>NC_057827.1:46925000-56925000 GCF_910594005.1 Cervus elaphus
CTGGTGAAATGGAACAGCCTCTTGATCCAGGAATCCAAGGGTTCTGCCTGTTGGTACTTCTGAGCTGGGTGCTACCTTTTTTTTTTTTTTTTTTTTCAGATTTTTGAAACTTTAATAAGATTTTTAAAACATCATGACTTTGAACTGAAAAGCACACAAATATTGTAATATAAATCAACTCCAACTCCACATGAAAACATGTGACTCAAATTACAGTTTTAGAAGTTAGTAATTCACATTTAAGTAAGTTAGCTGTGCAAAAAAAAGAGAGAGACTTAGTGCATATTGTAATGGCACAATATGCTTTTGTACCATTTTGTTGATGTAGATCAAGTTCTTGAAAGTTGCTAGATAATGGCTAACTTCCTATGATATGTGAAAGTTCCAATGATAACAGTTACATTTTGTAACAGAACACTGTCTATAGACTTTTCCTGTCTTAAAATTTTAAAAGCAATCATTTGTAAGGATTGCATCAACATCAGTGTAGCAGAGGAGGATCAAAGCTGGGTCATCTTGCTCGCCAGTTGACCAATCAAAGTTCATTAATTCATTAAACAGAACTTACGGTAGGACATCATACCATGAAGAGCTAGAAACATGGCGATAAAGAAGACGAGACATCGCCTGCCCTCATGAAGTATACATATCCATACATACACTTTCAGGGAAGTTAAGTATCAAAAAACAATTAAGTATGTATATACTTAGTGCCATGAAGGAAAGGGGAAAATGGACAGAGAACCGTCCTGCTTTTCCATTTATTAAAAAGGAAGAAAAAGAGGAAGGGAGACAAGAAACAAAATTACCTGTGTCATGGACATCATTTTATTCAGTATGTAAATATCATTATATATATACAAGGGGGTAGGGGAAATGAATCTGTATCAGAATACCTCCATTAGGCTTAGCTTTAACTTCTCTTAAATTAGTCAAGACTGGATCTCCAACAATCTATGTATAACCTTGAGTCAAACTATTCAACTCCACAATTTTTGTATATTTGCCATTCATTTTGCCAACTAAGTAGATGTCTGTGCAAATGACTGATTGATCTGACTAAAGTTATCAAAATAGTTTTGTAATAGTTCTGCCTTCTACTCTCTATGTACTTTATGTTTGAGTAATTATAAACTATAGAAATAAGCTGTACGTAATCACATGATCTCTTAGTGAATCATGGCTTGTATAAGACATAGATTTCTTACTAAAAAAGTGTTCTAGCTCTTCCTTTATCAAACTGTCAAAATGTGAAGATTCTATGATAACTATATTCCCTCCTTACCAAATATCTCCTCAAACAGCTTGAAATGTCTTTATAGGTGGTCTTTGATGCCTTTGGGCTAGCAGGGCGGTATTCATTGCCACTCAATCATTTATTCACATGTTAGCAATTCTTGATGCACGGAAAAATGTGAGCATGGCCTTATTTATAAAATCACCATTTTAGGATTTTCATGGCATTCATGTGACCTCTGTGGATACAGGGGCTCAGGCAGAGGTGTGGATTCAACAGCAGATCCTGCGGTTATACTAGCTGTTTACATACCCACTCCATGTGGAAAGGATTATTGCTATCCCCGAGCATACATTGTGTTGTCAACAAGCGGACTCTATTTTGCAGGATAAGCTGTCCTTACAATTTGAACTGTCCTTGCAGTAATGGTCTTGAATACTTTTGGGAAAAAAGTATTGTTGAACAAAATGATATAGAAGTGTATTATTTTCTCATGGAAGCAATGTTTATGTCCTCATGCCCAGCTATGTGATATAAATGACTACAGACTAACTTGCTTAATGAACTATATAGTCTTAAGTACCTGTAAAGCATAAATCCTTCTCAAATGCATCAAATAGAGTAGCACAGTAAGGAAATTCATGCAGTCAACCCATTTAATACATTATATCTTCTTAGCCCCTACATTTCTCTTTTTCTGGCTAAACAGTAAAAGGAATGCCTGTATCAGGTCAGGGTCATGAAAGCAGGAAGACTTCCTTTAGTAATACTTTAGATCAACATCTTTGAAGTATATTAGGGTCACTTGATCAGTCATTGATACATTTATGCTGCCTTTTGTTTCTTGCTGTATTTCCCCTAAAACAAATGAAAGCAGTCAAGATCTAGTTGTTGGTCATTCTGTTGAATGACCAAGTCTTTATTCTTCCCTGAACTACCATCTCATTAACACCAATTGTTTCGCCTTGAACCAATTTAATTTTAAATGCATGAAACAACTCCTATTTATACTGAACATTTCGCCCTCTGACTCAGCACTACGTTGTTATTTCACAGCGTCAAGGATGCCTTCAAGTTGTGGTTTAAGCCAGACTCGTTCTTATATTGTTGATTTTGGCCATCACTGCTTTTTCCTTCTGTACACTATTTTTTTAAGTTCTAAAACTCACATACCAAGATAAACATAACTGAACCTATATAGATAGATATCCATTTAAACAACAATCCCATTGTACAAATATTTTGCTAACTCCCTTTAAAATTACCTTCAAAAAATAATTCCGTGGCTTCAGAAGATGGGTTCATTAACTTACAGTCACCAAAGACCATCCATTGATAACCTACTTACCTCACCCTTTTTTCTCAGTCCTCTCAGTTTTACTTTGCCCCCCAGGTTATAAAAAGGCTTAAAAGTCTATAGAGAAGGGAAAGAAAAGGACCCTTTTGCTGAACCCACCAGGAAGCAAACTTACAGAGGTAAATTTATCTGAGGACTGTCTGCCAACTCTAAGAACAATTGAAACTGAGAACATGGGTGTGACCAGCTTTCTGTTGTGAATGTCATCAAATTTCAAAGTGAAGGTAAGTTTTAGGTCCATTGAAAATTTAGGTCCAAGGAACACTGCATACACAAAAAAGTGTATGTTCTTCCAGTCATGTGGCTGTTTGAAAATACTTTCTGCATGAACACTCTCTAACCTATTTAATGTTTTAAAACATTTTTCAATGAAAACCTGTTTCTTAATATTAAACTCCTAGAAAGGAAGGCTTTTTGGAAATCTAGTAAAAAGTGAAAACAATCATCTTAAAGACCCAATTGGTAGAGTTCCAAGTGAGTATGTGTTTTGTACTTGGTGAGGAAGTGCCGTAGTTTGGTTCACGCGTGCGTGCTAAGCTGCTTCAGTTGTTTCCGACTCTTTGTGACTCTATGGCTGTAGCCTGCCAAGCTCCTCTGTCCATGGATGGGGACAGCACAAAGAGATTCTGCCCCTGGATTGGCACAGATTTGAGCACATCCCAGCACTTGCATGAAACCAGGCTCAGAAGGGAAGTGGCCCCCCCAGATGACCCCTGTGTATGTAGGAAGACATCCTGCTTTGCTCTTCAGTGGTCATTTTTACAAACCACCCTTTATTCAGCCTCATCATCCATCATCATGAATTAAAACCCTCTAGAATCTCAACTGCCATTGCCTCTGCTCTGAATTTCCTCTAAATTGTCCACACAGCACTGGTGCCAAGAAGTGTGCTAGGACCTGGTGCTGGCCCCGGAATCCTAGCTGAACAGGAGGTAATTGGGAGTGCCCTGGCCTCACGGTTTCTCTGTGGAGAGAGGCACCTTATAAAGGTAATGACTCCTTTTGGGGGTCTCTTAAGGCGGCACCCAAAATGCTGAGAACCTCTCTATATGTACTGCCTGTCCAAGAAGTAGTAAATACCTGTGCAGAATTAGCACCTGAACAAAGCAAACGTATAGTCTCCATTGCCCATGCATGAGGTTGTTTACTAGAAACAAGGCCCTTAAAGCAGCTGGCCAGATGGTCTCACCTCAAAAAGGTGATTTCACCCTGCCAGCCAACAGAACTAGCTCAAGAGAAAATGACATTGAAAAGCCAGCAGCCTTATGCCAGAGAGAGTTGTACAGGGCAAGGAAACATTCATAATCTAATATAGCTGGGATTCCAGCAGGATGGTGCTGCAGTAAGTGTATAAAACAAGATAGAGATATAGGCACTGTTATTTTCATTATAGGTCTTGGCCAAAGAATTGTTTTGTAAACATCACTGAAAGCTATTGTATTGGTTGTTATTGTATCAGATAGACTTTGAAGTTTATTTCTTAGTCCCCGAGTAAGGAAAGTTTCATGAGGTAGAAGAAATAAGCTAAATTTTAATAAGTATGTGGTAAACAATAAGAAGAAATGGGGAAATATACTGATGTCAGTGGTTATGGGATGGGGAGAAAGACCAACAGAGGGAAGGGAGATGGTTTGGAAGAAACAAGAATCTATCAGAAGAGTCTAAGAAACAGACTGTGTGCAACAAAGAAAATGACAAATTGGGCATTGGGACAGTAATAGAAATGATGAGGTGTTCAAAGTGGACTCATGGCAGACAGAGAAGCCAGATTTGAGTGGGTTGGTGCCATGTCGAGGGCAAGAGGAAGCAAGGTACAGGTCTTTAAAGGAAATAAACAAATAGGACATAACTGAACTTAAAAGCATTTGCACGGCAAAGGAAACCATCAACAAAACAAAAAGTAACCTACTGAATGGAAGAAAATATTTGCAAATGATATGACCAATAAGGTATTAATATCCAACATATGTAAATAGCTCATACAACTCAACATCCAAAAAAATAACTCAGTTAAAAAACTGGCAGACGAACTGAACAGACATTTTTCCAAAGAGAAAATGCACACGGCCAGGAGGCATATGAAAGATGCTCAACATCGCTAATCATCAGGGAGATGCAATTCAAAACCACAATGAGGTACCACCTCACACCTGTCAGAATGGCCATCATTAAAAATACAACAAATAACAAATGTTGGTGAGGATGTGCAGAAAGGGGGTCCCTCAGACACTGGTGGGAATGTACTAAATTGGTGCAGCCACTGTGGAAAACAGTATGGAGGTTTCACAAGACTCTAAAAATAGAACTACCATATGGGCCAGCAATCCTACTCCTGAGTATATATCTGAAAAAATTCAAACAGAGAGATGCACCCCAATAGTCATAGCAGTATTATTTACAATTGCCAGGATATGGAAGCAAGCTAAGTGTTCATCAGCAGATGAGTGAATGAGAAGACTGCAGGGCCTGAACATACACAGTGGAGTATGACTCAGCCGTGAAAAGAAACTTTGCCTTTCGCAGCAACACAGATGGACTTGGAGGGTATTCTGATGTGTGAAATAAGTCAGAGAGAAAGACAAATACCGTATGACATCACTTAGCGGTGAAGTCTAAAAACACAACCAACTCAGTGAACATCACAATGAAGCAGATCCAGATGTCACAAACTAGCGGTTACCAGTGGGGAGAGGGAAGGGAGGAAGGGCAAGATAGGGGTTGAAGAGAAAGGTGCAAACTATTAGGTATAAAATAAGCTACAAGGATATACTGTACAACACAAGGAACATAGTCAATGTTTCATAATAATTACAAATGGAATATAATGTGTAAAAACTGTGCATCACTACACCTGTAACTTATGTAATAGTGCAGCAAGTATACTTCAATTTAAGAAAAGAGAAAAAAATTTTAATGCAGATTTCTCGCCTCCATCCCAACACATCCTGACTGGTTTCTGTGGATGGGACCAGGGATGTGTTGTTAAGAAGGCCATACGGTTCTGCATTTTTTCCACCCACAAACAGGTGATCATCAGACCTCACTTTAAAAAACCTCTGCAAGCAAAACAAACTATTACAGATTTTAACAGCAGCAACTTATTAGAAGAGAACAGAGGTAAGGAAAAGTAAGGTAATTCCTTACCTTATTGCAGGTAAGGAATATCCTATGTTAACCCAAGCAGGAGACATGGAAGATGGACCTGGAATCCTGGCTGCCTAGAGAGAGCGCACTGTTGAGATGCTGCTGAAGCAAGATGGAGCGCAGCTCCTGAAGTTTGTTTCCTGGATGTAAACCAGTCTCTGCCTGTTTTGGCTAGACATGCCCCTCATCCCAAGTGAGCCTGGAAAAAAAAAAAAAAAAACCACCTCAGAGAAACCTCTGAAAATAATTAAGCATGATAATTCTGGATTATCTTTAATTAGAGGGAGGCTCTGGTGCACCCCGAGCTTTGGTGGGTCATCCGGCATTTGTTACAAGTGATCTGTCACCGTTCCACATGCACAGTATTCATCGTTTTCACCTCTGATCTTCCCCTCCCCTGAGCACAGCCCTCTGCAAGGCCCCTGCACTCAGGCTGCAGAATAAAGGAAATCTCCTGCCAATCTTCCTGCCCCTGCTGTTAGATGGCCAGTCCTTTCCCGGGGGACTCAGGATGGAGAAAATCGTTCCCTTTCTTCCCTTCTCTCTGTCCTGGATCCTTGCTGCCAGGCCCATGCCATGTGGAATAAGAAAAGAGGAAGAAAGGGAGGGAGGGAGGATTGGGCAAAGAATGTGAGAAAGCCCAGAGGAATGCCAAAGGAGCTGGGCAAGAGGCGGCCACTCCCTCTTCCTTCTAAGTCAGCCAGCCTGCACCCATCTCTCTGCCTCTTTCTGACTTTGTTCCCAAGGCCGGCACCTGTGCAGAAACCATCACACCTTCTACAGGCTACACTATAATGCCCTGTCATTGTTCTGTCTGCCCAAGTGCAGGACGGCACCACTCAGCACCATCTTCCTGTGTCCCCGCAGAGCACGTGTTTAGCCCCCACCATGGGGCTGGCTGCCGGCTGCCTTGGCTATGTGATCACTTCTCAGTGAGGGGGCAGGTTTCTGTCCTCGCCCTCCTGGTACCCCCACACCTCGGACAGACCACACTTCACCTGGACTGGATGGGCAGTGGGTCCTGAATTCAGTTAAAGCATTCTTTTCTCCCTGGATCCAGTTCCTTAAATTAAGTTCGTATTAAAAAAAAAAAAAAAACAACCTCTAAACTCGCTCCTCAGGTTAGGGAAATTGAGATGTACTTAAAATAAGCACCATCTCCAGATGAATGGACAAAGAATCTGTGGTACATATATACAATGGAATACTACTCAGCCATAAAAAGGAAAGCATTTAAGTCAGTTCTAATGAGGTGGATGGACCTAGAGCCTATTACACACAGTTAATCATAAAGAGAAAAACAAATATTGTATATTAATGCATATATATGGAATCTAGAAGGATGGTACTGATGAACCTATTTGCAGAGCTGCAGTGGAGATGCAGACGTAGAGAAGAGACTTATGGACAAGGGCGGGTGGAGGAGGAAGGAGAGGGTGAGATGAATGGAGAGAGTAGCATGGAAGCATATATACTAACATATGTAAGGAGACAGCCAATAGGAATTTGCTGTGTGGCCCAGGGAACTCAAACTGGGGCTCTGGAATAACCTAGAGGGGTGGGAATGGGCAGGAGGTGGGAGGGTGATTCAAGAGGGAGGGGACATATGTACACCTATGGTTAATTCATGTTGATGTATGACAGAGACCAAACCAATACTGTAAAGCAATCATCAATCAATTAAAATATTAAAAAAAAAAAGCACCATTTCAGTTAATTTAACAGGATTAGAACACAGATTCTGTCAGGAAACGAGTATGACCTTTGAGATCAGATCTGGGTCTTTAGCCCAAATCTGTCGTTTACTCCCAGGTGACAGCAGAATTGTGCCTCATCTCCACACCTCTGCTGCCTTTTCTGTGCATTAAGGATAATAACCCCTTCTCACAATGTCCTTATGAGAATCAGATGAGAAAACTGATATAAAAGCACCGATACATGTAAATGCTCAACAAGTATTCACTGTTTCTTCCCTTTTAATTCTAGATTAAGCTGCCTTTGACGGTTTATTTCCCTTTCTTCAGTGTTAAGGTATCATTTCTAGTACACAAGAATACTAAGTAAATAGCTCCCCCACCCCAGTTGACAACATCCACCTCACAACAGTTATTTTAAAGTTTCAAGTAAATCCATGGCTGATTCATGTCAATGTATGACAAAACCCACTACAATATTGTAAAGTAATTAGCCTTCAACTAATAAGTAATAAAAATAAATGAAAAAAAAAAATAAAGTTTAAAGTGATGAGGTTGGTCACGGCAGCCTCTTCTGACAGCCGGCTACAAGACAGCCTATGTCTCAGCCCTCCCCACACCGTGTTTGTCTCACTTTGAATTGTTTACTACTGATCAACTCAGGTTTTTGCCAAAAAATGGTCCAAGATCAAAAGCTAAGCTTTAGAGATCTTCATGAGACTTTTATTCGTGTTTCATCTGCAAGGAAAATTTGTGTGTGAATAGGAAAAACATCTCTTTCAGTAAATATAGTCACTAAGTGTATTTGGCTGTATTCTCATAAAATTATCTCCCATTCCTTGTAGTTTGTCATAATGGGTTTCAAGGACTCCTCTTTGCCCGACACAGGAATATTTACTGACAGAATATGCAGTTGCAATCCCTTCGGCTGTAACCCAGCAAGTAGCACCTCTTCACCTTCGAAACTGGCATCTCCATATTACTCATGCCAGTCTTTTCTCACTAATTTTATGATTATAATGAGGCAGTGGTGCACTAGTTAGCACAGATGACCTTCTAATTGAAAGACTGTAAATTCAATCTCCATCGCTGGGCACCGACAGAAATTTAAATAAATACAGCTCCTAAAACCCTTGTGATGGGCTGGCCTAATGACCAGAGGCCAGCAGAGCCCAAGTCATCCGTCACAGGGGACCGCCGGCAACTTCTGGGTGTTAACTACAAGAGTCATTAGAAGCAGGTTGCCCTCACAGAGCAAAGTGAGACTAGGGGCTCTTCCCTGGCTCAGATGCAGGCACCATGCCTTGCTTTTCTGCAACATATGCCAAGCTGCTTTTTTGTCAAACTGTTTCCTAAAAACAGGAGTTTGAACACCAGGGAAGAGGCTCCCTTCTCAGATTGGTCCTCAGCAGACAAGAACAGGCTTATCTACCAGGCCAGCCTTTGTCTACTGCCATTTATAGATTTAGATGCAGTAAGCTGCCCAGGGCTGTGTTGACTTCACCCCCTTGATTGCTGTATTCACCACCATTTTTCACCCCCATGACCTTGGACAGCAATCCAATTCAGCTTTCCAGAATGAACTGCCCTGAGGATCAAGATGGGGTGTGGAAATGGTCAGTCTGAGGAAGGAATCCACGGAGCGTAATGCTGGCAACATTTGTGCCAAATAATTGAGTCCTTGCTCTCGCTGGATTTCTGACCCTCCCTTCTGGCTTTCAAGTTGCAGTGCATGTGTCTCCTGCTGTGAACCACCTCAAATCTCTTTTGGAAATGAGTTGCATGTAATTGTTTAACTAACTAGCTGCTTTAAAAATATGTCCTTGGACCCTGACAATGACTACCTAAAAATGGCCCCATATTGCTGACAGTGCCTGAAAGCTGCTTATTGGGTTGTCAGCATGGTGCATCTTTATCCTGACTCTATCGCACAAACACAGTGGAAATTTTCCATCGCCTTTAAAGTTTTTGCATTCTATATATTTGGTTGTTAGACAAATAGAGCACGCTTTGCCGACTTCATTTTCATTCTTGGCAGCATGTTTTTATCATAAGGCAGATAGTCATTAATTTACAGAATCAACGCTGGGAACAGCTTTTGTGATCTCATATTAAATTTTCCCCTGAATCCGCCCCTTGGCAAAAATTACTCACATCGTTAAAAAATATTTAATTAGGCTGTAGTTTATACCCAGCTCACTGGGGAAATGTTGGAATTAATATGATTTGCATGAATTCTGTTTCTCTTTTTCTGTCAGAGATTAGTTTTGAATTCAGTTCAGAGGGTCGTTGACACCGCCAAGGACTCTCAATCGTGAAGGTCAAACAGGTAGCAAATACTTCCCCTGGGTAGGTTCCCTGAAAAGACAGCTCAAAATTGCTTTTAATTATGGGTTACCTGAAAGGCCACTTGCTGTTTTTATTTTTCCACAGATCCCTGAAACACTGCACGATTGGAAGTTTTAGGTAAACCATTTCATTCCCAACTAAAACAGGCGGTTATTGTGTAGACGTAGATGTGCCTAGCAGTGTGATACCCAAATAATTTTCCTAGCAGCTCACCAATTTCTGTGGATTGTTCACAAAGGAGATAAGTCTCTTCACCTTGTACGGGATATGTATAGTCTTGTAAGACAGCCAACAGTGAGTAAATTTTCTACATAGCACTGCATCTGCTTGCTTAATTATCTCTCACAAGATAAGATACAGTGTTTAGTTATGCATTTCCTTGTTTATTCTTCCATGGGTTAGGGGGAAAAAAACCTTAGGGAATCCACAATACTATGCCATTTTTTTTCAAAAGAAAATTTAATGGAATATTTAATTAATAATCTAATCAATCAATTAATCTCAGTTACATAAGTGTTGAAATCTAATTCTTTTTCACAGCTATATCAATAAAAGAAGTGAAATGGCTAGCCACTTATCAGGATAATAGGAAATTGTTACAGACGCAAAGAAAAATTGACATCGTGTTAATTCTGCTACTTCGGCCCTGAATTTGCCAATGTTAAAGTCTTCTTTGCATTTTAGACAAATGTCCATTCTCCCTCTGGGAGTCCAGCTACACCTTTCATGTCATAAACTTTTCTAATGGTGAAAAAAAAAAAAAGAAGGAAGGGATGGTTAGGTTTTTGTTTTTTAATTCCCAAAGATTTGGGCTTTGCAGTTCTAAGTGAAGCCACATTCCAACAATAAAAGGGCATTTAAACTTTTAGACAGTATAGTATCTTTGTCTTTATTGTTGCGTTTTTATTTTAAGCTTAAAAAATACAAACCATCTGCTATCAAAATGTGTACACACCACACCATGCTGCTGACTCGCCAACTGTTGATGAATAAATATTTATATTTCAAATGATTTATATGGGGCTTCTTTCAGCACTGAAAAAATGAGAGTCGGTTTGACCCTGGATTCTAAAAATCATGAGCCAAGTGACTCAGTGGGATGGAGACCAGGTGTATCCCTTGCAATCACAGCTTTATTTGATAACTATGGTAATGAAGAGCAGGACACATTCCAGATTCCTCTAAAGTGTTCTAAATGGAAGGAAACTTAAAATGGAAGAAAGGAAGAGAACTAGAACTTTCTGAGGACACATGGTCTGTTCAACATGCCATGGGTGATTTACACACGCAGTCTTATTTAGTCCACAAAACACTTTATAAGGTCAACACAATGACTCCATTTCAGAGATGAGGAAGATAAAAGTTCAAAGAAGCAGAGTAGATAGACTACTATTTTTTCATTCAGTCACTTCTTTCTACACATGGACATACAGAAGCTAGAGGGAATTAATACCTATACACACAGTCATACCATGAGTTAGCCTCAGAGCTGAGCCTGGAACCCAGGTCTCCTGGCTGTCTGCAAAGTATTCTTTTCTTATCTCAGTATTTCCCAATCTCTTGTATTTCCCAAATACATCCTGAGGCCAGTTCAGCTTTAAAAAATAATATAAAATAAAAAAGAACACAGCTGTTTTTCCTATACCTTTATTTCATTTTGCATTATCTATTTTATAGCAAGTCAACTCAAGTCTTTTGCTTTCCCCAGATAAATCCGAGTATGCATGCGTCTTTGTGAAATCTTTTAAGCAAAAGGGTAGACGTGCCTCCTGCCAACTGGTGGAAGGAAATCCATATAAACGCTTAATAGCACACTTACAATGTTCTTGTCTTAATATGCGAAAACCCAAAGATCTGACTAAAACACAGTGATTGAGCAAGAGCTGTGTTTATATTACTAGAAATCGTGCAAATGCCAGTAGGACTGGAGACATTAACAACCTACAAAAGGATGTAGGTGACTCAGGAAACCAGAGGAATCCTTTTCCGTTTTGTTTCTTTGCTTCATTACTGTTGTCTGCTTTTGCTTTTTTCTGTAGCTGCCTTTTTTGAAGTGCACAAAGCTTCAAAGGGTCCCTATTTAATCCTCCTTGTGCCTCTCCAAGGTAGCAAGTCTCAACATTTCACCCCATGGTCTCAAAAAAACACAGGTTGGGATAAAAGAGCTGCCTTTTGCATCCAGTTTTCTAGGTGTCTGAAAATAAATATTAGCACTTTTCCTTCACTCTGAGCAAGAGTAAATTATGAGACCCCTTCCTGAGAAGACAGTCTACCTTCTGAGGCCAGGAGTGTTCTCACTGGATGGTTCTGCCCCCACTGCATTCCCAAGGGTGCCCCCATCGCTGCTCCGTCCCTAGCTGTACTGCCATGTTAATAAGGCCAAAAATAAGCATATCATATTCCCACTGCTTAATCAGGCTGTTTTCACAACCGGATGTACTTGAAGGAGATTGCAGTTGAGATACATTGAAAACATAAGATTAGGAGTTTAGGGAATTTCTAAATAATTTGTGAAACACTATACTAACCATGTGGCAAATTAGTGGTTTCTCTTACCAATCTGATTCAGGGCAAAAGAGTACAGATGGGTAAAAATAAGTATTGTTGTTATTATTATAGCTACCATTTATTGACTGCTTATTATAGGCTAAGCACATGATTCATCTCAACTGCCCGAAGAGTAAGCTGTAAATCTCCATTTTACAGGTAAGAAAATAGAGGCTAGAAAAGGTTGAGTAGCTCTTCAGGGTCACACAGAAATTGACACAGCAGGGATTCAAACCTTGCCCTTTCCAAAGTCAGAATGCAGCTCTGCCTCCAATGAACACCGTGTCTCGAACAAAGCAGAGCACCGACATGGGAGGCAGAACCAGTTTCTCACTCTGGTTGTGAGACTGTGGCAGCCCCCAGGGTTCTGCCTCCCAGGACACGGGCTGACCTACCGATCACAACCCAGGAGTCCAGGGAGGAAAGAGGCAAAGGGAGAGGAAGCATTCTGAGATCATCCACTTAATCAAACCAACAAATATGGATGGAGCACACTGCTAAGTATCTTGGGAACTCTAAAAATGAATAAGATATTACTACCATCCAGACACAAAGAAGTCTGCATTCTAAGAAAAGGGAACCCTCCCACACAGTGGGAATGCAAGTTGGTGAACCAGTATGGAAAACAGTATGAATCTCTGAGAATCCTCTGAGATTCCTCAGAGAACTAAAAATAGAGTTGCCTTGTGATCTAGCAATCCCACTTCTGGGCATATATCCAGAAAAAACTATAATTCAAAAACACACATGCACCTCAATGTTTATATCAGCTTGATTCAGCTGCCAAGACAAGGAAAAAAAATCTCAACATCCATCAACAGATGAATGAATAAAGAAAATATGGTACATACATACTGTGGAATAGTACTCAGTCATAAAGAATGAAATAATGCCATTTGCAGCAACATGGATGGACTTAGAGATTATCATACCATGTGAAGTAAGTCAGGAAGAGAAAGACAAACACTGTATGAATCACTTGTGTGTGGAATCTAAAATATGACAGAAATGAACCTATCTACAATACAGAAGCAGACTCACAGACGTAAGAACAGGCTTGTGGTTGCCAAGCAGGGCGGGGATGGGGTGAGAGTTTGGAATTAGCAGACACAAACCCTTATATATACAATGGATAGACCACAGAGTCCTACTGTATAGCACAAGAAACTATATTCAACATCCTGTAATAAACTATAATGGGAAAGAATTTTTTAAAGCATATGTATATTCTGAATCACTCTGCTGTATAACAGAAAGGAGCATAACATTGTAAATCAACTACATTTAATAAAAAATAGAAGCCCACATTCTAGAAAAAGGTTGCATTCTAACGAAGGTCTACAAATAGCCAAATAAAAGGGTGTGAGGTTCCTTCAGTTCCTGGAACAAGTTATTTCCATCTCCTCTATATGCCATTTTTAAGAATGAAAATGAAAATTGGTTAGAAACTATTTTTCTATGGCACACATTAAATTGTTTTAAGAAAGAAGGAGTAAGAAGGAGGAAGTACATATTTCATCTGTCTCTACATTTATACTTCCCTAGACCCAGTTCTTGGTGATTCAACACTAATATGGCTGCTAATGGCAAGTATAGTCTCCACAGAATCATTTTTCACATAGAATTATCCAAATACACAAGCATTAATTATATGCATTATGTAAAAAGATAATAGCATTTCCTTTACAGTGGGGAGTCAGGGGAACCTGCATCTTAGTGACTAACACCCCATTCCAGATCAGGGATGTCAAGTTGACTGCAGGAGGTGAAATACTGACTTTTCCAACCAGCTATTAATATTACTTCTTACTCCAAGTGCACACTCCTCAAAGTTCCTACAAATCCTAGGTATCCATTTCTGGGATGCCAGCTACACTGCTTCTGTTTTGCAACCTAAAAGGGGAGCAAGCCTTGCATGAGCTCCTTTGTCACTATTTTTTTCACCTCTGAGGCTTCCACTCTTACATAAGAAGACATTGTATAAACTGAAGCCAATTTTTATGTACTTGGACTATTTTGCCCATGTTTTCTAATGCATCCTTTATTGTCATCATAAGAAGCAAAGACTGTCTCTTGAAGATAACAAGTTAAAAAAATGGAAAGAAAAAAAGTGCAGTGACTTGTCTACCCTCATTCCAAGAATCAGTGGTGACAGCAGAGGGGGTAAGAAAAATATACTTTAGCTTCCCAGTCTAATTAATGCTAAAGCAGTCGTTCTTATTGTGCCTTTTTACATTATAGTATCTCCTTTTTTCTGTCCTTTTCTTCTGTTTTGAAAACTAGTTTCATATACCCCCTGAATACTGCAGTTTGGCAACATCCCCACTTGCTGCAGTTTACTAGTGTGCTTCTGAATCAAACCTGGTGATTTTGTTGAGATCATAATGGCTGGGCTACACTTTTGATTGTAAATTCCAGAAGATCAGATTGAATAGCCCAAACTTGGATTTCTATTGATATAATGAATGGAGGGATGAACATAATTAATAAGCCACCATATTGCTCTGGAACCTCAAACAGTTACCACACCCTTCTGGATCAGCTCACTTCTCAATAAAATTATAATGGCATTCATTTATTCACTTGCCCATTTATTCATTCATTTGATTAATAGGTATAGAACCCCTGCTATTTATCAGGGATTGTAGCAGTGAATTAGACACCTATGGCTTCTGCCTTCAGAAAGCTTACAAGCCGGTGGCTTAATGTACAATTACCTAGAGTGTGTTATACAGAGTGAAGTAGGTCAGAAAGAGAAATAAATGTCACACATTAACACATATATGTGAAATCTAGAAAAATGGTATAGGTGATCTTATTTGCAAAGCAGAAATAGAGACACAGACATAGAGAACAACTGTGTGGATAACCAAGAGTGAAGGCAGGGTGGGAGGAATTGGGAGATTGGAATTGACACATATACACCATTCATATTGTGTATAAAATAGATAGCAGATGAGAACATATTGTAGAGTACAGGAAACCCTACTCAGTGGTGAACTAGGTGGGAAGGGAATCCAAAAAAGAGGGGATATGTGTATACGTATAACTGATTCCCTTTGCTTGACAGTAGAAACACAACACTGTAAAGCACTATACTCTAATAAAAGTTGAATTTTAAAAAATACACAGTTATATTCACTGATCACAAAATATATGCTCTGTCCTTCGTTTGGCACAATGCATGCATTATCTTATTTAATTTTAACAACAGTAATTTGGGTAACCATTATTATCTTTACTTTTTGTAGTTAAGGAAAAAGTAGAGTACTTGCTAAAAGGGCTTATAGTTTAGATTCCAAGTCACCTGCCTCTAGAGTCTGCATTTACAACCAGTTCTCTCCATTAGGATTACCTAAAGGTAAATATTAGAAACCCTTCTGGAACATAGCCCACTTAGCCTGTACTTTTACCCATAAAACTGGACCTGCCTATCCCAAATAACAAATTAAATGTTTCTAGTCCAAGAAATGTTCCTTGTTTGTCAGGCTGTCCTAGGAGGTGCCTTTTTTAAATGTTCAGCAGAAAAAGCAGACATCTGTCACTCTTAAAAACAAAACTTCATTTCTAAGTGGTATAATTAAAATCAGAACAAGAGACTTAATGGTACTTGTGCACAGTCACCCACAGCCATTAAATAGTGTGGAAGGGCTAGCTGTAAATTCAACCAGAAAAACACACCTTACACCATCTTTATTTCATCTCAGGAAACATTATCACTGGAGAGCAATAAAGACTCATAAGTGACTTAAAACTGGGATTACCTGGCTTTGTTTTGTGTCCATGATTATGGTGCATTGTTCAGACAATACAGTAGATCCCGAGAGAATGGAAGGGATGGTCAATGGTACAAACACAAAGACTTCCTCCCAGGTATAAAGCAGCCAGGTGACAGCACCAAATGAGAACACCTGAGCATCTTGCATGGGGGCTTGAGATCACCCCAGCTCCTGCCAGGCAGCTCTCCTGGGGCTCAGAGAGGAGTTGGGTTGTTCCCCATGGCAGAAATGGATGAGATAAGCAAAGGGTATGCAAAATTACAAGAAGGATAGCCTTTCTGTCCTAGAGTCTAAGAGGAAAAAAAAAAGTAAAAAAGAGGGAAAATAAATACCTGGGTGCTAACAAAAAGGGATGCAGTTGGCCCAAGACTTCAGCGATGCCAAAAGGGTGAACTCAGAAAACACATTGCATCCTCTGATGAATTCCTGATTCTCATCGAAAAGAATGGTTCAGAGCTTACCAGTCTCTAGCAGTTAAGTCTACCAGGTCAAAGCCATTTGCATCAGTTGGTTCTCCAGCTCTTATCTGTCATAACTCTTTCCTAAACACTGAAAGTTTACCCTTGAGGCTTTCATGTTCTTCATGGATAAAGAAAGAGTCACAGTTGAGTCCTCACAAAAGTTGCCCACAAAATCCTTGAGTCATCTTTGTTTTTATTTTTTCATTCATATTTGTCTTCCTCTTGGTATGGATAGTATGAAATTTTCAGTTTGCAAAAGGATTTAATCAACAGTGAATGTTTTGAATCATATTAAAACACAAATACTTTAAGAGCTATGTATTTATTCTGTCCTGCTGGTTTGTTGGGTTTTTTTTTCCTTGTTTCTGAAGGACAAGGCAAAGCCGTAGATGCTGTAGTGAATTCTTTGCAATAGTCAGGTATGCTAAGGGTTAATAGGGATAAATGTTTATTTTAAAAATCTGGGGTGGGGGCTCCTCCTCAGAGTTTGCCCCCTTCTCCTTGACACATCAAAAATGGGAAATTATCTATGAGACTGTTTTATTTGTCTGTGTTTTCCGGACAGCACATTTACATACTCAGGAAGGCAATCAATATAAGCAAGCCCAGGTCTTCCAAGAGTCCTTAATTACACGTCTAAGAATGCATATGTATTGACATGTAATACTTGTGTTTCTGCAGTGTCCCCCCCCAACCTTTTGAGTTGACATGTGCTGCTAAGACTCTTTGAAAGCAGTAAAATCAAGAGTGTAACAGGCAAATGCACAATGAGTTGTTAAATGTGATGGCAAAATAAAAAAATTTTTAAAGCTTCAGTCAGTATGATCAGTAAAAAAAAAAAAAAAAGACAGCCAGCAAACTGTCTATCATGTGATGAAATTTGACAGTAGGGATTATGGCTTTGATGGGCCAGAACAGCTAATAGAAGAAGCTGACATTTTTGAAACCCTGCTAATTAAGGGTTCCTTCCTTAATATTAAAATAAAGTCTTTGTCTGGGTTTTATGGTTGGAGAATCAGGTGTTTTCATTAATATATGCCAGTCAGTCTTAATAAGCTTGGAGGGCAGAGGAAGTTATTATTGAGTGACCTTCTACAAAATAAGCATGTTGCTAAGGGCTCTAACCCTGCCCCGATCAGACTGATGAATCTCATTTCCAATGCAAAAGCTTCACAAGAAATCCAAGTATTCTCTGTGCAATCACAGAAAATAATCCTTGTGTCTCTTGTAATGTCCAGAATTGCCACTTACTACACTACTACTGTACAATGAATATTACAATACATATTATTTTTCTAGCACAATTGTCTACATTTCTGAATTGCCCAGAATAGAAAAACTTATTGTGAAGACACTTGTATTGAAAAGTCAGCTCATTTTAATACTTTTCAAATAGTCATCTACTCTGTTCATGAATTATAATGCTCAGAATACATCTGACAATACTAGCTTTGAAAAAGAGCTATGTCTATATTATTACATATTCATTTTCAAATAGATTTCAAACAGATTTTAAACCATTCATTGAAATTCATTGAAATGATAAATTCACAGTTGGACTTTGATTGACTCTTAATCCAATTTTACTTTTGATAAGTTTTCCCCCTTCTCTTCCCACCCACCCCCAACCTTTCTCAACCAAGATGTATTTTTTGTTCTTCAGTTGGTTTTTAAAGCAAAACTGATGGGGTATGGTAAAACTGATGGGGTATGGTATTGAAGGTTTTGATGACTATATGCAAAGCTTGTCAATGGATTGGCAAATTGAGTTAAAATCAGTAAAGCACCACACCACAGGTGATTTCTTGGGCTAATTTCCAGTGTACCAATGCCTCTCATCTGAAAGCCATGTCACAACCTAGAGCAAAACTTTGTAAGCGTCTTGCAGTTATGGAGCTGTCAGTAGATGACGTGAAAATGTACATGGGACATTTATGGTGTTGGGGTTTTGTGGTTGCCCAGCTTTAGCCTAGCTGATCCTCATCTTGAGTCCTTTCTGCCTGTCCTAGAAAGAGAAGTTGGGCAACGCCTCTGTTGCTGGATGCAAGATCATGTAAAAAGAAAACAAACCTACTAAAGTCTCTTTGGAGAAGGCGAGAGCTAGATTAAAAATTGCAGTTTGTACCATGGGTTTTGTGCTCACCCATGGGAAACAAAAAACCATCCAAATGAGATGAGAATCTTAGACCCAGGGCTTCAATATGTGGGGCAAGAAGTTAATTTAAAGTGTGGCAGATATCTCAGCCTACATCTATGGGAAAAAACAGTCTCTGAGACACAGACCTGAGAAGAAAAACAAGATAGGAGTTTTCTTAAAAGTGATTTATTGAAACTGTTCGTCAGTATTTTAAAAGTATGTAAAAAGTATTTTTAAAATATTTAGGGACTACCCTCATGGTCCAGTGGTTAAGACTCCACATTCCCAATACAGGGAGCCCAGGTTTGATCCCTGGTCAAGGAACTAGATCCCACATGCTACAACTAACACTTGGCTCAGGCAAATTAATAATATATATATTTAATGAACACTGGCCCAAATCCACCTCCTTAGGGTCAAAACAAATCACTTAAGAGTTTATTGAGACTTCCACCATCCTAGGTTTAACCCAGGAGTAGTGTAGCACACCACCTCTGCCCCGTAAGCTCCAGTGTAGTTAGAACCCTGTTGTCTCTCAGATTGCCCCCATTTTCTCAGCAAAGTCCCTGTCCCTTCTCCTCCCATCCCCGTGGAGTCAGCATGGGAGTTGTTTTCTCAGACAGTTCAGGCTCACAGCCACCTCTGGACCCATCCACACCAGTGCTACTATTCAAAATGTACAGAGAGCAAATGATTGATAAATATTTGGTTCACTAAAGTCTTTTAAATTATAGCTTAAATCTAAAAGCTCAGTCCTTTTATTCTAAAGCCATCCTTCTATTTCTGTTTTTTTTTTTTTTTCCTTGCATCGCTTCTCTTTAATATCATCTTCATGGTGTTCTGCTGCTTCTTCTGCTACTCCAGGAATTCTGTGGTTCTAGGGCAGCACTGTCCAATAGAAATAGATTGCAAACTATGTATGTAATTTTAAGTTTTCTAGTATTTAGTAGCCACATTTTAAAAAGTAAACTCAAACAAGTGGGATTAATTTTAATAGTATAATAATTTTATTTATTCCCATATACCCAAAATGTCATTTTAATATGTAATTAATAAGATAGTTTGCATTATTTTACTTGTTGTGTCAAGTCTAAAACCTTCTAATTCAGACTAGCCCCTTCCAGAGACTAGTCATTCAATAGCCACAGGTGGCCACAATACTGGACAGCACAGCTCTAGAGAATATTTATGGTTTAAGTGCTAGGGTGTCTGAAACCCCTGACATAAAATGCCAAATTATGTATATGTTATCATAGCATTTGTTTGGTGAAACAGAGCATAGAATTGATCAGATTTCCAAAGCAGTCTACTCTTCCCACCACCCCCAGACTCCAGTGGCTTAAACACAGTACCACAGTTTAGCCTCTGGAATAACTCATGTCTTTTGACTCATTTCTCTACTTGCCAGTTCTCTTTTTTTTCCTTCTTACTTGCCAGTTCTATTTACATTCCCTATTCTAACAAGACTAACTCTCTGTCTGTTATTAAACAGTTGTGAATTTAACTTATTCCTTTAAAATAGCACTTAGAGAATGCTCAGAGTATTGACTTGCTTCATAGAAAAGAACCTCAAACACTACCACAGCTGGTAGTTATAACAGCCAAAGTAAGATAGAAGTGCATTAGACCTTTTCTTATGGTAATTCACTAGGAATAAATTAGACACTAGACTCACAGTGCCCACACGGCATTCAGGAAGTTCCCAAGATGTGCTAAAACATATCAATAGGAAAGGTTCTAGGAGGGTCAGGAATTGCTCACAGCACGGAGAATTTTATTTTGTCTTGTTCTCTTCATTGGTTTATTAACTCCAAAATTAATTTCTTGACATGGGCCAAGCACTCAGTTTCTCCAGTAGCTAAAATATTTTGGTACAGCTTTTGATTTTCTTGGATGAGAGTTTTCAAGACCCTCACAGTGACAAGGAGGAGGAGAGTCATTTATGGAATCTCTGACATTCATATAATGCTTCAGTCTGAAAAAAACAAGATGCTAGCTGAACACGATTCTCCTTTTGCTTTCTCTTAAATATAAATTTCTCTTGAGGTGTATGACTACATTAGATTTGTTAAACTTTTCTCGAATGATATTAATTTTTGTTTCTCTCTCAACGGCATCACTTAAACCTTATGACTTAGCTCCTGTTGATGGTTGATGTAACTAATCTTCTATCATAGGATTTTTGTTCAGTTGTTCAGCCATGTCTGACCCTTTGGAACCCCATGGACTGCAGCATGCCAGGCTTCCCTGTCCATCACCATCTCCCGGAGCTTGCTCAAACTCAAGTCCATTGAGTCAGTGATGCCATCCAACCGTCTCATCCTCTGTCGTCCCCTTCTCCTCCTGCCCTCAATCTTTCCCAGCATCAGGGTCTTTTCCAGTGAGCTGGCTCTTCACATCAGGTGGCCAAAGTATTGGAGCTTCAGCTTCAGCATCAGTCCTTCCAATGAATATTCAGGGTTGACTTTTTTTAGTATTGTCTGGCTTGACCTTCTTGTAGTCCAAGCAACTCTGAAGAGTCTTTTCCAACACCACAGATGGAAAGCATCAGATCTTCAGTGCTCAGCCCTCTTTATGGTCCAACTCTCACATCCATACATGACTGCTGGAAAAACCATAGCTTTGACTATATGGACCTTTGTCTGCAAAGTATCATAGGATAACCCCTTTAAAAACTATCAGGAATGATTAATTGTATTATTTGTGTGTATTTTATTTGGAGAATAAAATGGCAACCCACTCCAGTATTCTTGCCTGGAGAACTCCATGGACAGAGGAGCCTGGGGGGCCACAGTCCATGGGGTTGCAAAGAATCAGACACGACTGAGTGACTAACACATGCTGTGTATATTTTACGATTATTACTTGTGTATATTATTATTTGTGTGTTCTAGACAATCTTAAAGGTCTAGTCATATAAACCATATTATTTTAGTGCAACTAGAAAAAAATAACTTGTATAACTTTCAAAAAGCAAATGGAAGTCAACCCCATAATTATTATTGCTTTCCTTATCCACTTACCTTGCTTTAAAATAAAAGGGCTGTTCAGACTCAGGGAAAGATTCAAATTTCAATATAAGTTTACAAGCATTTTCTACTTTTTCTTTCTCCCATGACCAAAAAAGAAAGGAAAAAAAAAGGTAGATAAAATTCACTCTGAGAATAACAAAAACAAACAAAAATTGAGATATATTGATACTGAAGTCTGGCTATGCATATCATTCAACTCAGTGTGTATCCAGATTTAAATGACAAATATTGAACCATGTAAAATTTGAGGATAATGGATTAACTATGCTAATATCAAGTATTTTATGTTGATTGGTCTCCTTACCACCAACATAATGAAGAAGCTTTGAAAGTGACATCTTACTATTCATTTGATCTTCAGAGAAGGGAGATTTGACTTCAGTTACTTTTAAGACTGTTAATGCTTCTTTCTTGGCATTATTTCACTTTTTACTATGATGTAACCTCCAATTACATCCTTTTTTCCTTCCAGCACTGTGATAAATAATATAAAGTTGGCCTTTTCTCCCCTACAGACATTTTAAAACTTCAAAACTATAGGAACCTTGTAAAGCAAGGCTTTACAATTTCTTGATTTAGTCACTTTCACAAATCCCAGGACTCATGCATGTGATGTAATGTCCCCTCAGTATTACAGCATTCTCTAAGTTCTTCTTTTAACTGGTGTCTCTTATTGAAAGGAAAAGGGTATTGACATATTAAAGCTGTTCTAAAACTACTGCTTCCATAATGTGAGGTGATGGAGAAATTCCTGAACCGTGATTACAAGAAAAAATGAAATTCAGCATATAATTTATTTCTTCAATAGAAAAGAAAAAAATAGGGGTGGGGAATACTTCAAAGTCTGGATCTGTTTTGTATACAGAATACTTCTAGGAGTACTTAAATATGCTCGATTGGATTCCGAGTATCTGGAATGACCCATCCAACACTTTTGAAAATGTAGCAATTAGTGATGATTGTTGCCTGATCTATTCAGCTATTGGTAGTGACAGCCATAGAGGCAGACCTGTTCCAAGTAACTGCCCATACATTTGAATCAGTATCTGCCATTTGTTCTTTATTTCCTCTTTTGTTGCATTTCTTCAACAGCCTGCCTTTTCCCGTTTCCTTTCTGAGAACTAAGTCCACTCAAAGTATCTTCTGACACTTGTTAATCAAAGTTCAGAACTGGTTATCCAGTATTCTCTTTGGATACTGTGGTTGCAAATTCTCAGGTCAGGCATGCCAAGGGTTATAGAAAATACAATATAGAAAAATAGAAAAAAAAGGAAAGAACTTGGCCTCACTGAGTCCCACAGGAGTTGAAATGTTTATTTCTGAAGATAAAATAAACAGATGGTATGGTATCTTTTAGCTCAGATTCTTCTAAGGGAAGGCTCTGTTAACATATCTGTGAGCAGAGAGTGGATTCATTTCTTATTTGATGACATTGGAAGGATTTTTCATTCTACCTCATCGTTCAGATATAGAATCTTTCTTTCTTCTTGTTCTACTAATTTATACACGTATTTCTGTAACAGACCCAATGCTTTTATGTGTTTTTCTTCAGATAAGTCAGCAAATACATAGAATGAGACAGAGCTGTAAAGAACATCAAGTTTCTGTCAAAACAGTTCATAAATATTCAGTAGAGTTTCTGCAACACGTAAGAAGTTATGAAGATGGCATTAAGATACCAGTAAATCCTAAGAAAACCTATGCTAATCAAGCTATCACATCTTATTATATTTTATTCTTTTATCACTTTATTATCTCTCAATAATATAAATGTGACCCCCCCCCCAAAAAAAAAAAGCCCTACAAATCCTAATTTGCTGAGGCCAGATAGAATTCCTGTCTTGTCCTGGGTCAGGATTTTCTAACCATGATCTCAGAGTCTCCTGGCAGTTAGGTTTCCAAACCACTTGCCACTAACACAGTCCTCTCTCAGGCATGACCTTCTATCCAAATACAGCAGGCGCTCTCTGTGGAAACAGGCCTGGCTGCAAAACAACTCCTAATAAAGGACTTAACCAGTAGCACCCCTGAGTCCCCTCAGTAATCTTAATGCCCTCAAGAAATCTACCCAAAAAAAGCAGCATCTTCCAAATGGTCTAAGAAATTCCACCCTAAATGGCAGATTTGATGACCTTTTTTGCATGCTAAAAATGAACTTTGTATTATTCCTAAGACTGAAATATACTGAAAGAAAGAAATCGGTTTTATCATCTTGCTTTATCAAAGTACCCATCCTCCTAAGTTATTCCAATATGAAGATGACTAGCAGTATTGCTGCCTGCTCCTCATTTGTGGCAAACCCTTTCAATCAAAGGAGTTATGAATTCACTGATTTGCACTGTTGGTACACTGCTGTAGTTAAAAAGTATTTGCTCACCCCAGGGGGCCAGGCAAAGGCTTTTGACATGCTCGCTTGATGTAGGAAAAAGACAAATTAGTCCCCTATCCTATCCACCAGCAGGGGGACAATGACCTGACCTGGAAAAGTCAACACAAACCACTGTGTAATATATTTACTTTTTTTTTTTTCCAGGAAACTTCAGAGGTACCAAATCAACTGTGTCTAGTGTGCAAATTGCATGCAAGCTAATAGAATGTGAAATAAATTTGAGGAAGGCTAGGTGGTTTAGCTTGATTAAATCCTTGTGTGTGATGGCGCTAGTGGCTATGGCTCATCCTGGAGGAACTTTGGTAGCTTTGAGTGGGGAAAGGCAGAGAGAAAGGAGTTGCAACAAAATGCTGTTTCTGGATATGACTGCTTATTACTCATCACCTCTCTCCAGCCCCTTATACAATCTCAGCTGTCTTCTAACACACTAAGCAAATAGGGAGAGGAGTTTTTATTGAGAGTCACTCAGCCAGAGTAAAAGTGGACCGAGTGAGCAAATTTTCTTCTTGTGCCCAGGCAACAATTCCATTTTGCATGGATCTGTTCCTTAAGTTTAATAAACAGAACATGTTTGCTCATTTTTTTATATTACCATACAAAATGACTGAATTTACTATAAAATGAAGAGGTTCTCACATTTGCACCAACCAGAAGAACACAGCATTAGGAGGAAAATGCTGTACCTTTCCATTATGTAGGTCAGAAGACAGATCAAAGATAGGACCAATAACCAGTTTAAAGTGGAATTTCTCAATTTCTACTATTGGTGATTTGAAGGGATAATTAAGAAATAATAATCTTTATGAAACTTTGTGAAAATTCAGATAAGGAACAAATGAACTAACCAACTAACCACAGTTCTGCATAGACAAGGGAAAAAATTATAAAAGATGACCTTATTATCTTTCAAAGTTCCTTGAAACCCGCTGTTTCTCAGCACTTATAAAATCCTATCGTCATAAGTCAGAAAGAAGAAAAACAAATATAGTATATTAAAGCACATATATGGAATCTAGAAAAAAGGTACCGATGAGCCTGTCTATAGGGAAGGAGGGGAGACACAGACATAGGAAATGAACTCGTGGACACAAGTGGGGAAGGAGAGGGTGGGACGAATAGAGAAAGTAGCATTGACATATACACTGCACGCATGCTAAGTCATTTCAGTCGTGTCCAGCTCTTTGTGACCCCGTGGACTGCAGCCTGCAGACTGCAGTCAGAGGAGACTATGGGATTCCCCAGGGAAGAAAACTGGAGTGGATTGCCATGCCCTCCTCCAGGGGATCTTCCTGACCCAGGGATCAAACCCGTGTCTCCTGCACTGCAGGCAGATTCCTTACCACTGAGCCACCAGGGAAGCCCCATATACATGCTACTATATGTAAAATAGACAGCTAGCGGGAAGTGACTGTAAAACACAGGGAGCCCAGCATGGCGCTCTGTAGTGACCTAGATGGGGTGGGATGGAGGGAGTTGGAGGGACACCCAAGAGGGAGAGGAAATATACGTATAGTTATGTCTGATTCACATGGCATACAGCATAAACCAACACAACACTGTAAAGCAATTAGCCTCCAATAAAAAAGCTTTTTTCAATGTAAAGAAAAAAAATCCTATCTTTAGTTAAACTCAGTTGGCTTCTATAGAAAAAGTTATCGGTCTCAATATGTATGGCAAAAATTTGGAGGGAAAGAGTATATTAGGATGCTATATTGTAATTCACTTTAGAAGGGAAAATGTTATAATAATACCAGAAATAATAAAAGGAACCAACCTAAACTTGTCCAAATCAAGCACAAATATAGCAAATTTTTAAAGCCTAAATATCCGTCTTTTATTCATTCAGCAAACATTTGTGATTGACCTACTATGTATAAGACCCTAGTCCCAGTTGTCAGTGGGCAAAAATTTTGAAGAGTTGGTAACTGGAAATCTGGAGTACCTAACTATAGTAATACAGGATAGAAGCCCTGTTAATTTTTTTTCTGCTTCAAGCACACAACGAAGTAACGTCTGCTCATCAGGTAAAAAATTCCTAGTCTTAGTTTCTGCAGCCTATTTTGAGGCACATAATTTAGTGGCAGGTGAGTTCTAAGTCCATCTTACCAAGGCAATCTACATAAGAGAGAGAAACAAGTCACACAAGGGTTTAGTAAAAAAAAAAAAAAAAAAAAGAGTGAGCCAGTAAGGGTTTATATAGCCTGCCCACTAAACACCTGGGTAAACTTGAATAAGCTTTTCAACTTCTCAAAACTGTGAAGTTTTCCGCTATGAAATAAGGGAGGTATCAGTAGATTTAGATGTCTTTCAGGTCTCTTCCAGACCTAAAATCTAATTAAGTGAAGTGAAAACACTATGAGAAATGTTGAAAGTGATAGACAAATGTGATGATAATGATGACTCAAGGCCTATATACATAAGCAGACTTCTGTCTACCCCATGTCTACTTCAGTTACTGCTTTTGTGCCGCCTTTTGGCCCAAGAGTCCGAGGGCAAAGCATCTTTAGCCCAGGGGATTGCCAGCCTGCTTGCGCTCAGCCTCCTCCCTCCACGGCACCCAGTGTTCCCTCCTGAATAAAAGTGTTCTCTCCTAAATAAAAGGCGACAGGACAGAGGAGCTCAGCTGTCCCTGCTCAGCCGCTCTGACTGCAGAGGTGCTACCAGAGAAGTGATAGGTTGAGTCAAGCCACCTTTAACCAACGACTGGCCTTTTGAATATTCAAATTCTTCTTCTGTAAAATAGGAATCATCATACCATTTCAAAAGATTGTTATGAGAATCAGTCAAAGAAAGTATGAAAGGTACACGCATGTAGTGGTAGGTAGTTGCTAACATTGTTATTGCTCTGTACCCCTTGCTGAAAAGAGATGTTCCAAAGCAACCATGCAAACCCTAAAAAATTCCTCATCACAGTTACACAGGAGTATATGTGCCTGCCATCCATTCTTATCCACCAAAAAGCAGCGACAAGAGCGTTTGGTAGTGCTTATTTCTCTCACAAGGCAATTTCCTCTGCCTGGTTTCATCCGATTTTCGAATTTAGACTGTGAGGCAGGTAAAGTAAGTCTTGTTTCCACCCCAGAGCTCAGGCCACTGCTTTGCACCATCCCACAGTGTGGTGGAATGGGGTGCCATCCGTGTGGAATGCAATGTGAGTGGCACTTCCGCTTCCCCAGAGTCCTGCAGAGCAGCAAGACTGCCACATGCAGAATAGGAAGCTGAAGCTCAGAGAGGTTAAGTGAGTGGTCTGAGGTCACACAGCAGAGGAGGAAAAGATTCTGATCTCCAAGTCAGTTTATAAGTCCAGCTGTTTTATGCTTTCCCCTACACTGCATGGCCTTTATCACTGTACATTCAGGAAGACTATGACAGGGTCAGACTTCTCTTCCAAGATAGCCCAAAGCATAATATAGGATGGAGGGGCTGGCACTGAGAATGTGCCCCTGTCACAGTCCTCAGGAGACTGAAGGAGAGTCTTCCCTGGGTCATAACGGAACACTACCCATTGTGACTCAGTCTGGCTCCGGATGTGCTATGCTTGGGACATCATGTTGTGGAAAGAAAGCAACTGCCCGTCTACGTAAAGCAGGCTGTGGAGACAGCGGGCTGCTTCCTCACCATGTGACCGGCCCCCATGAATATTCAAGACCCACACCCTAAAAAAACCAATGGCATCTCCCACCGGTGTTGTCATCTCACCGCAGTCTGGTCTATGCCAGCGGGCACACCGCGGCGTTAACGGAGGATTCAGTCTGAGAAAAGTGACACAAATAGTTACTAAAGCGCTGCAGTCGGACTCCACGCAAAACGAGAGCAACTTCCTCAAACTCGCTAATCCCCAAACAAAATCACCATCAAGAAATATTAAAGCACACATTTTATTAGTTTCATTTAATTTCTTAATTGCTCAAAGTCAGTTTACCCATTTATTGCTGTGTGAAACGCTTAGAGGCAAGGCGCACATTAAAGGGATTATTTCCATGTAATCCCTCCCTCCCAGAGGGTAGGAACCGCTCACTTATGAATCCTGATTTATGCTCTGTAACAATATCAAAATGGAGGGAATCGTTACTGTAAAATGATAGAGTCAGGAGTCGGGTAATACAGGAGAGTGTAATTTAATAGCAAAGAGAAAGTACCTCATTTTCGGTAAAAGTTATGCGCGCCTGTTTCAGGAATAGCTATTAACCAAACTGAATTTAGCCTCCCATTTTTCTGGCTCTACTTCTGTTAATTGATAGATGTTGAAGATGTGTCGACTGTTAAGGTTTTAATCAGATGGTGTCCGGGAGTTCGATGTGATCATTTTACCGGGGCTTGGAGTTCTGGGGGCGGTAACTGCTCTGAGCATTCCACTCTCTGTGACAGTATGCCCACCACCAGCACAGTCTTCCTTTTTGGCAGGAAAAAGAGGGCAGGCACTCAGGGGGAATTTGGAAGGATGCTGCAAATGATCCAGGAAAGGCGGGTGAAGTAGGAAGCAGTCTAAGTAAACATCCACCAAGAAACTAGCGACGATCTGAACTTCTGGCAGTTTCTGTGGCGCATCATAGCTGGCCTGAGACCATTAAACTCCAGAGGAATGGGAAAGCCATTAGTGACCCGGGAAAGAGCTTTTTCTTGTTCTGCTAACACATCTCTCGCTGTCACACTACCTATAACCCAACTACATTATTTTAGGACCATTATTGCTATTCTTGGAAAGAAGTAAGAGCGATAGCATCAGAAGAGTACAGAGGTAAAGCCAGTCCTTACCAGCGACTTCTGCCCCACTCAGACAGCATATGCCCCAGACAGCACTGCAATAGGCAGTGTGCTTCCATTGCAGGCTGGCCCTCTTCCAATCTTTGATATTCATTCTCTACCTCTCATGTCAACCTCCCACAAAGAAGTTTATTCAAAATAAAACTTTTTCTTTAAAGCCCCCAAGGAGATTTGTACCATGTATTTTATTAGCTTGAAGGCAAAACACGCTGATACCAGCAGAAAAAAAAAAAAACGGCTGCTTCAGACCCCAGCTGACCTCTTTTGCATGGAAAATTCTCCATATGATTACAGAGCTAATGAGTAATATTTAATGAAAACATTAGGCCTTTGCATATATTTGTAAGCAGCACTCCTTCCATTTAAATTTACATAGAAATAAGCCGATGTGTATAAATATGCATCCTGAAAATCCTCTTTGGCTATCTCTGGCTGTTTCTATACAAAGCTCAAACTTTTCAATAAGAAAACAGTGGAATTCAGTCAATCATCCGGTTGACACCAAACATGCAAGTATTTGGTGGTACGTGAGTAAAACAGCTGAACTCAGGCAGACTCATCCTCATTTCATAGAATGTTTTGGCTTTATACAAACAGTGTATGAGAAAAAACTGGGCTAAACATGCTAAATAAATATGTGTGGGGGTAAAAAAAAAAACACAACTTTCAATTTCAAGAATCCTTAAGCATCTGAGGGTAAAAACTCAGGACAAGAATTGTTTCTGGAGGCCTCATAGATTTCCTTTCCTGCTCAGAAGCTGAATCGCAGTGGGGGCTGGATTTGAAAATGAAAAGCCTGTGACAACTTTCTTCACTCTTCCCCTTCCCCTCTAGGTGGAGCTGACAGGCAGCAGCGTCTTTGACTATGTCCACCCCGGGGACCACGTGGAGATGGCAGAGCAGCTGGGCATGAAGCTCCCGCCTGGGCGGGGTCTCCTCTCACAGGGTACCACTGAAGATGGAGCCAGCTCAGCATCTTCCTCCTCCCAGTCGGAGACTCCCGAGCCAGGTGGGACTTGCAATCCCAACATGTGGGTTGGTGGGTAGGACCTTTGCCAATGATTGCACTCAAGTTGCCAGTGTGAAAAGACTACAAATAGGTCTAATGGTATTTAACAATTCCATGCAGCTTTCTGTCCTGGGCGGTAATTAAGTAAGGAAGAGATTTGAAAATAAGAAGACATTTTAATAAGTATAATCCAGAGATCTAATTTCAGGTGAACAAAATGCACAGAAGGTACCAGTTCCTTTAGATTCTCTTTCAAATTAATGGAGGGAAAAGGTTCAGATTTGGAAAGCCCTCTGCCTTTCATTGTTACCATGGCTAAATGTAATGCATTTATTTATTATTCAGCAAAATCGATGGCAAAGACTTTTGAATATTAGCTTGTGGAGAATTAAAGGTATTAGGGGCTTGCAGAAATCTCACTTTCTTTTTTTTTTTTTTTTCTAAGCATCAGAAGGTACTTGAAAGATGTGAACAGATAAATTAAGGCTAAAAAGAAAACAGAAATGGCTACATTTTAAACTGCCTTTCCACCCTCAGTATTTAATTAGATCAATTGTATAGAGGAATGAACAGAGGTGACATTCCTCATTGGGATTCCTTCCAGGACTCTTATAGACTTTGCATTCAGAATGTTCCCATTTTCATTGTGTTGTACTGATGATAATTTAAGTATTAGGGGAAAATCCATTTATAAATTAAACAAAATGACTTGATATCCATCAGTCCCCTAGTTCATCAAGCTGTTCAAACACGGGGAAGATTGGCTGGTCGGCCTGGGTCTTCCGAGAGCACTGGTAATTAGATCTGCGAAGGATTTATTCTTTGCTGATTGGGGCTTTAAATTAATTGAAGTTCCACATTTGTGGTTTTGTCCTTTTTGTACTTTTTTAGAGGAGATATTTCATATTCTTGTGTGGTGGAGTGCTTGGCCAAGCAGCAGTGGTTTAAATGTTAATTTTTCTCATGAGAAGTTTAAGATTTTTAATGAATCAAGGCCTGATTTGAAGTGCAAAGTTTTATTTGCTTACTTGGGAAATTATTTTTGCCCTCTAAAGATGTTTGTACTTTACTTGATGTGTTGTTTTAAAACAGATTCACAAAACAAAAGCATTTTGTGAAAGAGAAAAGGGAAAAAAGAAAAAAAAAACTACCTTTGGATTAACCTTAAAATAACTCTATACACTTCCAAGAAAATAATTTGATCTGTTTAGAAATAATCACAGCATGTTTGCTCACACAGAAGGGAAAATATATGTTTACCTCTTTGAGAAATATTTTAATTCCTTCTAGAATCAATGTATGTTTCCCCATTTAAGTTAACTGAAGCTTCTAGGGCATTATTTTCTAGCTTTTGGGTGGGGATCATTCCTTCTCCAGTGAGTCCCATCCATAAGAAAAGAGTATTTAAGTATACTCTTTACCATTTAAAGATAAAAATAATTTTGTTCCAGAGGTCAGGGGAGTCATATACTCTTGTACCATAGCTCACTGACTTCATTGTTTAGACGACGTCAGTGAGATCACTGGACCTTCTTTTTAGTCATTAGAATGTTCATATCTGGCTATACTTGAGAAGCAATACATGAAAATAGTTTTCTACTCCATTCTGGAGTTGCGCTGGGAAACCAGCGTTGGTCATGACACTTAAAACACTCAGTATGTAAGAAATCAAGTTTATAAACCTTAGTATGAACAAAGACCTTGAAAAAGTGGGCTTCATTTCCCTGAATCACAAAACCTCAAGTTAACAAGAGTCTTCAACAGTCCTTTAATCCAACCTCCAACTTATGCATTCATCGTTTCCAGCAAAACCAACAGATGCTCTTCTAACCTCTGCTGAAACTCATTCCTAACAGGAATCTATGGAACATACAAGGCTTCCCACTCCACTGGTGAGCAGCTCTGATAGAAAGGTATTCCTAATATGGAGCCAACCTACTTTGCTGCAGTTCTCCTACCCTGCCCCCACCCATCCCAGGTCTGCTCTCTGGGACATTTCAGATTGACATCTTCCTCCCCTTCACAGCCTCTCAAATATATGAAGTTAGGTTCACCAAATTCTTCCTCCCACCTTCCTACTCCTTTTCAAGTCAAACTGCCCTCATTCCGCAAGCATTATTTAATGGCATGTTGCTAAGACCCTCACCGTCCTAGCCATCCTCACCTGGCTATGCTTCCATTAGCTGGTGGCCCTCTAAACACAGGGCTCTGAGAGCTGAGTGCAGCCTCTAGATGCACTGTGACCAGTACAAAGCAGAGGGACTGTCCCCTTTCTCAGTTTAGGCTCCTCTGCTCCTGTTATTCAGCCCAGGGTGGAAGTAGGTCCTATTGGCAGCCAGACCCCACTGTTGATTCATACTGAATTTTATGTCTTCCCTAAACACATGTTAAGGGTGACTTGTCCCTTAAAAGAGAAGGAAAAAAAAAAATCCACAGCCTAGAAACCAATTCTACTAGGAAATCCAAAACTAGAGTCAAATCAAACCGGTTTAAACAGATCACCAGCCCAGGTTGGATGCATGAGACAAGTGCTCAGGGCTGGTGCACTGGGAAGACCCAGAGGGATGGGATGGAGAGGGAGGCGGGAGGGGGGACCGGGATGGGGAACACATGTAAATCCATGGCTGATTCATGTCAATGTATGGCAAAAACCACTACAATACTGTAAAGTAATTAGCCTCCAACTAATAAAAATAAATGGGGGAAAAAAAACGGTTTAAGATTAAATATGAAAACTCTGATGAACCCCATGCCTGCTGAAGCACTAGGATGTGCTTCAGCCTCACTTAGCAGCCTTTAATTCTGGTATCGGAAAAGTAACTAACTCCTTTAAAGTGACTCTGTCATTGATCCTTAAAGTGTGACTGAAAATTTACCCGGGTTTCTTCCCCTCCCCATCCCCAGCCACCCTAACTGATATAATGGAAAACCCTACTTTGCACAGTCCTTAACAACTTGGGCTTGTTAGCAACAATCGCATAAAAACTGCCTCTTAGTTGCTGAAGAGTGTATTTCTCACCATTAGAGAATGTTAAACTGGCTTTGCTTTCAAATTCTCTAGTGTTGGTTATTTGCAATCTTTGGCTTAAAAAGGCAATTAGATAGACTGCTCAAATACTGAAAGGCAGTGTAGGATGCTACCTTTAACTAAATATCTTCACTAGCACAGATCATTGCTCCAGGGGAATTACTTTAAAAGTCCATGTCAGGCACTACATCCCAAAGCTGCTTATGTTTCTTAAAAGCTGAAAGAATTTTAACAAGATTTTCTAATTCTTAATAACACCAAAGAACATTTTTGAAGACTGTTGTTCACTACATCATAATCTTTTCAACTCCGATAAAACACTGATTCTTGCTTAAATAGTAGTGTAATTTGGTTGGAAAATGGATATCAATATGTGGTGATTATGAAAATGAAGGGACTAGTAGGTATGGAATTTTTCAGGAGCCCTGATGTGTTCAGTGTAGCATTACTAAGTGACTGAAATCTAAATAACATTTGGCATTATAATAAAAAGGAAATAAGTGACTAAACCAGCCTAAGAGGCAGTGATCCTGTGCCATAATAGGAATTCTGTTTCTTTGAACTGCCAGTCCTGTGATTGTCTTGTCTCGAAGTAGTCTCAAGATAATGAGAAAAAAAAAAATCTGTTGATGGGACAGCAAACCCAAATAAATATTTTATATGTATGCACATTCATTAATAGTTTAATATGATATTTCTTTTAGAGAAATTTTAAGGCAGGCAGAAGAGAAATAAACAAGTGCCTACTTTAAAAAGTTCCTGCAGACAACCGATGGTTGACCACGTTGCTATAGTTAGTCTTCCTTTTTAGGGTGCCTCTTTAAGGTGCCTCTTTAAGGCTTCATCCGAGCATTCCTGAAGGGCTTGTTCTGTCCTTTCCACAGCCTTTCCTCTGCTCCTGTGGGGTTTGGGGTGGGGGGTGCTGCTGGGAAGAACCTCTGGAACATGAGGTTTGGACGGCTCAGTTTGCTTTTGTAGTTCTGTAGCTCACTCTTAACAATTAGCTATAATCTTGGCATTATGAACCTTATCCTTTTTTAGAAAAAATAAATTTCAGTGTCACATATTTTATATGCTTAATAAACAGAAAAGCAGCTCTTTCAAGAACTCCTGGAGGTACTTGAAAAGTCTCCCTCTTTGGAAAGCAAAGAGTTTCTATTCCTTAGGTCGGGCCATCAAATTGTTGTGTTTTACTGCCTCCTTTTTCTTGTTAAAATAGCTTGATATTTTTCCAGTTATAAAATTCATGTCCATTGTGAAAAAGTTCCAAGAATGCAGACGACAAAGAATAAAGACCTACCTACCCCCACCCCAAAATAACCACTATTCTTGTACACTGGATATCCTTCTACATTTTGTTGCTGTAAATATGTAGACATATATAGTTATGTAGTGGGATTTTCTCTGTTTGACTAAAATAAAACTATAACATACATGCCTCCGTAGCCTACTTTCTCTCACTTAACCTCACAGGCCACTTTCCCTGGCATGTTCCTCACTTTAACATAGAATTTCCGTTCTGTCTCCAGTGGTTTGTTTCCTTCTAGCTAACAATCAACTCCCAGCCGTAGGACCACTGTCAGGAGTCATTCCTGGGTCATGCTTGGGAGGGAATTCAGCCAGGACCAGAGATTTCGCTGCCCATTGAATGGGTGCAAGCTCACAGAGGGAGAAATCAATACTGTACCCAAGTTTAGACAAGTTAGCAAAATGTATGAGACAGTACTCTCAGTGAAAAGGAAGATGAACTATAGCAACGTGGCCAACCATCGGTTGTCTGCAGGAAAATTTACTGTGTTCTGTCTATGGTTGCAGCACAGCTAGACTGTTACAGGAGGTTAAGATAATAATGGTTAGCAGTATGATCTTTATGCTGTTACGCCTACTCTATGACGTCCTGAGTATTTTTTTATTTTTTATTTTTATTTATTTATTTTTTACATACTCAGTATATTCATGTGTTCTTTATTTTCTTTTTTTCCCATTTATTTTTATTAGTTGGAGGCTAATTACTTTACAATATTGTAGTGGTTTTTGTCATACATTGACATGAATCAGCCATGAGTATTATAAAGGCAAGCAAAACGGAAGCAGTTGTGTACCTACCTGAATAGAAATAATCTGTATTTTCTACATATGCCCCTGCACTATGGTAAATTCCATCAGCTCCCATATCTGCAGGAACTCAATTCCTCTGCATTCATTAGACAATTTTCATAATACATGATTTAATTAAAAGAACAAATGATTAGGAATAACAATAAAGAATGTAAAAATGTATCTGAGGATCAGATCAATATTTTATTTCCAAAGCTGTGTAGATACGAGATATAAGTATAGTTTTATGGGTGCACTATTTTCCATCTAGTATAGTGTTGGGTTGAGAGGGGATGGTTCTCTGTTTTGTTTTGTTTTTTTTTGTATTGGTTTAAGTTTCCTATCAATGAACTGAATTTAGAAGTCAGGCAAGGGAAACCATCTAACTAACCCCACATCCAACCTCAGTCCCCAGACAGTGGGACTGTATCTACAGCACTTTCTGTTGTACTGCAAATGTCAAACAGAAGGTGTAACGGATTTAATATTAGCACTGGCCAAGGTGCTGAGGGAGCTGTTAATAATGTCACTCCAGTTATTGATCTGAAGCCTTTAAAAATCAAAGAAAAGTGAGAGATCCCCTACTGGGGAAAGGCACACAGTGACTGGTTTTTATTGCCAATATATTTCTACATATAGAGTGGCAACTTTCTGGAATTATGTTATCACCATTCATCTCTGTGAGATTTTTGGAGTCATTATATGATAAGATAATATCATGGAGACCCCTCTGCATGCTAATGCTAAAAGATCAGGCCAAGTTCTTTTAGACATAAATAGAGCTTGATAATTTGTGTGGTAACTACAATATTCAAGTTGTCAAATGATAGAAGGTTTATTAGCACTAGATTTATTCATGATGACAATGTTGGAGCTGCAGGAAGTATAAAATGTGAACTATGTTGTCGTGAGGATGAGCTGGCCTCTCCTTTCGCCTTTCTAAAGCTCCAACTACAAACCAGGCAAGGACTCACTTGAGACAAAAATGAATTCTGTCCTTACAATTAGTCTACCTTTTTCAGGAAACTGCTAATCCTTCAATCTGAATGGCAGTTTGTATGCAATGATATCCCTGCTTTCCATAGTCCCCAACTAATAAATGAAATTAAAATGTATAATTTATGTTGAATGTTTATCAAACTGTAAACACACATTTAATGCCTTTCCATATTCATACAATATAAGCAAAGATAAATCCACCAGATAATGTACTACGGTTATCTCTGATGGATTGAATATGAAATGCATCTCTACTGTAGCTGTAGCAAAGATCAAGACAAGTTCATGATTACCTCCGAACTGGCCTGACTCCTGTTAATACCCGTGTGCACATGTTTGTGTCAAATCTAATAGTCAGAAAGCAGCCTAACAGAAAGGAATTCATTCCATAAACCAAAGCGATCATCCTGTACTGATAAACTCAGCTTTTATCCAAAAAATTATGTAGGCAAAATGATGCATTTTCCTTAGCAATGCCATCCTTATTTTGAAATGAAATAGAAACTATCTTTTGCCATTCCTGAATGAAGATGATGCATACTCTCCAAAAAAAAAGCCAGTACTGTGACAGGGACTGCCCTGCCAAACTCAGAATTCTTCTTTTGCCTCAAGAAAGCTCTTTTGCCTCAAGAAAAGATGTAGTACCATCTTTTCCTGCAGGAAGTAGGCTTTTCTTAGATGTCTCTTCCATCCCCAGATAAACTATACCACTGCCACAGAAGAGAATACATTTCTCCAGTGCTTTCTGGTACACAAGGCCTAGGAACACTTAGAACCTTAATTTGTGTTGGCTCCCACTTCTGTATACTTCTCTGTGTATGATGAGAATATTTGCAAAGCAACCATACATGTACTTCTAGGATACTGCCTAAGGGAGCTAAAGAAAATAAGGGAAATTCCCTTTCTTCCCACCAGGGTATGCTGGCCCAGCATCCCTTCCAGGCCAGCTCCCAGAATGCACAGCTGCAGCACAGGGCACCCTTGGGGTCTGGACACTCAAACGTGTGAAAAATCACATAGGTGAATTTTTGGTGAATCACAAAAATTGGTGAATCACATAGCTGCAGAACGGCATCCTCCCTTTGGTTTCCAGAAAAGATGCTGGATGTTAGCCTAGTTGCCTATGCCATCCTGAAACTAACATTCTCTTCCAAAATTTAGATCACAGTTGTAGCAACTCGACCACTACGTTAATCTAAATTAATGTAATGGCATTTACAGGGTAGCAAATGGTTTGTTCAATAATAGTCGTGTAGGCCTCTTATCAAAATACACAATAGATTCACTTGGCCTATATGTACCATATGTTCCTAAACCTTCTATTGAAGGTTTAGAAAATCAATTTTTTAAACCCATTATTTTTAACAGTTGTTTTATATAGCTTGCAAGGTCATAATTTTGACTTTCCTTTCCCTATGGTGATAAGGGGTACATTTCAGCATTTCTAAAATGAAAGCCAAGACAGGTTGTTAATGGATGATCCTTCTTCCCCATTAAAAAAAAAATGTGGCTGTCTTTGTCGTTGGATATTAACAAATTAGAGATTCTATTTCTATAACTCTTGCCTTGAACAAAGCACAAGTTATTTGCTTTTAATACATACAACTGCACGGAAATTTCACCCCTGTCCAAATGATACCATTCTGAATTCTTCATCTGCACCAAACAGCAGACTTAGGAAGGATCAGTTACCTGGCATTGACTGAGCTTTGCAGGGTGCACAGATCAGAAGAGGCAAAACTGGCTGGAAACCATTTCCACCCCTAGTGAGCAATTTACTCATGATTGCTTGGAGAAAATACTGGAAATATTGCTTCTGTGTAAAGTTTCAACTTCCAGTTGTCAGCTCTTTGCTAAGCAGTTATTCCCAAGGACAGTTTTAGAAGCAAAGCCTACTCAGGCCACGTGACAATGGCTGGCATTCATATCCTGCTTGGTGTATGCAGAACACAGAAACCACTAATTACAGGAGTTAATTCACACCCTAATCCCTCTAAGCAGGTCAGTGTGTTATCCTTATTTTATAGATGGGGGAAACTGATGGAAATTCTAAATGGCTTGCTCCAAACCACACAGTTTAGTTTAGCAGCCAAAATGAGAGGAAAGGGTATAGTACTAGGGTTGCATAGATGAGAAGCCTAGGAACGAGATGGAAAAAGGAGATAGGACCCTAGTAGGTATAGAACTAGAGGAATTTTCTCCAAGGGGCTTCTAAAGTCCAGAGAGTAACCTAATAATCTCCTTATGTACATAGTCATTGGGCTAAAACATCATTTGTTTTCAAATATAGTCTCTAACTGAGGATTAAAAACATCCATCTAATCCTTTCCTCTTCCTTCATCCCTACATTGAAACTCCTTATGCCACAATGAACAATAGCATCTGAATCAATTATGGGCAAAACTCAGCCCTGTGTCTCTTGGTTCGCCTTAGCCATGTGTCTCCTTAACCAGGAGCACAGCCAAAATTGTCTCTGTGTTTGGTCTACTCTGCCTTAGACAATGCAGGGCCAGGATCTGTGTAGCATCTTCCTTTCAGAACCAGTCTCCCAAGGCAAGCAAGAGATGGAAAAGAGCAAGAAGACCAGTGGGGTCCACTGGAGGTCAGCAGAGCCTCCTTAAGGTACCTTCTCATGAAACAATCATGGTTTCCTGGGATCTATGGGAAACATCAACCCATCCATTAGTTAACAAAACCAGCCTGAGAGAGGAAGAGCTTGCATGTTTTCTCTAGTTGTTATGCACTAGAGTGAATTCAAGACCCAGGCCCACCTGCTCGTCGGGATTGTGCAGACTAGTCAATAACCGTTCACTGTGTGTCTGTCCTGTATCAGACACTAGAAGTACTGAAGAAACAAGGTGAAGTTCCCTGCCTTCCAGAAGCTGACCATCATCTGAAGCGAACAGATCATTAACGCAATGCAGGGGGGTGATGACGACAATCAGAGCAAGGTGGTATATGAGAGGGTAGCATTGCGTTATAAGCTACTGCTGTTGGCGGTCTTTTCAGAACTATTTGGGTTTTAAACGTAACCCTGAAATTAACAGCCCAGAAACAATGCTTCCTTGGGAGCAAGGTGCTTTGACATGCCCAGACGATACAGATCCTTACTTTCAGGAACTTTGATGCAGACTGTTAAGGGCTTTTTCCCTCTTTGTTTGTTTGTTTAATTAGCCTTTTTTAAAGCCTGCTATAGTTCCTATCTACTGATCTTTCTGGCTTTGTAGAAGTGTTCTGAAGGGAAAGTGTATCCCAACTGCCTCCCTTCCACTTATACTGTGCGGATTTCACTAACTAAAATTCAGGAAATGCTGGCTTTGGAAAATTAAACTGACTCTTTTACCTTCTCAAGGTAAAACGTTGCAAATATTCTAATAACGTTAGTGATGATATTAATAGCTTGTATAATGTTTACCTACATATTCCCACTACATGAGTAGGCATGTTTTAAGAAATTTATTTCTCAAAATGTCCCTAAACCAAAATTAGAGAAGGTAAATGGCTGCCCTACACCCGAGTAGACTGTGACCCTGGGATTTGAACTCAGGCCATGTGATCTGAGTACTTTACTAGGTGCTTACCGAGAACACAAGTGGTAGAAGACGTGACACGTGCCCTTAGGTAACTGATCATTGTTGGTAGGAGATGTAAACACAGTCAACAACAAGAGAAGAAGGAGGGATGACCCTGCTGCTGTTCTCAATTAAGGCATAAAATTGGCAAGTGGTGTAAGAAATCAGGGAGAAGCTAAATGACTGTGGGTGGCTTTGATAAGGAGGGTAGACCTTCATGAAAACCAACCCAAGAGCAAAGATGTAGAGATGATCTTCCAGGAGCCTCATTTCAAGGAACAAAGTGGGAATAAGGATACTGCATTTAGGAGGCTGGAAGGAGCCCTGTCTTCCTCCTGGAGGCAAAGATGCATGCTTTTCTAGGATGCAGCCAGAGATTGGAGCAGCCAGTATGCCAGGGAAAACCATCTGAGATGGGTATTATACATTCTGAGTATAACTCATCCAGCACAGCAGTGACCCAATGAAAATACTATTTCAAAACTTATAAATACTAAAATAAAGTTTGAATCTGGAAGGCTCCTCCCTTGAGGGTCATGTTATACAATACCTATGCCTTCTGAATCCCTGCACAGCCTAGCTACTGATATTCATTGAATGGTTGCCAAGTATCAAGCACTCTGCTCAGCCCATGATATGCACTACCTCATTCATTCCTCACAAGATACTATGAAGAAGGCACCATTGTTTTTCCCATTTTACAGATGAAAGAACTGAGAATAACATTTTTAATTTGGAAAAGACATACAGTTAGCAGCTGGATAGCCTAGGCTTTGAAATGAAGCATCGGGGGACACTCTCCATCCTTCCTGGGCAGCTCTGACTGTTAGTTTTCCTGATGTTATGCTGATTTCTGTCAACTGGTAACTTACACTTGCTGGACTTATTCCCTGAGCCTTTATTTTTGCAAGAATAAGAAGGATGTGTTGAATAGAGCAGACTTAAAGTGGAGGAAACCATCCAAGGGGCCATTTCTTTGATCCAGAAGTGAGTGAGGAGACCTTGAGAAGAATTATTGCAAAGGAAGACGTGACAATTAGAAATTAAGATAGAAGATAGAAAAAGGGAGAAACACACCTTGTGGTCAGTCTTTAGCCAGGAGCTCATGGTTAATACTCTAGAAATTATACAAGTTTCAAGCTTTCACATGATTAGGATTAATGACACCATCTGTCCACTCTAATTTTTTGTATCAATTGGTAATAAAATCTGAAAATATTCAAAAATTACAAAATTACATATGCTATTTATCATCACATATTAAGATGCAAATTTCCTTAGGGTTCAAAGCTATTCCTTTTTATAGTTTATGAAAATATATCATGTGCCTTTGGTTAAAAAAAAAAAAAAGTCTGCTCCTTAGTGCCTCTCACTTGTCAGGGGGTGTCCTCTCCAAATAAAAACATGAGTAAAGCATAAGGTGGAATTGGTGACATAAAAAATTAAAACTCTGTACTTTCCTATGTCCTACCATCTCTTGGGTGACACCACAAGAGTACTAAAATTATCTGGTAACTCCCTCCCCAAATTACTACTGGTCAAAATGAAATAGAAATCGATTGAATTGATAATATAAAAATGAATTTAAAATGTAACCAGTATTGAGGGCAATACTTTCCATTACACAGAAGTAATAGAAAAGTGTAAAAATAACAAAAGTGCAATCATCTAAGTATGGAAAACATTCACTTATTTCCTCAATCATCCCATCATTATTTATTGCATGTCCATTGAACAAGCCCGATCCTAGAGCCTGAGATATGATAGTTACTAAAAAGGTCCTTGTTCTCACAGAACATATATTCACATAAACCACCTGACCAAAAGGATTTCAGTTGAAAAAATTCAGTTGAAAGATTCAGGTCTGCACTCCATAACCAAGAGGTAAATCTTCACATCAGGTTGTAAGGGACCAGTTGGGCTGTCTCTGTTTTTAAAATGCAGAGCTGACACAGATTCTAAGCCAGTACTTCCAAAATGCATTCTTTATCCTAACTACCCTATGAGATGCTCCTCACGACCCCTGGTAAAAGAGCAGAGGAAAAAAGCTTCATTGCACATCTTCTCATTGATGATTAACAATGAACGTTAACTTAGTGAAGATTTGAAATGTGTGTGATCAATAAGTCTATTTCTTTGGTTTGAACTAGCCTTTTCCCATTTATTCAACTATAGAAAACATTTTGTTAGAGAGAAACTCCTACAGACACCTCAGAAACACATCATGATGCCCTCAATCTTGTTTCTGGTCCCCGGAAGCCACCCCTCCCATCCAGACCAGTCTCTTCTTCCAGGGCATCCCTTGCAGGCAGGATCACAGCCTGGCTTCTCACCTCAGAGGTTCAACTATCCATTTCCTCTAGTCACTCTCCCAAATGGCTCTCTTCAGTCTTTGGGGTACCCTTCAAGCTTTCCTAAAGGGGAGCTCCTAGATGAATCTAGTAATTAACTGAAAGTTGTAAAAGACCTGCCAGCTCCCAGTTTCACAGTTTTAGAGCAGCCCTGGGCTTTGATTGGCAGGCCTTACATTCCTCTTTCACCCTGTCTTCCCTATTCTTCATTTACTAAGCAGAGCAAAAGCCCAAATCTCTGGTTTCCCACTCACCAAAGCAATACACCAACAGATTCTGGTTTAAGGGTATGGTTATGGCTGCCCCGAGTTCTATCCACTGCTCCCCTCCTAACCTTAGCCAGTTACCATTGGTATGGAAACAAAAACAGGAACGTGAATTCAAGAACAAGCATGTTAGGGTGGCAGGACAGGAGACGCAGTGTGGTGGTGTTAATTAGCCCCTACAGTGTTTTCTCTGATTTGTAGTAGCTGCACTACCCATATTATAGATTTTAAAAATCTACTGTCTGGTTAACTTGCAGGTTACTCAAACAACTGAGAATTGATAACATACGAAGATGACAGCCCTAACCCAAACTGCAGGATATTCTCTTTATAATATTTCTGTAGCAGCCACAAATATAGAAAAATATACAGGGTCCTCCTGGCTCTGTCACTTGTGAGAAATTGAACCTGGATCAGGTTAATTAACTTACATGTGCCTCAGTTTCCCACTGTAAAAATGTTGGCCGCTCTAGTACAAGTTTGGAGAATAACATAGGAATGTTATTGTTGGTTTTAACTGTTGGTTTTAACATCATACGAATTAACATTAACATTCCTGATGGGGTCTTTAGCATATTTAAAATGTTTAGAATAGTAGCAGGCACAATGAAGTGTTCTGTGAGTGTTGTCATTATTATTCATTTTGTTGAGCCAAGCATTCTCTTATTACCAAAGTTATTCCTTATGGAAAGTCTGGCCAGGGTGGAGGTGACACAGTTGACTCCTGCACCAACTTGCAAGGCTTGAATTTGGGCTTCATCGTCACAGAGGAAACTGCTCCCGTTTCCTCTCTTAAAGAGCCCAGATTCTGCGTGGATCACGGTACCCAAAGGTATGCTTCCAAAAAAACACCTGAAATGGAGTCCTTCTGGAAAGACTCCATTTAAGGGGAAAGACTCTCTTGGAAATATATAATTTACCTTCCTCCAGCCTCTTTAATGAACAGATTGTGTTTTGCAGATTCACTTTTTTTTGTATACTCAGTTTTCTTAAAACATGACAGAGGTACATAATTCTGTGCTCAGAAGTCCATCCCACCTTGGACTCTGAGCACCGAGATAGGCCTGCTGACTTCCCCTTTCCTAAGGCTAGCATGGAAACTGCCCAAACCCATCTTAGACTAGACCTCACTGTTGCTCTCCAAGGGTTTGCAACTACCAGCCTAGCCTACTAAAACATGTTCCACTTATGACCCAAAGATTTAGCTGCTACATAGCATGATGATGAGCTTGACTGACATCTTTCCCTTTTATCAAGCTGGGTCATTGTGACACGGCCAGAGCCACGGCAGGGGTTCTGCTCCACAAAAGACTGAGTGACACCAAATGGGATATTCGGTCTCTATAATGTACGGATCCTTTTACTACCAAATCAGCCTTCATACACCCTCGGATCTGTGCTGGAGAATGGGGTGGAAGTACCCACCTATTTGAACTTTAAATGAATCAGTTTATTTTGTGTAGGAGGGCTTCGGCTCATCACTAATCTCAAGAGCGGAAATGAGTGTAGATCTGGGGGAATGCTCTTGTAAAAGCATGAGAGATGCCCAGATGGCCTAGCCAGAGGTCCTATATATGGACTTAAATAAATAAATTAAGAAACTCATTTCACATAGGCCACCGAGCAGTTATGAGATGTTAATGACTTTTAGTCACTGCCAACCTGGACAAAATTCAAGCCAATGACCTATGGGTGAAAGGCTCTATATATCCCATTACCAGTCCCCTGAGCCATCCAGTCGCCCCTGACAAGGTATTTTATCATACCCAATACAGAGCAGTATGGCGGTCCAAATTCCTATAACATCAGAAAATCATCTGCAGCTATTTAAAATAAAAGAATATTTTCAGAATAAAAAAGAGGCAGAAGACCTAGTTCCTCAAATAAAGGAACAATTACAATAAAAAAAAAAAACTTTTGGAAAAAGGTACACATGGGTATACATACATATATATACATAGCATTTAGACATTTCTTAAATTCCAATATTTTTTCATCCTGTTTACTCCAGTGCACATTTGATTCTGCCTCTGGATATTTAGTAACTGGCATATCTTGGAGTACCCATTAAAAAAGTCATTAGTTTTAGTTTACCATTTGTATAAAACTGATTCGTTAAACCCTTGACGCTTTCTTTCCTAGCTTGTTTTTAAGTGTCATAAATAAATGACTTAAATGTCCCACAAGACAAATGTTCTTTAATCATCTAATGCACTCATTTATCCTAAGCCTTAACCTTAGTCCTAAATTAAGTCTGTTGCAAAAACATAACTTCATCTAAAAATACCCATCAATCCTACGTGGTTTTGATAAGCACATTTAAAAAACATAAACAATCAGACAGTTGTCAATCTGAGTGAAGCCCAGTCCCATTTAAGAGTTATTCACCAAGAGCCATATTTCATGCCGATACCACCAGTGGAATTACAAAGAAGAACAGCGGGTTTTTGAGTCTTTGCAGAGAGTTCACGTTGTGAAATGGTTTACAAGAGTATAAAATGAAACAAAGACTAGACAAGAGAAAGGATCCTCATTCCACATCAGATAGGTTCTTTTTGTTTTGGGAAACTATTAATACGTTGACAATGTTGCAAATGCATTAAACTTTCATGATCACATATTTAGTAAATTGCATGTCATGCCTTTGATTAATTTTCATTTGCTCATGGTCCTAAAACTCTATGTCAAAGAATCTGGCTGCTCAGAGCTTGTACATGAGTAATGATCACCGAAAGGTTTGGTGCAAGGAGAAACGGAGTGCAAGTTTAATGGAATAAACACTCGACTAAATGGAGTACTTAATACCTCGTAACTAGGAATTCACATAGTTTGGTGAAATCTTAGCTTTGACAGATTCCCAATTTAATTCTGAATTAATTTGAATGTCCTGCTACCAGTGGCACCCTTTTGCAGTAGGGCAAAGATAACCTTCTCGTTTTTCCACTGGCTTCTTTGGGTTCTGCACAGTTGTTACCACAGAGCGAGCCCCTTAGGGTTGTTGGAGACACCCCCCCGCCATCTCCCAACCGGGGCTTTAAAATTTTTTTAAAAATAGATAAGAGCATTCAACAAATAGCCAGATTGAGAATAAACTAAAAAATTATCACCGAGGCCCTTCCTCTGCCACGATTTGTCAAATCTGCCGATAGGAAACAAATTCTATTCATAAAGATTTTATTTGGGGGGGGGGGACCTCTCGTGATTTGGTAGCAATTCAATTATAGTTTTGTGAGATAGTGAGCCCGGAGAGGGAATCCAGACTGACAAGAAATATGACAGGACAGTTACAGAGTGTTTATGCAATTAAACTTTCCCTGACAATACCTGCAGAATGATGAATGCGTGGGCGGAGGTATGTGAGCGCAGGCAATGCCCCACAAGTATTGCCCATTTTTCATTATTATACAACTGTTCAGATCTTTCAAGAACAGCCTGAAGTGAGGTGGAAAAGAGAGTACTGTTCCCTAGCATGTTAACCAAATGCCTCTTTTTTTTATTCCCTCCTTCCAACGGGTCTTGATGTGCCAGATGATAAAAGAACATCTATTTTAGAAAAATGTTTCAAAAAGATGAAGATTTACCCTGAGCTTGACATATATTAATTTTGGATACCAAAAGAGGTTTTTATTCTTTTTTCTATCTGCAACTTTATATCACTTCCCAACCGATAGAATAGTGCATAATTAAACTGTTGGGTTATTCATTTTATGCAAGCAGGTGCAAAGGGCACTATAAAAGTAGGATTTTACCGATGGTAGATTAAGAAAGAAAGGAGAAACTTAAAAGCCTTTTGTTGAGAAATACAAAAGCTTACAGACGAGATTAATTTGGTTGGGCAAAGTCTGTATTATAGTGCCTGGGTCTTTCAAGGATATGTGAAATCAGGAAAGTTACAGGATTTCAAGAACCTCTCAAAGACTATGTGCTGTTTTTCAGCTTCTTAACAACCTTTATTTGGGATCCTTACGTGAGACTGTCAGTTTGGGGTGTGATTTTTATTTTTTTTTTTAAGTAAGTATTAAAGTACACAGATTTCTTTAAAAAGAACTTTGATTTAACTCGTATAGACTTCACCGTGGCAAAATCAGCAGTGCCCAGAATAAGGACTGAACTGATGGCAAGGTGAATTCCTTTCAGGCCCCAGAGCTTGGAGGACTCATTGTGTGGAAATGAGGGGGAGATAGTTTGAGCCTGTGGCTCCCAAGGTGCAGAGGGCTGAAGTAAAAACCATGCCTTCCCTTAATATTTACACATCTATTTAAATGAATGAGAGTTTGCAAGGGGAAAGAAATGAAATCTGTCCCGGAGCTATTCATTCATTCATTCTGACTTCTGGTAAGCTGTTACTGGTATCAGTTTTTTGGTTTTTGTTTGTTTACTAGTTGATGCTCCTTTTTACATTCATCTCTCCTTTGAGGACATTTAAAACCTTAAACTTCTGCACAGAAGTATTCAATTGTTACGACCTTCCCCTATTACCACTTCCTACAGTTGAATCTAGACCCAAAGGCAGAGCTATAGGTGCACGCCTACCTAGATGACTGTGTTCCTGTATTGACTCTGGTTTAACGGGGAGTTTCCACATGCCCACGTGGAGACTATTGTAAGTCAGACTCACATCTAGAGACTGTTTATGTGAGCCCATCAATTTGGTAAGCTCAGTGAAATAACTGGTCTTTTCTGTATCAGCAAAATCAGTTAATCTTATTTATATTAGAAAGGAGTTGACCATACATTTCTGTCAAACTCAGAAATTGCATACAAACCATGGTCTAAATACAAGAGTTCCTTACAGTCCTCCCTTTTACCAAAAGGCTGCTCTCTCTTATGTCCCTACCCCCACAACAAAAAGGACCTGATTTTGTCAGATGTGATTTTTAACATGCACTAAAATTGATAGTTAAAAAAATATATTGTTTGCACATTACGTAGGTGTTAAAATTACATGGTGGAGTTCCTTTATTTTCAAAAACCAAACCTAATCCTGTTAATTCAAAGTGAATAACAAACAGGACTAAGACTTTTTCCCAAGTTGTTACATTTATTCAACCTGCTTGTGTTTTGTTCTTCATCATAATTATTTCCAAGTCAAATGTGCACTGATTTCCTTGCGGACCTGCGTACCTCTGACTAACTTAAAGAATTGAGCTGGGATAATTCACACAATTCCTCGGGGGTCATGTTCACTGTTTTTTTTCAAGGACATTTTTATTACAAAGCTGATGAAATTTGCATATTAATTCATTTCTTTCAATTTTTTAAGATTAAATGTTGTCAACATGTATCAGTGCGAGGCTCTGACAGTGCTGATGAAATGGGTCAGTCAAGCTTGAACATTTGGAGTAAGGCAGCCATCTGCAACCCCCTCGCCCCTTGTGGGATTCTGTGCTACCACTGAAACCTGGTGTAGAAAAAGTTTTATTCAATGCAGGATATTAAAACATTATCTAAGAAATGATAGGTGTTAGTCTTTCCATTTACTCAGAAAGTGAATTTGACAACAAAATGGATCTAAGGAGAGCCTTGCTGACTTGGAGTTAGTGTTCAATCAGTCTTTATTAAACCATGGTCACAAAAGCTCCCTCCTTCCCCACAAAAAAAAAAAGTTTCAAATTTGGTGAAAGGAATTTAGGAGAGAAGTTGAGTTTAATGTTTCCTCTCCTGGTACGATTTAACAGTTAGTGGGGCTTTTGCCGATCATGCTCATGGCCAGAAGTGAGGATGGGGAGAGCCGATGGGGTGGCTCATAGGACCCGGTGTCCTCATCAGAGGTAGACCTGCCCTCTATTTTATACACCACTAATACACATGAGCAGTCCTTGGTCACATCCAAAGCCTTCACAAAATGGTACCACTGTTTACATGGAGAACTTCACCTCTGTCTATATCCAGTTTAAACATTAAGCCGTATTGCTTTATCTAATTTCCTTACAGTCAAAATGCATACTTCCATCAGACACTCTCAAAGAGCAAGACCACCTAAGTGAGCAAGCCCTTTAAGTGTTATATTGCCTTTCCAGATCATTGATTTCTCTGTGTCTTCATTTTCCGGAGAAGTCTCTTTGTGATGTACATAAGACCTTTAACAGATTCCCAAGGCCTTCCAAAGAAAAAGTTTCTGGCTGCTATGTTAAAGTAGCAAGAACCCTGCAACCACCACGCTTCACTGGCCATACAACGAATGGAAGAACCTGCACAACATGAAAAGCCACGTCGGGTACCTGGAGGTTCTTCGGGGAAGACCTCCCAGAACCACATGACCTGACTTTAGGGAACTTCTGTAGTAGCTCATGGTCATTTTTTTAAAAGCACTTTCTTTGAATAGGTAATTAAAACTGGTCATATACTAACCAAATTGGAGACTCAGATTTTCAAGGTTCTTACCCTTTAGCAACATGTGTTCATTGGTTAATTCCTAGTCATAGAATTGTCTGATATATGTACAACACCATTAACTAGAAAAGTTTGTTTCCCAAACTGGAAAAAAAAAAAATAGATACACTGCATAGTAAGAAGGAACAACAGAAAGAGAAGGTAGCCTCCGAAATGGTTTTATCTTGATTTTGAATTAAACTCCCAAACTCATATTGGATTGAAAAATCAAAATCAGACTTCACATTGTCGAGTTGGAAAATGTCAGATATGAAATATTTAAACTGTGGAATACAGTCTTCGACTTTGGGTTATAAAACTTTAATTTTGTGAGTTGGTAGCACTCCAATAGTTCAATATTTTTAATTCTACAAATCCATGTTTATTAACTTTCAAGGTTTAAACAGTATCACCAAGTCTATTGAAACTAAATTATTCTGACTTGTGAAAGCTACAGGGTAGCTATAATTTGTTTTCTATTTCTACATAAGTGACAAAGACAAAAGAAAGAACAAATAAAAGGAATTGATCGCCACACAATCCTTTTTACACTTTCAAAATGACCTAAAATTCTAGCTGATGATTAAAGCAAAGACTCAAGCCTGCAGTTTTAATTGTGGAATTTTCAGGCATAAGTCAGGTAGCGCTTACCATAGGGCTATCCCTATGTGTGGTGTTTTGTTTTGTTTTGTTTTGTTTTTAATAAAACAGCTTTCATTATATTACTGCTAGGGAGTTAACTGTATTCTTCTCAAAGAAGAAACACTGCTTTTTCTTATTCTTTTTATTTAGGAAATATGAGCTGCATCTGCTTACAACAGTTTTTAAAACCTCTACCTCGATTTCATGATACCAAAATCATCAATTGCTAATAGCAGTGATAACTATTCATCTTCCTCCAATTAGTAGTCTTTTCTTGTAACTCCCCAAGTGCTTCTTCCCTCTTCCTAGCAATTATCTAACATGTCACTATTAATCTGTTCATATATTTACCGTTTGTTCAACACCTACTATGTGCTAAGTAAATGAAGTCCTTTAATGAGGCAGTTATGGTATCACAGAAGGGACCCTATTCCAGGCGTCAGCATCCCACAAGCCACTCCTGGTTCTGTCTCTATCAGCTGGCTTATCTTAAGCATGGATAAGCCTCATTTACAAGCCTCACTCACCTTCCTCACTCACAAAATGAAACTGGCATTTACTCACAGGATTGTAGAGGGAATTGCAAGCGTAATAAATATGAAAATGCTTTAAAAAAAAAAAAAAACTCTAGTGTTTTAAACAGCTTGGTAGATAGTGCATCACAAGTCTTTAGGGTTCATCTTGTGACTCTTCTGCTTTTGTAGGCGAACAATGGTGTCTTGGATTTTTACACTCTAATGCCATATCCATAGCAGCTGCTGTTGACTTCAGCATCCAAGTTAGATTATCCCACACAGTTGTTGATGGAATTCATCCCCCCACCTAACTTAATCTGTATGTAATTTAGTTTGCTGCCAGGGAAGGAAAGTACCTTTGCTGTAAACCCCAACTCTGGGTTGCTGGCCGGAAAATTCAGTGTGTTTTTGTTTATTGCTTTTGTTTCATATATAATGTATATGACTTCAGGATGATTTGTTCAGGGAAGAGAACGTGAGGAGTTACCCTTGTATCTAGAATCTGCTGAATGTGTGCTATAAAAGCATTACTTACTCCTGAGTTACCCAAATCAACTTAGAATAACGAGTTATTCTCCAGGGGCTATTTTCTCTGCAAATTTGTGAGTTTACAGTTCATGTTTCTTTTTTAATGATACATCCGGCGAAAGGTCTTTTCTGGGAGTTACAAAAGCCTAGCATTTCCTCCATTATGTGTTTATGAAGCCAGCTACAGCTCTTCTGAGTTGAAGTTCTCCAACTTTACAATGCAGGAGAAATGAAGATTTGCATCACCAGTCTTGTATATCCTGATACCTGATCACATGACAAACTTTCCTGAGCCACTTTGTCATCTCAATGAACCTGCTTCCCCTGTCTATCAGACAAGTCCTGTTCACCTGTCCTGAAGTCATCACCTGTACCCCCCACCCTGCCCCCAGCAGCTTTGACTCACAACCAGAAATTACAACAACAGATCATCCAGGAGGCTGGCTGAACTTTTGTTCTTGACTGGAGTGAACTCCAGTTTGGATAAACAGGCTTTGAATTATTTATTCCCCAAATCAAAAAAGCTTATCTTCTTTTTTTGACATATTATGAGGGATGAGGACAAGTTGGAGGCAGTGTATCTATGGCATCAATACAAATAAAAGTTCAGTCTTTAATAATATGCCGGTGAAATTAGCAATTAACGCTTTCACCAAAAATAATTCAGATCAGACTGAACCTGAATCAGTCTCTCAAGTGGTAACAGGAAAGTACAGTTGACTGATACCCACAATGATGGTGGAGGAGTATTTGTCTTAAAAGTGTAACTTATCCACTGATTTACTGAAGTTTCATTAACAATCACATGAATGACATGTCATGTGTATCCAAACACAGATCAGTGTTTTTCCCCTTGATAATACATACTGATTTCTTTAATATGTAGATCTCTTAACAGTGGCGGCACTTGGATGAGAGATTGTTAAACTTGTTACAAAGGAATCGTTTAGTTCTTCAGCTTTGCGTTGACAGGGTGATTAGACATACTGCTATGTCACCTCAGTGTGTTTCCTCTCACTGGGAACCATTACAATAAATGACTATGAGAACTTAATGTTCCGCAAGCACGTTCTGTGCTTTATACTTAAGAGGGATGTCTTCTTTCTACTGTACTTTGAATGGAGACTCATTCTGCAGTCTGCCCATCTGGCTTTCTGCCAAGCCTGGGCCTGAACTCCGCTTAAGGAGCCAGGGTCCTCATGGGGCACCGAGACAGTGATGGCAGGTGACCCAGGCCATCACTTGGTCACCATCAGAGGACCAGAAAGGACAATATAAGGTGCCAAGATACATAACAGGAGTTACCCCCAGAATTTCCAGAAGAGAAGTAAATATTAAATGACTGTTATTCCCTTTCGATTAGGAAATAGGAGCACAGAAGGAAGCAATCTGTGGCTTTTGCCTTGACACTGGGCAGTTCCTGTGCCCTTTAGGAGGAGAAGGTAGCATCTTGGTGATTTTATTCGCTGAAGCTTAACTTGCTCCAAGAGACAGAACTCATTAGAGTTTACTGCCTCTCCAGTCCTTAGAGGGGATTCACAGGGCCCTGTGGAAATGTCTTCCCCAAAGGAGATAAATCACATTTTTAGAACTTAATATATATATGTTTTCTCATCATTTTATGTGTCCACATCTATCTTGCTTTTCAGTCATTCTGAATGGGTGCTACCCTACCCTAAATGTTAGCTTTAAAATCTTAATTTCCTCCCTGACACAGATTTCACAACAGAAACAAATATTCTAGTAGAATTACCTGTTTAAAATAATCCTGTCTGGAAAAAAAAAAAAGAGACATTTATAAGACTATCCATTGGAACATTTTTGCTATTGCAAAAAATTATCTATAATTAATTTATAATGGAGACTTAGCTAAATGCATGAAATTATACCCATAGACTAAAATACTATGCTGCCATTAGAAAGAATGTGGAATATATACATACTCAAATGTGGAGGAGGTTCCAAGCTATTAAGCAGAAAAAAGGAAAAGGCAAGAGGCAGAACAATATACACAGGCTGTTGTCATTTGCGTACCAAGAGAGTAAGTGCAGGCCCGGGTACTTGCAAATGCATAAAACACCTCTGCAGGGATGCATAAGAAGCTGAGGACGCAGAAGAAACTGCCTCTGGGAGAAATTCAAAGAAACCTGGGGTCAGAGTTTGGAGGAAGCTTTGTTTTCTCTATACGCTAACCTTTTGTGCTGCTTGAACTTTTTTGCCATTTTTAAAATTGAAATGTAGTTAATTTGCAATGTGGTGATGGTTTCAGGTATATACCAAAGTGACTCAGTTATGCATCCTGTATACACACACACACGTGTGTATCTGTGTGTGTATGTGTATTCTTTTCAAATTCTTTTCCAGTATAGGTTATCATAAGATATTGAGTAGAGGCCTATGTACTTGTTGCTTGTGTGTGTGTGTGTGTGTCGCTTAACTATTTTATATACACTAATGTGTGCATGTTAATCCCAAGCTCCCAATTCATCTCCCCCGCCACCTCTGCTATCCTCTTCAGTAACCATAAATTTTGTTTTCTATGTATGTGAGTCTGTTTCTATTTTATAAGTTCATTTGTATAATTTTTAGCTCAATTCTTTTAAAACCACATGCCTGCCTTAACTTTTAATCTTTTTAATGGTTAGAAAATAAACATTTAAAAGCTGAGATAATAACTTATTTTTAAAATAACTAGCATTAGTTAAAATCGAGTAATCCAGTAAAAGGAAAATAACTTTTTTTTTAAAGTATGCTTTTCTACCTAATTGAAACAACCCTGATTATTGTAACCTCCAAAACCATAATGCACTCTCTGAGTAAGTTCTGGGAGCTCAGGAAAAATTATTTGCACTGAATCACCAAGCAGTTAGCTCCTCCAGTTGTGCAGACAGAAACGGCACCCGGAAAGTAGCCACGTTCACGGAAAAGGAGAAAGTGAAAGAGGATGCCGCCCTGTGACCTCTGGCAACAAATAGTGTTCAGTGTGAAATGGGCACTAATAGCATGTTCGGTGCTGAAACCCTCTGCCTGAGCTAGAGTAATTAGGACTGTAAGTCAGATTTGGGATTTTTCTCTGAGGTTTCACAGCTTATGAAGTCAGCAGAACAGGGTTATTAAATCATAGCCTCATACCAAGTCAAAGGGATTTTTCTAAATGTAGAAGACAGGGAAAATGCAAGCACCAGCTGAGCAGTCCTGTGGGTGAGGCGATGAACCCATCCCCAGCACAGCTAATGACCTGTTTTAGGGGCACAGCTCATATATTCCAAATAACAGGGGGGAAAGAATTCCAAATAGCTTAACATCATTAAACCCAAAATGCTACTGGAGCCTTCCTCGGTGGCCTCATAAAATACCTTATCCAAGTGGAGAATGGATATGCTTGCTGTAAATCATGGCAAGTTTATGCCACCCCAGATGCAAACTTCACACTAACTTGTTCACTCTGGGGAAGGTTCACAGGTTTGCTTTGTTTGGGGGTTTGGCTTGGTTTTTTTTTTTTTTTAAGCAATAATAGTCTTTGTAGGATGGCTGCCGTGTCAGCATTTATCTTGAAACTCGTGGATATGAGTTCTGACTGGAGTCACCTTTCTGACAAGTGTTATTGCGACTGTGTTTTATATCCCTGTTCAGAATGGTTTCTAATGATAATGCCCTGTCTACCTCGCTGCTTCACACTAAATTATAGATGCCACGATGACAGGGCAAACTGCATCCCAGCACAGAGCTCGACTCCTTCTCTATGATGTCAGCGCCTCCACCCTTCTGTGCCTGGAATTAAAAATGGGGAAGCCACGGTATGCAAAACATTTGTGCTTAAAAATAATGTTCTGTCAGTTATTAAACAAGTGATATTTCATTTAATCAGCTCAAGGGATTATTTTAAATGAAAAGGCAGAGAGGATGATTTTATTAACACATTCCTGCCCTAGAGTCCTACTGTAATAATTCTTTACCTGCCTAAATTAAAAAGTTATCATTCAGTCTGTCTACGGGAAGAAGTTCTGGGTGATTGGATTTTATTAGTTCTTTGATTTTCAGTGCCTCACAAATGGAGGTAAAGGCTGAAAAGCTTATCCTATAGCAGTGAGAATGTTTTAGCTACTTAATAAATCACCCCTTCTCCAGACGGTGATTGTTCCAGGACTTATAGAGCAAGTGTGTTTCTGAATACAGTATTTTATCGAAATGGGGTCCGTCTGACCAATCCACTTATATATTTGAACCTCCCTGCAATTCATTCCACTGCTCTTGCAACTATCATGTGAGATTTAGCTACTATCCAAAATATATTTCTAAATGTAGTTTAATTGTCAATTACATATAAAGCTTTATGCGAGGATCTGGAGAAAGAGGAGAGAAAGAGATAAATAAAATTGCATTTCTGGCCTTAATGGGGCTTCTAGGCGAGGCACCCATCTAAACAAAGAATACAAGGGAGTCAGTGAAACAAAGGCTAGAGGAGAAAAGACACTGACTCCAAGGTTCAAATACCTACCCTGCCCCAGTGTAACAAGCATAACCCTTGAACACCTTTTGTGAATAAGGTGTTTTATAGTTTATCGAGTATTTTCAAATACAAATTATGTTTGCTCATTTACTTCCAAAACAATCCTGTGAGGTTAGGAGTATTATTATTTCCATTTTACAAGTGAGAAAACTGCAAACAGAGAAATAAATATTTTTTGCCTGATCTTGTATCTCATGATTAAACCTGAACTTCAAAGTCTTTTCTAATTATTATAGCCAAGATTGCTGACATGGGGATCTGTTTAGTCATCCTGCGCCAAGAGGAACCCTGTGTACAAAACAGTGTGTATGGATATAACTGCATTGTTTTTGGGAAAGTTTCCTCAAATTCTCAAAGTGTGCCATGATTCCAAAAGAGGGTAAGAATTACTACTTCATTAGAATCTTTCCTCAGTTTTTCTCTCTGGCTTTTCATGAATGGCCCTAGGTTGGTTTTTTTCTTGGAGAACAGGGGAGATGCCATGAGATCCCGTTTGCCTGGTATTTAGACACAGCTCCCCTGCCAGCTGCCTTTCGTCTCTGATATTTCTACATAGAGGCTGTGCAGAGTTCCTTCAACACCTGTCTATTCAGTTATTGATTCATCCACGTGAGCGTCTGTTGGTACCCACAGTGCTCCTACTGAGTCATTCTCTATCCCAGAGGGACAAGGTATCAGTTCTTTCAACCCAAATTCTGTGTGCATAGATTTCTACCAGATGCTTTGAAGGACATAAAGACGAAGAAGAAATAGAACTTACCCTCAAGGATCTTAAAATCTAGAAAGAGAAGGAAACTGCAAGTGTTAGTCATTCAGTCATGTCTGACCCATGGACTGTACCCTACCAGGCTCCTCTGTCTATGGGATTTTCCAGGCAAGAATACTGGAGTGGGTTGCCATTCCCTTCTCCAGGGAATCTTCCCAACCCAGGAATGGAACCCAGGTCTCCTGCATTGCAGGCGGATTCTTTACCATCTGAGCCACCAGGGAAGCCCAGAAAGAAAAGGAAATTGGAAGCAACTGTGAAGAATCAACACTAAATTATGGTGTAGTAGGAAGAACGTAGGTTATCAAAGATACAGCCTTCTACAGGGAATGCAAAAATAAACACAGGAGAACTTTCTGGAAGAGTACTTAAAAGGAGTATTTCCCATTCCTTTCAGAAGTAGTTCTCTAGAGGATGTCCTCTATTTCATGTTAATTGTCACATTCCTTCAAATTCTTTTCAAACATGCAAGTGGTATTGGTCATCTGGTCTCTGCTCCCACCCAATATCAGTATTTATCCTTATCTCTTGGGCAGAATTATCTTGGCTATATAAAGAAGGAGGGAATTCAGCCAAAAATGCATTTGGTGGGAGAGTGGCTTTCTGTTGCATTTGGAACATACTCCTATCATTTTCACTCATTTTCAGTCCTTTTGATGGATCTCTCCAGTTGGAAAGAACTCAAAACCAATTTCAGTGCAGATGCAAATAATCCTAACAAATTATTCTATAAATACACCACAAATAGCAATACTTTTTGAGGTTAATTGCTCTTACTTATCAAATAAGGAAACTGAAAAACAGAAGCTGTGTCCATGTGAAGAGAGTGGATTGAGTCTGAATGCAGAGATCTGTTTGGTTCTGGTGAACACGACTGTGCTGCCCCCAAGCTAGAAGAGCCCTAACTTTCACTGGGCTAGCTCATGCTACATAGGGACCGGAGCTGGAGAAGACTCCTGAGAGTCCCCTGGACAGCAAGGAGATCAAACCAGTCACTCCTAAAGGAAACAACCTTGAATATTCATTGGAAGGACTGAGGCTGAAGCTCCAATACTTTGGCCACCTGATGCAACTCACTGGAAAAGACCCCGACGCTGGGAAAGATGGAGGGCAGGAAGAGAAGGGGATGACACAGGATGAGACGGTTGGGTAGCATCACCAACTCAATGGACATGAATCTGAGCAAACACCAGGATATGGTGAAGGATAGAGAAGCCTGGTGTGCTGCAGTTCATGGGGTCACAAAGAGGTGAACATGGCTTGGCAACTGAACAGCCACAACAACACAGGGACTCATATCATGGTTTTTTTTTCTTTTCTTTTCTTTTCAGGAGAAGCTGGAATAATATACTTAAATTCAGATAAATGTTCACAAACTCATGACACAGGCACACTTTTATAATTCTTGCAGTCTGAATGGATACATGTATATGTATAGCTGAATCCCTTCACTGTTCATCTGAAACTGTCACAACATTATTATTAATCAGCTATATCCCAATATAAATATTGAAAAAAAAAAAGCTATCAGCCAACAGACTGTAAGGAACTCATATCTTTTTAAAAGTAATCTGGCACTTACCAACTCCTGTTCTAGACTTGTGTGTAGGAGGTGAAGGAGGGCATGTTATGGGGTGGGAGACAGAGACCTCACCCTGCCTCTCATTAGCAGAGGAGAAACGAGAGTGGCCCCAGCTTTCTGAAGGGCCAACTAGTCAAGTTACAACTCTTGCAAACCAGGATTGAGAAAATGGGAGATGGAAGTCCATGTAACCTGTCTCCTTTCACTGAAAACGTTGCCACAAATTGACAATCCTGTGTACACAATATCGACCCCAACATTTCCACTTATATCAGAAGATGTGAGTCATATTATATAGCCTCATCTATGTCGAGCTTCCTGACTAAATTAAGACATTCAGTTTTATACAGTAGATAATAAAATATAAAATCATCCTGAGATAGCTTATTTTCTTTGGAAATTGCATCAGATAGAGGAAGGGGAGTTCAGGACTGGGATAGAAGAATTCCTGTACTATTTAATGTAGAGCTTGTAAAAAAGATGGTGAAAAGAGGCATGGTTTTAATGAAGAGTATTATTACATTAAAAATTCTCCTAGCCATAGTTCTTCTACAGTCAGGGGAGTGACTTTCTAGGTTGAGAAGTTATAACTGTTAAATATCCACTAGTATTCTGTATGGGAGGCCGTAGAACACAATAATAATATTAACAATGGTAATAATAGCAGCCAATAGCCCATGAGAACAACCTATAGGCTAAGCAATGTACACATATTCTCTCATTTAATTCTCACCAAACCCTTTGAGGTTATGAACCCCATTTTACAAAAGAGTGAAAAAAAAACTCAGAAAGTTTAAGTACCTTATCCTACGGTTATATGCCAATAAGCAGTGGGGCTCAGATTTGATCCCACAGCCCAAGTTCAAATCCAGCACCCTGTATCAAGGGCAGGGCTGACTTTAAGGACACACTCGACTTTAAGTCTTGTCTTGGAGCTGGATAACTTTGGACAAGTTATTTTACTTCCTTTTTTTTTTTTTTTTTTTTTACTGAAGTACAGTTGATTTACAGTGTCAGTTTCAGGTGTAGAGCAAAGTGATTCACATACACATACACACATAGATAGTTGGAGGCAGATATAGATACATTCTTTTTCAATTTCTTTCCCCTTTATAGGTTATTACCGAATAATTTTATTTGAGTATAGTTCCCTGTACTATGCAGTAGATTCCTGTTGGTATCTATTTTATATATAATAATGTGCATATGTTAATCCCAAACTTCTATTTTACTTTCTTAGCCTCAATATCTTTATCTGTAAAATTGATATAATAATGCCACTTCAAAGGATCATGAGAGGATGAAAGAAAACTCTGTAGAAAAACACAATGTAAATGCCCATATTATAGCCCATTACCTTACACATAAAAGTTCAACAAAATCTAGTGGGTTTTTAGAGGAAAAAAAAGGGAAACTTGTGAAAACAAATTGAAGTGACCATATAGACGGGTAGTATAAGTTTTGAAAGTAAGTGTTTATATGTATAAATTATAATTTGTATACATATAATTTTGTCTCTGCAGATTACTTCACTTTGAGTTGTTCTCATTCCAACTATTAATAGAACTTTAGTTGAAAATTAATTGAAAAGCTAACATGGGATTAACTGAGCCGATCACTCTCAGAACCTGGAAATTGGAGGTGTAGCTCTGTTTGTGGTTAAGACATCATTTTACTTTTCCACTACAATGGATTGTGTTTTTTTTTAAAAATCTCAAATATAAAAATAAAAAGTAGTTCATGCATAAAGCATGATGCCCTGAAGCATATTAGATCTGTTTATCTCTTTGTTTAAAATGAATGCTACTTGGTGTAGTTTACATAACATGGCAGGGATCAGCTTGATAAAGTGTTTATATCACCTGGGGAACATGCCGGCTCATTTCCTCAACACCTTTCCACATGACTAGCTTGCCAGCAAGTATAATAGCAAACAAAGTTTTAATAGGTCAAGAGCAGAGTAACTGCTCACATTAACAGGAGGGAGAGAGCAGCCTGATGAGCGCCAAGGCTAATAACTGACACTTGCAGCACGCATTTTTGAATGCTGCTTAATGGGGAGTTTAGAAGGAAAAGCTTGCATGAAAGCCTGAGATTACTCACAAGCTTTGGGGAGACGGGAAAGGGGAAGTGCGGCGGCATCACTATGCGTGCACACTTGAAAATGCGGCCGCACTTTAAGGCAGGTGGCTTGTAAACCATTTCTCCATCGCTGGCTGGCGGCTTTAGCAGCTCACAATTAACTCCGTTATTAAGGCTTACAGATTGACTGCATCGCTGCCATTTTCTTTGAAGCTGTCCGAACTAAGAGAGGCTCTCATTTTTATTTGCTTGTTGTCTAAGTGAAGCTGCTACTTAGAGGCTGTTTTTGTCATATCACATCAGTTTTGCTGAAAGCTGCAGCAAGACAGATAAACATATGGATCCATCTTAGAACCTTTTTTTTTTTTTTGCTGACCAGGAGGGGATAAAGAGTGGAACATCTTTTTTTTTTCTTTCTCCTTTTCTTTCTTTGCAGCTTTGTCTTCCTTGGGCAGTGTGATAATTTATGAAGTTAATAACATCTATAGAGTTCATCGACCCCCTTTTCCCCCCAGAAACACTCACAATAACAAGTTTCACTAAAGTTTTAGGAGCGTTCAGATGAATAGTTGTGTAGCTAACCCTGACTTTGGCAGCCCATAAATGACAGAGTATGCTCAAAAATGCATTTATCCTTTCCACAGTACCAAGAGGAAGGCAAAATTGCCACTGTATTTAAACAGAAGAATGGACAGACTTCCTTTTGTTGCCGAGTCCATGTCTTTTGTGAGCATGCCATAATTGAAGGCCCTTTAATAACACAGGGTGTGGAGAAGCTGTGTAGAAAAAAAATTGGGACTTCCTGTGGCATGTTCCTTGGGTCTTACCCACTGTAGCAAATAGGAAACTTTGTCAATATGTATCCAGGCTCCGGAGGGATACAGATCAGTAACTGAATCATAGGTAAATAGATAGATTAGATATGGCAGTGGCAGGAAACGCATGCTGAAAAACAAATCCACAAGAACAATTTTACAGAGCCTGCCTTCTATTTTCATAAGGAAACTAAGCCAAATAATCTGACAAGGGCGGAAATCAAATCATCTGTCAAGTTCCTCTACCTTTCATTTATCACATAGTTTAATACCATAATGAAAAATAGCAAATGAAAAATGAAGTGAATGACCAATGAAAAATGCATTCTCTGAGGATACACTAATGTGTTATTAGCCTAAATCCTCCACCCCTGTACACATATCACTGCTAGGACAGGCCCTGTGGTCATACCACCTTTTTCATTCAAGTATGACAAACCCTGGGATGACATTAGCATCGTGACTGGGAGAGCCCTCAATACATAAAAGCAGCCCTCCATCCTTTAGTCCTCTCAGGTTCCTACCTTTTTCTTATCCTTTCTTTACATCAGAATCTGAGCTAGGACAGGGTGGCTGGAGGTGAGCAGAGGCCCAGTAATTGCAAATTCTGCAAAGTAAAAGTGGGAAGAGAGGATGAACTATTCACTACATGCCAAAGACTGACCTTCATAATCCCCATGCAAGGTAGTGTGGACCCCATTTTCACAACTCAGGAAGCTGAAAATCAGAGCAGTTAATTTGTCCAATACCTAAAAGTGGTAGAAGGAGAATCTGGACCCAGGCTTGTTTGATAACAAACCCTGTGTCCTTCCCACTGATCATGCTACTCCTTATAATCCAAGAAGATGAAACTGTCTCACCAAGAAGATGCTAGGGTACCCACGTGGGGGTCCAGAGAATGACAAGGGATCTGGTCAATGGCCTTCAATATAAAATCCAAACAGTAGTGGCTAATATGAATATTTACTGAGTACTTACAACATGCCCGGCATTTTTCAAAGTACAACATTAACACATTTGATACTCACAGTAACTCTAGGAGGGAGGACTAGTGCCTTTTCTGGCTGTTGGACCTGAGGCTCAGACAAGTCAAGGAAGTCACCCTAGTAAATATAAAGCTAGGAATCCACGTGAGCAGCCGGCTCCAAAGCCTGCTCCCTGACCACCACCTCGGCCCCTCCAGCCTAAGGACCAAGAGGGAAGTGAGAACTCGCCTAGGGTGAAAAGGATATATGGCCACCTGATGGTTTATTAGAAGAAAAGGTTATCATTAAGAAGAGAGTTCTAGCAACAGCAACGAAATCGCTCCATTGAAATAATACCACCCACTAAAATAAAATACCATTTATCTTCAATCCTCCTGTCCAAACAGTGTGAGCTTGGGGAAAAGATAACATTTATTTTACACTCTTGGTACAGTCGAGCAGATTGTGGGTACTCAAATCAGTCTCTTGCTCCTAAGCCCAGATGATTAATAAGGCAGAATATATTTCTTTCTAAAGAAGCAGAGGAGTTGATTCTGATTTAGACAGTATGTGCTGTTGAGCCGCAAACCAGAATTGACCTCAGCATAATTAGGTTGGACACGGCGGAGTGAGGACTTGAACACAAATCGTTCTATTTTGACAAGCAGAATTCAAGAGCAGCTGCTTGCTTGCTTTCTTTCTCTCTCTCTTTTTTTTTTCAAAAGGAGGATGGTGATTATTTAATATTTGTTGAGTGCCAACAGTGTCCTCAGCGCTGCGCAAGGCCTAGGAGCTGGATGTTGGAAACTGCCTGAAGGGAAACGTTAGCAAATTAAAATCCATAGACTCAGCATGAAGGCAGCTGAGGAATACCTGATTAGAAGAAGACTCCACGCCCATCACAGAACAACAAAAAAGGACGCGATAAGGCGAGGAAGGAAAACCTGTATTGTTCAGATGGCAGGGAGGCAGTGGGGTGGAAAAGTCGACTTTAAGAGACAGAGCACCCACCCAAGTGAAGCTGATTGAAAGGAACAGAAACTTCAGCAGGCAAGATGGAGGGCAAAAGAAGGAAGAATAAATTCAAAGAACAAAGACATCAAGGCAAATTATCAGCCTTTCTACAAGTCCTTCAAGGGAAGCCTCCCAGGAGGAAAGGCAGCCGCAGGTGGGGGTGTTGGGAACGGCTCGGGGACACAGAGAGCACGGCTAAATGCCTGCCTGTGTGGCGGGGAGCACGCTGCGGACATCTCTGGCCCATGGGTGGTGAGGGAAAGGGCATTTTGGGTGGTGAGGGTGGAGCTGTGCCCTGGAGACAGGGATGTCAAAGAAAGCTAGGGTGGAAATTACACTCATTACCTCCCCAGGGGCTGATGCCCTCACTTGACAAGTCCTGGAGCAGTCAAAAAGGAAGCTGACCGCCACCATCCCCATGGCGGCAGCTCCTACAGCTTAAAGCAGGCGGGTGTCTCCAAGGACACCTAGCTCAGGGCTCACCTCTCAGCGAGCGAGCACGGTGGCATTCTGGAAAGAAACACTGCAATAGTGGAATCAGAGCAAATTGGAGAAGACTTAGAAGCTATGGAGTCCTTTGAAGGAGTCCCCAAAACCATGGATAAAAGAGAACCGGTGGGTGTAATGCATTCTGACTTTCAAAGGACTTTAAGAAAGAGAGAAAAGAAAAAAAAAAAAAAAGAAATAATAATCCTTGCAAGAGGCTATTAAGCAATATTGGTAACCATGGGGCAAGTGTTAAAATTCTGTTACATCTTAAAAACTAGTTAAGAGATGGAAAGCAATGAGTGGGAATAAAAGGCCATTTCTTTCTGTAGAAAGAGGTTAATTGTGGGGAGCCCAGGGGAGAATGCTGATACCAGCTTTCTTCAGTCTTAATAACAACCTGGAAGAGGAAGATGAAAAGCAAGATGGCAAAACTTGTTGATGAAAAGGAATTATTTACGGGCATTTGAGTCATGGAAGAATCTGAGAGAGTCTAGAAAACACAGACACACAGCAGTGGGGGTGGCCAGGGGAGGGACAGGAAAATTTAAAATATCCCAGCAAGTGAAAGTCCAGCTAAAGCAGGTAGAAGGCAGCCCACCCCAGAAAGGAGAAGGAAAAGCCTAGATCCCCTGAACAGGTCTCTCCAGGGCTAGGCAGCCTGAATGTGGTTGTCTGGAGCATGGTTCTTTTGTGGGATTAACAGACGGGGCACTGGTCATTGTGGAGACTAGTTTATTATCTGTCACTACTAAACCTTAGCTCCCCGGTTTTTCATTTTCTCTAGTTGCAACCCACTCCAGTGTTCTTGCCTGGAGAATCCCAGGGACAGAGGAGCCTGGTGGTCTGCCATCTATGGGGTCGCACAGAGTCGGACATGACTGAAGCAACTTAGTGGCAGCAGCAGCTAGTTGCAATAAGGACAATAAAGGTGGCCTCATCTGTAGGAATAGGCGGGGGAAGGGGGGGAAGACCTGATTTGGGTGGAAAATTCCAAGTGAGACAGTGTTACCCCCATATATTTATTGATTGAATTAGCAGACAGGCCTCCAAAATACCCAAGTGGCTTTTGTATTCCATTCTATTGCCTGCCTTTGGCACATACTCGAAGCTCTTTTCTGTTCACAAAAATGTTTCATTTCTACAGATTGGCACCAAAGCATACCCTGCATTGTGTCAGGCATTGTCCCTAGGAGAAAGGTTCATGAATAGGAAGTTAATCAGCTTCTTATAAGATAAATTCTAGCTATTTCAAATCTAACGGAAATACTGTCCCACCCCAAAGTCCAGTGAATCATATCTAAGGGAGCCGGGAAGTGAATTCACACTCTGTTACTTCTCACCCCACTCTCCCGACCCAGGCCACCTGGAGAGCGGGGCCCACCCTCTGAAAAAATAGGAGGGCAAGAGTTGAGGGTGACTTTGCAACTGAACTGGGTGGTGTCAGAGAGGACCCGCAGAAGTAAAGGCAAGAGGAGCTGATACGGTGACATTTGCAAAGTACCTTCCAGCTTAAGAAGTGCTTTCATGTCCTTTGGTTTGTTGACTTCTCACAAAGACCTTGTTGTGGGAGTCCCACATCTCACCATTTTATAGACGAGAAGACCAAAACCGAGGCCTGGAAAGGTTTGTGATAACTAATGCACAAAAGAGCTTGGCTCTTCTCATGACACAAACCCATTCTCTTACCAAATAAGAAAAGGAAGAAATTGAGCCTGCCATTCTTCCATACTTAAACAACCTCATAGGCATGGGGATGCTTGATGCTTATCATCCCTGGAATTTTTGTGGACCCTTCTCATCCAAAGCCTGCACACACACACACACACACACAGGAACAGAGGAGCCTGGAGAGCTATAGTCCATGGGGTCGCAAAGAGTCAGACTTGATTGAGCAACTCACACACACACATAAGCCCACACAATCCCACACACATACACACACACACACATACACCAGCCCAGAGAGCACTTAAGGTAAATGGAAGTGGACACTTGGACACTCTCAGGGTTAGCCAGAGCAAACCACTGGAGACTTGTTTATATGTTCAACATTACCTTTAGGAGGTCTGTGGAGATTGGGATTTCTGTTTGCACTCATGTTAGTGATTTTTTTGGCAGATTTAATCTCTGCTAATAGCATAGGAAGTTTAAAACACAATGAGACAACAACTTTCAGATTTTGGCGGCAAGAGCAGAATTTCCTAGCAGAACACCAATTCCAGTCTCTAATGAACAGACGAATAATCAGAATACAAGAACATCAGTAGTTCTCATATTTCAGATCAGAGTTGAACCAAGGTGGAGGGTGGACAGTCTGGGATGGAAGAAGTGTGTGATCAGGGAGAGACATTTGAGGAGCCACTGTTGGGCTTGAGATCTCATTTACATCATTTTGAGTTAATAGGGTTTAATTTGTGAATTACATAGATTCTCAATCACTAGACTTATAGAGTCTCAGGAAAGCATGTGTGTTGAAATCACCAAAATAATATCAAATCTCACAGATCAAGCCCAGGCAGCCTACTTCTCCAACAAGCTCTTCACCTGTGTGCTAGACGAGTAGAAAATAAACAGCTTAACCTCCTTGGAAGCACCTCGCTCCTGACTACTTTCTGTAATAAATGGGAGAAACATTCAAACAAGGAATCCCCAAAGAAAAGAAAAAGAAGTTGCAAGTGTGGGAACTGGCCTCAAGACATTGAACTATTGGCTTATTGTCCTCAGGAAATTCTGAGAGTCTGACTTTAGTACTAAATCTTATTCATTCTAGGCTTCCATAATACAAGTGATGGAAGCCAACTGGAAATGCTTTGAGGTTCCAGCAAATAAGATGTAAAAATACTGAACCTATTTTATAAATGAAACCTCATTTTCTGTATATACACATTATAAACATAAACTTAGATCATCAGGTGGGCAGACAGTCCAAGATCCAGATATGTCCTCAAAGTGTCAGGGTCCTCAGGTCATAGCCCGACCTTATCCCACAGAATTTTTGGAACGTATGCATAAATGTTTTGCTGGGAGCAGGCACGTGTTTCCAACTCCCTCACCTTCAATACTGAAACTCCTCTCTATTATTTTTCTTTTTACCAGATAGGGATTTCTTGCTGTAGCATATACATGCATACACTGGATAATAAAACTTCCCTGATTACCTTATAACAGCACATTAAAAATTTACTAAGATAAAATTAATGTGATTTTAATAATACTGTTTTAATATACAGACTGTCGGGTGACAAGGAGAAAACTATTTGGAATTCCGCATGCAAGATACATGCCTCTTTCACAGCCCCCTCCGAACAATAGCTGAACCGGCAGAGGAACTTGTCTGTTCACGTTTCTGAGAGGTGCCTCCCAGGGGAAATGGCTGAAGTTGGGCCCTTTTAAAATGTGACCGGACAGTGCTTTTGAGACTATAATGTGGAGAACTTCCCTGTATGACAGGGGGACCAGGGCAAAGCAACATATACAGAGCGTTGTTTCCTGTACACGCTGCTGTGAGATTCAGCCAGAGAACACAACTTCAAAGAATCTTTTGATGGAGAAAAAATGTTTTCATTCGCCCGTTTTATGATACTGCTGCAGGATACTTACAGTTGATTTACTATAATGATGGGACCTGGCTACTGTCCCAAAGGAAAAGAAATCCTGCTTTTCTCCCACCACATTGATTATTCGCAGCTAGAGGTGGGGACGGGCGAGTGACGGGTTAAAGGGGAAGATGGCTGGAACGCAGCAAATAGGGATCATTAGACTCCCACCACGGTCATTTGCGCAAGGCCTTGACCCAGAGCAGGAATGTTCCCATGGTCAGGTGCCTGCTCACACTGAACCCCAATAAACAGAGCAGACCTCCCACCTCTGTAGGGCTGCCGGGGATCTGAGGGGCTGGGGAGAAGTGGCAGGCTGGCTTCCACCCCATTGGGCAAAGACTCAGCCAAAGGAAGTGCCAGGGCACTGTGCTGACCCACTTCGGTCCCTTCCTCTCTGTTTGTTCCCAGGCAGAAGAGATACAAAAGCATCACTATGGCATGGTGAAAAGTGAGAGAAACATTCTGGAAATTGACATGCAAATAAGCACTCCATGTAGTCCACTTTGTTCTAAAATTTCCCTTCCCTGAGACCTGGGAAAACACCCATCAGAAGAGGGGCAGTGATGAGAAGGCCTTGATGGTTCTACAGCCAGAGTTTTCCCCTTTGAGAGATGGTTTCTGTATTACCATTTCCCAGTCTGAGCTGGCGCCGGTAAAACTAAACATGCACCCACAAATGACCGAGAAGCCAACAGGTTCAGGTGTAATAGATCTGTACTCTATAATAGCACACATGCGTCCGAGTGGCACCTTCTATGAATGGTCCTAGCAGCCCACGAGAGCCCTAAGATGCAAACACACGTCACAGCCTGGGTTCCTGAGAGAAGCCAAATATTTCAAATGGGCCAAAGGCCAGTGTCTCCAGAAAGCCGGCTCCGGCACACCCAGGAGATGCACGGCTTCATGCAAAAGGATACTCAAGTTCTAGACAAGGGTCTTAAGACAGAACCCCTGCCTTGATCACGTAATCACTGTCCTTTAAATCATCACTGCCTCTGATGACCTGGAAGTCAGGCCCCCACCACTAGGGCATACTCCATACAGTGCTCAATACTCCAGGTGGTCAAATATCACCTACAAAGGAGAAGCTGCAGGACGTCTGTGGTTTAAGTGATCATGAACACTAGACCCTGGAAAAGCTGGGGGTTCTTACAGGGGGTGGTGCAGGTCACTTCCAGGAGGAGACACAAGGAGGGTAGGGGTTGAAGTGAATGCTCTGGAAGCTGGGCTCTTTATTAGGAAATTAGTGGATTCTGATTCTAATTTTAAAAAAAGAAAAAAGAAAAAACCTACTTATACCATGCATCTCACCAATAGGAGGCTGAGTCTACATTGTGTGGGGTCCCTCAACATCATCATCTTCTTCCCCTCCCATTGTCTCCTCCCCTCTGGTTATTCCAGAGCCAGACCTTCCTGAAGTTGATCAACCCTCCACTCCCTCACTAGAGATATTCTTTGGCAGGAAAATCGAGTCACACGCTCAAGGCTCTATATTCCTTTGCTGGATTATCATCTACTCTCTCCCCAGGAAGATTATTTTAATTCAGTATCAATCTCATTCACTTAAAAAGATGTCATCTCATGAAATAAGAAGCCCATAGGAAAGACAGTCCTAATTCATTCCGTCAGTGGCCCAACAAGTTCATCAAAAACTAGGTTCTTTCCATCTTTCTGCTCTTGCCACCGCAGCATATAAGCCTCGTTTTCAGCCTTGCTTCTCACTTAACATTTGTAGCAACCACAATGTCCAGATGTAGAGAAGTCCACAATTTTTTTTCTTTTATCGCTTTTAAAACTTCTCCCAAAAGCCAAATTCAATAGACATCTCCTAACTTCTCTTGGTTGAAGTACACCTCTAGCAATGCGATCATCCACAGGGGCATTGTTGACACTTGCTTTCTCTACCATCCCATAGTCAATCTGTTGGCACATCCAGCCAGTTATTCCTTCAGTAGGTCTGAATCTGAACAGGCCTCCCCACCTTCCCCACCGCTCCCTCACCCGGGGCTGTGGCCGCAGCCTCTCTGATGGTGCTCCCACCTCCCACCCTTCCCCTGCAGTCTCAGCACTCAACTGTGATCATGCCTCAGCTCGACTAAAAACTGCCACATGGCTTTTGTCGTCATACTCAGAGTAAAATCCCAAGTTCTTCAAGGCTGCATTCCTAATGTGCTCACCTCATCCATCTCGCCATCTCTCTGCCTTCACAGCCTTATCTCTCTTCATCCCAAACTCTGCTCTAGTCGTGTGGCCTCCTTGCAGTTCCTTAAACACGTGACGCATGGACCCACCTCTGGACCCTTCTACAGACTGTTCCTTCTTCCTGAAACACTATTTGGCCAGATATCCAAATGGTCACCATCTCACTTCATTCAAGTCTGTAGTCAGGGGCCACCTTCACACTGAGAGCTTTTCTGGCCACACTATTTAAAATTACTACTCTGTCTTCCTACAGCCCCTGTGTTCCTCTCCCATCTCATTTTTCTCCATCACATTTCCTACCATCTCACATACTATAGAGTTTACTTATCTTTTTTTTTTTTTTTTTAATCTGCTAATTGAATGTAAGCTCCACTGGGGAGTGTTTTCACTTTTATCCCACTGCAATAACTTCAGAACCTAGAACGGGGACTGGAAAAGCAGAAACTCATTAAGTACTTATTGAATGAATAAATTCTAAAACTAGTTGTAGGCAACTAGACCCACAGTGGCTTTAACCAATCAGGATTCCTGCCTGGAGCTGAGATTGCTTGACCTGAATAATGCAGCTGGATGGAGGGAGGGAGGTACATGGGAGAGAGAAATACCAGGGTGGGGAAGAGGGGTGTGGAAATAGGGTGTTTTTAAGGGAAAAAAAAGGACAGGCAGAGTTTGGGGTAACCACTCAGCAGTGTCAACTACACATTCCTTGATTTATTTCCCTTTGTAAAAACAAGAGAGATAATTAACACACCTAATCCTGAGTCAGGAAAAATACCTAGTCACTGATTCTATATTTCTCCCACATTTTGTCATCTCAAATTTTGGGGTGCACCTTGCAATTAGTGTTATCTCATGATTCTATAATTGGCAGTTAATTTTTTCTTAGTGCTTCATAAAAATATTTTTGTTGTTTTGTTACTAAGTCTTGTCCAGTATGAGGTCCCTTAAACTGATGATGTCTTAGAGTCAGTGAAATCCCCTCGTATCCTCTGAAATATAGTATGCCTCTGAAGTTTGAAGTAATACCAAGGAAGAAAGAATTTTATCATCATTGTCCATAGACACATAAGCTGACTGCTATTAAATAAACCAGTTTTAAAATCTCTCATGATCGCTCAGAAAACTGGACATTCTCTTTGTCTCTTGCCTTCTTATTGGGATGCTTTGATTTAAGATAATGTCTGAACAGAGAAGCTTCGTTCAGCAGTGTCATTTGACCCAGATTGTATGTTTTTATAGCCTGAGCCAATTAGTTAAAGTGACTTTGACTATAATAGGGACCTGTGACATTCCTCAATATTATTGCATTAGTCACCCTGGAACAATTTCTGGCTTGTGTTTGTCATCTGGCTCTGACTGTGCCTTCCTTATCCTGATATTTATATGATCGGTTGCTGGCCTATAAAATAGTCACCTCTGAGTCCTTGAAATTAAACCCTCTGCTTTTCTTTATTTCAGTAAGTCCTTGGCGCTCAGTGGAACAGTGTGAATCACCTTTATTGTTCTGATTACTAATCAAGGGTTCTTTCATTTTTCAACCTTTTTAATCTATATTAATCAAATGAGGATTGGGCTGGGAGTCAAGAAATCGGGTGACGGGGTATACCTAGACAAATCCCTTACCCTTTTTCTGCTCTCATTTCTCTTCCTCCACATGGGGGAGACTGCTCTAGATCATCTCGCTCTCTTCAGCCTGTGCTGGAATGGGCTAGAGTTCCAGCCTCTGTCCTAAGGCTGCTCTTCAGGAGGACTGGACCTCATTAAGTACACTAGTTTATCTATGAAATAAACTTAGGTAAGCACTGACCACAAACTCCCTGAGGGCAAGACAATGTCTCATGGATCTTTGTAATCCATCACTACACAGACGCTCCTTGAAAACAAGGACACTTATAGATGTAATTTCTTTCTGTATCCCCAGTACCCTGCAGAGTGTAAGCGCCTCATACCTGTTTGCGGAAGAACTGAACTACCGCACTCCAGCCGCTATTTCCCCTCAGCCTTGATGGAAAAAATGAAGTTTTTCCGTTCCTTCCATGCCTTGATTCTCTGATCTTCCCTGTCACGTTTTTCTCCTCTTGGTACTTCTACTTTTACATTTATTTCTTTCCCTTTTCTTTTTCTCTTTGGTATCATGTCATTTTTCATTAGTATAAGTCCTAGTCTCCTTTTGTGGTAACATGTAGGTGACATACTTTCAAGTGGACAGTTCAGTAGCGCTAAGTACGTTCACATTGCACCATTGTTGTCACCATCTCCGGAATTCTCATCACCCTAAACTAAGCTTGTGTACCCATAAAACAAATGCTCCCCGTCTGCTCCTCCCTCTGAGCCTCTGAGACCCACTATTGGACTTTTCCCATCACTAGTAATTTGCCTATCCTAGAACCTCGTGTAGGTGGTTCTTGCATTTAGGGCTTTTCCCTTCCTCCTTCTGACCCTTACTTTCTCCGACTTTCCCTTCTTGTTCTTGTTGTTCCTTGAAGCGGCCCTCTTCCTGCCTTGTCTTCTTTTCTCTTTCTCTGCATCCTTAGTTGCACCTACTGCAGGACACTGCCTTAATATTTCCTTGTTATGAAAGTGAAAGTCGCTCAGTTGTGTCTGACCCTTTGCAACCCCGTGGACTATACAGTCCATGGAATTCTCCAGGCCAGGATACTGGAGTGGGTAGTCTTTCCCTTCTCCAGGGGATCTTCCCAACCCAGGGATCGAACCAGGGTCTCCTACATTGCAGGCTGGTTCTTTACCAACTGAGCTATCAGGGAAGCCCTTGTTACACTTACACTGATTTTTAGGTTCTTAATTCATTCTTTTATAAAATTGTTCTATTATATTTAAATAAGTCACAGAACATTTAAAGGGAGAAATATGACTCATTAAAATTTTTGAAAGCAGATTTCTAGAAAGGGCCAGCTCAGAAAATGACAGCACTAGAATGTTAGAGAGGGAAGAGCAGTTGATGTAGTTAGAAGGGAATTTGCCAGAGAAAGCATCGCCTGTTTGGAAACCATTGTTAGGATCTGCATAAACTTAGGGGACTGTCCCCACTCCAGTACTCTTGCCTGGAAAATCCCATGGACAGAGGAGCCTGGTGGGCTGCAGTCCATGGGGTCGTTAAGAGTCGGACATAAACTGGGCGACTTCACTTTCACTTTTCACTTTCATGCACTGGAGAAGGAAATGGCAACCCACTCCAGTGTTCTTGCCTGGAGAATCCCAGGGACGGCGGAGCCTGGTGGGCTGCCGTCTATGGGGTCGCACAGAGTTGGACACGACTGAAGTGACTTAGCAGCAGCAGCAGGGGACTGTCAGATAACCTAAGCATTCTCTGGTCCCCCTCAAAAAGAAAAAATCACAAAGAAAGCCAATTTCCTTAGGGGCAAAAGATAGAAAGGAATCCTAGAGTTCAGCTGCAAAGGCAAACTGAGTCCTTCTCTCTGATAATGAGCAAGATACACCTTCTAATTATTCACATTCAATACCAACTTTTCCTGAGGTGTCAACTTCCAGAACATATGAAAGCAAACTCTCCCCACCCCCATTTTTAGACACTCTTTTATTAAGCTTAAAATTCCTCTTTTTGGGGGGGGTGTTTCTGTGTGTTTTGTGAACTTGTGGACAATACACGCATCAGCCTTTTAAACACACATAGTGCACAGAGATAGATATTAATGTAGAATAGTAAAGACACATCTCATAAAATCTAGAAAATGAAGTAAAAATTAAAATTGCTCCAAATTCCTAATATCCTTTTGCCCACCATGTCAAACACTTTTTTGCATACACCAGGATTCTTTGAAATATGCTGCAGCCAAAATGAAAGTTAGAGATTTCTAAGTAAATTACAACTAATAAATCTAGATTTAGTTTAAGCTGCCATGCTATATAAGCAGCCATGGGTACTTTAGCGTGAATGGTCATAGACAATGGATCCTCCTTAAAATGGGAAAAATAAAAGTGCTTATATCTCAAAGAGTGTTGTGACAACTAAATTAAATGTGTATGTAAATCACCTGGCATTAATCCTAATTCCCTGTACCTCAGACCGGCAATGCACAAAATAAAATGGCTATTAAGAAAATCTAGCCTCTCACCCAGCATGTGGATTTAAAATGATAATGTTGCAAATGTTGGGCTACCTGCTTTTGTAATGATTATATTTATTTTTTTCAAACTCCAAATATGAGTAAATGCATGCTTCTTCAGTTTTTTAGGCCTGGGGAAAGCTCAGGTCATTAGCACATGAAGCAGAGAACCAGCAGCTGGTTTGCAAACTCAAAGCAGCTTTGAGTTGTAAGAATAGCATTCCTTTTCCTTCCACTCTTTTCTCCCTTTCTTTCCCACAATATTCCAAAGTTCCTGTTTTGTGTCTTTTACTGTTGCTTGTCTGTGTAATTTGTGTTTTTCTCATTCTCTGAGTCCTTTGCCTTCATCTTTTCAGACCTTTCTCTCCAATTTCTTTCTTACTGCCCTCCATCTTTCTTCCTCCTCATTTTTATTCCCTGTTTGATTCTCTCCTCTCCTCTTTTGCATTTGCATTTTCTCCTGTTCACATTTATTCTGTAGCACTTTTCTAGTAAAACCAGTGACTGTAAAACTTTCTTACCATCTCGCAGTCAGGTTCATGATACCTATCCATTTCGGAAATTTATCACCCTAGAAATCTTTTACCCAAAGTCATGTTAATGATAATAGCACAACCGGAAATGTTGGTGAATACATGAATTTTTAGAACAAAATAGTAACATGTATAGAGGTACTTTGCTTTCTTTCTGATATTAGTCAGATTTACATTTGATGTGGGATTTCAGCACCAGATACCTCACAAGTACGCAACAATGTTTGCTGCTCAAATTTAACTTAACATTAATCAAGCTTTTCCTTCATGTGGATTTATTTCATTCTTCTAGAAACCTCCTGTTGTAATACTGCGAGCTTCAGAGGTATAAGGCGTAGATGGAGGAGAGATACATGACTGACTTAAGACTATAGAGCTATTCGGTTGCTAAGCCAAACCTAGAACTCAAGCTTCCGAATTCTAAGGCATTGCCCCACTCCCCCATGACCCTGCTGCTCTCTGTGTTGTGGCGTCATCCTGCCCAAGGGCACCACTGTTGTGATTTCAGTTCAGGATCCCCTGCTCTGGGACCTGGGGGTCTACTGAGCATTTCTGTCCATTCCTGTTCCTTGATCCACCCAATAATCCTAACACAGATATTGGAAACAGCCTGCAGAGATGTTAGCAACACCAACTACAATCATAAAAACTGACATTTACTGAGGGCTCATCATGGGCCAAGTGATATGATTTACATGGATTGTTCCATGTATTCCACTGTACGTGGCAATTTAAAGTGACTGCAATTGAGTTCTCTAAATACTGCACATCCTACTGTGTATCTTATCAAACATTACTAAAGCTGTTTTACAGAGAAAGCATATCTACCCATATGATGGGAAAAGAAAAAGAATCAAAGTATTAAAGAGAGTAAAATAAAATCAAAGTAGAACCAACAAATCTGGTCTCCAAGTGCTTTCTCTTTCTGCACTGAGTCAACAATCTATGCCATTAGCCTCACTGATGGACCAGTCCCAACCTAGCACTGAACTAGTGACATAGGGAAGTAAATCTTTATATTTAAGATTGTCTTGGCTGTTTGTTCTCAATACTAAAGGTCCTTTTGCCATAGAGAGGCACTACCTCTCCTCCAAGTAGTCAGCCCTCCGTATCTGCAGGTTCCACACCCATGGTTTCCACCAACCATGGAGAGAAGCCTTGGATACCAAGGGCTGACCGTACTCTGACATTTTATATAAAGGACTTCAGCATCCCTGGGTGTGGTGTTCCCTGGAGGAGGAGGGGCTCCTCCAACCAATCCCCCATGGATCCCAGGGATGACTGTATCTATAAAACCTCCCTGTAAGACCCTCTTATATGCCTGTGTTAACTGTTAGGGCATTGTCAGAGGATCAGAGCAGAACTGGGGGATGTTAAAATGAAAGGAAAATAAAGAAATCTCATGTCTAGAAGAAGGAACACTAGAACAATTAAGAGGGGGCGGCGGGGGTGGGGGCAATCTCATTACCGAATATAAATCCCAAAGAAAATAAAATATTCCTGACAATAAAAATTATCATTATATTGCAGATATGAAAAGAGAAAAAGCGTGGTTCTAAGTTCACTGAAAAGTTTCCCTTCGGTCTTGAGTGATTCTTCTCCAGAGCCTCCCACAAGTGCAAGCCTATAATTTTAATTATATCTTGGCATTCTCATAAAGCAAACAGCGTGCTCAGGTAGTATTTATTACCTGTTAGGAAGACTACTTATGAATATGCTTCACAAATTCCAACCACAGTGATCTACAATGGGCCTTTTCAAGGACAGAAGGGGTGAGCGGGGATGCATGGTGGAGAAAAGTTGCTCATTAAGGGAGGGTTTGTTATCCAGAAACGTATAATTAAGGTGATGGTCCCAGCTTCTGTGACAGCCGACACTCTGGTAGTTGTTTGATTGCTGTGTGGGTCAGGGATCAGCCCTGGCGACAAGATGTAGCCACATTAGTGTGTTAGCGAACAGGTTAGGAAGTAAATTACAGCTGCCTTTCTCAAGCACATGACTGTCGGTCTTCATTGTTTTGTTTTCACTGTACGTCAGCAGGCCTGTGGCTTCTGAAGACTTTGTGTGACAGGTTAGGCATTTTATCCTTTGAGTAAACAGTAATCACGGTGTGAAGAAAGTGGGGCATTGGAGATTTGTCCTATTCTTTGAGAATTCCACTCTTCCTTTTTAGTTTGCTCCAAGGGCTCATTGGGGATACATATATTAAGCCCTTTAAATAGTTCATAATAAATCTTTGTCTCAGGCTGATTCTGACAGTTTTTTAAAGAGTCTTTTAAGAGAGAATCCTCAATCATTTGTTAATCCATGGGGTGATCTTCAGACTTTGGGAAAAAAATAACAGCCCCGGCTCTTGGGTAGTGAAAATACAATGTAGGAAAAAAATATATAAATATGGAAAATCCCAAGAATATCATCTTAGTGAGATTACTTACATGTTCTGCATGTATCTAAATGCTTTCTTTCTTCTCCAACAAGCCAAAAAGAGAAAAGAAAATAATTGTAAAAACAGCAAGGGTTGTTATTGATAATTTTATGTTTTCAGACTAATAGGCATCTCCTAAAATGTCAGGCTTTTAATTGTGTAAGAGAATATTCTTTCTAAAGTAAACTAATTCTCTTGGCAGAAAGATCATTTCTTCTTTGCCCTTGTTTCCCCTTTAAGACTCCTTCTGTCTTCCCCTAAATTATTCCCATACACACTGCTATTTTACCTGGTTGGGGAGAGGCATTCCACTTTTAGAGAAAGGATTGTAGATGTTGGTTATTAATGACAACAAAAACAAAAACTTTGAAGGGCAAGACATAGCTTTCAGAATAAAGACCTTTCTAGATTGGTTTTATATATTTAAGTTCCCATTTTTGGTATAAGCTAGCCTGTCAAGTATTAGATGTTTATAATTTAAAGAATATCCCAGGATTTTAGCACCAAAAGAATGATATACTACACTTACCAGAAGAAAGTAAAGGCAATATTATCTCCCATGTAAACAGTTAATACCAGGCAGTCATTACAATACTTGTACATTATTTGGACAATGAGTGGAAAATATTCTAAAGCCTCTCTACAGAATAAAAAGAATGCTCGATCAGAAGTGGTTTATGTAGAAATCATTTGCTATTCCAGGGAAACTGATTTGGCTGTATTTGGTTTGCTTGTACCTAAAGTGATTCAGGCAGAAACTGAAAAATGCAAGTCCTATCTCTGAGTCACATATGACAATAGGCATCACAAGAGGGGCATTTTCCCCAGGTTTATGATCTGAACCTCTATGTCATTTCTAAAATGCAGGTTCTCAAGCAGTTAAAAAAAAAAAAAAAAAAAACACCAAGAACTTTACTAATAACATACAGTTTAGTTTAGTCACTTAGTCATGTCCGACTCTTTGAGACCCCAAGGACTGCAGCACTCCAGGCTTGCCTGTCCATCACCAACTCCCAAAGCCTACTCAAACTCATGTCCATTGAGTCGGTGATGCCATCCAACCATCTCATCCTCTGTCGTCCGCTTCTCCTCCCACCTTCAATCTTTTCCAGCATCAGGGTCTTTTCTAATGAGTTGGTTCTTCACATCAGGTGGCCAAAGTATTGGAGTTTCAGTTTCAGCATCAGTCTTTCAATGAATATTCAGGGCTGATTTCCTTTAGGATGGACTGGGTGGATCTCCTTGCAACCCAAGGGACTCTCAAGAGTCTTCTCCAACACCACCGTTCAAAAGCCTCAATTCTGCGGTGCTCAGCTTTCTTTATAGTCCAACTCTCACATCATACATGACCACTGGGAAAACCATAGCCTTGACTAGATGGACCTTTCTTGGCAAAGTAATGTCTCTGCTTTTTAATATGCTCTCTAGATTGGTCATAGCTTTTCTTCCAAGGAGCAAGCGTCTTTTAATTTCAGTGCTGTAGTTACCACCTGCAGTGATTTTGGAGCCCCCCAAAATTAAGTCTCTCACTGTTTCCACTGTTTCCCCATCTATTTGTCATGAAGTGATGGGACCAGACGCCATGATCTTCATTTTTTGAATGTTGAGTTTTAAGCCAACTTTTTCACTCTCTTCTTTCCCTTTCATCAAGAGGCTCTTTAGTTCTTCTTCGCTATCTGCCATAAGGGTGGTGTTATCTACATATCTGAGGTTATTGATATTTCTCCCAGAAATCTTGATTCCAGCTTATGCTTCCTCCAGCCCAGCATTTCTCATGATGTACTCTGCATATAAGTTAAATAAGCAGGGTGACAATATACAACCTTGACATACTCCTTTCCCAGTTTGGAACCAGTCTGTTGTTCCATGTCCAGTTCTAACTGTTGCTTCTTGACCTGCATACAGATTTTTCAGGACATAGATCAGGTGGTCTGGTATTCCCGTCTCTTTCAGAATTTTCCAGTTTGTTGTGATCTGCACAGTCAAAGGCTTTGGAGTAGTGAATAAAGCAGAAGTAGATGTTTTTCTGAAACTCTCTTGCTTCTTCAATGATCTAGCAGATGTTGGCAATTTGATCTCTGGTTTCTCTGCCTTTTCTAAATCCAGCTCGAACATATGGAAGCTCACAGTTCATGTACTGTTGAAGCCTTAGTTGGAGAAGTTTTAGCATTACTTTCCTAGAGTGTGAGATGAGTGCAATTGTGCGGTAATTTAAGCATTCTTTGGCATTGCCTTTCTTTGGGATTGGAATGAAAACTGACCTTTTCCAGTCCTGTGGCCACTGCTGAGTTTTCCAGATTTGCTGGCATATTGACTGTAGCACTTTCATAGCATCATCTTTTAGGATTTGAAATAACTCAACTGGAATTCCATCACCTCCACTAGCTTTGTTTGTAGTGATGCTTCATAAGGCCCACTTGACTTCGCATTCCAGGATGTCTGGCTCTAGCTGAGTGATTATACTATCGTGGTTATCTGGGTCATGAAGATCTTTTTTGTATAGTCCTTCTGTGTCTTGCCACCTCTTCTTATTATCTTCTGCTTCTGTTAGTTCCATACCATTTCTGTCCTTTATTGTGCTCATCTTTGATTGAAATGTCCCCTTGGTATCTCTAATTTTCTTGAAGAGATCTCTCATCCTTCCCTTCTATTGTTTCCTCTATTTATTTGCATTGATCACTGAGGAAGGCTTTCTCATCTCTCCTTGTTATTCTTTGGAACTCTGCATTCAATTGGTATATCTTTCCTTTTCCCCTTTGCTTTTTGCTTCTCTTCTTTTCTCTATTTGTAAATCCTCGTCAGACAGCCATTTTGCCTTTTTGCATTTCTTTTTCTTGCAGATGGTCTTGATCACTGCCTCCTGTACAATGTCATGAACCTCCCTCATAGTTCTTTAGGCACTCTGTCTATCAGATCTAATCCCTTGAATCTATTTGTCACTTCCACTATATAATCATAAGGGATCTGATTTAGGTCATACCTGAATGGTCTAGTGGTTTTCCCTATTTTCTTCAACTTAAGTCTGAATTTTGCAATAAGGAGTTTATGATCTGAGCCACAGTCAGCTCCTGGTCTTGTTTTTGCTGACTATGTAGAGCTTCTCCATCTTTAGCTGCAAAAAATATAATCAATCTGATTTTGGTAATGACCATCTGGTGATGTTCATGTGTAGACATCTCTTGTGTTATTGGAAAAGGGTGTTTGCTATGACATGCATATGGAGTTTATTAGAAATCAATGCAATAATAAAATAGCAAAGTGGGCAAAGGACAGCCTACTCTCATGTAAGTTCAAGTAATTGAAGACCTAGAGCACAGGCATCCATAAACACCCAGGGTCCCTGACATGATACGGGTGAGCCACAAACCAATGACAATGAATGCAGGCAGAGTGTTCTGCTACCAGGCAACACGAAATATGCGGTGCCAGTCTTTAAAACAATCATCTGGCATTACAGAATATACCGTTTAGACTCACATGCCATCTGATACAGTGCTAAAGTGTTGATGTTAAAAATGCCAGGTACATCATTAGAGAGTTATATGCGAAGCTGGGAAGAGGACAGTTAAGTAGTATCAACACATTTGCTTTGCACCCAGTTTGAGAAAAGGCTACTTGCACCCAATTTCACCATCACCCTTAGCAATAAATAGCCTTTATATTTTCAACTTGAAAGGAAAAGGGTAATTCTACAGCAGAGCTAATTGCAAACATTATAAATACAATCATTAGAAAATGACTGCTTTTTTTTATCCCCACTACTTGGGAAGACTGTGCGTAGCCTTGAAAACAATATACAAATGACTTATCATCAAACTCAGATATGGGAATGATGCCTGCACATTCACTGTGAGGCCTACATGTATCTTAGCTGACCAAGACCATAGGGATCAAGCCCTGTCTTCCTGGGAGCAAAGCAGGGTTACTTCTGCCAGGGCATTAGAGGAGTTTGTTTGGGTCCTGAGGTGGAGCAGTGGTCACTGAAACATGCTGTGATCATAAGAGAAAGGAAACTTTGCTTAACTGATGATGTCAAAAATAGATATCTGTTAGCAAAATAACAGATATAGATAATTATCAGGTTATCTCCTATTTCTGGCTCCTCTAAATTATTGTAAAGTATAAATAATGTTACTAAGAATAGTCTCCAATAAATAAACCTCAGTCCTTTATTGATGATGGATTTAATACAGTACATCAGACTGAAAACATTTTGAAAAATAACCACTTCAAGATGTGCTGAAATAGAGCCATAATAAAATCAACAAATTCTAGCTGCCTTGTCAAATTCCTGTATGATAAAAAATAGTAAATTAGCAGAAGACACTGCCTCGGGAGACATTTGCAGAGACCCGTCAACCAGGCTCTATCCCCAGAACACACACGTTCATGTGGGAAAATAAAAATTGGTCATTGTGCTGGACCCCATAACTGAGGAGGCAAATTTTAAAAGCCATGCCATCGCGCCAATATTCACTCAGATTTTCAGTTATCGCTTGCCTCTCTAACACTCTCCAGTGAGAAAGTTCTAGCCATTCTGAACTTTTTCTGCATCCCAAGCCAATTTCCTGAATGCCTCCATCTTGTTTCCTGCTAACCAGGTGACTGTCACACCAACCCTTTCCTCAGTGCCACATAGAGTCCTCATTCTTCCATGAGCAGGGATGCCAGAGTTAACACATAAAAATACAGGATTCCCAGTTGAATTGGACATGTCCATGCAATATTTGTGCTGTGCTATGCTCAGTTGCGTCCAAATCTTTGGGACCCCATGGACTGTAGCCCACCAGGTTCCTCTGCCCATGGGGATTCTCCAGGCAAGAATACAGGAGTAGGTTGCCACTCCCTCCTCCAGGGGATCTTCCCAACCCAGGGATCAAACCCACATCCTGAATTGGCAGGTGGATTCTTTGCCAAGCACCAAAAAACAGTCATTGTTTATCTAAAATTCACATTTTGCAAGGTGTCCTGAATTTTTATCTGAGAACCTTCATTAGGAACAAACATCAATTGCCACCATCTTTTCCACGAATCCCACTTTTGCCTATTCACTTTTATTGAAACATTTCTTCCTTGAAGCCCACTACTCAGAACTCACTCTGAACAGAGGCTGTGATTCATTCCTCTGCTTCTGACTCTTCCAACGTGAAAGAGCAATGGTTATCACCTGTGCACGCACTGCCACTTCCCCACTATTTCCCCCAATATCAGCACATTAAAACAAACAACAACAACAACAAAAAAAAAAACCCAGCATTCCTTACCTGTTCTCAATGCTGCTCTCCATCGGTGATGCCCACACCTTTCATTGACCAACCTCAATGGTGAAGGCTTGTGCTCTGAGGTCTGTCCAGCCATCTCCACTAGGAGGCCACAGATGCCAGCATCAGAGTTTCCAGGTGGGGTGACAGTTCCACACACATCTCCTTGACTGCCCAAGCTCAACAAACTCATTTCCTGACTTACCTTCAGCCGTCTATTGGCACAGCCATTCCTTGACCTTTAACCATGCTTCATTTTTAAAATGCCAAGTATCTGTTAGAAAAAACAGAGGAAAAGCTTTCTAAGGCATGAGAGCAACAAAAGTTTCAAAGGGAAAAATGTATAGACTTCTCTATATAAAATTTAAAAACACTTTTGTATCAGTGAACACCATAAAAAGAAGTAAAAGGCAAAAAAATTGGGAAATATTTGCAAGAAATGTGGCAGACATAGTATCCTTAATATATATATATGATTGCAAAAGAGTTGGACACTAGTGACTAGTTGACTAGTCACTAAGTCGTGTCCAACTCTTTTGCGATCCCATGGACTGTAGCCAGACAGGTTTCCCTGTCCATGGGATTTCCCAGGCAAAAATACTAGAGTGGGTTGCCATTTCCTTCTCCAGGGGATCATCCCGATCCAGGGATTGAACCCATGTCTTCTGCATTCAAAGGTGGATTCTTTACCATAGAGTCACCTGGGAAACCCTATATGTGTGTGTGTGTACACACACACACACACACACACACGTATCATTAAAATTGATAAGATAATAAAACTCAAGTGGAAAATAGAGGACATAAATACATGAATCACTAAAAATTCAAATGGCAAGTATTAAAACATTATTCAACATCATTAGAAATAAAAATGCAAATTAAACACATGAGATGTTTTTACATAATGCTTTTTAGGATATCTTCTAATTTAATATTTTTTATCAAATAATAAAAATATTAAGATGGCAATTAATATGAACATCAAATATTGCTGATAAACATATAAACTGATAGACACCACAACTTTTTTGAAAAACAAATCATACGTGTTAGCTTTAAAAAAAAAAAAAAAACTTATGCTCTTTGACCCGGTGTTACTTCTTCTAGAAATCTACCCAAAGACATGATCGGGATGGGGAACACATGTAAATCCATGGCTGATTCATGTCAGTGTATGGCAAAAACCACTACAATGTTGTAAAGTAATTAGCCTCCAACTAATAAAAATAAATGAAAAAAAAAAAGAAAGTTGAAGGAAGACTGATTTCCAAGAAATTCATCACCATGCAATGGAATATTACACAGTCAGGAAAAATAGTGTTTGAAAGTGATGTACTGATATGGACACATGCAGATACTATCACTACTTAATTTTAAAGCTACCTTACAGCCAAGACCACTGGAGCCCCAACATCCTTTTATTCCCCAAACAGTGTCTAATAAAAGCCCAGCTATTATCACAGAGTGAGCTATGACTTCTAACATTAAAAAATGTGAGAGAAAAAAAAAAAAAATGTGAGAGATACTCAGGTATGATCCTAATTTTGAAATAAATATATATATAAATAGTAAATTAGGGAACAACAAAACATATTATTCTTAATAGTTCCTAGGTGATATGGTAACTGCATAATTTTTTTCTTATTTATACTTTCACATTATCTTCCAGATTTTCTATGAACATAGGAAAAATAGAGATATAGAACATGAACTTGTTTAAAAGCAACAAACAGCATTCTCACAAATCATTCTGGAAACAAAGCACCCTTTACTGGCTGCCTCACCCATAGCACCATCCCTTCCCCCTCGTTCTCCCCTCTTCCCCATTTCATCACTCACTCCTCACATGTTTGTCTCCTAACCCTCTGGAGTCCTTCTCTCTATTGTCCTTCTTTCATTCCCATTGTGTCTGCTCCCATTTCTGGCAAAAGCCCCCTGTTGAGCATGGCCTAGAAAAACTTACAAAGCCATTATCATCAGGGCCCCCTAGAAAACCAGTGTGCTTAAATTTGAGCCATGCAACTTCTAACTGCTGTGTAATCTTATTACTTATTTTCTATTGATCCTACTTGCTTTGCCCACAAGGGCTGCTCCACAGCTTTTTTTTTTCTTTCTTAACTCTTAAAATCCTCTCCTTCTCATACTTCATCTCCACAAACGACCTTTACTCTATAAGTGTTCAACCCTGTTCCCATCACCTTCCCCTCTCTCTCCCTCCCCTCTCTCCCTTTCCCGCCCGCCCCCGCCCCCCCCCCCACCACCTCAACTCACATCCTGTTTTTCTTCCCCCCATTTCAGAGGCTCACCTCTCTTTCTCTGTTACTAATACAATTTCCTTTAGGATTTAAATTCTTCAATTACCATTTCTAATACAGACAACTTTAAACTCAGTCCTCTCAATCAATAAACATACTCAGATCTCTTTATTTTCATCACCAATATTCACCAAAGAGAAGTATATCACGTATTTACTCAACCTTTATCCCACTTCTTTAGCGAAGCTGCTCTCTCTAGAGATCCCCAAAGAAATGACAATGCCAATACGTTCATCTGGGAGGCTTGACTCTCTGTCCAATTCTTAGTAACTCCTCCCTTAGTTTCCTACAGGTTAAATTTTCATCCTTAGCACATCACTTATTTTAATTTTGTACTAAAGTGCAAAGGTAATATTTCTAGAATTTTATCAGCACTGGTGCATATCTATCCAAATAACAGTTTTCTGTAAAGCTATTTAGTGATGAAGTTGCAACTCAAATCATGAGCCCAGAGGTATGGCGATTTTACCAATATCCATGTGACTTAGTCTCCTGTGCCACATGACCAAAACGTGGTTCTCATCACGCACCAGCGCCTTACCCTGCATCACTCTTCTTTATACCGCATTAATCACTACCAGAAACTATTATATATTTTCTCCTCCTCTCAAATGAAAACGTTGTTATAAACTATCCCAGCTCATTATAGATCCTCATTATGTATTTACTGTAAATAACTGAACAAAGACTGAGCGAGCTATAACATCCAATATGTGCTATTTAAAACACTCACTGTCTTTAGGGCTGTATGCCTAGTAAGGGCCAGGAGTTCCAGGCACAGGCAAAAGATCAACCTTTAACAACATGTAAGGCGCCTTCCGTCCATACCCCTACAGGTGGAGAGTGATACTTTGTGCATCCGTGGTTTGAATCACTGCCTCATTTTTCACCCAGTGCTGCATAACTGTTTCTCATCACATGGCATTGTTGTAGTTAGTCACAGAGCTTTAAAGCAATGAAAAGGCAGAATGCATATGTGTGTGTTTGCAAGTGTCTCTGTAACCAGACTCCTCTATATGACTCCTTTTGAAAATATGGTATGTCGACATCTGTGCCTGAGATGGAGATTTGGCCAGAATGCTAAGAAAATAAACATGGCAGTTCAACTCGATACTGGCAACCAGTTACTGCCCCATGGATAGGCTGCACAGAAGATTCATGTATATGAAATAGTATATTAAAGTAAACTTACAAAAGCAAAGAGCAATCATTGCAACCATAATTTTTTCTTCCTCTTTGGGATTCTAATTTTAAAAGCATTAAAGAAGACAGCTGCTCATGCTGTGATATGCGCTAAACAGCCTGAAGGATGGAAAAAAATATATTTGTAGCTCATAATAACTATTGACCTTTCTGATATACAGTGTTCTCTGTGTTAGCTATTCGGTTCTATCAACAGTGAAGATTGAACATGACTTTTTAATAGAAAACATGGGGTTTCAAGCTGCCTTCACAAAGGTGTTTATGTATTGTTATTTTGTTTTGTACTACAAAGACCAAGTCCTGATGCCCTTTGTCTGACATCGTGTTTGTCATTAAAAAAAAGAAGAAGAAGAAGGAAAGAGAGAAAGGAAGGAAATAAAAGAAGGAAACAGAAAAGGAAAAAAAAAGCCTCAACATTACTGAGTATGTTTTATATGAGGAATTGGCTCGTAACCACTTTATAGTCGTGATAAAAGCATTGCCACACTCGATCCCATACGCAATACTGGTAATGGAATCCAAGAGGCATCCCGGGAGGACGTGCTATATTTTTCTCCCAGAATGGATCCCTCAAGTGGCAACATTTATAGGGAGTCTCCAGGAAGATTTAAAACCATCGCCTGCAGTATTCAGATGGCAGGTGCTTTAGAGCACAGAGCCTGCTGCCGAACGGGTCACGCCGGATGTCATATACTCTCAGAGGCTATCTTTACAATACCCAGTTTTTCCCCTTGAACTTTCCTGACGCTTCTAGTTGTGTACAGAAACACCCACTGGTAGCAGCTTGACTCTGACACTGTGTGTATTTCCCCGGAGTGGTATCATCCAAACACCAACTGTGGAGCAGCAGGCGGCAGCTGAACGCGCTCCTCTCCCTCGGGGGACAGCCTCCCCAAGTAGCAACCCCTGCCAGGCGCAGGAAGCCTGAATGCCAGCCTCATGCATTCCGATTCTCATCCCAGGCAGGCAGACACTGCCGGGGAGCTCATGCTGACAGGTGGCATGGGTTCGCAGATTATTATTGTTTTCCTCCTCTTTTTTTTTTTTTTTTGGCGGATTATTTTTAACGTTACTTTGAAAGAAGTTTATTGCATCATTATTGAGCCACAATTATTTTCACAGCTATGCTCTAGAGTTTCAGTTAATGATTCATAAGTTTCTAAACAAAGCTAAAGACTCACAACTGAGTGGGAGCAGGAACCAGCCCTAATGAGACTTCAATAAATATGGCTTTTCCGTCATACTCCCAAGCAAGCGCTGAAGCTGAGAGAGCTGGTGGCTGAACCAGAGGATGGCGGCTGCAGTTGCATTTGCCTGATGTCCAAAAGCTAGTACAGCCTGGGTCCTCAAGAAATAGTGGGCATTGTCTCCCCACCAGTGGCTGAGCATCTATGTGTAGTCTACAGATGCCCATCACCCCCTTCAAAATTGCCCTGGCGCATGGTAGAGGATGGGCCAGTGGGATGGAGACCAACTCTCTAAAGACAGAGAACAAAGTTTTCTCTAATTCTAGGCAAAATCAGGCCAATCCTTTTTTGCCTACCAAACCCACTGGTCCATGACTCTCAAAATAACACTTAGCAGAAAATGCTTCCTTAGAGGTGAATACAAGAAGAGGACATAATGATTTCCTCTCCACACAAAAAATAAAATAAAATAAAGGCTTCTTGGGACAAGATGTTTGGTGTGAGAGAATGAAGGGCAGGGGCAAAGACTAATTCTTCCTGAAAGAAAGCATCAGAATGTTACTTTATTCAACATGCAAACTGAGTGTCTATTTACATAAAATGTAATCCTAGGTACTTGGGGGAATGAAGGGGGCTGGAGAAGGGCAGGGAATGGGTACAACTAAATATAAGCAAGATGTCAAGCCTGCCTTTCAAGATGTCACAGTCTTGCAGATGATACTGCTGATAGCACCTTTTGCAAATTGCGCATTTAAAAAAAAAATCAGTTGAGCATTTAGCTTTGAAAACATAGACCCCACTTATAAAAATCAGCACTACAGGTCACTTTCCTTACATATGTGAATTCACCATGTACCCTGGGCAATGCATTCCTTTGCAAAATCACGAGTTTTACCCATGTGTGTGTTGTCACATTTCAAAACAAGGTCATGATTTTTCCAAAAAAAAGGTTCCACGTGGGTATTATATTATCTATCTTTGCATAACAAATCACCCCAAATACTTACAGACTTTTTTTTTTAAAACAAAGATATCTCACATAGTTTCTATAGGTCAGGAATCCAGTAACAGCTTGTCTGGGTAGTTCAAGCTCAGGGTCTTTCATGAGGTTGCCATGGAGATGTCAGTCAGAGCACAGTCATCTGAAGACTTGACTTGGGGAGGAAGGCCCACATCTAAGCTCACTCACGTGACTGTGAGGAGGACGCCTCGGTTCCTCTCCACACTGATCTCCCCAGAGGACTGCTCAAGTGTCCTCACAATATGGCAGCTGGTTTCCGTTAGAGTGAATGAGGCGGCAACAGGGAAGCCATGCTGCGTGTCATGACCAAGCCATACATCACCAAGAATGGCCACATGCTATTTATCTGAAGTAAGTCACCAAGTCTAGCCCACAGTCAAAGGGAGAGAAAGCAGGCTCCATCTTTCTGAAGGACTATTGAAGAATTTGTAGCAGTTTTAAATTACCACAGTTGTCATCCTAGATAAACATAAAATCTGCTGGGGACAATTTCTGTGAGAAAAGATTTATTTTTACCATTGACATACTATTTTTACCACTGACCTACTATGAAGTTGAAAGTGTTAGTCGCTTAGTCATGTCTGACTCTTTGCAATACCATGGACTATAGCCTGGCCAGCTCCTCTGTCCATGGGATTCTCCAGGTAAGAATACTGGGATGGGTTGCCATTTCCTCCTCCAGGGGACCTTCCCGACCCAGGGATCAAACCCAGGTCTCCCACATTGCAGGCAGATTCTCTACTGTCTGAATCACCAGGGAAGCCCTACTACTAAGTTGGGAAGATCTTATTAGATTAATGTCAATATTTAATGAATATTACTTATTGAATATATTAAATATATATAAATTATATATATATTCCCTATGTGCTATAGAGAATCAAAGTTAGACCTGTCTCCACCCTGCTGCCCTAGCATAAGAGATAAAATGAGGATATAAATAAATGTAAGAACAGTATATTGACCACATCCTGAACTTCGGAGTGGGACAAACAGGTCATGTCTATGTGCTCTGCCACTGACTATCTGGGAGACTTGGACAACATGTATTTTTATATAATGGTAAAGATTTGACATTTTCATCAGTCAGTATGGACTAAGTTAAGCTGCAATAAAAAGCAATCCCCAAATTACAACAAAAGATTTATTTCTATGAAGATGGGCTAAAGGTTCTGCCCCCTATTGTCCTCATTCCAAGACCTACGTCAATAGAGCAGCCACCATCTGAAACGTTGATAATCAACACAGCAGTGAGAAAGAGAAAGTAGGACCTTGTGACCAGCTCTTCTAGGAAATTCCACCTGAAAGCAATACATGACTTTTGTTCATATTCTTTTGGCCACAGAAAGTCACATGATCAAACCTAATTTCCAACTGGCATCGGAAGTGCAGGGAACCTTTTGCAAGAAAAGAAATAACCAGTCACCTTCTAAAGTCCTAAAGTACTACATTTCTTTTAGAGTGAATGAGGCAGCAACAAGGAAGCCTTGCTACCTGTTATGACCAAGTCATACATAGTATCTAACAAAGATAACATCACATGCCAGTGAAAGTTTGACTTTATCAAGAGAACTGTGAAATGGCCCAACATCTCTTCCCTAGTCTTATGAAGGTCATTTTGGTTGTTTGCACTTTGCCCAGAATATCTCAAAAAGGAAAAGATTCAATTAAGCAGTGAAGTGGGGGAAGAGTATATTTAACTTGGTATCTTAACAACTCAGTCCAATTCCACTTCTCCTTTAAAAGGAAAAATACTTTGCTCACACTTAAGGAGTAACAGAGTTGTCTCAAAACCTAATTTTCTTTCTCACTTCCATCATGATTTCATAGCAGTTGAGGGCTCTGACCCTAGTATTGCACAGCAAACATTTGAAGTATGCTAAAAAGAAAGGCTGTCTTTATGCCTTGGCCTCACCCTCTTGCAGGAACCCCAAGGAGAGTGCCAAAAGTGCTCAGCAAACACCTGGACCTCGGATTGGTCAGAGAGAACAGGATGGTTCCCAGCCATCTTCTCCTTCCCTCCCCCCTTGCCACTGCTTCCTGCCTCTTCATGCTAAGGACGCAGCAACTACAGTACCAGTTAGGGAATCAACAGAGGGGGAATAACACAGATATGCTTTCATATTATGGTGGCATTTGCCAATGTAAAAATTATTACAACTTTTGCTATAAATTGTTCTGTAAATTTCACAAAATATGCAGAAATTGACATTTCAAGAGCTGAGATCATTTAGATTTATTTAAAAGTTGAGGCCCTTGAGAGTCAGTAAAAGAGAGTCTATTTCTTTATCTAGCTTTCGTGTGTGTGGGCCTTGTTTTCTTTTTCCAGTTCCTTGTTTATAATTCATAGGTCACAATGGGCCGTATCTGGGCTTTGACCACTTAATCCAGGTTTACCCATCAATTTCTCCTATGTCTCAGGCAGCAAATATAACTTCTCTGAATCTCAATTTTTCTTTTTTTATCAGATCATGCAGCGATCCTGGCCTGTCTTAAAAAGTTGACAGAAAAGCCTCTGATATCTGGAAAGCACTCTAAAATGCTTTTTTGATATAGATTGGTTCCACAGCCTTTACAGAGCACCAGTTTTAAGGATACTTTTCTCATTACATCGTCCTCTCTTCTTATCCACCCAAAACACACACACACACACACACACACACACACACACACATCCTTTCTCTATTCCATGCTACAGTCATGTCACTCGTCACCAAGGCCATGCTCCCTTGGTTCTCTCCCAGTAGAACGTTCATCAAAATCCATGCTTCTCACCTGAGACCCTTAGAAACTTCTCTTCTAAAACTGCTGCTCTTGTCTGTCACTTGCAGATTACGTCTCTTTACATGAGAGACATCCCTGTCAGAGCTGAGATAACCAGAGCACATTTGCTAGCCCTTGGGGTCACGTGGCCATGGTACCTGTGTACTGGGGATTCGTTTCTTAGGTGGCCTCTGAAAGGGCCAGTGTGGCAGGTTACTTCTGCCCCTGTCCTCAGAAAGCCATGTTAAAGCAGAAATCTTTATCAGAAATTAAAGATATCTTTATCTTTTCTAAGTTGTCTTCTCTTCTTCTCCCTCACTGCCCTTCGCACCATACCCCCATGCTCTTGAAATAAAGTGTAAGGAGCAGTTATTATTTCGATTTCCAATCTAGATTTCACTGGGGCAAAATCTGACCTCAGAATTCCTCTCACACCAGTTGTCCTGGTTTTAATGAAGGCTGCTCCTGTATATTCTCAATCGCTCAGTCATGTCCAACTCTTTGCAACCCCATGGGCTGTAGCCCACCAGGCTCCTCTGTCCATGGGGATTCTCCAGGGAAGAATCCAGGCAAGTGAGCTGCCATTTCCTTCTGCTCCTGTATATACTGACGATCTAACCCATGGGGCAGGGGAATGCTGTGTTCACTGCCCAGCCAGAGCAGGATGCAATGTTCACCTCCATAGCTCATGTAGAGCTTGTGTCTCCCATTTCATCCCCTAAGGGGAACCACCCTTGCTGGGGTCTCTAAAGTATCTGCTAAGTGTTTACCTGTGAAAGCTCCATGTACTGAAAATGATAACAATTTCTAATGATGCCTGAATTATTCGCCTTTCTACAGTTACGTGGTTCCTTCCTTCCTGGGTCAGGGTTTCTTGGACCTCAGCCCTAAAACACAGTTCACTTTTCTGGGAAGTTGCATTTTTCCTCGGCTGTTGCAAACACAATCTCACTGAACAGAGCTGAATTCTGAAAGCTGAGTTTGTGATGTGAATTCTGTTGGCTTCACGTTAGTTCAAGTCTCTGAGGACCGGGGCCAATAAACGTGAAAGGGACCCTAGTAGATTGGCATACTTTTCCATTTCCACCAGGGTGAAAAACTGCTATAAATTAAGTCTAACCTTAAATGTATAATCTGTCCTTGGGAGGAAGGAAAAAAGGGAGGGGGGGTGGATATAGCATCTTCAAGCTCTCGGCATCCCTTACGAGAAAAATTGGTTCTAAGGGTCTCTGATCTTGTGTTTTAGTAAAATAGAACTGCACGGCTGACTGACAGTTCTGATCTAAAGCATTTACGTTTAAGTTTTGATCTCTCTGCTTTTGATTAAAACTAATGAGCTCATTTAATTCAAAATGGGAATCTCTGATAAGAGAAATAAGGTTGATGTGATTGGATTAGAGGGGCAAATTAAACTCTTAGAGCAGAAGTTTGTGCTTATATAGTGTATTAAAAAGCTGTTGGCGTATTATGGCGTGTTAGATGATGAGAAAAATTTCATAGTAATTCATATTTAATCAGAAGAAATGAAAGTACTAAATATAACATGGCTCTGCTTTTCCCTCGAGTGATAAAAAGCTGTACATTTAAAATGACATCAGATCCGTGCTAAGACAAAAAAAAAGAAGAAAATCTTGAGAGAGACACATAAGAAGGGACACTTGTCACTGGTTCCATCACCCCAGAATAGAAATGCCATAAATATAGGAAAATATAGTCAGGTGAAGGCAAGAATGATACAAGCCCCCAACCACAAATAGTAAGGCTTCTCTTATTATCTCACTCTTCTTTCATCAGAGCATCAAGTTTAATATTAAAAAATAGATGTTTCTTCCCCTTAGAAATATATGGAATATGTTTCATAATTTGAAATTGAAAAGCTTGTTTTGCCTATTTTTTCTTTGTTTTTTAATAGCTATTTTCTCACGTACTTAATTCTTAAATCTCTTTATTACACATATTTCTTGATCTTCATCCTAGAGAAAATTAGTGTTCTTATAGAGCTGCTCAAAATGTTTTGTTGTTGAAATTTTTTTTAACTTTAGAATAATAAGAAAAACTTTAAAGTATATTTTAGAAGAGTAAAATTAGAGTCTTTTTAGGCTTTAAAACCCCCAAGTTAACTTCTCTTCAGGAAAATACTTAAATGTGTAAAATACCATAGAAGCTTATTTCTAAAGAAAATAGATTTGCATTGCCTCCTGACCTGCATAAAGGTGGTTTTAGATCAGCAAAAATGAAAACTACCATTTTGAGTTTTTTTTTTCCCATTTTAAGTTTTATAAGTCAAAACATACTCTGCTTAATCTTAAATACATTGAAAGGGAAAGAGGAGCTGTCTTAAGAGAAGAAACTATGATTTTCTCAGAAGCAAAGAGGTAGAAACACAGAGGATGTTTTCTATTCTAGGCTGGGGATAAGCTGCCACTAGTGACAGCAAGAGCAAGCTGATCTTGGGAGTCATTTTTGTTTTTATCCATATAGCCCATTCTCAGCCCTCTATCTCCAGTCGGTTGAGAAAACGTTAGGCTTCTTATTCCCCATAATGAAGGAAAATAACTCAGAAGGGCAAGGACACTGGTCAGGGTATGGCTGCCCCAATCTTGATGGTGTCATCATGCTCAGAACTCCCCAGCAAGCAACTGATCCAAGAAGGGATTTGCAGGGAGAACAAAAAGCAAGTCGTCCTGACTCTGATCAGAAGCATCTCCACCTGAGTCTTGGTTGATCCCATAAATCTCTGGGGTCCTTCTTTTTTGTGACTGTTCTCTCCGTGTGCACCAGCCAAGCCTCATGATACACTACAATTACTATCAGATCCCACTTGGATGGCTGCTGAAACCTAAAAAGACCTGAAAAGCTCTTGCTCGAAACCAGAATGGAGTTTCTTGGGATACATTAATTCTCCCTTTTTATTTTCTGCAAAGTAAACATTTTCTAAATGAGATAAATTGATTACTACACTCTTAGCACCCATCAGTCATTTATTTTTAGTGAACTCAAGGATTGCACCTGAGCAGTAGCTGAAAGGAGCTGTGTAGAGATCTAAATCATGTGTATGTATTTTTATATTCTTCAGTGGAATCAACCAGCCCCAGTCTGCTCACCACTGACAACACCCTTGAGCGTTCCTTTTTCATCCGAATGAAATCTACTCTGACCAAACGCGGCGTGCACATCAAATCATCAGGATATAAGGTAAGCTGGGTTCCAGCAGGGGTGAGACTCCTGTCTCGGGTCCATCCTAGGTCATTTGCCTTGCATGTCCCAGCTGCTGCGGGTCCACATGATCAATACATGTGATTCTGAGCAGCACACAGGGTTCTTCGTTATCTTCCTGTCTCAAGGCAGGGGACTCATTATATCTCACGTTCTCACTTCAGACAGTTCTGGCTCACTAAATGCTTCAACAGAGTGTCTTTTCTTAAAACACGTGTTAATAATGCATCAAGTGCTCAGCACATGCTAGAAATTCACTTTGATGGAGAAGGTGAGCCAAATTCACGTCAGTCCTTAAGATGACTATTCTAGAACTACTACTATAAAAATTCTACTTCTCCCACCTCCCCCTTCCAATCCCCTCTTTCTCTTTAGAGAAAGACTGTCCATTTGAAAAAAAAAAAAAACATCTTGGCCATCAAGATTCATACATGTAGATAAGAAAATCAGGTTGGATGTCAGAAATCCTAATTTTGAAATTACAGTGGCTGAACATTCATTCACACCTTAGCATAGATAGGACACTCCACATACAGAAAATATGTTTCACGCAAGAGCAAACACCAAGTCCAGAGTCATAATCTACATTATTTTACCATTCTAAAGTTAAGAATATAAAAGCTCTAATCTTGGGAAATTCCAACATTTCAGTTACCATAGCAACATAAATTAAGACCTATGAAATTCATGAAATGCCTTTGGCAACCTGAATCTTATCAATTTTACAACATGCTAACCAGTCTCTCAAACAGTATTCATTATAGGAGGATGGCAAACAAATGGAATGCACTGTGGCTGTCGCCAGTGTGACCTCTTCCCATTGGAGAGTCTAGAGCTTCCGGTAGCCCAGTTCTTGTGGGTCATTGTTCTAGCCTTGCCAGGGATAGTAACACTCATTCTCATCAGGCTTTGAAAACCTTATATAAGTCATCAGGACAGGAGCAGCAACAGAAAAGTCAGAATCAGACATTTTCTTTGATATTAATTCTTCTCTAAAAAAATAAAGCAGGGGCAAAGCAGGTCTTTCTAGGGACAATCTTTAGATGGGCTGTCCCACAGCCCAAAGAGCACATTGGGAACACCCTTAATTTTTACCAGGGATCGAGGCAAGGGAGAGGTAGGTACTTGGGCAGCACCGGGTGCATTAGCTCCACCTACAGAGCAATTTGTGGTCCTGTGATAAAGGGGTAAGTCGGAGGACAGAAAACAGACTATCTTATCCAATTTTGTATTTTCCTGCCTCACTGAAACACTATACATTTATTAGTTGTTAACTGTGTAGTCTCAGCCAGTTTGAAATTCTATAAGCAAACTATTAGATGTAGCAATTATTGTCATGTTAATGCTAGAAAGATGCATTATTGGTATTCCAACTTTTCTCCGTGTCAGTTCTTCATCTTTCCCAGTTTGTACTGGTTTGTAGCAGGCATATCCCAGAAGGAAAGAAGGGTGGAAGGGGTGAGGTGTATTTTGTGAAAGCAATATCTAGTATAATTCAGTATCATTAGATAACTTGTTTGAAAACCAACAGAAAATTATTATTACTTTCATACAACAAACTAGAGATTATAAAACTTTGCAGCATCTTAGCTTTGCCACAAAGTGGGAGGTATGGTAAAAATAATAACAACACAGAGAAATAGTTTGAGCTTCAGTCCAGGCAAGAAACAGCAGCTTGGGTTCTGTTGGTCTGTCCTGTCATTCGGGCAGCTCAGGCAGCTGTTTTGCTACATGATCTGAAATTTCTTAAATACTGATAGAATATCATTCATTATTTTGACAAATACATAAATATATTTGTGGAGCCTATCTGAGATCCTAAACTCAGCACTGAACAACAGAAAGTCTCTGGTAACTGCTAACAAGCAGCAAGGAAAAAGACCACCATAAGTAAATAAATAAAATGATTGCAAAAAGCAGTGAAGGCTAAAATAGTAGCTAACATTTGTGCTCACTACAGTATGCTGAGTGTGAGACAGTTTGTATGTCTTTGTGACTGTCCAAGAAGAAAGTATTTTCATCGCTTCCATTTTACAGATGAAGAAACTAAACCTCAAGAGGTTAATTACACACCCAAGGTCACACACTGGGAGGGACAAGGCTGGGGTTTTAACTCTGGCAGCCTGGCTCTACATCCCCTGCACTTAGCCACAAGGCCACACTCTTTTAGGCAAAGAGTAAAGCAAGGTAATATGAGGGAGTGGCTGATGGGGACCACGTTCGACAGGCTCACTGAAGGTCTCCCTGAGTGACATGTCACCTATGAGAAGTGAATGAAAAGAGCCCTCCATGAAAACATACATAGAAGAATGTTTCTGGAGCTCCTCTGGTTTAGGATTAAGACACGTTGCTCTAAGAAGGGAAACAGCATATTAAAAAGTGCAACCTTGAACATCCAGGATTAGAAGAGATTTAGAAGCTGTTCCAGTTTCTATCAAATTATATCATGTTAAAGTGATCATAGTCAAAGATCTCTCCTGGCAAATGTCACACTGCACTTGAAAATATGTGGGTTATTTTCTAATATCTTTTGATATTGATCTCTAACATAATTCCACAGTAATAAGAGAACAGACTCTGTATGATTTCAATACTTTTAGACCATGAAACTTCTGCACCTGGTCTTAGGTCTCTGACTATGTTCCAGGGTCTCCTAGTTTATAGTCTATGGGAACTTGTATCCTACTATTGTGTGAAAATTGTGTAAATCTTAATTGTGTCAAACTGGTTGATAATGCTTTTCAGGTTTACTCTAATCTTCTACTGCTCTGTACCTTCCTTTTATTAATTTCTGAGAGTTTTATAGTGAAACGCCAACTAAAAATCTTAGTTTATCGACTTATAACAACTGTAAAACACAGTGGAACTACATGTAACTTTGTTCTGTATTTTCCAAGTCCCCTGTAAACGTGTTAACATATTTTCATAATTGACAAAAATAAAAAAGATGAATTATATCATGTTAAAGTGATCACAGTCCTCTGACAGTACCATCTTTCTCAACATATCCTGCGAGCCTCCATCCAGTGCTGACTTCCCTCCCCAGCACTGCTCACTTGAGAGTTGCTTCATCCACTGCTCCCCCAAAAAGATGAATCACCCAGCAGATCCAGCTCTCCCCCTCCTCCTCCACAGCGAACTTCCCTCATTAATTAACCTTGTCTGGAAGTGAGTGGAAGAGCTGATGAGAAGCCGTGACATGACACAGCTGAATAACATCCCTATTTATCTGTTCATTCTCAGTAAATAAATCTAACAGCTTATAAAACATTCAAATAAAACTGGTAATCACCCCCACCACCACACAATAAACACAAATAAAAAGAAACAGCGATGATAATTTCTCCATACTCCCAATATTCTCCCTAATTTATTACCATTGTTTGCTTATTTCTTTCCCCTTAGTTAAGGATTCAAGATGTTAAGCCTTGTTCAGTGCGGGTCACTACATTTTCCTCCATTTTTTCCTATGACCTTGGCACATGGGCTGTTCTGACTTTCTCTGTAACTTTTCAGCGTCATCATTGCTATCCCTGACAGTAATAATGGTAACAGAAGCACCACTTACTGAAGACTGGCAGGGACCGTGCCATTTTATACTGATTTTACCTAATCCCCACAACTTCATGTAAAAACTTCCTCTGTGCCAGGCATTGTTAAAAGTTTACGTTCGCTTACTACACCTATTTTGCAGGTGGTGAAGCTGAGACTTCCAGAGCTTCAATACTTTGCCCATATTCATTCTTATAGATCTTAAGTAGCTCCTAAGGAGTCAGGATTGATCCGTGAATTTAGGCTCCAGAGCCCTGTCTGTTCACTGGTCCGTTTCAGTGCTTAACATATTAAGTCCAAAGAAGGGTTCGGCACAAAATGGACCTCAACGAAGGACAAATAAATGTACATTTTTAAAAGAAAAACCTCTTGCTTGATTAAGACCTTTCCTTGGTATCTCAACAGATTCCACAGCACCAGTTTACAGAGAATTACCTTTCTTTCTAGAGTATATGATACCCACTCATATAGCCATGGTCAAGAATTCTAGCCAAAGAAGTGCCAACCTGTATCTGCTAAGCCAGGTTGACAGTGGTATATAAATTGGAGTTGCTTCCACACCCCAGGCCTCAGAGAAGTTGCCCTCTCCCCTCCAATGAAGTTTCCCTGCTGTGAGCTGACACTCCTTGTCTCTGTCTCCATTTGCTGTGTTATCCGATGGCGTGAAAGTGTTACTCAGTCATGTCCAACTCTTTGCGACCCCATGGACTGTAGCCTGCCAGGCTCCTCTGTCTACAGAATTCTCTAGGCAAGAATACTAGAGTGGGTAACCATTCCTTCTCCAGGGGATCTTCCCCACCCAGGGATCGAACCCAGGTCTCCCGCATTGCAGATGGATTCTTTATCATCTGAGGCACCATCTAGACCAGCCACTTTCTAAGCCTTGGGGGCTTCCTTGTTGTTTAAGTCTCATTGTTGGCCACGTATCTTCACATAATGGGCCTCTCCTTTCAGTTGCAGTGCATCAATATTCTACCTTCTTGAGTAGGTCTAGGTCTGGGGGAACTTCCTAGGTATAGCACAGTAGGGCAAAAGGAGATAATGTAATCAGGGAAATGAGAGAAGGAAGGATTCATGGGGTTGCCTCCTTACCTCCTGTCCCTTGGATGGGACCATTCCATTTTATACTCTATTCTTAAATGCCCACCAGCAGCACTGTCATTTCTAGAGTATTTATCCACATACATGATGATGTCCTACCTCTCAGGGCGTGGTGGAACATCCTGGTCTGGGAAACACAGGCAGATAGAGAATCTCTGTTACATTAATACTGTGCTGAGAATGACTCCTTGAAAATCCTCAAATTCAGGAGTTCCCCCTCTGACACACACAAACATTACTAACAGGGGATGGGAGAGCTCCAGATACTTAAACATAAGCAGTTCCCCCATCTGGAATAACTTGGCTATGAATTTGCCTGTAGCTACGTGTTAAGCCAAACAATTCCTGAAATCTATCCAGCCTTGTTATGGTCTAAAGAGTCAAAGTATAAATAATAATAGAGAAAAATACTTTGTAGGTTCACTAGTTTATTCAGCCTGCTGAAATAATTCAGCTTTAAGAATCTTTTATCAATATCTAAACATGAAGTAACAAAAGCAAAAATTTAGAGGGTGCTGTTGGAGAAGACTCTTGAGAGTCCCTTTGACCGCAAGGAGATCCAACCAGTCCATCCTAAAGGAGATCAGTCCTGGGTGTTCATTGGAAGGACTGATGCTAAAGCTGAAACTGCAGTACTTTGGCCACCTCATGCAAAGAGTTGACTCATTGGAAAAGACCTTGATGCTGGGAGGGATTGGGGGCAGGAGGAGAAGGGGGTGACAGAGGATGAGATGGCTGGATGGCATCACCGACTCAATGGGCATGAGTTTGAGTAAACTCCAGGAGTGTGATGGACAGGGAGACCTGGCGTGCTGTGATTCATCGGGTCGCAAAGAGTCAGACACAACTGAGCAACTGAACTGAGCTGAACTGAATTAGCTACAGGAAATTCTTTTTGTCTATTCTAAACCTATAAACATGGACATCTTTTAAGTTAGAAACTTCTCCTGTTCATTTTTAAAAATTCATTGTTGTATCTGTTCTGTAGAATAAGGCCCTTCCATAATTTACCAGTGATTTGTTTTATTTGGGGTGTCATAGATGCCCATAGGGGCTTCCCAGGTGGCGCTAGTGGTATAAAGAATCGACCTGCCAATGCAGGAGACATAAGAGATGTGGGTTCGATCCCTGGGTTGTGGAGATCCCATGGAGGAGGGCATAGCAACGCACTCCAGTATTTTTGCCTGGAGAGTCCCATGGACAGAGGAGCCTAGCGGGTTACAGTCCATGGGGTTGCAAAGCGTCAGACATAACTGAAGCGACTTAGCACTAGATGCCTTTAAGGATTTGATGAAATCTGTAGCACCTCTCCCAAGGTAAATGTATTTTGCATCAGGAAGTTCTTGAATCACTGAAGTGTATCCAGTGATTTCAGGTTACAAAACGCTATTTAATGTGATTAATCTTTGATACTTATTAAGAAATCAAGTTAGTGCATCTTCCAGAACATGTTTCACCAATATTATAATAGTCATCTCCTGCCTCCTCATTTCTCACTCCCTTCTGCCCATTTAGTGTTAATAATACGTACTGAAGTTCTGTGACAAAAGACATCATCTCCTAGATTACAGAATGACAAAGGGAAGACTTCCATTCTGACCCCCACATGCACACAGAGATAATCTTCTGAAAAAGTACTTCTCAGAAAATATTTGTATAAGCATAATACTGACTATTAAAAGATTCTATCTGTAGTTGAGAATTATTTTCTGTGGCACATGGTCCTCTTTTGTTTCCTGTTCACTTTAGTGTGCAACAGAGTCGTGTCGCCAGGATTTTCAATGTCAAGCTAGGTCAATTTTGGAATTGAAGGCTTTTCATATGCAAACATATTCCTGATTGAATGCGTATACTGACAAGACTCAAGATGATAGCAAACTAGAAAGGAATTATTACTCTTTCAATCATCTGGAATTTTAGTTCTTCATTTAAGTCTTATTAAACCAAGTCTATAATTCTAAGCTATCAACCCCTCCCTCTGGATCACCTGCCACTTTAATGTGCTGCCAAAACTGGTTGAATCCACCTGCTCCTATTGCCATTCCTCCAATTTAATGCCTTTTTTCTAGATCTGTCATGAGAAACCCCCAAATTACCTCCCAGAAAATTTACTTCTCCAATCTATCCTGAACTCCGCTCTATGGAATATCTTCCCAAAGTCTCAGTTATCATTTACTTCTCTACTCCTAAGTCTTCAATAATTCACAGTGCCAACATATTCAAGAAGCTGATCCTTGCCCACCACCATCTTCATCGTTCTTTCTTAGAACTCCTAATACTAATGCTCTAATAAAATCAGTCCAATCATCTTTCTTGAAATACATTTGCATACTCACACTGCTATCCTTTTGACCATATTATTTTTCCCCTAAAAATGCCTTTCTGCCACACTTCCACCTGGAAAACTCTTACTGAACCAATATGGCACCACTCAAATATCACTTATTTTTGCATTTCTCCCCATACACCTGTCCCTTCTCCTCTGTGCTAAGATAGCATTTTTAGTTTTTACTAAAGCTCTCTGTGCCTCAGTTTTCTCACCTGCAAGATAAAACTCTTAATAGCATATAACCCAAAGAATCTTCCTACAGATCAAACGAGATAACACAGGTTCTGCTATCTTCTCTCCATTTTATAAAGCACTTTCATATAACCTCATGTGAACCTCACAATGTTTGGTAATTATCTCTTTCAAATTTTTGAAGACAGGTTAAAAACTGAGCCATAGAAGTATGAATTGACTTGTCTAGAGACATGTGAATGGTAAATGGCAAAACGGAGAGAAATATCCAGATCCTCTCACTTCACATTCCTTCTTCATCCCCATATACTGTGGTAGATACTGGGTGCTTGCTTATTCTGCTTTCTTCCCTCAGCACCCAGCACAGGATGCTGCATGTAATTGCCATTCAGTACATGTCAGCTGACTAGAATTGCATGCTCTCTTTTTTCTGAAATAGCAGTGAAAATGTTGATAGTCGTGAGTCCTATAACATACCACTAGAGAACCTGCTAATTGACATCAGTGTCTTTTAGATGTGACCATTCGATCAGCTATGCACCCAGATGATTATACCATGATCTGGCTCACCTTCTCCATCTTGCCTACTAGGATATCATTACTCTTTACCAGCGCACCTTCTGAAAATCAGAATGTACCACATCTATAGCGTTCCCTTGAGCCATCAGCTGAGAATTCCTTTTAGAAAACACAGAGTCATCTTTACTTCATTTATTCATCATCACTTCATATTAGCATCTGTTGATCACCATTTTCTTTCTATTAAATCATCTTTCAAGGCTTTTTTTCTGGATATTAACATTTTGAGGCTCTGTCTCTCTGAAAAGTATAACAGTATTCAATAATAACCTGCCTTCTGCTACAACTCAGTGATTTGTTAAAGATTGCTTAAAAACATGTTAAGTGTTGTTATGGGAAGACTGGTTCTTTCTTTGCCCAAGAGACTAATTGGTTGCAATGAGTTTTAATTGTACCAAGAGAAGTTCAGCTTGGAGGTACGCCCAGCACTGGACTTCCCAGGTGGGACTAACAGTAAAGAACCCACCTACCAACACAGGAGACATAAGAGACTCAAGTTTGATCCCTGGGTCGGGAAGATCCCCTGGCAGAGGAAATGGCAACCCACTCCAGTATTCTAGCCTGGACAAACTCACGGACAGAGGGGTGACTGTCCATACAGTCATGAAGAGTTAAATACGACTGAAGCGAATTAGCACACACACACACACACATGCACACCCAGCACTAATGTAGGGGACAGTGGGGTCCTTCTCTGGAGATTTCTAAAAACATACATGAAATTCATCATGTAGGAGTCTCTCCTCCTAGATAAGTGTGAACAGACTAGATACCATCTGGGTGTTTCTTCCTATCTGAGACTGAGAAACACTCCAGGTGTCCGGACATATCAGTGCTTCCCCTGAAGCCTCGCTTCAGCTCTGTGTTGTCTTGAAATGACGACTATGGTATTCCAAGCTTCACAAAATGTAACTGTCTTGTCAAATCAATAGATGAATTTTCAGGGAAGACCAAAAATTCTGTCAACCCATTCAGCCTTTCTAAGACTACGCATATATTGCCTTTCAATCAACCCAGACACCCAGAATAAATTGAAGGAGAAAAAACTTCCAGAGTAGAACTTATAGGCAGAGGTTATCCTGATGAAAAATGCAAATAGAGGAGAGAACCAATAAAATCAAATTTTTAAAATCCTATTATCTCGTCTTAGTCCCTGCTCACCTCTGCACAATGGTCCATTACAACGTGGTTTCCAGTGTCATTTTAAATATAACTGACATTGTTTCTGATCTCAAAGAATTTACTTCCCATTACCAAGGCATGACAGAAGTTCTAGCTTGGGATATGTCATTTCTGCCGGGACTAATCAGCTAGCTATTTTACCAACTAGAGGCATAATCACTAGCCATTCTGTGAAGTGTCTGTAAACTCTAAGTATGTCAGTAACTGCAGTCCAGGTATGCTGCTCACTTACAGGTAGTTCATTTTCCATTATACAGCTTTTAGAAAGCAGGTGGACAAACAGGAGCATCCCATTTTTTAGTAATTCTAGATCTTTCCAGTTTGGTTTTCTGTGTCTTTGCTAGCTAAGAATAATGAAAATGTCAATCACTTTGAAAATGATGTCAATGATGCAAAGATTAACCTTTCTGTATATAAGGTTATTTAACTAATGAATGCCCTTCCAAGATTATGATGATTTCTTTGTAAGTATATTCTCAATCTAATGGATTTTATAATATCATCTACTATGAGGCTTTGGCCAATTAAGATTTTTAAAAGAAAGAGAAAAAAAACAGACTTTAGAACTAATAAGTAAACATAAGCACACTTCCTCATTTTTTCAGGCTCAGCACTCTTTGATGTACTGATGTACTGAGATGCCCCAACAACAGCTGCAAAGGTCCACAATTTCTGTTTCCCTAAAGTAATCTCTGGATCCAGGGGTCCAAAGCAGAAGTTACCTAACTCTGCAGATTTCAAGGGCTTCAAGATACATCCCTTTTCTAACTCTCCTTACCTCAAAACTACCTTACTGAAGAGTGACTAAGCCCATAGGCTGTGACATCAGACAGCCAAGGATTTAAACTTGGTCCTGCCTTTCCTGGCTCCGTGACCTTAAGTATATAGTTTAACTTCCTTAAGTGTCTGTTTCCTGTCCTGTAAAGTGAGAGTGCCAATAGAAGCTCCTTCATGAGACTATTATGAAATAAAGTGGGTAGGACAGTCACAGTGAGTACCACAACAATACCTGGTCCATGGTGAGCTCACAATTCATGTCCATATGTGAAGTTCTATGTTTATGGAACTCATTTTATGAATTTGATAAAGGTTGATCTAGACAATCCAAAACCTTAACTTCTACACCTCTGCATATGCACCTGCAACCATGGAAAATAGTAATTCATCAGTAATAGTTCAGATTGTCTCCTGGAAGTCACGTACACTCTAGAATAATAAACAATTTCTTCTGAGTATAGAAAATGCATTTATTTCTGGGAAATTTCTCCCTGCTTAAGTATCCTGAATATTGATTTGAACATAAGATACAAAATATAACTGAAGTACGTCATCTGTCCCTTTAACAAAAGAAACACAGATTGAATGGTTTTCTTTGTTATTGATTTAGCATCATAGCAAGACTAATATAGCCCTTTAATGCAAGAAATGAAGTAAGGGGCAGGGCCAATTTGATGTTGCTGATCTCTGGAATAAATGGAGTTTCTAGGCTCCTGTAAGCCAACAAAGGCTCCAGTTTGCTTAAAACATCTACATACATATAAATGGAACCCTCTGAGGAGAGTTTGAAGGCAGGAGGGGAAGGGGATGACAGACGATGAGATGCCCTCCAGTATCAGACTAAAAGAATGGCCTCAAAGTGCTTTGAGCAAGAGAACTCAGATTTAAACAAAAGAATCATCTCTATAATCAGTTCTCAGCTTTCTGTAGCAATATTCAAGAGAGAGAAACTTTGGGCTGCTGTTTTAACTGTGTGTGCACATGTGTATGTGTCTGTATGTTTAATCTGAACCATCAATGGGCAGTGGATATTGCTAAGTTGCCATGTTGGAAACATAACTTTTAGCTCATTGTTTGCAATGGTCCACAGAAGCAATCCATATAAGTTATCATTTGACTGATCGCAGTATTTACACCTCACTTTCACGAGGGTTTTTGTACCTGCCGTTTATTCTCCCTGGAGTATATATCGTCCTCAGATAGATCCACAGGTCACACCTACATTTCATGCAGATTTCTGTTCAACTGTCACTTCCCTCACCACCTCCTATAAAAATAGCTCAAGCACACCCTCTGTACTCCATCATCTGCTTTATCCTGCTGCCTTATTGTTCTTCATAGCACTTACAACGTAACACAATTTCATAAATTTGTCTGTGTAGAATTTGTCTCCCCCACCACAATATAAACTGAAGCTCCTAGAATAGCTCTGGTCACACAGTAGAAATTCAATAAACATTAAAAAATAAATAAATTTATAAATATTGGACATCATTTATATTAAGGCCAGAACATAGTCCTTTCTTTGGTCAGTATTTTTTTTTTTTTAATTTTTTTATTAGTTGGAGGCTAATTACTTCACAACATTTCAGTGGGTTTTGTCATACATTGATATGAATCAGCCATAGATTTACACTTATTCCCCATCCCGATCCCCCCTCCCATCTCCCTCTCCACCCGATTCCTCTGGGTCTTCCCAGTGCACCAGGCCGGAGCACTTGTCTCATGCATCCCACCTGGGCTGGTGATCTGTTTCACCATAGATAGTATACATGCTGTTCTTTTGAAACATCCCACCCTCACCTTCTCCCACAGAGTTCAAAAGTCTGTTCTGTATTTCTGTGTCTCTTTTTCTGTTTTGCATATAGGGTTATCGTTACCATCTTTCTAAATTCCATATATATGTGTTAGTATGCTGTAATGTTCTTTATCTTTCTGGCTTACTTCACTCTGTATAAGGGGCTCCAGTTTCATCCATCTCATTAGGACTGGTTCAAATGAATTCTTTTTGACGGCTGAGTAAAATTCCATGGTGTATATGTACCACAGCTTCCTTATCCATTCATCTGCTGATGGGCATCTAGGTTGCTTCCATGTCCTGGCTATTATAAACAGTGCTGCGATGAACATTGGGGTGCATGTGTCTCTTTCAGATCTGGTTTCCTCAGTGTGTATGCCCAGAAGTGGTATTGCTGGGTCATATGGCAGTTCTATTTCCAGTTTTTTAAGGAATCTCCACACTGTTTTCCATAGTGGCTGTACTAGTTTGCATTCCCACCAACAGTGTAAGAGGGTTCCCTTTTCTCCACAGCCTCTCCAGCATTTATTGCTTGTAGACTTTTGGATAGCAGCCATCCTGACTGGTGTGTAATGGTACCTCATTGTGGTTTTGATTTGCATTTCTCTAATAATGAGTGATGTTGAGCACCTTTTCATGTGTTTGTTAGCCATCTGTATGTCTTCTTTGGAGAAATGTCTGTTTAGTTCTCTGGCCCATTTTTTGATTGGGTCATTTATTTTTCTGGAATTGAGCTGCAGGAGTTGCTTGTATATTTTTGAGATTAATCCTTTGTCTGTTTCTTCATTTGCTATTATTTTCTCCCAATCTGACGGCTTTCTTTTCACCTTACTTATAGTTTCTTTTGTAGTGCAAAAGCTTTTAAGTTTCATTAGGTCCCATTTGTTTAGTTTTGCTTTTATTTCCAATATTCTGGGAGGTGGGTCATAGAGGATCTTGCTGTGATTTATGTCGGAGAGTGTTTTGCCTATGTTCTCCTCTAGGAGTTTTATAGTTTCTGGTCTTACATTTAGATCTTTAATCCATTTTGAGTTTATTTTTGTGTATGGTGTTAGAAAGTGTTCTAGTTTCATTCTTTTGCAAGTGGTTGACCAGTTTTCCCAGCACCACTTGTTAAAGAGGTTGTCTTTTTTCCATTGTATATCCTTGCCTCCTTTGTCAAAGATAAGGTGTCCATAGGTTCGTGGATTTATCTCTGGGCTTTCTATTCTGTTCCATTGGTCTATATTTCTGTCTTTGTGCCAGTACCACACTGTCTTGATGACTGTGGCTTTGTAGTAGAGTCTGAAGTCAGGCAGGTTGATTCCTCCAGTTCCATTCTTCTTTTTCAAGATTACTTTGGCTATTCGAGGTTTTTTGTATTTCCATACAAATTGTGAAATTCTTTGGTCTAGTTCTGTGAAAAATATCGTTGGTAGCTTGATAGGGGTTGCATTGAATCTATAGATTGCTTTGGGTAGAATAGCCATTTTGACAATATTGATTCTTCCAATCCATGAACACGGTATGTTTCTCCATCTGTTTGTGTCCTCTTTGATTTCTTTCATCAGTGTTTTATAGTTTTCTATGTATAGGTCTTTTGTTTCTTTAGGTAGATATACTCCTAAGTATTTTATTCTTTTTGTTGCAATGGTGAATGGTATTGTTTCCTTAATTTCTCTTTCTGTTTTTTCATTGTTAGTATATAGGAATGCAAGGGATTTCTGTGTGTTAATTTTATATCCTGCAACTTTACTATATTCATTGATTGGTTCTAGTAATTTTCTGGTAGAGTCTTTAGGGTTTTCTATATAGAGGATCATGTCATCTGCAAACAGTGAGAGTTTCACTTCTTCTTTTCCTATCTGGATTCCTTTTACTTCTTTTTCTGCTCTGATTGCTGTGGCCAAAACTTCCAACACTATGTTGAACAGTAGTGGTGAGAGTGGGCACCCTTGTCTTGTTCCTGATTTCAGGGGAAATGCTTTCAATTTTTCACCATTGAGGGTGATGCTTGCTGTGGGTTTGTCATATATAGCTTTTATTATGTTGAGGTATGTTCCTTCTATTCCTGCTTTTTGGAGAGTTTTAATCATAAATGAGTGTTGAATTTTGTCAAAGGCTTTCTCTGCATCTATTGAGATAATCATATGGTTTTTATCTTTCAATTTGTTAATGTGGTGTATTACATTGATTGATTTGCGGATATTAAAGAATCCTTGCATTCCTGGGATAAAGCCCACTTGGTCGTGGTGTATGATTTTTTTAATATGTTGTTGGATTCTGTTTGCTAGAATTTTGTTAAGGATTTTTGCATCTATGTTCATCAGTGATATTGGCCTGTAGTTTTCTTTTTTTGTGGCATCTTTGTCAGGTTTTGGAATTAGGGTGATGGTGGCCTCATAGAATGAGTTTGGAAGTTTACCTTCTTCTGCAATTTTCTGGAAGAGTTTGAGTAAGGTAGGTGTTAGCTCTTCTCTAAATTTTTGGTAGAATTCAGCTGTGAAGCCATCTGGTCCTGGGCTTTTGTTTGCTGGAAGATTTTTGATTACAGTTTCGATTTCCTTGCCTGTGATGGGTCTGTTAAGATCTTCTATTTCTTCCTGGTTCAGTTTTGGAAAGTTATACTTTTCTAAGAATTTGTCCATTTCATCCAAGTTGTCCATTTTATTGGCATAGAGCTGCTGGTGGTAGTCCTTTGGTCAGTATTCTAGTTCCTTTAAAGGAGAAAGAGAGATGAGAATATCCATCCAATAGAATTATATAATTTTTAGTTTCCAGGCCCTATTGCTAAGATAAATTGACGTTTTCTTCAGTTTTTCTTTTAAAAAGGTTTCACTAATGGTTGACATATTCTATGGCATATTTTTCATGCTATCATATTCAGTTTTTTAAAAATCAACATGTATTTAACTTGTATCCCACTTATACCCAATTCTAGTGTCTAAAACTCTGGAAGTACAATCAAGAGTCACTTGATTATTACTTGGTAGTTCTGAATATATTTAACAGGTCTCAACAGCTCCTTGTTAAATGTCCTTCAAACTCATGACTCCTTGTAGAAATCATGAAAACAGAGTGGTTTAAAATGGGCACACCTGGTGAGGGGATTCAGAAAATTTCATCCCATCACCAGCACGCTGCTGCTTACTTGCTCTGCAACTTTGGACAAGCAGCCTTGTAACTCTGGGCTTCTGTTTCCTGGCTGGAAACAAAACAACAGGACCTGCCTTCAGTGTTCTTTAGTCATTTGATGGTTGAGATTACTTCCTCCCTAGAGTATACTCTCTACATTAGGGTGAAAGCTCCTCTGGGACACTCTGGACGGAATGGAATAGGATCTGCCTAATAGGAGCAGCCCCTGACTCCTGGGAAGCAAGAGGCTAAGTCCTGCCAGTAAATTCCAATGAAGGCCACACAGTTACCAAGAGCTGCCATGTTGCCTCGTGGTCACTGCTGGTTTGAGAAAGATTCCAGCAAACATTTAACCAAGTCACTGCAACAAGGGAGAGGAGGTCTGGAAAGGATTTTGTAATTCTTCAGGAGGGCTCAGACGACGTTGCACTTTGTCCTATGGATAGACTAGATTCTGCAAAAACAATCTAGATCCTAAATTGAGGCAAAAATAGAATGGTGGTCTGAGATTAATACTCTCTTGCCTTATTCCATGAGCAGTGAGAAATTTCTTTTCCTTACTCTCTTTAATACAATACATATTCACCTCTCTTTTAATGCCAAATATAGCACAATATCATGTTCTTATTAAATTTATCTCTTTTTCCCTTTGTTTTCAATTGGCTTATTGTTGCCTGAAATGGTTGTAAGTTTCCAGTTGAAGGGAAATGCATCTTTTAACCTGCCTGGAATAGCCCTAGAGGCAAAGTCCTTGAGTTCTTTAATGATGAGTGGTGTTAACAATATCATAATTGTCAAACTCCTCAAAGAAAAGTAGCATGGAAATGTAAAGCATTCTTATTCTTAAGCTGTTCTTTTGTAATAAACTACTGTCTTCTCTCTGAAATGTATCTTTTCTCTCTGTCCACTGGACAGATCAGGGGAGTGATAAAGTTTGGCTAATGACCCATTAGCATCCAGATCCCAAGCACCTTGGCACAGTGGAGGAATGTTAAGTTCTGTGGATTTTACCTCTAGGACACAAAAGTGGTGGTCCCTGATACCTCCATGTTCTCAAGCCCTCAGCCCCGTAGGTCAAAAACAGTGAATCAGAACCCAGAAGTCAACATGAATGGGTAAGTGAAGCCCTGAACCAACAGACCAAACCATCACGATGCCATAGAGGGCAACAGAATCCGAAGCCTGGAGAGGCCCCTTGTCCACACTTCCTCCCCAGCCAGTGTTCTCCTGGGAAGAAAGAGCATCAGCAGAGTAGAGATGCCACAAAAGCCTGTGACACATTTTGGCCCCCAAAGAATCTTTTTCTTGCTGCATACAGAAATCACACCTCCTAATTATGCCATCCAGTCCTGAGAACGTTTAAAGGCTAGTGCTCTGCTAGTGAAAATTCATAGGCACCTGCTCTTGATTTTCTTCCTACTTAGAATAATTTTCACACAGCTGTGATATTGCCAAGTGACTCTATTCAAACGTTGAGGCTCAGACAAGAAGGGATATGTTGGATGTTTGGGTTGTAATGATTTCAGCTCTTCCTCTTTTTTTTTACAGCATCATTAGTAATCTGTCATTCTAATAATAATAATTCCCTTTTGACATCATGGAGGTAAGAAGAAATCATCACTGACATCAAAAATGAGGTGATATTTCAGCAGTATTATTTCAGCGAAGATAAAATGGAAAGCTTTATTACTCCCCATGCCTTTAAAGAAAGCTGAACAAGGCATATGCTGACCCTAGAGCTTATCTACTTCAGTTCCTTCCAGACTGATATGAAATAACTAATTTTAATTGTTCCAGCCAGAGTTTCAGAATGTGGTTTCCCCCAAAGCTTTCCATCTACATAATGGAAACTTTTTCAAAAACAAGCTTTATCCATCCATAACAACCGGGGGAATCAAAAGAAAAGTCTATTGTAACTAAGAACAATTTATAATTTTCATTCTTCAACATCACCTTTTGTTCCAAGTATTTAGGAATTGATTTAACTCAATCATGCAGTCAATACTGATTGTGTACCTGTTGCGTATTACACATTGGACTGGGTACTAGGAAGACAAAGATGGATAAAACAGAATCCTTGGTCCAGAGAACAGAGCAGGCACACAAAGAAAGGACCGAGATAATAGAGATCAGTTCAAGAATATTGGGAGGAAGTACAGACAACCCCTGACTTCTGTTTTTACTTATGAACTTTCAACTTTACAAGGTGCAAGAGTGATACACATTCAGTAGAAACCATACTTTGAATTTTGAATTTTGATCTTTTCCTGGGCTAGCAGTATATGGTATAGTAGTCTCATGATGGTGGGTAGCCACAGCCCTGTGATCATGAGGTTAATGGCTGATACACTTTAGCCATTCTCTATCCGTTCTCTTTTTCAGTTTCAGTACAGGTTTTCAGTAAATTACATGAGGTTTTTAATGATCTTTTTTAACTGAGGTATACTTGCTTTACGATGTTGTGTTAGTTCCTGCGGTACAGCAAAGTGAATCAGTTATATATACACATACATCCCCCCACCCTTTTGAACCTGCCTCCCACGCCCACCCATCTAGGTCATCACAGAGCACCAAACTGAGCTCCCTGTGCTACACATCATGTTCCCACTAGCTATCTGTTTTACATACGGTACTGTATATGTCAATCCTAATCTCCCAATTCATCCCACCCTCCCCTTCCCTCCCTGTGTCCAGATATCCATTCTCTACATCTGCATCTCTATTCCTGCCCTGCAAATATGTTCATCTGTACCAATTTTTTTTAGATTCCACATATATGCAATAATATATAATTGCCAGACAGGGAAGCAACCTAAATCTCCATCAACAATGAATCGATAAAGAACTATATATATAATGGAATATTACACAGCCACATAAAGGGATAAAATTGGGTCATTTGTAGAGCTGTGGATGGACCTAGAGTCTGTCATACAGAGTGAAGTAAGTCAATGCTTTCTTTACAACTAGACTTTGTGTGAGATGATTTTGCCCAACTGCAGGCTAATGTTAAGTGTTCTGAGCATGTTTAAGGTAAAGACTGGGCTAAGCTCTGATGTTCATTAGAGCATCTATTATACGCATTTTCTACTTAAAATAGTTTCAGCTGATGATGTGTCCATCAGGATGCAACTCCATCATGAGTCCAAGAAGATCTGTAAATGATTATGCCTGGTCGAAGAGGAGAGATTCTCAAAGAGAGAATCTTTAGACAGAGAATTTTTAGACAGCTCTTAAAGGACAGACTTAACCTGACAGAGGTATTAGGGAAGGAACTCTACGCAGAGAGAATAGTATCAACACAGAGATGAAAGCAGCAAGAGCATTGAGCAGAAAGAAATCTGGTCCTCAAGGGAATCAGGAGTGAAACCACCTAATTCAGCAAATGCAGATGGGAAAAGGAGTCTTAGTATAATACCAGCCCAAAGGGCTAATCAGTGTTCAGGATAACAAGAATGTGAAGATTAAGATTGGTTCATTCTAACAAAATTTTTGCTTTCATTGTAAGAAAATGATGACTATCTTCTGACAAGGAGACCTAGAAGACTGTTCTCAGCCCCTAGGATAAGAGAATAAGCATGTGGATTTATGTCATTAGATAATTCCTTTTGGAGTTTTCCCAATTTATTTGTCCTTCCATCATTCTGCCCTGTATTGAGGACTGAGATTTCCTTCTGTCACCTGCCTTGAATCTTAGACGCTGGTATAAATAGACATTCTGAAAGCAGAAATATGATTTTCCCAAGAACCAGTAACTCAAGGAAAAAAAAACTAAAATTTTTATGCATCGAAATCTTGAGTTGCAAAATGAATCAGAAAAGGAAGACTCACACAGACCTCAGTCACCCAATAACTTAGTCTGTACACTGTGAGGTGTTTAGATTCTGGGCAATGTCTGGATATTCGGCACAATTTAAGCAAAGCCTACATTTCAGGCAACCTAAGGGTTCCCTTATATGTACCATTTACTAAAATCCCTGGCTTTAAGGATGATAGCTTTTTTCTTATTAAAAGAAAATTATTTGTTCTTCAACTTATTTACTTCTAATGCTGGTTAGCTATTGAGCCTTTCTAGTAATTGTAGCAACTTTTATAAACAGTATTATCTGAGCACCCAATCCTTTTGTTCCAGAAAATTCTCTGCATGTCAAATCAGTTACAATTCATCTGCAATTAAATAACTGTTTTCAAGTGAACAGCAGCCAATGACATAAAATCTGAATGTGATAACCATGCAACTATTCAATATGTTAAGTGATATTTTAAAAATCAAATACAGTATACAGCTACTGGATTTTCAGTATGGGCAAATTTTCACCCTCTCTCTCCCTCTTTCCAGAAAATACAATTTTATATTCCTGGATTGAATACCTAATTACTTTTTTAAAAAACAAACTAAACAAAAATAAAAAGAACAAAATCTTTTTTTCTCTATATTTGCAGTGTCTGCATAGGCTTTATCTTTCTAGCAAGGATAATATGAAACTTTGGTGCTTTGTGTTGCAGATTATTAGCTGAGCTGCTTTTTAACCACTTGATTTTATTTATTTTTCTTTCTCAAACATCTTTTTCTTCTCTGAATAATCAGTGCTCTCAAACGCATCTACTTCTATCACTGTAAAGCTAGTGTAACCCTGTGGAGTACACACCCAAACCCTGCAGGAGCCATTTAAGAGAGCTTTTTATTTAAGTCAGCTCTCAGGACAGAAAGGGAAATCATATCCCCAGTTGGTTCCTGACTTTTTCAGTACAAGATACAAAGGCTAGAAAAGAGAACTGGACAAAATGTGTGTGTGTGTGTGTTGCATGTGCTAAAGCCACACAGAGCTGATGCACAATAAACAAACATGCATTAGGGGTGGTTTTCAGTCACTTTATAGACATATGCATTCATAAATTTTGTAACGGTTGTAAGAAGCCGACTTTGATGAGACCAAACTCATAGACGAGCTTTCGATCGCTGGAGCAACCACAGTCTAACTTTATGTTGACAATTTATCAGCTCCTCTCCGTCTAGGAAAATTGTTTTTTAGTGCTTGCCTATTAGCAATCACATGCATAATATGAAATTGAGTTTTGGGGAGGACGGCCTGCCATCTGTCTTTCTGATATTTTTTTTTCAGTCTTTCATGCTCAAGTTCAACCCTCTGTGTATCAGAATGCTGTAAAACAGGATTCATCCATAAGATGGGCACTTAGCAAGAAAAATGGGCCAGATACCAGTACTATCTTAGAACCTGCAGACTCTCAAAAAAGGAAAATCATTGATACCCCAATCTGTGCATTATCTTTTCAGTGCTCTTCATGCCTCTCAAAGCCAACAGTTCATTAGTGTGCTTCGAGATGTATTAAAACACTTTTATAAAAATAAAAATTCAAAGAGAAAGTGGAAGGCAAGGTGAGGTTAAGGAAATGAAGCTCTAAAGGATTGGTGTGAAGAATGAAAGAGATGTATTTAGTTTCCCTTTCAAGCTCCAATATGCTAAGATTTTTATCAATAATATTGTTTTCCTGCAACAATACCTGCCTCCGGGAAAATCTGCTGGGTAGCTGTCAGGATTATACTTCTCAAAATATGCTTAAGATGATTCTGGTAAATTGATAAAAAATAGTACACGCTGCAATGGAAAGGATTGCTCAAAAGAACATTCCCAAGCCTTTCATGTGTAACTGCATTTGTGAGGCAGGGCATTTATTATGCTATAAATTCCATCACTGATTTTGGCCACTTCAGATTGATTCTGCAGTAACTGTAAGTAATGAACCTTCCAGAGCCAAGGGGGGAGGAAAGCTGGAGGAGGAGAAATAGCCAGTACACTTGTGGCTATGGGAATACAAATCGTAGGCTTCATTTAGTCACAGCTTTTATCAGATCATGCAGCCAATACCCCACAAAGCAGGAAAATATATATCCAGAAAAATCTACGGGCTCCTTGTCGTGAATCCAGGAACTACGACTGGAAGAACCCTTCTTAGGGAAAGGAAGAAATTTTTCCCTGAGCCTTTACTTCCCAAACTTGTTCTCTCTCATCTTTTTAAAACTCTTTTCCACCTAAAGAATGGGCAGATGTCCATCTTACAAGAGCAACAAAATACGCAGCTGTCTTTTTCTGGGAAAAGTTATCCGTGCCTTATAATAGCCAAGATACAGAAACTTCACACAAACTTGGCTTCCTGCTGTTCGCAGGTCAGTCCCAGGGTATCTTCTCTTGTCAGTTCAGACTTTTGGAAAGAGGAAAATTGGTTACTCTGGAGTTGATAACTGTGCCTGTTAAGAAACTAATGTAACCAGTGAGATGAACAGCAGGAGAAACAGCACTCAGAGGTGCCCGGGAACCCCCATGAGCAGGGCTGGGGAGGCTGGAGATAGAAGGAGTGAATGAAATAAACTAAGACAGCAATAGTCTGTGGTGTGGTGAAGCAGTACCATCTAATATTAAAGGGTGTTCTTTTCTCTGATGTTCTTTACAAGTGAGCTCTAAGAACACAGGCAGGGCGCAGGGATGGAACAGAGTGTGGTTTGGGGTCATGGGTGTTGGCAGAGCGAGCAGAGAGACTTCAGGAAGATGGAATGGGGAGAGGGGCATGGAAAAGGATGACATGAAAGACACATTTCACCTGCCAAGGAGGTCTTCTGTTCATTCTAGTTTCCTCTCCTCTCTGACCTCACTTTCATGGGATGCTTAGGAGCGGGGGTCGGGGGGAGCGTTGGGAGGGGCAGTGGCCTGGGGTCAGCCCCAGAATGTTGGCTCTGAGGTGACAGTATAAGTCTAGGGAGGCCAGGGCTTCAGTGGAGTGTGGACAGGTGATATTTCATGTCAATCCTGGGGTCTGTGTCCCCATTCCCTTCCCACTGAATTTTCAAAAAATGCAGAGGCACAAATAGACAATCCGTCTCCGAGAATGACAGCATCCTCACTGTCCATTTGTCCCCAAGGACAAATACCACCAATCCTTTCGTGATTCTTTGCCTATACGTTTTTCCCCATTCTCTCTTAAGAAGCATAGAACTGTAGAGTTTAGAGGTCCATGGAAGTGGTGGTTGACTACTGTGAGGAAGGGCTGATTTAACAGACCATGTGGGGCCTTCTGAAACATGCACATTTCTCACTGGGGTGTTTAGGCTGTATTAACTGCCATGTGAGGTCTTACATGAGAGACCAACACTACAGCAGGCCAAGTCTTTAGATATGGGCATGCAGACTTAGCCAAATGGAGAAGCCCAGAGCCAACTGTGGGGGTGAGTGCTAGACAACACAAGCAGGACGCCAGGCCCAAAGTGGACGTTTCCAGCTCCAGAGGAAACCTGACAAAAAGCTTCTCCCTCTATGTATCACTTGTTGCTATTAGCACTATTGGAAATCACCATCAGTGACCACACCTAGCACCTCACTAGCCTATCTGGGCACAGAGTACAGAAGAAGGTGAATGGCATCCCAGTGAAAGACATGCAATGTCCCACCTTGATTCCTTTTCTTAGAAATGAAAAGTCATTCATAGAGAAGGACTTGCTTCCAAGCTGTGCCTGATGGTTCTGCCTTAGGCAGAAGTGAGCCATAACACCTGTGCTACTTCTAATTTGGTGAAATCTGTTATTTCTAGTGCTCCTGTTGGAATTTGAACATATCACTTAGAAAACCAGAATTCTTAAAAGGACTGAATGCTGGTGAACTCCCAGAACTGTTTGTAGTATCTTTGATAAGTCAGAGGAAGACAGAAAAATGAGCCTGTGGATAGATAGAGGGATTGTTCTATATCTTTCCAAAATAACTAGACAATTCAGTAGGGATGTTTATGATTGGTGAAGACTACCACAGAATCCATTTGGTGAGCTGTATAAAAATTAATTGGAGACTAAAATATTTGTACAGAAATTGAGTCACACATGTCATTGAAATCTAAACTCTCTATAGCTATCAGTTATGTAATAGTCATTGTTTTTGTCCAATAGCTACCAAGCAAATTAACAGAAATAATCTGTAAATTATTAAAAGCTGAAAGTAATCATCAACACATATTTGTAAGTAGCTCTTATACATGTAATGCCTATGTGCGTGCTCTGTCACTTCAATCCTGTCTGATACTTTGTGACCCCATGGACTGAGACACCAGGGAAATCCCATATATGTAATGACTAATATCAAAAATAATCTTGTAAATAGTATTTGGTAACTTGGTAGAATATACTAAGCCATGGTCTTAAAATTAACAAATGTGGGTTTTAATCCTGATTTTGCCATTTGGTAAGAGCTGGACACAACTGAACAACTAACACTTTCACTTTCACTTGCCATTTGGTGCATATTTGATCTTAGGGAACTCATTTAGCCTCCCTCAGTCTGTGGAAAGTAAATAACAGCACCCTTTCTGAAATATGATAGAGTTATTGTGAGGTTAAATGAGTGAAAATGTTCTGAAATCTCCAAGTCTCTGTTAATAGCCAATATTATCCTTATTGGATTATAACAGTAAAATCTAGGATTTTTTTTAGCATTTCAGGAGCTATTGGCTTAGCTCATGTTTATCACTACGAATTGAGCTTTTCCCCATTTTGTTTCTGGTCTTGATGCATATATTTTTGTGAAGAGAGGTTGTTTTTAGTATTAATAGAAGCCCACAGATTACCCATTTTACTTCTGAGGAGGACACAGGACAGGAAGTCTGTTCTCAAGAGGAAGAGGAAATGTCTGGAAGTCACCACCATGGCTCCATCCTCACAGTGGGGGCTGTGGGTTGCCTCAGGGAGACGGATTCTGGAAGTGGCCATGAATCCACTGTCGATGTGGTCAGGCTGCATAAAGATGGTGCTCACTTTGGTTATTGTTATTAGCTTTCTAATGTTAATAGTAGCCAGCTGTGAATTTGTTTAGTGATTGACACCTTAAATATTGCTTTTTGCATTGAGATCAAGTGTTTAGTTACCAGAGTCAATAACTAGTAATACACTTTATGATCCCTGAAAAAGAAATAAGGGTGCTCTTTGGGGCAAGAATAAGCCAAACTCACTGGACATTTCCTATAGTTCCAGCAGGGTGGCTTCTTAAAGTATCTAGTTGTATTCCAGGAGTAATTAACCACAAGGGGAATCTTACCAGTATGTATTTTCTAAAGATAATTTTGTATTGAAAATTTTTCAAGCGTTAAGGGAGGAGTGGACAATTCTAGACTCAGCTGGATCAGAAAAGGAGTTGAGAGTGGCAGGAGATACAGGATGGTCCGTGGTAAAGAGCAGTGAGCCTGGAGGACCGTCGGAGCTGTATTTCAGCTCTGGAATCACAGACACTTTGTCTCTGTGGCCTCCAGGCCCTTATCTATAAAATGGAAATACCTGCTCTACCTCCTTTAGAGGCTACTCCTTTAGAGGATCAAAAGAAGCAAAGTAGGTCAGGGACGGTGGGCTCTCACCCAGGACACAGATATAGTGTCCAAGCAGTTGCTCATCAGTTGAGTACCTCCCTTGGTCTGTGTCCTGGGAGGCAGGTAGAGAAATAAAAGACACTCTCCATGCCTTAAAGGCACAGAGAGAGACAGAGGGAGAGACAAGAAAAGAACAATCCCAGGTATACATCTCTAGTGTTGACTGGGCAGTAGAAACAACAGTAGAAATTCAAAGGGAAGGAGACAACTTCGGGCTAGAGTAGCCAAAAAAGAGAAGAGATTTGACACAGATCTTGATAAGTGAATATTGTTGTCACTGATGGAGGGGGTTAGGGAAGGAATTCCTGGTCTGAGCAGTGTGTGTATAAAGGTACAGAGAAGCTGAACACAAGGCAGCTTGGGAGATGATATGCAAAGCATTTGGGGTCTAGGGAGGGAAGTTATGGAAAATGAGGTTATAAACACTCAAACTAAATGGTCACAAGATTTTCATGAAGCTAAGGGGGCCAAGTTTTTTTATTCCAGAATCAAGTTTCTTGAAAAGTAAGAGTAATAATTATAATAGTTTATATCTAAATGATGCTGTATGTTTTCAAGGTATCTTAGAGGCACTGCCTGCCTCATTTGGTTCTTTTAGCAATTCCGTAAGGTAGGGGTGGTAAGGATGCTGGTGCCTGTATGACACAGGGGAATTGGAGGCTCAGTGAAGTTGTAGGATTGCTCCAAAGTTCCACCACAAGGAGATGAGGGAGACCAGGTCACTCCTGGTCTGCTTTCCTCTGTGTGAAAATACTTTAGGGAGGTGAACTGGGCAGCAAAATGCCAGATGGGCCAGTGTGGGGAAAAAAAAAATAAAAAAGCCCAGTTAGGAAGCTGCCCACCACGTTGCCCAGACATAAGAGTGCCATGGTCTGTGTTCATCAATGTCACTTGGAATGGATATAACATCAGTAGTAAGAGACATGGTAAAGGAAGAATTCTCAAGCCTTGTTGATGGACTGGGAAGTGAGAATCCGAGGATCAAAGATGAGCCCAAGAGAAGTGATGCACTCCATACTTCTAGCTTTACTGATGAAATAGAAGTGTTACTAAAAATAGAGAGTGGTCCAAGGTTCAAGCCTGAGTAAGCCTGAACACTAGCCTTACCCACATTTCTTCTTTACCCTCACCCCTACAGGCTGCCAGCCATTCCTTTCATTCACCTTCCTGTTATAGCCCAATCACACTCTAAATACAGACAGACAGGAGGTGAACTCCTTAATGACTATGATAGACCCAATGACTGGCACAGAGCACTGCTTGATAAAGGCTATGTAAACATTGATCATTTGAAGGAATGAATGAGTGAATAAATTACTGAATGAATGCCCTCCCTTATAGTTTTCTTCCTCTATCTCAAGTCATATGATCATTTCTTTAATAGCAGCTCCCGCTTTATCTACAAAATAGTCATCTTTCCTTTGTAGGGCAATCACAGCTTTCTACCATCAGCCAGTTTTCTGTGCCCCAGCCTTTCCCCCTTACTCTCCTCTCTTCTGTCTCTGCCCTCCTCTCAATTCCTATATGCCAACAGCCGTCTTGTATCTTTGGCTTTGGCTTATAGTAGCTCTTGGCCTTAGAGGCCAATCAGATCATACTGGTCCATAAACATTTAGCTCAAGGGCTGTCTCCTCCTGAAGCCCCTCCCCACTGTGCCTGGCCAGGACATTCCCCCATACACTTTGCATTTCCAGGGATTCTTTAGGGCTGGGCTTATATTTATGTCCCTGGCAAGTCTGTTCCCATAAGGCCTGGCATACCTACTAAGGGTTCAAACTAAGGGAAAATAAAGAAAAATGTCAAAAGAGCTGCTTAGGGAAGAAGGCAATAAGCTTTATATTGATGAGTGAAAGTCCTCAGTTGTATCTGACTCTGTGTGACCCCATGGACTATACAATCCATGGAATTCTCTAGGCCAGAATACTAGAGTGGGTAGCCTTTCCCTTCTCCAGGGGATCTTCCCAACCCAGGGATTGAACCCAGATCTCCTGCATACCAGGTGGATTCTTTACCAGCTGAGGCACCAGGGAGCCCATTTATTTTCATGTTCTCTTCATTTTCACATTCTCTTTTAAGATTTACCCCTTATCTACAAATTTCTCTCAGTAAAAAAGAAAATTCATTTAAACATTGCCTATTTACATAAAGATGAGGTGCTCAGTGACTCAGTCATGTGCAACTCTTTGCCACTCCATGGACTGTATCCCACCAGGCTCCTCTGTCCATGAGACTTCCCAGGCAAGAATACTGAAGTGGGTTGCCTTTTCCTTCTCCAGGGGATCTCCCCAACCCAGGAATGAAACCTGTATCTTCTGCGCCTCCTGCATTGGCAGGTGGATTATTTACATTGCACCACTTGGGAAGTGTGGGAGACTTGGGTTCAGTCCTTCGGTCAGGAAGATCCCCTAGAGAAGGAAATAGAACCCACTCCAATATTCCTGCCTGGGAAATCTCATGGACAGAGGAGTCTGGTGGGCTATATATAGTCCATGGGGTAGCAAAGAGTTGGACACAACTGAGCAACTAAACAACAATTTATATAAAGAAACTGCTTCCCTTTCTCTGCCTTTTAAGATGCAAAGTAAGTTTGCTTTAATATCCAGTGTATTTTTTTTAATCCCTTACTCAGCAGAGAAAGCCCATTCAAACAAAAGAAAGACACTGACATATTTTGGATTGACAGATGTCAAAGGACACTACCATCTAATTTCCTTGTTGATCAATTTGAAGGTAATTTTCTGGTAACCCAGGCTTCCAAAACGGTATTTTAAGTGACATGTTGGTAAAAGAAAATTAATTTTTCTGCGTTAAACTTGCCAGCTTTTGAATTAATTGCATGAGCATAGCAATCAATTAATAAATTGTTAAGCAAACAAGGGAAAATCAGTCAATTAAAAATGACAAAATTGATTCCAAGGGTAGATAAACCAAAAAATTGTCATAATACTCATTTCTAAGTTTGGCTATCCTGCCTCTGCACGATCTGCCTCCCATTTTTTACACAGCATTCAAATTGTTGAAGCTTTATTATCATTTCTTATAAATAAATTACCACCTAAGCCGCCTGTGCTGCTTTAGTGGGATTAAGGAAATCAAATACAAATAGCAGTCCTCTGGTAGCTCAAGGAGAAGGTCACTGCTTTGGGAGAGTGTACCACCCAGAGTCCTCTGCACAGGTGTTTTTGAAAGGAGAGCCCTGGCTACGTGGACCAATGTTCTCTAAATACCTGCCAGTCTTCTGCCAGGAGTAACCTCTACACATTGTCTTTCTCCTGGTCATAAACTCAGACGTATTCCAGAGATCGGACAAAGCGGGGAGCAGCAGGACTCGGTGACAGTGTTTGCCTTCCTAGCACATTAAATCTGAATCTTCTTAAACACAATGCCTTCTGCACTTTCCTCTATGTTGCCAAACATGGCCCGGGATACCTAGATTTAGTCTCCTGGCCTGGATTAGGAAATTTGTCCCCCTACTTAAAAAGACAGATGCTTTGCAAGTGATACTTAAAGAAAATAGAAAGGAGAGAATTTGTCTTGTGAAAGTATCTGCAAGCTTCTTGGCTTTATGACTTGGAGCACTTTTGTTGTTGTTCACCTGGCCCACTGTGCTTTTCTTTGGTCCCGACTCAATGGTGTGTTTTATCAGAATGTTCCCCCTTTGTCCTCTTAGATGTGGACTAGAAAAACCAGGGATTGGAGCAGGCACGTCACTAATTCCCTCAGTTTCCAATAGCATTTATCATAAAGGATATGTGTAAAATTTCTAGAACTATTTATGTTTTAGCATGTAGAAGATTTCTGAATTCACTCTGAAAAAGCGACTAAAGATGTACATCTAAACTTCTATGTCTTACTGAATCTTCATTTGGATGTTGACAATGGCTCAATCTTAACAGAACCAAAACAAAACCCACCCCTCAAAATGTTTTGCCATCACCAGTCCTTTCCACTCCAGTAAGTGGCACCATCTTCCATCCTGAGCAAAAGCTTAGGAGTATCCTTTGAGTCCACTCTTGACCTCAGACCCCATATCTAATACATCAGCAAATTCCACCCACTCTTCCTTCAAAATCCACAACCCAACTACTTCCCATCATTTCCTCCTGGACCGCCACCATCTCCCCCACCAGGACTTCTGTAGGAGCCTCCTATTTGGTCTTCCTGCCTGCACTCAGGCCCCCAGAGCAGCCACTGACAACAGCCAGAGGCATTTCTCAGATCTTATCCCTCTCCTCTGTGGGTCCTTTTCATCGCTATAACCCCTGATCCAAGAACAGTGCCCAGCAACAGATTCACCTGAGCAAAACTTGTGGGATGAATGAAATCATGGAGTTTGAATGCTGCAGGAGCATTTGGATGTTTGAGAAGTATTATCTGACCAGTTATAGACCAGGAAAAGAGTAAGACATTGCCTTGAAGCTGAGTCACTCATACATCTGCCAGCCCTCTCTGCTCACCTTATTCCTCCCTTCGCCATTGCTATGGAGCAGGGGATGTTGTGGGTGAGGAGGGTGGGGGTGGGGTTATGTCTGCCTAAACCAAGGCAGGAATTAAAAAAAAAAAATCAAGTGCTGATTCTGGTTCTTTTAAACAGTTGCATACTTACTTGGCAGTCATGATAGCACAAGTCACTCCTATAATCAAAAGAATCATTACTTGTTTTGCTAAAATCCCAAGGAAATAGCTCAAGATGTGATATTTCAGCACTAATGAGGTTGTGCCTGAAGAAGTGGGATTTTAATTGTGATGGATTTAGAGAATCCACTGCAAAACTGCAGAACAGCATGCTCTTTCCAGTTCCAGGGAAAGTGCATTAATATCCCATGTTTTTGTTTTATTTAGTCTTGGCTGGCTGTGTGGAGAATCACCTAAGGTAATGGCAGAGCTAGAGGGACTACATCAAATAGAACCCTATAAAGAAACTTTATTTTCTCCTCCCATGCTATGAAGGGAGGCTGTAGGACTGAGGAATATTTGTCTTGAGTTGCCTTACAAGCTACTAGATTGATTTCCTTTGCTCCTGACAGTTCTGATCCCAACACAACCTCTCTACCACCTTCCATCCTTCAAAGGTTGAAAGTCACCGCTTGAGAACCCTGGCTTGCTAAGCCTTTACACGGCAGGTGGAGGAAGGGGGTTTCTGCAGGATTTTACTTCATGCTGAAGACTGATACGGGCTGGGTAGGATTGCTTCTGGTGCAAGTCTGCATATGAGCAGTATTGCTGATTACTTCATTAGAACCCTGTGTGCTTCGAAAGCCATATGCTTTCAAGTTTCTTTAAATGGTATTAGGGAAAAATATCCTCCAGGCATTATTTTTAAAGGGGACTTCAAACGTTCTCCAAGAGAAAAAAAAAAAAAAAACTATAGCACGTTTGAACTCCAGGGGGTTGCAGGAGAAATCTTACTTAGCAAGACTGTGAAAATGGAGCCATCTTTTCAGTTTCAGGGTAAAATAAGTGTTGGTCACAATCAGGGATAAATTTGAAATGTGGATGGAGAAAGATGCAGAAAATTTCCAAATCCTTGAATCCTTACCATAAAATAGCAAAGGAGATGATGACTTGAGGAAGGAAAAAAAATTCTTTTAATAGTTCTCGTCTTACATTCGATGGTATAAAGAGAATGGAAGACTCTCCCTGTATCCTGCAGAGTGCAAAGGTCCACAGTTCTTCCCATTCCGTGCCATGTAGGAGACACTTCTAGAATAATTTCCCCCCTGTGCTACATGTATCCAAATTTATATTTTAAAGACCTGGAAAGCAAGGCTACAGGTAGGGGTAAAGCTGTTCATTCTGAGCTTCGCTGCAGAGCTCTGCTCCAGAGGTCAAATCAAAGAGACCCTTCTCTAAGTTTTAACCCTCCTTTTCTAAACAGATTCCAACCTGATGTCATTTAATGCACTGATGCCTGGATTTCTTCGGCATCATAGTCGCATTATTACATATCAAAAGGACTCTTGAGAAATTCCCTCGAATTGATAATTCTAATTTCTTATGTATAACTATTCTGTATTCACTCAGAGGACAGCTGCATTGTATGCTAAACCATGAATCGGAGAAATTGGTCCCTTTGTATGTAGGTTTGTATTAAATTGAGATGCTCTCTTTTTTCCCCTGTTTGTTCCCACACTTGAGTTCCTGGTGTCAGTTTGTATTTGGCTTCTCGAGCATATTAAAGTTTTTCTAGTGCTTATGATGTTCTTGCCAAGAGCACACTTGGAGCAATCTGCACCAGAACAGTCTTTGTGCCAATTACTTCAAAAAGTATTCTTTAAAATGAAAAGAGGGAGGGGGATTTTTTTTTTTCAGGGAATTTTTCAGGTTATAGTGTGGTGGTTTCAATTTTAATTTTTTAGTCAGTCTTCCTGAAATGATGACTGATCAGCTCCAGGATGTGTGCATCTTTGGGTCGTTTTCTCTCTCTTTTTTAAAAGCCTTTCTACAAAATGGGGAAGTTCTGGTAAAGACGTACGCATAACAGGGATAATCAGTAGGATGGAGGAAACTGCTGATACCACACCCTCATCTATTTAAACAGCTCTGGAAAGGAAACTGCCAGAAGCTTGTTAAAGAGTTTCCAAATGTGTGACTGTAAATGACTATCTCTAATCATGGCTGAATAAACCAAATGCAGCAAATGAGCTGGTGACACGCACAAAAGTCATGTGAGCATTCTGAACTGCACATGCTGAATGGATAATAACCCATGTCAGTGCCACGGGGTCCTTTGAAGGTTAAAATCCTAAGTTTTCATCGAGTTATTTATATAGAGATAGAAACACATTTGGGAAAACAAAAGAGGAAAAGTGGGCGGAACCTTCCCCCAGAAATGTATTGCTGAACGGGAGAGGGGCCCTGGGTGAGAGATGAGGAGACTTCTCTTTTCTTCCTGTGTCTGCCGCTCACTGGCTGTACATCCTTGGGCAAGACATTTCACCTCACTGAGCCTCAGTCTCCATGACTGTAAGGTGGGTGGATGCACGAGGTAGCCTGCAAGGCGCTCCCCCAGCCCCAGTGCGCTGTCTTTCTGGGGGGCCACACACAAAGAGGATTTGGCAGGGCGTGGATTCATTCACTCCACAAAGCAAGACGTTTTGAGAGGCCTGTCATTCCTAGAAATTGCTCTCATTAAGGATGAGATATAGGGCTGAATGAAGCAGCCTTATAAAATATCAGCTATAGCAGACGGAGGGCAGGTTGAGAAACATTTCAGAAAATGTCCTTTGCTAATCAATGCCTAACACGTAACATCCAGGCCTCACGAAGAATGGAACCAAGATAATACAGATGGGAAGTTATAGAGGTTTAGGGCTTTGATGATGGCTCAAAGCTTCATGTTTAAACATGCCAGATTTAACAGACACCACAGCAAGGAAGGGTCTCAGACCCCATGTAGGAAAGCCCACTCGCTTTCCCAGTGAGGAAATTGACACAGAGAAAGGAGTGCCTCTCTGCAAACACAGAACTGAACATTGCCTGAGTGTGCCAGAAAAAGTGAAGCACCTTGGCTCCTACTGTGCATTCTTTGTTTCTTGCACCTATTTGAGTCTAAAGTGCCTAGCTTAAGAGAATTCCTTGTTCTTGCACTCCTGAAGAGTTCCAGTTACCTACAACAGCCCCCTGGGAAGGGATCACTTTTAGGTTTGATCTGTAAGGAGTTTCATGTCTAAATTTGGGGAATGTCAGGACTTTCATTGTTCCACAATATTTAGGACCCATCTGTTTGCGTTCAGTTTTTTTTTAAATTATCAGTAATTCAAGTCCTCGTATGTGTGTGTTTTCCCTTTAAGAGGGACGACTGCTTTAAAAAAAGATAAGTTTCAGCTCCTGAGACAGCAGAGTTGCCCTTCCACAAGGACTGGTCTACCCATCCATGTGGATAATTGTCTTTAATTCTTTATCCTCTGCCACTGAGGAAGAGAGGAGGAGCTGACTCCCATATCTTGGAGCTCTTCTTCTGAAGGCTTTTCCTTCTTAACAAAATGTAATCATTTATTCTCCTGCAGGTCTTCAGGCCAGGTGGAGGGGACAGAGTGCACGCGTGCTAAGTCACTTCAGTCATGTCCGAATCTGTGCAACCCTAAGGAGTGTAGCCTGCCAGGCTCCTCTGCCCATGGGATTCTCCAGGCAAGAATATTGGAGGGGATTGCCATGCCCTCCTCCAGGGGATCTCCCCTACCCAGAGACCAAATGCCTCTCTTATGTCTCAGGCATCGGCAGGCCGGTTCTTTAACACTAGTGCCACCTGGGAAGACTGGGGACAGAGAAGAGCTGCCCTAACCTTTCTCAGGAGAGCAGAGAGCTCTCTGGAGCTACTGTCTTCACACAGACAAGCACTCAGCAAGGTCCACAGCTATCTTTGGCCATTTGTCGCAGATTAGAGCGGTTATAAATTCCATTACCAAACAGAAACAAAGGTGTGCGAGACTAACTTAGAACAAGACGTGTCACTAAACAAGAAATTTACGTAAAACATGCCTTCGACAAAGATGAAGGGGGCAAGGATAGAAAACAGAAACTATCTGAATTATCTGTTTCCTAATAGGAACTCCTGCGTCCTCAAGAAAAGAGAGAATATGATATAGTGTTTCTGTAGGCATCTATAGGTGAAGGATCACTTGGCATAAGACTAATTCCGAGTCTTCTTTTTTTCTCTTTAATGCTGTTGGAAACACAATTGCAGTCAGTTACACTGAGAAGAACTGCCTCTCTACCCTCAAGTCAGCGACACTAAAGCCATAGTGGCCTCCAGGGGCCGTGAGGGGTGAGATCCCTCCTCCACATCAAGTGACAGAGGACTAAAAACGCTGCCCTCCAAGGAGGTACAGTGTTCCTCTGTCCTTCTCTAGGAGACTTTAATAAAGTAACTGAATGAAACAAAATTTGATCAGATGTGTATAGTTCAGCCGTCTTGCTTTGCCCCTTAACAATTTATAAAGGTGTTCCTACCCATGGTCCTGTTTGATTAAATGATATTTGAAGTGTTCCACTCTCTGAGAAAATGTGGTTTATAGCCTTGGCATACATTTACATAATCTCGTTAAGGAAATCTCTTCAGCTTAGTTAAACTATCCCAATAAAAAAATTAAAAAAAATCTTATCCCTGGTAGAAGAAAGACTGTTTTCTCCGAAAGGAATAGGAAACAAATATGGAGTCTGACCACATTTTGAGAATCTAAGGCTCTAATTGTAGTTACATTTTTTATGTTATATATTTGAAGCTTGTTAACAGAGATGGATGAGAAGTAATTGCTGTGTTTGGAGGATACAGTCATGTAAGAAAAGAATGCTGTGGCTAATGTTTTTTAAATGTGGATTTTAAAAATAATTTTTTATGTGTTGCCTTGGAAAATGTTTATACATTAAAAAAAAAAAAAAAACTAAGCGTGATAAATTACCACCAATCTCTCAAGCTCCCCACTAGAGCCATCAAATTAAGGGTTAACCTCCCAGGATTCCCCTGAATTAATCAGGAGCTAAGCCAGGGGCAGGCTGGGCTCGGGAGAAGGGACTGGCAGAGCTCCACCTCCCCTGAGACCGTGGGGCACAACAGTGCAGCCCACAAGTGAAGGAGCCTTGGCAGGACTCCCAGCGCCTCCGTCAGGCAGCCCGTGCACAGAAAACACGCCCCAATCCCACATCAGCCCAGGGTTTCTGCTTATCAAGAGCTGATCCTCCACTTCCGGGGAACCAAGACAAGGGCTTGTGTTTACAGAGTAGGGGGGTTTTCAGTCCTAATTTAACCGTAAATGTACATCTTTCTTTGTTCATTTAGGAAGCAGTCTGTGATAAGCCGCGGGGTCAGCTTTCTAAGATGTCTAGATCCGTTCAGCTCTAGATAAAGATGATGCTGCGGCTAGACGGACCCAAGAGTGGTGGTTTAGTCACTAAGTCATGTCCCAACTCTTGCGACCCCGGAGACTATCGCCCGCCAGGCCCCTCTGTCCATGGGATTCTCCAGGCAAGATTACTGGAGTGGGTTGCCATTTCCTTCTCCAGGGCATCTTCCCAACCCAGGGATTGAACCCAGGTCTCCTGCATTGCAGGCGATTCTTTCCTGGCTGAACCACCAGGGAAGCCCCACTTTGTGACCCAATGGCCTGCCCTTACAGCAAGACTGAAAGGATGGCTATACTAACCACTGGCATAAAAGCCCTTGGAATGCTGGGTGGCACGCAGATTCCTAGGTTCCTTTCCAGCTTTAAAGAATCCAGAGCTTGGGGAGTAGGGCCTTGGGATCCCTATTATGTGTGTGTGTGTGTTATTCTTTTATTGGAGTATAATTGCTTTACAATGTCATGTTAGTTTCTGCTATAAAACAAGGTGGGTCAGCCATATGTGTACCCATATCCTCTCCCTCCCACCAAGTTGAGCTCCTTGTGCTATCCCACAGGTTCCCACTAGCTATCTATTTTACACATGGTAGTGTATTTATGTCAAACCTAATCTCCCAGTAATCCCACCCCCCCCCACCCCCCACCTTCATGTTCACATGTCTCTTCTTTACATCTGCATCTGTATTCCTGCCCTGGAACTAGCTCTCCAAGTGATTTCTGTACATGCTTAGATTTAAAAACCACTAACCCTAGAGGGTTTGGGGTTTTAAATAAATCCCTGATATCAGCATTAGGTGTTGTGGGCTTTCCAATTAAAGAGCAAAATATGTTTCCCCCGTGTGCCTGGCTCATTTAGTTATTTGTGTATAGGACAGAGCAAGTTGACTTCAGCTGTAAGAGGAAGAATGCCCCCTTCCTCATGTTTATGCATCATGAGTCTTTGCTTTCAGGACCTTAGGATCTCAGTGAAAACAGGGAAATTAGCCCCTGGCTTCCTTCCTTCCTCTGCCTATCAGAGTCGGGAATGTCCTTACCTACAGCTCTAGGTCTGTCCACTTCAACAACCCACCCTTGGTGAACCTTCTCAGCCATCAGACCAAGCATCAGCTGATTGTACTCCCATTGCATTTGCCCTCCTGCCCATCTCTTCTGCAGTCAAACCAAATGGAGTCCCTGGGAATTCACGCTTTCTGACTGTCGTCTTCTACCTGAGAGAACTGCTGGGGATCCTCTTCCTTAACTTTGCCCTGAATACTTCCCTTGTACCCAGCCTCACCTCCTTTTTTCTCCACTGCCAGAGCTGCCCTTAAGTTGAGCCCATCTAAAACTCTCCGGTTCTTGCTAGTCCTTGAGCCTTAAGTGCTAAATCTTACCCAAGCCTGAGGAGCCCTGCTCTTAGGGAAATTCTTAGGGACAAACTTCCAGAAAGCCTCCTACCACCCACGTGGTTCCTGAATTGATCAGAACCTCTAGACCTAGTTGATGATGACATTCCACGACCACCTCTCCTCGGTTGCATCTCCGTTGGCCCCGGAAGAGGCGTGCATCTTTACCTGCCCCCTACCAAGACCCAATTTCCCCCTGGACCTCTCCCCTCACCCTCAGTCTCACCTCTGCCTTGAGAAGTCAACTTATCCCTCTTCTGTCCTTTCTTATCCCCAACTGCTTAAGTTTCATTGTAAATTATGATGAACATTCCTAGAAGCCACTCAGTTTCTAGAAATAAAATCTGAGATGTTGGAAAGGGAAGGGAACTAACACTGCTGTTCTCCTGCCCCTCACTTCAGCTGTGAGTCCTCTTCTCCCTAGTGTCTGCCTCTATGGACAAGTTCTTGGTCTCAGATGAGTTGGTTTTGTTTTTCAGGCCTTGTGCAAAGACTTAGGTTTCAGGAGTCAGAGAGGGAGGGACAGAGAGACCTGTTAGGGAAGTTTCTCCAACCGAACCGATGATATGCTCTAAATTCAGGAAATCCCATTCCCTAAAAATTTGCATGAAGTAATTTACATGAGGTTGATATTCTCCTGCTGGTTTAGATTAAGTTGTTAGGCTGTAGGCTAGATGTTTAGATTCAGAAGACCCAGCTAAGCCCTTATCTTTCAGCAGTTTGTGGGCCACCAGAGCCCCCATCACTTAAAAATAATTAGCTGACTCTCCCACCCGAGCTAGTGATTTGATGATCTGTATGCTGAACCAGACCTCTACAGGGGAATAAAAGAAAAAAGGCCAGAGTGCCAGAAGGAAGCTTAATTTTTAAGGTAAATTTGGATTCCTTTAAAGGACAAGTAAAAAAAAATCTCTGAAGATGCTCTAAACCCAGGGAATCATAGTTTTTTTCCTGCCTGCAGCTTCTTGGTTCATCCCTGTGCCTAGCCTTATTCTGTACTTTACATTATATGTGGAAAATAATGCACATAATACTTAGCACTTCCTTTTGATAAAGAAAACGTTTCATAGGACTAGTAGTGAGATTTATTCCTAAAAGAATGGAGAATAGCTTCCAGATGTATTTTCCCGTCATGGACTCTCTTTCCTTAAGTATTGACAGAGGGGAGGTTTTATCAAGGTCTTTGTGATGGGCTTGTTTATAATGAGAAGATATTAGTGGAGCGCATCTAAGTGTTTATCACCAACAGATGACAGAAAGGAGCATATGGCAGGAAGAGAAATATATATTTGTCCAAGAATCATGGCTTGTTAACACTCCCACATTCGTCCTAAACTCCGCGATCATGTACTCTCTACATGGCGCACACTCACTTGTTGTATCCAAGAAGAAAACTAAAAGTCAGACGATGATTTCTTCAATGTGGAACTGTCAAATGATGCTAATTTGGACATTTTTATCAAAGATGGTGGGATTTCCACTCAGAAATCCTGTGCTTACTGCTTCACTATTGCTGGAGTCTGGGCAGTGCTGTGTAAGGGGTTTAGAAAAATATGGGCTTTAGCATTTTTGCACAGCTCTTTATGATAAACCAAGAACAATGAAAGGAAATGTGAGAACTGAGCTCTTACATAAAATTGAGCTCGGGGTCCAAGAATCTTTTCACTCAGAAATCTCTTTTGAAGAATGTCTGAAGATTAAAGACCAGACCAAGACAAACCTTTAGGACACAGAGGCAATTTTTACCTGGCGTTGGCCAAAACCAAAGCACTGTTCCAACCCGGATACGACCCCTAAACCCTTACTGATTTAATTCTTAAAGTAAACTCTGCATTGATTAGCTTGCAGCTGCCCTTGGAAGCTCCTGCCCTCACCATGGAGCTGTCAGGGGAGTGGGAGGTAGGGTAACAGCACAGTGACAGCCCCTCTACTGAGCAGTAGGTCATAGAATTCTCTAGAACTTAGAATCCTAGGTATCAGCACCTGACTCTTATCTTCCCTGTTAGATCTGAGGAAATGCTGCCCTGGTCAAGCTAGAAGACATGCCAAAAGTCACCAGAATCAGAACAGAGATCAGTTGTTCTGTTTCCCAATTCAATGTTATTTCTAAGCCACAGTATTCCTTTCACTTTAAAATTACTATTTTTATGGTTTCACAGTTCGTGAAATCATATTAGCATTTAGGTTTATCTACTTGTATTCAACATCTTTTCTCATTCACCTGCTTAACCGCACAAAAAAGCCATCCTATGTTTTGGGATGTTACCACGGGGCCTGGTGACCATGTGGAAAGCTTAGCATTTATGTCAGAATGGAATTGGGGGTGGAGAAAAAGTGAGCTTAGAGTTTTCATAAATGGTCACCTTTTAAGCAAAAGTAATCATTATAGAGCAAATTCAATTTAGAGAAGTTAAGTTGCTTTAGGCTTCAGATACTCAAAGGGCTGGCATGGTGGGGGGATGCCTTTGGTGTTTTTCTCTTATCTATGTTTTCTCCGTTGGTAATTCCATTGAATTGCTTGGTTTTAAGTATCACCTCCAGTCAAAAAAAAAAAAAAACCCAAAGTGGAGCACAAACCAACCAACCAATCAAGTCTTCAACCATACCTTCATCTCTCAACTCTTAAGCGCTCAACCCCTTTTTCCAACAATCAAAGGATACCTTGCCAGCATCTCCCCAGGCTGCTCAAATACTAAGTGTCCACAGGGAAATCTTTTTCATCCCTTTGCCAGCAATTCCTGCATTCCCAGTCATCATTTAGTCTACCATTATCTTCTATGACACAGGCTCAGAATCACCATGCTTCTCTCCAGGTCCCATTAGCAACTTCTACTGCTTGTCCCTAGTATTTGCCCCATCTCTGTCTCTTCTGCTAACCCTCGTTGAAATGCTCCTGGCTCTCTGGGTGTCTCCAATAGGTTATCTTTTGTATTTGTTTCTATTGTACTTTATGCTCCAGCCCTTTTCTCTATCTGGAACCCCTTTTACCATTCTGTATCTTATGGCAGTTTTAATTTAGTGCCAGTTTCATGTAGCCTTCCAGATCCATTCTGTCAAAAGTATTTTCTGCCTACCCTGGCATCCCCAAAGTTTCATTCTATACCTTTCCTTTGGTGTACACACTTTTTATTTAAGAAGATAGTATTTTTTTGAGCATATACTGTGTATCAGGCATATACCAGGCACTTTGTATACATTTCTACTTAATCCTCTCAGCAGCCCTGTATCCCAGAGGTCCACATTTTACTGGTCTTGGATACAGCTTTAACATGGGGACTCCACTCCCTGGGTGATTTCAATGTGTAGTAAGGTTGAGAACCACTGGTAGAAGTCCAAACGCTTTAGCCAGACATTATCCTGTAGTAGATATCACCTTTGATGTTCTAAAAAACAAATGTTGGACCCCAGCCCAGTCCTACCTAGCTAGAATCTCTGGGGCAGGGAGCCTTGGAATCCATGCTTTAACAACACAGCACAGGAGATTCTGTCATATAACCAGAATGGAGAACCATTTGAGCAGACCCTGAGTCATCTCCCAATCTTAATATATTAGGAGTAATTGTTTGTTTCCTCTCACTGGGTAGCCTACGAACTCTTGAGAACAGGTTTACATTTGATCCACCTTGGGCTTCTCTCTGGTACCTGTCAAGACTCCTTGCATATGTTTGAGAAACTAAAAAACCAAAAAAGTGCCCTTTGATGACCTCATTAAGAAAACAAAAGACATCTTTACAGAGTACTTATTCTCTCTGTACTAGGTTTTTAATCCCTAATATGCTGACCTGGAAAGTAAGCAAGTCATTTCAATTTCCTGAGCATCATAGTTGCATGACTATGCAGTGCCAGAGCTAGGATATGAACCCAGATCTTCTGATAATACTTTTTATCCAGCCTCAGGCCTTCAAGCTTCAAAGCAACTACAAAGTAAAACAAACAAACAAACAAACTGTATGTGTGTTTGGATAAATATTCTCTGCCGTGTTTCTAAAATCGGAACATAACTTCTCACAATGGGAGGAAAAAAAAAAATTGTTGGCCTTATGAAATGGATTTGGGGGAAATACCATAATTTAAACCCCAAAATTAATTACAGGACCTAACATATCTTTTCTTCTCTTCAACCTCTCTCTCCCCCACCCCCAGATGTACATACACTCAGACAAACACACTCTGATGTTCTTTGACATTTCTTGACAACTGCTTTGTTTATTGCATTGGCAATTTTCTTAGGTTTTTTTTCCCCTTCTTAGTTTGTATAGTTTCTCAGACTTTTCAAATAATTCAGGCTTCTGCTATACATGAAATCATTTCAAAGGTTCATATACAGCTTACTTAAGGCAGTAAATTGGCATCTGGTGTAAACTTCTAATGTTTTGGTTCAATATGAATATGCACTTAAAACGTATAAAAGCATAACAAAGTTGAAATGATGCTCAAACACAACCTGCTGCTGACAAGTACCCAGTCGTGTCCAACTCTTTGCAACACCATGGACTATAGTCTGCCAGGTTCCTCCATCCATGAGATTTCCCAGGCAAGAATACTGGAATGGGTTGCCATTTCCTTCTCCGGGGCCAAACACAACCTAGAAACATGGATTCTAGGCTCTCTTTGCCATTTCCAAACCCAGTGATTCCAGTTAGGAATGTTACAGAGCCACTTTCCTCACTTAAAAAATGAAAAGGAGAATGACCTAAAATAGACTCTCCCAATTTTTCTCCCAAATAAAATATGGCATGATCCTTTAAAGTAATAATTATTTATTTGGCCTGTGGTCAAGATCAAATGTATCCTTATCCTTATTATTTTTAAAGGCAAACAGAATTATGATGAAAATTTTTATACTTCTTTATGATTTGGAAAGTGTTTACCACCACCTCCTTTGACTTTCATAATATAACTGCAGAATAGTCATTATTATCCCCATTTCACAGGAAAGAAAGAGATGCAGTGAAGTTGAGTGGCTTTCTCCAGGAGAAAAAAATCAAGAGATGGCAAATCTAGGTCCCTGCCCAACCCAACTTTTGACCCCTTTCAACAGCTCAATGGCCATGGGCAAAGCTGGAGGAGATCAGAGGCGGGTAGCTCTGACATCCACGCAGCTCCCTAGTAGCCTGCCTGGCTTCCTCAAACGTCTGCTACCCCAGATGCCTTTAAATTGCTTTGGAAGAGAATACCAAGTGGGGATTTATTTAACATATCATTTCTGGGTGTGAGTTTTCCTGAGCATTTATAGATCCGTGTTTTTCCAAGAAGCTGACTGTTCCTGATAAAACAAGACAGATAATGATAAATGAGCATCTATGTAAGCCTAGCTGGGAGGAGGACCAGGGACTGTTAACACCCCTCCTGTGAAGCTAATCCCATTTCTTTTAGCTATTTCTTTATTAGTTAATGAGGTCTTGAAAAATATGTGTCTGTGATGATGTTTTAGCATCCTTGCCTCTAGGAACATTTTCAAATATTCATAAAGTAGCTCGTCTGACCAAAGCTGAAAGCAAAGGTGCATTAAGCATGAATTTAGTCAACTTTAATGCGGGTGGTCAAAAAACTGCTCCTAAAATAACCTAAATAATCCTCCTCATTGGTTTCCAGATCCACAGCTCTGGGCTCAAACATGAAGGAGGACAGGGAAGAGGGATCATTTAGAACAGCCAGGACTCCGAAGGGCGGCCCCATAAGCTTTGATCCTGCTTCCTGACTGACAGCAGTGTGGCTTTGCTTTTGGAAGACTGAATAACTTAAAAACACAATGAAAAAGGAATTACCAGTCAAGCCCCTAGGAAGGAGAGCAGATGCTAGTTCTTATTGCTTCAGGGAGGTCAGAGACCCACTTCCCACTTCAGTTTCTTCTGACAAGGAGGGAAAAGGAGACTCTCAAAAGGTGTCTCTGGGGCTCAAGGTGCATTTGGAGAGGCAAAGCAAACACAGAAACTCGGCCAGCTATGCAACTGGGCAACAGGAAATGGTGGCAAGTACTTCTACAACCTCGTTTGGAGGGTACCCCACACTGTCACAGGGCCCGAGGAACACACCTAGGGTACACACGGTCTCCAACCCCCTCACACACACATACATATACACACGCGCCTTCCATCACCCAGAAGCGGTGCCACACGAATCCTCATGCTTTCCATCTTTTTATGATTCATTTCCCAAAACATTATTTAAGGAAACTCACAGTGGGACTCATCTCCTATGTTCAATTCAAAAATAAAGGAATTTTTTCAAAAGAGGGCTTTATAAAAACATCATTGAAAACAATGTGAGGATGATGAACCAACATTGTTTGGTTCTGAGTGGGTGGTCAGACTATCCATGGCATACTTTGGCTAAAAAACCAAAAATCACAGCACAGTTTTCTCCCTCTTGTTTCTGAGCAAGTACTTCGGAGCTGTCACCAACACGGTGCAAGCCTTCCTGACCTACTGCGGTAAGAGCTCAAGGAACAAATCATACGCTGAGGTCCTCGGACCTTTCATCCCACAGGGCATTGTGATAAAGCATGGTGTTACATGTGCAGCTAACTCAGCACTGCCTAACATGGAACGTCTGTGCTCAAAAGGACACATTCATGTCATTGTCACTGAATCTTTTAATCACTGGAGTCTTTGGCTTTTTTGAGAACGAAGGAAAGCTCTGAGCCACACTTCTGAAAAGAGACGTCCATGGAATCCCATTCAGTAGAAATGTGGAGAAGGACAGATATCATCCACTAGCAAGGGATGAAAATGCAAACATTTATTTTTGCAGCTCAGGGCTCAACTTTGTCCTTTTATCTGGTTGTGAACTTCCTCTGAACGTGAAAAAAAATAAGTCCTGAAAGATAGCAATAGCACACTAATAATGCTGCCTTGAGAAACACTCAGAGTATAAGACTATTTCTCTTTTGTCTCTTGCCTTGAGGACATTGAGGGCACTTTGACAGCCCTTATGATTACACCAGATTCAAGCTAACATTCGTTATTCCAGACGCGATTCTGCATTTCTCAAAAGAAGTACTGTTACAGCCCGGATGTAAATTTGACTGTGTCCTGTACTTAATGTTCTATTCCAGGTGATTCACATAACGGGCCGGCTACGACTGAGGGTGTCACTGTCCCACGGGAGGACCGTCCCCAGCCAAATCATGGGTCTCGTGGTTGTGGCTCATGCCCTGCCTCCCCCTACGATCAATGAAGTCAGAATTGACTGCCATATGTTCGTCACTCGAGTAAATATGGACCTCAATATCATTTACTGTGAAAATAGGTACTTCGTTTTTGTTTTCATTTGCCCTGTTGTATGTTGCACATTGGTAAGGGCCGGTGTTTTCAGCAGTCTGAAGGATTTTACTCTCCCAATGAGGCTCATTATAAATCCTGATCTTATTTTTAATGGCTGCTTGGACTGACACCAACCATGCTTTTTATTTGAAATTTACATCACTGCCCTGATTTACGTTAGGGACAACAATGGGATGAATTAGGATACCCAGGCATCCATATGCTGTAACTGAGACCCATTTTGGCTGAGAACCCAAGGAGAGAGCAGGACTGAGACATTCTTGGCAAAACAATGCAGCAAGAGCTATCTCCTAATGCCTCAGCCAGACCCACTTCCTGACTACTGCAAGGGCCCAGCCTTATGATGGGCAGTGTTCACACAGGCATTGCGTACCTTCTCCTAGTCAGCTCAGGCTGCTGGGACAAATCCCCATAGACCAGGTGGCTCAAACAACAGACATTTATTTCTCACAGTTCTGGAGGCCGAGAAGTCTAAGATCAAGGTGCAGGCTGACGAGGTTCCTTTGGCGGCAGGCTGGGGTGGGGGGTGGGGTGCAGGGTGAGAGCTATCTTCCTGGCTTCTTGCTGTGTTCTCATATATGGGAGGGCAAGCTCTGATCTTTCTCCCTCTTATAAGAACACTAATCCCACCATGGGGGCTCCACGTTTATGACCTCATTTAAACCTAATTACTCTCAAAGGTCCCGCCTCCAAATACTATCCCAAGGTAGGAGTGGGGGGGTGGGGGGGTAAGGACTTCAATAGATGAATTTAGGAAGTATACAAACATTCAGTCCACAAAGCATGTAGAAAACAAATAAGAATTTGAGATTAAAAAAAAAAAGAGAGATCAAAAAAAAAAAAAAAAAGAATTTGAGATCCCCAGAGGAAAACAAGACAAAAAAGAAATTTGCAGAACTCTTCAATAACACTTTGTAATCCTGAGGATTTCACTTGGATAGATTAAAGATGACCCATCATATAAGTGACTTGGCAGTCCTTCCTCAACACTGAGCTTTTACAAAAGGACTTTTTAGCCTCTGGTTAAGAAGTTCACTGTTTCATTAGGTACAAAGCAAGGGACATGGAGATGGGACAGTGCCCCTTCAGACCTTTCACCTAGGAGTCACCAGTCTATCATCAGGCTGATTTGAAGAAGAGAGAATCCCAGGGCAGGGGGAGGGGGTGGAGGGGAGGTGCTCACATGTGGCTGTGGGAAGAAAGCTTGGCAGTATTGTTCATTCTTGGGGGCAGGAAGGGGGGTGGTGGGAACAAAAGAACAGGGTGGTCAAGTGGTTTAGGAAAGTGATCTCTCTCCCAGGCCCAGACATGAGGAAGACAGGCAGTGCCCACATCCAGTCCATTGGGAAGCACTAAAGATGTCAGGATCAAGCTAAAAATGTCTGCCCTTCCTGGTCAGGCTTTGATTCAGAGGAAAGGATTCGCTGGGAAAAGATAACCCACCCAAGCTTTAGGGTGTTCAGGCAGGGAGACGATATCATGAGCCTGTCACTATTATCTAATGAGTAGTTCAATCTATTTGTCAAGTTTTGAGAGTATTTATTAAAATTCTTATCACCATGACTGTATAGCTGGCTTGTCCAAGGCATTCTTCAGTGGCCACAGAGAATCAGGAAGATGAGTTCACCAGAATGAGTAGCTAGAGCTGGCCAGGAATAATAGAGAACGCGAACATTTATCGAACACCTGCTACACCCTTGGTGGTGTGTGAAGCACATTGAAAGCGCTGTCTCATTGAAGTTTCAAGATAGTTCTGTGAGGTTGGTGTTGCCCATGTCCACCAGTGCCAGGCAGTGTCAGCTTAGAGAGAGAGGGAAAGTGTCTTGACTGAGGCCAAGACTTGAACTCTATCTGTCAGATTCAAACACCCTACCTCTGCAGGACCTCCCTGCGTGCCCTGTCTCTAATTTCTCTTCAGAAGTCAGGCTAAAATGGTAAGGAAGTGGTCCAAATAACCACTGTGGGGGTCTTTCATATGTGTGCACCAATGAAAGAGAACATATAGCCCATAAAGCAGTCCCTTCTGTTTTAAAATGTAGAGAACATTGGATATCCAGGGAGGCAGGTAGACAGTCAAAGAATGAACTATGGCTTTGCGTCTTTGAAAACAAATGTCAGTTCCCTTGATTGAGTTCTACCAGCACCACTCACCACCAAAAAAAAAAAGAAAGAAAGAATTTTACCTAGCTCATTTACCTAGCTCCCAGAAATCCCTAAGCCATCACTTAATTCTCAGGCCTGTGGTCACAGGTTGATTAATTCTTTTGATTCACTCCATGGACTTGGGTGCCTGATGGTGCCACTCTAGTAATTGAGATCACTTTCTATGGCCCACTTCATGTATCTTTCCTCCCATTAAAACATGTTTTTTTTCCACAACCCCTTATTAGCCAGTATAATACAGCATTATTTCCCTACTGAAGATGACAGTAATTATTTAAAAGGACCCCTATTAGAAGTAATTGCATATTTAATCTGAGAGAACAGCATATGCTGTGTGCCGGGCACCATGCTACATTCACATCATTTCATTCATTAGTACCCTCACCAGCCTCTGAAGTTGTTTCACAGATGAGGAAACTGGGTCTCAGAGTATAGGTTGCCATCAGGACTTTGATCCTGACATACAGGTCGTGAGACCGGTCTAGGGGTTTCTACACATAGATGAAGAGGTCTTTGAACACAGAGCTCATCACATTCACCTTGATAACAGGCTCTGGGAGTATACAGAAGTATTCCCATTGTTTTGAAGGATTTCATTCAAATAAAAAGTAAACTAAAAAACTATCTTCCCTAAAGAACTGGGTGCCTTTCCCCAGGGTTCATTGTTTACTTAGGGAATTGCTAACTAGTAAACAGGGGCCTCTCTTGGACTCTCCTCGGAATCCTGGGACAGCCTTGGGCAAAGCCAACCTCTGACGCTTTCAGAGGATCCAGCAAATTCCAGAAACACCGTGGAGGGAATGAGGGCCTTTAATGACACCCTTATTCACCATTTGCAGAAAGGGGGTGTGAACTGTGCTTGGAAAGCAACTAATGGTTTTAGGAAAACACCAGCTGATCCGTTTTATACCAGAAAACCATGGACTCCTGAGAAAACACTCCAAGAATTCTGTTTTGGCCAAAGATATGATTTAAATTGCTAGACGCTGAGAAATTCACTCCCTGGGTAGGGTATTTTCATTATATCCCATATTATCCTGGTTTGGTTTGGTTTCTTATTTCCTTGCCTTTGGGGGTCAGATTTCATTCCCCCTGCAGCGCTCTCACGGGTTTCTTCAAGGTGTCACAGCTAAAGATTCACTTAATATTTGATAAGTCATAAAACATAAAAAGCACAGGGGCAGTAAAGAGAGTCAATTAAACAAGAGAGAAATTCTCTCTGGGACGGACCAAAATGAGCCTGAACTTGGACAGGGAAGAAGAGAAGCAGCATTTCGGCGCGTTTGTGTAAACCAGGCAGATTCCACCACCGCCCCACGGTGCTTTCCAATTTTTGTTCTATTTTTCTCTGCTCCTGCCTGAGGACATTGGCGGCTGGACAGTCAATGACAGAGGCTTACACACTCGTACAGTCAAGCACAAGCCCGGCAGAGCTGCCGAAATGGTTTAAAAGTTTCCGTGTGGAATCCACCACAAAGTCCCAGTTAAAAGGGCCAGGAGTGAGAGCTGAGCTCTCAAATGACTCAGAAAAAAAAAGATAATACCCCCAGGCATCTGTATGTCTCAGCATTTAAATTATATCCCTTGAAATGCCAATTTGGATTTTGTGCCAAGAAGCAGTCGAAGCCCTTTTTCATGGAAATACCCAATAGAAGACCAATCTGTTTAAATGAAAGGTGTCTCTAATCATTTGGTATAAACATAACATGTTTTTATTTTATTATGTAACCTTGAATTATCTTAGCCTCTAATGAGGATCTCGCATTGTTACTGATTCTCAATAATTTCATGGAATTATGTTGTCTAAATGCATATTCCGATACTAAAGAAAGAAAAGAAAAACCTACCTAATTATTTCAACACAACTGCTTGATCCAGCGCAGTTCCGGCTTCAGAAAAGGACTGTTACTTGTTAAAGAAAATTAATTTTATCTAAAAGGGGTTTTCCCTCAGTGCCCAGTCCTCACAGGTACCCTGGTACAAGGAAAATTGTCAGTAGGTCTGTTTTTAAGTCATTGAACTGTCTGCATATTTCCCCTGCTTCTGATTTCCAGCCTGTGTTCTTCTCTTTGTAGGATTAGTGATTATATGGATCTGACCCCCGTAGACATTGTAGGGAAGAGATGCTACCACTTCATCCACGCCGAAGATGTCGAGGGCATCAGGCATAGTCACTTGGACTGTAAGTACCTCCGGTGCGCGGGGACAGCCCAGCTGGGGTCCTCTCTCCTGGATGCTTTTTTTTGGGTTTCCATGCCAATTTCTCCCTTCACATCTCCTGCACATTTGAGATGACTGTCAGTGCACAGTGAGAAAAAGTGAGACATAAATCACTTCAACTTGTATTGGAATTAGATTGAAAGCTGGATCTTGGGGCCCGGAGAAATTGCTGGATCTATAGGTGCTCACCCCGGATTCCGTGGTCTCCCGCGTGCTGTCTCCCATGATGTGATGGGGGGACCTTTGTCTTAAGTGCCTTCTCGACTCTTTCATTTTCTAGAGCTACTTCCACTCTGAAATTTGTGGTCTCCGTTTCAAAACAGATGTGGGAAAAGACAAGTTCAGCTAGGCCACAGCCTCATAAAAATTCCTACTTGACTAGCCACAGACCTGGGGTGGGAAGGGGGAGGGGAGGGGCAGAGTGTGGATACTGAAGCTCTCAAAGGCGCTGACTTTTCACTGTATTTCTACAAAGAGGGTTATTTAGAGAAGCGGGTACCTCCATGTACCGACTCCTGGAAGGGCAAAAGTTATCTCAGCTCTTTGAGCCTGGTTCCCAGCTCCTGACCAGCAGGCTCACCTCCAAGGCACCTTTTGTGGGCGTTTAAGCAAAGCCAGGCCAGCAGAGCTCCGCTGGGTCCACACAGTGACTTACACGCCAGCATCCTCATGCACTTTTCCCTCATCAGACTTTTCACTGTGAATGCAAGGGATCTCAAGTCCAAGGGAGGCACTGTGGCCCTCTCAGGAAGAAGGTCTCTTTTCCAATGAGAGGTCCTTTTTATGACCATTCCGTAGACTCTTCCTAGAAGATGAGGGCTCTGCCATCTACATTCCTAGAAGGTTCTAAACCCAGTTCCGAACTCTGGTTTTAAATGCATGCAAGGGGACACAAATCAGATGGTTCGGCTTGAAACGGAAGATTTTATGCAGTAAGATCAGCCAGGTGGCCTCTGTGTTAATGTTGTCTTCCCTTTCTGGCCGTGGTTGAGGAGAGCTGTTTGAGCTCTCTCCTGCCCTTTGCAGTTGTTGACTGCAAACTGAGATCTTCAGAAGCATGACGGAGAGACGGTAAGCCAGCCGGAGTCTCAGAGTGTGAGCATCTCGTGCTGTGTGTTGAACCCTGCATTAGCAGCACTGACATGGGGACCGAGGTCAGTGTCAAGTTCTGTATATGCTGTGTCTCTGGGAAAAGGCTGTCTGCGAGGCAGCTCTGGCAGATTCTACTCCCAACCCTGAGTGCGTGCCTTGGTAAGGCTCCCCAGGGATTTAGGGAGCGCACTTGTTGCTGAGAACAAATGGGTGTCGGGTATCACAGGAGCAGATGGTTCTTCAATTAATTGAGGGGAAAAAAATGATGCTGTTTCCTGAAAAGAAACATCGGGTTCTTTGTAGCTGGGAATTTAGAGAAAATGGAGAAAAATCAGGATCTTTGGAGGAAACTGTGAGTATATTTTGCGATGCAGATATGCCAGAGATTCAGACTTTTAAAATGAATGCATGTTTGTAAGACACAGTCATAGACCACGTGTGTGTATGTGGAGTTGGGGGGGCGGTGGTGGAGGTGCTTTTCCATTCTGGAATCTTAATCGAGGTCTAAATTCAGAAACCTGATGCTGACAAAAAAGAACTTTGTCATCCTCCGTTATTATTTGGAAAACGTCATGCTATCTCTCTGGGATTTGATTTACAGCTTGAAGAAATACAATTCCTCAGAAACAGTGAGCCAGGGCAGTTCATTTCTTCCCATAAAGCAAAGGTCTCCAACAAATACATTTGAAGCTATCCTTTCCGATCTACTTTTATCTTGTTTTCAGTACCCGGAATAATTTGAGAGTGCTGAAAATAAACAACTCCATCCACCATTCAGTATTGTGCTAGTATCCTAATTTTTCTGGTATCTTGCCAACTAATAAACATAGAAGGTATGCTTTCAAATGTGATTTTTTTTTCATTACTTGATATTGACATACTGGCTATTGCTTTATGATTTCGTCTGCTAACAATGATTGAGTTCAGTTTTTCAACTCTTATACACATGACTTCTAATTTTAAGTTCTTTTAATAACCTTAAACGCATGAAAAACAAATAGAATGAGCTGATAATTCAGCACAGTAAAATACACTTCACATATTTAGCTATCACGCTGTGGAATAACTCCACAATGTCAAGTAGCACACAATTAGTAAAACTGTAGGGGGAGGAAAAAGGAGTGTTTTGATCCTGAAGAATTTTGATCCTAATCAGATTGAAATTTCAGCGTTCTTGTAGTGCTTAATATCTTCAATCACACACACACACAAATCAAACTGATGTCAGGTTTTGCATTCTGTGACTGAAATAAAATGCTAAAATATACAAATGCATCTCGCTTTGTACAATAAACATTAACATCATTATAAAGTAAGATTGAGTCTAAAAACTGTGTGATGGAATGTCTGATGTTTACCTAATTCTCAAACCAAAGCCAGCCCAGTAACAAAATGACAGAGCATGTAATAAGTCTTGGTTGTGTAAACACTGGAAGAAAAGGCAAAAAGCCAGCACAGTGTCTTGCTTGTCCAGAGCCCTAGGCTATCACTGAATGATGCCTCAACTGTGCCTTCTTGGCAGGAGAAGGTCATGGTGACATGGAGTCAGCTCAAGAATAAGACAGAATTCTAAAACAAAGGGATGCTTAAAAAAATAAACCACATTAACTATTTAGCTTTTCCTCCTAGAGCTATTGGCACAATTCCTGGCTCTGTCCATGAAAGGCAGGTTGTAGTCATCTGATCGTACTTCTGATATTTTGAGATCTGTCTTATGCTCCAGTTTATGGATAGAACTTAAAGAAAAAAAGACTTGACAGCCTTTGATAACTCAAAATGCTATCTTTATCACTCGGATCTATTTTCCTAGCATAGGCAACTGTAAATCTACAGATGAGCTTGTTTCTAGAATAAGAAAAGGAAAAGGAAATCTCAGCTGCACCAGGATTCGACAACTCTGATAAAGTGAACCAAAAAACTCTGGACCATTTACTCTGCCACTAGGTTCACGAGACACCCGAGAGTTCACTGGGTTCCAACATGAAGAATCACTAAGAATCACATCATATACACCAATACAGTGGGTTAGTGAAATGACAAAACCAAGGGAGTTTAGGTCCTCTTCCATCACACTGAGCCAAAGACCTGTGTGATCCTTTTTTCTTTATGCCACCTCACTGGAGTCACTGAACCCAGCTTCATTGATTCTTCAGGCCGAATTGAGCAAATCAACATTTTAAGGTTTGAACTTTAAATCATCCATATTAGCAATGATTTGAGCCCCTCTGCCTATCACCCTGAAGCTTTCCAGGGTTCCAAGGTGGCGTTAGTGGTAAAGAACCCGCCTCCCAGTGCAGGAGATGTAAGAGACACAGGTTCTATCCCTGGGTTGGGAAGACCCCCTGGAGGAGGGCATGGCAACCCACTCCAATATTCTTGCCTAGAGAATCCCCATGGACCGAAGAGCCTGGTGGGCTGCGGTCCTTAATGTCATGTCACTCTGGAGTCGCACACTCCCCTTACCTATAGGAATGGCTCGACCCTCCCCTGCTGTGCCTCTGCCTACAGTCCGGTAAACGGAAGGGCAGACCACGAGTGCTAACCAGAGAAACATGCCTTGTGTTGTGCTTTTGTCCCTGTCTACAAAAGATGCTCCTTTTGCCTTGAGATATCCTTAGGGTTCTTCCCGGGTCACATCAGCAGCGACTCTCTAAAATCTGGAAAGAGTAGCCTCAGGGAAAACTTCCTTTCTCTTTATTACAATGTGTCCCAGCAGCAAGGCTCAAGGCTCTGCAGCAGTGGAACTTTAGGGGAGGAAAAAGGAGCCAGAAAGTATAGAAGTGGCATCAGTTTTCCCTTCCTAGAACTGGACCCAGGATGAGAAAACTCTGGCAGAGTTATTTCAGAAAGAGAGCAGGACTTCCACCTTGTCTATGAGATCATTAAAGTTAAAAAGCACCACCTACCCAATGCATTGGGGAGGTGTTAAAAAAATACAGTAGCCTGTTTCTTTCTTAATTACAAAATTCTATACTTCCTAACAAAACGAATACACAGCTACCTGGCATAATGCATTCCTTGCTGTTTTGCATCAATAACCCCTACACTTCCCTCCTGAAGGCGTCTCATCGCCAAATGCAAGCCGACTGCTTAATGCAGGACTAATTAGTATACCCCCTTCCAGTCTGCAGGCCCTCCATTGTAATTCCTTCCCAGCTCATTTTTTTCCACAACCGAGCATCAATCAAAGTAAGTGCCCTGCCTGCCTAGGAAACACAAGATGCCCTCCATGCATTTGTCATCTGCCACACAAACAAAGGGGGAATTGAATTGTTGATTTGGGTATGCAGCCATCGCCCGCAGTAGAGGAAGGCTGGAGTGAAGGAAGGAGAGAAGGAGCGGAGTTTGCTGGGTGGGCCACGTGCAGACAGCACAGGGGATGTATTTTCTGATCTTAGATTTTTCCGGGGCTGGGTCTTCAGGGATTCAGCTGCCACCTGATCACTGGCTGGACTTTCCCCAGCCAAATCAAATGAGTTTTTTCCTCTTCTTCCATATGAATATGAAAATTCACATGAAAGGAAAGGCACGTAATAGCTGGCACGTCTGCCTTTTTTCAGAAGCCAACTCAGCCTAGCCTGTCCATTAACTAAAAAGATTGTCACAGGGAGACAAAATTAAGCCAGGCTTTTATGCAGGAGCGAATTAGTATTATTACTTTACACCTTTTTTTTTCTTTTTGGCAAGTGCTGATTTGGGTTTTTAAGTCCAAGGTCAGGTACACAGAGAGAAGAGAGACCAGCAAGAGCCTACCTACCAGCTGGGTGTCCCTGCACCATTGCATTCTAGAAATGCCAAATTTCAGGCCAAGCCTCAGGTTTACTGAGTCCAAATATGCAGTTGACAAAGGATCCCTAGCTGACTCACAGTCATATAAAAGTTTGAGAAGTACTGACCACACTGGTATTTAGAAGGCATTGTTTTACATGGAGTAAAATACAAATCGACTAGTGATCTTAAGGACTTCGTTTTTGTCCCCCTCCAAGAGATGAACTTTATTAACAGTATTAAAAAATGTGAATGGTCAAATGGCTCTGAGGGCATCTCAATCAGTGTTCAAATGAAACAAGCGTGATAACTCGATTAAGAGATCAACTTCTTTACAAACGTGTAAAGTTTTGAGTATCAGTGGAGAAAGCTAATAGGGTAGAGATAATAATAACTGTCAACTTGTAAGCAAAAGTCAGTTTTTTCCCCAGGTTAATATCTGTCTAGGTATTTGATGTGTGAATAGGACAGTCATATTTCCCCTATTCAAGGTAATCTAACATTTGTGAGTATTTATTACAAAGTTTTGCAGTATTGCTATAAAATTTCAAAAATGACTAAGATATGGGTCTTCGCCTTCAAGAAGCTTACATATTAGTAGAAAAGACAGCACAAAAACAGCCAAATTTGAAAAGGTGGCATAAAGAGAAGACAACTACATTATGGTGTATGTATAAAACCCAGGCGCCCCAGAGGTGGGGGCAACCAGAGGAGGATGAGCCTTTCCAGAGGAAGCACATTCTTCCCACTGAGAGGTGCTGGCAAGAAGCCAAGATGTCAGGAGACACGCCAGGGGTGGGGGTGGGGTGGGGTGGGGGGAGGGTAGGTGGTAAGGGCATCTCAGGCTTCAAAGAGCACACGAGAGGACACAAAATATAACACATGATCTTTTCTCTCTACGGAGAGGGGAAGTCAGATCTTCAATTTCATTGATACATTCTAATACAATTCTAACATGAATTCCTAGGGTTTTCCTTATTACTATTTCAATTAGTAGCTGCTTTTTATTATCATAAAAAGAAACACCTGATATTTGAGAGAAACAAGTCCATCGCTGTTGTAAAGCACAATTAAAAAAAAAAAACAACTTCTAAATCACCCATTTTAACCAAAATCAATTACCCTAAATAAAACCAATTTCATTATTTCTTACAAAATAAAAGACAAGATGACATTGTATTTTTTAAAATTACTTTGCTTGAAATATAGATTTAATGACACCCTGCATACCTTCCCAAAAACCCCTCAAACATTTCTATTAGAACACAAATGAGCAACAGGATTTAGTTTGTGTATGTGTTGAGCATAAGTTTCCCCATTAATATAGGGTTGACTAAGGAGCAGGTGATTTGAACCTCTTTGTAAACACCCATCCCCTCTCTGGCCTCCTTTGAATTCTTGGGGAGGCGCCAGAACCCACCTATGGAAGTAACAGAAAACCAAAGTAAAAATGACATAAACTTTCTTTATAATCATCTTCACTTTCCCTTCGTGATCAAAGGACAACCGTAGCACCGCCAATGAATGTGCCTTATCGGACAGTGTCCAAAGTCATGGGAGGGTCAGCTGCTACTTTCTGTTCCTTTTTTGAAAGAAAATATCCCTGGAGGCTCTCCCGGAAAGTCTCACTGCCCAGCGTTTCATCAAATGCCCCAGCCTCAGCCACGCACTGGATAGAATTACCATGGCTGGTTTAAACAATCAAGGTTTATCTCCCTGAGGCATGGTGGAAGTCCACCACACATAGAGCCCCAAATGAGAGTCCTTTTACTCAAAAAGTAGCAGATTTGCTATTCAGAGGACAATCAACGATGACCGCACGTGGGAGAATCTGTAATGTTTTCACAATAAAGCACCAGTTTTTCTGACAGTTTAACAGAACAGGTGAACAGGTGAAATGTGCCTAAGCTCCTTTAAATAGTCCTAATTTTATGGAACACTAGTCTTTGCATACCTATGCCTCACCACTTAGATATTTCTTGGTAGAGATAGTAGACTTAGTGAAGGAACTGTATCTTGAAACACAGGATCTGCCAGAGACATAAAACAAACCTGACAACAAGATTCACCTCCTCTTTTACCTTTCTGTAGGTCTCCCTACATCCCAGTACTTCATTTTCATTTTTAAAGGAAGTGAAGAATTCACCCTGGCCAGGATGGACCCGCTGTGTGTTCACGGGCCTCCACGCTGCTTTCCATAAGTCATCCTTGTGATAAACTTATTAGTGAAAGTGACTGATAAGCATCTGTCTCCTGTTTAAAGGCAAAGAGAGGCAAATCCTTACTTTCAGAAGACAGAAAACTTCTTCAACAGTCTCCCACGGTTGAGAGACCTCCCCCTGAATCTCGCTGTCTGAGGTTTCATCACATTCCAATCCTCAATCAGTCCGTGGGAAGGGAAACGAAATTTTCAGGACCAACTGAGACTCAGACAGGAGGACAGGTGGGCAACAGGCTCTGCTCCCTTTGCTGTCCCCCAGTGTTGGCACAGAAGTCACCTTCAGCAACATTATTTCTTGAATGAGTGAATAAATCCACCGTTTCCCTGATTTCCTGGTCACAAACCTTAATTCCATGCTGAAGAGTTCAGTGTCCCTTATATAAGAAACCCCCACCAAAAAAGATGGTATGGGGGCTAAAAAATACCCTATTCTTAACTGTCCCAGGTCAAGAAGAGCAGGAATAAAGAGTACTAAAACTCCCTGGTTGGACTGAAACCAAAAAAAATCTAAGATCTCAGATGTCACTCTTGCCAACCATTACTTTGATTCTTCCAGTCCTAGAACATGATCCTCTCCATGTTGAAATAAAATTGAAATTGGTCTCCAATTCTGCATATTATGATCAACAAAAGGGGAATTTATTTTTTAAATTTAACTAATTGACATGTTTTCAATCAATGAAAAGTTTTCTGCATGATTCAATATTAACAGTTAATAAAAATCTATCCATCGGCGTGGTACAGGAAAAAAAACCTCTTCTGAGGTTATAAATCACACAGATAGCGATTGAAGCAGGGCCTGTCATTAGGGTATTAGGGGAAAAATCCATAGATGATGCACAGTCATTCACAGACCATCCACACACGCACGGTCTTCTGTCCTTCAGCTCTAACTCACATTAAGTATCAAATATCATTAAACTTGACCAAATATTGCTCGGCGCATAAATTTACAAAAAAACTAAAAACCAATTTGTGGATGCCTGCTATTTAAGACATCCAGTTCACTAATTGCAAAATCTATAGGAAAGTCTGCATGGCATCAAAGCCTTGCTTGATCCTATGAGCAGTTCTAAATGAAAAACTGTCTCTACTGCAAGTAAATAAAGCACTCAATGCACTGTTCCTGGCTCTAACACTATTTCTCCTGTGGGTTTTGAAAATGACCTTCCTGTAAGCATCAAGGACTATAACTTTTTAGATAAAGAAACTTGTTCTTGTTTTAAGTCTATGTCAGGTTCATTCCCCTATAGCCCACAGTTTTCAAAAGCAGAGGAAAAAGTAATCCAGAATTAAAAAAAAAAAAAAGTCCTGTTTCCAGAATGAAGTTCCCTGTCAGCCTGCCTTGGGCCTTAGGTGGAGAAGCAGAGATTAAAGAGTCAGTATTCTTTTTCATGTTTCATCTGCCAGTTTTGTGAATGTAGAAAGAAAACCAGTGGCTATAGCTAAGCACCCAACTGTGGTATTAAGTCGAAAGTGCAATTCTAGCACACCCCCAGCTTTCCATGCTCTCCACATTAGTGAAGTCAAAAATAATTTTTGAGTTTCTAGCAGAAAGCCCCCCTCCCACCCGCTCCCCATTCTCTGCAGCCATTGATGAAGGTAGCTCAAGGGCAGGGGTGGGGTGCGGGGTGAGCCTTGCAGCAGATGCATCCCCATATCACCATGGTGATAATGAAGCTCTTTGTCCAGCTGTGTGAATGTCCAGTGTGAACTCCCCGATGATCTCACCATTTCCTATTGATTCTATACTTACCTGAATACACCAAGTACTGCAGCTTTTCAATGCATATGCAAACCTCTAAAACGTCCTTTTGTGCAACACTCTGCTAAAAGACCGCTTTTGAGATGTGTTCTTCATCTCCTCTTCAAACTGAATTAGACTGCTTCCTTCTTTTGAAGGCACAAGTAACTCACTATTTAGAATCTTTGGCTTTGATTTTGTAGAACGGCCCAACAGGAAGAGAGCATGTTCTCTTTTTTCCTCCATATTTCTGAAGGCAAACTTGGACTGATTTGTTTTGATTTACTAAGAGAGTTATGTTCCTGCCACAGACACAGGCTTCCTTTATGTCCTTTCAATCATCAGTCTATCTCTGTGGACACAGTTTTCCCCAGGAACACTGAAATCCCTCTGTTGGCCACTGCGTGCAGGGCCATGGTTGTGCACTCTGGCAAGAGCTCCTCGGATTTGAAGGGGGTTGAGGGTGGGGTGGGGAGGTTTTCTCTACAAGTAGGACATTTCTTGTATGCCTGCCACTAAGCGCAAACCAAGAGACTGGGTGGCTTTTTAAAAAGGTAGTAAATTGAGCTGAGCATCCTGTCTTTGGGCATAAAATACATAGGCGATATAAAAAGTCACGTGTTCTAAAACAGAAGCCCACCACGTTTTTCTTTGAACTGTATTCGCCATTTCCTTCACAATTAGAGGCGGGTGATATTTTGACTCTTAGAGACAAAAATGGTCAGATGAGCAGGGCTGGAATGGTTCAGCCAGGAAGATCTAAGTCTCTCCTAGTCTCTGATGGTGCCTTCTCACAAATGCAGGGTCAGCCCTGCCCTGCAGAGCACACTCTGTAACTCAAAGGCATCTGTAGCTTGGAAGGTGGGACAGTGCTAGTGACAGCTTCTTGGTTTTTCTCAGAGCTGAGCCATGGCAGCTGAAAGCAAGACTTCGGAGCTTGAAAGAGCATGTCCTCATGCAGCAACAGAGGCGTCCACAGTTATGCCTGGGACCAGTCAAGACTGTAAGGGCATCTGGGAAATTTACACACTCAGCCTCCCTGGTCTTCACATTTACCCTCCAAAACCTAAGACAAGGCCATTTCATTGTTTTGAGATCCTTAAATAAAAATTAGTTCCTAGACGTCCCTGGTGCTCCGGTGGTTAAGAATCTGCCTGCCAATGCAGAGGACACAGGTTCGATCCCTGGTCTAGGAAGATCCCACGTGCCACAGGGCAACCAAGCCTGTGTGCCACACCACTGAGCCTGTGCTCTAGAACCCATGTTCTGCAGAGACGCCAATGCAATGAGAAGCCCGTGCAGCGCAACTGGAGAAAGCCTAAGCATAGCAACCAAGACCCAGCGCAGTCAAAAGCAAATACTTAGAAAAAAAAAAAAAGACTAATTCTTATTGCCCAATTTTAAGGACATCGTTCTGGAAATGTTATGATGTGATCATTTTCAGTAGGCACACACAGGCTGCTCTACCAAAAAGTTTGGACAGCAAAAAGTAAACTTTGAGATTAATTAAAGAGAAGATGCCAGGTTATGTTTAAGAAGTACTCAGACCCTATCATGGAGTAAGACTAAAAATATGATCCACATGAATATTTCCTCTCTCTCGGTTTCTTCTCTTTGTAGTTTGAGCATATTGTTATGAATGTTCTCCTGGGCTCATGGGTTTATTGAGTATATATCTCTTTTCAAGGGACAATTAACTATTTTTTAAGGACTTCTGTATCACGTAACTTTGTGTATGCATGCTTAGACATGTCCTACTATTTGCGACACCATGGACTGTAGCCCACCAGGCTCCTCTGAACTCCATGGGACTGTCCAGGCAAGAACACTGGAGTGGGTTGCCACTTCTTTCTCCTGGGCATCTTCCCCACCCAGGGATCGAACCCGTGTCTTCTGCATTGGCAGGCTGATTCTTTACCACTGAGGCATCTGCAAAGCCCACATCAAGTAACTTACATCATGCTTATTTCTGTTTTTCTCCAAGAAAGGGATTTTGTAAAATAGGCTAAAACAGTCTCTCATTTCTCTCCATTATTTAAAGCTAGAATCCCAAAATAAAAATAACAGCCCTGGATTAGAGAGAATCGAGAAAGTTTTTGTGTTTATCAAGTTGTCTAACTTACTACGAACTAAAAATCCCTTTCAAACTGGCACCAAGGTGGCTTTTCTTCTTGAGCTGATTAGAACCACATGAGCTCAGGAAAAGCTGTCAGATCCTGCCTCTGGCACAGCTGGAACGATCCAACTGATTTGCCAGTGTGATTTAAAAAAAAAAAAGGAAACTTCATCCACAAATCATACACTCTGTTCTAGAGCCTCAAGCAAAAATTATTCCCTGTTCATTTTAAAAGAAGCAAAATTCCACTGTGACCTCTTTTATAGGTCCTCTGGAAAAAACAAAAGCACTGGGGTGATCTTGTGGTCAACCTTTCATATAGTAGGAGCTAACTGTCCCTTAGACTGCAAAGAGATCAAACTAGTCAATCCTAAAGGACATCAACCCTGAATATTCATTGGAAGGACTGATGCTGAAGGTGAAACTCCCAATACTTTGGCCACATGATGCAAAGAGCCAACTCACTGGAAAAGACCCTGATGCTGGGAAAGATTTGGAGAAGACAATGGCAACCCACTCCGGTAGTCTTGCCTGGAAAATCCTATGGACGGAGGAGCCTAGCAGGCTGCAGTCCATGGGGTCTCGAAAAGTTGGACACGATTGACCGACTTCACTTTCACTTTTCACTTTCATGCACTGGAGAAGGAAATGGCAACCCACTCCAGTATTCTTGCCTGGAGAATCCCAGGGACTGGGGAGCCTGGTGGGCTGCCGTCTATGGGGTCGCACAGAGTCAGACACGACTGAAGCGACTTAGCAGCAGCAGCAGCTGGGAAAGATTGAAGGCAGGAGGAGAAGGGGGCAACAGAGAATGAGATGGTTGGATGGCATACTGACTCATTGAACATGAGTTTGAGTAAACTCCGGGAGATGGTGAAGGACAGGGAGGGCTGGGGTTCTGCAGTCCATGGGGATGCAATGAGTTGGACACAGCTTTACTGACTGAACAACAATAGGAGCTAACTCAGAGCCAGCCTTATCTCCAGTTACTAGAGTCCCACAGACATATGGGGGGTGTCATTCAGAAAACACTGATCCTAGGAAATGATCATGATCTAACACCACGCTAGGATGTCTCCCTTTTCAGAATTCTGTTTGTCAGGCTGGCCCGGAGCAAATCAATGGATTAAATCAAACTTATCTTCTTGACCTGACAGTGATGGGCCCCTGGATCTGCTCTGTGGTGCTGATCACATTAAGTAGAGACACTCAAGTAGCTCCTGATTCCCCAGGGGACCCCTGAGGGGTCCCCTCCTCCCCAGCCTTTTCCCCACCACTTCCTCACTAAGCCTACCTGTCTCTCACTGAGGTCTCCTCTCTGCCAGATGGCCCTTGGCCTGGGTGATAAATAACTTCATGTAATCATGGATCCTAATAAAATTGTATTTATCTTCTCAGGAAACACAGATGCACCTAATCAGATCCAGAGTCATGCTGCCTGAACCCAAAAAGGTGACACCACATCAGTCTTTTAGTAAATAAAGCCTTTCCATCCCCTCACAACACACCCATGGGGCCCACTCTCGAGGCTGAAATTTTGCTGGTCATGCATTCCAGAAAGGAGATTTTGCTTGTTTATAAGTAAGAGAAAGTATTATTAGGAAGGGGGTGATGATCTTTATCTTGATTCTGCAAAATTCTTACTTGGCTTTATAATTTTTGTCTCACTTTGCCCTCTTGCTATGCACTGCATGGAGCTTCCCAGGCGGCGCTAGTGGTAAAGAAGCTGCCTGCCAATGCAGGAGACATAAGAGACATGGATTCAATCCCTGGGTCAGGAAGATCCCCTGGAGGAGGGCATGGCAACCCACTCCAGTATTCTGGCCTGGAGAATCCCATGGACAGGAGGTTGCAAAGAGCCGGATATGACTGAAGCTACTAAGCAACAACAATGCACTGCATTGTGGATTTTTTTTTTTTTTTTTTTAATTTCTGCATGCTTTGGGTCAAATTCTAGTCCAAAATCCCCAGCCAGGTTGGGCTGGTCTGGCCTAGCATCTCAGTGTTTTCTTCATGTGACTCTAAAAAAAGGGACTTCTTAGTCTCTTTGCCTTTATTAAAAAGAGTAGAACCATCTGAAATAAGCCCTTATTCCAGATACACAGCAGGAAGAATTATACACCAACCACTGATTGGGGTACTCTAAGTTTTCTCTGTGAAAATAGTGGGCAGAATTTCATAACCCATCGTTCCTCTATTAATAGTTAACCAGGCTGAGAAGATCTGAATAAAAGCACATCTTGTTGCATGCAACAATGGTTTGACAGAAGAACTGTATGGCAGAGTCAGTATTTTACAGCTTTCAGCTTCACTACGCAGTTTTGTAGCCGGGGAAGCCATGCATGCAGAATGGCAGAACTTACAATTGCCTACAAAAGCAGAGTACAATCCTACCTGTGGAGCCTCGCCACCAAGAGAAGGTGACAGTTCCGGGTTTTAAAAATACCCTAAACTGTAGAATAGTTTCAGAACAGAACTCATCGCTGTTTGAAGCACTCATCAAAGCAAGCCATTTTCAAGCAACTGTTGAAACATAAGCATTAAATTTTACAACCAGCCATTTGGTGTATTTTGAGACCAAAAAAATAGGAGAATGGGAGGAAAGCATTGAAGTTGATGTGTTTATGGATAAAATATGTGGAGGTTTGATATTTGACCACTTTCAGAGCCAGGAAGAGGGGCTCAGACCCAACGGGAAGAGCTTCCACAGCCTTAAACACAGCTCTTTTCCAAAGTGACTTCCCTTTACCCATCCACACCCCCTCCCAAAAAAAAATCAAAATGTACTTCATGAAACTATTGTATATGAAGCACTTATTAGCCATAATTAAATGGACAATATGAATTTACTACGTCTTTAGGACTCTGGCTTGTTCTGGTTTAGAGCAAGATGATTAATGCAAATACATATTACTTGAGATAACCATTTAGCAGCTAATTTAGCCAAATTTATTACAGCAGTTAGAGGTTTTTCATTTTAGCAGACGGAGACAAGGACATGCCAAAAGTGGGCAGCGTGGACGAGTGCACACTGCCCTCTAGTGGCCAGCCAGCTGGCGCGCTGCTGGGGGGAGTGCAGTCACTGAGATTGCCATCCCAGCGATAACAGCAGGTTGCGCACGTTTCCGGCATCCTTTTAAACCCTTCCCCTCCACAGCACTTTATTCCAGGGGCTGATTTATGGCACTTTCCCCCCTTTTACTAGCTCAGGAGTACCCAGATACAAATCAAATCCATTTCAACTTGGCAAGATTTTGGTTAAAAGTATCACTTTTAACATCTGCATTTTAAAGCTCTCTTTCCATGGGTATTTAATGGCACCGTTTCACATTACTGATTGTTTTTACTTGTTCCTTCATTTGGGGCCATATTTCAGAGTCCGTGCGGAGCCGTCACTCTGTTTAGCTCTAGCCAAGTCAATCCTGTGCCTCCCTTAGGCCAGCCTTTCTCTCTGACTTGGTGAGGGAATGTATTTTGTTCCAACGTTCAGCAAATTCTCCCCAGAACCTCCCAACTGACCCATGTAGATTTAGTTCATGCTATAAATTCTGTTCAACAGGATCAAAAGGCACTGATGTATAAGGACACAGGTTGAGATGGCTCGCGCTGAGGTGAAATGATCAAAGACAGAGGGGGAAAGCATCTTCGGAACCATTCAAATATCCAGAATCGCAGAGGGGGCTACCTCGAAACCATGAATAAATCACATCCAGATTTGCCTGTGGTCCCATCTGACGTCAAACCCTCCCTTGACAACATCCACGCCGCATTAAGCGTTCTGTGAGCCAGCAAGATCTGCAGTCCTGTTATCCTTCCCTTCACACCATGACTGCCCCAAATGGAATCAAGTCCTGCTACAAACATAGTAACCCTACCTCCAGAGCTGCCGCTCCACTGAATTGGTGATTTTATTTGTCCTACTAATGGCATTCTACATTAAGCATACACAGGGGCACCCCTGACTCGATGCAAGACCTCCTCTTTCTAAGCGCCAGATTTTGCAGAGACGATGATCATTTCATCCCAGTCTTAACATGCAATGCCTTGTTTTGTTTTTTCACTAGTGCTGAATAAGGGCCAGTGTGTGACCAAATACTACCGCTGGATGCAGAAGAACGGAGGCTACATTTGGATCCAGTCTAGTGCTACCATAGCTATTAACGCCAAGAACGCAAATGAGAAGAATATCATCTGGGTGAACTATCTTCTGAGGTATATTTCCGAATTCTTTCTCATTCCTGTCTCAGTTATAAAACATAAAGCCCGATGGTTCATAGCTGACATGTTGTATTATCTTTTGACAGTATCTGGTATGGAATTACATGGAAATTCTGCTTTTCTTTCCACAAGAGTCAAAGAAATGGGAAAGGCTCAAAGTTATGTCAGTAGGGACTCCCAGGGCAGACCTGTGAACTGTTCACTAGTTCCCGGTCAGCAACCACTTGGGCAGCTTTGCAGAAGTTGCTTTGGTTTCCCCACAAACGTTCGGGCCAGATAAAGAACACAGACGTTTGCCTCCAGTGGAAACATTCAAAAAGCATCCCCTTCTCCCCGACACATTCTCATACTCATGCACTCCAACCCCTGCAAAAATGGTGTGAACGGGGTTGGAAAGAAGTGGCGGAGTTCATTATATTCCTCTTGTATCCCATCCCTTTGAAGCCCTGAGCATATTACATGGGGTTAGATTCCTCAAGCACTCAAGTTTAGGTAAGTGAAGGGAGTCACTTCATCAGAATTGAGACAGTTTCAGTATACAAATGAAGGAGTCTTCTTTTGCCTGCTCTGTGATCTCAGGCAAGTGTGACCACTACTTGAATGCATCATCAAATTTATATCCATTAATGCAGCCAAGCCCAACAGCTTCCTGAATTCCAGTGTGCAACACCATTCCTCTCTCCTTCTTCAAATGCTTGTTGCCTATGCATTCAGACAGCACCACGGTAACCAAGATGAAGAGCCTGGGTGGTCTGCATCTGGGGACAAGCTGTCTGAGATCTTCTCCACCAATCCTGCTAGGAAATTCTCCAACTGCCCAGCCTGGCTCCCTCCCATCACCGTCATTCCAGTCTTTGGTTTCTCTTGGCCTAAAGCCACCAAGCAGGGCTCACACGTGGCCTTAGGAGGTGAGCTGCCAGTAGGTGTTCTGAATGGAAGTTGTTGCCCTTTGGCTGATAATGTCGGTAGGGAGTACCCGAATCCCGTTTTTCTCTGAGACTGAGATGCTGACGGCCGTGGCTCATCAGCACGCTGACCCTTCAGTGTTTTCGCCTCCATTGGTGACTGGAAGGCATGAATGTGCTTGCTCCCAACAGCATATCCATCAGGCGCTAATGATTATTGCTCTAGAGAGGGCTTTAATGCGTACCACTTAGAAGAGTCTTCATTCATCTACTTTCTTTTTCCTTTTTTTGACCTCTTCTACTCTACATTAAGTCTCTCTAAAGGTAAAAGTATGGGTATTTAATGGGGCTTTCTCCAAAGCCTGCTTTTCATGCAAACTATGCTGTTTGTGATACACTCAAGGTGGGTTCTGCTTTCAGGGAATTCTTTTACTTAGAGGTTTATGGAATAGTCGCTCTAGGCAATGCAGAAGGTTATAAAAACTCACATGCCGAAGAGAAAACAGAATAAGGTATTGCAGCGTTGATGTTCACTGGCTAGGCAAAAATGGTGTTGTGCCAGGGAGATACATGATTCTTAAAAGTCAGATGTTAGTGGGACTTCCCTGGTCCATGCTGCAGCTAAAGATCCTGGGTGCCACAACGAAGAACCAGGGCCGCCAAACAAATAAATAAAAATAAATATTAAAAACATTAGACATGAGTAATAGGGACACAGAAGCCTCAAAGATGGCTGGCCCCCAGCAGCTGGAACCTCGGGCGCTAAACTCATCCCATGGTTGTTCACCTGATTCAAGGAGATTTCTTCCCATGGGGATCTTACTGCCTCATCAGCCTCGTGACTTCCTACTCTGCCCCCAAACAGAGGGAGAGGGGAGGGTTAGGAAGAGGTCAGTCTGTGCTACTCTGGAGCCACACTCTTGGTCCAGACGAGGATCACACAGTACAGACTCATGAGCATTGGTTGCTCCTATTCCACCCAGTTCCATCTGGAGAGGAAGGAAGCAATTTGGGTATCAAAGACCAGCCTCCTGGCTCAAAAAGCCTCAGCCTCAGGCCAGCCAGACCTGTTTCCGCAGACCTGAAGACTCTCCGTGGGTTCACTACTAGAAGACTGTCAGTCGGAGGACAAGTAACTTGTGAAACCTTCTCGGCAGCTGGACCACGGAGGCTGAAAAAGATGAGCTCCAGTGAGAGGGAGGAGCCCCAAGTCTGCCACTCACCAGGATCACTTCCTCGCCTGGAGGTCTACAAAAACAGGCCTTGGCCTTGGCCAGATAGCAACTACTGAAGCTGGTTTTTCCCTCCCATCTTCTTACCCTTTGTTCCTCCCCGGGCAGTAATTTTCTGCTCCCTCTGCTAGCCAGAGTCCCTCACTTCTGAGCCCCCTCCAGGCTAGCAGTTCCCTGTTCTGAAATTACTTCAGCCATTTCCTCCAGTCTTCTTCCTGTGCCCTTACAACACGTGGTAGAATCACAGAGACTGCGTAAGGGTTAGGGCCACCTTCCCACCATCGGCTCAGCTGATAGTCTAGAAAAGGCTCTGCTGCTGACACCAATTCACACTAAGGAGTAAACGCTAAATGCCCGATCATTTATCTTAGAGAATTAACGCCACCCTCCCCCCCCACCCCCAGGATATTGGCGATTGTAGAGCAGTTACTGAAACAGTGCCTCTTTGATATAGGAATTTCATTAGAAATGAGCTAGGGAGCCAGTAATCACCAATGGTAGGTGTCTGGCTGACTGGCCATGATATCAACAGGAGGACAGAAGAGGGCATTCTCCATTTGGAGAAAAGAGGCTTTCCTTGTACCTTCACATTATGGTAGCCTACCCTGCTTGGGTGCCGGGCTGGCCTTGGAGTGGCATTTCATGAAGATCGCTAGCTCAGACTGACCGAACGCACTCCCTTTTCCAGGAGAGGCATTCTTCTGAATTAAAAATGGAACAAAACTTAAGCACCTTTGTGCAGATGGGGTTAGATCTATTCTGTTAGGGCCTCTTTCACACTGCAATCAGATCTCAGCTAACAAGCCACAGGTGTACACCACATGAGCAGATGGAAATGTGATTGTAATGGGTGTGTTGACAGTTCAGTAGCCATAATCCACGCAGCCCAAGGTGCACCTGTGCATCCGTCAGATCGTCAGGCGCTGGGGGCTCTGCCCCCCACTACCCCCGCCACCACCCCACCACACACATACATAGTCTCTGAACAGCAGAGGAGCTCCATCAAGGAGCCAACACAAGGATGCTGAAACGAGGGCCTCATTAGGAGCCCAGGAGCAGACAGGGCACGCCAGGAGGCAGGGGGATGAACTGTTGAGGGTACTTTGCGCATCCTCTATTCCCCCAGGTGTGAGACGAGGTGGAATGTTAAGCAGCACAGTTCCCTGGCCCCCAGTGGTATCTGATTATTTAAAAGCTTTTCAGTGGCTTTCATGGAGCATTTGGGTATTCAATCATTATAGCAAGGTGCGCCTGTACCCCAGCCATGCAATCCAAGTTTCTATAAAAGTCCTGTGATGAGCTGAGAAATGATTTCATGGTTAGTCTTCTAACTCTCTGAGCTCCCCAAAGTTTGGGGCACGGAAGTGGAAAAAGGATGGTCAAAGGCAAGCCATCCCGAATGGGTGTGTGCACTCCTGATGAACGCCTCCCTCCCCCTCCCCCACAGCAACCCCGAGTACAAGGACACCCCAATGGACATCGCACAGCTCCCCCACCTGCCGGAGAAAACTTCGGAGTCCTCGGAGACCTCCGACTCTGAGTCAGACTCTAAAGACACCTCAGGTATTACAGGTATTACAACTTCTCCATGTTCTGCGCTTAAGGCTTGCCTTTCCAAATATGAGGGGTGGGCAACGGCCAGAGGGCCATCATCTGAATTAAACAACTGGTCAAATTTTATATAGAGAAGTCAGTCATGTCAAGGTATTACTGAGCCTTTCTCAACACACATATGTATATATACTTATATACCACTACATTCATATGTACACATTATATATGTGTGTGCACATACATAAAACACACACTTATGTATGTGGTATTATATAAATATATACATGTATATGGGCTTCCCTGGTGGCTCAGATGGTAAAGAATCTGCCTGCAATGCGAGAGACCTCGGTTTGATCCCTGGGTTGGGAAGATCCCCCAGAGAAGGGAATGGCAACCCACCCTAGTATTCTGGCCTGGAGAATTCCTAAACAAAGCAGCCTGGTGGGCTACAGTCCTCTGGATTCCAAAGAGTCGGACAAGAATGACTAACACACACATACATGTATATAAATATGTAAAACTACATACATATATGCATGTCGTTATATATTAATACACATAGGCATTTTATGGTATATAAATATATACACACAAATATACAGAGAGACTGATTAATTTAGCCATCACTTAATGTCAGCCCTCCATACCGAAGAAGACCTGCCCTAACCCCATAGCTACCTCCACCCTCTTTACCAGAGCAGACAGCAGGGCTATCTTTGTTGCTCCAAGACCGACTGTGACTTTGAGCCCCAAATGTTCACACACTCACCAAGCTGGGATGGAACCCCTAAAGTGGGATACTCAATGGCATCAGTAACTGACTCTTTCTGCGTGCTGGACTGTTACTCATTTTCTGAATCTATGCTGAATAAATCCATGCTTTCCCTTTCCTAGTTCTTTTGGGAAGCAGACTGAATAGTTCTTTGGAACATAGAAAAGTTAACATAAAAATTTACTTTTCCTCCAATCCCCAGTCCCCTTCTACAGGCACACATAGATCCAGGGGGCACATAACTCAGAGAATTTACAACTGCAAAAATTTCTAAGCTTCTTCTAACCCAACCTTTTCTACTAAATAAAGGAAAGCCAGAGTAAGTGATGTGAGTTGCCCAAGGTTCCAGTCCAGGCTGCCATCCAAAAGCATGTAGCAGAGACATGAAATCAGCATCATCACTAAATGTTTTGAGGTTATATTACTAAGAAAACCTATCCTCCCTAAAATGTGGCAGATGACTAGGGCTCCCCCACCACAAGCGCCATCCATTGGGAACCTGCTCCTGTGGACACATATCCCTCTACTCCAGACAGCCTCAGGGAGGCAGGAAGAGGTGAGGAGGCTCTTGATAGTTTTCTGCATTTGTTTGAGGGTCTTCACTGGGGCAGAGTTCCAGAACAGACAATCTCTGCTCCATAATTATACAATATATAGCAGTGAACCCAAAAGACAAAATTTCCCTGCCCTGTGGAGTTTGTATTCCAGTTGGGGGAAAAGACAGAATAAAAATAAAACACACAAATGAATCAGGTGACATTCAGTGCTCTGAAGAGTAACAACTCTAGGAATAGACAGTATGGTTTTCAATAAGGAGCAAATATTTGCCAGTAGAAAACGCACACCTCTTTGGGAGGTCACCTTGCAAATCATCATTTTCCTGGGCCGCTGACACCTTATTCCCGGTTATTTACGCTGACTCCATGAGTATTTCTGCAGAACTTCTCAAACGTTAAGGTGCCTAAGAATCACCTGGGGATCCTGTTCAAATGAAGGATCCCATTCAGTAGGTCTGGGTGGACGCCTGGGCTTCTGCACTTGGAACAAGCCTCCAGGTGATGGGGCCCGTGCTCTGGGAGTCACTCCCCCTCCCGCCATAACCTCGGTCCTCACGAGAGAGAAAGCCAAGGCTTTAGGTTTCCAAAGTGGCAAAGCCAGCAGCAGCTCAGGATGGGACAAGACACCCAGCCCTCGCTCCCCTCCCCCGCCCCCGCCGGTGAGAGGTGCGCGTTGTGCTGCTAGCCTGACCTCTCCTGTGTCTCCCCCCACACAGAGGACAACGAGAACTCCAAGTCCGACGAGAAGGGGAACCAGTCGGAGAACAGCGAAGATCCGGAGCCCGACCGTAAGAAGTCAGGCAACACGTGTGACAACGACATGCACTGCAACGACGACGGCCACAGCTCCAGCAACCCGGACAGCCGCGACAGCGACGACAGCTTCGAGCACTCGGACTTTGAGAACCCCAAGGCGGCCGAGGACGGCGGCGGGGGCGGCTTCGGCGCTCTGGGCCGGATGCAGATCAAGGTGGAGCGCGGCTACGTGGAGAGCGAGTCGGACCTGCGGCTGCAGGACTGCGAGTCGCTGTCGTCGGATAGCGCCAAGGACTCGGACAGCGCGGGCGAGGCGGGCGCGCAGGCCTCCAGCAAGCACCAGAAGCGCAAGAAGCGGCGGAAACGGCAGAAGGGCGGCAGCGCCAGCCGCCGGCGCCTGTCCAGCGCGTCGAGCCCGGGCGGACTGGACGCCGGCCTGGTGGAGCCCCCGAGGCTGCTGTCGTCCCCCAATAGTGCCTCGGTGCTCAAAATCAAGACCGAGATCTCAGAACCCATCAACTTCGACAACGACAGCAGCATCTGGAATTACCCGCCCAACCGGGAGATCTCCCGGAACGAGTCGCCCTACAGCATGACCAAGCCCCCCAGCTCTGAGCACTTCCCGTCCCCGCCGGGCGGCGGCGCGGGCGGCGGGGGGCTGCACGTGGCCATCCCGGACTCGGTCCTCACCCCGCCCGGCGCCGACGGCACCTCCTCCTCCGCCACCGCCACCACCCGCAAGACTCAGTTCGGCACGTCGGCCCCCGCGGCCTTGGCCCCCGTCGCCTCCGACCCGCTGTCGCCCCCGCTGTCGGCGTCCCCGCGGGACAAGCACCCCGGGGGCGGGAGTGGGAACGGGAACGGCGGGGGCGGCCCGGGCGCGGCCAACTCCTTGCTCTACACCGGGGACCTGGAGGCTCTGCAGAGGTTGCAGGCGGGCAACGTCGTGCTGCCGCTGGTGCACAGGGTGACCGGGACCCTGGCGGCCACCAGCACGGCCGCGCAGAGGGTCTACACCACGGGCACCATCCGCTACGCCCCCGCCGAGGTGACCCTGGCCATGCAAGGCAACCTGCTGCCCAACGCGCACGCTGTTAACTTCGTGGACGTTAACAGCCCAGGCTTCGGCCTCGACCCCAAGACGCCCATGGAGATGCTCTACCACCACGTGCACCGGCTTAACATGTCGGGACCGTTCGGCGGCGCGGTGAGCGCGGCCGGCCTGACGCAGATGCCCGCGGGCAACGTGTTCACCACGGCGGAGGGACTCTTCTCCACGCTGCCCTTCCCGGTCTACAGCAACGGCATCCACGCAGCACAGACTCTGGAGCGCAAGGAGGACTGAGCGGCGCCCCCTGGCGGCCTGGCGGGGGGCTCCGCCCGCCCCCGGAGGCATCGTCGGCGTTTTCGTTTAGACCTTTGATTCTAGCACTTTGAATTCGAACAGGTCAGCATCTTCTCTTCGCCACGACGGTCCCCGATCCACCCCCTTTTCTTTCTTTCACTGGACTCATTCTTTCCTGTAAAGATATTTTTTATTTTTGGGGCCTTCAGAGGGTCAGACGACCAGTTGCCTGCCCTTTTGTCTTCTTCTGAGATGTGTGTTGGGTTGTTTTGCTCTCTTTTGCATCTTTATTGAGATGTCTTTCATGTGTATATGCCTCTGCCATAGAATACTCAGTCTTGTGGTCAAGAGATTTCTCAAGTGACAACCATTGGGTGTTCTTCGTAAAGATCTTGATATGATCAAGATTGAAAGAGACAAGGATAAACAATGTGCCCTGTTTGACTAAGTCAAATGAAATGGGGTGGTGTTTTGTTTCTGTTCCTGATTCCTTTGAAAATAGGGGGATAGCATTTTAGAATTTTATGCAGAATTTAATTCTCTTTTTATGGTTAAGATTTTAAGATTTTCTTACTTGCACATAAAAATAATTTGGGTTCTTAAGCTTAATTTCTGGCCTGTGACTAGAATGTTTAAAAACAAAAAGTTGGACTAAATGTTAATTACTGAAACATTAACTTAATTTCTAAAACCATGGTGCTATCATTTATTAATCTGTAATGTCTTCATACAAAATGCAGCTCCTGGGCTGGGTTTTGGAAAAAACAAACAAAAAGTGTGTTCTGTCCTGGTCTGGAGTCCACTGCTGCAGTCTCCTTGGTTAGTTAAGACAAAGCCCTCATTAACGTTTGCTGCAGGACTTAAAATTTACCTCCCAACTAACAAACATAGCCTCACATTAAATTTAATGGGTCAGGAAAGCCCTTTTTAAAAGGGTTTTTGGAAAACTCAATCAAACTGACTTGAGGAGCAGTTTAGGTACATTCTGTCTTTTGTTGAGCTTTGTTTCTTTCCTTTTCTCAGTCTAACTGAGGCTAATTTTTACAACTTCAATAACACTTCAGAGTAAAAGAAGGAAAAAATATTTAACATTTTTTTTTTCATTTCTTGCTTTAAAAAAAGGAAGGTTGTATTTGTATTTTGGGGGACTGATTTGATGGATTTTTTTTTCCCCTTTGGTTCTTTCATATCTAGGTTGGAACCAATAAGGTTTAAAACTAATGAATGGGTTCAAATAAGCTTCAAACAGATAACTGCAACTGAAAACTGCACATTAAGTTAAAAAAAAAAAAAAGAAAAAAAAGAAAACGGAAAAAAATATCCTATTTTGTCTTCGTTGCCAGAAATCAGTGTAGTGTCAAACACTCCAAATGACTGTCAAGTATAAATTCTTCTTCCACTCCATTTTTGGCAGCTGTTTGTTGAGGCATCTAATAACAGATGTGAGAACTGTAACGTGTGCGCTGTGTACGTGTCCTTGGCCGTCAGTCCATTGCAGTTTCAATGTGTGTTTCTATATGCAGTATATACTAAGCTAATGTAGTTGTTTTGTCCTTTGTCTTCTCTGTGCTCTATCTCTAGTCTGGAGTGGTACAGTCCCATTCCTGCAGTCGTAGTGAATCAGTGATTCTTGGGGGTTAGTGATTTTTGTGTGGTGGCCTTCCTCTGTAACGTCACCCTATGCTGCTTCTACTGTCTGTGACTTCCGTTTCACTCCTTAAAATTCCTGCTGTTGCTTTACTGGTGTATATTCTCCTGACCTCTCCCCTCTCTTTCCCTCTCTCTCGTCTCCCCTTTTCCTGCCTCGTCTCCCCACCACCCCAACTTCTCCCCAACTTCTCTCCTTTTTCATTCTCAGAGATAAAAAGACTCTTAACTAGCTCAAGGTTAATGGAGCCATTTTTTCCCACAACGGAATTCTGGGTACGACTCTTTCTTCTGCAGTGCCACGTGACGCGCTGAAGAATAATGCTCAGATGTATGAAATAAATTAATGCCATATAGCCTCAGTTGTTAACATTCCCAGAGTCCCTTGTGCTCTACCTATAAGCAGTGGGTGCTTTTCTTTGGTTTCTTTCCAGGTTGGCTGATGGAGCAATATATAAAGCAATTTACCAGTGAGACAGAAAATTATTTCAAAGGTCAACCAACATTTTTTAAAAACAAAAGGGGAGGGGGGGATGGACTATAGAATTGTCATATATATTTGTTTATGTGTGCAATGCTAATAGAGTAACTCGGCTGTCCTTTGAATATCACTGTGTTGAGTGGATTCCTCCTGGCCCTCTGATTCCATGAGTTGGGCCCAAACCACTGTGGAATAGTAACAAAAGAAAAAGAAGTTCAATGCCACAAATTTTAATAGCGAGTGCTTACTTGAAGGATCTGAGTCGTTTTAGAAGGTGAAGAAGGCCAATCATGAAATTTAAAGATTAATTTTGGAAGCTCTACTCTAGCTATCGAACAATCAAAGGAACGCACCTATCAGCTACAAAGAACAGCTAGACAGCTGTTGTTGTTGTTTTTTTTTTTTTTCTTTTATAAATGTTTCCGTGTTGTGTCAGAATGATTTCTGGTGATTTAAACTAACAGATAATCACAGCTGCTGTCTAAATCCATAGTGTTAAAATTACAAAATGAAAAAAAAAAAAAAAAAACACTTCATTACCTGTGAAGACTGTGTCTGTGTTTTTAACTATTTCTTGTACAAATATATGAAAACTTTTATGAGGAGACTGGTGCCAAGTAGCTGAATAATGGGGAAAGGGATATTCTGTTCGTAAAAATCTTAGCAGTGTTACCAACTCTACAATATATATATAAAAAAATTAAAACGTTACAAAGCGACAGCTATGGTACATTTGTTTTGTGTGAAGCTAACCCGGACCTAACTTCCTGAGTGCCTGGCTTATTTTGAAACATTTTTTTTCATTGACCATTGATAATGCTGCAAATCAGAAATGTACATACTTCATTTACAACAGGGTTCTTTTTATACTTTTGTAGATTCTCATACATGTCACATACATGGTTGTCTTTATGTAACTTAATTTTTCATCCGCAGGTGCCATTTTCATAATAAACTTCTCTTGGATTTGTTACTATCTGGCATCATTTCTTTTACATGTAACCATCCTAACTAATGAATGCTGGTAGTATTTGTTTAAGCAGGTACCTTGGTCATTATTCTTGATTTAAAAAAAAAAAATTTTTAAGCATCCATATTTTTGCTAGTTTTGGACAAAATACATAGCTTGTGTACCTATGAGGCTGACAAGGCACAGATTAAGATGCTAATCCAAATACTACACCAAACTTGCAACCATCCTAAATTTTCAGCTACCCAAACTCATTGTCATATGAGCATTGCTATGCACATTATCAAAGCTGAACAACAGGCCTGCAACATTAACCACTATGGGAAGTGTGCATTTTTTTCTTGATTAATGCACAGTAAGTGGTGACAGTTTTCATACATTAATCATTTAAAATGCACTCGATATTTTCATTTATTACAAGCTGTAATGTATAACCAACTGTTCCATTGCTTATAGCTTCTCTTTATACTAAATATGTATTTTCTTTCTCCAGACAAGCCAAGTAAGTCATGATTATGCTGTGTTATTGGGTAGGTCAGCACCCAGCCTGTCCCGCTTTGAGGCAGGTCAGCTGGCTAACTCCAAAAAATAAACAAAGGGAAAAAACTTCAACTGTTATCTAAAAGTTAAGGATGGAGGTGGGTCACCTGTTAAGTCTGTGCACTCCAGAAAATGAAGACGTGGATGGGTTGAGCAGAAAGAAAAGGTAAATACTTTGTCCAAAATCTCCCGACTATTGTAAATATTATGTCCTACTCTGAGTCTCCAATGACAGTTGCCAATTCAAGAGTACTTTTGGTTAATGGAGAATTGCTTCAGACTGGTGGATATGGTAATGTGGTTATGGTTGTGGATCTCTAGATCTCTCCAGTAGGCCCTTTCTGGATCCCTGGAAATAAGTACTTAGAAATAGAAAGAAAGTGACTGAGAATACAGAACTGGGTTCTCTCAACTACTTTGCCAAAATGTATCTTTCCCTTTTGCTCTTGAGAGAAGAATTTAGGAGAGCAAGATTGAGAAGCAAACAAATTGATGCAGCTGGAAACACAATCCTGAACAGATGACTGAGTGTTGAAGCCAGCTTACCCAAGGCACTCTCTCTCAAGATGTTGACAGAGCTGGCGCTTAGCTGTGAGTTGTGGCTTCCAGAGCTTTACATGGAGGAGGGGCTACCAAGGCAGAGGGCTGACTCTGTTGGCCCAGTGACGAAGTTGGTTGGCCATCACCCTTTAATTCTGGACACTCCTTCAGCCCTGAGATCTGGAGCTAGGAGCAGTTGGGAGTTGAAAAGGGGAAGTCAGACATGGTAATGAGTGAATTGAAACCCTCACAATATTTGGAGCTTCTGAAATAGAAATGGTAGAAATCCTGGATTCTTACAAGCTCAAGCATCCTTAGCATCAAGTTTCCTGTCCTTTATTTGTACCCAACCATGCTAAAAGTCTGTCACAATGAAGTAAAGAACATTTCTTAGCCAAAAAAAGAGGGAGTGAGCTCTGGCGCAGACCCCTGACAACGGGGCAGCCCTGCCACTTCCCCAGCCAAGGGGCTGCCAGCCGGATGGGAGCCCTGAGCCCCCCACAAGCTGCCCACAGGCTCCCCCAGGAGCTCTTCCCTCCCCGGGCTGGCAGCAAGTCACTTTGTCAAAGCTTCAGTGCGCAAGTGATGGACAGAGCAGGGAGCTAAGGCCAGCTCTCCGTATTTCTTCTTCCCAGCTGATACCACTACTTATTTATCTGACAATAAGGAACAATAACAGCATAATGTAGCAAGCAGGACAAGAGGGAAGGCATGCATTCACTTGAGCATAAAGAAACTGGTCTTAGGGGACTTCTCTGGTGGTCCAGTGGCTAAGACTGCATACTCCCAATGCAGGGTGCCCAGGTTCAATCCCCTGGTCAGGGAACTAGATTCCATGGGCCACAGATAATAGTTCCCAGGCCTCAAAAAAAGATCCTGAATGTGGCAATGAAGACTCAGTGTAGTCAAATAAATTAAAAAAAAAAAAAAATAGAAACTACTATTAGTCCTTTTGGACTATAACTCTTACCCATCTTTGCCTACTCCTAGACAAAGCATATTTATGTTGACCATATTTAAAACAATTTGAAACCAAATTGGCCTATGCTTTGCATTGAAAGTAAGAGGTCATGTATATTTCCAAGCCCAGAAGAGAGTCTGTTCAAGCCAAGAAGATTGTAATCCAGGTTCAAAAATTAGAAAGAGTGAAGGACTTGGGAGAGAAGGAAGAGTAGCTTTGCTAATGCTTCATTTCGTGTAATGAAAAAAGGCAAACCTTGTTCATGAGCATGATTCCCAAAGAATGATGACAACTAGCAGGCTTAAGAAACAATTCTGGGATGCTAAGGTAAGTTAACACCCTTAGATGCTTCTGCCTTTCTGTATCTCCTAGGAAACCATTGTAAAGAATGGGGCTGACCTGGTAAATTCACCACAGACACAAATCATGGCTTGTTCATTTTCATGTATCCTCCACAGCCTAGCTCAATGATTTATGAATAGTCTTGGCTCGGTGAAGATCTACTGAACACTGATGGATGAAGACACGTGGAAAAATAAAGATGAAACATGACTTGTCAAGAGACAGAGATTCTGTGAGAAATGTCCATGTGGTTGGCAGGATGGCTTTGAGTTTCCACCAAGAAAGGAATGGCAAGATGGATAAGGCAGCGACTGCATTCATTCCTGCCTTCTTGGGTAGTCCATATGGCTGGCCCAGGGTTGGCCATCAAGAAATGTTGGTTGGAGGATGTGTGTGTGCATCCACAATACTATTTAATCTGTTTTCAAGAGTAAGTCAGGTACCACGAATAAAGGAGGAAGAGGAAAGAGCCCATGCAGTTAATAACTGACTTAGTAAACTTTGACATCACAGCCCGTGGATAGCTAGATCAGCGGATCTTAGATTCACCAGAAGGTATCCCTTAATAGTGTATCCTCACAGATGAGTGGTGAGCTATCTAAACTCAGTCATCATCCAGAGACTCTTAGCAACCAAGAGAAACTCTCTGGTGTAGAAATCACATCTCCCTAAGGTCCTTCCGGCCTTATGGATGAACATACTGAGAAGGTGTTGAACTGAAACCTTCCCTCTGGAGTTACACAGACTAAATCTCAACCCTCTGCCATCTGAGTAGTTTCCAAATATGTGAAGATGGATATCAGAGTTTCAGTAAATCTCTCGGGTAACTATCACCTGTTCTTTTCACGGCTCCTCCAATGGCACTGTGGGGGATCCCTCTGCCATCCTAGTCACCCTCATCTGGGTGCACCAGGATCTGTCAAGGCCACCATACTGGTTTTCTAGGGCCAGCTTACAGCCACCAACTGGGTGCTGGCTCCAAACACCAGAAATTTATTCTCTCCTAATTCTGAAGACCTGAAGTCTGAATTCAAGGTGTCACGCAGCTTGATTCCTTCTGAAGGGCTCTAATGGAGAGTCTGCTCCTTGCTTCTCTCCTACTTTCTGCCGGGGACCAGCCCTCCTGGGCATTCCATGACACATCACTGTGATCTCTGCCTCCCCATCACTGGGCCATCGTCACCCTGTCGCTGCATCTTCACATGGAGTTCTCTCCACCATGTGCGTCTCTCCTTTTCCAATAAGGACACCAGTCATATTGGATTAGGGCCCACCCTACACCCATAGGATCTCATCTTAATTAATTGTATCTGCAATGACCCTACCCTGAGAAGGAAATGGAATTAAGGCCACAGGCTGAGGTACTAGAGGTTAGACATCGAGTCTTTGGAAGACGCTATTCAACCCATAACAGCCCCTTTTAAAACATAGCACCCTGGGTCAGTCACAGGGCTCCATTGTTATTTGGTGCCTGCCTGGGCTGCAAGTCCTATTACAGCTCCTGCTCAGGACTCTGAGCATTTAATTAAAACAGACTGAACCTGAAGTCACTTCTTAGCAGCCAAACCAACTGCTATTTCATCTTGAGCCTCTAGTCAACCAGATCACCTGGCCTTTATACAAAGTTTTGATAAGGTAGGTCTCCCACCTTCAGTGTGTATATAGGCCTCATGTAATGTTGGCATGTTCTTGGGGGAAAAGCAGTTTAAGGAAAGAAGGTCCCTCATTCCCGAGGCATGGAAAGTGAGCAAGGCTCTGTCCTTGTGAAAACATTGTTCATTTTCATTATACTCTATGTGCCCTCCAAGACATCTTCACCCAGCCCTGCTAGAGAGGAGAGACCTGGCCCCAACCTTTGCAAACTCTGAAAGTGAAAGTGTTAGTCACTCAGTCGTGTCCAACTCTTTTGCCAACCCATGGACTATAGCCCACCAGGCTCCTCTGTCCATGGGATTCTCCAGGCAAGAATACTAGAGTGGGTAGCTATTCCTTTCTCCAGGGGATCTGAACCCTGGGATAGAAGCACGTAATGCATCCGTAACAAATTCCCAGTGGGTTACTCTCTTGTGAATAAACTGAGGCAGGGAAAAAACAACCATGAGAAGGAAATGGAAAGAATTAAAGGAACTACCGCACCAACCATTTCACAGGAGCAGAACTGCGGCAAGATGCCAGATCACTGATAGGTATGTGTAAAATCATCCACTTGAAAGTCAAATACAAATCATGAGGCCAAACTCATCAACTTTCTGAAAATGGGTAGACCTCCTTTTGGACCTCCTTTCATGGACTAGAATCAAAGCGATTATTGTAAGATTGTCTTGTACTTTCCCGGGGACAAAGCAGAGTTGTTTTTTGTTCTGTTCATTTCTCTACTGGCAGCCACGAGATACACCAATAGGAGTGACCCAGATAATGTTCCTCTGTTGAAAATTTTCTAGGATAAAATTAATTTGTTTTAAAAATAATATATGCAAATCTCTAAAGCCACTTTAAGGGGGGGAGAAAGGAGCAGAGGGTGAGGAGGTGGCTTTTCCTTGTACTGAAGGAGTTCTTAGATTTATAGCGGAAGTGTCAGAAACAGGATGCAATATTCCCGTGAACCCCCTACCTCCCCCCAAACAAAACCATTATACCCTTGATGAATTATTGACTTTAGAGTTTTATCTGTGCCATGAATAATCACAAACTTGGGAGTCTCAGGGCACAGTTCATAAACAAATAATTATATCACAATGATAATTTTTCAGGAATTACAACATCAATCATGGCCATGTTATTATCAAGTACATTTTCTGGTCGCCTCTATTCATCAAACCCTCCTCCCTCTCCACCCTTCCGCACCACACAAGCAAAACTCATCACCAGATTGCCTCTTATTTACACATCACTCAAAGCAGGACAGAGCAGGCACACACAAAATGGGCCAACCCAGCATTTATGAGAGATGAGTTTTCATTAAGAAAGTTCAAATTAAATGCATTGAGAAAGATGGAGGGGGAGAGAATTAATTATTCCAGACTCCCCCAAAGAAGCTCCTTTGAAAAGATCTTATTTGGAAGATAAAAACCAGATGGAAGGTTTATTCCATTTCAGGCAATACTAATACAGAAAAAGGAAAAAAAAAAAAAAAGAGTCTCTGAAAGTCAAAGAAGTTACAGTCACGCAATAATGTGCCCCTTTTTAAAATAATGGTGATATATATGCATCAAGCTTGGGCCCTGTTCTATAGCTCCCTTCTTCAGTTGGAATAGGTGACTGGCAGTGGGGATGGAACTCAGAACAAGTGTAAATCCCTTGCTCAAGTCTCTATTTGAGTCAGGAAATAGAGGTGCTCAGAATGCTCGGGTCTAAACCACTTTCCCAAGAGCATTGCAGAAGATTAATAATTCCAAACCCAGTAACCACAGTCAAACTGCCTTACTGAGTAATTTAACTCACTTAAGGTCATAGGCCTACTCTCCCGCGATAAGAGGTACACCTCACAATTCAGAAGAAAAATAGCAAAGCGACATAGAGCAAGTACCGTCTTCAGAGAAGAGCTTGTACGATAGGGTTAAATCCATAGCACAGTGATGCTTATTGGCCTCTGCTTCTAACTAGCAGGCCATGCAGACAATGCCATGCAACCCAGAACGACGGAGAGGGAGGACCACTGGAAAGGAGACCCCAACCCATGCACCCGAGCCAGTCCAGCCCCAGTCACGCCTCGCTCTGAGGGCGGCCCTTGGGGACGTATGGCCTGCACTTAGATCAGATTCTCCTCTCCTTGGCATCAAACTGGGTCTAGGGAAAGGTAGGGCTGGTGCCCGAAGCTGCTGCCACTCTGCCCCACCAGCCCCTGGCCCCAGGCGACCCACGGGGCAGCTCCCGTTTTATTTCCTTGAAAACCTGGTCTGCCTCCTCTCTCTACCACTCTCATCACACCCTTCCAGTTCCTTGGACGAACGTACCTGGCCTGTGAAGGCAGGTCACCCTGCCTTAAGGCCAATCTTATTTAATATACAGACTCATTAAAAGAAGGGGCAGTGGGATGGCAAGAAGAGATGATGCCAGCCCATGGCCCAGAAAGCTGATAAATACGCCCTTCAAGGCCCCAACCCACCCAGCCCCACCTTGTCTCCCCAGCAGCTCAGTCTCCCTCCTCCTCCCTAGCCCCAACCGCACACGCACTAGGTCTCCTTGCTCCCTGGGCCCGTGCTGTCTCCCCCTCTCCTGCACAGATGACCGGTCCTTCCACTGTTTCTCCTGAGGGGCGATTTGACTTCCTTCGGGTGCCTCCTCCTCTCCCCCTCCTCCCCACCCCCAGGCACCCCGCTTGGCATGAGGAGGCCCTCCAAGCCAGCCAATAAATCAAAGGTCCTTGGGGAAATCTTCCCTTTTGTGAAAGGTGGGGAAGGAACTAACTGTAAATTATTAACATTTTCATTTGGGGATTACAACTACACGATCCAAACATCACACATTAGCCTCTGATGGAAGCTCTGGGACCCTGAGACTTGGGTAAGCCCCACGCATCCTCTCCCTGGAGAGGGGAGCAGGGCAGTGGGCAAAAACCAGACAGCTCACAGAAGCCCTAAGTCCATAACCCAGCCAAGGAAGCTGACAGCTCTCTACACTGGCAGAGTCCTCCCGGCACGAGTGGTTTTTGTGGTTCCTGTTGAGTCAGCCAGCGGCCTCGGTCCCCACACGCCTGGGATTCACACACCTCAGCACACCTCTGCTCGGGAGACAGATGGGCTGAAAAACAGACTTATGACCATTAAAAGGACATTTTCCCCAATATATAAATCAAACTGCTATTTCCTTAATAGTATTTTCAAGATGAGGATACTAGCGATTATTTTTCATTTTTTAACAATGTGAATAAACTAAAAGAAAGCTCAAATTTATTTCTCCAGTATTTACACCTGACTCTCCTACATGCTGCACTGGAATATTTACATAGAGGTTCCCAAGTTAGAGACATTTTTCAGACATTGATTAATCTATAATTCTTTGAAGTAAGAAAGCATTATTATCTCCACTTTACAGATGTGGAAACTAAGACACAGAGGTTAATGACTTGCCCAGGGGTCAAACATCCAGTCAATTGCAAGAGTGGATTTTAAACAGAAGCTCCCCTCTCTGCTCTTAGGCTTAATTCAAGTTTCTTCTTAGCTCACGTGCCCTGTTCACATCACAGCTGTCTCCTGCATCTGGCCACCTCTTAAATCTTGCCTTAAGACCCTTAATATGCTTTTTGAAAGACCAGTGCTTTCCTTGCCTACTGTCAGCATTTGCCCTCTCCTATTCATGCCTTTGCTCATAAGGAAGAAATGACAATTCCTTTCTGGAGCATTTTGTAAGGTTTTGCATCACTGAATAGTACTCTTATTTTCTTAATTTTTAAATAATAAATATAAGCCCTACAGTTGTGTTTAAACCTAGATAGAATCTGTTGTTTCGTTTGATTTCTGGCGGTTGCCCTAGAGTTAATTCAGAGAGAATTTACACAAGTCAGTCAGGGAATATAAAGATGAATAAAGCATTACCCTCTGCCCTTAGGTTGTTCACAAAGTCGGGAAGGAGACAAATGTAAGAGTTAATCATTACAATGGCCTGACAACAGGACACGACAGACATATAGACCGGGTGTTAGGGGTGCATTAAGTGATGGCAATTAATTCAGACTATGGGGTCAGAGAAGTCTCTTAGAAGGTGGTGACACTTAAGAGTAAGTCTTGAAAGATGCAAAGGAGCTAATCATGGGCGCTACAGGAAGAGTGATTCCTGGAAAGTACAGGTCCAACGAGGAGGCAGGAGAGAGTCTGCAGGGATCCTGATGGGCCACAATCTGGCCACACCCCCACACCGTGTGTGCAGAAGCCGCTAGAAGTCAGCTGACAAGTCCATGGAATGAGTTTACCCCAAGCTTTGCTGGCCAAGCCCTGTGCCCTCGGGCAGGGCTGCACACTCCCAATGGAAAGGGACCTTGTAGGGCTGGGTGTGTGTGTGTGGGTGTGTGTGTGCAGTCACATCCAACCCCTTGCAATGCTATCGACTGTAGCCCACCAAGGCTCCTCTGTCCATAGAATTTTCCAGGCAAGAATAATGGACTGGGGTGCCATTCTCTTCTCCAGGGGATCTTCCCAACCTAGGGATCAAACCCCCATCTCTTGCATCTCCTGCATTGGCAGTTGGATTCTTTACCACTGCGCCACCTAGGAAGCCAGGAAGGGAACTTGTTCTCAGGTAAAGGCACACTCCACTCACCAGGCGCTCCTTCTGCCTTTGCTGGCCAACAAAAGGGAGCTTCTTCTTGTTCATACAAAGGAGTCCTGTGAGGGACCACCCTTAAGACTATGTCGAGGAGTTTGAGTGATATCTCATGGGCAATGGAAAGTTCAAAGGATTTTATTCAGAGAAGTAAAATAATAGGATTTTTTTTTATTGGAAAGGTCACTGTGATGTCCATTTGAAGGACAGCCTGGGTTAAATAGAGGCAGTCAGTAATATCCCAGGTGATAAAGGATGAGGTCCTGAGTGAAGACAGTGGTGAGGCTGCAAGGGAAGGGGTGGCTTGAGAAACTCAAGGAAGAGGACTTGGTGAGTGGTTACATGTGGAAAGAGATCACGGAAAGAAAGGAATAAAGGATGGCTGCCAGATTGCTGGCTCTGAGATGGGTGTTTACCACAACAGGCAGAGAATACAGTAGAAAAGAAAGGTTTAAGAGAATGAGTGAGTAGGAGGAGTGAAAGAATTCCATTTTAGATGTGATAAGTTTTATGTACTAATGGGGAATCCAGGTAGAAATGCCTAGTGAACAGTTGGGAAAATAGCTCTAGATCTCTGGAGAAATATCTGTTTTAAAGATATAGGACCAGAGGAACTCCTCTGTTAGTCCAGTGGCTAAGACTTCATGTTCCCAAGGCAAGGGGCCCAGGTTTGACCCCAGGTAAGGGAAATAGATCCTGCATGCTGTAACTAAGAGCTCACATGCCTCAACAAACATCCTGCATGCCACAGCTAAGACCAGGCCCAGCCACATGAATAAATAAATATTTTTTTAAAAAGTAAAGATATAGGATCAGAAACATCAATACTTAGACAGCAGGAGGAGCTGCAGGTCCAGGGGCCATCACACAGGAGCAAGGGTAGAAAATGAGAAAAGGGGCAAGAAAGGAGGGCTAAGGCACGAGCTTATGAAACAAATGAGAAAAATAAGAAGCATAGAGAGGTGAGTCACAACAATCAGTGAAAGAAAGGCTCTCGAAAAGGCCAGAAGAAGCAACATCACTAAAATATTGCACAAACGTTAGATAAGGACTGAAGTGGAAAGTGGTTGTGTGAACAATGGCCGCTACACTTTCCAGAATTTGGCAGTGAAGGAAATGAAAAAGAAAAGGCCTCTTTCCTAAGGAACAGCCTTGTATTTGACACTGATTGGTATGACCTTTCTTTGAAAAAATACAATCCCTTCACCACTCATATCAAATGGGTGCTGAACAAGCGGACTTGAGGAAAAGTCTTTCCATTGCGGAATCTGCCATGTCACCTGCTTCCTGTGTAGCTTTACCTACAGCCTAGGCTCTGGAACAAACACCGCATCATAGAACTCACTGTGCTTGCAGTAAAGGCAGACACATGGGACGCTGGGCATGTGCCCAAAACCTACTGGACTCTGACATTTTTTTCCCCAGAGAAATTTACTTTGCTTGGCGTGACCTCTCTGGTAATTTATAATGGCTCTTGCACTATATTCTATTTTTTTTTTTTTAAAAAAAAACCTCTTCCCAAAAAAGATAAGTAATGAAGTATACAATCAAAGCTCTATTCCACAGAGAAATATGAGTGTGTTCTGACCTGGAGAAGCCAGGATTGAGTCATATGGAGTCATCAACGCCAGTTAAGCCACTCTAGGCAAATGCCATTGTAACAGACTGTTGGTTGACTACCCAATATCCATTCTCCTTTTTCACCTTGGTCACAGAGCCCAAAATTTCAGCTAGGCACAGTGTTGCTTAGAATAAAATATTATATTTCCCATTCTCCCTTGCAGCGAAACATAACCATAGGACAAAGTTCTAGCCAATGAGATCTGAGCACAGGATGGGAACATCAAAGAAAGCTGATACACTGGAAAAGCACCTTTCTGTTTTTGTCTTTCCCCCTTTTTCTGGCCTGTAACTCAGATATAATAACTGGAGATCCAGCAGCCATACTGCGTCATGAAGAGACCTTAAACTGGAAGTCATGGACTTGGATAAGGGAACAGAGTTTAGTTTTCTGAGGATGTCATGCCAGCCACAGACTACCTACTCCTGAACATCTTTTATATGAAATTGAATAAACAATCCTGTTTAAGCCATGTTATTGGGTTGCAGGAGCTTCTTTTGCTACTTAATCAATTCTTAACTGGTGTAGCTATTATATTAGTCACTGGCTACTGGCTGTTTATCACTAAAGCAAGTTCACTAGTTCCCTAAAGTCTGTCTTTTGACCCACACTGCTCCTTACACATTCTAGCGCAAGAATGGGAAAGTATGAGAAATTAAATGTGAGGAAAGCTAGAAGCTTCGACACTGTAGGAGGAATGCAATGAGGTCCTTTACCTCTTCAGCAAAGAGTTGACAAATGAGGATTACTGTCAATGAGATAACTCCACATATTCAAAGAGAAAAAGAATCCTGCAAGAAACATAAAGTACTTCACAACTGAAACCAGATCCAATTCTGGCTTCACAGACAATACATGGAAGTTCTGTATCCCATGTGTTGCCAGGTGGGGGTCTTCTGTGAAACCACTCATCTCAGAAGCATAAGCTGAATTGTTTGTAAATAACAAGCATTTGTTCACAGCTTAAAGAAAAGGTCAAGAGGAATCTAGAGTGAACAACTCAGAAAATGTATCAGGGAGTTCCCCAAAGTAACTGCTACCAGATTACAGTGAGAAAGTTTATGGGCACGCTGATGTCTGGCATGGATGGAGTCGGGAAACCTTCTTAGTGGAAGCTAGCTAGACGAATGATGAGAGCACAAAATAATGCTACTAAGCAGCCGCCAGTTATCTGGAGACATGGCACACTTCAGGCTGGGTCCTTTGAATGTTGCCTACTAAGAGGAATGGAAAGTTCTGCAAAGAAAACATCAGGTCATCACAAGAAGATAATCACAGATAAAATTTACCATATGCCAGGCACTATGGGGAGCACTTTATAGCCGTTCTCTCATTAACCCAATATTGGTAGGTGCAATTGCTTTATCCATCTTACAGATTAAGAAGCTGAGATTCAGAGAAGTTAAGTGACTTGTTCAGAGTCTCATAACCACGAAGTGGTGGAACCGAGACAACTCAGATCTGTCTGATTCCAAAGCTTAATTTGTCTTTAACGAGAAAGCTATGAACTTTCTTTTCTTGCTGTGGGAGAGAATCTGAAGGAGAAAAATGTTTCTAAAAGCAACAGTACCTATTTTTTTTCTTTTACATACTTCATAAAATGCATAGAAATTTTAAAACAACCAAAAAAATATTACTGAAAATAAAGAGGGCTTCTCTTTTTTTGCAGATTTATTCTTTAATTTGGATTCAAGAGCTCTAACACATAAAAATCCAAAGAGCTATGGTACTCACTTCTGATTTGAAAAGTAACCTACCCTAGGACACTTAAAGACTGGTACCTGAGAGTTTAGGGTGACTGGGATTCCAGGGGTCTGGCTAGAATTCTGTCATCCTCTAGAGTGACGCTTACCCAGCACCCCTCCATGCAAGATCACAAAGCCTGTGAGTCGTAGCCTCTGCGAAGCCACTTGCTAAGCCTCAGAGCATTGAAGGGGCAGGCATTCCAACATGATTACCATCACCTTGGGACAACGTACAGGCTTGATCTCCACCCTCCTAAAATGGGCTCTAGCTTCCCCTCTTTTCTTGTCTGGCAGTTAAAAGACAGCTCTGTGATAGTGATAAAATGTTTGATTTACCAGAAACTTTAAATTTTTACATTTTTTTCCCCTCATAACACAATCTAAACATTTACAGAGCCAAAAATTTCAACCACAAACTCGTATCTATTATCATGTTGTAAGATTTAAACATATGTCTCTTGGAAATTGATAAAAAGAGGCAGGAAGAAAAAGTAAACAAGTGTATAAGTGATTTGCACATGATTAATAAACCTGACCTAACAGGTACGTACAGAAAACTGCATTCATTGAAATACTAAATTTTACAAGTTCATATAGAACATTTATAAAACCGACCATATACCAGACCTTAGAAATTCTCAACAAATGTCTAAGGATTAAAATATTCAGACTCAGAAAGTTCTCTCCCCATAACGCAATTAGGCTAATAAATCAATAACAAAATAATAATAATAATTAGAAAATTATTGGGAAATTGAGAAAAATTCATAAATAAAGAAGGAATTATAATGGAAACAAGAAAACAACTGAATAATAATGAAAATACTATATGTCAATGTCTAGGTTTCTGCAAAAGCATTACTTACAGGGAAATATACAACCCTATAAACATATATTGGAAAAGAAAAATGACTGAAAATTAATGTTAAGCACAATCAAATTAACCAAGGAAATGGAATCATAATAAAATCACAAATTAATAAACAAGAGCACTCCAAAGAAAACAAGTATCAAGTCATTCAGTTCAGTTCAGTTGCTCAGTCGTGTCCGACTCATTGCGACCCCATGAACTGCAGCACCCCAGGCCTCCCTGTCCATCACCAACTCCCAGAGTCCACCCAAACACATGGCATTGGGTATCAAGTCATTGCAAGAAGATAATCTCAGCATTCATTAAGAGCAGAATAATGAACTACACCAACTTTCCCCACTGACAATAAACAGAAAAACTAGGACTTCCCTGGTGGTCTAGTGGCTAAGACTCCATGCTCATCAATGCAGGGGGCCTGGGTTCCATCCCTGGTCAGGGATAAGGATCCTACATGCTACAACCAAGAGTTCGTGTGCCACAACTAAAGATCCTGCATGCCACAGCTAAGACCTGACACAGCCAAATAATTAATTTACAAAATTATTTTTTAAAAAATTATAAATGGAAAGTAATCTTTAAAGTTATACTATTAAAAAAAAAATAAATGTCTTAAAATACCTAACTTTTTACCTCAAGATACTAGGGGAGAAAAGGAACAAACAAAGCCCAAAGTTAGTAGAAGAAAGAATATAAAGATTAGAATGGGAATAAATGAAAGAGACTGAAAAGACAATAGAGAAGATTAATGAAACAGCCAATTTTTTGAAAAGATAAACAAAGTTAACTAACCTTTAGCTAGGCTAAACAAGAAAAAAAGAGAGGACAAAAATAAATAAAATTAGAAAACAGAGACATTATAATTAATACCACAGAAATACACAGAATCAAAAGAGACTACTATGAGCAATTATATGACAACAAATTGGACCTAGAAGAAATGGTTACATTCCTAGAAACACATAAGACTGAATCATAAAGAAATAAAAAATCTGAACAAGCTGATTACTATTAAGAAGACTGAATTAGTAATCAAAAATTTCCCAACAGAAACAAAAGCTCAGGACGTGGTAACTATGCTGGTGAATTCTACCAAACGTTAAAGAAAAATTAATACCAATCTATCTTAAACTCTTCCAAATGAGGAAGGGACATCTTCAACTCATTTTACAAGGCTAGTATTACTGTGATACCAAAACTAGACAAGAATATTATAAAAAAAAAGAAAATTATAGGCCAATAACCCCAATGGACACTGTTGCTGTTCAGTTGCTCAGTTGGGTCTGACTCTTTATGACCCCATGCTTCCCTGTAGCACGCCAGGCTTCCTTGTCCTTCACCACCTCCCAGAGTTTGCTCAAACTCACATCCATCAAGTTGGTTATGCCATCCAACCATCTCATCCTCTGTCATCCCCTTCTCCTCCTGCCTTCATTCAATCTTTCCCAGCATCAGGGTCTTCTGTAATGAGTCGGCTCTTTACATTAGGTGGCTAAAGTATTGGAGCTTCACTTTCAGTCCTTCCAATGAATATTCAGGGTTGATTTCCTTTAGGATTGACTGGTTTGACCTCCTTGCCGTCCAAGGGACTCTCAAGAGTCTTCTCCAGCACCATGGTTTGAAAGCATCAATTCTTTAGTGCTCAGCCTTCTTTATAGTCCAACTCTCTCATGAAAAACCTTAGCTTTGACTAGATGGACCTTTGTAGGTGATGATGTCTCTGTTTTTGAATATGCTATCTAGGTTTGTCATAGCTCTTCTTACAAGGAGCAAGCATTTTTAAATTTCATGGCTGCAGTCCTTTAATTCAGATGACCATTATATCTATTACTGTGAGTAAGAAGAATTCCTTAGAAGAAATGGATAGCCCTTATAGTCAACAAAAGAGTCCAAAATGCAGCATGTGGGTGCAATCTTAAAAAATCAAAAACAACAGAATGATTATATTCTTTGCAGTCAAAGATGGAAAAGCTCTATACAATCAGCAAAATGAGACCAGTAGCTGACTGTGGCTCAGATCATGAACTCCTTATTGCAAAATTCAGACTTAAATTGAAGAAATTAAGGAAAACCACTAGGCCATTCAGGTATGACGGAAATCAAAACCCTTACGATTTTATAGTGGAAGTGACAAATAGATTCAAGGGGTTAGATTTGATAGACAGAGTACCTGAAGAACTATGGATGGAGGTTTATAGCATTTATTACAGAAAGCAGTGATCAAAACAACCCCCAAGAAGAAGAAATGCAAAAAGGCAAAGTGGTTGTTTAAGGAGGTCTTATCAATAGTTGAGAAAAAAGAAAAGAAGCAAAAGGCAAAGGAGAACAAGAATGATACACCCGATGGACATGGTGGCAAAAAAGAAAAAAAACCTCAACAAAATATTAGCAAACCAAATTCAACAATACGTTAAGAGGATTGAGGATTTCCCTGGCATTCCAGTGGTTAAGACTTCACCTTTCAAAGCAGGGGTATGGGCTCAGTCCCTGGTGGGGGAGCTAAAAATCCCACATGCCTCACAGTCAAAAAAACAAAACATAAAACAGAAGCAGCGCTGTAACAAATTCAATAAAGACTTCTTTAAAAAATAGGATCATATGTCATGATCAAGTGGGATTTATCCCCAGGATGCTAAGATTTATTCCTGGGATGCACAACTTAGCCAGTGTCATAAACCACATTAACAAAATGAAGGATAAAAAGACACATTATCTCAATAAATGCAGACAAAGCACCTATTCATAATAAAAGCTCTCAATAAGCTGGGTATAGAGGGAATATACCTCAGCACAATAAGGACCGTATATGACAAGCCCACAGCTAACATCATACTCAATGGTGAAAAGCTGAAAGCTTTCCCTCTGAGAGGTGGAACAAAATAAGGATCTCACTCTCACCATTTTTATTTAACATGGTACCAGAAGCCCCAGCTGGAGCAATTAGGCAAGAAAAAGAAAAGGCATACAAATCAGAAAAGAAGTAAAACTATCTATATTTGCAGATGACATGGTATTATATATAAAAACTCTTAAAGACACTGCCAAAACAACCAGTTAAAATTAATGAACAAATTCAGTAATGTTGCAGGATATAAAATTAGTGTAAAAGTCAGTTGCATTTCTATACAATAATAACAATAATCAGAAAGAGAAATTAAGAAAACAGTCCAATTTATAATTACATCAAAAAGATAAAATATCCAGGAATAAATTTAAACAGGGAGATGAGAAATCTGTACACTGAAAACTATAAAACATTGATGAAGGAAATTAAAGGTACAAATAAATAGGAAGATATCCCACACTAAAGAATTAGAAGAATTAATACTGTTGAAATGTTCATACTACCCAAATCAGTCTACAGACTCAGTGCAATTTCTATCAAAATTCCAATGGCATTTTTCACATAACTAGAACACACAATCCTAAAATTTGTATGGAACTATGAAATATCCCAAATAGCCAAAGAAATCTCAAGAAAAAGAAGCAAGACTTGTGCCATCACACTTCCAGGTATGAAACTATTACAAAACTATAGTAATCAAAACAATATGGTACTGGCATAAAAACAAATGCATAGATCAGTGGGGGTCAGAATTGAGAGCCCAGAAATCCATGCATATACCACAAATTAATTTACAATGAAGGAGTCAAGAATATACAGTGAGGAAAGGATAATCTATCCCATAAATGGTGTGGGGAAAACTGGAGAGCCAAATACAAATAAGAAAAAGAAAAAAAGAAAGAAACTGAACCCTTATCTTACACCATACCCCAAAATTAACTCAAAATGGCTTGACGACTTGAATGTAAGTTCTATACCATTGTAGTTCCTAGAAGAAAACATGGGCAGTAAGTTCCTTGACATCTGTCTTGGTGTGACGTTTTGAACTTGACACCAAAAACAGAGGCAACAAGAGCAAAAGTGAACAAGTGGGACCACATTGAACTAAAAAGCATCTACACACAGTAAAGGAAATGAGCAACAAAATGAAAAGACAGCCTACTAAATGGGAAAAAATTATGCAAATCATCTGACAAAGGCTTAATATCCAAAATACATAAAGAGGTCAAAAAACTACCCAAAAAATCTGATTAAAAGATGGACAGAGGAAATGAATAGGCATTTATCCAAAGAAGACATACAGATGGCCAACATGAAAAGATGATCATCACTTATCAGGGAAATGCAAATCAAAGCCACAATGAAGCATCACCTTACACATTTTAGAACGTCTGTTCTCAAAAAGATGAGAGAGAACAGGTTTTGGTGAGGATATGGAGAAAACAGAACCCGTGTGCTTTGTTGGTAAGAATGTAAATTGATGCAGCCACTGTGGAAAACAGTATAGAGTTTCCTTAAAAAATTAAATAAATAAATAACTACCACATGATCCAACAGCTCCACTTCTGGGTATTTATCTGAAGAAAATGAAACACCCATCTCAAAGACATATCTGCACCTCCACATTCATTGCAGCATTGTTTACATTAGTCAAGACATGGAAATAACCAAAGTGTCCATGAATGGATAAAGAAAATGGAGTGTATATATACAGAGGATTTTTCTCCAGCCGTAAAAAAGAAAGAAATTCTACCATTTGCGACAACATAGATGGACCTTGAGGGCATTATGCTAAGTTAAATAGGTCATACAGAAAAATTCAAATTCCATATGCTGTCACTTATAATGTGGAATTTAAGAAAAACTGAACTCATAAAAACACAGAACAGACATGGTGATTGCCAGAGGACAGCAGTGGGATGCCATGGGGTCAGGGAACCAGTGAAGGCGGTAAAAAGGTACAAGCATCCAGCTATAAAGTTCTGAGAAAGAAGTCCATACTGTATTGTATAACTGAACATTGCTAAAAGTTCTCATCACAAGGAAAAACAATTTTTAACTGTGAGAAGATGGATGTTAATTAAATTTGGTGCACTGATCATTTCACAATATATACCTACATCAGATTGTTATGTTACACACCTCAAATTAATACACTGTTATATGACAATTACATCTCAATTAAACTGGTTAAAAAAAAAAAACTGCATGTATTTAATCACCACAGAGAAAATGAATAGGAGAGCAAGTTCTCCTTTGGATTCTCTGCAAACACACATGTCCCTTGCTGGCCCCACTGTTTCACCCAGCAACCTTTTGCTCTACTAATAGCCTTGGGACCATGCGCTTGGACAGGAAATTTAGTGGAGAGAGTGTCATACTCCAAATGAGAAGAGAGGTCCTCAACATAAAGATGACCTTTGCAAGGAACTGCCTTGGTTTCCCCACGCTACTCTTCTTGTTCCGAAATAAAGACATGAAGATAAATGAGGTACTATGGATGCAACTGCTGTGTTTACAATGCATAACCAGGAAGGATCCACTGTACCACACGTGGAACTCTGCTCACTATGATGTGGCAGCTGGCTGGGAGGGGAGGATACATGTGTATGCGTGGCCGAGCCTCTTCACTCTTCACCTGAAACTATCACAGCATTGTTAATCGGCTATACTCTAATATAAAATTAAAAGCTTTTTTAAAAAGATAAATGAGGTCCAAAAACATGTGCATAAATTTTCTCTGGAGTATTTAAAATTTTATCTGGTCTTAACACATTTTAATACAGATGAATTCATCAAATATGGAACTATGTCTGATATAGGAATAGAGAGGGACGGAAGACAGAAACAAAATCAGAATTATCTAGCAGAAGGCCAGTTCACTCTTGTCAATGTTTAGGAGCAATCAGACCAAAAAATACTGACTCACACTAACTAAAAATGTACAGAAGACCTGAGGAAGGTATCTGGCTGGTACTGTATTAAAGTGAGAAATAGAAATGTCACACAGATTGGAATTATTCAGGTTGGCATAACAATCTCTTTTTCTCCCTGTAGTCAGGGAAAACCAACTGGTAATCAGAAATCACTCATTACCATGAGAAATCACTGTGAAATAATCAGAAATATTTAAAATCTGTATCTTTTCTGCATTCTCTCTCTATGCGAGCAGACCTTCACTGGAACCAGAAAATTGCTGTAGGGACATGGAATCAGAGAAAGGGCAGTCAGATAAAGCTCATGTTCTAAGAATCAGGCCACAACAGATACCCTAGAGACACTCTTGGCCTCTGAGACTGGAATTTCCAGAAGTCTGATGGTACATTCTCCCACTCCCAGAGACATAGCTGTTATGGGATAAAAGGGATCCTTGGTGATTCTCTTTTTCCTATGCTTCCCACATGGACCAAGCCCTCTTCTTTAGACACATTATTTCTTCACATAAGTGCATACGAGGTTACAGTCTTGCAAGCCTGGACACCAGGCTTTCTCTTCTAAGTGACTTTTCACATCTCTCGCTGGCTCCATCAGCGCTGACCTTGCAGGGCAAGTCTACTGCCCTCACTTCTTGGTTCTAGGAGACATACTCCAGCCCCCAAGAACCAACCATCTTGACATCACCTTGTGAAAGACACACACCTGGTTCTGAAACACAGGTTCAAAACTGATTTCTGCTTTGACCTTCCTAGAGCTTCACTAATTGTGTCAGTTTCCCTTCTAGATGAACAAATCCTAATGGTTTGAAACAAACAAACAAAAATCTTGGTATTTATCTAACAAAAAACATGGTTTGCCCATTCATCATAAATTGCTTTTTTACCATTGCATTTTGTTCCCGTTTTCAAGTAGGCATTGTTCAATATGCATGTGTTGAAAATACTATTAATAACTTACATTATAGGCCTATAGGTTCATACATAACCTCACTTTAACTCAGGTCTTGCTATCTCCTCATCTTCAAGCTTTTTAAAATGGAATTCTATTCAAACCAAACTAATAAAGAAACATGTAGAATCACTGAAAAATTACTTGGTGTCACATTAAGATGGCAGACTGAATTTTTGTCCCTTGATACCTAACAGAATGAGAAAAAAATCACAAAAGCCAACACATTTCCATAACAGCAGCCAAATACAAAAGGGGTCATAATCTAAGTTAATAAGTTTCAACAGGACACATTTTAGAACAAAGAGAAAGGGCTAAGGACAAACCCATTTCTGAACAATCCCTTGTCCTTTCCCCCAAGGATTAAAACTTTATTTTAACAAAATATTGAGAATTCTCCCTAATGCCCACAGACCTGGAGAATAGCGAGCAGCATGGTTAGCATCACCTGTGTCCTCTCCTGACAGGAACCATTGCTAAGAGAAACATATGAAATGGAGAAAATCAGTGACAAGGTAGACCTGAGCCAAAGCAAGCACTCTGAGCACTAGTCACTACTGAGATGTTCAACACACCTCAAACAACGTGTGGTGGAGCTGTAGGGAATGCATGGGAAAAGTCTCTGAAGGGGGCCAAGAGAGTCTAATGAAGACTGCTGAACTCTGAGATGAGCTCTCTTCCCGTTATCCACCCACCTCCCACCTAAGCCCAAGATCCTGCCATATTCTCACACTATGAAAAAGTAGAAACTCAGTCTCATACTGTAATTTAAGAAGAGAAACAAATTGGCTTGCAATATTGCAGGAATAAAGTTAAAAACTCATCCAAACTATGACAGAGCAAACAGAAAATCTAGACCAAGTAGCCCTAAGACGAGCAAGATATAAAGTAAGCAAACAAATATAAGCCAGTATGGAAACTATACACTCAAATACAGCAAAACAAGCCAAAAACCAGGGCATTGGACTCTTAATCTTATCACCCCTGTCACCAGCCACCCAATTTTACTCCTAGGCAGCAGTGGTGGTTTAGTCGCTCAGTCGTGTCCAACTCTTTGTGACTCCATGACCTCTAGACTCCCGTGTCCATGGGGTTTTCCAGGCAAAAATAGTGAAGTGGGTTACCATTTCCTTCTCCAGGGCATCTTCCCGACCCAAGAACTAAATCCACATCTCCTGTGTCTCCTGCATCACAGGTGGATTCTTTATCCACTGAGATATCAGGGAAACCCAAGCACTGGACCCTAGGACAACTAAATAAGAATTTTTTAAATCAAGAATTCAAGGACAAAATAATAATGGTTGGGGTGAAAAGGTAGGTTAGAAAAACTAAGTTGATAACTGAAGCAACATTACTATAAAATGAATACAAAAATTAGAAAAATCCAGGACTTGATTAAGTACTCCTGAAAATTCATTACCAATGTGCAAGAATGACTTGAAAAGGAAATGGCAGCCCACTCCAGTATTCTTGCCTGGAGAATCCCATGGACAGAGGAGCCTGGTGGGCTACAGTCCATGAGGTCGCAAAGAGTCAAGACACGACTGAGCAAAACAAGGAGGAGTAAGAATGACTAGAGATAAGTGCAGTAAAAGCAGAGGAAAAGACAAATATAAAGAAATTAATGAGAACAGATATGGAAGACATAGAAAAAGACCTTTCAATGTAGGATAATCAGGATTCCTGAAGTATATCCCTCCTCCCCCAATGAAACAGAAGACATGTTCAAAGATATAAGAGCATTCTCCTGAAATGAAAAACTAAAGCTACATACAGATTGTGTTCTGGGACTGTATGATACAGTAAGTTCAAAATTGAGACAAATCCTAGTTACATTATTGAACTCCAAGGATTAAAATAAATGAAAGAAATTATTCATCATCCAGACACCCAAATCAAAATCACCTAAAGAAGAAAGGAAAAAAAAAAATCAGTTTTCTTCAAAATTCAGTGCCAGAAGACACTGAAGCAGTGTCTATGATATTTTAATGGAAAGAAAGTGTGGCTCAGGTTATGTCTGGCCATAGTTCATCTGGGTACAATGGGAAGATACTGGTACACATGAAACACACAAGTAGCTTCTTGAAAAACTTTATGATCATGAAATCCAACCAATTAAGACATGCAGCAAAATAATTAATTCAAAAATAAAGAAGTCATGTTAAGAAGGTCAAATGGTAAACACTGAATGCACTTAAAAATTGGTTCAGTACCACTACAGAAATTAGGACTACTTAAGATAATGTGAATGTTGTAAGCCTGTGCTATAAAAAATAATATAACAAAACCCGAGAGGTACGGGAGAAGAGATGAAGAGAAGAATAGGAGTGTCAATGTCCTCATCCTTCAAAGGTAGATACCGTCTACAATGAAACCCTAGTTAAATAACTATGATTCCATACAACTGAAGGCTTGCCTTAATTATTTTTAAACCTTAGAAGGACCTTTTAGTAAATAGTATCTCTTCTGGAAACAACGTGTTCATCAACAGATGAATGGATAAAGAAAATGTGGTCTATGAATATACACATACAGGGAATTCTCTGGTGGTCCAGAGATTAGGGCTCGATCCTTTCACTTCAGGGGGCCCAGTTCAATCCCTGGTTAGAGAACTAAGATCCCACAAGCTTCATGAAACGGCCAAAAAGATAAATTTTAAATAAATAAATATACACACACATACACACAAAATGGAATACTACTCAGCCACTAAAAAGATAGAATCTTGCCATTTGCAACAACATGGATGGACCTTTAAGGATATTATGCTAAGTGAAATAAATCAGACAAGTATCGTATGATTTCATTTACATGTGGAATATAAACAATAAACAAGCAAACCAAACCAAAGAAAACACAGATACAGAGAACAGATTAGTGGTTACCAGAAGGGAAGAGGGGTGGGGGAAGGTGAAATGGGTACAGGGGGTTAACTATATCGTGAGAAATTGGTGATGAGTATGCTGTAGTGTATATAGAAGTAGAAACATAATGTTGTTCATTATGTTAGAAACCAATGTTATCTCATTAAAAAAAATAAAATGCTATCTCTTGTGATAGAAAAAAAGTTATTATTCAACATTTTTTTAGTTTTACTTGTATATTTTTCTTCTATTAAAGTCAGTAAACTTAAACTAAGTATTTCTTTATACCATGATTCAAATTTTTAAAGTTGGGTTTTTTTTAACATTTTCTGTAAATTTTCAAACAACCCCAAAAGTAAACCATCATATATCTATTATCTAACTTCACAGTTACTAAAATTTTTACCTTTTTCTCTCTCTCTCTCTCACATACACACATTGAGAAATATTTGCAGTTTGACTACTAAAGAACAGTAACATCTAGAAAGTAGAATATGGGATGATTTAAATTTTATCCTTGTATTTTTTGCCCTGTTGAGTTCTTTGTTAAGAGCCTATAATATTATAAGAAACAGAAATGATATATTTTCCTCCTTCCTAGCCACCCCCACACCTTTCCAAAATAACTAGAAGCAAGTAAGTCAGATCACTAACATTGATAGGTGTGGTGAAAATGTACATAATTATTTTTATCTTTTCTGTTTTTCATTTCCAAAATCAGGAAGACTATTGGAGAGAGCAATGAGAAGATACACCAGACAAATTGGCAGATTCCCAGTAGACATTCTTATCCTCCCCTCAAATCCTTTTCAATCTTGCTACAAAGCCTCAGGGTTAAAATGTGCCCCCTCTCTGTTTTAGAAAAGAGCTGTATGTGGACTACCTTATTCAAGCTTCATAACAACCCTCGATATTCTTGTGATTACAACTTCATAGATGAGGAAACCAAAGTATAAAGAAGTTAAGTAACTTGTCCAAGGCCAACCACTAGTAATCACTGGAGCTGGGCTTCAGACTCAGGTGGAAAAGCAATTCCTGAGGCCCAGATCCTCCTCATCCCCTCCTTCTTGCTTAGAGAAAGGAAGCCTAGGGTTTTCTTTTTTGCTAAATCACTTTTTTTTTCCCCCATTTATTTTTATTAGTTGGAGGCTAATTACTTTGCAGTATTGTAGTGGTTTTTGCCATACATTGACATGAATCAGCCATGGATTTACATGTGTTCCCCATCCCGGTCCCCCCTCCCGCCTCCCTCTCCATCCCATCCCTCTGGGTCTTCCCAGTGCACCAGCCCTGAGCACTTGTCTCATGCATCCAACCTGGGTGGTGATCTGTTTCACCCCTGATAGTATACTTGTTTCAGTGCTATTCTCTCAGAACATCCCACCCTCGCCTTCTCCCACAGAGTCCAAAAGCCTGTTCTGTACATCTGTGTTTCTTTTTCTGTTTTGCATATAGGGTTATTGTTACCATCTTTTAAAATTCCATATATATGCATTAGTATACTGTATTGATCTTTATCTTTCTGGCTTACTTCACTCTGTATAATGGGCTCCAGTTTCATCCATCTCATTAGAACTGATTCAAATGAATTCTTTTTAATGGCTGAGTAATATTCCATAGTGTATATGTACCATAGCTTCCTTAAAAATATGGAATGCTTCACGAATTTGCGTGTCATCCTTGTGCAGGGGCCATGCTAATCTTCTCTGTATCGTTCCAATTTTAGTATATGTGCTGCCGAAGTGAGCACTAAATCACTTCTTTTGTGTCGGACTCTTTGTGACCCCATGGACTATAGCCCACCAGGCTCCTCTGTCTCTGAGATTCTCCAGGCAAGAGTACTGGAGTGGGTTGCCATGCCCTCCTCTAGGCCATCTTCCTGATCCAGGGATTGAACCCATGTCTCTTATGTCTTCTGCATTGGCAGGTAAATTCTTTACCACTAGCACCATCTGGGAAGATTTGGAGTCTAACTTGAGTTTTAATCCTAACCATTTCTAGCTTAATTGCTTAACTTCTTAAAGCCTCTGTTTCTTCCTCTGTAAAACTGGGGAAAGCAAAGGTCTTCATTCACTCGTCGTTGGGAGCTTCAAGAGAGAGAAAAGACGTAAGGCATGTCACAAGTTCCCAACACAGACGTTCTAAATAAATGTTAATTACAGTCTACATCAAAGGAAAAAGATAGTCAACACCTCCCTCAACAGTCACTTATTCATAGAACCCTGATATATTTGATGTCCTGGGCTGCCTCCATGGGAGCGTCAGGCTGCTTAGAAGATGAAATCCCCCCACTGAATTGGATGGAAGGGGTACTGCCTTTATCTCTGTTTTGATTTGGATTTTACCAAACAAAGCAGCCTCTCCAGACCAGCAGAACAGACCTACACATGCTGGCTCTGTGAAGGTTCTCGGGGAGACAGAGCCTGCCACTTTGAAAGACATTTGTTTTATATTGAAAATGGGACCCAAGAAAACTCAGAACATGTAAGACCTAAACAAGCCAAGCTTGCACAGCATTCCTTCTCTGAGCACAACTTCCCAACCAGCTTATGAACGGTCACAGGACGCCTGACATTCATCCTTGGGGCTCATGGCCACCAGCCCAGAATGTCAGTTTCACACCAGGATATCATAAATATCATGGTTATTTATCAGTACTTCAATGTGGGACGGCTTGGGAAGCAACAGAATTCAGTACTACTTGTCCAAGGGTTGTTTAAGAACTACTGACTGTGATTTAGAATCCTGATGCTAATCCTTCAATTAAAATTCCTGGACTGTAAACCATCCCAGTGTTTGTCTCTCTGACTCGGGAGTCTGTCAAGCAATATATGCCACTCTCCCAAGGACTACGGGGGGAACCAAGAAATGGGGGCCCTAATTAGACCCCCAGTATTATTTAGCTTATCCTACAAAGGATACTTTGATACAAACCTGTGACTCTGACTTATCTGGCAATCTCCAACTATATTGCAATCAGCTGCCCCCACAAACTGACAGAGATGGCCAGAAGCCACCGCATTTTAAAAACACACCTTAATGAAAAATCGCTTTTCCATCAGATTCACCCCATTTGAATAGAAAAACAAAACACTTTGTCGCTTCTAATAAGTACAGAGAGCCTGACAAGGTAATGACTTTTTTCTCCCCCGGCATGAATCTCAAATATAATAATGTCTAAATACGATTTTTATCGTTAGACATTCTGTTAGGGAGCAAAAAACTGAATTCTTGGACTATGCACTTTGGGTCTGTCTCTCAGTCACTGACTCAGAAATAAAGATGAGTGGGATATGCGGAATGAACCGGACTCCTGCATGCGATGGTTTATGACAGATGACGATATATGATGAGAATACAAAACCCTGATGATAATAGGTTTATTTATCGATTGTGAATAAAATTCATGAAGTGTGAAGCTGAAAACTGCACTGGAGGGAATTGGGCAGGGAGGCCGTCAGGAAACGTGCGCACGACACGGAAATGAAGCGAGGAGCTGCCTGATGGAGGCCAGGGTGGCCATGGAGATGGGGGCTGGGGTGGAATATGGATGCCGCTGCCCACGGGCTCGAGTCCTTGGGCAGAAGACACGGTCCTCTTTCTCCTTCCACCTCCTCACCGGCACATTAGGCTTGTGGGAGGTGGGGTGGAAAGAAAGGCATGGGAAATCAGAAGGCTGAGGTTCCAGAACCAGCTTGGCCACTAACAAGCGGTGTGACCTTGGGCCAGAGTTTGAATCCCTAATGGCCTCTATTTTTTTTCTCTGTAAAAGAGGATAACTTATTCACTGAACAAATACCCCAGTGCACAGTGTTGAGCCTGGTAAACGCCAAGGTGAGTAAAGTGAGGCTGCCGTATTGATTGGAAGTTCAGCTCTGTAAACAACTCCAGTACAGACCAGTCCAGTGCAGTGAAATATACAGCCAACTCAGCACTGTGTCTTGGCATTCCCAGCCTTTATACTGGGAATGCCTTTATACTAATAACCTTTATACCTTTATACTAAATTCTATACTTTAAAATACAAAATAGTCTTTTCCATGCCCTTGAGAAAGTCCCAATGAAAATGGGCTAAAAGGGCAGCAAAATATGAGAGGCTTTTTAACTCCCAGGCAACGTCTCACGTCTCAGAAGGCCAGGAGGACAGGACTGCAGACCTGGGAAGTCGTTTGCATATTGCTGGGTGATTTACATACCGGAGGGAGCCCGCAGTCCCAGAAGTACCTTCCCTTGCTGGCTCCCTCACCAGACACTGCTGAGACAGCTCAAAAGCCTACAGAAAAGTTGTGCCCAGTGAACGTGGGAATTTGCATACCATCATCTCACAAGACAAGACCCAGAAGGAAAGCACCTCTTTGTTTTATTTCTCTTCCGGCAGCCCCCAGAAGCAAGCTCACAGGAAGCCCTTAATGACAGAACTTCCTGAGTAGTAGTTTCCAGAGAGTCATGGCAGGTCGGTAGTGACGGAAGGAGAGAATAATTATGGCTCCAATTTGGGTTAGTGACAATAAAGTCTTGAAGTAGACAGCATCTGGAAGTCTTGTTGAGATTTCATTAAAAAAAAAAAAAAAGTACCTGTATTTGTTTTTTATTTCTGCCTAAGAAATGAGCACTTATTTAGCTGCCTAAAATAACACAGCTGTATCATCTCAGTGCTCCATGTATCAGGAGACCAAGTGTGGGTTAGCTGGGTCCTCTGTCCAGGGTCTCATCAGGCTGAAATAGAGATGTCAGCCAGGGCTGCAGTCTTGTCAGAACTGTGGGCTCCTTTTCCAAGCTCACTGGTTGTTAGTAGAATCAAGTTCTTTATGGATGTATGACTGTGAACCTCAGCTCCTAGAGGCCAGCCACAGGTGACTTGCCACGTCACCCTCTCTCTGTTACAGCAGTTTGCTTTTTCAAGACCAGCAAAACAATCTGACTACTGTCTCTGATATTTAGACTCATTTTTAAGGGCTCACCTAATTGCTATGCCCACTTCGATTAGCTCCCTTTTGATTCAAGTCAACCAATCAGGGACTTTAATTATGTCCGTTAAATCCCTTCACCTTTGCCATATAAGGTAACAGGATCATGGGAGTGATAGTCCATCATCTTTGCTGTGTATTGTTGGTTAAAAGTAAGTTACCTTTTTGCCCACACTCAAGGGGAGAGGGTTACACATTGGCATGGTCATTGGGGGTCATCTTAGAATTCTCCCACCAAGAATCTGACTTTGTATTCTTTTGCAAGATTTGGTTTACTTATGTTGGGTTCATTGAATAGGATTTTCTGCCTTTTAAAAAAATATTTATTTGGCTGCACCAGATCTCAGTTGTGGTACATAGGGTCTTTATTTGAGGCATTTGGGATTTTTAATTGTGGCATGGAACTCTTAGTTGCAGCATATGGGATCCAGTTCCCTGACCAGGGATTGAACCTGGGCCCCCTGCATTGAGAGCTTGAAGTCTTAGCCATTGAGCAACCAGGGAAGTCCCAGGATTTTCTGCTTTTGCTGAAGAGAAATCTTCCAGGAACAAGACTCTCTGCTCCATCATTACTGTGCCCAGATTCTGTCATTACTGCTCAAAAGACTAGAAACAAGAGGTGACAGGAAGTTTTTACCCCCCTGCCCTGGCAATGCTTACTCCTTCTACTGTGTTCTTTCAGGAAAAAGAGTCAACAGGTTACAATACAGAAATCCCACAATCAGCTCAAAATCCCCATGGATCACATGAAATTACCCTGGAGAAGGTCACCTCACATAGGGAGATTTTCTATTGAAAGCACCCGAGGCAGAGTTGTATCCTTGGAGAGATCACAGAGGAGGCTCAGCCCCTAACGTGTGGCAAAGGCAGTGACAACCATCAAATAGATAAGCTCCTCTTGCTTCAGAGAAAAACTGACTACTTCTCTCTTCCCGTGTGTGGCTTCACCAAGCCACCAGCAGCCCAGATCAGCAAGCTCCACACTCTAGCAATGAGGGATTTAACTTCTCCCTGTTATCTTCTCAACAGGAAAGAGCTTTGGGGTTAATGTGAGCAATGATGTTTTCACAAAAACCATTTTGTTTCTGCCTCATTCCTGGCACTTTTCCACGCACCTGCCCCTCCACCCCCCACCCTTCTCCCTGGTACTTCCGGCTCTTTTTCTGTCCCTCCTCCTGCCTTGCTGGATGGTGTTCAGCCATCACTTCAACCCATTCCCCAGGCTTTCTGTCATCCCTCCCTGGGCCTGCCTCCAACCCTCCCCTCAGTCTGTGATATATTGATTGTCTGAAAGGAGAAGCCCTTTGCACTAATGAAGAAATAGTGCCAAATCACCCAGAAGGATTGAAAGAGAATACCCTTTATAAGGAAAGAAAAAAAGAGGAAAAAAACAAAAAGTTAGGGGAACAAAGAAAGGCAGCAGGACCACTCAGAGACAATGGAGACATCGAGCGAATTTCTATAAAATAAAACTAAATCTTTAGACTGAGACTGAATCTGACTTTGGGTGGGGAGAAATCAAGACCTAACACTGCCAAGTCAAAGGAGGTATTGATTGCATTACAAAGACCACACTGTTGGAGGATCCGTTTCCATGGGCTCCAGAGCCCCAGAGCTGGCACAACATTAACACCTCTCTAGGGGGGATCCTCAGCACGCAGTAGCTATTGGGGGTCCACTTCTAAGAAAGTGAGTCAAGTGAGCCTGGGTTGGAATCCTAGCTCACTTACTTCCTGACTGTGTGATCCTTATCAAGTCACTCATTGGCTGTGTACGCAGAGCCTTGCTTTGTAAAATGGAGGCCACGTACCCACACACAGCTGCTGTTGTGAAGATCATATTAGATGCATGGTCTGTGATAAGATTAGCCTGGCATGTAATAAATGTTCAATAAATATTGTTGTTAACACTGCCCAGATCGAGGAACAAATACCCACACCAGCGTCATGCCGTTCAGACTTTACCCTCCTGCGTCACTTCAGTGTTCTGACTAGACTGGCTTCTTTGTTTTTGTTTTAATTCATGAGAGAGAAGAGTATTTTTTTCCTCCTAAATTAAGAGTTCCTGGAACTTAAACATTAAAATGATCATTTGAGGCAGGAGTCATGGAAACGATTGAGGCATCTGCCCCCAAACTGGGGGTCACCTAAGTGGTTTTCCTTGGAGACTAAGTTCTGTAGAAGCATGCTGCAACAGAAGCCCAGAGGAAAGCCTGGGCTTTCTTCCCTGTGTTTGTATAACTGATACCCCTACCCCAAGAAGGACAAAAGAAACAGGAACATTAGAGGAGCAGCAGCAGCTTTCTTGGAACTAGAGTGAATCAGATCCCATCCATGAGTTCATTTGGAAACTTTAAAAAACACTGGCTTGGGACTTCCCTAGCCATCTCGTGGTTAAGACTTCTCCTTTGAATGTAGGGGGCGCAGGTTCAATCCCTGGCAGGGGAGCTGAGATCCCACGTGCCTCACAGCCAAAAAAGCAAAACAAGAAACAGAAGCAATGTTGTAGCAAATTCAATAAAAACTTTAAAAAATAAACTAACATGAGTGAGTAAGTGAAGTAGCTCAGTCGTGTCCGACTCCCTGCGACCCCGTGGACTGTAGCCTACCAGGCTCCTCCCTCCATGGGATTCTCCAGGCAAGAATACTGGAGTGGGTTGCCATTTCCTTCTCCAGGGGATCTTTCCGACCCGGAGATCAAACCCGGGTCTCCTGCATACACACACACAAAAAGACACTGGCTCAATAAGAAGTGTCAGGAGACAAAAGGGGCCATTTCTAATTTAAAAATAAATAATTTTTAAATGTATGAATATATTTTTAATGACACTGTTGATTTGGAAAGATTCCAAGCATACAGTTAGCAAGTAAGATACTATCTTTTCTGTAATAATCCCCTTAACCATAAACCAAGTTCAAGGCCTTCAGAAAAGCCTCACACATCACATCAGACCTGTTCTACAGATACATGTACTAGCCCTTCTCACAAAGTGTCTGGCAGCAGGTCACGATTTCTGTTTTCCAGCTAAGGTCAAAAGTCACCAGATACGAAGTAAATTAGAGAGAGCAAAGATAAGGCCCAAATTAGATTCTATTTATGGCTTGATTCCTAGTAAGTAGAACTTCTAAAGCAAGAGTTCTCAAAACTCAGTCAGCCTAAAAAATGGCCTGAGATCCTTGGCATTAAGACCCACAAATCAATTTTTATTCATTCAACAAAGATTTACTGAATGGCTTATGTGTTGAGCAATGGAAACATGAGCAAGATCTCTCACCTCAAAAAGCTTATTGTCCGTGGGGTATGGACCAAAAAACCAGACCACAACAGGGCAACACTGCTTAACCACTGTCATAGAGATCGCTCTCACTTATTCTAAGAAGACCTTCCCAGAAATAAGGGAGTTAGGCCAAACAGAGAGATATCCAGCGTCTATTTGCTGGACAGCCACAATGTTCCAGGCCATTTTCACACTCTTGGCAATGAAGTCCGGAGGCAGGTGACATTCTATCCCCAGGGGAAGAAAACTAACGGTTTGGTGGGTAGGTACCTCCACTGCGCCTGAAGCCCAGGTCTTCAAAACCCACATGACTGCCGGGGATGGAGAGAGAAAGGACTGAATGAAAACAACACAGAAATTCATGCAAGAGAATGAATGCTTTGGACCGAGAGACCATAAGGTCCAATATTCCGGCAATACTGCCCTGCAGGGGCTTGGGCGGGCAGCCCCGCAGAGCGTGGGAGACCTTGGCCACAAGGGGGCAGAATGTGCCCGGAACAATCACAACAGAGGTCCCGACAGCCCCTGAGGAAGAAACCTGAGGGGTCATGCTTCGTTAACTGCCCAGGGCTGATGAGTATTTTCTGCCTCCTATTCAGACAGGAAAGCAGAGAAGGGATTTGCATACTATGATATGGTTACTGCATCTCCCAATACCATGTGTGGGAAGAGGTTTCCCTCTGGTCAGTTGCATTCATTCCCAGTATTAGAAAGCTGCACACAGTTAAAAAAAACGCTAGGTCTTAAAAAGAAAAGCCTTCTTTGGTATACTGCAAACTTTTCACCAGCATGATATAGCACAGTTTAAAAAAAAAAAAAATGCTGGCCCCTAATGTTGATTTGTAATCGTTAACAGCCAATTGCTGTAGTAATAGCAATAGCAGGGGTTTGGGAATCTGGTCAGAGTTCAAGTCCTGGCTCTATTACCTACCAACTGTGACGCTGCTCAAGTCACTAGTCTATGAACCCCAGTTTCCTCATCTATAAAAGAGAATCGACTCGATAGGTTGGTTGTGAGGGTGAAATGCATTACTGACGACGGGTAGCTAGCATAGTTTAACATAGGTACATGGCATAGTTACCTTAGCATGGTTAACAGTCAGGACTCATAGCAGTTAAGCTGTAGTAACTGTCCTTGTTCATAATACTAGAGTTTTAGCCGCACACATAGTTCAGTCGGTAAAGAATCTGCCTGCAGTACAGGAGACCTGGGTTTGGTCCCTGGGACGGGAAGATCCCCTGGAGAAGGAAATAGCTACCCACTCCAGTATTCTTGCCTGGAAAATCCCAAGGACAGAGGAGCCTGGTGGGCTGCAGTCCATGGGGTTGCAAAGAGTTATGCATGACTTAGCGACTAACACTTCACTTATGCCACAGAAGAAGTAAAACCTTCTCAAGAACACCTTGCCTTCCCACTGTCACCATCATCCCCTCTTCCTTTCCTCTTGTAAACAAAGAGGCTTTCTCCTCAGACCTGAGGCCAGTCCTTAGTCTGCAGCCTGGAGGTGACATCCCCCCACCTCCTCAGGAACCTGGTGCTCTGCATTACCATTCATCACACCTGACTAGTGCATCGTCCTCTCCCCATCCCCTGGCCCCTTCCGTTCCCACACTGAAGCGAGCTCTGGTCTCTTCTGCCTTAAAATAAATATACATAAACAAAACCAAATCCCCCCCACAACCCACATGTCCTTTGAGGCCCTTTATTTCTCTCTGCTTTGCAGCAAAACTTCTCTTCCTCCTTGACTGCTCCATAGCGTGCAACTCAGGTGATGCTCTTCAACCCTGCTGAACCTTGGGCTCGGTAACCCCAGACTCTTCCTCAGTGTTCGTGGCTGACTCTGCTTTCTCTCTTCCAGCCCAGAGGCTGACATCTTCCAGACTCTGTCTCAGGCCCTCTTCTTATTCTACTCCCTTCTTAGATGCTCTCGTCTGGTCTCAAGGATCCAGCAGCTGTCTTCACATCCATAAAGTTCAGTATTAGTCCTGTCCACATCTCCACCTGAATGTCTCATAGGCACACCCAGCTCAAAGGGTCCCCAGTGGAATTCCTTCTCCCCTACCTGCCCCTTCCACCTGCACCCCCAAAGATGAACCTGCTTCCTCAGTCTCTCGTTAGGACATCCACACCCCCAGGCAGCCAGCTATTCAAGCCAGAAGTTTGGCAAGAACTCTTCATCCTGTCCTTCTCTTTATCCTCCACATCCAATCAACTGTGATTCCTTTCCATTGTCCCTACTGGAATTATTTATTCCCTTTTTCTCACTCCCTTTGTCAAAATCATCATCACCTTTTGCCTGCCTCTCTCCCTTCTTGCCTGCCTCTCAGCCGGAAAGAGTTTTGAATGTTGACCTTACCACGTCATTTCCCACATTTGAAACCCTGCATCAATTACAGTTCTTTGGGTAAAATCCAGACTTCCCAAAGAATTGTAAAGCCTCTTCTTAATCTAGCCCTTTCCTATCATCTCCAAAGCCTCATTTCACTTAGTTTTCTTTACCCTCACTTCCAAAAAGCCTCCTCCTTCTCATCTCAAAAAAGACATTTGCAAGTGGGTTCACTTGAACACCTCTAGTGTCCCAGGTGCCATGGGAATTTCAAAGCTGTATCAGTCTATGCCCTCCAAGAATTTCCAGTCATGGGAAAGGGGTCCCCAGCTATGCCTTAAGTACAAAGTAAAATGTGATCAGTAGCATTAAAAAAAAATGCAAAGTTCAGAGAAAGAAGTGGGTGGGGGAAAATGTACAGAGAAGGCTTCAGATATACAACTTCGACCTTTGCCCACCACTGTGTAGAATGGTGAAAGCTGGCTCTTTCCAGACACGTGTGGGAAGGTGAGGGTACAGAGAAGGATAAGGAATGCAGGAGACATGCCATCAGGTTAATTAAGGGAGAAATGGTCCAAAAACAAGTGTGTTCAATATGAAGTACTACAGGCAACCACTCCAGTATTCTCGCCTGGGAAATTCCACTGACAAAGGAGCCTGGTGGGCTACAATCCATGGGGTCACAGAATCGGACATGGCTTAGCAACTAAACAACCACAACAGACAGCCAGAAAACAGAGGTGCTTCAGTCTGACAACAGAGTCTATTGCAGATCTTTGAGAAAGTCATTTCAATAGTAGGATTTCTGGAGAAGCCAGATTACAAAGCACATAGCACCCTATGGGACAGTGAAGACCGGCTGTAAATCCCTATGTGAAGAAATCTGATCATTAAAGAGGAAACCACAAGAGGAAGAAGCTTGGGAATTTAGTATTTGCTCATCTTAGCCAGGACTAACTTCTCTGGTGGCTCAGATAGTAAAGAATCTGCCTGCAATGTGGGAGACTCGGGTTTGACCCCTAGATTAGGAAGATTCCCTGGAAAAGGGAACAACCACCTACTCCAGTATTCTTGCCTGGAGAACTCCAAGGACAGAGGAGACTGACAGGCTACAGACCATGGGATCTCAAAGAATTGGACGTGACTGAGTGACTAACACTTTCACTTTCAAACTAGTATCTGTTGCTTTAAACACAGATGGTAAACCCCAGAAAAGGAGAGAGCTAAAAAAAGGGCTGTCCCACTTGGAGAGCCCCTCGCCAGCCCCTGGGAGCAGTTTTGGGGCCAATGGGAGGCAGGAACAGCCAGCCCCATGATCAGCACTAGCTATACAAAGTGTGGAACCACGGAAGCTGGTTGTAAAACTTAAGCAGATCAGACACTATAAAATACTTTGTAATGCGCCATTGAGGCGACCAAATAAGAGGCTTGAATAAATTTATATTCCAATTGCTAAACATTACAGTCAATTTAAAAACCCACAAAAGTTTTGCTGAACAACTGTATAAATTAGAATGGATCTGTCGCGTTGTACGGTACCTAATAGCCTGAGACATAAAACAATTGGTGCTCACTCCCTCTCACCTGTTAAATCATCATGAGATAGATCTGCTAGCTCAACTCATCTTTTTTTTTTTCCTTTCAAAACACAGTGTGAGGTAATTCTCAGGTTACTGTGAATTTTATTTATTTATTATTTATTTGCCTCTTTGCCCCTTAAGATAGAAAAGACTAAAAGCTGTCAGGGCTAGGAATTTATCCAATCTGAACCTGTCTTCTTCCCTTGGAAACTCTTCACCTGACTTTTAAGATGTTTCTCTTCCATTGAGCTATAGCGGATTTATCAGCTGGGGGCTAGTTATTTATTTATGGAAGTTTAAATCAATACATACACGCACACGCTCATACACTAATGCATACACATCTATGCATGAATACACACACACATGCCCATACACAGAGGCAATACAACGTGAAGAGTAAGAAACTAAGCCAAGAGCCAAAGAAAGCAGATTCTGTGTCTGTTCCTGTCGTAGATGGGCTATGAGAGTTTGGGCAGGCTCCCTGTCTCCTACTGTTCCTTGGTTTCCATTCCAAATTGTTTAACTGATCACAATTAGAAAACACTCATTGAAACAGTGTGGAGGTGAGGAAGACTGATTGCCCTCTCAGGCACGTGTTCATATCGAAAACCTGAGTCAAATAGTAGAGCAACATGCAGTGCTCATGTAATTCTCACACCACACTTATGAAATAAATATGGCTGTCATTCCATCATTCAGACACAATAACTGACATCTAGAGGTTATTTGTTCAATTTCACACTAATAAATGGCAGTTTTAGGGAGTTCCCTGGTGGCACAGACGGTAAAGAATCTGCCTGCAATACGGGATACTCAGGTTCAATCCCTGGGTCAGGAAGATCCCCTGGAGAGGGGAAGAGCATCCCACGCCAGTATTCTTGCCCGGAGAATTCCATGGACAGAGGAGCCTGGCGGACTACAGTCCATGGCGTCGCAGTCCATGGGGTTAGACTGAGTGACTAACACTTTCACTTTCAGAGTTGGCACTCGAATTTTCTGAGCACACCCTACAGAAGACAGAGCAGTGTGGGGAAGTCAGGAGCAGATAGGAAACCAGCTCCCTCTTCCTCTAATCCAGGAGAAGACGGTCCTGAAGTGGGGAGAGGCTGAAAGTGGGCTACTTGTCTGCTTCTCCCGCTAAATATTGACAGCTCTGGAGAGACGCTTCCTCCCTTCACTGCTATAGCCTGCTCAAGAGTCTGTGTCCCAGGAGAGCAAGATCATTACGTGGATGGCACATTAAACCTCCAGGAACATTCAAGGATAGAAAATAAGTTCAGTTGAGTCTTACTGCTAACTGAAAAATACTTTTGTGGGAGGGAGGGCCTTTGTTCAAATTTCCCCCCAGAAAGAGATGAATCCAGTTCATCTTCTTTAAGCCTAAGCTGCAAAGCCGGCTTAGGAAGTGATTGCTCTTGGGTCACACCTCTGTCCCGGATCTAGTAAGATGAAGGTGGGGCATGAGGGAGGGACTCAACAGCATATATGAGACCTGGCTGCCGGGACAGCAGGAGCTGTAGGCCAGCTTCAGGTTACCCTCAGAAAGTAGGGAAGGTGTGGGAGGATGGGGTGAAATGGACGAGGTGACAGAGCCAATTGAGAGGTGCACTGTCTTGCCCAGGGGTTTCAGTGACTTCCCTGACTGCATGAATAAAGAAACCAGGGACCTGGAGGTCAAAGGACTTGCACAAGGTCACACAACTTAGTTGTGGCCGAACTTAAACCAGAACTTCACTCTCCTGTCTCAGTCTAGCACTCTGTCTTCCAGAAGTGAGTGAACTCCCCAAGAGAGCAAGGAAAAGAAAGGTCTCAGGAACCCCTCAGAAGAGCACAATCACAGGAAGAGGAAAGGTAAAGGGTGGCCCACGTGTGTCCATGATGGTCAAGGTAAGAGCTGGCCAACCCCCTCCAGACTCAGCTGTAGCTCAGGAAACCTGAGGGAGACTCGGAGTGGGGCAGGTCGGGCTTCAGGATATGTGCTAGGGCGAGGGTAGCAGGATTTTACCTCTGCCAAATCCAAAACAATTGTAGATGAGTTCCCCGATTTACAAATCGAGGGCTTTGCCGATGTCATTTTTTCAAACACCACCTCTGTCAAGTCTTTAAGGTGCCATTCCTACAAAGTGATCCTTGGAACCTAATCTACTTCGTGCCACTTGGGGGCAACACCTACATGTTTGATTTACTGCAACTCCCCACCTCCGCTTGCCTCTGAAAGCTGAGCAATGTTGCAATTCTAAAGGCCACCTTCTCCTCTTTAAATGATGTAGCAAAAACCCCCAACCTGCCTGACTACTGAGAGCGTGGGACATGTTGATATACCTGTTTATTTAAAGTCAAATTGCTTTCTGGTTTCTGCAGGACAAGGCAAGGTGAACCTCAGCGACGGGGACTTGATCGCAGGCACGGGGTGAAATCTCCCACTGGGCAGGAGAGGGGGGTCTTTGCACAGACAGACCATGGCTTCCTAGGAGGTTTCCAAAGACCAAAGGCAATACAGTCCAGAAAACTACCGGCAATAGTCTGGCCTTTTTGAAGTTGGGTAGGAAACTCAGAAATCCAGAGAAGCTGCAAGCAGCCAACACAGAGAACATGAACAGGGTAGCAAGGCAGGGGCTACCGTGGAGATGGACGTGCTGGACAATGCTGCAGGCCCGGGGTAGGTGACCAGCTAGAAAAAGCCAGGACACCAGGCAGAAACAGACTCAGAGGCTCAGGATGAGTCTAGGGTCCAGGGGGAGCCATTGTTCCTCCTTGTAGGGCTGGTTCCAGACCTGGGCCCCTGCCAAGCAGCCTCAAACAAACTTCTCTCCTGACCTCAGATCCCTATATGCCCACAGACTTCTCACCTGGATGCTCCCCTAGCTCTTCAACACCACGTCGGGACGCACGCAGCACCCACCCTTCCAGACAGCTCTCCCTTCTTTCCGTCCTTTACCCGAGAACGGCACACCATCCACCCAAGCAAGCAAGGGAGGTGCTCGTCCTGTCCTTCACCATTTACGCCTCACTGGTCCCGGAGACACCACTTCAGATCCATTCCCTCCTTCAAGGCCTCAGGCCAGCCCTCCGCACCTCTCACAACTAGGGTAACAGCATCCTCACTGGTCTCCTGACTCTGAGAATCCCCTTGCAAGCCATCCACTCCTCTACCACTAGATTTAGAATCCCAATCTGACCACATCACCTCTTCTATTTTATAAACTTCAGCACAACAAAATGAAAACCAGAGGATGGATCTGCAGGTCCTTGTGCCCCTGCCCATTCTGTATGCCAGCCTGGGATGCTCCTGCGTGTTAAGTCACTTCAGTTGTGTCTGACTCTTTGCGACCCTATGCCCCGTAGCCCGCCAGGCTCCTCTGTCCATGGGATTCTCCAGGCAGGAATACTGGAGTGGGTTGCCAAAGTCCAGGGGACTTTCTGGACCCAGGGATTGAACCTTGGTCTCATGTTTCCTGCACTGGCAAGCAGGATCTTTACCACTAGCGCCACATGAAAAGCCCTGGCAAACTCATATGCATTCTCAAATACCCAAATCAAATGTCATCTCCACCATGGGATCTTCTCCAGTTGCTTCCCCTGTACTGCTCTCCTTGGCTAATTCATCCCATTCTCTTCTGTAAGCCCTTTGTACTTGGTCTACAGGCTTCTACTGTAACATCCACAACACCTATTATAACTGTTAATCTATCATTTGTCTCCTCCACGAAACAGCAGGTACATCAGAGGCAGGCCCTACCTCTGTATAACCAGTAACTAATATAGAGTAGGTGCTCAATAAATGTTGAATTGATTCAGGCAGTTACCCAGTTATCACAGGTGACAGAATCAGTGAGTTGATGTTGATTACTGAGCTAGAAGTCCTTAAATCTCTCTAACACAGTATTGGACATGGTCCTAGAAAGCAGGTTAAGTATTCAGGTAAATTAAATTTAGCTTTGCTTGCTCTTCTCAGAGAACTGACTCCCTGTCTATAGCCCCAGATGAACTAAGAGTTTAGAGGCCAAGTTTGCCCCACATCTCTACTTCTTTTGGCCATAGTTGACTAAGTCCAGAAAGGTATAATTAACCATAGGTTCCAGAGACCAATTCTCAAAAGTCAAAAGAATGTACTAAATCATCAAGGATAGCATTAACTTTATATTAAGACAAAGCTATAGGGAAGAAAGTTAGGATAGCTCACAATAATGATAATAAAACATTGATGATACAATAACAGCTAGTGTTTCTAGTACTTTCTATATGCTATATTGTTAAATGATTTTTATCTGTTATTTAAACCCATGCTCACAAGTCTATGAAATAAGTACATCAATGACCTTCTGTAAGTTACCCTTCCCTTTTAAATCTCACCTGATATCTGTTGCTTGCAACAAAGAACCCTGACTAGTACCATTACTATCTCCATTTCATACTACAATTACTATCTCCATTTCATACATGGGCTATCAAAGAAGGCCACAGAACTTTCCAAGTTGACACAGGTAGAAATGCAAAGACCTAGGATTGAAATCCAGTCCCTCCGCCTCTAGAACCTGAGCTCTAAATGCATTATTATCTTTTGTAATTCTAGTTTCCTTTAGGCCTTCCTGCATTCTACTTTTGTAATACCTGTATCCTTTATTGGAAAGAGTTCATGAACTATTTCTCTGTTCCTTAATTCAAAATGAAAGGAAGGAAAGCTGGAAAGAAGGAAGAACCGTCGTGAAAGCAGGACGAGTGACCTTAACCAAGCAGAGAGGAATCCAGCTGCAGCTGAGCACCAAGCAGAAGCTGACCAGCAGTCAGTCTTGAGTTTTTCTAAAAATAAGCTTCAGAGGTGGAAAGAAACATTCTCTCTCTGCCTTTGTGCACCAAGGCTGTTGCCCCAGAATCAGACTCCTGCCCCTCCCTTTAATGAAAACTAGTTGCTGCTATCTAAGTTTCAGGACTTAGACAGGAGCTTCCCTAGTGACTCAGAAGGTAAAGAATCTGCTTGCAATGCAGGAGACTCAGGTTTGATCCTGGGTCCGGAAAGTCCCCTGGAGGAGGGCATGGCAACTCACTCCAGTATTCTTGCCTGGAGAATCCCATGGACAGAGGAGCCTGGTGGGCTACAGGCCATGGGGTCACAAAGAGTTGGACATGACTCAGTTGGACACGACTGAGCAACTAACACTTTCACTTTTCAAGTTTCAGGAGGAACTGCAAGGAGAAAAAGAAGAAGTGGTTAAAACAACTAGGCCCAAGATTGCAGAAAGTTTGACTTCCAGCAGATTTTGAGCCTCATTATACACTCACTGTAATACATTCAGTTCAGTTGCTCAGTCCTGTCCAACTCCCCGCGACCCCATGAATCGCAGCACACCAGGCCTTCTTGTCCATCATCAGCTCCCGGAGTTTACTCAAACTCATGTCCATCGAGCCGGTGAGGCCATCCAGCCGTCTCATCTTCTGTCATTCCCCTCTCTTCCTGCCCCCAATCCTTCCCAGCATCAGGGTCTTTTCCAATGAGTCAACTCTTTGCATAAGGTGGTCAAAGTACTGGAGTTTCAGCTTCAGCATCAGTCCTTCCAATGAACACCCAGGACTGATCTCCTTTAGGATGGACTGTAATACATTAGCATATGCTAAATACACACTCTTATATGCAGAGTATGTCATGAGAAACGCTGGGCTGGATGAAGCACAAGCTGGAATCAAGATTGCTGGAAGAAATATCAATAACATCAGATATGCAGATGACACCACCCTTATGGCAGAAAACAAAGAGGAACTAAAAAGTCTCTTGATGAAAGTGAAAGAGGAGAGTGAAAAAGTTGGCTTAAAACTCAACATTCATAAAACTAAGATCATGGCATCCAGTCCCATCACTTCATGGTAAATAGATGGGGAAACAATGGAAACGGTGACAGACTATTTTTTGGGGCTCCAAAATCACTGCAGATGATGACTGCAGCCATGAAATTAAAAGATGCTTGTTCCTTGGAAGAAAAGTTATGACCAATCTAGACAGCACATTAAAAAGCAGAGACATGACTTTGCCAACAAAGGTCCATCTAGTCAAAGCTATGGTTTTCCAGTAGTCATGTATGGATGTGAGAGTTGGATTATAAAGAAAGCTGAAGAATTTATGCTTTTAAACTGTGGTGTTGGAGAAGACTCTTGAGAGTCCCTTGGACTGCAAGGAGATCCAACAATCCATCCTAAAGGAAATCTGTACTGAATATTCATTGGAAGGACTGATGCTGAAGCTGAAACTCCAATACTTTGGCCACCTGATGTGAATAACTGACTCACTGGAAAGGACCCTGATGCTGGGAAAGATTGACAGCAGGAGGAGAAGGGGACGATAGAGGATGAGATGGTTGGATGGCATCACCAACTCGATGGACATGAGCTTGAGTAAACTCCAGGACTTGGTGATGGATGGGGAGGCCTGGCGTGCTGCAGTCCTTGGGGTCACAAAGAGTCGGACAAGACTGAGTGACTGAACTGAACTGAAAATACACACTCACAGGTGCCATGACAGTTGATAATTGACATGACAGCTGGAAAAGTCCATCATTGTTCTGTCACCAAGTTGTGTCTGACTCTTTGGGACCCCATGGACTGCAGCACGCCAGGCTTCTCTGTCCTTCACCATCTCCTGGAGTTTGCCCAAGTTAACGCCCAGTGAATTGGTGATGCCATCCAATCATCTCATCCTCTGTCACCCTCTTCTGCCTTCAATTTTTCTCAGCATTAGGGTCTTTTCCAATGAGTTAGCTGTTCACATCAGCTGGCCAAAGTATTGGAAAAGCCATACAAGGGCTGAAAAGGAGTGCTGCCTCAGTTCTGGGTCCAAATCACACCCCTGTTCTCAGATAAGTAATGAATATTCTTCCCTTCTTTCCAAATCCCTTCCTTTTACCTCAACTCTCCTACATTTTAGGAGAGTTGGTTTGAGAAGTTGACTTGCCAACCATGCTTATCCATTCTTTGGCCATTGAGTACAGCTTGCTCTGTTCCAGTCTCAGCATCAGTTTTGTTCTTGGATGTGTGAATCTGAGCTAAAAAGAAAAAAAAAAGAACGCCCTGGTCAAGACAAAGGATCTTGGCCCGGATTAGGACTCCAGTGCAGGTCCAGTGGACCAGCTCACTTACAGTTGGAAATCTAACCCAGGCCTTGGGTTTCTGAAGCCTAAATTCTCAAGCATTAAAACCACACAACCTGCATTTATTAAATCATCTAGACCTACTGACTTGTTCCACTGCAATGGAGCTAGATCAGGCTTTGGTACTGTCCTTAGGCTGGAGGTGGGGAGCAGGAATAAAGCAAAATTGGCAATTATTATTTAAGGACTGTTGAAAAAACTTCTAGCCCTAAATGAAGCTGCTTCTCCCAAGTATCACATCAGCAAACTGAAACTTTAATAACTTTTGTGTCCCAGTAAATGCACTGCTTGACAGAAACATAGTCTACCCAGTCAACCAGCCCTCAAGGCCAAGCCAACTCTGGGCTCTATACATACTTTGTTCCTTCTTACCACAACAAGATTGACTATGTGACCCCAGCCAGAGAGTTTCTATTTTTCTCTCCTTGTTCTTATTTCTTTACTCTATAAAAACTTCCTTTCTCGGTCCTCTGAATGGAGATTGCCCACTTCATAAGGTATTTTTAAAAAAAAATGTGTTTGCATCACCTAATTGTCTTCTTTGTGAAAGTCCCTCAGTCATGCCTGACTCTTTGTGACCCCATGGGCTACACATGACTAACATTCTGAAGCACAAAAGTCAGGACACATCATCCTGTCCTGGGGTCAGGAACATTTCCTGGGAAGAGGCCTGGAAGGAGGAGACGGGGGCAGGCCTTACGTGAGGTAGGGGAATAGCACTCAAGAGAGCATTTGCACATGTCTTCCAGACCCACAGGCTGAGGTCGAGGGTCAAGAGAAGCCAGGGACTGGTCAGGCTAGAGAAGGACCCAGGGGCCAGAGCATCAGTGCTTGGGCCTCCATCCCGGCACAGTGAGTATAGTGGAATGATGTTAAATAGGGCAGTGTCCTGACCAGGTTTTTGTGTGGTGGCTCAGATGGTAAAGAATCTGTCTGTAGTGCAGGAGACACAAGTTTGATCCCTGGGTTGGGAAGATCCCCTGGAGAAGGGCATGGCAAACTACTCCAGTATTCCTGCCTGGAGAATCCCATGGACGGAGGAGCCTGGCAAGAAATAGCTCATCCATAGGGTTGCAAAGAGTCAGATGCAACTGAGTGACTAATACACTGCCTTAAAATACAACTGTGGCTTCTATGATAAGAATGGACTGGAGGAGGAGGACCAAAGAAGGTTGCTGCAAAACCAGTTAGGAGGCCACAGTGATAGTCTAGTGACATAATAGAAGGTATGACAGAGGGTAGACAGAGGCAGACAGATTCAAGAGACAGGGGCACAGAGGGACAAGATCTAGTGATTGACTCAGAAGGAAAAGGAGAAATCAAGAAGACCTCCTTGGTTTCAGATTCTGAGCAACTGAATGGATGGGGCTGTTATTTGCTACCACAGGAGACCTGGCAGGAGGAGCAGTAGGGAGGAGGGCAGATATAATCATGAGTTCAGAATGGAGCCCCAGGGGGTTCCCTGATGGTTCAGTATAAAGAATCCACCTGCAAATGCAGGAGATGTGCGTTCAGTCCCTGGGTTGGGAAGAACCCCTGGAGAAGGGAATGGCAACCCACTCCAGTATTCTTGCCTGAAGAATCCCTTGGGCAGAGGAGCCTGGCAGGCTACAGTCCAAAGGGTCACAAAGAGTCAGACACAACTGAGTGACTGAGCACACACACAGTGGAGCCCCACATTTCTGACGCTCCTCAATAACCCAATGGAAACGTTCTGCAGGCAGCCGGACACACACTCACTCACTGTGCTTTAGCTGCCCAGCTGTGAATATGCCATCCTTCTTTCAGTTTGACTGCTAGTCCTCTAGGGGCCGGGACTGGATCGAAACTGTTTATTCGCAATGCCTAGGTCACCAGCCTACTGAAATGCTTGCTGAGCAGATACACTGTATGAACAGATGGAAGGGGGAATCCATACAGAATGGAGGGAAGGCAGGTGGGGAGGAATAAACACAACAATCACCAAAAAGGCATGAAAAAAGGAGAGACAGTGGGACATCTACAAACATCTACAAATCTATTAAACTCTCACAGGTATTAATAAACTTGGTTCAGAAAAAAAAAAGTTTCAGAAATAAGGTCTTTTTCACAGTTTAAAAACTAGTAGAACCAAGAAGAATGGAATGAAGGGACTTGATTGGTGAAGTATTGAAGGGGAACAGTTGTGTAATGATAAAGTCAGAAGAAAGTTTCAGAAATATACTCTGTGGTTTGGGGAGAGAAGAGAGAGTGGGGTTGGGAGTTGCAGGAGACCCCAGTGGGACTGGGCCAGAAAGGGACCCATTCGAAGGCATTTAATCACAGACTGGCAAAGGAAAAGATTGGGGTGATGGGCCCCAGGTCAAAGAATTTAGGGATCAGTCTCCTTCATTTTTAAGGAAAGAACAATTAGAGCTCATAAATCTAAACTTGTTTTTCCTTCATTTAAAACCCCCAAAGGATTCCTAGTGCCTCTTGAACAGGTGTAAACCTTTTAGCCTCAAGGAAACCACAGGCACCTCCCTTTCCTCTTCTCGGTCCCCTTCATGGTCTGGTTCTTACCTCTGCTGCCCCTTCCAATGGTGAAACTATGACCAAGCCACACTTGGGAGGGAGGCCCAGGCCAGGGCTTTGGAGACTGGACCATTTTTCTGTTGCCATATAATGAGTTACCACAAAACAACACACATTTATTATCTCACAAGCTCTGTGAGTCAGGAGTTACCAGGCACAGCTTAGCTGGTCCTCTGCTCAGGATCTCACAGGGCTATAAGCCAGGTGTCAGCCAGGATTCGGTTCTCTTCTGGAGGTTCGACTGGGGAAGTACATATTTCCTCATGCTCATGGGTATTGGAAGCATTCAATTCCTGCAGCCATAAGGTTTGTGGCAGCTTGCTTGTTCAAAGCCAGTGATAGGGTAGGGGGAGAGAGAGAGTCTCTAAACAGACAGACACTACAATATATCTGAAAAAGATGAAAATTCTAATTTGAAAAGATGTATGTACCCCAATGTTCATAGCAACACTATTTATGTTAGCCAAGACTTGGAAGCAAACTAAGTGTCCAGCAACAGATGAACAGACTAAGATATGGTACATATATACAATGAAATATTACTCAGCCATGAAAAAGAATGAAATAATGCCATTTGCAGCAGCATAGATGGACCTAGAGATTATCATACTATGTAGTGAAAGTGAAAGTCGCTCAATCGTGTCCAACTCTTTGTGACCCCATGGACTATACAGTCCATGGAATTCTCCAGGCCAGAATACTGGAGTGGGTAGCCTTTCCCTTCTCCAGGGGATCTTCCTGACCCAGGAATCAAACCAAGGTCTCCTCCATTGTAGGCGGATTCTTTACCAACTGATCTACCAGGGAAGCCCATCATACTAAGTCAAAGCCAAATATCTTAGGATAGCACTTTTGTGTGGAATCTAAAAATAAAATGATAAAAATAAACCTATTTATAAAACAGAAATAGACTCACAGACATAGAAAATGTCTTTTCCTTCCCAAAAAGGAAAGCAGGGCAGGGATAAACTAGGAATTTGGGTTTAACAGATACACACTACTATACATAGGTATGTGTGTGTAGTGTGTGTAACCAAACCACTTTACTGTACATCTGAAACTGTCACAACACTGTAAATCAGCTATACTTTAATTTAAAAAATGGATGTTACAATCTTACATAACCACACAAACACAATCACATACATCCCATGCCTTTATAGTGGTCCCCAACCTTTTGGCACCGGGGATCAGTTTCATGGAAGACAATTTTTTCATGGGGCAGTGATGGTGGGGATGGTTTCAGGATGATTCGAGCACATTACATCTATTGAGCACTTTATTTCTATTATTATTGCATCAGCTCCACCTCAGTTCATCAGGCACTAGATCTCAGAGGTTGGGGACTCCTGCTTTACCATATTCTATGGTTTACAATCCAGTCACAGGTATTGCCACACACAAGAGGAAAGGGTTATCCTAGGGTGTGAAAACCAGGAGGTGGGATGGCAGAGCCGCTTAGGTCTGTTGCAGCCGGCCTGCTACAATAAAGCTCTGGAAAGTTCTCCCATCAGGGGTGCCTGGAGTGGAGGGAGGAGACGGAATATGAAGAAGACATCTTCCAACACCAATATTAATTATAATGCCTTAAAGATTATTTCTTTTTTGTCTCTTATAGACCTGAAACTCTTTGGGGGAGGTGTCATATGTTTTATACCAAATCTGGTGGCACTAGTAAGCAAAGAATCCACCTGCCAAAGCAGGAGACGCAAGAGACACAGCTTCTATCCTGGAGTTGGGAAGATCCCCAGGAGTAGGAAACGGCCACCCGCTCCAGTATTCTTGCCTGGAGAATCTCCATGGACAGAGGAGCCTGGCGGGCTACAGTTCATGACGCTGCAAGGAGTCGGACATGACTGAGCACACACACTATCAACCAATACCAAATCTAGCATCATACCTGGCACAGAGCATTCCCTCAATACAAATTTGTGACTGAATAAACAGACTGGGCTTTGGATGGACAGGTATTAATAACAAAATCTATAGGGGTTGCCTGAATCCCAGCAGAGATTTTCTAGGTACTTGTCCTCCACACACTATTTCTCTCACATAAGGTTTGTAGAAACTCTGATAATTCTGTCCATCAAAACCCTAGAATATAAGTGCAGCTCAGAATATAAGCTGCCTCATAAGTCCTGTCTTTTATATATTAAACATTCCTATTTATGAAGGAATATTCTATTTAATGTTTCCCTGATCACAAATAAACTTGTGTTAATGGTTTTGTGAATATTACCTAGAAACCTCTATTCTATAGGAAGGAAGATAACACAGAGAGACACTATTCCGCACATTGGGTCAAATTATTAATCAACTGGGGAAGGGATGAGAAGGGTAGAATTTTTTAAAATATTTATTTGGTTGCATCAGGTCTTAGTTGTGGCATGTGGGATCTATTTCCCCGACCAGGGATTAAACCTGGGCCCCCTGCATTGGGAGCAAAGAGTCCTAGCCACTGGACCCCCAGTGAAGTCCCAAGTCCTTTACTTTAGTTTGCCAGCTCACTCATACATTTTTTGGAGATACACCCTTTATGTCATCATCTTAACTTTCCAGTGACAAGATACATGGGAAAGCTCTTGCATTATGATCCTTTGCAAATAGGAATGAGAACTGTGTCTCTAAAGACTTTCTTGAGCTATTTTCAAGTACAAAAATAAGTAGAGAGAAAACCCATTGACTTACTTAACCTCCCATGTTGAATGTTTAATACATTAAATATTCTACCCAAATGCTTAATTTGTTGTTTCCTTCCAGGCATGTGCCCAATTAAATGTCTATTACCTGGTACCCATGTAACACCAATTGGTTCAATCCCATTGCTACCTTACAAACCAATAGATGAATATGGTTCGCAGGAGCATAAGATGTGAATAGCATCACGCAATCTCATGACAAGTCTTACAAATTAAAAAAGGCTTATAAACCATTACATTTCTTTAGCTCCTGGGAAATCAAGCAAATTGAAAACTCACATTCACATGTGGCAAAAATATTCTTCATGTGTACCAAATTCCACCTGAAACTAAATGACTCTCAGTTCTCTCTTCCATCCTAGAGTTCTAGCAGAAGTGAAAGTTAAAGACACTCTTCATAGTCTGTTGAGTTATACAAAACAAAACAAAAATCCCTGCCCGCACAAGTTTGACCGTCTAAAAGGAAAGACATAAGATATACTGTTAATGAATATTGAGCACCCAACTGTTAAGTACTACGATAGGCTGAAAAATGCCCCCCTAAAGCTATCCATATGCTAACCTCTCAGTTCACTCGCTCAGTCGTATCCGACTCAGCAACCCCATGGACTGCAGCACTCCAGACTTCCCTGTCCATCACCAATTCCCAGAGCTTACTCAAATTCATGTCCATTGAGTCAGTGATGCCATACAACCATCTCATCCTCTGTCGTCCCCTTCTCCTCCTACCTTCAATCTTTCCCAGCATCAGGGTCTTTTCCAATGAGTCAGTTCATTGCATCAGGTGGCCAATATATTGGAGCTTCAGCTTCAGCAGCAGTCCCTCCAATGAATATTCAGGACTGATTTCCTTTAGGATGGACTGGTTTTATCTCGTTGATGTCCAAGAGACTTCCCAAGAGTCTTCTCCAACACCACAGTTCAAAAGAATCAATTCAGTGTTCAGCTATCTTTATGGTCCAACTCACATCCATACATGACTACTGGAAAAACCATAGGTTGGACTAGACAGATCTTTGTTGACAAAGTCATGTCTCTGATTTTTAAAATGCTGTCTAGGTTGGTCATAGTTTTTCTTCCAAGGAGCAAGCATCTTTTAGTTTCATGGCTGCAGTCACCATCTGCAGAGATTTTGGAGCCCAAGAAAATAAAGTCTGCCACTGTTTCCGTTGTTTCCCCATCTATTTGCCATGAAGTGATGGGACCAGATGCCATGATCTTAGTTTTCTGAAAGTTGTGTTTTAAGCCAGGTTTTTCACTCTCACTTTCATCAAGAGGCTTTTTAGTTCCTCTTCGCTTTCTGCCAATAAGTGTGGTGTCACCTGGGTATCTGAGGTTAGTGATATTTTTCCCAGCAATCTTGATTCTAGCTAGTGCTTCATCTAGCCTTGCATTTCACATAATGTATTCAGCACATAAGTTAAATAAGCAGGGTGACAGTATACAGCCTTGACCTACTCCTTTCCTGATTTGGAAATAGTCCGTTGTTCCATGTCTGGTTCTAACTGTTGCTTCCTGCCCTGAATACAGATTTCTCAAGAGGCAGGTCAGGTGGTCTGGTATTCCCATCTCTTGAAGAATTTTCCACAGTTGATTGTGATCCACACAGTCAAAGGCTTTGGCATAGTCAATAAAGCAGAAATAGATGTTTTTCTGGAACTCTCTTGCTTTCTCGATGATCCAGCGGATATTGGCAATTTGATCTCTGGTTCCTCTGCCTTTTCTAAATCCAGCTTGAACATCTGGAAGTTCACAGTTCATGGACTGTTGAAGCCTGGCTTGGAGAATTTTGAGCATTACTTTACTAGTGTGTGAGATGAGTGCAATTTTGCAGTAGTTTGAGCATTCTTTGGCATTGCCTTTCTTTGGGATTAGAATGAAAACTGACCTTTTCCAGTCCAGTGGCCACTGCTGAGTTTTCCAAATTTGCTGGCATATTGAGTGCAGCACTTTCACAGCATCATCTTTTAGGATTTGAAATAGCTCAACAGGAATTCCATCACCTCCACTAGCTTTGTTCGTAGTGATGCTTCCTAAGGCCCATTTCACCATTTCACTTCGTGTTTCAGGATGTCTGGCTCTAGGTGAGTGATCACACCATTGCAGATATCTGGGTTATAAAGATCTTTTTTGTATAGTTCTTCAGTGTATTCTTGCCACCTCTTAATATCTTCTGCTTCTGTTAGGTCCATACCATTTCTGTCCTTTATTGTGCCCATATTTGCATGAAATGTTCCCTTGGTATCTCTAATTTTCTTGAAGAGATCTCTAGTCTTTCACAGTCTATTGTTTTCCTCTATTTCTTTGCATTTGTTTTGCCCCTCCTACCATCTTTCTGGGGCTTCTCCTTTGCCCTTGGACGTGGGGTATCTCCTCAAAGTCGCTCCAGCACTGCACAGCTGCTGTTCCAGAAAGGACTGCAGCTGTGATTAAATAAGGATCTTGAGATAAGAGATTATTCTGAATTATCTAAGTGAGTTTTATACGCAGTTGGCATGTCCCTTATGAAAAAGGAGGTGGTGGGCGATTTGACACAGATATACAAACAGAAGAGAAGGCAACGTGACCACAGAGGCAGAAATTATAGTAAAACAACCACAAGCCAAGGATTGCAGGCAGCACCAGAAGCTGGAAGAAGAAAGGAATGAATTCTCTAGAGCCTTGAGAAGGTGCATAAGCCCGCCAACACTTTGTCTCAATCTGGGGAAAATGATTTTGGACTGCTGAGCTCTGGAACTGTGCAAGAGTAAATTTCTGTGAGTTTAAGCCACCCAATGTGTGATGTTGGCTGCAGCAGCCACAGGAAACTAATGAAGTACCGTGAAGAAAAGAATGCAAAAGGGTTAGAGTCTAACTGGAGGATGCGAGAGGGACAGGTACTTTAATGGAAAAGCCAGGGAGACCTGAGAAGCTGGAATTAGAGTTCTGAGCTTAAGAGGAGACCTGGCTGAGTAAGAAGCCTGAGAATGACCACGGGTCTGGATAGGAAGTCATGGCACTTCTGATAAGAGTGATTTTGGTGGAAAGGTGAGAACGTTTTGGAGTGAGTTCAAGAGAGAATGGGAAGTGATAACTGGAGTTGGAATAGAATAAATAACACATTTGAGTATTTTTGCCCTAAAAGGAAGGTAGAGAAAAAAGACAGTAACTTGAGGTCAGAGGTCCAATTATATACTACTTCTGTATCATTAAGGCTCACAAGGATTCTGAAAGAAAGGTCCATTTAAACTGAGGCTTACAGAGGTTTTTGATTTGCCCACAGTTGTGTAGCAGGGAAGTGACCATTAATTCAAGTTTGGTGTTTTTGTTTTTTTTTTTAACTCTTAGTACAAAATTCTTTATGATATAAAACCCCCCAAAATGGCTTATACTTGGATGAAGGTGAACTGAGCCTGGGCAGGTAACTGTGGGCACTGGGCCCTTACACACCAACAAAGACCCAGGCTTCGTAGCCTGGCTCTGCTGCTGCAAGTCCCAGTGGATGCGTACGACAAACATTCCTCACCAGTAACTTAGTCGATAAACCCAGGTTTAAGGAATAAGAGGAAAATAAGACTTCCCATCCTCACATATTGCATGGGCAACTTCAAGGATACTTAGTGAAGAGAATATTGTTGTTAATGACAAGGAGAAAATATTTTGATTATAAATGTTAACTGACTAGACAGAACAGACAAGTGAAAGACCTATAGCATATGTTCTCCTGTTAAAGAAGAGTGACTATTTTCAGAGGACCATGAACAAAGCAACAATGAGGAGAAATAGAAGAACATGAATTTAACAGTGAAATCAGTCACAAGCATCCAGTAGATGTCTGCACCATATTGTAAGCGAATTCAGCTGGATTTGCAGGATTCTGCAATAATCTCTGAAATACTGCAGGAAGTGACAGATACTCAGGGCCTGTATTTCACAGGTAATCTCTGTGAAGTGTGGATGATAGTTCCTATGTCCCAGGGTTGTTGGAAGGATTAAATGAGAAATATGTAAGAACCTCTGACCACCACCTGCCCGTGGGAGGCCAGCACATACATAGCTCCTCTCACTCTCCTCTTCCTTCTCCCCTTCCACCACCTCCTTCTTCCCCTTTCACCTCCTACTCTGCCATGAGCCACAGACCCTCGAAGGTCTGTCTCCACTTACCCCTGCCAATTAATTTCCAACCACCCCTCCTCAGGCTGATTATGCTCCAGTTGCACTGACCTTCTTTCTGTCCCTTGAACACACCCCACTTGCTCTCACCTGAGGACTTCTGCTCAAGCTGGAAAGCTGTCTCTCCAGATCTTGGTATGAAGGATTCCCTCTCATCCTTAGGGCCTGAAATCCAAGGCCATCTTCTCAAAGAGGCTTTCCACAAGTACCACGTTAAACCCCTCCCAGTAGTTTATCCTCAGTCATAGCATCCTGTTTTCTTTATAACACTTTCTGGAGTGGCCTTATTGATCTAAGTCCTGTCTCTTCCCACGAAATACAAAGACCTTGTCTGTCATATTTCTTGCTTCTCACTTGGCACCTGAAACAGTACTGGGTACAGAAGAGTGTCAGTAAACAGACACCTAAAGCAGTTAATAATTATTGTCTAGACTATGCACACACTGTTATTCATCCACGTATACAGTATGTACACACAGTTATTCTATGTATAGGTCTTGCTGGGTGTGTGAGACAGAATAGAGATGAGAGAGAGACAGAGAGAATGTAAATGAGTTGAAAGAGAAAGAATAAGCACCAAGTCACAGGCATCAGCTTAAACCCAACTTTGCCACTTGAACCGTGTGATTGTAGGTGAGATAAGTAGGCTTTCTATGCTGCTTTCTGTCACGAAGGGTGATAAGGATCTCCCTAGTGTTAGGAGCATTCAATGAAGTGCTCCAAGTCAAACACTTAATACTGGATATAACATACTAAGCTCTTAATAACTATTAACATGTATTTCCTGTCAAACAAAATTATTATCCTCTGGTACATAATGTAATACCTCACACATCCTTAGCTAGCTATCATGATTACAATAGCATAATCTCTTAAAAAAAAAAAAAGCAAATATATTCCAGGATATCTAGTTATAATAATGAAGAGTCATCAAGACCCTGACATTTACCAAAATTGAAGGTCATATCTAGTCTGATGTTCGAAATTTTTCAGAGGGGGAGATCAAGATGGTGGAGCAGAAAAACAGGGAGCTCACCTTCCCCCACGAACACATCAAAAATACATCTGTATGTGGAAAAATTATCTCAGAATACTAATTGAAAGCTGGCAGGGCATCTTTTATACAACCAAAGCTATAAGAAAGGTGCCCATATAACCAAGTAGGGTTGTGTATGTCTTTAACAGACAGCAAGGAGAACAAACCAGTCAATCCTAAAGGAAATCCACCCTGAATATTCATTGGAAGGATTGACGCTGAAGCTGAAGCTCCAATACTTTGGCCACCTGATGCGCAAAGAACCAACTCATTGGAAAAGACACGGGAAAGACATTGGAAAAGATGCCAGAAAAGATTGAAGGCAAAAGGAGAAGAGGGTGGCAGAGGATGAGATAGTTAGATGGCATCATCAGCTCAATGGACACAAATCTGAGCAAACTCCAAGAGATAGTGAAGGACAGGGAAGGCTTGTATGCTGCAGTTCATAGGGTTGCAAAGAGTTGGACATGACTTAGCGATTGAACAATATACCTGTATACCGGAAACTAACACAACATTATAAATCAACTATACTTTAATAAAAGAGAGAAACTTGACAGAAGTTAAAAAAAAAAAAAGTAGTAAAAAAATTCTTCAGAAAACCTGAAGAGTAAAATTAAGAATAAAAAGTTCAGTTTAGTTGCTCAGTTGTGTCTGACTCTTTGCGATCCCATGAACCACAGCAAGCCAGGTCACCCGGTCCATCATCAACTCCCGGAGTCCACTCAAACCCGTGTCCATCTAGTCGATGATGCCATCCAACCATCTCATCCTCTGAGATACATCTAAAATACAGTGAGTACCTGTCATTTGAGAACCATTTAATGGAAAAATATCAGTAAACCCTGAGCTCCCATGTCCTGACTGCCCATCCAGTTTGGCTGTCCTGCAACTTTACCCAAGGTCAAGAATCTTTGTACTACAGAGCTAGGGGTCAGCTTCTGACCAGTAACTTTTCCAAGCCAGAGAAAACGCTCTGGAAGTTAGAAAGAAAGGAACTCCAAAAGCCATTTCCAGAATGGAAAACTATTTCCACCCCTGGGGACCTGGGCATTCCATGGCAGACCTGACACACAGAGGCCAACTCCCTGTTGGGAAAAAATCAGAGCGCTGTCCTCCACGGAACTTCTCATGGACACAGAATCCAGAGCCTTGCAGAGCAACTGTGCATGGTGGCTCACACCAACCTCTAACTCTAGATGAGTTTAAGAAGCTGTTTTCTTCACCTTCTTCATGCCTTTTCAAGTCTTACTTCAAAAGTATTAGAGACATCTGCAGGAAAATGGGAAAATCCAGCAGCTCATGTCCTTCCAGACAAGTTGATTTTCTCAGCGCTGCCGTTCCTACCCAGCACTCTTCATATGGAAGATGCGCTATAGACCTCCCTAGAATCCTGGGGCCTCAGAAGAGCCAAGGCCCAGGAAAGTGATGACATGCTCAAGGCAGAACCATGGCTACAAACAGGCTTCCTGATTCCAGACTGTGTTAAGTTCATTTTAGTAATGAGTGACTAGGATTTGATCCATTTGTGATCCACTCCAAAGGGGATGACAGCACAGGAAACCTTCCATTTCTTAGGCCTAAATCTCCTGGTGGTCCAGGGGTTAAACATTCACCTGTCAATGCAGGGGAAAATTCCACATGCCCCAGGGCAACCAAGCCCCTGTGCCGCAACTATTGCGCTCACATACCCTAGAGCCCATGCTCTGTCACGAAGGAAGCCATCGCAATGCGAAGCCCGAGCACCGCAACTACAGAGTAGCCCCCAATCACCATAACTAGAGAAAGCCCTCGCGCAGCGATGAAAACCCAGTGTAGCCAAAAATTAATAAAAATTTAAAAATTAATGCTTGAGTGCTGCGGCACTGAGTTGTTATTTAATCTCAATAATTATTGGGGCTCCCTTCTCCTTACTCTCACCCTAAGTTGGGCTAAGTTCTTGGGAGTTACATACACCATCAAAGCTTGCCATTGCCCTTCTAGTTATCAACCCACGTAGGTGATCACTAAGGCATGAGCATCTCTGATTAGGTGGGGACCCTCATTCCTGGAATCTGCTGTCAGCGGAGGTCCTCCTGGCTCCCTGGGTCAATGTCAAGAAGCATTGCTTCCACCTTTACTCTTCACTCATCCACCTGCCAACTTGACTGCCTCTTGGCCCCTGGGACATGTCCCCTCTCCTCTGCACACTCTTCTTTTCACTCACTTCTGGAAGCCCTAGCATCCTTTTAAAGAATTTTAGCACATTAAGAAAAAGAGGAAGAGGTAATGACTTCAAGAAGCTTCTGTGTTTTGATCCCACAAAAACCCCTCAGGCAGAAGATACTAGGGGCCCAGCTACCTAATTAAAATTCAGGAGAGGAAAAAGCATTCAGCAAGCAAATCAAGTGAGTATCTCAAAACATTACTCTGCCTCACCACCTCTAGTTCCCTGGTGTCATCATGTCAAATCATATCAAAATTTTGTTTAAGAGCTAATGGGCAAGAGTTTTAGCAAGATACCCAAGACAGTTTGACTTAAAGTGTACATCTTTTGTAGGAGAAAATATTAACAAATGATTCAACAGACAAGGGCTTAATCTCCAAAATATACAAACAGCTCATGCAGCTCAACAACAAAAATCACACAACCCTGTTGAAAAATAGGCAGAGACCTTAACTGACATTTCTTCAGAGAAGACAGACAAGTGGCCAGTGAGAACAGGAAAACATGCTCAACATCACTAACTGTTACAGAAATGCAAATGAAAACAACGGGTAGGTTCCACCTCACACCAGTCAGAATGGCCATTATTAAAATGTCTGCAAATAACAAATGCTGGGGAGGGTATGGAGAAAAGGGGACCCTTCTACCCTGTTGGTGGAAATGTAAACTGGTACAGCCACTACCAGAAAACAGTATTGAGTTTCCTCAGAAAACTAAAAATAGAATTACCATATAGTCCAGCAATCCCACTCCTGGGCACACTCCCAGATGAAACTATAATTCAGAAAGATACATGTACCCCTATATTCATAAGAGCACTATTTATAATAGCCAAGACATGGGAACAACATAAATGCCCACCAACAAATGAATGGACAAAATGATGTGGTACATATCTACAGTGGACTACTACTCAGCCAAAAAAAAAAAAAAAAAGGATGAAATAATGCCATCTGCAACAACAAGGATACAACTAGAGATGATCATACTAAGTGAAATAAGTCAGAAAGACAAATACCATAGGACATCACTTATATGTGAAATCTAGCATATGACACAAATGAATGTATCTACGAAATAGAAACAGACACAAAGACACAGAGAACAGACTTGTGGTTGCCAAAGTTGGGTGCAGGGAGAGATGAACTGGGAGTTTTGCGTTGGTAGATGCAAACCACTATGTTTAGAATGGATAAACAACAAGGTCCTATGGTATAGCACAAAGAACTATACCCCATTTCCTGGGATAAAGGATAATGGAAAAGGATATTTTTTTAAAAAAGAATGTGTATATGTGTATAACTGAGTCATTCTGCTATACAGCAGAAATTAGCACAATATTATAAATCACTATACTACAATTAAAAAAAATTAAAGTATCTATTCCAGAAGTAGCTACTACAAGTTCCTCAGTTATCCCTTTATCATCAATATTAGACATTTTGCTAACATAATGGATGTCCTAATTGAGTTTTCATTAGTGAAGGTAATAGTATCCAATATACGTGCAGTAGCTAAACTCTTTTAGAGACACTCTAACCCTAAAATGAGTAGAGTTTAAGAATCTGGAACTGTGCTATCTAATATGGGAGCCACAAGCCATATGGACATCAGGTGACACAGGTAACTCTTGTTATTTAGAGTTGCATTTATCTGATAACTAACAATGTTGGGCATTTTTTCAGGTGCCCGCTGGCCATCTGTATTTCTTCTTTGGGAAAACTGTCTATTCCAATCTTCTGCCCATTTTTTAATTGTCTTTTTTTTTTTTATGTTGAGTTGTTTGACTTGTTTATGTATGTTGGATTTTAACCACTTGTCATATCATTTGCAAATATTTTCTCCCATTCAGTAGGCTGTCTTTCTATCAATGGTTTCCTTTGCTGTGCAAAAGTTTTTAAGTTGAATTAGGTCTCATTTGTTTATTTGAGAGTCACTTGGACTGCAAGGAGATCCAACCAGTCCATCCTAAAGGAGATCAGTCCTGGGTGTTCATTGGAAGGACTGATGTTGAAGCTGAAGCTCCAGTACTTTGGCCACCTGATGCGAAGAGCTGTCTTATTTGAAAAGACCCTGATGCTGGGAAAGATTGAGGGCATGAGGAGAAGGGGACGACAGAGAATGAGATGGTTGGATGGCATCACCGACTCGATGGACATGAGTTTGGGTAAACTCCAGGAGCTGGTAATGGACAGGGAGGCCTGGAGTGCTGCGGTTCATGGAGTCGCAAAGAGTCGGACATGACTGAGTGGCTGAAATGAACTGAACTGAACTGTTTGTTTTTGCTTTTGTTTCCTTCACCTTAGGAGACAGTTCCAAAAAAAATATTCTTCTTGTCAAAGTGTTCTGCCTATATTTACTTCTAGGAATTTAATGGTTTTCAGTCCTACATTTAAATCTTTAATCCATTTTGAGAGTACTGTTGTATATAGTATTAGATATGTTCTAATTTCATTCTTTTCCAGTTTCCCAAGCACCAGTTATTGAAGACTGTCTTTTCTGCATTTGTGTTACATATTCTGTTTCCCTTGTCATATATTAATTGACCATAAGTTCATGGGTTTGTTTCTGGGCTCTGTATTCTGGTCTGTTGATCTATGTGTCCGTTTTTTATGCCAGTTCTATATTGTTTTGATTACAACAGCTTTGTACCATAGTCTGAAGTCAGGAAGCATGATACCTTCAGCTCTGTTCTTCATTCTCAAGATTGTTGAGACTGGCTATTCAGAGTATTTTATGCTTCAATACAAAGTTTAAACTTTTTTCTAGTTCTGAGGAACTAGATCCTAGAACAAGAACACACCCTTTAGATCAAAGGCTCTGGCCCTGGACCTGGTGCTTTACAGGGCCCTTGTCCAAATTCTCCCGTACAATCCCTCTCCTAAGGCAGCTCTCTGTGCCAGAGGCCTGCAGTTAGTGGGGCTGAAGAGAATGTTGCTGCAAGCTGATGAAAGCAGTGATATAATGCGGGGGCCAGAGAATGTACGTCAATGAGCAAATCATCAGACGCCCCAGGCTGGATTACAGCCTGGTGCAGATCACTGCCCTGGTGACTGATAACCCATTTACAATTCTGCAGCCACGTCTGTGTCTTTTTGCACTGAGTCCAACTGTTGTCAGTAGGTTGGGACTTGAAGGCTATATATCCTTCATCTCCATCATACTAAAATACATTTCCCTGGGCAGCTGCACCCTTACATTACATATGTAAGCCAGGAGATTTACAGTGACAGAAAATCAGCAAATGTGATGATGCAAGCAGGGGCTAGATAGGTGCTTACACACGGCAACTTGTTCTTGCAATCCCAAGGCTGCCATGCTGTGAAGAAGTCCGGGTTTTTGAGAGAAAGGCCTAGATTGTCTTAAATGCCCCTAGCACCTACCTCCCAGCCAACTGCTACAACTGTATGTGTGAGCCAAGGTAGGAGTTGACAAACAGACCTGCTCAGAATTGTGGAAAATCACAAATGCTGTAGTGTAAATGTTTAAACATCTAGGACACTTCTTAATTTTTGTTTAAATGTTCAAAGCCACTAGGTTTGGGGTGATTTGTTATGCTGCAATAGAAATCTGATACAATCCCACAATTAGGTAAAGACATGCTTCCTACCCTCAAAGACTCCTCTGTGTACCACCAGCACTGGTAGAACGCAGTGTACATTTTGTTAAGCATTTATTAATAGATCAACAAAGGTGTATATGAAAATCTGGATTTTGTTATAAAATGAAGTTGATCATCTGCTTTACATAAATATCTTTGTCTGTTAATATTGAGAATATAAGGACTTCCTCATAAATGGAACAGAGGTGGTACAATGGATACGAATCCTGCCAATGAAGGGGACATAGGTTCAGAACAACTAAGCTCATGTGCCATGAGCCTGTGTTCTAAAGCCCTTAAGCCACAACTGTTGAAGCCCGCAAGGCTCATCTACTGAAGACCGTGAGCCTAGAGCCTGTGCTCTGCAACAAGAGAAGCCACCACAATGAGAAGCCCATGCACCACATTGAAGAGTAGCCCCTGCTTGCCACAACTAGAGAAAAGCCCAGATGCAGCAACAAAGATCCAGTGCAACCAAAAATAAATTAATAAAAAATAAAATTAAAATATTGAGAATATGATTCTAAGAATAGAGCATTTGATTTATAGTTTTCATGACTACTGAATGAGGTAGCCATGAGCTCAGTCTATAGCCTATAGGAACAGCTACACTGACTTATAAAGACTGTCAAATCCTAATCTCAAAATTTTTTAAAATGTGGTTACCTGTAAGAGACAAAAAGACTTGCTTTCTGAAAATCTAAAAATCGTTCAGCTTAATATTTTGTCATGAAAGAGATCTACACTTCAGTTAGGAGATCCAAGGCCTCCATGCATAACACTGTTAGAAAACTCTAAGAGTATTTGAATAAATGCAAAATTAATGAGCACAGACTGTAAGTGCTCTGAGAATTTAGAAAATAGACTAATCCATGCTGGAATGTCTAGGAAAAGTCAGTATATCATTTTTTTAGGTTGTGTCATGTGAACTCTTAGTTGCAGTATGTGGGAATTAGTTCCTTGACCATGGATTGAACCCAGGCTCTCTGCAATAGGAGAACAGAGTCTTAACTACTGGACTACCAGAGAAGTATATATTTCAAAGGCAAGAGATTAATGGGGGGAAATGACCATTCAATATAAGAGATCTAAGAATACTCACAGTCAAAGAGCACAGCCTACAAACAGGCCTCTGGTCAGACCTAATAGACTCTACTCTTACATTGGAAGGAGTAGCCCAAGAATCACCAGATACTTCAGGGCAGCTTCTAAAATGAAAGAAAGATAATGAATCAAGCCAAGAGATTCTGAAGAATAAGAAACAGTACAAGGAGTTAGGGGGGGAAAATGACCAAAATAGTACACTTAATGTCTTAACACAGATAACTTAGAAAATATTTCACATTCATTATGCTATGAAGAAGATGCTATAAAAAAATTCAGAGAAAAAGAAGGGAAATTAAGTGACAGGAGAAATTTTATAAATTCAAAGTTTGGAAGACTAAGTAGAAACAATGTCCCAGAAAACAGAACAATATTAAATGAGATGGAGAGTGAGAAAAACAAAACTAAAATGGGTATCAGAAGCTAATCATCAAAATAAAAAGAGTTAGAGAAAAAGGGGAGGAAGTGATAAAAGGAATAAGAAAATGTTCAATAAATAAAGGAGTTTCCAGACTGTAAGCACACATCAAGTTGCAACAGAATGAATGGGAAAAGACACAATGTGAAAACTTAGAAAAATGTTGGACAGGAAGCTCCAGCTTAGAACTCTATACCCAGACCAATGATCAAGTCTGAGGGCAGAATGAAAGTTTCTTCAGATAGGTGAGGTCTCAAAAAGTTGAATTCCCTTGAATTTTCCTCATGAAGCTACTAGAGTCTGTGCTCCAGCTAAACGAAGGAACAAACCAAAAAGAGGAAGATGTAACCCAGGAATCAAGGGATGCAGCTCACGGGGAGACGTGCTGGGAATGGCCAGATTAATGGTGAAAGGAGATTCACCCACCCAAGGATGACCACTGTGCTGCTGCCCTGTCCAGATGGGAGCCCAGGGAAAATGACTTTCGGGAGGTCTGCCTCCAAGGAAAAAGTGATTATTTAAATATCTTCAGACACATTGAGAAGAGATTCTTTAGAGACTCATAGAAAATTAAAATAATTATTCACTAAAGGGAAAACAAACTTATACAAGCATGAAAATGCAATCAGAGAATACAGCATGGCTTGGCTTGATTAACATTTCCATAGGCTTAATAATAACTGATCCTTGGGGTAAACAAAAGACATGATATAAATTTGTTGAAAGGATGTTTAAGGATAAGTATGGGGTATAATGGCTACAGCTAGGAAAGAGGGTACGTGGTATAAAATCATTTTTAAAGTGTGAAGCCAAAAATTTTCCAAACTTAAATCAGATAGGCAATAGCAGTATAAACATGCCATGTAGAAATATGGGAGTAAACATACAAAGAAATAGCTTTAAAGTAAAAAAATAAATAAATAATTACCTTTTGTAAGCACAAATGTAATTTTAGAGACTGTCTGACTAAAATTATATCCATAGAATGGATTAAATATAGTTCTATTAAAAAAAAAACTTTAAAGAGAAACTGAGCAAGCTAGCATCTAGCTAGAAGAAAGGAAGACAGTTCCGTCCAATCCTGTTATAAGTCAAATGCTTGCCCACAGAGCTCATCATGCAGTGGGAGAGATGTAGCCCAGCTTGTGCCTGTGAAAAAGCAGAGGTCCATTTTTTTTTCAGCTGTAAACAAGAATTTGAATTTTTAGAATGCTGGCAGTGGAGAAAAAAGGAAGAAGCAAGCAAGCAAGCAAGCAACTCTGGAGAGAAAGAAGAGCGTGAAAGAAGGAATGGCTTGGCAATGAGCCGGCTTGTGGCCAGACCCTAAGGACTTCAGCCTTACTGGAAGAATGCTGAGCTGTGGAGTAACATTAGAAAGTGGGGGTGGGAGAGTGGAGCCAGATTCCAGTCTAAGGAGCTTGTCAATCCTGGGTCTGTCAGTGAATATCTCATCTGGGGCTCCTGGATCCTGGTATCTCAGAGCCATGCACTGACCAGAAGCCTAATCATTAAGCCTCTGAAATTAGACCTTTGTGATACCTGACCAGCTTCAATCACCCTTACATTTTTCATCATGTCCTTACCCCCAACATGAGGAATTAATTACAAGGCTATCAAAATTCCAGCAGGGTGAATTATCAGCTCTCAAAAGTCTTCTGTACCCAAGTCAGGGCCCTGATAGGGAAGGCGTAGACTTGGAATAGGGCTATCCAGGTAGACAGGCTTGACAAGTTTGAACTCCCAAATTTTCCAGAATCCTTTGGCCCATGAAAGTAGCTCATTTCCTCTATTAGAGAATAACAATTGTCCTTTGTTTGAAGACAATGCAGGATCTTCAGAGGAAGCAAGAACCTTATAGGACAATGCTTGCCCTCCTCAGGATCTGCCCCCACATTCCATCTTGGACCCAGAACTAGGGTCAAGTGAGAGCATGACCCAACTGGAGAAGTCCAGGCCTGTTGAGGGAGGGGGAGGATTATACACTGAAGGAGCTTCAGGAGCTAACGAAGCCATACCAACTGGAAGGGGTAAAGTTTGCCTGGACACAGATCTTGAAGATCTTGAAAATAAAGAGGAGAAAATAAAGCTAGATAAAGGGACTTCATCAGTTTGGGGGAACTTGCCCATGACACAAGACTTAACGTTCTGATAAGGCCCAGGGGCTTTCCCTACTTCCCTGTCGGACAGTTCTTAGAAGCCTGGGCCACTTAAATGAAGAAGAGATACAAGAACTACTGTGGCAGGATGTGAAGGGAGGATTGAAAGACTCAGAGGAATGCACAAACTGGAATGGATTTATTATAATCCATATTCTAGAAAACACACAGCTATACTCCTTGGGACAGCCCAGAGGTCATGCTGGTTATCACAACAATATGAAGTGTGCTAAGGAGAGAATGTCACTGGCATCATTAAGAAACTTCCTGTGCTCTGTAAACTGTCCTCTATAGGTAGAGGGTGCTATTTCAATACTGGGCTCCTTACTAGCTATGGGGATCATAGAATCCCCAAAGAGCAGAGGCCTGGTAGCAGTACTTAACTGCCAGAAACTAGGTGGTCATGGTTATCCTCATGAGCAACAAAGTCAGAATGGTATCCAGTGGCGACTGACCTTCAGGGCTATAAGGGATACAGTGTCCACAGAGGCAAGATGTATAGCAAAAGGATTATTGTTTAATAATATTCAACAATACCGAGAACATGTGAGCAGAAGGTTGAAATCAGCTGTCCCTAGAAGGTCATGATCGTTTGCCCAATTTCCAAACTCAAGTCAGTTCCTCAATTCAGAATCCAATGATTGAAAGAGAGGAGACAGAAAAATTGAGGACAATTTGAGCATGAAAATAATGATGATAAGGGATTATAACACTAAATAAAACAGACTACAATGATATAAATAAATAAGAGAGAAGGGAAAACTCTTGCAGTAGAAAACCAACTAATAAATGTAGAAGGAATAATGAAATCAGAAACCACCATTTAACAAGTCCCTTGAACTGTGGGGTTGGAGAAGACTCTTGAGAGCCCCTTGGACTGCAAGGAGAGCCAACCAGTTCATCCTAAAGGAAATCAACTCTGAATATTCATTGGAAGGACTGATGCTGAAGCTGAAACTCCAATACTTTGGCCACATGATACAAAGAACTGACTCCTTGAAAAATACCCCGATGCTGGGAAAGCCTGAAGACAGGAGGAGAAGGGGATGGCAGAGGATGAGATGGTTGGATGGCATCACTGACTCAATGGACATGGGTTTGAGCAAACTCCGAAAGTTGGTGATGGACAGGGAAGCCTGGTGTGCTGCAGTCCAAAGAGTTGGACATGACTGAGTGACTGAACTGAACTGACTCAGGCAAGAATCACCAAAAATTGCTAAATAGTGAATGAAAGTTTTAATAAGAAATAGGAGATAAGCATAGTTCCAGTGGCATAACTGGTTAGCATGCAGTACTTAAATAGGAGATAATATTCATGTAGTCTCAAGTACCCCACAGGATAATGATTACTCACAAAATATAAAATAGTAATAATAGAAACCTGGTAGGTACCATTTCAGTCAAATCAAATTTAATATATACATAAGATGTTCAGTGGTAGTTCTGCCAAAAATGCATAACTTGAATCTGATCATTAGCAAACAAACCCAAGTTGAAGGACATTCTACAACGTAATTAGGCTTTACTCTCCAAAATTGTCAGTTGCATAAAATTCAAAGACAGATTTGGGAACTGTTGTAGATCAGAGGAAGCCAAAGAAATACGACAACTAAAAGCAATGCATGACCCTGGATATTGTTGTACTATAAAGGATGTTATTGAGACAACTGGTAAAATCTGAGTAAGGCTTATAGTTTATATAACAACATATCAATGTTTAGTTTTGGATTTTGATTATTATACTAGGGCTGTATAAGAGAATTCCTTGTTTTTAGAAAATACACATTGAAGTATTAGAAATAAAAGGAATCACGCTTCAAATTAATCTTAAACAGTTTGGAGAAAAGTGTGCATATATATGTACATACTATATACATATACATCCAGCCATCAATCTATTCATCTACAGAGAAAAAGATACAGCAAATGTGGTTAACATATATAGCAAAAACTGTTAACATATTGGAGATCTGGAAAAAAGGTATCCAGGAATTCTTTATACTATCCTTGCAACTTTTCTGTATGTTTTAAATAATATAAAAATTAACTATACAGAGAGAAAAGGAAGCTTCAATACCACAAGTACATATAGCAGTGATTCCCAGAGTCCTCCCTGCTTATGATCATCTACTCAAATAACCATATATTGGGAGGAAATAGAGGACGCAGAGGCAGCTATACACAGGGTCCAAGGTCTACTGCTAACCAGAAAACTAAAGCACCACTCTGAGCTCCTGCTAGAAGAGAGGGATTTGGGACCAGGTAATAAGTGGATTTCTGAAACAATCCTAATCATCTCCTTGTGGGTCTAATGGGTCCATGGAGCTGGCTAGTGGTCATTTCTCCATTTCTTGAATGTATAAATGGAATGGACATACTTATTTATCAAACTCTCACATGAGGACATCAGTTCCTCAAAACAGCAGAGTAAAAAGATTGTAGTAGGAAAGGTCAAATGAGAGTCCATGAAACTACCCCTAACTTTAGTCTAAATAATAAAAACCAACATTGCTTCCCAAGGGAATGACAGAAATTAGGGCTACTCTTGGACTTAAATAATGCAGTAATGATGGTCTGTCTCCCCATTAACATTCTCGTTTAACTTACCTTGATGGCCCCTTACAAAAACCTGATGAATCATGGTGGACAGCAATGAACTAGCAAAAACTTAAATGAAGTAGAAGCCTCAATTGTACTCACGGTGCCAAATGTGGTTATCTTTACCAGAGGAAATTAAATACAGGCTCTACAATACAATGTGGTCTGCAGCTCTTGATCTGACTAAGGCATTCTCTCCCATGCCCATCAGGAGGCAAGATCAGAAGCATATCAGTTGCACTGCCACGTGATGGACAACAATGTACACTCATGATTGTGTCCCAGATTATTACTTCCCTGTCACATCACAGTCCCCAAAGCAACCAATAACATCCAGACATTCTTCAGACTACCACTTTGATCTACTGTACTAATGATACCGTGTTATCAGGTATGTGTGATGTCTTTGTAAGATATGCAGGTTCCACAGAGTAGGAAATAAATCCTACAAAGATCCAGAGTCCTCCTGGCAGTTTTTGGGTCCAATTCTCTGGAGCCTTCCAGGATATTACCTCCAAAGTAAAGGGCAACTTGTACCTCCTACTACTGAAAGGGAAAAACACGATGTTTGATGGGCCCCTTTGAACTTTGTGGGGAGCATCGTTCATACTTGGGATTACTGCTGACTGATTTATCATATGATTTTGAAGGCTTTCATTTCCAAATTGTGCCTGGAGTAAGGAAGGGATTGGTAGCAGGTTTAAATCATAGCATAAGTAATCTGACACTTGGACCACACCATAAAGCCAGATTCAGAGGTCTGAGAGGTAGGAAAAGGTGTCTTGTGAAATTCCAGGCAAGCTCTGAGAATCACAGCACAGTTCATTAGGGTTCTGCACGTATAGTACATCCTTTGAGAAAGAACTCCTGGCATGCTGGAGATGGAGCGTCTTATTATGGGGTAGCAAGTGTACCATAAATGACCATCATGATCCATACAAACTCATCAACAATCCACCATATGAATAAAGTGGCACGTCTGAGATCAGGCTCAAGCAGGTGCAGAGGTCACCAATAAACTGCAAGAATGGGTAGCCCAGGTTCCCAGCACACCCATCCTTATTGCACTGATGCTTTTCCCTTGGTTCACACTTGTGACCTTATGGGGGTGTTCCCTGTGGATCAGCTGACAAAAGAGAAGGAAAGCATGAGCTTCATTTTTGGACTCAGATCCCTCAGGGATAAGAGTTTGAGTCATCTCATCAAATAACCCCCGCACCTGTCCCTGCCCAGTCAAGCAGAAATGATAGTTGAGGGCAAGAAGAATCTAGGTTGAATGGGAAAGGTTGGAGATGAAAATCAGTTGTGTCTTCAGGACCAGCTTCCCACTAACTTACCTCTTGTATGTTTTCTGTGATCAACCTGAATTCAGGGAAACTTGTGCTTCAGTTAAATGAGCTTAGTGTGAAAAGCAAAGACTCTGAATAGGACAGATTGTGGTTGATGCTGTTGGTGGCCCACTCAAATCTTCCCCCCACCCCAGATTGTAATAACATCTTACAGGAAAACCCAAATGAAATTTGTGGCCAACACAACACATATTCTCCCAGCTACTATGAGTGTTGGCTATGAAAGCTCACAGGCATCCTGCTATGAAAACTTACCCTCAGCCAAGAGAATCTATCTTGCCCAGAAGGCTACAAATCCCACCTCCATACCCATCAGCATCGCCAAAGAATAAGAGGGTACCGGATACAAAACACGGCATGATTTACTCTCTAGGCCATCCCTCTTAACATCCCCAGGGGTGGGCTACTCTTTATCAGAAACTACAAGCCTTACTTTTCCCTATCTTATCCCATACTCCCCTGCTCTTCTACAGATTTTTCTCCCCCCAAAATCACTCCTTAAATAAGATACATGCACCTGAATTCTTATCTCAGGATCTGCTTCTAGGGTAGCCAACTGAAGGTATCTGTGACACTGATAAGACTCAAATTTGAACATCTATAGACAGAGGGAATTTTTGCTACCAATTTTTCCTAAGGTTTTACCTTAGTTAAGAAGTTAATTGTTAAACAGCATTAGCTCATAGTTTCTCCCAGGGCTACTGCATGTTTTAAATGAGCTTAAAAACAAAAGAAGCCAAAGATGAGGTTGAATTCAACTAACATGCCAGGATTGTCATCAAAGTCACATTCTCTTGTATATATCTGTGAGGTGATGCTGAGCAAAGGACAGGAGAAGAGGGTGGGAGAGATAGCATGCCCCCTCCATCCCCATCCACCTGCCTCACCCTCCACACTTCTAACCTGAAGCTCCAGTGAGTGTGTCCCTCTCCTTATATTCAATAGTTTCTCATAATATGACAAAGACAGAATTTTAGATCAATTTGGCAATGGACCAAAATGGATTGGGGCTGACCAAGATGAGGAAAAGAAGACCTATGGAGAAGCCCATTACAGAGATAGAGAGTTAGATACGAGATGGTGAACACCTACATTTTTATGGTGTCAACATGAATGAAAAGGAAGGAATAGAGATGAGATTTCACCTTGCAAGTTCTCCAAGGCTCATCCTGTGGACTCAGTTAACATTGAAGAAACACTAACACCCCAAGTTCCCTGGATTATAACTACCATCCACTGGTGTAAATCTCATCTCTCCCATTCATTCCTACACCACCCAAAGGGACCTGAGGTGCTTCAGCCTAGATGTTGGCTTCCTACACACCACAGGAGTATCATGCCTCAACACCATCGACCTGAGTGCTGAGGCTCCCTGAGTGCTGACTGCTGTTCCCGAGGTTTCAGAACTCTTGAAGTGGCTGAGTGCTCTTGGATTTCCAGCTGAAATCATACCCGAGCCGCCCAGTGCTTGAGCAGCGCTGAGGAGACACACACTCTCCCCACCCGTCTGTTTGTCCTTCATGAAGACAGATCACAGAGAGCACTGACGAAGAGTTTCTTCAGAGTAGCTGATAATGCTGATTATATGCCACCGTCTCATTCACTGTTTCACATGGGAATATGCTGACTAATCAACTAGATTAGACAGCCCTCCAGGGAACCTACTTCTTCCGTGTATTCAATAGTGTCTAGAGTGGTACAATGTATATTGGTCATGCTCAAAAAATTCTGGTTGAATGATTAACCACTAAGGATGTGGCAAGAGTTCCAAGTCATTGCTTCAAGACAGGAAACTCTTTCATTCTATATGTGATAGGAGTGACTGTAAGTGAAAGTGAAATCGATAAATGTGATTATACAATCATCCGTTATTATTGGGGGCAATAGCATGCTGGCACCCAAGACCTTTGACAGAGTTAAACTAGAAATAAAAACTGAGACAGATGGTCTTGGCAACCGAGTGACCCTTGGACCTGTAAGACTATACACTGTGGTCAGATATTTATAACCTAAGACGAAGATGAAACCAGGTCCCCCTAAAATTGAGTTCCTCTGCCAAGTTTATAATAAAATTTTCTATCCAAAATGTTATCCCTCAAAACATTAGTCCCCTTCTTGTCTAACAGCTCTTAAGATTGAGAAGTATCAAAGAAAAGGGGGAACTGTAACCAACGGGACCTTATGAGGTCTTCCCAGGACAGACCTCCTCTCCCGTATCCTCTGCTTTAGCTCCTCTCTGGAGCACCCGAATAACAATATTTGATGCACATTTCTTGAGTTGCTTTACAGGTGCTGAAACTTCCCCAAAAGGGAAGCACTATAGCCCCCAGACCTTCTAGAGCCTAAGGATTGAGGTCAACCCCTGTGACACTGCCCTGTAACCTCACCATCAACCAATCAGGTAAGTGTGCATGAGCTGATCACACACCCTTTGATCCTCCTTCCTCACCTGGCCTTCAAAAAAGCTTTCCTTTTAAAAAAAGCTTTTCTGAAACCCACTGGGGAGTTCAGGGTTTTGAGCACTCGCTATCCCAGACTACTTGTGTGGCGCCTCACAGTAAAGGCTGTGCTTTCCTCACCGCAATTCAATGTCAGTGGGTTGGCTTTACCGAGTGCTAGAGCAGAGCCAAGTCTGGTTCAGAAACAAAAATAATCCATCAAGAGAGAGTAGGTCGTGGGAAATGGAAAAGGGAAAGTTGCAGAGAGGAATGTTGGCAGCATATACTCCAAGCCCTCAGATACCAGGGAAAGGTACCCCAAACCACTTTTTAAAACAAAAGAAAATTTCTGTGCACACGCACACACACACACGCACAGGCCGTAAGAGGGAAGTTAATGGAAATGTGCTATTTTTTCCAGTGGCTGGTCCAGTAGTTCTGATGGTGACAGCACATTGCTAACTAGTAACAACACTTCAGATTTCGTCACTGGGATACTGTGATTTATAACAGGAAATTTCTATTTTGTTTTCCTTTTGTTCCTGGCACAGAGCTCCTAAAACTCTTAGCATTTCCAGTGAGGAGAGCAATAAAGGCGCTGTTGTTGTGAGAAGGAGGTAGGTGACTCTCAGAAAGCACCTAAGGAGGAGGGCTGGTGGCCAGGAGAACCAACCACGTGATCAGAGGGTTGAACTTTCAGTCCTACTATTTTCCCCCGCCCCTAATTTCCTGGGAAGAGGGGGGTTAGAGACTGAGTTCAATCATCAATAGCCAGTGATTTAATCAATGGTGCCTAAGCAACGAAGGCTCCATAAAAACCCAAAGGGGGTTCAAAGAGCTTCTCGGGTGGGTGCACATATGGAGGGCTGGGAAACTCAGCAGCCCTTTCCTCACACCTCATCCTATGCATCTCTTCCATCTGACTCTTTCTGAGTTATATCTGTTTATAATAAACCAGTAATCCAGTAAGTAAACTGTTTCTCTTCCATGAACTATTCAAGCCAACTAATCAAATCCAAGGAGACTGTTGTTGCAACTTCCCACCTATAGCTGGTGGGTCAGAAGCCCAAATGAAGACCCAAATTAATGGTTGGCAACTGCCTTGAGAGATGAGAGAAGAGAGTCATATAAGACTGAGCCCTTGACCTGTGGAATTTGACACTACCCTCAAGTCAAGTGTCAGAATTAAGTTGTAACACACCCAGCTAATATCAGAGAATTGCTTGGTGGTATGTTTAAAGAATACACACACATTGGAAAACTGGTGTCATAACTGATGTCACAGAATCATTGTTGATGATGAAACCAAGCAGGATCCTGTGGAGATCCTGGGTCCAAAACCTTTCTGTGTCCCCTGTTTATTGTTTCTAGGAAATAGGCTTCATCCAGCCTCCCTGACCTTTCTTGAGTTCCAAAGGACAGGTTCAAAAGGTTGCTAATCAGGGAAGGGAGGGGATGCAGAGACAAGGGATAATGCACCTTGGGGCAGGATCCCGGTTTCTCCTCAGTCAGTTTAGTTCAGTTGCTCAGTCATGTCCAGCTCTTTGCAACCCCATGGACTGCAGCACCCCAGGACTCCCTGTCCATCACCAACTCCTGGAGTTTACTCAAACTCATGTCCATTGAGTCAGTGATGCCATCCAACCATCTCAACCTCTGTCATCCCCTTCTCCTCCTGGAATATACATAACAATGTTGGTTTCTCCTCAAGGACCATACATAACAATACCTTTGAATTTTTCTGAAGAATTAAGGCCCTCACCCAGGTGGTGGATGGCAACTTCCAGGTGAGCCCAAGATTCCTGGAACACCACCCTAATACATTACCAACCAATCAGAAGAAAGTCACACAACCTGCAGCCCTCACCCCAAATTTTTCCTATAAAACATTTCTACAAAAACCATTGGAGAGTTTGAGGTTTTCGAACATTCCTCTTTATTGGCACTGCAATAAACCTTTCTCTGCTCCAAACTCTGATGTACTGGTTTACTTTGCCCCACTGTTTGTCAGGAATACAAACTTTGTTTGATAACAGTGATCAGAATTGGGACCAGAATCAGAATTGTAAGCACTCGCTTATGCACCTGAAACAGGAGGGAAGGCAGCAGGGCACAACATTTAAAAGAATGGCATAGCCATGTGTGTGCATGCTAAGTTGATTCAGTTGTGTCTAACTCTTTGTGACCCCATGGACTGTAGCCTGCCAGATTCCTCTGTCCATGGGATTCTCCATACAAGAATACTGGAATGGGTTGCCATGCCCTCCCTCCAGGGGATGTTCCCAACCCAGGGATCAAACCCTTGTCTCCTACAGCTCCTGAATTGTAGGCAAATTCTTTATGGCTGAGATACCAGGGAAGCATGGCATAGATATCTGTTCAGTTCAGTTACTCAGTCATGTCTAACTCTTTGCAATCCCATGGACTGCAGCATGCCAGGCTTCTTTGTCCATCACCTACACCCAGAACTTACTCAAACTCATGTCCATCAAGTCAGTGATGCAACCATCTCATTCTCTGTTGTCCCCTTCTACTCCTGCCTTCAATCTTTCCCAGCATCAGGGTCTTTTCCAAGGAGTCAGTTCTTTGGCCACCATCAGGTAGCCAAACTATTGGAGTTTAAGCTTCAGCATCAGTCCTTCCAATGAACACCCAGGACTGATTTCCTTTAGGAAGGACTGGTTGGATCTCCTTGCAGTCCAAGAGACTCTCAAGAGTCTTCTCCAATACCACAGTTCAAAAGCATAAATTCTTTGGTGCTCAGCTTTCTTTATAGTTCAACTCTCACATCCATACATGGCCACTGGAAAAAACACAGCCTTGACTAGACAGACCTTTGTTGGCAAAGTAATGTCTCTGCTTTTTAATATGCTGTCTAGGTTGGTCATAGCATTTCTTCCAAGGAGTAGGTGTCTTTTAATTTCATGACTGCAGTCACCATCTGCAGTGATTTTGGAACCCCCCAAAATAAAGTCTGTCACTGTTTCCATTGTTTCCCCATCTATTTGCCATGAAGTGATCAGATCGGATGCCATGATCTTCGTTTTCTGAAAGTTGAGTTTTAAGCCAACTTTTTCACTCTCTTCTTTCACTTTTATCAAGAAGCTCTTTAGTTCTTCTTTGCTTTATGCCATAAGGGTGCTGTTATCTGCATATCTGAGGTTATTAATATTTCTCCCAGCAATCTTGATTCCAGTTTGTGCTTCAACCAGCCTGGCATTTTGCATGATGTACTCTGCATATAAGTTAAATAAACAGGTGAAAATATACATCTTTGACATTTTCCTTTTCCTATTTGGAACCAGTCTGTTGTTCCATGTCCAGTTCTAACTGTTGCTTCTTGACCTGTGTACAGATTTCTCAGGAGGCAGGTGAGGTGGTCTGGTATTCCCATCTCTTGAAGAATTTTCCACAGTTTGTTGTGATCTACACAAAGTCTTTGGCATAATCAATAAAGCAGAAGTAGATGTTTTTCTGCTATTCTCTTGCTTTTTTGATGATCCAACAGATGTTGGCAATTTGATCTCTGGTTTCTCTGCCTTTTCTAAATCCATGCCTATAGCTACAGCACATGGCAAAAAAACTGATTAGAGTCAAATAGCTCTAAGATGAATGAGTCAACTTCCACGAGACCTTGAGTCTCAATATACATTCACTGTAACACATCAGCAAGCTAAATGATACACGCACAGGGACTATGAGAGTTCCAAAGTTGACCATAAAGGTAAAAAAGTGGGCGGTGGCCCAATTCCTGTAAATCGCCTCCCTTTCCCCAAAATAGTTGTTATAATCCTCCCAACTCAATATCCTATAAAATTACCCATCCCTATAAAAACTGACAGGGGCTCCTCTTGGGACTCAGTGGTAAAAACCCACCTGCCAATGCAGGATACATGAGTTCAATCCCTGGGTTGGTTGGGAAAATCCACTGGAGAAGGAAATGGCAACCCACTCCAGTATTCTTGCCTGGAGAATTCCATGGATAGAGGAGCCTGGTGGACTACAGTCCATGAGGTCGTAAAAGAGTCAGACATGCCTTAGCACTAAACAACAACATTTAAAAACTGACAACCCCGTACCCTGGGGCCTCTCTTGCCTTCTGAGTTGGCCCACACTCTGTCTATGGAGTGTGTTTCTCTCTAAATAAATCCTACCACTTTGTCTCTCACTGAATTCTTTCTGCAATAAGACATTAAGAACCTGAGCTTCATTAAGTCCTAAGACTAGGTGTGTGATCTAGAAGATGAAGAGTTCAAGTCTCAGTCTGGACTGCACAGTTTCACAACTGCTATTAAGTGAGTACTTTATAAAAGGTATTCAGCCATGTTCTTTGTTTCCCCAAAGAAATATATAAAACCAAGAATAAAACATGCTCAGTAATTGCTACACAGGCAGTTTGTGATGAATTCCTTGAAGAAATTAAGACAAAGGATAAAATTGACATTACACTGGATTTTGTCTTGAACAGGTAAGGTTTTGGTACCATAAAGGACAGGAGAGTCAAAGCTTTTCCCCCTGAGCCAGTTATATCTGTTTTTCAGATATAATGTAGTTGCTAGATCAAGAGTACATAATAGTGAATCCATCATCACTATGGGACTGACCATTCAAAGAAACAAAATTCAGCTGATGGTGTACCAAGGATACCATTGTGATACCAAAAAAAAGTTGTACAAAAGAAAGCAAAAAAAAAAAAAAAGTGAGAATAAAAGTTTAGAGCTACTCAAGACAAAGCCTGGTAGCAAATCAACTCTTTCCACTACAGTAACACCAAACCCTGCCCTGAGCCACCTTGGAAGTCCTTCAATTAAAGGGGAAGGCATTCTAGGCAGGAGGTTCACCCAGGCAGTTAAATGAAGAGGTTGTGCTCTCCTTATTTTGCAGCCTTAGAAAACTGGGCCATCCCATCACTACTAACAATGTGGGCAGAGCAGCAAAGACAAGAACACTTTGCTTTTGAAGATAAATCCCCACAGGAATTTGCTCTGTGTGGGTAGAAACAGACAAAGACTTGCAAGAAAATGGTCACATCCTCTAGCACTTTTATCTCCTGGCTGCCTAGCAACTTTCATAGGTGAGTGCAGAGAGGGGAAATTCTCATGGAAGCCCGAGAGTAAGCAGGCACCATGTCTTATGAGCTTTAATAACACTACCTCTGTGAGGTTTAGTAACATGACCTCTGAAGAGCTGCCCCCAACCGAGAAGGTCTGGAAAGTATTCTTACCTCTTGATGTCTCTTCATGTCAAATCATATTTCTGGTTGGTTCTTGGGGCTTTCTCCTCAGGCTGCCAGGAGGAAGAGGAAAGTTGTTGTATTATTTGTATTATTTGAAGCCAAAGGAATATTGTGGTTTAAAAATAAGCAAGAGTAAGCTTAATAGCACCAGTTTCCACCACCTTCTCACTCCAGCATCTCGACAGGACAATTGAGCAGCAGGTGTTTCTGCTGGTGCCAGTCTAGGGCCAAGGAGTACAGCTGACTCCCTCCAGCTCCCAGAAACAGCTTCCTAAACTACTTTTTAAAAGATCCGATATGGACCATTTTCAATGTCTTTATTGAATTTACCATAATATTGTTTCTGTTTTATGTTTTTCATTTTTTTTGGCCACGAGGCATGTGGGATTTTAACTCCCTGACCAGGGATCAAACTCACACCCCCTGCATTGGAAGGTAAAGTCTTAACCACTGGACCACCAGGGAAGTCCTGAGAGCTTCCTAACCTTAAGCCAAAATTTGACTCTCAGGAATTCTGGGAGGGGGTGGCGGGGGTGGGGAAGTTATAAGAGAAAAAAAAGGAAAGGAGACAATTGAATAGAAAAATATTCCACTGAGCAGAAATGAGAAGTCATTAACTACCTGACTTCAGAGCAGTACTTTAAAAAAAGAAAACAAAACAAATATATATCTGGAGATATTGTGGAGAATTTCTGCTTCCCTGGTGGCTCAGACGGTAAAGAATCTGCCTGCAATGCAGGAGACCTGGGTTCAATCCCTGGGTTGGGAAGATCCCCTGGAGAAGGAAATAGCAACACACTCCAGTATTCTTGCCTGGAGAAACCCCATGGACAGAGGAGCCTCATGGACTACAGTCCAGGGGTCACAAAGAGGCAGACACGGCAGAGTGGCTAACAGACTTAAAACCAAACAGGAACCTGTGGGGATCCTGGACCCGGAAGCCTTTCCAGGTCCCCCATTCCTTGTTCGTAGGGAGCAGACTCCAGCCTACACGACCCTCCCTGAGTCTCAAAGAGGAGATTCAAACACTGCTAATCAGAGAAGGGAGAGAATGCAGGGAAAAGGGAGGAGCAGCCAAGAAACCATAGTTTAGCCTTGAGGCAGGGTCCTGGTTCCTTCTTAAGGAATGCATATGACAATATCTTTGAGCTCTTTACAGAACTAAAGCCCTCAAGAACTGGAGTGAGCATTCTTCACTCCAGAGAAGATCATCTGAGGCCAGATTAAACCAGAGAAACTCATCAAGAGACTAACTGAGCCCTAATCTTATCAGCAACCCACCCTTGAACCATTGCCATAAAAACTCTTCACCAAATCCTCCCAGGATATGGTTTAACAGACAAACTAACAAGACATCTATAGGAACACAAAAACTTTGCATTCTTTAGAAAAACAGAATTTCTCAAACAACTCTAGGGTGAAATTTGTCTAGGCATTAGATTGCTGAAATACTTTTAAGATTTACAATATGCAATAAAACTGAAAATAAGTGAAAAACAAAAACAGTTCATGCACACACACTAACAACTTGAAATTTTTAACAAATCTTCAAAAAAAAAAAAGTTAGAGGTTATTCAGAAATACTGAAAAAAATTACTAAGCAAAAATGTTTAATTGTAACTGGTACATCAAACACTAACCACTTTACACTTAAACCTCACAACAACACTAAGAGGTAGATGCCTTGATCTCCAGTTTTCAGGTGAGAAAACAGAGACACACAAAAGTCAAAAAGCTTGCCTAAGATTATATAGATAGTAAGTTGCAGAAGCAGAATTTGATCCCAGGCAGCCTGGGTCTTCCTGATTCACCAGGGCTTCCCAGGCGGTGCTAGAGGTAGAGAACCCACCTGCCAATGCAGGAGACATAAGAGACATGGGTTCAGTCCCTGAGCCAGGAAGATCCCCTGGAGAAGGACATGGCAAGCCACTCCAATATTCTTCCCTGGAGAATCCCATGGACAGAGGAGCCTGGCAGTCTACAGTCCATAGGGGTGCAAAAAGTCAAGACAGATTGAAACGACTTAGCACATAGCCTGGTTCTAAGGCATACATCCTTAACCACTACACTGTGTAATTTCATACAAAAACCCATGAGAATGGCCAATACCATAAACAGGAAAATTCATAGCCTTAATATCTTTTTATATTAAAACAAAATAGGCTAGTTAACACAAGACGGCAACATGACAGCGGACTTCAGTAAATGAGCCTGTTCCCTCCTTCTGCGCTAAAAACTGGGGCAGGGAGTAGGGGGAAGGGAGAAAAATAAAAGAAATGGTATTACCCTGGCCAAGGATTATCAGGGTCTATGTGGATGATATTAGGCAAGACAAGTAGACTCACATATATATTTTTTAATATATTTATTTTATTGATCTATTTGGCTGCACCGGGTCTTAGTCGTGACACATAGGATCTTTAGCTGTGGCATGTGGGATCTAGTTCCCTAATCAGGGATCAGGTCCAGGCCTCCTGCATTGGGAGCGTGGAATCTTAGCCACTAGACCCCCTGGGAAGTACCTCTTGTATATACATCAACACAGGCTAAAGATTGGTGTGAATCATGGATCTAACAATGCCACAAATATTAGAGCATCTGTGCATATTGAGTTAAAATTAGGTTTGTGCATATGGAGTCAAAATTGGGCTCTAAGTGATTACGTCTCTAATGACTTTGATTACAGTAGCTCGCTAAATTGCTATAAATGGGGGCCTCCAGGAAAACGCGTTTAAGAGCCCACACTGTGTTGTCAAATCTCGACTTGAGGCCACGGCTTGGGCACCAGATAGTTTTATGATCTTGATGCAGTTATTTAACCTCATTTTCCTCTTACATAAAGTGGGAAAACAATAGCCACCACAGGTTCTACCATTTCCTGGGGTTGTGGGAAGAATTAATTATAAGGCGCTTGAGATGGTGTCTGGCACAGAATGGCTTTGTTCTTTCATTTTATATGTGTTCTATGCACACAGCATAGGAAAATAAGAAAATGATTATTTGCAGACCAAAAGCTGACAAATACCCAGCTCTCAAAAGTTAAAGTAAGCAGAAGTACCTTCTCAGAAGAAATTGTAAGACTTCAGGTTCTCTGTAATAATGGGTTTTTCTGTAATAATGGGTTTCTCTGTAATAATGGGATATTTGGACAAGCCCTCTTAAAAACAAAACACGCACATGAACACTATAAAGGAATTCCCTAGAGGTCCTGAGAATTCCCTAGAGGACTTGGCACTTTTACTGCTGAGGGCCTGGGTTTCCATCCGTGGTTGGGGAACTAGGATCCCAACAGTGGCACAGCATAGCCAAACACACACACGCACACACCCAAACCAAAAACAAACACTAAAATTTCTGGGTAAGTGTTAAAAAATAAATGAAAAGCAGATATCTTTCTTAAAAGTAAGAGAAGCTAACACCATAGTTAGAAATAACCAGAACCAAAGGAACTCCAGAGATAAATAAGCAGAGAAGCCACTTCGGTCCCGAGGGCTCTGTTGCTCCCACTAGACTTGAACTTGCATGTGAATGACTTTTGGCTGCAAATGGTACACAAATCAAAGCTCAGACTCAAACCAGGTGGATGTCGAGAGGGAGCTTCTCCCCTCAACAAGCCTGAGGCCCAAAGGTGAGGACAAACTAAAGGAATCCATTCGTCTTCTATAAGATCTTGCATTCTAAATGGATTCAGACCTCAAGCCTTGAACTAAGAGTGTTGCTGAGTCTAAACTCACCCATCTCGCTGCACAAGAGGACCAAGAATCCAAGAGACAAGGTGTTGTTGAGGCAAGGAAAATTACTTTATTCTGAAAGCAACTGACCAAGAAGACGGCAGGAGAGTGCCTCAAAATAACCATCTTATCACGGTCTGGATGCCAGGTTCTTTTGTAGATCAGAGATGGTGGGGAGGTGAGGAGGCAAAGTAAAAAAGCCATTAATCTTGCGAACCTCTGCTAGAATGGCAAGCCTCAGACAGGGGATGTGTTAATTTCTTCCTTCCTGCCATCTATAGGTGGACCGGGTTCTGGAACAGAGGCACTTTTTTTTTTCAGTTTTATTTCTTTATTTTCTTTACAATATTGTATTGGTTTTGTCATACATTGACTTGAATCCACCATGGGTGTACATGTGTTCCCCATCCTGAACCCCCCTCCCACCTCCCTCCCCATCCCATCCCTCAGGGTCATCCCAGTGCACCAGCCACGAGCACCCTGTATCAAGCATCAAATCTGGCCTGGCGATTCGTTTCACATGATAATTTACATCTTTCAATGCCATTCTCCCATATCATCCCACCCTCGCCCTCTCCCACAGAGTCCAAAAGACTGTTCTATACATCTGTGTCTCTTTTGCTATCTCGCATATAGGGTTATTGTTACCATCTTTCTAAATTCCATATTTTTGCGTTAGTATACTGTATTGGTGTTTTTCTTTCTGGCTTACTTCACTCTGTATAATGGGCTCCAGTTTCATCCACCTCATTAGAACTGATTCAAATGTATTCTTTTTAATGGCTAATATTCCACTGTGTATGTGTACCACACCTTTCTTATCCATTCATCTGCTGATGGGTATCTAGGTTGCTTCCATTTCCTGGCTATTATAAACAGTGCTGCGATGAACATTGGGGTGCACGTGTCTCTTTCAGATCTGGTTTCCTTGGTGTGTATGCCCAGCAGTGGGATTGCTGGGTCATATGGCAGTTCTATTTCCAGTTTTTTAAGGAATCTCCACACTGTTCTCCATAGCGGCTGCACTAGTTAGCATTCCCACCAACAGTGTAACAGGGTTCCCTTTTTTCCACACCCTCTCCAGCATTTATTGCTTGCAGACTTTTGGATAGCAGCCATTCTGACCGGTGTGAGATGGTACCTCATTGTGGTTTTGATTTGCATTTCTCTGATAATGAGTGATGTTGAGCATCTTTTCATGTGTTTGTTAGCCATCTGTATGTCTTCTTTGCAGAAATGTCTGTTTAGTTCTTTGGCCCATTTTTTTATTGGGTCGTTTATTTTTCTGGAATTGAGCTGCAGGCGTTGCTTGTGTATTTTTGAGATTAATTCTTTGTCTGTTGCTTCGTTTGCTATTATTTTATCCCATTCTGAAGGCTGTCTTTTCACCTTGCTTATAGTTTCCTTTGTTGTGCAAAAGCTTTTAAGTTTCATTAGGTCCCATTTGTTTATTTTTGCTTTTATTTCCAATATTCTTGGAGGTGGGTCATAGAGGATCCTGCTGTGGTTTATGTCGGAGAGTGTTTTGCCTATGCTTTCCTCTAGGAGTTTTATAGTTTCTGGTCTTACATTTAGATCTTTAATCCATTTTGAGTTTATTTTTGTGCATGGTTTTAGAAAGTGTTCTAGTTTCATTCTTTTACAAGTGGTTGACCAGTTTTCCCAGCACCACTTGTTAAAGAGATTATCTTTTCTCCATTGTATATTCTTGCCTCCTTTGTCAAAGATAAGGTGTCCATAGGTGCATGGATTTATCTCTGGGCTTTCTATTTTTGGAACAGAGGCACTTTAACAGTTGGGGGGGCAGGATTCTCTGAGGCAGGCCATTCTGTATGATTATAATAACAAAAGCAATGAAAAGCAAGTCAAAGAAACAGTTCCAACATGGAGTCAGAATTGTCTTCTTCTCTGCAACTAGAGTAGGGTAGTCCTGGATTAGAACTGCTCGCCTGTGCCATGCAGAAGCAAACTCAAATGTTTCCTGCAAGACTATAGCTGTGTTCTAGTTCTCCACTTTTTTCTAGAGATAGCTCCAAGTACAGTAGTCCAGAATTAATGATGAAGATGGACACTAAAGTTGTTACCATGAAGAAGAAAAGCAGAATCAAGCATGTGTGCTCATGTGCACACTGACACATTCGGATCCACAAGGGTGGATGTCGTTTATTATATTTAGTGAAATGCAAGATATGCTCCATCTACAGGGAAAGGAGACTTTTACCAAATAAGAAAGAGAATCAAACAGAACTTCTAGAATTTAAAAATATGTTAACCAAAGTTATAAACTCAGTGGATAAGTTAATAGCAGATCGGGTACATTCATGAATAGGGATAAAAACCAAAAGAAGTCATCCAGAATGTAGCCTGAAGAGACAAACAGCAAATGCAAAAGAACTGGTAAGAAATAGGAGGTACAGAAGTGAGATCAAGGGCATTCAGTTGGGATCCCCAAGGAAGAAGAGAGTGGCAAAGAGAATACATTTGAAGAGATAACGGCTGAGGATTTTTCAAATGAATTCTGATTTAAGTTCAGTTCACTTCAGTTGCTCAGTCGTGTCCAACTCTTTGTGACCCCATGGACTGTAGCATACCAGGCTTCCCTGTCCATCACCAATTCCTGGAGCTTACTCAAACTCATTTCCATTAAGTCAGTGATGCCATCCAAACATCTCATCCTCTGTTGTCCCCTTCTCCTGCCATCAATCTTTCCCAGCATCAGGGTCTTTTCAAAAGTGTCAGTTCTTTGCAGCAGGCGGCCAAAGTATTGGAGTTTCAACTTCAACATCAGTCCTTCCAATGAATATTCAGGGTTGATTTACTTTAGGATGTACTAGTTGGATCTTCTTGCAGTCCAAGGGACTCTAAAGAGTCTTCTGCAACACCACAGTTCAAAAGCATCAACCCTTCAGCACTCAGTTTTCTTTATAGTACAACTCTCACATCCATACAGGACTACTGGAAAAAACACAGCCTTGACTAGACGGACCTTTGTTGGCAAAGTCATGTCTCTGCTTTTTAAAATGCTGTCTAGGTTGGTCACAGCTTTTCTTCCAAGGAGTAAGCGTCTTAATTTCATGACTGCAGTCACCACCTACAGTGATTTTGGAGCCCAAGAAAATAAAGTTTCTCACTGTTTCCATTGTTTCTCCATCTATTTGCCATGAAGCGATGGGACCAGATGCCATGATCTTTGTTTTCTGAATGTTGAGCTTTAAGCCAAGTTTTTCACTCTCTTCTTTCACTTTCATCAAGAGGCTCTTTATTTCTTCCTTGCTTTCTGCCATAATGGTGGTGTCATCTGCATATCTGAGGTTATTGATATTTCTCCTGGCAATCTTGATTCCAGCTTGGGCTTCATCCAGCCTAGCATCTCGCATGATGTACTCTGCATATAAGTTAAATAAACAGGGCGATAATATACAGCCTTGACGTATTCCTTTTCCTATTTGGAACCAGTCTGTTGTTTCATGTCCAGTTCTAACTGTTGCTTCTTGACCTGCATACAGATTTCTCAGGAAGCAGGTGAGGTGTCTGGTATTCCCATCACTTGAAGAATTTTCCACAGTTTGTTGTGATCCACACAGTCAAAGGCTTTGGCGTAGTCACTCAAGCAGACATAGATGCTTCAAGAGGTTCTATGAATTCCAGTCAGAATGAATAAAAATACGTCCACACTTAGAACACATCATTGTAAAACTGCTGATAGTCAACGACAAAGGAGCTACTCATCAAAGAAGTTTAAGAAAAACCAGATTTTTTTTCTTTTCTGTTTTTAATTAAATAATTTAAAATCAGTCATTCTAGTAGATGTGAAGTGGTGTCTCATTGTGGTTTTAATTCGCATTTCCTTAATGAAGTAACCCAACCTCTTGAAAAGTCAGGATTACCATTTACAAAATGGGTAGAGTGCTTATTTTACAGGTTTTCTGTGTAGAATAAATAAGACTGAATTATCTGAAGCACAGAAAAATCCAATAGAGAGCAGATGATGACACTGATGCTCCAACAGACTTTCCTAAAAGGAGTGTCAGATTAACAGTAACAAGACTGAAGACAGTAGAAAGGATCTTTTCTTTTCGTATGTTGAAGATTGCTGTTAACCCAGAATTCCATTTCCAGTGAAAATATTTCTAGAATGAAGGTGAAATAAAGGTAATTGTAGAAAACAAAAACAGAATTTATCACCCAAATAAAAGAAAATCTAATATACTCTTTAGATGGCAAATATGACCCAAACTGAAGATCAGAGATGTGAGAAGGATTTATGAATTCATCTAAATAAACACTGCAAGCATAAACTAGATCTTGCAGGTTTTAAATATAAAAAGGTCATTGCATTTTCCAGAAGGAGGGTAGTTACCAATTAACTTAACATGTTGCAATTTTTAGGATAACATCTAAAAGGAACAGAAGAAGAATGTATAATGTCTAAGCTAGTAGAGGAAAAATGGAATTCTAAAATAATTTAAGATATACATGAAAGAAAAGGGTGCAACAAAACAGGGTAAGTATGAGCACAAAATAAGATGTCAGAGTTAAGCCCAAATAAAACAATTAAATTCATATTTAATTGAACTGAAACATGTATAAAAGAATACAGAAATTCCCTGTGAGCTGATATAGGGTGATTTTCAGGATATATTCTTAAATGAAAAAGATGCAAAAATTATGTCACCTTTTGTGTGAGAAGGATAAAAGGAATATACATATTTTTGCAAAATCAATCAAAAAGAACTAAAATCTATGGCCTACAGGGGTGGCGAGGCTCGTATCCCCGGAATGGAAGGGATAGAGAAGGGAATGAGACTTAGCAGACTTTTAATAGAATTTTGCCTTGAACCATGTCTATTTTTTATACATTCAAAAATAGATTGAAACAAGAATGGGGAAAACTTTAACACTGAATTCAGACACAAACAAACCCATATGTCACGTTAATATATAATTACCCAGAAGGAAAAAAAAAAAAATTCTGAACACAGTACACTGACAATACAACCTCAAAGGAAGAGTTCAGTCTTAGGACAAAAACAAATCTTAAACGAGACAAAGTAAGTTTTCTGTTGATGAAGCAATTATGAAATATTTTTCATTTCCTGCAGGACTGAACAAGCATACTGTTGGAAAACCAAGTTCTCATTGAGGGAGCAAAGACGTACAAATAGCCAATGTAGGCAGAACAGGAAAACACCCCCATGGAATTAGAATGAAGTTGGAGGCACTGTCAGTATAAACTTGAGATTTCTTAGCTCTTTCCACAGAAGGGCCTGGAAGCAATCACATCTCTGCACCAAGGAGCACATCTAGGGGTTGGATCTTAGTTTTGAATACTATTCCCCACTACGGAGGAACAGCAGGATGGCTCAGAGAAATGCCTGCTTTCTGCAAAGTGAAAAAAGGAAGCCCAGAAGATTTTCTGGTACCAAAGAACTTAAAAGTGCTCAAAACTGATGGAATCCAGGGTCTTAAAGGAGGTCACTATGATCAAATCTGGGAGAATCTAAACTTCAAAACAATTAGGGGCAGGACTAGATTATACCTCTGAATAAACAAAATGATTCATAAATCCACTGATTCTAAAATTTCCTTTAACATTTTAGATGGGGCAAAGAGGAGTGAAAGGGAAGTTTTCCTTAGGGTAGGTGCCAACTAACAGGTGTAGGAAGAATGACAGAAATAGAAAAATATCATTATTTTACATGAGTAGAATCACCAATGAATGATAAAATATGGGCTAAGAGATAGTTGGGGGGCAGAATGTGGAGAAATCTGACAGACATCCACCTTAACCTACTTAGCATCAGTAATAATGGGACGAACTGCATTGTGCACCCCTCACACATCACACTGAGGGGAACACAGCGGGGGACACCTCTGACAAAAACGTTTACCTGGCCCTGATCATGAACATCGAGTCAGACAGATGCAAATATGCAGAGGGATGTCCTGCAAAATAAGTGAGGTAGACCCTTTAAAAAGGAGAAAAGAGAGAAGAAAAGGGAAAAGGAAAAAAAGAGAGGAAAAAACAGAAAAACAACAACAACAACAAAAAAGGCTGGGGAACTGTTCTACCTATAGAGAAAACTAAACGTGGTTCTTGACCCTTAATTGGGTCCTGGATGGGAGAAAAACATTTGAAGACTTTATTGGGACAACTGGGCATATCCAAATGCAGTGGTGGTTTAATCACTAAGTCGTGTCTGACTCTTGCAAACCAATGGAATGTAGCCTGCTAGGCTCCTTTGTCCATGGGATTCTCCAGGCAAGAATACTGGAGTGGGTTGCCATTTCCTTCTCCAGGGGATCTTCCCAAACCAGGACTGTATATTAAATGATAATATTATATAAATGTTAAATTTTTAGAGGATAATTATCTTATGGTAGGACAATGTCCATATTCTTAAGAGATAAAGGCTCAGTTCTCATCCACTTCAAAGAAGCACATATGTGTCTGTATACAACATAAATAAATACACATAAAAATTATATACATATTCATTTGTATATACACATTCAAAGAATGCAGCAAAGTGTTAATAACTGGTGAATCAAATTGATGTTTATTACTCTTGTGAATGTTCTGCAGACTTAAAGTTTTGAAAAATAAAAAATTGGGGAAATTTTAACTAAGGTTTATTCTTTGAAAAGACAAATATTGTTATACTAGGTAAAGCGAGAAAATCCAACTAGATACGGAGTGCAGAAAAGCTACATTTAAACCTAAGGATATTAAAAGATTGAAAATAAAGAAGATTAAAAAAAGAAAGCTCAGATGGCTCCATCAGACAAGACCAATTTAAAACAAGAAGCATTAGCAGAAAGAAGAGTTGTCTCAGTAATTTTTCAAAAATTCAGTTTACAAAGATGAGATTTAAAAATACTCAAAATGTTTATGTCAAATAAGAGAGCTTCAATATATAAACCAAAATTGATACAACTACAAGAATAAATAGAAAAATCTACATTCATAGTGAAAGATTTTAACCTATATCTCTGTTATCGATAGACCAAGCAGCCAAAATAGCATTCAAATGAGAGGAGGAAGAAATTGAGACATTCAAGGACCCAAAGTTTAGCAGCCACAAACACCTCCTGAAATACTAAAGGATAACTCTTGCTAAAGGAAAAAAAAAAAAAAAAAGAGTCCAAAAGAGAGAGAGTACAAAAAGAACAATGGCCATCAAGAAAGCAATTAAAAAAGAAAAAATCTCCAAAAGCTCTTTATTATAGGGCAAAATAGTAATCCTAGAAATAATACCTGAGATTAGGAAGGAGGGAGTGAAAACATGCAAACATTATTTTGTACAAGAGGAAGTGACAGATTCTGGCTACAGCATAGAATATTTAGATACACATCAAAAATTTAAGGTTAGCTAGTAGAAAAACAGTTTATTGTTTCTGAACCACTAGAGTAAAAAAACAAGAACAAAAGCAAACACGCAAGAAATTGATCAAAAACAGGAAAGGAACAAACAAGAAAACAAGAAGCATGGTAAAACATAACATGTCAATCCAACACGTGACAGTAACAGATGGCTTGTATGAGGGGAAGCAAAGTTATGAGCTATTTACAAGAGACACTCCTAAAACAACAGCAAAAAAAAAAAAAAATTGGACATAAAGCGATGGAAAAAACATCAGAAAATGCTAACTAAAAGAAAATGGGTAGGATAATATTAATCTCTGACAAAATTGTGTACAATCACTAAGAGAAAACAATGAGAAATGTTATTTTTTTAAAAAAATTACAATCCACAGAAATCCCAAGAGTCACAGTTGTCCATTATCCCCAGAATTTCAAAGTACATAAAGCAAAAAAAACCTTGTAAAATATTAGAGGAAAATCCATAACCACATTATGTTTAATACCCTTAAAGTCCACTCCTATATATTCTGCAGGTTTCTCCTGATAGATTAGCAAAGTCTTACAGTCTTTTTAGTGTGTAAGTTGGGTCTTCCCAGATGTTGGTATATCCTGTCCCTGGAACAAGCAGAGAATTGACTCTAGTTACAGGCTAATAGTGGGCCTCCCAGGAGGCGCTAGCGGTAAAGAATCCGCCTGCCAATGCAATAGACACAAGAGATGCAGGTTCAATCCCTGGGTCAGGAAGACCCCCTGAAGGAAGGCACGGCAACCCACTCCAGTATTCTGTCCATGAGATTCTCCAGGCAAGAGGAGCCTGGCAGGCTGCAGTCCATAGGTTTGCAAAAAGTCGGACAGGACTGAAGCGACTTGGCATGCACACACAGGCTAATGGTAACAAGGGCTGGTTGTGGTGGGTCTTGAGAAGAGCATCCCCTTTCAAGGCATCTGTCCCAGACAAGGTGAGCATGGAGTTTTCCAGCAAAGAAAAGCTCGTTTCTTCAGATATCAGAGGGCAAGATACTTCTACTGGCAAAGGAACAAGGGTGACTTGTGGTTTTACCAGAATATAACCAGCTGTTCCTATTCCAAGTTTCAGAATCCCATTCTTTCCCAGTCAATGCCCTAATCTGTAACATAAGATACTTGGCATCACTGTGAGTTTAGCAATCATAATTCAACCACCCACACAATTAAATTTTGTATTATCTTTCAGTGATATCAGCCCTCTGGCAACAAGAAATAATTCTTGTAAGGGCTTAATAGAAGCTCTGCGACATTCTGTAGTCAGACCATGACTTAAAAGTTGAAGGACCTGAGCATGTCATTTTCTCTCTGTAAACACTCTAGAACCCTCAGCGCAATCCACCCCACGTCACAATCCTCATCGTCATCATGACCGCCATTAACAGTCCAGCAGTTTGAGATTCCAAGGCATTTGCTTCCATTGACATTGCATCACAGTTAACCACTGGTGAGAGCTTAATTAACCACGATGCCACTGCATTACCAGCATCCCATTTCCCATGGGCAAGGAGCTGAGAACCGTACTCAAGCCCAGACAAATCCCCAAATACCATTTGTGTGTATGGTTGGAGAAGGGAGGGGGACATCCATCTACTGGGACCGCTCCCGGTATCAATTCTATCACAGTCAGACTCCAGGCAGAGACAGAAACTATACGGGAATTTGAACATTTGAAACCATATATGGATGCTTAGCACGAAGAACTATTTACAGGGAGTACACACTAAAAAAGAAAGAATACCCTAGGGCTGAGGAAGAATAGCCAAGCAAAGAACAAACTTTCCCAGGCTGAGATTCAGATCTCCTGCCAGAGGACAAGACTGCAGCCCATGGGTGGCAGAGAAGCTCGAGATGGCCGGGGCCAGAGCTGGTCCGCAGTAGGTGAGCTGAGGCTGGTGTGGTGGTCAGGTATCGCGGGCAGGGGACCAGCGATGCAACTGGCTGGAGTGCAAGGACCCCTGAGTGTCCTCCACTTAACACTGGCAACCACGGGGCGAGCAGAATTAGGAGCACCCTGCAAAGTGGCAGGGCCGTGTCCCTCCAGCACCTCTACTGACAAAGTTAGCATTGCTCCAGACGGCGAGGAGTCTGGCTCCATCATCGAGGCAGTGAAGGGCGGGATGGAACACACAGGCAGTTCATTGGTCACTGTCTTACTTGCTGTCCACCGCGCCCCCTTTCCCTTCAGCCAGTGCCACAGCTGCAGGGGCCCTTTACCTGGCCCTGAACCCTCATTCTCAATGGGGCTGAGTCCCAGTCGCGCTGCCTGGGGTCTGCTGTGGGAGCTGTCTGTCCATCTTCATTACAGGCACAGGAAACCAAGGACGCAGCCCAGGGGAAGGCCCAGACATCCGCCATGCGCATGCCTCTGAGACCTCCTCCGGCAGCGTTGACCCTAACCCTCCCTTGAGAGAGTGTCAACCACTCGAGTCCACTCTGGGTTGTGTTGTGGTTTGTTTTTGTGGCCTATTTCCCTAGTAGTTACCCCTGAAGGAGTGCCTCCGGGTGGGTCTCTCAACATCCAAATTCAACAGAAATTTCCCTGTGCCTCCTGAAGGAAGCATTTGTCCTCTGGGCACAGAAACCTCTCTGACAGGAAGAGCCCAGCTCCACAGGGACAGGAAGCACTGTGGAAGTAGGTTAGAGGGAATGGAGGTGGGCTTACAGAGGAGGAAACTGAGGCACACAGAGGGTGGATAACTTACAGAGGTTGTACAGGTAGAAACAGCCGAACTGGGGCTCCAAGCCAGGCCTGACTCCAAAGTCCATGCTGTTTACACCACACCATATTGCCCCCGGCTGTCTGCCAGGCCGCTGTGAAATACTGGGGATGAATACACCGGCAGACCCCAACCCACCAGGGCCCTCGGCTTCTGAGTCACCTTCAACTCACAGACACACAAGGCCCGTGGTTAAGCTGGGCTACTTACAGTACTCCCTGCCCATCTGTGCTGTTTTTTCACCCAAAAATCAGCCCCATTTCCCCAAGAATGTCAAAACCAAGAGGCTCACCTCTGGAGCTAGACTCTCCTCTGATCTCAGAGCCGTGTGTTTCCGAGAATGGAAACACTACAGCAAGGACCAGAAATGGGTCCTGACCTCGGGCAGTTAGATGACCACACTTCCTACCCTGTGGGTAGCAGACACTGCTGAGTCTGGCTGAAATGTGGTGACGGTGGTTTGGCAGGGGGAAGAAAGGCAGAACTGGTGACGAGTGGGGAGAAATCCGAGCTTCTCAGAGAGGATCCGCTGACCTTTCAGGACGCCTCCAAGCCCGAGTTCAGCTGTTTGTTCAGAAAAGGAGCAACATCTGTGAAGGACTCAGGGCTTACAGGTGTTTATGGGTCATTAACGCCGCTCCCTCTAGAGATGGTGGGTGTGGCTAAGGCAGCCTCCAAAGACCTGTTGATGATGCCCTCCCGGCAGTGCAAGCTAATAGGAGCCAGAGAAACACATGGCTGGGACCCACGGTAAAGGCAAGGGGATTCTTTGTGTGTGTGTGTTTTTAAGAAGCAGAATCTAATAGGAAAAGAAATGGTTGTGCTGTGGCTCTTCTCCTTGAAGATGAAACTTCATAATAATGTGACTTTCTTTTGTCCAGGTCATCCCCAAGACCAGGCTCCTTTGTGAGTTTAGAGACATGATCTGATTGGCCCAGCTCTATGTGCTAGGACAGGGTCAGCCCTTACTCATCCACTGCTTACCTCTTACCAATGAGGCAAGTGAGCTGGGAACCTGGCCCACCTCCGGGAACGTGGTAAAATGAGAAGTACCTTCAGCTGCTCACCCAGAAGGATATGCTTCCACAGGCCTCCTCCAAGCTCTTGGAGCCTGGCCTCGCCTCCTTCTCCCCTGACTTCTCCCCTCCCAGTGCTTTCCCCCCGACTGATCCTAGGTCTTCCAACCCCTGCTCTCAGAGCCCTGTGACTCTGATTCACAAGTCGGGACACACGTAAAGAGACCAGTCAACAGCCTATCACCATTTTGGTATATTTTTTAAAGAGCAGGGCTTTCACCTTTTAGTGTCAATTGGAATTACTTCACTTGTCTTCCACAGAACCCGAAAGAGCGCATATGACCGCTATGTGATCTGGAGGGGCCTGCCCTGCCCACACGCCCTTCTAAGAAGAACAGCTGGAAGCAGCCTGTAGGAACTGAAGGATTCTACCCTAGTTCCCCCAACCATCAACAACGCTAGTGAGCACCTGCCCCCAGAGCAATCAATCCAGATTGCTGATCTGGCCCCACAAGATGAGCTTTGCAAATCATATTCTCTCCTTGGGAACCGGAAAACTGAAAGCAGCTGGAAGGTTCCATAGGTGGGAAGTCATATGCAGGAAAGCTGTGTAGCTAGGGCGTCAAGGAGCTCTTTAGTAGAGAGAAAGAGCAGAAAAGTTTCCTCAATCCTGGCTGCTCTCATGGCTTCTATGCTAGTCCAGTGAGCCTGCACCATTCGTGGCCTGCTCTTGGACGCCCATGACATTTCCTCTGGAACTCAGACCCCATCAGAGCACTACCTGGAGGATAAGCATGGGGGCCCTCGATCAGCAGCAGACCTTGGAACAAAATCCCAGCCTCCAAACCAAAACTGACAGATCTATCCTCAAAAGCATGGGTGGTTCTGAAAATTCTTGACAGTTATGTGGCTGAGGCCCCACTCGTCAGAAGGGAGGTCGGCCCCATCAGACACCAGCAGGCATGGGCTGGTTACCAGCTTAAGTCAGGGGAGTTGTGGCAATTGGAGGAAGGCCATGGAGAATGGCTTCACACCCTTCCCTAAATGAAATGATGCCTTAAAAGCTCACTATAAATTATCAGGGTGGCATAGTTTTCAAATTGCTCCCATCCAGACTTGGCTCTGCAAGCCTCACTCCCTGCTCGATGGGGCCCGAGAAGAGTGGGGTGTGGCCCTTCAGAAAGACAAGGGAATCGCCCCTGGTCTGGCACGCAAACCAAGTCCATAGGTGGAGCCAAAGTAGTCTCTTCAGATTCGGGGTTGCTGTGTATCGATTTGAGTTAGCATGAGTCAGGATGTAGCCAGCAGAGAAGGAAGAAAATCTCTCTCTGAAGCTCTTGGGGGAGACTTTGTAGGTCCCTGTAAATAAAGAAATATAGTGCTGCTGGCTACCTCCTGACTCGTGCTAATTCACATTCTCTCTCTAAAGGCTCAGACGGTAGAGTCTGCTTGCAATGCAGGAGACTGGAGTTCAATCCCTGGGTCAGGAAGATTCCCCCGGAGAAGGGAATGGCAACCCCACTCCGTTATTCTTGCCTGGAGAATTCCATGGACAGAGGAGCCTGGCAAGCTACAGTCCGTGGGGTCGCAAAGAGTCAGATTCAACTTAACGACTAACACACACACAGTGTGGTAGCTGTGATAAAAGGCACAGGCACACAGCCTCCAGTAGAGGAAAAGGGCCGCTCACTCCTTCAAACAGCCCCCGAGAGCATTCAGGCTCTCTCAGTGATGTCCAAACATTTTTCCACACCTTCAGGCAACTTTCGTAAAAATAAGTACCCCCTGGGTATTTGAAAGTTGATATCTGGTTTTCATCTTAAGCTTAAATCATTGCAAAGAAAAAAATTTCCAGTAAGTATTGACATTTTAAGTTAAAACTGTTCCACTACTCTCTTCCATGTAAAAATAAAACTAGACTGTGAAATAGCATGACTGGAAGGTGAGGTGGGGGAATACTAAGAGTGGAGATGCTCTTCAGGAAGCCAGGATCTAAATGACCCACCATTATCCACACAGATGGGTGGGAGCAGACCACTCTAGGCAGAAGGAAAAAGTGCAAAGGCCCTGAGGCAGAGGCAGACTTGACTTGTTTCAAAAACAGAAAAGTCCTGGTGTAGTGAGGGATAGGCTACGACGGGGAGATGGGGCTGGACCGTGAAGAACTCTGGATGCTGTTGTGTTGATCTGTTTTACCCCACCCCCCGGCATTCCCTAGGTTATGCCCCTCTTTTGAGCCCCAGAAGCCTGACCAGACCTATGTCCCTCTATCAGTGGGCAGTTGACTGGTGACTTACAGATGTGCTTAGCCCAGGGTACATTTCAGCAGCTCTGACGAGGGAAAAGCCAGAGGTGGGGTGTTAACTACCCAGATCCCTTCTTGCAAGGTCCCATGGGCTGGCTGGGTTCCTGCAGTGAAGGTCCTAGCTCCTGTCAGGAAGCCTCTCTGTTAGGGTTACTGTTTCCTCCCCTTTCCCGCCTACAAGTCTTAGAGTCTGGAGTGGTACCCCCTGCTTTGGAAGGCTGGGTACTGCACTCTCTCTTGTGGCTTCCCTACTTGCTCCCCACCTTGGTGAAAAGTCTTTTTACTTAACTCTCCTACAATTATCCTAATTGTAAATGTCATCCATTTCCTTCCGGGACCCTGGTTGGTACTCCATGATTAAGTGGTTTTATTTTATTTGTTGTTTCTTAAATCCTCTGATAACTGTCTTTCTATCCTGCGAAGCTACATCACAGATCTTTTCTTTTTTTTTTTTTAGCTTAGTTTCTAAGCGCCTATTACAGGGTTAGAAGAAAGGCATAGTGACTGTATACACAATGCACGGTAGAGCCAAGAGATGCTTGAGAGACAACCGGTCCATGGAGAACAAACTGCAGTTGGAGGCCATGAAGTTCAAGTCTGGGACAGCATTCCCATGCACAACCCTCTCTGGGGAACGCAAACTCCATCGCCCTCCCCAGGTTCAAAACTTCCACTTCCCCTTAGTGTTAGTTGGAAAACTTTTAGCCATAACCATATTTAGTCATATCTGGGGAGGGGTCGGGTCAAAAGTCAAAAAGAAGAAAAAGAATGTATATATGCTTACGTAGCTAAGGTCACAGTTACTGCTAACATACTTGTCTGGGAAAGCCTGGGCCAGAGGGCTCAGGACAGAAAAACAAACCAAGCCAAATAAACCTTTCCCTTCGATTGGGTGGATCCTGGCTGCTTTCATTCATCTCAATCCAAGAGTCATCCTGTCAAGTCATGACGTGGTCACACTGTGGGAGCCTTAAGTGGCCACAAGGCCATTGGCGACTCAGTCCATGTTAATCACCGCAAGTCACAGCTGTCTAGTTTTCTAAAGCATGTTTCCTTCCTCAAGATCATGTTAATTTACTGACAGAAGGAAATCTACAGACAGCCCAGAAGGAGGTGTGAGAACAGGACTTGGTGCAGAGGGAAGTCTCCCTGCCATTAGAAAGTGAGCCAGGTGCCCAGCACCCCGAGTGGCAGCTCCAGGATGAGATGGGAGAAACCCTGGCACCCTACACGGTACCCTGATGTTCTGCTGTCCCCTTCTGAGGAAGTCAGAAAAGGCCGAGAAGTGCAGGGGGCCCATGAAAATAAGAAGAAAGGATTAGAAGTCGGTTAAAAATAAAACTTATCAGATGAGAATTAGGTCCTGAGAATGTTATCTCTTCCCCCAGGAGGATGGAGAAAAAAACTGCATGTTAAGGAGAACACAGGCCACATGATGAATAAGCATAAAAATAGGAGGAAATGACCCAGCAAACGTGCCAGTCCTGCGGGAGGAGGGCTTTCCAGGAGGTGCTGACCTTCCAGGAGAGGCAGCCACCCTCCGGGGACACAGAAGAAACTGGCCAAGGGGCTGACTCGGGTGGAGAGAGACTTTTTTTTCCCTCTGTACTTTTTAAAAACTGATTGCTTCCTTTCCCCAGCCCTGCCCCCGTCCCACATGCATTTGTTACCTTTTCAGAAAAATATCGGTGTTTGGAAAACACTCTAGGGCAATTCCTACTTTTCAGCATTTTTATGGCAGGTAACCCTGTCCTCAGAGAATTTTTCAAAATCCAGTTAGTAAATACTTAAACTGGGTGAGGATGAAGGAAGCTGGCAGCAAGCAGCCAGACCTTGGCTGCTAGGAACCCACCTCCTCATGCCACCCCCAACCCTTCACCCCCCACAGCACCCCCTATCCTCAACAGCTTTTCTGAGATTTGCCACCAAATTGGGCTGCTCCACAGCTCTTTTCAAAACTGGCCTACCACACACCCACTGAAGTCCCATTACAAATGATACATGAAGTCCCGACTCTTCTACCGCTATGTCCGCCAGGCATTCATCATAAGGGATGTGCCGTTTTCCCTCAAGAAATAGGCACAAAACAAAGACTGCCTGTGAAATTAATTTTTAATAACCTAGTGCAAATAATGAATTTCATTCCACAGCTGCTCTTAAAATCTGTATGCAAAACTGTGACAATAAAGCACAACAGCCATCCTATCTGAGATGTTCCTCTAACTTTAAAAAAAGAATCACAAAATGGTCTTTATAAAATTTCTGAAAAATCTCAGCACTCAGGAGCACAAGCAGCAACTACTTCAAGGAAAGCTTTTCTAAGTACAATACTAAGTTTACCAAAGGTCAAACAAACAGGATTCAAGAAAGAAATCTGGTGCTTTTTTCAACACTCACAGTCTTTCAGGGTATTTAAATAGGCAAAAGAGCTGTGTTTTAAAGAAATGAAAATGACATCCTTCTACAAGCACCTCAAAAAGATTAGATAAGAGACTATCCAAGAGCTTCGGAGAATTAAAAATGTTTCTGAATTTCCACTCAATGTCACTTAGAGGGGATGATGAGAATTCCCTACGATGACAGAGCCTAGCCTAGCTTCCTCTCTTGATTTCCACGTATCAGACAGAGAACTGTCAGTAATAGAACCACGCTGACATCTCAGCCTTAAGCCTAAACTGGAAAGTTAGGTATGTTAAAAAAAAAAAAAAAAAAGGTTTCCTTTCCTCCCCTCAGAGGGTATCAACCTAGGGCCATGAGGATAGCAGCCTGGCACTGTCCAAATGTCCCCACGCACTGCATGCACTGTGGCCTGCTGGGAGGCTTCCAAATTGTACCCGGGAAGTCCCAGTCTGTTTTCTCTTCCAGAAGATCCACACTGCTTAACTCTGCCCTGTAGGGGATGGTATGCCCCACACAACTCATACCCAGGGTTAGCCCGAGAGACCAATGTTGCCCATATTCCCAACTTCCCCCATGATCCTGGGAGGCATGCAGCGAAGATCCCATTGCAAAGACAAGGGAGAATTCATCATCTATGCCGTTGATGTTTTCTGCTCATGTGGCTTCTTCTGAATAACTGACATTCCTTTAGGATGCTGGGCATGAGAACCTTGTGGATAACCTGAGCCTCACGTGAAGCTATCAAGCAGCGGACATTTAAAGCTCCCTCTCCCCCAACTCCGCTCATTCCTGCTCTTTTGTCTGGCATCTCCTCTGCAGGGAGGAGACACCGAAGACAGCGAATCCTGAGGAGCTAGAAGCTTTGAGTGCAGTACTCCTTCACCCCATGTCATGTCACGTCATGTGTTAGGCGCTCAGTCGTGTCCTACTCTTGGCAACCCCTGGACTGCAGCCCCTGACAAACCACCCGACTGCTCTGAGACCGCTTTCTCATCTGAAGAGAGCAAGAGCCGACAGAGGCTGCAGAGAACAGACGTGTGAGCGCGCGGAGCTCAGGCCTGGAGCAGAGCCGTTGGCGTAGGAGGCGTCACCCTACCAGCTGCACTACAGCGTGACTTGGACCTCTTTGACGTTGGCCTTGCAAACGTAAGAAAGATAAGCCATAGTAGGTCCGGGATCTCAAAGGACCTAACCTATCAACACAGAGATAGTAACATATTAAAAATCACTTTTGGACAGGAATAGACTGATCTGAAAGCAGATTGGATCTTAAATATACACTAGCATGTATCATTCAAGAGTTCAACTATAACCAGCTTCATCATGAAAAGAGCTATTTCCACTGTTTCTACAATAGTTTCCAACTGTCAGGCGAGTGTATGCTCCTCGGTTCTTTGTCTTGTCACAACAAAAATTTGGAGTGACGGACATTGAAGCCCCCTCGGCGGGTCACAGCCCTTGGGTCTTGGACAGACCAGTGTTATAGCTCTTAAATAAATCAGTGTTACAGCTCTATTTTATTTAGATGATAGCAGGAAAATCCATCTTCGAGGTGTGAGGGCACGTCGACCCAAAGACGGGAAGAGAAGAGCGCCCCATGGTTCAGGAGAGAGAGGGAGAAGAGGGCTTTGGCTCCTCTTTTTATATGTTTCTCTGTCCCTGAGCCTGTCTTCTGTAAATTGGGCCAGCCAGGAGCGTTGTTTGTTTTACCTGAGGTTCTCACTCCGGTCCTCGGACCTTCCTTTGTTCTATTTTCACGGGCTTTTCCCTTCCAGGTCTTTTAGCCATCACCACTCTGGACTCCTTTTCCCTATTCTAACTACCTTACACAACCACCTCACTGCTGCTGCTGCTGCTAAATCACTTCAGTCGTGTCTGACTCTGTGCGACCCCATAGACGGCAGCCCACCAGGCTCCCCCGTCCCTGGGGTTCTCCAGGCAAGAACACTGGAGTGGGTTGCCATTTCCTTCTCCACCTCAGTAACCAGTATTCTTTTCATGCCCTTCAAAAGATTCAAGACTGAAGCTAAGTCAATTTTGTATTATTTTTATTTAAAATAACTTTACCAGGAACGTTCCTTGGGCTTGTCCTCATAGTTGATCAAATATAAAAGTACCTGTCATGTCCCAACCCCTATTTTATACAAACTGCTGACTCAGCATGGCACTTCCCATCACTGCTTCCTAAATCACAGGAAATTTCAAGACCGAGGGACTGAAAGAAAGTAGAAATGACCCAGCCTCTAAAAATCCTGAGTTATGTAAAGAAGAAAAATAAAATCATATCTGAGTAGATAATTCATGATTCAGACAGCCCAGCAGCTAATTGGTATTAACTACTCTACTGAAGATCTACTTAATGCACTTAGGTAAGACTTTTTATTTCCATGAAATTGGATCTTTGGTTCAAAATTTAATCTCCTGCCAAAGACTCTGCACTATGTAGGTGACGTAACATGTCATTGCCAGGAATATAAAGAAATTGATCCGATTATTTGCTAAATAATGTTTCTTTATCAGGGCTAAGTCCTCCTCTAAGTGGGCTGTCAAAGAGAGGAGCAAAAAGCAGTCACTATTAGTTGTATTATCCAGGACTCCAATTCAGCCATGAAAAAAAATCAGTGCACTAAAAATTGATTGGATATACAGATTATTAGGTTATAGGACCTTTGTCTGGAAGGAACAAGCAAGGCCTATGAGGTCTGATCTTTTGGCAAGTAAAAATATTAACTAAAATGAAAGATATAAGACATAGTATTGGAATGATATGATATTCTTTCAGAATATTATCATTCTCATGACATTAATAATCATGGAAGAAAATTTATCTACCATTATAGGGAACATAAAATTCCTAATAAACAACTTTGTTTCTTTCTCTCTTGCTAAAATTTTTCAAAACTGTTCTGAAGGAGGAATGTAGTCTGTCCTGTCTAAAGCTATTCTTACATTACTCCCATGGTCCCTGGACATAGAAGGGCAGAATCTTCCTCAGTCTTCAGATTCACTGTGGTCAATGACCTCTTCAAACAGGTAAACAGATAAGAAAGGACACTATGACCAAAGCTTTCTATAACCTTTAGCCTAAATTTACATGTCAACAACAAGAGAAAGGTGTGTGCACAAAAATGCTAGTGAGCCCTTCCTGCCCAAGATGGAGGAAATGAATCAAACCATTAAAACACTAAGGCAGGAGAATGAGTTTATTCAACAAGTATTTACTGAGCCCTTACTATATGCCAAGCACTATTTTATGTGCTACGAATACATTCCATTGATTAAAAAATACAAAATCCCTGTCTTCATTGTGCTTATACTCTAGAGGAAGGATACCAGACAATGAATATAATAAATAATTTACATAGTAAGTAGAAGGTAATGAGTACTACAGGGGGGAAAAAAAAAAATAGAGCAATTGTGAGAATGAAAACAAGTCTTATTTGGAAAATTTCCCAAACCGGACACACACAAAAATATGCTTCTTTCTTGGAAAGTCTATGTGCCTGTCAGTGACAAAAGAAAATATTTCTGGCCCCTTAATGTTCATGGGATTTTCAAGCAAGAAATTACAGGGGTTTTAAAAATATGAAAGTGGAATTGAAAACTATGCAGATTAACTTTCATAAAAGAGGAGCTCCATACAGAATTTGTGAGGCATTGGAATCTGTGTTTACTGCTGGAGGATGTCCCACAATTCTAGCAAATTCCATGATTCTGGCCACACTGCCAACCACAGTAGATCTGGAGAGTCAAGTGTCGAAGAGGCTACCAGGGTCAGAAAATGTGGAAGAACTCAAGTAGCTTTCCAGGATTTTTTGTTTTATTTTCCATTACCTTTTTTAGAATACAGCCTAATTTTTGTGATTTTCTTGTTTCATTAGAGAAGAGTGAGCTCACTAAAAAGGAAAACTGAAAAACAGGAATGCCTACATTTCCAACTCCATCTCCAATCTCAAATTGTTTAAAATGCACACGTTTATTGTATATCAGCAGACCCAGGTTTTTTGACACCATTAGCAGAGGTTGTTGACTCTAAACTACCAGGAAGATTTTTTTCCCCTTTGATTTAAATTCAAATTTCATTTCAACAAAGCAACCAAAATAATTAATGAATTAGGTTCTCTATCTAAGAAGTGAAAATAGAAAATAAATGGTGTCATCTTTGATCAGAAAGTTGTATTTCAGCAAGATGGGGCAGAGGCAGCAAGTTCAGGTTACAGGACCAGGAAAAGGGAGTGTCTACCCACAGGATACTTAGAAATTGATTACTATAACGGCAGCCTGTTCTAGAGGTAATAATGACATTAGGTTGTGATAATTCTCCAGAAACCCCAATATCCCAGGATTAGGAACATCTGGAAATTGTTCAGATGACACACATTTCTGTTTCCTGTGTTAAGGCTTCAGTGATGCCTCTCTGTGGCACCTGTCACCATTTTATTTCTTTGCAAACCACCTCCTTTCAAATTAGAAAGTATACATAAAGTGCAAGTAAGATTCAGTCCCTTGCCTGTGCTTTCAGGTTCTTGCTCTGATAGCCAGGATTACCAAATCTAACAATTAAACCGCTGGCCAACTAGGTTGTCTGCATGTATTTCTGGAGTTAGCAAATGAGCTCATCTGGCAAAAAGAGTGTCTGAAGGTAGGTGCAGTCTTGGTAGGGAAACACACAGTACCATACACGAGACAGGGATCTGAATGATGCAAGCAGTGGGGTTGGGGTGGGGGGGTCCTTGTCACGGAGTCACTGAAGAAGAGGCCTTCTTTGGATCTCAACTCTTAAAGCAAATTCAGAAACTGTTACTAAAAGTGAATGAGGCCAGCGGATTTCAGAGCAGGGTCAGTCCTCAGTGAGGGCAGGTTCGGTTTTCCCTGGGTTGGGAACAGAAAAGAAAACAAAGAGGTTAAGGAGCCAGATCTGATGAACTTCATGTCACAAATGTCACCCCTAAAACCTCCAGCAAATGCTTCCCATCTCATAGAACAAAGCTGAACAAAGGACCTCCTGATGGGGCTTAGAACAATGTATTTTCTTTGGTATTTGCTAGGGAGACTGTTCAAATAGGTCATGATGTTACATACATGTTACATACATGTTTACTGTAGGATTTCTTAGGTTAATTTTTCTTGATTAACATGCCCATAAACACAGTGACTCTTCAAGAAAGAGATACTGTATGTAACAATTCCCACATTTGGGGACCAGGAATTTACCTTCTCACAAACTATTCATAACATGTCTTTCAATATAATGTATTTTGGGAAAATATGCCTTATAATACTGGTTGGAGGGGACAGGAAAGACATTAAGTCATATTCAGTTTATATTACATGAGCCTGGTTTTTATACTGAGAATCACATTCCCACACCAATATAATAAATGAAGTGTGGTGGTTGCATTGTATTTCCTTTGTAATGTGCCAAAACCATGGGCAAAATTTAATGTTATATTTGAGGGGTGGGTGAATATTAATGATCAGACGTTAACCATATCCCATCTATTACAAACTGTCCCACAGTCAGTGGGCATTCACAAGGGATGTTCTTTGCATTTTTTTTTCTGATTTTTTTCAGCAGAGCTAAGGCCAGGGTTTCAGAACTAAGTCTGTCATGATGTCATTTATATATATATGTGTGTGTGTGTGTGTGTGTGTATAGAGATAGATAGATAGCTGAGACTGAATAGAGTACATTAGCATATACATAAAAAACTTAACTAAAAGTCATGGATTGACTTAAGCAAAAGTCACAGAAAATTATCAAATACATACTAGTTAAATTCCTGAATTTCTTTTTGGCTTCTGCCCTTTCTTCAGCATCAAAGTACCAAACAGTCATGGCGTATCTGTGAAAGATAAGCAGATATTAGAAAAGAGGTTTAAAAATATGACCAAAAAAAAAAAATACTAAAAATTTCACATAACAGACATTTGTAAAGCCAACATTTAAAATTTTTCCTATTATCAGAAGTCCACCCCAATTTTAATTTAAAATAAACGTCTCTGGTTTCAAGTCTATTTAAATGTAATAAAACATGTAAGGAATTCCAAGTATGCACCACCCATTATCCTGGGCGGTGGGAATTCAAACCACCCTGTGAATACAGCAGCCTCTTTCTCAAGGAGCTCAGGCTTTAGCAGGGAGGGGAAAGGCAATTGAACAAATAATATAACAGGTCCAGATGAACTACACAAGAAAGGGCTAGAAGCGAACCATTCATCGAGTCATTCAGCTAAAGCCTGAGGGACCTAAGCTGGTGGGGAGAGCACAGAGACGAGGACTTTGAAGAATAACATATTGAACGACAGGACAGTTAAAGCCTTGACTTTTTTCTTTAGTTTTGGACATTGAGGCAAAGAAGCAATGGGATATTGGTACCGTCAAGTTTTCTACTATGTCCCATTTATTGGATAGACTATACAAGAGTAATTTTATGCATGAGTTTCCAAAATGCTTTGTTTCATTATTAGTAGTAGTTACTGGAATTGCTATAGGACTTGAATTTTTCCAAAAGCTTCCCGTCAACACGTGGTGCTAAGGTTTCCCCTGTGACCCTAGTCATAGAGGAACTGGGGAAGAACGAGGAAATTCTGCACAAATGACAAGGACCGATTACTGTACCCCATTAATAAGCCACAAACAGGCTTTGGTGGGAGAAGTAGTTATCTGCTCACCTAGGGCACATCCCAATTTGACATTTCATAGGCAACTCTGTGTGGGGCTCAGATCTGTCACTTCTGGAGGGGGACACATAAACCTTAAGCACTTAACACCTGTGATTTTAATTTAATTAGTCTTGTTAAGGTTCAGTCATTATCTTTTCTACCCAACCTTGCTCCTCCTTGCCCCCAACTGTTATTCCCAATTCAGGCTGCACCCCACAGTGCTCCAATACCACGTGGTTTTCAGCTTTGGCTATAAAACAGACGCAAATTAGATAGAATCTGAAATTAAGATTATATCAAGAGTTTCTGGGCATCCCAGGTGGCATAGCGGGAAAGAATCCGCCTGGCAGTGCAGGAGATGTAAGAGATGCAGGTTCCATCCCTGGGTCGGGTGGATCTCCTGGAGAAGGATATGGCAACCTATACCAGTACTCTTGCCTGGAAAATTCCATGGACAGAGGACCCTGGAGGGCTACAGTCCATGGTGGCATCAGTTCAGTTCAGTCGCTCAGTCGTGTCTGACTCTTTGCGACCCCATGAATTGCAGCATGCCAGGCCTCCCTGTCCATCACCAACTCCCAGACTTTACTCAAACTCATGCCCATCGAGTCGGTGATGCCATCCAGCCATCGCATCCTTTGTCCTCCCCTTCTCCTCCTGCCCCCAACCCCTCCCAGCATCAGGGTCTTTTCCAAAGAGGCAACTCTTCTCATGAGGTGGCATAGTTGGACATAAATGACTAAGCAAGCACACACAAGAATTTCTATATTAATAGTAAACAATACTAAATTGTTCAGTTACTCTGAAAAATCTTCCCATGCGTGATCTAATGAAAGGAGTCTGAAAAATCCAATTGTTGGGACATGTTGGATACAGTAAACCCAATACAATTTTAAGCTAAGAAAAGGGGCAAAAGAAAAAGAAGTCAGAACAAATTCCTCTTTTTTTTTAAATTATTTTTTAATTGAAGAATAATTGCTTTACAGAATTTTGTTGTTTTCTATCAAACCTCAACACGAATCAGCCATAAGGATAAATATATCCCCTCCCTTTTGAACCTCCTTTTTTTGAACCCCTTTTTAAAATTTTATTAGAGTATCACTGATTTACAATGTTGTGTTACAAATTCCTCTTTCTATTCTCAAGGTTTTTTCTCTGCTTGCAACTGGCAGCTTTTAAACTCATCCAGAGTTGACCAGATAGGATTCCTGACATGTGGCAGCCAACAACATCAGGCTTTTTTTTAAAGGGAGGGTGGTGAGCAAGAAAGGCAAGAAGAGAAAAGAACACTCTGGGAAATTTGGAATCTGAGACTCTCACTTAATGGAAAACGACTTGTTAACAGTTGAAACCAATGTTAGACTTTATATGTTAAAGAAGCCACAGTTTCTCCCTTAATTTTTATTGACTTCAAACAGGTTTGCTCTCTGCTTAGGGGGATGGTTGGTCCCTCGTCCGTAAACAACACACATTTGAGAATTCTCTGGGAACTGGGGTTTGTCCAAGAAGCTTCTCAAGAGCAGTCGTGGCCCTGGCTGTTACCTGGTCGCATAGGAGGGCTGGACTTCATGTGGGTTCCTGCGGTCTGACCAGAAGAACAACAGTCTGTCAAAAATGGGCTCCACGTCCGCTATGAATGATTTCCCTTCTGGAAATATCCGCAGGACCCCACCATGTCGCTGAGGGCCACAAAGAAGGTAGATTACTTCGTGGCCTCAAACACAGTTCATTAACAATGATACTTCAGTCTCATCTAGAAACAAAGCTATCTTCCAACTGCCACTCCAAGCATATATTAATCCCAAATTTTAACTTCAGTGCCATTCTTTGTAGTAAATGTTATTTTAAACTTGGCTAGACATATCTCCTTATTCACCTCATACCAAACGAAGTCTTCTTACCCCCACAGTCACAAAGCCCGAGGACACAAAGTGGAGTTCTACTAGGTCAGTTATACAGACTTGCCAATATCTGACTGACCCATAACCCTCTTCCCGCCCCAGCCATTTCATGTAATTCAATCTAATATTAACAGCTCCAGAGGACAGTGACCACATATAACCTCCCATTCAATTAGAATTTACAGTTTTCTTTTGAGTTCCCCTATCTCCTACCTGATTTCATCAGCTGGAAGTTATACGCTATTTTTTTCTGAATGCTCAGACCACCTTATCTCTATCTCTCATGACATATACCACTCTCTCCCTCGAACTACATTTTTTTACATGTACATCCAATCTGTCCTACTAGAATAATCTTGTCAAGGTAGAATTCTGGTCTTACATGTTGATGGTTCCCCACAGCACGATGCCTGGCACTAGCAGGCACTCAAATATTTTTTTTTTTTTTTTAATTTTTTTATTAGTTGGAGGCTCAAATATTTTTTGAATGATTTCATCCTTTGTGATTTATCATCACCGATCTGACAACTTGACTCTCTTGCCTGTAACACTAACTTTCAAGATTTCAAAGGATAACTAAGGGATATATTTCAGTCATGTTACCAAATAGGGAACTGACACAAACCTTGTCACTAATTCACTGGTTTCCCAGGTTTACTTTTTCTGACCTCAGATAAAATATCCTTGCTTTATGACAGCTAGTATCTGGCCTAACGAATAGGAAATGGAGATGCAGAAGGTTCAAAAGCCAGATAAGCTTGAAAAGTTCTCCAGTTTCTCAGACTCCTAAATCATCCTTAACTTTTAAAAAACATACAAATTCCAGACACATGTCTGCTAGCATGGCACCAGACTTCATATCTCTATCTATATATATGTTCAAAAATACGAAAATAAGCTACAAAACCTTTGGCATTCACGATCACAGTAAACCATGGCAAGAGGCCACCAAGGAGACATTTCACCCAGAGAGAGAGGGCTGTGTGGGAAACGTCACTTGGGGATGTTTTAACATCCTACGGTTCTATTTTTATGAAATCTTCTCAGTGTTGCTCCTGGCAGGGAAAAGTATGTGTCTTATTCCACAATGAGAATCAAGAATCCTATCAGCTCTGGATTAGACTAAAAACACTGATCCCCATTTTTAAAATAATAAAGTACCTTCTCCTCATCAATCACCAAATTATAACCTATAACCTAATAATGGCCCTACTCATCCACCTCTATCAAATTAACTTTGCATCTATTATTTTCATCTCATCAACTCTAGTACTAAAACCATAGCAGAAAAAAAATGATAATATGAAAGAGAAAAGATTCATCAGTGGGAATTATGAACTCCAAACTCTCCTCTAAGTCATCCGAATTCTTTTCCTATGGTTTTAACCCCTCCCTCTACTTGCATTACTTCAAGTACCTTGGCATCCCAGTTCTTGTTCAGATAGTAGATGCAGGTGATGCAGCGGCCGTCACCGTTGGGGTTGTCCACATGTCGAACATAACCTGTTCCATTTCCTGGGTAGCAAGCCACCATCGCCTATAGAGAAAGTCAAAGGAAGCTGGTTAACAAAGCTGAGCCAAGCATCTCCCACCAGTGAACAGCTGAATAACACAGTCTCCTCAGCGGCTATGGGACACAGGTATCTGCTGGCCTCTTCAGTTTTTGTACAGTGCATAAATTTGGACTCTTCAGCATATAACATTAACAACCAAGTTATATCTTACGGCTTAGCCCAGTGGAAAGCAGTTCAACAATAATCACACAATTCTAAAACATTTTAGATAACATCTATGTTGCTATTAGAATGCCCCGCCCCTCTTAAATTTTTCTTTTTGAAAAGGCAGGTTCTGGGTTCCACCCTAGACCCACAAGATCAGAATCACTAGATTTGAAGTTTAGAGATTATGCCTTACTAGCAAATGTCCCAGAATCACCAAATCAACCACTATCTTAGACCAATAGCTAAGATACTTGCATTTACAAAGACATGGGAACCAATCACGAAGGAGAAAAAGGTTAGGCTTGCTCAATAAAATGCTCAGGACAAGAAAGAAAAGGGAAGGGTCAATGGAAACTGTGGCCCAACTTGTCAGCATAAATGACAGTCAAATCCAGCTCAGAGAAAAAAAACCCACAGAAATCTTAATGCATTTTTCAATGCTTGTCTTTTTCCTATTGACAATTATCAAATTAAATGATTCTCTTCCTTTTGTCCAAACACTACCTGTATCATTCAAGTGAAGAAATACAGAAAGAAGCCAAACTAAAAATCCTACCAAAAATTAGTATTAGGGAATTGCTACGAAGAAAGTAACAAACCTCTAAATGTTCCCTGGAAAATTTATAGGAAGGGATAGAAAAAATAAGACAAAGTGTAAAAAGCCAGTTATTTTCACAGGACATTGCCTTGTTTCTAAAATATCTTTATAGGGATGAGACACTTGCAGGGAAGATATTGGTAACACAAGATGAGAAAGGGGATTTTTTTCCTTTTTGTTTGCTGGTATATTCTTAAGTGCCTAGAACAATTCCTAAAACATGGAATGTATCTGTTTAAAGTTTACTTTGGAGGGGAGGACGCACACCACAGTGCTTGTAGGATCTTAGTTCCCCAACCAGGGGTTAAACCTGCAGCCTTGGCAGCGAGAGCTCGGAATCCTAACCACTGGACCATCAGAGAATTTCCTTTCTCTGTTTTGCTTTTGTTTTAAAATTTGATAAGTAAATGAATGATTAACAAGCAGGTCTTTCTGCTAAAGAGTAAGTTTATTTTCTACCTAGATCAGTAGGGATTTTGTCATTTTAAAAGCACATCTTCAAACATACATGTAGCAATTCAGTTCACAATTTCCTTCACAAATGGCAAGACTGTTTCATTGGTGAAATAACCAGTCAAGTAGAGCCCACGCTAATGCACTAGTGGCTCAAGAATTAGCTTCAATGCCATGAGTGCCAAGTCACTCCCAGTGGTAACATGAAGACATGAACTAGGCATGCACTGGCATGTACTCACACATACTGCATACTAGAACAAAAATAAGGCTGAATAGTAACTCAGTTTTACAATGATCTTAAGGCTTAAATTACCATCTCTCAAACTCTATATCCCCATGCAGCTAGCAATCCCCATATCCTCTTTGAATGTCAATGCAATGCCATCTTAAATCTAAAGTTAGGTTGTTAGCTTGAACATCTTTCAGAGATGGAATTCTGAGGTTACTGCAATTGAGATTTAACAAATGATACCACCAAGCAAAGGATGGCTTGGGGAAAGGTGATTGGTAGCAGATAGAAATGATGGGCCTAGCTAGGGAAGAAGAGATGAATGAAGTCGACTATAATGACTAGGGAATTACCCATCCCTGGAAGCAGCTATTAGGATTATAAGAGCCACCACTGAGCCAATAATGAACGTCACTTAAGCCACAAATAATTAGAGGCTGGATTCCCTACCAACTCAGCTTCTCCCCACTGTGAAGCTCTGAAAAGAAGAAAAAGTACTCCATCAATGCTACATCATCTTATGTTCTTAAATAGCTCTACTCTAAGGAAAAGGTCAGTGGTCTGGATGCCTGCCATCTAATTCACCCTGCAACTAATTATGTGATCCCAGGCTTGGTTTCTTTCCTTTAAAGGGCTTACATTACCTGGCCTCTGATGGTTCAAGAAGGTCTAGCACTCTATCTAGGCATCACCCCTACAAGCAGCAACAGAGTTCTTTGGGGCGTTAGGAAGTGCTTATCTGCCTCAGGACTCAGATTAAAAACTGAAGGAAAAAAAAAAATTAGATACAAACTCACAAAAGTACCTCCTTGACGAACTGCTGCATCTATAAAACACACCCAGAGTGAAGGAGCTGGCACATTCCAGGGGATTTATTTTTAGAACAAAACTCCTAATGTCAGCAAAGTATCTGATTGATTAAGGGAGAGAAACAGAATTTTTCTGGCCAGAGTGAATCTTCACCTTCTCTTCTGATTCCTGAAACCACAGCATCAACTTCAAAACAATGGAAGGAAATCATTGTGAGCCTCAGTGGCCCTGTTGAAACTACACAGGCCAGTTTATCAGTGTTTTCTGGACAAGAGCCACACGAGATGGGTCTTGGCTTGGGCACATTCCCAATATTTGTTGGGTTTTGACACAGTTCGAAACCACAGAGGCTAAGGATGCATTGAGAAGCAAGGTTCACTTCAATAACAAGTCACACATTTCTGTGCCAAATCGTGCACGGGGCAGAAACAAACCCCGGAAACTGATCAGGTCAACGGAGCTGCTATCCAAACCTCATCAAGCAGGGAAGGGCTTTAGACTGTAGAGAGGAGAACGCTCCAGAACAATAAGAACATCACCAGAGTATTTCAGGATCAAGTGACAAACGTGCTGTGCAGTTAACACTGAAACTCATCAGCAGGAAGTCTCACTTATTACTCATCAAAACTTCCGGACTAGATTAATACTTGAAATTTATAAAAGTTTAATAAGATGTTAGTGTGACCAGCACTACACATACAATTTAGTCCTATAGTTCTAGCCTTGGATGTACCGATAAATCCACATGTCTCCTTATGCATTCACCATCCCTTCCTCTGGCCCCACTGTGGACTCCTCTACCCGCTCCCTATCCCCGCTCCCTCCCCAGAAGCTTCTCTACAACTTTTAACAGAAGAAAATGAGTGGAGAGGGGTGAACCCCTCCCAGGCTTCCAGACTGGCTCCAGACCAGAGACAGGCGCTCTGGATACCTAGGCGGCCACATTCTGGCAGGAAATGTGTAAGGATGCTTTGAACACGTACACAGACATAGAACTTTAACAGCCAAACCCAAGTAACAAAATATGCTCCCCAAATGCTGCAGGGGGAAAAGAAAACAAGGTTTTTGTTAAGAGTTCTTACTAAGTCGGCTTTGTGAAAAGCCATATCTCATCAATCCCAAAGGTAAAGTTGAAAAAGGAAAGTGCAGGATTTCCATCCCAGCGCCTAAACAGAATGCTCTTAATTGAAATCGATCACAGCTCAATCACATGTATACACCACTTCAAAAACCTGGTGTTGGCAACCTCCACTGTCCATTCAGCAATGAGGATCATTTTAAATCCACAGGTGGGAAGGGGGTATGTCTGTCCCATCCCCTCTTCCACTCAGACTCACCACTTCGTTAAAAACAGTCAGCAACATAGATCTTCTACAAAAATGTACTGTACATCATGACTTCAGCATCAGTCACAAGTATAACTTGATCTTAAGGTAGAGAGTGACTTTTTATAGAAATTTTAACTTAGCACATTAAAACAGTAATCATCTCATTTTATTTGCCAAATTTATAATAAATATGAATCCATTTTGAAAAATTTGCTAAAAAAGAGCATAACTTTCAAGCTGCTAGGTTGAGTAACTTTAAACTGGTATTTTGGTCCACTGCCAAATACTAAGCCCCTCCAACTGTGAAACAGAAATACCAGCCAATTTGCTTTGAATTATGGAAGGTCCCTAAGCAGAACATACCTTTAATAAAATGCAACCTAAATACAGAATAACCTGTATTTAACCTGCTCACATCCCAGTTTTCTCATCTATAAAATGGGTTTATGAAGATTGAAGGTGATAGTCCAGGTAAAACACTCAGTGTAAGGCCCGGCACATACCAAACACCACTTTGCTGTTGTTGTTTCCAACTCTCTGCGATCCCATGGACGGCAGCACACCAGGCTTCCCTGTCCTTCACCATTTCCTAGAGTTTGCTCATGCTCATGTCCATGGAGTCAGTGATACCATCCAACCATCTCATCCTCTGTCATCACCTTTTCCTTCTGCCTTCTGTCTTTTCCAGCATCAGGGTCTTTTCCAATGAGTCGCATCAGGTGGCCAAAGTAATGGAGCTTCAGCTTCAGCATCAGTCCTTCCAATGAATATTCAGGGTTGATTTCCTTTAGGATTGACTGACTTGATCTCCTTATTGTCTAAGGGACTCTCAAGAGTCTTCTTCAGCACCACAGTTCAAAAGCATCAATTCTTTGGCACTCAGCCTTTTTTTTTTTTTACTGTCCAGCTCTCACATCCATATGTGACTACTGGAAAAACCATAGCTTTGACTACATGGACCTTTGTAGGCAAAGAAATGTCTCTGCTTTTTAATACTCTGTCTAGGTTTGTCATTGCTTTTCTTCTAAGGAGCAAGCAACTTTTAATTTCATGGCTGCAATCACCATCCATGTGATTTTGAAGACCAAGAAAATAAAGTCTGTCACTGCTTACTGTCAGCTATTTTTAAAACATGCACTGATGATAGGCATGTTTGTGTTCCCCTCAACTGAGGCTTCAAAATGTCTCTACTTAGGGGATCTGATCCTACCTAAGTGTTTTTGCAGCTTCAAAAGCAGGGGTGAGTAACTCACATAGCCTGTGGCATTTGCAAGTAACAAAATATTGGGGGGTTCCCTGGTAGCTCAGCTGGCAAAGAATCTGCCTGCAATGCAGGAGACCTGGGTTTGATCCCTGGGATGGGAAGATTCCCTGGAGGAGGGCATGGCAGCCCACTCCAGTGTTCTTGCCTAGAGAATCCCATGGACAGAGGAGCCTGGCAGGCTATTATTCATGGGGTCACAAAGAGTCAAGACACAACTGAGCAACTTTCACTTACTTAAAATATTGAAGCCAATCAGGTATGTGTCAGAACTTTGGAATGTGAGCTATGCTACCTACAACTAGGGAATTTTCTATCCGTGGCAATGAGGGGCAGATGTTAAAAATCTTCAGGTTTTAGGACAGTAGCAGGTAACTGAACCAGATTTGTATATAAACTCTCCTGAATATTTTTAACCCTAATTGTTAAATCAGAGCCACAAAAAAAAACAAAAAAACCATCAGACTGGATTTTGAGATCACTGTCTATAGCCCAGGAACTGTCTGTAACACTTCCTGAGCTACACAGGGGCGCTTTCCCTGTCTCTCTTTACCAGGCTCAGCTGTATCCTTCAGTGCCATCCACACTGCCTTCACCAAACCTCTCTCCTCTCTAGTCCTTCCCCAACATCTGCTCCGGACACAGCAAAGGGGGCCCAGGATCATTTCCTCACTATACCATAAGACACCAACCACACAGAATGTTAGATGAGTAAAGACTTGAGAAAAAATACACAAGACCATAAACCTTGTTTAGCTTGGAAAAACAGCCAAGCAGTCATAGTGGAGAATGTAATAGCTGAAGTTTACTGGCCAGAAATGGGTCCAATTTATACTACCTAAATCAGACAAATATCATATGACATCACTTATACATGGAATCTTAAAAATAAATGATACAAATGAATTTATTTACTAAACAGAACTCACAGACCCAGAAAACAAACTTATGCTTACCAAAGGGGAAGGGAGGGGGATAAATTAGCAGTTTGGGATTAAAATATATACAGTACTACACATAAAACAGATAACCAACAAGGACCTACTCCATAGCACAGGAAACTCTACTCATTATCTTGTAATAAACTATAATGGGAAAGAATCTTAAAAAGACTATATGTGTGTGTGTAGATATGTATGTATAACTGAATCATGCTGCTGCACACCCAAAACTCACATGACATTATAAATTAACTATATTTCAAGAATATTAAAAATATATATATTACCTAAGTCACTTAAATTTATACAATACTCACAAGGCATGTTTACAAAATAATTGCAACTACGCAAAGCCTTCTCCAAGAGTTTCAAGAAAATGTCATTGAACAGTTCACATTGCTGCCAGTTTTAGAAAAAAGTAAGCTCTCAATGTGTTGCTGAACAGCTCAGAAGCAGAAAAAGTGCTTTAGAGTCTTCATATTCATTCTAACTTCAGAAAAAAGTATGCAAACTGTCACTAGTTATCTTGGCATCTTGCTTGTTATCTATCTGGTTAGTTAAAAGCAAGTCTAGGTACTTGCTTCCTCCTACTGCCCAAGTAAAAGACTGATGTAAGGGAATGAAGAAATGGGGAATATGCTTCTGGTGGGTAACAACAAGAGCTGGATCCAGCTACCACGCTCCCATTCCCAAAGTTTCAGCATCTGACCATACAGTTCAGAAGATTCAGAACATCAGGCAGTCAATGTCCAAGAGGCAAGTAATTCTTCTGACAAACCCCAAGTTATTCCCTCAAATATCTTCTACTAATTCTATTTCTATACTGAGAACTTCTACCTTCCTCACATGCCCTAAATCCACACAAAAAATTCTTCTCCCTGAACCCACATACCTAGAACTCTGCTACATATAACCTTATCTCCAATTTAGAACAATAATCGTTATGCCCCATACCTAAATTTTGTTAAAATGCAGGAGCTTCAGTAATTCTGAAAATGAAAAATCAGAAGTTATAAGCCACTCTCAGTGGCTCTGGTGAAATGGGCCTGTGGTTCCTTCCTACCAGGCAAGAGCAGGCTGCCTAGAAAGGCAGGGAATTTACCATATTCACTTGAAAACCTGTCCTCAGGTAGACCTCTTTCATCAGCGTCCCTCTTCATTACGAACTTGGTCCTAACTTTGGGATCATTCAACAAACCATTAGCAACTATCAAGACTCTGAAACCTTCTAGTCATTTCTCTTAGCTCAGTGATAATAGCTCCTTGAGATTCTTACATTCAAGAGCTGGCTCCCACCCCACCCTCAGAAATATGCATATGTAATACACACACAGAAGCATGCCTAAGCTTACAGAGGAGTCACAGGCCTGTGAGGTTCTGACTGAACTAGATCAAAATTCTCTTGAGGGGATCCTGCACTTCGTGCATGAACCTGAGTGAATCACCCTGCACTTGAGGGAATCACCCTTCCCCCAGAAGCCACTGAAACTCTCAGAGGCCAGGAATTTAAGAGACTATTGTCACTCCGTTTTGAATTGTGCTTAATTCCTCTCCTTGGAGGGGATTCAAGCAGAGCCCCGCAATTAAGCCCAGTAAACAGGCCCGGGAACATCGGCACAGCAGTACAGGCTGTTTGGGTTTGGGAAGGCAGCCCTTCCCGCGGAGGCCTGGCTCCGGGCCAGCGGGGTGACGGCTGAGTGACAGGGCTACGTGCGCTGCGTGAGGGTGGCAGCCAGCCCACACCCGAGCACAGAGCCCGGCACGGGAGCGCCCTCCCCCAACCCCACCCGAGTCACCAGAGAAATGTTCTCAGTAAGGGCTTCCTTGCAGTTATGAAATCCCCGAAAGTCAGCCAGGCCCTGGGTTAAGGCCATTTAACCCCCTCCATTCCGAGACCTTTCCCCAAATCGTATCAACTGTTATTTCCTGAAGACCCATGTAGCCAAGGAGCACTGGAGGGTGGCAATTTACACACATTCTCTCATTTGATCTCCAGGTTAAGGGGAAGGTGAACTAGTGGCCATCTGTCCTGAGTCACCCTGCCCACAAGTTTTCAGTAGAAGTCGTTAACTCTGGAAGCTATCATAGGGATCTAGAAGTTATCCCATTCCTACAGAAAAGGAAATTCATGAGTAATCCTTAAGGCAGTATGGGTGTAGGAACTCCCCCATTTAACTTCCTTTGATGTGAGAAACAGACCTATCAGTAAATAAAACTTTACATGTGGCTTTCTAAGGCTTTGAGCTGAAAAGGAAAAAAAAAGAATGTTTATGACCACAGGATTGTCAGAGAATTAAGCATGGTTGGCTTTAAATTTTCATCTGGAATGAATCCTAAAACACTTGAGGGAATCCATGATAACTTAAATACAGTTGGTAAAACAAGATTTTATTGAGTAATATACAAAAATATAGAGTTACTAATCAAAACATGTCAAGAAAAATGCCTTGAAGCAACGTTCTTAAGAGAAACAGGAAACACTTTATTTGCAATTCCCAATGAATTTGAAGAGACTTGGGACAGTGCAACTATGTTGGAAAAAGTGAAGTTAAAGAACTTTCTAGGAAACCAGATCTTATATTCACATTTGAATTTCAGCACTTGGAAATATATCTGCTGAACGAAAGGAATGACACAACAAGTCAGAACCAGAATTCATGTAACTCAGGAGGCACATTTATTTACTGAACAAACATTTGTACGTGCCTGACACTGTTCTATGTGTTTCACAAATACTACCTCATTCGCTAGTCATAATAGCTCCATAAGGTGGGGACCATTATCACCTCCGTTTTACAGATGAGGAACTGAGGCACAAGGAGTTTAAGTAACTGGCTTTTCGGAACCCAGTTAGAGAATGACGTCATGCTTTACCAGTGCAGCTTATCTAATGTCTTATATCTTATATCTAATGTCTTACAGATCTTCAGTTCTTCTTGAGGTGTCTACTTACTCTCACCCTTGCCTGTCACCCTTTGCCTAATGATAGAAAATCATAAAATGCAAAAGAAAGAAAAATGAGTGTGCTCGGTGTTGAGTCTGTGAACTAAAAGCTCCAGGGCAGAGGTGGGAAAGTGGGGGCTGGGGATTGGGGTGGGGGGGCTGTATTTCAACAAAAGCAAAGAGCAAAGGAAACACTCAGTCCCGCAGCAGAACATTAGTGGTCTCTGATGGGTTATTCACACTGCAGAGCTCAATCCCGCTCTAAACTGTAGCCCCATATCTGCTTGGGATGCAGGTGGTCAACCATCAGTCTCATCCCCAGGTCCTACCCCAAGGTCTGCGGGAGGAAGTCAGCCTCTCCAAGATCTTGCTTTTTAGCTCGGGTCAATACCAGCTAAGGTCTTCAGACTATTTCAAAGTCAGAAGGTAAACGACCAATCAAGAAAAAACTTTAAAGGAAATACAAAGTGTATTTCCCTTGGGAAGACAAAGGGCAACACTTAGTAAACTCCCAGGAATCCGAGGGATGAGACAAAATTTCCTTCCTGGAGTGCAAAGCTTATTCAGGAGATTCCTGACTACCACTACACAATTAATTAGAATTCACCAAGTACAGAACTTTCTAATATCATATCATAGAACACACTGGATATAAACCCACTGTGGCTTACAACAGGGGTGAGATCCAGAGGGCCACTCAGATGGGTGGAAAACAAAAGGCTCTTCTGAGAGAAATGTATAAAGTACCCTGGTGAGCAGCAAGGGGACTAGAAATAAAGGAGTGCCTGACTCTGAGTCTAGGGGGCAGTGATGGTTAATTTAATTGTCCCCAAGTCCCTTCACATGCTGTAGTCCATAGGGTTGCAAAGAGTCAGACACGACTTAGCAACTGAACAACAACAGCAATGTCTCTTCAAGATGGGGCTCTGAAAAAAAGCCCCATTTTAAAAATGTGGAAACTGAGAGAGACAAAAAGTAACTTGCAGGACATTATAGAACTAAACATGGTCTTTCCACCACTAAACAGTGCTTCAGAAATACCAGGAAAAAGTTGTTCACTGAAAACATGTGCAATTATTTCCAGAGTGACCATGAGTGAAATTGTCTTCCTTCAATTCCAAGATAACACAACAAAGGATTCTCAGAGGATTCTCGTGACTTACCAAATATGGGCTCACACTGCATTACTGAGAACTCAAAGCTCTCCATGCAGAAAAGGCAAGTGCCAGCTACTCTCAGATTTCTAGTGAGTCAGACCTTTGATTATGATCAAGTTGGATTCCTTTCCTGGTTTCCCCTCCCTTAGAATCCCACACCTCAGCCATCTTACCCCAGAGGGTCAGACAACATAACCTTAGGTTTCTGTGTGGTGTTCAGTTAGCGCATAACAGATGCTCAATACAGAGAATCATCTGCTCTTTTCCAGTTTGTTCCCAAATTATTACGGTTCTTTCCTGTTCTCCCTCATGCCTTCAGCTTGCACTCCTTGCTGGGCTGTAGGATACAGATAGGGGAACAGTACTCTACACACACTAATATTAACGAAGATTGCTCCCCTTCATTCAACATAACAGGAGAGACTCGGTTCCAAATTCCACTCCAATCCTGGTTCTGAAAACTTAACTTTATTGAAACAAATAACAGATAAATCATGGGTGTGTTTTGTGTGTGTGTGTGTGTGTACTTAACATGCTAAAGTGCTTTTCTAAAAAATTTCCCAAATGAGCCAAAAACACTTGTACTTTTTAGTTTTCACTGTGAATAAGTGCAGATTGAATCAACTGATGGAACTGATTTTCTCATGGATGGAGAAACTACAGAAAAATAGAACAACATCCCCATTTAGCTTCCTCATATTTGTTTCACTCAGTGGTTCTCCAGCTTCAGCCTGTATGAGAAATGCCTGGAGGACAGTGAGCTTCTGGTTCACTAGGTTTGGGGAGAAGCTCAAGACTATGCATTACCAAGAGGTTTCTGGATGAGGCTGCTGCTGCTGCTCCAACAACCACACTCTGAGAAATCATGGCTATTTTGTGACAAACCAAGAGTTTCTGTGCAGTGCCTCAGCCTAAATGATAAAAAGTCAAGGGGAATTAGAATTAGTCATCTGCTCTAGTTAACTCACAAGCTGGAATCAAGATTGCTGGGAGAAATATGAACAACCTCAGATATGCTGATGATATCACTCTAATGGCAGAAAGTGAAGAGGAACTAAAAAGCCTCTTGATGAAGGTAAAAGAGAAGAGTGGAAAAGCTGGCTTAAAACTTAACATTCAAAAAACTAAGATTATGGTATCCAGTCCCATCACTTCATGGCAAATAGATGGAGGAAAAGTAGAAACAGTGTCAGATTTCATTTTCTTGGGCTCCAAAATAACCATGGACAGTGAGTAAAAGACACTTGCTCCTTGGAAGAAAAGTTATGACAAATCTAGACAGTATATTAAAAAGCAGAGACATCACTTTGCCAAGAAAGGTCTATATAGTCAAAGCTATGGTTTTTCATATGGAAGTGAGAGTTGGACCATGAAGAAGACTGAGTGCTGAAGAATTGATGCTTTTGAACTGTGGTGCTGGAGAAAACTCTTGAGAGTCCCTTGGACTGCAAGGATATCAAACCAGTCAATCCTAAAGGACATCAACCCTGAATATTCATTGGAAGGACTGATGCTGAAGCTGAAGCTCCAATACTTTGGCCACCTGATGTGAAGAGCCAACTCACTGGAAAAGACCCTGATGCTGGGAGAGGAGAAGGGAGTGACAGAGAATGATATGGTTGGATGGCTTCATTGACTCAGTGGACATGAGTGGGAGCAAACTCAGGAAGATAGTAAAGGACAGGGAAGCCAGGCGTGTTGCAGTTCATGGGGTCACAAAGAGTGGGACATGACTTAGCTGAACAACAAACAACAACTAGTTAACTCAGAGAACAGGAGGTGATGGGTAGAGCAGGAAGTAAGAGGAATTCCTACAGGGCAGCTTCTGGCACAGGCTTTACAGCATGATTCTTGAAATTAGCAGGAAACATTCCAACTGCAACTCTGTAGCATTGCTGAGGATTATTGTCATGTCAGCATTGAGGTGTGACGCTGATAGAGTTAGATCTCTTCTTCAGGAATGCAATCAGAGGCACTGAAAATACTCATCTGCTCTCTCAAATGAAATCTCAGTCTCAGTTTTCATTTAATTCCTTATCATCTGGATGTAGATATTTATTATTGTACCCGTGTTATAGATGAGGAAAGTGAGGCTCAGAGAACTGAACATAGTGAGACAAAATAGAATATAAAATGTCCATCCCAGTCTCTAGTAAGGTGCTGACTAAAATTAAGTTCGAATATAAAAATAAAAATTGACTTCCTTCCTAGGGAAGTGGAAATTGAGGTCCTGAGATGCTACTTGTAAGGGACCGAGTGAGGACCAGAAGCTGGGGTCCTAGCCTCGTGGTCCCAGGCTTCTCTGAGTCTGACCACTAAGTATGAGCTGCCAGGATCTGAGTGCAACTTGGTACTTTCTAGGGCAAAGCATAGACTTTCAGAATTGAGAAAAAAAAAACTTACATAGCCAAAGTCTCTCCTATCAGATGGTCCCTCACAGCCTGTCAATGTAATAAAATAGTTAAACCCTTTAGCATCAAATTAGGGACCAAGTTGAAAATCTTTCTTTTTGGCCTAACAAAATATTTATCTTTTCTTTTTGATACTCTGACATCCTTAAAATCGAAGTTCCTTTTAAAGATGAAATTAAGTCAACAGTAAAGGACTGTGGGGAGGCACTAAAAGTATATATCAAGCTTAATAGTCTCTGCCGTCAAAGAATTTAGAAGTAAATGAGGGGCAGGGTAAGCAGCCAAAGAAATAAGCCTACTGGGGCGGCCCAGGCTGAGCCACCCACAGCGTTCTAGGGAGCAGGAGGGAATTTCACGCAAAGGCACTAAGATGGATTTTGAGGACAAGACAATGGAGACGCCTGGTTTGCCTGGCAAATCAGTTTCTAGCACTTCAGGGATCCGGAGGGAAGGAAGGCTGTCAGTGGGAGATTACATGTAGAAAGGTCAGATGAGGTCAGAAGCGGAGAAACTTAAATAGCACACTAAGTTCACAGCGTAAACGGTGGACAATGGGGAGAAAGCACTCTTGGGTTTTTTAATTTTTTTGTTGAGCATGGAGACTGCATGATTAGTGTTGGGTTGTACATTACTTAACACTCTAGCGAAACACATTAAAATGGATCACAAGGAGGACAAGAACCAAAGGCAGATGATTTCTTTCTGCTTAAAGTAGGTATCTTTAAAAGACTTCCCTCCTCAAGGATTTCTACAATACCATGAAAGACAAAATTTAGATTTTTTTTTTTAAAAAGACAAAACTTAAGTATCTACAGTGAGCCTTCAAAAGCTAAAACAGCACCAAATAGCCAGATTTTAACCAAGACTACTACATGTTCCTGACTGAGCCTTCAATGTTTAAAAGTTGTGTTTATCTACTCCAAAACAATCAAATTAACCTGCAAGACAAAATCAATAGGAAAGTCATCAAAAAAAAAAAAAAAAGACTGACTGCCAACTTTGTGTTGGGTATTGAGATTTCTGAGTAATAGTCCCTCAGGTTTGACTAGACAGATGAGTAGGACTGAGAGGGGACATGGAGGGAACGTGGAGGGAGGGGCACGGGAAGAATGTTCTCTGTGTCTTTGAGAACACAAGCAAGCTCCCCGCAAATGTCCAGGCTGTTTCAAACAGTATAGTACATCTTTACTATTTCCAAGCAATGCTCAAAAAGGAGAGTATTATCTTGAATACTTCAAAACAATTTCAATTTGCCGGAAGAAAACCAAAAATAGATGTCACTGACACCCGGAATCAAATTTTTCAATTTGTCTTCTTCCCACTGGCAGATAATCAAGGCTACTTTCATGTTGTTTGAATCTTTGTATTTGGGGATTATTTCTATATCCTAAAGGAGATCAGTCCTGGGTGTTTATTGGAAGGATTGATGCTGAAGCTGAAACTCCAGTACTTTGGCCACCTCATGCGAAGAGTTGACCCATTGGAAAAGATCCTGATGCTGGGAGGGATTGGAGGGCAGGAGGAGAAGGGGACGACAGAGGATGAGATGGCTGGATGGCATCACCAGCTCGATGGGCATGAGTTTGAGTAAACTCCGGGAGTTGGTGATGGACAGAGAGGCCTGGTGTGCTGATTCATGGGGTTGCAAAGAGTCGGACACGACTGAGTGACTGAACTGAACTGAACTGAACTGAATAGCATTTGAGTTTCATTTTGGAAACAAAAATATGAGATAGGTATATTTACTCCAGAGTTTGAGAAACTGTGATCATTGCATCCTCTAAAGAATGAAAATTGATTTGACTAAAAATAAAACTATCATATGACCCAGCAATCCCCATCCTGAGTATATGTCCAAAGAAAATGGAAACACTAATTTAAAAAGATACATTAACCTCAATGTGTATAGCAGCATTATTTACAATAGCCAAAATATGGAAGCAACCCAAGTGTCTACGAAAGATGAATGGATAAAGAAGATGTGGTATATATACAATGGAATACCACTCAGCAATAAAAAAGAATGAAATTCTGCCATTTGCAGCAACATGAATGGACTTGGAGGGCATTATGCTAAGTGAGATAAATCAGATGGAAAAAGACAAATACTGTATGATATCATTTGTATGTGGAATCTGAAAAGTACAACAAATGAAGAGATATAACAAAAAAGTAGATTACAAGACCAAACTGCTTGTGAGACCAAGTGGTTACTAGTGAGGAAGAGGGCAGAGACAGATAGGGGTGAGAGAGTGGGAGGTACAAGCTCTTGGTTGTAAGACAGGCTCAAGGATGTATGTGCAACACAGGGAATATAGCCAATCTGCAGTAACTGTAAATGGAAAGTAACCTTTAAAAATCTTATAAAGATAAAAATTTAAAGTTAAGTTGGTTTGACTTAAGGAGGTATTATTAACATTGTACTGAGCCTGGAGAACACTCAGTAAGTAGGAACAAAATGAATCCAGAACAAAATCTGAAAGCTTGCAATCAACAACTGCAAACTCATATATCTGTAAGGCTGGGGTTGGGTGGGGCAGGGGGTAAAAAATATGACACTCCATCACTACCAGTTCGCCAAAAACAAGAATAGGAACTTGCCTACAAATCAATATCAAAAGATGATACAAAATTAAGGTAAGAGCCTCATTGGTTTAAGATCAAAATAATCAAGAGAAAGAAGGTACAAATTCTATGTATAATGAACCAAGCTAACTAATCTTGCTTGGCAAACAGACACATAGCTCTGAATCTGAGCCAAAATAACGGCTCCTGGCAATCTGCCAAAGTCAAATTCGTTAGTCTGGCATCATAAAATGATTTGTCTGTCGAATTTACAATTCTAGTGTCTTTGGATTCAGCTACCCACTGGGCACCCCTGGCAGTTGCCCAGCAGAATACATCTGAACTATCATTACTGTCAGAACATGCACATTTGACAAACACTAGAGAAAAATGACACTCGTTTCTTAGAGCAATATTAGTTAACAGCTACAATACTGCTATAAAGGAATTATCAAGTCTAGACCTATAATAATTAATGAAAAATTAATAACCTCTGTTGCGCTAACCTGCAAGCTGCTCCTTGGTGTTCAATAGACACAGGTCAAACTGTCATTTAATTTATTGGAGGCCACAAAGGTGAGTCAGAAGCAGAGGTCTTGCCAAACATGGTCCATAGGTGAGATGTCCTCAGAACTTTAACCTCCAATGCCAGGATGCTGGGGTGCTTGGAGATGCTTCTCCAATGTGCTCTGCTCATTATGGGTTAAACTCCATTCCCAATTTTAAGCTCATCAGAGAAGTCTCCCAGACACAGAGCCTTTTCAGGATAGAGTTGTAATAATATGCATCTGAATAATATCTGAAATTCTTCTAGCCAGAGTCTAGAATCAGGAAGGAAGTGAAGTTGCTCAGTCGTGTCCGACTCTTTGTGACCCCATGGACTGTAGTCTGTCAGCTTCCTCTGTCCATGGGATTTTGCAGGCAAGAATCCTGGAGTGGGTTGCCATTTCCTTCACCAGGGGATGTTCCCGACCTAAGGATTGAACCTGGGTCTCCCGCACTGCAGGCAGATTCTTTACCGTTTGAGCTACCAGGGAAGCCCAGAATCAGGAGAGTATTTACAAATTTTGCTTGAGCTAAGTAAGGTCAGAAAGGGAAATAGTTCATGACATCCAAAAGTTGAATGCACAGACAGACAATGTAATTCCCACCTAAGTGTTATTCACTCAGTCGTGTCCAACTCTTTGCAACCCCATGGACTGTAGCCTGACAGGCTCCTCTGTGCATGGAATTTCCCAGGCAAGAATACTGGAGTGGGTTGCCATTTCCTCCTCCAGGGGATCTTCCTAGATCAGAGATAAAACCCATATCTTCTGCATTGGCAGGTCGATTCTTTACCACTGAGCCAGCTGGGCTCCTTCTGATACTTCCCTAGGTGCAAAAAACTTTAACATTAAAATCCTAATAGTTTTGGTCACTTCATGTTTAGTAAATAGAGAAACTGGAGAAAGCTCAAAGAAGAGAAACAAAAATGACCCATCAGTGTAAAAGTGGCCTGTTAAACCAGAAAAAGACAGCAAAGTTGGTAACAACTATTTTACACCACTCAACTTTCAGCTTACTTCTTTAGGTGCTTTTATCATCCCTTTCCATCTCCTTTCTCCCATCCACATACAGATGGACTGCAGTGTAAGACATTTAATGATTTGTGAATGAATAAATTAAATTGATACCTCCTGATTTCCCGCTTCACTGCAAGCAGACAAGGCTGCGGTGGCCACTGGCCCAAAACTGAACAATAGAAATGATAAAGGAAACATACATGCACACCTTTTCTGTGTTCCCAAGTGTCATTCAACAAAATGCACAAAGAACTCTATGAAAACACACCCTGTGGAGAAATTTGCTTCACTAAGGTTGTATTCTGTAAATTATTTTCTTCCGCCAAGAGCTAAGTGACTTTCAAATACAAAACCTTTTATAAGAATCCTCACATCCTTATAGAAAGGTGTTCCCATGCTTTAAAATTTAGTGTCTCATTCCCCTGAAATAACTCATTGACAGACAAATTTGTAAGATTTTAGTTGCAGAGACACCATGTATGATGTCTAGTCCCCAAACCCTTTACTCTAAGAACTGCACCTCTCACAGGCCCTGGTAACCTGTATTTGTTATGTATGATTCCACATGCCCCCCTCAACCATCGCCACCCAAGGCTGATGGATCCTCTGAGCCACAGTGAGACCATAATACTTTCTCTCAGGAAATGAAAAAGCATTCCTACAATGTTAGTCAAGTCTCTGTTGAAGTCAAACTGAGGCTGAAATGAGCATTGTGAGGCAGCCATCTTGAGCCAACTGCAGAGGAATCAGTAAGAGCTGCATGGAAGGTAGAGACGGCAATAAACAGCGTGCAAGCAGAGAAGCAAATACGAAGGCCATAGAGTGCCAGAGACAAGAACCAACACACCTGCTCTCCTGGATGTTAAGGCCTTTCTCGTTCTCAGTTCATGGCTCCAGGCTTCTGTGAACCCCAACTGCATTTCCTGCACTTGGGTCCTGAGAGAGGTTCTATTCTTTGAAATTCATTATCCCAGGTTTGCTTAAGGCAGTTTGCAACCATAATAAGCTCTATCAAGTCATGAATATTCCTGCCATCACAGAAGGAAGGGCCAAAACTGTCAGTGCTCTAGCAGCAAAGTAACAAACCCACCATTTGTGATATATTTTTTGTTATCCACAACTTATGGTTGTTTCATTATTTCTTTGTACAGTTTCCAGGGGAGGACGGACCTGTTGATTCACAATACAAATCCCATAACCCTATCATCCAGAGTTAGTCCAGTCAGGAACCCTAACAACCAATTTTGTTAATAAATGCGTTTCCTGCAAATAACAGTAGGAAAACATTAGCACGGCATTCCATTCTCTTCTTCCAATGTACTTAACAGACCCACTTCAATGTTTGGGTTTTTTCTTTTTTAAGCTGGAGAATTGATCAAGTGTAAGCCGAGGGTCCTACAACTCAAAAGTACATGTGAATGTAAGCTCTAGTGGGGCAGGCATGATGTCTGTCCACCTTAGTCTCCCTACTCCAGAAAAATTCCCCACGCTGAGGGAATGAAAGGAGGGAATGTAAGAGCCTAAGAGTCAAAAGCAAACTCTAGGTTCAATCAGAACTGGGTCAGAATCCCAAATCTCCCCTTGTAACATTTATGAAGGCTCAGAATTCTGCTAAGAATTTTATGTTCATTATCTTATTTCATGCTTCTTCACCAATCCCCCCACCCTCCAAGCTGTAAGGTAGTATCTTTCACTTTACACTTGGTGAAAACTGAAACTTACCTACGGCCACAAGCTTAGTGAAGGTTAAGTCCAAATCCCTAACCCTTGTGACAAACTGCATTCACTGCTGACTTCATCACCTTGGGCAGATGATTTAATCACTCAATTTGCCAAAGATTATGGTTCTGAAGACTAAGTCAGACAGATAGTGTCTGAAAAGTGCTTAGCACAGTGCCAGATGGAACCAACTGCTCATTAAAAGGTAGCTATTATTATTAGAGTTATTAACTAGTGAGTCTACAGTGAGATACTTCAAACAGAAGGATTCTGGGTTCTATAAACTACAGGTCCTCTGGAAAACAGCCACGTCCAAGATCTAGGCAGCCAAAGCAAGAGAAGCAAATTAAAACCAATATTTATCTTGGATATGGTCAAAATTATCCAAAAGGGAGTAACAGATAAGAAATCTTTTCATAGCCTGAAAGCAATGATAGTACTTGAAGTTAGGGGGCACCATTCTGCTGTGTATCATGGAAACGTCTTCCCTGGAGTCTTCAGCACCCCTGGATTTTTTTCTAACAAAGCGGAGGTAGATAAATTTTGATCAGTAACAACTTTTGTGGCAGGGAGGGGAAGGAACCCTTTAATGTTTCTTTCCATACGCTTCCACAATTTCAATTTTAGGATTAGTATATATTCCTATCCTATTCCCAATGCCTCTAGTAATTCTTTCATCAAGATAAAAAGCATTATTACACTGTTCAATGACCTTTAAAAGTTCAGGGGGAAAAGTGCTTAATCAGGATTGATAAGCATAACACAAACAAATTTCAAGTATCTAAAAAACAACTGGTCTAAAATACATAAATGTATCTATTGGCAGTTGTTGAAAACGGGTGGTGGGAGCTCATTACACTAGCCTCTCTACACATATATGTTTGAAAATTTCCGTAATAAAAAATTACAAATAAATGTTTAAAATAAATGTACAAATTCTTCCTTTTAAAAATTTAGTTTTTATTAAAAACCTGCTTTGAGGATGGAGCAGGAAACTGGGTTTGTATCACTACCCTGGGAAGCAGTAGAGTAAGGCATTCAGTTGAGGGAAGAGAAGTAAATAAGGTTAAATTAAGGTAGAACTATTATAAATCATGTAAAATTGAAATGTGTTTCTATAATGCTTCAATAATGAACTTCAAGTAAGAGACTGAGGGGCCACAAGACATTACCAAGGAGACTTCTTTATACAAACAATAATAATGGTTTGCTCAAGTTTGGTCTACATTTGGTTCTAGCTGACCAGGGAATATCCAAGTTTACAGGTGATTATTCTAAAGACCAGAAATAAAGAGCTTTGTGCCAAACAGCTAAAGCAAAGCTGAAAATCAAGGTATGGATAGAGGTCTCTTCATTGGCCAAAAGATGAATTTTCTCTTTTCAATTCAGTCACCTTCTGAAAGGGTTAACTGAAGTTTTGTTATACCCATATGATAATCCATAATTGAAGAATCACATCCAGAGATCTTTTTTCCCCCCTTACTCAGAGGTACACAATGCTTTTCATTCAATTTGTGGAGTTAAATTCTAGCCTAAAACCCAACAACTGTCTGTTAAGTCAAATCTACAATAAAAACAAAAACAAAAAATTTAACTTTTAAATATGTTAGTGACCTCTTTCTATCAATGAATTCTGATCTCTTGCTGAGCAAATTCCATTCCTATAATGCTGGGAGTGAATTTCATAACAACAAAATTTGAAAGAAACTTTGAAAAACTGAAGAGAAGCCATCTGCTGTTTTCAGGTTGAAACCACAAGCACCTCCACAGCACAGAGGCTAGCCAGAGCCCTCCCCCATCCGAAAGGCGCAGTCATTTACAAAACAAGTGCAGAAACACAACTAATCAAGACCAACGGTTCTCTAGTTCATCACCAAAATGATGGGACAGGCGTAAAGAGGCACTTTACCCTAAATGTTCTACAGAGACCAGCTAACTGAGCTTTCCCTCAATCAAAGGTTAGGAAGCAGCATTTCCTTCTAAGATTTACTTTATTTGCATTCTATGAAAAATAGTGTTTCCAGCCCTGTCCTCCTGGCTGGAAAGGTAACTGCAATCTCTTTCTCCCCTGTTCTACTTGATCAAGCCAACCCCTTCCTTTCTATGCACTTTCAGTCTTAGCCATTTTTCCTTTATAAAAAGTGTTCCTCTCAGCTTATGGGACAAATGAGACAACAACGGTGTGTTTTATTAATATCACAGGTGCAGTCTTAAGTTGAAGAATACTACATGCAGTGTGACAGAGTGGTACATAGGTGAATGTTCACCTTCCTTCTCACACTAGTATGTTTTGCCTCACTGTGTTAAAGTAAAACTTCTCTACAGCTCTAAGTGCCCCTTGACAGGGTCTACAATAAAAGGAGTATAAATCACTCTCAGAAATACCCTGGAAAACTGGTTGGATTATCATTTGTAGAAAACACTTGAGTAGCAGGACTATCCCAGCATAATGTACATGCCCAACATTATGGTACCCCACGTTCCCATAGTTCTGCCAATCTACCTGTAAACGTTTCCAAGAAAAATTACCACCTAAGGAGAGACTGCTGGGATGTGAACAAAAACATGGTTTCTTTCCAGAGGTACTTGACTACCCTCTCCTGATCACTCAACTGGTTGTTCTGAGTGGATTTCCCCAGAAATTGACAAGAAAGGTAAGTGGTGGCTGGGGCTCAGCACCAGGAGAGAATTTTCACATCAACTGGATGATCAATGTCCTGGATGCAACAAGCCAAGGGCAGCACCCAAAAGTGAGGATGAACCTTACTCTTTCACAGATCAAATTCTCCTCACACCTGCCAGACTCCACAAACCAAATGCCACACTGTGAAATCACACTGTCCCTAGAATTCTCTAAAAGCGCTTTTGTTGTAATCCCCTCTGAACACAGTGAAGGGCTGAAGGGCACTATTAAGTGACTTGAAAGCAGACATTTAAGATCTCGAGTTCGAGTGTGTCTCAGATCATACATAACGTTTCTAACAACCTATGGAAATGTGAGGGGCGGGGGTGGGGGGCAGGCGGACTTCTTGCTTCTTGTTTAAAAACTAAAGTTCGACTGCAGCCCTGCCAAGGGGACAGACAACGGACTTCGAACGTCCCCGCTCTCCGGGCTGCAGCAGCGGCCGGGCGCCCGCGCGCGTCCTACCTTGGACCTTTCTTTGACGTAGTATTTGCCCAGCCGGCTCCCGCAGTACAAGACCAGCCTGTCGATGAGGGACAGGAGGTAACTGATGGCCTCACAGCCTTCCTCGTTGCCCCCGATCCACGTGATCTGATCACCCCGCAGGTGCCGCTTGGAGACGCCGGCTCGGGGCCCGGCCAGCTGGCCGTCCCGCAGGGCCCCGTTGCAGTGCAGCTGCTTCACGCGCTCCAGGACGCAGTCGCCCACCACCTCGCCCAGGAAGTTATCCAGGTAGCAGAAGCCGACCTCGTGCAGACAGGGCACTATGTACTCCAGGGCGATTTTCTCTAGATCCAGCCTCATGATATGTCCTAGGGGCATCCCGCCCGCCAAGCCGAGCTTGGGGATCCCCAGCGTGCAGAGAGCGACCTGCGTGTGCGCTCAGCCGAGGCGCGGGGAGAGTGGCTCGGAGTTCAGCTACCTGCGGCGGCCACGGTCCCCAAGCCACCGCGGCGCCAGGGAGAGGGGAAAGTTGCCCGCAACTCTGGGGAGGAGGGATCCCGTTTAGAGACCAGCGGGAGTTGTGCGGAGCTCCGCGAGTCAGCGCCAGACTGGCCCAGTGAAGAGTCGGAGGGCCCCTTTGGGAAATGTGGAGCCACCACTGGTGCGGCGGCGGCGGCCCCAGGCGGGGAGAGGCTGAGGTCCAGCCACTGAGCCGGCCCGACTCCACGCGTCACGGGCCCCGCCCAGGCTCCGCCCCGGGACCGCCCCCGGGACAGCCCTTCTCCCCAGTCCACCACCCAGCCGGGTTTACCCCTCGCTCTAGGAGCCGGGCGAGCCGGGCGCCATCCTCGCTTGTTTGTGACCAGGAGAGGAGTTGGAGAACAGACGGCATTTTTAGAATGCTGTCGATTTGCCCAGTTTTGCATAAAATCCCTTAACAAACTTGAAAACCTGGATCCCAACTCTGAAAATGTAAATGGGATTAACAGCAGTTTGCTGCCACATTCTAGACCGGTCACTTCCTAGACTTTTGAATAAAATAATAAACCCAGAAACAAATATTTTAGCAATGAATTCCTTCTAGCTTTTCTTGGTACTTTATTCTCCTTTCCTCAGCTGTTTGACCCAGGTCGGGAGGTTCAAGACTTTGAGAGGCTGGGAGGAATCCAATTTTAATTAAAATTAACAAGCATCTCCCAGACCCCTACTATGTTCAAGGCCCCGTGCTCTCAATGAAGGGAGGGTGTGAACAATGAAGAAATACTGGGTCATATTTCATACTGAAAATAATGTATTTTGCTTTGCTGCATGTTTTGATCAATTTATCTTTCAAGCTTCTTACTAAAATATAAAATATGATGTTCTGAAAGTCTGCCTTCAAAATTCACCACATGCTCATTCATGTAACAGCCAACATAGGTTATGTCCTTCAAGACTTTTTAGTTATCCAAAGGTAAGCTGATTACTTAATGGATTTTTAAAGTTCCCTTTCCTACTGAACACCAAAGAACAGACTCAAGAGAAAAAGACTCATAAATTGCACGCAAAGCCATTTCTGTATTTTAAATTTTACATCAGTTTGCACTTGGGTTCTTCATTTAAGTTGAACAAAAGAACGTACAGTTCTCACATTAAGTTGAAAGTTACAATAAATTTGTTGTTGTTGTTTAGTCACTAAGTCACATCTGACTCTACAACCCACCAGGCTCCTCTGTCCATGGGATTTCCCAGGCAAGAATACTGGAGTGGGTTGCCATTTCCTTCTCTAGGGTATCTTCCCAATCTACAAATCGAGCACTGCCCCACCCTCCCTTATGTACCACTGAGCCATCAGGGAAGTCCTACAATACCTGTAAAACATGTACATTCTTCTTCTCTCTCTCTCTCTTTTTTTTTTTTTTCTTTTTACAAATGTTAACTGTATTTTTATCTTTTATTCAGTTTATTTAAACAGAAAAAGAAAAAACAGTTCACTCATAAACATAAAAGTACAATTAACATTTGTGAAAAGAAAAAGAGTGTACAGGTTTTATAGGTATTGTTTATTTCGTATACAATTCCATATAGATCTGACACTTTTATTCTCCTGCCCACAGCTCTCTCTTTTCTTCATCTGAGAGGAGAAATGGAGCGAAGTCTGGGCCAGGAACTAAGAGCAGAATAGGAAAGGGATGCTGTTGCTGCCGATGGAAAGCAGCAGACAGAAATACATGGTCAAGTAAGAACCAAAGAATGTTCCAGAGGAGCGGTCAGCGAGAAACCCAGTGAAACTCCTACTTATACAGGGAGGAGGCTCTCTGCCAGGGCAGCACTAAGTTGACACCATTGGTATGAGCTTCCAGCAGGAGGTGCACCAACTGAGGTAATGGCTTGACTGGCCAGCCTCAAGGAGCTGCTGTCTAAATTCCCACAGTAGCTCCTGGATGACAAGAGCCTATAATTCTTGGACCCCCAGCACCGAGCACACAGTAGGGGCCTAATAAGTAGGTACTGGGAAACTGGTGTCTCACCCTGAGCCATGGCAACCTCCACGTGGGCTTTGGGCAAGTCTGGGCTGGTTGGAAACTGGCCCTATTTGCATCAAGGACGGAGATGCCTCCCCAGAGAGAGATCACTGGGAGAGTGTCAGGCAGAGCAGCCTGGCCCAGAGCAAAACCCCAGGGGCCAGTGGAGGGGCAGTTAGGCATTCTGCAGGATACTTGTCTCCTGGCTTCACCTCTCTATCCAGCCATGGAGGACGTTCAGTTCTGGGAGCAGGAGACCTAAAGAGAAATCTGGGGCTGCTCATTTGCGGCAGGGACTAAGATGAAGATGCAATACCAAAAGAGAGGAAGGCCCTTTCCTCCACTGTGCTTAAACCCTGCCTAACCAGGATACCTTGGGCCCTCCAGTGAGCTCCTTCAGGGGCATGATGGATAACAAGTGATCAGTAGAGTGATCTGAAGCTGCCTGGACATGGGCCCTGGTAAGCAGTGGCTGGAGGTTTTTTGCAGCTTTGGGGTTTGTTGTAGCCTCAGAAGTAGATATATTTGAATTTGAAGGTGGGGGGGAATGACAGATTTGGTAGCTGGCTGAAAATTTGCTACCTGAAGTTTCTTTGAAGATATACCTGACACTTCTAGGAATAATTAGGACATGGTAGTCAGTGAAATACAGAAAAATACATCCGTACCTCCCAGAATCAACTTGTTGACCCAGGGCTTTAAATCCCTGGACTAGGTAAATTCGGCTCACTATTCAAATCATATTTCTGTAATTTTAGAATAAATTTGTAACTAGTCCAGCTGTGACCAAAATAGCCCATGAGCAAGTTCTAGTGACTAAAATCTTTAAGTTGTTCTAGATTACTTTGGTTGTAAAGCATAGGCAGTTTAGAAAGGTATTCAATCCCTTGCCCCCATTCCTACTTGGCAAGGGCACCTATCAATCAATCCGAGGCCTCCTAATCAACTTGGGGCTGCCGGCACTGCATTTGGCAGAGGAGCCTGAGATACTGTGACTGGCCAAAAGCACAGTGTGTGATTACAACGAGGGGTGCAGACAGGCTGGAGCCGTGCGCGGGCTCAGAGGAGTCTGAACAACAGAATGGCAAACACCAAGATAATGGCTAAAGTGCATTTGTTTTACTTATTTGTCCATTAATTTATGTCATTATCATCATAAATATTAAAACACTTTTCCTATTAATAACTAAAACAAATTAGTTTCCCTATAATTTAATTTCAACAACGTGGTCTTCCAGTATATATCTGCAGTACACAGGCAGGTATTTTTTAAGCATGTAGATGAGAGAGGGTAAAAGGAGGAAGATGAATTTCTTGGCTTTGGAATTTGAACTGGAAGGGATCCGAGTGGTCCAACCAAAGTGGAAACCAGGGTCCAGAGGGCCTGGACATTAAGGGACTCTCCTAAGGAAGGAATCTCTGGTCAGTGGAAGAGGAAGCCTGGAATGTTTCTGTGTTCTCAACTCCAAGAGAGCAATCTCTCTTATTCTATTTATGTATGTATGTGGGATTTGTTTTTGGGGGGGGAGAGGGGATTAGGTAAATTTCACCAAAAACAGTGTACAATTCATTGGCATTTAGTATATTCACAATATTATGCAACCACCACCTCTCTAGTTCCAAAACACTTTCACCACTCCAAAAGAAAACCTTGCATCCATTAAGCAATTACTCCCTGATTTGCTAGCGCCTGACAACCACCCATCTCCTTTTAGAATTTCTATGAATTCGCCTTTTCTGGATATTCCCTACAAGTGGAATCACAAGATATGTGGCCTTGTATGTCTGGCTTCTTTCACTTAGTATGTTTTCTAGGTCCATCCAGGTTGTGCCATGGATCATTCCTTTTTATGGCTAATATTCCATTGTATGACTATATGATGTTTATTTATCTATCATAAACTGATGGGCATTGGGGTTGTTTTCACCTTTTGGTTATTGTGAGCAATGCTGTTATAAACATGTGTGTGTAAGTATCTGAGTACTTGCTTTCAATTTTTTTGGGCATACACCTAGGAGTGGAATTACTGGGTCATATGGGGCTTTCCTGGATGGTAAAGAATCTGCCTGCAATGCAGAAGACCTGGGTTCCATCCCTGAGTTGGGAAGATTCCAACTCCTTGAGTGGAGAAGGGAATGGTTACCCATTCTAGTATTCTTGCCAGGAGAATCCCGTGGACAGAGGAGCCTGATGGGCTACAGTCCAAGGAGTGGCAAAGAATTGGACACGACTGAGCAGCTAACTTTTTTTTCCTCCCACTTTCATGGTAATCCTACATTTAACTGTTTTGTGGAACTGCCATACTGTTTTTCACAGCAGCTGTGCCATTTTACATTTCTGCTGATAATTTGGGAGGGTTCCATCACATCCTCTTTTATTTCTGATGAAAACCATCTACATTTCTTTCACTCCTTCAATGTCTTACTGTGCCAGAGTTTCCCTCCTTCCAAGATGGTATCTGAATATGCTTTTCGTGTTTTTGCAATGCCATATCATCAAGAGGTTTATCATTAAACGGAATGGATTTAATGTGGGCAAGGATGATTTTATTTATTGATTTAGCAAACAAACACTTTTTAACACCATATTCCAGGCACTGTGCTAAAAGTGTTACAAGTATTATTTCTATCAATTCTTCTAACACTGCCAAGGAATTATTATTTTTGCCACTGTGAAGATGACAAAAATGAGGCATAGAGAGGCTAAGGAATTTGTCCAAGACCACACAATGAGATATATAGCAATGCCAGCTTTCAAATGTGACAAGATCAGGGGTGGGGTGGGGGGGGGCAGTATTTTGAGCCACTTGCTTGGCATAGCAATGCTTTTGCCCTTTGTTGTTCAGTTGCTAAGTCATGTCCAACTCTTTCATGACCCCTTGGACTATAGCATACCAGGCTCCTCTATAAGTACTCTTTTTTGTTGTAAGTCTTAATTATAGCATTTTCACCTGCAATGACAGTTTTAACTCTTGGTTTCCTTACTGATACTTGGTATAGAGGAAGATAAGCAAAAATCTTACCATGAATTATTTAGCCGACTACATTGAGAGGAATCTTCCAAGCTACGAATCAGGATTTGCTCTTTGCATGAGTGCTAAGTCACTTCAGTCGTGTCCAATTCTGTGCAACCCTATGGACTGCAGCCTGCCAGGCTCCTCTGTCCATGGGATTCTCCAGAAAAGAATGCTGGAGTCAGTTGCCTTGCCTTCCTCCAGGGGATCTTCCTGACCCAGGGATTGAACCTACATCTCTTACATCTAACCTGCATTTGCAGGCGGGTTCTTTCCAACTAGGACCACCTGGGAAGCCCTTGTTCCATTCCAATTATAGCCCAGTGTTTCCAAGAATCCCGTATAAATTTAGTGATGTACAGTCTGCTGAGAGTAGTCGTGGGATGTGAGCCACACCTCAGTCCACTGGGTTGTGTGACACGCCCCTCAGGACACAGGATGTACATTTAATTTAAATGGAGCTGGTAAAATAAGAAGAGAGTGCCTGAAGGGAACTTGTGCTTGAACTCACTGCTATGAATTGGGTTGAGAAAGAGATGCATCTGATCATGTCCCAATCCCTGTGGAGTCCACCCATCCTACTCCTTTCCAGGTCTAAGGGGATGGCAAAGAATGCAACTTTCTATATTGGTTCTTAAAAATTTCTAAGCATATGGACAAGTTTAAGTCTCTCTCATTTGCTCTTTGATAATTCTGCTGTGTGCAGGTTCTGGGACGTGCGATGTATTTGGAATATTCATTAGTATTTTCCAATTCAACTCTTGTTTAAGTTAAAAATGTCTAAAAAGCATTTGCTCTGGCTAAAAACATGGCATCAATCATAAAAATACAGCAGTGTGAAATTTATATTAGCATGGAATATTTTAAAGAATTTAACTTTACTTAATTTTATAAAGCTTTTCCAAAGGTGCTTCCATTCATTAGAATTTCACACCTTAATGTGTTGATTTAAAATAACCTTATTTTAGAATGGGCTTCCCTGGTGGCTCAGAGGTAAAGATCTGCCTGCCAATACAAGAGACATGTGTTTGATCCCTGAGTTGGGAAGATTCCCCTGGAGAAGGGAATGGCAACCCACTCCAGTATTCTTGCCTGGAGGATTCCATGGACAGAGGAGCCTGGTGGGCTACAGTCCATGGGGCCACACAAAGAATAGTTTTAGATTCACAGGTAAGTTGTGAAGATTTACACACAGTTCCCATAGGCTCACACCCAGTTTCCCCACAGACATCAGATATTAGTATGGTACACTGGTCACAATTTATGAATCTATACTGAGACATTGTTATTAACCAAAGTCCTTATCATGTTCAGATTTCTTCTGTTTTTACCACATGGCCTTTTTCTTTTCCAGGATGCTGTTGCAATTATACAGTAGTTGAAACTAGTTCAGAGTGATTTCAGGAAAGTATATGTGCCAGATTTGTCTTTTCAGTTCTTTAGCACCTGCAGAAACTTGCAGTCTCCCCAGGGTAGGAAGGAATGGGTACCCACAGAAGATGGCTTCCTCCCATCTTGGGTTGGCCCACTGTTGAGCCCGTTGCAGTGGCTGAGGTTTGGTGGGACAATCGGGAGCCCTCCCTGTACAGCCAGGAGTCTGGGGGTTCAGGAGGCTGATCCCCTGCCCTCTTCTGACCTGGCAGTGGGAGGAAGGAGCATTAAAAGGCTCAGTGTCCTGGGGTTCACCGGTAAAACGTATTTACCCTCCCCAGCTTCAGAGGCGAGCCTGATTGAGCTAAGGCAGTAGGTCTCAGACATAAGTAATCCACCAGAACCAGCGACAAACTTGTTAAAACACAAACTTTTGGCCCTCTAGAGTTTCAAATTCAGTTGGCATGGGTGAGGCCCAAGAATCTGCGTCTCTAACAGGTCCCAGGAGCTATTTCTGTTGGTTGGTCAGGGTAAGGGTGTGTGGATCACACTTTGAGGCCCTTTCCTAAGCCAGTCAGTTCATGGCATTACCCTGGTGACTGCTAGTCTAGGAGTGGGCAGGTGACCTAACCCAGTGGTTCTCTGCCCTGGCTATCCATTAGAATCAGCTGGGAGCTTCTAAAAATGACCTCCAGCTGGGCCCCACCCCCAACTAATAAACATTTCTAGTGAAAAGGCCTAGGTATTGCAGTTTCAAAGATAAAATAGCAAATAAATAATATATCATCACCATCAATTAATAAATAAGTGACACAGCACTCTTGGTGATTTTAACTTGCAGCAGTACTGAGAACCACTGATCTGCTTGAAAGGAATTCATATTCCTTCCAGGGAATATGAAGGGAGGGATCTCATTTTCTTGCTGAACATGGGAAAGGAAACAGGCAGCCCCGTGGCCTCTTACGGCTGTCTCGTCACCATGAAGGGAGCCAGGCTCGGGAGGAAGCCAACACAGAGGAAGGCAGAATAGAGTGTGGAAAGAACTTGGGACCTTGGTGACATCACAGAGCAGTTTATCTTACTATTCCGGGAGCCTGTCCTACCTCTGGACTTCCAGTTATTTGAGATAATGCATTTCCTCATGTCTAAAGCCAACTTAAAGTCATGGTTTTCAGCTACTCGCTATCAAAAAGATAACACCAGAGAAATGGTCACCTTGTAGCCATAATAAATAGTGCACACTTTTTTTTTTTTACTTACTTTAGGCCATGCTAGGTCTTCATTGTTGTATGGGCTTTTCTCTAGTGGCACTGGGCAGGGGCTACTCTCCAGTTGCAGTGTGCGGGCTTCTCACTGCAGTTGCAGAGCACGTGTCTAGGGCACTCGGCCTTCAGTAGTTTCAGCTCCTTGGTTGCAGAGCACAGACTCAGCCACTGTGGCACACAGGCTTAGTTGTTCTGTGGCATGTAGGGTCTTTCCAGAGCTGGGATCGAACCTGTACTAGTTCCCTGACCAGGGATTGAACCTGGGCCCCCTCTGTTGGGAGTGTTGAGAGCGCTGAGTCTTAGCCACTGGGCCACCAAGGAAGTCCTAAAATATATACATTTTTAAAAACTATAGATTGTTTTTCCTACTTAAAACAAATCTTTAGTTCTTCCATGTGCCGGTCATTGGCTTGCTGGTGTTAAATACAGTCCCTGCCATCCTGTGTGCTGGTCAGTTGGAGGTGGCTGGGATCCTGTGCCTGGCATCTCCCAGACTCCCTTGCCAGCTGGCCCAGTTAAATGTTGCCGTTGGGAAGCACTGGTGGGAAACCAGATGAAATGAGGGAAGGAGAGACCCTCCATTTAAAAAAAAGGTCCTGAGAGTGGCTGGCACTGCCCTCAGTAGGTCCAGCAATAGCATCGCTGGTTGGGACAGTGGCCAGTGCCCACAGCATCAGCAGCTTTCTGCAGTGTTGAATGCCAGATACTCCTGGGCTCTGAAAACATTGCCATCTCTGTTTCATCTTCAGCCTTTGGAGCGGTCCAAGACTTCTCACAGATGCTCATCTCTAGGTTACCACATCTTCCCCTTTGGCTGCTCCAACCTTGCCACACTTTTGTAACTCATTCCTTAGGTTAAATTCCCTCCACATGAAATACCTAGCGTGGTTTCTGTTTTCCCAGCTGGACACTGACTGATATGGGTAATCTCAGTTCCCACGCTGGGTTCACAACACCCCCCTTAATCTGACTGCCAAGCTGCAACTCCGAACCCTCCTCTTCTCCCTGCCTCACTGCCACAACTGGTCCAGACTGCCATCATTTCCCAAGTGGATTACTGCAACAGCCTTCTCTCGGGGCTTCCACTTGCCACTTGCCCCACATCAATCCATTCTCTACACAGAAGCTGGAGCAATTTTCCTGCCTAAATAAGGTGGCATCACTCTGCTTTGTAAAATCTCTGCACTTAAAATCCAAACTCATTAACATGGCCCAGGAACCCCCAGGAACCAGTTCGTTGTTCCTCATCTTCTTCACCCACCGTGATCTAGTCCCACAACTTTTTTTGCTGTTCTTGAAACAAGCCAAGCTCTCTTTTCTACCTTAGCAATGCTGCATATGCAGTATCTTCACCTTGGAATACACTTTTCCCTAGCCTCCATAAAGGAAGCTTCTCATCACTTCCTCCGTGTTATTTCTTCCAAAAGGCCTTCTTTATCACCCAAACAAGAGGAGGCATCGCCCATCTCAGCTTCCTGTTTATTTCCTTTTTGGTGCCTATAAAAATTTTACTCTTATTTTTTTTGGTTTGAATCTGTTTTATATCTATTCCTCCCAGGAGTCTAAGGGCAGGAATGGATTCACCACAGCAACCCTAATTGCCTAAATCTACGCCTGACACAAGTTAGACGTTCACCATACCCTGAATGAATGCACTGCATACTTAACTGTTTCTATATTCATGCACAGAACTCAAGGAAATCTGATTTTCTCAATATATGTGGTTATATATTGTGTATATATGTATATACATATATAACCACACATATTTAAACCTAACTTCATTGCTTGATTTATGTGATTGGAATCTTTCCTGTCAGGGCTGGTTTACTCCCCAGCTTCCTCAAAATTTCTCCAAACTCCCCCAGCAGCAGCAGGTGTTTGACAACTGGCAAAGAAGAGATGAACTGAAAGTGAATACCCAGGCAATTTATGTAAGATAAGAACTGTTTAGAGGCTTCTTGACTCTAGAACACTGATAGGCTTTGAGAATGACCCAGGAATTCCCGGTGGCATATTGCCATCTTCCCATTAAACATGAGGTGAATAGTAGCTGTGTGGCATGTCACATCAGAGGCCAGAAGAGCCAGGGAGAGGAAACAACTCTGGAGTTAGGATGGCTGGTCCCAGCATCTGAGAGGTGCCTCAAGGGCCGAGGTAACTAGACTGATGAGGACAGGGAGATGGACGAGATGGATGGAGGCACCAGGACATTAGCTGCAGGGGTCGGCCTCCAGCTGACAGCGAGAGTGGTTCTGAAGTCATAAGGAGAAGTTGGGGCGTGTGTGGGAAGGGTTGTACAGCACTGGGGACTTGCAGCTGAACACATAGTAGTAGTGAATCTCAAAGGAGTGAGCATATCAGAATCAGCGGCGGAACTTTGTTTTCATTGAAACATACTTGATTTACAATGTTGCTTTGGTTGTTGGCATACAGCAAAGTGATTTAGACATATATCTATATCTATCCATTCTTTTTCCAGATTCTTTGCATTATACATTATCACAAAATATTGAATATAGTTCCCCTGTGCTATACAGTAGATCCTTGTTTATTTATTTTTTATATAGTAGACACCTGTGGAACTTTTTCACACTCTCAACCTTGATCCATGCCCATATTACTGCAACATATTAATGTTGGTTGCTCAGTCATGTCTGACTCTTTGCAACCCCCATGGACTGTACCCCGTCAGGCTCCTCTGTCCATGGAATTCTCCAGGCAAGAATACTAGAGTGGGTAGCCATTCCCTTCTTCAGGGGATCTTCCTGACCCAGGGATCAAACCTGGGTCTCCTGCAATGCAGGCAGATTCCCCACCCAACCCTATATCCCTCCATATCCCTCTCCCACTCGCATCATCGTGGAGCAAACCTGTATCACTGCAGGAGTGTGTCTTGTTTCCTCACTGAGTTGCAGGGGGAATACCCTGGTTTTGTTAGGCCTGAAGCTGATACAATTTTAGGGGCCCTCTTTAATAAAAAATAAATTTAAAATATCTGCAAGCCAATACAAAATACACTCAATGCACCCCAGTGCCACAGATCTGCCTCTTTCTTGTTAATAACCACATATTATTTCACTGTATGAATGCACTGTAATTGATTTATCCATTTCCCACCTGACTGATCCATAGGTATTTTCCAGCCTCTTGCTATTACGTGCAGCACAGTCATGAGGACCTTTGTACCCAAATCTATTCCCACACTCAAGAGCATATCTGTGGGGCAAATTACTAGGAGTAAAAATCACTGGGTGAAAGGGTTTGCACATTTGTAATTTTGATAAATATTATCAAATCACCCTCTATAAAAATTGCTCCAGTTTACACTCTTACCAGCAGGATATGAGGGTTACTGTTTGTGTAACTGTTTGCATAACTGCCAATATTATTTTTGTTTAATCTTTGCCAATCTGATAGATACAAAAGTATCTCTTTCACTCTTCTTTTTAACCAAAGGTGAGTTTGAGTACTTTTTTACATGTTTGAGCAACATATGTGGGTGGCTTGCTTGGTGAACTATTCATATCTTTTGCCCATTTTTTTTTTTTCCACATTAGACCAATAGCCCCATTGATTTTTTTTTTTTAGGAAAAGCCTTTATATTTTCAGGAAATCAGTCATGTCATAGCTAATATGCAAATACTTTCCCAGGTTTTTTCTACTTTTGACTTGGCTTATGGGTGCTTGGTCATCAGAGGTGTTTTTTCTTTTGTTTCAGTGTCATCAAATTTAACCTCCCAAGAGGGAGCTATATTAGCTATTCTGGTAGGGAAGGCTACTCTAGCAAGGTGGCACTTGAGCTGAAACCTAAATTTCATGCAGAGAGCAGGAGACAGAGCCCTGGTCAGAAGGCTGTCAGGCAGGAACATGCCTGGTGTATTAGCAATGAAAGGAGTCAGCAAACTGAGCTGAAGAAGGAAATAGCACACAGTGAAGTTCAAGAACAAGACAGGCCCAGACAGTGGTGGCTGTGAAGGCCAGGGAAGGAAGTGTGGCTTAGCTTTAAGGCCCAGAAGGGAACCGAAACCAATGGAAAAAATGATAGGAAGGCAATTTTAAATTCTATGTTATTAGATGAACATTCTAATAATTATCACTGTCCAGCATGGAATCGGCTCCAGGAATATTTATGGGTGAGTTTCCTGTCCCTGGAATTTTTCAGGCATAAGTGTAACATACCTAGATGCAAACACTACAGAGGAAATTTAAGTATTGGGAGTCTGACTGGGTGACATTCAGTATAGACCCTTGCTTTATTTTTTTAAATTAATTTATTTTAATTGGAGGCTAATTACTTTACAATATTGTGCTGGTTTTTGTCATACATTGACATGAATCAGCCACGGGTATATGTGGTCCCCCATCCCCAACCCCCCCAACCTCCCTCCCCATCCCATCCCTCTGGGGTGTCCCAGTGCACCGGCTTTGAGTGTCCTGTTTCACACATTGAACTTGGACTGGTCATCTGTTTCACATGTGGTAATATACATGTTTCAATGCTATTCTCTCAAATCACCCCACCTTCGCCTTCTCCCACAGAGTCCAAAAGTCTGTTCTTTATATCTGTGTCTCTTTTGCTGTCTCGCATATAGGGTTGTCATTACCATCTTTCCAAATTCCATATATATATGTGTGTTAATATACTGTGTTGGTGTTTTTCTTTCTGACTTCTTTTGACTTTTCTCATGACTTCTCTCTCTGCCTGTTTTCTTAAATCCCCCTTCCTTCCTTCCTCCTTTCCTCCCTTTTTCTTTCTTCCTTCCTTTCTCTTTCTCCTTTTCTTCTTTCTTTTCTTTCTCTTCTACTTCCTTTCCTTCCTCCCTTCTTTCTTTCCATTATCTTCTCCCATGTGACAGTACTGGCAATGGCTTATTCTTGGCTCCACTGATAGCATTAAAGGCCACAATGACAAATAACTTTCTATTTCCAGTGACACCTGTTTACAGTTATGCCTCACGTGCACCTGGCACTGGAACTCTCTCTGACCCAGGAGCCCCTGAGGACAAGAAACACATCTTTTCCCTCCTGTATTGTATCCTGGTGCAGAGACATGGACCTACTCGGTGCTCGATAAACAGGTGATGTTACTATGCCTTCATAGGCTACGTCTGCAAAATGACTAAGTGCAGATTGTACACTTTCCCCCTGACGGTTGAGATCGGGGGACAAGGAGGACAGAGATGGGCTTGGAAGTCAAGGCATGAAACAGATTTGACAGCCTTCCCTATAAATGAGGTAAAGCCACAATTATGGATGGAATCGCTAAGTCAGAATGCCAGGGAGAAGGTATGGAGGGGTAAGGAAAGAGAGAAGACACCCCTGAGATTTCTAGCCTAGGAACACCTTCAAAGTTTTAGGCAGACGATTTCATGTAACACCAGATTTGGAGAGGGGCCAGGATAGGAGGTAACACTGGGATGAGAAGGAAGAAAAGAAAAAGAGGGCGGAGCAGGCTGTTCTCAGAACCTGGCACCAGAACTGAGGCAACCCAGTGGTGGACCTACAGGAAGAGGGGTCAGAGGTGTTTACACTAGGCCAGTGCCTCCACTAAGAAGGCCAGAAACCACTAAGGCCTTTACATATTTTGCTTTGTTTAATTTCACAGCAGCTCTGCAAATTACAAATTATTATTCTTGTTTTATAGTTGTGGAAACTGAGGTTCAGAAAAGTGACTTCCCCAAAGTCACACAGTTGGTGAGTGATGGAGCTGGGATTTATGCCCAGTTTGATTACCAGGCCTCACTCCTTCCATACCATCAAAATAGAAGTGAGTTTTCCCTACTACTGCAAGCCATTGGCTGGAAAGTCCAAGAAGAGTCCAGGAGGTCTCCAAGTGAGGGTCAGAGGTGCGCTCCGCCAGGGGGAACTGGGCTGGCAGCTGTGCTCTGCTCTTGGCGAAAGGAAAAGAAGAATGCAGTTACCACCACGTTCTCAGCTTCTCTCTACAACCAGGTCAACAATATGTTTGTTCTAGAGCTGTGTTTAATCCAAGGAAGAGCTCAGTGTTTCCTCAAAGGAAGACAGCAACATGCTTCGTTTAGAGGCACTGATTTCTTTCCAATTTCTTATTCCCCTGACGTCACATCTTCTCAAAACATCTCTCATCCATACACAGCAACCAATGCAAATTTGGAATTGGGATCCTACACAGAGGGAGAACACCCACTAGGAAAATAAACCCCCAAATCCTTTTTTATTACATGGATTTAGTTGGAGGTGGGAGTGGTCCTGCTTCCAAGACACTGCAGTACAATTAGGCACACTGGCATAAAGCATCCTAAATTATATGATTTACTCACTAACTTACTTTATAAAATCTAGTTTAGCCTGGTCATAAGACAATCACCTCATGTATAAAATTACCTAGAATTTAGTACATTTTTTGAGTTGCTCCAGTTTTTTTAGCTCACAATTATTATTATCTGTACTTGGACACTAAGTTTAATAATAGACAGTTCACTGAACTCAGGTGTTTGGAACTTTGGTGGTACAAGTCCTTTCAATGAGCCTTGATACTTGGTTAAGGAATGTGTGATATCTCATGCAAGCAGGTTTCCTTAAGACAAACCACTCTTGAAAACAAGTCAGAAGTTTTTGTCTTTAATTTCTGTTTTAGACATGTTATAAACATGCAAATTTATTTCCCAGTTGATTCAATCTGCCATCTCTAAATCTTTAGGGAGAATTACAGAAATGGAGATAAAATCTTGGTAATTTATTCAATTTTATCACTTCTACTGATCCCATAAAAAGACTCCATCTGTCAAATTATCCTTTCTTAAAAAAAAAAACACAAAAATCCTTTTATAATTTTCTTTATATGGGTATGTTGAAAACGAGTAGTTTAAGTATCTGTGTCATGAAAACTATTGACGTTCCAATAAAATCTGTTCTTTCTAAATTATCTGTTCTTTAGCCTGTTTTGAGAGGAAACTTCAGCTTCTATCATTTGTTTATAATTTGCTTGTGCAGCTTGGGATTTATTGCTTCGGGTGAATATATTATGGCATGTTTGGGAAGCATAGAATAAAATATTCTTATGTTAACACATTCTGTGATTTGGATGCCAATCTATAATCAGTACATCTTTCTTTTTAAAATTTCTGCTGCCTTGGTTTTATTGAAAGCACAAATAGTGAGCATAAAAAAAAAGAGAGAAACCTAGCTGAATTCCATCTTTTACCATATATTTTAAACCTTGTTTCTGTAATCACAGGCTGTGTGCATACCAATGTACCTGAACATCTGAGCCCCACTAGAGAAACACCCCAACACCACTGGCAGGAATTTTCTGATTTCTAATCTCAATTGGACCTTCCTCATATTAATCTTTGGTCAGCTTTCTCATCCTCTCAATGACTGTTCCAGAGCTTCACTTTTCTCTTAAGGCCCCACCTAGGACTGTGAGACAAAATACAGAATACCCAATTAAAATGGAATTTTAGATAAACAATGAATACATTTTAGTGTTAAGTGTGTTCCATGCAATATTTACTATGTCCTCATTTTTATTTGCTAAACCTGACAACCCGACAACCCTACTACTCCTAAAATCTCTTCCTCCCTCTCATAGCCAACTCTGTCTCATGGTAAAATCTGAAGTCATTAGCAGGAACTCCCTCAACTTCCTATCATCTCCTCTTTGGATTCACCTACTTTAAGATACACCTTCACCTCTCTCTCTCCCACCCTGGTGAATTGCTATTCAAGATCACCCTCCTGGGAACTCCCTGGTGGTCCAGGGGTTTAGGACTCAGTGCGTCTATTTCTGGGGGTCCAGGTTCGATCTCTGGTTGGGGAACTAAGATCCTGCAAGCTGCACAACACAAACAACAACAAAAATGACCCCCCTCCCTCCCCAGCCATCTCCCATCTCCCATCTCCCATCTCCCCATCTCCAGTGTGAGCGGTCCTGGCCCTAAAGCGCTGAGCCAGCAGCTGTCCTACAGGACAAAAGCATCTTACAGAGCCCAGCACTGGATGCCTCTGTGTAAGGAGAAGCAGGTTTGAAATGCTGAGGGCCAGAAGCTAGTCTGGCTGAAATGTATAGCTCACATAGAGAAGAAATCTGATGGTTTCCCTACATTCAATATCAACCTTAAACACTTAGATGGCATTATCAATAATCTTTGTGATTCTGGAAAAAGACTTTCTGAACTATCAATTTTTGAAAGTTTAAACAACTATACTAGAGGAAAGAGTGAATTACCTATTTACGGAAAACAATTACAAAACCATTGTCACATTCAGTTCAGTCCAGTCACTCAGTCATGTCCGACTCTTTGCGACCCCATGGACTGAAGCAAGCCAGACCTCCCTGTCCATCACCAACTCCCAGAGTTTACTCAAACTCACGTCTATTGAGTTGGTGATGCCATCCAACCATCTCATCCTCTGTCATCCCCTTCTCCTCCCGCCTTCAATCTTTCCCAGCATCAGGATCTTTTCCAGTGAGTCAGTTCTTGGCATCAAGTGGCCAAAGTTGGAGTTTCAACTTCAGCATCAATCCTTCCAATGAATATTCAGGAGTGATTAAAATCTATGATATCAAAAATTTAGAGGAAAGTATTCTAGAGGTATTTAAAAGAATTAATTAATTTTTTAAATTATATGACCTTCTAGATTTTGTGATATCTGTGGTATTTAACCTAATAATATTGTAATTATTGTCAATTCTTTTCTCATTCTAAATAAATAAATTTATTCTTGTAACTTATATTCATAACTTCATACTTCCAACAAAATTTATGATTTTGTAAAGATGGTCCCCACTATTCTGTGGACTTCAAGGTTCCATCTAAACCTGGATCCATCCCTGTGTGGAGGAGCCCCAGGCGAGGAAGTGTAACTGAGTCATCATCAATCAAGGTGAAAAATTCACAGTGTCCACAGGTGGGAAGGGGAACAGACAAAGGATCTAGAAAATCCCTTGAGAGAAATAAGCAGTGGACCTGATAAATTCCAGAAAGGAAAGGCAGCCAGAAACTGCCTTTGCTGGTTCTTGACATATTCCTGGAGTTCTCCTCCCTGACAAGTCAGGGTCAGTCTGAGAGAAATGGTTCCTCTTCCTTGACTCAGCCTTCAAGTCACATTCTTCAGGATTCCTTCCCTCCTTGCCTGGTCTCATCTATTCCCATGGGTCTAATCAACACCTAGACTCTCATGGCTGTCAACTTTCTCTCTCAGTCTCGCCTCTCTCAAGCTTCATTCTCACAAGGAACTCTTCCAAGCATGTTCCCAGCTCACAGAGGCCCCCTGAGCCCCCATCTTGAGCAGTGTGCTCCTGATTTCTGGCCATGGTCAGTTGGGTCACGGCAGTCATCTGACCCAGGCTGGGCCAGTCAGAATCTCCTTTTCTAACAACTGGGAGAAAGACAGCAAAGAGCCACTAACTTTCTTCTCCAGAGAGCTGCTGAAAAGGGAAAGGGCAAGCCTCTCCCACAGCAGAGAACCAGGAGACCAGCACACAGGGGAAGAAAGAGCTGATGCTCAAGAAGAAGCAGAGAGCATCCCCAGTGACAGTGGTCGCCCAGCCTTCTAGGTCTTTGTGTCAAGAACCCCAGGACGCCATTGACAAGACACCTCTGTATTCCCATAACACATTTCCCATTTTAGCTTCAGAGTGTGAACTGATTTCTGATACTTTTAACAAGAAAGCTATTTATAACTAGCTGCTACGTTGGAGCTGTTACAGCCTCTAGGTCATTCCACAAACTCAGATTAATCAACTCAAATGCATTAACATGGAGGATTCTCCTTTCCAAACAGAGGAAATCTTGGAGGACTCATTTCAGGACATTTGCAAATTTTTTTTCCAAGGAGAATTTTTGAAGATCACTTCAATATGATTTGAGAAAACTTTATTGTTAAATATCATATCAGCTTTACTACAGTCATTTGGATCACAGGCCAGCTGTTTCCTTGTAGACATATAACTTCATGTAAATTGGATTTCCCTATGGGAGAGTAAGCTTATTCCAACTTCTCTAGCATGGTAGAATGAGCTTCAAATTAGTAAAAAATTATCCTTGTGAGTTTTACCAATAATAACTATAGGGAATACTTTTTAACAGGGTATAATATATGGAATATATGCAAAAAAGCCTATATTTGAATTTTTAAAGAACTGCCATTACCTCACAATGCAGTAACATGGTATTGTGATCACCATCATTTTCTAAAATGACAGCACAAGTACATCTTAAAGAACTTAAGAATGTGCAGGAAAACAGATTCCCATAAGTGTAAAATGTGTAGTAAAATTGTTACTCTCAAAAATTTTCAGGGAAGAGAAACATTTCAAATATTTGTTACAAGATATCTATGCTAGAATAGTTAATTGCAGCATTGTCTACAAACTGGAAACAATCTCAATGTCCAAAAACAGTATGTTGGTTAAGTTACAGGATTCTATGTAGCTATTAAAAATATGATGATGCAGGTTTATAATTGTAACGGAAGGGACAAGTGCCAGTTAGATGGAACCCCCATCTCTGGTGTAAATGTGTCAGCCAAGAGGTACCACTGTACAAAGTTCATAAATTGGCTGAAGATTCTTTCAGATGTTCCTGACTTTCCCAGCCCTTTGGTTCTCAGGGGTTTGCCCCAATTATTGTTTGAGTCAGTTTTCTGTCTATGTAGGCATGTTCCAAAGTTTAGATGCATTTTTTTTTACTCTTGGACAAAAATTTAGAAGATGCCATGAACATCATTTTAAACTTGTATAAATATATGAAAGAGGGAAAAAAAGGAAGATTTTTTTCTAATCTCACTTTTTTTAAAATTGAAGTATAGTTGATTTACAATATTGTCTTAGTTTCTGGCACAAAGCAAAGTGTCAATCCCATGTTTGTAACATAAGTATGAAAATAAATAAATTCTGTGTGAATCTGAAAATTCAAATGATGATTGTCAAAATACAAATGGCAAAGCTTTCCTTTGGGTGATGGAAATATGGGTGAATTATTTGAATTTCTATACTTTTGTATTATCTCATTTTGTCTTGTTTTTCACAATGCATACATGGTTCCCTTCGCATTTAGAACCAACAGTAGTAGTGTTTTCATTTTGAAAAATCTCTTTACTTCTGATTGGTAGAATCAAAGAATTTTGATGTAGAAGGGACAGTAGAGGCTTCCCTAATCTAACTCTCACTGGTACCCACTCCTACCACCAGGGCCGGGATCTTTTCTGGAGGTTTCTAACAGCCAATGATCCATTTCCTCTGTTTAGAAAGTGAATAGAATTTAGAGAAAGATGGACCCCTTTGGGGCACTAGGGTATGGTGAGATTCGAAGAACATGGCTGTATCCTCATGCTAAAGTGCTCTGCATGAGGCAGGGAGAATACCATGTGTCCTCCCTAAAAGGAGTAAGGAGAAGTTTACAGAGAAAAGTGAGGAGAGGGGGCACTTGAAAAGATGGAGAGAGGTTGGGACCACCAGCACCATCTCGAGAGGGGCTGGCTGGAGGTCCTTCTACCTAGTACACCATGGGACCCTTTATTGGGTTGTTTTCCTGTGATGTCAACAGCTCCTTCCTTGTCTCTTCTGTTTTGCCTTCTCTCACTCTAATTTGTTTGTGAAAATCAAAGAGTGAGTTAGGTATCTGAATTGACATGCTGCAAAACAGACAGCAGAACTGAAAGCAGGCACAGAGAGTCAGCAATAACCATGAGAAACGAACTTGGTGAACTCTTGGGCGCACCTTGGGACACGAACATGGTGGAAATGGAGAGATGAGGACAAGCCAACCTCACTTCCATTCCCACAGGCAGAGTCTCTGAGACATCTGGGTCACATGAGGCGTGATTTCTCAGCTCTCTTTCTGCCTCCTAGCAACTCAAAATCTGCTCCTGTATGTCACATTCCTTTGATCCTACTCTGTACCAAGGCAGAGTCAGTTTCACCCGTGTTCCAAATGAAAGATAAAGGAAAGATAATACTCTTGAAATATTAAACCGAAGTAATTTTCATTTCTCATAAGTCATGTTGTCCTACGACCCCTCACTCATTGAATCAATGGATTTGAGTACTTCTGGGAAAGGCTGAATATTCAACCCAAACAAAGTCATTACTCAGCTTAGACTGTCAAACCAAACTTCTTAAGTGCACAGCAAGATAATTCCAGGTTTTATTAAGAGGAAAAAAAGATCTTGCCTAAATTCTAAAACTTTCCTTTTTCAACACCCATGTAAGGGCAAAGCCGCGGGTCTGAGCACAGAGCTTTACTGGAAAGCTGTGGTCTTTACACTGACCTGTGTGCACTCCTGGAGTGGGGGGCCGTGGAGACTGAGGGAAGAATTTTAAGGGAACAGTTTTGGAAACTGTCAACTTCCAAGTGAATTCTTTCCTAAAATGAACCTGTCTTTAGAATTGGCAGATAAACCTGCCTTTTCAAATTGTTCTCCTCCTTTACAAAAGAAAATCATACCTTTCACCATCTAGAATCCTAAAAGAGTTTATTGCCTCAAGATGCAAAACTCTCTAGGTCAACAAATGACTGGACAGTTGGAGAATGCATGCCTCAAAGGAGAATTCTTTGAGAGTAGCGTCAGGTGAGTTCACAGTAAAATCCTGAGGGTCACTGAGTCCTATTTCATCCAGACTGTAGAGTCACAGACTGCTCACTGCCTCATCTATTTGCATCTATGTATGAGAATTCAGAAGTGATAAGGTTGCCATGAGGACGTATACTGAAACACTGACTTAAATTGAGAAATAAAATCAAGACTTGTTCTGACAGAAAGTATGGATGATCTGGTTTATTGGCTAGACAACAAAAACTGACCAGTTAGGTTCTGCATAAATGTCTTCCAGATAGTAAATGAGCAAAATCTAGTGTTCTAAGGTTTTGACATAAAGGTACATTTAGAGTATGTAAGTAAAGTACACCAGAGATTACACCTTTTGCTATTATTAAACTTACAATAAAAGGAATTTAGGTATCAAGCTAAAAATGTTCAAGTTTCTCAGAACTCTTTTCAAAGTATTAGAGGAAAAGCTTTGCTAAAAGCCAGTGTAGAGAGGCAGGATAGGACGGACAGGCACTTTGGGTTAGACAAAAAGATAAAGGAAAGAAGTGGTGAGGTCAGGAGGTCAGATGGGAATGTGAGGTAAAGGGTAAGAGGTCAGCTGTGAATGTGGGAGGTCCCCTCCACCCCTACCCTGGGGCAGACATACAGATCCCAAAGCCAATGGGTATAGGAAGGACTAGGCGTGAGCAGACAAATTTGGGAGAATCCAGTGTTCTCCAGAAAACAGTAGGTCAGGGAGTTATCAAGCATCTTAGCTCCACAATAACATGAAATAACCACAGGGTAGTGGAAATGGTGGCAAAATGCTGGTAGGTTGAGATCTCTCTGAAAGACCACCAAACGGGACTCCCTGCAGTGGCGGTGTGGTGTGGAAGAAAGCCCACAGTTCCATACGGCCCATAACAGACGTACAAGGACTGTATGTACTTAGCCACTCAGTTGTGTCCGACTCTTTTCAACTCCATGAACTGTATGTAGCCTGTCAGGCTCCTCTGTCCCTGGGGATTCTCCAGACAAGAATATTGGAGTGGGTTGCCATGCCCTCCGCCAGGCAATCTTCCCAACCCAGGGATCCAACTCAGGTCTCCTGCATTGTAGGCAGATTCTTTATCAGCTGAGCTACCAGGGAACTGGATGTTAGGAATGGCCTGGTCTTCAGGGGAAGATGGCAGAAGTCCCCAGGTTCAGTCCTCCTCCCTTCCTCCAGCCCCTTCCTGTGTCCTGACACCATCTAGGGAGAAGAAAGGAGACCCACACTGAAGGAAACCCTGCAGGAGATGGCTTTAAACCAGTCACGGGACATCCATCCAGCATCTACGAGTCAATAATTCAGACAAGCAATTGTTGTTTCATCAGAGTAATACACAGAGTCATTCAGTCTAGAGCCTGATGGAGCTTAAAAAGGTTGCTTGGCCCTCTGCTCTCATTTGACAATAGGGAAGCTGCAGCCCAGGGTGATGAAGGGAGCTAAGTCTGGGAGTCCACATCAGAAGTGGTGGTTCTCATGGCTCATCTTAAGACAGGGTCTTTGTAGTGATTTTTTGGTACTGGCCTTCTAACACTTTCCAGAACATGGATTTTCCCCGTTGGGTTTTGGTGCTCTGCAACGTGTCCAGAAAACCTTTAGGTTGACCCCTTGGGGATATCCAAGGGGTCAGGACTTATGAGAACACTTTACAACCGCACTGTCCAATGGAAGCTTTGGCAACATTGGAAATGTTCTTACCAGCACCACCCAGTACTGTGGGCACTGGCTCTGAGGCTACTGAGTGCCAGAAATGTGGCCAGTGAGAGTGTATTTAATCTTAATTGTATTTAATCTTAATTACTCTTAATTTATATTTAAGTAATCACAAGTGACTAGTGAATACAGTACTAGACAGCACAGCTTTATAACATTCATAAAAATAAGGTTCCTTTTCTTTTTCATCACAATTATCAGGAAATTGGTTGAAACTGGTCATTTCTGGTCTATATAAGAATGTTTTCTTCAGATCTGTTATCCCCAACTCATGAAAAACACAGACCTTTACATTGTGCCAAAACAGTAGTCATTCTCTGGAAGACCAAGCACAGTCCTCTGAATGCTTAAGGGTAATAATTAATCTTAGTCTCTGGACCAACACTTACTGGTATTTTTATTTCTTCAGTTTTTATTTACTTGGTGCATCTGTGAGTAAATGAATAATTTCAAACTTTCAAAGTTACAGTTTCATAGTCACACTGTCAACTTTAATAGCTTTAACTTCTAAGTAATTTGCCCCTAATTTCCCTCCCTTTTCAAATGACACAAGGTCTCTCAAAGTGTTAGTTGCTCAGTCATGTCCGATCCTTTGCAACTCCGTGGACTGTAGCCCACCTCTGTCCATGGGATTCTCCAGGCAAGAATATTGGAATGGATTTGCCATTCCCTTCTCCAGACGATCTTCCCGACCCAGGGAACAAACCTGGTTCTCCTACATTGCAGGCAGATTCCTTTGCCCTTTGAGCCACCAGCTGTATTATCTATCTCTGTATAACAAATTATTCTAGCACTTAGCAGCTTTAAACATCAACGTTTTCATTCCTACACAGTCTCTAGAGGTTGAGAACCAGGACACAGCTTAGTGGTGTCCCCTGGCTCAGAGTGTCTCATGAAGATGCAATTGAGGTGTGAACTGGGACTCTAGACACCTCAAGGCTCAAATGGGAGAGGATCTGCTTCCAGGCTCTCTCCTACAGAGCCTGACAGGCCTCAGATCCCACTGACGATTGACTAGAGGTATCAGTTCTTTGTCAAGGAGGCCTTTTTATGGGGCTACTCAGAAGCTGATACCTGCCCAGTGGCTGCCTCAGCTCCTTACCACATGAGGCCTCTTCACACTGTTTCGCCCAATATGACTCCTTGCTTCATCAGACAGAAAGCAAGGAAAACCAGAGAGAGAATATGAGCAAGCAATCAGTCTTTAGTAATCTAATCTAAGAAATGACATCCCTTCACTGTTGCTGTATTTTTTTTTTCTTTTTTGTTAGAAGCAAGTCCGTAGATGCAGCCTGTACTCAAGGGGAGGGGATTAGACAAGGGGTGTATACCAGAAGGTAGAAATCATTGAGAATCATTTGAGAAGCTGCTCTCCACAACTGCTTTAAAGAGAGCTCTTTTCCTAGTTAGTCTAATCTATCCTTTATCTTAGCTTCGAGGTCAGCTCTACCCAGAGTGAGACTGTGGGTGAGTCCAATGACACCCAACTAGAAAGTAGAAGAACTAGAATCCAAGTCTCCTAAGTTTCTGATTAGTCTTCTGTTTGCCTTCACTAGGAGTTAGGACTCCAGCAAACACACATAGATGCCAAGCAAAATCATTTTGACTTCAAAAAACAGGTAATAGCAAGAGAGTGCTATGACACAGGTGATTTTAAAGAAAGATTAGTGAGAAGAGCCAAAAGAATCTTGAAAAGGAAGAATAAACCTGGAGGTCTCACATTGCCTGATTTCAAGTTATATTATTAATACAAAGTTGTAGTAAGCAAAACACAATAACAGACACAAAGATACTAGTCATTAGCATAATAACAGACACAGAGACCAATGGAGGTGGCTCAGACGTAAAAAAGGAGACAGCAAAGCAGGAGAATCAGGTCAATGGAACAAATTTGGGAGCTCAGATATTAACCCCCTCACATATGGACAATTAATCTATGACAAAGGAATAAAGGATATACAATGGAGAAAGGACAATTTCTTCAGTAAACAGTGTTGGAAAAACTGGACAGCTACATGTAAAAGAACAAACATTTAACTCATAATGGATTAAAGATCTGAATGTAGGCCCTGAAGCCATAAAATTCCTAGAAGAAAATATGGGCAGTGAGAAAATGTCAGCCTTAGTGATGTTTCTGTGGATCTGATTCCCAAGGCAAGGGAAACAAAAGCAAAAATAAACAGATTAAATTACATTGAACTAAAAAGCCTCTGCACAGTAAAGAAAACCATCACCAAAAGGAAAAGATAACCTACTGAATGGAAGAAGATATTTACAAATCACATATTCATTGAGGGCTTAATATCCAAAATATATAAAGAGCTCATACAACTCAATAACAACAACAACAAATAAACTCAATTAAACAACCCAGTTAAAAAACAGGCAGAGATTCTGAATAGACATTTTCCAAAGAAGACATACAGATGTCCAACAGACACATAGAAAGATCTTCAATTTCATTGGTCAACAGGAAAATGGTCATTTCTGTTGGTTATTTGCATCAAACCACAATGAGATACCACTTCACACCTGTCAGTGGCTATGATAAAAAAGACAGCAAATAACAAGTGTTGGCATGGATCTGCACTGTTGGTTGGAAGGTGAATTGGTATAGCCACCATGGAAAACAGTATGGATGTTCCTCAAAAAATTAAAACTAGAACTACCATATGATCCAGCAGCTTTCCTCCTGTGTATTTATCTGAAGAAAAGGAAAACACTAATTTGAAAAGACATAATGCACCCTGATGTTCACTGCCACATTATTTACAATAGCCAAGATATTGAAACAACCTAAATACCCACTGATAGATGAATGGATAAAGAGGATAAATAGAAAAGAATATTAGTCATTAAAAAAAAAAGGGACATCTTGCCATTCATGACAACATAGATGGATTTTGAGGGTATTATAGTAAGTGAAATAAGTCAAACAGGGAAAGACAAATACTGTATGAATTCACTTATATGGAAATGTAAAAAAATAAAGTAAATGAACAAACATAACTAACCAGAAACAGAGTCATAGATATAGAGAACAAACAGGTGGTTGCCCTAGGGCGGGAAGAGGAGAGAAACAGGTGGGGGAGATTAAGAGACAAATTTTCAGTTATAAGTCACAGGGATATATTATATAGCTTAAGGGATATGGTCATTAATGCCATAATAATTTTTTATGAGGACAGATGGTTACCAGACAATGTGGTGATCATTTCATAGTATATTTAAATGTGGAATCACTATGTTGTACACCTGAAACTAATATAATAATATACATAAGGTATTTTTCAATAAAAAAGGAAAGATTAGTGTGATGAGTGTAAAATAGATTGCAGAAGGAAAGACTGTAAATTATAATAATTACTATTTATTTACAGTTAGTGATGTTAATGGTCTACAGTTTTATACTTTGCTATTGTGAAAACACTCCATGTGTTTTCATACGTCCTAATAAGATAGTCTTTATTATTTAGGCCAAAAATATATCAAGCAAAATACTACATTAGAAGGTCTATCACCAAATTTTATAACAAATGTTTTCACATTTGTTCATTGTTATTTCCAGTGAATTTTCTGAGATAATATTTTCTAAGAAAGGAAACTCCTGGGAAAGTCAGGACTTGAAAACTGAGAAGAAACTGTAGTCAATAAAGAGTATTGCCCTGTTAAGCCTCCACCTCCAGCCATGACAACATACACATTTGCATTTAAATGAGTAGTATGGGGTGGCAAAGTCCATCAATATCCATCAATATTCCCTCTTGCCTTCTTCTTTCAGTAGTCAATTTTGTGCTGGGCACACAGCCTAGTTAAGACTAATTTCAGCCTCTGGAACAGTCAGATGCACCATTAAGACTAAGTTCGGCCCAGTGGGATACGAGTGGTAATGACGTAAGTCGTTCCTAGCTGTGTCCTTAATGGGAAAGGCATGTGCTCTCCTCCTCCACTGTATCCCCCCTTCCGAGTGTTTGGTATGCACATGTGGTGACAGGAGCTGGGAGCAGTCAGAGATGAAAGCTCCCATAACAGCCTTGGATCCTCTACCTTTGGAAACTTCCATGATCAAGTTCTTTCTTGCGTAAGCCACTAAGCTCTGAAGTCCCTGTATTAGAACAGTTTATACTACAACTTAGCCACTGCAAGAACATTCCCATCTTTCCTTTAACTTGGTTCTCTACCCAAAGAAACAACAGACAGGTGCCTAGGCAATAGTGATAAGGAAAAGGGATGTTAAGTCCATATTAAATTCTTTTCATCATCTCCTATTACCTGTGAAGCTGCCAGAATTCAAATGACAACAAACACCCAATTTTTTTGCTATGTGACTTAACTCGCCCTCCTTATTTACCAGGAGTTAGACAAACAATAGTATATAAGCTCAACTTTGCTAATGAACCAAGGGTGAGTTTAAGTTTCCCTCTTTCAAGTTTGACCAGGTTCAGGGACTAAAGATCCATTCAGCTTTGCTGATAAATTTAACCACAGACTCTCTAGGGGATAACAAGCCATGATTAGTAAGGTTTACCGACTTCCATGGTATAAATACTCCCACCATGGCTGACTTCAAGCTAGCAATATGATGTCACTAAATGTAAAATCAAGAAGAAAAGTTGACAATTGCACAATTCAACCTTGTATACCACCTGACCTGCCTCCTGAGAAACCTGTATGCAGGTCAGGAAGCAACAGTTAGAACTGGACAGGGAACAACAGACTGGTTCCAAATAGGAAAAGGAGTACGTCAAGGCTGTATATTGTCACCCTGCTTATTTAACTTCTATGCAGAGTACATCATGAGAAACGCTGGGCTGGATGAAGCACAAGTTGGAATCAAGATTGCCAGGAGAAATATCAATAACCTCAGATATGCAGATGACACCACCCTTATGGCAGAAAGTGAAGAGGAACTAAAGAGCCTCTTGATGAAAGTGAAAGAGGAGAGTGAAAAAGTTGGCTTAAAGCTCAACATTCAGAAAACTAAGCTCATGGCATCCGGTCCCATCACTTAATGGTGAATAGATGGGGAAACAGTGGAAACAGTGGCTGACTGTATTTTTCTGGGCTCCAGAATCACTGCAGGTGGTGACTGCAACTACGAAATTAAAAGGTGCTTACTCCTTGAAAGAAAAGTTGTGGCCAACCTAGACAGCATATTAAAAAGCAGAGACATTACTTTGCCAACAAAGGTCCGTCTAGTCAAGGCTATGGTTTTTCCAGTGGTCATGTATGGATGTGAGAGTTGGACTATAAAGAAAGTTGAGTGCCGAAGAATTGATGCTTTCGAACTGTGGTGTTGGAGAAGACTCTTGAGAGTCCCTTGGACTGCAAGGAGATCCAACCAGTCCATCTTAAAGGAGATCAGTCCTGGGTGTTCATTGAAAGGACTGATGTTGAAGCAGAAACTCCAATACTTTGGCCACCTGATGGGAAGAGTTGACTCATTTGAAAAGACCCTGATGCTGGGAAAGATTGAGGGCAGGAGGAGAAGGGGACGACAGAGGATGAGATGGTTGGATGGCATCACCGACTTGATGAACACGGGTTTGGGTGGACTCCGGGAGTTGGTGATGGACAGGGAGGCCTGGCGTTCATGGGATCTCAGAGAGTCAGACATGACTGAGTCACTGAACTGAATTGAATTTTGCAAGCTAATACGAGCCAGTTTCAGAACTTCAGGATCTATCCATCTACGACCCCAGCCCGTGACTGCTTATGATTTCCTTTCCTGGTTACACTCCAAAGAAGGATGCTACATTTACAGTGATGTGCAACAGAAACAGTAAAAACACTGTTGGGGTTGTTCTGAGGATCTCTGAACTGCAACTGGGGGCTCTCCTTCATTGGATCTATGATGCTCCTGCAGTAACACTTCATCCTTTTGGTTCAAGGCAGTGGTTGGCAAACATGAGTTCACAATGGAAACACAAGGCAGTTCTAGAAACTAGCAATGCCTGGGTTCCAGCCTCAGAGATTCTGATTCAGCTGATCTGGACTGGAAACATTAAAAGCAGATGATTTTAACCACAGTTAAGCCACAGTTGAGAACCACTGGTTTAAAGTAACTGACCTCTTATGTATGTGACATAGGGTTAGTACTATTTTTACTTTTCACATAAAGAGGAAAAGTCAACTTACATGACTCACAAAAAGTGAAGAAGACAAAGGTGAGGCCAGGGCCATTTCCTTAGTGAAATGAAGGCTGAGGAGAAGAGGTCTGTGTTCTGCTTCCTAGTAGGTCCTGGAAAGAACCTTAAATACTACTTTTCTGAACCCTTAAAAAAATACTAGTGAGCCTTCCTTTTTAGTTAGGAATTTAAGAAAGCACAGGAAATGCTGAAATCCTAGGAAACTGTCATAAATCATTTAATCAACTCTTCTGTATTTTGAATCTATACCAACTGGTATTAGTTGTGAAATCCGATTCAATTTCTTTCCATCCGTTTTAGATTTGCATTTACTCTTAGAAGCAAATGAGACATTTATTCAAAAATTAGCAATTAGGTCATGTATGTTTTGACCGTTGACATCTGAAGTTGTGATTAGAATTTTATAGATTGATAAAATAGCTAGTTTAGTAGTGAGTCATTTTCACACAGTACTATTTTATGGTTAATAATCCATTTATGTCTGTATATAAACACATAGATTACACAACTGAGACAATGAAGATGTGCTGAGCCCAGCATATGGTCACTGGAGGGGCAGCACGAGAGGGAGGATGAACAGAGAGGAAGGAAGCTTGAGCGCTAAGCTTGATGTGGCTCAAGCCTGATGCAGTTTCCTAATCCATCAACATGAAGGCAGGGTGAATTTAGCTCTTCACCTTTAATATTTTGATAAGGCATCCGGAGACTGAAACCATCAATGGTGTCAGTGAACCAAATAGGTTTGAAGAACCAAGAGGGTTTTTTACCCCCAAGTTTCACAGACATTGACAAACTCTGAGAATGAAATGTATATTTCCAGATTCTTTTTTTTTTCTGAGTTTATTTTCCTTTTAAATCATATGTTGCAAATATATTTCATCTCGAGGTCCAGTCCCACTTGACCAATAGTGGCCACCCGAAGCACCAAGATGAGGTTTCTGAAGCCAGGTTCAAGGCTGGTGGAGTTAAGAGTGCCATGACTGATAAGTGGTGATTGCCTTGGGTCTGAAATGGGTGAAACAGCAATCGCTGTGCTCCATGTCCCATCCCTGTTCCTGGTCTTTTCATTAACACCAGTGTGTCCTTCATCTCCCATTAGGTACTTCTGAAGTGAACTGAATGCTGGGATTCTATATTCCCCCACTTTTCACCAAGAACATTTAGTTCATTGTTAAAGTGGTAATAGCTCTGAAGGTAATTCAACCAAAATATTTAGCTTTTGAGTCTTTGATAAGAAGCTTCAATTTCAGTTATATCTTTTTTTTTTAATTGAAGTGTATTTGATTTACAATGTCTCAGGTATATGCAGTGATTCACCATTATAGATATATATTCTTTTCAGACTCTTTTCCACTATAGGTTATTACGAGATATTCAATACAGTTGCCTGTGCTATACAGTAGGTCCTTGTTGTTTATGTATTTTACATATAATAGTGTATATCTGTTAATTCCAGATCTTTATAATGATCTAACAATCATCAGTTGACTCACTTAAACAACTAATCTATTTGAAGGGGAAAAATTTTTGTGTTCAACATTGTTTTGGCAAAACAAAAAATGCTTTTTGATTCTGTGGCTTTTAAGCCAGTTCCATTAGACACAGTCTAAAAGATGAAAGAAATCGTGACCTTCCTGCTATTCCACCTCCTTAGGTTTGCATGGCTGTGCTTTTCTCTTCAGGTCATGTGACACCACAGCATGATCTGAGAAGTAATTAACCACTTTAGAAGTTGCTCCAGAATATACTTTGAAGCAGAAGCAATTCTTTCCCTAATAGTTGCCTGGCAGACTGATTCTTCCTTCTGGCTCTTAAAACTCTATGTAGTAATTGCCCCAGAATTTAAAAATTATCTGGGGAATTCCTTGTTTCACATTTAGGGTACAAACAGCTAGTGACATTCTGTAAACGTGTCTGTGAAGGGGTGGAGAATCACTGTATGGATAAGAAAGCTGTCTCTACTGTAAAGACCTGGAAAACCCTTATTTGACCAGACTGTAGAACTGAGTTTCAAAATTAGTAGATTGGTAACGTGTCCGAATATGTGTTTGTCAAGAGCTGTCTCTACAGGACACATCTTCTCAGAGTGAATGCTCTCACACTCAGGCACTCTGGGTATGGATTTGCCTCCTTTAATGTTGGTTTTGACGGTGCTGTTAACTGTTTGCAAAACAGTGCCATGACAACTCTCTTCAGAGTAACAATTTGGCTTATAAACTATCCACTTATTTTCTTGATCAAAAGATTGTCCTTTTACACTGCTCTCCTATTCCTCCCTTTTATGCTTATCTTTATTTGATCATTAGACCATGTTCTACATGCCAAGTTGCTAAATTCCCTGAGATTGAAGTAGGGGGCAGGTTCCAGGTCCTCTTTCAATTTCTTCTATCTTCTCTAACTTTATATAGTCTCATTCTGCACTTGATATACAAAGAAACCCTCACTGAATAGTCTGTGAATGATCATGATAGCTTTGTGTAGTTTGCACCGGTTATTTACACTCTGTCCCTTTTAAGAAACTGGGGATGATTCAACTGGGATTTTCCACTATTATCATTTTCCCATCAATCAATATAAACCCCCAAATTCTCAAGGCGGGTTCAGTATCTTAATGGCTTGAAATAACTGAAAGTCACTGAACTAAGTTATTCTCAGATCAGAGATGTATCTCCAGTTTGGGGGTAATTAAAGGAACCAGTCGAAAAGAATGTATTATTAACTTATAGCAAAAAGAAAATAGAAAACTTAAACCTTGCCCTCAGGTTGGTTGCAGGCTGTTTGGAGGAGATGAGAGGAATGTGAGAGAGAAGACATGCACGTGAGGCTTTTGGTTGCTCGGTCCTCACAGACTATATAAGTTAGAGGATTATGATTCCTGAGGATTGGTTATGAGTGAAGGCATTAGGTGTGAAGCGAATTAAGTCAGGTGTTAAGGAGAACAAGTTTTGGAAAGGCAGGAGGGAGAAGGGCAGGCTGTTCCAGTGAGATGTCACACACTAAGAGAGTAACCAGTGTGGTCCACGAAGCGGACAGCCATAGGAATTACACAAACTTGACACGCAGGGGTCCAGTGATGGCAGACCTATGAAGCTACATTGAGAGGCTTGTGGTTAATTTGATGGAAAATAAGGAGCTACTGAAGAATTTTGACCTGAGGAGTGCAGGTACTTCCTGGTGGTTACAGGTACTTCCCTGGTGGTTCACTGTAAAGAATCTGCCTGCCAATGCAGGAGATGTGAGTTCGACCCCTGGGTTGGGAAGATCCCTTGAAGAAGGGAAATGGCAACCCACTCTAGTAGTCTTACCTGGGAAATCCCATGGACAGAGAAGCCTGGGGGGCTACAGTCCATGGGGCAGCATAAGAGTCAGAAACTACTTAGCGACTAAACAAAAACAACAAAAATTGACATTACAAAATGATGTTTTCAGACTCTATTTCTGCAGAGATACATAGGATGAAGACTAGCAACAGGGCAGCTGAAATGGCTTAACAGGAAGGCAAAACAGGACCTTCTGGCTATGGTGGGGGCTGTGGGAACCGAGGCCAGATATATTTTGAAAGAAAATACAACCTATCTTGGTGTCTGGCTAGATGGAGGATGGAGGAAGTCAAAGGTAAATTTGCAGGTGGGTAGATGAGAAGGGAGGGGGCTCCATGACAGAACCAGGGGAGTCAGAGGAGGAATTGTCTTTTAACAATTTGAGATGACACTGAGCAGGATAAGGAGGCAACAGAAGGAGGAGACTTGTTTCAAAACCTGAGTCTAAGTCATTTAACTTCACTAACAAGAACAGTCCCTGACTCACACGGCTATGAAGCTGATTAACCATGGTGAGACTCTGAAAGTGTTCTGTGAAGCACTATCCAATGTATGCCTTTGGCATTTTATTGTATGTGAGTCTACTTTCCAGCTACATACGATACTGAAGAGGATGTAAAACTTCTGCTCATGAATTTCACTCCAGTATGTTTTTATATCACTTCTGGTGGGAGGGAGACTGACTGGGAGGCCTGAGCAGTGAAATGGGTAAGAAACTGTAATGAGGATCTCGTCCAGGGTACTTGATAGCATAAGAGGAACCAAGCAGACTTACACACTTTTTAGGGGGAAGAGATGACAGAACTTATTGACTGGATGTGGGAAATGAGTAAGAGGGGGTATTATAGGATGATGTCTAGGCTTTCAGTAGAGGCACCAGTATAGACTAAGGTTCAAATCGTTGAGATGGAAAAGCCGGGAGAAGGAAAGAGGTGACCAGGGAGGAATATCACAAATTTAGTTTTGGACATTGTAGTAGGCAAAATAGTACCCCCAAAGATGTCCACACCCTAATTCCTTGTGGATATGTTACCTTCCATGCAAAAGGGACTTTGCAAACGTGATTTTGGTTTTTGAGATGAAATTATCCTGGACTGTCTGGGTGGGTCCAAGGTAATCACAGATCTCCTTTTAGGTGAAAGATAGAGGCAGGAAAGTAAGAGTTGCAGTAATATGATGTTAGAAAGATGGGAGCTCACTTTTAAGATGGAACAGGCTATAAGCCAAGGGATGCAGTTGGCCTCCACAAGCTGGAAAAGGCAAGAAATGGATTCTCCTCTAGAGCTTCCAGAGTGAATGCAGCCCTGCTGAAACACTGATTTTAGCCCAGTGAAACAAGTATTGGACTCCAGACCTCCAGAACTATAAAATAATACATTTCTGTTGTTTGAAGCCACTAAGTTTGCAGAAGTTTTTTACAGCAGCAGTGGGAAACCAATACAGACACATTTGAATCTGAGATACATAAGAATCATCCAAGCAGAGATCTGAGACAGTTTTATAGAGGGGTCTGGGATGGAATTATACATTTGGGAGTCATTAGCATATATATATGTATGGCATATATACTATATATATAATATTTTAACATCTCTGAAATCAGGGTATGTCTTACAACCGATCACATAATTGTTATTGTCAAGCAATATGCCCATGCATGTCCAGGTGCCCAGACTGGACAAATGTGACCCCTGAATATTTCAGTCAACAAAACACAAGAACTATTTGAGAAAGGTCTGAATCCTAGTTGTTGTCTGGGTGCTTTCTGTTAACACATTTTGATAAGATCAAGAAAGAGCCAACATCAAAACTTTCAGAATCTTACACTAGAATCCTTCTCCTATACCAGTAGAGAATTCTCTTAAGTAATGCTGATTCTCTTAAGGAACAATCTTGATGGATAGTCAACAAAGAAAAACATGAATTTGAGTCAAAAAGTAGTTCCAAAGAATTGGCCTCCAAAAAATCCAAGTATTTCATACATTAAGCAATACACTATGCTTTTAATATTTCCTTTTAATACATGCACAAAGGTCTAGGGGAGATTTTTCAAAAGTTATGAAATAAAAATTTTAAGTGATAAGAAAGTATCATGTCAACATAATTAACATGTTTTACTTCCACCACTCATAAAATAACGGTGAACCTTACAATTGAGTGGTGCCTTAAACTTGACAGTCTTCATTACCATGGAGATGAGTGCGATGATAGAAGATTCAAAGAGAGAATATAGAACAAGAAGAGAAGATCCAGGGAAAATCTCTCAGAAATATTAATGCTAAGTAATGTGACATTATATAGAGTCATAAAAATATTTATATTCCTGGGCTTCCCTTGTAGCTCAGTTGGTAAAGAATCTGCCTATAATGCAGGAGACCTGCGTTCGATTCCCGGGTCAGGAAGATCCCCTGGAGAAGGAAATGGCAACCCACTCCAGTAATCTTGCCTGAAGAATCCCATGGACTGTAGCCTGCCAGGCTCCTCTGTCTATGGGGTCACAAGAGTCGGTCACAACTTAGCGACTAGACCACCACCATCACCACCAATCACACTTGGGGCAATTCCTCCCAAGAAAGTCATCCAAAAGAAGAAAAAGATAATTACACTACGCAGTGGGAGTTTACTTCCATGAGGAAGCGAGGTGGGCCTGAATGACAGTTTCAGAAGCCGGACTGTGACCCTGAGTCCCAGCCCTCTGACACTGGCAAGCTCCCCATGCCTCATGCCAAGTGAGAAACAGTCCATCATTACTTGGATCATAATAGGCTTGATGAACCAATGACTTTTGCGTCCTGGAAATCTCTTTTCCCTCTCCAAACAGGTACACAGGCCATCCTGACTTCTCTGTGTAATCTCACATTTAGACTTACCAAAAGAGAGAAGACAATTAGATCACTTTGATCTTTTCCAATATGGTGCCCAGACATTGGGCAGAGTCTCTTGTGGAGCTGCTTTGTGGGCCTTTCTGACATGATATGCCTGCCTTCTGGCAGATCCCTGGCCCGTTAGTATCTATAGGGATGGCAGAGTCACCTGGCTTAGAGTGTGACAACTTATGAGGACAGACTTGTGCACAGTTACTTGCCTCACAGGCGGGCTTGTGGCCACAACAGGCACCCAGATTTTCATGGACTATCCAGAACTACACAGGTAGGAAAGGAAGGAATAGGTGTGCTTTTTATTACAGAAAAGAGAGAGGGATGGCAATCTAAATATCCAAAAGTAATGAGATGATTATTCAATTACTTTAGTACATTCACTCAACAGAGTTTTCTTCATATTTAGAAATATCAATTATGAATAACAAGAATAACAAGTAGCAATATGGAAAAGGAAAAATACAACACTAAACAAAACTATCAGTGAAACTCCATAAAAACATCTATTTATATGGAAAATTATCCTAGTTGTTTAGGGAGTGGGATTGTAAGTGACCATTTTCTCTGTAATTTGATTTGTGAGGCATTATTATTTTATAACCAGAAGTAGAAAACACTATTTGAACAGTTACAGTTTATGGAATAAAGCCATAAATCCAGCATCATAAAAGATACACAATCTAGAGTTGCAAACTACTAAAAAATGAAATTAATAGAAACTATATGACAAGTGACCAATAAAAGTCTGATCTAAATAAATGATGCTTTAAAATGAACTCATAAAGACCCAAAGCAGAATGATCTATTTCCTTTCATATTTATTTCATCAGAAATAAATTTATTATCAATACAATGGTTCTTGCAAAAAAGCAGAATAGGTTTTTATGTAACTTCTACTTAATAACATTTTGACTTCTTCAAAGATCTCAAAGGATTTTCACATATAATAAGCTTTCCTACACTGACAATTGAATAGTACGTATCAGTCCCATTTTTACAGAGGAGGAATTGGTAAAGACATGTTCAAGATAATCCACTGCTCAAATATTCAAGTGAAAAAGTTGCTAATTTTTGGCCTACTTAATTGATGATATCAAATACCCAGCATTCTGTACTCCCCTGACATTGCTGAATAATAATTTTTTAGCTAACTGAAGCCCATGTCTTTAGATATCAAGGACACTTACTGCCGTATTTAGTATTATTCCCTCTCATCAATGCATTACAATTTTCCCTGCCTCCTTAAACAGGATACACTGAACATAATTTAGCCTTTTAAAATCAAAGATTCTATTTATTAAAATGAATATCAAGAATTATATACTAATTTTTTTTGAAATGGCTTTTTGGGTTTTTTAAATGCATAACAATTTTTATGAAAAAATGGCCCCAGATATAATTTTACCCTTTGAATTACTGAATCATTATTCCTGAATATTTCTATGTGTACACACATACACACACATACATATTCATATTCCATCCTGGTGAACCTGCCTATTTTCTCACTGCCCCATTTTTTCTTTTTGAAATATATATATTTTATTTAATTATAATTGACAGTGTTTCAGGTGCACAGCAAGTTGATTCAGTTATACAAATACACATATACTATGCTTGAAATTATTTTCCATCATAGGTTATTACAAGGTACTGACTGTAGTTCCCTATGTTACACAGTAAAACTTGTTGCTTGTTGCATATCTAGAAATCTAGCATTCTATTCCTACTAAGTCAAATAAGTGGAATCAAAATGTCATAGATTTTTTAGTTAGGCAAAAATTCATAAGCTTTCTAAAATATATATATTATACATATTTATAAATATGTATACAAAAGCTTTTCTACTATACTCGATAAAGGCTTGAGAAAGAATATCAAAAAAAAAAAAGAGAAGAGATTAAGAAATTGGAGAACTTACACTGTATAGAATGGGAGCACTGAATATGAAATAGAAAAAGTGAAACAAACTAGGTAAAGGTAAAAAGGTCATCATATAGAACAGTTGTTTTCAAACTTGACTGCTCATTAGAAACATATCTGGAGCTCTGGGGGAAAAAAGCAATACCTGAGCATTTGCATTTCAAAAATTTCAAGATAATTCTGACATGGGTCAGATTTTAAAAAGTGATTACAGGTTTTTCTATTAGATCCTAGTGTGGGTGATATCCTGGTAGCTCAGACCATAAAGAATCTGCCTGCAATGCAGGAGACCTGGTTTTGATCCCTGGGTCAGGAAGATCCACTGGAGAAGGGAATGAAACCCACTCCAGTATTCTTGCCTGGAGAATTCCATGGACAGAGGAGCCTGGTGGGCTACAGTTCATGGGTTGCAAAGAGTTGGACATGACTGAGAAACTCATACTGGATACTTTGGTGATATAGAGTTCTATTATTTTTCTGTTGACCAATCATGATACAATGGTATTAAGTGAGTAACAGTTACATAATCACAAGAGTAAAAGATATTTATCAGTTTTCACAATCAATAGCCAGATAAAAAATAAAAGATAATTATAATTACAAGCCATAATGGGAATATGATTAACTTAACAATATAAAATAATTACAATTTGGAGGGGTGTCAAGCAGAGTGCTGTGGTAAGTGGAAGTGCATACATGCACATGTTTTCATCCACCCGGCCAGTCTATGTCTTTTGGTTGGTGCGTTTAATGCACTTACATTTAAGGTAATTATCAATATGTATGATCCTATCACCACTTTCTTAATTTATTATTTATTCAGGTTTATTTTCTGTAGGTCTTTTCCTTCTCTTGTATTTCCTATCTAGAGAAGTTCCTTTAGCATTTGTTGTAAAGCTGATTTCGTGGTATTGAATTCTCTTAACTTTAGCTTATCTGGAAAGCTTTTGATTTCTCCATCAAATCTGAAGGAGAGTCTTGCTGGGTATTCTTGGTTGTAGCTTCTTCCCTTTCATCATTTTAAATATATCATGCCATACCCTTCTGGCTTGTGGCATTTCTGTTGAGAAATCAGCTGATAGCCTGATGCAAGTTCCCTTGTATGTTACTTGTCGTTTTTCCCTCGTTGCTTTTAATATTTTATCTCTGTCTTTAATTTTTGTCAGTTTGATTACTATGTGTCTCAATATGTTCCTTCTTGGATTTATCCTTCCTGGGATTCTGTGCTTTCTGGACTTGGTTGACTATTTCTTTTCCCATGCTCCAGAAGTTTTCAGCTATTGTCTCTTCAAATATTTTCTCAGGCCCTTTCTCTCTCTCTTCTCCTTCTGGAACCCCTATAATGTGAATGTTGGTGCATTTAATGTTGTCCCAGAGGTCTTGTAGGCTGTCTTCATTTCTTTTCCTTGTTTCCTCTATATTCTGTTCTGTGGCAGTGATTTCCACCATTCTGTCCTCTAGGTCATTCATCTGCTCTTCTGCCTCAGTTATTCTGCTATTGATTCCTTCTAGTGTATTATCCATCTCTGTTTGTTTATTCTTTAATTCTTCTAGGTCTTTGGTAAACATTTCTTGCATCTTCTCAATCTCTGCCTCCATTCTTTTCCTGAGATCCTGGATCATCTTTACTATCATTATTCTACTTTTTCTGGAAGGTTGCCTATCTCCATGTCATTTAGTTGTTTTTCTGGGGTTTTATCTCGTCCTTTCATCTGGAACATAACTTTCTGCTTTTTTATCATGATTAACTTTCTGAAATATGGTTTTTGTTTTAGCTGCTGTGAGACTGTGCTTCTTCTTGCTTCTTGTCTGCCCTCTGATGGAGGAGGCTAAGAGGCTCATGTAAGTTTCTTGATGGGAGGGACTGGTGATTGGAAAAACTGGGTTTTGCTCTGGTGTGCAGGGCCTTGCTCATAAAAGCTTTAATCCAAGTATCTGCTAGTGGGTGTGGCTTCCCTGGTGGCTCAGAGGTTAAAGTGTCTGCCTGCAATGCGGGAGACCTGGGTTCAGTCCCTGGGTTGGGAAGATCCCCTGGAGAAGGAAATGGCAACCCACTCCAGTATTCTTGCCTGGAGAATCCCATGGACAGAGGAGCCTGGTGGGCTACAGTGCACCGGGTCGCAAAGAGTCTGACACGACTGAGCAACTTCACTCACTCACTCACTCGATAATCTGTGGGGTTGTATTCCCTCCCTGGTAGTTGTTTGGCCTCAGGTGACCCAGCCCTGGGTCTATGGTAGGGTTAATGGTGAACTCCCTCTATGGTAAAGTTAATGGCGAACTCCAAGAGGGTTTACGCCAAAGGGGACCTTCCAGCGCCCCTGTCCCTGAGGTAAGCCCCTGCACCCCACGCCTCCACAGGAGGGCCTCCAACACTAGCAGGTGGTTTTGGTTCAGTCTCTTGAGAGTCACTGCTTCTCTCCTCTGGGTCTTGGTGCATGCAAAATTTTATTTGTGCCCTCCAAGACCAGAGTCTCTGGTTTTTCCCAGTTGTCTGGAAGGCTTGTTATCAAATCCCGCTGGCCCTTAAGGCCAAATTCCCTGGGGATTCCCAGTCCTTTTGTCAGATCCCCAGGCTGGGAAGCCTGATGTGGGGCTCAGAACCTTCTCAACAGTGCAAGAACTTCTTTGGTGTTATTGTTCTCCAGTCTGCGGGTTCTCCCGGCAGGTATGGGATTTGATTTTGTTGTGATTGCCCCCCTCCTACTGTCTTGCTGGGGCTTCTTCTTTGTCTTTGGATGTGGGATATCTTTTTTTGGTGGGTTCCAGTGTCCTCCGATCAGTGGTCCTCCTGGTTCAATAGTGAGTTGCAATTCTGGGGCTCTCACAGGAGGAGTTAAGCACACAGCCCTTTACTCTGCCATCTTGAAGCCCCTCCAGGTGGTTTTAATGGGAAAGCTGTGGTTTGTCATTCTGATTCCCTCCCCACCTAGGGCTGTAAACGTTTGGCACAGGGGTGGGCACATGACTAGAGACTGGTCATTCAGTTCCTTCCTTGGACATTTAAAATTGAAAGAAAAGGAGGGAGGGTGGGAGAAAGATCAGTCTCTTATCAAGTGACCAGACTATCAAATGAAAATTCCGAGATCTGTTAAAGATGATACATCTGACACAAGAACCTAAAGGCTGAGAAGGTTTAAGAAAGAATGTGGAGAGGCACAGATGAAACGTGGAGAGCCCTGATGGCTTCCAAGAGCCTGGGTCTAGTGCCTTCCTGAGGCCCAGCTAAATCTCTGTCCCTGGGTTCTGTGAGGCACCCACGTATTCCAGGGTGACCTTCAGAATATTTAACAATGGCACAGGAAAACAAAAATCAGGACAGGGGCAAAGGCCAGTACACAATCCCGGAAGTCAGCTGTCATCCCAGGCATCACCCCTTTTGTTACGGAGCATAAAGTCCTGAGACAATCCCCTGGTGTCTGAGGCTGTGAGGAGACATGTGAGGGTCTCAAGGCATTTTACAACATAACAACTGGCATCTCCATGCAAGTACAACCAGATGACTATCAACTCTGTCTGTATCCTTATAGGAAATGCTGCTTTTGCACTACAGTGGTTTCTGTCACTCACAACTTTGACTCTGAAAAAATATGATTTGTGCTGTGTCATGATTTGTCATCTATTTTGCTGACATAATTCGATGGTAACTTCAGAAAGTCTTAGGGGCTTGAACAAACTTTGAAGTCATTTTGTCCAATTTCCCACCTAATGGGAAAATTCACTTTTCATCTAAATAATTCAGTACATGGTAGAAGAAATGTTATGCCTTTCAACTGAATAAAAGCATAAGAAATATAACCCACAAATTAAATTTTTATATTGCAAAGTAATAGCTGTTTACTGTAGAAAACTTTTTTTAAATCTAGATGAAAAAAGCATAAGATGGAACCCATCCAATCATTAATTTTTAAAAAATCCCTGTTAATACCTTTGTTTGTATATATCTTGATTTTATGCATTTATAGAATTTCTAGTTTTTTGCAAGACAAGTTTTACCTGGAAATTATCTTTTAGTTAATATAGTACGCTCCTTCTTTCCATAAAACCCAGATTTTTAGCCTCTTGTCTTGTGTTTCATTCCTTGGGTGTGTGGGCAATGGGAGAAGGAAGGAGGGCAGAGTGTCAGAGTTCTCTGAGGTACGAGGTTTACGTAGCTCTGTGCTCCCGGCGCAGCTCTCAGGAGAACAAGGTTGACCTTATTTCCAGGCAGAATTATTCATGTCACCACTTTTACTTTGGAAGCTGTTTAGCAAGTCATGTCTGACTGTATGAGAAAGGATGAATTTACACGTTCAGCAGCAGGTGCACCAAAGTCAACAAAGTCCATTATTTAATCTCCAATATTAGCTCCCACGTTGAAAAATGGGAGGAAGACAAATGAGTTCTAGAACCTCATATATCATTGAGCTTCCTTTCATCCAGTGGGAAGTAAAGTCTTTCCAAGTAAGAAAAGCTGTTTGCATTTAATCACTTAGACTTATATCCTGAGTATTTTTAAGGTGATGCAAATTGTTCGTATAAAAGAGGACCTGCCAGACCAAGGGGAGAGGCTGGCCACCACGTGGGGACAAATCATCCACCGTGGATCTGAAATGGAGATACCTGAGAATCCAAGTGAAGGGGGCACAAAGGAAGAGAAGGAACAGAGGAACAGAAGTTAAGTCTCATCAGGCTGGACAGATCTGTGCTCCAAGATGCCAAATTAAAGGCCACAAGAAGAAAAACTATTGCCATTTTGGTCTACATAAACAAAAGTGCAATGTTCAAAAAAACATAATGGTCCACCTGAACTCCATATTCATCGTCCTCTGTTCGGATCAGGTGCTCAGATCTGGAAACTCACTGGAAGAGAGAGACTGGCAAACGAGGACATATCCAACAACAAAACAAGCCAGAGGTCAAGGGGCACCTAAGGAGGTTTTAAGGTAACAGGTAAGGGTTACTTGGAGAAAAGGCTGAAAGAAATGAGTTACCCTCCTTAAAATTTGAAAGCACTTATGGTTATCATAAAGAAAATATTTAGGAGTTTAAAGGGTCCACCTATACACACTACTGGGCTTCCCTGGTAGCTCAGTGGTGAAGAATCCACCTGCCAATGCAGAAGATGTTGATTTGATCCCAAGTCGGGAAGATCCCCTGAAGAAGGGAATGCCAACCCACTCCAGTATTCTTGCCTAGAGAAGCCCATGGACAGAGGAGCCTGGCAAGAAACAGTCCAGCCATAGGGTCACAAAGACTCAGACACGACTGAGCAACTAAATACACACACACTACTATACCCAATTTTTCTTCTTTAATGTTTATGAATTTTTTTACAATAAACATATCACTTCTGTAGTCATATTAAAACCAGTAAATATATAGAAAGAGGAAGAAGAAACAAAAGTCCAGATGATGGGAGTAGAGTGTGTGTGTGTATTTGTATACAGAAAGAATAGTTTTCCTTCACTCTTCATTTTTATCTTAAATTATAAAAGCAATACATGAACACATAACAAGTAATTCAGATATAATTTCAATCATTCAACAGATATCCACTGAATACCTATTATGCACTCTTACTCTTCATGGTTCTAGAGGACAGAACAAGTAGTAGCAGGTAGAAGAGACATGGAGGTAGACGGTGGCTCAGAATAAAAAAGAGGAGATGTGTGTGTGTGTATAACTGATTCACTTTCCTGCACAGCAGGAATACAACATCGTGAAATGACTGTATGCAAATAAAAAGTTTTTTAAAATATATTATCAGAACTGCCAACAACAGAATGGGTGGTTTTATACAAGCAAGAGCTTCCATGTCATTGTAAGTATTCAATCACGTATATCATTGTGGAAATTCTTCAACTGATAGATGCATGCATACATGCATGCTAAGCCGCTTCAGTCGTGTCCGACTCTCTGCGACCCCACGGACAGCAGCCCACCACGCTCCTCTGTCCACGGGATTCTCCAGACAAGAGTACTGGAGTGGGTTGCCATGTCCTTCTCCATACTGATAGATACTTGATAGATAATATATACATGACTTCCAAGATCCCTTCTGAGAATATATGACTTTCTAAATTAACATTAAGGATCAGGAGATAAGTCCTCACCAGTCATCAGCCATACAATATTGGGAAACTCGATTCCCTCCTGATAGTCCTTTCTAAAATAAGAGAAATAGCACTGACTTAAACCAATGTAAACTTGACAGATGATATTTAGAGAATATTTCAGAATGCTTCATGTTTAGTAGGTAAATATAGTCATTTGTTGTAAATTATCTACTGTAATTCTCAGGGCTATATCATCATCTATAATATTAAAATCCTTAATGAATGTCTGAAACTCAAACCTGAAATGCAAGTACTACTTAAAAAAAAAACTCTGGCTCTACACATGGGGCTCACTGTTCATCCATTATTTCCACACTTTCACAATACAGTTATGTCACCATATGACCTTCCATACACTGGTACTATTCATACCACAATGATTCAGAAATAACTTTGGAGATTTAGGCATTTTTTTTTACAGTAAAAGAGAATTAAAAAAGCCAAAATAAGATATCACCTTATATCCCCTAAGATGACTATAATCAAAAGGACACAATAAGAAATATTGGTGAGGATATGGAGAAACTGGAACCCTCATGCACTGCTTGTGGGAATGTACAAAAATACAACCATTCTGAAAAACGTTGGCAGTCCATCAAATGCTAAACATGGAGACTTATCATATAACCCAGCAACTCCACTTGTAGGTACACACCCAAGATAAATGAAAACTTATACCGGCATAAAAACTTGTCCATGAAAAAAAAGAAAACTTGTCCATAAACATTCATAGCAGCATTATTCATATAGCCAAGAAGTAGAAATAAATCAGATACCCATCAACAAATAAACAAAAATGTAGCATTCATACAGTAGAATATAGTTCAGCAACAAAAAGGAATGAAGTATTAACATGTGCTACAATGTAGATGAACTTCAAAAACATAATGCTAAGTGAAGGAAGTTAACCCCAAGAGAGTATTTATTGCATGATTCCATTTATGTGGCATGTTCAGAATAGGTAAATTCATGGAAACAGAAAACAGATTAATGGTTGCCTAGGGCTGGGAGACGGTGGGAGGGGACATAAGAGGGACTGCTAGTGGGAAAAGGGTTTCTTTGGGGGATTGTGAAATGTTCTAAAATTAATTGTGGTGATGGTTACACAACTCTAAACATACTAAAATCCACTGCACTGTACACTTTAAATGGGTGAATTATATGTTACGTAAATTACATTTCAACAATGCTATTTTTAAAAAAAGAAATAAAGTTAAACTTTCACAACTCCATTTCAGCTTCCCAAATTTCTCTGACCGATATCTAACCTGTTGTAATATTTCCTAGATATAGCTTCATAACTAAGACACCACTACAGAAATGGGATGTGGTCTTCCAGTACAATGTTCAGCTGTGTGTCAGAGCTTTGAAACAAAGGCCAGAGGGTAGAACAACCTAGCAAACCAAATTTAGACCTTGTGAAAAAATATTGCATAAGTGAAATATTAGCTTCAGGGCCTCATGAGCTGATGGGACCCAGTTAAACTTACTGGAGATCAGAGTTCAGTGACACAGATAAAAAACTAACTAGAAAATAAAGCAGAAGTTCCAGTGTTTCAAGGTATGCATAGATGAAAAGCCTCTGCAATTTGAGTCAAAGTCTTAGAAAGATCAGAAGAGAATACGAGAGTAAAGAAATCACCAAATAACAAAAAGAGAAACAAGACCACAAATTAAGACGTTCACCAAAGAAAAAGGTGGAGTGAATGAAAAACAAGTTTTCCTTTTTTTTCCTTGCTTGCCTTGTCTTCTCAACAGGAATGAAAAATCCACAGGGCGAGGTCCTTTTGAGTCCCTTCACGGCACTTACATAGAATTCCTCCTGCCAGAGGGAATTCTAGTGACAGAAGGACCCATGTTACCCAAGTTGTGGCCACCCTCACAGCATCTCATCCCACAGCCCCTGTGTTCATCTGCTTCACACACCTGGCTCCTCCATTTGTCAGACCTGCCAGGCTCTCTCCCACCTTATGGTCCCCCGCCATGCTGGTCCTTCTACCTGAACACTCTGCCATGTTCTTTTCATAACCTTTTTTCATCCTTCAGGTCTCAGCTAAAATGTTATCTCCTCAAGGAGGCTCTCACCACCCCATATTAATTAAGTGGGTTCCCATGAGTCTGTCATCCCATCCAAGTTGTTTACCTCATAGTAAACAGCACTTCACAAATATTTATTCCATCCCTAGTTTTATACAAAGGTACTCTTTGAGCTGCTGAAGATATAGAATGTACTAAACAAATAGCCACTCAGTCATGTCCTACTCTTTGTGACCCCACGGACTGTATGTAGCCCACCAGGATCCTTGGTCCGTGGATTTTCCAGGCAAGAATACTGGAGAGGGTAGCCATTCCCTTCTCCAGGGGCTCTTCCTGACCCAGGAATCAAATGGGTCTCCTGCATTGCAGGCAGATTCTTTAATGTCTGAGCCACCAGGGAAGCCCCAAAACAAATAGTAATTCAGTTCATATCTGTTGTTTCTTACACATTCTTTGCAAGCAAACTGTAACCTTCTTGTAAGCAGGGACTGGCTAAAATGGCAGCATTTAGACACAGCATGATGTAGTGATCAAGTGCCTGAGAATTACAAGAGAATCCTGGCTCTCCTGCTTAACCAAATTATTTAACTTCTCTGAGCCTCAGTGCCTTCATCTGTAAAGAAGGCATAATAATAGTTGCTACAAAACTAAATACTTAGTAGAATTTAGTTACTTTGATAACTATTGGAAAAATACTTGACCCATACCATGCTCCAAAAAAAATGTTTATCAAAGAAAAGTTTTTTGATTATTGGGCCAATACTGTACATGAAAAACCAGTGGTTTTAGTTAAATGAATTAAACTATGGTGCCTTTGGTTAAAATTATTTTTGTAACTGGGCTAATACATAACGAGAGAGTAGATCAGCAACAACAAAATGCCTCCTTTCATGTTTGAACTCTTTGTTAAAAGAAATTCTTTGGTCTTAGATCCAATGTGACATTCTTGATCAATTCCAAGCCAGTGGAAGAATTCTCTTTTGAATTTGCTAGAAATATTGTGGTTGTTTTCTACCACAGAGGAGGTTCTGGAACTTTCCATGAAGAAAGAACTATCAACTTCCGCCTTTGTCTATAATCTGACTTCCAATGTCCTGAAAGAAACCACGTGTCTCTAGGAGCTGTTGGAAGGGTTGCAGAGATACCTCTGTACTGTCATCTGCTGCTCCTATCCTCTTCTCCTTCATATAGCCACAATTTTTATTAACAATTTGAAGTTTCCATCCATATAAAACCAAAATAGAGTTATGAAGAGGCTAACTACTAACCATTCTGGATGGCAATAACTCCTTTCTGTAAACATCAGCCAAACAAAAGTAAAAATGCAGAGCATCAGCCCCTGTATTCTATATGTACATACTTCTAGGAAAGACATAATAAAATGGAAGGAGGTGGACTAAAGTAATCAAAGCAACTGGGAGCTGCCGGCTGGTATTTACAATGATCTCGCTAAGTTCTGGCACTTTTGAAGGTTACAGAAAAGCAAAGTATTTTGTCATAGATTTGTCTTCAAGAAGTCTATAGTCTCTTTAGACCATAATCTCCATATGTGAAAACAGGAAAGCCTTTATAAAGGAGTACAATATACGGTAGGCAGAAGAATTAGCGCCACCGCCAAAGATGTCCACATCCTAATTTCAGGATCTGTGAATATATTAGGTTATGTAGCAAAAGGGAATTTAAAGTTGCAGATATAATTAAGTTGCAGATATAATTAAAATTGCTAATCCTCTGACCTTAAAATAGGGAGATTATTCTAGATTATTCAGGTGGGTCCAATGTAATCACAAGGGTACTTTAAAGTGGAAGAAGGAGGTGGAAGAGTGTTAGAGAAAGATACATGATGACGAAAGTAGGGTCAGAGAGAAGCTGTTTTGCTCCTGGATTTGAAAACGAAGGGAAGAGAACATGAGTCAAGGAACGCAGGCAGCCTCTAGCTTTGAAAAGTACAGAAACAGATTCTCCTTGATAGAAGAAAATTTCACATATTAAGATGTGGGGAAGTCATTCTGGCTTATACATAATTTCACTCGAACTTTGTGCTAACTAGAACAATTTGTCTTATGGCCTGTCAAACATGCATTGTACATCCATTTCAATCATTAAAGAAAAGAATGCATTTAAAAATCAAAATGAAGTAAGTGTGATTCAGGCTTCAAAATGGGAGGTGGGTGGCCACTGTGGATGTGGCTTCAGACATGTTGTTCCTGCATCATTGAGAATTTGAAATTTCTGAACTGTATCAGCCTCGAGGACAGACTCGAAACAACATCTGCTAGTAGCATCCAGCCACACCTTATGGTCTCAAGGTCTTCCATCGTAACTATGCAACCATTCTCGACACCAACCAGTCTTGCTTAACAAGCCCTCTTACTTGCCAGCTTCAACTCTTAATTCTTGACAAATAGCTTATGCAACTTTGTGGGTTTTGCCTAAATCAGCCTTCACCACTTTGGAGTCCAGCAGAATATAATTCAAGTGTTTTTGAATCTGTGTCTCCTAGGCTATAGTCCTCAGTTTGACTCAAATAAAACTTTCTTTTCTATTCCTATTAATAGATTGTTTATTGATTATTTCCATCTACATCCTTCAGAGCTTTCAGGAGGAATGAAGCCCTGCCAACATCTTAGTTTTAGCCCAATAAGATCTTGTTGAACTTCTAACCTACAGAACTGCCAGATAATAAATGTGTGTTGTTTTAAGTCACAAAGTTGTTTAAGCAACTAATTTGTTACAGCAGCAACCAGAAACTAGTACAACACATAATACTACTCTAAACTACTATTATTAGAAAATAATTTAGAAAGTGGAGAGAGAGCAATGCTGATTAAAGTTATTAGGAAAAATGACTGAGTAAATGCGATTTGAGAATACTCTTTTCAGAATTTATAGGATGAAATGTAAAAGACAAAATCTGAAAAGGGATCTATGTTAGATCTATAAAATCAAAACAGGAGCATTGGTTTGTACACTAAATCCCAGATTACCAGAACCAGAAAGTAATTCCTTGAAACTTGAAAGAGGTAGCTTTAAGATGGATGGACAGATATATGGATGAATGGAGACAGAGACGAAGAGAGAAAAGCAGAAAGAGAAAGGGGAACTGCTGCTTTATGCAATGTGAGACTCTTTCATCTTTAGAGGAAGCAGAAGCTGAAAGTATAAAAAGCTTTAAAACTTTCAGATAAATTCAGGGATACCAGATCCAAAATGAGGTCAGGGAAACCAAGATGTTGGGGTGAAAATCAAGCCTTTGTCATGTAGATAACTTGCTTCCCCCACCACCACCACCTCAGTTACCAAAGCCTGTCAGAGACAGTTCCAGCTTCCAGCAACTTGGAGCTCACACATGTGGCAACTTCTGTTCTTATCTCAGGTTTGAAGATTCCTTGGAAAATAACAAAGTTGGCTTAAGTGTTCCTCTCCCTCCCCACTATCATGTGTCTGTTTTTCTGGTCTAAAAACAGCAAAGAAGAAAGGGCCTCCTCTGCTCTTTCAGGGACATACTTGAAAGCTTAGGTCTTGAGCAGCTGGAAGCATCCTTCCTAACTATGGGGGCGTTCACAGTTGCCCTCCTGCTTCACAGACACACAATTACTCTCCTTCTACAGGAATTCTTCTCCCCTTTTCAGATTCTATTCCCTATTTCTTACTAGAGGGCCTTTCTCTGAGCTATTGAGTAACATTCCACTCCCTGGGAGATACCAGACAATGAGGAGTGAGGGGACACCTAAGAAATATGTGAGGTCTAGCTGGCTTTTGCCTCCTCCAGAACTACAGTCCACATTTGCATGGACAGAGTACATGGGATCAGTGGGGACCCACTGCAGCAGGAAAATGACCCTACCAGTCATGAGGCCTGACAGTGGGGCATTGAGGAAGACAGGCTTGGTGAGGTCATCACTGCATCTGCTCTTACACTTAAGGGATGAGACTCAGAGGCCAGATGCTGAGCATTCCTCACCCGTTAGGACTCCTGGGGGAATATGTGATCATCTACTAAAAGCCTGCAAGTTCACTTAGGTCTTTAGACCAGTAAGGTTTGAGAACTGCATACGGTGGATGCCTTCCGTCAAGACTCAAAGGAAAAAAGAGCTTAAGCTATCAACCTCATCTATTTGCCTTCTTGTAAAATTGTCAGAGTGACTCCAAAACAGTTGTAACTCATTTCAAACCCAGGCGTGTACATGTCATGCTTCCTTTCAAAGAATGACAGACTTCGAAATATTTTAGGTTCCCAGCAGTTGTTCAAAAGCTGATAAATAATACAACCAACATACATGGCACTGAAATAAAACAACTTGATCATTACATGACTGTCTTATAAGGCAAATGTGCCTTTTTTTTCCCCTTAAAGATATCCCTGGAGGTTTATAAAATTGGGGAGTGGGGGGCTTCTCTGCCCAACACAATGGGTTGTCACTCTTTCAGGAGGTAGACCTTAGCAGCAGCAGAGGAAAATGTTGGAGCTGATTCAGGAGACATTTTAAGTAGACTATTTTACCAGCTGAAGGCCAAAAGGGAAATAGGAAACAAATAATCATAAAATGAACTTTCTGCTGCTGGAATATAAGAGCTCCCTGGAAATTAACGTCTCTGCTCTGCTGTTCCACCGGTAGGGATTTCCAGTGCTATTCCAAGAACTTTGCTCTTTCATCCCTGTCACACTTCTTGTTCTTTCCAATGTTTACTTCTATTATCACCCACCAATATATGAGGCAATTTTGTGCATTAAGACCTTTCCTAAAGCTTGGCTCAGTTCTATTAACCTTTATGCGTAATTTATAGTTAAGGTCTAAATGGCACTGGGGCATGTAAATAGTGTCTTGTGGGCTCTGCCATCATGAGGAAAGTACTGTGCTTAAGTGGCTCCAACACATTTGCTCAGAACATTATGAAAGGAACTGCTGAGATCTCTGCAGGAGTTATTTAGTGAAATTCTACAGAAGATTAACATTGCTTTGTAACAGACTTTTCTCTGTGTTAAGCCTGGAAGCCTTCAAGGAAATCTGTGGAATCCAAGGCTTTGTCTTTCTTTCACATCAGTTTCTGAGCTGCTCATCTAAAAAGAAAAAAAGTCTGGAAGCCAGAAATCTCAGAGACTTCCTAATTTCCTTGGGATCTCTCATCAAAGATGAGTAGATTTGAGAAGTCTCTCTACATCTCAGGAGTGAGCGCAAAGAAAGGAAAGCACCCTTGGCCAAGGTGATGCCATGGAACAGATTTCTCACATTCTTCTTCAACCTTCCTTTCACTTTCATCCCAAAGCAGTTGGTATATCTCTGACCATTCCCAGGATACCCATCCAGACTCACAGGAAGCCCCAGAGTGTCCAACTGGCCCAGCCAATCTGCTGCTAAGGACCCCAGAAACTCGAGCAATTTCCTATCTGCTTCCTTCCTTTCATCCATCCATCCATTGATTCATTTACATCCTATTGATCACCTATATTTGTGAGGTCCTCCTAGATTCTGGGCAAGATGAATACAACTCTTTTTCTCATGAAGTTTTAAATTCAGGCTGGAAAGAGACACATTCAAAAGATAATTTCACAAATAATTAATTGTAATTGGATAAGGACTTTAGAAGAAAAGTATGGTGCAATGAGAGAATATGACAGAGGTTTCTGGCCTAGTCTGGATGTGGAGGTGGGAGAGGCCAAGAAGAGCTTCTCTGAGGCAGTAACATTTGTGCAGATTCTTAAAGGATGAGCAGGAATTCATCAGGCAGATGGTGAGGGGTCGAGGGCTGGCAGGAGGGCTGGGCGGGTGGGTGGGGGTAGAACCTAGGCATCCAGATAAGCATTTAGGAGCACCCTGATGTATGAATGACTGCAGTGGGCAGGGAGTGTATTTGCAGCATGGCCAGCAGGGAAAACAGAGCAGATGATCAGGCCAGATCTACCCTTGGAAGGGCTTAGGAAGACACAGTTGTCAGCTTAGCTTGTCTTCGAGCAGTCAAAATTCTGAACTCACACCTTCTTGGGGTTCTCAAGCTGGGTGAACCCTAAACTCATCAGACCAGTATTCCTGAGGCCAGACACTAGGCCAAAGCCACAGGAGATAAGCAGCCGACCAAGGGCATAAACCAAATGCGATGTGTGGACCTGGTTTGAATTCTGATTCAACTGAGTCACCTGCAAATAGACATCTGGGGATGATGAGGAGACAGACAGTTGACCCTTGGCTAACACAGCCTTCAATCGTACCAGTCTGGTTATATGCAGCTTTTTTTCAATAAATATTCCAAAAAAAAGTGTGAAACATCATGTCCTGGGCTTGTAGTGAGGTCGTTAGCCTATTCTTACCTAAGCATAATGTGAGTGATATTTAACAAAATTAACAATGTGGGTTTTTTTTTTTTTTTTTTTTGCTGTTTCATAACTTTGCTTCCAAAGAACTGCATCACCAAACAGTGTGCCTCCCTCTCTCTCTTCCCCTCTCTCTCTCTTAGGTTATTAGGGAAATTTGGTATCAGCCTATCATTATTGGTACGTATTTTGGGTTTTTTTTAAGTTTGTGATACTGTATTATGCCTATGACTGTAATACTGTATGTCATAAAAATTTTTAAATAATTCATTCTTAGTGTAAAGGCTAGGCTACAGTGAAGCAATCATAGCTAGTTTGAGCAATCAGACTGCTGCATCTTCATAATCAATGTATGTGAATAAATATGAATTTCTTGTTCACATTATCTTTTTACCTTTAATATCTAGTGTTGGTAATACATATAACACCCACAGTGTTTTGTATCATATAAGACATTGCTGATGTAGGTACTTACAGATGATTCATCTTGTAAACAGACAATGTAAACTCAGGGTATCAATAAATTCAGTACTTTACTATAAGTGTATTTCCTATTCCTTTCCTTAATGACATTTTCTTTAGCTTACTATACTATATACAGTATATAATACCTATAACATGAAAAATATGTGTTAATTGATTCTTGGTAAGGCTTCCAGTTAATAGTGGGTTACTAGAAATTAAGCTTAGGAGGAGTTAAAACTTATACGTGAATTTTCCACTGCAGGAAGGGGAGGGCAATGCCCCTAACCCCTGCTTTATTCAAGGGTCAATTTCAATATTAGATGATATAAAGAAATTACTGTTAATTTGAAGATACAAAAATGGTATTATAGTTGAGTAAGAAAATGCCCCCTTTTCCCTAGTATATTTAAGAGTGAAATGTCATGATGCCTATGATGTAAATTAATTTAGCAAAATTTTCAGGAGGTATATATGGAAAAATATCAGTAGTTATTCTGCTAGGTGATGTGTATATGGGAGCTGATATTATTTTGTTTGAAAATGTTCATCATAAGAAGTTAAAAATATGAAAAAGGAAAAAATACCATTAGTCATCAAGCTGGCTCAGTTGTACTGTTCTGGGGAAAAGCCAACCTCAAACTAACCATCTTACCTAAGGCATGAATAAAGAACAAGCATTTTCCTTTCAAATTTCTTTTTTATGTTTGTTTATCAGTCTGTGAAAATTCAGTTTACACTAATAAGCTCTTGAAAGTGAGAATAAGTACATATTTATTCAACCACAAAATTGATCACCTACATTGTAACTGTGATGACCTCCTGCTTCCTTGTACAACCTGCCTGTGCTGGGTAAAGGATTCATTACCTAGAGTCTCTATCCAGCACAGAGCATTCAAAAGGTGATTTGCACTAATTACTATATTAGAGAAATGCAAATCAAAACTAGAATGAGGTATCACCTCACACCAGTCAGAATGACTAGCATTAAAAAGCCTACAAGTAACAAATGCTAGAGGGTGTGGAGAAAAGAGAACCCTCCTACACTGTTGGTGGGAATATAAATTGGTGCAGCCATCATGGAATACATTATGGAGGTTCCTCAGAAAACAATATGCCGTATGATCCAGAAACCCTACTCCTGGATATACCCAGACAAAATGATAATTCAAAAAGATACATGGACCCTTATATTCACAGCAGCACTCTTCACAACAGCCAAGACTTGGAAGCAACCTAAATGTCCATCGACAGATGAATGCGATGAATGGATAAAGGAGATATGGTATAATATACATAGGAATATTATTTAGTAATTAAAAAGAATGAAATAATGCCATTTGCAGCAACATGGATGGATCTAGAGATTATCATACTAAGCAAAGTCAGTCAGAGAAAGACAAATACCATATGATATCACTTACATGTGGAATCTAAAATATGATACAAATGAACCCATCTATGAATCAGAAACAGACTCACAGACATAGAGAACAGACTTACCAAGGAGGGTAGCCAAGGGGGAGTAGGGTGGAGCTGGGGTGGACTGGAAGTTTGGGGTTAGCAGATGCAAACTATTATAAGAAGAATGCATAAACAAATAAGGTCCTACTGTACAGCACAGGGAACTATATTCAATATTTTGTGATAAACCATAATGGAAAAGAATATGAAAAAGAATATATATGTGTGTGTGTGTATACCTGAATCACTTTGCTATACAGCAGAAATTAATACAACATTGCAAATCAACTATACACGAAGAAACAGTTGATTGGTTTCAACTCTTGAAGACTAGTATTTTTTCTCCATGTTAGTAGTTGCATCAATTTTACTGGGGCATTCCCACGCCTTAGAGAACTAAAGCTAGGGGAGAGGATATTTGATTTGTACTCTTTTGTGATCTGATGTCAACTGATTCTTTATTCCAAGACTGGCAAACAATTCGCTCACAGTGGAAAAGGCTTGGATGGGGCAGAACAATAATGAAGCATGAAGTGCCCACAGGCTCTAAAGATGAGGTCACCAACCTGCAAACGCAGACAGGGGAGCCTGAGAGCCCCAGGACCTTCAGGCCACAGGAAGAGGGCTGCCAGATAAAATACAATTTCAAATAAATAACTTTTTTTTTTAGTCGAAGCTCCAATACTTTGGCCACCTGATGTGAAGAGCCGACTCATTGGAAAAGACTGATGCTGGGAAAAGTGAAAGTTAGTCATACAGTCATGTCCAACTCTTTGTCATCCCACAGACTGTCGCCTGCCAGGTCCTCTGTCCATGGAACTCCCCGGGCAAGAGTGCTGGAGTGGGTTGCCATTTCCTTCTCCAGGGGATCTTCCCGACCCAGGGATTGAACCTGTGTCTCCTGCATTGCAGGCAGATTCTTTACCAACTGAGCTACTAGGGAAGATGTTGGGAAAGAACAAAGACAAAAGGAGAAGGGGGCAGAGAGGACAAGATGATTAGATAGCATTACTGACTCAATGGACATAAGTTTGAGCAAACTCCTGGAGATAGTGAAGGACATGGAAGCCTGGCATGCTGCTCTTCATGGGATCACAAAAAGTCCCACACGACTTAGCCAGCCACTGAACGACAGCAATGTCCTAAGTATTGGATGGGGCATACTTATACTAAAAAATTATTATTGATCTGACATTCAAATTTACTGGGCATCCATATTTTTCTTCTTTCTTTCCTTCCTTTTTTTTTTTCTTATTTTTTTCTTTCCTTCCTCTCTCCTCCCTTTCTTCCCCACCCCCTCACATCCCCACTCCCATTTTCAAAATCTAAAAACCCTACACAGGAATGGATGAAGGACAAATAAATGCACAGATAGGAAAAGCCAGATTGTAGGGAAGGAGAGGACAGTGCACCCAAATTATTCATTTCCCAAATGTTTCTGATCCATAAGGCAGGACACTGGGTTAAGGAATTCAGATGTAAGCCTTTGGGCCAGGGAGGAATGACTGAGGAATTGTGAGCAAAGAAGTGAGAACATGAGATTGTTATCTGTGGATAGTTCTCAAAGGAGACACTTTTCTTTATCACTTTCTGCCTGAACCTCTGGCTCTCTTCGTTAATATTTTAAGCATTAGTCAGAACCCACTGCGTACCAGGCCCTATGGGAGACACAAAGATAAAAAAGACACTTCAGCTGCCCTCAAAGAGTAACACTCGAGTAGCAGAAAGTACGGGAGAAGGCAATGGCAAACCACTCCGGTAATCTTGCCTGGAAAATCCCATGGACAGAGGAGCCTGGTAGGCTGCAGTCCACGGGGTCACTAAGAGTTGGACACGACTGAGTGACTTCACTTTCACTTTTCACTTTCATGCATTGGAGAAGGAAATGGCAACCCACTCCAGTATTCTTGCCTGGAGAATCCCAGGGACAGGGGAGCCTGGGGGGCTGCCGTCTATGGGGTCGCACAGCAGCAGCAGAAAGTACGAAGGCTCTGGAGTTGCCTTCTGGAAACAGACAACTGGGTTCAAACTCAAGCTTTGACAAGTACTAGGTATTTCTTTGCACCAATTACTTGAGCTTTCCCCTATCTGGGAATGGTAAGTGGATTTGTCTTAAAGACATGTCATTTCATAATCATGAAATGAATTTAAAAGTTCTTAGACTAGTGTCTAGCACCTACAAAGTATATGTAAGTATTTGGTTTTAGAAACAAGCAACCCACAAGATACCAACTAAAAGGTTTCCTAAGAGACTGCAATGCGATCGCAGCAAAGAGAATACATGCCAGTATATAGGGAACAATAGGAGCAAAGATGCAGAGAATAAAGCATAAAGTGAGTTTTAGGAATAGCAAGTAATTCACTGTGCTTAGAATTTTGGACTTTGTTAAAAGGAGTCCTGAGAAACAAAACAGAAAGAAGAGATGGGTCTCCGTTACAAAGGGCCTTGAATGACAGTCTAAAGAGTGGTGACTGTCCTGCAGGCACCTGAAGACCACTGAAAGTGAGCAAGGGAGAAGCATGATATTGGGAAAGGACTGTGCCACTGTGTGTACTACAGAGGAGCCTGAGGGCTAGGGACTTGATAAAATAAAGAATGCCTGTTTCTGAAGCAAGTATCAGACATTGTGAGCAAAATGGTCCCTGTGCTCATGAGGCTACAGCCCGGCAGAGGACCAAGATGTTACACAGATAGCCATACAAATAAGAGTTAAAAAGGAAAAGTACAGGGTTTTCAGCTCATAAGGATCTAAGGTACATGGAGGGGCGAGAACACGGACCTGAAGAAGGAACATCCAGCCAAGATGTAAAGATGCACAGGAGTCGGCCAACTGGGAGTGCTGGAGAGAAGAGCTTGCCAGGCAGAGGAACAGGACAAGCCCAGGCTCTGTGAGGAGGTGGATGGGTCCTCCAGACATTCTGAAAAGGCCAACAGGGGCAGAGCATCGTGGAGCAGGGAGAATGGGGCTTGAGATATGGGAGCATTAGGCAAGGTCAAGACACCCTCCACCTTGGCTACAATTGGCTGAGTTAGAAATCAACACTTGACCAAAAGAAAGCCTCCACTAGGTTCTCTGGGCCCCTGTGAGGTTGGCCTGGAGAGAGACCAGACATCAAGTGCCTGAGTCAATCAGAGGTCCTCTCTGGCAGAGTCTGAACTTGGGACAGAGAGTGAGAAAAAGACTCGGAAAGAGAGAAAAGGTAACTGACAGATAAATACAATGCAGTTAAGTGACAGCGCAGAAATGAAGACATGGGCCATGGGCCAGATCCTTATTAAGGATCTTGGTCTTCCTCTCAAGAATAAACACTGGTGAGAAGTGATGGAAACCCGACCTAGGACCACAAAAGAGATGAATTTGGGGGTGGGGGTGACTTTAGAAATATAGCCACAAATCCTTTGGCATTCTCTCCTCAATTCAGTTCCTGCTGAGTGTGGGTTGTACTTAGCAATTTGCTTCTATTAATAACATATAGAATAGGGCAAAACAAACACGTATGACTTACCAGACTGGGTTATAGAGAGTCTTTCAGCTTCCATCCCAAGTCTCCCTTCTCCCCCACCACTACCATCACCCTTCCCCATCCCTCTCCCTGCCTGTGGGGAGAAGCAACTTGTTGTTTTAAGCACACCTATGGAAAGACTTACACAGTGAGGAACAGAAGCCTTCAGTCAACAGCCAGCAAGGAATGAAGACCTGCTGACCACCACATGAGTGCTCTTGGACACAGACTCTGCAGCCCTCATTCAGCTTTGCAGTGATGGTAGCCCTGGCCAACAGCTGCCAAAACCTCAAGAGAGACCAGTTTAGCTAAGCCACCTAATCCTCAAAAACTCTGAAAAATAATAAATGTGCTGTTTTAAGCTAAACTTTGGCATAACACGCTCAGTGGCATTAGAAAATAAACACAGAAAGCAATGGATAAGATTGTGTCACATGGGCAGAACTGCTAAGACTTTACAAGGATTACTGTTGGGCACCAGAGAAAAGAAATAAAAGAGACTCTGAGCTCTGAGCCTGGCTCACTGAGGTTCCGCTTTAGACAAGGGGAAGAACCATGGAAAGATGAACTCTGAAGGAGAAAGAAAACAATTTCCATTTTGAACTCAGTGAATCCAGATGCTGGTGAGCTTTACAGATGCTGCAGAGACGTGGAAATATAGGCAGGTGGGAGAGTGGTTAGGGCTTCATTGATGGGTGTCACCTGGGCAGAGGAGGTGCTCGGTGGTGGAATGCATTTCCATGGAGGGCAAAAAGAGAAGATGAAAAGAGATGAAAGGCAAACCACCAGAAGCACACACATTTATGGACCCAAAAGAGGAAAAAGAGATATAATGCTCAAAAGAAAAGGTGAAGACCCTAAAGAGAGATTTGGTAAGAAGACATTCAACAGTGTCCAAAAACCAGAAAAATCAAACGTAATCTCTGGAAGTTGTACCTCACAATGTACCTCTGTCTTTGGTTCACAATATAAACCTGCTCAATCCTTGTTGGTGCAAGTCAACACTGGCTGCACAGATGAAATCAAATGTCTACATCTACTGTACGGAAAATAAGATCTTGTGGTGACCTAGCAAAGCATTTTCCACCATATAAAGAAGAGGTGGCAAGAATACACAGAAGAGCCATTCAAAAAAGGTCTTAATGACCCAGATAACCATGATGGTGTGGTCACTCACCTGGAGCCAGACATCCTGGAGTGTGAAGTCAAGTGGCACTTAGGAAGCAGCACTACAAACAAAGATAGTGGAGATGATGCAATTCCAGTTGAGCTATTTCAAATCCTAAAAGAAGATGCCATTAAAGTGCTGCGCTTAATATGTCAGCAAATTTGGAAAACACGGCAGTTACCACAGGATTGGAAAAGGCAAGTTTTCATTCCAGTCCCAAAAAGAGCAATGCCAAAGAACATTCAAACTACTGTACAGTTGTACTCATTTCACATGTTAACAAGGTTATGCTCAAGATCTTTCAAACTAGTAAACGTTTCAGCCGTCTGTGACCTGAAAAATTCTAGATGTACAAGTTGGGTTTAGAAAGGGCAGAGGAACAAGAGATCAAATTTCTAACGTTCATTGGATCACAGAGGAAGCAAGAGAGTTCCAGAAAAACATCTACTTCTGCTTCATTGACTATATGCTAAAGCCTTTGACTGTGTGGATCACAACAAACCGTGGAAAATTCTTAAGGAGATGGGAGTACCAGACCACCTTCCCTGTCTCCTGATAAGTCTGTATGTGGGTCAAGAAGCAACAGTCAGAACTGGACATGGAAGAACTGGCTGGTTCAAAACTGGGAAAGGAGTATGTCAAGGCTGTATATTGTCACCCTGCTTATTTAACTTCTATGCAGAGTATATCATGTGAAATGCCAGGCTGGATGGATCACAAGCTGGAATCAAAATTCCCAGGAGAAATATCAACAACCTCAGATATGCAGATGATACCACTCTAATGGCAGGAAGTGAAGAGGAACTAAAGAAGCTCTTGATGAGAGTGAAAGACAAGAGTGAAAAAGTTGGCTTAAAATTGAATATTCAAAAAACTATGGTCATGGCATCCAGCCCCATCACTACATGGCAAATAGAAGGGGAAAGAGTGGACTTTATGACAGACGTTATTTCTTGGGCTCCAAAATCACTGCAGCCATGAAATTAAAAGATGCTTGCTCCTTGGAAGGAAAGCCATGACAAACCTAGTCAGTGTTCTAAAAAGCAGAGACATCACTTTGCCGACAAAGGTCTGTATAGTCAAAGCTATGGTTTTTCCAGTAGTCATGTATGGATGTGAGAGTTGGACCATAAAGAAGACTGAGTGCCAAAAAATTGATGCTTTCAAAATGTGGTGCTGGAGAAGTCTCTTGGAAGTCCCTTAGACAACAAGGAGATCAAACCTGTCAATCCTAAAGGAAATCAACCCTGAATATTCATTGGAAGGACTGATACTAAAGCTGAAGCTCCAATACTTTGACTACCTGATGCAAAGAGCCAACTCATTGGAAAAGACCCTGATTGTGGGAAAGATTGAGGGCAGGAGGAGAAGGAGGAGACCAAGAATGAGATGGTTGGATGGCATCACCGACTTAATGGACATGAGTTTGAGCAAACTTCAGGCGATACTGGAGGACAGAGGCACCTGGAGTGCTGCAATCCATAGGGTGCAAAGAGTAGGACGCAACTTAGCAATTGAACAACAACAACAGCAAAAGTTTTCCCCAGGGCATCTATATCTCTCTCTCAAACTGCAGCAGAAGAATGTCCATGATTAGAATGTCCTGCTCTTTTCACAAGTGGGAATTTTTCAAGTTGCACAACCCAGAGGCCTGCTCATTTCCCTCAGGGTTTCCACTGCAGGGATACTTGGGAGGGTTGAAGAAGCAAAGGAAATGGTTTCCAGAACACATACCAGGCCTGCTGGAGAGAACTACTGGGTTGGCAAAAAGGTTCATTCAGGTTCTTCTGTAACATCTTACGGAAAAACCCAAATGAACCTTTTGGCCAACCCAATAAACATCACTCACAACAAAACAGCAGTTTCTCTAGCAGCCTTTTACTTCTGAAGCATCTCATGCATGTTCTGCCTTTCTCTATGTGCTGCTTCTTGTTAATCCACTAACTGATGACCTTCTCCACCTTCTTTTATAGCCTCGATTTACTAAAGTGATCTATTGCCTCATAGTTTCTGCTTATTGCCTTCTCTTTCCACATCTCTGGCTTGCTTTCTGAGAATGGGCTACCTTGTTTGCTGGTTAGTCTCTCTTCTCTCTTTTCTTTCTGGGTCTTTCTCTCCCCCTATCTCAAGTTCAAACTTCCCAAGAGAGAGGCTTTGGTTCAGACAGTCACAATCTGGTGCCACTTCAGGCCACCTCATGGGTGCTGGAAAGCCTCAATTACATTGTCTTTTGATCAGGTGTTGGTTCCTGGCTCAACCAGTTGTGGCCAAGGTTGTGGGGGAGATGGGCATTGAGCATGGAGAATTCCCTGTCGTCTCTTTTTCCAAAAGGAGGCAGTGGACCCAGAAACTTCTTTGAGTCTTAATGACCTCTGGCATACAAATGCCTGAAAGAGTTAATGATAAAAATGGTTTGGTAAATGCATTACTATTTAAAGAAGAGTTTTGCACAGTGTAACTTCTCCCATGATTGATATTGTGTTAAATATTTGAACTTTATTCAGATTTTATAAGGAATTTCTCAGGCAATCAGAAATTTAAGTAAACAGTTGTTCTATTAATAAAACTTGGGTTTTTAAAAAGCACTTTTAAATAAAATCTTTATATTTAGAGTTTTTGAAAAAATGGTTCAAAAACTTCCTCTTCTGTATATAGATTTGTTCTATAAAGGTTTTTTCTTTTACTATTAGCTCAATTTAGCAGCAACTACCTGTAGTACTAAACCTCAAAGTAGCACATGCTGGTGGCTTACAGATGAAAAATCCAAGGTAGAGATGTAAAATTCAAGCAAGAAAGCCTTTGCTAAACCGAAAAGACCTAAGTTATTTCAATAAACTCTGCTTAATCTTAGCTGGTTAGTTCCTCCTCTTTGTGCTTGTTCATTCATTGAGCACCACTACCTGGAAGGCATTTTCCTAGTCTGATAAGTTTATAAAGATGGTCAAGACAGAAACACTGCCCTCAAGGAGCTGCCTCCCAAGAGGGGAGAAAGGGGCTGCCTCTTTCTTCTCATCTCTCTTTGGTCTAGTTCATGCTCTCTTTCCTCCCTTCCCCATTACTTTGTGCAGCTTTGGGAAACAGGTTTGTTGATATTCAGTTTCTTCTTTTTCTGTGTTTCTTTACTGCCCTTGTCAAGGGTTCACAGAAACCCTGACTCTGGCTCCATGAACAGGTACAAACTGAATGTAACTGGAAGAAATGGGACTGGGGAGGGAGCATGTGTTTTCATTTATGTGCCTTAACGTTGTTCAAATTATCCTACACTTTTATTATAAATTGCTTTGTATAATAGAAAAGCAAATCAAAGAAGTTCAAAAAGAAGTTTTTATATATAAAGAAGGAAAAGAAATGAGAAGGGATGGGCAAGTGTGAACAAATGGAGTGGGTAAAATTTTCCATGACCCTACTGGCAAGATTATTTTGTTTTCATTGTTTTAAAAAAGCCATCTCAAAGGAAGTATTGTGGAGTGAAGGAGGAACATACTATAATCTGCAAATGACTGGGGAAAAAAAAATCTCTTTTGTCCTTTAGATTTGGTTGATTCCGGCAGATTGCTTTCTTATTCTTGAAATTGAAGGGACCTATTCCTCCTTCACTATAGAAAAGTAACTGACGTGATAAAATAAGCAAGCATTTGGGAAGCTGAGATTTTAGAGGCAGGGAATGGAAAATTTGGTGGTGAGGGGCCAACAGGGCATGGTCTCTTAGATGTGTGAGCTTCCTGTAATGTGGAATGCGTACGTGTAAAATCACCAGTCACTACATTTGCAATAACTTAATAACATGACCGTTCCTCCACCCTATCCTCCTTCCCCACACCAAGTTCTAGTTTCACTCTGGGCTACTTACTGCAAAGCTTCACAAAGAAAGAAGGAAGTAAACCTACAAAGGAGGCAGCAACGTGCTCCTCAAACCACATTCTTAACCTGATGAAAGCTTCTTTTATCATCTTTATTAGTAGTTGCTACATGGTTCAGAGTGGATGGTCCAGATCTTACATTGAATCATCTCCTTGTGCCCTGGATCTTCCAAAGTTATTAATAATTATTCAGAATCTCACTGGGGTAGAGTTAGCAGGCAAAAACAACCCTAACCAGGGTCAGTTGCATTCTGCCCCAAGACTGTATCTGGTCCCTCACCTGAACTAAAAAGGAAGTAAAATATGTGATATTTAAATCACCAGGTCCTTTCTAACGTCAGGGAAGCAACGAGAGCTCCTGTTTATGCTATTCCTGCTAAAAGGTCCCGCGCGTGTAACACCCAGTGGAATCAGTTCCCTGCTCCCTAAAAGCAACTACAGCTGCAGGGGAGAGGCAGCAGCTGGCCAGGGGTGAGGTGGGGGGAGGGATGGGGGTGGGGGGTGTGGCGGAGAGACACCGCAATCCCCAGCAGAGCACCAGGGGCTAACAGGGGAGATAATCATGTTTGAGGAAACTGACAGGATCTGGAGAAAAACCAAAGCTTAATACCTTGTCTGTCATTCCTCTGAAAAATTAGGAAATAGCAAAAGTAAGCAAATTGCTGTTTGAGTAGTGACTAAGGGAAGAAGGAAACTCAGGGCCCATAGCATTGTTCTAAGGCAGCCCTTGGATCCCAAACTGGGCTTGGAACCAAGCCAGTTAGAGGCAGACAGGTCTGTGCCAATGGTTAAGTTAGTAATAATTCAGAATAATGTTATACCCTTAGACAGATTCAAAGTGGCATTTTAAATAGCTATTCAGTTAGCAGAGCCTGCCAGCTGACAAATGTAACCCCTAAGAGAAGGCAAACCATGAGCATGTAAATATTTTAATTAAAGCTGAATATGAAACTCACTGTGCTTAATATTGATCCTGAGACTATTATCACCCACTGCTTTAATCTTAAGTTCTGACAATGGTAAACATGAGTAGCTAGTGAGAATGTGATGGTCTGCTTAACAAAAAAAAGCATTTTTGAAATCACCTGAGGCTAAGATTATTAACAATTCTAAGAGCAATAACAAAAGTTATGAATGTTGGTTTACAAATTCTAGAAAAATGTTGTTTGTCTGTCCTTTGATTTTATGAGGCAATTTTAAAAAACATCAATCAAAGACCTGCACTGAATCACCAGGTGTGAAGACAGGGTATGATGGGAAATCCAGATGGTCAAACCATCAGCAGAGTTTTTATATTTGTGATTGGTAGAGAGGAGGAGGCCTATGTTTGAAGTACAACAGATGGGAAATGCCAACTTCATCACTTAAAGTATTATCCTCGCTCCCTCCCCACAATCTGGAAATGAATGATGATGCTGCTCTGTTTAAAGACTGCAGTCCTTTTCCAGATGAGGGGCGACTTAACAGGCCCCTTTAAGTACCCTTACACACCTCTTTGGGTTAAGATGTCACCATCACTATCTCCATTAGTTAATAATAAGAGGAGTGACTGCCAGTCATTAAAAAATAACAATCTTAGTAGAAATTTGAAAATTATGTACACATTTTACAATTCTGAAAGGCAAAATGAAAAAATATTTTTAATGATGAATGATCAGGTAACAAAATGTGTAAATTAACATACACACATGTGTGAGTACAGCCATACTTGAGCAATATTTACATTTTTAAGTAGCAGGGGAAAAATGATACTTTGAAATGATTAGGCATCTTAATTTTGGAAAATACTACAAGCTTGAAAGTGAAAGTGAAGTCACTCAGTCACATCCAACTCTTTGCAACCCCAGGCTCCTCCATCCAAGGGACTTTCCAGGCAAGAGTACTGGAGTGGGTTGCCATTTCCTTCTCCAGAGGATATTCCTGACCCAGGGATCAAACTCAGGTCTCCCACATTGTAGGCAGACACTTTACTGTCTGAGCTACCAGGGAACTTCCCACTATAAGCTTAAAGAGATCTAATTGGTGTGTCAAACAGCTCCCTCCACCCTCTTGCCTCAGGCAGGTAGCAGCAAAGAGAGTTATTTAAGGTCATGTAAATGATAATGATCATAGCAAACACGCTCTTCTGACAACACAGGAGAAGACTCTACACATGGACATCACCATATGGTCAATACCGAAATCATATTGATTATATTCTTTGCAGCCAAAGATGGAGAAGCTCTATATAGTCAGCAAAAATAGGACCGGGAGCTGACTGTGGCTCAGATTATGAACTCCTTATTGCCAAATTCAGACTTAAATTGGAGAAAGTAGAGAAAACCACTAGACCATTCCAGTATGACCTAAATCAAATCCCTTATGATTATACAGTAGAAGTGACAGATTCAAGGGATTAGATCTGATAGACACAGTGCCTGAAGAACTATGGACTGAGATTCGTGACACTGTACAGGAGGCACGGATCAAGACCATCCCCAAGAAAAATAAATGCAAAAAAGGCAAAATGGTTGTCTGAGGAGGCCTTACAAATAGCTGAGAAAATACGAGAAGCAAAAAGTAAAGGAGAAAAGGAAAGATATTCCCATTTGAATGCAGAGTTCCAAAGAATACCAAGGAGAGATAAGAAAGCCTTCCTCAGTGATCAATGCAAAGAAGTAGAGGAAAACAACAGAATGGGAAAGACTAGAGATCTCTTCAGAAAATTAGAGATATGAAGGGAATATTTCATGCAAAGATGGGCACAATAAAGGACAGAAATGATATGGGCCTAACAGAAGCAGAAGATATTAAGAAGAGGTGGCAAGAATACACAGAAGAACTACCCAAAAAAGATCTTCATGACCCAGATAACCATAATGGTGTGATCACTCACCTAGAGCCAGACATCCCGGAATGTGAAGTCAAGTGGGCCTTAGGAAGCATCACTACAAACAAAGCTAGTGGAGGTGCTGGAATTCCAGTTGAGCTATTTCAAATTCTAAAAGATGATGCTGTGAAAGTGTTGCACTCAATATGCCAGCAAATTTGGAAAACTCAGCAGTGGTCACAGGACTGGAAAAGGTCAGTTTGCATTTCAATCCCAAAGAAAGACAATGCCAAAGAAAGCTCAAACTACCACACAATTGCACTCATCTCACATGCTAGCAAAGTAATCCTCAAAATTCTCCAAACCATGCTTCAACAGCATGTGAACCGTGAAATTCCAGATGTTCAAGCTGGATTTAGAAAAGGCAGAGGAATCAGACATCAAATTGCCAACATCTGCTGGATCATTGAGAAAGCAAGAGAGTTCCAGAAAAACATCTCTTCTGCTTCATTGACTATGCCAAAGCCTTTGACTGTGGATTACAACAGACTGTGGAAAATTCTTCAAGGCATGGGAATTCCAGACCACCTTACTGGTGAGAAATCTGTATGCCTCCTGAGAAATCTATATGCAGGTCAAGAAGCAACAGTTAGAACTGGACATGGAACAACAGACTGGTTCCAAATAGGGAAAGGCTGTATATTGTCACCCTGCTTATTTAACTTACATGCAGAGTATATCATGAGAAACACTGGGCTGGATGGAGCACAAGCTGGAATCAAGATTGCTGGGAGAAATATCAATAACCTCAGATATGCAGATGACACCACTCTTATGGCAGAAAGTGAAGAAGAACTAAAGAGCCTCTTGATGAAAGTGAAAGAACATTCAGAAAACTAAGATCATGGTATCTGGTCCCATTACTTCATGGCAAATAGATGGGGAAACAACAGAAAAAGTGACAGACTTTATTTTTTTGGTCTCCAAAATCACTGCAGATGTTGATTGCAGCCATGAAATTAAAAGACACTTGCTCCTTGGAAGAAAAGTTGTGACCAACCTAGACAGCATACTAAAAAGCAGAGACATTACTTTGCCAACAAATGACCATCTAGTCAAAACTATGGTTTTTCCAGTAGTCACGTATGGATGTGAGAGTTGGACTATAAAGAAAGCTGAGTGCTAAAGAACAGATGCTTTTGAACTGTGGTGTTGGAGAAGACTCTTGAGAGTCCCTTGGACTGCAAGGAGATCCAACCAGTCCATCCTAAAGGAAATCAGTCCTGAATATTCATTGGAAGGACTGATGTTGATGCTAAAACTCCAATACTTTGGCCACCTGATGAGAAGAGGTGAATCATTGTAAAAGACTCTGATGCTGAAAAAATTGAAGGCAGGAGGAGAAGGGGACAACAGAGGATGAGATGGTTGGATGGCATCACCAACTCAATGAACATGAGTTTGAGTAAGCTCCAGAAGCTGGTGATGGACAGGGAGGCCTGGCGTGCTGCAGTCCATGGGATCACAAAGAGCCAGACACGACTGAGCAACTGAACTGAACTGAACCAATAATGGAGAAAGAGAAAGGAACACAGTGTCATCAAAAGTCACATTCTTAGGAGTTCCTTTTGTCTGTCTTTAAGTTCTGACCCCACTTAGATTACCCCTAAAATAGAGGAACAGTATGTCCATGCAGTCCATGGGGTCACAAAGAGTCAGATACTATTGAGCAACTGAACTGAACTTTTGAGGAAAATAGAGGAAAAAACCCCCACCCATGAAGCAGCTGAATGAAAAGAAAATATAAATTGACCTTTAAAAGTATTTTGAATTAAAATTCTTTGGAAATGGATGATATAAATATAAGATTGGCCAATGTTCAAAACTGTTTATAATTTTTCTTTATTTTGCTGCAAGTAATTATTTATCTCAAAATGAAACCACAGTTATTTGTAAAGATGATGCTTTCTGGCTCTCAACTTGGGAATATTTGCCAGAAAACAACTGAGGTATACACTCAGTCAACAAATACATCCACACACTGGGGGAAAGCAGCCAGAAGCAGGCTTTGTCTCTGTAACCAATCTCAGCTGAACTGCTCTTCCTCTAAGGAAAAATCTGCCTCACTTTCATTTCAGTAGAGTCTTATCATGTTGTTTGAAAAATCTTACAAATTAACCAAAAGATAAACAACATATAACATAAATGATCAAAAAAATTATAAGTAATTTTTAAATGGCAATGATTATTTGAAAGAATGTTTAGCTTCATTAAGAAGTTAACTCAAAGGAGTTAAAATAATAAGAAATATGAGATACTATTTTTCACTTGTCAAATTGGCAAAAATCTTTAAATAATATCTAATGGTGGGAAATTATATAAAAATATGTACAATGGTGTATATACACTGCTAGTATAAATTGAGCCAATCTTTCTGAAGGAGTATATGTATATGTGTAGGTTTTAAAGCCTTTAAAAGAGTACATATTCTTAGAGCAACTAGATATCTAGAAATGTATCTAAGAAGTCATCATGCTGCTGCTGCTGCTGCTGCTGCTAAGTCGCTTCAGTCGTGTCCAACTCTGTGCAACCCCAGAGACAGCAGCCCACCAGGCTCCCCTGTCCCTGGGATTCTCCAGGCAAGAACACTGGAGTGGGTTGCCATTTCCTTTTCCAATGCATGAAAGTGAAAAGTGAAAGCGAAGCCGCTTAGTCGTGTCCGACTTGCAGCGACCCCAGGGACTGCAGCCTACCAGGCTCCTCCGTCCATGGGATTTTCCAGGCAAGAGTACTGGAGTGGGGTGCCATTTCCTTCTCCCAAGAAATCATCATAGATGTTGATATAGCTTCAAGTATGGTCATTACAGAGCTATATACATTGTCCAGAACTTGGAGGCAGCCTAGATGTCCAACAATAAAGAATTGTTTCAATTTTTATAAAACAATCATATCACAGAACATTATGTAGAGGGAGAAGAATATGAATGTTCACAATGCATGAAAAGATTTCAACGCTACTTATTACACTATTTCAGTTTTGTATTCATGTACCCAAGATAATAGAAAACAAATCATGCTATCTGTGGTTATCTCTGGAAACTGGAATTATTTTGGTTTTTATTTGTTTCTCATTGTTTACCTGTCTCTTCTATAATGCTCTTGTTACTAGTCTCTAAAAACAGTTAAGATATAATTCATATATCTAACAATTATGATTTACTTCTACAATTAAGAAAAAACCCATAAAATTATTCTTACCAATTAAGTTAAAGCTTTGGGAGCCAAACATTTCAATTAATATTTCATTTTGACTACTTTGACATTGAGTTGCTATCCCATTTTGTACAACACGTTGCATATCAGAGCACCTTACACAGGGTCTTCTAGCCAAGTGGACCTCACTACAGATGGAGAACGAATGACATGTTCCTACCAGAGTGCAAGTAATTAAATCTTGTTGGGGTCTTTGCTCCCTCTTACCAGAAATTACACTATGAATAAGACAGCAGAATAGCCTTATTCTAAAGTCCTAAATATACATCATGTCCTCTTTCTGACACCCTGTGGGTCTTCATAGAATCCCCAGCATGACTCATACCAAGAGAGATGGCGTCCATTACATCAAGGATTTACAACCATGAAGAGGTGCAAAACTTGGGCAGCTACAGACACAACTGAATAATTCAATTTCTAATGCTTATTTCATCTTCCATTAACACAAAAAACCTAACTTCAATCTTAAATGTGAATAAAATTTGCATTCGGAGACATCTAAAATACTGGCCAATTCCTCACTGAAAAGACCTCAGTGACGCTGGGAACACTGAAGAGGGGAGTTGGGAGCAGTTTGCAAGCTTTTGGTTGCCAGGGGACACTTACCATCTGTGGGTCGAGGAAACTGAATGCTCTCAAACGGATGGTGGAAAGAGCCAAAGTGCTGAAAAACAAGGGTCAGTACAAGGGTTAAGTGAAAGTGAAATTACGCTGACCCAGAAATGCAAATCAATGTGCCTTAGCTCTCTGTAGAACTCGAGGTGCCCAAACACTCCATTGTTTCTTCGGATTACCTAGTGTCCCAAGAGAGGCTTCAGCGATTCAGAGAAAAGAGATGAAATGCAGAGGGAAACAGCAGGCAGTGGCAGAATCTAATTTTATTTGAGAAGCATCTCCACAGCGTATAGTGGCCTTCTCATAGGGGGAAAAAATGCAGTTTTGGAGTTTTTTTTTCCCTTTCTTTGCATTGCTTTTTACTACCTTTAGTAGTCCAAATTCAAGCTCAAAATCAGAGGTGATTTTAAAACTGGAAGCTAACCAGTCATAAGAGTTAAGAGGACACAAGCTTAGACATTTATAATTCTCATCTCCATTTTGTTCTACCAAGTTGCCTAGTGTACAGGACTTGCGGCTGCAGGTACAAAGATTCCTGAAATATAAATTTCAGGTAAGTAACGTCATGGTTCTCATCTCTAATGGAATTAAGAGAGAGGGAAGAAGGGAAGATGGAGGAATGGAGAAAAGGAGTCAGGGAAGGGTCAAGAGAGACAGGTGATAAGTTGTAATAAGAGACAGGTGATTAAAAAAAAGAAATGAGTACAAATTTACAAGAAAAAGAACAGAAACAAAGGTCAGATAGGGACTCACAGTGAGGGGTGAACCAAGGAATAGGTAAGGCAAGGCGAGTTAGCAAAGGGTTACAAACATGGGTGGGGGGACAAAGAGCCCAGGCTTGAATCTAGGCTTCCAACTTGACTTCTGGGTGACTTGGCAAGTTACTTAACCTCCTGAGGGACTGTTAAGAAAGATTACATTTGAGAATGAACAAAGTACCTGGAATGGGGCGGGAGCCCAGTGAATCTTCAGTGACCACAAGCCCAACTGTCAGCCCCTTGGGTCCCAGAGGGAAGAGTGAGCCAGACTCCCAACATTGACCCTCCTCTGTCCCCACACCTGACTGTTTAGAGTTCTAGCCACACACTAAAGACAGGAGACACGGAGCTTTTGAGTTGAAATCCTCGTTCTGTCACTTGCTGGCTGTTAGTGCATTAATTCATGCAACAAATACTCATCAACTGTTTGCGGTCTTCAGGTTCGGAACTAAGATTTGGTGAATGAAAACAGACATGGCCCTCGCCGTCATGCACCTTACAGACTTGTGAGACAACCAGATAGTAATCCAATAATAAAGCAAATAAATATAAGATGAACACTATGGAGGAGAAGCACACAATGCCAAAAAAAGTACACACAAGTCCCTTGAAGAAGACACTATTGAGCTGAGCTTTGGCAGCTGAGTGGGTATCAACATAGGCTCTGAAAGGGATGGTAAGAACATTCCAGGCTGAGGGAACAGCTGGCTAGCTCAAGGCCCAGAAAATGAGAAGACTGGGTTGCCCCACGGGGCCAGGCCAGGAGGGCATGGTAAGCCTGGCTAAGGACCCTGGTCTCTAACAGTGAACAAAAGTAGCACTGGAGGATTTTTCATCAAAAAAATCACACGATAATATATGACTTTTGAGAAAACCACTTAAGCTTGGTATTGGGACTAGACTTGAGGAGATCTACTATAGACCACTGGGGAGGCCCGTGAGCTGTCCCCGGAGGGCAGATGGAGGCTGGGCTGGAATGGAAGTCAACAGGGAGTCTACGGGTGGCCACTGTCTCCACAGGGCTTAGAAGCTGGGTGTCGAGAGAGGACTTCTCACTGGAGGAACTGGATGCTAAAATTTTCACTCACCAAGACAGGGAGTACTGGGAGAATGCCAACCTGGGGGAACCTTGCTCATAGGTTTGGTTTTTGACATGTTTACCTAGGGGTCCATGGGGAAGCCATTTAACCCCTCTAAGCCTTGGAATCCTTGTGAGGATTAAGTGAGATCATATGCTTGAATGTTTGGCACAGGGCAGATGCTAAGGAAATGGTAGCTAGTGTCTTATTGGGACCTTGGACAGGAAACATGAAGCAGCTTTGCCTCGGCCCTTCCACAGAGGGAAGCCTTCCACTTCACAGCTCACACGGCATCTTTCTTGGTACGATATATGATCCACACATACATGATCCTAAAGCAGAAAGTCCCATCTGAGCACAAAGTGAATCAGGATCCTTGGATCACGCTGGGGAGGTACTCACATTTATTTATCAGGAGATTCCTTTATCTGCCCCCTTTTTAAAGTTATTAGGAAAAGTCAGGTTCTGAGACTTGTATATAGAGTACTTTCTTTTTCACCTCTTGCCTACAGGGGATGGTTCGATTGATGAACTTTTAGGATAAATACATCTGTTTGACAAATACTTCTTAAGCACCACCTTTATGTATGAACTATGGACTATAAAGATAAATGAAACTCATTCCTGTTCTTAACTCATTGGAAAAAAAACCCTGATGCTAGGAAAGATTGAGGGCAGGAGGAGAAAAGGGCAGCAGAGGATGAGATGGTTGGATGGCATCACTGACTCAATGGACATGTTATTGTTTAGTCGCTCATTCATGTCTAACTCTCTGCAATCCCATGGACTGCAACACGCCAGGCTTCCCTGTCCATCACCAACTCCCGGAGTCTACCCAAACCCATGTCCATTGAGTCAGTGATGCCATCCAACCATCTCATCCTCTGTCATCCCCTTCTCTTCCTGCCCTCAATCTTTCCCAGCATCAGGGTCTTTTCTAATGAGTTGACTCTTCACATCAGGTGGCCAAAGTATTGGAGCTTCCACATCAGTCCTTCCAATGAATATTCAGGATTGATTTCCTTTAGGATTGACTGGTTTGATCTCCTTGCAATCCTAGGGACTCTCAAGAGTCTTCTCCAACAGACATGAGTTTGAGCAAACTCTGGGAGATAGTGAAGGACAGGGAAGCCTGCCGTGCTGCAGACTTTTTGCATGGGTTTGCAAAAAGTCAGACACAACTGAGTGACTGAACAACAACAACAAATTCCTTGTTCTTAAGGAGTTTGAGGCCGGTAGGAGTTACAGGTACCCAATGAAATGCCAAGAGGAAGTGTATGATAACAAATAGTGAGAAGCAAGGCTCTCAAGTCTAGAAATAGCACATCTTAAGTTTCAAATTAAAACCTGAAACATAAGTGCTGCTTTCAAATGCTAAGCCAGTCCCATGTGGTGAAAGGTACCATTTAAGTTTGGAGTTTGGAAAGCAAGCTGGATGAATATTGTCTCAACCCGTAGCAGAAGAGAAGACAAAGATACTATCTGGTGTAAATATAATAAACATAGACAGTCAAAATTCACAATGAGAATGAATTTTGGGGAGAGGGGGTTGGGGGATATTTTAAGTGCTAAATCTAAAGAAAAGGAGGATTTTTACAGTGAAAGATTTTCTACTAACATCAACTTAGAGAACTATCTGTACAGCCAGGGAAGTGATGGATATTATGCCACATGGTTGATACCCATGGTTTTTCCTCATAAAGGTAACTTGAAAAAGATCCACAAAATTCTGCCCAGCGCTGGATCTGCTACCCACCTTACAGTGTCAGTTGTCTAAAGAACAGCAAACTCAAGGAACCAGCTTACCTGTTAAGTTCATGTACTTTGTAAAATGTCCCCTGAAATTTAAATTAAAACCCGTTCTTCAGTAGTGGTCTTTTTTTTTCACATACATAGCAATTTAAACATGCCATTTATTTTCTGTCTGCCATGAGACTGGGAAACTAGGTATGATTAAACATAAAGCAAAGTTAATTCCAGGAGTTCCACAAATCAAAACTATCCCTAGAACATTTTTACAACAGGAAACTTGAGAGTGAGTTCCAGAGAGTCCACTTTCCAGATGGTCTCTTCCTCCAATAACCAAAATGCTTAAAGCCTGAATATTCACTGAATTGCTTGAAGTCAGAGTCTAGACTTTGCCTAATAGGTTTAGTCAGCTAGTCTACTGAGTGAATCCAAAACAAGTTCTTAGTTTACACTTCCCCCTTTAGCAGGCTCGTTGCCATTACTCAGAAAAAGTAATTCCATTAGTGGCAAAATCAAGTGTCCAACACATTTTCTAAGACCTGACTCACATGTCACCTCCATCACTTTCTCATTGGTCTTTATACACAACTCATTTGGAGTCTCTGTCACATTGGATGAAAATATTTTCCTGGTGCCATCTGCTCCTCAACACTATGAGTTCCTCAAGGGAAAGAACAAGGGGATATGTGTTATTGTGACATAATACCTGACACATAGTAGGCATAGTCAAGCAGGAGAAAAACTCAGAAATACATTCAGAGGGACAAGTGGTCCAGAGAAATAATGAAATCACACCCTTCCGTAGGCATACACAGAGAGGAGGGCAATGAAAGCCACGGGGGTTATGGTGCCAGATCCAGGACCACACTGCTTGAGAAAGCTGGACGCCAAGCTGAGCCCCAGGCTTGAGGACCCGTCCTTGCTGCCCGCAGTCCATCGCCTCTCTTTGAAGGTGATTTTGCCTTGCTATTTCCCCTTGGGCCTGGCTCAGTTGTCAAGGGGATGGAACAATTCCAGGAGCTAGGTGTGTTGTCTAAGGCAAGTCTAGGCTCCCACCCAAGTAATATAAACATGGCAGGGGCTTGAGGACCTTGCTGTTGGCTTCTGTTTGTTGAGTTTTAACGGGGAGTGTGGAGGGGAAGGGTCTTAATGCCAAAAGTGCCTCGTAAATTAACAACACAGTCTCTGAATGGGCTACGTGCTTCAAGAGTAAATCTAGTTGCACAACCCCCTGGAGATACACCATGAAGCTGCATCAACCCCATTGGGAAAAAGCCTTTATCAAAGCAGGAAGCAGGTTGTAAATTCTATACCCAAACAGGAGAGTTCAAATGAAAATCCTACATCTTTCGACTCGGAGGCTTTTCAAAGGAAATGTGTATCTTTGTAAACTCTCCTGGGAGCTGTTTTTATAAACATGATTTTTAAAGCAATCTTTTAGATTAGACATGAATAAACAGCACCAGAAATGTTACACACACTATTTTGATTACTAATTTTAGTCTTCACATTCATAAAGTTAAATTCTTAATTCTATGCGCAGATACTGAGACACTTTTCTTCATTTTTAAAATCAAGAATCAACAAACCTGACAGCTCAAAGGGACTTCATCGGTCATGTGGTCCAATATACACAACTGGACTCTCTGCTTTGCAGAAGTAGAAAGAATCAGGTTTTGCCCTGTCAAGAGACAATTTGTGTACTGACATGAATCCAATTAATAGGATTCAATTACAGATTACTGAAGACAGTATTCCCCCAAAAGTGTTTCCTATAAAATTAGAGACTTCTGAGGTAATATTTTTAAAGATTCTGTGATCAAATAAGTTTTATAAGTATAGGACTAAACAAAGCTTTAAAAAGTTCTTTTTGTTTTGATTCTAAATTGTCAGACTTATCAGAACTTATCAGATACCAATATATACATCATGAATATCCAAGAAGGTGATAAAGTATGTGACACGAAGGACCCCAAAACTCCTCTTCCCTCCAGGAAATATCCATAGTGTCAGAGAATGTCAGTGAGCAGTGGAACACTGCTTAGAAAAGTTACCTACAAAGTTTTCAGCTATAATGAACATCTGTAATTTGTAGTAGCTACTGGTTCTATTCACAGAGATAGAATGTAAATTTGTTCCTGAGCATTCCTAGTCAATGCAAAAAGCACTGATCACAAGAGAATAATCACATAAAAAGTTCTGGGCATTCATCAGATGAAAACAATTGTCCCAGGAGCACCAGCTATTCCTGGTACTTGAAAGATATGACCCCTCAGGTATCTTCATAAACAGGATCAGGATGACGTCCTCAGCGATACCCCCTTCAGTGCATAGAGTTTATAGGCAATCTGATAAGACCCTTTTCTGGACACGGATGGCATGCTGCCACAGGGCAGTTCAGTAGAGGCAGCTTTATAAGAAGTCACACCATGTTTCACATGTTCATAGTATTCAATGACTAACTTGACCCAAGACTCTAGCCACGCTCTGCCAATAACCAACCACGCCTGTCTCCAAGGGTGAATCATTTGCCTACTCAGGTCTTGAACTTGATGGCCCCTGCAGTCTAACTTTAAAGTTCTAGAAGTCTATAGGGTTTATTACTTCATCTTTCAGAAAAGTGTCAAGTTTCCAGTCTTCTTTGAAAGCATGAATTCATCCTGGTAGGTATGTGTACCTTAAGTAGCTTACACTCATGAAAGAAAGGAAGTGAAAGTGAAGTCGCTCAGTCGTGTTGGACTCTTTGCAACCCCGTGGACTGTAGCCTGCCAGGCTCCTCCCTTCGTGGAGTTCTCCAGGCAAGAATACTGGAGTGGATTGCCATTTCCTTCTCCAGGGATCTTCCCGACCCAGGGATCAAACCTGGTCTCCCACATTGCAGGCAGACTCTTTACCATCCAAGCCACCTGGGAAGCCCAGCTTACGCTCACAGGGGATATATTTAACACATCACTAAAACCTTAAGTCATGATAATGATCAGACACATGGCAATGTATCAGAAATCTGAAAGAGCCAGAAGAAAAGAAGAGGGAGAATACCAAAAATAATTTAATCTACCTGAGCATTTCACTTTAAATCCTTAGTTTCTTTCGGAGACTGTAATAATGATGGAAGTAATACTCTCAATAATTTTCTCTAAACCAGTCTATAAATTCTCAGGAAATAATAACAGTAGTAGTACCAGTGGAAGCAGCAGCAGCGAACACTTATTTGGTGCTTCCTATCTACTAGGCCTATTATGTGCCACACATAACTATTCTTTAAATGCTCACAATAACCCCAAAAGGTAGATCTTTCTTATTCTATTTCACAAATGAGGAAATTGTCATTCCAAGGGGTTGGATAACTTGCCTAAAATCCTGTGAATAGGGGCAGCAGATCCAGAACTGGAGCTCCTTCTGGAGCTGAGGTTTGACCAGCCCACACAGCTGCCTCTGGCACCTGCGGTCAGAGATGCCCCGTCTGCCAGGAGGCCTCACTCTAGCTAGATCCTAGATGGTAGACAGAGCACCTTCCTCTTAAGTCTTTGCTGAAGAAAAGATGTTCTAAGAAAAGCAGATTTGTAAATGCAGAGAATAATAAAGGTTTTAATGACAGATGACTGTCCCCCAAATATTAACACAACAGAAAACAATGCTGTAGCTCTCTTGAAAAGCAAAAGGTGGTTTTCACTGTGACAAGACAGCAGACATTACACCATCTGGGAAAACTTGACCAAACAGACCACCCTAAAAGGCAACAGAGTTCAGACTGCAAGAAGGCAAACTCCCCTAGGGAATGAAGGCAGGCCCTGGTGCCTCCCGGGTCCCCAGGCTGTCTTCCTCTTAACATAAAATACTGCGGATTTTGCCCAACGTCGCCTCTTCCTTCCAGCACTGCTCCTTCCTCTCCCAATACCCGTTTTATTGTTTGTTGCAGAGGTGGGAGAGGAACATATTCTGGATAGTCTAGCACCACTCCAACATATAATCACATGCTGTCATCACACATCAAGACTGATATCTCTGACTTCTCATTACCTATCATCAGAGGATCTCAAATCACTTTTCAAACAGTTATGAATTTCTTATGTACTTTCCTAAGAGCTGAAAGTAGAAACACAATGATTCTTTGTCTTATTCCCTAAACTACCACCACGTCTCTTAAAATTCTCAATCCAAACACATACACACATATGCACGTGCAGACAGAATTTTTCTAAATGGGGACAAAGCTATGGAATTATTCACATCCTGTCCTCTGCTCACAATAGGGTGGGCCCCTGTCATCTGTATACTATAAGCGTTAATAATGACGTCAAGTTTTCTGCACATCATTAATCAAGGGAGAATTCATTTCCTTTTGTGAAGTTCCCTGTCTCCTTTTATTAATATGTCTCCTCTGAGTCACCCCATATCCTGACTTCACAAAATCCTGACTTCACTTCATCCTTTCCTCATCTCCCAGCTGACTGTGTGGTCCTGAAGTATGGTGCTGCCTCCATAAAGAAAACTGTGCATTTCAGAATTGGGTGAATTGGTTCTTCAAAGTTGGCTACTTTCAAAGTGAATGCAATTTGCTTGGCTCTTGAGAATGAATTACAAACTCATCATGGTCATTGTCCTAGTGGATATGGACAACCAAGAGGCTGAGTTTTCTTAGCTCCTGCTACTTCTCCAGTTTCTCCCCTACCTGGTGTGTTAAGGCCTTGGAGTAACCTGAGACTGCTGCTGTCTCAACAGTCACTGTGGCTTCCTTCTAGAGCCCCACTCCCAAATCCAACATCCAGTCCCAGAGGCTCCACCTGGCCTAAGGGGCAGCTCCAGGCCATTTCAAGGTGGTCCCTGAAAGATGGAGCTGTGCTTCTTGTGTGGCAGGCCGCAGGGTCAAGAAAGCCCCTTGAGGCCCACAACTTAATATCACCTTTCTTAAGAAGCCATTATATAGCTTATTGTTCTCTACAGTGAGCAGAATAATCTGGAAAGCAGATTTTTATTTCTTCAGCTGTGATCTATAACATTTAAGGTTTCATCATCTGTTATTTCCCAGTTCTCTTTCTAGGAAAGTCATGATTTAAAGTTATTTCCACCCTGCTTTAGGCATCATATTATACTCCCTGCCCTCTGACTTCCCTGGTGGTGCAGTGGGTAAGAATCTGCCTGCCAGTGCAGGGGACATGGGTTCAATCCCTGGACTGGGAAGGTTCCACATCCTGTGGAGCAGCTAAGCCCATGTGCCACAACCACTGAACCCATGCTCTAGAGCCCGGGAGCTGCAGCTACTAAAGGCCCTGGGCCCTAGAGCCACACGCTGCAACTACTGAGACCAAGTGCTGCAAATACTGAAGCTCGAGTGCCTACAGCCTACACCCTGCAACGAGAGAAGCCACGAGAAGGCAGCACACACAACCAAGAGTAGCCCCCACTCGCCACAACTAGAGAAAACCGTTGCAGCAATAAAGACCCAGTGCGAACAAAAATAAAAATAATAAATAAACTAAAAAAAGAAAAAAGAGAATCCCTACCCTCAACTTTTCAGGGAAGGGGAGTGGGACTCTGATGAGACCTTGCCAGGCCTGACTCAAGTTCTTCTGGATGTCCCTCCACCCATCTGGATATACATTATGTCTCATTGTTTTTCTTCCATTCATTCATCCTACTAACACACTATTAACCTAGCAGGCTTCATGCTGGAGACAAAGTAACGAACAAAGCAAATGAGGGCCCCGCTCTCTTGAAGTTACAGTCTGGAGGGCAAATGGCAAACAATCAGGCAAAAAGCTGCATTTTTACAGAGTTGTGATTTCTAGAAAAGTATAGGAAGTCACGAAGGAGCATAACAGGCAGATCTAGTGGAGAATATCATGCAAGAGCATTTGTCAGCCCACCTGTCATGAACAACAGCCCCCATGGGTGTGGGCCACAGTCAGGGTGTGCTTCTCCTTGCCTTCCCAGTCTGGTGAGGATTCCCTAAACGAAAAGCAATATCATTCAGGGTTTGCATCAGAGAGAAATCTAACTCAGCATCCTTGTTTGCTCTGAGACCCAGAGGGCTTCAGGAGACTGCAAGAAGCAGGATCACCTGTCACAACTCCAGGGCTGTCCGTGCAGCGACTTAATGACAGATCTCACATCTTCTAAGATCTTTAATTTGGTGGAAGAATATTTGAGCAACTGTGGATCTTCCAGAGCCTCTCTCACCACTTCTCTCCCATTTCTGCAATATAGAGGTGGGGGAGTGGGAGGTGCAGACTACTGGTTGTAAGACATGTTCACGGATGGATTATACAACAATGGGGCAATGTAGCCAATATTTTGTAATAACTGTGAATGAAGTATAACCTTTAAAAACTATACAAAAATAGAATTTTAAAAAAGAAAAAAAAGGCAGGCAGATTTCATCTCTCCTCAACAACTCTCCTCAGGAAGCATAAATTCCCCTAATTAATCCCAGATTTTTCTAGCTTGGCCTTGTGATAGTGGGCGCCAGCCTGGATTGGAACCCTAGGCCTGGGTGTGATGCCTGGGTGTGGCTCATAGGAGTTCACTAGAGGATCCTTGAGACCTTCACATGGACCGGAACCCTAAAGCAGACCAGTCACACTGTCCATGAGAAAGTTGTGCATGGACTTGACCCCCCAAACGTGTACAGCATAGGCATAAGGGGCAGGATCGAGAGTCAGACAAGCCTGAGTATGTATTCCAGCCCTACTACTGGTTAGCTACAGGACTTAGAGCATATCATTTAACCTCTTTGGGCCTCAGTTTCCTCACTCAAAAACCTCATGTTCTCTGTGCACACGCATGTGTATAGGTTAAATTAGATAATGTATATAAAATGATTAGCAAAGTACCCAACACAAAGTCCTCAAATATATATGTATGCAGGTCAAAAACCAACAGTTAGAACTGGCCATGGAACAACAAACTGGATCCAAATTGGGAAAGGAGTACGTCAAAGCTGTATCTTGCCACCCACATATAAGTAAGTTCAACTTATATGTGGAGTACATCACGCGAAATGCCAGGCTGGATGACTCACAAGCTGGAATCAAGACTGTCAGGAGAAATATCAACAACCTCAGATATGCAGATGATACCACTCCAGTGGCAGAAACTGAAGAGGAACTAAAGAAAGAGCCTCTTGATCAGGGTAAAAGAGGAGAGTGAAAAAGTTGGCTTAAAGCTCAACATTCAGAAAACTAAGATCATAGTATCGGTCCCATCACTTCATGGCAAGTAGACTGGGAAACAGCGGCAGACTATTTTTCTGGGCTCCAAAATCACTGCAGATGGTGATTGCAGCCATGAAATTAAAAGACCCTTACTCCTTGGAAAGAAAGTTATGACCAACCTAGACAGTATATTAAAAAGCAGAGACATTACTTTGTCAACAAAGGTCCATCTAGTCAAGGCTATGGTTTTTCCAGTGGTCATGTATGGATGTGAGAGTTGGACTATAAAGAAAGCTGAGTGCCAAAGAACAGATGCTTTTGAACTGTGGTGTTGGAGAAGACTCTTGAGAGTCCCTTGGACTGCAAGGAGATCCAACCAGTCCATCCTAAAGGAAACCAGTCCTGAATATTCACTGGAAGGACTGATGTTGAATCTGAAACTCCAACACTTTGGCCACCTGATGCAAAGAGTTGACTCATTTGAAAAGACCCTGATGCTGGGAAAGATTGAAGGCAGGAGGAGAAAGGGATGACAGAGAATGAGATGGTTGGTTGGCATCACCGACTCAATGGATATGAGTTTGGGTAAACTCCAGGAGTTGGTGACGGACAGGGAGGCCTGTTTGTGCTGCAGTCCATGGGTTTGCAAAGAGTCAGACACAACTGAGCGACTGAACTGAACTGAACTGGTGGCTCAGATGGTAGAGTCTGCCTGCAATGGGGCAGACCCATGCTTGATTCCTGGGTTGGGATGATCCCCTCGAGAAGAAACTGGCAACCCACTCCAGTATTCTTGCCGGCAAAATCCCATGGAAAGAGGAGCCTGGTGGACCATGGGGTTGCAAAGAGCCGGACATGGCTGAGCAACTAGATGATGATGAAGTCTCCAATATGGTTCAGCATAACTCTGAAAGCAACACTCTCTCTCAGGAAAGGGTACTGGTTTGCTTGTTCCTCCTGAGGTTTGAGAATCAATGGACCCAAGTGAGTGAATGGAGCTGGCTTGCAGTGGCTGGTGAGAGCCAGTTCTATGCACCTCTTCCCAACTCCATGTTAAGGACATCACCATGGTAGCTTGATATCAAATATGGTGAGAATATTTACAGCAAGGAAATTGGCAAAGGAGATACTGGTTTACTGGCATCTACCTATTAGAAGGCTTGTTAAGTCTGGAAACAAACGTCACTGGGGAGGGCACAGTTTTAGAGCTGGCTATCCTGCAGGGCACAACTGAAACTTGTGCTTGAGATGACCCTTAGCTGTCACATGCATTATGGGATGTTTAGCACCATCACTGACCTTAGATGCCATTAGCACCAACTTTCGGGTGGGGACAACCCAAAGTGACCAAACATTGTCCAGTGTCCTGGGGGTGGGGAGGAGTTGCTTTTTAGAGAACAAACAGTGACCAAAGGAAACAGCCACAGGCTAAAGAAGCCCAGATACTAGGAAGAGTTCCTTCCAGCCCTTTCCCAGCAGGGAGAGGCAGCAGTTAGAAAGAGCCTACTTAGCCAGGGGTTTCCTGACTCTTGGGTGGAGGTTTGTCATGCTCTCTGGGGCCTGAGGATTGGTCTCCTCAAGCAAACATTTGGTTAGTATGAGGGGTAGTCCAAATTATGATTAGAAACAGATATCCAGCTCAAGACTTTTGTTTGGCCCAGAACAAAACCACACACCGAAATCCCTAATCACTTTCCAGGAAAAGGCCTCTCTTCCACTGGGACCGGGGACATCAGCCTCCTCTTGAACTTTTAATCCATGCACGTATTTCTAGGTTCCTGTGCTTCTCCCTGGGGCAGCAGCCTGGAGGCAGTTTCCAGCAGAGCCTAGACTCTCCAAACACCCTCCGTTGCCACCGTGGCCCCGGTGTGCCCGCAACTGGGTCACTTGCAAGTGGGGAACCCTGAAGGTTCTAGTCACCAGGATTTGGAATAAAGTGAAGTCATCTTTTGGTACAGCATTAAAACTTTTAAAATAATATTTAATTTACTTTAAAAAGTCAGCCAGCACTTCTTCTAGAAAACATCAAATGATGGATGATGCTGTGGGAGGGCCTGGAGAACCCCAGGGCCCTTGAAAGGGCGACTGGGGCAGCTGCCAGCTCCAAGACCCACAGCTGTCTCACCCTTGACCTCTGGAAAGAGATAGCATTCACCAAGTTTCCCTGTCAGGAATTCACTGACCATCTTGTAAAGACTCACACTAGCGCTTCTGTGCAGACTCCACAGAGTTTAACACAAGAAAACTAAAGTGAATTAAGTCTGTTTAAAAAAGAGAGAGACAGCCAGCAATTTTTACCCGTACCCTGCTATGAGTGTCTCTCTCTCTCTCTCCCTCACACACACACACACACACACACACACACACACACACACGTGTGCGCGCTCATCTCCGCAGCAGCTGTGGCCCGATAGTGTCTTCATCCTGGACTCCTTCTTGGTTTCCAGCACACAGCTGTTGAATTGACCCTCACTCACCCTCTCCAGCTGTTGTTTGCAGATTGAGAAGCTGGACAACTGAGGGAGAAGAAGCAAAACTATGCTAAGTAGAGGAGGACAAGATTAGCCTACTCCTTTCTTGGAATTTCAGGGATCCAAGGACTGTGTTGTGTGGATCAGGATCAGCCATTCAGGCCCCAGAAAATACCCATCCACCTGTCTTCACCCACACAGCCGGAAACCCAAGCCCTTGTTTAGGTAGCTGAAGAAGCTAAACAATGTGCTATATCAACTATGACCACTGTGAGGACAACTCCCAAATCTTCCTCTTGGGCCCTGACTACATTCTTGAGCTCCAGATCTGCCTTTCCAGTGTCAGGTCCCAAGGAACATCCTGCCAGCCCCTCAAATGCAGTGTGAGCTCATGAAGATCCCCATTCCCAGCCTAGCAGACTCTCCTCCTGGGTTCTTCCTCTCAGCAGCATCCTTCGCCCAGCCCCCTGCCTGCAGTACGCAGAGGCTGGAAACCTCAGGTCACTTTCAAAGCCCTCTTCTCCTCCACTCCACACCCCTTCTATCTCATAGATCTGCCCCTTACATTCATTTCTACAGAAACGATTCTCTCTGACCTAAATCACTATACCACTCTGGCAACTGCTCACCCTGTCTCATTTCTGTCCTTCCTTAGACACTTTTTCCTAACCAGCTCAAATTCTGTCCCCTGCTTATAAAACAACAATGGCTTTTCTTGACCTATGACGCTCCTGAACAAGGTTTTCAAGGACCGCCATAGTTATCTACCATTCCACTTTTCTCATCTGTCCTTGTGTAATAGGCAATAACCTTTGTATTCAATTCAGTATTACAAGTTAATCACTAAAGGGATTTTGCCTATAAGCTTAAATGATACATAATGGGGAGGGGGGGGGCTTCCCTGGTGGCTCAGTGGAATCTGCCTGCCAATGCAAGAGACACAAGAGAGACACGTGTTTGACCCATGGGTCAGGTCAAACTGATCCTCTGGAGAAGGAAATGACAACCCATTCCAGTATTCTTGCCTGGACAATAGAGAAGCCCGGTGGGCTACAGTCCATTGGGATCCCCAAAGAGTCAGACATACTTAGTGACTAAACAGTAGTACATAAAGGCTCATCTCTGGGAACCCTTCTTCCCAGGAAATAAGCATTAAACTAAAATACATTTGTTTAGCTTAGAGGAAACATCCTGACCAGGCCTACCTCTGAATGACTGCAGGGAGGAAGAAATTAACACATCCCTTCCAGAGGGTGACCGGAACCAGGAAGTATTTTAATTTACTCCCTCTTCCCACCCTTTTTTTGTCCTTTTTTGTCTGCATTCTTTCACTCAACCTAATTATTCTGAAGTTCACCCATCTTGTTGCATAATATCAATAGTACATAAACAGTATTCTATTGTTTATCCAGTCACCTATTGATAGACATATAGATTGTTTCCAGTTTTTCTTGCTTGTTCAAACTTTTTATTTTTTTTTAAATTTTTTAATTGGAGGATAATTGCTTTACAATATTCAAATTCTAACTCAGGCAAGATAGTTCTTTGGGGCACAAGCCCACTATCTCCTTGCTTTGCTGGCCTTCCAAACAAAGTCATTATTCCTAGCCCCAAAAACTGGTCTCTCAATTACTGGCCTGTTGTGTGGTGAAATGCTACTGAACTTAGAATCAGTAATGCTTGGATCCCTCTCAATCTTCCAGCCATTACAAACTCCTTGTCTCCCTAAAACATGGCAAACACACCCCACTGTTTCTCATACTACTTCCTCAATATGGAATCTCTTTCATCCCTTTCTTTGATGACTAACCTTGAGTCTTGGATCAAAGGCTGCCTCCTCACCTCCTCCTTGGAAAATCTGTTTCCTCTTCATTCCCATGATTCTCTGAGATATAGGTTATTTTTTAAGTGTAGTTTATGTTTCATGTCATCTTATGCCTTAGCCAGTTCACCTCCATCATTTTATACTTTAAAATACTGAGGCACAATATCCACATTTACTAGTAAATTACTTAGCGAATAGTGGTTGAATTAAAACCAGTCTCTGGAAAGAATAGGCCAACTCACCAGGTAAAACTAGGATAAGATTAGCCTCACAAGGCAGCATGGGGTTGAGGGTATATTCAAAGAGTAATACCAGAGTTGAGGGTGGAGGGCAAAGACAGATCACCCCCTTACTTTGGCACTGAGGAAAAGGGAAGACGCCCAACCCACTCCAAATCCCCAGTTCTCTCAGGTATTCACAATCTTTATCTACAGAAATAAAAAACACTGACCAGTGTCCCAATACCTGTGCTGTAACACAGAACAAGCTGAACATGGCCTTGGGGTTAACAGTTAAGAAGCCAACCCCAGCAGTGAGCTCACTGGGCCAAGCACACATCACTGAGCCTTTCCCCTGGGATTTCTTTAAATGTGGTAACTGAATAGTAAATCTTCCCTTGGTGCTGATTGGATATTTAAACTGTGGTTCTTTTTACTTGAAATATTTTTAAAGAACGAGCCTCAGGGGACTGTTGATGAGAGTAATTACAAGCGAAGCACACATCCTCAGCCAAAAGTTTCTTCGAAAACTTAAACATCAGCTCAACTTAAGCAACTAGGAAAGCTGAAAAATTGGGGAATACACAAACGGTTACTTTTTAAACTCATACTCGAATCTTATTGTTGAGCACCTACCCTGTTCATAGAAGCCACTGAGTCTGTTACATGTCACACAGATAGGAGCTATTTTCATTTTAAAAACAAGGGCACTGAGGTTCAAAAGAATGCATGTGAGTTTACTCATCTCTCAGCGAGCTGATAAGCATCTAGTGCAAGTCACTCAGTCGTGTCCGACTCTGCGACCCAGTCCATGGGATTTGCGACCCAGTCCTGTACACTCCATGGGATTCTCTAGGCTAGAATACTGGAGTGGGTAGCCTTTCCCTTCTCCAGGGGATCTTCCCAACCCAGGGATCGAACCCAGGTCTCCCTCATTGCAGGCGGATTCTTTACCAGCTGAGCCACAAGCATCTAGAGGAGAAGTCATGTACGGTTAACCCTACAGTGTCTTCCATGGCATCAAAGAATAGTATGAGTTCAATAAATACTTGCTGAGCCTCAAAATTAAGATTTCCCACCCTTCTGAGCAAGTCCTACCTTTGGTAATTAATCTCCTGTCTGTAAGCTACCAACTGCACGTGGGCAGCTGCCCGGCCACGCCTCCAGTGCTAGGCCACGCCCCCCATGGTGTTCCCAGCCAATGAGTCAGTGCACTGTCCTGAGAGATGGGGCATTCCTCTGACCACTGATTCCCTCCATGGCCTCGCTGAACTTCCCTTGCACTGGAACATACAGTATGGTCCTCCCCATCCTCTTTACATCCCTTCTGTCTAGGATCAGACTTGCATCACAGTCTGATGAGGTTCTAGACTCCCTCCCATTCCCCCCCCACCCCCGCCCCATATTCCTTCCCCCAGTAAAATCCTGGCACATTTAATCCTGTCTTGATGTCTGCTTCTGACAGGACTGGAGACTAACATGCCCCAGTTTTTGCTTTAGTAAATAACTGATAACCTTCATTCATTTCTGAATATTTGTGTGCTCAGTCGCTAAGTCGTGTTCAGCTCTTTGAGAGCCCATTGACTGTAGTCCACCCAGGCTTCTCTATCCGTGGGATTTCCCAGACAAGAGAACTGGAGCGGGTTGCCATTTCCTTCTCCAGGGGACCTTCCCAACTGAGAGACCAAACCTGCGACTTCTGCATCTCCTGAATTAGCAGGCAGATTCTTTACCACTGAGCCACTGCTGCTGCTAAGTCGCTTCAGTCGTGTCCGACTCTGTGCGACCCCATAGACAGCAGCCCACCAGGCTCCCCCGTCCCTGGGATTCTCCAGGCAAGAACACTGGAGTGGGTTGCCATTTCCTTCTCCAATGCATGAAAGTGAAAAGTGAAAGTGAAGTCGCTCAGTCGTGTCTGACTCTTAGTGACCCCATGGACTGCAGCCTACCAGGCTCCACCATCCATGAGATTTTCCAGGCAAGAGTACTGGAGTGGGTTGCCATTGCCTTCTCCAGCTGAGCCACTAGTGAGCACTTATTATATGTATGCCATGAATACAGTGGTGAGCAAGAACAGCATTATTGATGCCCTTAAGAAACTGGTGTGAATCAAATAATTACAAAAATTTAAAGCACAGGAAGCTATGATGAGATGTAACAGGAAGAACCTGACTTAATCTATGGGCTTGAGAACTGCGCTGTGTTTAGTCGCTCAGTTGTGTCTCTTTGCAACCCCATGGACTATAGCCCACCAGGCTCCTCTGTCCATGAGGATTCTTCAGGCAAGAATCCTGGAATGGGTAGCCATGCCCTCCTCCAGGGAATCTTCCCAACCCAAGGATCAAACCCAGTTCTCCCGCATTGCAGGTGGATTCTTTACCGTCTGAACCACCAGGGAAGCCCAGGCTTGAAAGAGAATCCCCTAAAGGCGAATGATTTAAGATGAGACATGATGGATGAGGAAGAGTTAATCAGGCCAAGATGCAGAGCATTTCAGGCTGATGGAATAGAAGGGACAAAGGCTCTGAGGCGGCAGGAAGCTCAACAAACCAAAGGCCACAGTGGCAGGGAATGGAGAACAATGAGACTGAAGAGGAAGGCAGCGCCCATCTCAGAAGGCCTTGTGGGAGATCTGGGAAATTTGGGAAGATTATTTATCTTTCTAGAGTGAAAATTCTTTAAAAGCAAGTAGCCCATACGGGCCCTCTTTGCCAGATCTAGTATAACACCTGGCACAAAGTAGATTTCACTAAATGTTTATTGAATCAAAGTAGTAGAAATCAATGAAGAAATATACTGTTTGCATTATTATCCCTAACATCAAGGATGCAGCAAATTAGCCAAAAGCATCAACCAGGAGAGGTTTCTGTGCCCCAGGAGCTGGTAAGACTGATGATAACAATGAGGATGATCCTTCTCAGGCACTGGTCTCATCACTGTTGAGGCAGAAGCAGAGAGACACCAAAGCAGCAGCCACCAGAGTAGGTAGATCAGGCTGCTTGATTCAAATACTGGCATTACCACCTCCTCCCTGGGTGACCTTGAGCAACTTACCTAATGTCAGTGCATCTCAGGGGCTAAGCAAAGATGATTATACTACTCCATTGGAGCGCTGGTGGGGGGACTGAGAGAAATCACTATGTAAAGCCCATAGAAGGCGACCTGGGGCATAGCATATGTTCAATTAATGATACCAATTGTTAAAAATCAAACATGTTTCTCTCTGCTGAGATAAGAAAACATTAGCAGGGAGATTTCCCAAATGGGGGTGAGTCGTCATAAATCATCAGTCATCAGAACTGCGTGGGATCACTTCTGACGCAAGAGGCCAGCTTTGAGGACCAGCTGGGTGGGCTGAAGACCCTGGGGCCTGGCCAAGAAACAGGCCCAGACATGCATTTTACTCAAACTCTGAATCCCACACTGATATCTAAATCGAGATCTGAACATCAGACCAGACAGTTCACCACTCACACGTAGGTATATGCCATAAACTCACAGGGCAGGCAGCGCTGGAGAAAGGACACGCTCTTTCAGCAGCTTCCTGTTCTGGAGGGCAGGGGCTGTGCCTTTTGGCTTCATTTCAGAAGAGCAAAAGGCAGCACTAGAGCAGATGCAGCTCAGTTCCTGACTTTCGGGTTTGTTTTCCCACGTTGGACACTGCAGTTAGAGCCCAAGCTTAGAAGAAAACACTGATGGAATCAACAGATGAATGGAGGAAAAATACCTGGCTCCTACCCCAAGCTCGGTGTCCCAGCTGGCTCTGGTTGCCTTGGAATGGGGCAGGGTGGTTGGGATGTAATTGCCTGGGCAGAGATATGAGGTATGCGGGCCTACGTGCGCTGAAGCACACACCACCGGGCCAGGAGTGACTCTATTTAGTGAGTGTCCATCTGATAACAGCCTGGATCCTTAAGATGCCAGCTGCCTGCCAAGCTGGACATGTCCAAACAGTGGCACCCAGAGGTCCAGGAGACAGAACAAAGGACCTGTTATTGGCTAGACCTGCGTTAGCATGTTATCTCCACCAAAACAAGTCTTCAGCCAGGCTGGCAGAGAGGCTATATCGAGGCATCCCAGAGTCCAGAAGGGAGACTATCAAATTCTATAAGGGCTCTCTGATGGCCGTTTCAATGTCAATGGTTGAACCTGGGCCATCCCCTTGGGATTTAGCACTTGGGCTTATATCTTCCTAAGAGTACTCTTTTCTATGCTGCCCATTGTCACCAACCCCTAGAGTGCTGGCTCTCTTGGTACCCTCTTCTTTAGGGCACAGGTCTGAAACCTGCCCTCTCCCCACTTCACTAGGACATAATATTAGTTATGACCAACATATATTTACTGCTTACACCCGCCACTTACTGCTTTACATACATTTTTAATTCATTTATTCACGGCAGCAGCCCTATGAAATGTGTACAGCTGTTTCTCCATTTAACTTTCAAGAAAACTAAGGCACAGTGGTAAAATAATTTACCCAAAGTCAAATAACTAGTAAAGCAGCAGAGCAGGGAAGCAAGTTCAGGTTGTTTGGATACAGAATCCCTGCTCCTATCCATTAGGCTGTATTTTCTCTCTCTCCATAATCGATTTCTTACTGATGTAAAAATTTTTAAAGGCCTCCCATTTCTAAGCCTGTTTTTCCAGAATGAACTGCAATCCAGTGAAGAGCTAGGATTTTATAACTTCCTATTTTGTGTATAGGAAAATGGGGGAAGCTGACAAATTAGGAGCAACTAGGAAGGAAAGCTGAATGGCTCAAGAACTTGAGAGTAGCACTAATATTGAGAACTCTGGTGTTTTAGCCAAGTGAGTACTTGGGCAAAGTATCTCTCTTGGTACAAGCTATGTCTTGGAGCGTCTGGTTCAGGAGAGACATAACTTAGCCCAGTCAAGGAAACTGGGTGCCTAGTTAGGAAAAGCAGCTACTAACTCATTTTGTAGCACTGCCTCCTCACAGAGAGAAAAAGCAGCACATCTAAGCTCTGCATTCATATTGGTGAGCCATTCCCAGGAATTCACCCCAGAAGGAACTCCTGGCTGTCATGGAAATGCAGGAAAGGACCAAATACTACTTACTCAGAGCTTCCACTGAACACTTACTCAGAGCTCCCAGAAAGCTTATGTTCTCCACCTTGTAAATGAGGATCCTGGGGCCCAGAGACCTTACATTCATGTCCATCACAAGTCCTAGAAAATCTAGGACTCAAACCATATCTGATTCCAAAGGAGGGAAGGACTCAGCGTCAGTGCCAGCCCAGTTTTCCCAGGAGTCTTCCCTGATTCCTCAGACTCACATCAGTCCCTCTTTCTGGAATACCTGTACTACTTGTGATCTTTGCCATCATCTAGTACTAACCCTGTTTCATACTGGGCTAATTTTGTTAGCCAACCAGGCTATAAATTTTTGGGGGTGGGTATAATAACTGGGGGTTCAAGTTTATTTCAAGCTATTTCTGGGTATTTCAGGGCAGGAAAATTAGGAGAGGTAAAGATCTAGAATCACAGCCTGGTGTCCTGAGTAAGGAGAGTCAGTCACTTCAGCCCCAGAAGGTGCACTTTATGAAAAGTGTTAGTCGCTCAGTCATGTCTGACTCTTTGTAACCCCAGGCTCCTCTGTCCATGTGATTTCCCAGGCAAGAATACTGGAGTAGGCAACCATTCCCTTCCCAGGGGATCTTCCCAACCCAGGAATTGAACCTGGGTCTCCCACATTGCAGGCAGATTCTTTACTGTCTGAGTCACCAGGGCACGGCTTTACGAGTCTCTAAAGCATAAGCTGGGAATGGCATTTGTGATACTCTTGCCCTCCTTTGTCAGTCTCTCTAAAACTCCTAGAAATTAGGTCCAAACTTTGCAAAGCATCCCCCAAAGCAGACGACTATGAGGGTATTGTCACTAACTTGGGTTTGGTCCAAGGGGAAAGGAAGCTGCCCTTTTGTTAATAACCCTGCTTCTGCTTTACTCTAGCCCACCCTGCTGCAGGCCCACCTCCTGGTGTGGTGCCCACCAACAGAAGACCCAAGGTCTAACTGCAACCCTTCCTGAACCCCCAGCACATCAGACGAGAAATAATGCCACATGGCAGGTGCACTTGGACATGCATGCGTCATTACCAGTCAAAGCCAAGATGTATTTCAGGAGAATTTATAAGGCAGAAAGCACCCTCTAATTTAAAAAAAAAAAATGCATGAGGGCTGGGTGTTCCTTTCTTTTCCAAAGCCAAGACACAAAAGCTCTTCTCATATTAAAGAGCCTTGAACCCACCCAACCTGATTTTCTCTTATTCAACAAGTATTTCAATGTCAACGACAGTGACCAGGGTGTACTGAGTCACATCAGAAAGAGGCCACAAGAGGAAGGTGTCTTCCTGTCCTGCCACCTATCCAGAATATGGGACAGCGAGGGAGCTGACTGCTCCAAAGGCGAGCAGAGCAGAAGGCTCTTCCTGCTCTAGGAACCACAAGATCACCTCACATCATGATTTACGACAAAAGCAGAGCTGGGACGGCAGAGCCGGGTCTGAAATAGGGTAGTGAAGACCTCATTACAGGTCCTCCCTGATGCCTCTCAGCTATTTGATCACCCTGTTTTAAGACAGATAATGAGGTTGTCTTATGTTCAGCCCTTTTCTCCCTACTTTCTAGAGGGACAATTCCTCCAGTCAGTGGTTTCATAGAGATATGTGGTGTATTCTCACATATTACAGAGCAATGACTGCCAGCCTCTCCCCTCCTGCTCCTAGGTTAGATGAACATCTTATAAATAGGTGACTCTCTTCAGTGGGACTCACAGATCTGGCTTCACTCCAGCTATGGCTCCCCTCAAAGCCTTATTTGTCACCTGCTTCCCCAACCTGTTCCTGAGGTCCACTGTGAAGAACATCTGCAAGAGTCAGGAGTTCTGTGTGATAACCCAGGTCTCTCCTGCCACTCCTGCCCTTCTCAACTTCTTTCTACTCTAACTGCAGTCCCCTCCGATTTTGTCTAAACCCTGGTTTCTCTTGGTGTTTGCTTCCTTGGGGCTGTGTGTGTTCTTGGGTCAAAAAGGTAAAAGGAACTACAGGCAAAGGGGAAGCCCCTTGTCCTCCCCCTCCCTGGCTCTGTCCCCATCTCCCCAAAGATCACCTGCCATCTCTGTGAGAAGGAACATGACCCCTCAGAACTGCCCATAGAGGCCATGGAAAGAACTCAGTGCTTCTCAAATGATCTGAGATGAAAAATCACTTTATTTATTTAATTTTTAATAATTTCCAATCCATTATGAATCAAACCACTTGTAAAATAAAAATGAATTACTAAAAAAGAATTTTAAGTGAAAAGAATATAAAATACAAACCTAACTTTTCTTGTTATTAGATTCAACAGTCCTAACATGAGTCTAGCATTTTGTTATTAAAGTTTCTAAATACTTGCTCTCAATTTCTTACTTGGTTTCCAGGCCAGCACAGGTTGGAGAAGCCCTGCTCTAACTTAGCTATTTATTTACTTAATCACTTAGAGCCTGGATCTCTTATAAGATGGGAGAACAGGCAACCTCTAGGTAGGTCCCACATCTGCACATTCCAGCGACTCATTCCTGATGCTTCCTTAGGTTTTACAAATATTTCTGACATTAGAATAATGCTGACTTCCCGAGCAGGGGATTAGTCTGCACTTTGTACTGCTGATTGAGAGCTACCCAAGTCTAAAGCTCCTTGGAGAACAATGAAAGAAATGTCTGACTGAGGACCAGGCAAACACTGGCAGCTCACTGTCTTGGCCTTTCCTGTGTGGAACCAATGGGTGTTTTGAAAAGCATCCTGAAAACATGTCAAAGGTCTAAGAACTGTGATCACTGGAGCTGGTGAGTCATGGCCCGGGCTGGCAGTAATTGCAAATGCCAGCGACACAATGGGTGGCTGTCTATTCAAAAACCTGCCCCTGGAACCATGAGGGGGGCATCCCCATAAATGAGTACAGACAGGAAAAGAGGGTGAGCTTGTCAATTAACTGAGAGGGAATGGTGGCCCAGTTAAAATAATTTCTCTGCTTCCAGAAGAAGCAAAGAATTCTCAGGATCTACCCTAATAAAGGACGGACTGCACTGCAGGAACAAGATTGGGTGTGATCATCCTTTACTACAAGAAGTTGGTAAGGGAGGCAGGACACAGAGCGGGGGCAGATGGGACATGGTTTCCTAGAGACAATTTCGAAAACAGCTTTATTGGTATCCAATCACTTCACAATACACTTCACATACTTACAGTGCACTGTAACAAGCTGTAACAATTTGACAAGCTCTGACACACATATAAACCTGTGAAACCACCACCAAATTCACAAGAAGTAGCGTACCCATCACGACCCAAAGTTTCTTGATGCCCTTTTTTAATCCCTGCCTCTCACTTCTTCCCACCCCACCAACCAGGTTAACACTTTCTTTCACTAAAGACTAGTTTGCATTTTTCTAGAATTTTATATAAATGAAAGCCTGCGGGATATACTCATGTTTGATCTGACTTCATTCACGCAGCAAAATTATCTTGAAAAACAAATTTGAGATTCATTCACATTTTTCTGTCGATCGTTGTTCATTACTTTTACAGCTAAGTAGTCTTCTAGTTAGAAATGATCTTACATCTCAAACAACGTTGTCTTGGGACTAAGATTTTGAGGTGTTAAGGAAAGTTTATGAAGATTTAGACCTTCTTTACCCTGGAATCGTGCAGCTCCTATCTTAGGAGAGAAACTGTTTTTATCTTAGGAGGTAAACTGTTTTTGCTTCAAAATTAAGGAGAGAACAAAGAAACATCAGCCGATCAAGATTCTTAAATGACAAAGAGGATTGTGCATTATCCAAGGTCTGGGGGCTGTGAGGAATAAGAAGAAAGAGACCCAAGAGACCCAAGGACATTGTTCTTACTCAAGATAATGCTCAAACTACCTAACTCTTAGTTTTCTATTTGGTGTGCTTCTTGTCTTATGGTAGGAAATGCTCCAAAGGGAATGTTCCCACCACAGTTATGATTTTGCATTTGGAACTGCTATAAAGGAAGACTACTCTGCAACCACAATTAGAGTTATTGGCTTATTTGTTTATTCATTCACTGGGTTACACGTGTGAGGTGTCATCTATAAGCTGGGCATCATGCTGGGGGTATAGAGACATACCAAAGATGTAGAGATGTTGGTTCCTGCTTTCACAGAGTTATAGAGTGTGCAGGCTTCATGGCTAGTTAGTTTTACAATGAACTCCTTCTCAATAAATGAGTATCAGAGATGGCTGACAGGTCAACATGTTGGCAGGGGCCAGGCTGATAGCATCATAGAGATTAGAAGCCAGGACTGAAGGTAAATATGATGGCAGAAGCAGAGCTCTGGTTCAAACTATCAGAAAGCACAGTGCCCCACTGACAGTGACAGAGAAGGCAACCCCGACTCCCCAACACGGGGCAGTGGGTGAGACATGGCATGTCTGTCTCTAAAAATTAGCTCTGGAAGTGCACATTGTTGTTTGCACCAAAAAGTAGAGAAACCTATTTTTCTAACTAGATTACAGTGTTCTAACAGATTTCTGTAGAAAGCAGACCAGTACTTACTCGTAATCCTTCTGTAATAAAGTTACACTACAAGAGCACAAGTGGAAAATAGCAGGATACACAACAGAATGAGTCAGATGATGATTACAATAAATCAAACAAGCAACCAAGCCCTTGGAAAGGAAGCATAGTAGAGAAATGTCCAAACAAAATACCAAAATATGTGAAAAAGAAAAAAAAAAAAAGCATTTGCTTGTGTCTTCATCAAATTTCCTTTAATGAGTATTTTGCTATTCAGGTTTTGAAGAATTACTCTGAAACACACTCTTCATGGAAAGTCATGGATTCTCAGCCAAAGGAAACCAAAGTTAACAATATGAGTTTGTCTGCAGTCTGGGGAGGAACCTGCAACCAAGGAGGGACTTTGGGAAAACCAGTGACAGAGGAAGAGTGAAGCCTTGCAAAGGGGCTTTGCCAACTTGATAAGTTCACCTGAGGTACAGACAGTGACAGAGGGATGCAGATGGAAGTGGGAACTGGAGTCCAGCTGAAGAGCAGAGCAGAACCAGGCCTAGGCAGCCTTCGAAGGTCTAGGACCTGACTGAGGGACCACAAGAAACTTATTTTCTCTGGGCCTCTAGGATCCTTGTCTGTAAATGGAAAAACAAGACTGGATGAGCTTTACAGTCCCCTATAACTCTAAATGTGTAGGAATCTGAATTGTTTGATTCATTTCAGTGTCTACCACTGAAGACCTTCTATGTATGAAGAACCACAAACATCTCTTTAATTTAACTCACATCAATGCTCACATCAGTCAAAAACAAGTTTTTTTGATTGCACATTGATTGGACACCTATTAATAAATGTATAGTGTTGCATATTTTCTAGAAAAAGAGCTCTGCAAAGCAGTCTCTGAGCAAATCTTAGAGCAAAGGCTAAGAGAGCAAATCTAGCTCTTGTATAATGTGATAATTCATTCTGATTAGAGACGTGGGAAAAAGGATTTTGCAGAAGTCATGGAATAGAAATTGACACATATCTCAGCAGGAAGATGCCAAGGCATTGAGCAAAGGCCTGCTGCCCTCATGGGCATTGTTGTGGGAAGAGGTATCCCATTCTCTCTCCCAGAACCATCTCTACTCCCAGCTGTTGACTGAAGTCAGAAGTAAGCTGCTGTCTGTTGATGAGGAATGTGAGAACAAATGCACAGATGGGTGGAGCAGGAAGCTTGAGGGAAGGCCAGAGAGAAAACAAACGGAGTTTCCTGTGATGAGTCACGGCCTTCTGAGAAATAATTTCAGAGGCCACCACAAAGTCCCCGGCACCTGTCTGTCCAAGGCTTGCACTTTGTACAGAAGAAAATGTAGCAAATGAAGTACCAAGCCACATCTGACAGCCCACAAGCCATGTGCAGGGAAGAGGCCTGAGAAGGAGTCAGGCTGAGCCAAGGACATGTGACAACTTGCACACTGTCTGCTGGTGTCTCCAAGGCACACTTATGGGTGGGCTGAAGATTCTGGGTTCAACTTCCCCTTTGGGCTGTTGCTTTCTTCAATAGCCATAGCTTGAATTTTCAGATAAAGGTTTTTTTTTTCTTTTTTTTTTCCTATTGTTCTGTGATGAAGGTCAATGTAAATCAGATAAAGTTTTTAAGTGTAAAAAACTTACTGAATCTAGAAAGAAAACAAATGTGACCATCCTTGGTTCCCCTTTTGGTTTCCAGAGTTTCCTCTTACTCTATTCTTACGTTTTGCTTCCTCCACCATCTTTGAAGCTCTCAGTTTTATACCCAGTCTCCTGGGCACAGGATCAACATGCCCTTGAGCAAAAAGAAAGTCCAACTGTCTCTGTCTCCTCAGCTCCCAGACACCAAGGCTCTCCTCTTGCCTCACAAAGGCCTCCAGGAGCTGTCCTCCAAGAGGACAATGTCCTCCAAGCCACCTGGAGGTGGGAGTCACTGAACACCCAGAGGGACTAGAAGCCCAGGGGCTACCACAGGGCCCTTGATAGAGTAATGGGATTTTTGGTCATCTTAAGGACCCACTCTTTGCACAAAAATGATTATACAGAAAGTTTTGAGTTTTAAAACTCAGTCCTCAATCAGTCAAAGTTACAGACTTAAAAATCTATGTCTTCCTTCAACTTTTAAGTTCAATGTAGAGAGATTATTCCTCTTTTTCAATATAGCAAATTTTAATCACCTTTAAGGGAGCTTTTAATCAATGCTTAACTCCAGTCACAAATTTAGTTTATGAAACTCAAACATTTTAAACCATGTTTAGTTAGCATTTTTAATCTCTCTTATATCAACTGACTAAAAATAACCTATTATAGATGCAGTAAATTTAGTTTTAATGTATGAAAAATCTTTGATTCTCTCAAGTATTCCAATATTTATTGATTGGAATTTTAGAATATCTTTTAATTTAAAATCACAAACCTCAATCAATTTCTTGATTGCATATTTCAAATCGGTATCAAATGGGTGGGTGATCATTACTCTAATAGGCCAATTTCTCTTAACTACTGCAAATGTGTACAAATTAACAAAAATATTATGAGTCTAGTATTTCTCTTAAACATTTCAACATGTATTTATAAATCCTTACAGGATGAAAAATGCTTACCCAATTCCAGAGTTTACATTACAACTCACTCTTGTGTTGTACATTCTACAGGTTTGGATAAATGGATGGTGACACTGTAATGTAAACATGAACTTTGGATGATTGTGATGAGTCAATGCAGGTTTATCAATTGTAACAAATGTACCCCTGTAATGGGGGATGTTGATAATGGGAGGCTATGAGGCTACAGGGACAGGGGGTAGATGGGAAATCGCCTCCCTCTTTGGTTTTGTTGCTCTAAAATTAAACCTAACACTGCTCTAAAAGTATAAAGTCACAATTTTAAAAATGTTTACTCTCCATGGAGATGACACCATCTTAAATAGTCTTGCATTTCCCTCCAAGGCCATTTCAAGGTGCTGTCTCAGCTGGGTTAAGTTTGTTAACAACCCCAGGGCCTGGTAGCAACACCACAGACCCCTGCATCCACCCCACTTGTCATGTCGAGGTCCGGTTCTGAGTTGCCTTGTCTCACAGCCTGCCTCCCAAAGATTCCAGACAGTCCTTACCTGAGACTTTTCTTTCCCAGTTCACTACTTGGTTAGTTTCAACCAATCTATCTGCTGCTCTATTCCAGTCTGAATTTTTTCTTAGTCATCCTTTGAGCACCACAGTTCCGACAGATATTTGTTTCTACACCATGGACTCCCTGACAGGCTTGTCCAACTGTTTCACAGTTCCAAGTTGATGCCATTGATAAGTAGAAGATGGTAGGGAGAAAAGATGGAGAAGGTAACGCATATTTAGATTTCTAGTTGACTTCCTGTAGGGCACCCTCTTCTCTATGAGGACCAGGGAACAAGCAGGGGATATATCATTAAGGCTGCATTCTTTCACCCTAGTGGGGTCATCTCAGTCATTGCTCACTTGCCAGACCTCAGGATCCTCCCTGAGGAGTCCATAAGGTCTACCAGGGTCCAGGCATCTCAGGTCAGTGCACAGAGCCAAAGGGCTATCAGATTGACAAGTGATTTTGCTCCTATCTCTGTCTCTATTTCTCTTTCTCTTCTCTCTCTTACACACACACACACACACCTCTCTATTCAAGTGATCTTCTGCTGCTTGGATTTCAGACTCAAAAGCATTCTCTATTTAAATATCATAAGGTCAGGTACTTCCAAACTGAAAACCCTAAGCAGGGATTACACTAATTCTATAATTCCTTCAACTATTGACCATGGTGCTGCCTAATCTATTTCCTTTTTTTGTTTTCTTTACAGCACTCTCACCTAAATATCAATAGGTTTTTGTACTGAGGCAGACAAGTTGAACAATTAGTTGGAAACAGATCATTTTGGGGAGAGGGGAGTAACTGAACAAAATAGACATGACAGATCTCCCTTTTTACCCAGGCAGTGAAAGAGTACTGGGTACAGCGTTGGAGGGCTTGGTCTCCACGCCAATTTCTCCTACAAACTGCACCGTGGACCCAACATCTGTGAGCTTTAATGAACGTGATAAGGGTGTTTCCAAGATTAAATGTAAAAGATGGGAAACACTTTAAGTCTTTTCTTTAATTGGGTACCAGGATCTGACATGTTCCTTGCTCTCCTCCTGCCTCACTGACAGGCCTTAATATCTTTACTGGTTCCTCTTCATCTCCCAACCTCTATTGATTGGGTTCAATATTTGGACTTCTGCTTTCTATCTCTTCTTACTTACTCAGTGATATTATCCAGTCACATGGCCTTTAATACCATCCATAGGCTGATGATTTCTACACTCCGCTCTGTAGCCCAGAACTCTCCCCTGATGTCCAGACTTGTATTTCCACCTGCCTACCCATCAACTCACTTGGGCGACAAATAGGCATCTCAAATGATCCATTCCAACCCTACTCTCCTGCTGTCTTTCCTTATTCAGTAGATGGCAATTCCATCCTTCTAGTTGATTGGATCCCAAATCGTCCATTCATCCATGACTCCTATCTTTCATGCCTCCTGTCTACTCCATCAGCAAATCCTTTGAGTCCTATCCAAAAGCTATCCTGAATCCGATGGTTTTTTACCACCTCCATTGCCACCTTGAGGCAATTGAACATTATATCCCACCTGGATTCTTGCTCTAGTTTCCTAAGTGGTCTTCCTAATTCTGTCCTTGCTTCCTTCCACCCTCCTTGGTCTGTTTTCAACATGGCTGATATCTTGATCTTGTTAAAATATAAATTAGATCATGGCATTCCTCTCCAAGAAACCTTCCACTTTCTCCCCCATCACATTCAGAGAAATTATCATTATATGTTAGTTACTATAAAATAGGGGTCATAACAGTATCTACTTCATAGGGCTGTTGTGGGGATTAAAAATGTCAATATAGGATCTTCCCTAGTTACCCAGTGGTTAAGAATCTGCCTTCCAATGCAGGGGACTCAGGTTCAATCGCTGGTTGGGGAACTAAGATCCCACATCCCACAGGGCAACTAAGCCTATGTGCTACAACTAGAGAAGCCCCCACCCACCTCAACAAAGATCCAGCACAGCCAAAATAAAAGAGTCAATATATATAAAACACTTAAACTAATATTCACTTAGTGTCTGCTGTGTATCAAGTGCTGTCTTACTTACATATATTACCTCATTATGCATTAACTCATATTCCAAATATTCCAAGATATGTACTGTTATTAGGCCCATTTTACAGTTGAGGAAACTGCATTACAGAAAGGTTCAATAATTCCTCCAAGGACACACAGCCAATGAGTGACATCTGGCCTCCACAGCCTGTGCTTTCACTATCCTGCCTAGTCAGTAAGGCTTCTTCTGTGACATACTCTGTAGATGCTGAATAACAGCCCAGCATATGGAGGGGCTACTCCTTCACTTAACCAATTTCTCACTAAGCCATCTGATCATTCCAGAGGTTCTCACTTAAGCCAGAAAGTCCATTTATTCAATAAATATTATTGAGTGACAATACCCTAGGCACTGGGGACATGGCAGTGAACAATCAAAAAATGGACACAAAACTCTGTCTTCACAGAGCTTACATTCTTTTAGAAGTATCACTAGAGGCTTGACTTGCATGTTGCCTAATGGTTCCTTCTCTCAGGCGATCAGGTCAGCTTCATTGGGCACATCTCTTAGGCAAGGCACTTGGCTAACTCCTATGGGAGGAACATGCATGATTCAGATGCGAACCTTGCTCTCAGGGAAGTTGTACATTAACATGGGCCTGGGTATCTCTAGGAAGCAGTTCTTGTCTAACTTGTTTCTGGGTTGGTCCCATGCTTTTTCATTTGCATACTTCTCATCAAACATCAAAGGTGCCTAAGGGGAAAGAACATTCGTGTGGTTTCCTATTTTTCCTCCCACAGAAAAAATAGTGCTTTGAATACAGTGGCTTCTCACTTTTATGTTCTCTATGATGGATCAGTTCTAGGAGTCCTCAAAAAACTACTTAGCCACAAATTTTATTCCCCATTTTTCTGCCCTTATTAAGGCCACAGGAATTTAGTTCATCTGCAGATAGGAAGAGGAAAGAACTAAGGCTATGAGCTAATTTTATAATTATGAATATTTTAATAGTCCACTCCCTGATTATTTTTAACCATTTGACCACCAAGATTGAGGAACCCTGATAATCTAACAAATCTGCACTTAAAAATACATTAAGACTAAATGTCTCACACACACAAGTATACACACACACACACACACACACACACACACACACACACACCCTTCTTTAAGTCCCTCAATGATTCCCCATTTTAGGGGAAAAAAATAGCAGCCATGTATCCAACTGCCAAAAGCCATGAGTGTCCTGGGTGCTCCTGCCTCTCCAGTCTGGCCTCACAGAGTACCATGAGTCCCCTTGCTTTCTGCACTCCAGTCACAGGGCCTGATGGTGGTTCTCCAAACAAACCCACTCCATTCTGCCACATGGCTTTAGGACGTGGAGTTCCCTCTTCCTAGGCTGCATTTCTTTTCTCCAACCTTCAGATTCAACTCAGTCATCACTTCTTTGAGCCAGTCTTCACTGGCCCTGGGCCCCAGACTCCTCCACCCAACGCTGCACATTCCCAAAACTTCAGTACCTCTCCTTTAGGCTCCTACTCATCTGTGCACTCATACCAGTTTTAATTTTACTTGTTTAAGTGAAAATATGTCATTAATATCTCTCTTTTCCACTAAATATGCATCGTGAGTCCAAGGGCCATTTCTGCTTTTACTCACTGGTATATATCCAAAGCTCAGCACAGCACTGGAAACAAACAAATAAAAAGTGCTTATTCATCCAGTGAATGTTTAATGAGTCCCTTCTTGTGCCCAGTCTTGTTCTATGTGCTAGGAATACAACAGTATACAGGCCAAAGTCCCTGTCTTCCTGGAGGTTACATTCTAGTTTTGGAGAAGAGTTAATAAACAAATAAGCAAAATGATTTCAAGGAATGAGTCTTCTCAGGGTAACAGGGTAGGATGTGACCACTGGGGATGGGATGGGATGCTACTTTAGAAAACAGGGAAGGCCTCTCTCGGGAGGTGGCATGGGAGCAGTGTCCAGAGCCTTCTGAAAGAGAGACTGAATTTTCAGTACAAAAATTGGGACAGTCCAAGGCAAGCCAGAACAGTTGATCACCCAACACCAAATGCTGCTGGGAGCCTGGCAGCCTGCCTTCAGCCACTTACCCAGGAAATGCTGCTCCTATACCTTCTAAATCTCTTTTCCAGAAATACTTACTTTGGGAGAAATTAATACAACTTAGAACTTAATAAACGCTTTGTAATGATGAGGAGGCTTCCTAGGCATCCACACCCACTCGGCTCAGAACGAGGCTGGCTTGGGGATTCCCACTCACACCAGGCCCTCTGTGTGACCCTCAGGCTCTGAGAGGTCCATATTTGGATTTCCATTTGGGTGGAATCCACCCACCAGGAAAAGCTCATTTCCTCTCCTTCTCTGGCTCACACTCCCAGCCGGGAAGCTTCCCCCACATTATCCCTTGGCAAACTCCTTCTGTGCTCCCTCCTGGCTGGTTATGTTCCCAGTGAGTTCCACCCAACAATAAACTATCTGTAATCAACTACAGAGTGGTGGATCCCTGGCCCATGGTATTCCCACTCTTTGGGGAACATGTTCAAGCAGACCCTGCCTGAACAATGGGTGGAGGCCCCTTGGCACAAGTGCTAATTCTTCCCACTCTAATTGCTCTAAATCCCCTCTTTAATAAATTTCGAAACAGTTCAGTTCGAGAGCTAAACTTATTTTCTGTTTCATCTTCAGTCAAATTCCTAAGGCACTGTCAAATCTTTCTTTCAAATAGATGTGTGTGTGTGTGTGTGTATAAATCACTTTGCCGTACACCTGAAACTAACACAACATTATAAATCAACTATACTTCAGTGAAAAAAAATAATATAAGACAACATCCAGACTGGGAGAAAATACTTGTAAATGATGTCAACAACAAGGGCCTAATTTTCAAAATATACAAACAGCTCACACAACTCAACAACAACAAAAAACCCCAATTAAAAAACGGGAAGAAGACCCAAAGAGACATTTCTCCAAAGAAGACATACAGATGGCCAATAGGCAAATGAAAAGATGCCCAACACCACTAACTATTAGAGAAATGCAAATCAAAAAAACAATGAGATACCACCTCACACCAGTCAGAACAGCCATCATTAACAGCAACAAATGCTGGAAGTGGTGTGGAGAAAAGGGAACCCTCTTACGCTGTTGGTGGGAATGTAAATTGGGGCAGCCACTATGAAGTACGGAATGAAGGTTCCTCAGAAAACTAAAAACAGAGTTGCCACATGCTCCATCAGTTCCATTCTTGGGCATATATAAGGACAAAACTATAATTCAAAAAGATACATGCACCCCTATGTTCATAGCAGAACTATTCAAAATAGCCAAGACACAGAAACAACCTAAAAGTCCATCAAAAGATGAATGGATAAGGATGTGGCACATATATACAATGGAATACTACTCAGCCGTGAAAAAGAATGAAATACTGCCACTGGCAGCAATATGGATGGACCTGGAGATTATCATTCTACGTGAAAAAGTCAGAGATGGAGCAAGAGAAATATCATATGATTTCACATATACAAAGGAACTTATTTATAAAACAGAAACAGACTCACAGAGAATGAACTTCTGGTTAACAGGGGGAAATGGTGGGAGGGGAGGGATAAATTGGGGGTTTGAGATTGACCTATACACTCTGCTATATTTAAAACAGAAACCAACAAGGACCTACTGTATAGCAAAGGGAACCCTGTTGAATATTCTGCGATAACCTAAATCAGAAAAGAATTTGAAGAATAGATACATGTATAACTGAATCACTTTGCTGTACATATGAAGCTAACACAACACTGTTAATCAACTATACTCCAATGTGAATTTTTTAGCAAGGGAAACAAGTATAAATATATAAAAATAAAATAAAATCTGACACAACCTATCTATGAAACAGAAACAAACTCAGACACAGAGAACAGACTTGTGTTTGCAAAGAGGTAGGAGGGGTAGGAGAGTGATGGATTGAAATTGGAGGATTAGCAGAAGAAAACTATTATATATGGGATGGGTAAATAGCAAAGTCCTACTGTATAGCACAGAGAATTATAGTCAAGATGCTGTGACAAGCCATAATGGTAAAGAATCTAAGAAAAGAACGTGTTTGTGTGTGTGCGTGTGTGTGTACAACTGAATCACTTTGCCATACAGCAGAAATTAATACAATATTATAGATCAACTGTACTTCACTTTGAAAAGCTGGCCCACAATGCAGAAATTAATTAATGAAAAGCATACTAAATAGAAACAATGTATGTTCTCTTAAAAAAAAAAAAAAGCCTCTCTTTTTCTCTTACTCTCTTTCCCACCTTCCCCTCTCCCTTGCCTTCTCCCCTTCCTCCCTACCTCCCCCTGCTGCTCTGAGGGTCCTGGCCCACCACAGTCAAACATGCAGAGTTCTACTCCCAGCTCTCCTCTCACCAACTCTCTGGGCAATACTAGCACTTAGCTCACTGAGATGTTAGGAGGAGGAAGAGAGCTAATACATATTAAGCACCAAGAACTACACATAGGCCTTCACATGGATTTATCAAACAAATGTTACTTCTTGTTGTCTCTGAGATCTGAGGGACTTTTGTGCCCTGCTCAGACAGTAAGTTGACTGCCACCCATGGTTTTACTTGAAGAGACAAAATATCCTTTTGTCCATATGCCTTCCTGCCAACTTTAATATCCCTACAACTAGCATCTGTATGTAACAGAGGACATGAGGTAGGAAGAGAAATCACATAACAACTCTTCCCCATCCTTTTTCCAGAGGTATTTATCCCATTAAATGAATGGGAAATACTAGAGCCAGACAGCCAGACGTGGCTTATTTACAAGAAAAGGTCAGAAGCTGGGGGTAGACATCAGGAAGGCACTGGGCTCTTGGTCAGGTGAGAGCTGGAGAAAAAGGCATGGAGAAATAGAAAGAAAGCGTGTGGAGAGGAGAGACTCAGAGAAAAAACTCATCGAGGATTCTGGAACCAAGTCCTTTCAAAATCAGCACACCTTTCCCCGCCATGCTCCCACACTACCCAGATCCAACTGCGCCGCTTACTGCAGTCAACCTGGTCAAGAGAAAAGAACCTGGATTTTCAAGCCAGCATGAACTCGGAGCAAATTCCAGTTCTGCCATTTACTCATTGACAAAGTAAACCAACCTCTTTAAACCATAGAATCCTCCTCTGTAAAAATAAAAACCAAAGCATTCTGGAAGAGTAGTTGTGAGGATTCAATAAGGTAACACATGCGACAGGCCAGCTTAGTGCCCACTAACTAGTAGGTGCACAAATCATTTCACTTCTTCCTAACGATGATCCCATGTATGCCCAGAGGTTACCCAGCCAGCTTTCTCAATGCACACCAAATGCATAAACCTCTTGCACATGTTCACATCTAGTTTTTACATATAATTTATTACATGTAATGCAATTCAACAAATACACCAACATTTTAGAGATTTCATAGAATATAAACCAAGTACTAGAGATATAACAGGATCAAGTCCTACTTGCTCCTTTCCCCTTTCCCAAAATTTATAATCTATAAGGAAGATTGGCAACCGTAATATGCAGTTACAATGGTAATGAGCATTCCTGTAAGGGAAATACAAGAGCTGTCAGAACACACAGCTTTCACATAATAAATGCATTTATGAGACCTATGTCATTTATGCTGTGTCAAGATTCAGCAATCAAGTACAACCACAATAGAAACCCACACAGACATCACAGTGAAGCTGATTTCTATGTTCAAGGAAGTTCCAAAGTAGGCACATAACTGAAGACTACATAAGCAATCACCTTTTTAAAAAAAATTCCCTAAAATACCCATCAAATACAGTATACATGGTTTTTATGCAAAATCATGCATAGCTATGTGTATGTAAACATGCAATAGCATATAATAATACAGAAAATTTATTGAATAAATATGCAAAATATAAGTTTATAGTTTTTTTATTACATAGAAGAGAACAAAAGCTGAATTAGAAAAAGTTTGCAAAATCAATCTTCTTCATGTAAAAACTTCCTGTAGAAATGCATGTTTATTTCTGATAAAGTCTGGAAACGCCCAGGAAACAGCAGCAATGCAAAGCACATTCACATTCTTTTATCACTCTGACTTTTTCTCAAAAAATGGTAATAGACTCAGGAAATCATTCTTACAGGATCCAGTTAATCTAACAGTAATAGAAAGAAAACTGGCCCCCAAAACCATGCTAGCCTTGTATCCTTGAAAAAATCTTAAGGTTTTGGGAAAACTTAAAGGTCACTAGCCCAACCTCTCATTCAATGTTTCAGTCCCTCCCAAGGGACCAAACAGCCTTTATAGATCATCCCAGTGGTTGGAAGCCATCCACTCCACCTAAGAACACCTCCAGCAATAAGTGATTTAAACAATCAGTTACTTCAAAAACTTAATACATCAAAATCATGTGTTGCACATAAAAAAGAGTGAAATAGTGCTATTTGTGACAACATGGATGAACCTAGAGATTATCATACTAAGTGAAGTAAGTCAGAGAAACACAAGTCCTATGCCCATATACAGTACATGTCTAAGTATAAAATCCATATTATATGTGGAATCTTAAAAAGTGATACAAATGAACTTATTTTCAAAACAGATATATACTGACAGACATAGAAAACAAACTTATGGTTACCATGGAAGATAGCAAGGGGCAGGGAGTAGGGAGAAAAATTAGGAGTTTGGGATTAACATATATATGTGCGCGTGTACTCAGTCATGTCCATGGACTGTAGCCCACAAGGATCCTTTGTCCATGGAATTTTCCAGGCAAGAATACTAGAGTGGGTTGCCATTTCCTACTCCAGGGAATCTTTCTGACTTAGGGATTGAACCCACATGTCCTCCATCAGCAGGAAGATTCTTTACCACTGAGCCACCCAGGAAGCCTTCACACACACACACACACACACACTGCTATATATAAACAACAAGGACCCGTATGGCACAGGGAACTATAGGCAATATCTTGTATAACCTATAATGGAAAAAATCTGAAAAACAATATATGTATAACTGAAGCACTTTGCCATACAACTGAAACTAACACAGTATTGTAAATTAACTACAATTAAAAAAAACAAAGGGAAAAAAATAATGTGTTGCATCAGGACCCTCCTGGCATTGCTTCACTTTAAAACTATGAGGAATTTACCCTGTAATATCCTCAGGTGTATAAAAGATTCACACAAATTGAGTTTTTAAACCACTAAGCTCTCAAATGATAAACAAGTAACAATGTAGATAATCACAACATCTGTATTAAAAAGTTCAGTCTAGCTCATTTAATAGGCAAAACAGATCTCACATTGCACTCCATTAAATAACAAAGGTTATGAAAATGATAATATGTAATGTTAGCAAAGGAGCAATGAAGCATGCTTAGGAACTGGTGGTAGAATGTAGATTGCCAAACACTTTATGTATCTCAGTTTGGCAATACTCATCTGTCAAAGAATAAAGACTAAGATCACCAGCAGTTCATCTGTCTGTCTGCTTGCTTTCAATCACAGTTGAGTCAAGCGAACGCATACCAGTGTCGATGTTAGCAGAGTACTTAGTTCCCTGGGGAGGAAAAAGCTGAGAAGGCGGAGTGTGGGGAGGAGGTTTGTTTCTCTTTTTGTTTTTGAATTGCTAGGGAGGAATGCCTGGTTATTTTAACTAAGCACTGAAAACTAGCGTTCTGGGTAGGCACTTGGTTTTAACAAGTCCCATTATTCACCAGTGAGAAAAGTCTTTTGTCAACTCTGGGGGTTGGGGGTAGGGAGAGTCCCTTAAAGTTCATAGTCCTTTATTAGTCTGAGCACATTAGAACCAGTTGGGATGAAACACAATCTTTAGTTTTGATATTTCCTAGGCAAGTTCTGCTGCAAGTGACAATTTTTCATTCATTGATTTAACAATGAGCATTAAGAACCAATTCCATGCTGGATGCTGGCAATGCAGCAGTAAGGAAGACAGATAAAGTCCCTACACTCATGGAAACTGCTACTTAGCAATGTGATCTTGTCACGAAAATGTTTATATTATTTGACCTAAAAATTCCACTTCAGGAAGCCCATGCTAAGGAGATAGTAAATAAAGTGGTCAAATATTTATACACAAAGATATTCACTGAAGTACTGCTCAGCAAAAAAAAAGAAAAAGAAAAAATGGAAACAACCTAAACTTCCAACAATAGGGAAACTGTTGAAAAAAATACATTCATACAATTGGCTACAAAAGGCTTAACAACATGGGGGAACACGCTAAAACTTTAAACAAGGCAAACAATATAAAATAACATAGACTGTGGTCTCAATTATATTAAATGAATTTTTAAATACCTAGACAAAAATATACCTGAAATGCTAACATTATTGGTATATGAATGTCAGATTATAAAGATTTTTCTCTTTATATTTTCATTTGCTTTTATGAAAGCATGTGTTAGTTTTATAATCTAGAGTTTGGCAAGACCCCTGCCCCTTCAAAAAAAAAAAACCAGCAGACAAAAAGAAATCATAACACACACACACACACACCCCGCCCCGCCCAAAATAGGCAAAACTGAAAAGTTCTCCACAAATGGCTTAGCTGTATGTTTGCAGTGTAACCTAGGACTCGGTATCTAAACGCAGAATTTCCATGAGAATGAATCTCAATTTTGCTCCTACTGACTCCATAGAAACTATGCTCTCCATGGTTTATCCCAAGAGGAGCAAACAAGAGCGATACACACTTTGGGAGGTAGACAGTGTCTCTCACTCCCCATCTTTGGTATTGTATGACCAAGGAAAAAACCCCATGTCTCATTTCTGTGAACCATGATAGTTAAGGAGACGCCCTCCACATACATTCTCATCTTGAGCCTCACAGCAAGGCGAAGACGTGAAAATAAACTCAGAGATGTCAGCGGCCCTGTGCCGAGTCTCTCAATGGCCTAACCAGGGTGTCATGACCCAGATGCAGGCGTAGGGGCTCCAGGCCCTGACGCGTGCGTGGCAGACATCCAAGGACTCGCTTGGTGGAGTTAAGAATTGGCCAGTTACTCCACAAACACTGGTTTTACTGTAAGCTCAGCTGTTTCTACTTAAATCTACCAAAAGTCACCAGAGCTGTAGATAGTGAGATTTCACACCTACTAATACAAACTCTCCATCTTCCCCCACCCCTCTTTTTCCCATTTTCATTTGTCTTTCCATTGAACACAGGAGAATAGGAGATGTTGCAAAAACAGGCTACGCCAACACTAACACTTATTATCCAAGAGCTAAGTATTTATAAAAGTTATAGTAAATCGTTCTCCTGTCAACAGATAAAACACCTAAACACAAGCTCTGGTTTCCTCATCTGTCAACAGGATTGACAAGCGCTTGCCCTGCCTATCATTTCCATGTCACAGGGTTGTTTAGAGATTAACTGAGATGAAAACGTGCAAGAGAGCACGTGGACTAAGAGATGGATGGCTCTTTCCTTAAGTAAAATGCAAACCCAGAGGCCGAGGCCCCGTGGAGTCCCCCAAGAGCAAGGAAAGGCTAGCCCAGAGCGCCCCTGCGCCAGGGCAGACCTAACGTGACCCTGGTTGCCCCTTCCTAGCAGAAATCCCCGGGGATCAAAGATTACAGCCCCGGAGCAGCCATCAAGTCATAAAGATGCTCAATCTCCGCAGCAAGCGGGCCGGAGGGGGATGAAGTCCTCCGCAGGCAGGCGGCGGCCGGGACGGTCGCGGCGCACAGCGCCTGCGCGCGCAGCTGCCCCCGAATAAATAAATAACCGCGCGGGCGGGCGGCGGCCCCAGCTTGGCGCCCTGCCGGGCCCGGGCCGGCTCGCAGCTCACGTAGCGAGAGCGTGAGTCAGCGCGTTCGACCGCAGCCCAAACCCGGGTGGGTGCCCTCGACCGCGCCGGCCGCCTGCACGTACCGCCGGCTCTCCTGTGCGCCCGGGGCTCCTGGCTGAGGGCTCCCTTTGTGGCCCGGCGGGAGGGGCGCCTGGGCTTGAAAGCCACGTGGGGTGAGCTCGCCTTTCCCCTACCGGATCCTCCGCGGGAACTCGACCTTGCCCTCGTCCCTGTGTGCCTTCCCACTTGGAGCCTCAGTTGGCCCGCCCTGGTGACCGCCCCCACCCCCACCCCTCTCCGAGAGGTCGGGAGGTAGATGGAGAAGGGGGCTCTGGGCTCCAGCTGCAGGGGTCGAGTCCAGGGCAGACTGGGGAGGCTGAAGCCAATAAATTAAGGGAAGAAAGTCCCTTATCAATTTAATCTCACACGCAGCCGGGACTTCACTCGAGTTGGCCTGCATTTCCTCAGATCTGCACCTGTTTAGTTGCTACAACCGACTTTATAAGAGGAAGTTGCCTACGTGCCTGCCGGCTGAAGGACGGAATTAGAAGTACTGTCCCCTGAACGTGTGAGCAGAGCAGAGCCTCCTGTTCCCCTGTGGATCTACAGAGTTGCAGGACTGGGTCTCCTGAGGCCCAGCAAAAATTCCGAGTCCTCCTTTGCCCTTTGATACAACAGCCTTTCCCGCATTGGGGCGCGTTAAAAAGCTTTCCTCTTCGTGCATCTGGGATGTGCCTGTGTCACTTTTCAAAGCCTGTGCGAGGGGGTAGGCTTGTTATGGGGAAGGAGACAGGAGAAGATGCTTGTGAAGGGAAAGAGATGAGAAAGGGAAGAGGAAAAGTCAATTAGGAGAGGAGCTCTGAACAACGAGTAAAGTGAGTCACGGAACATTACTGTCGCCATAATGGAGGTCCGCACATCTGGGCACTGGAGATACAAAATAAGTGGCTCTCATGGTCCCTGCAGTTAAGGGTTCACAGTCGAGAAAGGGACACCCACCAAGTAGAGAGTTAAACATAGGGGAGACTTTAATGGAATGTTCAGCACAGAGGCTCAGGATTCAAGCTGTTCAAGCCATCATGCCAGTTTTGCAGCTTACAGCTTACATATGACCTTAGCTAACCCACTGACTGTCCCCAACTCCCCTCATTTTCCTCGTTTGAAAAATAAGAATGGTAAAAACACAACATTTTAGGACTTTTCAGAGAAAGAAATACATTAATACAAGCAAAGTCCTTGAACAATGCCCTATATTCACTTGGCACTCAATAAATATTGTCAACAGAATGAATAAAGGAGACCCTGGCACAGCCAAGTTCAGCAAGGCAGGCTGTGTTCTGCACAGCTCTGGGAAGTCACATACTCAGAGATGTAAATGGAACTTTCCAGAACTGTGCAGCATGGTATTCCTGAGGACAAGTACATTTATTTTTAAATCATTCATAATAAAAAATTGAAAATTCAAGAGCAATTTATTCATAAATAAAATGTGGCCTATTCATAAAATAGAGTACTATTAAAACCATGAAAAGGAATAAATTACATCTATGTGTATCAAAATGAATGTATCCAAAATATATTGAATGAAGAACAGAAAGTTGCAAAATGATATAGACTCTGCCATTTATATAGAGAAAACATGCATGCAAAAAATTCTTTATATTTTATATATGTATTTTTTTTAATGCTGTGAGAATACACACAAACTTAAAAGTATCTCTAGATGGAGGAAGAGGAATTAAGATTTGAAATAATGGTCATTAGGAATTTAGCTTATTCCAGATTCTACTAATTGTTTCAAAGAACAATGTAGTTACCTATCCTGACAATGTAGTTACCTATCCTGTAGTTTTGTGTATTTTTAAGGTATGGATATGTAAAATAAAACCAGAAACAAATATGTCAACATGGGCTAATTTGGGGTTGCAGAAATATGAGTGATTATTGGTTTTTCATTTGTACTTTTCTGCATATTCAAATTAAAAATAATTGCAACCTTGTAGTGGAAATGTTATGTAAGGGGTGGGCCTGAAACCTAGGCTAGCTTGCCCAGAACCTTTGGTAACAACAGAGGACAGAGCTGGCTTCCCGAGCCCCACTCTGTTCTAACTGCACCCTACGGTAGAAGTGGGTGCGTCTGGCAAACCAGGGCTGCCAGCGGTCTGGGCCAGGACTTCCCTGAGTGTGGTGATGCTGGGGCCTACACTTTGTAAATTCCTCTTTCAATCTTTAGGTAAGTAAAGTCACTCAGTTGTGTCAGACTCTTTGCAACCCCATGGACTGTAGCCTACCAGGCTCCTCTGTCCATGGGATTTTAGCATCCCTAAAATATGGCATGCTGGTGCTTGCTGGGGAAATACCATATGACAGTAGAATCCCGGAGAGGGTACCATGCTCCACAGCATGTCATCTATGATACTGAACACTTCAGTAAGCTGTTGAATGTCACACAACAAGTGAATAGTACAGGTGGCCATGGAAAGCATATCCAGCTCCCATCACTGAGGTCCCGCTCTCCCCAGCCTCTGCTAAGATCACTTTTATGGATGTTGCCCTCTTTGGTAGCAGCTCAATGCAGTGGTGAAGATTCCAGGCTTGGCAATCACTGAGACCTAGGCTCAAGTTGCCAAGGACTATGATTTGGGACAAGTTACTCAACTTCCCTGAGCCTCTGTTTCCTCTTTTATCAAGTGGGGATAACTGCCTGCTGGGAAAACGGGACAGGAGCCCTGGGTCAAGGTGGCTAAGTGTGTAGCATCAGGAAGAAAAGTCTTTTGATAACTGAGCCTGTTTGAAAGAGGAGATTATTTCTTATCCTGTGGCTCTCCTTTACCCTAATAAAGGGTTAAATAGCTGTGTAGAAAGGATGAAAGCCCTTGCCTTCATCACGTGACACTGAACTTGATATTGACATTCTGAGAGAGTTTTAGGCCTAGGAACAGTTGTTTAAAGAATGCCATCCCTCCACCCCTTAAAGAAGCAATTGTGTTTTTGTTTCTTAATAGCCAGAATGAGCCACTGAATGCCCTCATCTCCAAACAGGATGCTCTCACATTAAAAAAAAAAAAAAAAATCACTGGGACACCAGTGACTTCTGAAGGAAGCAGACGGAACTTCTGATTTAAGTGAAACACACTAACACACTTTCTCCTCTTTTCGTTGCGTGTCCTCCCTGGCACCCATAAACGAAAGTGTCTAAGGCATTTTTAACTTAGTCGTGCTGAAAATCCACAATTTAAACCCGATTCCCAGCTGTTCCTTTAGAACGAGTTGCACGAGATGTTGTTCAGTCCAACCAGCCCTGGGGAGGGTAAACACTTACAGCTGAATGGTAGGACGTGCAGAACATCAGGGGAACATAACCAAGCAGAGGGAAGCATGTGCTGTGACTAATAAAGAACAACCTGGGGTGTGGCTGTCATGAGAGAAATCACCTCCCCACAGGCCCTGGCACCTAAGAAAGCTGGGGAAAACAATGTCTGACTCCCAGGCAGTGTTTACCCGGCCAAGGTGAACAGAGCTTCAGTCATCACATTCGTGCTTTTCCAAGCTACCCTCCTGTGTTTGTTCAGGAAGGGGATGCTGCTTGCTGCAGGGAGTGTAAATGATCGCCTTGGATAAGCCCCATGTCTATGAAGACAGCAGCTCAGCCCACAGCAAAACAGAAAAGCCCCCACCCTCGGCTCAGCCTGAGCAGAGATGCCCAAACATTTTCCCTGAGCCTCCCTGGCCCGACACTCCACCCTATTCTCTCACCAGGGTTTGGCTGGGTATGCAGGGAGGCTTCTGGCACAGAGCACCACCATCAGCTCCTCCCTCTCCTTTTCCTTCTACTCCAGCCATCCTCCCCAAATCTACGTAAATGTCAAGTTCTGAAAACCCTCCCTGTGTAACATTCATAAATTCATCCTCCTTCTCCAGCTATCCTAGCTGAGGCTCCAGATCCAGGTCAACATCAGCAGAGATAAATCATGTTGATACTATCTGCCCTTGATCTGACATGATGAAAATGAGTTAACCTCTGTGATCTTCTTCCTCAAAACCATAACCCCAGTCTACTTGTGAGGAAAACATCAGACAGATCCAAATTGAGAGACATTATACAAAATACCCAACCAGCACTCCTTGAAACTGTCAAGGTCATCAAAACCAAGAGAAGTCTGAGAAACTGTCACAGCCAAAGGGAGTCTAAGGAGATGTGATGACTAATTGTAATGTAGTATCCTGGATAGGATCCTGGAACAGAAGAAAGGACATTATATAAACACTAATGAAAGCTAAATAAAGTATGGTCTTTAGTTAATAACAGTGTATAAATATTGGCTTATTAATTTTGACAAATGTGCCATACAAATATAAGATGTTAATAACAGGGGAAACTGGGTGTGGTGATATACATGTGAAATCTCTGTACTTTCTTTGCAGTCTTTCTGAAACTTCTGAAACTATGCTGTCAATGATGAAATCAAATAATAAATTTAAAAATATCTTCAGGCAAATGACAATGAAAAATACAACCACACAAGATCTATGGGATGCAGTGAAAGCAGTTCTTACAGAGAAGTTTATACCAATATGGGCCTTCTTTAAGAAACAAACAAAAAATCTCAAATAAGCAACCTAACCCACCACCTAGAAAAGAACAAACAAAACCTCAAGTCATTAGAAGGAAGGAGATAATAAATATCAGAGAGGAAATAAATAGTAATCAAAAACAATAGAAAAAAAATCACTAAAACCAAGAGCTTGTTCTTTGAAAGGGTAAACAAAATTGACAAACCTCCGGCCAGGCTCACCAAGAAGAAAAGAGAAAAAACCCAAATAAACAATATAAGAAATGAAAGAGGAGAAATCACAACTGATACTGCAGAAATTTAAAAAAAAATAAGAAAATATTATGAACAATTACATACCAACAAATTTCACAACCTAGCCTAGAAGAAATGGATAACTTTCTAGAAACATATAACCCGCCAAAGCTGAACCAAGAAGAAATAGGTAACTTGAACAGACCAATCACTAAAAGTGAAATAGATTCTATAATAGTAATTTTTAAAAACTCCCTACAAACAAAAATCCAGGGCCAGGTGGTTTCACAGGTGAATTCTACCAAACATACAAAGAAAACTTACACCAATCCTTCTCAAACTCTTCCAAAAGATTGAAGAAGAAAGAATACTCCCAAAGACACTCTATGAAGCTTCCATCACCCCAATACCAAAACCAAAGTCACTACCAAGAAAGAAAATTACAGGCCAATATCCTTGAGCAATATAGATGCAAAAATTCTCAACAAAATATTAGCAAACCAAATTCAACAACACATAAGAAAAGATTATATACCACAACCAAGATGGATTCATCCCAGGGTCATAAAGATGGTTAAACATACACAAATAAATGTAACATACCACATCAACAAAAGTAAAGACAAAAACCACATGATCACCTCAGTAGATGCAGAAAAGGCATTTGATAAAGGTCAACATCCATTCATAGTAACTTTTATCAAAGTGGGTATAGAGGGAACATATCTCAACATAATAAAAGCTATTTATGACAAACTCACAGCCAGTATAATACTCAATGGTGAAAAACTGAAAGCCTTCCTGCTAAAATCTGAAACAAGACAAGGATGTCCACTCTCACTACTTCTCTTTAACATAGCACTGGAAGTCCTAGCCACAGAAATTAGACAAAAAAGAAAAGAAACAAAAAACGCATTCAAATTAGTAAAAGGTATTCAAAGAGGTAAAATTTTCATTATATGAAGATGACATGACACTATAAATAGAAAACTCCAAAGACTCCCCACAAAAATTACTAGAACTGATAAATGAATTTAGCAAGGTAGCAGGAAACAAGATTAACATAAAATTGGCTGCATTTTTTACACTAACAATGAAATATCAGGAAGGGAATGTAAATAAACAATTCCTTTGTTGCAGCAAAAACAAAATAAAATATTTAGGAATGAGCCTCACCAAGGTGAAAGACTTACATGTTGAGAATTATAAAACATTAATAAAGGAAACTGAAGATGATCCAAAGAAATGGAAAGATATCCCATGCTCTTGTACTGGAAGAATTAACATTGTTAAAATGGTCATACTAACTAGAACCCTCTTATACTATTGGTGGGAAATACACACACACACACAATGGAATGTTACTTAGCCATGAAATAGAATAAAATAGTGCCATTTGCAGCCATGTGGCTGAACCTAGAGATTACGAAGTAAAGTCAGTCAGAAAGAAAAAGACAAATACCATATGATATCACTTATATATGGAATCTAAAATATGACACAAATTAACCTATCTGCAGAACAGAAACAGACCCACAGACAAAGAGAATAGGCTTGTGGTTGTTATGGAGGAGAAGGGGGTGGGGTGGAAAGTATTGGAAATTTGGAATTAACAAATGCAAACTAGTATATATATAGGATGGATAAACAACAAGGTCCTACTGTTTCATACAGGGAACTATATTCAATATCCATATCCCATTATGGAAAAGAATATGACAAAGAATATATATAGATACACACACACATATAACTGAATCACTTTGCTCTACAGCAGAAATTAACACAACCCTATAAATGAACTATATTCAGTAAGATGTTTAAAAATTAAAAATTAAAACCATGCCAAAAAACAAGATTATTAAAAATAATAATGGGAATTTCCTGGCAGTCCCATGGTTAGAACTTGGAGCTTTCACTGCCATGACCTGGGTTTAATCCCTGGTTGGGGAACTAAGATCCTGTAAGCCATGAGGCACAGTCAGAACTGAAAAATAAAAAAATAAATAACTCCGCATGTATAGGGCAAGGAGCTGGCTGTGGATGAGGGGAAGGATATGAATAATCAGGACTGTCCTTAGGGTAGCACATCCCCTCTTGGCCTGAAAAATCCTAATACCATTAGCTCATCCACTCCTACCTCCCAACCACCAACAAAGGTGTCTCTTCAAATGTCTCTTAAAACAAGAGATGAAGACAGTTTCTTTCTTTTCTTGATTACATTTCAGAGAAGTAAAAAGAAACTAATAGCATATAGGTTACTCACTATGTTAAAATTTAGTATATTGCCCTAGCATGGTAATGAGGTCCTAAATTATTGTAAATCCCATGTTTTAGGTCAAATTGTTCTAGAGCAGTGGTTCTCAAGCTTTGTTGTACTTCAAAATCACCTAGCAGGTTTGGTAAACAGATTTCTGAGTTCTCTCATTAGGTCTGGAGCAGGGCCTGAGTATTTGCATTTCTAACTAGTTCCCAGGTGATGTTGTTGTTGTTGTTGTTGTTGTTGTTTCCATTTATTTTTATTAGTTGGAGGCTAATTACTTTACAATATTGTAGTGGTTTTTGCCATACATTGACATGAATCAGCCATGGATTTACATGTATTCCCCATCCCGATCCCCGCTCCCGCCTCCTTTTCCACCCGATCCCTCTGGGTCTTCCCAGTGCACCAGGCCTGAGCACTTGTCTCATGCATCCAACCTGGGCTGGTGATCTGTTTCACCCTTGATACTATACTTGTTTCGATGCTGTTCTCTCTGAATATCCCACCCTCGCCTTCTCCCACAGAGTCCCAAAGTCTGTTCTGTACATCTGTGTCTCTTTTTCTGGTTTGCATATAGGGTTATCGTTACCATCTTTCTAAATTCCATATGTATGCGTTAGTATACTGTATTGGTCTTTATCTTTCTGGCTTACTTCACTCTGTATAATGGGCTCCAGTTTCATCCATCTCATTAGATCTGATTCAAATGAATTCTTTTTAATGGCTGAGTAATATTCCATGGTGTATATGTACCACAGCTTCCTTATCCATTCATCTGCTGATGGGCATCTAGGTTGCTTCCATGTCCTGGCTATTATAAACAGTGCTGCGATGAACATTGGGGTGCACGTGTCTCTTTCAGATCTAGTTTCCTCAGTGTGTATGCCCAGGAGTGGTATTGCTATGCCGCTGGCCGGCGGGACTATAATTGGAGAGTGACAGGTCTAGGACGTTCTTCCTTACCTACTCACTTTTTTCCTTCCTAGCCCTGTGCCTTTGCACATTGAGAGTTCCATCTGGAGCGTAGTCAACATATTTCATACCAAACCTGCCAATACATTCTCAGGTTATAACAGTGAACAAAAGAAATAAGGTTCCAATCCTCATGGAACTTACATTCCAGTAGTTCAACAATAAATAAATAAATATACAAGAGAATTACAGATGATGGAAAGTGCTCTGAAGGAAATAAACAGGATGATGTAACAATAACTAAGAGTAGGACATATGAATGTCTTCCCATTTATTTGTGCCTTCTTCAATTTCTTTCATCAACATTTTATAGTTTTCAATGTACAGATCTTTCTCCTTGTTGGTTACACTTATTCCTAAGTATTTTTTTATACTATTATAAATAGGATTGCTTTCTTAATTCTTTTTTGGATAGCATATTGTTAGTGTATAAAAATGAAACTGATTTTTGTATGTTGATTTTGTACCCTGAAACTTTACTGAATTTGCTTCTTATTAGTCTTTAGAGTTTTCTATATAAAAGATCATGTCATCTTCAAAGAGATAATTTTACTTCTTCCCATCTGATTTGGATGCTTTTTACTTCTTTTTCTTGTCTAAGTGCTCTGACCAGGACTTCCAGTACCATGTTAAATAGAAGTGATGAGAGTGAGCGTCCTTCTCTTCCTAATTTTAGAGGAAAAGCTTTCAGCATTTCACTGCTAAGTATGATGTTAGCTGTTGACTTGCATACATGACAAGTCTATATAGCCTTTATTTCGTTCAGGTACACTCCTTTATACCTAATTTATCAAGATTTTTATCATGAAAAGATGTTGAATTTTATCAAATGCTTTGCCTGCCTCTATTGAGATGATTATATGATTTTTATCTTTCATTCTGTTAATGTGATGCATCACATTTATTGATTTGCATATGTTGAATCACCCCTGCATCTCAGGGATAAATCCCACTTGATCATGGTGTATGACCCCTTTAATGTGCTACTGATTAGGTTTGCTAGTATTTTGTTAAGGATTTTTACATCTATGATCATCAGGGATAGTTGCCTGTAGTTTTCTTCTCTCGTAGCATCCTTGTCTGGCTTTGGTACCAGGGTAACACTATTCTTGTAAAATATCTGGGAATGCTTGCTGCTATTGCTGTTTAGTCCCTCAGTTGTGTCTGACTCTTTTGTGACCCCATGGACTGTAGCCTTCCAGGCTCCTCTACCCATGGAATTTTCCAGGCAAGAATACTGGAGTGGGTTGCCATTTCCTTCTCCAGGGGATCTTCCTGACCCAGGGATCAAACCTGTGTCTCCTGCCTGGCAGGTGAATTCTTTATCACTGAGCCACCCTGGAAGCAGAAAAATTCCATTATTTCCTCTTGGAAATGTTCCCTCCTCTTCAGTTTTTTTGGAAGAGTCTGAGAAGGAGTGATATTAATTCCTCTTTAACTATTTCACAGAATTCATGAGTAAAGCCATGTGATCTACAGTTTTTCTTTGTTGGGGAATTTTTGATTACTGATTCAATCTCTTTCATGTTATTGGTCTGTTCAGATTTTCTGTTTCTTAATGAGTCAGTCTTGGTAGGTTGTATGTTTTTAGGAATGTATCCATCTTTTCTAGGTTGTCCAATTTTTTTGGTATATAATTATCCATTGCCGACAAAGATCCATCTAGTCAAAGCTATGGTTTTTCCAGTAGTCACGTATGGATGTTAGAGTTGGACCATAAAGAAACATGAGTGCTGAAAAATTGATACTTTTGAACTGTGGTGTTGTAGAAGACTCTTGAGAGTCCCTTGGACTGCAAGGAGATCCAACCAGTCCATCCTAAAGGAGATCAGTCCTGAGTGTTCATTGGAAAGACTGATGTTGAAGCTAAAACTCCAATACTTTTTGGCCACCTGATGTGAAGAGTTGACTCATTTGAAAAGACCCTGATTCTGGGAAAGATTGAAGGCAGGAGGATAAGGGGACGACAGAGGATGGGATGGTTAGATGGCATCACCAACCTGATCGACATGAGTTTGAGCAAGCTCTGGGAGTTGGTGATGGACAAGGAAGCCTGGCACGCTGCAGTCCATGGGACTGCAAAGAGTCGGACATGACTGAGTGACTGAACTGAACTGAATTGTTCATAGTAGTCTCTAATGAGCCTTTGTATTTCTGTGGCATCAGTTGTAATGATTTTGAGTCTTTTCTGATTCTGAGTCTTTTTTTTTCTTTTATAGTCTACCTAAAGGTTTGTCTATTTTTTGAGAAAAACAGCTCTAGTTTTGCCAATTTTTCTAGTCACCATTTCATTTATTTCTAGTCTGATCTTTGTTATTTCTTAGCTTCTGTTAACTTTGGGCTTAGTTTGTTCTTCTTCTCCCAGCTTCTTGAGGTATAATGTTAGATTTTTTACTTAAGATCTTTCTTTTTTCTTAATGTAAGTGTTTATCACTATAAACTCACATCTTAGAATTTTGCTTCATCCTATAAGTTGTGGTATACTGTGTTTCCAATCTCCTTTGGTTCAAGATACTTTAAAATTTTTTTCCTGTTGATTTCTCCTTTGACTCATTGGTTGTTTAAGAATGTGTTGTTTAATTTCCACACATTTTCCAGTGTTTTCCCTGTTACTTATTTCTAGTTTTATACTACTGTAGTTAGAAAGGTACTTGATATCTCACAGGTATTTCTCAAAGAGCTCTTACCTCCTGAATCACTAACTTGGATTCTATTTCTGCAAAAATGACCTAAGATAAATAAGACCCATATCAGGATTATTGGGTCAATGTGTATTTTTGACTCAATTTCCAGACTCTGGATGAGTTGTTGACAGTCTCTGGGAAGAAGAGAAGAATCATGCTGACTTTAAGGAAATAGAGTAAAAAATGGAAAACAGATCTTCATCATTTTGCTTGAATTGTGGCCAGATCTATGACACATCATTTAGTTATGTGAGACAACAAACCTCCTTTTTATAACATAAGTCAATTCAAACTAAAATCTCTGTTACTCGCAAGGAAAATTATCCTAACTGCAATTTAGGAGGGTCATCAGAGAAGCTGACCTTGAAGTGACATTTAGATTGAAATTGAAAATATGAAGAAGAGCCATCCATTATATATCTGGGGGAAAAAACAAAAACACTAATGTGAAAAGATAAATGTACTTCATTCATAGCAGCCTTATTTACAATTACCAAGATATGGAAGTAAAGTTAAGTGTCCATTGACAGATAAATGGATAAAAAAAGATGTGGTACATAATGTACAATGGAATACTACTCAGTCATAAAAAAGGATGGAATTTTGCCTTTTGCAACAACATGGATGGACTTGGAGGGTTTTAAGTAAAAAGCACTGTAAGTCAGACAGAGAAAGACAAATACAGTATGATATCACTTATATGTGGAATCCAAAAAAATACAGCAAACTAGTGGATATAACAAAAAAGAAATAGACTCACAGATATAGAGAACAAACTAGTAGTTAGCAGTGGGGAGAGGGAAGTGGGGAAGCAAAATATAGGGTAGGGGATTAAGAGGTGCAAATCATTAAGTATAAAATAAACTATAAGGATGTATTGTACAACAAAATATATATTTTATAATATACTCTATATTAAAATAATATATAAAATGTAATCAATATTTTATAATAACTGTTTAAGAAGTTTGATCTTTAAAAATTGTGAATCATTCTATTGTACACCTATAATTTATATAACATTATGCATCAACTCTACTTTAATAAAAAACAAATTAACTAATTAATTTTTAGAAAAGATAAACAACCACTGATGCAAAGAGGCAGGAAAAGGAAAGAAGAGAGAATAACTAGTACAGAGGCTGTGCAATGGGAAAAAGTTTACCACCTGGAGTGACAGAGAAGAGGCCAGTTTAAGTGAGGTGGAAGAAGACAAAATTGGGCCAGTGAACAGAGACATCGTAGGTGTAGCTTATGCAAGCAAGGTGAACAGAACTCTACTCAGCAAAAACCCTTATTCAAAGAAACCTTGTCTTAGCAAAAGAGTAATGAATAATTCAAATTTAGATAGTTTTAGTGAAAATTTTGCTTAAGGTATGTATCAGTTTTTATGATTTTTTCCATTGAAAAAATTTCAATTAAGCAAATACCCATCACAGTTCACATCAGATCAGAGCATCCTATCATATGAATATACTATACTCTATTTAACCTTATTGACTTTTGCCAGCATTTCATATAGTAATTAATAGTTCTGCAGTGAATGGCCTTGTACACCTTTTCACAGTTATTTAAGTAAAACCTGTAATTTTGTAAACATAGACTTTTTGAATCACAGAAAATCCACACTTCCATTTTAAACAGATGTTGCCAAGCTGTTCCTGAAAGTATGTACCAATTTATACTCCATTTAGAGCAAATCTTACTGGGCATTTTACCAATTAAAAATACATTTTTCAACCACATAGGCAAAAAGAAAACTTTAGTTCGCATTTCTTTTATTATTGAACTATATTTTTTATTTGCCTATTGGCCACTTATAATTCTATTATGAATTCCAAATTAATGTCTCTTTTTAATTTGATGTAAGGTGTCCTGACAGAAGTCTTGACAGGTGTCCCACTATAGTTTATTGATTAATCAATATTTTCCATACCAAATTTGAAATGAGATTATTATCAAATATTAACTATTTTTATATGCTTGGGACTATTTCTACACCCACTATTCAAATTCATTAATATATCTATTCCTACATCAGTACCAAACTGTGTTAATTTCTGCAACAAAAATGCTTGCTTTATACCTGCCTTTTCTTGGCTATTCACATTGCCAAGTTTTAAGGGTTATTTATTTGTCTTATCCCCCTAGTGAACTTAAGTTCCTTTAGAGCAGGAACTGTTGCTTAAGCATTTTTATAGTCTCGACAACTTGGCTGAGTAAGTATTTATTTTTCTTAGTAGATTTCCATCCTGCTTCACCACCCCACAGTGTGCCTTGCTGAGAGTAATCATTCACTTTAATAATCATGTTCGTTAAGTTTTAAGTGTTAAAGAAGGAAGGGCAAGATGTTCCAAGATAAGAGATGGAAATCAAAACAGTAAATTCATGAGAAGCTGAAGCAGACAGTCCTCATGGTAAGAATGAAAGGCAAACAGGATGATAAGCAGTCCCAATAGGGAGGACAGTCTGTTCAGAGCAACACCGAACTACTGGTGTCATTGAATCAGCCTTGGTGTTTGATTAAGTGCTCTGGTCAACAGATCTTGATGACCAAAGGACTGACTGCTTTTGTCATCCAACTCTGGAATGGCAGCAGGGAGAACTGACCACCCATCTCCTCCTGCATTTCATGAAGAATGACTGGCACTATAAAGTACTGTGACTTGGCATACACATACCTAATCTTCTTAAGGAGCCCTCTCCCCTTCAGAGTAGACACCCGCATGTTGATGAATTGCCTGTGTTAGGAAGCTGTATATTTATTCCAATGATTTGGCTGTAGACCAAGAAGTTGTGTTGGCATTGCTCTCAGAGTCTAGGGATAATCCACGTGTAAGAGGATTTGGGATGAAGATGCCAGCAGAGAGTTAAACTCCCAAAACTAACACAGAATCATCATTTTCCAAAATTTGCATCCATGTAAAATTGTTAAAATTTTGGCTTTTCAGTCATGTGGAGAGTCTCGTTTTTGAGGCCAGGGTGTGTTTGAATATGTATAACAAGTGCCCTTGGTGATTATTTATCAGTTTGGGAAATATTAACATAATAGATTGGATTAATCTGGGTAGAAATGGGTGCTCTAGGAGGCTTACAAAACATGGGAGTCCAATTAAGTTAATTAGGGTTCATCCTTCAAACTAAAATGTAACCAAAGAAAACCCAGCCTAATTATTTACACAGAAACCTTTTTTTTTTTTTTTTTCCTAAAAAAAGGCAACCTGTGCTGGTAAAAGAGTATGTATAAGATTCAAGTCTAAAAAAAAAAAATCAGAAAATATGTATTATTAAAATGAAAAAATGAATGATTACACAAACCAGCAAAAGCAAATTTTCAGCTCCCCTTTGATAAAAGAATTTCAGAAAAGTTCTAGCCATGGCACTTGCTAAAATTAGGTAGACAGGTGGCCAGGATGACACCCACCTGAATGTAGAAGTTTCAATATGGATTACTTCTGAAGAGTTTTTTACTTTTAAGTCACATTATATAGAACTGATGGACACAAAGTTTGTGACCTTGGGCAAGCTACTTAACTCTGTGGGCCTATTTCCTGCCTATAAAATGAAGTTACACTTCTTTCTTAGTCTAGGTAATCTGTAAGCTCTCCCACAGGCCTTCGAGTCTTTGGTTGGTTCCAAGACATAACAATCTCTCCTGTGATACACACCAAGAGGTCCCTGATGCTGACAGTGGCCTGGAATCTCATGGCCTCACTTTCTAAGGTCCTTCTCTAAGACAAGACCTGTGACTCAACCTTAGGATGTAGACAGAGAAGGCAACCACTTCAGAGAACATAGACTCCTCTACTCATTATTTTCTGCTCTCTGAAAGGGGTCCTGAAAGTCTATAGATTAGATAAGAGCATTATGTCTGTTTCAAATTTTTCTGCTTTGATAATCAAACCATGGTAGAATGAAAAGACAGAAAGAGGGAGAGAGGGAAGGAGGGAGAATGGAAGGAAGGAAAGAAGAAATCACCTGGGCATTCCCGTAGCCAAATCAAAATTATCAGGTATTGTTCTTGGCTTTTGTGTAGAGCTTGAGAATTACCAGCTGGGTAACAGGAAAGCCCTGAAACTTAAAGACAACCTCAGACAAGAACTTGTCCTAAAGAATTCTAGTCTCCTACCTTGAAGCCCTCAGACCACTGTCTATGAGGTAACTAGCTGGCCCACTAACATATGATCCTTATAGAAGGGAAGAGCAAGTATCAAATGCCTAACTCATAGCCATAACCCCAAACTGTTCATGACTGCTTTGTTACAAAAAGTAGGAAAAATACCTTTTTAAAAAGACAACGCCAAATTAAAAAAAAAAAAAAACTAATCCAAAAAGATGCATGCACCTTAAGGTTTATAGCAGCATTATTTACAATTGCCAAGACATGGAAACAACCTAAGTGTCCATCAAAAGATGAATGGATAAAGAAGATGTGGTATTTATGTGCAATGGAATACTACTCAACTATAAAAAAGAATAAAATGTTGCCATTTGCAGTAACATGGATGGACTTGGAGGGCATTATGCTTAAGTGAAGTAAGTCAGACAAAGAAAGAAAAATACTGTATGATATCACTTATATGTGGAATCTAAAAAATTAAATAGTGAAATAACAGAAAAAGAAATAGACTCACAGATGTAGAGAACAAACCAGTGGTTATCAGTGAGGAGAGAGGAGGGAAGAAAGTCAATACGGGGATAGGGGAGTGGAAGGTACAAACTATTAGGTATAAAATAGACTTGAGGATATATTGTACAACACAGAATATTTTGTAATAACTGTAAATGAAAAGTAAACTTTAAAATTGTATAAAAATTGTTAACAATTTTTTTAAAGAACCCACCAAATAGGGAGCATTCCTAAATTAACTTCACTCCAACATACTTTGATGATTCTTTCACTCTGTTTTCCATTAAAATTAGACGTTCTACTTATACTATGACAAAAAATAAGAATAAAAAGACAACCCCAAGAGGCTTCTGCAAATGTGACCAAGCTTCTTTTCTAGCTAGAAATCTCAGGAGGCTTACACAAAATTCCATAGAGAATATGGCCTGCGGGTTACAGAGTCACGATTCAGTTTGCATCCTTGTTCTGAAACTTAAAAATTACTCCCTAATTTTCTAAGCCTCGGTTTCCTTATCTGTCAAATGAACATCATTATGCCTACATCATATAATTGTGAAAAAGAGTATATAGTCACATATATCTATATATATATAGTTATATATATTTATATAGACACACATAATATACTGACGTGTATAGAACATAAATTATGCTCAGTAATTTTTTTTCTTCCTCTTTCCCACAAATGATGAGAATGTGCCTGATAGTATGAGTATCTTTAGGATTGTGGCCAATATTCAAACATGAGAGTAAATGGGAAAAAAATTCAAATTAACAAGTGGTAAACAGATTAATTAATTCCAATCAGGAGGTAAACTAGCCAGAGCTGCAGGCCTAAATCAGAAGAAAGAATTCAATAAGGGTCTAATTTGAAACCAGAAGGTCAGCTGTGAAAATAGCCCTGTTTGTAGAACATATATAAGGAGTCACTTGTCATCACTGTGACTATTTAAAAGGTGCTCAGCATCTCTTTCGGTGCATAGGCAGAGCATCCTGGCATTCAGAACTTACAACTGTTTCCCAGCCAAAACGCTCAGTCAAAAGCAACCCCAACTTGCTTGAGACAGTAAAAACTGTCAACTCTGGAATGTTTAAAATTATAGAGAAGATGAAATAAACCAAACCATGCTGTTAATGTTTTTTTTTTCAGACAGTTAGGAATGATCTCTGTATATTTTATATTTTAAGTATTTGGTACTTTTAAGAAATTTTAGGAAATTTGATAGATTTGGACTTTCATTCTAACTTAAAATGTATTTGTTTTTCAGTCACTCAGTCGTATCTAACTCTTTGCAATCCCATGGACTTAAAACATATAACTGAGTTAATTTTAGACTTAGATTTTTAATTGAAAGATAAAGAGAATTATGCAAAGTTTGTAAACAAAATTGGAGCATAGATGATTAACTTGAGAGCACCATATTCATTAATTTAATTAGATTTATTAGAATGGGAAGGTTTGGATAGGTAGGTTAAGCAGTCAAAGTGCTTTAAAAAACATGAGATTTAGTCAATTATAAATGCAGCCTAAGATGTTCAAGGGAATTTCATAAATTAAGATATAAACAAGACAATCAGTTTAAGGCAATTTGGCCTGTTCAGCTACTCAATCAAATAATCATATAACCCCCTGGATTTATTATGTTTATTAATAAAATAAGAAATGTAATTTGAACTTGAACGCTTCAGGAAAAGTAGATTTATTCTTATTTTTTAACTTTTCTAAATTGAAGAATAATTTTTAAATCTCAAGGTTTAAGTTCTCTTTTGTATCCACAAAAATATATTGCTCAAATACTAAATAACTCTTTCAACAGTACCAGTTTTTAGGTTGATGACCACTTAAGATTTCTATTGTATTTGGAGAAACAAAATATATACAGAAAATGGAATTTATTCAATTTTGAATGAAATATTTTTAAGCTATCTTAACCCTCAGAAGAAGAGGGAAAGGAAATAGAAAAAAATTCAAGAGCGGATAATAATGAGGATGATATGATATGATATGATGATATGATAGCTGAAACTTATTTTGTGCTTAATATGTTCCTAAGTACAGCTCAAAGATCTTCACATGCATACTCACTGAAGCCTCCTAAGAACTCATGAAATTGTGGAAGGACAAGCATAGAGGAAGAAAGGAAGTGTGTGGGCTACCACAAGCTACGAAAAACTCTTCCTAACATACATCAGTGTTTTCTTTTCTAAGGTAGCCCAGTTCCAATAGCAGCATCCTGTGATACACCTGTTCAGTCATTCCTTCACTCTTGCCACCAACATTTATTAAGTTCTTACTACGTGTCAGGCTACTGAGCGGTGCATAGTGTGTAGGAAAGCATGCCTAGGAACAATCAGGAGGCTGATGTCATGATCCAGGCGGACTTCACAGTGCCTGATCTAGGGCAGTGGCGACAGAGGTGCTGAAGAAAGGACAGACTGAAGAGTTACTCAGAAGTGAGAATTAATATGACCACTGGAAATAGGACATTAGGGGAAAGGTGGTATCTTTTCCCAGCTCCTCAAAATGCAAGGCCTGAGACCAGAGTTAAGGTCACAGCAATTGACTTGCTAGATGCAAGCCCAAAGAATTGAGGATGAGGAAAAAGGGAAGCGAACCAAGACAGCTATGCAATGACAGTGTGTTGAATGGCCACCCTGGCTCCTGGTTCATGACAGAACATAGAAAGAGAGATAGTGGGTCACTCAGTAGTACTTTTTTTTTTTTTTTTAGCACACAGGACTCCCTACAAGAGCTACAAAGAACAAACGTAACCTGAAGCAATCCACAGAAAGAAAAAGAGGGACTTCATCTCACAAGTTATCTCCTGCCTTCTGTTTACCAAAACAAACAAACCCTAAGGAAGGAATGTGTGGAGAGGTAGGAGGTGAGAATTCCATTTTGAATAGTTTCACTGGCTCTTAAGAGATGTCCATATGGAAATCTCCAACAGGCAGTTGAATGTTGACAGAGTCTAGAGCTCAAGAGAGAGAAAAGCCAGGTTGGAGAAGACCAGGTAATGAGCACACAGTGTGTTCTAGGCTGTGCCCCCCAGAAGCCCTCTCTGGGAATGAAGCACTCACTCCCCCAGCCATCAGAATTGCTGCCTGCTGGTGGCCATGGCCAAATTCCTCTCCAAGAATGACCTTCTATCAGAGGAAACTAACTTACCCAAGTCTATGCACCTATCATCTGCATGCAGTGACAGATTGATGTGTGATTGCAAAGGCCTGTCCTCTTTGCCTCAGTTCAGGTCATTTCTGCAAGGTCATCACAGTTCAGAGTTTCCTAGAACTGGATGATGTCAATATGAAGCCACACTGCCAGTCCTGTCTCCTTCATCCCACTCCCAGGGTGGTTTCTAAGAGTGGCCACCTGCATGCAAATCTGTGTGTCAAAGTCTCCCAGAGAACATTACGCAACATAGAGTAGAAGCTGAGAAGCTTCTTTTTTTTTTTTTTTCTCAATTACAGTCCTTTCTTTTATCGGAGTTCCAAATTTTAAAAACTGAAAGTAAAGCAATCATTCAGTGGTTCAGATAAAAGAAAAGCCTCTTTACCTGAGTTACCCATCAGGCCTACTCTGACCTGCCCTAGCTCTTCCCAGAACAAGTTTCTGGGTATCTAAACAAAACTGTTTGCATGTCAACTCCATTAAGTCATCTCTACTACAGGGGTCAACTATGAGAACAGTTCTTCTCCTACCTGTTAAATGCACACAGTTCACAGTTAGACCTCTAGAGAGGTCTACAAAATGCTCTCCAGAGTAGTTTCTTTGGGGCCCAATGGTAGAGATTTCCCGCAAGGAATTTTTTTTCTCCCCCAGACTTAGGGTTATTTATAGGGTCTTTCACTTATACAAGTTCCCTGGTGTACAAGAACTGATCATTGACAGAAGTTTTCTCATTCAGAGAACTCATAAAGTCCTTCATCAGATTTTCTTTTTTGGAGGGAGGGGGGTTGCAAACCCAAGAAGGCTCCCCACTTAATGCTTTTGCCACATTCAAGGCAAATACACAAATTTTCACCTGTATGGCTTCTCTGATAGGTAATAAAGTCACAGTTATGTTAAGAGGCTTTTTTCCCAACTGTTGGGGTTTCTTTCCAGTGGGGCTTTCTGATGTCCAATGAGGCGTGCATACTGTCTGAAGCACTGTTTCACAGGGCATTAAAAAAATATCGTCCTCTGATCTGAATTCTCTTGGAATGAGCAGAGGTGAGCATTGCTAAAGAGCTTTCTCACATTCACCGAACTTGTAAGTTTTCCACCTGTATAATTCCTCTTGTGGATGATCAGACACGAGCTTGGACTGAAGGTTTTCAAAAAACTCAGGGCATTTGTAAGGTTTCTCACTGGAGTGATTGATACGGTTCTCTAAAGACTGCTCTCTGGTCAAACCATTTCTCAAGTTCCTACAACTGCAGATTTTCTGGTCCCCAATAAAGTCTGAGCTCTGAGGAAAATCTGAGATTTGCTTTGAGTTCTCCATCTTAAATGAGTTTTCTTACATTGTAAATACATCTTTTTTTGTTTGTTTGTTTATGGTATAATAACTTCTTGTCTGGTCAAGACATCTGTGAGGCTTCTGATACATGCGGAGGGCTGAGCTCAAGACCTTTCTCAGCCACATTACAGATATATGGTTTTTCACTGATGTGGATTGTCTGATGTTGAAGAAGGGCTGAGCTCTGGTGAAAGCTTTTATCACAGACACTGTATTTATAATGCAGCTCCTCTGTCTGAGTTCTCGTTTTCTGTTGGGCAACAAAGTTCATGCCTAGGAGGAAGCCACTCTCACATGCAGACCACTGACGTGGTTTCTCTTCCATGTGAATTCTTTAATGTACAATAAGGTCTGAACTACAGCTGAAGCTCTTCTCATATTCAAGGCATTTAAAAGTGTGAGTGTGAGTTGCCTGGTGCCTGGTGAGGTTGGCACTCCAGGTAAAACTTCTCATACATTCCAAGCATTTATACGGCTTCTCACCTGTGTGGACTCTCTGGTGGACAATAAGGTCTGATTTCTGGCCAAAGCATTTCTCACAGGCACCACACTTATAGGGCTTCTCCCCAGTATGTACTCTTTTATGAACAATGAAGGCTGACCGGTGTCTGTAACTTTTCTCACACTTATTACATTTGTAGGGTCTTTCACCAGTATGAGTTCTCTGGTGGCTAATAAGATTGGATTTCCCACTAAAAGCTTTTTCACACTCCAGACACTCAAATGGTTTCTCACCCATGTGAGTTCTTCAGTGCCTTATGAGGTATGTACTTCAGCTGAAGCATTTATCACACTCACTACACAGATATGGTTTCTCGCCTGTATGGCTTCGCTGGTGGACAAGCAGATCAGAGCTCTAACCAAAATTCTTGCCACAGATATCACATGTATAGAATTTTTTACCTGCATGCATTCTCTGGTATCCTGAAAGGGCTAAGTGGTGCCAAAAGCTCTTCTCACATTTGCTACATTTATAAGGTTTCTCATAACTGTCTTTGGGACTCCCATGGACTGCAGCATGCCAGGCTTCCCTGTCCTTCACTATCTCCTGGAGTCTGCCCAGATTATATATATTCATATTTTAAAGATCGTTTTCTATTATAGGTTATTACAAGACATTGAATATAGTCCCCTGTGCCTCCAGCAAATCCTTGTTTTTTAATCTATTTTATGTATGGTAGTTTGTATCTGTTAATCCCATATTTCTAATATATCCTTTTTCCCCCTCCTTGCCCCTTTGGTAATTATAAGTTTGTTTTCTATGAGACTGTTGCTGTTTTGCATATAGATTCATTTGTACTATTGTTTATATTTCACATATAAGTGATATTTTATAATATTTGTCTGTGTGACTTACTTCACTAAGAATAATATTCCCTAGGTTTATCCATGTTGCTACAAATGACATTTCATTCTTCTGAGAAATATTTCATTTCATACCACATCTTCTTAAGCCAATTGTCTATTGAAGGGCACTTGGGTTGTTTCCATATCTTGGCTATTGTAAAATAGTGTGGCTATGAACATTAGAGTGCATGTCTCCTTTCAAATTAGAGTTTTTGTCCTTTCTGGATATATAATAAGGAATGGGATTGCTGGATGATAAGGTAGCTCTATTTTTAGCTTTTTTAGAAAACGCTATACTGCTTCACATAGTGGCTGCACCAATATACATTCCCACCACAGTGGAGGAGGGTTTCCGTTCCTCCACACCCTCTCTAGAATTTACTATTTGTAGACTTTTGATGATAGCTATTCTGACTAGTGTGAGGTGATACCTCATTGTGGGTTTTGAGTTGCATTTCTCTAATAATTAGTGATGTTGAGCATCTTTTCATATTACTGTTGGCCATATGTATATCTTCTTTGGAGAAATATCTTTTCAGACCTTCTGTCCATTTATTGATTGGGTTGTTTATTTTTTCAACATTGAGTTGTATGAGCTGTTTGTATAATTGTGGTATTAACCCCTTATTGGCCACACTGCTTGCAAATATTCTCTCTTATTCCATACCTTGTCTTTTCATTTTGCTAGTGGCTTCCTTTGCTATGCAAAACCCTTTATGTCCCATTTGTTTATTTTTGCTTTTATTTCTATTGCCTTGGGAGATGGATCTAAGAAAATATTGCTATAATTAATGTCTGAGAATGTTTTGATTATCATGTCTTTTTGGTGTCATGTCTCATTTTTGTTATTTTATTAAAGTATAATTGATTTACAATGTTGTATTGGCATGTCTTATATTTAGGCCTTTAAACCACTTTGAATTTATTTTTGTATATGCTGTAAGGGAGTGTTCTATTTGATTTACATGTAGTTGTTTAGCTTTCCCAGCGCTTGTTGAAAAGACTCTTTTCTCCATTGTATATTCTTACCTCCTTTGTTAGAGATTAATTGACCATTAAGTGTGGGTTTATTTCTGGGATCTCTATTCTGTTTCATTGATCTGTATGTCTGTTTTTGTGTCAATAGCACACTGTTTTGATTCCTGTAGCTTTGTAGTATAATCTGAAGTCTGGGAGGGTTATGCCTCTGGTTTTGTTCTTTTAACTTGAGACTACCTTGGCAATTCTAGGTCTTTTGTTGTTCCAGTCTGTTGACTGCTTTGAGTAATATAACCATTTTAACAATATGAATTCTTCCTATCAAAGAGTATGGCATTATCTTTCCATTTCTTTGAATCATCTTCAATTTATCAGTGTTTTACAGTTTTCAGTGTATAGGTCTTTTACCTTCTTGGATAAGTTTATTCGTAGATATTTTCTTTTTTTGATGTGATTTTAAATCAGGCTGTTTTACTTCCTGATATTACATCATTAGTGTAAAGAAATGCAACAGCTTTCTGTGTCTTAATCTTGTATCTTGCTACCTTGTTGAATTCATTAGTTCAAATAGTTTTGGGGTGGAAACTTTAAGGTTTTTTATAGAGAGTATCATGTCACTTTCAAAAAGTGATAGTTTTACCTCTTCTCTTCCACTTTGTATACTTTTCTTTCTCTTATCTGATTGCTGTGGCTAGGACTTCCATCACTATGTTGAATAGAAGTGGTGGGAGTGGGTATCCTTGTTTTGTTCCCAAATACAGCAGGAACGCTTTCAGTTTTTCACCACTGAGTATTAAGTTGGCTATAAGTATGTCATAAATGCCTTTTATTATGTTGAACTATTTTCTCGCTGTACCCATTTTGGTAAATTTTTAATAAGAATGGATGTTGAATTTTGTCAGATCCTTTTTCTGCATCTGTTGAGATGATCATGTGTTTTTTGTCTTTCCTTTTGTTCATATGGTGTATCACATGATTGATTTGCAAATCTTGAACTATCCTTGTGACCCTAGATGAATCCAACTTTATCATGGTGTATGATCCTTTTTATGTGCTGTTGGACTTGGTTTCCAAATATTTTTTGAGGATTTTTGCATCTGTACTCATGAAAGATATTGGCCTATAATTTTTTTTCTTTTTTAAAAATTTTTTTTCTTAATTTTGTAATGTCTTTGTTTGGTTTTAGTATCAGGGTGGGTGATGGTGGCTTCACAGAATAAATTTGGGAGTGTTCCCTCTTTTTTGATTGTTTGGAAGAATTTAAGAAGGATAAGTATACGTTCTTTGTATGTTTGGTAGAATTCCCCAATGAACCTATTCAGTTGGTCTGGGACTCTTGTCTGCAGGGAGTTTTCTATTTTAATTATTACTACAGATTAAGTTTCACTTCTAGTAGTTGGTCTATTCAAATGATTCACTTCTTATTATCTGTTTTGGCAGGCTGTATGTTTCCAGAAACTTGTCTGATTCTTCTAGGTTGTCCAGTTTCTTGGCATACAACTGTTCAGAGTATTCTCTTATGATTTTTTGTAATTCTGCAGTGTCAGATGTTATTTCTTCTCTTTCATTTCTTATTTTATGTATGTCCTCTCTCTTTTCTTCTTGGTGAGCCTGACTAGAGGTTTGTCAAATTGTTTAACTTTTTAAAAAACCAATTCTTGGTTTTATTGATCTTTTTAATTGTTTTTTTTCTGGTCTCTATATAATTTTTTTCCTCTCTGATCTTTATTATTTTTTCCTTCTCCTGAATTTGCGTTTTATTTGTTCTTCTATTTTGAATTCTTTTTGGTGGTAGACTAGGTAGCTTACTTGAGATTTTTCTTGTTTCTTGAAGAAGGTCTGTATCACTATGAACTTCCCTCTTAGATCTGCTTTTGCTGCATTCCGTAGATTTTGTAAGGTTGTATTTTCACTGTCATTTGTCTTGAGGTATTCTCTGATTTCTTCTGTTATTGCTGACCCACTGGTATTTAAGTAGCATGTGACTTAGTCTCCATGTATTTGTTCTCTTTCTGTTTTTCCTTCTGTGGTTGACTTCTAATTTCATACTGTTGTGGTCAGAAAAGATGTTTGAAATAATTTCTGTCCTCTTAAATTTATTGAGACTTGTTTTTGTAACCTAGTATGTGGTCTATCCTAAAGAACATTCCATCCAAACTTGAAAAGAATGTGTATTCTGGGTTTTTTTGTATGTAGTATCTTATATAGACACCAATTAAGTTTAATTGTTCTATTGTGTCATTTAGGAGCTCTGTTGCCTTATTGATTTACTGTCTGGAAGATCTGTCCATTGATGTCAGTGAGGTGTTAAAATCTACCACTGTTGTTATATTCCTGTCAATTTCTTCCTTTATGTCTGTTAATATGTTTTATATATTTAGGTGCTCCTGTATTGGGTGCATAGATGTTAACAAGTATAAGATCCTCTTCTTGTATTGGTTCTTTTATCATTATATACTGTCCTTCTTTATCTTTCTTTATGGGTTTTATTTAAAGTCTATTTTTCTGCTATGAGTATTGCTACCCCCACTTTCTTGTTGTTTCCATTTGCATCAAATATCTTTTTCCATCCCCTCACTTTCAGTTTCATTTTCACCTTAAAGTGAGTCTCTTGTAGGCAGCAGATTGTAGTTTCTTGTCTTTTAATCCCATCTGCCACTTGATGGGGCTTCCCAGGTAGCCTAATGGTGAAGAACCTGCTTGCCCATTGCAGGAGACCCAGGAGACGCAAGTTCATTCCCTGGGTTGGGAAGATCCCCTGGAGGAGGGCATGGCAACTCACTCCAGTATTCTTGCCTAGAGAATCCTATGGACAGAGGAGTTTGGGGGGCTACAGTTCATAGGGTCACAAAGAGTCAGACACAACTGAAGCAACTTAGCACTCATGCACACCATCCTATGGCTTTTGATCACAAAATTAGTCTATTGACATTTAAAGTAATTATTGACATATATGTACTCATTGCCATTTTAAACCTTGTTTTCTAGTTGGTTCTGTAATTCTTCAAAGGAGGATTTTCTAAATTTAGAAAGACTAAGCATTTTTATCTGCTTATGAGAAAGAGCTAGTTGAGAGGAAAGAATGGAAGATTCTGGATGAAGAAAAGACTGAAAAGAAATGGCATCCAAATCAGAGGTATAACAATTGTCTAAGAGGAAAGACATTCCCTGTGATGAGAATGAAGGAGACGGAGAATATAAGTGTGAATGTAGGTAAAATTTATTTTCACCGTAGGGAAGGTCAGATCATCTACTGAGAGTAAGAGGAACTGGAAGCTGAGAGTCAGAAGCTTGATGAGAGTGGGGAATGTTAGAAATAGGCAGTGGGGACATTGGCTGGGAGAACCACTCAGTAGAATGCTATAGAACTGCTGAGCAGTGATGAAATCCAGGCTGAGAATGAGGTCGCCAGGAATTTATGGTGGCAGTCATCATAGTACTAAACATCGTATGTTATAATTATTCACAGGCCTCTCTCAGCACATGTGCCTGACAAGCTGGTGTACCCACTCAATGCTGGACAAATGGATAGACCCAGTTTGAGTAAGCCCTCTAGTTGAAGGACCATATCTCCTCCACCAACAGAGTTTCATCAACTAAAACCATCTGAAAGCTATCTTGGGTCAATCTCTCTCTGATATTTTTAGTCTAAAGACACGCTTAATCTAAAGACATATATATGTTATATGTGTCTGTGTATATATGCTAAGTTGCTTCAGTCATGTCTGATTCTTTGCAACCCCATGGACAGTAGCCTGCCAGACTCCTCTGTCCAAGGGATTCTCCAGGCAAAAATACTAGACTGGGTTGCCATGCCCTCCTGCAGGGGATCTTCTCAACCCAGAGATTGAACCCACATCTCTCTATGTCTCCTGCATTGGCAAGTGGGTTGTGTACATATACAAATATATATGTATATGTATTACGTTATGTATGTATGCTTTGTAATTCATGTATGCTATGCATTATGTGTATGCATTAAGTAGTTTTCCAAAGATCAGTGGGCAGGGCAGAGCTCAGGTTAATTCGGTTCATCTGACTTGCATTCCATATACTGGGATATATGATATGCTACGTGAAGCTGCCAAGGAGTTCCAGATGATTTACTACGCTTCCAACGTTTCCTTCCTTCCTCCCTCCCTCTCTCACTCCCTCCATCTTTCGTCTCTGAGCATGGTACACCTCTTGGAATCCTTTCTGATCTCCCTACCAAGCTGTCCCCCAGCTTCATTATGTTCAGCCCTCATTTGCACATGCTCTTGACACCTGGTGTTTGGTGGCAGAAATGGCTGATAAAATTCCACACTGATTAATTTCATGTTTAATCTAACTGATACTTCTGTAGCCTTTGCAAATAACCTTTTTGAACAAAAACTGCAACAGCTCATTCCAAACCCGATCAAAGAGGTATGCATGACTCACAGCCACTAAATAAACATTGATGCCTGATGGCAGTAATATAGCTATTTATATTCAGAGCCTGATTTAACCAGTGGCATTCCTGTAATAAGATAATAAGCATGAGCTGTTTACTAGAAAAAAAGGAGAGACTGTGGTGCTGGTGTTCAATAAAATCTCTTAACAGGCAAATGAGTCTCTGAAATTGGTTGGCAAATACATCCAGAATGAGATGTGCTAATTAGTTGCTGTTACTGATTTTCTAAAATAAAGAGTTTAGACTTAAATTAGCCCTGAAATTTAGTACAATAAAAATATTGGATATAGGATATCATGTTGAGAGTCTTATAGATTATATTTAATATATGTCCAGCAATACAATTAAGAAAAAAAGAACTCTGCATATAAATCACTGGATTTTAAACAGAAACTGTCTAAGAAGAGGTTTTAAATGTAAGGGATTAGATATTTGTATCTCAGGTTCAAGTTTTTTTTCTATTCAGAAAGCATTTGTAGGTGAACCTCTTGGCTATGCGAGCAAAGATGTCTATGACTATAAGCGCTTCAATGATTAAACAGGAAGAGCGAAAGAATATAAGAATTATCTTGATCACATCTGGATACCCTTTAAAATAGATTAAGCCATTCAAAACCCAGATCACAGAGGTTCTAGGTGAACATATAAGAGATAATTGTCGGGATTCAGAAATACACGATGGAAGTATCAAGCTTACGAAGCCTCTCCCCGCACCACCCACTGCTGTCTTCCCTCTGTTGCAGTAACAGCAGCAGGCATGCTGTGTCTGCTCCCTTTCTCCTTCTGCCAGCACTCCAGGCAGCCCCTTCCAGCTGCTAAAGATGCATGTTCAAACTTCCATTTTTCACTGCTGCTTTCACCAACCCAGAAGGAGCTGCCTCTAATAGGACTTGCAATTTCAAATAGTGAGATGATCTCAGAAGATATCCAAATATTATTTTTTAATCAAATATTATATCTAAAAAGATATGGCCAGCTTGTGTATCCATCATATTTTTTCCCCAAACCAACTGAATTCAGGAACCTGTTGTTTGAACTAAGCTGGTTGAGATGATGCTTGTTATCCCAGAACAAACAGTCATTCTTCTTTTAAAGCCAGCTAGATGGCTGATGTCAGTGCTATAGCCCCAAAGTAGTCATGTTTCTAATGTTAGCAATGAGTCAGTTCATTCATTTAGGTTCTATTTATCTATAGCTAAACTAACAAAGGTTGATTATTTATTTACTTTAATTTAGATGTTCAGTCTGTATCAGTCTTTAGTTACCAAGGGTAATTGATGACGTACATCTTTGTTTCCATGTCACAGCCATGCCCCAGCTCAGATAGCAACATTTTCAGCTAATACTGAAACCTAGAATTGTTAGGGACACTCTCTGATACTGAAACCTAGAATTGTTAGGGACACTCTCATATAGTCTAGCAAATAACTGAAATTACAAACAGAATCCTAAATCATGAACATGTGGTCTTCCCTATATTTTTCAACAATATAACTTAAGGTTCTTTTGAAACTAATTCTAGCTAGCTTAAGACGAAAGGTAATTTACTTGAAAGGATATTAGCAATCTTATAAAAGGTAAGGAAAACTTGACAAGATACACCTCAGAAGTGCAAGAACCACAGCCAGAGACATGAAAACACAAATTTCTAGACTTATTCTCCTGTTTTTGGTAGCTCAAAGACTTAACATCTCTTGGTTCCATTCTTTTTTAAGATTCCATACTGTTAGACCAAAAAAATCCAGTTGGTCTAACTGGGCTCAAACAAATGACCTGAGCAAATCCCTTATGACTAACAAAGAGAGGGTCAGGATCACATGGCATGGATGTGGCTTCTGTGCAGGTCCCAAGAGACTGGAGGATGGTTGTCCGCTGGGCAACAAACCCAAGGGTCCTCTACACCAGCGCTCCTCCAACTGCTGGTCCCCAGAACAGTCTGAGGCCAGTCCATGAGGGTACTGTTTAAGGAGCAGGCACCAGAATCCAAATCAACACATTGCTTACTTCCCTGAGAAAATCTTGCTATTGAAAATTGTCAGTGGAACTAAAGAGTGTGCTAGTGACACGCTGGGCCACCTCCTGGCACAGCACGTCTTACCTCCTCGAGAACCCGCAGTACAGTCTGCAGACCATCCTTGAGTAGCAGTCTCTTCTCTTTAGCCCTTGTCTGACTTCATGGGACTCAGACCAGGGCAATTGAGAACATAGACTTAGAAGTCACCGGGATTCAGTTCTCACTATGCTGAGTCGCTGAATGACCTTGGGCTAATTCATACTCTGAGCCTCAATTTCCTCATCTAAGCTGGAGGTAATGATACTACCATATTTGTCAGGATTCCTTCAATTGCAGGCAGCAGAAAATCAAGTCATTAAGGTAAATCAGATGAAATTGTTGATATCCAGTCTGCAAAAATGGCAATTTTATGTGGTTCAAGCTAATAGCTTAAGCTGAAAACGATTTTATTTGCTTATGAAACTGGCAAGTATAACAGTATAAAGAGAACTAAGGCTCAAATCTGAATCTAAGGCTCAAATGAATAAAGAGAAGCTCTCTTTTTCAGCAACCAGAACTGGATCATGTGACACAGTATAAGGCTAACCAGCCCTACTTGGGTCATGCTCCCAGTCCCTGGCCCAATCGGGGGGGGGGGGGGGGTGGTGGTGTGTGTGTGTGTGTGTGTGTGTGTGTGTGTGTGTGTGTGTGTGTGTGTGTGTGTGTGTGTGTGTGTGTGTGTGTGTGTGTGTGTGTGTGTGTGTGTGTGTGTGTGTGTGTGTGTGTATCAGGCACTTTGATTAACAGATTGATGGGGGTGTGTGTGTGTGTGTGTGTGTGTGTGTGTGTGTGTGTGTATCAGGCACTTTGATTAACAGATTGATGGGGGGGGTGTGTGTGTGTGTGTATCAGGCACTATGATTAACAGATTGATGGGGGTGTGTGTGTGTGTGTATCAGGCACTATGATTAACAGATTGATGGGTCTGTCAGATAAATCCTTTGTTTTGTTCAGTCATATCCCTGATGCCTAGCACATAATAGATGTCCCCAAAATTAAGTAAATAAATGATTGGGGAGGGGGGATTGTGCAGCCTCTCCAGCCAAAAGGAGGCAGACAAAAGCAACAGAATCCCATGATAAATGCCTACATCATATGGTTGTTGTGAAGATCAGATGAGAATGTGATGCACATGGGACAGAGAGAGGCACACAAGAGCACTTTTATCAGCCACATTGATCAGGTCAGAGTGGAAGCCCATCTCTTCCATGCAGTGATTTGCACATAGTGAACACCCAGGTTTTTTAATTGACTGGATGAGCTAATAAGTAAACTCATGGACAGACAATGCGCAATCTGGATCCCACATCTTCCTTTGGAAAATGTTCTCTATCCTATGGCAATTCTGATTTTGTCTGAGGTGTTCCTATAAACAACAGACACAAATCACATGATCAATAAAGCAAGAGCAAACAGGAGATAAATTACAGCTGGAGGCATTTTAGGTGAAGACCTACATTAGGACAACTTTCTAGGGTCTAGAAAACAAACCTTCTTCAGCGATACTTAAAACAGGCTGGTTTATAATATGATTCTTTCTGGTAGAAGAAAAGGGACAGATGACTTCTATGAGTTCTCGCCCAGCATCTGGCAGCACTGGTTGGTCACATTCCAATCCAAGTGAGGACGGAGGAAAGGGGACAGAAGCAGCAGACATAGTATCATAGCAGAACGCTTGACTTGGAAGTGTTCACAGTGCTTGTCGGTCTAATTTCCTCTTTTTATTGAAGGGGAAACAGCCTGGAGAATGAAGGGGCCTGTCTAAGGGGTGGAGCTGAATCCGGTTCTTCTTAGTTCATGTCAAGTATCTCCCCCACGTCAGGTCACAGGCAATGATGGCTTCCCATCAAATTAGGTTATTTTATTTATTAGGGTATTTCATTTTCTAAATTAAAAATGTGAACTTAACAAAGGATAATCGAGCCTTTTCTGAACAGAAAAAGCATACATTTAGATGCTAAAATATTAACTTTGTCAGCAGACTGTCTGCAAGCAGGATGAACCAGGATATGTGCTCACTTAGAGGGTTTGGGCATCATATTTGTGCAGACTATTAGTTCCCTGCCCGGTGTAGACTCTCCCCTTCATCACTGGCAGAGCCCCTTCATTGCTGGCAATGACAGGATTCCCAGCCTAAAATTTTTTATGACTTGCTTGAAATGTAACTAACAGTGACAGAGGCTTTCCAGAAAGCCCCCATTACAGGGACTGTCTTTCCTCTTTCTACATCTTCCAGATGCTAATCAGATGGCTGGAGGTCCGGAAGCCATACTATAAACAAGAGATGAGGGTCTATGCTAGGGACTGTGGATGGCAAGCTGCCAGGAGTTTGGGCCCCCCTAAACCTCATGGCACCACCACATCAGCCCTATACTGACTACTTGTTAGATGAGAAGAAAAGAAAGCCTTATTTAGACCAATCTTCAGATCAGCTGAGTACAGTTTCTGACTGATTCAAGCTTATAGCATGATCTTGGCAAAGTTCTTTAGTCCCTTCATGCCTTAGTTTCTTTCCCCTTAAAACTGAGTAAGAGTAATAACCAGCTTTAAAAACACATAATACAGTGTTTTAAAATTCTAGACAAATTTTGGATGTAATTCAACAGAGTGAGGGGGTGAATATATAAGTATCTGAACTTGACCACTTAGTCAATTCGAACAGTTCCTATTCTATTTAATTTTTACATGGAATTTCCAAGTAAGATTTCATTTGGAGGCAAGAAGAAAAGAATGTAAAGGCTAAAATAATTTGAAAATCACTGGCATAGAAAAATTTTTAATTCTTCACAAGTGAAAAGGACAGATGGGGCACACCGCTGCTCCTGAGATGACAGTTTTCTAACACTGCCAATGGATCTGCTGATGCTCTTTGGGGTCCTTCTTGGAAACAACAGCCCAAACTTACAGACACTTATCTACCTATCAAGCAGTGAAAGTGCCCTGACCCCTGCAGGAAAAAAAAAACAGCCACCCAGCTTGTTTAACCCCCTGGAGAATAACTAGTGAAGACTTTCCTGGTGGCTCAGTGGTTAAGAACCTGCCTGCCAATGCAGGGGACACAGGTTCCATCTCTGCTCCAGGGAGATTTCACATGCCGCAGGGCAACTAAGCCTGTCCCCCACAACTACTGAGAACACAGACCACAACTGCTGAGACGGAGTTTGAGAGCCCATGCTTTACAATAAGAGGAGGCACCGCCATGAGAAGCTCACACTGCACAACTGGAGCGTAGCCCCCACATCCCACAACTAGAGAAACCCGTGCACAGTATTGAAGACCCAGCATAGCCACAAAAATTTTAAATTATAAAAGACTTGAAAAGAAAAGAATAACTAAGGAGCCTGAGGGCCCTGCGGCGGCTGCTCTCTGGGGTGTAATGGAGACTGAAGGAAGCCGAGGAGCTGTCCCCATTAAGAAGTCTCGTCACTCAGTGCCTCCTCCTACAGCCCTGACCTCTCTGACCTGTCAGGCTCCGCGCACCATGTCCCCAAGGATTCAATAGCCTTCCACGTGGGAAAGAGAGCCCTTCCAAAGGGAGGAAGGAAGGAAGAAATGGAGAGGGAGGGAGGGAGACAATGGAGGCAGAGAGGAAGGATGGAGGGGAGAGAGAATGAGGGGAAGGGAGAGAAAGGGAAAAAAAACTCCTGAGCTGTTCCCACAACTTGGATTCCTAATCAATCTGTCTCTCAGCAGAATATCTCACTTGAGCCCTGGAGAAAGAGCTAAACCACAAGGTTCTTGAGACCTTGGAAATCAGCCTTTGTCTGACAAAATTCCACATCCATCCACAGAAGTAGCTTTGAAACCCCATAAAATGATCCTAGCAGGGCCCTCTGGTTATAGAAGGCTCCCCTCAACACTGCTGCTGCTGCTGCTAAGTTGCTTCAGTCATGTCCGACTCTTTGGAACGCTATGGACAGCAGCCCACCAGGTTCCTTTGTCCACAGGATTCTCCAGGCAAGAATACTGGAGTGGGTTGCCATTTCCTTCTCCTCTACACTAAGCCACCTCAAATCAGAACAGCTGAGGCTTACATGGTCAGAGTCCCTGGAGCAATCTCAGACACTGACTCCAAGTTCTCTTTCCCAACAGACTTGATATCAACTTTGACTTGACAATCAGGTTGCAGCTTGTTCTGCTGAAATCCTCCAGCTGTTTCTCTGAGTGTGGTCACTGCCTGTCTTCCTCTCACTGTGTAGGGTCATGTCCCATCCCTGAGCCGCAGATCCCCGGTGAGGCCTTGTCTTTAACCCTTGCTCACTCTGTACCCAATCTCCAATCCACAGGTGCCCATCCAACCACTCCCAGCTGCCAAAATTCAGACTCTTCTGGAGACAGTCAGGCTCTATCTGCCTTCCTTTCTCACATTCTCAAATATCTCTCCATGAATACAACTCACTCAAATACATCACTGAAACAGAATATATTTGATTTGCATTGCATCTTGCCTCTTTCTTTTTCCACTCTACTTTCCCACCCCAATTAGACTTCTGCAAATACATCCCTCTGAATGGGTTTTTGAATGGGGATAGGAGAAATAAAACAGAAAAGATGGCATTAAAAATTAAGAGACTTAAGAGAGAGTAATTGTGAAAAGACAATGGAAGGTCCCTGATTTCTGTAAATTCCATCAAGGTAGAAAAGAGTGCTAGATACTACCCCTTAGTCCTCAGCTTCTATTTCCATCCTTTTCTCTGCTCTCCTCTGGATCACAGGGGCTGGGAAGGCATAAAACCATATTTTCCCAACTTCCTTTCTGCTAGGGATCTAGATGGAATTTAGCTTCTGCTAATAAAATACACGCATGTGCTATCTGGAATGCAGAAGTGGAGTGAGTCTCTCTGAGAAGTGGTGACTGGTGAGTGTGCTCCCATAAACACAAGTTTCACAGTGGCCACACTCCATGGTATACTGTCTGATGACCAGTCTCAAGGGGATTAGGCAGTTGTCAAGCTAGCAGCATTTTCCTGACCTCTGGATTTAGTAGAGAGTAGGTGGAAGGGAGAAAAAAGGAACTGCATTCAGTGAGGTGGACTGAGCTACATGCTCTTTGCTAGAAGAACTCCAGCTTCTTATCCACATTCTCTCCCCACAAAATAGGGTCATATGATTAAGATACTATTCCTTATAAACGAACTTTAAAATGAGATAGTATCAGAATGCCTGCTGTTCACAAATCAACCAATGTAACCCATCACATTAATAAACTCAAGAGGAAAAGTCACAAGTGTGTATCAACTGCTACAGAAAAAGCATTTGATCAAAATTCAATACCCATTCATGATAAAAACTCAGAAAAGTAGGATAGCAGGAAATTTTCTCAATTTGATTTAAAAAAATTTATGAAAAAACTAACCTTATATTTAACTCTAGAGGACTGAAAGCTTTCCCCCTATGACCAGGTCCAAGGTAAGGACGCCTATGAGGATGTCTGCTACCACCACTATTACTCAGCCATGATCTAGCCAGCTCAATATGGCAAGAAAATGAAATAAAAGGCATACAGATACGAAATGAAGAACTAAAACTGCCTCTACTTGCAGATGCCATTATGGTCTACATAGAAATCCCAAGGAATCTCAAAAAAAAAAGAAAAAAAAATCTTTTGAACTAATAAGTGCATTCAGCAAGATCACTGATAACAAGATCAACATATAAAAATCAATTGCAACAATGGAAAAATTAATTGTATTTCTACATCCTAACAGTGGATACATGGGAACAAATTAAAAATACAAAACCATTTATTATCACTCAAAAACTACAGCCACAGAGTGACTGCTGTTCACGGGTCTCTCAGCTACTAGAGAGCCCCGTTCTGAGAGAAGATACCCCTCCACCCTGACTCTAGTAAAGAGGTCAGGAAACCTTGAGTAAGGTTGCAGGTATTAATTTCGAGCAGTTAATTACATTCTTTCAGCATCCATCTCCCTGAAGTTTTCACTGGGCAAATCCTTCAGGAGGACATTCGCATTAGCTATTCATTTCCTTCCGCACTGACTGGAGAATGAAGTGACTATTGGCTATGTCACACAACTCGTCGAAATTCACCCCTGGGTGAAGTGATCCTCAAATAATTACCAAATGTAGGTAACTGAATTAGTGAATTACCTTGGCTCCTTTGAGATGAAAGACTCTTTAGGAATGTGAAATACTTTGGCTCTTTGTTATTAATAACCTGAACAATGAAAGAACCCAAAGTAGTATTCAATATGCTCCAAGAATAGGATGACTAAAATTAAAGAATGCAATTGGTTTTCATTTTCCATACTTTTCATTTTCTATCCTTTTCATTTCAATAGTCAGGACTGAATATGACAAGTCATCAAATCTCCTCTGATGTTAATAAGGCATCAACTAAGGAGCTCTGGGAAGAGAAAAATTCAGCCGAAGTGTGACAAGTACGTGGTTCTCCTTCCTTCTGTGATATATTATTATACCACTTCCTCTCACACCCTACTAGACTACTCTACAGGTGAAAACCTCCTACATTGCTTTGTTTTCTTCTGTCCTAGTCTAATTTTCCAAAATTAAGAGTCTTAACTACTCTTTCACTTTCCAAACAGTTGCTCCTATCACCGATGCCCACCAGAGAAATACAGGATGCCCTCGGCTTAGTGCTCTCCCCTGGGTGTGAAGAATACAGAAGCCTAGAGGAGAATCTCAGGCAGATAGCTTGGCTTGGGGCTGGAAGAGTGGAAAGTGGTGGGGAGGGAGTTGAGGGCAGGCAAATCAAGGCCCAGTCTACCTGAGTTGGGGGGCAGAGGGCTGAAAATGGTGCAAGAGATGCTAGCTCCACTCATGATGGATATGGGTGTGCTGCATTTACTGAATCCAATTTATAGTTAAACATTTTTAGTTTTCATGTTTTGAAGCACTGAGAGTTTTCTATTTCTCTCCCTTTCCAAATATCTTTTTAAGTGTAATTTATTTATTTTGGAGCTGGAATGGGTAATACCTTCACATAGTTCACAACTCAAAAACCATTCAGTGATATACAGTGAAGACTCCCTCCCACCTACATGCTCCAGACACCCAATTCTCCCTCCAGACTCATCAGCATCATCACCTTCCTACTTTTTCTTGCAGAAATATATAAGTGAATTTGTATAAGGCATACATTCACCATCTTTTATTTACACAAATGATAACTCACTATTCTGTTCTGTACCTGGCATTTCTCACTTAATATATCTTAAAAATCATTCCACACCAGTACACAAAGACCACCTCAAACTTTTCTTGATGATGAATAGTAATCCATTACACTAACATTTCTTCATTTGTCTACCTACTCTCCCATTGATGAACATTTCCATTACATTCAATTTTTTGATACTACAAATAGTGCTGCAATGATTAATCTGTGAATAAGTGATCTCCGGTGAGCAGCTAAGAGGAGATACCCCACATCCAAGGTAAGGAGCAGCAGCTGCACTTTGCTGGAGCAGCCGGGAAGAGATACGCCACGTCCAAGGTAAGAGAAACCCCAGTAAGATGCTAGGTGCTGAGAGAGGGCATCAGAGGGCAGACAGGCTGAAACCACAATCACAGAAAACTAACCAATCTAATCACATGGACCACAGCCTTGTCTAAGTGAAACTAAGCCAAGCCGTGCAGGGCCACCCAAGATGGACGGGTCTTGGTGGAGAGGCCTGACAGAATATGGTCTACTAGAGAAGGGAATGGCAAACCACTTCAGTATTCTTGCCTTGAGAACCCCATGAACAGTATGAAAAGGCAAAAAGATAGGATACTGACAGATGAACTCCCCAGGTTGGTAGGTGGCCAATATGCTACTGGAGATCAGATGAGAAATAACTCCAGAAAGAGTGAAGGGATGGAGCCAAAGCAAAAACACCACCCAGTTGTGGATGCGAATGGTGATAGAAGCAAGGTCCGATGCTGTAAAGAGCAATATTGTATAGGAACCTGGAATGTTAGGTCCATGAATCAAGGCAAATTGGAAGTGGTCAAACAGGAAATGGCAGAGTGAAAGTCAACATTCTAGGAATCAGTGAACTAAAATGGACTGGAATGGGTGAATTTAAGTCAGATGACCATTATATCTCCTACTGTGGGCAGGAATCCCTTAGAAGAAATGGAGTAGCCATCATGGTCAACAAAAGAGTCCGAAATGCAGTACTTGGATGCAATCTCAAAAACGACAGAATGATCTCTGTTCATTTCCAAGACAAACCATTCAATATCACGGTAATCCAAGTCTATGACCCAATCAGTAATGCTGAAGAAGCTAACGTTGAACGGTTCTACGATGACCTACAAGAACTTCTAGAACTAACACCCAAAAAAGATGTCCTTTTCATTATAGGGGACTAGAATGCAAAAGTAGGAAGTCAAGAAACACCTGGAGTAACAGGCAAATTTGACCTTGAAGTACAGAATGAAGCAGGGCAAAGGTTATAGAGTTTTGCCAAGAGAACACACTGGTCATAGCAAACACCCTCTTCCAACAACATAAGAGAAGACTCTACACGTGGACATCACCAGATGGCCAACACCAAAATAAATTGATTATACTCTTTGCAGCGAAGATGGAGAAGCTCTATACAGTCAGCAAAAACAAGACCGGGAGCTGACTGTGGTTCATGAACTTCTTATTGCCAAATTCAGACTTAAATTGAAGAAAGGAGGGAAAACCACTAGACCATTCACATATGACCTAAATCAAATCCCTTATGATTATACAGTGGAAGTGAGAAATAGATTTAAGGGACTAGATCTGATAGACAAAGTACCTGATAAACTATGGACAGAGGTTCGTGACATTATACAGGAGACAGGCAACAAGACCATCTCCAAGAAAAAGAAATGCAAAAAAGCAAAATGGCTGTCTGAGGAGGCCTTACACATAGCTGTGAAAAGAAGAGAACTGAAAAGCAAAGGAGAAAAGGAAAGATATTCCCATTTAAATGCAGAGTTCCAAAGAATACCAAGGAGAGATAAGAAAGCCTTCCTCAGTGAACAGTGCAAAGAAGTAGAGGAAAACAAGAGAATGGGAAAGACTAGAGATCTCTTTGAGAAAATTAGAGATATCAAGGGAACATTTCATGCAAAGATGAGCTCAATAAGGACAGAAATGGTATGGACCTAACAGAAGCAGAAGATAGTAAGAGGTGGCAAGAATACACAGAAGAACTATACAAAAAAAGATCTTCATGAGCCAGATAATCACAATAGTGTGATCTATCTATAGTGCGATAGTGTGATAGTGTGATAGTATGACCTAGAGCCAGACATCCTGGAATGTGAAGTCAAGTGGGCCTTAGGAAGCATCACTACAAACAAAGCTAGTGGAGGTGATGGAATTCCAGTTGAGCTATTTCAAATCCTAAAAGATGATGCTGTGAAAGTGCTGTACTGTATATGCCAGCAAATTTGGAAAACTCAGCAGTGGCAAGAGGACTGGAAAAGGTCAGTTTTCATTCCAATCCCAAAGAAAGGCAATGCCAAAGAATGCTCAGACTACCACACAATTGCACTCATCTCACACACTTGTAAAGTAATGCTCAAAATTATCCAAGCCAGGCTTCAGCAATTCGTGAACCATGAACTTCCAGATGTTCAAGCTGGATTTAGAAAAGGCAGAGGAACCAGAAATCAAATTGCCAACATCCTCTGGATCATCGAAAAAGCAAGAGAGTTCCAGAAAAACATCTATTTCTGCTTTATTGACTATGCCAAAGCCTTTGACTGTGTGGATCACAATAAACTGTGGAAGATTCTGAAAGAGATGGGAATACCAGGCCACCGGACCTGCCTCTTGAGAAATCTGTATGCAGGTCAGGAAGCAACAGTTAGAACTGGACATGGAACAACAGACTGGTTCCAAATAGGAAAAGGAGTACGTCAAGGCTGTATATTGTCACCCTGCTTATTTAACTTATATGCAGAGCACATCATGACAAATGCTGGGCTGGATGAAGCACAGGCTGGAATCAAGATTGCCGGGAGAAATATCAGTAACCTCAGGTATGCAGATGACACCACCCTTATGGCAAAAAGTGAAGAAGAACTAAAAAGCCTCTCGATGAAAGTGAAAGAGGAGAGTGAAAAAGTTGGCTTAAAGCTCAACATTCAGAAAACTAAGATCATAGCATCCCATCACTTCATGGCAAATAGATGTGGAAACAGTGGAAATAGTGTCAGACTTTATTTTCTTGGGCTCCAAAATCACTGCAGATGGTGATTGCAGCCATGAAATTAAAAGACGCTTATTCCTTGGAAGGAAAGTTATGACCAAGTTAGACAGCATATTAAAAAGCAGAGACATTACTTTGCCAACAAAGGTCCATCTAGTCAAGGCTATGGTTTTTCCAGTAGTCCTATATGGACAGGAAAGTTGGACTGTTGAGTGCCGAAGAATTGATGCTTTTGAACTGTGGTGTTGGAGAAGACTCTTGAGAGTCCCTTGGACTTCATGGAGATCCAACCAGTCCATCCTAAAGGAGACTGTTCATTGGAAGGACTGATGTTGAGGCTGAAACTCCAAACTCTGGCCACCTGATGTGAAGAACTCACTCATTTGAAAAGACCCTGATGCTGGGAAAGATTGAAGGTGGGAGGAGAAAGGGACGATAGAGGATGAGATGGTTGGATGGCATCACCGACTCAATGGAGATGAGTTTGAGTAGACTCTGGGAGTTGGTGATGCACAGGGAGGCCTGGCATGCTGTGGTCAATGGGGTTGCAAAGAGTTGGACACTGAGCGACTGTACTGAACTACTGAAGTGATCTCCACATATAGGAGTATGTCTGTAATTTAATAGAATTAGGGCTTCCCTTGTGGCTCAGCTGGTAAAGAATCCACCTACAATGCAGGAGACCTGGGTTCGATCCCGAGGTTGGGAAGATCCCCTGGAGAAGGGAACCCACTCCATTATTCTGGTCTGGAGAATTCCATAGACTGTATCATCCATGGGGTCTCAAAGAGTCAGACAAGACTGAGCAACTTTCACTAATAGAATCATTATAAATAATTCCTGTAGCTAGAATTACTGAATCAAAGATTTAGTATTTGTAATTTTGATGCTGCCAAATTGCAAATTCATGTCACCTGACACAATATCCTTTGCCATTTTTCTACTGCTTTTTTTTCCTTACTGATTGTGTCATGATGACATAAAAATATTCCCTAATTTGTCCATTGACTTTTAACCCAGCTATGATTGTTTTTGCATGGATTCATTTTTTAAAACCTGGTTAAATTTTTCAATCTTTTACTTTATGACTGCTATACTTGTCGTATATTTACAGATTCTCTTCAGTCATAAGTTACAAGAAAATTGTTTATTTTTTTTCCTATTTTATGGTTTCATATTTTTCTATTTAAAAATCTGTAACCCATCTGGAATTTATTTGGTAACATTTGAGGTATGGCTCCAATTTTAATTATGTATTTATTGTTATAGCTAACTACTCTGTTGTCCAAACATTGATAAAAACCCAATGTTTCCAATGATTTGAAATGGGACCTTTTGTGTGTTGTTTAGTCGCTAAGTCACGTCTAATTCTTTGTGACCCCACGGACTGTAGCCTGCCAGGCTCCTCTATCCATGGCATTTCCCAGGCAAGTAGGTTGTCATTTCCTTCTCCAGGGGTTTTTCCCAACCAAGGGATCAAACCCTCATCTCCTGCATTGGCAGATGGATTTTTTTTACCACTGAGCCACCAAGGGAGCAAAATGGGACCTTTAGCATGTGCTAAATCCCTATATATATTTGGATCTACTTCTTAATTTTCTATCTATTTATGTACCAGTGGCACCCTGGTTTGATTTTTTTTTAATGTAACTAAAAGCAACTGTACCTTCAATTTTTAAAAATTTATTTATGTATCTCCTTAAGTAACTCTTTCCTTGGGTCAGTGATCCATGGAAACAAGGTTTCCTGTCTGTGTCTTACAACTTTGTTTACTTTCTCTCAGATAGCTCAGGACTAGATTTTTCTTAGTCTTCCAGGAAAAGAAATTTAGCCTTTACAATCTGAGTGCCATAGTCAAATGAATGGCATAATCTAGGGCTTATGAAATGACCATAGGAGTATCATGTTTTACTTTTCCAAATCCTGATGCATAACACAGTCACAAGCAACAGGCTCTTTGATTTCTATAGCCACTTTAAAATAAAAGTTGTATAATTAATGAATATTTACTCTATAGCAAGTTGTTTAGTTGGGATGCCTTTGATTTCAAGTCATAGCAACAGATTCAAACAGCCTTCCAGAATAAGGAAATGCATGAACTGCAATAAGTAGTTCTCAAAGAGCAGGGAGATGGATAGGCAGTGTCAGTATCCTGGCCGTGTCATTACAGATCCAGGCTCTTACCATTTTATGTTCCTCCATCCTCGGTCGTTGGCTTCATTCTCAGGCTGATGGAAAAATGTCTTCGGCATTTCCAAGTATCCTCTCCAGACATGACAACACCTTGAGAAAGAAGAGATAGCATCTCTTTTTGTTCTTTTAGGCAAGGAAACATTTCCCAGAAGTCTCCCATGTATGACTGGTCAGAATTTGGTGACTTTCCCATTTCCAAATCAATTACTGACAACAGGAATGTGATCACCTTAAGGTCAATCAGACCCATCCCTGAGGTGGGTGAAGGTGAGTTCCCACCAAGACACATGGCTGCTTGCAAGAAGGTGAACATCTGCACAAAACCTGGATTCTGGTAGTTACAGGAGTGGGCAATGGAAGCTGATAATGATTCTGCCCCAAGCCCCTCTCTTTTTCTCTCTCCTGACCGGTTCCCTTTGCAAGACATCCAACAATGTCCCCCTTAACATATACTTAGTGTTTGGTCATGTATTAACTGCAAATTACAAAATTCAGTCAACACTCATGGAACTCATATTACATGCCCAATACTATGTGAGGATCTGAGGACTAGAAGAAGGAAGGACAGGGATCCCGATCTCAATGATTTAATGGAGAGGCAGAAAATTAATGAATTTCATAGTGCAGTGATAAGTGCTCTATGTACATAATCTAATGGTGCTATGGGAGTTCTAAAGAATGAATAACTTCATAAGGAACTTCACAGTAAAGCAAATGGAATATTCTAGCTGAGCTTTGAAAGGTAAGTAGGTAATCAAGGAAGAAGGACATTCAGGCAGGGAAATTAGTACCAAGGACCAAGAGGGCATTGGCCTGGCATGCTCAGGTCACTACAAATGTAAGATGGCAGTGAGGCGCTGCTTTAAACAAAGAATGAAGGCACCTGGGGAAGTTTTGGGTCCTGATTAACAACTTGTCTTATGCTGTTTAAGAGACATCATCAGTGGATATCATCCCTAAGAAGCTCTGAGAGAGGTCAAAGCTAATCGTAGCATTCAAACACAAATAGCATCTTATGAATCAACTCTACAGTGACACTAGTGGTGAAGAACCCGCCTGTCAATGCAGGGGACATATGAAATGCAGGTTTGATCCCTGGGTGGGGAAGATCCCCTGGAGGAGGGCATGGCTACCCACTCCAGTATTCTTGCCTGGAGAATCCCCATGGACAGAGGAGCCTGGTGGGCTACAGTCCATGGGGTCGCAAAGAGTCAGACACGACTGAGGTGACTTAGCACACAGCACATTAGAGGTGACAGACCACCTCTCAGAGACCCCCAAATCTTCGTTTCACTTCACAATCACACTTCTTGCAAGTGATATCCATACCAACAATCTTCTTACTTCCATTCAATCCTTAATCCCAACCCTCTAAGTTTAGCGATATGGTGGTTATTCCTGCAAAGCTCACCAGTGGCCTCAAAAACTATAAAAATATAATAAAACCAATGACAACAAAATAACTCCTCTTACATCCCACCTTCCAATCACATGAACTATATATAATTCACAAATTACATTGATTAATACATTTAGAGACCACAGGCACTAAAAGTATGAATTCTTTCTCCCCTCAATATAAAATTAAAATTAAAAGCATTCCTAAGTCATAATCTTTTCCATAGGGACTTCATTTTTTATCATATTCCGTCCAAAAAAATTCCCTTTCTCTGTACCTCTGTGTTATTGCTTATTTAAACACATGCCCACCAGTTGAGTAATCCAGCAATAAACACCCTCATACCTTGTTTGTAGTAGGTAAATGGTGTCCCCCCAAAAGATATATTCCCCCAGAACCTCAGAATACAATCTTATTTGAAAGAAGAGCCTTTGTAGATGTAATGATTCTTAGAGATGGAAATACCAGACCACGTTACCTGTATCCTGAGAAACCTGTATTCAGGACAAGAAGCAACAGTTAGAACAGGACATGGAACAATGGGATGGTTCAAAATTGGGAAAAGAGTATATCAAGGCTATATATTGTCACCCTGCTTATTTAACTTATTTGCAGAGTACATCATGCAAAATCCTGGGCTGGATGAAGCACTAGCTGGAATCAAGATTACCTGGAGAAATATCAATAACCTCAGATACATAAATGATACCATCCTAGTGGCAGAAAGCAAAGAGGAACTAAAGAGCCTCTTGATGAAGGTGAAAGAGGAGAGTGGAAAAACCTGGCTTAAAACTCAACATTCAAAAAACTAAGATCATGGCAACCAGTCCCATCACTTCAGAACAGAATACAATAGAAGTGGGGGGGAGTGGAAACAGTGACAGATTTTCTTTTCTTGGGCTCCAAAATCACTGCGGCCAGTAACAGCAATCACAAAATTAAAAGACACTTGCTCCTTGGAAGAAAAGCTATGACAAACCTAGAAAGCATATTAAAAAGCAGAGACATCACTTTTCCAACAAAGGTCCATATGGCTATGGTTTTTCCAGTAGTCATGTATAGATGTGAGTTGGACCATCAAAGGCTGAGCACTGAAGAACTGATCCTTTGGTGCTGGGAGTCCCTTGGACAGCAAGCAGATCAAGCCAGTCAATCCTAATGGAAATCAACCCTGAATATTCATTGGAAGGACTGATGCTGAAGCTCCAATATTTTGGCCACATGATGCAAAGAGCCAACCCATTGGAAAAGACCCTGATGCTTGGGAAAAACTGAGGACAGGAGGAGAAGGGGTGACAGAGGATAAGATGGTTGGATGGCATCACTGACTCAGTGGACATGAGTTTGAGCAAACTCTGGGAGATAGTGAAGGACAGGGAAACCTGGTGTGCTGCAGTTCACAGGGTCTCAAAGAGTCAGACACGACTTAGCTACTGAACAATAACAACAAGATGTAATGAAGGTAAAGATCTCCAGATGACATGATTCTCGATTAGGGTAGGCCCTAAATCAAACTGATGAGCTTCCCTGTAAGAGAGAAAAACAGAGAATCACAGAGACACGTGGGGAGAACACCACATGAAGATTAAGACAGAGATTGGAGCAATGCTTCTACAAGTCAAGGAATATCAAGAATTATTGAAACCCCCAAAGCTAGGGGAAAACATGGAAACAGATTCTTCCTCAGAGCCTCCAGAAGGAACCAACCCTGCTTGATGGGGACTTCTGGCCTCCAGAACTGTGAGTGAACACTTTTCTGTTGCTTTAAGTCATCCAGTTACAATAATCTGCTATAACCATCCTAGGCAACCAATATATTATTAGGTAACATTTTTGAATTAAAACCAGGGAATTTTTTTATTATAAGAAGACAAAACTCACTCCAATTAGCTCAGGAAGAGAGGAATTTATTTTTAAGAACTGCAATCTCACAGGACACAAAGATGAAAAATCAAGCCTGCTGCTTTTGGATCTGGAAACCAGGGCTGGGATGAAAAGTGACTCTCCATCTCCCAGAGACATCTAATAAGCTCTCTCACATTGCTCCCTCTGTGAGTCATCCCATGCTGTCCCCTGGCTGACTTCCTTTGCTTCATCAGTCTCTGGATATGTGTGGTTCATTAAGGTGTCTTCAGCCCCAAGTCTCTGTAAATTTCAGCTTTGTTCTCCACATCTGACTTTGTCTCTCCAGCATCCTAATTACAAATTGTCAAGTAAGGGACTGGGTTGGCCCGACTTCGTTGTTAGTTGACCCTGACCAGCCATCAGGTGCCCGTCTCTGACCTACTTGCAGCACTTGAGAGGTGGGGCACCACGGCATGAGTGCTGTGCCTCCCAGGCTCTGGGCAAGAACTCCCCCTGCAGAGGTCACAGGAGTGCAGGTGAAGCTTGGCCTCTCTGGTACAATCTGGTCATTTTTCTGCTTCCGTTGCTAGACTGAAAACCCCTCGAGGACAAGAACGTAGGTCTCAGTGACTGAGACATGGTAGATATTCCAGATGAGTTTATTAAATACAAAGGAATTAGTTGAGCTTTGTAGAATTGTATCTATTCAGTAGACAAAAAAAAAGGTAAATGTTTATGCCACTTTCTCTGTTCACTGTTTATGTAACTTTCCTGAAAAAGTGGTCATTTTAAAGCTGACTTCCTTCCCTTAGGTCATTCTTGGAAATAGTAGAGAGACTATCTCTGTTTATTTCATAAAATGACACTCACAAAGCCACACAACTTCATCAGGTCCCTGATGAGTGGATATAAGGTAAACAGTTGTCTGACCTCTTTCTCTCTATCAGTATCTAAACTCCCTAGTCTTTTGGCCCATGCTATGATCTTTCTTGACAGAGAGCTCAGGCAAAGAGGTTGTTTGAGTCATTCTTTGCCTCTCTTTCCTTTTCTTCCCTTTAAAAAAATGGATTTTCCCCTCAAGAGAAGGTCTCTTTTTCCCAACTTATTTTTTTTTAAGTATAGTTGATTTACAATGTTGAATTCTTTTGCATACAGCAAAGTGATTCAGTTCTATATATATATATGTATGTATAGAGACAGAGAGAGAGAGATCTTATTTTAACAATACAATCTGATGGAACATTCTTTCAGGAGCCTGCTTAGGTTTCTAGAAATTTTTCCTTTGCTTTGACTACCACTAGTTTGTTGAGACCATTTCCTAGTAGCCTCTCCCTTGGGTCTAACCTTCTCTAAGTAGACAGTGCTGTGCCAGGGCCTGGTGAAGATAAGAAATAACTAACGGTCCAGAAGACATAAGCTCAGTCACTGCAGAGTTCATGCAGTGTGGAGCACCCAGCAAGGCCAACACTGAGAGGGCCCAGGAATCTTCAGGGCCTCATCTGCATGAGATTTGCAAGTTAAAAGGATCCTGGTCAGGAACCCATTCTTCTCAGGCTGGTGGTTTTCTGATCATTGTTGTACTAATCAGGTGGACAGATTCAGCCTAGGCAGGGGAGGAGGAAGAAAGGTTAATTCCCAAAACCATTCTCTTTCTCCAAGCCCAGCAGCCCTCCTGGCTCATCTGAAGGCCTCCCAAATTGTCATTAGAGCTGCCCCAAAGGAGAAATATTGGAAAAGGAACATATGTAGGAATCTTTTAAAACCCTGCAAGACCTTCACACCACGATTCCTCCTGTGATGAATTACATGTACCGAAACCTAAGTAAAATAACTTGTCCCTAAATTTCTAAATTTAAATATCAATACATATCTTCTCTTCTATGTATGTATCAGCAAGAGGTAGCCATAGGTAGTGTCAAAGAGCTGTGTAGATGGCAGACCCCACACACAAGGGATTATGGGAACACACATACACCACACACAAGGGATTATGGGAACACACATACACCACACACAAGGGATTATGGGAACACACACACATACACCCCACACAAGGCATTATGGGAACACACATACACCACACACAAGGGATTATGGGAACACACACACATACACCACATACAAGGTATTATGCGAACACACACACACCCCACAGAAGGGGTTATGGGAACACACACACACACACACACACACAAGGCATATTATAGCAACACACACACACCAGAGAGATAAATGTCCCAACTGTCCTGCAAGCAGTTCCCAGCTGGCCAAATTTCCAGAGAGCCAAAGCTGGGGGAGGCTGGTGTCCCCAGTATGGGGATAACTGCCAGGGTCCCCATCAGGTAACCAGTAACTGTGATTGACTGTTTCTTATGAGTGAATGGGACCACTGGGCAGTTTGACCAACATTAAGACAAAGCATCACATCTGGAGTCTTGGACATCCACAGGAAAGGCCTTACCCAGAGGAAGCTAACATCAAACACGGGACCTCTCCTCCCTGGAAAATTACCCTTCCATCCCAGCCATCCCTTTCCCAATTCTCCCCTCACCCTGGTGAAAGCTCCCAGGCAGTGTCCTACCCACCCAGCTCACTTCCCGTTCATTCATTCATTCATTCACTCATTCACCAAACATTAACAGGCACCTACTGTGTGTCAGCCACTGTGTCAGGCCCTGGAAAGACAGGAGGCCAGACACAGCCTGCTGGCCAGCCCTGGTGGGGACAGGGAGGCAGGCATTTTCCTGCTCCTCTCATCCCAGGCAGGCACCACGCAAGGCCAGCTCTTCGGAGAACCACGGCTTCTCCATTTCTTCTTCCCAGCGCCTCGCCTCGTGCAGGAGCAGCAGCTCAGAAAATCTTTCTTTTCACTCGCATTATAGGATTTTTTTTTTAAAGCAGCAGCAGCCTTACCTTCCAAGAAGCCTGTGGCTTAGGCTAATATTTACATGTATTTGCATTTCCTTTGTACACACGGATGGGGAAAGAAAGGGTGGGGAAGGGAGTTTGGCTGGGAATGAAAATTCGCCCTGAGCCAATCCTCAAAGTGCTATTGCAATTGCCAATTTAAAATCAAGATGCAACTTGTTTAGCTAAAATTCAGATAATTTCCATCGCTCCCACCCTGACTCTTCATCCCCTGCAAACTTGCAGCTCCTTAGCTGGCCTGTGCATCACTCCCAGTCATATGTGAGGGAGCTATCTTTGGTATTAGTTTTAGATACACTGGAAATTTTCTAATTCTGCAGGATTTGGTCATTTTCAGAGAGCTCTGTGGGCACCCTCTGGTGGCTGACTGAAAATTTTACCTGCAAAAATTGCAGTGGAACTGAGATGGCTCTATTGGGCAGTCGGGCTTTGCGGTCGGACGGGAAACATGGTAAGTTTATTTGCTGTACCTTGTACCACCTCTTTCGTCACACGATGCATGGCTGGAACCGCGGCTCTGTGGCCTGTCAAGAGCATTGGCACCTGATAGAAAGGGCAGAGCTAAGGCACGGGGCCTACTTGTGGGGCAGTTTTTTCAGGACAGCCCGAGTGAGGAGGGTAAGGGTAGCCCTTCCTTGGGCTCTCAGAGGACTCACCCAGGAGGAGAAGCCGCTGCAGGCCAGGCTTGAAGGGCTTTCTTCCCAGACTTCCCGCTTCTCTGCTGCTCCTAGGAGCAGCCATTCCTGAGAATCATCCTGACCTGCGGGAAGGAGCGCCGATGGGAGAGCGGAGGAGAGCAGAGGAGAGGCAGGAAAAAAAAGAAAAACTCTCTCCACCTGAGGATGCCCCCCCAGGCCCTACAATCAGGGATTCTGATGCGCATAGCTTCTCTGTCAACACCGTAAATACCCACACCTGATTTTCCTTGGCTCTTTCTCCAGGGATTTTATTAGTCTCAGGATACCCCCTCAAAGTCAGCTCAGGTGGCCTATATTTTGCAAGAAGAACTGTGATGTCACCCAACCTGCTGGGGGCAAGATTCAAGACTGGAGTTTTCTTACCTGCCCATTGATGCTGGGGAATATTTACCTGCAGCCCCTGTGGTCTCTCTCAGTCACCCCCACCCCGCACTCTATCAGAGGAAACTACTCTTGACCAGCAAATCATGATGAGACCTCTAAAGAGCAAGGTCTTAAGGAAGGGTACGCTTGAGGGTCAGGAGAGTAGCCCCCGTCACAAGTGGGTTCCAGAAGCTGGCAAGAGAACCCAGTGCTCAGATTCCAGTTTCCCTCCACAGGCTTCATTCGGCCCCAATACTACCATTTACCTGGAAACAAAGAGGCGCTGTCTACTGGGAGCAGCGTTCTTTATTGCTACCATTTTTCATTTGCTTTCTTTCACAACCAGGCCCCAGGGCAGAAGGGAAGGCTGGTGAGCGTCAGTCACCCCACACTGACGGGGCGGCCCCGTCCTGCCCCGCTGGGTCTGACAGCACCACTGCAGCAGACAGTGTCTTTGGTGGGCGGCCCAGAAGCTTAGATGTGACTGGAGCAGAGCAAGAAAAAAAACTTTAAAAACCAGTGTGGCCACACCTGTGGGAATAGACAGTTCAACTCTGCTCAGAGCCATCAGCCTGGAGGCAGGGCAGTCTGGGAGCTCCTGCTGAATGTGAGCTGAGCTCATGGGTTTCTCCCTCTAGTCTGTGCTTCCAGCAGAATGCAAATACTATGGCAAGGTTACTGTGTGCCAAGCCCGCGGGATGGAGTGGACAGCGTGCTCACTGCATCAAAAGGCGCAGTGCAGCCACCACCTACCCTAAATCCTTCATGCAGATGAACTCATCAGCCCTGGTGATAACCAAATGAAGGAGGTACTGCTATTCCTCCAGAAAGGAGGACACTGAGACAGAGAAACTAAATAACCTGCCCACATCATGGGTATCATCCATGGAGTCAGGATTCAAGCCCTGGCCATGTGGTTTCAGAGCTGGTGCTTTTAACCACTTCATCCTGTGGGTTCCTTCAGTACATGCTAAGAGCTCATTTATCCTCCACAAAGGCTGCACACAGTATATGACAGCAGTCCCATTTTACTGTTGAGGAAACAGAGTCATAAGTAAGTAAAGTAAGTGTTAGTCGCTCAGTCGTGTCCGACTCTTTGCAATCCCATGGACTGCAGCCCACCAGGCTCCTCTGTTCATGAGATTTTCCAGGCAGATACTGGAGTGGGTTGCCATTTCCCTTTCCAGGGGATCTTCCCAACCCAGGGATCGAACCCAGGTCTCCTGCACTGCACGCAGATTCTTTTACCAACTGAGCTACAAGGGAAGTCCTTGTAGGGTCATAGAGGAGTTAAATAAGGTTGCACAGCTAGCAAGAGGCAGAACCTGAATTCGAATCCAGGCAGCTAGACTCCCGAATCCCAGCTCTAACTGTCACACTCTACCACCTGTCTCCCAGGGCAGTGTTTCAAAGTTCCCACTCGTTAGGTGTTGCAAAATTCCTGCTAGATGTTGGTGAGCATCCCTCTGGCTTTGTGGCCGGACCCAGAGCCCAGGGAGTGGCCCTCCTGCCCCCCTCCACCCCAGCCCCAGAGCTCATGTGAAGAGGTTTCTGGCTCTGAGCACACTGCCCCAGGGATCTCTTCCAGGAGCTTGGGGTTCACTGCCACTTCTGACTAGCAGAGTAACATGAATCTTGACTCTGCCCAGGTAGCCTGGGTCTGTCTATCTGGGGCTTCAGACCTGGGCTGGTGTCCCTCTTTCCCTTTGCCAGATTATTCCAATTACCCTGGAAGCACAGATGTTTAGTTTATGGGCCATAAAGACAGAGCCAGTTCCTTCACTGAGCATCAGGCTCCCCAGGGCTCTGCTTAGACAGTCACTCAGGAAATTGGGGAGAGGGGCTCAACCCCAGAGCTGCTCTGAGGGGGCAACATCCACAGGGTGTTACTGCACTTTCCATTTGCATTAACATTGATTAAATCCAACATTTAGCTATTTGATTAAGAAATGTCTCAGAGAGATTTTCCTCCTTCCTCACTTACTGATCACATTACTGGCCACCTTCCAAAAGAGATCTGGTCTTTGTCTTTTAAGATTTGTATTCTGGCGGGTTGAGTTTTATCAAATGGGATCAACACCCTGACACCAACGTTAAAGTGCCTGGTGCCTGTGCTGGCTGTTGCCCATCTGTCCCTCCAGATCTCACTTCACACTTCTCCGACTGCTCTGTGCGCCCCAGGGAACTGACCTACATAGGGCCATCAACGGGCTCCTGTTCTTCTGGCTTTTGTTGGGCCCACCCAGTGGTCACTGGCAGTAAATAAGTAGGCAGGAGATGGGAAAAGTCAGTGGGGTTTTCTCCCCGCTCCCTTCCTGCTAGGCTACCATGGCTTATCTGTGTCCCTCTACTGAGGCCACAACTCACATAGCCCAGTAACCACTGATAGTTATAAGCTACCCCCAACACTTAATAGCTTAGCTCTGTGGGTAATTCATCTCCGTCCCACGTGGCATAAGCCAGAGCAGCGTGCCTAGGGTTGGAGAATCCACTTCCAAGATGGCTAACAAGTTGGTGCTGGTTATGGTCTGGGCGAGCTTAGTCAGGGCTGTTAGCAGAGTTAACAGTTTCCCAGGTGGGCCTCCACTTGGGGTTGTTAAACTTGCTCCCAGCAAGGGTCTGTGTTCCAAGAGCTAGTGTCCAAGGGAAAGAAATGGAAGCTTCTAGTGTCTTTAAGACCTGGGCCTGGAAACAGCTATACAAACTTCTGCAAGGTTCTACTGGTCAAAGCAATTGCAGAGGCCCCTCTGATTCAAGGTGAAAGACCACAGACCGCACTCTTGATGAAAGGAGTATCAGAGAATTTTATCCGTCTTTAACCTACCACATGATGTTATTGTAAGTGCCCCTCCTATGGCTACCCACTCCAGGATCCACGGCCAGTTTCCTCCCTTTCTCCATCAGAGTGTGGAGCAGCTAGCTCCCCATTAGTGTTCATCCCAGGGTTCTACAGTATCCCTGGTTTGATTTAACTCTGATCACACATTTTTAACAGTCTCTTTATTAAACTCCTCCTCAAAACATCCAGTTGCAGTGTACCCAGGTATTTGGTGGGACCCTGGCAACATTCTTCTGCAAAGTTCCTACTTACCCCCCACAGGAATATCCCCTGAAACCACGTCCTCAAGACCTTTCCTCCGAACTCCCACTAGCCCCCAAACTCCCCACACTCCAGTCTCCTTCCTGCTTTACCCAGTGCTTTCCTTCTGGCCCTTGGGAGACCTCTGCTCAGTCATTAACTGCACAGACTTATCAAAATAATTACTGCCTTCCTGCTTCCAGGGTGCTCCTGGCTTCCTATCCACCTCACCCAGAAAAATGTTAGCACTTTTATAGAAGTCTATAGTCAAATCTAAATCCAAAGAGAAATCCCTAGAGACAGAAATTTGTGACCCTCGAGTTAGGCCAATAAAGGACTCCTTCTGGTCAAGCTAGGCTTTCAGATCACACTTTGATTTTTTTTTGAAAGTCGCTCAGTCATGTCGAACTCCCCATGGACTGTCCATAGAATTCTCCAGGCCAGAATACTGGAATGGGTAGCCTTTCCCTTCTCCAGGGGATCTTCCCAACCCAGGGATCGAACCCAGGTCTCCTGCATTGCAGGCAGATTCTTTACCAACTGAGCTATCAGGGAAGCCCTCAGACCACACTGGCAACCTCCAAACCTTCCTACTTTCAGCCTCCCCGAGACGTTTACCTTGACCTAGGGTCTCCATGCAGAGCTTGAAGATCTATTTTCCTTTCTCTGACTTTTTCATGATGACTCTCATGCTTTCAGTGTGGGAACTATAACTGATAAATTCAGAGCCAAGGCCAAAGGGCATATTTATTGCTCCAATGCCTCATTTCATTCAAAGACAAGTATATTTCCAGCAACTGAGAAGGAACAAAGGTTATATTTCTATGATACTGTAAAAGATAGCATTTTCTGGATTCTTATCTGGAACTCTGATAGTCATGGCATCTGTTATGTACTTAATCAGCAGAGCCAAGAAAGGCAGCACTAAACTATTCCTAAAGCACTTTCTCATCTTCTATTACTTCCAGAACATCTTTTCAATAATTAATTCGTTGAAGAAATATTTTTTGAACACTTGCTGTATGTGGCAGTACTGGGAATAATGATGAACAAAAACAGATTGACGAGAAGACACATGACTCAAAGAATTCCACAAATAAATCTGAGATAACACATTGCAGTATCAGTTTCCTTGTAATATGAGGGTGTAGAGCAGGGAGACAGTGATAATCAGTGAGGTCAGGGATAGGTATCTGTCAGCCTTAAGTTCCACCAATGCTCTTGCCCTCTACCAAACTCAACACTGCCCAGGGATAAAGTGAAACAGCTAAAATGAAAGTGCTAGCCCTGCTGCTTGTAGCCCTGAGCCGCTAAGCGCTTAAGACCTCCACCTACAGCAGCCCTGTCAGGTCCCTAGTCCAACACACCCACCCTTTGAGATCTCGGGCACCCTGGGCACCACTCCTGTCAGTGGCAGGCACATGGAGTCCGTCTTGGTAAGAGGCTTCTTCTGAAGCACAGTGAAAGTTGCACCTTGTCCGGGTCTGCCTCATGATGTCTACCTGTTGCCATGTGAAGCTACCCAAGGCCTCTCATCCAAGCAGCCTCTACCCCATTAACTGGGATGCCTCAGGGTAACGTTGCCAGAGATGTCGGTGGCATATCTGGCTCAACTCTTTGCCCAAGTCTTTTTTTTTTTTTTTAATTTTTTTTAAATTGAAGTGTAACTGACTTATAATGTTACATTAGTTTCAGGTATATAGAAAAGAGATTCAGTTATACATACATATATGTTCTTTTTCAGATTCTTTTCCCATATTGCTGTTGCTGTTTGGTCACTAAGTCATATTCAACTCTTTGTGACCCCACAGACTGCTGCCTGCCAGGCTCCTCTATCATGGAATGTCCCAGGGAAGAATACTGGAGTCTTTTCCCATCTAGGTTATCATAAAATATTGAATAGAATTTCCTATGCTATACAATAGATCCTTATTAGTTACCTATCTTATATATAGTAATAGGTATATGTCACTCCCAAGCTCTCAACTTATCCCTCCCTGCCTCTTTCCCCCCAGGTATCATAAGTTTGCTGCTTACATCTATGACTCTATTTCCGTTTTGTAAGTAAGTCCATTTGTATCAACTTTTACATTATACATATGTGATATCATATGATATTTACTTAATAATATGACAATATCTAGGTTCATCTGTGTTGCTATAAATGGCATTATTTCATTCTTTTTCATGGCTGAGCAATATTCCATTGTGTGTGTGTGTGTGTGTACACACATATACACTACATCTACATCCATCCATCTGTCAATGGACAATTAGGGTATTTCTAAGTCTTGGCTATTGTTAATGAACGTTGGGGTGAACGTGTCTCTGAATTAGAGTTTTCTCTGGATATATGCACAAGTCCAAGTCTTTAAAGAACTGGGCTTTAGCCTTCCCTTAGTTCATGTGCAAATAGAAGTCTTTCTACCATGAGTCTGGGCATTACTATCCTGATATTTAGTTTTAGTTGCTCCTCTCCTTAAAGCTAATTATGCGTAAAAGTATACATTTAGGCAGTATCCAAGGTTCTCTGGGCCCATGTTCACTCTTTCTCCTAAGGAGAACCAGGTGCAGTGGGCAGCCCCCAGGGATTCTATGTTCCCTAGACACTGCCCATGTTACTACAGCACATACTCCACTAAATCCTGCCCTTCCCTGCTCCTCCCTGCTTGTGTGTGCAGGATGTGTGTCTGCCTCACAGCTGAGGCCTACGTGTTAGGATGAATGTTCCCATCTGAGGATGCTAGTCTAGTCAGGCAACAAACAGTCACCTGTTTGTTGAGTGAGAAACATGTGTCATGAGTGAGAAACATGAGTCAAAGTTGGATTTAAATGCTGGTGCTGCCACTTAACCAGGTATGTGCTTTGGGGCACCATCCTGAAACAGCCTTGGTTTCTTCATCAACCAAAAAAAAAAAAGAGATAATCATTTCCACCTTCCAAGAATAAATAAAATAACCACCGCCCTAGGACACTGCTGGGAGCCCAGAAGGTATTTGACAAATATCACTTCCGCTTCTGTTCTGACAAATCTGCTACAGCCGAAGACCCTTCAGCTAAGGCGATACTCAGCCATCTGCCTTAAGACTAAAGCAAAGGTGCCAATCATGAAAAACACACTACATTTGCTGAAGTAAAACACACTTCCCCAGAGTGAAGGATGGCATCCTGAACACTTTGGAGGAAAAGAAGTCAGATCCCACAAAGAACACCAGGGTGTGGGCTGAGTTAGGATTTCAGGTGCAGTTGGATGGTGGAGGGGGAGGCCTGCCAGATCAAAATTGTTTTTGTTGTTCAGCTGCTAAGCTGTCCGACTCTTTGTGACCCCATGGACTGCAGCACGCCAGGTTTCCCTGTCCTTCACCAGCTCCCAGAGCTTGCTCAAACTCAAGTCCATTGAGTCAGTGATGCCATCCAACCATCTCATCTTCTGCCACCCCCTTCTCCTTCTGCCCTCAATCTTTCCCAGCAACAGGATCTTTTCCAATGCCAGATCTAAGAGATTCTGTTAATCCTGAGGGAGCAAGTGTGGATATGGGAAAAGTTTTGGATAGAGTGGGCCCACCACCCTAAAATGCTGCAGTGACCTTGACTCAAGTCAGCCAGGCCATGCCCGCCCCCATTCTGTGAGGAAAAGGATGGAGCAGCACAGACAAGGACCCGACATTCCTAAAATGAGTGAGCTAGTGCCACGCCACTTCTGCGACCAGAACAGGATCTGTGAAAGAGTCTGACATCACTAACAACACTGACAAATGGGCCTTCATGACTCTCCAAGCTGAGTCCAGAGGCAAAGAGCCTCCTCCCCCTGCCTGGCTTGGAAAGAGGCGGCGAGAGGCAGCATCCTCAGGGGCTCAGCACAGCGGGCTGGCCTCCGGAGCATCTGAATACATATGTGTTGTTCTGTGCACCCAGATGACAAGACTGCCTCTCCTTGGGTGACCTTGCTGCCAGCAGCGTCTTTGTTAGCGCATGGACTTTCATCATATTCAAAAGAGTCTACATTTGAAAGAAGTTAAGCTGAAGGAAGCTGGGAAAAAAGGATTCAGAGAAGGCCTGCTGGGGTAGCACAAACCTTCAGCCAGGTTGTCACCTGGGACCCGAGTGGATAGTACACAGAGGAGGCTTTTTCTCTGACACACACTTTTCCAAAAGCAAGGCTCACCTGAATCACCATGATCATCGTCACCATTATTGAAAGTTGACCATCTGCCCAGAACTCTCCAGAGCATATCACATCTCTTGCGGAATTTGACTCTCACAACCACTCTGTGAGGTAAGTGTATCTCTATTATCACCAGCCCCGGGTCATCCTTGTTAATAACTGATAAAGCTACAATTCTCCATTTATGAAGAGTAATGAAGAAAAGGGCTTCCCTGGTGCTTAGTGATAAAAAATCCATCTACCAATGCAGGAGATGATGGTTTGATCCCTAGATCAGGAAGATCTCCTGGAGAAGGAAACAGCAACCCACTCCAGTATTCTTGCCTGGGAAATTCCACGGACAGAGCCTAGCAGGTTACAGTCCATGAGGTTGCAAAGAGTGGGACACAACTCAGCAACTAAACCAACCAACCAACAACGAAGAAAAGTACAGCATCTTCGAATCAGAGTCCCCTCAGGATAAGGACTTCAAAGTTATAGACTCTGAAGGGATCTTCAAGCCACCCCAGTCACTCACTCCAGGTTCCTCTCTCTCCAAGGACAGGAAGGATGGGTCCCTAGGCCCTCAGTGAAATATCACCTCTATACTGTGCTCTTCCCTGTCGGCACACACTGTAAATTATATTCGGGAGGTTTCCAGTACTGCCTTCTTATCCTATCTTCTTTTATATATATATAATTTAATTATTTACTTAATTTTGGTTGCACTAAGTCTTTGCTGCTGCATGTGGACTTTTTCTTTGTTGAGGTTCATAAGTTTCTCACTGTGGTGCCTTCTCTTGTTGCACAGTATGGGCTCTAGTCCCACAGGCTTCAATAGTTGTGGCATGCTGGCTTAGTTGCTCTGCGGCATGTGGAATCTTCCCGGACCAGGGACGAAACCCGTATCCACTGCAGTGGCAGCCTAGACTCTTATCCACTGTACCACCAGGGAAGTTCCTTAATCTCGTCTTCTTATTTAGGAAGATCAGAGCAAGATCCAGCCCCTTGTATAACCTGTGATTCACATGTGCCCCGTGCTCAGAAGAAAACCACACTGGATTTACTGTTCTGCTGTCACTGCCTTGAAATTCTTACTAAAATTTTTAACAAGGGATCCTGTATTTTCATTTTGCAAGGAGCCCCACAAATGTCATAGCTGGCCCTGGACAGAGTTTTAGGGTTAGGGCAGGGAGAGGCAGCCATACAAACCACAGTATCGTGCCTGCTCCCTCTTCCGTAAGTGGGCTGCCTGGTTAGAATACTGCATGTGATGAAGTGCACTGATGTGACCCCCTTCCAACAAATGCAGATGAAATAGTTACTTGAAATGTGTCACTATGACAGAAGTTCACTGGTAAATCTGTTTTTTCAAAAATTTAACTGTATGGTACCTGGTTCCAATTGCTAAAGCCAGCCACCATCTCTCCCAGGTTTTACTGGATTTCATAAAAACCACAAAGAGCTTGCCACCTTTTCCTCATCACTGCTGAGTTCAGGAATTTCAAGTGTACAATCATAGCAATTATCACAATTTTGTACAGATTTCCACAGCAAGACAGAGGGTCATAAGGAAGAAAATGAACACTGTTTGCTGTCCAATTATGAGGAGCATGTACGAACAGGACTAGAAGCCCTGATGTCAAGAACTCTTGTGTTGATCCTACCCTACACTTCTGGACATGCTTTAACAGATAAAGAGACAACAAGCCTTATTCATTTTCCTAGGGCTGTGATCCCCTGAGATAGTCCTTGTTTTTACCCAAAAACAAACAGGAAAATATGAATAGGGAATCTGTGTTTGTGGAGACTTCAGTTCAGTTCAGTTCAGTCGCTCAGTCGTGTCCGACTCTGCGACCCCACGAATCCCAGCACGCCAGGCCTCTCTGTCCATCACCAACTCCCGGAGTTTACTCAAACTCATGCCCATCGAGTCAGTGATGCCATCCAGCCATCTCATCCTCTGTCGTCCCCTTCTCCTCCTGCCCCCAGTCCCTCCCAGCATCAGGGTCTTTTCCAATGAGTCAACTCTTCACATGAGGTGGCCAAAGTACTGCAGTTTCAGCTTCAGCATCAGTCCTTCCAATGAACACCCAGGACTGATCTCCTTTAGGATGGACTGCTTGGATCTCCTTGCAGTCCAAGGAACTCTCAAGAGTCTTTGGAAGAGGACTCCACAGTTCAAAAGCATCAATTTTTTGGTGCTCAGCTTTCTTCACAGTCCAACTCTCACATCCATACATGACCACTGGAAAAACCATTGCTTTGACCAGACGGACCTTTGTTGGCAAAGTAATGTCTCTGCTTTTTAATGTGCTATCTAGGTTGGTCATAACTTTCCTTCCAAGGAGTAAGCGTCTTTTAATTTATGGCTGCAGTCACCATCTGCAGTGATTTTGGAGCCCCAAAAAATAAAGTCTGACGCTGTTTCTAGTGTCTCCCCATCTATTTCCCATGAGGTGATGGGACCAGATGCCATGATCTTAGTTTTCTGAATGTTAAGCTTTAAGCCAACTTTTCACTCTTCTCTTTCACTTTCATCAAGAGGCTTTTCAGTTCCTCTTCACTCTCTCATAAGGGTGGGGTCATCTGCATATCTGAGGTTATTGTTGTGAATGGGACTGGTGATAGAAGCAAGCTCTGATGCTGTAAAGAGCAATATTGCATAGGAACCTGGAATGTTAGGTCCATGAATCAAGGCAAATTGGAAGTGGTCAAACAGGAGATGGCAAGAGTGAATGTCAACATTCTAGGAATCAGCGAACTAAAATGGACTGGAATGGGTGAATTTAACTCAGATGACCATTATATCTCCTACTGTGGGCAGGAATCCCTTAGAAGAAATGGAGTAGCCATCATGGTCAACAAAAGAGTCCGAAATGCAGTACCTGGATGCAATCTCAAAAACGACAGAATGATCTCTGTTCATTTCCAAGACAAACTATTCAATATCACAGTAATCCAAGCCTATGCCCCAACTAGTAATGCTGAAGAAGCTGAAGTTGAACAGTTCTATGAAGACCTACAAGACCTTTTAGAACTAACACCCAAAAAAGATGTCCCTTTCATTATAGGGGACTGGAATGCAAAAATAGGAAGTCAAGAGATATCTGGAGTAACAGGCAAATTTGGCCTTGGAGTATGGAATGAAGCAGGCCAAGGCTAATAGAGTTTTGCCAAGAGAACACACTGGTCAGAGCAAACACCCTCTTCCAACAACACAAGAGAAGACTCTACACATGGACATCACCAGATGGTCAACACCAAAATCAGATTGATTATATTCTTTGCAGCCAAAGATGGAGAAGCTCTATACAGTCAGCAAAAACAAGACCAGGAGCTGACTGTGGCTCAGATCATGAACTCCTTATTGCCAAATTCAGACTTAAACTGGAGAAAGTAGAGAAAACCACTAGACCATTCAGGTATGACCTAAATGAAATCCCTTATGACTATACAGTGGAAGTGAGAAATAGATTTAAGGGACTAGATCTGATAGACAGAGAGCCTGATGAACTATGGACAGAGGTCCATGACACTGTACAGGAGACAGGGATCAAGACCATCCCCATGGAAAAGAAATGCAAAAAGGCAAAACGGTTTTCTGAGGAGGCCTTACAAATAGCTGTGAAAAGAAGAGAAGCAAAAAGCAAAGGAGAAAAGGAAAGATATTCCCATTTGAATGCAGAGTTCCAAAGAATAGCCAGGAGAGATAAGAAAGCCTTCCTCAGTGATCAGTGCAAAGAAGGAGAGGAAAACAACAGAATGGGAAAGACTAGAGATCTCTTCAAGAAAATTAGAGATACCAAGGGAACATTTCAGGCAAAGATGGGTTTGATAAAGGACAGAAATGTTATGGACCTAACAGAAGCAGAAGATATTAAGAGCTGGCAAGAATACACAGAAGAACTGTACAAAAAAGATCTTCACGACCCAGATAATCACAATGGTGTGATCACTCACCTAGAGCCAGACATCCTGGAATGTGAAGTCAAGTGGGCCTTAGAAAGCATCACTACGAACAAAGCTAGTGGATGTAATGGAATTCCAGTTGAGCTATTTCAAATCCTGAAAGATGATGCTGTGAAAGTGCTGCACTCAATATGCCAGCAAATTTGGAAAACTCAGCAGTGGCCACAGGACTGGAAAAGGTCCGTTTTCATTCCAATACCTAAGAAAGGCAATCCCAAAGAATGCTCAAACTACCGCACAATTGCACTCATCTCACACGCTAGTAAAGTAATGCTCAAAATTATCCAAGCCAGGCTTCAGCAATACTTGAACCGAGAACTTCCAGATGTTCAAGCTGGATTTAGAAAAGGCAGAGGAACCAGAGATCAAATTGCCAATATCCGCTGGATCATCGAAAAAGCAAGAGAGTTCCAGAAAAACCTCTATTTCTGCTTTACTGACTATGCCAAAGCCTTTGACTGTGTGGATCACAATAAACTGTGGAAAATTCTGAAAGAGATGGGAATACCAGACCACCTGACCTGCCTCTTGAGAAACCTGTATGCAGGTCAGGAAGCAATAGTTAGAACTGGACATGGAACAACAGACTGGTTCCAAATAGGAAAAGGAGTACGTCAAGGCTGTATATTATGGAGACTTAGGTTCCTCCAAATCTTAATTTCATGGCACTTAAAAATATGTCAGCAGCATTACAGGCTTACATCAAGAAACAAGAAAAAAGCCAAATAAATAACCTAACTCTACACCTAAAGCAATTAGAGAAGGAAGAAATGAAGAACCCCAGGGTTAGCAGAAGGAAAGAAATCTTAAAAATCAGGGCAGAAATAAATGCAAAAGAAACTAAAGAGACCATAGCAAAAATCAACAAAGCTAAAAGCTGGTTTTTTGAAAAAATAAGCAAAATTGACAAACCATTAGCAAGACTCATTAAGAAACAAAGAGAGAAGAACCAAATTAACAAAATTAGAAATGAAAATGGAGAGATCACAACAGACAACACTGAAATACAAAGGATCATAAGAGACTACTACCAGCAGCTCTATGCCAATAAAATGGACAACTTGGATGAAATGGACAAATTCTTAGAAAAGTATAACTTTCCAAAACTGAACCAGGAAGAAATAGAAGATCTTAACAGACCCATCACAAGCAAGGAAATCGAAACTGTAATCAGAAATCTTCCAGCAAACAAAAGCCCAGGACCAGACAGCTTCACAGCTGAATTCTACCCAAAATTTAGAGAAGAGCTAACACCTATCTTACTCAAACTCTTCCAGAAAATTGCAGAAGAAGATAAACTTCCAAACTCATTCTATGAGGCCACCATCACCCTAATTTCAAAACCAGACAAAGATGCCACAAAAAAAGAAAACTACAGGCCAATATCACTGATGAACATAGATGCAAAAATCCTTAACAAAATTCTAGCAAACAGAATCCAACAACATATTAAAAAAATCATACACCATGACCAAGTGGGCTTTATCCCAGGAATGCAAGGATTCTTTAATATCCACAAATCAATCAATGTAATACACCACATTAACAAATTGAAAGATAAAAACCATATGATTATCTCAATAGATGCAGAGAAAGCCTTTGACAAAATTCAACACTCATTTATGATTAAAACTCTCCAGAAAGCAGGAATAGAAGGAACATACCTCAACATAATAAAAGCTATATATGACAAACCCACAGCAAGCATCACCCTCAATGGTGAAAAATTGAAAGCATTTCCCCTGAAATCAGGAACAAGACAAGGGTGCCCACTCTCACCACTACTATTCAACATAGTGTTGGAAGTCTTGGCCACAGCAATCAGAGCAGAAAAAGAAGTAAAAGGAATCCAGATAGGAAAAGAAGAAGTGAAACTCTCGCTGTTTGCAGATGACATGATCCTCTACATAGAAAACCCTAAAGACTCTTCCAGAAAATTACTAGAGCTAATCAATGAATATAGTAAAGTTGCAGGATATAAAATTAACACACAGAAATCCCTTGCATTCCTATATACTAACAATGAAAAAACAGAAAGAGAAATTAAGGAAACAATACCATTCACCATTGCAACAAAAAGAATAAAATACTTAGGAGTATATCTACCTAAAGAAACAAAAGACCTATACATAGAAAACTATAAAACACTGATGAAAGAAATCAAAGAGGACACAAACAGATGGAGAAACATACCGTGTTCATGGATTGGAAGAATCAATATTGTCAAAATGGCTATTCTACCCAAAGCAATCTATAGATTCAATGCAATCCCTGTCAAGCTACCAACGGTATTTTTCACAGAACTAGAACAAATAATTTCACAATTTGTATGGAAATACAAAAAACCTCAAATAGCCAAAGTAATCTTGAGAAAGAAGAATGGAACTGGAGGAATCAACCTGCCTGACTTCAGACTCTACTACAAAGCCACAGTCATCAAGACAGTATGGTACTGGCACAAAGACAGAAATATAGATCAATGGAACAGAAGAGAAAGCCCAGAGATAAATCCACAAACCTATGGACACCTTATCTTTGACAAAGGAGGCAAGGATATACAATGGAAAAAAGACAACCTCTTTAACAAGTGGTGCTGGGAAAACTGGTCAACCACTTGTAAAAGAATGAAACTAGAACACTTTCTAACACCATACACAAAAATAAACTCAAAATGGATTAAAGATCTAAATGTAAGACCAGAAACTATAAAACTCCTAGAGGAGAACATAGGCAAAACACTCTCTGACATAAATCACAGCAAGATCCTCTATGACCCACCTCCCAGAATATTGGAAATAAAAGCAAAAATAAACAAATGGGACCTAATTAAACTTAAAAGCCTTTGCACTACAAAGGAAACTATAAGCAAGGTGAAAAGACAGCCCTCAGATTGGGAGAAAATAATAGCAAATGAAGAAACAGACAAAGGATTAATCTCAAAAATATACAAGCAACTCCTGCAGCTCAATTCCAGAAAAATAAATGACCCAATCAAAAAATGGGCCAAAGAACTAAACAGACATTTCTCCAAAGAAGACATACAGATGGCTAACAAACACATGAAAAGATGCTCAACATCACTCATTATTAGAGAAATGCAAATCAAAACCACAATGAGGTACCATTACACGCCAGTCAGGATGGCTGCTATCCAAAAGTCTACAAGCAATAAATGCTGGAGAGGGTATGGAGAAAAGGGAACCCTCTTACACTGTTGGTGGGAATGCAGACTAGTACAGCCACTATGGAGAACAGTGTGGAGATTTCTTAAAAAACTGGAAGTAGAACTGCCATATGACCCAGCAATACCACTTCTGGGCATACACACTGAGGAAACCAGATCTGAAAGAGACACGTGCACCCCAATGTTCATCACAGCACTGTTTATAATAGCCAGGACATGGAAGCAACCTAGATGCCCATCAGCAGATGAATGGATAAGGAAGCTGTGGTACATATACACCATGGAATATTACTCAGCCATTAAAAAGAATTCATTTGAATCAGTTCTAATGAGATGGATGAAACTGGAGCCCATTATACAGAGTGAAGTAAGCCAGAAAGATAAAGAACATTATAGCATACTAACACATATATATGGAATTTAGAAAGATGGTAACAATAACCCTATATGCAAAACAGAAAAAGAGACACAGAAATACAGAACAGACTTTTGAACTCTGTGGGAGAATGTGAGGGTGGGATGTTTCGAAAGAACAGCATGTATATTATCTGTAGTGAAACAGATCACCAGCCCAGGTGGGATGCATGAGACAAGTGCTCCGGCCTGGTGCACTGGGAAGACCCAGAGGAATCGGGTGGAGAGGGAGGTGGGAGGGGGGATCGGGATGGGGAATACGTGTAAATCTATGGCTGATTCATATCAATGTATGACAAAACCCACTGAAATGTTGTGAAGTAATTAGCCTCCAACTAATAAAAAAAAAAAAAAAAATGTCAGCAATATGAACCAAAGTAGATGTAAAAGACTAAGTAAAAAATTAAGCAGAGTTTCCAAGATTTTTAAAATGAGGAACCACAGGACTTCCCTGGTGGTCTAGTGGTTAAGAATTCATCTTCCAATGCAGGGGCCGTGGGTTTGATCCCTGATTGGGGAACTAAGATCTCACATGCTGCAGAACAACTAAGCCTGCATGCCGCAACTACTGAGCCCCTGCATCTCAACTAGAGAGAAGCCCACACTCTGTAACAAAAGATCCTGCATGCTGCAACTAAGAGCAACACAGCCGATAAATAAATATTAAAAAAAAATAATTATAAAAAGAAGCCACTATTTTGACAGGTCTATTAATCCCTCCCCCCAAAACATACAATTTTACCTCATTAATTCAAAACCCAGGGATTTTTCTTCTCTAGGTTTGGTGCTAGAATAGCTGACACTTAGTGATATTTATTCCAAGGCAGCATTCATTCATTCATTCCTTCATTTACTTACAAGGTCAAGTCAAAACATGTGGGTCTCCTGAGTAGGCTAATAGTTTAGCATCCTTTCCACCAGTGTGCTTTTTACTGTTTATTCAGTGTCTGCTTAGTGGAGGGTGGGGAAAGCTGGTTTTATGTTAATAAAAAATGAAAATATCTTTGTTTATAACCCACATGTCAGCTATTCTCTCATCCTCTGAGTATTTTCAAAGCAAAACTCCATTTGCAGAAGAGCATTGGTAAGCGATGTAATTTACTGACACATTTGAAAAGGTGATATAGAAAGGCATTTACATTGTACAGGAGACAGAATTATGCTTGAAAAACCCCAATACCACAGGTGTAGGATGATATATGTTCCACGTAGACAAAAGAAAAATGTGTTTAAAATAAACCTGCTCCTTTGTCCTCAACTTTTTATTCTAACTCTTGCCCTCACTCACCTTCCTGTCTTCAAAGAATCTTTGATATGTCAATAGAATTAGTGGATCCTTGGTTAATCCAGCCAGTATGACCAGGAAGCCGAACAAAAGCAGGAAAGTCTTTCAGCTCTAGTGAGTGAAGACCAGCATCTCAAGGTGGCTACTGAGCCTGTATTCCCCTGCACTCTCCCAAACATCTCCATGACTCCTGTGCCTAGCTACACAGACACGCTCACACCTACCTTCAAGAAAACTTACCTCCCCAATGGCCCACATCCCCCCAGAAAAGCCAGACACTGGCACACTCTCTTAGTGTAACTCTAAGGGGATGCTACCCATCTCATACTTGCCTGGATCTCCTCCATCAGGGTTCAAGGCCCCAGGGCCCACTCTGAAATTGCTTCTGTAAACTAGATGGATGATTCTCTGATGGGTCACCCTTATCTGGGATCTCTTCAATAGAAGGCCTCCTGGCAAAAAAGATCATAAGTTCTGGAAACAGAAGATAGGGAGTTAGAAGCCCTTAGGACTCTGGGTACCAGGGAGAAAAGGTCCCCGATGTGGCCTGCAGAGAGGGGAGGGGCATATAAGAAGCCAAGGAGAAAGCTTCCTGCTAATAGACCCACAGCAGAAGCTGTTCTCCCTCTTCCTTTCCATTCCAGAACTCTTCCTAAGGCCCTCCTGGCATGTGCAGAAGTGCATAATGACAGCTTCTTGCTCACCTTTACTTCTTGCACAGTCTTCTCTCCTACCCATAGAGAAGGCTACTCCTTGAGCAGTTTTGATAGGGAACCAACAGTGATGACTTAAAAACAAAAATCATTAACTGAGCCTCAGAATGATGGAACATCTCCAGAATGAGACTCACAAAATCCTCCCCTCAGGTCATTCATATTGAATGGGTGTTACTCCCAGGCCTTAAATTATTTTAATATGCCTTTCAGGTCACTTTCCTCTCTGTATAAGCCCCATATTGAACCATTCCTCTCTGTCATTGTTACCACCATTGCTGGTGCCCCTAAACAGCACTTAGGAGCTGCTCTCTCTGCCCAATCTCACATTCTGGGTGGAGAAACAGGGAACACGGTAAAACAGCAACAACAAACCCAAACAGGATAAAGGGTGCAAGTGTCCAGAGGGTGTTGCAAAAAGAAAGAAATAGAGAAATCAAGAGGAGAGAGAGATTTAACCAGAGGCCCACAGAATAGGAGAAGCATTAGAAGCAGAAGTTAGTGGTGCTGATTGTAGACAAAAGGCAGTTCTACTCAGGTGAAAGTGAATTCCTCAGTCCCAATTAGTCCATTCATTCCAAGTGAAAGGGCTCAAGACAGTGGTCTCCCAGACATGCTGGGCAACTAGCTCTGATTTGCAGACTTTGCCAGTTTCCATGGTGCCAATACTCCTTCTGTGGCCTGTTTCATGCTACCAACTTATGACTTACCACAGAGTTGTAAAGACACATACAAAGCTGACTGTCGCCAAGCACGTGTAAGTGGGTTCAAGCACACCATTGGGACAAGACCTCTGATACCTACTGCTTAAATTTAGTCAAGTTCCACCAGCCCCCAAACACCACTTGTCAAGATGGAGATGTACTTACACAAAGTACAAAGCAGCTGCATCAAAACCTGATGTGCTGCCCTCATACATAGAATAGAGAACATGACCGATCTGTAGCGCTGCAATTCCCTGAAGAGTGTTTGTAATTCTCTGGTCCACCTCTAGTCTTAGTAAGTATTCCCTTCTGTAAAGGACAGGACATATTATCAGCCTCTGCTCAACCTTTTGGGCTAGAGAGAATGCGTACCAGCCCAATCTGTACTGTAACCACCATTGCAGTGCCCCCTGATAGCACCTCCCCAACTTCTGTTTGGATGAGCCTAACACCAAGGTGATTACATACTAACTATATCCATTCACAGTGTTAAAATGGTGACTTTGAGCCTCCAGTCTGGTAACCTGGACTAATATAACTCCTAGAAGTAAATATACTTCAAGACCCTCTGAACTCAAAGCTGCTTTTTTGCTGCAAAGAGAAACTGGAAACATCAGAAAGCAAGAGTGAGGGCTCCTCACAGACCTCTAATAGGAATCTCAGCTTTCCCTGGGGCCTTTCAGCATTACCCCTCTACCGTTTTACAGCCACTCAACAAAACAAACTCTACTATAGGGGTCAGGCCATAGCAATACTTTAGGACCTACTGCCAGCGCAAGTACAGTAGGGTGGTGGGAAGCAATTGGCTGAGGGTAAGAGGGAGCCTGTGAGAGACAGCTGAGGCAGCGTCTAGTCTGAGTCTATACAAAGGACTTTTCTTCCATCCTATAAATGTGTCAAAGGCAGAGCAGTTTCAAATGTAAGGATTAAAAAAAAAAAAACAAACTCCCAAGTTCTCCCTCATCCTCTGTTCCAGTTGGAAATAAATGCAGTCTTTCTCAGAGAACAAGACAGAAATAAGAGACAAAAAAGATGTCCTGAAAAATAAATATAAATATATATGTGAGAGGCTTTTTTTCTTTTACACCCAAATACTCCTGCCAATTATTTTTGAAGAACTTGGTTATGGTTCATTTGGAAAGAACTATTCTAGGTAGCTGTTCTGAAAAGTAGTCAATAAGTCCATTTATCATTTCTTGGAGCCATCTGAGCTTTACAGCCATTCTTTCTTTCTCTTGGCCTCTACCCTTTTGCTTTCCAGGTGAATTGCGCTAAATTCGTTATGAGAGATTTTATTGTCTCATATTCCCCCTTGCTAAATACCTGACTGATTTCATTGTTTTCACGAACCTAAAAACCTAATTGACAGAGGGATGTGTGTTCCCTTCAAATTGTACATTCACCCACTGGAGGGGAGTCTGAGTGTAAATGAGCATTCCAGAGTCCCTGGGTATTGATCCTGATATTGCACAATTTTCCAATAAAGATGTGAATCACACAGACATAAGTTAGCAGAAGTATTGAAAATCTTGGGCTTTCCAGGTGGCTCAGTGATTTAAAAATTTGCCTGCCAATGCAGGAGACGCAGGAGACATGGGTTTGCCCTGGGTCAGGTAGATCACTTGGAGGAGGAAATGGCAACCCAATCCAGTATTCTTGCCTGGGAAATCCCGTGGACAGAGGAGCCTGGCAGGCTGCATTCCATGGGGTCACAAAGAGTCACAACTGAGCACACACACCCGCATGCACTGAAAATCTTATGCACTGGATAAGAGATGCAGGTGGCTTCTTTGACTTAAAAAGCCTGCAGGCAATTGTGTGCCATGTTGAGAAGAGGAAGAGATTGCCACTGAGAAAGTTTATCATTCCTTAAATGTTTATGTTTGTTTTTTCAGTTATAAAATTACCACATCCCTTTCAAGAACTCCACCAAATATCTCTATTGTCTGAAGAAACTGAGTTTTTTCTTTTACTACAGCCTTCAAGATAGTCCGGGTTTCCCTTGTAGCTCAGCTGGTAAAGAACCTACCTGCAATGCCGGAGACCAGGGTTCGACCCCTGAGTTGGGAAGATCCCCTGGAGAAGGGAAAGGTTCGATTCCTGGGCCCTTCCACTGGAGAAGGGATAAGCTACCCACTCCAGTATTCTTCGGCTTCCCTGGTGGCTCAGCTGGTAAAGAATCCGTCTGCAATGCGGGAGACCTCGGTTCAATCCCTTGGTTTGGAAGATCCCCTGAAGAAGGGAAAGGTTCCCACTCCGCTATTCTGGCATAGAAAATTCCATGGACGTCCATGGGGTCGCAGAGTCGGATACTTCTGAGCAACTTTCACATTCAAGATAGTCCATGCACAGCTTTTTAAAACACAGTTCAATAAGTCTGGGGGCTCTCTTTTGTCACAGGAGAGATGTGTGGGCTCACCAATTTCTTTAACATTTCTTTTCCCTAACTGCAGTGAAACACCATTCTGCACATTTGCAACACTCTCTCAGGAAGCATTGTTGATGACAAGAGAGAACCTAATATGGAACACACCTTGCACCTGACATTTTATAAACCTTTTCCTTCCTGCAGCAAAATCTTAAAATTTCAGAGTCAGATGAATTTATCTGCAGTGACCTTTACATTTTAATTAACTTCACTTTTGCTATCAGCAAAATGGGGAGAAACATATCTGCTGCTACCCTACAATGAAAAAAAGAATGGATAGCTTGACTTCCTCGGGAAAAAGGCATTCCAAAGAGCACAGAGGTAAGTGCTGGACATAGAAGAAAAGCTTCCCAAGTAACTTACAATCCAAGAGACTAAGATGAGCCAAAGTCTACAACACAAGCCCAGAGACAACTCTATTCATTTATACTCAAGGATAAGACCTCCGTCTTCCTTTCCTAATTTCCCAAGGTGCTTAGCACATTTTTATGTCCAATAAATGTGGCTATGTAACTAAATGAAGAATGAATAGTCAACTGAATTAGTGTCTTATCTTTGGTTAACAGGTATACAATATTTGTTGTTTCAAAACTGGAAATGGACAGATTGATAACTCTTGCTTTGAACTATAACCAAATATACAAATGAAAAATGTCTTTTTGTTATCATTAGTGTAATTTTGTTATCATATCTTAATTTTATCCCATTTATCAGCTTTCTAAGATACAAAGTAAAATGGTAGAGTCTTATAGACATCTCCTGAAAAATCCAAGAGATGATCTCATCCCATATTTTACTTCTCAAATTCCTTTGGCATTCTTCTGTTCGACACCAGTCAAAACATCATCAGTATGTTTTAATGTGATTTGCTAATTTGCAGAGAGGACTGTATGAATTTTAGTCTGAATTCAATGGTCAGAGAATGTCTTAGCTGGATAAAGAGGAGTGGTTTTAATCTGTGGTAAAGCTTATCTCTACTTGATTTCTCTGAAATATTACCTGGGAAGTTAACTGTTGATAGTCTTCTAGTGTAAATTATACTGTTATTCTTGAAATTTTTATTTTTACCCACTAAATGGACTGCCATATTTAGAGGAAAGCCATCAGAGCTGATGAGCTTATTTTACAAGTGGGTCCTTAATAAGTATCTCTCAGTGATAACCAAGACAATGATAGCAAAGATAAGCTTTGGGGGAGGGAGATGGGAGAGAGGTTCAAGAGGGAGGGGACATATGTACACCTATGGCTGATTCATGTTGATGTTTGACAGAAAACAATAAAATTCTGTAAAGCAATTATCCTTCAATTAAAAAATAAATATTTTTTAAAAAGGTTAGCTTTTAATGGATGCAGAAAACCTTTAAGCATCATGGTGTCAGATTTCTTATATTGCCACTTTCCTGAAAATTACTTTTTAATAATGCTTAAAGTTAAAATGTTCCCAGTTCTTGAATGGCTATCATCAAAAAGAACACAAATAAGAAGAGCTGACAAAGACAGAAAAAAGGGAACCCTCGTGCACTGTTACTAGGAATGTAAGTTGGTGCAACTACTATGGAAAATAGTATGGAGGCAACTCAAAAAACTAAAGAAGGAACTACAATATGACCCCACAATTCCACTCCTGGGTATATGTAAAAAAAAACACCACAAAACCAAAAAAACACTAATTTGAAAACATACAAGCACCCCAATGTTCAGAGCAGCAATATATACAGTCACCAAGATTTGGAAGCAACCTAAGTGTCCATCAACAGATGGAAGGATAAAGAAGAGGTAAGACAGATAGATAGATACACACACACACACACACACACACACACACACATATACACAGTGGAATACTACTCAGCCAGAAAAAAAGCATGAAATTTTATCATTTGCAGGAACATTAGTAGACTTGGAGGGCATTATTCTAAGTGAAATAAATCAGAGAAAGACAAATACTGCATAATATCACTTATATGTGGAATCTAAAAAATACAAAAACTAGTGAATATAACAAGAAGCAGACTCACAGATAAAGAGAACAAAGCAGTGGTCACAGTAGGGAGACAGAAGAGGGGAGGGCCCATATAGGAGTACAGGAGATAGCTAACAGAAAACATTACAAGCTAGTGCATGGTGCTACTGCAAATCCATCAGTGGTTGGTTTACTTTTAGCACCATTACCTTCTTTGTTTATACAACATTAATTTGAATAGTTTATTACATTATAATCTTAAATTTTTTTGAGAAGAAAACCAAACTACATGTGCCAGTGATGTAACAGACAGATTTTATAAACTTATTCCAATTGAGTTCAGCAAAGAAATCATTAGTAGTGCCAAGAAACTCATTTAACATTAACGTAAAAGAGACTCCTGAGCACTTGAGAAAACCTTGTTTCTAATTCCCAGCATTCTAGCCAGAAGCCATAGCCAGCCAAGTTCAGGTCAATCAAATTCACCTCAGCAACATTCACAGCCTTTCTGAGGAAGGACCCTAACTCCAGAAATTGGAGAGATGGCAAAGGGACCCTGAGGCATCTGTGTAAACAGCCAAATAACTCCAATATTTTCTTTGAGCCAAATTTTCTGGATTGTCCTCCTTCAAAACCTAAATTAACTGCAGGAATTGCCATACCTTCCCTCTGCAGACATAGGCTTTTTGAACTCTTTGGAGGCAGAGCATCTGATAAATAAACCACTGCACAATAAATTAAATTTGTATCACTGCATCTCTCTCCTAGTAGGAAAGAAGCTCTTGGTCTTATTCTTTCAAGGTTTATATTTCAAGGCAAAACTTCAGCATAATTTAGAAAGTTTCCTTTTCTATTGAGTCAATTTGCTGTTTTTGAAATATTGCACAAATAACTCACATACACTGAGTTAGATGGGTGAATCATCTATCTTTTGATGAAAAGCATAAGTTCTCTTTAGAAGGAATCATTTATTTCTTAACATCCCCAAGGCAAAAACTTCCCAAGATAAAGCTAGGACTCTTACCCTCTCTGGCTTGACAACATATTTATAAAATAAATTCCCTAAATCAAATGATCTTCAACATATGACTTTGAAAGAAGAAGGCTATTCAGAAATGTTCATTTATTCATTCAATCCTTCATTCTATAGACATTCATTGAGTGCATAGGGTTTGCAGGGCACTGAACTAGGTATTAACACTAAGGATGGGGGTGGATAAAAAGACTAAGAAGGAATCCCTGTGCATTGGGAGCTCAAAACTTTACAATGAATGAGCCAGGCACTAAATACAAGGAGAAATTAGGAGGAACCAGTATACTTCCTAAATCTGGTTGCAGACCAAGATCACTTGAAAAATTAAAATTAAATTAAAAATAAAGATTCTGGGGCCCTAACTACTGGGCCCATATCTACTGAAATCAGAGGGACCTGGAAGAACCTGACAACTAGTTTTTTTTATAAATAGCCCAGGCAATTCCAAAATTTCAGTCAGATACCAGGAATCACTAAAACTTAGAAAATATTCTAGTGGCTAGAAAAATCCCACACAGCCCCTACTACAGCCACTGAAGGTGTTTTGCTTTATGCCATGATCAAGGTCAGGGTCATCAATACCCTCACTAACAAAGCCAGGAAGCTAGACTGTGAAGAAATGGCCTGACTTGCTCAAAGAGCATTTTCAGGAGGAGATGCATTTTTGACTAGGAAGTCAAAGCTTTCTGGATGCCATGACGTCATTAGGAATTTGAATACCCATTTCAGCAGTATGCACAATGATTCACACAGAATCATAGCTCAGCAGAGCTGGGCAGAACCTCAGAGATCAGGGTTCACAAACTCAAATGATGACAGAGCTCTGGGAGTGACAAATGACAGAAGCAGGCAGGAGGTGCACAGAGTTTAAAGGGGACCTCTGCTACTGTGTTCCAGCTGGAACTTGCCATGAAGAGTGTGGGTCCTACGTGCCAGGTCCTCCAAATTTTCAAGAAAAGCCAGAAATCTGGATTTGAAAAACTAGCCATGAAAATAAAAGACTTTTCAATCAGATTTGACATGTGGGCCACCAGATATATGAGAAAATAGCCTTGTCCCATTCCTTGTGTCTTTTCATTTGGCCTACCACAGTGAGGAGAGAGAGCTGTTGTTGAATTTAGTCTTGCTTTTTTTCCCTAGGTTTGAATTTTTCAATTTTCTCTATTGGTCCAGATGTTCAAAGGCAAGTATGCTGACAGCCACAAAGCATCCACTGTGCTGCTCCACCCAGATCCCAGTTGGCCAGCCTCAGCTCCAAGCCTTCTCTTGCAGTTGCCTTCAGTTGCCTCACTCAAGTGTGTGTTCCTTCCCTGGGCATCCGGCATCCGGTGACTAGAGGATACTCATGTATGAAGCCCCAGCCCCCAGCACCAACTCAGCACGGCTCTGCAGGGCCACCCCAGTTTCAGAGCTCCCATGGAATCAGCTCAAGCTTTGCTGCAGCTGCATCTCAGCTCGGCTTCTCCCTCTGCTCAGCCCTGCCTCCCCTACAGATGTGGGTTCCAGAGTGGTCCCCCGTCCACTGCCTGCGCTGTATCTCTGCCTTTGAGCCTTCTTCCCAAGAATCTGGACTGCAGCACCAAAGATCTCAAGATCTCGTGAAAATAACCTCACCTATTAAAGTCCAAATTGACGAAGTCAAATCAGAGAACAATTTTTTGCTTTGTGAAGAGGTCTTGTTTTTTTCTCGTGGTTTTATTAGTGTTGGAAAACCCATACCATAGTAGATGTCTCCTGTTTCTCCTGTCCCCACCTCTGATCTGAGCTCAGATTTGGCAGGCAGTCTAGAAGCTCAGACTCACCTAGTGCTCACAGAGCCCGCCTCAAGTGTGGGCCACGCCTCTTTCAGCCTTCAAACGCAGGGCCTTTTCTGATGTTGCAGAGGTTCACAGGGCCCTTGAAAGCAGAGTTTGCAAAGGAGGAGAACTTGACAATGAGGACTAGGAGACTACTGCTCCTGTTACCTGGCCTTCAAGCAAGTCCCCATGGCAAGGCGCTCCCCCTGCTCACCTCCACAGCCCTGAGACACCTGGCATGAGTTTCCCTCCTCCACTCCATCTCCTTGCTCCATCATCCCTCATTTGGGGATCATGTCCCAGATCAACACACCAAGTGCTCTCCATGAGGCTCTGCTTCAAGTGGGACCCAGACTAAGACCAATGCAGGCTCAATTTCTGAAATCTTAACTATAAAGAAAAGTACAAGAAGAAAATGAAAGCTCATTTTTTGAAACATCCCTCCAGTCTTATTTCTGTACATTAACAGGCTTTGGGCTTCTCAGTGGTAAAGAATCCATCTACCAGTGCAGGAGACAGGAGTTCAATCCCTGGGTCAGGAAGATACCTAGTAGAAGGAAAGGACAACCCACTCCAGTATTTCTGCCTGGAGAATCCCATGGACAGAGGAGCCTGGTGGGCTACAGTCCATGGAGTTCCCAAAGAGTCAGGCACAACTTAGCAACTAAACAACAACAACATAGTGGGCTTTAGAAACTTTAATACACCTGATCAATCTAGATATTCTGTTCTGTAACCCTGCAGGTCCCTTCAAACTGGTCTTACTTTATACACTTCGTGCTTCGTGCTCAGTCACTTTAGTCCTGACCAACTCTGTGCTACCCCACTGACTGTAGCCCCCCAGGCATCTCTGTCCATGGGATTCTCCAGGTAAGAATACTGGAATGGGTTGCCATGCCCTTCTCCAGGGGATCCTCCCAACCCAGGGATCAAACCTGTGGCATCTCCCGAGTCTTCTGCATCGCAGATGGATTCTTTACTGCTGAGCCACCCAAGAAGCCCCACTAAGTACACTGACTTCAGCAAATTAAATTCTACAATTGTTTCATTCATTCACCTATTCATTTAACAAATGACCATTTTACGTCTTATCTATGCAAGGCACAATGCTAAATATTGTAGATGTTACAAAGATACGTCCCATACCCTTAGGATGTTTTTAATATTTTTCTTTTCAATTTTTTAGGGGCATATGGATTGAACAAATTAAGGCATATTCATTTTCAAAAACCATATTAGGGTTCTTGAAATCTAATGCCATAAACTTTAATTAAATAGAGTTTTCACCCAGATGGTATATACAAGATGAATGGATTCATGGGTTCAAATCTTGGCTCTGCTACCAAGCAGAAGTGTGACTTGAGCCACATTTTTCTTATTTGTAAAATGGGGGATTAAAAAAAATAACAACTATAAGCAGTTGTGGAAAAAAAGAAAGAATCAATATAAAGAACTTGGCACAGTACCTGACACAAAGTACTGCATATATTTTCTCTGTAATAACAATTATTATTTTCATCTAACCTCGGGCCCATTATGTGTGTAGCATGGATCCAGGCACCATAGGAATTGAGCAGAACAGAGTGAATCTGAAAATACAGACACTGTCCAACACTGTTCTGCCCGTCACAGTTTCACCAGTTTGGGAACCTAAAGCACCAGGAAAGTATTATGCTCATCTGGTCAGTCCCTGGAACCTCGGAGGGATTGGGCTCACCCGTCAAGGTGATGCCAGGGCACAGGCGCAGGTGGGGATTTGGCCACAACTGAATTCACCTCAACCCCTCAGAGTCCTGTATGTTGTGTTTACCAGTCCTACAGGGTAAATACAAACCAAATGAATGCAAAGGGGATGTAAATACCAGATTTGCTCAGCTGTCTAGGCAAATATCTTGCTGGCTGGAGATTCACACTATGTCTCAACTCCCAAGGAAGTATTAGATCAGGCAGTCACTGCCTAGGACATGCTGTCCCCACAGTAGGAGGGGCGTGTTCTCAAGGAGCTACTGTCTTCTATCATGTGTGGTCCTCCTACCACCCCACATAGCCTCTTTCTTCAAGATGCTCGGTAAGTATTTGTCAACTAGTAGATTGAGTGCTTACAGAGTTCCTTGAATATTGTCCTGGTATAGAAAAAATGTATGAAGTGTGGGCAATGTCATAGTCAGTGCATCATTTTTAAAAATCTGACTTTCCAAAGATTTCCAGCTTATGCTTGTAAAGTGCTAAAAGAGAGAGCAGATGAAATTTTACCATCCTCCTCATGCTATCGTGTGTGTCAGGTAGAAGTAGAACAAGGGTGGACGTAAGCACAGAACATCTGCCCCCTGCATGCCCAAAAGACTGCAAAACCAGAGGAAAGAAAAACATGGATTGGGAAAAAATGTCTAAGACAGTGACAAGAACAGGTGAGAAATGAGATTGTTATGTCAACACTGAAATCTCTTTCCACATCTGGAGAATTCGCACCTCGTGAGTTTTGGGTGAGTATGAAGACAACTTCCCATCATAGGGTACAGATATGCTGGATACTGGCGTCTACATCCCCAGGCTGAGGAACTGGCTGCACAATCAGACAGAGCCTCATGGGCTTGAAATAGGGAATTGGTGGCATAGAAAGTAAAGGTTAACCTCATGAAGGTTCAATGTAATAGCAATAGCACTGACGCTAACTCCTCAGCATGTGGGCATTATTAAGGGATAACACACAGCAAGGCCTTAGCCCAGTATTTAGTAAGGGTGATGACTCAGTCAATGGCAGCTATTATTAATTTTTAAAACTTTGAATTAACAATCAGCAGGGAATGTTATTGTCCTCAATATTCATTCTCCTCTTTTTCTTTAGTAACAGAATTCCCAGTTTTCAGCCAGGCACAGGCTGCAGGGTTATACCCTGCATTTCATTATTATTATTTTAGGCTCCCCAAAGCTCAATGTTCCTGTGTGACCACATTCTGGCCAATGGTGTATAAACAGAACAAACAACATCCAGGAAGTACCCTTAAAGGGAACAGGCATGCTCTAATTTGTCTGTTCCTACTAACTGGAGTACAAATGTGATGGCCCTGGTGGCTCAGATGGTAAAGAGTCTCTCTGCAATGCAGGAGACCTGGGTTCAATCCCTGCATTGGGAAGACTCCCTGGAGAAGGAAATGGCAATCCACCCCAGTATTCTTGCCTGTAAAATCCTATGGATGGAGGAGCCTGGCAGGCTACAGTCCAAATCGGACATGAATGAGCAACTAACACTGGACACTGGACTGCACTGAAAGCTTGAGCGGCTTTATTAGACCATGAGGTGGAAACCAAGTGCTAAGTAAAGTGTAGGAACAAGATTGAAAAAAATCTCTGAGTATCATGACACACTCTCACACCCAGTACTGGTTACTTTTACTTCAGAGAGAAATAAACTTCCATGTTGTCCCAAGTCTGTGTTTTTTGGGGTTGCCATGATTCACAGCTGAATCTAATCCTAACTGATCCAGAAGGGAGCTTCTAGTTTACCATTCAATATAAGAATCCCTTACAGTATCCCTAATGTCAAACCACTCAACTTTGGTTCAAACGCTTCCAGTTATGAAAGCTTCACTACCTAACAGGGAGCCCATTTCTAATTTTTAAAGACTTTTTTTTTTTTTTTGGTATTATGTAGCTGATACATGAATCCATTGTCATAGAAAATACGTTAAAAGTAAATAATAAAACATTTTAAAGTATGAAACCCCCATGATTCACCCTCCCTCCACTGGATTTCCTTCCCAGAACTAACCATGGTCAACAGTCCGCTGTGTGTCTTTCTAGCCCCCAACTCAATGCAATTACACACATACCAGTAGTGTAAGAGTAGTGGGAATAAAGGAGGGACCAGCACCCAATAGTTGATTACATAGGGGAATGGCGGAAAAGAGAAGAGACAAGGGTCAAAAGCAAAGTCCAGGGGTCAAGCATGGGTGAAATTGGGTAGAAAGAGGTGGCACAGAAGGAAGAGGAGTAAGGTCGATAATAAGTCCAGTTCTGGACAGTTTCATCTGCTAAAGTTGGCTGAAGCCCCAGGCAGGCGTCAAGAGAGGCTGGAAACATTGGCCTGGAGTTGACATTGAGGAATGCAGTCTCACACAAATAGCTAGAGCATGTATGAGAATATCAAGGGCATGAGGGAGATGTGGGGATAGGAGAGGGTAAGGAGGGGTGAGGCAAGGAGAAGTGGGCCAGAGGCAGATGCAGGAGGAGCGGGGGACATTTGCCTTTACAAGAATAAGAGACAAAGCAACCAGAATAGAAAATAGGAAACTGGAAAGTAAGGGAAGATTTCCTAAAATAAGAATGTATTACTTTTTTCATTTAAAATAATGACGCAAAATGGACTTCCCTAGTAGTCCAGTGGCTGAAAGTCTGCCTGCCAACACAGAGGACACAAGTTCAATCCCTCGTCCAGGAAGATCCCACAAGTCACAGAGCAACTAAGCCCTGCACCACAACTACTAAAGTCCATGCACCCTACAGCCCGTGCTCCACAATGAGAGAAGCCACCACAATGAGAAGTCCGTGCACGGCGGCTAGACAGAACCCCCTGCTCACCGCAACTAGAGAAAGCCCAAGCACAGCAAAGACACAGCACGGCCAAAAATAAACAAAAATAAAATAATGCAAATATTTAAGTGAGAAAGAACGGTTTCAAGCACATGAGGCAATTCAGCAGTATGTAGGTGATTAGTAATTGTGGATGAGGTCATTGGTAAATCTTGAGAATGGCTATTCCCCTGAGCAGTGAGTGGACACAGGATTACACAGAAACGAGGGGCAGGTAAGTGGTGAAGGAGCAAAGCAGTGAGCACATCCACTGCACTGATTAGGATAGGCTGCCATCCACGCTGCCATCCAGACTAAACTCCCACATCCCAGTGGTCAACAGAATAAATATGTGATTTCTTAGTTACATGAAGCCCAATGAAGGTCAAACCCCCATCTTGAAGCTGTAGTTGTGCTTTCCTCGACACAGAGCAGATGCAGGGAGAAATGGAAGTAAAACACTAGCTCTTTTTTCCCCTCCAGCTTTATTCAGTTAAAACTGACATATAAAATTCTATATATTTAAAGTGTATAATGTGACAATTTTTAATATATATATATGGATATATCACTGCAGATGGTGATTGCTGCCATGAAATTAAAAGACGCTTACTCTTTGGAAGGAAAGTTATGACCAACCTAGATAGCACATTAAAAAGCAGAGACATTATTTTGCCAACAAAGGTCCATCTAGTCAAGGCTATGGTTTTTCCAGTGGTCATGTATGGATGTGAGACTTGGACTGTGAAGAAAGCTGAGTGCCGAAAAATTGATGCTTTTGAACTGTGGTGTTGGAGAAGACTCTTGAGAGTCCCTTGGACTGCAAGGAGATCCAACCAGTCCATCCTGAAGGAGATCAGTCCTGGGTGTTCATTGGAAGGACTGATGCTGAAGCTAAAACTCCAATACCTTGGCCACCTCATGCAAAGAGTTGACTCATTGGAAAAGACCCTGATGCTGGGAGGGATTGGGGGCAGGAGGAGAAGGGGACGACAGAGGATGAGCTGGCTGGATCGCATCACCGACTCGATAGACATGAGTTTGAGTAAACTCCAGGAGTTGGTGATGGAGAGGGAAGCCTGGTGTGCTGAGATTCATGGGGTTGCAAAGAGCCAGACACGACTGAGTGACTGAACTGAACTGGACTGAACTGATACATACGTATGTGTATGTATGTACACACACACACACACACATTGTGAAATGATTACCACAACCAGGTTAATTAACACATCTATCACCTCACACAATTAGCTTTTGTGTAATTATAGATATAGATAAAGATAGTGTCTTTATCTATTCATCTATTGGCAAGCACTTGGGTTATTTCCATGTCTTGGTTGTTATGAGTAATGCTGCAATGAACAAGGGAGGGCAGATATCCCTCTGAGATACTGATTTGTTTCCTTCAGCTACATACCCAGAAGTAGGATTTCTGGATTATATGGGACTTCTATTTTTCACTTTTTGAAGAATTTCCAAACTGTTTTCCTGAGTAGGTACACCAATTTACATTCCTTCCATCAGACACTGGCTCTTTATTACCTCAATTTGGAAGCCACCTGGTGGCTCAGACAGTAAAGAGTCTGCCTGCAGTGCAGAAGACCTGGGTTCGATCCCTGGGTCGGGAAGATCCCCTGGAGAAGGAAATGGCAACCCACTCCAGTGTTCGTGCCTGGAAAACCCCACAGACAGAGGAGCCTGGCAGACTACAGTCCATGGGGTTGCAAAGAGTCGGACACGACTGAGCGACTTCACCTGCTGCTCTTGTGTCACTCCTGCTCAGACTGCCTTGGCCTCGACCCAACAAGACAATACGTAGGACATACAGTGAGCACCAACTGTCTGCCACAGCAGCTTGTTCAGGAGAAAGAGAAGAAGGGCTGGAAAGGTAGCAAAAAGGAGGAGAGCCTGTGCTTACATGGGATTCAGAGGGAGAAGAGGACCAAGTTTCAGGGGAAAGAGGACAAAAGCGGGGAGGATTTCAGTTCTCAAGGCCCAAAGGAAACCTGAGCCCATCCCTGATGAAGTAGTTAGTCCTCACAGCCTTTCATCTTCTGCCCCTTGAAAAACCTCAGTCCTGTGCCCACCTCCAAGGCTTGGATTTATTATTTGATTTATGTGCTGTACAAATCAACACCAGAAACCTGCTAATCCAACAAAGGCTATTAGAATAGATTCAAGACCTTCCTGCAAAGTGAGACAACCATGCCTCACACTTGCACTTTGCAAAAGGCCTTAAATTGCACAATTTCAATTGATTTTTATTATAATATTGTGAGAGCGATGTGACCTGCAGAACCAGCAATCTCATCAGTATCCTTACTGATTAGAGGAGGGAATTAAAGTGCAGAGAACAAAAAAGACCTACCCCAGGTCACCTGCTAAGGCTTAAGTCTGAGCCTCCAGGCTCCTGGTCAGTCTCTTTTCCATGAGATGCCATCTGCTTCTTTCTGTACCTTTGGGGGAAGATGTAAAATGGCTGATCCTCCCTGCAAACAGAATGGACCATTAGCTTGTCAGGTCTTTGGAATAGTTGGTTAAGTTTATTTTATTTACAATACTTGGGATAAACACAGAAATTGTTTCAGCAACTTCCACCCCAACTTTGGACTCTAGCAATCCCAGTTCTGTCTGGGAGCAGATGTCAGTTGGCCTAAGAAATAAATGTCCTGCCACATCCCAGCTCCCTCCTCCGTGTACCTTGCTGTGAAGACACTTTGCTAGTGACCCAAGGTCAAATCGGTGGGGCGCCACGTGCTGCTAGTCTGTCCTGTGCTGGGGCAAGTCATTCCCCTGCACCTCCACAGCGTCTGCTTTTTGTCAGGAGTCTCAGAAATGCTGCATGATCACTTAGTGAACACAATCACCGTTCACTGGGTGCTAACAGCTTCCTGGGGCTTTGAATAGACTGTTCTACTGAATGCTCACAGAAGCCCTACAAAGTATTACTAAGTATTATTCTCAGTTTGTAGAGACCAGAGAATTATCCAAGGAACATTATCCAAGGTTCTATAGCTGCAAATAGCAGTACTGGGATTCAAAGCTAAGACCATCTCTCTCCAAGGCCTGAGCACTTTCTACTGGTTCACTAAGCCTCCTGGCTGAGAGACATGATGGGAACAAAGGAAAATAGATCAACAACAATCTAAGAGCATTGCACAGTGACCTTTCTAGTAGAGTATATTTTCTCAAGGAAAGAAAATAAGAAGGAAGGAAGAGAAAGAAGAGACTATAGATGTTGTCTAGAACACTCTATACATAGCTTGGGTGTCTGAAGATATGTTGTCCTCGGTTTTAAGAGCTACTGGTGAGTACCCAGGCTGAGCAGAGGACAGGGCCCTGGGAAACAGCAGGAGAGAAATGAGAGGAAAACTAGGAGCAAGGGCCCGTGGGCACCATGGGCAGAGAGAAGACCCCATACCTTTCTATGCCAACATCACCAGTCCAGTTAAGGGATTGCTTTCAGCTTTTTCTTTTTCTATAATGCCAAGCGAGGCTTCACAGTATGTGAACTGAGAACTTCCAGATGTTCAAGCTGGATTTAGAAAAGGCAGAGGAACCAGAGATCAAATTTCCAACATCCGCTGGGTCATAGAGAAAGCACAAGAGTTCCAGAAAAACATCTACTTCTGGGCAAACAATGGAAACAGTGACAGACTTTATTTTCTTGGGCTCCAAAATCACTGCAGATGATGACTGCAGAAACTGAAAGACACTTGCTCCTTGGAAGAAAAGCTATGACCAAACTAGACAGCATATTAAAAATCAGAGACATTACTTTGCCAACAAAGGTCCATCTAGTCAAAGCTATGGTTTTTCCAGTAGTCATGTATGGATGTGAGTGTTGGACCATAAAGAAAGTTGCACACCAAAGAACTGATGCTCTTGAACTGTGATGTTGGAGAAGACTCTTAAGAGTCCCTGGGACTGCAAGGAGATCAAACCAGTCAATCCTAAAGGAAATCAGTCCTGAATATTCATTGGAAGGACTGATGCTGAAGCTGAAGCTCCAATACTTTGGCTACCTGATGTGAAGAACTAGCTCATTGGAAAAGACCCTGATGCTGGGAAAGCATGAAGGCAGGAGGAGAAGGGGAGGACAGAGAATAAGATGGTTGGAAGGCATCACCGACTCGAGGGATATGAATTTGAGTGGGCTCCGGGAGCTGGTGATGGACAGGGAAGCCTGGAGTGCTGCAGTCCATGGGGTGGCAAAGAGTCAGACCAGCGATTGAACTGAACTGAACTGATATTTAAACACTTTAAAGATTAGCGTTTGAAGTTAAAGAGAGAACACTAAATGTTGTGCTGAAAACAAAAAACAATACATGCTTTTTCCTCTTCCTCCTAAAGCTGCTCCCAGGCTGCAAGTGCAGAGACAGACGCTTGATCACTGAGGCTCAGGTAGCTCCTTTCACCCACCACTTGCAGGAAGGAAGTGACAGCCCCACATCACAGTTCCACCTGATGCGTTCCACCTCACAGTCACTTGCAAATTCAGCCCTGATGCCCGGAACTGCCTCTGAGCCCACATTTGCACATCAGGGTGTGTGTACGTGAGTCTCTTCTCGTGCTGCAATTAAAACCTGAAGCAACTACTATTTTCAGCCCAAGCATCTGCCCCGTCTCCACAGCCAGGATGGGGGAAACAGCTCTTCATGCCTAAGCTACCCAGTTGTGCAACATGAAGAAAGCATCTGAGGAGGTAAAAACCCTCAAGCTTTCTGGAAATGTGAGTTTCAGACACTCATTTCAGCAATATCCCTACATAGACAGACACTTTTCCTTATTGCCAAAGCCCACTAGAAGGAGCCATAATGGCAGGTTGCATCTTGCATGGGTTTCCTGAAGTACCAGTGAGATGGAGGGGCAGGGGTTAGGGTGTCCCCATCCCAGGACCCTAAAGTATACAGGATGCTAAGGGTTCTAAGATTTCAGCATGCAGAACAGGGTGGGCAGGAGCCCAGAGCCCCAGTCTAGACAACAACTGTGGCTCCCAGAGCAGGACTCAAGAGACAGGAGAGCTCTGATTTTTAAGATACACCTCAAATATTGAAGGACCAGGCCTTATTTTTCCCTTTGCCCTAAAATGACCACAAAGTAAAGAGTGAAGGTCATCAAGTTCAAAGAGATTCCTCAGAAACAAATATGGGCTCAACTATAAGGCACAGGCCAATGGGTTCCCAACTGACCCTATGAATAGGGTCAACTGCCTCAAATGCTTCTCCTGGGCCAGGCTGATCCAGTCCACACTTAAGAGTAGATGGACCGTTGTGTGTGTCCCATCAAAGGGCATGAAGTACAGCATTTAAGGGAGAGGATGGCCTAAGTCAAGCCATAATGTACCCACAGAAGGCACTCAAGTTCCACCCAAAACCAAAGATGAATTTATGATACTCCCAGGGGTGTTCGCCTTCCAGCGAACTCCAGACACCTGGAGTTATTCTAACAAAACAGAAACCCAGTCTGGACCAAGGCCAAGCTGGTCCAGGAAGGCAAGCCATGGGTGTGGAGAGGCAGGAGAGGGGAAGGAGGGTTTATTTGGGGCTCCCACAGAAGAGAAAGCTGTCTCCTTGTGTCTTGGTCATGCCCTCCATACTGCCCCCAGTATATTCTGTTACCCCAGCCTGGCCCCTGTGGTTGCCCAGTGTCCTTTCTTGGGCTACAGGCCTTAGTCTTGCTCAACTGAGGGAAATCATGAGCAGTTCAGAAACAAAAGCAACCTGCCAGCTGGCTCAGAGCCCAGTTGTCTGACTTCTAGCTCAGTGGTCACTCCCACCAGAACAGGGGTGACGCACCCTGTCTCTTCAGCCACAGATAGCAATCTTCACAAAACTATCCCCAAGGCCTCTGCAGTTACATCCAGTCATATGGTCATTCTTTGAGTAGCTTGGGATCCAACTCCCAGGACACTTGGTGAGGGATAGCCATCTGACTCCTTTCCTCTTTTTAAGTGAAATCGGGGGAAAGAGCACTTTTCCACTTTGGCAAAGAAGGCTAGAACAGGAGGTCTGAAGTGACGGAGCCAAAGGTCACACAGGCAGTCGGTGCTGGAGGTGAAAGCAGACGGATGACAACTGCACCACCCAGATCGCAACAAGGCTCGCCTCTTACCCAGTCTCTGCACACAGTGGACCCATATCTGCAGCCCCTCTTCCCTGATGCTCTGAGCCCCTAGCCGAATTGTCTTTCCTCCCATTCACCCAGTGTACAAAAATACCATCCCACCCACAGAAGGGGACTAGATGGCCAATGCATTAAGTTGATTCTAAGGGAGGGAGTCAGATTTTTATCTTCTTGTCTCAGGTAACATTGCCAACACCAGTGCCATTGTGTTCAGTTGTTTCTGATTCTTTGCAACCCTGTGGACTATAGTCAGCCAGGCTCCTCTGTCCATGGAATTTTCCAGGCAAGAATACTAGACTGGGTTGCCATTTCCTCTTCCAGGGGATTTTCCCAACCCAGGGATCAAACCCACATCTCCTGTGTCTCCTGCATTGCAGGCGGATTCTTGATCCCCTGAACCACTGGGGATTATGTAACCTCAAAGGTTTAACCCAAATAAATATCTCCTGGGCTGAGGAATTTCAGGGTAGGTAGGATATTCAGACAGGAGGGTTTAGCCCCAGGGACTCACAGCTGCCCAGGGGACTCTGTCCACAGGCCAGGTCTCCCCTGGGAGCCTCTGAGCAACAGTAAGCACCTCTGAGCCTAACTGTGGGAGGTCACTGGAAGCCTCTTGAAGTGCAGAGTGAAATCTGCCGCCTGACACGTTCACCCTAGCTGTTTGGCTGCTTTGCATGCCTATGGGGCAAGCAGGCTATTTTGAGCAGATTTCATAACCCTCTTTGTAGCTGCTGATTGCACATGTGTTTCCAGCTCCGTTCTTGTGGCGAGAATGTTTACAGAGACGGTGCATTGTCAGAGAATGAAGAAAAAGCAAGATTGGGAGATTAGGAGGACAATTTCCATGTCTAGACAGAGTTCGCACAGCCGGCGTCTGCTCCAATCAGGGTCCCTGGAATTCGGCACCCTGTGCGGATCACCTTCTGAACCCTTTATCCCATCCAGAGGACTTTACTCTGAAATCTCCCAGGTGGCGGCAAGGGGAGAGGAGAGCTCTCGGGCATCCTTTCTGAGAATAAATCCAGGGGGGATTTCTGAGTGTTGTCCTAGGAAATCAAAATATTGGAAAAATCTGTGAATGCCTGCATACAATTTTCTTAAAAATCTCAAATCTCAAGCCTGATTCTAGCCTTGGTGCATGCTGCCTTTCAATGTCTTGGCCAGCAGGATTGTCTTCATCATTGTGTTGCTTGCTTATTTATTTATCCCCGTCTGTTTACCTCCTGTCAGCCTGATGACACGCCTGCTCACCTGTTTTTTTGTTTTTTTTTTTTTAAACATTTATTTTTATTCATTTGGCTGCATAGAGTCTTAGTTGTGGCATGTGGGATCTAGTTCCCCGACCAGGGATCGAACCCAGCCCCCCTGTATCAGGAGCGCAGAGTCTCAGCCACTGGACCACCAGGGAATTCCCACCTGTTTTGTTTTTAATTTATCCCTTTGCTTCTGTTTTCCACCTTGGCCCACTGCGTTCAGGCTCTGTCCGAAAGCACTGCTACTCAGTTGTATTCAGCTTTCATTTTTGAGCCCCACCATGTGTGAATAACGGCTCCATCGATCCCCTTCTTGAACCTTTGATTCCATTTGTTATGTGTCCCTTTTGCCCTATTCTTTCCTCCTGACTCCTGTCACATCCTGTGTCATGATTGCCCATCATAAGCTACCTCAGGGCAGGATTTGTGCCAATTTACTCTTATTACCACCATCACAGCCGTCTGAGATGGTATTTACAAGAAAAGTAATACCAGCCCACACTGAGACCACGTAACAGGCACTGCACTGGTGCTTCACATGCATTCTTTTATTTTCGCTTAATCCTCTTAACAATCTTCCAAAGAGGTTGCTGTTATTTTCTCAACTTTACACATTAAAGAATCTGGGGCTTTGAGAGGTAAAGCCATTTGCCCAAGCACATGAAGCCAACTAGTGGCAGAAACAAGCTTCAAATTTAGATCTGCTGAGCTCTGGAGCCAGAATGCTTAAGATTCTTTAAGAATTTGGGGATGAACAAATGCATACTCAAGATGTAAAACTTTCTGGTCCTTTTGCTTCTCATATTTGCTTCTGACTCCTTTCTGACTCTAAAGACAATAGAAGAGTCTGCAGAGAGTTCTATGATTGACACCCAGAAAGTAACCCCCATTCTCCCAACAGCTGCTAGGAACTATGCACCTTTCCTTGTGCAGCCTGTCAGAGTGAGGACAGTGGCCTCATCCTTCGTGTGGTCCCGGGATCCACACCACTGCCCTCTGCATGGATCCCCTGGCCCAGAGTGCGCTCAGGGTGGGCCAGCCTCCACTTCAGAGAACATGCAAGTCAGCCCACAGCTGACTGGATAAACCATAGCAAGACCATGATTTCCCCCCAAAATCAGAAGGGAGAACAAGGAAACCACCAAAGCAAAATAAACAAAAGTCCTAACAGAGACAAAATAATAAGCCAATTTTCTGGCAAAGTGACAGCAGAAATCTAAGTTTCTCTGAAACTCTTTCATACATCTGACTTCCTGAGGTAAAAGAGCCAAAGGAAAGCAACTTCTTAAGGTCAAGGTACTAGCCTGAGAGGACAAGAGCTTAAGTCCTAACTTTACCACAAGTTCTCCTGCGGATTCATACTCCTGGAACCGGTTTCCCAAGATGGCAGAGTTTTCTTGTTTGACAGGGAAATGTCATGTTACTCCTTCTTTGGAGGCCACCACTGGAGAGAGGAGAGGGTGATATGAAAAGGCATCAGCGGCAACTCAGGGAGCATCACTACCATATCCTTCCGCCCCTCCTGCCGGCTAGAGCCAGAACCTGTGTGTGAAACATGCCTTGCTGGCCCTGACTCTGCTTGGTGCCTGGTTCCTCAGAGTCAACTCCACTCAACAAGAGTTACAGCAGCTTCTCCCAGGTACTGGTACCAGTCACTACAGTGGACTGAGAGTTAGGACACCGGAAGGGCTCAAAAGATCAAGCAGCCAGTGCTCGCCTGTTGTTCAAAGAGAATCCTGAAGTCCTATAGGTTTCCCTCCCTTCCTCCTCTTAAAGAGGAAGGAGTCTTACTTTCCAGAACAGAGGTTAAGTGATCAACAAAAGGAAGGAGAGAGGGGGAAGGAAGACAAAGAATACAACTACGGGGTTGATGCGTGAGATGGTCCAGAGCGCCCTCTAGCGGCTGGAGGACTGGAATGAGGCAACAATTAAGTTAGATCCATGGTTTATGAACTGGATCTTGTTTAGATTCTTAGAGTTGTTATTCTTGTTCAATCCCTAAGTCATGTCTGGCTCTGTGACCCCACGGACTGCTGCACGCCAGGCTTCCCTGTCCTTCACTGTCTCCCAGAGTTTGCTCAAATTCATGTCCATTGAGTCAGTGATGCTATCTAACCATCTCATACTCTGCTGCACCCTTCTCCTTTGGCCTTCAGTCTTTCCCAGCATTCGGTTCTTTCCTGATACCTCAGTCCTTCACATCAAGCGGCCAAAGTGTTGATGCTTCAGCTTCAGCATCAGTCCTTCCAATGAATATTGAGGGTTGATGTCCTTTAGGATTGACTGGTTTGATCTCCTTGCAGTCCAAGGAACTCTCAAGAGTCTTCTCCAGCACCACAATTTTAAAGCATCAACTCTTCAGTGGTCAGCCTTCTTTATAATTCAACTCTCACATCCATACCCAACTACTGGAAAAGTCATAACTTTGACTATATGGACCTTTGTTGGCAAAGTGATATCTCTGCTTTTCAATAAGCTATCTAGTTCTGTCATACACTCTTAGAGAGACCCTGTAAAATAATGAATTCTTTAAAATATATATATATATATTTTTTCCCAGTGGCATTTCTTCAGAACTGTGTTACTTTAGATGTGCTTTCATGCAAAAACTAAGCAATGTGCCTCTACTTTTAAAAACTGTGAAAGGAAGCATTTTGAATCCCTTCAATCCTGGCGTGCTGCGATTCATGGAGTCGCAAAGAGTCGGACATGACTGAGAGACTGAACTGAACTGAACTGAATCTCTTTACTACAGAAAGATGATATTAGTTTTAAGTCTTTGTGCCCAGGGTTACTCTCTTCATTCTTTGACTCCTGGTTTCTTCCATTTCTTCCCTGCTAAATAGATGAAAAGTGGAGGAGGAGATGGCTCCTTGAGAGGGAAGTTTTCTGATCCACAGTAGAAAGCCCAAAATAGGTGTACAATAAATGCTTATTAAGAATTCAAATGCCAAAAATTTCATGTCATGAAAAGATACCATAAGATTACATCATGTGATCAAAGAATTTATATCATATAATCTCAATATATACCATATTGATATAATCTCAACTTATAGCTCATATCATGAAAGTGAAAATGAAAGTCACTCAGTAGTGCCTGACTCTTTGCGACCCCATGGACTATACAGTCCATGGAATTCTCCAGGCCAGAATACTGGAGTGGGTAGCCTTTCCCTTCTCCAGGGGATCTTCCCAACCCAGGGATTGAACCCAGGTCTCGCACATTGCAGGCAGATTCTCTCCCAGCTGAGCCACAAGGGAAGCCCAAGAACACTGAAGTGGGTAGCCTATCCCTTCTCCAGTGGATCTTCCCAACCATGGAATCGAACTGGGGTCTTCTGCACTGCAGGTGGTTTCTTTATCAACTGAGCTATCAGGGAAGCCCAGGAAGCTCATATCATATTTATATCATATAATTTCAATTTTCAAACAAATGTATATACCTATGCATACATATAAAAAATAAAATTACCAAAATATTAACAGTAGAGCTCTGAGTGGGGTTTTTAAGTTGTGTGTTGGGGGGAGGGGTCTATGTATTATCCAAATTTTCTGTAATAAACATGCAGTTCTCCCCATCCCCAAAATATATACTTTTTTAAAAGGCAAGAAAATTAAGGTTGGTGCATTTGGCTGGTGGGATAGGTCTTTTGAGGAAAGGGAAATAGTCCAAACACAGACATGAGATTCCGAGAAGGTCTCAACCAGGAAGAAAATGAAGAAACCATTCCCCAGTTTACCATGGCAACCTTCCTGACAACAATTCTGTGCTCATGGGTTGGCTTACAAGTTTGACTTTCAAAAGAGAAGAGATGCAGTTGTCCTTCAGTTAGGAAAATGTATTTGTTGTCAATCCCATGGACCTATAAACTTCTGGAAACATGGAGAAATATTTCCTTTCAAAGCAACCATACCATTTTTATTTACCTTTCTTGATATTTATCACTCTCCACTTTGTTGTTGTTTAGTCACTAAGTCATGCCTGAGTTTTTGCCACCCCATAGACTGTAGTCCACCAGTCTCCTCTTTCCAAGGGATTTCCCAGGCAAGAGTACTGGAGTGGGTTGCCATTTCCTTCTCCAGGGCAACTTCCCAACCCAGGGATAGAACTCAGGTCTCCTGCATTGGCAGGCGGATTTTTTATCACTGAGCCACAAGGGAAGCCCCTACTCTCCACTTTGCATTGCATCAATTTATGGGAAAGACAAGAGGGTAGAAACTTAAATCAAAAGTTACAAATTCAGGACCTGACTGTATCACTTACTAGCTCAGGGACATCGAGCAAGTCATTTATCCTTTTCAAATCTCACTTCACTTGACGTTCAAGGAATGTTGTACCATAAGAATAATAAAAGGGAAAAGAAGGACACAAAAGTCAGAACCAAGAAAAGACAAGAAATACAAGTTCCCTATAAGGGTTGATAGGGCTTCTGTTTCGGTCTGTTTTTCCTGACATCCGTTTTTGTGGCTATCCAGCAGGCACCATTCTTTCCATCAGTCTTCTAACCTTCCTTTTGGAGACTACATCATTAATCTTTTTTTAAAATTGAAGTGTAGTTGATTCACAATATCGTGTTAGTTTTAAGTGTATAGCACGATTCAATTATATATAATTTTATATATACACATATATTCTTTCCTCAGATTCTTTTCCCTCATAGGTTATTACAAAATATTGAATCTAGTTCCATGTGCTATTCAGTAGGTGCTTGTTGGTTATCTATTCTATATATGGAAGTGTGTATATGTTAGTCCCAACCTCCTAATTTATCCCTCCCCCACTTTCCCCTTTGATAGCTAGAAGTTTGTTTTCTGTGACTGTGCTTCTCTGTTTTGTAATAAGTTCATTTGTACCATTTTCTTAGATTAAACGTGTAAGTGATATCATGATATTTGTCTTTGTCTGGCTTATTTCACTTAATATGATAATCTCTTGGTCTATCCAAATGGTATTATTTCATTCTTTTTAATGGCTGAGTAATATTCTATGTGTTCTTTATCCATTCATCTGTTAATGGACATTTAGTTTGCTTTCATGTCTTGGTTACTGTAAATAGTCTGCTATGAACATTGGGGTGCATGTGTCCTTTCAAATTAGAGTTTTCTCCCGATATATGCCCAGGGATGGGATTGCTGAAACATGTGGCAACTTTATTTTTAGTTTTTTAAGGAACTATATTATCCATAGTGATTACCAATTTACATTCCTATCAACAGTGTAGGAGCATTCCTTTTCTCCACACCCTTTCCAGTGTTTAACATTTGTAGACTTCCTAATGATGACAATTCTGACTAGACTGAAGTGTATATACCTCATTGTTGTTTTAATTTGCTTTTCTCTAATAATTAGCGGTGCTGGGCATCTTTTCATGTGCCTTTTGGCCATCTGTATGTCTTCTTTGGAGACTGCTTCATTAATTGTGAGAGTGGGTGTCCCTCCCACTGTCGACATCAAAGGGGCTAGATCCCCAAACTGAAGCTGAGCCAGTCAGAAGGTTCTCTCAGGACTTGATCTTGACTGAGTGACCCAGTCACGGAGAGAGTTGGCTGTCTTCCTCACTTTGGCCCAGCAGCATGACAATTGGCTTCTGTGGCCTCATTTTCCAGATCTCCTTTGGTTCATATCTGTATTCCAAACTTGGTCTTGGAGTATCCCATCTATTTTGGGAGTTCCACTCTGATTGTACAACATTCTTTCAATGGCAAGTTAAGTGAAATCTGTAAAGGATAAATGACTTGCCTGGTACCCCTGAGTGAATCAGTGGGATAGCCAGGTCCTGAATGTATATGTTGATTTAAATATCCTTTCAACAAATTCTTCTTTTTTGCCTAAGTCAGCTAGAAATAATTTTTGTGATTTGAAACCTAGAATCCTAGCTTATTCACAGAACAGAAATAGAAACATATTAAGTTACAAAATTCTCCTATCTAAAAAGAAGATGTTCACTCATTATCAGAGAAATGCAAATCAAAACCTCAATGAGGTACCATTACATGCCAGTCAGAATGGCTGCTATCCAAAAGTCTACAAGCAATAAATGCTGGAGAGGGTGTGGAGAAAAGGGAACCCTCTTACACTGTTGGTGGGAATGCAAACTAGCACAGCCACTATGGAGAACAGTGTGGAGATTCCTTAAAAAACTGGAAATAGAACTGCCATGTGACCCAGCAATCCCACTTCTGGGCATACACACTGAGGAAACCAGATCTGAAAGAGACACATTCACCCCAATGTTCATCACAGCACTGTTTATAATAGCCAGGACATGGAAGCAACCTAGATGCCCATCAACAGACGAATGGATAAAGAAGCTGTGGTACATATACACCATGGAATATTACTCAGCCATTAAAAAGAATACATTTGAATCAGTTCTAATGAGATGGATGAAACTGGAGCCCATTATACAGAGTGAAGTAAGCCAGAAAGATAAAGACCATTACAGTATACTAACACATATATATGGAATTTAGAAAGATGGTAGCGATAACCCTATATGCAAAACAGAAAAAGAGACACAGATGTACAGAACAGACTTTTGGACTCTGTGGGAGAAGGCGAGGGTGGGATGTTTCAAGAGAACAGCATCGAAACATGTATATTATCTATAGTGAAACAGATCACCAGCCCAGGTTGGATGCATGAGACAAGTGCTCAGACCTGGTGCACTGGGAAGACCCAGAGGGATCGGGTAGAGAGGGAGGTGGGAGGGGGGAGCAGGATGGGGAATACATGTAAATCCATGGCTAATTCATGTCAATGTATGACAAAAACCACTACAATATTGTAAAGTAATTAGCCTCCAACTAATAAAAATAAATGAAAAAAAAAATAAAAATAAATAAAAAGAAGATGTTGACCATTTCCTCATTTAGTTCCAGAGACTACATTCAAAAAGTAATTTCCCAAGGGGCAATACAACTGGAGAGGGTGACGTCATTAAGTAACATTAAAAGAATTATGTCCCTCTGAGACTAGATACTCTGTGAGAGCCAAGAATCTGTGTTTTATATCTTGTTCACCTACGTGCACCCACAGCATTTGCAGATCCTACGTGATTGCCTATATGATGGGTATTTTCCATATCGCCTGACTCTTCACTCTCCCTCTTTACCAGCAAGAATACAACCTGTCAAAATTTATTCCTTGTGCTTCTGTCCTTTCTGTCTATCTAATCCAAAGCCACAGGTGGAGGGCAACCTGGGAGAGCAGAAGATCATGGACCTCAACCCTGAAGACTGCATTGACTGCATGTTAGGGACATGGAGCAAAAGAGACAGTGGGCCAGGCCCTCTGCTCCCACAGCCCCAGAGCCCTTCCCCTACATCTCTGGCTGGTTTAATAACATGATAAAACAGGGCTTTAAATGCCACTCATACAACTTCACATAGTTAGAACGACAAGCCAGATCTCAGGTACAGAAACTACTACTCAGTGGGACCTGTTGGCTCCATCTGCAGGAGGCACACACCCAGGGTACCATTCTGCTAAGAACTTGCCTTTTCCAACCCCTTTGTTTAAGGACATTTTCTGCTTCTATATCGAATCATGTTGATAATAAGATACTCATTTTCTTAAACTTCTCACTTAAAGTATAGACATGTGAATGTTAAAAAGTGGACCAAGAGAAGAAAAAAAAAAAAAGTGGACCAAGAATCCAGTAATATTTTCCAGAAGAGTATTTTCCTCTGGAAGGTTGGGAATGTCCGTGAATAGTAGCTTCCATTCACCCTAGAGAAGCCTTTGCCTGGAGTCCCCCTGACATAAGTTGTGTTTCCTCAGATACCAGGAAACATCAGAGTGTGGAATAGGACTCTAGAAGACAGACGCTTTTCCACTATCTCCCCTCTTGCTCTCAGTTTCCTGGGCAAGATGTGTGCAAGCCAGGACAATAACTTCCTCCAATACAGAACCAGAGTAAGGAAAATGGTATCCTAAGAGGGCTGCAACTTGCAACGCCACAGTGCCTGTTTTGAGTTGAAAATGGGCAAAACAGCAACTCCTACTCTGTCCTGAAGTCAGTCCCCATAATAGAGTCAAACTGTTTCCATCACCCTTGATGAAAAACATTGCAGTTCCTGCAAAGTGCCTAGAGAAGCAGTGGAAGCTATTCAGCTTGGTGTGATCTGCTTTTCACTGTCTCCCTAGCATGGAGTCATGTAAAGTTATGTTCCAACAGCATCAGGAAAGCAAAGTATTATAGATCTGAATTAAAAAGCCCAGGGCCACCTCAACTCATTAGCATTTCCATGGATGGCTGGGCAGCTTCCTTCCCCGCTCCCACTGCAAAGAGACTCCTTGCCAGTGCTTGAGCCTTGTTCACCAAGTCAAGGCAATTCTCCAGGAAAACAGCTCAGCTGATGCAAAAAGGGAGGCAGCAAACCAGAGCTGAGGCCACCAGTGGCCTTTAGCAGGGCCTCAAGGGTTACTCCCTTTGCTTTTCCTATTAAGCACTTATTTAAACTGAAATTTACATGTTTGACTTCAGTCCAAGGACTAGTATTTTGAGCCCATCCTATTTTAAGCGTATAATAATGAAAATCAGACCTGGTTTTTGTCTAGCATCTCTCAATTTCCCAAGAAGGGAGAAAACATATTCAACCTATTTGTGCTTTGTAGCCTGAGGATGCAAACTTACCTGCTTTCCCCCCTAAATTATTACTTTCACAGATTTCCAGGCTTCCCTCTCAGTAACATTTTTCAGAAAGCAAAGCTTTGAACAAGTGAGGGGGAAAAAACTTGTCTGAACACGTGGCAATTTTATAAATGTGGAGTTCTGTTAAGCTCTCAGGTGTCTGGGAAGTTGTGTAAACATGGACCGGTGCTTGACAATCTTGTAGCTGTGGTTTTCTGTTTGAGCCAGAAGATGACAGATGTCTCTGGGCAGCATTTATGTGGTCACTCCGATTGCTTCTCACAAAGCAATCAATGAAGCGGCAAAATGGCATTTTAAGTGCAGTGTTGGGGGAGATGGAGTGGGAGTAGGAGGGTAGGGAAGAGGAAGAAAGAGAACTGTATACCTGAACGCAAAGTCAGGAAGCCCTTGTCACCGAGGCCACACTTTCACATGCCCACATGTGTAGCTATAATAACCACTCAGTGAGTCAGGACTAAAGACAAACAAGAAAGTGGTGTCCAAAGTAAATTTTGGTCTGAAATACTTCACATACAAATCTACTTTTTTAAAAGCTTTATCAGGTTGCTGCCATCTTCAAAGAACATCAGTATTATTGTCACAATCCTAAAATCAATTCACAACAGGAACTTGAAGCTTTCCCAGAGATAAGAAGTGCATGGTTTGCTTGTCCATTTCTATTAACCAGGTCTTAACTTTCTAAAATACCCTCCCCTACCTTTAAGGTGGGTTTCAAACAATGCTCACCTGCAATTCTTTTCAATTCTGATTCTCTCCCAGATATATAAATGAATATACAGCATCCTGTTCAAATGGAAAAATGGTGGGGGGGTGTGGTGACTAGGATGCTCCACAGGATCATGGCCTGAAATCACGGGCAGGGAGGGAGAGTCTCTCTTTGGGGACCTCTTTGCGATCCCCTAACCTGTGTCCATGACTCCTCAAAGTCACATCAGATTCACTGCTGCTTTTCCCCTAAACTGACACTTTAATACAAAGATTTCAAATCATTTTGAGGAATATCCTGTAGAACCAATGCTCTATACATTCATATCTCAGATTGAGTATATACTTTCAAAATTAAACATTAATAATGCAGGTGGTAAACATCCATTGACAGATGAATGGATTAAGAAGATGTGCATATATACGATGGAATACTAGTCAGTCATAAAAAAGAATGAAATAACGGTATTCTTCACAGAACTAGAACAAATAATTTCACAATTTGTATGGAAATACAAAAAACCTCAAATAGCCAAAGTAATCTTGAGAAAGAAAAATGGAACTGGAGGAATCAACCTGCCTGACTTCAGACTCTACTACAAAGCCACAGTCATCAAAACAGTATGGTACTGGCACAAAGACCGAAATAAAGATCAATGGAACAGAATAGAAAGCCCAGAGATAAATCCACGAACCTATGGACACCTTATCTTTGACAAAGGAGGCAAGGATATACAATGGAAAAAAGACAACCTCTTTAACAAGTGGTGCTGGGAAAACTGGTCAGCCACTTGTAAAAGAATGAAACTAGAACACTTTCTAACACCATACACAAAAATAAACTCAAAATGGATTAAAGATCTAAATGTAAGACCAGAAACTATAAAACTCCTAGAGGAGAACATAGGCAAAACACTCTCCAACATAAATCACAGCAGGATCCTCTATGACCCACCTCCAAGAATATTGGAAATAAAAGCAAAAATAAACAAATGGGACCTAATTAAACTTAAAAGCCTTTGCACTACAAAGGAAACTATAAGCAAGGTGAAAAGACAGTCTTCAGAATGGGATAAAATAATAGCAAACGAAGCAACAGACAAAGGATTAATCTCAAAAATACACAAGCAACTCCTGCAGCTCAATTCCAGAAAAATAAATGACCCAATCAAAAAATGGGCCAAAGAACTAAACAGACATTTCTCCAAAGAAGACATACAGATGGCTAACAAACACATGAAAAGAGGCTCAACATCACTCATTATCAGAGAAATATAAATCAAAACCACAATGAAGTACCATTACATGCCAGTCAGGATGGCTGCTATCCAAAAGTCTACAAGCAATAAATGCTGGAGAGGGTGTGGAGAAAAGGGAACCCTCTTACACTGTTGGTGGGAATGCAAACTAGCACAGCCACTATGGAGAACAGTGTGGAGATTCCTTAAAAAACTGGAAATAGAACTGCCATATGACCCAGCAATCCCACTTCTGGGCATACACACCGAGGAAACCAGAACTGAAAGAGACACATGTACCCCAATGTTCATCACAGCACTGTTTATAATAGCCAGGACATGGAAGCAACCTAGATGCCCATCAGCAGATGAATGGATAAGAAAGCTGTGGTACATATACACAATGGAATATTACTCAGCCATTAAAAAGAATACATTTGAATCAGTTCTAATGAGATGGATAAAACTGGAGCCCATTATACAGAGTGAAGTAAGCCAGAAAGATAAACACCAATACAATATACTAACACATATATATGGAATTTAGAAAGATGGTAACGATAACCCTATATGCAAGACAGAAAAACAGACACAGACGTATAGAACAGACTTTTGGACTCTATGGGAGAAGGTGAGGGTGGGATGATCTGAGAGAACAGCATCGAAACATGTATATTATCTAGTGTAAAACAGATCACCAGTCCAGGTTGGATGCATGAGACAAGTGCTCGGGACTGGTGCACTGGGATGACCCAGAGGGATGGGATGGGGAGGGAGGTGGGAGGGGGGTTCAGGATGGGGAACACATGTAAATCCACGGCTGATTCATGTCAATGTATGGCAAAAACCACTACAATATTGTAAAGTAATTAGCCTCCAACTAACAAAAATAAATGGAAAAAAATAAAAATAAAAAGCAGCAGAAAAAAAAAGAATGAAATAAGGCCATTTGCAGCAACTAGATGGACCTACAGATTATCATACTAGGTGAATTAAGTCAAAAGAGAAAGATAAATATCATATGATATCACTTATATGTGGAATCTTAAAAAAAATGATACGAATGAACTTATTTACAAAACAGACACAGACTCATAGACATAGAAAGCAAACTTATGGTTACCAAAGAAGAAAGGCAGGGGGAGGGATAAACTAGGTGTTTGAGATTAACATATATACACTACTATGTGTGAAATGGATAACCAGCAAGGATGTACTATATAGCACAGGGAACTCTACTCCATATTCTCTAACAACTTAAATGGGAAAACAATTTGAAAAAGAAAAGGTATATGTATGTTTGAATCACTTGGCTGTATACCTAAAACTAATACAACATTGTAAATCAACTATAATATAAAGTAAGAATTTAAAAAAGAATACAGTTGGCACTTGCCCTTTTATTAACTCACAGAATTCTCATACCCACACTGCAAGTGGGTATCATCATACTCAATCGAAAGATCATGAAACTAAAGCTGGGAGAGATCAACTGTCTCAAGTGAGGTCCCACAACTAATGCATAGCAGAGCTGGGCTTGAATCCAGGCCTTCTGCCCTTTCCTACTGCATCATAAATGTCTCTCAAATTAGTAATAAAACACTCAAAGCTTAGAACTGGTGAAATACAAGTCCTCAAAAAAAGAGATTATTCGCAACATTTCCCAGTGTTGATGTTAGTTAGCACTTACCCAGTGTGATCTGCACCAAAAATATGCTGACTAAATTAAGAAGAGAATTTGCAGATTCTTAGATGGTCTGCATTCACATTTTGCCCCTTTCCAGTTCCAGAGAGGTAATTAGGTTTGTTAAGAGTAGAATGGTGGTTGGGGGTGACTTACAGGGAAACTGAAGCAAGTTTGATGCCGAGAAAACCACGAAAGAAAAGAAGTTCTCTGGGAAGTGACATCAAGAGACTAGCAAAAGGTGATGGAGACATAGAGATGAATAGGGATTTCTAGATCCAAATAAGCACAGGAAGGAATGAATGCCTTGTGTTTCTCCCCAGTCCTGCCCTCCCCTCCCACCATTTCCTCTCATAAAGCAAGAGAACAAAAACAAACCCACACTAAACCCAACCCAAAAACACAAACAAGAAGATTAAACAGGGAATTCTAGCCAGAAGCAAACTCAGGATAAAGGGAGGAGAAAAGGGTGGATCTTGACCTTCCTAGGTATCCTGGTGACTGGAAATCCTTTCACCTTCATTTTCAAAACCTGGGTTTTTCTAGTGTGCAGATGAGACAGCCCTGGTGTGTTAATACAATGCCCAGAGTGACATGGTAAAAAGAACATGAGCAACACACACACCCCCATGGTAACCATGACAGCCTTGGACGAGCATCAGTTCAAAGCATCTTCACACAAGTACAGTGACTACAACTTTAGATTACATGTCAGATAGGATTGGTACTGCTTCCTGTTCTAACTTTATGATCTGGATAATTACCAGAGCTCATTAAGTTCTTCCTTGTTGGCTGGAATCTAAGGCTTTCACAGCTGAATCTTAGTTTTACTGACAGTATTTTTAAAAAAAAAAAAAAAAAATCCTGATGAAGCTAAGAGTTTCAGGAGCTCAGTCATTCTTTCCCAACCTCAGGTTTGAGACCTGTTGAGTCTAACACTGCACCATGTACACCTCTTCCCCATCATCCTCTTAGGCAGCAGCTTGTTCCCTGTATACTTTAACTTTCATGCTTATCTCTCTTCCCTTGTCTAACACAGGAGATGTTGATCTGGGAATCTACAGTAGAAAATGTGATATTTCACTTGTCTGTGGCATAATATGGATAGGAAAACATTATTGTAAGGCTCTCCTTTTACAACTTAAATAAATAAACTACAAGGTCCAGTGAGAGTAAATGGTTTCTTCAGGTTACATGAGCTTGAATCCTGGGATTAAACTCATGTCTTCCAAATTCTAAGCCATTGAGCTTTCCCCCACTCCACACTGGACTCCTATAAAGTACCATCACATCCACTCATGTCAGGTCCACTCGGGACTGACCATCCCAACAGCAGTTCTGGAAGGAAAAGTGAACAAGGGGCTCCCAACACCCAGGAGCTGTTGTGCCCTTGTTTGGGCTGCCTGTTGGATATCCACCCATCCATCCTCCACCCCCCAGCAGCTCTTGACTCTTTGCAGTGGAGTTAGAGTGGCAGACCCAACACAGGAGAACAAGTGATGGCTGCTGCTTCATAAAAGGCAAGTGAATTTCAACAGGAGATTCATTCCCCACAAGGAAAATCAGAACCTCCTGGTCTTGGCCTGGGATCCTCCTTCCCAGCCCTACACACCCCTTCCCTCCTTTCTCAGTCAACTTTCTGGTCTTTCAGATTTTTGTTTTCATTTTATTTTAAGCATATTCTCTCTATTTTTACTTGTTATTGTTTTCATATTTTTAATGTTGACCTTTTTATTTCATATTTCCTATTTTTAATCTTTAATCTCTATCAATATTTTACCTTTCCATTTCATGGAATATTTGTATTTTCTCTTAGATCTTATCTTCTTCATTTTTTATGTTTTAATCTTTTATCTCACTGGTTTATAACCTGTTTGCTATTTTAAATATCATCCACTTTATCTTGTCATTTAAAAAACCTTAACTCTTTCCCTTTATTGGACTTGTGAGCTTATTTTTACCTTGTACTCTTTTTTCCCTCTTACCTTATACTCTTTTTTTATTTTAATGGCTTCCTAAGTTTCTACTCTACCTTCATTTAAAGATTTTCATTGATTTTTACTTATTTATTTAAAGTTTTAAACCAAGTCAAATTAAGTTATCATGAAAAAAATAAGAATAGTTGTTGCCACTGATGAGTGAGGGGTAAGGATATATCAGAAAGAGTATACAGGTTGTTTTCAGGATAATGGCCACATTCTGTATCCTGATGGTTGTGTTCTGTATCCTGATAAGGATTTGGATTATATGGGAGAATTGCACTTATTACAATCATCAATGGTACACTTAGAATTTGTGTATTTTATTATACACTTGATGTCAAAAGAAAAAAGAAATGCAAACATGCAACAAAAAGAAAAAACAAATATCCAGGAATAAACTTACCTAAGGAGACAAAAGAACTGTACACAAAAAATTATAAGACTAATGAAAGAAATCAAAGATGACATAAACAGATGGAGAGATATTCCATGTTCTTGGGTAGGAAGAATCAATATTGTGAAAATGACTATACTACAAAACACAATCTACAGATTCATGCAATCCCTATCAAATTACCAATGGCATTTTTCACAGAACTAGAACATAAAATTTCACAATTCATATGGAAACACAAAAGGCCACAAATGGCCAGAGCAGTCTTGAGAAAGAAGAATGGAGCTGGAGGAATCAACCTTCCTGGCTTCAGATTACACTACAAAGCTACAGTCATCAAGACAGTATGGTTACTGGCACAAAAACAGAAACATAGACCGATGGAACAAGAAAAAAAGCCCAGAAATAGACCCATGCACCTATGGGTACCTTATTTTTTAAAAAGGAGGCAAGAATATACAATGGGGCAAAGACAACCTCTTCAATAAATGGTGCTGGGAAAACTGGACAGCTACATGTAAAAGAATGAAATTAGAACACTTCCTAACACCATACACAAAGATAAACTCAAAATGGATTAAAGACCTAAATATAAGACCAGAAACTATAAAACTCTTAGAAGAAAACATAGGTAGAACACTCGATGACATAAATCAAAGCAAGTTCCTCTATGACCCATCCCCTAGAGTAACGGAAATAAAAACAAAAGTAAACAAGGGGGACATGATTAAACTTAAAAGTTTTCCACAGCAAAGGAAACTATAAGCAAACTGAAAAGACAACCCACAGAATGGGAGAAAATAATAGCAAATGAAACAACTGACAAAGGATTAATTTCCAAAAGATACAAGCAACTCATGCAGCTCATGTTTTTCTGCAACCAGAAAAACAAACAACCCAATCAAACAGTGGGAAAAAGACCTAAACAGACATTTCTCCAAAGAAGCCATACAAACAAGCACAGGAAAAGATGCTCAACATTGCTCATTACTAGAGAAATGCAAGTCAAAACTACAATGAGATATCACCTCACACCAGTCAGAATGGCCATCATCAAGAAGTCTTCAGACAATAAATGCTGGCGAGGATGTGGAGAAAAGGGAATGTCCTTGCACTGTTGGTGGAAATGTAAATTGATACAGCCACTATGGAAGACGGTATATAGATTCCTTAAAAAACTAGGAATAAGACCATCATATGACCCAGCAATCCCAATCCTAGACATATACCTTGAGGAAACCAAAACTGAAAAAGACACATGTATCCCATTGTTCATTGCACCACTATTTTCAATAGCTAGAACATGGAAGCAACCTAGATGTCCATCAATAGATGAATGAATAAAGAAATTGTAGTACATATACACAATGGAGTATTACTCAGCCATAAAAAAGAACACTTTTGAGTCAGTTCTGACGAGGAGGATGAACCTAGAACCTATTATACAGAGTGAAGTGAGTCAGAAAGATCCTAACGCATATATATGGAATCTAGAAAAATGGTACTGAAGAATTTATTTACAGAACAATGGAGAAACAGACATAGAGAACAGACTTATGGACATGGGGAGAGGGGAAGAGAGGGTGAGATGTATGGAAAGAGTAACATGGAAACTTACATTACCATATGTAAAATAGGTAGCCAACGGGAATTTGCTGTATGGCTCAGGAAACTCAAACAGCAGCTCTGTATCAACCTAGAGGGGTGGGATGGGGAGGGAGATGGGAGGGAGATTCAAAAGGGAGGGGATATATGTATGCCTATGGCTTATTCATTTTGAGGTTTTACAGAAAACAACAAAATTCTGTAAAGCAATTATCCTTCAATTAAAAATTAAATTAATTTTTTAAAAAAGAAATGCAAACAAACTAAGTTTTCACTGATTTTAATATTATTCAGCAAGAAATGTGGTAGGGAGAGCTCACATGATAAATACATTTTGAAGGCCCACCCTTTCCTTTGGCTTCCTACCACCACCCTTGATTTTCCCTTAAAATTATCCTAATTTTAGAAATGGCTTTTAAAACACAGCTCACAGAAAGAAACCCTCCTACATTGCCGGTGTAGATATAAATTGGTGCAGTCACTATGGCAAACAGTATGGAGGTTCCTTTAGAAACTAAAAAGAGAGTTACTATATGATCCTGCAATCCCACTCCTGAGTATATATCCAGGAAAAATTATAATTTGAAAGATACATGCATCCCAATGTTCACTGAAGCACTGTTTACAATAGCCAAGACAAGGAAGCAACATAAAATCCCATCAACAGATGTCTGGAAAAAGATGGAATGGGGGAAAGAGAGGGGCAGTAAAGGATCTATGCAGAATGCTATTAGGACAAGATACAAATTTTAACATAGGCTGTGAATTAGATAATAATAATGTATGAACATTAAATGTTCTGATTTTTACTACTATGCTGAGATTATAGGGCTTCCCAGGTGACTCAGTAGTAAAAAAATTTCCCTACCAATGCAGGAGACTCACATCCCATCCCTGGGTCAGGAAGAGGAAATGGCAATCCACTCCAGTATTCATGCTGGGATCATCCCATGTACAGAGGGGCCTGGTGGGCTACAGGGGGTCACATAATGTCAATACAACTGAGTGACTGAGCACACATGCATGGTGAGATTATGTAAAGGAATAACTTTGCTCCTAGGAAGTCACACTAAAGTATTTGGGGATAAAAGTCTATGATGTCTCACTAGCCAAATCTGGGTCATTTGGGGCATCAAAATAGATAATGATGGTAATGAATTATAACCCAAGGGAACAGAAAGAGGAATTTATGAATCCATATAGATATAAATACATATATGAAATGAAATGGAAAGCTCTTTCTTACAGAATTATTCTCAAATTAGGAAAGAGAGTATGTGTGAGAGAAAGCACAAACAAGTAGGGAAAACTATAACAACTGGTGAAACTCAGTAAGGGAGAGTTTGAATGCAGTATGCTAACAGCAGGCGCTCAGATGGGAAGGAAGGTAGACTGATGGTGGGAAGGTGCTAGATGAATTAGGTCTTCATTTCACATAACTCTTGTGGGAAAAAGACAGTGGAGGATTCTTTTTTGGGCTCCACACTCCAGCCACCCTCTAATACATTTCTTTCCAGACTGTTTTATGTCCCTCCTCAGTAAGGTCAAAGGACCAAAAGTCAAACTCTTGGAGAGTTCACTGCCTTCTTCATGACAGTTAGGCTGGCCAGACTGTGGACTATTTCAACTGCTTGAAAAGACATCAACACCTATGGACAATTAATCTTCGTCAAAGGAGGCAAGAATATACAATTGAGGAAAGACAGTCTCTCTAACAAGTAGTGTTGGGAAATTTAGACAATCACGTGTGAATCAGTGACGTTAGAGCACACCTTCACATCATCCACACAAAAAAATTCAAAATGGCTTAAAGACTTAAATATAAAACAAGATATCATAAACACCTAAAAAGGAACACAGGCACAATATTTTCTGATATAAATCATGTAAATGTTTTCTTAGGTTTTTTATTCCCAAGGCAATAGAAATAAAAACAAAAATAAACAAATGGGACCTAATCAAGCTTATAAGATTTTGTACAGCAAAGGAAACCATAAACAAAATGAAAAGACAACCTATGAATGGGGAGAAAATATTTGTTAAGTGATGCAATCAATAGGGTTTAATTTCCAAACTATACAAATAATCCATACAATTTACAACAAAAAAAAATCAGCAACCCAATCAAAAAATGGGCAGAAGATCTAAATAGACATTTCTCCAAAGAAGACACACAGATGGCCAACAGGCACACAAAAATATACTCATCATCGCTTATTATGGAGAAGGAAATGGCAACCCACTCCAGTATTCTTGCCTGGAGAATCCCAGGGACAGAGGAGTCTGGTGGGTTGCCGTCTGTGGGGCCACACAGAGTCGGACATGACTGACGTGACTTAGCAGCAGCAGCATCACTAATTATTAGAGAAATACAAATTAAAACTATAATGAGGTACCACCTCACAATGGTTAGAATGGCCATCTTTTGAAAGTCTACAAATAATGAATGCTGGAGAAAAGGAACCCTCTTACACTGTGGTAGGAATGTAAGTTGGTGGAAAACAGTAAACTAAAAGCAAAGTTGCCATATGATCCAGCAATTCCACTCCTGGGCATATACCCAGGCAAAACTATAATTAAAATAGATATATGCACCTCTGTGTTCATAGTAGCATTATTTATATTAGCCAAGGCATGGAAACAACCTAAATATCCATCAACAGATGAATGGATAAAGAAGATGTAAGATATATATATATGACTGAATATTACTCAGCCATTAAAAAGAATGAAATAATACTATTTGCAGCAACATGGATGGACCTAGAGATTACCATACTAAGCAAAATAAGTCAGAGGACAAATACCATGATATCACTTATATGTGAAATCTAAAAAATGATACAAATGAAACAGAAACAGACTCACAGTTATAGAGATGTAGTGTTGCCAAGGAAATGGCAACCCACTCCAGTACTCTTGCCTAGAAAATCCCATGGATGGAGGAGTCGCAAAGTCCATGGGGTCGCAAAGAGTCGGACACGACTGGGTGAATTCACTTTCACTTTTTTAAAGGGTAAGGGGCTGGGGGAGAAGTTTTAGGAGTTGGGGATTAGCATATGCAAATGACTATGTACAGAATGGATAAATAAAGCCCTACTGTATAGCACAGGAAGCTATATTCAATATTGTGATAAACCATAATGGAAAAGAATATATATATATATATATATATATATATATATGTATGTATAACTTAGTCACTTTGCTGTACAGCAGAAATTAACACAACATTGTCATCAACTATATTTCAATAAATTTTTTAAAAAAATTATCAAACCTGCCTTTTCTGGTCAGTTGCATTAGGCAACAAAGGTCTACACAGGAAATCAGGAAAGCCTGTTTTAATCCAGGTCACAGGCCAATGTAATCCCTTGGAATATGTCTCAGTGTGGCTGACACAGGCTATCTCAGATCCACTGTCTGGCTTCTTCAAGGAGAAGATATTATGGAGTGAATTGTCCTGAAGGACAAGTCAAAGTTGAGAATCTTGGTTTTAGTGACAGTGTACCTTTCTGCCCCACATCTCTTGTTAGATTCTCTTGTAGAATTCCACTGAGGGTCTTTGTACCAGTTTCAGGAAGTAATTTTCCCTGTAGAATGAAAAATGGGATTCTCAGGCCACTCAAGCCCACTGCTGTCAGACATCACCCACACTCTCTGGGGAAATTCTTGACTCCTTGTATAAATGAACCCACACTGAGCCCTACCCTAGTACCAGTGCCCTGACCCAGAAAATTCCAAGTGTTCCCTAGTTCCGGGAATTGGCTGATGCTCCACCTTGGACTGGACAAACTTGACTTGCCAGATGTGGGGAAAATCAGCTTACCTGAGAAAAGAGTTTAACTGGGTGATAGGCCTTAAGTCTTAAGTTGCTTCCCTTTGGGCTTGGTAAGTGTTTGCCCCTTAATGAATAAGTTATAGTAGTGTGGCAAAAATTTTAATTGAGTGTGTTGGTTTTTTAAATGGGTTCTAATATCTGCTTATAAGAAATCTCAATTAAAAAAAAAGAAATCTCAATTTTGAGATATTAATCTCTCCAAATTAGTAATGAAAAGTTGAATAGCTGTTAGAGGAGAAAAGAGGAACAAGATATATGTAGCCTCAAAATATTGCTCCACACATAATGCTCATTGATCACAAAGAGGGAAATAGTAAATTTACAATAAGACATCTGAATAACACCAACTCAAACCAAGTGCCTGCAGACATGATACACTAAGAATGCAATAACAATTGTTGAGAATAACTGAGAGACTCCTTCCTCTTTCTTCTGGACTGCTCCTAAGCTCCATCACTCATATGGCTGGAACCTCTTCTACCCAGCTCCCATTAACTCCCTTGGAAGCTGGATATTATTTGTTTTAGCACCTTTCCTACACTCACCCTACCAACCTCCAAAGTTCACAGTTTGCTCTCCATATGGTCTTTTATGATGCTGTTTAAATCTCAAATAACTCAGTGTCTTCCATGGCAGAGTTCAGTTCAGTTCAGTCGCTCAGTCATGTCCGACTCTTTGCGACCCCATGAACTGCAGTACGCCAGGCCTCCCTGTCCATCACCAACTCCCAGAGTTTACCCAAACTCACGTCCATTGAGTCGGTGATGCCATCCAACCATCTCATCCTCTGTCGTCCCCTTCTCCTCCTGCCCTCATCTCTAAGACTCTGAATACCAGACCTTGCAGTAAGACCAATGAGACTGCCAAGAATCATTTAGGAAAGAATGGGTTAATTTCCTATGAGGTTAAGGTGTTCTTTTAGAGACTTGCCAAAATTCATTATGAATAGAATCTAATGGTACTAAAAGGTAGCTCATGGGAAAAATTAAAGACAAATTTTATTATCTGTCTGCTCTCAAAGTTACTATATTAGAGTTAGGTCTTGTCTCATTACTATCCTTGGAGTTAATATTTAGGACCAAGTAGAAAGAGACATAAAGAACGCAATGGCAAGCCACTCTAGTACTCTTGCCTAGAAAATCCCATGGATGGAGGAGCCTGGTAGGCTGCAGTCCATGGGGTCGCTAAGAGTCGGACACGACTGAGTGACTTCACTTTCACGCATTGGAGAAGGAAATGGCAACCCACTCCAGTGTTCTCGCCTGGAGAATCCCAGGGACCGGGGAGACCGGTGGGCTGCCATCTATGGGATCGCACCGCATCAGACATGACTGAAGCGACTTAGCAGCAGCAGCAGCAGAAAGAGACAGCTTTCCCTAAGTTTTAAGTCTCTGTATCTCCAAGAAGGCAAAGTGGTTGTCTGAGGAGGCCTACATACAGCTGAGAAAAGAAGAGAGGCAAAAGGCAAAGGAGAAGGGGAAAAATACACCCAACTGAATGCAGAGTTCCAGAGAATAGCAAGGAGAGATAAGAAAGCCTTCTTAGGTGAACAATGAAAAGAAATAGAGGAAAACAATAGGATAGGAAAGACTAGAGATCACTTCAAGAAAATTGGAGATACCAAGGGAACATTTCAGGTAACAATGGGCACAATAAAGGGCAGAAACAGCAACGATCTAACAGAAGCAGAAGAGATTAAAAAGAGGTGGCAAGAATATACAGAACTATACAAAAAAGGGCTTAATGACCTGGATAACCACAATGGTGTGGTCGCTCACATAGAGCCAGACATCCTAGAGTATGAAATCAAGTGGGCCTTATGAAACATTACTACAAGCAAAGTTAGTGGAGATGATGGAATTCCAACTGAGCTATTTAAAATCCTAAAAGATGATGCTCAGCGAAAGTGCTGCACTAGATATGCAAAATTTGAAAAACTCAGAATGGCTGCAGGACTGGAAAAGACCAGTTTTCATTCCAGTTCCTAAGAACTGGAGGTTCTTAGGAATGTCAAAGACTGTTCAGACTAGCATACAATTGCATTCATTTCACATGCTAGCAAGGTAATGCTCAAAATCCTTCCAGCTAAGTCTCGGCAGTGTGTGATCCAAAAACTTCCAGACATACAAGCTGGATTTAGGAAAGGCAAAGGAACCAGAGATCAAATTGCCAACATCTATCGGATCATAGGAAAAACAAGGGAATTCCAGAAAAATATCTACGTCTGCTTCATTGACTACGTTAAAGCCTTTGACTGTGTGGATCACAACAAACTGTGGGAAATTCTTCAAAGGATGAGAATACCAGACCACCTTACCTGCCTCCTGAGAAACCTGTATGTAGGTCAAGAAGCAACAGCCAGAACTGGATATGGAACAACAGACTAGTTCCAAATTGGGAAAGGAGTATATCAAGGCTGTATATTGTCACCCTGCTTATTTAACTTATATCCAGAGTACATCATGCAAAATCCAGGCTGGATGAAGCAAAAGCCAGAATCAAGATTGCCAGGAGAAATATCAATAACCTCAGATATGCAGATGACACCACCCTTATGGCAGAAAGTGAAGAGGAACTAAAGAGCCTCTTGATGAGGGTGAAAGAGCTGGTTTAAAACTCAACATTCAAAAACTAAGATCATGACATCTGGTCCCATCGTTTCACGGTAAATAGATGGGGGAAAAAAGTGGAAACAGTACCAGACTTTCTTTTCTTGGGCTTCAAAATCACTGTGGATGGTGACTGCAGCCACAAAATTAAAGGATGCTTGCTTCTTGGAAGAAAAGCTATGACAAAACCTAGATAGCATACTAAAAAGCAGAGATATCACTTTGCCAGCAAAGGTCTACATAATCAATGCTATGGTTTTTCCAGTATTCGTGTACGAATGTGAAAGTTGGACCATAAAGAAGGCTGAGCACTAAAGAATTGACACCTTTGAAGTGTGGTGCTGGAGAATATTCTTGAGAGTCTCTTGGACAGCAAAGAGATCAAACCAGTCAATCCTAAAGGAAATCAACCCTGAATATTCACTGGAAGGGCTGATGCTGAAGCTAAAGCTCCAATACTTTGGCTACCTGATGCAAAGAACTGACTCATCAGAAAAAATCCTGATGATACGAAAGATTGAGGGCAAGAGGAGAAGGGGACATCAGAGAATGAGATGGTTGGATGGCATCACCAACTCAATGGATATGAATTTGAGTAAAGCGACCCCATGAACCGCAGCATGCCATGCCTCCCTGTCTATCACCAACTCCCGGAGTCCACCCAAACACATGTCTATCGAGTCGGTGATGCCATCCAACCATCTCATCCTCTGTTGTCCCCTTTTCCTCCTGCCCTCAATCCCTCCCAGCATCAGGGTCTTTTCAAATGAGTCAGCTCTTCACATCAAGTGGCCAAAGTATTGGAGTTTCAGCTTCAACATCAGTCCCTCCAATGAACACCCAGGACTGATCTCCTTCAGGATCGACTGGTTGGATCTCCTTGCAGTCCAAGGGACTCTCAAGAGTCTTCTCCAACACCACAGTTCAAAAGCATCAATTCTTTGGCGCTCAGCCTTCTTTATAGTCCAACTCTCACATCCATACATGACCACTGGAAAAACCATAGCCTTGACTAGACGGACCTTTGTTGGCAAAGTAATGTCTCTGCTTTTTAATATGCTATCTAGGTTGGTCATAACTTTCCTTCCAAGGAGCAAGCATCTTTTAATTTCATGGCTGCAATCACCATCTGCAGTGATTTTGGCACCCAGAAAAATAAAGTCTGACACTGTTTCCACTGTTTCCCCATCTATTTCCCATGAAGTGATGGGACCAGATGCCATGATCTTAGTTTTCTGAATGTTGAGCTTTAAGCCCACTTTTTCACTCTCCTCTTTCACTTTCATCAAGAGGCTCTTTAGTTCTTCCTCACTTTCTGCCATAAGGGTGGTGTCATCTGCATATCTGAGGTTATTGATATTTCTCCAGGCCATCTTGATTCCAGCTTGTGCTTCTTCCAGCCCAGCATTTCTCATGATGTACTCTGCATATAAGTTAAACAAGCAGGGTGACAATAGACAACCTTGATGTACTCCTTTTCCTATTTGGAACCAGTCTGTTGTTCCATGTCCAGTTCTAACTGTTGCTTCCTGACCTGCATACAGGTTTCTCAAGAGGCTGGTCAGGTGATCTGGTATTCCCATCTCTTTCAGAATTTTCCACAGTTTATTGTGATCCACACAGTCAAAGGCTTTGGCATAGTCAATAAAGCAGAAATCAATGTTTTTCTGGAACTCTCTTGCTTTTTCGATGATCCAGAAGATGTTGGCAATTTGATCTCTGGTTCCTCTGCTTTTTCTAAAACCAGCTTGAACATCTGGAAGTTCATGGTTCATGTGTTGCTGAAGCCTGGCTTGGAGAATTTTAAGCATTACTTTACTAGCTATGTGAGATGAGTGCAGTTGTGCGGAAGTTTGAGCATTCTTTGGGGTTGCCTTTCTTTGGCACTGAAATGAATACTGACCTTTTCCAGTCCTGTGGCCACTGATTTTTCCAAATTTGCTGGCATATTGAGTGCAGCACTTTCACAGCATCATCTATCAGCATTTGAAATAGCTCAAAAGTGCCTATTAGATACAAACTAAAGAGAATTAGGGATTGCAAGACAGGAAAAGCAAAACTAGAGGAAACAAACAAAACTGTAAAGCTTACATCATGATAATCAGACGTTTCTGGGAGTTTTCAAAACCTAAATATTACCATAAACTTCTTATCACATTAAAAAGTAATTTATAATCAGTCTATATTGTAAAATCTGTTTGACCATTAGATATGGAAATAGGGACAGATTCTGAGACATTGTTATCAGAGCTATGAATTAGATGAATGAGGTTGTAGAAGTCCAGGTCTCGGTTAACTGCTGAGAAGTTTGTTTTCCCAGCTCTATGAACCCAAGTATCCTTATGTACAGGCTGCTTCCTTGCTGAGTCTAGGTAGTGCTCCTATGTATTGAACAACTGATTTGTGAAAATAAATATAACCAAATAAATTACCTGGGGAGATTCCCAACCCCAGAACTATTAATGAATTGCTTGAAAGTGTGTCCCTCAGGTCCCTATTTGTATATATTTTTATTGTTTCTACTACTATACTACCAGATAAAACCATTTTGAACTTCATCACAGTTTTTAAAGGGTAAGTTTACTGTTCCCAAATTACAGAATCAGAGTGTTAGCAAAGTTAGTCCCCAAGAGCAGTCACCCAAAGGTGGTGGTATCCTGTAGGTCCACATGTCCCAGGACCAACCATTTTCTTGAGCATCATTGCTGAGACCCTGGAAAGCTTTATGGACAATCACCATGGAAGGGTGCCACTTCGCAACAAGTCTACCCCAACCCTGACAGACAAGAAACTGAAGAAAAGGAAGAAAGAGTTCTTCCCACCCAATCAAACTCTATAAGCTTCCTATTAGATAGTTGCAGCTAAATGTTATGCTTCTGCAGTAACAAAAGCTAATGTCACAGGGAACGTGCATGCTGAAAGAACCCAGCTAAAGAGAGCTGCAGCTTGTGATCACAGAAAAGGATGCTACTGACAGCAGTATCCTTATTTCCTTCCTGAAAAATTCCCAGAAAGCAAATACCTCATGCAGAAGGAGGTGATCTTCCGGCATAGTTAATCCACAACTGATCATTGACAAACCCTGTATTAACTTGTATGGAAATATCTTCAGAGTTACACAGGATTACATATGTTCCTTTTAGATTTTTTCTTTATATTTCAGTAGACAGGAATTGATTATAGATGGAGATCACAAGATAGATACACTATGGACCCTCGTTATTGACACTTAATGAGAACCTGATCCTTAACCCACTGTCAGAGATACGATCTATAACTGATCAGGTGGAAATTGCATGAAAGGTGCCACCACTACTTTTATCTTGTATATTCATACCACTCTCCACTGGGCTAGATATGTACCTTGTCATGGAATAGAAAAGAAAAAACATTCTCACATACAGACCCTATTCTTTCATCATTTGTAATATAGTGGCCTGCTATATAATTCCTACCACAGAGAAGGGCTACATACAAGTCAACTATTCAGAACTAAAGTCATTGTTTTGGGTAGGCATCTCCATAACATTTGGACTTAGGAGCCAGTTTATCTGGGTTTGAATCTCAGCTCTGCCACCAGTTGCAGTACCAGTTGCATGACTCATCTGTAACATGGCAGTAACAGCATCTGCCTCATGTGATTGTTCTGAAGGTTAAATAAGTTCACTTATGTGAAGTGCTTATGTAAGGTACATATAGCATATAGTAAACTCCATGTAAGCTTTAGTTGTGAACATTGTTACTTGACTGGAATACAGTACACTCATTTATTCACTACAGTAAGTTAACTCATTTAGGTGACTATACATAGACATCTTTTAATAACCAATTTATGGCCAAGGAGATAACTTACAATATCTGATTTAATTTCTCCAAAACTAAAATTGATGCAGCCATTGGGACTCCACCACCCTTTTGATTAGGCACTGATACACACCTAAGATTACTGAAGGGGAGAAACTTAGCCATGTCCTCAAGTACTTCTTGGCCCACGTGGAGGCAAAGTGCTCTTCTATTTATGGTTTCGTTTTAAAAATACTTAACTATGAGGCTGTATTCCAGTTACTGCTCATAGAGCATCATTTCCTATTCACTGCTCTCAAAATTTATCAAAAACTCAGCTGTAAAAGCATTACTTATAAAAGCTTGCCTGAGAGACTTTCCTAGTGGTGCAGTAGTTAAGAATCCACCTTGCAATGCAGGGGACATGGGTTCGATCCCTGGTTGGGGAGCTAAGATCCTACATGGCATGCAGCAACTAAGCCTGAGTGCCGCACTACTGAGTCCAGGCACCACAACGAGAGAGTCTGTGTACACGAAAGATCTCTCATGATACAATGAAGATCCTGTGTGCCACAAGTAAAACCTGATGCAGCCAAATAAGTAAATAAATAAATTTTTAAAAGTTTTCCTAAAAGGTACACATTCCTCAAAACTATTAAATCATCATCATCCTAAAAGAATTTTATTAGGATTATTGTTCTTTTCATTAAAGAGTATCCTCTCAAGAGGGATTCAAGGAGAAATTTCTTTCTGGTCTCACTATCAGAAATTGTAATAGAATGTTTATTGAGCATTACCAAGAACCTATTACTTGTCAAAGCACTTTGTGTGTATTAACTCGTTTAATCTGTGAAACATTTCTGTGAGTAGATACATAATAATCTTTGTTTTACAAGTGAGAACACTGAAAAACAAAGAGGTTAAGTAACTCATCCATATTCACATAGCTAGTAAATTGTAGAGTTTAGAACTCAGGTAGTCTATCTTCAAGGAATAGTTTCCAAACCACCATCCTATACTGACTCTTGGAAAATATACACTGACTCCTGAACAGCTTTTTGATCTCGTCTCATTGACTTTTATGAATCAAAAACTGATTTTAATTCATTACGAGGAAGTTCAGAGCCAAATTCCTAACCACAGAAGAGATCTTATGGCATAAATTTTATATCACAATCTAAATTCTAACTTTCATCTTTTCTTATTTACATTTTTCCCTTATCCCATCAGCCTTATTCATTTAAAAAATTATGTGTGCCTGATATCAAAACCTGTCCAGAACAGTAAGGAAAGAAATATTACAAGCCAGTCTTACTCATGAACATAGGTGCAAAAAATATTAAAAACATCAGCAAGCTGATTTAAGCAATATACTTAAGAAAAAAAAATATCATAACCAGATTAAATTTATCTAAGGAATGCAAGAGTAATTTATCATTAAAAAAATGTGAGTAATGAAATTCATCATACCAACAAAATTAATGAGAAAAATCACATGATTACCTGAATCCATGCAAGGAAAAATATATAATAAAATACAATATCCACTCATAATTTTCCAAAAATCTTAACAAGCTTGGATTAGAAGGGACCTTCTTTCCCTTCTATTAATAAAGGAATTTTAAATATAAACCTATAGTACACAACACATTAATGCTAAAATACTGAAAATATTTCCTTTAAGATGAGGAACCAGACAAGGGCTCCCATTATCTTACTATTCAACACTGTATTGTACCCAGTCAACAGAGAAATGCAGGATAGAGAAGAGGCAAAACAATTACTATCTGGTGATGATATGACTATGTATATAGAAAATAAAACTCTACAGGTAACTCACTAGAATTAATAAGAATCAATATGCAAAAATCAATTACATTATACATACAACAAAAATAAATAAGGATCAAAGTTTTTAATAGCTACCATTCTCAATAGCTTTTTTTTTAATTTATGGAGAAAAATTATAATCTATACTTCCCTGGTGGTCTAATTGTTAAGAATCTGCCTGCCAATAAAGGGGACACAGGTTCAAGCCCTAATCCAGGAAGATTCCACATGCTGAGGAACAGCTGAGCCCAGGTTTCATATCTACTGAAGCCCATGCACTTAGAGTCTGTGCTCTGCAACAAGAGAAGCCACTGCAATAAGTTCACTTACAACTAGAGAGTAGGCCCTGCTCACCACAGCTAGAGAAAGCACACGCATAGCAACAAAGATCCAGTGCAGCCAAAAATAAACAAATACATATTTTTAAAAACTAATAAAAAGTAGAAATATACCATGTTCATGGGTTGAAAAACTCAATAATTTAAAGATGTCAATTTTTCCCAAATTGAGGTCATCTCAATCAAAATCCCAGCATTCTGTGTATTTGTTTATGAAACTTTACAGGACAATTCTAAAATTCATATGGAAAAACAAAAGTCCTAGGAGAGATAAACTCCTACTAACAAAAGACATAGTAAGATAACCTGTTCTACTAGATATTAAGATGTTTTACAAACTATAGACTTGAGACAGTACAGTACTTGTGCAGAAACAGACAGGTCGGTAAAATTAAGTAATGATCCCAAAAACAGTCCTATACACATTTGGATGCTTGATGTTTGACAGAGGTGGTTCTGTAAACCAAATAAGGAAAAATACTTTCTAGTAATGGTGCTGAGACAATTACCCACATGGAAAAATGTAAAACTGGACTCTTACTACACACAAATATCAACTGCAGAATTAAAGTCCCAAAAGGAAATGGTAAAACAGAAAACTTTCAGAGACACGTGCACCCCAGTGTTCATCGCAGCACTGTTTATAATAGCCAGGACATGGAAGCAACCTAGATGCCCATCAGCAGATGAATGGATAAGGAAGCTGTGGTACATATACACCATGGAATTTTACTCAGCCATTAAAAAGAATTCATTTGAATCAGTCCTAATGAGATGGATGAAACTGGAGCCCCTTATACAGAGTGAAGTAAGCCAGAAAGATAAAGAACATTACAGCATACTAACACATATATATGGAATTTAGAAAGATGGTAACGACAACCCTATATGCAAAACAGAAAAAGAGACACAGAAATACAGAACAGACTTTTGAACTCTGTGGGAGAAGGTGAGGGTGGGATATTTCAAAAGAACAGCATGTATACTATCTATGGTGAAACAGATCACCAGCCCAGGTGGGATGCACGAGACAAGTGCTCAGGCCTGGTGCACTGGGAAGACCCAGAGGAATCGGGTGGAGAGGGAGGTGGGAGGGGGGATCGGGATGGGGAATACGTGTAAATCTATGGCTGATTCATATCAATGTATGACAAAACCCACTGAAATGTTGTGAAGTAATTAGCCTCCAACTAATAAAAAAAAAAATTATTATTAAAAAAAAAAACAGAAAACTTTCAGATGAAAATATAGGAGAATATTTTAATTACCCATGGATAGAAAAAACAGTTGCAAATAAGGCCAAATACATAAATCATAAAGTTAAAGCTCAATAAATTTGATGGAATTAACATTAAAGACTTCTATTTATAAAAAATCCTATAATAAAAGAGAAAGATGTCATAAAATTGAAGAAAACATGAGCAATTCATATAAGCCACAAAGGAATCATAACCAGAACATATAAATAACTCATATGAATCAATTTTTTAAAGGCAAAGACTCAGAAACGAATTTGAATAGGTCCTTTCACAAAAGAGGAAATCTGAAAGACCCACAAACATATGAAGTGAAGTCGCTCAGTCATGTCTGACTCTTTGCAATCCCATGGACTGTAGCCTACCAGGCTCCTCTGTCCATGGGATTTTCCAAGCAAGAATACATTTCCTTCTCCAGGAGATCTTCCCAACCCAGGGATTGAACCGGAGTCTCCTGCATTGTAGGCAGACACTTTATACCATCTGAGCCACCAAACATATGAAAGAATGCTCAATTTCATTAGCGATCAAGAAAACACAAACTAAAATACAATGAATTATAATTTTATACCTATAAGACTGACAAAAATGTAAAAGTCTTTCCATTTAAATTTTCAAATAGCATGCATTGATGAGGACATGGAACCAAAGGACTCATCACCCACTCTAGGTGAGAGGGAAATTGGAGAAGTCACTTCGGTAAATGGTTTAACATAATCTAGTATGGAAAGATGACGAAGTCATACCACAAGATTATATATAGGCACAGAACTGGCTTTGTTAGAGAAGATTGAAGCAATCAGCAAATCATGGATGGTTCATTGCTGGCTCAGTCTCCCACAAAGAAGTATGAAGGGCCAGGGTACCACTAGATGCACCAGGTAGCTCTGCTTCAGAGGCAAGACCCATGAGAAGGGCCTTGCTAATGTGTGGAACAAGGGGTGGGCATGGGGTGTGGTCAGTGTCAAGCAAAATATAAATTATTTTACATTTTTCTTTAAATGTTTATATAATTTCTAAAGGTTACTTTCCATTTACAGTTACTACAAAATATTGGCTGTATTTCCTGTGTTGTGCAATGCATCCTTGAACCTGTCTTACACCTGATAATTTGTATCTCCCACTCCCCTACCCCCAGAAAAGAACAAAACTCTGTAAAGCAATTATCCTTCAAATAAAAAATAAATCAAAAAAAAAAAAAGAAAGAAATCAACAACAGAATTCAAAAAAGGCAAAACTAAAGTATATATTTTTTGCACGTGTGCTCAATCATGTCTGACTCTTTACAACCCCATGAACTGTAGCCCTCCAGGCTCCTCTGTCCATGGAATTATTCAGGCAAGAATACCTGAGTGGGTAGCCATTCCTTCCTCCAGGGGATCTTCCCAATCCAGGGACTGAAGGTGAGTCTGCTGCATTGCAGACAGATTCTTGACCACTGAGGCACCTAGGAAGTCCATATATTTTTTAGGGATATACTTATAAATGGTAAAACTATAGAGAGAAGCAATGGAATAATCATCACAAAATTATAATTTTAATATTATTGCACATGTATAAAAGATTTGGTGGCAGGGGGTGGGGGTAGGGGAGTGGTCCTTTCCTGGTGGTTCAATGGCTAAGACTCCAAGCTCCCAGTGCAGGAGGCCCAGGTTTAATCCCTGGTCAGGGAACTAGATCCCACATGCTACAACTAAAACCCAACATGGCTAAGTTAAACTTTTTAAAAGCAATTTAGTTAGGAAGCAGGGGTGGGCATGTAGCTGCAGAAGGACCCAAACAGTGCTTCTAAAGCACTGCCAGTGCTCTTTATCTTAACCTGAGTGGTCGATGCCCAAGTGTTTGTTTTATTATTATTCTTTCAACAGTACATATACATGTTTACACTAAGCTCATTCACAATTTAAAAACCAAAGTTACAAGTATATGAAAAACAAAGATAAACCTTTGAGCAGATTTTAAGTCTTATCCTTGGGATAAATTTCTCAGGACATTATTGCTAAATCAAAAGGCATGAACACTTTGGAAGGGTCAGCATGTATACACACTTCAGTGGCACCCCTATTTTAAGCTTTGTTTTATTATATATGCATATATGTAAATTGCCTTCACTCTTCTGGATCAAGAAGAAGCCTAAATAAACCAACAATAAGATGAGGATGTGGAAGTATATGCAGGGAACAGAGTCCTGTTGCCTGTGTGGCATTTTTCCCCATTGGAAACACTAACAGATTAGATTTCTGAGAAGGAGACAAACATGTTGGTGGTGGTATCCCAGGATCACTGATCTGGAACCTTCCTCATGACCCAATGTAAGGGACCAGAAACTCTTCTCACCTTCAGCCTAAGAATACACTTCTGGGCTTTTCTACCTGCCCATAGCTGGAGGCCATCTCAGACCACCTAATATCAGCTTTCCTATCCGCCTGGAACTCATTGCAGCCTTTTCCTATTTGTGCGTGAGATTCTTTATCAGCTCATCTCGACAGAAGTGCCAAGTGACTTCAAACCCAACAGTAGCTCTTAGCAAAAAGTATAATGTAAACATCCTAAGAAATACTTCCTTCTGAGGCTTTGCAGGTTGTGAAAATAAATATTGTTGACTGGTCCTGGGGAGAAACAAATCTCCCCCTGCTACAAAGACTGCAGGAAAAGTAGAAGCCTCTGCAGCTCCCATGTCCGTGGCCTAACATTGTCCCAGGGAACACCCTGCTGATGCCCCATTGCCCTCTCCCCACATCGCCAACAGAGCCCTTCCCAGGAGGGAAATACTTGTCTCCACGTCTGTCTCTCTCTTTTCCCGTCTGGCTCTATCTCGTGCACCTTTTATCCTCCACACCAGCATGGTGCTGCTACCTATAACGTACTCTACTGCCAAAAGAAATCACCCTCAAAGACCAGTAACACTGCCATCTTTTTACCCAAGGGAAAATGTGGGTACAGATTGGCAAAGAAACATGCCACAGCTACAGAGAGGGTGGTAAGAGGCAGAATTGTTAAGTCTTCTGAATCCCATTCCCATTTACTTCCAGGGCATGAAGTTTTCAGTAACAACTGTATTGATACAGTTCTTGGGCTCCTCAAGTCTGTATCTCTGCCCTGGCAGAAACAAAATGAGCTAATTAAATGCTTGCCACTGGCTTATTTTGGAAACTTCATGGAGTGTGTGAAAGCCTGAATGAATTTCAGGCCACTATTGATTACTTCAAATGCGGAGGAAGTCATCCAAGCATGTGAAGAAGGTGAGGAAGCTAAACCCATGGCCGAGGGTTATTAATATTGTAATGCTTTTGCTTATTGGCGCAGAAAAGCAACTCTTGGCTATATAAGGGACTAAAGCTTTAAGGCTATCATGGCGGAGAGTAAATAGAATCCTTCAAGGTTGAAGAAGAGTCCAACCAAACACTCTATCTAATTGCTTTGGAATAACCAAAATCACCCTGCTTACTGTGGGGGAAAGAAAATAAATGGATTGTATTTAGAGGAAACTAAAGGCACAATTGGGTCATTCTCTGTGGGGCTAGTAGCGAGTGTTACCTTGGCACAGACCCCCAGATGGGCAGTGATTAAGTGAAAAGTAGTTCATGCTGCTTAAAATGATCTAACAACTTTTAAATATAAAATAGGCCATTGCAAAACTTAAAGGCTTCCAGTGGATCTGCACAACTCCCCATGATTAAGAGCTTTCAGGGGGTGTGTGAATCTTTCCCGACCCCTCCTTCCAGCACATAAACCAGAAAGGTATGACTGAATCAGTGGTGACACTGATAAGGTTTTCGATCACAGCATTAGTCTCCGTCACAAAGATTTCTGGGAACCAAATTAAATCTCTCCTATTTCTCACGAAGAAGGTTTTCTTATAGGCTTTCACTCCAGATTGGCATGTCCAACTTTTGAACTTTCCTATCCAAAATAACCTGACATGGTAATTTCCATTGCATGGTGAAATCACTTAAGAGAACAAAGGATGCTTTGAAGAAACATGCACCATCCTTCAATAGTTGGCACAGGACCAACCCAGACCAAACAACCTTGGAAACACCTAGCCCTGAGCTCTGGCTCTTCCAACTCATCACCTCTGTGTGTGGACCTTTTAGTGGTAATATTTAGGAAGCCACTAACATATGTGAGAGTCTTAAGTTAGAAATTCAGATGGATATTTAAGCAAGGAAGATTATATGTTTCAAAATAATTATCGATCAAGTGATTTCCAATATAGTGTCAAACTAAATGATTCTAAAAACACTTTAACAATTAAGAAGAGCTTTTTTCAATATGGATTTTCAGGAGGCAGTATTAATTATTCTCTATTAGCAAAAAAAAAAAGGGGGGGAGTGTAATTTATTCTCTGTTAGCAAAAGAAAGTGTAACTTAATTTGCAGATTATTCTAAAAGTCTGCCAGAACATGGCTCATGCGTCCCCTGGAACTTTTCATTCAGTCCATTGGCCATCAGACCCAGAAACCCCTGCTCTATAATCTGTTGGATATTCTCCCTCCTCATGTTCCTCCAGCTGCTGGCACAGCCTCTGTCTGAAGCCTTTGCTTCACCTCAGGCCTCCTCACATCTCCTGCCTTTTACGTCTTCTCAAGCTCTCCATTGCCTGGAGAGAAAGTTCAGACTCTTCAGCAGCACTATGACCCCTCACAAGACCCCAGTCTACCCTCCAGCCTCACCTTTGTCTGCCTTCCAGCACCTTACGCTCCAGCAGAGCTAGAGCCCCCCTCCACCCCCAAACTGGTCTAGCAATTCATGTCTGTCTTTTAATACAGTACTCTGCCTAAAATAACTTTTCCTTGCTCCTTATCAGAAAAAAATTCTACTTATTTGATACCAAGCTCCTCACAACTTCTTGATATTTCCTCCTCTCTCCTCTCTTCTGCACTTCCACTTCTTTCCGGAACTGTGTCAGTTACGCATTTATCATCCCGGATCCAGGACCCTGTGGGCAGGGCCCTTGCTGGCCTTAACTCGTGTATCTCTGCTGCTCTCAGTGTCCAGCACACAGAAGCCACAGTACATCTTTGCTGAAAGAATATATTCTATTGCATTTCCAGAGAAATGGTATTGTCCCCAAGAGTCGAAATTGGAGAGATATCATACACTTTACAAGGAGCAACCACTCAGTGAGGTAACACCCACACCCATTGAGTTCACAAAAATACTTATTATATCACCAGGTTTGGATACATAGCGCTGATACTGCTGTGTTGACAACATTGCATCTCTCCACAGTCACATATTTTCCCAGGAAGATGCTCCTTTTTTAACCTCTGTCCGAGAAAGGCATTCCTGAAAATGTCTTCTCTAAACTTAAAGACTGGAGCTGTTTCCATCTCAGAAACTAAAATGCTGCCTGTATATCTCCTTTGGTTTTAACTTTGCCATAAAAAGTAGCACTCACCATGTGGATTCATCTATTCAGTAGAGCTCTGGGACATAGGGACCATACAGGCACGCCAGTTCACCCACTGACTGGCACAAACTAGGCACTCAGGAAGTGATGGCTGAATTATAATTGTTGGCCTGATTTTTAAAATATATATTTAAAGGATGCTTCTCCTCAGTCTTGAAAACGTCCCTCTCTACTCTTGGATCTAGTTGATCATTGAGTTCTACACTCCACTTTCAACTCCAAAACAGGACATATTCATCTTGACGGACATGACTTTTAACATGGTTCTGCTTTGCTTCAAATGGTGTTACTTTTTTTAAATCTCTGTGTTATGAACTTACATACCCAAAATTGGAAAGGAATTATACATATATTAAATATAACAGATCACATGGTACAAACTAAAGAACAAAGATTGAAAGGAAAATTTCCTCCCCCTCCCCTTGTCTCCTTCTACCCTTCTTTGAAGGTAATCAATGTTGCCTGTTCTCCATCCTTCCAGGGACAGTCTATTCATGTACAAGCAATCCCTAATTTTTTTCTTTTTATCACGATTGCCAATGTTTCATATACAGTGTTCCTCACCTGCTCTTTTCACATAACATACCTTGAAAGTTGTTTTGTATATGTTCATAAAAGCATTCTCAGTTTTTTGTTTTTTTTTTTTACAGAAGCTGGTCTTCCACTGTGGCTCTAAATTACTCCTCCAAGTACGGCAGGTGGAGTGCCCAGTCCCTAAGACATTCAGGCCAACACTCAGTGGCTGCTGTAGGACAAATGCCATGGATCAACCACCAGGCAGCATGGGTCTTTTGAAAATGAATGTTGGCTTTTATGTATCAGGCACTTACATGGACTGATGCCATACTCTGGCCTCTGTTGTACCATATCTAGCAAAGACAACTGACAAAAAAAAAAAATGATTAAAATAGAAAAATAACACTTGTGACCTCCAGTGCATCCACAGGGCTACAAACTCTGAACACAGTCTTTGGTTGATGACTCAAGATGAACATATGGGTTCCCTTAAAAATTACTCAGCAAGTTTCTTTGGAACTTGTAGTAAATCCAATGAAACTAGTATTAGTGAGACATACTTGTTCAGCTTTATCATCTGTGTACCACTTATGCTTTATTTATATTACATATAATTATCATAGCTTCAAGTTCATCTCCATCATCATCATTATATGACTGGAATAAGAATCAATACAACTTTGGAAGATACATTTAAGGCACTTTCTCTCTTCCTTCTTCTTCTCCTTCTTTCTTCCCTTCTTCTCCTCCTCCTTTCTTCCCTTCTTGTCCTCCTCCTCCTCTCTTTCTCTCTCTCTCTGCATTGTATAATACATGAGTCATCAGGCACACGTGACTTGAGTTCTTAAAATGTGACTAGTGCTAAAAGCGCAAATTATAATCAGATTTTGAAGATTTAATATAAGTAGATATATGCACTATCTCGGTAATAATTTTATATTGGTTATATATTTAAAGTATATTTAAATGTGCTGTGTGTGCTCTGTCACTCAGTCATATCTGACTGCTTGTGACCTTATGGACTGTAGTCCACCAGGCTCCTTTGTCCATGGTATTCTCCAGGCAAGAATACTGGAGTACGTTGCCATTTCCTCAGGGGAAAATGAGGATTTTTCCAGGGGATCTTCCTAACTCAGGAATAGAACCCATGTTGCTTATGCCTCCTGCCTTGCAGGCGATTCTTTACCACTGAGCCACTGGAGAAGTCTGGTATTTTGAATATATTGGATTAAATAAAATACATCATTAAAATTAATTTTACCTATTACTTTTTCATGTGTCTTCCAGAAAATTTTAAATTGCAGATGTAGCTCCATTTATATTGGACAGTCTTGGTCTATGGCATACATTTATTTCCTACTTTATATGAAGGCAGACTAGTGGGATAAAAGTATATTCTGTTTTAGCTCTTAGAATCCAGGTTTTGCCTTTCCTCTTGTTTAATACATGTAGAGAATTTAAAATTCAGAACCTAAAACATGGTTTATCAGAAGGTAACAAAGAGAAGAACCAAAAAATGAGTTATTGAAAATACAATTGGTACTGAGGGTTAGGAATTTCAGAAGTATCAAAGAAGATGTCATTTTCACCAGCAGGTAACATTTGGAAAGGCTTGGAGAGACTCCTAACTCACTGGGAACAGGTAAATGGAGCATGGCTAGAAGGAACAGCAACTGAAAAGTCAATTCTGGCTTAACCAAGTCTAAACTCCTCTCCAAACATCCTCTGATGTTCTCTTCATCCAGTTTCTTTTTCCCTCTAGCTATTTGTACTTGAAAACTCAAAAGCAGAGTGTTAACCAGACTCAGCTTTAAAAAAAAATCCAGGATTTCATACTGCCAAAATAAAAATATCACAATTTCAGGATGTCTTTTATAAAGAATATGAATGATCAGACCTGAATTTTCATTATCAAATCTTCTCCAAGTTTTAATCATAAGAAGAACATTTTGCCAGGCACCAAGAATGCAAAGTTGTTCAATCGCTCAGTCATGTCCGACTCTTTGTGACCCCATGAACTGCAGCACACCAGGCTTCCCTGTTCTTCACCATCTCCTGGAGCTTGCTCAAACTCATGTCCATTGTGTCGGTGATGCCATCCAACTGTCTCACCCTCTGTTGTTTCCTTCTCCTTCTGCCTTCGATCTTTCCTGGCATCAGGGTCTTTTCCAATTAGTTGACTCTTTGCATTAGGTGGCCAAAGTATTGGAGCTTCAGCATCAGTCCTTCCAATGAATATTCAGGACTGATTTCCTTTAGGATTGACTGGTTTGATCTCCTTGTATTTTGCCAGGCACCAGGAACGCGAAGTACACAGTCCCTGTTCTTAGGAGACATAGAGTCTACAGAGGACAGATAGCAATCTGTCCATCCACAGTAAGCAAAGCTCTCTCCATTCTCTTTCCTCAATGTCTCCTTCTCCCTTTGCTTTTTCATCCTCATTCCTTCCCCATCAGGAAAGATGTATTTTTGTGTTTAGCCTCCTTGGAGTGACTCGGGGGAACTCATTTGCCACCATTGAGTAGCTAGGGCTTCCCTAGTAGCTCAGTTGGTAAAGAATTCACCAGCAATGAAAGAGGCCCTGGTTCAATTCCTGGGCTGGGAAGATCCCCTGGAGAAGGGATGAGCTACCTACTCCAGTACTCTTGCCTGGAGAACTCCCATGGACAGAGGAGTGTCAGACGTGACTGAGCTACTAAGCACACAGGCACAAGTAGCTAACCTCCTGCGGTGCTGATACAGAACGTGCTGGGCAGGAGTTGTCCATCGGCGACAGCTCCGTCCCAAACTACCTGCAGTCCTGAGCATGGGCCCTTGTGACGCTAGGTTTGTGGCCCACAAGTGAATCACCCCGGGTGTCTTCTGTCCTCTATGGCTGGCGACTCCTAAACAGAAGGGACACAGGCCTGGAAACCTCCCCCTTGCTGAAGTGCATCTTATTCACACAATATGGCCTATATTTTGAGTCAGGCCATCCTACCTACAGCCTTCAAATCTCAGGAAAACCCAGCTAGCCAGTCCTGAATGGTGTAGAAACGGTAGAGAAATACTTTGTGACATTTGTATAGACTGTTGAGGGATTTTTTTTTTTTTTTGCCCCGACACAGATGGACAGTCAAGGGGAGAAAGACTGCTGGATGATGTCTGTGCCCTTTTGAAGTCATATTCCAGCATTTGGCATTTTATTCTATTTCTTCTCCTTGGCTAGATCCAGCCTGTTAGTTTCTTGGCTTCCACCCCTCTTTGACTTCCACTTACTCCATGTTCTTTTCTCCATGTTAATGGGTAACAGAGCATGTACTGTAAATTAGCATTTATAAAAATCAATTACTCTGCTTCATAAGACAGAGCAGAAACTCAGATTGTCTTCATCAGATCATTTGTATTTATCTGTTAATTATAAACCCTAATTGTCTCTTTTTATCATATTAATTTGCACAAATTGTACAACTTCAGAGTTAGGCAGTTTTCAAGTCCTTGAAATACAATTATTCTCTCAACATTCTTTTCAGAAACATGGTATTCATTAATGATTAGGTTGGTAAAAATTAGCAGTTCTGATAATTGGCCTTGGCTTCTCCTTGGCTTTTTTTTTCCCTTTCCCCACTAAAATCCTCGTTCTCACAATTATGCATGCCTGTTAGCCTCTGACTGTGCCCAGCTCTGATTTAATTGGACTTTGTAGCCCATGAGACTTCACAGGGTTTGGTCTCTTGTCAAAGTAGCATACAGTTCTATGCCAGTGAACTTCTTCCAAGTAGGTCTGACTCCCACCTCTCTCCGCCACAGAACCTGGACTTCTGTCCCTAAGGATTAGTCTACTTGCCCATCCCTTGCTATCAAAAGACTTACACAGGAAGGGAGGAAGAAGGCTTTGCAAACTCCAGTCCTAACTGTGAAGTCATTGCAGACTCTTACCCTTCGCAAGTTGGCGAGCAAGCAGGAGAAAGAAGGGCTTCTCCAGGCTCTCCCAGCCTCCTCTCTTCCATGGCTCTGTTTCCACTCACTGTGGCAGCCACTTAGGAGGAGTCATATGTCACGGAACAAATATCGAAAGGCCAGAACAAGCTTTCCTCTTTTGAGAAGCTGCACGAATCTGGATTATGTGAAGGAAATGATCCAGACTGAAGGTAAGGTACCCTGACTGCCCTGGAACCAAGTGGCTTCCTGCCTAGGGGACTGCAGGCACATTCCAGAGGCCTTGCATCCAACTCTGATGACACTAGCAGACAAGCTGCAGTGTCCCAAAGCAGCAACAAGGAAGGAGACCCCCTGCTCCTGCTGCTCCCCATAAAGGAACAAAGATGAGGATTCTGTCCTATCCCATTTGGGAAACCCAGTCACATTCCCTTGAATAGTGGGCTTCACCAAGCATGGGATGGCTGTCTAAGATTATAGAACCAAGATCTGATACAGTTAGAATTCTGTGAATTGTCTTACTGGGTATCTGTAAACAATTAACTCATCATGATTCTTGCCCCTTCAGAAGCAACAGTTCAGAGGTTAGGCCAAATTGCCTCATCTATATGATCTGAGCTAGGACCCTAGCCAGGTACAAATTTGCAAGTCAATACCTTAAGTCTGTGAGCTGTGGTTCTCCAGGAATTTTGTTCATTTTATTGATTGAGGGGGTGGTTCTGTGGGAAGGCACACTAGATGGAGTATGGGGTTATTTGCTCCAACAAAAAGGAAAGACTTCTCTGTATGTTCCAGAATCAGAAACTCTCTATGATACTCTTCATATCAGGTTACTTTTAAGAAAAGACATGTTCTCCCATATACAAACCACTCACCAGCCAGATCTGTCAACAGTCTCTCTGCAGCCTAATTTCCTCTCACGCTGGCTGGCACCAGATTGTGCCACAAACATGGGGTCAGAGTGCCTCTCAACAATCTCTCCCCAGTCCACAGTATCCATCAAATGGGGCAGTTCATCGTCTTATGCCAGCTCCTTACCTCAGGTAACAAATTCAGTGACAAGGTAGGAAGTTATTCCTGAAAATGTACAAATTTTGGCTGAAAATAAGGCAACGATGCAGCCATGTGGGACTGAACTGTCACTTCTGTGAAAGAGAAGACAAAACAGCTACCATTCCCCCAGCTGAGTCGACAAGCAATGGCCAGAGGGTGAGAATACATCTGCCTGCTTAGCACCATAGGGAAAGGGTGGGAGGGGGAAGTAGGACTTTCCAGAGCAAAGAGCCCTTTTCTGGCATCTGGGTGCTTTTAGTCATCTCATGCTAACTGCAAGTGTCTTTGCCAGCTATTTTCCACCTCAAGGCCTACTGTGAATCAAGCAGCAGTGTGCCAGACACATAGACCCACCCTTGTCTCTCACACATCCTCCTTGATAGGTATCTCCATACTCCCTTCTGCAGCTCAGACTTTACCCTCCTTAGACCTTGGCACAGCACAGATTCCCAGATGGCTCAGCTAGCAAGTCATCTGACAATCCCAGACTAAGGAGAAGCCATGGGGTTGATGAAACTTCAGCCACTGGTTGTCACTGAGTTCCCATAGGTAAATAGAAAGGTGATGGCCACTTGTTCCAAGTGTAACCACATAGTCAAGACTATGCTGGAAACCACAATTTCAAACTGAGGCAACAAAAGAAGCCATCTGAACTCCACCTCAGGCAGGCTGCTGCTAACACATACCACACCTTTGTGAGAATGAGGAAAAGGTCCTCCTTCCCCAAGATATTTGATTTATCTGCATCTGTCAAAATATCATTATAATAAATACATAAATCTGCCCCTTAGATATGGACCCTGGTACAGTGTATGACCTGTGCAACTACCTGTAGTATCTCTATCAAAGATGTAAATCAAGTAATGGTAAGAGTAGCTAATGAGCTCTTTGTGTGAGTCAGGAGCTGGGCTGTGCATTCCACATGTATTAATCTCATCTAATCCTCACATCAAACCTAAGCACTATTATTATTCTATTTAGATTTTTTATGATACTAAGATCTAACCATGTGCCCAGACCAGAAGCTTCTAGGTTGCAGAGCCAAGATTCGAATGTAGATAGATCTTATTACAGAATCCAAGATCTTGACCACTGTGCTCTATGGAAGTGGAAACACAGCAACCTGTGTGACTTTGCAGGTCTATTGAAATAAATGGCACTATCTCAGAAAAGATTTCCTTAAATTAGAGCCTTGAGAAAGGAATTTGGGTGCCTGTGATCTGTTGAGGGCAATCTCTTCAAGAGAACCCCATATGCTAACAAGGTAACCATGGTAGGGAAAGAGAAAATGCTGAGCAAGGACATGGACTCAGGTAACATGCAGCCTGGCCTGATCCACGAGGCTCTGGAGCATAAATCATACAGCAAAACTGCCCCAGCTTGAGACACAAGGGCCAACCGGTTGTACATCCATGTATCATCCAGTCATTGGCCATGGGGGTCAAGAAGTAGAAACTTCCATTTATTTCCAAGTGAGGTGACTCCCAGGTGTAAGCCCATGGCTGTAGCACTTAACAGCAGCTGAAGAACACATGTACCAACTAGCAAAGGGGAGCCGGGTGGGGCACTATGAGTTACGCATACATGCTCAGTACAACTCTTTGCAACTTCTTGAACAGGCTCTTCTGTCCCTAGCATTTCCCCGGCAAGAATACTGGAATGGATTGCCATTCCCTTCTCCAGGAGATCTTCTCGACCCAGGAATCAAACCCGCATCCCCTGCATTTCTGGCATTGGCAGGTGGAATCTTTACTACTGAGCCGCCTAGGAAGCCCTCTAGCACATACTAAAGGCACCCAGTACATTTTGGCAGAGTCAGCAAATGAGGCCTTGGGATGTCTTTACAGAACAGTCTCACTTGAGTTAAAAGTGGAATTTTATCATCATGTCACACTGAAGTTACAAGCCAACCACCACCAAGCTTATGGCACACACAAGGTGCTTGTCACTATCTATGAAGACAGTCATGACACATTGGTCAGACTCTATCACTCTGCAATTCAAAAGTCAGCTAGACGAGATCAGGCACATTCAGGAATAGTATGGCCATAGACAAATATTAACAAATATATGTAGAATCTAGAAAAATGGTATAGATGATCTTATTTGCAAAACAGAAATAGAGGCACAGACATACAGAACAAATATATGGATACCAAGGGGAGAAAGGGAGGGGGTAGGATGAATTGAAAGATTGGAATTGATATATATATACTATTGATACTATGTATAAATAGATAACTAATGAGAACCTACTGCATAGCTCAGGGAACTCTACTCAGTATTCTGTGGTGACCTAAATGGGAAAGAAATCCCCAAAAAAGGGGGTATATGTGTATGTAACTGATTCACTGTGCTATACAGTAGAAACCAGAACATTGTAAAGCAATTATACGCCAATAAAAACAATTTTTTTTAATGCAACCAGACTCCCACTGCCTACTCCAAACTAAGAAGGGAATTTCTAAGGTTAATACCAGCTTCCAAACCATCTTTCCAGCCTTATTTTCCATGCCATCCCTTCAGATACCCTATGCTGCAATGCCCATTTGTAGAACTCTTCTTAATTAACCCTGAGCTTTCTCACTCCCATGCTTCTATTAATGCTGCTGCCTGAACTTAAAGTGCCCGCTTTCTTCCCTTCTCTGCCTATTGAAATCTTAGTTAAGACTCTTCTACTCCAAGAAATAGAAGCCCACTCAAGTTAGCTTAAGCAAAGTGGGATTTATATAAGGAACGCAAATCTCTTAAGAATAATGGAAAGGGCTTCACAAATGAAATGCTAGCAGAGCTGGACAGTCAGCTCTCTCCCTGACCTGTAGTGCTCTTTTTATAGCACAGATCTTTGACCGTAGCTTCTCCGTTAAGGCTAACTGCTTTGTTGCTCCCTCCACACAGGAGTGGGCCTCCTATAGCCACATCCAGGCCCCATAATCTGCTCCCACTCTGCAGCCACAGGTATTGAACCAAGAAGAGACACTTGGTATCCTCTGGAGCAATTAGAATTTGGAAGTAAGACTAAAAGTTGGATTCGAATTCAGTCTGGCCTGGTGTCTTGATCAAGAAAAATAGAAAGGAAGGTAGGGGATGGCTATCCTGCGCCCACAAGATAAACCAATTAGCAGAGAAAGCCAGTTTGCAAACAAGAAAGGACGAAGCCACAGTGTGGTGAGAAATGGCCAGGTTTTGACACCTTTCCAGTTTCTGGTTCCCCTGTGTGTCTGTCTCAGTCATCTCTTGTCCCTTCCCTCCCCTTCCCATCTCTTCTCTTCCCTTTTGTTCCTCTTCCTCCTCCTCTCCTTTCTCTCCTCCTTCCTTTCCCTTTGTCCTCTCCCTGCCCCACCTCCTTTTCTTCTCTCCTCCTCTTCTCTCTATTCCTTCTTCCCTCCATCCTCACTGGCCCCCTGCCTTGATTTACTGATCTGCTGTCCAAATCCACATGTAGCTAAAGCAGCCTCCTTCATGTCCTCTCAGCAAGAAAGCCACCATCCAGCTCTTCTCAATTCCAGATTCCCCCCAAAAATTTATTAACCCAGCCCTCGTGCCATCTCCCCAAAGACTTGGTCTGACCAAGAAAATCCAGAATCCCTTGCAAACACAGGTGCAGCGCCCATAGCCCCTATAGGCAGGCATGGACTGAATCACCCCAAATACCAGTGTGCCTGGAAAGGTCTTCTATGTCCCCCAATCAAGACTTAACTGATGCTCCCTCTATTTCCCATCATATGGTGCTTGCATCTCTAAAGAATCTACCATTTTCCATTCTATTAAATCTTATTTGTACATATGACCCGACAGCAAAACCTTCTTGTGTATCATAGGCACTAAAAACAGTAACTTTAATCTGATTGGTGTACATCAATAGAGGGAGGTACTTGCAGTTTGATGTTTGATGCCTGGTTCAAGAGATGATATGCATTTAGGAATGAAGAATCCTCCCAAATATGTTTTCTTCTATTTTTCTAATTATTTTGTCTTCTCTGATCCAGAGTACTTTATATGTATTTATTAAACACTCATTACATTGAGTTGTCCTTATTTATCTAAGTATCTAATGCCTCAACTAGACTATCAGCTCTCTGAGGGCAGGGGTCATATCTTTTTTTGGGGGGGGGTATATCTTTTTTATCTTTCTATCCCTAACCTAGTACCAGCCTGAGAAAGACAAAGAAAATGTCTACCAAGACTGTTGGAGTGAACTGAATCCAAATCCATGTGAGATTTGGGCTGAGGACATCTCACCTGCTGGCCCTCATTTACCTGCTTTCCTGAGTGCTCTTTGAGGCAAGTTGTGCTAAAACTTTTCTTGGAAACCACAGTTCTGGCAAAACTAGCAACCTTCCTTCTCTGAAAGGGCTTGCTTTGTTTGTTACAATAGAAGAGCATGATAAATAATTTTTCCCAAAAGAAACATGCTTCCGCATTTTGACAGTTTTGACAGCCTATTGTTTAAGTTTGAAAAAGGAACTCAGAAATAATTTACAGCGGAAACATGGCTCAGGTGTCTTCCCCTGATGCTATTGGTATCTTGAGACTATCCAGAAATGTAATTTATACACACAAATGCATACACAACAGAATTTAAGTGCGCTCTGTGTTCCCACAGGGTGTCCAAATACTAACATTTGCCATCTGGCCTGCTCAGTTGGTTGATTCTGATGTCTTTCCCAAAGCCTGGATGTGCCTTTGTTTACTAGTCAAACATCTATGGAATCTGAGCCCCATGCTAGGCACAAAGGAGGCAAAGATGGAATCTAGAAAAATGGTACAGATGAACCTATTTCCAGGGCAGGAATAGAGATACAGGTGTAGAGAATGGACACAGGGGTGGGCAGGGGAAGAACTGGGAGATTGGGACTGACATATATACACTGTGTGTGTGTGTGTGTGCACGCTTAGTCACTCAGTTGTGTCCGACTCTTTGCAACCCCGTGGACTGCAGCCTACCAGGCTCCTCTGTCCATGAGGATTCTCCAGGCAAGAATACTGGAGTGGGTTTCCATTCCCTTCTCCAGGGGATCTTCCCAACCCAGGGATCAAACCCACATCTCCTGCATTGCAGGCGGATTCTTTACCATCTGAGCCACTACTGAAGGCCCATATGCACACTACCATGTGTGAAAATAGATAGCTAGTGGGAACCTGTTATAAAGCACAGTGAGCTCAGCTCAGTGTGCTGTGATGACTTAGAGGGATGGGATACGGGGGGTGGTGGAAGGGAGATCCAAGGTGGAGGGAATATACGCATACTATAGCTGATTCACTTCATTGTACAGTAGAAACTAATACAATACTGTAAAGCAATTATATTCCAATTTTTTAAATGAGAGTTTGGACCATGAAAAATCACTGCACAATAATCCCATTAGGAAAAAAAAAAAAAACTATCATGTGCTCAAGTAAATCTTAAAACCAGATGCCGTGTAAGTGTAGGAGAAGGATCCATTAAGTCTGCATAGGCAAGACAAGGAAAGATCACACAGGAGTCAACTCTTGAGAGCATGAGTGGAGAATAAAATTATCAGAAGGCCAAGGATGGAACCTGAGGAGACACCAACATTAAAAGATTAATCAGGACTCTGAGAATTCAGAGAGAGTAAATCCATGGAAAGGAAAGGAAAGAGAAAGCATGGATGTTCAACCTAGGATGAGAACACAAAGTGACCTTAGGATTTGGTTTTTTAGAAGTCACACTGAGCTTTAAATGCATGGTCTCTGGAGCACCTGCATAGAAACCTGCCAGAAACATGTAAAATTTTCTTTAAAGTTTGGTCAGCAGCATCTACATCACTTGAACACTTGTCAGAAATGCAGAAACCCAGGCCCGCCCAGGAGATTCATGTGCACATTAAAGTTTGTGACGCAACCACACCTTTTCCCAGAAAAGACACAGTTTGGGAAGGATGATGAGATAGGTGACCTACAAGGAACTGGTTTCACAAGGTTTCAAATTAAAAAATCAATTTGACAGCTCAACATAACAAAAATATATATAAAGTATTCCTTTCCATAACCTTGATTTAAGCATTATGAATCATATAGCAGATATTATTACTCCCATTTACTGACCATAAAACAAGAGGCTAAAGAGGTTAAATGCCTTGTCAATGACCACAGTTTTAATAAATAACAGAGCCTGCACTTGAACCCAGATCTTCAGATTTACTGGCAGCAGGGAGAACTCTGTTCACTGAAGAGAAGAGAAAGTTAGAAATGGGTCTGAATAAAATATCATTTACGACAATTCAGTTTTCTTTGCTCTAATGATGGGCTTGTCAAGCAGCCTTCTGATGACTGCTCCGACTTCCTTTGAGTTCTAATTCAGAGATGGGATGTCCTGGAACAAAGAGAAATGACAAGGAAACAGACAAAACTGTATATGAATAAGCTGACATTATTGTTGATCTTTTTTTTTTCCTGAGGTGGTTAGAACAGGCCAGATTTTCCAAAAACGACTCACCTCAAGTGAGCTTAACTGATTTTATGAATCATCAAAGCTGTCATAATCCATGCGGCCCTCACAGTAAGATATGCTGAGGCAAAGGGTCTGAGAGAGAATACATGGGGAATGAGCAGGGCTGAGACTCCACCAGGCTTGGTGTTGGTTTCCTCAAGAGGATCAACTCTTCAAAACACAATATCTAAAGAAGCTGGGTCTGATCTGGGCCAGCAACATTACCCAAGAGGTTTAATCTAGTGGGTGAGATGTGGCATCAGATGTTTCTGGGTTGATGTAATCCTTTTTCTAACTAATTGGTAGACAAATTATGGTTCTGTGGAAGTCATTGGCCAATAATGGTATCCTCTCCTTGGGAAAGGAGTTGGCAAGAGTTAAGTTGGGCTCTAACCAAATGGTCTTGAGTCCAGGGCAAAGGGCCAGCCTCTAGTGGGAAGTAAAGTTAAGAAAGCAACACCCAACAATATATCATGCTATTTACAAGCATGGATTTGGGGATCAGGTAGGTCTAGTTTCAGATCCCAATGCTGCTACTTACAGTATAACCTTGTCACTTAACCTCTCTAAGCCTCATCTCTAAGACTCGATTAATAATAACTGCCTCAGAAAGCCTGGAGAATCCCAGGGATGGTGGAGCCTGGTGGGCTGCCGTCTATGGGATCATACAGAGTCAGACACGACTGAAGTGACTTAGCAGCAGCAGCAGCAGAAGTTGTTAAAAGGATTAAAGGACAACAAATTATGTAACACACTTAACATAGTGTTATAACTCAGAGAAGACATTCAAAAACTAGAAGTTATTAACATCATCTTTACCATCTGGTCTGGGCATTCCCAATGGAGCTGAGGGTCAAGGCTTCAGTGGGTAGACCCCTGGGTGGGATAGGCCCCAAAAACATCAGAAATGAAGCAGAAGACCTCAATTGTGAGTGGATATGTGACTTTGGGAATATTACCAGTTCTGGACTGGGCTGGCTTCATCCCTGGTCTGGGCTGAGCCCCTTGGTGGAAGGATTTAAGTACTGCACCTAATAGTGCCTAAGGGACTGGACAAAAAATAAACAAGTTTCTGGACAGGAATTTATTCCTGAGGCCTAGCTCTAGCTGCTAGTCAGCTAGCTCTTTTCTCTTGGTAACAATGATAAAAGCTTTGATAAATAAGTGCCTTATAACAGTTGACTATAAAAGATGATATATATCTTTCCAGTCAGCCTTGTCTTTCTCAATCTTCATCCCACCCTACCTCTCCACCAATCTGAAAAAAATACTAAAAAGTGTATTGGAAATGTCTTGCTATTTATTCTATGATGGAATGATTTCCCTGGAATATAAACAAATGGAAAGGCCTTTAGGTGGCATTCACTCAAGCTGGTAGGAGAAGATAGAAATATTCCCTCTAGCACTTGGGCAAATTGGAGAATATCACTCCTAGGATTTCTTGATAAGACTAATACCCCAAATTTCCTGGTGAGCTTTGTTATACTTTCAGAGGTGAGGAAAACTGTCTCCAGGGCTCCCAAGAGAAACCCACTATGATCCAAGATAGCTAGTTAACATCTGATACCAGGCAAATAAAACACATATTACACTGTTTCATCGACACTAATTGGAGCAACCAAGGCTGAATTCCCACAGGTCTACTGTCTGTCCTCTAGGCCCAGATCTGTGCCCTTGTTCTAAAGACCACAGAACTGCAAATCATTCTTAGTCAGTAGAGAAATGATGAAGGTTTTTATTTCTGGTTTTTATCCTCTGGTTTTTATCCTCCTGGTTTTTATCCTCACTCTGTAACGTACAGATGATCCTGCCACAGCAGGATTATTTTCCCCTCTCTCTCTTTGTGTTCTGGGTCACAGTTTAGCCTCAGGCACCAGCCTTCCAGTCTCTTCCATCTTAGCTTTGAACCATGAACCTGGTCAAGAGTTCAAAACCATGACCACGGTCAAGGCTACCATTTCCAGCCTGAGAGTTGAGGCCAGAGCTGCTCAAAGGGTTCATCAAAGGCTGGCAAGGGAGTCTGCTGTTACTTTGACCTCTGTTTCTCTAGCTCACAACATGAATAGGTTTTATTTAAGCATAAATGATACAAAAATTTTTGCTAAAGTTAAAGACAAAATTAACAGACTATGACTGGTAGAGGGGGTGGGTAAAGACGGCAGCAGCCAGGCAGATCAGAGAAAGTCTTTCAGCTACAACCCTCAGGTGGGATCATGACAAGAATCTATTCCATCCCACCCCCCAAAATAGTCACCCTGTCTTTTTCTTAAAGGAATTGCTGGAAATGTGAGCCTATTTTAATTATGCCAACTGAGAATGCTTCTTTTTACTCTTTTCACATGTTTGTCATTAGAAAAATAAAAATCTTCAATTTAGGCTACTTCATATCACTTCCTTCTATAAGTTTTCAGTCTTTTTTGAAGTTGAGCTATGTTTTCCTTTAGGGAGATGTCTTGCTAAAAAAAAGCAACAAGCTGGTTTGAGGCTTGGAAGCCGCCCAGACCATCAGAAAATCCTGAGGGCCTGCATATCAGTCTCTTTGAAATTTGATTTCCCTAAAATAAAAAGAAGGCTGCAAGGAACCTCTCTGAGCCCCAGCCCTCCAGGGCCAGCTCTCTAGGGCCAGTGATTTGTAGCCATCAACAGGGCTAAGCCTCTTCCTTATGGAGCCCTTTGTCCTCTCAAATGTCAAACGGTTGTAAGGGCAAGAAACCCAAGGTCAACTTCCACTTGGAGCAAGCCTAGGAACTGGGGTACTCTGCTGGGGAGCAGCAAGGAGGTGTATTTTCATTTACATTTGACCTGATCTTCTTCTATTCCCACGGATTTTCCTTATTCTCTTTCCCCTCTACTATCCCAAAGGGAGACTGCTCAAGGTTTCAACAGTCCAGCACTTAAAAAAAAAAGAAAGAAAGAGCAAACTCACATGGCCAGACCCTTGGCATCCCTCCAGTTGCTACAGCTTGAGGTAATCATGGTCAGTATCAGGCCATGACGTTTATTTGTAAAATATCAATCTGTCAACAGGCTCAAAGTTTTAACTGCCTGTTAAATGGCAAATGGACCCATGCAGAGACTGTGTGAAACAAGTTCCAAGTTCTATCAGCACAGCCTTACATATGCAAGGTTATGCTTTTTCAAATAAAAATAATAAATAATCTGGCAATGTTTACCACCAAGATCTTGAAAACAATGGTACTCTCTAGGTTTCTTGATTTAAGTTTCATCCCTCTAATCTTTTTAACTGAAGGCCTACTCTGTGAAAAAACTGATGGTCAGTGACAGTTCCTCTATCAGCCCTAAAACCTTGGCTTAATGGGTTCCGGGAGTGAATGAGAGCATTTGACCCAATGGAGATGTATGTTCAAGATGGCTACTTAGAATGGTAGAATTTCAGAGCTTGTTGGAGACTTCAGGTGAGACCAAAGTCTAGAGAGATGAAGTGACTTATTCAAGGTCAGTCACATTACTCCAAAGCCAGGACGAAAGACCAGGTCCCTGAAGGTCCACTCCAGAGTTCCTTGCCTTGTAGTCACCTCTTTAGTTTAGCAAAGGCTCATCAATATGAGTAATAAGGAGGAAGGCAGACCCTTTGGCAGCAGAGTGGATGGTACATATAGCATTGGGAAATTCATGTCTGGGGTTCGCTACTAGGGAAAACTACTATAGCTACTGCTCACGTCACAAGAAAAGGTTGGGAAAAAATCAACATCAAAATGACCTGCCTGACTCTGAAACATGGAACAATGTGAAGAACAGAAGAACTATTCACTCTTGTGGCAGCCAGTCTCCCCAGTGAGGCACAGCTCGCAGTATTTGCTACCTTGTGAAGCCTGCTCACATCAGTCAAGTGCAACAGAAATCATGCTAACCTTTCATCTTTCATCTTGAAATGCTCACTCTTAGGATGCACCTTCTCAGAACCTGGCCACCAAGCTTTGAAAAGCCCTAGTTGTCACTTGTAGAGACCAAGTGTAGCGGGAGTTGTTCAAGGGGACAGCTCCAACTGAGCCCTTAACCAGCAACTGCCAACCACACGAGTGAGCCTGATGGTTAGCCAGCCCCTTCAGGTCTTCTAATGGCCATGGCCATACCCAACATCTGACCAGAAGTACAGGAGAAGCCTCTAGTGAAAACTGTCCAACTATGCCCAGCCAACCCAAAGACCCATGAGAAATCATGACTGTGTTCAAAAGCACTCAGATTTGGGTGGTTAGTTACACAGCAATAGATACTTGGAGATTTTTTTACACAGAATGGAACAAACGGTAAATCCTAAAGATCCCTGGAAACACGTCATTTTTAACTGAGGTCTTCCATGTGGTTAAAAAAAAAAAAGAAATCATACAACCTAAAAGAGAGGTATGAACTTTTGTGGAGTGAACGCTGGCAAACTGTGAGGTTTATGTGAGCAAATAACCAAAAGCATCACACATCAAGGACACTGAGGGGAAATAGAAACTGTTCAAACTTAACCTTAATGAATGCCCAAGGACATTCATTATGCACGTCACCCTAGCAATAAATACTCCAGAAGTAAATCAAATGGAGGACAATGCAGAAGAGTGAAGGAATGCAAAGAGTAATCAAGGGAAGAAGGAGGCATATGCTCTGCATGGCACAAAACCATCTGGAATGCTCCAGAGGAGAGTGAAGCCACGTGGGATAAACAGAATATCATGCTTTGGAGACTACAAGAGATCTCCCAAGTCATTCAGAGGAGTAACAAGCAAAGTTAAGAGGGATAATGAGAAACGTTCCAAATGTGCCTGGAGAGAAATGTCAGGACAGGAGACAAGAGGTCTGGGAGTGACAAGGAAGAGCATTTATGAACAACAGCAGCAACATAAGCTAATGGAGCAATTATCACACAATAATCAGGCTTCATTGCTAAATGTTCACAGTCACTGCCCAGGGTGGGCCTTGGAGTAATTCAGCCAGTTGCACGATCTTAGCAGAAATAGTCAAGATCTCTCCCTAGGTCCCAAAGTTCACAAAGGTTGCTGCTGGAGTCTTGATTAAAATGAAGCTTTGGATCTTATTCCTTCCTCCAATGATCACAAAGATTAAGAGCAAGTGCCTGAGTTAGACTCACTTGTTCCAGGAGGCACTTGTTCCAGGAGGAGACATTTGATGGAAGTCAAGACTGGCTGAGAAGGGGGTTCTAATGACCTCAAGGAGCACGGACCTCATTTAGAGCAGCGACACTGCTTTGGAGACAATTTCAGTTCTATGTTTCCCATCACTGTCATAAGGCAGCCTGGTATTACCTATACATTTACATCTCCTTCAGGGCCTCAAACATAGCAAGGTAAATCAAGCTGAAGTTACTAATCATATATTAAAATCAAATATCCTTAAAAGAGCTTCTACTGTGTACCAGAAATTGGGCTAGAAATTCTGCATGTATTCTATGTCCAATGGCCATGTTACTGGCCCTTGCTGAAGGCCAATTGTTAGAATTTGGAGTTGCTGTTGGGGTTTTTCCCTTTAAAAATCAAACTGAGAATGGCTCATTGAACTCTGGGTGAAACAAACAGGGAACAGCTCACTGAGAAAGTCAGTATCTTGATACTATATATACCTTCAAGATTAGAAAGGCAAATAATATTATTTTATTGCAAAATGAGAAAGCACAGAGAAAGGGGAGACAGGACTAAGCGGCAAAAACGGGAACCAATGATCAGCTACTAAAAGAACAGAGAGACTCAGGTCTCAAACAGAAGCCCATCTGCTTGGTTCTCACACAGAGGGAAAGGCAGGAGAACTGAGGACACAGGCACAGTGTGAGACGGACCTGCCCTGCCCAGGAGGTCTTTTCTCCCTTTAACAGCACATGCTGTCTGAAAGCTAGCACCTTCAAATTGTTATTAAAAATTCCTTTTATCTTAAGCTAATCTTCAGGCAATGAGAATCGCACAATTTAGGGTTGTTGCTGAGGTTGTTTTCCAACAACAACAGAAACCACTTAGCTCCTGTTTTATTGGAAACAAACACCCTAACACCTAAAGTAAATTTCATGGCCCAGAGAGCCCAGCGACCATAAGTTTCATATAACCGACTTCACCATGGGATCCCTATACCAACAGCCAGGTCCAGGGGAGGCAGGAGAGTTTACAACGAGAATCCTAAGTAAGTGTCATTTAGTTGCTCTCTACGTGTGTTTCTCCACAGGCTTGGAGCCCATTTCCCATTCAGCTCTCGCTTGCTACCCGCCAAGGAATGTGTTTTCAATACACACAGCCCAGAAGGCTCAGCACGAAAACAAACACAATTTCAGAGTTCTCCAAACACTGTTTCAGAGTCAGAACAAGCCTTTGTAGAATATATAAAGACAGGAATATCTTTGAGAATCAACCAGAAGAAGGCATGAAAAAATGAAGAGGTTTCACAACTAAATTAGGCTTATAGTCACCCTGGGGGCAGAGGGCACAGCAAAAAAGCCCTTTTGTCCCTCAGGGAGGTCACAAGGGAACAACACTGATTCACATACCTATGTACATACAACTCACATGTGTACACACACACATACACACCGATCTCAAACTGCCCCATACCTCCCCAACTGTACTCTACAAGGTGAAGGCCAATCATACCCTAAGTTGATTAAAGTGAGCATCTGAGCAGGAATCCTATCCTCACCTACAAATGGTCCAGAGTAGCTATCAAGGCCTCCTGTGGTGTGTGGCCTGAGACCCAGGATACATAGGCCTTTGTATCAATGATTCATGCAACAAGTAATCCCACAATTTATCTGCCCCAAATAAGCATTTATTATTTCATATGGTTTCTGATCATATATATGGTTAGCCTGAACAACTGGATGGTTCTGTCTCAGGGGATGTCACCAAGGTTGCAGACAAGATATTGGCAGTTGTCTGAAGGCTTGACTAGGGCTGGGATCCACTTCCAAGATGACCCACTTAATAGCTGTTGACTGGAGACCTTGGTTCTTTGCCACATGGAGCTCCTCATGGGGCTGCTTGAGTGTACTCACAATATGGCAGCTGGCTTCCCCCAGGTTATGTGATCAAAAAAGAGCAAGACAGAAGTCATAATGTCCTTTATGATCTAGCCCCAGATGTCATACATTATTTCCACAGTATCCTATTGGTTTACCCAAGTCAGCCCTAGTCACTGGGGAGGGAACTTCACTAGGATATGAATTCCAGGAGGACTGTGTCACGGGCGGCCTTCATGGACACTGAAGTTCCCACAGCTTTAGAACTGTGCTCTGCCTGATTCCTAGTGTCTCATCAGTTCTTGCTGGTTCCCTGGCCGGCCTCCTAGTTCTTCTACTTGGTAAACCTCAAACTGCCAACTGAACTGTGATCACTAGTAACTTCAAATACTTTTCTATTGTTTGGAACATTCACAGTAAGAATATGTTTTATAATTTAAAATGTTTTCAAACTAACATACTGTCAGGTTGATCAAGTTTCCCAAATTTTTATGGTCTTTCCATTGTTTATCATTACAATGAAATTTAAGGCTGTAATTTTCTGGATTTCTTACCAACTAAAAAAAGATTTGTGGGATATATGCAATTATTCAGATTCCCTAAATTTCTCCATTGTAATTGAATTTAACCACTTGGTGACCACAATTGCAGTTATGCACACATGAATATATCTTAAGAACGTAGTTACAATTTCTTAATTGCACCAACCTATCATTATAAAGAGGTCATATTTCATTAAATACTTAAGAGTATTACTTGGTTGCAAGTACTAGAAAATCCAATGAAAAGTGGCTTAAACAATGAGATTTTATTCTCTCACAGCTCATGAAGCTCCCACATCTTTTATACATCCGTGTGAATCACTAGCTCTACAGTGCCACCAACAGCTCATGTCCTTTCCATATCCTGCTCTATCATTCTCAGCATGTTGGTAACACCCTCTCATAGTTGCAAAATGGACTCTGTCAGCTCTTTGGTATCTCATCCCCTCACAGCCACATCCAAAGCAGGAAAATAACCTCTTTATCTTCTGCTTCTCCTTTTTAAGAACGAAGAAACCTTTCCATACAAGTGATCCAGAAAACTTCCCTTTGTCTCTCATTGGCCAGAATTATATCTCACATCCATTTTTTTTTTTAATCAGCAAGAGGGATGGAATTACCATGATGAACTTATTCACCCCTAACCCTGGGGTCTAGGGGTGGGGTAGGGGGGAAACAGCCTCCCCTGAAGATGGTCACTCAATACCTGAACTAATGATAGTGCTATTAACAAGGAGAAGTAGTGTTGAGTCAATGGTTTGAGCGTTCATCAACCAGTTGATACTGCCAGACATCAACCTCTTCTTCCCAACCTCCATAGTGACTCAGCTATTTCTGAGAGGTCCCACAGGATACTGTCTCAAGAAAGCCTCGAAAGAAAAAAAATGATGACAAAATCATCTCCGCAAAAGAAGGACTCTTGTGCCTTCCAGTTCTCCCTAGAACGCATGCCTCACCTCCACAATGAAGTGAAATTGCAGAGGAAATCTCCTCTTCTCAATCTAAGGTGTGCTTCTTGAGTCTCCTCTTCCTAGCCCAGAGTTGCCTTCTTCCCAGGATGACTGATAGTGAGGAAATATCACTTGCGCCCACCCACATGGCATGACGTGAAGCCTGATCCTATGGCTCTCATTACAAATACATCAGGAAATGATAAATCAATACTAGTAAAGTCAGGGTTATTCAGCTTGGAATAACATCAGGTGCAGGACAGCAACAGTACAGCAGGTATGACTTAGGCCAAGACCAAGTTCAGGTAATTTTTGAAGTCTATTCACAAGTATGACATCAAGTTCAGGGCTGCATATCTTGCCTGTCATTTTGTGATCTCTGGCTCCAAAATGTGTGAGCAACTGTTTAAGAGCACACATTTAAGAATAAGCAATAATAGAAGGCAGAGGGTGGCAAACTTTTTCTAGTGATGGTCTAGATAGTTAACATTTAGGCTTTGAGAGCCATACACCACCTGTCACACTACTTGCTGTCGTAGCAGGAAGGCAGCTATAGGCAATATGCAAACAAAAGAGTGTGATTGTGTTCCAATAAAACTTTATTTACAAAACAGGCAGCAGGCCAGATTTGTACCATAGCTCATAGTTTTCCAACTCCTGGTACAAGGCATAGGGCAACTTAAATCTACATAGAAAATCGTTTTCCCACAAAGAAATAAAGATGTCTAGAAATCTCTACTTTGATCAAATATACACATAATTTACATTAATTGTATTTACATATTTACTCTCAGAAAAATCCTGAGTTCACAGTTTCCCCCTCCAAACAATGCATAAGTACTCAAGATATCTTTACAAACAAAAGTTCCAAAGCTAAATTTAAGCTTTTATCTCTTAGGAGACAGACACTGCTTTGAGATTTATTTAATTGAAGTATAGTTGATTTACAATGTTGTGTTACTGCTTTACAGTAAAGTGATTAAGACACAGATAAAGATAAATACATTCTTTTTCATATTCCTTTCCATTATGGTTTATCACAGGATGTTAAAAGTTCCCTGCGCTATCCAGTAGGAACTTGTTGTTTACTGTTTTAAGTGACGGTCTTTCTAGCTTCTGGTAATAAATGAAGTTTAGAAGGTTAGGTTTCAAGTTTCAGCCAAGACACCTATTGCATCAATGCAGTTCACTACTGCAAAGAATAAAGTTTACTCCAGAGTCATCATCAGGTTAAGTCTCAGCATCAACCTCCGCCACTTAAGGGGATCATGCATGCTGTAAAATGTAGAAGCTGTGACAATATCCAAAAATGTTACAGGAAGAGATAAAGCTGTATTGCTTGCAATCTAGATATTTGCTGCCCAAAATCACCTTCTCCTTCTTCATATCCCACAAACACATATCTTATCAGAGAACTGAGTTCCAAACTGAACAGATTTCTTTTTTTTTCAAACTGGACAGATTTCTAAACTGCTTGTTTTACTACATGCTTTTACTCAAAAGGCACAGATGCTCTTCTGACTACCTCCCTAGAGAAAACAGTAACTCATCCTCTGCCACCAATGCCACTCTAGCAGGAGGATTAAGTCTAGCAAATTTTAATCTCCTTTAAAATAATGCCCATTGATTGTACATAGTAAGCACTTACTGTCCTTATCCACTCTTGTGTGTACTTAGTGAAATTTATTTACTCTCTCTCATCATCAATCACAGAATTCCTGCTTAGAAAGGCACTGGGGCAGTAGGTAAGCTTGTTGCTCCAAAGCTTGGACAAGCCCTGACTTCACACATAGGGCCAGGGCATCTGCAGGTGTGTTCTCCTAGGTGGGGAGCAGGTGCCAAACACCCTAAAATGTGTAGAGAAGACACAAACTAGCAAACAATAGGAACTAACTAAGGCTAAATGCTGGGAAGATCAGTGAGTGGGTAGATGGGTTTTTATATGTAGATCACTGGACTATGTGAAAGGAAAAAATTATTAAATTTAATAACTGCTCCTATTGTTATAAGGATAAGACAAGTCATGGCTTACAGCTTCAAACTACTTCCTCACATATACCTTCTGAAATGTGTGGTGATTCCCACTATTTTATCATAAGGGCATGTCAAGGGGAGATGGGGTAAATTGTAACAAAAAGAGATTTGGAATATTTAAACCAAAATATCAGTGTGTTCACCTCTGTAGCTTTTAAGAACACTGATAACATATTCCTTCCTATCTGCCCCCCACATATGACTCTTATTTTCTTTGCAGCTTTTTCATTACAGCCACCCAAATCAGTTTCTTTGCAGCTCCGTGATACAGGGTCAGGGGCTGAACCACTTGATTTCTCATGTTTTCCCCTTCCATTTTCTTTTCCCAATGAGACAGCCATGGTGGAGCACCCCACTAGTTGGGTGGCATGGCAACCCATGAAAGAACTACACCTTCCTGTCCTTCTTTTCCCAAACATTTCTAATCTAAGCACATTCAACAATAGCCCAAGCAAAGACTTGAACCTATCAGACTCCCTCTGACCATGACCGTAGGGCTGTGTTCTCAAATTTTAGTGTCATCAAAATCACCTCCAGGGCTTGTTAAAACTCAGATTGCTGAATTCTACTCCCAGGGATTCTGGTCTGAAATTTTGCATTTTTTAACCATTTCCCAGGTGATGCTGATATTGCCTGTCCAGGGACTTTACTTTGAGAACCACTGCCCTGGGGCATTAGACCAGGATGTGGACTGATAGAATCACTTGGGCTAATAATAAAATACCACCAGGTACCTCAGCCTTCACATCTCTGGCTACCAGATCCAGGATTTGGAAGCAAAGGCAAGTTCAGTCAGGGAAGGCCAGGCCTGGGAATCCAAGTAGATCCTGAAGCTCAAACACAGACTACAGGAGATGGTGAGCCTTGTAATCAGAGCCCAGGACTGGAACCAGATGACTGGTTTGAATTCCCGCCTGCTCTCATGGGCATCCCTGGTGATTCAGATGGTAAAGAATCTGCCTGCAATGCAGGAGATTTGGGTTTGATCCCTTGGTCAAGGAAGATCCCCTGGAGAAGGGAATGGCAACTCTCTCCAATATTCTTGCCTGGAGAATTCTATGGACATGCTCTCCTACTGCAACCATGGACGAGTCCCTTTCTATCATTAAAATAATTTCTTCATCTATAAAATGGTGTTGATAATCATAGCTACAACCACAGGGAGTGGAGGTAATCCATGTAAACCATGCAAATTACAGTGTTTGGAGAATTCCAAATAAGTTAATTGTAAATGCTCAATAAATTCCTAGCATGAGAACAAGGCCAAGACATGGGCCTTATTGGACTAAGGGGACCAACAGACAAAGCCTAGCCTGAGGCTGGGGGACCAGTCTACATGGGGAAAAGCAAGGTAAGATACAAATAATACATTGGCCAGAGGTGAAAGTAAGGTCTCTAACACAGATTTTCTGCCCAGCAAGTCTTTGGACCCAATACGTCCAGATCTCGAGCATTAACATAGTAGATCCCTCTGGAACTGAGCCCTCCCCTGCCTAGACCTGAAGTCTGCTCCTTAGCTAGAATGACAGTCTCTTGCCCTGTGACCTGTCCTGTCACCTTGCTGCCCACAATGAAAAAACCAAACTATGCTAAAGCTTGTACCCCAAACATCTCACTGTAAAATCGATTAACTCTACAAGCCTTTTTTTAATAAGCAATGCTCTAATCATACTCATAAAAATGATTTTCCTACCCTCACAGTTTTCATACTGCCCAAATAAGCACGACTATGCTGTTTGCCAATTCCAATTACTTAGCAATGGCTGCCTGGATTTATGCATATTTTTAATTATTAATTAAGTTTCTTTTTATTGTTTTTTTATTTTTGAATCATATAAGTATGCGTGTTTAAAGTTAATAGTCAAATAATTCTACAAGCTTTACTACAAAAATGTGGTAGCTTCTTCTCTCCTGCAGCCCCATTTCCCCCTTTCATGCAGTCATTACTTTCACATCTTTTCACCAATTAAATGAAATTGGTCTATGGGTCTTTAAATAACACTTTTGTACTCTGCTACTTGATTGTTTTTTTTTTTTTTCTCCCAGGTTTACACATTATTTCTTAACCTTCTGCTATAAATTTTAAAGTTTTTATTCTTTTCCTTTTATCCATTTCACTGTACACAGGTACTCTTTCCCATTTTTTCACCTTCCCATTATAATTAAAATTCCATGATTTTAGATAGATCAGTATTTGGAATTTATAATATTATCACTATATGAATGCTATTCACAGATGAGTCATGTGATAATTATAATTACTTTTCCTTTTCTGCACAACTTTTTACTCTCCCTGGAATTAATAATTGTCTTATTGTCTTCATTTACCTAGTTTTCTATGTGAAAGTGAAAGTCACTCAGTCATGTCCGACTCTTTGCAACCCCATGGACTGTAAATTCTCCAGGCCAGAATACTGGAGTGGGCAGCCTTTCCCTTCTCCGGGGGATCTTCCCAATCCAGGGATTGAACCCAGGTCTCCCACATTGCAGGACATTGCAGGAGGATTTTTTACCAGATGAGCCACCAGGACATGAGTTTGAGTAGCATTAAAGCCTGTATTTGACACTCACGTAACTCTTTTCTCAAGACATTCAACACATGGGATATTCTGTGAACCACATCTTCCTGGATGTGTTCTGGAGATTTCTGATCTGCTCTAATATGTCTGTGCCTGATACTCTCACTGTCTTGCTGGTGTCTCCTTTCACTGTTTCTAATTATTCCTTTTGCTCCCAGTGAAAATGTCTTTATTCCTCCTTTATAATCCAACTGATACTTTGAATGGGTATCAAATTCAAGACTGGCAATCATTTCCCTTAGAATTTGAAAGCATATTTCCTAATGTTTACTAGATTCTAATTCTGCTTTTGAGAAGTCCTAAGCCACTGGAGGCCTTACAAATAGCTGTGAAAAGAAGAGAAGCAAAAAGCAAAGGAGAAAAGGAAAGATCCCCATTTGAATGCAGAGTTCCAAAGAATAGTAAGGAGAGATAAGAAAGCCTTCCTCAGCAATCAATGCAAAGAAATAGAGGAAAACAATACAATAGGAAAGACTAGAGATCTCTTCAAGAAAATTAGAGATACCAAGGGAACATTTCATGCAAAGATGGGTTCGATAAAGGACAGAAATGGTATGGACCTAACAGAAGCAGAAGATATTAAGAAGAGGTGGCAAGAATACACAGAAGAACTGTACAAAAAAGATCTTCACGACCCAGATAATAATGATGGTGTGATCACTCACCTAGAGCCAGACATCCTAGAATGTGAAGTCAAGCGGGCCTTAGAAAGCATCACTACGAACAAAGCTAGTGGAGGTGATGGAATTCCAGGTGAGCTCTTTCAAATCCTAAAAGATGATGCTGTGAAAGTGCTGCACGCAATATGCCAGCAAATTTGGAAAACTCAGCAGTGGCCACAGGACTGGAAAAGGTCCGTTTTCATTCCAACCCCAAAGAAAGGCAATGCCAAAGAATGCTCAAACTACCGCACAACCGCACTCATCTCACACGCTAGTAAAGTAATGCTCAAAATTCTCCAAGCCAGGCTTCAGCAATACGTGAACTGTGAACTTCCAGATGTTCAAGCTGGTTTTAGAAAAGCCAGAGGAATCAGAGATCAAATTTCCAACATCCGCTGGATCATCAAAAAAGCAAAAGAGTTCCAGAAAAACATCTATTTCTGCTTTATTGACTATGCCAAATCCTTTGACTGTGTGGATCACAATAAACTGTGGAAAATCCTGAAAGAGATAGGCATACCAAACCACCTGACCTGCCTCTTGAGAAACCTATATGCAGGTCAGGAAGCAACAGTTAGAACTGGACATGGAACAACAGACTGGTTCCAAATAGGAAAAGGAGTATGTCAAGGCTGTATATTGTCACCCTGCTTATTTAACTTATATGCAGAGTACATCATGAGAAACTCTAGGCTGGAAGATGCACAAGTTGCAATCAAGATTTCTGGGAGAAATGTCAATAACCTCAGATATGCAGATGACACTACCCTTATGGCAGAAAGTGAAGAGGAACTAAAAAGCCTCTTGATGAAAGTGAAAGAGGAGAGTGAAAAAGTTGGCTTAAAGCTCAACATTCAGAAAACTAAGATTATGGCATCTGGTCCCATCACTTCATGGGGAAATAGATGGGGAAACAGTGGAAACAGTGTCAGACTTTATTTTTTTGGGCTCCAAAATCACTACAGATGGTGATTGCAGCCATGAAATTAAAAGACGCTTACTCCTTGGAAGGAAAGTTATAACCAACCTAGATAGCATATTAAAAAGCAGAGACATTACTTTGCCAGCAGAGGTCTGTTTAGTCAAGGCTATGGTTTTTCCAGTGGTCACGTATGGATGTGAGAGTTGGACTGTGAAGAAAGCGGAGCGCCGAAAAATTGATGCTTTTGAACTGTGGTGTTGGAGAAGACTCTTGAGAGTCCCTTGGACTGCAAGGAGATCCAACCAGTCCATCCTGAAGGAGATCAGTGCTGGGTGTTCACTGGAAGGATTGATGCTGAAGCTGAAACTGGAGTACTTTGGCCACCTCATGCGAAGAGCTGACTCATTGGAAAAGACCCTGATGCTGGGAGGGATTGGGGGCAGGAGGAGAAGGGGACGACAGAGGATGAGATGGTTGGATGGCATCACCGACTCGATGGACATGAGTTTGAGTAAACTCCAGGAGTTGGTGATGGACAGGGAGGCCTGGCGTGCTGCAATTCATGGGGTCACAAAGAGTCGGACACGACTGAGCGACTGAACTGAACTGAACTGAAGCCATTCTGATATTGACCCTTCATGTGGTGTACTTTTTCTCCTAAAATCTTGTAGGATCTTCTCTGTCCTCAATATTCTGAAATTTTATGAGGAACTTTGGTGTGAGTCTATTTTTATCCATTTTAAGGGGGTATAATGAATGAACCCTTTCAGTCTGGAAATGTATGTCTTTCTCTAGAAAACTGTCTTGAATTGTTTGATTGATGAGTTTTTCTCCACCTGTTTTCTCTATTTTCTTCTTCAGGAACTTTTATTATTTAGATGTTAGACCTCTTGAACTAGTCTGTAAAATTTATTAACATCTCATCCTTATTTTCTATCTTGTTTTACGTTTGCTGTATTTTAGGGATACTCACTCAACTTTATCTTTAAATTTTCTATTGAGTTTTTCAAATCTGCTATTATATTTTTAAAATCTAACAGCTTATTTTTTAATCCACTTAATGGTCCTTAATATTGCTTTTTAAATATTCATCTCCTGGCTTAGTCTCTGATTCTTCCAAATTGCTTTGTCTCTGTTTGTGCTCCCTCTCTCTCCCCACCACCCTCCTTCCCCTTCTCTGTCCCCATTTTCCCCCTCATTAGACACCTCCTCTGATGTTCTATAATCTTTGGTTATATGGTAATAGTTAAGTGAGGACTGAAAAGCTGATTGTAATATAGGCACACCCCCAAATATAATTGCATGTTTATCCTAAAGAATGATCAGGGTTGTTTCTGTATCTTATTAATTGCTTTTCACCATAGTCACCAAAAAGGATCCTGTGGATGTCACCTTGAAAAGTGGATTGGTTACTATTAAAGGTAGAAAAGAAGAAATAAATGAGCAACATCCATAGCATGCTATATACAGGAGAAATCATCAGATCTCTCTTCCAAGTTTCTGGAATTACTAAATGTCTTTCCACTGAAATGTTTAAAGAATGAAGCACACAAACTGGCTTTCCAAATGACTTAAAGACAATTCCCTCTCACCTAGCATTTGAATCAGATGTTTTTTTCACAAGACTAACTTGCTGTACTATGTAGAGATGCTAACAACTGCCCCCCAACCACATGCCTTTCTTGGATGACTTGTTCACATCCCTGGGAGGGACATTCTTGTGTTCCCTTCTCCTCCATCACAATTTAGTGGGCCATAAATGGGCTTAACTCAAACTAGGCCACTCAGATTTTCTCGGCAGGGAATTGGAAATAGGACACTGAGAGACATGGTTAAACAGTGGGGATTCCTTGAACTTAAAGTTTCAATAAGGTTGAAGCCATAGTTTGTGCCATGATCAAACTAAGTCAGAAAATCCATGAGAAAGACAGACAGACAATGCCAATACACAGCGAGCAGCAGAAGAAGGCAGATGTAAAAGAGTGGAGATAAGAGAAGACAGGATGCCACCAGTGACTGAAGAAATGGTTTAGTATACTGACTGACTTTTTTCCAGATAACTGGGTGTATGTTCCATACCTGCCCTGTGTCCTTTCAGTAAATTCAGTTTGTACTTGAGCCAGTATGTGTGAGCTTCTATTCTTTGTCATCAAATGAGAAAATATTCACCAAGTACAATAGTCAGATTCCAGCAGGAAAAGATGCCATACTTAAAAACGGTAACAGAGGAAGATCTAACAAAAACAGATTATTTACAAAGGGGGCTGAATGTAAGCCCCTCTACAACCTTGGGTGTAGCCAAAGAAAAGCCAAAGAAAAAGGCGTGAAGTGAAAGTGTTAGTTGCTCAGTCGTGTCCGACTCTTTGTGACCCCATGAACTGTAGCCTGCCACGCTCCTCTGTCCTTGTAATTCTCCAGGCAAGAATACTGGAATGGATACCCATTTCCTTATCAAGGATATCTTTTCCATCCAGGCATCTAGCCCAGGTCTCCTGTTGCAGGCGGATTCTTTACCATCTGAGCCATCAGGGAAGTCCCAGGTAAACAGTAAACGGTGTCTACTGCTACAGTCTCCCATGTTCTTTTTAAGACACCCAATACATCACAGTTGTCATAAGATCTTCTTAACACATATTTATCTGCTACTAAAAATTAGAACAGCATACCAAAAAATGTATTACAATTCAAGTTTTTGAAAACCAGAAAATCTACTTAATGCACTTTGCTCTAAGTAGGCTCTAGCCAAACCACTAATGTTTTCTTTACATTTCTTCTCCACAAGTTACTTTGCCTCAGACTCTTGATATTGGGTTTCACCTCACTGACTTCAGGCTTCTAAAAGACATGGGCAATGGTTCTTATTAGTGCTTCTTTTGTTCAAAGACGCTGAAAGGGCAAGAAGAGAGAGCATCTATCTTAGCCTCTCATAGAGAGTATGAACTTCCTGGCAAGACTTGTGATCATAGATAGAGGGACACAGGCAACTCACAGCAACCTAGCAGGAAGGGATCTGAGAGAATAAATATTCTGACCCTGCTCCCCTCCTGACCTCCAGTATATAGTAGACGTTCCTACTATCACACCCAGGAGACAGAGGGCAAGGGAACCACCGATGCCGTCAACAGGTGAAGAGTTGACAGGGAGGCAAATGGAAAATGTCAAGGGCACAAGGTCACTTGTATCCACATCTTCAGGAAAAAGCTAACCTGGATTCCCAGGTGGCTCAGTTGGTAAAGAACCTGCCTGCCAATACAGGAGACATGGGTTTGATCCCTGGGTTGGGAAGATCCCCCTGGAAAAGGGAATGGCCACCCACTCAGTATTCTTGCTGGGAAAATCCCATGGGGAGAGGAGACTGGCGGGCTACAGTCTATGGGGTCACAATGAGTTGGATACAACACTTCTGATCCCTGGGCAGCCTCTCTTTAGCCCATCTGTTAAACTGGGAGTGGAAGAAGCAAAATCAAAATGCAAATTAGTCCCAAATTCAGCTTCCTCACAGACGAGTACATTTAATTACAAAATAGCGGGAGGGGGGATTGGGATGGGGAATACGTGTAAATCTATTGCTGATTCATGTCAATGTATGACAAAACCCACTGAAAAAATAAATTAATTAATTTAAAAAAAAAAATAGCACCAACCTTTCATTCACAGGTAAGACATGTTCATCACAGATTTCCTTACAAATTTTTTTTTGTTTCTTTAATTGGAGGATAATTTCTTTACAATGTTGTGTTAGTTTCTGAGCCACAGGTACACATATATCCTCTCCCTCTTGAGCCTCCTTCCACCACACCCCTCCAGCCCACTCCTCCAGGCCCCTTTCAAATTTGGAAATATGAGTTGTAAGGTGTCCACTTTTGAGTGCAAAAGGAATACAAAAGTAGGAAAGCCCATTTACTTTCCTGCAGATTTCCAAGGCAGGAGTCTATGCCTTCTCTTTCCCTTCTAGCTTCCCCAGAGCTCCTTATATAGTCATTCTCAATGTGTGCGGATGAAGCATAAAATAATCAGTGAATGAGAAACCTCACACACGCACGTACACAACCTCCTCGGAGAGTAGCAGCTGCATAAATTAGAGGTTTACCCTCAGAAGAAGAGCTCCGAAAAGTAAAACTCCTACTTAAGAATATTATATTTCCTTTAAATTTACTAACATTCCTATTAAGAATGTATCTGTACTAACACATATATATGGAATTTAGAAAGATGGTAACGATAACCCTATATGCAAAACAGAAAAAGAGACACAGAAATACAGAACAGACTTTTGAACTCTGTGGGAGAAGGTGAGGGTGGGATGTTTCAAAAGAACAGCATGTATACTATCTATGGTGAAACAGATCACCAGCCCAGGTGGGATGCATCAGACAAGTGCTTGGGCCTGGTGCACTGGGAAGACCCAGAGGAATCGGGTGGAGAGGGAGGTGGGAGGGGGGATCGGGATGGGGAATAAGTGTAAATCTATGGCTGATTCATATCAATGTATGACAAAACCCACTGAAATGTTGTGAAGTAATTAGCCTCCAACTAATAAAAAAATTTAAAAAAAAAAAAAAAGAATGTATCTGAATAATCTTCAGTTATGACAGAAAGCTGGCATGAGAAGGTCAGAATTTCCAGAACCTCCCCTGTGGCTGCAGAATGTCTTCATCTCCCCAGGAGGGCCTGGCAGAGCCCTCTCAGAGCAGGCTAGTGAGCCTTGATTGCATGTCACCACCGCTGTCTGGTTTTTGATAAGCAGATAAAATTGGTGATGGGCCTTTCATCTTCAGATCATGGTTAGAAGCCCTGCGTCACTGAGTCATAGTTAAAAGCTGCTCCTTCTGGAGATGGTGGGAAATGAGTAGGTGTGCTCAGCCCACCTCTTCCTAGATGAAAGCTGCCTCATGAAACTACCTCAGCACATCTGGCACAAGTTAACCAGTGCAGATTCCTGTGGTGAGGGAAGGGGAGACTGGGAAGAAACTCTGAACTCAGACTCTGGGAGTGAGGGGGCCCAATTATGACAAAACAGAAAACACCCTGGAAAGACTATTATTAAATTACTAGCTCTAATCACAGGATCTCAAAGGGTAAGAAAGGTCACCTCTATCTTATGCTGGGGAGCTGGGACCACATAAATATCAGCATCCTTCCTTCATGAGTGAGAGCCTTTCCAGAAGTGTGAAATCCCTACACAAGATGACTAAAGTAGAAGCCAAATCTCCCAATCCTCAAAGACTTTCCATGATCTCTATTTTCTACCAATGGGTACTGACATGAATGGGCAGAGAGCAGTATCAAGTTATAACTCTTGGCAGAATCAATCCTCATGCCTTCCTAATGCTTGGTGTGAAATCATCCCTCAGATCACTACTATTACAGGCCCAAAGAGACCAGGAATATGGGTTAAGGTGGGAGGTAGGTGAAGGGCAGAGCATGAGTAATGTCAATTTGTCTGTCTGACAAGGGCAAGCCACTGGCCCACCAAGGCTGCTGCTGCTGCTAAGTCGCTTCAGTCATGTCCGACTCTGTGTGACCCCATAGACGGCAGCCCACCAGGCTCCCCCGTCCCTAGGATTCTCCAGGCAAGAACACTGGAGTGGGTTGCCATTGCCTTCTCCGGCCCACCAAGGAAATCAGTCTAAACAAAAACAATGGTTAAAAGGAACAAAATCAGCTCATTTGCACTAACATGGACGGACATAGAGATTGTCATACAGAGTGAAGTAAGTCAGAGAGAAAAACAAATATCATATATTAATGCATATACATGGAATCTAGAAGAATGGTATAGATGATCTTATTTGCAAAACAGAAATAGAGACACAAATGTGGAGAACAAATGTATGGACACCAAAGGAGGGAAGGGAAGGGTGGGAAGAGTTGGGAGATTGGGAATGATATATACACTATTGATACTATGTATAAGATAGATAATTAATGAGAACAAACCAGCTCTGTGGCACAATGGATAGTACACTGGACTTCTAGCCAGCCTGGGTGTGGTTATTCAAAGGTTGTGGGTTCAAGTCCCACCAGAGTCGAATTCTGATGGCTCCTCCTTCACTCCCATTTGGATATTTTTGGACTTCCCTGGTGGCTCAGACAGTAAAGCATCTGCCTGCAAGGCGGGAGACCTGGGTTCAATCCCTGGGTTGGGAAGATGCCCTGGAGAAGGAAATGGCAACCCACTCCAGTATTTTTGCCTGGAAAATCCCAAGGACGGAGGAGCCTGGTAGGCTACAGTCCATGGGGTCGCATCACTTTCACCAATGAGAACATGCTATGTATCTCAGTGAGCTCTATTCATGCTCTATGGTGATCTAAATAGGAAGGAAATCCAAAAAGAAGGGATATATGTAAATATATATCGAGAGAGAGTGAGAGAGAGTGAGGACACTAGCTTTTCTGTATATATATACATGTGTGTGTGTGTGTATACACATATAGAGACAGTGAGAGAGAGCGAGGACACTAGCTTTTCTGCATATATGTGTGTGTGTGTGTGTGTGTGTGTGTGTGTATACATATATAGAGAAAGTGAGAGAGAGTGAGGACACTAGCTTTTCTGTATATATATGTGTGTGTGTGTGCGTATACATGTGTATATATATATAGCTGACTTGGGCTTCCCAGGTGGTGCTAGTGGTAAAGAACCCACCTTCCAGTGCAGGAGATGTAAGAGATGCAGGTTTGATCCCTGAGTTGGGAAGATCCCCTGGAGAAGGGTATGGCAACCCACTCCAGCATTCTTGCCTGGAGAATCCCACGGACAGAGGAGCCTGGTAGCTACAGTCCATAGGATTGCAAAAAGTTGGACACGACTCAAGCAACTGAGCACACATAGCTGATTCACTTTGTTGTACAGTAGAAACTAACACAACTTTGTAAAGCAACTATACTCCAACAAAAGTTAATTAAAAGAAAAAACAATGGTTGCCCATGGTTACAGATCAGCAAGACCCAATGGGTTAAAGTACACAGCAATCTGTGCCCTCCTGTGTGTCTCTTCTATGGAAAATGGGAGGAGGATCAAAAGGAGGGGATTCAAGGAACCACACAGGTGACGAGAGCAGTAGACACACTTATTTACCCTGGCTTTTGTTAGGGTAAATAAAACAGATTGCCCTGTTCGGCAAACCTTTTGCAAACCCCAGAAAGTACATTGTATAGGCTCAGTGATGTACTCTCTCTATTGAGTAGAGGAAAAGAACATGTGGGGAGAAGAGTGCCAAACAAGTTTTCGCAAAATTTCAATCTGTGAGATGAGACTGTGTCATCCATTGTGTCCTAAATTTGGGACTAAAGATGCTCCCAGATCTGGCACAAAACGCCTTTTAGCATTTTCTGTGAACTGACCCTTTGCTGAGTAAATTGCAAAAGAGCATTTATATTATGATTTCATTTTACATAAAATCATAAATGCAAACATAGACTTATGTTTATATGCACATAGATGCATAGAGAGATGACTGGAAGAATGTTGTAAAAGTATGCAGAATTTAAAAAAGTATACAGAATAATTATTCCTGGATTGTAGACATTCAGAGAACTTCATAATTTTCAAAATTGCTTGATTTTCTACAGTGAAAATGTGTTATCTTCATAAACACGAAAAAAATGAAATCATTTTCCTTAAACTACTCAGAAAACAACATATTCAGAAATTTTATTATAAAAGGCAAAAGAAAAAGCAAACCTTTATTAACTGCTTCCCTTGCACTCAGGACTACATTTGGCACAGACCCTGTGAACTGTCATTTTTATTCTACACATAAGAGCTGACTTCTCATTAGAAATCATGTAAGTAATGAGAGTGTTGAAAGAACAAAACCATCAATGTTTAATTCTATATCCATTCAAATTATCCATCAAAAATGAAGGAGAAACAGCAATTTCATAGACACACACACACACAAGAAAAACTTGATAGGATCCATTGCAAGCCATTTTGCCCTACAGGAAAAGTTAAAAAATCTTCAGGCAGAAGGAAAATTTTGTAGGTCAGAAAGTTGGAGATACATAAAGAAAAGAATCAGAGAAGAAATAAATGAAGATAAAATAAAATACTTTATTTTCTATTTTTAAAAAATGAGAGTGCTTAGTTTGACCAAGACTTCTGTAAGTATTATATCAATCTTTCAGCAAAGCAGAGAATCCTAGGGCTGAATACTTTCCCCTTTAGCTGAGGAGAGAATCCTAGGGAAAGAGGATGTTTTGTGTAGAAAACACCAGCCTGGGAACTGGCTCTCAAAGGATCCTCTGAGTCTCCCCCAGCTAATGGCAGAGCTGAGCTCTGCGTCCAAAGAATACTGCCTACCTCGCAGAGATGTGGCCAAAACAAGTGAGAACAAGATGCCTCATGATCTTTGAGTAGCAGATATAGCTGTGAGGAGGCATGTGCTACCCGTGACACATGTTCTGGGGGAACATCCACAGTGAAAGCCGCAGACCATTTTCTGAGGCCTGGTTGACCCTGCATTAAAGCATAGTGCTAGCAATCAGGAAACCCGGGATCGAGCCCCATGATAATCATTCAAAATAGCCGAGCTTCTCTGAGCCTCCCTTTCCTCACTGTAAGCAAAAGGCTTTACCTAGAAAATTTCTAAAGTCCTTTCCAGTTCTAGGAATCTGTACTCCACGACCTAATTCCAACCATTGCTTCTGGATTCATTAAACAATTGCCCTAGCACGTTCAACTGGTCTACCAGACATTGCTTCAGGGCTCAAAATTATGTGTGCTAATGCAGAGATGTAAAATGTCTTTTGTAATCTGCGTAGGATTTTCTACCTACTTAACTTTATTTCATAACCCACAATTATCTTTGAAAAACAGACAAGTCTATTTACTCTCTATTATCTGTATTCCAAATGGGGCCAGACCCTTCCTCCCCCTTCTTTATGGAAAATCCCAAAATCTCAGGTGGGAATCAGGATAACTCATGAGATTTGTCACTAGGAGCTTGGACTCTTTCCCACTGGGTCCCAAATGCTTTATTTCCTAACAGCAGCTTTTGTAAGGCAGGCAAAAAAGGCTGAGTTAATAGTTAGAATTTATAAATGGTTTTTGCAAATTAAACAGAATTCTATAACTAAAAAGCAACCAGTAGAGTGGATCTGTTCTATATTATTTCCTCACAAGCAAAAATTCAAAAAGCCAATTAAAGCCCCCAGGAATATCAGGTAGACACTTTCTTATCAAAATGGGCCAGAAGAGTGAATCAAACCACCCAGGAAATCATATATCCACCCCTTAATAATATTAACTGGAAAAATCTCAGAAACAATGATACCATGAACAATTATAAACATGGACTGCAGATGGCTGAATCACAATAGTCAAACTCAATTGCTTTTGGAAAGAATTAAGCCAGAAATGAATTTAAATATGTGGTTCAGAGGTCGACTTCTAAAATTTTATCTGGTGCAATCCACATCCTGTTTGCCAGGGTAGGTGGGCAAAGACACCAAGTCTTTCAGAGAGAGGGACGCCTTCTCTGATTTGGAAATTCTTCATAAACAATATCAAGCCACTATTCAGCCCCTCCTTCGAAAGGCTTATTCTTTTGTTCACTGTGGAGACACCATGGGCTAGAGATGCACTAACACCTTCCTCTCTTCACATCCTTTGCAGGACAACGTTGGCCCAGGGGATCCATCAGAAATCCCCCTCTTCATGGTCTCTAAACAGTCATTTGCAGGATTCACTCCTAGAAATCAATTTTCTGAAGTCTATTTCATAGACTTTAATAGGTTCTCTATTTAAAAAACAACCTTTGAAACTACTCAAATATATTTCATGCATCTCTATTGAGTCATTCATTTGACAAGTCTGTTGTTATCTGCTTGCTCTTTAAAATATATTTTAATTGAGCCAGGTATGTGTGTGGAGAGAATTTTTTTTCATTTCTAGAGAAATGTTATATCTAAGGGTACATCTTAATCCAAGTTAGTAAAAGAGTCTATTTACTTTCTCTGCCTTGGCATGTTCTACCTTTTAAAGAGGCTAATGAGGTGACTCATATTTTTGGCTGACTTCTTGAACATCAGGTCTTCTCTGAGCAAGTAACTCATCTTTTACACAGATACTGGACACCTGTCCACCCATCCCAGCTTAAATATTGTTTGTCCTGCTTCCTCTGATAGCAAAAAATATTCAGGCTCCGTCTTCCCACTAAGAGAGTGGGGAGGGGATGGTTTGAAAAAGTTGATGGCACCGGCTCTGAGATTTGCCCTTATTGTCTCTACTTTCGAACATGTCACCACTAGACACCAGGTGACCCTAATTCCATTTACAATTTTCTTCTTGCATCTGTGGATGCTTTCATACCTGGTTCTAAATACCAGCATAATGCAAGGAACTGAACATACCCAGTAAACGGGAAGGAAAATCAGAGATATGTTTATAGTTTCATACATTTACTATGCAGTGTTCCTTCCCTACTTTTGCCAAAAATGCTCATCTTCCCACTCACCCAACTAACCCCCCACCCTCACATCCTTAAGGTGTCCTCCAGGACAAGCTTCCCCTGGCCCCAAAAGTACACATCTTGGTTATCTATCACTCCCCTCTGGCTGCTCACACTCTACAATTGCATTTAACTTCACTACATTATAATTACCTGTTTATAGGTCTATTTCCCCAATGAAAACAGGAACTAAGTGTTTTTCATTTTTGATTGCCTTAGCTTGATCTAGCCTGGCACGTTAAAAAGCATCCAGTTGGAGTGAGAATGAGTGGGCATTAATGTTGTTCAACGGTTCTGAGTCATTAAGAAAATAAGTACCTGAGACTCAAAGGCAAAAATGTATGCAAATAGTTAAAAAACAAAACTGAACTTCCCTTTTTTCAAAGTAATACACATGGCTGCTTGTGCCTCCATGCACCAGTGCACATACCTCACTCTGCCTGGTATTAAGACTGGATATTTATGTAACCCACCACTCCACCAGCTCTATCATCTTGGCTACGACCACAAATATCTCCATCAGCACACTACCACCTCCACAACCTCCTGCACTACTCTTTCCATCGCCTCCATCACCTCTAATACACGGCACTCTTCCACCTCCATCTACACCAGTGTCCTCACCCTAATCTCTACTGCCTCTTCCTCTTCCTCGACCACTTCCTTCACCTTCTGGCCACCATCTCCACCATCTCCACTGCCTCCAAAACTCCATCACCTTCCCCAACTCTTCCACCACCACTTCCACCTTTACTCCTTTCATTCCCATCTCCATAACCTCCACCAGCTCAACCAAAACCTTCACCATCTCTGTTATAACCATGACCTCCACCATTATCACTTCCACCCCCTCTATCTCCAATTCTTGGTCAATCCTGAATATTCATTGGAAGGACTGATGCTGAAGCGGAAGCTCCAATACTTTGGCCATCTGAGGTGAAGAGCTGATTCATGGTAAACAATTTCATTGTTTACAGTTGAGTGGTATTACAAAAATAAAACAAAAATAAACTTAAAAGTTTTTGCATAGAAAATGAAATCATCAACAAAATGAAAAAAACAATTTACTGAATGGGAGAAAACATTTCCAAATGATATGACCAATAAACAGTTAATCAGTTCAGTTCAGTCGCTCAGTCATGTCCTATTCTTTGTGACCCCATGGACTGCAGCATGTCAGGCTTCCCTGTTCGTCACCAACTCCATGAGCTTGCTCAAACTCATGTCCATTGAGTTGGTGATGCCCTTCAATCATCTTATCCTCTGTTGTCCCCTTCTCCTCCTGCCTTCAATCTTTCCCAGCATCAGGGTCTTTTCAAATGAGTCAGTTCTTTGCATCAGATGGCCAAAATATTGGAGTTTCAGCTTCAGCATCAGTCCTTCCAATGAATATTCAGGACTGATCTCCTTTAGGATTGACTGGTTGGATCTCCTTGCAGTCCAAGGGACTCTCAAGAATCTTCTCCAATACCACAGTTCAAAAACATCAATTTTTCAGTGCTCAGCTTTCTTTATAGTCCAACTCTCACATCCAGAGCCAACATATATAAACAGCTCATACAACTCCACATCAAAAAATATCAATCTGATTTTAAATGGGCAGAAGAGCTGAATAGATGCTTTCCTAAAGAAGATATGCACAAGGCCAACAGACACATGAAAAGATGCTCAACATCTCTAATCATCAGGGAGATTTAAATCAAAACCACAAAGAGACAACACCTCACACCTGTCAGAACAGCTATCATCAAAAAAAAAAAAAAGAAAAAACCCACAAATGACAAATGTTGGCAAGAATGTAAAGAAAAGGAAGCCCTCTACACTCTTGGTGGGAATGTAAATTGGTGCAGCCCTTGTGGGAAAACAGTAAGGAGATTCCTCAAAAAAACTAAGAACAGAACTGCCTTGTGACCCAGCAATTCCACTCCTGGATATATATCAAAAAAACAAAAACATTAATTCAAAAAGATAGATGCCCCCCCAATGTTCATAGCAGCATTATTTATAGTTGCCAAAATACCAAAGTATCTATCTACAGATGAATGGATAAAGAAAATGTGGTGTGTATATACACACACACACATATACATATATATATATATATATATATATAGAGAGAGAGAGAGAGAGAGAGAAATACTACTCAGCCATAAAAAGAATGAAATTTTGCCATCTGCAGCAACATGGATGAACTTGGAGGGCATTGTGCTAAGTAAAATAAGTCAGACAGAGAAAGACGAATACTGTAATGATACCAATTCATGTTTATAGAGCCCTAAAGCATGTCCATAATAAGAGCAAGTGTTAGGTTAGAAATGGTTTCACCCTTCACAGCAAACTAGACCAGAATTTTCTTCCAACCCTTTGCTTTCTTAAACAAACAAACCAAAAAAAAAAAAAAAAGCTTCAAACAAAATTACACCAACATGGTGAAAGATCTTGTGGTGTGGCAGTCATATCCTCCTTCAGAACTGAAGAGTTTATTATTTCTTGCTGTCCCCATTGGAGTTGCCCGACTGAAAATAGCCACCTAACCCAGGCTGAGGCACTCATTCGGCACACTTATTTGATGACTGGTAGTAGTAAGATCGGAGAAGACAATGGCACCCCACTCCAGTACTCTTGCCTGGAGAATCCCATGGACGGAGGAGCCTGGTGGGCTACAGTCCATGGGGTCGCTAAGAGTCGGACATGACTGAGCAACTTCACTTTCACTTTACACTTTCATGCATTGGAGAAGGAAATGGCAACCCACTCCAGTAATCTTGCCTGGAGAAGCCCAGGGACGGGGGAGCCTGGTGGGCTGCTGTCTATGGGGTCGCACAGAGTTGGACACGACTGACATGACTTAGCAGCAGCAGCAGTAGTAAGATATAAAGTTTAACTCAACTCGAAAGTGTTATCCCAGCTTCAGAACTTAGCTTTATTGCATCTCCTCTTCTGAGGCTTCATTACAACCCAGCTTCTGCCTCTGCCTGATCTTGCTTCCTTCCCTTCCCTTCCCTTCTCTAAGCATTACTACAAGAGCACTGTCTAAGAAAACTCTCACATGCTAATATCTCTCAGAGTTGGCTTTCCGAGAAATCCAACCCACTACACCTATTGTGCCAACAATGATAATTAGCCCAGATTTCCTAGGTAAAAACGTTTCAGTTTATAAGTAACACATGTTTACCCTAACAACACAAGCCTAGAGGCAAATATAGATGACATATGGTTCTTTGGGAAGAGCCACATATATCTATGAATTACCATTCCTCTTGATGTCCAATCATCATGCCAAAGTTAAAAGAAATCACCTTCAGCTAAGGTATGCCTTATGTTCTCTATTTTCTCCTATTTCCCCCAATATTTCTATCTAACAATATAAATTATGTCTAAAGAAGAGAGAAGACTTTTTCAATTGCTATAATTTCATTATAGAGCCTCCCACCACTACATCAGGCAAAAAAATCCACCAAATACTGAATGAAAAGATACATAGATACAAGCTTAATATAGAAAAAAAATTTTCTTGAATTTAGTTTTTACACACAAAACTTTTGAGCAAACTTTAATTTTTAATTTCCACCATTCAGTTTAGTTAGTTCATTATTTAGTTAGTTAACTTTTGTTTTATTATTAATTTCCAGTTTTATCACATCATAGTCAAAGAATATAGTCTTAGGAAGTTGAACCTTTGGAATCTATTTAACTTCCTTTTTTACTTATATCACACAGGCCAGAAAAGAAGCATTATATGTGTTTGTCACATATCTTTTATTTATTTATTTTACCTGTTTGCCCTATTAGTTTCCAACAAGATTATATTAAGTTCCAAATATATTTGCTTATATGTCTTTTTCTTCTCTTAGGTCAGTCAGTTGCTGCTTTTAATATCAGTTCAGTTCAGTGGCTCAGTCGTGTCCAACTCTTTGCAACCCCAAGGACTGCAGCACGCCAGGCTTCCCTGTCCATCACCAACTCCCGGAACCTATTCAAACTCATGTCCATTGCATCAGTGATGCCATCCAACCATCTCATCCTCTGTCGTCCCCTTTTCCTCCCGCCTTCAATCTTTCCCAACATCAGGGTCTTTTCCAATCAGTCAGTTTTTCACATCAGGTGGACAAAATACTGGAACTTCAGCTTCAGCATCAGTCCTTCCAATGAACATTCAGGACTGATTTCCTTGAGGACTGACTGGTTGGATCTCCTTGCAATCCAAGGGACTCTCAAGAGTCTTCTCCAACACCACAGTTCAAAAGCATCGATTCTTCGGCACTCAGCTTTCTTCATGGTCCAACTCTCACATCCATACATGACCACTGGAAAAAAAACATAGCTACGACTAGACAGATCTTTGTTGGTAAAGTAATGTCTCTCCTTTTTAATATGCTGTCTTGGTTGGTCATAGCTTTTCTTCCAAGGAGGAGGTGTCTTTTAATTTCATGGCTGCAAGTCACCATCTGCAGTGATTTTGGAGCTCCAAAAAATAAAGTCTGTCACTGTTTCCATTGCTTCCCCATCTATCTGCCATAAAGTGATGGGACCGGATGCCATGATCTTAGTTTTTTGAATGTTGAGTTTTAAGCCAACTTTTTCACTCTCCTCTTTCACTTTCATCAAGAAGCTCTTTAGTTCTTACTCACTTTCTGCCATAAGGGTGGTGTCATCTGCATATCTGAGGTTATTGATATTTCTCCCAGCAATCTTGATTCCAGTTTGTGCTTCATCTAGCCTGGCATTTCTCATGATGTACTCTGCATATAAGTTAAATAAGCAGGGTGACAATATACAGCCTTGACGTACTCTTTTCCTATTTGGAACCAGTCTGTTGTTCCATGTCCAGTTCTAACTGTTGTTTCTTGATCTGCATACAGATTTCTCAGGAGACAGGTCAGGTGGTCTGGTATTTCCATCTCTTGAAGAATTTTCCACAGTTTGTTGTGATCCACACAGACAAAGGTTTTGGTGTAGTCAATAAAGCAAAAGTAGATGTTTTTCTGGAATTCTCTTGCTTTTTCAATGATCCTGCGGATGTTGGCGATTTATATACTGAGATCTTATTGTTAATATCAAAAATGTTCATGATTGTTATATCTTTTTTACAAATATACAATGTCCTTTATTTTCACTTATTAAGTTTTTCATTTTAAATTACATTTTCTCTTATTTTATAAGTGCTACTTGTAATTTCTTTGTTTCATATATGCCTGATGTATCTTTTTCCATTCCTTTATTTTCCATTTTCTGTATCATTTTGTACTTGAGACTTAGGTTTTTATACATATCACACCACTAAATCTTTGGTTTTTTAAAAATCTGACTTAATTGGTCACATTAGTATAATGTGCAATTAATTAATTTAATTAATGCACAATTAATTTGCTCACTTACATATATTGTGGTTGTTTTACACATTTGTTATCTTATTTGGTGCTATCAAATGCTTTCTTTTTACTTCTTTTTCTTTTTTCTTATTCCTTGGTCTCCTTTAAATAGTTTCCATTTTATACCACTGATTTAAATGTCATAATCCCATAATTATTGTTGTGGTAATTGCCCTAACGTATTAAGATTCATACTTATGCTCAGTTTTCCTAACAGTATCTAATATTTATTTCCTCTCAATGAGCCAAAATTTAAGTGCCTTCTCATTTTTTGATCTCTTCCTACACCATTCCACAAATGTCTAATGAATTTAATGTCCACACGTGACTCATAAAATTTGTCTTCTTACTTAAAAGTCACTATTCATACACACTTTGAGTTTTAATTTCCACAGATACAGACTTAAAGGAAATCAGACATATCAAGTCATCTACCTAATCATTTCTCTCCTTCCTGGAAATATGTCTCTGATAAATATGCATTTTAAATTGTCAAATCAAGTTTTGAGTTTCCCTAAATCCTGCCTTATCCCAGGCACCTCTCCAGCCCTGAGGTTTCCCAGGGAGATGTATACAGAGGGAAGTAAAGTAATTATTTCTAAACACTGTGTGACTTCCTTTTCATAAGTTCTTCAGACTTACTTAGGAAAGTCCCAAAGCAACTTCTTTGCCCTTCTCTGACTATAGCTGACCTAGCCCATGTCCTGAATTTTATCACGGAGGAGAAAGGAAATGGTCAAAGAAGGGACACGTGCCAACTCAAGTCACAGAGTTGGAGAAAGGCAGATGGCAGAGTATGCCTAGTGCTGAGCTGGCAGAGGCTGGGTGACAGCTGCCCTAGGCCCTGAGCCCCAGAATGAAGAGGGTCAGCCCCAAGAAGCTACAGAAACAGACAAAATGAGGCTAAGATCACCCCAGTACATTACAGGCATAAATTCAAACAGCACCCTGAATCTAACTTCGTATCTCAAAGGCTGAAATATTTAAAGGTGCAAAGTTGAGGTTAACTGTGATGCCTATGGTGTGCAGATCAAAAACTGTGTACTGAATACCAACTATCAGTGTAAAAACAGGTGAAAAGACACTGTGTCTGTCCCCATAATGCTCATAGACAATTAGAAAAAGCAAATGTATGTCAGACTGTGAGATGTACACCATTATGAAAATTTTTTCGAAACTCAGCAATTCCCAAGAACAGTCACTAGCACTCATCATCCTGGGGTACAAGAACAACTGGCGAGCTGAGAGAGAAAAGTACTTTCTCTTACGGACCAACCGCCTAGCATACAAATCACTAGAATGGCTTCCCTTCCCCCAAATGGTCTCTTTCACTTATTACTAACACTAAAAATTTCTTTCAGAGACAAAGCCTGTCTTTCTCCAATTAGAGAAAACAGGCTTAAAATAGAAGTGCTGTGGGATGGTAAGCGTAGAAATTAGGTCAAACCCGTGTGTGAATGACTAATGTCAGATCATTGCCAGTTTTGCTAGCAGACAGAGGTTAGTACTTCAGAAATGCTGGGACCCTGGAGGGCCCAAGCATCATCCCACTAAAAGAAAACTGGAACATCAAAGAATATGTAGGCATGTGTCAAAATATTGTTCAGAATTTGTTCTGTTGACTTTTTACAGAAAACCAAGTAAAACCCAAAGAGATACTGACTCTTAACTCTCTTTGTCACCTCAGAAGAGACCTTGTCTTGAAATCCTACTCTCTGTCTTCGTTTCCTGGCATCTGGCCTTCTGAATTCATATTCTGAATCCTACAAATCATGAATACCTCTAACCTAGCTATTTCCAGACCTCTGCCCAGATCCCTCCATCCTCCAGTTCTTTCCTCAGGAGTGTAACTTGATCATGTTTCAACTGATTCCCAGAATGGCCCTTAAACTTCCTCCAAGGTGCTGCCAGATCCTTTGAGGACAACGATCATCTGTCATGCCTTCCCATGCCCTCGATTATCTAATCATCTGCCCCTCATATTAACGTCATCCACAATGGCTCTTATTGCTCCTTTCAGTTATCCCTCTCTCCCAACAATTAGGTCTCCACATGGGTAGACAGTCAGGACAGAGGGTTTTCTAGGGGGAGAAATGAATCTGATGCCTTTTATGTGCCTTCAGAGCTCCAACTTAGTTTAACAATCCCTGAGCACCACTTTGCGTGCGGCAAGGTATAAATATATGCTAATAGGAGGTCTGGCTCCTTGTCACAACACATTGCAGGCTGCATTCGCGCAAGATAGAATAAAAAGATTAGATGCAATCTTGAAGTCAATCAGAAAGCAAGAGGAAACCAAAAAAAAAAACGGAGCTCAGATTGTCAACAGGAGAGGCAGAAAAATGACTTGAATCGAATTGCAGTTTATCTCGTTAAGCGTTAAAGGAAACCAATTTCTGAAAGAAATTGGAAGGCAATTTAAACATTTCTACAGTTTTACTAAAGTTTGAAATTTTCCAGTGAAAGAATAAGGTTTTCTTTATTTCTGCATATCTGACATTTTCCCTGTACTCTCAGGGACTAGAAAGCCCTAGATAAGAGGACAGTTAAGGAAAAGAGAGCAGTTATCAACAAGGAAGGAAAAGAATCTGTTAAAGAAATACTCATTTGATTTCTCTAGCTCTTTCAGGTTTCATGCCAAAAAAAAAAAAAATCTATGGAAGCTAGAACTACATACAAAAAAGCCAGGCTACAAAATCTGGCCTAGTCCTGAATAAATAACCAGGCTAGATTAATGGACAAACATGGAAGTCATATTCAATGGATGAAGGTCATATAAAATAGGCCAATCTCAAGATCAAGCTACATTCCACTGAAGCTGATGATATCACAAACCAAAGGTAGTATTCATAATGAACTCAAATCTCCTGGGATAAGCCTCTTTCTCCATTCCCAGAAGCAAGAATGTATTGACAGTGGCCTGTTTTGCAAAATGTAAATTGTTACTGCTGTCCAGCCTGAAGTATTTAATTCTCTTCATTGTATTAAATAAAAATTACTATCTAAACCTACATCTTTAGAGTGAAGACCAAACCTTCCCCAGCACTGTGTCGCTCTGGAAATGATTTGGTAGCCAACAAAAGCAAACTTTTTTTCTATCTTATCCTGAACAATGTTATCCTGGCTACATCATCAGGAACACCAGGTTTTAAAGGAGACATCTAGTGTTAATAGCCATTATCTCAGAAAAAGGATCAACCAGAGTGAGGAAAGTGACACTCAAATTTTACTAAATATTGAGCATTGTTTGAATATTTTACAGTGAAAAAATCAATACTGCTTCTGTAATTTTTTAAAATGCACTTTAAGGTGCTCTGAGATGAATATGCCAAGATTTATTTCAGATCAACACCTCTGAAACACTGCCAACTCTTGGGTGAGTTAGTGTTTGGTTAAGAGCTGGACAAAGCGCAAGTGTAACTTGCTGCCATTGTGGCTTTGGTCTGCCTTCCTTTCTTTCCTCACATACTCATTCAGTCTATAAACACTTACTGAGTGCTTACTACCTCCTGGTCTGAAAAAAAAATGATGTGAAGCTAAATTTACCCCATTTAAAGAAAAAATAAGAAATAAAGAAATCAGAAATGGCATGTAGGACAGCCAGTTGTTCTCTATTATGATGAAAAGCAAAATCTCAGACAGATTCATCAGGGAGAATATTCAGGAACCAAAAAAAAAAAAAAATGCCTTCCCTGGTTTCTCACTCCTACTGACAACTTTTCCCTTTCAATAACTTGTTATGTGCCAGGAGCAAACAATATGAAATCCATTCCTAATGAGCAATAATTATAGCTTTAAGAAGCTGTACAATCAGTGTTCACTGATTTCATTATTAGATAGCACCATAAATTATGCTAATACTGATAACAGTTCTGGATGAGAGAGGTCCAGATCCAGGAGACTGCACTGGAATTATTTACATCCTCTATTTCTGAAACAATAGACCCGGCAATTTGAAAATCAGATGATCCAATTTATTCTGGCAGGACACACATGTAACAAGTTGCATCAACCATAAAATTAAATAGGTTTCTTTTTATTCTTTTTTATATTTTAAATTTTTCTCCTTGTTCTTCTCCTACCTTGCATGTTACCAGCCTCCTTTGAGGAGAGATTTCTAATGACTGTAAATCTTGCTTCTAAAATTTCTCAGTGATGGTGGTTGATGATGTCATATGACTAGGATGGCTTTAGCACACCCATGTCTTCACACAACCTAAGCCTAAAAATGCAATACCTGAAAAGTCACAACTGCCTATCTCGATGCAGAAAAAAGTGCAGGGCTTTGGTGAAAGGGAATTATTCCTTCTTTTAATCAAAATTCCAAAATTTTAAGGGTTGACTATGAAAGGACAAACTTCAGATGAATATGAAGAACTGGCCCGGGTCTCCCAATTGCATCTCTCCTGCGTTAAACACTTCCTCTTGGAATTTACTCACTTTTCTTAATAGCAACACAGGCTACCATTTTTGAGTACTAACTGTATGCCTGGTCCTTTCCAAAGGGCTCATGCACACTACTCCATTCATAAAAACCCTATGCAGTGATTCTATAGTTCCCATTCAGCATGTGAAGAATAAATAACTCAGAAGGCAACACACACCCATTGCCTAAGAATACACCGTAAGAATCTCAGAGAAGCCAGGATTCAAACCCAGGGGTACGTGAGATTGTGGCCTTTGACAGTGAATGTGAAGAATCCCACATAAATCGACTCCAAATGTGTGGTCCTTCCTGAAGCTTCAGGAAAGGGCAGCAAAGGAGGAAGTTTTATCACATGATGCCCAGAAGGCTTCCTTAAAGTTCTCATTAAGTGTTGCCAAAGATATTGAGCATCTAGAGCACTTGATATTCTCTCATGCAATGCCAAGCATGTAGTCACCCTGGAGAACTCTGTGGTAGTACCAGCTAGCGCTAAGCATTCCCATATATCCTGTGATTGAGCAGTTGCATTCCTAGGTGTATCCCAACAGAGAAGGACAGGCACAATAATGGTTAGAGCAGCATTACTCCAACTAGTCCCCAAACTGGAAGCAATTCACATGCCCATTGACAAGAGAATGGGCAAATGAACTGTGATTTGGTCATGCAATGGAATACTGCACAAGGATGAAAAAGAATAAATGCCTGATGCATGAAAAAAACATGTATAATTATACTCCCACAGACATAACATTGAGTGGAAGAAGTTAAAAACAAAGAATTCACTCTATATGATTTCAAATATTTGAATTTCAAAAACATGATAGAAGGCACAATAATGATTATCCATGGGCTGCTGACTGAGGGGGTGCTGTGAGGAAGTTCTCTGGAATGGAAATTCCTATATACTGATGCAGGCGGTGGTTACAAACTATATCCATACGTAAAAATGTGTTGATCTATTCATTTAACATTTGTGTACTTCATGTAAGTTATATCTCACTTTTTAAATAAATAAACATTCTCACTGGACTTTTCTGTCCCTCCAAAATCCCAGTCATTGTGGTAATTGGCCCCACACTTCTACTCTTAGCATCCCTTCAAACTTCACCCCCACCCTTTACTCCTTCCTGCTACCTTAGAGATTTATTATTTTCTGTCCCACTGGCAGCTTCATGTCTTTTCCTATATGAATCAATTTGGCTCTCTCTGGTACCTACATTTCTCCTCTCCACACATTACCATAATCAACAGATCAAAAATTCCAGCAGTCAAACAGACCAAACAAACAATTCTCCTTAGAAGAACATAGGTGTACCTTTACAGATATATCTCAATTATTTCTATCTGTCTCCTTTGAGAGATAGTCTGAGGGTAGAAGGTATAAATCCCCAGATACTCAGTAAATGCAGAATTGTAGTAAGTGAACATTCTTATTCAACACAAGTCAAAAAACCTAGGCCACTCACAAAGTTCTCATCTTCCACTCGAGGGCCAGCAATCAATTAAAGTATAATAATAGACAAGAACACTTGGAGTTGGGATCATAAAGCTATGTCTCAGAGGCAATTGCCTGAAAACTGTAAGAAACAAGATGGCTGACTTTCATGATCACATGTCATTTTTATTACTTTTAGTCTTTTTATCTCTTCCTAGCTTATTGCCTTTTACTAAACAAACAAAACCAGGCAATTCCATGATCAGGAAGGAACAGAATAACAATAACTCCCTTGGAGTTTTTGGAGAAGACAAAAAGCAAGCAGTTTAAGCATGTTATTAAATCATCTATCCTCTGAAATGTAAGAAGCAGGTCACAAAATCATGCTGATGTCATTTCTTGATTTTTAGTAATACTGATCCTGGAAGGGTGACCGTTGTGGTTGATGTTTAGTCACTAAGTTGTCTGACTCTTTGGCTACCCCATCTGACTGTAGCCGGCCAGATTTCTCTGTCCATGAAAATCTCCAGACAAGAACACTGGAGTGGGTTGCCATTTCCTTCTCCAGGGGATCTTCCCAACCCAGGGATTGAACCTGCGTCTCCTGCATTGCAGCTAAATTCTTTACCACTGAGCCACTGGGGAAGTCCAGAAGAGTGATCAGTTTCATTTTATTTTAGGGGTGAAAGAGTCATTTATCTACTTGCTTAGGGAGCTACTCAATGGTAGGCATATCATAAAAATAAACTTATCTTTCCAACTAGCTGTATCCCAGCTAACAATCACTGACAGAATCTCAAAATTCAAACTCTGGAGTACAGGGGAATAAACAGACAAAAGGGTGAGTGCAACTTACTAAGGAAGAATGGTTAGCTTTCAAGTCCATTTTGAAAAGCTGTACCATGCCAGGTTTAGACAAGAGAAAAATCTTTTATTCAAATCCTTCACTCAAATATAATTAAATGGACTAAAATCTGAGTCATGTAAAAGGCCTCAATTGTTAGGCTGTCAAAAGTCTGTTTGACGTATAAGCCATTTTTCTGAGTATTGATATATTGCAGGTATTTATGGAACATTGTATCACACAAAACATTTCCATGTTTAGGAAAAAAATGTGCCATTCCATCCCAGTCCCCAAGGACAGCCACCTTAGTTGGATGACGATTGTATAAATACAGAAGTTAGCTGCTAAGAAATGCACCTTCACTTCTTGGAAAGTATTCCTATGTTTATCTTCTGGTGGAGCTGGGCTTGCTAGACATAAACCATTCTTCACCAGTAACAAGTAGAGGTTTATTTTTGTCATTCATAAAATAAACCAGGGCCCAGTCAAAGGAAACGACTCCTGGAGGCAGTTGCGTTGTAGAAGTGTTGTAGATGTTACAAATGGCTCTGTGGCCCAGGCCATAAACAGTCTTCAGGAAGGCTGGTGCTGAGCTGTTGATATTAAAAATCACCTCATTAATTATGTTTGTAAACAATGCAGCTGTCTGTGCTTGCACACCGGCTTCCTTGGTGTCATAATATTTGTAACAATAATAACCATCATTTCAAGCCTAGCAACAAATAGTCAATCCAAGAACCTCAAGTGAAATCGCATCTGGGAACTGCCACCTGGTCATTCAACATACTTCCTCACAAGGTAGGAAGACTGTAGTTTGTTTTCCACTCAAAAGACACTTACCAGCATCAACTACTCCACCAGAATTTTTCCCATCTCAGGTTTTGAAAGGAACAGGTAAACGGCTATTGCAAGATGAGGAACAAAACAGAGAGAGACACCAAGAGTCAAAAGAAAAGGAAGAGTGGCCCAGAAAAGGACATCACGTGATAGAGCTCTCAGAAGGGGTGATGGGAGCAACCTTTCCTCTGGTGAAGGATCAGTGAAATCAGGACTGTATGTCAGAGTGCCAGTTAACCAGCCATGCCTCCTCAGCACCCATTCAGTTATACTTTTATTCTACAAAATATTTACTGAGTACCTACTATGTGTCAGGTAGGTGCCATGTGCTAGAGAAAATTCACAAGCAGATATCCATTTTAGATGCCTGTTGGTGATACAATTGAAACATACCTAATCAACTCAGTAATTATATAATCCAAGTGGCCTAGTATTTATTTTCTTTAAAGGCACACTTTTGGAGAACATATTTCTAAAGTTAGCCCAGCAGTTATAAGCCCTTAAAAGTGACCAAAAAACAAGAGGAAAATACATTTTCTATGTCACTTAAGCAAGCTGGAATTACTAAACCTCTTTTCACACCAGAGGACAACACCTTCATACCTCATTTATGCCTCCTCCGCATGTAAATTCTGATTCTGAACTTCACCGGAGAGAGATAAATGTGGTATCCAATTCCAAAGCATTACCCATTTTCCCTGTCTCTGTCCCTCTCTTTCCCCTCTCTACTCTGTGTATATATTAATTTTATAGATCTTTTTATTGTCTGAACTACACTGGTTGCGTGAGAAGCAGAACAATAGGCCAAGAAGTTCCATTTCACACATGCCATCCTTATAATTCAAATAGGACAATAAAGAGAGAGAGAGAGAGAGATCTATAAACTGGTGATAAATCAGTGTCCTAAACCAAATTAACCAGCGAAATAGATTATCATAAAAATAACGCCATGAAAAATATTCTTCACCTTCCTGGTTCAGCCATCTGTAATGGAGAGAGGAAGGCATGTGTGTGTCTGTGTGCATGAGACACACACATTTACAGATGCACACATAAACCTTACACACACACACACACACACACACTTGTGAAGAGATCCAGGAGCCATGCAGTTTATATGTGCTGCTAAGCCCTCCAGGAACAGGAGAGGTCTAAGAAACTCCAGGATTGCTCATTAGTGTTTCCCAGTTTCTAAAGCTCAGTTTTTCTTCAACATGGTAAACAAAAACACCATGTGCTAAGTATTGTGCTAGACCTTGAGGAAACAAAATGAACTAAAAGAGATGCAAGGCTTATCCTCATAAAATGTCCAGGCAGGGCAGAATAGGTAGACAGTAATCAAATAAGGTCACACATAATATTTTTAAAACTAAAAATCCTGATATGTGCCATTGAAAAAAGGCACAGCTGCACTGAAAGCAGAGACCAGGGGAACCTAACCCAAGATAAGGTCAAGAACAAACAGATAATCGAGCTGCAGAACGTTTAGGGTCTAGAAAGATATAAATAGTCAACCAGCAAGCAACATCCTACATTAGTAGGAGGTGTGAAACTCTTTCACAGGAGAAACCTGAGAAGGAAACATGACTGAGGCCCCAGGTAAAGAGAGGATGGGGTTGTTCCCATCAGAGGGAACCACATCTACAAAGACTCTGAGAACAGAGAAGAGATGTCACAACCCAGACCTGGAAGAAGGTCACAAAGGGCAGAGAGTAAGGGCAGAATGATGCCGGCAGAGACACGGGAGGTGGGCAGAAGCCCTTGGAGGGGAGGGGAGGGTGGTAAAATGTGGTCTTGGGTTTTCTTTTGCAGATGCTAATGTTGTTTCCATGTGGAACAGAGTTTGACCTGAGATAAACAAGACACTGAGAAGACAGCTATCAGTCTTCCCAAGGTTCACACAAGTCTAACTGGGAGATTGGATCTGAGTCTCATGCTAATTAGCTGTATGACCTTGGATAATTTGCTTCACCCCTTTAAGCCTCAAATTCCCCACCTGTAAAATGGCAATAATAATGGTTTTAGTGGGGATTAAATGAGATCATGCCTGCAGAGCACCAGACCCACTGTAAGCCTTCAATAAATGTTAGTGACTGGTGGTGCTGGAGATGGAGAGAAATAGATTAGAGAGATATAAATAGTCCACTAGGCAGCAATCACTCTACCTAACTCATCACTAGGAGGAGTGAGACACATCTTCTTTCCCAGGAGAAAGGTTGGGGAGGGATGAATGAGAGAAAAGTGATTGGTACCACTATGAAAAGTTTCCTAAATTTGAAATAATTTTTGTTTCTTATGATAGCACTGCCAGTAGGTATCTGAGGCCACTGAGAAAATTAGTTACTAAAAAATGCTCAAATAATATCTTGAACAACCTTTGGGATAACAGCAAGAAAAAGATTACAGGAAGGCAAATAACTTGCCCAGGGTCGTGGGCTGTCATTGGAGTTGAACCTGGGTTGCACTCCAAGTTTATGCATTTTCCAGGAGGGGGCACAGCCTTCAGAGAAGTCCAAATGCAACCCTCCCCCTTCCAGAAGCTTTCAGTCTACTCACAGCAAAAAAAATAAAATAAAATAAAAATAAACAGCAAGCTTCAAGAAACAAGGTACAAGTGAAAGGCCAGCTCTATTGTTTACATTGAAAATTATGGTGACAATATAGATTGCTTTGGTGTTTCAGTAAGCAGTGTCAAACTAACAGTGTTATAAAATACTTCTTGCCTTTGGATCTAGTAACATCACTTGGAGGGCTCTATCAAAAAGCAGATAGTTGGGAATTCCCTGCCAGTCCAATGATTAGGACTTGGGAGCTTCCACTGCTGGGACCCAGGTTCAGTCTCTGATCAAGGAAGTCACAAGTCACACAGTGTGGCAAAAAAAAAAAAAGAATACAGTTAATATTATATATAAAATAGAAAACCAATAATAAAGCCCTATTTTGTAGCACAGGGAACTATATATTCAATATTCTGTAACAAGTCATAATGGAAAATAATATGAAAAAGAATATATATATATTTATGCATATATATATATGACTGAATCCTTTTGCTGTACACCAGTAAATAATACAACATTGTAAATCAACTATACCTCAATAATAATAATAAAGAAAGCAGCATTATTTACCAATTGCCAAAGGCAATTGTTATTTACTTTTAAAACAAATTGATTGGTACGCTATTTACATATCCAAAACTTCTAATTCAGTAAGAAAAAAAGTTATTCTCTGTATTAATCACAGACTCGAGGACTGAAAGACTTCCTTAATTAAGTCAAACAGAAACTTTAGGCAGAAGCTACTTGTGGGAAGCTTACGGTAATTGATCCTGAAATTAAGCACCTGTTCAAAATTCGGACACAGGATTTTTGGTGTACCCCCAGCAAAAATCTCACTCACAAAAAAACCAGAACTGGTTTCCCCAAGCTGATCCTTGGGGGCATCCCCTTTAAACTTGCCAGCTCTCCCAGTAGAAGATAAAATCATGCAGGGGTATGGATTAGCTATCATGTCATTATAGCAGGCACAGCCGTCTGTTACAGGTAAATTGCTAAGCAATGTAATAACAATGCAGTTTATTTACTGTGCAGGGTGCTTATCTACAGAAATGTTCCCGACAAACAAAGAAAGGCACAGCTAAATGCCTTTTCCTTAGAATTACAAACTGAAGCTATGCCAGCACCCTCGGAGAATAAAAATGCTAAATAATCCCTGTAAAAAAAGAGTCCCTAAGAACCGAAAGCATTTCCTAACAGAGGAAGCAGAAAAAGGAAATTGGCAGGTGGGATGTCCACAAGGTCTTTTCCAGGCTCACGTTATGACTGACCAGAACATGGCTAGGGCAAGAGAGGTGAGGAGAACCCAAAGGCCAGTCAGGCTGAGTCTGGACTCAGAGCAGTCATTAAAATACGATGACGATAGTGATGATGACAAGGACAATGAGGCCGACTAGCATCTGTCACATGCCTCTCACCTTCCACTGCACTTTTCAACATTATCTTTTAATTATCAAAACAACCCTAGTTCTACTATTACTCCCATTTAACAGTTAGAGAGATTTACAGTACAGAATGTGTCCACTAAGCTGTCACCTTGAGACTGGAAAACAGGCTGCCTCCCTCAAAAACAGAGCCCTTAATCTCATACTAGACAGTTCTCAAGAATCTGAAGGACTCACCTGAGGTTGGACCTGGCATATAGGATTCCTGCCCTCCCCTGGCATCAGCTCCCACCTTATACACACACCCTTCATCCAATGAAGTCTCCACCGGCCTCACACTCTGTGCTGCACAATGACGGCCCTACTGCATGAAGGTAATATGAAGGGCACCGTTTTCTTGAAAACCTAGTAGATGTCCTTTAAACACACAGCTTTCCATGAACAGAACAAGCGAACTAATTAATGAAGGAATGAGGAACCCAATTAAAGAGTCTAGGATGAACCTAGAGGACATGACTGGAATGTGATTTCTCTACAAGAAAGCGATAACAATCAATACTATAAACATATCTGAAGGTAGAATGTATCCACAGAAGGAAGGCCGTTCGCCCTGAGTTCAGAAAAATGGAGCACTATTGAATTTGGTAGTGTTTATTCAACTGTGCCCCAGGGAGAGAGGGGATGGATTCCTGGTAGTCAATATAGAAAGATGTACCAGGATTGTTTCGTTCACTTCAGTAGACTTTGTGTACCTACTATGTGCCATAGTGTGTAACAGGCACTATGATTTAGTGTGCACTCTCTCTCTCTCTCTCACAGACACACACAGTTCCTAACATGGAGGAACCAGAAATAATAACAAAGAGACCAACATGTAAACATCTCTTGAATGCAAAGCACTGCAGTAGTGGTATGTGAATGAAGCACAGAGGAGATACACTTCCTCTGTCTCAGGTCTAGGAAAGCTTCCTGAAATGTCTCTAGAGCTGTGTTTCAATGAATAAGCAGGCATCCTCTAGGGTACAAAAAACACCAAAAAAACTCCAGGCAGAAGAACCAGAAGTTATCTATATCACAGCTGGTTGGGGATAAAAGTATTAAACCAGAAACTGAGGGTGATTATATGTTCAGTAAACTGAGATTTATCCCAAGGAAAATAGAAAACTACCAAAGGACATTAGCCGGAGAGGAACAAGGTCAACTTTCACTTAGAAAGATCATTCTCATAGGAATATAAACAATGGAGGTAAATGAAGAAAAGCCAACGAGGCACAGAAACCAGTTAAAAAGACACCATCAAAGTCCTATATGAGGATATGTGCTGGGTTAATGGTTGCTAGAATGAAGGGGAAAGAGAAAACTGAATATATATAGCAAATGATGTTGTCTATTGGATAGTTGGAAAGGATGGAGGAGAGGTAAAGAATCTAGGATGACTCCAAGTTTCTGGCTTGGATGAGCAAATTAATGGTAATATCTTGAAATGAGACAGGAAATACAGAAATACATGAGGGATGGGAAATTTGCATTTGGAAGATGAAGGAAATTAGTTTCACTTTGAACATGTGGAGTCTGCAGTGCCCACTGCACATCCAAAGGGAACTGTCCAGTGGGCTATTGGACATATAGTTCTGAAAATCAGAAGAGTCAACAGGACTGAAGATAAATATTTGAACATCACAAGCAAACAGGTGATACTTAAAAACTATGAGAGTAAAAATGATTAACCAAGAATGGATAGGAAAATGGATGAACAGATGGATGAAAAAATAAGCAAATTAAAATATTAACTAGCGAGAAGAAAAAAAAAATATTAACTAGCTTTAATTTTAGAAAAATAAAAAAAATTATAAAGCTTTGAAACATAGTTTTACTTGAATTTTAGATTTTAAAAAGATTTAAAAGTGAAGAAAATAAACTTTAGATGTTTCTTTGCTATAAATAGTAATGTTTCTTAAAAAGAGCCCACTAGGTTAAGGAAAAAAGATTATAAAAAAGCATAAAGTGGCTAAAGTCATTTTGAAAAATCAACTTCCTGCTAAGAAAGACGAAGAAATTAGCACTTTTACACCTCCACTCACATTTCCTGGCAAGGGTCACCCTGGTCTTTTACTATGACTGCTCCACTCCTGAGTCCTTTCTTTTGATTTACCCTTCATGTGGATGAATCGTGATTTAGTTTTTTTCCACGAACTTTTCATGCATTGTATATTTCTTGAGGTTGTAATGATCTTTACCTGTAGTTTTCTTTCTTTTTTGGCCGCTCTGCGTCTTCACCACTGCACAAGGGCTTTCTCTAGTTGCCACAAGCAGGGGCTACTCTCCAGCTGCAGTGCGTGGGCTTTTCGTTGCGGTGGCTTCTCTTGTTGCAGAGAATATGGGCTTCAATGGTCGCAGCTAGTGGGCTCCACAGCACAGGCTCGGTAGTTGTGGCCATGAGCTTAGTTGCCCTGCAGCGTGTGGGATCTTCCCAGATCAGGGATCGAACGCGCATCCCTGGCATCGGCAAGAGGATTTTAAGCACTGGACCATCAGGGAAATCCCTACCTGTAGTCTTTACATTTAATAAACACCTCAGCTGGATGTAATATTCTTAAGTCACTGCTTTCCCAAAACTAGCCATATTTTTCCTCTTAACAAATGACTTGCAAAACCCATGGTAGGGAAGGGAAGACTTAAAAGAGTATTTCTCAACATGGTTGGTTCCTCCATTTTTTGAGGCAGCAATATTAAAGGCAATGTTAAAAGCTATAAGCCCTTCTCTGCCTCACTAAATCTCCTCTCTCAGGACTGTGATCAAGTGTTGTCAACCACTCTTTAAATATTTCCCCTCTCTTCCTAGGCAGAATTATTAAACTTTTGCAGTTGTTACATTTATAGTTTTATTCCTGCATGCTTCCCCTCTAAACTGTAAACAGCTTGAAAGAAGAAACACATTATCCTCTTTGTCACCCCAGAATTTATCACACTGCTAAAAGGCAGGGAGAGTGCAAATGTTGATTAGATAATCTATTCTAACTTTTCCCCACACCTATCCAAGGGACTCTTTAGAGCAGTTGTGTTCAAATTTAAGGAGGCACAACAATCACAGGGAAGACTGGTTAAAACACAGGTTCCTGGGCCCTTTCCAAGTTTCTGACTCAGAGAGTCTGGGGTGGGGCTCAAGAATTTGCATGTGTAACAAGTTCTCAGATGATACTGGTGCTGTGTTGGTCCAAGAGCTACACTTAACAGTGATTGAGAGCACCATTAGAAACAGAAATACACTGAGAAAATCCTCATAAACAAGAGATGAAAAAGGTTCAGATGATAAGCTTAAGCATACTTCTCAAACCATCTGAGAATGGGTTTCCCAGATGGCAGCCGGTGGTAAAGAATGTGCCTTCCAATGCAGGAGACGCAAGAGAGACATGGGTTTGATCCCTGAGTCGGGAAGATCCCTGGAGAAGGAAATGCCAACCCACTCCAGTATTCTTGCCTGGGAAACCCCATGGGCAGAGGAGCCTGGAGGGCCACAGAGACATGACCGAGCAGCCACGCACGCCATGGGTAAGGCATAATGTATGCCTTACATCACAGGCCCAACATAAGCCCGAGTGTTGGAGCATGTGGTCCATGAAAGTGGAAGTCGCTCAGTCCTGTCCGACTCTTTGCAACCCCATGGACTATACAGTCCATGGAATTCTCTAGGCCAGAATACTGGAGTAGGTAGCCTTTCCCTTCCCCAGGGGAATCTTCCCAACTGAGGGATCAAACCCAGGTCTCCCACATTGCAGGCAGATTCTTTACCAACTGAGCTATCGGGAAAGCCCATAGCTTGGCCCGTAAGAAAACACATGACGTTTCACTTAATTTACTTAATCTTTCTTGATTCATTTTATCACTCATAAATAAGTACTCTAATCAGTGTTACTTACCAAGACTCCAACTATGCTGCTATAATTTAAATTATACTAACAATTCAATTCAGTGGTCAGGTAGGAATATAAATCCAGAGGAAACTCATGTACTTCAGACCAAATTCTCTCTCAGAATAAAACAATGATGATAATTTTAAAATACATTCTACTCTTACCCTCTTTTCTTGCGTTTTTCATTTTTTCAGCCTCCTTATCTCCCAGGCACACAAGATAGTTGTGGTTCTTATTTGTGCCAAGACTTTGCAAACCATCACTAGGTACACATTCCTTTCTATATCATCCACGACATTTAGCCAGTTAGTCCCTAGAGAAGGTGGTCTGTGGTCCCAAGGCTTCTACAGCAAGCTCTAAGTGGTGATTTCTATTTTTTTTTTTAACTTTTATTGGAGTATAGTTGTTTTACAATGTTGCGTTAGTTTCTACTTTACAGCAAAGTGAATCAGACATACGTATACATACATCCACCCCTTTTTTAGATTCCCCTGCCATTTAGGTCCCCACAGAGCACCTCTAACTGGTGGTTTCTGTACTCCTTTCCTTACCAAGTTTTACTTCTCTGAACACTAAGTCTCCTGGTTTTCATGCTAACCGGCCCGGCAGTGCACCAACGCTGCGCTGCAGCGCCACCTAGCGTCTCCTGCCAGTAGAGACCCAGGGCTCACCAACCCTGGGTGCTCACCACCACCAGCCCGCTATAGTAAAGGAACTCTGGATTCAGATGAACCCTGCCTCTACAAGAAATTGTCCAGATAAAGTCAAGGAGACTTCCCATCCCACAACAGATTGTTAAACCATTATTTGAAAATGTCTTCAGCTCAAATGTTCACTTCACATTAGGATTTTAACACTGAAGGTTTGTATATAAAACATCTTGCTGGCAAGAGACATTCAACGGTGAGGGTGTGGAAAGAGGAAAACTGCAGGTTGTGGGCCTTTGGGTTCTGCTTCTCATGGCTGTGGCTGTGGCTGAGCTTCGTTGAGAGCTGCAGGATGAAAATCAGCTTGGCCTGGCCGGGGAGCTAGATTGAAATGGAGCCTTCATGCGCCGTGCATTAAGCAAGCAGCAGCCGCATTAGAGGCCGAGGGTCCATTAGCTCTCATTTAATGTTTCTTCTCAAGCAGATAAGTACAGGCATCAAACACCCCAGGCCTTTTATGACACATAAATCACAGGTCAGTGCCTTCCATGGAGACTCCTGTTTGCTAAGTGAGTAGTTACACCAGGAGCAAGGAAGCAACGCACTTAGAGACCCAGAGGGATGAGTTGACTGCATGGGTCAAGGCCAGGAATTTCTCCCTGCAATTTAATGATTAAAACCTTTCTCCTGCTTGAGAACTGACACATCATTCAGGACCTTCCACAAGCAGCAGCTCACACCAAGAGCTTCCCTTGGTCCCAGTTCTACCATTAACTTATTTCTCCAAGAGTTGGTTTCCACAAGCCCTACTGAGTGGAAACCAGGCTATGAGACCCCATCTCTTGACACCCCACTAATTGGATGAAGGTGGATATTTTTCCATACCTAATCCACAGAATCTCTCTGTTTTCATAATGTACGCCATGAGGCACACAGACAAGAGTGAGGGTGAGGGGTCCATGTTAATGGTGGGTCTCTAAGTGAAGGTCTGTGAACCTGGGCTGCTGAGATCCTTGATCTGCCCTGACTTCTGCCCTTCCTGGGTCTGCCACTGCAGCTTTTCGGTGGATTCCATGAGTTCTGTACCTAAAAGCAACTTGAGTGGATTCAGCTCCTTCTGACTAAAACTGCTTCTGAGAAACCCTGAAGCTGAGGGAGAACACTGATCCAGCTTAGGCTGGGGCTTCTGCTCCCTCCTCCAGAGCCACACTCAGCCCGGCAGTGTGCCTGTCATCCAGGCCAAGGCAGGAGATGGGTACCCCGCGGGAGGAGGCGGGGGAAAGGGGGGCTGTGGGGGCCAGAGTGTGGTCTGCAGACTGCTGTCAGCCCTCCTACCTGTTACTGGTCTACAACAAGAAAAGAACAGCAACTGAGAAAAACAGAACTTTTGTAGCAATTTTCCAGAGCAATTTGATGTCTATCGAATCTAATATTTTTCTTTTTTTTAATTTATTTTAATTGGAGGCTAATTACTTTACAATATTGTAGTGGTTTTTGTCATACATTGACATGAATCAGTCATAGGTGTACATGTGTCCCCCATCCTGAACCCCCCCTCCCATCTCCCTCCCCATCCCATCTCTCTGGGTCATCACAGTGCAGCAGCCCTGAGCACCCTGTCTCATGTATCGAACCTAGACTGGTGATCTATTTCACATATGGTAACATACATGTTTCACTGATATTCTCTCATATCATCCCACCCTGGCCTTCTCCCACAGAGTCTAAAAGTCTGTTCTTTATATCTGTGTCTCTTTTGCTGTCTCACATATAGGGTCATCGTTACCATCTTTCTAAATTCCATATATATGCGCTAATATGCTGTATTGGTGTTTTTCTTTCTGACTTACTTCACTCTGTATAATAGGCTCCAGTTTCACCCACCTCATTAGAACTGAATCGAATCTAATTTATATTTTTTAAAAAAGCTTGTATTTTTATTATCTTTGCTTTTTCTTTTTTTCCTAGTATTCTATTTTTATTGTATTTTACCAAAAAACATCAGTTCATAAATGATATGAAATAAAAATAAACAATCTTTCACTGCTGAGAGTCTGAAGGACACTTAAAATCCCCTTCCATGCTCTGGTCCAGGCCCCCTGCCCATTCAGCTGCCAGCATCTTGCCTAGAGAAGACAGGATTACAATTGTGCCTTTCTCCAAGAAAAAGTGGCAAATTGCAGGCAGAGGCAAAGCCTACTGTTCACATCTGTTCATGAGGAGGGCCCGCCCCTGGATCAGCAGGTCAGAGGCAGGGCCCTAAACATGCTAAGCGCCCAAGACCCAAAGCACGCAGATGGAGTTTGGACAAAGTCTTCCAAGGGGCCCACAGGGCAGGCTGCCCAGCCGCCTCCTGAGCCCCCAGGGCTCTCACTGTTGTTCTGCAGGCCCCCAGGGGCAGCGGCAGGGCTGAGGGCTGCAGGCAAGGGGAAGGCGGCGCGAGGACTGCTTCTCTGAGCAAAATTCCTCACAGCTCTCCTGCTCCCGTTCTCTTTTCGCCTTACAAAAACATTGTTATGATGCAGGGAAAAGTCATTGATTTCATTTGAAACTTTTCCCAAACAGGATATGGACGCTCAAACAGATCCTCAGCCCTTGGCAACTGTTGTACGCAGGTGTTTCTTGCAAGTGTCGGGTAGCACGTAGGGCGCTGTGATCCAGGGAGCACGGGGGGTGGCCCAAGACCCAAGGGGCTGATGGCATGGAGCCCTGAGCATCCCTGCGTTCCAGGAATTTGACTCCTTCCCACATGCCTCTCCCTGCCCCCTTGCTCACCTCACTTCCAGCCCTGTCTTCAGTATAATAGGAATTGAGTTTTCACTCTTGTTATTTCTGTAATTTATATGATGAAGACAAACCACAGTCCCAAAGAGAGAAGTTTAACATGCAGTGAACAAAATGGAAGTAAGGAAGCTCAAGTAGGACTGCTTGATAACAACGGGCAAAAACAGGATAGACTTTACCTACACAGGCAAAAACAAATACTTGAGCACTGATAGAGTTGAAGGAAAAGTTCATCAATAAAAATCAGTATACACACACCTTATTTGTTTTATTGAAGTATAGTCTATATGATACAGGATGAGATGGTTGGATAGGGAAAGGAGTACGTCAAGGCTGTACATTGTCACCCTGCTTATTTAACTTATATGCAGAGTACATCATGTGAAATGCCAGGCTGGATGAAGCATAAGCTGGAATCAAGATGGCCAGGAGAAATATCAATAACCTCAGATATGCAGATGACACCACCCTTATAGCAGAAAGCAAAGAAGAACTAAAGAGCCTTTTGATGAAAGTGCAAGAGGAGAGTGAAAAAGGTGGCTTAAAACTCAACTTTCAAAAAACTAAGATCATGGCATCAAGTCCCATCACTTCACAGCAAATTATGGGGAAACAATGGAAACAGTGACAGACTTTATTTTGGGGGGCTCCAAAATCACTGCAGATGGTGACTGCAGACGTGAAATTAAAAGACACTTGCTCCTTAAAAGAAAAGCTATGACAAACAAAGACAGCATATTAAAAAGGAGAGACATTACTTTACCAACAAAGGTCTGTCTAGTCAAAGCTATGGTTTTTCCAGTAGTCATGTATGAATGTGAAAGTTGGACTATAAAGAAAGCTGAGCGCCAAAGAATTGATGCTTTTGAACTGTGGTATTGTAGAAGACTCTGGAGAGTCTTGAACTGCAAGGAGATCAAACCAGTCCATCCTAAAGGAAATCAGTCCTGAATATTCATTGGAAGGACTGATGCTGAAGCGGAAGCTCCAATACTTTGGCCCTTATGTGAAGAACTGATTCATTGAAAAAGACCCTGAAAAAAAAAAAAAAGAAAGAAAGAAAAAGACCCTGATGTTGGGAAAGATTGAAGGCAGGAGGAGAAGGGGGTGAGAGAGGATGAGATGGTTGGATGGTATCACCAACTCCACGTATGTGAGTTTGAGTGGACTCTGGGAGTTGGTGATGGACAGGGAGGCCTGGTGTGCTGCAGTCCATCGGGTTTCAAAGAGTCAGACACAACTTAGCAACTTAACAACAGATAGTTGATTTACAATGTTGTGTTAGTTTCTGTTGTATAGCAACGCATTTCAGTTATACAAATATATGCATATTCATTTTCATATTCTTTTCCATTATGGCTTATTACTAAATGTAGTTCCCTGCACATACACATCTTTTTAATCCAAGTTTCTAAAAGTAAAATGGAATCAAAGAGCATTGAAGCATGAAGGAATATCTCCAACAAGTAGGAATTTATAAGTAGCCCTGAATCAAAAGTTAAACATATGATCAAGCAATTCCACTGCTAGGTAGATTACATATCCAAGAGAAATGAAAACATGGATATCTACATGAAAATTTATACATGGATGCTTATAGCAGTATTATCCATAATAGCCAAGAAGTAGAAACAACCCAGATGTTCACTGGTAAATGAATAAATAAAGTGTGGTATCTCTATACATTGGTGTATTATTTGGCCATTAAAAGGACTGAAGGTCTTACATGCTACATTGTGGATGAAACTTGAAAATATTATGCAAAACACTAAGTGAAAGAATACAGTCACAAAGGATCACATATTGTATTGATTCCATTTATACAAAGTGTCCAGAATAGGTAAATCTACAGAGACAGAAAGTAGGTGAGTTGTTGCTGATAGCGGAGAAGGGTGAGGGGTGGTGGGATTGGGGGGTGGTCGCTAAGGGGAACAGGATTTCTTTTGAGGCTAACAAAAATACTCTAAAATTGTAATGATGATTGTTCGACTCCGAATACAATAAAAGCTACTGAGTCATACACTTTAAATGGGTGAATTGATGCAACATGTCCATATAAAGAAAGTTACGAAGGAAAAAAAAAATGGAGGTCATTTTCCAAGCAGAGATAAGAAAGGTGGGGTATATCTGGTGAATTTCATCAACCCCTTCTGGCAAGGAAAGGGTTCAGAGAAGACCCTACATCTTGAAGTAACCAGAGGAATTTCTTCACTTTCCTTTGGATCCTCACTGTCACCCCCAAGGCTCCTGCTCCAAGGATTCCCCCTGGGTGTTCTGGAAAGGAGCCCCTCTTTTTCCCCTGTTTTCATAATAGAAAGGTCTGGTAAGCACTTACAGGGTAACCCTCCTAGATATATTTATAATTTTGGATTACAGTAATAACTTAGAACCTTTGAGGCTTAGAAACAATCTCTTCTACGGATTTCTGAGTGTTCCGTGGAGCCCTTCAAGGCTATCCAGTTGGAACAGAGAGTAAGGGAGGGGTTGCCAGGGATGCTGGGTATGCCAAAGCTTTTCAAGAAATTCTGACTTCAAAAGGTTAAACACAATGTTTGGCAGTTTAAAAGATAAACCCTCAGCCATCACAAGGAAAAAATTATCCAGAAAAACTCAACTCTGAAGTTTTTGGTCAAATGACATTTGACTGAGCTCTCCCCAAACTTTACAGCACCACAAGGCCCCCATTCCCTTTCAGTGAGTTCCAGAGAGGGCTTCCAGGCTCTCAGCGGCCTCCCCCCGGCCTCTGGACATTTCCCCTAGACCCTTCTCAAGGTCTTGCCAGATCTGATATCCCCCAAAAAGCTCTACAGTCCTGGCTAAGGCACAATCACCTGACCCAGGGCAACAAACAGCTGGTACCAAACAAATCCCCAGCACATGAGTCACCTGGAAAGTCTCCTGAGTCAGGCTCTAGATGAGCCTCTCTCTCTACCTTGTAGTGACATAATCGGTGACAATATGTTTATAAAAACAGGCAAGGAAAGAGATCAGAAGAGAAATACAGCTGAGTTTGTCCATCACACCAGCCATATTTTCTTGTCTACAAAAAAAAATGGCACAGTTGAATCCCTAGACTTCCAACCAAAAAGCTGAAACTGTTACATAATGCTAGCTGCTCTAAACTACACCCAACACTACCTAGAAAAACATCTATCAGTTTTCTTGAAATTTACTAAGCCCCAGAGTGATGAAGTTGACCAAGGTAGCATCAAAAGTTCCAGAGGGTCAGTACCTGGGAGGTCTATGATATCTATTTACATTTTTTTCATTTGAATTCTCTCTCACCCAGAGGCCAGTTACTATAAAGCCCTTTCTCTGAGCCTACTTTACTAAATGGTATAACTGGTAACTCAGTGCCTTGCAGAGGTTTTTTACAAACAATAGGCACTTGGTAAATGCCTTGAGAAATTGATGAGTTAGTTCATGAGTTCATGAGTGAATCAATGACCTCAGAAGTAAAATTGCTTTAAAATCTAAACTATTATAGTTTAGTCATTCCAATTTTTATAATTTCTCCATCACCTTATTTAGCACCTTCTTAAAGTGAACATGGGCCCAGTAACATAGAACTTGGAAGGGATCTAGACACTGCCCACTCTGAATAATTCCAGACTTTTGCCTAAACAACATTCCAGAGGCCACGGAAAGAAACAAGTAGGAGGCCAAGAAGAAAGGCATCTGGGGTCTCTATTCCCATTTTTTGTTCACATATTAGGATAAGGCTGCTGCTGCTGCTGCTGCTGCTGCTAAGTCGCTTCAGTCATGTCCAACTCTGTGCGACCCCATAGATGGCAGCCCACCAGGCTCCCCCATCCCTGGGATTCTCCAGGCATGAACACTGGAGTGGGTTGCCATTTCCTTCTCTACAGCATGAAAGTGAAAAGTGAAAGTGAAGTCGCTCAGTCGTGTCCGACTCTTCGAGATCCCATGGACTGCAGCCTACCAGGCTCCTCCATCCATGGGATTCTCCAGGCAAGAGTACTGGAGTGGGTTGCCATTGCCTTCTCTGAGCATAAGGCTACCTGCTATAATAAATAAACCTCAACATTTCAATGGCTTGTCAACAAATAACTTGATTTTTCACTCAAATAACAGTTTGATGAGGGGATTTCTGGAATGCAGGCGGCTCTCTTCCACAGGAACCCAGTCTCCTTCCATCTTACGGTTCCATTATCCCCTAGGGCCACATCCAGGAGACAGGGAAGGGAAGAGAGAGAAGCATCTCTCCTTCTTTATCACCTTGGCCTGTGTACTAGTCAGGGGATTTTCAGGAGTACAAAGTTCAGGCCAGGTAATCAGAAAAATAGAGCCTGGGCCAGGCAATCCAATAGAGACCATTAAAATGGGCAATTACAAGCACTTAAAAGCCAGACAGAGGACATAAGAAAATTCAGATGTTAGCATCAGCAGGAAGTCACTTCCACTCCTAGGACAAAAGGATCCAGTTCACTCACCACTTACCTATCTGAGCTTCAGAGAAGGCTGCTGGGCAACTGAGACATGAAAGAGGGGCTGTTAGTTAAGAGCTGAGACCACAGTGATGTCACCTGAAGCAAAGAGATCAGGGTTGAAATATCCTGTGGTCTCCCTGGCTCCCTCCCTCCAGTCTCCTGCCAGTGCCCAGGCTGGCTGAATCTAGTCAGAGCCAGGGCAGGAGGTCTGGGGAACTGCAGTTTGCAGGAACCAGTCCTCTGCAGAATGAGCAGATCACAGAAAGGAGGAGAAAGTGGATCTGAGAGCAAACAGACAAGTGACAAGCAAACATGCTCCATAAGTAACACAAACCACTGTCACTCCCATTTCATTCATAAGAAGTAACAGGACCACATCAAGAAGCAAGGGCTGCTGGGAAATGTCATCCTGGCTGAACATCCCTTACCAGTAACATAAGATAGTGGGCAGTTGGCCATCTCTACCAGTTAGGTTTGAATAAATTTTCAACCCACTCAGCGGCTCCATTTTCACATGAGGTTCATGAGGGACAAAACCACAGGAAAAAGACCCTTGTGACTCTCTAGGCAGTATTATTATTTCTCCCTCCTCACACACCCCTTAGACCTAGAGCACTGGTAGGAAGAGGAGGAGGAGAAACCAACAACAGTCTCTTGGTGCTCCTAAGGGGAAGGGGCAGAGAGTGTCCAGGCATTCCTGACTCTGTAAATAGGCTGCTGATGGATGTCCTCATGGAACTTTGGGGTGAACTAGGGTATTGAAGAAGTGTGAAGGAACTGGTACACAAGACAGCTTTGGCTCCTGCCCTGTGGAGCATATGGAGTTGCACAATAAGTGCTCTGGAGAAAAGAGATGGAGCCCCAGAATGAAGGAAAACAGATAATCTCGCTCTGGCAGTATCTCAGCCTCCCCGCTTAGACTTCAGCTCCAAATGCTTACTTTCAGGCCAAACTCCTTCTGTCATCATCTTACAGGGGTGCTTAGTTCCTATACTTATACTCCAACCAACATAGAGACTTCCTTGTCTTTAACCTTCAAACACTACAATCCATGCACAGAAACTGCATTTCTGCTGCACTCCTGAACCCCAAGTAGGTAGGCTGAGGCCTCCCTCCACATCAGCCAGCATGGTTCCACTCATTCCTGTATAAATTGGGCTGTTTATCTACTTCTGATTTTAAAAAGTTTGCAAACCTTGAATCTTGTTTAATTCTTCCCTTTGCATGTGAGAAAGCAGTTCAGTGAGAGAAGAGGGACTGCCCCAAGACTGCACAGCACACCAGGAGATAAGCTCAGATCTTCAGATCCTCAGAAAATCCTAGTAAGAATAGTTTCTCAAACACATGTTTCTTGTGGAAAGTTCCTAGAAATTCTCCACCCCTGAAGATTACATCATTGGAAATATTTTCAGTGCCTATTTCCTCATGAATTAAGAGTTCCTTTGGTTACAACAGAAATCCACTGAGATGACTTTGGCCAAAAAGAAGGGCTCCATTACAAGGGGCTAAGAGAACACAGAGCAGGAATGAATCACAGGCCAGGAATACAGCAGGAGCTAGGGATTCAAACAGCTTTAGAAATCTCTCTCCAAATCCTGCTTTGACTTTTCTGTATATCCACTCCATCCTCCATCCTCTTCAGATCAGATTTTTCTACTTTGCTATCCACATGGCAGAAGGCAAGAGTCTACCTCCTCCCAAGGTTCATGCTCCTAGACTGCTAGTTCCACACTTACTCACTTTTTTTAAAATCAGTTTTAACAATGCATCAGTTACATACAATAAAATTTATCCTTTGTTAAATACAGAATTCATGTGAGGGTGTGCGTGCTCAGCTTTGTCTGACTCTATGAGACCCCATGGACTTCAGCCCACCAGGCTCCCTGTCCTGGGGATGTTCCCAGCAAGAATACTGGAGTGGGTATTTCCTCCTCCAGGGGATCTTTCCAACCCAGAGATCAAACCTGCATCTCCTGCATTGGCAGCCGGACTCTTTCACCACTGAGCCACCTGCAAAGCCCACAGAACTCATGAGTTTTGACAAATGCATATAATTATGCAACCACCACCACAATTAAAATATATATATCCATATATATATCCATATCTATCACTCCAATAAGGTTTTTTTGTGCTATTTTCCTTAATATCCTCCCCCATTTTCAGCCCTGGAAATCACTGATCTGTTTTTCTAATATTTTGACTTTTCTAGAATTTTATATAAATACAGTCACTTAGTATATGACTTTTTTTTCACTTAGCATAATGTTTTTGAGATACTTTTCTATTATGAGTATTGGTGGTTAGTTCCTTTTGTTACTCAGCAGTATTATATACCACAATTTATTTATCCAATGTCAATGAAAATGGGTTGTTTCCAATTGGGAGCTGTTATGAATAAGGCCACTGTGAACACTCACATACAGGTCTTTCTGTGGACATATGTTTATATTTTCATTTCTCTTTGGGAAATACTCATGAATGGGACTGCTGGATCATATTTTAAGTGTATGTTACACTTTAAAGGAAAGTCTCAAACTATTTTCCAAAGTGACTGTACCATTCTGCATTTCACACAACAATATGTGAGCATTCCAGCTGCTTCACATCCTTTCAAACCCTTGGCAAGGTCAGTATTTTTCATTTTAAAAGGTATGCCATGGTATTTCATTGTGGCTTTAATTGGTATTTTCCTAAAAAATAATAATGTTTAGCATATTTTCATTGCTTATTTGCCATCTATATCTCTTCTTTGGTGAAGGGTTTAACTCTTTTGTCAATTTTTAGAGGGTTGCTGGTCTGAGTTGTAAGAGTTTTTATATGTTCTAGATATGAGTTCTTTATCAGATGTGTGTTTTGCTAAAACATTTTTTCCCAGTCTGTGGCTTGTCTTTTGACTTTCTTAACAGCATATTTCAAAAATTACTTTTTTATATAAAGTCCAATTTATGAATATTTTCTTATTGTTCTACTTACTGAGTCCCAGCAAAGAAATCTTTGCCTAATTCAAGGTCTTATTCTTTCTCATGTTTTCTTCTGGAGGTTTTAAAGCTTTATGTCAATGATCCACTTTGAGTTCAACTCTTTCTCTCCTCAAACCTAATTTTCTGTGGTGGGACTCTGTGAGCTTGGGTCTGATGTTCATTCCTAAACCAATCTATATGGCCAGAGCCAGGGACACTCTCTGACCTCCCCAGCCTGATCACATGCCTGATCTGGTTCAATCAACAGTGTCCAGGGCTGCAGTGCAAAATATGGCTGCCACCAAGTCCCATGTGTTAAGAAAAGGGGTATATCAATAACCAGAGAACAGGGATTTATTAAGACAACCTAATGTGTCCATGTATACTGTAATCTGGCTCTACCCATTTAACATTTAGTATTTTAACCAATTAGCTTGGAATAGTACAAGATTGATTATTAAATGAACAGGTCTTACCAGTATTCAAACACAATTTTCCATATTGCCCAATAAAGTCCTAGTCATTCTTCCATGCCTAATCTACTAAAATATCATCCCCATTGTGAAGCCTTGGGAGACTCCTCAGACTTAAAACATATTTATCTTCCCCAACAAACTATTAGCTCCTCATGTGCAAGAATCTTATCTTGTTTGTCTCTCTCAAAGACTAGTTTAATTCCTGGCACATAATAATTTTTGGTACTTGTTGAATATTGAGTTTGTCCTATAACTCTGTCAAACATTGATTAAATAATGAAGAACCACTAGGAAGAATCTCAAATTACTTTGCAGAATTTTGTATAAGAAAATCGTCACTTGAGATTGATGGCCAATTTACACTCAATGGAGAAAAAAATTAAGGTAGACAATCTAAAATCAATCTCACTCTGACTTTTCACCCTTGCTGGGGAGAAACTTACTTCAAATGCTTCCTTGAAGTCATGATGTACAAGGTTGAGCTGAGGCCCACTGACTAGTTAGCTTTATCACTAAAGAGCCCTGTGATCAACAACAGACAACACTGAAATACAAAGGATCATAAGAGTCTACTACCAGCAGCTCTATGCCAATAAAATGGACAACTTGGAAGAAATGGACAAATTCTTAGAAAAGTATAACTTTCCAAAACTGAACCAGGAAGAAACAGAAGATCTTAACAGAGCCATCACAAGCAAGGAAATTGAAACTGTAATCAGAAATCTTCCAGCAAACAAAAGCCTAGGACCAGACGGCTTCACAGCTTAATTCTACCAAAAATTTAGAGAAGAGCTAACACCTATCTTACTCAAACTCTTCCAGAAAATTGCAGAAGAAGGTAAACTTCCAAACTCATTCTATGAGGCCACCATCACCCTAATTTCAAAACCAGACAAAGATGCCACAAAAAAAGAAAACTACAGGCCAATATCACTGATGAACATAGATGCAAAAATCCTTAACAAAATTCTAGCAAACAGAATCCAACAACATATTAAAAAAATCATACACCATGACCAAGTGGGCTTTATCCCAGGAATGCAAGGATTCTTTAATATCTGCAAATCAATCAATGTAATACACCACATTAACAAATTGAAAGATAAAAACCATATGATTATCTCAATAGATGCAGAGAAAGCCTTTGACAAAATTCAACACCCATTTATGATTAAAACTCTCCAGAAAGCAGGAATAGAAGGAACATACCTCAACATAATAAAAGCTATATATGACAAACCCACAGCAAGCATCACCCTCAATGGTGAAAAATTGAAAGCATTTCCCCTGAAATCAGGAACAAGACAAGGGTGCCCACTCTCACCACTACTATTCAACATAGTTTTGGAAGTGTTGGCCACAGTAATCAGAGCAGAAAAAGAAGTAAAAGGAATCCAGATAGGAAAAGAAGAAGTGAAACTCTCACTGTTTGCAGATGACATGATCCTCTACATAGAAAACCCTAAAGACTCTACCAGAAAATTACTAGAGCTAATCAACGAATATAGTAAAGTTGCAGGATATAAAATTAACACACAGAAATCCCTTGCATTCCTATATACTAACAATGAGAAAACAGAAAGAGAAATTAAGGAAACAATACCATTCACCATTGCAACAAAAAGAATAAAATACTTAGGAGTATATCTACCTAAAGAAACAAAAGACCTATACATAGAAAACTATAAAACACTGATGAAAGAAATCAAAGAGGACACAAACAGATGAAGAAACATACCATGTTCATGGATTGGAAGAATCAATATTGTCAAAATGGCTATACTACCCAAAGCAATCTATAGATTCAATGCAATCCCTATTAAGCTACCAACGGTATTTTTCACAGAACTAGAACACATAATTTCACAATTTGTATGGAAATACGAAAAACCTCAAATAGCCAAAGTAATCTTGAGAAAGAAGAATGGAACTGGAGGAATCAACCTGCCTGACTTCAGACTCTACTACAAAGCCACAGTCATCAAGACAGTATGGTACTGGCACAAAGACAGAAATATAGATCAATGGAACAGAAGAGAAAGCCCAGAGATCAATCCACGAACCTATGGACACCTTATCTTTGACAAAGGAGGCAAGGATATACAATGGAAAAAAGACAACCTCTTTAACAAGCGGTGCTGGGAAAACTGGTCAACCACTTGTAAAAGAATGAAACTAGAACACTTTCTAACATCATACACAAAAATAAACTCAAAATGGATTAAAGATCTAAATGTAAGACCAGAAACTATAAAACTCCTAGAGGAGACCAAAGGCAAAACACTCTCCGACATAAATCACAGCAGGATCCTCTATGACCCATCTCCCAGAATATTGGAAATAAAGGCAAAAATAAACAAATGGGACCTAATGAAACTTAAAAGCTTTTGCACAACAAAGGAAACTATAAGCAAGGTGAAAAGACAGCCCTCAGATTGGGAGAAAATAATAGCAAACTAAGCAACAGACAAAGGATTAATCTCAAAAATATACAAGCAACTCCTGCAGCTCAATTCCAGAAAAATAAATGACCCAATCAAAAAATGGGCCAAAAAACTAAACAGACATTTCTCCAAAGAAGACATACAGATGGCTAACAAACACATGAAAAGATGCTCAACATCACTCATTATCAGAGAAATGCAAATCAAAACCACAATGAGGTATCATTACACGCCAGTCAGGATGGCTGCTATCCAAAAGTCTACAAGCAATAAATGCTGGAGAGGGGGTGGAGAAAAGGGAACCCTCTTACACTGTTGGTGGGAATGCAAACTAGTACAGCCACTATGGAGAACAGTGTGGAGATTCCTTAAAAAACTGGAAATAGAACTGCCATATGACCCAGCAATCCCACTTCTGGGCATACACACTGAGGAAACCAGATCTGAAAGAGACATGTGCACCCCAATGTTCATCGCAGCACAGTTTATAATAGCCAGGACATGGAAGCAACCTAGATGCCCATCAGCAGACGAATGGATAAGGAAGCTGCGGTACATATACACCATGGAATATTACTCAGCCATTAAAAAGAATTCATTTGAATCAGTTCTAATGAGATGGATGAAGCTGGAGCCCATTATACAGAGTGAAGTAAGCCAGAAAGATAAAGACCATTACAGTATACTAACACATATATATGGAATTTAGAAAGATGGTAATGATAACCCTATATGCAAAACAGAAAAAGAGACACAGATGTACAGAACAGACTTTTGGACTCTGTGGGAGAAGGCGAGGGTGGGATGTTTCGAGAGAACAGCATGTATATTATCTATAGTGAAACAGATCACCAGCCCAGGTAGGATGCATGAGACAAGTGCTCGGGCCTGGTGCACTGGGAAGACCCAGAGGAATCGGGTGGAGAGGGAGGTGGGGGGGGATCGGGATGGGGAATACATGTAACTCCATGGCTGATTCGTGTCAATGTATGACAAGACCCACTGCAATGTTGTGGGGTAATTAGCCTCCAACTAGTGAAAATAAATGAAAAAAAAATAAAATTAATAAAGCCAATGGAAGTTTGTGGGCCCTTAAAAAAAAAAAAAAAAAAAAAGAGCCCTGTGATCAGTAGAGTCCAATACATATAATCTCATGGTATTCTGATTAACAGTACAGGTGTTAGTTTGTTGGCACAGTTACCCAAAGAATAGCAAATATTAGAGGGAAAGTTTGTGGTAATGAACTATAGCAAATGAAACATTATTGAGAATTTACCCCCTCAAAAAGGTGTGGCCTTCAAATAGAAATTCCTGCATAGGACTCAGAGGCAGAAGTTGCCAAGAAGCAAGTAGGAGCTGATCAAGTCAGAGTAATAAGTTTAAATAAAAACTGTTGTTTAAGAAATTTATCTGGACTCTTCAGGTATTAAACATGGGCTAAGGCTATAGCTGTCACACATTCTTTGATTTTGAAACAAAACAATTTCTAAATGTTTAGCATATGTCCTTTAAATAAAAGAATGTGTACAAACATAGAGAAGAAACTTCCATCATAAAATCTTTACATGAATCTTAAGTAGCAGTTAAAGTGCGTATCCTGCCTTCATTTCAAGTGCTAAAGGAAGCTTTCTGAAGGATGCGTGCATGCTTAGTTGTTCAGTCATGTCCGACTCTGTGCAACCCTTTGGACTGTAGCCCACCAAGCTCCTCTGTCCATGGGATTTTTCAGGCAAGAATACTGGAGTGGGTTGCCATTTCCACCTCCAGAGGATCTTCCTGCTCTAAGTATCAAACCCATGTCTCCTACATTGCAGACAGATTCTTTACCTGCTGAGCCATCAGGGAAGCCCTTTGAAGGATATGAATGTGTGAAAGAGCAAGACTTCAGGGTTGTGGAAAGAACAGAGAGCCATCTCTTCCTTGGTTCCCATCATTCTGGAGTCCCTATGCCCCAGCCTTGGTTCCCACGGAGCCCATCCGAGCATACGCATGTTTGGGTAATTCTAGAAGCCTTCCTGCATGGGCAATGTTGTGACTGGGTAAACAGGGTGGCCTCTGGATCTCTCCAGCAAAGGACAAATGACTTTGAATTTGAGAAAAACAGATCCATAGGTAACTCAAAAATCTCAAGAGGCAGAGGACAAGTAGAGAAAGGTTTTGTTTTCTTTTTAATTGGGGAGGTTTAGTTCAAATCCAAACTAGATGACTACAGGGAGGGACACTCGGTTTGAATTGGGATAGAAGCTGACAAGAGCCAAGTGCTGTTTCTTGGTGGGAGGAAGAGAGACTTCCTCAAGATTCTGGACTTAATTTTGGACTTTAAGCGTCATCCGAGATAGCAATGTGAACTAGGGCTTAACTCTTTTTTGTGCCCCTTTACGCATGAGTTATGAATTTGTATTTTGTTTCTGTTTCTTATAATTTTTTTTTGCCATTTTGGATTGGGAGGAGTGAAAGGAAATCAATTCTAAGCTAACCAGGCTCATATAACAAATTTTTTAAGAACAGAAAATTTTATACAATTGTTAATTGACTAACTTATCCACCTTCCCTTTTAAAATTTTTTTAGAATTTTTTAAAATGTAGATTCTTACTAGAACAACTGCTATTTTGGAAGTCCATGATGTTTACTAAAATTTTGTTTTAGGATCATTTGTGATTATGTTTTTGTTCTCTCTCATTTGTTTTATGATGTAGATAAATTACTTACAATAGTATTTCTCATACTGAGTTTGGTAGCTCTGAGAGATTTCTAGAAATCAGACCCACTGAACAATCAATAATTGTGTGATGCTGGTGACTATCTCTGAGCTATTTGAATGGGTAAATGGGCACTTCTGCTTCTAAATAAGAAATAGCTACCAACAGAGCTACCTTAAGCTTTCCAACTATCAAAAGTCTTGTTGTTATTCAGTCACTCAGTCATGTCCTACTCTTTGCAACCCCATGGACTGCAGCACACCAGGCCTCCCTGTCCCTGACCATCTCCCAGAGCCTGCTCAAACTCATGTCCATTGAGTTGGTGATGCCATCCAACCATCTCATCCTCTGTTATCCCCTTCTCCTCCTGCCTTCAATCTTTCCCAGCATCAGGGTCTTTTCCAATGATCTGGCTCTTCGCATCAGGGGGCCAAATATTGGAGCTTCAGTTTCAGTGTCAGTCCTTCCAGTAATATTCAGGGTTCAAAAGTCTTCTGTCTCACACCAAAAAAAAAAAAATGTTATGGCTTGAAAAACCTGAGGGGGAGATGTATGCTCAGCCAGAAGCTCTCTTGTTTACTTGTGCAGGCTTTGCATCTGTCCTCTAAAACCCAACTGCAAGTGACTTAACCAAAAGTTTATTTGGTAGAAAGAAGCTTAGTCAAAAGTACTTTAGCTAAAAGAAAATTAATCAATGTGAAAGAGTTTAGTTGATAGAAAAATTCGATTAGAAAATACTGACACCAGTTAGCAATTTTTTATGTATTACTAACTTGGAAGCTACCCTCCATGGATCTCTTTCTTGAGAGTTTTTGAAGGGATTTCTTTTACCTTAAAAAAGTTTAAGTTCATTCTTTGTGAAGCATTCCTTCTCTGTCCTGTTTACGACAGTAAAAATTTGAAACAACCCATCTCTAATGACAAGAGATGAATCCCACATCTGAGCTGCTATTAAAATCCATGATCTCCATCTTTATCTAACAAACTTTCACCTCTTCTTCAACCTACTCCAACCCCACCTCCTATACCCTCACTTTCAACAGATGGCCTTACCTCCTTTTCTACAGAGCAACTAGAAGACACCAGAAGGAATGAAGCCTCACATTCCTCCTCGACCATCTGAGAACTTCATCCTTCTGTTTCAGCGATGGAGGAATCCTGTCTTTATTTGAAGCTAATCCTTCTGTGCTCTGGGACTTACAATCTGTGTTCCTGAGCTTTTTGCTCTCTCTCCTTCTACTCCCATCATTCTTTCTCTATCCTGTGCCATTAATCTCTTCTTTACTCAGTTCAGTTCAGTCACTCAGTCATGTCTGATTCTTTGTGACCCCATGGACTGCAGCACGCCAGGCCTCCCCATCCATTACCAACTCCCAGAGCCTACGCAAATTCATGTCCATTGCATCGGTGATATCATCCAACCATCTCATCCTCTGTCGTCGTCTTCTCCTCCTGCCTTCATGCTTTCCCAGCATCAGGGTCTTTTCCAGTGAGTCAGCTCTTCACATCAAGTGGCCAAAATATTGGAGTTTCAGCTTCAGCATCAGTCCTTCCAATGATTCAGGACTGATTTCCTTTAGGATGGACTAGTTGGATCTCCTTGCAGTCCAAGGGACTTTCAAGAGTCTTCTCCAACACCACAATTCAAAAGCATCAGTTCTTTGGTGCTCAGTTTTCTTTATAATCCAACTCTCACATCCATACATGACTACTAGAAAAACCATGGCTTTGAATAAATGGACCTTTGTTGGCAAAGTAATGTCTCTGCTTTTTAAAATGCTATCTAGGTTGGTCATAACTTTCCTTCCAAGGAGTAAGCATCTTTTAATTTCATGGCTGCAGTCACCATCTGCAGTGATTTTGGAGCCCCCAAAAATAAAGTCTGTCACTGTTTCCATTGCTTCCCTATCTATTTGCCATGAAGTGACGGGACCAGATGCCATGATCTTAGTTTTCTGAATGTTGAGCTTTAAGCCAACTTTTTCACTCTCCTCTTTCACTTTCATCAAGAGGCTCTTTAGTTCTTATTCGCTTTCTGCCACAAGGGTGGTGTCATCTGCATATCTGAGGTTATTGATATTTCTCCCGGCAATCTCGATTCCAGCTGTGCTTCATCTAGCCCAGCATTTTGCATGATGTACTCTGCATATAAGTTAAATAAGTAGGGTGACAATATACAGCCTTGACATACTCCTTACCCAATTTGGATTTACTCAATCAGCCTGTAAACAATCACATCACAAGTCTCTTCATCTTCATTCTAAAAAACAATAAAGACTCTCACTCCACATTTCCCTGTCCTTTCAGTCCTCTACTTCATAGTCAAACTCCACAAAGAGTCATCAGCTCTTTCTGGTTCTACCTGCTCTCTTTGCAGTCTCTCCTTACCCTGCCCCAACCTGGCTTTGGCTAAGATCACTACTGCCAATGGCCATCAGATTGTCAACTTCAATGGACACACTTCTGTGTTTGCCTTGCTTGACCTCTCAGCAGTATTGGATACCAACTTTTCCCTTCTTAATAAAAATTCCATTCCCTTGGGTGCCATGACAACTCTCCTTTCTGACTTTTCTTTTCCTTCTATGGCCATACCTCAGTCTCATCTGAGGACTCTTATTTTCCCACCCACCTTTTGAAGACCACCATTTCCAAGCCCATTTGTTCAAACTTCTGCTCTATCTAGTTCCTTCACCTGCTCTCCCTGGGCCACCTCTATCATGAGGACCTTCAGTAGAGCATTGTGGTTAAAGATGTGAACTATGCATTTAAACTCCTAGTTCCATCACTGACTGGTCATTTTCCCTCCTCCAAACTACTCTCTAAGCCTCAGGTTCCTCATCTGTAAAATAGGAGTAACACCACCTTTGCCATAAAGTTATTGTGAGAATCAAATGTGATAATGCATATAAAACAATTAGCATAGTGCTTGGAAATTCACTAATAAATGACTTTCTTAGTATTATCTTGCCTTAAGCTCCAAAACATCTGATTAGATAAAAAGACTAACTCAATACCAGAAATAAGGCCATCTAGTAGTTGATCACAGTGACCGAAAGATAATGCATCTCTTTTCTCTTCAGCTTGCCTTCCGGTTGGTACACAGTCTACCTTGGATGTTTTTCTTTGAACACAGAGGATGTATTTTTTGCCTGATCTCCAGTCCTCTTCCCCTCTGTCCTCTGTCAGGGGTCCAGCTCCTCTCTGCTAGCATCACCTTCACGTGGTCTGGACTGTTGCTGCCTCTCTCCAAAGTGGGCACCTCCCTACAACCTTTCATAGGAGCAGGTCTGGGTTTTCAGAGTCTTCCAAGGGCTCCCACAAACTTATCTCTAATAATGACCACCTCTCATAGCACAGTTTGATGCTCTGTCATGCTTTAAGATTCTCTCTGCATCTGGGTGAGGATCGGAAGGGATAAAAAGGGTAAAGGGGACAGAGAGGCTTATTCTGTCTCCAAACAATTTTTTCATAATAATAAATATTATAGTATATGTCCAAAGACATTTTATTTATTTTTTAGTTAGTTATGTATTTCCTTGCTGCATGTTAGCTACTCCCTAGTTGAGATGCATTGGCTTCTCATTGTGTGGCTTCCCTTATTATGGAGCACAGACTCTAGGTATGTGGGCTCAGTAGTTGTGGCGCAGAGGCTTAGTTTCCCCTTGGCATGTGGGATCTTCCCAAATCGGGGATTGAACCAGTGTGCATTAAATTGCAAGGCAGATTCTTAACCCCCGGACCACCAGGGAAGCTCCCAGAGACATATTTAGATCAGACATTAACTTGTACTAGACTGTATTCAAACTACAATATAAAATATTTAACAGGCACTGAAATGTCATTATGTCCTGAACTCAATATCCCTGACACTAAATTAAATATTTTTTCTCTCCAAACTATTTCTTCCACTGTGTTCATTTATCCAGAGGTACCTGGATACTGGGAGGTACCAGGAACCTGGGAACCATCCCAAACTCTTTCTTATCCTTTTTCCCCCTTTTCCATTTCTACCTCCTAAATATCACATCACCTATTCTTCATCACTCCTACAGCTACTCATAACCCAGATCCCACCTTGAATCACGCCCTGCATCATTCATTTCTGAATTACATGACCCTCCTCTGAGTCACTATAACAATCTGTGCTTCTCTTTATGCTGATACAATTAATAGCAGGCTGTGGGGGTAATTGTGGGGCCTCAAACACACCCACTTCTATGCTCTCAGTGCCAAGAAGAAGGCCTGACATCCAGTAAATGTGCAATGAATACCTAATGAGAGAAGGGAAAGGGCTTTCCTGGTGGCTCAGATGGTAAACAATCTGCCCACAATGTTGGAGGACCCAGGTTCAACCCCTGGGTCAGGAAGATTCTCTGGAGAAGGGAATGGCCACCTTCTCCAGTATTCCTGCCTGGAGGATTCCATAGACAGAGGAGCCTGACGGACCATGGGTTCACAAAGAATCAGACACGACTGAACAACTAACACACACACACACACACACACACACTCTAAGGGAAAGATGGAAGGAAGGAAGGAGGGAGGATAGAAAAGGGAAATCAAAGTCAATTACTAATCTTACAACTTTCTCTTCTGAGGACTATTTACAAACTTACATTTTGGGTATCAAAGACTCAGACCTATACATACTCTGCCTCTTCTGTCAGGCTCAGCTTGTTCCGCAGATTAGGGCTTCAGAGTAGTGCGAAATCCCATAAATAGTCATTTACAACTTATGGAGAGAAGGTAATAATTGTCTCTTAATGTTTCTCCTTTACCCTAAGTATTTCCTACTCCAACATCTGCTTTAAGGCACCATGTTTAATTCTTTGGGGTTTTACTGGCCTTCTCCTAAGCTTCCAGACTTGACCATTTTCTTCCTCTTGATTTCTTATTTCTCCACAGGGAAGAATCTAAATGAAGGACAGGAGGCAGAAAGGGAGGGTAGTGTTTAGAATGATTTCACCTGGAATAGTGGAGCGAACACCATCATTGGAAAGATGTAAAGAGAGAACCTCCCTAAACGCTAGGGCAGGCACACAGTATGAATGCCCCTAGGAATTCTAACTCTTTGTCTCTACTTCTCGCTCCTCCTCCCAGCACATCTTTTTGCCTTTCATATTAAAACGATTTTTCATTGAACTGCTTAAAATTTCTCTAGTAAATATCCAACTGCTTTTAGACTATTTATTTAAGGAGCTTTACCACTTTCTTTTGAACATCTGAACAAGTCAAAATTTTTCTCTAAAAAAAAAAAAGTCTACAGTGTTCATTCAGTGAGGTACATAAAACACCAATGACCACTTGTCAGAGATTTGGAAGGTAGATTTAGGTGAAATTTGGTATACATTATGATTTGTTCAGCATGAAATTTGCACAATGAGGATACCCTTATAAAAACTGAAACTTACAATGGTAAAGAGAGGCTTCATCACACACATAGCAATCACCTACTAAAGAAGAAAAGCCCTTTGCTTCCAAATATGCCAGCACAAGTAATATCACCATTTCAATACACACATTTTTGCGCCTCAGACACTATCTAAATATTTCCTCTGAGATTTCACAGATTCCCTTTTGCCCCTGGTGATTACAGAATGGTGATCTAGTTCGGATCTGTTCCTATTCTTACACACACACCACACACATACACAATGCTTTTTGCTCACAGACATTGAGGGCATTTTTTTTTTTTTTTTTTGCTTGTTTGTTTTGTTTTTGGCCACCCCACATAGCTTTTGGAATCTTTGTTCCCTGATCAGGGATCAAACCCAGGCCCTTAGCAGTGAAAGTGTTGAGTCCTAACCACTGGACTGCCATGGAATTCCTGAGATATTTTATTACTAGAGATTTATCATCAATAGGATCTTGGGCACAGACTGCTTTTCAAAGATTTAGTTTATTCTAACAAGTATGAACTTACCCTAATGCAACTGCTGGATCAGATGTCGAACCCCATCACTCTATAGAAATCACCAGTCACCGCATGGCTGCCAGTTTTAATGGCCTCTTCCCAGTCCTCACCTTCATCAACCCCCACATAGCAGCTAAACAGCTGACAATTGCCTCTTTCTTGAAGGCCCTTTGATTTTTGTCTTGGGCAACACCATTCAGAGAGTCCTATTCCTACACAAGCCAAGAGGATATAAATGGTCTGGAGGTTCTTGAACCTAAAATTGCCCAGTTTGCATCCTTGAGCCTCTGTCAGAAAGCAGGTCACGATGGAGTCCTTCCCCATAGAAGAGTCACCCAGAAGGAGAGGGAAGGGTTAATATTCTCATTTTTCAGGAATGAGAGCAGAATGCAGGGATCAAAGGGAATTCCAATTACTATCTCAGCAAGGGAGTCAGGAACACAGATTGGGAATCAAAACCATATGAATTTTTTAAGATTCTCTAAATTTTATGGGTTTGTAAATTGTATTATTCCTATTATATTAAGCAGCAGTGATTAGGAGTAAAACGTATTTCAAAAATAAATAGATAACTAAGAGGAGCTAGTTGGTTGTCTTCAGGGATCTGAAGAGGAATTACAAGAAGCTGGGGACACCACCTCCCTCTGGGGACAGAACCTCTGGGGAGTCAGAATTGGCCATGCCAGCACCCAGGAGAGGAAGGAGGTTGCATGTCTAAGACCTACTGCAAGAAACACAGGAGAAAGCGACAAACCTGTCTGACCTGACAGGAGTGTGTGGGGCTTCTTTGTCTCCTCTGCAAGTTCCTTTTCCCTTACCTTCCCCTAAACGCTTAAGGTTATTAAATCCATAACCCCAGCCACACCCTCTCTCCTGACTCCAGACCCACATACCATATACACCGCCACAGCCCCACCCCCAGCTCGGCATATGCAAAATGAATCACCACCCTTCCATCCCCAACCCTAACCTATCCCTTCTCCAGGATTCTTGATCTCAGTGGAGGACATTACCAATCTCCCAATCACCAAGGCTCCCATCTTAAACTGTCCTCCCTTTCCATAAGCCATTGGCCATCAAATCCTATCAGTTAGATATCACGTGCCTCATTCTTTCGCTTCTCATCTCACAGTCCCTTCTTCTCAGGTTATATAGTCTCTCATAACACTACTCCAATTGCCCCCTAACTGCAGCAGTTTTATCTCCAACCTGTGGCATGTAAGACTTTTACAGTGAATCCTCACCACTCCTGTGAATTTATTTCCATACTGAATTGTATACAGCTTGTGAGTCTGTATTTTTATTGATGATGAGAAGAGTTGAACTTGTCGATTTAAATTTATGGCATCTAAATACACTAGCATGTGTAAGATAGATAACTAGTGGGAACCCACAGTATACCACAGGGAGCTCAGCTTATGCTCTGTAGTGACCTGCGGGGTGGAAATCCAAGAGGGAGGGGATGTATGTGTCCACATGGCTGACTCACCTCATTGGACAGCAGAAACCAACTCAAAGTTATAAAGCAATTATAGGCCCCCCCAAAAAAGAATGAAACAATGTGAAGTTCAATGGGAAAAATAAATGTGATTCATTCAAGCAAAAATATGCCTATCCACCCATCATTTTACCGGCACAAACAGAGGCCTGGAATGACATTCACCAGATGTTAACCCTGTTTATTTTTGGGTGGCCAGTTTGGGAACATGTATTACTTTGCTTAACTATTTTACTTGAAAAATAAATAAATCAATCAACTTATGTCATCATCTCTGACCTAAAGCTCTTCTAAATCCCCCATTTCTAATCCCCATGAATCCTTCCCAAAATAAACTTCCCACATCCAAGCCCTCATCTAGGCCCTGCTTTCTGGGGCAACATAGGCTATGACACCATCCAGGCCAGGCCTATGGTCTAAAAAGCCTCAAAGTTACATTTCCCTCCTAGGCACCTAACATGTGATGTGTGATCTAGGGTATCCCAAGCATCCTACAGACTCTAAGGGCCGAAAGGGGCCATATGGGTGGTGTGATCCTAGAAGACAGGCCCTTGTGTCTGCCGAGGCTCTGTTCTGTGGTGGCTATGGCTGAGGTTCCACTGTCCCCTCCCCAGCTCACAGGTGCCAAGCAGTGGGCAGGGGCTCCAGCGGGTCTTCACAAGGCCCCTCACCTGCTGTGGCTGGAGCTTCTCCAGACCTGCTCCTCCTGGCTGGTTATCTTCCAACCTCAGTTCTCTAGTCTTCCTAGAAATCCCAGAAGCCACAGCTGTAACAAGTTCCTTCTTACTAAAATTAGCCTCTGTAATTCTGTTTTCTGAGACTAGGAGTCCAGACCCAAAGCAGTTATTCAGTCTTTTTCAATGATATTTGTTTTTGTTCTCATACACAGAGGAAGTCATCCCTTTATACCTAGTGTTGAGCAAAAATATCATATATCTAAAATTTTTCCACTAGGAGATTTTGTTTATAGCTCTTATATTTCTACCTATGAGAGTTCATTTAGATAGCATGAATCAATGCCTTGCCATTCATTATAAAAGCAAGAGTTTTACAAGCCTTGTATATGTAAAGTCCTATTAATACTTAATGTGTTTTAATAATAATAGTTACATTTTTAGTGCCTATTAAATATCAGTTACTTATTTATTCTCAGTATATCTAACTAATCCTGACAACCACAGAAACTGAAGTTCAAGTCACACAAATAGTAAATGACAGATTGGGGGTTTTAACTCAAGTCTTTCTGACCCCAAGCCCACGCTCTTTCTCCGGTGCTATGTTCCTCCCTGACCAACAACTCACTATAATCTGAGCCATACATTTCTGATCAGAGCTCTGGCCTCCAGTTCTCACTACATTATCAGTTGAGCTCCCAGGGAAAGTGCTGGGCTCAAGGAACATATGTGCTAAGTCCCCAGAGACAGAGTTGAAGTAAATCAGCAAAATATTCCCCTCAGCTAAGTTGCTGTATTAGTCAGAATTAGGTTCTGCTATAACAGAATAATCCAAAACAGTTATAGCTTAAATGAGTTTCTCTCTCTTTCAAAAGGTATAGAGGTTGGCTAGCCAGGGGCTGGAATAGGGCTTCTTCACATTCAGAAACCTCCTTCACATTCAGGGCTTCTTCACATTCAGGTTTCTCTTATCTTGCTTTTCCACTGCAGGTGGCTCCCATTCCCAAGGTGACTTCATGGCCCAAAAAGGCTGCCAACAGGAAGATAAGCATGCAGTCCCTTAAATTGTACTCACCACTTCTTCTAACATCCACCAGCCAGAACTCAGCTAATATGAGTTCCATAGCTGTAAGTAAAGCTGAGAGGTATAGTCTTGGGGAGGGGGTGGTGATAATCCACGTACCAAGCCAAAAATCTAGATTTCTGCTATCGTAGAAAAAGGAGGGGACAGGGATCAAGGCACAGCTGTCAATTCTGTGACCAGAGTCTATGATATAAATGGTCCATTTTGGTTCCTTAAACAATTTTGCCTTTGTTTTGTGAAGGAAATAAGAAATGCCAGTTTGTTTCCTGGAAGAAAAAGGGGAAGGGGTCAATAGGGTTAATGAAGGAGGAATAGGAATAGGAATGAATGGAGGAATAGGGTTAATGAAGACTTGTATTTTAATAATAGATCAGGAGATAAAGATCTAGCAGTTTGTCTGTCACCAACTCAACTTTCCCCATTACCTATTCATTACATTTTCAACTTTTCAGGATATCCTCTCTTTAAAAATGACTCCAACCTCTGTGTAGGACTTGCACTGAAGATTTCCACCAAATCTTAGATGCAGCCTTCCTGCTGAGAGCATGGCACAAACAGGGTGGTTATCTCAGGGACAGAAGCTAAGTACAGGGCATGTGTAATAAACATCTCAGAGAGCCATCATTTCATCTCCATGAAACCATTTCCCTTGACCTTTCCCTTCCTTGTTCTCCACCCTTTATACAATAGAGTCATTCCACTCTTTATGACATAGCTCTTTCATTCATTTATCCATTCATTCTTAATAAACAAGAAGCATATTCTAGGGACTCCCTTAGGGAACTTCACCATCCACCAGATGGGATGAAACCCTGAACAAATCACTGCAGCTAAGTGCTATATAGAGGAATTTCTAAAGCTCTGCAGGAACCTAGAGGATATCTAGGAGATGCTATATCTTATGAGTGGTGGCATATGAGGTGGTTTTTTATTCATCTCTGAAGCCCTCCTCATCCCCACTTCCTTAGCAAGGTGCTGGAAACACAATATTTTCTGAATAAAAAATGTCACTATCCTTGGACATTTGGTTCGCATAATCTTTATGATGAGAATGCAACTGTTCCAGTGTTCTACAGGAGCGCTCAGCCAGAAACGCTGCAACCCTTTCCGGGGATGTTCAGGCAGATGAACGGTAAGTTATTACATCACCCTACCCACTACACGCTAGTGGTAGAGAACCCACCTGCCAATTCAGGAGACATAAGAGACGTGGGTTCAATCCCTGGGTCAGGAAGAGCCCCTGGAGAAGGAAATGGCAACTCACTCCAGTATTCTTGCCTAGGAAATCCCATGGACAGAGAAGCCTGGCAGGCTATAGTTCATAGAGTCACAAAGAGTCAGACACGACTGAAGTGACTAAGTGTGCATGCATACCCCCTATATACACAAATGTTTCTTTAGCTATGCTATTTAAAGATTCTGTAAAGTCATGTACTATTGTGCTTGATCATCCTTACAGTAAATAAGAATAGCTGTCTAAAATGAACTGTCTCTCCTACTATAACTACAATTCATGTCTGATTTTAAAACCTACTAAAATACAAAAACAAAAAGTACAATAAAGACTTCTTTGTAAGTGGCTGCAGTACTTGACATAGGTTCTTTTCTTCCCATTCCTTTGTTAAGATCATAATCTGGTTAAAAAATAACTGGGTTGGAAATGAATAAAATTTCTCAGAAAGGAATTTTTACTACTTTTTCAATATTGGGGAGGCAGGGGGCAGGATGTTTCTACTTGATTTCAATTCATTTTAGCCAATTGTGTTTGTTCTAGCTTTTCTTACAATAATGATTAGTTGAAAAAGTAGATATCTAACAGAAAGGACTTGATTGAAGAAAGCATAATAATATATACAATATGCATATATACAAAAGTTACAAATTAAACTGATTATTATAAATTGACTTTTCTAGTATTTAGTAAAAATATTTTATTTCATGAAAATAAAACAGGTAGAACATCCTAAAAATAAACTAGAAATTTTTTTAAAACCCTGGAATCTTTTCTTTTGATTTACTATTTTAGGGATTTTTTTTCTTTAATACAAAACAACACATACTCATTTCTATAATTTACAAGAGGATAAAAAATGTAAAGATAACCTATAATTATACATAGCAAAAATAACCACTACTAACAAATTGGCATATATCATTTTTTCATGTATATATGCAAAAATGAAATGACTTCAAACTTATTGTTTTATAACTCTCCGAAAATTACAGACTTCCCAGGTGGCTTAATGGTAAAGAATCTGCCTGCTAATGTAGGAGACACAGATTTGATCCCTGGGTGGGGAAGATCCCCTGGAGAAGGAAACGGCAACTCACTCCAGTATTCTTGTCTGGAAAACCCCATGGACAGGGAACCTGGCAGGTTACAGTCCATGGGGTCACAAAGAGTCAGACACAACTTAGTGACTGAACAACAAAAATTACTTTTACCACTTTTCCCTCCAAAAAAGACACTAACATGGTGACATAATTAATGTAATAGCTTATCTTCAGAAGGAGCTTGAAGAAGGCCAGAGGAAGATGTGAGCTCCTGGACTCCTGTGACAGGTCAAGGCTTCATCCTCCAATCAGAGTCCTATATTGTTCTGCGTGGTACATGCTAGAAACAAAGGTTCAGTTCTTCTGAGACTCCACTTCCTTGCCCACAACATGAGGATAATGAGTGTCTCACAAGTAATCTAACAAATGGGGTCAACTTCTAAATGAGCTTTGAGTGGTGGAAAAATATCACAGTATTTTATTACACTGTCAGCTGCTCTTTATTAGTATTATCATTATTCTATTACCTGGTTTTGAATTTTAAGCTTTCTTTTTTAAAATATCTCTGTTGATTAGCCCTATGACATTCTAATCACTCGTGGACTCTGCTGTTGTTTGTTTCGAAGTTTATCAATTCTAACATACTTGAATAAACATTCTTAAGCCTTTTCAATGGGTGAATTCTCATATGGACAGTACAGTACTTGAGGGCAGGGGTTGAGTTTTACACTGTATTGATACTTCTTGCACAATCTCTCTGCTACCCTGCAAGCCCACATCACAGTGATATTTGCAATGTCCAAGTCCATGGTGGCTTCATAGAGGAATGGGAGGTACAGGCCACTCAGACTCTTGTGGGAAGTTGTCCCAGTGGGAATTGCCAATTCTGGGAAGTACATTTTGCTGCCAGGAAAGATTGCTAAAGCCAGTAAGCCCCTGCTGAAAGTTGCCTGAGGCCATTTCTTCAGTAACCCCTGTTGTTACACAGGACTGAGAAAAAGTCAAAAAATTTACACTACATCACCCTATCCTTGACCTCAGCCTTTATAATGTTGGGTTCTCAGAGCCCACAAACATGGGAACCTTTACTAAAAACATGTCTATGTAATTAAGACGTTTGACTCTTTTTCTACTTTACTAAAAACACGGTTATGCCCTTGTGTAATTATGCCTTGTGTAATTGTTAAGCACGGCAAAAACCAACATGACATTGTAAAGCAATTATTCTCCAATTAAAAACAAATTAAGAAAAAAAAAACAGTGAAACATATGCTAAAAAAAAAGACTCACTGTCAAAAAAAAAAAAAAAGAATCATTGTTTTTACCAAGCACCAAGCAATCTACTCATGTATATACAGGATAACCTTCTATAATACAGGCACTGGTCTCCTAAGGATATAAAACTAAACAAGATTTTTTTTCCTCCTGCAACTTTGTATACGTTTCTTTTTTCTTCTAATTCTGATTTTCTTCTTCAAAATTTTTCTTTTCTCCTTCTCCATGAATTCCTCTTCAAAATGAACAGAAGGCACCTTTACTAAGAAAAAATTCTATGAACCATGTGTAGCCTCACTTGGGAATTCACTTGGGCCCTGAGATGATGGGGATCTTTCACCCACACTTAGTGATTTTGTGCTTCACAGGGCAGGCAGCTTGACCTTCCGGCCCCCATCTCCTCACTCACAACTATTCAGGACCAGTCAGGGATCCAAGCTTTGAAAACAACAGGCGAGAAAACAGGTGTCTTCCAGAGAGCCTGGTGCTTCCCAGATGGGAGAAGCGATTAAGGAGAACAGGAAGTGTTCTTTGCAAAGCTGGGGACAGACAGAATTGTGCTGTTCTGCTCAAAGTGCCAAGGTCATTATTAAATGGCTGGAAACTATTGTTCATGAAAGTCACTTGCACAAACGTGAAACTCTCTTAATAGCCCTGTTTAAATTTATCTGAAAACAAACGGTTGTCAGTGAAGAGTTGGACTGCTTCCCCACCCTGTTTTAACCACACACAGACACGTCGTTAATCTTCCAGCTCTTATTCTGGGTGCTCCTGAGTGGCAGTGACGTCTCCTCCCTGCCCTGCCCTCAAGTGCGCCCTGAGCCCCCAGAGACCCCGCTTCAAAATACACAAAGGCTGCAAAGGATCCCCACCTTGGAAACTAGTCCCTAAGTCTCCACTATGGAAATTTAGGAACAATGATAAAAACAAAGTTACTAAATTTATTTCTCTCTGGGGTTCTGTGATGGTCCAACACATTTTATTGTAAACTAGCACTTTCCAGTTACCTTCCTGCTCCGCCTTTTTCAGGGTGGAACCTTTAGCGCACTGACCTCATCACCTCCTGCTGGCAAGAGAGTTCTGGATTCCCTAGGTCATAGCAGGGCCCTGTGCAAGAAGCTCCCAAGGTGCTGCCTGTGTAAGGCCTGGTCCGTTATTCACATTCCCTCTCACAGGCTGCATGCTACCGGAGAGCGGTTCCAGAGCCTGGGCCTCCCGGCGACTCCCACCACCAATACCTGGGTCATGTGCAAGGCTCCCAGGGGCAGGAAGCAGAGGGAGGCAAGAGTTTGTGCTTTAAAAAGATCAAAGAGACAACAAAGCCCAAAGATGGCCAAGTGTTCTGATGCCAAAATTTATGACTGTATGCATCATCTGACATTTATAGTCTCCACATACTGGGAGGATTGAAGTGTGCTCCCACTCACAGGCTGGAGAGGAACTGGTTCCAAAGTTCCCAAACCCAGTTGCCCAGTGAAACCCACCGGGGTGCTTTCTTTAACCATAAACTTCTAGGTCCTCAGAATGATTAAGTCAGAATTTCCATAAGTGGGGCCTAAGAACTGAATCTTTCAAGCCCTAGCGGGGCCTAGTTGCAGAGTCAGGTCTGAGAATGGCCACACAAGATGGCCTTCTATGTCCCTTTCCCCACGCCTGAAGACCTGGGTGAGTTCCTGGGTTTCCTTAGAATGCATGGACTGCCCACATGCTCCAAGATACACACACTAAAATGCACTTCCTTGGAAAGAAACAAGAGAACATGAAAAACAGAAACACAAATTCATTCCTAGCATAAATTAAAAACACTGCAGCCTGGTCCTCCACTTCTGCCCAAAATGACTCTTCCCCAGCTCACAGGACATGACTTTGAAAGAAAGTGAGAGAGAGAGAGAAAAGCAGTTAGTTGCAAGGCTGGTACTTGAACCTTGAAATGAGTTCCATTCTATAAGGCTGTGTCACAGCCACGCACCCACTTTGCATGAGCCACTGTCTGCATGGGCATCCCACATAACTCTTGAGCTACTTAACTCTTAACTAAGTCCTCAAGAAATAGCACTGCCTTCTCATCTCCTGCAATGATGGAGAATCTATATGCTTCTCATTTCTCAGGCCCTCCGCCAAAAAGATACTCAAAAAACAAATGCTCTAAACATTAAAAGATTCTAGAAGGGAAGGTAGAGAACTCCACCTCCCTCTCCTCCAGGAGCATATCCTGACCCCACACACACTGTGCCGTGCTCAGTTGTGTATGACTCTGTGACTATAGCCCACGAGGCTCCTCTGTCCATGGGGTTCTCCAGGCAAGAATCCTGGAGTGGGTTGCCATGCCCTCCTCCAGGGGATCTTCCCAACCCAGGGATCAAACCCAGGTCTCCTGCAATGCAGGTGGATTCTTCACCATCTGAGCCACCAGGGAAGCCCAAAATACTAGAGTGGGTAATCTACCCCTTCTCTAGGGGAACTTTCTGACCCAGGAATCAAACCGGGGTCTCCTGCATTGCAGGAGTATTCTTTTATCAGCTGAGCTACCAGGGAAGCCCAACACACACACTACCTTAAGGTAAATGTACAAAAGACATAAGATCAGAAGTTATCTTCATGCCCCATTCCTTGAAGAAGAAATAGAGACAGTGAAATATTTACATTATCCAATTTGAACAATACAAATGGATATCCATCTACAAAACTGATTTTAACCAAAAGCTGTAATAATAGTCATTGTCTAGCCTCAAATGGGTCCATTGTTTTATTCTGTGATAACCACTTGAAAAACAAATTATTTTATAGGCACCTGGCTCATTATGTATAACAAATTAAATCTTCATTTATCTATACACTCCAAACAGTACCTATCCATCGCCATCACTTAAAAACCCATTGCCCTTCTTTCTAGCCTTGTTAATTTCCAAATGCTAATTAAATTTAAACTCATAAAAGTATCTGCTTAGCATGCATGACAAGATCATCCCTCAATATCCATTACCCACTGTATATTCCAGCATGTTTTCCCGCAGTTTCCTATTTGCTTTGCCATCTATATGCCCCAGTTTCTATAGACAGAATAGAGAAATAACCTGGAATTCAATCACTTTCCCATTTTGATCCTACCCAAGTCGTCCCCTTTGCTTGATGCCTTTGTAAGCAACTTTCTTTCTAATTATATCTGAGAAGAATGACTTCCTGATAATAGCACTTAAATATGGAACAGGAGGATGATAAAGAAATTATGGAGGAAAGCTGTATTTCAGCCCCTTTTCACCAGGCCACTACACAAAAAAAGAAGACTTCCAACCTCTGGAGACCTATAGTCACTTACTTATTGCTATAAGAAGGCTGACAGACAGTCTAAAAGTCACAGAGATGATAAATGGCATGTTCACAACCAGCACCTAACATAAAGCATGCAACCATCCCACAGGGGCCTCCCAAAGGCCTGGAGAGGATTCACAGTACCACCCAACAGAAATGATATTCACATTCTCTTTCCTCACTAACATAAGTCCTCACAGCATGCAAATAGCAGAAGAGAGAGAAGAGCTCTGCCTGAAGACGGCTGTGTTCTGCTCAGAGATGTCTCTGCTCTGACCTACCTTTATCAGCTGGAAGGATATTCTCATGAGGACTTACACTGGGCCTTCAGCTGCATCTGGCCCGTGTGAGGATGTCCATGTCTCCATGGTCATGTCAGCAGAGTAAGGGATGTGTTACCACAGGCCCAAAAATTACCCTTTGCATCAGGGTATAATTGAAGACTCTGCAAAGATAAAGACAGGCTGTGGTACCACCACACCTTCTTTCAGCCCAAGAAAAGGTAAAATAAACACTTGAAGTCACAGTTCCACCTGAGAGAGGCTTCCTTATTCCCTCCAGCGTTTTACACAGAGCTTGACAAACTTTTCTATAAAAAGTCAGATAGTAAATATTTTAGATTTGAGAGCCACACAAAACCTCAGCTGCATGTTCTTTTTCTTCTTCTTTTTTTTACAATATTTAAAAATGTAAATCCATTCTTAGCTGGTGGTCCATGCAAAAACAAGGCACAGGTCAGAGTTGGATTATGATCTCTAGTTTGATAACTCCTGTCTTATTATAAAATATAAAGTAAAAAATGTGTGAGTTCTTCAATTCATGTAAAACACAGATTCCTTTTAAAGAAAAAAGGAATCCTTATTGTCCTCTAAGTGCACATCCACAGATGCCTGGGTACCACAAATTTGAAACTGAGATCTTTCATTCCAGACTGGGAAAAAAAACTTTGAGTTGAGTCAAAATAAAGGAGAAAAGTTTGGAAAGGGGTTAAAGAGGACTAGAAAGTTAGACACGAGCATCAGAGGGGATCAGAGAGTTATGGAATCTAACTCAAATTTTGAAGATCCCAGGAAAGTTTATTTGCGCTTTGATTCCTGTTCAGAATTTTGAAAAGTAGCTGTATCATAGATGTGTCCTCACCATAAGTTCATGGGGTGAAGGCAATAGAAATAGACCCAGGGATAACACAGCTATCAAAATTAACCAACAAGGACTTTAAAACACCCACTACAAATGTGTTCAAGAATTTAAAGGTAAAGACTAACATGAAAAGTGAACTTGTGGATGATCTCAGTAGATAAATAGAAACTATTGGGTAAAACAATGTAAAGTCGAGAACTAGAAGATACAGTATTCGAAATGAATAATTCACTGGGTGAATTTTTTAGCATAATGGTCACTACAGAGGGAAAGATTAATGAACTTGAAGATGAGGCAGTAGAAACTACAAACTGAAACACAAAGAAAAGGAAAGCTGAAAAATATCAATGGAGCCTCAGTGACAATATCAAGTAGTCCAATATACTTGCTATTAGAGTCATGAAAAGAGAGGAAAGAAAATGGGGTGATATAATGAAATATATTTGAGTAATACAATGATATGATATAATGAGTATATAATTCTCCAAATTTGATTTTTTTAAAAAACCAACATATCAACCCACAGATCCAATAAATTCTACAGACTCCAATCAGAATAAAAACAAAACAATACCTATTTACATCACAGAAAACTGTTGAAAAACCAAAGAGAAAGAGAAAAAAATAAAAGCAGCTAAAAAAAAGAAGATGCATCACAAATAAGAGAAAAACAACAAAGATTACTACAACTTATCATGAAACAATGGAATCTAGAAGACAATGGAATGACATCTTTAAAGTCTCAAAGAAACAACTGTGAACCTAGAATTCTATATACTGCAAAAACATTTTTCAAAAATGAAGGAAAAAAATTCAGTCTGAGAGAATTAGTATCCAGAAGCCACATGCTGCATTTAGAAATATTAAAATGATGTTCTTCAGGATGAAAGGAAATATATCAGATAAAAATTCAGTTCTGTATAAACAAACATAAAGTTCCACAAATTAAAAAAAAAGGTAAGTATACAAGGAGCAAATTTTTCTTGTTTCTTAATTTCCTTAAAAAATAAGCCATCAACAGGTGGATGGATAAATAAAATGTGTTTTATATATATAATGGAATATTATATATATATATATATACACACACACACACAATGGAGTATTACTTAGCTTTAAAAGGAAATGAAATGATCATATATACAACAGAGATGAATCTTAAAAACATTGTGCTACACCAGATAAGCCAGACACAAAAGGACAGATATTGTGTAATTCCTCTTATATAAGATACTTATAATAGGTAAATTCATAGAAACAGAAAGACTAGCATTACCAGGGGCTGTGGGAAGCAGGGTATAGGAAGTTACTGCTTAATAGCCACAGAGTTTCTGTTCAGAATAACAAAATAGTTTTGGAAATAGACGGTGGTTGCATAACATTTTTAAAGTAATTAATGCCACTGAAATGTATATTTAAAAAGTTAAAATGGCAAATTTTTTATATATGTTTTACCACAATTTTTTAAGTAATAATGTAATGCACCAAAAACCAATGAACTCTGTACTTAATATGGGTGAATGTTATAGTATGTGAATTTATATCTCAATAAAGTGGCTTTTTAAAAAAGACTTGTGTATAAAATAAAAGTAACAATGTACTGTGAAGTTTATAACAGGTATAGAAGTAAAAATGTAATACAATAAAAACACAAATGATGGGAGGGAGATAAATGGAAGCTTACTATTCTATGACTCTTGCATTTATGTAAAGTAGAATAATATTAATTGAAGGCAGACTGTGACAAGTTAAGGCGTTATATTGTAATCCTTGGTGCAATCATTAGCATACATACATACATACATAAGTCATGTTGTTGTTCTGTCGCTAAGTTGTGTCTGACTCTGCAATCCCATGGACTGTAGCATGCCAGGCTTTTTGACCTCCACTATATCCCAGAGTTCGCTCAAATTCATGTTCATTGAGTCAGTGATGAAATCCAATCATCTCATCCTCTGTCACCCTCTTCTCCTTCTGCCTTCAATCTTTCCCAGCATCAGGGTCTTTTCCAATAAGTCAGCTCTTAGTATCAGATGGCCAAAGTGTTGGAGCTTCAGCATCAGTCCTTCCAGTGAATAATCAGGGTTGATTTCCTTTGGGTTGACTGGTTGGATCTCTTTGCAGTCCAAGGGACTCTCAAGAGTCTTTTCTAGCACTGCAAATTAAAGCATCCATTTCTCGGCACTCCGCCTTCTTTATAAACCAACTCTTACATCTATACATGCCTCCTGGGAAAACTATAGCTTTGAATATATGACCCTTTGTCAGTGAAGTGACATCTCTGCTTTTTAACACACTGTCTAGGTTTGTCACAGATTTCATTTCAAGGAGTAAATGTCTTTTAATTATGTGACTAAGTGATTTTGGAGTCCAAGAAAATAAAATCTGTCATGGTTCCACTTTTTCCCCTGCTATTTGCCATGAAGTGATGGGACTGGATGCCATGATCTTAGTTTTTTTAAAGTTGAGTTTTAAGTCAGCTTTTTCACTATCCTCTTTCACCCTCCTCAAGAGGCTCTTTGGTTCCTCTTCACTTTCTGCCATTAGAATTATGTCATCTGCCTATTTGAGGTTGTAGATATTTCACCCAGCAATTTTGATTCTAGCTTATGATTCATCCAGCCCAGCATTTCACATGACGTACTCTGCATTTAAGTTAATAAGCAGGGTGACAATATACATCCTTAACGTACTCCCTTCCCAATTTTGAATCAGTCAGTTGTTCCATGTAAGGTTCTGTTAGGTTTTGACTTGTATACAGGTTTCTCAGGAGACAGGTAAGGTGTTCTGTTACTCCCTTCTCTTTAAGATTTCTCCACAGTTTTCTTGTGATCCACATAATCAAAGGCTTTAGCACAGTCAATGAAGCAGAAGTAGATATTTTTCTGGAACCCCCTTGCTTTCACCATGACCCAACGAATGTTGGTAATTTGATCTCTGGTTCCTCTGTCTGTTCGAAACCCAGCTGTACATCTGGAAGTTCTCAGTTCACGTATTGCTGAAGCCTAAAAATTGAAGGATTTTTAGCATAATCCTGCTAGCATGTGAAATGAGTGCAACTGCATAGTAGTTTGAACATTCTTTGGCACTGGAATGAAAACTGACCTTTTCATTTCATTGGAATGAAAACTAACATTTATATAAGTCTTTTATTTTATATCTTCCATAATATTTTTTCTTTTCCATATCATAATTATAAAAATATACAATAGATCTTTTCACCAAGCCCTATACAGACCCTCATAAATCCCTCTAGTTTATCTCAATGTGCTATACAAACAACATTTTCTGTTTGCCAGGAAGTGACAAAAGTTAGGAACCAGTGTAAAGTGAGACCCTCAATTCTGAAATAGGAGAAGCTCTGGAAAAGGAATAAAGGATATAAAAGCTCACACACTAGAAGGCAGGTCAGGAGATGGAGAGAAGCCTAGATCAATTGAAAATGTTTGATAACGTTAATACATTTCTAATCCAAAAGAAAGTTTTCAAGTCAACACGAATGCACCATTAGAGCAGCCACACTGCAACTAGCTTCCACACAACCAAAAGGGCACTTTGGGTAGCATATTCTGTCCCTGGCAACCAAAAGTATTCTAAATGATCCATTCCATATAAGAAGGGGAATCTCATAACCTAGGCAGTGGACACACTTGAAAGTTATACTCTCAGGGGCAGCTACTATCAGTAGGAAAAGTTTATTGCTTAAATCAGAGATCAGTCAACTTTATACAAAAAGGGCCTGATCATGAATATTTTAAGCTTTGTGGGCCATGTGGCCTCTGTTGAAACAGTCAGCTCTGCCCTTAGATCATGAAAGTGGCCATAGACAATATATAAAAGAATGAGCTTGGTTGTGTTTCAGTAAAACTATGAATACTGAAATTTGAATTTTGTTTAATTTCCATGTCACTTAGTGTTATTCTTCATTTGGTTATTCTACTCAAGTTGGGCTTCCCAGGTGGCACTAGGGGTAAAGAACCCATCTACAATGCAGGAAACATAATGAAATGCAAGGGCTGGCAACCCACTCCAGTATTCTTACATAGAGAATCCCATAGACAGAAGAGACTGGTGGGACACAGTCAATAAGGTTGCATAAAGTCGGACACAACTGAAGTGACTTAGCACTCAAGCAAAATGTAAAACACATTCTTAACTCACAAGCTGTAGAAAAACAGCCAGTAAGGAGGATTTGCCCTACAATTTGTAATTTGCCAACCGCTTGCTTAGATTCTCATCCACAGATGAGATGCTAGCCCTCTATCACCCTCCTAGGGCAGAAAAGGTAACAGGTCTTCCTGGTTCATCTACAAAGAGGGCAAACCAAGTGGAAGAAAACTCTCTAGATTTCCTCCAAGGCTAACTATGAGTGGATGAGAGAATACCCCAAAAGGAAAAGTAAAGAAATGCTTACTCGTCTTCTGAACTTCAAGTATGTTTGTGATTGGCTACAAGTAAGGTTACGGTCTTTTCAATGACAGACTCTTCCTGGCTTGCCCCTCTAGGCGCTATAGTGTTTAGAGATAAGATTATGGTTGGTGGTTTAGTCACTAAGTTGTGTCCAACTCTTGCGAACCCATGAACTGCAGCCTGCCAGGCTCCTCTGTCCATGGGATTCTCTAGGCAAGAATACTGGAGTGGGTTGCCATTTCCTTCTCCAGGGGATCTTCCTGACTCAGGGACTGAACCCGGATCTCCTGCATTGCAGGCAGATTCTTTACCGACTTGAGCTATGAGGGTAGTGTTTAGAGATAAGATTATAATTCTTTCTTAATCTTGAATATTCTTGCATGATGAGATACATTCTAATCTCTCCACTGTGTGAAGATGTTGAAGGGAAAGAATTTCTTGACTAGTTCAGTTCAGTGCTTGGGGACGAGGAGCCGCGGGAGAAGGTTGGTGGCCCGTGGCATGCAGAGCTGGGGGTCGGGCTGGGAAAGGCCGCTCTCCTCCGCCTTCCCGCCCCGCCCCGCCGGCCCCCCTCCGCGCCCTCCGTTCTCCCCGGTCGGGGGCGCCCCGCCACCCTGCCCCGCCGCGCCCGGTGGCGTCGTCTCCGGAGTGTGTGTCCCTCTTCCCGCCCGGCCCTCCCCGCCACGTCCCTCGAGATTGGGTTCGGGGTGGGGGTGGGGGTGCGCGGAGCGCCCCCTTCCCCCCACCCCACGGGCCTTCGCCCGTGGCGCCGGCCGCGACTGCCTTCCCCGCTCCGGCCGCGGACCGCACGGTGCGTATCCTCCGGTCGCGTCTCGCGGGCTGTGCAGCGTGACGGCTTGGCGGCTCCCCGTCGCGGTGCCGCTTGCCTTGCCCCGTCGCCTCCCGCCGCCGGCCCTGGACCGGTCCGCCTCGGCCGGTCGTCGGTCGTCCGCTGCTATGGGCCTGCCGCGCGGTCGCCAGGCGCCTCCCCACGCGCTCCGAGGCTCGGAGCTTTCTCCCACCCCGCCCCCAGCCACGCCTCCTGCGGCTGGCTGTCGGTTCTCTCGCCCTCTCGCCCCCTTACCTCTGTCGTGTGTCCCCTGCCAGCTTGGCGCCACGCTTCCCGTCGGAGCCCCTTTCCTCTGCCCTGGGTGGTGGGGGGGGGGGTGGGTGGGGGGGGGGGGTGGGTGGGTGGGTAAGGGTGCCTGGGAACGCGGGGGCGGGTAGGGGGCCCCGGTGGACGGGAAGGGGGCCGGTCGTACGGGTGTGCGAGGTGGGGGGGGGGGGGGGGGGGGGGGGGGGTGGTGGGGGGGTGGGCTCTGTCCCGTTTCTGGGGGACGTGTGGGGGTGGTCATCTGGCGTCGGCGCAGACCTCCTGGCGCGGGCTTCCCTGGTGGCTCAGAGGGTAAAGCGTCTGCGAGACCCGGGTTTGATCCCTGGGTCGGGAAGATCCCCTGGAGAAGGAAATGGCAACCCACTCCAGTACTCTTTGGAAAATCCCATGGATGGAGAAGCCTGGTAGGCTATAGTCTATAGTCCATGGGGTCGCAAAGAGGCTGGACACGACTGAGCGACTTCACTTCACTTTCACTTCAGTTCAGTTCAGTCACTCAGTCGTGTCGGACTCTTTGTGACCCCAGTCCTACTCTTTGCGACCCCATGAATCGCAGCACGCCAGGCCTCCCTGTCCATCACAAACTCCCGGAGTTTACTCAAACTCATGCCCATCGAGTAGGTGATGCCATCCAACCATCTCATCCTCTGTCGTCCCCTTCTCCTCCTGCCCCTCAACCCCTCCCAGCATCAGGGTCTTTTCCAATGAGTCAACTCCGCATCAGGTGGTCAAAGTATTGGAGTTTCAGCTTCAGCATCAGTCCTTCCAGTGAACACCCAGGACTGATCTCCTTTAGGATGGACTGGTTGGATCTCCTTGCAGTCCCAGGGACTCTCAAGAGTCTTCTTCAACACCATAGTTCAAAAGCATCAATTTTTCGGCACTCAGCTTTCTTCACCGTCCAACTCTCACATCCATACATGACCACTGGAAAAACCATAGCCTTGACTAGATGGACCTTTGTTGGCAAAGTAATGTCTCTGCTTTTTAAAATGCTATCTAGGTTGGTCATAACTTTCCTTCCAAGGAGTAAACGTCTTTTAATTTCATAACTGCAGTCACCATCTGCAGTGATGTTGGAGCCCAAAAAAATAAAGTATGACACTATTTCCACTGTTTCCCCATCTCTTTTCCATGAAGTGATGGGACCAGATGCCATGATCTTAGTTTTCTGAATGTTGAGCTTTAAGCCAACTTTTTCACTCTCCTCTTTCATTTTCATCAAGGGGCTTTTTAGTTCCTCTTCACTCTTTGCCATAAGGGTGGTGTCATATGCATATCTGAGATTATTGATATTTCTCCCAGCAATCTTGATTCCAGCTTGTGCTTCTTCCAGCCCAGCATTTCTCATGATGTACTCTGCATATAAGTTAAATAAGCAAGGTGACAGTATACAGCCTTGACGTACTCCTTTTCCTATTTGGAACCAGTCTGTTGTACCACGTCCAGTTCTAACTGTTGCTTCCTGACCTGCATACAGGTTTCTCAAGAGGCAGGTCAGGTGGTCTGGTATTCCCATCTCCTTCAGAATTTTCCATAGTTTATTGTGATCCACACAGTCAAAGTCTTTGGCATAGTCAATAAAGCAGACATAGATGTTTTTCTGGAACTCTCTAGCTGTTTCGATGATCTAGCAGATATTGGCAATTTGATCTTTGTTTCCTCTGCCTTTTCTAAAGCCAGCTTGAACATCTGGAAGTTCTCGGTTCAAGTATTGCTAAAGCCTGGCTTGGAGAATTTTGAGCATTACTTTACTAGCATGTGAGATGAGTGCAATTGTGCGGTAGTTTGAGCATCCTTTGGCATTGCCTTTCTTAGGGATTGGAATGAAAACGTACCTTTTCCAGTCCTGTGGCCACTGCTGAGTTTTCCAAATTTGCTGGCATATTGAGTGCAGCACTTTCACAGCATCTTCTTTCAGGATTTGAAAGAGCTCAACTGGAATTCCATCACATCCACTAGCTTTGTTCGTAGTGATGCTTTCTAAGGCCCACTTGACTTCACATTCCAGGATGTCTGGCTCTAGGTGAGTGATCACACCATCGTGATTATCTGGGTCATGAAGATCTTTTTTGTACAGTTCTTCTGTGTATTCTTGCCACCTCTTCTTAATATCTTCTGCTTCTGTTAGGTCCATACCATTTCTGTCCTTTATTGAGCCCATCTTTGCATGAAATGTTCCCTTGGTAGGTCTAATTTTCTTGAAGAGATCTCTAGTCTTTCCCATTCTGTTGTTTTCCTCTCCTTCTTTGCATTTCTTGACTGGTAGGCAGTAGTAATTCTCTGAAATGGTGGGGTAATCTTCAAGCACAAGGGGGAAAAGTCTCAGGGAAGGTGGAAATAGGAGCTGTACACTCTTTCCCTCCTTAGAATGAGAGTATGGGTCCTGAAGAAGGAAAATTACAAGCCCATCTGAAGCAGTCAGGGGTCTCTGAGGGATGGAGAACTTTTTTGATCATAATTAGAAAAAGAATCAGGGAAGGAAAAAGGGCAAACATATTTCATGAACATAAAGTTGCCAGATTTAGAAAATAAAAATACATTCAGTTAAATTTGAATTTCAGATAAGGAATAAATCATTTTGCATGCAACTATGTTCCAAATTTTGCATCCTGAATCTATCTGGCAACTCTACAAGCTGCAGTGAGGGAAGGAGTTGAGGGCTCTAGCATTTCTGCAAAGAGAGAATTGGGACTTCAGGAAGCAATGGCTTCTCAGGGGCCCCAAATGGCTGTCAGGAGCTTCTGGGGACTCATTACTCATCCCTTTCTAGTTCTGATCTCTTACACCACCCAGCAATGTTCTAACCTTCATTTGGAATAAGTATCTGCCATTTTGAAGAGGCAGCATGTAAGGCTTCTATGCCATGTATACAAAAGCTCGTGGCCCCCAATACCTTAAAGAGCAGAGACGACAAGACCGTGACCTTAAACTCCACCTGTCCCCTCCTCTGTTCTCCCCGCCCTCCTCTCCCTCCTTTCACACAAGTGTCTACGGAAGGGTGGAGGGACTCTCTCTCTTTCTTGCTCTCTCTCTGCATTTTGGATACAGTCTTAACCAGTTCTTACTTAAATTGCTTCTCAGATAAAGACTTAAAACCCTCAAAAATGTACTACTTAGATGGGTAAATTCCTTTTAAGTTCCCACTGAGTTCCAAAGAACATGGATTCTTTTATCAACTGAAACAAGACTCTCACTTCTACCAGCTCTGAACTAGCTATTCCCAAACTATAAATGTTCAATTACTTCTCAGACAGCAAATGCACATTTTGCTTCCTTATGCTATATTTCTTGTATGGTTTGCATTATCATTTGCTAAATACACTTGGATACTATTTATCTCTGGAAACATCTCTCAGAGCTTTGTGAGACTTCTTGCCCTCTAGAAGCAGCCCAAATAAATCACTGAGTATCCATTTAACACACAAAAAGAAAAAGATTCCAGTTTTCCAAATAGGGCCATTTGTTTAATCTGTTTGGCTGCTAGGTAGCTGTGGAAATGGTGCTGATGAAACTATCAAGCCCTTTAGGTTTTGTCTCTGATGGGAAAATCCAAAAGTTCTTACCATTTCCATTTTGAAAAATGCATGCCTTCTATTCCTTGAACTGAGCATAGCTTAATGAGTCTGTCTACTTAACACATGGGCTTTCCAGGTAGCTCAGTGGTAAAGAATCTGCCTACAGATTCTACAGAATCTGCCTACATCAAACAGATGAGTTTGATTCCTGGGTTGGAAAGATCCCCTGGAGAAGGAAATGGCAACCTACTCCAGTTCTCTGGCCTGGGAAATCCCATGGACAGAGGAGCCTATAGTCCATGAGATCACAAAGAGTCAGACATGACTTAGTGATGAAACAACAACAATAATACCTAATATATAAATTATAAATATTCTTGACATCTATTCATTTTTAAACTTTAAAAATTGCTTTAAATGAAAAATCTAGGACTTTCCTGGTGGTCCAGTGGTAAGATTCTATGCTCCCAATGAAGGGGGCACAGGTTCAGTCCCTAGTCAGGGAACTAAGATCCCACATGTCATGTGGCTCAGACAAAAAAAAAGTAAAGAAAAGTCTATTCCCCACAAAGATATAAATAAAATGCCTTAACTTTCATGCCAACTGGAAAAGATCTCACTGTGCAGAGAGCAAGTCAAATTAAATTTATCATACATCCAAGAGAGAAATCACTGCACTAGACAGTTAGAGACCCAAGTTCTAATCCCAGCTTTGTCCACAGTCAAAGACAAGAATTTCTTTCTGTACACTGTTTCTCTCTAGTTAATTGTTAGAAATAAATTATAATTTTATATGATGTATTTGCCTAAAATATATAATATTACAAATATAAATGAAGTCCCCTAGATTTCTTCAATCCTTTCCCCGAAACCCAAGAGACAACCAAAACCCAAGAGATAACTTCTACTATAAACTAATACATATCTTTACTAGGCTGTTTAGCTATGCCATAGAAAATAGATAGTATTAATTTTTGTGGGTCTTTTCACATAAATGTTCATAAAATACATGCAACTCTATAGCTCGCTCTTTTCACTCTATGATACATTTTTGAGATCGATCCATGTTGATGTGGATAGCTCTTTTTTCTCTGAGTAATATTTCACCATCTAATAGACCATGTCCTATCTATCCACTCTAGGGACAGTTACATTGTTTCCGATTGTTCTCTATAGAAACAATTTTAATAGATACTAAATTGCCCTCCAAAGCCAGGGATCATTTACCATTCCCACTAGAAGCACAGGAAGCACCTCTTTTTCCACAACTCAACAACACTGAATATTAATAAACTTCATTTTTGTCATACTAGTAGGTAAAAATAAAATAATATCTTGTGCTGATTTTAGTTTGCTTTTCCTCCCTAGCTTAGTGAAGGTGAACGTCTTCTCAAATGTTCTTTAGCCTCTTATATTTTTCTCTTCTGTGAATCCCATGTTTATATCACTTACTTATTTTTTGTTGGTTTATTTGTCCTTACTGATTTGCAGAGCTCTTAATAAATTCAAGTTATTAATTCATTGTTATACATGTTGCTTTTTGTAACTTCAAAACATAGCAGAGTATCTAACTCTTATTAAGAGGTAATAATTATCTGTTGGTTACATGAATAAATGAATGTTGCATAAAAACCATGCATTGGGCAATCACTCTGTAGCTTACAACAGAGCTATGGCACTTTAACTATTTAGCTGTGAAGAACAGGCAAGTGGGTACATTAAGTATGAACCATTAAATGGAGTACCCTATCGTTTCTAAATCCCCAGTACTTAGGACAAGGCCTTCTATAAAATAGCAGCTCAGTAAATGTTGAATGCATTAAAGACCAGAATGGAAGAAACCAAAAGAAACTCCTCCTTGACCGGGGTAGGGGATTAAGAAGTACAAACTACTATGTACAAAATAAGCTACAAGGATATATTATGCAACACAAGGAACATATCCAATATTTTATAATAATGTAAATGGAATACAACCTTTAAAAATTCTGAATTACTATGTTGTACACCTGTAACTTATATAATATTGTACATCAACTATACCTCAATTTAAAAAAAAGAGCCTCCTTCCTCTTACATGCCTGAGAGATCAAATTTTCCATCCCATAATAAGCTAACAAAAAATTATAATAAAATATGTCATGCAGCCAGTACAGAAAAATGTATTAAATATCTGCTCTGTTCCAAATCTCTTGATCTCCACAGCAAAAATGGGAAATTAGAGCCAAGCAGACACCTCACAAGAAAAGCAAATAAAGACAAAATGAATGCTTCGAGTCACTAGACTCAACTTAGGGAATTCATGGTAAAATCTGACTGCTTCATCCACTGCTTCTTTCCCCTGGGGACCAGGGAAAGGACTGAGGGGCCAGGACTGTGCCTCCACCTTGCCTATCTCTTCCTCTTTCCTCCTCCCTCCTCCCCATCTCTCCATTTCAAATGCTTCCTTCTTTCTCTTTCCAGATTGTTGTTCTTTTCTACAGAGTGTTGATCCCTGGATTTTCCTGGATTGTCATGATTTCTGTTGAAAGACTCTCACAGCAGAAGCAACACCCACATTTATATATATATGTATGTATATATATGTTGCTTTTCTTCTGCTTTCTTGCTCCATCAGGGCTCTGTGGAGTTATTTGGTTTAATTACTTCTGGCAGTTTGCCCATCAAAATGTGCAGTTCTTCAAAGGGATGGAAATGACAGTGAATCTGCCTCCTCCCGAGCAATTGAGGTTTTCCTTTGAATCCTGTTGTCTTGGAAACAAGTGAGTTTCATTGAACATACACCTACCATAATGGTTAAAACATCAGCTAGAGGCATCACTCCCCCACAATCCATTCTCTGTTTTGCCCAACTCAGAGGATGATTGGCTGCTAGACTAGAAACGGGCTGTGAGTGAAGACATCTGGATTCTAGCCTTAGCTCTGAAACTATTCACATGGCTACAGGCAGGTCAAATAACCTTTTTGAGCCTCTATTTCCTTATTTAAAAATTGGAAAAAATAGAACCTCTTCTATCTATCTCAAATTCAATGGGAAGATTAAAAGTGGAAATAGACATGAAAAAGCACTTTGGAAACTACAAAAAGATAGGCAAATATAAGCACATACTTGAATTATTTTCCTCTTGCTCAAAATGAATCATGAAATTTTAGCTCAGATATGTATAAGTGCTGTTTATTATCTTATCCTAATGGTAAAACAGACCACCTTTAAAGACCTAAGCACCTGAGAGCTGAAAATGGTCATCAGTGACAGTAGTTACTCCCTTTGTGGTCCATTCTGCTAAATGAAAAGTAACTCCATGCAGACAGGAAAGCTGTGCCCACTACTGTTGACTACTCAGAGTATAGTACCAGGCACAGCCTAAAGTTACTTCTGTTTTAGTCATCCCTGGCTGCATAACAAGCCACTCAAATACATAGTGGCTTCAAGCAATCCTTTTCTTTTGCTCACAGTTTTATGGATCAGAAATTCAAGGTCTTGCCTGGGGCAGTTCATCTCTGCCATATCCAGGCAGTTGGGGCTAGATGACCCACTTCTCTACATGTCTGAAACCTCAGTGCTCCTTGGCAACTCTCTCTCTCCACTTGGTGTCCCAACCTCCAACACCTCTTCACATGTTTGAGGGCTCTCACCACTATGGTATCAGGGTAGGTCCTTTTATTACATGCTGTTTGACTTCCAAGAGACAGGAAGCAGAAGCTGTTGCGTTGGTTAATGGCTATACCTAGAAATGGCACAGCATCACTTCTGCCACGCTCTACTGGTCAAAGAAGAAACAGGACCTGTCCAGACCCAAGGGAATGGAGAAACAGATTGCATCTCCTGATGGAAGAAAGGCAAGGTAAACCTTGCAGAAGAGTGTAATGTTACAGCTGTCTCTAGGAGACTCTGATATCTCCTTTGGCATTTGTCATCCCTAGCAAGGTATCTCCTAGTTCTGCCACACCAGGATTAATGAAGATCAATAGGTAGAGAACAAGATGGCAGAGAAGTAGGTGAACGTGGAATACATCTTTCTCCACGGATACATCAGGAACACACCTTCAAACACAGAAGTGCATGCAGAACACCAGCTGAGAGCGGACAGGAGGACCTGACCAGCAGAAAAGAATATATAGACCCACGCAAAACTCAGTAGGATGAAGGAACTAGGGGGAAAAACAGGAGTGTTAGGACTGGACCTGCCCTCGACAGGTGGGGGAACTGAAGCAGGGGTCCAATCCCCACATCGGGGTAACGGTCTGAGTCAGAGGAGAAACATTTAAGGCTGAGAGTGAAACAGTGGACCTGTGGCAGCCTAACTGGAATGAGAATCAGACAGTCTTTGTCACAGCCATACATACCCCGGACAGGGATGCAGATCTCCTGGAACGCACAGCAGCTCTAAGCTGGAGTTTAGGTATTGTGGAGCAATCCCAGGGCGAGGGCTGCTGTGGACTGTGGAGAGATGAATCGAGGGGATGTGAGGAGGAGATTGTGGTGGGAAATGCCTGTGGAGGAAAGCTGGGCAGCCATGGAAGCAAGGGGATACTGCTGCGACGGTGGAGCCATCACCATAGCCTCTCTCCCCCCACACGTCAGCGCTGGCAGCTGAACAATAGAGAGGCTGGCCCATCAGACGCCTGGCACTGAACTACAGAGTAGGACCCCACCCAGGGTGCCCCTTTAAGTGCCTGATGCACCAAACAACAGAGAAGGACCCCAGGCCAGGAAGCCTCTGAGTGCCTGAACGGGCAGAGCTACAGAGAAAGACTGGCCAAAGAGGCCCTCTGATGACCAGCTACAGAGGCTTGAAAAAGGACTCCTGCAGCAGAGGCAGTCGTGTCCCTGCGCACTTGGCGCCGCCAGGGTCCCCGCAAGCCAAGCAGCTGCGCCACCTTCATGCTCAACTCTCCCTGGGGCAGAGCTGCCAGAGGCAAAAAGAAGTCTTGCGCCTATGCATGCAGGGTCACTTTGGTCATGTCCAGCTCTTTGCGACCCTGTAGACTGTGGCCTGCCAGGCTTCTCTGTCAGGAAGGGAGGTTCTCCAGGCAAGAATACTGGAGCGTATTGGCCAATACTGGTTGCCATGCCCTTCTAGAGCACTCTATTTCCTGCTGCCCTAGACGCCAACCCCCCTGAGTACCTGGTGCTGCCAGAACCGCTGTGACCCAGGCAGCTGCACCACCTCCACACCTGGCCTCACAGGGGCAAACCCGAGTCTTCCAGGGCAGCCTCAGGAGCAAACCCCAGTGGACAACCCACGTGCAGAGGTGGAAATAAAACCACAACTGAAACCCAGGGGCAGTGGGCTAAGGAAGAAGACCCCAAACCTTCCCACCAGCTGTACAAACTGCAGATTAAATCCACACGATCAACTAGGCAGACTCTGTGTCTATGGAATATATAAAAGGCCACTGAGAGCTCCCACCAAAGAAGACACACTAGTTCTGCTAGCTGTGGACATTGGAGGCAAGAACACACAGGAGTACGAGCAGATTAGAATCTGAGCTGCCCCCACAGCAGATCCAGAGATCAGCACGGTGTTGGAGGGCATCCTAGGGAGGTGAGGTGGACTGCAAGGTAAGGAAAGGAGTCTGACAGCAGTGATTCAAGAAAAACACATTTAATATTCTTATGTTTTGACTAGTTCTGTAGATTCTTTGGATTTTTTTTTCTTTTTTTCCCTCCTCTGTTGTAGTTGTCAATTTTACTGGCACTAAGATATCCAATTAGGCTTTTGAAAGTTTTTTTTTTTCTCACTCACATTTTTTATCATTGTCATAATCATTTTTATCATTATCATTGTCATAAACCTCTGCTTCTACGTTGGGCTTTTGCGGTTTTGTGCAGTTTCCCTTTTCTCTCTCTCTCTCTCTTTTTTCTTTTCTCTTTTTTTTAATTTTAATTTTTAAAACCTATTATCATTTTTTGTACATTTATTCTTTCGTTTGCTTTTCCTACTTTCTTTTCCCCTTGCAGTTAACCTTTAATGTATGTAAATTTTCTTCATCTACCTCTATTTAACTTTGCATATCTATTCTTTATTTTCTTTCCTTTCCTCTCAACATTTTGTTAGTTTTATTTTCATTGTTTTATTCCCCAATTGGCACCTTGCTTTTGTTTTGTTTTCCAGTTTGTGCTTTAGTTAGTTTTGTTCTGGTAGATATAATTTTTGGTTTCCTTTGTTTGCTGGGTCAATCTATTGTACTTTATTTTTGTTGGCCTGTTTTGATTTTGCTTATGGGTGTATATGTAGATATTCAGTCACACTTTTTATTGTTGTTATAAACCTCTGCCTCTACGTTGGGCTTTTGCAGTTCTTGGAGTTTTCCTTTTTCTTCCTTTTTTCTATCTTCTTCCATTTTTTTTTCTTTTCTCTTTTTTATAGTTTTAATTTTTAATTTTTTTAAACCTACTATATTTTTTCTACATTTATTCCTTTCTTTGCATTTCCTACTGTTCTTTTCCCCTTGCAGTTAACCTTTAATGTATATAAATATTCTTCACCTACCTCTGTTTAACTGTGCATATCTATTCTTTCTTTCTTTTCTCTCTTTCCTTTCCTCTCAACATATTTGTTAGTTTTGTTCTCATTGCTTTATTTCCCACTTGGCACCTTGCTCTAGTTTTCTTTTCCAGTTTGTGCTTTAGTTTGTTTTGTTCTTAATGGGTAAGTGTAATTTTTTATTTCCTTTGTTTGGTGAGTCAAACAAAGGACTCTTTTGACTTTGCTCATGGGTATATATGTATATGTATATATTCCATTATTTTAATTATTATTTGCCTGATTTTGTAACTTCCATTTATCTGGGGGTCATCTTTGGCTTCTCATTTTTGGATATTTGTCTTAATCTCACTTAATGCCATAACAAACCACTTGTTCCTGGCCAGAGATCAAGCCCTTAGCCTTTGGAGTGGGAGCACTGACTCCAAGACCCTAGACTACCAAAGAACTAACCCTACGGAGTATCAAATAGTGAGAACTCACACAAAGGAAACCACTTGAATACAAACCCCGGCTTCACCCAATCACCAGTAGCACCCTGTGCAGGACGCCTCATCTAAACAACAAACAAAACAAAAATATAAACCCAATCATCAGCAGACAGGATTACCACCTCACTCACCCTTGCCCGTCAGAGGAAAAACAAACAAAAACTTAGCACAAATCTCACCACAAACCACTGGACCAACCTTCAGTTCAGTTCAGTTGCTCAGTCGTGTCCGACTCTTCAACCCATGAATCATAGCACGCCAGGCCTCCCTGTCCATCACCAACTCCCAGAGTTTACTCAAACTCATGTCCATCGAGTCAGTGATGCCATCCAGCCATCTCATCTTCTGTCGTCCCCTTCTCCTCCTGCCCCCAACCCCTCCCAGCATCAGGGTCTTCTCCAATGAGTCAACTCTTCACATCAGGTGGTCAAAGTATTGGAGTTTCAGCTTCAGCATCAGTCCTTCCAATGAACACCCAGGACTGATCTCCTTTAGGATGGACTGGTTGGATCTCCTTGCAGTCCCAGGGACTCTCAAGAGTCTTCTCCAACACCACAGTTCAAAAGCATCAATTCTTTGGCGCTCAGCTTTCTTCACCTTCCAACTCTCACATCCATACAAGACCACTGGAAAAACCATAGCCTTGACTAGACAGACCTCTGCTGGCAAAGTAATGTCTCTGCTTTATAATATGCTATCTAGGTTGGTCATAACTTGCCTTCCAAGGAGTAAGCATCTTTTAATTTCATGGCTGCAATCACCATCTGCAGTGATGTTGGAGCCCAAAAAAATAAAGTATGACACTGTTTCCCCATCTATTTCCCATAAAGTGATGGGACCAGATGCCATGATCTTAGTTTTCTGAATGTTGAACTTTAAGCCAACTTTTTCACTCTCCTCTTTCACTTTCATCAAGAGGCTTTTTAGTTCCTCTTCACTCTTTGCCATAAGGGTGGTGTCATCTGCATATCTGAGGTTATTGATATTTCTCCCAGCAATCTTGATTCCAGCTTGTGCTTCTTCCAGCCCAGCATTTCTCATGATGTACTCTGCATATAAGTTAAATAAGCAGGGTGACAATATACAGCCTTGATGTACTCCTTTTCCTATTTGGAACCAGTCTGTTGTACCACGTCCAGTTCTAACTGTTGCTTCCTGACCTGCATACAGGTTTCTCAAGAGGCAGGTCAGGTGGTCTGGTATTCCCACCTCTTGAAGAATTTTCCACAGTTTATTGTGATCCACACAGTCAAAGGATTTGGCATAGTCAATAAAGCAGAAATAGATGTTTTTCTGGAACTCTCTTGCTTTGTCAATGATCTAGCGGATGTTGGAAATTTGATTTTTGTTTCCTCTGCCTTTCCTAAAACCAGCTTGAACATCTGGAAGTTCACAGTTCATGTATTGCTGAAGCCTGGCTTGGAGAATTTTGAGCATTACTTTACTAGCATGTGAGATGAGTGCAGTTGTGTGGTAGTTTGAGCATTCTTTGGCATTGCCTTTCTTTGGCACTGGAATGAAAACTAACATTTTCCAGTCCTGTGGCCACTGCTGAGTTTTCCAAATTTGCTGGCATATTGAGTGCAGCACTATCACAGCATCATCTTTTAGGATTTGAAAGAGCTCACCTGGAATTCCATCACCTCCACTAGCTTTGTTCGTAGTGATGCTTTCTAAGGCCCACTTGACTTCACATTCCAAGATGTCTGGCTCTAAGTGGGTGATCACACCATCGTGATTATCTGGGTCGTGAAGATCTTTTTTGTACAGTTCTTCTGTGTATTCTTGCCACCTCTTCTTAATATCTTCTGCTTCTGTTAGGTCCATGCCATTTCTGTCCTTTATCAATCCCATCTTTGCATGAAATGTTCCCTTGGTATCTCTAATTTTCTTGAAGAGCTCTCTAGTCTTTCCCATTCTGTTGTTTTCCTCTATTTCTTTGCATTGATCACTGAGGAAGGCTTTCTTATCTCTCCTGGCTATTCTTTGGAGCTCTGCATTCAATAGGGAATATCTTTCCTTTTCTCCTTTGCTTTTTGTTTCTCTTCTTTTCACAGCTATTTGTAAGGCCTCCTCAGACAACCATTTTGCCTTTTTGCATTTCTTTTCCATGGGGATGGTCTTGATCCCTGTCTCCTGTACAATGTGACAAACCTCCGTCCATAGTTCATCAGGGCACTCTGTCTATCAGATCTAGCCCCTTAAATCTATTTCTCACTTCCACTGTATAGTCATAAAGGATTTGATGTAGGTCATACCTGAATGGTCTAGTGGTTTTCCCTACTTTCTCCAGTTTAAGTCTGAATTTGGCAATAAGGAGTTCATGATCTGAGCCACAGTCAGCTCCCAGTCTTGTTTTTGCTGACTGTATAGAGCTTCTCCATCTTTGGCTGCAAAGCATATAATCAATCTGATTTTGGTGTTGACGATCTGGTGATGTTCATGTGTAGAGTCTTCTCTTGTGTTGTTGGAAGAGGCTGTTTGCTTAGCAGGGCAGAAACCAAAAGGAAGAAAGAACACAACCTTGAAGCCTGGGAAAAGGAGACCTCAAGCACAAAGAGTCCCATACAGGATAAACCCAAGACATATGTTAATGAAACTAACAAAGGCTAAACACAAAGAATATTAAAAGCAGCAAGGGAGAAGAAACAAGTAACATACAAGGGAAACCTTATACACTTAACAGCTGATCTTTCAGCTGAAACTCTACAGACCAGAAGGGAATATCAGGATATATTTAAAGTACTGAAAGGGAAAAATCTACAACCAAGATTACCGTACCCAGCAAGGATCTCATTCAAAATTGATGGAGAAATAAAAAGCTTTTCAGACAAGCAAAAGTTAAGAAAATTCAGTACCACCAAACCAGCTTTACAACAAATGTTAAACAGACTTATATAGTCAAGAAATACAAGAGAAGAAAAAAGATCTACAAAATCAACCCCAAACAATTAACAAAATGGCAACAGGAACAAATATATCAATAATTGCTTTAAATGTTATTGGATTAAACGCTCCAACCAAAAGACACAGACTGGCTGAATGGATACAAAAACAAGACCCACATTTATGCTGTCTATAAGAAACCCACTTCATACCTTAAAACACATAAAAACTGAAAGTGAGAGGATAGAAAAAATATATTCCATGCAAATGGGAAGTAAAAGAAAGCTGGAGGAGCAATCCTCATATTAGAGAAAAGAGACCTTAAAAGAAGATTACAAGAGATAAGGAAGGACACTACATAATCAAGGTATCAATCCAAGAGGAAGACATAACAATTGTAAATATCTATGCACCTAACATAGGAGCACTTTAATACATAAGACAAACACTAACAGATACAAAAGGAAAAATGACAGTAACACAATAATAGTAGGAGATTTGAACACCCCACTCACACCAATGGACAGATCATCAAAACAAAAAATTAATAAGGAAACACAAGTCTTAAATGATACATTAGATGAGATGGATCTCATTGATATCTTCAGGACATTCCATCCAAAGGCAGAAGAATACACCTTCTTCTCAAGTACACATGGAACATTCTCCAGAATAGACCACATCATGGGTCACAAATCAAACCTCAGTAAATTTAAGAAAATTGAAATTGTATCAAGCATCTTCTCTGACCACAACACTATAAGTCTAGATATCAGTTACAAGGGAAAAAAGTGTAAGAAACACAAACACATGGAGATTAAACAACATGTTTCTAAATAACCAACAGGTTACTGAAGAAATCAAAAGGGAGATTAAAAAATTTCTAGAAACAAATGACAATGAAAACATGATAACTCAAAACCTATGGGATGCACCAAAAGCAGTTCTAAGAGGGAAGTTTATAACAATACAATCCTTCCTCCAGAAACAAGAAAAACATCGAATAGACAACCTAACTTTACACCTAAAATAACTGGAAAAAGAAGAACAAAAAAAAAAACTGGTAGAAGGAAAGAAATCATAAAGATCTGAGCAGAAATGAATGAAAAAAAAAAGAAATGAATGAAAAAGAGGTGAAAGAAACAATAATAAAGATTAATAAAACTAAAAGCTGGTTCTTTGAGAAGATAAACAAAATTGACAAACCTTTAGCCAGTCTTATCAAGAAAAAAGAGAGAAGAATCAAATCAACAAAGTTAGAAATGAAAAAGGAGAGGTTACAACAGACAAGGCAGAAATACAAAGGATTATAAGAGACTAGTATGAACAACTATATGGCAATAAAATGGATAACTTGGCAGAAATGGATGGATTCTTAGACATGTTCAATCTTCCAAGAATGAATCAGAAAGAAATAGAAATTATGAACAACCCAATTACAAGCACTGAGATTGAAGCTGTGATCAAAAACCACCCAAAACAAAAACCCAGGACCAGACGGCTTCACAGAATTCTATCAAACATTTAGAAAAGGGCTAATGCCTATCCTTCTAAAACTCTTTCAAAAAGTTGCAGAGGAAGGAACACTTCCAAACTCATTCTACGAGGCCACCATCACCCTGATACCAAAACCAGACAAATACAACACACACACACACACAAAAAAAAAAAAACTACAGGCCAATATCACTGATGAACATAGATGCAAAAATCCTCAACAAAATTTTAACAAATAGAATTCAGCAACACATTAAAAAGCTTATACACCATGATCAAGTTGGGTTTATTCCAGGAATGCAAGGATTCTTCAACATAAACAAATCAATCAGTGTGATACACCATATCAACAAATTGAAAGATAAAAACCATATGATCATCTCAACAGATGCAGAAAAAGCCTTTGACAAAATTCAGTACCCAATTATGATTCAAACTCTTCAAAAAATAGGCATAGAAGGAACCTCCCTCAACATGGTAAAGGCCATGTATGATAAGCCTACAGAAAACATTATTCTCAATGGTAAAAAACTGAAAGCATTCCCCCTAAGATCAGGAACAAGACAAGGGTGTCCACTTTCACCACTATTATTCAACATAGTTCTGGAAGTCCTAGCTACAGCAATCAGAGAAGAAAAAGAAATAAAAGAAATCCAGATAGGAAAAGAAGAAGTAAAGCTCTCACTTGTTGCAGATGACATGATACTGTACATAGAAAACTAGAGCTAATCAGTGAATTTAGCAAAGTTGTAGGATACAAAATCAATACACAGAAATCATTTGCCTTTCTATATACTAACAATGAAAAATCAGAAAGAGACTCAATTCCATTCACCATTGCAACAAAAAGAATTAAATACCTAGGAATAAATTTACCTAAGGAGACAAAAGAACTGTAGACAGAAAATTATAAGACATTGATGAAAGAAATCAAAGATGACATAAACAGATGGGGAGATATTCCATGTTCCTGGGTAGGAAGAATCAATATTATGAAAATGGCTATACTACCAAACACAATCTACAGATTCAATGCTATCCCTATCAAATTACCAATGGCATTTTTCACAGAACTAGAACATAAAATTTCACAATTCATATGGAAACACAAAAGGCCCCAAATAGCCAAAGCTGTCTTGAGAAAGAAGAATGGAGCTGGAGGAATCAACCTTCCTGGCTTCAGATTATACTACAAAGCTATAGTCATCAAGACAGTATGGTACTGGCACAAAAACAGAAATATAGACCAATGGAACAAGATAGAAAGCCCAGAAAGAAACCCATGCACCTATGGGTACCTTATTTTTGACAAAGGAGGCAAGAATATACAATGGGGCAAAGACAGCCTCTTCAATAAATGGTGCTGGGAAAACTGGACAGCTATGTGTAAAAGAATGAAATTAGAACACTTCCTAACACCATACACAAAGATAAACTCAAAATGGATTAAAGACCTAAATGTAAGACCAGAAACTATAAAACCCTTAGAAGAAAACATAGGCAGAACACTCAATGACATAAATCAAAGCAAGTTCTTCTATGACTCACCTCCTAGAGTAATGGAAATAAAAACAAAAGTAAACAAGTGGGACCTGATTAAACTTAAAAGTTTTCGCACAGCAAAGGAAACTATAAGCAAAGTGAAAAGACAACCCTAAGAATGGGAGGAAATAATAGCAAATGAAACAACTGACAAAGGATTAATTTCCAAAATATATAAGCAGCTCATACAACTCAATGCCAGAAAAACAAACAACCCAATCAAAAAGTGGGGGAAAGGCTTAAACAAACATTTCTCCAAAAAAGACATACAGATGGCTAACAAACACATGAAAAGATGCTCAACATCACTCATTATCAGAGAAATGCAAGTCAAAACTACAATGAGATATCACCTCACACCAGTCAGAATGGCCATCATCAAAAAGTCTACAGACAATAAATGCTGGAGAGGGTGTGGAGAAAAGGGAACACTCTTGCACTGTTGGTGGGAATGTAAATTGATACAGCCACTATGGAAGACAGTATGGAGATTCCTTTAAAAAACCACCATATGACCCAGCAATCCCACTCCTAGGCATATACCCTGAGGAAACCAAAATTGAAAAAGACATGTATCCCACTGTTCATTGCAGCACTATTTACAATAGGTAGAACACGGAAGCAACCTAGATGTCCATCAACAGATAAATGGATAAAGAAGTTGTGGTACATAAACACAATGTAATATTACTCAGCCATAAAAAGGAACACATTTGAGTCAGTTCTGATGAGGTAGATGAACGTAGAGCCTATTATACAGAGTGAACTGGGTCAGAGAGAGAAAGATAAATATCATATTCTAACACACATATACAGAATCTAGAAAAATGGTACTGAAGAATTTATTTACAGGGCAGCAATGGAGAAACAGACATAGAGAATAGATTTATGGACATGGGGAGAGGGGAGGAGAGGGTGAGATGTATGGAAAGAGTAACATGGAAACTTACATTACCATATGTAAAATGGACAGCTGATGGGAATTTGCTGTATGGCTCAGGAAACTCAAACAGGGGCTCTGTATTAACCTAGAGGGGTGGGATGGGGAGGGAGATGGGAGGGAGATTCAAAAGGGAGGGGATATATGTATGTCTATGGTTGATTCATGTTAAGGTTTGACAAAAAACAACGAAATTCTGTAAAGTAATTATCCTTCAATAAAAAAAAGAGAAAAAAATAAAGATCAATAAAGCACCTACTGAGACTTTGACCACTCCCAGACACTATTATCAGACCTTGGTGAATAAGGTCTTCTTCCCAGGAGCCAAAGAAGCACCTAAACAGACTAGATACATGAAACTCCAGTTTGGATCATTCACATTTGGAAGAAAACATGGTACCTCAGGCCTCTCCACATCTAAGCACATTTCTAAAAGTAGCTTCAGCAAAGAAACCAGCCAGATACAAAGAAAAATATCATATCAAGGGTCACATTTTGGTCTTGCTACACAGATTTAACATATGTGTCATCTTGGATTAATTATATAACCTCTCTAGGTCTCAGTTTCCTCATCTGGACAATGTGGGATTTATACCTCTAATAATTTACCTTTCAAAAATTGCTGAAATTATTAAATTAAATGATGTATATAACATGCATTTTAGTTATAAATCAGTATAAGAATGTCAATTATTAAATCAGAAAGACAACAGAGGCAGATACTGGCTTTGCCTCTTCATGGATGTGTGACTCTTAGGGAAGCTTACTTAAACATTCTGTGCCTCCATTTAATCTTCAAAGTCTGGTTTGGCATGCCAGATTTTAAAAATGTATCACAAACCAGAACTTCCCTAGTGGTCCCATGGTTAAGAATTATCTGCCAATACAGGGGACATGAGTTTGACACCTGGCCCAGAAAGATTCCACACGCCACAGAGCAACTAAAACCCTGCACCACAACTACTGAAGCCTGAGTTCCCTAGAGCCCATGCTCTGCAACAGAAGAAGCCACCACAAATGAGAAGCCCACGCACCACAACTAGAGAGTAGACCCTGCTAATAGCAACTAGAGAAAGCCCATGCACAGCAATGAAGATCCAGCACAGCCAAAAGTAAATAAATATCACAGATCAGAAGTTAAAAGGAAAAATGCCAAACCATGCATCAAGAGAAAATAAATGCATGTTGTAAGCACTATGGGATAGACTTACTGGTGTGGTTTTCATTTAAAATCTTAAGCCAAACATGGGATGGCTAATAGAGTAAAATATATCTTCCATACAGTGACTGAATACTCATTGGAAGGACTGATGTTGAGGCTAAAGCTCTAGTACTTTGGCCACCCGATACGAACAGCCAACTCATTGGAAAAGACTCTGATGCTGGGAAAGATTGAAGGCAGATGGAGAATAGGATGACAGAGGATGAGATGGTTGGATGGCATCACTGATTCAATGGACATGAACTTGGGCAAACTTTGGGAGATAGTGAGGGATAGGGAAGCGGGGCATGCTGCAGTCCATGAGGTCACAAAGAGTCAGATGCAACTTGGCAATTAAATAACAACAGTGGGTGAGTAGGGGTCTGGAACCAGACTTCTGGATTTAAATTCTAATCTCTCCTTTGAACAGTTGTGTGATCTAGTGCAGAATACCTAACTTCTGACCTCTATTTCCTCATCTCTAAGATGAAAGTAATGATATTATCTACCTCATAGGGTTGTTGTAAAGATTAAATGACTCAATGCTCTGAAAACAGTATGTAAAAACATAATAAGAATTAGTAAATTTTAACTACTACTCTTCATCTCAGTCATTTTATGTCTGCTGTATAAAAGCTCAACTCCAGTGTCAACACTATGACAGCACACCTCATCAAGAGGGTATGAACATATATATTAATCATAGAATTGAGATTTATTAAGGCACATGGCAGGACTCTCAAGCAGGTGCAAAATTGCCTGAGAGAACAAGGAAAGAAAACAAATCTTGATTTTTACTGAGTTTCACTGTGTTTGGGGAGGGGAAGGGTAGCCTAGGATGTGTGTTCCCATATGAGAAAAGAGACTGTCTGTCACCCATGCCAAAGGAGGCTGCACTTTCTTATCAACTTTCCCAGATGTCTGGCACAAAGGGAAGAGGGACAGGAAAGGCTTAAAAACTGTCAGAAGTTAAATAGTATCAAAAAATGGTTAGACTCCTCATTTTAACATCATAAAGATCCTTTATATTTCTTGTAAGCATACAACTAAGCACATGGAAAAGATTTTGTCAGTGGTCACCTTTGTAAATTCTATTACTAGTTTTAATAGTTTTTTAGCTAATACTGATGGGTTTTTAGAATAGACAATTACTCTAACTATAAATAATAAGAATTTTCCATTTCTAAAAAATTAATTCAATAAAATTCAGGTTACAAAGTTAATATACAGAAATTTGTTGCCTGTCTATACACTAACAAGTACTGAACTCAATATGTCAGCAAATTTTGATAACTCAGCAGTGGCCACAGGACTGGAAAAGGTAAGTTTTCACGGCAATGCCAAAGAATGTTTAAACTACAGTGAGTACAACTGAGCTCATTTCACATGCTAGCAAGGTTATGCTCAAAATTCTTCAAGTTAGGCTTCAGCAGTACATAACCGAGAACTTCCAGATGTACAAACTGGGTTTAGAAAAGGCAGAGGAACCAGAAATCAAATTTCCAACATTCGTTGGATCATGGAGAAAGCAAGGGAATTCCAGAAAAATTTCTACTTCTTTGATTAACTAAAGCCTTTGACTGTGTGGATCACAACAAACTATGGAAAATTCTAAAGAGATGAGAATACCAGACTACCTTACCTGACACCTGAGAAACCTGTCTTCAGGTCAAGAAGCAACAGTTAGTATCAATGTATGACAAAACCCACTGAAATGTTGTGAAGTAATTAGCCTCCAACTAATAAAAAAAAAAAAAAAATGAAAACCTAAAAGACTGAATATTTATTATCAGATAAGTAATGTTGACATGATTTTAATAAATGAGTTCAAACTGGCAAAAAAAAAAAAAAAAAGAAGCAACAGTTAGGACCTTACATGGAACAACCAACTGGTTCAAAAATTGGGAAAGGAAAACATCAAAGCTGTATATTGTCATCCTGCTTACTTGACTTACATGCAGATATATCATGCAAAATGCTGGGCTGGATGAATCACAAGCTGGAATCAAGATTGTTGGGAGAAATATCAATAACCTCAGATAGGCAGATGACATCATTTTAATGGCAGAAAGTGAAGAGGAACCAAAAAGCCACTTGATGAGGATGAAAGAGGAGGGTGAAAAAGCTGGCTTGAAACTTGAATATTCAAGAAACTAAGATCATGGCATCTAGTCCCATTACTTCATTGCAAATAGAAGAGGGAAAAGTGGAGGCAGTGACAGATTTTCTTTTCTTGGGCTCCAAAATTACTGAGGATGGTGACGGCAGCCATGAAATTTAAAAAGGCTTGCTTCTTGGAAGGAAAGCCATGACAAAGCTAGACAGCATATTAAAAAGCAGAGACATCACTTTGCTTATAAAGCTTTGACATACAGTCAAAGCTATGGTTTTATCAGTAGTCTTTTACAGATGTGAGAGTTGGACCATGGAGAAAGCTGAGCACCAAAGAATTGACACTTTCAAATTGTGGTGCTGGAAAAGACTCTTGAGAGTCCCTTGGACTACAAGATCAAACTGGTCAATCCTAATGGAAATCAGCCATGAATATTCATTGGAAGGTCTGATGCTGAAGCTGAATCTCCAACATTTTGGCCACCTGATTCAAAGAGCTGACTCTTTGGAAAAGACCCTGACGCTGGGAAAGATTGAAAGCAAAAGGAGAAGTGGGTAACAGAGGATGAGATGGCTAGATAGCATCACCAACTCAATGGACATAAATGTGAGTGAAATCCAGGAGATAGTGGAGGACAGAGGAGCCTGGCATGCTGTAGTCCATGGGACAGCAAAGAGTCGGACACAACTTAACAACTGAACAATAATAATAGCAAACTATCAGAAAGAGAAATTAAGAAAACAATCCCATTTATAATTGCATCAAAAATAATAAAATACCTAGAAATCAATCTAATCAAAGAAGTAAAAGAGTTGTATTCTGAAAACCATAAGACATTGATGAAAGAAATTGAAGATACACAAACAATTAAAAAAATATACCATGCTCATGGATTGAAATAATTAAAATTGCTAAAACCATACCACTTAAGGCAATCTACAGATTCAATGAAATCCCTATCAAAATATGAAAGCCATTTTTCACAAAACTAGAACAAAGACTCTTGAGAGTCCCTTGGACTGCAAGGAGATCCAACCAGTCCATCCTAAAGGATATCAGTCCTGGGTGTTCACTGGAAGGACTGATGTTGAAGCTGAAACTCCAATACTTTGGCCACCTGATGTGAAGACGTGACTCACTGGAAAAGACCCTGATGGTGGGAAAGATTGAGGGCAGGAGGAGAAGGGGACAACAGAGAATGAGATGGTTGGATGGCATCACCAACTCAATGGACATGGGTTTGGGTAAACTCCAGGAGTTGGTGATGGACAGGGAGGCCTGGCATGCTGCGGTTCATGGGGTCGCAAAGAGTCGGACATGACTGAGCGACTGAACTGAACTGAGAACAACTCTAAAATTTGTATGAAAACACAAAAGACCCTGAGTAGCCAAAGCAATCTGGGAAAAGAAGAACAAAGCTGGAGTTATCACAATCCTTGATTTCAAACTATGCTATAAAACTGCAGTAATCAAAACAACATGACACTGGCACAAAACCAGACATAAATCAGTAGAACAGAATAGCAAGTCCAGAAATGAGCCTAAGTTTACATGGTCAATACTCTATTACATAAAGGAGGCAGGAATATACAATGGGGAAAAGACAGCCTCTTTAATCAATGGTATTGGGAAGCTGGATAGCTGCATGCAAAAGAATCAAACTGGGCTAGTTTCTTACACAATATACAAAAATAAACTCAAAATGGTTTACCGACTTAAATTTAAGACCTGACCATAAAACTTCTAGAAGAAAACAGGAAATACATTCTTAGACACTGGTCATAGCAATATTTTGGGGGTTCTGTCTCCTCAGACAACTGAAACAAAAGCAAACATAAATAAATGGGACTACATAAAACTGAAAAACTTTGCACAGTGAAGCAAACTATCAACACAACAAAAAGACAACCTACCAAATGGGAGAAAATATTTGAAATGATGTGACCAATAAGGGGTTAATAACTAAAATACATAAACAGCTCATACAACTCAATATCAAAAAGCAAACAACACAATTAAAAAATGGGCAGAAGATCTGAATAGATATTTTCCCAAAGAAGACATAAAGATGGCCAACAGGCACATGAAAAGATGCTCAATATTTCTAGTCTGCAGAGAAATGCAAATCAAATCCATAATGAGATATCACCACACACCCGTCAGAATGGTTATCATCAAAAAGACCACAAATAACAAATGTTGACAAGGATGTGGAGAATAGAGAACCCTCATGCACTTTTGGTGGGTAAAATGGTGCAGTCACTGTGGTAAACAGTACAGAAGCTCTGCAAAAAATTAAAATATAACTTCCATTTGATCCAGCAATTCCCTTTCTGGATATTTAATCCAAAGATAAAAAAGATATACACACCCCAATGTTCATAGCAGCATTATTCACATTAGCCAGGACATGGAAACAACCCAAGTGTCCATCAGCAAATGAATGGACAGAGTCCACACACACACACGCTCACTCACATATCACAATGGAATACTACTCAGCCAGAAAAAAAATAAAATTTTGACATTTGCAACAACATGGATAGACCTAGAGGATATTATGCTAAGTGAAATAGGTCAGACAGAGAAAGACAAATAATGTATATTATCACATATTTAGAATCAGAAAAGTAAAACAAAGCAGTGAATATAACAGAAAAGCAACAGACTCACAGATATAGAAACAAACTAGTGGTTACCAGTGGGAGAGGGAAGGAGAGGGAACAAGATAGGGGTAGAGGATTAAGAAGTAGAGACTACCATGTGTAAAATAATTAGCTACAAGGATATATTATACAGCACAGGGAATATAACCAATATTTTATAATAACTCTAATGGAATATAATCTGTAGAAATTTTGAAACACTATGTTGTACACCTGAAAACTAATATTGTAAATGAACAATACCTCAATTTAAAAAAAAAATGGCAAAGGTATTTATATAAAACTAAAATTTTATGATAATAAATAAAACAGATGTTAGAGACGTCTGACAATTCTTAGGAGTGAAATGGCTGAAAAGAAATTCAGAAGCCAAGCTCAGATTATGATATATCCATGCATTCATGTGCAGAGTAGTGCATAAACCTGAAATTTTAACAAAAATTTCCAAAGGTCATTCTGGGGATACCAGCACACTTAATGGAATGGCAAGCACTATTATGGCAAGGAAAGTCCATGCCTTGTCCATAGAAAATGGCAAATGAATGGAAGATAATGACACTAACCAAGAAATAATTCACCTGTATGGAAATACATAAAACTGACAGAGGAAAGTGATTAAAAAAAAAAATTCCAGGGTGAGGACAAATTAGAGGGACATAGATAAAATATTTTGATGGAGAGTTTGGAATACTGCAAAATTCTTAAAAGAAATAATTAAACTAAGAGAGATCTAATAGAGTAAGTTAATTTAATAATAACTTTGAAAAAATAACTTCAAAATAAACTAAAATTTGTATATATTAATTAATAAGCAAGCCATGAAGATTTACAGCATAAGGAATATGGCCAATAATATTATAATAACTTTGTATAGGAACGGGGGTTACTAGATTTATTGTGGTGATCATTCCATAATGTACACAAACATCAAATCACTATGTAGGAGACTTTCCTGGTGGTCCAGTGGTTAAGAATCAGTCTTCCAATGTAGAGGATGTGGGTTCTATCCCTGGTGGGGGAACTAAGATCCCACATGCCACAGGGCAACTAAGCCAGCATATCACAAGAAAGATCCCCCATGCCTCAAGCAAGACCCGATGCGGCCAAATAAATAAATATCTAAATATATATATAAATAAATACTTTTTAAAAATAACTATGTAGGACACCTGAAGCTAACATACACTGTACTTTATTTTTTACATTTATATTTAAATTATATCTCAATTTTTTAAATTATTTATTTATAAATAAATGAGGGAAAAAAGAATGATCTTAGTTTGAGATTGACTTTTTATACCATATTACAATGCACAAAGTAAATAAATAAGTTCAATAATATTCACTTGAACAAGAAATATTCTATTTATTTATGGAAAATTTCCATCTATTCTTTCAGTTTATTAATAGATATTACCAGAAACAAATACTAATTTGTATTCTGTTTGTGAAGTATATCATGATAGACTTACATTTTAAAAATTTGTTATGATCTTGAATTTAGAATTTTCCATAAATGAATAGAATGTTTCTTTATTCAAGTGAATATTATTGGACATAGAATATGGGAAACTTGGACTTAAATCTTAGCTCATTTTATACACTAGAGCCAAAATTTAAGACCCTAGCATATTATTCACTAGGACCAAAATTGAAGAGAATTTTCTTCTTTGTACCATATTTCAGGTGAGGGGAGAGCTAAAGGAGCAATTTATTTTAGATCTTTGTATAATCTATTGTGGGATCCAAGTAAAAGTTTCTAATTTTTCATTTCTAACTATTCTAGGACTCACTTGAAAGATGTTCATTCAGATTCTTACAGCCTGCATAAAAGTATTCTAAAAATTTTACTCCTTCTCAGTCCACAGTATTTTAAAAGCTACCAGCAATTTGTCTTATCTTTTCTGTTTAACATAAAAGAGGCCACTTCAGTCAACATAAATGTCATGAAAGTGAACTGAGGATAGATACAATTTCCTGAAGGCCAGTTGAAGTCCATAGCATATGGCAGATTTTTAATCAGAAAGGTTGCTTAAAAGTGTCCTTTCTAAAATAATGGAGGCAATTCTCCAAAAGCCCCCACATATTCAGTCAGCCCCCTCCCCTTCCTCCTCCTCATGGTCTTTAATCCTCTAGAGTTCCCTCAACTTCTCTGAAATGTGAAGAGGCTGGGAAGGTTTATTCCTCTGCCTAGGAATAAACGTTCAGGACAAATGTGGTTACATGCAAATGCTTATAACACCTTCAGTGGTTTTGTGATGGTTAGTTTCATGTGTCACCTTGACTGGGCTAAGTCTTAGGGGGATCCCAGGGGCCCCCAAACTCCAGGATCTAATGCCTGATGATCTGAGGTGGAGCTGATGTAATCATAACAGAAATTAAGCGCATATAAATGTAATGCAGTTGAATCATCCCCAAACCATCGCCCCCTCCAACTCCTGGTCTGTGGAAAAATTGTCTTCATGAAACCAGTCCCTGGTGCCAAAAAAACTGAGGACCACTGGACTAAGGAATGTCCAGATAGCTGATAAAACATTATTTCTGGGTGTGTCTGTAAGGGTGTTTTCAGAAGATATTAGCATTTGATTTGGTAGACTAAGAAGTCCAGTCCACTGAGGGTCTAAATAGAACAAAAAGGCAGAGGAAGGGTGAATTTGCTCTTTCTGCTACAGCTGGGGTGTCCATCTTCTCCTGCCCTCAGACACTTGCTTCCCAGGTTTGGACTAGAACTATACTTGTTTCCTTGGGCCTCCAGGTTATAGAAGCAGATCATGGGATCTCTCAGCCTCCATGATCATGTAAGTCAACACTTCATAATAAATCTCTTTACATATATATATGTATATATATATATATATATATATATATATATATCCTAATGGTTCTGTTTCTCTGGAGAACCCTGACTAAATACAGAGTTCTCGAGCAAAAAATATCTGGCCACCTAAACTGAAGAATAAACATAAATAGGGGCCACTCAAGGCAATCAAATTCAGTTTCTTACTTCACAGTTCTCTTGGCGAGGAGGTTTAGAATAATCCTGTTCTCTGCCTACACAGCTTCTTTTTCTCCACATTAAAAATATGGGTAAATCTTAAACTCTTTTGTAAAGACATTCTTAATTATAATAAGATGAAATAAAGTGTGTATAACAGTGAACCTTCTGAGGCTCAGCAGTAGGGAAAACAGCATCAATAAGGGGCGGTTTTGGTGCAGAGAATCTGACTCTCGTTTTTTAATACACATGGAGAGAACAGGGGCAAAATCTCAAAACCCGGGACTCATTGAAAGCCTGCATCACATAGGACCCTAAGCAAAGACTCCAGAGCAAATGCCAGGATACAAATCCCAGCTCCACCACTTCCTAGCTATGGATCCTTGGGAAAGTTATGTAACATGATAGCATTGCACTGTTCATCAAAATCAAGTCATACTAATTTATTCATTAGATTGATATTATTCATCATTTGCCCCTCCAAACTTGTTCTCCACCCTTCACACCCTAATCTGTGCCTGAGGAGGCTGACTTGTATAGCTTACATCAATGGACACCCTTGCCTCTGGCTTGTAGTTGGGCTCCATCAGTAAGAGACACTGGAGGAAACTAGAGCATGGGAAAACGTAAAACACATGAATTTATTCTCCCTGGGTTGTCAATAGTTGCACTCCTCTACTTAAGGCAGTAGACCCTGTTGGGTAGCCCTCCTTGGCGGCCGTGGTTGGCAGAGAGTTCTCTCTGATAGAAGTGGGTCTCAAGAGTTTCTGGTAGCCATTTCCAGCTCAAGCACAGGAGTAGCAACTGATTCCCTTTAAACCTGCCCACAACTTTTTAAATCATCTCATTATCAATCTTCCCTTAACTTCCCCATCTGTGCCATCTGACTCTGACTGATACACTGGTTTTTCTCTACTTCCTGTTATGCGGGAGGATTGCAGCCAAGGTTCTCCTGCCTTCCTTAGATCAATTCCAAGCTCACAGCAACAGAGAGCAGTTGGACCTGTCTTTGCTCTCCCTTCAACGTTCCCTTTGCCCTGAGCAGCAGTGGCTGCTCCTCCAGACTCAGCCCAGCAACTGATTCAAATAAAAACCCCAGAAGCCAGGATGATGGGAAAACAGCATTTGAAGTAAAATTCTCCAAAATCTTCAGCTTGGGTGTCACGAGGGTCAGGGATGGAGCAGGGGCTAATAAGAGCCTCAAATTTCCAGTAATGTGTACAGAGAATGAATATGAGGCTCAGGGAAGTTCAATAACTTGCTAAAAATCACATGGCTAGTAAATGATGGTGCACCAGAGTTGGATCACAGAACTGGCTGACTTTAAAGTAACATAGGCCTCATGGTGGGCTGGGATTAAAGGACTCAGAAGACATCTACCAAATATTCATTGTCAGGGACTCAACTATTTTGTAAACCGTAACACTTTTTTTAGTTAGGATGTTTTCAGCAGAAAACCCAAGTATCAAGGCTTAAATACAGAAGTCTGAGGTGAGGCAGCTACAGTATGGGGCACTTGTGGCTCAATGTCAGGGTCTGTCTCGGTTCTACCTTTGGGTGCTTCTCCTGGCTTCCTTCCTTGTGGTCAGAAGAAATAGTCACCAAGGACCAAATCCTCACAGAGCAACATTCAGAGCAGAAAAGAAACCTCCCAGTTGCGACCCTTCTTAGGAGGGAGAAAATCTTCTGAAGTTTCACAAGAGGTGTCCTCTTATATCTCATTGGCCAGTGTTGGACTTGATGCCCACTCCTGAGCCACTCACTGGCACATGTGAATGGATCACTAGGATTGACTTGGATTATTCATTCATTCTCTCCCTGGAGCTAGAAAGGGCCCCACTATCTCTGGGGCATATGGCCACCCAGTACCTTAGCAAACTGGGGATCTTTGGCAGGGAAGGGATGGAGTGCTGTTGATGGGCATACAACAGTGTTACTACATCACTACCTTCTTCCAAAGAGGTCCCAGTTACTTGCCTTAATTTCCCTGGACTTTGTGTACTGTTGATATCTGAGACATTGAGTTCTCAGAGAGAACAGAAAAAGCCATCCAATGCATTTCTCATAACTAACAGTGATGAGTCAACTATGTAATGAAGCAACAATGAAACTAAATGAAAGGGACAAGAAAAAAATTATAATCAAACATGAATTTTTTTAAGAAGCTATAGTAAAGCAGGCAGAACACAAGCTACTGGAAGGGCTAAGAGGCGCTAAACCCAAAAAAGAGCTGAAATTCCCACATAAATCTATGTAGACTCTATGCCTACAGGACAGGCATGGGAGAAAAACACTTCTCAGGATCCATATAGTCTGTCCAGGTGTGGTCTGCTCATTATAAGCCAGATAGAAAATGTGAACATATAGAAAGCAAGAAAAACATGAAGCTATTCTATATTACAATTATATTCAATTAAATTCAATAAGCACTAAGCATCTACTAAGCCCGTCAATATTTCAAATAATACTCAGGAGTACCAGGTGTGAATCAGCAAGGTTTCTGCCTTCAAGGAGCTTATGATGAATAAATCACAGACTTACAGATAAAATTCACTTTAAGCAAATTGGTTTCCTCAATGGACTTGCGGTGAATTTATTTTTTTTTTTTTCTTGCGGTGAATTTAATATGGCTAAATGACTTTGGGGAATGATCTTCAACAAATTGATCTGCTGCCCATGTGAGCAACTAACTTCGAAATGTCATAAGTGGTATGGAAAGAATACAAATTAGTTGCTTTGGGAGCTGAAAGGTGAGAGCAAAGAATTTCTAAAGGGACAGTTGAATGGATCTTGAGGCGTGAGTAGGAGTCTAACAGATCTGGAGGGGACAGAAATGGTGTGACACGGAGTGTAGTACCCAGGCTTGTTTTCTAATATCAAATCCCAAGGTTCAAGCAGACACTGTCCCCATGCTCCCTCACATTCACAAAAAAAGTATTCTCGTTCCTACTGAATTTTCAGAAATGACTGTTGTAGTTGGCCAAAAACAAGGCCTGCCAAACTAACCCAGCCATCTTCTTTTCAATGCTTCCATGAGACCCACTGTTTGCTTCCCTGTTTGCCAACCTAGACCTGGCCTATTTGCCCCCACCCCCAACAAAGGCAAGAGAACACAGCTGACAATCACAGACACTTGAGAATCTTCTTCAGACTATCAACCCCTGCCCAGGCCAATCAAAGACCATAAAATTGCAAAATCTAATTATTCCCTCATTTCCCCAGTTTGAGGAAAGCCCTTCTTGAGCCACATCTGGGATTCCTCTTCCCAGTTGTTCTGGTCATAAAACAATTATCTCTTAAAGGGAACAGGTCCTTTAAAGAGAAACAGTCCACTCTTAAAGTTATTCAAATAAAGTTTGGTCTCTGTGGCCTTTTATCAGAGGAGGTACATGGCAACCAAATTTGCTAGCCAGATTTCTGAATATCTGGCAGTCCATCATGTCACTCAAGTGCATCATTTTTTTTTCTAAATGGTTTTTTTTTTTCTCTTTCTCTGTTTCTCTCTGCATTGGAGCCTCCACCCATGAAATTGAAAGATTTCTAGTAGAAATTCCTTTGTTGCATCAGCTTTGGAAATATGGATTATAGTATTCTGTGAAAAACATTTATTACCCTGAACTGTGACTCAGACATTGTTGCATTTCTGGGGTTATAGATTTTCTTTCAGCTAAACCAAGGCTCTAAGTCACAGTGACAGTTGTAATGTGTGTAATACCACAGTACCAGATTCTATTACACACATATTTTTGCTAGAGGTTTACGATGTTAAAAATATTTCTTCTTTTTTCCAATACCTTTCTGTACCTGTTGTGTAAATATATTAGAACCTATAACACAAAAGTCAATTTCCAGATGAAATGTGCACAACAACAGCAGTTTGTCCTTTAAAGAAAAAAAAGAGGGGAATGCTGCATACAAGCTAATGATATTCAAGTACAATATTGAATTGTAATAAAAGATGAATGAGAAAAAGTGTGTGTCATTGTGAGGGATGGAGAAGGTTACAGAAAGCTGAGGCCATGAAAGGATTTATCATGGATGTTGCTGCAGGCATTGTGTTGAAAAATCTGCAGACCTATTTGCAAGTGTATTTTATGGGAAAATAGAGCAGTCTACTGAGGGAAGAATTTCTAAAGATTATCTTTTATACAAGATTAAGATAAAACTTAAGAAATATGTGAGAGAAATCTCAACCAGTTCTCGAGGGAGTGGAACTTCAAATTCATCAGTAGGTCCTGACAATTGCATAAATGCAGGAAGAGGTCTTGTTGAAGTGCCATTGGTTCTGTAATTTTTCAAGGTAACTGAAAACAGGCACACATGGAGAAATGAAGTGGACTTAATTAGCACACCCACTTGCAAAGCCGTAATCCTTTAGAGAGTCATGCCAACAAATCCTTCCACTTTTCTTTAGAATCCAAATTTTATTTAACATACACAACAGTTCTCCTGAGTATTTAACCATATTTCTCTTTCTCCTAGAAGAATTCAGTGTAACTAATTCTTTTATAGGGGGAAAAAAATCTGATGGCAGTTGACTTAAATCATCTAAGGCAGAGAGTGAAAATATAGCAAAACCAGAGATATTTTAAATTGCCTTCTTTTGACTACATTTTAACTTCTTATACTTTTCTATCTTCTGCTTAATAATACAATACAAAATTAACTGAGTTTCACTTGATCTTCTATATTTATGTACAAGTGGTGAAAGATAAGATGCTCTAAAGGAGACAGAAGGAGAACTAGAAGACAGATCAGCCCAGTTAGCACCATACCTCTCCATGAGTGATGACGTCCACCTCAGATTTTTTCTCCTCAGTCACAGAAAGAGCAATTATGATGTTGTCCAATTTCAGTTCACTCAGTGATTACCGAAAGAAAATTTTGAGAATATACAAGTTTTAGGGTTTCTGTGGTGTTTAGTTTTGGGTTTTTGGCAGGGAGGGGTGGAGGACATTGGAATCTAGTATCTTACTGTCTTGTTTCAAATGTAAGTCTAGAATTTAGTAAAAAGAAAAATATTAAAATTTCTGTTATAACAATCTAGTGTCACCAAAATATTTGTACCCTTTAATGTAGTCATTCTACTTTTGTGAATCTCTTCACAGAAAATGAACCAACATACAAAGACTCAAGCACATATATTATTAATATATGCAAGGCTATTTCCAATACAAAAGGAGGAAATAAATCTTTTAGTTACCAACTCAATAGCCAAATTCATCTTCTTAGCTCCTTAGTAGTTTACTTAGGTGGCAGTGGCCAAATCTGAGAGGGAAATCATAATTAGTCCAAGAACTGGCATGAGACCAGTTCTGGAGAAGCAGATGTAACAGAAAGTATCCTTAGAGGGAATTCCAAAGTAGAATTACTAAATCAAAGTCATAAATATTGTTAAAGCTCTTAAAACTTGGCAAAGTTTTCCTCTTCTCCCCCTCTTCCCCACCCCAAAAAGGCACATATTTTTAAAAATCTCTTTTCTATTTGCCCCCTTGTTTCTGGCATTGGTTTCAAGTATGTAGGGACATTAACCTACTCTGGTTTGGAACCATGGCAGCCATCTTGAAACTATTATAGAAAATCCTGATGAACCACAGAGATACCAATTTACCACCCAGATTAACCCTAGGACCACCTATGTTCAGACTGCATTTCAAATCACTCTAAATAAAATACATCTGTGTAAAAAGATATAACAGCTTTTCAAAATGATGTTTATGAAGCTTTTTGACAAGATGGGAAAGTTGATGATATAACACTAAGTAAATGAATAGCAGGTTACAAATCTGAATGCATAACGCACTATCAGCCATGTACAAATATATATAGAAGAAATTGGAAATAAACAACACAAAATGTTAAGAACATTAGTCTCTGAATGGTGGCATCATAAGCCATTTATCTCTCTGCTTCTTTGTGTTTTTCCAAATTTTATACAATCAGTATACAGTCATCACTTGGTACCCTCAGTCCTAGTCTTGGTTCTAGGACCTTGGCGGAAAGCAGCATTTGCAGATGCTCAAGTCCCTTATATAAAATGATTTAGTACTTATATTGCATCTACTATCAGAAGACAGAAAGTCAAACAGAAAAGATTCCTGTGAGTTGAGAGAATTAAACTGAGAAATTATATAAAAACTCAAAAATAACACCCAGGGTAAATATGGCCAAGTATCATTTTCTAGCCTAAGGGCATACATTCTGAACGTGTTCAAAGCCCTCATTTACTTTGTAAAAGAGAAGGAGGGTGCTCGCTTCGGCAGCACATATACTAAAATTGGAACGATACAGAGAAGATTAGCATGGCCCCTGCGCAGGGATGACACGCAAATTCGTGAAGCGTTCCATATTTTTTGGGGAATAAGTGTAAATCTATGGCTGATTCATATCAATGTATGACAAAACCCACTGAAATGTTGTGAAGTAATTAGCCTCCAACTAATAAAAAAATTAAAAAAAAAAAAATAAAGAGAAAAAAAAGAAAAAAAAAAAAAAGAGAGAAGGAGGAAAAATTTTTTAATTAAGTACAATCCCTGATAATCAAATTATCTAATATCAGCAGTAATAGAACTATCAGAAATTTTTTTCTTTTAGAAACATAAAACAGATTTTATTAATTTCACAAAGGTAACTCTTATTCTTTGTAAAAACATAACACAGCAAGAATCTCAAACAAAACAGAATATATTGTAGAAGTGAAAGCTTCCCACCACACCTGTCTTTGAATGTAACCACTGAAATTAAAAGATGCATGCTCCTTGGAAGAAAAGCTATGACAAATCTAGACAGCATGCTGAAAAGCAGAGATATCATTTAGCCAACAAAGGTCCATATAGTCAAAACTATGGTTTTTCCAATAGTCACGTATGGATGTGAGAGGTGGACCATAAAGAAGGATGAGCACCAAAGAATTGATGCTTTCAAACTGCGGTGCTGGAGAACACTCTTGAGAGTCCCTTGGACAAGCAAGGAAATCAAACCAGTTGATTCTAAAGGAAATCAACCATGAATATTCATTGGAAGGACTGATGCTAAAGCTGAAGCTCCCATACTTTGGCCACCTGATGTAAAGAGCCAACTCATTGGAAAAGACTCTGATGCTGGAAAAGATTGAGGGCAGGAAGAGAAAGGGATGACAGAGGATGAGATGGCTGGATGGCATCATCAACTCAATGGGCATGAGTTTGAGCAAACTCTGGGAGACAGTGAAGGACAGGAAGCCTGGTGTGCTATAGTCCATGGGGTTGCAAACAGTGGGACATGGCTTAGCGACTAAACAACTGCCACTGTTAACAGGTCAGTGTGCATTTTCCCAAACATTCTGCTAGGGCATATGCAAACTTTTTAAACAAACATGAGCTGTTACTATGTAAGCTTTTACAAAAGTTGCCCTTTTTTCTCCTTGGCATTATGTTGTGGACATTTTTCTCTCTCTGCATATAAGATGACCTCATTCTTTGTAATGGCAGCATGGTGTTCTATTGAATGGGAGTACCACAATTTATTTAATGGACATTATGATTGTTTAGAATTTTTTTCTGCTACTGAGGTTTGAAGGAGCCTAACAATAATACTCTGCTCTCCATTTACCTGTTGTATTACAGAATAACTGAAAGATAAAGACACAGGTTTCAGATATAGAAATATCATTTTCATTACTGATTAAGTGAATTCTGAAGAACGTGGCTTAGGTGTGAGAATCTAATGCATTTACTAGTAAGATACCCACAGTCATCATAATCTAACTTAAACCTCAAAACTACCAGTTGCCCCACAAGATCAAAAGGAGATGAGAGCTCATGCAGCTCAATTCCAGAAAAATAAATGACCCAATCAAAAAATGGGCCAAAGAACTAAACAGACATGTCTTTAAAGAAGATGTGCAGATGGCCAACAAACACATGAAAAGATGCTCAATATCACTCATTATCAGGGAAATGCAAATTAAAACCACGATGAGGTACCATCTCACGCCGGTCAGAATGGCTGCTATCAAAAAGTCTACAAACAATAAATGCTGGAGAGGGTGCGGAGAAAAGGGAACCCTTTTACACTGTTGGTGTGAATGCAAACTTGTACAGCCACTATGGAGAACAGTGTGGAGATTCCTTATAAAACTGGGGAAAAAAAAACAACTGGAAATAGAACTGCCACACGACCCAGAAATCCCACTGCTGCGCATACACACCAAGGAAACCAGAATTGAAAGAGACACGTGTACCCCAATGTTCATCGCAGCACTGTTTATAATAGCTAGGACATGGAAGCAACCTAGATGTCCATCGGCAGACGAATGCTAAGAAAGCTGTGGTACATATACACAATGGGATATTACTCAGCCATTAAAAAGAATGCATTTGAATCAGTTCTAATGAGGTGGACGAAACTGGAGCCTGTTATACAGAGTGAAGTCAGTCAGAAAGAAAAACACCAATACAGTATATTAACGCATATATATGGAATTTAGAAAGATGGTAACGATGACCCTATATGCGAGACAGCAAAAGAGACACAGATGTAAAGAACAGACTTTTGGACTCTGTGGGAGAAGGCGAGGGATGATTTGAGAGAATAGCATTGAAACATGTATATTATCATATGTGAAATAGACCGCCAGTCCAAGCTCAATGCATGAGACAGGGTACTCAGGGCCGGAGCACTAGGAGGACCCTGAGGGATGGGATGGGGAGGGAGGTGGGAGGGGGTTTCAGGATGGGGGACACATGTACACCCATGGCTGATTCATGTGAATGTATGGCAAAAACCACTACAATATTGTAAAGTAATTAGCCTCCAATTAAAATTAATTAATTTAAAAAAAAAAGAGAGATGAGACTACAACCTCACTGAAGGTGGCTGGATCCAAGCAAGGGGAGAGGGTGGAAGGGGCCAAACAGAAATGCTCAGCATTTTATACCAAACACACAAAGAAAAACCTTCACTCCTTCCCAGGGTTGACATAAGTGAGAACATGGGGCAAAAGGCCAGGTACACTAGTCTGGGAAAGGTCCCTCTACAGGTAAACATGAAGCCAGGTGACAGGATGCCTCTGCTTTCACTGTCCCAAGCTATTAAAATGACAGTGACTATCTTTTTACAAATAAATTTGTGCTATTATTTGAGTTTTGCTGTAGGATAAATTCCTAGATATCCAGATAAAAAGTGGGCCTATTTAAAACCTAGAAAAGTATTCCAAAATCCCCTCCAAAAAGGGGGAATTAATTCACACTCCCACCAACAGAGTATGAGTGTTTATTTTGCCCCTCCTAGCCAACTACCCTCAATATTTTTAAATTTAGCAATGTATTATATAACAGATTGTTGTCATTTTCATGCCTTTGACTACAATGAAGTTGAACATTTTTCATAAAATTTACTGGGCACTCATGTTTATTCTTTCGTGGCTGCCTACTCAGGAATGTGCACTTGTTTTTCTAGTAGTGATATTCTCTTGTTTGCACTTTTCACCCTCTCTTGGCCAGTCTTCTTGCAAACAACTGTACAGATTTATTGAAATGTCCAGATGGCATTATAGGTAGTACCTCCATGAATGAATTCAGGTTTTCCTGGAAATACAAGCCAAGCAATATTCTTTGGCTTCGATAAAACTACATTCTAGTGAAGTTATTTAAACAATATGGACAGGAATCTAATATTAAATGCCAAAGTGTTACTGGGAATTAAGAGGTCACATTTGAGGTATAGCTCTGTCATTTAATAATCTGGGTTACCTGGGATAATCCACTAAATCTCTCTAAATTCTATAGGCTTCTTCTATCAGATGGCAGTAGAATGAAAATAACTAGGTCCTTTTATAGCAGCAGGACCCTGTGTACAAAAATGTACAAAGGCAAAAGTCAGAATGACTCTGTGCAAAGTCAAAATGGGAGACCCCTAAACCCTAACTACATGGCCTCCAGCCTGTCCCGTGTGGTAGCCTCTGATATATTCCCCATGGAATGCATACAACCCCAGCAGGCCCAGCTCAAAATATCCCTAGGACAGGTTTCATAGTCTGTGAGGCTCACGTCAAATGAAAATGTGGCCTGGAGGTCCAGTGGTTAAGACTCCAAACTCCCAATGCAGGGGGCACGGGTTTGATCCCTGGTCAGGAAACTAAGATTCCACATGACACACAGTGTGGCCAGAAAGAAAGAAAGAAAAAAATGTGGGGCCATTTGTTTAACAATTATTAAGAATTTCAATGCCAACACAGGTCCATATAGTCAAAACTATGGTGTTTCCAGTAGTTATGTATGGTGAGAGTGACCATAAAGGAGGCTGAGTGCCAAAGAATTGATACTTTTGAACTATAGCGTTGGAGAAGAGTCTTGAGAGTCCTTTGGAGATCAAACCAGTCAATCCTAAAGGAAATCAATCCTGAATATTCATTGGAAGGACTGATGTGGAAGCTCCAATACTTTGGCCACCTGATGCAAAGGGCTGACTCATTGGAAAAGATCCTGATGCTGTGAAAGATTGAAGGCAAGAGGAGAAGGGGACGACAGAGGATGAGATGGTTGGATAGCATCACTGACTCAGTGGACATGAGTTTGAGCAAGCTCTGGGAGATGGTGAAGGACAGGAAAGCCTGGCATGCTGCAGTCTATGGGGTTGGAAAGAGCTGGACATGACTGACCAACAAAGAATTTCAATGTGGTTATAGCAGAGCATTAAATTAAGTGCATTGTGGAACCTTGTACTACTACATGGGAAGCTGGGCTGAGTATCACCGCTGCTGGGTCTAAAGGTGCATTGGGCCCAGACTCTGTGGAGCAGCGATGCCCAAGGCACGTCAGGTATGGGCACGAATGAGGGGAAGTTAAGTGGACCCCAGCATCAGAAGGGACTGAGGGCAGGCAGTGAACTGTAGGAAACCTGGGTCCTGGCTTGTTAGGAGGTTAAGTAAACTATCCTGTCCACGTCACACTGGTGCTCCATCATCCAGGAGCCTTCAGTCAATCTCCTTTAAATGGACTCCAGTTATGCTTCGTACTTTTTTTCCTAATAATTATTTCTTTACTTAATTTTTGTGGTACAGGGGCTACTCTTTAGTTGCAGTGCATGGACTTATGGCGGTGGCCTCTATTGTTGCAGAGCACAGGCTCTAGGTGAATTACTGGAACAGCGTTTTTTAGAATTATATTTGTGAATATATCTTTCAGAATTTATGTTAGGTAATCACTAGGCCCAAAGAATGATCCACACAGGCTATTATAGCAAATGACTTCACTCTTAGTGAACAAAGATGTAACTGCCATTATTGTGGATAAACTTTTGCTTATATTTGAGATTAGTCTTTTAGAACAGATCCCCAGAAGTAAGAATACTGGGTCAAAGGTTTTTTGGGTTTTTTTTAATGTAAGGCTCTTAACATTGGGTTGGCCAAGAAGTTTGTTCATGGTTTTCCATATGATGTTACAGGAAACCCTGAAGGAAATCTTTGGCCAATATATACTTTCTATCTGCTTTCCAAAAAGGTTTTTATCACTTAGCACTTCACCAATATATGAAGAAACTGCTTCATCTGTACCACAGCAGTATAGGATATCCTCATTCCATCATCTTTCCAGTTTGATATGTGAAATGGTATTACATGTATTAAATTTGGTTGCTTTTAAGCTATCAGTAAAGTTGAACATTTTAAAAGGCTTATTTGCCATGTGTAGATCTTTGATCAATTGTCTTTGTCCTTGAGTGTGTTCTTAATTTTTAATTACTGACTTCTAAGGGCTTTGTATACAATTCAAGATAATAAGCATTTGTCACTCTATTTATTGCAAATGTTTTCTCCAGAAAATGTTATTTTATATATCTCCAAATTTTAATTAAGCACAAACTATCCATTCCATTGGTTCTTTCCTTTGTGATCAAGAAATTATATCCAACTCCTATATTTGCTATATAATGCTATACCCATCACAAAGTTATAGGACAGATCTTTTCAACTGTATTTAATTTTATTAATTTCAATAATAGTGAGTTGTCAAATATTGTCTATATTTAACTTAATTTTTACATTTCCAGATGTCTTTTTGAAGTAAATTAACAAATTGTAACGAAATTTTTCTATGCTATTTTGCATCTCAGTTGTATTTTTTTTAATGAAATTTGCTTTAGAAGAATGAAAAGAGGAGGCCTCCCTGGTGACTCAGTGATAAAGAATTCTCCCGCCAATGCAGGAGACACGGGTTCGATCCCTGCAGTAGGATCCCACATGCCACAGAGCAGCTAAGCCAGTGTACCACAATTACTGAGCTTGTACTCTAGAGCCACAGGGTTGCCACAACTACTGAAGCCTCCATGTCCTAGAGCCCCTGCTCTACAACAAGAGAAGCTACTGCAATGAGAAGCCCATGTACCACAACTAGAGAAAAGTTCAGGCAGCAATGAAGACCCAGCACAGTCAAAAAAATAAATAATTAAAAAAAAAAAAAAGAGATGTCACAGACTAGGAGAAATATTTGCAAGATAAGCTGATAAAGGACTTATATTCAAAATATATGAAGAACCCTTAAAACTGAGCAATAAGAAAACAAACATCCTAATTTAAACATGAGTGAAGGATCTGAACAGACATTACACCAAAGAAGATATATAAATGGCAAATAAACATATGAAAAATGCTTAACACTATATTTTATTACGGAATTTCAAATTAAAACAAAATACCACAACATGCCTATCCAGTTCAGTTCAGTCACTCAGTCATGTCTGACTCCGCGACCCCATGGACTGTAGCACTCCAGGCTTCCCTGTCCGTCACCAATTTCCAGAGCTTGCTCAAACTCTTGTCTGTTGAGTCGGTGATGCCATCCAACCATCTCATCCTCTGTCATCCCCTTCTCCACCTGCCTTCAATCTTTCTCAGCATCAGGGTCTTTTCTAAAGACTCAGTTCTTCACATCAGGTGGCCAAAGTACTGGAGCTTCATAGCTTCAGCATCAGTCCTTCCAATAAACACTCAGGACTGATTTCCTTTAGAATGGACTGGTTGGATCTCCTTGCAGTCCAAGGGACTCTCAAGAGTCTTCCCCAACACCACAGTTCAAAAGCATTAGTTCATCGGTGCTCAGTTTTCTTTATAATCCAACTCTCACATCCATACATGACTACTGGAAAAACCATAGCTTTGACTAGACGGACCTCTGTCAACAAAGTAATGTCTCTGCTTTTTAATATGCTGTCTAGGTTGGCCACAGCTTTTCTTCCAAGGAGCAAGCGTCTTTTAATTTCATGGCTGCAATCACCATCTGCAGTGATTTTGGAGCCCAAGAAAAGAAACTCTGTCACTATTTCCATTATTTCCCCATCTATTTGCCATGAAGTGATGGGATCGGATGCCATGATCTTTGTTTTTTGAATATTGAGTTTTAAGCCAGCTTTTTCACTCTCCTCTTTCACTTTCATCAAGAGGCTCTTTAGTTTCTCCTTGCTTTCTGCCATAACAGTGGTATCATCTGCATAACTGAAGTTATTGGTATTTCTCCCTCCAAACTTGATTCCAGCTTGGGCATCATCCAGCCTGGCATTTCACATGATGTACTCTGCATATAAGTTAAATAAGCAGGGTGACAATATACAGCCTTGACATACTCCTTTCTCAATTTGGACCAGTCTGTTGTTCCATGTCCAGTTCTAACTGTTGCTTCTTGACCTGCACACAGATTTCTCAGGAGGCAGGTCAGGTGGTCTGGTATTCCCATCTCTTTAAGAATATTCCACAGCTTGTTGTGATCCACAGTCAAAGGCTTTGGCGTAGTCAATAAAACAGATGCTTTTCTGGAATTCTCTTGCTTTTTCTATGATCCAATATATGTTGGCAATTTGATCTCTGGTTCCTCTGCCTTTTCTAAATCTATCTTGAACATCTGGAAGTCCTTGGTTCACATACTGTTGAAGCCTGGCTTGGACAATTTTGAGCATTACTTTGCTAGCGTGTGAGAGGAGTGCTATTGTGCAGTAGTTTGAACATTCTTTAGCATTGCCTTTCTTTGGGATTGGAATGAAAGCTGACCTTTTTCCAGTCCTGTGGCCACTGCTGAGTTTTCCAAATTTGCTGGCACATTGAGTGCAGCACTTTCCCAGCATCATCTTTTAGGATTTGAAACAGCTCAGCTGTAATTCCATCACCTCCACTAGTTTTTTCCCTAGTGATGCTTCCTAATGCCCACTTGACTTCACGTTCCAGGATGTCTGGCTCTAGGTGAGTGATCACACTATTGTAATATAGCATATTATATTATGTAATATATACTATATAACACATTATACCTATATACATTTTATAGTATAACATATATATAACATATTATATTATGTAACACATTACATAATATAACCATAATAACAGACCCATTAGAATGGCAAAAATCCAAAATACTGACAACACCAAATGCTAACAAGCATGCGGAGCAATAAGAACCCTCATTCACTGCTGGTGGGAATATAAAATGGAATAATTATTTGGAAGACATCTTGGCAGTTTCTTACAAAGTAAACACAGTCTTATTGTATGATCCATCAATCATGCTCCTAGGTATTTTCCCAAATGAGTTGAAAACTTACATTTACAGGAACCTACACAAAAATGCTGCATTAGATTTATTGATAATTACCCCAAAATTGGGAGTAAATAAGATGTCTTTCAATAGGTAATGCCTGGGGAAAGAGTATACTGAACAAATAAACAAGGGCAAAGACCTAAGGTGGGAATAGCATGCTTTGTCAAAGGACCAGAGGCTAAAGTGGTGGGAAAAGGTAAGTTAAAGGAAGTGAGATCAGAGAGACAGCTAGGGCCAACGCACTTAGGCCTGGGTCGGGACTTTGGACTCTAAGAGTGATGGATGGGCAGCCACTGGAGGGTTGAGCAGTATCGTGTTAGGACTGATTTACATTTTAACTGGGTGACTTGGGTAGCTATGTAGCAAATAATCTACAATTCCTGCCTCCTCCTGTGAATGCTTGTGATGTTGTGATTTACAATAAAAAATATTCATTTAGTCTCTGTCCAACTCCTGGCATAGGAATTTCCAAGGTTTTTGTGATAAGAAGGATAACAGTGTCTGTTTTTCTTTTTACTTATAACAAGGTCCTTTCAACAATATATCAGTTTGTGTTAACAACAGGAATTTGGGCAAACCCCTAAGTAACCCAAGGATGGAAACTAGTTGCCAAGGGAACCAACCTTGATTAGAGGGTTGGAACTTTCAGGCCTCCCCTCCCCCACCACACCCCAACCTCCAGGAAGAGAGGCTAGAGCTTGAACTCCAACACCAACCACCAATGACTTAATCAATCATTGTCCCCAAAAGGTACAGGGTCCAGCAGACTTCTGGGTAGACACATGGAGATGCAAGGGGAGGACTCAGTGGGAGACTGCAGGGGACTCTGCACCCACCCCCACACCTTACCCTGTGTTTTCCTTCCATCTGGCTGTTCCTGAGTTAGGTTGTTGTTTAGTCACCAAGTTGTATCCAACTCTTTTGCGACCCCCTGGACTATAGCCCTCCAGGTTTTGTCTGTGGGATTTCCCAGGCAAGAATACTGGAGTGGGTTGCCATTTCCTCCTCCAGGGGATCTTCCTGACCCAGGAACCAAACCCACATCTCCTGTGTTGGCAGGCGGATTCTTTACCACTGAGCCACTAGAGCAACCCCCCTGAGTTATACTCTTTTGTAATCAATCAGTAATCTCGTAAATAAATATTTCCCTGAGTTCTGTGAACCTCTCTAGCAAATCAATTGAAATAGGGTGGTGGGAACCTTCGATTTATGGCCCGTCAGGCAGAAGCACAGGTGATAACCTGGATTTGGGATTGGTATTGGGCAGGGGAGTGGGGGTGTCCTGTGGAACTGAGCTCTTAACCTGTGGCATCTAATTCTAGCTCTAGGTAGATGGCATCAAAATTGAGTTAAACTGTAGGACAACCAGGTAGTGTCACAAAATTGCTTGATATATGTAAAGTCCACCCATCTGGTGTCAGACAGGCTGTGGGTGTGGTAGTGTTATAGGAGTAAAGGAGAAACACTCAAGAGGACGTTTTTAGCTTTTTCTTACAAGGCCCTAGGATAATTCTCTCCTCTTGAGTGTGGGCTGGATCTAATGACTTGCTTCTGACAAACAGCATACTGCAAAAATCATGTCGTTTCCAAGATTAGGTTACAAAAGACTGTGCATTTCTTCTTACTCACCCTCTCTCACTTGCTCTCCCCTTCAGAGCCCTCTCTGAGGCGAAGTGAGCTGCCAGGTTGGGAACAGCCCTATAGGGGCCCATGTGACAAGGACTGACATTTCTAGCAAATAGCCAGTGAGGACACGAGTCCTTCTAACAGCCATGTGAGTGAACTTGGCTGTGGATCTTCCCCCAGTGCAGTCTTGGGTTTTTTGTTTGGATGGGGAGGGGGGGGGCGGTATTTTATTTCATTTTATTTATTTTTTTTTTTTGGCTGCACCTGGGTTTCCCTCATAGCTCAGTTGGTAAATCATCTGCCTGCAATTCAGGAGATCCGGGTTCAATTCCTGGGTTGGGAAGATTCCCCAAGAGAAGGAAATGGCAATCCACTCTAGTATTCTTGCCTGGAGAATCCCATGGACAGAGGAGTCTGGCAGGCTACCATCCTAGGGTCACAAGAGTCGGACACGACATAGCAACTAAACCACCACCACCAGGTCTTAGTTGCTTGCAGGATCTTTTAGTTGTGGCGTATAGGATCTAGTTCCCTGACCAGAGGTTGAACCTGGACCCTCTGCATTGGGAGCAAGAGTTCTAGCCTCTGGACCACCAGGGAGGTCTCCCCACCATGCAGTTTTTAAATGACTGCAGCTCCTTCAGTGCCTTGATCACAGCCTTGAGAGAGACTTTTAGTCAGGGGACATAGCTAAACTGTGCCTGGATTCCTGACCTCAGAAACAGTGAGATACTACTTGTCATATTAAGCCTCTAGATTTGGGGTAACTTGTCAAGCAGCGAAAGACAACCAATATAGAGGGCAAGTTTGAGACCCAGAAGACCAGGTTTGTAGGACATAGACATGGTCCATCCATCCTAGTAACAAGGGTGGTTTGGACTAGCACATAGCAGTAGCGGTGGTGAGAAGCAGTTGAAAGGAAGATAATTTTTGTAAAGTGCTTGGCGCTTAGCAGACACTGAACAACTATTCACACCATTTCTATTCCTTGATAAGAATTACTCTAAGCAAGACTAGAATTTCTGGAGGAGACTGAATTGATTGATCATGTTTGGGAGATGCCATGATACACTAATACAAAATACAGCAGAGTCTCAAAAAGTATCTATATACTTGTTACAGGTTCAACCGTGTCCCTCCACAAAAGGTAGACACAACTCAAACCCAAATATCTCATATCGAGTCTTTATTTGGAAATAGGGTCCTTGCAGACATAATTAGTCATGATGGGTCACATGTGGGCCCCTAATCTACTTTATCTGGTATCCTTATAAGATAACAGCCGTATAAAGACAGACAAAGCAAAAAAGCCTTGTGAAGATGGAGACAGAGACTAGAGTTATACTGCCAGAAGCCAAGGAACACCAAGGTTCAGTGGTCACCCTCAGAAGCTAGGAAGAGACAAGGAAGTATTCTCCCCCCAAAAAACTGTAGATGGAACATGACACTGCCAACATTTTGATTCTGGACATCTAGCCTTCTGGACTGAGAGAATAAATTTCCATTGTTTGAAGCCACTTGATCTGTTACTTTGTTACAGAGGCCCTATGAACTGATATAATATCTATAAATGAAAGGTCTTCCTTATTCACCACCACTTCACTAGGTCTGAAAACACTGGAGTCAACCATGTCATTCTTTAGTACCAACACAGCCCCATATTCATAAAAATGGTTAGGAAACACTTGGTCCTTGGTGGCAATGATGATGGTGATTTACTCTCTTTTGTTGTTTCCAATACACATTCCGTGCTGAATACACCAGAAATCCTTCCAATTAATGCTGATGGGTGACCAGCCTCTGGTTCCCTCCATGGGAAATGAGGCCACTAAGAGGAAGTTATCAGTAAGGGATTTATGTTTTAGTAGCGTGTTTAATTATGATACAGCCACGACTGTCTCTTGCACAGGAATTTAGCATTCAAGATTTACAGCTCTTAGCACAATTTTTGCCTTTGTTTTCTCAAAGAGCCATGTCACGGTTTTACTGGACTAGCAACCTTTTTTCTATTGTGTCAGGCTGCCCCCTACTGTTTTGGTCTAGTAATCTCATCCTGGCTGATACTGTTTTGAGTTGATTTTCAAAATGTGTTATTTTCTGCCAAGGTCTGTAAACCTGCCCACTCTCATGCCCCAAAGAACACAGACATTGGACTGGTGGGCGTGAGGGAAGGGAGTTTCTTTTCTTTTAATAAAACCACTGAAGAACAACAACAACAACAAAAAAATATATATATATATATATGATACATATGTGTTTGTTTCAAAACACTTTGTCTGACCAGCTTAAGCTTGCAAGAGAAATTAAGTTTCTGAAATCAGAGAAGATCAGATTCTTTTCTTTCTTATTTCTTGACGGCGGCAAACATCTTCAAGAGATATCCTTTCTTTTCGTGATACAACAGCAGGGAAATTTTTTTTTTGAGAGAGAAGCTGATGAAACTTTAACTAATCCAACCAGCCAGAGGAAAGCAATATTACAAAAGGGGCCTCAAAGGAAAGGTGGGATTTCTTTTCCGCTTCAAAGGCGATGATGTGCAATGCTGAGAAGGCAGCCTGCTTGTGGGGGGAGCTCAGACTGCCACGGACACTCAAGCCCAGCCTCTTCTCCGTGGGCCTCCCCAGCCAGCCCACTGCTCAGCATGTGGACAGGGCCAACCCTTAGCCAGGAAGAAAAGTGACAGACTCATACGTATCCCATGGGATATATCAGTAAGGAAGGAAAGAGGGAACCTGAAATCAGCGTTTGGGCTTTAAAACACAGATCTATTCTCAAGGTATTGGAGGGGGATGTTGGGGGAGAAGAAGGATCCAAAAGCAAAAGATAATAACTGAGAACAAACCCTGTCCTAGTGGTTTAAAAATAAATAAATAAAAGGTATTGCAAAGCAGCTTCCCTGTTTCCTGATCTTTTTCCTTTTTCTTCCTCAACCCACATTAGTGGTACCCAGCCCTCCCTCCAGGGCTTTCCATGGATGACTGGCTAACATGTGTGTTAGCCAGAGCTGTGCTTCTGTGTGACCACAGGCAGCCGCCTTCTACAGATTGGTGGCATTTTGGCCTCTACAGTAATCCTATGACTGGTTCTCAGCAGAGTCTGGTTTCCTGTGACCCTGGTCACTACTGAGGCTTAGTTCGGCTTCCCCAGCCGCCTGCACACATCTTTCCTCTCTCTGCAGCTGCCTCGTGCCCTCCCCTGTCTGGACTGGAAGCCTCTGGCAGGGACGGGGAAGGGGCATCCTTTCACTTTGCTGGCACCAATAGGCACTCCTGGCCCAGGCCTGGAACAGTGCTATCTCCCAGGGCTTGCAAAGGACAGTAAGAGCTGGGGGGTGAGGTAGGGCTGAGGATGGGGGCGGCTGCCACTGGAGGGCATTTATTATTGCAGTGTGCCAGCTAAACCCATAACCTATTCCATAAAAGTTTTTTTTTTTTTTTTTGTATCTCACATGGGCTGAGAGATAGCCCAGCTGCTATCTTTGGCTTGCCTCCATTTCTTACTCCCATTCATAAAATCTTTAAAGAAGGCCATGTGCTGCTTCCTCACAGAGCAGATCAAGTTGTGCTCCATTCTGGAATGAACTAAATGTCCACACAGGTGGCTGGAGAGGCCATGCGCAGTCTGTCTGTCCTCTCTAACTCTCCCTACCTAGCCATCCTCCACTGTCAACCAATAAATCATATGCTCAGCCTCTCTGGAGACCCAGCCAGGCCAGGAGCTGGGGGGTCACAAATGCTCACTAAGTTTCTGACACTTGTGGGCTGAGCATTCACAGCAGTCTAAGAGACTCATGGCTGATGGCAATTTTGCCGAGGCTCAAATTCAAACACTAAATCCCATGACACTAGTATTTGGGAGCTAGTCATTAATAAGAGAGCCTAGCTAGCTCCGTCAGTAACCTTAAAAACACATTATCATTCTTTTCTTAATTTTCCAGGAACTGTATAAATTGCTTGCTATACATCATTTCATTGAACCATGATTAACCCCATTTTATAGATGAGAAAACTAAGATTCACAGAAGTTAAGAAATTTTCTCCAGATCGTAGTCAGTGAGATTGAGCAAGACCATAGAGCTAGTACATATGATTGAGTAGATAGATCACATAGCTCAGTAGTGTGATGTGAGCCAGTTCATACGACTGAGATCCAAGAGTAAGGGTAAGTCAGAAAGATCACAGGCTTGCTGGTGAAGAGTTGGGCTCCAGATCTGTCTTACTCTGAAACTCAAGCAGTTACTCATCTGAATTCTGCCTCCTCTACCATTCTCTCCTGACTTTGGGCATGTGGCAATGAATAGGACGCCACAGAATTTTGTTACCATGTGGAAAATGGCCCTAGGTACTGGAAATACCTTTGGTGAACATTGAAAAGATTATGTGATTGTGGTTTAAGAATACACAAGGATTACACTTGGCTCTGAATAGAAATACAAATCTGGAAAAGGCCCAGAGTCTGGTTTAAAACAACTCTACTTTCATGAATTTGAGAATTTTTAAAGATGAGGGTGCTAAGGTTTTTTACATACACAGAGAGAGAAAGAGGTCAAAATATTATATACATATTAATATCTATATATATGGATATCAGTATACAGATAAGATATATTTCTGGCTCTCAGAAATATAATAGCATCAGCATAGCATGAGAAAGAAAAATGAAAGCTCAATTATGCAGTGATGACTGTGCACTAAAGGCGTTCGGGACTAGAAGTGTATTGAAGCCTTTGGAGCACACGCCTGAAAAAGAAAATGTGAGTGAGGCCTTCAATGATGAACACAGTTTAGGTGGCTGGAAGGGAAAGGAACAGCTTTCAGGTGGATGAAACAAACTAAAACAAAACTAAGAGGAAAAAATGAGCATAACACACATGGGAAATTTTAATCAAGATTATAAGCTCCCTGGGGGCAGGAAGGTGTCTTCGCTTTTTCACAGTTCTAGCTCCAGAGACACAGCACATGATGGACACTCAGAAATTATTAGTTGATGAAAGAAGAGGGGAAAGAAAATAAGGAGAGGAGCAAGAGAGAACTCAAATGAAAAAAGACAAGAGAGACAGAGCAGAAATGTCTGACCACAGAAGAAGGTGTGTGTTGGAAGCAGAGAGAAACAAGGTTGGTAAGGTTGGGTGGAACAGAGAGGGAAACGGCCTTGACCAAAGTCAGGACAAACAGTCTGATTTAAAGTAATGGGCAAAAAAAGAAAAAAGAAAAAAAATAAAATAAAGTAATGGGCAACAGACCTAGAAAGCAAACTTATGGTTGCCAAAAGGGAAAGGGAGTGGAGGGAGGGATAAATTAGGAGTTTGAGATTAGCACATACACGTACATGTATAAAATAAAAACAAGGACCTACTAAATAGCACAGGGAATTCTACTTGATATTTTGTAATAACCTATAAAGGAAAAGAATCTGAAAAAGAATAGATAGGTAGATAGAAATGTAAAAAAAATTAAGCTGCTTAACTTCTCTGAAAGTTTCTCTGAAAGAAACTTCTCAGTTTCTTCATCTGTAAAATTTAGCCCACTTCATAGGGTTGCAAAAGAAATTAGATGACATAATGTATGTACATGCACTCAGCACAATGAGAACTCAATGAATTGTAGTTTGTTATTATTGTTACTACTACCATTTACCATTTATTAATATGAGAATTAGCTAACTCAAAAATAAATCCAACTACAATTCGTTCAGAGTGGTAAAAAAAAATCACCACACTTTAATATAGTAGTTGAACATTTGTTTATTATCCTGAACAACAGAATATGTATCTTCTTTTCATAGTTGAGAGGCCCAGAAAGGTGTGAAAACTAGAAACTAAGAGCAAAAAGTAAATGGAAAACTTGAGTTAATTTCATATTCTTCAACCCCTTAAGGTTCGATCATTTGAGAAGCAAGCATAGGACAGAAGTGTGTCTGTGTGTGTGTGTGTGTGTGTGTGTGTGTGTGTGTGTAATACTGTCCAACAATCTCCCTGTCCTTTCAACCTCAAACAACCTATGCTCCTGAAGCACCCAGAGGTCAGCACCCTGGGAAAGGCTGGCACCTTTCTTTAGGAAACGGCCCTTCTCCATTTGTTTTAGGAGAATTAGTAGGGAGGAAGTTGTTTTTCTATTTTGTATGTGTGGTAAAATGTCTTTTCTGTTATGAAATAATGATAATCATACATAGTAGATTTTAAGTGGTGTTACATGGCAACCCTAAAAAAAGAAAAAGAAAAAGAAAAGGCCATTCCACTGTTTCCCCTCCAGATGTCCTTCTGGCACTTTATACATCTCTCAAAAGTTGAGGCACACATGTTTTCCTTCTACAAAAGGGAATATCTAGGCATGCAGAGCCTAGGCCACCCCGAATCGCTGTCCTAATATCCTTTGCAACATTCCTCCATCTTCTCAAAGTTTCGCCTTTTTCCTGTCTTCCCACAGCTCCAGTCCTATCAGAGACAAATTCTAGAGAGCCACACTGAGAATGCAGGTCTTTTTCAAAGAGTTACTTCGACTTAGGCTATAAAAAGCAGTCAGAGACATTGAACGCTAAATATTTGAGGATGGATGAATGGTTAGAGGAATAGAAGGAGGGGAGAAAGCTCCTTAAAATCAACCACTTCATCTGACAAATCAAGAAAATTCTCTGTTATGGGGAAAGAGGCATGAAAAGGAACAGTTGAATTGTTAAAAGCTAAATCTGGATTTCAAAGAGAAAATTTTTTTATGAAACTAAGGCAATCTCATTGCAAAACAGACTCTATTTTCCAAAAAAGAATAAGAAATAAAATCTCCCAAACTTTTGACTCCCCAGATTGACTTCCTAGAAGTAACCATGCTTTGTATTAATATCTTCTAATACATCCTCCTAAGAATTGTCCTACATTTAAAAGAATATAGGTGTGCATATATGTATATAAGTACGTGTGTGTGTGTAAATCTTCTTGAATTATTTCTAAACCTATCACTGAAAAAAGTTTTTTTATTCTGATTTTTTTAAAAAAGCTTTTTTATTGAAGCATAGTTTATTTATATTGTTGTGTCAATCTCTGCAGTACAGCAAAGTGATGCCAATACATATAGACGTTCTTTTTAAAGTCCTAATTCTAAAAGCAAAACTTCTACCTAACAAGAAGTAAAAGCCTTACACAGAACAATCTCAGGCCTTCACAAGAGTCAGCAAAAGTCCAGGTACTCTGTGAAACAGAAATAATCAAATGCTTCAAAATATTTAATTTCCTATTCCAGGAATGTGAAACAGGTGTAATTAAAATAACACTATTTTAATTAAGTGACCTCTCTTGACCAACCATCTGTGAATAATTCAGATTTCCTCCTTATTATTACTGTAAAATTAAAACGAGGTCATATAAACAGGAAGATCCTCTTTAACTTCTTTAAGCACCAGCAATATATATTTTCCACCAGTTAAAATCCTTAATGATACAAAAAATCTGTCAAGCATAACTCCCCCAATTCATTTGCCTGAAACCATCAATATTTTATCATGCACTTGCAGTTGGCTTTAATTTAACAGTCCAGGTTACTAATCAAACAAAACACCCAAGTCATTAAAAGTTAGCGTGCCATTTAGAAAGTGCATTTCACGTTTATTAAAATATCTTTCATGCAGCCATTAGAAACCTAAAGTTTTAATTACAATCAGATATTTAGTTCTACTCCCGTTATGCATTTGGCACTCTCTTGCAACTGCCCTGATTAATCTTCCAGACCAAGTTCATCCATTACCTCCTGAAATTATTTTCCTGTCAACTTCAGAATTCATCTTTCTAGCCCACCCCCTACAAAGAAGCAAAATGCATTTTAAAGGTGTATAAAATAACTACCCAAAAGACGACTCATTTAAAAGATTTCATTTCAAATGTAATTTATCCGTCATAAAAGACCAAAGAGGTATCATTCAGAAAGACAAATTGAAATTGAAAATTAGCTCTTCATGTCTTTATTGTCAGGTTTCATTATTTATTTTTCTTTCTAAAGATCAGAAAAGCTCAACAAGCATTTTCCTACAATTTTCTAACTGGGTGATTCAATTAACTGTTATTTTTCTTTAAGCTTTTCAGTCTCCCCTACTTATTCCTGCCCTGGCTTGCTCTAAAGTTCCATGAAAGAGGAATCAATATTTTTTAATGATACAAATGAACTTATTTATAAAACAGAAACAGACTTACAGACTTCAAAAACAAACTTATGGTTACCAAAGGGGAAACACAGTGGGGGAGGGATAAATCAGGAGTTTGGGATTAATATACACACACTACTATATATAAGATAAATAACCTACAAGGACCTACTGCATAGCACAGGGAACTCTACTCAATACTCTGTGATAATCTATATGAGAAAAAAATCTCAGAAAGAATTAATATATGTATATGTATAACTGAAAAAATGTACTATACACTTGAAACTAACACAACATTGTAAATCAGCTATACTCCAATAAACTTTTCAAAACTAAATTTTTTTCAAATAAAGTTTGATGAAAGATTACTGACATATAAAACATCAGATTCCATATATAATCTAGATCTTGAGAATTACAGCATTGAGATTCTCCATTAGTCACATTTGCTGCACACTAAAAAGACATTTTAGATGAGATTTCGAGCAAACAGCAAGTATACTCACTTCTAAGAGTCACGCCAATGAAAACTGTGGGACCTGCAATTGAGATGAAGGCCCCCAGTTACACAGGTATGAATGGAATTGAGAGTCTATTCAAAAAACAATGTGCGTGCTTAGTCACTCAGTCATGCCTGACTCTTTGCAACCCTTTGGACTGTAGCTGGCCAGGCTCCTCTGTCCATGGGATTTTTCAGGCAAGAATACTGGAGTGGGTTGCCATTTCTTTCTCTTAGGGATCTTCCTGACCCAGGGATCGAACCCATGTCTCCTGTGTCTCCAGCATTGCAGGTAGATTCTTTATCCACTGAACCACCAGGGAAGCCTTTGGGATATCCTTTAAAGACTAAAAGCATCTTACGTCTATCAAGCTATCTCAAACATAAATCCATAAAAGCCATGTGCATTTGTGATAAATCACTTTAGTCATGTCTGACTCTTTGCAACCCCATGGACTGTAGCCCACCAGGTTCCTCTGCCCATGGGATTCTCCAGGCAAGAATACTAGATGAGTTACCAGAGAATCTTCCCAACCCAGGGATCAAACTCGCATCTCCTATGTTGCCTGCATTGGCAGACCCGTTCTTTACCACTGGCGCCACCTGGGAAGTCCAATAAAGGCCATAATTCTAAATAATATAAGATTATGTTAAATATGGACTTCCAAGTGGCAATAATAGTAAAGAACCCACCCGCCAACACAGATCAGAGACACAGGTTCTATCCCTGGGCTGGGAAGATCCCCTGGAGGAGAGCATGGCAACCCACTCCAATATTCTTGCTTGGAGAATCCCCATGGACAGAGGAACCTGGCAGGCTACACTCCATAGGGTCTCAAAGAGTCAGACACAACTGAAGCAACTTAGCGTGCAAACATCATCAGTGCCTGGATTAGGGTCCAGTCATGTTCCCTAGGACTTGTGTTCCACATCACTTGATTCCATTCTCTGAACCAAGTTGCCTTTTTCCTAAGAACTAACCTGTGGTTGTAGTTTAGTAGCCTTCTTAATAGCTTCTTGCCCACTGAAATTTAAGAGCTCTTTTTATTTTGAATTATCTTTGTCCCTTTCAGTCAAAGTTGATGGAGTGTCCATCAACTCAATTCTCTTAAAAACTTTGTGGGATTTCTATGAATTTCACTGGAATCCACTTCATTAAACAAAAGTCACACTGACAAATCTCTTTAAATATATTTAATCTCTTTAATTCTCTGCCTTGGGCCGAATCAGAGTGATTCATAATTATTTTGCCTTGGGCTGAATAATTAGAAGTCTTTTTTCTAGTTCTAGACTTATTTTAAATCTTTCTAGAAGATTAACAAAGGGTCTTACAGCCATATTATTTATATGATCTTACTTCAAAGGTCTTTTGCCAATGGAGAGGAAGGGAATGAGAAAGGTTTATTTTCAAACCCATTAAATCGAAAGTCCTTATAGTTCCTTTAAAAATTATTTGAATACTGCAAAAGTTCTTTTTTTTTTTCACACTTAAGTCTCTCCATCCAAAACTTTGGTGGCTCAGTCAGTAAAGAATTCACCTGAAATGCGGGAGACCTGGATTTGATCCCTGACTTGGGAAGATCCCCTGGAGGAGGGCATGGCAACCCACTCCAGTATTCTTGCCTGGAGAATCCCCATGGACAGGGGAGCCTGGCAGGCTACAGTCCATGGGGTCGCTGAGAGTCAATGACTGAGCAATTAAGCACAGCACATCCATACCTTATTATCAGTGGTCCAAAGAAACCAACTGGCACCTTCAGTATGCCAGTTGCCAGTATACCAGTATGCCAGTAAATCTCTTGAGCCAAACCCACCAGTTTGTCAGGTTGTTCTATTTTTCCACATTACTGCAGACAACAATATTGTCTAACTTTCCTCCATTACACAACAAGGATCACATTTTCCCCAACCTCCAAAACCAAATTTCTCCCTCTTTCCAGGATTCACCAGCTTTTATCTTCAATGGTCTTCCAGATTTTATCAATAGGCTCCTCAAGGCCTTCTAGCTTCTGCTTACTGCCTAGTCCCAAAGCCATACATTTCAGGGTTTTAGTAGAGAAGCACCCCACTTCCAGGTACCCAATTCTAATTTTCTATCATACCATACACTGAATAACTTAAGACAATAAGCTTTATATTTTATGAATCTGTGAGTCAAGAATTCAATCAAGACTCAGTTGGACAATTCCTTTGTTCCACATGAAATCAACTGCCATCAATGAGTCACTGGGTGGTATTCAGCTGATGGGCTGGTTGGAAGGTCCTAGATGGCTTCATTTGCATGTTTATAGCCTTGGTGGAGATGGCTGGAAGATTGAGTTCAGCTAGGACTGTCTTACACTGAGGCCCTAGCATGGTGTTCTCAGGGAATATGGATGTCTTACATGGTGGCTCAGGATACTTAGAGAAATTTTTCCTATAAAGGGGAAGTAGAAAAAAAAAAAAAAAAAGGGGAAGTAGAAGTTGCCAGTCTCTTATACTAGAAACTGGCACATTGTTACTTCTACTATATCCTATTGGTCAAGCAACCATAGAGCCCAGATTTAAGGAGCAGAGACATAGATTTTACCTCTCAGTGGGAGGAGTGGTCAAAAAAATTGCAGACATCTTTAATCTATGACAAATACTATGAGCTAGGTGTTCTCATTCTCATTCTACAAAGAAAACTAAACTTAGAAAGGATAGATTATTTGCCCAAAGTCATATAGCTATGGTAACACTAGAATTCTAACCTAATCATCTATCTCTATGGAAAAGTAAATAAATTACCTAACAACTCCCAAAAAGTAGTGATTAAAATAGCATCATGTTCTGGAGAAAAAAGTTATATGCCTATGTGGCCCAGCTGTCCATCAGCTCAGGATACAACTTCCTCTCTTCCTTTCATCCCTACTCTCAGGTTGATTTATACAAGTTACACTTCATGAATGTTTATAAAAGAAATGATCACATACTACAAATGTCTTAGAAAGGTAATGTCCAAGTCCATTCATGAAGGTACATCTGACAAATCCAACCTGATAGTATGATCTCTCAGAGGTGGAGGATATAATGAGACTAATACTACTCTTCTGGACCAACATGGGAGAATTGTTTGCTGAGGATGAAGTAACAGGAACCTTGGGGAGCAAGGGACTTTGTCATCCTGGGAATGATGAACATTATGGAAGGGAGAGCTGGTATAGTCAGAGGCAAGTCCTCTTGCCCTATGGCAGGAAGAAAGCATAGCTGTGGGTCCATAGTCTGTGGTCCTAACAAGAGGAGATTTTGCAGGAAGGATGGGACTTTCAACAATAAAATTCAGACCTAACTTCCAGAAATGATTCCTGGAAAGGAAAAAAGAGAGCAAGGATCAATGTGGCTACATACAAAGTGTCCTAGCAAGTTCAGATTTAGAATGTACATACCATGGACAGGGTCAAGGGACTGACGGTCAAAATTACATGCAAAATTTGGCACAGATCAAATGGGAATTATGTCAGGAAGGCTGAAGCCCAGCATGAAGAGAAAGTGAAAGTTAAAGTCCCTCAGTCCTGTCTGATTCTTTGTGACCCCAAGGACTATTCAGTCAGTGGAATTCTCCAGGCCAGAATACTGGAGTGGTAGCTGTTCCCTTCTCCGGGGGAATCTTCCCAACCCAGGGATCAAACCCAGGTCTCCCACATTGCAGGTGGATTCTTTATAAGCTGAGCCACCAGGGAAGCCCCAGAATGCACAAGTGATGCAAAAGACAGTAAAGAAAAGTAAGATTTTTTTGTGATTTTGTTTGGGGCAGGAACATGGAAGATGTAAATGTGTCAAGTAGAGACTATGGTGTGATGTTAGCAGATCATAGAGAAAGTAGAACTGCTCAACTTCTATTTTGATTCTTTTCTTTAAAGAGAATGGGCATCTGGCTGTAAAGAGAAGTATAAATATTGAAAAAGCTGAAACCCAGGTGGAAGAAATGATGTTGGAACAAAATTCTCATTTTCTGTCAAAAATGAGTTCATCTCTTCCTAAGAATCCAGTATAGTTGAATAGATGAAGAGTTGGGACACTGTAAATGCAAGATTCTCCTCTGCACAATTTAGGCTGCCAATGAAAACCTGTGCCAGCCAGCTCTCAGAGTGCAAGGCTCAAAGCTCCACACAGGTGTGTCCCAGGAATCTGTATAGATAATAGCAGGAAGGCAGAATCCAGTGGGGCTTGGATCAAAGAGGCTTGTATAGTGATTGTTAGCTGGTACAAAATTTCTTTGGAGGTAATGGAAATGTTCTGGAATTAGTGGAGATAGTTTTCACAACCTTGTGAATATATTGAGTTGGCCAAAAAGTTTGTTTGGGTTTTTCTGGAAGAAGTTATGGAAAAGCCCAAACAAACTTTTTGGCCAACCCTATACTAAAAACCCCCCTGAATTATATACTTTGAAGGATGAATTTTATGGTATATACATTATATCTTAATTTATTTTGAAGAATACATTATCACATTTTTACCAACCTCAGTACCAAGTTTCTTTTCTGTGTCCACCTATCCAAAATTTTAAAAAGCTAGTGACTAGCACACAGCCCTGTCAGTTAAAGAAGAAAACCAAAGTCTATTTTGAAAGTTCTTATTCTTTGTGACTGATGACAAAACATACAAACAAAACAGTTTGCTTTTTAGTTTTATGGGGGAAAGTAAAGGAATATAACCAAATCTAGCACATTTTTTAAGAAAGCATTTTGTGCTAATTTTTTTTAAGCAAAAAAAAAGAGAGAGAGAGAAAGATGGAATCACAACTGTGGCAATATTACACTAAATTGCCCATCACCAAAAAATTAGATGGGATAATAAATTGGCTAAAATAGTGAGCCCAGTTCCCTGCTAACTCTCTAGGAACCAACTGCACATACAACTGTTGAAAGAGAGATATGAAAGAGCTAGAATGGGAAAGTCTTAGTGACTTTAGCAGCGATAGCTTTAAAAGAAGCAGCAGAATGATGGAGCTGCTGTGATATGAATGCATCTGAGTTATGAAACCTAGAGTCCAGTCTAGTCTGGGGGAGGAAGGATAATGGTCCCACTCTAGTCTATGTGGATCAGAATATCTAGAGCAGCAGCCTGGAAGGGAGGAGAGTTGGGAGAGAAGGGATACATGTACATGTATGCCTGAGTCCTCTTGGCTGTTCACCTGAAACCACCACAGTACTGTTGATTGGTTATACCCCATTACAAAATAAGAAGTTTTGAAAAAATTTTTTAATTTCAAAAAAAGAATATCTAAAGCACTGTATGCCATTCTGAGTGCCACTATCACAAAGGATCACATGCAAATTAGGACCTGATAGAATACTAAAGGTCTGACACCATGACAGAAGTTAAACCTTTAAAAGGACAGATACTATTTAGCTTAGGAAAGAAAGGGAAAAAGAGAAACCAAAAAGTTCTCTTTTTTAAAAAGTATCAGAAAGACTCAGTTTTTTGAATCTTCATGACTCTGATTAGCAACATCTCAGAAAAAGAAAAAAGCTAAGTTTGCCAAACATTTGAGGTCTGAGTTGAATAACCTCAGACAAAATAGGTACATAACCAGAAGTCACAGTTAACTGATGTCACAAATAAATGTGAAGGAACAAGAAAAATGGGGGCCTTCACTTAAAAGTGGAAGTAGAACCTGGCCACAGGGAGAAGGAAAAGGACAGTCAATAAAAACATACACTTGGTCATTCCTCAGGTATGTCCCAAAGGTCTGTATTATTTAAATGTCTCCAAATGGTTAGAAGACAATTTGTCCAATCCAAAAAGCCCATGAGACATTTGGTTCATAAGACAAGTTGTCTGTGCCAAAAGAACCTTGAAGCTTCAGTTCAGTTCAGTTCAGTCACTCAGTCATGTCCAACTCTTTGGGACCCCATGGACTGCAGCACACCAGCGCCACCCGGTCCATCACTAGCTCCCAGAGTTTACTCAAACTCAAGTCCACTGAGTCAGTGGATGCCATCCAACCATCTCATCCTCTGTCACCCCCTTCTCCTGCCTTCAATCTTCCCCAGCATCAGGGTCTTTTCAGATGAGTCAGTTCTTCACATCAGATAGCCAAAGTATTGGAGTTTCAACTTTAGCGTCAATCCTTTCAAGGAATATTCAGGACTGATTTCCTTTAGGATGGACTAGTTGGATCTCCTTGAGAGTCCAAGGGACTCTCAAGAGTCTTCTCCAACACCACAATTCAAAAGCATCAATTCTTCAGTGCTCAGCTTTCTTTATAGTCCAACTCTCATATCCATACACGACTGCTAGATAAACCATAGCCTTGACTAGACGGACCTTTATTGGCAAAGTAATGTCTCTGCTTTTTAACAAGCTGTCTAGGTTGGTCATAACTTTTCTTCCAAGGAGTAAGCGTCTTTTAATTTCATGGCTGCAGTGACCATCTGCAGTGATTCTGGAGCCCAAAAAATAAAGTCTGCCACTGTTTCCACTGTTTCCCCATCTATTTGCCATGAAGTGATGGGACCGGATGGATACCATGATCTTAGTTTACTGAATGTTGAGCTTTAAGCCAACTTTTTCACGTTCCTCTTTCACTTTCATCAAGAAGCTCTTTAGTTCTTCTTCGCTTTCTACCATAAGGGTGGTGTCATCTGCCTACCTGAGGTTATTGATATTTCTCCCAGAAATCTTGATTCCAGCTTGTGCTTCATCCAGCCCAGCATTTCTCATGATGTACTCTGCATATAAGTTAAATAAGCAGGGTGACAATAAACAGCCTTGATGTACTCCTTTTCTGATTTGGAACCAGTCTGTTGTTCCATGTCCAGTTCTAACTGTTGCTTCCTGACCTGTATACAGATTTCTCAAGAGGCAGGTCAGGTGGTCTGGTATTCCCATCTCTTTCAGAATTTTCCACAGTTTGTTGTGATCCACACAGAGGCTTGGTTCTATCCAAAACATCCATGAATATAGTTGGTCCATTACAAACAGTTTTGGACAGAACCAAATATCAAGGACCTTCTGGCATAGACCAAATGTCTTATAAATGTTTTGGACAGAACCAAATGGTCCTACAAATATCAAAGACATTCGGGGGTAAATCAACATCTTATGAATGTTTTTAACAAGAGCAAATGTCCTTCAAGGACCCAAATAATTCTTAGTCAGCCAGAACAGGATTAGTTTTACCACCTGATATTTGGAAACCACTCTTCTAGAGAGCACTGTGATCATGTTACATATGTCCTTAAAAATCCTGTCGTTCCCTGTAACTGCCAAAAATAAAATTCAAAAATCTTAACTTGACTTCCAAACTCTACCCAGGATGACCCAGTTCTACTTTTAAAATTTTATCTCCCATTCCTTCCCATCACTAGTCTTGCTCTCTAACCAAACTCCTATATCTATTACTCACCCAGAATACATCTCTATTTGCTCCCTCTGTACATCTGTTTATTCCATTCCCTCCACCTGGAACACTTGTTCTGTTTGCATCCAACCAGCCATCACCAAATCTTCTATTCATCCAACCCACCTTGAAGCAAAGGATCAAAAGTCTATTATGAGTTCTTTTTTGGATTATTCCATGCTAAAAGTATTCTATCATCAACATCCCTCTCAACTCTCAATCATTAAGTTACAACTTAGGTCTCAGTTTATCTGTAAAACTATAACTATCAACTTCATAGGCTTTTTTGAAGATTGAATTTATATATGTGAAGCACCTAGAACAGTGTAAGAATATATAAGCTCTATAATTTATGATTATTCTTATTAGTTGTATGATTCTTTTTACAGAAGGAAGTTAGTATGACAAATCATAGTCTCTACCACTACAGTTGGTCCTGAAGCTATAACTGATACCACTCATATATGATTCTCTGTAGTTAATTCTAGATTCCTCTCCCTGTGGCTAGCTACTGCTGGTTTAGGTTGCTTGCGTGCTGGGTAACATAGCCAGTAAAGGTATTCTGGCAGTTACCAATAGTGTATATTTCAATACATTCAGGAAATGGGAAAACAACCACAGGGAGGGTCCATGAATCACCTGGAGCCATTGTGAGTTAGTTTCGATTTGTCATCTGACCACCATAAGCCCCCACGTTGACTACCAGGCCTTGCTAGCATTTTACTTCCCCAGAAATTAGGATTAGTGCAGAGCCAGTATCTAGTAAAACCCAGAGGTCTTTTCTCAATGCACGTTTACTCTAGCAAATAGACACCAGTCCCGTTAGGGAAGTTCTTGAGAGAAGATTTACAGTATATACTTGTGGTAACAATACAAAGTCCTTCCCAAGGTGACGCAGCTGCCCTTCAATCAAGGAACTCTGAGTCTGTGAACTGGCTTAGGTCTGGAAAATGGGTGAATGGCCACGACTCTCCATTGTGGCAATTCAGATCAGGTTGCTGACCAGCAGATGTGGAGTTTGTATTGCTGTTGCTTTCTGCTGTATGAATGTAGCAATATTCTAGAAGAATGCCCACCCCTTTCATTCATAGTTACACCACAATCACTTGGCTTCTGTGGGAGAACCCTGTGGACAAGAACCTTCTAATTACCAGTCACCCTCTTACCCTTACCTGTAAAGTTTACTGAGTGACCTGGAGCTGGTTCACAGCAAACAGCCTGCTGGATTCCTGCGGCAACGTGTAGAGGAGTGAGTACCAACGGGCCTCTGCCCACTGCTAAGTAGCCACACCAACAGGGAAAAAAGAAAAAGAAAAAAAGTGTGCCAAAACCAGAAAGAGAAGCTCTTCCCTCCCCTAAGCTGTGCAGTATCCCTCCAGCACCCTCCATTGTGAAAGCCTAATATTGTACCAGATGAAAAGGAAAAATGATTGCCTAGTCCAGCTCCAAAATCACAAGGCCAGAAAAAAAGTGGATTTGGAGCTAAGAGATAATAAGCTGATAACTAGCACATATGCTCAGTGCTCTGAGACTTTGATCCCTTGTTTGATTCTATGCCGAGGTAGTTCTGGCCTTTCTATCTCCTGCAGTGTATGTTATCACTCTTTCCAAGCTTCCAGGGGCCATCCAGCACCATACTGAGACTGGCTTCAAGGGCCCTTGCCAGAACATTAAATCTTGAACCACAGGCAAGTATATTCATTGTAGCAAACTCTTGCCTTATTTAACTCTATAATCTGTACACTCCCAGGCCATCACTCTCAAAACCCAATCCCAGGTTAATATACCAGTATTAGCATTATTATGTGCTCAGCCTCTGGTTCAGGGAACAAAGATTCCATAAGCCACATGGCATGGTCAAAAAAATTTTAATTAAATAAAATTTAAAAGAAAGATGTGGAACACACACAAAAATACATATACAATGGAGTATTACTCAGGCATGAAAAGGAATGAACCAATGCCATTTGCAGCAACATAAATGGACCTAGAGATTATCAAGTTAGAGAAAGGCAAATATCATATGCTATCACCCATATGTGGGATCTAATTTTTTAAAAAATGATACCAATGAGCTTATTCATAAAACAGAGATACTTACAGATATTGAAAATAAACTTATGGTTACCAAAGGAGAAACTGTGGGAGAGGCATAAATCAGGAGCTTACATTAATATACGCACACTATGATATATAAGATAGCTAACTAACTAGGACTGTATAGCACAGGGAACTCTACTCAATATTCTGTGATAACCTATATGAGAAAAGAACCTAAAAAAAATGGATATATGTATATGCATAAAAAAATCACTTTGTTGTATACCTGAAACTAATACAACATTGTAAATCAACTATACGCCTATAAATTTTTTTTAAAAATTCACCTTTCAACCCTTCAATTATCTTCTAGACCAGCTTTCTACAAATAGTTGGCTCAGTTTTTCCAAATTCCTGTAGCTACATGGAAGGAAATATTTCAAAATACTCATTTTTGTCATCTATAAATAGTAGAATACAGAATGATTTTGCTCTTTTTTACATTAGTCTGTGTTTTTTCCAAATTTTCTACAATGTATATGTATTACATCTATAATCAAAAAGGGCAAAAACTGCTGGACTGGATTTTTTTTTTAACCTCATCCCAATCTTCGATCACTAACACCTTCTCAATATCTCTACCTCAGCCCTTCCTGCTAAATAATCTTTGAAAAGATAAAGTATTGCTAGCATAATATAGCTAAGCAATGAGGGCCAGTCACTATCAGCAATGGAGAGCTTTATTATCTTATATTTTATTTGCCCTGAGGAATCTGAAGGCCCTTAAAAAGTCAAGTGCTATTTCTCCAGGGTGAAACTGGAACCCTGGAGGGAAGACTACCAATTTTGTGGGGCAGGAGAGGAAAAAAGGAGATCCACCCAGGGTGACTCTCTAGATGGACTGTTGCACAAATCTCTGCAGAAAGTTAATAAAATAAAAATTGGTGCCCTCATGTGGACTTGGTACACAATCATAAATATGTACTTATATTGATCAATCAGCTATTGCAAGCGTAAATAAGGAATAAAACAAAGTATCCACAGTCTGAACAATCATATGATAAGTAACAAATGAGTGTCAAAACAATAAGTGTCAGTACTGTATAGCACAGGGAACTCTGCTCAATGTTAGGTGGCAGCCAGGATGGGAGGGGAGTTTGGGGGAGAATGGATACATGCATGTGTATGGCTGAGTCCCTCTGCTGTCCACCTGAAGCTATCACAACATTTTTCATCGGCTATACCCCAATATAAGATTAAAAGATTTTAAAAAGTAAAACATAATTTTAAAAAAAATGAGTGTAAGGAAGACATCTGATTCTCTTTTCCTATGATCATCATCTTCCCTCTCATCTGGCTTTTATGTATTTTAGAAACCAAGCATTTTGCTAGCATATGTGTGTGTGTATGTGTAACATACATATAAAAATGGGACACTTTTGAAATCACTGCTCTCCTGTTAAGTCATATCCAATCCTAGCCTGTGTCAATAGACTACAATGAGCATCACCCTAGCCTACACATGTCAGGTTTCAAATAATCACAATAAAGGATAAAACATTCCTCTGTCTTCTAGTAGGGCTACAAATAATCCTCAAAATAATCATGTTGAGACCTTCATTAATTTATTTTTCACATTAATAAAAAAAAGCTTTGATAATTTTCTTCATTCTGATGTGACATATTCTTGGTTCCAAAAATCCTTTCTTGTGATTAACTTCTCTCTCTCCTGTGATCATGAAGCCCATTTCTCCTTGTTCTATTCTTCCTGTGGTGGAGAGTAACAGTTGCTTAGCCTTTTCCCCAGAAGCACTTCATTGTTAGAGTCTACCATGAGATTACTTATCCATTCTTTAAACAAAGTAATCCATGTTTATGTGACCCCCTCCTCAAACATTTCATTTTCCTATTCCAATCAAATTTATCGTTTCCCTTTTAATCTACTCCAAAAGAAAATCTGTCCTCTAAACCAAATCAAATATGTGAAGTTCTGGGTGATTTCTAAGCATCACACATTCCCTATTATAAATGAAGGAAATACAGAATTGTAAAGGGATTTCTTTGATGTCCTGGAACATATGGCTATGCTGAAGCAGACTGTAAGAACTGTTTTTTTTTTTTAGCACTGGACAAGTAAAACAAGGTATGCCGTTTGTGAAAGCCATTGATACTTGGTAAAATGGCGCCATCTAGTGCCTACATCTGCAAGAGAAGGGTAGGAAGAAAACTGGAAATCAATTACAGTGCAAAATGACAACTCCAGAAACTAGCAGGGCCAAGGCAATTTAATAACAATAGGTCGATTTACTCCAGGGACCATAATTCTTAGTCTATTGACTGGGTCCCTGGAGCAGCTTAACAACTAATACAGCCTTTTTCCAGGGAGAAACACACTGTTCTGAGTGTGCTAGAGAGGCTTACAAAGAGGACAAGAAACAAACTGCAACTACTTCATGCCCGGCACTGCTGTAAGCGTTTGCACCCTTCCTCTCCGCCCCCATATAATCATGACATCATCTTATAATGCAAGTATTATCACCCCCATTTTACAGATGAAAAACTGAGGCCAAGAGAAGCCAAAATCTTACCTTAGGTTTCAAACCCACTTTCTCTCTTTTGCACTACCCCTAATGCACAGGAAAACATCTCAGCTCCCTTTCCTATGCATCATTCTCCACGTGGAAGACCGGGGAGACACTGCCGCTCCAGTACTAGCACCAGGGAGTCCACACTGCGATGTACAACTCTGCTGAAAGATGCCAAAGGGGCAATCTGAAGACATGGAATGAAGAGGACAAACACTGGACTAGCATAAGGACTGGGCAGCAAAAGCATTTCCTGTAGCCCAGTTTGAACATCATTTTTTTGTTGCCGTTATTTTTGTCTGCCTTTAAATCAGTAGCTCCTGGCTGCCAGGGGCTATACTCTTGATATGTCACGCTAAGTTGCTTCAGTCATGTCTGACTCTTTGCAACCCCATGGGCTGTAGCCCACCAGGCTCTTCTGTCCATGGGATTTTTCCAGGCAAGACTACTGGAATGGGCTGCTATTCCCTTCTCCAGGGGATCTTCCCAACCCAGGGATAGAACCTGGGTCTTCCACACTGCAGGCAGATTTTTTACCATCTGAACCACAGGGAAACCCAGAGTATTTAAAGGTATTACATTTTCATTCATGTATGATACTATATTTTAAATTCAACCATTAGATCTACTTGGTAAATGAATCAATGAGGCCATTGGAAACAAGTATAGAAAACAGTAAGTATATTATCATTATAAAAAGAACAATGATGAGCTCCTGATATAACAAGGATAAAATACGTAAAAATAGAAATAAGAGACTTCCCTGGCAATCCAGTGGTTAGGACTTCCACTGCAGGGGGCACAGGTTCTAGCCTGATGAGGGAACTAAGACCCCACATACTTCAACTAGCAACTAAATATCCCACAGGCTGCAACTAAGACCCAGTACAGCCAAATAAAAATAAATATTTCTTAATGCAGTGAGTTCTTTAAATTTTATGGAAAGTTTTTGTTGATTTGTTGTTTCCTCAAAGAAATATCATGAAGTATAGTTGCATCCAGGAAAATTTTCTTGAGAATTCTATTCTAACGATTCTATTCTATTCTAATTCTATTCTACTCTAATATAAACAAAAAAAAATTAAAGGAGTTTTATATTTCTTCTAGAATACATGCATACACACTCTCAATTTTGATGACCAGTAGGCAACTGTAAAATATTCTCAAGTGAAAGAAAATCTTAGCCTGATACATATTCCAGCCTGTTTAAAAAAATAAACTAGTATTCTGTAAGGAAGTTAATTACATTGAGTATCTGAAGTCTTCCCAATGAGTCAATAACATCTTCCAATAGAATCCAAGCTGTTTCACTCCTAGGTTTGTCATAGAATCTCTATATAGCAAAAACTCACTTTAACTCTGTGGGCCTTCCCCTCATGTTGCAGGGGCGTTGGAGAATAGACAGGGTCTAGAACGTGGAGCTGTGCATTTCAAGTGTGAAGGTGAGCTCATAGCTCTCATCAGTAGAATAGAAGGTGTGAGAGGTTTCAAACAAATAATCACCTGTGCTTATCTATCCATTCTCGAAGTGGGTGTCTCTGTTAAAAAAAAAAAAAATTCTCTCTCTTTCTGTCAGCCCTTCAAGATGCTGAAGGGGAAGAAGGCAGCCCTGGCTCCCGCTATGGTGAAGAAGCAGGAGGCCAAGAAGGTGGTCAACCCCCTTTTCGAGAAAAGGTCCAAGAATTTTGGCACTGGACAGGACATCCAACCCAAAAGGGACCTCAACTGCTTCGTCAAATGGCCCCGCTACATCCAGCTGCAGCAGCAAATGGCTATTCTCTATAAGCGGCTGAAAGTGCCTCCTGCAATTAACCAATTCACCCAGGCCTTGGACCAACAAACATCTACTCAACTACTTAAGCTGGCCCACAAGTACAGTCCAGAGACGAAGCAAGAGAAGGAGCAGAGGTTGCTGGCCCGAGAGGAGAAAACTTCCAGCAAGCTGCCCACCAAGAGGTCACCTGTCCTTCGAGCAGGGGTCAACACTGTCACCACCTTGGTGGAGAACAAGAATGCTCATCTGGTGGTAATTGCTCATGACATGGATCCCATCAAGCTCATGGTCTTCCTGCCCACACTGTGCCGAAAGATGGGGGTTCCCTACTGCATCATCAAGGGGAAGGCCAGGCTGGGGCGCCTGATCCACAGGAAGACCTGCACCATCGCGGCCTTCACACAAGTCAACTCGGAGGACAAGAGTGCCCTGGCTAAGCTGGTGGAAGCCATCAGGACCAATTACAATGATAGGTATGACAAGATCTGCCACCACTGGGGAGGCAATGTTCTGAGGCTGAAGTCAGTGGCTCTCATCGCCAAGCTGGAAAAGGCGAAGGCCAAAAAGCTGGCCACCAAACTGGGCTGAGTGTGCACCACTGAGCTTTCTGTACATAAAAGTAATAAAAGATTCTTTTAAAAAAAAATTCTCAAAACCCCTGCCTAAGCTTCTCTTGTTTAGCAATACAGCTTTGCCAATGAGCCTAAATTAGGATGGCTGATGTGGAAGGACAAAGGAAACCATGACACAGGGGTATGAGAATGTGTTTCTTCAGGCAAAAGCAAATCATTCAAAAGAACTGGCACAAAGGGTGTGATCACTGAAAAGGTAGACAAGGGACAGATTGGCATGAGTGCTAAGGAAGTATACACTTTAGATTCTACTTCAGACTAGTGTTTCTCACATATAAGTAGCATAAAAGGAAAAATATTCTCACAGATCCTGTCTTGACTTAAATTCTCTTTAAATATCATGGCAGACACTGTTTATAATTCCCTTGTATTTGTTCTCACCATCTTCCTCTTAGTTAATAGAATTCTTCAAATTTTACCTCTAGCCTACATTTCCCAGCCTCCCTTGCAACTGAGGGATCAAATGACCACATTTCTGGCCAATGAGAAGTACATGGAAAGAATGTCTACACCATCTGGGTCATGTTCTCATAAGGAAGCTACTTGCCCCTTTACTTCCTGTCTACTCCTTCCCACAGGCTGGAAATCCAAAGAAATGCTGACAAACCAGCTTCAGCTTTGTGAATGAAGGCAATATTCCTGGACCTAACTGCTTACCTGTGCTCTATGTGACCAGCAACGTCAGCATCACCTGGGTGTTTGTGGAAGTGCAGAATCAGCCCAAACCAGGCCTATTGAGGTTGATTCTACAGTTAAATAAGATCTCCAGGGAATTCCCTGGTGGCTCAATGATTAGGACTCTGTGCTCTCACTGCCAAGGGCCCAGGTTCAATCTCTGATTGGGGAACTAAGTAACTTCAAGCCAAGCAGCACAGTAAACATATATATACATACACACACACACATACACACATACACATATATATTCCCAGGTGATTCATATTCACATTAATTTTGAGAAGCACCAATCTAGGAGAAGGCAAGAGGAACAAACTAGCAGGAAAATGGGTCTCCAGATGACAATGCTACAGTACTGGACAAGTGACTACCTCAGATGTTTATGAGAGAGTGGACTTTCTACATTTGCTTAAGCCACCTTTTTTTTTAATCTCTGATCCTACATGCAAATTATATTAATATATACAAATATAAAACATGGCATAAATACCCATCCATATTTTTTAATATAAATATATTTATGTATTCCTTTTAAAACCACACACCTTGGATGAAATGTGAAACTACACTCTTCCAACAGAAACCATACAACCTGCCTCCAAACATATTGAAGCTCAGGTTCTTTATGCCTCAGCACAGAAGGAATTCAGCAAGAGGCAAAGTGATAGGCAAAAAGTACACTTATCAATATCCTTTGTAAAGAGGTTGCATGAAAATGGGAGAGGATGGTCACGTACTAGGTCTTGGGTGAGTTCCTGAGGGTCTTGGCTTCAGGCAGGAAAGGATTCAAGAGCAAGCCATATGTTCCACAGGCAGAATGTGGCCCATCTCAGGTGAGAGCTGCCTGGAAATATGGGATGGTTAGATTTTATGGGCTCATAAACTATAAACTCATAAACTAATGACTGGGAGGGCTTCCCTGGTGGCTCAGTGGTAAAGAACCCACCTGCCAATGCAGCTGCTGTTGTTGTTCAGTCGCTAAGTCAAGTCTGACTCTTTGTGACTCCATGGACTGTAGCACGCCAGGCTCCCCTATCCTCCACTAACTTCCAGAGTTTGCTCAAATTCAGTAATGCTATCTAACCATCTCATCCTCTGCCCCCTTCTCCTTTTGCCTTTCCCAGCATCAGGATCTTTACCAATGAGTCTTTCCAGGGTCTTTCCCAGCATCAGGGTCTTTTCAAATGAGTCAGTTCTTCGCATTAGATGGCCAAAGTGTTGGAACTTCAGCTTCAGCATCAATCCCTCCAATGAATATTCAGGGTTGACTTCCCTTACAATTGACTGGTTTGATCTCTTTGCAGTCCAAGAGATTCTCAAGAGTCTTCTCCAACACCACAATTCAAAAGCATCAATTTTTCAGCACTCTGCTTTCTTCATTGTCTAACTCTCACAACCATACAAATTGTCGATGCAGGAGACAGGGTTTCAATCCCTGGGTTGGGAAGATCCCCCAAAGGAGGAAATGGCAACCCACTCCAGTTGTCTTGCCTGGGAAATCCCATGGAGATAGGAGACTGGCAAGCTAAGGTCCATGGGGTCACAAAGAGTCAGATACAAACTTAGTGACTAAACAACAAATGAGTAGAAGGATTACGTCAACTGCTTGGGGAAAGGTGTGGGTATTTCTAGGACCTGGGACACCATCCACATTGTGGACTTTTACCGTCTGCCCCAGGACTGTCAGGTACCTGTGGGTATGTATTTAGTATATGCTCTTGTATTACTGAGCTATGGTTTTCCCAGTAGTCATGTATGGATGTGAGAGTTGGACTATAAAGAATGCTGAGCACCAAAGAATTGATACTTTTGAACTGTGGTGTTGGAGAAGGCTCTTGAGAGTCCCTTGGATTGCAAGGAGATCCAACCAGTCAATCCTAAAGGAAATCAGTCCTGAATATTCATTGGAAGGACTGATGCTGAAGCTGAAGCTCCAGTACTTTGGCCACCTGATGCAAGGAACTGACTCACTAAAAAAGACCCTGATGCTGGGAAAGATTGAAGGCAGAAGAAGGGGATGGCAGAGGCAGAGATGGTTGGATGGCAAAACTGACTCAATGGACATGAGTTTGAGTAAGCTCTGGGAGTTGGTGATGGACAGGGAAGCCTGGCATGCTGCAGTCCATGGGGTCGCAAAGAGTCAGACATGACTAAGCAACTGAACTGAACTTGTATTATAATGAGTGTATAATGAGGCTCAAGGTATACAGGAAGTCAAATCATCCACTACCTTGGACTTAATTGGTTCTAACCAGTTTTTGTCGTATCCTCAATGGCTATGTTATTCTTTTAAAGGTTGTGCCCTGTCCCCTTCCCTCCTCACTTTGACTTTATTTGGTACCAACACCACTACTAAATCATATATGCAATATTGGTTTTAGCTGACCTGATTACATGCTGGTCCAGAGCCATAAAAAAATTTTTTTAATTATAAATGAAATAAAAACAAACTATAAAACCAATAAAAATCCAAATGAACAATTGTTTTAATATAATGAAATGGATGATGTTTTTCTGCTAGAACAAAGTCACTCTTCACAACATAGCAATGTACTGAGGCTTTCAGACAAATGCTCTTGAGTTTGGCAGGTTTGTACTACCACGTATTTTGTAAGAACTCAGTTCTGTTAGAACTTGACTCTGTTTGAAATACTGTCAGCAATTAATAGCACCAAAGGCCATGAACAATTAATAGCACCAAATGCCACATCATTTGACTTTGCTTCGCTTAAGTGTATCACTTAATATATTAAGTTACCTCTTTTCACATTCACCCAGGACAATTCAAGAAGCACTACTTAACACCAGTAATTTTATAAATACAATTGCAAATACAGTTTATAAGACTCTCACCCAAACCAAGAGAAATAAAACTTATTTTTATACAAAAAAAACTACAAAAAATGTCTATAGCAGCTCAGTGTAATAGCCAAAAACTGGAAACAACCCAAACATGTTTCAACAGGCAAATGGATAAATGGATATATACTGCAGTACAGTATATAACACAATGAAATACCTTTCAGTAACAAAAAAGATGTATTGATATGTATAACAACTTGAGTGGATCACAAATGCATTATTCTAAGTGGAAAAAAATTTCAAAAGCTTATATGGGACTTCCCTGGTGGTACAATGGATAGTAACCCACCTGCCAATGCAGGGGACACAGGTTCAATCTCTGGCCCGGGAAGACTCCACATGCTGCAGATTAAGCCCATGTGCCACAACTACTGTGCACGTGTGCCCTAGAGCCCATGAGCTGCACCTACAAAGCCCAAATGCTGCAACGACTGAAGCCCGTACATCTCACATCTGTGCTCCACAGCAAGAGAAGCCCATGCACGGAAATGAAGAGTAGCCCCCATTTGTCTCAACTAGAGAAAGTGCGTAAGCAGCAATGAGGACCCAGTGCAATCAAAAAATTTAAAAAGAAAAAATTCTTATTAAAAAAGTTTATATGTAGGATTTCATTTATATAACATTCGCAAAATGACAAAGTTATAATGAACAAATCACTGTCAGGCGTTAAGTTTTAAGGAGAATATGACTAATCATAAAGGGATGAAGTCACAGACTTTCTTTTATGCAATGAAATAATTTTGTCTCGTAAATATGTCAGTGTTAACACAAATCTACACATGTGATAATATTTTGTAGAATTAGGTCCATCTAGTCAAGGCTATAGTTTTTCCAGTAGTCATGTATGGATGTGAGAGTTGAACTATAAAGAAAGCTGAGCACCAAAGAATTGATGCCTTTGAACTGTGGTGTTGGAGAAGGCTCTTGAGAGTCCCTTGGGCTGCAAGGAGATCCAACCAGTCCATCCTAAAGGAGATCAGTCCTGGGTGTTCACTGGAAGGGCTGATGCTGAAGCTGAAACTCCAATACTTTGGCCACCTGATGCGGAGAGCTGACTGATTGGAAGAGACCCTGATGATGGGAAAGATAGAGGGCAGGAGAAGAAGGGGACGACAGAGGATGAGATGGTTGGATGGCATCACCAACACAATGGACATGGGTTTGGATGGACTCCGGGAGTTGGTGATGGACAGGGAGGCCTGTGTGCTGCAGTTCGTGGGGTCGCAAAGAGTCGGACACGACCGAGCAACTGAACTGAACTGATATACCTGAAAAAAAAGAGAGTGCATATAAAAACTGGTGAAATCTAAATAAAGTCTGCAATTGAGTTAATACCAATATCAGTTTCCTGGTTTGATAATGAATTGTAGTTTATGTAAAATGTTATCATTAGGGGAAGCTGAATATAGAGTATACGGGAACTCATAACACTATTTTTTCCACTTCTCCTAAATCTAAAAGTACTTCAAAATCAATATTTTTTATTGTAACCTAATAACATAAACCAATACAGAACATCTTTGAGCTTTTGGATTTTAGCCGATCCAGACATGACAGGTATCAAAGGAATACCCAGAGAAAGAAGAATTTAGAAAAGGAAAGAAAAATGCACCTTCAAAGAGAGCAAGGGAATCAGACTTTAGAAGGACTGGTTCATCAAGTAAAAAACACAAGAAGGACTTAAAAATTCACAGGATTACCAAGGCTACGAAGTTTACATTATCCCTTCATGATAAGAAAGCAGAAACTTACTCACAAGACAACTATATTCACAATACTCCTGACAATCTCCAGCCAACAACACAGCAAAAATTGGAGAAAAAACTATTTGGGGAGGAGTCTAGGATTGTAGGAAACATTCAATATTTTATTAGTCGGGAGATCAGACCAGTCAGGGTGACTCTGATTTATCTCAGGGTGTAAAGTTTGTTGTTTATTTTTTGTTTTTACTGTGGTAGGTGAAAAGTATAGACACACTGGAAGCAGAGCAGGTTTTGCTTTTGGGCAGACACCTGTGATTTGCCAAAAGCAGCTGCACTTCAACTCCTGGCATCTCAGTGACCAGGACAGACTATTTTCCTACACCACCTTCTGTGACCCCACTGGGCCTGAGGCTGTGTCTACTGTTTCCCATAGAACATCTGCACTTGAAAGATGGGGTAAACAACGAAACATTACTGAGCCTTAAAAATGAATGAAAATTTCACATTTGACTAACATAAAAACTACCATGTTATAAAGTCATGTATCTCTAAAGGCTAGATTATGATTATATGAATGAAAATCAGTCAGTTCAGTTGCTCAGTCATGTCTGACTCTTTGCAATCCCATGGACTGCAGCACACCAGGCTTCCCTGTCCATCACCAACTCCTGGAGCTTACTCAAACTCATGTCCATCAAGTCAGTGATGCCATCCAACCATCTCATCCTCTGTCATTCCCTTCTCCTCCTGCCTTCAATCTTTCCCAGCATCAGGGTCTTTTCTAATGAGTCAGTTTTTCCCATCAGGTGGCCAAAGTATTGGAGTTTCAACTTCAGCATCAGTCCTCCCAATGAATATTCAGGACTGATTTCCCTTAGGATGGACTCGTTGGATCTCCTTGCAGTCCAAGGGACTCTCAAGAGTCTTCTCCAACAACACAGTCCAAAAGCATCAGTTCTTCACCGCTCAGTTTTCCTTATGATCCAACTCTCACATCCATACATGACTACTGGAAAAAACATAGCTTTGACTAGACAGATCTTTGTTTGCAAAGTAATGTCTCTGCTTTTTAATAAGCTGTCTAGGTTAGTCACAGCTTTCCTTCCAAGGAACAAGCGTCATTTAATTTCATGGCTGCAGTCACCATCTGCAGTGATTTTGGAGCCCAAAAAATAAAGTTTCTCATTGTTTCCATTGTTTCCCCATCTATTTGCCATGAAGTGATGGGACTGGATGCCATGATCCTCATTTTTAGAATGCTGAGATTTAACCCAGGTTTTTTACTCTCCTCTTTCACTTTCATCAAAAGGCTCTTTAGTTTCTCTTTGCTTTCCGCCATAAGGGTGTATCATCTATGTATCTTAGGTTACTGATGTTTCTGCAGGCAATCTTGATTCCAGCTTGTTTTTCATGCAGCCCAGCATTTTGCATGATGTACTCTGCATATAAGTTAAATAAGCATGGTGATAATATACAGCCTTGACATACTCCTTTTCCAATTTGGAACCAGTCTGTTGTTCCACGTCCAGCTCTAAATGTTGCTTCTCGACCTGCACACAGATCTCTCAGGAGGAGGTCGGTGGTCTGGTAATCCCATCTCTTTAAGAATTTTCCACAGCTTGTTGTGATCCACATAGCCAAAGGCTTTGGCATAGTCAATAAAACAGAAATAGATGTTTTTCTGGAATTCTCTTGCTTTTTTGATGATCCAATGTATGTTGGCAATTCGATCTCTGGTTCCTCTGCCTATTCTAAGTCCAGCTGAAGATTTGGAAGTTCACGGTTCACATACTGTTGAAGCCTGGCTTGGAGAGTTTTGAGCATTACTTTGCTAGTGTGTGAGATGAATGCAATAGTGTGGTAGTTTGAGCATTCTTTGGCATTGCCTTTATTTGGATTAGAATGAAAACTTTTTCAGTCCTGTGACCACTGGTGAGTTTTCCTAATTTGTTGGCATATTGAGTACAGCACTTTCACAACATCATCTTTTAGGTTTTGAAATAGCTCAACTGGAATTCCATCACCTCCACTAGCTTTGTTCATAGTGATGTTTCCTAAGGCCCACTTGACTTCACATTCCAAGATGTCTGGCTCTAAGTGAGTAATCACACCATCGTGGTTATCTGGGTCATGAAGATCTTTTCTGTATAGTTCTTCTGTGTATTCTTCCCACCTCTTCTTAATATCTTCTGCTTCTGTTAGGTCCATACCATTTCTGTCCTTTATTGAGCCCATCTTTGCATGAAATGTTCCCTTGGTATCTCTAATTTTCTTGAAGAGCTCTCTAGTCTTTCCCATTCTGTTGTTTTCCTCTATTTCTTTGCATTGATCCCTGAGGAAGGCTTTCTTATCTCTCCTTGCTATTCTTTGGAACTCTGCATTCAAATCGGTATATCTTTCCTTTTTTTTTTCTCCTTTGCCTCTCACTTCTCTTCTTTTCTCAGCTATTTGTAAAGCCTCCTGAGACAACCATTTTGCCTTTTTGTATTTCTTTTTCTTGGGGATGGTGTTGATCACTGCCTCTGTCCATAGTTCTTCAGGCACTCTGTCTATCAGATCTAATCCCTTGAATCCATTTGTCACTCCTACTGTATGATTGTAAGGGATTTGATTTACTGAGCATGGCCTGGCCCATCAGAACAAGACCCAGTTTCCCCCTCAGTCAGTCTCTGCTATCAGGAAGCTTCCATCAGCCTCTAATCCTTATCCATCAGAGGGCAGACAGAATAAAAACCACAATCACAGAAAACAAACCAAACTGATCACATGGACCACAGCCTTGTCTAACTCAATGAAAACTATGAGCCATGCCATGTAGGGCCACCCAAGACAGACAGGTCATGGTGGAGAGTTCTGCCAAAATGTGATCCACTAGAGAAGGAATGGCAAACCACTTCAGTATTCTTGCCTTGAGGACCCCATGAACAGTATGAAAAGGCAAAAGACAGGACACTGAAAGATGAACTCCCCAGGTCGGTAGGTGTCCAATATGCTACTGGAGAAATAATTCCAGAAAGAATGAAAAGACAGAGCCAAAGCAAAAACAACACCCAGTTGTGGATGTGACTGGTGATGGAAACAAGGTCTGATGCTATAAACAGCAATATTGCATAGGAACCTGGAGTGTTAGGTCCATGAATCAAGGCAAATTGGAAGTGGTCAAACAGGAGATGGCAAGAGTGAACATTGACATTTTAGGAATCAGAGAATTAAAATGGACTAGAATGGGTGAATTTAACTCAGATGGCCATTATATCTACTACCATGGGCAAGAATCCCTTAGAAGAAATGGAGTAGCCATCATAGTCAACAAAAGAGTCCGAAATGCAGTACTTGGATGCAATCTCAAAAACGGCAGAATGATCTCTGTTTGTTTTCAAGGTAAACCATTCAGTATCACAGTAATCCAAGTCTATGCCCCGACCAGTAATGCTGAAGAAGCTGAAGTTGAATGATTCTATGAGGACCTACAAGACCTTCTAGAACTAACAACCAAACAGATAGATGTCCTTTCCATTATAGGAGACTGGAATGCAAAAGTAGGAAGTCAAGAGATATCTGGAGTAACAGGCAAATTTGACCTTGGAGTACAAAATGAAGCAGGGCAAAGGCTAAGAGTTTTGCCAAGAGAACACACTGGTCATAGCAAACACCCTCTTCCAACAACACAAGAGAAGACTCTACACATGGACATCACCAGATGGTCAATACCAAAATCAGGTTGATTATATTCTTTGCAGCCAAAGATGAAGAAGCTCTATACGGTCAGCAAAAACAAGACTGGGAGATGACTGTGGCTCAGATCATGAACTCCTTACTGCCAAATTCAGACTTAAATTGAAGAAAGTAGGGAAAAACACTAGACCATTCAGGTATGACCTAAGTCAAATCCTTTACAATCATACAGTGGAAGTAAGTGAAAATTTTAATAATTGTATTAACTGGTATAACTTTTTATATCAAGAACTTTGACTTGTATGGCAAAAACCATCACAATATTGTAATTATCCTGAAATTAAAATAAATAAATTTTATAAAAAGGAAGAAAAAAAGAACTTTGACTAATTATTTGACTAATTTCCTATTTTGTTGCTGTTGTTCAGTTGCTAACTCATGTCTGACTTTGTGACCACATGGACTGTAGCTTGCCAAGCTCATCTGTCTTCCACTATCTCCCAGAGTTTGCTCAAATTCGTGTCTATTAAGTAGATGACACTATCTAACCAGAGAAGGCAATGGCACCCCCTCCAGGATTCTTGCCCGGAAAATCCCATGGACGGAGGACCTTGGTAGGCTGCAGTCCATGGGGTTGCTAAGAGTCAGACATTTCTGAGCTACTTCACTTTCACTTTTCACTTTCATGCATTGGAGAAGGAAATGGCAACCCACTCCAGTGTTTTTGCCTGGAGAATCCCAGGGAAGGGGGAGCCTGGTGGGCTGCCGTCTTTGGGGTCACACAGAGTTGGACACGCATGAAGCGACTTAGCAGCAGCAGCACCTATCTAATCATCTCAACCTCTGTCACCACCTTTTCCTTCTGCTTTCAATCTTTCCCAGCATCATGGTCTTTTCCAATGAGTAAGCTCTTCTCATCTGGTGGCCAAAGAATTGGAGCTTTAGCAATAGTACTTCCAATGAACATTCAAGGTTGATTTCCTTTAGAATTGACTGGTTTGATATCCTTGCAGTCCAAGGACTCTCAAGGGTCTTCTCCAGTCCTATAATTTGAAATTATCAATTCTTCAGCCTTTAGCCATCTTTATGATCCAACTCGCACATTTGTACATGACTACTGGAAAAACCATCAGTTCAGTTCAGTTCAGTCACTCAGTCGTGTATGACTCTTTGCGACCCCATGAATATCAGCACGCCAGGCCTCCCTGTCCATCACCAACTCCCGGAGTTTACTCAAACTCATGTCCATTGAGTGGGTGATGCCATCCAACCATCTCATCCTCTGCTGTCCCCTTCTCCTCCTGCCCCCAATTCCTCCCAGCATTGGGGTCTTTTCCAATAAGTCAACTCTTGGCATGAGGTGGCCAAAGTACTGCAGTTTCAGCTTCAGCATCAGTCCTTCCAGTGAACACCCAGGACTGACTTTAGGATGGACTGGTTGGATCTCCTTGCAGTCCAAGGGACTCTCAAGAGTTTTCCCCAACACCACAGTTCAAAAGCATCAAGCATTCGGCGCTCAGCTTTCTTCACCATCCAACTCTCACATCCATATATGACCACTGGAAAACCCATAGCCTTGACTAGATGGACCTTTGTTGGCAAAGTAATGTCTCTGCTTTTTAATATGCTATCTAGGTTGGTCATAACTTTCCTTCCAAGGAGTAAGCGTCTTTTAATTTCATGGCTGCAGTCATCATCTGCAGTGGTGTTGGAGCCCAGAAAAATAAAGTCTAACACTGTTTCCACTGTCTCCCCATCTATTTCCCATGAAGTGATGGGACCAGATGCCATGATCTTAGTTTTCTGAATGTTGAGCTTTAAGCCAACTTTTTCACTCTCCTCTTTCACTTTCATCAAGAGGCTTTTTAGTTCCTCTTCACTTTCTGCCACAAGGGTGGTGTCATCTGCATATCTGAGGTTATTGACATTTCTCCCAGCAATCTTGATTCCAGCTTGTGCTTCTTCCAGCCCAGCATTTCTCATGATGTACTCTGCATATAAGTTAAATAAGCAGGGTGATAATATACAGCCTTGATGTACTCCTTTTCTTATTTGGAACCAGTCTGTTGTTCCATGTCCAGTTCTAACTGTTGCTTCCTGACCTGCATACAGGTTTCTCAAGAGGCAGGTCACGTGGTCTGGTATTCCCATCTCCTTCAGAGTTATCCACAGTTCATTGTGATCCACACAGTCAAAGGATTTGGCATAGCCAATAAAGCAGAAATAGATGTTTTTCTGGAACTCTCTTGCTTTTTTGATGATCCAGCAGATGTTGGCAATTTGATCTCTGGTTCCTCTGCCTTTTCTAAAACCAGCTTGAACATCTGGAAGTTCAAGTTCATGTATTGCTGAAGCCTGGCTTGGAGAGTTTTGAGCATTACTTTACTAGCATGTGAGATGAGTGCAATTGTGTGGTAGTTTGAGCATTCTTTGGGATTGCCTTCTTTGAGATTGGAATGAAAACTGACCTTTTCCAGTCCTGTGGCCACTGCTGAGTTTTCCAAATTTGCTGGCATATTGAATGCAGCACCTTCACAGCATCATCTTTCAGGATTTGAAAGAGCTCAACTGGAATTCCATCACATCCACTAGCTTTGTTCGTAGTGATGCTTTCTAAGGCCCACTTGACTTCACATTCCAGGATGTCTGGCTCTAGGTGAGTGATCACACCATCGTAATTATCTGGGTCGTGAAGATCTTTTTTGTACAGTTCTTCTGTGTATTATTGCCACCTCTTAATATCTTCTGCTTCTGTTAGGTCCATACCATTTCTGTCCTTTATTGAGCCCATCTTTGCATGAAATGTTCCCTTGGTATCTCTAATTTTCTTGAAGAGATCTCTAGTCTTTCCCATTCTATTGTTTTCCTCTATTTCTTTGCATTGATGGCTGAGGAAGGCTTTCTTATCTCTCCTTTCTATTCTTTGGAACTCTGCATTCAAATGGGAATATCTTACCTTTTCTCCTTTGCTTTTCATTTCTCTTCTTTTCACAGCTATTTGTAAGGCCTCCTCAGACAACCACTTTGCCCTTTTGCATTTCTTTTCCATGGGGATGTTCTTGATCCCTGTCTCCTGTACAATGTCATGAACCTCCATCCATAGTTCATCAGGCACTCTGTCTATCAGATCTATTTCCTTAAATTTATTTCTCACTTCCACTGTATAGTCATAAGGGATTTGATTTAGGTCATACCTGAATGGTCTAGTTGTTTTCCCTACTTTCTTCAATTTAAGTTTGAATTTGGCAATAAGGAGTTCATGATCTGAGCCACAGTCATCTCCCAGTCTTGTTTTTGCTGACCGTATAGAGCTTCTTCATCTTTGGCTGCAAAGAATATAATCAACCTGATTTTGGTATTGACCATCTGGTGATGTCCATGTGTAGAGTCTTCTCTTGTGTTGTTGGAAGAGGGTGTTTGCTATGACCAGTGTGTTCTCTTGGCAAAACTCTTAGCCTTTGCCCTGCTTCATTTTGTACTCCAAGGTCAAATTTGCCTGTTACTCCAGATATCTCTTGACTTCCTACTTTTGCATTCCAGTCCCCTATAATGAAAAGGACATCTTTTTTGGGTGTTAGTTCTAGAAGGTCTTGTAGGTCTTCATAGAACCATTCAACTTTAGCTTCTTCAGCTGGTTGGGGCATAGGCTTGGATTACTGTGATACTGAATGGTTTACCTTGGAAACAAACAGAGATCATTCTGTCATTTTTGAGATTGCATCCAAGTACTGCATTTCGGACTCTTTTGTTGATCATGATAGCTACTCCATTTCTTCTAAGGGATTCTTGCCCATGGTAGTAGATGTAATGGCCATCTGAGTTAAATTCACCCATTCCAGTCCATTTTAGTTCGCTGATTCCTAGAATGTCAACATTCACTCTTGCCATCTCCTGTTTGACCACTTCCAATTTGCCTTGATTCATGGACCTAACACTCCAGGTTCCTATGCAATATTGCTCTTTACAGCATCAGACCTTGCTTCTATCACCAGTCACATCCACAACTGGGTGTTGTTTTTGCTTTGACTCCATCCCTTCATTCTTTCTGGAGTTATTTCTCCACTGATCTCCAGTAGCATATTGGGCACCTACCAACCTGGGGAGTTCCTCTGTCAGTGTCCTATCATTTTTCCTTTCCACACTGTTCATGGGGTTCTCAACGCAAGAATACTGAAGTGGTTTGTCACTCCCTTCTCCAGTGGACCACATTCTATCAGACCTCCTTCTCATGACCCGTCCGTCTTGGGTGGCCCCACACAAAATGGCTTAGTTTCATTGAGTTAGACAAGGTTGTGGTCCATGTGATCAGATTGGCTAGTTTTCTGTGATTATCGTTTCAGTGTGTCTGCCCTTTGATGTCCTCTCGCAATACCTACAATCTTACTTGGGTTTCTCTTACCTTGGACAAGGGGTATCTCTTTACAGCTGCTCCAGCAAAGCGCAGCCACAGCTCCTTACCTTGGACGAGGGGTGTCTCCTCACAGCCGCCCCTCCTGACCTTGAACATGGAGTAGCTACCATAGCTTTGACTATATGGACCTTTGTCAGCAAGGTGATGTCTCTGCTTTCTAATACACTGTCTAGGTTTGTCACAGTTTTCCTTAGGAGATCCAACCAGTCCCTCCTACAGGAAATCAGTCCTGAATATTCACTGGAAGGACTGATGCTGAAGCTGAGACTCCAATACTTTGGCCACCTGATGCGAAGAACTGACTCATTTGAAAAGACCCTGATGCTGGGAAAGATTGAAGGCAGGAGGAGAAGGGGATGACAGAGGATGAGATGGTTGGATGGCATCACCAACTCAATGGATGTGAGTTTGAGTAAGCTCCAGGAGTTGGTGATGGACAGGGAAGCCTGGCATGCTGCAGTCCATGGGATTGCAAAGAGTCAGACACAACTGAGCAACTGAACTGACGGACTGACTGACTACTTCAGGTGTGAGAGGGCCAAATCCAAACTCAAAAACAATCCAATAAATGCATCATTTCCAAAAATATATTAAATAATGCCATTTGCAGCAACATGGCGGGACCCAGAGATAATCATACTAAGTTAAGTCACAGAAAGAAAAATACCATATGATGTCACTTAAGTGGAATCTTAAAAAAATGATACAAATGAACTTATTTACAAAGCAGAAACTGACTCACAGACATAGAAAACAAACTTACGGTTACCAAAGGAAAAAAGTAGGGTAGGGAGGGATAAACTGGCAAACACTATTATATATAATATAGATATTAACAACAAGGACCTATTGTATAGCATAAAGAACTACATTGAATATCTTAAATGGAAAAGAATCTGAAAAAGGATAGATAGACAATCAATTCAGTTCAATCTTTCAGTCTTGTCCAACTCGTTGCAACCCCATGGACTGCAATCTTTCCTAGCATCAGGGTATTTTCCAATGAGTCAGTTCTTTGCATCAGGTGGACAAAGTATTGGTGTTTTAAATGTGTATAATTGAATCCCTTTGCTGTATACCTGAAATATTGTAAGACAACTATACTTCAATTAAAAAATAAGATTTTTTTTTAATTTTAAAAAGTCAAAAGAAAATATGCAATCATGAAGAATGCAACCAGTAAACTACAGGACTTGGTACTCTTCCAGGTAAAGCCTAGAACAAATTATTTAATGAATGAATTGTGAGAACATAAAATAACAAAGCAGCTAATTTTCATATGAAAGGCACTGTACCAAGTGCTTTCCATATGTCATTATGCCATCTCATCTAATCCTTACCACATGCAGTAGGCATTGCTCTCACTCAGTAACAGAGCTGGGACTAGAACCCAGGGACCACTAACTCCAGAGTTTGCATTCTTAAACAAACACTATGCCCTCTTTACACAAAGGGATACAGTAATTCCTGGGATCCAGCTTGGATTTACCAAGAACAAGCCATGCCTAAATTTTATTACTCCTTTAAATGGAACTTCTAAACTAACAAACCTGAGAAGTAGGATAGATCCCATTTCAGCAAAGAATTGACAAGACTTTTATTATTGAAAAGAATAACTCGCTTGAGATGCAATCCTGAAGAGAGGCCACGGAGGATGGAGATAATCAGGTGTTGGAATGCGATAGTGTAAACTGAAGCTTCAGATGGAGGGCAGCAATGGATTTCTCCATAGGGTGTCCAAGTATCTTGTGAATTTTTCCCTATACTTGGACCCCAGCAATGAAACTCTTTCACACCAGTCCCCAGTTTGTTGTTCAGTCGTTCAGTTGTGTCCACCTCTTTGCGACCCCAAGGACTGCAGCACACCAGGCTTCCCTGTCCTTCACCTTCTCCAGGAGCTTGCTCCAACTTCTGTCCATCAAGTCAGTGATGTCATCCAACCATCTCATTCTCTGTTGTCCCCTTCTCCTCCTGCCTTCAATCTTTCCCAGCATCCAGGTCTTTTCCAATGAGTCAGCTCTTCACATCAGGTGGCCAAACTACTGGAGCTCCAGCTTTAGCATCAGTCCTTCCAATGAATATTCAGGATTAATTTATTTTAGGATGAACTGGTTGGATCCCCTTGCAGTCCAAGGGACTCTCAAGAGTCTTCTCCATCACCCCAGCCTCAAAGCATCAATTCTTCAGCCTTCTTTATGGTCCAACTCTCACATCTAGACATGACTACTGGAAAAACCATAGCTTTGGCTAGATGGACCTTTGTTGGCAAAATAATGTCTCTGCTGCTTAATACGTTGTCTAAGTTTGTCAGATTTTCTTCCAAAGAGCAAGTGTCTTTTAAATTCATGGCTGCAGTCACCATCTGCAGTGATTTTAGAGCCCAAAAAAATAAAGTCTGTCACTGTTTCCATTTTTTCCCCATCTATTTGCCATGAAGTGATGGGACCAGATGCCAGGATCTTCATTTTTTGAATGTTGGATTTTAAGCCAGCTTTTTCACTCTCCTCTTCCACCTTCATCAAGAGGCTCTTTAGTTCCTCTTCACTTTCTGCCATAAGGGTGGTGTCATCTGCTTATTTCTCCCTGCAATCTTGATTCCAGCTTGTTCTTCATCCAGCCTGGCATTTCCTGATGTACTCTGCATGTAAGTTATATAAGCAGGGTGACAATATACAGCCTTGATGTACTCCTTTCCCAATTTGGAACCAGTCTGTTGTTCCATGTCTGGTTCTAACTGTTAATTCTTGGCCTGCATACAGGTTTCTCAGGAGGCAGGTAAGGTAGTCTGGTATTCCCATCTCTTGAAGAATTTTCCACAGTTGTGATCCACACAGTCAAAGGTTTTAGCATAGCCAATGAAGCAGATGTTTTCTGGAGTTATCTTGCTTGTTCTATGATCCAACTGATGTTGGCAATTTGATTTCTGGTTCCTCTGCCTTTTCTAAATCCAGCTTGAACATTTGGAAGTTCACAGTTCACGTACTCTTGAAGCCTGGCTTGGAGAATTCTGAGAATTACTTTGCTACATGTGAAATGAGTGCAATTGGGGTGTAACAAACTATAGCACAACTAATCCTGACCTCAAACAGATGGCCTGGAGAGACTTGTGAGAATATTCCACCAAGGAGGCAGCAGAGAGCAGCAGGTGGCTCCAAGCAGAGTCTGTCCCCCAGGGCCAACTCAGTCCTCAGCCAATGGCACCCAGGTAAGGTCCAAAATCTCAGAGTATGCAAACACAGAGCTTCAGAAACTGCCCCTTCTTAGTCTCACTTGACCCAACTGCACCACCACAACAAATGATACTGCCAAGGCAAATGGCTGGAAAAGGGAGGTGGCAGGAAAAAGCAATTTATTATTCACAGATTGAGGGTCAAGTTAGGGAGAGGGCAGGGCTTCACTTGCTTTAACACAACTTGTTTTTCAGGTTCTGAAAAGTTTCACCCTTTTCAGCTTTGCTTCACATCCATGACTAAAGGAATTTTAAATGGAGATTTAACACAGATAAATGTATCCTAAGAGATTTACTTCAAAAGGCTCCTCTTGTCTCTCAAACCTGAAAGCTCAGAAAGAAGCTATGAGGCTATGGAGCCTGAAAGTGAAGTTTCCTTCCTGTCCACCCAAACTCTTAAAGGCCACGGAAAGATTTGCTTTAAGTTACAGATTCCTGGGCCCCAATCACTCTTCAGAGCATCCTAACTTTGAGAATCCTGAAATTTAATAACTGTTGACACCTGAGCAGTGGACGATGATGTGTGAGTTGAAGGACCCAAGAATTCTAGGTCATTGTGTGTACTTAAAAAATATTCACAACCTAAAAACTGTGAGTTATATTTTATTTGATAGGAATTTTTTAGGACTTCAAACCCAGGAGATAGCATCTCAAGTAACCCTGAGAAAACTGCTCCAATGAGGTGAGGGGAGGAGCCAGGTTACATAGAAGTTTTGCAACAAAGGACAGGTAGTCTGAACATCAAACAATTATTAATTAAAGAAAACCAGGTATCCCAAATTTAAGGAATTTACTGCTTTTCTATGAATGGGAAGATGCAAGAATCTGGGCTCACTGGAATCACTCCTTTGATATGCACCTCAGCTATCTGGGCCCAGTATCCTGTGTCTTCACATCCTGAGCTTCGTCAGAGCTTTCCCTGATAGCTCAGTTGGTAAAGAATCCACCTACAATGCGGGAGACCTGGGTTCCATCCCTGGGTTGGGAAGATCCCCTAGAGAAGAGAAAGGTTACCCACTCCAGGATTTTGGCCTGGAGAATTCCATGGACTGTATAGTCCATGGGGCCACAAAGAGTCGGACACAACTGAGCGACTTTCATTTCACATCCTGAGCTTCCTCGGGGCTCACCTCAGGAAGTGGGTGGAGTCTGACGGCTGCTAGATGGCAGGTATTCTTTCCTTCCTGAGTTCCCTCAGGGCTCACCAGCTCACCATCTGTGGTGGCTGTAATTACTAAGACTGTAACATCCTTTGTTTACTGATGTGGCAAGAAGTATTCCATTTCTCAATTGTTACATTGGTCAACAATATTAGGCCCAGAATGAGGGCTCTGACCTGCTAGGAGCTCAGATTTGAATCCAATGGATGATCCCACTTGTACAAGAAAGCTTCTTATGACTACAGAACAAGGTCTCCCTTCAACCATATAGGAACAGACTTCAGTTTGCCAGGACCACAGTTTGTCCTTATAACAGATGCCTGGAAAACTTTACTTATATTGGGGTTTTAAAATGGCTGGGGAGTGACCTGCATATAACCTAGATAACTGCAGTTTTCCTCTTTTTTGTAGATCAACCTCACACAAATCTCGTGTGGAATCTAACAAACCCAATTCCAAAGGCTCTCCCAGTGAAAAGGTACTAACCACCCCCTCACATTTCTCTTTCCCTCCCCCCTCAACCAAAATCCCCTTAGTCTAGCCCAAAAAAGTCACCTTCGACTAAAAGGTAGTTCTCTAAGGAAAGCTGATGGCCCCCACTTTTAAAACTACTGCCTCTAGCAATTCAAAGGCTCTAGAAGTTAAAATTAACCCCACAAGCAATTAACCCAGTTCAAGTGACCTCTGGGAATTTGGCTATTTTTTTTTTATTTTTAATCTGAGGTAATTCAGTTCCAGTATAGGGGGAAAAAAATCTTTGAACTAAAATCCATAATCTCCAACATTCCTAATTTTTTATATTAATCAAGACTCTATTCATCCATATCTCAACCAGAAAGTAAGAAGGCCAAACTAAATAAGTCTTCCCACCTTAATCTTTCCACGGATTTAATTTTAGATGATACCCAGAAGCTCTTGGATCTGTCTATTCAATTTCTTAGAGCGACTGGACTACCAAGAAGACCTCCTATGTTAATCTGACCAACAGTCCAGAAAGATTCTTCTGGCAGTTTTTCTCAACAATCTTCTCTCATTATAGACACCAAGGGGAAGCTGCACATTATTCCTATCTAGTCTTTAAAACAAAGGTGGCTGAAAAAGAAAAAAACAAAGGTGGCTGTACTCTACTGGCGGCTCCCAACAACAGACACAGCCCAAAGTAGACCCAATGCTAAAGGTGTGAGGGCCTCCAGGGCCATCCCATGTGAGAACTCAGGATTCCTCCCAGTTCAAAACTCCATAGAGTTTCTGAAGCACTGTAAGCATTGGCAGTGGGGGTGGGGGAATCTCTAATGCCCTTTGTGGCCTTCAGGCATGTAAGAGCTGTGGGGGAGGGGGGTTGAGACTTTTTTTTTTTTAAACCCACATGAAATCACTGTGGCATCCAGTTTCTATTCACAAAGAAAAAGCTCCAGTCCGTCTTTTAATTTTTCTGAAACATTCCTGACATTACAGAACTAAAGTGAAATGTATTAATATTCCACTCTTACATTTCCATGACAAACAAAAAAAGAGAAGCTTATAAAACTAAATATGGATCTCAGCATTAACAGCTGAACAGAGAAAGGAATTAAAACGCTTTAATTAAAAAATCACAAGTGGATGATAAAGTGTGTAGAAACTGAAAATTTACAAACTATTTAAAACCTGGAATTGCTGACTGTTCAGAAACTACACAGATGGATCATGGGTGGTGGTGAACAGCAGAAAGGGATTATGGATGAATCTGCATTGTTCTAACTGCTCCCCAAGACTCTTAATAACAAACGATTTAAGACCCTTAAAGTTCTCACTAAGAATAAGAATCTTCTAGCCAACTAAACTTCCCACTCATCCTGTCAATTAGTTTCCAAATGAATCATTTGTAACAGCCCATCTGGGAAGCATGTCCTGATGACACTCTCATTGAAAGGCCCCTGGATCCCCTCAAATATTTGCTTGGCTATTGTTCCAATCCAGCCTGCTGAGCCTTGGCTGTACAGTCTTTTGGTAACAGGAACCAAGACATCCTCACCATGCAGCTGGTTCCTGGATAAACATTCCCTCCCCTTCCTCAGATGCACTAGAATAAGAAGCCCATAAATCTTCCCATTAAGGATCAGCCTGCTACACCTTATCTCAGTTCAGATTAATTAGGTCAAATAGATGGTATTAATAAATCAAGACCTGTAGAATCACAAAACCTTTAAACGCAAAAAGAATTGGTTGCATTGTTTTTCCTAACCCTCAGAGTATTTTGGAATCTGCTCTTCAATGCTTTAGAAATCCTGCAATGTGGCAGAATGAGGACAAAAATGCAAGTGTCTTGGACTTCCCTGGTGGAGCAGTGGGTAAGAATCTGCCTGCCAATTCTTATCCCCATATCCAGGGGACATGGGTTTTGTTAGGTAGTTAGAATAGGGAAAAGGAGTCCAAAATGGTGGTGGGAACAAAAAAACATATAAAAAGAGGAGCCAAAGCCTCTTCTCTCTCTCTCTCCCGTGACTCACTCTCTCGCCCCCACCCCCCGCCCCTCACTCCCTCTCTCTCCTCTCCCACACGATGGGGCGCTCTTCTCATCCCGTCTTTGGATCGAAGTGCCCTCACACCTCGAAGATGGATTTTCCTGCTATCGTCTGTTAGAAAAAACGCCGCGGGAGGAAAAAAAGCCGCCTCTAAGGACCGGTGGTAAAGGCCTTTATTAAGCGTCGCTCTCAGGCAGAACTCCCAGGGGCTGGTGAGTGAGGAGACAAAGGGAGTCTGCAAGGTATGAGGGGTGGGGAGGGGTTTTACAGTCCGGGCCGGTGTCCAGGCCAGGTCTTTTCATATAAGGAAGAAAGCGCGGGCAACAGCGGTGGTCAGTGTCCGAGGGCTCTATGTTGGTACCTGATTGGACCAGGCTGCAGGGGGCCAGCCCCTGGAAGTTTAGCCAGCCTCCGGAATTTGCCTTGCAGCACTTTCCCGGGGGCATGCCCCGACCTTTCATCGTCTAAATAAATAGAGCTGTAACACTGAACTGTAACAGTGATTTATTTAAGAGCTATAACACGGTCTGTCCTCTGAGAGCTATGACCCGCCGAGGGGCTTTAATGTCCGTCACTCCAAATCTTTGTTGTGATGAGACAAAGAACCGAGGAGCATACACTCGTGACATTTATGGTGCCGTGACTCGGATAAAACCTGGCTGAAACAACCTCCACGCGGAAGAGGCCAAGCGCAGCAGGAGCCCGACTCAGCAAAGATCCCCAGGTAGAAGCGGAACCGAAGAAAACCCAGCACAGTGGAAGGCCCGTCGTGCTGGAAACCGGGGCAGCGGAAAACGAACTCAGCAGAAAGCCTACACAGCTCAGGCTCAGATTCCAGAAGACCTTCGGTTAAGGTAGGAGGTCCTCGCTCCTGTGGCTGGAAGGACATGCCTAACAATTACAATCTCTCGTTTCTCGTTTCCTTGAACCCCCCGCGAACAGGCAGGCGGCAGTGGGTGCAACTGAGGGACTCTGGAGAGGCTACTCTTCAGTATGTCCCAAAGGCAGTATCTGCTGAGCCCCTATAGTGGTTACCCAAGCTGGTGGGGGTTCTTCTGTCCTTACTCTTTGTGCCAAAAATCAGGCCAATGGAAACTGAGCACCGGTCAGATATCTAGCAAATTTTCCAGTAGGCTATGAAGGGGATTCCTTGGCACGTTTTCCCCACTGCTTTTTCCTCTTTTCCTTCAGCTCTTTCTCCTGGGACGCGAACCCGACCAAAACCCAGGATGCCCGGCTCAGGCTCTGAGGTCTTGTTGCAAAAATTCAGTGAGACAGAGTGATAAGTGGGAGGTGGATTTGTTAGGATTCAGAGAGAAGCACAAGCTTCAGGGTGTGGACCATTGCTGAGGGCAAGGGTTCGGGTCTTGGAATGCAGCCTAAGTTTTGCGAGAGCAGGGGTTAATTCATATGCTAATGAGTGGGAGGATCATCCCAGCCATTGGGGAACCACTCACTCCTCCCTCTGTTGACCGTGCCTTAGAGCTGTTCTGCCACCTCTGGGTGTGTCTTTTGGCTTACAGATTGGGGATTAAGGGTTGCTCAATTTGACTTGTCATCTTGGACCCAATTGACTTTAATCAGTTTATGTTATGCCCTTGTGCTATGTCATTCTTCCAAAGGTTGTGCTCTGTCCCCCACCCCGCCTTTTCCTTCCTGTTTCATGCTCCTTTCCTCAGCCCCATCCGGGCCCACAATGTTGCCTCTACAATCTTCTAGAGGGATAACCAAAAAAATAGCTGGCCTCGGGAGGAAATTACTGTATAATATCCAACCCCTTAGTCCTACCTAGCATTGGTCACACTGGAGATCTTGGGGACGCCTAAACTCCAGTCCGGGGGTCCCAGGAGGTCATCACGCCTTGACCTGCCTAGGGATCTGGTCCTCAAAAGGTTGTCACGCCTCAGCCTTTCGGGGATCCGCTAGTCCCAAGGGTCCCAGGAGGCCATCATGCCTCGACCTGCCCGGGGATTTGATCTCTAGGAGGCTGTCATGCCTCAGCCTGCCTGGAGATCTGCATCCTGACCCGGGGACGCCTGGCTCTTAGGTTGCCACAGTACTGGGTAGGATAAGCTTCAAAAAGCCTATTCGTTTTTTCTTTTCCTTTTCCTCCCTAACATGACTGTTTTTCAGATGGGAAATAACCAATCCACTTCCCAGCAGATGCCCTTGAGATGCATCCTTGATAACTAGACCCTGAACATACTAGGGTCTTAAAGGAAGCCTGGAGGTATGCAACAGGGCTTCACATGTCAAGCGATAGATACCCAGTAGGGGAAACTGCAGTCCCCTCCCCCAATCCTAACTGGAATTATAATGACCCTGAGCACATCTGGAAAAGGGATCATTTTCTAATCTGTATAAGGCAGGACTGAAAGCAGCCCAGCAAAAAGTAATCAGCTATACCCGGGTCTCAGCAATAACTCAGGAGTCCAATGAGAACCACATTGCCTTTCTAGAAAGGCTAAAAGAGGCCCCCCAAAAGTTTACCAATTTGGACTTAGACTCTTACGGAGGACAGGTGGTTTTAAAAGACAAATTCCTGTCCCAGTGTGCATCAGATATCAGAATTAAGTTACAACAGCTACAGCAGCAGGACTCTGCTGCCTCTCTAGATGAGATGATCCAGACAGCCACCAATACCTTTTATAACAGAGAAAGGAGAAGGAGGCCAAGGCCCAGGAGAGGGAGAGAAGGAAAGAGACAAGGCATGCCCAGATGCTGGCCGCCCTCCAGGGGAGCCCTATGGCACACCCCGAGCCCTTGAATGACAAGGCACGAGGCAAATGTCTAATCTGTAGACAGGCGGGGCATTGGGCCAAAGAGTGTCCTAGTGACAAGTCTCCTAGAACAGCTTGCCACAAATGCCATCAACTGGGACATTGGGTGGCACTCTGCCCTCGGGACCCAAGAGCCTCAGGGTCAAGCGCCAAGCCTTCCCTCATGATGGTTCACGAGGACTAAAGAGCCCGCTCCAGTCAGCCCGCCTGTCACAGATAACCGTCACGGGGCTGGAGCCAAGGGTGCAACTGGATGTGGCAGGTAGGTCCAAGAATTTATTGGTTGACACAGGGGCTACCTACTCTGTCTTGATCTCCTACTCCGGAGCCTTCTCCTCCCAAACCTGTACCATTTTGGGTGCTATGTCCATGAAAGAGAGGGAATAGCCTTGGGAGTGTTAACTCAAAGGTTGGGATCTGAGCCCCAGCCTGTAGCTTACTTATCCAGGAGACTTGATCCAACCGCCCAAGGCTGGCCCCCCTGCCTTCGAAAACTTGCAGCTATTGCAATCATGATAGAAGATGCTTTAAAACTCTCCTTTGGGGGCAAACTAACTATTTTTACCATCCACCAAGTAAAACAACTCCTAAATGGGAGAGGCCATTTATAGATGTCTGATCAAAGAATCCTCAGATATCAAGTAATACTGATGGAAAATCCAGGCCTCACTATATCCCCTTGTGAGGTTCTTAACCCAGCCACCCTCCTACCTACCCTCGAGGGCTCTCTCCCCTTTCACTCCTGTCTAGAAACCTTGGACCACTGGACAAAACCCCGAGAGGGATTGTCAGAAGATCCTCTGATCAATCCTGAAGAAATCTGGTACACTGACAGAAGCAGCTTTGTCTTGGATGGAAAAAGAAGAGCTGGATATGCAGTAGTCTCCAATTTTGAGATCATAGAGGCTAAGCCTCTGCCACCAGGTACTTTGGCCCAATTAGCTGAGCTCATAGCCCTGACTCGAGCTTTAGAGCTGGGAAAAGGAAAAAGAATAGCCATTTACACTGACTCCAAGTATGCCTTTCTGGTGCTACATGCACATGCAGCTATTTGGAAAGAAAGGGGCCATTTGACCACCCGAGGGTCCCCAATCAAATATGGTGATCAAATCCTTAGACTCTTAGAGGCAGTCCATCTGCCCACTGAGGTTTCAGTCTCCCACTGTAAAGGACACCAAAAAGGGAGCACAGAACCAAGGGAACCACAAGGGAACCAAGCAGCTGACCAGGCAGCTAAGAGAGCAGCATTACAAAACCATGACCTAATAGGGGTTGCCACCTTAGGTCCACAGACTAACTTGCCAGAAACTCCTTCACATACTGAAGGTGAGACTCTTAAAGCTAAGAGTGAGGGCTTTCAAGAAGATCTTATGGGGTGGCTCCAAAAGGAGGGGATCCTTTTTCTGCCTGGGAACCTCCAGTGGAAGTTGGTTAACTCCTTACATGCCACCACTCATTTAGGAGAAAAGGCCCTCCAAAGATTACTAGATAGGTCTTGCAGAGGAACAGGCTTCCAGACAACTATAAGACAAGTGGTCTCCTCTTGTCCCACTTGCCAATTAAACAACCCCCAAGGAGCTCAAAGACCCCAGCTGGCCCAGCCCGTCCAACAACGTGGGGCCTATCCAGGAGAGGACTGGCAGATGGACTTCACCCAGATGCCAGTTTCTCAAGGGTATAAATACCTATTAGTCATGATAGATACATTCACAGGATAGATTGAAGGCTTTCCCACCCGAACTGAGAAGGCTGAGGAGGTGGTGAAAAAAAAAAAAACTGCTCCATGAAATCATTCCAAGGTTTGGTCTGCCCAGGTCATTACAAAGTGACAATGGGACGTCATTTTCTTCTAAGATCACCCAAGGAGTCTCTAAAGCATTGGGCATTACTTATTATCTCCATTGTGCCTGGTGGCCTCAGTCTTCAGGGAAAGTAGAAAGAGCCAACCAATTCTTAAAATCAGCAATAAAAAAGATAACCCAAGAGACCTCCCTGGGATGGAAGGAGGCTTTACCAATAGCTCTCCTCCATACCCATATAGCCCCTAAGGAACAGGTTGGTTTTAGTCCTTATGAGATGCTATATGGGAGACCTTTTGTTTATGTCAATGACCTCTTCCTAGATCCAGAGGTTCAGACCCTCCAGTCTTATACCATGGCCATTGGGCAATTCCAACAGGATATACACTTGTGGGGTATGAACCAGGACCCAAAAGACTCTAAGGACTCACCACTATATGCTCCAGGGACTCAAGTCCTAATTAAAGTCTGGAAAGATGTGTCCCCAAAGGCTCAACTCCAGCCCACGTGGAAGGGCCCCTACCCTGTAATACTTTCTACTCCCACAGCGGTCAAGGTGCCAGGACATGACTCCTGGATTCACTACTCACAAGTCAAGCCATGGAAGAAAACAGAAGAGGACACTCAATACACTTGTGAGCCCCTGGGAGATCTCAGATACCTATTCAGAACTACAAATGAGTGCCCTTCTAATAAACAACCCCAAAATCTGGTCTCTGGGGATAAGATTTCTCAAGACAGCTCTAAAGAGCCAACACAGCTTGGCAGAGATTGTACTCCAAAACAGACAGGAGATAGATCTTCTGGTCCCTGAACAAGGAGGGACTTGAGCCATCCTGGTGATGTAAATTTAAAATTGGCTAATGCCCCTACTAGTCCTTGTTATGCCATACTGATGCTGCTAATGACTGTTCCATGTACTGTCAATTGCCTAACCTGTCTTGTCTCTGCCCAGGTCAAGCTATGACATGCAGCGCCAGTTCAACAAAGATATAAAACTACAGCCAACCACAGAAAACATCAGTCACCCTTAGATGGACACCGCTATAAGGACTCTGAGGCCTGAGACTAGCAAGAGGGGGAGGCCCAATGCCCCTCGCCATCCCAGTTCAGCAGGAAGTACCCAGAGAGACCTCAACGCCCCTATTCCCAAAGAATTGGGCCTCCCATCTCTTGAGGGGGGAATGTTAGGTAGTTAGAATAGGGAAAAGGAGTCCAAAATGTCGGTGGCTAAAAGACCTGGAAGGGAAAGCCCGCGAAAATAGAACAAAGGAAGGTCCGAGGACTGGAGTGAGAACCTCAGGTAAAACAAACAACGCTCCTGCCTAAGCCCAATTTGTATAGGACAGGCCCAGGGGGAACAAAAAAACATATAAAAAGAGGAGCCAAAGCCTCTTCTCTCTCTCTCTCCCGTGACTCTCTCTCTCTCCCCCCCTCCCCCCCTCTCCTTCTCTCCCCCCCTCTCTCCCTCTCTCTCCCACACGATGGGGCGCTCTTCTCTTCCCGTCTTTGGATGGAAGTGCCCTCACACCTCGAAGATGGATTTTCCTGCTATCATCTAAATAAATAGAGCTGTAACACTGAGCTGTAACAGTGATTTATTTAAGAGCTATAACATGGTCTGTCCTTCGAGAGCTGTGACCCGCCGAGGGGCTTTAATGTCCGTCACTCCAAATCTTTGTTGTGACGAGACAAAGAACCGAGGAGCATACACTCACGTGACAGTTTGATCCCTGATCTGGGAAGAATAGACATGCCACAGAACAACCAAGCCCATGTGCCACAGCTACTGAGTCTGCATGCTGCAACTGCTGAAGACTACATGTCTAGAGCCTGTGCTCTGCAACAGGAGAAGCCATCTCAGTGAGAAGCCCTCACACTACAATAAAGAATAGTCCCTAATAGAGAAAGCCTGCACAAAGCAACTAAGACCCAACGCAGCCAATAAAATAAAGTTAATTATTTTTTTAAAAGAAATGCAAGTGTCCTGATCACCAAGCCAGGCTCCCATATCATCCATAAGTTACTGAAGATCTAGTTGGTCCAAGATTTCTGGCCTTTTTCTTATCCTGATTTCTGACACAAAATTGTGATAATTGTGATAAAGAAAACATAATTTATCATGTTACATCCAGTTAACAAAAGTGAAACCACTTTTAAGCTATTTGTGGGTATTTCTTTCATTCATTCATTCAGTGGTTCAACAAATATGTATGCCAGGCTCTAAAGAGACATCAGAGAGTGGACAGACCTCTGCCACTAGTGGAGGAATCTGGACAAATAAATTGGCCATGATAATATAACAAGATAACCTGGTGATAAAGGAAGTTCAAAAGGGGCACAGTAAATTCTTATTCAAGCCAGTGGGTCAAGGGAGAAGAGGAATCAACTGGGGAAAGACCTGGTGGTCCAGTGGTTAAGACTCTGTGCTTCCAATGCAGGGGGCACGGGTTTGATCTCTGCTCAGTCTGGAACTAAGATCCTACTTGCCGCAACTGAAACCTGACACAACCCAATAAATATTTGGGGGGGAAAAAGTAGGGAAATCATGATACCAACTCATTTTTCAACAAAATCTAATAATCTTAAATAATAGAAATTGTGGAGTGAATTTTGTGTATAACTTTAATAAGAGGGTTGGTATTTTTTATTATTTAAAAATCAACTTTCCTTTCCTTATCCACATCATTGAAGGACTTTTTTTTGGAGGGGGGGAAGGGGGGCCATGGGGTGTTTGCTTGTTTCTTTTTGGATTTTTCTGGCCAGGTCATGGGGCTTGTGGGATCTTAGTTGATACTTTAGACCGAGTTGACAATGATTCTTTATCCTCTAAACTTCCTTCTAAGGCAGGCTAAGATTAGGGTTAGACAAAGGTTTTATTATTCCTACAAGCAACTTTTTGAGAGTTAAAACAATGTAAACTTCTTCTCTGGAGCATTTTCCCTCCTATCAGCAGATAATAATATGCCACTGAAAACCAGCACTGACTTTTCTTGAGGGAAACTTCACCTCAAGGCCCATCTCACCTGCTTTGATAACTGCTTCCAAGAAAAAGAAAATCCTGTCAACGTAGTGGGATCACAGACACAAGGAAAGAAACATTAACCATCTTATTGATTTCTGAGATTTGAAGGCTATTAAATTTTTTCTCTGTTGACAGCTTGCTGCTGCTGCTGCTAAGTCACTTCAGTCGTGTCCGACTCTGTGCAACCCCATAGACGGTAGCCCACCAGGCTCTGCCGTCCCTGGGATTCTCCAGGCAAGAATACTGGAGTGAGTTGCCATTTCTTTCTCCAACTTAGGAAGACCCAAAATAGCAAAAATCCTTTCATCTGGCATGCCAACTCGGATTGCTGCATGGCAGCTACCTGAAGCATTCTCCTGGGAAGGCTGAGGATTTGGTGAGACAACTTAGGTGCTCTGGTAATGACCACTGTGATCATGGAGGCCACCTCTGACACAAGATAAGAATTTGCCCTCCAGGAGGTAAGTCCTATTACAACCTACCCTGAGGCAAGTACATCCAGCAGAATTAACTAGAATCATTTGGCAAGGATGGATGACCAACAGTCAGGGCAGAATGGGAATAATTCTGGTGGCAAGGAATCTGTTCCTGAAGCTATTTGCTAAGTCTGGGTAGCTGATTTTATGTCTTTAAGTAGATGGGGTTACTGAATCCCAGCTGGGGAGAATCTTATCCTGCTGTTTTATAGCTAAAACATGGAAAAACATCACAGAAGTTGTGATTCAACAGATTGGAGCTGTAGACTTAAGGTTTGTACATATATAACTCACTTTTTAAAACTTAATTAAAAATAATCCTATCAGCTGCGGATGATCAGCCTGTGTTGGAGTCAATACTTACTGAGGGTCTTGTGGTGATGCAGTTCACTCCTCTGTCTCCACTGTCCTGTCCAGTGCCTGGTACTAGCAAGCAACCAATACATAGGAGTTGAATAAACAAATAGATGCTCCACAAGAGGAATTCTTTTTATGGTTAAAGTAACCAATAACACTTGCTTTTGCACTTTTACAGACCCAAATTCTCTTTGCTGGACAACAAGGTACAAAGTCTTAAGGATCTCGAAGTAGTCCAAAAGCCTTGAGCATGTTCAATGTTTCATTTCTGAGAAAAACTTACCTTCCCCATAGCCATCTAAATCAGTCAGTGCACACTTGTTTGTCTGTTTGGGCCTCCCAGTGTCCATTTCCTCAGCTTTGGTCTCAATTCCCAGTTTTCCCCCCGAGAGCCCACCCACTCTGGGTCCCCAGCCGCCCGGAGGAAGTTCACTCCACTGCCCAGCATTACAGTGAATGTGTGTCCCACCTCAAGGCAATTAGTCTGGCACATTCTCCAGGCCACAGTGATTTCCTCAGTGGAGGAAATTATTTGCTAGGCTCATGGGAAAGAGAAGCTTTCTCTTATCCTCCCCAAGCCTGAGTCAGAAAGATGGGAAGTTGAAGATTCCAGGGACAGTTACACAGAGCCTTAGGAGGGGCCAGCACAGAGCAGAACCAGAGGGGCATCCTGCACGCATCACCTGAGTCCTGACTCAGGTCTCACCTGAAGCAGCTTTACCTGTGGCCTTCTCAGTGACAAAAGCCAATGAACTCTTTTGCTTTGTTTCTTTATTTCAAGCTAGCTTGTTTGGGACCTGCAGTTATTCACAATAAGAAGATTCCTAACCTGTGTATCTTCCACCAAGCAAATATGAGTGAGGACATTGGTCTGACTTCTCCACCTTCATCAAAATATTGATAGGTGCATCTAAGGCAGACAGAGATGCTTTACTCCAGAGACTGAATGATCAGCATCCTGACCCTCCTGGGAGAGTTCAGTTGTGACATTATCTAAAGGTCCCCTTAGTTATCTGATATGTGAAAAGCAACCATTCTCAGGAGGTCTGAGGTGAACTATATCAAAGGTGTCACAAATGTAGAGTAACATGGTTGAAAACCGTGATCTAAAAGGACACATCCTGTTATCCTGGGGGGTCTTCCCTCTCTACCTCTCTTCTCTTCTCTTCCTCCTCTAGACCCTTGGTCTTCTCCCACTTGGTCTGTCCCACACTCCTGGGGGGGGGAGTGTGGTGGGATCTTACTAGGCTTCACTGGAGTAGCCTTTTCCACCTAGAATGGAGCGACCTTGGAAAATCAGCTCTTCTGTTGTTTACACGGACTGTCTCATGGCATAACTTCAACGCATTATTATGTTCCGGAATATTCTGTGGTTTCCTCTATTTCACCAAAAGTCTCCTCCTCCTGGGGAGGAATAAGCTAAAAGAGGAAATCCTGCAGTGCCTCTTAACAACAAGCAGCTGGGCCTTTACTCTAAGAAACGAGATCAGCTCCTCGTGCTGCTGACGGGAAGCCCTTCTCAAACACTGCTGTGCACACAGCCCGACCCACCCGCGAGCGACTGACAGGAACCCTACCTAGGTCAATTGACTCCAGGGGCACTCGAAGGTCACGGAGGGCCTCTTCCTCTCTCACCGAAACAGAGAGTGTTAGGCTGCTTCTGGACCAGGAGGATGCTCTGCCTCCGAGTCAAACAAAGGTCACATCTTCCAGGTGCAGGCAGCCACAGTAGCCAGGTTCTAAGTGGGAGAGGAGGGAAGTTCTTACCTACTATTTCTGCACCCACTCCCTCCGCAGGGGCCCCTTATCAACCTGCTACACACCTCTTCTGCCGGATGTAACAATCTGCTTTTCACCTTGCTCTGCTATTCCTGGGCCACACAGCAGACTCCGGACCATTTTGTCTGAGGCTTGAGATAACCAACATTCTATAAGTGTTCTCCATAGAAACAAAATCCATAGCAGGGATGGGTGGGTGGGTGAAGGTGTGTCTGTCTCTGTGTGTGTAAGGATGGGGGTGGGGAAGAGAAAGAGGATGGCTCGGAGCAGAGGTGGGGAGGGGATCTTAGAAATTAGTTCACATGATTATATGGTTGTTTTTCACTAAATCATAGTCAACTTTGCAACCACAGGGACTGTAGCCTTCCAAACTCCTCTGTCCATGGGATTTCCCAGGTAAGAATACCAAAGTGGGTTGCCATTTCCTTCTCCAAGGAATCTTCCTGACCCAGGGATTGAACCCTCATCTCCTGAATTGACAGGCAGATTCTTTACCGCTGAGCCACCGGGGGGTCCTCACATGATTATAGGGACTGGCAAATTCAAATAGGGGGCGAGCTGGCAATTCCAGCAAGAAGTTGATGGAACTGTAAGTAAGATGGAAGTCCTCTTCAAGGGACCTGAGTCTTTTCTCTTAAGGCTTTCAGTTGATTGGATGACACCCACCACATTATGAGGAGTCATCTACTTTACTCAAAATCTACCAATTTAAATATTAATCAGAGCTTTCAAAAATGCCTTCATAGGGACTTCCCTAATGGTCTAGTGGCTAAGACTCCATGCTTCCAATGTACAGAGCCCAGGTTCGATCCCTGGTTAGGGAACTAGATCCCACATGCTGCAGCTAAGACTTCTCATGCTGCAAATAAAAGATTCCACATGGCAGAAGACCCACCTGGCACAGCCAAATAAATATGTTTTAAATGCCTTCATAGTAGCATCTAAACTGATACATGACCAAGCAACTGAGCACCAGAGCCCAGTCCAGCTGACACAAAATGAACCATCACAACCTGGGTCGGGGAGGCTGGTGGCCACAGAACCTCTAAGTGAGAGAAAGGAGTGCATCCGCACGGGTGCACCCCTCCCCAGTGGAAACCCTGAAATCCTTCAAAAAGCAATTTGGAAAAAGGAGGGGGAAGGGCAAAGAGTGGGAGCTCCACAGCAGTAATTGTCTAGAAGGGCCAAGCCTCACAGTCAATATTATTCTGAGCACAACACCCACTTTCTTAAGCCACTGGATAAATTCTTCATCCTCTTTAGGTTTAGGCAATTCAATTTAGTATCATATAAATTGCTCACGAGAGACAAAAAATTACTTCAAAGAAATCTAAAGCTTCACACATACATCACTTCAATTCATAATATTATAGTAATATTAGTATTGCAATTTTGCAACTGTTTTAATTGCAGAACAAAGCAAATAAACAAAACATATTGATGCTATTAGAAACCAAGATTTTTAGCATAAAAGAGATGCACATATAAAATAAAAACAGAGTTAATGGGGAAAAAAATCCTGCAATGTTAAATTGGAATTGTCAATTCAAATGCATGATTATTTTCTTTAGTGAGTTTTCTACCTTTGCCCACCAAAGGGAACTAAAAGCAATGACTTCCCAGTATCAATGAGCACCACTAGCATGCAGACCTTGGTTTTTAAAAACTATTCCTTATTCAAAAGCATGAGGGCTCCTCAGAGAGATGGCAGATTCCAGGGCTAGGTCAGAGAACATACAAAATGAGCCCAGGACATCTTCTGCCAGAAAGTAAAAAGTACACCAACATCAATGGGGTTATCACCAAGAAAACACTGTTCGGCAGTATTGAATAAAGTTGAGTACATGCTATGAACAAGCAATTCCACTGTTAGGTATATGTTCCCCACCTCCAAAAACAAAAAAAGCAAACAAAACTCAACAATATGTTCACCCAAAGACAAGTATCAGAATGTCCATAGCAGCACTGTTTTAATAGAACCCGGAATCAGCCTAAATGCCCACCAACATTAGAATGGATAAATTACAGGAGGGATGAAAAAGAACTACAACTACACACACCATAGATGAATCTCATGAACATGATGATGAACACAGAAGCCAGACACATAAACACACTATATGCTCTATGATCCTATTTATACAAAGTTCCCAAACAGGCAAACTGATCAAGTTTAAAAGTAAGACTCTTAGTGGTTACTCTTGTGGGGAAAGATAGGAAGAGGGTGTGATGGAGGCTCCTGGGGTAATTGCATTGTTCTGTTTCTTGATCTGAGAACTGGTTACACAGGTGTTTGCTCTGGGAAATTTTTGAACTATAGACTCAATCTTTTGTATATTTCTCTATGTAATTCAATTAAAGTTTTTTACTTTTAAAAAAAGCCAGCTTGAAGGGGCTCCCACAGGCCAAATTTAGTATACTTGAATATCAAAAAGGATAATGATTGTAGCTGGTTAGTAAATAAAAATACTTGTGTCCAGGGAAGGTGAGAGTATGAACAGGACAGATCTTCTTTACAAAAGAAAGTCAAATAAATGTGGAAGTGATACCAAAACTCAAGTCCATGTGCTCGTCACACAGTGAGGCCAAACATACCAAAACTTTGGAGTTTGGAACAGAGAAACGTATGTTGTAGGGCCCTGCAAGGAGATGGGTGGTAGCTCATGACTTAAAATTCCAAACTCCCCAAAAACTTTCAGCAAAGCCCTTTTCTAGGAAAGGTGACAGAGGGGTGTGGTTAGCTGCTGCAAACTTGGTATAAGAGACTTTGTTCTGGAGGTCAGATCATGGTCAAGGAATGATGTTCTCGTAAATCTTTACCAAACGAATGTTATTCCCTGTTCTGACAAGAAAGGCCAGGGTCCCAAAGCACAGCTTTGTCCTTCTGAGGTCCCGGTCCTGGCTGAGGAGGCAGATCTCAGCTGGCAGCTCCCTCAGGGCCAGGTCCCCAGACCCTGCACAACTGTTATCACTGAGGGAGCCAGGCGCCCAGGACGCAACCAACCCTTAGGTTCCTCAGGCTGCCCAAATGGTGGGGGCCAGGGCCCATAGACTGTGTCCTATGCGGACTGCCATTGCCATTAGGTCAGAGGTGAGGAGGGGGAAGAGGTTCACCACCGCCTCAAGGCCTGGGCCAAGGCCAGTGGGTGGCCCTAGCAAGTGCTCTGGAGCCCTGCAGGACACAGCCTCCAGCCTGTCCCCTGGGCCCCCACAGCACACCTGCTGCCCTGAGGCCAGGTAAGCTGGAGAGAAGGATCCACCTCTTACCTCACTGTCCACCTGAGGACCACCACTCCACTGCTGGGCGACTGTTGGCTGAATCCTCTCAACTAACAGTCTCTCCCTGACAGCTGGTTGCTTGTGGGCGGGGCCCACTGCAGTGTCGACCAATCACTGAGCAGGGCCCCCACAGGTCCAATGGCAACCAGAGTTGGATGCGACATAGTGGCACCACAGCAAGGGCTGCAGACTTAGGGCTGCACTCTGCCATACTCTGTTACAGAAAGAAAGACAAGATTAGATCACCATTTATACTCACCCTCCACGTAATACTTGACAGAGGTTAACAATCACCAGTGGCTAAAACCATTGGATTAAAACTTTGTTAGCAGCACCAAGGTATCATCTCAGGGACCACTTACCTCTGGAAACAGGGGCAATAGTACATTTGCGATGAAGAGGTGATGCAGAGGTCTGGTGTGACCACCTTAATCCAGTGATTGAAAACGGCATCACAAACAATGGAATACTGTGACATTGTGTGCCTCCTGATAGGATGCAAATTAAACAAAAAAATAATATGAGGCAGTGGGTCTTTCTGGCTGTATTAAAGTCACCTGAGCAGATTTCAAAACTCCCAAAGCCTAGGCCACACTGCCAGACCAAGTATATCAGAATCTCTGGGGTGGGCCCCATGTATCAGTATTTTTTAAAGCTTCCAAGGTAATTGCAATGTGCAAAGTATTCCAGACAAAAAAATGTATAGACTGAGTCTAACTTCTAATTTATAGGATCCACAGGATAGAGCAGTGGTTCTTAGTGCTGACTACTTAACCAGAATCACCTAGAGAATTTTGAAACCAGGGTCACCTGAGCTTCAACTCCAGAGATTCTAATTTAATTGGTTTAGAGTGGAACACAGGCATCGGTATTCTCTTTTCTTGGCTTTAAATTTGATTTAAATAATTCCAGTGAGAACAGAGTGGGCCAATTAATCCCCCTTCCTTGTACTGTCAATTAATCGAGACAGGTGGTTCCGATGTGCAGCCAGGGCAAAGAATGACCAGGACAGAGGAAAAAATGAACATCATGAGGAAACAGAAATCTAGAATGTGGGACATTTGTACAATCACTAGCATAGATTCTTCAAAAGGTCAATGTCATAGGAGAAAAAAAGAGGGAGAGGAACTAGTCTACGTTAAAATAAATACCAATCATTTAAAAAAGTAATTTTTTAAGTTGTAGATGGGGAGGGATTTAAACATTAAGTTGATTTTATTTTTCTTCTTCATTAAGTTGATTTTAGAAGGCTTTCTTAGTAGGTATAATGACATTGTGGGTCTGAAAACAAATATCTTTTTTCTTAAGTGATGTATGTTAAATATTGAGAAGTGATGTGTCATAATGTGTATGCATGTATCCATGCTCAGTCGCTTCAGTCCTGTCTGACTTTTTGTGACCCCGTGGACTGTAGCCCACCAGGCGCCTCTGTCCATGGAATTTCCCAAGCAAGAATACTGGAGTGGGTTGCCATTTTCTTCTCCAGGGGATCTTCCCAGCTCAGGGATCAAACCCAGGTCTCTTACATCGCCTGCATTGCATGTGGATCCTTTACCCACTGAGCCACCTGAGAAGTCTATCATAATGTGTATATAACTTTAGACTTCTGGTACTAATGTTGGGCTGCACCCTGCAGGCCCGTAAGCCTTGTAACTGTCCAGCCAGGAGACCGAAGAAAATGCCTAGAGACAGTGACAGAGACACTAATGGCTTGTTGGATAGCTAATCTTACAAATTGGAAGCAAAAAGTCCTAGAGAAACACTCCACCATGGGCAGAAGGCAGGACACAGCAGAAATCTTCTCTACTCGAGGAAGAAGAAGGCTACCATTTCCAGGGGGGAATTGACATAACTAACATCAGGCTAGCTCATCAGTCACCAAGGAAACCAGTGGCTGGGGCAGGGGGCAATCACATAGGTAGTTACTCAATAAGCCCTAAGATCAAGAGGATTGGAAAGGAACCCGCCTGCCAATGCAGGAGACATAAGAGACAGGGGTTTGATCCCTGGGTTGGGAAGATCCCCGGGAGGAGGAAATGGCAACCCACTTCAGTATTCTTGCCTGGAGAATCCCATGAACAGAGAAGCCTGGCAGGCTACAGTCCATAGGGTCGCAAAGATTCAGACACAACTGAAACGACTTATCACACACACACTTGAGTAGGGTGTAGGTGAAGCAGAGACTAGTCGAACAGGGGATAAACAAAGAGCAAGAGAACAGCCATCCTGAGTGGCCTGATCATATAGCTAATCTCTCAGTTTTCCTGAATGTTTGAAATAGTTTATATAAGAAAATGTTGAGGAAATGGGAAATCTGTTACTGTTGCCCACACTGTGTGGTGTGCAGGATCTCAATTCCCCAACCAGAGATAGAACCTATACCCCCTGCAGGGGAAGCATGAGTCTTACCACTGAACTGCCAGGGAAGTCCCAATTTTTTTAACTAGAGATTTAAAAAAAAAAAAAAACAACCTACTCAGCAGTCCTTGCAACTTCCATCTGTATTAGCTCTCTCTTGAGAATTCTCCAGTAAAAACAAAACTCACAACTCAACCTTACACAACCAACCTCACACCCCACCCAACAATCAAAGCTGTATTTCTCAACCTTTGCCCACTCCATTTCTCCTATTCAGTAGGAGTTATCTGGGAAAGATCTCTTACTCAAATGAGCTTGAAAAATGCTGGGTTATACCAGGTTTCCTTGCTACCTGATGTCTCATAAATCTTAATAGATTAACCTGCATTGGCCATTGGGGTCAGGGAAGAACTCTTGCCTGGTAAAACATCAATTCTTAATGTTTCCAGCCCTTTATGGACAACAGACACCTTTTGTTCCAAAAGATCTTGTAGGTGAAATGTCCTACAAGCATTTAGGGAAACACTAGCATGAGACAACTTCTCCCTCATTTTCCAACTCCTCTATCTTTGATTAACCAAAGAGCCCCTGGACTTCCAAATGGATCTTAATGGCACATTGGCAAACAGATGAAGATTTATCTCCCAACAACTACAATTTCCTATTCACCAAAATACTAAATTTTTTTCAGGAACCTATTTTCTCAAATGTTTATGACTGTTCTATGTAATTTCTATGCAAGCTTTGCTTCAAATGCACTCAAGGTGTCTGCTTTAAAGTATGAATTCCTCTCTCTCCTACACTGCTGGTGGGAATTTAAGTTCGCACATCCACTACGGAAAACAGTATGGAGGTTCCTCAGAAAACTGAAGATAGAGTTACCATATGATCCAGCAGTCCCACTCCTGGGCACACACTTGGACAAAATTACAATTCAAAAAGATACATGTGGGACTTCCCTGGTGGTCCAGTGGTTAGGACTATGTGCTCTCTCTGCCAAAGGCCTGGGTTTAATCCGTGTCAGGGAACTAAGCTCCTACAAGCCATGTGGTATGGCCAAATATATATATATACATGCACCCCTATGTTCATAACAGCACTATTCACAATAGTCAAGACATGAAAACAACCTAAATGTCCATCAACAGATGAACAGATTAAGAAGATGTGGTACATGGGACTTCCCTGGTGGTCCAGGGACTGAGACTCCAAGCTCCCAATGCAGAGGGCCCAGGTTTTGTCCCTGGTCAAGGAACTAGATTCCACATGCTGCAACGAAGAGTTTTCCATACCGCTAAAGATGCCACATACTGCCAAAAACAAAGACCCTGTGTGCCACAACTAAGTCCCAGTACAACCTAATAAATAAATAAACATTTTAAAAAGAAGATGTGGTGTGTGTATATATATATATATATATATATATATATACACACACACACAATGGAATACTACACAGCCATTAAAAAAGAACAAAATAATGCATTTGCAGCAACATGGATACAACTAGATATTACCATACAAAGTGAAGTAAGTCAGAAAGACAAAGACAAATATCATATAGCATCACTTACAAGTGGAACCTAAAATGTGGCACAAAGGAACCTCTCTACAAAACAGACTCACAGATACAGAGAACAGACTTGTGGTTGGCAAGGGAGACAGAGGCAGAGAAGGGATGGATTGGGAGTCTGGGGTAAGCAGATCCAAACTATTACATTTAGAATGGATTAAAAACAAGGTCCTACTGTGTAACACAGGAAACTATATCCATCTCTGCGTACATACCATAATGGAAAAGAATATTTTAAAAAACAGTGTATATATGTGTATAACTGAGTCACTTTGCTATACAGCAGAAAATCAGTACATTATAAATCAACTATACTATAATAAAAAAAAATTTAATATTTAAATAAATGAGTTCCTAAAAGACCACCCCATGTGGCCTCTTCCATTCTGCATCCAGGATGTCACCACCCACCACAAAAAGAATATCTGTTGATACCCAAACAGCAAGAAAGAAATGGATAAGGACTCTTGTCCATGGTGCCCCCACCATCCCAGTCTCCATGGTATGGTGGTATCCCAGTATTCCCCCCTCAAGGTGTGACCCTCTCAAGGTGTGTGTTATGATCACAGTTGAGGTTCCTAAGAGTCAGAGAGCCTACGAGGCTTGTGTGTGTGTGTGTGTGTGTGTGTGTGTGCACGCGTGTGCACGCACTCAGTTGTCTCTAGCTCTTTGTGACCCCATAGACTGTAGCCTGCCAGGCTCCTCTGTTCATGGGATTTTCTAGGTGAGAGTACTGGAGTGGGTTGCCATGCCCTCCTCCAGGGGATCTTCCCAACCCAGGGACTGAACCTGTGTCTCTTGTGTTTCTTGCATTAACCACTGCAGCACCAGGGAAGTCCTATGAGGCTTGCCCATAGCCAAACAGTGGAGAAGCAGCTTGGCTGGGCTCTGAGCCCCAGAGCCGCCCTCACAACAGTCACCACTGCGCCTCCTGAAACTCCAGCCTTAATCCGCTTCTCCAGCTCCTGCTTTGTCACTCACAGTGCTACACACAGTGTCAAAGGGAATTTCAGTTCTTCCAGGAGCAGCAGACTCGAGTGGCGACCTGTGCTTTTACGTGGCCCAAGGAAGCTGGCAAGTGGCAAGTACAGATTCATCAGGGGAGTAATGCTTTGACTAAGCTAAGTTGGTCAGCTCTGTGGTGCATCCAACCTTAAAAATTAGCTTAAGAATGAAGGGCTAATGACAAGTGTGAAGACGAAGGAGCTTAGGGAGCCACCACCCAGAACTACTCAAAACTGCCTGGCCAGGGCTCACCCTGAAGTCTTCCAAACCTTGAGGGCACCTGAAACCCTCTTTGAACTCAGAATAGCCTGGCAATTCCCCATTCACTCCCTCCCTGCAAAACACAGACGCACTCCCAAGAAAGGCATATGGACTCCATTCTACTATGGCCAAGTTAAGATGAAAAACTGACCTTAGATTAAAGAGATGAGAATTCACTCTTAATAGATCTCAGACTGGTATGGACTCTTCCATGGTCAAGGGTAGGAACAGCTCATATTTCCCCATTTGTTCTGGGGAAAAGGAGACCTCATACCACTCTGCAACTCTAGAGCCTGCACCAGAGCCCCAGGCTCTTGGGCTGAAGTCACAAGTCAGTTACTGGAGCCCACATCTGCCACCTGCGTAGAGCTGACAGTCAGTCTAGAATTTAAATTCCTACCCAGGATCTGAATCAGCTTGTGATTCAGATACATAAAGTCGTGGAGTGATGGAACAATGAAATCTGAAGTTCAACTCCAGGCCATGCAAAACTAGTTCCTCAGCTTACATGATTGCTTTGCCGATGGACATTGACATCTGTTTTAAGAAATACTTTTAAGCAATGTAAATTCCTGCTGTTCAGGAAGCATTTCCCAACCACCTGCTCCGTACCTGCTCTGTGCTATGTGACATCCACTATCCCAGTACTTTAGAGACAGTTGTGTCCAAATATGGCAGTCTTCCCTCCTCCAGAAGCCCCCCAAATGATAGACAGATTCTTATTATAAATTAAGTTGAAAGAGGTTCTGAACCCTGAGACATCAAACAGAAGGGCTTTACAGCAAAGTCTCAGAATATAAAACTACTCTCAACCACATCCTGTCTAGTCTTTCATGGGATGGAAATGCCTAACATGTTGGTTGGGCTCTCCTGGTAACTATTTATCAAAGGAAAGAAAATTCTGGAACATGACAAATGGCCAAAGGCTCTCTCAGCCTGTTCTCCTAGACTCTTCAGGGACTCTGCCCACCTGCTGAGAACATAAAGGCAGATAAGATAATACCAGTCTGCAAAGAACTCATAATCTACAGATGAGTGACACCCTGGCTTTAATTAAGCAGACCGTGATCATGGCCACAGCAGGGACACTTCACAGTGGTGTGCGTTCGCACACATTCCATCTCTACAGTGGGCAAAGCTACGCAAAGCAGTTCCTGGGCTTTTTACCACTGGAAATGTTGGGCAAGTGAAGGGAAGTGTGTACTAGGCAGAGAAAATCACGTCATCAAATGTACCAGCAGGTGAAAATGACCAGTGTGTGTGGGTGGGGGTACATGAGTACCAGCTGCTTGATAAGGAAATTATGTAGGAGATTCCAAGCCATCACAGCGCCTGGACTGAGGGGAGCACTCCTGGAAACTAGGTCACTGAGTCCTAAAAGTAGCACAATGCAATTGCTACATCCTAACAGCAGATGCAGATCCAACCAGTCCATCCTAAAGGAGATCAGTCCTGGGTGTTCATTGGAAGGACTGATGCTGAAGCTGAAACTCCAATACTTTGGCCACCTCATGCGAAGAGTTGACTCACTGGAGAAGACCCTGATGCTGGGAGGGATTGGGGGCAGGAGGAGAAGGGGATGACAGAGGATGAGCTGGTTGGATGGCATCACCGACGCAATGGGCATGAGTTTGAGTAAACTCCGGGAGTTGGTGATGGACAGGGAGGCCTGGCGTGCTGTGATTCATGGGGTCACAAAGAGTCAGACACGACTGAGCGACTGAACTGAACTGAACTGAACAGCAGATGAGTTTATTCGATGTTTTAAATTAAACTAACTTTACCAACGTTGTCCACAAAATAAAAATGGCTGAAATCATTTATGCCCAACACTGTTGGACACCATCTCTTGAAAAACTCCCAAGAACTCCGTAAAAGAGGTACCACTGTTATGGCAATTTTACAGATCAAAAAACTGAGGCTCAGAGAAGTTCAGTAACTTAACTCAAAAATCACACAACTAGGAAGTGGAGGAGCTTGGATGTAAATTTCTTCAGTCCAGCTCCAAAGTCTATGCCTAATCATTTATGTTAAATACCGTAAGACACAACAAATAACAGTTCTGTTGTGTTCTGATCACTAGAAACAAACAAACAAAAAAAGGCTTTTATTTGGGTTTCAGAGTTACCACATTCTCACCAAGCTTTTATATTCCCCACAGCACACAACATATTGCTGGACACTACTGCTTATCATTCATCTTGATTTGTAAGAAACATGTAAGGTAACATTACACTGAAGTCCTGCTAATAAAAGAAAAATGAGAGAGAGAGAAGGGAAGAGATTTGATCAATGGCTTGGTCCCTGTCAGTCTGTACATCTGTGTCCCTTTCTTTCTTCTTCTCTTCTCTCCTCTCTCTCCCCTCTCATTCTTTGTGTATCTTAATATGTCTCTCTTTCTACCTAGCTCCTCTTTTCATCTTTCACTCTATCACTATCTTAATCTCTCTGTCTGTGTGTGTGTGTGTGTTTTCCAGAGTGGCACAACTCCTCCTAGATCTTGAACAGACCAGTAACCTGGAATTGATTCGATAGTCCCACAGGAAGCTTGGAGTCCCCAGGAACTCAGGTTAACCACGAAAGGGCCAGTGAGAGTAGCAGTAAATAATGAGAACTCATGAGGCAGACAGACTTAAGCCCTTACAAGCTACACAACCTAAGGCAAGTTACAAACCTATTTAAACCTCAGATTCTTTACCTGTGAAACGGGTAATGTTGTAACCATCACATACTGCTATTGTGAGGATGAAATGCAATAATGGATATAAAGTTCTTAATACAGAGTCTGATCCATGTTAAGTAACTAACAACAATGCCATGTGCTATTGTTACTATTATTATCCACAGGGTCTTATTTGCCTTTAGACTCTCAGAATCTAGCATAGCACTTGGGACCCAACTGGAGTTCAACATCTGCTCAGAGAAACAAGATAGAGACAAGCATACTGAGACAGAAGAACACAGGACGGAGAGAATAACAGCCAGGTAAAGAGATGAAAAGAAAGACGGAGAGACAAAGAGAGACACAAGAGAGGAAGGAAGACAGAGGTGGGCAGATGCACAGTCTGACAAGCCAGTCAACCCCTGACCAAGTCTCTTTCTTTCCGTCTAAATTTCCCTTTAGCAGTATGGATCTAACATAATGTTTCCTTACTGGTTTCTCATAATTCAACATAGACAAACAAGGAAGTCATATTCTCCATCCCAAAACCAGGCTTCCCATGACAAAGAAGGGGAGCTGAGCAATAGAGGGACTCGGTATGCACATCCATCATGACACCACAGAAGCAGTGAGTGACCGGCTATTCACTGGAGCAGAAGCAGGCTGTCCGGGCCCTCTCTGAGGCATTCCTTAAGGAGAATAGTCCAGGGGGTATTGAGTCCATCACCTTGGACTCACTTGCCATGGACCTTTTAACTGAATGAGAAGGACATCCATTTCCCTCCCTGGCAGGGCTCCTAGGCAACACCATAGGAACTTTCCTCCACAAAGACAAAGGGCAAACTTTTATCCTCATGTCAAGGGAAAAACAAAACTTCCACGGTAGTGCCGCAGATAAAAATCCACCTGCCAATGAGGGGACATGGGTTGGATCCCTGGTGTCGGAAGATTTCACAGGCCGCGAAGCACCTAAGCCCATGCGCCACAACTCCTGAGCCGGTGATCTAGAGCCAGCAGGCTGCAACTCCCGAAGCCTGCACACCTTGGAGCCTGTGCTCCACAAGAGAAACCACGGCAACGAGAGGCCTGCGCACCGCAGCAAAGAGCAGCGCCTGCTCGCCACATCTAGAGAAAGCCCGAGTGCAGCAAAGGAGACCCAGTGCAACAAAAAGTAATTTTTTTTTTTAAAGGGCGAAACAGCCCAGTCCTCCAAAGAAGATATTTAACTCAGTCAGGAGGACACCAGCGTCCTCTCTTTGTTGTGTTGACCTTCAGTACTGGCTGTAAATTGTGAGCTTTATAACATGTCACAGTACACTTCGATAAAACAAAGGTGAGTACGAATGAGATGGCTTTTGCAACAAGGCCATCTTTAGGGAACGAGTATTGAGCAAACCATTGTGGAGATGATATTTTCCATTCACGTGATCCCAGAGGAAGACTGAATCATCGGGAAAGAGCTGAAGCCCATCGGAGTTCTATGCTTGAAATTTCTAAACTACTCTCCACCCTGCTCTCCTGTCCTGCTAAGGACATCTCTGAGCGTGCATGGGAAGAAAGGGGAAGTTTACAACTGAATGTGAAGCTGACTTCAACCATCTGGACGTGCTCTCTTGCCTCCAGTCAGCACGCCGGGCCAGGGCCCCTCTCACCCCCCGTTACCCCTCACCCCTCTTACCACTTCTGAGCGGCATCATGCAGGCAGCCGCAGCAGCCGACTCGGGCCGTCAACACGGCTGCCACCGCGTCACTCAGCACCAAACATCCCCCAGCTCTGCAGTTCCAGCTGTTACAGGAATCTGGGAACTCTCCTCTGCCCTCCAAATAAAACCCACTTTATCAGCCAAACCACACCTGTGAGGACCTGGAGGCTGGGCTGTAGTGCACTACTGTGGACCCTGACAAGGTTCGTCTCCAATGGGGGCCTCTTCTAGGGCCTTCTCATTTCATTTCAGAATCATTCCTTAGGGGGAAAAAAAAAAAAAGAGGCTTCCTAGGAAAAAGGAGTCACTCAGTCCGCCTCCTGACTACAGATCTCTGGCAGAGGAAATCACCAAAGCCAGTAAACTGGTAGTTTAGAAGTACAGCTACTTTTAGAGATGGATGGTGCTGACGGTTGCACAAGAATGTGAATGTACTAATGCCACTGACCTATACACTTTAAAAGGGCTAACATGATTATATATATTTTACCACAATTTTTTTTTTTGGTTCCAAGGTTTGCTTTGTTTTGTTTTTGGATTTGTTGTTATTTTGCTATATATTAGGTCCTCATTCATGATCTATCTTAAACATAGCAGTGTGTGCAGGTCAGTCCCAAACTCCCAGATTCTCCCTCCCTTGCCCCCAGCCCCAGCCACCATTTTTCAAAGTGAAAAAAAATTAAAAATAAACTGAATGCAACACATTTTTTTTTAAAAAAGGAGGTATACCTAAGTCCCAGGTGGTCTAATGATCACTGATTTAGTATTATTCAATTTTCAATTGAAATATAGTTGTTATACAATATCATAAAAGTTACAGGTATAACACTGAGGAAACCAGATCTGAAAGAGACACGTGCACCCCAATGTTCATCGCAGCACTGTTTATAATAGCCAGGACATGGAAGCAACCTAGATGCCCATCAGCAGATGAATGGATAAAGAAGCTGTGGTACATATACACCATGGAATATTACTCAGCTGTTAAAAAGAATTCATTTGAACCAGTTCTAATGAGATGGATGAAACTGGAGCCCATTATACAGAGTGAAGTAAGCCAGAAAGATAAAGAACATTACAGCATACTAACACATATATATGGAATTTAGAAAGATGGTAACGACAACCCTATATGCAAAACAGAAAAAGAGACACAGAAGTACAGAACAGACTTTTGAACTCTGTGGGAGAAGGTGAGGGTGGGATGTTGCGAAAGAACAGCATGTATATTATCTATGGTGAAACAGGTCACCAGCCCAGGTGGAATGCATGAGACAAGTGTTCGAACCTGGTGCACTGGGAAGACCCAGAGGAATCGGGTGGAGAGGGAGGTGGGAGGGGGGATCGCGATGGGGAATACGTGTAAATCTATTGCTGATTCATGTCAATGTATGACAAAACCCACTGAAAAAATAAATAAATTAATTAAAAAAAAAAAAAAGAAAAAAAAAAAGTTACAGGTATACAATAGTGAGTCACAATTTTTAAAGGTTATAGCTATAAAATATTGGCTATATTCCCCATGTTGTACAATATATCCTTGTGGCTTGTTTTATACATTATAGTTTGTATTTCTGAATCCCCATCCCTATATTGTCCCTTCCTCCTTCCTTCTCCCCACTAGATTGTTCCCTATATCCGGGAGTCTGTTTCTTTTTTGTTATATTCACTAGTTTCTGTTTCTTTTTTGCTATATTCACTAGTTTGTCAAATTGTTTAGATTCCACATATAAGTGATACCACACAGTTTTGAGGCTTCCCAGGTGGCGCAGTGGTAAAGGTTCCGTCTGTCAATGCAAGAGATGCAAGAGACTGGCGTTTGGTCCCTGGGTCAGGAAGATCTCCTGAAGGAGGAAATGGCAACCCACTCCAGTATTCTTGCCTAGAAAATTCCATGAACAGAGGAGCCTGGTAGGCTACAGTCCATGGGGCACAAAAAGTTGGACACGATTGAGCACACACACACATACATGCATATAGTATCTGTCTTTCTCTGTCTGACTCAAAGTATTATTATGTTTAAAGAGAATCTCAGTAGCACAGAAAGCTAACCAGTAGTGAGGGTTTGTAAAAATCAAAAGTAAGAAAATACATGCTCATATAATCAAAAATGCCCTTAAATTAAAAATCAACACACTCTGTCTGGTGTATGAGTATTTTCTACCAGTACGATTTTCCAAAGAATGTTACAAAGCTTTTCTTTCAGAAACCGGTTCTTCCACAATTGCAACTTGAAGAACATTCAGATCACAGGAGTGGCCTATAAGGGTTTCCAGTTCTAACAGTAACATGTTCAACAGGCTACTTTCATGGTACCTCTCTGAAAATGAAGACACAGTCTCCCATTACATAAGTGGAAAATATTATTTGCATTGGCAGATGGTAAAGTTAAGGCTTGGAAAATCTAAAAGACTGCACTGAAATCATCCCATGAGAAGAGAACTTCAGATTCTAGATCCTGAACTCCAGGCTCAGAGGCCATGCTTTCCCTGCCTTCTGGCTTGAGATCATTTAAGAAACAGAGGTCGCTCGTTGTTAATTATAATAAGAAATTTCAGTAACTGTTCACCACATAAACACCTACTCTCTTGAAGTGTGCCTATTAACTCACTCTTTGCCAGGAGACTCCAACGCAAGAAGCCCCAAACAGGAAAAGCTGGGAATGAAGCTTACCTTTAGGAAAGGGAAAAGGCATGATTTATTGCTCACACTTGTCAGTTTCACCCACAAAGAGTACTGAGTGACCTATAGAAGGTCTTGGGGCAGGGCAGGGGAACAGCTCCAGCACAGGTCAGGTTCTAACATGTCAGGTACAAGCAGCAGAACACATCGGTCAGGAGCAATCTTGGAGGCAGAAAGCCCAATGGCAAGCCCAAGAAAGAGAACAGATTATGACCATCTCTCAAGCAGCTACCCATAGAAAGAGTTTTTATCCTGATACCAAACCAAGATGCACCAAGAAAAGAGATAAACGCAATGCGCACAGTTCCCTGCCATGCTACCTACAAAGGTGTCTGCATCTGCCCTGGATTTCACAACTTCCCTACAGTCTCTGCAGAAAAAAAAACATAAACCTCTTCCCACAAAGGATAATAATTTCCTTTGAGTTCTGGTTCCCCCCTTCCCCTCCTCCTCAAAGGCATGCACCAGCTGTTTATCATCTCTGTTTCTTTCACCTTTCCCTTTCTATTGCCACATTTCTTTCACCACCATGATTCTAAAGGTTTGTGGCTCAAAAGGCTCTTTCTTTGAGAAGCGGGGAAGTTCTGCATGTCATTCCTAAGGGGCTGATAGATCCCTAGGCTCACTGAGCTCTTCCGTTTCCTAAGAGATGGAAGTCTCTTCCATCTCAGACCTTGGCTGCTCATGGACACCTCTCCTTCCTTTCCAAGCAAGCTTCTAGCACACACACCTCTCCACTCCCTATCTCCTGTTTCCTCCTCTATCCACTGCCTTCACTCCACCAAAACTAATCCTGTAATGTGTGTGCTTAAGCACTCCGCTGTGTCTGACTCTTTTACTACCCCATGGACTGTAGCCCGCCAGGATCCTCTCTCCATGGGATTTCCCAGGCAAGAATACTGGAGTGAGTTGCCATTTCCAACTCCAGGGGAAACCTGGGGATCGAACCCACGTCTTCTGTGTCTCCTGCATTGCAGGACGACTCTTTACTGCTGAGCCATAGGAAAGGCCAATCCTGTTGAAATTACCACTGACATTTCAAATGCCAAACTCAGTGGATACACTTTTCTCTCTCATTTGACTTCCTGCTGTATCTCACAGTGACCCATCCCCAGTAGACTAAAACTTCCTCAAATGTCTTGACGTCACAGCAATAAAGCCCTCACAGAGTCTGATAAACAATTTTTCCTTCCCTAGGAAATGTTCGAACCACCCTCCTGGGCCCCAGCTCCCAAGTTTTTGTACTTACATGCCTCCACCTCCCCACCGTGGTCAATCAACCCAGAGATGGGCCTCGCCAAGCAGTACCTATCAGTGATTTCCCTGAGAATTTTTCAATAGAGAAGGAAGACAAAAAATGTCTTGGATCTCCCACAATGTTTGGTAACACATTTCAAATACATGCTCATACCTACATGCCTGACTCCCTTGTATCTTTAAAATACATTTCCAATTTTCCTCCCACCAGTTTGCACTAGGTTTCTGTCACCTGTCACCCCAAAAGGGTCCTAACCAATCTAAACATTCTCTTATCTCTAATCCACCTTCCCAGTCTCTGGCTGCTCCCTTCAGTCTTCTCAGCAGGCAACTCTTTCTGTCCATCCCTCAAATATGGCCTTATCTATCACAATTCTAGGGGACAGTGGATGGTGAGACAGAAACATAACTGTTATCAGTGAACCAGATTGACCCAAGCAAGGCTTTGAATTTCACTGAACCCCACCAGGCCTCACTCAGAACAAGCTATTTGCAGTACAGGTTTCTATGGGAAAAGAGAATCAAGAAAAAAAACTGAAATTAACAGCTGCAAAGTTGATTTAGTAAAGTATCAGTCACTCAGTTGTGTCCAGCACTTTGTGACCCCACGGACTGCAGCCTGCCAGGCTCCTCTGTCCATGGAAGTCTCCAGGCACAAATACTGGAGTAGGTTGCTATTCTCTTCTCCAGGGGACCTTCCCAACCGAGGAAGTTCTTCAAACCAGGTCAGTTCTTCAAACTAGGTTTCCTTCATTGGAGGCAGATTTTTTTTTTTTTTTTTTAACCATCCAAGCCACCAGGGAAGCCTGCAAAGTTGACTTCAGTTCAGTTCAGTCGCTCAGCCGTGTCCATCTCTCTTGCAATCCCATGAATCGCAGCATGCCAGGCCTCCCTGTCCATTACAAACTCCCGGAGTTTACTCAAACTCATGTCTATCGAGTCGGTGATACCATCCAGCCATCTCATCCTCTGTCGTCCCCTTCTCCTCCTGCCCCCAATCCCTCCCAGCATCAGGGTCTTTTCCAATGAGTCAACTCTTCGCATGAGGTGGCCAAAGTACTGCAGTTTCAGCTTCAGCATCAGTCCGTCCAGTGAACACCCAGGACTGATCTCCTTTAGGATGGACTGGTTGGATCTCCTTGCAGTCCAAGGGACTCTCAAGAGTCTTCTCCAACCCCACAGTTCAAAAGTATCAATTCTTTGGCACTCAGCTTTCTTCACCATCCAACTCTTACATCCATACATGACCACTGGAAAAACCATAGCCTTGACTAGACGGACCTTTGTTGGCAAAGTAATGTCTCTGCTTTTTAATATGCTATCTAGGTTGGTCATAACTTTCCTTCCAAGGAGTAAGCGTCTTTTAATTTCATGGCTGCAATCACCATCTGCAGTGATGTTGGAGCCCCAAAAAATAAAGTCTGACACTGTTTCCCCATCTGTTTCCCATGAAGTGATGGGACCAGATGCCATGATCTTAGTTTTCTGAATGTTGAGCTTTAAGCCAACTTTTTCACTCTCCTCTTTCACTTAGGCTAGGCTATATTTTAAAGATCAGAGATGCAGAATATATATCACTTTGTAGAAAAGACCGGGATGTGTGTGTGTGTGTGTGTGTGTGTGTGTATGTGTGTATGTGTGTGTGTGTGTATCAGTTCAGTTGCTCAGTCATGTTCAACTCTTTGCGACCCCATGGACTGCAGCACACCAGGCTTCCCTATCCATCACCAGCTCCTGGAGCCTACTCAAACTCATGTCCAGTGCAACAGTGATGCCATCCAACCATCTCATCCTCTGTCATTCCCTTCTCCTCCTGCCTTCAATCTTTCCCAGCATCAGGGTCTTTTCAAATGTGTCAGTTCTTCAGATCACATGCCAAAGTATTGGAGTTTCAGCTTCAGCATCACTCCCTCCAATGACTATTCAGGACTGATTTCCTTTAGGATGGACTGGTTGGATCTCCTTGCAGTCCAAGGGACTCTCAAGAGTCTTCTCCAACACCACAGTTCAAAAGCATCAGTTCTTCGGCGTTCAGCTTTCTTTATAGTCCAACTCTCACATCCATACATGACTACTGGAAAAACCATAGCTTTGACTAGATGGATCTTTGTTGGCAAAGTAATGTCTCTGCTTTTTAATATGCTGTCTAGGTTGGTCGTAACTTTTCTTCCAAGGAGCAAGCATCTTTTAATTTCATGGCTGCAGTCACCATCTGCAGTGATTTTGGAGCCCAAGAAAACAAAGTCTCTCATTGTTTCCCTATCTATTTGCCATGAAGGGATGGGACCAGATGCCATGATCTTAGTTTTCTGAATGTTGAGTTTTGAGCCAACTTTTTCACTTTCCTCTTTCACTTTTATCAAGAGGCTCTTCAGTTCTTCTTCGCTTTCTGCCATAAGGGTGGTGTCATCTGCATATCTGAGGTTATTGATATTTCTCCCAGCAATCTTGATTCCAGCTTGTGCTTCATCCAGCCCAGCATTTCTCATGATGTACTCTGCATATAAGTTAAATAAGCAGGGTGACAATACACAGCCTTGACATACTCCTTTTTCTATTTGGAACCAGTCTGTTGTTCCATGTCCAGTTTTAACTGTTGCTTATTGACCTGCATACAGATTTCTCAGGAGGCAGGTAAGGTAGTCTGGTATTCCCACCTCTTGAAGTATTTTCCACAGTTTGTTGTGATCCACACAGTCAAAGGTTTTGGTGTAGTCAATTAAACAGAAGTAGATGTTTTTCTGGAATTCTCTCACTTTTTCGATTATCCAGCGGATGTTGGCAATTTGATCTCTGGTTCCTCTGCCTTTTCTAAATCCAGCTTGAATACCTGGAAGTTCACAGTTCACATACTGTTGAAGCCTGGCTTGGAGAATTTTGAGCATTACTTTACCAGTGTGTGAGATGAGTGCAATTGTTCAGTAGTTTGAATATTCTTTGGCATTGCCTTTCTTTGGGATTGGAATATATATATGTGTGTGTGTGTGTGTGTGTGTGTGTGTGTGTGTGTATGATCCAAATATGCATATTTGTCAGATCCAACAATTTAGGCTGCTGCTGCTGCTGCTAAGTTGCTTCAGTCGTGTCCAACTCTGTGCGACCCCATAGACGGCAGCCCACCAGGCTCCGCTGAACCTTGGATTCTCCAGGCAAGAATATTGGAGTGGGGTGCCATTGCCTTCTCCAATAATTTAGGCAGTTTCTGATAAAATGATAGTCGAAAATCTAATCATACAAAGGGCCTGTTCCTGACATTAGAACCCCTCTGCCATGATGCAGTGGGAGGTACAAACGTCACTTATTGATGAGCTCGTGGACATAGCTGACCTAAATCTCACCATGGTCCAGAATGTGTAGTGTCCTGTAGAACAACTGGCTTGGACCCTCAAAGCCCTCAATGTCATGGAGACCAGAGGGAGATGGAGGGAGAAGAAGGGAGACTTTCTAGTCTGAGGCAACAGAAAGGTAATAGTCAAGTACAAAGCATGAAACTTGAGTGGAGCCTAGCTTTTAAAAAACTTCTTGGGAGGCGGGAGGGGGATCGGGATGGGGAACACATGTAAATCCATGGCTGATTCATGTCAATGTATGGAGAAAAAAAAAAGAAATTCTATCATCTTAATACACTCAGAAAAATAAATAGATAAAAAATAAAAAACTTCTTAAAAGAACAGTTTTAGGAATTTGAGTATAGCTGAGATTTGGAATGTTATTGAAATAATAAATTGAAGTGTAAAAACAATGTCATGCACACTGTTATTTATAAAATAGATAACTAAGAAAGACCTACTGTATAATATAGGAAGCTCTACTCAATAATCTGTAATTAACTGTATGGGGAAAGAATCTTAAAAAAGAGTTGATATATGTATGCATATGTGCTAAGTAGCTTCAGTAGTGTTCAACCCTGTGTGACCCCATGAACTGTAGCCCACCGGGTTCTTCTGTCCATGGGATTCTCCAGGCAAGAATACTGGAGTGGGTTGCCCTCCTCCAGGGGATCTTCACAACTCAGGAATCAAATCGAGTCTCTTATGTCTCCTGCATTGGCAGGCAGGTTCTTTAACACTAGCACCGCCTAAGAAGCCCTGATACATGTATGTGTGTAACTGACTCACTCTGATGTACACCTGAAGCTAACACAACACTGTAAACCAACTTTACTCCAATAAAAATTAAAACAAAACAAAACCTCACAATAGCATCATTGTCTAGGAAGATCTTCTTGCCCTTGAGAGAAGCTGAAATACTTAAGAGTTGAACTCACCTGGTATCTATCGCCTGGAGCTCCTTCCTTATCCCTCTTGTCTTCTGACTCTTCTAACTCAACCCTACTCATGCCCAGCTGCTCTGCTCACACTTACTTGCCACACCTATGGACAAGCAGAACGCCCTGATCAGTATCTCCAGCTTGGAACTCTCTTCTTGGTTCCAGAACTGTGCAGCTCCCTTTTTACTCAACATTCACACCTAAATGTTCCAGCAGCTCCTCACACTCACGTTATTCAAAGTCAAACACATCTTTCCCCTTTTCAATGCCTGCCACCCTTCCCCCACCCCCAAAAAAACTCTTCTGCTTTTTCTGTTTTCGCTATCTTAGTATGTCAACTTAGTAATGTCAAGTTGACCAAGCCAGAAACTTCCCTCTTTCTTTCCCCAACACCAAATCTTGTGTACTTCATCAGTCTCTCCTCTCCATCTCCTCCCCACTGCTCTATTCTTGCTGTCTTTGTCTCCCAAACTAAACATTATTGTCTCCCAAACCAAAGCATCCCCATTGGGCTTTCTTGTCTCCAGTCTTCCTGCCATCTATTTTCCACCCTCCCATCAAGAGTAGATTTGTAGATTTTTCTAACGTACAGGGAACTATATTCAATATTTTATAATAACCTATATGGGAAAAGAATCTGAAAAAGAAAAAAAAATAGTGATTCAGATATATATATATATATATATATATACCACTTTGCTGTACATCTGAAACTAACACAACATTGTAAATCAACTATACTTCAATTTTTAAAAATCCATCAGTACACTGCTCAAAATTCTTCACTGGTTCCTTAGTGCCTCCAAGATAAAATCTAATAAACTTCTCTTGCATGACATTTGAGGTCTTTGAAGACCTTTGTTCCCACCTTCCTTCCAAGGCTCCTCTCCTACTAAGCAGCCCACTGTTGCAATCAGTTCCTCAAATATGCTATGCTCCTGTGGTCACTCTGAGCATCCCTTATCCTCCAGAGCTGCTGGGCATTTACACATGCCATCCTCTGAGCTTGGATGCCATGCTCTGCAACCTCTGGACCAACCCCCTTCCACACTGCCTACAAACAATCCTACTGGAGAAGACAGGTGTGTGAGAATGCCGCCCAGGTCAACTTCTGAGCTCCATTTCCCCTATGGCCCCATTGACGCCGACACACAACCATTTTAAAGCAATTTAGCTCACTACATTACGTTATTTGTTTATGTAATTGGTTTCCCTCAGACAGAAAATTCTTAATAACATGGAACTTTATTTTTAGTTTGTTTTTTTAAGGAACTAGTCCAATCCTATAGCTGGCAGACACTCACCAATTATTGATTTTAAAAAACTGACAAGGGGTGGGAGGGATGAACAGGTGGAGCCCAGTGAATTTTTAGAGAGGTGAAAGTGTTCTGTATGATACAATGGATATATGCCCTTAGACATGTATCCAAACCCAAACAATGTACAAAAGCAAGAGTTAACATAAGCGACAGACCCTGAGTGATTATGCGTCAATGTAGGTTCATCAGTCGTACCAAATGTACCACTCAGTTGGGAGATATTGATAAAACAGAGTAGGCTGTATGTGTGTAGGAGCAGGGGGAATGTGAGGAAACTCTGTACCTTCTGTTCAATTTTGCTGTGAATCTAAAGCTGCTCATAAAAATTCTATGGAAAAATATATACACAAAGAGAGAAAAAGAGGGGGAAAGCACAGAAACAGAGAAAGAGATGAGAAATCGAATCCCAGATGAGAACATAAAAATCCCAGGATGGACCAGTGGAAAGCAGCTATTCAGTGCCGAAATGAAAAAAGAAATGGACAGCCAGAGATGACCGTTGAGAAGAACTTGCTTAAAAACTAATTTAGATGAATAACCCTGGAAGTAGTACTAACTAAGGAGCAGGAAAATTTTAAGGGGGAAATTAGAAATTCAGCCTCCTGCCTTCAACTGTAAGGGACAAGAAACTAGTCAAGTGGTAGAGATGAGAGATAAGCCAGGAATGAAGTGAACAATTTGAAAGTCCCTTGCACAGACATGGCAGAATAATTATTTAAACTGTGAAGGCAGTATTTTAGGTCTAAAATGTCACCACCATCAAGTTTAAGTTTTATTGTAGTCTGTTAGGGAAGGGTTCTCTGGAAATTATGAATAACTGCTTCTTGAAATGGAAACTCTGCAAAAACAATTGACATTTCTATAATCCTTAAGGAATAGGACTTAGAGGGAAAATGACTATGCAGGTGACTCTCTGAACATCAGTGTCTGAATAGCTAATATTCATCCTTGCTTTATGTCAGCCTCATTAATGAGCTTCTATTAAAGATAATGCCATACATGTAATTATATGGCACAGCATTATGCTAAATATTTAAGGCTATCATACTGCACCATCTCTTAGGTGTGGTGATATATCGCCCCAATTTGAATGTGTCAATTTTTCATAGATTTCATCTATATTCATGGCTCAAGGCCCTTTAGCAAATTAATAACCAAAAGAGAATGGACTCCTCTATTTATAAGTCTATAGTCGATTGCTTAGCATACTTCTCCACACTTGCTTTATCTCTCAAAGTCCTATTGGGCTTTCTAAAAACTATGCCTACCCTTTGCTTTCTAATTGTCCTAGTTCCCACATTAGATTTGTTTCCTAAATCTAATCACATGTCATTTCAAAATTGCATCACTCTTGTAAACTGAGTCATCAAAACAGATTATAAAGAAAATGAGAATATACTCTAAGTCAGATTAAACCAAACCCACAACCCTGCAGTAAAATCTCACTCATCTGCTTATTCTGCATTTTTAACATACAAAAAAAAACTCATCTTTATAAAGTTTCTAAGTGTTAACATGGTGTTTCATTCATTACTCCTTAGGAGAAAGCTTACAAAAAACAGTCAGCACTGTCCTAATTATATAATCAGGAAAACAGAGAAGACGAGAAACATTGGCCAAATTTCCATGACAAATAGCTGAATGGGGATTAAAATTCTGTGTTCACAGGCATTTTTCTCCTGCATACTTTTTTTGGTGAAAATTCTGTTGTCAGGTACGTGGCCTCCCCAAGGTTATTCACATCAATCATTAACCACCATTAAATCAATAAACTCCTGCTGCTTCCACCCTAAGCCCAACACACCCTTGGGAGAAGCAGCATTGTTAGAATTCAGTGCCTGACACCACTCTAAAAATGGCTGCCTCTCTGCTAAGGGTCCCCTCCTTAGGAATTCCCAAAGTTCATTTCTTTTACCCCGTCTTTTAAGTCAGACAAGCCCAAACATTCTCCTCCAATTTGATGAGAATCTATCCAGCTGACTTCATTTGTTGTAATAAAGAAAAAGCAGAAACTTTGTTCTATCCAAGTAGGTAATACTGTCCTGGACTCTGGGGCAAACCCTGTGGCTCTTGATAATGCCTGTCCTAATGCAGTAAACTCTGCCTTGGTATGTGGTATTGATGAAAAAAGGCTAGATTATTTCTTCATCGGTGGCTTTAGATCAAGGTGCTTGTTAAAATGCAAATTCCTATATATGGAATTTAGAAAGATTGTAATGACAACCCTATATGCAAAACAGAAAAAGAGACACAGAAGTACAGAACAGACTTTTGAACTCTGTGGGAGAAGGTGAGGGTGGGATGTTTCAAAAGAACAGCATGTATATTATCTATGGTGAAACAGATCACCAGCCCAGGTGAGATGCAGGAGACAATTGCTCAGACCTGGTGCACTGAGAAGACCCAGAGGAATCGGGTGGAGAGGGAGGTGGGAGTGGGGATCGGGATGGGGAATACGTGTAAATCTATGGCTGATTCATATCAATGTATGACAAAACCCACTGAAAAAATAAATAAATAAATAAAGGGAAAAAAAAAAACTTAAAATCAAAAGATCTTTCAGTATACATAATGTTTTCAAGGTAACAAAAATAACTTTGATGTTCTAATCTTTGTAATACATATATTAAGTATTCCAAGAAAAAAGCCATATAGCATTAATAAAACAAGTTGTAAAATGTTAACATAGCTACTTAACAATAATGATAAAATAAATAAACTTTTTGGACTAAAAAAAAAAAAAAAAAAAAATGCAAATTCCTAGGTTCCAAGCTACCAAATCAGACTTTAGGGATGACAATGCTTCCAACAGCACTGCAACTAGAGAAAACCTGTGTGCAGCAAAGAAGACCCAGAGTATCCATAAATAAATAAATAAAAATTAAACCAACAGCACTGTGATTCTTCTGCAATCGCAAGGAGGAAAGCCTTAGGCAGGACTAAGGTTTCTCACACTAGACTGCATGCTTCTGAGAATAGGAAGCAAATTTTATTCATCCTCACAGCCCTAGTATCCAGCTGAGGTGCTTAACAATGTTCCGTGATTGAACACATAAGAATTGTGTTAATTGGGTGTGCAATATAAGTGTCCAAAATCTTTTGTTAGAATTGGCTCCTGCATAGTTACTGAGGGAGCAGTGTAAATACCTATAAACCCTTGGTACTGATGTTTAGCTTTGTCCTACTCCTCGTCTGCAGAGTGCAGGATTGAATGAGCCAAAGGCATGACCTCTGCAAAGCTCACATGTAGACTTTCTCTGGGAAAGATTGAGGGCAGGAAGAGAAGGGGGTAACAGAGGATGAGGTGGTTGGATGGCATCACCGACTCAATGGACATGAGTTTAAACAAACTCCAGGAGATAGAGGACAGGGAAGCCTGGCGTGATGCAGTCCATGGAATCACAAAGAGTCAGACACAACTGAGTGACTGACCAAAAACAGACCTCCACGGCAGCCTGAGGCCCAGAGAGTCTCCAGTCACTCAGAACATTTAAGTCCTTTGGTCATTTTAGACAAAAATTCTAGTCTGGTCAAAAAGCCGATCTCCAAACTCTCAGTTAAATCTTCTCTCTTCCTCCAGTTGGGACCTACCTTTGCTGGGCAAACTGCTGAGAATGGGGTGCATGGGCCACCCCCTTCAGTGCCTCCTCTGCCATGCCCTCTGCAGCCTCTGGATCCCCTGGGGGCCAGGAGAGTCGGGAGGGGAAAGAGGTGGGGACGGTGAAGTCTTCTTCCACTGCTGGACTTATAATCCAAAAGCAGGCCTTGGCACAGCAGACACACAATTACGAACACTTCCTCCTCACAGGGGAAACTTCCTCCTCACTGAGGACCTGATGTAGTTGCCATTCAGATGGTACTACTACCCAGTCCAAGCTGGTACTGCTTGCCACAGAACAGAGTTGTTGGGGCAAGAAACAGCCACTTTATTCTGAAAGCCATCAGACCAAGAAGATGGTGAACTTGTGCCCCCAAAGAATCAGTGTGGCCTTGAGTTAGAATTCAGGCTTTTTTTTTTTTTTTTTAACCCAGGCTTCTTTTATACTAAAAGGGCCGGATGTAAAGTCAAGCATTTCCTGTTTCCAATCTGTGTTATTTCTTCCTGCCTCCAGTTGTCCACAGGTAGGCCTGATCAGGCCCTCCAGTGAGTTAAACAAAGGTATTTTAGCTTAATGCTCATTGCCTGGGAGGCAGGGTTCCCAGAGATGGGCCATTGTGTATAATTTAATCTGAAAGGTAACACCCCTTTAGTGATTGACTTGTAATAGAATACAAAAGTTCTTCCCTGCTCTTGTGAGAAAGAAATAGGCCTCAGTCCTTCCAACTGGAACTCTGAAGGCCCCAAGATTTGGCTTACTACCCGGGGGACCTCTCGCCCCCATCCCCGAGGAACATACACTGACAACCCTCTCTCCAAAGGAGTCTCACTGTCCACCCCGATGGCGTTGCCCCTCCTCTTCCCCCTCACCTGGAGCACATGAGGGCAAATACTGTCCACACCAGTTCCACAGTCTCTTAGCATGTCCCACACAGGTGGTCCAACATCTCGCAAGGAAGAATTAATGGGAACATCTGTCACCAGACGTAGTGTCTGGGGAGACAGCTAACATCTAGTTACATTAGTCAGCCTCTTAGTCACAAATAAAGAGACTCCCTCAATTCATCTTAATTAATGGAGGTTTGGGATAAACTACTGGTGGAAATAAGGAACGCTAATATAGCATGGCAGCCCAAGGGCAGCCCCTGGCGCAGAGGACTAGGGTGCAGTTCAGAGTGCGGAACCAGTCTAATGACCGGAAGTCTGAACTGCCTCTCTGCTCCGGCTGCCCTTTCTCCTTCTGCTTCCACCCGAGTGCCAGCTCCCACTCCCAGCCTTGTTCCCTGGAACACAGTAAGACGCGAACAGGTGGGGGTTCTGTTGTCAAACACATCTCGGGAACACTGAGTTTGAAGGAGGAAACAGAACAGGTTCTGTCTTGAAAGCAGGACTCCATCTTGGGCCAGACTGTGGACTTTGAGCTCTATGCCCAGTATCTATGGGAACGACAATCCAACTGGAAAACCAGGCCCCCGGAAAGAAGAGCCCCAGGGTGCTCCATCCCCGAAAAGAACACCCTAACTATCTGTGTAACCGAATAGAATCATACATTCTATTATGCTTATTGGGGCATGACCACAAGCCTATTGATAATTGTCCACTGTTAACTACCTAGGTTTAAGGCATATGAATCATGGGTTAACTTTGATTGTCTCTTTCTTTTTCCTTTGTTCAGACTAGTTTCAGGGAATTTGGGGAGGTGGGTTTGGGCATGTATGCTTAGGGTATGTAAGGTTTTCACAAAACCTGGTCGGGGTCCTTGGCTAAGAGGAGACTCTCTCTTGGCCCTGCCAGTGTAATAAACTGCACTCCACTATCTGCATTGTCCTTCTGAGTGAGTTTGTTTCCCGGAACACGTGGCTACAACAAGTTAAGAGTGTTTAGACAAGTTTATTCCTGTGGGATCTTCAGAATCCTTAAAACGCTAATGCACCTTGTGACTTTCTTTTTTTTTTTTTTTTTTAACCCTGTGACTTTCTAAGAGAGGATATGGATGTGGTGTTTCCCAAATGCTCTGGCCTGGGAAACCTCATTCAACGAACACCTGTTCCCATGTTCAGGCGCTACGTGCCTTTTCTCTGCCTCCTGACTTCAGCTTACTCGTGGCTTTGAGGCCCCATGGCATCTGCAGACTGCCCTCTCGATGTATTCTCAGCTCCTGCTCCCTCAACCAACCGACTCTCTCTATATCTTGATCCTTTGTCTTAAAGCCAAAGAAACGGCTTACTGCAGTGTCCCTCACTGCCATCAGGCCAGTAAGGGCAGTCAAGGCAGAGCCTTGGTATTGAGCCATCTTACTCCATGGGGTCGCAAAGAGTCGGACACAACTCAGTGACTGAACAACTATAGGCCATGGATTAATCTGCAGCCTGACCCACGTTGGTCTGGTTGCTCACCCTGATGAGGAGGGTGGAACAATATAAGGCCCCCCACCCCGTGAAGGGGACAACACCAATACTGAACTATAAACACCACAGTCTCTGTAAGCCCTTTGTGACAGCCAGCCACTAACTGAAGGAGTACAACTGCGAGACTCAAGTCAAATAAATATTTTTCAGGTGCCTTGAGAGTACCACCCTCCCCACACCCCAGCCTAGTGAAGTATACTGAGATCAAGATTAAATCAGGCTAGATATATGAAAAAACAGAAGAATGACAAGGTCTTACTGTATAGCACAGGAAACTACATTCAATATACTATGATAAACCATAATGGAAAAGATTATGAAAAAGAATATATAGGTATATTTTTATATGTTTTTTTGACTTATTTTGCTATACCTCAGAAATTAAAACAACCATATAAATCAACTATAATTATTTTTTTTTAAAGGCAGAGAGTATATACAAGTAGAGAAGCTAGATTTGTGGAGAATTCAGTTCAGTTCAGTTCAGTTCAGTCACTCAGTGGTGTCTGACTCTTTGCGACCCCATGAATCACAGCACGCCAGGTCTCCCTGTCTATCACCAACTCCCGGAGTTTACTCAAACTCATGTCCATCGAGTCAGTGATGCCATCCAGCCATCTCATCCTCTGTCGTCCCCTTCTCCTCCTGCCCCCAATCCCTCCCAGCATCAGGGTCTTTTCCAATGAGTCAACTCTTCGCATGAGGTGGCCAAAGTACTGCAGTTTCAGCTTCAGCATCAGTCCTTCCAATGAACACCCAGGACTGATCTCCTTTAGGATGGACTGGTTGGATCTCCTTGCAGTCCAAGGGACTCTCAAGAGTCTTCTCCAACACCACAGTTCAAAAGCATCAACTTTTCAGGGCTCAGCTTTCTTCACAGTCCAACTCTCACATCCATACATGACCACTGGAAAATTAAGTTCCTCCAAATCTTGATTTCAAAAAATAAAAGAGATGAAACCAAGCTCCATATTAATGCCTCTAAGTGTCCTCACTGAATAGGTGAGCCACATTTTAAGTACAGAGCATTTTAACTGTGTGTCTGTGTGTAAATGTGCACACTTTATAAGAAATAGAGGACATTTTAAATATTGTTGTTTTGGTCGCTAAGTTGTATCTGAATCTTTGTGACCCCACAGACTGTAGACCAACCAGCTCCTCTGTTTGTGGGATTCTCCAGGCAAGAATAGTGAAGTGATCAAGGAAAAAAAAGAATACTGAAGTGGATTGCCATTTCCTTCTCCAGGGTTTCTTCCTGACCCAGAGATTGAACTCGTGTCTCCTGCATTTGTAGGTGGATTTGACCCTTGGTCTGGGAACTAGATCCCACATGCCACAACTAAAAAAGATCCTGCATGTCTCAACAAAAATCAAATATCTTGTGTGCTGCATCTAAGACCAAAAACAGTTAAACAATTTTTTTTAATGGGTAAATTGTTTCAATGCTTTTGATTACTGCTTACCCATACACTTAATGTCTTTAACAGCTAGTGGCAAACCGATCGTAAATGATTTTTTAACTTTAACAATACAAAGTAAAAGAATGGAGGCAAAATGTTTTGTAGGCTTCTGATTTTACAGATGCTTGGCCACACTGAATTGAACATGTCTGAAGGTGGATTTTGGTCTCCCTGGCATGAGCTCATGCAGCCCTCTTCCAGTTAAATAACTCGGCCCTCCTCATTTCACCTCAGCAGTCACATTCAGCCCATATGAGGAAGGTACTGGTTCATTAACCTCATTCCACTGACTGGATCATAAAAATGCAACTTCAACATTATAAAAACATTAAGTCAGCCAATGTGACCAAAGGTCAATTTAAAAAGTCATGCACTCTTCCGGTCACTCCTTCATAGGGCCATCTGTGAGCCGTAATTAACATGCAGTGTCAAGAGAGAGGACTCCCCACCCAGGAGGTAGTGAAGTACAAAGTGCATGGGCCTAAACTCAGACAGATTAGCTCCATGACTTTGAGCCAGAGTTTTAAATTTTCTAAGCATCAGCTCCCTCTCATCCATAAAATGGTGAGTGTCATGTGTAATGTTCTGAGAGGGCTATATACATAAAGTACCTGCTCTGTATATAGAACACTGTAGTTGTCCAATAGACAGTGATGGTGGCTGCCGTGGAGGTGATGATAGCAGTAGAGATATCTCTTTGGTTGCCTTTTTTTTTTTATCTACCCAATATGACTTTCCACATTTAAATGCAGTTTGCAGTTTTTTCTTCCCGGAGCTCAGAGATGCTAGTCCCAGCAGAGCTGTGCCCCCTCCTCAGAGGTCTGAGCTCCACTCCACAGGTCCCTCCTCCAAGTGTCTATATTTCAGTAATCCCAGTCTTTGCTCCGCAAACCCTGTGAGTGGTCATTGCTTCCTGTAATTGCTATATCTGTGATGCCTTGGTGTCTTTTCTTGTCTTTTTGATTACTTAATTAACTCTATCTAGTTAACAGTCTATATATTAAGTTCTCGTTGTCCAAACAGTTGTATTGGCTTATGACTCGACTGGACAATAATGATACAAGTTAGGGTTTTTGGTTTGTTTTGTTTTTCTTATTTAATTGTTTTGCCACAGTGCACAGCATGTGGGATCTGAGTTCCCTGACCAAAAATCAAACCCATGTCCTCTGCACTGGAAGCACAGAGTCTTAACCACTGGACCACCAGGGAAGTCCCAAGGTGTTTTTAATGTAAGTATAGAATTGGCTTAGATCCCTATATCTTATGGGATCAGTGAGTCATTTTTGCCTGGGTAGTCCCAGTTTCTGAGCATCTGGCCCTTCATGTGATTGTGTAACCCAACCCCTAAACACTTGTCTACCTTGATATAATCAGGCCACCAAGGCCACCTGCACAAATTCTTTCCAGAATCTGAACCCCACAGCTGGCCCCATTCAGGGCGAGCCCAGAGAAATGTCCCAAGGCAATAGGACATGCACCTGGGTTTTATGTTGCCTCTTGCCTTCCTGAACTTAGTGGGAAAGAAAGAGGAGAGTCCCTAGGCCAAAGGGCAAGGGTTTATAGAGCAAGGTTCCATCCATACCAACAGTAGAGAAGGAGGATGGCGACATCCCAGTGGATCATGGATACTAGACCAAGCCTGGTTATTTGATATCCTGCCTTTCTGCCTAGGGACCCTCCCCTTCCTTCCTTCCCCAGTGAGTCTAGCAAGGCAAGAGGCAACAGAAAAGATTGCTTGTGTTTTACCTGTACCCTATGTACTTCTATCTTATCAAAAGGCACTTTCATTTGGAGAAAAAAAAAACTAATCTGTCTCCAGTTCCACCTCGAGCCGACCGACTAGTTCTGAACTAGTCAGACACGAATGGTGACTAGAATACAGCGCCCATCCTCAAGGAGCCTCAGTCCACTGGGCAGACAGACCACAGGTTTGTAAAGAGAATACAGGTTCAGATGCATGAAGTAGAGACCCAAAACTGCAGTGAATTAAATAAGTTTATCTCTCCTCATGCAACAGCCCAGATATAAGTGGAGAGCTGGCAGAACTGCTTTATTCCATGAGGTTGTCCAGAGACCAAGGCTCTTTCTCTCTTGTTGCACCACCATTCTTTGAGGGTTGCCACTGTCCACAAGCTCTAAGATGACCTGCTGTCATGTTCACGTTCCACTTAGCACAGTAAAAGAAGGGAAAAAGAAAGGGTACGCCCTTCTTTCTGGAAGCCACACACATCACTTTCCCTCACATCCTAACTGGCCAGAATAGAATCATAGGGCCACAGCTAGCTGCAAAGGATGCAGGAAAATATAGCCTTTATTCTCAAGACAACCACACACTCAGCTAAAAATTAGAAATTCTGTCTGTATGTTAGAAAGAGGAAAAAGGATATTGAGGGGAACTAGCGGTCTGTATGATAACAGACAATTATAATAATGTGGAAGGTTCAGTGCAGTGAGGAAAAGGCCTGAGAAAGCTTAAAGGAGTCATTTTCCTATACCCAAGAAATGCTTAACATACTTTCACTTAATAAATCTGGATAAACATAAAGAGGAGTTCAGATGTAAACTGAACTGAAATCAAGTACCACCAAGCAAAAGCCAGTGGAAAAAATACATAAAATGTTTAATCATGGCAGGGCTGGACATCAAGATATAAGATCTCTTCTTGCCCCGGCTTTCTCATTTTAATAGTAAATCCAGTATTACCCACAATTCAATACTTTGAAGGACATACCAACAGGCTTTTACTTCAGACAAGCTAGAGTACAAACAGCTTGACTCTGAGGGTTCCTCAAACTCGTACATGATAACATCTTTAAATGAGGGCTCTCCAGATTATCACGTCTTCATTTCTGCTAATGATTAAGGTATCCTTCAATCCTGGGACAAACAGAAAATTAGTATTGGTTTCTCCTAACACAGTTTGCCTAGGATTTTCTTCAAGGATGTTTGAAGGACAATCACTTGAAGTATTCAAGAGAGTCACCAATAACAGATATTTCTTTCTCTCTCAAATTCTTTAAAAAGGAAAAGAAATCAAGTGTTTTAGCTAAGGATAGAACTGATCTGCTACTAAATTTATAGAAGAAAACTCTTCTTGGCCAACTCAAGCTCCTTGAATCAAAAGGGAAGTGCAAGGCCACTGTTTTTGTAGATAACAAATTGGTTCAGTTAAGGAAAGACTGTAGATCTGACAAGGGAAAAATGGCATGCTCAAGAGAAGATGAATTTTTACCATATTTCATTATAGAAAACCACAATGAAAGGAAAATGACTTCATCAATCCCATTCTAGGAGCCCTGGTGATGCTAAGGATAAAAGAAGAAAGCCTCTGGAACTGGCTTCCTGTCACACAAGTTGCATCCATCAATTCGGGGCAGCGTCAGAGAGGCACATGCAATCACTGCTGACAGTGGATAAATCACAATTATCAAGACCTTATTAGCTATTGCCCTAGAGTTAAAGAGGGTCATTTACCTCTATCGGGTAGCAATCGATTGCTTTGTATGGGCTACAACTTATAAGGCCAAGGTCAAGGTATGGTGATGGAAAATTAGGTTAGATATCATAAATCCACAGCACCAATCCTTTTATCTGAACGAGAGTGCTATAAACTATTAACCCTGAAAGACAGGTTTGTGGGAAATATAACAGAATCCAAAATCATAGTGAACTTTCTGATGGATAATACAGTATACCAGAAAAACCTAGAAAGATTGACCTTTCTTCACTTGATGAGAAGAAAAGAAAATTGAATTCACCCTGCCTTGATGCACATGGTTAATTCTTCAGACCAGCAAGTACTCATCAAAAAGAGGAGGAAGAAGGAAGGTAGACATTTTATAGAAAGAATATCCTCTTATTTCCCCTCTTCTTCCCTTCCTGCTATAATCCAAGAGAACCCATTCTCTAAATGAATGGCTCACAAACAGCAGATAACTTGAGGTTGGCAATGACCAAAGTGAGGAGACAATTCTGTTACAAGGTCTTTTTATCTCTATAATTAATCACCAAGAGGAAATCTACCAAAAAAATTAACAGCAACAAAACATAATTCTCAACTGCCCAAACAAAAGCTGTAACTTTTTAGAACTGTTAGAAAATAATAACAGTCAGTAAACCAAGGTAAAAGGTACATGGTACTACTTCACCCATTCATCCAACATTTCTGAATGACTGAAAAAATTCCAATTTAAAAGTTGGGAAAAAATCTTGTCATCGTTGGTACTAAAGTAAAAGTGGCTGTGATTTAATTATTAAAATAATTTTATGTGCTCCTGTATTTCTGTTTTTCCTATAGTTACTTGCATTTTTACTGGCATAAAAAGTGGTTTCCATTTTCATGTATATTGAAGTTGTTATACCTAGAATTGTACCAAATAGAAATATTTATAAATCAGTGTTTTCATACTGATCACAACAAATATTCAATCAGTGAATCTACCTGGGTCCTTTTTGGCAAATTTAAAATACTTTAAAGACAATAAGACACAAAGGCAAAAATTATCATCTTCTTTGATGACAGTTTTTAACATGGTTGAATCAAGCAAGAAAAAAAAGTGAATCCATTTTCTAAACTTTTACATAGCTAAAAAAATATAAGGTTTTATTGAGTTCATGAGAAATGACAGATATTTTTCAAATGAATCTTGTTTAGAAATGTCAGAAGGTAGAGACTGTTCTTAAAAGCAATGGACAATGAGAATGAATCTGATAAATTCTCCAGGCTCAGAAACAGGAACAAAAAAAATGCAAATCCAAAGTTGTCTCTGGATTCTCAGCTAGTTGAACAAACCTTGACACTATATCAAATTCTGCTTAAATTAAAAATGAATTTTTCTATAGATTTCTATAGAGGTAAAAGCAGGAAGCTTCAGAAACACATGAGCATGAAAACTTTCAAGGGTTAAACGTTATTACTTTGCAATCACCCACTGATTTCTCCCACTATTGTTGGACACTACTATCTCCTAAAATGATCCACTGGAAATGCTAGATTTATCATCGACTACTACATCTCAGAGTCTCACTAGCCTACACATGGTTCTAATTACTCAGTGACAGTTCATGTTTGCTCTAGTAATCTTTTCAGTTTTAAGTATAATTTTTAACAAGAATCTTGTATTTTTAAAATACTGGGATCCTCCACTACCGTGTTGAATTAAAAATAAAACCCTGACTGCACTGCTAACTGTAATAAATTTTAGAAGATTTAGGGAAGGTATAAGAGCTTTCTAGATTTACTTACATTTCTACATTAAGCTGAGGATTTAGTGAAAACAGGAAAACTGTCCTGGAAATGTAGTTTCTTCTGCTTGCTAAAACATAACTGGTAAATAATAATAAAGTAAGCTTTTTCTTTCCAGGCTCCTAACTAAAGGACCGATGTTTCAGGGAAGAGTCTTCTCAAAAAATTGGTATGAGAGACGGCAGGAGTGGAAGGCAAATTTCCAGCAACCCAAAAGGTGGGCAGCTTGTCTGTAAAGCAACGAGAGATATCTAATAGCTCCACAAGCTGATAGGTAAGCTGTGAAGCCCCAGAAAATCCCTGGAATCTCACCAGGACTCAGATACATACAGGCCTTGCTAGAGAGAAAGTCAAGATGCCAGTCTCAAAGCATCTGAGGCCAGTGGTGAACTAATCCATTGGTTGCAAAAAAAGTGCACACCCAGCTCAATGAGAGATCAGATCGACTCACCCACTCTAGTAGCCTGGTATTTACCTTTCTGAAGGTGAATAGTATTTAGTATTTAAAAACTAAAATATTTAGTTCAATATTTTCTACTATTCTTTCACATTAAACATCCAGAATGCAATTTAAAAAATCACAAGATATACCAAAAAACAAGAAAATGTGACCCACTGTCATAAAATAGTCAGGAAAAGATCCCAACCTGACCCACATGTTGAAATGATCAAACTAGAATTTTAAAGTAAGCATGGTAAAAATGTTGAAGTACCTGGTAGAAAAGAGGAAAACACGTTTGAAAAGATGAAGACTTCAACAGAAATATGGAAACTTTTTAAGAATCTAATGGAAATGCTAGAAATGAAAAATATGCTATCTGAAGTAAGTAATTCATTAGGTGGGTGTAACCACAGATCAAAGTAGAGGAGAGTATCACAGAGCCAAGTTTAGACCAGTATTAAGTATCCAAACTGAAATGCAGAGGGGGAAAAAGAATGAGAGGAAAAAAATAAATAACAGAACTGCTCTGTGGGGAAATATGAAATGGTCTAACACTAACGCAATCAGAGTCCTAGAACAGAGGAGGGAGAAAGTGAAGTAGAAGAAATATTTGAAGACAGGCTGATCAAGAACTTCCCCAAATTGATAAAAGACAACAATTCAAATATTTAAGACTCTCAATGAATTCCAAGCAGAGTAACCACAAAGAACTGATCTAGTTATACCAAAATCAAAGTTCCAAAAGTCAAAAATAAAAAGTAGATCTTAAAAGAGCAGTCAGAGGAGCGGAAAAGGGGGAAATATGTTATATTCAAGCAGGAAAGGATACATATAAAGGCTGATTTCTCCCCAGAAATAATTTGTCAGAAGACAATGGAGAAATTTCTCTAAAGTAACATAAGAAAAATAAATGTCAACCTAGAACACTGAATTCAGTGAAAATATCTTTCAAAAATGACGATGAAATAAAGATATTCTTAGATAAAAGCTGAGAGAATACATTTCCACAATCTTTACTTTGAAAAAGGTGTAAGGCTAGAAGGAAATAAAACTGACAGAACTCTAGTACTGTAGGAAAAAATGAGCAACAGAAAGGATAAATTATCTGAGTAAATGCTTTAAATGTTTTAATTCCTTTATTTTATATATTTTCTTTTCAAATTTCTGTAAAAGGCCATCAATTTTTAAAGGAAAAATTAAGAAGTTGAGAAGCTTAGCGCATATATAGTAGCAAAATATAAGCAATGAGAACAAAAACGGTAGAGGAGGGCAATGGAACTGTGTTGTTGGAATATCCTTACACTGTTCATGAAATAGTCTGATATTCTTTGAAGGTAGATTATGATAAGTAAACATGCATGTAATATTTATCTCTGGACTTGCCTGGTGGTCCAGCAGTTAAGAATCCACCTGCCAACGCAAGGGACATGGGTTCGAGCCCTCGTCTGAGAAGATTCCACATGCCAAGGGCAACTAAGCCCAAGAGCTGCAGCTGAGCCTATGTGCTGCAACTATTGAAGCCCATGCGCCTAGAGACTGCTTCGCAGCAACAGAAGCCACCGCGATGAGAAGGCCAAGAACCGCAACTAGCGAGTAGCCCCCGCTCACCGCAACTAGAGAAAGCCCATGCACAGCAACAAAGACCCAGCATAGCCAAAAATTAATTAACTAAAAAAAAACTTATACCTACAACAGGTTATTACATAAAAGTTTTGCCTTAAGTTAAATCTGATCTTCCAATAGAAACAATGGCATTAAAGAGGATGTTTTCCTACCTAAGGACTCAAATTCAAAGTCTCCCTCTGCTGCTCCCTGCTGAGTACACTCCCTGCTGATAGCAATGCCCCAAATCAGCAATGAATGCACAGACCGAGAGGAGGTCTTCTCCCAGAGTCCTTCCATCCTCAGTGCTCCTCTCCACTGACCTAACACGGCACCCCACCACCAGGTCAAAGCCTCTGATGACACTCCCCCAACCACTTCTCTTCATCCCTCTTCTCCCACAATCCAAGGCTCTCCTGCCTATTGTTTTGCTGCAAAAACTTCTTTTGCACTTCAAGACTTTTGTACTTGTGCCCAGATAGGATGATTCTGTAGATCTATTTTGCAACTCTGTGATATGTTTTTTTTAAACTTACAATGTATTCTGGACATTTTGCCAAGTCATTTCAGAGAGTTAGCTCATTCTTTTCAATAACTGTGTGGCCTTTTGCTGCATAGATGTACTATAATTTATCTATCAATCTCTACTGATGAACATTTCTAATTTTTTAATATTAAAAACAATGCTATAATTCACAAACAGTGCTAGTAGTGGTATAAATTAGCACAGCAGCATGGATAAACAAATTGTAGCATATATGCATAAACTGGAATAATATAGTGAAAATAAATGAATCACAGATATATGTAAAAGCAGGAATAATTATGCAAACATAAGCAAAAGAAGCAAGATATACAAGAATGCATAAAGCATTTTCCATTTATATAAATTTCAAAATTTGGCAAAACTAAACTATATTACATTACAGATGCATACACAGGTGGTAAAATTTTAAAGAAAAGGAAAAAAATTATTATCTAAAAGTCAAGATAGTGATTACTTACAGAGCTCTACTGTCCAATGAAAATATAACATGAGCCATGAAAACAAGCCATAAATGCAATGTTAAATTTTCTAGGAGTCACATTAAACAAAGGGGAAAAAAGAGGTGAAATTAACATATTTTAATTTAACCCAATACATTCAAAATATTGTCATTTCAATATGTAATCAATATTAAAAATTACTAATGAAGTACTTTACACTTTTTTTATACTAAGTCTTCATAATCCAGTGTGAATTTTATACTTACAGCACATCTGGATTCCACCTACGTTTCAAGCGCTTATCAGCCATGTGAGGCTGGTGGCTACCATATTAGACAACTCAGTTCTAACAGATATAAGAGTCAAGAAAGAAGTTACCTCTATTGGAAAGAAGTAGGATTGTAATTGAGAAGGACACCTGGGCCTCTGGGGAACTGTCATTATTATCTTTTTTGACATGAGTGTGGGTTACATAAGTGTTTGCTTCATAATTATTCATTAAACCATACACAGGGTGGGAGGGGTTTCTAAGTTCCCCCACCAGGGATCAGACCCATGCCTCCTGCAGTGGAAACATGGAACTGTAACTATTGGACCACCAGGCAAGTCCCCCCCTTTCTTAAATGAGGTTTCTTTTAACATGTTCTGTTTCATTTAAAAAAAAAAAAGTCTTAAAAATAGTGAATGTATATTCTTATAACTCATTGTTATAAACATGAGCAAGTCTTTCTGAAGGCTAAATTTATAGATGTATAACTACCAGATCAAATGCTACAAACATTAAAACATTGAATAGTACTAAATTACCTTCCAAATGCTTGTATGAATTCTCACTCCAATAACAAGGAGTGAAAACTCCCATTTCTCCACATACTTAATATGGGTTTTATCAATTTTAGGACATTTTGACAGATATGTGTAAGAAGATATTTGAAGAGTTAGGGTCACTCAATGACTACTTCAAGAACTTACAAAGTATTCCATTCAGTACAAGTTCTCCTTTTACACGTGTAGGCACTAACCATCAGCCTGTTGGTCTTTCTTGTGCCTCTGAGAAAGATGGGACACTTGTGTTCTTGGGTTACCATTGCCTTGCACCAGCAATTTTACCCTGCAGCTAGATAGTATTTGAAATGGCCTTTCCTTGAAAGTACATACACCAACCTTCACTCTGACTGAACATTAGCATTTGATAGTTTGCCTCAGGGCTGTTCATTCTGTCAAGCTTTGACTTGAGTGGTGGCCAAAAGCAAAGACCTCAAAGCCAAAGATGACTTTGATTCCACAGAATGAAGAAAAAAAAAAAAATCTTCCATCTTGGCACAATTCCAAACTTTCTCCTCTAATGGCATTATAGTCCTGTTTCATTTTATACGACATTTTTAAATTTAGAATATATGTTTGGGACTCCTGTAATAAAACTGTCTTCAGAGATGAATTATCAGCCACATAAGAAAAATGAGTCCTATTACTCTATAATCACAAAATACTAAAATACTCTTTTATTTGTCAGGTTGTTCTCTTTCTCCCCTTCTATTTCCTCCTTCCCTTTCCTCTTCCTTCGCTCTCCCAGAATTGCTTAGCTTAGTTCTGATCTCTCTTTCCTTGCTCTTCAAAGCCTGAGAATCCAGAAGCAAGATGCCCAAGGACCAAAAAGTGGGCTGGAGACAATGTTAGATGTTAACCATAGAAGGACTTACCCAGAGCATTAGCAAGTAGATCTATACAAGAGGGCGTCTATGTTTACTGCTTATTTGCTGGCAGGAGTCAATAAATGGGCACAAATAACTTGGCACCCACGTGAATTAATCAGCAATTAATTCAGACCTGCTTGTACTTGTCTCTAAATTAAGAAAAGGAGACTGTCTGGTACTGTAGAACTATAATTACAGAACAGTATATCAGACTAGCAGGGATTTCCAGGCTCCACTGCAGATCTCCTGAATCAGATATACCATGGATGATCCTTCTGGTTAAGAATCACTTAAGACAGAACAGACTTTTGGACTCTGTGGGAGAAGGCGAGGATGGGATGTTTCGAGAGAACAGCATCGAAACATGTCTATTATCTAGGGTGAAACAGATCACCAGCCCAGGTTGGATGCATGAGACAAGTGCTCAGGCCTGGTGCACTGGGAAGACCAGAGGGATTGGGTAGAGAGGGAGGTGGGAGGGGGGGATCGGGATGGGGAATACATGTAAATCCATGGCTGATTCATGTCAATGTATGACAAAACCCACTACAATATTGTAAAGTAATTAGCCTCCAACTAATAAAAATAAGTGGAAAAAAAAAGATAGCAAGTAATTTTCATGACAAGAACTTAATGACAATAATTACTCAAACTATAAATCAAAAATATAATAAAATAAATGTATACATCTTTATTGGTTTCACAATAAAATGTTAACTTTAAAAAAAAAAAGAATCACTTAAGAGAGGGAGGCAGAGGTCCAGCCTAGTAGCCCAAGGCATAAATCTACAGACACACACACATAGAGGCCCATCACTTTTTATTAGCATCTGACTTTGCCAGTCATTATGAATCTTGCTTTCCTTATCTGTAAGGCAGAGATGATGCCTACCACACAGGGCTAGTTTAAGGATTCTATGTGTAAAGCACTTGTACATAACAGATTCTCACCAATAAATTCTTATGATAGTATTAAGATGACTTTAACAAGATGAGTGGCATCCAACTTTTTTTTTTGAAATTTTTTACACTAAGCTCATATTTGTTATACTTAGGGGAAAAAAATAAAGCTACTTCCATTTTTAATACGTCTTGCTTTTTCAAGAGCACAGGCTTTAAGTATCCATTATAGAATCTGCTATTAAAATTTTAAAGAGGAGGGGAAGTATGGGTCAATTTCACGGAAGAGGAACTAGGGGAAACAATTTCCATCTCTTCACAACATAACTTTTTTTCATCCCAGGTATATTTACAGATATTGAAATAGAAATGAACGAGACATGCAAGATCTACACTCCAAGCCTTCATAGAGCGGTAGGAAAGCAACAACTCATAACGGAAATCAATGGAATTGTGCTAAGTGACACTGTGTCACAAGGCCCCTCACCAGGTCTAGAGGGTCAAAGAGGTTTCCTGTGGAAGAGATGCCTGTGCTGCTGGGTAGAAAAGACAAAACCTAGAAGAAGGATAGGGAAGCCCTCACCAGGCAGATGAAAAAGCCTGGGTAAACACCCTGTGGTGAAAAGATGCACAGGAGAGGGAGGGGTAGTTGGTTGGGAACAAAAAGAAGCTTGTGAAGCACAGGGCGGGGGATCATCCAGGCCTTGTAGAAATGTTAAGGATTTGGGACTTGAACCCAAATGCATCAGAAAGTCATGAGTGGGGGAATTCGCTAGTGGTAGAGTGGCTGGGACTCTGCACTCCCAATGCAGGGGCCCAGGTTCAATCCCTGGTCAGGGAACTAAATCACACATGCCACAACTAAAGATCTCACAGGCCACAACAAAGACCAAAGATCCCAAATGCCACAAAATAGACCTGGTGTGGCCAGATACATAAGTAAAAATAAATATTAAAAAAAAAAAAAGTGGGTTAATGATGAAATCAAAAAGAAAACTCTAAGAAGGAAAACTAGCTCTTTTTTAAAAAAGAAAAGAAAGCCATGGGTGGGTTTTAAGTGGAAGTGATATCACATGATCTGTTCCTTCCTAGGTCAGTCTGGGTGCTACTATTTGGTAGCATAATCTGGCTTGACCTGAACTCATTTGTCAGTAAAACCTTCTCTGGACTGATTGAAAGGCATTTATAGTTTTATTGACCTCGTTTACTGTGAATATTCATATAGTTCAATGCAGAGCTAAAAATATACTTGATAAACTACATATTGCTCTGGGTCTGACCAGGAATATTAAATGATATACACCATTTACCTTTCTAAAACCCCCAAAAAATCAGACTTCTGAAAGATAGTCCCAAGTGTCTTTGATAAGGGGTTATGGAACTCCTTATTGATTTCTAAACTGTTTTTGTAGGTTAGGAAAGTTAACATATTTTCATGGCTATTGACAGATTTTCCCCATTTTGCAATGGTCCGATCTATCTTATACTATCATAGGGTTTTTTAAATTACTAATTCATGTTTAATGCAAAAAAAAAAACACTTCACATATAGATTTTAACGGTGGTTCTTAACCCTCTCAAGCAAATGATGACTTTGAAAATCTGATTAAAGTCATGGGAGAGCTCCCCCAGGAAATGTGCACATAATTTTGCATATAATTTCAAGAGCTATAGAAGTTCAAACACCAGATTAACAACTTCTGCCCTCTATGCTCTTCCCAGGAACTTTCATCCTTTCCTTCAACTTCAATCTTCAGCCCATATCCATTTCCTGATTATATCTCCATATTCATCAGACTACTAAACATCTCCACTCAAATATTTCACTGACATCAAACTCAACACATCAAAAACTGAAATCATTTTCCCTTATGCTAAATCCATTTATCTCTTTGTATTAACTTTTAATGAATCAAAATTCATTAAAAATTCACTAATCACCCAACTGAGTCAGCCAAAAATCTGGTCAGCAACCATGACTTCTAAATCTCCTCTAGCCTTGACATCTCTCAATTTTATCGGCTTCTCATGTCCATCGCGACGAACAGTTTGGCCATCATGCGTTGCCTGAATTACTCTGCTGCTAACAGACACCTAAAATAGTTTTCCTACCAGTGTTTTTATATCCTCTGTGGGGAGAGAGCAAATTAGCCAAGATGGCGTGTTCAGGCTCTCTCACCCCATGTTTTGTAAACAATGACTAAGGAGCTGCTGAGATCATTTATAGCACTGCACATGCGCATCATGAGACACTCGCTTAGTCACGGATCGTCTGTGGGATGCGTGAATGCGCTTCACCCTGAAAGCCCTGGCTGCTGCTGCTGCTGCATTTGGGCTAGACTGGCACAACATCACGATTGTGTTATATGAGGTTATGTTATGGTTCCATCATGGCTATATTATGGTTATGTTGTGGCTGCCGCTCCAGCTGCTGCATCAGCCAGGAGCGAGGCTGTGTTGTGGCTGCCATGGCAGCCAGGAGAGGATAAACATGTCTGCAGTTCCTAGGGCTCTTCGAGTCTTCTTCCAGCCTCTTAGCTCGCGCCTTGCCTACCCTGGGTTCAGCGAACAGGGCAGACAATGTGAACAGCGAGACAGTTGGCGCTGTGAGCAAGATCAGCAATACACCCTCCAATCCATGTTTAATGTTGTAACCAGAATGACCTTTCTAAAACGCAAATCTGGAGAATTTCCTGATGGTCCAGTGGTTTGACTCCATGCTTTCACTGTGGAGGTTCCAGGTTCAATCCCTGGTTAGGGAACCAACATCCCACAAGCCATGCTGCATGGCCAAGAAAACAGCAAATCTGATATCTCCCTCATTTAAAACTCTCCAGTGACTCTCACTGCTCTAGGGATTAAGTCAATACTCCTGAAAATGGCTTACGAAATCCTTTATCGTCTACAACTCACTAACTCCTGCATGATCGCCCTTATATCTGATCATTTCCCCCAAATGTTAGTGAATGTTACCACTTACCAAGTTACTCAAGACAGAAACCTGGACTCTCCCCTCCCCCTCACCCTCTGTACCTAATTAGTCACCATATCCTGTGTCTACCTCAGTGCCACCACCTTGGTCCAAGTTACCCTCTTTTTCTCACCTAGGCTACTAAACTAGCCTTCTTTCATTGAGGAGGGCAAGAAGCAGACAATTCCCATGAATAGCTTAACCAACCAGGCTTAGTAAAGAGTTCAACTTTGTACTGTAAAAATGTTTGTATAAGTACATTTGACATATGCTTTTAAAAACCTTGGCAAAAAAATAAAAATAAAAAATAATAAAAAAATAAAAACCTTGGCAAATGAATATTTAAGAATCATAGAAAAAAATAAAAAAAATAAAGAATCATAGAAACTAGAGTTTCCATGTAGCAACAAAATAAAATAAAATAAAAACAAGATTGAGACTTTGTATATATTCCAAAGACTGAAAGCTGACAAATCAAGAAAACAAATACCAAAAAAAAATACTATGCTTTAATTAAACCATGGTACTATTTCATTACTCAAGGTCAATGCAGTAAAGAAGTTTAAAGAAACAGATTTCATTCTGCTTGGTCTTTATTGCCCTCAGCAATAGCAGTAGCTGAAGGATAGCATTTTCTTGTTGAAAGAAAACAAGCTCTAATTCTAAGAGAGACACAAAGAGAGCCCAGGTGACATCATATATACATCATGTATAAAGACAACAGGTTTCATTACAGAGAGAACCCCCAAGCTTCGAGAACCCAAATCTTTTTATACTGGACGGCAAGCATGTCTCCACTCTCTGCTCCAGAGGTGAACACTGTTACCATCCAAGGCTCTAAGCAAGCCTATGATTTACCCTAAAAGGAGACACTACATCTTCCAAGGCCTTTCCTTTAACAAATATCCTTGTAAAGATGGTCCAGAACAAAACCAGTCAGAACTACTGTTCACAAAACATGCAGAAACGTGAGAGGCCCACAGAGAACTATATCCCAACAATATCCATTCCACACATACATTAGTTTCTATACATAATTACGTTGCTCCAATAGTCACACCAATCTAATCAACAGAGGCGGGAACCAAATCAGCTTCTCTAGCACATTTAGTTTCTACTTCTGCTTTATTGACTATGCCAAAGCCTTTGACTGTGTGGATCACAACAAACTATGGAAAATTCTTAAAGAGATGGGAAATATCAGACCACCTGACCTGCCTCCTGAGAAATCTGTATGCAGGTCAAGAAGCAACAGTTAGAACCGGACATGGAACAACAGACTGGTTCCAAATTGGGAAAGGAGTACATCAAGACTGTATATTGTCACCCTGCTTATTTAGCTTATATGCAGCATACATCATGCAAAATGCTGGGCTGGATGAAGCACAAGCTGTAATCAAGATTGCAGGGAGAAATATCGATAACCTCAGGTACGCAGATGACACCACCCTTATGGCAGAAAGCAAAGAAGAACCAAAGAGCTTCTAGAGGAGAGTGAAAAAGTTGGCTTAAAACTCAACATTCAGAAAACTAAGATCATGGCATCCAGTCCCATCACTTCATGGCAAATAGATGGGGAAACAATGGAAACAGTCAGAGACTGTTTTCTTGGACTCCAAAATCACTGCAGATAGTGACTGCAGCCATGAAATTAAAAGACACTTGCTCCTTGGAAGAAAAGCTATGACCAACCTAGATAGCATATTAAAAAGCACAGACATTACTTTGCCAACAAAGGTCCATCTAGTCAAAGCTATGGTTTTTCCAGTAGTCATGTATGGATGTGAAAGTTGGACTATAAAGAAAGCTGAGCGCCAAAGAATTGATGCCTTTGAACTGTGGTGTTGGAGGAGACTCCTGAGAGTCTCTTGAACTGCAAGGAGATTCAACCAGTCTATCCTAAAGGAAACCAGTCCTGAATATTCATTGGAAGGACTGAAGCTGAAGCTGAAACTCCAATACTTTGGGCACCTGATGTGAAGAACTGACTCATTTGAAAAGACCCTGATGCTGGGAAAGATTGAAGGTGGGAGAGAAGGGTACGACAGAGGATGAGATGATTGGATGGCATCACCAACTCAATGGACATGAGTTTGAGTAAGCTCCAGGAGTTGGTGATGGACAGGGAAGCCTGGTGTGCTGCAGTCCATGGGGCCACAAACAATCAGACATGACTGAGCAACTAAACTGAACTGAACTGTTAAATAGGATTCTGACAGGAAGTGGCCATCCTATAGCAATCTCAACCATGGCCCCCAGGGTCTGAGAATGCACCAGCTTAACAAATCCTCAAAACTATCAAGGTCTATTTTAGAAAGCCATGTTTCTATAAAGACCTTTCCACTCAGCCCAAGGCATTAATCCAGGCATAGCCAAATGTACTTGAGATTGCACAAAATCCATCTTGGCCTTTAAGAAGGAAGTCTAGGGCAATTCTCATCCATAACAACCTTGCTTAATGAGCTTAGACCAGCCTGAAATCCCTCCAGAGCCAATGCACTGTCATGGATCGCTTCAACTAAAATCATGAAATTTTGCACAACCTTTTCTAATCAGATGACTCCTGGTACAGAGATCACTGCCCATAACGCATGCATGAGTAATAAATCAGTTACCTTTCTGGAGAACCCTGTTAGAGAGATCTCTGCAGTCATCTGAGGGTCACATGATCTGTTAGTGTTTCTAAACACTTGCAGGCAGGTCTCTCATGATTGCCCTGAAGGGTGACTTTCAGGACACAAGTTAACTTCTTGCTTACAGAAAAGAAATAAAGTCCAGAAATCAAGTGAGGTATCCCTGGAAAGAAAATGTTGTTACAACTGTTGGCCTCAAGTGAGACCCCCATCATTCAAAGAGCATAGGTTGACAGTTCCTCCAATGGGGCCTTCTGGCAAGCTAGTATAGCTCAGCTAGGGTTCCCCATTCAGTTTAAATAACTGAATCTAGTCCTTAACTTTGGAGAGATTGCTTGAGGGCCAACAGTCCAAACTGTCTTGTCAGTCCATCCCACCAGGAAGGTGGCATTTGCTCAGCGCCTAGAGACTGAGCAATGGCTATGGGAATGGACGAAATCCAGAGGTGTTGACCAACGTTTTGCATGGAAGATGCAGCAGCTGGGGCTACCCTGTGCTTTACTTGTGAGTCAGTTCTGAGAACAGCCCAGTAGTAAGTTCCTGGCTGTTTTTCAAACAGACAGCCATTATCAGGGGGCAAGAGGACCCAGGAGTCCAAATATGGAAAGAGCACCTTAGATGGACGATGTCTCTTTATGCCAGATTCTAAATGGCTAAATCATTAGTCATAGAAACCTGTAGCTCCAAGGGGTCATCAGAGTTGTGGAAATCCAAAGCTACTAGTATTTCTCTACATACCTCTCTTGCCAAATATGGGTATCATCTCTGGCACTTACAAGCATTCATAACACAGACATTGACACCAATTGCATCCTCACCATAGGAAGCCACAAGAATATACTGAATCGGCCCTAACAAGGTCACAGAAATTTTCCTTCTGCACTACAAAAATGTCCAAACTCCACTAGTTGAATACTGGTGCACCTTCTCCCACAGGAATGGGTAGGATAATGACTTGGATAAGTACATCCTACAGAGCCATCAAGTTTGACTTTCTCCCCTTTGTGAAACTCCCCAGGGTACGCAGGCAGGGTGCACTGGGTCTCACCTTTAATGACCTGAAGCCAGGATCGGGGAGAAGGGGCAGAGAGGGAGAGAGCAGCTCTGAGCCGACAAGCAAGGCTTTGCATTCAGTTCACCTGAATAAACATGGAATGTTCCAGACCACCCAAATGTGAATAATATGCCCTCATGTTATTCAACAATTCAACAATCAATGTTGTCACCACTGATTTCCATTTGGAGGTCCTTTGACTTAGCAGTGACAGACACAATGTCTTTAGAGCTGTCCCTTTATCATGAGGTTCCTTCTTCCAACTCCCCAGAGGAACATGACCAACCTCCAAGGCACCAGGTAAGCAGATTGGCACAATCATGTCTCTCGCTTCTCAGCTTCAAAGGATTAGTTAACAAGTAGGATAGCAGGGGACCCTGGTTCCCCTAACTCCCCCAACACTTGAGCAAGAGCATTAACTACTGGATACCAGGGTGGTCTCATCTCTGAATCTGGCCTGTGGGGCCATGGTCCTTCTTCTTCTTCTAGCAGACACCACATCTCTTCTTTGTCGCATTCTCACCACCAAAACTGTCAAGAACTGTGAAGGGTCTGCAAGCTAACAAGTTAGTTTGGCATAGCTTTGTGGGTGCTGGCAGAAGGCTAAGGTCCAGGATCAGACACAAAAGACTTAGTTTTACACATAGAAATAGCCCAAGTATTTGGTTCCTTATTTGGTTCCCAAGCTCCAGTCCCCACAGGACAAAGAAAAGAGGACCAGGTGACACCTGTACGTGTAGAAGGTCACATTACAGGAGAGGAATCCTGAGCACAGGGAACTCAAATTGTTTATGATGTCCATTGCTTCATAAGGAGACAGTCTTTACCTTCACCTTCCAAAGCTCTAAGCACACCTGCCCTTTGTTCTGGGCAGAGATATTATCTCTTCTTTATCTTCTCTATCATACAAACATCCTTGAAAAATATTCCAGAAAAAAAGACAGTCAGTATCTCTGTTCAGAAGACACAAAAACATAAGCAACCTATAGAGAATTATCTAATAAATACCGTCTTACAAACAGGTAAAGTGAAATGATCTCCCCATTTGTTATTTACTGACAAATGGACCAGACCCTTGCATCAGTGGGTGAGAATATGCTTCCCTAATTATCTCTCAGTGGACCTGCTTCTATTTCTCCTTCTGACTCTTGTCAAAATTCTCTGTAAGGTTAAAAAAAAATTCTTTTTTAATTCTCTAAGGCTACACTTACCTTCCATCTATCTCTCAGGTCAGTGTTTCATTAACAACCATTGGCAATACAACAGCAATTTAATGGATTTCAGCAGAGTGAGATGAATTAAAGATTTCTGAATAGAGGGCAAAGACAGATTATCTGGATATCCTTGTCAACTAATGATTCTTAACTTTTCTTGTTTTCAACTCAGCAGAGATCCCGATGTTAGAATCTACTTGTCAATGATTAAGAGGGGAGGAAGGATGTCAATGGGGAAAGCCAAATTTGAGCACCAACTGAATAAATTCAGACGTACATCCTCATATCCATTATTTCACTTGAGATAATCTACTTTTAACCACTTCAAAATCAAATTATATATTACCTCCACTCTCCCTATCTAATGGTGATGACACAAATGGATTCTTTAAGAATATCAGGCTTTCAAATATTACTTAGTACCTCTGGACTAGAAAACACTTCAAAAGTCTAATCTGTACAATCTGATGCCAAAAATATTTAAATTTTTCTTAAAAATAGCAAACCATTCTGGGAGGCATACTTTAAAAAAATGTCTAATTTTTAAAATTAGCAATACTTTTATGTTGAAAGACATGTTAAAATATACTTACTGCTTATTTGTCCACAGCAATCAATTCAGAAATACAAATATTAGATCAATATTTAACCATCAAGGGAAAAAAAATACTGCTACGTCAGCTGATTTTTCTCTCTTCGAATTTAATGAGTTTACATCAAAAAATTAGGTAGTCATCTTACATTTACGGAATAAAAATCTTTTTTTAAAAAAAAACAATACAAAGAGTGAGAGCATTTTAACCAAGTTTACATTTCTTTTTGTTATAGTTTTTAACAATTCATCTCATCATATTGCAATGTGCAAATGCATTTGCAGCACCCATTACAATCATGAAACTAAATTTAAGGAAGTACAGTGCTACTAATGGCCCTCAGAAAAAGCTCATTACCTTCTGTTTAAAATTCTATGGCATATAAGCCTTACATAATAATGCTTAACCACCATTTGTCACAAGAACCATCATCAAAGTTTTCTGGAAATGAGTTCACACATGAATTAAATATTTAAAAGGTGAAATGTTCCTTATTTTAACTTTAGCGAGATCTTCCTTTTTCATTAAGAAACACTTTATAGTTTTAAAGCAAAAGCTGATAAGAGTCCAGATAACTAAAACTGTACTCCTGAGTTCAAACTTACAGGTAAGTCTTTTGTAAATAGTTCTCAATAAAATATCCTCCCTCCCCAGCCCCCTTGCCCCAAATCTTGAATTTTTTTCTTACAAAACTTTGGTCAAGAGTATAAATATTTCCAGGCAGATATGTATGCCATACGTTAGCAAGAACAGTAAAGCCCAACTAATGACTTTAAGTTTTAGAAATAGAAGGCAATTAAAATGTACTCAAAGTTACATTAAGAAAAGCTTTCACTGGGTAATATTGAAACAGTCACAAAGGTTAAGAAAATACTGATATCAAAGTACAAATGACTACAATGTTAAAATAGACAAAAACTACTATACAAGAGCCTCTTTTAAAATTAAAAATAAAGAACACAACACATGAGTCAGGATCGCTTTCCTGTTCTACTCATGAATTTTAGTCTTTATATTCATAGGGTTGGTTATGTCGACATCTAGGAGAGTTTCTTATGACATCTGATGAAGTCTCTTTCCAAATGCAGGTGATGGGTCTTCCCTAAGGAGCTTCTTGGTTTGGTCACATGTTGGTCACTGTACAATTTCAAAGTAGTGCAGTATCGCCATGATGTGCTGAGGCATGAAGACGTATCCCGTATACAGCGCCATCCCCACGATGGAAACCAGCATGGAATCTGAGTCACAGTTAAGGAAACTTCATTTGATTTTTCTCAGTTTACCTAAAACTAAATTCCCCGATTTTTGCAGCAACTGTTTTGTGTGGAAGTACCCATTCACTTAGTTCTTTCTCATCCCTATCAAGTACTTATAGAGAACAAATAACTATAATTATAGCTGCTCACCTGAACCATGCCTGACACCATTCTAAATTTTTTTTAACAATTTTATTTATTTATTTGGCTGACTCAGGTTTTAGTTGCAGAATGTGGGATCATATACTTGTGACATGTAAACTCAGTAACATGTAAACTCAGCAGCATGAGAAGTCTTAGTTGCAGCATGTGCAATCTAGTTCCCTGACCAGGGATTGAACCTGGAGCCCCTGCATTGGGAGTGATGAGTCTTAGCCACTGGACCACCAGAGAAGTCCCCATTCTAAATTTTTTAAGTTCATTTTATCTTCACCATCACCTTACATAGAGCATACTATTATTCTCCCTGTTTTATTTCAAAATATCAGGCTGCTTAAAATGAAGTAGAGAAAGTGACTGTTCAACCTAAGAAACAGAAATGTATAGGAATAAAATTGTACAGTATTTAATGACTGCAAAAGGTCTACCAATGTGAATAATAAGAACGTCTGATCCAAAAATTTTAGAATTATTTAGACTAGAATGTGGCTAAGATATTGACTTTAGGGTCAAAGATAAGATCAATCATATACTAGTGACATAAACTGGTAACACCTGCTATATTAAACACATATTATTCTCACTAAACTTTGCAACATCAAACAAAAGTCATCTTGATAACCTAAACCACAGACATTCTGCACTGTGGTCCTTTCTCTGCATTCCAAAAGGAATTTAAACCGTATAGACACAAATCAACAGGGAGTCCTCCTGTTGGGCCACATGAAACACTGTTAACAAGAATTATGTAAAACCTAAGGATTTCTAAGGGGAGTAACTGCTTCATTCATATCCTCAACCTCCCCTCCCCCTACGTCTTGTCTTCCATATGTTCAGTTCTGCATACTGGTAGTTCTATCATACCTTACATTCCTCTGTGAAAAGATAGGGTTTAAATAAACAATGTGCTTACTACCAACCAATATTTGTATAACAGTTTAGTTGACAAATCTTTGATGTATTATCTCACTTGACCTTTACAGCTTTCAGCTTTCCTGTGAAATGTTTATTGACTACCACTCATCAGAGACCGAGAAAACACTGAGGGGACTTGTCCAAGGCCACACAAGAAGCTATCTTTAGAGTCGGAGCTCAAACCTGACTCAAACCCTAAGTTCATTTGGCAAACATGGGTGAAAAGTCCCCCATGATGATTGCTTTTTGAAATGCAATTAAAATCACAACGATTTGGGGGCTTTCCTTGACGGTTCAGTGGTTAAGACTCCACGCTCCCAGTGCAGGGGGCAAAAGTTCGATCCCTGGTTGGGAAACTAAGATCCCACATGCCACACAGTGCAGCCTGAAAAAAAGAAATCATGATTTTATAGTGGGATCTCACAGTCTTCATGGGAGGGGTCAGCCTACATTCAGTCTTAGCTTTTAAGTGAAGGTTGGTCAAATTGTGGGTCCTGGGATGGGGAAGGCAAGTTCTTGATAATTAACAACCATTATTTGGGGATTTACATTTTTCTGGTGGGGTGGGAGGAGCAGTGGGGTGATAGAGTTAGGAGGAAGACAACGAGAGGGCCACAGTGGACATTCTTAGTCCTTCAGTGTCCCTCACAGTACCCAGAATGGTTGACCCAGACAACCTGGACACAGGAATATCCTGAAGTGGGATTTATGAAGAAGATGGACAGGCCTTTGGAAATGAGTCGCTAAAGATGGCGGTGGAGGCCAGTGTCACATCTGGAATGACACCAATGACCCCGCTGGGGGTGCCTGGGTTAGTGCTGCTGTCCCTGTGAAGAACTTCACAAGGGGAAGGGTGTTTGCAGGAAGGAGGTTGCCCTGGGGGAGGTGGAGCTGGCTGCCTTGGTGGAGACGCAGATGTCAGGTACTGTTCACCCATGACAATTTTTTTTAACCTACTTTTTAGCCCCCCCCTTAATTCAGTTCTTTCTTAAACAACCACCCAGTATTTACCACTTGATTTCTTTTTTTAAAAAAAAAGTGTATGTACTTGCTGTTTCCATATTACTGTTTATCACTGACACAACCATATGCCTTCCATCCCTCCAGGCTAGACACCCTCAGGTCACTGATGACCTCCTACCAAACCCAATGGCTATTTGAATTGACGCCATTTTTCATCTTTCCTCTTCAAAATTCCTTCGACTCTGGGTTGAGGTACTTCTCTGGGGTTCTCCTTCCTTCTCTCACATCATTTTCCTATTTCACTGGCTCTTTTCCCCTGTCTGCCACTGATGTGTAAGATGGTTAACGTGCTTTTCTCCCAAATATCCACTCCACTCCTCTGCTAGTAGAGCTGTCATGTTCCTTGAGTGGGCCTTACGCTAGCCCATCTCCAGGGACAAGCCCTGACTGATCTGAACCAATTAAGATCTTCTCTTTGTAACAATGCCCACCCCCAAATCCAATCAACCAGTTCAAAGTTTAAGACCTCACCAATCCTAAAAGAAACCAATCCTAAATATTCATTGGAAAGACTCTTGCTGAAGCTCCAATACTTTGACCACCTGATAAAGAGCTGACTCACTGGAAAAGACCTTGATGCTAGGAAAGATTGAGGGCAGGAAGGGAAGGGGGCGACAGAGGATGAGATGGTTGGATGGCATCATCGACTCAGCGGATATGAATCTGAGCAAACTCCAGGAGACAGTGAAGGACAGGGAAGTCTGGCATGCTGCAATCCATGGGGATCGCAAAGAGTTGTACATGATTTAGCAACTGAACAACAAAGATAACAGCAGTAGCAGCTTTCATTCTGTGAATATCTAGTGTGCACCTGGAACTGTGTTAAGCCCTTCAGTGAGTTTAAGTTAACATCCCAAAATCAGAGTAAGCAATGGAGCCAATTTCAAACCAAATCAACCAAACCTCCAAAATGTGTTCTTCACCATTACACTATAATACAGTCCTATGAATGAGAAGTCCTATTCCTCCAAATAAAACCTAATCATTCTCTCAGCGACTCATCTCCTCTTAGATGAGGCTTTCCCTAGCACTCACTTTTTCCATTCTTACCCCAATGTCCTGACAGAATTACTCCCTGATGTTTGTCAAACTCTTTATTAAATGTCACAGTGCTTATATCCATAGAATTATTTATCTCATCCAGATTATCAACTCCTTGAACATGTGAACAATGTCTAATCATTTTTGTATCTCCAATATCTAACATAACACATGCTTAATAAATGTGTAATGAATAAAGGAATTGGTCAAGAAACATTATTTGATCCTGGATTCACTGTAGGCCTTTCTACATACTCCACTTATTTACTGTGACTGACAAACTCTACAGTGACTACAGTGAAGAAACACAAAATCTTTTTATAATCTATATTTTCAAAATGTTTTTTGCTTTTTTACAGCTTTTACGTAAGACTTATGAATGTCTACACCAAACAAATGAAATGACATAGTAATAAAATTCAGGTCATTGGCTCAAATTCAAGTAAGAAGTAATTACTAAAAACAGCCATTTGAATGATTATATTACCTACTCTTTATGGAACTATAACCCTTCAATTTAGTATGGAGAATATATCAGTTATGGAACATGTATAAATTTAGCTTAACAGAGACTGTTCCACATAAGATAGGAATCTGAAACTTAAGGTCAATTTTGTGAACACTAAATTCTCAAATCTTTAAACTTTTCTTTGCATATAAAATCAGGACGTTTTTCTAAGTGAAACAAGAACTTATTGAAACTGGAAAAGATTTTTTTTGCCTGGTTAAGATATTCGACACTAGAGTTCATGACATTCTATAGCTGTTGTGATGAATATATATGGAATAAGAGGACATATGTATACCTGTGGCTGATTCATGCTGATGTTTGGCAGAAAACAACAAAATTCTGTAAAGTAATTATCCTTCAATTAAAAAACAAATTAAAAAAAAAAAGACGCTGTTCTGATTTTGTAATAATCAGGGCAGGCTAAACATTCGCTATATTAAGACCATGCATGTGTCCCCAGACCTAGTTCTTTGCCTAGGTCTGGTTTTATAAATGCTGGTGATAAACCAAGTCTGATTTACATGACTTATCTTGTGTGGGAATTGTCTGTGACTCTAGGTATCTGATCAACCTTGAGAAATGGTAGCACAGCTAGTGTGATAATTTTTTAAGATAACCATTGCTAGTTTGATGATTACCAGTTGCCATTAAATGAGTTGTAAAAAAAAACAAAGAATAAATGGCAATTATGTAAGCAAAATTCAGGTAGTGGATACTTAATGGGGTGAAATGGGAAGAGAAAGCAGACAGACCTGCAAGAAGGGGTGTAAAAGGGCTTCAAATGTATTAGTAAGGTTTTTCTTCAACTAGTTGGTAGTATGGGCACACTTTCATTATATTATCCTTTACGGGGTTTTCTGCATGTTGGAATAGTCAATAACTTTTTTTAATAAGTAAAATTTGCAAAGGAAAATGTAACTGTATATCATAGTAGACTAAAAGCTATTTTGAAGGATCTTCCTTGACAAAGTTTGGGTTAGGCATCATTGGATCTAATTTGGATCTAGGAAATAAATGGAAAGTCTTAGCTCTTAGTAACAGAATAAATAACCCTCAATTCTGACCAAAATAAACAAAATTACCAAAAGTCACTTGAACCAAAAGGCAAGTGCCAATTTATTAGCTGCTCGAAATAATAATGATAACCCTAAATTTTTACCCAGAGCCACTTATTAAACTTTTATTCTATTTCTCTCAAAAAGTTTCTATATTCTGACCCCAGTTCTCCTAAGTATCTTCAGAATCATGATAATAACTCTCTAAAGGTAAGTTTGCTATACAATTAAATTTCAAAATTATTTCCAAAAATTATCCTAAAGCTCAACCAGAAGAGAATATTTTTCTAATCGAAGTACAGTTGATTTACAATGTTTCAGGTATACGGCTAAGTGATTCAGATATACAGATAGATTCTTTTGTAGATTATTTTCCATTATAGGTTATTACAAGGTACTGAATATAGCTCCCTGTGCTATACAGTAGATCTCTGCTTAACTAGTTTATATATAGTAGTATCTGTTAAACCCAAATTCCTAATTTATCCCTCCACTAAATAAGAGACTATTTAAGACTGACTTAAAAACATGTAAATCCATAGCTGATTCATGTCAATGTATGGCAAAAACCACTACAATATTGTAAAGAAATTAGCCTCCAACTAATAAAAATGAATTAAAAAAAAAAAACGAAGAAGAAATGCCTTTTATAATAGCTTCTACAAATGCAATTTAAGCAATTTCAGCCATGTAGTTGAAATAGCTCCAAAATACTGAGTTGAATATTCCCTGAGATTATGCTTGGCACCATTTATAATGGCAGTCTACTGACACTCTTGGGCACTGGTCTCATTGTGACATCTGCAAGGTTGGGGAACATGTGACCTTCGTCTCCTTAGAAATGTTCTCCCAAAGCTAAAAGCATACTACCTAGAATACAACAGCTATTATTTGCTCTCTGAGTCCTTGAATGCATTTCTCAATCCACTGCATTCTTTTAACACACCTCTCAAATTTTAAAGTGTCCTTGATACACTGTAAAGTTCAAGAAATGGATACCGGAATCACCACAGCACTAGGAGAGACCTAGGTCTGAGCTGCAATTCTGCCAATCCCTGCTTGTGCCAAAAACTATCTGATTACTAGTCTCTTTATCTATAATATGAGGATATATATAACTTACCTTTCAGGGTTAATATAAATCTATTCTTCAACAAAAGGTAACATAATCTTTATTGAAATTACTGTTTCAAGGCTTGGGCACTTAACACTATGACTCAGATCTTTGTTTGGAAATTGCCCAAGGTCACTCTGCTATTAACTTGTTGTTAATTTATAGTATAATCCTAGGGCATCACAACCTCTCTGAACCTAAGTTTCTTCTCCATAAAATGAAATCCCTTCCTGCCTCAACATGTTCAGATTCCACTTGCTTGGAGAGGGCATTCAGGCACCATTTCTCAATCATCTAATGTAATCTTCTATTTGAGACACTGACACACACACACACACACACATACACACACAGAGAGAAAATGTAAGTAATCAGGGCTACATAATACACATATATTAGAAGGTGACATAATCTATATATCATGTTATATAATATACAAGGTGATACAGTAATCTTTCCATTTGGGCTTCCCAGGTGGCTCAGTGGTAAAGAATCTGCCTTCCAATGCAGGAGACTTGGGTTCAATTCCTGGGCTGGCAAGATTCCCTGGAGGAGCAAATGGCAACCCATTCCAGTATCATTGCCCGGAAAATCCCATGGACAGAGGAGCCTGGCAGGCCAAAGTCCAAAGGGTCGAAAGAGAGTTGGACAGGACTGAGTGACTAGACCACAACCACCTCTCCATTTACCAAGCCCTTACTGCTGTTTCCACAAGCATCAGTTAGCTGTACAAGACTGACCAGCTTCATGCTTTAAAGCGGCCTCCATGATTCAAGCAATACAGAACTAAGCTAGTGAAATCTACACTAACAAACCAAAAACCTCAAGAACTAAAAAAAAAGTCTTAGCTGTCTTGTGTGTATGTAACTGCCTCTACCACTGATTTTTAAGTGCTTAAGAGGGGTGCCTCAGCTGCTCTTTTTTTTTTTTTTTTTTTCAGTTCTACCAGTTTATTGCTACCAACCCATCTCCCTCCACCCTCATGCACACATGCTCAGCCGTGTGACCCCATGGACTGCAGCCCGCCAGGCTCCTCTGTCCATGGACTTTTCCAAGCAAGAATACTGGAGTGGGTTGCCATTTCCTTCTGCACTCAGCCGCTCTTTGCTTCTAGCTGTAGTGCATTGTTAGACAACGCCAGGACTTCGTCAATCATCAAGAACTGAGCAGATAATGTATAAAATAGATAACTAATGAAAACCTACTGTATAGCCACGAGGAACTCTACTCAATGCTCTGTGGTGACCTAAATGGAAAGGAAATCAAGAAAAGAGGGGATATAAGTAAGCATATAGCTGATTCACTCTGCTACACAGCAGAGACACAACATTGTAAAGTAACCATACTCCAATAAAAATTAAAAAAAAAAAAAGAACTGAGCATATAATGTGCCAAGATTGTGCAGGAACTGCCAATAAATGTTTGTTCAAGGGCTGAGTGAAAAATTAGAGGTTATTTATAAACCTGGACATAACTTATATATTTTATGGGCTCAATGGATTAAAAAACAAATAGATGTGAAATCATATATCTGTGTCTTGTTCTGTTTTCTTTAACAGGAATCCCCAACTAATCACGAACTGGTAAGTTACCAGCTAGATAGGAAAAATAAAGACGTTTTGCTCATACAAGGAACTGGCCACCCTAGGCCTTTTCCCAGCAACCTAAAAAAAAAAAAAGGAAATGCTTTAAAATAGCTTTAAAATACAGTACATCAGAAGATCGCAGAAACTAACATTCCTGCCCTAACCAGTAACCTCACACTATCACCACCTACCTTAGCAACCTGTTCACAAGATTCTGGAGAAACCAAAGTTAGTTCCTCACTCGGAAAAGGGTAGAGGTTTTTGTTCCAGTGGGTATGATTTATTCCTCTTCACTAAACAGTTTCAATGTTTTCAGTCTCTGATGGCCCTGGTCACATCAAAAAACAGAGCTAAAATGTCATTTTTCAATCTTCTTAGTCAACCAGATCTTCTATTACTCAAATTCCTTTTGTAAAATCAACTCTTTAAATGCTACTTTTATCCTTAGGTATATTCAAAATTTTGATAAATTTATTTTAAGGAACCATTTGAAAGAAAACAAAGCATCTGACAAAGTATAACCACAGGCTGTTTGGTGAAAAGCAATCAAAGTTCTAAGGGAAAGCAGGTGTCAGCTGCTAAACAATGCTACGGAAAGGAATCTTCCTTACTACTGCCGGTTTTGTCCCCTGACCTCGAAAAGAAACGTGCTCAGTCTTGTCCGACTCTCTGCAACCCCGTGGCCTGTAGCCCACCAGGCTCCTCTGTCCACAGGATTTTCCAGACAAGAATACTGGAGTGGGCTGCCATTTTCTTATTGCAGGTTTTGTCCCCTGACCTTGAAAAGAAATGCTAAGAAAGCTTGTTTTGGGAATTCCCTGGCAGCTCAGTGGTTAGGACTCCGTGCTTTCACTGCTGAGGACAGGGTTTCACTTCCTGGTCAGGGAACTAAAATCCTGCAGCCTCAGAACACCACCAAATGTTTTTTGGTTTTTTTTAAGTTTTTTTTTTTCCCAAATATGTCACTTTTGATACTTCTGGTTGCCATAAATGAAAGCACGTAGAAGATACAGTCCAGGGTATGTCAGCCAATTTGATATTCTTGGGCCATCGTAGAGGATATCACGGGCTTCCCTGGTGGCTCAGTGGTAAAGAATCCACCTGCCAATGCGGGAGACCCAGGTTCAAACCATTGGTCGAGAAGATCCCCTGGAGAAGGAAATGGCAACCCACTCCAGTATTCTTGCCTGGAAAATTCCACGGACAGAGGAGCCTGGCAGGCTACAGTCCACGGAATTGCAGAGTCAGACACAACTTAGCGACTAAACAACAACGACGACGACGAATATTGCATCAGCATCAGAGGTTAATGTTAGCACGCAAAACCCATTCTCTGAGCTTTCTGTAGTGTTCATCATACCTAGGTATGGAAATTGATTTTAGAACAACTTGATGATGAACTCTTTAAAAGCTAAACAAACAAAAGTCTTCTGCTTAAAAAAAAAAAAAAAAAGAAAGTCTTCTGCGTAAACCAGCAATGATCCTGTTCCACTCTGAACTGAAATCCTAGAAATGGTTTGTATGTCTGTGCCCAGAGACAATGAAGCTATGTACAGATATATCCCTTTTGAATTAGAGTTTCTGTTAATCTAATGAAGATCTGAAGTCCTGGGGTCAAGGGGTTGAGGGGTGAATTATCTGCTTGCTCTAAAATATAATCTGCTCTGCTATAACACATTTCTGAAATGTCAATCAGCTCATACATAAGTAGGATTTGTTTCATATGGGGTTTTTTCATAAATTAGGGGAGCCAGATTAGTGAGAAAAGAATACTAATCTTCAGCAAGAAACATCCCTCAGCTTAGTGGCTGCAAGTCCTTATAGCTCTATTTTAAGAAAATTAAAAATTAGCATCTGCACCAGTTCTCCCTCTCCAGAACAGTACACCTCCTGGCTGGAAAAGCTCTCCACTGATGATAGGACAGCCCTGTCCGCCTGCACCTCCTCCTCCAAGGCAGCCCACACCATCTCTGTCACACCCCAGCATTTCCAGTCAACTCTGTCCATCAATTTTTAATGTCCCCTGGGGCAGCCTCCAGTCTGCTTGCCCTGGCTATCCAAGTTATCCGCCCAAATGCTAATCATTGTTCTCATTAGAAGTTGCAGCAGTTTTGAGGAGTCTGAGCCAATGGTATTTTCCCATAAACTAGTTCTTATTTGAGAATTTTTTCAGGAACACATACAACACATAATGGGGTTCACCGGTGGCTCAGCGGTAAAGCGTCTGCCAACACAGGAGACATGGGTTCAGTCCCTGGGTCAGGAAGATACCCTGGAGGAGGGCATGGCAACCCAGCCCAGTATTCTTGCCTGGGAAATCCCATAGACAGAGGAGCCTGGTGGACTACAGTCCACGGGGTCGAAGAGTCAGACACAACTTTGCAAGTAAACAACATCATGTGATGCCAAAATTCCTGTATTAGTAATAGTTGTTTTCATCACTATTGATCATAACTACTATCTCTCATTCCATAATTGCTATTTTTTTAAGCACTGCAATTTGTGAAAAGTATACATCCTCTATTAAGTAGATCTTCTAGAACATGTAGCTTTAATCATTAAATTTGAGCATTGGGTTTTTTGGTTTTTTTTTTTTTTTTAATCTAAAGAATTTATCTTATCCTCGCCCATAAGCATCACAAATGTTAACAACTCTCAAACTCTGAGCTGGGACTGGGGGATGGGATCACAAGGTCTTTAAGAATATGAAGCAGTAGAGAAAGGATCCACATTCATCTCTACTGAAAAATCATTTGTATCACACACCGATAAACACGGTAGATTACATGTGCTTTGTCCTCTAAACCATCAACTTCCCATGACTCTCCCTGACATCCCAGTACAGGAGACCTACTTTTTGCATAGCACAGTTCTGGTCTTTTGTTTGGGTTTTTTTGTTGTTGTTGTTTTGCTTTTATATTCCACCTTTCTCAAAAGAGGTTTCCCCCCCCCCCCCCCCCCCACTAAGGGAAATATTATCCTAAGGAGTACAGACAAGGGACAGTCTAACATTCTCATGTAGCCAGCCAAATATCCAGGCAGTACGAAACAGGCAAGAGCAGTGATTTTCCAACCAAAGCACTGGAGCCCTGGAGCAACTTTTCAAAGGGTTTGGATCAGTTAGGGGAATCAGTTTATAAGTCTTCAGCTTCCACTGTTTTCTCTCCTCCAGCTGATCTGAGAACTGTGATCTGCTAGTTCTCCTTCTCATCACTCCCTCCCCACTTAAAATTTCACTTCTCCCACTTTACTACCAGAAATTCAGAATTTCCAGAATTTCCCCAGGCTATAAAATAACCTCTGGGATGGACAGCAAACAAAGGAATGGTAACTAACTTATGCTGTACTTTATTTCATTCAAGTTACAAACTTCTGGCACAGCTCCAAGCCTCATCTATCTGTGTAATAACATGAATTTGGACATGAGACACCTTTCCAATCTGGGCCCCACAAAATGCCTCCAGCAAGCAGGATATAGAGAAGGGCCATTCTGCCATCACTGAGGCAGTGGCCAGAGAACCCACTGCCAACATTCACAAGTGCACCCATGGAGTTGGCTTCAAGAAGCGTGACCCGCAGGCATGAAAGAGACCCAGAAATCTGACATGAAGGAAATAGGAAGTCCAGATGTGCACAGCGACACTGGTTTTAATAAAGTTAGGCCAAAGGGATAAAGAGATATAATTATTTGGAAATCATATTTAACTTGAAAGTACCTTGATAAAATCTTTCTAAAAAACATTAAGCTTACTTACTAATAATTTTTTTCTAGAAGTAACTTTCTGATATTAAGAATTTTGCCTAATCACATGCTGATTTTTACTGGAAACCTATTTAAATTGTCAGATGGTTCTATATTTACAAACATTTTCTTCAAAAAAGGAGCTCATTAAGAAAAAACAAGTTATAGTAGAAGACTCTTGGTGAATTCGGGTTTTAATAATTTACTGACTAGTTCAGAGAAAGCTCTACCAAAGCGACAGACAATGGTACCCACTGGCCTATATATAGGAGTTTTCTTTTGTCAATTTTGTTTTGTGTGCTGTGTTTATTTACAAAACATACTTTATATAGAAAATATACAAAAAACAGACACACTTAATTGTAGGGAATCATATCAATCATTATTAGTACCTCCAAAAGGGCATAGCAAAATATATTCCTCAAACAATTCTCTATTGGCTTATAAAAGCTTTGATTTCCCCAAACTACACACACCAAAACAACACCTATTACTTTCCAGGTGTTCATAGAATGAAGATGCACAGGCAACTGACGACAATGTTGCCTCAAGGTGGCTGGGGCAGGGGTGGAAGGAAGACTTTCACCATCTACATTTTTGCACCTTTTGAGTTTTGATCCGTGAAGATGTGCAAACTATTTTTCATTTATAATTCAAGAAGGTGTATTTTCTAAACTCTCAAACACACTAATTATTCAAGCATATTCAGATGTAAAGAAAAATCTTTCTCAGTTCCAGCTTTAGACATTTGAGGATACAGCAAAGATCTAAGAAAATAAACTAGTCACTACTGAAAAAAAAAAAGAAACTAGTCACTATTGAAAAGAACATGTGAAAGTGAAAGTGTTAGTAGTTCAGTCATATCTGACTCTGCAATCCCATGGTTCCTGCCAGGCTCTTCTGTCCATGGAAATCTCCAGGGAAGAATACTAAAGTTAGTAGCCATTTCCTTCTCCAAGGGATCTTTCCAACCCAGGGGTTGAACCTAGGTCACCTGCATTGCAGGCAGATTCTTCACCATCTGAGTCACCACTGAAAAGAACATACAGCTTTAAAAAATGTAATGCTGGGGCTTCCCTGGTGGTCCAGTGGCTAAAAGTCTATGCTCCCAGTCAGAGGGTCCAGGTTAGATCCCTGGTCAGGAAACTAGATTCCACAAGCTACAATTAAACTAAGATTTCAAATGCCACAACTCAGACTCAGTTCAATCAAATCAATAAATAAATAACAAAATGCTGGGGAGAGTGGAGGGAAAACAGTGGTGGGGGAGTGAGAGGTACAAACTATTGGGTGTAAGACAGGCTCAAGGCTGTACTGTACAATGTGGGGAACACAGCCCCACATGTAATAACTGTCAATGGAAAGCAACCTTTAAAGTTGTATAAAAAATTTTTTTACAACTTTTAAATGAATTTTTTAATTTGAAAAAAAATTTAAGTAAGGCTTTTTTCATGATCATTTAAAGCCTACCTCAATCCAAAACATCTACTTTTGCTTCCACCCTTCCTTCCTCTAGCCACTTAATTTATTCCAAATTCTGCAATCAAACTAAACCTTCTCAAACTTATAAAGTCAGATTGAAGACTTCCCTGGGGGTACAGTGGCTAAGATTCTGTGCTCCCAATGCAGGAGGCCTGGGTTCAAGCCCTGGTTGGGGAACAAGATCCTACATGCCCCAAATAAGAGTTCGTATGCTGCAGTGAAGATCAAAGATCGAAGATCCTGCATGCTGTAACTAAGATCTGGAGAAGCCAAATAATTTTTCTTAAAGTTCAGATTGGATCGCTCTTCTATCAGATCTTCCAAGAGCACCCCTTTTTCCCAAAATTAAACACCAAAATCCTTACAAAGACCTCTAGGACTTCCGAATCTGTCCTCACCGACTACTACTCTCCCCAACGCTCACTCTGCTCCAGCCATACCCGCCTCAGTGATGGCCTTCATCCACGCCAGGCAGCTATGGACTCAGGGACTTTGCAACTGCTATTCCTTCTGCGAGCTACTCTCTTCTGTCAGATTTCTACCCTGCTAACTCCCTCCCCTCCTTCATGTTTTCACTCTCAAGTATGCTTTCACAATGAAGCCTCTCCTGACATCTTTAAAAATAGTAACTTCATCTTATCCACACATTTCTTATCCCCTTTACCTACTTTTGTCTTCCATAATGCTTACCACCTAATATACTATATACTTCACAAGTGCAGAGTCCTAACCACTGGACCACCACAGAATTTCCACATAGTTCACTTATTATATAAGTTCCCAAAGACAAAGATCTCTGTCTCGTTTGCTCGCTGACACATCAGAAAAAGCGCCTAGGCCAGCATCTGGCCAAAGTATACACACAGAAGTGTCCAATTAATAAACAGCCTCAACCTGCTTCTTCAACTATACTTCCCACCTATTCTGCATTAAAGAATCTGTGTTCCAGCCAGTCAGCCTGGCACACTCACTCACCATCCTAACACATCTCTTCCACACCTTCTTCCCACATGGGAAAAATGCAGCCAAACACTCAGATACCTCCCTCTGCAATTTCTCTAATCGCTCTTCCTGCCCTGGGTCCCAAAGCACTCACTGCCCAGCTCTTTCCGCTGAATGGGGTGAGGGGGCAGGGGGAATCTGAGAATATGTGTAAATTCTTGTTTTTCCTGAACTTGGATTTAATTTCCCCGAAGGAAAAACTGAAGTTCATATTCTTGGAAACTCCGAAGAACTCAGTACATTGAAAAAAATTTTAATTAAAATAAGTTTCAAAAATCCCATTCCTGGGGGTGTGTGTGTGTGTGTGCGCACATGGTTTCCACTCAGAATGAAAAGACCTTTAAGTCTCAAGAAGAAAGGAAAAAATGTATATTCCTATGTTTTCTTTTCCTACTTTATCCAATATTTAAATGTCAGGGAGAAAAAATGTCAGTGAGAAAACTGTTACTGGATCTGAGTGACTCTACCCAAAAGGTATGAGCACCTCCCTGCACTTCCAGAACGCGCACTCCATGCCTAGGAGGCCCTGCCGGATTGGATCTGACCTCTCCTGTTACTCACCCCACTTTCCCCACCCCAATCGCACAGCTATCCTTGAAACACGAAACACGCCAGACATGCTGGTGCTTCAGGGCATGGTTACCATTCTCGCTACCTGGAATGCTTAATCCCCGGGGATTTTCTCCCTGCTTAAATCTTTCTAAATGTCTCCTTCCTGACCACGCTAGCTAAAATCAAAGCACATGACCTCTTCCTTAGTTCCTATCCTCATCTCTCTTGTTTTTTTATCTCCATAACATCTATAAGAACCTAATAATCTATATTTTTATTTATTTGTCTAGTGGCATTAGAATATTTTTATATTTTATTTATAGGTAAATCCCTACTCTCTAAAATGGGCTTCCCAGGTGGCACACAGTATCTGCCATTAGAAAGTATATGATACTTGTGGAACAAAGAATTCAACAAATGTACATGTTTTACAAATGAGGGGACAGCAATGCAAATTTTGTAAACATATCCAAAATAAAAGAAGTTCTTTCAACTGACAGCTTTTTCTACTTCTTTAAGTTTGAATACTCTATAAGAACTGAATGTTGTTCATCAGAAACAGTCTAGTTCCAAAGCTACTCTAAAAATGGCTTAAAATCAGTACTTCTGCAACATATAAACAAATATTTGTCAAGCATTATTTGTGTGCAGTAACGTGTTGCTGAACAACAAAAAGAACTCTTTCTTTGAAGAAATCATGGCCTCTCTTTCAGGGGGGAATCTAATTTCAAACATACACCAAAAAAACCGTCCACATTTTGCTTAAAATAAAGTATAAAATGCCATGGAAACATAAAAAGCCATAGAAAGGTGGCAAATATAATCCAGTGATAACAAAATACAAGTTTATTTAGTTTTTTTTTTATTAAAAAACAAGGCTAAAATAACTTTCATGTATGCTTCTAATTATTTTAACAAAGTATATTTTAATTTCCCATCTCCCCTCAACAGCATGGTTACAATGTTACTCAGTGAGACATACTACAGGGAGTGTCTCACTGGTTACAAAACCGGTCTTGGTTACAAAACCTGGTCTTTTCCTTTCCCACTGATGACTTCCAGGAGGGAAAGGGGATTTCTGAAACATGTTAAAGCTTCCCCTCAAGAGGTGGAAATCAAAAGTTCCCAGCAGATCTCTCTCTGATTGTTGCAGATCTCATTATTTTTTTGTTTTTTAGTTGAAATCATGTGGTTACATAAACCAATGAGAAGTCAAATGCTTCAAAGGCAAAAATCCACAGAGGTACTACAGACAATTTCATAATTTATTTCTCCACATCAGGCCCCCAAAACCATCATGGAGCTATTTATAAGACATTGTTACTATTGCAACATAGTACAAAAAAGCCTTAATATCGCTGACACTGTAGCATTTATCCATAGGCCAAAAAAGCCTTCAAGAGTAAAATCAAGAGTGTAGACTCTGATAGTGGGGCGTTACATTTAACTTCTGATTCCTTAAAGAATTTCAACTTACCTTAACACTGTTTAAATTCACTTTTTAGTAATTTTAACTAAGTCAAGAGGTGGTCTCTATTTTACTATACACTTTACAAGGATGACCTCATGCATTCCAACCTATAGAACTTAAGAGTGAAATTAAATTGAAAAAAAAAATCCTAACTAAACTACAGCTACAAGTAAATGGTTCAGGAAACTAGAACATGCTTTACATTCAGATTTTACATCCAAAATATGCATTCTGGTTCTTAAATTCCAGGTTTGGAAAGAAATGCCAATAATAATAAAACTTGTAAAGCAGCTAAGATGCCTCAAGTGCTGAAACGAAAGACAGCTTTGAGTACAATCTTAAATTAGTTCAATACAAATAAACACTTTTAAGGCTTGGAATGAAATTATCTCTCTACCACAATGCCACAGTGTATTCGCAAAGTTGTTCTGAAGCTACTCCAACTAAACCACATTGAAGAGGAGCGGCCCTCCAGGAAGCAAGCATGCTTTGTAAAGTATTTGTCTCATACGGGTCCTCAAGCTCTTTTTTAAATAGTTCTATCTCATGATTAGTATTTATTCTGCAAGAATAATATCAAGGAACGTCAACATAGATTCAGGAAGCCTTTCTTCACAACCATGAGTTATTCATTGTGGTTATGAAAGTTAAGATGAGTTAAGATACAGGAAAAGTGCTTAGCCCAGGTGTTTGGCTGGTAGCAAACGCTCAGTAGTCATTAACAAGTAGTTATTACCTACCTACGAAAACACAGTTTCAAACACTATCTGCAAATAACCATAAATTCCTTTTCGGGCTCTACTGTTCCGGACTGTGCAAACAGCAAATTAATGAGTAAAACACACTTTTAAAACTAACCATCTTCAAGATCAAAAAAGGTCCACTTAACAGAGCTGCTTTCAAAAACTGAATTGGGATGCCATAAACACAAATTCACAACCTCACTTGAAGGCTGATAAACTAGTTAGCATTCTCACTAGGATCGAAGCCAGCTAAATCAGGGACAGTTAAAGGTCAAAAGCGCCCAAGCCCGGAGCGGTCTGCTCCACTACCCGTCCCCGCCTCCCACGGAACGGGAGCCCGAACCCACGGCTGGCGCGGCCAAAGAGCAGGCGAGGGCACACCCGGGAGACGTCTCCCTAGGGGATCTCCTCCAGTAATAAAGGCGCCTCCATCTCGGGTCCGGAGACTCACCCGCGACCGCTGATCTCAAGAGTTCTCGCCCTCCTGGCCCGCTCCCAACCAAAGGAACGCCACCAGCGCGGCCCCCACACCTCGGCCCGCGTGTCCGTCGCGCAGAGGCTAGTCAGCGCGCGGCTCCCGCGGGGCCGGCCCTCCGCCCTTCCGCCTGCCAGGCCCGGAGCCCGAAAGGATGCCGCCCCGGCCCTCCGCGCCCCCACCGGCCCCGCGCCCGCGGCCCGGGCAGGATACTGAACACAGTCCGCTCCCAGGGCTCCAGCATGTAGAGCGCCGTGACCAGCAGGTACTGGTAGTAGAACCAGGACATCTGCTTCCAGGCCCGCGCCAGCGCCATCCCCGCCACGCGCCTCCCGCGTTGCAGCCAAACGTCAGTCTGTCCGGCCGGCCTCCCGCTAGCGTCCTAGAGCCCCCCGGCCGCCAGGCCCGCCCGCCACCCCGCGCCCATTGGCCGGCCAGGTCCGGAGCGTCACCCGTGGGCACGCCCAGCCCCGCGCGCTCCCGGGCCGCCGGCGGCGAGCCCCGCCCGGCCGCGCTCATTGGCCAGGCCCGGCCTCGCGCCGCTCCTGGCCTTCCGCGCTTCCCCCTCCAGGGGCCGCGCCCACGCGAGCCGGGGAACTGTCCCCGCGAGAGCGCCCAGCCGGGGCTCGCCCTACCCGGCCGTTGGTGGGCGGGACCGTACTGCCCGCCGGCTCGAGCGCGGGGGCGGGCGCCCCCACGAGGGCCCAGAAACGCCGGTCGCAGAAATACCGTGGCATAGCAGTGACGCCTTAGGCGTCCTAATGGGCTCGGGCATTACAAGTTGAATAGGATCATATTAGGGTTTTTAACTCGTGCAGTTTACGATCTAGAGAGGGAGACAGGCATTCATCACACCAATGCAATTAAAGCTGTGATCGGTGCAGAGGGAGAGAATAAGATGCTCCGAGAGAGTATGGAGGCGAACATCCCCCACTCGAGGAGGTCATAAAAGGCATCTGTGAAGAAGTGTCTGCCCACCTCTCTTAGTAGCTGTAGGTGCCCTGTAGGTCAAGGCCGGGAGAAGGACGCTGATCTGGCTGGTTCTGCAGATGACAGATTGCTTGAGATCCGTCGGTGGAGCAGATACTTCCTGGAGATGGGCTCTTAAATGTTCAGATTTTCCCACTGACAAATGCGCCCCGACGTCACACACACCTTCAGGAACGAAGATGCACAATTAACATGTGAAACGATACGATTAAATGGCCTGCTATTTAAATGTTAAAAGGTTTATGTTAATAGGTTAAGTATCTTTCTGCTACACTTTAAAGCTTTGATGGTTGACAACTATTTATTTAGAAATATCAAGTACTGTTCAAGAGCTAAATAGCGGGTATAGAAAGCCAGATAGACTGATCTGCCTTCATAAAGTACCCAGTAACTACCAGGGAAGAGAAACAAGTTAATTGATTACAGTGAGATGTGCTAAAGGGTATTTTTATGTTTTGTGTAGGATGCTATTATCATCCAGGAAAAATCACATTGGGATTGTAAAAGCCTTCGGGGAAATGGTGCTTGAGCTGAGTATTAAAGGAAAAGTAGAAATGGGAGGATGAATGGGGTGGAGTGGATATTACAAACACTGAACTATGGATCCCCTGTATGAATGGCTGGTGTTTTTAAAGAGCTGGAAGAACTTCCCTGTGGCTGAAAAGAAAAGAAAAATAGTGTAGATAGCAGCAAGAGGTAGATAGTAACCAGGGACTATAACCTAAAAGACCTTGTTTGAGGAGCTAAAGAATTTTTAACTTACTGTCCAAAAGTTAAAAGAACCAATAGCTTATTAAGATTTGCTTTTGGGACAAGACATGGGTATTAGCAGTAGACTGGAGGAAAAGAAGATCCAGTTGGAGACCTTAAGAGGTAGAAACTGTAAAAGTATACTATAAACCACACTCACTTGGGGCCTCCTTATCCTTGAGAGATCTGAGTACTCTTGTCTCTCCCAATTCTGAATCTTCTGTGTTGGGCTTCTCTCTCTCTGATCCTGAGCTATCTCTTCAGACCTGTTTGGGCAGGCAAACTCTGTTCCTTTCTAAGAACTCCAAATATCTGAGCCCTTGGTGATGCTTGGTGAAGTTTACACAAAGTCTCTAAGTGCCATTCCTACCATGTGGTCCTCCCCACTGTATGTAGCTCCCCAGCCCCCTGCATCTCTTCAGGAGAGCAGCCCCAGCAAGTTAATTTCCATCCCTCAGCTTCCCCAGGATTCCGGTGAACATAACCCCCACCTCCACCCCATCTCTGTACAGTTGATGACTGACTAGAAGTGGTGAAAAGAGGCTGGGATCCTGGACGATGACAATATTCACAAAGAGTCCAAGAGGAAAAGTCTGGCTGAAAAGATATGAATGTTGTTAGGAAGAGGCTGAATCTGAGGTACCTGAGTGACATTTAAATGGAGGTATACAGGGGGCAATTGGGCACATGGGTCTGGAACTCAGTAGAGAAGCCTGAACAGAAGCTAGAGGCACGTGGATTTTCAGTACATGCTGGTAATTGAAGCCGGGGCAGCCAGGGAAAGCAATCAGAGTGGGAAGAGCAGACTGCAGCAACTCTGCATTTAGGAGATGAAAGTCCAAAGGGAGACAATAAAGGGAACTCAGAAGGAGCTAACAGATTTGACAGCAAAGAGGACTAGACAAATAGGCAAAGCCAAAGGAGGAAGGGACAATCAGCAGGTCAAATACCTCAGGGAGGACAAGAAAAGGAGGAAGGGACTTGCCAATTTGTTTTGCCCACATGGGGCTTAACTGATGACTCATTCATTGTGGAGTGATAAGGGCAGAAACCAGATTAGAGAGGGAAGGAGAGGTAACAAAAGAAGAAATCAGATCAGACTTATCTTTGTAGGAAGGAGAGGGAGGATGATGAGGGTTTTTTGTTTAGTCTGATTTTCAGATGGGAAAGTGTGAGTAAGTTTATGAGCTTAGAGTAAAGATACAAGTGAAAATGGTGGAATGGTGGGGGTGGGGAGGAGGGTGCAAATCTAAAGTCTTAATAAACAGGAATTGGTAGCTCTTTTCCTAAGAGGGGGAAAAGGGAGCCAGATGGACATGAACATGGAAGAGTAAGTTAAGGAACTCTCTACTTGTCAGCCTTAGTCTTAGGCAGAAAGGACTTTAAAGTAAGGCTTCTGTAGAAAGTGAGCAAGATGTTGAGGTAAACAGTTGGAAAAGGAAAAGGGGTAATGGGAGAAATTTCCTAAACCTGCGGAGGGATCATTGGACAGAAAAAGCACATCAGTTTCAGCAGCAAGCCATGGGACCCCTGGATGGAACCAGAGAGGATGCTCCAGGGTGGAGTCTGGCTAACTGAGCACCCGGAAGGGAGAAGGTTGGTGGGAAGAGAATCATTGGCGTAAGGGCTGTGAGAATTGGATCAGATATGGAAGTAAATGCAGAATAGTAAAAATGTAATTGTCAAGAGCTGTGCAAGGTTGGGAACTGTAGGAGCATACAGTGGGAGAGCTTCTGTCCCAGAGGAGACATCCTGCCGAATATCCTTCCGAAGCTTGAGATCATAGAGACGGGCCAGATAAGGCAAGGACAGGCACGAGCTGTAACCGTGGGACAGGCAGCCAGAGTAGGGTGGAGGGGAAGGAAGGGACTGTCATTGCCAATGGTGTCGGCAGGACTGGGCACATGAAAATTGAAGTTGTCTAGAATGGTGGCAGGACTAAGGACTAAGGGCAGAGAGGAAAAAACTGGAGACCAAACATCAAAGACTTCAGGGAGTGAAAGCTCCAGAGAGAAGTGGAATGGAGGGGGCAAAGCCCAGTGGCATATGGTCTCTCTTAGGAAGCAGTAAGAAGGCCAACCCCCTCTGCCTCCAGCAGAGGGGAGATGGGCTCTTCCACAGAGGGCAGAGGAGAGGTGGAGTGCTCACGGTAGGTCAACAGTAGAGACTTTGTTTATATGGGAAAGGAGAACCTGCCCAAGAGAGGGTTGGCAAGGAGGGCTTGGTGCAGGAATGAGTCTGGAAGAAAGAAATGTCAGAGCTGAATGGGAAGATGGGAATTGGTACCCTAGGGAGGTAGTGCTAACAGCAACATGGGCCAGGCTAACCTCCAGATATGGCTTCCAGAAACATCAGTGTGGACACAGCAGGACTGAAGTGGTGTTGAGGTACTTTGATCTCCAGGCCAGAAACTATATACCAGTTTTAATACCCTTGTCTTCTCCCCACCCCACCCCCGGCTTCTCTCCCTAAGAGTAATATGGAGTCATTGTACCAAGCATCTTTTTTTTTTCTTTTTTTGGGAGGGTGGGGTGGGGGTGGGGTGGAGCTGCACAGCATGGGGGATCTTAGTTCCCCCATCAAGGATTGATTTCCTGCCCTCTGCAGTGGAAGCTTGGAGGACTCACCCCTGGACCACCAGCAAAGTCCCTGTCTCAGTCCCAAGTATCTTAGATTTGCCTCCTTTGGTAGGATCTGCACAGTCTCACTCTTATAATGATGATGACCTGGCCATTGTCATCCAAACTTTCCTTATCAACTACTATTGCCTACTTCTGCTTGAAAACTTTTCATTCTGAAAATACCTGCAGCCTATGAGAAGAGAATGGCAAGAGAAGAGAATTTTCAAGAAACTTGTTTGCATCCTGAAAGTTTTCACTTAAACCATCTTTTCAGTTAAAATGACTCAGTAGTTCACCAATCCATTCACTGACCGCCCATAATATGGCAGCTGTGCCAATGCTGGGTTACAGAAAGACCAATGCAATGTGACCTCTGCCCTCAAAGTTTATCATCTAGTGAGAAACATGTCCCTGTGTCCCAAGGAAAGAATGTTACAATTTTGTTTAAAACTGCAGTGGGTGCTTTCTTCCCCAGGGGCTGTAAGAGTGGTAGGGCAGGTCACCTAGAGCCACACATGGCAAGGAAATGTGGGGTTCATCCTGCCTGCTAGGTTTTCACAATATTTCTGGACCAGTAGCCACAGTAACCTCCATGTTCTGGACCCAAGCCCCTCCTGCAGGGGCTGAGCAGAGCCTCTGGTGACTGAGCTGTGTCAGGAGCAATGAGGTTATCATCTGTGCATGAAGGAAAAAGAAAATGAGAGGATGAGAATCAGAGGCTCTGGGGTCAGCAAAGGTGAGAGCTGGTTCTGAGGGTAGAGAAAGTGCTGGTCTGGTGGCTTGGTGCAGAGAGGAAAGGGATCGAGCAAGGCTAGTCAATGAGTATAAACTAAGGAAAACCCTCCAAACATGTTGCACAATGTCTCAAAACACAGTGAGGGCTTGGTACCATTCTTGTGCGTTTTTACTACAGCAAATACGGAGCAGCACAAAGCAGAAAGTTCACATTCATAATAGGATGACTATCAACACTTCCTCCATACACAATTTGTTCAAATGGATTGTTTCTATGGAATAAGAATAGAGTTCAGCAAATGCATGTGCTTCCAAATGGGGTAGGATCCACTTTGGGGTTTCCCTCAGGACCTGCTGGCTCAGAGGTAAAGAATCTGCCTGCAGTTCAGTACACCTGGGTTCAATCCCTGGGTTGGAAAGATCCCCTGGAGAAGGGAACGGCTACCCACTCCAGCAGTCTGCCCAGGGAGAATTCCATGGACTGTACAGTCCATGGGGTTGCAAAGAGTCCGACACAACTGAGCAACTTTCACTTTCAGCAAAGTTATATGTAAAAGCAAATACGCTTTACCAATTGGTTTAAATATGGCAAGTAATTTGATTCAACAGAAAGAAGCTACAAGAAAGTTGATTTAACCATGACATTTTTTCATTCATGCATACATTTAGCAAATCCTTATGTAATTCTTACTATGCACTAGGCATCAAAGACTGATTTCTAATACTCCCATCTTTTTTGGCACTAGGAATGCCAAGGAGAGGATGCAGTGGCCCTAGTAGATCAGGAACCCTGGCATCAGCCGACAGGAAGTCCAGATGCCAGCGCTCTCTGTGGTTTCCTAGGAAATGAGCAGCAGGAAGCGAGGGGCTTATTCCACAAACACAAAGGCTGCACCGTCAGCCCCATTCATCCCCACTGTGACCTCAAGTCCTCAAGGAAACAACAACCTGCTCTCTTTCAAAGGGCACATCTCTTGATGCTGTTGCAGGAAAATGGGGTGCAAGAGGATGACCAGGTCCCAGGTGTTGGATGAGTCCTGGGATGGGCCATCAAGTGAGGGTCCTTGATGAATTTAAGAGGGAGCCAATGTAAAAGAAAAGCAAGTTGATTTAGACAGAAACACACTCCATAGGCAGAGTCTGGGCAGTCTGAGAAGCCCCAAGGTGTGGAGATGGTTAGTTTTTACGGGCTGGTTAATTTCATACTCTAATGGGAGGATTATTCCAACTTTTAACATTTTGGGGAAGGAGTGGGATTTCCAGGATTTGAGCCACTGTGCACTTTTTGGTCTTTTGTGGCTGGCCTAGGAACTGTCTTGGCACCGGTGTGTATGTATTTAGCTTATGCTAATGTATTACAATGAGTGTATAATGAAGCTCAAGGTTTACTGGAAGGTGAATCTTCCACCATCTCGGTCTTAACCAGTTCTAACCAGTTTATGTTGTATTCTGTTCTTAATGATTGTGTCATCCTTTTAATGGTTGTGCCCTGCTCCCTTCCTTCTGGTACCAATGCTGTCCACAGGTTTGTGGGACTAGAAGGATGATACAATCTTACCTTCCTCCAGCCAGAGGTCAAAGAGTTCATCCAAAGACCCAGACCAACCAACCAATTGTGTGTCAGAGTGGGTAGAGGGGGCCTGAGGGAAGGAGACCCAGACGGTGGAAGGAAATGACCTCAAAGGAGACTGCAAGTTTGAGGCTGAGGGAGCAAGGAGACTGGGGAGGTAGAGAAAGCTGAGGAGACAGAGGTGCATAGGTTGCTGGGAAAAGAGAAAGGCAGGGAGCAGTGTCGAGCTGGAAGGGAGGGGTCCTGAAGGTAGATCCAAAAACAAGAACCAAAAGTACTCTTTCAGCTGCCCACTGTTGCAAACCTGCAAGTCTCTTCAGCAAATGAATGTAAACCAGAAGCCTCACTAAGTCTCACATTAACAGCTCCTCAGTTCAGTTCAGTCGCTTAGTTGTGTCCTACTCTTTGCAACCCCATGGACTGCGGCTCGCCAGGCTTCCCTGTCCATCACCAACCCCAGAACTTGCTCAAGCTCCCGTCCATCAAGTCGGTGATGCCATCCAACCATTTCATTCTCTGTCATCCCCTTCTCCTCCTGCCTTCAATCTTCCCCAGCATCCGGGTCTTTTCCAGTGAGTCAGTTCTTTGCATCAGGTGGCCAAAGTATTGGAGTTTCAGCTTCAGCATCAGTCCTTCCAATGAATATTCAGGACTGATTTCCTTTAGGATTGACTGGTTTGATCTCCTTGCAGTCCAAGGGACTCTCAAGAGTCTTCTCCAACACCACAGTTCAAAAGCATCAGTTCAGCACTCAACTTTCTTTGTGGCCCAACTCTCACATCCATACATGACTACTGGAAAAAACATAGCTTTGACTAGATGGACCTTTGCTGGCAAAGTAATGTCTCTGCTTTTTAATATGCTGTCTAGGTTGCTCATAGCTTTTCTTCCAAGGAGCAAGTATCTTTTAATTTCATGGCTGCAGTCACCATCTGCAGTGATTTTGAGCTCAAGAAAAGAAAGTCTCTCACTGTTTCCATTGTTTCCCCATCTATTTGCCATGAAGTGATGGGACCAGATGCCATGATCTTAGTTTTCTGAATGTTGAGTTTTAAGCCAGCTTTTTCACTCTACTCTTTCACTTTCATCAAGAGGCACTTTAGTTCCTCTTCACTTTCTGGTATCATCTGCATATCTGAGGTTATTGATATTTCTCCCAGCAATCTTGATTCCAACTTGTGCTTCATCCAGCCCAGCATTTTTCATGATGTACTCTGCATATAAAGTAAATAAGCAGGGTGACAATATACAGCCTTGATGTACTCCTTTCCCAATTTGGAACCAGTCTGTTGTTCCATGTCCGGTTCTAACTGTTGCTTCCTGACCTGCATACAGATTTCTCAGGAGGCAGGTCTAGTATTCCCATCTCTTTAAGAATTTTCCACAGTTTGTTGTGATCTACACTGTCAAAGGCTTTGGCATAATCAATAAGCAGAAGTAGATGGGTTTTTTTGTAATTTTCTTGCTTTTTTGATGATCCAGAGGATGTTGGCAATTTGATCTCTGGTTCCTCTGCCTTTTCTAAACCCAGCTTGGACATCTGGAAGTTCACGGTTCACATACTGTTAAAGCCTGGCTTGGAGAATTTTGAGCATTACTTTGCTAGAGTGTGAGATGAGTGCAATTGTGCAGTAGTTTGAACATTCTTTGGCATTGCCCTTCTTTGGGATTGGGATGAAAACTGACCTTTTCCAGTCCTATAGACACTGCTGAGTTTTCCAAATCTGCTGGCATATTGAGTATAGCACTTTCACAGCATCATCTTTGAGGATTTGAAATAGCTCAACTGGAATCCCATCACCTCCACTAGCTTTGTTCATAGTGACATTTTCTAAGCTCCTACTTTCTCTAATTCAATCTACTTTCCAAGTACAAATAGAATAATGATTTCACACTTAGTTTCCTTATATTGCAAATAAATAACTGTCGTTGTCAGTGGTGTCATTCTATGTAGTCTTTATAACTTCCTATATAAATATATAAACACAATTTTAAAACCCTGCTGTGTATATATGCATGCATGCTAAGTTGCTTCAGTTGGGTCTGACTCTTTGTGACCCTATGGACTATAGCCCACCAGGTTCCTCTGTCTATGGGATTCTCCAGGCAAGAATATTAGAGTGGGTTGCCATGTCATCCTCCAGGGGATCTTCCTGACCCAGGGATCTCACCCTTGTCTCTTACATCTCCTGCACTGGCAGGTGGGTTCTTTACCACTAGTGCCACCTGGGAAGCCCGAGTGTGTGTGTGTGTGTGTGTGTGTGTGTGTGTTCTATCGAGTGTGTGTGTGTGTGTGTGTGTGTTCTATCGAGTGTGTGTGTGTGTGTGTGTGTGTGTGTGTGTGTGTGTGTGTGTTCTATCAAACTCCAATCCAAGGGGATCTGTCAAATCTCTTCCTGCTAGATGTGAGGTCACTTAATGATATCTTCGCCACATTCCAAGGTTTTCTTGTCATTTTTGTCTGTAGAAGAATCTAAAAGTGAGTTGTTTTGACAGGTGATCATCAATTTTAGGGCCTGAAATTTTCAAGTCTAAAATTCACAGGCAGGGACTTCCCTGCTGGTCCAGTGATTAAGACTGCATGCTTCCGATGCAGGAGGTGCAGGTTTGATCCCTGGTCAGAAAACTAAGAGCCCATATGCCACATGGCATGGCCAGAAAATAAAACTTTAAAAAATTGAAATTCACAGGCAAGAGATTTGGCTACTTAGGGAGATATTTAAACTGACCAGCAGTTCACCTGTGAGGCAGAATTCTACAAAATAATCATTTTGTAAATCCCCCTTATATGACTCTGAAAATTGTCAAATAAGTTTTGAACTGTGCTATTTATTCTAGACATAAATAAGTCAACTTAAAGTCCTCGAAAAACTTGTCCAAAGCTTAAGGTGGATGAGGTTTCCAACTCTTTGCTTAAATTGCACATCTGCTCATTAAAACTAATTAGTATTTTCTGTCATTAATGCTAGAACACCAAGCTTCCTACTGCTGAATTTCAATCCCATCTGGAACATATATCACCCAGGCCAGGGATTCAGAAGCAGTTGCCCTGTATCATTATGTCACATTACATGTTATCTCATGACAATTTTATAAATTATATGTATAATAAAAGCTGGACTGATGATCTGACATTGCCCTAACAAGTTCTAGGAATCGGTATCTCTAGTATTCTCCTAAAATAAATCTGCTAGCCAACTACTAATACTGAAATTCAAGCAATGTCAACACACTCTGAAGACCTGTCAGAGTTCTCTCAGAGTCTTCAGATAAGCAGAGTTAGACAAGAAAAAAAAATCTTTCGCCCAGTATTCAAAAATAAGAAAGGCTACAGAGAGTCATAAGAAATTTATTTTAAAAAATAATAAAATTTGATTCAGGATACTGATTTAGAGCTATTGTATTTTTATGCAAGGGATGTGTTCCTAAAGATTTTATATAATTTAAAACATTAATTTAAGACAGAGTCTGACAAAGTGTAGCCTTTATTTCTGCTTATATGATAAAGAAGAAATGCCATGTAGCAATGCTTAAATTAAGTTTACAATTTACTAACTCCACTGAAACAGGGGAGAAGGGGGGCAGGCAAACCCTTAAAGAATGACATAGCTCTTGAGGATACAGCATATACTGGTTAGAAACAACTAAGCCCAGGGTGGTAGAAGATTCAGCTTCCAGTAGATCTTGAGCCTCATTATATGCTCATTGTAAAAATTAGCATATGCTAAATACACACCTACAGGTACCAAGACAGTTCTGAGGCCAACCATAAAAGGCCAAAAAGTGGGCAGTTGCTCAAATCCTACAGATCCAGCCGGTTCCCCAAAATAGTTGGAATAATCCTCCTACTTATTAGCCTATGAAATTACCCATCCCATAAAACTAAGCAATCCATATTTTGGGGCATCTCTCGCCTTTTGAGTGGGACAGCATTCTGTCCTTCTCAAATTTAATGATTCCCTGTTCTTTCAAAACATAGTAACAGTTGCAGTTTGCGCCAGCAGTAGGGCTCTTCACTTGATTTTTTTCTCACATTTTGGGTAACATCTTCACTCTTATCAGTAAGTGTCCTCCCTAGCCCCTTTCCTTTCCCCACCATCACAACCTAATTCCAAGTCTTGCTCCCTGTCTACCTTGCCCCTCCAGGCCTTCCAGAGGCAACAATCCTGGCCCTGACCACCACCCTCACCTGGCTTTCATCTCACTTCTCCCTGGGGCCCACCTGTTGCTACTGCCGGGTGCCAAGCGGTCCAGCCCCCTGGCTGGGCCCCCACAGCCTCCTTCTGGTGGGCTCTGGCTCCCAGCCTTCCCAGGCAGATGTAATGTTCAGGACCACATTTCTCAATCCTCTATAATTCAACCAAATGGATGAATTCTGCTCAATCCAGGTGTGTGAATGACGGTGACTCGAAGGTGGGCAGGTGGGGCCTCCATTAAAAGAGTGCACGGTCTACTGGGGAAAACAGTCTGGAAGAGGCAGTGACTCTCCTGCCTGGGGTGTGAGGGTGTCAGGAAGGCAGAAGAGGTGACATTCCACCTGGGCCTCGAAGGATGTTTCTGGCTCCCCAGTTAGAAATGGGGAGAAGGGTGACACGTGGAGACGTTCCAGGCAGAACTCTGCCTGGGTCGGCGGCACGGAGGACATGGAAGGCTTTGGTCTCTTCAGAACGCCAGGCACACCAGTGCTGCTGGAGGCTGAGTTCTCACTAAATGTCTCCAATTATGAAATGGTTTCCCCATTCTCGGTAAGGGAAGAAAAGATTTTACAGGACAGAACTTGAGTGTGTGCTCATGTAGATCCTTACCAAAGGTAAACCTTATCCTTCAAAGTACTGAACATATCCTTTTTGTAAATATCTCAAAGTCAATTTCAATCAGAGGACAATCCACTCACTCATGTGGGTTATCAAACTGGCTCGTGCTCTAGGGAATAAGTAAAAATAGATGACCCAGTGAGTCTCTTTCATGCTCTATGGAGTAAAAGAGTAATGAAACTGATCTTCTTGGCCTCATAAAGAGACCCAGAAGGCAATTTTAAAAGCTAGTGACCAAACTGGAAATAAAGCAATTATCCTAGACCACTCCTTCAGCCCCTACCTTCACCTGAAATTACTAACCAAGATCTGTAATCATTTGCCTAACCACTGAATGTTTCCATTGTCCTGGCCACCTTCTCCCTTTCCTTCTCAGCCCCTACCTCAGGTTAATTCTTACCTGATGGACCAAAGGTGCACCATGACTAACAGGTTATTTGACTGGGCAGTGATGGGGAAACCAGGTTGTCATTTTCTATCTTGATGAGGAACGTTCAATTGTTATGTTCCCGTAGAGCATGTGGAACCGTGGGCTACATTTCAACATGTACACGTACAGTTCATGTACTGGACAGTTATCACATTGCTGAGAGTTATAAGTGTGTACAGGATACACACTACTATATATAAAGTAGATCAATAATGTGGTCCTACTGTATAGTACAGGGAACTATATTCAATACCTTGTAATAACTTATAATGGAAAAGAATCACATATATAATTACATATATATATATTTATGAACTGAATTACTATATTATACACCTGAAACTAACACAACATTGTAAATCAAGTGTACTTCAATTAAAAAAAGAAAAAAGTGCCTCTAGTACCTCTAGGAATTCAGGGAGGAGGGTGCATATTCCCTTGAGCACCTTCCCCTCACTATCCAGTTTGTGCAGAAAGTATATTAGCCTCACACCTCATCTTCCTATTTAGTCCCTGAAGCCAGTCCTTCCTCACTACTGCCAGAATCAACTTTCCAAGAACCTTTCCACAACTTTCTTCGCCTCAGCATGGTAGGCGAGGCTCCTCATGCTTCTGCCCTGCTGTCTCCTCCCCACCCCCTGGCCCACAGAGCTATCCCTGCTCTCTGTGGCACTCTCTTCTCACTCCCTCCCTCCATAGAAGCATTTTTACTCCCTCTGCCAGGAAGCATCTGAGCACTCACTCCTGCTCCTGCTGGCAAACTCCAGCTCACGGTTCAGTGAGCAGCTCCACGGCTTCCTCCTGCGGCGCCCTCACTGCCTCCTGCGGACCCGCGGCAGCCCTCGCTCCCCACACAAGGCGCCAGCACCGCACTCGCCACCAGAGCACCTGCTGCCTGCGCGGTCCCCGCTGTCCCACCAATCATGAGCTCCTGGAGGACGGCCCTCGGTGTCTTCACCTTTATGTGCCCAGCAGTGTTTGGGACAAAACAGACTCTCAACCAACGTTGGAGAAGGAATAAACAGAAGGATGAAGAGCTCTGAAAATATTTTAGCAACAACAGCATCAGAAAAACAAGCATACACGTGCGCGCGCACACACACACACAGACAGAGAGTGAAATAAGCACACAATTTCCCAAACTCAGTGCTATTAAGAATAAAATTATTTTAAAAGATAACAGCATGGCATACTTATATTGGATACTGCAGGCAGAAAGTCATGCTTTGACTTTTTTTAATATAAAAGTTTCAGTGATATCATCTCCTAATTTTAAAGATATTTAAAATGTGTTATACTTAAATAACTAATGTGCTCAGTTGTGCATGCTCAGTAGCTCAGTCGTGTCCGACACTTTGCAACCCCATGGACTGTAGCCCACAAGGCTCCTCTGTCTATAGGATTTCCCAGCAACAATACTGGAGTGGGTGGCCATTTCTTTCCCAGGGGATCTTCCCAACCCAGGGATCAAACCTGCATCTCTTGCATCTCCTGCATTGACAGGAAGATTCGTTACCTGGGAAGCCCCCAAATACCTAATAGTCATGACTGATTAAGCCAGAAATGATCACTTTCTTCTCCTTGTTCCAGCCTGAAGTAAAGATATGAATCAGAAGATACAAAAATTTGATGACTAGCAAATGCAAAAATCTGATGTACTGGTATCATTCTAAGTACAAAGCATTTTTTGCCTTCTCTGCCAGCTTTTTCGCCTCCTTCTCAGGTCAGCCCAGCTAACAGTTCATGCAGTGAACTTCATCAATGTGCTGTGCAGGCACTGAGCTAGGTGATCCCTACCCCCACCCCTCCCCAAGTCTGAGGAACACTAGGTCTAGTTTGAGAGACTTCCCTGAACGTAACTACTGCCCAGATGAAGGGCCCTTCCCATCCCAACCAAGAGCATCTTGCCATTTTCCTGGGCATGATTTGCTCATTCCCAACTTAGAGCCTCCATAAATGCTGTCCTCTGGAAAGCTTCTCTCCCAAGAAAGCCAATGTGTCCTCCTCCTGTTAGTCAGTGGCTCCCATTCAGGGGTGATCTTGCCCTCCAAGGAATATTTGGCAATATCTGGAGACATTTTTGGTTGTTAAAAGGGTTGCTCCTGGTATCTAGTGGGTAGAGGCCAGAGATGCTGCAAAATATCCTACAATGCACAGGACACCCACATATACAAAGAATTATCTGGCCCCAAAATGTCAATAGTACCCAGACTAAGAATCTCTGCTCTAAGTTGAGCTTTAAATTCATCTGTTTGAATTAGGAAATATTCCCAAATTAACCACACCCAACTCTGACCATGTGCTTGTTTTGCATAACCATCGAATGTACTTAGTGATCTACAGTAACTTGGATGTGAGGTTAAGAATCAGAGAGTCTCTGGATAGAATAGGACTTCAAAAGTCATACAGTCTAACCACTTCCTTGTCAACACTGCTTTGTAAACTCCATTTCAGTTGCTGTCTTTCTTCAAAAAATGATAAGCAACTGCATTAAAAATTTCACGCCCGTGCACTCTGCACGTCTTGAGCATCTACTATGAACCAAGCACTATCCTAGGCACTGAGGACACAGTGATAATTAGACATTACCTATGCTCTTGTGGATGTTAACTTTAGCAGGATAGATATATTTTTTAATTCTATAACTTCCATAGTGATAACTGCTCCAATGGGAAGAACATGGTTTACCTGATAACAGGAGCTCCTTAAACTGATCTGTGACACCTGACAAGGCTTCCCTGAGGATGGCACATTTAAGCACCTGGTAGGCATTCAGTCAGTATTTGCTGGAAAAATAGAGGTGAAGCATGAAAGATGAATAGAAGTTATCCAGATAAAGTGTGCAGAGTTGGGAGGGAAGAGAAGGGGAGCTGAGCAGCCACAATGGGTTTAAGATGCCAACGAAACATCAAGATAGAGAAAGCAGAGCCCAGATGGGAGGGGAGTCTGGGGGAGAATGGATGCATGTACATGGACGGCTGAGTCCCTTTGTTGTTCAGCTGAAACTATCACAACCTTGTTAATCAGCTAAACCCCAACACAAAATAAAAAGTTCAAAAAGGAGAGAGAGAAAAACTGCTTGGTCTATTGAATGTAATTGTCTAGAGCCCAGAAAAAAAGGCTGGGACCACAGCCAGGGGACCTCCGATCCAACATGTAGGTCAGGAAGAGGAGGAAAAATCAATGAAAGACTAGTAATAAGAGGCCAGAGACACAGACAGAAAACCAGGAAAGGCCGTGTCATAGAAGGAAACTTCTCAGTCAGCTTCCAAGATGGACCAGGAGACCCATCCTCTTGCCATCCACATCATCTCAATGCTGGGTACTGAGCAGTCTGTCCTGACTATAACAAGCATCCTATAGGATGAACTAACAACCACTGTTTTTTATTTTGAATTAGCATAAAATCTTTCTTCCTAATGAATGTTCTACTTCAAGTTTAACCATGTTGATCTGAGTAGCAATCAGAGTTCAATTTTGTGGGTGTTTTCATTTATGACACTCAAATTTTAAAAGATAAACTCTACCTAATCTAAGATTCCTTTTAGACCTTAGGGTTACAATGCTCTCCCAGCTAGAGTATCAGAGGGAAATAGTTTGGAGCCAGGATTTCAGTGGCTTAATAAACAAAAGATGTATCTAGCAACACACAATTGGACCTTGATTATCTGTGTCAGTGAGAGGTAGGAATATGTGAATAAAATTAATGGAATCTAAAATCCCAAGTTCAACCTTTTTTGCAACTAAATACTTATTCTTTAAGTTACTAAATAGCAGAAAATTTTAGAGTAATTACACTGTCAGTTTCCTTTTACCCTGATCTAGAAGAGATGAAACCATTGAAAAACCATCTTGATGAGGGTAAATTAATAACATGCCAGATAAACCTAGAAATTGAAGAATCAACTCCTCAATAATGTTATCTCTCATTGTTTCATGTTGGATCTCCAAAGAGTGCTTCTGTTTCTAATTTTTTAATAAGCTTTCATTGAATATTTACCTAATACAGTACACATGCTAGAATTATGAAATAAAAAAAGATATTGTCTTGCCCTGAGGGGTCTTAGATTCCACCAGTGAGACAACAAGCTGCAAGGCTGAACGTACTAAGTCTAACAGAAAATGGCAGAGCAGAGGGGTAGGGAATGACTTATAGTCCAACGTGAGTAGCGCCTGGGGAAGGATGTGGATCAGGGAGGCCTTCGTGGAACGTGATAAGTAAGGGTAGAACACTCAGCGTGAAAGAAGAGCAGGGACAGGACTCTGTGGGCCGGAGGTAAAACTCATGATCAAGTTGGCTGAAAGGTGCAGATGCATTAGGAAATGGTGGAAGAGTGGCTAGGAAGATCTGTTATGGCCAAAACAGGAGGATCTTGAGGATGGACTGTATTTTTTCTTGAAAAATAGGAAAGCTCTCTGAGAACTGAAATGCCAAGATGGGCTTTGTAAGTTAGAAAAGTGTGGCAACAATATAAATCACAGATTTAGGATAAAAGAGATTGGGGACAGGGGAAATCCCTTGGGTGGTTATTGAATGACCCAGTTCAGGGTTGCTCAACATGCTCCAAGGAACACTGGTATTCTTAAAAGAAAGGTGGGGGAGGACAGTCTTCCTGGGGAGGACAGTCTTCTTGGCGAGTTATAATGCACAGTAGCTGTTCTTAGAAGTCCTGCTGCTGCTGCTAAGTTGCTTCAGTCGTGTCCGACTCTGTGCGACCCCATAGATGGCAGCCCACCAGGCTCTGCCGTCCCTCGGATTCTACAGGCAAGAACACTGGAGTGGGTTGCCATTTCCTCCTCCAATGCATGAAAGTGAAAAGAGAAAGTGAAGTCACTCAGTCGTGTCCGACTCTTCACGACCCCATGGACTGCAGCCTACCAGGCTCCTCCATCCATGGGATTTTCCAGGCAAGAGTACTGGAGTGGGTTACCACTGCCTTCTCCTAGAAGTCCTGCAGTAAAAATCTAACTTTACACAACCCAATGTGTCTCTAACTCATTTGACCAAAGCATCTCTGTTGTGATAGATGTGTTGGTGGCTATAGAACATTTATTAATACTTGGCAAGATGCTAGGGTTAAATAGAATATAACTTGTGAAATGCAGTTCAGGTAGTAGGTGACATTCTGAACTAGGATATAGCAGTATAAGATATAGTAAATTACTACTATATTCCCAGGTAGCTCAGTAGCAAAGAATCCACCTAACAACACAGGAGACACGGCTTGATCCTTGGGTCGGGAAGATCCCTCCGGGGGAAATGGCAACCCACTCCAGCATTCTTGCCTGGAAAATCCATGGACAGAGGGGCCTGGTGGGTTACAATGCATGGGGTCACAAAGTCAGACACAGCTGAGTAACTAAGAATGCACGTACACACCTATATTCTCTGTTTAAAATCTTGAAGTAGTTTCAATATGATGATATATGCTGTACATAAAAATGAAAGAAACTGTAAGAAAGTGTTAGTTGCTCAGTCGTGTCTGACTCTTTGTGACCCCATGGATTGTACCTCACCAGGCTCCTCTGTCCATGGAATTTTCCAGGCAGGAATACTAGAGTGGGTAACCGTTCCCTTCTCCAGGGGATCTTCCCAACCCAGGGATCAAACCCAGGTCTCTCACATTGCAGCCAGATTCCTTACTGTTTAGCCACCAGGGAAGTCCCATATCCTGTATATAGGAAAAGCCAAAGTTGAGAATTTGGGGCCATGTCAGGATCCTGACTTCTGCTGGAGGGCAGAGGGAGTGAGATGAGAGGCTGGGGACAAGAGAATTGGTTAAAAGGCTGCTTAAGAAGCTGTTTGGGACCAGGTCTCATCACCACCCTGAAAAGCCAAGTGACTTTACCTTTCTCCCAACCCTGCAGGAAAGAGGAAGTAAAGGCAAAATTTAACTTCAGGAAAAACAAAATGTAGAAGAACTACAACCATCTTACACTGCTTACTTCAGCCATACTAATGTAATCATTTAATACTGACATTAAAAAGAAAGCCTGCATTACGTTCATACTGAGAGGTGGCAGGGTATGAGAGTTCTAGGTCCTTGCTGGCCAGAGAGAAAGTAAACAACATGATCTAAGGTTGATGAGTCAAGAATCCATGGCATAACCATATTATGTAGATAGAAGTGAATACCAGAAAAAAACAGTTATATTAGAAAGAGATGTCTTTGGGTAGCAGCAGCATGGCTGGGGGCAGGGAATACAGTTTTTGCTGCATTTTAACACCATTTTATTCTTAAAATTAAAAAATGCTAACATTTGCTGTGATAAAGAGCAAAAGCTTTATGCATTACCTAAAGATTAAGTTCATTCTTTTATTCAAGGCACATTGGCAAAATGCACTTCTATGCTAGGCCAGACCATCTGTGAAGAGCTCTCTTGAGATCCCCAGATAAAAGTTACTGAGGGTACAAGCTATATTTTGTCAGTGATTCTCCCTATGAATTATTTATCATATTTTTATATAGTGGAAAACTACCTTGGCAACTGGTATATCATGATTACACTGTGGATACAGACAGTTAATAAGCAGGGACTGCTATATTTGATTCAACAAAATAGTTCTCAACCAGAAGCAGAAGTTACTTTAGAAAGCAGCTTACCACAATAAAAAAGAGAAAGGAAATCACTACGGCCTGGGTACCTAGACCTTGTAAAAGCTGCCCATTCCATGTGTGCACAGGAATCCCAGGTCAAGAGCCAGGCAATTGAAAACCCAAGAGAAAGTGATTTAACTTGAAAGCCTTTAAAGAGACTCAAATTAGCTACTCCTATGACAGCACGGATGGATCACATACCAATGAAGTTAGTTTAGGAAGCTAAGAGTTCATTTAAACATGAGACTGCTCCCTTTAAACTCTGTGAGTTGAAGAATCCATGACTGTTGCGTACCTGTTAGCATTTTTTTTATATATAAGGATCTTCCGGAAAAACATCAACTCAACAGCCTGTGCCTGGAGGGAACTTTGGTACCACACCTAAAGAAGGTGTTTTTTACACACCTTGTTTGTAAAAGTGGGGCCAGAGATTCTGCAAGAAGTTCAGAACATGACTTAAGGCTTTGTGGAAGTCAGCTGATTTTTACATATATGCAAATGACTCCCCTGCCATTCTTCACTAATCACTTTTACAGTCCTAGGGACTCTAGGGACACACTGCTCAGGTGACAGGTAGTGCTTGCTACCTCCACCTTGGCTGTGGCAGAGTGGCAGAGCAGTAAAAACTTAGGGGTGAGCAACCCTGATGACTCATCTGTGAGTTCACTCAGCATTGTGAGCCAGAACTGGGAGGACAAAGGGAATCTTTGAAACCCAGCACTCAAGATGCTCACAGCCCAGATTCATAAAGATGATTATACACCATTCTATTATAGAGGTACGCAGCTGATGCCAGGAGCAAGGAGGCCCACCAACCACCGGCTTCACAGAGGAGCGCCCCTCTTCATCAGACCCCTTTCTGCCTTTTGTCTATAATAAAGACCCTGCTTTATTATAATGTAAGCACTGAAAAAGTCAAAATTTGGTAGGACTGAGAATACCTGAAACCTGTCTTGCCATTACCCAGGCTAGGATAACAGACACTGTCAGGGAATGTTTGACGGGAGGATTCCTACGTGCTGTCTCTCATGAGTCCTTTGTCCCTCTTCAAGCGGAACAGCACGCTGCTCCCAGGGACTGAGGTCATTGTGTGAGGCAGGCTTGGGTCTCCTTTAGTAAACATTCTCTTTAGGACAAAACTGCTTAGTCTTGTTCCCCTTTCTTGAGATATGGATTGTCTCCTGACCTTGTGACTAACATTACCACCTTGTTCCCTTGGTAACAGTTGCTGTACGTTTGGTTTTCTGATCTCTATCATTCCCGAAAGAAGTTTCTTGTACCACAGCCCATATATACTCAGAAAAATCATAAAAGCACCTTTGCTCCATCCGAGCTTAGGTCCCCGGGTCTTTTTTTTGTCTCTCTCTCTCTCTCTCTTTTACTTTCTTATCGTCGACTCCGTACCACCAGGTTCCGGTCCATTAAAGGACCCCAACAAGACACAGTAAAAGGCAGCTGCAAAATAACAAAAGCATCTCTCCCCATGATACATTACAGTTGTAGAGTATCAGATAACCCCCATCTTTGCATGACTCCTGCTTTCTTACTCACTGGAAGCTTTTGTTCTCTAAAATTATTAATCAGCAGAAATTTTGCTATTTGAAATTAACTCTGTAAAAATGAAACATTCCATTATTGATTGAGCATCCAAATCACTCTGACACAGAGAAGCAGCCTTTATTTACAACCCTGGTGTAAAGCTTCAGGAAAGGAGTTGTAGAGATAGTATTCCACACCTAAACTTTTCGTTTCCAAGGAAACATCACTCCTGAGCTCATTCTAACACTTTAACCTGACACTGACCATGGGAGCCCTCTTTTGCTATCAGCCTGTCAAAATACTGTTTCATTCACATTTTGTCTCCACGCTTCCCTCAAATCCTGTATTAACTCTATACTTTATCTGGTCCTCTAGTATATAGCCTCCCTTAGTGTAATGGGTTAATAAACCTGTTTGTCAGATTACCGGTCTGTGGATGGGCTAAGACGGCATCATAATCGACCAGAGACTTGTGGATTTCCAGAATCCTATCATAACAATCTAGATAGTATGAGGGATACGACTATACAACTGTGGCAAGGGGTTGTTCAGTCACTAAGTTGTGCCCAACTCTTTGCGACTCCATGGACTGCAGCATACCAGGCTTCCCTGTCCTTCACCAACTCCCAGAGTTTGCTTAAACTCATGGCCATTGAGTCACTGATATTATCTAACCATCTCATCCTCTGGGGGAAAGATTAACAAATTTATACTTGAAATTTGGGCTTTCTAGGTGACTCAGTGAGTAAAGAAACTGCCTGCAATGCAGGAGACACAGGTTTGAACCCTGGGTAGGAAGATCTCCTGGAGGAGGGCAGGGCAACCCATTTCAGTGTTCCTGCCTGGAGAATCCCATAGACAGAGGAGCCTGGCAGCCTACAGTCCATGGGGTCACAAGGAGTCAGATATGACTGAAGATGAGCACACATGCACAAACCTGAAGTTTAGTTTCTTACTAAATCTAGCCATTTGTTAGCTTGAAATTTGATTCCATGCTGAATTAAAATGACTGAAATGTGAAAATAGCCCTTAAAGAAACTTAAAGTCTCATACAAAAAAAATAAGATACATGGCAAGCATTTAGAGAGAAAAACTTCCCTAAATAAGTGTTTGATCTAACAGAGTTAGCAACCCCAGAGGGCTAAATCCCTGGCCAATTCATACAATTCTGTAAGACCCAGCTCGAGCCTTACCTCCTCTCCAGAGCTGTCCCGAGTCCTTCCTTTTCCATACTCTGGTGTTACATCTGTGCCATGGCACACACCACACAATACTGTGATTGCTTGGTTACCTGTTTTCCCTGTTCATCTCAACTCGTTGAGAGCAGGTCCTTGTTCGTAAATTCCTAGCACCTGACACAATCCCAGGCAGAGAGGAGCTCAGTTAATGTTGATGAGCCAACAAATGAAGAGGAGACTGGGAGCAAGAAAACCGATTGGCAAGTGGTAGTAATGGTTCAAAAGGGATAGAAATGACCTGAAGCGTGACTAGAAGGAAATGATAGATAAATGTGGGACATTTGAAAGGAAGATTAAAAAAAAAAAAGATTTGTTAGTTAAGTGGAAGTGGAAAACAAAGAAAAATTTTAAATCTCAAAACTACACAGGAAGTGGATATCACAACCGGAATAAAGGAATCCTAGACTATTTTGCTGAGCTTTTTTGGTTTTGATTTTTTTTCTTTTTTTGTTCTGTGCAGTATGTGGGATCTTAGTCTCCTAAGGATGGAACCCGTGCCCCCTGCAGTGGAAGCTCAGAGTCTTACCAGCTGGACCTCCAGGGAAGTCCCTATTCAGCTTTAGAAAAGCACATTTCTCAAGGTCCTAGGACAGTCCAGGGTGCTTTCAGACATTCAGAATTAGAGTCAAGGCTCAGAATACACTGGGAACCATTAACATTGAGGCAAACTCTAAAAAGTGGATGAACTCTCCCCTGAGGAAGAGACTATGCACTGACTGGTTGAAGGACTGAAACTTGGAGAATGAAGTGTTCTAGAGGAAAAGAAGCAAAAAAGACAACAGAAGGAACACATTCACAGTATGCTGGACACCAGTGGAGACGGGCTGCCTGCGGGTAACAGGAAGACAACCCAAGAAAGTCACCTGAAAAACCGTAACAACTTGAAGTTCAGCACGATAGTGAGTTATAAAATACAACAGTTGCTTACATCACTGGCTTTCCTCCAGCTGTTACCTGTGAGAAAATATAATGGACAAAAGATCCAATTTTCAATGGCAAAAACCAAACAAAAATACCTGGCAGTAAACTTTGAAAATGTGTGGTAATTTTTACTAATTTACAAAGACCAAGAGATTTTAATAATGAAGAGATGCGGTAGATGGGAAACATGATAAAATGAAATGTTAGTGTCCTCCAAATGGACACATTAAATAACAATTTAAAGCCAGAATAAATTGCAAGTGGACCAATGAGGTATTTGAAAAATAAAGAAAAAACAGATAAAAGCAGCATAAATAGGGAGAAATGGAGAACATTTTCTAGGCATAATCCCAAAAAGGACTTAAAAAGAAAGGATTGACAGTTAAGACTATGAACAAACCTGATCCTAGAGTCCAAGCCACACAGCTCAGGCCTTTAAAATGTCCTTTTCAGTCCTTGGATCTGTGATCATTACAATCCCCCCTTCCCCACCCACCACAAACACGCACCACACCAACCCCACTGCCAACCCTGGCCTGAGCAGATGAATCATCTGTAAGGACTCACCAAGGATCTTCACAGTCCCATTCTAGATAGATCAACACTGCAGATTTTCAACTTCCAAAACCACTCTCAAAGCCTTGTGATACAGCTAGCCCTCAGCTCTGGCTGAGAAATAGGATCAAGAGAAAAAAACAACCAGGCCACAGCTGCTGCTGCTAAGCCAAAAGCCAAGATTTGACACCACTAGTGTTTGGGCTGAGGCTGTTTTGGCCCTAGAAGTAACAGCAACACACCCCACCTGACCAAAAGTAGAGACCAAAAGCAGGAGAAAGACAGTAGCAAGTACAAAACCTATTAGGGTTTATGTTCAAATGTTCTCTGGCTTGTTTTTTCCTTGGCCATTAAAAAAAAAAAAAAAAAAAGTCTATCATAGTGGTTCTCAACTTTCAGAGTGCATCAGAATCACCTGGAAGGCTTTTGTAAAAAGATAGCTGGGTCCCACCCCCACACACCCCCGCCAAGTTTCTGACTTAGTTGGTTTGGAGTAGAACCTGAAGGTTTGCATGTCTACAGGTGAATTAAATCAAATTCTAAAACATGTCAAACCAGTGACTTCCTTAATGGTCTAGTAGCTAAGACTCCATGCTCTCATTGCAGGAGGCCAGGGTTCAATTCCTGGTCAGGGAACTAGAGCCCACATGCCAAAACTAAAAAAGATCCAGAATGCTAAAACTAAGAGCTGGCACAGCCAAACAAATAAATACTAAAAAAAGAAAAAAAAGACAGACATGGAGGAAAGCTATGTGCACATGTGTCTGTATGTTTAAATAATCACTTTATATTAAATCAATTATACCAGAAGTGTTTTTCAGGTACTTAGCCCTATGGTAGGTAATATCTTTTCCAGGTAGATCTAAATTTATTATGACTAAATAGAGGAATTCCTTGGTGGCCCAGTGGTTAGGACTCTGCTTTCACTGCCGAGGGCCTGGGTTCAATCCGTGGTTGGGAAACTAAGATCACAAAAGCCCCACAGGGTGGTCAAAATGAAGAAATAAATAGAGTTACAAATATTTCATATAAATGTGTGAATTTTAATTGTCTAGTTATGACTATCGGAGAAGGCAATGGCAGCCCACTCCAGTATTCTTGCCTGGAAAATCCCATGGATGGAGGAGCCTGGTAGACCGCATACAGTCCATGGGGTCGCAAAGAGTCAGACACAACTGAGCGACTTCACTTTCACTTTTCACTTTCATGCACTGGAGAAGGAAATGGCAACCCACTCCAGTGTTCTTGCCTGGAGAACCCCAGGGATGGGGGAACCTGGTGGGCTGCTGTCTATGGGGTCACACAGAGTCGGACACGACTGAAGTGACTTAGCAGCAGCAGCAGTTACAACTATAATGTGTATCATAGAGATATCACTTACATATGTCTCAAATCTTACTAACCAATAAAAATTAATAATACTGGGACTTCCCTGGCAGGCCAGTGGTTAAGACTCCACATTTCCACCACAGGGGGCATGAGTTCGATCCCTGGTCAGAGAACATGGCCACATGCCATGTGCCATGGCCAAAATCCAAAATAATAATACCTACCTTAGTTTACTATGCTTTATAAAACCATAGATGTTAACACAAAAAAAGCAATTCAGAATTATGATTAAAGGGGGCATTTGCCTTTTTATTAAAAAAGCAATTGCTCCTTCAATAGCTGAATGACTAAAACTGTAATACATCCAGAAAATGAAATGTAAAAGGAATGACCTACTGACACATGCAATGATTTGGATGGATCTCAGGGCATTTACATTGAGTGAAAAAAAAAATTCTCAAAAGACTATGTATTGTATGAGTCCATTTAGATAAATTCCTCAAAATGGTAAAATTACAGATATGGAGAATAGATTATTAACTACCAGGGTCTAAAAATAATACTCGAATGCCAGGTAGATAGATCCATAAGCAGGCAGCATGAGGGAGAGCTTTGTGGTAATGGAATAGGTCTGTTTCTTGATAGCACTGATGGTTACAGGAATCTATACACTTGATAAAATGACACAGAACTATACATGTATGTTGCACCAATGTCCATTTCTTGGCTTTGATACTGTACTATATCCATATAAGATAGAAGCATTGGGAAACTGGGTAAAGAATACATGGAACTCTCTATACTATTTTTGCAACTTCCTATGAATCTACAATTGTATAAAAATTAAAGTTAAGAAAAAAAAAGGGAAGTCGGGAATTCCCTGACAGTCCCATGGTTAGGACTTGGTGCTTTAACTGCCATGGTCCAGGGTTCAATCCTTGGTAGGGAACTAAGATCCTGCAAGCCACATGGTAGAGTGAAAAAAACAAAAAAAAGAAAGAAAAAAGTTAAAAAGCAGCTGCATATCTATATAACAAATTTAGAAAGCAATTTTTTTTAAAGAGACAATTTAGGGGCTTCCCTGGTGGCTCAGTGGTGAAGAATCACCTGCCAATGCAGGAGACACGGGTTTGATCCCTGGTCCAGGAGAATCCCACATGCGCTGAAGCAACTAAGTCTGTGCGCCACAACTATTGAGCCTATGCTCTAGAGCCCAGGAACTGCAACTACTGAACCCATGTACCCCAGAGCCCAGGCCCGCAAGAGAAGCCACCACACTGCAACAGAGTAGCCCCTGCTCACTACAAGTAGACAAAAGCCAGCACAACAAGGAAGACCCAGCACAGCCAAAAAATAGACCATTTAAATAATAAAAATCATTAGTTACCTAGGAATTGTTCAGTCACTAAACCATGTCTGACTCTTGCAACCCCATGGACTCCCTGTCCTCCCAGTTTGGTCAGATTCATGTCTATTGAATCAGTGACGCTATCTAACCATCTCATCCTCTGCTGCCCCCTTCTCCTTTACCTTCAATCTTTCCCAGCATCCGGGTCTTTTCCAAAGAGTACCTGGAGCTGACTGTGGCTCAGATCATGAGCTCCTTATAACCTACAAAATAAGTCTTTTTAAAAGGTATTCAAGAGTGGCATGTAAAAAATTATAAAACTTCATTGAAACATAAGTGGAGCAATATCATGTTCATTGATAGGAAGATTCAATATTGTAAAGATGTCAATTTCTTTAACATGACCTAAAGATTAAATGAATTTCCAATTAAGATCTCAAACAGGTTTACAGAACTTTTACTAGTTGCTTCTAAAATGTAATAGCATGACTTACCATAAAGCCACAGAAATGAACATGGTACACTGCATTGGTACAAAACCACCAACCAATAAAACCAAATGGAGAGCCCAGAAGTAGATCCATGCACACTTGGAAATTTGATAAGACAGAGATGCCATTTAGGTCACTGGAGAAAGAATGGACTTTTCCATAAAGAGTGCTAAGTATCCACAAGGAAAAAAGGAATCAGTGATAGATAAAATAATTAGATATGAGTAGATATTTTGGAAACATTTCAAAGAAAATAGAGAATATCTGTGACCTCAGGGTTAAGAGAAAGCTATTAAACAAGACATAAAAAGTGTTAACCATAAAATGACAAATTCGACCATCTTAAAAGACCCTTTTTTTCATTAAAAGAAACTATGAGGAAGGTGAAATGAGAGCCACAAAATGAGAGAAAGTATTTGCAATATATCACTCACAAAAGTCTGCTACCCACAATGTATTTTTAAATTTATTTTTAAAAGTAAAATAAAAAACAGATAATAATCAGGAAAATAAAATTAAAATTGCAATGGAGAATTGGTAAAAATAAATATTTAGATTGGTAAAAATTAAATTTGTGAAGTACTGACAAGAATGAAGATTCTTATGGGAAGTTTGGGAGATTCTCAAATGGAATTTCTCTCTTTTTTTTAACGAATCCTGGCTCTGAGTCTTTTTTTTTGTTTGTTTGTTTGTGTCGGGTCTTCATTGCTGCACAGGCTTTTGTCTGTTTGGTGAGCAGCGGAGCTACTCTTCAGTTGCAGGCTTCTCATTGCAGTGGCTTCTCTTGTTTTTGTTTTTTTTTTATTTAATTACAGTTTTATTTTTCAAAATGTACAGTTGGTGGGACCTGTTCATGCATCTTCACCAGCAGCTAGGGCATTTCCACCCTTGGTGTGTCTGCTGTAAATCACTTGAGCTCTGTGCTTTGAAACCAGTTTAATAAGTCCTTTACTAAGGAGTTCCCGAAGGGCTGCCCTGGCCAGGGAACCACGAATCTGCAGTCTCTCGGAGACGGCAGCTGGAGTTACAAGCTTAGAGTTGGCAACTTCTTTACAGAGTTTGTCACATGTTGCTTTGTCAAACAAGACTAGGTTATTGAGCTTGTCCCGAACTTTGCCTTTGGACCACTTCTTTTTGGCCTTGCCCCCAGATTTGTTCACTGGATCTTTGTCTTTCTTGGTCGACTTTCCGGCATCTCTCTTCTTCTTCTTGTCCTTGGGCGGCATAGCGAAGCCCAGAGAGCAGCTGCGACAACTGCCGCCTCGCTAAGATGTCAGACAGAAAGGCTGCGGCGGCTTCTCTCGTTGCAGAGCACAGGCTCGGGGCACGCGGGCTCGGTAGTTGATGCTCCCAGTCTCTAGAGCACAGACAGGCTCAACAGTTGTGGCACATGGGCTTAGTCACTCCTCGCCAGGTGGGATCTTTCCAGATCAGGGATTGAACCCATGTCTCCTGCACTGGCAGGCAGATTCTTCACCACTGAGCCACCAGGGAAGCCTATTAAATGGAATTTCTTTTGTTTCCCTCGTGGATGTAAATTGGTATAACTATTGTGGAAAATGATTTGGCACCAGCCTGAAAACTAAACATTCACATACAGTATAACATACAATTAACACTCCCAGATTTAACCTTAAAATTCTTGGAAATATCCATCAAGAAATGTGTATAAGAATGTTCAAAGCGTCAATGTTTTTAACAGCAAAATAGGAAGAAAAACAAACCAAATATCCATCTGCAGTAAAGTAACTCTTCTTCTCAATGGGGAGGTTTCAGCTCAAATACCACTTAATTAGGCCTTCTCCAAGCTCTATTTAAATTTAACACACACACTCTCTTATAGTAGCTACCCCCTTAGTTTCACATCAAATCACAACTCCCAGTTACCATCTAAAGTCAGTGCATTTTTTTTTAAAGGTCGTCTTCTCACGGTGGACAGTAAACTTCATGAAAAGAACATGTGTCCTTTCTTACTCTGTATGTCTAGGCCTTAGCACAGAGTAACACTGAAAATAAAAAGGAAGGTGAAAGAGAAATCAAAAAAAGAGGGGGGATAGTGAGGTGGAAAAAGAAGAGTTCATTGAAAACTCACCTACCAAAACAGAAACAGACTCACAGACATAGAGAACTGATTTGCAGTGTTAAGGAGAAGGGGAAAGGGGGAAGGATGGGTTGGGAGGCTGGAGTTAGCAAAGGCAACTATTATATATAGAATAAACAAGGTCCTACTGCACAACACAGGGAACTATATCCAAAATTCTATAAGAAACCATAATGGATTAGAATACCTATCTATGTATCTGAATCACACTGCTATAGAGCAGAGTACAATATTGTACATCAACTCTACTTCCATAAAATTAGGTGGTTTTTTTTTTAAAAACAGTTCATTGAGATCTCAGACAAAAAGGGAAAGGGAAGCCAAGTTATAGAATCTTCCACATGAAATGGAGCAACTCTGTATCTGGAAAGTATGCTCATCATTTGAAGAAGGACAGAAGAAAGACAAGACTTCGTAAAACAGGAAGAAAAAATCAAAATTGTGGGAGGAGGATCTGGAGGGTACAGAGTAATTCAAAATTGTTTCCGCTTTTGAGCTTAAGGTCTTACTCTTGCTATCTGAGGGGTGGGAGGGCAGCATATTCCCATTGGAAGACAGTAGGAAAAAAGATTTACCTTAATTGAAGTGTGATTTATCATCAAGTTTGCTATTGCATAAAATAAAGGATGACAATTGTTATGGGCTTAATTGTATCTTCTCAAAATGCGTATGTTGAAATCCGAACCCCTGGCGCATCATAACGTGACTGTGCTTGTAGACAGGATCTGTACTGAGGTAATTACCATAAAATGAGGTCACATAGGTAGGCCCTAATCCATTATAGCTGCTTTCCTTATTAAGAAGAGATGAGGACAGACCTGCATACACACAGAGAAAAGTCACGTGAAAACACAGTAAGAAGGTAGCCTTCTGCTAGTCAGGGAAAGAAGACTCAAAACAAAAACAAAAAACCAAACCTGCTGACCTTGATCTTGAGCTTTCCACCTCCTAAACTGTCAGAAAATACATTTGTTGTTTAAGCCACCCAGTTTGTGGTATTTTGTTGTGGCAGCCCTGGCAATACATCACTCTGAATAAATACTACTCTGCCTAGAACTGCTTTAATGCAAAAGAAATTTTCCTGTGCTTCCCTAGGTCCCATTAGCCAACACCTATTAAAAGATGATAAAAATCTGTCATGCTATTAAGAATTATTGAAATTGCTTAATTACCTGAGTATGGGATGTTGATAAACTACTGCCAACTTTCTGTTCCCTTACTGATCTATAGGAAGACTCAATCAAATCCAATTTATCCATTTCATACTGCAGGCAGGAAGCCCAGGGCCTGCAAGCTTTTCCAGAAATGAAAACATACAAGAAAATGCCTGAGATCTAGGCATGAAAAGGGCAGACACCAATTTAAGAAAATTAAACTACAAAATTAAAAAATGTTCCATTAAATTCATATATAAACTTAATTTTTCATTTTAAAACATATAAATTTCCTTATATTTGAAAATAATTAGTACGTCAGATTTTTACATTTCTCAAGAATTCTCACATATACATGACTGCTTAAACCGCGTATCAAATCATTAATGAGTCAACACAATCAATTAATTTCCAAAACAAGGGTAATCCATGCAGAAAGTTTTTTGAGAAAAGATATTCAACATTGGATATGCGTACATCTTAATATTTGATGACACGGGGTAGGGTCTCCCTTTTCTCCTTCCATTCCCTAACTGCCTGCCTCCTTCATTTCCAAATTACATAACAGTTCAGAGGAGGGTGGCAGTGACCCCTGCAAGGGAGGGCTAGGGGACTGTGAGGACGAGACATCTACGGGTAAGGAGGATACGGGGCTCAGAAAAGAAGCAATCACAGGAACTTCCCTGGTGATCCAGTGGTTAAGAAACTGCAATGCTTCCACTGCAGGGGACAAAGGGTTCATGAATGATACACGTGGAAACACAAAACAGAAGCATAGATACATCCTGGCAGGAGGCTTCTAGAGAGCAGCACCTGGCCTACATCCAGCAAGAAAACAGCAACCTCAGTCCCACAACCTCACAACTTGCAGTAGCTTGGAAGCGCAGCAGTTAGTGAAATCTTCCCTGGGCAAGTCTTCAGATGAGAATACAACCTGGCCAACAACTGAATTACAACCTTCTTGGACCCTCAGTAGAAGATACTACTAAGCCATGCCCAGACTCCTGACACAATGATAGTAGGACAGAAAGAGATCTTACAAAGCTACAGTAAGACAAATACAAGGTTAAAATAAGTAGACTAGTAGTGTTATTCTCTAATGTATTATCTGGCAATATGTTGAAACATTTAAAAGTATATACACTGAAACACTTAAAAGCATATATATTGAAACATTTAAAAGTATACGTATTGCTTTCAACTGGATTTTTGTTGCTCAGTCATGTCCATTCCTTGCAACCTCACAGACTGCAATAGGCCAGGCTTCCCTGTCCTTCACTATCTCCTGGAGTTTGCTCAAACTCATGTCCACTGAGTCGATGATGCCATCCAACCATTTCATCCTCTGTCACCGCTTCTCCTCCTGCCCTCAATCTTTCCCAGCATCAGGGTCTTTTCAAATGAGTCAGCTCTTTGCATCAGGTGGTCAAAGTATTGGAGTTTCAGCTTCAACATCAGTCCTTCCAATGAATAGTCAGGGTTGATGTCCTTTAGGGTTGACTGATTTGATCTCTGTGCAGTCCAAGGGACTCTCAAGAGTCCTCCAGCACCACAATTCAACTGGATAGATATCAGCATATCACAAAAATGATCAACTATGATATTAAGACACCAGAAATTTCCTAGAAGCAAATTCTTTATCATTCTTCTGCCTCCATCCAATTCCTACAAACACCACACTATCACTGGTTCCAGTTCGCCTTATGTGTAGCCTTTTAGAAAGTGCAAAAGGCAGGGAGGTGGAAAGGATGTTTTCCCTCCTGGAGACATATCGTTCTCTGAGGAAGAAAGCAGAAGTCCCCCTCAAGCTCTGTTGAGCCCTGACCTCTGTGGAAAAATCACTGCTCTTCTCTAATCTTATCCTGATTTTTTTTCACTCTATCACATCTCTATTAAAATAACAAGAGGACCCTGAGCTTCCTAATGTTGTTTTTGGAAAGAGTCCAATCATATTTTTTTTAAAAAGCTAAAATGTACAGATGCCTACACTGCAATTTCCTCCAAGCTGCCACTAGTGGTTTTTCTATTATTAAAAGCAAAAACAAAACATATCATGGTTGCTTGCAACAGTAATTCTGAAATAAATGGTAGCACAAGAGACAGCAACAGAATTTTTAAGTCTAAAGCTAGAGGGTGAGTATGCTCTTCCTTACCACAAATTTCTATTTTACTATGTTAACTCATTAAGTTTAGAATACTCGTAAGTACCATCCTTCTAACGAAAGACCTATGTTAATTACCCAAGGCACCCCCATACTAACTCTACCTAATTTTAACAGTTACTAAATATTGTTCACTCTATCCTATGGGATAGAAGAGAAATAAACATACTTCTAAGCAAAAAAATATAGACAGAAGTGAGGAAACAGTTTCCAGTTTAAGTACACCAAGGGTATATCCAAAATAGAAAATAAAAGTAGCACTCTGAAACAAAAGTTACCTGTAACTCTAGAACATTTTAATTCTATAGAACTTTAATAAATAAAAGGCCCCAGTTTCCAAGTATCTATCAAAAAAAGGAATGAATAATGAATCCCATCGGAACTGGGGAAATTTTCTTTTTCTTTAAAGGAAGTGGAGGGATGAAAGCAGATAACCATTTTCTTTCAAAAAGATAGACAAAACACTGCTTCCTCAAATAACCACTCAGAATGTCACTTGAGATGAGTATGCAGGAAGAATACAACTGTATTTTGCTTTGTATACAGTATTGGGCAATTAAATGCCAACTTAGCTATTTAGGAATGGCTTGCTAAAACGTTGAAAAAATGGAAGACTTCATCCTTGTCATAGACTGCCACTTCAGTGGAACATTCGGTGCACATGACTGGGTGATAGATTTCTTCCACATCTGTCTCTGCCTCCTCCGCAGCACCTTCTTGGTTAGACTTCATCTTCTTATGGCCTCGCCTTTTCTTCCTGTTCTCTGGGGGTTTGTATCTCAGAATCTCTTCCTTGTTGACAGAACAATTCATTACAAACATTGCTCTATATTGAGTTTTATATGATTCATGCCTAAGAGGAAAATGAAACGGAGAATTTGGATTTATGTTCTATTTTAATAGTTACACATTTAGATAAAAATTTAAGACTATCAAAAACTTACTGAAATACCAACCAAAGTTAAAACATGAGAACAAAACAAGAAATTAAAAAACTATTAAGAGTTATTTTAAGAATAAGAAGGGACCTGTTACAAAAATAGATAATAAAGAATGAATATATTCTATTGCTCTAAAGCTAACTTTTACCTCAGTAAAAAAAGTTTTTGATTTGCTCTTCCAACACAGAAAGAGAAGAAAAGTTGTTGGAAACTTGAGAGGTAATGTTTAAAAAATCTTTGACTGCATCTTTTCCTGTTGTGGCCTGAGACTCTGCCCTCCTCTCATTACAGGTGGTGCCATTCTGGTCACTATTTTAGTAAAAGCTACAGTTTTAAAAGCTTAAAGAGCATCTGACTTTATAATGTCCATTCTTGGCTTCACTCCAATAGTCTAAAGAATAAATAATGCTTTCTTTGTTCTCCTCAAATAACTTAATGTTTTCCTACTTTCCTTGACTTAGCAAGTTACTTTCCTTTTCTCCCCCTTAAACCTCATACAACAGAAATATCTATTCGGCTAAAAACAGGAGTCAAGTTATGCCTCCACTGGTTCTAAACGCTGATCTTATCCTCTTCCACCAACCACCAGGCTGGTGCTTCTTTAGGTGAGACCATAAAAATTACATTTATACTCCACCATATTGGAATTCTGTATTCATAGGGAACACAATTTTTACCAAGACCAATTTCTACTGTTAGATCATGAAGCAACTTCTTTTGGGTATAGGAATCCTGTAACATAGCAGCATGGTTTAATTTAAAAGAGAAGCAACAAGTACAAAGGTACTTTACTTTTTCTTTATTTCCTATTCTAGGTGTCAATTTATATACAAAAAGCTTAAGAGTTCAAATGGAGAGTACAAAAATTCATTGTTGCAGATGATCAGAAACCTCAAATTAGCTAGTCAGAGTAAAACTACATCTGGCTACTCAGTGACTAGAACAAATCTACCACCTGCATCATCATTTAGTTTGATGTTCTAAATCATTAACCTGATTTAGAACATGGACTAAGACATTTATAAGGCTACTGGAAAAAAAAGGAGAGGAAAAGGGCAAGAGTATATATGGATTAATAGAATGAAGGGGTTAAAAAAAATACATGATCTTCTCAATTGATGCATCAAAAGCATTTGAAAAATTCAACACTTTCATAATAAAAACACCCAAAAACTAATAGAAGGAAACCTCCTCAATATAATAAAGGCCATATATGAAAAATTCATAGCTAACATCATACTCAATGATGAAAGACAAAACTTTTCCTCTAAGACAAGGAACAAGACAAAAAATACCTGATTTCATCACTTCTATCCAACTTGAAAGTTACAATAAGTGCAATTAGGTAAGAAAAAGAAATAAAAGGCATCCAAACTGGAAAGGAAGAAGTAAAATCTTCTCTGTTCACAGATGACATGATATTATATGTTTAAAGTTCTATAAAGATTACACAAAAAACTATCAGAGCTAATAAATAAATGCAGCAAAGTTGCAGAGTGCAAAATGAAGACATAAAAATCTGCTGTTTCTATACACTAGCAAAGAACAATCCAAAAGGAAAGTAGAATAGAGATTACCAGAGGCTGGGATAGGTAGGGATGGAGAATGGTGACTTACTATCTAATGGGGAAACAGTTTCTGTCTGGAGTGATGAAAAAATTCAGGAAATGGAGAGTCATGATGGCTGTACAACTGTAACTGTAGTTCATGTCACTGAATTGCACACTGGAAGTCAGGTACACACTGCTATATTTAACACGGATAACCAACAAGGACCTATTGTATATAGCACAGGGAACTCTGCTCAACCTTATGTGCAAGCCTGGATGGGAAGGGGTTTGGGGAAGATTGGATGAATATATGTATATGGCTGAGTCCCTTCGCTATTCATCTGAAACTACCACAATATCGTCAATCAGCTTTACCCCAAAACAAAATAAAAAGTTTAAAGTTAAAAAAAAAAAAAGGTTAAAACAGGCAACAAGATAAGAGTGTCCATTCTCACCACTCCTATTCAATATATTTCTAGAAATCTTAGTCCAAGCAATCAGGTTTAAAAAAGAAAAGGTAACCAAACAGAAAAGAAAGAAGTAAAATTGTCCCCGTTTCCAGATGACATGATCTTATGTATACAAAACTCTAAAGATTCCAACAAGAAAATGTTAGAACTAATAAATTTAGTAAAGATTCAGGATACAAAAGCAAACAACAAAAATCTGTTGCATTTTCACTAACAACAAACTGAGAAATTAAGAAAACAATGTTATTCACAATAAAAATAATAAAATACTTAGGAATAAATTTAACCAAGGAGGTGAAGGATCTATACACTGAAAACTATGACAGTGATGAAAGAAAGTGAAGAAAACACAAATAAATGTAAAGATATCCCATGCTCATATTCTGGAAGAATTAATACTGCTACAATGTCTATGCTACCCAAAGCCATTTTATAGATTCAATGCAAACCCTATCAAAATTCCAATGGCATTTTTCATAAAGACATAAAAAAATCTAAAATTTGTACAGAACCATAAAAGACCTCAAATAGCCAAAACAATCTTGAGAAAGAAGAACAAAGCTAGAGGCATCACACTTCCTGATTTCTAACTATGCTACAAAGCTATAGCAATCAAAACAGTATGGGACTGGCATTAAAAAAAAACAGACTCATTGATCAACAGAACAGAACCAAGAGCCCAGAAATAAACCCATGGATATACCATAAACTAATATGTGGCAAGGGAGTGAAGAATATTCAATGGGGAAAAGACAATCTCTTCAATAAATGGTATTGGGAAAACTGGATATTCATAGGCAAAAAAATGAAATTGGATCCTTAACTTACACCACACACAAAAATTAATTTGAAATAAAGACTAAAATTTAAAATTGAAAAACTCCTAAAAGAAAACATAAAAAATAGCTCCTTAACACTGGTCTTGGCAATGTTTTGGAGCTGACACCTAAGGCACAAGCCACAAAAGCAAAAATAAGCAAACGGAACTACATCAACCTAAAAAACTTCTGCACAGCAAAGAAACAATCAACAAAATAAAAAGGCAACCTATGGAATGGGAAAAAATATTAGGAAATCATGTATCTGATAAGGGGTTAATTTCCAAAATATACAAGGAGCTCAATATGAAAAATCCAATTAATAAGTGGGCAAAGAACTTGAATAGACATTTTTCCAAAAAAGACATACAAATGGCTAATGGGTACACAAAAAGGTACTCACTATCACAAACCATCAGGGAACTACGTATCAAAACTACTGTAAGATTATCACCTCAAAACTACAGTAAGATATCACCTCATAGAATAGATATCATCAAAAAGACAAGAGAACAAAAGTGAACCCTTGCGTACTATTGGTAGGAATGTAAATTGATACAGCCACCATGAGAAACAGTACAGAGGCGCTTCAAAAAGTTAAAAGTAGAACTGTCATATGATCTAGCAATTCCACTGTTGGGAATGTACACAAAGGAATGAAAACACTGTCTCAAAGAGATACCTGAGCCCTCGCCTCAGCCAGGTGATCAAGGTCAGCATTAACAGCCACACATCATGTTGATAGCCTGTTGCCTATGATGTAGTGTGATGAAAATGGCACTTTACTTCAGTGCTCTTCCTCCCAAAAACCCATCACAGCATTATTTACAACAGCCAAGATGTGGAAACAACATACATGTCCATCAATCGATGAATGAATAAAGAAAAAAAGGTATATACACACAATAGAATATTAATCAGCCATGAAAAAGAAAAAAATCCTGCCATTTGTAACAACATGGATGAAGCCTGAAGGAATTATACCAAGTGAAATAAGGCAGAAAGAGAAAGACAAATAGTGTATGACCTCACTTACATGTGGAAATTGAAAAAAACAAACAAACAACTGAACTCATAAAGTTGGTGGGGGAGGATAGGTAGATGAAGGTGGTCAAAAGATACAAACTTCCAGTTAAAATGATTACGCTCTGGAAATGCATGCACAGCATGATGACTATAGTTAACAACGTGCTGCGCTTAGTTGTGTGTGTGTGTGTGCGTGCATGTGTGTGTGTGTGCGTGTGTGCACGTGCGCGCTTAGTTGCTCAGTCATGTCTGACTCTTTGCAATCGCATGGACTGTAACCCACCAGGCTCCTTTGTCCATAGGGATTCTCCAGGTAAGAACAGAGTGGGTTACCATGACCTCCTCCTGGGGATCTTCCTAACCCAGGGATCGAACTCAAGTCTCCCACTGTATTACATACTTAAAAAATGCTGAGAGTAGATCTTAAAAGTTTTCACCACCAAAAAAAGGGAACTATGTGAGGTGATGGCTGTTAACTAAGCTTATTGTGGTAATCACCCTGCAATATATTTGAATATCTAATCATTACACTGTATACTGTATATCTAAAGCTTATATAATGGTATATGTCAATTACATCTCAATAAAGCTGGGAAAACATTTTTTTTAATTCTTAAATGGTCTAGCTGACAATAAATTGAATATTCAAATGAAATACTCTTACAGCAACATTTTTAAATGCTTAAAAATAGTAAATTTTATATTATCACAACAGAAAAAAAATGAGTCTATTTGAGAGATTTCATCATCCTACAACATATATGCAGTTTTACTGAATCCTTATCAGCACTGGCAAGTACTTTATTAAAAAAGCTAGTCAAAAAAAAAAAAAGCTAATCAGACTACATATAACCAAAATTATTTGTATAAAGATTAGTCAAGCAGCACAAGGGACATATGAGGACAGAACTTTATCAGAATTCCTAAGTACGTCAAAAGTCTGTTTCAGATTTAAACGAGGACCACCAAGGTTGTATCTCCACGTGTGTGTGTTTGTGTGTATGTGTGTGTATGTGTGTGTGTATGCATGTGTGTGTATGTGTGTATGTGTGTGTGTGTGCGTGCGCACATGTGTGTGTGTTTGTGCGCGCGCGCGCGTGTGTGTGTGTGTGTGTGTGTCGTCACCCTTTATCAGTTACCTCTGGCAATCAAGACACAGTGTAGTCATGCAGGCAGGGCAATTCAAGACAGCGTCGCTGTTCGGAACAGGCTGCTGCTGTTGACGTGGTCGGTGCATTCCAAAACCATGGTACCTAGAACAGAAAAAGAGAGACGAAGGGTGAAGCACATTAAACCCAGATCTTCCTTTCTAATGGCACTTTCCAATAAAAGAAACCAGAACCCTTTAGAGAAATGGTTAATTCTAGGAATGAGGCACGTAAGGTAGACCTGGAACATTCTGTAGTGCCAGAAAGTAAGGCAGTGCCCCAAAAGAAAAAACAAAACCAAAAATCCACGAGACAAGTATGTTAAAGGGGCACAGGAGCCAACTCAAAGAGCCCCTGATGACTGAAATCAAAACAATTAGAGCACTGAAATAAAATAGTGTTAAATTATAAGCAAAGTATAAATAAATACCCATGACTCCATGCTGACATAAATGACTTAATATGTAAATAAATGGGGGAGAACAGACACATCTCCCATATGTAAGAACTACAAATAATTTATGAAGATACTCTCCCCTCAAGGAGGTGGAACATAACTCCAGACTCCTTAAGTCTAGACTAAATATAATGACATCCTTCCAAACAGAAGGTACAGAAAGGTGTGGAAAGAGTAACTTTACAGCTAAGGAACTAAATCATGTTTGATAGTATGTACCCTCGATACGAAGTGATGAAAATGGCACTTTACCTCTGTGGTCTTTCTCCCCAAAATCTCTAGTTCCAGTCTGGTCATGAGAAAAGCATTAGATAAATTCCAATAGGGGAGCCTCCCACAATATTCCTGATCCATGCTCCTCAAAACTGTTAGTCATCAAAACCAAGGAAAGTCTGAGAAACTCATAGCCAAGAAAAGCCTCAGTAGACATAACAACTAAATGTAACATGGTATGCCAGATGGGCTCTTGGAAGAGAAAATGGATATTAGAATAAAAACTAAGGAAATCTGGGAATTCCCTGACAGTCCAATGGTCAGGACTCCAGTAGTCAGGTCATCTTGCTATTGGTGGGGGGGAGTAATAAGGAAATTCTCTGTATTACCAGCTGCATTTTTCTGTAAATCTAGAATTATTCTAAAAAAGTTTACTAATTAAACACACACACATCAATAAAGCTACTTTTAAAAAGCGAGTACCGTAAGCTCTAAGTGCCTAAGAATCTTCCTCTGTTTTGTCCCCTTCTGTATTTCAAGAGTCTGAAACAGTGTCTGGGATATAGTAAGTGCTCAACAAATATGTGCTGATTGAAAAAATAAAGTATGAATCTACTCACGAAGACACTAAAGTATAAAAGGATATATTCTTAAAAGGGGCTTATGGAAAGAAAAAAAAGGGGGGGCTTATGGGAAACTTCAAAAAACTGAACTGCAAAACACAAAATCACTTGGCATTACTTTCTAAACTCTTTTATGTGGGGAAAAATACTGAGAACATGTGGTATATATTTCATAATTGTTGTTAAATACCTCCAAATGCTTGAAAATTTTCAAACCCCAAGAAAATAACTAAATTATTCATTCAACAGATAGTGAGTATCCATATGACAATGTGCAAGATGCTTGGGATACAGCACTGAACAAGACAGGTATGATCACTGTCCCTGTGGTGCTTAAAATGTACTGAATTCACTACCTGAAGAGGGTTTCTGTGGTCCTAAAAGGCAACTACTGCTTGACATAGGAATGTGAGTAAGATACTAAAATGTTACTTCTCAAGATTATGTAACAATGAAAATACATTCCATCTTAAGTCACTGACAACGTATGTTACCAGAATCAGGAGCTAGATCATAAGCCCCTTAATTATTTCAACAGCACTTGTAGCACTTAAAATGTTCATTTCACACTGTAGGTGTGAAAACTACTCTTCACATAAATGCAAGAGGCAGCTTTAAGTGGTGCATGGGTGAAACTGGGAGAGGAAAAAAAGACAAAGTAGGAGGGTGGAAGCTAAAAGGTGGTGCACAAAGACCCACACAGCATCACATTCCCTCTGGACTGGACAACATCCTGGGCCCCACCCTCGATGAATCAAAACCTCCTAGAGCAGGACTCAAGGGTTTGCATTTCACTCTCACCAGGAGATTCTGAAGCTCAGGCAGGCTAGGGTAACATTAGGTAACAGTGATAAGCTTTCAGCTTTCATTTTTATGATAAATCGATCTTTATGAAATCAAATTTGAAAGAGAGTATGGTTTTCTCTTGGAATGATGGAAATGGTTTGAAATAAACATAGGCAGTGGTTGCACACCTAATGTTCACACACTGTGAACACACTAAATGCCACTGAACTGTTAACTTCAAAATGGTTAACATTATGTCATGTGTTTTACCTCAACTTTAAAAAGTCAAATTTGTAAACATGATTCAAGTATTCAAATAGAAAACATAACATCCACTCTTAATCCACATAAACTCTTTTACTTTTGGCCATGCTGAGGCATGCAGGATCTCAGTTCTCCAACCAGGAATCGAACCTCAGCACCCTGCAGTGGAAACATGGAGTCCTGACCACCGGACCCCCAGGGAATTTCCTACATGAACTTTTAATCTCTAAGTAATTTTATATTGCTTATTTGAAAAAAGTCAGGTTTGTTTCTTGAAGGCAGAGACTTGATTAGCTACAGCAGTTTGAATTCAACAACAGTTTTTACAAAATAAATGGTCTAAAGAATGTATACATGTATATAACTGAGTCACTTTCCTGCAGCAGAGATTGGCATAACATTGTAAATCAACTATATTGTTGCTGTTCAGTCGCTGAGTCGTGTTCAGCTCTTTGTGACCCCATGGACTGCAGCACGCCAGGCTTCCCTGTCTTTCACTATCACCCAGAGTTTGCTCAGATTCAAGTCCATTGAGTCCATGATGCTATATTTCAAATAAAAATAAATAACCAATGGCCTGACTGAAATTTGCTTTTCATTTTCAAAATATTCAGTAGTTTTTCTCTCAAACTTTCTTTATGCAAGTCTGCATATCGAACCCGGGTCTCCTGCATTCCAGGCAGATCCTTTACCATCTTAGCCACCAGCAAAGCCTCTATGAACATACACACATACACTCAAAATGTGTACAGTGAAAATCATCTTTTAATCATTTTCCCTAAAGATTTGAAATATTAAATTTCTTACCCTCGTCTCTGTGCATCAACCCAGGCCTGATCTCTGTTATCTTTTTCAGGATCATATAGTAATTCATCATTTGTTGGAATTCTGTGTTGTTTCTTCTTTTTTTTCTTGGTCTCTTGTGCTAATTTTGAAAATGTTAAGAATATGGCTAAGTAGCATGTCTTAAAATTCACACCTCTTTTACACAAAATGAAGAATCCTTTTTCCTAAGGTATACATTTTTTCTATTTTCCTAAAAAAAATTTTTTTAAACTACTCCTCCAAATAAAGTTCAGAACCGAGTTCAAATAATGAGAAGTCAAGAGTCTCAAAAAAGCCACTCAAATCAAGTCAAGAATAGACACTAATTTTTTTTTTTTTTTGCTGCACTGCTTGGCTTACAGAATCTTAGCTCCCAGACCAGGGATCAAACCCAGACTTCTAGAAGTGGAAGCATGGAATCTCAACCACTGGACCACCAGGGAATTCCTTAGAAACTATTTTTGATGTCTTAAATTTTCCATAAGTTCTCATATATAAAATGCTACTGAAATCACAACAAAAATGAGGTGGGGGGGGGGGAACCACTAAGATCATCTACATACACTAGACCTACCTGAGCAGGTCAGTATTTATGCAACAATATATAAAAATATAAAATCATTTCTTTACCTTATAAATATGTATGTATTCCATCATAACTACTGATATAATTTAGTTTTATATTGTCATTATATTAAACTTTACTCAAAATTTACACAAAATCAGGGGCTTCCCTGGTGGTCCAGTGGTTAAGAATCTGCCTTGCAACGCAAGAAACACCACTTCCATCCCTCATCTGGGAAGATCCCACATGCCACAGAGCAACTAAAGCCTCAGCCCGCTGCCTAGAGCCTATGCTCCACAACAAGAGAAGCCACTGCAATAAGAAGCCCACTACCACAACCAAGAGTAGCCCCTGCTTGCCGCAACTAGAGAAAGCCTGCATGCAGCAACGAAGACACACTACAGCCCCCAAAAAATAAATTTTAATTTATATAAAATCAATTTCAAAGAACAGAGAGGTTTATTTTTTTTAAAAAAGCAACAACTTAGGGAAAATTCTACAAGAGAGTAAAATCTAGAAACTATCTGCAGTTGTGAAAGCAAATGCTACTGTGCTAAAGGACCCTGAAGGAAAAGGAGGCCGAGAGCCTTCAGGAGAGAGATACTGAGTCAGGACTCTCTTCCTCTCCCCAGATGTGCCTCTGCACGCCGCCCTAGTCCCAGGTCCTCAAGTGTGTGTTTCCACCTGTTCTATGTACAATCCTGCTTTTGTTTTCACATCAACTGCCTGCAATTTCTTAAAAGATAAAACTCAAAGGGAAAACCTAATATCAAATTGCTAGGTAAAACGTCTTTCATAAAATATAACTGCTAAACCTGGTAAACGTGTTCCTTACCTGCTTTGTCTTCATCTTCAGAATCAGAATCAAAATATATATTGTCATAGTACTTCGTCGGAGCTGTTCCAACTATCCCATCTCCTGAAGACCCTAGTCAAACCATAAAAGAAATTTAAAGACTGAAACATGCAGAATTGACAAGATAGAAAACTCCATACATTCTTCCATCACTTCAAACTGCTATCGGCTCATTCCCAATCTCATTTCAGTGGAAAAATACTTTCACGTCAATGACTTACTGGAGTCAGTGACTTACTGGATTTCTGTGCCCTATGCAATTACAGAGAACTTCTCATCCTTGAATAAGTGTTCCAAATCATGAGAAAATTATTCTCCTTCCCTTGCCATAAAGAGACTGAAAGCACATGTGATAATGATAAAAGCACATCTAATTAAACAAAACAGCCATATTTTCAAGTTACCAGTATAGATATCTCTACCTTTCAGCCATGCAGTCTACTGTAGAGAACAGGAAATAAACATCTTGTTTGAAGGGACTTTAGAAAAAAGCAGATAAGCGCTCTACAAAGAGTCAGGAGGAATGAGCCAAGGACATGTCCCTCCTCTCCTCAGTCATGCCCAGTGCCATGACATTACCTACACTTACGTCATCATACGCCTGCACCCCTAATTCTTCCTCTTAATTAATATCTGCCTTTGCTTTTATCATTATCATATATGCTTTCAATTCTTAACAGTTAATATACAGAATAACAACATGGAAACCAATGCAGAGGAGTCCTACTTTCACAAACAGTTTTCAAGTCAGGTACATTTTACATAACAGACTATGCATCAAAATCAAGTGTATTTCATTACTTACTAAAATAAGACAGGAATTTGTGGTGACACATTACTCAATCTGCTCTATCAGTGCTATATAACCTAAAAAGTACTCCTATAAGTTAATGTGTCTTTCTTTCTTTATCCTAGGGTAAAAAGTACAACAGGAAATCATATAAGTAAACAACGCTTAACAGTCTCTTTCCAGCACCACAGGAAAATTCTGCACTAGCAATGAAAGAAAACTACACTCAGGTTGCCAAGTGCATGTATCCATTCACTCAAGATGTGTTTACTGGGCTCTGACTGAAAGTGCTGGGGACACAACAGAACGCAAAAAGGCTCTCAGCCATGATGGAGCTTAGAAAAACATCTATGTGAAAAGCTAACTCAAAGTTTACCTGCTTCTAGAGAAGATAACTTGTCCTCCATTGTTTTTATGGTAGAATTTAACTCAGCTTCCATTTCTTTTTCAAATTCATCTTCACTAGAGGATTCACTTTCCCCAGTAAGGCATTCTCTGATAAGTTTTCGTTTTTGGTCAGGAGTTCCATGTAAAAGCACATCCACCTCATCTTCAGAACTAGAACACATTTAAATCACAAAGAACATGAATATTAAAGTATTAAAATAACTTAAAACACCTATCATTCCACTGCCCAACAATTTTAAGTTTTATAAGGTTGCATTGGATTCAGCTGTCATTACATCCAGCTCTTCTCACTTCAACCATTTCTGCATATTTCCAAACATAGTTTTTAATATCTGCATACCGTTTCCTCTTACAGATGCGGTATAGTTATTTGTCCTTGCTATTAAACACATACAATGAATAGCTCTGTATATATAATTTTGCTTCTATTGATTTCCTTAGGTTAAATGTCTAAAATTAGACACAAACATATTTCTGACTTCTGGAATTATCACATTACTTTCCAAGTGTATTGCACCAATTCATAATTCCATCAGCAATGAAAATTTTACTGGGCATTTGTTTTAAACTCTGGACACTTAAATAAAACTTAATATATATAACAGACAGCTAATATATCCACACAAAATGTTAACAGACAGTAAGCAAATATCACAGTTTAAAAGGCACAATGCTACAGAGAACTATAAAAAGAGAGAGAGAGACCTAAATTATATTCCAAATTCTCCTGAGCAATTTATGCCAATTTGGCCTTTTGTGCCTGGGTCTCCCCATCAATAGCAGTATGGAATTAAACCAGGTATCAGAAGAAATGAAATGTTATCAAGATGAAATGCCTAAGACATTTCTAATACAGTCAATAGTACATATATAATGTTCAATTATTCATGGTGTGATGAACAGTTACAGACTATTCATGGGTTTTGCTTCACTATTTTTCTCATCTATTAACACACCAGAAGGAGGTAAGTAAGAATAATACAACTCATGCCAATCAATTTTGCTAATGACAGAGGCCTTATTCAGATTTAATCCCAAGAAAATTCCCCATCCTGACTAGCATGCTCCCTTTCTTCATCACCTCTATATTCACTCATGTTCTCTGCCTGGACCACCATGGCCTAAGGATCTCCAGGTCTCAAAACTCTTCTGCTTCCTTCCACCCTGAACCCTGAGGCCAGCATGTTATTCCTAAAGAACTCTTATCACATCACTCAGTCAGTCAGTTCAGTCGCTCAGTCGTGTCCGACTCTTTGCGACCCCGTGAATCGCAGCACGCCAGGCCTCCCTGTCCATCACCAACTCCCGGAGTTTACTCAAGCTCATGTCCATCGAGTCGGTGATGCCATCCAGCCATCTCACCCTCTGTCGTCCCCTTCTCCTCCTGCCCCCAATCCCTCCCAGCATCAGGGTCTTTTCCAGTGAGTCAACTCTTTGCATGAGGTGGCCAAAGTATTGGAGTTTCAGCTTCAGCATCAGTCCTTCCAATGAACACCCACGACTGATCTCCTTTAGGATGGACTGGATGGATCTCCTTGCAGTCCAAGGGACTCTCAAGAGTCTTCTCCAACACCACAGTTCAAAAGCATCAATTTTTTGGCGCTCAGCTTTCTTCACAGTCCAACTCTCACATCCATACATGACCACTGGAAAAAGCATAGCCTTGACTAAACGGACCTTTGTTGGCAAAGTAATGTCTCTGCTTTTTAATATGCTATCTAGGTTGGTCATAACTTTCCTTCCAAGGAGTAAGCGTCTTTTAATTTCATGGCTGCAGTCACCATCTGCAGTGATTTTGGAGCCCAAAGAAATAAAGTCTGACACTGTTTCCACTGTCTCCCCATCTAATTTCCCATGAGGTGATGGGACCAGATGCCATGATCTTAGTTTTCTGAATGTTGAGCTTTAAGCCAACTTTTTCACTCTCCTCTTTCACTTTCATCAAGAGGCTTTTTAGTTCTTCTTCACTTTCTGCCATAAGGGTAGTGTCATCTGCATATCTGAGGTTATTGATATTTCTCCCAGCAATCTTGATTCCAGCTTGTGCTTCTTCCAGCCCAGCGTTTCTCATGATGTACTCTGCATATAAGTTAAATAAGCAGGGTGACAATATGCAGCCTTGACGTACTCCTTTTCCTATTTGGAATCAGTCTGTTGTTCCATGTCCAGTTCTAACTGTTGCTTCCTGACCTGCATACAGGTTTCTCAAGAGGCAGGTCAGGTGGTCTGGTATTCCCATCTCTTTCAGAATTTTCCACAGTTTATCGTGATCCGCACAGTCGAAGGCTTTGACGTAGTCAATAAAGCAGAAATAGATGTTTTTCTGGAACTCTCTTGGTTTTTTGATGATCCAGCATATGTTGGCAATTTGATCTCTGGTTCCTCTGCCTTTTCTAAAACCAGCTTGAACATCTGGAAGTTCTCGGTTCACGTATTGCTAAAGCCTAGCTTGGATAATTTTGAGCATTACTTTACTAGCATGTGAGATGAGTGCAATTGTGCGGTAGTTTGAGTATTCTTTGGGATTGCCTTTCTTAGGGATTGGAATGAAAACTGACCTTTTCCAGTCCTGTGGCCACTGCTGAGTTTTCCAAATTTGCTGGCATATTGAGTGCAGCACTTTCACAGCATCATCTTTCAGGATTTGAAAGAGCTCAACTGTGCGGGGAGCGGCCTGAACCAAAAGGCTGACTCTGGGAGCTGCCTTGATCCTCCAGGGTCTGTTCGCAGACATAGCTCTCTGTCCCGCCACCCCTCTCTGGAATTTATTATCTAAGTTAAATCTTAACAGAACATTAGCAAGCCTTGAATGCACACATGATGCAGATGGATAAGCCTTTCTCGACCACCCTTAAGATAAACGGGATGCCCTTCTTAACCCTTGATGTTATCAGAGAGTTCTGGTGATTGTTATCTCAAAGTGATGTATATGGAAAAATATTTTCTCTTCTTAAGATTCTCTTCTTGGTTTAGTATAAATGTAACCCTGAGAAATAAAGAATCATCGCTGACTGCAGCGATCCTCTCGACCCCATCTGTTCTTTGTCTTTATTTCTTAGCCTAAAGGAATGCGTAGTGTTGCTCGCTGAAATCTTCCGGCTGGCCCGGCACAACTGGAATTCCATCACATCCACTAACTTTGTTCGTAGTGATGCTTTCTAAGGCCCACTTGACTTCACATTCCAGGATGTCTGGCTCTAGGTCAGTGATCACACCAAAAGTAGGAAGTCAAGAAACACCTGGAGTAACAGGCAAATTTGGCCTTGGAGTATGGAATGAAGCAGGACAAAGGCTAATAAGAGTTTTGCCAAAAGAACACACTGGTCATAGCAAACACTCTCTTCCAACGATACAAGAGATAACTCTACACATGGACATATAATCAGATTGATTATATTCTCTGCAGCCAAAGATGGAGAAGCTCTATACAGTCAGCAAAAACAAGACTGTGGCTCAGATCATGAACTCCTTATTGCCAAATTCAGACTTAAACTGAACAAAGTAGGGAAAACCACTAGACCATTCATGTATGACCTAAATCAAATCCCTTATGACTATACAGTGGAAGTGAGAAATAGATTTAAGGGACTAGATCTGATAGACAGATCTGAGAGCCTGATGAACTAAGGACGGAGGTTCGTGACATTGTACAGGAGACAGAGATCAAGACAATCCCCATGGAAAAGAAATGCAAAAAGGCAAAATGGTTGTCTGAGGAGGCCTTACAAATAGCTGTGAAAAGAAGAGAAGCGAAAAGCAAAGGAGAAAAGGAAAGATATCCCCATTTGAATGCAGAGTTCCAAAGAATAGCCAGGAGAGATAAGAAAGCCTTCCTCAGTGATCACATCACTACCCAAATCCAAAAGAAAATCATCCATGACCAAAACTTTGAGTACAGCATTCAAAAGAATCTTCCACAATCTGGTTTCAACTTATCTTTTCAGCCTTATCTTTCACTATTACCCTTGAACTACCACAGTACTCTTCAACTGGGGGCAATTTTGCCTCCTAGGGAACATCTGGCATAGCTAGAGATGTTTTTGATGGTCACAACCAGGACGTGGGAGGAGGGGTTACCGGCATCTAGTGACACATTTACTGCCTGCTGTAAAAGGTGCATTCTCCAGGCCCAAGTGGTCCTCGGCTATGACACCAACCCGCTGAACATGCAGCAGCCATCTGGGCCTCTCCAGGTAACTCCTATTGACAGGAGTTGCAAGCAAGAGCAACCAACACAAACATGCTGCTCAGACTGCTTGCTCTACTATGAGGTGCCTCTTACTCGGGAGACTCATGTGTCCTGCCAGCTTCCATGAAACAGTAACAGGCGATAAAGGATTCACTTTTAGATAGAGTAAAATCAAATCCTGACAGACATCTCTTAAACACCTAACACAATCTCCCTTTCGAAAACAAGCACTGTTTTCGCCTAATAACATTGTTTTGTTTTCAAAGTATTTATATTTACAGTTACCTTATCAGTTGCAACTATCACAGGAATATAAAGTCTCCTTATAAATATTTAACTGCATGGGAATTCCCTGGTGATCCAGTGGCTAGGACTCTGTGCTTCCACGGCTGGGGGCCCAGGTTCAATCCCCGGTTAGGGAACTAAGATCCCACAAACTGTGAGCCAAAGAAAAAGAAGGCATTTAACTACAAAAATGTAAATTGACTTAAAGAAAAATATTAAATAAGTAATAACAAGGGTGAATATGGGAATGATAATGGAAGAATAACTCAAGTTCAGGAAACACTGAAACCAATCAAACTGAATTACTAATTGAGGCCTACTTTCACAGACTGGGCCCATAAGTGAAACTCTTCATAAGGGAATCCTGGAATCCATCCTCACTTCCCACAACAGAAATCTTCACAGCAGTCTGATCTCCCATGCCTATAAACCCTCCCCAGGATAGTATGAGGAAGCACTGTGATTAAAAGAAAAACAGTTTCACAGAAAACTAGTCGGACAGAATATTTTAAAGTTTATGAACAGGATCTGCTGACAGCTTTAAAAATGGCTAAACTTGCCTGGAAATCTCTAGTCAACATAACTGCAAGTTTCCCTCAGGTAGGATTAATCGCTCCCTTCTGGAAATTCCCGTGGAACTTCATCTGTAACTATCCCAGATCATCTTTTTCTACAGCGCTCTTCTGCAATACACGTTTATTTCCCAGACATATGTCTCACAAGATACGTATCTATCTTATGTCACCTTACTTTACTATTAAACCTGTCGAAGACAATAATTTTATGTCTGATCTCTGTAGCCCACAGCAAGCATTCAATAGATGCTCAACAAAAAAAGAAAGAAAAAAAAAGGTTAATTATCCCCTAATTTCTGTCTATGGCAGTTTAACCTTCATGATGTTCAATTCACAGTAAGTGAATTGAATCCCAAGTGCCTCACAACTAACTCGCGATATGCTTGTTATACTTCCTTTTTATAAACGAGAAACCGACGATAAGGGACTCGCCCTCAGTCACAGTGCTGGTAAGCTGCATAAGCAGGATTCGACTTCACGGCTTTTGAATCTTATGCGTAATTCCAGAATACAGACTATAGCCCTTCCCTGCGCCAATTTCGATCCTGCCCCCCTCCCCACCCCCGTGACTGCAAGACCTCACCAGAACCCCCGGCGGAGTCCCACAGACGACAGCGGGGTGCAACAGGGTCCCGAACAACTGGACGGAGTATCCGCACGGGCCCGACAAGCGCAGCGAGTCGGGAGGCTGAGGTCTGACCTTGGTCCGAAGCCTCGGGGGCCGGGGAGAGGCAGGGGGACGCGGCGGGACAGGGGCCCACCTGCTCAAAGCCGGCTCCTCGTCGCTAGGCTCCTCAACTGCGTACGGGTCATAGTCGTCTTGGAGGCGGTTCATGGTGGCGGGCCCCTCCGAAACCATCCACAAGCGTCTGCACAGTAACTGTTTACTCCGCAGGTCCCTTCCCTAAAGTGCTCCGACACAACTTCCGCCCCAACTTCCGCCCGCACTTCCGAGTCCTTTATGCGCGCCTGCGCGGATATTCCCAGCGAAGGGCTGGTACGGCTGGCGGGTTCCGAAGTCCTGCTGCTGCCTTCGCAACAGGAATATGTTCCTACTTGGAACATAGGAAACCGCTGCCTTATTACTGGAAGTTGCAGTTAGCACCCTCATAAGTGGCAGTATGTGAGATGAACACTCTACATGCCGTGTTTCACGTAGTGACGTGAAAAAGCTGAAATCTATATGCTGAGGGACTTGTATCCTTAGATCAGGACCAGTAGATCTCCAGACACTAGCATTCGGCGTCCCTCGAATCTCGTCGCCTGAAACCCTTCTGCCTTTTTTTTTTTTTTCCTTCTGCCTTTTTTTCACATGCAACTGCCTTGCTTTCACTGTTCTCCCTTCTCAGTCTGAAATTCCGCCCTCGTCTGTCTTCCAAAAAGTTGCTAAGCTGTCATTACTTACTTCCTAATTTGCCTTTCTTGACCTCTTCTTAGTCCCGACCTTTTCTCAGCCCTTACCTTACACATCCGCTGGATGTGTGAGATCAGACAGATGACAGCGTCTTGACTGGGAGACCGTTTCTTCTGTTTCTCTACCAGCCTACACTCAAGTTTCTGCCCCCTTAAAGACAAGTGTCCCCTCTTAATGATCCAATTCAGATGACTACTCTGTCTTATTTAATCATTGCCCTTTCCTCTGATACTTCGTCGGATTTCCACTTGTTTGGCTAGATACCTCCGCTTGCTGCAATTCAATCAATGTAGCCCCAAACTGGCGCAGCATCATTCACCCCATTCCTATGCCTCAGCCAATAGCTACTTTTGACTCAATTGCTGCTTTTGCCACTTCCTGACGTCCTTAGAGTTGCCACAGACTGAAAGTCTTGGAATCGATTGGACTCCTTTGTCCCTCCTTTCCCGACAAAGGTCTGTCTAGTCAAAGCTGTGGTTTTTCCAGTGGTCATGTATGAATGTGAGAGTTGAACCCTAAAGAAAGCTGAGCGCCGAAGAAATGATGCTTCTGAACTGTGGTGTTGGAAAAAAACTCTTGAGAGAGTCCCTTAGACTGCGAGGAGATCAAACGAGTCCACCCTAAAGAAAATCAACCCCGAATGCTCATTGGAAAGACTGATGCTGAGGCTGAAGCTTCAATCCTTTGGCCACCTGATACAAAGAGCTGACCCATTGGAAAAGACCCTGATGCTGGGAAAGATTGAAGGCAGGAGGAAAAGCGGTGACAGAGGATGGTGAGATAGTTGGATGGCATCACCGACTCAATGGACATGAGTTTGAGCAACACTGGGAGACGGTGAGGGACAGGTAAGCCTGGCGTGCTGCAGTCCATGCGGTCGCAGAGTCGAGCACGACTGAAACAGTAAGTGATTTTATAGATATCATATTTGTCTTCCCCTGATCTGCTTTGTATAACCTCTAACACCTATTCAGTTCAGTTCAGTTCAGTCGTGTCTGACTCTTTGGGACCCCATGGACTGCAGCACCCCAGATATCCCCGTCCGACTCCGGAGGTTTACTCAAACTCCATGTCCATTGAGTCGGTGATGCCATCCAACCATCTCATCCTCTGTCGCCCCCTTCTCCTCCCGCCTTCAGTCTTTCCCAGCATCAGGGTCTTTTCCAATGAGTCAGTTTTTCCCATCAGGTGGCCAAAGTATTGCAGTTTCAGCTTCAGCAGCAGTCCTTCCGACGAAAGTTCAGGACTGATCTTCCTTAGGGTGAAGTCCAAGGGACTCTCAAGAGTCTCCTCCAACACCACAGTTCAATTCTTCGGCGCTCAGCTTTCTTTATGGTCCAACTCTCACATCCATACATGACTACCGGAAAAACCATGGCTTTGACTAGAGGGACCTTTGTTGGCAAAGTAATGTCTCTGCTTTTTAATGTGCTGTCTGGTTGGTCATAACTTTTCTTCCAAGGAGCAAGCATCATTCAATTTCTTGGCTGCAGTCACCATCTGCAGTGCCGGTCACTGTTCCCATTGTTTCCCCATCTATTTGCCATGAAGTGACAGGACCAGACGCCACGATCTTAGTTTTCTGAATGTTGAGTTTTAAGCCAACTTTTTCTGTCTTCTTTCACTTTCATCAAGAGGCTCTTTAGTTCTTCTTCGCTTTCTGCCATAAGGGTGGTGTCATCTGCATATCTGAGGTTATTGATATTTCTCTATTCCTTTCCCGATTTGGAACCAGTCTGTTGTTCCATGTCCAGTTCTAACTGTTGCTTCCTGACCTGCATACGGATTTCTCAAGAGGCAGGTCAGGTGGTCTGGTATTCCCCTCTCTCTCAGGATTTTCCAGAGTTCCTTGTGACCCACACAGTCAAAGGCTTTGGCATAGTCAATAAAGCAGAAGTAGATTGTTTTTCCTGGAACTCTTGCTTTTTCCGATGATCCAACCAACGGATGTTGGCAATCTGATCTCTGGCTCCTCTGCCTTTTCTAAGTCCAGCTTGCACAGCTGGAAGTTCAGGGTTCACTACTGCTGAAGCCTGGTTTGGAGAATTTTGAGCATTATTTTACTAGCCTGTGAGATGAGTGCCCTTGTGCGGTAGTTTGTGCATTCTTTGGCATTGCCTTTCTTTGGGATTGGAATGAAGACTGACCTTTATCCCGTCTTGCGGCCACTAGCTGAGTTTTCCGAATTTGCTATGCCAGCACGTTCACAGCATCATCTTTTAGGATTTGAAATAGCCCAACTGGAATTCCATCACCTCCACTAACTTTGTTCCTAGTGAAGGTTCCTGAGGCCCGCCGGACTTCCCATTCCCGGATGTCTGGGTCTAGATGAGTGATCACACCATCATGATTATTTGGGTCGGGAAGATCTTTTTTTTTTACTGTAAACGCCTACTCAAACTGCTGCAAACTCCACAGAGACACTTTTCCCACTTGCCCGGGTAATGCTGACCAAAAAACCCACACTAGTCTGGAAAATGATAAAGTTTTCTAAGCAAATTGGTCTCCCCTGGTGGCTCAGAGGTTAAAGCGTCTACCTGCAACGCGGGTTGAAACCTGGGTTCCGTCCCGGGGGGGGTCGGAACGATCTCCTGGAGAAAGAGATGCCACCCCACTGCAGTATTCTTGCCTGGAGAATCCCATGGACGGAGATGACGGGTGGACTACAGTCCATGGGGTCGCAGAATCAGACGCTGCCGAGCGACTTAACTTGCGAGGAAAACTAAGTACAACTGGAAACCCGACCCAAAAGACCCCAACAAAACCACAAAGAAGCGCAGCAGTCATAAAAGCCACTTGACCGGCTGTAGAAGCTTGCTGATGATACAGCTGTTCTTGTTTGGTCTGCTCTTCCATAAACCACGTTAATCAGGGGAAAGCGCGAACGCAGTCCCCCACTACCACAAATTATGCAGTCGAGTTTCCCACATTTGGGGAAATCGCAGGGGTCAGCACATCCGGAGTGCAATGGATAAGCCTCGCCCTGGGAAAACCACCTTCGTGATCATGGTATCTCCCCTGCCAGGTAAGTATGAGTTGCCTTCCACCCACCGCCCAGCACCCTCGAGCTCGTCTCACTTTAAACGCACGGTCACTTCCCTCGCACCACCTCCGCGCCCTCGGCCCGGCCTCGCCCACCCGGGGAACAACCTCAGGAACCTCCGCGTGGCCACACGCGGGACACCGAGGCCCGGGGGGAGCGGGCCCAGCAGGCTCTGCGCGCCGCTCATCTGCATACGCCACGCCCCCACGCCGGCTGTGTGACCAACCAATCCCCAAACTAGACAACTTCCCTTGAGGTTTCTGCGCCCCCGGGTCTGGGCGCGCCGCGAGAAGGCGCGACCTGCAGGCGCAGCCCGGGAAAACAGGAGTTCTGAGCGGCCGGAACCCCGCATTTGAGAGAGGGGCTGTGAGTCGCGGCTCCGTTCTAGTCTCACCTTCCGATTTTGTTTTCACAGCCAGACCGAACTCATCCCCACTGGGCATGGTTTTTATGAGGACCTTTCCCACCCCCGACCCCCATTAAATATTTAAGTAAGAAGATTTCCGCAGTCAATTTAAAAGCGATCGCTTTATTCGTAGTGTCTTCCTGAGGTGGCATCTCCATCAACTACTTCGACATATATCTGCTTCAAGATACACAACTAAACCAAGTGAAACTTAAAGGGAAAAAAAGTCAAGATTCTAACCTTGAAGAAAATAAACCACGGCAAGGTACAAACTTCTTCCACTTTGCAAGCAGTACAGTGCTTGAGTCAAGTATATAATACTGGCAAATACAAAGTTTTCCATTTTATTTTGCTGTTGCCCTGCGATTTGCAGGATCTAGGTTTCCCCACCAGCGACTGGGCCTCTGCTCCCTGAAGTGCAAGCACCATCGAAACTCTACCTGTCTGTCAAAATCCATTTGCAAGCAATGGGTGGGTCAGTAACTAGATAGAAAGATCCTTTAGGATTCCTTTCAGCCATGAGATGCTGCACTTAATGGTAACTCCAACTGTGCGATTGCTGTGATATCTTCCAGATTCTCCCTCTGCTTGCGCGCTCTGTGCTTTGAAATCTTGTAGGATAAGGTACTACTCACATGCTATATATTTCTCTGGTTTTATTAGTTTTTGGACTGTGCCTCTTGACTTGTGAGATCTTAGTTTTCCGACCAGGGACTGAACCCAGACCCACTGCCCTGAAAGGGAGGAGTCCTAACCACTGGACTGCCAGGGAACTCCCTTCCCTGGTTTTCAACTATTGTTCCACCCAACTCTCTTGGGAGGTACAATACTCTCCCATGAGTCACAATGACATGAAAGAGACACCTGTTAGGAAACCCATTTTTCTTTTTCTGAGAATTGTGGCCCTCCTCAGGGCCACAATTATATCCATATTCATTCTGATCCACAAAGTTATTACTTATTTACTCCCATAAACTTAAAACTAAGAATTAGAAATGCTAAAGAGTTGGTTTTGAGTCTAGGCCTGGTAACAGAACAAGTAAACTCAGGGGCTGAGCCTGTCAGTTTTTGGTGGTTACATGCGCTAATGCTCTAATGATAAACAAGCAAAGGGAAGCAGGAGTATGTAGCAAACTGAAACAAAGAGACTTTCCCTGACCCCCTTGTCAAACACTGGAAGCCCTCAACCCCAACCCTTCTCTCCATCGTGTCTTCTCTATCCCTTAATCCACTTTCCCCCTTCTACTTCATGTTACTTGTTTGCTTACTTCCGTCTCCCTCTTCCATTACTATATTGCTGCACAAAAATATCACCCCCCCAAAAAAAATCACCCCCAAAGTTAAGAGTTTTGAAACAAAAACACTCATCTATTTTCATCCAAATCTGCGCTTTGGGAAGGGATTTCTCTCTTCCCCAATGTCTGGGGTCACAGTTTGGGACTGAAACCTGTGTCCCTTTTACATGCATGGCTCTTGGCTTGTGGGATCTTACTTCTCCAACCAGGAACAGATTGGAGACAAAACTTTGGTCTTCTGTTGAAGGAGAGGATTGGTAGGCTGTGACCACTGGTCTTTGAGCTAGATTCAGGCAACCATTCCCCTGTCCTTGGAATGTACCCTCTGCCTACTACTCCCACAGTGGGAGCTCTCCCAAGGAAAAAAACCTTGAGGAAGTAAGGTGTTGTTGAGACCATCTGAACGGCATACCTGACAACCCAGTTAAGGCCTTTGTATACACTTTTAAGACTTGGCAGGCAGGGTTAGAGATCTACTCCTCTTTCAGCCACCCAAGACAATCTTAGTAAGTTCCCTTGCTTCTTAGACCTGCCATCTACCAATTTAGAGTGGCCTACCTCTATCTTTACTCTCTCCTTAGGGAGGGAGAAGAGTCAGGTTCTAAAGCAGCAGCTTCCTCACAACATGGCAGCCCCAGAGTTGTCAGCCTTCTTACTCACAGCTCAAGTCTGCCACACAAAGTTCTCAACACAGAAGGAAGATGCAAGGCTTCTGCTGACCTAACCTCAGAATCCCTGAAAGTCACCTGGGCCTCATTCTATTGATCAACCTAGTTGCTAAGATTCCAGGGGAGGGATAGATTCTCAGTAGGCAAAGTAGCTGGGATATAAAATGTCTCATTTACTATCTAAAAAATTGTTTGGAATTCCCAGACAGTCCAGTTGTTAGGACTCTGTGCTTGCACTTCAGGGAGCAGAGGCCCAGTCGCTGGTGGGGAAACCTAGATCCTGCAAATCGCAGGGCAACAGCAAAATAAAATGGAAAACTTTGTATTTGCCAGTATTATATACTTGACTCAAGCACTGTACTGCTTGCAAAGTGGAAGAAGTTTGTACCTTGCCGTGGTTTATTTTCTTCAAGGTTAGAATCTTGACTTTTTTTCCCTTTAAGTTTCACTTGGTTTAGTTGTGTATCTTGAAGCAGATATATGTCGAAGTAGTTGATGGAGATGCCACCTCAGGAAGACACTACGAATAAAGCGATCGCTTTTAAATTGACTGCGGAAATCTTCTTACTTAAATATTTAATGGGGGTCGGGGGTGGGAAAGGTCCTCATAAAAACCATGCCCAGTGGGGATGAGTTCGGTCTGGCTGTGAAAACAAAATCGGAAGGTGAGACTAGAACGGAGCCGCGACTCACAGCCCCTCTCTCAAATGCGGGGTTCCGGCCGCTCAGAACTCCTGTTTTCCCGGGCTGCGCCTGCAGGTCGCGCCTTCTCGCGGCGCGCCCAGACCCGGGGGCGCAGAAACCTCAAGGGAAGTTGTCTAGTTTGGGGATTGGTTGGTCACACAGCCGGCGTGGGGGCGTGGCGTATGCAGATGAGCGGCGCGCAGAGCCTGCTGGGCCCGCTCCCCCCGGGCCTCGGTGTCCCGCGTGTGGCCACGCGGAGGTTCCTGAGGTTGTTCCCCGGGTGGGCGAGGCCGGGCCGAGGGCGCGGAGGTGGTGCGAGGGAAGTGACCGTGCGTTTAAAGTGAGACGAGCTCGAGGGTGCTGGGCGGTGGGTGGAAGGCAACTCATACTTACCTGGCAGGGGAGATACCATGATCACGAAGGTGGTTTTCCCAGGGCGAGGCTTATCCATTGCACTCCGGATGTGCTGACCCCTGCGATTTCCCCAAATGTGGGAAACTCGACTGCATAATTTGTGGTAGTGGGGGACTGCGTTCGCGCTTTCCCCTGATTAACGTGGTTTATGGAAGAGCAGACCAAACAAGAACAGCTGTATCATCAGCAAGCTTCTACAGCCGGTCAAGTGGCTTTTATGACTGCTGCGCTTCTTTGTGGTTTTGTTGGGGTCTTTTGGGTCGGGTTTCCAGTTGTACTTAGTTTTCCTCGCAAGTTAAGTCGCTCGGCAGCGTCTGATTCTGCGACCCCATGGACTGTAGTCCACCCGTCATCTCCGTCCATGGGATTCTCCAGGCAAGAATACTGCAGTGGGGTGGCATCTCTTTCTCCAGGAGATCGTTCCGACCCCCCCCGGGACGGAACCCAGGTTTCAACCCGCGTTGCAGGTAGACGCTTTAACCTCTGAGCCACCAGGGGAGACCAATTTGCTTAGAAAACTTTATCATTTTCCAGACTAGTGTGGGTTTTTTGGTCAGCATTACCCGGGCAAGTGGGAAAAGTGTCTCTGTGGAGTTTGCAGCAGTTTGAGTAGGCGTTTACAGTAAAAAAAAAAGATCTTCCCGACCCAAATAATCATGATGGTGTGATCACTCATCTAGACCCAGACATCCGGGAATGGGAAGTCCGGCGGGCCTCAGGAACCTTCACTAGGAACAAAGTTAGTGGAGGTGATGGAATTCCAGTTGGGCTATTTCAAATCCTAAAAGATGATGCTGTGAACGTGCTGGCATAGCAAATTCGGAAAACTCAGCTAGTGGCCGCAAGACGGGATAAAGGTCAGTCTTCATTCCAATCCCAAAGAAAGGCAATGCCAAAGAATGCACAAACTACCGCACAAGGGCACTCATCTCACAGGCTAGTAAAATAATGCTCAAAATTCTCCAAACCAGGCTTCAGCAGTAGTGAACCCTGAACTTCCAGCTGTGCAAGCTGGACTTAGAAAAGGCAGAGGAGCCAGAGATCAGATTGCCAACATCCGTTGGTTGGATCATCGGAAAAAGCAAGAGTTCCAGGAAAAACAATCTACTTCTGCTTTATTGACTATGCCAAAGCCTTTGACTGTGTGGGTCACAAGGAACTCTGGAAAATCCTGAGAGAGAGGGGAATACCAGACCACCTGACCTGCCTCTTGAGAAATCCGTATGCAGGTCAGGAAGCAACAGTTAGAACTGGACATGGAACAACAGACTGGTTCCAAATCGGGAAAGGAATAGAGAAATATCAATAACCTCAGATATGCAGATGACACCACCCTTATGGCAGAAAGCGAAGAAGAACTAAAGAGCCTCTTGATGAAAGTGAAAGAAGACAGAAAAAGTTGGCTTAAAACTCAACATTCAGAAAACTAAGATCGTGGCGTCTGGTCCTGTCACTTCATGGCAAATAGATGGGGAAACAATGGGAACAGTGACCGGCACTGCAGATGGTGACTGCAGCCAAGAAATTGAATGATGCTTGCTCCTTGGAAGAAAAGTTATGACCAACCAGACAGCACATTAAAAAGCAGAGACATTACTTTGCCAACAAAGGTCCCTCTAGTCAAAGCCATGGTTTTTCCGGTAGTCATGTATGGATGTGAGAGTTGGACCATAAAGAAAGCTGAGCGCCGAAGAATTGAACTGTGGTGTTGGAGGAGACTCTTGAGAGTCCCTTGGACTTCACCCTAAGGAAGATCAGTCCTGAACTTTCGTCGGAAGGACTGCTGCTGAAGCTGAAACTGCAATACTTTGGCCACCTGATGGGAAAAACTGACTCATTGGAAAAGACCCTGATGCTGGGAAAGACTGAAGGCGGGAGGAGAAGGGGGCGACAGAGGATGAGATGGTTGGATGGCATCACCGACTCAATGGACATGGAGTTTGAGTAAACCTCCGGAGTCGGACGGGGATATCTGGGGTGCTGCAGTCCATGGGGTCCCAAAGAGTCAGACACGACTGAACTGAACTGAACTGAATAGGTGTTAGAGGTTATACAAAGCAGATCAGGGGAAGACAAATATGATATCTATAAAATCACTTACTGTTTCAGTCGTGCTCGACTCTGCGACCGCATGGACTGCAGCACGCCAGGCTTACCTGTCCCTCACCGTCTCCCAGTGTTGCTCAAACTCATGTCCATTGAGTCGGTGATGCCATCCAACTATCTCACCATCCTCTGTCACCGCTTTTCCTCCTGCCTTCAATCTTTCCCAGCATCAGGGTCTTTTCCAATGGGTCAGCTCTTTGTATCAGGTGGCCAAAGGATTGAAGCTTCAGCCTCAGCATCAGTCTTTCCAATGAGCATTCGGGGTTGATTTTCTTTAGGGTGGACTCGTTTGATCTCCTCGCAGTCTAAGGGACTCTCTCAAAAGAGTTTTTTTATGTCACTTATATGTGGAATCTAAAAAAAGGAAGTCAACTTATTCATAAAACAGAAACAATCACAAACAGAAAACAATGCTGGGCATCGAGGGGGAGTAGGGAGAAGAAGGGAAGGCAAAAGACAGGGGTAAGCTAGTAGTATGGGATTAATAGTTATAGAACACCAGAAAAAATAAATAAAAGCTTACTACATGGCACATTGAACTATATTCAATATCATGTAATAACTTATAATGGCAAGGAATCTCAACTGTAAACCTGAAATTAACACAAGGTTGTAAATCAACTAGTTTAATACATAAAAAATTTTTAAAAGAATGTGGAGGGAATTTCCTGGCAGTGCAGTGTTTAGGACTCCACGCTTTCACTGATGGGGCAAGACATCAATCCCTGGTCAAAGAACTAAGGTACCGAAAGCTGTGCAGCCCGAAAACAAAAAGAGCAGATTTTTTACATGTACAAGAGAACCCCCAAAGGAAGATGAATACCCCTAAAGTGGCTAAGTGGTTCTTTTTATTGGTCCTGGTTCCTTTTGCTGAAGAATGATATTTAGAGACCAAAATCTGGTTCCTCTTGATGAATACTGGTGTGTCACTGCTATTAAGTCCTGTACCTATTTTACTCAAGGATTATATTCCATTATTATCATTACCTTGATTTGGCAGTGGGACTCCTTTGAAACTGGCTCCTGTGCAGATGATGTGCCCCGAAATCAGTCATCATGCATTTCTTCATTTTTCCAGGCTTGCATTTTCCCCTACTAAGAGCCTCACCTCCGGTGGAAGCTGATGTGCCTCTCCGCCCTCCTGCCCACCATGACTTCATGTGGTAGCGAGGCTTCCTGCAGAGTGATGGAGAAGGCTATCAGGCTAAGAGCAATGAGCACATCCAGGCTTAACCAGGCCTGTAGGTATCCAGCCTTGGCTGCCCTCCTTCGCCCACCAACCCCGATTCCTGGGCATAAGTGGTTGCTTCCTTGGCAGAGGTCAAGCTTCTGTGGACTTCCTGGAGAGGGGGCTGGAATCCAGAGGGAGGGGCAGAGGGCACGGATGTCCAGGTTGGACTCTGCAAACATTTCAGATCCCACTGGGTGTGTGCCCACCACCCAAGACTGCTAGCCCACCCAGCAGAAGTCCTCCAGAGGCACAGCAAGCCACAGTGAAGAGGCCTTCCCTCAGCCCGGTGTTGCCACTCCCTGACCAGGCAGCGGGCACCTCTGCCCCTTTGAGGTTGGGGGGACAGTGCCTCAGAGTGCCCCTGCCAGTCTCTGTGCCACCCAGACCAGAAGGGTTGGCCATGCTGGTCACCAAAACCTACACCCCTTCCCACTTCTCCAAACCCAGGTCACCAAGGGTTGCACACCTCCACATCATTCAGGAATAAATCCAACAAAGGCCTAAGGTTCTTTCTTTTGGCCCCATCTGCTGGTCTTTACATATGGTATCATTTGAGGCTGGGGTCTCCGCAGCCGCAGAGCAACGCTCCCCCCCCCCCCTTTCTGGAAGGGCACCGTTCAGACTGCAGCGGCACAGCGCCCTAGGCCCAGGGAGACTCCAAAGACTCCAGGTCGGCACATGTCAGTTAGCAGTGGGACTATGAAAAGGGCTGAAACTAACAGGGGGGTGACCACAGGAGTTTGCCAGGAGAGGACAACAAAGCAGAAACACAGTCTCCAGTCTGATAGGCAGTTCAGTTCTGTTCAGGCGCTCAGTCGTGACGGACTCTTTGCAACCCCACGGACTGCAGCACACCAGGCTTCCCTATCAGCAACTTCGGAGCTTACTCAAACTCATGTCCATTGAGCCCGTGATGCCATCCAATCATCTCATCCTCTGTCTTCCCCTTCTCCTCCCCCCTTCAATCAGAATCAGAACCAAAAAAGGGCTTGTGGCCTCAGGGGTCGGGGACAGCAGCCCCAGGCCCCTGAGGTTTCAGAGAGCCACACTGCCATCGGCGTTCTGCTGAGAGTCCTCTGAGATGGACTCGAAGTGTAAGCAGAGTCTCCTGCGTTTCCCTCCCACAGGAAGGGAGGGAGAAAGTACCACTCCCTGCTGTTCTCTGTACCCACACCCAAACCAGTCTGTCCCCAAAGTGAAGCTGCTCCTTCTTGATGACAGTCCAGCCCATTTCCTTCTGGGTGCTCTCTCCACTTCCTCTTCTTTCTCCCAGTTTAGCCTTAAGGACCCAGCACTAAAGTTAGCCACCCGCTCAGAACCAGGTGGTCCGTGCAAGGAGGTGGATTTATGTGCCCCTCATGCTGGTATCTCCCCACCTGCCCCCATCCCACCCTCCACCCGTCTCCCTGCCATCAGCCCCCCTTGCTCCCGACTCCGGGCTCTCTGAGCTCCTGTCTGTGCTTTTGCTGTCATCTCTCCTCCATCAGATGTAGCAGAATGGTGGAGGCGCTTTTCCCACCCTTCTACACAGTGGGAGCAATCCTTGTTATTTCCACAGGAACTTGAACCTTCCAGCGGCTACAGGGATAGGTGCAAAGGCCTATGAAAGCTGAGGCTTCCCCGGGGGCCACCCGTGTCCTCAGACGGACAGGACACCTGAAGCAGCCGCCAAATTTCTCATCAGCACAGTCAGGCCCACTGAGAGCCCTGCTGACTTTTGCTCCTGCGGGCGTCTACTTCTACGTAGGAGCAGGGTTGGCAGTGGTTCGAAAGATCTCGGGGTGGCAGCTCTGCCCCGAGAGATGGTTGGGAAGGTTTCCTGTCTCCCCAAGTCTGCACCTGCAGAGACCATATGAAAGACAGGCACGGAGAGACAGAGGCTGGGAGGCTGGAAGACTGTGAGCTTCCTTGAGGGGCAGAGCCGGGGACTGAGCCGGCATTGAGGGGGTTTCAGGAAGGGTGCCCTGCTGTCCCTGACCCTGTGACGGCCTGGGTGCTTGTCGGCCTCGCTCCAGGGCTTTTGGTGCGCAGCAGCTGTTTGGAGGGCCTGGGCGGGAGTGGGGCCGGGGCGGGAGTGGGAAAGCGAAGAAAAGTGCAGAGGGCGTGGCCCGCGGCGGAAGCCACCGCGCTGCGGGCTTGTGTGCGGCCTGCGGGCAGGAGTCCCCAGGCCACGGCCAACGCGGGGCTCTGAGGGTCCCCCAAAGGCTTTCCCGCCTCTGGCCATGGAGGAAGGACGCTGCGCTGCCGCAGGGTGTCGGGCGGGGTAGAGGCGCCGGGGGCGGGGTGCCTTTCACTGGGGAGCAAAAGTAACCAGCACCTCCTTCGAGCCGGAATCGAACCAGCGACCTAAGGATGACCACACGTGTCGGATCTACAGTCCTCCGCTCTACCAGCTGAGCTATCGAAGGGTGCGCGCCACCAAGCGGCCGAGGACCTTCCTTTTTCCGGAAATGCCGCAACACGACACTGGGACGCTGGTAGGAAGCCCCTTTGAAGAGAGCCATGCGCGCGCCGCCAGGGCGCCGGGTGCGGGTGCGAGGACCCGTCAATCCTGCGGGGTGGCTGCGGCCCGGCCGTGCTGGTGGCTGGCATCCGGGCGGCGAGTTTCAAGACGCCTCGTGTTCTCTTCGCCGTCCCTCTTTCTGCAAGTGGGGACCACGGCCTGAAAGCTGGGAAGAGGTCTAGGGGAGAGGCGGCGAAATGGATGCGCTCGCGGGGTGCGGAAGGCCGAGCCGAGGAGACGGGCACAGCGGAGCCGGCTGCCAACCGCCTAGGCAGCCACCTGGGGCTCTTTAAGTGCCGTTAGTTAAAAATACTCCTTTGCTTAAAATTATATTTTTTTACTGTGGCACGTTGTGCCACCCTTCAAAGCCAGCATCATCTTGCCTGCATTCCGCAGGTCTCCCGTGGATCTCCCTGCTTTCTCTCTGCCACCTTTGCGGCCAGAGTGATTTTCTCTCCTTTCCTAGGAGTGTGGGGAAGAGGGGTGGGGGTGGGGTGTGGAGGATTTAGATGAAGCTGCTTCTCTTCTGAAAACTTCTGGTTCACTCAGACTTGAACCCTTACAAAGGTCTAGAAGACCCTCAGTTCTTGTCCCCATGCAGTCACCTCTCTCAGTTTCGGTACCACTCATAAATTTTGTTCTGTACTCACGACCTTCTTACTTTCTCCAGACACTGCTCTAACTGACCTTTTGCTAGGGATGCTCTTCCCAGACAGCCCCATGACCAGTCCCCTCCTCCCTCCAGGCTGCTCACATTGTTACCTTCTCCAGGGAGCCTCCCCTGACCATCGAAATCAACACAGCAACCTGCCTGCTTACAGCAATTCCCCATCTCCTTTCCTTCCTCGTTTTTTTCCCCCTTTTTTCATAGCTCTTAACACCCAACATACTAATTAATTTGCCTACTGTGACTATTGTCAGTTTTCTCCCACCTCCACACTCCTTTCTCTAAAATATGATATCTAAAACATCTGACGTACATCTGAAACTAACACAACGTTGTAAACAACTATGCTTCAATTAAAAAATAAATTATGAAAAAAATCCTCTCTGAGAAAGTCCAATACCTGACGCAGGCCCCTGTCATCCTTTTTCTGTCTTCCCTTTTTGGCCGCGCTATGCTGCATTTTAGTTCCCCGGCCAGGGTAACCCGTACCCCCCGCCTTGGGCGCTCGGAGTCTTAACCACTGAACCGCCAGGAAGGTCGCTTGAATGCCCTTTGTTACAGCATTCATTTAAAAGGGCTTGCAATTGTGAAGATGGTTCTCTTACAGCCCAGAGGGTCTCTCTCCAAGACTCGGAGCCATTCCTTTGAAATGTAAGCAAGAACGGTAGGGCCTGTGTCTCCCACTTTCTGTGCGAGGACCCATCCTAACCTCAGTAACTGCCCGCTGACAAACTCGGCCGGCCTGCCTCTCTGCTGACCAACTCTGTGGTTTTTCACTGCTGCCTCTTCTGAGTCCCCTCGCTCTCGTTCTCCCTTTAAAACGCTCCGACCCCCTCGCCCATTTCGGAATGGAGCTCGGTCAGCTCTTTCCCCTGCTGTCAGTATTCACTGAAGCAAGTCCGCTTTCACCACGTTCTCTGCGGTCTGCTGTGTTTCTCTTTGACCGAGTCAGATCGGAAAGGGCCAGAGGACACCTGGGGGGCCGCCCAGTGTGCACGCTGGGGCAGGGCACGGGGGTCGGGGGCGAGGCCCAAGGCTCCCGCGCTCCGGGAGCCCCCGCCTGATGCGGTGGAGTCGACCCCTCGCGCTATCACCTGGTTTTCTCTCTGCAACAGGACCCCGGGCTTTCCTTCCGGCATCACTAGGATAGGCTACATATCCCGAAGCACTTTCGTCCCTTTTACTTAAAAAGACACCGTGAAGAAACATTACCACGCTTTCCTATTAAGGCGGCTTTAGCGCTTAACGTCAACCGGCAAATAGGTCTTTCCTGAGCTTTCCATGACTAGAAGATGAGTTCAGACAGGCGAGGGCAAAAATGGGCTGACATTTTTTGCTGAAAGGAAGGTGAGACCAGACCCGAGCCCCGACCCACCCCCTCAACTGCGGCGCACCGCGAGCTCGCGTCTTCCCAGGTCCCCCCCGACTGGCCGCCACTCGCCCTCGCGCTCCCCTCACGAGCCACCGGCGAGTCTCGGGTGGGGTTAGTAGGTCCCGCGCCCCCACGTGGAAGAACAGGACATCCGGGACATCCCGGCAGGGGGCGTGGCGTATGCAGATGAGCGGCGCGCAGAGCCTGCTGGGCCCGCTCCCCCCGGGCCTCGGTGTCCCGCGTGTGGCCACGCGGAGGTTCCTGAGGTTGTTCCCCGGGTGGGCGAGGCCGGGCCGAGGGCCGCGCGGGGGCGGAGGGTGCGGAGGTGGTGCGAGGGAAGTGACCGTGCGTTTAAAGTGGGGCGAGCTCGAGGGTGCTGGGCGGTGGGTAGAAGGCAACTCATACTTACCTGGCAGGGGAGATACCATGATCACGAAGGTGGTTTTCCCAGGGCGAGGCTTATCCATTGCACTCCGGATGTGCTGACCCCTGCGATTTCCCCAAATGTGGGAAACTCGACTGCATAATTTGTGGTAGTGGGGGACTGCGTTCGCGCTTTCCCCTGATACTTATTGTTACAAAAGGTAGATGTAATTCTTTAGGTGTTGTTATGGCTTTCCCGTTTTGTTTTTTTTTTTTTAGGTTCACATACATCTTTATTAATCAAAAAGGGAACCACTACAATCAGTACATTTTTGCCAGTGAAAAATAAGTTTGTTTATTGCTGTAGCATAAAAATTCGTGCTTTGGGATTTGAGTGACTCCTGGAAGGCATTTTCTCTGCAAAAAAGGCTTTCCTGTTAAGTGTTTCTTCTTAAGTTTTGCTGAAAAAACATATTCTAATGCAATCTAACCTTGCAGTTTTTGAGCTACTTGAGATTTCATATAGTCGTGGTTTTTTTATTAGGGTTCTATGGACTACGTGTAGTAATGTTCCTTGGCAGGTTTTGCTCAAATTTCTTTTTGTTTATTGAATGGCTATCAGGTTATTTCCTGATGAGTCCGCTGTTTACATCAGGTGGACAAAGTATTGGAGCTTCAACATCAGCCTTTGCAATGAATATTTCGAATTGACATTTTTGGGGGTTGACTAGTCTGATCTCCTTGAGGTCCAAGAGATTCTCAAGAATTTTCTCTATCAACACAGTTAGAAAGCATCAGTTCTTTGGCGCTTGATCTTTCTTATGGTTTAATTCCCACATCTATAGATGACTAGGGGGAAAAAACATAGCTTTGACTATCCAGGCCTCTGTCAACAAAGTGATGTCTCAGCTTCTAAATACGCTGTCTAGGTTTGTCATTTGCTCTTTCCTTCCAAGGAGCAAACGTTTTAATTTTGTGGCTTCAGTCACCATCTCCAGCGATTTTGGAGCCCAAGAAAATAAAATCTGTCACTGTTTCCACTTTTCCCCCATCTATTTGCCCTGAAGTGATGGGACTGGGTGCCATGATCTTAGTTTTTTGAATGTTGGGTTTTATTTAAGTCAGCTTTTAGAGTTAACGTCTTATATTTAAGTCAAGTACTTATATTGACTGAAGCAAGTATATATTTTAAAATGTATATAGAACAGTCATTTTGCTGTACAGTAGACTGACACAACATTGTACTCCAATTAAAATTGTTTTGTGTCAAATTTAGCGCTTGAGTACATGGATTCAAGTTAGATTTACTTTGATATTATAAAAAGTAATGGAAGTGGTCTTGGTTTTGCCCTGCCAATCATCACCAATGACAGTTGTTCGACTTAAATACAAACCATGTCTGAGAGTGCAAAGTGGCATTGACTGGAAACATGTAACTGAAGGAATCATTACCTTTTCAGTACAGCTCAGTTCCAATGTCAGTTATTCCAGAAAATTTAAGTGTCAATTTTTTTCTCCCTTTCTTCTGACAACAGAGATGTAACTTCTCAGAAGATTGGCATTCTTCCCCATCTGTGTCAAAGGGTATGGTGGCTTGCTGCTTGATTTGTATATGCTTAACCTGAACTATCGGAGAAGGCAATGACACCCCACTCCAGTACTCTTGCCTGGAAAATCCCATGGACGGAGGAGCCTGGTGGGCTGCAGTCCACTGGGTCTCGAAGAGTCAGACACCACTGAAGTGACTTAGCAGTAGCAGCAGGAGCAACCTGAACTATGAATCTTTGGTGAACTTTATGTAAAATGTCAGTAAGTTATTTTGATGTGTGATCCTTTGTTCTGAAAAATATATGTGACTGTGCCTTCAACTTCTTTCTCAGAGCTTATCCTGGGTTATAGTCCTCAGTTTGACTACAATAAAATTCTTTTTTCTTTTTTTTCTCTTTTTTCTTCTTAATTTGATTGTCAAGTTTTGTTAATTGTTCTCTATCTCAAACTAAAAATGTGTCATTATTTGCTAAGGCTTAGCTCCATACATGGATTTGTCTCTGTGTGGAGGGCTTTTCCAGGGCAATATGAGATAGTCACTCTTTTTTTTTTTTTCTCTTTAGATAGTCACTCTTGGCCATCTTCTTTCAGGAGGTACATAGTTACCAAATTAGGGGCCTTTTTCTCCAAGGAGCTCCACCAACATGGCATCTATAGCACAGGGCATGATAGCCTTTAATATGCACAGTAGGTCTCCCCAGTAGGTTAAAAGGAGAAAATAAGAATACATGTTTCTCAAGCTTGTTCTATATGAGAACCATGGAGGAAAAGGAACAAGTAGAAAGGTCGCCCAAAAAACCAACAGTTTCTACTACACTATCACCAGATGGAAAGTAGAACATTTCCAAGAAATTGAAAAGTAGAACCAGTATCTATGAGAAAAGACAGGGCTATATTAGGCCAAAGAAAAGTTCTTGACACAACATGGTTTGGAGTCTGGATGGTCCATCCGTAAGAGAGCTGAAACCAAAGGTTAGACATAACAGCAAATCTGATCTGCGCCTGGATCTATACCAACACCTGCTGAGACATTTCAATCATCAAACTGCTGATGGAAATCCGTGGGGATACAGCTCTTCTGGGTACAGTGCTGTAATTTCTCCCAGCTTACCTTTGGCAGGAAAGGCTTCAGGAATACCCACTGACACGGTCTGGATGGTTCTTTAAAGATCTTAGTTCTGCCGCAGTCATGAGGGCTGACTTCCCTTGGTCAAGAGTACCCTGTGTGGCGGGTCACTGGGCCCCTAGTGTTCCTCCATCAAAGCCGCTGTCTTCTGGTTCCCTGCTGCAGCCAGCGCACACCCCCACAAGCAGGGCTGGTAACTGAGAGCACGCTGTGGAATACTTCTGCAAATTTGCGTGGGTCTTTCCTAGGGCACAGAAAAAGAAGCCTGTAAATGGTGAATATCAGCTGGTGAGAAGGGCATGTGGATTCCTATTGTTTTGCAGGGGGATAAGGAGAGTTGAGGGCTGGGTAGCTTTGCTGGCAATCTGATTAGGAAGGGCTGGTTTAACTCCCATCAAGAAAAGGAAAAAAAAAAGATATGACACATCAGTTTCTTTCCCCATGCTGGATTTATCAGCCTAACCTTTTTTGCTTGCCTTTTTCTAAGTAACTGATATGACTGCTCTCCATCCTGTGCCCTTCAGAGGGGACACAGTGTTTTATCTGAGTTCTCGGTTATCCCTGGATCATACATCTGAGTCATGTCTGCTGTCCTAACTACATGGTGTGTGTATGATAAGGGACTCTTGGAGGTGGAATTTGGACTGACATGAAGTGGACTCTAGGCTGGGCTGGAGAAACACAAATCCATGTTCTTGAACACAGCAGCTAAAGAAGTTGTGTCTTTGTCCACTTTCCCTCTTCTCTGGAGTTGATTTAAGGCTGGGAGGGATAAAGGGATGCTGGAGGCCCAGAGACAGCAGAGAAAAGAGGAAGAGGGTAAGAGAGTCCTGGGAAACAGAAACCATCATTCTCACATCCGTCTCCCATTGTTCTCAATCTTTCCTTCTACCCTAAAAAATTATTTAGTATTCCTCTTAGAATGATATTAATTCTTTCAGGACCATAATCCACTTGCTTGGGATGAGGCCCTTCTTAGAACCTGTACAAACACAAAAGAACCAAATTAAAGGAACCATCCACAGGCCACTGTAACACTGGATTCTCCTATGCATACCCATTCCAAACTAGAGAGAGACAGATGGAGAAATCAGACTTTAAAAAGCAAGACATGACCTGCAACAGATCTGGTTTCATATATATATACACACACCCGGGGGCTTCCCGGGTAGCTCAAACAGTAAAGAACCTGTCTGCAATGCAGGAGACTTGGGTTTGATTCCTGGAATGGGAAGATCCCTGGGAGAAGGAAATGGAAACCCACTTCAGTATTCTTGCCTGGAAAATCCCATGGACAGAGGAGCCTGGCAGGCTACAGTCCATAGGGTCACAAAGAGTTAGACACAACTGAGTGACTATATATGTGTGTGTGTGTGTGTATACACACAGACATATTTCTTTTACCTTCAATGCTAATAGTGATCCTGAGAATTGTAGAACCTATATTATCCATGCTTACTTAATATGTTGATATTGAAGCGGGTGGTTCCTCTAGCTAGAATTTGAAAAGAGCAGAGGGCTAAAAAAGGGCTTTTTTTTTTTTGCCACACCACATGGCATGCATAACTTCCCCTAACAGGGGTCGATCAAACCCATGCCCCCTGCACTGGAAGCATGGAGTCTTAACCACTTGACCACCAGGGAAGTCCTAAAAGGGAGACTTTTAAAAATAACTCAGGGTCTTTTCTTACCTGACTATTGTGAGACCACAAGATGTTTACCTGATTCAGTCAAGTCAAGAACCGCCAAACCAACCCTTGTCCTCGATGCCAGACCACTGAGAATACCATCTCCTGTCAAATCAGGGAATCCTCTCCACAAAGGTAGAAAGAAAGAAAACATTTTTACTGAAAAACTACTAAACCACATTGTAATGTGCATCACAAGATATGCACCAAATAGACTGCGAAGACAGGATATCACTCAGTTTGGGCTGCCATAATAAAACACCATGGACTGCCAGAGAGGTTTGAATAATAGGAACATTTCCCAGTTCGAGGAGCTGTAAATCCAAGACCAAGATATCGGGCAGCTTTGCTTTCTCATGAGGCCTCTCCTTGGCGTGCAGCTGTCCCTCACATCTCCAATTAAGGACACCAGTCATATTGAATTAGAGATCCACCTTTATGACCTCATTTTAATCTTAATTTACCTCCTTAAAGGCCCTGTCTCCAAATACAGTCACATGAGGGTTAGGGCCTCAACATTTGAATCTTGGGAATGATACAATTCACCCCATAACAATAAGAATGTTGCCTGTTACACAAGCAGGCAGATACAACTCATTACATATATGTCTTCAAGAACTTGTCCTCAATAGGAGGACTTGACAGCAGCATTTGCTACACAGTGCATCCTAAATTCAACTGGTAAGTGGAGTGGCCATCCATGTGCCTTTATCCAAAAGGAAATAAGACTCGTATCTCCGTGTCAAGCATGTCCTTACAACATGGAGCCAGCCACTATTTAGCTAAACCCCCTGAGGTAGAGGGAGATGGGACACTAACTACCTTCTTTAACGTTCACATTTCAAAAAGATGGCTTCAAAGGCCCAAGACAAACATTCTTAGGTTGCAACACCGACAAAAGATTTCTTTAGCTGTTAAAAACACTATGTATCTATATACCTCAAAAGGACAGAACAGGTATTTGCAAATTTTTTAAGAAATGGGGAGGACTTCCCTATTGGTCCAGGGGCTAAGATTCCACACTCCCAATTCAGGGGGTCTGGGTTCCATCCTACTCAGGGAACTAGACCCCACACACTGCAACAAGGATCCTGCCAGCCAAAAAACTAAGACTGGCACAGACAAAAACAAAAGAGTAAACAGTTTGAGAAAGAAGTAAATATCTTTCCCTTTCTTGCATAGGGGAATTTTTTTTTTTTTCTAATTTAGTATTCATCTTCCATTACACATGTCACATGTCCCAGTGCCTATGATGGCAGAGAGCCTGGGCCATAACCGACTTGGATGGTGAAGTGAGTGAAAGTCACTCAGTCGTGTCGGACTCTTTGTGACCCCGTGGACTATGCAGTCCATGGAAGTCTCCAGGCCAGAATACTGGAGTGGATAGCCTTTCCTTTCTCCAGGGGATCTTCCCAAGCCAGGGATCGAACCTAGGTCTCCCACATTGCAGGCAGATTCTTTACCAACTGAGCTATCAGGGAAGCCAGGATGGGAAAGGGCAACATTATCACTAGAGGAAAGGTCCATATCAGGATGGTGATTCCCTCTTACAATGGCAGTCTCCTGTTTCTTCCTGGGCAGTCAGGAGACTATACAGCATTTACGAAAAACCTTAGCAAATGGCCAGGGTCTTGCCTGGTCTTCTGAGTTCATCAGAAGCACAAGTCCCCTGTTTTGGAAGGGCCTCATAAACAGGCCTTTGCTGTCATCACATGCTTACATCTTGAGAGTGGGGATAATGCTGTCCCAGCCCCTTCCAAAAGCCTAGAATTTGTCCAGGACTGTGTATTAGATACTCTCTACCCGCCAACCCTCCAGGACAAGCAAATGACTGGCAACTTACAGAACCCGGTCCTATCCAATGAGTCCTTCCAAACCTCACAACCAAGTTATTAATCACCTGCAGCACCAGATTAGAACCTGTTCACCATCCACTCCTCTCCAGAGAAGCCAAGCCCACTGCTACAGAAGCTCATCATCTTCACTCACTGCTAAACCTTCTTTGCATAGACATGGAACTTGCGTTTTTCACCTCAAAAAAAATCTCAAAAGTACAAGTCAGTCTTTTGCCCCGACGTTCTCTCTCCTGTTAGGAAAACGCAATTGATATTCACTCGGGGGGGCGTGGGCGGGTGAGGGGGTATCAAGCGATAGAAAACAACTTGATGGCAAACAAATTAGAAAGCTTAAAAGAAAACCCTTACAAGAAAACAAATTAAAAAAAAAAAAAATCAACACGGTTTAAAAGGAGACGATCACAACCTATTCAAAGTATGGGACAAAGAGAAAAATGTCAGACATACAAAAATACACGTGTACAGTTCAGTTGCCCAATCGTAACTCTTCACGATCCCATGATGCACACCAGAGTCAAACCACCGTAACTCCTTAAAGAACTCGCAGAGGTCCAGTCAAATCCATATGTAGTTACTCCGTGTAGACCATTTAACTCCCCAACCCTCTATCAGCTCTTTAATCTTTCCCAGCACCCAGAGACTTTACGTGTTCCTATGCTTTGTAAGATTTCACAAACACAACAAAATCTTCAGCAAAACTGTAAGAGTACTGAAGAAAATCAAAAAGCAACAATAAACGACATCTAGCCAAATCGTGTTCTTAGAACCAAAAAAAGACCCAGGGGAAAGCGCGAACGCAGTCCCCCACTACCACAAATTATGCAGTCGAGTTTCCCACATTTGGGGAAATCGCAGGGGTCAGCACATCCGGAGTGCAATGGATAAGCCTCGCCCTGGGAAAACCACCTTCGTGATCATGGTATCTCCCCTGCCAGGTAAGTATGAGTTGCCTTCTACCCACCGCCCAGCACCCTCGAGCTCGCCCCACTTTAAACGCACGGTCACTTCCCTCGCACCACCTCCGCACCCTCCGCCCCTGCGCGGCCCTCGGCCCGGCCTCGCCCACCCGGGGAACAACCTCAGGAACCTCCGCGTGGCCACACGCGGGACACCGAGGCCCGAGGGGAGCGGGCCCAGCAGGCTCTGCGCGCCGCTCATCTGCATACGCCACGCCCCCTGCCGGGATGTCCCGGATGTCACGTTCTTCCACGTGGGGGCGCGGGACCTACTAACCCCACCCGAGACTCGCCGGTGGCTCGTGAGGGGAGCGCGAGGGCGAGTGGCGGCCAGTCGGGGGGGACCTGGGAAGACGCGAGCTCGCGGTGCGCCGCAGTTGAGGGGGTGGGTCGGGGCTCGGGTCTGGTCTCACCTTCCTTTCAGCAAAAAATGTCAGCCCATTTTTGCCCTCGCCTGTCTGAACTCATCTTCTAGTCATGGAAAGCTCAGGAAAGACCTATTTGCCGGTTGACGTTAAGCGCTAAAGCCGCCTTAATAGGAAAGCGTGGTAATGTTTCTTCACGGTGTCTTTTTAAGTAAAAGGGACGAAAGTGCTTCGGGATATGTAGCCTATCCTAGTGATGCCGGAAGGAAAGCCCGGGGTCCTGTTGCAGAGAGAAAACCAGGTGATAGCGCGAGGGGTCGACTCCACCGCATCAGGCGGGGGCTCCCGGAGCGCGGGAGCCTTGGGCCTCGCCCCCGACCCCCGTGCCCTGCCCCAGCGTGCACACTGGGCGGCCCCCCAGGTGTCCTCTGGCCCTTTCCGATCTGACTCGGTCAAAGAGAAACACAGCAGACCGCAGAGAACGTGGTGAAAGCGGACTTGCTTCAGTGAATACTGACAGCAGGGGAAAGAGCTGACCGAGCTCCATTCCGAAATGGGCGAGGGGATCGGAGCGTTTTAAAGGGAGAACGAGAGCGAGGGGACTCAGAAGAGGCAGCAGTGAAAAATCAGAGTTGGTCAGCAGAGAGGCAGGCCGGCCGAGATTGTCAGCGGGCAGTTACTGAGGTTAGGATGGGTCCTCGCACAGAAAGTGGCAGACACAGGCCCTACCGTTCTTGCTTACATTTCAAAGGAATGGCTCCGAGTCTTGGAGAGAGACCCTCTGGGCTGTAAGAGAACCATCTTCACAATTGCAAGCCCTTTTAAATGAATGCTGTAACAAAGGGCATTCAAGCGACCTTCCTGGCGGTTCAGTGGTTAAGACTCCGAGCGCCCAAGGCGGGGGGTACGGGTTACCCTGGCCGGGGAACTAAAATGCAGCATAGCGCGGCCAAAAAGGGAAGACAGAAAAAGGATGACAGGGGCCTGCGTCAGGTATTGGACTTTCTCAGAGAGGATTTTTTTTCATAATTTATTTTTTAATTGAAGCATAGTTGTTTACAACGTTGTGTTAGTTTCAGATGTACGTCAGATGTTTTAGATATCATATTTTAGAGAAAGGAGTGTGGAGGTGGGAGAAAACTGACAATAGTCACAGTAGGCAAATTAATTAGTATGTTGGGTGTTAAGAGCTATGAAAAAAGGGGGAAAAAAACGAGGAAGGAAAGGAGATGGGGAATTGCTGTAAGCAGGCAGGTTGCTGTGTTGATTTCGATGGTCAGGGGAGGCTCCCTGGAGAAGGTAACAATGTGAGCAGCCTGGAGGGAGGAGGGGACTGGTCATGGGGCTGTCTGGGAAGAGCATCCCTAGCAAAAGGTCAGTTAGAGCAGTGTCTGGAGAAAGTAAGAAGGTCGTGAGTACAGAACAAAATTTATGAGTGGTACCGAAACTGAGAGAGGTGACTGCATGGGGACAAGAACTGAGGGTCTTCTAGACCTTTGTAAGGGTTCAAGTCTGAGTGAACCAGAAGTTTCCAGAAGAGAAGCAGCTTCATCTAAATCCTCCACACCCCACCCCCACCCCTCTTCCCCACACTCCTAGGAAAGGAGAGAAAATCACTCTGGCCGCAAAGGTGGCAGAGAGAAAGCAGGGAGATCCACGGGAGACCTGAGGAATGCAGGCAAGATGATGCTGGCTTTGAAGGGTGGCACAACGTGCCACAGTAAAAAATATAATTTTAAGCAAAGGAGTATTTTTAACTAACGGCACTTAAAGAGCCCCAGGTGGCTGCCTAGACGGTTGGCAGCCGGCTCCGCTGTGCCCGTCTCCTCGGCTCGGCCTTCCGCACCCCGCGAGCGCATCCATTTCGCCGCCTCTCCCCTAGACCTCTTCCCAGCTTTCAGGCCGTGGTCCCCACTTGCAGAAAGAGGGACGGCGGAGAGGACACGAGGCATCTTGAAACTCGCCGCCCGGATGCCAGCCACCAGCACGGCCGGGCCGCAGCCACTCCGCAGGATTGCCGGGTCCTCGCACCCGCACCCGGCGCCCTGGCGGCGAACGCACCGGTCTTTTCAACAGGGCTTCCGACCAGCCCGGACGGCCTCATCTCGGGCGCCCCAGTGTCGTGTTGCGGCATTTCCGGAAAAAGGAAGGTCCTCGACCGCCTGGTGGCGCGCACCCTTCGATAGCTCAGCTGGTAGAGCGGAGGACTGTAGAGCGATACGTGTGGTCATCCTTAGGTCGCTGGTTCGATTCCGGCTCGAAGGAGGTGCTGGTTACTTTTGCTCCCCAGTGAAAAGCAGGGGAGGTTCTAAGCAGGTGGCTAACTTTAGTGCTGGGTCCTTAAGGCTAAATTGGGAGAAAGAAGAGGATGAAGTGGAGAGAACACCCAGAAGGAAATGGGCTGGACTGTCATCAAGAAGGAGCAGCTTCACTTTGGGGACAGACTGGTTTGGGTGTGGGTACAGAGAACAGCAGGGAGTGGTACTTTCTCCCTCCCTTCCTGTGGGAGGGAAACGCAGGAGACTCTGCTTACAGTTGGAGTCCATCTCAGAGGATCTCGGCAGAACGCCGATGGCAGTGTGGCTCTCTGAAACCTCAGGGGCCTGGGGCTGCTGTTCCCGACCCCTGAGCCCACAAGCCCTTTTTTGGTTCTGGTTCTGGTTGAAGGCGGGAGGAGAAGGGGAAGACAGAGAATGAGATGATTGGATGGCATCACGGGCTCAATGGACAAGAGTTTGAGTAAGCTCCGGGGGTTGGTAACGGACAGGGAACCTGGTGTGCTGCAGTCCACAGGGTCGCAAAGAGTCCATCACGACTGAGCGCCTGAACTGAGCTGAACTGCCTCTCAGACTGGAGACTGTGCTTCTGCTTTGTCGTCCTCTCCTGGCAAACCCCTGTTGGTCTCAGCCCTTTTCATCGTCCCACTGCTAACTAATATGCGCCAACCTGAAGTCTTTGGAGTCTCCCTGGGCCTAGGGCGCTGTGCCGCTGCAGTCTGAACGGTGCGCTTCCAGAAGGGGTGGGGCGGGGGGCGTTGCTCTGCGGCTGCGGAGACCCCAGCCTCGAATGATACCATCTGTAAAGACCAGCAGATGGGGCCAAAAGAAAGAACCTTAGGCCTTTGTTGGATCTATTCCTGAAGGATGTGGAGGTGTGCAACCCTTGGTGACCTGGGTTTGGAGAAGTGGGAAGGGGCGTGGGTTTTGGTGACCAGCATGGCCAACCCTTCTGGTCTGGGTGGCACGGAGACTGGCAGGGGCACTCTGAGGCACTGTCCCCCCAACCTCAAAGGGGCAGAGGTGCCCGCTGCCTGGTCAGGGAGTGGCAACGCCGGGCTGAGGGAAGGCCACTTCACTGTGGCTTGCTGTGCCTCTGGAGGACTTCTGCTGGGTGGGCTAGCAGTCTTGGGTGGTGGGCACACACCCAGTGGGATCTGAAATGTTTGCAGAGTCCAACCTGGACATCCGTGCCCTCTGCCCCTCCCTCTGGATTCCAGCCCCCTCTCCAGGAAGTCCACAGAAGCTTGACCTCTGCCAAGGAAGCAACCACTTATGCCCAGGAATCGGGGTTGGTGGGCGAAGGAGGGCAGCCAAGGCTGGATATCTACAGGCCTGGTTAAGCCTGGATGTGCTCATTGCTCTTAGCCTGATAGCCTTCTCCATCACTCCACAGGAAGCCTCACTGCGACCCGAAGTCATGGTGGGCAGGAGGGCAGAGGGGCACATCAGCTTCCACCGGAGGTAAGGCTGTTAGTAGGGGAAAATGCAAGCCTGGAAAAGTGCCGCTGTGGGGGAAAGTGAAGAAATGTAGTGAAATGAAGTGATTGATTTGGGGGCATATCAAGCACACAGGAGCCAGTTTCAAAGGCGTCCCACTGCCAAATCAAGGTAATGATAATAATGGAATATAATCCATTGAGTAAAATAGGTACAGGACTTAATAGCAGTGACACACCAGTATTCATCAACAAGAGGAGCCAGATTTTGGTCTCTAAATATCATTCTCCAGCAAAAGGAACCAGGGCCAACAGAAAGAACCACTTAGCCACTTTGGGGGGTATTCATCTTCCTTTGGGGGTTCTCTTGTACATGTAAAAAATCTGCCTTTTGGGTGAGGGGCTGAACAGCTTTTTGGATTTTAGTTCTTTTACCAGGGATCGATGTCCCGCCCCATCAGTGAAAGCCTGGAGTCCTAAACACTGGATCCCCAGGGAATTCCCTCTGGGTTCTTTAAAAAATTTTTATGTATTAAACTAGTTGATTTACAGTCCTGTGGTAATTTCAGGTGTACAGTTGAGATTCTTTTCCATTATGTTATTATAAGATATTGAATATAGTTCAATTGCTATATAGCATTATCTTGTTTTTTTATATCGTGTTCTACCGATTAATCCCACACTCCTAGTTTATTCCCACTGCCCCAGTTTTGTGATTGTTTTCGTTTTATAAATAAATTGACTTTTTTTTTTTTAAGATTCCACATGTAAGTGATATAAAAGACTCTTGAGAGTTCCTTAGACTGCGAGATCAAACGAGTCAATCCTAAATGAAATCAACCCTGAATATTCGTTGGAAAGACTGATGCTGAAGCTTCAATACTTTGGCCTCCTGATGCGAAGAGCTGATTCATTTGAAAAGACCCTGATGCTGGGAAAGATTGAAGGCAGGAGGAAAGCGGGTGATATAGGATGATGATAAGATGGTTGGATGGCATCCCAACTGAATGGACGCTTTACCATATGAACCACCAGGTAAGTATAGATACTAGATGTGTCTTTTTCTGGCCTTTACATACTCTTGTTGCTGTAAACGGCAAACCTTCTTTTGAAACGTTTTAATTCAAACGGGAACCCTTTCCCCACCTACCCAGGTAACACAGAAAGAAAAACTAGAAGAGTTTGAAAAATGATAGGTGCTTGCTAAAAAATGAGAGAACTTAAAATATAACTTAAAATGACAAGTTGTTTCACTAAGACATTACTGCGTCCTAAAATACAGTAACTGAAAAAGAAAAATCCAGCTAACTGCGTAACAACAGCATAACAAAACACAATACGAAAACGAAAACTTATGAAACACAAAACCAATTGACACACCGCATAAGCCAACAATATGATTAGTTGATCTCATCTATCATTGAAAAACCAGTTTATCAGGGGAAAGCGCGAACGCAGTCCCCCACTACCACAAATTATGCAGTCGAGTTTCCCACATTTGGGGAAATCGCAGGGGTCAGCACATCCGGAGTGCAATGGATAAGCCTCGCCCTGGGAAAACCACCTTCGTGATCATGGTATCTCCCCTGCCAGGTAAGTATGAGTTGCCTTCTACCCACCGCCCAGCACCCTCGAGCTCGCCCCACTTTAAACGCACGGTCACTTCCCTCGCACCACCTCCGCACCCTCCGCCCCCGCGCGGCCCTCGGCCCGGCCTCGCCCACCCGGGGAACAACCTCAGGAACCTCCGCGTGGCCACACGCGGGACACCGAGGCCCGGGGGGAGCGGGCCCAGCAGGCTCTGCGCGCCGCTCATCTGCATACGCCACGCCCCCTGCCGGGATGTCCCGGATGTCACGTTCTTCCACGTGGGGGCGCGGGACCTACTAACCCCACCCGAGACTCGCCGGTGGCTCGTGAGGGGAGCGCGAGGGCGAGTGGCGGCCAGTCGGGGGGGACCTGGGAAGACGCGAGCTCGCGGTGCGCCGCAGTTGAGGGGGTGGGTCGGGGCTCGGGTCTGGTCTCACCTTCCTTTCAGCAAAAAATGTCAGCCCATTTTTGCCCTCGCCTGTCTGAACTCATCTTCTAGTCATGGAAAGCTCAGGAAAGACCTATTTGCCGGTTGACGTTAAGCGCTAAAGCCGCCTTAATAGGAAAGCGTGGCTATGTTTATTTACGGTGTCTCTCTAAATAAAAGTGACAAAAGTGCTTCGGATGTGTAGCCTAACCTAGTGATGCTGGAAGTAAACTCGGGATTCTGTGGCAGAGAGAAACCAGGTGAGAGCGAGTGGTCACCTCCACCGCATCAGGCGGGTGTTCCCGGAGCGCGGTGCTCCAGGGCAGGAGCCCTGGGCTTTGGGCCGCGCCCCCGCCTGCTGCCTCAACGCGCAGACCCTGGGCGGCCCCCCAGGTGTCCTTTGGTCCTTTCCGATCTGACTCGGTCAAAGAGAAACACAGAGGACCGCAGAGAACGTGGTGAAAGCAGACTTTATTCATGAGTACTAACAGCAGGGGAAAGAGCTGGCCGAGCTCCATTCCGAAATGGGCGAGGGGGTCGGAGTGTTTTAAAGGGAGGATGAGCAGGAGGCTCAGAAGAGGCAGCAGTGAAAAACCACAGAGTTGGTCAGCAGAGAGGCAGGCCGGCCGAGTTTGTCAGCGGGCAGTTACTGAAGTTAGGATGGGTCTTCGCACAGAAAGTGGGAGACACAGGCCCTATCGTTCTTTCTTACACTCCAAAGGAATGACTCCCAGCCCAAAGAGAGACCCTTTGGGCTGTAAGAGAACCATCTTTACAATTTGCAAACCCTGTTAAAAGATGCTCTAACAAAGGGCAGTTAGGCGACCTTCCTGTCGGTTCAGTGGTTAAGACTCTGAGCTCCCAATACATAGGGGCAGGGGTTACCCTGGCCAGGGAGCTAAAATGCAGCATACAGAAGCCGAAGAAGAAAGGAAAGAAAAACCGGAGATCAGGGGCCTGTGTCGGGTGTTAGATTTTTTGAGACAGGATTATATATATTATATATACTGTAGACTCTAGTCGCATGTTATTACAAAATATTGAGTATAGTCCTGTGTGCTATATACAGTAGGTCCTCTTTGTCTCTTTTATATATAGTAGTGTGGATATGTTAATCTCCAATTCTGTCTTCTCCGCACCTTTCCCCTTTAGTAACCCTAAGTTTGTTTTCTATGTCTGGGATCAGACAGACATTTTAATGGGGGTGGAGGTCAAGCCAGGGACAGGACCTTATGCTGCTGAAAGCCAGGCTTGAGTCTGGCCAAGTCTCTTAGTGCAGGAAATGGTTTGGAGGGGTTGCTACCTGCTGAGAGTTCTGTAGTTCTCAACTTACATGCTCTATTTTGTGATCAAAGAACATAATTCTGCGCATCCCCCTGGGCAAACCCTGGCTCCTGGCCCCTTCTTTTATATCCTGATCTCCTCTTTGACAGTACTGGGCACTTTTCCACTCAACAACTATTTATTGAATACCCCATGCCAGACACTGTTCAGGAATTTGTCAACAAAAAGGCCTCTTGATATTCATATTTTACTTAGAGAAAGGGGTGTGGGGTGGGAGAAAATTGACAAGAGACACAGTAGGTAAATTAACTGGGATGTTAAGAGCTATGAAAAAGGAAAAAAAAAAAAAACAAACAAGGAGGAAAAGAGGATGGGAGTTGCTATAAGGAGGCAGGTTGCTGTGTTGATTTCGGTGGTCAGGGAAGGCTCCCTGGAGAAGGTGACAATGTGAGCAGACTAGAGGGAGGAGGGGACTAATCATGGGGCTGTCTGGGAAGAGCATCCCTACCCAAAGTTCAGCTAGAGCAGCGTCCAGGTGGGACTGTGTCTGGAGAATAGCAAGGCGGTCCTGAGTACAGAACAAAATTTATGAGTGGTACCGAAACTGAGAGAGGTGACTACGTGGGGACAAGAACTGAGGGTCTTGTAGACCTTTGTGAGGATATAAGTCTGAGTGAACCAGAAGTTTCCAGAAGAGAAGCGGCTTCATCTAAACCCTCCACACCCCACCACAACCCATTCCCCACTCCCCTAGAAAAGGAGAGAAAATCACTCTGGCTATAAAGGTGGCAGAGCGAAAGCAGGGAGATCCTGCGGAATGCAGGCAAGATGATGCTGGCTTTGAAGGGTGGCGCAACGTGCCGCACAAAAAATACCATTTTATTCAAAGGAGTATTTTGAACTAACGGCACTTAAAGAGCACTTAAACGGCACTTGAACGCTCTCTTCAAAAGGGCTTCCCACCAGCCCGGACGGTCTCATCTCGGGCGTCCCAGTGTCGTGTTGCGGCATTTCCAGAAAAAGTGAGGTCCCCGGCCGCTTGATGGCGCGCACCCTTCGATAGCTCAGCTGGTAGAGCGGAGGACTGTAGATCCGACACGTGTGGTCATCCTTAGGTCGCTGGTTCGATTCCGGCTCGAAGGAGGTGCTGGTTACTTTTGCTCCCCAGTGAAAGGCACCCCGCCCCCGGCGCCTCTACCCCGCCCGACACCCTGCGGCAGCGCAGCGTCCTTCTTCCACGGCCAGAGGCGGGAAAGCCTTTGGGAGACCCGCACAGCCCCGCGTTGGCCGTGGCCTGGGGACTCCTGCCCGCAGGCCGCACACAAGCCCGCAGCGCGGTGGCTTCCGCCGCGGGCCACGCCCTCTGCACTTTTCTTCGCTTTCCCACTCCCGCCCCGGCCCCACTCCCGCCCAGGCCCTCCAAACAGCTGCTGCGCACCAAAAGCCCTGGAGCGAGGCCGACAAGCACCCAGGCCGTCACAGGGTCAGGGACAGCAGGGCACCCTTCCTGAAACCCCCTCAATGCCGGCTCAGTCCCCGGCTCTGCCCCCCAAGAAAGCTCACAGTCTTCCAGCCTCCCAGCCTGTCTCTCCGTGCCTGTCTTTCATATGGTCTCTGAGGTGCAGACTTGGGGAGACAGGAAACCTTCCCAACCATCTTAATCTATTTGTGGGGCAGAGCTGCCACCCGGAGATCTTCGGAACCACTGCCAATGGAACATTAGTAAATGCGATGGAAAGAGAAGACTTAAAAGCAGTTGCTCATCAGGACTTGCTCTTATTTGCTGTCCTGAGACCACCATGAGAAGAAGACTGACTTATCCTATTGGAGGATGAAATATGGGAGTGATGATGAAATATGTCTGCTGAGGCCCTTAGACCAACCTGCCCCAACTGTCCCATAAGCTGATTGAAGCTGCATAAGTGAGCCTACATCACTGCCACAGAACTGCCCAGCTGAACCCAACTGCAGCTGATAACCCGAAGGATGGTGGGCAAATAACATGGATGCTATTTTTTAAATTAACTAATCACTTTATTGATTTGCCTGAGTCAGGTCTTAGTCACCATTGCCTAGGCTTAGTTTCTCTGCAATTCTTAACCAGGGGACCAGGGAAGTCATCCACATGGTCACTATTTTAAATTGCTAAGTTTTAGGGTAATTTGTTACACAGCAGTAGATGACTGATACACCACCTTAACCAAATAATGAATGTTAGCGCCATCAATAACTGAATAAACTGGCATCACATGCTTCCAATGTGATGCCCATGGGAGGACACTGGATTAACTTGATACGGCTATCATAATAAAGTACTACTATCTGGATGGTTTGAAACAACAGAAATTTATTCTTTCACAGTTATGGAAGTTAGAAGTTCAAAATCAAGGTGTCAGCAGGACCATGCTCCCTCTGAGATTCTGGGTAGAGTCTGTCCTTGCTTCTTCCTAGCTTCTAGTGGTGACAGTCAATCCATGACTTGCATGACAAGTCACTGCAAGACCACCACTACAAGACCACTGCATCTGTCCTTTGTCATTACATGGCATTATCCTCATATTATCTCTGTCCTTATACAGCATTTTCCTCTTATAAGAGAAATATTCTTACTCGATTAGGACCCACTTTACTGACCTTTTACTGAAAGAAAGCTGAGTGCCGAAGAATTGATGCTTTTGAACTGTGGTGTTGGAGAAGGCTCTTGAGAGTCCCTTGGACTGCGATGAGATCAAACTAGTCAATCCTAAAGGAAATCAGTCCTGAATATTCATTGGAAGGACTGATGCTCAAGCTGGAACTCCAATACTTTGGCCACCTGATTCAAAGAACTGTATCATTAGAAAAGACCTTGATGCTGGGCAAGATTGAAGGCAGGAGGAGAAGGGGACGACAGAGGCTGAGATGGTTGGATGGCATCACGGATTCGACGGACATGAGTTTGAGCAGGCTCTGGGAGTTGGTGATGGACAAGGAAGTCTGGCCTGCTGCAGTCCATTGGGTCACAAAGAGTCGGACACAACTGAGTGACTGGACTGACTTACTGACCTTACCTTAACTTGATTATATCTACAAAGATTCTATTTCCAAATAAGATCGTGTTCATAGGCAGGAGGGATTAGGATATCAACATGTGGTGTTGTTTTTTTCCTGGGTGGGGGGGGAGGACACAGACATAATTCAACCTGTAAACGGATACAGTATCATTTATGTTGTCTACCTGTCAAAAAATACATACTTGAATGTAATTATGAGGACATACAGGACAATTTAAAACCCAAAGGATATTCTACACAATAATAACTGGCCTGTAATTTTCAAAAATGCCTGCATAATGAAATAAAAAAGGGCTGAGAGTTATATCAGATTAAAGAAGGTTAAAAAGTCAGGATACATAATGTAACACATGATTCTGAATTTTCCTTTGCTATAAAGGATTACTGGGAGAATTGAGCAAATGAATAATGTCTATAGAATAAATAACGTATTAATGTTAATTTCTTGATTTTTATAATTACACTGGGGTTAGGTAAGAAAATCCTCTATTTTTAGGAAATATACACTAAGAAAGAAAACTTCCGGAGACAACCAATAATCAAAAAGGGTGCTTGGGACTTCCCGGGTGGTCCAGTGGTTAAGACTCTGTACTTCCACTGCAGGGCGCGGGGGGGTTGGGGTGGGGAGCGGGGCGGCCGCGCGATTCCATCCCTGTTGGGGGAATTAGCATTGCCCCCACCAGACATCTCGGCAAAAAAGAAAAAAGGGTGCTATAACACGTGTTCTAGGATCTTTGAGCAGTCAGGGCCTCAGGAAGCCTTCCCTAATCTTAAAATCTCCAGTCATGCCTCTCGCCTCGCTTTGCTACCTAGCCCGGACCACCCAGGAGCGCACAACAGTTCGTTCAGTCGTTTTGCTCATGGTTGGGGAGGAGCCACTTGATTCCGAGAAATAATCTCGGAAGAGGAAAAGACAAATCTGGCGGTTGAAAAGGGCAGCCTAGTCCTTCAAGAGGAAAACGTGATATTTGCGTGCATTTGATTTTCAGGGACCATTCAACACCCCACCCAGCCCATACACATCTACCCCTTGCAGGGACGGGTTTGCCCTGATAGTCTGTTTTTCTTTCGCTGTTGCAAGATTAGAGTACTACATAATCTGAAAGAAAGATCATGGACGAGGATTAAATTTCATGCTAAATTTAAGACGAAACTCTGCTCTTACTATTTAACATCCGATTGACATCCTGTTGCGTGTCAATTTCAGTAAAAAGAAGGTGAAACCAGACCCAAGCCCGGATCCACCCACCCACCCACCCCCTCAACTGCCGGGCGCCGAACGCCGCGAGCTCGTCTTCCCTGGTCCCCTCTGCAGGTCCCGACTTGTCGCCACGCGTCAGGCACCCCCTCCCCCCATCGAAGATATCCGCGCGTCTCGGGTGGGGTCAGTAGGCTCCGCGGTCCCCAAGGTGAAGCAAAGGACGCCGGAGACACCCACGCAGGGGCGTGGCGTATGTAGATGAGCAGGCGCGCAGAGGTTGCTGGTCCCGCTTCAGCTGGGCCTGCGCGTCCTGCGTGTGGCCACGCGGAGGCTCCTGGGGTTGTCTACGGCTGAGCGAGGCCGCGGCGACGGGCGTGCAGAGGCGGAGGGCCCGGAGTGTGCGGAGTCGGCTGAGAAAGTGACCGTGCCTGGAGGATGGAGCGAGCGCGAGAGTGCTGGGCGGTGCGTGGGCGAAAACTCATACTTACCTGGCAGGGGAGATACCATGATCACGAAGGTGGTTTTCCCAGGGCGAGGCTTATCCATTGCACTCTGGGTGTGCTGACCCCTGCGACTTCCCCAAATGTGGGAAGTTCGACTGCATAATTTGGGGTAGTAGGGGGCTGCGTTCGCTCTTTCCCCTGGTAATTGTGAATACAGATAAAAAGGGACTTATTTGGTGTCTGGAGTATGTGTGTTTCAGTGTTTTATACCCAAAGGCATTTGTAGCGGTGCTCTTTTGTGTCATTTAAGTTTTCGTTTTCTGCTATAAACTTGCTTTCCGTTAGTTATCGTTGTTGTCCAGTGCCTCAGTCCTGCTGATTCTTTGCCACCCCATGAACTGCACCATGCCATCTATCGAAGTGTCCTCAAACTCACGTCCATTAAGTCGAAATGATGCCATCCAACCATCTCATCTTCTGTCGCCCCCTTCTCTTGCTCTCAGTCTTTCCCAGCATCAGGGTCTTTCCCAGTGGTAGCCAAAGTATTGGAGCTTCAACTTTAGCATCAGTCTTTCCAATGAACATTCAGGGTTGATTTCCTGCAGGATTGACTGGTTTGATTTCGTTGCTGTCCAAGGGACTCTCAAGAGTTTTCTCCAGCACCATAGTTCCAAAGCATCCATTCTTTGGCTCTCAGCCTTCTTGATGGTCCAATTCTCACATCTGTATGTGACTGGAAAAGCCATAGCTTTCTATATGGACGTTTGTAAGCAAAGTGATGTCTCTGCTTTTTTAATATGCTGTCTAGATTTGTCATAGCTTTTCTTTAAGGAGCAAGCGTCTTTTAACTTCATGACTGCAGTCACCAACCACAGTTTTGGAGTCCGAGAAAATAGTCTGTCACTGTTTTTCTTTTTTCCCCCATCTATTTGCCATGAAGGGATGGGACCAGATGTCATGATCTTTTGTTTTTTGAATATTGAGTTGTTGTTTTTTTTTTAATTTTTTTATTAGTTGGAGGCTAATTACTTCACAACATTTCAGTGGGTTTTGTCATACATTGATATGAATCAGCCATAGATTTACACTTATTCCCCATCCCTGAATATTGAGTTTTAAGCGAGCGTTTTCACTCTCTTCATCAAGAGGCTCTTTAGTTCTTCACTTTCTGCCATATGGGTGGTGTCATCTGCATACCTCAGGTTATTGATATTTCTCCTCCACCTGATAAGCAGTGAAAAATCAATTTCTTGACAGCTTTCCTTTTACACCCCTATGTGCCCACTGGGGAAAAAAAACTCTCATCCATTTGGAGCCTCACTGGCCTCAGGCAGGCTTGACCCACCTTTTTTCTTCAATGATTTCCTCTGTCACCCTCCTTGCTCACCACATAAACTCCTAATCCCTCACACCCTTGGTTCCCACCACAACCAGCAGTGACTCCCCAAGCCACTTCCACAGACCAGGTTGCTCCTCTTCCTCTCGAACCATAAAGCGTCTCCTGAGGGAAGCCATTTTGTCCACTGCTGTCCTGTCTCTGCCACTAGATGTCTTCCTCTGGCACCTTTGCGATGGTAGGTTTTATGAATGCAACAACTCAATCACTAGCAGTGAATCCAGGGTGGGCTATTTTTAAGAGAGACTAGCACTGAGCTATGGAATAAATGTTTCAATTATTCTGGAGGTACAAAGTAAATTTTTTCCACATGACTTCAAAGCAGTAACACACATTCTTTCCCAAGACCCTTGGATAGTAATTAACTCATTTATACATGTATTTATTAAGCACGCCTCACCTCCCCACACTCATAATTGTTGCCTCCAGTTTACCTCCATCCCGTCAAGCATTCTAAAATGTAAACCAAAAGGTCAGGGGATGTACTTTCCACTGTACTCCCTTCCTAGAAAAAGGCTACCTTGGTAGAAACAGATTAGTTGATGGCTGTATAGAAAATTGTGAACTTCCTATTTTTTAGCATTGACACAGCATCTTCACATTTCCAAAGCACTGTACCAACATTTATTAATCCTCACAACACCCCTGTGAGGTAGGTCAGTATATCCTTCATGGTGGAGAAACAGGCAAAGAGGTCAAATGAACCTTGTGGTCTGAGGCCACAAAGGCAGCTGGTGAAGGGACAGCCCCTGAATCCAGAGGCTGGGGCCCTCCACCCCACGTTCACCCAATGGTGGGCATCACAGGGGCATATTCTCACCAGTGAAGGGGACACGGAGGACAAAACACAATCTCTCAGCCAACACAAACATGGACAATTCAAACGCGCTAAGGAACAACAGTAACACAGAGGAACATTGAGCAGCACACCAGTGAGGCCAGAGACAAGCAGCCGAGGAAGTCTGGAACCACAGTAACGAGCCCTGAGACCCAGGCAGGCGGTCTTCAGAATGGTTTGCAAAAACAATTAGGAACACACTGGAGGGGTGACCAACCCAAATGCCTGTGGTTTCTACATGGGAGACAACTTAGAGTGGAAAAATCCAACCACTCAAGCTAATTTTAAACTGGGAATAACATAATGGTCATTCACATTAGAAAGGTCAATAATATTTGTAAAGTAGCTACTGACATTACCTTAACTTTGTACCCTAACTTTTATTCCAAATATTCCAACTTTTCCCCACGGACAAGTGCTATTCCCTATAGCAGGCCTCTTTCTCTCTACATACCGATCTATACTCTGGCATATGTCTCATGGTTAATTGGCTGAGCTAGAGGTGGAATCCTGGGAATCGTAACAGACCAGAGTCTCTGTTCCAGTTTTAGAGACAGCGGTCTCTAACCTGTCTCTGTCCAATTCCATCTTACAAGAAGTGCTCAAAGCACCCAGAGAAGCAGTTCATTCTTCTGTAAAGTGGTGAACTTGGTTCCATATGCCATTTTAAAAGAAATAAAGAAAAGCTAAGACCTGCACTGTAAAAGCATAGTATAGGAGTAGATTATAACTACTCCAAATTTTAGAGTGATACAATGACCACAGAGTTAAAAACTATCACTGTTATCACTGTTTATTTGACAATAGTTGGTTTAGTCTACAAGTTTAAGGCAAACATACTAATGCATTTGCTTTTCTTCAGAAATCATACTTATAAAGAGTACATAAAGCCTGTCCCAAAACTTCTAAGCAACGTTCATTAATTAAAATAAGTCTGATTAAGATGCTTTACCAGGATACAAGAATGAACTATGGTGGTGTATAATGTTTTTTTTTTTTTTTTAACAAAAATTTTAAAAAAAGGTAACGGCAATCCTTATCTTCGTTTAAACCATGTATTTTGGAAAGGGTTAAACTTCAGAAATTATTTAAAGGTAAATAAGATTGGCAGCCAAAAGGAATACTATTCATAAAATAAACACAGTTATAGAGGCTACTTAAAAAAGACAGAACTCTGGACTTCTGAAGAGGAGGAGGGCGTGATGATGGGAAACTGTCCAAGGCGCAGGTGCCACCACGCAGCCCGCAGACCCGTGGGTGGCACTGATCCATTATTTTTCAGAAAAAGGGAGAGGAGATGCACTCTGTCAGCTGTTTCTTTCATTTCCAGTGAGCAGTAAATGCCTAACATCATTAAGAAAAAATAAAATCTGAAGGAAGGCAGCCCTTTTTAACTGGAAGGCAAGAGTGTGGCTTATGTGTCTCCATTGAGCACTGCCAGGCAGTTCTGCAGCAACTGTAGATTACCCTGAAAAGGAAGGGAACAGAAACAGTGAGGTTCAAATAGTGTGAAAGTGTCTTACTGAAAACACATGGCATTAGAAATCACATTAAGATACCAGAATTGTGAGAGCAATCATTATGTAGAAATAAAGGTTTAAAGACATAAAATTATAGAATCTGTTCCATGCACAATAATATTTTCCACATACTAGATGCTTCAGTAAGTTTCTATCTAAACCAATATTAATATTTGGCATGCTCTAGTGAGGGTTATAAAATATGCCCTTTGTATACAGATTAAACTACTGAGCATGTTCTGATTGTAAGGCAGGTTCTTATTCTTTAGCTATTAAAATATGTTAGCTTAGACTTATAGCAGTTTTATAAAAATAGTAAGATCACACAGAAGTATTCTACAAAAGTCTTACCTAAATGCCCATTTATAAAACATGTGAACTGGCATCCAAATTTAGGAACATACAAAAGTAAATTTAAGTATATTTATGTTACAGTAATATATTAACAGGAGTGAAGGAAATCTCCTTAGAAAGTCAACTAAAATGTATAAAGATGGAATTACAAAATGACCATTTGGCAGTCATCACAAATTAACTGACTCAGGCAAAAAACATGAATGGATCCTATTATGAGACTTAAAATGCCAATACTGTAGCAATTAGCTATGTACAGCTGCATAATTAAAATTTCTGTTAATTAAAATTAAATAAAGCCTCAGTCCCTCAGGGGCATTATCCACATTTCAAGTGGTCAACAGCCACACGTGACTGACGCCAACCACACCGGGCAGTGCCAAAGAGAGTACTTCCACCTCGGCATGACGTTCTGCTGGCCGGTGCTGGCTGAGTGCCGGGGTATTTAACAGTCTCAAGTACCTCCCCACAGAATACCTCTTAATTCTAAAGTATAAAACAGCAACTCAGCCACTGTGAAGCCTGCCGACATCACTTTAAGCAAATGATCAATGTTGTACATTGCCAATAAGGCAGCTAAACAACAGCATGTATCTCCTCACGTGCGAGGCAATGAGACCATCTGAACATTACTCCTGTGTGGGACACCTTCCCAGAGTGCAGAACACAAACCCAGGCATCAGACACACCCGAACTGAGGGACATTCTAAGGGGCCTGTATCCAACACTACGAAGCACAAAGTCAGCAACTTCTCCAGACACCAGAAGTCTAAGACGACAGGTGCACTGAATACACACAATCTCTTCAGTCTCCTTTTGCCATTAAGGACATTATTGCCACAACTAGGGAAATGTGAATACAGGTCTCTGGGTTAGATAACAGAATTATGTCGATACTAATTTCCTCACCTTTATAACTATTTTAAGAAAATTACTTGGGTTTAGGAAATTCACAATGAAATGTGTAAAAGGAAGAAGCACAGTATCTGCAACTTATTCATATGGTTTAAGACAAAAATAAGTGTGTACAGGGGTGTGTGTGTGTAAAGAGAAACAGGGAAGAAGAGGGAGAAAAGGACAAAATCGATGTGATAACATGCACATTTGGGGAGTCTGGGTGAAGAGTATTCAGGAATTCTTTGTACTTTCCTTGCAACATTTCTGAAAGTCTAAAATTAAGTGAAAATAAACAATTTTAGATGTTTAAGTAACTGTCAATTTTTGGCCAGTATAACAACAGAACTGTGACAAATGATTCTAAGCCTGCCTATTGTTATGAAATTACCTTTTTACAGCTGCATCCCTCAACGGGAACCACTAAGTCACAAGATGTATGTGCTGCAGGCTGGCACCTGCCGAAATGCCCCACAAAGGGGCACCTTTCTCTGCACCTACAATAGGCTATGTGGGGACTCATGTCACACCCTCACAGATGGCTCATCATTTTCTTTTGTTACTGCCCCTATCACACATTTTTTATTTCCTTAATAAAGAATCTGAGTCTATTTTCAAGGACACAAAAGTGACCTAACTATCGACTTTTCTGTTATAACTAGACTTCAATTATGTGGTAAAGTCATATATGTCAGTTATAATAAAATCCAAAGTAGTTTCAAACATCTTGCTGTAAATTTAACCATTATCTACTCTTTCTGGAATGGTTTACTTGGATTCTGGGACCAAAATGAGATTTTGTTCAGACTTACAAAATCAGTAAGAAATCTGAGACAACAGAGTTCTCCCAGCTCAGCACTCCTGACGCTGGGGCTGTGTGATCCCCTCCTGTGGGGGCTCTCTGGGGCATCGGAGGATGTTGAGTAGCAACCTTGGCCTCTGGCCTCTACATAACCTACCCATCCCGATTGGTGACAACCAGAAATGTCTTCAGAAATTATTAAATGTCTTCTGGGAGGCAAAATCACCACTAGTTCAGAACAACTGGACTAGAACAGCTGTGAGAAACTGGCACCCAAAGAACACACCTCAGAAAGGATTTGAAAAAGTACAAAATCTGGAAACCAGAGGCTAACACCAATCTATAGCATGGGTCAGCAAACTTTTTTTGTGAAGTGCTAAACAGTAAACATTTTAAACTTTCAGAGACAATTTGATCTGTTTCAACTACTCAACGTTGCTGCAGTAGTTTGAAAGCAATCCTAGACAAAGCGTAAGTGAATAAGCTTGGCTGTGTTTCAATAAAACTTTATAGGTTAAATTTGAGTTTCATGTAATTATCATGTCAAGAAATATTATTCTTTTGATCTTTTTATAATCATTTAAAAACATGAATGTTATTTCTGACTCACAGGCTGTACAAAAACAGGTTATAGTTTGTCAACTCATCCTTAATCTATAACAAAATCCGTGATAGTTTATAACCTCCATTAAAAAGAACATAAACAGTGAACATCAGAAAACCAAAACAGGCTCAATCCTAATGTCCTTCACAGATAAAATGGAGAAATAATGGTGGACAATAGTATAAGTGAATTCATAACTATTCAAATAAATATAACCAAATAAATATTAATTAATAAGTTAATTTCAATTAGTATAGAAAGAACAGAAGGGAACTAAAAGTTTTTTGGTGCCACTTACTTTTATAAATTAGATTAACAAACACTGATTCATTTAATCCTGATCAACCTTTTAAATCAAAACTTAGATGAAGACATAAAAAGGAAGTTCATGCAAATTGCAAATATCAAACAACTGACAGGAAAAACTAGTGTAATAGCCAAATACTACATGATCAAAGCCAAGTTTCCAAAAGATATCAATGAGGTGGGCTACGATTAGCAAGCTAAAATTTAACAGACACACATGTGGCCTACAATTACATTTTTAAAATAAATGCTCAATAAATGAAAAAGTTCTAGAGATCCAGTGTACAACAACGTGAATATACTTAACACTACTCAAACTTTACATTTAAAAATGGTTAATTTTATGTTATTTATCACAAAAATATGAATTTGAGAGTAACATATACACACTTTTTTTTTTTGAAAGTTGCTCAGAAAAAAAAAAGTTGCTCAGTTGTGTCCAACTCTTTGCGACCCCATGGACTGGTCCATGGAATTCTCCAGGCCAGAATACTGGAGTGGGTAGCCTTTCCCTTTTCTAGGGGATCTTCCCAATCCAGGGATCAAACCCAAATCTCTCCCATTGCAGGCGGATTCTTTACAAGCTGAGCCACAAGGGAACATATACACGCTACTATATATAAAATAAACAACAAGGACCTACTGTATAGCACAGGGAACTATACTCAATATTCTGTAATAACCTATAATGGCAAAGAATCTGAAAAAGAATATATACATATATGTATATAACTGAATCACTTTTCTGTACACCTGATCTCAACATAACATTCTAAATCAACTATATACTTCAATTAAAAAAACGTGCTGCAACAAGAAATGTGTACAATAATCATTTCACACACGCAAAAGTGTTCCCATTTTCGGGTATAGTATTTTAAATAAGCAATGACAGTAGGGTAAAGAAAATTTATTTTTTTAACTAGTCAAAAAATGATACTGTTTCTCCATATTATGTACTAGAGTCTTGCAGAGCTGACCATTAGAGACACTGCAGATACTATTCTTGCTGAAATTAGATAAATCTTTAAAATCCCTCTCAAGTCTAAGATTTCCTATTTTTAAAATTAGTATAAAGTATCAGAACAGACTCATTTCTAAATTTTAAGTCACTTAAATTGTTAAATCTTTAGTATGACACTACCTTTGCATGCTTCAGTTCTAACTCTGCCAGTTCCACTAAATTTTTTCTGAACGCAGCAACTCTTCTTGTCTTAAAATCTATAAGTTCTGTGAATAAAACAAATTAGGATTAACTACTTGTATAACAGTGTAAAACATACCTGATGATTAAAGGTTAATATAAGAGTACCTTGTTTTGCAGATTCAGATATTTTTTCAAATTTCTGACAACATAACTGTTGGGATGTTTCAGCCTGCAGAACATCTTTATTTTTCGCTCTTGCTTTATCCAGTGCTTTATTGGCATTTTCATAATCCACTAATGACCTAGATCTTCGATAGAGGAGATCCTATAAAACAGAATGCTTCATGATAACATATGCTGCTGTGTCTAGTAGCTGCTGCCAACCTCCCTCGCCCACCCCAACAACCATCATCGGAGCTAACACTTACACCCTGAATGCCACAGGTCAGTTACTCTTCTAAGTTTTTTTGGTAACAGCTTTACTGAGGTATAACTCATATCACCATATAATTCACCCATTTAAAGAGCACAATTCAACGGTTAGTATGCACACGGAGTTGTGTACCCATCACTACACTCAATTTTAGAACATCTGTCACCCGAAAATAAATCTCACATCCATTGGCAGTCACTCTCCATTTCCTCCCACAGCCCCCACCCCCAGTCGTGGACAACTATTCATCTGCTGTCTCTACAGATTTGCCTATTTTGGACATTTCATTAAAAAAGGAATCCTGGGCTTCCCTGGTGGCTCACGGGTAAAAAATGTGCCTGCCAATGTAAGAGATACGGTTTCCCTCCCTGATCGGGGAAGATCCCACATGTCGTAAGACAACCAACCCCATGTGCCACAACTACTGAGTGTGTGCCCTCGAGCCCGGGAGCCACCACTCCTGAAGCACGTCCGCTGGAGAGCCCGTGCTCTGCAAAGGAGAAACCACCACAAGGAGAAGTCCGTGCACCCCAAGGAGAGAGGAGCCCCAACTCGCCACAACTAGGGAACAGCCCAAGACCCAGCACAGCCAAATAAACAGATTTCTTAAAGGAATCACTTCATACGTGGCCTTCTGTGCCTGGCTTTTATTCATTTTTTTCCTTCTTTGGCTGCTTGCCTTGTGGGATCTTAGCTTTCTGACCAGGGACTGAACCTGGGCCCTCAGCAGTGAAAGAGCAGAGCCCTAACCACTGGACTGTCAGGGAACTCCCGTCTGGCTTTTTCACTTAGCATAAAGTTTCAAGTTCATCTATTTGTAGCATGAATCAGTATTTTCATACCTTTTACTGCTAAATATTTCACTGTATGAATACACCACATTGATTTATCCATTCATCAGTCAAAAGATTCAGTTTGTTTCAACTTTTTGGCTATTTCATAAAAATGCTGTTACGAACTTGTGTGTTGAAGCTTTTCTGTGGATGTGTTTTCATGTTTCACTTCTCTTTCACAGCTCATTATTTAGAAGTAGAATTGCAGGGTCACCTCGTAACTCTATGTTGAACCTCTTGAGAAAATGCCAGACTACTTTCAAAGTGACTGCACCATTTACATTTTTCCACCAAAACTATATGAGGGGTCTCATATCTCCACATTCCTGTCAACACTGTCGTCTTTTTGACTAGAGCTACCTAGTGGGTGTGAAGTGGTAGAACACCATGGTTTGGATGTGTACTTGGTGGCTCAAATGATAAAGAATCTGCCTGGCATGCAGGCAACGCGGGTTCAATTCCTGGATTGGGAAGATCCCCTGAAGAAGGGAATGGCTACTCCCTCCAGTATTCTTGCCTGGAGAATCTCCATGGACAGAGGAGCCTGACAGGCTACAGTCCATGAGGTCACAAAAAGTCAGACACGACTGAGAGACTAACACTTTTCTTTCCCTGACAGTTCAAAATACACAAATAACTCTTTTTTTTAAACAGGTAGCGCATCAAAGACACAGAGATGGCAAATAAGCTTGTGAAAAGATGCTTCACATCCATCAAATGTTATCTGGGAAATGCAGATTAGAACAAGGTTATCACTACATGCCTTGTTAGAATGGCCAAAATCTACAATACTGATAATACTAATTGCTGGTGAGGATGTTAAGCAACAGGAATTCTCATTCATTCTGGTGGGAATGCAATGATATAGCCACTTTGGAAGACAGTTTGACAGAGCAAACTCTTTTATCATATGGTCTAGCAATTACCCTCCTTGCTGTTTATTACTTGAAGGAGTTGAAAACTTATGTTCACACAAAAACCTGCACATGGGTGTTTACAGCAGCTGTGCTCATAACTGCCAAAACTCAGAAGCAACCGTTCAGTTAAGGGTACTGGATAAACAAACTTGATGGACAGAGGCTATTAACTGCTAAAGAGATAAGAGCCATCAAGTCCTGAAAAGCAGAGAGGAAACTTAAACGCACGTTACCAAGTGAAGAAACCAATATGAAAAGACCCAACAATATGTTATTTTGGAAAACGGAAAAACTACGGAGGCAATTAAAGTATCAAAAAGTGTTAGGACGAAGGCGAATGAACAGATGGAACACAGGATTTTTGGGTAGGAAAACTATTCTGTATACTTATGGCACTACACACTTGTCCAAATCCACGGAATGTACAACACCAAGAGTGAACACTAATGTAAACTGCAGTCTTTACTGTTGGGCTTCTTTCACTCAGCAAATTATTTTGAGAGTGACCTATCTTGTTGTATATATGCATAGCTTATTCCTTTTTATTGGTTGAGCAGCCTTCCCTTTTATGAATATATTACAAACAATTACATATTATAATAATAAGTCTTCAAAAGTGAACAATTTATTTTAACCCTGCCCAACCAATGTTAAGTAGTTCATAATACACAATCTGACTGATTTAAAACAAATTCGATATGGACAGTATATCTCTAAGTACTTAAGTCCTCAAAGTTAAAAGGGTTATTTATAATTTGATGAGAAATAAAAGAAGGGTATTCAAAGCACCAGTGACCAGATGGGAATTTTCTGTACATCTCAATTCATAAATTAACACTGAATTGGAGTATCTGAGTCACTAAGATTTCAGTGCTTTAGAAGTTTTTGTTAAACATTTTCTTGATTAGTAAGAGTTTTAGTTTTACACATGGACAGATTTCCAAAAGGAAATTTGAGATGCCTTAAAATAAAACATATCCTTGTTTTATGACTCTCACCCTCAACAGAGGGCTTCCCTGGTGGTTCAGTGGTAAAGAATCTGCCCGCGATGCAGGAAATACAGGAGACGTGGGTTCGATCCCTGGGTCGGGAAGGTCCCCTGGAGGAGGACATGGCAACCCACTCCACTGTTCTTGTTGGGAAAATCCCAAGGACAGAGGAGCCTGGCGGGCTACAGTCCATGCAGTCATGAAGAGTTGGACACATTGAGCAGACACCCGCAACAGAGGACTTAGACAGGCCAAACTAGGAATTCTCTAGCTGTACAACTGTTATTTGGGCGTTTTCATTTTGTCTTTGCAGGTATTGCACCTGGCTAAATATACCAAATTCAAAGAAAAGTTCCAGACAAACTGTATCAGAAATTAATAGAGGAGACTTTAATGTGGGGTTCTGTAACCTACAAGCTATAAAAGGAGGGAAAAAAAAAATCACACTTGAAAATATAATTTAAAATCAAGAGATTAAGTCATCTTAAACCATCTTAAGTCAAACAACTTCTAAGGAGATGATGGGTTTCTGTAAAGCAGTCCATTTTAAAAAACAATGAATAAAATTACCTTAGCAGCTTGGGATTCTCTTAAGTAATATTTTAAAAGGTCAGAAAGCTTGAGGTCCTCATCAGCTGACACTCGTGCTTCTATTTTCTAAAATAGGAAAAAAAAAATTAAGTATTTGATCAGTTCTTACATTCTACACTCAGTACTTTCTTTCTTAATTATTATAAAAAAATTAAAGATATACCATACACAAAAATAAACTCAAAATGGATTAACAATCTAAATATAAGACCAGAAACTATAAAACTCTTAGAGGAAAATATAGGCAGAACACTCTCTGACATAAATCACAGCAAGATCCTCTATGACCCACCTCCCAGAGTAATGGAAATAAAAACAAAAATAAACAAATGGGGCCTAACTAAATTTAAAAGCTTTTGCACAACAAAGAGAACTATAAGCAAGGTGAAAAGGCAGCCTTCAGAATGGGAGGAAATAATAGCAAACGAAACAACTGACAAAGAATTAATCTCCAAAATATACAAGCAGCTCATGTAGCTCAATATCAGAAAAATAAATGACCCAATCAAAAAGTGGGCCAATAGACCTAAACAGACATTTCTTCAAAGAAGACATAGAGATGGTTAACAAACATGTGAAAAGATGCTCAACATCACTCATTATCAGAGAAATGCAAGTCAAAACCACAATGAGGTACCATTTCATGCCGGTCAGAAAGGCTGCCATCAGTCTAGGAAAATAAACGCTGGAGAGGGTGTGGAGAAAGGGAAACCCCTCTTACAGTGTTGGTGGGAATGAAAACTATAGTATAGTCACAATGGAGAACAGTGTGGAGATTCCTTAAAAAACTGTAAATGTAACTGCTATTCGACCCAGCAATCCTACTGCTGGGCATACACATCGAGAAAGCCAGAACTGAAAGAGACATGTGAACTCCAACGTTCATCGCAGCACTGTTTACAATAGCCAGGACATGGAAGCAACCTAGATGTCCGTCGGCAGACAAATGGGTAAGGAAGTAGTGGCACATATACACAATGGATTACTCAGCTATAAAAAAGATTGCATTTGAGTCAGTTCTAATGAGGTAGAGGAAACTGGAGCCTATTATACAGAGTGAAGTAGAAACACCAATACAGTATATTAACACATATATATGGATTTAGAAAGACGGTTGACGATGACCCTATATGCAAGACAGCAAAAGAGACAGATGTAAAGAACAGACTTTTGGACTCTGCGGGAGAAGATGAGGGTGGGCTGACTTGAGCTATTAGCACTGAAACATATATATTACCATATGTAAAACAGATGACCAGTGCGAGTTCAAAGCAAGAAGCACGGCACCCAAAGCTGGTGTTCTGGGACAACCGAGGGATGGGGTGGGAAGGGAGGTGGGAGGGGGTTCAGGACGGGGGGACACGTGGACACCCATGGCTGATTCATGTCCATGTATGGCAAAAACCACAATATTGTAAAGTAATTAGCCTCCAATTAAAAAAAATAAATAAATTTTAAAAAAGAAAAACAAATGAATTAAAAAATTAAAGTTATAAGTAACTACAGTATCAATTCCTATTTAAGCTAAGTTTCCTTTCATTCTATCTATGAGCCTGTTAGTTGTCTTTGTATGTAACTGACAAAAAAAAAAAATTAACAGAAAAATGATGAGATCAAATGAGATTAGTGAATTTATGGAAGGACTCTATATTTGACTCAAGTTCTTGGCTGCTAACTAGTTTCAATATCATCTTTTAGGTTCACCTGTACTTTTCTATTCATTTTAATAGCAACTGATATATACACATGACTATAAAGTAATAAGAGGCTGGCAGTAGTAATGGACTAGGTAATTCAAACCAATCCCCCTGCTGCAGACAGCCACAAAACAACATTAAAACATTAACAAAATGTGCCTGAAGATGCCAAAGAGTAAAAGTAAAAAAAAAAAAAAACTAAAGCAGTGTGGTTAGTCTGAGGTGAGGTAAAGTGGGAAGCAGCCATGTCAGACTAAAAAGATGAGAACTCTTCGTTCACTCTCAAGAGACAGAGGATAAAGAATGTATTATGTCAACCAAATCTAATATGGGAACCTCATTTGGATCCTGACTCAAAGCAAGTCCACTGCAAAAAGCCACTTATAAGATAACTGGGAACATTTGTAAAACAGATATTGATGACACTAAGGAGAATCACTGATAATCATCCTGCTACATTAAAATTGATTCTTAGGTGCTCGCTTCGGCAGCACATACACTAAAATTGGAATAATACAGAGATTAGCATGGCCCCTGCGCAAGGATGACACACAAATTTGTAAAGCGTTCCATATTTTTAATGGAATATCACTCAGCCATTAAAAAGAATACATTTGAATCAGTTCTAATGAGATGGATGAAACTGGAGCCCATTATACAGAGTGAAGTAAGCCAGAAAGATAAACACCAATACAGTATACTAACACATATATATGGAATTTAGAAAGATGGTAACGATAACCCTATATGCAAGACAGAAAAAGAGACACAGATGTATAGAACAGACTTTTGGACTCTATGGGAGAAGGCGAGGGTGGGATGATCTGAGAGAACAGCATCAAAACATGTATACTATCAAGGGTGAAAGAGATCACCATCCCAGGTTGGATGCATGAGACAAGTGCTCAGGGCTGGTGCACTGGGATGACCCAGAGGGATGGGATGGGGAGGGAGGTGGGAGGGGGGCTCAGGATGGGGAACACATGTAAACCCATGGCCGATTCATGTCAATGTATGGCAAAAACCACTACAATACTGTAAAGTAATTAGCCTCCAACTAATAAAAATAAATGGAAAAAAAAATTGATTCTTAGGAAACAACAAGTTCTGTAAAGCAATCATCCTTAAATTTAAAAATACATTTTAAAAACTGATTCTTATCTTTAAAAGAGACAGAAATGTACACAAAGGGCAAAAAACAATAAATATGGACTTTTTGGAATAAAATAACTTTAATGCAGAAAATGTTAACATTAAGAAAATCTGTATGCAGGACAAGCAGCAACAATCAGAACTGGACAGGGAACAGTGGACAAGTTCAAACTGGAAAAGGAGCACGTCAAGGCTGGATACTGTCACCTGCTTATTTAACTTCCATGCACAGTACATCATGCAAAATGCTGGGCTGGATGAGTCACAAGCTGGAATCAAGACTGCTGGGAGAAAGAGCAACCACCTCAGATATGCAGATGATATCACTTTAATGGCAGAAAGTGAAGAGGAACTAAAGAGCCTCTTGATGAGGGTGAAAGAGGAGCATGAAAAAGCTGGCTTAAAACTCAACATTCAAAAAACAAAGATCATGGCATCTGGCCCCATCACTTCATGGCAAATAGATGGAGAAAAAGTGGAAACAGTGTCAGATTTAGTTTTCTTGGGCTCCAAAATCACCACAGACAGTGAATGCAGCCACAAAATTAAAAGACGCTTGCTCCTTAGAAGAATAGCTATGACAAACCGAGACAGTGTATTAAAAAGCAGACATCGCTTTGCCAACAAAGGTCCGTTTAGTCAAAGCTATGATTATTCCAGTAGTCATGTATGGATGCGAGAGTTGGACTATAAAGAAGGCTGAGCGCTAAAGAATTGATGCTTTGGAACTATGGTGCTGGAAAAGACTCTTGAGAGTCCCTTGAAGTGCAAGATCAAACCAGTTAATCCTAAAGAAATCAACCCAGAATATTTATTGGAAGGACTGGTGCTGCAGCTAAAGCTCCAATACTTTGGCCACCTGATTCGAAGAGCTGACTCACTGGAAAAGACCCTGATGCTGGGAAAGACTGATGGCAAGAGAAGGGGGCGACAGAGGATGAGACGGTTGGATGGCATCACCAACTCAATGGACAGGAGTTTGAGCAAACTCCAGGAGATGGTGATGGATAGGGAAGCCTGGCTTGCTGCAGGTTCATGGGGTCGCAGAGTTGGACAAGACTTAGCGACTGAACAATAACAAAAGGAAAGGAAATCTGGGTGACACATGTACAGGAATTCTTTGTACTATTCTTGCAATGTAAGTCAGGAATTGTTGTTTAAAAAAAAAAAAAGTTCTATACACCCACCAGAACAGCTAAAGTAAAAAAAGATACCAAATTTTTCTTTTTTTTTTTTAAAAGATACCAAATATTACAACCCTGTGCAGCAGCCCAGTGCTCACATTCATTCTGGTGGGAATGTAAGCTGGCACAATCACTTTGGGAAACAGTTCACCTACAAAAGTTTTTCACATGGGTATCCTATGAACCATCACTTCTCCAAGTTACATACATTCAACAGAAATGTATACTTATGTTCAGCTGAAGATAAATAAAAAATGGTCTTAACAGTACTCTGTGTAAAGTACCTCAAACTGGCAACTATCCAAATGCCCACCAGTAAAACAAATAATAAGGTGAGGTGTATTCTTGCAGTGGAAAACAATACAGCAATAAGAATGCAGGAACTATACCTACATGCAACACCAATGAATCTCATGTATATAACAATAATTAAAAGAAACCAGACAAAGAAGAATATATATTGCATATGTATTTATATAAGATATGAAAATAAAACTAATTTTTGCTGTTAGAAGCTAGGACAGTGGTTAGTCTTGCAGGAGGTGGTGACTCAGAAGGCAGGTGAAGGGGGACTCGGGCACCTGAATTGCTGTAATGCTCCATTTCTTGATCTGGGTATTCATTACATGGGTGTGTGAAATAATAACCTTTCACTGAGCTGTACGTTTCTGTTATGTGTTTTTTTCTACATGTATAGTATACTTTAATAAAAAGTTAGAAAAAACTTTCTGGAGAAACAAACAACTTCCTGATATGTTAGTTAATATTGGGTGCTTTTAAATGGGGCTCCTCTCCTGCCATTAAGAAGTAGGGTGTGTGTCCTCTTTCTTTGAATCTGGGTTCTAAGACTGCTTGGCCAATACAGGAATGATGCCACCCCAGTTTCCAGGCCCCAGCTTCCTCTTCCCATCATTTGGGATGCTCACTTTTGGAACCTCTTTACCATGCTGTGAAGAAGCCTGAGCAGCTCCATGGAAAAGCCACATGTAGGTGTTATAGCCAACAGCCCTAGCAGAAGTTCCAGCTGCTAGCCAGTATCAACCCTCGGACACAGGAATGATAGAGCCTTCAGATGATTCCAGGCCCTGGCCTTCATAACCTTCCTGTGGAGGTACATCATGGAGCAGAGGCAACCATCTCTGCTGCACCCTTTCTGATTTCCTGAACCAGAGTTCACTGGCTTAACCAAATGGTTGCTGTTTAAAGCTATTGATTTTAGGATGATGTGTAACACAGCCATAGTAACCAGAACACCATGCACATGCTAACGGAAATAAGAATTTGGGGGTTATCAAAATGTGCCACCGGGACCTCGGTCAAGAGAAATGCTTGCTGCAAGGAGCATAGCTGGCTGGCTAATAGCCCCAACTGCAGTATCTCTGGATCTGGAATCATGTTCATACCAAAGTTATGTTCGACCCTTCCCACTCAGCCCATTTTTGCCTGACACAGAACTCCTCTAACGGGCAGCTCTGGCTTAGGGACTCACCTGTGACCTGGATGAAGCTTTCTTAGAACTATGCTGAAGTCTGAAACCCTGCCTAGACAGTCCTCTCTCCTCTCCCTCTCCTTTCACGGTGCAGACCGGCACTGTCATCTGAAGGCTCCTCCTGTCTACTCCTGCTCCTTCCTTTTTGCTTTTCACAATAAATCTCTTGTGCATCTAATCCCATCTTCACATCTGCTTTTGAAAGAACTGGCACATAAGGCTATTTTGTGATAGATCCCTATTCTTTTGATGTAAATGCATAGATTCAAGAAAACTACTATATCTTCCCAGAAAATGCTCACTGGTACAAATATCAAAGGCAGAATAATGGGCTATATGGACCCCAGTATAACATTTATGTATTTAAGAACTTGTTCCTTTGGCAGAGAATATTATTTCTTTCTACTTGTCTTCACTACACATAGCTCAATTGACAAGATCATGATGAAAGCAGACTTCTACAATGGACTAGCCACCACCAATCTTAATTAGCTGCTGCTGCTGCTGCTAAGTCAAGTCAGTTGTGTCTGACTCTGTGCGACCCCATAGACGGCAGCCCACCAGGCTCCTCTGTCCCTCGGATTCTCTGGGCAAGAATACTGGAGTGGGCTGCCATTTCTTTCTCCAAAGCATGAAAGTGAAAAGTGAAAGTAAAGTCGCTCAGTCGTGTCCGACTCTTCACAACCCCGTGGACTGTAGCCTACCAGGCTCCTCTGTCCATGGGATTTCTCAGGTAAGAGTATTGGAGTGGGGTGCCATTGCCTTCTCTGCTTAATTAGCTAAGTACCATCAAACATTTAGTAAACATTTTCACTATTCTATCAATTTATAAAACGTTAAATGTTATTTAATGATCATAATGATTATAAATAAACACAACCCCTGAAAACCAAGACTGTATCAGTATTAAATTATTATTACAATGAATGAAAACTTCATGTAGTTATATATTTGCTTTATACTGATACAACTCACTTTTAACTCAGTATGTCATGGGGGATCAAAAACAATAATCTTGGTAAAGTTATAGTGAACCCAAGGTTTTCTTCTAGCTTACAAAACCCCCAAGAAAAAATGATTTTTTCATAAAAATAAACCCAGTTTCCTACTGAACACATTTTCTGATCAAGAATTTGAACTTTTACACCACAACAAAAAATGAATTTCCTGAAAACCTCATTATTTTCAAATCTGAATCTGCCTCTTCATTCTTCTAAAGTATAATTCATTTTCCTCAATAAAGCTAAAAACAGTCCAACAAGTTAAACACTATTGTAGACATTTAAACTCCCAAAGGTTAATTAATAGTACTTACTCTTGTCTTATCAAACAGTTCTGAAACTTTAAGAAAAAACCTGAAAGGGAAAAATATTTCATCATAAGCTATCTTTGAAATAATTTTCTATTGCAAATGTTCAAAGAACATACCCCAAACCATATTAATAATGAACATTCTTACCTCATTACAATAATATTTAATGATTTTTTTCACTGCAGACTTCATCTAGTTCAACAAAAATCTTTCTTTGTACAAGCACCCATATAACAATTCCCCTTGATGTACTGTTATAGAAAATCCTCCCATTTCAAGGTAACAGTCTAAGCCATACATTAAAAACTTTGTCTCGGGAATTCCCTGGTGGTCCAGTGGTTAAGACTTCATGCTTCCAATGCAAGGGCCTAGGTTCAATCCCTGATCAGGGAACTAGATCCCACATGACACAACTAAGACCCAGTGCAGCCAAATAAATATATTAAATAAATGTTTAAAAAAAGAAAACCTTTGTCTTAATATCCTTTAGTAATATGCCGCATAATATTAAATAAGGTATATACCTTTAAATTACTACAGAAGTACAGAACAATCACATCCAAAGAACTACATTTTAAATATTTTCAAATAGAGCGGCTTTGTTTTGGAAAACAACAGAATAGCCAATTTCTATTTCAGAACTCACTTTCACTTTTTTGGGGGGTGGGTAGGGGGGCTACACTTGCAGCTTGCAGGATGTTCCTGACCAAGGACTGAACCGGGGCCACCTCAGTGAAAGCCCGGACCCTAACTGCCAGGTCACCAAGAAGTCCCCACTGTTGCTTTTAACTAGAAAGTCCATCTTTCAAATGCTGATGCCAACTAAAAAAATATCCCAATGCCAAACTATTAAAGGGCATTCTGTAAAATATGACAGACAATGTTATATTTGGATTAGGGCATATACTATTGAGAGCTGAATTTTATGAACTTCACTTTACTAAAAAGAACTTGCTTTGACAGATTTATGTAAGATAACATATGGTAAGGTGCCTTTTTTTCCTTATCAAAGACTTAAGAACTAACTCTTTGGGAAGGTAGCATGTTAATTAGTTAATTAGTAGGCTATGGTATCCTGCTTTGCTGAAAAATTTGATCTGACATGTCTACTGAGACAGGATATACAAGAGAAAAGTTCAAGAACGTGGTTTAGAGAAGGGCACGGATTATGAACACAGTTTTTCCTCTTATAATTTTAAAAGTATGTCTGAGCTATTTTCAATGGAGAGTTAAGTTTAAACAACATTACACCAGCAACTAAGATTTATGGCTAGATTAAAACTTCAGTTCAGTTCAGTTGCTTAGTCGTGTCTGACTCTTTGTGACCTCATGGACCGCAGCACACCAGGCTTCCCTGTTCACAACCAACTCCTGGAGCTTGCTCAAACTCATGTCCAGTGAGTTGATGACGCCATCCAACCATCTCATCCTCTGTCGTCTCCTTCTCTTCCTGCCTTCAATCCTTCCCAGTATCAGGGTCTTTTCCAGTGAGTCAGTTCTTTGCATCAGGTAGCCAAAGATTAAAACTTGGCCTCCAACACAATATATGTTAATATATATATTCTAATTCTAAAATAGCATTTCTTATTTAAAATAAACTTTATCAAAATCTAAGTACATTTTAATATAAATTCTGTTTCTCTCTCACACACACAAATTGGCAAATTTTCATCAACTAAAACATTGTAAATGTTAAAAATTATATATACTAACGTTGATTTTTATTTCTTGGATTTAAAAAAGTAAGAGAGAAAAGGAAGAGAAAAATAACACCAACCTAAGTTTATAAAGAAGCTCTATACCATCAATGTGTTTTGACAAAAATATTCCAAAATGCCTGCTGGGTCAGCAGAAGTGTGTGTGCCTGAGCTGCCAACAAAAATTTTGTTTTATTTAATGTTTTAAATCAGAATCCTTACTTGCATATATCTGTAGAATCCTGAGTTCCTAAAGCATATAATGAAGAACCAATTCTATTGTAATCATCTGCAGCACCTATGGAAAAAGTTTTAAGGATTTAATATATTTATTCATGGATTAAAAAATAGTTACTGAATACATACCTGCCAAAAAACGTGTATGTAATATGAGATACCGAAGTCTAGAGAAAGAAACGACACAAACTATAATACATTATGATGAATATGGAACGGGAAGTAGCCATAAACTACTTAAGGAGCAGGGGAAACACATATTCCACCTGAGGACGTTAGGGAAGGCTTTACAGACACTACAGCAGCAGTTGAAATTGCAGGGTGAGGAAATCTTTCCTAGGCAAAGTGGAGGAAAGAGCATTCTAGATAAAGAGAAGGGCCTGGAAAAAGACCAGGGAGACATTCAAGAGCAAAGAATATTCAGAGAGACTTCTGGGTCTATAGCACTGTACAGTACAGAGGGTTATTTTTTTTTAAGTAAAACAAAAAAAATTAAGTATTTACTTTTTTTTTGTTCTTAAGGAAACCACTCAGACAGCATTCTCTCCCAAAGGAGGAGGAGAATAATCATCAACAGCAAACAGCAACTGCAAAAGCCAACGCCACGAGCTGGCTTCACGCTGAGGAGAGAATGCTGTGTGAAGTGTGTCTCCTCGTGGTTTCCGGTGCTCTGCATGTTCAGAGAAACTTCTAGAGTAACAAACAATAGAAACGATCCCTGAAAGTACAGTGTTAATATTTACTATTTTAAAATAACAGTATTAAAACCATTATGTGTTAACATAATATTTAAATGAAAAATATTTAAAATCAATTAGCATGTGACACTTGGATTTTTGCAAATCTCTTTTGTGGGTCTGCATTAATAGTCAATAGCTCCATTCTCTTATCTGCTTCTGCATTCACTGTACTGTGACACAAGATTTTTGCTCAAGTATGTGGGGGGAAAAAAAATCCAGCTTCAAACAGGTATGTCATTGGAAAAGCAGGAGGCATTTTACTAATATTTTCAGATAACTGTGGATACTCTACTCAACAAGCAGTAGTTTCTTTAAGGGTGAGTCACACTGGGGAACCTAAAGTCCTATCAATGAAGTCTGTGTACTCCATCACATTAAATCCCAATGATATGTGATATTTATCCCAAGAATATAAGATTGGTTTAGTAACTGAAAATCAATCAACATGATTAATCATATTAACAGACTAAAAAAAAAAAACTGTATGGTTATCTTAATTGCTGCAAAAAGAGTATCTGACAAAATCCAACATTCATTCCTGACTCAAACCTGCTAAAAGACATCTAGGAAAAACCTATATCTAACATCACAATTAAGATGGATGCTTTCCCCACAAGATAAGGAATAAGGTCAAACTGCTTGCCCTCACCACTTTTACCAACATGGTACTAGAGGGTAAAGCTATAGTATAATGGTCAAGGAAAAGAGATAAACATCATTCCAACTGGAACGGAAGAAGTGTAACTGTTTTTATTCGCAGAAGATCATTTATATAGAAAATGCTAAGGAATCTACAAAATAGGTAATGAACTAATAAGTGAGTCAATTTAGAAAGGCTGCAAGATATAAGCTCAATGCTGAAAATACAATGTATTTCTATCTATTGGCAAAAAAAACTAGAAAGTGAAATGTAAAAAATACATCATTTAGAATCACATCAAAAAAGAGATCTAACTAAAGATGTGTAAGAGCTTTACAAAGGAAGCTAGAAAAAATTGCTGAGAGAAGACCAAAGTAAACAGAGATATACCCTGTTCATGTATCAGAAGAACCAATACTTTTGAGATCTTAATCCTCCCCAAATTGATCTATATTCTACACAATTCCAATAAAAAATCCCAGCGGGCATTTTTGTAGAAAATGATGAGCTAATTCTAAAATCCATCTGAAAAAATAAAAAACCTAGAGATGCCAAAGCAACTTTGATAAAGAAGAATAAAGTTGAAAGACTTACACAAGAAAAGAAGTTCAATATCATCAATCACTGAAATTAAAACCACACTGGCCTAGCAGAATGGATAAAATTTAAGAATGCCTTTGTTGGTGAGGATATGAAGCAGCTGGAATTCTCGTGCACAGCGGGTAGGAATGCAGAATGATACAATCATTTCGGAAAAATGTTTGGCAAATTTTTTTTAAAAAGTTAATTATACACTTACATTTGACCCAGTCATTCTACTTCTAGGTACTACCCAAGAGAAATGAAAGCATATGTTCATACAAAGACTTACATATGTCAGCTTTATTTTGAACGGGTGAAAGCTAGCAACAATCCAATTGCCCACCAACTGCTGAATAGACAACTGTGGTATATCTATACAATGGAATACCACTCAGCAATAAAACAGAATCAACTACTGATGCATACAACAACATGGATGAAACTCAAACTAATTTTGTTGAATTTCAAAGCCAGACCATAAAAAGTACATATTGTAGGATTTCATTTATATACAACTCTAGAAAATGCAAATTAATCTACAGAGACAGAAAGCATTATCAGCAGTGGCCTGGGGACAGGGACAGGATGGAGGGATTACGAAGGGCCACAAGGGGACTGTGTGTGGTGATGGACATGTTCATTATGCTGTCTCTAGTGATGATATCATACACGTGTCAAAACTTATCCAATTGTAAACTGTGAACATTGCAGCTTATTGATAGCAATTACACTTCAATACAGCTGTTACAAAAAACCATTAGTCTATGGTGTACTTAACATGACTTTGATCACTTAGAAAATACTGGTTCAATGAATCACACAGTTCTTCCAAATGCAGATGCACTTCAGTATTTATATACTTTTTATAAAGTATCACACTCAGTAATATCACCATCAATCTACTCAGACAAGTCTTTAATTACTGAAAAGCAAACTCATGGTGACTGATACAAGTTTTCCAAGATTCTAATAATTGCTGGAAAGCTTGATTTTAATCATTGTCAACAAACACTGCCAGTAGTTTTCCATGAAGTGTGAGGCTCATTTAATTAATTTTTGATAAAATGTCTACCAAAACACAAGTCTGCAAAAGAGGAGCTTGTCTGTCAGTTGTTCTTTCAAGTAAAAATGGTATTGAAAAAAAGCAGACAGTTCAGTTGCAACTCAGTTGCTTTTCTAGAAAGAACCATCATACATCCATAGGCAAAGTGCTTTATGCATACCTCCCAATCCATCATTCAGAATATTAAAAAAGTATACTCAAGGGAGGAGACTTTCAACAAGTAATAAATTTCACTGCTTCATCAAGGACATTCTTAATTGAATTTTTAAAATTTTGAATGCACTGTGGGAAAGAGTACAAAGACTATTAGTATTAGTACAGTTTGGTGCCACTGCTTTGATTTATCCTAGAGAAAGTGAAAGTTGTCCTAAGACACCAGCAATTTATCCACCACGGCTTTTGCATCGTTCGTGTAAATGTCAACATGGTGAAAAGGACAAAAAAAATCATCCTAGTATTATTATGAAAATAGTTTTGATCTCACAGACTTGCTTAAAAGAGCCTTGAGATCAAAGCTTCATAGACCATAGTTTGAAAATCACTGCCCTATATCAAGACTTTTACAAACTGTAAATAACATAACAACTTGATAATTATTCCATTAAACAATGTAAACTTGAGCCACAGAGAAAAACCTTACTTTTGTGGGATCTTGTCATCCTATCAGATTTAGCAGATGCATCCTTAACTCGGTTATGATATTCTAAAAGGAATGTTCGTTCATGCTCAAAGAAATCATCTACATCCTATGGGATCAAAAGAAAATATGAGCTTTTTTCACTTATTTGCTTTAATCTAACATATAAATCACTTTGCTACCCTTATAATCATAAAAGATCATCATTTAACAGCATAGCCATCTGCTAATAATCAGACATTACACTGATTTCACCAACAAGTTCAAAACAAGTTCAAACTTCAAAAACATCTATCAGGTAAGAAGTCTTCTACAGCAGAAGGCTTATGGTCCCATATGGTCCAAGCTCCCATGTTGTACTCGAACCTATTCCAGCTTGTACTCTCCACTACAATCCTGCTTCTCCAACACATTTATTTCCTGCAGTGGGAGTAATCAATTGCTTTTGAGAAAAAAAAAAGGAAAAAAAAGCCTGGCAGACAAGTAGAAATCTGCTTTTCTTGGTCTGTTACGCATTTTATGGACCATTCCTGAATGCTGCCAAGCCTCAGCCATTGGCCCTCTCTGATTGCTTTCGGGAAGCTGGCCAAATTAGCTATCTGGGAGCAATTTTCGTATTAAACACTGTTTTCAATCTTTTTTGGAACAAAGCTAGAAATCCATTAAAACTAAAAACAATTAACTACTTTTTCCCTTCTAAAATAGCAATTGTTTACTGAAAAAGCACCAGCTGAAATGATGTAACTTAAGACCCATATTAACAGAACATAGTAGCGAAAGTTAGTGTAACAAACTAACTTAAATGTGACTTAAAATCTGTTAATTCATGTGTACTAGTTTTCTTAACTAGTACACGCGAGGTCTATTGGAAAAACAGAGATAAAACTAACTTGCAGAGTTGTAGTGAAGATTAATGAAATGTGGGCTACCAAACACCACACTGCAAATGTTCAAAAAAATGTCAGCTATTACTTTAATAAAATCATCAAACTCATAATCAATATAGTGGTTTATACTTAATGTTAATCAAAAAGTTCAACATAAGCAGCATCAAAATGGAAATAATCTGAAAACAAAACAAAACAAAACAGCCTGAATCATTTTTTGGTCTCACTGCATGGTTTGTGGGATCTTAGTTTCTTTTTTTTTTTTTTGGATCTTAGTTTCTTAACCAGGGGTTGAACCCACTGCCCTTGGCAGTGAAAGCGCCGAGTCCTAACCACTAGACTGCCAGGGAATTCCCATGTCAACTCTTTATTAAAGTAGCCACAGGACATGCACTGTCAACATATCAACTGCCCTGTCTCCACAAAATCAAAGTATAAATCAAACAGTACTTTACACACAAGTTTTAGTAGATATATTTATAAAAACAGGCAATGATGATAAAGCATTATTTATTGCTTTATTATTTGCTTAATAATATTATTATTGGAGTACAATATACCATCATATGATTCTATATAAACCTTGAAAATACATTTTGCAATAAACATTTTTTTCAATATTTTAATGGTAACAGTTGTCAGAAAAATCAATTCTTGTATCATTTTCAGGCCATCATTAAGAAAAATCTAAGTGTTATCTAGGTAATTGTAAGTACATGCATACCTATCATCTCATTGTTTCTAAATCTAACTCAGTCTTTCTAACAATCCTGTAGCTAGGTAGCATTACTAACCACATTTTCAAAATGGGAAACCTGAGATTTAGAGAAAGAAAAGTGACTTTTCTCAAGGTCAAGTAGCTATTATGAGACAAAACCAAAACTTCAACTGAGCTCTTCTAACTTCAAATCTGAACCCAAGTCGGCCCCTAACATTTGTAAAGCCAAGGCTAAGTGTACAAACAGGCAGCCCCTCGGCGCCCCACCCTGTGACTCTGTAAGGCACCCAGAGGGACCTCACGTGCATGTGGCCGGACAGCCACTCCACCCTGCACACCGCTCTTCTTCCCCTGCTGGCCCTCTTCTCCTTGACTACCTGTGGAGGACAGACCACCAGAGGCACTGTCTACTCACCAGCAGATGAATTCAAGGATAAGTCCAGGCAGGACTTGAAGGCAGGCTCGGAATTTGGGCAAGAAAATGTGAGGTTCTAGGTAAGGAGAATGGTCTGGTTTGGAGGACAGGGGTGTAGGCTCTGGGTTGGCAAATCCCCTTGGAGCTGCAGACCTATCACCCCTTAGAGAAAGGAGCTCTCTGAAGAGGGGAACTCAGGGCAAGCGGCCCAGTTTCCCAGGCCTAAGAAGTCTACTATTCAAACTTCTCTTTCATTCCAATATAACTGCCTACACATCGGAAAATCTCAAAGTATCTCCCTCGTAAAAGAAGTAAATTCTCAAAGCAGTACCTCTGTTAACCAAATAGTGTCTTACCTTTACTCCAGAAACAATTACTCCATCTGCTGATTTAACCATGTTTTTAAAGAAATCTTCAAGTTTCTCTTTTTTATTTTTTCCTCGCACACTCAACTGAAACAAAGGTAAATTTAAGTTAGTATTTCTTTTAAGATCGTAAATGAGAAGTTAATACCTCCTTTATTCTCTGTCGTCAAAACATCAATCCCAAAAGGACTCCAGTTTTTAACTTAATAAAATGGCAATTTCATTATGTATGATCAGTAATTTTCAAATTCTGGGAACTTAAAGGAGTTTGGCTTTACCCACAAAGATTCAGGTTCAGCTGATCAAGGCTCAAAAGTGAAAGTGTTAGTCACTCAGTTGTGTCTGATACTTTATGACCCCATGGACTATAGCCTGCCAGGCTCCTCTGTTCATGGAATTTTCCAGGCAAGGATACTGGAGTGGATTGCCATTCCCTTCTCCAGGAGATCTTCCCAATCCAGGAATCAAACCCGGGTCTCCCACATTGCAGGCAGTCTTTACCGCTGAGCCACCAGGGAAGCCCCCCAAATTGTATAAGTACAGTTGATAATTCTGCTCTAAGGAGCCCTTTCATCATACTTTGTCAAACACTACTACATCATATAAAGTCAACTAAAAATTCAATCAGGAGTTTCTCTGAACATGTAAAATTTATTGGAGTACAATATACCATCATATGATTCTATAGAAACTCTGAAAATGTATTTTGCAAATTTTTCACTCTGAACTCCAAATCTCATCTCCTGACCTATTTTGGGGTGAGCAACTCACGAGACAAAGGACACAAAAGATGACTCTGAATGGCATGAACAGTGTATATCTAAAGGCAAAACTGAGAAGCAGTCAACTCTGACTTTACCACTTATTGCATCAGGGCCCCATGAAGGAAGATCTCATCTAATGTCCTTTTCTGCTGCTGGCTTCAATACTCACACTTAAGTAAGTGACTCACAGATCTCTATCACTATGCCTCGGCTCTTTTCGAATCTTAGATTCTATTTCCAATTGCCTCCATCATATTCTTTACATATATATTCCGCTAACCACACATTAGAATATTTTTAACAGTATCTATTACAATCTGATCTCCAAGTTTTCCCTCTTCTTGGTTTCCTATTCATGGTTTTCCCATCTATACAGTCTCTCAAATTCTCATCTGTTCCCTAAAACCCCATCAGTTCAGTAGCTCAGTCATGTCCAACTCTTTTCAACTCCATGGACTGCAGCATGCTAAGCTTACCTGTCCCTCACCAACTCCCAGAGCTTGTTCAAACTCAAGTCCAACGAGTCGGTGATGCCATCCAACCATTTCAGCCTCTGTCCTTTTCTCCTCCTGCCTTCAATCTTTCCCAGCATCAGGGTCTTTTCAAATGAGTCAGTTCTAGGCGTCAGGTGGCCAAAGTACTGGAGTTTCAGCTTCAGCATCAGTCATTCCAATGAATATTCAGGACTGATTAGCTTCAGGATGGACTGGTTGGATCTCTTTGCAGTTCAAGGGACTCTCAAGAGTCTTCTCCAACACCACAGTTCAAAAGCATCAATTCTTTGGTGCTCAGCGTTCTTTATAGTGCAACTCTCATATCCATATGTGACTACTGGAAAAACCATAGCTTTGACTATACAGACCTTTGTTGGGAAAGTAGTGTCTCTGCTTTTTAATGTGCTATCTACGTTTATCATAGCTTCTCTTCCAAGGAGCAAGCATCTTTTAATTTCATGGCTGCAATCATCAACGGCAGTGATTTTGATGCCCAAGAAAATAGTCTGTCACTGTTTCCATTGTTTCCCCATCTATTTGCAATGAAGTGATGGGACCAGATGCCATGATCTTCGTTTTCTGAATGTTGAGTTTTAAGCCAGCTTTTTCCCTTTCCTCTTTCACTTTCATCAAGAGGCTCTTTAGTTCTTTGCTTTCTGCATATAAGTTAAATAAGCAGGGTGACAATATACAGCCTTGACGTACTCCTTTCTCATGTTGGAACCAGTCCATTGTTCCATGTCTGACTTTAACTGTTGCTTCTTGACCTACATACAGATTTCTCAGGAAGCAGGTCAGGTGGTCTGGTATTCCCATCTCTTTAAGAATTTTCCAGTTTGTTGTGATCCACACAGTCAAAGGCTTTGGCATAGTCAATAAAGCAGAAGTAGATGCTTTTCTGGAACTCTCCTGCTTTTTGATCATCCAACGGATGTTGGCAATTTGATCTCTGGTTCCTCTGCCTTTTCTAAATCCATCTTGAACATCTGGAAGTTCACAGTTCACATACTGTTGAAGCCTGGCTTGGATAATTTTGATCATTACTTTGCTAGTGTGTGAGGTGAGTGCAATTGTGTGGTAGTTTAAAAATTCTCTGGCATTGCCTTTCTTTGGGATTGGAATGAAAACTGACCTTTTCCAGTCCTGTGGCCACTGCTGAGTTTTCCAAACTTGCTGGCATATTGAGTGCAGCACTTTCACAGAATCATCTTTTAGGATGTGAAACAGCTTAACTGGAATTCCATCACCTCCACTAGCTTTGTTCGTAATGATGTTTCTTAAGGCCCACTTGACTGGACTCCAGGATGTCTGGCTCTAGGTGAGTGATCACACCATCGTGGTTATCTGGGTCATGAACATCTTTTTTGTATAGTTCTTCTGTGTATTCTTGCCACCTCTTCTTAATATCTTCTGCTTCTGTTAGGTCCATAGCATTTCTGTCCTTTGTTGTGCCCATCTTTGCATGAAATATTCCCTTGGTATCTCTGATTTTCTTGGAGATATCTAGTCTTTCCCATTCTATTGTTTTCCTTTATTTCCTTGCACTGATCACTGAGGAAGGCTTTCTTATCTCTCCTTGCTATTCGTTGGAACTCTGCATTCAAATGGGTATATCTTTCCTTTTCTCCTTTGCCTTTCGCTTCTCTTCTTTTCTTGGCTATTTGTAAGGCCTCCTGAGACAACCATTTTGCCTTTTTGCATTTCTTTTTCTTGGGGATGGTCTTGATCATTGCCTCCTGTACAATGTCATGAACCTCCAGCAACAGTTCTTCAGGCACTCTATCAGATCTAATTCCTTGAATCCATTTGTCACTTCCACTGTATAATTGTTAAGGGGTTTGATTTAGGTCATACCTGAATGATCTAGTGGTATTCCCTACTTCAATTTAAGTCTGAATTTGGCAATAAGGAGTTCATGATAGAGCCACAGTCAGCTCCTGGTCTTGTTTTTGCGGACTGTACAGGGCTTCTCCATCTTCAGCTGCAAAGAACATTATCAATCTGATTTCAGTATTGACCATCTGGTGATATCCGTGTGTAGAGTTATCTCTAGTATTGTTGGAAGAGGGTGTTTGCTATGACCAGTGCGTTCTCTTGGCAAAATTCTGTTAGCCTTTGCCTTGCTTCATTTTGTACTCCAAGGCCAAACTTGCCTCTTACTCCAGGTTATCTCTTGACTTCCTACTTTTGCATTCCAGTCCCCTATGACGAAAAGAACATCTTTCTTGGGTGTTCTAGAAGATCTTGTAGGTCTTCATAGAACTGTTTAACTTCAGCTTCTCTGGCATTAGTGGTTGGGGCAAAGACTTGGGATTACTGTGATACTGAATGGTTTGTCTTGGAAACGAACAGAGATCATTCTGTCATTTTTGAGATTGCACCCAAGTACTGCATTTCAGACTCTTTTGTTAACTATGATGGCTACTCCAGTTCTTCCAAAGGATTCTTGCCCACAGTAGTAGATGTAACAGTCATCTGAGTTAAATTTGCCCATTCCAGTCCATTTTAGTTCACTGATTCCTAAAATGTCAATGTTCACTCTTGCCATCTCTTGTTTGACCACTTCCAATTGATTCATGGATCTAACATTCCAGGTTCCTATGCAATACCGTTCTTTTATTGTTCTTTACAGCATTGAACTTTACTTCCATCACCAGTTACATCCACAACTGGGCACTGTTTTCACTTTGGCTCCGTCTCTTCGTTCTTTCTGGTTATTTCTCCACTCTTCTCCAGTAGCATATTGGGCATGTACTGACCTGGGGAGTTCATCTTTCAGTGTCATATCTTTCTGCCTTATCATATTGTTCATGGGGTTCTCAAGGCAAGAATATTGAAGTAGTCTGCATTTCCTTCTCCAGTGGGCCACATTTTGTCAGAACTCTCCACTATGACCCGTCCATCTTGGGTGGGCCTACACGGCATGCCTCATAGTTTCACTGAGTTAAACAAGGCTGTGGTCCATGTGATCAGTTTGATTAGTTTTCTGTGATTATGGCTTTCATTCCGTCTGCCCTCTGATGGATAAGGATAAGAGACTTATGGAAGCTTCCTGATGGGAGAGACTGACTGTGAAGGTATGAAAGTATGAAAACCCCATACCTTTCACTAAAAATCTTGACACAATCTACAACTTCTTTCTTTTTCCTTCCAAAATCACACTTAGAGCATCTCTTCCATACTTAAATAAGTTCACAGAGTTTCATAATGCTCAGAGACTGAACGCCAATCCCCTTAGCAAGGTACTCAACACTTTGAAAAAACGTGGTTCAGGTTACCTTTCCACCTCCCCCCAACCCCCAAAGAGCCTTATGCTCCACACTGTTGTCAAAAGAGGCTCTGAACTCTTAGGTTCCTCTGTATTTGAAATGGTATCTCCTCTCCCACCAAAAACTCTATTCAGACTTTAACATTCAAAATAAAAGGCATCTCTTCATGAAACCCTTTCAAATTCCCAGTTAGAATTCACTGCTCTATCTTAGGCCTCTCAAAGCTCTCCAGCTTTTTTTTAACCTTATTTTTTATATTAATTATTTCACTAATTCACTCGTTTAATAACAAACCATAATGAATGTAATATTATAACCACGCACTGTGCTGGGTGTTACAAATATTAAGATGATTAAGAGGTGGTCCCTACTCTTAAAGTAACTTATGGTACAGAGGAGGTCAGAGAGAAGCAAACATATAATTACACACAGTATGAGAAGTATAGTGTTAGAGCTACTGATGGGGTATTAGCGAAGCATCCAAGGAACTCAATACGACTGAGGGGTTGAGAAAGTTAAGACTGGAGGCTGACTGACCAGTCAGGGTCAATAACCCAATAACCCAGGCGAAGGTTATGAAAGTCTGGACTAGTCTTTTGGTCTAGTGATGGAAGGAAGTATGCACATTAAAATGAGACAGAGAATCTGGTGACTCCTGATAGGAATAGACAAAAGGAGTCCTGAGTAATTTTCATGGTGGAAGGGACTGGGAGTTATTGATGCCTTCTTTGAGATAAGACAGAGAGTACAAAAGGAGGCATGGATTTAAAAGAAGGGTTCAGCTGAGGGTAAAAGGCCAAGGGATACCTAAACGGAGGTTTTTCAGGAGGCTATTTAATGAATAGTGCTGGGACTCGGGAGTGATACAGTTGGGGCGAGGGGAGCGGCCAAGCGGTGCTGTCCCATGCAGCTTCTGGGATCTTAGTTCCATGACCAAGGATCAAACCCGTGCTCCCAGCAGTGGAAGCACAGAGTCCTAACCACTGGACCACCAAGGAATTCCCATAGATTTCTAAGTTAATAGCATATCAGAATCGATGGAGCCACAGAAGCAGGTATTAAAGAGAATTTACAGAATTAGAAATCTTATATAGACTTGTAGAGAACTCAGTGAGGAACCGTGGAAGAATCAGATTTAAATGAATGGATATATAGAGGGAAAAGCCCATGAAGCAGACTGGGAAGCAGCCATAGAGTTCAGAGGTGAACACATCAAGACGGATTCCCATAGATCCACAAGAACATGGGAGTCAGCATAGCTAGAAAGGTATCTCAGTCAAAATGGAAAAGCATTGATGTATTTCACCACATTAACAGAATAAAAAACATGATCATCTCAACAGATGTACTTTTTCATGATAAAAACACTCAATAAACTAGGAACAGAACTTCTTTAAGCTGACAAAGGGTATCTAGGTTAAAAACCCACACTTAACATCACACTTGATAGTGAAGGAATAAGTGCTTTTTCCCTAAAGATCAGGGACAGAACACGGATGTCTGCTCTTATCATTTCCATTTAACACCGTACTGGAGGTTCCAGCCAGGGCAGTGAGGCAAGCAAAATTTAAAAAGGCATCCAAATTGGAAAGGAGGAAGTAAAAAAGAAAAAAGAAAAGAAAGCTATTAAAGGAGTGTGGCTGCCAAGGTGGTTGAAGGCTATGGGGGGATACAAGAGGTTCGGGCATTTGCTTTCTGACTGGGTCCACTCCCAGTGAACAAGGTCATTATTTGATCATGAAGAATTATTGAAATTAGCTTTAATGGAAAATGACAGAGATCTGTCTAAAGTCATAACACTGCTAGTAGTGATAGAACAGGCATTCTAGGCAAGGTAAGAAAGAAAGAAAAACAAAAGGGCTATTGACAGGGTCAAAGTGCAGGAGAAGTCAAGGGTCTGGGTGCAGCAGTGAGTCAAAGAACTCCAGTGGGAACAGGGAAAAAGGAAGTTGTGAGGACAAGGCTATGTTTGGAGTCCATCATATCAGGGTTTAAGAACTCGGGGGTGAGATGAGGTCCTCAGTGTGGTCACTGATGCCATAGGAAGAAATGAATGAAGGTTAGGAAACATCTGTCTTCTGCTAAAAGTATGAGTTAATCTTGGCATCCAAATAGAGACTCCAAGATCTGTATCATCCACCCACTAAAAAGATTTTTTCCAGGACCACGAATGAAGAAACCTCTTGAGGCAGGGAGGGAGGAAAATCAGCAGCAACCAGCACTGAAGGAGGCAGGTTAAACAGATCAAGAGTCAATGATCAACCCAAAAGTAACTGGGAATTCTTTACCTCAAGAACTTCTCTGGAATTCTGCATAAGGCTTCAGAAGCCTCCAAACTCAAATTTAAGAAACATTAACCGATTTAATAACACTATTTCTTAAGAAGTTCACAATTCAGGATCAAAATCAATATCCCATGCAGTAACATAGTTTAGCATCATTTAAAAAATTAATCTACTCAGGTTCTACTGAAATACTGGATCATCATTAAAAAAGAGTCATATTAAACTGCCTTGAAAAATCAGAACATTTTATAAAACGTATTTATAAGGCCTTAAGCCTTTTCTAACAATTCCCTTTTCCTTCCAATGACTCTTTAAAAATAAACCCTGATCACTGCTTTGATCAATTCAATACTCACATCTTGATTATATTCCAGGAAAACATGGAAATTTAAATCTTTCCTCAAAATGGGATGTGCAGCCACACGACACAGAAACACTTCATGCATTGCAACCGTCTTCTTGAATATTGCCAAATACTCACTAGAAATAATACACAAAATTAAAGGTAAAACACTGCAGAAAAACACCCGCAAGTTTTTTAAGCAAATACTAGGAATTATTCTAAATGCAAAACTAGAGGCACAAAGATATATTCCACGTAAACAAAGGTTTTTAGTTGAACTGTTAACGAAATATATAAAACCCAGCTCTGAAAAGATTTCATGCTAGTTAATAGTATTTATTATATATAAATGTTAATATTTTTAGGTTTTATGAACCTTTCTTCCTATGCAAGTTGATGTTAAAGGTAACTATAGGGCTTTTTGTTTTCAGCTTCAGAGAAAGTATACTACAAATTATAGCATACAATTTTAATGATTCAATTTCTAGATAATTACTGCTTTTAAACACCTTCATACAAGTAAATAAATAACACAAACCTCAGTAAGCATATTTTCAACTTAAATAACTATTTTCATCTAAAGACCCAAGCACACAAGAAAGAAACACACCATGGAGAGACTAGTGTTTTCCATTACATTGAAGAACTGTGTTTAAAACATTTTAATATCATCAGTGAATCACAGCGATCATATAGTAATACATGTCAGTTTGGAAAAAAAAAGACACTCAAGGAAAAGGCCCAATATTCTTGCTTCAATTACGTGCAAGGAGGTTAAGTTTTACATACCAGCAAACCAGCAGGACCAATGTTGGGAGAAGTTTGATCTCTGTGAGGGTAGTCATTCAGTGAAGACAAAAAAGAAGGATGCAGAGGATGGAGGTAGCAGTAGAATAAACCCAAGGTTCTCTGTTATCCAACCCCTAACCAGACCACAAAAGAATCATGATCAGGGCCACTGGAAAACCACAGGTTCAATATTAATGTGCGCTGCCCATTTCCAGCTTTCAGGCTTATAAACTCTAGAAGTTGTACCTGTCCACTATCAGGCTACTGCTTGCACTCAGTATTGACAGAATTCTTAAAATATCTGTCACCTTACCCTTTAACATGGAAGACCTACTTTGTTAACTTCTCTTGTCAAGAGTTTAACATTCTGAAGAAGAGTCTAGTAGCAGCATGAATATATGCTTAAAAACTGAAATTCAGTGGAAGAGGAGAGAAGGAAATGCACAAACAGGAGAAATGATCAGAAAAAGTGATGGAGGTGATGGTAATGCAAGGAAAGTGATTTCCTTGTTTAACTCTCAAAATACAGAAAAACAATATGCAGCAATCCAAAATTATTTCAAATGTGTAAGGGGAAAAACTGTATTTTCAGCGAATATACTAAAAATGAAATAGAATTTTTTCAAGAATTCAATGTATGTCTAGTATGTCAATGTATGTCTAATACGTATGTCAATGTATGTCTAATAATCATTTAATAAAAAACACTAAAAAACTATATTCTCTCATTGCTTTGCTCCTATTCTTTTCCCTTCAGGCAGAAGCCATAGGCAGACAAATGAGGGGGAAAATTACACACACATTCGCACACACACACATACACACACACACTTTTTGAAAAAGAAAGAAGAAAATATCCAGAGTTGCTTAGTGCATACTTATATGAGAAACAGAAATCCTGGTAGAATGCACTTGTCCAAACAAGAGAACCAGGTGGGTAATGACTGAGGCCTTGTAAATAAAAATAAAAGGATCTACATGTGTGTTTTAAAAAATCATTATTTCCCTTTCTACTATCTTTTATGAACTTGTGGATCTTTTGTTTTCAATCTTCAGAGTTTATTGAAAATAGCAATTTAAAGAATTTTACAATGCAGACAATTCTATAATTTTCCTGTAGGCTCTGATCATGATAGTTAACACTGGTTGTATGGCTTCCTGCATCTTCCAGAAAGGGTCACTGTGATGAAATGATTGAAAGGATGGGATATCAGAGAGCAGAGAAACAAAAACAAAAACCAAACAAACAAAAAAAGGGCATAAAAACAAGCACAAATAACAACAAAAGTCACATACGCTTCCAATTCCTGTTTCATCTTCGTGAATTCCTCCTTTGTCATAGATCCTTCTCCTTCTCCAAGTTTCTGCAGTTTCTCCCTTGAGGCATCAAAATCAGGTCTTGGTGGTGCTGGAGGGATCTGTCACAGAATAAAATCACTAGTTTTGTTCTGACTGTGCCATGCAGCAGGAGGATCTTAGTTCCCAAAAAGGGATATATCCCACACCTCCTGCAGTGAAAGCACAGTCTTAACCACTGGACCGTCAGGGAAGTCCCCTAAACCACTAGTTTTAAAGATTTTTATTTCTCTCAGTATTTGCACTATCGCCACCACAAAAGACTTGTCTCATCGGTTCTCCCTTGAGCTGGCCCGCTGTTCTAACAGCATCTCCCACTCTAATAAACTTTACTTCCCTCTCAAAAAAAAAAGACTCCTGTCCGATAGAGCTAAAGACATCCTGAATGAATGAGGAATATCCTAATTAAGGTTAGAGAAGTTGATTAAGTCTAGAAATTAAGATTCGTGAAGTCCTTAACACCAAGGAAGAAACAGAGCGCAGCACTATCTTCTGGTATCAGATCAGCAGCACCCAAACTTTAGGAAGAGGATACGTCAAGGCTGTATACTGTCACCCTGCTTATTTAACTTATATGCAGAGTACATCATGAGAAACACTGGGCTGGAAGAAGCACAAGCTGGAATCAAGATTGCTGGGAGAAATATCAATAACCTCAGATATGTAGATGAGACCTTATGGCAGAAAGTGAAGAACTAATGAGCCTCTTGATGAAAGTGAAAGAAGAGAGTGAAAAAGCTGGCTTAAAGCTCAACATTCAGAAAACTAAGATCATGGAATCCAGTCCAATCACTTCACGGCAAATAGAGGGGGAAACAGTGTAAACAGTGGCTGACTTTATTTTTCCGGGTTCCAAAATCACTGCAGATGGTGATTGCAGCCATGAAATTAAAAGATGCTTACTCCTTGGAAGGAAAGTTATGACCAACCTAGACAGCATATTAAAAAGCAGAGACATTACTTTGTCAACAAAGGTCTGTCTAGTCAAGGCTATGGTTTTTTTCCAGTGGTCATGTATGGATGTGAGAGTTGGACTATAAAGAAAGCTGAACACTGAAGAATTGATTCTTTTGAACTGTGGTGTTGGAGAAGACTCTTGAGAGTTCCTTGGACAGCAAGAAGGAGATCCAACCAGTCCATCCTAAAATAAATCAGTCCTGGGTGTTTACTGAAGGACTGATGTTGAAGCTGAAACTCCAATACTTTGGCCACCTCATGTGAAGAGTTGACTCATTGGAAAAGACCCTGGTGCTGGGAAAGATTGAAGGCGGGAGGAGGAGACGACAGAGGATGAAATGGTTGGATGGCATCACTGACTCAATGGACATGAGTTTGGGTAAACTCCGGAAGTTGGTGATGGACAGGGAGGCCTGGCGTGCTGCGGTTCATGGGGTCGCAAAGAGTCGGACATGACTGAGCAACTGAACTGAACTGAACCCACTCTTTAGTCTGTAGACTCCTATGTGACAACCTAGAGCTCTCAAATGTATATGCACATAAGCTCTAAGTACACACTAATTAAATGTGTTGCAAATATGCATGCTATTTTTCCAAAGTATGTACATGGTATGATTGGAGTGTACCAGAGGCAGAAAGCACTGACTCAACTACAAGAGAATAAGGCACAGACGAATGACTAACCTCCCCCTAGTCTCCCACAGTGAGGGGGAAAGTAAGCACTTACCCTAAATAAAAATACAAGGTCTGAAAGAGATGTATCACTCAAGGGAATGATATAAGAAAAAAAAAAATCGATCTTAGAGGAAGAGCCTGCAAGTAAGAACTGTGAAGGGGAAATGATGGAAAGCAAAGATAGCAAGTTAGCAGAAGGAAAGGTGAGTAGGGGGAAGTTAAAACAGCAACGACCAGAAGAAAAGGACTATATCAAGGAAAGCAACAGAGAAGGGAGCACCCGGTACAGACTGGCACATGTTCATTGCTGCCCACACACGACATCTACTGTGTGCCAGGCGTGATGCTGGACGACCAGCACATAAATAAGGCATGGTCTTGATCTTTGAGGACGGTTTAATCTATGAGAAAAAAGTAGTAAGAAAATAACACCATACAAGAAGGTGAGGGGGAAAAGGGTGGAAACAGGAGAGCTTCCAGGCTAGTAAACACACTGACATGCTGGGAAAATGGAAGGTGGTACATCCTGGCAAGGGCATGAGGGTTCTGTGCCAACCCTTCACCCCAATATCTCATCCTATGCATCTCTTCCACTGGGCTGTTCCTCAGTTGTTTTCTTTATAAAAACTGGCAATTAACAACAACAAAAGCACTGCCTCTTGTGCACCAAACTGGAGTTGTAGAAAGAAAAAAAAAAAATGCAAATGACTGAGAGTAAGGGCCACAAGGATAAAGATGGAATCAGGTCAGGATGATTTCAAGGAAATCAAATGAAACAGTTCCAGAAATCTGAGTGTGGTCAACAGCTGAGGCACACCAGGTGCATATTCACATTAGATATTCTCTCAGGAGCCCTTCAACTCTAAACATCTGTCTACCTAGTGGTTCAAAACCAATATGGTCTGTAACACCTCCTTAGTTATTACCCCCCAGGACAACAAGCTCATTTCAATTCTAATAAACAGTAAGAATTTAAGTTTATATGAGGGAGCGTTACATATCGATATTGCCACACTCCCAAACAAGACAACTTGGGATAAAAGGTGGCAGTCAATTATGTTTCAGTCAATTTTTTAAAAAATTACATCAGTTCACTTGAAGTGTTGAATAAGATTTCCACACATAATGAAGTATCCAAAAAGCTCCTAGAAAATAGGATTAAAATGGAACCTCAATACTTACAATGTAACCTGCATAGTCTTCATTTTCAATGAAGGAATCGTGAAGCCAGATAAATTCTTCATGTTGTCGAACAACAGAAAACTCGTTCTGTTTAAAATTTGGCAATGAGCTCTGCAAACACAGAGATTCTCTCAAATGAAAATTAAGATTAGACTATATAAGCTTCTACGAACATTTTATACCTTATTTTCTAAACTTAGTCTTTAATGAAAAATAAGCAGCAGTGAATTATATATAAACTAAAATACAATTTCTAATTATGCTAAAAACCAAAATTCTAGTCATATTACATATGTAACAGCACAATAATTAAAATAAGTAAAAAGTAAGTAAGTAAGTAAAAAAATCCCGTTTACCTTTGTGTGAACAGTGAATTTTACTTTGTCTCTCTCACTCAGAGCATCAGAAATGTCCACCTGCAGAGCAGCATCACTCTGAAGATCTACATTTATTGCTTTAAGCTAGAAAAAAATAATACCTCAGTGAAAACACTATAGGTTTTTATGCAAATTCATTCTTCTCCTAGACAATAAGAAGTGCAAAAACAAAAAACTAAAATAGCGAATCTTAGATCTAACAAGTATGCAAGTTCATTTAATCTATCTTTTTTTGGGGGGCGGTGCTTTGGGTATCAATTTTCATTCTACACCTTTCAACTATCTTTTGTATGAGTCAATGTGCTAACTATGATTTACTATAGTTTCACCCAAAAAGTAAACTATTTTCCAAAAAGATGGTCTTTTACAAGTTCAAGTGTCCTAAAATTAAGAAACGTATCTACCTTTAAGAATAAGAAAGATAATAAAAAGAATAACGGCCAATCATTTAAATTTTATTGCTTATTTTAATTCAGGAATATATAATAAAATTAATGCAGTTAAACATATTATATATATGCAAAGTGCTAAGAAAAATGCTAACAAATAATAATTAACTCCTGTGATATGTATTAAATTTTACTCTATAGCTTCAGTACATTAAAAGAATTGGGTATATTCCCTATTTAGTGCTTCTATTTACTCATCTACGAGAAGACTTCACTCATAATTCTAACCGCAATTTTACTCATTCTTAAATATCACTCATTTTTCTTCCCTTTTAAACAGATTAACATTCTAATATCTTAGGGTAATTTGGAGATTTACAAAAGAAGCAAATACACTAAAAGATAAAATCAAGTCTTAGCCAGATGCAAAGATACGAAATATTAAAAATCTAACTAATTAGCCTGCTTCCAACACTCTAGCTGTACAAGCAGGACTGCCTTTGGAATCTTCCCGAATCATTAGGGCTTCAAATTTCAATCATGATGCAAATGGAAAAAATGCTAGAAGCAAAACTGTTCACTCTATGATCTCAATTATATTTTTTAAAAATGCATACATAAAATTATTATGTATAGGAAATACAACAAAATGTGAGTTGCAGTGGATTTTCTTCTATGTTCTTTTATTCTCCCAACTTTCCACAATATGCATGAATTACTTTTATAAAATTGGAAAAAAGCCTCTAAGAAATTTTGTGACTTATTAAAAAGATGATTTTTGTGAAGTTTCTCATTAAATAGAGTTGTTTATTAGTAATGAAAGTAAAATGCTATTTCACTTTTGCACTACTGGTTCTATATTGAGTAGACGTATTTTTAAAAAATAAATAACATTACAATCTAACTTAACAATCACAGAAGAAATGAATCATTATTTAAAATGCATGATACTATCTATGATGGCCTTTAACAAAAACTTTATTGGTAACTTTAATAAGTTTATACTGAATTTAAATTTCAACCAGCAATCATATTTTTAAGTTAACACTATAAACTTACATAAAAATGTTTTAAAAATCACTATTGTACTCTGCTACATGTAGCCATTGTCTGATAAAAGAAATTAAAGGCTGTCCTGGATTACAAAGAAATTTTCTTTTTCATTTTCCAATTACCTTCATTGCTTCCACAATACTGGAAACATTAGAGTCTCTGTTCTTTGGTTTTCTTGCTTTTATTTAGTCTTATCAGGTCTTCAAACTGTTTCCTACCTCTTCTCTAACCTCTTACCTTAATTCTAATTTAAGAAATCTGTTTCCTTATTTCTTTTTATTCATATTGAGGCCACTCTTAAGATGTTTATTGTGGTCGGCTGAATTAGAGCTCTCCCAAAGACATCCACGTCCAAATCCCTGTGGATGTGACCTCATATGGTAAAAACAACAACAAAAAAGATGTGGAGTTTATCCTGGATTACCCAGGTGGGCCCTAAATACAATTACATGTATCTTTATAAGAGGGAGATTGGACACAGACAAAAGGAGAGAAAGCAACTTAACTAAGGAGGCAGAGATTAGAGTGGTAAAGCCACAAGCCAAGGAGTGCAGGCGGCCGCGAGAGAGCTGGAAGAGACAACTAACTCTTCGCTAGAGCCTCAGGGAGCGTGGCCCTGCCAACACCTTGATTTCAGCTCAGTGATACTGATTTCAGACTTCTGGCCTGCAGAATTGTGAGAGAATAAAACTCTGTTGTATTAACCCATCACGTTTGTGGTAACTTGTTACAGCAGCCCCAGGAAACTAATAAATTTGTCTTATGGATTTTGGAATAGCAATCTTGGCAGTCCTTCATTAATGTCTCCCTGCCTGGTCTAGCATTTCTCAGACACAACTGGCAAGATCAGCTTGGATGCTTATTAAAAAACACAGAATCCTATGTGCTATCACAGACGTATCAAAACAATTTTCAGAATAAGCCTTAAAAACCACATGAGGGAACGCTAGTCTAGATTTTCCAGACTGTCTTTACATTCTGTCAAAACTTTGTCTCAGTTGCTAATATTTTCTTTTTAATGATTACATAAAAACATTTTGCCAGACTTCATATCTCTAAGTACATTTTAATTTTCAGGTTTATTTTTTTAACCACTGCACTATTAATCTGGAAACACACCTTTCAGGATTTCTACATATGAACAGCTGTTATTTATTCTTCCAATTAAAGATTATTTCAAATTATTAACATATTTCTCTGTCTTCTATTTCAGTATCCTTTTATACCACAACCACTATTTCCCTTTTTTTGCTTTGTTTTGTCTGACAGTAAACACTTGGCTTTTTAAAATTGCAACTCATCAATAAAAGTATTTCTATATACAAAAAAGTATACCTCTATTACACATTCCTATATTCCTATATATCACTTTTGGTCTTGTACTCTATTTTTTTAGGTACAGTTTACATATAATGAAATGCAGATTTTAAGGATATAACTTGAAAAGTTTTAACAAATAAGTAGATCATACCCTTGTAATCATCACCATAATCAGGATATGGAACATTTCCATCAGTCCCAGAAGTTCCCTCTACTTCTTTCTAACCTTTCTATAAATTCTCTTCTTGTATGCTTTACTAAAGCACCCCATATAATAGCCTTAACAGCTATTAATTCAACCTGCCATTTGCTTCTTTCATTCTTTTAACAGCTGAGTTCTAGAACTGATCTCAGGAAAATGTACATGAATTACAAATGTGGTCACAGCAAAATGCTGATGGTAAGATTCTGATTCTTCCTCTTTACATCTCATAAGTTCAGCTAAGTATCAGCAGAAGCATTCATTTTGATAGTGGATGTTCCTATGGTCAGTTCCCATATACACGTCAGACTACAATTTTTTTCCATTTCCTGGGCCTATGGAGAAGGATTATTTTGTCTGAACACAAGATTTGTTTCACACACATAAGGGTTTGCCAGCCAATAAAATCATCTCCCACATCAATACAAAACTCTCTGAAAGATAATCTGGATGGATAAACAAGGTCCCACTGTATAGCACAGGGAACTGTATTCAATATCCTAGGATAAGCCACAATGGAAAAGAATTAAAAAAAAAAAAGAATGTTTGTATGTGTAAGGGCTTCCCTGATAGCTCAGTTGGTAAAGAATCCACCTGCCCCAGTTCGATTCCTGGGTCAGGAAGATCTGCTGGAGAAGGGATAGGCTATCCACTCCAGTATTCTGGCCTGGAGAATCCCATGGACTGTATAGTCCATAGGGTCCCAAAGAATGGGACACAGCTGAGCTATTTTCACTACTATATATGTATAACCGAGTCACTTTGCTGTATTGCAGGGGTGGACACAACACTGTTAATCAACTATACTTCAATTTAAAAAAATTTAAAAAGAAAGATAATCTGATACCATATTTCATCAATTGCAGATGCATATTTTCCACATTTTAATGTATCTGAAATAAGGATGCCCTGTAATTGATGACAAATTAATAGTTTAGTTGGCTGTATTTTTTTCTTAGTGGTACATGTAAGAAAATATATCTTCCAATCAACTGCACCTTAGATTTAATAAAATATCGTATTGTAAATTTAGTGGGGTTTTTTTTCTTTCTTTCTTTTCTTGGCCCTGTTGTGCAGTTTGCAGGATCTTAGTTCCTCAACTAGAGATGGAACCCCACCCCATGCAGTGGAATCACAGAGTCCTAACCCTGGACTGCAGGGAACTTCTGTAAATTTAGTGCTAATTAGACACAATGTACACAGATTTTTGCCTGGAGAAGGAAATGGCAACCCACTCCAGTATCCTTGCCTGGAAAATCCCATGGACAGAGGAGCCTGGCAGGCTACATTCCATGGGGTCACAAAGAGCTGGACACGACTGAGTGACCTCACACATACACACACGCACAGATTTTGCAAGCAGACTATCTTCTTGGTTTAGAGAAAAATAAGTAATTTTAGGTAGCTTTTATTAAGGGGAGGAGTGAAGCAAACAACTGTGATTTATTAACATTTAACTGTGTGCAACTAGTCAGGTCAGTTTGAGGATATTCTAATTAGACTACACTCATCAGTTTAATCCTAATCTGGGTCAATAAACTTTGTACTTTCTTTTGTCAAACACTTACTAGGTTAAACACTTGTGTCATGGTCAAGAGAAAGCCCAGGCAGAGGAAATGGATTAAGCAACATAAATACACTATCCTTAGAAATATAAAGACACTGCCCTACAGCTAATAGATTAATTCTTCATGTATAATTAGTAAAGGCAACATTCACTACTAGTTTAGTACATTGATGTGTTTACACATTAAAGTATCTACTTTATGACACTCCTAAAAAACTATCTTTTTTCAGAAAAGTAAATACATGTACAGAGATAGATTGATGGGAGGAGGAGGAAGAAGGGAGCAAAGTAACTGACTTTTGTATTGCCACAGCTTCCCAACCAGTCTCTTGCTTCTGTCCTCTTTCCTCTTCAATCTACATTCCATATAGGGCCACTGGAACGATACCACTAAACTAGAACTCATTCCCCTGCTCAAAACCTAAGGGGTTCTCCCTTGGAGAAAAGCCTAGTCCTTACAATGAGCCCCCAGGCCCTATTCTTCTGGCTCAATGCAGCCCTGAAAGAAAGGTGCAAACCATAATAGTGCTAAGAAACTATTTCTAGAGAATTATAGTATAATCAGTGAAAAACCCCATGAGATAGACAGAAATTCTGGTTCTGGCCAAAATTTAAATCTATTTTACTCCTAGTCCAGTTAGGATTTAAAAAAAAAAAAATTATTATTATTTTTTTTTTAACTTGAAGTACAGTTGATTTACAACCAGTTATAATTTTGGAGATGGTGAGGGATAGGTAGGCCTGGTGTGCTGCAGTCCATGGGGTCGCAAAGAGTTGGACACGATTTAGTGACTGAACAACAACAAGTAATTCTGGAAGTCCTGTAATGAATTATTTCCATTATTATACCCAGTATACTCAGCAGTCAAATCAATGGTTGATATACATACACCTTCTGGAAACTAGATTTCATCTACCATACCAGAAATAAGTCACTTGATGTCACTCCAATACCTTTCTCACCGGTCTTGTCAACTCTCACTGCTCTTTGCCATACCTGACTTGCAAACTCCCACCTGGAAGATCAATTCAATCAACATTTTTTGCTTTCTGAGCTGAGTGTGGCTAGAGAAAAGTCACAACTGTTTGTTGCACTTGTCCACTACAAATTACTGGTCTCAAAACTGCATTAGATCCTTAAAATCATTCACAGTCCTAGGCCAATCTGCTCAGCTCCCCTTCTGACTCCCTGAGCAACTACTCCAAACCTTTCCTGTCTCAAGCCTCAGCCACATTTCCACCCCTATGCTCAATAAGGGACACTGCCTCCCACATCTCCAAAAAATAAACACCAGCAGCTGTTACCCCTTCAGACCCATCAATAAATCTTTCTACAAATAGATTTGGACTCAATGCCTCTGCTTTCTCAGAAGACATGGTGTCCTACAGAGAGCTGAGCTTTCTGGCCACCTGAGCACATAACCTTCCTGTCTGCTCTAGCACTGCTCTTCTAGTCAAATTAAGCCTGGTCTCACAAAACCTCCACACAGTGAGGACCTAATTTCCAAATCCAATACTTTGCAGTCTTCTTGACCTCTCTTCGGTCTTTTGCCTTGATGATCATTCTGACCCTTTCCCTTAAAACTCTCAGCTTCTGGGAATGCTTCTCATTCTCTTCCTGCCCATCTCAGCCCCGTCAATTAGTCCATTTTCTCCCCCTGGCATGTGAATCTTGTTTCCTCTGGGTATCTAGCCTTCATAACCTCAGCCATTCTTGACTAATAACTCCTGAATTTATACCTTCAACTTACATCTCTTATTCTAAGTTCCCAATCATAATTTCAAGTTACCAACTAGATACATCCATCTGGATGTATCTATTGTTTAGGGTTTATGTATTTATTGCTTAATACTTATTAAACCACCGAGCGCCTTCAGTATGCCAACCGCTGCCGGAGGTGCTAGGGTGAAAAGACACAATCTTTGTCCTTTCAGATCTTAGTTTGTGGTTTTGGGGGAAAGAGTTTAGGCACTTCAAATCTAGCATATCTGAAAACCAAACCTATTATCCACCTTCTAACTCTCCTCTCCTCTCCTATATTCCTCATCTCCTTCTCCTCTGCCCAGCCCATGTATTTCTTAAGCCACTATGCCCTGTCCATTCTGTCTCCTAGACATCTCTTTGCTATGTCCTCTCCTTCATCCCTTTTCCCACTGCATGGCCTTAGTTCTACCTTTAACATTTCTCATCTGGACTGCCACAATGGCCTGGTAACTGCTTTCTGCAAGAAAAGCATCTTCCACACTGGAGTCATCTACAATGCTATATGTCCTTCCCAGCTAAGAACCCTCAGGACTTTCCACTGGCTGGATTTTTTATCATTATGCACTTTATCTGTACTACCAGTATTTACTCCTGCCTCCAATGAGAACCAGTGCTGCAGGTGGAACCAAATGACTTATCTACACATGTTATCTTCTCTGCTGACTAGCCCTCCCCTTCCCTAACAGCCTACACAATTTCTGATCAACATTTAAGGTTTAGCTCCTTTAGGAGACAGCACCACAGTTAACGGGATTCCCTGGTGGCTCAGCGGTGAAGAATAGACCTGCAATGCAAGAAATGCAGGTTTGATCCCTGGGTCAGAAAGATCCCCTGGAGAAGGAATTGGCAAACCACACCGGTATTCCTGCCTGGAGAATCCCATGCACAGAGGAATCTGGTGGGCTACAGTCCATGGGGTCACAAAACAGTTGGATGTGACAGCCCAGGACCCATAGTTAGATTCCCTCTGAGTTTGAATCTATTTCCTACTGGCTGTAGGAATCTGGGCAAGTTACTGTCTAAACCTGACTTTTCCTTTCCAAAGTAGGAATAACAGAAGCAGTTACTTCACAAGGATTTGAGAAGTGAGTTAATATATGGAAAGTCCCTGGCATGCAGCAGATGCTTCAGCAGTGCGTAGCTATCGTTACGTCATCACCCTCCTTGGGACTCCCTCAGCACTTCACCCTAAGTCCCATACTACACTGCCATGGTCCCAGCTTTCTCTTCTTCCTCTGCCAACATTCAACTTATCCTTTGCTAACAAAATCTATGTGACATTTTTATCTGAAATAACTATCAATAAATGTGAAATGTACTCAAGCTAAATGCTGAGAAGGTACAAAAGAAAATGTAGACATCTGGGCCAAGTCTTAAAAGATAAGCCAAATTTCATGTGGAAAAAAAGAGGTGAAGGGAAAAAACCACTCCATAACATTGACAAGCATGCATAAAACAGACATTAGAAAGGGCAGACGTGCTTGACAAATAGTCTAGAATATGCCTACAGTGTGTGTGTTGGGGAGGGGGTGTCTGCCGGGCCATCTTGAGAATGAAGTCGGCCAGAAAGGATGATGAACGGTATTCAACGCTAGCATAAGGAGTTTAGACCTTACTGCAAAAAGAACTGGGTCCAAGTAAGTGCTTGTGACTACTGGTGCCATACGATTCAATCACTTCAGTTAGATAAACTAGCAGTCATGTGAAGTCTGGACTGGAAAACAGAGACACCAGAGACAGAGACCAATAACAGATACTGCTACAAGCCAGGCAAGAGATGGCAGGGACCTCAACTGAGGTAAACAAAAGATGGGCTAAACAATATTTCTGAGGTGAAATTATCTGGCCTTGATGATTGTTCTGGTATGGGGATGAAGGATATGATTCAGAGGCTTCTTGGCCTGCAGGAATGGAAATGATATTAATGAAGATAAGAAATACAGAGGGAGGAGCAAGGCGAGGAGTCCAGGACAGGTGTAGTTCCTCCACCTGAAGTAATTCTGAAAACAATAAACATATTATTTAGAATTCAAATCAAATGCTAACAGAACTATGCCATCATGCTGGCACCTACTGCTCTATTTAACAAGGACATCAGAGCAAAATGTGTCCAGTTCAAAGGGCTCATTTGTTTACTAAATAATATGTTACTGTCCTGCCTTTGGGAAAGAAAAAAATACCCTATTATGTAGAGGTGTAACCAAAGAGATTAAACGTGACCAATATTTTCAATGCTGTGTATTCTTAAAGTCTGCTTTTTATGTTTCTCATGAAACAGTATTTTCTTAAAGCTCTAAGATTCTCTTCTGCTCCAAATATCATAATGAAAATTCAAGGCTGCTTATAAATGTATTTAAAAATACTGTCTTTAATTTTGCTTGCTTACTGCTTTGAATGAAGTGCTTACATTATTATTTTTGAATCTGTGATGTTCCCCTCTGCAATTTGTATCAAACAGGTATTTCATGCTTTCTCTTTATCAAGACTTTCTTAAAAGGCTGAACAAGACAATCTGAACTAAAAGTGCAATGCCTAAAAGTTCTACTAATCTATTTCTATGAAGACAAACACAATATAAGGAAATTTAAACAGGCCTGCAATTTCTCTTCCTGAAATGAGGAAATAGCAGGATAACTTTGTGCAGCCATAATCAAACTTCATGTACAACAGAATCTTCTTGTTAACAAAGTAATTTTCTTCCCTCCCCATCTCAAGAGACTGATTTACTAGACAGAGGGCCCAGAACCTTTGACTTTAGTTTTTCAAACACCCCAGGTGATTCTGATGCAAGTGTTTCAAGGAGACTGAGAAATATGTGCACTGGCTTTGATGTCAGCTACATGGTTTAAAGTCCACCTCTCCGACTCACTGACTATGTGACTTCAGACCATTTACTTAGTTTCCCTGAGGTTCAGATTTCTCCTCTGTAAAAGGGGATACTAAAAGCTTCACAAGAATGATGAGAAGATACAAGGAAACAGTGCTTACACACTGCTAACACACTCTCCAGCTGCGGCTATTACTAGGATACACCTAGTTCCACAGGACAAAAATAGGGAAGAACTGGACATTTAGACATATTCATCATGACATTCTAAATGCTTTCAAATTCATGGTAATGTTTGTTGGGTTTTTTTTTTTTTTTTTCCATTTCACATTAAAATTTTCATCTGCAAAATTCTGTAAGAATCTCCTGGTCACCCATGCCTTTCATCTCACTCTGCCTTTAATCTGCAATACATGAAAAGTTTCTGGACACATTACTTAAGAGGTTCCAGTTTGATAAGCAAATCTCATCAAAGCCATAAGGCTTGGAACACAAATATTCACCAGAAAATACTCTATTTTTCACATCAACATAAATACTCAAAAAATTAATACTTTTACTGGACATTAGGTTTTACAAGCTAGCAAATCCTGTTTGCTTTTCCTGTTTTGTGTAAACAGAGAAATGTATTAACTCCTCATCTATAAAAGTATACTGCACCCTTTGCATCTTTCTTACCATGTTAAAGCTTTATAAAGGTCATCAGTTAATACTATCTTATCTTTAATTTTTAAAAAAGGGAATAAAATCTTAGAAGAGTATTTTATCTTCTGCCAAAACTCGACTAACAGACGTGTCTCTCACATTATCAAAGATAAACAAGTAAAAGCAAAACAGCAAAGTAAAGCTCAGGCTGTTAAATGTGAAGGAACCATGGAACGCTGCTGAGTTGCAATCATGTATCAGTATCTTTCAAGTGCTCGGCTTGTACAAGGCACTATACAGATTACCACCCTTCAGCCAAGGTAAATGGGGGCAGAGTGGAAGGGAGGAATCACAGTTCTGAAGGCCGTTTCTGAAGGGAACTGCAGTTTGCCTCAAATCACCACCAAGGGGTCTCCGCAAAAGATGTGTCTTTTGGACATTAGGAAAAGTAAAGGTACTGTGGGCTACCAGCACTTTGCAAAATCTCGTAGGATACTGATAAGACCCGGCGACTGTAAAATCCCTTGCAAAAGGATAATTTACAACAAGCCAGCACTACAACATTTTAGAGAGAGAGGAGGGTGGGCGGAGACGGGTTCGAGAGGTCCCCAAGGGGAAATTCAGGGTGCGGGCAGGAAGGTCGGACAATGGGTTTCACAGACCCCGACTTGGGGCGGGGGGCGGGGACTGTCCAGCTCCGGCTTCCCCCTCCACTTCCCCACCTGCACCCGGAGCGGGCGGGGAAGGCGGTCCCCCGCAGGGTCGGAGCCGGGGCGGAGGGCCGAGAGCGGCCGCGGGTCCCCGGGAAATCAGAACCGCACGGCCCAAGGGAAGAAGGGCGGCAGGAGGGCGGGGCGCAGTGCGGCGAGGAAACCGAAAGGAGGCCGGCGACGAGCGGGTGCCGCGCGGCGGGGGACCCCCCTCCGGTAACCCACCCCAGGGCCAAGGCGAAGGAGGGGGTCCCGCGAGCCAGAAGAAGGCAGAACTTACTCCGCGGTCCTCCTCCGAGAGGAAGTCGGGGCCGTCGTCCAGGCCTTCCTGCGGGGTCGGCGGGGCCCGGCGCGCCGGGGAGAGAGGATGGAGCGGGGGAGACACAAAGGGAGACGTTAGTGCCCGGCCGGCGCGGCCCCCGCGCCCGCCCCGCGCCCGCCGCCCCCACCGCGCGCCCTGGGCTCGGCGCCGCGAACACCCACCATCATGGCTGCTCCGAGACGAGGGCCAGCGCAGGCGCGCACCGCACCGCGGGCCGGAGGGAGCCGGCGGCGGCGGCGGCTGCAGGCGGGCGGGGCGGGGCCGGCGGCGGGGCCTCGGAGCAGCTCCGCCCCGCCCCGCCCCTCCCGCCCCGACGCGGGGGGCCGGGGTCTGAGAGCGCGGAAGAAGGAGTCAGTGCCCTCCGCCCAAGGTCGTAGCATCCTAGGCCGAGAGCGCCCAGGCCCAGGCGCACGTGTCTGGAGACCGCTCGCGGCTGGCCGGTTCAGACCCGGGAAGGGCCGAAGGGCCACCCGGGGAGCTGTCCAGTTCCCTTTCCCTGAGGGCTGTAGCGAAAACCAAGCAAGTGCCCTCCGGGAGCCCCAAGAAACCTCTAGTTTTTGTATGGTGCCACACGATAATTAATCACAATTAATATTTTGCCCGTGGATGTTGTGGGAACCAAGGCTCTTTACACAGTCATTGGTCAGGGGCTGTAATAAAGCTTTTATTGCTGGCAAGGTAATAACTACCTCAGGGTGTGGGGCACTAATAGTTGAGCACTATATAAATGAGCTGTACACTCTACTAGAGTATTCCTTTTCTTTATACCAAGAACTGTCCCAAAGCCCACTCTACCTGTCCAGTTCTATAGCACCAGGTGTCCACAGGCACTTGAAACAAGACAAAATCATTCCTTACCCCCTGCTCCACTTCTTGTGTTACACAGAAGTGCACACACGTGTACAGACAAAAAAAGCAATCCTGCGTTTCCATTCAGTTTATGGCATCAGCATGTTCAGATGTTCAGGCCAGAAACCTCAAAGTCCCATTCAAGTCCTTCCTTCCTCTCCCTCAGTCCTCACACCATTTAGTAACCAAAGCCCATTACATCTATAGTTGATTATCTGCCATTACCTCTTACATTGGTCTCCTTCCTCCTTCCAACTCCCTTCCACAACAGTTACCCTCAGCATCTCTTGTCTGGCCTGTTTTTTAAAAACCATTTTTAAAAATTGAAGTAGAGCCCCTAGTGTATAGCATGGGCTTCCCTGGTAGCTCAGCTGGTAAAGAATCTGCCTGCCAATGCAGGAGACATGGGTTCCTTCCCTGGGTTGGGAAGATCCCCTGGAGGAGGAAATGGCAACCTACTCCAGTATTCTTGCCTGGGAAATCCCATAGCAGAGGAACCTGGCGGGCTACAGTTCAGTTCAGTTCAGTTCAGTGGCTCAGTCATGTCCAACTCTTTGTGACCCCATGGACTGCAGCACGCCAGGCCTCCCTGTCCATCACCAACTCCCAGAGCTTACTCAAACTCATGTCCATAGAGTCAGTGATGCCATCCAACCATTTCATCCTCTGTTGTCCCCTTCTCCTCCCACCTTCAATCTTTCCCAGCATCAGGGTCTTTTCAAGTGAGTCAGCTCTTCGCATCAGGTGGCCAAAGTATTGGGGCTTCAGCTTCAACATCAGTCCTTCCAATGAATATTCAGGACTGATTTCCTTTAGAATGGACTGGTTGGGTCTTCTTGCAGAAGAGTCTTCTCCAACATCACAGTTGAAGAGCATCAATTCTTTGGCGCTCAGCGTTCTTTATAGTCCAACTCTCACATCCAAACCTGACCACTGGCTACAGTTCATGGGGTGACAGAGTAGCACACAGTTGAGCAACTGATCATGAGCGCATACTGCACAAGAGGTCCTTGTGTTTATCTGCTTTATACATAGCAGTGCGTATATGTTAATCCCAAACTCCATATTTCTCTCTCCCCACCCTTGTCCGGCCCTTTGCAATACTCTCATAACTTCTCTTGCCATTCTATATATACCGCTGCCAGTTTTCCTCCTAAGACACAGATATTGATGATTATGTTACTACCCTGTTCAGTAATCTTCCCAGGTCTCCGTTATGTGAAGGTCCAGCTCTTCAGCCTGTGAGTCCCTATTTTGCCAGGCCCTCCCATCCTATCTTATTAAATTGAAGCTCTCAAAACAGTAATGGGTGTTTTTTGGGTTTTTTTTTTTTTTTTTGGTCAGGTTCCACGACTTGCAGGATCTTAGTTACCCAACCAGGGATTGAACCTGTACCCTCTGCAGTGAAAGCACACAGTCCTAGCCACTGGACTGCCAGGGAATTTCTACAAAACAATAATGTTAAACTTTCAGACATTTTCATGAGAAATTGTAGGTTTCATTTTATGTGTAAGGAGAATTGAGGCATAGAAAGATTTAAGTTACTGCCCCAACAAGGGTTATTCTCCAACATGGGGTGGGGGGGGGGGGGGAATGACTTTATTTTTTGTTTGTTTCTTGTTTCCCAGTGCAATGTAATAACTACTAGGGTGGTGTTTTTCACTGGGAGTCATGAGGCATCATGTGGTGTCAGTGTAGTGTGATGAAATGTCAGAAGGAATGTCCCAGTAACTTGTTGCTGATAAAATGTGTCAGTATTTCCCAATAATTTGTTTTTGGTTTTAAGATAATGCCTATAAGGTTACACTTCTTATGTGGAGACAGAAGCAAGGAGCTACAATTAATGAGCTCAGGATTTGTACACAACTGGTAGGAGGGTGAGGTGTGTTCTTGTGGACAAAGATCAAGAAGTGCCACATAAGATGATTCCAAATGCCTCTGTATTAACCAAGGGTTTTAAATTTCAATAATTAAGCCAAGTCCAGGAACACTATACAGAAACACTGAAATTCTCAAATGCCAAAACTTTAAGATCACTAGTTCTGAAAAAAAACAAAAAGGCAGGATTTAAGTTATGAGTAACTGGGACTTTCCTGGTGGTCCAGTGGCTAGGAATCTGAGCTCCCAGTGCAGGGGGCCAGTGTTCGATTCCTGGTCAGGGAACTAGATTCCATATGCTGCAAACTAAGAGTTCATATGCCACAACTGGGATTTGGTGCAGCCAAATGAAAATAAAATTTTAAAACAAGATATAAGTAACCAACTAAAATGATCAACAAAGGCATATAGTAATTACTGTAGCTAAAATCAATAGCTGAAAACTCGCATGAATAGAGAACTCAATCTTGAAACAATAAAGTTGTTCATTAACATTTGAGCCTTCCTTTCTGAGCAAAGGTCTCAAGATATATTTTGTAAATGATAAAAAAAAAAGGAGTTATAAGTAACTGATACTAACAACTATCAAAAAGACAGATATAGAAGTTCAGGAATATGAAAAGAAATTAAGGTAGAAGTTTACATAACAGATTTTTTAACTACCTGTAAAATAAATCAAGAAGATATTAAAGCTAAACCCCTTTCTTAATACTTTTAACCAAATAATCAATCTTCATCTTGTTTTGATAGATTTCTATGAAATTACCTACTTTATATAAATTTCATGAGCAAATTATGTTGAATCACAATTTGATTACGTCACAGATTCAACAGGAAAGTAAAATGTTATAATTATGAACAATTTCCCAGTGGTGTGCTTAAGCAAAAGGCATGCATTGGGAGACTTCCCTGGTGGTATAGTGGCTAAGACTCAATGCAGGGGTTGTGGGTTGGATTCCTGGTCAGGAAACCAAGATCAAACATGCTTCATGATGTGGCCAAAAAAAGAGACATGCATTGGAAGATTTTAAAGGAGAGTAAGATTTCAGAGAATAATGAATGAGTTACCTTAAAATTCTGGAAATAAACAGTTGTATTGGTGTTGAACATTTTTTGTCAAACAAAAGTTTTGTTTTGTTTTGTTTTTCTAGAAGAAAAACTTTAAACATATGAAATAGTAATTGTTTAAGTTAGATGAAGAAGGGGCTTCCCTGGTGGCTCAGTAGTAAAGAATTTGCCTGCCAATTCAGGGGATCTGGGTTCAATCCCTGGTCAGGGAACTAGATCCCACATGCCACAACTAAGATCCAGCACAACCAAAAAATAAGTAAATAAAAGAATAAATTTAAGAAAAAAAAGCTTACTATCTGTTTCCTTCTAGGAGTTTTATGGTCTCAGGTCTTATATTTAAGTGTTTAATCCATTTTGAGTTAATTTTTTATATAGTGTAAGATAGCGGTCCACTTTCTTTCTTTTGCATGTGGCTATTTGGTTTTCCCAACACCATTTATTGAAGTGCCAGATATTAATTGATGTGTTTTTTAAGGAGAAAGTTTAGAAAATAAATTGAAGATTGTCTTTTCACACACATATATCTCGAAAAGTAGATTGTGATTGCCAAGGACTGAGGGATGGGGAAATAGGGAATGACTGATAAAGGGTATGTGGTTACATTTTTAGGGTGATGACAATGTTCTAAAATTAGTGGTTTTGGTTACACAAGGTGGATATACTAAAAACCATGGAATCATACACTTTAAAAGGGTGAATTTTATGGTATGTGAATTATTTCTCAATTTAAAGAAGAAAGAAAGAAGTGATTTGGGGAATTTCTTTTTTAGGATCCTACAAATGGTTTTTTTTTTTTAAGAATGATATTCCAAAAAGTCACAGAATTCTTTTGTGAAAAGATAGCTGCATCTTTGCATAAAGGGAAGATGAGTAATGTTTACAAATCCCAGGCCTTGCTTGGAAAACCTGTTGCTTCCCTACTGCTTTCATCTTTTGTTGTTGTTGTTTAGTTGCTAAGTTATGTCTGACTCTTTGCATTCATCTTTTTAGGAGTAGCTTATCCCTTTGCTTAAGATCTAAGAGTACCTGGGCAAGAACCATTTTTCCAGCAAAGACTAATGGGGTTAAACCCCAGGAATCCTGTGAACTGGCCTCAGCCCATGGCTATATCATGGGAGTCTCAAGAATGGAAACTTTCAGGAATCAGAAAACTCTCCAAGCTTCCCAAGCAAAAGGCCTAGAAATCCCTCCAAATGGCTGAGCCTGAGGCCCTGCTCCTCCTTCTGTCTGTCTCTTCAGAAGTGTTGCTTGGCCTCAGCTGGCACAAGAGTATCCAGACACATGAAGTTCTCCACTTTAGGAGTCAGTTTAGACACTGCACTCAGCAGGAATAAAATGACAGGTCCAGGAACCCTTCGCTTAGTGGTGCTGAACTTTCCCTCTCATTGTAGGAAATAGAATCAGACTGTGTCTGGCCCAGAAAGGGGAGCTGCCTAGATTTTAGTCTGTGCAGGTAATGCAAGACCGCCCCTGTTCTCACTGCCTGAAGTTACTTCCCTCTTCATCTGTGCCTCCCCAACCTTCCCATCCTTCATGATGGGCCCAGAAGTCGCCTCCACCACCGCCCCTTCTTTACCTGGAATAGTTAGGAAAGAACATGGGCTTTGGGGACAGTCTCCTGTCCAAATCTTGGCCCTGTATCGTGTAACTGTGGGTGAAGAAAGTTGTCTTTCTGAGCCTGTTTCCTTGCTTCGTAATATGGCAATGCTCACGTAGACTCTGGAGTTAGATGGGCTGAGTGTAAATCTCACCTTTGCCATTTGATTATCATGGAGCCTCAAACACTTTTATAAGCTATTTTTGTTCTTTGGTTTCTACATTAAAATGGGAATAATAGCACATACCCACATACCTATCTCAAAGTGGTTGAAGAGGTTTAAAATCTTAGAAAGCACACAGAAGAGTGCCTGGCTTACAGCAAAAGCTCAGATATTTGTTTCAATGCTATTGTCATCATTTGCTTAGAACTATCTGTCCACTCGAGAGATAGTGAGCCTCCAAAACCATGTTTAAGTCATGGACAGTAAATCCCTGGTCACAGACGACTGGGCCAGAGAAGGACATCTGACTAAAGCTGGCTGGGCCAATCAGATTCTTCTGCGTAAGGGTCTTAGAGACATGCGGCAACAGAGTTGGAAGCCCAGTCATGTTAATGGCAGGGCCTGTCAAAAGAGGCAGGCACCCCAGAATACTACTGAGGTTCCTAGAGTTGCTCTGACCCCAGTCCATTAAGATGCCTGATGGTTTACCTTACTTTTGTATCCAGTGAGATATTCCAGCTCTCTTCCAGTAACATCTTCTTTGGTTAAGCTTTTGCTTACTTGTAAGGAAAAGAAGTCTCAATGAATACAAATATATGTACTTTTGTACTGTTAGTTAATACAAGTGCATACATAAATAAAATTTAAAGTTTAAGAGCCATATTATTTGAGATTATGCCAACTGCTTTAATCGATAAACCTAAAACTTCAATGATGTAACCCTATATGATTTACTTCTAACTTAAGCAAAATGTATTTGGCAGTGGTGGGGGTTTGGGGGGGCTATTTTGAGAGTCTCAGCTACACGAAGATTGGTATTCAGGAACTCAGGCCTCCAATCCTGGGGTTCTACATCCCTTTTAAGACAGTCATGGTGGCCACAGAATTCAGAAAATCTGTAGACTTGAATGGGAAAAAATTTACATCTCTATTTTCTCCAGCCTTTACTGTAGGCAAAAAATCTCAGTACCCATGACTGCCGTGGAGACAACTCACAGATATTTTCATGTTATACTACAGTTGTTACAGAATCTCAAAATAATGTTTATGTTCACTACTATTTCAAAGTCAAGGTAGCTACTAGATCTAGTTATGTAATGTGTTAAAAAAAGAAAAAGCACATAAATTATTATATCACAGTTTTTAAAACAAACTCCAATACCTATATTTCAATGTGATTTGTTTTCTTTATAATCCTGTTTTATGCATGTAAAACATTATTCTGGAATTCCACAAAATTCCTGACCAGTTCTCCTCAAAAGTACCTGTCAAAGTCATGAAAACCAGGGAAGACCAAGACATTGTCACAGACTGAAGGAAGCTGAGGAGACATAACCACTAGAGAGACAATGTGGTATCCTGAATTAGATCTCAGAACAAAAAAGGGATATTAATGGAAAAACTGGTGAAATTGGAATAAATTCTGGAGTTTACTTAATAATACTGTAGCAATGCTGGCTTTGGCAAATGTACTGCAGTAATGTAAGATGATGACGTCAGAGGAAACTAGAACTGAGTGGACAGCATGTGGGAATTCTGCTATTGCAATGGACTGAATGTTCATATCCCCCAGATCCATATCCCGAGCCCCACGGTGATGGTATTCAGAGGTGGGTTCTTTGGGAGATGATCAGTGTCCCCATGAATGGGATTAGCACCCTCATAAACAAGGCCCTAGAGAGACCCCACACCCCTTCTCCCATGTGAGGTTACAGTAGGAAGATGACCATCTTCCTATAGTAGGAAGCAGGCCCTCATCAGACACCAAATCTGCTGGTGCCTTGATCTTGGACTTCCCAGCCTCCAAAACTGGGAGAAATAAATTTCTGTTGTTTATAAGCCACTGGGTCTATATTTTGTAATAGCAGCCCAAATGGACTAAGATACTATCTTGGCCACTTCTCTGTAAATCTAAAATTATTCCAAAGTATAAAGTTTATGAAAAAAGAAAAAGGTTCTGAGAAGGAATGCAGGCATCCATGGTACAAAATAAATAGGAACGCCTGCCCAGGAGGTTCAGATGTTATTAAACAAGGGCAGAGAAAGCATCAGGATCAAATAGGAAGCTTTGGTGGCCCAGGCCTGGTAACAGGAACATCTCCTCTGCCCACATTCAGTCACATGGCCCCCTCCTGATGCAAGGGGTCTAGGAAAGGAGAGTAACCTCTGGGCTGAGCGGCAAGAACTCTGTGCTTCGGAAGGGCGTGTGACTCAGCTAGCCATCTGCCACTGGAGTTCAAGCAGCAGAGTCACAGACTTCCTGTCTACCAGTCAAGATTCTAACAGGAAACAGATGTCACACTCCTTAAGAGATTCAGAAAGGGTTCATTTACAAAGTGAAAAAGTTCAAGGTTGAGGGTGGGGATAAGGCAGAACTAGGGCCAGCAGAACCCACGCCAGCAGAAGTCCCCAAAGGACTTAAATCTTGAGGACAGGAATAAGTCCACCATAGCACAGGACAGTAAGGAGTCCTTAATAGATCCTCAACAAATATTATTAACTAAATTGCAATAAACTGGAATTTAAAAGCTGGGAAATATATATGGAATGGTCTCCAAGATAGATTGTAGGAATTTTTAACTGAGAGCTGCATATGGTATGAAATTAAAAGATAAAGAAGGGGAAAAAAGCTGGGAAATAACATTATAGAGTAAGGCTGATGATGAGCAAAAAAAAAAAAAAAAAGGTTAAAGGATGACTCCTTCAAGTGCAAAGAACTGAGTCAGACAGAACTGTACTTGAGTACTTACTCTGTCATTTCTTGGTGAAATAGGACTTGTTTTTATAAATATTAAAACACTGAATATAAATACATCCCTAAATTGTGTTTCCATCTCTGACCTGAGTCTAGAGGGTGACTGCCCCGGGGCAAGAAAGAGTGGGCCCTTGCTTTCGTTTGCAGGACACTCAGCTGGAGGAAGTAGTTATAACATACAGTGCCCACAACAGCTGAAACCAGATATATACATATTTTAATTTTATGGCTGCACAGCGGGTGAGATCTTAGTTCCATGCCCAGAGATCGAACTCCTGCTCCCTGCAGTGGAAACTCAGAGTCTTAACCACTGGACCACCAGGGAATTCCCTGACAATATGCTTGCCTGTTCTAAGACTTTGCCATGGGGCTGGAATGGAGAGGGAGAGAGTATCACCAGTTCCTTTTAGCCTTGATGGAGAGAAAAGGAGTCGAGAGGAGAAGAGGGCATGGACAGTCACAGGGGGTCTTGATTTCCTCTCTTCTGACTTTAGGTCTGGAAAGAATGGGGCATCAGATGCATGGGGCATACGCTAATGTAGGGAGATGTTCTTGCTCAGTTTTAGGGCTGAGAGGGCTGCCCCCTTGTTAATCTAGCAGTTCAGCCCCACCAGGCAGAGAGAAGTCATGAGTTTTTTTTCTTTGGGGATATGATTGAGGCCCAGAGTTTCCCCACCCCTCAGCCCTTCCTCAAAGTCAGAAGACAGCTGAGTTGGGTGCCGGCAAGTCTTCCATGGGCAAGGCACCTAGCAGATGTTGGCATTGCGTATGTCAGCTATGAGGATTCAGACAATACCTTGAGAAGTTCTATACAACCTTCTCCGTGCTTAAAGATCCTGGAGCAGAACACACGATACCTTTCTGTCTCCACCTGCAATCTTTCTGGCACGACTTCTATCTGGGCCTCCTCGGAAGCAGAGAGTTGGGCCAAACGACCTCTTGAGTTTTCTTTCTGCTCGCTGACTCAGAAAAGGTACTGAGTTATTGACTCTTGTATGTTCTACAACCACATTTTTAGTCACTTCTCTGACCTTGCTATTTACACAATTTCCTTTGCCTTGCTGGCAGTTTCTAAAAAGGAAAGTCAGAACATGTTTATCATCATTTTAAAGGCATCTTGGAAACACACACTAATTTCTGAATCATTAAAGGTATTTCTTTTGCCCTCTTGTATTTAACTGAATGGAGATGTATAAACTTGGTATGGGAGGCTCCCAGAAATTCAGGAGAAAACCACCATCACCCCTGATAGGATTCACTGCGAGACTGAGGCTGCAGTCACTGTAATGGTCTGATGTGAGGCAGAAATGTGGTACTCTTTAGGCACTAAAAGATATTCAGTTTGACTGGCTGGTTCCATGGTTTGGAAGCTTTCATGAAAGGCTGTGGAAGAGACTGGCCAGATATTCACCAAACCCTCTTTTTTTCCCAGCCATTCGAGGAGGTTACATTCTGGGGACCCCATCAACATAGGAGTGACTGTGTGACTAAGTTGAATGAGCTGTGAGTGAAAATGCTGTGCATATGTCCGCCCCTGAAAAACCTCTTATGCAATTATATCATTTTTCTATTACTTCTGCAACAAGTTACCACAAACTAAGTCACTTGACACAATAAAAATTTATTCTCATTTCTAGAGGCCATTCCTCCCAAATCAGTTTTACTAGCTAAAGTCAGGGTGTTAGCAGGACTCGTTTATTCTGGAGGTTCTAGTGGGGAATCCATCTCCTTGCCTTTTTAGCTCCTGGAGGCCACCCACTGCATTCCTTGACTCTTTTTTTTTTTTTCATTCTTTGACTCTTGATCTCTTCCTTATATCACTCTGAAATCTCTGATCTTTACATCTACTTACTTCTTTCTCCTTTGACCTTCTTGCCTCCCTCTAAAATGAGGACCCTGCTGCTGCTGCTGCTGAGTGGTTACACTTAGGGTGCACCCAGATAATCCAGTGGGAGAAGGAAATGGCCACCCACTCCAGTGTTCTTGCCTAGAGAATCCCGTGGACAGAGGAGCCTGGCAAGCTGCTGTCCATAGGGTCCCAGAGTCGGACACAATGAAGCAACTTGGCATGCATGCATGCATTGGAGAAGGAAATGGCAACCCACTCCACTATTCTTGCCTGGAGAATCCCAGGGACAGAGGAGCCTGGTGGGCTGCCGTCTATGGGGTCGCACAGAGTCGGACACAACTGAAGTGACTTAGTAGCAGCAGCCGCAGCAGATAATCCAGGATAATTTCCCCAATTTAAAAGCTTTACTGTATCTGTAAAGTCTCTTTTGCAGTGTAAGATAACATTCACAGATACTAGAGAAGAGAATGTGGACATCCTTGAGGGCCATTACTCAGCCTACCACAGTGATCCTATACCCTTTGTCTCTCTTTCCATGTCTTTGAGCTAAGAGGAGAGAATGATAAAGCCCAAAGAGATGAACGAACCACACAACAGGAGGCTGGTTTGCTGGATGACTGGATAGTAAGAGTTTCCCCGCCTACCACACAAGATAGACTGTGAAATAAGGGAGAAAACTCTCAGTTCAGTTCAGTCACTCAGTCGTGTCCAACTCTTTGCGACCCCATGGACTGCAGCATGCCAGGCCTCCCTGTCCAACTCCCAGAGTTTACTCAAACTCGTGCCCATCGAGTCGGTGATGCCATCCAACCATCTCATCCCCTGTCGTCTACTTCTCCTGCCTTCAGTCTTTCCCAGCATCAGGGTCTTTTCCAATGCATCAGTTCTTTGCATCAGGTGGCCCAAGTATTGGAGTTTCAGCTTCAACATCAGTCCTTGCAATGAATATTCAGCATTGATTTCCTTTAGAATTGACTGGCTTGATCTTGCAGTCCAAGGGACTCTCAAGAGTCTTCTCCAACACCACAGTTCAAAAGCATCAATTCTTCAGCACTCAGCTTTCTTTATAGTCCAACTCTCACATTCATACACGACTACAGGAAAAACCATAGCTTTGACTAGACAGGTCTTTGTCGGCAATGTAATACCTCTGCTTTTTACTCTGCTGTCCTCCCACAGGTCCACACTTTTACTGTGGTTCTTTGAACTTCCTGGCCCCCTGACCATGGGACTTGGTTTGGTCCATAACATGTGAGTGGGAGTGACTGACTGTGTGCCTAGGCCTTACTAAGACATTGCTTGTGCTTCCACTTGCACTCATATGTCTCTGCCACTCTCATGAGCTTGCACTGCCCTGAGCTTGTCCAGATCAGCCAAACCCCAGCTGACCCACAAATCTGTGTTTATAATGAGAAACTGTCGTTTTAAGGCAAAAGATTTTGGAGTGGTTTACTAGATAACAATGACTAACTAACGTATGTTTTCCTCTAGGAGTTTTATGGGTTTGCATTTTATATTTAACTTACGATCCATTTTGAGGGTTTTTTTTATGTTTGAAGGGTATAAGTTCTGTGTCTAATTTTTTTTTTTGCATGTGGATGTCTAGTTGTTCAAGCACCGTTTGTTGAAAACTCAAATGCTTTTAAATGATATTTACATCTGTGTAATATAAATGTCAGCTCCATGGATGTTCCCAAGCCCTTTGTAATTCAAATGAGGTTTGGTTCAAACTCCCATCCCCCGTGTCTCTGAGGATACTCTGGGGCTTAGCCTTCTCTCGGTGTCCTTTGGTTCAGTCTTCCTTCCAGCAACACTACAGCCCTTCTACTCAGGGTTTCTTCTCCTTTTCCCCCATCTTGTCCCCCAATTTCTTCACCCTGAAACATCACTCATCCATGCTATATGTAAGCACGCATTATCAAAGGAAGAGAACCATGGAGGAGATGATGTTCCAGGGCAGAATGACCTAAAGAGGATTTTAACGTTTCTGAACTTAAAAATCCCTGGTCCATTTTTTCTTATGGCAAGTTCATCCCATGCCTGTTCCATCCAAGTTGTGCTGGGTCCCTCTTGGGGTCACTGTTGACCCATACGACACTTTAGCAAACATTTTTTTAAAAAGGCAGCCCTTCTTCAGCAGCCTTGGCAATATTCAGCACAACAACAGAAAGTGGGCCAAATTTCAGCATTGGTTTCCCTTCATCTTGCTTTAGTCCCCATCTTTCCCTTACTTACTGGTCCTCAATCCCTCAAATTCTCATTCATTTCTTACAGAGCAGGTTAGCTCTTTCTTTACAGGCTCCAGGCCATCCAAGTTATTCCCAAAGGTTTCATCTTCATAATTAATTTTAAAATGTGCTCAATTTTAACAATTAGAACTCCAAAAGGAACCCTGGGGTGTTGACTTTTTTCTGTCACTACCTGTACATCATGATGATGGTGATAATGACAATAGCCCTTAAGTAAATACAAGTTATCACATGAGGAGAAAAATGGTCTTTTCCAGGAAAATCAATAGTGCTTTCTTTGACATATAAGAGGTTGTATATTATACCCCTGTATACCACAGAATAGAAACCAGAGTCTCTAAAGCGCTTTAAGCTCTCAAAATTAAAAATGCTGATCTCTGCAGATGCATTCTGTAAATGTATAAGTCTGGCAGAAAGCCAGCAAGTTCCTGGAAGACAAGAGGATGTCAGCCCAGCTTTATGAAGCATATGTATTGTCATCACATTCTTTAACAGACCAAGAAGAAGCAGAGGCACGGGCCATGTCATTGACATAGTGTATTTCTGCAATTTTAAGGTGCACCAAGAGCATTGGGAGAAAGAAAAAAGGCAGTGCATTAGATGTTCACACCAGCATTAGGTTACATCCATCCTGATTTCAGAACTTTAAAATGAGAACAATAAAACTGTATCTTAGAAGTAAGGATACTCCTTTCTGTGTAGGTCTTGCATAGCACATTCCTCTATATCCTGAAGAAAAAGTTATTTCAATAATAGTATTGCTCAATACATGCAAAGTAAGCTTTCAGATAGAAATGAAACAATCAGTACATTCAAAACGAGGCATAATGTTAATCGAATAGTCTTTTTCTTGACTCAAACTACAGAATATAAAGAATTTGGTGAGGCTATGAATAACAGAGAACAACTTCTCTAAATCTAGTTTTCTCATCTGCAGAACAGCTAAAATAAAGTACCACCATCCTGATAGGTGTGAAGACTGAATGAAATAACACATGTAAAGTGCTCAGCATAGAGCCTGGAATACAATACTGTCTCCTGCTCTGCAGAAATTCAGAAGGAACTGCAAAGAGAAGGCTGGGGTGTTACTTATTCCTGGTACTATTCAACCTAATCCAACAAATACTTCATGACTATCCACTTCATGCTAAGAATTGGGCTGGGAGGTGCTATAGGAGAAAATAAAGAAGAGTTCTGTGCCTGTCTCATCTTAGGAAGAGAGAGCAGATGAGAAATATTGGGCACATTTAATTTTATTAACTGAACTTTGTATTTAAACATTGACTCTGCTATACTTCAGTTATCAAATATATTAAACTTTAGGTATTAAGTAGGTAGGGGCTTCCCTCTTGGCTCAGATGGTAAAGAATCTGTCTGCAATGCAGAAGACCTGGGTTCGATCCCTAGCCCTGGAGAAGGGAATGGCAACTCACTCCAGTATTCTTGCCTAGAGAATTAATTCCATGGATAGAGGAGCCTTGTGGGCTATAGTCCATAGGGTCATAAAGAGTCAACCATGACTGAAAGACTAACAGCACATTAAGTATGTTATGTTGCTTTAAATATACATACCTAATGTATACTGTTTTATATACATGATTTTGAGATAATTCTGTATTGGCCAGTACATAAATAAATAACAAAAGAATATTTTTTTAAAGTGGTATTCACCCTTGCTTCCTCAAGAATATTAAAATAAGTGAGCCAATTGAAGTAGAACCCTCATCCCTACTTACTGGCCTTAGGAGTAAATGCAGGGACTGCAGCCACGGAATTAAAAGACACTTGCTCCTTGGACGAAAACTAGTCAACCCTAAAGGAAATCAACCCTGAACATTCATTGGAAGGACTGATGCTGAAGCTCCAATACTCTGGCCACCTGACACAGAGAGCTGACTCAACCAACTTTAAAAGACCCTGATGCTGGGAAAAATGGAGAAGGGGGAGATAGAGGATGAGATGGCTGGATGGCATCACTGACTCAGTGGACATGAATTTGAACAAACTCCAAGAGATAGTGAAGGACAGGGAAGCCTGGTATGCCACAGTCCATGGGGTCACAAAGAGTTGGACATGACATAGCGATTGAACAACAAGAAGGAGTAAATGAATGAAAAACTACCCCTTATCTCTTTTTTCCCTCAGTTTTAAAGCATTTATTGAATTCGTTACATTATTCTGTTTTATGTTTTGGCTTTTTTGGTGGCAAGGCCTGTAGGATCTTAGCCCCCTGACTAGGGATTGAACCTGCACCCTCCGCACTGGAGGGCAGTCTTAACCACTGGAGCGCCAGGGAAGTCCCTACCCACTACTTCTGAAATAGCAAACTTGAAGATGTACTAGGACATGAAAGTGAAAGTGTTAGTCACTCAGTCGTGTCCAACTCTTTGCGACTGTATATGGACTATAGTCTGCCAGGCTCCTCTGTCCCTGGAATTCTCCAGGCAAGAATACTGGAGTGGGTAACCATTCCTTCCTCTAGGTGTCCTGACCCAGGGATCGAACCCAGGTCTCCTGCACTGCAGGCAGATTCACTACTGTCTGAGCCACAGGGCAGGTTCTTGTTCCTGATGATAAAGAGTAAATGGCCTTGAAGGACACTTTAAGATTAGAGGTTATCCTAGGTATCTGTATTAGCCAGTTTCCAAGAGGGCTCCTAGAGATCCTTGCCGCTGATAACAGCAGCCTCAGGCAAAATCTGATTGTATCCTCATGAAAGATTCCAAGCAAGAATTTCCTAGTCAAGCCCTTCCCAAATTCCCGACCCATATATGATTACTGTTGTTTGAAGCCACTACATTTTAGGATAACTCATTACAGATACAGAATGTATTGATGTGAGGTTAAGTCATTGAAGGTTACTAAGTGGAGCAGTAAATGGTCAGACATGCATCTAGAAATAATTCTGCCTTCGAGGTAGAAGTTGGATGAAGGGGGTGGACACTGAGAAACTAAAGGTCAGACACTGCTGAGGAAGGGATCATACCGTCCAGGGGTGAGGAAGTAGGGACTGAGACCATGTGGTGAGCAAGCAGGAGGTTAGAGAAAACTTCAGAAGCAGAGACTTGATTGAAATAAAAAGTGCTTATATGGGGTTTGTGAGGACTGCTGCTGGGGAGACACAGGTTCTAGAAGAACTTGAATTGTGTTCCACCATACTACAACATGGGGGAGGCTTATAAAGGCAAAAACTGTAAGGTTAGAGTCAGTTAAATCAGCTCTTTATCAAGAATTGTAATTAGAACTGCCAAGAAGTCAGGGTGCTTATTAAGTAAGGACTAGTTGGGGTCTGAAATGGTCACACAGTTGCAAAGGGAGACTCTGAGACCATAAGGTTGCAGCTGGCAGGTGGTGTCCTTGGGTCTGGTATAGTTCAGTAAAATTCAGGTTCTCACTGATGCAGAGACTGCTAGAGACTAGATCCTAAATGGCTCCCTGACTCCATTTTTGTATGCCTGAACTGTGATGACTCCATTATGATTTCTATTTGTCATCAGGATCAAGAAGTGTTTATAAAAGATAGAACTGCCTCCAGGTTAAGAGACTGATGGGCTATGATAGGAAAGATAGAGACTAAAATGATTTCTGAGTTTTTTTTTTCCTTCTAGAATCTTGCCAAATGTATAGATTCCCCAGCTTTGACTATTTGCTGAAGAAAGAGTCAGTCCCATGCTATTTCTCCATCTCAGCTCAGAAATCTCCTTTTGAAGGTCTCACTCTTATCTAAGATAAATGTATTAACCTAGTTGCACTTTGTGGATTTATAGTAAGTACTAGACAGAAATATCTTCCCATAACTTGGGGGTGGGTATGTGAGTATTTTCCTTAAACTAAGTGTTCTTTAACATATTTTGTTCTTCAAGGTTTTTCTTACATCAGCATTTTTCTATTTAAGAAACACTAAAAATGTAGTCTTCATTTCAAATGTTCTTTTAAGTTACTAAATATTTTTAAGACATCAATGATGTAATCTAGTTTAAATAGTAAACTGACTTACTTTAAATTCAAACTTACACATATGCCCATTAAGAAATTAGCCAAGGCCTCCTTCCATGTTCTCTTGTTAATGGTGGGCGGCCGCTGAGTGCCGCCAGTGCCCAAGCTCGCCAGCATGGCCGTGGTGCCTCCCAATCGCTCACAGAACGGCTGGCCCCGGGGAGTCACCCAGTTCAGCAACAAGTACATCCAGCAGGCCAAGCCCCTCACCCTGGAGCGCACCATCAACCTGTACCCTCTTATCCATTCCCTTTTTGGTACAAAAGAGCCCCTCTATGAGAAGGCCAGCTCTGTTGCAGCCAGATTTCAGCACATGAGGAAGGAATTTGATAAAATTGGCATGAGGAGGGCTGTAGAACCGGTTTTGATTATCCATGAGCACGGGTTACCCCATGTGTTACTACTACAACTGGGAACAACTTTCTTCAAATTACCTGGTGGTGGGCTTAACCCAGGAGAAGATGAAGTTGAAGGACTACAACGCCTAATGACAGAGATATCGGGTCATCAAGGTGGAGTCCTGCAAGACTGGGTCTTTGATAACTGCATTGGCAACTGGTGGAGACCAAATTTTGAACCTCCTCAGTATCCATATACTCCTGTACATATTACAAAACCTAAGGAACATAAGAAGTTGTTTTTGGTTCAGCTTCAAGAGAAAGCCTTGCTTGCAGTCCCTAAAAATTACATGCTGGTAGCTGCACCACTGTTTGAACTGTGTAACAATGCACCTGGATGTGGACCCATCATTTCTAGTCTCCCCCAGCTTTTGAGCAGGGTCAGTTTTATATACAACTGAATGGTTGCACAGCAGAGAAGTAAGAGAAGCTGTCTCTGTGAGCACAGCTATACACAGCATAGAATAAACGTCCAGGAAGAGCTTTTTTGGTGTTCTCTCTTTCCCAGTCCTGAAATTACCACCTACTTTCTACTGTCTGAACAGTAAAGTTAATATGAAAAGCTAGATTGTGCTGTAAAAAAAAAAAAAAAAGAAAGAAAGAAAGAAAGAAAAGAAATTAGCCAAGAAAAAACAGGGACATTAATCTCCTAAAGTTTTTTTTTTTTTTTTAAAGGCTTTCTTTTTAACTTTGGAGAAATCTTTTGGGAATAACTAGTTTTTACTTTGAACAAACATTTATCTGTAGTTCAGTAATTCTTTCCATTTACTTCAGGCTCCCCTCTTGACCTGTTGTGGCTTTGACCCTAAACAAGACTCTCTTTGCTCAAGTGGTACTGTTAGGGATTTCCCAGCTACCTCTGTGAACCGAAGAAACATAACACTTATGCTTAAAAACCATGATTGAGCTCATGAAAAGAAAAGTGAATGTGTCAGTCGCTCAGTTGTCTCTGACTTTTTGTGACCCCAAGAACTGTAGCCTGCCAAACTCCTCTGTCCATGGAGTTCTCCAGGCAAGAGTACTGGAGTGGGTTGCCATTCCCTTCTCCAGGGGATCTTCATGACTCAGGGATTGAACCTGTGTCTCCTGCATTGCAGGCGGATTCTTTACTATCTGAACCACTAGGGAAGCATCCATTTGAGCTCATGCAAATCAATTAAAAAACAAACAAACACAAAAGCAACCCAATCGAAAAATGGGCAGGAGATCTAAATAGACATTTCTTCAAAGAAGACATACAGATGGTCAACAGACACATGAAAAGATGCTCAACATTGTTAATCATTAGAGAAAAGCAAATTCAAAACTCCAGTGAGATACCACCTCACACTGGTCAGAATAGCCATCATTAAAAAGTCTCCAAAGAACAAATGCTGGAGAGGGTGTGGAGAAAAGGGACCCTTCCTACACTGTTGGTAGAAATGTAAGCTGGTGCTGTCACTATGGAAAATAGTATGGAGGTTCTTCAAAAAGCTAAAAACAGAATTGTCATGTGATCCAGCGATCCTACTCCTGGGCATATAATTTAAAAAGATACCTTTATGTTCATAGCAGCGCTCGTCACAATAACCAAGACATGGAAACACTGAAATGTTCACTGACAGAATGAATGCAAAAGAAGCTGTGGTATACATATATACAATGGAATACTACTCAGCCATAGAAAGGATGAAATAATGCCATCTGCAGCAACACGGATGGACCTAGAGATTATCATACTAAGTGAAGTCAGTCAGAAAGAGATACCATATGATATCACTTATATGTGGAATCTAAAATACGACACAAATGAACTTATCTATGAAACAGAAACAGATTCACAGACTTAGAGAACAGATTTGTAGTTGCCAAGGGGAAGGTGGGGCAGGAGAGGGATGGGTTGGGAGTTTGGGATTAGCAGATGCAAACTATTATATGCAGAATGGATAAACAAGTCCTACTATCTAGCACAGGCAACTATATTCAGTATCTTGTGATAACCATAATGGAAAATAATATGAAAAAGAATATATATATAAATGTGTGTGTGTATATATATATATATGAGTCACTTTGCTATATAGCAGAGATTAATACAACATTGTAAATCAACTCTAATTGAATAAAAATTTAAAAATCTTTTAAACTCCCTGTGGGGAATTCCCTGGCGGTCCAGTGGTTAAGACTCGGCACTTTCATTGCCATGGCCCTGGGTTCGATCTCTGGCCAGAGAACTAAGTTCCTGCTAGCTGTGGGTGCGGCCAAAAAAAAAAAAAAATCCCTGTGTTTGAATCATTTCAAAGAAATATAAAGCACAGATCACAGTAAGGTTCATTCCAGGATAGGTTGTGTAGTAAGAGTTCAGGGCACTTGGAAAACTTCCTTCCAGAGACTGCTTTTCCTTTGTTTTTCCATATTCCAGGATCCCATTACTAGATAAGCATGATTCTAGCACTAACTCTGATGGGTGGCTTTTTTCCCCACACTAAGCAAATTTCTGACACCAGCTGAGTGTCCTACAATTCAACTCAATTCTGACACTATCTGCCCAAACAGCATCAGATCCCACAGATTGAGGGCTCAGCCCTGCAAGACTGCCTCTACTTCAGATGCCAATCACAAGTCCAGGTAGTTACCTGTGCTTCTGACCCAACAGCTAGAAATTAGAGGTTTCCATGACTCCCTCCTGGGGTGCAATTAATTTTCTAGAGTGACTTGGGGAACTCATAAACCAGTTTACTCACTGGCTTACTGGTTTATTACAAAGGATATTAAAGGATTGGAATCAACAGCCAGATAATAGAGATATATAGGGGGAGGTCCCAAACAAAGGAGTTTCTGTCCCCATGGAGTTTGGGGCCCAGCACAGTGGCATGGGAAAACATTATGGTTCACCAATGTAGAAGGTCTCCAAATCCCATCCTTTTGGGTTTTTACGGAAGCTTCATTACATAGGCATGATTGATTAAATCATTGGCCACTGGTGACTGATCAACCTCTAGCTCTCCTCTGCTCCCTGGAAATGGAGGCATGGGACTGAAAGTTCCAATCCTCTTATTACTTGGTTGGCTCTCTTGGCCTACTGCCCTCAATCTGAGGTGCAGCCTCAAAGTCACCACTCCATCACAAAAGACACCTTGGCCATTCTCTTCACTTGGGAAATTCCAAGGGTTTTAGGAGCTCTGTGCTAGAAACAAGGATAAGACCAAATATATATTTCTGAGTATGAATGACAACATCACAGTGAATCATCATTAGATGACTCCAAGAGTCCCTTACTAAATTGTATGTGACCTTTGTCAAACGAAAAAGGTCACATACAATTTAGTAATTAATCAATAGCAGATCTAAGAAAGAGATGGAAGATTGTATTGCTTCCAACCTGAGGATTATAACCTGGGAAACAGTCTTTCAGAAAGCTCCGAGGACTATTTCCTTCTTTAGAGGTCGAAGTACAGTGATATAAGTCTTTAAGACAAAGAGCTATAGTCAATTGACAGTTTACACAACCCAGATTTACACATGGCTCTTGGCCTCTTACAAGATTAAGAAGGAAGGTTATCTCCTAAGGAGCTATGAGCCTTTATGACATTAAGAAGAAATTTTATCTCCTAAAGAGAACTGGTTAAAGCAGATGCACAACATGCACTGAAGGAGAGGCCGGCGGCCCAAACAGGCAAAGAAAAATTTTAATTTAAAAATTTAAATTAAAATTTTTCTTGTCTTGCCATAAAATGTGAATTTTATTTCAGCACCTTGTAGGAAAAGATTTTCCACTGCCCCTAGGTTCACTCTCCACCCACCTTTGGCCTGCTGTATAGGGTGGCTGATCCCTACAGACTAGTTCAGTGCCTTTGACTTCTAGTTGGGTTTAACCAATGACGATCCCTGGGAAAGATCAGAGGAAGCGAGGACAGTGGAGCTGTTCGGGGAACCACTGCTGAAACCACCTGCCCTGGCCAGCACCACAGGAACCAGACTCTCACATGAGTTATCTTACAACAGGAGGTCTTGGAGTTATGGAAAGGTCAAAACCAGAGAGGAGACTCCAGCCCTCATGTCCTACCAACCTCCCAGAATCCTTTTTGCTGGAGTCCAGCTTGGCTGAGCGATCCACGTGCCACCAGGAAGGACCCTGAGTCAGAATGATTGGCCAGAGACAACTGGAAACTAACCAAATGACCATTAAACCTGAGACTTAGAGCCACGTGGCAGAGCAGTTCTCCTGGGTTCCCTTACCTTACTATTCTCCACCTGGGCACCTCTTTCCAAAAGAGTCTCTTGCTTCGTCAGCACTTGTGTCTCCTCTGACAATTCATTTCCAAGTGGAAGTTAAGAGCCCACTCTTAGGCCCAGGAGGTGCTGTTATAACTGCCCAACGTCAAGCCTGAAAGGTCACCTTGGGCAGCTTGGGTCCCATGACCAAAGGTCACAGCTCCTCTTCTGGCAAGCTCCATGTGTCTCTAGAGAATCCGTTCACTCCCTGCATCCTTCTGGGAGTAGGGGTGGGAATACCCTTGGGAATACTACATGCACTTTTCTCTCCTTACACACTACATGCACCTTTATTAAACCCACCCTGAATTATCCTAATTTGAGTGTGCCATCTGTTTCCTCCTGGGACTTTGACAGATACTCCTTGATAGGAGCAATTTACCAAGCTATTATTGGCTATAGACATCCAATTATAAATTATGAGATTGCTTTTCAATGTATAACCACCTAAGGCTGAGCTCAGATGGAATGGGGCTTAGGACAAATAAAGCTTCGTAGAGATAAAAGAGAAAAACACAAAGCAACAGGAAGAGCAAGAGGTTTGAAATGAGGAGATCTCAGTGTGAGGTCCAGATCAGCAGTTTACAACACTTCTGGGCCTCATTTTTCAATAAAGTAAGAGTTTTTAATAGATTGGCAGTTTTCAATTTGCATTTCACAAAACCCCACAGCTTCACAGAGGTACCTCAATGTCCACTAGCTTGGGAGGGGAGAGATGCAAAGGAAAAATAGGTAGATAGAGACAGAGCCCCACCCCTGCTCCAACCAGGGCAGCTGTGCTGTAAGCTTTATGTGGAACGAGATAACCAAGGATGTGACTGAGGAGTCCAGGTCAAGGACAGGCTACTTTGCTCTGGAGATTTCTCAGGTCATGGATGCAAAACTGGGTATTCCTGCTGCCAGTCCTCTAGGGGAAAGTGGGCTTTGATGTGTGTGCGTGTGTGTGTTTAAAGAGCAGTTTGGGATTTCTGCCCTCTGTGTACAGTAACAGACTTCCCTAGTGGCTTGGTGGTAAAGAATCTGCCTGCCAATGCAGGAGACCCAGGTTCGATCCCTGGGTCGGGAAGATCTCCTAGAAAAGGAAACGGCAACCCACTTCAGTATTCTTGCCTGGGAAATTTCAGGGACAGAGGAACCTGGATGGCTACAGTCCATGGAGTCACAGAGTCGGACACAACTGAGGGATGAACAAAGAGTGCGGCACCCTTTCTGTCACAATGGAAGTCCTATCTGTGTGCAATAACACTGGGTGGGGACAAACATCCCCCGCCCTCTTTTAGGACCCATTGCAGGTATCTGTGGTGGAGGACAATCAGGCAATGCTTCCAGGGTGGTGGAAGCTGTCCAAATCTGATTTCCCACACCCACACTCCCAGTAGAGACCAGTAGGCAAGTAAAGTGCAGGACTGGGTCCCAGCATGAGTTTTAGCCCTCTGGTGTTCACATGAATTTGTAACACAGAGGAATTTTGCGGAGGGAAGAAAGAAAGGGTTTTCCAGAGACGGGCATGTGCGTTTGTTTGTGTGTTGTTTTGATGTTAAAAGGAATGTGACTAAATTTTAGACCCCTATTTGGTAGAAGTGACATATATTCATGACATATAGGTAGTGTGCAGTACATAATAGGTGCTCAGTAACTGTGGAATAAGTGAATGCATGGACGAAAAGTGGATGAATTCTGGGTCACACTGCATTAGAAGCTAAGAATTCTGCTTTTAAATACATGAATGAAAAGCAGTAAGCTAGTTCACATTGGCATTATGGTTTGCTCTGACTGACGAGCATGCACATACCTGTTCTGGCTAGATTCCTCTTGCAGGTTCCTCAGGGATTAAAGGGAAAGGCTTCTGGCCACCCTTCCTGGCCAGTAGCCAGGAAGAGGAGAGCAAGAAAAGGAGAGTAGGGCAAGAAAAAGAACAGAAAAGTCAAAATTTCAACTGATGCACATTTTTAATTTTTGTCTTTGTTATTTTCTTTCCATTACAGTTCAACGAGCTCAAAAAAGACTTAAATGATTTAAAGCTGCAAAGTAAACTCATTAGATTTTTTCCCCGACTTTTCATTTTGAAATAATCATAGATTTACAGGAAATTGAAAAGTTAGTACAGAGAGACTAGTGTATACTAGAAACTGTATACCCAACAACAACATTTTTAATGTAAAATCTAGTTTTAAATATTTGGGGGCCACTTTACTACATTTAATCTTTCTTCTGAAATGCTGATTACTTTAAAACTTAGGGTCCAACAGACAAATTGATATTCTTGCCCGCAGAATGCCTTGAACAGAGGAGCCTGGAGAGCTACAGTCCATGGGGTCACAAAGAGTCGGACATGACTGAGTGGCTAACACTTACTTAAAATGGTATTTCTGATTAAGAAATCAAGCTGGAACAAAAAAAGTCACTGCTCTCTCTTTTTCAGATGATAAGACTTTAGAAAAAAGATCACTCAATAGGAATTATACAGAGATTTAGTATTGTATTTACATGTTTCCAAAAAGTTTGAGTCCTCTGTGGACTATTAGCTGCCTGGCTTTCTAGAAAGTAACCAGTAGAGGGCACTCTAGCCTTCAAAGACTGCAGAAAAAGCCCCAGAATTGCCAGAAGCCTTATCTTTTACCTTCTGCAAGTTACTTTTCTCCTTATTATGAGCTTGCCTGTTGGATAACTGCTGAGTTTTGCGTCTGTGTGTGTGTGTGTGTGTGAGAGAGAGAGAGAGAGAGATGAAAATAAAAAATTATGAACTCCCAAATAGCCATGTTAATATTACACAAATAATTTTTTAAAATTAAATCCAATGTTCTTGCATCAGTGTTTCCCAGTTACTCAAATTTGCCTTTGAATTATTTTTATGACACAGGATTCCCAGAGATAACTACATGATTATCAGGATTTCATAATCCTGAACATTCTTGCCTGAATCCACATCCATTGCCTGAACCTAAGTCCAATGCAGATGTATTTCTGCGCCAGCCTTTAATTAACCTATAAAAACACTGATGCGGGGCTTCTCTGGTGGCTCAGTGGTAAAGAATCTGCCTGACAATGCAAGACACTCAAGTTAGATCCCTTACCCAGGAAGATCCCACATGCCAGAGAAACTTAGCTGGATTTTTCCACAGCTAAACAAGGCTCACCTGTGACCTGAACACTACACGTCTAGCACTTAGAAAACAGCTTTGAAAAAGTGTCCAGGCAACCTATCGCACAATTATACACAGCAGCTCTACTTGTAACAGCTAAAAAAACAAACAAAAAAACACTGATGCACTCCAAGCAGTTTGGCAGGGCAACAAAGCATGCTCTTTTTTCACCTTTTATAAGCAGTGCACAAATAGGATTATAATTTCCCCATGAACATGCAGATGAAACCAGAATTTCACCAGAAATCAACATGTGCTTTAGATGCATCAAGTTCCTCTGGAATTGGGAGGAAAACTATTTTTGCCAAAGATCTAGCATAAGTCAGGCACTTGCTAGGTGTTTCCTGGCCATACGCTTCATTTCAGACTCCTATTGTTGAGCCTACCTTACGGCTGGGGAACCAAAGATGCTCAAAGACATCCAGCTAGCTAGTGGCAGGGGTAGAAGCAAACCCAGATGTTTTTGGCCCCAGGAGCTTTTTCACTCGCGGACTCTGGTCTGTGTTCAGCCACTCTGCCACGAATTTCCCTGGCACTGCTGGGACTATATTTCACAGGGAGGTTCACTTTCAGTGATTCCTGATTGTTTATATTTTGGAATTTCCCTGATGTTTATAATTTGGAATTTGACTGAATATACCATCTGTTGTTATGAAACTGCCCCAAACCAGGGTAATAAAGGTTTAAAAAACAGAAAGAAAGAACTTTTTTTTTTGTAGGGGCTGACTGTTGGGAGAAGGGGGTTGGGCAAGGGCAGTGAAGGGAGACTTTTGTTTTTCACTCTGTTATTTCTGTAATGTTTGAATATTTTATGATTTGAACATATTCATGCAGTATTTTTGTGGTATTTTTAATAAGAAAAAAAAAGAACCTTTCCAGGAAAATATGAAAAAACAATGTAGAAGGGGCCACAATGCAGTATATGTTCTCTTTTTATGATATATTTATAGTAATTTGAAGATAAAGACCTCTTTTGAGAGAGGGAGAAAGAGGACCAAAGTTTCATTATATGGCTATTCTCTTCTCTTCATCCCTCACACCCTACACTCAGAAACACAAACAAAAGCCTCTTATTGTTTCCCCTGACGGAACAACGATGACTAAGTGAATAAATCATCCAGTCACCAAAACTTCATTCCCAGTCATTTGACACCATTTAGGGGAATACTATGTTGGAAATGTGCAGCTGTTCGAATCCCCATCAACACCACCCCTTCAGATGAGCAGATCCGAGGAATAGGAAAGAAGTAGTCAATACAACAGTTTCTAAATGAACGGTGGATGTTCCATGTCAACAATCACACTCTTAATTTGAAGGTGAAAAGGGTGAAAACATGTTCCTTTCTCCCTTTCTTCCCAAGTCCAGCACAGATTATTTTCACACTAAATTGGGGGAAATAAGGTTACATATTTTTAGGGTTAAATTTACAGTCTGTTAAATTCATTCACGGTCGGTCCTACAAACAACTTTAAAGTAAGGTTTGTGCCAGGAAACTGAAGTACAGTGGGGTTAAATTTTAGACGCGGAGAGGGTTGAATAACCTCTCCCTGGTGATTCAGTATCTGCTGAGAAGAGTTTACCGTAGAGAAACTCGACAGCAGAAACAGAGTCAGGACACTTCCCTCTCCTCTATTACTCATACGGCTTTGCAACTTTGTTAAAGCTGTTGCATTGTGGAAGCTCTATTTATTCTAGTTATTCTGGCACAAATTTCCTTGTTAGGTAGCAAGAGCACCTCAAATCTCTTTTCAACATTTAGTAGTCAGTATCCTACTTTCTCTTGCTTTCCCCCACTTGAATAATCTGGAATGCTTCTGTATTCAGCAGTGTCTCCTGTGTGGGGGCACATTTTGTACATATATGTTATTATATACACTCACGTGTGTATATACATATGCATCGCACATACACATATATACTTGTGTGTATGTTATATGTCTTAAAAAACTGCCTACAGAGCAGACTTTCCTTTCACCTGCCTTTACTGGTTTTCTCTCTAATCCTTTAAAAATCATTGAGTTGACAGGTTTGTTCTTCATAATGTTTCAAGGTAATCATTTGCATAAGATCTAGCCAACAAGCTGAATGGATTTGCTGTAGTCACTGTCTATGTTCACCTATTTGATATCTTTATTCTCTTGGTTCTCAAGACTTCTTGGCAAATATGCTTTTCAGATAACTTCTTAATTCATCAATTTAAAGTGGCCTCTTATTTTTAATAGTATGAAAATTTATTGTTTTACGTAGCAAGAAGTCCAGAGGTGGGGCAGCTTAGGAGTTGGTTAGCTCAGTGGATCAATGTTGTCAGGGACACAGATTCTTTCCACTGTTCCCTGGCCATCCCAACTGATCTGACCTTCGTCCTCCCACTTGTCCCTTTGTGGTCTCGTCGGAAACTTCTCTTCCTGATGATTATTCTGGGTTCCTTCTCCTGTTTTCCTTACCTGTAGGAGTTCTGCCTCAGGAGATATGAAGATCTGGGATTTTGCACCTCTAGCCTGCCCTCTACCTTTCCCCTCCAGAAGGTTACCTGATCTAACTCCAGCTGGCATAGGTCTGGGTCCCAAGGCCCCTCTTCTAGAGAACTAATTTGCACCTTGAATTTAAAACCATGCTCAGCTCAGGGGTGGGATTCACTGTTTCTTCCTCATTACCTAGGCACCCCCCACTCTCCCCAGCCCCGGTTCTTCTGGGTCTCCTGTGTGCTCTGCTGCTCCTCTGGCCTGGAAGTCTTCCAGGGTTCAGAATGATCCGTCCCCTAGGAAAGTCACCATCCTATGGCTCCCCCTCACTCCTCTGCGACTCTCTTCACCTTCCCTAGGGAGAGAGTCAGGTTCCTGTCTCCAGTCATGGCCTGCTGGTCTTGTCACCTTCCTGTTCTGTCAGTTCTTTGACTTGAACATGCCCCAAGCTGAATGCCCCATTCCTTTTCCACCCAGGCTTGTCATCATATAGCTGCTGTTAACATGTATCATTCTATTTCAATATGGTTTGAAGCTAAGATCTGAAAAATAGTGGGATTATATTCAGTACAAGTCACTTTTTCAAGAAGTACATGGGCCAAAAGTGAAGATGACAAACTTTCTGTGTTTACTCATGAGGCCCACTGCTATAAATAAAAATTAAGAGGAAAACAATAGTTCTAGCTTCAAAGGGGAAAGGTTTTTGGATTTCAGAGTGAATGGATGACAATTAAATGCAACATGTGGTCTTTTTACCTTTTTATTCTTTTTGAAATCTAGATTAAAAGAAAAAAAACCTACAAAGGATATTGTTGGGACAAATGAAAATATTTTAATAATGGACTGTGTATCAGATTATACTAGTGCATTACTGTTAAATTTCCTGAGTGAGAGTCTTATTACATGTAGGAGGAATGTCCTTGTTCTTAGGAAATACATGCTAACGTATTTTGGGATGAAGTTGTCAGTGTCTATAATTAACTCTAAATGGTTCAGCCAGAAATAAAAAATTAAAAAGAGAGAAAGCAATGGGGAAATTCAATTGATGAATCTAAATGTGTAGTATATGGTGTTCATTGTACTACTTGTAATTTTTGTTTGCAATTTGTTTGAAATTTTCAAAATAAAAAGTTGAGTAAAAGTTGTGACTGGTGGAGAAAACCATCATTCTGATTCAAGGACTCTGTGTGTCTATGTGTGTGTGTGTGTGTGTGAGTGTGTAAGATGTATCAAGGTTTAAGCTTAGATTTAGAAAAGTTGGAGGTATAATCACTCAAGAAACAGATGTGATCATTGTCTATTTAAAACCAATCAAGTTTGAACTGTTTTAATGGTTGAAGGGCTGTTTAGCAATGCTGCCTCCCGAAGGCAGGGGTTGCGTCAGTCTGCTCTCTGAAGGCCTCTAGCACCTGGCAGACAGCTCAGTTAGCTGGACGTGAGCCCCATGAAGGAACTGGCCCGCATATCTCACGGCAGTAGCTGTGCTCAGATACAGGCCTGGCTGTCTGGTTCTGTCCCACAGACTGGGTCCCCATGGGAGGTGGGAAGTAATCCACTGATCCTGTCAGTTGTCAGGTTCTGTTCCAGTCTCTCATGGACATCATTTCTTTCTATCTGCACAGCTTCCTGGTAGGGTAGGAACCATCATTCCCAGCTACGAATGAGAAAATGAGGCTCATGCATCATTAAGTTTTAGCCTAAAGCCATAAAATTGGGTAAGTGGAAGGGCTAGGATTCCAATCGGGTCTTTCCACTAGAGATAAACCTAATAGCTTCTACTAAAGTTGGTCTCCCTGACTACACGCTGTTCCAGTTAGAACAAGATGCACGAATTTTGGATCACTTACAAATTATCAACTTGGTTGTGGAGCCAATTTGTCAACTTACCGGGGAGAAACTGAAGTCATGTAAGTCTGCCTCTCAAGTAGAGCTATCCACTATATTGCTGACACAAGCTGAGTCCAACAGTTTGGCTAAATCATTACCTGCTTGTGGACAGATCTGACCGGCCCTGCTGCAGCAGCTGCACTTAGTATGGGAATTCATTCATCGCTCTTTAGCTTGGCAACGTTAGAGTTTTGTTTTTACTTTTTAGAAAGTGACCCAGGAATTAACTCCTGAATTTCAATGGTCTTTCTTCCTACAGCTGATTCTCCAGGTCCAGTAATCCTTCATTTTTGCAATGTCCTGAGTATGACTTTAAACTTTTTTTCATTTTGAAAATACTATTGAAAGTAGATATGGGTATTATTTCCATTTTTTACTTTCCAGAAGAAAGGTTTTTTAAATTTTAAAAGTAATGTTTTTATCAGATCAAAATTTATACTAAGACCTGCTAGTTATTAATATAGCATAAAGAGGTCTAAGAGGTTTATGTGTTTTAGGTATTCCTCTGAGGGGAGAATGTTGCCCAGGTCACTCAGCTACTAGGAGGCAGAGACAGAGCTGGAACTGGAACTCAGATCAGGCTAACACCAAAGTCCATGTTCTTAATTACAGTGGCTCCTAATTATCAAAAAGTATGTGCTTATTATCAACACATTTGAAAAATACAGGAAGTCTAAGGAAGAAATAAATCCTCCTGAAATTCTGTCCACTAAAATGAATCACCAGTAACATTGTCTTCAACTTACTTCTCTGCTTATATCTTATGCATACATAATATATTGATATATTGGCTTAAGTATTAAGTGAAAAGCATGACACAAAACTACACTTAATAATTCTACTTTTTAAAAATATGTGGAAAAGTAAATGAATAGGACTCTTACACCACATTCATTTTTAAATTTAACATTATATAATGAATGCCTCCCAGTATCATTAAGTATTACTCAGAAACATGATTTTTTTTTTGAGAAACATGATTTTATAAAGGCTACATATTTCATTGTGTAAATTTTCTGTATTTTAGCTTTTATATTGATCTTTTTTTATCATAAAATTGTGAGAAACATCTACATAAATTTTTGTTCTATTCTTATGAATGATCAAATGTATACCGAGCTCCTACTCTGTGCCAGCGACTGCGCTCAACATAAGAGAGACAAAGGTGAACAAGAGAAGCACGGTTCCATTCTTTGGGGAGTTAGCAACCTAGCAGGGGAGATTTAATAAACATTAAACCACGGGTCACATACAGATTGTAAATATATTCTGTGATAAAAAGGAAAGGCATAAGTTACTGGATGGCACATACCAGCAGAAAGACCTGCCCTAGTGTGTGGGGGATCATGGAAGTTCTCTCCAAAGAAGTAACACTGGGCTTGAGATCTGAGTGAAAAGTAGGCACTGGTTGAGCAAGGAAGCTGGACAAGAGCATTCTAGGCAGTGGGAACAGTGGATGCAAAGTCCCTGTGACGTATATATGGAATTTAGAAAGATGGTAATGATAGCCCTATATGCAAAACAGAAAAAGAGACACAGATGTACAGAACAGACTTTTGGACTCTGTGGAAGAAGGCGAGGGTGGGATGTTTCAAGAGAACAGCATCAAAACATGTATATTATCTATAGTAAAACAGATCACCAGCCCAGGTTGGATGCATGAGACAAGTGCTCGGGCCTGGTGCACTGGGAAGACCCAGAGGGATCGCGTAGAGAGGGAGGTGGGAGGGAGGATTGGGATGGGGAATACATATAAATCCATGGCCGATTCATGTCAATGTATGACAAAACCCACTACAATATTGTAAAGTAATTAGCCTCCAACTAATAAAAATAAATGAAAAAAAAAAAAAACAAAAGAAAAAACAAACTAAAAAACAAAGTCCCTGTGAAGAAGCAGCACAGGACATTGGAGGAACAGTGGAGGAGGGGGTACAATCATGATGCTAGGTTAGGAAATCTCTTTTCTTTCATAAAGAACCAATTTTCCAATCTTGATTTAATTTAAAATTTAGGAGCTGATTTCTACATATTGTGAATTTCCTAAATTTCTTTCCATTACTAATTTCTAACTCTACTCCATTGTGATCAGAGAATAATACACTTTGTTTAAATCCACTGATTCAAACTAGGAAAGTGAAGATAATCTTTTGTTTTGTTTCTGTTTAATCTTCCAGGACTTGGATAGCACATGGTGGCAGTGAATAGAAGGACCAAAGTATCATCCCACGCTGGTTACAGGGGAAAACACAGCTCTGTAATGAGAAAGATCAGGCTGTGATTCATTGTATGATTGCACTGGTCAATCTTGGTCTCAGTATTGGTGGGGCAACCAGATATTGTGTGGACTTGACATGATGTAGCACAAAGGACATAATGTCGCCTATGAAGTATTCTTACCCAAAATGTTTAACCTGAATCTAACCAACCTTTTATATCCAACTAGCAGCTTACAAGGAACAGAGGAACAAGGGAAATGACATCCCAAGGAAATCATCCAAGTGATAAGGTAGGAACATTCTTCACGACATACAGAGGTTCTTCAACAAATCAATGGCATTAAAAAAAAAAAGTGTTGAAGACTATGCTAGATTATAAGAGACTTATGAAGAATAAAACCAAATACAACATGTGGATTTTGTTGGATTGTGGTTTGAACACACTAGTTGTAAATGACATTTTGGGGAAAATTGGGCAAATTTTAATATAGATCAGGTATTAGTTTATATTAAGAAACTGCTAATTTTGTTAGGTGTGATAAAGGTCTCTGATGTACAGCCAGGGCTCAGAATCTCAGGTTCGGGCTCAGTGAGACTCGGGCCCCAGACTTAGGTGTTCACAAGATCAAGAGTAATAATACATAAAAATTCCAGGAAGTCCCATGGATTGTTGGGAAGCATGTGAATTTCACTGGACTAAAAACTGTTCTGAAGTCCCCAAGGAGCCAGTATTATGGTCAATTCTTCAGAATAAGTCAATAATGAGTAGAGTCATGTGCTATCCTGTTTTCACCTGATATATGTCACTGTCCAGGAAGAAAGTAACCCCTCCTCTTGGTATTTTTGGTAAAACTTCAGTTTTGGTCAGTTCTCTCTCACAACTCCTTCCTCATGTCCATGCATGAAATGTGGGGATGTGAAAAAACCGGCATTAGTAAGTGGGATTTCTTAATTTGCTTTCGATAGGCTTGTTTGTACATCACATGAGCTGAAGTTCATGCTACCTTAAAAAAAGCTGTGATGGTTTGAATTGTCTGTTTTGTTTTCTGTTAATTTAACTATTCATAGGATCCATCACCGTAATAAAGGCAACCACAAATTAACTGCCATGGTTTGGATGGCCACCCACCTAATTCCACTGACTTTGGTCCAGGATTACTGTAGAAAGTAAGGTCCTTGAATCTCTATTTAAATCTCACTTCTCTTATCTTGATATAGAGCTTGCAGCCCCAGATTTTACAGTGTTTCTAAGCACTGAGAAAAAGAAGAAATTCACATTTATTGGCCAGGCATTATACTAACTACTTAATCTATTTTCACTCATTTAATTGCAAATGAATATAACATAGTAGTTAAGAAGACTGACTCTAAAAAAATGAAATCTGAGAGAGAAAAAGAGGGAGGAAGAGAACAAGCAGGGATGTAAAATCGGTAAAATATTAACAATTATTGAATCTAAATGGAGGGTGTATAGGTACTCTGTACTATATTCTTTCAACTTTTGAAATTTTTCACAATAAAAAAGAATGTCCTTAAATAGATAAACATATTCATCATGTGACCTAGCATATGACTGCTAGATACATAACCAAGAAAAATGAAAGCCTAAATTTGCACACAAGAACACTTGTACACAAATGCTCACAGCCCCATTACTCCTGATAGGCAAAAAGTGAAAACAACCCAAAATTTGATGGATGGATAAATAAAAGTGGTATATCCATATAATGGCATATTATTTGGCAGTAAAGAGGAATGAAGTTCTGATATATGCAACAACATGGATACATTTTGAAAGCATTATGTTAAGTAAAAGAAGCCAATTATAAAGAAAAACACATATTTTATTATTGTATTTACATAAAATGTTTAGAAAATGCAAATCTATAGAAATATGAAATAGACTAGTAGCTGCCTAGGGCTGGAAGCAGGGGATTAGGGTTGAAGTGATTGTTAATAGATATGAGATTTCTTTTATTTCAGCTGTACTGGGTCTTAGTTGTGGCAAGCAAACTCTCAGTTGTGGCACAAGGGATCTAGCTCCCTGACCAGGAACTGAACCCAGGCCATCTGCATTGGGAGTGCAGAGTCTTAGCCACTGGGCTACCAGGGAAGTCCCTAGAGGGGATGAAAATGTTTTAAAATTAGATTTTAGTGATGGCTGCATAGCTATGAATATAATAAAAACCACTGAATTTTTTATTTAAGTGGGTGAACTGTATGACATGTGGATTATATTTTGATAAAACTGCTTTTAAAAAAAGAATGAAGTCTGGAGTCAAGACGGCCTGAGTGAAAAAAAAAAAAAAAAAGACTGCCTGAGTTTGCAGAGAAATGTTAATATGTCTCACTATGATATATGTTTTTTTCCTTTCCCTTATATTTCTTCAGATTTTTGCTTTATGTATCTTTGTTTCTTTGTTGCTAGGTGTCTAATGGTTTATGATATCTACCTTCTTTGTGAACTAAACCTTTTATCATTAAAAATACTCATCTTTGTTTCAAAGATAAACTCAAACTGGATTAAAGATCTAAATGCAAGGCCAGAAACTATAAAGTTCTTAGAGAAAAACATTGACAGAACACTAGATGACATAAATCAAAGCAAGACCCTCTATGACCCACCTCCTAAAGTAATGGAAATAAAAACAAAAACAAACAAGTGGGACCTAATTACACTTAAAAGCTTTTGCACAGCAAAGGAAACTATAAGCAAGGTGAAAAGACAACCCTCAGAATGGGAGAAAATAATAGCAAATGAAACAACTGATAAAGAATTAATCTCCAAAATATACAAGCAGCTTATATAACTAAATACCAGAAACACAAACAAAAATAAACAATCAAAAAGCGGGAAAAAGACCTAAACAGGTATTTCCTTAAAGACGATATACCAATGGCTAGCAAACACATGAAGAGATGCTCAACACTGCTCATTATTAGAGAAATGCAAATCAAAACTACAATGAGATAATCACCTCACACCAGTCAGAATGGCCATCATCAAAAAGTCTACCAACAATAAATGTTGGAGAGGGTGTGGAGAAAAGGGAACACTCATGCCCTGTTGGTGGGAATGTAACTTGATACAGCCACTACGGAAGACAGTATGGAGATTCCTTAAAAAACTAGGAATAAAACCACCATATGCCCCAGCAACCCACTACAAGGCATATGCCAGGAGGAAACCAAAATTGAAAAAGACCACATGTGTGCTCGCTTCGGCAGCACATATACTAAGATTGGAACGATACAGAGAAGATTAGCATGGCCTCTGCGCAAGGATGACACGCAAATTCGTGAAGCGTTCCATATTTAAAAAAAAAAAAAAAAAAGACCACATGTACCCCAGTGTTCTTTGCAGCACTATTTACAATAGCTAGAACATGGAAGCAACTTGGATGTCCATCGACAGATGGATGGATGAGGAAGCTGTGGTACATAAATACAATGGAATATTACTCAGCCACAAAAAGGAACATATATGAGTCAGTTCTAATGAGGTGGATGAACCTACAGACTATTATACACAGTGAAGTCAGTCGGAAAGAGAAAGAAAAATCTCATATACTAATGCATATATATGGAATCTGGAAAGATGGTACTGATGAAATTATTTGCAGGGCAGCAATGGAGACATGGACTATAAAGAATAGACTTGTGGACCTAATGTGGTGGGGGTTGGGGGGAAGAGGTGGGGAGGGGTGGAGGGAGAGGGTGGGATGTACGAAAATAACATGGAAACTTACATTAGCATATGTAAAAGATACCCAGAGGGAACTGCTGTATGGCTCAGGGCGCTCCAACAGTGACTCTGACAACCTAGAGAGGTGGAACGGGGAGGGAGATGGGAAGGAAGTTCAGGAAGGAAGGGACATGGGAGTGCCTGTGACTCATTCATGTTGATGTCAGGCAGAAAACAACAAAATTCTGTAAGGCAATTATCCTTCAATTTAAAAAAAATTTAATAAAAAAAAATTCATCTTTGTTTCATTTAAAAAATAAATTAAAAAAAAGCCTGTTTCTGCAGCTTTCTTTGTTATGCAACCTTGGGCAAGTTATTTAACCTCTAAGCAACTGTGTCTGTAGAGAAGCAGCAGCACCACTACTAGCCTTGTTTGAGGGGATGATCTATGAGAAAATCTATGTGAAGTGCCCAAAGTAAATGCCCAATATTAGCTATTATTAATATTCCTGATAATCCAACAACCCTAGAAGCTGGCATTAATTCCATTTTTCACATCGGAATTCTGAGGCCCAAAAAAGTTAATAGTTTGCCTATGGTCATGAATCTAATAGAAAGTAAGAGTGGGCATGCTGATGACACATGACTGCAAAAGCCAGGTTTTTCCACCATGTAATTGTGCCTGCCACAGTAGAGATATCTTTAGTGGTATAATATACATTTAAAGAAAGTGCTTTAAGAATTATGTAACTCATATGAGAAATCAATATGCTGAAAGAAACCCACATAACTTTGACATAATTTTTTATGCCAAAGTGGTATTATTTATTTAATATTCCCCAAACTTCTCTACTCCTGCTTCATTGACTATGCAAAAGTCTTTGACTGTGTGGATCACAACAAACTGTGGAAAATTCTTAAGAGATGGGAATACCAGACCACCTTACCTGCCTCCTGAGAAACCTACACATGGGTCAAGCAGCAACAGTAAGAACCTTACATGGAACAACTGATTGGTTCAAAATTGCAAAAGGAGTCCAACAAGGCTGTATATTGTCACCCTGCTTATTTAACTTATATACAGAGTACATCATGCGAAATGCTGGGCTGAATGACTCAGAAGTTGGAATCAAGACTGCTGGAAGAAATATCAACCACCTCAGATATGCAGATGATACCACTTCTAATGACAGAAAGTGAAGAGGAACCAAAGAGCCTCTTGCTGAAGGTGAAAGAGGAGAGTGGAAAAACTGGCTTAAAACTCAACATTAAAAAAACTAAGATCTGGTCTGAGTGGCGTCTGGCATCTGGTCCCACCACGTCATGGCAAATAGAAGGGGAAGAAGCAGAAGCAGTGACAGATTTTCTTTTCTTGGGCTCCTAAATCACTGCAGATGGTGACTGCAGCCATGAAATTAAAAGACACTTGCTCCTTGGAAGGAAAGCTATGACAAACCTAGACAGCGTGTTAAAAAGCAGAGACATTACTTTGCCGACAAAGATCCATATAGTCAAAGTTGTGGTTTTTTCAGTAGTCACCTATGGATGTGGGAGTTGGACCATAAAGAAGACTGAGCGTCAAAGAATTGATGCTCTCAAACTGTGGTGATGGAGAAGACTCTTGAGAGTCCCTTGGACTGCAAGGAGATCAAACCAGTCAATCCTAAAGGAAATCAACCCTGAATATTCATTGCGAGGAGAGATGCTGAAGCTCCAATACTTTGGCCACCTGATGCGAAGAATTGACTCATTGGAAAAGACCCTGATGCTGGGAAAGACTGAAGGCAAAAGGAGGAGAGGGTGGCAGAGAATGAGGTGGTTTGAGTATCACTGACTCAGTGGACATGAGTTGAGCAAACTTCAGGAGATGAGTGAAGGACAGGGAAGCCTGGTGTATTGTAGTTCATGGGGTTGCAAAGAGTTGGACATGACTTAGTCACTAAACACATAAACTTCTTTAGCTTGATCTGATATAAAGAGGTGCAATAAGATCACAATTTGTCTTTGTGAGAAATTAGCAGACTTTCCTTCTATTCATGGTGTGTTTCTGAATGGTACTGGGCTATTTTTATGGCCAGGTTAAGCCTTTGACTCTGTGGATCACAATAAACTGTGGAAAATTCTTAAAGAAATGGGAATACCAGACCACCTGACCTGCCTCTTGAGAAATCTGTATGCAGGTCAGGAAGCAACAGTTAGAACTAGACATGGAACAACAGACTGGTTCCAAATAGGAAAAGGAGTATGTCAAGGCTGTATATTGTCACCCTGCTTATTTAACTTATATGCAGAGTACATCATGCGAAATGCTGGGCTGGAGGAAGAACAAGCTGGAATCAAGATTGCCGGGAGAAATATCAATAACCTCAGATATGCAGATGACATCACCCTTATGGCAGAAAGTGAAGAGGAACTTAAAAAGCCTCTTGATGAAAGTGAAAGAGGAGAGTGAAAAAGTTGGCTTACAGCTCAACATTCAGAAAACTAAGATCATGGCATCTGGTCCCATCACTTCATGGGAAATAGATGGGGAGACAGTGGAAGCAGTGTCAGACTTTATTTTTTGGGGCTCCAAAATCACTGCAGATGGTGACTGCAGCCATGAAATTAAAAGACGCTTACTCCTTGGAAGGAAAGTTATGACCAACCTAGACAGCATATTAAAAAGCAGAGACATACCACTACAATATTGTAAAGTAATTAGCCTCCAACTAATAAAAATAATTGGGAAGAAAAAATAAAATAAAAATGAGAAGTCAGTTTATCAAAAAAAAAAAAGAAAGCAGAGACATTACTGTCAACAAAGGTCCGTCTAGTTAAGGCTTTGGTTTTTCCAGTGGTCATGTATAGATGTGAGAGTTGGACTATAAAGAAAGCTGAGCGCAGAAGAATTGACACTTTTGAACTGTGGTGCTAGAGAAGACTCTTCTTGAAGAGTCCCTTGGACTGCAAGGAGATCCAACCAGTCCATCCTAAAGATCAGTCCTGGGTGTTCATTGGAAGGACTGATATTGAAACTGAAACTCCAATATTTTGGCCACCTGATGCAAAGAGCTGACTCATTTGAAAAGACCCTGATGCTGGGAAAGATTGAGGGCAGGAGAAGGGGACGAGAGAGGATGAGATGGCTGGATGGCATCACTGACTCAATGGATATGGGTTTTGGTGGACTCCAGGAATTGGTGATGGACAGGGAGCCCTGGTGTGCTGCGGTTCATGGGGTCGCAAAGAGTCGGACACAACTGAGAGACTGAACTGAATGGAATTAATAACGTATTATCTAAGTGCAGCACCGAACACTTCCCACCTGTTATGGCTATTGACATATTTCTTCTCTTCCCTTCTCATCCAGGCTCTTTTAGAGATATTAAGGATTTTAAACATAGAATATACTCAGTAAATTGTTTTTGAATGAATTAATAAATGAACAAATACATGCAAGCCACACCCTTTGGCAGTCATTGGCTTTCATGTGGCAATAGATTTTCCTAGAAATTAAGAACTTCATACTAAGGACCAGATTGAGAATAAGATTTACAGCTAAAGAGTCAAGGTCCTCCTCACCCCAGAAATGGATAAAAAGTCATAACAATCCTTTTTAACTACCACTTATTTCCAAAAATTACCAAAAGTTCTCATTTAATCACTTCCCTCTCTACTCCACTCATAAAACCAATCACACATACACAGCTGGGACCCTTAAATCTGTTAAATAATGCCTGATTAAGGTTAACAATCTAGTAAAGGATGAATCTGAGTGGCATAAGTGACTCACACTATGGAAAGCCTTCCAGCTATCATAGGAAACAAGTCTGGGTGAGCACTTAAATACACAAGTCTAGCTTATTACACCAATTAGACCCAAGTTTTACACTTCCCCAGAGGGACATTATATACCTGGCACATGTGTGTCTGGCACATACGATACATTCAGCAGTAAAAGTCTGCTGGCTGAAGGACAGAAATTGTCCATTTTTCTTTGCTTCCTATTCATATTGCCCATAATTTTAGATTAGAATTCTCATTTTTTTCTGGTACAAATTTGAGTTTTGCTGTGTGGGACATAGGCACTGCTGTAGATGAGAAAACAAGAGAAGGCTTGAAAATCATTCCCATAAGAGAAAGAGGAAAGTTAAGAGATTTATGGAAAACCAGAGTCTTTCATACTAGATGATACTCTCAAGTTTTAACTCTCAGCTCAATTCAGTTCTCCTTATTCTGTGGTCATGGTATTGCCCCAAAATTGTCTAGCTTTTTGTTAATGTATGCCCACGAAGAGGGAAGACGAGGAAAATCAAGAGGGAAACCCAATTCCAATTTTGAAAAACAAAACAAAAAACAAAACTCCTCAAAGCACAAGTCAGTGATGTCATCTTTGAAAAGAGAGGGTAATGATTTAATGCACTCAAAGACTGTGAAGACTATGGGCCTCCCTGGTAATTCCCTGACAAAACAAATATCCAGAGATTAAAGAGGCAGGATGTTCTACTGTAAAATCACACAACCACTAAGATCCTCCACAGTTCATATGAATGAAATTTTTTTTTTTTTCAACAGCCTTTTAATTTTTTTTTTTTTGGTCACGTCATGTGGCTTATGGGATTTTAGTTCCCTGACCAGGGATGGAACCCTGGTCCTCAGCTGTGAGAGTGCAGAGTCCCAACCATTGAACTGCTGGGGTATTCCCAACAACCTTTCAATATAAATGCTTTCTGTGTACCAGGGAACTATTTTAGGTGTTGGAGATGCAAATTAGGGGCTGAAAAGAATGTGAAGCATGAAGAACATTAGGAGAGAGTTGTAAGAAATAATATTGGTAGAGACCTTCTTTCAACCCTTTAAAGGCCCCACAGAGCACTAGCTATTCTCCTTCTTCCTTGACAGGTAAGCTTCTTGAAAGAATAATCTGTATGTATACTATGCTTTCCAGGTGGTTCAGTGGTAAATAATTGGCTGCCAAGCAGGAGACACAAGAGACATGGGTTCGACCCAGGGTTGAGAAGATTCCCTGAGGAAATGGCAACCCACTCCAGTAATCTTGCCTGGACAATCCCATGGACAGCGGAGCCTGGCGGGCTACAGTCCAAGGGGGTTGGAAGAGTCGGACACAACTGAGCATGCACGGGAGAGATACTACTGTACAGAATTAAGAATAAGCATTTAGAAGCTTGTACAGCAATGTGACACGGCCATGACACCCAAGCCTGTCATCAGTGGACCTGTCTTGTTAGAGAGTCTGGACCAGTTTGGTTCCATCCGACCCCTAGGGTAGCTTACATCTGGTGCAGCCGGCATGCTAGGTGTGTGTAGCAGGACTGCCATCGGTTCACAACAGGTTAGAAATGAGACACTCTGCTTCACCACAGACCTCTGAAAGTCACGGGTACATACGACACTGTCTCCACATCACTTCTCGTTGAGTCTTCAAGCCCTTCCAACATGGCATCTGCCCTCTTCACTCTGCTGAAAATGATGTAGAAAAGGCTACTCACCTCCTTAATAGCCAGGTTCAGTGAATTCTCTCGTCATCATCTACGACATCTCCACAGCACTGATACCCTTTGCTTCTTTAACATAGCAGAAATCATGTTGTCCTCTTATCCCTCTGACAACTCCTTCTCTCTGTCTTCTTTCCAGGCAACTCTTCTTCTGCTTATTGTTCCTCATCTTGGGCTACACTCACACATACTACTGCTGGGCAACCTTACTGATGTTCCATACATTTCAATTATATCCTGTTGACTTCTAAATCTTTATTTATCAACTTGATTGTGTACTAATGTACAGAGAATGTTTACAAAAGAAATAAGTTTTAAGTTTAAAAAAAACCAAGATAAAGAATCAAGGTGTTTGTTTATAATTGTCTTCAAAATTACATATTTAGTTCCAGAAACCATTTTTATTTCAAGTGAAATTTTACATGAAATTCTAACATATAAAGCAAAATAAAAGCAGTTTCCTTGAAATGAAGGTGACCCCTATTCATTCAGTCTTTTACTTCCTGGGGTTTCTCAGTAATCACTGAAGTACAGGATTTCTTAACTAGGGATTTTAGGACCCTGAAGGGATCTATGGAAAGAATTCAGAGGACCCATTAAGACTTCATTTTTAAGTAACCATTATTTGAAATCTACCAGTTCCTTCAATTTTAAACTTAGGCCAATAGAAATCACAGACTCATACAAGTCATATCATGTGGTTGTAGCTACCTCAAAGTATCATTTACCTTTATCAGGACATATTATGGTAGTTAATACTGACAGAGATATTGTTGTACAATGTGTTGAGCAAAAGCATATATGTGAAGGTATTACTTTTGATTGACACACAGAAAGTATACTATTAGGGAGTTCCTGCTCTGTGACAACCTAGAGAGGCTGGATGGTGGGGGTGGGCGTAGTGGGTAGGGGAACTAGTGGGTGGAGAGGTTGGGGGGGAGAGGAGGGAGGAAGAAGAGGGAGGGGATACATGTATACTTAGAGTTGATTCATGTTGTTGTAGGGCAGAAAAGAACACAGCACTGTAAAGCAATTATACTCCAATTAAAAAATAAATTAAAAAAAAAAAAAAAAAAAAAAAAATAAATTAGAAGAGCTTCATTGGCTTTACCAGACTGCCAAAGGGATTAATGGCACATGAAAAGGTTAAGAACCCCTGTGGAAACTCAGGGCTCCATGACAATTTACTCACATTGAACGCAGAACTCCCAGAGTAACGTCTCTACTTTGGCTCCAGTACTCCAAAATGATCTAATCAAAGTGGTGATAAAAAGACCCTTTCTGTTCTTGATGTTATGAAGACATTCTCAATGAAGAGCCTCTTGGAACCTCATTTTAAGTAGTAATCGTATATTTGAAGTGAAAATACCTTAATTTTTAAAATAACATTTCCTCTAAGTGCCATTTAAAACTCCTTTCTAGGAAATCGTTTTTTGATCCTTCTTTTTCCCTGCATTCCCCCAACGGTTATTCAATTGTTTGTCTATCACTGAATACTTTTTAGTTCACAGGTCTATTTTGTCTCTCCAGCTGGATTATAAAAGTGCCCTTGAGAAGTTTATTTCTCAGGAGGGCCAGAATAGTGTTCTACAAATAGACACTCAATAAATGCTTCCTGATGAGTATAAGGCTTTTCAGAAATGTCAATTTATTTACATAAAAGCATATTAAAAGCCAATATGGTTGAGAAAAAATTACAAGGCGGTGAAAAAAGAGGAATCTCAGATTCTGGACAGTACTTGTGAAAGGAATTAAGACACCATGTTTATAAATAACTTTTATTTACTAGTAAGGATTAAAAGTCCTCTTTAATAGAAAGTGATCCCTCAGATGACCTGAAAATTCCATATTCTAACACCAGCAGAGTGGGCCAGGCTTTCTCTAATGAGCAGATTATGTGATGAAGAAGATTGCTAAATTCTTTCTAAAATCTTTGATCCAGGAATTTAGCCACAGCTTATATGTGGACAGACGTGAGTTTTATAATGAAAGCTCAAACACAGAATAAAAAAAAAAAAAAACTATAATTTTTTAAAGCTACAGGATATTTCATTTCAAAGATGCTATTGTTATGGTAGTTTTAAATTTTATCTATTGAAACCATTGTTATACAAAAATTACTACAAATAAGCCTTGTAAATCTAAATTCAAATAGCAGACCTATGACGTTTTAGTCAGTGATTTATCTCATGCTTTCAAAATGTTACCTTCATTAAAAATGTGTTTAATATTTTTTCTTTCCACATTTCCAAATTTCCTGTTTTTTCCTAAGACAATCTGATGATTAAATGATCTTAAATGTCAACAATATTAAAAATATAGCTAACATTTTTCAAGATGATTAAAGCTTTTGTACCCTCCTATTTAATTATGAAATTAATCAAGTCCTGTCAATTCTCCTACATTATCTCCCAAACACATCCACTCCAAGTACACTTGCCACTGCAATTCAGGCCTCCAAACTGCTTCAATTTCTTTCCTCTTCCATAGGTTCTCAACATGGTCACAAAGTGATCAGATTTGTGCTTCAGAAGGATCACCCCATCCTTCTGCTCAAAACCCTGCCGTGGCTCCTCACCATGCACAGATCTCGTTTGTGAGCATGGTACCCACGGCCCTTGGTGATCTGGCTCATACCCGCCTCTCCTGTACTTCTCTCATCCCAGTGCTTCATGCTAGACTAATCAGCTAGAAGGGCTCTACACAGCTCTCCTTTCTCCAGGACCATCCTTTCACATTGAGTTCTGGTGAACTCCATCATCCTTGACAACCCAGCTCAAAGTGACTTCTGTAAGGCCTTCTTGAAGTCCATCCAACTCCAAAATTAATCACTCCCTCTTCTAAATCTTGTAACGTTATCTTTCAGTTACCACGTTATATTATAATTACTTGATTATATGTTTGCCTTTTCTTTATCAATGTAAACCTTTTGAGATCATGAAAGGTGTTTCATGTTTGTTGAACTGGACTGAATTTGATCTAATGATCTGAGTAATTGGGAAACAGAGATGGAATGTTTCCAGAGTGATTCATAGTGGCCAAGATGATCATGCTTTGCCACAGCAAACATAAATCGTACGTTTCTTTAATCAGAGGGATTACCAGACCCTTTAGGAACAGTGTACAAAACACAAATTCTTAAATATAGGTTGAGTATTTCTGGCTTAGTGCAAAATATATACATTATGTTTTACCTTAAATCTCTTGGCAAGGTTGTTGTTTAGTTGCTGAAAGAGTGTGACGCTTTTGCGACCCATGGACTGTAACCCACCAGGCTCCTCTGTCCATGGGATTCGACAGGCAAGAATATTGGAGTAGGTTGCCATGTTCTCCTCCAGGTGATCTTCCCGACCCAGGGATTGAACCAGTGTCTCCTGAATTTGCAGGCGGGTTCTTTACCACTAGTGCCACCTGGAAAGCCCAAAATAATTCTTCTGGAGAAGAATAAAAATTATGCAAGGGGTGCCTGTTATCAAATCCCAATGGAAGAAAAGTAGGTGGCATGAGAAATACAGGGACATTTTGTGGCTTCAAACATTTACAGTGGATGGTCCCAAGTCATACAGCAAGCATTCAGGTAGGGACGATGCATGATTTTCAAGATCTAAACCTGCTCCTCTGTCTAGAGCCACAACAAAATTCTTTATAGGGTGAAAAATACTAAGGAATGTGCACAAATAATATTTAAGGATAAAATCTTGCCTTTGATCAGCATACATTAATAGTTTTAACTTAAAACTAGTTTTAACTATAGGAATCTTCCAATTAGTCATAATAATTTAACCTAAGAAATTAACTCATGCTTTCACTTTCTTATTTGTTCCTTTCTGTATTTTACAGAGGTTCTACACTGAACATATTATTTTCGAAATAAAAACACAATTATTTTAAAGAGTTATCCAGCACAAATAATATTAACCTGCCCCAATTTTTAGGGTTTGCCTACAAGAATACCATTAGACCTTCTCTGTTTAACCTAAGGCTCAGTTTCAAAAATTCTATTATTTTACAAACTGCAAACAGAAAAACTGAGTGAAATAAAGTATCTAGTTCAGAGGAGGAAATTTTTTTGTTACAGTAGCAGTGACACTTCAACTAATCCCCAAACCTTTTTTCTAAAGCCAAGGCACAGATACCTAATTCAATCACCTGCTATTTCTTAAGAACCGGTACACTATGGTAACCATAAAGCATTTTTCTTTATCAGGTAGATAAAAACAAAATTAAAATAAAGAGGCAAGTATTTATACATATATAATTTTTTTTTTACAGAATTTTCAAGCACTTTAAATATACTGTACTAAATAGACAAAAAAATATACTTCATATAGCTCCTTCCCATACAGATTTTTATAGCACCTGGTGAAATCTTTATCTTGTGCTTCCCTCTATTTCTTCTCTTTCCTCTCTCAGGAGGGAAGTACTGTTAAACTAACTTCATATAATTCTAACGCAGTAATTATTCAAAGTGTACATATTACTCAATATGTAAAGGCATTGAAAATGGTAAATCAATAATTCTATTTTTTACTTTTAAAACTTAGTTAAACCTTAGAAAAAAATGCAGATACATTCTAAAACCTAAATATATTTTAAAATAGGAAAATGATTAACACCCATTTTGCTAGCTCCTCATCCCTCTTTTCTCTCATGTAAAAGACTTTTTGAAATGAAAACTATATTTCTATACATTCCTTCAAAACACAGTTATCAACAAACAGTAATGAGTTAAGGAACCTACCTTGAACCATAGCTATTTTACACACAAAAGGCTTAAATATTAATTTAATCTTCACATACAATTATGTTCTACTTATTTCATAAAGTATACATCTCCTTCACATCTTATTTCTTGTGTGGTACAGCAGAATTTTATGATTTCTAGAACAAATATTCTGCTATCACTTTTACATTTTATAAAACTGTCAAATTATGCCAATTTGGGAACTGTCTCTCTTTTTAGCTGGTGATTTAGTTTACAGCTAATTAAAAAAAGGGCCCCATCAGCTCACAGGAACACATAGAAGGTTTTGGGCCACATGCCCAGGAATTCTGTGATTCACTCAGTAACTATCATCTTCCCAAAGGAAATATTTGAAATTCCACTATTAGGAATACATAAAACAAGAAAAAAAGTGCTACTACAAAACATAATTAACATAAATGCTTTTTCATTTCTGTGAGAAAACTAGACATTTGAAAAAATCTGTTCCAAATTTTTGTTATGCCAAATAAAGTACCAAAATGTCATATATGCATAATCAAATTAGTTGACAGAAAAGAGTAAATGAGAAGTATCTACATGTCTAGATGAAGAGTAATCAAAGCTACTTGCAAGTGAACATGTAAGAAAAATCTAACAAACTAAAAAAAAATCAATTGGCATTTTCTATTTTTATAAAGATTTATCAAATGTTTGTTCTCAGATCCTATTATTGTTTCAATAATCTAGAAAAGCTGGAGCAAGATTAAACCTTCTCTCTCTTAATAATGGGAACAAATTCTTTTTCTGTGCCTTTAATGACAAAAGTTACAATCAAAAGCAAATATAACTTCTCTAACTAATGGTATTTTAGACATCTCACTGGAATACAGTAATATTTCCTTTACCGACAGCTCAGATCTCACACAAACCTTACTGATAAAAAAATAAAACCAAAACCCAGACAACTTTCTCTGAATAGTCAAAAGGAATGTTAGAAGGCTCCTGTGCTCCATCATCATTGTGCTCTCAAGCCCTCACTCTGAGTCTACCGGGTTCCTGCTACACAAGTCTAGCAAACTTAGCTTTCCAAGTCCACATGAGATGAAAAGCAACAGTAAGAGAAGCTGCTATTGGCAAAGCATACTGAAAAGAGCAAAATACAGTATATCTTCAGGAGACTCCCAAGTTAGTAAGCTAGTACCCATAACTGAAATGATGACAACCTTGAGTTGTCAATAGTTTCTTCTATCTAACTATCACATGTTGCTATTAGCCGACTTTTCGATGGAGGAACACATCTGATTTGCTTTGTACTCTACCAGTTTAAGACTGTTGTCTAGGCATAATTATTATTAGCTCTCCCTTTCAGTCTCAAGAATGGTTTGGACTAAACTTTAGGGTCATCCTACTGAATGCTTATTACATGCAAGAACTATTCCAACAGCTTTCATTTATCCTCACAGTACTATGAGAGGTTAAGTGATTTTCCTAAGATCATTCAATTAGAAAGTATTAAAGGTCTATGTGTGAAGAACCCAAACAGTCTGATACCAACGTCCTAGTATTTAACCATCATAATATACTGTATTATTTCTTAGAAAGGTGGGTAGAGGAACAGAGGGAGGAAAATATCCAACATTTTGGATAAGGATTGAGAGGTATCAGCTTTCTAGAAAATGTGTCTATACAATCCTTATGGTTTTCAAAAAACTTGTGATACTGAAACATCTAAGAAAATATTTGAAGTGTAAAAATATTTTCAGATTTTTATGAGTATGGGCTTTCTTAGAAAACAAAAACTCCAAGAATATTTTTCAAATATTCTTTGAGATGCTTTAAAAACATACTAAATAATTAGTTATGTTCTGCTCAAACTGATTATTCCACCTTTTAAAAAAGAAAATTAGTAACTCACTGTATGTTACACTATGAACGCAGAGTGAAAAGTGTACTGGACTGGAATCCATTTGGCTACTCAACAGCTTGGATGTCCCTTAACCTCTCCAAACGTCAGTTTCTTCATGTGCGGCAGAGAAATACGGTTTAGCTTGTTAAGAAGACCTAAGGAGATCAAACGGATTTCAAGTGCTTTGAGAACTATGAAGCACTACCTAAACTTTGAGTATTAATTAATAAACATAGATTTTCAACAACCTGGATCATACATTTATGCCAAGTGTTCCGAAACAAGAATATCTCTTTATTTACTCTTTACTTCAAAGTTTGGGGAAAAGAAGCTAGTCTCTCACTGATCATGTGAAAAAGAAAATTACACTAAAAACACTAACAGCAGTCATGAACAATTTAGGGGCTACCCTTTATACTTCATTTTGTGAAACAGTTGCAATTTACCAGCTAATCAGTCCTTAAAGAACTTGTATGTTAAATAGTTACAACAATAAAGAGGTTCAAAGGCTTACAATAAATCTTATTTTTAACAGGTTCTTAACTATATATATTTAAAAGTGAAGCTTAAATAATTATATTTACATAGTATTTTCCTGTCTTCCAAAAAGTTATTTCCATATTTGATCCTCAGCAATCAGGAATAGTAGACAGATATCATCATTCTCATGAAGAAACTGAGGCTCAGAGAAATTAATTTGCACAACTGCTTTTTGACAGGAAATTGAAGTGGAAGGATGACTCCTGATCTACATGGAAAGAAAGCAATTATTTGGATGTTCTAGAGAAAAATAAAAACCTCAAACTTCTTTATTGGCTGAGATGAGACACAGAACATTTGTCAATTCATGCTGTTTCAAAAGCAATATTCATTGGAGCCTGTCTGCACATCTCTAGTAGCTTTAATGTTCAGAGCAAAATGAATATTCATGCTTGTTTGGGATCTCAAACTACTATTAAAGAACTAAAGTAGATTATTTTTCAGTGGCAAACCTAAGGGAAAAGTGTTTCAAGCCCCCTATGATCACCATTGCTGAGATTATTCTTTAACAAGGAAAAATAATTTTCTCCTAGAGCTCATTTGCTGGATTCCATAAATTAGCTGTTACAAAGAATCCACATCAGAGAAATTCAAACCTAATAAGAGGCTCTTCTTACACTATCAGAAAGGCACATTAAATACACAATGTTGGCCACATTATTTTTGATAATGATGGAAAACAACAGCTGATAGCCAGTTTGGGACAAATGCCAACTGTTCCCATTTGTCTGAAAAATGTCAAAATTAATTGCAACAACACTTAGTTTTCAAAGAATATTGTTATCTATGGAGAAAGTATATCAACTAAAATCCTAAAAAACAGACTAAAGATAATGGGGCCTCTCTGATTTGAAATATTAGTTTAAAAAAATTTTAGTGTCCCAAAGTATAAGTAAACACATCTCAACAGCTTTACATAGTTTCATATATTTTATTTTTTAAACACTTATAATTTTGCAAGCTAGCAGTAAAATATTGTCCTCGATATTTTACTAATTAGCACCGTATACCTTTTAAAGCTAACTGGAACATTGTTTCAAATGTAAATGATTGTAAAGTAAAATGATCATTTCAAATGTCAAATTAGTCTCAAGTAACATAAGAACCATTAATTATCATTATTTTTGGCTTTATGCACAAAGATGTATTTCAAAGATGAACTTAATATTAGTATCAGTTCTGTCAATCTAACAAATCAAAGTACCACAGTTTAAAGCAATATTTAACCTCTGAAATTATATAATTAAAGAGGTACATAAGAAAAGTTGAGAAATCAGCTATAAAAACACAAGAGACTGCACAACTTTAGAGTCCCTTATTTTTTAGAATGAGGAAAATAATGAAAAATTTCATGGTACAAGTATCAGTTACACATATGGTTTAGTATATGTCAGTATTCTCATGCTTTACTTAAGAGTTTGGCCTTACCAAAAAGCCACCAAAATGTCCAGGATAATTCACAGGGACAGCTGGAAGCCTGAAATAAAATTGCTCAGTGCAAAAGTTCCCAAGCCATTCATATAATTTTAAATGGAAACCTAGACATTTACCTCCTATTTTTGTTTTCATCTGAAAAACCTTTTGAAAACATGGAAAAAAAACTAATTAAACTCAAATTACTTCCAGACATCAGAAAAAGGAGGGATTTTTCAGTTCCTTTTTTCTAATAAGAGCATTCTTCAGAGCTATGGGGTTAAATTCTAAGCTACAATCCACTGCTTACTAGCATGCCTGTTTTGCATACCAGTAGAATCAAGTCCAGTTTTGCCATTTGTGGATAACTATGACAAGATACAAAAGCATGTGTTTGCCATAAATAGCTCTGGCTAACAGCAAACTGCTCACACTGAACAGATCAAATTCTCTATAAGGAGAGCCGCCTGGACCACAGCCAAATTCCACTACTAATCTTTAAGACTGCTATATAAACTTTTTTTTTTAATTTGTGAAATATATTAAGAAATAGTAGCTGAAATTAAAGTCCCTAAACAGGAGAAGTATTATTAAACTTTTGAAGGACAACATTTTATAAATTATTTTCATTATGACCAAATAGGCAATAAGAGCTTCCTGTTTCTTCTACTGGTCAACTACTTAGAAATGTAAACGTGAATTAAAAAAATAACTATGCTAATTTATCCAGAGAACTAATCAGATACTGAAGAGTATGTCAAAGTGCAAAAAATAATTCCTGATCACCATATTAATACATAAGGAAATAAATAAAGCTTATAAAAGTATACCTCTGTAACAATATTTTATATTAGCTTTAGAATTATTTTTTAAACCAAATAAAATCAACAAACTGGAAAATATCATGCAAGAATGTTGTACAAAAAAATTCTTAAATGACCAGTGCAGAGATTAATAATAGCTGTTTACCCTAGGAGTTGCTTCACATGGTATTTTGCAAAATGTCCAAGGAAAACAAGGCAACCGTTCTGTAATATGCCACAATTTTTATTGCAACGTGGCCATTTTTGTGAGGGTGGGGAGTTTGATCTCAAAAACAATGTTCCATTTAAGGCTCTTTTATACAGAAATTGCCATCATGACTGACACTCAAAATATCTTTAGTGTTGCAAGACTTACATAGTAAACATAAAACTCCTACATGTATTCAGTAGTGTACACTCAATGGGGAAAAAAAGGCATTAATAACAGCTATTTCTTTTAAGAAGATACTCAGGAAAAAGGAATGAACACTGAGGTACTAGGATGAGCTGATGACACAGTTAACACAACTTAATTGGCATTCCTTTTCTGGTGGGGGATTAAATTTATTACAAAAAAAGTGCTTTTAATGCATAGTGTTATATCCGTGCTGCCATGTTACAAAAAAATAGGCTTGCCAAGGCAGGTGAGGTGTATGAATGCTCAAGCCTCACAGAACTGCAATCAAGTGCAACTATCAGTAATACTGAATAAACTTTACCATCTCACCAGTGGATAATATTTTGAAGGCATTCAATTAGCTTAACCCTTTGTAGTGTTCTAAGCTATTCACATTGACAATCACAATTCACTGTAGTGTTTGCTGCAAAGGAGGCATATACCCAGTTGTTTTGGCTAAAATATGATGGGAAGGCATTCCTTGGGTTCTACATAAAAATAACAGTATTAAACAGTCTAATGGCAATCACTGATAGGCTGCTTACATGAATGATATTTCCTTCATTCATTGTGTTGGAAGGACCCAGTGGGAAAAGAAAAAAAAAAAAAAAACCTAATACTATTCCAATTGACTGAGCTGGAGAAATGGAAGCTCCTTAAGATCCAGATGGCACTTGACTGATTTATAAGGGTTTTCCTTCAAGTGAAACTACTACATTGCCTCCCAATTTCTCTCCAAGTGTGGAACGGTCCTTTATATCATCCAAGCCATTTACTTGCCACTCATGTTTTATACCTAAAAAGAAAAAAAAATTATCCAATTACTTTATTATAATTAAGAAGGAGCAATTCTTCTGCACAAAACAGTCAATGCTTGTACCTGTAAATTTCTTTTTAATGGCATCTTTAGAGCTAGCATATATCATCTTGCTTTTTAAAGGCGCACTTTCAGGAGCCCTACAGGGGAAAAAAAAATTGTTGAATCCTATTTAAAAGAAAAACAAAGGCAAAACTGACTATGTTAATAATCCTTGCATTTTAAAAGTACTTTTTTCTTTTGTTTTTACACACCAGAATATAAATACTAGGTCTTCTTTCTTAGACTCTTTTGTTTCGTATGTGGCATCGTACAAAGCATATCGGCAATCATTCAGAGGTAGCAACTTCACAAAAGATGTGTAGGGGTCCTCTACAGTATCACCAATGTCACCCACCAAGATCTGCTTTGCTTCCTCTACAATTATTTGTCTTTTGTCATCGCTTAAACAGAAGAGAACTGCTTTCTTTCTTTTTTTGATCTCCTCTTGTGTAGAAGATTTCCTTACTTTCATATCATTAAAAACTTTGATGACTTCATCATTCACTGTAACTCCAGAAGCCTGAAAGTAAAAAAAGGACAGAAATTCAGAACAAGTAATTCGGTTTTAACCAAAATTATTGTTTGCTCTAGAGGATTCACTGTAGTCTGGACATCAAAAGTTGCATCATACCATGCAAGCCGTCTCATCGGATTTGCCACATTTTAAGTATCAGTATACGATGCACCTAAGGGTTCTAACTCACCCTGTTCCATTCATCCTTTTTAAAAAAGGTGTGGGGAGGTTGAAGCAAGTGGAAGGTAGACGGAAAGGGACAAATACAGGCTGTCCCATCCCTGAAATGTTTCCTATTTCACTGGGTGATGTCAGAGCTTCAGGAGCAGCAGCAAAAATACCTTCTGTATTGTGTCAACCCGGCAGGCCTTAAAAAAACACTTTTGGATTTCAGTTAATGCTTCTACTATTTTTTTCTTTAAAGTCATCCTAGCCAGTGCCGTTTCCTCATAAGGAAAGAGAATCAAGTGTGAACTCCAAACCGCCCACGGCTACAACATAATTGCCTCACAGCTCAAATGCAGGCACTTCAAAACTAACGGATCGCGTGTAAAAAGCTTTTTACGGCGAGAAAGCATTTTCAAGAGTTTTCCCACCTCCTTAATCTCCCGCTAAGGGTTTTATGACAGGCCCTCAAGACCCTCAGCCTTCAGCAAGGGGTTTTACCGCACAAACCGAATTGAGAGCGCGCGTGGGAATAAAATAAGGAAGCGAAGGGCAAAGGCGGCGACCTGGGTGGGGTAGCGGGGGAACAGCTTGGCGGACCCTCCCGCGGCCCCGGCCTCCGCCCGCGAGGCTCAGGCCTCGACCCCCCGCGCGGCGCCCCCTGCCCGGGCCCTCCCCGCCCCCAGGAATCCGAAAAGCGAACTCGCCGGGCCTGACGGCGAGAGGGCAGGCCCGCCGGGTGGAGAGAGAGCAGCGGGGCCGCAGCGCAGGAATGCCCACCTTGGAGGCCGAAATCAGGTTAAAATGGCGGCCTCAGGTCCAGGGCCCCGCGGAGCCGCGCGGGAGGCTGCACTCTCCACGCCGGGGCCCCCCGGGCCCCCCGACCCCGCGACCCCCGGCCGGCGCGCCCGCCTTACCATAGTGCCCTCGGCGGAGGCTGCGGCGGCGGCTCGGGCTCCGGCGGTGTGGCGCTGCGAGGAGAAGGAGGGGGCAGGCGGGCGGCGGCGAGTGCGGGGCACGCCGGGAGTGCGGCCCGAGAGGCGGCGGCGGCTCGGGGGGCTGCGGCGCGGGCGGGGCGGTCACGTGGGCACGCCCCGGGCCGGCCCTCCCGCCTGCCGGCCCTCCTCACCCCCCGCGCGTCCTCGGCCTGACCCCGCGCGCGCTCGGCGGGCCCCCGCGGGCTGTGCATCCGCGGTGGGAGCCGCGGGCCTTGGCGGGGAGGTCTCCAACCCCGGGGCACCATCTGTCCGGTCCAGCCGGCTCCCGGGAGGGCGTTTCCACCCTGCCTCCCGAGGGCCAGGCCTCTGCTCCCGGGGTTGGGCGTGTGTGAGGCGAACGGCGCTCAGGGTGTCTTTTATTCGTTTGTGGTTTCCATTGGATGCCTACGTTGTGGGTCTTTTTGGAAAACCCCCGTCAGAGATGGAGAAAATTATTTAGATCTCCTTCCATCAGTTCAGTGAGAATAAACACTGGGGCAGAGGTTAACCTAGATGATTGAATTACTCAGCAAAAACAAAGGATAAACAGAGGTGGGAAATCACTTTCTAAAAGTCTAAGGTTGAAATAATAACAATATGGGGAAATTGGGGTAGTATTAATAACATCCTTTAGTAATGTTCTTTTATATATTATTAGACTTAGTAGGATTGTACTCTCTGCTAATAGTCTTTTCCTCATGAGGCCCCCATGTTTGACAGCTGGCATCAAATAAGTGGATCCAAGAGTAGAGATTCCTCCCTTTTTGGCGATCACAACCTTTTCTAGCAAAACCCATGTGACTGAGCCAAGGTTCTTCTCTAACTCAACCTTTTTGATGCTTATTACAAGTATCCATTGCATTTATCGCAGAAAAAATTGTCACCGTATACTTTGAGGAAATTTTACATGAAGATTCAATGTTTTATGAGTTTATAATGAAAGTATTTAAATGAAACATTTTATGTGGTTATGTTTAATACAATGAAAAATTAATAAACTGTTTCATTCATGAGTTTTGGGGCTGATTTATATCACCTTTTCTCCTAGACATTTATCATTTTCACCTTTCTTCATTTGTAAAGTTGGCAAAATGAATTTAAAACTCTGATTAAAAAAAAAAATTTAAAAAAAAAAATAAAACTCTGATTAATAACTAAATTATTTTCAAGTGAAGAAGACTGGCTCTAAAAACGTAGAATTGTTAATGACTAAAACTGTTGGAAACAAAATAGTCCAGATAAACTTCAAGGTGAACTAAGCCAGAAGTTCAGGGTAAGAGAGCTAGGAGCTGAGAAACTAGTATTAATCTTGGCACTGCCCCATCTCTATAAATTGGAAGGACTTTCAACCCTGCAGACCTTTTTCATCTGTTTTATAAGCTGTGGTTGTTGCTTAGTCGCTGTCTGACTCTTCTGCAACCCTATAGACTGCAGCCTGCCGGGCTCCTCTGTCCATGGGATTTCCCAGGCAAGGATACTGGAGTGGATTGCCGTTTCCTTCAGGGGATTTTCCGGACCCAGGGATTAAACCCAGGTCCTCTGCATTGCAGGCTGATTCTTTACCACGCAGCCACCTGGAAAGCTGCTGTGATTATCTCTGAAGTCCTTTCCAGCTTTAAAATTCAGTTTCCTAGTGTGCCAGTGTTTCTCAGGAAATGGTGTGTGTGTTCTTAGGATTAAGTAAATTTAGGGATGGAAAATCATAATGAGGAGGGTTATTCCCTAGAATCTGCCTGTAATGCAGGAGACCTAAGTTCGATCCCTGGGTCGGAAGCATCCCCTGGAGAAGGAAATGGCAACCCACTCCAGTATTCTTGCCTGGAGAATTCTATGGACAGAGGAGCCTGGCAGGCTACAGTTCATGGGGCTGCAAAGAGTGGGACACAACTTTAGCGGCTTAACATGCACCTACAGGTACTCAATAAATGATAAAATAACAATTTTAAGATGCTTTAGTGCTAGAAAGAGAACAAAAAGGAAGCACCTCAAGACTATGAGACCTTTATACATGCCCTTGTGAGGCCAGCTCTTAGGACGTAGAAACCAGTAACAACTCTTCACACCTGTTATTTATAACCAGAACTTACCAGCGCTTACTAGAGAGACAGCATTACCAAGCATTGCTGCATGAATTTTGGCCCCTGTGTGGTGGAGGGATCTGAGTGTCAGACACCATGTGTGTCAGTTTCCTGTGGCTGCTTAACAAGCTACCACGTTCTAGTGGCTTAAAATGACACAAATTTATTCTTACAGTTCTGAGGGGCAGAAGTGAGAAATGACTCATGGGACTAAAAGCAGCACTTCATTGCTTTTGAGGCTGTAGGAGGAAAATCTGTGTCCTTGCCTTTTCCAGTTTCTAGAGGCTGCCCACATTCCTTGGTTTGTGGCCCCCAGACAGCAGCACCATCACTTGTACCTCTGCTTCTGTCGTCATATCCCTGATTCACTCTCTCCTGCTTCCTCTTACATCGCTAAGAACCATTGTGATTACTTTGGATCCACTGGATAATTTGGGATAATCTCTCATCTCAAAATCATGTACTGAATCACATCCGCAAAGCCCTTTTGGCTATGTAGGGTAACATTCACAGGACAGGGACATGTTTGGGAGGCAGTTACTCTGCCTACCACGCCACATCTGTTCTCTTTAGCCATCTCAAGGCCGAAGTAAAGATTAACAGGTGGGACAGACGGACCCTAAACAATACTGTGTGCATGCAGGCCAAGTTGTTGCCGTGGTGTCCAACTCTTTGCAACCCCACGGACTGTAGCCCTCCAGGCTCTTCTGTCGCTGGGATTCTCTAGGCAAGAGTACTGGAGTGGGTTGCCATGGCCTTCTCCAGGGGATCTTCCCGACCCAGGAATTGAACCCACATCTCTTATGTCTCTGTATTGGCAGGCGGGTTCTTTACCACCAGTGCCACCAAAACTCTAATTCTCCATTTCTAATTTCCAGCTGCAAAAAATCATAGGAACTAAGTGAAGGTAGCCTCAAAGAGGATGGATCTGAAAGGAATCTCAGCTCTAACAAGGCGGCGATGTAATCCCGAGCCATTTACTTAATTGCTCCACAGCTGTTTCCTCACGTGTGAAATGGGGATTATGTTACCACCTCCCTCTCACGGTTGTGGTGAGCATCAGGTGAAATAGGGTATGTAAAGCTCCTTCCAGTACAGAAAAAGGAACCCTGGGGCTATTACCCCCAGTACAGAGTGAAGGGGAGAGCTTGACTTTACCAACACACAGGCAGCAGTCATGAGGCAATCCCAGACCTCACTGTTATTGATTTGTAAGGCTCAGCTAAAGATTTCTGTTTGCTGAAGATTTCTTAGAAAATTGGAAAAGTGAACACCCCTTAATGCATATTCTTCCACGAAGCAGACAATATGGTTCCTGTGGCATATAAAAGCTCAGAATGGTTTTTCAAGTCTTTTTTTTCCTAAAATTGATTTATTTTAACTGGAGGTTAATTACTTTACAATATTGTAGTGGTTTTTGCTGTACATTGACATGAATCAGCCATGGGTGTACATGTGTTCCCCATCCTAAACCCTCCTCCCACCTCCCTCCCCATCCCCTCAAGTCTTGACTGAAGCGATGCATCCAGAAGATTATGTAGATACATTCTGTTCAAGCCCCACTCCCTGTCAAGACACATCATATTCAGCTCCCACAGCCACTTCCTGACAAAGATAAATGTAAACGTAAAGATACTCATCACTTCCAAATGTACCTTTCCACCCACATGCCTGCTTCATCTGACATCTTCATAACCCACGCCTGAGCTAAAAGACTGGTCAGGAGGCAAGTCATGCATTTTTCTAAATCCAAATTTGAACTTAGAACTAGAATATAAACATAATGGGAAATGTGTGTTGGAGTCTGATCTCTGTGACTCACTCCCTCATCCACAAAATTCATTTTGAGTCTTCCATGTCTCATCTTCAGTTCTTTCTAATTTGGGAAAATGCCCTCACAATAAAAGAACTTAGCGTCTATGTCCAGGAAAGAGATGATGAGGTACAGGGTAGCAGCAGTGAAATACACTAAGTAGTGAAATGTAGTTCAAAATGGTCTCAAACTCTAAATTTATAAATGCTGCTGCTGCTGCTAAGTCGCTTCAGTCGTGTCCGGCTCTGTGCGACCCCATAGACGGGAGCCCACCAGGGTCCCCTGTCCTTGGGATTCTCCAGGCAAGAACACTGGAGTGGGTTGCCATTTGCTTCTCCAATGCATGAAAGTGAAAAGTGAAAGTGAAGTCACTCAGTCGTGTCTGACTCCCAGCGACCCCATGGACTGCAGCCCACCAGGCTCCTCCATCCATGGGATTTTCCAGACAAGAGTACTGGAGTGGGTTGCCATTGCCTTCTCCGTTATAAATGCTAGTTTCCATTTATTTACTCACAAGCACATTTATCAGATCCACATATCAGTTATTTCTAATGTTGACTGAATTCATGATAATAAGTAGCAACTGGTTATCTAAACTATACAAACCATACAAAAACAGCATCTGAGAAAAGAAACTTGCTTGTAACTTATTTAAGGTGCAGAGCCTTTGTTTAGCTTACTTTATTACAAAAGTTGTGGATTTTTATATTCTAGAGAATCATACAGAAATGTAATACAGAAAAAATGTAATATACCTACACTGTATGTTAACAGACATGAAGAAGAGTAGGCAAGAGATCAAAAACCAAATCAAGAATGAGAAGAGTTTGTTCATTTCATTTATTCATTCATTCCTTCACATCATTTACTGAGAGTTTCTGCCAGGGTAAAGAATACAAAGGTAAGAATAACAAAATTCCCGCTTTGAAGAAAATAAGTTTTTCAAGGAAGCCAGTATATGGAACAATCCAATGCATGCTCCAATGGGGTACATACAAGATGCTTTGGAAACACAGAAGATGACCATCAGCTCAGTTTGGAGCAAGTTGGATCTGAAGGGACAAGTGGAAGCTGACTAGGCAGATAGAGACAGGGCAAAGCCTCAGTAGCACCAAAATAAAGCACAAGAAGCCCCAAGTTGTTAGCTACAACTGGAGCCTGTGCCCTTGGTAGAGAATGAAGATAGAATGGTAGGAAGTACTAGCTCTTGTGAACTTGTATACAAGTCCACAGTCAGAATTGTATTCTGCAGGAGATTAGGGATGTAATAGACTTTTCAGCAGTGTTTTGTTTTTTAAATAACAGCTATGTTGACATATTATTCACATACCATAAAATTCACCCCTTTCAAGTGCACCAACATTGTTTTTTAGTATATTCACAGTTATGCAACCATCACCACAATCTAACTTTAGAACATTCTAATTATCCCCCAAAAGAAAAATGCCATATACATTGGGTGTCATAAGAAACCTAATTTAGGTTTGTAAACTTCTATTTTTTTTTAAAGAGTTTCATAGTTCCAGCTTCAGGAATAGGTCTTTGATCCAGTTTGAGATTTCTTTTTTAGTATGTGCAAGTAGGGGGTCCAACTTCATTCTTTTACATGTGGAGATACAGTTGTCTCAGAACCATTTGTTGAAAGATTATTCTCTTTCCCTCAAATTTGCTTTTTATATGCTGTTACAGGTATGCTGGCAATCACATTGTAAAATGTTGTCAATTTTTAGATTTCTAATTGCTTGCTGATGAATTTAACTGACTATAAAGAATTTCTCTTGTATTTCACAACTAGTTACTTGCGGGTCTGAAAACTGATTCCTTAATAAGCACGTCAGTAGGAACGTAGTTGCTTTTGTTTTTAAAGTACTGAGTCTCTACTATGTGCCAGGAAATGTGCTAGGCACTGAGTATAAGATGACCAAAATAGACACAGCCCCTTGCCTTCAGGGATCTTGTAGTCTAGTGAGAAAGTAACCAGGGGCCCTGGTATATTAACAGATTAGAGAAGCTGAGGAAGGTTTCTCTGGTTGAAGAGTCCCACAAACAAAACCACAGCATGAAAAAAAGAACGAGCAAGGAAGGAGCCTGATTTTGCGTGCTCAGTCGCTCAGGCATGTCCTCCTCTTCGCCACCCCATGGGCAGTAGCCCGCCAGGCTACCCTTTTCTTTCCACGGGTTTCCCCAGGCAAGAATACTGGAGTGGGTTGCCATTTCCTTCTCCAGAGCTTAACCTTTGGCGGGGTCGGGGGTGGGGGGGAACGCCAGTGGTGCCAAAGTGTTCCAGACAAGGAGAGAAGTACATGATGAAGCTGAAGAAGTGGGCAGGGCCAGTGAATGGACCTATAAACCTTGTGCCAAACTCTCAGAGGCGCCGCAGATGCTTTAAATTTTAATGGGAAACATAGCGCCATCTGTCGGACACAAAGGGAACTACTAAATCATTCGGTTTTACGCTTTAACTTCAGATGCCTCTACAGTTCCACCCAAGAGGTTCTCCGCACTTGGTGTGATAAAGAGCAAGTCCGTCGAGAAAATCAGTGTGGAGCTGGAAATGAGGGTGATTGTGTCCAACATGATTCCAAGGTTTGAGAACTTATGCAGTGTCCAGCAGGTGCAAAGCTGCTAAGACATAAATATTGTTTGAATGTAGATACTTAATAAACAGAACTGTTAGGTATCTCTTCCGGCCCACGAGTGCTGTGAAAATTTTTTTTACTATAACAAGGGCACTGTAAACGGAGAAGATTGGGGAGCCTCTACTGTTAAGGACTTTGGAGTTTTATTCTAAATGTTACAGGCAATTATTAAAAGGTTTGAAATGGGGAGAGTGAGCTGGAGGCTTTGATGTTTTCTACTGAAGTGATATTTTTAAAATTTAGACATTTTACCTAAGTGATTTTGCTTTCAATTACTTGTTTAATTAGAAAAATGTCTTTAGATTTAACTCTAATTAAGAACTCCAGTGTTTTCCTCCCTAAAAGAGAGGTTTGCTCCAAGGTCAGAGACCAATCAAGAACCCAAGCAGAAGTAGGCTTCTTTTATTGACTTAAAATTGTTTCTCCTTCCACAAACTGTCAACAGAAAGGTGGAGAGGGGCAGGACCCAGTACTCTGATGACTCTTGGTTCACTTGAGATTGCAAAAAGAATGGAATAGAAATCTAAACATAGATCATGCCAGGAAATCTGCCTCCTTTATAAGTGCTTGAAATTTGTATCCTTTCAAATGAGTTCGACGATTGTAATAGAGATTACCGGTGCTACCAGTGTCCACTGGCTCCCTTCTACTTTAGTAAACCAAAGAGCATCAGTCTCCATTTTATTTGGAGTTAGGTCCCCCAGCTAACAGACTGAATTTTCTGCCTCTGTTGACTAGATGTGGCCATATGATCAATTCAACTGATGTTATGTGGCCTTCCCTGAAGCCTGCTTCAAAGGAGCTGAGTCACCTGGAAGGTGTACTCTTTCTGCCCTTCCTACTTTTGGCTTGTGGCACAGATTTCATAGCGTACTACCAGCTCTCCTGGACCCTGAGATGACCTTGAGAATGAAAGCCAGATGCTAGGATGATGGAGCAGAAAGATGGGGGAGCCGGCGTCTCTGATGACTGTGGAGCCACCACAGTAGTCCTGGACAGTCTTCCTTGGGACTCATATATGTTGACCTAAAACAAATTGATATTTCTCCGGCAAAGATGGGTTTACTCAGGATCAGCAAAGAGTTGCAATTCAGGATCTGCTGTGGCTCAGAGGTTAAAGCGACTGCCTGAAATGCGGGAGACCCGGGTTCGATCCCTGGGTTGGGAAGATCCCCTGAAGAAGGAAGTGGCAACCCACTCCAGTATTCTTGCCTGGAGAATCCCATGGAGGGAGGAGCCTGGTAGGCTACAGTCCATGGGGTTGCAAAGAGTCGGACACGACTGAGCGACTTGACTTCACTTCACTTCACTGTGGCGCTGCCATATGTGTGCTAAGTCGCTTCACTTGTGTCCGACTCTTTGCGACTCCATGGACTGTAGCCTGCCAGGCTCCTCTGTGCATGGGATTCTCTAGGCAAGACTACTGGAGTGGGCTGCCATGCACTCCTCCAGGGGATCTTCCTGACCCAGGGATCGAACCTGTGTCACTTATGTCTCCTGCATTGGCAGGCAGGTTCTTTTCCACTAGGGCCACCTGGGAAGCCCAACCATGGCGCTGGCCACATGCAGTTCCTCTCGGGGTAAGGGGAGGAGAGTGCGTTTTATTTACTTATTTATTTATTTCGGCTGTGTCAAGCAGCTTGTGGGGTCTGAGTTCCCTAGCTAAGGGACTGAACTTGGGCCACAACAGTGAAAGCGCAGTGCACAGTGTCCTAACCAGCGGACCACCAGGGAACTCCAACCTCCCCCCACCACCCCTGCCGCGCTCCCCGCCCCCCATGCTTTTTATATGGAGGGAAGTAGGCAGGCTATATTAAACAAAGGATCTATGGCTTTTCATTGGCTGAATCTTTGCCATGAAAGAAGTCTTTCTTCCTCTGGGCCTCTGCTATCCTGACAGGGCATGAGCGCTTCCCCTTATGGTCTTCCAACTATTTAATTGTGGTTTTTGTTGATTCATTTTTTACATATATGATAGAGAAATTTGTCTTATTTTTTTTTTTTTTTTAGAAATTTGTCTTATTTAAGCTGCTGTTACTTGGCCTGGACTGTTTTTTGTTTTATGGAACCAAATCTATCCTAATAGTCCTCATGTGTGATTACTCAAAGTAAGGTTCCAGTCTTTGAACCCTTTCCCCAAGGTGGGGATCACCACTTTCCCAGATGGATTTTATTCAGTATCAAAGGATATGTTTTTAATTGGGAACTATTTCAGCCCAAATTTATTCTCAGTGATTTTAGCCAGTTCCTTCTTTTGTTATTATTTAGGCAAGAGAGAGAGAGAAGAGAGAGAGAGGAAGTCCTTTCTAATCTTGATATAAAAATATTTTCCTATACATTCTTCAAATAATGTTAAGGTTTGTTTTTCCATTTAGGCCTCTAATCCCGGATAATTCTGAAGGAGCACCATCGAAGAATGGGAAAAGCTTCAGAGAATGTGGGCTTTTATTGGGCTTCCCACATGTGCTCAGGAGGAGTGCTTGTGTGGCTGGCTGGGTCCTATGACATTTCTGTGTCTTTGGAAAGCCCTTTCCAAATTAATGGGACAACTTGCTTTGGTTATGTAAAAACATGCTTTTGGAAACAAATTTGAGAAATCCCTCTGAAGTAGGAATAACCAAAGGAAACATTTTAAGTTATTAAAAGATTTTTAAATCCTTAGTTTCTTTTTGACCATTTATGCGTTTTCAATGTCAGAATATTTTTTAAAATGTAATGAATGCCTATTGATCTGTGTAAAATAATTTTGCTAAAGCCTTAATCTCAAAAGTTCACTCTTCAAGATTCTGCCCCCAAATTCCTACCTTCAAAGTAACACATATATTTAGAAAGATGAAGAGCTCCTGTTACGTTTCGGGTGGGGTGAGTGGCAGATGTTTTTGAATCTACTAGCAAAGAGTTCAGGCTCAGAGTCACTGATCTGCTCGGATTTCTAACCCATGTGAACCCTCAACACACTTTCTCTAATTCTACCAGATGTAGCCAAGCTGTTCAGAGTTCATCAACTCATAAGCTGCTTTAGTTACAGACTGCTGGCTTTATATTACATAGGATGGATTTCCAGAAGTTCTTTTGATTTGTAGTTTGCTTATTTTCTCCAAGAAATTGTCAAGAAATAGTCTGGACTGGTGGGCCCTTTATCTTTGTTTGCCCTAAGAGATGTTTAAAGTGTTAAAACACTTGGTAAGTTAAGTACAATATAGTGTAGATTCTGACATTGTTAGTTTAGACTTTAGAGAGAAAAAGCTCTGAGCTGAAATGGAGGAAGAGTAGTAAGGAAGAAGCATATGACTTGAAAACAATTTTTTTCTTCCTCTGAAATAAAATGTGATTGCCCAGCCTTACTGAGATCCAGGAGATCTCAGAATAAAGTAAAATATGCTCTTGTAATACAACCCAGAACAAAGGAAACCTGGCTTCCTTTCCTGCAGATTTAGAGGCCATGCTGTTTTATTGAGTATCCCCTATGTGTTTGGTACTTTATCGGCCCAACTCTGTGTGCAAAAAGTCTTAAACAACCCATTACCAACTCTAATGGCAAAGCAGAGAATTCAGTGATAGTCCTTGCAGCAGGTACAAGTGTTCAAAGAGGTACATTGGTTATATCTGCTTCTCTCTCCTTTCAATTAAGAATAGATACTTGAGACTTAGGAGACATTCTCATTTCTACCAATTCTTAACTTTTAATGACCAAAAATAAGCACCATTATAAAATGAGATAGAAAACATCAAAAACTCATCTATCTCTGAAGCTTCCATTTTGCCCAGAGAGAGACAGAAGTACTTCATTCAGTGCTTATGTCACTGGCATAGTTCTCATCATCTGATCCTATAGCCTAGATCTGAGAACTTGGAAAGTGTTAGTCTTCTGCAGAAGACTGAATCACTCAATCATATTGCTTCTTTTAACCCTTCAAATGGAAACTTGCAGGCTTGGGGTGAATATAGAAGAATAAGAGATGGAATATTGAATAAAGTTCAGGAGTAGGGTAGAATTTGAAACAATGAGAAAGTGATCCATTTATTTTTATTTCTTTATTTATTTGGCTGTGCTGGGTCTTGGTTGCCTCACACAGGATCTTTAGTTATGGCGTGTGGGATCTAGTTCCCTGACCAGGGATCGAACCCGGGCTCGCTCCATTGGGAGCATGGAGTCTTAACCACTGGACCACCAGGAAACTCCTATTTATTAATTTACACTGAACATTCTTCAAAAAAAAAAGAAGAGCTTAAACTTGCTTAAAAGACACAGGGTTGTGACTTCTCTGGTGGTGCAGTGGCTAAGACTCGGTGCTCTCAACACAGGGGGGCCTTGGTTTGGTCTCTGGTCCGGGAACTAGACCCCACATGTTGCAACTAAGAGTTAAGAGTTCAAATACCATAGATTCCACATACTGATACGAAGATCCCATATGCCCCATCTAAGACCCAGTGCAGCCAAATAAATAAATATTTTTTTAAAAAATAGCCACTCCTGGTTTTCTTTTGTCAATATTTGCATGCTATATCTTTCCCATCCTTTTAACTTCTAAGCTACCTATCTAGTTAAATTTGAAGTGATTTCTTATAGGAATCAGCATATAGGAAGATCATATTTTTTAATCCATTTTGCCACTTTTTAAAATTAATAGACTATTTATTTGAGCACTTGGAGGTTTATGGAAAAATAGAGCAGGAAGTACGGCATTCTCATATAGCTCCTAATCCTGGTTACCTGTATTCTGTTCAGTTCAGTCGCTCAGTCGTGTCCAACTCTTGGTGACCCCATGAACCGCAGCACGCCAGGCCTCCCTGTCCATCATCAACTCCCAGAGTTTACCCCAATTCATGTCCATTGAGTCGGTGATGCCATCTAACCACCTCATCCTCTGTCATCCCCTTCTCCCGCCCTCAATCTTTCCCAACATCAAGGTCTTTTTGAATGAGTCAGCTCTTTGCATCAGGTGGCCAAAATATTGGAGTTTCAGCTTCAACATCAGTCCTACCAATGAACACCCAGGACTGATCTCCTTTAGGATGGACTGGTTGGATCTCCTTGCAGTCCCAGGGACTCTCAAGAGTCTTCTCCAACACCACAGTTCTAAAGCATCAATTCATCTGCATTTAGCTTTTTTATAGTCCAACTCTCACATCCATACATGACTACTGGAAAAACCATAGCCTTGACTAGATGGACCTTTGTTGACAAAGTAATGTCTCCGCTTTTTAATATGCTGTCTAGGTTGGTCACAACTTTCCTTCCAAGGGGTAAACATCTTTTAATTTCATGGCTGCAATCAGCATCTGCAGTGATTTTGGAGTGGTTACCCACATTAGTCTCTTCCATTTAGTGTGGTACATTTGTTACAATTGATAAGTCACTATTGATACACTATTATTAACTAAAGCCCATGGTTTATATTAGGATTCACTTTTTGTGTTGTATGTTGTATGGGTTTTAACAAACCTATAATGACATGTAGCCATCATTATAGTATCATACAGATTAGTTTCCTGTTCTAAAAATTATCCCGTTCATAGCAAAATTGAGTGGAAGATTCAGATTCACAATATACCCCTACCCCCACACATACATAGTCTCCCAGATTATCAACATACCCCTTCAGAGTTGTATATTTGTTACAACTGATGAACCTACAATGCCATGTTACCACCCAAAGCCCACAGTTTGTATTAGGGTTCACTCTTGGTGTACATTCTATGGATTTGGACAAATACTAATATAAAGATATGTTGTTGCTGTTTAGTCACTAGGTCATGTCTGACGTTTTTGCAACCCCATGGACTGTGGCTGGTCAGGCTTCTCTGTCCATGGGATTTCCCAGGCAAGAATACTGGAGTAGGATGCCATTTCCTTCTCCAGGGGATCTTCCTGGACCAGGGATTGAACTTGTGTATCCTGCATTGGCAGGCAGATTCTTTACCTCTCAGCCACCAGGGAAGCCCATGCGCACCATTATAGTATCATATGGAGTAGTTTCCCTGCCTCCTAAACCTCCTGAGCGCCACCTATTCATCCCACCCTCCTCCCTCATCTCCGGTGACCACTGATCCTTTTACTAGCTCAATAGGCTTGGCTTTCCCAGAATGTCATATAGTTGGGATCATATAGTATGGAGCCTTTTGGCTTTTTTTACTTAGGGATATGTATTTAAGGTTCTGCCATGTCTTTTGATGGTTTGATAGCTCATTTCTTTTTAGTGTTGAATGATATTTCATTGTCTATTTGTACCACAGTTTATTCATTCACCTACTGAAGGATATCTTGGTTGCATCCAGGTTTTGTAATTATGAAAAAAACTGCTTATAAACATTAGTATATAGATCTTCATGTGGACATAAGTTTTAAGTTTTCAACTTATTTGGTAAATAACAAGGAGTGTAGTTGTTACATCGATACATTTTGTAAGAAACTGCCAAACTTTCTTCCAAAGCTGCTGAACCATTTTGCATTCCCACCAGCAATGAACGAGAGTTCTTGTTATTCCATATCCTCAGCAGCATCTGGGGTTGTCAGTGGTCTGGATTTTGGCCATTCTAATAGGTCTGTAGGTGTCTTGTTGTTCAATTTTCATGTCTTTGATATATGATGTGTGTTGTTCAATTTTCATGTCTTTGATATATGATGTGTGGCATCTCTTTATATGCTCATTTACCATCTATGTGTCTTCTTTGATAAGATGTCTAAAGGTCTTTGGCCCATCTTTAAATTGGGTTGCTCATTTTCTTATTGTTTCATTTTAAAGTTTTTGTATATTTTGGATAAGTCCTCCAAAAATGCCCACGTCCTAATTTCTGGAATCCCTATGAATCTGTTCCCTTACATGGCAAAAGAGACTTTAAAATATGAAAATTTTAAGGACCTTGAATGGGGGGATTATCCTGAATTGTCTGAGTGGGTGTAGTCTAATCACATGGGTCCTTAAAATGGGAGAACGTTTCCTGGCAGTGGTCAAGGAAGATGTGACTACTGAAGCAAGCACAGAAACCACTGAGAAACTATGAAGACATGTAACGTTGGCAGCTTTGAAGATGGAGGAAGGGGGTCATGAGCCAAGGAATGTGGGTAACCTCTGAAATCTAGAAAAATCATGGAAATGGAGCCTCCAGAAAGGAAAGCAACCCTTTGGAAACTATTTTAGCCCAGTGAGACTCCTGTCAGACTTCTAGAACTAACTTTGCATTGTCTAAGCTGCTAAATTGGTGGTAATTTGTTACAGTATCAATAGAAATCTAGTGCACTGAAACTTATTTTTTTCATGTTTCAAGTGTGTTTAAAATTGCTTATGAAGCATTTTTATCGGTGGCTTAAAATCTGTCAGTCCTAACATGTTATCTTGGTGTTGGTGTCTTTTTTCTCCCTTCAATTTGAACTGTCTGGCTCTTGGTATAATTTTGATTGAATCATGGACATTTTTTTGTGTTGTGAGACTCCAGATGCTATTTAAACCATCTGTCAGTAGCTAGCTGGCCTTCCCAGACCCCACTGACAGGAGAAGCTGGGGCTGAACCTTGTGACTGCCAGATGCAAGCTAAGTCAAGGTTACCCACTCAGCCTGTGTTGCCACCAGAAACTGGGTGCTTCTCGTTATTGCTGGGTGAGTCCTGGCCCTGCACCTGGTCTCCACTGACACCGTGCAGGGATAGAGGGACCCACCATTACTGGCTGATGGGGATGAAAGTCCAGGATCTCTACTTGGTCATCTGTGGCCCTACACCAGTGGGGGTGTTGGCACTTCATTTTATCCTTATGAGGGTGAGGTCTAGGCTCCCTATTTTGTAAGGCTAGTTTTTTTTTTCTATGGCTGGAACAGACTGGTTATTGTCTGAATAGGAAATAGCATTTATTTTTAAAAAATTTTCAGAGTTCTGTTTCTTAACACAGGTGGGTATATTCCAAACATTCTTTTCTCTTTTTAATAAGAATCCCTGGGATAGAATGTTACTGTTCTGACAGAAGGTATCTTACTCCTAAAGGGTTTGGGCAGAAAAGATTCAATTCATAGCTTGAGACTCAGGTACAATAAAACATTGGTTCCTATAGTCTGTATTTATTACATGTAGAAGTCCAATTCTGATTTGTAAAAAATTCCAGAAACTCAGAATACTTGAAAAAAATGTATCATTTTATTTGTACACTTAAAAAGTTGTACATAGAAACTTATAATACAGTTGTGTAAAACTGAAAGAACTGTCAAGGAAAAGGGAGGGTGTTACCTTTATTGACTGATCATTAAGGAAGTTAGAGAAATAAAACAAAAACACAATAAAATGTTTAAAAAAATTAAAGAACATTTTCCAGGTACAAATTTTATAAATACAAAACAAATTCACAAATTACTTTGAATGCTAAATAAATATCTAGTTAATAAACTCAAGACTCAATACCTCCAGCCAGCACTGGTACAGCACTTCAAGGATATAAAATTGGATTCATTCATGTGTAGTGTTGAAAGAATGTGCTCATTAAACAATTCTTAGTTGTATACACTTTTTCCTAGACTGTGCTATAATGGAAGATTTTTCTGTGTCGATAAATCTCCCTTAATACCACACTTCTAAAAAAAGGTTAATGACAAAATAAATCATAGGTGAAAAAATATTTTCTGAGATATTGGGACACATGAATGATCTCAAAATGTACAAAAACCTCTGTAAACCAGTACTGTATCCAATACATCTATCAAACTTATTAGATACTGAACAAAACTGTAGCAAAGGAAATCTTTCCTACATTCTCCTGAGTGCTTAATATTAAAGTTGAGAATATAGTGCAGGCCACATTTCAGTGTGGTCAATCAGTTGTTATTGCTTTATACATATATGTCTGCTTTAGAGCATGATTTAATGTTCCATTTTCATGAACAATTTGATTTCTTCATATCCTTTAGAAGGACAAAATTAGATTCGTGACTTTTTTGCAGCCGGTGGTGTGCTAACTTGATCCACATTCCCAGATGTGACATGGAGTCCAAGTTTTTGAGCCTGAATATGAAAAAATGCTTGAAGCCTAGTTCCAGCTTTTGCTTCACTTGTGTTACGAGGGTTGTACTCAAAGCAGTTCGAAAACATTAATTCAATATCATCGATAAACTCAGCTAGAATGAAAAAACCAAATAAGATTAAATGAAAGTCCATTATAAATATAATCTTTGTTGGTATCATATCTGGAAATCTCATTAAGAAAATGTAAGTCCACTTTTTTTTAGAAATTGAAAACTGAAACAAGGTGGCAGAACTGAAGCTTAATATTTAATTAGATGTATTTTATATAACTGTACAGAATGTCTATTAAGATCAGATTCTATAAAATATATTTAACTCATCTAATCCCCATCCATCTTTCATTTCCATATATGCATGTATAAGCATTTTAGGGATTTCTTGGGATGCCATCAACACAATTACATTAATATGCATCATTGAAAGAAAAACAGCCTTTATTTCCTTAAAATAATTATCAGAGAAAAACATAAATTACTCACAGGCTAATTTATATTCACATTTGTTCACTTTTTCACGAATTATATTTAAGGCAATGGGCTTTTTGATGATGTCATAATAGTCTGGGACCTGTAAAATAATTCAAATATATCTCTCCTATAGAAAATTTATTGAAGATAAGTAGTCAAAAATATGCAAGTTTTGTACTTAAAAGCAACTGAATGTTAACCTCTGAATACTATTATTCCATTAAAATTACATAATACATTTTAGTCATTATAATGTAAAAGATTATTTGATACTGTAAAAGCCTCTCTCTATATACATACATACATATATCTATAAAAAACTTCTTTAATGAGCACAACTGCATTTGTAATGAAGAATAAAATATGTATAACAAAATTTGGCACAAAAAACTACTCAGGAAAAACAAGTTACAGTTGGAACTGAGAGCTAATTTTTATAAGATGCTATTTCAATTAACTCTTCACATTTTGGCTCTATAAGTCTCAAAACAGAAATCTGATGATGTCACTTTTTCATTGAGAAACCTTCACCTCATATTGACAAATGAGGCCCTTTACAATCCAGTTGTGTCTGAGCCCCTCTAATACACCCTCTGCTCCATTCAAACTATCCACCATTCCCATATTCTCTTTTCTAGGTCTTTAACTCTCCCTAAAATGTCCTTATTCCATTTCTCACTGTTGAAATCCCATTTTTCTTCCATAAAAAAACTTTCTAATTCCTGCTATTTATGCCCTCTGAAATGCTCAAATCTATCCTCTCTTTTCTACTTCTGCAAGACAGTGTAACTTCCAGTACAGTACTCTAACACTGGCCTGTCTCTGTTATGGCACATCATATTCTGCCAAACATATATAAATAACCACAGCACCATCTCAAACCCCTTAGTTAGGTTATGCCATCTCTGTTAAGAGTACCTTTTACATCAGTGTTTCTCAAAATGTGGTTCCTGGACCAGCACTATCAGCATCATTTGGGGACTTGTCAGAAATGCAAATGGTTGGGCATCATCCCAGACCTAGGGACTCAAGGACTCTGGGGTGGGGCCCAGTCAGCTGTGTTTTAACAAGCCCTCCGTTGATTCTGATATATGCTAAAGTTTAAGAAACACTGTTTAACATAAGGGAAGTACCAAAAGTGGTATTTAGTTGAATCAACTCTATTCATATTCATTACAGAGAATAAAAACGGTGGTTATTGCAATACACTGTCATCAATTATAAGAATCAGTCACAGAACTTGAAGGGACTGAGGAGACTATGCTAACTTCATTTTCTTCAACATAGGAACCAACTGTCCAAGTTTTGCCTTGTTTTCTAAGTAGACAGTGACTAAATAAGCATTTTGACCGCCTCAAGTTGCCATGCAGATTAAATCAGATAATATACACAAATACATTTTATACAGTTCAGAATCATTACCTGAATTTTAGAAACGAGTTTCAAAAAAGGCCAGCTGTCATCATGCCGTACCAATTCCACAACAAGTTGTTCAAAAGCAGACAGTTCGTGAACTCCTCCCTGTCGACCTGAACTCCTTCGATTAAGTGTCATAGGGGATGATTCTGAACAAATAATTATATTAACTTTAGGTGATGCTAAAATGAAGTATTTGGTCACCATAAGTTAAATACAGCATATAAATACAAACTACATTCAAACAGAAAATCAACACTCTACACACTGAGATGTTAAACTAACACATATTCTGAGAGACAGGTAAATCTGGACCAAGTATTCATTATTTCCTTTTGATCTTAAAAATTTCAAATAGAAATAAAGACTCATTGGGAACAGATTGGTGTAAAAAGAGTGCAATACAAAAGGTAATTCTAGAACACAAAGTTTTTGGGTTGTTCTAAAAATATGTTTTCAACTACAGTAAGATGAAGCAAGCAATCGTCTGGTATTTCCTGAAATACATCCTTAAGAAAATAACCTCTTCAGATCTAGAAACCTGGACTCTTTATAAATTACCTTGCATAATAGAAAATATTTCTCCATGAAATAAAAGACTGTTCTTATAAATCTAACTTCATATGGAGAACTTTCTTAAAGCAAAATGCTTTCTCATAAAATGTAACGTATATAATGAGATCTAAGGTGTATGAATTAGTAGAAAAGGGCAGTATAGTCCATAGATGAATCCAGGTGTTTAAATTCCCTGCTTAAATGTAAATCCACACATTTCCTTGTTTATTTGTCCTTAGGTTAGTAAGTTTACAAATCGGCTAAAAACATTTTTTTCCAGCAGGTTTTTTTTTTTTTTAAGTAAAAATGCTTCAGGTGTATTATTTTCCAAATAGCTTGGGGTTCAGGATTGTGGAAGAGCAAAACAAGTAAGAGGATAGGAAAAGCTCAATTAGATCTTGGTACAAAGTTACCTCATATCCACAACCCACCAAACCTGAGAACCTGATGACTGCATTATGTTGCGTTCTTTCACCAATGAATTAATCCTGTCACGTGTTTATGTAGTACAAGCTACCTAAAATTCTTCAAAGAACAGTAATTAGCATTCTTTTTTTTTAATTGCAGGATAACTGCTTTGCAATGCTGTGTTGGCTTCTGCTGGACAACAACGTGTATCAGCTGTAAGTATACACATAGCCCTTCCCTCCTGAGCCTTCTACGCCCGCTGTCTCCCCCACCCCACCCCTTTAGGTGGTCGTAAGAGCAGAGCTGAGCTCCTTGTGCTGGACAGTTGCTTCCCATCAGCTATCTATTTTACAAACAGTAGTGTATTTATGTCAATGACGAGTAGCACTTTTTATGTGTAATTTCTTTTTGAAATACCAAGGTTTTATTACCACTATGATAAAGAAAAAAGAGGATAGCATTAAAGAGATTAATGGGTAAAGAGATTATTACATAGATAAATATGACAAATAATTTATCATATAATAAACATGACAAAAATGTAACCCTATATAGTATGTAAACAATTTATATATTATATATAAATATTAAAAATAATTATCAGAATAAAAAAGATAGCTGGTAATCGCTCCCTAACAATACTAATGTTTCCAACTCTCCCTTGCCCCCAAATTCAATGTCAGGTGGGAACCTTACCAAATTACCAATTGTAGCTTGTCTAGGTGATGTTGAGTGTGTGTGTTTTGAAGGAAGCAAAGGTGGATGAGAATGAAATGTGTTATAATGTGATATACTGAGGTTGTTCAAGTATTGGCCAAATCTCTCCATTAAACACAAAATGCTGTTAGCAAATTTCTTTCAAGTACTCTGCTACACTACCACCGATACTAGCAGTGTAGTTGACCTTTATTCCCCAAAGAGCTGCCCCTTCTTTGAACATTATGCTTCAGGTCAGGTTGCTCCCTAAAAACTCTGTACAGTGGACAGCCTTTCAAAAAGGATACAAACCATCTAAACATTCAATCTTTTCAGATTACTCAATTTTCTTAGGTGAAAATAGATTAATTTAGACATCTTCATACCTGCAGATTGTCTTTTCCTGCCTCTTCTCTTGGATTCACTATCTTGGAGGGAAAGCTTTGAAGCAACATTTAGAGGACTGGACTGCTCACTTGACTTTGTGGCAATCACCCTGAAGTTAGGGAAGCTGGGACTATTTTCTGGTGTATTATTAGCACTTTTCCTGCCTCTGCGCTTTCTACGAGGACTAAGTAGTTCCACGAATACATCTGCTTGCAGCAGGCCATGACTCTGGCGAGTAGAACGACTGGCGATTCTTAAAGATTTAGTTTCTGTAGGAGGAGCAGATTTTATCTTTCTTAGGCTTCTACCAGTAGTTTTAGAAGAAACAGTTGTTTTCGGTGTACTCTGCTGACTCCGTGAAGTGTATCTTCCAGGGTCTTGTCGTTGGCCACGACTTGAGAAGGAAGAGCTAAGTCTCCCTCTTGTTTTAATTGATAATCTAACTTGAGGTCTTCCTCGTTTTGGTGGGCTATAAACAGTGTTAGAAAACAATTATTGTACAGAGCAATGATGCACATATGATACTTTTATCCCCTTTGTTCTACTATTCAGCCAATGAGTTTAACACACATAACTTATGTGTTACTGAGACTTGTCCTCAGTAACACATGGATAAGCAACATCCTTATTACTCAGTTTTTTCCCCTGGTAGTTCAGATGGTAGAGAATCTGCCTACAATGCAGGAGACCTGGATTTGATCTCTGGGTCAGAAAGATCCCCTGGAGAAGGAAATGGCAACCCACTCTGGTATTCTTTCTTGGAGAATTCCATGGACAGAGGAGCCTGGAGAGCTATAGTCCATGGGATTGCAAAGAGTTGGACATGACTGAGTGACCAACTTTCACTTTTTTTTAAAACTTAGAACTGATGAAATCTAAAATGTGCTTTCATTTATTTATTTATTTATTCATTTCTTTGTAATGCAAGGAGAACATATAATATTTCTCAGTAACTCCAGGACATCATCGTAAAAATCAAATCCTAAGTCATGAATAAACTATAATCAGATCCTCAGGAGAACTGAATAAATAGACTTGATCATGTTGAAAACTTAAAATGCAAATCTTTAGTTTCCTTATGCTTCAGGAGACTGTCACTCCTTATTATTGATACCGAGGTAACCTACAGTTTTGGCCAATGGGTTCCACAAAAGTAGGCCTTGAACCTACTATTCCTCAACACCAGGCCAAGAATCTCTTTGCTATATTTTGATGTTTACTGTAAGATACAAAACTATATTCAACCTTTTAATTGCCTTTATGTTGTAGACAAAGATGATACAATCCCATTAAGCCTCCTATATCCATCTCCCCACATACCTGAACCTCTGGTTTGCCTAAAATATTTCCAAGAATTTTCCAGGTTCTTTATTGTCTTTATGCTTAATATAACACTGTTGAGTTGGAGCTACTAAAGAACTTGCTTGTAACAGAGGGGCTGGCTCTCTCTCCTCACCTCCCTCAGGCTGTGACCTTCCGGGACTGTGTCAGTGCCAGCTGCCCTTGCTGCACATTCACGTTCTGGATTCCACGTGTATGTGTGCACGCTCAGTCGCTCAGCCCTGTCCGACTCTTTGCAACCCCACGGACTATAGCCCTCCAGGCTCCTCTCTTGTGGCATTTACCAGGCAAGAATACTGGAATGGGTTGCCATCTCCTACTCCAGGGGATCTTTCTGACTCAGCGATTGAACCTGCATCTCCTGTGTGGGCAGGTGGATCCTTTACCACTGAACCACCTGGGAAGTGATTCCACATGCATGGAGTTCAAATGTTGAAAAGGGATGGGAGAGTCTTAGGGACAAACAGGAAGAGACTGCCCAGCAGGAATAACCAGATCCATTCATGAGGGCTGGGTGACACAGCTTGCACTAAGTTGTCAAATACTTGTAGTGTGGTACAGTAGTATAGTAGGTGCTGACGTGGCGGGAGTATAAAAATACAACGTGCTTCCTGGCATTTCTCTCTGTTGACTACCAAGATCACCAATATTTGGGTATAACTTCTTGAGAAAGCAAAAGATGCACCCAGAGCTGTGCTCATCTGTATCTCCTAGCTGTCCTTTGGACTGCTTATTTGCTACTTTAAGTAAAAAATTAAGTAATATCAACCTTAATGAGGCTCTGACTTGACATCCTATCCAAACTTAAACTCATACTTGACTTTGTTATCTGGCTAAGTTCACACAAGGACCATACTCCCTTGGGAATAATTTCATATGTTTATAATACATAAAAAACAAGGGGAACTTTACGACACTATACTGCACACTTGTTTTTTAAAAATTAGAGGCCCCAACCACTCCATTTGTATTTGAAAAGTCAAGAGATTGCCTAGTCATGACTCACAAACTCTCGTTTTATTGCATGTTAGGACTTACCTGACTTCTTCTTCTTCTTGAGAATCATCTTCATCTTGTTCTACCTCATACTCTTCCTCTTCACTTTGACCCTCTTCTTCATCATCATCAACTTCATCATCCTCACCTTCCATACTACCTTCCATCTCATCATCACTTTCCAAGGATGGTCTCTGTCTAGAGGAGAGTCTTCTAGAACGCTGCTTTGGCCGACACTCTGGACAAAACCAGTCTCCTTCAGGCACAGTCTGATAAATCACACAAATGATCAGTAATCATCTCTCACTCAAAATCTCAATTCTAATCTGAGAAGCAGAAGCAGAAGAAAAATACCTTGAGCTTTGGTCGAACACAGTAGGTGTGGTGGCCCCGATCACAGCCGTCACAAAGTACCATGTTTTCAGCATCACCCTTCTTTCGGCATATCTTGCAACGGGCATTCAGTATAGACTTAGACCATATCACACTACGATCCAGGGTGGAGAGATGAAGAAAGACTTGGGATAGACTAGCAGAAGAAAGGAGAGACTCTCTCCAACGGTCCAGGACTGTTTTATAAGAACGCCCACTGTCACTGGCATCTTAAATGAAAGGGAAAGTAATTAAAACTTCCTAGGCAAACCCTAGACATCTCCTAGTACTATTTTTCTTGGTATTGTTAAGTAGGTAAGAATTTAGAGTTCTTCTCTCCTAATACTTCACAAAAAGACCATGTTGATATTAGAAACAAAAAATTCAAGATAAAGAAAATTTGCTGAGCCACACCTTGTTTATGACATGAAGAATTACTTAAATCTGTAAAACAAATGCTTGGGGATTTCAACAGTTAAAAGAGAAAAATAACTTAGGGCAATGTGTTCTGAATCTAGCAATCTAGTTCTTTGTATCAAATCTTGATCTTATTGATTGAAAGTTGGCTAAATACAATAATAAGTCAGCCACTATTCATATGAATCAAGAATGTTATTGCCTCATTTGCAGATAAAAGATGAATTGCTCTTTAAGTTAAGTATCAATCATATTTGAGGTTTCTTTTGGTGCTAATGAAAATGTTCTGAAGTTAGATAGTGGTGGATAACTATACAATTGTGAATATATTAAAAACCACTGAACTGAACAATTTTAAAAAAAGGTGAATTTTATATATGTGAAATATGGTTCAATAAAACTGTTACTACAATATCAAGTATGTATAAATGCCAACTATATTGCCTTCTATATCTAAAAAAATATTGTTTTTAAAATAAGGTAGATTTAAAAAATGTTAATACCCCCTTAAAAAGGACTTTCAGTACCAATTTTTATACAGAAACATTTGAATCTATTAAGAATCATTTGACTGGACCCTATTAATCTAGCAAGTCTATCATTTTACATTGGCATGTGACATTGACCTCGAATTGATCTTCACTACTGCAACTACCTTTGTTTTCCTAAGACATTATACTTAACTATAAAGCGCCTACCACATCACATCAAAATTCTGCAAGATATATCCTCAAATGAAATCTCATGGATAGTAGCATGACAGCTAAGAAAACATTGGCTGTGGAGTCAGTCTGCCTTGAGGTGAGTACTAGCTCCCCTATATAGCTTGGGCAAGTTACTTAAGGTGCCTCGGCAGCAGTATGTGGCTAGCTTATACCTCTGAGCGCTGTTGGGAAGATTAAATGAGATAATACACATAAGACATGTAAACTCTGTCACAGTGCAAATGCTATTGCTGTTATCATTATTCCTGCATTGTATTTTCCCTCCAATATGCAGCATTTTAGAAGATACGAAACAAGTCTACTCTATGGCCCCTGCTTTTAAGAAAATTTTAATATAGCTGGGAGGATGACGATGTACACAATGAGGTGAAGTCATAAAGCAAGAGACCAGTCAAACATTAGCAGATTTTGAACTTTTGTTTGACTGTTAGGCCAGAGGGAGAGATAGGACATGAAACCTAGGGCCCACTCAATGTGGTGAATCCTCCCTTAAAAGTTAGGGCCCCAAAAGGCTGCACCTGAAAGTGTCAGGGTGGAAACAGGTAAGGAAGGAAACAGGCAAGGAAATCTGCTCATCTGGACCATGGTATTGGGTGGAAAGCGGAAATAAATCTATTTTATGTAACTACAAGCAAAGCCTTGAACAGGTTTAAAACCTAAAAAAACACAAGCTAAGATTTTAAAGTGGTCCAGGTGACCAGAGTTCCAGAAAAACATCTATTTCTGCTTTATTGACTATGCCAAAGCCTTTGACTGTGTGGATCACAATAAACTGTGGAAAATTCTGAAAGAGATGGGAATACCAGACCACCTGATCTGCCTCTTGAGAAATCTGTATATAGGTCAGGAAGCAACAGTTAGAACTGGACATGGACAACAGGCTGGTTCCAAAAAGGAAAAGGAGTACGTCAAGGCTGTATATTGTCACCCTGCTTATTTAACTTATATGCAGAGTACATCATGAAAAACGCTGGGTTGGATGAAGCACAAACTGGAATCAAGACTGCCAGGAGAAATATCAATAACCTCAGATATGCAGATGATACCACCTTATGGCAGAAAATAAAGAAGAACTAAACAGCCTCTTGATGAAAGTAAAAGAGGAGAGTGAAAAAAGTTGGCTTAAAGCTCAACATTCAGAAAAATAAAATCATGACATCCGGTCCCATCACTTCATGGCAAATAGATGGAGAAACAGTGGCAGACTTTATTTTTCGGGCTCCAAAACTGCTGCAGATGGTGACTGCAGCCATGAAATTAAAAGACGCTTACTCCTTGGAAGGAAAGTTATGACCAACCCAGACAGCATATTAAAAAGCAGAGACATTACTCTGCCAACAAAGGTCTGTCTAGTCAAGGCTATGGTTTTTCCAGTGGTCATGTTTGAATGTGAAAGTTGGACTATAAAGAAAGCTGAGCACAGAAGAATTGATGCTTTCCAACTGTGGTGTTGGAGAAGACTCTTGAGAGTCCTTTGGACTTCAAGGAGATCCAACCAGTCCATCCTAAAGGATATCAGTCCTGAATATTCATTGGAAGGACTGATGTTGAAGCTGAAACTCCAATACTTTGGCCACTTGATGCGAAGAGCTGACTCATTTGAAAAGACCCTGATGCTGGGAAAGATTGAAGTTGGGAGGAGAAGTGGACAACAGAGGATGAGATGGTTGGATGGCACCAGCTCAATGGACATGAGTTGAGTGGACTCCGGGAATTAGTGATGGACAGGGAGGTCTGGCGTGCTAGTCCATGGGGTCGCAAAGAGTCGGACATGACTGAGCGACTGAACTGAACTGAACTGGTGACCTCAGGTATGACAGAAACAAGGGCAAATCTCTGTAATGAAGCAACTTCTGCAGATTAAGTTCTAAGGAATGAGAGTTAATAGTCAACAACCACAAGGCACATGTGGAAACAAAACACTATCATCAAGAGCCTGCAGAATCTGACCCATAAAGAGGCATGAGACACAGAATTAGACACTATATAAAATAACTGTTTAATATGCCTTAAGAAATAAACATTTGAAGGTATGTGTAAATGACCAAGCCATTTGAAAAAGCATCTGGATCTCTAAAAATAATTGAGATTTATAACTCAATGAGAGAAGGAGAAAAATGGATGGGTCAAATGACTCTTTAGACAAAGCTAAAGAGAAATATTAGCAAAGAGGGACATAAATGCAATAATATAGTTCATGTGATTTTCTTCCATCCTCTCATTTTGTGCTTCTATTTATCCTAATTTTCTAACATAAGTCTTTATGGAAAGTTCTGCCCTAAGTGGGACTCTCCAAGGAAGAAGGCAACAAGAGTTGCTAGTTCAAAGATCTTAAAGAAATATTTCTGGGTAAATCAGAGGGTATTCTTATTGGTAATGGCAAGAAATAAGATTGCAGAGACCAATGTGAAAGAATGGAAGAAAAATTATGACAAACCTTTGGAACATTAAAAGTCAATTTGACTGGTTCTTGACTCAAAGGCTGGTGAAACTATAGGTTTTGATCAAAAAAGATGCTTTAAGAAAATTAACCCAGTGGTAGCTCCCTTTTTAATCCCACCTACTCCAATCCATTTAAAATATTCTAAATATGAAATATAAATGGATGTCCATATTTTTCTATTTTTGTATAACTACTTAAAAAAGGATTAAAAAATAGTATATAAAATTGATTCCATTTTTTCTGTTGTTTTCTCATCTTAAACTTTGCTTCTCCAGATTATACAATTCTCAAGGGCAGAAATGTCTTTCATTTTCCATTAAGCTAGCACAGATAAATTCCTCAAGATATGGCTAATTAAAAGCATTTTACTAATATAAAATATTGGTAGATTCATATGATCAAATATCACACCAGGAGATTTTATGCTGCTAACTACCACTACACAGTAATTCATGTCACCATGCCATGCAGGCTTCCCTAGGAAATAAAACAATAACATCTCCTACTCCAGAATTCTCCCTATGCTCATAAAGGAAAAAACAATGTGAATAAATACTATATGTAAAAGAAGTACACGTAAATTCCATAGATGTTCATTCTTTAACAATAACTAAGTATATTAAGGTTCAACAATGTCAATTTTTTATATAACAGGGTAAAAGAGTTTGATTAGCTGAGGTATGAAATGTATCAAGAAAAAGAAAAATTTTAGGAAGATACTGTTTTATATAAGCTTGCCCTCCACCCTACTCTCTCCAAAAAACCAAATTTAAGGTTTTTCCTTCAAAAGCTAAAAATGTAAATCAATATTCAGCAGTAAAGTAAAATCATTATTCCTTAAAAATATAAAATTCTTTAAAAAGTTAAATATTTACCATCTCTCACACTAGACTGATCTTCCTTTTTCTTGCCCCTTTTTTTTTCTATCTCCCTTTTGATCTTTATTAATTTCTGTGCTACCAAGTTTCAAATTGATAAAGTTAGTTTGACAATCCCCTCCCCATAGCTTAAGGGTTTAACCATAAGCATGACTTAATAAATTATATTACCAACCTAAAACAAATATCACATCTTACCTAAAATTAAGTGAAATATGATTATGTTCCCCAAGTTTAAAAAGTCAAGTTTTATCAATGTGATTGATCACTAGAATAAGAGGGACATCTAGAGAAGGTGGAATATAAGTAGAAATTTTATTTCTTACTTGATTCTTCAAGAAACTGAAATAATTTCTGAAGCTAAACTGGGAAAATTCCTACTATAGTTAATTTGCTATGTTGAAAAATTATCAAAACCAGAGAATTTTAATGTTTTCTATCTCAAACATTCATAAAGTGGAATACCCTTTTCTCTCCTGGATTAAGTATATATTCTTGATTACCTTGCTCCAAATATTTAGACTACCTTAAAACCCTAGAGGCACTTCCATTTCCTGCTGTCTCATTCCAAATAGATCATTCAAAGGCTTAAAAAGTTACAGACACCAGTTCTATTAACTTTGAGGCAGCAATGGTAGATGGTAACATCCATTATTACAAATGATCAACATCTGACTCTGACCAACATTTACAAAGTAAAGTAAGCTGAACACTTACAAAATAAGTAAGGCAAGTTGAACTTGTCTTATTTCATTTATTTTTTCTTTTATATGTCTCAGGATGAAATGAATGTCTAAACACTGCTGTATACAAACAAGCATAGGGAACACTATAGTTCTCTGTTCTTGTATAATCTATTAGAAGTAAACTGCAATATCGCTCAGTGTCAACTTTTCCCTTTGTCTAAATATTTAATAAAAGGTACTGATGAAAATACAAATATATTAAATAATAAATTTGATCCCCCCCTCACCAAACCTATAAATAGCTTTAACTGATGGCAATTTCAGAAGTGGAAAAATCAGCAGAATTACATTTTATTCCCATACCCCTTTTGGAATCACAGAATTAATAGTAATAACATTTTACATTTATAAGAGTCCTATGACTTACAAATAACTTTTAATTGAAATAACTGTAAATTCACATGTGTTTGTTAAGAAACAATACAGAGATCCCTTATATATATAATTTGATTTCAACACAGAAAGTATTAGGAAATACCAAAGACAAAATTAACAGTGATACAACAAATACAAATTTGAATCTTTGTGATTATATGTATTCTATTTCTTACAAATGTTACTTTCAATGTGAAAAGTGAGTTATGAAGCTCATGGTGGAATTATCAATTTATAAAAAAAATTAAAATATGGACAGGCTTAGAATAATGAGATACTGACTACAAATTCTTCATTTTAAAAATAGATAATTTATGAATATACTAATGTTTCAAGTACCATATATTTATGAAAACTTTGTTCTTACTACTCAAAAAATTAACATTAAAATTGTTTTTAAAGGATTTTAGTCTACTCAAGTCTCTCTCTCAATATGAGATCAAAAAGATATGGTTTAAAACAACTTGTTTCTTCTAGTACTTTATTATTGAGATATAAACTATCTCAATATAATGAATTATAAATTAATTCAGTTTTTCAGAAAGACCACAGCGAACTAGAGGCAGTTATGATATGAAAACTGATTTGGAACTTGAAACATATTTTCCTAAAAACATAAGGATTATGTTTCCTAGATTAGTCCTAAAAAGCAGATTAATTTCATAACTACTGAAACACACTCATGATAGAATCATTTCTGTCATCCTAACCATATATTGTAGAGCACCTCCTCATCTATGTACCCTGAAACACTTGATATTTCTGATTTAGCACGTCGTACACATGCTCAGGTGAGTGACCCACATTATTAAACCATACCCTTAATGGGGGGCATTTAAGTAGTTTCTTTGAGGTTCTGTTTTAAATGACAATACATTTAGTGTTTGATTATTCAGGGTCTGGAGAGTCATAGGACTTAGTAATCTCTTTGGAAGAAACATTCATAAAAGAGACTGACAGAAATAGTTAAACAGACATTCATTGAAATGAATGAATACCTAGAATAAATTTTTAAAGTATTATTAAATAAATCTTACCTGAAAGAACTTATATTTTCAGATTAGTTGATCAATTTTATTCTGTCAGCCAGTAAAGTTCTATTAATTAAGGGGTAATTGAAAAGCATTTAAAATATAACATATTTTGAATTAAAAACAGATACTCACCAAGTGGAGCTTTTAGAAAACGCCTCTCAATACCCTGTTCTATTTGAAAAAGTGCCATTGCAAGATGATGAACCACGTTGCTCACTGACTGTGGTGTACTTGCATTAGTTGAGACAGTACTTGGAGAGTCTGTTTTTATGCCCAAAAGTCTACAATTAAAACATTGAAGCATTTATAGTACTTAAAACCACTATTAGATGAAACTTGAGTCCACTGACTTATCCAAATCCTTACTTATACCTGTGTAAGAAATGGTTTCCTCAATCTCTAGGAGTTCTCATAAGCCACCAGGAAAGGGAGAGAAAAACATGAATCAAGAGCTAAACTATCATGTCATTTAGGCACATCACAAGGGCAAATACAGAGAGGTGGGAAGGTGGATGAGAGAAGGCTTAGAAGGCTTTAGGAAAGAAGCCTTTCCTTAGAAGGCTAAGGAAAGGTTTCAGAGAGGTAATACCAGATGGGCCTTAAGGGAGGAGTAGCTCAGGCAGCTCATCTCTATATCTCATGCTTCAACTTTTACTTATAGCTGCCTCCTAACCAACTAGTTCCTTGGCCTCCAATCCTACTTTCTTTGTAATAAGTCTCCATGCTGCACCTAAAACGACCATTTAAAAATGCAAGCTCATTTATTGAAAACCTGTATAACGTCTTCCTCCCAGTTTCATATCCTCTCCACCTTTAGGTCTCAGTTTCACAGTCACTTCTACCAGAACTCTGACCCTGCTCTGTAATTGCTAGCTTAAGGTCCCTCCACCATTTCCTTCTAGACAATAAACTTCTCCTAAGGGCAGATGCTATCTGAAAAAGTAAAATTATCTGTCTGTAGATAAATCAGTTCTGATTAATAGCTCAAATAATATTTTAGTCTATTACAGTTTACCAAGTTCTCTTACAGAAAAGAAAAATGGATAATGTAAAGCTACTTTCTGAAATTAATAAAACTTTAAGTTCAAAGACTTTTTTAGAAACTTGAATAACCACCATCATCCTAACAAGCTGTCTTCTGGCTGCTTTAGTACTAAGAGAGGTAAGAGAGAACTTGTGGTTTAGCAAAGTCATCATTTCAGTGGTGATAAATATTATTGTCCTCACAATAAGATTTTAAGACAATGTTTTGAAGAAAAAGAAACATTTTCTTAAAAACAAACATAAAATGGCAAGAAAAAGTGATGGTTACTTTAGAAAATCCTTTTTGTACCTGTCTTTTACTATGACCTTTGCTTGCTCATCAATTTCCATCTCCTCTACATCTTCATTCACAGTTTTAATTATCCCGTTTTCCTTGTTTTCCTCATTTAACAGCTCATACCGTCCACTTTCTAACGCTGATCTCCAGACGTGTCGATCTGTAACCTGTAACAAAACTCAAATTTACTAACCCTGAAAAATGGCATGTAGTGTTCCTAAGAAGTATGAAGTTCAATGTACATATGAAAAATTCATGAATATTCTAGAACAGATTGTGAATCAAAGAGAGATCTAAAAATAAGGTTCCTAAGTGGCCAAAATGGAGTTCATATCAATCATAGATGGAAGCTTTAATGCCTTACTCTCTATATAGTGAAATTATAAATGACTCTAAGGTTGGTCACCTGACAGTAGCAAAAAAGTGACAGATGATAGCAAAGGAATGAACAGAACACACATATCAAGCATGAATTACTTACAGATTTTAAAAAGGTAACAAAGAAACCAATAAACAAACCAGACTCAGCAGAGCAGGCAGGAGCTAGTCAAGGAAGAAGAAAATATCCTTACACATTTCAACATCTTGGATGAAAATACCGTAAAACAGATATTTTTTAAATACCAAAAGTTAATATTAAAAAAGGTTTTAAGAAAGATTTCTATCTATATATATATAATTTGATACAGGGAAATAAAATTAATTATAAAAAATGTATCACTCCTGCTATTTATTCAGAACACACATGCCTTGACTATATCAAATAAGTTAACAAACATAAAATATCAAATAAGTTACCAAAATTCTTGTAATTAGGCAAGTTAAAAATGGGAACAGGTACAAACCTTGATTGCTCCTAATGTTCCTTGGTAGATTCTGTCTTCAATATCCAAAAGAAAATCTCTCAGCCTCAACTCAAGCTGTCTTTCTGCAGACATCTGGGATGGATCATATACATTGGAAGATCTTCCCCGATTATATGTAGGTTTGCTATCAGTTTGAGGTTTGTCTGAAATAGTTATCAGACATCTTTATTATGATTTTCTCATTAAAAAATATAATTACCCATATGACTGTATGATTGTGACACAGTAGATATAAAAACACCTAGTAAGTCCTCAAGTACAGGGAAAAAAAGAAGCAAATGTTTGCACATCATTTATCTGATAAGGGACTTGTATCTATCCAACAGAATATATAAAGAACTCTTACAGCTCAATAAAAAGACAAATAATACAATTAAAAAATGAGCAAAGGATCTGAACACACTTTTCTTCCTTTCTCTTTTTTTTTTTTTGCTGTGCCATGAAGCTTGCAGGATCTTAGTTTGATGATCAGGGATTGAATGCAGGCCCATGGCAGTGAAAGTGCTGAGTCCTAACCACTGGACCACCAGGGAATTTCCCTGAACACATTTTTTCTCTGGCCAATAAAACCATGAAAAGATGCTCAACATCATTAGTCATTTGGGAAATGCACATCAAAACCACAATGAGATACCACTTCACACCTCTACAATGGCTAGAATAAAAAAGTCTGATAACAAGCATTGAGAGGGATGTGGAGAAATTTAACCTTCAACATAAAATAGTGAGCCACTTCAGGAAACAGTCTGATGACAGTTCCTCAAATGATTAAACAGAATTACCATAGTGCATAGTGATGATGTGTGCATGCCAAGTTGCTGCAGTTGTATCCAACTCTTTGCAACCCCATGGACTGTAGCCCACCAGGCTCCTCATGGGATTTTCCAGGCAAGAATACTGGAGTGGGTTGCCATGCCCTCCTCCAGGGGATCTTCCTGACCCAGGGATCAAACCTGAGTCTCGTGCATTGCAGGCACATTCTTTACAACTTGAGCCAATGAGGAAGCCATATGACCCAGTAATTTCACTCTTAGGTATATACCCAAGAGAAACGAAAACATATGTCAGCAAAAATTTATACACAAATGTTCAAAGCAGCATTTTCCATAATAGCCAAAAGGCAGAAACAATAGAAACGTCCATCAACTAACATATGGATCCGTAAAATGCACTAAAATGTAGTCTACAATGAACATAAAGAGAATGAAGTACTGATGTATGTATGGCACAACTTGAATGAACCTTGAAAACATTATGCTAAGTAAAAGAAGCCTGTCACAAAAGACCATGTATTATACAATACCAGCTTTGGGGATAATGAAAATGTTCTAAAATTCACTGTGTAAAATATCTAAGAATATATAAAAAACTATGGAATTGTACACTTTAATTAAGGGTGAACTGTATGACAAATGAATTAAATCTCAACAAAGCTGTTAAAGAATTGTGATCAACAATTCTTAGAGAACTAAAGTAGTCATGGTATTAATATAACCCTAAATTTAAGATCACTCTACCTATAAAACCCCATTTACACCTAAAAATGCCTTACTTCTTTCTCTTATTTGTCATCAACAGACCAGTCATCAAATAGGAAATACTGCTACCTGCCTGAACTGTCCTTGCAGCCCATCTCCTAAGGTGTGATCACTAATAGAACCTGTCCCTGGACCCTCGGCTAAAACCTTTAGTAAGTGACCTCACTCACTATCAGATCTCAAAACTCGATGGTAACCCTAGTGCCTCAAGTATTCAATCTACTGATCAAACAATGAGCTCAGAAAGAGTATGTAACTTCTCATATTGTTAAGATGTGTTTCTCATAACCCAAGTGGAACCCAGGAGAATCTAGAAAACCTTATTTCTCTAACTAGCAAATTTCTCTAACTCAAGAACTGACAGCATTGTCCAGATGAAAGAGAAAGTGTTTTAAATACACCTCTTGATAGTTTGAAAAATGTTTACTCCTGACCCAGAGATTACAGGAAGAGAAAAATAAAGGAAACAGGTTTCATTGCAATTTTACCTGAAAAGTGAAATTTCTCTTCAGAAAATCGGGCTAGCTGTGCACATATTCTGCTTTTCTCTTGCAACAAAGTTTCTTTTAAGGCACTCTCTCTATGTCCTCTAGAGTTAAGGGCTTCAATCAGCTGGTCCAGCTGCTCACAGGAACTGTAAAAGCACCACCGATTTGGCTTGTGCACCGGTTTTGGCAGCTGCGCACTATCATCACACGGACCGTGGTCAATGCTGGAGGTAGATTCAGACATCAAAGGATCTCCAGTTTTAGCGGATACCTGAGGTGCTTGAGACTGTACATTATTCTGAAATGATGAAGGTCTAGGCAACAGCATGTCTTCAGTGAGACCAGAATAATCCTCTTCAATAAACAGTCCAGGAATAGAAGGGAAAATCCAATACCGCCTGTACATGCGGTCACGGCCCAAGGGAAAGATATTGGTGCATGCTATGGCACTTTGGATTTTTTCTAAGAGCTCTTTCTCTTTTCGTTGGTGTTCCTGTTTTAAAGCTTCTTCCTCCTCAGCAGTAAGAGGCTCTCTTGTTACACAGTTGACCTCATCTTGCCTCGTAAATTCTTTAAATCCATTTTGTCCCCTTTTCCCTGTAATTGAAACAATCATCATATTTTAATTTTTCACTAGAAAAACATGACACAAGCTACCCCAAGTTACTACACATTACGGAGTAAACTATGTGCCACTCCCACACACCCCCAGTTTGTAGGTTGAAGTCCTAAACCCCAATGTGACTGAATTTGGAGACAGGGCCTTTAAGCAGGTAATTAAGGTCAGACTGGTGTCTTTAAACAAGAGGAAGGGAGACCAGGGCACTCTCTCTCCCCTTGTGGGTGAGAAAAGGTCATGTGAGGACGCAGTGAGAAGGTGCTATCATCAGCTGAGAAAAGCCTCACCAGAAACTAACCCTGCTGGCACCCTGACTGGTACCCTCCAGTCTCCAGAACTGTGAGAAAACATTTTGTTGTTTAAACCACAGTCTGTAACATTTTGTTATGCCAGCATGAATAGACTAATACACTATGTTAGTAAGAAATCGGCCCACTTATATATAAAGAGACCCTCAAAAAATCTTCTATCTCCATACTGGAGAGTGTGCCAGAGTCTGCTAGTTATTCTGCCATACATTCAGTCCTTCTTCTAAGGCAGAAGTTAGCAAACCACTTCTATGAAGGGCTAGCTAGTCAATATTTCAGGCTGTGTGGGTCATATGGTTTCCATCACAGCTACCCAACTCTGCCACTGTGGCATGAAAGCAGTCACAGACAACACGCAGATGAATGCGCATGGCTACATCCAACAAAACTCTATTTATGGCCACTGAGTCTGAATTTCATGTGATTTTCACAAGTCACAAAGTATCACTCTTTTAAATATTTTTTTCCAACTATTGAAAAATGTAAAAACATGGGTGGTATTAAAACAGGGGGCAGGGAGGATTTGGCCAATGGGCTGTACTTTAACAACCACTGCTTTAAGGTAACAGAAGCCTTAATTATCAGCAGGCACCTAGCAATCCAAGAGAAGGCCATTTCCCAGATCCTCTTTCCCCAGTAAACATGGCTACATTAGAAACTGCTGGTCAAAGAGACGGAAGCAGAAGCATTCTACGTAACCTCTGGGTTTATGCCTCTTTTCCGTTTTCCCTAGATAGAATGGAGACAGGGTGATAAATCATTTTGGAACATGAGGATGGCAGCAAACCCTCAAGGATGACAGTACCAACAAACAGAAGGACCTAGATTCCTGGCTGGCCTTTTACGCTGTGTTGAAGAATTAGACTTCTCTCCTGTTTCAGTCATTGTCAAATTGTTTAAATGGTTGGGGGCTGTTTCCTCTCTTTCCTTTGCCTGAAAGGGTTTGTGTACGATTGGAATTATCTGCTTCTTTGAAATTTGGCAGAATTCACCACAAAGTTGCCTAGGAACAATGTTTTCTTTATAGGAAGGTTTTTAATACTAATTCAAGATCTTTAATGGTTTAGGGCCATTCACATTTTTAATCTTTGTATTAGTTCATTTCTATAATTTGCCTTTTTTCTAGGATTTTGCTTTTTGCCCTCTATTTTCAAATTTATTGGTATTAAATTGCTGTTATCCCCTTATCTTTACATTTCTACTCTATCTCTAGTTATGCTGCTTCAATTTTTAGCCCTAACTTTGTTTATTGTGATTCCTTACTCCCCTGAAAATCAATTAAACCAAGGTTTGTCTAGTTTGTGTCTTTTTCAAAGAACAGATTTTTGGCTTTGTTGTTTTTCTCTATTACAGTTTTATTGTCTATTAACTTCTACTCATATCTATTGTCTCCTTATATTTAGGGAGAGTATTCTAGTTTTTACTTCTAACTTCTTACATGAATGCCTAGCACAATTTGCCTTTCTACTTTCCTAATATGTATTAAAGCTATAAATTTTCCTGTAAGTAGAGGGACTGTATCCAATAAGTATGGACTTGTATGGACTGTATCCATCAATATGCAGTATTAATTAGTTTTAAATATTTTTAAATTTCTATTAGGGCTTCTCTTTTGAAACTCTAATTACTTAGAAGTATGTTCTAAATTCTAATAGTGTAAGATTTGTTTTGGATTTCCAAATCAATTGCATTGTAGTCAGAGAATACAGCCTCCATGGTATTGTATAAGAGATTTTCTTTCCACTTACAATAACCATTTAAAAAATAATGTAAAAAAAGAGATACTGTCCAAATTACAGGCACAGAATAAACTTAAGTATCTCCTTTAATAGTTATCAAGTGAAAATGGTTAGAGATCCTCAGAAGTAACTTGTATCACAAGCTTTAAAAAAAAATGTATTTCCTTTACTCCACCAACTTATGAGATTACTTTAAGGCAGCAGAGATTTCCATTCTCAGCAATATGACACCAGTTACAAGCATTACTGATCTTTGCATCTCTAGCATCTAAAAGGCATTCAATGTTGAATGGGTACATTATAGAATAAAAATTTCTATTTGGTCAACATAAAGTAGCAAATACAAAAAAGCAACAACACACCTTGGAATCACAAATGGAAGTAATCTAATATATATTTCAGAATAGTGAATTAATAATATTCCTTATCAATTAAAAACAAGCAAGCATGCCCTTAAGAAATTCTGTATTACCCCTTCTGCCTCTTTTATGTGGTCCCGGGTCATCTTCATCTTCAGTAACTGTATCTTGATCTTGTTCCTTTTGCTCTATTTCTTTGCTCTCAGTGCTAGTATCAAAATCTTCCCTTTCTTCCTCCCTTAAGGAGAAAAAAATATTTATAATTCCATTCATGAAATATTTATTGCCTGCCTATGAAGTGCCAGGCTTTATCCTTCAGGAAGTAGTGAACAAGATAATACAGAGTTTATAGTCTTGCAGATAATGATATAAATCATTGCAAAATTAAAATATGTAATAAATACTAAAAAAGAAGTTCAAATGCTATGAAAGCATTTTGAGGAGAACTTGATCTCTAATCTCAGGGATCAAGAAATGCTTGCTTAAAGAAGTGATGTTTAAACTGCAAGACTAAAGAGACTGGGAGGGGTGAGGTGGCAGGTAAGAAGAAATCTTTATTCCTAGAAGAAGGAATAACCTGCAAATGCACTGAGCTCAGGGAAAAGGAAGGAGCTTGTAATTTTAACAGGAATGTAAACAAAAAAGAAGCAATTTAAGATACGAATGAGGAAAATCAGGGCAAGATCATATTGGGCCTAGTAGGGCATTATTCAAAGAGTAATGGGGGTGGGTGGGGAGAAGCTACAGGGAAAAAGTGGAAGAGTTTAGAAAAGGGAAATGACATGATTAGAAGGTACTCTTGCTGCTATGTGGAAAATCATCTGAGATAGAAAGCAGATGAGGGGAGACCAGTCAAGAGGCCACTGTAATTAGTCCAGGTAGCTGGGTGGGAGGTAATGGTGGCTCAGAGTATAAAAGGATATAAACAGACAAACAGTAGAAGGGAGAAGTAGACAAATTCAGGTACAGTAAGTAGGAACAATATGGATGTTTTACCACTGGATTGTCCAAATCAAAACTAAAGTTGTGTGGAATTTGAATTCCACCATTTACATTCTACATTCAAAGAGTTTTGCAAACTCAATGTATTTAGGAGACAGAGGGATAATGTAAATGAGTGAGGTTAGATGAGTACAAACATATGAAGTGGTGGGATCTATTACATGCCTAATTTCTTTTTTTAAAAAACTGAGATATTGCAAGTAAAAAATAATTTCAACTATATGAGGCAACGAATATTAACTAAGTTATAGTAATCATTTAACAATACATACACTGATCAAATCATTATTTTGTATACTTTAAATGAATATAGTACTTTATGTATAACTGACGTAATTGGAAAAATATGTATATAAAAAAAATTGAGACATAGTTCACATACCATAAAAATCACCATTTTAAAGTGTATGACTCAGTGGTTTTTAGTAATATTATCAAGGTTGTACAGTTACTGCCTCTATCTAATTCATCATCTCAGAAGAAAAACTGGATAGCCATTTTCAATTCCTTTTCCTCACTGCCCCTGGTAATCACTGATTCTACTTTCTGCTCTGGATTTGCCTATTCTGGACTCTTCCTATAAATGGAATAATTACATGGTCTTCTGTGATTGGCTTCTTTCACTTAGCATAATGTTTCCAAAGTTCATCCATGTTGTAGCATGTATCAGAATTCCATTCCTTCTTATTTCTGAATAACATTCTGCTATAAGGATATACCACAGAAGCAGTATATCATTTTGTTTATCCATCAACTGATGGACTGATGGACATTTGGGTTGGACAATTTTTTGGCTATTAAGAATAATGCTGCTATGAACTTTCATGTATACATTTTTGGGTGAATGTATGCTCTTAATTTTCTTGGGTACATACCTAGGAGTGGAATTGCTGGCTACATGGTAACATATGGTTTAGATTGTCAGATGAACTGTCAAACTTATCCAAAGCAGCCACACTGTTTTACACATCCCTGTGAGCAATGTATGAGAGTTCTAATTTCTTTATTCTCACCAACATGTTATTGTCCCTCAACTGAAATACCACCATCTTAATAAGTGTGAAGTACTATCTCATCATGGTTTTGATATGCATTTCCCTAATGACTAATGATGCTGAGCATCTTCTTATGTGCTTCATATAGATCTTCTTTGAAGAAATGCCTGTTAAAATCCTTTGCCCATTTTCAAAACTGCGTTGTCTTTTTACTATTGAGTTGTATGAGTTCTTTATACATTCTGGATGTCAGACCATCATCAGATATATGATTTATAAAATTTTTTTTCTATTCTCTGGGTTGTTTTTTTAACTTTCTCAACAGTGTTCTTTGAAGCACAAAAGTTTTCAATTTTGGTGAAGTCTATTTTTTGTTTGGTTGCTTGTACTTTAGGTGTCATATCTAATATTAACTTTCTCAAGGTATCCAAATAAATCCCTTAAAGTATTATTGATGGCCATATAAAATACAACTGTTCCAAGTTTGTGACCTATGATCTTAAGATGTAACTGGTATTTTTATATGTAAAGTATAATCAAAAGTCAATATACTAAATTTGGAATACTGAGATTTTTAGAATTTCTTTTGCAAATTTTATTTTAGAATGATTATTTCTGTTAATTTTGAATATGATTTGCCATCTACAATATAGGAAAAGTTCCCACTTGTCTTCACAGCCAATCTTCATCCCTAATAATGTCGCTATGTAATAAAATACTTTAGGCAGTCACTGAATTATTTAAGGCGCTGACATCTTCTCCTTCCACCTTCTACCGAAAGTTCCAATCTCTTCCTCAAAAGGCTTGAAGGAACTCTGTGAAACCCAGAGTACAACCGTGACGATGGTGGCGGGAGGGAGAGATACTATCAGTGATGCTAGGACGAGTTTTAGAGTCCCTGAAAGTGCTTTAAAAAAAAAAAACCACATGTATATCTGAGAACTGGCTGTATGTAAACTTCACAAGCTTGCTGACACTATTACAAAACTACAGAAAATTAGTTTTCTAAAGCATTTTAGAGTTTAAGGTGCTGATTTTTATTCTTTATGTCATCCAGATAAGCAGTGTAATTCAAACCATACCCAACAGATATATCTGCGATTGAATTTCTTTGCTCATCTTCCTTTAGTTTTTCTTGTTTCTCCTTCATTTTTTGTTCTTGCTCCTTAAGTTTTTCTTCTTTCCTTTTACGAATTCTGAAAGTTAAAATAAAATATTATAGTCTATATGATACTTTTAACTTTTAGTATCTTTAACCACCCAATTACAGAAAATGCTCCAAATGTTATCACAAAATTATAAAGTAATCTATTCAGAACCTCTCAGTGGTACACCAGTGCCACATTCCAGCCCAACATGGTTTTATTTTTTTTTAATAAGTTTTATTACTTTTTATTTTTTTTTGCTGTGCTGTACAGCATGTATGGGATTTTAGTTCTCTGACCAGGGATTGAACCCATGTCCCCTGCATGGGGAGTGTGGAGTCTTAACCACAGGGAAGTCCCCAACATGTTTTTAGAGGCAAAGAAATAAACAGCTTTCATTAGCACAACGGACTGTAATTCTCTCTCACCTAGCAGCTGCTTCTTCCCTCTCTTTTCGATGTTGTTCTGCTTTTAACTCCCGGAACTCCTGTTTAGCTTGTCTTAATATGTCAACATAATCTTCAATGAAATCCCTAGTAGAAACTAGGGTCAGTAGTTTCCCACAGAGAGCATGAAGTATCTTCATCTTTTCTCCTGCCAAAAATTGGTAAAAAACTTCTGGATTATCAATGACAAGAAAAAATTTAATTTGTGGCTCAATGTGAAAATATTTAATAAAGACTAGGGAAGAGTCTCTTAAGAATAACTAGGCTAGTAGCATTTATGGAAAAAAAACAACTTTGAATCCAATTAACAGTTATGTGATATACAACGCATTTCAAATACTAATAACAACCTTATATACTAGTGAAACAGACATGAAAAACTTTCTAATTGCAAAGAGTTAATTTTTAAGTTTTAATTTTAGGCTTATGTATGAAGTTCAAATCAAAACTAAGTTATAACCACATGAGACGCAAGACATGGGTTCGATCCCTGGTACGGGATGATCCCCTGGAAGAAATGGCAACCCATTCTAGCATCCTTGCCTGGAGAATCCCTTGGACAGAGGGAGCTTGGCAGGCTACAGTCTACAGGGTTGAAAAGAGACATGACTAAGTGACTGAGCACGCATACACGCACGCGCACACACACACACACAAATGGCAACAGGTAAACTGCTACTCAGAAAAGACTGTACAAAAACACTACCACAAATTTAAAAAATTATATGAATGCTAGATCAACTATACCACAATAAAATTTTTTTAAACTACATGACTCTTAGGAATTAGGTACTCTTATTATATGTTTCCTTAAATAAGCATAATAAATTCAATACTATATATTTGTACATTACAATTTTTACTTTTATCTATAAAAGGAAGTGAAAAATAACCATCTTAATTTTACATATTGTGCCTCACTGCTCAAACATTTACTCAACTGAATGTTAGAATTCTGCAGCTACAGCTTACCTTTCTGATATACTAATGAATAAAAATGAAAGTTAGGTAATTCCCACTTATCCTTCTAGACTTGCTAGATGTAGTAAACTAACCATTTTTAAAGTAATAGAAAATCCAAAGAGAAAAAGACAAGAAAATCATAAATAATTAAAGTTAATAATATAACAACTGTAGTTAATTTAGGTCACTATTTGTATTCTGAAAATTTTATTTTAAAAGACTGCTTTCTTTCTTTCTTTTAAAACTGAGTGTCATCTAAAATTTTCTCACCAGCTACCGAGTATTCTGGGCATAAGTAGGAAGGTTATACAAATTCTAACTTGCAAAGTTTACCTGGTGTCAAATCATACACTGAAGTGCTTGACAGTTTCTTCACTAGGCTGGGGTTGCTCAAGCGAAGCTCCATGCAGGCATCATCTGTGGCGTCAAACCCGCCTCGTTTCTGATACCTGTACTTCGCATTTGCTGACGTTACATCAGCACCTGAAGCTAAGATGTGTAGCCTGAGGATTTCAGAAAGAGTGCAGCTATCGAGATCCAAGCTTTTCAAACTGCAGCCTGTAGTCGTCAAAAACGAAAGAGTCATTTAGAATGTAAACAATAAATCCTCAGTAATGTAAAATATACCTTTATAAAAATAAAAAGGCAATCAAAAAAATAAAAAAAATAAAACCCACACATACCCTGATGCAACTGCGGCCATGCAGCTGCCAAAGATGCAACTGCAGACAGTGCAGATTTTGTGGGGTCTGTATCTTCATCCAAAGCCTCTGTTAGATCTTTAAGGAAATAAATACTTTATTCTAGTGCAAATCAAAGCTTGAATATTTGGGAATAATGCCCTTTTAAAATGATGAAAGAAACAGCAAACAGCTTAACATTCAGGAACCTCAAAAGAACTGACACTAAGTACCACAAGCATCATTCACATTCTGCCTAGGCTCCAACTAAAACTATAAATCCTAAGATATGCACTACACACTAATTTTCCCCTTACTTCACATAAAGAAGACAATTTCCAAGTTACCAACAAGATACACATACACATTCCAAAAAAATGGTAAAATACACTTTAAAATGAAAGACAAATTACCTTGCTCAATATAACTTTAAAGAAAGTCTACTTTGAAAATCAGAATCTATTTGAAGATATCCAAATCTTTCATAAATATTCAATTACAAATACTGAATCATAACAAAGTATAAGTTGTAATCATCACAAAACCAACACAGAAAAAGAGCTAAAAGAACTTAAAGACAATACTACTGTCACTTAACCACAGATTTATCTCTTCATTTAAATTGCCTGTTTTTATTTTGAAAACTCTCTGATCCATGAAACAATAGGAAGATATCCCTGTATTTTCTAAGTAAATTGCTTCAGCTTTGAAAACAGTGCTTAAGCTACAAATAGGACCAAAGAGCAAGTCTACTGACACAAATATATTTAAACCATTAGGATATACAATTATTCCTTACATAGAAAATAAAATTAAAATGTCACCAATGAAAAAACTTTTAAGCTGATAAAAAGACCTTCTGCTCTACCACAGTAGACACAGCTTCAGACTAAGTCTCAGATAATGTAAATTCTACTCTTAGCTCTGTCCATCCCTAGTTCCTACTTACGTAGCCTTTAGATCAGGCACTTAATTGGCTTCATTTTTTTTTTATAGCGCTAAGTCAAGATCAGCAGTTTTCAAATTCTTCAAGTATTTCTTGGAAGCACCATATAAAGTGAATGGAGATGATAATCCTGCCCATTCATCTTTTCAACTCTCCGCCACTAGCAGAGAGGAACCCCTGTACAATTTGTAGGCCTCCATGGATTACAGCTGGGAAATCACTTAGCTAACCTGGTTCTGTGGGTCCTTCACTTTCTACTTTATGATTCCCTCCTCAAAGTTCACAAGCTAAAAAAAATGAACCTTAGAGAAAAGAACTGCTGTCCTTTACTAAAGGAAAAAGGCCCTTTGGGATAAATGTCTGATTACAGTTACTGACAATTCCACGGCATTTGAGGCATAAACAGTACCACACAGGAGAAGTTACCTAACTAAATGTTACATATACACATAAGCTATTCCTACCAGGCCATGAACTTAGTCGAAATGACAGACATTTATAATGTTTGTCACCAGGGAAATACTAGATGTAAAACTTTTTTCAATTTTCGTTGTACATACAAAGCCATACAAACTTAAAATTAATATAGGCACTCTAAAATTAACAAGTCCTAGTTAAAAAGCTGTATAAGTGTACTGGCTCTCTTCCTTTGCAGCAATTCAACTTATTTTATCTATAGTAAGTTATAACTTCCTAGGACAAAGGCTATAAAGGCCTCAGGAAATGGACAACCAACAAAATGATGGTTTACTTTCAGTTGTGTTTAACATGCTAACACATATTCTTCAACTCAACTATCTACCAAAGTGCTCTTTCATGAAACTGTAAATATCACTCTAGGATTTATCTGCTGATACAGTCACTTGGATACATCATACCAAGAGAATACAGCTAAACTGTGTGGGGGATGACCACCTGAAACAGATACATTTATCATCATCATAATCTACAATCAGGTACACATAATTTCAACACTAAACAATAACATCTCAGCAATACACAAAACTATTATATATCAGGAGAATGCTTTTGTCCCTATACTTGTGAAAGGCATTTAAGTTCATGATGTAAGACTAAAGAGAGGAACTGATATTTATAATGTAAGAATTAAAAAATTGCTGGTCAAAATTTCCAAGATTCGATATAAAAACAAGGAGGCCAAAAAAATTACATGTTCTTGACAGATAGTTACTTCTTTGCCATATTATAAGGTAATAAAATGTAATCATTACGAGGCTCCAGTCCAGAGTGCCTGAGTTTGTATCCATCAGTTCTTATTAGCCACATGTCTTTGGGCAAGTTAATTAAATTCCTTAAGACTAAGCTTCTTTTACATATAAAGGCAGAAAATAATTACATCTTCCTTATAACGGTGGTATGAGGATAAAACAACACATATATGGTGTCTTAGTAGTTATGCAATCACTTACTCTCTACATGATCTTCAGTAAATGACCTCACTGAACCTCATGTTTTTTCATCACTGAGGTAAATACATGCTTTTATTGTCTGCCCAATTTCCCCATTTCTAAAAGGATCAAGAAACACCTTACAAAATAAGGCCAACTAATGAAGAAGTAAATGATATTCAATCCCATGTGATTATTCAGGTGCTTTCAGGAAGACTACGGAAAAGCCTTTTTGTTACTGAGATGGCAGAATATATGAAAAATACCTGGGGGAACAGTCTGGGGCCCTTAATGAAATTGAAGTCACCACTTAAAGTGTGGTAATAGGCAAATGAGAGCAGAGCGAAATTTTTGAAGTAATTTTTTCTCCCTCCATACATTTAAATAGTTTTGAAAGAAGCATTATTAATGATCAATACTTATTCCGAGGCAGACTTTATAGACAGTTGGTATAGGAGTAGAGCTATAGAAATTACAGGAGTGCTCGCTTTGGCAGCACATATACTAAAAAATTACAGGAACAAGAAGTCATGAATAGAAAATAAAATGGCAATATAAGCATCAACAGTTACATATATTTTTCCTTTACATTACATTGTATTTTTCCAATACAATTTCCTTTAGACCCCACTTTTTGTCATTAAGGCTTCCAAAACTACAAAATTCACCTAATTCAAATTCTGACTTAAACAAAGTTTTATGTCTTGTATTAAGGTCAGAATTTGGTCAATAACCCTGTGATGTTATTGGTCATTAAGACAACCTAAAGGCTAAAAGAATGAATATATGTTACACAGTCTGTCTTAGATCATCCATCTTTAGCGGTGGTACTTGTCATTAGAAAATCTTTGGAAGTTTTATAAATGGATATACCCCTTTCCCTTCCCTTTTATGAAACTGAGTAAATCATCTGAGATGACAATGAAGACCACATTCCTAAAATGGTCTTGATAAGGGAGCTAGAGTGATTAGCACTCAAGCAAGAGAATATATTTTGCTTGAACTTAGGCTGCAAAATCAAAAGACAATCGAACTGACTACATACTCATGACTCTCCTATTGCTCCATCGACCAGGCATAAAGGAAATTAGCTCCAATTATCTAAGGCCAACCATGCTACCTGAATGGAGAAATGTCCCATTTTTTTTCCTACTAAGATTCTGCTATCAAGATGGCTCTAAACTATTTCTTATCGTGTATTTCTATATAATACACTAAAGTTTATTTAATGGTCCTATCTCATAGGTGGCAAAATTCACAGAGAATATTATTCAGGAAGTCAAATCAACCTGTTAATATAAATGCTTAAGAATTCCTCTGACTGAGGTAAAACCTAAATAAAACAGTGAACACTCTACTCTGTATTAAAAATAAAAAAGGTTTCCCCAAGAATTATTACTATATTAATATGTACCACACAGATTCTAGATACTTAACTGTACAGAAATTAAAGAGCAAAATTTCTAGTTCAAAGTAGCAAAATTTAAAAATTAAATGTTACTTAACTCTGATCTAAAAATTGTCAGATATGAAATGAAATCAATAATAATACTTTTAAAGCATTAATAACAACAATTGAAGTATTTTCTTGGATGGGGACAAAAACTCAGTGCTATTCAGTAAATTTCTTGGAATTACAGACACTGGTCAATGAAATTTGTAAGGTTCCTAAATCACAGGAGAAATCTAAAGGAATAAAAAACAAGATAGATTGGCGGGGTGAGGGTTGCAGCATTTTTAAGGTCATCAGAAACAGGATATATTAAAACAAAGCTTTTGTAAAACAACTGATAATGTGTTGCTAGTATATGATTCAAAAATCAAGTAACTTGAACAACCATGTTTTATAACCGTAAAAGCCAAATTAATTTAAAACTTAACTAAAAGTTTATTTCACTACAAAGCTACTATCACAGCCAGCAATAATAGTGAATTCTGACCTTTGGTGTCAGCATCAGTTATTTGCTCTTTGGCTACTTCCTCTTCTTCTTCAGCTATCGCCTGGAAGATGGCAGTCAGGAAGAAAAAAAGCAATTCACATAGTGGGCCTTCACTGTCATTTCCTACAAGAGCTTCCTCTAACACTTCTGTGAATAAAATGTTTAAAATGAATTTAAAGTTCTGGTCACATACTGGAAAAACAACTCCATTGGAACAATAAACATTTTAATCAACAATAGCCTGTGTAACTATTTTCTTATGTGCCCATCAAAGTAAAGCCAAATATTATTTAAGGCGAAATCACAAAATAATTTTTAGTAATTACAATAAAATCATAAGCCAAAAATCACTGCATTCAAAGAAAGCCAAATTAGCCTCAGTTGATACAATATTTCATCTAAATTTAAGCCTGAGATGCAAATTAGTCATATATTAAAAATTATAATCTTACTCTAATTTGAGTAATGACACCAAAGATGTTATTGTTGTCCCAGTGTTCTTAAGAGCTATGTGGGACATTACTGTTTACCAAATAGTACACATAAGAGGTAATCATCAGCATTAGCTATAATCCTAATATTGTGTTCAGGTCATAAGTGTTTCTCATCTAATTCACCTACCCTAAACGTCTTACCTCAACCAGCGTTGTTTAGACTTTCTTGATCTGTAAGGCACAGTGATTCATGCCTCACCTAGCTCATAAAGAAAAACTAAGGGAATGTGAAAGCCCTCCTAAAGAATACAGTCGATAAAATAAGAGTGGCATTAAAATCCTTTTAGAATTTTTATTTGGATCTAAAGAAGATTATTTTTCTATAGGTTAGCTAAAAATCTAAAATGGGATTTAAAGCCCTTCTCATACTAATTTAGTTCTTATAAATGATGTACATACAAAGTAACAGTATGTAAATGCAGAGGAGAAACAATCAAAAGTTAAAGTTAGGCAGTAACTTGTCTTTAAATATGGCCGTCAATCCCTCCCTTCCCTGCACTTACATACCATGCAACCCTCAAGAAATGAGGTCTATTCCTTCACCCACTTGAATCCCAGCAGGCCTAACTAATGGAATATGGCAGAAGCAAGGCTTGCCAGTTCCAGGCCTGGCTTTTAAGAAAAGTGACAGCTTCCGTGTCCAGCCCCTTGGAGCACTCAGCTGCCACGTAAGTGCAGGCTGCTCTGACAAAGCGGGACACCGTGTGGAGGAGCACCGAGGTCCCAGGCATGTGTGTGAAGAAGCCACCTTGAACACTGAGCCAGGTGAGCCTTCAGGGGACTCCGGGCCCAGCCACTGTGACTGTAATCACATGAAGGACCCTAAGAGAAGATTGGCTAGCTGGGTCCAAGGACTCCACAGAACTTTGAGAGAGAATAATTTGTTCTTTTAGACCACTAATTTTAGGGTGAATTATCACATAGCAATAGCACTTGCCTAGGGTCACTCCCTCAGGAAACTCATCTTGAAGATCAAAAAGCTCCCCAAAGGCATTAAGGAACTCCAAAACCATCAGAGCATCACCAAAGATTTCAGGAGGTAGTCTAGTTTTCACTGGAGTTGGTTCTGGAAGTTCCTGCAAGTTTAAACAATTTATATAACTATTTGAACCAAGTATAGGAAATTGTACAAAGACAGATACGATATATTCTTTACCTAATAAGAACTATTTCCCATTTCTCAACCCTGGATGTTCATTATAATCACTTTTGGAACTTTAAAAGTTATAGATGCTTAGGCTAGCTCATAATAAAGTTTCATGGCTGTAAATGTTATTAGTATGCTGACTGCATCCAAATACTTATCTCCAACCCAGACTTCTCTCCCAAACATCAGGGTGTATGTATATAACTGCAGGTCCAAAGCTGAACTCCTTCCCTCTAAAATCTGTAATGCATGCAGCCTTTCCCAACTCATTTAATACCAACTCTACCCTTCTATTTGCTTGAGTATAATTGTCTACTTTTTTCTTTCCTATCCTGAATGAAACCCTGTTATCTGAAACTTTAAAAATAAAAAAATAAAAAAAGTTATAGATGCTGTGGCTTTAATTCAACTTTACTAAATCACAGTCTCTAAATCACTTACTAAATCACTTTTTCTTTCATTCAACTAACAGCATAACTTTAGGTTGAGCTGTACTTCTGACTACATTAGGAGTGACTCCTAATCTAGATTCTGAGGCCAAGGCATTAGCCATATCAATATGACCACCAGTGTGGTATTTTCCTTAGGATATGGAACAAAATTAATCCACCATCTATTGTCTTAGAAATGGTTCCTTATAAAATGAGATGAATGAGTTTGGTATAGATACTCTGGTTATTTCTGCAGGCAGAATCTTTGTCCAGTAACCAAATTAAATGTTTGCCTGGCCTCAGTGGTTATTGGACTATCAAGGATAGCACAGATGACCAACTATTTCCACAGGATAAGAATCATTATCAAAGCTTGTTATAAAATATTAACAATGCTATCCTGGTACTCTAAATATACATATTTGCTTAATCGGCTATCTCCTCTGTTATACAGGTGTGTGAAATATCACATAACATGCTTATACCTTAAGGTCATCACATTCCATATCTTCCCTGGGTTTACTCCACTGTTTTAAGTATTCCATATACTTTTTCTTTTCTTCACGCAACTTCTCTCTTTCCTAAAATGAAAGGTCAATAAAAATTCTTATGAGATATTTATAAGGCAGCACCGGCATCACCTCGGAACTAGTAGGAAACACAAATACTTGCACCCTACCTAGATCTCTTGAACTAGGAACTCTAGGGTTGGGACCCAGCAATTGATGTATTAATAAGCTCTTTTGGGGATTCTGCTGTACATAAAAGTGTGAAAACCACTGATCAAAACAATGCCTATCTGATAGAACTGCTACAAAGTTGAAAGATGTTTGACAACATAGCAACTCCTGGATAAACATGAATTCAATCTGACCTTGTCTATAGCAGTGCTTTCTCTACTTTAAATCAATTAGATCTCAAGTGAAGAGATAAGAAATTATAAGAGTACCTAAAATACCCCCCCATATTTGTAATACATTAGTTTTCAAGATTCATTTAAACCTGACTAACTGCCTAGAGACACACAGAGGGGACAGTAAGTAAAAGCAATATTAGAGTACAATTGGTGGACTTTTTGCTCAGTGGTCTTTTGACAACTTTTCTTCTTGGTTCTGGTATTTGAAACTGCAGGATAAATATTGACCCTAAAAAGTCTCTGGTAAGGCAGAATGTAAACAAAATATTTCTTATAATTATTTCTAATAAATATACATTAGCTATGTAATAACATATATGTTTAATGCATGTTAATATTCTTTCTTTAAAATTTAGTAACACTGAAAGTAAACAGGTGGACACTTCTCAAGTTTAACAGAAAACACCTAGACAGTTACAGAACTTACCTGTGCTTTGAGTGGCCTGCTGAAATAAGCCCTCCCTCCACCCGAATAATTCTTGTAGGGTGTAATAAGATGGGTATTTTCATTCACTGTTGCTAACAGTATACATAAGTACAACACATCTGACAAACAAATACCTATGTTTACCAGGTACAGAAAGTTTTTAACATGTTCTTACCCTTTGACCTAATATTTCACTTCTACAAATGAATCCAGAGACACAATCCTTGTAAAGTGCTTACCTGTATCTATTTGATTAAATATTACATGCAGTCACTAAAAATTTCACATTACTTAGTTTATTTAGTAGCAGGACAGAATGTTTATAATAATGTTAAACAAAATATATATATACAAAATTATAAATGCTGGATCTTATTCTTTAAGTGCCACAATAAGGATTAGAAATAAATTAATCAAAGCAATAATGCTATCTCTAAATATTACCATTTAGATTACAAGTGGTTTTTTTTCCCTTGTATTCTACACTTTCTGGAGTAAACACATATCAGACACTCCCTACCTCTACCCAAGGGCCTATCTGAAATAATTCAAGAAACACATGCAATTTAAATGAACATAATATATAACATGATCACCTAGGGTACTTGTGGTGGTTTAGTCGCTAAGTCGTGTCCGACTCTTGCGACCCCATGGGGTGTAGACCACTAGGCTCCTCTGTCCATGGGATTCTTCAGGTAAGAATACTGGAGTGGGTTGCCATGTCCTTCTCCAAGGGGACTTATGAATATCCAGAAAACCAATGACAATGATGGACTTCAGAAGAGACCAACTATAGAATTCTCTACGAAATATCTACCATTGAAGATGATAATCAAAGATTTGCCGAAACAAAGATATTTATTCTTCAAGGAAAATAAGAACACTATACTAATTCTTATTGCTCATACATTTTATTGTATTTTTCTAACAATGTAGCTTTCTTCTGAAAGTTTTACTTCCCTAAATATGGAAATCTAAACAATGAAGAAAAGCAATGTTAGAATTGTACTTCGGAAGAGGCTCTGAGGTGTAAAGTCACTCATATACGTTGAACCTTAAATCATTCATTAAATTTTCCAAGGAAAATGGAGATATCCCAAAACAGTTTATCAGTGCTCTATGTACAACTATAAATGTAAATGAGTTATAAAAGTATTTTAAAATTAACCATGAATTTAAATATACAAAATGTTGAATACTATTTTCTATTTGTGGAGAGTATAACTAATATACTTGGATATACCTTTTCTCTTTCTATTTTAAGCCTCTCTTTTTCTTCTTTCTTCTTCAGTCTCTCTTCTTCAACAATTTTCTTCAATTCTTCCTTCTTTTTCTCTTTATCCTCCTTTTCTTTTTTCTTTGCCTCTAGGGCATCTGCTTTTTCTCTTTTTAATTTAGCCTTTTCAAAAGCTGTGGATAAGATCAGACTTAGAATTATACACAGACAGAAAATAACACACTTTTTAAATGTAACAAAAGAACCTCAGAAATATTTTAAGGTTTAAATGAGATCAAGAAAACCTCACAGAGGGAGTCAGCTGGTGATTAAAACGGGAAGAGTGAGTCCTCTCTGTTGACGACAAACTTCTACCATAGGACAAACACAGACCTGCCTTTCAAAGCCTTGCTACTCAAAGTGTGGTCCTAAGACCAGCAGCAAGGTACCACCTTGTTGGAAATGCAGAATTTTTTCTTCCACTCAGGCCTACTAATTTAGAATCTTCATTTTAGTAAGATTCCCAAGTGATTCATGAATATAGTCACATTTGGGAAACAATGTTTTATAAGGCTCTAGGAATCAAACAAAAATGGCTAGAAACCGCCAACTTGTGCTTAATCGAGCGTTAGGTCAGTTTAACAGAGGGTATGTTATACCTTGAAATGTTGTTTTAAGAGATAAACAGAGGTCTCATTTATCAAAGAAATTAATAGTTATCTTGAGGGAAAAAACTAATCTTAAGAAAGACAAAACCAGAAATAAGACATTTTAGAAACATTCCCTACCTAGGCACAGAGAAATCCACTTTCCTGTAACTAAACAGTTTTTGGAGACAAAAAAAGGTATTAAGAGGGCAGACAACAAATGAAGGTGAAGGAATTGGAGACATTTATTAAGCCTCTTCTGTTTGCCAAGGTCTTTGGTATATCCTTTGCACTAAAACTCACCCAGTGATTTCATTTCTTCTTGCTTTAAAAGTCTGTCTCTTTCTTTAGTAGTTTTGTTCCTATAACCTGCAATAGTCTGTTTACTGGCAATGCTGTCCTCCTAAAAAAAATAAAATTAAAAACAAAACACACACATAAAACCCAAGAAACTAAAGTTGTAGAACCACAACTTTTACAAACTGGTCTACTTTTTTCTTACACTTAAAATAAAAAACGACAAAATTTAAAGCCCTCATCAATTATACTTTCTTTATACTAAGGTTTTATTCTAAAATATAATTGAACTTCTAATAATTCTAATCATAGTAACATATAGAATATCAGTTAATTCTGTAGTTCAACAAATTAGTACAAAAACCTCTCAGAAAAAACAACCAGTAATACATAAGGGGAGCCTTAAAAATATGCATTAGAAAAACAAACAAAAACATTCCAGGGTACTTAAAACTACCTGGTGTAGACATCAAATAAGAAAGAGGCAGAGTAAACACACATCAGAGACATTTTTGTAGCCAATATTAAAGATATCAAGTTTATTTTTACTTTCTTTCTTGGTAGATTAAGGTCTCTAGCCTGCTTAATTGTGATATTATCTCTTATGTTTCAAATGACCTTTACATTTCAGTTCCATACTTTATTCCCTGTATTTCATCCTGCTTTACATTTTAGTAACTGCTTACATTTCAGAATGAAACCTCTGTGGCATGAGACTCATATCTAACTCACACCTGAAACTTCTACAAGCCTCACTGCTAAGCAGTTGTCAACATACAGTACACCCTGTTCTTGTGTGAAGGAAAGTGTTCCTTCCTACAGGGTCCAGGGGTGAAGGGAGTCAAACCCTACTCTTAATTTTGGTTAGTTTTATTAAGAATTACTGAGTACTTTTTATCTGTTCTCTATTTACCTGACTAACAGATACTCGTTTAGGAGGTCTCCCTCTTCTTCTGTTAGCTGGACTGAAGATAAATGTGGGTGGATCATCAGGGAAGAAGTAAGAAAAATCTTGTTCTGATATTTTATACGTTGAAAGAGATGATTCCTTCATTCAAAAAAAAAAGAGAAGACACAGGGTACAATAATAACACATTAGTAAATCATATATAGATAAGCTCTAACATGTCATATGATTACTGTTAAAAACCAGGTCAAAAGCACTAGAATTTTATGTGTATTGTGTAGTAACATACATTTTATTTCTTGATCCTTTTAAAAATTGCATAATTAATCAGCTTTACCAGGAAGAAAACTACAATTCAAAGGATTTCTTCACCATAAAATTTTCAAGAATGCTTCAACGGTTTCCTGAATTCTAAAATTATCTCAAAATTTCACTTATACAATAATCTTTTTTGTTTGCTTTTGACTAATTTTGTATGAGGCTTTCTAGTAAATAAATAATCCATATATTAAATACTAAAAAATACACTATATTAAATCAATAAATTTTTCTTAGCCTAACTGCTGAACGTTTAGACTTCCCCCTCCAGTTTGAAGTGATAACTTAAATACTTTATGTATCAAATTTTAAAGCTGGTCTGGATAAAAGCAGAAATATTGATAAATTTCTATAAAGTTTCAACTCAAAATTGAAGTTCATAGAAGTCAACCTCATTTTTACTGTAAGTTGTGTGGTTCCTGGATATCTGCTAAAATCAAGAGTTTTCTTTCCTTCTACTTTCATCCATGTCCAACTCTAAACTTCTTTTATTTTCGATTAGCAATTCTGAAGGTAAGTTTTGGTCTAACAGCAAAGACTATCTTCTTTCTTCCTCTCCAAAAAAAATGCTATTTACAGAAATACAGAAAATGTGATGATATAAATTTTAAGTTATTAATAAAATAGGATTGCTTCTACTGGGAATTCAATTTACTATATAATATTTTTACTTTTGGTATAACATAGCTTTTAATACCTAACACAGTAAATGAAGAATTCATTAAGATTTCACATTAAATTCCATTAAGATGGCTGTCTACTGTACCACTTAAATAACCTGTGAATATTCCACGTGCAGTGTGGGAGACTGGGTTCCATCCCTAGGTTAGGAAGATCCCCCAGAGAAGGGAACAGCTACCCACTCCAGTATTCTGGCCTGGAGAATTCCATGGACTGTATAGTCCATGTGGTTGCAAAGAGTCAGACATGACTGAGCAACTTTCACTTCATAAAGAACAGTACTTTAAGTATGAGTGGATGGCTTCTTCTGAAACACATACCCAAAAAGGATCAAATAGGCTTTAATATATTAACTGCCAAGGTATCCTTATTCACACACACAACACACACAATAAAAAAATCCCACATCTTTGTGTTCTTGCAGGTATTCCTAACAACAGTCTACATTTACTATACTGGTTATCAAACTTGGCTGTTTTAAGGGTGTGTGTGTGTGTGTGTGTGTGTGTGTGTGTGTACAAGTATACCAGAATATCCACTAACCATCTTTCACCATACTAGGTATCAAACTTGGTTGTTTTAAGGGTGTGTGTGTGTGTACAAGTATACTAGAATAGCCACTAACCATCCTTCATTATACTCATAAGAGAAAAATGTTTACTATAATTTTTATTTATTAAGTAAAGTTGAACTTTTCAAACTTATTGACTTTATTTTCCTTGGTTAAAACTTATGTCCATCACCATTTGTTCCTTAATTGGGCTATTTTTGTTCGTTGATGTGGAAGAAATCTTATAAAATGAGATGAACTGGCCAACTGGCTATTTATGATACACATAAGCAGCTTTACACATATTCATTGACTGTCTATCAAATGTCAGGCACTGTTCTAGCCATTTATCACAAGTGTCTAAATCATCAACTTTTTTAAGCATCATTTTACATGACTACCTGTTCAATACTATAGACAGAAGAATACTTAAATCATGTTCTCTTATCAAGAAAAACACTTTAAAAATTCTTTCAGATGATTTTACCTTACATGTTTTCAAGTTTTTATACTTCATCCACTGTAAATTTTGATGTCTGTTTTTCTAATGGAGTGCTCATGTTTTATAATTGATTTGAGCTCCTCAATGTATTCACTCAAAGTATCGTTCCCTTCAGCAATTGCCCTTTAAATCTGTTCATGACATTTTTAATTCTACATAAGTTCATATTGTCAAATCAATCTCATCTTTGGTATTTCTTTTCTATTGCTCCACCTAAGTACTTTAGCATAAATAACATTAAGATTTATTTTATGTCCTTTTTATTTTTTGAGTTAGACCCAACATTTTTCCAGATAGATCCAACTATTTTCCAAGTAGTTAACCAAGTGTCCCAGTTCTATTTATCTTTGTCTCTAGAGAGGTGAAATACTACTTTTCACATAAACTCAAATACCCTTTTCCTTCATATCTTTTCTCTTGATGTAATATATACATATGATGAAATGCACAAATCTTAGGCATACAGTAGCTGACTTTTGACACATGCATAATTTCTCTAATCCATTCTATTGTTTTACTTAGATAATGTCTCTCTCCCAATATAAGTATTTCTCATTTAAAAACACTAGTTTTATTTTACCATTTAACTTTTTACTTGAGTATACAATATGAGGTTCCTAAACTTGATTTTTTCCCTCTAAATAGTTATTAATGAAATATAATCTATCTGCTTAGTATTGGTCTCTGAGATTCTTTTTATTATATATATTATCTTCTTACCTAGTAGGATCTATTTTAGCATTGTTCTTTGGATCTGTTTTTCTGAGCCAGCATTACACTATTAGAAAACTCTAGTTGCACTACCCATTCACCTTTTTTTTTTGGCCGTGCAGCTTGTGGGATCTTAGTTCCCTGACCAGGGATCGAATCTGAGCCCCGTGTAATGGAAATGCAGAGTTCTAACCACTGTACTGCCAGGGAATTTCCCCCATAGTTTTCCATTTACTCACATTTATCGTGGTGGACCTTTTTATACAAGGAGAACAGTGGAAGTAACTGAGGCATCTAGCATGTCTAGCAATTGCATAAAAACAGTATTTAATCCAATGAATACAAAGAAAATTACTAAAAACTGGCTCCAGATAAAGAAAGCTATTTTCAAGCAACTTTGGAGTAACATTTCTGCAATGTTACAACCTTATAACACTACTCATTTTTCTCTTTCTTCCTTCTTTTCAACAAATAATATCACTGTTCTAACTACCTTAATTTTAATGACTCCATCCTGTGGTTCACAGTGTTGCTTCAGAAAAAGCTTTAGTTTATCACGAGAAAATAGGTGTTTTCTCCGGCTATAAGGAAAAGGAGGAGAAAGAAAAAAGTGTTAATATCCAAGAATTCAATCTGAGCTCCATAATCTCTTTAGATCCATAATTCAATTTCAAACCTAGGAAAAGAACATTTCATTTTCCAATAGTATTTATAAGTTACAAGAAACTTATACAGAAGTATTTATGTTACTATTTCATTAAACAAAAATGATGGAGAGAATATATATATATATTTATATGTAAAGAAGTATTTATGTAGAATGTTATGAGATCTACTTGAGTGGATCTACCATAAAAGTCTATTACAAAAACAGTATATGCATTTGTTGCTTAGGAACCACTTAGAAATCAAATAAACCTCAAGGAAAATACACTACACAGAGTAAACCAAATATTATAAATTAGATGATCATCCCTACAAGTATTACCATTAAAATTCTTAACATAATCAAAATTCACAGACTACCATGTAGTCAGTTCAGTTCAGTTCAGTCACTCAGTCGTGTCCAACTCTTTGTGACCCCATGAATCGCAGCACGCCAGGCCTCCCTGTCCATCACCAGCTCCCGGAGTTCACTCAAACTCATGTCCATCAAGTCGGTGATGCCATCTAGCCATCTCATCCTCTGTCGTCCCCTTCTCCTCCTGCCCCCAATCCCTCCCAGCATCAGGGTCTTTTCCAATTAGTCAACTCTTTGCATGAGGTGGCCAAAGTATTGGAGTTTCAGCTTCAGCATCAGTCCTTCCAATGAATACCCAGGACTGATCTTTAGGATGGACTGGTTGGATCTCCTTGCAGTCCAAGGTACTCTCAAGAGTCTTCAACACCACAGTTCAAAAGCATCAATTTTTCGGTGCTCAGCTTTCTTCACAGTCCAACTCTCACATCCATACGTGACCACTGGAAAAACCATAACCTTGACTAGACGGACCTTTGTTGGCAAAGTAATATCTCTGCTTTTTATTTATTTATTTATTTTTTGTCTCTGCTTTTTAATATGCTGTCTAGGTTGGTCATAACTTTCCTTCCAAGGAGCAAATGTCTTTTAATTTCATGGCTGCAGTCACCATCTGCAGTGATTTTGGAGCCCAAAAAAATAAAGACTGACACTGTTTCCACTGTTTCCCTATCTATTTGCCATGAAGTGATGGGACCAGATGCCATGATCTCAGTTTTCTAAATGCTGAGCTCACATAGTGCTACATAAATCAACATTCAAATGGATATTGTGAACAGAAGTGAACATGGGTTTTATCAAATTGTAAAATATTTTGTATTTAAACTTCATATGGCAGCCAGCAAATTCATGAGATTAAAATTAAAGAGTGAGAATGATTAAAACTAAAAATACTCTGGAGAAGGCAATGGCAACCCACTCCAGTATTCTTGCCTGGAAAATCTCATGGGCAGAGGAGCCTTGCCGGCTACTGTCCATGGGAGCTCAAAAAAGTCAAACACGACTTAGCGACTAAACAAGAACAACATAGAGCTAAATGTTTATTTTAGTGGATTTTGATTATAATCCTGAGGATTCATTCAACAAATACCAATCAAACACTCACTATGTGTCACTAGATTATAAGCTCCTTTGGGCAAAGATTATGTTTAGTTCACTACTATATGCTCAGCATCTGGAACAGTGCTTGCCACATAGCAGATGCTCATAAATATTTTGGAGTGACATTTGCTTGCCACTCTTCTCGGCCCAAGGACACAGCAGTTGAACAATGTAGATGACATCTCTGCATTTGGGGTGCTTACATGTTAGTGGAGAAGAGACAATAAATACACAAATAAATATATTACATCAAAACTAAAAATACTCTATTTTTCATTTTCCTTAGGCTCCAATTTAAAAAACAGCAACCACAATAGTACCATCACCACACACAGAAGACAAAAAAATAAACATACAAGTATTTCTAGAAAGGTTCTGGAAAGAAGGCAAATATTTCAATTGAATTTAATGTATTCCTTTTCAAAAAATGCTATGTTAAAAGTTTCTATGAGTAAACAAACAATATAGGAGTTCTTAAGTAATGGCCCGCCCCAAAATACGTATTTTTTCCTAAACTATAGGAAGGACTACATGAAAAAGAAGTCTGAAAAAGGAGCCCAGCACCATATACTAACTGAAAGTAACTATCTTTTGGCTGTTAACTAAATACACTAGTTCTCAAGAAATGTATTGTTCTACATGGCACCTATTAGCCATATTTTTTAAATAAATAAAATTAAAATAAAAACTTCAATTCTGCACTATTACTAGCCACACTTCCATCATACTAGACAGCGCACATATAACCTTTCGGTCACTGAAGGAAGTCCTCCTTGTCAGAGCTACTCTATCATAGTAAGGCTACCTTACAGGAATATTACTATTTCTTTATTATAGGTATAGTATTATCATTTGATGCTAATAAAGAGCTGCAAGTCAATTAAGTCTTCTGTTATCAAGCATAACTTTCCCATCTTATAATCTCTGGTCCACCAATTAAGAAGAAAATGAGTTAATAAGACCGTAACCAAGATCTAGCAGAATTGTATTTAAAGTATAAGTCAAAAATTAAATAGAAAAGTGAAAAATATTAAACAGGGGATTACATTATATAAAAAACATATCTTGAGCTAAAAGCAAAAAAAGGAAAAAACTCAGTAAAACTAGACTATTCATTGGTCCATAAACTGAACAATATAATTATTCTACTTTAAACCAGCATAGAGAAGATATGGAATTTTACCTGATTTGTGTTGCCTTAACAATAGCACACTCATACAATTCTTTTTTAGTGGGTTGCACCTTGTACTTGAATAATAAGGGATCAACTACATCTTTTTTCTTTCTAAAAAAAAGCAAAGATATGAATAAGTTAATAATTTGTTTAGAAACAAGATGTTTTAAATGAAATCTAGTTTTGAAAAACATACTATAACAGAATTGAATGCATTTAGCTTTTAATTATGATTTTATGTTACTGATATGCCTCACTATTTTATTAGCCAAAATAGTACAAAGCGCTATTTTATGTTAGATAGGTATTTTAATTGCTCATTCAATAAGTTTTCCTTGAGTGAAGAAATTAACTACAGATAAGTAAGCAGAATACCCAGTTTAGACAAATTTATAAACAAACAAATAGCTCTGGATTTACTTCTTCTTGGATTTACTTTCTTCTTCCTAGCTATGTAATCCAAGAGCAAAAGTGAGATAATATAGTTTACCTTGCTTCAAGAACTAGCAAAGGGCTACACATTTAATTCCCACCCCCACCAATTTCTCGTTTTTTCCTCCCTTTGAGGGTACATTCATTCATCCATCCATCCATCCATCCATTCACTAAACAGTTCAGAGCATACAGTGTGCCAAATACTAATCAAGACGAAGGATTCAGTGGTGAGCAGAACAGAAACACAGTAAGGAGACACACGAAATACACAACAGGGTGGGGTGAGCTGCTATGAAGGGAATGAGTACAGAGTGATGGTCCCCAATAAATGGACCGGGTAGGCCTTCCAAAAAGTTAACATGCAAGCAGAGATCTGAAAGAAATGAGTGAGCAACTCATGAGAAAAACCTTGGGGATATGAGTTTTTAAAGTAAGAGAGAAAGAGTGTGTAAAGGTCCTGACAGAGAAGCATGCATGGTTTGCACAAGAAGCAGAATAAACAGTGAGAAAAAAAAGAAGGTCCAGTCAGAGAGGTGAAAGCTGGGACAGGTGATGGGGTCACCATGAAGGGCTTTAAATTTTACTCTGAGTAAAGACACCAGAGGATTCTGAATACTGGTGTGATGATGATTTAACTTAACACTTCTGAAGGATCATCTTGGCTGTGAACAGGGGGATAGAGTGAAAACAGGGATATCAGTGGGAAAACTGCAATACAATAGACTGAGCAGAAAAAAATGTTGGCAGGACAGAATAAGGTAGTAGAGTGAAATGGTTAGATTCTAGAAAAGCTGCCTCTAGAATGCCAGTGTATATGTAAAGGGGATATAAGTGGAGGTTATAGAGAAAAAAATGATATGAAAGGATGATAAAGAGAAGCATAGGGCAACGAAAGTAAGATACAAAGTGATACAAATATAGTACACACACTGCAGAGTCAATCTATAGGGATTTATATGACTTTCTCTGAGAACACTCAGCTGACCAAAACTGTCAATTGACTGAATTTCAGAGTTAGTTTCTTTACTATATGTACTATAAAGTGAAACATAAAGCTCAGAAAGTTACAGTTTCTTTACTATATACACCATAAAGTGAAAAATAAAGTACAGAATGAATTTTCCCAAGTAAACAAAAGTGGAATGCATAAGTGTAAGTGAATGAAGTGAGCTTCAATTGCTCTTCAATAGCTGACTAGAATTAACTAGGTAAATTTCAGTTTTGCAAACTCTAACATGTGTTGTTGAACCACATTGTTTAGATGCACAGTATATACCAGTGTATGGTTAGAAAGAAGAAAAAGTTACTTCAGTGGGTTACCAGTACCCAATCTGACATACATACATACATAATATATACACTTGTTTATTTATTTAAGCTGTGTGTGGCTTGTGGGAACTTATTTCCCCAACCAGGGACTGAACCTGGGCCCCTGTCAGTGAAAATGTGGACAGCCAAAGAATTCATACATTTCAAAAGCTGATAAAAATCACTTACCCATTTTGAAAAGAACTGTTTTGTGTTTCTGAATCATCACTATCACTGATGATAATAGTCTCTCCATCTATACTGCTGACATGTCCATTAGCAAAACCATTTTGATGTGATGGAGGGAGGACTTCCAAAATCCTGCACTGTAATCTGAAAGAAAATGAGACATTTAAAAACATAAATCATTTGATATTTTATAATCAAACATTTCAGAGCAATCTATTTTGAACAAGTAAAAAGCAATTTTGTAGAAACTATGGGTGATTAATATAATCAATTTAGTACAAAAGAAAGCCGTCAATTTAAGAAACAGCCAATTTAAGTAAAGGTTAGCTACAATTTAAAACAATACAAACTTATTTTAAAAATCAGTCTATCAAGATTCTTAGCAATTATATTTATCACTAAAGTTTAGAAAATCAAATATTACATAATATCTCATTATACAGATTGGTATTATGAGAATTTTTTTTAAAGCATTTAATATTTTAAATTCTGAAATTCTGATCATAACCTTTCTCATAGTAACATTTATTGTGATTTCTGATCTCTGGAAAGCTTCCTACTCACTAACTCTACCCTACTTTGGCTTCCCTTACCTCTGCCTGCTGTATCTGGATTTTATGGGCTGCAATTTCAGACTCACTCACCACAACTGAAATATTCCTCAATCTCATTTTTACTGTGCCAATTTTCAATTGATAAGTAATTTAAACTTGGTATAGCCCTACAATTGAACATTATTCAGCAAAAAATAGGAATGAAATACTGATACATGCTATAGTATGGATGAACCTTTAAAACATTATGGTAAATTAAAGAAACAAGACTGAAAAGGTCATATAATATATGATCCCATTTATATGAAACATTCAGAACAGGGAAAGTAGATGAGTGATTGCAAGGAACCTGAAGGTAAAGGGCAATAAGGGAGAAGGCGAAAGAGGAGCGTAATTGGCAGTGACTGCTGAGTATAGGCTTCCTTTGCAGAGTGTTAAAAATGTTCTAAAATTAGTTTGTAGTGATGGCTGTACAATTCTATGAATATACTAAAAGCCACTGAACTATATACTTTAAATGGGTGACTTCTATGGTATGTGAAATATATCCTAAGTTGCTAAAAAACAAAAGTCACAAGTAATAGCAAGGTATAGGTGGGGCAGAGAGTAAAGAATCTGCCTACAGTGCAGGAGACCTGGGTTCAATTCCTGGGTTGGGAAGATCTCTTGGAGAAGGAAATGGCAACCCACTCCAGTATTCTTGTCTGGAAAATCCCATGGACAGAGGAGCCTGGCGGGCTGCAGTCCATGGGGTCGCAAAGAGTCGAACACAACTGAACGACTAACACACACTAACTGAGAAAAAGAGAGAGCACTTCTGGAATTCTATCTATGGCTCCTCTACAGGTCTCAGGCAATCCAGGGTATTAACTAACTAAGAATATGTGAGGCAAATATACACCTACCGATGGGATAAATCCCTAGTCTCTGAGAAACAGTGGCTCAAAATTAGACAGTCTACTCACTGTGTCATTCATTTGGTTATCCCATAGCATAAACAAGTTTTGATACATTGTGGGCATTTTTAAAGCTGCCTGTCCACTCAACCCTCCTCTTCCAAGAACTTCATTCCCTCCATACTCCACCTGTATTAATAGTAGAGCTGACCTGCTTCCACAAGACCCTGGCCAGAGTCAGTTGCTACCCAGTGGGTACCTTTTTGCTGAATCAATCTATCTTTTCCAAGATTTAAATATTTGCAATCGAAAAGTAAAAACCAGCTCCTCTCCCATCATGGAATCTGTATAATGTAAAATTCCAGGGCTGCCAGCAGCCAAGTTTTCTGCCACGTGCAACAGGTCATTGCGCAGTGAGAGAAGAGGAGACGGCAAGGGTTCCAGAGGCAGTTCGTTCTCTTACTCCTGCTGCACCTCGCCCAGTCTCAAGTTGTTTATTATCTTTCCTTTGATCCTATAAACTGATAAGCTGGCCTTTTGCCTACATTTTCAAAGTAAAATGTTGTATTTATAGTCAAAACAGAAGCATATAATTCCAGAAAGACAAACTATATTTAGAGCTGACTCATTTTGGGAAGCTGATTGAAGTTTACAAGATAACTGAACTTATTTTCATTAGTGTACATTTTAGCATATGCTTGCTTATATTCTCCTTTAGGAGAACATCTTAAGTATCTCCAACAAAAACTAGTATTGCTATTTGTTGTTGTTTCATCAATAAATCATGTCTGACTCTTTTGCGACCCCATAGATTATAGCCCACCAGGCTCTTCTGTCCATGAGATTTCCCAGGGAAGAATACTGGAGTGGGTTGGCAGAGGAAATCAAGACCATGGATTCCCTGCTAGGAATTCTGCACTATACACAAATAGAAGAAAACAACTCGTTCCACAGAACCCTGAAGTTTAATAATCAATAAAATATAGACTATGTGGGTAAATACAAAACCCTTAAGCATTTTATCTTCTTCCCTCAATTCATTTCAAGCATCATATATGATTCCTTACTAATCTACTTCTAAATAAGAATTGAGGAAAGACTCAAATTATTAAAACCAGAAGTAAAAGTTGGAAAAGATTATAACAGAATACCATGAATTGTACACTAACAAACTGGATAACCTACATGAAATGGATAAGTTCTTAGCAACATACAAATTGACTTAAGAAGAAGTAGAAAATCTAAATGGATCTGTAACTATTAGGAGGGCTGAATCAGTAATCAAAAATGTCCCAACAAAGAAATGTACAGGACCAGATGGTTTCACTGGTAGGTTCTACCAAACTTTTAAAACATTAATACCAAGTCTTCTCAAAATCTTCCAAAAGACTGAAAAGGAGAGAACAGTTCTTAACTTATTTCCTAAGGCCAGCATTACCCTGATACACAAACCAGACAAAAAAACAAAAGAAACCTTAAAACTAAAAATAAAACAAAAACCAAACTAATTAAAAAATGGGCCAAGGATCGAAACAGACATTTCTCCAAAAGGGATACAAATGGCCAATGCACATGAAAAAATGCTCAGCATCATTAGTCATAAAGGAAATGAAAAATCAAAACTGCAATGAGATACCATTTCATACCCACTAAGATGGCTATTATTAAAAAAAAAAGAAAGTATTGAGAAGGATAGAGAAACTGGAACCCTTGTACACTAGTGGTGGGAATGTAAACTGATGCAGCTGCTATGGAAAACAATATGGTAGTTACTAAAAAAATTAGAGAATTATATGACCCAGCAATTCCCCTTCCCAGCACACCCCAAAGAACTGAAAATAGGAACTCAACAGATGCTTGTACAACCCAATGTTCATAATGACATTATTCACAACGGCCAAAAGGCAGAAACAACTCAAGTATCTATCAACAAATGAATAGATTAAAAAACGCAGTATATACACATACAATGGAATAGTATTCAGCCGTAAAAAGGGATAAAATTCTGATGTATATTACAATACAGATGAACCTTGGAAACATTATGCTCAGTGAAATAAGCCAAACACAAAAAACCAAAATTTTTTTTTTTAGTGGTTTTTGCCATACATTGACATGAATCAGCCATGGATTTACATGTGTTTCCCATGCCGACCCCTCTCCCCCCGCCTCCCTCTCCATCCCATCCCTCTGGGTCTTCCCAGTGCACCAGCCCTGAGCACTTGTCTCATGCATCCAACCTGGGCTGGTGATCTGAAAAAAACAAATATTTTAAAAAAAAAAAAATATTTTATGACTTCACTTATTTAAGTAGGCAAATTCGCAGAGACTTAAAGTAGAATAAAGGTTACCAGGGGCAGAAAGGAGGGAGAAATGGGGAGCTATTGCTTAATGGGTACAGAGTTTCTGTTTGGGATGATGAAAAAGTTCTTGAAATAGTAGTGATGGTTACACAACACTGTGAATGTATTTAATGTCACTTAGCTATACACTTAGAAATGATTACAATGGTAAAGTTTATGTTTATTTACCACAACTGAGAAAAAAAACAAACTTTTTTTTTTTTTGTCTCAACAGTGAAGCTGAAGAAGGCCCAATTACCAAGCCTACCAAGCCAATGGAAATAGTGTCAAAAGAACTGCAGGTCAACTTTCATCACTGGCTGATAGAAACAAACCAGTGTTTCTAAAGAGGAACATCTACAGGAAATTATGTAGTCTGATGGTTAAAAAGTTCTGTAATTTAAGTGACATGAACTGCACAAAAATAAGCAATAGTGAAATGGAACCAACTTTGAAGGGCCTAGATATGACATGCAGGGATCATACGGCTCAGAGTAACAGGAGGTGATAAAGGAGGCTTTTCACGAACCTGCAACAAGCTTCTTTAAATTGGAAAAATAGGTGGTTTTCATTTGGCAGAGTCTAGGTACGTGCCCTTCGGAGAAGGCAATGGCAACCCACTCCACTATTCTTGCCTGGAGAATCCCAGGGACAGTGGAGCCTGGTGGGCTTCTGTCTAAGGGGTCACATAGAGTCGGACACGACTGAAGTGACTTAGCAGCAGCAGCAGCAGGTACGTGTCCCTAAGTGGCAGGAGTGGCTGCCATCAGAGGAAAAATAAATGCATCTATGCTGGGCACAGGGACAGTTGGTGTGGTGCCTAAATGGTCTGACAGCTCACTGAAGGGAACAGTCTATGATTCCTGTGGGGCCCACAGAGCTACAGTAATTTAACAGCTAATTAATTTAAAACTAAAAGAAAATTAACAGACAGAAATACAATTCCCTGGCAGAGAAATAAGGGAGAAGGAAACAGTACAGCTTTATAGAGACATTGCTTCAGTTAAGTTCAGTCGCTCAGTCGTGTCTGACTCTTTGTGACCCCATGAACCGCAGCACGCCAGGCCTCCCTGTCCATCACCAACTCCTGGAGTTTACCCAAACTCATGTCCATTGTGTCGGTGATGCCATCCAACCATCTTATCCTCTGTTCTCCCCTTCTCCTCCTGCCCTCAATCATTCTCAGCATCATGGTCTTTTCAAATGAGTCAGCTCTTCGCATCAGGTGGCCTAAGTATTGGAATTTCAGCTTCAGCATCAGTCCTTCCAATGAACACCCAGGACTGATCTCCTTCAGGATGGACTGGTTGGATCTCCTTGCAGTCCAAGAGACTCTCAAGAGTCTTCAACACCATAGTTCAAAAGCATCAATTCTTCGGCGTTCAACTTTCTTTACAGTCCAACTCTCACATCCATACATGACTCCTGGAAAAACCAAAGCCTTGACTAGACGGACCTTTGTTGACAAAGTAATGTCTCTGCTTTTCAATATGCTGTCTAGATTGGTCATAACTTTCCTTCCAAGCAGTAAGCGTCTTTTAATTCCATGGCTGCAGTCACCATCTGCAGTGATTTTGGAGCCCCCCAAAATAAAATCTGCCACTGTTTCCACTGTTTCCCCATCTATTTGCCATGAAGTGATGCGACCGGATGCCATGATCTGAGTTTTCTGAATGTTAAGCTTTAAGCCAACTTTTTCACTCTCCTCTTTCACTTTCATCAAGAGGCTCTTTAGTTCTTCATCACTTTCTGCCATAAGGGTGGTATGGTCATCTGCGTATCTGAGGTTATTGATATTTCTCCCAGCAATCTTGATTCCAGCTTGTGATTCCTCCAGCCCAGCGTTTCTCATGATGTACTCTGCATATAAGTTAACTGAGCAGACTGACAATATACAGCCTTGACGTACTCCTTTTCCTATTTGGAACCAGTCTGTTGTTCCATGTCCAGTTCTAACTGTTGCTTCCTGACCTGCATACAGGTTTCTCAAGAGGCAGGTCAGGTGGTCTGGTATTCCCATCTCTTTCAGAATTTTCCAGAGTTTGATGTGATCCACACAGTCAAAGACTTTGGCATAGTCAATAAAGCAGAAATATATATTTTTCTGGAACTCTCTTGCTTTTTTGATGATCCAGCAGATGTTGGCTATCTGATCTCTGGTTCCTCTGCCTTTCCTAAAACCAGGTTGAACAGCTGGAAGTTCACGGTTCACGTACAGCTGAAGCCTGGCTTGGAGATATTTAAGCATTACTTTACTAGTGTGTGAAATGAGTGCAACTGTGAGGTAGTTTGGGCATGCTTTGGCATGGCCTTTCTTTGGGAATGGAATGAAAACTGACCTTTTCCAGTCCTGTGGCCACTGCTGAGTTTTCCAAGAGACACTGCTTATAATGTAGTAAATGTTTTATATATAAATTATTCTAGTTACTATCAGTGCTACTATCACTTCGCACCACACCCAAACCATAGGTCAAGTTCTGCTAATCTAATCAAGGCTGTGCCTCTCATTGGTGCCTGTCTAAACTTCAGTTAACTGCAAGAAGTCAAGTCAACATGTTCTAATAGATTTCCAGAGGCTCTCTTTCAAATCCACTTGCTGTAATTTCTTAGTTCTAGGCAGTTTAAACCCCCAAAAGATTGGGGTTTAAAAAACGGTTAAAGAATCATGAGTTAAGACCCAGTTAGTGGGTCTTGGGGAGAAGGCAATGGCACCCGACTCCAGTACTCTTGCCTGGAAAATCCCGTGGACGGAGGAGACTGGTGGGCTGCCGTCTGTGGGCTTGCACAGAGTCAGACATGACTGAGCAACTTCACTTTCACTTTCATGCACTGGAGAAGGAAATGGCAACCCACTCCAGTGTTCTTGCCTGGAGAATCCCAGGGACGGGGGAGCCTGGTGGGCTGCCGTCTATGGGGTCGCACAGAGTCGGACACGACTGACGTGACTTAGCAGCAGCAGCAGCAGTGGGTCTTGGAGAGTATGGCAACTCTAAAATCATGCTCCATTATTTGAGGACAGAGTGGAGAATGACAGGGACAGGGGACCCTGGTAGGCTGCCATCTATGGGGTCGCACAGAGTCAGACACGACTGAAGCGACTTAGCAGCGGCAGAGAATGACAATCAAGAGATGGTCCTTATTATTACTAGAGCTCCTGTGTGCCAGATAAGTACATAATTAACACAAAGTTCTCTCCTCGTATCAACTCCTCAAGGGACACATTTTTCAGAAGATGAAACTCAGAGTCAGAGAAGTTAAATCATTTGCTTATAGTCACACAACCAATAATGGTATGATGTGACTCTGAAGCCCATATATCTTCTAATCTTCCACTCTATTACTGGAGGTAAGGGGAACACGACACTATGTTGACACAAGAGTAGTTCAGAGCTTTAAGCCCAAGTAGTCAAGAGGCACTTTTGGAGCCTCTCCAAAACACATTTCAAACTTAAAACATGTTTCAGAATGAAAGCAAGTCTGTGGAACAGCAGCAAGCACAGGATGAGGATATAGCAGAAGTTAGTCATAAATTTCTAATAGTGACCAGGTAAACTGGAAACAGTCTTTCATTAGAATATTCTGGAATGGTATATGTCTTCCCCCACAAAAGTTGTTTTTAATAGTCATTTAATAATAGTTATAGTTCAATTTGGGGCTTCCCATGTGGTACTAGTGGTAAAGAACATGTCTGCCAATGCAGGAGACGTAAGAAATGTAGATTCGATCCCTGGGTTGGGAAGATCCCCTGAAGGAGGGCATGGCAACCCACTCCAGTATTGTTGCCGGGAAAATCCCAAGGACAGAGAAACCTGGCGGGCTATAGTTCATGGGTCACAGAATCAGACATGACGGAAGCAACTTTGCACACATGCATGCACATAGTTTAATTTATATCCCAAAATACAAATTAATTAATATAAAAGTAAATTCTAGAATTGAAACATGCATTTACAAGGCATTTGGGTAGAAGATAATTAATTAACAGCAAAAGAAAAGATGACTAGAAACCCAGGGAGACCTGCTTGACATAAAAGATTGCCCTTCTCTGTTTGGGTCTCTAAAAATGGAAAATGCTGAACTGATGGCATGCTTCACACTTGCTTACCTGTGCTACCTTTTATTTCCTTGAAATATAGGTGCCAAGAACATTTATTTTTAAAATGTTGTGCTTGAATAATTACTTCAAATTTATAGGTAGAAACAGAGTAAAACCTGCTTAATTTGAAGTTTAGAGTTTAAAAAAACTCAAGGTTAAGTGATACCTCATTTTAAGTGGAGGAAACTAGACCACTCAACAAGTTTGCTGCTTCAAACAAAAAGACTGTGAATTATGTTGATCACTTGTCAGTGGGGAAGAAGAGGTCAGGAAAGGTTGCTTTGTTTGTAATCTCTCACTTTTTAGACAAATTGATCAGAGCAGCTCAAAGAATGTTTCATCCTGAAATGCTCTGAGACTCTTTGTGGACCTGAGAACCACATCTTATTATTTCTCCAATTGGCATTTGACTTATTATAAGCCTAAATATCCTAAGACAACTAGAATCATTAGATTCTTACTAAAGACTAAATCTTTTATTAAAAGATATATATAGCAAATAAAAATCTCTAGAAAGAAAAATTCTATATTTAAGATATGGGCTATATCCTACATATCTCTAAAGTTTCAAATACTTGGATATTAGCAATATACTGTTTAAACTCTTTAGTATTCAAAATATCATGTTAAAGCCACATGTTTAAGCTTGGTTGAAGTATCAGTCAAATTAATGAAAGTCTCACCAAAATACTTTATACAAAATTCCAACTAGTGTATTCAAGTTAATAGTTATTTAAGGTGTTTGTGGGCTCAGCTTTATGCTGATGCCAACAAAAACGATAACCTTGTGAGGAGGAAAGACCAACATATGCAGATCAGAAAAAACAAAACATTAAACATAATGAAAAGCCACAACAGACTCAGCAGCAAGTCACTTCAGTTCAAAATGATAGTAGTACTTTAGAGCACTTAACTTGGCCTCAGTGTGAGGCAAGGAAGAGAAGCAGGCCTTATTGCCTTTCCTCTATTTTACTGCCATCCTGAACAAAGAAAACAATGTCACAACCTTGGGATGAAAGAGCAGAACACGGGAAAAAGCCTGGGTTCCTGACAACTTTGTGGACCTGCCTTTATACTACAACTTCTGCACCTGGTTCTATGTGAGACAGAAATTCCTATTTTGTTAATGCCACTAATATTTGTCCTATTAGAGGCACACGAGTCAAATACCAGCTGATAAGGAAAAGTGATATGAGCAATCCATCAGGTATTCTATTTATTAAACAGTAATCAGTTTATAACTTGACATATGTTAAATTTATTTTGAGTCAGAGTACTGTATTCTTCAATTCAGCCAAAAAAGCTGAGTTAAGATTTTCAAACTTGAAAGTTACCTTGTCATTGGCAATACAGATTTTTCAAGTCAGATTTGTTCCAGAAAATAAAGTCTGAAGTAGGAAAATAAGTTTAACAACCTCTGATTTGTGGGTGTGGCATAAAAGAGCAATATGAGAGATCCTTACAGTGATACAAATATTCCGTACCGTGATATAGTAATGCCAATATTCTGGTTATGATACTGCACCAGTGGGGGAAATTCTGTATTATTCTGAATTATTTTACAACATCATGTGATTCGACAGTTATATCAAAATAGAAAGTTTAGTTTAAAAATGCTAATGATAAACATTAGGAAAATATTAACTCCAATTAAAAGCATTCATTTCACATCATGGGGGAAAAATCAGTAAAAGATGGAAGTAATATATATGTATCACTAAAAAGCTACAATAAAGAATGACCCTGTAGTTTTGGCAGGACAGCCATACAATTCAATAGAAGGGAGTTCAGAGATAGACCCAAAATTCCATTTACATTCATAGTCTGGAAGGGGCAAAATTATGAGGCAGAAAACAGATCACTGGTTGCCTGAGTCTAGAAGATGGAGGTAAAGGGTGACTACAAAGAGGCACAAATACCACTGCAGGGGGCAGGGGTTCGATCCACGGTCAGGGGAACTAAGATCCATGTGGTCAGTAACAAGAGGCACAAAGAAATAGTAAAAATGTTTTATATCTTATTGGGATGGATTACACAACTATGCATCAAAAGTCAGAACTATACACTAAAAAGGATAAATTTTATCAGAAGAAAGTAAGGTACCTTGAAAGTGAAAGTCTCTCAGTCGTGTCTGACTCTTTGAGACCCCATGGACTATACAGTTCATGGAATTCTCCAGGCCTGAATACTGGAGTGAAGAGCCTTTTCCTTCTCCAGGGGCTCTTCCCAACCCAGGGATCGAACCCAGGTCTCCCACATTGCAGGTGGATTCTTTACCAGCTGAGCCACAAGGGAAGCCCAATGTACGTTAATTAAAATTAATTAGCTTACTACTTAGCATAAAGTCCTATCTGAATGTAAGTTATTCATTTTATTCTTTAATGTAAAAGAATAAAATTTGTTTCCATTTCAACATCACAAAAATTCATCTTAAAATCCCTGTTTTTCATAGAAAGAAGCTCAATATATTGGTGTTCTTACAACTTGAGATAGCCAAATCAATCAAAATCAGATGACTTCTGTCTATAAAAATAGTGTATAAAAAATTATAAGAATTTGCAAAGAGATTTTAATATAACAAACTAAGATGACAAAATTATACTTATATATTACTTCCTGCATTCTCAGATTCTTTGAGCTAGAAGCTCAAACAAAATAATCTGAATACTTTTTGTTATCCTTATGGTCAATAAGCATTTTTAATATGGTAACAATGAAATCAACATGCTGAATCACTAAGAAGTAGATAAAGAAAAATACAAACACATTTTTATAAAGATAAAAGGTAAACATCAGCCCATCTAGTGCTAATCACAGGAAATTATTAATGAAGTACTAAATTAATTTGGCATTACAGTACCTTTTATTTGGAATGTGAAGTCAAGTGGGCCTTAGGAAGGAAGCATCACTACCGACAAAGTTAGTGCAGGTAATGGAATTCCAGTTGAGCTATTTCAAATCCTAAAAGATGATGTTGTGAAAGTGGTGCACTCAACATGCCAGCAAATTTGGAAAACTCAGCAGGGGACATAGGACTGGAAAAGTTCAGTTTTCTTTCCAATCCCAAAGAAAGGCAATGCCAAAGAATGCTCAAACTACCACACAATCGCACTGACCTCACACACTAGTAAAGTAATGCTCAAAATTCCCCAAGCCAGGCTTCAACAGTATGCGAACCATGAACTTCCAGATGTTCAAGCTGGATTTAGAAAAGCCAGAGGAACCAGAGATCAAATTGCCAGTATCCATTGGATCATCGAAAAAGCAAGAGAGTTCCAGAAAAACATCTATTTCTGCTTTATTGACTATGTGTGGATCACATCAAACTCTGGAAAATTCTGAAAGAGATGGGAATACCAGACCACCTGACCTGCCTCTTGAGAAATGTGGATGCATGTCAGGAAGCAACAGTTAGAACTGGACATGGAACAACAGACTGGTTCCAAATGGGGAAGGGAGTACGTCAAGGCTGCATATTGTCACCCTGCTTATTTAACTTATATGCAGAGTACATCATGAGAAATGCTGGGCTGGATGAAGGACAAGCTGGAATCAAGATTGCCAGGAGAAATATCAATAACTTCAGATATGCAGATGACACCACCCTTACGGTAGAAAGTGAAGAAGAACTAAAGAGCCTCTTGATGAAAGTGAAAGAGGAGAGTGAAAAAGTTGGCTCAAAACTCAACATTCAGAAAACTAAGATCATGGCATCTGGTCCCATCACTTCATGGCAAATAGATGGGGAAACAGTGGAAACAGTGTCAGACTTCATTTTCTTGGGCTCCAAAATCACTGAAGATGATAACTGCAGCCATGAAATTAAAAGACACTTGCTCCTTGGAACAAAAGTAGCAACCAACCTAGATAGCATATTGAAAAGCAGAGACATTACTTTGCCAACAAAGGTCCATCTAGTCAAAGCTATGGTTTTTCCAGTAGTCATGTATGGATGTTAGAGTTGGACTATAAAGAAAGCTGAGTGCTGAAGAATTGATGCTTTTGAACTGTGGTGTTGGAGAAGACTCTTGAGAGTCTCTTGGACTGCAAGGAGATCCAACCAGTCCATCCTAAAGGAAATCAGTCCTGGGTGTTCATTGGAAGGACTGATGCTGAAGCTGAAACTCCAATACTTTGGCCACCTGATACAAATAACTGACTCCTTAGAAAAGACCCTGATGCTGGGAAAGATTGAAGGCAGGAGGAGAAGTGGATGACAGAGGATAAGATGGTTGGATGGCATCACCGACTTAATGGACATGAGTTTGAGTGAACTCCATGAGTTGGCGATGGACAGGGAGGCTTGGTATGCTGCAGTTCATGGGCTCGCAAAGAGTTGGACACAACTGAGTGACTGAACTGAACTGGACTGACATGTATCACCATATAAGCTTAAAGCATATAACATGCTGGTTTGATTCACATATATAGTGAAATGATTACCACAGTAGGTTCAGCTAACATTCAGCATCTCATATAACACCCAGCATTTCATAAATAAAAAAAAAAAAAGAAAATTCTTCTTGTGATGAGAATTCTTGGATTTACTTTTAACAGCTTTCCTGTATATCATTGAGCAGTATTATCCATAGTCATCATGTTGTACCTTATATCCCTAGTACTTATTTATCTTATAACTGGGAGTGTGTACCTTCTGACTGTTATTTTTTAGTTGCTAAGTCGTGTCTGACGCTTCTGTGACCCCATGGACTGTAGCCCACCAGGCTCATCTGTCCATGGGATTTTCCAGGCAAGAATACTGGAGAGAGTTACCAGTTCCTTCTTCAAGGGATCTTCCTGACCCAGGGACTGAGCCCACATCTCCTGCATCTCCTGCATTGGCAGGTGGATTCTTTACCACTGAGCTACCAGGGAAGCCCACCTTTTGACTACCCGTCCTCCATTCTCCTTCCTCTATGTCCTCTTAATGCATTTATCTTATTCAATCCTTCATTAGTCACTCATATGTATTTTGCTTATCTTTGCCCTAAAAATTCTACTCCTACTACCAACAGGCTATATAATGCTAAGAGAACAATAAGTACTAATGCTTTTCTGACACTTGATTAACCACTTGCATCTAACACAGTGATTTTCAGATAATTGAATTTAAGTGACTAAAATAAAAAATGACTCAAAATTATTCCAGCAAGTTTTATTTTCTTTACAGCACTCATCAGTATCTGAAATTATCCTGATTTGTGTTTCTCTCTCTTGTACTTGAATGTAAGTCACTAGTCCTTGTCTTACTCACTACCCTCTTCCCAATACCTACAACAGCACTGAGCACGCAATGTTCAATAAATGAATTACAAAAAATTTGACTTTGTATAATACTAAATCAGAATATTCCCTACCACCTGTAAGTAAAAGTCATAAACTGTTGTATTTTTCTTCCCTTGAAACTGAGCCAAAAGACAGAAAAACAATTACATAAATAAAAATTCTATTTTTCCCCATGTTTGCAGTTACTTTCACCTTTTGTTGCCACTCAATAGCATTCTTTCATCTGCAAGCAAAATATTTGAAAAGAAGAAAGCTTATATAGCCAGAATGCAGAAGTAAAATCATTAAGGCACCTTGATAAGTACAATGGTTAAAAATATAACAGAAGAACCTGTTTAAACGCAGGAGGTTTTTTCGTTTTGAATCAACGATCATAAGACAGTTAATTTTCAGACATTCAACAATATGGATCAGTCTTAAGAGTAAATGATAAAAAGCTTAAGCTAACCACATCATATACAATCCTATGTTGCTTCACACTTTGACAGAACTATAAAATGCTCAAGTAAAATGAAAAGTAAATAATCAATAAGTACACTCAATTTATAATCTTTCAACCCTGCTTAAGGGCTCTCGTTTAGTATTTTTTTCACATTCATTCCTACTACAGAGGAGAACTGTCTGGGCTTGATAACATCATTGTTTGTGACCGTAGGCAAGTTTCAGTTAGCTAACCTCTGTGCATGAACTCCTCAACTGTAAAATGAGCAAATGGGCACCTATCACATGTGGCTGCTGTGGGAATTAAATAAGACAGTCTAAGTTAAAAGTTTAGAACACTGCCTGGCATATAGTAAGCTCTCAAAAGCTTACTGGCATTGCCATCACCTCCCTAAAATGTCATATAGTGAACTCTGTAGAGCAGTGACGATGATGTAAGAAAATGAGTGACTGGCTACAAGAAAAGATGAGTCATCCCAGCTGGCAGCACTTGTCTCTGACAAGAACAGGAAGGACCTAACATCTACGGAGTGCTTTATGTGCCAGGCGCTATGCTGGGCGCCAAAAAGTATTAACCACTGTGACAGACTATTGCAGTTACGGCCCCCACATCCTTGATCCCCTCCCACGTTAACTCTCGATTTGCTCATGTGACTTGCTTTGGTCTATGACACTAGCAAACATGGAGCAAGCTGAGGCTTGATAGGTGCTTGCACACTGCCTTCTCTTGCTGCTGGGAACTCTACTCCTACCCTGGGAACAAGTTTGGATTAGCCTCTTGATAAGAGGCCACAAGAAAATACCCACCCCGGGCTGAGGCCCCAGACATGTAAGGCCAGAGTAAGCAATTTAGACAATCTAGCTCCAGATAATAAGAACATTCCAGTCAACTAGGAAACATGAGAATGTTTATTGATTTATGCCACTAAGTTTTGGGGATAGCTTGTTATGCAGCAAAAGCTAACCAAATACAACCTCTATATGAATGGAGACACTGTTTTACAGATGAGCAAAGAAGATTCCCAGTGCTAGTAACTCAGGTTGGTTCCAAAAGCTTCCCCCCCACACACAAAGCCACCTCTTTATGCTGTACCCCAAGGTTCCAGATTAAAAGGGGATCTCTGGAAACTTTATTCTATAACCCTTTTTAAAGCATAAGTAATCTTTCCTCTATACCAGCAGTCAGCACACTATGGTCAAAGGGCCAGATTCAACTCACTGCCTGTTTTGTGTGGTTTATGAGCCAAGAATGGTTTTTACATTTTAAAATAGCTTCAAATAAAAATAAGAATACTTTGTGACACATGAAAATAATATGAAATTCAAATTTCAGTGTCCATAAATAATTACTAGAATAGAGCCATGCTCACGTATATATTACCTATGGCTGCTTTTGCACTGTTACGGCAGGGTTGGCTGGCTGTGTTGGAGACCATATGGACGTCAAAGTCTATCTATTTCCTATCTGGCTCTTTATTTTTAAAAAGGTGTGCCAATATCTGCTCAGAATTACTCTCTTGGCATATGTTTTTAAGTTAAACAAAGGACCTTGCCTAGCATTTAGTGATGAGTAGACTTTTTTTGTACTTTTATCACCCCTTTTCCATTCACTGGAAATTATTTGAGCTTATGCCATTTCTCTAGGTTCTTTTTAACTTTTATTTTTTGATAGTCTCTGAATTGGTCTAAGAAAGACAGATAACTTGGAACCATTGTGATCTTATACTGGCCAAATAGAACAGACCATACAGGAAGTAGAAGATGATGTAGGAGAGAGATTTTATTCAGAAGGCCTCTAATTTCCCAGACCTGAGCCTGTGTAACAACCACATAGAAATGGACTTCCCTTTTATTCCTAACAGAGATTTCAGGGCAGAAGTAGCTATAGTCTCTTCTCTTTTGTGAGATTCGTCTCTAAGATTCTCTGGTCACAATGAACTAAGAACTTCAAGACTACTACTATTCTACTGACATCCTGCTGCTAATCGATTAAACAAGACATGAACTGAAATAAACACTGATTTCCTTTTATATAAGAAAAAAGGTGACCTCAATTTACTTGCCATCCCCCATTTTTATCACCTGTCTTACTATAAGTAAGATTCCCTTGATAAAGATCATAAGTCCTGGTGGAGACTCAGCTGACTCTTAGACTTCAAATTAGCACAAGGGATTAATAAAGAAACTGCCACAGATACCAACCACCCTTGGAGAAGGGCATGGCAGCCCATTCCAGTATTTTTACTTGGAGAATCCCATAGACAGAGGAGCCTGGCAGGTCCATAGGGTCATAAAGAGTTGGACACAACTGAAGTGACTTAGCACGCACACATGCACCAACTACCCTCCTCCAATATTTACCAAAGACTTTTGAGAGGCACTAGACAGATTCTCCTAATGGCCAATGCAAATGGGAAGGTCCTCCCTCAGAACACTGAAGAAAATGAATACGTTTGTATGATCAGCCCAAACTTAACTGAACTATTTTGTTAAGCATCAGGCAGTTGAGTCCATACAGAAAATTTACAACAGAAGTTTTATATGTTATTTGAATTAAACATGTTTAGAAAAACAAATTCATTTATCTTTGTGACTACTTAATAGGGACTTTTAGGGCATAAAAAGTATTTCCCAGGATGATGGCCTCTCAATTTACATTATTATAGAAGTAAATAAGAATTCTAAATTTTAACTCCAACAATACAGCAGTCAGGTTGTAAGTCTGGGTCTCTGGTATATACAATAATATACATCTAAAGAATTCCAAAGAAAGAACAGCTGTCCGAAATAGTCTTTTTTCCCCTATTAATAATTATATCATCAACATACTAGGGTCATCAGCAATTAAAGAATGAAACATCAATTTGGGGATGATCCTTAGGACTCTCCTTGCCTAAGAACCAGGAACTTTGACCTTAAAAGGGTAGCAGAGTAAGCTGACCAATAGAAAGCCTTTATCTGAAAGAACTCTAATCAACTCAACTAATATACATTGTTAAAATTTATATACCATGGACTTCCGTGGTGGTCTGCAGGGGGTATGGGTTCGATCCCTGGTCAGGGCAGTTTCGTATGCTGCGTGGTGTGCTGGGAAAAAGTTATACACTCTATCTTAGCACCTAAATAAGAAGCCTTCCCCCTCAATCTTTTCTGCTAATTTTTATTTTTCTCTGTCTTCAAATTTCTAGCCAAATAACCCTTTTCCGAAAACTTCTCCTTGGATTAACATCATCTGGATCCAGTTGCTGATATCCAAGCACATATTGTTAAATCAAAATAACTATATTGTTCCTTACTTACACCTTTTATGTTCCTCTTATCGCCTCAATATATTCAGTATTTCCCTTTGTCCTAATATTAATGCATTTTAATTAATTATGATTCATTAATAGCATTTAGGTTAGCAATACAAAAAAGAGCTCAAAGATAAAAAGTTCATTTTCTCATTTCCAATTCTAATATATAATAAGTACCTACTCTCTATATTTTAGGTTTATGTGCTAATTTTCTCTTACTTCATTAGACTAAAGTGCTTGAAGCAACCCACCAATGCAACATAGAAAGCCAGAGGGAATATACCTTAATAGTTGAATAGATAAGTGTTCAAGGAACTAGGTGGTTGGTCCCTATTTCATGCCAAAATTGATATCAGTTTGTAAGATTAAAAGGAATTTCAAAATCTTCATTTTGCAAGGCAGTTCTAAAAATAATACTAAACTATAGTCTCTTATGCTTAATTAGAGAACATTTCAAAATGTTAAATCTAAATAGTATGGGGATAGTATTTGGAAAATCTAGTTACAGGGGAAACTCTTTGGTGCAAATCCAATTCTGCTTTTGTACTGATTTAACCTACATTGGAGAAAAGGTCTGTCATTAAGTCATAGATCACAGATTATGTGAAAGAAAATGCAGGTCATTATTTTCAAAGAGCAAATTCACACAAGGTTTAACAAACGAAATAACTTTCTTCACCCTCAGAAAAAGCAATATTCCAATTAAGCTTTTTAAACAGTTTAGCTAGTTTATGCAAAAATCAATTAGAAACGGTGTGCATGGTTTTCTAATATAAGAAGCTATCCAAACCATTGCTAACCAAAAAAGTTACTTTTTTTTTTAAATTTAGTGTTGTATACAAAAAACCCCCCAAAAACTGTGCACTATATTTTTGACTGTGGTTACCTCTGAAAGGAGCACTTGGGAAATGTACTCCAGGCCTTCACCTTTTACTTTTCTCTGCTACACGTGAATTTTTATAGGGAAAAAAAGCAAATTTTTAAAAAATGAGAAAGTTCAGTCTTAAAAAGCAGAGCATAACTTTTTAAAATTTAAAGACCATGTTTTTTTAGAGCAGTTTTAGATTCACAGCAAAACTGAAAGACACAAAAATCTCCCATATACTACCTGCCCCAACACATGAATAACCTCCTCCTCTTTCAGTACCCCACACCAGAGAAGTAACACTTGCTATAATCAATGCACCTACACTGACCATCATTATCACCTGAAGTTCAGAGTTACGAAGTTTCACTCTTGGTGCTGTCTACGGGTTTGGACAAATATGTCCATTATTATAGCACCACCGATTATTTTTACTGCCTCAAACATCCTCCAAGTTCAACCTATTCATCTCCCTTTCACCCTTCTCAACTCATGGCAACCACTATCTTTTTCACATTTTACCTTTTCTAGAAAATCATATTGTTGGAATCCTACCATATGTATCCCTTTCAGATTGGCTTCACTTAGTAATATGCATTTAAGGTTCATTCATGTCTTTTCAAGCTTGAAGGCTCATTTCTTTCTAGCACTGAATTAATATTCCATTGTCTGGATGTGCTGCCATTTATTTACCCATTCACTGACTAAAGGATATTTTGGTGCTTCCGACTTTTGGCAATTATTAATAAAGCTGCTAAAGACAATTATGTGCAGGTTCTATGTAGACATAAATTTTCAACTCCTTTAGGTAAATACCAATATGAAAATAATCTTTCAAAGGTTCTGAGTCACCCATCAATACTGTGAGAATTAAAATGAAAACATCTAGCACACTGCCATTCTGCAATGTCTTCAAACTTTACCAAAGTATATACTGAGCCAGGTCAGTGTGTTTTGGAGTTAATGTTTAGTCCATCTCCTCCTTTGTTATAAGGTGCCATCTCTTGCTGCTGTCAGTGTATCTACTTTTAGAAGTACCTTCTCACACCTGTTGCTTCACATTTCCTATGAATCTTTCAGCTCCCAGAACATCTTGACTGTGCTTGTAAAATATCTGAAAACAAGCTGCCCAAAGCCTACTTTAACTGAAAAAAATTACCAAATATAAAATTGCAATTCTGACTCCTTTTTAAAAATTCTTTCAAACTCTATAGTTCTTTCTTTACACTGAACGATGACTCAACAGTCCAAAATGTTTATTTGTTGTGTAATTTCTACCTCCTTTTTCCTAATTTAATTCTCTAGTTCTGGGGTTAGGTAGAAAAGATGGGTTTATCATGCAAGAATTTGAGCTCTAGCTCACCATCCTCCCAACCTTTCATTAAACAATGGTTATCAAGGTGGTTAAAAAAAAAAAATTAGTTGAAACTTGGATGTCTTGAAATCTGCTTGTATAGCATTTTAAATCTGCTTGTGTAGTATTTTTAGAAGATAACATAAAAATGTGGGATGACTGTCTTCAAAAACAAACAACTATGTCTTCTAAGACACTGAAATTCTTAACTGTGGGGTTTCCTTTCAGAGTTGTAACGGAAATTTGATTCCGAGTTACAGTTACAGTGTCCCAGGCGCCTACTGTAGCCTCACATCACTACTAGCAAGTGCCAACAAACAAAAATAAAACAATAAAACTGCATGGCTCTCTATAACGTAAAGGGGTGGGATGGTGTGGGAGGTAGGAGGGAGGTTCAAGAGGGAGGGGACATATGTATACTTATGGCTGATTCACGTTGATGTATGGCAGAAGTCAACACAATACTGTAAAGAAATTATCCTTCAATTAAAAATAAATTTAAAAACACAACTGCATGGCCACCAATAAACACATTCAAATGCTAGCAAGACAATTACAGCACAGACAGTATTATATTAACATAGCTTTTAAAAATTCACATTTATTATGCCATTTTATCCCATGAGGCAACCCTGTAAGTCAAGGGTCCATTTAACACACGAAAAAAAGACAGAAACTTCAGAGTTGAAATCACTTGCACAGAACCATGCAGCTAATCACAAATGGCAGAATCCAAAACCAAGGACACAGTGATACAGAGAAAGAAATAATTTTGTAAGTCAGGTCTATCTGAATTTAAATCCTGCCATTTATGACTTATAAGATTGGAATGGACAGTCCATGACTCTGCTTTGTACACTGCTTAATCTCCAGTGTCTGGAACAGTGCAAGTAAATAGCAGGTATCAGTAAATATATGTTAAAAAAATTACCCCCCCCCCCCCCCGCCGCCACCGCCCAAAATCACAACTTCTTTGGATCTATTTCCTCATCTGTAAATGGAAACCATAAGTCCCTGCTTCATATCTGCAGATGCAATGTATATACAAACATCTGGTAGTTATTTAAGAATTCACAGAGACCTGACTGGTGGTTTTTTCACAAGACCACCCATCCCCTCACTTCTCACATAGGCTCCAAGGAAGAAGCAGAAAACATTTCAGCATGACTGGCAGGCAAGGTGGTGGTAATGCAGATGGGCGTATAAAGAACGAAACTGGTGTGGCTCAGTCAGGTAGCCTGCTGTTCTCTTTATCTAACACAGAAATGACAAAGGATCTTCTAGAAGAATCTGTCAGCTTGATTGCTAATTTCAGAACAGAAAGTTCCGGTGAGGAGGCAAGCACCTAACTTCCGGTGAGGAGGGAAGCACCTAATCTATAAGATGCAAAAAAGAAAGGAGGAGGGATATCTAAAAATAAAGAAGACAATAAGAATACTGAAGTGAGGAGATCCAGAGTATCCATACTGAAATAATTCAGCCTAAGAAGGGGCCCATCCACTTCTCTGTAACGTAGCATGCTCTTTCAAGTAAATCTAATTTTAATGCATGAAGAGGTCTTTAGGACCACTGCTAAATTCTACCAACAGAGATAGAAACAAAAGGTAGATGCTTTTGACACAAAAGCTTAAAAGCAAAGGGAAATGGTGCTGCAAATGGTACCATCAAGAATATGAAAAGACAACTCACAAAAAGGGAGCAAATACTTGCAAATCACATATCTGCTAAGGGGCTTGTACCCAAAATCACAAAGAACTCTTGGAACTCGGTAATAAAGATAAATAACTCAATATTAAAATGGGCAAAGGACCAGAGTAGACATTTCACCAAAGAAAATACACAAATGACCAATAAGCACATAAAATGATGCTCAACATTATCAGCCACTAAGGAAATGCAAATCAAAACTACAAAGAGAAACCACTTCACACCCACTAGGATGGCAAAATAAAACAGATGGACAATGTCCACCTGCAAACAAATGGATAAAGAAGTTGTGGTACATATACACAATGGAATATTACTCAGCTATAAAAAAGAACGCATTTGAGTCAGTTCTAATGAGGTGGATTAAACTGTAGCCTATTACACAGAATGAAGTAAGTCAGAAAGAGAAACACAGTATATTAAATATATACTTAATGCTGTATATATTTAATACAGTTTATTAAAGCACATATATGGAATTTAGAGAGACAGTAATGACAACCCTATAAGCAAGACAGCAAAAGAGACACAGGCTTTTAGACTCTGTGGGAGAAGGCACGGGTGTGATGATTTGAGAGAATAGAACTGAAATACATATATTACCGTAAGTAAAATAGATGACCAGTGCAAGTTTGAAGCATGAAACAGGGCACTCAAAGCCAGGGCTCTGGGACAACCCAGAGGGACAGGGTGGGGAGGGAAGTGGAAGGGGTGTTCAGGATGCGGAGGACACATGTGCACCTGTGGCTGATTCATGTCGATGTATGGCAAAAACCACCACAATACTGTAAAGTAATTAGCGTCCAATTAAACTAATTAATTTTTTAAAGAAATAAAAAAAAAAAGATTTACAATAATAAATAAACATGTATGGCTTGGTGAGGACGTGGACAAACAGGAACACTCATACATTGCTAGCAGGAATGTAAAATGATGAATCTGCTTAGAAAGGTTGGAAGATGCCTTAAATGCTAAAGATAGAGTTACCATATGACTTAGCAATTCTACTTCTATGTATACACCCAAGAAAACTGTAAACATATGTCCACATAGAAACTTGTACAGGAATGCTTGTAACAACATTATTTATAATTGTCCAAAGTGGAAATGACTCAAATTTATCAGATCCATACAGCAGAATTTATTAATAAAGAGAAATAAAATACTGATACATACTACAACTCAGGTGAATCTGAAAAACACTACACTAAGTGAAAGAAACCAAACACATACAAGAAAGGTATACACTTCATGATTTCGTGTACATGAAATATCCTAAACAGACAAACCCACAGGGACGGGAAAGAGATCAGTGGTTGCCAGGGGCTGAGGGAAAACGCAGTTGGGAGGGCCTGTTCATTGGTACAGGATTTACTGGGGTGATGAAAATATGCTGGAATTAGATAGCGGAAACAGTCACATAACTAAAACCCACTGGGTTGTACACTGGGTGAATGTTACAGAGTGTGAATCTTATATCTCAATAAACTTTAAAAGCAAAGGTGGATAAAAATATATGTACTGTGGAAGAAAATTCCCCTAACTTCACACTCTTAACTTTCAGAGAGTGGCAAGTGGGAGTAGGAATACAGATCTCATACTGTGGATCCTATGGACCCCCATGAAGATAGTGAGTGCCTGCTATTTCTCAGCCACTGGGAGAAATCCATTGAATTCTCCAAATAAGTCCCCTAAGGATAAGCCTCAAGACACAATTAGGTACAAAGGCCACAGGAGCCTGCAGTTAAAGTCAACAGAGAGCCTGAGGAAACTCAATGACACTTCTCTCATCACTGAAGCTAGGTTTGCCCTAGCCCACCCAGAGGACACCAGAACCTTACCACTAGCATCATCACCTCAAAACTGAATTCAAAGGCTTTCTTGGTGGCTCACTGGTGAAGAATCCTCCTGCCAATGTAGGAGACACGGGCACAAGTAACAAATACATGTTACTGTTCAGGCGCCAAGTCGTGTCCGACTCTTTTCGACCCAAAGGATTGCAGCACATCAGGCTTCTCCCTTAAATTTCATGGAGTTTGTCCAAGTTCATGAGCATAATAAATAGACGGGGGTGGTACAATTCCAACCAAAGGAAATTTAGTCAAGCTTAATATATATTAAAGTTTTTTAAACTGAAATTTAAGTGAAAAAGGTGAAAGGATAAGGGTGTATGCAGAAACTAGTACCTAAAGTTGCTGAAATCTCAAGTCAGGCTTGAAGCCTAATTATAATATAAAGCAACAGAAAAACTAGCCAATAATAGAAGAAAAATACTAATTTCCACATAAGACTTGTGGGCCAATAGCAGCATTATTCCCCCAGTAAAATGACATTATATTCTATTTATACAGCAGTTCAAAAACGTGTACCCGCCCCCTCCAACCTCCCCACCCTGCTCTCACTTTAGTTTCACAAAAACTTGAAAAGATGTCATTGTCCAACAAGGTCAGTCTGACTCCAAAGCCTAAACCTCAGTATCACACAACTCTGCCTCCTATAAAACTAAAAATTTATACTTTTTCTCAAACTATAAACAAACATCAATGACAAAGATATTTTATTAAACCAAGTGGTGAATGTGTATTTATTGAATTTTTATTCATTATTCCTTAATTCTACTAGTATTCCATATGCATATTTTTAAAGTCCTTTTAACTTTACATTTACTGAACATTTAAAAAAAGGCAAAAAATGAAACAAAAATATTTGCAACAAGGTGACAAAGAGTTTAGCATGTCTCATATTTAACAGACCTCTCACAAATCTACTAATCACAGACAAACCAAAAGAAAAATGAGCAAAGGACCTGAAAAGCATATTAAACACTGAGATATCATCAAATCTGGCAAAGATGAAAAGACCAAAATAACCAGTGTTAGCGCGAGGGTAGGAAACTCAAGCCTAGCCTCTACAGGCACTCTGGACCTGGTTGCTCCTGAATCACCTCATTCATGTGTTTATTTTAATATCCCACAAGTTGACATGTTTGTCTCTCCCTTAACTGAACTCTTAAAGGACATCTTAATCCTTTTTACATCTCCAACAACTGGCGTCTACCCGCTAAGTGACACTCATGAATCACCTAAGCAGTATCTGCATGAAAGACAAAATCGGAGCAATTAGAAATATCTGGGCCTGAGATGACAGCGAAGCAGCCTAGGCTCTGACAGTATTACTTCCTGAGGCCTCTGCATCTTATCATCCACCCCGCTGCTAAAGGCAAAGAAAAAAAGATTGAGTCATCCATGATTTCTCCTTTCACACACAGATTAAGAACAGCCAATATGTATTATGAAAATAAAGCCTTAAATTACTCAGAAAAATATCAATTTCTTATATTTTACCATTTAAAAGCTTCATAAGGCAGAAGTGTATTTCTAATGAATAAACAACAAAATTGTGACTCTCAGATTTCCCATTTCTACAATGTATCCTAGTTTACTACTGTCATTAAAGCAATAACTATCTGAAGCCAAAGATAGTTGGTACAACTAAAAAAAGCTATGCAAGAAACACTAAACAACTATATTCCTAGATGTAAGCCATATTTAACCTAGTGTTAAAGGTTAATGTATCGCAATGATTTGTGAGTTAAAAAACACTATTGGCATAAGTCAAATAAAATAATGACTATAAGGAGAAAAAAAATGCCCTCATCCCCAAATAGGCCCTTTTCGTGATACAGATTGGTATGTTCTTGGTGGGATTACTGGTGACATACCAATCTTTCCTCTTGAAAATAAAGACATGTCTTTTACTAAATGTCAGGAGACAAATGAAAAATGCTTCAATTTTTACCATTTTTTACTTCTACAGTTAAAAGAACTTATTCAGTAATTCACCCAAAATCAAACATAATATAAATATCTTTTGGCTTTTTAACATTCATATACAGTAGCATTTAATAAGTGAAATGGATTATATTAAGGACATTATTCTGAAATTACACATAAACTTGTGATGATTCTCCACAATAAGATAATAAAGAACATAATTATTGACATATAATTAAGAACATATATAATAAGTTTTGGCTGCTGAAGTTTAAAATTCAAAAAGAAATAAATTTGCATTCAGGTTAACAAAGAAGGGGAAAAAAAGGCATCCCAAAAGAGTTGCTGTCTCAAAAGAGGCTATAAAAAGTTTTAATGCAAATAAAGATTACCATAATAAGCATCAGTGACTAGCCAATCATAAATTCTTAACATTTCAGAAAAGCAATGATAATTTTTAACTTAGTGCCACAGATAAACTCATTTTAAATTTCATATATGAAAAATCCACTTTTTTCTGGGTAAGGGAGAAGAGAACTTAGCAAAAATTCTCTTCATCTTATCAAAAATGTAGTCTTCATCTTATCAAAGAACTACTAAAACCCAGCAAGAAATATAGGCATATTTAATAGATAACATAATGACAACATAGTAGAGATATTTATCTACGATCTTTTCACCGTCAAAAAAGAGAGATGAAACTCTAATATAATAAAACACACAGTAAATGAAAAAGAAGGAAAATGGTTTATAAAGCAAATAGACCAATCTTCAAGATATTTGGAGTGAAAAAAGGTGTGTACAGTATGTACAGTATGTTACCTTTCGCATTGAAAGGGGTAGGAAACTGTGTGTGTGTATGCATGTGTGTACACGTTTTTGGTGGTCTATACCAAAATCAGCTTTGGAAAAATACATATGAAACTGTTAACACAAGGGTTATCTGGGGGGAGGATAACATCGTAGCCGGAAAGTAGTCAAAGTTAAGCTTTTCCTCATTTCATCTGCTTGTGTATTTTGAATCTGAGCAATGTGAATGTATGTATATCAAAAGAAAATATTAAAAGTACTTTACCTTGCACCATTGTTCCTAATGACTTCCACAGTTTCTTCAACAAAATATCGATCCTTGATGTACGCAAAAATATCATCACAAATTTCATGTAAGCGTGAACGATGGGTGAGGCTGGTCAAGTATAAAACTGGAACAATTAGTGGTTCTGGAAAGCTCTGAAGATTCTGTCTCGCTTTTCTTTCTGACTCCAGTGCTTCCTGATAGGTGAGTCCAGGTCTGCCTGTCACAGCACAGCTCCACACAAGACTGTTGCACAGAATGGTTCGCTCAAAAAAGTCACTGATTCAAAAACAAAAACAAAAATGCATTACCTGTCATTTCACAAGTTTTATATTAAAAGCTGACAAAGGCTTGAGCCTTTATTGCAAAATTTTACACAGAATCATACAACCCATACAAAAATTTAGGGACTGGTCAATTTACACATTAATACAAACATAAGAAAAAGTATATTTAAACTAGACATTTATAGTTTTCAATTTAAAGGTACATTCAGCCAAAATTGGACTGGACTGTGATTTCTATCAGTTTTGAAACTGAGTGAAACAAAATAAGCTCAGCTTTCTTTTTCCTTCTAATTTTTAAGCTTTCTATTTCAAAGCAGTCCAAACACTGAATTCAAGCACTTGACTATGAATTTTGAAAGGGTTTAACATAATAGTGAAAAACTGGGAAAACTAAGCATCTAACAATAAGAGAAAAATTAAATAAATTATAGTACTTCATACAATGAAAACTCACAGCCATTAAACAGTAAGAGAGTTCTTAAATAATGTAAACAGGAAAGACAACTTTCCAGTTTGCTTCCATCCTGTATTTTTTTCAAAGTAAAAGCTTACCAAGACAATTTATGGTTCCCAAGGGAAAAAGTGGGTGGGACAAACTGGGAGATTGGGATGGACATATACACACTACTATATATAAAATAGATAACTAACAAGGATCTACTGAATAGCACAGGAATTCTACGCAATACTCTGTAACAACCTATTACAGGAAAGGAATCTAAAGTAGACAGTAGACATGTGTAACTGAGCCACTTTGCTGCATACCTGAAACTAACACAACATTGTAAATCAACTACACTCCAAAAAAATGTAATAATGTATAAAAAAAGCTTATTAAAACTATAGAATATGGTCCACTTGTGTTAAAATTTAAAAAAGAAAGAAAAAGAAAGATGGAAGGAAAGCAGAGAAAGATGACTTAAGGAAGCATAAAATATTTCTGGAATTATAATACAAAATATATTATATGTTATATTAACACAAAAATCAAGCTAACAGCTACAGAATGGGGATGGGATTAAGAGACCATTCTACTCGGTGTTTTTCTACACTGCTGGGATTTCTTACTATGGCACTGATTTCTCTTCAAAACTTTAATTCAGTCACTTTTAAAATGCAAGAGATCTATTATAGAGATAGACTTCCAAGGTATATTAAGTAGAAAAAACTCAATCACTGAATGATACAATTCCACATGCATTAATATAATAATAGCAAAAATGTGCAAAGGTTTGTATTTATACAAATACCAAAAACAGATGTTCCCCATGGAGAAAGGGAGGAACTGGGAAGGAAGAAAAGAAAATTTGTTATTCTAAATATTTCCATATTGTTTGAATTTTCAAAAGTATTTAGTTGATTGCTTGAGGTCTTAGTTGAAACACACGGGATCTTTGATCCTTGTTGAGGCATGCAGGATCTTTAGTTGTGGCATGTGGGATCTAGTTCTTTGACCGGGGACTGAACCCATGCCCGCTGCATGGAGAGTGTGGAGTCTCAGCCCCTCAACCACCAGGAAAGTCCCTATTTGAATTTTTATGATGAGTATTCATGTTTTTGTAACAAAAATATTTTTAAATGGAAAAGGTTAGAAATATGCAAAAAGATTAACAATAACTGCCTCTAAGTGGCAAGATTTGGGTGAATATTTTGCCCTCTTCTATATTTTGGTCTCCTTTTCAACAATTAGTGTAACCAACATAACTCACAATTCTCTAACTTTTTCTCCTTCCTGAGATGCACCTTTCCTTCTACTGTCATTCTAAAAATTGTTAAAAACTATTACATGCATGTTTCGTCATTAGTATATCTGTACAGGTTACCCCTACAGTAGGGTCTGATTTCCAAAGAAGATTTGGAGTAATTCCATTAAGATAGTTTCATTTGTATATTTGTCTGTAGTCTACAAGAACAACAAAAAATGAAACCTATAGAAGTAAAGAGAAACTAATCATACCTTAACATAAATGAGATCTAAAGAGATAATACACATCAGCCAAGTTACCTGACTGTGCCTGCATGCTAAGTCATTTCAGTTGTGTCTGACTCTTTGAGACCCTATGGACTGTAGCCTGCCAGGCTCCTCTGTCCAAGGGATTCTCCAGGCAAGAATATTGGAGTGGTTTGCCATGCCCTCCCTCCAGGGGATCTTCCTAATCCAGGGATTGAACCTCCTTGTTTCTTGTGTCTCCTGCATTGGCAGGCGAGTTCTTTACCACTAGTGCCCAGTCTGGAAAGCCCAGACTAATTCAGTACAAAGGAAAATCCTTTTGAAGTATGTACCCTTTAGTAATGGAGATAATGGGTGCACATCATTAAAATAAAAAGTGATGATCTTTACTAGACAGAGGCAGATATCCTTTGGGATTCACAGGAACGGAACAAGGAGAGACAGGCACAAAAGATCAAGAAATGTTAGGAAACACCTTTGGGAGGAAGTGGCATTAAGAATTAGGATGAAATGGAAAAGTAGAGTTGAAGAAAAAATATGTCAGAAAAAACAATGAATATAATCTGATTTTTATAATAAAATCTATGTCAGATAAATAATTTAGCTAAGTGAGAGGCAAGAGACATACCCAATCGAGTGTTATCAACAGTGCAGAATAAAATGAATGAACAGATAGATCTTGGAAGAGGTCTTTTTACTGCCTAAAACTGCAGTTCACTTAGAAAGCTTCATAAAAAGTTTTAAACTTTTTCCTTTAGAAACAAACATAGGTTCCCAAGCCACATACTTAATGTGCATGAGATATTCTAACAATTTAAGCTGTGTTCTAGCCTTGAGAATCCCAGGGACAGGGGAGCCTGGTGGGCTGCTGTCTATGGGGTCGCACAGGGTCGGACACGACTGAAGTGACTTAGCAGCGGCAGTATACTACAGGTGACTTCTGCACTGTGAGGAGAGAGGAAGAAGGGGTGCTAATCTCCACATGCCAAAAATCTGTATGTAACTTTACAATCAGCTCTCCTTACTCATAGTCAACTGTAAGGAAGTGAAGTGAAGTCAAAGTCACTCAGTTGTGTGGGACTCTTTGCAACCCCATAGACTATACAGTCCATGGAATTCTCCATGCCAGAATACTGGAGTGGGTAGCCTATCCCTTCTCTAGCGGATCTTCCTGACCCAGGAATCGAACTGGGGTCTCCTGCATTGTAGGCAGATTCTTTACCAACTGAGCTACCAGGGAAGCCCCAACTCTAAGGAAAAATATACTTCAAATCTAGCTATTTTACACATTAACTAGTCTCTGCTTGTGCTCGGTCACATCCAACTCTTTGCAACCCCATGGGCTGTAGTCTGCCAAGCTCCTCTGTCCATGTGCAGTTTTCCAGGCAAGAATACTGGAGTGGGTTGCCATTTCCTACTTCAGGGGCTCTTCCCAAGCCAGGAACCAAACCCACGTCTCCTGCATCTCCTGCATTGACAGCTGGATTCTTTACACTGAGGCACCTGGGAAGCCCAACTAGTTTAAGACACTGCTATCAAAAACAAAATGGTAGCTACACATACAATTTAAAATTTTCTTGTGGCCACATTTAAAAACTTTTGAAGAAATACTAATGAAATCAATACATTTTATTTAACTCAATATATTTCAAAATATTGCAATATGTAATCAATAGTGAAATATTTAACCTTTGTTTTTGGTACTAAGTCTTCAAAATCCAGTAAGTATTTTGCATTTACTGTGCATCCTAATTCTGACAGGTGACATCTCAAGTTCTTAATAACCAATGGCTCCTGCATTAGACAACACAGCTCTAGCCTTTGTAAGTCGGTATCTGACAGGCTGGGGTATTTGCAGCCATGGCAGGGGGAAGTTTAGACTGCGCTGCAATAAACACTACTTATTTATTTTGATTAATTTTTTATTATTGGAGCATAATTGCTTTATAATGTTGTGTTAGTTTCTGCTATACAAAAATGTGAGTCAGCTTATGCATACATATATCCCCCCTCATCCGTGAGCCTCCCTCCCACCCTATCCCTCATTCCACCCCTCCAGGTCATCACAGAGCAGGGAGCTGAGCTCCCTGAATAAACGTTATTTAGATCTGTTATCACTGTTCAAAGTACCAAGGAGAGGAATGGTGTAAGTACCACAAACTTCCACTAAACATGTAAACAGACAACAACCAGTGATTTAGAGCTACCTTTCTTCACCCGGGTTTCCACAGCCTCTTATAAAGGGTTTCTACTGTTTGCTTCCTTTGTGCTTATCTATTCTGCAAAGCTGTTGTTACATTATAGCCCTGCTGTGCATAAAACCCACCATTAGGAGGAGGCAGGCAGGACATACTACCACAGTGGTGTGGGAAGCAAGGGGGAAAAAAGCCAGAAGTTATCTCTCCCTATTCAACACCCCCTACCAACATGGCACCATCTCTAACATTATATACCTTCACTTACTTCCACTTCTGCAATTATGCTCTTCACCCATTCATCATACTCATTCAAATGTGTGGGGTTTTGTTAATAATACTGAACTCTAGGGGATAGGTTACAGTGCCTCTTCAATTTCAATATTATAAGGCTATAAATAATGAAAAATTTCCAAGAAGCACATTTTTATTATTGTGAGGAAAAATTTATAAAATACAAAGTACTATTTTATATCAGTTTAGACTAATATAGATTATTATTTCTCCAACTGATTGCTATAATACATTCCTTCAACACTCCTCTTTACTAGAAATGGGCATAGTATTAGACCAGAGGTCAAATCCAGACTTCCACCTGTCTTTCTATCTTTATTGGAACACAATATATTTAGGTATTGCCTACAACTGCTTTCTCACTACATCCATAGAGTTGGGTAGGTGCAACAGACACCTAACAGCCTGGAAAGCCTACAATATTACCTGACCCTTTAAGAAATTGTTTGATGATCCCTGTCCTTTACTATTATTTCTTAAGGAAAAATTGCTTCTGAGTTACCAGGTCAAGCGCTGGTGAGAACACACTTCTAAGGGCAACATTTCTGTTAACTTGCTGAGCATCTGGAAAACTAAAAACCTAGCAGATTAAGATTAAGAACGAAGTGACATAAAAAACAGAAACCAAATACAATCAAGAAAAGATAAATGCAAAGCATACTCTATTTACTTAATGGCCCAAACTATTAACTAGACATACAACAAGAAAGATCCAGCACAAAACTGCAGAAAAAAATCTGACATAAGCAAACTCCTGAATCAGCAAAATAATTAGTAACTGAGAAATGCAGCCATAGGTTAAAAACTAACGTGACTGGACTAAAACAGCATATGGCATGCAATAGATGGAAAGTATGGTTTATGAACTTAGAAAAGTAGTAACTATTAAAAAAGACAGCATGGGTTAGTCTAACAATTGCTTTCACTGAAGGGGTTACAAGAGCAGATTAAGTGTTAATTATGGGCATCGTATACTAAACATGTCTTATAGACAGAAAAAGCTGCAAGAGGAAAATTAGGTTTGTTTTGGTGGGGGGGAGGTCAATTAATTAAAAATATAAAGTTTAAATACACTTTAACAAGCTATTACTTTGCCCTCAGGGCTGCCTCAGTCAGACTTAGACAGTGACCTACAAGGTAAGCTCCTAAAATCTTCAGATGACACTAAGGTGAGGAACGGGTTTCCCAGGTGGCGCTAGTGGTAAAAAACCTGTCTGCCAATGCAGGAGATGCAAGAGACCAGGATTCGATCCTGGGGTTGGGAAGATCCCCTGAAGGAGGGCATGGTAATCCATTCCAGTATTCTAGCCTAGAGAATCCCGTGGACAGAGAAGCCTGTTGGGCTACAGTCCATAGAGTCGCAAAGAGTCAGACACGACTTAAGCTACTTTGCATGAATGCAAGGTGAGGAATAGCAATACAGGGTCTCAAGTTAGCTTTCTAAGGATGAAAGACCACATGGTGTGAAATGCCATTTAATATACACATATACTATGAATATATTAAATCATCACACAGTACACTTAAGGTATCTTACATTTCTATTTGTCAACTGTATCTCAGTAAAGCCACCCGAGCTGAGGTCCCTGACATATGACTGAGGCTACCTCTCACTCCATCTAGCCTCAGCCTAGCCTGACTTGAGCCAAACGAGCACAGAGTGGCCAGCAAAAGCCACAATGGCAACTCGAGGAATAGAGGGCAATTATAAGGGATGGTTGTTTTGAGCCACTAAGTTTCAGGCTGGCCTGTTATAAGTAACTGATATACATACTCTGCCTGAAGAAGAGAAACATGGTAGCCTGCGAAGCAGATAAAAGGTTAAAACTTGACGAGTATTTAGGAATCTCTGCTATACCATCCACAGAAAAAGGACTCTGAGACCAGGTAAAGTATCTGAGCCATGTGGCAGACTTATTCCTAAAGTGAAGCTGAACATCTAGTTTGAAGTCACTAGTTATTGAGATTATCCAGCTTTCCTTGAAAACCCTTTTCTCATGAAATGGTCTTCTGATAAACCTAGTTGATTTCATACATAGTTGATTATGAGTTTGGGAACTTGTCTATGTGAAGGACAGTTTTGCCCACTGTTAAGTTAATGGCATTCTGGTTTGTACATATAATATCTAGAACTATACTTGGGGGTATAGTAAAAAAGTCAAATATCTGAGCAGACAGCAGATAGTGGTACCTACACAAAGATCTAGGCAGCAGTCCCTATGTTTTTGGTGTATACTTATGCAAACTTTAACAAATATTATGAAGAATTCTCTAAAATAAGCATTAGTGAAGTCGCTTAGTTGTGTCCTACTCTTTGCGACCCCATGGACTACAGCCTCCAGGCTCTTCCGTTCATGGGATTTTCCAGGCAAGAATACTGGAGTGGGTTGCCATTTCCTTCTCCAGGAGATCTTCTCAGCCCAGGGACTGAACCTGGGTGTCCTGCATTATAGACAGATGCTTTACCATCTGAGCCACCAGGGAACACGTAATAAGCATTATGTGTTGGTAACTAAGAACACGAGCTCTAGAGTCTTAGGTATGTGAACCGGATAGTGTCACCAATTGCTAGACAGGTAGTTTGGGACACTGATCTTGGACTTAATTCTTTTTACCCCGATCTCAGCTTTCTCATCTGCAAAAAGAGGACAGAAAGGACTGAATCAACAAGGGAAGAGCTGATGAACAATGAAAACAGGATGTTTTATAAACCAGTCACACTTTTCATTGCAGTCAGGTTGAAACATAAAGCTGGTTTGTCAGTGATGTTGTGGAAGAGATTCCTGTATTGTATATGAAAAATGTGACTCACATAAAGATGGGAAATACATTCCAAGAGTCTACATGCCTAAAAAAAGAAGTCACTTTATTAAGGAGATTCAAGTCACCTGGTAATACAAATCATTTTCCTATCCTGAAAAACTAGCATTTCTGGGATTCAGACCTAACTATTCCATTTCCACAGACCAAAAAAAAAAAAAAATTTAATGAAATTGTTGTCAGCTAACTAAATTATAGAATAAATGTTTATTTCATTTAAGAGAGTAAATTATGTACTTTATTTAGCTTGCTTTATCTATGAGCTTCATTTTTCTTATATTTTTTCCCTTAGGTTTCATATATAAGTGAGATCATATAGTATTTGCCTTTCTCTGCCCGACATTTCACTTAGCATAATGTCCTCAAGGTCCATAGGAATTGTTGCAAATGAAAGATATCATTCTTTTTAAAGACTGAATGATATTCTATTGTGTATTCTTTACCCATCTATCCATCAGCAGACACTTAGGTTGTTTCTTTATCTTGGCTACAGGAAATAATGCTGCAATGAACACTGGGGCAGCATATATCTTTTAAAAAAGAATTAGTGTTTTCATTTTCTTTGGATAAATACCCAGAAGTGGAATTGCTGGATCATATGGTAGTTCTATTTGTAATTTTTTGAGGAAGCCCTATATTATTTTCCATAATGGCTGCACCAACTTATATTCCTACCACTAGTGCAGGAGAGTTCGCTTTTCTTTACATCCTCCCCAACCCTTATTACTTCGTCTTTTTGATATTATAATAATAGCCATTCTAACATGTGTGAGGTGATAACTCATTATGGTTTTCATTTGTCTGCCCCTTATGATTATTGATGTAAAGCACCTGTTGGCTCTTGAATATCTTCTTTGGAAAACTATCTATTCAGATCTGTCCATTTTTAAATCTAACTGTTTTGTTATTTTTTGCTGTTGAATTGTATGAGCTCTTTATATATTTAGAACATTAGCCCCTTATCAGATGTAAGACTTACTAATATTTTCTTCCATTTAGTAGGCGGCCTTTTCATTTTGTTAATGCTTTTTGCAGTGCAGAAGCTTTTCAGTTTGATGTAGAACCTCTATTTTTGCTTTTACTTTCGGTGTTGGGTTAAAAAATCATTGCCAAGACTTATGTCAAGGAGCTTATCACCTATGTTTTCTTCTAGGAGTTTTATGGTTTCAGGTCTTATGTTCAAGTATTTAATCCATTTGGAGTTAATTTTTGTTTATGGCATAAGACAGTGGTTCAGTTTCATTCTTCTGCATTCTAGCTTATGCATTTGCCTACAGTTAATGTGCTATTTTTTAGGTCTTCTTTACTTGTGGAAAGCAGGTCAAACAAGAGTCAGCAATTAGTTAAAGAGTATATAGTTCAAAAATAAATAAAGGAGTTTGAACCGTATAAGTGATTATACTTATGATAAGAATACATCTTTGTCATAGTCCCTGTCTCAAAGAATTCGGAGTCTAGAAAAAGAAAATGTGATGCAACAAACACGTTACATTACAGAGCAATAACTGCAGATGCTACACTAGATAAAATGGAGGTTGGTGACCACTGCTGCTGGAAGGACAAAGGAGGAAGTGTTAGGCTATAATATCAAGTAAGGTAGACAAAACACTACTTAGCAATTAAAAGGTCGCTGGCAATCGCTTCTGGGCCTTTTGGCTAAGATCAAGTGTAAAAAGTCGCTGGCAACCTCTATTAACCAGAGTTAGAGGCAGTTACTTTGCCTTGTGTTGGGAAGTGAATGAGGTGAAGAGCTATTGTAAAAATCTTTAAGACTGATTAAAGCTATATTCAAGAAATCAAAAACCTGAGCAAATAGGTGACCATAGTGATCTTCAAATAAATACAAAAGAATATTCAAATTTATGCACTTAAAGGATAGTCTTCAAACAAATTCACATAAATCAATTTGTAATTTAATGAGTTAGTGAAAACAGAAGCTTCCATCACAGTTTCTCCAGATTTGTGGCAAGGGTCAGATTACCATAATCTGCAGACTACCATATACCATTCATCATGAATGCATTTTTAGAAAAATCTCTTTGTAATCATATAAGAGAAAGTAATTCAAATAAATTTTAATTAACACAAATGGCAATCTTCTTCCAATTTTGCAATTCAAAGTCATAAACATTAATAACCAAGAACATCTCTAGTTCTGCTTTGCTCAGGATATATTAAGTATTTTTGCTCCCAAACCAACCCTATCTTCTAAACTGCTCGTAATTTCCAAAAATCCAAACACTTCAGCACAGAGAAAACAGAAAACAAACCAAAAAAAACTAGTTCTTTTTTTTTCTTTTTAAATTTTAAAGTCATAAGATGATAAAGAAAGCAGTTCCTTAAAATTAATGGAAGGTAGGTTTGGAATATCAAAAGTCTCTTCCTTTATTTGGCATTTCGGATTTCTCCATGATTATATTAACAATAAATTATCAAGAACCCAAGTATTTGAAAAGTGTTTAATTCAAAAAGGATAATGGTCATATTTATGCTCCCTTCTAAGAGTGTCTCAAAAACTATGACTGCTTACATGAAAGAAGAAAAGTTTGAAATTTAACCCCATTTCCTATCTTGTTGACACTTTTAAATACACTTTGTGAAAAAATTCAGAATTACCAAGGATTTTAACTTAAATCTTCTTTAAAAATACGACAACATCCTTGTCAAGTTACTTAATCCAAATTCACTTAAGTAGTTACAAGAATGAATTCTATTTGAGTAACAAAACAAGTCTGTACAGGAGCAGAGTAAGATGTGCACTCTTATTTATTTAAAAGTATTGTGTGCTGAAAAACTTCTTTAGATGTAACATGTTTACGTGTAACTCCTGTGGAGCTGGAGAAAAAGAGGACTTGCTTAAAAATAAAAGCTTAAAGGAAACGTCTTTCCTAACCACTGCTCATTCCTCAGACAGGTGCAGATGCCTAAAGCTCTCCTTCCATCAAGCCCCCACTCAGAAAAGGTGCCTCCTACACACAATTTATTTGGTTGCTATAACACTTAGTTTCTAAGCCACAAAGGGATTCCTTCTGAGTGGAGAGGATAAAGCATAAGAAAAAGGGAGGGTCCGGCTGTTCCAGCGATTGATCAACTCAGGTTCTCACTTGGAGATCCTGCTTAAACACAGAGATCTGAAACACCCCGTTGTTAGGTGTCACAGGACAAGGCGATCTCTTGGGATACATCAGGCAAGGGACTAAAATTTTAGGGGTTGAAACTACACACGCAGCAGCTCCGGATTCTTATCAAAACAATAGCGAGTGGCACATGTCAGGCGGTCCACATGCTCAGGGGGATAAAGAGGAGGCTGGTTAGGGTTGGAGTTGAACTTGTCTTAACCCCCTCCCCCAACTCCCACCGCCGCGCTCCGGGCTACGGGAAAGTGAAAACGAGGGGGCGCCCATGGCCCGGCTCTCTCCCCCTCCTTTTCCCCCGCCCAGCCCCGACTTCTTCCTCACCCGGTCTCCCGGGGGCGGAGACGCCAAGTTCCCCGGGGCCGGGAGTTAGTCACCAAGAAGAGGCGGTGACAGAGCGCACGGCTCGTTTCGCACACTACAAGGCCTAGCCGCACGGGACCGGGGGCGGCCCGCCGAGGCTCCGGTGTCCCGCGCTCCACGGCCCCCGGCCCGTCGGGGACCCCCCCTTGCTTCCCCGAGTCTCAACTCTGCTCCCACCCCACCCCCGCCCCTACCCGGGGCAGCGCCAACGTCAGGCTCCGCTCCTGACCGAGGGAAACGACGCCCAGCCCCGGCCGTTTCCTGCCCCCGGGGGCGGGGATTCCCTCCCCGGGCCGGGGGACGGCGACTCCGTGCCGCTGACCCGAGAGGGGATCCCCTCGGCCGCCGGGCGGGGATCCCGGAACTGGCCCCGGAGCGCGCGTGTGGCCGCGGCGGGGAGGGGCGAGGCGGGGAGTTTCCGCCGCTCGGCGGCCGGGTGGCAGCCGCGACTAGAAGCGGTCCCCGCAGCCGGCGGGGACCAAAGGCTCCTCCGCCCCGGCCGGCTGTCCCTCACGCGCGCCGCGGCCGCTCGGGCCGCCGGGGGCCCCTGCGCAGTCACCGGGTCGGGATCTGGGGGCCAGAGAAACGCGGGCCCGCAGCCACCCGTCACTTTCGAGTCGCCCCGCCAGAAGCCCGGGGCGAGGAAAAGGAGAGAGACAAAAGGACGCTGGGGAGGGAGTCCCCACGCTCCCTCGCACCCCCCGCGCCCGGCCCGGCCCTTACTCGTAGTGGCGGAAGATCTCGTTGGTGACTTTACAGTAGAAAACTTCCTCGTCGGGCCGCAGGTCCGCGGGCGGCTTCTGTCTCACAAACGGCTTTCGGTGTAGCAGCGGCATCTCGCGTCCGCCCGCGGGCTCACCCGGACCCTCGGCCGCCCGCGCCGGCCCCGCTTCCCTATCAAAATTGGAGGGAAAGGAAAGCCGGTAAGGTAGGGAGCGCTCGGCGGCGGCGGCGTGGGCCGGTCCGCGCGCCGGGGGAAGCTCGGCTGCCTTTTGTGTGACTGACCCACCGCGGCTGCCACCCGAGTCGAGGTGGCTGCTGTCGCGACCAGGGTAGTGAACCGGCGGAGCCGCCCAACCTCCGCACGCCCGGCTGCCGGCTCACAATGGGGCCGGACGCCCTGCCGCGGGCGGTGCGGGAGAGGCGGCCCCCTCCCCCAGCGCCCGCTCCCTGCCTGCCGCCGCCGCCGGGCTCACAACGTGCTCGGCGCGCAGCCGGCCGGCCCGACGCCGCGAGGGAGTTCGCTGCGGGCGGACCCCGGCGCCGCTCCGCTTTGTTCCCCCGCTCGCCTACACCTCCCTGCCGGCGTCGGCCGGCTACCGAGCGACCACACCGAGTCCCTCACCTGCGAGCACGCCGGCTGCCACTTCTCCACCTTCTCAACTACAAAGGCGGCGAGGGGAGGCTCTGTCCCCCCGGGGGGTCGCTTCTCGCCGGCCCCGCCGCACCGCCGGCCGCCGCTTCTCCCGCTGCCACGGCCTGGCTCCGCGCGGGGGATCGCGTCCCACCGCCACTTCCCCGCCTCTCGGAGCTCCTGGGAAGTTTCTGATCTACTTTCGGCTCTGAAGGAGGAAGAGCTGTTGGGAGGAGCTTTTCACTTCTCGCTTCTACCTTTTTATTGGCTACTCGATGACTTTTACAGCCTGTCACTGATACAGGAAGAGACGGCGGAGAGCCTGGGAGAGCTACATTATTAATTAATGGAGCAACCCCTAGTGAAGAATCAGAAGCATCCTCCATGTTTGCGATTATGAGCCCAAAGATCTGGGGAGAGCGCTGGGGTTTCATAAACACATGGCTAACAAAGTAAAAGCCTTCCTCTTCAAGTTTGGTACCAGCGCTTGGTTCCACGATGGGAAAAGGATTCCGGTTAAGATTTAACTTGTATTTTAAGGATGGGACGAGAGATAAGGAATAAGAAATGAATAACCTTTTGAAATTTTCTTCTTCAGAATTAGAATTCTCATGTCTAAAATAAAATACTTTGCCAGTGTAAACATTCATCTCGAAAAGAAGATACTTTTCTTGACAGCCGTGCTCTTTAATACTTAGGATAATTCAAAGATTTAGCAGAAGAAAAGACCAAAAAGAAAAGTATACGGCAGAAAATGTCATCATGCCTACAGGACGACCCCCACATATTTAAAAACAACACCTTTAAAAAGTAATGTTTAGAATACGCCGCTGAAAATATATGCAAGGGATCAATATTTAGTTCAATCGCCCAGAATTTCAAAGATTATGAATTTACTACTGAAATTTCCCCTAAAACAACTTTCCCATATCTATGATTTCCATTTGTGAAATTAATTTTAATGCATATAATACATGTGACTTATGAATTAAAAAGAATTGTCAAAATGTTTGCCATCTTTGTATTAAATGGTCATTTTTGCTGCTACCCTTGAAATTTGCTTATTTGCAGATTAACATGTAAGAATGTGTCTAAAAGACTAAGTCTGAAGAACAGTCATTCAAAAAAGGATGCAGTAATACTATGAAATGATCTCAGTTATAGAAACAATGTGGGATCATCTCTGTATCTTCAAATTAAGTTTATATATACATTGGAGCAGAAAATGTTAGAATTCTATCCAAATCTCAAGAGTTATTTTTAATCTTCTTTTAAGATACTTCTATGGTGGCTAGCAAAATAAAACTTTGTGATTCAAAAATCATTAATAAAATTAATGCACCTAGTCTACAGTCGAAGAAGCTTGGAAATGCTCTCAGTAGTAACTATATTCTTTAGCCTGGATAAAGTCTTCAAAAAATTATGAACACAAAGATTTGGTGTTTTAAACTGGTCTCCAATTAGTACACTGAGTGATAATATAGAATTCCCTACCTATAAAGTAACTTACCAGATAAAAATGTTAGAACCCGCAAAGATAAACTCAAAATGGGGACAAGGAGAGTGGATAATTTTCTACCAATATTGAACTATCACTCTCACAACTCAAAATCCCACCTTAACTGTTAAGCTAAAATTAGATGAAATTTTATCCGATTATATAGTATTTATATTTCTTAGATCTCACTATTTGCTAAGCTAAAATAATCTTGTTAAAATCATGATCAAAAATAGTAATGTTGATTTTACTTTTATTAAATACAAATTTTTAAACAACTGGATTCTTTATACTAACCTAAAATTAAAATTTTACTCTACTTCAAACTACTACCATCTAATTTTCCCAACTACCATACCCAAATTTCAGTACCATCATAACTCAGTTCTCTGAGTTACATACATAGGATTTACTTTAATTTCTGATATTTAACCATTGTTATACATAGTTATTATTTTGGAACATGTTTAGTAAACTATAATTAACATTCAAAGTTTATTTTTTATATGCTTATATTTGATCAAATCGATAGCATGGCTAAGGTACCTCAAAATAACATTTCTCCTAAAATTATCCTACATGTTTACTACTGAAAACTTACCTAATGTATTATTAATTTCATATAGTGGTATCATGATCACCTTCTTGCTTCTTTACTACTTCTTGACTTTTGAGAGTGAAAAACTGATTGCTGTATTCAGAAAGTAGTGAAAGGATACTGTCGTGAAATAGGACTTTGTGTTTTTTAAAAATTGAAAACATTGTAAAGGAAACTATGAAAGAGTATCACAAAGAAAAAAAGAGAAAACAATGAAATTAATTTAAAATTTTATCAATTTAATTCAGTTAAACATTTGTCCTCCATTTATGTGCCAAGACACTGTACTAGCTTATATAAGGGATACAATATAAGTGTATCCTGACTTCAAAAATGTATAATCTTGTAGGAAAGAGATGATGTAAGGGCAAATAACTAATACAAGAATTGTGTGAGTCCTAATGACCATGAGTAATACAATGGAAAAAGAGACATAGAAAAGATTAAAAGAAAATATAGAAGGGGGACCCAGGGTGGGTCCTAAATGAAGTCATTCACAGGGCATGATTTGAACGGCAATAGAAAGCTCATGTTCCAGCATATCCTCTCAAGTCTCAAGATGCAAGCCTCCACTCCATTACCCCTCTGGATGAAGAAACCAGTGGCCCCCACTTAAATGTAAAGTGTAAATATACTAGTTAGGCAGGACATATACCAATCTAATACCATCAAGACTAGTTTAATATTTGAGAAGGTATACTGCCTTGGATAGGTGAAGACAAGACTATGAAATATGTATTTTTTTAAAAGCTTGAGCTAGAATACTTTGCCTGTCTTCTTCTATGATTAAGAAAGGCTTTACTTAGGTGATTTGGTGAGACAGTAATTATCTGGAACTGAAAGAAAGCTTTGGGAACTCTTTTTTTTTAACACATTTTTTTAAAAATTATTTTTATTAAGCTTTAGGAACTCAATTCTCTCATTTTGCAGCTGAAGAAATGGAAGTTCAGGAACTGAAATCTAGGCCTCCTGACTCCTTGTCTAGTCTCTTTAGACGTGGATTTGATAACGTTTAATTTTCTGGTATACCCTACTTGCACTGTATCTATAAATGAGCTAAAATACTATTATAGATCCTTCCTAAACTGCTAAAATGTGTAAGGGGATAAGATACACTACTCGTGATCAGAAACAACAGTTTTTGAGAATTACCCAGAAAAGCAACTGGGGTAATACAAATCTTAAATGTGTCCAATTGAAGAGCTGACAAGACCTATCTCCATGCTTCAGTAAACACATCTAACAAATATAAACATTTAATGTCCCTTGCCTCTAAGTAGCAGTTATACAAGTATTTAGAGGATAGCTGAGAAAGGTGTCTTATAAATATATACAAGGAATATCTTCAACTTCGTAACTCCTTTCCTTAGTATCTCTGACACCTGTCTCAACTCTATGATCTCTTTTTACGTGCCTGCATGCTTGCTAAGTCGCTTCAGTCGTGTCTGACTCTGTGCGACCCTATTAACTGCATTCCGCCAGGCTCCTCTGTCCATGAGATTCTCCAGGCAAGAATACTGGAGTGAACTGCCATGTACTCCTCTAGGGGATCTTGATCTCTTTTTAATGTCTTTATAATTCATGGCAATTTTGCCTATAAAATATTTTTATATATTATTCTTTAGAAGCAATGAGTACCCGAAACCATTGGCCTTGTATTAAGATGGAGGTGCTAGACCTTAGCTGCCCAGTGAAATTACCAGAGGGGTTTTTGAAAGATACTGATGCTTGGGTCATATCCTAGACTAATTAATACAATCTCTGGGTTAGGGACCCCGGTGTTTGGGGTTTAAAAATCAACTCAAATAAAAAAGAAAATCAACTCATGATTCTAATATACTGCCAAGTTGAGAACTCCTAAGAGGAGATTGGATAGTTAATGCTGAAGTAGGAATGTTGGCAATTTTTGAATTCATTTTTTATTCAACCCCTTAAAGATATGAATTATGAGATGGTAAGTAGGAGTTGAAAGAATGTCTGTGGCCATCATCATCATCACAGAAATAGTTTACATTTAATGAATGCTTCCAGCTTGTCAAGCACTGTGCTAAAGGCTTTAAATGAATCATCTCATGCAGTTCTCTCAACAAAGTACTATTTATCATTTCCATTTTACAGATGAAGCCACTGAGGCTCAGAGAGGATAATTAAGTAGCTTGCTCAAGGTCAGATACCCCAGGAGCAGAAAAAATGAAATTATCAACTCTATGGAGTCCAAACTCCTTACTACTACTCTATATTTCCAAGGGACTGATTTTCTAATCTAGCTCAGATATAAATTGAAGCAGGGAAATTGAGCCAATGCACTATACAATGCATTTAGAACTTGTAATGATCAAGAATGTTTGTTATAGGAACCCATGGAGAATTTTTAAAATTATCTCAGAGCAGGGAAAGCCTAAGTATTATAACTCACAGTCCCAAATCCATAAAGATAATTCTGTAAAATAAACATTAAAAGTCTCTGCATGACAAAGGCTACCACAAAGTTGGAAGACAAATAGCAAACTGGGGAAAGAATTATTTGCAACTCACTGACAAAGGGATGATTTCCCTTATGTATAACTTCCTGTTTTCCTATCATAATAATAAATCACAATAAGCCAAGATACACAGAAAAAAGAACATAAATGGCTTCTAAAACATATAGAAAGATTCTCCACCTTACCCATATAAGAGAAATAAAAATTAAAACTACACAGAGATGACATTTTTCATCCTTCAGATTTGCAAAGATCACCGTCATATGTTGGTAAGTCTGGGGAAACAGGTACAACCTCTGTAAAGGGCAAATTGGTGATATTTATCCAAAATTACAAATGTACATAAAATCTCCATCTCTAGGAAAATATCCCATAAGTATATTTGAATATTAGACTCTATTTTGGCTTTGTCAGAAATAGCATAACCTTAAAATTAATGGAAATTTCCATAATTAAACAAAGTATGATGTGTTCATATAATGGAATGGTATGCAGACATAAGAAAGAATGAGAAAGTAAAAAAAAAGTTCATTAAAATATGCATTTAGTGTATATTAAATGCAGACTTAATGTATATACATATTTGCTTGATACATAAAACATATCTGGAAAGACACTGTAAAATAACACACTGGTTGCCTCTGGGAAAAGAGTTGCTGGGGGACAGGGATCAAAGGAAGATTTTTTCACTTGTAGAAAGTCAAATAAAAATTTTTAAGATACAGAGATTAGATGGTAAGCTGCCAGGTCAGGACAGATAGCTAATATAATAAAGTCCTCAACACAATTGGAAATAAGTTTAGAATTGCAAATACAAAGTAAAAAATGTCTGTTAAATATTTTACAGGGCCTAGCACAGGGCTTTTTCCATGACATGAGTTCAATACATATTTGTTGGATGGATGAGAAGTTAGATGGATATATAAAATACAAACTTAATTCGATTACAGTGAAAGAAACAGAGTCGGATGGGTGGCTGCTTTCATCTTATCCTAGAAATAGAATTTAGATTACACACAGCCAAGAAACTCTCTCTAGACTACGTTAATTATTATCTCTATATCAATTTACAGAAAAAGTTATACTACATTCAGCCAAATAGATTAATTATTGTTTTTAAAAATAAGACATATAAGGAACAAGTAGAAAGTTTTAAAATTTGAATTACAGGGTTCTTATTTTTATCAATTGCAAAACTAATTTTTAAGTTTTAGTTTATCTGTAGTAAATAGCTACCAGATAAAAGTTGCACTAATATTTGCCATCTCATTTACTAATTTCTGTTAGTACTGAGTATAAAATACTGGAATATACTACTTTGTTCTTCTTTCTCTTTAGTGTTCAGGCTACAACCTATTATCATCAGATAGCATTTTACATATTACTATGTATTTTAAAAATCTTTAAAAAAGTTTACTACCATGCCTGGAACATAGTAGCACTCAAACCTATTATAGAAATGTGCTAAATTCTTTCATTTTTTTCCTTATAATATTTAAATGATTATTATTTATAATATTTGTAATTAGGACCACCATCTTTTTTACTAGTTGGCTCAAGTGGTTGAAGCATGGTATTCATGGCATACTGCAACGTTGACACCAATAACTAGCCCCACATTGCAATGTATGCATGGACTGCCTGGCAATTATGGATGAAGAGAGAGAATTAAGACAGTTAAAATTCAGAAACCAGTTCTGAACATTTAATTCTAATCTAAGAGTTCCTGGTGAAACATGCTAATGTTACTCTAAGACATTTAGGATTTTCTCCCTCTTACCTCCATTGCCATCATCAGACCTAGAACCCAGCAGTCATGCTACTATCCTATTTTCTCTAGTCTAAATGTTTAGGTCAAAACACCCATCTTTTATTGTCTTAGCACAACTGAAATGTATCTTTTTCATCCGAAAAAGTTTTTTCAACTACCAGTAAGATGTTTCTCAATGACTTCCTAGCATCTAGACCCCACATTCCTGGCATCTAGAAACTAGTTTATCTACCAGAATAAACATCTTGCCTATTTTAGGAACAAAAACCAAATTCCCCAATACTAAATAACCTCTCTTTTTTTCCATTTCAATCGTCCTTCTTAAAATAAAGACCTCCCTCTTGGTTCCAGTGTGGTAGGGATAATAATAGCCCCCAAAGATGTCTACAGCCTATTTCCTAGAGTCTGAATGTCATTGTACATGGCAGAAGAAACTTGCCGATATGATTAAGGTTAAGGGCCTAGAGATGAAGCAAGCTGCTTGGATTATCCAGGTTGGCCCAATCTAATCATGTGACTGCTCAAATGTAGGGAACCTTTCTGGGTGTGGTCAGAGATAGAAGGAAGGACTTAATAAAGGTCAGAGGGATACGATGTTGCTGGTGTGGAATGGAGAAAGGGGGCCATAAACCAGAGAATGCAGTGATCTTTAGAAGCTAGAAGAGGCACGGGAACGGATTCTCCGCTGAAAGCCTCCAGAAAGGGACATAAACCTGCCTACACCTTTATTTTGCCCAGTGAGACCTGTGTTGTGGACCTATCACTAAGTTTCTGGTAAGTTTTTAGAAAAGCAATAGAAAAATAATATATCCAGTGATGAAAATATTCCTAATTCTCAGCTGATTTTCACAGCAATAATGAATGATACCTTTGAACTTTAATGATAATGATTTAGCTCTTTCAAGCTGAGGTTATTAGTAATTCCTACTTCTAGAGTTTTCTGCCATGATTCATCCAACTGCTACCTCTCCAAGTTGCAAAAATTCATCTAGTTATTTCATAATGCATTTTTACCATAACCATACACAACCATAATATATATAGTTAGAATCAGCTGTATATAGTTGGAGAAGGAAATGGCAGCCTACCCCAGTATTCTTGCCTGGAGAATCCCAGGGACAGAGGAGCCTGGTGGGCTGCCGTCTATGGGGTTGCACAGAGTTGGACATGACTGACGCAACTTAGCAGCAGCAGCAGTATATAGTAAAAGGATTATCAGTGAACAAAGACTTTCCCCCCTCATTAGTTTCTATCTCCTCAGACCTCCTTAGGGTCTTGCTCCATCAATCTTCCCTCTATCCAATATTAGGCTTTCCTTCACTACTGAGATCTCTGCCCTTCAGCTATAATCTAGCTGCAAGTTTCTTTCATGAGGGTGGGGGTGGGGAGGAGATTAAGTACATCTTTCTTGATCTTAGGCACTATTTCTCTTCCTCAACCAACATTTAAAAAAGGAAACCTATGCTCCTTGTTTCTACTTCTTTATTTCTCAACCTTCTGTAGCTTCCCCATACTCCTCCCTGAAGCTGCTTTTGATTCTAAACCCCTAACTGCCAAATCCAATAGACTCTAACCAAGGAGGAGTCCACCTTATTCATTCTGTTCCTTGGCATCCTCTCCTACATTTGGCTTTGTGACACATTCTACTCTGGCTTTCCTTCTATCTCTCTGAACTGTCCTGAGTGTCACAGCCATCACCTCTTCCTCTTCAGCCTATTCCCTAAACCCTGGTGGTTCCCAGCTTTCTTCCATCCATTCTCTTCACCTGTCACTCTTCAGGGAAGCCTTCTCTAAAACCAACATCTCCTCCTGACTACATCAACTGCCCCTATTCTCACTGAAACATGAGCTTTTCTAGGGTCTTCCTGTTCCCTTGGGGACTCCACCACAGCTTCTTGAAGATTTTCTGAGATGAGAAATGAGTCAACAAACTGACATTTTATGAAGATTAATCTAGGTGTGGTAGGTAAGACTGATTGTATTGAGTGGCGCCTGGAGGCAGGGAAACCATTTGAGAGGACACTGGAGAAGGACGAGGGAATGACAACAGCCTGAATATTGCCTTGGCAATGGGAAGGAAGAGAAGCCAGGAGAAATATTTCAGTGGATGTATTTAGTGACAGAACTTGATTACACATCAAGGGAGAGAGAAGAAAAGTCAGAGATGATTCAGAAATTTCAGACATAGGAGACCAGAAAGGTCATAATTAACAAAGTTGGGGCAATCGGGTATAGAAATAGGTTTGGGAGGAAGATGAAGCACTGGATTTTAGACATGGAATATCAAAGCAGTGATGCCCTCTGGGCATTAGGAAGAGTGGGCTCAGTGGGAAATAACCCACCTGCATTGCAGGAAATGCAAGAGATCCAGGTTTGATTCCTAGGTGGAGAAGATCCCCTGGAGGAGGAAATGGCAACCCACTCCGGTATCCTTGCCTAGAGAATTCCATGGACAGAGGGGCCTGGTGGGCAACAGTCCATGGGGTCACAAAGAGTTGGACATGACTGAGCACACACACACACACACACACAATTGATGGGTATACAAAAGTAAATAATACTTACTAAATAAATAAAACTCTTGATACTCTTTCTGCTCTTCAGGTGCTCGAACCAAGTGTCAGGATGCTCTAGACCCTCACTGGCACTCCAGAATTCCTCACTGGTGTTCGCACCATGAATCAGCCCCAGCATTTGCTTTCTGCTGCTTCTTCCTGATCTATCATTGGAAGGTATTATGAAACACACGCTCTCTAATCTTAGGGCCTCATGGACACACTAATGTCTTTTAAAGCCATCTCTATTGACCATGCTACAACAGTTTTTCTAAACCTCTTCATTTTTCTCAAAACTCCAACCTCATCTTCCTTTCTTAGCTGCATCTTGCCTCCTCATTTATTTACAAAATCTGGGCCACTCAGTATGACTTCTGTTCTCAACCCAAATTTTCTTTTCACCTCACCCTCTTTTCCTTCTCTGTTGTCTTCTTTCCAAGGCTACAGCTGTGCTTTTGACCATAATTTTTTTCAACCTCTTGGATCTTATCCCATGCTTGTTTCTTTAGTATCTCCCCTCAGTTGCTCCTTTTTTGACCCGCTAACAAATTCAAGCCCATGTTATCCTTTAAAAAACCTTTTTTTCCTTCACTTTGATTCCCTCAGAACTACCAACTTACTACTCTTTTTTGGTGTTACTAAGTAATATAAACTTTACCTCGTTGTCTTGATAGTGGCTTGAATTCTCACTGCTGCTGCTGCTAAGTCACTTCAGTTGTGTCCAACTTTGTGCGACCCCATAGACAGCAGCCTACCAGGCTCCCCCGTCCCTGGGATCCTCCAGGCAAGAACACTGGAGTGGGTTGCCATTTCCTTCTCCAATGCATTAAGGTGAAAAGTGAAAGTGAAATTGCTCAGTCGCATCCGACTCCCAGCGACCCCATGGACTGCAGCCCACCAGGCTCCTCCGTCCATGGGATTTTTCCAGGCAAGAGTACTGGAGTGGGGTGCCATTGAGAGCAGTCTTATTTATGTATATCCTATATGTTTGTCTCGCAGGTTCCAAAATTTAAGTTTCAGTAGGGCAGAAATCATATGGTAAATTAATCATAAAATATTTTCAGCTATGATTAATCAAGAAATAATTGTGAGATTTGGGAGGCTGACTTCTAAGAAACAATAAATAATATAGTACTACTTTGCCCTTATCTGTTTCCAAGGAGTTAAAATTGTAAATGCACTTAGAGTTGTCATGTGATGGTTATCTCTTAGTCATAAGTCAGAATTTTTTTGATGTCTGTAACAACAGCAATTATACTCTTTTAAGAACATAAGCGTGAGTCTTGGGCGATCCCTATAGCAACAAATGTAGATGCTAGCACGAGAAGTGGGCATTCCAGTTTTAAACTTAGAAGGCATCATGAGAATACTAATTTTTTCCATTATTAATTTAGATACAATTAATCTTACTTCATAAAAGTTATTTACGTTTTGGAAATTTCTATCAGGAAAGTTGACAGTGCTTTCCCCTCTCTGCTCTACACATACACCTTATTCTCCTTCTAGCATAAAAAGCTACCTTTCTTCAGTTAAAAAATAAATAAATTTAAAAAAATAGATACCTTTCACCCTTGTCCACTATACTGCCTTTCTAATTGTTGATGAAGTTAGAGAACATGCTGGAATGTATTGCTAAGTATTTGGATTTAAGAGCTAAAGAATGAGCTGTGTAAAAACTAACTGTATAACCAACTTTTAGAAAAAGTTATTTTTGCAATTTCACAAAAATAAAATGTGTATTTAATGTTATCTCAACAAAATTAAGGCCCCACAGCTAGAAAACTCCTGAAAAATATATAAAGATATGATCTAAAATACAGCAAGTTTATTCCTCTTAATTAAGTATAAAAATTAAATTAAAATCATTTAGAGAGCAACTTTTAGGTGTAAAGGTCTTTGCCAAGCCCTGAGCTTAATATTTAAATATAAGAAAGTCATAATGGCTCAGATTAAAGGTTTATGTTACAAACATGTATAGGAGAACTACATTCCAATATTATTATTCTTGTCTTAGAGATAATAAAGCTGAGGTATAGTAGGGTAAAGAAATCACCCAAATCCCTCTCTGTGTAGGTAGAAGAGCTGGGATTAGAATTCAGATTGGTTACATATCAAAATCCATTTATTCAATAAATATTTCTGAGTGGCTTTTATATGTTAGATACAGTTCTAGAGACTTGGGCTTCATCAGAGAAGAAAACAAGATCCCTGCATTCTTGGCATTAATATTTGTTAGCTGACAACACCTCTGTCTTCTCGCTTACCACCTATCTACACACGTAAAGATGAATTTATTTTCCCAAGATTAACCCTTCTACTGAAGCTGTTGATTTTATCACCTTTATCACAAGACTCCTTTGAAACCCAGCTTCATTATTGCCTCTTTCACTGGATCCATCCAACCACACTAAATATACATGTCATGTCTCAGCTTGAAAGATGACTCTATGTCCCTACTTTCATTTCTTTTTCTCATTCCACACCATACCCCATATTCCACAGCACTCTTCTAACCCGCTGCTACCTCTTTTTTCTTCCAAAGGTTGTTTGCAGTTCTCATGCCTCTCAATTTGTCTAACATTTAAGCATTCTGACCACTCCTGAAAACTCCTTCCTTGACTGATAAGAAGTCAGTTTATCCTGGCTTTAAAAGAACTGTATTTCTACATCCATAGGAGTATCTTTAAGAGAGAAATAGGACCATCTCCTGTCATCACAGTAAGATGTTGAATAAGACAGAAAATTAGCTAAATTTTTCTTGAAATCATCTAGAGGAATTTTTCCTTTTACATCTTAAGGGCTTTCTAATACAAACAAGAAAATACATATTCATATTTATTGTATCATACATTTTACTGAAAAATAGAGATAACTACAAGCTAGTATAAAAGTCAGATATCATTTCTACCACTCAGAAGGTGACTCAGACTGCTTCTGACTCAAGTAACACACTCAGAACCAGATACAAGAATTTAAAAAGCATGGATTTGGAGTCATCTAATGGTAGGACAAAAAGTTCCACATAAATCAAGTTTATTTCAGCCCAGTACTACAACAACTTAGAGCCTCTGAATCATTAAGAAAAGACAAAATGATATTCAACATACTGTTCAAGAGTCTCAGTGTGTATATACTACATTTACTACATATATATACTGTATATACATGCACTTTTAAAAAATCCTTTCCATTGTGAATTACATGGAACAGTGCACAAAATATACAGCTCAATGAATTATCACATACACACACACACACACACAGAAAGAAAGAAAAAAAACCACTACCCAGGTAAAGAAAGAGAAGGTAGCCTGTACTCCATTTTTTATGAGATTCATCTATATTTTTACACATGGCTGTAGATTATTCATTTTCATCACTGGGCATTCACCATAATTTATTCATTCTTCTGTTGATGAATATTGGTTTGTAGTTTTTACCTATGGATACTCTTGTGCATGTTTCTTGGACATGTGAGTGTGTAGATAAGAATGAAATAGGACATACGTATTTTTAGCTTTATTAGTCAAACTCTCTCAAAGTAGTCATACAAATTGGCATTCTCATCAGAAGCATTATATAAGTTCTAGTAACTGCATACCCTCATTCATACTTGGTATTGTCTCTTTTTTAGCCATTCAGGTGAGTATGTAGTAATACCTCAATGTAGCTTAAATTTACACTTTCCTGATTGTTAATGAAGTTAATTATCTTTTTATATGTTTATTGGCCATTCAGATTTTTCTTTGGTGATACTTCTTTACATTTTAAAAGATTTTGATATTAAGTGGTTGAAATAAACAGAATAATTTTTGTTAGGTGGAAGGGGGGCAAAAGAACCGCTATTAAAAGTGCTTTAATTTTGCTTCTGGGCTTTATGAGCAAGGGAAGAAAAGACCCAAAGTTGCCCTGTACAGCAAAGGAGAGTTATTGTTTCTACTGACTCAGCTTAAGGCCAGCAAATACAGAGAAAATGTTATTTTGTTAATAGACGTTAGAGAAATTTGTCTATGTTTCAAAGCTTACTAGGTAAATTTTGTGGAGTCTAAAAGAACAAGGAGGCTGGAGCCAGAGGTATACTGTTCAGAGAGAAGGCATTAGCTTAAAGAATGGACTTCAGTCAGTTTCTAGTGGTTTTTGGTAGCAGCAGAAAGTCTCAAAACCAGAAAGAGTATTTTCAAAAGAAAGTATAAGCCTGACTGGTTCTCCCCCATAGGCTAAAAGTGAAGCTGCAAGTGGGGGCTGGGATGGGAGGGACAGCTAACCACTGGGTGATCATATATGGGAAATTCACAAATACAGAAGTTTCATTTCCCCTCCACGTCAGATTATTGAAGCTTTTCATAAAGTCTGTTCTATCAGATGAGAAGAATCCCTTATTTGCCAGATATCCCTATAATAGTTCAGGATAATTCATCATGCTGGAGAAACCAACAGGCTGTTGCAGAAAGCAAATGCCTTGGTAAGATGGAAGTTTTAATTTTTCAGTTGGTACACAAAGCCTTGGGAAATGAAATTTCCTTATCTATAAAGAGTGGAGGTAGATTCCAGGCTCATAAATATTTCTACACAAATTCAACCAAAACCTTGAGGTATACATAGATTACAATCAATAATATCTAATCTAGAAAACAATGCTGTGGAAAGCTTTATTGTTATTCATTTTATAAAGTTAGAATAATCTGAGAACAAAATTCTGAAGCACACAGCATACACACAGACACACATAAAAGAAAGTCACAGTATGATTCAGGGAACTCAAACAGGGGCTCTGTGACAATCTAGAAGGGTGGGATGGGAAGGGAAATGGGAGGGAGATTCGGGAGGGAGGGGACATGGGTGTACCTATGGCTGATTCTTACAGTGTATGACAGAACACCACAAAATTCTGTAAAGCAATTATCCTTCAATTAAAAAAAAAAGTGGCAAAAAAGAGAAAACAGCAGATTAACACTATTTATGAAAACTGATGCCAAAATTCCCAAATAAAATACTAGCAACCAAATTCAGTGGTAAAGTATCAGAATAACACACCCTAACCAAGTGGGGCTTATTTCAAGAATGCACAGATGGTTCAACATTAGGATATCAATAAATTAATTTCACCACATTAATGATTCAAAAGAGTAAAAATCCAAGATTGCTTTGAGACAGAACGAAAGAGAACTTGATCAGATTCAATGTCTGTTCCTGGTTTGTAAACAAACAAAAGGATAAATGAAGATACAATAAAGCTTATGTTTTATAAAGCAAAATTCATCTTTTTTTTCAGAATTCAAACTTAACATTAAAATTTTGGTTACATTTCCACCAAAACAGAAAACAAAAAATCCCCATAATTGTTGCTATTCCTCACATTGGTTCAGGAAGTTAGTTAATAAATGAGATAAGAAAAGTAAATAAGAGGTATAGTCTCAAAAAAAAAAAAAAAAAAGAGAGAGAGAGAGAAATTATGACTATGTATAGATGACGTAAAACCAGAAAACCAAGAGTCAACTAAAAAACTATTACTACTAATAAGAGAGTTTCAGAAAGATGTTTGGTTACAAGAGAACTTTCCCATAGAGTAGCAGTAACCATTTGGGAAATATAAGGGAAGAAAGATCCCACTCAAAAAGTGCCCAGACTGAGAGTGAAGGGTACATAGGATCTCTCTGTACATTTTTTAAACAACTTCCTGTGACTCTACCATAATTTCAAAATAAAAAGTTTAAGATGGTACACAGCCCACCAGTGGAAGCTAAGAAAAAGAACTAGAATCTGTGGTGTGCCAGACCCTTACCGGATGCACGTAGAATGCTCTTTCCAGTGAAAAATGGGACTTAACAAAACAACACATAGAGATAGATGGGTTCATTGCCCTATCTGGAATGCAAGTTTTCTATTCTAAATCGAACTATCATACCATCCTGTGTGTGCTAAGTCATTTCAGTCGTGTCCGACTCTTTGTGACCCTATCAACTGTAGCCCACCAGGCTCCTCTATCCATGGGATTCTCTAGGCAAGAACACTAGAGTGGGTTGCCATGTCCTCCTCTAGAGGATCTTCCTGACCCAGGGATTGAACCCAGGTCTCCTGAAGCTCCTGCACTGCAGGCAGATTCTTTACTTCTGAGCCACCAGGGAAGCCCATGCCATCATGAACTCTCTACTTTTCTACTGTAGACATGCCGCCCTTTCTATTATATGTAGGAGCAAAATCAGTGGTCAATGCTTTTATTCACCCTCCCACCAGGAATGGGACTAATCATGCCTTATCTCTGCAACCTGAGAGATCTCTTTTCTACTTCTAGGCTTTCATGTTCATTTTAACTTGATTTTACCTTTTAAAAAATGCTGGGCCAAAAAAGGCTGTACAGGCACCCATTATAACACAACCTGGGCCCAACCTTGTCTATATGTTGTCCTAGTGTCCTCCCCTCAAAGTTACACCCCCACTCACACATTTCAGTTCTATTCCTATGCTGCTTCTGTTCTTCCTCAGAGTTCCTGTAAGTCCCCTGATCTAACCCACTAAAAACACCACTCTGATGCCTCTAAGCAACAGCAACACTTCACTTTTCTAGGAAGGTCATTGAGTCTTGGGTTTCCCTGGTGGCTCAGTGGTAAAGAACCTGCCTGCTAATGCAGTAGATGTGGGCTCCATCTCTGGGTTGGGAAGATCCCCTGGAGTAGGAAATGGCAACCCACTCCAGTATTCTTTCCTGGGAAATCCCATGAACAGAGGACACTTGAGGGCTATAGTCCACGGGGTCACAGAAGGGTCGGACACAACTGAGCAACTAAACAGCTGCCACCTTGGTTCATATGGTAGCTCAATGCTACTCAGTATAAAAGTAGATTCTTTGGGGCTTGCTATCTATATTTATTTTGTCTCTGACTCTCCTAGGACTTAGATTCACAACAAAAAGTATATTCTCTCTATTTTAACAAAGTAGCAGGTTTTGTTTCAGCCTGAATATTGCTTGAATCTTTTGAAGGGCTTCAGGCTTACAAATCATCTATTAGTAACATAACTCTCTCTGAGTGTCCTCAAGGACAGCCTAAAATTTCATTTGGCTGTGACTCTGTTCTTCATAATAATGGGTTTCACAACTAGGTAGGCGCCTGTATCTTCCGGAGTCCACTCCTACTGTATGTTCAGACCTTGGGAAGTATATTCAAATGTTGATTCCCAAGAGGCAATCAGCACAGAAAGTTCTCAGCAACTTGCACTTATCTGTTTTTTGCGTTATCTGTGCACAGTTGAAAGTCTGAAGCAAAGTAGCAGGTCTAATAGAAAGCTAAATTTGAACTATAGTGTTTCTGTTTGTCTTTTAACTTAACAAACACATTCCAAAGCTGTTGCAACCAGTCTGTTCAAGAACAAAAGCTCATTAGTGTGTGTCAACAGTCAGAGAAAACATAAATTGCAATAACTTAGGGCTAAAATTTCCAAAATAAGCAGGACCTAGGAAAGGGAGCCTGGCGGGCTGCCATCTACGGGGTCGCACAGAGTAGGATATGACTGAAGTGACTTAGCAGCAGCAGCAGCAAAGTTCTTACATAACTTTAATTGGCCCGAAAAAAAGCAACTATTGCCTCCAAATTTTGTACAAGTCAGATATAATTGCATAGACCAAGCCCTTGTTTTGCAAGTACAGATTAAGAATACATATTAGACTAAGCACTATCTTCTCAAGGAAGCGCTTCCTGTACTCCCGCCCCCAAACACCCATAATGCTGCAAATCTCTTTCTTTTTGTCCTTACTCCCTTACAGAGCTCCTGTAACACATTGTATCCACTTGTTTGCATGTCAGTATTCCTGGGATGGGAGTCGGCCTTCCTCCCCTAAAATAAGACCTGACCCTATTTAATATATCCTGAGTGAAGGAATATGAACGAATGAACACTAGAAATAATCTGGACTGTATTTTCTGCATCTCTATTGTATGAATTTACAGAGATTTGAAGTAGTTTTTCCTTTTTTGAATCAAGAACAAGGTTGAAGTACATGTTTTAAACAGTGGGCTTCCCTAGTGGCTCAGATGATAAAGAATGTGCCTGCAAAGCAGAAGAATCTCAATGCAGAAGACCCGGGTTTGATCTTTGGGTTGGGAAGAATCCTTAGAGAAGGTATTGGCTACCCACTCCAAAGAGATTTAGTCTCTGCTATTAACTCTATTCACTAAACTTCTGGTAGTGGTAGGCACTCAGTTTTCTCAGCAGTGGGTTGACGAATCTATAAAATCAGAGGTTTAAAGTAGATGCTTGACACAGAACCAGCTTATATTCATAGATTTTGTGAGGCCCCTCACATTATTTCATAGTACAAGAACACAGCTTCATGCTTTAGAAAAATTGGTATCATGAGCAGAGTCTCTGAAGTGATTGTTATTACATTTAGGAAGGTATTTTTTGTTTTCACAGGACAATATCCTTGTGCATCAGTAGAATAGCACTTTTGTAAGCACCTCTGTTATAGCTATTTCAAATCCTAAAAGATGATGCTGTGAAAGTGCTGCACTCAATATGTCAGCAAATTTGGAAAACTCAGCAGTGGCCACAGGACTGGAAAAGGTCAGTTTCATTCCAATCACAAAGAAAGGCAATGCCAAAGAATGCTCAAACTACCGCACAATTGCACTCATCTCACACGCTAGTAAAGTAATGCTCAAAATTCTCCAAGCCTTGCTTCAGCAATACATGAACCGTGAACTTCCTGATGTTCAAGCTGGATTTAGAAAAGGCAGAGGAACCAGAGATCAAATTGCCAACATCCACTGGATCATCGAAAAAGCAAGAGAGTTCCAGAAAAACATCTATTTTTGCTTTATTGACTATGCCAAAGCCTTTGACTGTATGGATCACAATAAACTCTGGAAAATTCTGAAAGAGATAGGAATACTAAACCACCTGACCTGCCTCTTGAGAAACCTGTATGCAGGTCAGGAAGCAACAGTTAAAATTGGACATGGAACAACAGACTGGTTCCAAATCAGGAAAGGAGTATGTCAAGGCTGTATATTGTCACCCTGCTTATTTAACTTATATGTAGAGTAGATCACGAGAAACGCTGTGCTGGAAAAAGCACAAGCTGGAATCAAGATTGCCGGGAGAAACATCAATAACCTCAGATATGCAGATGACACCACCCTTGTGGCAGAAAGTGAAGAAGAACTAAAGAGTCTCTTGATGAAAGTGAAAGAGGAGAGTGAAAAAGTTTGCTTAAAGCTCAACATTCAGAAAACTAAGATCATGGCATCCGGTTGCATCACTTCATGGCAAATAGATGGGGAAACAGTGGAAATAGTGGCAGATTTTATTTTGGGGGGCTCCAAAAGCACTGAAGATGGTGATTGCAGCCATGAAATTAAAAGATGCTTACTCCTTGGAAGGAAAGTTATGACCAACCTAGACAGCATATTAAAAAGCAGAGACATTACTATCAACAAAGGTCCGTCTAGTCAAGGCTATGGTTTTTCCAGTGGTCATGTATGGATGTGAGAGTTGGACTATAAAGAAAGCTGAGCACAGAAGAATTGATGCTTTTGAACTGTGATGTTGGAGAAGACTCTTGAGAGTCCCTTGGACTGCAAGGAGATCCACCCAGTCCATCCTAAAGATCAGTCCTGGGTGTTCATTGGAAGGACTGATGTTGAAGCTGAAACTCCAATACTTAGGCCACCTGATGTGAAGAGCTGACTCATTTGAAAAGGCCCTGATGCTGGGAAAGAGTGAAGGCGGGAGGAGAAGGGGACGACAAAGGATGAGATGGTTGGATCACCGACTCAATGGACATGGGTTTGGGTGGACTCCGGGAGTTGGTGATGGACAGGGAAGCCTGGTGTGCTGCGGTTCATGGGGTCGCAGAGTCAGACACAACTGAGAGACCAGACTGGATCTGGAACTGTTACAGCACTTGTCACTTTGTAGTATTTATTTGCTTCCTTAATGGCTTCCCTCATTAGACAGGTAGCTCCTCAAGGACAGGGCCCAGTGCTGCTGTATTTATGCATCTTTGTATTACCCCCTCCAGTGCATGTCTGATGCACTGTGGACATCTATAAATATTTCTTGAAAAATGAATTAATTTTCAGTGTCTTAGGTCCACCGTGAACTAGTATAAGCTTAAGATTTCACATATTTCTAAAAGAGCTCTGTTGTTGAATAAAGGAATTTTCCTAGTTATTTTAAACTCCTTTGTATTTCTCTGTGACTTGTCTCATTATTATTATTATTTAAATTTTAATATTTCACTTTAAATAGGTAAGAGAGCATATTAACCAGGAACTGATTCATATATTGGGGCTTCCCTGGTGGCTCAGTGGTAAAGAATCTGCTTGCCAGTGCAGAGGACATAGGAAACTCAGGTTCGATCCCTGGGTTGGGAAGATCCCCTGGAGTAGGAAGTGGCAAACTAAATCCAGTGTACTGAGGAACCCAGTGGACTACAATCCATAGGGTTACAAAGAGTCAGATGCGACTGAACACACACGCACACACACACACACGATTCATACATCAAGTGGGTAGATGACAGCATTTAATTACTTATGAGCTGTTTGTCAGAGGGGTTGTGAATTTTAACATCTGCAAAGGTTTTTACCATGCTGGGATGAAAGATGATCAAGATTAATGCATCATTAGGAAGAGTACAACCACAATTTGCATGTGCAAATTTGAAAGTACATCTAACACACCATTTCAAATTTTGTAAGAAGACATGTAAATGTTCCACGTCATGGCTACCACCAAAAAACAGAAATAGTTTAGATTTTCACTAATGCTTTTTATAGTCAATAATGTGTAGATAAAATATTTTATCTGTTAATAGCATTTAGTCTTCAGCTACATTCTAGGAGCGTTTTTGTTTTGATTTATTGCTGTGGTGGTTGTGAATACAATTAGCTCCCAAATTACTTTATCTCTAAAGCATGCCTATATTTCATGGTAAAACCACTTACTTCATTGTCCTTTAGTTCTCATGATCCAATCCATAAAAAAACTTTTTGTTTCTTTTAAATATCACTCAAATAAAATTTAATTTTCCTATCACCACCATGAACACCATCCAAAGGTGAACCAATCATCCCTGGCTTCAAATAGTTCCATGCCCTCTTGCTCTACCTGTAGTTATTCTTCCTTCTCTCTTAGCAGCTCTCCATCCTAGAGATTTTCTTTTTTAATAAGACCTAGATATGCAGATGACACCACCCTTATGGCAAAAAGTGAAGAGGAACTAAAAAGCCTCTTGATGAAAGTGAAAGAGGAGAGTGAAAACATTGGCTTAAAGCTCAACATTCAGAAAACTAAGATCATGGCATCTGGTCCCATCACTTCATGGGAAATAGATGGGGAAGCAGTGGAAACAGTGTCAGACTTTATTTTTTTGGGCTCCAAAATCACTGCAGATGGTAATTGCAGCCATGAAATTAAAAGACGCTTACTCCTTGGAAGGAAAGTTATGACCAACCTAGATAGCATATTAAAAAGCAGAGACATTACTTTGTCAACAAATGTCCGTCTAGTCAAGGCTATGGTTTTTCCAGTGGTCATGTATGGATGTGAGATTGGACTATGAAGAAAGCTGAGCACCAAAAAATTGATGCTTTTGAACTGTGGTGTTGGAGAAGACTCTGGAGAGTCCCTTGGACTGCAAGGAGATCCAACCAGTCCATCCTAAAGGAGATCAGTCCTGGGTGTTCATTGGAAGGACTGATGCTGAAGCTGAAACTCTAATACTTTGGCCACCTCATGCAAAGAGTTGACTCACTGGAGAAGACCCTGATGCTGGGAGGGATTGAGGGCAGGAGGAGAAGGGGACGACAGAGGATGAGATGGCTGGATGGCATCACCAACTCGATGGACATGAGTTTGAGTAAACTCCGGGAGTTGGCAATAGACAGGGAGGCCTGGCGTGCTGCGGTTCATGGGGTCACAAAGAGTCGGACACGACTGAGCGACTGAACTGAACTGAACTGAATCATGTCACTTTGAACTCTACAAACTTCATTGTCTCTCTATTGTCCTTAAAGCCTTAGCACAGCCTTCAAAATCCTGGTCATTCTAGCCTCTCACCTACTCCAGTTCCTATTCCAATCACTGCTTGGGTATCCTTATCCAAACTCTCTTTCAGTCCCTGGCGCTCCTGATGTTTCCTGATGCTGCTTTCTTTACCGGGAATATTCTTCCCAGGCATTTCTGCTAGTTACTTGTGCCCATCCTTCAGAGCTCATCTGTCTCTTTCTCATGGAAGCCTAGCATAACTTCCTCAGCTAAATTAAATATGTTTTCTACAATCTCTCATAGCACCATCTGCATCTTTTTGTAGCCCTTACTACAAGGACCACTTTATGTTTATTTGTGTGATTATTTGATTCTTCTGCTTCTCCCACTAGACTGTATACTCCATGAGGAAATCATTTGCTCAGCCTTAGAGCCCCAACTCCTAAACAGTGCCTGGCACATAGTTGCTCAATAAATATTTGTTAATTCTGTTCTATTACTGCTTCATCTAGATTTACTATAAGCACAAAAGTAATAAACTTCTTAAAAAGCAAAATTCTAAAAAATGAAATTACCTTTCAGAAATAGTTTTATTAGTTTAATTATTAAATCTGATAAAAGAGAATTACATGAGATCAGAAGATCTATGTTATAAAAATTTTTACCAGCAATAACATTTTTACTAGCATATATCAATGTCACTCTTCTTTGAACTGTTACTATGAAATAATAAAAATAACAACAGCAAAAAATAACAGATGACATTTACTGAATGCTAACTATGTGCAGGCACTGTGTTAAGTGCTATATATGTATTATCTCAATTAAATCCTCATAATCCCTCAATATAGGTATTATTAAACCCATTTTACTCATAAGAAAATTAAGGCTCAGAGGAGTTAAGTCGACTCGCTCAGTCAGACAACTACTAAGTAGTAGAGGCCATATACCCAATAGTCAGCCCAGATTTGTCTGACTTCTGATTCCCTTCCCCATCCTTTCCTTCCCTTACTTTTTTTTTTTACAAATTCTACAAGGTTTATTCTAGAAAAGAAGGTTCAACAATAGAATCTCATAAATAAGCCTCCTTATTGAGTAAAAGAAAAATGTGAATATTAATAGTGCATTTCAGAGTTTCAAAATTGTTTAGTAACATAATTTAATTTAGTTGCTTCATTTATCAAACATTTTACCCACAGCTAGTATCATATTTGAGTTCCTCATTCTTTTCTAACCACGAGGATCAATACACTGAGATACTAGGACACCATAGGCCATGTTAGATCAGCTCTGACTTTGAGACTCAGCTCTGGCACTGACCAGCCATTTGATATCAGGCAAATTACATAACCATCTCACTCCCACTTCCAAACATCATCATCTACAAGTATAAAATGGAAATAATTGCACCTATCTTGCTGGGTTGCTGTAAAAATTAGGTACACTACACTGTATACAAAGTGCTTGACATATAATTGATATTCAACACGTCACTTGATTATTACCTTTTAGATGTCTTTATTTTTTTCCAAGTAATGTGTATTTGGCAACATTGTGCTTGAGATTGTCCTAGATGGTTTTCATTTCTATGATACAGAAGCACAGTCACCAGAGATATTTGTTTGAGCATGAGTCCTATTTGTTTTGGTTTAGAAAATAGGGTCATTATACTCAAATACCCTTTAGCCAAGTGCTATGCCTATAAAGGATACCTAATAAATCCATGCTGAATAACTGAGTGATTACTGTACAGCAAATGTTTAAAGAATTCACAGGTAAACAGAATAATCTACTTAAAATGGATCAGAAAGAATAAGCAGAATTCGCAAATTACCTCTGAGTTTTATCTCTGACTTATTAAACTCTGAAAATGTAGATCCAATTTAATTTTTACAATTTGATGCAACAATGAAAAAGCAACCCCATTGTCTGCACATTTCAGTCTATACTACCAATTAGTCAAAAAGTTATGATTCATCATTCACATGGGCAAAATAACTGAGCAAATATAATGTTTGGTAAAATGATGCACAATGTTTAATCATGATCATGTGATAGTCCAAAATTTCTTTTTATTTAACTGAAAGAAGTACATATAATTCAAATTGTCCACAAAGTATTGAAAGTTAATTAAAGTATCTGGATGAGAGTAAAAATATACAAGAATCTTTCAGCATAATCTGAAAACAATTCTGCTTTCAAAGCTAAGCAAATTTTTCCTCCAATTTCTCCCTCAAGGAGAAATCCAAATTAGGTACTATAGTTTAAAACCAGATTCATGAGGTCTGCAACTGAAATATATACTGAAAAAATATGTATATACTGAAATATATATGTGAAACAAAATTATAGCTCAGTTTGTATCAATCAGCAATATTGATTTAGAACAAATAATTAGTGCTAAATTTCCAATCGCTTTCTTATTTTATTGACTTGCTAAGTAGGGAAAAAGTTCACATGCACAAAAGTTAAATTCTACAGCAAATTCATTTTGAGTGTCTAACATTTCCAAAGTTTTATCCATCCTGATTTAATATTGATATGAATTAACATTATACACATTTTAAAGGATAAATGTATAATGCTATATTTAGACCTGTGTACTTTTATAAATGGTAATATTGTAGAAACCACAAGATTATGATTTTAATTATAATTATTATTAATTTTATATTTTAAATATAATGAATAATCATTAATTTCCATGACATTTCTATGGATATGGCCACATTTTATTCCTATTTTATGAAAGATTAATATAAGACTGTATATAGGGGTATATCTAAGAGCAACAAAGCCAGAAAAAAGATAAGTTTCTGCTATTGATTTTGGGATCAGTTTCCTAATTCTCACTTCAAATCTGGATGTTCAAAAAAAAAAAAAAGAATTCCCACGTGGAAGACATACTTAAGTCTAAGCAAATAACCTCTTAATAAAGAAATATTTTATATTTAAACAATATAGGCTTTCCAAACATACAGTACTTGTCAGTTAATTTGGTTAGGAACAAGACCCCTCTTAGAGATAAGCTAATTAATCTGTTTTCCAGGTGGGATCTGAAAGCCATAGGGAGATACCTTCCCCAAACCGCTGCCCCAGATTCCCAAGGCAGCTGTCAGCCATTAACATGTTAGTTTTGAATTATTTTATCAGTTACTAACCTGAGGAAGACTTGCAGGAAACAGGAGCTCAGTGCCGAAAGGGAAAGAAAGGACAGCTGCCAAGCTAATGAGTCTGCAATGGTGACAGTAGGCAGTCTGGAGATCAGCGGCAGAACACAAGTCCCTGGAAGGGTGGAGAATGCAGAAAGATGCCACAGAAAACGAGTAAAGGATTCATGAGAAAAACTTCACCTTGTTCCCAATTTTTCAAACAAGCTGGAGTATTAGACAGTTGATTCCAAACAGTATTCAAAATAGTCAAATCATAAATACTAAATGCAGTTACAGATAACAAAAGTTCTAAACAGCTAAGAAATAATTAATTACCTTTTTTTTGGTGTTGGAAAGTTACAGGCTGAATTTCATATTGCTGTGAATGTATTCTATTTATTCTACTGGTTTTTCCCTCCCAGCAGTTAAAAACCAGTAACCTACAGGAAAACAGTAGTATAACCTCAACATTCTATTAAAGTTGCCCATAATCAGCAACTGAGCCAATCCTGAAGTGGGAAAGGTGACTTATTGACAATTACAGTGAAGTAAAGATATACATGTGTTTTCAATCTCTTTTATTAGGAAAGCTGAGATTACTCAACATTTAAGTTATTAGAGAAAAACATGCTTACTCTCCTTTCTCAGTTATTCTTTGTACACAATTTTGATTATATGCCTATAATCAGGTGTTGAGCTCAAAATATAAAGATACAGATAAGATAGGGCTTCTCTGGTGGCTTGGTGGTAAAGAATTTGCCTGCCAGTTCAGGAGACATGGGTTTGATCCCTGATCTAGGAGGATCCCACATGCTGCGGAGCACCTAAGCCCAGGCGCCCTAACTACTGAGCCCCCATGCTGCAACTGCTGAAGCCCGTGCGCCCTACAGCCTGTGCCCCACGCAGGAGGGCCCACTGCCGTGAGAGGTCCGTGCACCACAGTTAGGGCGTGACCCCTGCCCTCTGCATGTTCTTACTCTCTTTTCTCAGTTATTCTTTGTGCACAATTTTGATATATGGCTATAATCAGGTGCTGTGCTCAAAATATAAAGATACAGATAGTATAGGGCTTCCCTGGTAGCTCAGCTGGTAAAGAATCCACCTGCAATGCTGGAGACCCTGGTTTGAATCCTGGGTCAGAAAGTTCCCCTGGAGAAGGGATAGGCTACCCACTCCAGTATTCTTGGCCTTCCCTGGTGGCTCAGAAAATAAAGAATTCGCCTGCAATGTGGGAGACCTGGGTTCAATTCCTGGGTTGGGAAGATCCCCCGAAGGAGGGCATGGACAGAGGAGCCTGGCGGGCTGTACAGTTCACGGGGCCGCAGAGAGTCGGACACGACTGCGAGACTGAGCATGTGCTCTCTGCAACTGGAGCGAAGCTTGTGCAGCAACGAAGACCCAGCACTGGCAAAAATTTAAAAAATAAATTAAAACAATTTTTAAAAAAAGATATAGATAACATAGATAAAATATTGGAGGGAGGGTTATGTCCATATTTTCATCTGTTTCAGATACCTGCAGGGATGCCAAAGACAGATAAGAAAGCATGCATTTAAATAGGCCCTCTGGACACTGTTGAGCCCATATACCCTCCTCCAAAAATAGAGCAGAGGCCCTAGAAAAGGACCATTTCCCCACCCTTCTTTTTTTCACATGTTCCTGAAGGAAAGCAGAATGTTTAATAAAAACAAAACAAAATCAAAAACCAAAACCCACGCCCACAGACACAATGCTGCTGAGCTTAGGTGCTTCAGTCATGTCCAACTCTGTGCAACCCCATGGGCTGCAGCCCACCCGGCTCCTCTGTGCATGGGATTCTCCAGGCAAGAGGACCAGAGCGAGTTGCCGTGCCCTCCTCCAGGGGATCTTCCCAATCCAGGGATCAAACCTGGGTCTCCTGCATTGCAGGCAGATTCTTTACCACTGAGCTACCAGAGAAGCCCCAGACACACAATAGGGATGGAATTAACAAGAGATGAAATTGCTTAGTCAGCAGCTTCCAAGCGCCATTTCAAATCTGAGTCTTTGCTATCCCCCTGACAGCAGGAAGGCAGGCAGGAAGGTACCTTTCCTTTCTAGTGTAGCAAAGAACAACAGCATATAAGACAGCAGTTTGTGTGATGGTTTCTCACTTCAGGTTCTTCCCTGAAGTCAGGCAGGCTTGGGTTTGAATTCTAACTCTGGGATTTTAATAGCTGCAACTAAACAATGTGTGTCTGTGTTTATTTCCTGATCCTGTGTCTACTTCCTGATCAGTAATGGGAGTTAGTGCCTTCCTCAGAGGGTTGTTCTAAGGATCAAATAAAATGGGTTCCAGGAATGGAGTAAATATTAGCCTTTCAGTCATCATAATTAACTCTCTCCCCTTTTACTATTCTGAAGTTGGGAAAGACAGATTTTTGAGACAGATCATAAAATATGTTACAAGTGACTTGTTGATAAATATTTGCTGAGCCAAGTCTGCCTTTAGCACTCTAACTGTAAGCCCAAAATACCGAAGATGTTAAATTTCTCTCTTGATAATAAAATTCTCTTTATTTTTGACCTGCAGATTCTCTTCAGGAGGTTGTGGAAAGAAATATTTCAAACAGAAATAGGCCTACTTCTTGAGGGAATGATATGATTGTAAGTTGAAAAAAAGAGACTTGAGCTCAGTCAGTTCAGTTCAGTCTCTCAGTCATGTCTGACACTTTACGACCCCATGAACTGCAGCACACCAGGCCTCCCTGTCCATCACCAGCTCTCAGAGTTTGCTCAAACTCATGTCCATTGAATTGGTGATTCCACCCAACCATCTCAGCTTCTGTCGTCCCCTTCTCCTCTTGCCTTCCATCTTTCCCAGCATCAAGGTCTTTTCTAATGAGTCGGTTCTTCTCATCAGGTGGCCTAAGTATTGGAGCTTCAGCATCAGTCCTTCCGATGAATATTCAGGACTGATCTCCTTTAGGATGGACTGGTTGGAGCTCCTTGCAGTCCAAGGGACTCTCAAGAGTCTTCTCCAACACCACAGTTCAAAAGCGTCAATTCTTTGGCGCTCAGCTTTCTTTATAGTCCAACTCTCATATCCATACGTGACTGCTGGAAAAACCATAGCTTTGACTAGATGAACCTTTGTGAGTAAAAAAATGTCTCTGCTTTTTAATATGCTGTCTAGGGTGGTCATAGCTTTTCTTCCAAGGAGTAAGCATCTTTTAATTTCATGGTTGCAGTCACCATCTGCAGTGAATTGGAGCTCCCCAAAATAAAGTCTGTCACTGTTTCCATTGTTTCCCCATCTATTTGCAATGAAGTGATGGGACCAGATGCCATGATCTTAGTTTTCTGAATGTTGACTTGTAAGTCAGCTTTTCACTCTCCTCTTTCACTTTCAACAAGAGACTCTTTAGTTCTTCTTTGCTTTCTGCCATAAGGGTGGTGTCATCTGCATATCTGAGGTTATTAATATTTCTCCCAGCAATCTTGATTTCGGCTTATGCTTCATCCAATCCAGCATTTCGCATGATGTACTCTGCATATAAGTTAAATAAGCAGGGTGACAATATGCAACCTTCATGTACTCCTTTCCCAATTTGGAACCAATCTGTTGTTCCATGTCCAGTTCTAACTGTTGCTTCTTGACCTGCATACAGATTTCTCAGGAGGCAGGTCAGATGGTCTGGTATTCCCATCTCTTTCAGAATTTTTCACAGTATGTTGTGATCCACACAGTCAAAGGCGTTGAAGTAGTCAATAAAGCAGAAACAGATGTTTTTCTGGAACTCTCTTGCTTTCTCAATGATTCAACTGAATTTGCCGATTTGATCTCTGGTTCCTCTGCCTTTCCTTAATCCAGTCTGAACATCTGGAAGTTCACAGTTCACATACTGTTGAAGCCTGGCTTGGAGAATTTTGAGCATTACTTTGCTAGCGTGTGAGATGAGTGCAATTGTGCAGTAGCTTGAGCATTCCTTGGCATTGCCTTTCTTTGGGATTGGAATGAAAACTGACCTTTTCTAGTCCTGTGATAACTGGTGAGTTTTCCAAATTTGCTGGCATATTGAGTGCAGCATTTTCACAGCACCATCTCTTAGGATTTGAAATAGCTTAACTGGAATTCCAGCACCTCCACTAGCTTTGTTCATAGTGATGCTTCCTAAGGCCCACTTGACTTCACATTCCAGGTTGTCTCGCTCTAGTCTAGTGATCACACCATCATGGTTATCTGGGTCATGAGGATCTTTTTTGTATAGTTCTTCTGTGTATTCTTGCCACCTCTTCTTAATATCTTCTGCTTCTGTTAGGTCCATAGCATTCTGTCCTTTATTGTGCCCATCTTTGCATGAAATGTTCCCTTGCTATCTCAAATTTTCTTGAAGAGATCCCTAGTGTTTCCCATTCTATTGTTTTCCTCTATTTCTTTGCATTGATCACTGAGGAAGGTTTTCTTATCTCTCCTTGCTATTCTTTGGAACTCTGCATTCAAATGGGTATATCTTTCCTTTTCTCCTTTGCCTTTCGATTCTCTTCTTTCCTCAGCTATTTGTAATGCCTCCTCAGACAACCATTTTGCCTTTTTGCATTTCTTTTTCTTGGGGATGGTCTTGATCACTGCCTCTGTCCATAGTTCTTCAGGCACTCTATCAGATCTAATTCCTTGAATCTATTTGTCACTTTCACTGTATAATCGTAAGGGATTTGATTTAGGTCATACCTGAATGGTCTAGTGGTTTTCCCTACTTTCTTCAATTTAAGTCTGAATTTTGCAATAAGGAGTTCATGATCTGAGCCACAGTCAGCTGCCAGTCTTGTTTTTGCTGACTGTATAGAGCTTCTCCATCTTCGGCTGCAGAGAATGTAATCAATCTGATTTCAGTATTGACCATCTGGTGATGTCCATGTGTAGAGTTATCTCTTATGTTGTTGGAAGAGGGAGTTGACCCATGTGTTCTCTTGGCAAAACTCTGTTAGCCAAGTGAACCCTGCTTCATTTTGTACTTCAGGGTCAAATTTGCCTATTACTCCAGGTATCTCTTGACTTCTTACTTTTGCATTCCAGTCCCCTATGATGAAAAGGACATCTTTTGGGGGGTGTTAGTTCTAGAAGTCTTGTAGGTCTTCATAGAACCATTCAACTTCAACTTCTTCAGCTTTAGTGGTTGGGGCACAGATTTGGATTACTGTGATGTTGAATGGTTTGCCTTGGAAACAAACAAGAGATCATTCTGTCGTTTTTGAGATTGGATTCAAGTACTGTATTTCGAACTCTTTTGTTGACTATCAGGGCTACTCCATTTCTTCTAAGGGATTCTTGCCCATAATAGTATATATAATGGTCATCTGAATTAAATTCACTCCAGTTAATTTTAGTTCACTGATTCCTAGCCATCTCCTGTTTGACCACTTCCAATTTACCTTGATTCATGGACGTAACATTCCAGGTTCCTATGCAATATTGCTCTTTATAGCATCAGACTTCCATCACCAGTCCCATCCATAACTGGGTGTTGTTTTTGCTTTGGCTCCATCTCTTCATTCTTTCTGGAGTTATTTCTCCACTCTTCTCCAGTAGCATATTGGACATCTACCAACCTGGGGAGTTCATCTTTCAGTGTCATATCTTTTTGCCTTTTCATACTGGTCATGGGATTTACTTCATTCTCACAGAGTCTGTACTGGTTGGGGACATACATATTGTCACCTCTAAATGGAGAGAAACTCCTTGCTTATTCAAGCTTGTCCAAGTTCAGCACACTATGGTGCTTCATTCATTTAGGTATGTTAAGTGAACAAACCTAAAAACAGACTAGAAGCTCATAGTAGGTGAAGAAATAATAAGAATCAGCTACTCCAACAGAGTTCAAGACTCCAGAACTCCTGAGAATTATATACTTTGATGCTGAAAGAATTTGGCCATTTATTTTAGCATCGGTGTTAGTAATCTCTGAGAAATAATATTTTAAAGGGATGGGGTAAGAAGGTTTCTGGAAAACTGTAGACTGGTTACTTTGCAAATTTTCAATAGTTTATATTTCAATAATACTCAGGGTAAAGCTTGATTTTGAGAACCTGCAACATGGAAGCACAGAGGCTGATTAGGAGCCAAAATAAATAAGATGTATTCTCTCAAAATGTCATACAAAACAAATCCTCTTTCCTCTTCTGCTAAAGTTACTGGATTGCTTTATCAGGGGAGTTCTTTAGTCCGTCTTCGCTAATCACCATGGGTGAACAGTTAAGTGGAGCTGATCACTATGAGATAGCTATTCATGAGTATGGAATTTTAGCTGTACAAGGAATTAAAAGCTCTTAAATCAAACCTGGAATTAGTAGGCAAGGGATCAGATTATATAAAGTTCATGAACAGGAATATTTAAGGCAGGAGAACAGAAACATAGGCAGGAATCAATCTTATTAGAAATGGTAGACAAGTCTGAAATCTTTACTGGGTGTCAGAACAGAAAGATGAAGAGGTGGCTAGCAGGAAGCAAGAGTCATTTATCAAGGAAACCAAATAAATGGTGAGGGAAAAGCCAAGTGAGTTAGGCATGAAGACTAAGTTCAGAGATGCAAGTTACATGAATAATGCTTTTGATTCACATTTTTTTTTTCACCCCAGTGACACCAGTTGATGAAAGTGAAAGAGAAGAGTGAAAAAGTTGGCTTAAAGCTCAACATTCAGAAAACAAAGATCATGGCATTAGGTCCCATCACTTCATGGCAAATAGATGGAGGAACAGTGGAAACAGTGGCTGACTTTATTTTGGGGGGCTCCAAAACCACTGCAGATGGTGACTGCAGCCATGAAGTTAAAAGATGCTTACTTCTTGGAAGAAAAGTTATGACCAACCTAGATAGCATATTAAAAAGCAGAGATGTTACTTTGCCAACAAAGATCCATCTAGTCAAGGCTATGGTTTTTCCAGTAGTCATGTATGCATGTGAGAGTTGGTCCATAAAGAAAGCTGAGTGCTGAAGAATTGATGCTTCTTTGAACTGTGGTGTTGGAGAAGACTCTTGAGAGTCCCTTGGACTGCAAGGAGATCCAACCAGTCTATCCTAAAGGAAATCAGTCTTGAATATTCATCAGAAGGACTGATGTTGAAGCTGAAACTCCAATACTTTGGCCATCTTATGCGAAGAGCTTACTCATTTGTAAAGACCCTGATGCTGGGAAAGATTGAAGGTGGTAGAAGGGGATGACAGAGGATGAGATAGTTGGATTGCATCACCGACTCAATGGGCATGAGTTTGAGTAAACTCTGGGAGTTGGTGATGGACAGGGAGGCCTGGTGTGCTGCAGTCCATGGGGTCGCAAAGAGTCGGACACGACTGAGCGACTGAACTGAACTTAATGACACCACATCAGATAATAAAGGCATCTTTCCTGCTTTTAAAGTAACTGGGACCCTGACAATGGCAAACTGTAATTCTAGAGCACTATTTCTCAACTCTGGCTGCAACTGAGGTTTTTTAAAAATACCAGTGCCAAGGGTCCTGACCCTAGACCAATTAAATCAATTTCTAGGGGTGCAGTCCATCCTCAGTATTTTTTAAAAGCTCCCCCAGGTGATTTTAATGTTCAGTGAAGGTTGTGAATTTCTATTCTACAGGGAAATCTCTATTGTACACTGCTCTCAAACTTTTATGTGCATACAAATCACTTGGGGAATCTTGTTAAAATGCAGATTTTGAATTAGTAATTCTAGGCTAGGGCCTGAGACTCAGAATTTATAACAAGTTCCCAAACAACATTAGTGGGGTTAGTCCATAGACCATACTGAGAGTAATAAATAAAGCTGTAGGACAATGTCATAGGACTCTATTTCTAGCTGAAAATTTTATATTGAATTAAGATCTATAGGCATGGTTATAAAATATTATGGTCATACAAAAAGAGAGGTAGCAAAAAGTATCTCAGAATTAAGATTAAAAAAATTTTCATAAGCTGAAGTAAATAAGAAGGACATTTATTCTTTAACAGAGAACATCTCAAGTCTATCTTATAAGCTAATACAACTCTGAAAAAAGATATTAAACTGTATTGTAAAGCAGTAATAATTTCACATTGTGGTAATGGATTATGAATAGGCAATAGGCAAATTAGCTAAATTGAATAGTAAGCAGAGAAATACAATTTAAAACAAAAGAATCTGGAATATAAAAGCGGCTACTTAATATGGGGAGGATTATTCAATTAATCAAATTGAAACAAAATAAAAATGTGTTATTTCACTTAGAACAATGTTTTCAAGGTTCATCCATGTTGTACTATGTATCAGAATTTCATTTCTTTTGAAGGCTGAATAATATTCCATTGTATGTATATATGACATTTGTTTATTTATCTGTTGATAGGCATTTGGATTGTTTCTACCATTTGGCTATTGTGAATAATACTGTTATTAATACTGAAGTACAAGTATCTATTTGAGTTCCTGTTTTCAATTCTTTTGGGTATATACCCAGAATTGGAATTGCTGGATCTTATGACAACTCTGTTTAATTTTCTGAGGAACTGCCATATTGTTTCCCAGTATGTACCATTTTACAACCCCCAGCCATGCATAGAATTCCAATTTCTCCACATCTTCACCAACATTTATTATTTTTTTTTAAATAATAGACATCACAGTGAGTGTGAAGTGGTATATAAGTAGTATCACTGTAATTTTGATTTGTGTTGCCCTAATGACTGAGGCTTCCCAGATGATTCAGTGATAAAGTCTGCCTGCCAATGCAAGAGATGTAAGAGATGTGGGTTTGTTCCCTGGGTTGGGGAGATCCCCTGGAAGAGGAAATGGCAACCCACTTTAGCATTCTCACCTGGAAAATCTCATGGACAGAGAAGCCTGGCAGGCTACAGTCCATGGTGTTGCAAAGAGTCGGACACAACTGAAGCGACTGAGCATGCACAAAATAGCTACATCTTATATTCTCTTTTAAACCTAATGCCGGGCTGGATGACTCATAGCTGGAATCAAGATTGCCAGAAGAAATATCAACAACCTCAGATATGCAGATGACACCATTCTAAGGGCAGAAAGCAAAGAGGAACTAAACAGCCTCTTGATGAGGGTGAAAGAGAAGAGTGAAAAAGCTGGCTTAAAACCTCAACATTTAAAAAACTAAGATCAAAAATATACATATAAATAAATAAATAAATAAAAAACTAAGATCATAGCATCCAGTCCCATCATTTCATGGCAAATATACAGGGAAACAACATATTTTCTTTTCTTGGGCTCCAAAATCACTGTGGACAGTGACTGCAGCCATGAAATGAAAAGATTTTTGCTCCTTGGAACAAAGGCTATGACAAACCTAGACGGCGTATTAAAAAGCAGAGACAGCACTTGGCTGACAAAGGTCCATACAGTCAAAGTTACGGTTTTTCCAGTAGTCATGTACAAATGTGACAGTTCGACCACAGAGAAGACTGAGCGCCAAAGAATCGATGCCTTTGAAATGTGGTGCTAGAGAAGACTCCTGAGAGTCCCTTGGACAGCAAGGAGATCAAACCAGTGAATCCTAAAGGAAACCAGCCCTGAACATTCATTGGAAGGATTGGTGCAGGAGCTAAAACTCCAATAGTTTGGCTATCTGATGTAAAGAACTGACTCACTGAAAAAGACTCTGATACTGGGAAAGATTGAGGGCAAGAGGACAAGGGTGAGACAGAGGATGAGATGGTTGGATGGCATCACCAACTCAATGGACATGAGTTTGAGCAAACTCCGGGAGATGGTGAAGGACAAGGAAGCCTGGCCTGCTACAGTTCATGGAGCCGCCAAAAGTCGGACACAACTTAGCGACTGAACAACAGCAAATATTTAACATGATATTGTTAATAAGATGACTACATTGTGGGCAATTTTAAAAGTAAGTTTTAATTCAATAAGACATGTTTTGTTGATTGTATATCATAGGCTGACTACACTCTACACCACAGCATCTTATTAGGGGGCCTATAAAACAAGACATCAAGTGTGAGGAAGAAAAGAACTGGACCACGGGCTGAACTTCAACAAACCAACCAAAACAGAGGTTGTTAAGAAGAGGAGTCAACTCTAGAGATGAGCACTGTGCTTCAGCAAGAGGTTTGGGAACAAGTGGTGTTAAGACCCCAGCCGGGCCTATACCATTAAGGACTTTTATAATTAGAAAGTGAGTCTAGACAGGAGTCTTCCGATGCTCTTGTGGAATAAAGGCATTCCTTGGTTGTTCGCAGCAGATCAGTTTTGCATTCTGCCTGCCTTAACCCAAGAACTTGGCTACTCACCCCGGGTGGGAGGCGCGGCTACGCTCCCCGCGGGCCCGGCGCTCACCCCTCGCGTCCAGGTCGCCCTAAACGCGGTCCTCGCATCCTGCCCCAGGGCCGCGACTCCTCCGCGGGCCTTGCCATCCTCCCCGCCCTCCCCAGAGCCCGCCGCTCCTCTTGAGCCGCGGACTCGCGCATCTCGCGGCTCCCGGCAGCCGCAGCCGGCGACAGGGGCCAGCGCTCTGCGCCAACAACTCCGGGCGGTCTGCGGGGGTGCGCAGCTCCAGCTCTTGCCAAAGACTACGGAAGCTTAACTCTGCCTTTCCCCCCAGGAGAGCTTCAGAAGTCGCGACAGCAGGCGAGGCTGGGTCGCTGGATCGCTGGGGGCGAGGGTGGGGTTAGGGCGGAAAGGGGAGCCGAAAGGCCCTGAACACGTAAACAACCCAGCCTCTTGTGAGGTTATGAATTGTGGCCTGGTCAGACGGTTATGACCTAGTAAGACAATTATCTACCTGGTCACCTACACAGGCCTGCCTTTGATTGAATGATACCTTTTCAGAGCAGATGCTCTGGCCGCCTCTGTTAATATATACGTGTGGGGTGGATATCATAAGTCACAAACTTTTGCTGAGAAGTAGGCTGATAGTCATCAAAAATTAAAAAGAACCTCAAGATGATTATGCCTAAAGAGTCTGCTTACCCACTGGATAAAATTATGTAAAACGTATTCTCTTCTTGAAGATTCATAAGAATGGAGATTTAAAAAGATTATTTAGATGGTTTTTCAACACATATAAATATAGTCCATGTGCTAGGAAAGCAGCGTGATATAATGGGAAAAGTCCAGAACTTGGAATCAGAGCAAATGTAATTAAGTACCGGTTCTGCCTCTTTCTAAATTGTGAACTTGAGCAAATCACCTCACCTCCCCCTCCCTTAATTTAGTCTATTAAATTCTTGTCTTTCCAAAAATTCTTTAAAATAAGAACAATGTTCTTATTGTACAATGAAAGTGTACAATGTATAACCAGCATCAATGTTATAATACTGTTCCAATAAATGAGGTAGAGTATATAAAATAGTATATTGTAAAGTGCTATACAAATATTAATTTTTCATCAAATTTGTGTTTTTTACACAACTTATACTGTGACCATTTATTCCCATAACCACTTATTTCTATTTCTTTACCTTTACAATCAACATTGACACTTTTCCTTTTCTTTTCTCTGCATTATTGCATTGATCACTGGACATCACTTCAAAATGACTTTTTGTAGTCATGTTATAGGTTTAATTTTAGTAGGGCCAACCTTATGAAAATGTATTATTTTCTGTGAGCCATGACATTTACAATTCAGGTGCCACCAAGTGGATAGTAGTGCCTGTTTTATGGTCATACAGACTTACTGTCTAGCATATTCTCTGATTTGGATAAGAGAATATAGTTTAGTCTATAAGCTAACCAATTTTTTCTATTGTATCTATTTTTTGAAAAAAAGAATAGTCCTAAAAGCATGACCAATTTAATCATTAACGGCACACATTGGACATCTTAGTCAATAAGATATAGAGACACACAAGCACTTCTATTCAAAGCCCCTCCCTCAATTTCAACTCAATTTCAACTCTTTTTCCTAACAACTTTCCAAAACCATCAGAGTCCTTTGGAGCTGAGGTCAGAGCTGGAATGCTGCACTATTAAAATGGATGAAAGGTGAAGGTTGTAGAGGGCTACTGGAGTGATGCATTCCCGAAAGCCCGGAAGAACAGGTGGGTCAGGTCGCCAAAGTAAAGCAGGTAAGGTAAGAACCAGAAGGGAGTTGTGGTATGCTCAGCATTAGTCACCGGGATGTCAGGGAGAATGTTGACATCAGGTCAAGCACCAAAATGAGCCAGGAAATTAGGACACCAAAAATGATGCCCTACCAGGGCAGTAATTGGGGACCGAGATGAGTCAGGCTGCCAAAAGAAAATGCCAATGTATCCTTGTATTAAATCTTGTATGCAAACAAATGCCACTTGGAAACTAGAATCTCCCTTTGAGTTGATGTCAAAAGCTTTCCATTTTAAGTCTTCCTTTTTTAAAAAAATCTAATATTTATTGGACACTTGATATGTGCCATCAGTGTTCTGAGCACTTTATTTGTATTATCGCCCATAATTTTTATAACCACCCTATGAAGTAGACAATCTGTTTATCTGCATTTTATAGAAGAAACTGAGGCAAAGGAGGTTAACCAACTTGTCTAAGGTTACTCACCCAGTAAATATTACTCATCCAGTAAATGTGACTATTTCAGGCAAACCTCAGAGCCTCCACTCTGTACCACTGTAGGACATGGCTACCTGCAGTTTTAACTCATGCTTATTATCTATCATTTCATTGGACTCAGCCCTGAGAGAGATGGCTGAAGACATGCATATCAGGTCCAGATAGTATTTAGTCTATTTTTTCTTGTGAAGAATATAATATTTTAAAAAATTTTTAAAGAAGTATAACTTAAGGGAAAACATTTTAACTTTATTTTCTTTGAGGTTTAAAAGCCTCTATGTCATTTGCTGCACCAAAGCACTTGAAACTTTGTCATCAGAATTCTTCACGGCAGATTTTGCTCAGTTTTGTTCGTTTATGGAAGGCAAGTTGGCTGTATTGTTCCTCTTCCATGGAAAGACCACATTTATTTGTCTGTATTCTAAACTCTCAATCCCCTCATTTTTCTTTATGGAGGCATTATTGGTTTTAAAGGGATTTCAGGATGTCCAAATGAAAAATGTCAGCAAATGAGATATGTGGAGCTAGAAACTGAGAGAAATTAGAGCTAGAGATATGACTTTGGGGGTTATGATCAAGAGGTTATTATTTAAGTTGTGGGAAAATATTCCAAAAAATGAAAAAAGATAGCTCAGTTCAGGTGGAAAAAGACTTTATAGGTAATTCTAGTCCGGTCCTTTCCATAATTCTCAATGCCCCAGAACAAAAAAGTTCACCTCTATCGCTGTACCTGTGATGATGAAAGCTCATTATCTCCTGCATCAGTTTCCTCTTGTCACGTGACAAATTACCATGAATTTAGTGGCTTAAACAACACAAAAATACAATCCTACAATTCGGGTGGTCAGAAGTCCAAAATGAGTTTCACGGGGCCAAAATCAAGGTGCTGGTAGGGCTGAGTTCCCCCCACAGGCTCTGGTGTAGAATTTGCTTCCTTGCCTTTTCCGTGTGTGGAGGCTGCCTGCGTTTTTCAGCTTATGGCCCCTTCCTCCATTTTCAAATCCATTGACATAGCATCTTCACACTTTCTTTGGTCTTCGATCCTCTGCTTCCATCGTCATATTTTCTTCAATTTTTCTGCTTCTTCACCTTTTAAAGACCATTGTGATTACAGTGGACTCATCTGGGTAATCTAGAATAATTTCCTTAACTTGATTGTATCTATAAAGTCTCTTCTGCTGTTTATGACAATAGATGCAGAGACTCCAGGGATTAACATATGGACATCTTTGGGGCCATTAGTCTACCACACCCCCAAAGTAGCCCACATCCTAATGGCTAGAAAGTTTGAGCTAAACTTTGCCTACATTTGGTTTTTGTGCATTGGCCTGGCTTTGTCCTTTAAAGTCACAAATATTAAGTCTAACATCTGCCATATAACTCTGTTTCAGATACTTGAAGATATATTGACCCCCCTCTCTCCCCCAAAAAACCCATTTCTTCAGCAGCTTAATAGGGTAGTTCCAAATCCTATTATCTTGGTTGGCCTCCTATGGAAAACTTTGGTTTCTCAATGTTAATTTGAAAATGCTGTGTGAGTTGATCAAGCAAAGCGTAGGTAGAGCCAATATTCCTCTGATTCTAAGCACTGGCTTTTCTTTTTTTTTGGAGGAGAATTGCTTTACGATGTTGTGTTAATGTCTGCTGTACAGCAGTGTGAATCAGCTGTAAGTATCCAGATATCCTCCGCCTCTTGAGACTCCCTTCCTCCTACCTGCCCTCATCCTACCCCTATAGGTCATCACAGAGCACCCAGCTGAGCTCCCTGTAAGCACTGAATTTTAATTAACATGATTGTAGTCCATTAAATTCTCATTTTTCCAAATATGACTGAAGGACATGTTTACCTGAACTATAATTATGAAGTTGATTTTTAATTGAAACACTGGCTTTTACAATTAGGTTTATCAAATGACTCGATGTCAATGAGCACATTAATAATTCTTAACTACATGTGATCTACACAATTACGTATAAGTTTCTATCTAAATCATTAATAAAAATGTTAAGTGTGATGCAGTCTGTGACAGAACCCAGCAGCATAACTGAAGGACTTGTCCAAGAGAACATTTATCTGCTTTCTCAGGTCTAAGTCCTTCAAACAAAATCTAACTGTTATAATCTAATCCACAGTTTTTCATCTTGTCCAAAAGGAGCTCAATGTTTTATGCTCTTTGCATTGCATTCTCCTTGACTACCAATCTACCAATACCCTCCGAGAAAGAAATAGTATGGCATAACTTTTTTGGGTAAACTCATGCTGGCTATAAGTGATTAACATCTTCTCCTTAAGAGCTCTCAAATCACCAGTGAAAATCCAGTCTAGACATTTTCCTGGTACTAATATTAAGTTTGCCAGAATACAGTATGCCAGCTATAGTTTCCTTCTTTTGTTGAAAATTGTCTTGTCTAACTTTACAGTCTTTTGATCCTTCTTTTCTTCCTTACAGTTCCTCAATTATGAGTCACTGTGATGAGGTACAGCAGGAATGGCCTCACGTGGAAACCTTTCTGGTCCAGGTTGTGAGGCAGGTTCAACTCTTCAGAGACTGATGGTCAGGAACACAAAGAGCAGTTTCTTTATGTGAGAGGAATGGGGTAGATGGTACATGTGGAGGCTGTATCAATGGTAAAGTATAAAATAAATTCCATTGTTTAAAAAAAAATTCCATTGTTTTCAATTTAATTGCTTACTTGCTTAAGAGCTTCCTGATGAGTCTACAAAGAAGTTGGAAGGTGACTAGAGGAGAAATAGGAAACTTTTTGTTCTAAAACATAGAGACCTTTGATCAAGTACATATTGGCAATAGACATACAATATATAACCAACACAATCAACGGTGAATACGTCTTTAATCACAGTTGTCACTTTTCAGGTTAAAAATCCTTATGTTTACATGAATAGTTTATACTCATACCATTAATTTAAAAGATATGACAACAGAAGTGTAATCTACAGTTTTGATGATTTTTAATAAATAATTTGGTGAAAGACTTCTAGTGTGATAAGCACAATTAGGGACATGCCTGGTTTGGTATGGTGCTCCTTAAACTTTTGTGGAGATTATAAATTTAGGCTGCTTCCACAATATAAGAATATATAGATAGTGGACACAAATTAATTTAATTTAAAAACTGACTTTTAAATGTAAGATGAGATTTTTGGAAATGGTTATTCTCCTCTTAGGAAAACTTGCTCATGGTAGACTTCCAATTGGTATTTGTTAAGTGATTAAGAGACACTAACTGTGATGAGATGCCATAGACATTTCTAAATATTATACTTTCATGAAAAAATACATAAAATATAGAGAAAATTCATTCTTTAGATATAAAGATGTCTTTGTACTTTTTTAGATTTTTCAACTTGTTTTTCTTAGTTTTTATGACACATTTCAGTAAGGAAAAACTTAAAAAACCTGGGGCATGGATAACACTACACTTTTAATTAAAATGCAAAGACTATTTTCTTATAATTATGGGTAGATATGTTCATTAGAGCATAAACTCTCTGAGCATAGAACCTTGTACTATTTGTCTTTATATCCCCAGTACCTGGGGCAGGAAGAGTTCAGTAAATCTTTGTATAAATGAGAACATTACCTTTCAGATCATTTATATGAAGAGAATAGAACAAAAGAGGGTGTATAAAGATTTTCACTCACTTCATTTCACTCACTTCATCTTCTTCACAGATGTTTGTGTTTCTTACTTCTGGAGAACAAATGTAGTCTGAAGATGAAGAGGCAGTTCTTCATGACCTAAGTAATGAAATGAAGAGAAATGAAGAACTAAACTTCATATTTACTCATTTGACTTGCTCTTAAACTTTAGTCTGAGTTCTTTATATCCTCTCTACAAAATGGGCCAAGGTAGTTAAATAAGGTTACCAAGAAAGTTTTGAGGATAGGTGAATAAATGTGAAAAACCTTTCATTATAACAACTGCATAGACATTTTACACATTTAAGAAAAGAATAGTGCTATGTACATTTTATGTGTATACAAAATAGACAAATCCTCTTTAGTCTTTGTCATTCTAAACAGCATTTTTATATCTACAGTTTGGGATTTTGACCTTTTGGCTAATCCAGAAATTTGGTCTAGTTAGCTCTTTCACACATGTGTGCATGGATGTATGCATGTTTGTGCATAAATTTTGTTTTTCTCTCATGTCGGGATTTCTCATTTGTTTCTGGCAGTCACAGATAACAGTACTTCACGGAGCTACTTTAGGAGGTGGTTTAAAATAATTATTTAAGATTTATGGTCTTGTGAAGCTAGACTTGTTTTTTGATAGAATGTATGTCATATAAATCTTTCTCATTAAAGTCTGCCTAACAATAGAGAAAAGTAAATATTACCTATTCCAACTTTCCACAAAGGATCTGGAAGCCAACATAGTCCTAAGATCTCTTTCAATACCTACTTTTAGCTTTGAAAATTTATAGAATATTTTGCCAGAATAGAGATGCTCAGTATCTTGATTGTGGTATTGCCACAAGTATGTACATATGACAAAACTCATCAAATTATACACTTAAAATGTTTGGTGTATTGTATATCACATATCCTGTGGTGGTTTAGTCGCTAAGTTGTGTCTGACTCTTTGTGACCCTGTGGACTGTAGCCTGCCAGGCTCATCTGTCCATGGAATTCTCCAGGCAAGAATACTGGAGGGGGTTGCCATTTTCTTCTCCAGGGATTCTTCCTGACCCAGGAATAGAACCTGGGTCTCCTGCCTTGCAAGCAGATTCTTTACCGACTGAGCTATGAGGGAAGTCCCTCACATATCCTAATAAAATTATTAAAAAACACAACTTTGTGGAAGAATGAGTGAACTATAATTATAGAAAACAACATAGATGAATGCCACAAACCTAATGTTCAGCAAAAAAGGTCAGATACTGAAGAGTACATGATGTGTGATTCACTCTTAAGGGACAGCAGTAACTCAAAGGAGTATAAAAAGGTTTTCCGAGATGATAGTGGTTTTGTGTCTTGAATTGGATCACATGAGTCCATTTCCGTCATGAAAATTCATTTAGCTGTGTTTTTATGCACAGGACCTTTGTGGTGAGGGAGTAGTTCTGTGTCTTGATTTTTGGCGGTAGTTATACAAATCTACAAAGATGTGATGAAATCGTGTAGATTTTTCATACACACACAAACAAATGCATGGAAAAGTGGTGAGGTCTAAGTCTGAGTGGTGAAGTCTGTGGATTGCAATGTCAATTTCCTGGTTTTGATATTATACTATAGTTACGTAAGATGCTACCATTGGGAGAAACGGTGGAAACTCTTGTACTGATTTTTCAAATTCCTGTGAATTTATAATTATTTCAAAATAAAACTTCAATAGTGTAAAGTGGTATTTTAGTATGTGAGCATCTTTTGAATTTTCTACTTATATCCCCTTTCTAGAAATTTCCATACTCCCCCTGTTCAGGATTGTGGTGACAACTATTATGTTCAGTCCAAGTGATCCCAAACCTCGATGGTGGTTGATTAGCCCAGGGGTGGGCATTTATCCTGATGAGGGGATTAGAGCTTTCTTCTGGAGAAAAAAAAAATGGCATTTGCACTGAGAGCTGTCTTTCTTCATGTGCCTATACCTTGTGAATTCAAGAACTTTCCAGGGTGTCCTGTTTTCCATCATGTAATCAGGGGTAGCAAAAAGAACCTGGTCTACAGAGAAAAGGTAAGGTGAAACAGATGTACAAAAAAGTGGGAGACACAGGACAGCAAGAGGCCTGTGGACATTCCTCGCTTCTTATGTGCAGCTGAATTCCTGTCCTTTGGTTGGGAGATCCTTCTGTGCCTTTATAGTAAATTCATCTGCCTACCTTAACAAGATTCATTTGGATTTCTAATACTTGGAGCCATAACAAATCCTGGTCAGTACATCTAGGAAGATAAAATCATATTTATCCTTTATTATTTTAAAGAAAAATTTAAAAATTAAAGTATAGTTGATTTACAATGCTGTGTTAATTATGTCTGTATAGCAAAGTGATTCATTATACATATAGGTACAATGGTTTTTAAAAATGTTTTTTCCATTATGGTTTATCAATTTTTTTTAACTTAAGTATGACTTTACAGTATCTGAGATAAAGATTTCCACTTCCCCACAGTACAATCGCACAGGATGTACTAAAGACTTAACCCATACCTCACATTTTGAGGTGAAAAAACTGAAGCCAGAAAGGTTAAGGAACTTAGCCAAAGCCATACAGCCAGTTTCTAGAAGATCCAGAACCACTGTCTTGTCACTTCCCTTACTTCAATATCACATTGTTATGTCCTGGAGGGAAGCCCCAGGATGCGCCATTGAAAGGTTTTATTTGCTTGTTTTTAGTGTAGAGGCTGTATACCTAATGACTCAGAAAGTGGTTAATAAGGACCTACTTGAGAGGTCAAATGAACAAGGGGTAGGGAATAGAGCAATAAATAGAGTTATAATTATAGGCACTTAATACTAAGAAAAAGTTCAACATTTATCATTATTAGTCATAGAGATATTCCATTTGTCATTAGAAACAGATATATGGAGTCTTTTGAAAGTCAAAGGAAACACAACTTCAGGACAGATTACTCAAACATCTTAATTCAAATACTGAGCATCTAGAATTGAGGACAAAAATTTAAGACTATATTAAACAGGATGTCAATACCCAGTTTGACGTACACTTCCTGAGAGGTGGAGGTTTGCTCTGAAACTTCCTGCTTGGTCATAAAGGGGAACAAGGCAACTGGAAAACGTTGGTCGTTCTCTCTTAATCTGTTCCAATGCGACTGACGAAAAATGCTGATTTGGGATTGTTCTTAAAAAACAGAAGTAGCTGGAGCACAGCTTTGTGTGGACTAAATTTCAGGAGGCACCTGTAAGGTGAGAAAGAAGTATTTACCCAGTTTTTAAATAAAGAGAAGTCTAGTAAACACGTGACTTGCTGGAAATCAAAGCACTGAATAGAAAAAGTGTAAGTTGCAGCTTTCAGTTCTATGTTCCCTCAATGGAAGGAGCTGCTCTTGTCACTGCCAGCACATTGCCCGCCCCTCAAGAGTTGTAGCTGTCTGCTTTTTGATCAAAGTTGTCTGTTGATTGTGCCCCAACTCTGTCTCCTGGGGCTATGAACCATCACATAGCCTCTGTTGTGCATATATGTAACTCTCACTATTTTTGTTCTCTCCTAAGCCACAGGTCTTCTTATTGTTTTAGTAATTCCACTTGTAGAGGGCTTCTACTATTTCCCAAGAGTAGAGAACCAGTTCCATTACTATCTCAGGCGCACCATACATTGCCCTTGGTCTTGAGTGTTTGACAGAGCACAAACACTCACTCACTTCTTCACGTGCTTGAGACCTTAAAACCTGTGAGCTGGGATGGGGTGGTGGTGAGAAAAAACCTTGCTTACTTACAGTTGCAAAAAAAAAATAATAAGTAAATAACTTAAAAAAGCTAAGGAAGGAAGGAAGGAAAGGAAGGGGGAGGGAGGAGGAAGATTGGAAAAGAGGAAGGAAGGGGTGAAGAAATAATTAAAGGCATCCCGGTTTCTTAAGGTGTCTTCTAGGGGGAAGGCTGTAACCAGGGCAGGAAAGGCTGCTTTGGTCTCCTGTCAAGCACATTTCTCCTAGAGTACATCCCCAACATTTCCATATTCAGTTGGCTGAATATGGAACACTGAAATATGGAACACTCCTTTTGGGAACATTTTCTCTCTTCCTAGCCTGAAGCATTGCATCCTCATAATACTGTTTTGCAAACAAATGTATCATGCCTGTGGCTTTGCTGTTAGTATTTGGCATAATATTAATCCATAGCCCCCACAAGTTTCCATTAGGCAGAGTTCCACCTTGCAACTCTGTCTCAGAATTATCCTTATAAGTGTATTCATTTTAATTTAGTAAACACTTGTTAAACAGAGATACAGTGAGATAAATTGGACGCTCATAATTCTCTATAACTTTGAAACTAGGATAAATATCAGACATCGATAGATAATATTAAAAAGGTACAGAGAATAAATAGACACTCAGAAAGTAACATCAGGAGAGAACAAGTTAAAATGAAAATGATGGAATTTTAGCAAAGTAGAACCCCATTTGAAAAAAATTGCAATTCTTTTCTTTGATGACAAAAGGAATACTAGTTCTTCATTTTTAAAAGCTTGAAAAACACAGAAAAGCAGAAAAAAAAAGATACCCTCCTTGAGATAATCACTATTAACATTTTGGAATACTTATTTTGACATTTCATTTACATACTAATACTGAACAACAACAACCAATACACACACATACAACTGGGATCTTGTCTCTGTAACACTCTGTAAGATACTCTTTTTCTTTTTTGGCCCTGCCACACAACTTGTGGAATCTTAGCTCCTTGACCAGGGATTGAACCCCTGCCCCCTGCAAAAGAAGCATGGGGTCTTAACCACTGGACTGCCAGGGAAGTCCTTGTAACATCATTTTTTAATCTAATAATACATTGTGAATATTTACTCACACCTTAAATAACTCTTGTATATCTGATTATCAGTTCCAGAATACAGATGGTCTGTACTTAATCTCTGCCATTAGTCATTTAGTTTGTTTCTGATTTACAAATATTATAAACAACACTGTTGTTAACTACCATACATAAATCATTTTTTAAATATCAGGTTATTTCCCTAAGTTCCTAAAAGTTGAACCACTTACTTAAATGTTTAAGCATTTTAAGGCTTTTATGACACTCCTACCAACAACATGTGAGGACTCCCTATTCGGATGGGTAAAACTTTTCTAGAGGTGACAATATCTCTTCTTTGAAAACTTGATTTGTTTTGAAGATGCAGAAATTGTGTAGCAGAAATTTTCTTTCTTGGCATGTCATACCAGGAAAGAAATATAATTTTCTGGCCATTTTACCCTGCCAACTTCATGTTTGGGTAGGAAGGGTACCTTTTGTGTTTAAGGTGGCATCACACCCTTGTCACATGAGCTACAATACATAGATCAAAGAGGAGAAAAGTTTGGGGCAATTCTTTTCATCTCCAGTTTGCTTTTGCTTAATGCCTTCAGCGCAATTCAAAGCGGTCTACTACAAGTGGATAGTATGGGTTTTTCTTAACTGAATCTTCTCCTCTTTAAAGATAACAAATATCATCATTTTCGTTAAATATTCATGAGTGAAAGATCAGATCAACGCAAAGTTAGTTTTTTTTGTATTTAATTGTAAACTATGTAACTTTTATTAAAAAAAAAAAAAGAGAGAACCAAGTGGCATTAGCTTGATTTCAGAATATGATGAGGGTTAATCCCTCCCTGTTTCGATGAGTATGGCATTAAGTATATAAATGTATCTCAATTTTTAGTGCAGTGCAACCTGTCTTTGAGAAATTTCTAAACTGTTATTTAAGATGCTAATTATAAGATATATAAGTGTCACATGTGAGTGGTTTAACCTGACACAGTTACAAAAGGGAACAAAGTATATTGCAACTTTATTACAAACCTGTATTAAGAGATGCATAGTAATATATAGATGTATATATAGCAATCCTTGAATAACAAAATATTATAATATATTAACAATATATATAACTATAATTACACTGTTAACAATTAATATATAATAATATATTATACATAACAGTATATTGTTTAATATTGAAAAATACTATGTCAAGCAAAATTTAAACCTGGTGATTTATTTTGCCTGTCTAGTACTTGCCACTCCCACTCCTCCCCCAAGTAGAATATACACTTCATAAAGACTATAATCTTGTCTGTCTTCTTTACTGCTACATTCCTACCCTGAACCGTTCCAGATATGTAGTAAAAGGCCTATAAATATTTGCTGAATGAATGAAAAATAGAGACATAATTTTAAAAGAATAAAAAATGGCATTAATTTATAAAAGTACTATAAACAAAAGTTGGAAAAGCATCCAATTATAAAACAAACCAGACTTCTCAACAGAGTTGAATGTTTAATCTAATTCCAAACCTTAAAGTGGTAGCACACAGTACTGGTTCTCAATGAATGATTTAAGAGGACATTAGTTCTAATAGTTAAAATGCAGATGACTAGTAAACGCATAGAGGGGTTCATAATACCAGTGTCAAAGGTGGTCTTTGGAGTTCTGACTGAACATTTAAGAAATGGTAAAGCATCTGTCCGTATGGGAAGGTGTTTAAGTTTGTAGAGGATGAAAAAGGTAGTAACTATAGGAGTAATTTCTCTTTTTCTGATTTTGTAGGCTTCTATTTAACTTCTGTTTTTCACCCTTATCACCCCAAACCTAGAGAATTAATGAACTCTAGAGGACCTGAGTAACTGATTTTTATAAATTGATAACTTACATAATTTTAGGAGAATTAATAAAATATGTTAAACATAACAGAAGCTTAAAAAGCCCTATCATTTTTTCAGATGACTACAATGTGCACCTTTTCAAACTTGAACTTTCAGCCAGTCTTTAATATCAGAAAAAGGCAGGTTTTTAAGCCATATTTTTATTATGAAATATCATAGACACCAAATAGTGTATAAAAATAAAGATTTTAAAATAATAACTAATAAAACATCTATGTACCCAATCTCTCAAATTAACTGTTTATGAAATCTGCCAAATGAATTGTCTGTTCTCATGTTCAGCTTTCTCAAAATGGCTTAATTAAATACCTACATTTATTAAAATCCACAGCTCTGATAATTTCTACTACAGAGTACTTATTTCCAGAATTTAAGGTAGTTGCTACAGAGTTGTTGTTTAGTCACTAAGTTGTGTCTGACTCTTTTGGAATCCCATGGACTATAGCCTACCAGGCTTCTCTGTCCATGGGATTTCCCAGGCAGGAATGCTGGAGTGGGTTGTCATTTCCTTCTCTCGGGATCTCCCCAACCCAGGGATCGAACCTGCGACTCTTGCATCTCCTGCACTGGCAGGCAGATTCTTTACCACTGAGCCACCTGGGACGCCCACTACAGAGTTAGGAGTATACTATTTTTCTGATTTGCAGAGAGCTAATAAGATAGCTATGCCTTGTAAAAAAAGAACAAAAAACTCACAGGTTTTTTTGTTTTTTAATGGAAAAGTGTGACTGGAAACTACTACATTAATCTTTAAGATTAATTTCTAAACTCAAAAGTAAGGTCATGACACAATCACTAGGCAAGTTTCTAAGATTTTTCTGGGCAAATAACTATCTTAACTGAATAAAGAATAAATCTCAGATGAATATTAATTTCTTCTTTGAGAGAGAATTGAGCTAAGGATAAGTTAATATTTTTCAAATGGAATCTGTATTAGTTATCTAAAACAATAATAAACAAAAAATTGCTGCATAACAAGTCACCACCTAGGTGTTTGAAACAATAAACAGTGGTTTGATAATTTATTATCTCATAGATTCATTTCATTTTGAATAATTTAAATTGCTATATCTTCAAGTTTACTAATATGTTTTTCGGCAGTGTTCAGTCTGTTGTTAATCAGATCCAGAGTGTTGTTCTTTTTAGATGATATTGTTGTTGTTTATCTCTAGAAGTTTGATTTGGGTGTTTTTTTACATTTTACATCCGTCTTCCTATCATGCTTGTACTTCCCTCTACCTTTGTGAAGGTATGGAGTACATTTATAAGAGCTGTTTTAAATACACCTCACAGAGTCTGTGAGGGCTTCCCAGGTGGCTCAGTGGTTAAAGAATCTATCTGCCAATGCAGCAGACATGTCCTTCAATCCCTGGGTCGGGAAGATCCCTTGGAGAAGGAAATGACAACCCACTCCAGTATTCTTGCCTGGGAAATCCCATGAACAAAGAAGCCTGGCAGGCTACAGTCCATGGGGTTGCAAAAGAGTCGGACACAGGTTAGTGACTAAACAACACAACATCTGTGGGTTAGGAAGCTGGGTATGGCTTATTTGTCTTCTGACTCTGGGGCTCTTACAAGTCTGCAGTCAAGTGTTGGTTATTGTTACAGTCTTCTTAATGCTTGACTAGACCTGGATCCACTTCCATCGCACACAGGAGGATGTTGGGGGGATTTAGCTCCTCTCAGAGCATTGCGCTAACGGCCTCAGTTCCTCACTGGCTGTTGACTGGAGGCTGCTCTCTCTTTGTCACCTAGACCTATCCTATCCCTTGGGCAGTTTACAGCATAGCAGTCTCTCTCATCAGAATGAATAAGTAATATAAGAGATCAAGAGAGATGAAGATGGACTTCATAGGGTGTTGTAGTCTAATCTCAGATAGGACATCACTTTTGCCATATTCTATTCATTAGAAACAAGACACTAGTCCACTCCACCCACAATGGGAGGGAATTACAACAAGGAGGTGAAATCTAAGGTGGGGATCATTAGGGGCCTCAAAAAGGAGCAGAGCTAGATATTTTATTCCTGGGCAATTAGTGGAGGATAATAACCACATCCTCAGCCCACTAAAGCCCTTGTATAGTAACATTTCTACTTTTATCAGTAGCCTTGTGGGCTCATTCCATTCATTTAACAGGAATGCTGACCATATAACTTTTAGGTGATTACTATCCAGGAATGCCCTACTAGAGAGGTCACTGTATTACAGTCCCTTATTGGCTACACCATCCTGTATAAAAACTGCTTCAAACTTTTTGTCATGCCTTTTTTTTTTGGTCAAACTTTTTTTATGCCTTTTACCAACCTAGAGATGATTATTTTTCTGTTTGGAAAATGTGAGATAACTCATCTGAGGTGATTTTTAAAAAATACTCACAGGGAAAAATGTATTTTTTCACTTTGAAAATTTTCTTTCAAAATAATTTCTTCTGAGTTGCCATCTCTGCTTTGTCATTCTATAACTTGTGCTGGAAAATGATCCTACTTGTTTTTGGCTTCATTAAAGTAAAAACTGACTACTTGAAAATTTAGTTTTATGCTTAATGCCTTCCATAATTTTAAGCAAATTTGTCAAATTTTACTTAAGAGCAAAATTGCAATTGAAGGGTAGGTTTTTAAAAAGCTGATAGATCTACAATGTGCTTAATACTTGAAGGTGTAAAAACAAGATATGATAAATGACTTAAAAGAATTTTTGATGTGTTTTCTAAAAGCCTTTGAGGTGTTACGTAAGTAGCGTTATGATTAGCTGGTACTATATTTTGGCAAAGAATCATAATTACTTTTTTCACTTCTCAATTGTCAGTTTTAGGCTTTTTTTTTCCTTTCCCATATTTTTTTTAACATTTAAAAGAATTCATTTATTAATAATTTTATGTATAAAATATATACAGTTAAAATACTATAAAATGTTACATTTTGCCCAAATCATTAGAAACAATTCAAAGATATAATATCCATGTGATGTCTTTTTTTGTTTATTTTCCCCACTTTTTAAACTTCATCTATCTTGTGAAACGATTCAAAAATTTTTAATGTGGATGGTTTAGTTAATTAAGAAAATATTAGGGGGCTTCCCTGGTGGCTCAGTGGTAAAGAATCCTCCTGCCAACGTAGGAAACACGGGTTTGATCCCTGATTCGGGAAGATTCCACATGCCATGGAGCACCTAAGTCCATGCACCACAACTATTGAGCCTGTGCTCTAGAGTCTGGGAACTGCAACTGCTGAGCTCACTTGCTGCAACTACTGAAGCCTGCAAGCCTTAGAGCCCATGCTCAGCAACAAGAGAAGCCACCGCAATGAAACGCCCAAGCACTGCAACTAGAGAAAAGCCCAGGCAGCAAAGAAGACCCCCAGCACAACCAATAAATAAATAAATAAATATTTCAAAAAAGAAAATATTAGGAAACAAAAAATCTATGGTATGACTTCTATTATCAGCAAGGATGGCATAACAGTGACCAGAGCTAGTCTCCCACCTAAAATAATTCAAAAACTGAACAAACTGTGACGTAACAGTTTGTAGACTGCAGGTCGTGCAGGACAGCAGTTTCTCAGAAAGAAAATAAACAGCCTGAGTCCTATGATTGTCCCTGGCTGTAGGAGATTTTGCAGCCTAACAGCATAAGGAGAAGGGACCCAAACAGAAATCAGCTACCTCTTTGAGCTGAGGAAACAGAATCTGAAAATTGGGAAGGTGAAGGTACCAGCATTTTGCTGGTGAAAACCAGAGGAAAGAGCTTTAGAGAAAAACTTGGATCTTTAGCTGAGTACTGATCAGTTCTCAGTATGTGAGAAAACTACCAAGGTTGGAGAATCACTGGAAAATAATAAACAGGATACAGATTGGAGTCATACAGGCCAGGAATCATTTGTGTTCCAATCACGTAGAATGGAAAGACCTCCCAACACATAGAGCCTCGAATACTCTTCAGAAGGTTCTTGCTTCAGTAGTAGGGCCAAATAAGCCCTATATTAAAGGCTGTTCTGGACCTATCCAACAAAGCTTGAAAGTAAGTTTTGAAAGGATCAAACTGTTCTCAAATAATATAGCTGGATCTCAGGACAAACCCCCCAAATATGTAAAGGAATACAAAACCTCCAGTACAACAGCATCCAGTCAAAAACTGGGAGGTATTTCACTGACAGAGGAATGGATAAAGATGTGGTATATAAATATAATGAAATATTACTCAGTCATTAAAAAGAATAAAATAATGCATTTGAGATATTAAAAAAGCAGGAACATGCAATCTTTAGTGAGGAAAAATTAGTCAATAAAAACATCCCAGAAAAGATACAGATGATATGTTTAGCTAGAGATGTTAAATTAGGTAGTACAAGCATGATAAGAAGAGGGATGTAAAATATAAAAAATCCAAATCAAACTTCTAGAATCAACAACAACAACAATGTCTAAAATGAATAACACTCTGGATGGGACTAACAGCAGACTGGACACTGCTAAAGAAAAGATTAGTAAACTATTGCTATGAAAATAGCAATAGAAATGATTAAAAATCAAGCACAGGAAAAGAAGAGTAAAGCACCTTTGGACTAAGGGATGACATTGAGCACAACATATATAGAGTTAGTCTCCAAAGGGGAGGAGAAAAATGGAGAGATGAATAAATATTTGACAAAATAATGACCAAATTTTCCAAATTTGATGAAAAGTATAAAGTCACAGATCCAAGAAGCTCAATAAATCCCAAGTCAAAGAAACAAAATAAAAAGCACCAATACACATCAAAATGAGGTTGTTGAGGACCAGTAAAACAAAGAGAAATCTAAAAAGCAGCCTGAGGACTTTGCTGGTCCAGGAAGATCCCACATGCCACGCAGCACCTAAACCTATGCATCACAACTGCAGAACTCACACCCTAGAGCCCACAGGCAGCAACTGCTGAGTCTGTGTGCTGCAACTAGTGAAGCCCACGGGCCTAAAGTCTGTGCTCTGCAACAAGAGAAGCCACAGCAATAAGCCCCAGGATTTGTCATGATATTACATAAGGTAGATTGTGATGAGTTAAAGATGTATATATATATATATATATATATATATATATATATATATGAACTTTACAGCAATCATAAAAAAGTCAAGGATGTATTGCTAATAAGCAAATACAGATAAAGTCATAGAAAGTATTCAAATTAACCCAAAAGAAGTTAGGACAAGGGAAAAAGAAAAGAACTGATGAGACAAATAGAAAACAATTAGAAAAGTGGTAAATTTAAATTCAATCCTATCCATAATTATAGTAAATGTAAATAGTCCAAACACACAATTTGAAGGCAGATATTGTCAGAGGCAAGTATTAGTCTACTAACAAGACCACACAAAGACATTTTAAGGAAACAACAACTTCAATTTACATACCCATATCCCTTGTTAACATGGATTCAAAAATGCTAGCAAATCAAACCCAATAATTTATAAAAAAACATCATGACCAAGTAAGGTTTATCCCAGGGATATGAAATTGGTTTATCAAATAATGCAGTTCACAATTTTGTGAACTGAAAAAGAAAAATCATGTAATTATCTCAATAAATGAAGAAAAATAATTTGGCAAAATTTGATATCCATGCATGCTTAAACTCTCAGCAAACTAGGAATGGAAGGAACTTTATTTAATAAAGGACATGCACAGAAAACCTATAGCTAATATACCTAAAGGTGAAAGACTAAATGCTTTTCCCTCAAGACTGGAAACAAGACAAGGTTTGTTTGTACCACTTAGATTCAGAGTTTAACATGAAATCATAGCTAATGCAATAAGGCAAATAAAAGAAATAAATGTATATAGATTGGAAGAGAAGAAATAAAACTGCTTTTCTAAAGAAATCAGCAAGAACCTACTAGAACTAATAAGTGAATTTAGCAAGTTTGCAGAATATAGATCAATATACAAAAAGCAACTATATTTCCATATGCTAGCAACAAATAATCAGAAATTGAAAAAGTTTTAAATACCATTCATAGAAAACACTAAAAACACAAAATACTCAGGAATATATTTAACAAAAGAAGTACAAAATTTATACACTGAAAACTATAAAACATTGCTGAGAGAAATTAAAGAAGACCTAAGTAAATGTAAATGGAAAGATATACCTTCTTCATGAGTCAGAAGATTCAGTATTATTGAGATGTTGATCCTCTCCAAATTGACCTACAGATTTAATGCAGTGTCAATGAAAATCTCAGCATGCTTTTCTGAGGAAATTTACAAGTGGATTCTGAAATTTGTATGGGGATGTAGAGGACCTAAAATAGTCAAAACAGTTTTGAAAGAAAAACAAAGTTTCAGGTTTTACATTGCCTTATATCAAGACGTAATAAAGCTATAGTAATCAAGATAGTGTGGCACTGGCAAAAAAAGTAGGGGAACAGACAAGTAGAACAGAATAGAGTCCAGGAATAAGCATACATTATATGGCTAAATGACTGTATAGTAAGTCATTGGAAAAAGAAATAGTCTCAAAAATTGGTGTTAAATAGTTAATATCCATATGCAGGGAAAAATGTCTAGTTCTTTACCTTATGCCACTACTTACGCCACTGTGGTGTTAGAGAAGACTTGAAAGTCCCTTGGACTGCAAGGAGATCCAACCAGTCCATCCTAAAGGAGATCAGTCCTGGGTGTTTACTGAAAGGACTGATGTTGAAGGTGAAATGCCAGTGCTTTGGCCACCTGATGTGAAGAGCTGACTCATTTGAAAACACCCTGATGCTGGGAAAGATTGAGGGCAGAAGGAGAAGGGGACGACAGAGGATGAGATGGTTGGATGGCATCACCGACTCAATGGACATGGGTTTGGGTGGACTCCAGGAGTTGGTGATGGACAGGGAGTCCTGGCGTGCTGCAGTCCATGGGGTCGCAAAGAGTCAGACATGACTGAGCAACTGAACTGAACATACATATGTATGAGATAAAAGTGTAAAATTTCTACCAAAAAAATAGGAGAAAATCTTAGTAATTTGGGGTTAGACAAAGATTTCTCATACAAGAAGGACCACAAAAGACACAAAATATAAAGAAAAAAATTTATATAGTAGACATTATTAAAAACTTTTGCTCTTTAAAAGACACTATGGAGAAAATGAAAAGTCAAGCCATGGACTATCAAAACTTATCTGATAAAGAATTTATATTCAGAATATATTTAAAAAAATTCCTAGAACTCAATAATAAGACAATCCACTTTTAAAAGGGGCAAAAAATTTTTTTGAGATATTTCCATATAACCATTGGAATGGTTAAAATGAAGATTGACTACACTAAGTATTGGCAGAAGAACTGTAACTTTTATACAGTGTTGTTTGCAATATAAAATGTTATATCTATTTTGGAAAGTGGTTTGTCAGTAACTTAAAAATTTAAATTTATATCTTTTTAAACAATTTATTTATTTTTTATTAAAAGATAATTGCTTTACAGAATTTTGTTTTCTGTCAAACCTCAACATGAATCAGTCATACGTATACATATGGTGGTGGTTTATTCGCTAAGTCATGTCCAACTCTTGCGATTGCGTGGACTGTAGCCTGCCAGGCTCCTTTGTCCATGGGATTCTCCAGGCAAGAATACTGGAGTGGGCTGCTGTTTCCTTCTCCAAGGGACCTTCCCGACCCAGGAATGGAACCTGGGTCTCCTGCATTGCAGGCAGATGATTTACCAACTGAACTATGAGGGGAGCCCTAGGTATACATATATCCCCCTCCCTTTTGAACCTCCTTCCTATTTCCCTCCCCATCCCACCCCCTTTAGGTTGATACAGAGCTCCTATTTGAGTTTCCTGAGTCATACAGCAAATTCCTGTTGGTTATCTATTTTACATATGGATCAACTTATATCTCTTATATAACCCAGACATTTCAGTCCTAGGATTTTACCTGAGAAATGAAAGCATATAGTCACACAAAAACATATACACAAATGCTTATAGCAGCTTTCTTTGTAATTGCCCACACTGGAACCCAAAGTCTGTCACCTGGTGAATGGATAGAAAATGGTAGTACTAATATGTCCATATGGTGGTTCAAACAGTAAAGAGTCTGCCTGCAATGTGAGAGACCCGGGTTCAATCCCTGGGTCAGGAAGATTCCCTGGAGAAGGAAATGGCAATCCACTCCAGTATTCTTGCCTGGAAAAATCCCAACAGAGGACCCTGGAAGGTTATAGTCCATGGTGTTGCAAAGAGTCAGACACAGCTGAGCAACTAACACATCACACACCATGGAATACTATTCAACAATAAAAAGGAAAAAAGTATTGATATATGCAACAACATGGATGGATATTAAAATCTTTTGCTGAATGAGAAAAGTTTGACAAAGAAAGTGCATGCAGTATGATTTCATTGATATAAAGCAAACTGATCTATTAGGGCAGAAATCAGATCAGTGTTTGTTCGGGGCAGCGGTCAGGAGAGGGATAGATGACAAAGAGAGAAAACTCCTAGAGGGGATAGAAGTGCCTATCATCTTGATTGTGGTAATGGCTTCAAAGATGTAGGCTTATATCATGATGCAGTTACTATACTTACTGCACTTTACTGTATGTTGATGATACTTCAATAAAACTGTATGGCTTAATACATAGAAGAACTAGTTAGAATTCTAAATGTTTCTTAATTGAGCCCTACTAATTGGTTTCTGCAAACTGTTTTACCTGCAAATACTGTAGTCCTTTTGTAGTAACCAAAGACATATTTTGTCAGTGCCACTTCTTTCTCACATGAGTCACTCTGATCCTTCAGTTTTGAGTATAAATGCATCTATCAGTTCCAGTACTGATGATCAGTTTCCCAGAAAACTGCCACTAAATAGAAAAGAAGGACAGAATACTCCTCTACTTTTAGGCCTGCTGCCTGTTTGGTTTTGGGGAAGTTTGCTCTTTTAGAAATTTGTCAGCCAGGCATATTTAAAATCTTGTTTCATGTTGTCTACAGTCATAAGTGTAAGAGTTATTTTTAGTGCTAAAAAATGTATGAAGGCTCTGAAAATTCTAGATATCCATCCAACGACCTCAGTGGACATATATGAGATGAGGAATAGAAGACCACTGGTTCACAGTGTTTACAGAGTTATAACTTTATGTCCACATACATGTAAAATAGTGGGCCTCGCAGGTTGTTCAGTAGTAAAGGATCTGTCAGCCAATGCAGGAGACACAGGTTTGATCCCTGGTCCCAGAAGATCCCCTGGAGAAGGAAGTGGCAACTCACTCCAGTATTTTTGGCTGGGAAATCCCAAGGACAGAGAAGCCTCTGTGTGTGTTAGTCACTCAGTCGTGTCCGACTCTTTGTGACCCCATGGACTCTAGCTCACCAGTCTCCCCTAGGGAGGCAATCCATGGGGTTGCAAAGAGTTGGACACAACTTAGTGACTAAAAACAACATGTAAACTAGTAGTGATCGTACTAAAATTATATCATTTCTCCTAATGAGTCTACTGAGATTAGCAACATTTTAAATACAATTATTTGCTTTCTGAAAATCAAGTATGTACTTGTTAAACTTAAGCATAGGTAGTTCTCTCACTTCATGATTTAATAATATAAACACTGTTGTGCTTAACAATTACCTGTTACAGGATAAAGCCACAGATATTGTTTATAATCTAGGGTACTTTTTTTTTTGCTACTTCATTTCCTTGTTTAAAAAAGAAACTAGTTTTATTGAAATGTAATTCACACACTATACAACATATTGTTTTAACCACTTAAAGTGTACGGCAACAGTTCTTAGTACAGTCACAGAGTTGCACAACTGTCCCTGGGGTCTAATTCTAGACTATTTTTATCCTCAAAAGAAACCTATCTGTTAGTAGTCACTTCCCATCCTCCCTCTGCCCCACTCCCAGTCCTAAGCAACAACTCATGTACTTTCTGTCCCTATAGATTTGCTTGTTCTGGACACTCACACAAATAGAATCATACCTCAATCTTTTGTGACTGGCTTCTTTCACTTAGCATAATGTTTTGAAGATTTATCCATGTTGTAGAATGTATGAATATTTCATTTCATTTTATTCTGAATAAATCAGTTCCATTAATCAGTTGATGGATAAAAGCCTCTTGATGAAAGTGAAAGAGGAGAGTGAAAAAGTTGGCTTAAAGCTCAACATTCAGAAAACTAAGATCATGGCATCTGGTCCCATCACCTCATGGGAAATAGGTGGGCGAGCAATGGAAACAGTGAAAGACTTTATTTTTGGGGGTTCCAAAATTACTGAAGATGGTGATTGCAGCCATGAAATTAAAAGATGCTTACTCCTTGGAAGGAAAGTGATGACCAACCTAGATAGCATATTTAAAAGCAGAGACATTACTTTGTTAACAAAGGTTCGTCTAGTCAAGGCTGTGGTTTTTCCAGTGGTCATGTATGGATGTGAGAGTTGGACTGTGAAGAAAGCTGAGCGCCGAAGAATTGATGCTTTTGAACTGTGGTGTTGGAGAAGACTCTGGAGAGTCCCTTGGACTGCAAGGAGATCCAACCAGTCCATCCTAAAGGAGATCAGTCCTGGGTGTTCATTGGAAGGACTGATGCTGAAGCTGAAACTCCAATACTTTGGCCACCTCATGCGAAGAGTTGACTCATTGGAAAAGACCCTGATGCTGGGAGGGGTTGGGGGCAGGAGGAGAAGGGGACGACAGAGCATGAGATGGCTGGATGGCATCACCAACTCGATGGACATGAGTTTGAGTAAACTCCAGGAGTTGGTGACGGACAGGGAGGCCTGGTGTGCTGCGATTCATGGGGTCGCAAAGAGTCAGACACGACTGAGCGACTGAACTGAACTGAGCTGAACCATACTTTTTGGGCTTCCCTGGTGGCTCATTTATAAAGAATCTGCCTGCTAAGGCAGGAGATACGGGTTTGATCCCTGGGTTGGGAAGATACTGTGTAGAAGGAAATGGCAAACCACTACAGTATTCTTGCCTGGGAAATCACAAGGACATGCTACAACAACCCTACTTTTTGGATGTCATAAATAATGTTCTGTGAATATTTGTTCATAATACAAGTTTTGGTGTTGGATGTATATTTCCTTTTCTCTTGTATATGTATCTAGGAGTGGAAATATGGTTCATACAGTAACATTTTGAGGAACTACCAAAATTTTTACAAAGCATCTACACTATTTTATATTCCTACCAGCAATACAGAAAGCTTCCAATGTCTTAACAACAACCTAAAGTACTTCTCAAGTTTCATTTTATGCTATAAATTGTGGGTCTCGTGTTGCCAGAATACAGATATATTTTAAGGAAGTTCCTTTTTCCCACTTTGCAAAGAAGTTCCAGATATAATTTTTCTTTCTCTAGAAAATGGAGTTAGACTAGTTTATCTTAGGGTGTCCTCTAACTCTAAAAGTCTGTGCTTCTCTGAACCCTTCATCTTCCGTCAGAAAGAATGGCTCATGTTATTTGCACCTTATAGTTTGACCTAAATAATGATGTCTGCTTGGCAAGGAAAAATAAACAAAACTGAAGTCCAAAAACTGAGTCATTGTTTTAAGTAAATCTGCCTCTGCTAGTTGCCCTCTTTGCTTATAAGCCAAAATCATGGCATATTTTCTATGTTTTCAGTTGCTTTTGAAAAGTTCAAGTATTATTTTATAATGTATATACAATTTAGTAAATGGAGGGGAAAAGGAAGAAACTGAATCTACTTTCTACGTAAGTAACTTTCAGTGTGAAAATGGAATCACATTAAAAATTACCACCTAGAATGTTATATTCATAGTATCAAGCAATACCAACAAAAATATTAAAGCCATATTAAAGCTTTTCATTTATTCAAAAGCCACAAAATTCGAACTATGACCTAGTTGTCATTTTTCCTCTTGGATTAAACACCCAACCAGAGAAGGCAATGGCAACCCACTCCAGTACTCTTGCCTGGAAAATCCCATGGACAGAGGAGCCTGGTAGGCTCTGCCGTCCATGGGGTCGCAAAGAGTCGGACACAACTAAAGCAACTTAGCTGCAGCAGCAGCAGCAAACACCAAACAGATCTACACCTCACAGCTGTAGCTCATACATTTGACAATTACTCAAGCAACTCTAACACTCATGAGGAATCCAAAGGCAAAATGAAGAGGCTTCTCTCCACTGTTGATTTTGCCATTAATATTAGGCTATGAAATGTAAAATATAGAGGCAGCATAGCAAAAGAGCATAGGTTTTGGAGTTGATAGAAAACAGGGTTGAATCTTGCCTCTGCGATTTACTAGTTGAATAACTTTGGGAAAGTTTCTTACCTTGACTAAAACCGTTCACTCATCTCTTTGTTGTTTGGTCGCTCAGTCATGTCTTCCACTTTTATGACCCTGTGGACAGTAGCCCGCCAGGCTCCTCTGTCCGTGGGATTCCCCAAGCAAGAATACTGGCGTGGGTCGCCATTTCTTTTTCCAGGGGATCTTCCCAAACCAGGGATCCAACCCACGTCTCTTGCATCGCAGGCAGATTCTTCACCGCTGAGCCACATTTATATAAAATCTCATTAAATGAGATTAATAGCTCTTATGCCATTGGGTTGTTAACAGGATCAAATAGGTAAAGTGTTGTATATAAAATATGTGTCAATAAATTTTAGGGTTTTTTTGTTTTGCCTGAAAATGTTCCTTGAGGGCTCAGGATTTAAATATATATCACCTTTCCGGTCTGGGAATCTGTCTTTGATTTAGATCAGTATGGAAGTGTTTTATTAGAGCCTAGTTAGGAATTGATTCCTTAACTTGTGATATTTTCTGTCCATTAGATTTAGGTGAGGTTTTTATACATTTGTTTTCTTCTTAGTCTACTGGTTTACATTTTCAGTAATCCACATTGAATTTATTCCTAGGAACTTAGTTTGGGAACATTTTCCTTATTCTCATCTTCCTCAACGAAAGCAGAAATTTGAGAAAGTTAATTAAGTTTTAGACGATTTAACAACAAGATGATCATCGTTGTTGACAAATAACTTGAAATTCGATGTTCTTAGAAATGGAGCATTTATCCAATTGCTTGATACAATTATGATTATTATATCTTTCAATTTTCTTGGGATGCTTCTTTAGATAAAAAGACTAAAATCAGTTCTACTTATGTGCTTTTTCATATCTGTATTTCAAGATGTTTATCATTCAGTTAATGTACATAATACTCCTCTGAAACTCATGGTCCAGAAACATTAATTAACTTATTTTACAAGTGAGTAAACTGCAACCTAAAATGGTTGAGTTGCTTAAGGCATCTAGACAAGTCTCGGGAAGTTAACAGCAGCTCAAGCTCCAAGCCTTGTTTAATTAATATTGTATCCAGGAAATGAGTTCCTCTTAAAAGCAGAAATCTTTTACCATTCTAACACGTCCCCAGAGAAGCCCTTAAGGGTGTTTGTTTTGTTTGTCTGTTTTTTTTTTTCTTGCTAGGTTCTTATTTATTTATATGAAAAATGCTTGAAATCTCCTGCTTCAAACAAATCCTTCTCTTCAATGCTAATAACATTGTTTATCTTGCATGTGTGTTTCTCACTCTTGGTAGGTTCCTTTTCAAGCTATTAAGTTTTGCTTCCCAGCATTCTTTTTTTTTTGCCTTATACTTAGTATTTAACTATTATGCTGATAGTATGAGATTCCATTCATTAGATTTCTTGCTATTGTCTCTTGACTTAATAAATTTGCTATAAGGCCTCGTTGATTTTCTTACTGACTCTTTGCAACCTCATGGACTGTAGCCTGCCAGGCTCCTCTGTCCATGAAATTCTCCAGGCCAGAATACCAGAGTGGGTAGCCTATCCCTTCTCCAGGCAATCTCTCCAACCCAGAGAGCAAACCCAGGTCTCTGGCATTGCAGGCTGATTCTTTATCGTCTGAGCCACCAGGGAAGCCCTGTGTATCTTTAGAAATGTAATTTAAAAAATTCTATTCACTCTAGGTTTGTGTACTCCCCCAACAAAGCACGAAGGCCTCCTAAATACCTGATTCCTTTTCCCTCCATCCACAGAGATGCTGTCTTAGTTCATTCTTACTAGATCCACTGGACCACTAAGTGGCTTTCTGAAAAGGGTATCCTTTGTCTTTTTTTCTTTTTTATTTGGCTGTTTTGTGTCTTAGTTGTCTTAGTTGTGAGATCTCTATTGGGTCATTTGGGATCTTTCATTGCAGCTCATGGACTCTCTAGTTGTGTCCTGCAGGCTCCAGAGTGTGTGGGTTCAGCAGCTGCGGCATGTGGGCTCTTAGTTCCCCAACCAGGGATTGAACCCACATCCCCTGCATTGCAAAGCCGATTCCTTTTTTATTTTTTATAGAGATTTAAAAAAAAAATTATTTTTATTTTTGGCTGTCCTGAGTCTTCGTTGCCACGTAGGCTTCTCTCTAGTTGTGGCGAGCGAGGGCTACTCTCTAGCTGCAATGTGCGGGTTTCTCACTGCAGTGGGTTCTCTCGTCGTAGAGCACGGGCTCGAGGGCATTCGGGCTTCAGCAGGGCGGCTCCCAGGCTCTAGAGCCCAGGCTCATTAGTTGTGGTGCTCGGGCTTCATTGCTCCAAGGCATGTGGGATCTTCCTGACCCCCATGACCCATGGATCAAACACATGTCCTCCGCATTGGCGGGCGGATTCTTTACCACTGAGTCACCAGGGAAGCCCCAAGGTGGATTTTTAATCACTGGGCCACAAGGGAAGTCCCATTGCCTGTTGTTTTTAATCATCACAGGTAATGTCTACAGAATCATGTTTCTATAGTTTAATTCTGATCATATCTGTATGCTGCTTAAAAACTTTGAATGGCTCACCTTAAGTTAGAGTAAGATGGGATCTCCTTGGCATACCATGCCCCTTTTGATCTGGCATGCACTCACTTTGCCAGACTCATGTAGTTCCATTCTGGACTATAGTCACACTACAATATTATCCTCTCTGCTTCTGCATATACAGTAATCATTTCCAGACAAATAAGTAAGACATTTAAAGATTGAGTTAAATAATTCCACTTACAGACTATTAATTGAGAGAAGGAAATGGCAACCCTCTCCAGTGTTCCTGCCTGGAGAATCCCAAGGACGGAGGAGCCTAGTGGGCTACAGTCCACGGGGTCGCAAAGAGATGGACACGACTGAGCAACTTCACTTCACAGACTATTAATACTGGCATAGGAATGTCTCTTCAATATCTTATAGTTCTAATATTTGCCTCAAGCATTCGTTTAAAAATGTGTTAAGCATATACATATCACACAGGATACTTTCCAATGTTAGACCATTTACATCTTTTTTTTCTGCTGTATCAACTTAAAGATCCATAGTTTAACATCTAAAATCATAGCCATGACAACAGTATTTAAACAACCATCCATTTTTTCTGTAATTTAAATCACATATCTAGGGAAACCATCTATTATCTTTACTCTTGACTGTATTCTACTAACAACAGGTGAAGACTTTATTTTACAGATGAGGCGTGAATGATTTGAAACTAGGTTTACAGACTTGCCCACCATGATCCAGTGTTGCTATTGCTTTTTCCGTCCTGTCAGGGCCTTTTGGAATGGGCCTTCTCCCATTCACCCAGGGCCACAGCATCAGATTTTGCTTGAGAGAGTCCCGCTTCTGAGGAGCAGCTGAATCAACATTAGGCAGCTAGGATTCAGAATTTGGTGACCAGTTTCTTAAGAATAGGCACAGCATGAAGTGAAATTCAATTAAATGTTACGTTTATAATTATATGTCATATTACTGAAAAACTCATTTTTTAATGATTACTGACTCTTATGTAATGCTCTATTTGCTATTGTTAGTATGCTTTGTTGTGTCCGAAATTTAAGTGCCTAAACGTAAGTTACTATAATAAACCAATAGATAATCATATATAAAACAATTACATAAATAACAGCTTCCAACTATTTTAAAATACTTTAATCTCAGAAAATCTGCACAGCCTGCTGGAAACATCCATCAATTGTTACTCAAAGATGCTAGAAGTTTATAGTGATTTCTTTTTAGGTGACTAGAATGCTAAGTGTTTAATAGGTTAGCCTTAAATAATAAATTATTGGAAATGAACAATATATTATTGGAAATCTAGCATTTATTCTGATATTTAATATTATACCAGGTCCTAAATATTAAACTTATTAATATCAATAGTAAAGTTCCAAACTCTCATTTTTTTATTTTAGCATTTTGTTTGGTTACTGGCCTATAATTTTCTTTTAAAAGTTTGAGTTGACTGCCACTGCAAATTTTCCATAAGCAAGTAATGACAAAAAGTATATTCGATAAATCCCTTTCAAAAGACAGATCTCGAAAAGGTTCTGCAACTCCAAAATGTGTATTAGTTTAGCATAAAAAAGTAACTTACATGCAATACTAAATATAAATTACCAGAACTAGTAAGTGTTCAAGTTTTGATGTTTCATTGTATTCTTGTTTTTAAAAAGTTTTGCTTTTCCTGATTTCAAAAGAAGTAGAGTCATTTTAGAAAAAAATGGAAAACCCAGAAAAGCACAGAAAAGAAAAAATAATAAATTACCAGTAATTGTTCTACCACAGAAATAACCTCAATTTATATTTTAAAGTTTATCTTTCTAGTTTTGCTTTTTCCTAGCAACTGCAATTTTTTATTTTGGTCTTTGTGCTAGTCTCCTCAGATAAAGGTGTGTACAGGAATCTTACATAATAGAGATCTAAGATATGAGATCTCTACCTACCCCTCCCCTCTCTTTCATGATAGAAACTACTTCTGATCTTTTTTTTTTTTTGGTCATATCTGGACTTGGTATACAGAGTTGGTGACTAAAGGATACAAGTTTATATTTTTGACAGAATCAAAGAAACCAGGGGAAAACTTTTTTTCAGATAAATATTTTAATAAAAGTATCACACAAAGTTGTATATATATATATACATACAACTATTTACAAACATGCAAGCATATGTACAAACACAAGAAAGGAATACACAGGAAATAATGTGTGTTAGGATACTGAAATTCTTTTTCTTTTAAATTATTTTGTAATTATTTTACACCAAGGCAGGACTATTTTAGTTTCAGAGAATCTTGTATAAATGTATTTGTTCAAGAGCTTCTCTGTCAATATCCTTTTCTGGGAATACATCATAGTTCAGCGGTATCTCTTCAACCCAAGGAGATAACTGTATATTAACCTGAGGGAAAAAAAAATTGTTCATATTATAAACAAATATGAAAATTACAGAACGAACCTACTCTTTTCAATTTCAAGAAATCAGATTTATATTACAGTGAGAGGGACTAAGTTCTACACGGTGCCACATGAACAGTTCTTTGTCATAGTAAATGGCAGGCCTGTAGATTCAGGGACTTAATTAATTTACCTTGATTTGGGAACTTGAAAGGATAAAGAACATATACAATAGAGTAATTATTTTAATGTAACTAGTTTAATAAACTAGCTTAAACAATAAAGGATTAAAACAACAATGGGAGTGCACAGAGAAACTTCGTATACACACAGTGATGGTGCTAACAAGTTGCATGAGAGGAGCTAATCTCCCCCTATGACCCTCATCAGGCTCTTCCCTTCACATTGCAAACTTGGGTCTCCAAGACACAGAAATTCTTGAGCTACCAATGGATATACCTACTTAAAGAAGTTTCATTAAATCAGAAAGTAATAATGTTATTCAAGAATTCATATGTAAGGACTCTTTCAAAGACATTTTACTTTGGTAACTGAAAATCACTGAATTATTTCAATACATATAAACATTATAAATTGGAGAGCATGTATTTTACAAGGTGTGTTTTTTTTTTTTTTTTTTTTTACAAGGTGTGTTTTTATGAGTATGGTAAAGTACGGCAGAATCACACCACTCACGTGGTAGAGATCTCAAGGGGAGGGAACTGGGGAGATTACCATCATGTATTCATGTATCTCTGGATTATTTCTCCTGTTATGGTAAACATGACTGTAATTTAGATGACTGACAACAATTTTTGAAGAAGGTATTATTCATGATTGTTTAGTTTCTTTTTTTGTTTGTTTGTTTAGTTTCTTAAAGGAAGAAATAAGATACTTAAATTTTGCAGTGATTATATGCAATGGAAGCACTATGAAAGAAAATGATATGATTCTGTATTAAGAAATGCTATAATATCTCATCGAGGAGTCTCAAAGGGCTTTACAAATATTAACTAACCTTTAAAAAAGAGTCATTTTATTGGGATGAATCTTATTATTAACTATCAACCTTATTTTGTATGGAGAATCTGAGGAATATAGAAGCAGCTTGAGCAAGACTCCAAACTGACCTAGAAGCTAAACTGTGTTCAGGATATGGCCTCCAACCCACTTACTGGAGAAAAAGTTATGATGTAGGTGTTTTTAAGTCTCTTACAAATACTTAATAGCATTTGTTAACCTAAAACTGTAACTCCACAGTTAGAAACTCGTGCCCATCGAGTCGGTGATGCCATCCAGCCATCTCATCCTCTGTCGTCTCCTTCTCCTCCTGCCCCCAATCCCTCCCAGCATCAGGGTCTTTTCCAATGAGTCAACTCTTCACATCAGGTGGCCAAAGTATTGGAGTTTCAGCTTCAGCATCAGTCCTTCCAATGAACACCCAGGACTGATCTCCTTTAGGATGGACTGGTTGGATCTCCTTGCTGTCCAAGGGACTCTCCAGAGTCTTCTCCAACACCACAGTTAAAAAGCATCAATTTTTTGGCGCTCAGCTTTCTTCACAGTCCAACTCTCACATCCATACATGACCACTGGAAAAATCATAGCCTTGACCAGATGGACCTTTGTTGGCAAAGTAATGTCTCTACTCCACTGTGATTCATGGGGTCGCAAAGAGTTGGACACGACTGAGCAACTGAACTGAACTGAGTTAGAAAAATTGAGTGGAGAAGCAAAGGTATCTACATCAGGATCAGAATGACATTCTCAGAGCTCTGGAGGAATGTGAATAAACCACAGAACAGTTCTTCAGCCATAAGGTTTTGCTACTCTTTCTAGTGTTGTCACTGTGTTCAGACTGAACATTTCTAGAATAGTGTAACAGCTATCAGAAAAGAGCAGGAGAAAAGTTTTGACAATAAAAGTGCTGGGAAAGAAGCTTACATACCTGAAGACCCGAGAGGGAATCTTCCAGGCCTGGTACTGTCACCAATAACGACCCTTGTTTCCTTACATTATGGCAGATATATTCCCAGGCTCTACAACACATTAAAAACTTCTATGTTAGGGTTTACCAGACACTGGATATTTTTTAAAAATGAAGATGACAAAAGCATATGCAGCATAGGTGATATCTAGAAATCCAGATGGGCAAAAACGTTAGCCTGCAGGGAACAGAGCTGCGGCAACATACTAGTAATTGGTAAAGTCAGTTCCTGAAGGGATGTTGGCAAAATTGTGGAGTTACAATACTGAGAGAGATTTAACAAGATGGGGGATTAGGGTTAATACAAGCAATTGTGAGTAAGACCACAAAGAAGTTTTCAGAACTGATACAGATGTTAAAGCTGGATCATGGTTAAAGCCTCCTCAATTCTTTATGATCTGTCAAACTTCCTACAGAATGGAACCAAGCCGAGGGGAGTGGGTGGGAAAGAGTCATGGAGAAAAGCCACAGAAGCCAGAAAACAAGCAAAGGCTAATAATAAGAACATAATATGTAGATCTTTTAAAATAACATCAAGTGTGCAATCATCCTTTATTTGGCTGTCAGAAATACTCAGCGGAAAGCCTTGTGGACAACGTGATGCCTGAGAAGTTCAGTGTGATCAGCTAGGTGTAAGGCACAGAGGCAGGCTGTGTGCACATGTATGTGTCAGAGGGCAGTATTTGACCAGCTGTGATTAGCCTGTAGTGCAGACACGAATGGGATTTCTACACTGCATGAGGAGTACCCCCCACTGGGGGGCAGGGGTCAAGCAGAGCAAGAAGTGCACGCCTTGCAGGGGGGCAGGTGGGCGGCTGTGTTGTTTGCACTCACTTTAGTTCTAGCAATGGCTATTGGGTGTAGTCCATTCTGGGGCTTTTTAGGCAAAATGATAACAAATGCTCTTTTTCTCAGGTTAGATCTAAAACCAACTAGCAGTGTTTGATAATAATTATCGCTGTGCTTGGGCTAGAGCTGTCTGTTGTTTTGATGCAGTTCCCTAAAAATGATGTTTTTTCAAGTCTGTTTAGTAAGATTGAAGAAGCTGATTATATTAGCACGATTGGCCATGGCTCTAAAAATAGCACTTGCTGCTTCTGAGAAGTTGTCATTGCAGTAGTTGTATAGGTTTTGCTTACTGAAAAAATACACAGAGGTACCTTTTAAACTAAGACTTACTCTACTTGCTACAATATAGAATAATACAGGTAAATGATCAGTTCTGTCAGAATGATTCTAATATCAGAATGCTTTATCTTCTAAACTTTCTCCTGTGTATTGTCATTCATGAAGATAATTATCTATATTTAAAATTCATTGCACTTGACTAATTTGGAGAAATGACTGAACACACGGGGTCAATACCTATTTGGTGAGTCATGCAGAGTTTGCAAATGAATTTTCCAAGATAGCACAAGCATGCAGCAGTTCCAGTATCAAGTTGACCAGTAATATCTGTCATTCTTCAGCATTTAAAATCTTCCTTTATGAATCTTCCAAGAGTTTAAGGTGCTTTTCTCTTTTAACTTCTTATAATATTGGTATTATTTCATTCTCTAACCATTATTTAACGTTTTGACTACTGGTCATGAACTTGAAAAGGTAAAAAGCTACACAAACTTTGTCCACTGGAAATTAAAGAGTGCACTATGGTTAAAACAACTTTGTTCATGTTATGTTTCTGGTCTTTACCCTGTGAACAAAAAATCATCACCTGTTCTGGCTGCACTTTGATGATATGATTAGCTTTCTGTTGAACAAGTTTCTTTATAAACAATTTACATTGATAATTTTATACTGATCTTAACCTAGAAGTAATAGATGTGTGCATGTGTGTGTGAGAGAGAGAAAGAGAGCGAGAGAAAGAGAGAGGGTGAAGGGATAGCAAATAGAGGTTTAGTCATTCAAGATTCTGCTCCATATTAACTGTTTATGGTCTATAATTATGTACCTTTTTATTTCTAAGCAGTAGAAATCTCCCTGATGCACGAATACAAACATGAATGCAATGCCCTTTCATACATATGGAAAGGCGCTTTCTTTTATCTAGAGTTACATATGTCATTATGATAAATAAGTTAGTAAGCCTAACTGACCAGAAAATCAGTATCTTGGACTGTAAGAATTTTCTAATTAGAGGAGCCTGTTAAGTCCTGATGAGAAGTCAGAAAAGTCACAGGAAACTCCCTGTGGTCCAGTGGTTAGGATTCCATGCTTTCACTGCCTAGAGCATGGGTAAGATCCCTGCTTGGGGAACTAAGATCCCACAAGCAATGTAGTAGTGTGGTCAAAAATTAAAAAAAAGAAACAAAAAAAACTGATCACAGATTTGCTAATTTTTCTATTGCTTAAATAGTGGAATAAAGTCTAGGAACCTATTATTACTATCTTAATACATTTTAAAAATTTGGTAATTATTCATTGTTTTTTAGGTGAATATTCTTATATCTTGTTCTATAGTCATTTATGGGCAGCAGTTAAGTCCCATCATTCTGTGACAGGATAGCAAAAGGACATGTGTTTTTTCAAAGAAAAGAAAACTGAGGCAGAAAAAAATTTAAGACCCACTGGGAACTGATAATTAACTTCTTGCATCCCTGACTGCGAAGAAAAAGCTTGGGTCATGACACCATTTTCTTTTTTTTTTAAATTAATTTATTTATTTTAATTGGAGGCTAATTACTTTACAATATTATACTGGTTTTTGCCATACATTGCATGACACCATTTTCTATCTCCTCAAAATCAGATGTAATATTTTACAAGGTTAGACAACCAAAGTTTATTTTTATTTTCACTTAGACATAACAGATTTTCTTATTAATATAATCTCCTGAGAGTTGAGGTCATTTCTAAAAAGTTTAATATTACTTCAGGGCCCCAAGTTCAATTTGTGGTAGGGGAACGAAGGTCCTACAAGCCTGGCCATGCCAAAATAAATAAATAAATAAATAACATACCTGGCCTGTTCTGTCTCATTAAGAAAATATTCGAAGACATTATTCATTATAATAACATCAGCATTCTGCAGAAGTAAACTTTGTGTACAAATGTTCGCATGAAGCACCTAAAGAATGAATTAATGTAAGAAGACAGGACACCATGTCACATAACCACTTAAGGAATAGCTGCTCATTCAATGACATTGGGAGGCAGGCGGTAAGGGAGATTCACACTTCTTAAAATGGGAGTACAGTATATTTACTACTACTGCCTTTGAAGATACTTAATATCTAATAAAAACCATAAACTTGTGAAAACTTTATTTTTTAGATAGACTTATTTATATAGTCATAATTACACTCTCTTCACTCCCAATTTAGAGCTTGTTCTACTGTATCAGTAGTTATGAGTCAAAGGAACTAGGTTCAAATTCTGGCTGCATTATCAACTAGGTTTATACATTTGAGTAGTCAAATGTCTTCATAAATAAAATGGAGTAATATCCATCCTGATTCACAGAATCAAATGGGACTAAGTAAAGTTTAAAAAGTGTAAAATGTTAATACAAATATGTTAACTGGCCTTGTCTGACTCTTCATCCAAAATTTACTTGAATATATTATCTATCCAAGAAAGCAAACAAAACAATTTAGAAAATTAAATACCTCAAAAAATTAGCTTAGACTATTATCAACAAGTTTTGTAGAACACAGGCAAGATAACAAGAAATATTTATTTGCTCAAGAGCAAAGCAAATTAACTTTTATTTTAAAAGAAGAGAAAAAGTTTTTTGTATTATATGATTTTTTTCCAAAAAAGCACTTAGTCTTACAAATAAATAATATGCAGAGGTGTTTTTCAGAATGTTTAAATCTTGATTTCTAATTAAGTTGATATTCCTCTTATTTATGTGATTTATTATGTAACAGCAGTGTGTATTTGTTCACTAAATATGGAATAGTGAGAAAAATCTATAAATTTAATATTGGACAATGAATTCTCTTTGATCACTTGCCTCTCAATTTATAACATGAGAGAAAAAAAGGAAGGATGAAAGGAGGAAGAGAACAAAAAGTTTTCCTTCTATAAAAAGGTGAAGGCTAGATTCTGAATCTTACTAAGGTACATCTTTGAATATTAGATTGAACTGAACACCAGAAATCCTTAGATACCCAGTACTTCTGTGCACTGCCATTGGAAGTGTAGGATCACTAGTGAAATGATAAGGATTATGGCATTAACCAAAAAACTTCCTTTCCCCTTTTTGGTTATTTTTCCCCTTACCTATAACAAACAGAAAATTACTGTCACAGCCCAACTCAGGGCATCATCCTCCCATGAACTGTTAGTCTGTGGTACCCACAATTCCTCTTGCAAATTTATAAAAGAAGATAAAGAACTGTGAGCATTACTTAATCTTTTTGCTTACTTTCAACATTCAGGGTTTAATTAAACACACATCTGACAACATGAAGATATTTAAAATTGCTGCTAACAAAACTATAGTTGATATGAAGAAAACTAAGAAAAAAATTCTACTTTCTAATAAAATTGGGGAGGAAGAGAAAAGTGTGAGTGGAACATAATGATAATAATTCATCTTCATTATTAATGTTATAAAATATTAACTCAATCTATTTCTATACAACAGCAATGAAGGATAGATTCAAATATTTTCCAACTCCAGTAGAGAAGAAAGTTGGCTAAATTTGCTACACAATGGACAAGAGAATAAATATTTTAAAAAGTACCTTTATTCTGTCAGTGAACTGATACTTTTTTATGATCATTTCCTGCAACTGGCAAAAGTCTCCATTCAGTTCTACTCCATACAGTTGTGATGCTGAACTGTAAAGATAACCCTAAAATATGAAGACACATGATGCAAAAGAATTAACTTTTAGTTGTGGGTTTATTTCTACTTGAAATTTTAAAAGTCAAACTTTTAAAAGAGAATTCAATAAACTAAAAATAAAAGTAAAGATAAATAACATTATATAATTTATGTAAAACAACTTCAAGAACTTAGACTCTTACTCATCAAGACCTCAATTGTACTTTATTAATTTCCATTATTTAAAAGTAATTTTATCTTATTTATCAAATATTACTATTTTAAGCCCTCCCTTTATGTATATTTGTAGAAGAATACATTTTTTCCAAATAAAGGCTAAACTTCCTAAAAGCATAGAAATAAAAAAATAATTATGTTTTTTGGATTGATTTCTCACTTTTCTCGATAAAACTACATTCAAAAAAGTTGGAAATAAGGAAAGTGATCACATATAGATTCTTTCTTTAATATCCTATTTCTGTAATTTCTTAGAACGTTACATCAGGGGAAAGTAAGAAAGGTGTTAACCTATTGGAAATATCATGGACACTCAGCACAGTCTGACATAAGATGCGGGTGGCTGGAGAGTGTGTTCTGTTTAGCTTATGGAAGCCAGCCTGCTGTTTGGTAAATCCATCAAAGATAACTGCCCATCAGTTAACAAGGATCATCAAAAACAGACTATGTATTATTATCTATCTATTTTTGGTTGTAATAACAAAAACAATCTGGAAGGAGAGGTCAAACCGTATTCTGAAGACCATTTTACATCAACTAATACCTATGTGTAAACTCAATTTATATTTATAGCTCACCATAGATATTTAGAATATGTTCAACAAAGCATATGTAAGTACTCAAAAAAAATTGTTGACTGAATCAGGGACCTCTGTAGAGGAAAATGACCATATGTTTAATCTGGTTGATGCTGCCAAACACCTGCACAGTCACAAATATTCAGCTATATTTGTTTCTAACAAATAAAATAAACAAGAGTGGACAAAATATGGTAAACAATCATAATCTCTAATGTTCACCAAGCAAAATCAGCAGATAAACTGTACTTTCCATTATGGCTGTCTTTTCTAACTGTAGGACAAAAGTCAATGCTGAAAAATAAATGAAGCATGAAAGGGTTAACTGTTTCTGTTTAGAGTAGGCAGTGATGCTGGGAACGGACAGAGCCTGTTCCTGGCATGAACTCCTACGGCTGCTGGCCACATGTTTTAACACGTCTGCTAATGACAACCAGAAACCACATTTCAGTTTTTTTGATAAAACCATTTAAGAACATTAAAAATATTCATGATTTGAATTTTTTTTAAAGAGTCACATTGAAGTGATATCTCAGACACAAAAATCTACGTTCAGACTTTGGATCACTGAAAACCACAGTGTGTCCTGTGTCCAAGATGATATCATCTGCTTTGCTCACTTACAGGTGAGGATATTGATGCCAGGGGTGTGGAGTGATTTGCTCATGGCTGTGAGCTATTCCCTAGTTGAGCAAATTTGTCAGTTTTATAAGCGCTCTTATCAAAGCTCCGCGTGCTATACTGTTTTACGACAGTACAGAAAATGGAGTTAGACGCGCGGTAAGTGAGTGACAGAATACCAAAGTGTTATGAGGGCCATCTGTTCCTGTTTTGCTGAAATTCCTTCACTTGTGTGACAGAGACAAACCAGGAGAGGAGATCAGAGAGCTGGCCTTTGAAAGGTCCAAATTCAATACACTATTTTAACCATATTATTCTATTACTCTAATAAAGCAAGCCAAGCTGTCACCTTAGATGGTGGCAGGCAAAACTGTTGCCAGTAGGAGAAGAAAGTATTTCCAAATGTTGACTATGTCCCCAAGCTGGACTTTACCCCATAAAGGACGGTGCCAAGCCTGGAGCCAACGTCAACCAAGACCTTTCCCGACAGATCAGGGAGTACGTGACGATAAATGAATTTCAATTCCATGAGAGAGAAGGAATGAGAAATAAACCCTGGAGAATGAGAACAAACATTAAATTTTGCTTGAGGATTAACAGTTCCATTCCGTATTTCTAATTCTTTCACCTATAAAGTGTATTTCATGCTTTTCTTAATCGATGAAAGCCATTCAGAGGTTATTTAGAAAACACTAGTGTAATAACTTTGCACTCATTCACTCTGAGCTGTAAGACACAAGAACAAACACGCAATCTCTGACATTTAGGAGGCCTCTAGAAAACGGTTACTCAGCTGGCTCTCCCTACCCCCATGCTTCTCATCTCTTTCTCTTCCATCCTCTAGGGTGTCCTAGGCCTTTCTCTTCCTTGTCTCCCAATGAACTGCTTTTCCCTGAGACTGCTTCCTAACTCCCATAGCACCTGTTTTTCTCATTCTACCCCAGAGCCATCCACAGAGCCTCCACCTCTCACTGCATAGACTGTAAACTACCAAATGAATGACCATCTCTGGAGTGGAACAATGTGGCGCCCTGGCCAACCTCAAGTGTGGTCTGGAGAGCCGGAGATGGGTGGTATGGAAGGAGGTTAAGACACTGCTAAATTGTTATTTCCCTTAGTTTAATTGCTATAATTTCTAACCTCCTAGCCCATTTTCTCACTCCATTATTTCTGTAATGAAATACTTAGGAGAGCCTGAGTCTGTTTTTTTCTGATATGGAGGTAACCCAAAGATTTTCTTTATTGTGTGCTAGTACATAATCTAATGGTCAGGAAACTTTGATCATAACTAATGAATGGTGGCAAATAAAATGGAAGCAATCAGGCTAATCCCTGGCAAGAAAAGAAAGGGTGACTAGGCCTCAGAAGTAACACTGGAGGTGGTGGGGTGCAAGGGCATTCAGCACCATAGTCTTTATTTCCCCTCATCCTCACTGCCCTCTTTGCCACGTTAGTGCTCCTGCGCTGGGCTAGAGTCATTAGTGTCTTATAGATGACAAACTCCTTTCATATAGGAAAGAAGAGCCCCACACGGTGACAGCTTTCTCACACTCACTGTAGTTATCTGGGCTAGTCTGGGCACCCAGTCACTATTTATAATCTGATTTTTATGTGAAAATGCATCCTAATCTCCCAAATTTTTCTTTATTGAACATAGCTCTTCTATAAATTTCTGTACATCAGATCTGAAATGGTATTATAATTAGAATCCACTTTTTAATTCTCCCTCTATTGTTCTTGTCTAAGTCTTCTATTTTGTGAACTCCAACCACTTCAAATGAATCTTAAAGCAGTAAACCAGGGTAGTTTAATCCCCAACTATAATACAGGTACAACAAATTTGTAGTAGCCACATATTACAAATTTGGTAGCAGTGAACTTTTGAGAATAATATTACCTAAGATCAGTAACATGAGCACATTACTACTCACCCACTCTAAGTAATGCCTCAAAATCTAGGTTAGCAGGGAGACTGAAATAGCATGTTTAAAGTAATACCCTAGACAATCATATCCAGTTTAAACAAAAGATACAGTAACAGAAGAGTTTACATCTTAGCAGCATGGAGTCAGTCTAGTTTCCGGGTTGAAACACAGGTGTTGAGGGACAGAGATGCAGGAGACTATGACTAGAGCTGTCCTGTGTTACAGGCAGGAGATGCTCCATGTCAAATCACAGCCTGCATAAACTCTCAAAGATTATCCACCTCTGGCTTCTGAGTATGCACCCATCCAACAATATCAGATTACTGACTTCTGAGTATGCACCCATCCAACAATATCAGATTACCAACTTCGCAAGTAGATATTTCTATGGGGAGAAAGTTTTCAGCTCCCTTGGCAGTTATATTTCTCACTGTAAATAAATCACTGCTATGCATAAATGTGAATCTCTTTTGAGTATATAACGTATGATTTAGTTTCCCCATATTCAACCACTTCCAATTAGTTTCAGGACCTGAGAAGTCACCTCCAATTAAATATGTTCAGTAAAAAGCAGAAATACTCCCACAGGGGACATGAAGGGGCCTAACCTCCCTGGACAATGTTTCTATTTAGTTTCTCTGATTTTAGTAATTGGTAATAGCTAGGCTGCAGGTTGGCCTTTTGCTTTTAAAAAAGTCAAAAAACAGTGAACGCCTGGTCAACAACCCGCATAGTCATGACACGTAAGGAAAAGTGCACACAAAGTCGTCAGGTTTGCAGGCTCGAGTGCCCACCTAGAGGTGCTGTCCGATGTGAGCCGCACACCATACAGTAGTTTCTGCTCATTTTTCCTTCCTCACATAATGAATCAATAAAGTCTTCATCATAAAGGAATGCATCAACGTGAACTGTGGGTTCTGGCTGCTGCTGTATCTGGTGGAGAGAAGAAAGACATCAAAAGAAACAGAGTACAAAGAAGTCTCTTTTTATTGCTAAATAAGGCAAAACATCAGTGGTTCATATGCTGAAATTCTGAGAGCAACAACAGCCAGAAAGACAAGTTTCACTCATGGAAGTCAGCAACTCTGCTTTCACGCTATTTTTGAGACACTGGCAACTTGCTATTTGACCATGTCATGATGCAAAACATGGCTATTAGAAACCGATAAAAATTTAAGTTGAAAGGAGTATTTTGAGATCATTTTATCCATCCTAAGTAGTATATTTTACAAATAAGGAAACATACCCAGAGAGATTTCTCCCAAGAACTGACATTAGTTAGTTCAGAGGGGGAGAGGAGAAACTGATACTAGGTCTTCTGAGTCTACTTGTCAGGGACTTACCCATCAAAATACTTGGCAAGTAATCTTTGCCCAGAAGCAAAGTTTTCAAATAATAAAAAATGTTTAGTAAAATTTCATGCTTACAATTAATAATAGCACTTAATGCTGGTAGTACATGGTATAACAGCAAGCAGCTACAAAGAAAAACAATGTTTGTTCCCTTCTACTTCAAGGATAATAAAGAATCAACAAAAGGGTGAACTTCACCCTGATAAAAGTCAGGGAAATGGAACAGGGCAGAGAAAACCAAGACAATTACATAGGCAGGGACAGATTACTGTTGTATTGCTGGGCCTTGATTTGGGGTGGGGTGGGGTCGGCTTGGCAAACAGGACACCCTCAAAAAATATCTTTTGAATGAATGGTACTAGGGAGCCAGGGGGTTACCGACTCAAAAGAATTGGGGAAACGGATAAAGCACCAAATGAAAAAGCAGAATTCAGGACTATTGATTAGGCTGGAAAGGCTAATGGGGTTAGAGAAGAGTAGGAGAAACCTCAAGTAGCACTAGGAATAAATTAATTTAATGTATTTACTTTTTGGAGAGCTAGATGTTCTGAGGAAAGCATGGTTTCTAGAGGTAAGCAATTCCGAAGGTCTTCTGCTATGTTTTTCAATATAACATCATTATTGTCTTGAGTGAATTCATCAAAATCTCCTGCCAAAAAAAAAAAAGTCTAAGTTTTTATGGTTGCAGTCATACCTAGACTAAGTGATTACAATGGATGGTTATCTTCTATTAGATAGCATCAATTTATAACAATAAATAAACATTCTAGGTCCAATGAAATATTCAAATTCTAACAAATGTTCCATGGAAAACATTGAGTTTTTTTTCTAAGCTGCTTGAAAATATAAAACTTGACTATTTCAGCCTGTTATAGAACAACTAAGGCATTTAAAAATTATGTAGTACTCTTACTACTTAAACTTACTAGTAAGTAGTCAAATATTCCTTTTGTGACCATATAGACTTTATAACTTTAGGAGGCATCGCATAGGGATAACTTTAATCTGAGCATCCCTGACTCCAATAAAATGAACCCAAGATTTCAGATAATAAGCACAAACACATGGCACCAACAATAGAATAAACTTTACAAGAATCATGTTGCTCTGCTGCATCTGAACAGCAGATAAAATGATCATTAAAACAGCACATTTCTGATGGCTCTGGCCTACTTTTGGACATACTGGAAAAAGGGGAGTGAGTGTGTGTGCCAAAGTATATAGCAATAAAGATGAAGAAAGTAAGTGATACTTTGTGAATTTATGTGAGGACGTAAATGTGGTTTTTTTTTTTTTTTCATTGTTCTGTTTTTTCAACTTACCTGTGTTCAATTTTTTTTTAATTGGCTCTAAAAAAGTATGGTTTCTAAGTAGCTCATACATAATTTTAAGTAGAAAAGACTCACCTTGAAGTAAAACACTGTAAAAGTTAGCTGTAGCCTGAATACCAAATACAGATCGGAAAGAACAACTAATGAAAACATTTTACCTTTTTCTTAAAAAACTTTCTTATAGTGAATTCTTGCCAGAGTAAAAGGACCTCAAGGGGACTGTGTTTTTCTTACTGTTTTGAAATAGCTATAAAAGGAAAACAGGTAGATTGTGAAGAAAGTATCATCCATTTCCACATACCCTATCCCTCAAGTCTTTGGTAGTTTTTAAATAAGTTCATGATTTCCTTCTTAAACATATTAGTAATAATTCTTGTGTTGGGTCAGAATGCTATTCTCAAGTCCCCAAAACAATTAAAATTTGGATAATATTTTCTAGTTTGCAAAGTTCTTTCAGGTAGAAACTACATCAATTAAATATTGTAACATCCATGTGAGGAAGACAAAGCAAGATTACCTTCTCTGACTCACAGAGGAGGTAATTAAGGCGACATGAATTGTGAAAAGTTACAAAGCAGGCCAGCAGCAGCAAAAGAAATAAACTTATGTGTTTTACTCTTCCTTTTCACTCTTTCCATTGTGTCTCTACATACACAGGTTCTTTCTCTGTACTGCTCTTCCCTCTGAGCAATAGTAGTTAACATGAAGATACATTATTTGACTCCCTGAACTAATGCAGAAAGGCCTTTTAACTCTTTTTTTCGTTCTTCACCTATCTATGACAGTGATCTAAATGTTGCTTCAAATTATAGAAGGATGCGGAATATAAATTATAGACAAACAAAAATGTTATGAAGATTCATTCCAAATTCTTTTATTTATTTAAAAATTTTTTATTATTTATCTTTTTGGCAGCGCCACACAACATGTGAGATCTTAGCTCCCTGCTCAGGGTTTGAGCTCGTGTCCCCTGCATTAGAAATGCTGAGTCTTACCCACTGGATTGCCAGGCAAGTCCCCAAATTGTTTTAGGTGGAACTTAAATAGCATCTGTGATGCAGTTTTTTAAAAACTGGAAATATTTACTTTGTAAATACTAAGTATTTAATTAATACTAATTAATACTAACTAATTAATACTAAGTATTTATTAAAATTAAATTCCTTAAAACATTATTTTTAAAGGCTATGTAATATTCCACCATATTTGTATTAACCATTCACTCCTACTACTACATATTTATATACAATTATAACTGTGAAAATTTAGAGACATTGCAACTGACATTTGGCATACTTTGGCCTCTTTGCATTTATTTCCTTACTGTAAATTCCTAGCAGAAGTACTTAACCATTGTAAAGGCTTTTGCAACATACATAGTTATGTATGGATGTGAGAGCTGGACTATAAAGAAAGCTCAGCACCGAAGAACTGACGCTTTTGAACTGTGGTGTTGGAGAAGACTCTTGAGAGTCCCTTGGACTGCAAGGAGATCCAACCAGTCCATCCTAAAGGAGATCAGTCCTGGGTGTTCATTGGAAGGAGTGATGTTGAAGCTGAACTCCAATACTTTGGCCACCTGATGCGAAGAGCTGACTCATTGGAAAAGACCCTGATGCTGGGAAAGATTGAAGAAGGGGATGACAGAGGATGAGATGGTTGGATGGCACTGCCGACTCAATGGACATGAGTCTGAGTAAACTCCGGGAGTTGGTGATGGACAGGGAGGCCTGGTGTGCTGCAGTCCATGGGGTCGCAGAGTCAGACACGACTGAGTGACTGAACTGAACTTGCTACATACTGCTAAATTTCTTTCCTGCAAGATTATACCAATTTACTCCATCAGAAAAAAATAAGGATATGTGTAAGCCTTACTTCATGAAAGCCTTACAGCATTGAATTGTACTACAAAAACAAACTTTGTTTTAATTTGCATTTCTTTAATTACTAGTGAGGCTGGACATCTTTTAACATGTATAATAATGATTTTGGAATGTGTGGTAACACTATGTTGCTTGGAAAAAGATTAAAGGTGTTAATCAGTTGCCTTAGGACAGTTAGGTTTTTCTCAAATTACATATGCAGGTGGGAAGGGAATGGAGAAAGAAGAGTTTCTCTGCAGAACAAAATTCATTCTTTAAATGTTTCCTACTTATATTTAATTAAGCACATGGGAAAAGGGAAGTCACCAAAGCTGACAGTCTATGAATCAAGTTCTACGTTTTGTATCTAGTCAGGTATCAAGTCCCATCATGCTCTCTTTTGAATCCACTTCCTCTTTATTATTGCTTCAACTACTTCATAGTCACAGGTACCACCTCAGACTTGGAAAACCAGGACAAATAATGAGCTCATAATTAGCTCCTGAAGGATCAGTTTCTCTCCAATATAAGTTACCTTACACATTGATTTTGGAGAAGGAAATGGCAACCCACTCCAGTATTCTTGCCTGAAAAATCCTGTGGACAGAGGAGCCTGGTGGGCTACAGTCCGTGGGGTCACAAAGAGTCGGACATGATGGAGTGACTAACACAACACAGTATCTATTTTAAACTAATCTTGCTTAAACTTCACTCACGTCACTCCTTCTCCTTACAATTTTGGGACAGCTTTCCGCTTTTCAATGTATCCAGTATTACTCTAGACTTTCAAGGCCCTCTATATCACCAGAGTCTAACCATCCTATTTTCTACTCTCCTTACTCACTAATGTAATTTTTGCTTAAGACAGGCAAATTCCCTCAGTTGTTTTCTACATTCCTTCCTGTTTATATTGCCCCTTTCAACTATGATCTTGTTTTTTTACAATAAGGGCCTTCTGAAGTTACTTCATCTCCAGGAAGTTTTACCTTCAGCCCTTGGCTGTCACTCACCCATATCCTTATCTCTAATGACTTATACTATATCATTAAACATTGGGCCATGTATTTCCTATTATTCATTAATATCTTATATTACTTTGAAGTTTTTATTCAAAGTTTAAAACTTTACTGAGTGGACTTCTGAACTCAGACAAGATGGCTACTTCCCTTAATTTCCCCAGCTCCTCCCCTCTAAATACAATGAAATACTCTGGACGTAAACCAACAGGCAACCATAAAGGACTCTGAAGGCTAGAAAAAAGGTAAACTGTCTAGGGATGTCAGGAATTAAGGAAGGAAGGTCACCGTGGTGAATTCCCTCCTGGGTTTTCATCTTCCATGTAGCCTGGACGGGGCCCTGGAGAGGTGAGTGACTACCAACCAGAACCACCAACACCTATAGACTGAATAAAGAGAAAGTGAAAGTGAAGTTGCTCAGTCGTCTCTGACTCTTTGCGACCCTAAGGACAGTAGCCTGCACCAGGCTCCTCCATCCATGGGATTTTCTAGGCAAGAGTACTGGAGTGGGTTGCCATTTCCTTCTCCAAGGAATCTTCCCGACCCAGGGATCGAACCCAGGTCTCCCACATTGTAGACAGACGCTTTACCGTCTGAGCCACCAGGGAAGTCCTAAAAAAAAAAAACTAAGACAAGTCTGCTCTCTCTCACCAAAGACCAGTAAAGGGGAAGAATAACAGAGGTATACTGGGGAGCCCTAATCCCTAGCCCACACTTGGGGCAAAGGCAGGCTATCTGGTAACAAAATAGGAGGCTGCTATCTCCAGGCCCTCTACCCAGTAGGATAGAGACTCAAATTGAGGCCTCAGTCCTCTGCCCAGTGGCCAAGAGCAAACCAGGCCCTGTACTGCTCGTCCCCCATCCCTGCTGGTGGAAGGCAGCTCAGTGACATAGGTGTCTTTCCCCCAGCAGGAAACGCCAGCATAGACTGAGCAGGAAGCCCCAGCAGTGCCAAAGAATGAAACAAAGCTGAACAGCACTGCAAGGGCACTGAAAACTAAACGCTGTCAGAGCTACAGCTCACAAAAGCAGGCCAGAATCAACAGGTGAAACTTAAGCAGGGCAACTGCCTACTGAGAGAGAAAATCTGAACAGGATCAAGTCAGCATAATATCTAAAATATCCAGCATAAAATAAAATTATCCTAGCATACAAACAAAATGTTCACGATTTAACAGAACATCACATATATCAAGAACAGGAAAAATCTTAATTTGACTCTCACAATCTAGATGCTACTGTGCAAATTAGCCAGAGTTTGGATGATCAGACAAGGACTTTAAAGGTGCTATAATGAAAATGCTTCAATCAGTAGTTATGAATTATCTTGTAACAAGTGAAAAAAACAAAATCTCAGCAAAGAAGTAGAAGTCATAGAAAAAGAAACAGCAACTGCAAAACAGAAAAATAAAATAATAATAATAATTTAGAAACCCCTTGCTGAAAGGGCTCTGTAGTAGAGACGACAGAGGATAGAATCAGTACACTTGAGTTGACAGATCAATAAAATTTATTCCATCTGAACAACAGAGAGAAAACAGAAAAAGAAATTAAACAGAGACCTAAGGATCTTTGGAATAATGAAAGACCTAACACTGGTATCTGAGTTCCAGAAGTAGGGGGAAAAGTGTGGAGCTGAAAAGTATTGAAGAAATACAGCTAAACACTCCCTAAATTAGGTGAAAGATCTAAACCTATGGATTTCAGAAGCCAAGCAAAGTCTAAATGTGATAGACCCAAAGAAATCCACCTAAGAACATATCATAAACTTCTAAAACCAAGAGACACAGAATAAATCTTTAAAACAACCAAAGAGAAATGATTCATTCCCTACAGGGAAACACCAAACAACAGTGAAGTTTTCATCTGAAACCATGGGAGCCAGGAGGTTACAAAATTGTTCAAATGTTGGAAGAAAAGGACTACAAGCTGTAAATTTTCTAGCTGATGAAATTATCCTTCAGGAATGAAGGAGAAGTAAAGACAAATCAGATGCAGAAAAACTAAAAAACAAAAAGTTTTGTTGCCTTAAGACCTACCCTTAAAGAATGGGTATAGGAAATGTCAATAGAAAGGAAACAGCAGAAGAGGGCTTGGAACTTCAGACAGGAAAGAACGGAATGTGTAAAAATAGACTTTCTCCTCATTAGTTTCTTAAATCATATTTGATGGCTAAATCAAAATTTATAAAACCACCTGTAATGGTGCTCAATGTAAATATATAGAGGAAATACATAAAACAATCGTATTTTCAAAGTGGGGGAGGGTATAGGGACCTATGTGGAAGTGAGATTTCAATATTTGATTCTAGTGATAAAAACACTGACAACCAGTAGATAGTGATGTTACATATGTATACTGTAATACTCAGAGTAACCACAAAGAAAACTCTACAAAGAAATACACTCAGAAACACTACAAAGAAGAACAGAATGCTAAAACTGTTCCATTTACCCACAGGAAGGCAAGAGGAGATAACAAGAACTTGAGAAACAGAAGGGTCAGAAAGGAAACAAACAATAAAATGCTATACTTAAGTGCTAACATATAGTAAGCTAATAGCAAATGGTCCAAATACATCAATCAAAAGACAGAGATTAGCAACACAGATTTAAAAAATACAACTCACCCTGGGTTGGGAAGATCCCCTGGGGTAAGAAATGGCAACCCACTCCAGTGTTAATATGCTGTCAACAGAAACTCACTTTAAACATGCCAGGAAGACTGAATATAAAAGGATGGGAAAAAAAGTTGTGTCAACAGTTTAAAAAAAAAATAGGGTGGCTATACTGGTATGAAATAAAATAGATGTTAAAGCAAAAAAAAATTATTAAGGACAAAGAAGAACATTACATACTGATAAAAGGATCAATCTATCAAGAAGACACAGTGATCTTAAATGTGCATACACTGAACAACAGAACCTTAAAATATCAATACATGAAACAAGGACTTCCCTGGATGTCCAGACAGTGGTTAAGACTCCATGCTTCCATGATCCCCAGTTAGGGAACTAAGATTCCACATGCAGCACGGCAGTGGAGAGGTGGGGGGAATGAAACAAAAACTGACAGAGCTGAAAGAAGAAACAGAAAAATTCACAATTACAGCTGGGGAGTTCAACACAATACTGACAGGACTACTGGGCAGAAAATCAGCAAAGATATAGAAGAACTGAAGAACATCATCAATCAACAAGATCTAGTAGGTATGTATAGAACACTCCACTAAACTGCAGTAGAATACAGTTATTCCAAGTGCCCACAAAACAGTCACCAAGATACACCATACTGAGTCATAAAACAAATATTAAAAATTTTTAAAGAATTTAAATCATACAGAGTATCTTCTCTGAACATAATGGAGCCAAAGTAACAGAAAGACAATAGGCAAATAGCCAAATGCTCGGAAAGTAAACAACATACTTTTAAATAATGACAGCTATAATAATCAACAGAGAATAGAGGATTCAAAAAGATACAGAATGAACAAATGATTTGATTCAACAAATAATTTTCAAAGATTCAAAAGGAATTCAATGGAGAAAGAACAGCCTTTACAACAAGTAGTGCTAGAGCAAATAGACATCTACAGGGGAAAAAATGAACTTCAACCTAAACTTCACTTTATACAAAAGTTAACTTAGGTCAAAGAACAAAATGTAACACACAAAACAACAATTCTTTTAGTTTTGTAAAAAAACTTTTTTATAAAACTGTTTTAGGGTTTGTAAAAAACCTTAACACCCGAAACTAACACAGTATTGCATAATGTTTAAATAAAAAGGGGGAAAAAAGCATAGGAGAAAATCGTCAGAATCTAGGGCCAAAGAGATCTTAAACTTGACATCAAAAAACAAAAAACGGGGTAAACTGGACCTCATTAAAATTGAAAACTTTTGCTTTGCAAGCTCTGTTAAGAGAAATGAACAGGCAAATTACTGGGAGAAAATACTGCATACACACATCTGACAGGTCTTATATCTAAAATAATAAATAGCTATTTATTATTTATATTTATTTTATAAATTTATATTATATTATAAATATAATTTTGGAGAAGGAAATGGCAACCCACTCCAGTATTCTTGCCTGGAGAATCCTGTGGACAAAGGAGCCTGGTGGGCTGCTGTCCATGGGGTCGCACAGAGTTGGACACAACTGAAGCGACTTAGCAGCAGCAGCAGCATAAGTATAATTTATATTATTTAATATAAACTTATACATAGTTATATTTACAAAAGTATATTTATACTTACATTTGTATTATTTATTAATAACTTTATTATTTCTGTTTACAATAGGAAAAGGACAAAAGACATAAACAGATACTACATCAAAGAGGATATACAAATGGCAAATAAACACATGACAAGATGTTCAACATCATTTGAGAAACGGAAATTAAAACCCAATGATAGGGCTTCCCTGATGGCTCAGTGGTAAAGAGCCTGCCAGTGCAGGAGACACAAGCTTGGTCCCTGATCTGGGAAGATCCCACATGCCATGGAGCAACCAAGTCCTTGCGACACAACTACTGAGCTTGTGCTCCAGAGCCCAGGAGCTGCGACTACTTAGTCCATGTGCCACAACTACTGAAGCCCTCACGCCCTAGAGCCCGTGCTCCGCGACAAGAGAAGCCACTGCAGTGAGGACCCCGCACACCACAACGAGAGCAGCCCCTGGTCTCTGCAGCTAGAGAAAAGCAATGAAGACTCAGCATAACCAAAATAAATAAATAAAATTAGTTTTTAAAAAATTGGGAAAAACCCCCCAATGATATATCATTATACAATTTTCAGAATGGCTAACATAAAAATACCAAATGCCAGTAAGGATGCAGGTCTTCCTTACTAGCATTGTGGCTTACTTCCTTACTAGCAAGTGGCTCAGTGGTAAAGAATCCGCCTGCCAATACAGGAGATGCAGAAGGTGCAGGTTTGATCCCTGGAGGGGAAAGATCCCCTGGAACAGGAAATGGCAACCCACTCCAGTATTTTTTTTTAACCTTTAGTTAGCTGGCTGTGCTCAGACTTAGTTGTGGCACACAGAATCTTTGATCTTCCTTGTAGCACACAGGATCTTTAGATGTGGCGTGTGAATTCTTAGTTGCAGCATGTAGGATCTAATTCCATGACCAGGGATCAAATCCGGGCCCCATGCATTGGGAGCATGGTCTTTTCCACTGGACCACTAGGCAAGTCCCCACACTCCAGTATTCTTGCCTGGAGAATTCAATGGACAGAGAAGCCTGGCGGGCTACAGTCCGTGTAGTGGCAAAGAGTCGGACACCACTGAGCACGTGTGCATAGTGAGGATGCAGAGAAACAGGATTACAGTCACTCTGGAAGACAGTCTGGCAGTTCCTATAACTAAAAATGCACTTACCATATGATGCAGCAATTGCATTCTTGGACATTATCACAGAGAAATTTAACACAAAAATATGTACATGAATGTTCACAGAAACAGTATTTGTAACAAAGGCTTTACTGCTCTGGATATGGCTTATATGGCTTTTTTACTCATATGTGTGGTGTCCAGGCTAGGACAGCAGAAATATGTAGGCTGGTTGGACATCTTGCTCTCCATAAGCTAGCTGGGACTTCCTGACACTGTGACAATCTCAGGGTAGTCAGACTACACAACATGATGGCCAGATTCTCTCAGAGCAAGTATTCCAAGAAGCAGGAAGTAGAAGTTGTCAGTTTCTTAAGTCCTAGGTCTGAAACTGGCCTACTGTCATTCCTGTCAAATTCTATTGGCCAAAGGTGTCACAGAGAGCACCCAAATTCAAACGGGAGAGAGAACGCAGACCTGACTTCTCATGGAATTTAAGAAAACAACAAACAACTTTATAGAAGTAGAACTGACATACAATAAACTGTGCATATTTAAAGTGTACAGTTATGTAAGTTTTGACATATATATATATATATAACATGTAGTATGAAAGATCGCTATAATCAGGATAATGAATATAGTCATTATCCCAAATATTTCCTCCTGCCCCTCTGTAATCCTTCCTTCTCTCTAATCGTCTACCAACCCAGCCACCAGAGATCTATTTTCTGTCACGACAGATTAGCTGGCATTTTCCTAGAGGTTTAGATAAATAGGAAGTCTTTTTTCAGTATGGTTTATTTCATTTGGCAAAATTTGTCCATGTTGTTGCACATACAAACACTTCATTCCATTTATTTGCCAAATAGTATTCCAGTATAAAAATACAGCACAATCTGTTTATTCATTAACCTGTTTCTAATTGAGATGCCTTCCTCCTCCCCCTTTCCTTGCTGCATTGTACTGGCTAGAAGCTCTGTTACACATAATCCCCCAATGGCTCAGAGGATAAAGAATCCGCCTGAAATGCAGAAGAGACGGGTTCGATCTCTGGGTTGGGAAGGTCCCCTGGAGGAGGAAATGGCCACCCACTCCAGTATTCTTGTCTGGAAAATCCCATGAAGAAAGGAGCCTGGGGGGGCTCTAGTCCCTGGGTCGCAGAGTCGGACATGAATGAGCAACTAACACTTTCTATTACATAATCACTCAGTTATTGTAGCTATTGGTTACAGGCTTCCCTGGTGACTCAGATGGTAAAGAATCTGCCTGCAATGCAGGAGACCGGGGTTCGATCCCTAGTTCGGGAAGACCCCCTGGAGAAGGGAATGGCAATCCATGCCAGTATTCTTGCCTGGGGAATTCCATGGAGCCTGGTGTGCTACAGTCCATGGGCTTGCAAAGAGTAGGAAACGACTGAGCGACTAACACTTTCAGAAGCTCTATTAAGATTCTGGCTATAAGTGATGAGTACAAATCCCTGTTTTATTCTTAGGGGAAAGAATTCAGTCTTTCACCATTAAGTATGATGTCAGCTGTAGATTTTTCATAGATCCCCTTGATCAGGTTGAGAATGTTTCCTGCTATTCCTAGTCTGGTAAGTGTTTATCAGGACGAGATGCTGGATGTCATCAAACGCTTTTCTATGTCTCTTGAGATAATCACAGTTTTTCTTCTTAGTTAATACAGTGAATTACATTGCTTGATTTTCTGTTGTTAATCTAACTGCGTTTTGGAATAAATCACTTGTTTGTATTATTCTTTCTATACATCATGGCCATTTTTAATACACAATAAATGTGATGAAGAGAAAAGTACAATTATTTTTACTTATTTGACAGAAACATTTTGTTTAATAGGTATGCATTTGCCCAATGTATCTTTGTAGTTTCTGGAAAAAACAATCTATTTACCTCATATACTTGATAACTTTCACAAATTCATAATGTTTTAATAAAGATTGGAAAATCTGTAAGTTATGTGGCTACTTCCTCAGTGGTAATACAATATAGAACTGGAATAGTATGCTGTTTGACAAATGTAACTAGATCCCCGCCTTTGCTTTGAGATTTAGTAGGAATTTCAAAGAACCTCTAACATGGGAAGGGAGGTGGGAGGGGGTTCAGGATGGGGGACACATGTAAATCCATGGCTGATTCATATCAATGTACGGCAAAACCCCCTACAATATTGTAAAGTAATTAGCCTCCAACTAATATAAATAAAGAAATGAAAAAAAAAAAAAAAGAACCTCTAACAATTTTGTAGCTGCTGCTAAGCAGCAAGTCCAATTCTGTTCAGTGAAGATGTATTTAAAATACAGGAAGCAGAGAAGCTTCTACAAGTTTCTAGTCATCTACAATTATCTTCCTTAAATATTAAAGTATTTTCTTGAGGATTTTATTAATTTTCTTATAGCATAACTCAATTTTCTAACTTTTTAAAAATCTGTAACTTTTAAAAAATTTATTTTTAATTGGAGGATGAGCCTTACAATGTTGTGTTGGTCTCTGCCATACAATATGAATCAGTGTTAAGTATACAATATCCCCTCCCTTTTGATCCTCCCTCCCACCCCACCCCGCATTCCAGTCCTCTGTGTCATCACAGAGCACAGGGCTGAGCCCCCTGTGCTATAGGAACTTCCCACTAGCTAGCTATTTTACACACGGTAATGTAGGTATTTATAACTTGACTCAATAGAAACTTTTACACATTGTTGGTTTGACATCCTCATTTGTCTGGTAACAGACAACTGTTAACAAAATGCAATTTTTAATATGCTTAATGGGGACCGCACATATAGTTCTGGCTCTCAGTTCCCTTCACTTAATAGACTGTAGTTACTCTCCTATATGTTGAAAGCTAAGTCAAGGGTCCATTTTATATACATACACAAAGTAGTATGTATATAAAGAAGTAGAAAAGAACAGATGCTCTACTATAAGATTAGAGACAATGCACTGAGGTCCTGTTGTATTTTTTTACTCTCTTCATCTATTTGAGGCGGGAGTTGTCTCTGTGCTCTTTGTCTCTCATCCTTGTTTCATCCCTCTTATACCAGTGATCATTTGTTTCTAGACCCTTGGTCTAAGCTGTACTAAAGTAAATACAGGCTCTATCTTTATTTTTTCCACATCTTCAGTTTATATCAGACATTGACATGTGCTTATCTCTGTCTGGTCCAAGCGTCTGGTTCTATCAGCTTGATTCCAAGTGACCCCAGGTCTAGGGATGATAATTCCACTATTCCTTCAGAGATCAACAACATTCTTCTTTGTGTATTTAAAATTATTGTGATTTTACTTGTTAGCAACATGTAGTTTTTTTTACTTTCAATAAACTCTATGAAGCTCAAAACCAAAATCATAATGCCTATTATTAACTCTTGCTATTCGACTAAACGGTATAAAAATTCAAGGAGAGTTATAATTAACAAAGGTCTAAGCAAGTGTCATACAAGTAAGATATTATGCAATAATTTTTTTTTTCCTGGAAGAAGGGAATTAGCAAAATGAAAAACTGTTGATTGGAAGAATCTTTTGTGCTGTATTTAATTAAAAAAGTACATGATGACTTTCAGTTCTGGAGGCAATTGTGATGATGGTTACACAATGTAAATGTATTTCATGTCATTGAACTGTACACTTAAAAATGGTACATTTTATATTATGTATATTTTATTACCACCTAAAAAAGGTTTACCAATAAATTACACTACTTTTTAAGATTTATATTAAAAAATACTCCTCTGTTTTAAGATAAAGAAAAAAAAAAGTATAGTTGCTCAGTTGTGTCCAACTCTTTGTGACTCCGGAGACAACAGCATGCCAGGCTCCTCTGTTCATGGGATTCTCCAGGCAAGAATAAGTGACACTTATTTCTTAAAATATTCATGCAATAAACATTCTTCAGAAACTCAGTTTGTTTGCTAAGTTGTTTAACAAACTGCCTGAGCAACTCTGACTACAGGATCTGGGGGAGGAAGACAGAACATGGTGTTAGAAAAAGTAGAAACATAGTCTTTAAGCAATAGTGTTGGGTCTTCTTGTTTACAAAATCATCATCCAAAACATGCTTTCAGTGATTTTGGAAAAATGGAGTTTCAACTGATGCCTCTAAAACTGGAGATGTAGATTACAAACGGTATCACAAAACTGAAAATTCTTGAAAGCAAGGATATTTTAGTAATTGTGCAATTGCCAGGACCAGGAAGTAGATGCCAATTTTGTAGGCACCCAGGGGATTTTGGGGCTTCCCTGGTGGCTCAGAGGTTAAAGCATCTGCCTGCAATGAGGGAGACCTGGGTTCGATCCCTGGGTTGGGAGAAGGAAATAGCAACCAACTCCAGTATTCTTGCCTGGAAAATCCCATGGATGGAGGAGCCTGGTGGGCTACAGTCCAGGGGTCGCAAAGAGTCTGACACGACTAAGCGACTTCACTTTCACTTTCAAGGGATTTTGGAATAAAAGATCCTGTATTAAAAAATACCTATCATGAATCTTCTTCATAAAGAAGACTGAATGCCAAAGAATTGATGTTTTGAGCTGTGGTGTTGGAAAAGTCTTGAGAGTCCCTTGAACTGCAAGGAGATCAAACCAGTTAATCCTAAAGGAAATTAATCCTGAATATTCATTAGAAAAACTGATGCAGAAGCTGAAGCTCCAATACTTTGGCCACCTGATGTGAATATCCAACTCATCAGAAAAGACCCTGATGCTGGGAATAACTGAAGGCAGTAGGAGAAGGGGATGACAGAGGATGAGATGGTTGGATGGCATCACTGACCAATGGACATGAGTTTCAGCAAGCTCGGGGAGAAAGTGAAGGACAGGGAAGCCTGGACTGCTTCAGTCCATGGGGTCCCAAAGAGTCAGACACGACTGAGTGACTGAACAACAATCTTGAATCTTGTCTGTGTGTAAAAATATGAAGCTACCTCTTTAGTTTTCTCTACTTTCCAGGCTAAATCTCACTAGCAGATGTCCAAAGTAATTTTATTTTGGCATGTTGGCTAAAATGATCTTCCAAAATGTGTAATAGTAATAACAATAACACCCAAATGATTATTGACTCTAACATTACAAAGAGACAGAAGTTCTAGGAAGAACCTCATGCCTGAAAGTCTAAAACTGGGAGTTATCAGCAAACAGGAATATTTCATGTCTGGCTGAAAATAAACATGGAATCAACGTTTAGGAGCACAGAAGCAGAGCATAGTTTGGAGGAGTTCTCAAACAAGGAATTTTTTTATGCTTTCAGCAGGCTTCACTTTGCTAAGATAGATCTACCTCCATTCTTCAATAATTCGACCAAATTACCACATTTCAATTCTAAAGTGTGCCTTTTTAGTATTACTATTAATATTATTCAAAGCAAAGTCTTCCCCTCCCGGCTTTCTCTCTCTCCCCACCCTGGAACAACTCCTTTAAATGTATGAACTATTGAGATTAGCTGGGACTTCCCTGTAGCTCAGTTGGTAAAGAATCTGCCTGCAAAGCAGGAGACGCGAGTTCAATCCCTGGGTCAGGAAGATCCCCTGGAGAAGGAAATGGCAACCTACTCCAGTATTCTTGCCTGGAGAATCCCATGGAGAGAGGAGCCTGGTGGGCTACACAGTCCATTGGGTCGCAGAGTCACGACTGAGCGATTAACACACACACATTGAGATTAGTTACATGTGACTTTGCCTACAGGGTAAAAAACTTCCAGTTCTACAGTCTAAAACTTATCTTGCAAAGGGCTTTTTCAGGTAGTATCCTATTGGTCGTCCCAAACGTGTGGGAGTAATGGGGAGGTGAGCTAACCCATTCGTCCCATTTTTTCCTTTAGGAGAGAGGGTAGACACAAGGCGGCTCTAGCTGCTTAAATCTGTAGCGGAATCACAAAACCCAGAGCCGGGTCTTTCTGCACCCAGTCTTAATCTGGACTCTTACTCTGCCAATGCTTGCGATGTGCCCGGGTCAACCGGCTCGGTAGCAGAGCAGAGACCAGCACCGCTACCCCATGGAAGGCTTCTGGCCTCACCCTAGGTCCCCAAGGTCAGCGCCCACAGCATATCCTTGCCCCAACCGTCTGATTCTGGCTCTGATCGCTTACGGGTAGTTCGCATCCACTGCAGAAGCGCTGGGAGGTCCGCCGGAGCCACCGTACGGAGTAGTTGCAGTACTGCGAGCCGCGCGGAGCGGAATTCCATGTTGGAGAAGAAAGCAGAGCAGCGGAAGGTTCGCACTGCGCACGCGCAGGCAGAGGCCGGTTCAGACACCCGATTAGACCCGGCGTGGAACCCGCCTCCCTCGGCTGCCAAAGTCCTAAGCCCCGCCTCCCCCTTGCCCCTCTCACGTGCTCCTGCGACTCCCTGCTCTCACACAGCCCTACTCCCCCACCTTTCATAATTCCCCTCTTAGCTGGTGGTGCTCAGCCAAGTCATTTTTCTTAAAGTGGCGCCTGGAGGCTGGACTTCTTTCCTGAGATCGCATCCCTAGAAAGCCTCCTATCTTCATACTAACTTTAATGCCGCAGTTATTACGGGATAGGAAACCAATGTCAAACGCCAGTCAAGGCAAAGAAACATCTCAATACACTCTCGGTAAACACATTGAAGAGACGCGGCGAGTGCCCCGGAAGCGGAAGTGTATGCCCTTCTTGAAAGGCTGGACTACGCCGAGTGGTGACGTTTCCTCATTGGGCGGAAGGTTCGGTGGCAGTCGTCGGTCTTCCAGCTGGTGGGAGTTGGCGTTGCGGTGCTGGGCGCTGGGACCCTAGTTTATCCAGTTTGGGAAGTCGGGCTGTGGGGTCGCACCTGTCTGTCTGATCCCCGCGTTCCCTGGTTTCCTCCCCCGGCGTGGGGCTTCGCGAAGGTCTCCCCGGCCCCTTTGGGCCACGGCGGTAGCGGTGCCTTTTGCGGTAAGTGTCTGCTTTTTCCCGCCCCGGACTACCGACTAGCAGCTGGGGGCAGCCGCAGTCCTACTCAGCGGGGTAGACACTCCGGAGGGACTCGGCTGCTTTGGCCACCAGCCGTCGTCATCGAGACAGAGGTGCACTGGCCCATTTTCATCTCTTGTCCCTCACCAGAAGTTTTGTTAAAAGATGCGCTGTGACCCTTTATTAAAATTGTCTTCAGGTTTGCCAGAGCCAAATTAAATGCAAGCGATTGCAGGCCTGACTCTGTTTTGCTGTCCTGATCAATAATTTAGATGTGGCTGCTACTCTGAAAATCTGTTGACTTGTACCAGATTTTATTTTTCCACGTTAACTTGTGTCTAATTAACACAGTGTCCCGCCTGTAGTAGGCTTTCAAAAATGATTAAGGGATATCAGTTCAGTGCCATTGACGACCTAAGATATATACTGATGGCTCTGTCTGTAGCATCTGGTGCTACTAGCTATTTCTTGAAACACTTTCTCCCCTGTTGGTGTTATTGATGCCGTTCTCACATAGTTCTTTCATATGCTTCATTCAACAAAATATTTACTCTTTCTTCGCTATAAGGATGCAGAAATAATGACTTGAACCCTGGCATGGAGGAGCTAACAGTACAGTGATACAGAGACACATAAATACACATTATAATCAAGATGAGTAATGAGAAATTCTAGTAAGGTGTAAAGAGCAATGAGAGCTATGGGAACAAAGATGATGTGCTCTGCTCCTTAAAAGATTTGTGACCTTGAGCAAGTTGATATTCCAGTCTAGCCTCAGTTTCCTCATCTACCTTAGTTTGTGAATGGAAGATTAGGTAACATGTTTGGTACGGTGCCTAGAATACAGCAGTGGTGGTGCCAAAGGGGAGGGGAACTATATCCTTCAAACTTCTTTCCCTTGATTTTTTGATCTGGTCAGTTAGTATTTTCTAACTAAATATAAAGTCCTGTGCAAGAGCATCTTCAAGCCCTCCTTCAAAGAGATTGATTACTCCTGTAACTCCACCTATCTGGAAATTCTGGACCTGCCACTGGAGTACAGTAAGATAACCATAAATGGTATCTTTAATTTTTTTTTCCAATTGATTTTCTTCTGTATGCCTTTGGAAAGGGAATTGGTAAAAGCTTCTCTCCTTTTGATTATTCTCAAAGTCTCAATGGACTCCTTTTAGTTGGGGGTTCACCGTTGCCCTATCCCATAAGCTTTCCCTGAGAGTTCTCATCTACGTCCATGGTATTATCGTTGTATGCCAACCCATTTCCACATCTTTTTCTCTAGCCCCTGTTTCATGAAATAGTATTTTAGTTTCTGCAAATTCAATAGAGGTCTAAAACCAAGTTCACTCTCTCCACCTTCATTTCATTCCTCTTTTTATTACATATGTCCTACACACACACACGTTTTCCTAGTTTATCTCTGAGTTTTGACCCTGGGTTTCTAGTTGAATTTTGTGGTATTTGTTCAATTTTTAAAAGAATAATAAAATGAACACTAATTGTCCAACCTAGTAGTAGAATATTGTAAATAACCTTTAAAGCCCCTTGAATCTTGCCTCTATTAACTCTTTAACTTTCAAATCAGCTTCTCCTTTGCGTTCCATTCATTGGTTAATGGCATCACTAACCACCTGGTTATTCAAACTAGAGCCCCCAGAGTCATTTTTGCCTCTGTTTCTCCTTCATTCTCCGTAACCGTTTGATCATTAGGTCCTATAGATTCTGCTTTATGACTAACCCTTAACTTGAGCCCTGTCCGTCTGTTTTGTGTGCTTCCTTAGTTCAAGCTCACATCTCTTGAATAGACTTTTGGAGTATGTTTCCTGTATGTAGTCTCCTTACTCTCCAGTTTTTCTCCCTTCAATGCCTTTGTTACATTGTCTCTAATTTTTAAATTATAGAACAGATTTTTCATTCTCTTGTTTCCCTTGATGAGTGTTGCTTCATACAGTGATTATTAACCCTGGCTGCACATCAGTATAGCCAGCGAAGTGTTTCAAAACATAGGTGCCTTGTTTGGCTCTCCTAATCAAGAATTTAGATGAGGCCACTTCCCCCATAATCTTCTGATGTTACCAGTCCTGGAGATTCTGATTGAATACTTCATTTTTAGCTGACAGGTGTTAGCTGAATGCCATTGAAATTGCCCATTACTTAAGCATATGCCTCATCCCTCCTCATCCATATTTTCAGGCTGTGTTCTTTTTAGCTTCAAGGCAAGCCATTTCTGAGGAGTTCTTTTGACTTTAATTTTCCTCTTGGTACCAGTTTACATAAAGATTCTTTTTATGATTGACTTGATAGCCAGAAAGTATCTTAAAGAATCGATTCCCAGTGTTTTTGAATTATTAGCCATTGTTTTATTATTAGCTAATTGAATTTTTGGTATACCTTTTCTGCTATTAAGCCATGAAGTGTTGCAGTGGTTTTATCTTTAATGTTAAAATGAGTTTTAAAGGTGTTTTAAAATTTGAAAACAGAATCATTGTATTGAAGAGAATATTTCCTGATACTGATTGGTGCAAAATAAGATAGAGAAGTCAGTGGTGGCATGATACCTAATTTATTTTCTGAAGTTACAGAGAAGTCGTGTCTGTGTTAACTTGATGTAATTTATTGATTTGAAGTTAGAACTTTGCTCATGCTGGAACAATTCCTGGAGCACATAGTAGGTGTTCAAGGGGCAATTCTGTCTCAACCTCTAGAATAACATCATTCTAATTCTCACAAAGAACACTTTGAAAAATAACTTTCCCCTTAACAAAAAATAATACTCATAGTCGTTACCAACAATTTGAAAATTACAGGAATGTATTAGAAAATTTAAATGACTGTTCACCATCTGGTGATGACAAATGTTATTATTTTCTAGCAGCTTTACTACAGTAAAGTTAACATACCATACAGCTCACCTGAAGGGGACAGTTCCGTGGTCTTTAGTGTATTTGCACAGTTGTGCAACCATCCAGGGCTTCCCAGGTGGCACTAGTGGTCAAGAAACCACTTGCCAATGCAGGAGACTTAAGATGCAGGTTCGATCACTGGGTCGGGGAGAAACCCTGGAGGAGGGCATGGCAACCCACTCCAGTATTCTTGCCTGGAGAATCCCATGGACAAAGGAGCCTGGCGGGCTGCAGGGCACGAGGTCGCAAAGAGTCAGACGCAACTGAGCACGCACAACCATCACCACTATCAGTTTTAGAACATTTTCATCACTCCGCAAAGAAACCCCATGCCCACTAATACTTCTTATTTCCCCCTAATTCCCAAACCCTGCACAACTATTTATCCAGTTTATTTCTTTATAGATTTTTCTCTTCTGGACAAAGTAGAATCATATATTCTTTTGTCACTGGTTTCTTTCAATATTCATCCAATGTGGTGTGTATCAGTACTTCATCTCTTTTGATTATCAAATAATATACCATTTGGTGGGTATGCCACATTGTATTTATCCACTCATCAGTTGAGGGATATTTGGCTTTTTTTTCCCTTCACTTTTTGGCTAGTGTAAATTATGCTTCTAGGGACCATTTAAGTATAATTCTTTGTGTGGATGTGTATCTTCCTTTTTCTCGGATGTACCCAGGAGTGGAATTGCTGGGTCATACAATAACTTTCTGCATTTAAAATTTTGAGGAATTGCCAAACTGTTTTCTAAATAACTGTACCATTTTACGTTCCCTCTAGCAGTGTATGAGAGTTCCAATTTCTGTGCGTTCTCACCAAAACTTGTTATTAGAGTTATCTCAATGTGAGTCAAGTGGTATTTGATTGTGCCTTTGATTTACATTTCCCTCCTGAGTAATACATTTTTTGGATATTTGTTTAAACAAAATACTTAATGTGCAGTTTTGTAATCTGGTTTTTACCTTTAAGCATATTTTTAGCATTAGCAAACATATTTACAAAAGATTTCCCCTCATTCTGCTTTCCTCTTCACTCCTTCCCAAACCATAATTCTTGTGAAAACTTGCCTAAATTATAATGCGTTAAAAAGTCTATAGGAGTATATGCCAAATTATTGTTGGTGGTTATCAAAGGACAAAAAGAGGGTTAGAAGAACTGTATTTCTACCTTTAATGTTTCTGTAATGTTTGAATTTAATGAACATGTATCCTCTTGTAATCACAAAACTTAAAAATGAATTATTTCTTTAGAGGACTGAGTATATTCAGAATGAAAAATATTCCTAAATTTGAAAGGCATTAACTTGTATTAGTTATTCAGATATGATCATTTTACCAAGTAAAATACCAATAGGTTGCTTTGTTAAATAGTTTACTTTTCTGTGGTTATAGACTATAAATACATATGCTATGTAGAATTTAAAATATATATGTGTGTTTAAAAAAAATAAAATATATATATGTGTTTAATATTATAATCAGGAAGGCATACACTGGTTTGAGCTATTGACTATTTTACAGGAAAGTATATAATGTAGAAATCATTTTTCTAAAGATATTTACTAATAATAGTATATTTATATGTTTAGTTCTTTAGTGTAAATATTGATCCAATAAATTAGTCATTTACTAGGGCATAGAAGAACTTTTTTATTTTTGCCTGTAGAATTTAATGGACAGAGGAGCCTCATAGGTAGAAGAATTTTTTAATAGGTGTTTTCATTATAATAAGATTTGGAATATCTAATCATTAGAGTCTGTTTATATAGTCCCAGATTGGGCAGGGTTCTGGCAGGACTATTTTTAATTGTTTATGCAGAGAAAAATGGCTGCTTGAGCATTCCCCCTTCCGTTGAATAATAACCAAGTACATGAAATTGGCACTAAATGTTAAAAGATTCTGGGGGACTGATTCCTGGGTAGTGGGATAGACACTTTAGTAGTGTTCAGAAAATTTCCAGTTTATTCACACCTCAGCATTATAGGGAAAGCCAACTGACATCATCAAGAAAGGAAGGAGAATAATAGTATACTGTGCACTTGCAGGCAGTTTTATACGTACTCTTTCATTTAATCCTCACAACAGCCTTTCAGGGTAACTACCTTGATAATGGTATCTCCATTTTGCAGGTGAGGAATGTGAGGCTCAGAGAGATTAAGTAACTTGCCCAAAGTAACCCAGCCAGTATGTAACAGAGCTGGGATTTGAATCCAAGTCTGTCAGACTCCAAAGCCCATGCTCTTTCCAGTACTTCACACTGTAGCAGGTAAGTATGATACTTGGCCCTGTGCCTGCCTTACCTAGGGCACCCCAAACTTGAGCCTGTTTCCATTGCCTCACTGTCCAACTCTTAGATTCATGTTAGAAGAAAGTGTGATGGGCCAAGATCAGTCCTTGTGCATCCTGATTGCAGTGGACTTATCAGTTCTTTCTGGATATTGCAGTTATTACTCTTCATGAAGAGGAATGTGCATCTTTGCTTTCAAAATATGATTTCCTCTTTTGTATTATGGCAGCAAAATTTGTTCCAGGAGTTTGCCAGCAAGGATCTTCAACTCAGTTGTCTAAAGCATCATTCATATTCTCAGACCTAAGGCTGTATACCCAAGGGACTATAGGACATCATTATGCTTTTTATTGGGTAGGGAATGGCTGTTCCATTCTTTCACCTGCTTATATGGTAAATTGTTGTGAGGGTGGAATGAAATAGTAGATGTTAAACCGTATGAACTACTATACTGTAATCCCTTACCTTGCCAACAGCCCCATCTAAGTAGAGATTCTTCTTTTGTGAAACTCTAGTACATGTATACACATTTTTAATTCTCTAAATCTTTTTGGTTAGCCCAGAGAATTTTGAGTGAGTATTTGAATTGTAAATTATTCCAATTTGAGATACAGGGTTAGCCATTAACAGTAGAAGATATATGTATTCTAGTGTGCATATTAGAACAAAGTGAGGTTAGTTTTTAAGAGTCTTGTTGGAACTTCTGAAAAGTTATAATAAGGCAAATGAAAACTAATTGTATAATATTAATTATCTAGATTATTGATTTTCTTGATTGTCATGTTATCTTCATCGGTTAATTTATGTGGTCTTTGAGAGATATTTTTAAGGCCATTTGTGACTTTGGCTCCCTAGTTTTGTTTTTTAATTAAGATCTTAAATATATCATTCATCCATAAAGTTCATTTTTAGTAAAGACTTATTATTTAAGACTGAGGGTAAATAAAGCAGTGGTAAATAAAGCAGTGAGCTCACAGGAGAGAGCAAAAGAGGCAAACATCTCTGCCCTCATGCAGCTTACATTTTGGTTGAGAGAGATGGACTGCAATAATGTGTAGTTGATCCTTGATGACCAGGGTATGAGTTGTGTGCGTCGACTTTTGTGTGGATTTTTTTCAATAAATATAGTATTGTTTGGCCAAAAAGTTTGTTTGGGTTTTTCTACTATGTCTTATGGAAAACAAACAAACTTTTTGGGCAACCCAGTACCTGTATTTTCATTTTATAGACCTTTAAATTAACTAAGTGTGTGGAAAAGTTTGTTCAGTTAGAGACCACAGTATGTGGAATCGTAAGAACTAGGATCTGAGACATTTACCTCCAAGCTGTTTCAACTTCCTGCCTCTCTTTGGGTAAGTCATTTGTCAGTTTCTTTGTTTTTGAGGCAGAGATGGCAGTGCCTGGATTTTCTACTAGGGTGGGAACAGGCCAGTCCCACTAACCTTTGCTAAAGGGTTAGCTGTCGGTAAATCATGTTGGTAACAAAACAATGAGAGAAAATAAAGAGAAGGGAGTTTGCAATTTTAAACAAGTGGTAGGGGAAAGCCTCATTGAGAAATTGCATCTGGACAACAACAACATGAGGGAGATGAGGGAGGGAGCTGTATTGTTAACCAGGGAATGAACATGCCAGCTAGTACTAAGGCCCTGAGGTGGAAACACAGCATCAACAGCAGGGAACAAAACTCTGTGTGTGTGTGTGTGTAAGTGCATACTGTGTGTGTGTGTGTGTAAGTGCGTAAGTGCCTTACAGTTCATTCTGAGAACTTTACCTCTGCGTGAAATAAGTCATTGAGGTTTTGAACAGAATTTTAATACCAGAGTTTTCAGAAACACATCTTTGGAAATTGTGGAGGAAACACATAAATAAAAGGTATTGTAAGAGATTTTTCCCCTACTGAAGTGTAGGTTTTTGTAGTCAGGCAAATATGTTTAAAAATATGCTACCAATAAGTAATTTACATAAGGAAAATTATGTTGGGAAACTTCACAGAAATTTTTTTTTCAATTTAAAAGAGCCAGTCAACATGGGAAGATAAGAGTTAACTAGAATAGCTTTTTAAAATGGAGGATGAAAAAATAAGTAAAATGAAGGATGATCTGTTTATGATATGATCTCTAAAAAAGCTAATTGTGGTGTCATAATTAGGATTATATTACCCCTAGTAGTGCTGTGGTGAAGGATATAAGCTGAAACCCCTGAATCCTATCTCTTACCTGAAGAATACCAACTTAAACAATAATAATTTAGTATAATGATTTGGGATAAGAAGTTAAAAGTTCTGGATCTTTTCTACAAAGTGGCTGCTTTTCCTGCTTAAGTAACCATGTAATTGTTTTTAAAAAGTAAGTATTTTTGGTATAACATGGTATTTTTTCAGTTCAATCAGGTATTGGTAATAAGTTTTTGGTTTCTAAATTATCAGATTTTACCTGAACAGAAGTGTGATGTTTAATGTAGAGCTCAGCTTGGAATTTCTCTTTGCCAGTGACAGGTCCTTGAGTGCCTTTTCCCTGCCTGCTTCCTTTGACTCCCCTCATCTTTCCACTTTCTCTGTGTTGAATGAGTCAGCTGTTTATAGATAGGATCTAATCTAGATAATCTTTGGTTTACTACATTAGACCAGTTAGCTTGGAATAGTTACCCAAACAGCTGTTTTGAACAATGAACTTTTCTGCCAGTATTGCTTATGTTGGACAGTTGATGCCTGGTTTTCAGAGCCCTTTACACCCTGTATTTCCGTCTAACTATATAGGGACTTCCCTGGTGGCTCAGACGGTAAAGCGTCTGCCTACAATGTGGTAGACCAGGGTTCAAACCCTGGGTTGGGAAGATCTCCTGGAGAAGGAAATGGCAACCCATTCCAGTATTCTTGCCTGGAAAATCCCATGGACGGAAGAGCCTGGTGGACTACAGTCCATGGGGTCGCAAAGAGTCGGACATGACTGAGCGACTTCACTTTCACTTTATATAGCCCTCTGTCCTGACTGGAATGTTTTTTTACTGTCTTCCAAATAGTACTCAATAATCTTTGAGTACAGTGCATACATAAGGTATGAATATGTCCCAGGCTTTTCCACGTCTCCATTTCTGCTTATACCATTTCACCTTCTTCAAACTCCCCTTTGTCCTCTTCTCCATCTATCCAACTTCTTCCCTGTATCAGGATCAAATTCATGACAACCTTCTCAGTAAAGCCTGTTCTGTCTACTTGAGCTTATTTATATATATATAATTTTTATAATTATTGGCAGTTGACCATAAGCTTTTTTTTTTTGACCATAAGCTTTTATTGCTAGCTTTGAACTACTACTTAACTGGTATTAGTCAAGGTTCTCCACAGAACAGAACTGACAGGATGTGTGTATACATACGTATGCATGTGCATGCACATACACATACACGAAACTCTTTTTATATATTATATGGAATTGGCTCATGCGATCGTGGAGGCTGATGAGTCCTGACATCCCCAGGGTGAGTTGGCGAGCTGGAGACCCAGGACAGCTAAGCAGATGGCATATTTCCAGTCTGCAGTCTGGCAGGCTTGAGACCCAGAAAAAGCTGATGTTTCAATTTGATTCTGAAGGCAGAAAGAAGCCTAGGCAGTCGGGCAGAGGAATTTTTAGGTTTACTTTATTTTGCTGCTCATTCATGTGCCTTGTCTTGCTAGCTAGTAAACAACTTGAGGGCAGGAACTGCAAGTCATATTTACTTGCTTACCATCCATGACTTTGTGCACCCTGATTTACATGTAATAGGTACATTTCTGTATTTTATGAAATTATAACATTTTAAGGACTAGAAGGGGCCTTGAAGGTTATCTTGTTTTAGAGTTGGAGAATCAAGAACAACTTATTAATATATACCTCTTTCCTTAGTTGTTAGGAAAATGAATGAGACAATGTAATATCTATGAAAAGTTAAGTGATTTAACTAATTTTAAAGATTTATTTTTGCTTAGAGCATGAATCAGATGTATCCTTTAATTAGATATTTCTTAAAAAGATATTTATATCTTAAATATCTTAAAAAGATATTTTATCTTTTAAAAAGATAAAAATATCTTAAAAAGATATTTCCTGGGTGGAGATTTCACCTTTTTCTTTTTCTTTCTCACCTTTTTTTTTTTTATTTAAGAATGTACATAGCACATTAGTCAGTTGTTCATATTGACAAGTATGTCCAAAATGAGAACAGATTTAATTTGAAATGTCATCATTTCTTCAAAGCTTATTGTCAGATATATCAAATTTATGGATTCATATAGAATATTCCAGTTAGGTATTCAAATGTAAGGCATTGTAACCAAGTGTTACCTTTAGCTTTGGGACCTGACAGTATTGAAGATGCAGGTTGAGGCTGTAGAATTTGAAGTTAACTGTATTTTAAACACTCAAGTACTTTAATTTGAACTTACTCTTCTTTATAAGTTTTCATTTATGGGAACTGATATTGATTGTTTTCAGATGTTTTTATTTAGTTCTTTTCCTTCCTAGATTTTCTTGTAATCACATCTTAAAGCTTTCAAGATGGTACTAGCAGACCTCGGAAGAAAAATAACATCAGCATTGCGCTCATTGAGCAATGCCACCATTATCAATGAAGAGGTATGTAAAAATACATGTGATTGCACATCATCACTAGCATTGCAGATGGGTGATTAATAATCTCTATATAGTTACTTCTAGATAAAATCCATAAATGGGTATAGTAGTGTGTTTTATGAGAAATTGACTATGTTAATTTCAACTTTCTATAATGAATTACCAAAAAAAAAAAACCCACCTTAACTTGTATGTAATAATGACATATGTTTTATATTTCAGAAATGGCTTAGGTCTGGAAATATGCTTTTGCTTTCTCTTGATATAGGCCTATAACTTTAGTATCCTCCTTCTTCCTTCTTGGTTAGGCATGCATATGTCTGATTTTTCCTCCTTGACTTTTATTTGACATTGTTATATAAGGCTAATATTTCCATTTTGACTACGTTGATTCATTTTCTCTGAAATCCTCTTTTAGTTTTTTGGAGGTTTTGTAAGCTGACTCCTTAATATGATATGTGAAATACTTTTCCTTCTGGTTTTAAGTACAAGATATTTCTTGCTCCCATTCCCTGCCCCCCCCACATTGTATATTAATAGTTTGTCAACTGAAAGAAGATGATTATAGTCCACAAGTATATTTTACATTTTGTGGTACCAGTGGTAAAGTACTGATTTTGGTTTTAGAAGACCTTGTTTAGTGTCCTGCTAAACAAGTCATAGAAATTTGAGCAAGTCAAATTCAGAATTTCTTAATGTTTAAAATGAGAAAACAGCATTTACCTTTTAGGATGGTTTTAAAGATCAAATGAAATAATAGGTAAAAAGTATTTTCTAACTTGGAGGTTTAAAGAAAATTCTAATGTAAAATTTGATATCAATACTTTAAGAAGCTAGTGGAATTAAATAATTTGGGGACCATCTTTGAGCTCAGCTAGTCCAGCCTCTCTCTTAACAGCAATAGGAAGTCAGTTTCACATATTTATTTATTGGAAGAACCAGGATTAAAATCTTGTTTCTAATTCCACATACACAGCTTTTTATAATAATTAATATTAAGTAATCATAATTTAAACCACTGTTTAGTCTTTGGAATTCAGAATAAATAAAATGACAGCTTTTCAAATAGTTTTCCCTGTTGTATAACCCTTATGCTATTTGTGTTTATAGTAGAAAAAGAAAAGAAACCAAGGAGATTAGGTTGGTGGGAAGTAAAATAACAGCTGTTACTTAAATTGGCAGCTTTTCTATTCTTGATACTGTGTTACTAGGGAATTAACAAGGAGAAATCCCTCTAATGAAAGATCAGTTCCATTTTTATCAAATCCCTTTAGTGAGGGATAGAGAAATCTGATAAGCTGCTATATGACATATGACAGAAGTTGAAGATGAGAATTCATTCAAGAAGTGTTTGAGGGCCTACATTTTTGCAAACATTTTTGCTGCCACCAGGAATATAGCATTGAACAAAATAGACTAAAATCCCTACCCTCATGGAGTGTATTGCATTCTAATGTGTAAACAGCTATTTCCATGAGCGGCTAAGGCTCATCTTTTTTAAAGACTTTTTTATAGTTTGTGATCTTTTAACCACAATGCCTGGCAGCTCAACAAATATGTGATGATAGTGAGTTATTAACAGAGGATGATTTTCTTTTCAACTTTGTTCCTCTGTTCTGAGTGGAGATAGTAAAGGCTAATAGGTCAGACTGGGTCATTTTCTTTTGTCACATTTTCCTCCATGGTATTCCAGTTGAGAAGATGTTGCTCCATATCAGCAACAGGGATTCAGTGGCATAGAAAACTTCAATGGCAACATGTATTGTATAGTAACTTTCTTTGACTTGTATATTGTCTTTACTATTATTACTTTAATAGAGGGATAAAATTGTGGTGGTTAATACCTGGTTGAATAAAAAGAAATGGAATGTCTTTTTTTTCTTTTAAGTGGTGCTTTGCAAGTTGTGAGATCTTAGTTCCCCTATCTTGGATCCAGCCCATGCTTCCTGCAGTGGAAATGCACAGTCCCAATCACTGGACTACCAGGGAATTCCCTGAAATGTCTTATTTTGACAAAATGACTAGATATTTAATAAAATCTCTCTCAAAGGCTAACTGAAAACCTTTTCCCTCTCTAATTGTATACTATGGTTTTTTGTTTTTTTTTTTTTGGTATACTATGGTTTTTAATTAGTCATGGTTGTATGGTTGATGACTGGTCAGTCATTGTTTTTATATGGTTGAAATGAATTGTTTAAAAGTTTTGTTTATTTGCAGGTGTTAAATGCTATGCTAAAAGAAGTATGCACAGCATTATTGGAAGCAGATGTTAATATTAAACTAGTGAAGCAACTAAGAGAAAATGTAAAGTAAGTTAATTAAATTAAAGGTAAAAAACAGGCAAAACTAAATTTAGTTTACTGGGATGAGGAGCTAACTAGAAAAGTCTGCTGCGTTATGAAACGTTTCTGCTATATAGCACTGGGAAAGAATGGAACTCATATGTTGGAAGACTTCTTTTATAGTGCGTCTCCATAATAATGGTTCAAAGAATGAACTACATGTGGCTTTCATTTAATTATGGAGTTCTTTCCATTCTACTACTCCTTTATCTGAATGGATTCAATCATATACTGTATAGTATTTTAACAGAAAAGCCTGTTAGCAATTCAGAGTCCTTAAAGAAAAGTGGTGCTGTTTTAATCCTCTTCAGACTAAAGATGGCATTAATCAGCCTCCTTCACTATTGGAGAGTGGTATTCTTTTTTATCCCCTTTTGGTTTCTCTGTCCATATTCGATAAAGGAGTAGTGTGTGTGGCCTTAGTTATTGTGTTAATCGGGAGAGACGCTGACTGGGGCGGAGCACATAGAATAATGGAGGGCACTTCAGTTAGCTGTCTCAGTCCTAGCCCTCCTCATGCTCAGGCCATCCCCCCTCCTTTTTGTATTGTCAGACTGGGTATTAAATACAGGACATTTAAGCATTTAGAACTGCAAGAAGTAATCTTATTTTCTGCTTGGTGTAAACATGTATAAATTCTGTATGCTGCAAGAAAAATAAAATTAATACTTCACAGTAATGTGAGGACAAATTAATATTTGGACTTTCCAAAAATTAAGCCTTGAAAAACTAACCAAAGTCATATATCTAATATTGCATGGTAAATTCTTTGTGGTATGAACTTATGACTCTGTAGTAATTGTATGCATGTTAATTAGAAAAATATTAATATAAATGATTGGATATTCTTACATTCTTTGGGGCAAAAGGTAGTTTTTTTAAGTGTCTTAACTGACTTTTCCCCCTCTTTATCCTCAAAAACCATCATTATGAAGGTCTGCTATTGATCTTGAAGAGATGGCATCTGGTCTTAACAAAAGAAAAATGATTCAGCATGCTGTATTTAAAGAACTTGTGAAGGTAAAAGTATATCTAGCTTGTGCTATGATTTTCTATACACTCACTGCATTAGCATGGCAAACAGGAATGTATTTCAGAATACTTTTTATTGTTTTTATGGAATATTTATCTGTTAAAAATATTAATAGAATATTTTCTGAATACAAAACTGTAGACTTTTTTTTATTGTAGACTAAAATTCTAAGTACAAATGTGAAGGTTGGTATTTTACTCCTACAAAAAAAAAAGCTAAAGCAAGTTATAGAAAGTACAACTTCACTATATATTAATTGATGGAAGAGCCTCTTTGAGTTTATTCTCTTTTAATATCAAGTTTTGCCTATTTTTGTGCAGAAAGTCGCTCTTGGAAAGAGTTCTTTTCTACACTTTTATTGTGTCTAAAAGATTGAATATCCTACACTTGCCTAGATTTTAAGCAATTTTGAATCAGTGAAATTTTATTTTACAAGTTATACTCTATTTCCCTGTCCCACCTTAGAACTGATACGCTGCTGCTGTTGTGAAAATTATGATGAGAGTCTTAGAGCATTAGAAAATATGTTTGAGTCTAATGGTAGGGGCAGAAAAGAAAGAAACTAGAAAAAGTTTTTTTTAAGGAGCAACAGGTACCAGCTAATGGTCTCCAGGTATTTTCCCCCTATATTGTGTGAATAGTTTCATTTACTCCTTTAGTTCCAAAAGAACTGATTGGCACTTGGAGAAAATCTAGTATCTCAGATGGTTGTGACATTTCACTTTAGTCCTGTAGACTAATCAATTGGAAAAGAAATTCAGAACCTAACAGAGATCAGGAAATTTAGCCAGTCTGTCTTCTCAGTTTGCAGTTGAGAAAAGTGAGACAGTTAGTAGTAGACACAGGTCTGATCTCCAAACTCCTTGTGTGGACTCCTCCTCACAATATTTCCAGTTTTCTCTTCATCTTACACCTGAAGTCAGCACAGAATGAGTGAACATTTTTATTTTTAGGGGTTGGCATCTTTAGGCAATTCTGGAACATCAAGTGCTTTGTTAAGATGCCTTTACTGAGTGCCTACATTATTCCAGGCTGTATGCCATATACTGCTGATAACAGAGATAAAAAGTACTGGGCCTTATACTCAGAAGCTCATGGTCTGGGGCAGTGGTGTACAAAGCAAGGTCAAAACTGTTTTCATAATAACACTAAGACATCATTTGCCTTTTTTTGCCCTCTTTACTGTGTTTATATTTGCTCTGCAAATATCAGTGCAAAAGCAATGGCAGGTAAAACCATTGGGTAAAACTCCCTAGCTTGAACAAGGCAGTGATAAACTAAACTATACTAGTAGTCATTGTTCCCTTTACTCCCAGACACTTGCAGTGAAAAAAAAATAAGTTTTTTTTTTTTCAAACGTGTCCTTGATGGAAATTATTAGTGGTATTAAATCTTGACCCTTAAATATATATGTGTTTATAAGATTTTGTGTGATGAACTGGAAAGTACACAGAAAGCCGTATTGCTGTGTACCAAAATTTGATGGTTGTCTTGAGGAAAGCAACAGACAGTTAATCTGCGCTTATTTGGCCTTGAACCTTTGGCAGACATTTTCTCTGAAGTAAATAAAGTTGGCCTGTCACTTTAAGCAAACAACTAACAGTATTGTAGCCAATGATAAAATTCTAGCTTTCAAGTGAAAACCAGAAGCTTGAATCCCCCCAATGAGTTTGATAGTGTCCCAATTCTTAAGTCATCTGGTGAGATCAGTATGGATATTAATAAATAAAATTTTCAATGTTGTGTAGTGATATGTGTCAACAATGGGAGATCTGCCTAACTCAATAAACCAGTATTTTCTAAATGACTAGTGTATAATGTTACAGAAGCATGCACCAGTATAAGATTGATTCAAAGTCCAAGATAGGATAACAGATTTTAATGTGATAGAATATGAAAATTCAGTACTGCAGTTCTAGGATGCAGGAGGAAGAGAAGATAAATTTATAATAAAATCATTATTCAATAAAACGTAAGTTCCAAATAGTAGGTTCATAGAGAGCTGAGTGATTCTGCCATGGGATATAGAGAATGGAGGTGAATACAGGGCAGCGTTAGTATTCTGAAAGGGTCTAAGAGGAAGGGCAGTGGATTTATGTCTAAGATTGTTGTTTATTTCAGAAGTTTGCTTATGGGTAGCTCTCTGCCTGAGAAGAAGATAACAAAATGTATTTTCTTTTTTTTTTTTTTTTTTCAAAATGTATTTTCTTTTCCTCCCTTTTCTACCACATGGCTTTCCTTGAAATCAGGTATAATATGGATTATGTAACTTTTATGGTATCATCTAGCATGGGCTCTGCAAATTTCTCTTAAGAACAAATAGGTGCAGCTTTGTGGGTCATATGGTCTTTGTTGCAACAACTCAGGTCTGGTGTTATAGCACAAAAGCAGTAAATGAGTGGGCATGTGTGTGTTAAGACTTTATTTACACATAGTTGTAAATATGGTCTATGTCCTCTGGTCTAGGATATTAACTACTATTACGGTTTGATTATATAGAGATAGAGGTTTCAAGTTCCAAATAACTGACTTGGAAATGTATTATTTTTTTAAATGAACGTTAAAAATGCCTCCTGCTTGTTAGTTTGGGGACTGTCCGTTTTTGTACCTTAATTTTCCACTGACTGCCATTATAAAATTGGTGATGATTTTTTACTTTAAATATTATAACTGTATAGAGCAGTACATCCAATGGCATTGGACAGTTTAACATTTGACTCACTTGGAAAACCTTTCACATGTAGTTTGTAATTTTGCTCATATATAAACACTTGTGAAATTGAATAGGAAGGTAGGTGCCATTACAGTGTTATAGCCACTAGCCACATGTGGTTATTGAGACTTGTAATGTGGCTAGTCCATACTGAGATCTGATACTGAGTGGATGGATAAGAGATCCATGCCAAATTTTAAGACCTAGCATGGCACATTTATTTAGGGAAAAAAAAAGACCTAGTATGGGAAAAGGAAATATAAAATAGCTCATTAATTTTTAAATGTAGATTACATGTTAAAATTATAATATTTTAGATATATTGAGTTAAAGTATTAACATTAATATCACTTGTTTTTACTTTTTGAACTGTCACTACTAGAAATTTAAAAATTCTTATCTGGCCTGCACATATATTTCTACAGTGCTATTGTAGATTGCTCCTTTGCTCAGACTTGGTCTCACATTCATACACTTTTAACTTTTTCTAAAAATTGTTTTGAGATCCTTACCTCTGAATTGGTTTGGGAGTATAGGCTTGCTTATAACTTCACAATGCCCTATTTTAAATTCTTAAATTTCACTGTGTGTATATACTACAGAGGGAAATAGAGTTGTGTTAGAATGGGTTATTATGTGTTATTGGTTAATGGGTTATATAATGCGTTATTATGGTTGCCTCTTACATTGAAATGTCTGTAAATCGTTTTTATAATTTGAAAGATGTGGGGAGAGAGGTTTTGAATGTAACCATGTGCTAACCTGATTTTATCTTTGTTTTTGGTATGTAGCTTGTAGACCCTGGAGTTAAAGCATGGACACCCACTAAAGGAAAACAGAATGTGATCATGTTTGTTGGATTGCAAGGGAGTGGTAAAACAACTACATGTTCAAAGGTAAATTATACTTAATTAAAAAAAAAACAAAGTCATGGAGAAGATAGGTTTGAGGAAATCAAGTGCTTTTACCAAGAAGACTGTTCCTATTCTTTAAGGAGATGAGGATATGATTTTTGGAGAAGTAAAGGTGGGAAGTTTACCTTATATCCTGTGGCTCAGGATTCCCTTTTCACAGTGTCTCACCCAGTATAATATGTATGGATCTTCATTTTACATATCATTTTGCTAATTTTAAATTCATTATACCACCCTTTCCTTCATAATTGGGTACCTCAACTTTGTTACCAGATTTTGCTTCAGAAGCCTCAACTATGTATAGTTCAGAAAGAAAAAAAAACAACAGGATTATTTCTTAGAGGGTTATGTTATTGTTTGTTTTTAATTAACGTTAATAACTTTTTTTACCGTGGTCATTTGTTGCTTGATCATTTCATATCCTTTGAATGTGACTGTTTGGCACTTAGAGTTTAAACTCTTCAGGAAATCTTCGGTATTCAGAATGTAATAATATTACTTTTTAGGAGAATATGAACTGTTTTATTTTACTCCTTAAGTAAATAATAAGTGTAAACAGAAACAATTACATGTGTAAAATTTGTATTTATTGATTTTTAAAATCTTCCTTTCCCAGTTAGCATATTATTATCAGAGGAAAGGTTGGAAGACCTGTTTGATATGTGCAGACACATTCAGAGCAGGTATTGTGCTGAAATTTGAAAATTATTTCCTGAAATTTTTATTTTCAAGTTTAAGGACTCATTAACTTTTTATTTCATAGGGGCTTTTGACCAACTAAAACAGAATGCAACCAAAGCAAGAATTCCATTTTATGGAAGGTGGGTTCTGGTTTTTATTCTTATGTTCGTATGTCTTACCTTATCTATCTGACTTTACTTTATGCTATCTGGCCACATTTTAATATGTACCTATAAGCTTGAATCATTTTTGGAATAAAGTAGGGGTATAATTAATACATTGTTATCTTTTATTATTATAACATGATTTTTCTGATCCAGGCTGATCAATCAGAGCAGGTATTGTTTAGCTTATAATTCTTCCTGTACTTACCCTGCCTTGCATGCTTTCCAGCCTCCTGCTTCTATTCCAGTTGTTTCTTTTAAGACCTGTCTGAAGCATTTCTCGATTCAACATACCCTGGTGAATTCTACATTGTCTGTTTCTTTAGTACACCATTTTTTTTCCATTTATTTTTATTAGTTGGGGGCTAATTACTTTACAATATTGTAGTTGTTTTTGCCATACATTGACATGAATCAGCCATGGATTTACACATATTCCCCATCCCGATCCCCCCTCTCACCTCCCTCTCCATCCCATCCCTCTGGGTCTTCCCAGTGCACCAGCCCTGAGCACTTGTCTCATGCGTCCAACCTGGGCTGGCGATCTGTTTCACACTTGATAATATACATGTTTCAGTGCTATTCTCTCAGATCATCCCACTCTCGCCTTCTCCCAGAGAGTCCAAAAGTCTGTTCTATGCATGTGTCTCTTTTTCTGTCCTGCATATAGGGTTATCGTTACCATCTTTTTAAATTCCATATATATGTGTTAATATACTGTATTGGTGTTTATCTTTCTGGCTGACTTCACTCTGGATAATGGGCTCCAGTTTCATCCATCTCATTAGAACTGATTCAAATGTATTCTTTTTAATGGCTGAGTAATATTCCATTGTGTATGTGTACCATTGCTTTCTTATCCATTCGTCTGCTGATGGGCATCTAGGTTGCTTCCATGTCCTGGCTATTATAAACAGTGCTGCGATGAACATTGGGGTGCACGTGTCTCTTTCAGATCTGGTTTCCTCGGTGTGTATGCCCAGGAGTGGGATTGCTAGGTCATATGGCAGTTCTTTTCCAGTTTTTAAGGAATCTCCACACTGTTCTCCATAGTGGCTGTTTAGTACACCATTTTTTAAAAGTTTGTGTTCGATCATCCTAAAATGGTTTATAATCTATGTGTATCTCAGAGTCTGATCATTGCTAACCTTCATTTGCTACATTGCTGTTCAGTTAGGTGATTTGTATATGTTAAAATGACTAATTAAAAGAATTGTGTCAAGATTGAGTTTAGAAAGACTTATTTGAGAGAATAACATTTTTCTTAATGCTACTCATATATTAATATAAGAAAATTATTATTAATATAGAAAACTTAAGCTAAAATTTGAAGTAATTAAATGAATGGTATCATTTTATAAATCATTATTTGCTACTTTTTGGCCAAAGAAATTAGTGAACTTTGGTTATGGTATGCTCTTTATTTAAATTCTTTTATTAGGTTTTTTTTTTTTGGTTGCAACATGCTGATTTCAGGATCTTAGTTCCCCAACCAGAGATTGAACCCAGGCCCTTGGCAGTGAAAGCACAGAGTCCTAACCGCTGAACCACCAGGAAATTCCCTCTATTTTTTAATGATAATTTCTAGCAAATAGATTTAAGAATAATGTTAGGAATTTAATTTTTAGGATAAGAATATTTTTAGGATAAGAAATCTATGTTTTTCTAACATAGATTTAAAAATCAAAGGATAATAAACAGTTACATATTTAGAGTTCATATTTGCACAGTGATGGGTGTGAGCTGATAGGTGGCTCAGGTGGTAGAGAATCTTCCTGCAGTGCAGGAGACTTCGATCCTTGGGTCGGAAAGATGCCCTGGAAAAGGAAATAGCAACCCACTCCAGTATTCTTACCTGGAGAATACCATAGACAGAGGAGCTTGGTTGGCTACAGTCTGTGGGTTGCAAAGAGTCAGACACGACTGAGCAAGTAATGCTTAGGCTACTTACTTGAACTATTAGCCAAAGCCAGAGCCTTAATTTTTAACTAATTTCTCAGTACTGTTTATTAAATAATCTCTCCTTTGCTTATGTATATGGAGTAAAATATTAGCAATCATTGTTTCTTCTGGGAGAGATGAAGTGGATCGGACTGGGGAAGGAAGGATTTGAAATGATCTCTAATGTTAAATTTACATGTTAGCATTTATTGGGGGGACAGTAGATATGTTTTTTTTTGTACCATTTGTTCTGTCTTTTTTAAAAAGAAACACTATTTTAATAAAAAAATTTTAAAGAAGTGAAAGTACTAACAGTTTCACTTCCCAAATACCAGCTCTTAGCAAGTCCATCTTTGCTTTTTTCAAATGTGCTATATAAACAAATACACGAGATAGATAATTTTAAGTTGAAATAGAATCTTTTCATGCTTTGAACCTTGATTGCTTTAGTAGTAGTTATATGGGTTGTATAAATTTGCCAAAGCTCATTAAAATGAATACTTAAAATAGTGCATTTTATGTAAACATACTACTATAGACTTGATTAAAAATGGGATCTTATGACAAGATAAGGGAGTGATTATTCTTGGGAGTGAGTAAAATACTAATTATTTTGTTTTCCTTGGTCTGGGTGTTTTGCTTTATGAAAATTCACTGAGTTTAAACTTTGTGAAACTTTTCCATGTATATGTTATATTTCATTAAAATATTTATTATAATAATGGGATCTTAATAATTCTGGACAATATGCTGTTAAAGAGAATTCTTTTTATGACATCACTGTATTCCATTGTATGCATGTATGTAAGTAATCTCTTTATGAACATCTTTGATCCTATTTCTTTATATATTTATAAGTTTTATTTTAATTGTATCTTTATCATATTTTAAAATAGCTGGTAATGCTAATTTCTGTCTTCTTTTTCAGCATTTCTTGCCTCTTTCACCCGCTCATTTTCCTGAGTAAATTTTAGTTTTTTTTTATTTGGAGGAAAATTGCTTTATAATGTTGTGTTGGTTTCTTTAATCAAGTTCCAGAAAGAAAAATCTCCCTAAGATTATGATTAAAACTATATTGAAGCCAATTAATTTAGGGGAGAACTGACATCTTATTTGTATAGTTCCATGTAGAAACTTGCTAGGTCTTTTTTGTTAAAAATTTTGTCTTTAAATATATTAATTTTCTTCTTTTAAGTTTCACATGTATTTTTATTAAGTGTATTTCTGCTTGATTTGTGTTGTTAATTTAGGGGAAAACTTTTTTTTAACATTATATATCCTTTCATTTGACAACATTGATCTGTATTAAAAGTTGCCACTAATCAAAAGAATGTAAACTAAAATAAAATCTTATTTTTTGATTTTCAAGTTGAATAGAGTTTTGAGGATTATGAAAATAAAATAGCAATGAAATTAAAGTTTTGTGAAGACTTTTAAAAACCAAAAGCCTCAATGATCAAACCATTTGATCCAAATTCAGCTTGTAGGAGTGTATCATAGTTTAGAAGAAACAACATTATATACTATTCATATTGGCTATATTTTTAATACCAGGAAGTTAGAAAACCTTAAATGGCCAACAGTAGGGCATTTATTTAATATATGATAGCATAGCCATCTGATGGAATGCTATATAACTTAAAAGTCACGTGTTACAAGAATATTTAATGGTTTTATAAAGTGCTACAGAAGGATGACTATCATCAAAAAGAACACAAATAACAAATGTTGACGAGGATATGGAGAAAAGGGAATCCTTGTACACTGTGGGAATGTGACTTGGTACCACCAGCTGTGGAAAACAGTATGGCAGTTTCTCAAAAAACTGAAAATAGAACTACCATATCACCCAACAGTTCCACTCCTGGGTATATATTTGGGAGGGAAAAAAGACACACTAATTTGAAAAGCTACATTCACTCCAGTCTTCATAGTAGCATTATTTATAATTGCCAAGATATGGAAGCAACTTAAGTGTCCATTAACAGATAAATGGATGAAGAAGATTGAGATACATACACACACACACACACATACACACCCTACATACAATACAATACTACTCAGATACAAAAAGGAATGAAAGTTTGCCATTTGCAACAATTTCAGCTGAAAAAAAAAACTGTGACTCATTGTATTGTATAGCTATGATGTATAGTGTACATCAACTACATTTAAAAATGCTTTCAAAAGACTAAGTGGAAAACATTATGAGACACTATATAATACAAGTTCAGTTATTAAAATGTAAAAAAAAACTGAGGGATACACAACTCATTCAGAAAAGATATAAAGCAGAACCATACGGGATTTCATAATTGGGAGACTGGATACTGCTTCATGCTGCTCTTTAAATGGCTTGTCACATTTAATACTTAACTGGATTTTGTACTTAATTGAAATTGTGATCAATATGACTTTTTCAGAATAGATTAAAGATATACTTGCAATTTCCAAATTACTAGTATTTGAATGTTTTGCTGTTGTGGTTGTTAAATCATTTTTTCCATGTTAAATAGCTATACAGAAATGGATCCTGTTATCATTGCCTCTGAAGGAGTGGAGAAATTCAAAAATGAAAACTTTGAAATTATTATTGTTGATACAAGTGGCCGTCATAAACAAGAAGACTCTTTGTTTGAAGAAATGCTTCAAGTTGCTAATGCTATAGTAAGTAGCTATAATGTAACAACATTATAAGGACTTCAGTTAAAACCTAACTGAGTTTGTGAACCATATAAATTATTTGTTGCTTGTATGTTTCCAAGTAATTTATTTTTATTTTGGGCTCCTTTATCTATATGATAAGGACTTAATCTTCTCAATCTTCTCTACATTGATATGAAATTTTCATGAGTATTGGAAATTCTACTGCTTAATCATCTTATTAGTATGTATAAGAAAAACTAACAAATAAATTGAGAATAACCTTTAGTAACTATTGAATTTCCTTTCTGTAAATTGTTTAAATTAGAAACATTTGCTTTAGGTGAATTTTGAAAGATTTTCAAAATGAAGCATTTAAAAATATTAATTATCATTTAGTGTCACTTTAAAATAGTGATGGAAATAACTTGGGGATAAGAAATGGTTTATAGGTAATCTGTAGCACATACTATGAGCCCATATTTGCCACTGACGTGCTGGCAGTAATTCTTTAGTTAATGGTTAGTGCTAATAAGTTGGTTTTTAGCCGTGCCATTATTTTGATTTAGTGGAGCAGATCTAAGGGAAATAGCCTTACCTCTGTTTTTATCCATTTTGGTTTCAGCCCATACTCTTCTGCTTTTTCTTCTTCTCATTTACAGTTGCTGTTCCATTTGCCTGGAATGTGATTGCTCGAGATAACTTTTTCCTCTTTATTCAGATCTCAACTCAAATTTTACCTCCAGACAGGCCTTCTCTGACCACCCTACAGAAAGAAGTCTTCCACACCTCATAACTGATTTTCTCTATCCCATTTTAGTTGTACATTCTAAATGTTTCAGTCAGTTTAGTTCAGTCGCTCAGTCATGTCCAACTCTTTGCGACCCCATGGACTGCAGCACGCCAGGCCTCCCTGTCTATCACCAGAGTTTACTCAAATTCATGTCCATTGAGTCGGTGATGCCATCCAACCATCTTATCCTCTGTCGTCCCCTTCTCCTCCTGCCTTCCGTCTTTCCCAGCATCAGGGTCTTTTCTAAGGAGTCATCTCTTTGCATCAGGTGGCCAAAGTATTGGAGTTTCAGCTTCAGCATCAGTCCTTCCAATGAATATTCAGGACTGATTTCCTTTAGGATGGACTGGTTTTATCTCCTTGCAGTCCAAGGGACTCTCCAGAATCTTCTCCAACATCACTGTTCAAAAACATCAATTCTTTGGCTCTCAGCTTTCTTTATAGTTCACCTCTCACATCCACACATGACTACTGGAAAAACCATAGCCTTGACTAGACGAAATGTTTATTTGCCTATTTTTTATCTGTCTCCAATGACTTCAGTGTAGGCCCCATAAAGACAAGGATTTTCTTACTCATCTCCATCTGAGGACCTAAATGGTGCCTAATACATACTACTTCTGCAGTAAATATTTATTGATTGAATAATTATAATAAATATTTTTTATAGCTTCTATTGATGAAATTTACTTAAGGTCAGTTAAAATACATATCTTTTCTATTTAAATTTTCTAGCAACCAGATAACATTGTTTATGTGATGGATGCCTCCATTGGACAGGCTTGTGAAGCCCAGGCTAAGGCTTTTAAAGATAAAGTAGATGTAGCCTCAGTAATAGTGACAAAACTTGATGGCCATGCAAAAGGAGGTGGTGCTCTCAGTGCGTAAGTATCATTAATACTGTTGTCCCGTGTCCTGGACTTACATACTGTGTGTGTGTGTATGTTTATGACTTTATTAATCATTAAAAATCTGTTCCAATAGTGGACCTATTATAGTCTATGAAGGAAGTATAAATAGAAACAGAATTTTGGAGTCCCTCTGATATATCTATAGTTCTGTTTTAGCTAGTGAAAAGCTTGAGCTATGTACCTTTGTCTAATAAACTTTGAAATCTAGAAATCTGTTTTCCTTTTTGAGGTTATTTTGTGTTTTCTTTTTCTTTGCAGAGTTGCTGCCACAAAAAGTCCAATTATTTTCATTGGTACAGGGGAACATATAGATGACTTTGAACCTTTCAAAACACAACCTTTCATCAGCAAACTTCTTGGTGTGTACAGTGGTGGGGATATAGACAAATATCCAAGAAATAGTGTGGCTTTTTAGGACCGATTAAAATTTTAATTCTGCCCTCTCACTGACTAGTTCAGGAAAATAATTTCCTTCTATGATTTATCTTCTTCACCTACAAAATAGGGATGATGGTAACCTGCTTCCCATGTTTAGAGTGGTAAAAAAGAGCTACTGGATGGAAAGTTCTTGGGAAAGTTTTAGAGCACAGTACAGAAGTATGTGGTTGTAGTAATAGCAGTGATAATGGCAGCAAAACTTTCATGTTTCAGAGCATGGAATTTGGAATTAAACCCTGGACTGCAGTCACTGCTTTGTTACTTAACCTCTCTAGCTTCAGTTTCTCACCTGTAAAGTGTTGTAGAAATACCTGAGCTGCCTATCTCACAGGTTTATTACTATATGAGCATGCATTTTGCATAATGTAGCAATATAACAAGTATACTATTAGTTGCTAATTTTACTTTTTTGGCTCTTATAGGTATGGGTGACATTGAAGGACTGATAGATAAAGTCAATGAGCTGAAGTTGGATGACAATGAAGCGCTTATAGAGAAGTTGAAACATGGTATATGAGTAACAAAAAGCATTTGATCTCAGATGACTTCCCTTGTTTTCTTTTGATAGAGCTACTAGAATTTTTTTGAAGTGATAAGTCCATTAACGTCAGTTCTTCCAGTGTTTATTTTTTAGATGATTTATATGAAGATCATTTTAAATCTCAGTCATCTAAGCAGCTGTAGAATTGAGTGTTTTCTTTCTTATAATCAAATTGCCTTAAGATTAGTATTGAAGCTTTCATTGGGTTCCTTGGAGTAAAACAGGTTAAAAGTAAGCTAAAATACTCTCTTCTGATTTGTTTGTTTACTTATAAGTTTTATACTTATATAATAAAACATAAAAAGAAGTTTAAAAGAGATTAAAATACACATTATCTTCATATTGAAACAATTCCTATGAAAGTATGATTAAGAGCTTAAGTTTTTTTTTTTTTTTTTGGCCCCACTCTGCGCCCCCAGAGCCAGCAGCGGGCGCAGGAGGAGCCAGAGCTTAAGTTTTTTAACCCAACATAGAACTTTAAAAAATAACCTCAATTTCCTTATGTGTAAAAAGTCGATAATACTAAGTATCTTCTTCATAGAGTTGTGAAGATGAGCTGATATATATATATAAAATGTCTAGCACATCAGGAACATTTAACATATACTATTATTGATCATTTCTGTTTTTCTCAAAATGACATGACTCTTAATTTCCATGACCACACACTATCCTGCCTCTGCTCCTTCTCACTCATCTTGTCAGGTACCTGTGTCTTTCCATCTTAGATGTTGGTGTTTTGTAGTGGTCGTTTCTAGGTCATCGTCTTTGCCTGGAGCTTCAGACTCGCATCTGTATGTTGGCTTGCTGGGATGCTCCCCAGATGCTGGCTTCCGTTGGTCCTCGTCTTCCCGTCTCAGTCCCCCACCTGTGTTGCCAGCTATGAAGGTTAACATCACTTGTCTTGTTTCCAAAGTCAGAAACTTGGGTGTTGTCATCCACTCATGTCTTCCTCACTCTGCCCAGTCCTCTTCCCATTAATTATTAGTTCTAGTGATTCTACCTCCTAATTATCTCCATTCCATCCCCTACTTCCCAGCAACTATTTAAATTAATCTCTTATCTGGATTGTTTATTCTAAGGCTTTTAACAGGTTTTGCAGTTTTGGGGATTCTTTCCCTAGGACCTGTTTTTTTATACTCCAGCCAAAATGATCTTTCAGAAAGGCAAATTTGATCCTATTACTACTGCCTTTCTTAAAACCTTTCAGTGTCTTCCCATTGCCCTTGGAGTGTTTTTGAATGACTCCACCATCTAATCCACATCTTCTGAGTCGTGTTTTGACACCGTTGTTCTTAGCATTCCATGTGCCAGTCATGCTGAATTTCTGTCATTTTCTGAAATGTATGCTACAGTCTTTTTTACCTTGCTGTCCCTCTGCCTGTCAGTTATCCTCTCTTCCTATTTCTGTCCTCCTTTACCCCCAGCCAGACTGACTCACTCATACTTCAAGTCTCTACTTAAATATGCTTCAGCAACATTCTACCTTATCCCTACACTTATAACCCCTGCTATGTGTTTCCACTGGACCCTGTAATTATTGTATTATTCATCACAATTATTTTGATGTCTGTCTTCATTGCTTGAAGTTGAAGGTTGGTTTCTAATATATTCCCAGGCAGCCTGCTTTCTAACTACTAGGTCTCTCTTTAGGTCTGTGCCCTTGCTTCAGGCGCCTCCTTACTTCCAAATATAGTGACCTTTCTCTTTTCTCTGGGCTCCCAAAATTTAACATTGTTATCCGCCTTTTATATTTTCAAACTCTACACTTGGAATCCATGACAGTGGGCTTCCTATATCATCTTAGCTTCCATTGTCATTTCTGTATAATGGCCAAATATGCCTTTCAGCCTTAACCTGCTCTACCACTGTTTAATTCTATATTTCTAGCTGCCTATTATAACATTTCTTTTGATGTATTTTACTGCTACTTCAAATTCAGAATGCCTAAAACCAAGTACATTCTTTTTTATATCGTAGCACAAAAATAGAAAATAGTCTTTAACTGGAGTTAATTTGCATAATAATGAAATGCTCACATTCTAAGGATATCATTCCATTAATTTTGACAAATGCTCCTTGGGAAACAGAACATTTCCATTACTCTAGGAAGTTTGCTTATTCCCCTTCCCAGTAAACCTTCATATAGGAATCCTAGAGTATATATACATATTTTTTTTTTTTTTTTCCCCACCTGGTTTCCCTGACTCAACATAATATTTTTGATATTTATCCAAGTGGTTTTACTTACCTGTATCCTGTTCTTTTAAGTAAGTATTTCATCCAGAGTCGACCTGTTTTCCAGTTTATTGACAGTTTAGCTGTTTAAGAAACTCTAAATAATCTAAAGCAGTTTGCCAAAAATAAATGGAAAAAAAAAAATAAAGCAGTTTGCCATTTTTACATTTTCATCAGCAATATATGAGAGTTCTGCTTGTTTTCTGTATCCTCTAACTTTGGTGTTGTCAGATTTTTTAATTTCAGTTATCCTAGTATGTATAGATTGTTACCTTTGTTTTCACATTTCCTGTGTATGTTTACGTCCATTTTCTCTGATAAAATATGAGCTTCTGTAGGATAGGATCTGTCTCCACAGCATTCATCCTGTAATCTTATGCAACTTCTCACTGAATATTTATTGATTGGATATTTTATAAGTGTGCTTCAAGATGAGCCCATGATTAAGGAAAATATTAGTTTTTTTGAATGGAAATGTTCACTCTCTAATATATTTGCATCATTTTTATTGTATTTCAGGTCAGTTTACGTTGCGAGACATGTATGAGCAATTTCAAAATATCATGAAAATGGGCCCCTTCAGTCAGATCTTGGTTAGTTAGCCTAAAAAGTTTTTTTCTAACCTCTGTTGTTTTTGTTACAATTTCTAAGAATGGATACACTTGCTTTAATTATTTTAATATTTGGATAAAAATAGTTACTTTTAAAACTTAATATTAAAGCCATTAGTTAAATGTGAACACTTAATCTCAAGCTATTACTGATTTTTATGTTTAAATATATGTTTTAGGGAATGATCCCTGGTTTTGGAACAGATTTCATGAGCAAAGGAAATGAACAAGAGTCAATGGCAAGGCTAAAGAAATTAATGACAATAATGGATAGTATGAATGATCAAGGTAAGATGGCAGATTTCTTGACTTGGAGGACCGTGTTCTCAATATTAGCAAGTTGAGAATTTCACTGTGTTCTTGTGGACAAGATGGAAAAAAATTTAGAATGAGTGATTATTATTTGGGAGATTTGTAGTTGCTTGAAAGCTCTTGCTCAAAAGGTGTGATTATTGGGTTGACTTCATCTTTGAGAGAAATGTCTAAGTACAGTGCTTCTCCAAATGAGTTCTGTGGTGAGAACACCAGTTCTTCAGAGTGTTGATAAATAACTTGAAAGGAGAGTCCTGTAGTCAGATAATCTGGGTTTTTTTAAAAAACTGGTACATTTATTTATTGCATGTCTTCTCAGACCTCTAATATGCTCACAGGAATTGGGAATCTGTAAGAGAGGGACAGTTTAAGCAATATTTACCAACTTACTTTGCTCTCTGAGGTTTCAGTCTTCTCAAGTATACTATTCTCTCTCTGTAATCCTAGATTATCCCTCCCTCCTATACTTCTGGGTCCTCAGCCCATGAGTATTTCTAGACTCATGACTTCATCTTTTTCCCAGTTTTTTAGCACCTTTTCTGATTCAATGCAGCAAGCATGCCAGGTCTTCTACTCTGTCATCTGATCTCTGTTTACAAAGAAATACATGTGTTTAGCGTTGAATTTTTTCAGTCTTTGGCTAACTTACTGATGAGGCTGTGACAGCCACAAGCCATTCTTCAAACTTCTTCAATGACTTTTCTCCATCAGTAAAATCCTCTCCCGTGTCTCCAGTCTCTCCTTCCTACTGATTTTTTTTCATCCATCAGCATATAAACAGTAACTTCACAATTTCACATTTTCTGGGCTTTACTTCTCACTTATACTTTTACTCTGTCTCTTTTCAGTCAAGTTTCTTTAAAAAAAAATGGTTTGTGTCCTCAAACTACTGAAATCTGACTTCTCTACCCGCCATTGCTCTGAAACAGATTATACAAAGATTTCCAACAACCTTCTACTGGGTCTACTCCAGTGGAGACTTCAGTCTTTTTCTTGACCTTTACAACATTGGATGTTCATTGATGTTTTATTCTTATTTTCTGTTACTTTTTTTATTTCCACTTTTACCCTTACTTTTCTTGCTAACTACAGTCTCTTTCACTCATCTCATCCTCAATGAGCCTAAAGGAATATATGCTACAAGGTTCTGTTGTTCTCAACCAGTATTTCTTATTATTGTGTTCCTTTTGTTGAATAATATCACTTCATATATCCTACCTGATTATTTTTTATAGTCTCTACCCCTTTCTTGATCTCTTGGCCTTCATAGTAACCCAGATAAGGTTGTGTCTTTCTCATCTCTTTATCTTCAACACTGTAAAAATTTTTGTGTGTAGAATTAATAACTGCAGCCTCATCTAGAGTATTTACTCTGCCTAGGCACTGTCATGAGCACTTTACATACATTAACCAGCAACAACTCTTAAGGGACAATTCTGGGTCAAAATCCAATCTAGCTTTTACAGGTCAGGATACAGGGAAGTTGAGTAATATGCCAAAGTCAATAGTCAGGGAATGGAGAGGCTGGGCTTCTGGCTTGAGAGTCTGTACTCTGGATTACTTCCTGTCTAGACGCTCACTAAATGGTGGACAGGTATCTCTATTACATGTTTGAGAGTTTTCTGAGGAATATAAGTTCCAAAAGGTAGTTCTTCTCCTTTGGTGAGTGACACTTCCATCCATCTACTCAGTCAACCAAGCTAGAAACTGGTGTCAACTTAGATTTACATCCTTGCTGATTTTCTGTCTAGTGATTTTATAGATTGTGGATATAGAGGTGTTGAGATGCCTGACTTTTCTCCTTTCAGTTGTGTTAGTTTTGCTTCATGTATTTTGAAGTTCTTTTGTTGGGTGCATATGCATTAGGATTGTTTCGTCTTCTTAGTGAATTGACTTGACTTTTTATCATTATGTATGTAGTGCCCTCCTTTGTCCTGGTCTACTTCATCTGCTATTCATGCAACCACTCCAGCTTTCTTTAATTAGTTGTTTGCATTGTATATCTTTTTCCATCCCTTTACCTTTAACCTACCTATTTTATGTTGGATATGAATTTCATATCAACAACATGGTAATTTTTTTTTAATAATTCTGATAACCTCTTTTAACTGATATTTATATATTAGGATTTAATTCCGCCATTTTATCTTTGGTTCTGTTTTTTCTCTCTGATTTTTGTTCTTCTGTTTTCTCTTTTCTACTTTCCTATGGATTGTTTGAATATTATTTATTATTCTGTTTTATTGTATCTGTATATTTTTTGGTATATTTTACTTTTCTTAGTGGTGTTTTATTGTATCTGTATAGTTTTTGGTATATTTTACTTTTCTTAGTGGTTACTCTAGGTATTACAGTATATATACATATTCAATTTATCCCAGTCTATTCATATCAGTATTTTTCACTTCAGGTAGAATATAGAAACCTTAACATCACCTTAGACTTAGTGAGTTATACTTCCTAAATATTTCTTGTATTTTCTCTCTCCTCTTTGTCCCCTGCATTAGTTCATACACTCATCATTTCTTACCTGGATTGCTACAGTAGCCTCCTGACATATCCCGTTCTCTTTTTTCACTCCTCTTTTTTTTTTTTTCTTTTTTTTTTTTTTTTACTGGAGTGGGCAGCCGTTCCCTTCTCCAGGGGATCTTCCTGACCCAGGGAACGAACCCAGGTCTCCTGCATTGCAGGCAGACGCTTCACCGTCTGAGCCACCAGGGAAGCCCTTCACTCCTCTTTTAATCTGTCTTCCTCACTGCCATAAAAACAATCTTTCTAAATATAACAATTCTGGGATCAAAATCTTTCAATGACTGTTTGTTGTCTTAATGATTAATTCCCAACTCCTCAGCCTGGCATAGTGCTTCCTTGGTGTATCAGATGGTGAAGAATCTGCATGCAATGCAGGAGACCTGAGTTCGATCCCTAGGTCTGGAAGATTCCCCTGGAGAAGGAGATGGCTGCCTACTCCAGTATTGTTGCCTGGAGAATTCCATGGACAGAGGAGCCTGGCGGGCTGTAGTCATGGGGTCGCACAGAGTCGGATACAACTGTGCGACTTCCATAGCCTAGCACATAAGCTCTGTTATAATCTTGTTCTTATTTTTATAACCTCTTAATTTCTCAGCTCTTATCCATGCTTGGTTCCTTCTACACAAAACGATTTTCATTTATTCTGGGAATCCATGTTTTGCTTCCTACAATGTCCCTTGCTCCTTTCCTTCTTTACTTACCTCATACTTGTCCTTCAAGACTACACAGTTTAAGAGAAACCAGCAGCATAGGGCCTTTCTTGACTTCCTTTCTTCTTTGAGTTATGGCCCTTCTGCTTTTTGTTAAATTCAGTCATACTGCTTACCAGGATGTGCTGTTATTAGCTTGTCTTCATTTTCTCACTCCATTTGAGCTCTTGGGAGGAATATGATACACATTTTTGAAATATTTTATCATAATGATGTGGCTTAAAACTGCATTTATGAAAAAAAAAACTGCATTTATGAAATGGATTTAGAGGTTTTAATGGACTGTAAGTTTATTATGAGATAATTTGATCTTTGTATGTATTACATTGGTAATCAGTCTTCCCGTGGATTTCAGTTCACTTCTGGACAATATGCTTAGTGGACATAGACAAATTAGAAGATGTATTTAGGAAATCAGCATGATAAATGGGGTGCTAAACCATCTTATAAGAGGAACAGCCAAAAGAGTTAGATATTTGTCACCTAGAGGAAAATTCACATGGTGACTCTGAAATAATTTGAAAGCCTTATTCTTTGTGCCTGGTAAGGAGACATCTATGCAAAATAGGAAGAAGTGTCAGACAGATGAATTTCATATTAATATGGGAAAATATTTTCCATAATTACAGGCATAATAGAATGGCATAGATTGAATTAATTTGGATAGTGCGTCATCTCACCTGTGGTTGTTCAGATCAAGGTTAGGTGATCACTTATTAGGGGATATTGTGGAGAGAATGCAGACATAATAGCAATTTTGTACCTGAGATTGTATGCAGCTAACGCCTTGAGAAATGGACCTTGTATTCTAAGAGTTACCAAAACATTGGAGGTGTTTATGTTACATTCATTCTTTATGTTACAGAAAGAATTGAAATACTAGTAGTAATTACTTGAAATATAACAGTCGTTCTATTGATTATAGATAGAACCTACCTACTTCTACTTGTTTATTTGCCTAAATTTATGATTTAAAGGATAATAGTTATTTAGAGCTAAGGTGAGCAATTTTGTTGCTTTTTGAAACATACCTCTGGTATATATTCTGAGGAGCACTTGGACTTGAAATATGGAAAGGATGGACAAAAAGTTTTTTCAAAAAAAAGACGTTTTTCTGTAGGGTAAGTATGTGTGTATTTGTTTTATTGTTTTTATAGCTTAAGAATATTATAAATACTCTTTTGAATATATTCCATGTTTAGCTTTTAAAAATCAGAGGCAGACACAGCAGATGATAACAGCATTTGTTAAATCTGGTTGGTGGTTTGACCATTATATTTGTTTTTCTATATGTGAGATATTGAGATGTAATTGCTTTGACAGTGAATGATAGTTGTGTGTACATGACAGTAATTGACCCTTGCCTACAGAACTTGACAGTACTGACGGTGCCAAGGTCTTCAGTAAGCAACCAGGAAGAATCCAAAGAGTAGCAAGAGGATCAGGGGTATCAACAAGAGATGTCCAAGAACTTTTGACACAATATACCAAATTTGCACAGATGGTAAAAAAGATGGGAGGTATCAAAGGACTTTTCAAAGGTAAGAGGAATAACAAGCGCATCATTATTTGACACTCTGAAAGGAAAGAAAGAGGTTGAGAAACTAAAAATTAAAGTTAGGAAGAACTGCCAGTATTAGAAAATATACAGCTGAATTTCATGTTTTATTCAAGTACTTCCAGGATTTATCATGTGATCTGTGATTTATCTTTTCAGATTCAAGGTAATAAACACTAATATTTTTTAAAAAATCACACTTAATGACTTGTGTGAAGTTATATATTAAGGAGAATTTAGAGACTATGCTAAAATATAAGAAAAAAGTTTAAAACAGTCATTACATTTCACTCCCCAGTGAATCCCATGGGTCTTACTGCAAGTAACATTTGATATAACTAGTGTTTTCTTCTGATCTTAACTTCTTTTCCATATTGTCAAGTATTCCTCAAAGTATAACTTTTAGACAGATAGTATTTTTCCAGTTATGTATGTATCATCGTTTAGCACAAGTGCATCTTTGTCGGACGTTTAGGCTGATTGATATATCACTCTCAGTTCTGTATCAGTATCAGTTCTTGTGTCAGTTTCTGTTCAGTCTCCCATGAAGCCAGGGATTTTTTCTGTTTTGATCAGAAACATAGGAGATGCTGAGTAAGTTTGGTAATAATTCAGTATTTTCCAATTTAACGGTCAGTTTTTCAATATGTGTTTTAGATTACTCATATTTAATATCTCTTCGTACATTTACTAGTTTAAATTTTCTTGGTGAATCCCCTCTTATTTAGGTTTCTTGTCCCATTTGTTTTATTTTTTCCCTTATTGCTTTGTAATAACTCTTTAAAATTCTTGGATTATATCTGCAAATATTTTTCCCAGTTTTTCGTTTGCATTTCATTTTTATATTTTTAATTAAAACTGAAGTTTTCATTTTTAATGCAGTCAAACCTTTTGGTGTGATTTCTTTTATGCTCATAAAAGCCTTCCCCATGTTGGTACCACAGTGTGAAAGTGTTAATCACTTAGTCATGTCTGATTCTTTGCAACCTCATGAACTGTAGCCCCCAGGCTCCTCTGTCTATGGAATTCTCCAGGCAAGAATACTAGAGTGGGTAGCCATTCCCTTCTCCAGCATATTCCCAAGCCAGGGATCAGACCCGTGTCCTCTGAATTGCAGGCAGATTCTTCACTATCTGAGCCACCAGGGGGCTCGGATACCACAGTGGTCACCTGTGGTTTCTTCTCCTCTTTCTGGGGTTTTTTTTTTTTTTAGATTTTACTTTTTATCCCACCTAGAATGTATTTTGCTGTGTATTATCTAAGGTAGAAAGATAAGTTTGTTTTTCCAGAGTTAAAGTCAACTGTCCTAGCCCTGTCTTTAAATTTTTGTCTATATCTTAAGTGCTATTAAAGTGAATTTATTATTTAAGAAATACTGATTAGGGAAGCTTCAAAGATGAATAATATCACTGAATAGCTTTCTAAAACAGATGAGTATTTACATATCGTCTTTTGTGTTTTGACAGTTTGCTTATTTTTCTTGCCTGCTATATCCTGTTTTCTTCTTTGTGACAAGGGAGAAAAGTTAGACAAACTTGTTTAAAATTGGTTATATTTCCTAACACCACATGCTATTTCAGATAGTGATTTATAAATACATTAAGTCAGTTTAACATCTTTCCCAAATGACCCTGACTGTTCATGATAGAGCTACTGCAGATCTGTTGGTCAGATCTTATCTAAACATTGACTGCTCAGTAAAGGCACAACCAGATGAAGTGGGCAGTGAATTTGGTGCACATCCTTGTCACACCAAAGCCTTAATAATTTTTTTGAAGTTTTAAGTCCTCAGAGACAAAAACTTACAATGAATCACCAGTGGTCATAGAATTCACATCTTACACAGATTTACTGATTATGAAACTTTAAAAAATTTTTATCATGTTTTATAAAAACGTATCTTCTTTCATTCGTAGTTCTTAATTTATTTAATTTATTCATATTAGCCAGCTTTGATCAGAGAATCAGGGTCAACTTTGATTTGAATTTTCACAAATGTTCCTGAGAAGTACCAGAGTTAATGTTTCTTTGAAATAAATAGTTTTGCTGAAGCAAGCTCTACTTATTCATTGCTGTTGCATCAATGATCTCTTTGTCTTAAGAGAACAGCAGTTATTTTCTAAAGGATGCTTTTCTCTCTTCTGCCCCATTGTGCATGTCTTTCATTGGTTGCCTTTTTGGTGTAGAATCTCACTGAGTGTGTAGAAATTCACTGATAAATGGAGTTTCATTATATTTTTTCTATTCCCTGAAGCTTTTTGTTTATAGTAACTTCTTAGATATATACATCTTGAGGTTCTCTCAGACTCATTGTTTCATAACCATTTATCAGTAATCCACTCTCATTCCCAGTTAACCCATATCTTTAAAATTTTTTGTTCAGCATTATACCATATCACTACTAAACAATTGTTACAGCTTACTGTTAATAACCACTGGATATGGTTTTTTCTTATAGTGGCTCATTTCATAGGTATAAGTAAAAGTGTTAAAAAATTTTAGTCCTTAAAAGCCTCTTAAACGTCCCTTAATATTGAATTTCACTTTTTCTTTCTCAAAAATATATATGTAATTGGGTCAAAGATTAGAAGGGAATATGTACAAATATAAATAATTGTGTTAGAGTAAGATTATAGAGTTTTTCTTTATATTTACTCAATTTCTATGATATCCTGATTATATTACAGTCTATACTGATGCAAAAATTTTTATAGGTGGTGACATGTCTAAGAATGTGAGCCAGTCACAGATGGCAAAATTGAATCAACAAATGGCCAAAATGATGGATCCAAGAGTTCTTCATCATATGGGTAATTACGAAGTTGTTGCCAGTTGCTAATGCATGGTTGAGTTTATAAGGGTTGAGTTTTAATAAGCCTTCTGTTGTTAATTGAAAATCAGATCAAACAGCGTATGGTGGAAAAGGCCCATCTAATTTCTAAGTGGAATGGTTGTAATAGTGTTGTATAAGCCGAGGTTTCATTCACTCCCCTGCTGCTGTTTGTGATTTTTGAGCAAGCTACATAATCATCTTTTTAAAAAATATATATATTTGGCTAAACACAGGGTCCTAGTTGTGGCATGTGGGATCTAGTTCCCTGACCAGGGATCGAACCCATGCCCCCTGCATTGGAAGCAGAGAATTTTAGCCACTGGACTACCAGGGGAGTCCCAAAATTGTATTTTTATTTCTTTTCATTTCATGGTCACGTGGACCACCTTGGACCACCAGCGAAGTCCCTAATCATCTTTTGTTAATGCTTCTTCTGGTGACTTTTTGCCTTAGTTTAGAAACTGGATAGTTTTAGTGATGAGACTTTGGAATTATATAACGATTTTGAAAACCAAGTTCCACTTTTACCATGTAACCTATGAAAAGTTCCTTAACCTTTTGAACCTCACTTTCTTGTGTAAAATCACAGGTCATTTCTTGTCAGGAAATTAGTACAGTTCTGGGCATATAGTAAATATTCAATAATGATGAATTGTTTTCTTACTTGAAGTCCTGTGCATTAACCACCACTCCAATTTATTACTATTTATAAGACTCAGACTTCCCAGAGGAAAATATTTTTGTTTCAATTTACTGACTCCCTACTGTGTTAGGTACTGTTTGTTCTAAGATCTTTTCATGTAGTTTGTAGTCCTCATAACAGGATGAAGTAGGTTATTTATTCTCTTATAGATGAGGATACTGGTGATAATACAAATTTTTATTCACGGCTTCACGGCTGGTGACCAAATTGCAGTCAGAACCCAGTATATTTTTTAGAAGTTTAAGTACTTAATAGGCAAAAGTAGCAGATGTTTCAAGTTCTGTATAATAATTATCTGATTTTATTCCACTCTCACTCTAGGTGGTATGGCAGGACTTCAGTCAATGATGAGGCAATTTCAACAGGGTGCTGCTGGCAATATGAAAGGCATGATGGGATTCAATAACATGTAAAGAAGACGCCTTAATATAAACTGACTCTGTTGATTACATTATTTGCTGAGACCTCAGAATTTCCCCTCCTTTTTGCAAATGGGAAAAAAAAAAAGTATTTTTCTTGCCTGTCTTGCCCCCTTTCTTTCTCTTCTTGTCTTTTTCCCCCTCCTTTTCTTTTTCTTTCCTTTCTTTTTCCCTTCCTCCCTTTCATATGGGAGGAATATATGGTTGTTGTGGAAATCATTATATTTTTGCTTTAGATTTTCTTTTCTGTTAGTTTCAACCATCATAACACTTCGGAAGTTAAACAAATCATGATGTAAAATTTTAGTACTTAAAAGTTTTTAATTGTCTCAAAGGCCAACCATTACCTTTGTAAACAGTCCTGGTCAGTAGTTACATGATGTCTAAATAAAAGTGCTACACAATAAACTTCAAAGTCAATATAAGTTAAGGGGTTGTTAACTTTCTTTATGGTTTAAAATGATCAATGTATCATGTTAAAAGGCAGACAAAAAGATAATATTTAAAACTGTTCCCAGAAGTATACCTTTGTTGGGACACATGATAGAGTAACCTAACCATTAGTATTAGGAATTTTTGTTTAGCTTGGAATAATTAAGATAATTTTGCCATAGAAAATCTTAACTCTGACATTTAAGTTGAAATTGTGAATTTGGTTATAGTTCACAATTAAATGTTTTGTACATAACTTTCATTTTTTTTACCTCATATTTTTGAAGCCTGAATGGCAATATTTGATTTTCTTGCAAAGCCAATTTTGTTACGTTTCTTACATACCAAAAATCTGCTTGAAGAAATTGATATACTTTGATGATAATAGCTGATGTATAGATCTCCTAATGGGAATATAATTGCAGATATTAGGATGTCATTATTATATATTAAAAATAATGAGACCATAACAAGATTGACTTGGTTGTTGGTTACTTTGGATTGCTGTACAGTTCATTTAAGAACAATGGTAAGTTATGTAATTAATTTAAAACACTAGCATAATTATTATACCTATTCATTATTCACATCGTGAAGATAATAGATACACTGTTATAACAATGTATTTTGAACTAGGATGAACTGATCTTCTGGAGAAGGAAATGGCAACCCACTCCAGTAGTCTTGCCTGGGTAGGCTACAGTCCATGGGGTTGCAAAGAGTTGGACACGACTGGGCGACTTCACTTCACTCCCCTCACTCACTTCATACTTTATCGCTGGAGAAGGAAATGGCAAACCACTCCAGTGTTCTTGCCTGGAGAATCCCATGGACAGAAGAGCCTGGCGGGCCATGGGCCATGGGGTCGCAGAGAGTCGGACACGACTGAAGTGGCTGAGCACTCACGCACAAACTGATCTTCAGTGAAGAACTGATTTATAGTAGTAGCAGAGAGTGAAAAATAGCTAGTTTTTGTAGTATTAATTTTTTATGTCTCGAGTGTTTTAAAAAGATCTTAAAAGCCAAAGTGTCTTCAGAAAATACTTACATACAGAATGCAACTGATTTTCTTATTTACTTGGGTAAAGATTTTATATCCCACTAAATCATTTTCGCCAGATAAAAACTTTAATATCCCTATGGAATATTTGTATACCCTGTAAAAATTATGTATCTTTTATTCTGCAGAAATGTCATCACAAGGTCCAGCTACAGAAATTTGACAATATAGAAAATACAGTTCTCTAAATTAGTCTTATTGAACTAATGCATGCCACCTTTTCTGGGCATGCATTATTGTGATTTCTATCCTCAGGGACCACTTTTCCATCTTGACCAAAAAAAAGAAATGAGATACGTGGCCAAACTTTATGGATTGGGGCATTGTTTTTAGCATTTTTTGTGTCTGATGCAACTTATCTTTTTCAGAAACAAAAGTACCAGTGGCAAAGGCCAGTAAAAGTCCAGAATGTGTCATTCAGCTTCTGTTTCTCTTTCCTCATCTATAGAACGAGGAAATTGAAGATGCTCTGACTCCATTAATGCCTCAACCTGGCATCTTTTTTGTTACAAAAGCTATCCTTCAGTTCTCAGTTTTTATCAAAGTACTGATTTTTTGAAAGCATAAGTATACTAAAAATCCTTTAGTAATCTGAACAAATTTCCTTTTATTTTTCACTATTGTTAAAATTAGTTTCTTAGCTTTTTGATATATTTTCTATTACCAACTTAGAGCACTACCTAGATCTAATATCATACAACACTGGATTCTTCCTGGATTTGATTATAATGTTATGTAAATATGTACAAATATGAAATTAGATATAATTTATTTTACTTACAGTGCTTATGTAATTTTAAAACAAAAACAATGTAATTATCAAAAAATTATAATACCAAGAAAAGGCAAATTAATAATTTAATGGATGTCAGTGTTCTGAAAGTATCATATTTGTTGGCATGTAGGATATAAGGTGTACACAATGCATTGAAACTTTATGGAGGCATTTTTTGGGGGAAAAAATTACTTTTCATCATATAGTAAAAGTGATTTTTAAAGTGCATTACATAAGCCATTATATTGTTGAAATAAATACAGTATATCAAAATGTGAGAAGTCCAAAGTTCTGATATGCAATAATATTATACTAACCTTGAATAGAAGTATAGTGCACTTGTCTAAAAAGAAATGTATTATTATCAGAAATACTGATATAGACAAGGCAACAAAGCCAGGAAATTTACTAGAACTAAAGTCTCATATTAATATTGGTAAAATTAATATATTAATACCTATTATCAGTGAATGTAGAGGTTAAGTAGCTCTAGTACATATAAACATTTTGAGTAAAAAGTGGAACACAGTGTTTAAATGTGAAGAAATTTCAGCTTACTAATTGTATGCAGTAAAAGCAAGTGTTTTATTATAGTAAAATAACAACCACAGAATTTGAATGAGCTTTAATAAAAACTGTGTCAGTGAGAACCATGGCTAAATAATAGCGAAATGTAAGTCAGTTTTTGTCTTCTTAAAACCTGGCAATAATTATTAATAAAGCCAAGTAAGTTATCATATTCAAAACTAGAAAACCATCACCACAGCTCTTATCTGTTCTGTTCATTCCTGGCATTCACTGGATTGGAAACAGAGTCATCTTCAAAATTCTGCTGGAAACTCCAGCTGCTGTGTTCTGAACATTAAGCTATTGCATTACGGTTGAACCTAAATACCTTCTTTGCTTCTGAGCCACGAGTTACAAGAATGATGAATCTGTATCTGAAATTTCAGGGTATTAATTTAAATTTTACTTCTAGATCACCTGTATAGTCTGTGTCTTGTTATTGATGTGATATGAAATTTTGCTATGACTTTTTCCCCCACACTTTGTCATTAGGGGCAGATAATTTATCTGTGCTCATTGTTGAGTAATTGCTAACCCAAGACTCTAGTCCCATCTCTGCTGACCTCTTGTCTGTAATATGGGCATACTGCATACAAGGTAATTTTTGGATACTTTTAAAATGAAAATACAAATTGAAAGCTAGTGGTACATTTCCTTTGGTAATATTCATTGTAAAGCTAGTGGAACATTTCCTTCAGTAATATTAACGTGGTACACGCAAGCTCTTGAATTTGGCAAGCCTGTGCTCCTGCTTACAACTCCCGTTACTTTTCTCTTCATTCAGAATAATTATTTGAAGTGCGTTTATATCTTTTAGCTTCATTTGGCCTAAATGTTCTCTCATTAGCCTTAAAACAATGCATTTTTTGGTACCAGTTGGATCATAAATGGAAAAACAAGTTGCACACCAGCACCTGTTTGTAGGAGGGATAATGTAGATGAGTGACGCTAAGAAAACCCCTATGTGAGGCCTGAGCATCCTCTGCCATAAAGACTTGCTTCTCATCAGATGCAGAAGTGAGTAATATCCTATGACTGTGATTTATTTTTCTTAAGAAACACATGAAAAAGTTTTGTGACCTTCCAGGGAAAAGTCCCATATCTACATCGTGAGGAGATGCAATACCTGCATATCTGCATACTTTAGGAATCATGCTTTTTTTGCTTTTTATGATTTTAAAATAGAATGTAAGAAAATAAAGAGGTAACCCAAAATAGGCTAAGAGTTAGGTATATTCATGAACCCATAATTTCTGACTTTGGGAATCAATTAAGGGGTTCAGCATTTTATTTCTGGTAGAAGTGGTATAAGAAATACCCACCTGTTTCTTGACATTCCATTTGAAAGGAAATAAAGGGAGTGTGAAGCCCATAAGTTGACGTCTTTTTTTTTTTTTTTTTTTTAAAGTTTCTTGTTTCCCAAGAATTTGGATTGGAAGGTAAATTTGTATTTTATATACAATTGGATTATCTAGTTCATCTCATCTGTTACTAGGGAAAGGTATGGTTTTCTTAGTCTAGAAAAAGTACTGTTCTCAGGATTTTTTCTTTTTGACACTGAGCCAACATCAACAAATTTATAGAGAATTCAGCAAAAGTTCAACATGGGCAGAAAACCTGGATGTCCTCAGTATCAGTCATTTATGCTCTTGTACCATTTACATTTCCCCCTTTTGCCTATGATTCTTCCTGGAGAAAACATCACAGGAGCAACATCTAGTCCCACAAAACTGGAGTGGCTTGGTTGCCTGTTGTGGATTTATCATATCCCTCAAAGCGGGGGTTGGGTGTAAGAGTCAATAAATGGATCAGGAAAATCACTGGCAGCGTTGTGATACTGTGCTGCCTCAAGTACAGTGATGTGTGCAAACCTTAACCAAGCAGAAGAATGGTTAGGTATAGATGTAAACAATTTAAGCAAGTGCTTTACCAATATACAGAAGCTAAGTTACTAAGAGCAATATCCCAGTTTCCAAAACAATTCTGAACCAAGTCCAATATTTAAGGGTGATGAGCTGAACAGATCAAACATTAGGGGAATGTTAAGGGAAGCAGAATAAAGCCAAGCGAGTTTCTTTTATAGGACTTCACTTTGAGTTTCTAGTCGGACACGACTGAGCAACTGAATGAACTGATACCAAAAATATTTATCCAAGTATAGCAGGTGGTGTTTAAGATAGCATGAATATTTCCATGTTCTGCCAAAAGGCAGTCCAAGGCAAATCAGTTATCTAATATAACATGAGTGAGTTTAGAAAAATTTTTTGGTCAACTTAATGCTATAACTGTGACATTAGCTATGTCTGCTGCTTTGGCAGAGAGATTTCAAACCATATTGTCAAGGATTCCAATTCTCCACTTGGGGAATAAAATTCTTAGATAGTTCTGAAATCTCTTAAAAGAGATATCTCAGAAGAGGTGGGAAGTAGAGCATGTGTGCTATTTGGTAATTTCAGGAGAACTGAATACAATCAAAGGGGCCAGTAAAAGCCCTAGGGCACATTTAGAACCTGGGGTTAGGTGGTGGTGAGGCAGGACATCTTCCAACCACAAATAGATGCGCCCCACAGCCAGATGGGGCGCAGAGAAAGGAGTCAAAGTGAAATGAAATCATCTGTCAGTTACATTTGAGCAGCCTAGAAGCCTTCCTTGTAGGAACATGTGGGGATCATCATGAGGATATATTCTGTTGCACAGCAACGTAAAGATGAGAGCCAGTGTTTCTCGGTCCTATTGGAACAAATGTTCTAAACTATTGGGTTTTTGTCTGATTCTGTCGACCAAACAGGAAAAAGGAGCTGTGAATTCAAGTAGGCAAACATGGTATGCTGGGAAAATAGTTAATTCTATACAGGATATGGTGGAGGGATATTAATAAGATTGGAAATAGCTAAGGCAAGGGAATCCCATTGTTTGATGAATGAGTCTGGGGTTCCAACAGCATAGTCAACAATCTGTTAGATTTCCTCCAGGGGCTAGACTTTGGGAAATGCAGACTAGGGCATTATTCTTCCAGGCATAAAGGTTCTGGGTGGGTTTTAAGAAAGAATAATAACAAGTGAAAAAACTATCCAAGTAAAATCAGTCATTTTAATATAAAGAGGAGAAACGGTGGCTCATGGCCTTGGTTAAAGAAAGGATACTAAGCTGAATAGATTAGTTGAATGGCCAAAAATTGGAGCTAGAGGCTTCTTTCCAGGAGAGTTCTGACAAGATATACGGTTTTCATAGAATTACCACCAATGGAGGATGCCCACTGTATGTAGTAAGGTAAAGAGTATTAATAAACCTGAAGCTGCAAGGAGGAGACCCCAAAGTTCCAATTCTCCAGTCCTTCATAGTCGAATTTAAGTGACCAAAGGACCCGGGTCACTTCCTTTAAACTTTCATTCCAAGCATGCACCCATGCATGAAGATTTTCACTCCCAGATAATGTGTCTATAAGGAGAAGAGCAGAAAGTTGCTGTTATCAGTTATTACATACTGAAGGAGATAAAGCAACTTTGTGATGATAGCAATTAGAACAAAGAAAAACAAGAAAGACTTCATTAATAGTGATCGTGGAATATCCTGGCCTAACCTGAATCTTGGGAGAGTTGTCTATGTTGGGTGTCATTCGCTTCAGTCACTCAGTTTCAGCTTTAAGTCTCCAACTGTTTCAGAAGCCCATTCAGGTAGGGAAGCCTTTTTCTTTTTTTTTTTTTTTTTTTTTTTTTAAAACATTTATTTATTTGGCTGTGCTAGGTCTTAGTTGTGGCATGTGGGATCTAGTTCCCTGACCAGGGATTGAACCCAGGCCCCTTGCATTGGATGTGCAGCCTTAGCCACTGGACCACCAGGGAAGTCCCGGGAAGCCTTTTTCAAACGAGAAATACGAATCTAAGAATCAGTGCCTTTAGGTTTATTGGCACAGAGCACTTCTGTGCAAGTAAAGAGTATCTGATCAAGTCCCTTCCACCTGGGCTGCAAGGAGTCCTTTAAAAGGCTTTTCCAATAAACAGTCCCCTGGTTGTAAATTGTGGTATGCGAGTTCTTCATCTCCTGGGAGTGCTTTACTGTGTAAAGGTTTTTCAACCAGGTGCTCATTTTTCTTTAGAGTCTTAATGAGATTTTGGCAATAATGTAAAAGATATCCCTTGATTAGAAGGGGCTTGAATAACTCTTGAGTCAAGAATTGTGTCATCAAGTAATTATGTCAAATGGTAACAATTTGTGTCTTCCAAAGGGTATCTTAAGTTTAATAAAACCATGAGTAGTAATTTAGACCAAGGAGACTGAAAGACTCTGAGAGTTTTGCCAATTGTGGTTTTTTATATTTTTAATTGGATAATTGCTTTACAATATTGTTAGTTTCTGCCATATATCAACATGAATCAGTCAAAGGCATACATATGTCCCCTCCCTCTTGAACCTGCCTCCCACCTCCCACTCCACCTCACCCCACCCCTCTAGATTGTCACAGAGCACTGGGTTTGAGCTTCTTGTGTCATATAGCCAATTTCCACTGGTTATCCATTTTACATATGGTAATGTGTATGTTTCAATGTAACTATTTCAGTTTATCCCTCCCTATCCTTCCCTAACTGTCCACAAGTCTGTTCTCTCTGGCTGCATCTCCAATGCTGCCCCGCACATAGGTTCATCAGGACCATCTTTCTAGATTCCATATATATGCTTTAATATGTGGTATTTTTCTCTTTCTGACTTACTTTACTCCATTTAATAGGTTTTATGTTTATCCACCTCATTAGAACTGACTCAAATGTGTCCCTTTTTAATGGCTGAGTAATATTCCATATGTTTTTATTATGCTATTAGTTCTTTTGGCTTCCTGGTGGCACAGTGGTAAAAGACTCCGCCTGCCTATGCAAAAGACACAAGAGATGTGAGTTTGATCCCTGGGTCAGGAAGATCCCCTGGGGGAGGAAATGGCAACCCGTTCCAGTATTCTTGCCTGGAAAATTCCATGGACAGAGGGGTCTGGCAGGCTACAGTCCACGGGGTCACAAAGAGTTGGACATGAGAGAGCGACCAAGCACACATGCACACACATTAGTTCTTTCCGTTTGACCAGAGGATTGAGGCTGATCGGTACAGCAGAAACGTTGTAGGCCAGACTTCACAAGCAACATCTGGAATTTGTCTAGTGCAATGGTACTTTTATCATATAATTCCAAGAGAAGTCCCCACGTGAGAATAATCCCTCCAGTAATGTTTTGGCCACTGCTGCTCGTCTGCAAGGGAAGGCTTCCATTCAATGACAATACATACAAAGCATCACAAGAAAATATTTGGATCCTTGAGAGGGAGGCAGCTGGCTAAAATTCAGTTGCTGGATAGTAGAGGAACCAGCAGGTAAAGGAAAGTGGCCTTGAGAATATGAATAGGTTTTGGTGGGTTATACCTCAGACAGATCTGATACCGTTGACATATTTGAGCTGCTACTATGGGCGGTCTCTAAAAGTATTGTTTCCCTCAGGCTATCATTTTATCAATTCTTTAACGAGTTATTTCCTGTATTAACTTTAAGATGGTTTCTTGAGCGACTGCAGAAAGAGCAGGATGGTTGTTTGGCCCATACCAAAGCCAAGGATGTTGGTCAAACGGGCATCCTTCAGAAGCCCATCACTATTCTTTCCTAACTGTAGCATGCACTTTCCCGTTTCTGATAATAGCCTTTAAATCTTGGGTGTCCTTCCAAAGTAGTACACAGCTAACTTGGTGTGAACAGTGACCAACAGAAGTTTCTTTATGAAGCCTGAGTCTTGTAATGCTGCGACCTTGGCAACTCTGTCAGCCAGTCTTCAGTCCTGTCTTTGGAAGGCCCGGCAACTTATCATCGCCAACTGTCATGCAGCAAGACTGCATCCACCAAAGCCTTAACAAAGGGGCCATTTTCAATTTCACTTCCCCCGTGAGCTCAAGAAACCTCTATGTTTCCAAAGCATTTCAAAGTCATGAGATACTCCCAAAACATAACTGCTATTGGTGTAAATGTTAGCACATTTGCCAGAGGCTAAAGTGTGCAGGTGCAAGTTAGTGTGTGTGGTTCAACTTGTTGGGCTGAACAAACGAGGGGCAGAGCATTGGATTCTATTATAGTGAAGGCAGTAGTGACGGCATATCCAGATTTGTTGTCCAGCACTATTTCATAGATACAGCAAGAGATGTCAAGCTTGTCTAAGGTGTTTCTTGTAATCTGGATGCAGACTAGTCAAAATATCAACTGTGGTTATGCAGTCATGTGAGGTCTTATCTGTTGCTGATGTTAAGTGGGTAGCAGGATTTAGGGCATTACCATAAGACAAAAAGACATTTGGAGAGAAAAACGAGATTTCACAGGATGCACTGAAATGTTGTGAAGTAATTAGCCTCCAACTAATAAAAAAAAAGTAAAAAAAAAATTAAAAAAAAAAAATTTCACAGGATGTCAGTCAGTGAGCAGATAAGAGTGTGTGTGGAGTGCCTCAACTAGTTAAGGGACAAAAGTCCATAAGGGAGACCCCAAAACTGTCTATTCTATAACCTGCAGAATGGCAGTGCTGGCTGCTATTGCTTGGAGGCAAGGTGAAAGATCTTGACCTACAGGCTTCAACTGTTGGCCCTAAAAGCCAATAGATCTCTGTTTTCCCCCATGGGACTGAATGAGCTCTCCAAGGGTGTTTCCTGTTATTAATAACTTCATGAACAAATAGCAGAAAGGGAAGAAAATAGTTAGGGTGCCCTACAGCAGGGGCTGTGGCCAACTGAACATTTGAAGTTTGAAAAGCTGATTCAGCCTCATTATTTCAAACGAGGATTGGGCCTCTGCCTTTTAGCAGGGAAAAAGGTTTGTGCATACAAGAGGAAATTAGGAACCCAACTCTGCAATAGCCTGTTAGTCCAAAAAAGCAACTCAAATGGCACTTGGTGGGAGGAAGTGGGAAACTGAGATGTGCCCTTGATGCATGACTCAAGTAACTTACCTGGGTTTGAACAAACTGGAACTTTCTCCTTGAGACTTCTGCCTTTGTGTGCTAGCTGAGTTAGAAGGAATAGGCTGTCCTTGAGGCATGCTTCCTTAGAAGCAGAGCATAACAAAAGGTCATCAACATATCGAAGAAAAGTAGAGCTGTGGGCAAAATTCACACTGGCCAAGTCTCCTCTCACTATCTGTGAAAAGTAAGTAGGGCTTTCTGTGTAGACCTGAGGCATAATGATCCAAGTATACTGACGTCCTTCCCAAGTAAAGGCAAACAGGTATTGGCTATCTGGATGGACAGGAAGGCTGAAGAAAATACTATATAAATCTGTAACTAAAGAACTGTGTGTTCAGAGGGATTAAATTGAGGATGCTGTGAGGTTGGGGGCTATGGGGTGATGTGGTATGACTATACTATTTATGGCTTAGAGATATTGAACAAAATACCAACCTCAGGAATGAGACTTACCTGTGGGAAAGACCGGTGGGCTACAGGGACTGGTGTGTGGGATGATGAGTCTCTTCTGGAAGTGTGCCTTGACAGTCAGATGAAATCCTTCAAGGGCCTCAGGCCTGAGAGAGTATTGTCTGAGGTGAGGCAAAGGTTTATTAGGATCTACCTGGATCTTAATTGATAGCACCTAATCAATAACCTCAGTCATGTCCGACTCTTTGCAACCCCATGGACTATAGCCTACCAGGCTCCTCCGTCCATGGGATTTTCCAGGCAAGAGTACTGGAGTGGGTTGCCATTTCCTTCTCCAGGAGATCTTCCCAACCCAGGGATCGAACCCAGGTCTCCTGCGTTGGAGGCAGACGCTTTTACTGTCTGAGCCACCAGGGAAGTCCAATCAATAACCTCAGACGTGCAGATGACACCACACTTACGGCAGAAAGTGAAGAACTAAAGAGCCTCTTGATGAAAGTGAAAGGGGAGAGTGAAAAAGTTGGCTTTAAACTCAACATTCAGAAAACGGAGATCGTGGCATCTGGTACCATCACTTCATGGCAAATAGATGGGGGAACAATGGAAACAGTGAGACACTTTATTTTTTTGGGCTCCAAAATCACTGCAGATGGTGACTGCAGCCATGAAATTAAAAGATGCTTGCTCCTTGGAAGGAAAGTTATGACCAACCTAGACAGCATATTAAAAAGCAGAGACATTACTTTGCCAACAAAGGTCCGTCTCATCAAAGTTTTGGTTTTTTCAGTAATCATGTATGGATGTGAGAGTTGGACAATAAAGAAAGCTGAGTGCCGAAGAATTGATGCTTTTGAACTGTGGTGTTGGAGAAGATTCTTGAGAATCCCTTGGACTGCAAGGAGATCCAATCAGTCCATCCTAAAGGAAATCAGTCCTGAATATTCATTGGAAAGACTGATGTTGAAGCTGAAACTCCAATACTGTGGCCACCTAATGTGAAGAACTGACTCATCTGAAAAGACTCTGATGCTGGGAAAGATTGAAGGTGAGTAGAAGGGGACGACAGAGGATGAGATGGTTCGAAGGCATCACCGACTTGATGGACATGAGTTTGAGTAAGCTCTGGGAGTTCATGATAGACAGGAAAGCCTGGCATACTGCAGTCCATGAGGTGGCAAAGAGTCGGACACAACTGAGCAACTGTCTCAATGAATGTGTTCAATGTTGTTTGAAGAGGAAGACCATAATGTAGAAGGAACAGAATCTAACAAATCCTTGTGATGAGGAATCTCAATATCAGGACAATAGTCAGAGGTAGACTCTGAGGAGTCAAAATAAGTGTATTTCTCCTTTTAGGGAAAAGGAAATATTAGCGTGTAATTTTTCCAGGTCTTGGCCCCAAAAAGTGTACAGGGACAGAAGTAACTAATGAGTTCCCTGAAAAGAACCTATCTCGAAAGGCAAGGGGGCCAACTGACTTACCTTCACAACCGTGTTTGGAACTCATACCATTTGGACCATTCTGGCACTCTAAGGAAGAAGGTCTGAAGGCTGGTGGGGTTCAAGACACAAGAGTGGTAATAGCCTCAGCTCCTATAAAAGAAGGTCCAACTTTCCCAGTGGTGTTAGTGGGAGTACTGGAAAGACTCCAAAACTTTTCTCAGAACTTCATGAGTGTTTGTTTACAAAAGGGAGGTGCTTTTCAAATTTCTCAGAACGTTCATGAAAAGGGTCCGAGAGAGTAGCTTTGGGCTGCGAATAAGGCCTTCTTTTTAACTTTGGGTAACTCTTCCAGTGGCCAGGCTGATTATGATAGTGGCAGGGACCTAGCCTTGAAAGGAACCCTGGAGAGAATTTTGGTCTTTCTGTTGAGGTGGCTGCTGAGTGGCAGTGGTCAGATGCTGCAGCTGCAAATTCATGATTTTAGTGGTCTTGCATTTCTGTGTGTAGGATTGTTTTAGAGCGATTATTCGCCAAATTCACCAAATCAGGAGTGGCCACTGCTTCACACACCTTTTAAACATTTTTTCTTGTGCATGACTGATTATGAAACTATAATTTCCTATTTGAAGAATAGGATAATGTTAAAAATATTCTTTACTAAAATATATATGTAGTTATGTCAAAACCATGAAAAGTCTTGTTTTTTATCTGATGGCACTCCTGGTTATTGAATTTTTGTTTTCCCAGCCTTTCATAGAAATAGGTATAACTAGATTTACCTTTTTAGCTCTACATGCATCATTGGATAACTAAATTTAGGTAACAGTTATATTTTCAAGTAAATTATAGTAATACCTGAATTTATCTTTTTGTCACAGGTATATAATACAACTCATATTACAAAGTGAAAGAAAGATTTGGAATGTTGTTTTGCTGTCTACTTTTAGTTGACCTATGACAGTCTGGAGATAATGACAAAAATGTCAATGCCCCAAATAAAACCATTAGAATCTCTGTGCTTTTCTGTTTCTATAAGTTGTTCTTTTGCAAAAGACTGCTCTTCAATTGCATATTTGTGTTAAAAAATAACTATTCCAGATCATCTTGGAATGTGACTTGTGTTTTGAATTTTCAGTAAACTAAGAAATGTACTTGTAAACCATGAAAACAAGTTCTGTGGCTGGCAGTGAAAATCATGATTGGATGTTTAATTGGCAATTTGCAAAATAAAATCATGCAATTATAAACATCCCACTAATTTTTTCAATTATATAAGCTGTTTATTACCCTTCTTGCCACTTAACAGGAAAGGGATTTTTGAATACATGTAATGTAGAACAACTGGCTTGTTTTTGACAGCCAATCCATGGAGCCTTTAACAACTGGTTCTTTATTTTTCTTCTCAATTTATTGCAGTTTGTTTTTGCTGTTTTGGATTGTCTCAACCCCTTCCTATTGCCACTAGACAGCACTTGTGTGCCTTAGCAACAGTAGATTATGCATTTCCATCTAATTAAAAAAATATAGATGGTTGTCAAATAATCAACTTCTGTTTTTAAGGTTTTCAATTTGGTTTTTAGGTCACCATAGTTATAGTCAGGATAGAACGTATACAAGATTATTAAGCAGAAAAAGAATTTTGCATAGGAGAGAAAGGAGTAACTAAGACTGTAGCGGTGTTGGGTCTGCAGACACAGAAGATAAGCTAGGCCATAACTCTGGGGAGTATTTATGAAATTTGACTGGCTCGAAAATAGAATTCAAAGTATCAAATGAAGCTCCTCTTCATGACCAAAATAGTGTATTTTATTTTTGACCTCTACAACTGGTGAAAATTGCATGAAAATTCTCATACTAAAAAACTACAATAAAAGACCACTTACCTGGAAATGCTCCAACTAGAGTAATGCAATAATGATTGCAATCATAACTTTTTAATTTGGTTGAACACTGGGAAAAACTGTAAAAGTCTGAAAGGTTCCCTCTTACAAACATACATACACCTAAACAGATAATAAATTATTCCTTACATTTGTTATTGTAAAATAGAAGCTTGTTACTGCCCTTCGCTCTTCTTCAGGTCTCACTTAACTTTTCTAGTTACATATAAAGTATTTCATATAGGTGGAAGCAAAATTCGCCTTCGAGGCTCTTATTTCAAGGTATCTTGGCTAGATCGTCATCCATAAAAGAAATGGAATACGTAGCATGAACCTTTCATTAAAAAACATATTTTCAGCAATCACATCTCACCACAAGTCTCTGAAGCACACTACGAAGCTGCTCATATTTCAGCAGTACTGAAACCAAGGTCTGGGAATGACTGCCCAGGATGCAGTTGGTGAGCGGCGGCGTGAAGATCCCGAAGCCAGGCTCCCGGTACAGGTACGAGACATGACGTCACTGGTGGTGCCAGGAGGCGAGCTCCCGACCTGGGCCGGGCCGGAAACGCTACAGCAGAACGCCCCGCCCCACCTCTTCCCGCTTCGCCCCGCCCCGCAGTTGTGCAGTCTAGGCCGTTGCGGGCAAAGCCCGGGGTGCCGAGCCGGATGGGCGGGGCGCCATTAGCCCCGCCCCACACAAGCCCCACCTCCCAAGGCCTCCCCCGCCCCGCCCCTCCCGCCGAGGCGTGGCGGGGCGCGGCGCTAGGCTGGCCCTGCCGGTGAGTCCCATTTCCTGACCTCTGGCTTGGTCCGCAGCTGGGCGGGGAGTCGGAGGATGGAAGTGGGCTTATCGGCCGTAACCTTGTATCTCGCCAGCGCCAGCAGTCCTGTGACGGCGACAACGATGGAGCGGGAGCCAGCGAACCGTGCAGAGGGAGAAGCCGTGAATGCCTCGGGAGCTGCGGCCGCCGCGGTGTTCAGGGAATCGGCACAGCAGGTAGGTGGGGCCGCCCGGGGTTGCGACCGCGCCGAGGCTGAGTGAGGCCGGAGAGCCCCGTCTCCTGCCTGCCTAGTCCGCCGCCTGCCCTTTTGGCTTGCCCGGCCTTCCTTCGAGCAGGCCGTCCGCCGGAGGTTCCGTATGGAGCTCTTCTTCACGGTGTCCCTGCCTCGGAGCATCGGCTGGAGGGAAGGGGCGAAAGCCCCTTTAGTCGCGGCGCAGCGGGGCAACCCCTCCGCTGGCAGCGCCGCAGACTCCGGGGAGGCCTCGAGTGTCGCGGGGTGAGGTTGCGGCTTCGGGTCTGCGGTAGCTAGAAGGAAGGCGTGTACCTGAAAGGCTGTCCTTGGAGTAGCTGGAAGCCAGGTTGACGATGGCTACAGTCACTTCTCAGTCTCTCCTTTTGGGAGCGCCTTAGTCGGCATCTGTCCTATGGTTAGCAAATAGCAGCTAGGTTTGGAGAAGGAAATGGCAACCCACTCCAGTATTCTTGCCTGGAGAATCCCATGATCGGAGGAGCCTGGTAGGTTACAGTTCACGGGGACGCAAAGAGTCGGACACGACTGAGCGACTTCACTTTCACTTTCAATATGTGTTTACAGGCTTCCCCCCCCCCCCCCATTTAATCCTTATTACTTGTCCGCAAGGTGTACGTTTATCCCCATTTCACCAACGAGGTAACTAAGGCCCAGAGCTGCGCTGTCCAATAGACATAATGCTATCTGCATTGTAAGTTGTATTTTCATTTAAAAACTAAAAAGAAACCAGCGAAATTAATTTTGATATTCTATTTAGCCCAGTTTGTTTAAAAAAAAAAAAAAACTTAACATGCAATTTATATGACAGTTACCACTGAGATATTTCATTGTGCTAGTCTGAAATCCTTTGTGTATTTCAACACGTCTCCGCTTGAACTAGCCAGATATCAAGTGAGCCTTAGCCACACGTGGTTAACTTATGTATTGAATAGCATAAGTTTAGAGCATTAGGTAAGGTTTGGAGGTTTGTTTTGTTTTGGATTTCGTGTCTGAAATAGTAGTAGTAGGATCTTTGGCCAAGTAAAGCTAATGAAGGAATGCCTTTACCTGAAACCAACTTGGGTGCTCAGTAGTGTGGCGAGTCGTGCTCAGCTCTTTGGGACCCCATGGACAGGCTCCTCTCCGTGGAATTTTCCAGGCAAGAATACTGGGGCGGGTTGCCATTTCCCACTCCAGGGGAGAAACCAGCCCCGGAATACACAGTTTTGATGTTAAAAACCTGAGTTGCTTCTGTGTAAAATCTTCCCATCCTCAGTGAGAGCAGAGCGTTTGAGTGGCTTCATTTTTAAGAATAACTACCTGAATGTAAGACATTTCCCCCAAACTGCAGATTCCTGAAGAATGATGCCCAAATGTTTGTTCTAATATTATAAGTAGTTTGCGTTAACAAAAAGTTGTCCAGAGACTAGACTATATATGGAGTTGTTTTTTCTCCTGCTTAGGAAGGGGGAAGGTAACCTGCAAGAAGCAATTCAGGGTAACGCTAAATGGTTACAAAGCCACTTGTCATGTTCAGTTGAGTCAAGACCTCTTGGTGACAGGAGGTATACTTGAGCTGACCCTTTTAGTCCACAGTGTTTGATGTGTTTTTCCATTTGATTTTACCTTCTGTTACTGGAATTGTTTTCATCACAATTTCAGCTTTGAATCTCTCTAGTAGCAAAGTATACATACTTATACTGATTTACCAGATAAATGTTGTTGGAAGAGAGGCTGTTTGTTGCAACTTAGTACTGTTATGTTATTTTTGCACTCTTGGTTAAAAAAATAATAAAATGAATATTCAAACGTAAAGAAGGCCCATAGAGCAAAGAGGAAAAAATCATAGGGATCCTCCCATCGCCCGTTTCTCACATTCATTTTCCCCAAAAGTAACTGTTAGGTTTCTGGTGTATTCTTTCTGGGATTGCCTGTGCATATAGAATCTTGTTATACACAAGTGGGTTCATATATACACACAGTTTTCTAACTTTCCTTTGTGCTTTCTCATGCACATTCCTGTAGCAGAGATGTTTCTGGGAAACCCAGATCTATGCCCCGTTGACCACAGTAAGAGGGGAGAGGCCATTGAGGTGGAGACTTGGGTGGAAGGAAAGCCTGCCATCCTCTGCTTGTCAGAACTGAGAAATCCCAAGGGCCATGTTGCGAAGGAAGTAAGAGATAGGAGCTTGGGTCTGTGTTTAGAATTAGGTTTCAAACCAGGCCGTTCAGCATCTTCTCTGACTAGACTTTTAAGCAGAATCTCAGCTTCGGTATTATTAAAGAAGTTAAAATTTCAATACTACTTGTTCATTTGTTTAATTAGCACCCTTGCTGCCAAGTACGATGTGCCAGGAACTGTAGGCTAAAGGATGTAGCAGTGAAGGATACACACTGTGCCTACTTCCATGTTGCTGATCGCCTATGTGGGGAAGATGATGCAGAGTAAATTCCAAGCATACTACATGTTTTTAAGAAGTTCTGGGTACTATGGGAGTATATAAAAAGATAATTGCCGTTGAAAAAAGGCCAAGGAAACAAGATAAGCAGATATAAACAGTATGGTTAACCATGAAAGATAATAAAATGTTAATTGACCTTGCAGTTCATAATTTCCTGGTGTTAGAAAATTGTTTTGTCAGATCATTGGCATTTGTTGAAATGGAGTTTGTGTAGTTGGCAGTGACAATTTTCTTACCAGCAGGCTTATTGTTTATCTGTAAAAACGAAACCTTTGCAAATTCAGAGACTAGCTTTCATAATTGTTGGAAATTTTGAATCAAATTATTTTCTGGTTGGTTTTACCTATCAGTATCTTCCTTAACTAACTCCCGCCCCACCTCCTTGCCAGGCAGAGGTTGGAATCACATGGCATAGGTTCTTTCACAGATTTTTTTTTCTACTTTATAATCTGGTTCCTTAAGATGAGGGATTGACAAACTATAGCCTGTGGGCCAGATCCCACCAGCCACTGACTTGTATAAAGTTTTATTGGAACATAGCCCATTCATTATGTATTGTCCATTGCTGCTTTTGCAGAGTTCAGTAATTGTGATGGAGATTACATGGCTCTCAGAGCCTAAAATATTTACTCTCTCTCCTTTGTGAGAAAAGTTTACTCATTCCTGTTTAAGCTGTTGTACCTAAAGCTTGGGTTTTACTGTATCAAAAATGAATATTAAAATTTTAAAAGAAAACTTAAATGAAAATCTTTTTAATAAAGATCTTTATTTGGAATGTGATGATTAGAATAAATAAAATGACTTTTGAAATTGCGTATTATGTATAGAGTATTACTCAAAGTTCTGTTTGTACTTAACTAACTTTGGCATTAGAATGAAAAAATGTGAATCATGTTTTAGCCTTCCTCTTTGTAGCTTTTTTTTTTTTAATCTTTTTGAAAAAAATTTAGCCAAGAATCAGTTAATGGAGTTAGTAGATAAGTTTATACCAGTTATTATGATCCAGCCAGAGTGCTTTTATTCATTAAAGCTGTCTAAAGAAGACAAAATAGTTAAACCAGTGAGAGACACCCTTTCTCCTTTGCCTGTGTCTTAGAAAAGAAAACTTAAACCAATGAGAGATTGCCAGAGGGAGAATGAAAAGCTTCTTCAGCTCTGATGGGGGTGGGGTGGGGGTGGAATAAGGCATGATGATGGACTACAAAAGGTCTCATATCTGTTCATTGACTGGGACTGGGGCTTTAGCATCAGATCCACCCAATTCATATGATGACTGGAGATCTAACCCAGCTCCTCTGACTTTTCCTTGCCTGTAAAGTCTTGGTCCAAAAGGAGACATTGGTGTCAGGACAGGCATAAACCAAATTTCATATGAAGGGGGAAAAAAATGAGATTGGGTGGGAATGGCTCACCATGCTTAGGGATTGGTGATAGAAGAACAATGGTGTGGGTGGGCCATTTGTTGTCCGTCTTATTTATGGACACTATAAAGGGGTGGTTTTCCTTTACTAAGGACTAGCATATATTTGAAACCCCAGGACAGCTAGGGAGAATTGTAGTTTTGTTTTTTCAGGTTATTTTATGGATAGGCCATGTTGTCAAGGTTTTTATCTCCATTTGCTCTGTACCAGTTATAGTTGCTGTCAGTGATGTTCACGTGAGTCATGGAACAATGCATGGGTTCTTTGGGTTGGATGTACCTGGATTCAAATACTGGCCTATGACTAAACTTACCTTTGGAAAGTGAAGGAAAGAGAAGAACCATATCTGTTTTCTAAGAAGGACTTTAGAGGGTTAACAGGAAATAATTCATAAGAATAAAGTTACTTATACTTGCATAACTGGGCAATTCTGGGCAAGTCCATTATTTTATCAGTGCAACTCCATCTCTTTGCAGGTGCAGTTCAAAAAACTTTTCTTGGTTTGAACAACAATCATGGGTTTAAATTATGTGTTGGCATATCTCCAACCGTAAGAATCCTTATGATTGTGCTCAGTCACATATGACATTCTGCAACCCCGTGGACTGTGGCCTGTCCTGAAGTAGGTTGCCATTTCCTCCTCCAGGAAATCTTCCTGATCCAGGGATCAAACTCGTGTCTCCTACATCTCCTGCATTAGCAGATGGAATCCACCTGCCAATGCAGGAAATGTGAGTTTGATCCCTAGGTCGGGAAGCTCCCTAGGAGAAGGAAATGGCAACCCATTCTAGTATTCTTGCCTGAGAAATCCCATGGACTGAAAAGCCTGGCAAGCTGCAGTCCCTGGGGTCACAAAGAATCCTTATAGAGGATGAAATTTTTGAACTCTGTACTCTCCTAGACAGTCCCACCAACTTGAAGTCTTAAGCATGGTAGTCATTTTAGGTTTAGGTTTAGGTTTTGGTTTAGGTTTAAATTTGAATCAGTAATACATGAACATATTCTCATCACGAAAATAAAACAACAACAAAATACACAAAGCATTAAAAAGCCCACTTGACCATTCCTTTACCTGTACCTCCTTCTCCGTCTTTGTACCTAACCCGAGGGGTAGCCAGTGTTGTCAGATTTTTCTTTACAATTACTTGCGCTGTGCTTTTTTGAAATCTCTTCTTAAGAAGATACCAGAGAGGCTTTCTTAGGAATTTAAACTTGGGACAAGATGACAAGGAAAAGCTCTTCATCCTCTCCCACAAAATGTGTTTGCTCTAAGTTTTGGAACATTGGCCGTATGTATGAGGTAAAATTAGTGTTTCCTTAGAAATGAAATTTGGATATAATTAGAATTCCTTAGACCATTATAGTTTTAAAATTTGTAAAAATATTTTTACTATCAGGAAAACTGTTGTCCTGTATATATTAGTGACTGAGAAGTCTGGAAGTTCTCATATAGAACACTGATGGCCTGTTTTCCAGATTTGGTTTACAAATGGGTTTTATTTGGCCTGCATGGTGCTTTAAAGTTTTTCAATTTTAATGTCTTTAGTTGGGGCATACTTTGGTTTAAAGCTCTACTCTTCATCTATAGCAGTATTTACTCATTTTTGGAACCTGCTTGGACCTAAAAGGCATTTGAATTTGGGACTTCCATTTTGAGAAAAGGAGAGGTTCAGAATTAAGCTGCACTGGTTTTGGTTTGCTCACACATAGCTTAACTCAAATCTAAAGACTTACCAGGGTTGTCTAATACAAACTGTATTTTTATACTACATATCTAACCTATGTATATCTATCTGTATGATTTTCCTTTGATATTGCACATTAATTCCTTTATAATTCTTTAAAATTATTGATGTCCAGCAAATCTTCACATATTATACAGCATTGGAATTGCTATGACCTGAAGTGTGCTGCTTGATTTCTAAGCTTTTGACTTAAAAAGTTTAATTGGTTAAGTTTTATTTTTAACCTTGGTGGTGAGTGTGCAAGAGGTTTGCTTTATTATTCAGTTCGTTAAACCCTTCATTTTTGCTGTTGATAGTCTTTTGTGTGTGTGACCTGTCTTATTTTAAAAAAAACTGTTTATAGACTGGCTTATATTTCTTTATTCCCTAAATAAAGCAACCCCAAATATTTTTTTTTGTTGTTATATGGAAGAAAATTAATCTCACTTGAAACTCTCCTTTTCCTGATTTATTATTGACATTAGATGAGTAATGAAAGAGGCTTTGAAAATGTAGAACTGGGAGTCATAGGAAAAAAGAAGAAAGTCCCAAGGAGAGTCATCCACTTTGTTAGCGGTGAAACAATGGAAGAATACAGCACAGATGAAGATGAAGTCGATGGCTTGGAGAAGAAAGACGTTTTGCCTACTGTTGATCCGGTAGGTGTGATATTGATGATCCTTTTGTCAGTGGGTTTTGTTCTGACTGATTTGTTTCCCTTAAGTACTGAATAGAAGGAACCTTTTGAGGTTTAAATAAACTATATTCTGGTTATAACATTGTGTTATGATTTTGGTAGAAAGCAGTATTTTTACACAGTATGGCTAGACCTCTTTCCTGTCTTGAGTAGCGTGAATAGTTTATTTTTGAGAGTCAGAAGTTTTTTGTCAGCATGGATAGGTTTCTTTCAGATTTACTTCACTAAGCAGAGTGCTTGAATTCCTGTCCCTTGTATTAAATATTATACCACTGATGGTTGTCACTTCTTTTTTATATCGCCTCAAGTTTTGATTCGAAGATAGGAGTCTATAGTTCTTTTTTTTTTTTTGAGTCTATAGTTCTTAACTGTGTTCCTCACCAGCTGAACTTAACAATTTCTAAACTATAAAAGATGTGACTATAAAATTACGATTAGTTGTACATTTTTTTTTCTTTTTATTTTTTATTAGTTGGAGGCTAATTACTTCACAACATTTCAGTGGGTTTTGTCATACATTGATATGAATCAGCCATAGAGTTACACGTATTCCCCATCCCGATCCCACCTCCCACCTCCCTCTCCACCCGATTCCTCTGGGTCTTCCCAGTGCACCAGGCCCGAGCACTTGTCTCATGCATCCCACCTGGGCTGGTGATCTGTTTCACCATAGATAGTATACATGCTGTTCTTTAGTTGTACATTTTTAAAAAGGGAATGTTGCCCTTCTAAGTAGTCATTTTGAGGGTTCAGTTGCTGAAATATTTGCTGACTTTCTAAAAGGTACTGTTTTAGGTGCTGGTGATATAGCAATGGGCACTGTACATTTATGCTCTTACACCTGTAGACAGAAGAGTAATAAACAATATATACTATAATTATCAGACTATGGATAGTTCTATGAAGAAAATGAAGCAGAGTAGCAGAATAGAGAATTATTCATTCAGATTTGGTTTAGAAAATGTTATTACTAGTTTTTCTTCAGATTTGGTTCTAATAAATAAATTTTAGTTACTAAAAAAATCAGAACCAGATTCTCTATTGTAGCAAATATTCAAAAGACTGTAACACAGTATACTTGGAAGGCAGTTCCAAATGCATGCAGAATATTGTAGAAGTGTTTCATGCAGTGGAAGAGCTGTTAGGTGGAGTGTTCTATAGATGTCTGTTAGGTCTGGTTGCTTTATAGTGTTCTTTGTCTTCCGTTGCCTTGTTGATCCGCTGCCTAGTTGCCCTATTCATTATTGAAAATGGAGCGTTGGAGTCTCCAACTGTTATTGTTGAATTGTCTATTTCTCCCCTCATTTCTGTCACTTTCTTTTTCCGTCTATTAAAATTTTCATTTCAGTTATTGTACTTTTTCAACACCAGAATTTTCATCTGGTTCTATTTTATAATTTCTCTTCATTGATACTCTGTACTTGATGTGACATTGCTATCATACCTTCCTTTATTTCTTTACGTGTGTGTGTGTGTGTGTGTGTGTGTGCGCGCGCGCGTGTGCGTGTGTGTGAGTCGCTCAGTCATGTCCTACTCTTTGCGACCCCATGGACTGTATTTCACCAGGCTCCTCTGTCCGTGGAATTCTCCAGGCAAGAATATTGGAGCGGGTTGCAATTCCCTTCTCCAGGGGATCTTCCCGACCCATGAACCTGGGTCTCCCTCACTGCAGGCAGATTCTTTACCTTCTGAGCCGCTAGGGAAGCCCTATGGTTTCCTTAATTCTTTGAACATACTTATAAAGGCTACTTTGAGTTTTTCCTGTTAAATCCAACATCTGGTTACTCTCACAAGTAGTTTTGTTATCTGCTTTTTTATTTTCTTTCCAGTGTATGGGTCATGCTTTCTTGTCTCTTTGCATGTCTCATACTTTTTTGTTTGAAACTAGACATTTTAGATAATATATTGTAACAACTCTGGGTGCACCCCTCTGCCTCCTCCCAAATCTCCACTCCCAGGGTCTTGATTTTGTTGTAATATTTGCCTGTTTATCTGTCTAGTCAGTTTATGGGTTCTTTTAACGAATTCTGTTTCCTCCTCACTTGCTGTTCTCTGCTTCAAATTAACTGATCAACTACAGTTGATCCTGTATCTTGGTAGAATCGAAGAATTTCTTCCCAAGTACCTTTTACCAAAATCTTCCCTGATTTTGAGAGTACCCTTAAGCTTGGACTTTTCCACTTCTGTTGCAGATGAAGTCAGTTCACATGGGCAGAAATTAGGAGCAATCTGTCTGATGGCCTGCTTTTCCTCCTGGGCAAAATCCCTTAGGTAGAGCTCCAGAGTTGGGGGGTAGGGATAGTAGTGCATTCCTCTGTGACCCCCCTACTTTAGGAGCTGAATGTTCAGTTGAGGCTGGGAGTGGAAGCCTTAGGTCATGGCTCATCTCTTCTGGCATGGAACCACTGGCTAATGGACTGGGATCAGTGCCCCGTATTCTTACTTGCACCATGCTCAAGGTAGAGCCTCCGTTAATGTTAGTGGAAACTGATGGAAGAAGGGAGCCCTCCCCTGTCAACCGCCCTCATCTGGAAGTTAGTCTCAGGAATAGATAGCTTCTGGGCAGGTTGAGAAATCCTGGTTAATGTCCCGTTCTTCCTGGAAAGAAAGACCTCTAGTTGGAAGCTGGGGGTAGAAGGAGCCCTGTGTTCTTAGTCTGGAGTGGAGTTTCCATTTCACTTTGCTGGGAAGGCCTATGATCTTGGTTCATGTACTGCATACTCTCATTTTCTTACCACATTTTCCTTTATTTTCTTGATTAGTTTACTCCTTTGTCACATAGCCTTAGGACCATTTCCAAAGGCTTTAAATGTTCGTTTTAAATAATTTTCACCAGTTTCACTGGGTCGTGGGTCCTCAGGGTTACTCTTACTCTTTTGCTGGAAGTCCCTATCCATTCTTAAAATGGTAAGTTACCCTGTATGTAACATGTTGTCATTGGAATTTGTTTGAATTCTTATGCCTAAACTAAGACAGGAAACCTGGGTGATAAGAAACCTGTCCTTATTTCCTTCACCGGAAGACAGCATGCTGAGTCCGAGCTGGTTTTCAGGCCTGGCCGGTCGTGGAGTAGTCCCCTTGCTGTGGCCAGGACCAGGCTGCCGCTGCGCTTCATGCTCCCGTACCTGGACCACTGTCAGTAATGCTGCAGTCAGCACGAGAGTGGAGATACCTCTTTGAGATTCTAATTTCAGTTCTTTTGGGTAATACCCAGAAGTGGGATTGCTAGATCACATGGTATTTCTATTTTTAATTTTCTGAGGAACCCTCCACGCTGTTTTCCATAATGGCTACACCATTTTGCTTTCCCACCAGCAGCAACTAAGGGTTCCAGTTTCTCTGCATCCTTACCAACTTGTTATCTTTTTGAGCAAAGTACCAATTACCCTCTCAGGTGTTAATCACTGAAGACAGATCTAGCTTCACTTAATGTGAAGAGCAGACTGTCCATTTTCTGTTTGTTTCTAATGCATCATAAATCTAAGAACAAAGCAATTTGGGAAAGGTATTGGCCTATATTTATATAGAAGGTTTGTAGAACTGACCCAGTTAAAGATAAGCCCAGATATTTTAAATAAAGATTTAAGAATAATACTCCTGGCATTTGGTACCTGATAGAAAGTAAGAAATGGAGACCTAGGTCTTTTTATAATTTTCCTCAGATTTTTACCTTAGACGTGTCTTAAGAATAAACGTATTTCCAGTAATTCCTTTAACCTGTGGTAGTTTTGCTTAGGGTTCCTCAAATATGCATATATATGTGTATTTAACTATTACACATTAACACTTTGATTATGCACATAATTGCTACCTATATAAACAGATTGATGCCTTTCATAATATGGTCAGAACTAAAAATTATCTGGGCTCAGTTTTGCCTATCAAATTTCAAAAAAGGAAAAGGACGTGGGACTTCCCTCGTGGTCCAGTGGTTAGGACTCCATGCTTCCACTGCAAGGGTATGGGTTCAATCCCTGGTTGGGAAACTAAGATCCTGCAAGATGCAAGGCATGGCCAAAATAATAAAAGTAAATAAATAAAAAGGAAAAGGACAGTATACTGTAATGAGGGTAGAAGGGAATGGACAGTCTCATTTATTACTGGTGAATATTTATTGGTAACTTTTCTGTTGTGAAGTTTTACATTGTGAAGGGAGAGCTTTCCAAATGATTATATTTTGGGCCTAGTTTTTCTGCCTGTAGAAATCGAAGCATTTAAGAAATATGCTTAATATTTTCAGTATAGTAAATGGCAAAACCAGCAGGATAGAAAAAGTGTAATAATGTTGTAAAACACATGTATGCTTAGGTTTAAAAAGGTTTTTTGACTGTGCTGAGTCTTTGTTGCTGCAGTGGGCTGTCTCTAGTTGCTAAGAGCGGGGGCTCCTCTCTAATTGCAGTGCTCAGGCTTCTCATCGCCCAGAGCAAGGGCTCTAGGCATGCAGGCTTCAGTAGTTACTTAGTTACTCTGCGGCATGTGGGATCTTCCCCGTCCAGGGATTGAACCTGCCGTGTCCCTGCACTGGCAGGCAGATTCTTAACCACTAGATCACCAGTAAAGTCCCAAGATAGCAAGGCTTAATAGTTCCTTATTAAGGAAGAGATGGATCATTATTCAGAAAGAAATAGATACTTAAATTTTTGAAGAAAAGAATGAATCTACTAGAGTTTGCACCCATAAACTGGATGTCTTGAAGACTCTAGATCTTGTCTCAGTTCTCCTGTTACTGGGATGGTGGTGGCAGTAGTGATGCTGGTAGTGATGGCAGGGTTCCGGCAGACTCTCGGTCAGTGTCAGAACAAAACGCCCCATTCATTCATTCTGTAAAACTTTGTGTGCTAATGATAGATGGTTTTCAGGAACCCTTATCCAGTGTCTTAGCTCTGGAACAGGTTTGACCCATTGGTAGTTAACAGCCTGGACGTTAGCAATTATTTTCTGTAGAAACGACCTCAAGAGAATTGGTCCAGTGAGAAATACGTACTTTCCTTCAAAAGCTTGCTGAATCTTTTTCTAAGTAATTTCTTGGCCCTATCACTTACTATGTGTTATAGAAATTGGTTCCATTCCTTTTATTTCTGCACTGTCCCACTTGCTGTAAAAGACATACGTAAACACTAGTGTTAGAGCATATTAAACAGAGCCCCTGAACTAACCCTTATCCCACATGAGAAATGCCTTCTGCTCTGAATATAGAAGATATAGCAGATTTGATCAGGGAGCCAGAAATACACAGTACTTTCTTGAATGTATTTGTTTGCTTGGACGTCCATTCTTGTGTAAAGAGAGACTAAGGAGCTACCTTACTTGTGTGTCCTTTCAAAAATACTATCACCTACTTTTCATTTTGTTTCCTCCTCTGCTTTAGCCTGTCTGCCCAGGCTTACAGATATCCGTTTTTAAAAATATTTGAAATATATGATGTTATTCTTTAAAGTAATTTGCATGAGAACTTGATTAGACAGATAGTGTCCACTCAAAATGACTTTGAAAGCCCTCAGGTGAAAATTTTTCCTTAACCAGGAAGAAAGGAAATAACCCTGAAATTGGCAACCTTGTCAGCTTCAGATATCAGGAAAGGAAGATACTTCCATTTCACCAGCAGAAAAGAAGCAGTTTCTGGTGTCTGTGGTTTTCAGTCTTACACATATTCTTGTATTTGGTTTTTTAAGGCCCTTATAATCATCACCATATCTTATCTAAGAAGATTATGGATTAAGGCTTATCTTTTTCTTCTCTCCGAGAAACCAATATGGAGACATTGACTAATGTATTTGATAGAGCTTATGCTCTATACTGTGTTTTCTTTTCATAAATAAAAATATGGTATATTGAAGCATGCTCCTATGACCAGTTTCCTCCATAGAGGCAAACTGTCATCTATGTGTCAAGCTTTATAGAAATATTCTATGGAATTACAGCACCAAGGTTAACTATGAGGTGTGTAGTGTGGATTGCAGTCTGCCAGTGTTTCTAGCCTGCCAGTTATATGTTAAACTTTCCTTGGGTTACATGGTCTAGTCCCTTTTTAATCCTTAAATTAACAAAAAAAACTCATCTTGCCACTTACTGGTTACTTATTTTCTTACCATTAAAAGTTCATTTGATATGCCCTCACTTATCCTGTTTAATTTCTCTGAACCTCAGTTCACCACTAAACCAGAAGTGTGTTGTATGTATGATTCCTTAGATCCCTTTCAATTGACTGCACACACACTCTGATGTGTTTCTGAACAATGAAGACAGAAAAAAAAAAAAAAAGGCAGCAAGACAGGAGAAAGGAAGGCTCTGGATTATCAGTTCGTAAATAATCAAGGTTGTGACTTACCAACTCCATTTCAGTGACAGCCACTTTTTTGGGTTATTCCATGGACTTAAGGTGATGGTAGTTGTATGGGTGAATGTTAAATGTCTTTGTGACATTCTGTCTACAAAGATTTTAATTTTTTTTTATTGGATTGTAGCCTATTTGTTATACTGTCTATAGAATATTCTATGTACCCACCAAGTATTTGACTGCTTCATCCTGGCCTAGATATACAGAATAAATTTAAGTATGAAGGTTGCTAACCTAACCTCTTGTTGCAGACAAAACTTACGTGGGGCCCCTACTTATGGTTTCACATGCTTCGAGCTGCCACATCCACCCTCTCAGGTATTGCTTCTTTGTTTGAATGTTGTATAACCAGTATCATATATTCCCAGAACAGGAACTTGGCCAAATAGCGTGTTTTAGAAATGAAGGAAAAACAATGGGGAGTTCAGTCACGCCCTTCTCAGCAGCTAGCTAGCTACCACTGGAGATACTAATCTAACTTATACTTCACTTTAACTCGTTCTTTAGCTTCCGGATGTGCTTTGAAAAAAAAGGACTGAAAAACAGCTATACTCATTTAGATACAGTTTTCATGTTTGTGAACATGGACAGAAAAGGTCTGTTAGCAGTTATTTTGCTGTTTTGCCATTTGGTTCGCTGACATTGTTCTCATTCTGTTTGACTGCTTATTACCAGCAGTGTTATTGGGAGCCCAGAAGGAGCCACTAGTGTTTCTTGGGGAAATCAAGGCAGATACACAGATAAGATATACTGAATGTTGATAATCTCTCTGAGGGCAGGGACTGTAAATTTTGTATTCCTAAAGTGCTTTGCACATAGAAAGGGCTCAAGAAATGTACATGGAATTATATAAACCATTTGACTTTTGTATTTTTTTTTAATAACTTTTATATTTTTAGTTTGTGACTTTCTTGGAGAGAAGATTGCATCTGTTTTGGGCATCAGCACCCCAAAATACCAGTATGCAATTGATGAGTATTACCGGATGAAGAAGGAGGTATGTCTCCTTTTTACATTTTCTTGATTCAGTCTCATTTGTTGTGGACTGAATGGGTTGCATAATGAAGATGTGTATCCTCTAGCTGTCCAAGAGATAGCCCCCTTACACTAGGCATTTCATTCTAGTCATTCTTTATCGGATTAGAATATATTTTAGAATTTTGTAATACTTAGATTTTCCTAAGATTGATGTGCACAATTAAGCTATATTTCATTGTGCTGGGTGCTGCAAGTGGGAGAAAAATACTGTTCCATTTGGACATTTATGTTTCAACCATTCTTGTTACTTCTTTTTAGGAGGAGGAAGAAGAAGAAGAAAATAGGATGTCGGAAGAAGCAGAAAGACAATACCAACAAAATAAGCTGAAGGCTGATTCCATTGTTCAGTCCGATCAACCAGAAACACTGGCATCCAGTTCATTTGTGAATCTCAATTTTGAAATGGAGGGAGATTGTGAAGTAATTACAGAAATCAAACAAAATCCAGTCTCTGTCCCTCTGTAGAATGAAATGACTATCAGACTTCTAAGGTAGTTTTTATACCAGGAACTTTCACATTCTTTATTCAATGGATCTTGGGACTTAATACAATTATTTATATTTTAAATTATTATCAAGAAAGGGAAGAATGTTTCTTTATTCTTAAGCTCTATCTAGCAAAAGCCAGATATGAAATTTGGATCTTTGTATTGTGCTTTTACTGTGTCAAATTAGTGCTTTGGTTTTAAAATGATCTTTAAAAAAAGTAAGGACATTCTAGAGCCTTAACCACCAACTAGGAAGAGTTAAATTATCAAGCTTGTCTTTGTGTAAGGAAAAAAATAGGTAAGTTGTTGATTAAGGCTAACTGGAGCTGATATTTGTGGTCTCAGATTAAAATGAGGATTTTTCCCCTAGATTTTCTCATGTTATGTCTTACATTTATATAGCTAACTATTCATTTCATACTAAGGATGGTTTACTGAGTGTAATAAAAGGAGCACGATAAAAGCATTTTGAATTTTCTTTCCTTGAGAATTAACTTTATTTCATGGGAAGGTGTTTGAGTTTATAACACCAAATATTAAGATGGGTTTCCATTTTTAATGAAGGTTACTTAATCTTACTTTCTCTTTCATTAGTTATTCAGATTTAAATAACTAAGTTTGAACATGTTAAGAACACTAGCTATGGGATAAATTTATCAGTGTATTTGTATTCAAATGGTAATACCTAGTGATTATCCACATGGCATCCTGGTTATGTCAGTCATTCAATCCTGAATACCTCCTCTGGGTGAAGTAGTTGCAGGGTGATATTGGGGGACAAACAAAGACTTAACCCTCCAGGGGTTCACTGTTAAATATTGTACAAGGTGCAGTGGTGGCATAATGAAATTAACTGTCATTTACCACTTCGAAGTAGCAACAGTAGATGGTTTGCTTGACCCGGTTGGCCATGTCTGTACCCACTGTGCCATTAGCAGACCTCACAAAAGTATAATATGAAGCTAATTTTGAAAATATTCCTGTATGTGTTCAGAATCTTATGTGGTATCTGTATGACTTTGATTTATAACTTAATGTAAGGAGAAATGTATATTTTAGATACAGGGCTGCTAAAAACCTATTCGCAAACTTAAAGAGCCTTTAGAGATTAATGGTTGTTAATAGTCTTCTAAATAGCATTAAGTTCAATCTTAAATATATCTGCCTAATGTATAGCTTCAAACAAAGAACATAGGTGCAGTGGGTTTATTATGGAGGTCTGTTAGCAGTGAGCATCTGACCACTAAGTTCTTCAATTGAAATTTGAAGGATTTAGGCAAGATAATTCTTTATTTGGAATCCTCAGTTACATGGATTCATAGTATGGTGGTTCATGGCATGTGATGATGCTTTTTAGTCATGGGTATAAACTATATAATTTAGTGCTTAAAGGGTTAATCTTCAGATTATATAATGTCATCATAAATTGTAGTTTACCAGTAAAGAATGCTAATCTGATGTGTTCCCCTTGTTTTTATCTTCATTCGAGAAGATATTCAAACTCATATTTATTTGGGTATCCTGTAAAGGCAAGTGTATCTAAAGGTGACCTGAATTTTCTCTCTCTAGAGGCACCAGATGTAAAAGAGTTGACTCAGAAACTTTTCTGATTGTAGTAGAAGGAAGATAATGATTTATGAAGGCGTTACATTTCTTGAATTTTATTTTTACTTGTCCAACAGTGGCCAGTTTGTAATGTTTATATAGATATTCACTGTGCCTTAAACTTTTATACTTTTTTTTATGCAGAGTATAAAATTTCCCATAAATGCATTAAATGGTTTTGTCTTATTTTTAAGCCTCTTTCACTTTTTCTTCCTTTCCAACCCTTTGAATAAGTACTGTTCCTTCTGAATCATGGTTTATGCTATTCTACCCTCTTCTATTCTTTCTTCTCTTAAAAACTAAACAGTACAATTGAGAATCTTTACACTTAAATTCTCTAACAAAAATTCTTAACAAAATGGAGTTAAATTTTGTGAAATGTAACCCTGGTGCTGGTTAATCAAGCTAGACAGATTTTTTTTATACCAATGATTTTAATTAAAGTAAAATACTAGAATACTTTTTATTGAAATACTCTATTAAAATAAACATGTCCAAATACTTCCCAGAAATGAAATGACCCTTCTCTGATGAATGAGGAATTCTGTAATCTTTGATATACATAATACTTTAGAAGAAGATTCAAAGTTAAATGATATAATTTAAATTTTAAGTATTCAAATTCTTAATGACTAATGTCAGAAATATTCCAGGGAAACTTCCTTTATTTCTAAAGATTATGTATATTTAAAATGGACTCCTGCTTTCACCAGATCACACCTGCCATATCTGAGCTAAGTGTAACCAGAATTTACTGCTCCTAATTTGGTCCCATTTCTTCCAGACCACTGCAGCCAAAATTCCAATAACCAGAACATTTGCTGTGTTCTGTAGGCATATGAAGTATTTTATTTAGACTGTTTCTAAGGATTCTGTGTCAAAAGATTTACATGCAGCATTCAAGATTACTTTAATGAATACAGTCTAGTCTTTGAGAGGTCATGTATCATCAAGGTCTGTAGAGTTTTCATTATCATTTGCAACAAGCGCTTCTCTATTCTCATAAGTCCAAAAGCCATTCAGATCAATTAGAATAGTGGTGACTGTGTCTCCTTGATTACTGTTGATTAAATCCTGGAGAGAGATTTTCAAAGGATCCTTTGGTTTTACCATGTCAAAGATTTCATCCTGCAAGAGAGGAAGGAAAAAATACAATGAGATTTGCTATCTGATTCATTTAATTTCTGTCACACAGTGATCCAAAATTTAGGGCTAGCACTTAGGCTTATGTAAAATTTTTTTGTTCTAGTTTTTCCTTTTTCATTTAACAGGCAATCCGTCTCTTTTCTATATACACAGAATTTTAGTGGAAGATTCCTTAGGTAGAGGCATACCCTTGAGGATATTTTGATTTCAGTCCAGACCACTGCAATAAAGTGAATATTGCAATAAAGCAACTCATGTGAATTTTTTGTTTCCTAGTGCATTACAAAGGTTTATCTTTACACTATACTGTAGTCTGTTAAGTGTACAACAGCATTATGTGTAATAAAATGTACATACCGTAATTAAAGAAGAATATTGCTATAAAAAAGAATGCAAACTATCATTTGAGCCTTCAACAAGTTGTAATCTTTTTGCAACAGTAATGTCAAACATCAGAGATCAACATATAGCTAATAATAACAATAATGAATGTTGTGAGAATTACCAAAATGTGAAACAGAGACACAAAGTGAGCAAATGCTGTTGGAAAAATGGCACCAACAGACTTGCTTGACTAAGGTTGCCACAAACCTTCTGTTTATTAAAAAAAATTTTTTTAAAGGTATGCCTGTATGTTTCTTATAAAGAAAGTGAAGCTCAGTTAAAGCTACATAGCTAATTAGTGGCAAAACTATCTAATGTAGTGTTCTTTGAATATGTGGTAACTGCTTATATTTTTCTATTGTCTTCTAATTATGGATAAAGCAAGGCCTTGATTTAATGCAGATTTGGCTCAAAGTAGAAACTTAAATGCTTTTGAGCCAAGACGGACAAAGCTTCATTTCCAATAATAATGTCAACGTTTTACTCTGGACCTGGAATGGATAGGGGGAATATTAAAGAATTAGTCTTCCACAATGACACTAAATGGTGATAAAAATAACTAGAATAGATAAAAGAACCTTTTCTATATTATTAAGTGCACTATAAGATTACTTATGGGGAATCAGTACATGTTTTCTAATCTGCTTATAGTAAAACCACTCAATGTATTTAGTAGTATTTAAATTACATTTTGAAAGACTAGAACAATTCAGGTAAATGTATGACTTTTTAATCTGGTGTGTATGTGAAATTTCCCTTTCCCCGTTGGTGGCAGTATAAAATGACTCATTTTTAAATTGCCAGTTGCATAGTTTCAAATTTGTCTCATTTATATTAAACCGACATAGCCTTTTATTATATTTGGTTAAAATGGGATGGGTTATTTTATTACATTACTTCACCTGAACCAGTACTGGATACCCCCATGTGTTTTACAGCTGATGAAAGTCTGATTACTAAAATGTTAAGTAGTGGCATGTGTTTCAAATAGTAGTAGTTTTCATACAGTAAGATTTATGTCTCCTTAAATAATACCAAAGCAAGCAAGCCCTCTGGAGTGGACTAAAAAAGTGCCTGAAACTAAACAGTTTGCCCAAATTCAGTTTATGGTGGAACAGACTGCCAAAAGATACAGGCTGTACTGATTCTCTTAATTTTCAATCTGAATGAACGCTTCTAAGGAGAACACAAGACTGACACTGTTAAAATGTTAAACTGTGCAAATCATTAGTCCCATTATGGTCTCAGTCTCTAATGACTTAAATATTAATTCAGAACAAATAACTGCAAATACTTGGTTCAGTATATCATAAGTTGCTTTCAGGTAAAAACTTCATTTAATACAAATGATTATCTGCTGTAAATTACATAAATTAAAGAAAAAAGTAACCTTGACGTCTTGAAATGAAACAGGATCCTGTCCATGAATTTTCATTAGTTCTTGTATGGCCTGTATTTAATAGAAATAAATCCTTAGACAAAAAATAAAATACACAACATTCCCTGTCCTGTTCCCATGGCCCCCTTTCTAGTTCTGTTTCCTATCCTATCAGACCATAAGTCTCACTGTTTTAACCATCCTTGCCAATTTTCTCAAATTCCTTGACCTTGCTTTATATCTGTTGAGCAAAACCTAAGCACTGGGTGTAGTCATCAACTTTTCTAGACCAACACATTAGCTATGGAGAACTTCATAAGGAAAGTATACAAGAGTACACATTACTATTACGTAAGAATGTCTCCAACCCCAAACAGGCCTGAGAACACGGCCTTGCGATTTTGTTATGACCTGCTCCTCCCATGTTCCAGGAACGCTGCTCACACCTTCACATTCTTTAAGGCGCCCAGTCTCCCACCTCCCCTCCCACCCTGTACTTCAGATTCTTGACAGAAGAAAATGGAGGTAAACCTCCCTCAAATTGTTTTATGAACTTTAACAAAAAAAAGACTGAAGAAACTGCGGTGATCCAGTTGGACTAACAAATATTTTAGGTGGGAGTCATTCACTGGAAAATGTGGAGGCTCAAAATTCTTGGAAAATAATCAATGAAACATGTTCTGCGTGCCACTCTGTGGTTCACCTGATACCAGTGTGCACAGGGCACCTCTGCAGCATACGGGAACCCGAGTACACGCTCACCTACGGGAGCGCAGACGTGGATGAAGTGGTCTAGAGTGCATATGCGGGCCTAGCCTTACCACCGGGATACTGATGCACAGAGGCTTTACACACAGCCAGGCTCGGCACCAGTAACTTTACCTCAGCCCATACAACAGAGTCAAAAACAAATGTATAAAATATTTCCAGTGTATTTAATAAATAAAATATGATAAGAGTAGAAGATACTTTAAAGAAAGAGTTGTGAAAAGGGGTTGAGTAGTTTGAAAGATACATTTACTGTGTTTTCCTAAAACTGAATTTTCATTTAATAGGTCTGTTTAAAGCAGAGGCATACCGATGATGGGTGGTATTAGATTCTCAGATTAGTCATGGATATAAGTCCATGTGGCATTCAATTTTTAAAAAATGCGTCCTCATACTGGATGTAATTTATTTTATCCTTATAATAATCTGTAGTCATTACTACCTAGAAAATCATAAAGAAAGCCTCTCAGGGAATTTAACATGAAATTATGAAATATGAATATACCCTGAAACTCAGAAATCAGACAAAGTTATTGTAGGAGTATCACCAAATTTTTAAATGGTAAAAAAAAAGCTTCCGGGGAAAATGGTTTATGACAAAAATGTGAAAATTTCCATTTTTACTCTTAAAAAAATGTCAAAAAGAAAAAAAAAAAGTCTTGTTACCATTGATCTAACCAAATAAAAACCAGATGGTCTTCTGAAAACTAGCTATGTGGTAATGAAGTGGAACAGTACTGTACAAAACCATTCCATCAAGTAGAAAAGCCACCATTCAAACTGAGGAATGATTTATCTTAAAAGGGTGGACATTCCTATATTTACACCTGCTACAGCTGAATGCTTATCAGATACAATCAAATTCCACTTCAGAGCTCATCATGCTATTCTCTGAGACCACCTATGGCACAGAAGAAGTATTTCAGCAAATCTGTTTCACACTGAAATGTGAATTTTAGCCAACTTTTAAATTTATATTTGTTATAGCATAGCAATTAAAAGAATTTACAACTACCAGGTTGGCAAAACTTCTGTGGAAAGGAGTTCCCTTTTCTGAACATGTAATTAAGGTTTCTATAGAATTTCACATACTAGTTTTTGATCACCAAGAGCACAGAATTTCTCAGGCATGTTTTTCTCTCCACTGGTTAATAAGCCTGACATGTATTTATACACTTTTAAAGTATCTTACAACTAATCAAATCAGCACTTATTTAGCCCATTTATATTTTCAAAAATAGAAAAACCTAACCAGACTTATTTCCTTCTGAAATGTGTTATATAAACCCTTTTGCTAAATTTAAACACCCCAAGTTATATAAAATTGTCACTTGGTAGATAATTTAAACCAAGCTGTATAACAAACATACACTTACACAAATGAGACTTACCCTAAAGAAATAATTAAGGGAAAAGACATTCAGATACCCTTTGTTCTCAATGTCAAGTAACTTAAAAATATACTGCAGAGCTGCAGGTTCTTTTCGGTTTTCTAATGCAAGAACAAAATCCAGGTAGGTCTTATAGTCCTAGAAAAAAGAAAATGATGTTCATTAGAATCCTTGTTTATAATTTGTAATTAACTTTTCAAATGAATGTCTGATGATTGGAGGCTATTTTGTAATCAAAGATGGCAATTTTTTAATATGAAATAAGAAATTCATACTTAACTATACTTAATGTTGGTTTCTAGGAATTCTATACACTGCAGTTAACCTGTACAGACAGTTTTTGGGGGCACAGCCAATTTTCTTATAAGATTTGCTGTGTTAAATCATAATTTTCATTCATTAGGCTTTTGAAATGGACAGAAGAGTGACAGGTATTGTGTATTGCCGCTAAATTTATATTTTCAGTTCAGTGTGGTCATCTGAAATACTGTTTTGAAATTTTAATTCAGATGATTTCCAATAAGTCATTTTTTTTCCCAATAAGTCATCTTAAGAATGCCAGATATTCTACTGTGATCTGACACTGTTCTCATCCAAAAGGAAGCAAAAGAATACAAATGAAGGTTAAAAAGACATGAAGAGAACAGAAAGCTTTTTCTATGAAAAAAGTGTAGTCACAGATTACTTTTTTTGCATGGTTAAAAGAAGTAAAGTACTTCAGAGATTTTCACTTGGGAAAAAAATGTTTATAATCTTGGAAAGGATTTTTTTAGGCTAAGATTAAGAATTCTTTTCTGATAAACTATGTATAAGAGGTAGAGATGCAGCCTTATCATGGTCTAAACTCCACGCCTAACTGTAGCTTTTGATTTTCTTTATTCATCACGTCACTAGTATACTCCAAGCTTCTCACTGTTTAGGCAGCTGTGAGAGTCACGAAGCCGTTTCTGTGCCTTTCCCCTCTTTTCTTTCGGCAGTTGGTTAACAATGGGTGTCATTTAGAAAACTGTTATTGAAGCTAATGATAAAACCTAAAACCCTGATTCTCTGCTGACAGTATGACTATTTCTTAAGCATCATTGGTTTGAAAAAGTTATCAGATCCTTAACACATATTTTTAATAGCAAGAATGGTGACTTAAAAATGCTATTTAAAAAAAAATGCTATTTAGAATTTTCTTCTCAAGTATATATTTTGCATTGTTGTGATAAAAGGACAGACACATGTTAGCAAATCTTTAGCTACTAAGGTAGTCACTTAGAATAGAGCCTGATTCTTAGATTTAAATCATGGCATATATGGTACTATATCTGACCTGGTAATTCAATGAGTGAACCATCTATATGAAAATAGTCAATATTATTTACCTGTTTTGCAGATTTTTATTTTTTTTACTAGCCCACAACATTCCTCTACAATAGGTGCACCAACAATGAAATGAACAAAATAGTAAAAATTTCTATTTTTCCTGAGTCCATAAGGGAAGTAATGTTTTTAAGCAAATTTACCTTAAGATCAAAGGCTCCAAATATCAAACAATTTGATCAATTCATACTTCTTAAGATACTGTTATACACTGACAAGAAAATACTGCCGTATCATATCAAGAAAAAGGCTTTTGTGATTAAATATGGACAGAGGTCCTAAACAGGCATTTTTCTGAAGAAGATATCATATGGTCAACAGGCACATGCAAAGATGCTTGATATCACTAGTCATTAGGGAAACACAAATCAAAATCAATGAGATCACCTCACACTGTTCAGAATGGCTACCATCAAAAAGAACTAATGACTTCCCTGGCAGTCCAGTGGTTAAGACTTGGTACTTCCACCGCATAGGACATGGGTTCAATCCCACTAAGACCCCACATGCAAAAACAAAAAATCAAATAAACAAATGATAACTAAAGTGTTCAAGGATGTGGAGAAAAGGGAACCCTCATGTGCTGTTAGTGGGAATGCAAACTGGTCCAGCACGATGGAAAACAATATGGAGGTTCCTCAAAAAATTAAAGATAGAACTATATGATCCAGCAATTCTATTCCTGGATGTTTATGTGAAGAAAATGGAAACAGTTATTTGGAAAGATATGCACCCCAGTGTTCACAGCAGCAATACTTACATAGGCCAAGATATGGAAACAGCCTAAGTGTCCATCGACAGATAAGTGGATAAAGATGACATGGTATATATACAATGGAACATGACTCAGCCATAAAAAGAATGAAATCTTTACACAGGGAATATAGTCAATATTTTTCCAGAACTTTGGTATGTAATCTATAAAAAGATTGAGTCACTATGTTGTATACATGAAACTAATATAACATTGTAATTCAACTGTATTTCTGTTTTTAAAAAGGGCTTTTGGAAATTGTGGGAGTCTAAATTTTCAAAACTCAGAGGTTTAGACTACTACCATTTCTCCATCATAAGTGAGACACTCCTGGAAAACACGGTCTAAGAAGACATTGGTCATGGTTGCTGTTCCGTAGCGGGAGAGTTCTTCTTTACTGAGCATGCCATTGTGGTCCTTATCAAGGTTCAAATACTGGCCTTGGGAAGAGAGACAATAAAAAGACACTTATGCCCAGAAGAAACAAAAAGTTATTTTTATTAATATTTTGATTTTTAAACTAATTTTGCTACAGTCACAGTAGACACCTGCTCTTCCTTTAATCTCTATCAGAACAATGTTAAGCCAGAAACCAGTCAAAGAAAATTCATCATGCCTTTATGCTATTTCACTTACATTATTTGTTTTCAGTTTGCAACCTTTTAGAACTTTCCTAGGATTCTAAATTAGATGGAGGTAGGGGGTCAACCAACATAAAGCACTGGAATGCTGGCACTTGAAAGCAGAGGTCAAGGTTGCCAAAACAAGTCAGATCACTCAATAGAACAGTGTAACAGACTAATGAAATTCAAGGAAAAAGCAAACTAGGTCCAAAGACATCCCTCTGTGGACCCTGAGAGCAGCATTTTATCACAATGCAAGTTCATAGGTGACGTTCATATTAATGTTCCTGAGTCAACAATAGTCAAACCACATTCCTTATGTTATATTAAAGTGCTAGAAATGTATTAAATTAAGAGTCACAAAAATATAAAACACTGGCAATTTGCTGTGCAGCAGAGCTTGGCACAACATTACAAATCAACTCTATTAAAAATATACACATATACATATATACAAAATGTTGGTATTTAAACAAGTAAAATTTGGTAATCTAGAATAGAAGCTCTTAAGGAAATTAGAATACTTTGATCTTAAGGTAAATTGTGCTGTGCTGTGCTTAGTCGCTCAGTCATATCCGACTCTGCGACCCCATGGGCCGTGGCCCGCCAGGCTCCTCTGTCCACAGGGATTCTCAGGCGAGAATACTGGAGTGGGTTGCCATGCTCTCCTCCAGGGGATCTTCCCAACCCAGGATTCGAACCCAGGTCTCATGCAGTGCAGGTGGATTCTTTACTGCCTGAGCCACCAGGGCTGCCCTAAGGTAATCAGGCTATGTATAAAACTGTCCTTTGAATAGAAGTTAATGACACATTTACTGAGGAACAGATAATTCAAATTTTAGCATTATGATAAAAACATACCATACACCCTTAGGGCAGAAGGAGCAGAAAACCAATTTGTTTCTTGACTCTCCTTGGATAGTTCCTCATCCCTTAACTAGATGAACACAGAGACATAATTAGAAGACAGCAACTATCAAATGATAGAATTAAGTAATTTAAAAATATACTTACCTCCAATAAATCATCTAGGAAGCTGCATGCTAAAATATCTTGAATTTTTATCTTCCCTTTAAAGAACAGAAACACAATTACTTAATTTTAAAAATAAGAGCAAATTCAATTTTATAAAAATGTTTTTTTAGAAAAGCAATCACACAATTGGTATTTTAAAGCTTCCTAGCTCTCATGTTCCAAAGTCCTTACTATATATTGTTGTTAAAAGGGAAATCTGCAGAGTATAGTTAATAAAATCTCATATAGACATGTCTACCTATATACCACCAAATATATATCCAATTGATAAATTCCAAAATTACATTGATACAAGATTCCAAAAAAAGTTGAGTTAATTTTTTTGGTGGTTATGGATATGATACTATTAGTAGTCAAATAAAGAGACTGTCTCCAATTTCCTTTGGAGGTTCTGGAATAGAAAACAATATAAAGTGTGGTTAAGAGTAGAGAGATGGGATTTAAATACCATTTCTAGACATGCAATCTATCTAAGTCTCAGCTGCTTTACACATAAAATGTGGATAATAATACCTTCTTTATGGAGTTGAGAAGGAAATGAAAGAATCTATGTAAACTGCTTAGCACAGTACTCACTACATAATAAACAGTCAAAACTGTTGGCTATTATTTTGTAAATTTCAAAGGGAAAAGATGTGTATGTCTGTAACAAAGGCATTTAAGAAAGACTGACAGCTACCCCATACTGTGACGGATTCACACAGCTGCACTTTCAAGGACCTAAAAGAATCAAGGACTTTGGTTTGGGCCTTCTGTCCCTTCCTCTGTCCCAGTCTAGCAGGTTAGGACAGTTGATAGAGTGTACCGTTAAAACATGAGGTAAAATTTACAAATCTGATCCTCATATAGGATGGTTAACTTGAGAATGAGAAAAATACATTATGGCTAAACAGTCCTTCTATCTCCCAATTCATATTTTTCATCAAAAAGAATAATTCTCCAGTATATTACCCATTAGGGCTAGCAAATATATCAACACCTGGCTTCTTTAAACTGGAAAGAACTATAGGCCACCTAGTTGATACTTCATTTTAAAGACAAAGAAATTGTACATGGTTATGTGACATGCCCACTGTCACATAGCTGATGGTGGTTGGTGCAAGTAAATCAAAAGATCTATATATCAAAATATTTATATATCAGTGGCAATGACATGTTATGAAAATAAATTACATTTTAAAGACTTAACTCTAGTTATTGAGATTTAGAAAATATCTAAGTTAGATAAGATTTTCTTTTACCTGTTCTTAGAGGGTCTAAAAAGAAGAAGAACTTCCGAACTGCTGTACAAACATAAAAGGAGTAAAAAGATTTTTCCAGCCCATCTAACTGTGGCAAAGTAGGGATAAGTTCCAATATGTAGTTTTCTAAATCCTGAAAGAACAAAACAAAATACAATTTTACAGTGTTAAATGTCTGATCTTGGTTTTTCATTAGATACTAAAATACAATTTCAGTCCTAAAATTATTCAGCATTGAAACTATAATAATGAAATAAATTTATAACTGTATTAGTGGTGAAGTTATTTTATATATGCCATTTATTTACACCTTAATATATTTTTGAATAGGTAACACATTCTACATAGTTCCAAATACAAAAGAAACAAAAAAGTATTCATTGAAAAGTTTCCTTCCCACCTATTCTCCCCAGAGGTAACCTATATTATCAGTTTTTGATATATCTGTCCAAAGATAACCAATGCACATATAAGCCAATACATATATATGTATATTTCTTTTCCTTTTTTACACAGGATGTAGTAGCATACCATGAAAATTCTTCTCTATCTTCCTTTTATTATTTAGCAATATACTCTGCAGTCATTCCATTTTGGCTCTCAAAGAACTTCTACTCTTTAAAATATAGCTGTGTATTATTTCACTGTATGAATGTACCATCATCTATTGAACCAGTCTTCTACTAATGGACATCTACACTGGCTATAAATCTTTTGCAACACTAAAATACTATAGAGAATACACTGGCAGTCCAATGGTTAGGGCTCCATGCGTCCACTGCAAGGGGTACAGGTTGGATTCCCTGGTCAGAGAACTATGATTCCACATGCCACTCAGCATGGCCAGAAAAATAAATAAATAATATACTACAGGGGCCAAGGTAACTTTTCACTCCTAGATACTATGGGAGAATATAGGACATAACTTCTGTAAGTTGAATTGCTGGGTCAAAGCATGTGCACATTTATAATTTTGATAGACATCAGCAAACTTCACACTTCCCCAGGAAGGACATGTTGACTTCACACTAACAGCGGCACCCTGAAGGCTCGATCAACAGCTTCCAAATTGCGCCCCAGGACTGAGACACTAACTCAAGGGGGTGCAGCAAGACACTGTGAATGAAAGGAAACACAGCGACATCTACTGGATACTGCACAGCATGTCACCATGGGCTAGAGCTATGAATTCAAGGCCATTCACATTTCAATCACAGTAGATTGAAATTTATTCCTTTTGATAACATCTATTCTTGCTCAGACGGTAAATAATCTGCCCGCAATGTGGGACACCTGGGTTTACTCCATGGGTCGGGAAGATTCCCTGGAGAAGGGAATGGCAACCCGCTCCAGTATCCTTGCCTGCCACATCTCACAGGCCAAGGAGTCCATAGGGTCGCAAAGAGTCAGACATGTCTGAGCTACTTTCACTTGACTCCACTTCATCCTTGCAAAGCTAGGTTTTTGGTGGTTGCTGTGATAAAGCAAGTATCATGTGAAAATTAGTGTGGCAAAGGAATCAAGGACGACCGCGTCCAGCCCAGGGCTGAGTACAGTGCCAGCTAAAACTAATGGCTAATGGGCTTCCCTGGAGGCTCTTGGAGAAGGAAATGGCAACCCACTCCAGTATTCTTGCCTGGAGAATTCCATGGACAGGGGAATCTGGTGGGCTACGGTCTGTGGGCTTACAAGGAGTTGGACGTGACTGAGCACACAGCACTGAGGGCTCGGTGGTAAAGAACCCGCCTGCCAGTGCAGGAGACTCAAATTCAATCCCTGGGTCAGAAAGATCTCATGCAGAAGGAAATGGCAAGCCACTCCAGTAATCTTGCCTGGGAAATCCCATGGACAGCCAAGTCTGGTGGGCTACAGTAGGGGTTGCAACACAGTTGGACGCGACTTAGTGACTAAACAACAAAAACAACAGGTTAATAAATGGAGTTGTTAGGTATTTCTTTGGGCCATTTTTCTATGCAAAAAATTACTGCGACAATAAGGGCACCTCAGTGAACTGGAAAAGTTTGGGAAACCATGGTCTATTTTACATTCCTTCATTAAAGTCATTATCAAACTTTTTGATCTTTGCCAATCCGACAGGTGAAAAATGATATTTTAGTGTAGATCTATTTGGCATTTCTCTCATATAAAGTGAGGTTAACATTTTTTCCCCTATGATTAAGAAGCATTTGTATTTACTTTCTGCAAACTATTTATATCCTTTGCCCAGTTTTTACTGGGTTAACAGCCATTTTACTCTTGATTTCCAGGAGCTTTTTATCCACTGGAGTAATTGGTCATTTGTCTGTGAATAAGTTGCAGATATTTTTCTTGGCTTACTGTTTTCTTTTCTGTTTTTAAAAGTCTGCATTGAATTTGTTACAATATTGTTTCTGCTTTATGTTGTCTTCTTGACTGCAAGGCATGTAGGATCTTAGCTCCCGGACCACTTCCCCAACAACCAGAGATCAAACCTGCACCCCATGCACTGGAAGGCAAGGTCTTAACCACTGGACTGCCAGGGAAGTCCCAGCTTCTTGTTTTTACTTTGTTTATGATGGTCTTTGCTTTACAGATTTTTTTTAAAATTAGCTGAACTTGTTTTTTAGACTTTTCAGCTTTGTCATATTCAGAACAGCTTTCCCTACTCCAAGATTATATATTTAAATGTCTCTCATGGTTTCTTATATTTTACAATTTTGTTACTTTTGCTTTATCCCTCCTGAAATATAGTGTTTCTACTTCCTCTGAGATACTTTATAATCTAAGTTGTATAGCCAATGGCATCTCATACATGGTGAGTTCAAAACTGGACTCTTATCATCCCCAACCCTGGTCCTCACCTATTTCCCCCTATTCCACTAGTTATTCAAAGTAAAAAATTTAAACTTGGTTCCTACCTTTTCTTTACCAAGGCCCCTACGCTTTACCCCCAACATCTAATCCAGCAGCAAATTTTTGTTGTTGTTGGGGTGTTTATGTCCAAATTGAACTATTACTGGCTTCTTCACAGACATCATTCTGGTCTGGGCCACTATCATCTCTCACCTGGACAACCACAGTAGTTTCCTAATTATTCATTGACTCTAGGCTCCTTCCAATTCATTCTCCACACATCCAGTGATCTTTAAAAATGTAAACCAGGGAGGACCCTGGTGGTCTAGTGGTTAAGACTCTCTACTTCCACTGCAGGGGGCCATGGGTTTGATTCTTGGTAAGGAAACTAAGATCCCACAGGTTGAACAGCATGGCCAAAAAAAAAAAGAAACAAAATTTAAAATGTAAACTAGGGAGTTCACTGATGGTCTAGTAGTTAGGAGTCTGGACTTTTACTACTGTGGCCTGGGTTCAATCCCTGCTCAAGGAACTGAGATTCACATGCTTTGTGGCCAATAAATAAACAAATACAATGTAAACCATATCTGACAGAGTCAGCTTAAAAGTTCTCGTGGCTTCCTATTAGTCTCAAAATAAAATCCAAACTCCCTACCATGGCCTAATACAAGTGGCCCTGCCTACTTCTCCAACTTCCCCTTCTGTCAACTCTGGGGCTGTGCTGTGCTGAGTCGCTCAGTCATGTCCGACTCTTTGCGACCCCATGGACTGTAGCCCACCAGACTCCTCTGTCCATGGGGATTCTCCAGGCAAGAATACTGGAGTGTGTTGCCATGCCCTCCTTCAGGGGACCTTCCCAACCCAGGGACTGAACCCAGGTCTCCCACTTTGCAGGCAGATTCTTTACCATCTGATCCACCAGGGAAGCCCGAGAATACTGGCGTGGGTAGCCTGTCCCTTCTCCAGGGCATCTTCCGACCCAGGAATCGAACTGGGGTCTCCTGCTCTGCAGGTGGATTCTTTACCAGCTGAGCTACTAGGGAAGCCCCTTGTTACTCTAACCCTTACTCATATGCTCTAGACACACTGGCTTCCTTCTGCTTCTAAAACAGATCAAGTTTAACTGTGCCTTGGGGACACTGAACTTGCTCTTCCCTTTGTACATTTTCATAAGGCTGGCTTACTTCTCATCCTTCATGGCTAAAACTCATTCACTAGTTCAAAGAGGCACCTTTCATCTTATCTAAAATAGTTCCCCAACCCCAGTCATACTCTTTCCTAGGACCGTATTTTCTCCTTAGAACTTGTCAGTCTTTGAAATCATATTGCAGATAATTTAGTGTCTGCCTCCTCACTCTGTTAGGAAAAAAGCACCTTATTATACATAAAAGTAAGGCTTGACAATGTACCTAGCATAAATTAAATGTTTGGTAATTGCTTATTTAAGATTTAATAGTTGAATGAAAGTTTGCCTATACTACTCAAATTACAGATGCTGGCGCTGGAAATCACTTATCTTTTAAATAAGGGAGACACAAGTCTGGTTTCAAAAGGCAAAGCACCAAGGTTAGGAGAGAGGTTTTTTTCCTTTGAGAGAAATGTTTCCTTTCAATGGCAGAAGGGAACATTATTCCCTTTTAAACACAACTATAGAGATACACTGTTGCTTTTTTCTCCTTTCTCCCCATCCCTTTAATTTTTGTTTCCATTCATGGCAAGAGGCAAGAAGAGATAAGTTTTGTAAACCAACTAATGGCTGACAAGAATCCTCAGAGCTATAGAAGTATTCCAATATCTGACCTGAATAAGTATCAACAAATGGTTACTATATCTTCCTTGCTATAGAGAGATGGATAGAACCAAGAACCTTTTACTGTCAAGTTGATCTAAACCTTAAAGGATAAGAACAGTACTGGGGCCCTAGAAAAGTTTTTAAGTGTAAATGTTCAGTATGAGCTAACAGATTCTATCTATATAAATCTGGATAAAACAGAGTGCAACAAATTATAACAGGAAACAAACTATAACAGGGAATCTGCATTTCTTTAAATCTTATATTTGAACATATATCTAAGTGATTAATTATTCTGGTTCATATTTATGCATAACTCCATTCCCCTTTTATATATATTTGGGAAAAAAGCCTGTGCTGAAAAGAAACATGTCCATATAATTAAGATAGCTACACTTCCAAGAAAAATAATGATTTGTATCATGAGGCTGTAATATAATTCTTTGCTGATAACCTGGCCTAACTACATTAGTACATGTGTGTATGTGTGTGTGTGTGTGTCTGTGCGTACTCAATTGCTCAGTCATTTCTAACTCTTTACAACCACCTAATGGGTAATAAATATCCTCTTGGTAACTGACCTTACAACCCAAACCTACAGGTGGGAATATAGTCACAGTATTTTTCTTATATTTCTTAAAAAAGAAAAAACTCCTTGCCCTTACATTATCTGTAATCTCAACATCCAGTGATAACTATTATTTAGCATTTTGGTGTCTAGAGTAGTTATGAAAGTAGGTTAATACTTACAGATTCCCGAAGATACCCTTGTCCAGCAACATCATATAAACTGAGTCCTATTCTTGTTTGATGAAGCCAAACTGACAGTAAATGAGAAAATGAAATATAATAATTATTAAGATCTATCCTTTGGTATATATATTCATAAAAGGAGATAAAATTAGAAGGACAAGCTAATTTAATAACTCCATAAACATATATTTTCTCACATATACTATTCATTAATCCAAAAACTGTTTGAAATAAATATACCATAGAATTAACTGCAGATATCAACAATTCTATTGTGCCTAAAGTGATGTAAAATTGATGCCCTTGAGAATCCCAGTGTTCCACCAAACAGGAGTGTAACATTATGCCTTCAGTGAAGCAGATTTTATTCTACTGAGGTTAATTACTGCAACCAAATATCAGTTAAAGATGGTACACACAGGATTTGAAAAGTCATTATGGAACTTATAGGAATCATAACAACTCCATGTTGTTTAATAAAAGCTCCTTCAGTATGCGGCTACAGTTTTGAGTTTGAAACTATCCTCTCAGGCAACTCAACCTGTAATATATTGGTGAAATGAAATTACCAGTGAATTAAAATATTTCAAATAACAATCCATTAAAATTCTTGGTTCAGCTTTTGATATATCTAGTTAGCTAGCATCTTCAGAAGAGGTTTTCATTTTGTTTTTTATAAACTTTTTTGTAATAGTGAACCCAAATGTATGGTAGAAAATTTCAGCTCTAGTAAGTTCCAGGAGAGAATCATAATAATAGGAAAACAAATCTTGGTCAAAAGACAAGAAATTCTGCTATTCAAATTTAATAAAAGAGATGTTTGACATGGAAGGGATATTATAAAAGTAAAGACCCAAATTCTTGATTCTCAGATAGAGGAGTTGAAGCAAAATGAAAATGGAGTCACCTTTTCTCATGACATAATTAAAGAACTGCATGATGGAAATTCTTCCATAAGAATCTGTATGAAGGAGTTTAGCAAAGACTTTTGCTGTGAAAAACTGCCTAAGAAAAGAAAAGAAATGTTAAATCATCTGCCAATATAATAAAAAAAATGACTTCTATATGATTCAGCAGAAAATAGCATAAATTCAAACAACTAAAAATCAAAGTAGAAGGAAAAAATCAAAGTGAGAACTATAGTTCAAAACTTAAAATATTAAGTCATACATCTTTAAATTCTATTGCCTTAAGAATGAGGGACTATAGTGTTGTAAATAAACTATATTATTTCTTTTAACAACTTTATACCAATGTAATAGTCTTGACTATAAATATTTTATTAAACTTTATTAGTTTAATGAAAAGTTGACTTAAATGATCATATCATTGACTTAAATTTTCATTAACATTTATTTGATGCATTTAAAATGCTTAATGTAACATACTCTTAAGTTAATTATATTATTCTTACTTGCACTTTGGTCCAGCTTTTTCACCAACCTTTAAAAAATTTTCATAATTAATCATTGCTTCTTCTCCAATCATGGGTGGTGTCTGGTGCTTGTCCAGCAAAAACCATAAGTTCTTAGGAGAATTGCAGAAATTTTAAGAAATTTAAGATGTTATTATCAGCAAAACAAAAATTTAAAAGAATAGTTTAAAAATGTGTTATTTCCATTAAAATGATAGACTACTGTCTATCACTGGGGCTTCCCTGATAGCTCACTTGGCAAAGAATCCGCCTGCAGTGCAGGAGACCCCAGTTCAATTCCTGGGTCAGGGAGATCCACTGGAGAAGGGATCGGCTACCCACTCCAGTATTCTTGGGCTTCCCTTGTGGTTCAGCTGGTAAAGGATCCACCTGCAATGTGGGAGACCTGGGTCTGATCCCTGGGTTGGGAAGATCCCCTGAAGAAGGGAAAGGCTACCCACACCAGTATTCTGGCCTGGAGAATTCCATGGACTGTATAGTCCATGGGGTCACAAACAGTCAGACACGACCGAGTGACTTTCACTTTCACTGTCGGGTCAAACTGCAAGGGTTAAAATGCCAGCCCTGTCTGTAATCTTGGATGGTGGACTTGAGCTTCCTGTGTTTCAAACCTCATTTGTAAAGTAGGGATAATAGTCCCTACATCATACAGCTATATGGATAAAAGAGGAACTGTATATGAAAATTTTAGAACTTAGTAAGCACTCAATAAATGCTAGCTATTTTTATTATGTTATTAGTAATCAAAGGATAATAGAAGATGATATTCTTCTTAATATGACTCCCTACAATAGTGGTTCTCAACTTTGGCCTCACATTAAAATTACCTATGGACTTAAAATACAAGAAAAAACTCTCCTTGGGACACATAAGCTTTGCAGTTGATTCTGGTGGGAACCATCACTTCAGAGTCTGTGCTTTCAGCCACTCTGCACTACTGTCTCCATTTAGGCACCCTGGGATCCCACACAACACACGTAGTACAAATAAAAAATGGCCAAGAATTATTCCATTCTTACCTGTAATTCTTCATTATCCAATAGTTCCCTGCTTTTCCTTTGCAGAAAGACAGCTCTGGATTCTTCTCTTAATTTCTGTAGTAAGACTTCATCTTCAGCTGGCAGCTAAAAATACACTGCAGTTAATTTCTACACTTAAATTCTAGACCACTGGATTATGTAAAACGTATCACTTCATGGCAAATTGATGGGGAAACAATGGAATTAGTGACAGACTTTAATTTTTTGGGCTCCAAACTCACTGCAGACGGAGACTGCAGCCATAAAATTAAAAGACGCTTGCTCCTTGGAAGAAAAGCTATGACCAACCTAGACAACACATTAAAAAGCAGAAACATTACTTTGCCAACAAAGGTCTGTCTAGTCAAAGCTATGATTTTTTCAGTAATCATGTATGGATGTGAGAGTTGGATTACAAAGAAAGCTGAGCGCCTAAGAACTGATGCTTTTGAACTGTGGTGTTGGAGAAGACTCTTGGGAGTTCCTCAGACTACAAGGAGATCAAACCAGTCAACCCTAAAGGAAATCAGCCCTGAATATTCATTGGAAGGACTGATGCTGAAGCTGAAGCTCCAATACTTTGGCCACCTAATGCAAAGAACTGACTCACTGGAAAAGACCCTGATGCTGGGAGATTGAAAGCAGGAAGAGAAGGGGACGACAGAGGATGACATGGTTGGATGGCATCACCTACTCAATGGACATGAGTTTCAGTAAGGTCCAGGAGTTGGTGATGGACAGGGAAGCCTGGTGTGCTAGAGTCCATGGGGTCGCAAAGAGTCAGACACAACTGAGTGACTGAACTGAACTGATCCAGTCTAATAAACTATGCATGCTACTGTCTCAGAACTACTTTTTGTATCTCAATTTTGCTTAACTTCAAGTCATCATTTATTTTAAAAGTTAATTTAACAAAAAGAGATCCACAGAGAATTCAGTGATCAGCGAGGCCAGTTCTGCCTGGAAAAAGCTAACCATCTAGCCCAAGTTTCTTTTTTTTTGATCCAGAGTTTACTTAAAAATAAACACAACAATTTAGTTCATTGCAGCACTGTTTATAATTGCCAGGACATGAAAGCAACCTAGACGCCCATCAGCAGATGAATGGATAAGAAAGCTGTGGTACATATACACCATGGAATATTACTCAGCCATTAAAAAGAATACATTTGAATCAGTTCTAATGAGATGGATGAAACTGGAGCCCATTATACAGAGTGAAGTAAGCCAGAAAGATAAAGACCAATACAGTATACTAACACATATATATGGAATTTGGAAAGATGGTAACGATAACCCTATGTGCAAAACAGAAAAAGAGACGCAGATGTACAGAATAGACTTTGGGACTCCGTGGGAGAAGGCGAGGGTGGAATGCTCTGAGAGAATAGCATTGAAACAAGTATACTATCAAGGGTGAAACAGATCACCAGCCCAGGTTGGATGCATGAGACAAGTGCTCAGGGCTGGTGCACTGGGAAGACCCAGAGGGATGGGATGGGGAGGGAGGCAGGTGGGGGAATTGGGATGGGGAACACATGTAAATCCATGGCTGATTCATGTCAATGTGCGGCACTACAATATGGTAAAGTAATTAGCCTCCAACTAATAAAAATAAATGAAAAAAAAAATAAACACAACATTTAGTATATGTCCACAATATATCAAACATCAATACACGCATTCTAATTTAATCCTACTAGCCCTGTGAGATGGATTTCATCACACTCAATTTAGAGGTAAGGAAATCAAGAGATGGATGACTATCAAGAAGGCATATGCAGTTAGTCAGTCCCAGACCCAAGATTTAAATCTTCAGAGTTCCAGTCTATTTTAATTTTTTATGAGTTGTTCTCTTTGGTTCTTTGTTCCCCTCTGTCCTCATTTCCCAATGTTAATGACTTGCCCAAAATTGTGCAACTAGAGTAATAAAACTTACGTCTGGGTCTTCTGACATCAGGGATTCAGTGTATTTTATCTTCTCCATCTCATTTCCATTACTGGGTAGTTAGGTTATCTCTCCCTTAAGTAGACTTCAATGCTACTTCCTAGTGACTGCTAGGAGTAAAGTACTATGACAGATAATCAACGGAAGATAACCATCCCCAAACTAAATGTATCAGGATGTGTCATGCTCTTACTTTCCTTTATGACCCACCACTTTTTCTATTTTCTCAATGTAGCCCAAGTTTCACTTTATATTCAGAGAACACTGTTCCCAGTGTAACCTTAGACTGATACAGAATTAAATCAGGACTAGCTGAAGACTGACTTTTAGCCAAGTATGCCTGGTGAGATTGAATCACCTTACTTCTCAGAGATGGTCAAGCCAAGGTCTATTAATTGGCCTCCAAGGCAGAGGTTCTGCTTATTGTGGTGATTTCCCTAAGCTGGGCTTTAAGATGACTCATCCCAACAACTTCAAATAATTCACTTTGAGAATTTCTTCTTTCTTTTATGTGTTTTTGCCCCATCAAATAAAGCTGTGTAATCCATAATCCAAATTCGGGGCTATGATTTTACTTTATTTCTAAGAGCTAAGATGTCATCCTTTCCCATCAAAGAGGATGGAGAAGGAATAAGCGTTAGGAGGTGAGGCTGGGCTTGAGACAGGAACTGTGTGCCAGTGGCTAGTCAACCAGCTAACCAGCCAAGGAGAGAAGTGGTGACCAAAGATGACAGGTAGTTTCTCTGAAGCAGTGGAGTGGAAGGAGAAGAAGAAACCAGGGAAAGAACATCCCACAAGTCCACATCTGCAGACCAGCAACCATTTGGGATCCGGAAGAGGTCAGAGAAGAGACAGAAATGGGGGAAAAGGGGATTCCCTCAGGAACCACAAGGGGACAGCTGGTATTGGAAATACAGGAAAGTGGAGTCCTGGGAATGGAGTGATGTCAGCATCTGAGGGCTGTTTCTGGGTTAGTAAGATAACAATTTCACAATCCTGATTACATGAGATAATGAATATAAAATGTTCTGAAGTAGGTGGACACTCAATAAATGTCAATTCCCTTCCCAATCCCTCAGACTACAAAAAATTCTCAGTTCTCTAACTGCCTCTGATTAAAAAAGTATGAAATGCAAAAAAGTAAAAAGAAAAGTATGTATGCTGTGACCTCATTTTTGTTAAACACACACATATAAAAATCTTTATTTATGTCTCTGGCATTGGCTATTTTTTCTCTTTTCCACAACAAATGTGGAATAGTCTCGTAATTTTTCAAAGGTTGGGAGACAAAGTATTACAAAAAACTTTCCAGTAAAATGATTCAAATAAAAAAAGTCTGTACTTGAAGAAATAAGTTAAAATTATCTGGATGATCCACTTATATCAATACCTCACTCCTTAATGCAAGTGAAACATAGTATTTACTTTCTTTGCAAATAATGTTATAATGAATTGAGTTTAGAAGGCAACAGGTTTAAGAAACATTCAGCTAAAATTCCAAAGTTAACTTTATTATGGTAGCTACACTTTCCAGAATACTAAATAGGTCTTATTCTTTTCAGTAGCCTTTGATTTTAGCTGTAAATTGCTTTCTGAAAGTCTTACTTTTTATCTACTTTTTTGAAGGCCTCTTCAAAGCCTTCTTTACCATTTTGGCACAAAGAAACATATAATTAAGTATAACTCTCAAAGTTTTCCACTCTCAATCTATTTTTCAGGTTAGCCTTGAGCAAAACATTTTACACCATATGAGTAAAAGACAAAGTTAAAAACTGTGACCAGACAAGTAGTCTTAAGTCTTATAGATAATATAAGTCTTATAGAAAGCCTGACAACAGAATCCAATAGAATACACAACTAATATTCATAATAAAAACTAGGAAGAAAGAACTTTAAGAGTGGCAAGTAACAACTTTGTGTTCTTATAACAATTTATATGAAAAACTAAGATTTAACCAGGTCAAAAATAATAAGGTCAACTATAATAAAACAATATACAAAATTTAAAATATAATCAATTTATCTGTTTATAAAGTAAAAGATTTTCATCCCATTAAAAAAAATTATACTTAATTTATAAGCTCTGCAAGACATTTGCTTAGATATCACTTACCCTGTAATAAAACCGAGGAATGGTCTTATAGAATTCATTTGTGTTTTTTCTACCTCCTTTCCATTCTGAGTAATACTTGGTAAATAAATCCATTTCTTCATCTTTTAATTCTTGTTCACTTTTTTTTTCTGGTAACAAAACAGATTAAGGAGGGAAAGAACTTTTAAAATCAGACAATATTTTTTTTCAAGACATATATACACTATGCTCTAATTATAGCACAAAAAAGGCCTTCACAATTGTGTTTAGATACTGAGCACCTATTAACTTTCTCTAAATATCAAGAATCACTATCTTCCACTGAAATAGCCTCTTTTACATCTTCAACCAGTTCTCAGGTGCTCCCACTTCTTCTTATCACTGTACTTGTCTCTTCCTCAAGTCACTGCCTCTCTTATAGACCTGACATGTTCTAATTCATTTAATCAAAAGTACTCATTGAGCACATACAACTCAGTATAAAAAAAAATCCAATCAAAAAATGGGCAGAAGATCTAAATAGACATTTCTCCAAAGAAGACATATAGATGGCGAACAGGCACATGAAAAGATGTTCAACATTGCTAATTATTAGAGAAGTGCAAGTCAAAATTACAATGAGATCTCACTTCACACCAGTTGGAATGGCCATCATCAAAAAGGCCACAAATAATAAAAGCTGGAGAGGGTGTAGAGAGAAGGGAATCCTCCAGCCCTGGTGATGGGAATTTAAATTGATATAGCCACTCTGGAGAACAGTATTAAGTTTCCTTAGCAAACTAAAAATAGAGTTACCATGTGATCTAGCAATCCCACTCCTGTACATATATCTTAAGATAACTATAATTTGAAAAGATACATGCACTCTATAGTTCATTGCAGCCCTATTTACAATAGGCAAGACATGGAAGCAACCCAGATGTCCATCAACAGATGAACAGCTAAATATGTGTGGGGTGTGTGTGTGTGTGTGTGTGTGTGTGTATACACGCACACATACATACATACAATGGAATATTACTTAGTCATAATGATGAAATAATGACATCTACAACAATAAGGATAGACTTAGAGATTATCATAATAAGTCAGACAAAAATAAATATCATACTATATCTCTTATATGTGGAATATTTTTAAAATAGATACAAATAAATTTACTTACAAAACAGAAAGACTCAGACATAGGAAACAAATTTACGGTTATCAAAACCTCACTGCACTTCATCCTCACTGAGATCTTTGATTCTATGACTTATTTTCTTAAAAGTTTTCCCTCTTCCTGGTCTCACTTCCTTCTCAATATGCCTGTAGTTGTTTTCCTGAAACTCTTCTGCCAGCATTTCTGCTATATCTGGATTTGCCTTGTTTTTAATAACTGTGTTGGAGAAAACTGCCGAATTATGTAAACATTTGGTCCCACAAATTTATTTCATGGTAGTTCATAACTCAGCCTCTTAAAACCACCAATACATATTTTATTTGCCCTTGATGTCCTCTTGCTTACTCCTCTTGGTGATTGACTGTTCCAAACTTTCACCTCAAACCTGCTGTGTTCATCCTCAAAGGATGAGAATCCCGCTCAGCTCACCAACAACTGAGTATACTGGGCATGCCTGGGTCCTCAGTCGCTTCATCTATGTCTGACTCTTTGCGACCCCACGAACTGCAGCACGCCAGGCTCCCCTGTCCTTCACTATCTCCAGGAGTTTGCTCAAACTCCTGTCCATTGAATCGGTGATGTCATCAACCATCTTATCCTCTCTTACCCCCTCCTCCTCCTGCTTTCAATCTTTCCCAGCATCTGGGTCTTTTCCAATGAGTCTATTCCTTGCATGAGGTGGGCAAAGTATTGGAGCTTCAGCTTCAGCATTAGTCCTTCCAATGAACATTCAGGGTTGATTTCCTTACCTTACTACTTTCCTTCACCTTACTACTCTTCTTCTAATTCCTAATTTCCAACTCAGTAAGTGCTACCACGATCAACTGAGCCCAGATCCCAAGAGTCACTCTCATTCTACCATTCACTTATTCTAGGGATATACAAGTATATGTGTGAGTGGATGAGTGCATGCACACATGCATCTTTCCAGAGTCAGGGATCCTGACTCTCACTAAGATAAAACTGAACAACAACAACAACAAAATTTGAAGAAGGTATACAGATATCCAGGCAGAAGAGCATTCCAGGCAAAAGAAACAGCCAGTGCCAAGGCACGAAAATGGGAGTATGCCTGGTGTATGCAGGGAAGGGGCAGGCAGCCAGTGAAGCTACAGCAGAATGAGCCAGAGGGAAAAGCAGATGAGGGAGAGTAGACAAAGAAGTAGATAGGAAATACTGGAGGACTGGAGGTTTGGGAGGTGAGAGGACGAACTGCCTTGGAGTGTAGGAGAGTCAATGTCTAGGGACACACGAAAGAAGTGTAGTTGAGTGACTGAAACATGTACTTTAGGTTAGTGGAGATGAATCAAAAGTGAGACAATTCAGCTGCCCTCGGTGGAGGTGTAGAATAGGAATGATAGTTTTAACCAGACTGATTAACAAACAAGTGTGAAGTAGAGGGAAAGAGACAAGGAAAAACGGATTATGAAGTCTAAAACGGGCAAGGAGGGAAGTAAAAAGTGTGACAATAAAAAGGCGGTAAGAGCAACGGAGTATAAGTTCCAGTAGGATCGAAGGGCTGTTGGCGCCGCGACTTTGAATTATCCCTCACAAATCTAGGTCAGGACCAAGCGAGTGTCTAGGTAGCCTTTCATTTCTGCAAATCCCTTCCCAGAGAAGTGTAGGTCAAACCCCTCTGGATCGCTGAACCACATCCCAGTCAGCCTCTTTAGTCAGGAGAGGTTTTACCAAAGGTGCTGCTCCTCCCCATCCATCGTCCCCCCAGCTCCCGGTGTTTGGGGCCACGATCTCTCAGCGGGCGGCTCCTCCCAAACTCACTGTTTGGACTGGTGCTGGGCGTCGCTAACCGCCGGCGAAGAATTTCTTTCCAGTCCATGGCTGATTCCGGCCCACCAGTTCCCGCATTTGCTGTTTACTAACCGCTCCACCCCCTGCCAGCTCCGGCGTCAACGCCGCCCAGTCCCGTAAAAAGTCATGAAGGCCGCGTAACTGCCATCTTGGACGCGGGCGGAAGTGGGTTAAATCGATCCCAGAGGCCACTGCGGAGAATACCACGATCTGGCTGACGGTACGGACGCGGTCACAACAGGGAGGCCAGACATGAAGAAGAAAAGCTGCTTCCTTAAAGCAGCTTGCCAGCCTCACCATGCATGATTCTAAAGGCGCCGGATAAGGGAGCCCGCGCTTTTATTTCATCTTAGCCCTTTGGCACTTGTGCACCACGTGACCCAGGGGTTCCTTTGGCTCCTCCGGCTGGATGGAAGAGCTTTCTAATTTCACAGTTTCTTTTCATTGTTTATTGCGGATATCTGGAGGCTTTAAATGTTCCCTGAATGTAATAGGTGGGTTCAGCAGCCGCCTGTGCCCCCTCCTGCCACTAAAAGTTTCACAAGTCGCATTTTTCTCGCCTCCAGGGCGGACGGCACGCCTGCGACCAGCTTAGCCACGCCTCCGCGGCAGGGGCCGTCGCGGTGCATTGTGGACGCCGTAGTCTCGCCGCTAATGGTTGCGCACAGCATGAGTGATGAGGTGGGTGATTGAATCTAGTGACCTTCGTTTGTGACCGACCCGTACGCAGAGGCGGTGCCCTCGTGGACTTCTCTTCCTTTCTTGGGTCTCTGGCTCGGCTCTCTTAACCGCCCCCTCTCATTACCCCATTTGAAGAGTTTGGCGGCCAGGGCCCCTAGACTTGGGCTTTGGCCTTTTCCTTGGCTACGGGTGGGCCTGAGGTAGGCTTCCGACTCTCGCCCCTTATGCAGCCTATCTCCCATGGGTTCCTGCCCCTTTTCAAGAAGAGTGGTGTTCCGCGTGAGTCAGCTGGCGGGTCTTTGTGCTTTTTCCCTCAGGTTCGCTGACTGAAATGAAAGAGGCGGCAGAGGATTCCTGCTCTGTCTCCCAGTCCTGGAACTTGCGAGATAGGTTGGATATCCCCATACCCTTGTTTAATGGAGAGAACTCAACCGAGCTTCGTTGCTGCTAGCCCCCAAAGCATTTGTGAGAAGCTGAAAATCGCCTTGTAGAAAGTTGCCCTTCGATTCTCCGCCCCCAGCCACCAGCCTGCAGAAGTTGGAGCTTTTTGAACATCTTTTTCACAATCTAGTGCTGACTTAATTGCATAATGACTTTCTATTTCACTAGTATTCGAAGCTTTCCAAAGCTTTGGAAGAGCAACTCATACCTTGGGCCAAGTTCAAGTCACTTTTACCTTTCTCTCTTTCTCAAAGACTGTTATGGCATCAGGAATCAAGAGAAGTGGTTTTCTGTTAAAACGATGTCTGCACAAAATACCAAAGCAATGAACCTACTGATTGCCAAGGCCAGATGTGTCAGGAAACTAGATGAGGGTAGTAATAAGCAAGTTTCTGCTGATTCTTCTCACATGTTTGCAGCTGGAGCGGCTAAGAGGAGATCACAGATGAATCCTTCTAGTAAAGCTCCTGTCTTGCCACCTGTGAAGAACATTATTCAGCTCCCGACAAAACCTTTGAATTCAGAGGAGTGGGATAAACTTAAGGAAGAGTTCAAAGAAAAGGCTAACTTTGAAAATTGGATTATTTTGCAGATGGTTAAAAGCCGTAGCTCTCTAGATGTGGCCAAATCTGTGCTGGCCTGGGTAGCTACAAAAAACAATGGTATTGTAGGTTATGATTTACTGGTCAAGTATTTGTATCTCTGTGTTTTTCATAAGCAGACATCAGAAATTATTGATGTCTATGAAATCATGAAAGCCAGATACAAGCGTTTAGAATCTGGAGCCTACACTCTTCTCATTCGGGGGTTAATGTATACAGACAGATGGAGAGAGGCCTTGCTGCTGTTAGAGGACCTCAAAAAAGTCATGATTCCTTCAAAAAAGAACTATGATGACTGTATTCAGGGAGCCCTGTTTCATCAAGATGTAAATGTAGCTTGGAATTTGTATCAGGAGTTGTTAAGTCATGATATTGTTCCTATGTTGGAAACTTTAAAAGCCTTCTTTGATTTTGGAAAAGACATGAAAGATGATCAATATTCAAACAAACTGCACAGTATTCTTTTGTATCTAAGAAATAATCAACTTTATCCTGGGGAGTCATTTGCACACAGTATAAAAACATGGTTTGAGAGGTAATTTTGATTTCTGTTTATATGTGTATTTTTATTTTAATATTGATACCTAAAAGTAGCTTCTTCCTTTTTTTTTTTTTTAATTAGTTGCTGAGGATTGTTCTATTCAGATTATACTTTTTTCTCTTAGTAAGATTGTTTCCTCTTTAAGACAGTTTTCTTTCTCTTTGAAAAACCTGTTGTGATAATCTCTGCATATCATATAAAAGGGAGATTATAGAACACTTGTTGTGTTTATGTATTTTTTCCTTTTAGAAGGTTCATTTGTTTTCTGAATTGTCTAGTATATGAGTATTTATAAATAGCACTTGTGGCTGGAGTTCATAGCAAGAAAACTGGAGCTGTCTTTGGGTCAAATTACTATTTTCAGAAGTTCTTCTGAAACCTAATTGTGATTGTTATAATGTATATAATGCACATATATATTCTGTTTATTGTCTGCATTTCACCAGGTTGAGTAGTTAGAGCAGAGGGAGGGATCCTGCTTAAACCTCATATGCGTTAAAAAAGAAAATCTTCATCTGTCCTGGTTCTGATCATACCATATTTGACTACTCTCTCCAAAACTCTCTCCTTTGCTTTCCTTCATGTTATCAGCTTGATGATGGTCTTTTGTTCTTTATTACTTTACTGCTAATTTGCTTCAGGCGTTTTCCTACAGGTTCTTTCCTTTCATCTCTGTTTTTCTCTTGCTTTTCTACTATATGTTATTTTTACAGAGCTTTGTGGTAGCAATCATGCCTAATTATCTTTCTTACCACATTTATTGAATATCTGCAGAGGAACTAGATAGTGATAGTCTTTGAAGGCCAAGGATTTTGGATTTTATTCTGTTATCAAGAATGCTGGTCTTGGAGTAGTTTTTAAAAGATGATGCCAAAGTAGTGAGAAAAGAAGATTGGAGAGGGATTAAGATTTGAAACAGGGAAATCTGTTTGGAGGCAATTGTAGATTTGAGTAAGGGATGATGAGATCTTGAATTAAGAACTGAGAAAGGAGAGAAGGCAGTAGAATTGATAGGAATTGATGAGGCTTTCCTGGTGGCTCAGTGGTAAAGAATCCGCCTGCCAGTGCTGGAAACACGGGTTGGATCCCTGATCTGGGGAGATCCCACTTGCTGCAGAGCAACTAAGCCCTTGCACCACAACTAACTAGAGCCTATGCTCTAGAGCCTGTGAGCCGCAACTACTGATGCTGTGCACTCTAGAGCCCATGCTCCACAGCAAAAGACGCCACCACAGCGAGAAGTCCTTGCCCACTGCAACTAGCGAGTATCCCGTGCTCACTGCAACTGGAGAAAAGCCCATGCAGCATCGAAGACCCAGCACAACCCCCCCCCCCCAAAGAAGAATTGATGGTAGTATATGAAAGAGGAAAAAAGAAAGGATAAGTTGATTGAGCAAATAAATGAATAAGTAGTTTTGAATGCCTCCAGTTTTAGACTCAGCACTGTGGGTGTTTTGTGAAGTAAGACCTATTATAATGGCACTCATGACCTAATTGGGACTGCAATAGTAGACAGTTATCTAAGAGTGGTATATAAAATTTGATGGTGTAAGAGAGAGAATGACTCTGGGTCACGAACGATCTCTGGCAGCTTTATGGAGAAGGTTAGAGTTGAGTTTTTTCTTTTAATTTGGCTGTGCTGGGTCTTAGTTGCAGCATGTGGGAACTAGTTACCTGACCAGGGATAGAACCTGGGCCTCCTGCATTGGGAGTGCAGTCTTAGCCACTTGACCACCAAGGAAGTCCCTAGAGTTGAGTTTTGTATAGAAGTTACAGCTTCTTTCTGGGTAGGTCCTGTGAAGATAAATTTAGACTTAAAGATGAGGGTCAGATGATGAGAGAAGCAGCAAAGAGAAGGAGATCCAGAGTAGTGTACCATCACTGTCTAAGCATCCACTCTTCTAATTGAACTGTTCTAAGAAAATATCCCAAACCTTTCAGAGCTCTTTCCTACAGTTAATATCTGTTCAGTAGGGATTTGACCCTCTGGTGATTTGGTTTTGCAATTTTTTTCGTAGTATTCCTGGAGAACAATGGAAAGGACAATTCATCACAATCCAGCAAAGGTAAAGACCAATGTTTTATTTTTAATCTGTTCAGTTCAGGTTTAGTAGGTTGTGTTGCTACTGGTTAAAAAGAATTTAAGAACATCTTAATAATAGGATAGATTAAGTTACTTGGATTGCCAAAAAGGTCATATTTCACGTTTGGAGAATTTGCAGTATCCAAAATAGTTTTCTTGGTAGGTGCTGTGAGCCTGGTGTGATTCCTCTGACATGTTTTCCCTATGAATTTGGGCCCCGTTGTGTTTTAAGAACGACCTTAAAAACTTTATCTGGAGGTCAGCAGTCTATTCTTTTGGGTTTTTCTGGGACAGTAATTTGTTATATTGTCTGGGTTACAAAAAATGAGATGTATATGATAATCGCAAAGGTTATGGTGTTCTTTTTCTAAATTACCTTCCAATTTTCTCATGTCCTAGAATTATTCATTTTATAAAAAGTTCTTTCTCGGGACATTCTTTAACACATTCAATTGTAATTACAGTGGTCAATGTTTGGGCTGTGGAAAAACTGTAGAGTCTATTCACCTGAGTTCAGAAGAGTATGAATTTCTCAAGGAAAAAATAATGAGGGATGTGATAGATGGAGGTGACCAATACAGAAAGACGACACCTCAGGTGAGTCTGGGACAGGTCTTAACTTCATTCTTGGTTTGCTTGTCTGGAGCAGAGGTTGACAGTTTTTTTCTTTAAAAGACTAGATAGTAAATGTTTTAGATTTTGTGGGCCGTAATGTCTCTGATGCAGCTTTTCTACTCTGCTGTTGTAGTGAAAACAGCCATAGACAATACATAAATGAATACAGTAAAACTGTATTCATGAAAATAAGTCATGGGCTGGATTTTTTCGGCTGGCCATAGTTGCCAAACCTTAGGAGAGATTGCTTTAGACTTTCATAGAATAATTGGGTTAGACTATCATCCATCTGTTGAGCTCAATTCTATTTCATCTGGGCACAAGTGCTCTTAAGCCAAAAAGATAGATGGTTACTCTTTGTGTAAGTGCTTCCAAAAGATGTTTTTAATAAAATTCCATGAAAACATAGGTTTCTCATTAAGTTTTCTAGTCAAGAGAGTCTAAGATAACTTGACAAAATTATTTCCAAGTCTTCTTCATATTGAATTTGTTTATTCTTGAAGTCATTCTTAATAGATGTATCTTGCTAATCTTCAGTATTTTATGCTGGTTTACTAAGATTAAGTTGAAGTAAAATGCTTTTATCTTGGAGGGAGGCTGCCTGTCATCTTACTGAATGCTCTTTCTCCAAATACCAAATAACAAGGAGAAGTGTAGTGTTCTGCCTTCTCACTTTGACTTAAAATTGTCAGAAGATGCTAATATGAAGACCTTTGATCCTCAGAATAAAGTCAAAATTGGGTCCTTGAAAACATTATGTTCATTTTATGGAATACCTTTTAGCTGACTTTATTGATAAAATTATAGTTAACATTTATTAAATGATGCTTAGAGCTTTATATTCATTATCTTGTATCTTATTTCATCTTTACACTACCCTGTAAGATGTTGGTTTATTTCTGTATTACAGATAGAGTGATTGAGACTTTGCAAGGTTAAATCTGCCCCAGAATGCTCCACTAATAAAATCTAGGTCAGAGTGACCCCCACATTTTTGCTTTACACTCTGCTGCCTCTCATTGAATGAAAATTTAGTTTGTAGTTCTGTATGTACTTGATAGCTGACTGGCTGTAGCAACTCTTAATGCCTTGGGAATTTCTGACAGCTAAACTGATTTAAACAAATTTCTTTCTCTCATCCAACATCTACTGAACACTTAAGTGTATCTTCTGAAGTAAGTGTTAAGATAGATGCAGGATTGTGTAAATCATGCTGTTTGCTCCTAAAAACTTAACCATTTCTGTTGTGGGTTAGTTGAATATTCTTCCCATCCTCCAATTTTTTATTTGATAAAATTTTCTACCTAAAAAAAAAGTAAAAAAAACCCAAAAAACCCACAATGGACACTTACATACTCTTCATCTAGAATAACCAGTTATTATTCCACATATGTTTTCTATGTGTTTTTATGAACTATTTAAAAGTAAGTTGTAGACATATATATCAGTATGTATATCTTTTTTTGTTTGTTTGGTTTTTGCTGCACCTCAGTTCCCCAACCAGGGAATGAACTCGAGCCATGGCAGTGAAAGCATGGAGTCCTAACCACTGGACCACCAGGGAACTCCTTGTATCTTCTAAGAATAAGAACATTCTGTGTAACTAAACGCTGTTATCACATTTAAGAACCTTAACATTAATTCAGTGTCATTTTAGTAAAGACCACATATTCAAATTTTCCCAGTTCCCTCAAAATGTATTTTAAAACATTTTTCACTTACCCAGGATTCAGTCAAGATTCACTCACTGCTTTTGGCTGTTTGTGTCTCTAAATCCAGAGCAGGCCTCTCCGCCTTTTTTTGTTTTTATGACATTGATTTTTTATAAAGTGTAGGTGGTTTGTCTTGTTCAGGGAATGCAAACTAGTACAGCCGCTATGGAAAACAGTGTGGAGATTTCTTAAAAAACTGGAAATAGAACTGCCATATGACCTAGCAATCCCACTTCTGGGCATACACACTGAGGAAACCAGATCTGAAAGAGACACGTGCACCCCAATGTTCATTGCAGCACTGTTTATAATAGCCAGGACATGGAAGCAACCTAGATGCCCATCAGCAGATGAATGGATAAGGAAGCTGTGGTACATATACACCATGGAATATTACTCAGCCGTTAAAAAGAATTCATTTGAATCAGTTCTAATGAGATGGATGAAACTGGAGCCCATTATACAGAGTGAAGTAAGCCAGAAAGATAAAGAACATTACAGCATACTAACACATATATATGGAATTTAGAAAGATGGTAATGATAAATAACCCTATATGCAAAACAGAAAAAGAGACACAGATGTACAGAACAGACTTTTGGACTCTGTGGGAGAAGGTGAGGGTGGGATGTTTCAAAAGAACAGCATGTATACTATCTATGGTGAAACAGATCCCCAGCCCAGGTGGGATGCATGAGACAAGTGCTCCGGCCTGGTGCACTGGGAAGACCCAGAGGAATCGGGTGGAGAGGGAGGTGGGAGGGAGGATCGGGATGGGGAATACGTGTAACTCTATGGCTGATTCATGTCAATGTATGACAAAACCCACTGAAATGTTGTGAAGTAATTAGCCTCCAACTAATAAAAAAAAAAAAGTGTACAGTTCAGTGGTATTAAATACATTCACATTACTGTGCAACCATCACCATCATATATCCCCATAACTTTTCATCTTATAAAACTGAAACTCTCTAAAACAGGAACTCCTCATTTTCCACTCCTTCCATCCTCTGCCAGCCACCATTGTACTTCCTGTCTTTTTATGATTTTGAATACTCCAAATACCTCATATAAGTGAAATCATACAGTATTTGTCTTTTGGTACTGTCTTATTTAGTATAAGGTCCTCAAGGGTTATCCATATTGTAGCATATTACAGAATTCCCTTACTTTTCAAGTCTGAATAATAATCCATATAATGCTTGTATCACATTTCTGTTCATCCATTAATGGACAGTTGGGTTGCTTCCACATTTTAATCTATTGTGAGTAATGCTGTTAAGAACATGGGTGTACAGATATCTGTTTGAAACCTTGCTTGCAATTTTTTGAGTATATACTGGGAAGTGGAATTGCTGGATCATATGCTATGTGTATTTTTAATATTTTGAGGAATCTCCGTACTGTGTTCCACAGTAGCTATATTATAGATATTTTACATTACATCAATAGAGCACAGGGGTTCCGGTTTCTCCACATCCTTGCCAACACTGGTGGTTTTTCTTTTCCTTTTGATAGTAGCTATCCTAATGAGTGTGAGGTGGTATCTCATAGTTTTGATTTGCATTATCTAATGATTAGTGATCATTTCATGTGCTTATTGGCAATTCACCTGTCTTCTTTGGAGAAGTGTCTGTTCAAGTCCTTTGCCCATTTTTGAATGGGAGTTGGAGTTTTATTGTTGAGTTTTAGGTTTTTCTGTATATTTTGACATATATTGATCCCTATGTACTATCTGCAGATATTTTCTCCCATTCTGTGGGTTGCCTTTTTATTCTGATAGTGTCTTCTGATGAACAAACTTTTTTATATTATCATGAAGTCCAGTTTGTTATTTTTTCATTTCCTATGCCTTTGGCATCATATCTAAGAAAATCATTGCCAGATCCAGTGTTGTAAAGCTTTTGTTCTGTTTTCATCCCTAAGAGTTTAATTACTTTAGATCTTATATCTAGGATCCTAGATTCATTTTGAGTTAATTTTTGTATGTTATTTGGAAAGGGTTGAGCTCATTTTTTGTGTGTGTGTGAGTGGGTAGCCAGTTTTCTCAGCACTGTTTGTAGCTGTCCTTTCCCAATTGAATGGTCTTAACATTCTTGTTAAAAGTCATTCTTAATGTGTATGGGAGGGTCTGAATTTATTTCTGTTCCATTGGCCTGTATGTCTATTTTTATGCCAATGTTACACTTTTTAATTACTGTGGCTTTGTAGTAAGTTTTGAAATCATTAAGTATGGATCCTCTGGTTTTGTTTTTCAATATTGTTTCAGCTATTCAGGATCCCTTGAAAGTCCATATGAACTTTAGTTAGTTATTTTAAAACAAATGCATTTTATTTTTTTATTTTTGGGCTGTTCTGGGTCTTTTTTTGCAGTTTGCAGACTTTCTAATTGCAGTGCTTGGCTTCCCTAGCTGTGGCACATGGGCTTAGTTGTCCCACGGCATGTGGGATCTTAGTTCCTTCCCTTTCCATGGAAACTTGCTTCCCCTGCATTGCACGGCATATTCTTAATCATTAGCCAGATTAAGGGTCAACCTGGGGGACCACCAGGAAAGTCCCCCGTATGAATTTTAGGATGGATTTCTCTATTTCTGCAAAAAAAAAAGTCATTGGGATATTGATAGGGATTGTATTGAATCTGTAGTTTGCTTTCGTAGTGTTAACTTTTAACTATTAAGTCTTCTCATCCATGAACGTGGAATTTGTTTCCATTTATTTATGCCTTTACTCTTTTAGCAGTGTTTTGTAGTTTTCATTATACAAGTTTTTCACCTCCTTGGTTATGTTTATTCCCAGGAATTTTATTCTTTTTTATGCTGTTATAAATAGAATTGTTTCTGTAGTTTTCAGATTGTTCATTATTTATAGAAATGCAACTGATTTTTGTGTGTTGACTTTATAGTCTCTTACTTTGCTGAATTGATTTATTACTTCTCTGTGTGTGTGTGTGTGCGTGTGTAATCTTTATGGTTTTCTGTATATAAGATCGTATCATCTGCAAACAAAGATAATTTTACATCTTATTTTCCAATTTGGGTACCTTTTATTTCTTTTTCTTGCTTAATTGCTCCAGCTTGAACTTGGAATAAGTAGAAGTGGTAAAAGGGGCAGGGGCATCCTTCCCTTGGTCCTGATCTGGTCCTGAGGAAAAGCTTTCAGTCTTTTACCACTGAGTATGATGTTGACTGTTGGTTTTTATATATGGCTTTTATGTTGAGTTAGTTTCCTTCTATTGCTAGTTTGTCTAGTTTTTTTTAAAGAGTGTTAAATTTTGTTAAATGCTTTTTTCTTCGTTATTTGAGATGATCATGTGTTATTCTGTCATTTTGTTTATGTGGTGTATTGTATTGATCAGTGTTCATGTACTGAAACATCCTTGCATTCCAGGAATAAATCCCACCTAGTCAGGGTGTATAAATCCTTTTAACATGCTGCTGAATTCTGCTTGTTAGTCTTTTGTTGAAGATTTTTGCTCAGTGTTCAGAGTTTTCCTTTCTTGTAGCATAAAGACACTGTAGTATCAATGTAATGCTGGCCTTGTAGAATGAGTTGAGAAGTATTCCTTCCTCTTTAATTTTTTGGAAAAGTTTAAGAAGATTGGTATTTGTTCTCCTTTAAACGTTTAGTGAAATTCACCAGTGAATCATCAGGTCCAGGACATTTTTTTGAGAGATTTTTTTAAATTAATGATTCACTCTACTTGCTCATTATAGTGTGTATGTTCAAATTTTCTTTTTCTTGATGATTATGCCTGTTTGTTTGCACTTCTGTGACCGGGAGCAGCAGTCTGCAATCAGAGCACAAATCCCCAGTATTTGGAGGACAAGGTCCTTTTTGCCCACCCTGGCTCCCATAAGCTGTGTGCAGACTGCTTTAGGAACATGTATACATGCAGTTGCCTGCCATGTGGGTTGGGGTGAGAGATGGGTAGCTATTGCTGTTCAGAGAGCTAAAACTGATGAAATTAACCGCAATTCATCATTTAAGGCTTCCCCTGGATGTTGCAAGCCTTTAACAGGCTTCAGAGTTGCCAAGTGGTTACAGAATCAGACAGAGATTCTGTCAGTGCACTGTTGTCTAGTCTTTCTAGGGAGACTGATTTCTGGTGCACTTTTCTCTGCCATCTTCTCTTCAAATTGATGAATTTTGACACATGGAGAAGGTGGCGCTATTGGTAAAGAATTTGCCTGCCAATGCAGGAGACACAAGTTTGATCCCTGGATCAGGAAGATCCCCTGGGGACCATAGTCTGTGGGGTTTTAAGAGTCAGAAACAGCTTAGCGACTAGACAACAATGGATGTGAAGTGATATCTCTTGTGGTCTTAATGAACATTTTCCTATTAACTGATAAAGTAGAGCATCTTTTCATGTACTGAATTGCCATCCATTTATTTTCTTTGGTAAGGCGGTATTTAGATCTTTTGCCTGTTTAAAAAATTGGCTTTTTTCTTATTATTGAGTTGATGGAGAAGAGTCTTGAGAGTCCTTTGAGCTGCAAGGAGATCGAACCAGTCAGTCCTAAAAGGAATCAGTCCTGAATATTCATTGGAAGGACTGATGCTGAAGCTGAAGCTCCAATACTTTGTCCACCTGATGTGAAGGGCTGACTCATTAGAAAAGACCTTGATGCTGGGAAAGATTGAAGACAGGAGAAGAAGGGGATGACCCAGAGGATGAGATGGTTGGATGGCATCACCGACTCAATGGACATGAGTTTGAGGAAGCTCTGGGAGTTGGTGATGGACAGGGAAGCCTGACATGCTGCAGGTCTCAAAGAGTCAATACAGCTGAGCGACTGAACTGAACTGAAAAGTGGCTCTAGGTGTAAGTCCTATGTTAGATATACCTTTTGCAAATATTTTCTCTCAGTCTGGCTTGCCTTTCATTTTCACAGAATATAGGTTCTGATTTAATTGCTCTGGTTTGGGGTCTAGGCATCAGGACTCTCAAAAACTCCCATGATTTTAAAGTGCAAGTGGGGTCCAGAACCACTGCTTCTAATGTGAGATTTTGAAGAACTCTAATGTGTGTATGACAGCTTCTTTTCTACAGGATAATTTTGGGAGAAAACCATCAGTTGAGTTCAGTTCAGTCGCTCAGTTGTGTCCAACTCTTTGCGACCCCATGAATCGCAGCACGCCAGGCCTCCCTGTCCATCACCAACTCCCGGAGTTTCCTCAAACCCATGTCCATCGAGTCAGTGATGCCATCCAACCATCTCATTCTCTGTCGTCCCCTTCTCCTCCTGCCCCCAATCTGTCCCAGCATCAGAATCTTTTCCAATGAGTCAACTCTTCGAATGAGGTGGCCAAAGTACTGGAGCTTCAGCATCAGTCCTACCAATGAACACCCAGGACTGATCTCCTTTAGGATGGACTGGTTGGATCTCCTTGCAGTCCAAGGGACTCTCAAGAGTCTTCTCCAACACCATCCCATAGTTATAGGTAAATCGTTAGTTTTTATGTTTTAAAACTGTGCTTCCACATCACAGCCAGCAGATGGCAATAGTGTAACATGTATTAATAAAAAAAAAATTATTCTAGGTTATGGCCAGGTCAGTCAGGTTAAAAGGATTTGATGAGCTTTTAATATTAAACTGAAAGATAGCTGTATAATTTTTGTTTGTCAAGTTAGTTATAGTAAAGAGAGGAGCTGTATATGTAAATTTTAAGTGAATGAGGCAGAACTCCAAATAATATCCTTGTACTACTAATTCAACTACGTGAAATTCATTGACATCAATAAAGATAAAAAAGGTGAATTTGGAGCTATGAGGAAAGTGTTAGTTTAATATTAGTAAGATTTTTCCCTCTAAGTTTCCTTCATTCTTATAATAATGATAATATTAAATTACACCTTTTTTTCATATTCAGTTGTCCAGGTGTGAATTTGTCTTTAACCTTCTTACTAGGGAAAATTTCAAACATATGAAAAGGTAGAAAGACTAGAATAACAAACTCCTACTCAATGATTATTAACTCATGGCCACTCTTATTTCATTTATACTCCCACCATCCCTCCCTTGCTGCTCAGATAATTGTAAAGCAAATCTGAGCTTAATCACTTATCCTATAAATTATAAATTCAATTTTAAGCAACTTTTCTTTGTATCTCTTAAATATTCCTTCGTGAAGTGATATTTTTCTGACAGAGTAGGAAACCCTTTAGAACAGCAGTTCTCAAACTTTTTGGTCCCATGACCCTTTTATGTTCTTAAAAATTAAGGATTCCTGAGAGCTTTTGTTCATGTGGTATTGTATCTTTTGATAATTACTGGGCTAGAAATTAAAACCAGAACCTTTAAGAGTAATATTAACTTAAAATAACAAAATAAAAACTATCACTTGAACATAACTATATCTTTTCTCAATAATAGTTCTATCGTCTAAAATAAGAACACTATGGGAGAAGAGAGGCACCATCTTACATATTTGTAAATTTTTCTAATCACCTGGTTCACCAGAAGATAGCTGAATTTTCATGTCTGCTTCTGTATTCAGCCTTGTGGTTTATTTTGGTTGAAGCATATGAAGACAATGGAGGCTCATAGAGATAGTCTGAAAGGGTGAAAGTATTTTATTGGCATTTTCAGATAGTTATTCTTCTCTGATGTTATACTAGTCTCTTCTGTACACCTGTGAGGAAATGAGTTTGAAAAAGGCAGATAATATCTTAGTATTATTATAAAAACAGTTTTTAAAAAAAATTATTTATTTTTGGTTGGGCTGGGTCTTCGTTGTTGCTGTCTTTTCTCTAGTTGTGGGGAGCGGGGGCCACTCTCTAGTTGCAGTGCATGGGCTTCTCATTGCAGCGGCTTCTTTTGTTGTGGAGTGTGGGCTCTAGGGCACACGGGCGGTAGTTGTGGCTCCTGGGCTCTAGAGCACAGGCTCAGTTGTTGTGACGCTTGGGTTTAGTTGCTCCCGGGGTTGTGGGATCTTTCCCTATCAAGGATCGAACCTGTGTCTCCTGCATTGGCAGGTGGATACTTTACCACTGAGCCACCAGAGAAGCCTTAAAAATAGTTTTTAAACTTGAAAAAGTCTTAAAGATGTGCAGGGGTCCTCACACAACTGTTGAAGAACCACTGCCCTAGAAATACTCTGCTTTAGGTGTAGTTTGCTTTTTCTCTCTCTTTAAAAGTTTCAGTAATATTTATTTTCCTCAACTTTATTATGCAAACATTAACAAAGGAAGTTAAAAACAAAACAAAGACAGCAGCCTTACTATTCAGCACATCTTGTATTTAGTTTATTCTTTTAATTCTTATTCTTATTTCACCATCTTTCACTTTCTAAAATGGAAAATAAAAATAATTTGTTAATTATAAAAAATTTGCAGTTGCAATAGATAACTGTAAAGAAATAGTAGCCCACGATGGTCCTCTCATTTTGAACTTTTAATGAAGCCTGGTTTTTTTGGTAACTTTTAATGAAACTTTAATCGTGATAACAGTCCCCCATAATCCTGTGATTTAGAACTTGTTAAAACCTTAATGACTTAGGATTCTGTTTTCTAGAAAAGAAATTGGAGAAAGGCAAATTGCCGGTAGTCCACTTAATTGAATTTTTAGGGTTAAGTTTAAATCAAACCATTTGTTCTGCTTGATAATATCTCTTCAGTTAATTGACAAAAGAGAGGCCTTCTGGTGTTTCTCTAACTACAGATTTAAAACAGCACACGTGACCTAAATGAAATGTCTGTATAAAACTGATCTAATGTAGGTTTTAGTTTTTTTTTTTTAATTTGAGAGTTGCAGCTGCAAACCATGAAAGATGTGAACCGACTGAGCTCTTCATCACAGTGTTCAGAGCCTTCCACTCTCATCTTCTGTGGGTTTGAAGATTTGATTATCTCTAAGATGCATAGGAGGTTTTCCCCCAGAATTTTTTTAAAAAAAGTCGAGTGGTAAATGGCAAACTTTGGGGATTTGGTAGTTTAAAAAAAACCTGAGAAATATAATTGTTTCCCAGGTATAGTTTTAAAATCATGTGCTGTGAAGTCTGTTTATAAAAAGCTCATTAATGGACAAATGGTCCTCAACTTAGAACATTTTACCCAGTGTATACTTAATCACTAATGTTATTCCCCATTTCCCTTTCTTCAGCTCCACAGTTAAAAACTAGGCATGTGATCTCTGGATCATCCAGGTGGTTTGGTGCAAGAGTTGTGGTTAAAAATGTGAAACTTCTAGAAAAATCAGTGAGTTCAGAGGCCCAGGAAGGGTAAAAATGTAAAAAGAAAAGCAAGCTGACTCCTTGCAGTGGCCTTCTCAGCATCACACATCTCCATTTCTTCATCCTTCTTCATTTGCTCTGAGATAGCACTTACTGAAATTCTTCCAATTGGGATCCAGTCATTTTTATGAGAATTAGCTTGAAGCGGTGCATTTCCTCTGATGGCTATCTGAGTTCTGTTCTATAAGGGAAGGAGAATTCCTTGTGACTGTAGTGGTAGCTGCTGTTTTAGAGTCGGGTGGGTGATTTTTAAGACATGGAGGACATTTGGGGGGCAACTTCTGAATAGGATGCTAGAGTGGTGGGTCTCACGTAGGTGACAGTGCTGCAGACAGAGGGACAGGGGCACCTTTAGTTGAGATTTGGACAAGGTAGGAGTGTGCGAAGGGAAACTGTTTTTTCTTAAGCCAAGGGCAAGAAGGTCTGGTTTTTCTTATATCTTGTGATCTTTCCTCCCTCAGATCTAGGCTAGTACTTTTATTGTTATAATATATAGCCCCATGACATAGTTTAGCTTGAAAACCAAGTCATTTTTTTTTAATAAATCTGTGTTTTTGAGAAAAGTATTGTGAGTTCTAAGTGAGCATTTTGTAAATGAATTGTAGAAGCAGTGTGTTGGAAGTGAGGTAGTACCAGAGTGGCCACAGTTCTAAGTTTTTGTTTTGCTTAGAAAACGCTGCTTCAGATTTCTGGTTCAGTTTTTCTTTCAGTGTTGACTAAAGGTATCAATTTTCATTGCCTTTTCATTTGTTCTTCCAAGCGAATAGAATAGTGTGAATAAGACAGAAGAATAAAAACGATAACACATGGTTACTGAAGTCTGACAGCTTGCTTCTGAGGGAAGAGAAAACTACCAATGTGAAAGAGCAATTGCTGAGATGTTGAGAATAACAGCAAAGGCCTCTTCCCTTCTCTCCAGCACCAGACTTTTGATCTTTATATGATGTTCATCTTGCAGTCTTTCTTATCTCAGTAAATAGAACTTTCTTCTTCTAGTTATTCAGATGTAAAAAATTGAGTCAACCTTAACTCCCCTCTTTGCATCATACCCCACCTCCAGTCTACCAGAAAATATATCAGTTTTCTTCAGGGCATATATGACCACTTCTCATCACCTTTGGGCTTCCCTGGTAAAAAATCTACCTGCAATGCAGGAGAGCCCGGTTTGATTCCTGGGTCGGGAAGATCTGCTGGAGAAGGGATAGGCTACCTACTCCAGTATTCTTGGGCTTCCCTGGTGGCTCAGCTGGTAAAGAATCTGCTTGCAGTGTGGGAGACCTGGGTTCAGTCCCTGAGTTGGAAAGATACCTTGGAGAGGGGAATAGCTACCCACTCCAGTATTCTGGCCCGGAGAATTCCGTGGACTCTGTAGCCCATGGGGCCGCAAAGAGTTGGACACGACTGAGCGACTTTCACTGTGATCACCTTTGCTGCTACCACTTTTTGATCTAAGGCACGTCATTTCTAGACGAGACCACTACAATAGCCGTCCATCTGGTCATCCTTGTTTCCCATCACCCTGCTGTCAGCCGGCATGATTCTCGTCATCCCATGTCAGATCATGTCACCCCCTGGCTTAAAACTCTCCAGTAGGCCGAATCACAGAATCTTTCCAGTGACCTCTAAAACCCGTTAGCCTCTCGGATCTTACTGCATTCCATTGCAGCCGGCTGGACTGCTTGGTGTTTCTTGGTCCTGCCAGATATGCTCCTGCCTCAGGACCTTTGTGCTAGCTATTTCCTCTTCCTCCAGATATCTGTGTGATTATTCATCTACTTGCTTCAGCTCTTTTCTTAAATGTTGCCTTCTTAGAGCGGTTCTTCCTGACCACCCTATTCAGAATTGCATGTATCCCCTCACCCAAGCACTCTGTTTTGGGTCTCTGCTTTATTTTTCTCCATAACACTTAACCATAATCTGACATATTATGTATTTTATATGGTTTTATTAATCTTTTCTCTATATTGGAAGCTCCATGAGAGTAGAAATTTTTGTCTGTTTGAACCCTGCAGTATGCTTACTATGTGTCAGGCGGTGTGCTAGGATCTTTGTTATTTCTTTTTTTTTTTTTTTCTTTTGCTTCACTGGGCAGCTTGTGGGATCTTAGTTCCTCAACGAGGAATTCAACCCACACCCTTTACAGTGAGAGCACAGAGTCCTGACCACTGGACCATCAGAGTTCCCCAGGGGTCTTTGTTATCCTTGAGTTAATCCTAACTAACTAATCCTAACTAACTAATCCTTGAGTTAATCCTACAGGGAAGGCAGTATCTCATCTTTGCTAGGCCTCAGAGAGGGTAAGTGGCTTTCCTGAGCCAGGTTTGTTAGTAGCAGAGCTAAGATTTGTCTCTCTTGTTTCCAGAATCTGAGTTTTCTTCATTAAGTTTCCTTATGTTCATAATGATATACTGGGTCCCTAAGAGGTTTTAAAAGATACTGTTTGATATTTGTTTGATAAAGTATGCAGTACATTTCTAATAATAGTTTCCATTTTGCATTATCTAGACTTTTAAAAGATTAAAATGAAATAAAATTAAATGTCTAATGGAACACGCCTTCATTATCTGAAATGTTTACTTGTATGTTGTTGTGCTAGTCATTCAGTCGTGTCCAACTCTTTGTGACCCCATGGACTGTAGCCCGCCAGGCTCCTCTGTCCATGGGATTTCCCAGGCAAGAATACTGGAGTGGGTTGCCTTTTCCCTTCTCCAGGGGACCCAGGGATTGAACCCCAGGTCTCATTGCAGGTGAATTCTTTACAGTCTGAGTCACCAGGGAAGCCCTTATTTTGACAGAATAATGTGTTTTACATGTATGTATAAATACATACATAATACAAGATACCAAAATACAAGATATAAAGAAGTATATTTGTATTCTTGAAGAAGTTTGAGAGATCTTTTCAGATATTAATTCTGCTTGATTTGTTTTAACCGCTTTTTTTCTAAAGCAAACATTTGTTATAAGGCTTACTGTAAACTAATCACTACTGTAAGTACCTTACAACTGTTAGCTCATTTAACATCATCTTTATAATAACCATGAGAAAGTTACTTCATGATTCTTGTTCTGACTATTGCCAGGCAACCTAATAATGTCTCAAGTCAGATAAGATCATCTTTTCCTAGTGGGGGCAGAGATGAGGGTAGAGCCCTGAAGAAAGTGCAGGGTAGAAGAGGAAGTTGTGATTTAGGTGAATAAAAGTACAGAATCTGTGTCTAGCATGGCGTCAGTCTGGAAAGGAAGAAAAGGACATCAAATCATTGCTGAGGTTTTGATAGTGTGAAGCTTTTTAGACTACCTCACTGCCTTTCCTTTATATTTTTTTAAATTAATTTTTATCGGAATATAGTTGATCTTCAATGTTGTTTCTGCTGTACAGTGAGTGAATCAGTTATACACATACATATGTCCACTCTTTTTGGGTTCTGTTCCCATATAGGTCATTACAGAGTATAAGTGAAGTCTTGAGCAGAGCACCTAACACCTCCTTAGAATCCAGCAGAACTTGTTATCTAAAGGTTGAAGCTCTGCAAGTGGTTCTCTCCTTTGGGGTTTCAAGAAACAGGAAACAGAAGAATTAAGGATTTGGTATGTGAAAATATCAAACTTTAATCTGATCAACCTCTAGGGCCCAACCACTGATTTATATATAATTCAGTATATATAATTCCATATTACAGGAAATATATGGGACATATTATACCTCAAGAATACAGTCACCAAATCCAAACTAGGAAACTAAGACAAATAGGCTAGTTTTTCCCAATAAATGAATTGCAAACAGAGAGAAAGAGAACCAGAGAGAGGGAGAGGGAAAAGACCTGTAGATCAAAGCGATTTATGATTTATCCATCATTTGCAGTGTGTGGGCTGTATTGTGCCTTATATTCCTCATTTGAACAATCAAGTCTGAACACAGTTGTTGGAGATGATAAGAAATTATTGCTGATTTTTTTTTTTAAGATGTTATAATGCTAGTGGGTTGTTTTCAAACTCTGTATTTTAGGGAATTCCCTGGCAGTCCAGTGGTTAAGATTTGGCACTTTCACTACTGAGAGCCTGGATTCAGTCCCTGGTCAGGGAACTAAGATCCCACAAGCCGCACGGCATGACCAAAAACACCCCCCACAACCAGAAGTATTTCAGAGCTACACACTGAAATATTTATGGATGAAATGATGTGATGGGTGAGATATGCTTCAAAAATAACTGGGAATTGGGGGATGGAGTAGGTAGGGTTACATATGAAACTAGATTGGCCATGAGTTGATAAAGTTAGTATGGATTCACTGAAATTTCTTATTATTCTGTATACTTTAGTATATGTCCGAAATTTCCATTGTAAAAATCTTTTCAAAACGATGGCATATTAAAGAAATGCTTATATGTTTTCAGGAGAAGTTATGAAGAGGGAGATTATAAAATAATGCATCCTTAGTGAATTTCATGCAGAGGCAAATCCTCCTGTAGTGTATTTTCCCCAAACAAACATAATCATTATAAAAGATGAAAGTAGTTTAGAAATGTCGTCATAGAAAGTGAAAGTCCATTTCTTTAGTCAAAAAATATTTTTAAAATACTGAAAATTTGTCATAACATTTGCACATGGTAATACATTTCTTTTTCCACTCACGAAATGCGTGAGAGGTGAAATTTAGATTGGAGCTGGAGAGAGATTTCCTACTGAACCACATTGCTTTTGTTATTAATGTTTTTTTCTGCAGTTGAAAAAAAAATCCTGTACATGTGAATCCAATTTGTAGTGAAAACTGTAGCTAAAGTGGCAATCTGGCGTGCTCCCGTGTGCATCCACCCCTGCCTTTAGTGCAGGCGGCAGCTGCAGCTTGATTCTGGGTGGTGAGGCCTTCTGTGAAGGGAAGTTTGAACCTGAGAGGTCATGCATCCTCAGCAGCGCTGGTTGGGAGATGTGGAGGGAGGGGATTTCCACTCTTTGTCACCAAGATCTCCAGGCGCATTTCCTCTTTGTTTTTGCATTTTCCGCAGCTGTGCAGCAGCCGCAGGGAAGTCCAGTGTGGTTTCCTGCACTTAGGAGTGCTGGCTTTTCTTTTGGAGATTTATAATTGGAAGAGTGGAATGTGTGTGGATTGAGCTAGCTACACAGATGATTTATACACTGGATTTTTAAAACTTGACTCCCTGCATTTGTGCCAGTGGTAGATCTGCTCAGATGATTTGAATTAGCAGACAAACTCAGGCTTTCTCAAAGGCAGACGTTCGTCTTGATGGACCATGCTGTAATTAGAAATGTGATTCTTTGCAAGCTGACTAAAAAACAAAGAATTGCAAAATTACATTCTCCTATATTAATAAAAATACTATATTTTCTTTGTAGATTCATACCATATAAATGCTTATGTTTTGGGTTGAATTGATTATTTAACCTGTAAAATTCTCCAGCATGAGAAAAGTGAGCAGGGGGTATTTTTTCAGGGAAATAGCATACAGCCTTATCAGGCAGTGCCCACATGCAGTGTCACTGGGAAATGAAAAGAACTTAGTAAATGCTTAGGAGCTATTCAACATTAGGTGAAAGATGAAAGGACTTATTATAGGTTAATACTTCTGCAGTCGTTGTCAATGTCTCATGGCCTGATAACTGTGATTCGTTTTTTCAAAATACATTCAGGGGCCTGTACTACATCTATCAGACTTCCAAGGTGGAGCTAGTAGTAAAGAACCTGCCGGCCAGTGCAGGAGACGTAAGAGACTCTGGTTTGATCCCTCAGTCAGGAAGATCCCCTGGAAGAGAGCATGGCAGCCCACTCCAGTATTCTTGCCTAGAGAATCCCATGGACAGAGGAGCCTGGCGGGCTACAGTCCATGGGTTTCAGAGTTGGACACACTGAACCAACTTAGCAGGCAGGCAGGACTGCATCTACACATGGGCCAGACCTTTTAAGACAGAAATTATTGAAGTGACCTCTTCCAAGGTTGCTCACTATTGTGTTGATGGTACAAGGTTTCTGGACCTTCAGAGAAACTCCATATGATTATTAGAAAATAAGAACTGATTATTATTATTATTTGTAAATGTTTATAATTTTATTTTTCCAGTTTCACTGAGGTATAATTGACATATAAGTGTATTAGTTTGAGGTGTAACGACATAAACAGTATGCTCTCTGTAAGAAACTGATTATTGTTAAGTACCAAAATAACCTGATAGACCATTTCCAGAACACAGCCAAAGCACAGCTTTCTTGGTCCTGACTGTCAGCCATGTTATCAGTGAAGCTAAGCTAGGAACAGGGAAGCCTGGCATGGTACAGTCCTTGAGGTCATGAAGAGTCAGACACAACTTGGCGACTCAACAACAATAAAGCTAGTATTTCAATCCAAATGTATTTCTTGTTATTGTGTAAAACTTTTAAAGTAGAATACCTCTCTAAGTAAAGGAACAATAATGGATTTGCTGGGAAGAGGCAAGGACTGCATTTCTTCCCTTCCTTGTCTTATGATAAGTTGTGGTGGTTTTCAAATTTTGTTCTATGGGATTCTGAACACCCAGAAATGTTGGTAACATTTTGTGCAAATTCGTGTGCAGTGTTTCAGTTGGGTTATGGACTAGCAGGCAGACACCACACATTACATCCAGAGTAAAATTAGATTTAATTCCTAGTTTATAAAGTAAAAATGCTGACATATATCAGAAGGGGGGCAGTTAGAGAAGAAGCAGGTGCAGTATATTTCAGTGTGTTTCCCTAGGCCCCCGGGGTCCCCAGTGGGGCTGAATAGCTAGTAACAGTGTCCACTCAAGGTAAGCTCTCTATCATAATTCATGTTGCATCACATACCTTTTATAGTTAGACTGACACCACCATTCACAGAGATTTAAGCCACAATCTGTGTGCCTCTTTTATGAATATTGAACTTTCCTGGAATCCATGTCCTCTCCTCACCAGAGAAAATCCATTTTCCTGCGATGAGCAGGTGTATTTTTCTCCAGAAAGAATACCCAGGGGCTTTCAGTGACCCTGGTGGGATTTCTTCCTCAGCTTTAGTTCCTTCTTATCCAAGGGACTCCCGGATTGTTATTGTTGTTTTGTTTTTTATCCTGGCTATTCTTTTAAGTGCTAGATCAATACAACTAACTGCTTGTGAGACATTTCTGTGTGAATATGCCATTGTTGTTGTTATTCACTTGCTAAGTCATGTCCAACTCTTTGTGACCCCAAGAACTACAGCACACCAGGCTTCCCTGTCCTTCACTGTCTTCCAGAGTTTGCTCAAACTCGTGTCCATTGAGTCAGTGATGCCATCCAATCTTAATGTCCTCCATCGTCCCCTTCTCTTCTTGCCCTCAATCTTTTCTAGCATCAGGGTCTTTTTCAGTGAGTTGGCTCTTCACGTGAGATTTGCCAAAATATTGGAGCTTCAGCATCAGTTTCTTCCAATGAGTATTCAGGGTTGGTTTCTTTTAAGGTTGACTGGTTTGATCTCCTTGCAGTCCAGGGGAGTCTCCAGCACCACAGTTCGAAAGCATCCATTCTTTAGCGCTCTGCCTTGTTTATGGTCCAGCTCACATCCAGACTTGACTGCTGGAAAAACCATAGCCTTGACTGTACGAACCTTTGTTGGCAAAGTGGTGTCTCTGAGTATGTCGTTATGAGCTCAAATTCAAGGTGTCAAAAGTCAGGTTCTTCATAAATGCTTCTTTTTCTAGTCTCTGATCACATACCACTGAGTTTCCTTTTGTGTCTTTTCTCTTTGCTGCCCAGACTGAGACAATTAAAACTAACTTTTTGATTCCTCTCTTCTCCTTAACCTTTGTGTCAAATCCATCGGTAATCCTGTTGTGCAGCACTTCTTGTATCTGCTTCTGTTACTCGATTTCTACTCCTTCTATCTTGTGTAAGCCTTTTGCATCCGAGCCTCAACGTCTGTGTTACCTCCTAACTGGTTTTCTTGTGTCTATTCCTTCCATTTAAAAAAAAAAGACTCTTCCTAAATCAGTCTTGTTAAAACACTGGTTTAATCATATTATTCCGTTGCCCAAAAACGTTCTGCAGTTTTCCTTCCTACCCTGAAAGTAACTCCTTCTCCACAGTTTTGCCACAACCCACTTTTCAAGCCTCATCTCCTCTTACTATTCTTTACAAACACCTGCTTCAGGCGGAGCTAGCTACTCACTGGCTCTGGACTACTCTGCGCTTTTCTTTTGTCTGCTTTTCTCCTCATCTCAAATGTGCAGGAGTACATTGCTCTCCCTCTTTGAGGAGCAGGACACTGATGCCACAATGTTTGGCATCAGTAGATGTGCAGTAAGTATTATTTATACATTAAGTCATCCAAGGTTTATATTATCTATGCCATAGTTACCATTTATTTAATTATACCATTTAATCATTACAATAACTTTGAAGGAAAGAGTATTTTATATACTTTACAGAGAGGAAGCTGAGGGTCAGAGAAGTTCATTGACTTGCTAAAGCCACACGGGTTAAGTCACAGAGCCAGGATTCAAACCCTGATCTCTGGATTCCATTCACCCAGGCTGTTTACACTGTGCCAATACTTTTATGTCCCTGGTAGTCTGGTGTACACTTTTGAGCATGATGTTGCTAAATATTTAGCTTGCTATTACTTGCTTAGCAGCAGCAGAAGGGAAGGTGTGCAGACGTGAATTAGCAGTAACTGCTAGCAGGAATAATGAAACAGATGGAAACTGTGTCAAAGTTCACAGGAAGATAGAATTTCTCTTAATCTCCTTTATTACTGGTGGGATGACTCATCTTCCAGTTGTACTTTGCTGCTCAGTTATTCAATATTTATATAAGTTAGACATGGAAGGGAAAACCACTGATGAGATGTACAGGACACGTCATGAGTTCATGAGTGTTCCTGGGATATCCCCAAGATTTCTACCTGTCTTCTTGCCGTTTCCGTTTACTATTTGATTCTTTGGCCTTCTGAGTTTCTTTCAGAGTAAAATCACTTCCCATTTTTTCCCTGCCCTCCACGTGAACGGCTTCCATTGGCTACTTTCTCACTCCTGCAGTGCACAGAGACTTACTATAGCTTATTTAACATGAGGCAGATTTAGTATTGTTTAACTTAAGCACTGGAAATTCCAGGATTTAAATTTTTTCCTTCTCTATTCTCTCTCTTCTATTCTTTTTCTTTTTTTCACTAAAAGAAGACGAAAAAACAGCGTAAACCATTTTCTTTTTATATTAGCAGTAAAACTGAGTTTGGATGATAACAAATTCTGCTTCATTTCCATGAGAAATTTTTAAACTTTGGTGACTTTTGCAGGTACAACTGATAAACTGTTCTTTTCTCCTTTTTTTTTTTTCCTCTTCTTTTTTTTTCTTTTCTTTTTTTTTTTCTTCTTTTTTTTTTCTTTTCTCTTTTCTGCTTTATAAACAAAATAAATAGCTTATTCAGCTCAATGAAGTAATTAAGTAGGAGTCAGAACTAGAGGTTGTATATTTTTTATGTAGTCATCAATGTGGCCTTTTTTTCCCCCTCTGCATCTCAGTTTTCTCACAGGATTGTTTCGAGGATATATCTGAAGATACATACATGTTGTAAAGTGTAGCGTGATCTGCAGGCGTGCGGGTCAAGCAACCCCCAGCAGAGGACACTTGATTTATGAGTCATCTGTTCATACATATGTGCTGCGAGAGCAGTGGGTCTAGCCTTTCTGAAGGGGTGGGCTGAATTGTCTCTTCGGCCTTTGAATCAGAATACATGGAAACAAATGACATGTAAACATACTTTCTTATATATATAGAGTTGTTGTTATTTAGTAGCTAAGTCATGTCCAACTCTTTGCAACCCCATGAACTGCAGCATGCCAGACTTCCCTGACCTTCACTGTCTCCCAGAATTTGCTGAGATTCATGTCCATTGAGTCCGTGATGCTGTCCAAGCATGTCATGCTCTGCTACCCTTGTCCCCTCCCGCCTTCAATTTTTCCCAGCATCAGTGTCTTTTCCAGTGAGTCGGCTCTTTGCATCAGGTGGCCAAAATATTGAAGCTTAAGCTTCAGCATCAGTCTTTCCAGTGAATGTTCAGGGTTGATTTCCTTTAGGATGGACTGGTTTGATCTCCTTGCAGGACTCTCCAGAGTCTTCTCTGGCACCACAGTTCAGAGGCACCAATTCTTTGGTGTTCTGCCTTCTTCATGGTCCAGCTCTTACACCTATAAATGACTGCTGGAAAAACCATAGCTTTGACTCTTTGGACCTTTGTCAGCAACGTTTGTCATAGCTTTTTTCCAAGGAGCAAGTATGTTTTAATTTTGTGGCTGTAGTCACTGTCCTCAATGATTTTGAAGCCCAGGAAAATAAAATCTGTCCCATATAGAGGCAGTTGGGTTGTTACCACTTTAGGGATTCAAATATCCTGCCACCATATGAAGACAGAAACCATATTTGCTTTTCTTTGGAAATTCTTTTTGAGGACTCTGAATTAAGTTTTATCTATGTATGGTGCTCAATTTTTCTATAAGACTATTCTCTCTCTTATTTGAAAAATAAGTATTTACTTTCAGATTTGGGGGAGGGGGAGTTTTCCAGTGAGTTTTATTGGTGTGATATTTTTATTTTGTTGTGGGATCATCCAGTGAAAGGAGTTAAATATTTTGCATGTTTGCTTCAAAGGACTGGGGGAAGTTAGGCATTGAGTTGGTGTTTTAGAGTCGGTTCTTGGTTGATTGCGAACCAGTGGGGATTTCCAGGGTGTGTAAGTGTGGATGAACTCCTTGAACTGAAAGCAGAATTTTTTTTAAAAAGTGGTTAACAGGATTTCTGGGTTTCCAGATTCCAAGCCACGTTACTGCCTTTCCTTGCCTGATTTGTTCTTTTCTAATTTGGGAGCAAGATTCTATGATGAAAAACATGTTGTCTTTTTGCCTTTCTTTTAACTGTTCTCTGTCTTTCAGGATATGATACAACAGGGAAGGAGAGTGAGATTAAAAAGAATATAGCTTTTTGTTCTACCTCTTAATCTAATTTCTAAACTATCTTTACCTGAATAACATCTATTTCCATAAAACACAAGCAAAATTTAAGAAATAACTTTATCATTTGAGTAAATTATATTCTGCCTGGGGTATCGAGTAGAAAAATCTACTTGGAAATATAACTGGTTGCTAGAGAACTTGTCTCTAACTTGTGATTCTGAATGGCTGAGGATTCTTTAGTGAAACTTTTTCAGTCTTTTATGTAATTGATACTGGGCTATCATTTTGTATTTCAAGACCAAAGTAGATTATCTTCTTCCTTCTTACCCCCTGCTCCTCTCTCCTTTTCCTCTTTTTTCTGTTTCAAGCTGTATAGTTTTCCATTTTGTCAAGTGACCATAATTTACTTATTCAGTCTTTGGTTAATAGATATTTAGGTTGTTTTAGTCTTTCTCTATTAAAAAAATGCAACAGTGAATCACCTTACACATTTGTAATTTCTCACATATTCTAACACAGCTGTAAGATTCCTGCAGATTGAATTGCTGGGGCAGTGGAGATATGTCAGTTTTGATTGGCCTTTGTGGAAATTTTATCAGTATTCACACATACTGATCAGCAAAGTATGAGAAGTCTTGTTTCTCCACATCTTTGTGTTCCAGTGTGTCATCAAACATTTTGATCTTTGCCTGTCTTAAGTGAAACCTCAGTATAGGGTTAATTTACCATTTTCTTAATGGGTAAGTCAAGCATCTAGGTTTAAAACTCATTTGCATTTCCTTTCTTCAGAGTGCTTGCTTCTGTTTTGCCCACTTTTCACTTGAGTTATTGAGGTTTTTTAGTTGAATTGTGTGAAAATTGCTCAGTTGTATCTGACTCCTTGCAATCTTATGGACCGTAGCCTGCCAAGCTCTTCTGTTCATTGGATTTTTCCAGGCAAGAATACTGGCGTGGGTTGCCATTTCTTTTTCCAAGGGATCTTCCCAACCCAGGAATAGAACCTGTGTCTCCAGCATTGCAGACAGACTCTTTACCATCTGAACCCCTAGAAAAATCCTAGTTGATTTGTAGAAGCTCTTTATTTGAAAAATTGTGATTTGAATTACAATTTTTTTTCCTTCTGCACATTTTAAAATAGTCAAATCTATTAAACTTTTATGACTCCTGGGTTTCATACTTAGAAAGACCTTTTCCTTTATAAGATTATTTAAGAATGAATAAATACAAATACAAGCTTCCTTTTGCCCCCTATTACATTTGTTGTTTTTCCTTTACATTTTTCATCCATTTGGAACTTTTTCTGAAGTAAATGTGATAGGGTTCCAATTTGATTTTTTTTTTTTCTCTTCAGTTAATTACCCAGTTGTGTCAACACCATTTATTTAACAACCCATCTTTTTTTCTATGAATTTGGATTGCCACTTTTCATCAAATATCATATTTCCAGTATATTTGGGTCTGCTTCTGAACTTTCCTACTCTCCTCCTTTAGTCTGTTTACATGACCATACTGCATTGACTACTGTAGTTCTATAATATGTCTTAATATGTGGTGAAGCTAATCCTTAGAACTGGGGTTCTGGCCCTCTCTTTAAATATTATAGGCCTATGATAAAATGTACTAATAATGTTCCCTGGGGCAAAATCGTGTTTTGTAAATATGACAGTCCTAGGTCTTTTAAACTTTTTTGACCACAACTCAAGTATAAAATACACTCTGTGTAACAACTCATTTGATAACCAATAAAAACATTTACCTGCTCTTGCTATGTGTGTTGGACTGCATTTTAGCTGTTAACTTCCTTCATTGTAAACCTCAAAAATGCTGGTTGTAACTTATTAAATTGATTTCGTGACCCAGTCACTGGTTGTGACCTGCAGTTGAAAAATAACTCATTGGACTTCTATTTCAGTGAAATCCCAGTAGTCCTTATCAGTCTTTTTTGGACTAGGGAGCAGGAGAAAAAGGGTTATCTCTTCCTACATAAACTAGGAAGACCACATCAAAGCAAGTAGGACTTCTCAGCAGGAGAACTCATGAAGGGCACTTGGCATTTCTCTCCCGTCTTGCAAGTACCTTGTAAGGAAGGACAGTAGTCTGGATTGGCATGCCTTCTTAAAAACATAGGCCACAGATCATTCATATGTACTGTTCAGGAGAACGAAAAACTGTTAGACTGCAGGTGCAGGGAGGTTCAGGCCCATGTGAGGGAGATTCTGCCATCTTTAAACAGAGTTGTTTTGTTGTCTTCTGGCTTTTAGGGCTCCCAGCTTAATTCTTGTTGCTCTATTCCACTGTACCTCTGGTGAGAACATGGATTTCTGTGGAAATCCATGGAAAGCACTGACAATTCTTATTTTTCTATATTTTTGTGATTTACATAGCATGGAGAAAGCACTATAAATGTCTTTGTGTTATTATTATTATTTGGCCTGGATATTTAAAGAAATTTTTCTTCAGTTTCAGTATTAAAAATTTTGTGAGCAGAGGACTAGATGAATTTTTTCATTAAGTTTCCCTGAAACTTGTGAGTTCTTAAAGACATATTTTTATCTTAGAAAAATTCTAAAAAATGGTTTGTTCTCATCTTTTTGTTCTGATTTATTCCATAACACCCTTATGAGGCTTAAGTTGGATTTCTAGTCTCCTTCATATCTAATTTTTTTTCTCTTATCTTTTGTTCTCTTCCTCTTCATTCTAATGGAATTTTTCTAAGTTTGTGCTGGATTTCACAGAATCCATATCCTAGTGTATAACTGTCTTTAATGCTTTCAATGAAGATTTTAATTCTATTGCATTTTGTTTTTTCTTGCCCTTCTACTTTGTTTTTGTCAGATCCGTTTCCATCTGTTGCCATTCTCTCCTAAAGTTCGTTGCTCTTTCTTTATAGATGCAACTGAGTTTTCCCCATATGTTAAAAGGACAGTAGTACAATTGGTCCTATGCCTGCCCTTTGCTGCTGCTGCTAAGTCATGTCATTCGTGTCCGACTCTGAGTTTTTGGTGATTCCCAAGGCTCCGGTTTCCCACAGCTTCCTTCCTCTTTTCCTACTCAGCCCACTCTCCTTTTCATGTCCGCCCCCCCTCCTTCTCTGTACGCCTCTCTTAGCACCTGTGTGCTGGTGATTCACAGATCTATGTAGCTTCAGCCCTTGCATTCTCAATGAACCCCAAAGTTCCTGTTGGGCATCTTCCTGAATAACATTCTTTCAGTAACAGGATAAGGGTGGTAAACTAGTTTATTCTTTGTTTGAAAGTATTTACTTGAGTGACAGCTTAACTATGTATTTTCCCCCAACACTGTGAAGAGAGTATTCCGTTGTCTTCTGGCCTCTGTTTTAGTCAGTGTTGAAAAGTTGGCTTTTGGTCCAGTCTTTGTTCCATCTCCATTCATCTTGTTGCTCTCAAGATTTTTTTTTTCACTTCTGTTGTTTCACTGTGATGGGTATGTATGAATGTATTTTTTCTTCTTGGGAGTCACTGAGCTTCCTGAATGTGAAGTTTCATGTCTTAAATCAATTCTGAATAATTTTTAGACCTTGTATGTTCAAATGTTACTTCTATAATTCCTGATAAACTTTTGTTGGATCCTTTTACTCTCCTTCATGTCACTTATTCTCTTTTTCATATATTTCATCTCTTTATCTCTGAATTGCATTCTGGGTAACATCTTCAGATCTATCTTCAAGTTCACCATTCCTCATCTGAGATGTGTCTGTTCTTCTCTTTACCCATTTGTTGAGGGTTTCCCCTTAATGTTTCAATAATTTACAGACCATAAAATTGACCCATTTTAAGTATACAGTTCAGTGATTTTGAGTAAATCTGTCCCTTATCTGACCTTCACACAATTCAGTTTTAGGATATTTGTCACCCCAGAAAGTTTCATCATGTCCTTTTGAGGTCAGTCCCTACTCTTCCTCCCAGCTCCAGTGACCTGCTTTCTGTCTCTCTAGTTTTGCCTTTAATTTTCTCAGTATTTTGGGTTACTAGTTCAGCATAAGCCAAGAAAAACAATAACTTTGTAGTAATCAGAATGTTATTCAACTGTATATTGTTTACTTTATTGTAAATACTGGTGAACAGTGGTCAATAAATAGTTTTATATTCCTTTAAAAAAAAAATTTAATATAAACAGAATCTGTAATTTTTTGGTTTATCATCTTTCACTTAACATAATTCTTTTGCAGTATATTAGATTTAGTTTTAAACATAATGTTTTTGAGTTCATGTTGTTACATGTATCCATAGTTCCTATTCATGGCTGAATAGTATTCCAGTGGATGAATATACCACAATTTGTTTATTTACCAGCTCATGGACATTGGAGTTTATGTCCATTCAACTCCATTTACTTTGGAATTTTAATTTTAGAACTTCTCTTTGCAGTTTTTTTCTTTGTTTTTTCATGGTCTCTGTCTTAAGTTCAGATTCTTTTATGTTTTAGTTATTTTTATGTACTTATTTTATATTGTCTCTTAGATTTTTCTGTTGTCCTTTATCCTGAGTTCTTTGGGCTCTAATCCTTCTGTTGTGTTAGAGGACTCTCATACAGGGTGGATTATTTTCTCTTGTGTTTTACAATTCTTAATTGGTGAGCTTGCGTTTTCTATGAGATTACCATTATTGTTTGGATTGTTGGTGCTGTCTCTCCAGGGGAGTTTTTTGTTTACTTTTGCCAAGTGCCCAAGAGATATTACTGGGCCAGAACCTGTTGTTATGTAATTTTTTAATGGAGCATGATGACTTGTATCATACAGTTTGTTAAAATTTGTACTTCAAACTTACTTAAGATGTAAGCCTGGAGTTTCTGTTTATTTTTTTTAATTTTATTGTATTTTTGGCCATGCTACATGGCATTCGAGATCTTAGTCCGCTGACCAAGGATCGACCCTGTGTCTCCTGCATTGGAAGCATGGAGTCCTAATCAACTGTACCACCAGGGAATTCTTGGAATTTCTTTTTTCTGAAGAGATTTTTTTTCCTACTTAGACCTCTGGTAATGGAGAAGGAAATGGCAACACACTCCAGTGTTCTTGCCTGGAGATTCCCATGGACACAGCAGCCTGGTGGGCTACAGTCCATAGGGTTGCAGAGAGTTGGACATGACGACCAGTCACGCACACAGATCCCTGGTAAAGGTAGAGAAGCTGATTTGTTGTGTTTGAACATCAATGTGCTCATTTGTAAAGATTCTTCTTTTATTGTAGAGTTGACTTCCAGATTCCCTCCTTCACTTGAGCCCAAGGTTTGATAGATCTCGCCCCTATTTGCTGATACCCAGTACATTTCTGCTTTTTAACTTCCTTCCTGGACAACATTAGCATCAACTCTTATCTATACCATTCTGATTTTCAGATCTGGCTTCATCTCTGGCATTTAGAGATTTATTTCACTTATTTTCTTAAAAGTTCAGCATGTATTAAGTATTTTTGTCATTTTATCCAGCCTTTTTACATATTTGTAGCAGGTTTTTGGTTTGTATTTTCATCTTAGTGCAATCAGAAAATTATAACTGTTCTTAAATAGGATTCTATACAATAGTAATTATAACTATAATTACTGAATGAAAAAACATCTAAAATATAACTTGCTATTAAATGAGTATAAACTTTCTCAAATTATTAGTTACTAGAGTGGCATTTTCCAGACATGTGACTTCACTTTTCCCTGGCTACATTGAGGCAGTCATACTAGTATTCCTTTTATTGAAGACTTACTTGGATCCCATGGTTTAAAGAAGGCACATGAAGAAATTTGGTTTTTACTGTTGTTCCCATGTTTAGAACAGTGCTTCCAACCAAAATAACTGGTATTCCCCTGTTTTTCCATATCTACTGTGACTAAAACCAGTTATTTTAATACTCCCTTTCTTCTGATCTTTGGAAAATATTGTCTGATGTTTGCAGCACATTGGATATAATTGACATGTTAAGATAACTACTTCTTTTAGTATATAAAAATTTGAGTATATATTATTATAGTTCTCCTGTTTCCCCTTAGTTGCTGTTTTAAAGTAGGAAATTAACTAAATTTCCTTGTGAAACCTGTGTGAAAGTCTTAGAAGAGAAGTAAACTGTCATAAACATATGGATCATCATCCCCCAAATTTGAAAATCTTAACCTCTTCTGAGTAGAAAGCTAGTGTGTAAAGGCCAGTCTTTTATTTCTCTTTGTTACTATGCATGTTTGGATCTTTCTGCTACTCATTTGTGATTAGATGATGAGCACAAAGCAAAAAATATCAGTTCTTCATAATTGTTTCTAGTAAGAGGTTGGATAAGAAAAAATTTAAAACTTTTAATTAACTGTTTTAGAACTGTTTTTACATTTATTTACTCTTTTCCATATTGTAGTAATAAGCAGTATATTTTTTTTTAATTTAAGATCAAACTTTAATTACAGGAAGATTTTATACTTATTTTTGGAGTTTCCAAATTGCCTAGTTGTTAATGCACAAACATGCCAAGCTCTTTGGTGTTTCTTAAGGGTCTTGGTGGTTCTGTCCTCTGCCTAGAAGACTCTTCCCCCAGAGGGAGCATGGTTTACTCTCTCACTTTTTTCATGTCTTTGTTCAAATGTCACCTCATTAGAAAGGCCCTTTCACCAAATCTAAAATAGAGGTTAGGCAGTTGGGAAGATCCTGTGGAGTAGGAAATGGAAACCTGCTCCAGTATTCTTGCCTGGGAAATCCCATGGACAGAAGAGCCCGATGGGCTACAGTCCATGGGGTCGCAAAGAGCCAGGTGTGTGCACACATAGACACACACACACACACAATGATGCTAATACCCTGCTTGTCTTAATTTTTTTCAAGGCACTTTTCTCTACCTGAAATTAAGTATTTGTGACCTTGGTGTTCCTTGTTTCCTTAGCTAATATACTGTAAGTTCCTTGAGGGCAGGAAATGTTTTCACTTTTCTGTTCCTAGGAATAAGAGCATTATTTTACACATACAGTTGGTGCTCAATGAAAATCTGTTGTCTCACTGAGCAAGTGAATATATTATAAATTTGTGGCCTAAGGGTGAGATCGAGCCCTTATAAGTTTCTTTTCTTTTTTTGTTTGAGCATTTTTGTGTTTTACTCTTTAAAAAAGTTATTTCACATATTTCAAAATGCCAATTTTTAAATTTTCCTTAAAAAAATCAAACCTGCTAACTCTGCATCTGTATTTTTATGTGGCAACAATTATCTGGACTGAGCACTGGGCTGTTTCCTCTATTTTAATGGACCTACTTTCTCCCATTTTATCACAGTTGTCACCTCTTTCTGTATAATCTTGGACAATGAGATCTATGTTATTTGATACTTAGGATTTTGCTGGCTCTGTTTTCTTCAACTTTGTCCACTTTACCTGTTTATATCACCTGTCTAGTCCCTGTAGGCATCTGAGTTTACAACTTCTTGGTGGCTCAGATGGTAAAGAATCTGCCTCTAATGCAGGAGACTCAGGTTTGATCCCTGGGTCGGGAAGATCCCCTGGAGAAAGAAATGGCAACCTACTCCAGTATTCTTGCCTGGACAAGAGGAGCCTGGCAGGCTACAGTCCATACAGTCCATGGTGTTGCAAAGAATAGGACACGACTGAGTGACTAACACTTGTAAATTATAGTTTTTACAATTCCTATGCAGTTAAACTTCTCAGGTTTAAACTTAAAAATATAAAATGAGTAAAGATGATAGAAGTTGTGCCTATTATTGAAGGAGATATATATTGAATTTATGAAACATGTTACAAAAATGAAGAACTCCCTTTGGACCAATGAGCACATGAAAAGATGCTCAACGTCATTTGTCATGAAGAAAATGTACCTCAAACTGCAGGGAGGTACCACTTCACACCCACAAGCATGACTGTAATAAAAAAAGACACGCAATAACAAGTTTTGGTTGAGGATGTGGAGAAATTGGAAGCTTCATACTTTGCAGTCAGGAATATATTAATAAAATGGTGCAGCCACTTTGGAATACAGTCTGGCAGTTCCTCAGTGAGTTAAACAGAATTACCACATACTGTAGCTTGACAGTTTCATTCCCTAGATACATACACTCAAGGGAAATGAAAACATACATCCATGCAGAACTTGTACACAGATGTTCATAGCAGCATTTTGCATAATAGCCCAAAGGTGGAAATAACCCAGAAGTTCATCCATTAATGAATAAGTAAATAAAATATGATATATTCATACAGGGGCTTCCCAGGTGGTGCTAAGTAGTAAAGAACTCTCCTGTCAATGCAGAAGGTACAAGGTTCTTCATGTATCAGAAGATGATGCCGGAAGATGCAGGTTCTTGTACCTTCTTCTTTTACAAGAAGATGCAGATTAGATCTCTATATAGGGAATATCCCCTGGAGTAAGAAATGGCAACCTGCTCTGGTATTCTTGCTTGGAAAATTCCACGGACAGAGGAGCCTGGTAGGTAACAGTCATGGGGCTGCAGGGAGTTGGACACAACTGAGTGACTGACACAGCACAGCACAATATCCATACAATGAAATATTACTTGGCAATAAAAAAGAATGAAGTGCTGATACGTGCTGCAACATAGACCTTGAAAAGATTTATGCTGAATGAAAGAAGTTAATCATAGAATTGGGCTTCCCTGGTGGCTCAGTTGGTAAAGAATTCACCCGCAGTGTATGAGACTGCCTGCAATACAGGAGAGCTGGGTTCAATCCTTGGATCGGGAAGTTTCCCTGGAGAAGGAAATGTCAACCCCCTCCAATATTCTTGTCTGGAAAATTCCTTGGACAGAGGAGTGTTGCAGGCTATAGTCCATAGGGTCGCAAAGAGCCGGACACAACTGAGTGACTAAACCACCACCAATCATAGAATGTCACATAAATGTGTGATTTGGTTATCTGAAATGTCCAGAATACTTAAATCTATAGAAACAAAGTAGATTGATCAGTGGTTGCTGAGTGATTGGGGGACAGGGACTGGGGATGAGGATTGATCACTAATGAGTATGGAGTTTCTTTTTTCTTTCATTTTGAGGGAGTGGCGCTACAGCTTGCAGGATCTTAGCTCGAAACCAGAGGTTGAAACCCCACTCCCTTGGCAATGAAAGGGCAGAGTACTAATCCCTGGACTTCCAGGGAATTCCTGGAGTTTCTCTAGGAGGGACAGACTGTTTTAAAAGTAGACTGGTGATGTGGTACAACCTGTGAATGGTACATTTCAAACTAGTGAATTGTGTGGTATATGAATTATGTCTCTGTAAAATTATTTTTTTTAGTTAGAACTTCTTTTATTAATAGCCAAGAAACAAATGGTCAAAGGATTAGTGAATTTTCATACCCCAGATCATGAGCCAATCATCTATCAATTACAATTTTGGCAGTAGCCCTAGAAAGAAATAATTGTTTCTCACTTCAATGTACCACCCATTAAAACAGCTAAGCTTGCATATTTGTATTGCCTTATGCCATAGTAAACTTCCCAAGTGGTGCTGGTGGTAAAGAACCTACCTGCCAATGCAGGAGATATAAGACACTTGGTTCAATCCCGGAGTGGGGAAGATCCCCTGGAGGAGGGCACGACAACCCACTCCAGCATTCTTGCCTGGAGAATCCCGTGGGCAGAGAACCCTGGGGGCTACAGTCCACAAGGTTGCAAAGAGTCAGACTTGACTGAAGCGATGTAGCATAGCGCAGCACGTGCCATAGTAAGGGTGCTGTCTCAGTAGGTTAACTCTTTCTTTTTCATGCCTTCTCAGCATGTTCTGTTCAAGGGCTTTTGTGTGCAATGATATAAATTTGTTTAGTTTGGAAAGGGAGCATCTTGGGAACCCACCAAAAGTATTACAAAGTAATTGAAAGTATTACTCTCTGACTAGTAATTTATTTACTAAGCAGAACTTTAGTAATGGGAGAAAAAACAACCCAACATCTTAGATTTTTCTGTTTTTCTATTAGAAGATGTGGATTGGGAGGATAATCTTTGGATGAGATGATATTACACATTCTGTGATTGTCCAGAGGTTCCAGAGACTCACCTTTCAAACAAAGCTTCTCAAGTGTACCCTCTTCCATTCTGTGGTTTAAAGGGATTTCCAAAAGTTGTTAACATAGAATATCAGAACTGGAAGGGGATTTTATACGTTGTCTACTTTAACTCTTGATTTTTACAGATGTCCATTTTTCCAGTAATACTGAACTACCTTTGTTTATCATTACTCTTGAAGTGAATATAATGAGTACCAAGTATAGCACCAAGATGATATATTGGAAATATAATGGGAAATATTTTTCATGTGAATTACTAGTTGAAACCTGAATTTTAGAAATTTAATGCACTTATTTTCCTTGGTTTATTCAGACTTAAACAGCAAATGGTCACATTGTATGTAAACTTTTAATTTCCTTGTAGTTTTATTTCCATTTATAAAAAATAGTATTCTTATCCCAACCAATAGTTAGTTAGTTTTGATATGAATTGAAACTTTCTATACATTGTATAGGAAATATATTTGAGCAGAGAAATTTTAAACAAAGTAATTGCTGAGTAGAAAGGAAAGAGGATGTTCCCACACAATTGGAGTTGGCAGAGATAGAAAAGCTAAAGCAGCCAAGTGACACGTTTATGGATCAATGGTTATTTTAATGATGAAATACATGTTACTATTAGGATTTTCTTCCTTTTGTTTTTTAATCAGCTTTACATATAATAAAACTTGCCAGTGTAGAATTCAGTGAGTTTTGACAAATATATGCAGTTGTGTCATAACCTCTACAATTAAGATATGGGGTGTTTAGGGACTTCTCTGGTGGTCCAGTGATTAAGACTCCCCACTTCCAGCGCAGCGGGCATGGGTTCAATCCCTGATCAGGGAACCATGATCCTGCATGCCATGCTGCACAGCCAAAAAAAAAAACACAAAAACAAGATATGGGGTAAATCACCCCCCAATAATTCCCTTGCATTCATTGCAGTCAGTTCCCTCTCCTTCCTTTCTGGAACCATTAATCTGCTTTCTGTTGGTACAGTTTTGCCTTAAATTTCATATAAGTGACATTATACAGTATGGATTAGCCCTTTATGTCTGCCTTTTTTTTTTTTCATTTAGCATAGTTCTTCTGAGATCCATTCATATGTTTTTGTGTATCTGCAGTTTCTTTTTATTGATGAATAGTAAACCATTATCTGGATATACCACAATTTCTCTGTTCATTCACTAGTTAATGGATATTTGAGTTGTTTCCACTTTGGGGTAATTACAAATAAAGCCATTATTAACAGTCACATGTAAGTCTTCACGTGGATGCACGTCTTCATTTCTCTTCTTTGAATACCAGAGGTAGATTTGTTGAGATGTAGGATAAATATATGCTTAACCTTATAAAGTTGCTCAGTCGTGTCCAACTCTTTGCGACCCCGTGGACCATAATTCACTAGGCTCCTCTGTCCATGGAATTCTCCAGGCAAGAATACTGGAGTGGGTTGTCATTCCCTTCTCCAGGGGAATCTTCCTGACCAGGGGATCAAACCCAGATCTCCTGTGTTGCAGGCAGATGCTTTACCGTCTGAGCCACCAGGGAAGCCCTTAATCTTCTAAGAAACCGCCCAATTGTCTTCCCGACTATAGTTGTGCCATTTTGCAATATTTCAAAGTTCCAGCTGCTCCATGTACTTATTATGGTCAGCCTCTTAAATTTTAGCCATGCTGGTGGGTGGTTAATGATTTCTCACGGTGGTTTTAAATTTGTATTTCCCTAATGACTAACAGTGTTGAGTATCTGATCATGTGCTTATTGGCCTAAAAGGGAAACTTCCTCTTTGTAATTTTAACACAGTAATATTATCTGATCCACAGTTGATTACTCAGGTTTTGTCACTTGTTACAATAATGTCCTTTGTAAGTTTCTCCTTTGCCCAGATCCAGTCCAGGATTACACATTAAGTTTAGTTGTCTTGTTTCTTTGGTCTCTTTTCATCTGCAGCAAAATTCTGTTTTCTTTGTCTTTCTTGAACTTTGACCTTTTTTTTTTTTCCTGAAAACTATAGACCTAGTGTTTTGTAGAATGTCTTTCAGTTTGGGTTTACCTAATATTTCATTATGATTAGATTCAAACTATGCATTTTTGGCAAGATATCACAAAAGTGCTGTTGTATCTTTGTCAGGGTCTTCCCTGGTGGCTCACTGGTAAAGAATGCATGTGCCAATGCAGGAGTCTCAGATTCCATCCCTGGGTTGGGAAGGTCCTCCGGAGAAGGAAATGGAAACCCACTCCAGTATTCTTGCCTGGGAAATCCCATAGACAGAGGAGACTGATGGGCTATAGTCCATGGGTTGCAAAAGAGTTGGACACAGCTTAGCAACTAAACAACAGTACTCCTTGTCAGAGGCATCATATCAAGAGGCATACTATGTGAATATTGGTAATGACTGTATTCCCCAGGAAATTTTTGTCTATCCTGATGTTATGTGGTATTCTATTTTCTTCTAGGTTTGGATCTTACATTTAGATTTCATAGTTTTGACTTTTGGGTTTAGACTTTCACTTTTTAACCCTTTATGATCTATAACTAATTTTTTACTGTGATGTGAGCTAGAGATTGAGGTGCATTTTTTTCTTCACCATTTTTTAAATTTTCTCTGTTTTCTGTTTCTCTGATTCTGTTCTTTATTATTCTATTTTCTTTGAAATGTATTTGCTCTTCTTTTTCTAGCTTAAGGTGAAAACTTGGATCCATGATTTTAGACCTTTCTTCTTTTCATGTAATTAGTTAAAGCTAAGTATTAGTCTAGTGCAGCCCACAAATATTTGTGTTTGTTATTACTTATATATACAATTAGATATATACAATCTAAAAAATGAAATAAATATAACAAAGCAAAAACGGACTCACAGATATAGAGTCCAAACTGGTGTTTACCAATGGGGAGAGGGCAGCAGGGAAGGGACAAGATAAGGGTAGCAGCCCACAAATATTGATGAAAAAGTTGGCTTAAAACTCAACATTCAGAAAACTAAGATCATGGCATCTGGTCCCATCACTTCATGGCAAATAGATGGGGAAACAATGGAAACAGTGAGAGACTTTCTTTTCTTGGACTCCAAAATCACTGCAGATGGTGACTGCAGCCATGAAATTAAAAGACGCTTGCTCCTTGGAAGAAAAGTTATGACCAATCTAGATAGCACATTAAAAAGCAGAGACATTACTTTGCCAACAAAGGTCCATCTAGTCAAACGTATGGTTTTTCCAGTAGCCATGTATGGATGTGAGAGTAGGACTATAAAGAAAGCTGAGCACTGAAGAATTGATGCTTTTGAACTGTGGTGTTGGAGAAGACTTGAGAGTCCCTTAGACTGCAAGGAGATCCACCCAGTCCTAAATAATCAGTCCTAAAGGAAATCAGTCCTGAATATTCATTGGAAGGACTGATGCTGAAGCTGAAACTCTAATACTTTGGCCACCTGATGCGAAGAACTGACTCATTAGAAAAGACCTTGATGCCGGGAAAGATTGAAGGCAGGAGAAGGGGACCAACAGAGGATGAGTTGGATGGATGGTATCACCGACTTGATGGACATGAGTTTGAGCAAGCTCCGGGAGTTGGTAATGAACAGGGAAGCCTGGCGTGCTGTAGTCCTTGGGGTTGCAAAGAGTTGGACATGACTAAGCACCTGACTGAATATTTTACTATCACTTAGTTCAAAATATTTCCTAATTTCTTGTGTAATTTTCTTTTAACCCATGGGTTATTTAGAAGTATTATTCAAAAATATTTGAAACTTTTCTAGGTATCTTGCTGCTGTTGACGCTCTATAGTGACTGCATCAATTAACATTCCCACCAACAGTATACAGGGGTTCACTTTTGTGTGTGTATGTGTGAGTAATCAGCAAACATACTCTTTTAGATTTTAATATCTAGAAATGTGTTGAAACTTCTTTTATGACCTGAAGCTGTAGTTTGTCTTGATGTTCCATGTATTCCTGAAAGAAAGAAGTATTCTGCCATTATTGGATGTATTCTCTTTTAGATATTGATCAAGTCAAAGTGGTTATTACTGTAGTTTGGCTCTTCTGTATCCCTACTGATTTTTGTCTACCTTTTCTATCAATTATGGAGAGAGAAGTATTGAAGTCTCCATCTATGATTATAGACATTTATGTTCCTCCTTTCAGTTTTGTCAAGTTTTGCTTCTTGTATTTCCTAAGCTCTGTTCTTATTTATGACTATGACTTCCTTATATATTGATTTTGTTGTCGTTACAAAGTGTCCCATTTTTTTTGGTAATACCCCTTTTTAAAAAATCTACTTTGTCTAAATTAGTATTGGTACTTCAACTTTCTCACACATGCTGATGCATGCGTGCTATGTATTTTCTTCCTACTTTTCACTTTAAGCTTATCCATATCGCTATATTTAAAGTACATCTCTTAGAACAGTATTTTTAAATAGTATTGAATTCAGATTTAAAACAAGTGGGACTAATCAAACTGAAAAGCTTTTGCACAGTGAAGGAAACTGTTGACACTATGAAAATGCCACTTATTGAATGAGAGAAGATACTTGCAAAGCATATATCGGATAAAGGGTTAATATCGAAACTATACGGGGCTTCCCTGATAGCTCAGTTGGTAAAGAATCTGCCTGCAATGCAGGAGACCCTGGTTTGATTCCTCGGTCGGTCGGGAAGATCTGCTGGAGAAGTGATAGGCTACCCACTCCAGTATTCTTGGGATTCCCTCCTGGCTCAGCTGGTAAAGAATCCGCCTGCAATGCGGGAGACCTGGGTTTGATCCCTGGGTTGGGAACATCCTCTGGAGAAGTGAAAGGCTATCCACTCCAGTATTTTTACCTAGAGAATTCCATCCAAAATATTCAAAGAACTCATACACCTTAATGTTAAAAAAAACAACCCAATTAAAAAGTGGGCAGAGGACCTGAATAGACATTTTGCCAAAGAAGATGTGCAGATATCAGCAGGCACATGAAAAGATGCTGAACATCACTAATCACCAGGGAAATGAAAATAAAAACCACAGTGAAATATCACCTCACAACTGTTGGAATGGTTATTATTAAAAAGACAACAAACAATAAGTTTGGCAGGATGTGGAGAAAAGTGAACCCTTGTGCACTGTTTGTGGGAATGTAAATTGGTACAGCCACTATAGAAGACAGTATGGAAGTTCCTCAAAAAGCTAAAACTAGAACTACCATATGATCTAGCAGTTCCACTCCTAGCTATTTATTGAAAGAAATTGAAAACACTAATTTGAAAAGATAAATGCCCATGCATGTTTACCACAGCATTATTTACATTGCCAAGATATGGAAGCAACCTAAGTGCCTATCCATGGATGAATGGATAAAAGAAGATGTTATATATATATATATATATATATATATGTATATATATATATATATGTATCACAACAGAATACTAACTCAGTCTTAAAAAAGAATGAAATTTTTCCATTGGCAACAACATGAATGTACCTTGAGGGTATTATGCTGATGTAAGTCAGACAGAGAAAGACAAATATTGTATTATTTCACTTATATGTGGAATCTAAAAAACAAACTAACCAACATAACAAAACAGAAACAGAGTCCTAGATACAGAGAACAAACAGGTGGTTGCCAGAGGGGATGAAGGTGGGGGATGAGAGGAATAGGTTGAGGGAGATTAAGAGGTACACACTTCCCAGTGTGGGAAATATAATCAATAACAGTGTAATCTTTCTATGGTGACAGATAGTAACCTGAGTAGATAGGTTGTGGTCAACCTGTGTACACTTACTGTGCTCAACTATGTTTCAAAAACAAGCAACTTTAAGAAAAAGATCCGATTTGTGGTTTCAAAGACAGGAAATGGAAGGAGACAAATTGGATGAAGTTGGTCCAAAGACACAAAATTCCAATTATTTAGATAAGTACCAGGGATATAATGTAAAACTTTATAAATATAATTATTTTGTTATCTATTTTATTTTCTATTTTCTGTTTATCAAGTTCACAGTACTGTGTGTCATACATAAAAGTTGTTAAGAGGTAAGCCCTAAGGGTTCTCATTGATGAATGTTCATTAAACTTACTGTGGTAATCATTTCATAATATATGTAAGTCAAATCATCATGCCATATACCTTAAACTTAGACAGTGTTGTATTTCAGTTATATTGCAATGAAATTGGAAGAAAAAACAAAGTACATGTCTTATATACAACATTTTTGATAGTGTTAAATTTAAATATTTTATTTTGCTATTGTTTTATATCTATCCAAAAAATTTTTGGTTCCTCTATTCCTACTTTTATTTTCTTTTGGGTTAATCAAATGTTTTTTAAAAAATTTCATTGAATTCTTCTGTTGGCTTATTATCTATACTTTTTCTATATTTTTAAATATATGAATTGCAGGTTATACTATGAGTTCTTAACCTAGTCCACTTAGAGTTTAAATTATTTGTTCAGTTGCTGAGTCATGTCCGAGTCTCTGCAGCCCCATGACTGCAGCACACTAGACTTCCCTACCTTCACTATCTCCCAGAGTTTGCTCATATTCACATCCATTGAGTCAGTGATGTTCTCTAACCATCTCATCCTCTGCTTCCCCCTTCTTTCACCTTCAATCTTTCCCAGCATCAGGGTCTTTTCAAATGAGTCAGCTCTTTGCATGGGTGGCCAAAGTATTTCAGCTTCAGCATCAGTCCTTCCAATGAATATTTAGGATTGATTTCCTTTAGGATTGACTGCTTTGATCTCCTTGCTGTCAAAGGGACTCTCAAGAGTCTTTTCTAGCACCACAGTTCAAAAGCATCAATTCTTTGGCACTCAACTTTCTTTATAGTCCAACTCGCACGTCTGTACATGACTACAGGAAAAACCATAGCCTTGGCAATATGGACCTTTGTTGGCAAAGCGATCTCTCTGCTTTTTAATACGCTGTCTAGGTTTGTCCTAGCTTTACTTCCAAGGAGCAAGAATCTTTTAATTCATGGCTGCAGTCACCATCTGTAGTGATTTTGGAGCCCAAGAAAATAAAATCTGTCACTGTTTCCACTTTTCCCCCATCTGTTTGCCATGAAGTGATGGGACCAGATTCTGTGATCTTAGTTGTTTGAATGTTGTTTTAAGCATGCCTTTTCACTCTTCTTTTTCACCCTTCATCAAGAGGCTCTTTAGTTCCTCTTCACTTTCTGCCATTAGAGTGTTACCATCTGTGTATCTGAACTTGTTGATATTTCTCTGGGCAGTCTTGATTCCAGCTTGGGATTCATCCAGCCTGGCATTTTGCCTGATGTACTCTGCCTATAAGTTAAATAAGCAGGGGGACAATATATAGCCTTGACAAACTCACTTCTCAATTTTGAACCAGTCCTTTTTTTATTCCATGTCCAGTTCTAACTGTTGCTTCTTGACCTGCATACAGGTTTCTCAGGAGATAGGTAAGGTGGTTTTAAGAATTAAACCATCTCTTGAAGAATTTTCCACTGTTTGTTGTGATCTGCACAAAGTCTTTAGTGTAGTCAATGAAGCAGAAGTAGATGTTTTTCTGGAATTCTCTTGCTTTTTCTATGATCCAGTGGATGTTGGCAATTTGATCCCTAGTTGTTCCTTTGCCTTTTCTAAATCTAGCTTGTACATCTGGAAGTTCTCCGTTCATGTACTGCTGAAGTCTAGCTTGAAGGATTTTGAGCATTATCCTGCTAGCATGTGAATTGAGTGCAATTGTATTGTAGTTTGAACATTCTTTGGCATTACCCTTCTTTGGGATTGGAATGAAAACCGACCTTTTCCAGTCCTACGGGCACTACTGAGTGTTCCAGATTTGCTGGCATATTGAGTGCAGCACTCTAACAGCATCATCTTTTAGGATTTGAAATAGCTTAGCTAGAATTCCATCACCTTCATTAGCTTTGTTCGTAGTAATGCTTCCTAAGGCCCACTTGACTTCACACTTCAGGATGTCTGGTTCTAGGTGAGTGACCACACCATTGTGGTAATTCAGACCTTTTGTGTATAGTTCTTCTGTGTATTTTTGCTACTTAATCTCTTCCGCTTCTGTTAGGACCTTTCTTTGCATTCATTTATAACTATATTTTCCTTTAAATTCTTAAATCTATTTATAATAGCTGCTTTAAATTTCTTGCCTGCTAACTCCAGCATCTGGACCTTGGGTTGATTTCTTTTGGCTTTCTTCTCTCTTGACATTTTCCTGTTTCTTCTCGTTTATTAATTTTTAAATTATGTATTGGACATTGTGAGGGGCATGTTGTAAAATTCAAAGATTCTGGATTCTGTTATCTTCCTCTAGAGGTTATTGATTTTTTGCTTTGCCAGACTGTTAAACTTGATTATACTCAAACTCTAAACTCTGCTGCTTTTGCTGAAAGTGAAAGTGTAGTCGCTCAGTCCTGTCTGACTCTTTTTGACTCGGTGGACTGTAGCCTGCCAGGCTTTTCTGTCCATGGAATTTCCCAGGCAAGAATACTGGAGTTGGTTGCTGTTCAGTTCTCCAGGGAATCTTCTGACCCAGGGGTCAAATCCCGGTCTCCCACATTGCAGGCAGATTCTTTACCATCTGAGGAACCAGAGAAGCTGTTTTTGCACTGGATAGTAATTGAAATTTTTGTTCAAATCTTTCACGTCTTTCACCCCCCCCCCCCCCCCCCCCCGCCGCCCCAGGCTCTTTGGAGTCTCTTCTATACATGAATAGATCAAGAGCTAAGGATTTAGCAGATTTATACATAGATTTTTGCAGTTCCCTCTTTTTAAATATTCTTTTTATAACTTTCCAGCCTCTCTGACAGTCTGAAACTCTTATCTTCTCAAACCAATTGATTATGATTTCTCAAACCAGTAAGTCTACAGTTTTCTGGTTGATTTTCTATTGCCCCTCCCTGCTATGCTGACTAGAGTGCCCTCTGGCAAAAAGCTGTATACAGACAAATTTCTCCTGCTGCAGTTCACTTCTTTTCTGTTATCCATAGATGCATAACAAATCACCCCAAATATAGTGGCATTAAACAGAATCAATCACCTATTATTACTATGGTTCTAGGGTTTGCCTGAACTCAGTTGTGTGGTTTTTGCTTGGCTCTTCTACTGTTGTAATCAAATGGAGGCTAAAGTCATCTTGAAATCTCCCTCACTCTCATTGATTTGACAGTTGATGTTGTCTTTTGGCTGGGACTAGGTTCGACTTTCAAGTAGAATACCTGTGCATGACCTCTGCCTGGGCTTTTTAATAATAGTTGGTTTCTAAGAGCAAGCATCCCAAGAGAGAACCAGATGGAAGCTGTGTTTTCTTTTATTAACTGGCCTTGGAAGTCACACAGTGTCACTGTCACAAAGAAAAGCTTCTATCCAAGTGGAGGGAATTAGACTCCACCCTGGTGGCTCAGAGGGTAAAGCGTCTGCCTGCAGTGCCGGAGACCCAGATTCGAATCTCAGATCGGGTTCAAATCTCAGATCGGGAAGCTCCCCTGGAGAAGGAAATGGCAAGCTACTCCCATACTCTTGCCTGGAAAATTCCATGGATGGAAGAGCCTGCTAAGCTACCATCCATGGGATTGCAAAGAGTCGCACACAAGTGAGCAACTACATTTTTGAGGGTGAGGAGTGTCAAAGAATTTTTCAGACATGTTTTAAAACTATCAAACCTTCTTTAAAATGTTGTGTTCCATTCAATTTCTCCTTGCTTTTGGTCATTCTCTAGGACTTTCAAATAATTACTTTTTATGTAGATAATGTCATGTTATCTGGTAGTCCCTTATAGACTACTTCGTCATTACCAGGAGTAGAACTTCCTCTCCTACTTTTCTTCCACCCGTAGCACTCATCACCTTTGCCATTCATATTAACTTGTTTATAGTGTGTCTCTTCCCATTAAAATGCAAGCTCCATTAAGTTGGGATTTTCTCTCTGGTAACTGCTAGGCGCATAGTAGGTGCTGCACAAATTTTTGTTGAATGAATGATGAATGAATTTTCAACTCTTCAAAATAGCCACGAGTAACCAAATCCTCTTGATAAAAGAGGAGTACAAATTATAGAGCCTTGTTCCTTCAACATGGTTACACTGGTAGACTGGCATATCTCAGATTCACTTTTCCTTGACTTACCAAATAGAGCATAGAGATTTTGACAGTTTGTTCTCCTCATTCCTTTTGTATGTGTCAGTTTAGCAGGCTAGGTAACTGATTACAGGTCAGTGGAAGTACCATGTTATGTACTTTGTGACGTGTAAAGCACTGTGAGATTATAAGATATATCAGGTAATTACATGCAGTTGCACCTGGTAGGCCAGGTCTTTACAGATTTCGTTTTGAAAGCATATTTTTGTATGTGTGTGTGTTTGTACATTATTAAGGAATGAGTATTTTGACTTTCCAGAACAATAATGAAAGTTATAGCTGTATGTTTATGATAAAGACCTTACTAGGTTCTTATTATCTTTTTTTTTTTTTAGGAACTTAAGAGATTTCAGAACTTTGTAAAATGCCGTCCTCCTTTCGATGTTGTCATTGATGGGCTCAATGTTGCCAAGATGTTTCCTAAAGCTCGTGAATCTCAAGTTGTAAGTACAAGTTTTGTTATTTCACATCTCTAGAAATATATATTGGACCCATTATGTGATCTTCCTTGGTTCTCTTACTTCCCCATTTTCCCTTCCTCTAAAAGTAAGCTCTCAAAAGTGCCACAGTAACCAACCAGTCATCTAAGATTCACTGTTTTTGTTTCTGACAAGCAAGTGGCTCCTACTGGCTGAGCAAGAGTGAGAGACCCAAAAGTCTGTGTAATAAAGGGCCAGTTCAGCCTTTTTTGTGTAACCGTTAGGTAATCTTCTAGGTCTCTACTCTTTGGGTTATTCTATCTTGTCCCTGTGGATCACATCCCTCCACTTGAAATGTGTCAACGTGTAGTATTAAGAGGTATTAATCACTCATTGGGGCTTCCCTGAAAGCTCAGTTGGTAAAGAATCCGCCTGCAGTGCAGGAGACCCCAGTTTGATTCCTGGGTTGGGAAGATCCACTGGAGAAGGGATAGGCTACCCATTACTCACATTTGTATTCTTCCAGACATACTAAGTTCATAAATTAAACTAGGCATTTCTTTTTTTGGTAAGGTAATCATTTGTTCTATCAATTTCTAAGTGTCCTAGTAGTTTCTAATAGGAATATTAGGATTTTTTTATAGCATAGTGAGCAATTATTTTAATTCTCATTTTTACAGATTAGAAAATTAAGGCCAATTTTGTATAGTACATCCTTCAAAAGCAGTCATAACATCAAAATTTGATTGTAGAGAGCTCCTGGGTTTCAGACTTGTGGCTCTTACCACTGGCAATCTATGGCCATTTATCTGTAGTTAAACTATTATTTTGTAAAAATTGCTGCCAACTTAAAAGATTTTTCTCAGAGATGCTATCAATACTGGTCCAATTTGACCATTTATACTCAGAAAAGCTTGCAAGTACTCACAAAGGACAAGGTTGATTTATAGAAATTTCTTTATATGCCTTTCCTTATTTTTATGGTCAGGTATGTACTTTTTACTCCTTTATTTTTAAAAAGCACAAAAGTAAGTTGAAAACATTTTTGTCTCTTAGGTACTTGAAGGGCCTTTTGAAGCAGTAACATTGACAAAGACAAAGCCAGAATAGGAAACATGAAACTATTATCACTAAGGCCTGGTAGAGCTCAGAATCAGAAGGGTTCATTCCCATCTAATCTGTGAGAATAAAAAGTTTCTTGTTTGTGTACTTTTTGTTTGACTTTCAGCTTCAGACAAAGCAAAAGATTAGCTTGCCAGAAATATGTAGCCCAAATGGGCTCACTTCTGCCAGTACCATGTTGAAGATGTTGTAGTGGACACATCATCGAGCTTTGTGGGAGAAAACTGTGCACATTTTTGAAGATTTTAGCAGATTTTGGCAAGTACAGAGGCAGAGAACAAATGATGGGCCAGGGAAATCATGACGTCTTTCACTACTTTTAGCTTTTACTCTTTAAATAATTTAATGTAAGCAACAGCTTATGTGGCAAGTAGTTGTTATTACCCAGCTTTTCAGAGAACTTGTGGCAGTGCACTGGCATTATATTTGGGAAATTTCAGCTTGAAGACTCAGCTTTAAGAGACACCACCTGAGTAGCATTTAATAACATTTTAAATAGCTTTAAAGGAGCATTTTAGATAAGAAGTTAAGAACGGGGATTCTGGAACCAAGCTCTTTATATTCAACCTACCACTTTAAATTGCTTTCATAGTTTGAGTGATTTATTTAACCTCTCTGTGCCTTACTTTCCCAATTTGTAAAACAGACCTAATAATAGTACCTATCTCTTAAAGATGTTGTGAAGAATACTTGGTACATACTAAGTACCTAATAGGTGTGACTATTATTGATTACTATTCAAAGTAACTTCCCAAATGGAACAGTAATTCTTGCTTTCAGTTATCCCCTGTTGAGCAGTTTAAGATTTTCTCCTGTTATGTCATCCATGTCAATGGAGCTAAAAGGAAATAACAAATCTCTGCCTTAGTGTTAGATTTAGTATTCGTGTTAGACTCTAGGTGAGGTACTCAAATAATGCTTGGTTGAGAATTGAAGCCAGTTCCATCAAAAACTTAAGAAAAATTTAAAATATAATTTTAAGAAATGTTATTTTCTTATGATTATAAAAGTAATGCATGTTCATTGTAGAAAATTTGGAAGTTACAGAAAAGAAAATTATATATAATCCTAACATTCAACTATAATCACGGTCAATGTTTTATTTCCTTGCAGTATTTTTCTATTTTTTTTACCCTAAGTGAGCTTATATATCTATATTTTAATTTATAGTTGTTGAAAACTCTGAATAAAAGTGAAACTATAAAGGAGTAAGAGAAATGAGGAATGTTTTAAAATATTTGAGATGAAAGGACCTTTGAAGCATATATAAAATTCAGGAACCCTAATGGGAAGAATAGAGAAATTTGCTGGACAGTAAAAAAATACTATAACATTGTTTAAACATAAAAACAAACTGAAAAAAAATTGTAACACAAATGATAAAGGGCTAATTTCCTGACTGTACCAAGGTTTCTTATAAGTAAGTCTGTAAGAAAAAGAAGAACCAAGCAGTAGAAAAGTGGTTTAACCTTATTCATAATTAGTTATGCAAATGAAAATGTTTGTCTTCTAGACTGGCAGAAATTTAAAAGTTAGTAGTATCCAATATTTTGATTGGTTTAGAGAGGTAGAGAGGAGGGTTAGGATTCAAAACCAAAAACCAAGAATTAGGATTCCTAATCTTTTCCTTTGTGCACACTTGAAGACAACTATATTTAAGAGAGAGAAAAAGGACAAATGAGTAGGTTAAGAATATTTCTTTTCTGGGCTATTTTATTAAACTTTGTTTACAAATTTTAAAAATGTTTGAGCATTTTTAGATGCTGTTAGGTACAGTGTTTTTTGGTGGGTAATTTGGCAATAACTTTGAATGCCTAAAAGGCTGAAATTCTTCTCTTAGGAACTGTTCTATTCACACTAGTATATAAAATTTTATGTCCCAGTGTGTTAGTTACAGCATTGCTTGTAAGCAGAGAAGTCTAATCAACTTAAATATCTATCAGTCTAGGACCTGATATATATTGAAACATCTATTTTAAATGAATGAGATAGATCTGTATGTACTGATATGGAATGAGTAATGAGCCAAAGTAAGTGTAAGAAACGAGTTGTACAGCAACTGTATGGCCCCACTTGTGTTCAAAGCAAACCAAAGGGTTACTCATATATAAATGTTTGTTAGGTAAATTTGTATATGACTGGAAAATTCCAGAAGTTAACACATAAAAACTTTAGGATAGTTAACTTTAGGAATTGGGGATATAGTATAAGACAACAAGAGAATTTCAATTTTGTATGTTTATTTTTAAAATTTTCTTTCACAATGAGTATATATTTAAAATTTAAAACTTATCATCAGGAAAAGTCAAAAGGCATTCTTGGTAAATATTCTAAAATAACTGTATCTTATGGATGTACCACAGTTTTTTAATCATTTGCCTGTTGGTGGGCATGTTAGATTGTTTCTCGTTTTTCACTATGGTAAATAATGCTTGGAAGAAGATCTCAGGATGTTTCAGATGATTTCTTGAAAATAGATTCCCAGAAATAGGACTCTTGAGTCAATGGGTATGGATAATTTTAAAGGTCTCACTATATATTACCAAATTGCTTTCCAAAATGATTGAAGCAATTTATATTCCCACCAACAGTTATAAAAGTGCCCAAATAGGATACATTTATTTAAAGTTGCTCATTACATGATTGCTTCAACTATTTAGTTGCATTTGTGCTATGAATCTGCTAAGTGAATAGAGCTGGACAGTTTTTAACCAGATTCCTTAGCTGAAACATTTAAAAAATTTGTAAACAAACATTAATAAAATAGCCCAGAAAGGAAATATTCTTGACCATTTTATTTGTCCTTTCTCTCTCTCTCTCTCTCTCAATATGGTTGCCTTTAAGTGTGCACAAAGGAAAAGATTAGGAATCCTAATTCTTGAATTTTTCATCTTTGTGTGTGGAATCTTCCAGCCTTTTTCTGTGGAATAATGTACAGCTCATTTATGTTCTTCTCATGAACTCTCTGCATTATATGTTACAAATTCTACTTTGTCCTTTTGCATTAATGGTTAATTATATAGCCAGCATTGTTCTCTGTAAGTTCATAAATAAGAAGAGACCATTTAAAATTCATTACTTAGGGAGTAGCACCTTGATCATATATCTTGAACTCAGAACCTACAGCTTAGGTGTGATTGAGATTTAAGGAACTAAAAATAGTTCTGGTTGTGAATTTATTTTCTCAATTTTCAAACATATCTTTTTATATTTGGAATTTTTTGGAAGTCAGATTATATCTTATAATTGATGTCAGTAGAAACTTGCCAGTTACGATGCAGAGTTGAGACTTAACTGGTGGTTACCATTGCCTGAGAATGTGCAGGTTTAGCTGTACACAGCATGTGTTTTCTTTTCTTGGAAGTTTTAATTTTTTTATTAAACTTTACTTTATATTGGAGTATTAGCCAGTTAACAATGTTGTGATAGTTTCGGGTGGACAGCAGAGGGACTCAGCCATACATATACATGTCTCCATTCTCCCCTAAACTCTCCTTCCATCTAGACTGCCATATAACATTGATCAGAGTTCTCTTGGGTTACACAGTAGGACTTATTAGTTATCTGTTTTATATATAATAGTTTGTTTCTGCTCATCCCAAACTCCTAATATATTACCCCCTTCTTCCTCTCTTGTAACATAAGATTGCTTTCTGTGGTTGTGTGTCTGTTTCTGTTTTGTAAATGAGTTCATTTGTATCATTTTTTAGATTCTTCATGTAAGTGATATCCTATGATATTTGTCTCTGTTTGACTTAATGTGATAATCTCTAGATCCATCCCTGTTGCTCCAAATGGCATTATTTCATTGCTTTTGTGGCTGAGTAGTATTCCATTGTATATGTACATCACATCTTCTTTATCTGTTCATCTGTCACTGGACACTTAGGTTGCTCCCATGTCTTGGCTATTGTAAATAGTGCTGCTGTGAACGTTGGGATACATTTATCTTTTCAAATTAGAGTTTTCTTCAGGTATCTTCCCAGGAGTGGGATTGCTGGATCATATAGTAACTCTGTTTTCAGTTTTTTAAGGAACCTCCATACTGTTTTCCATAGTGACTATACCAGTTTTTATTCCCACCAACAGTGTAGGAGGGTTCCCTTTTAGAGAAACAATCTTAAATAGATGATAAACCAACATAATTTAGAGTACAGTGAGATTTAGATGGGACTAGCCTTGACCCTTTCTAATTCATTTGTTTCTCTCTTTAGTTGCTAAGTCTTGTCCAACTCTTGCAACCCCATGGACTGTAGCTTGCCAGGGTCCTCTGTCCATGGAATTCTCCAGGCAGGAATACTGGAGTGGGTTGCCATTTCCTTCTCCAGGGGATCTTCCCGACCCAAGAATCGAACTCAGGTCTCCTGCATTGCAGGCAGATTCTTTACCAACTGAACTATGAGGGAAGCCCAATTCATTTGTTTAATAAAACTTGCTACTCACCTTTTAGATGTTTTTCAAGAGTTAAGTGTATTCTAAAAAAAAAGAGTTAAGTGTATTCTGCTTTTAAACAGTACTTTTTTTGTTGCACTTTTTCAGAAGAAAGGTTTTGGTTTGCATTTTTACTTTTGAGAAGAAGGAAGGGTTCTGAGTAGCTGGTAGATTAATTATATAGCTTTCATTTTAAGAAGAACAGAGCATCTTGGCAGGGAATTCCAGTGTAGAATCAATTACTGTTTACTGAGCACTGTTCAGTGCCAGGTAAAAGGTTTTGAAGTGTGAGGATATGTCTGCAGGCTGATAAATGCTATGAATGCTGGAACATGACTAGGCTAATGCTTATGTTATGTAAACAAGAAAGTCATAGTATACTTTGCATCCTTTTGTCCATGACAGTGATTCTTGTGTTTATATTTGATTCTTTTCTTAAAAATTTACTTGGAATGTCAGAATGGAGAATAATGTTTACCCAAAATACATGGGATAAGAATTTTTTTAAAAAAATTCTAAGTATTACAAAATGGTTTTGTAACATTTTCTCCAGAACATGTTGTAATTTTGGAGAAACAGTGACTAGATTAGAAAGTGTTAGGTATGAACCCTTGTGTAACACTTGAGCCAACCTTTATGTAGCACTTAGACTAACATCTCTTTTTTGTTACCTGCTGCAAGATGTAGTGTTTTGGATTTTCTTGATTTCAATTTCTTTTAATTTAATAAACTATGTTTATGGAGCAGCATGGGTTATTTTATGAACAGTCATTTCCAAACAACATGTTATTTTGGCTCTTATAGATACTTTTGAGGAAAAGCACTGCATAAATGAGGCTTAGAGATTAAGTTTAATTAGCTAAATTTAAGTAATTAAATTTAATTAAGTTAGAAATTACATAGAAATTAAGTTGTAGCCATTTTTTAAAAACTTAAGTGAGTGAGTGATTTTCACCACTGTCCTCCAAGGATTGTAGCCTCAGCTACTTTTTTCAGTAACCCAACATCCAGTTGACTGACAAATTTTAATGATCGTAATTCCCAAGTATATCCTGTAATCTAACCATTTCTTTCTGTCTTCATTAACATCATCTCTCACCTGAACTCCCAGCTGTCCTCCTTGCTTCTTCATCCTTGCCTCACTGATTTTGTAGGATACTTAGAATAAAAGCCATGTTCCTTTTCATGGATTGTAGTACTTTTCATCATCTTATCTTTACCTCTGTTTTCAACCTCATCTCTGGTTTTTTTTCTTTGCCTTTCACTGAATTATAGATACAGTATAACTTTTCCTGTTTCTCAAACATACCAGAGGTCTTCCCTGATTCTTCTGAAGTAACTTTACGCTCCTCACCCAACCCCTCCCTGTATTTTCAGATATACAGACTTAATTGTTTCTGTGGTGGATGATGTGAGTAAAGTCATCTAGGACCAGACAATGTCCAGGCAGCCTGCCAGCTGATTGTGAGCACGTGAATTAGCCTAACCTGTAATATGTGGAACAGAATAATATCCAGCTGAGCCAACCCGTAGTGTTGTGAGAAAGGTAGTGATTATTTTAACCCAAGGTTTTGAGTGGTCTATCACACAGCAGTAGATAATTGATTTAATTCCTTCATAGCACTTAGTATCTATAGTTATCTATACATTTCTCTATTTACTTTATTAGTGTCCTCCATTACAATGCAAATGCCCTGAGATTCAATGTCTTGTGTACTTTGCTTGCAGTCATATCCTCAGCACTGAGAAAGGGGCCTTGAACATAATAAGTACTCAGTAGGTACTTAGTGAATGAATGAAAGAATGAACAAATGAATGTAAAGTAATTCATATAACCTGTTAGAAATGACTTAACTGCTTTTCAGGATTAACTGAAAGACTTCTTGAGTTTTACTCTTGGCTGCTTACTTCACGCAGTAGCTGTAGGACCTAGGCTAAGTTATGTAACCTCCTGGTTCCTTTGTAATGATTAAATGAGCTAATTCTTGGAAAGCACTATTGCAGTACCTGGCACTTACTCCAATAAATGAAAAAGGAAAAAAGCCACAATAACCCTGTGAGTGTATTTAGTTGTTCATGGTCTTAACTTTATAAAAATAAAAGCATAGTTTTCTTTTATGATGTGTTTAGTCTCTTAATTTAAATAATTGACTAATCTTGTAGTTTTTTTCAGTTTGAGATCTTAATTCTTTTTGAACCTAAACTTAGTCTGTAAATGGCTAACTTCTCTATAGAGTAAGTAAATAAGAAATATACCAACAGTACAGAGAAAATAAAAGACTGACTATATTAGTCAGGATAGGCTAGGTAATGCTGCAGTAATAAGCTCAAATTTTCAGTGGCTTAAAATGAACCATTTTTTGTTCATGCTGTATGTCCATTTTAGGTCATCTTTGTTATCACCATTCTGATTCCAGGACCCAGAATAACTTTCTGGAATATCGCCAGTCGCTGTGGCGGAGGGAAAAGGGAAAGTCGTGAAGTACACAGTGACTCAGAGCTTCTGCTCAGTTGTGATTCCAGCAAACACAAGCTGCATAGCTAACCTGAGTTCAGCATGATAGGAAAGACAGTCCTACCATGTTTCTAGAAGGAGAAAGAGGATTAATATTTTTTAACAGCTCTGATGACTACCACACTGAAGTTAGTGATGTCTTGCCTGTTACAATGGTCAAGTCCAGGAACCAGAAATGAGGTTTATCTTGTCAGCGCAACCTGTCTGTGCCTAGTTCTTTTTTCAGTATCAGATTCCTTTACTGTGGTTTTATGTGAGAAGAACTGATGCTTTTATTGATCCTTTTCCCGAGAATGATCAAGTAGGAATTCTAAAGTCTCTATAACGCATACTTTACACATACTTTCGTAACTTTCATTTTTAGGTGGATTTTTCTTTTGAGCCACCAAGTCATCATTCATAATTGGTGATGTAAGTTTGCTTGGGGGGACAGGGAAATACTGAACTTTCACCCAGAAAACAAAAGGATATAAAGTAGAAAACTTCCTTTTTCTCCCCCTGCATTTTCCCCTCTCGTTAACCACTTCCCCGTCCCATCATAAACATACCTACCCAGGATTTAGTCCTAATGTTTGTGTTTCTTGCTCCTTTTGCAGGTTGCATTTAGGGTTTTCAGTTTTTCATAAGCTCCTCTAGTGGATGGTGTATAGGGGGAAAAGTACATCATTTTAGTTATTCTTGCTAGCTGTTCCAAACTCTGTTCCCTATTTTTGTAGATAACAGAGAATTGATTTAAAATAGCTTCCACAGAAAGAAAATTTATAATGTAATTTAAAAGAATTATGTTCAGGCATCAGCACCAAATGCTTTCATTCTTACAGCATGCTTAGGGCATTGAATAGAAAGTAGTTTGATAGAAGCACTGCAGAATTTGTTTTGATTGCCATCTCTTTTTGGTTTTACTACAGTGAGAGAAAAATGGAAGAAAGGGTATTAGCCATTAAAAGTCATTCGGCAGTAGCATTTACTTGGCAGTGAGTTCTCATTTTTTTCCTGCCACCCAAGTTATTTTATTTCTTTCTATTGATTTACATAACCCCTTGTAAATGTTTCAATACCATAAAGAACCTAAGATAAAATAAACTATGCTCGGTGTTTTTTGGTATGTGTTTATAAAACCTGGGCATATTTTTTTTTGACCAAATTATAGAAATGTTTGGAGTTTGACACCAGCTGTGCTTGAAATTATGTTTCAATAATGTTATAGTGACAAGGAAACTCCTTATTATGTTTGTAAGCGCAAATGTTAGATTAAGTATTGAAGTAAAATTTTTATTACACCTCCTCAACTTTTAATATTCTTCTCTGTGTAATTGTTTCTCCTGCTTAAAGACTAGCTCTTAAGGTCTGGGTTTAGAGGTAGAAGGTGTTTTTCCTGGGGTTTCAGAACTTGGGGGTCATGCTGTTTTTATTGCTTTCAAAGAAGGCTGACCCATGTCTGCTCTGAGGTGTTTGAGTAATTTTTTTCCTGTATTGAAATCTGGAATCAAGAACGTGTCATTTTTCCCAGTTTACTTTCATAAATTTTACTCATTGCTAATGATTGGAGATAAGTGATTGGAGATTACATCTAAGCATTTTAATTGTAGTTAACTACTTAACAATAGTTTCTTTCCAGTGCATTTTAAAAAGTGATTCTTTCAGTGTTTTTAAGGTGAAGAGTTACAGGAACAATTATTAATCCAATTATTTCTAATCCAGGAATGGACTTCACTTTTTACTTTGTAGAATTATATATATTTATGAGTACTTATTAGATTTCTTTTAAAAATTCATGTATTTTTAAAGAAAAGAAAATTTAAAATCTTTAAACTTAACTATTAATGTTTCTGCTATATTTTAGAATATTGATTCTCAAACTTTAGTGTGCATCAGTCTCACCTGGAGGACTTTCTGAAACAGGATTTCTGACCCTACACCCAGAGTTCCTGATTCAGAAGTTCTAGGTTAGGGCTGAGAATTTATATTTTTTAAAAGTTCCTAGGTAATGCTAATGCTACTGGTTTGGGGACCACATTTTGAGAACTACTGTTATATAAAGACACTCTGAAATGCACTCATACTGCTTTACAAAAACAAGCAATTATAGAAGTCACATACTCAAAATTATTAGAAGTCTAAATAATTCTTAGAGTAGGAATCTATTTTTTAAATTAAATATATAAAACTCATTTTACAGTACTGAAACCTGGTCCTAAGAATAATATACTTCTTCCACTTTCAAAATAGAAGTTTGTCAAGTTTCCGTAACCAACAGCTATGTTACCAAGTAGTTATATTGGCATTATGATGATTAAAGTCATTCTGTGCCTAGAGAATAACTTAAAAAAAACAAACAACTCTGTTAAATGGTCCAAAGAGAATATGTTAATTGGGGAGAACCTGAGATTGAAAGTAATTATATGGAATATCAAAGCAGTGGAATTGCATGTTTCTTTATAAGGCATCTGAAATAATCACCCAAATAAGTCACTGTTAGTATGTATTTATAAACCTGAAGATCTTTTTTTTAATCAGTGGAAACCATAAACTTGGACTGAAACTCTTAAGGCAACTCATCTGGTAGCATTTAAATCCTATTTCTTTGGGATTTAAGTCCTATTTCTTTGGGTTTCAGGAAGGTTTGATGAGTTCTGTCTTCCCTAATTTATTACGTGGGCATGGGTAATAGACCTAATCTTGACTCCTCATTTTAAAAATAGTTACTTTTAGCTAGTCAGGAGTGATTCCCCCAAGTGACTTGGGGAAATAAATAGGCAAGTGGATGACACCAATCCAGAATTCACTGAACACAAAAAATGGTTCTTGGGCTTTTTTCTTACTATCTATCTTTCACGACATGATAAGTCAGAGAAGTAACATTGCCCTAGGTCAAATAATGCCAAATTCAGGAGGTGCTGTCTTCTATCCACGTGCCATTCCACCCAGTTCACCTGCTTGATATCTATAAGAGTTCTGTCTTGTCATGTGACTGCTAGAATGGTCTGCACCACTCAGAATTATTCTTACATGTACCAATTGCTAATGAAGCAAATGATCAATTGTCAGAAAAGTGGATAATATTATTAGTGAAGTGATCGAAGAAGTAAGTAGAAGGATGAGGAAGTCAGGCAAAATTTCTATTATGTATTGGCCTCATGTCATTTTCTTTTCAAATATCCCCAAAAGATATACTCTGCATAGTGTTTGAAACAGAAATTTCCCCAATTGCATTAGTCAAGTGATCACATATCTTAAAACATCATTGTTAGGAAAACAGCGTTGCCAAGTTCCCGTATCTGTTTTCTCTCTGACGAAATCTTAATGGCAAGTTGATTCTCCTCTTGATGTGTCACTGATAATTTTTGTGTGATAACTCTTTAGGGTGTGGTGAGATTGTCTTTGTGAATCATTATTGTGTGTACTTTGCTTCTATGACAGTATTTTAAAACACGCCTCTGAGGAATGTGGTAGGTAGAGTGCAGATATAATACTTGCTTTAACCAAAAAAAATTGTTAAATATTTGTTAAGTCTGGTAAACAGCAATTCCAGAGTGAGTAGTACATTTACTTAAATATGTTTTTGAAGCTATATAAATTATTCTTACCTAATTATTGTTACAGTGATACCATTTTATTCGTTATTAATTTTGTATTAAGATACTTATTTTAAGATAAAAATGGTATTCTTAAAATAGTTTCTATTTCAGACCTTTCATCATTGTAAAGGCTGATTTTTCTCCCAGTCAGTTACAATTAAGATCAATCGATTAAGATCGATTCAGATCTTAGGTTTTATTGCATTGTTTCATTTAGATGTGGCTTTTTTCTCTGGGTATTTTTGTGACGTATTCACTGCCCTCCAAGGTGGAGATTATTTATTTATAGATTATTTTCTGCTCAACTTTGTTCTATAAGAGATATAAAATGCTTATAATAACATACAGAAAATAAAATAAACTTAAGAAAAGAGCACGAAAGGAAAATAAGCTTAGGAAAAATAAGAGGTTTGAAGTTGGTGCACGAAATTTATACCATGAAGTAAGTGCTCTATTAATTTGACTGTAAATTCTGTTGACAAACTTGAAGATGAAAGCATGATCCTTGATGAGCAGGGATCCAAACTTTTATCTGCCTGCACATCATTCATAAGCACCTCATAACCCCATTATAACATTTCTTTTTCCCTAAAGAAAAGCTCAGGGAAGCTAGGCTAGGGACAAGTAGGGGGAGAGAGAGCAGAAAGTGGAGGGGTTTGAAGACATCCAATTCTAAGATTTCTTCCAAGGAAGTTACTTCCACTATAGGATTCATTGATTTGTAGGATTCACATAATTCATGAATTCAAATAGAAGCAAATTGTTCAGGACAAGTACTGTTATGTATTGGCATAAGCCAAAGAGATTTCTCCCGTGGGCCCTAATGGTGCAGTGCATGCCCTTCACAGCATCCTTGTTATGACCAGGTGATTGAGCTGTGTAAACATCAGCCGTAAAGGAATCAGACACGTATGAGCTTGAGAGAGGCCTCCGATTCAGTAATTCAGTATCACTGATGCTCTCCAGTTGGTCAGAAGGCCTGATGGCGGAACTCATGCTTCTTGATCTCTTTGGAAAATGGGTAAGCTGATTTTTCACTTCTGGTCCACAGTAATTCACAGCAGTACTAAAACTTGTTTTAAATTTTTATAGTTATAATTTCATTGCAGTTAAAAAAATCTTGTTGGAAAGCAGATAACCTTAATATATCTCATTTGTAATAAATAAGATTTGAAGATATAGGTGAGTTTGAGTATCAGAATTGCCTTTGGATTTTGTTAAGTGATTATAGCAAGTACCATTTCTTTAATGTGAAAAAAGAAACTTATAAACTCAACATGACATCATTCAATCAGTAGAACATTTTTCTCAGTCTTGTCTGAACTATAAATACCAAGAACTTTCTTGTGTGTATAAAGTTATAGAATTAGTCTTAATTGAAGCTTTGCAGTTATATGTAATAGGTCTCCCTCTCCAGAAAAAGATATATACACATTATGGTATGAATGGCAGGAAAACTTCTTGAAAAATTTTTCATCTGTTTAGGGAAGAGGTAATAGGCAAATCTTACTGGATTTAAGCTTGGAAGATAAATGGAAACAGCAGTTCCTCTTCAAATGGACCAAAATAACCCCACAAAAATATACATAAAATGTTTTATCGATATCTATCTTTTACCAAAATAAGAACTTGAAAGGGGAAATCACAAAGCTGTGTAGTTCCGTGGGTGTGAAAACATTTTAAGTATACCAAATTATTCTTTCCAGTGTTTTGTTTTATCAGTTACATTTCAGTATCCATCACCTGTTGGTTATCACTTTGACATGTCATCAAAGAGAAAGAATGACATATAGACATTATAATATTTTGTTCCTTACACTTTGATTTCTAATTAAGTCCTAGCTTTAAGGAGTCACTTTGTGCTAGGATGTCAGGCTGCAGGCCTTAGTCGAGTCCTTCCCCATCCCCATGCACACACCCACACACATAGTCACTCATGCTCACAGGGTAGTGTCTAATTACAGGTTCTATTTGTGATTTTAACCTATTCATTGTAAACATTGACCCTGGAGGTGAGAACCACAGCAGGGGGTAGCTAACATGCTTTGATTTCTCTCTCTGTGTTAAAAATTGAATGCATTATCTCATGTAATCTGTACAACTCCATAAGGCAGGTAATATTATTATTTCTGTTTTACAGTGAAGAAACTAAGATTAGTTAGCTTGTCACATTGCTAATAACGAGAGGGTCAGTATTCAAAGTGGTCAGTCGATTCCACAGTCTGCTCATATCCTGATTCTCCTGTACTGCCGTGTACTGACTTGACATCCAGCTTGGATCTCAAGCTGCTATGTAATTCTTTTAAATATATTTTGAAAATAGAGAAATTGGTCACACAGTCTATGGGAAGCTTAAGCTTATTGGGTAATAAAAAGGAGGATGAAGTTACAGAGATAGAAAAAGTAAAGATTGGCTATTCATTCAACTCAGAAGTATAGCATCATCTTATATCTCATGTAAATAGTATTCTTTTTATTGGCATTATTTTTATTCAGAAAAAATTGATATGACATTTGTTCTCTTCATACAAAAAAATTATATACTTCCCCCCCTTTTTTAGATTTTTTTAAGCTTTTTATGAATAAAGTTTTATTTTAGAGTATTTTTAGATTTAGAGAAAAGTTAAAAAGAATATAGGAAATTCCCATATGCCTATATCTAGTTTTCTTTGCCATTAACATCCTCCTTTAGTGTGGTACATTTGTTACAATTAAGAAACCAGTGTGGATACATTTTCTTTACCTAAAGGTCATACTTGCTCAGATTCCCTTAGTTCTCATTTGCTGTCCTTTTTATGTCATAAATGTCCCTTTTAGGAAACCAAATTACATTTAATTGTTGTGTCTCATTAGACTCTTCTTGGTTGTGACAGTTTCTCAGACTTTACTTGATTTTGATGACCTTGACAGTCTTGAGAAGTACTGGTCATTATGTAGACTGTCCGTCAGTTGGGATTTATATGTTTTTCTCATGATTAGCCTAGGGTTATGGGTTTGATATGCAGATGACACCACCCTTATGGCAGAAAGTGAAGAAGAACTTAAGAGCCTCTTGATGAAAGTGAAAGAGAAGAGTGAAAAAGTTGGTTTAAAGCTCAACATTCAGAAAACTAAGACCATGGCATCTGGTCCTATCACTTCATGGCAAATAGATGGGGAAACAGTGGAAACAGTGGCTGACTTTATTTTTTTGGGCTCCAAAATCACTGCAGATGGTGATTGCGACCATGAAATTAAAAGATGCTTACTCCTTGGAAGGAAAGGTATGACCAACCTAGACAGCATATTAAAAATCAGAGACATTACTTTGCCAACAAAGGTCCATCTAGTCAAGGCTATGGTTTTTCCAGTGGTCATGTCTGGATGTGAGAGTTGGACTATAAAGAAGGCTGAGCACCGAAGAATTGATGCTTTTGAACTGTGGTGTTGGAGAAAACTCTTGAGAGTCCCTAGGACTGCAAGGAGATCCAACAGTCCATCCTAAAGGAGATGAGTTCTGGGTGTTCGTTGGTAGGACTGATGTTAAAGCTGAAACTCCAGTACTTTGGCCACCAGATGCGAAGAGCTGACTCATTTGAAAAGACCCTGATGCTGGGAGGGATTAGGGGCAGGAGGAGAAGGGGACGACAGAGGATGAGATGGTTGGATGGCATCAGTGACTCAATGGACATGAGTTTGGGTGGACTCCGGGAGTTGGTGAGACAGGGAAGCCTGGCGTGCTGCGGTTCATGGGGTCGCAAAGAGTTGGACACGACTGAGCGACTGAACTGAACTGATCGGTTTGAGGGAAGAAGGTTGCAGAGGTAAAATGCCATTGCCACAGCATTGTTGTAAAAGTAGACACTATCAACATAATTTAACTACTGTTGATGTTAACTTTGATCACGTGCTGTGCAAGTGTTTGTCAGGTTTCTCCACTGTGAAGATGTTCTTTTTCCCCCCTTTTCATACTGTAATCTTTGGAAAGAAGTCAGTGTGCAGCCCACACTTAAAGAGTGAGTGGTCATACTCCACCTCTTTGGGGGCAGAATATTTACACAAATTGTTTGAAATTCGTCTGATCCAGAAATTTGTCTCTTCTCCCCTACTTACTTATTTCTTTAATAATTTATTTATAGTATTATGAACTCATGGATATTTATTGTATACTTGGTTTATAATCTAATGTTACTTTATTTTGTTGTTCACTTATTTTAGCTTTGTCAACTTCAAGCTTTTTGTTTGCTCCCATGTTCCTTTGACAAAACCCCCTAATTGTGTGTTTTTTCAAGTTCTTCCTTACTTCTGGCACTGCAAAATTCATTGCTGGTACAACATTATTTTTTTAAAAACTAAAAACATAGCTGATTAGGTAGGCTGCTTCAATTTTCTTTGAAGGAAAAATGTGCTATCTGCTTTTTTGATTATTGAGGACAATGAAAAGGAAAGGGTAGTATTTTTTGTACGTTTACTTCATTTCTCAAAATCAAGTAATATTTATTTCTGCCATATAGTGTAATGATTTTACCCAGTCACCTTTGATTTTTTTTCCCCCGGGGGTTAATCTGTTTGTGGTTTGCCTGTTTTGGAGGATCAGCATGTGTTTTGGATGTTCTTTTTTCCTTTTCTCTCTTCTTAGCAGTGGAGTATGAAGAGTCCAAGTCAAAGGAGAAACTGAAGTAATAGTATTCTCTTGTTCAGAGTGGCTCTCCTTTTCCTGTGTCTCAAGTGTTCCAACAGGAGCTATTTCCCAACTGATAACACTAGTAACTTCTAAAGGGAATAGTTATATAGAATGTTGGTTTTCATTATGATGCATTTGTGTAGTGTTAGAATTTTTTAAAATAATGAGCTTATATTTCTTTTATAATCTGGAAAATAATAAAGGTTTATTTTTAGAGTCAGTGGAAATGCAAAGAAAAGAACTTACCCTTTCTGTGGTTTGAAATGCTTTAGAACTTAACTTTTTTCCACACTTGATATACTGAACACTGTTGGTTATTTTGCATGAGTTTTGTTTGGCTCTGTCTGTGTTTTTTCACTAGTTTAGCTGTAGTCGTGAAACTGGCACATCTGCACACTTTATGTAACTGCAAGGTTATATTTAGATTTAAAGATTACTTGAAATTCTGTGATGATTGTCTCAAGTATGTAAGGCTTCTCTTTAGCAAAGTTATAAATACTTTATATGTAGAGACCTTTCTTCATGTATTTCTCATAAAAAGACAGTGATTTTGGTGTGTTGCTGTAAGGGAATAGGTAGGAATCTTTCCCACTGGTTCTTTGTTTTGCTACTTTTCCATGCTGTCCTGAGATTTGTTTTCTTTTTTATTTATAGCCACTGATTTTTCTGTTCCACACCTGCTGAACCTTAACACCCCGAAATTACTTACCCTTTGTGTCCTTCCTCTCTTCTTTAACTCTCCAACATTTACTTGCCAACTCAAGGAAAGTGTTTTCCAGATTTTCATGGGATATGGCTTGGTCTTAAAATGAAAGTGCTCCGTGGCCACTTACCTAAGTGCTTTCAGGCTCCAGAAGGAAACAACTCCCCTCTCTTTATTTCTCCAACTCCCCCCGCTGCCCCCTGCCAAAAAAAAAAAAAAATCTGAAAGTTTAAGCTGTTGCTACCTCACTTAAAAATTAAGATATTCCAAGATTTAATAGTAGAAAGAATAAGTAAAATATTGATAGAGCTTTATTTACATTTATTTGTGTCACTTTAGAAACCATAAAATGTGTCCTTTTGTCCTCTCCATGTGTTCTTATTTTTATGTCAGTACAGCACACACAGAACAACCAAACATTTATATAACTCAAAACCAAAGAAGTTTGGTTTACTATAACATTTGTTTGATAAATTTTAAATACAGCACCCTCCCTGCACCTGGATATGTTCACCAGCTCAAAAATTTTCTTAAACCCCATCCTTTTAGGATTTTTGTGCAGACTTCATCACACAGGCATGATCCATCATCATAGAATCAATTTCTGGCTCCTCTTGCCCTCCTAGAGGATGGAAGTGGGCTGGGGCTGAAAATTTCAAGCTTCTAAACATGGCTTGGTCTTTCTGGTGACCAGCCCCTATCCTGAAGCACTCTAGGAACCTACCTCATGAGAATAAAAGATGCATCTAACACCCTGGAAATTCCAAGGGATTTAGAAGCTCTGTTTCAAGAACTGGGATCAGAGACCAAAGATTAGAACAAAAGATGACCTTAGTACCTTTATCACTTAGGAAATTATAAGGGTTTTTGGAGCTCTGTGACAGGAACCAAGGGCAGAGAGCAATATATAATTTCTTATTTTACAAAGAGTAGAGGAAATTGAGGCAGGACAGTAAGGCAAGGAGTATAGGAACAGGGTGTTATCTGAAGGGGGAATGAGGTGTGTGGTCAGGTACGAGAGGATCCAGATGAAGGGTTGAAGCTGACGGTGTAAGAGAAAAGGAGTGAATGGCAGTGTAGAGTACTTGAGAGAGTAGAAATCGATAGGGTTCAACTCATAAATGGAGGAATTAGCCAAAACAAGAGGTATGGAGGGAAGGAGAATACAGTGTATGCAGCAGATATTTCCCAAAAGAGGATCTATTGTGTGACTATGGAACTTTTATTCACAGAGTATTTTGAAGGACTAGTATGTCCTTCATGCTATACTTGGGGAGATACTACCCTAAAACATAACTGTCTTTTGAACTTTCTAAGGCCTCAGTTACTGTTCACTTGTTACACAAAAAGCTGTAACAGATACTGAAAATTGTTTCCTTTTTTTCCTTAGTGTATTTTAATCCTGAATTCTTTTTAGAGTAAATTAAGAGTAATTTTAAATAGTGAAATTCTCTTTGTACTTTCTTAAAATTAGTCTACAAGAGCAAAGAAATTATATTAATATAGATTTACATTTTATCCACTTTTGCTTGATTCTTGTCATTAATAACATAGATTTTAGTGTAAAGATGTTCTTTTGGTAGAATTCATTTTGTATTGAGGTTAAAAAAAAATTTACCTTGAAAATAAAGTTAGAACATCCTAAAGTTTTTTTTTCTAATTGAATTGGTTCATTAAATTCTGAACCACTAAATCTTGAGCTTTGTAGTTCATAAATAGTATCTGTTATCTCCTTTAATCTGGCAACCACAAAAAGCTTCCTGCAGAGAAACAACTTACATTGTAGCATTTTACTTGCTTACCTTTCTCCTTTTTCATTTTTTTTCTTCCACCCTAAACCTTTGTTAAAGGTGATGCTCATGCCACATGATCATGTTACTGGAAAGTAACGTTGGGAGATTTGTGAAAGAAAGGAGAAAAAAAAAAGTTTTCTACTGAAAAAGAAATGGGTCAATAGACCGCAAGATCTAATGTTGAATTCTGTGCACACACTAAAGGCCTGTGTCAAGACTCCTGCCTTCTTAGTCACCAAGTTACTTCTTAAGAATACTGTTCTTTTCTTTAATAAATCACATTCTAATCACTTTATGACTTTAGTATATGTTTTAGAGCATGGAGTAGTGATACCAAACTCGTTTACTCTATCCCCACTGATTCCAATTATATTAATCAGAATGTTGTAATCATTTTATTCTTCAAATATTCATCAGAGTTTCCTTAAGGCCCTGTACAGAGTGTATCCAAAGTACAAAGGTGAAAGAGGCATAGTCTCTTTCCTGAAGGATTTTATAGTCTCCTAGGGGAAATAAGAGAAAAAGATAAATGTCTACAGACAGAATACAATCAGTGTGTTAATTGTACCAGTAACTCTGCATAGAAACTGCAAGTAACATTTCTTAGATTTTCCTAATTGTTCAAACTACTCTTTCTGTCCAGTTACTCAGAAGTAATAAACATTTATGGTGTTTCTAGTTTATTTACAATATTATTAATATTGTTTTTCTTAGTTTTAGCTAACACTTACTAAGAATTTCACACATGCCAGAAACTACTCTGAGTACCGTACATACATTATCTCATTTAATCCTCATAAGAGTCTTATTATTTTCACCTTGCAGATGGAGAAACTGAGGGTTAGAGAATTCAAGAAACTTGCCTTTGATAAATTTACAACCAGTAAATGTCAGATTTGAGCTGCAGCCCTAGGCTCTCTAATCATTAATTATCTTATCATTAAGATAAGTCTCTCTCTCTCTAGGGACCTTACCAATACATCTCTTTTAACAGAGGAAAACAGCTTCAGAATTGAAAGGAAAGCCATCAGCAGTGTCTGTTCATTTATTTTAATTAGCTGTTGACATGATCTTAAAACAGAAAATAGTCTGCCGATGAGTTCAAACTTGTTATCACCGTGGTTGTGTGTCCTTGTATGCACAGCTTCTTTAGTGTGGCTCTTTGTTCTCACTCTCCATAGCTCACCTTTGGAATCCTCTCTAGGCAGTTCCCCCATCTCTTTGCCTGCCCCACCCCTCAGAAGGTCCTCTTTCTCCCCCTACATCGTTCTCGTCTGTGTGCTTTCCAAGCAGCCTGCTTTCATCCCTGTCATAGCATCAGTCATATGATTGAATTGTCTAAGTTTTTTAATAGAAGGGACTGTTCTTCATTTTAGAAATCTCAATGTCCAACAGTGTCTGGCCTGTGGTGAGTATGCGAAAACTGTTGAATGGATGTTTGACTCAAGTGTTTTGAAGCTTGTGCAGAACACTCTGGAAGCCACCTCACATCACTTTGATAGTGGTGCTTATGGGGGACAATGTACCTTTTGGTTCTCCAGGGTTTCTGGTGAATAACAAGAGCTTTTCATATCCCTGAAGCCTTGAGGTCATAGATGGCAGAGGAGGGAGGGAATGCTGCTAGTGAATTCTCTCAGTGGGTCGGAGGACCCTGGTGTTCTGCTTCCTTCCCTCCCCAGTGAGAACAGGGCCATGCTGTAGAGTGAGGGGTAAGATAGTGTCAAACATGCAACCTCAGAGTCTGTCAGTAGCTCACTGTTGACTGATTGGGATCTCTGACAGGTACTGGCCAGGTCTACACTGTTCGGGCCCATAGTTTTTTAATGCAACTTCATATCCCCACCAATCAGTGTCAAGTTTGAACCTTTGTAGCTCATTGTGGGGATCATTCCTGAGTGTTTACCCCTAACATGAAATCCCTCTCTTCTTTATCATAAGTTTGTAGACTAGCAGCACCATCATCTATCAGATGGCAGGAAAACTGTGCCCCTTCCCCCACCATTTATTGACTAGATGACTGTAAGTAAGACAGCGGAGCTTCTTTGGGCCTCAATCCTCTCCTTTTGAAAGTGAGAGTCCTGAGTTTTTTGTGTTCCTGAGACTATGGAACTAAACTGGACTATTTCTCAAGGTCCATTCCCTATCCATTTTAAGATACATAATTTATATGAATTACTTCTAAGTGTGCCATTGTTCACTGAGAGGGTTGATCAGAAGATTTTTCCCTTCAGAGATTATCTATTTGCCATTTGTTTGCCATTTAGCAGTGCTCAAATTCTAACACGTGAATGTATTGCATTTAGTGTGTTGATTTTTAACCCCTAAGGTTTCCTGGTATTAATATCACATGGAGGCCTCTTATGGTGATTGTTTTTCTTTTATTTTTTTCTTTAGGGATAAGGACCTAATATGTTAAGCAAGAATATACTGCCAGACTATTTACCTAAGGACACCTAGCACCTTTGGGACATGTTACATCAATCAATACATGAGATAAAGGCTGAAATATTTTTGTGTAGACCTTTCAACTCTCTCTCAAAAAAGGTTCTTGAGCATTATATAAAAGCCCTTATAATTTTACTTTACCAGAAGCCTTACTTCCTGAAAACAGAAATCAGATTTTAAGAGTTAAGAACTATAGTCATCAGGAAAAAGTATCTCCTTCAGTATTACCGTAAATACATAAATAGATCATTGTCCTGTTCTCCACCAAGAAAGAAATGCAAAGTATACAACATTTTAACAGTGAGAGTATCTCTTAATGGGCTCCTAACCCCCCCAACTCTATCCTTATTCTACTGTTCCATACAACTGCAACCTTCCTGTTAGTTTTTTTTTTTTTTTAACATTTTATTATGAAAATTTTAAAAGTACATCAAAGTTTAAAGAATTTTATAGTGGATATCTACATATTCAACTCTTTGATTCTACTATTACCGTTTTACTATATTTTTTTCATTAGGTGTCTGTTGTTCTGTCTTATGTCCATTCATAAGTTTATGTGGACTTTTTCTGCATTTCAAAATAGATTACAGATATCTATATTTATACCTATTCTCTCTTGATCAGTATTTTCGTTTCTGCCAAAACTGACTGAACTCTAGTGTGTAGGCATAACCACTTCTGACTGACTCATGCAAGGCTTTACCCATATCACAAGCCTTTTCCTACAGTGCTGTTGGCCTGTATGAAGTGGTTTTCACAGAGTAGACCAGTGACATTCTAGAGGGACATTCTAATCAGCACTGTCCAATAGAAATATAATGTTATTTAAAATCTTCTAGTAGCCACATTAAAAATGTTAAAAGTGAAAAGTTCACCTGTTTGGTAAAATAACTTTAGCTTTTTTTTTAACCCATTGTAATCTAAAATATCATTTCAATGTGTAATTAATACTTTAGTAATTACTAATGAAATATTTTATATTCTATTTATATAGTAATTTTCATGGAAATCCAGTACATCTCAATTCTGATTAGTTCTATTTCAAGTGCTCAGTAGTAACTTGTAGCCAATATGTTGGACAGCATAGTTCTAGACTTTCAAACTTAATGGGTATACCATTCCTCCTCATAAATTTCCAATGTCTGAAAGTGCTGACATAGCAGTCAAATTTTCCTAATGAATGTGAAAGAAGTAGTGATATTCATCACAGCAAACCCTAATTATACCCTTTCGTGTTGAGGCCATTTTTATTCTTCATTTCCTTGTCAGAAACTTCCCATTTTTTCTCTTTCAATCACTTTTCATCTACACTCAGAGTTGGGTTATATTCCCTATACCAATATCGAGTGTATTTTATTACTTTTCTGCTGCCCTTCTTCTAATTTCAGGCTTTACCAGTTTGTCTTCTCTCATTTTTTGCTAGAACACTCTAGAACAGGTAAGATCTTTAAATTTCACTTGTAAAAATTAAAACTACATGCTAGTGTTAAAATATTAATGAGTCCAGTTATAAAAATTAAAAGTTGATCTTTGGTGGAATTGTTCTGTATCCTGATTGCAGTATTAATTAAAAGCTGTAAAATTGTGTATGTGCACCTGTATACATGCATACACACACATGCACAAATGAAGAAATTGACTAGTTGTTATGAATTGAAGTTTTTACTTTATTAGCTAGAAGAAAGACTTTTGTCTGAGTAACTGGAAAGATGTTCCTATTTATGAAGAGTAAAGGGTCTCTTATTTATTTGTCAGAAGACAGCTATATGCTTTCTTTCACCACTCACAGAATGTTTTTAATTTTGGACCATGAAGATGCTTCATCTCATTCTCTGATTTCAGTTAGTGTATTTTATCCAGAAAGTGGATAAGGAGAAGCCCCAGGTCATACAAAATATATCTGATTTCAGATACATCTGGGTGGTTTTTATTTTTAACTTTTAGCTTCTAGTTATGTGTTGACCAGCACATAGCAAAAACTTAGATTGGGAATTTGGCAAGGGTAGCAAAAATAACTAGTAATTCCGACAATGACACAATTTTGGAGGAAGAGGCTCATGTTAATAAATATTAATTGTCTTGAAAAATCTACATATGTGACTAGCTAGAAATACCTTAAGTGTTGCCTAATTCAGATGTTAGATAAATAGATTGATTTGAATCCCTGGAAGACTAAGACATGCCTACTGAGTTTTTGATAAAAGGAGCAAAACAGTTCACCTCCTCCAGTTTTCTTCAGCAGAGCAAGTCACACACTGTAGGCTTCACGACCACATCACATTGCATCTTTTTTTTTGGTAAAAATATGGAATGCTTCACGAATGTGCGTGTCATCATTGCACAGGGGCTATGCAAATCTTCTCTGTATCATTCCAATTTTAGTATATGTACTGCCAAAGTGAACACTCACATTACATCTTAATAGGACTGGCTCAGATGCCACCATGAAACTGATCAGCATTTTTAGTGGGTGTATAACACTGACAAGATTATTTTTTAATGTTTTTCTTAGATAATCATTTTATTCATGCCTTGCAATCACCTTACTCATTTACTTGTTTTTGTTTACTAACAGTTTCCCACCTACCAAGAATATAAGTTCCATGAGAATAGGGACCTTACCCCTTTTGTTCACTGCTGTATTCTGAGCACTTAAAACCATGCCTTGCACATAATGACTGCTCAGTAAATATTGTCAAAATAATGAGTGATTATCTTTATAGATTCATCAGTAGACAGCTATCAGCCAAGAGAAAATATCGCCAGGGCATCTTCTCTGTATACTTTAAAGACTGTCAGTGCTGTTGATGATAAAAGCTACACCTCATCCTTTTCACTTATCAAAATATTCATTTGTTTCTTTTGTCAATCATCTTTCGATGATGAGGAAAACACAGGGTATTTCAAAGAATATTGTCTGTCAGTGAAGCAGGGTACTATTTCAGATCTAGGAGTAGGAAAATGATAAAAGCCAAAATAACAATACCTATATTACTTTGGGAAAAGCCAAAATAGCAATACCTGTAGTATTTTATATTTTGGGAAAGAGTTATGTACTGTTTCAGAAGAAGAAGGTATTATCAATAGACAAATGTCTATTATCAATAGATAAATGCAGAAGTTGTGAAGTTTTATAAATTCTTATTCTGATTTGTGTCAAGCAATAGGCAAGAATGGACATGTCTTTCTAAAACAATACTTTTAAATGGCTGGGTGCCTAGACTGCCTAATGAGTATAGGCCTTCATACTTACTAAAGATTAGAAGAGTTATTATTTTTTGTCTTTAAAAAAATTTGTTGAAAAAAAAAATTTGTTGAATAAAAGATGGAAAGATCAGAAAAAATAAACTCTGGTTAGGATCTGAAGTGGGGCTCTGTTCCCAACTCTGTTGCTACCTCCCTTTGTGATGTTGGGTCCCCAGTTCCCTTGTTGATAAAAGGAGAAGACCAGGCTTAATAATCTTTAAAGACTCTCAGCTCTAAAAACTTAATGATTCCATCAGGCTCCCCATGAACAGCAATGCCTTTCTTCCAAAAGAGGGTGCTGTGGTTTTTCTGAGTGCTCTAGCATTTTCCTGAGAGGAACTGAAGAGAGGTACAATCTCAGCTTAATTTCCTGTCTTTAGACTTTCCGCTTTCGAGAAATACTGATTCCTTAAATTTATTTAGTTGTTTAGTTGAGGTGATGTAAACTAATTCTGATATTTTGATGTTATTGATACCTTTAAAAGCCTTTTTTAATATGTTGATTCAGAAAAATCTGGCAAATAAAATTTCTAAGAAAAAATAAAAAATACACAATCTCACCATTCAGTATTAACATTTTGGTGTATTTCTGGGTTTTTTTTTGTATCATTCAATTTTTCCCATATCTATAGCTAGAGAGAATGGGAGAGGGAGTAGAGATTTTACTTTGCTTTTGGCTTTTCCCATCTGGTGAGACTTTTTATAGAATTTGTTTTGGGAACTGTTGTTTATATAGCCACATTCTTATTCAATATTTAGGTTGTTTCTGTATTTTAATATTAAAAACAGTGATGTGAAGAATATCTTGGATGTGAATCTATGACATAATAGGTTCAGCTTTCTGAATCAAAAGCTATAAACATTTTAAGGTTCTTGATACATTTGTCAAATTGCTTTCCTGAAATATAGCCATTTTGATCAAATCATATATGGAATCATGCCATGTGTGACTTCTTATTTCTGGCTTCTTTCTCTTTTTTTAAATTCAAGTATAATTGACATATAACACCATAGTTTAAGGTGTACAACGAAATGATTGGATACTTGTATACACTGTGAAATGATCACCACAATTGGCTTCTTTTAATTAGCATGTTTTCAAGGTTTATCCATGTTGTAGCATGTATCAGTACTTCATTTCTTTTTATCATCAAATAATATGCCATTGTATAGATATACCACATTTTGTTTATACATTTATCAATTATATTATTTTCACTTTTGGGTTATTATGAATAACAATTGTATGAATATTTGTGTACAGACTTTTGTGTGGATATGTATTTTTGTTTCTCTTGGCTGCGTATCTAGAAATTGAATTGCCAAGTCATATGGTAACTCTTTGTTTAATCATTTGAGGAACTATCAGACTGTTTTCCAAAGTGACCACACCATTTTACATTCCCACTAGTAAATATATAAGGATTCTAATTTCTCCATATTCTCACTCACAGTTGTTACTGTCTTAGTCATCTTAGTGGGTGTAAAGTGGTATCTCATTGTGGTTTTGATTTGCCCTGTTGGCTAATGATGTTGATCATCTCTTAATAGGCTTATTATCTATTTGCTTATGTTCTTTGAAGAAATGGCTATTCAGATCTTTTGCCCATGTTTAAATTGGGTTAATTTTATTATTGAGTTGTAAGAATATTTTTCATATATTTTGGATACTGAACCTTTATCAGATATAGAATTGGTAAAAATTTTCTCCCATTCTATGGTTCTTTTTACTTTCTTAATGTGTCCTTGAGACTACAAAAATTTTGAATGTTGATAATGTCCAATTTATCTAATTTTTTTCTCTTGTTTTGTATCTTAAGAAACCATTGCCTAATCTAAGATCATAAAATTTGTGGCTTGTTTTCTACAGTTTTATAGTTTCAGCTCTTACATTTAGATCTTTGATCAGTTTGAACTGATTTTTATATATGGCATAAAGTATGGACCTAACTTCATTCTTTAGTTTATAGATATTCAGTTGTCTGGCATAATTTGTTGATAAATCAATTCTTTCCCCAATTTAATTACCTTAGAACTCTTTTTAAAAAACAGTTGACCACACCCTCCCCAAATCAATTGACCACATAAGTGAAGGTTTGGATCTGGACCTTCAGTTCTGTTTAATTGATTTTTATGTTTATTCTGAGGCCAGTACCATACAGTCTCGATTACTGTAGCTTTGTAGTAGATTTTGAAATTGGCAAGTATAAGTCCTCCAGCTTTTTCTTTTTCAAGATTGTTTTGCCTATTCTGAGTCCATGTGAATTTTTAGAATCAGCTTGTCAGTTTCTAAAAAGAAGCCATCTGAGATTTTGATAGGGATTGTATTGAATCTAGATATTTTTAGGTGTTTTAAAAAATAAATGATGAGGCTGACATTTTTATATGTTTGTTAACAGTTTTTTGAATTCCTATCATTTCTGTAAGTTCATATGTTTATGCTTTTTTCTATTGGGCTTATTAATATTTATTTACTTTGTATATGAAGTGAAAAGCAAAGGAGAAAAGGAAGGATATTCCCATTTGAATGCAGAGTTCCAGAGAATAGCCAGGAGAGATAAGAAAGCCTTCCTCAGCAATCAATGCAAAGAAATAGAGGAAAACAACAGAATGGGAAAGACTAGAGATCTCTTCAAGAAAATTAGAGATACCAAGGGACCATTTCATGCAAAGATGAGTTCAATAAAGGACAGAAATGGTATGGACCTAACAGAAGCAGAAGATATTAAGAAGAGGTGGCAAGAATACACAGAAGAACTGTACAAAAAAGGTCTTTGTGACCCAGATAATCACAATGGTGTGATCACTCACCTAGAGCCAGACATCCTGGAATGTAAAGTCAAGTGGGCCTTAGAAAGCATCACTACAAACAAAGCTAGTGGAAGTGATGGAATTCCAGTTGAGCTATTTCAAATCCTGAAAGATGATGCTGTGAAAGTGCTGCACTCAATATGCCAGCAAATTTGGAAAACTCAGCAGTGGCCACAGGACTGGAAAAGGTCAGTTTCATTCCAATCCCTAAGAAAGGCAATCCCAAAGAATGCTCAAACTACCGCACAATTGCACTCATCTCACATGCTAGTAAAGTAATGCTCAAAATTCTCCAAGCCAGGCTTCAGCAATACGTGAACCGAGAACTTCCAGATGTTCAAGCTGGTTTTAGAAAAGGCAGAGGAACCAGAGATCAAATTGCCAATATCCGCTGGATCATCGAAAAAGCAAGAGAGTTCCAGAAATACATCTATTTCTGCTTTATTGACTACACCAAAGCCTTCGACTGTGTGGATCACAATAAACTGGAAAATTCTGAAGGAGATGGGAATAACAGACTACCTGACCTGCCTCTTGAGAAACCTGTATGCAGGTCAGGAAGCCACAGTTAAAACTAGACATGGAACAACAGACTGATTCCAAATAGGAAAAGGAGTACATCAAGGCTGTATATTGTCACCCTGCTTATATAACTTATATGCAGAGGACATCATGAGAAACGCTGGGCTGGAAGAAGCACAAGCTGGAATCAAGATTGCTGGGAGAAATATCAATAACCTCAGATATGCAGATGACACCACCCTTATGGCAGAAAGTGAAGAGGAACTTAAAAAGCCTCTTGATGAAAGTGAAAGAGGAGAGTGAAAAAGTTGGCTTAAAGCTTAACATTCAGAAAACTAAGATCATGGTATCTGGTCCCATCACCTCATGGGAAATAGATGGGGAGACAGTGGAAACAGTGTCAGACTTTATTTTCTTGGGCTCCAAAATCACTGCGGATGGTGATTGCAGCCATGAAATTAAAAGACGCTTACTCCTTGGAAGGAAAGTTATGACCAACCTAGATAGCATATTAAAAAGCAGAGACATTACTTTGCCAACAAAGGTCCGTCTGGTCAAGGCTATGGTTTTTCCAGTGGTCATGTATGGATGTGAGAGTTGGACTGTGAAGAAAGCTGAGCACCAAAAAATTGATGCTTTTGAACTGTGGTGTTGGAGAAGACTCTTGAGAGTCCCTTGGACTTCAAGGAGATCCAACTAGTCCATCCTAAAGGATATCAGTCCTGGGTATTCATTGGAAGGACTGATGCTGAAGCTGAAACTGCAGTACTTTGGCCACCTCATGCGAAGAGTTGACTCATTGGAAAAGACCCTGATGCTGGGAGGGATTAGGGGCAGGAGGAGAAGGGGACGACAGAGGATGAGATGGCTGGATGGCATCACCGACTCGATGGACATGAGTTTGAGTAAACTCCGGGAGTTGGTGATGGACAGGGAGGCCTGGCGTGCTGCGATTCATGGGTTCACAAAGAGTCGGACACGAGTGAGCAACTGAACTGAACTGAACTTTGTATGCACTCTTTGTAAATTAACTAATTGGCCCTTACGATATTTATTGTAGATATATTCCCAATTTGCCTTTTAATGTTGCTTAGGGCTTCCCTGGTGGCTCAGATAGTAAAGAATCCTCCTGCAATGCAGGAGACCTGTGTTCAAACCTTGGGTCAGGAAGATCCCCTGGAGAAGGGAGTGGCTACCCACTCCAGTCTTCTTGCCCGGAGAATTCCATGGACAGAAGAGCCTGGCGGGCTGCAGTGCATGGGGATGCAAAGAGCTGGACATGACTGAGCAACTAACACTTCACTTTTTTTTCATGAACTTTAGTATATAGAAATTTTGAGTTTTTTAAGAAGTCAGGTCATTTTTTTCCTTTTTTTTTTTTTTTAAATTTAGAAAATCTTGCTTCTTCCTGAATTTATTCTTAGTAAAGCAAGTGAACCTTGGCCACCTTGGTCCAGAAAGCCAGGTTAGTTAAACAATTTAAAGTTAGATTATTACATTTTTAACTCACTTATTCTTAAAATATGTGTAATAGACCTGTTTTGTTAGTATAAAAAAAACAAATTTTAAAATAATTTATAATACATCAATCTATCTTAATCCCTTGGGTTTTTTTGTGTTATTTTTGTTTTCCCACAAACCTCACCAAAATATCTTGCTATTATTTGCAATATTTACTATGTTAAAAGAGTATTCTATGCACATTCCTGTCATTGTGCATTCAGCACAACAGTGTAACTTCAAGTTCTTACATCTAGCCTCCTTTGGGAAGAGTATATTCTTGATTCTCCTGTTTCTACTTTTATTTTTTGGGTTTTTTTGTTTGTTTTGTTTTTTTTTCCCTGTTTCTACTTTTAATTCTGAAATAAAAACTTTCATTTGGCTTTCTTTTCTTATGCTCTCTTCTTCTTTCCATGCATTGGAAACTGTAAAAAGAAGAGTAGTTATTCTTCTCTCTACTCACCCCCCACCCCACTGCAGCCTTTTCTTTCTCATTCTCTTTTTTTTTCTCTATTTCTCTTGTTCTTTCCTTTTGCTTCTCATTCTAATTGGCCAGCTTTGAGCTACAGAGTTTCTTCTTTTTTGTGTACTGAATTAACCCACTACCCCTTTCATCTTCATCCTTTTTTTAAAAAAATTAACTTTTATTGACTTATAGTTGATTTATAATGTTTCAGGTATATAGCAAAGTGATTCATTTATATGTATGTATATTCTTTTTCAGATTATTTTCCATTATAGATTATTACAAGATACTGAATATCATTCCCTGTTCTGTATAGTAGGTGCTTGGTGGTTGTGTATTTTATATATAGTAATGTGTATCTGTTAATGCCAAATTCCTAATTTATCCCTCACCCCTCTTTACCCTTTGGTAACCATAAGTTCGTTTTCTATGTCTGTGAGTCTGTTTCTATTTTGCAAGTTCATTTGTATCATATTTTAGATTCCACATATAAATGATATCATGTGATACTTGTCTTTTTTTTTGTCTGACTTAACTTCACTTAATATAATTTCTAGGTCCATCATCTGTTGACTTTTCATCTTCATTCTAACTCACTTTCTAAAACATATCATTCCTGGTTCTACCTTAACAACGAGTGTTGGTACTACTGACATTTTAGGCCAGATAATTCTTTGTTGCGGGGTTATGGGATTCATTGTAGGATGTTTATCAGGATCCCTGGCCTCTCCCCAGTTAAATGCCAGTAGCAGTCCCTCCCCAGCTTTCGCAGTTGTGAATACCAGTGTCTGTAGACATTGCCAGATATCATGGGGCAAAACCATCCCTCAGTTAAGAATTCTGTAATTGACAAAGCAAACCAACTATTCTCTTTCCAAAATGTGAATTCCTATCTCATCCATATTTTCTTCACTATGTTTTCTTACCTATTCCCCAAACTAGAACCAAATAAAATTCTTCCTTTCTACCCATTAGATCTATAACTTGATGCTCTATCAGAAGCATCCCTTATATTAGCCATAGCATACATTTTGGCATTATGTACTTGACCCATGAGCGATCATTTATTAATTGAGTGACCTTACATCTCTCTGATAACTTCATCTATAAAAGGAGGATAAATACCTACTCATTGGATTTTTTTTAATTTAATTTTTTTTCGCACCAAAAGCATTTTGTATTGGGGTATAGCCAATTAAAAGTGTTGTGATAGTTTGAGGTGAACAGTGAAGGGATTCAGCCATATATATACATGCATCCATTCTCCACCAAATCCCCTCTCCCATCTAGATTGGCACATTAACATTGAGCAGAATTCCATGTGCTATACAATCGGTTTTTGCTCATTGTCCATTTTAAATATAGTAGTGTGTATATAACCTTTCCAGAGTCCTTAACTATCCCTTCCCCCTTGGCAACCATGAGTTTGCTTTCTAAGTCTGTGAGTCTCTTTCCGTCTGTAAGTAAGTTCATTTGTATCATTTCTTTTTAGGTTCCACATTTAAGGCATGTCCTATGATATTTCTTCTCTGTCTGACTTACTTCACTTAGTATGACACTCTCTAGGTCAATCCATGTTGCTGCAAATGGTCTTATTTCATTCTTTTTAGTGGCTGCCAACTCATTGAATTTTAATGAGAATTAAATAAAAGAATGGGCTTCCCTGGTGGCTCAGTGGTAAAGAATCAATTAAGAGTAGATGTGTATCACCATCATCACTACTCCATTGCTTACATCCTCTATTGAGCTGACTTTGAGATGGCACATAGGCATATCTCAAAAATTGTCCCTGATTCCACCACGCTCTTCTTTCAAGCTAAAACTAGTCCCTCCCTCCTTGGAATCCCTTGGAAAAGTATTTTCTCTTTTTCTTGTAGCACTTGGCACTCTTTACTTTATGTTATAGTTATTAATGTACATGTCTTTTCTTTACCACTTGTCATTCTACTCCTTACAGTTTTCAGTGTGTCTTTCACCCTCATAGTCCATCCAACACATTCTCACATAGTACAGTAGTATTAAATATTTTGAATAAATAAATTTAGAAACTGAACTGGTGAACAAGCTCAGGTGTTATTGAGTTCAAATTCTACAGGCCAATACATTCAAGAGGCAAGGTTTTGGGGCCAGGAATAGCAACTTTATTGGGAAAGCCAGCAGACTGCAAAGATAATGGACTGGTGGCCCCAAAATCATTTGCCCAAGTGTCAGTGCTACTTCTTTTTCAGAACAGAGAGAAGGGTAAAGAAGTAAAGCAAAAACAAACAAAAAAAAACAGTAAGTTGTTGCAAATATTTCCTGGTTCTGGCCAGACTTTAGAGGGGATGTGCTAATTTTTTCTTTCTTGCAGCCCTTCACAAGTGGGCCTGGCCAGGATGTTTCCTGTGAACTTAAAGATTTTAGTTTAACATAGGCATGGGAGGCAGGGTTCCCAGAAATGGACCATTATATATACTTTAAGCTACAGGCAACATCCTTTTAGGGATGGCAGCAAAAGCAATAGAATACAGAGGTTAATGTAAAATAAACAAATACAATAAGGATTTAGATTTGTTCTTCCCTATTACAAGGGTAGCTTATTCTAACACCAGCAGAATAGTAATGTGGGAGACAGGATGACAGACTGGTTAAGAGCTCATACCATAGTTAATGGGGTTTGGATCTACCATGTATTATCTGTATGCAACCCAACTCTTATCATATACTGGACTGTTCAATAAAATAGTTTTGTGATCAGCAAATAAAACTTCAGTGGGAAAAAAAATTCCTTTTTATCCAAAGTATTTTGTCTTATAAAAGTAATTTAGAGATGTAAATAACACTCTTTGGTGCCATACAATCAAGATGTATCCCTTTGTTTTAGTTGTACTGTCCCCCTTTTTAATTAACCACTAGGAAATAGGTATGAAATTGGAACGTCATTATTTTGGAATACTTACATTTTCTTCAAGAACTCGTGAAGTACTACTCATAGACTTTTCTAAGCCCCTTTTGTAAATTAACAGCAAATTAAGGATAGAGTGAGATGGACCTATAGTGACATTTTTTTCTACAAAGTGACATAAAGCATACATGAAAGCTAGGGCCTACATTTGAAAGTGTTTAGACTCTGGGTGTAAACAGATTCTAACATTTGAAAGTGTTTTCTACATTTGAAAAGTGTTTTGTGGCCATTCAGAAGATAGTTTGGATCCTACCTGCATAATTTGGCTCAGCTACCATTTCCTATGTGACCATGACATTACGAATGGAGTCCACATCTAACAGCACCCTACATGTTAGACACAGCCTCATGTATTTTCTAGAGACAGGCTGGTACTATGAATTTTATAATACCACAGTGAATTTACTGGTGAATTTATGTATGCTTACTTGCTTGTATCAAAATGTATCTTCTTTTGTCTATTGCCTAGAAAGTAGAGGTATCAGTTTCTAGAAACACTGCAGAAAAACTTTCCTAAGTGGTGGCTTTCCACATGGACCCTGTTATTATTACTTTTTTCCACTAGGCAGGAAGTGACTAGAACAAAGATTCTTAGATTTAGAAGATCTTACAAGTCTACTTGTCTGAGTACCCCCTGCCTCTGTCTTCCTGTGACTGCCTTATCTGTCTCCTGGCTTCTTTCCTTCTGTCTCTTACAAGGTTATTGGATGCAGGACTCACCTGGATAATTCAGAATGATGTCATCTCAGAGATCCTTAACTTGATTACACTTGAAATTTATTCCCAAATAAGATCTCATTCACCAATTAAGGCCATGGATATGTCTTTCTGAGGCTCACTGTTCAGTACTGCACCCCCAGTCTTGCTCCACATTCTGCCAGGTTCACTTTACAGCATGCTAACAAATTGTGAAACATTGATAAGTATTTGGTGATAAGTATTTTGATATGCTGATGTGTTAAAAAGCAAGAGAGTTCCAGAAAAACATCTACTTGTGCTTTATTGACTACGCCAAAGCCTTTGACTATGTGGCTCACAACAAACTGTGGAAAATTCTTATAATGAGATGGGACTACCAGACCACCAGACCTGCCTCCTGAGAAATCTGTATGCAGGTCAAGAAGCAACAGTTAGAACTGGACATGGAACAACACACTGGTTCCAAATCGGGAAAGGAGTACATCAAGGCTGTGTATTGTCACCCTGCTTATTTAACTTATATGCAGAGTGCATCATGCGAAATGCTGGACTGGATGAAGCACAAGCTGAAATCAGTATTGCCAGGAGAAATATCAGTAACCTCAGATATGCAGATGACACCACCCTTACGGCAGAAGGTGAAGAACTAAGAGCCTCTTGATGCAAGTGAAAGAGGAGAGTGGAAAAGTTGGCTTAAAATTCAACATTCAGAAAACTAAGATTGTGGCATCTGGTCTCATCACTTCATGGCAAATAAATGGGGAAACAATGGAAACAGAGACTTTATTTTGGGGGGCTCCAAAATCACTGCAGATGGTGACTGCAGCCATGAAATTAAAAGACGCTTATTCCTTAGAAGAAAAGCTATCACCAACCTAGATAGCATATTAAAAAGCAAAGACATTACTTTGCCAACAAAGGTCCATCTAGTCAAAGCTGTGGTTTTTCCAGTAGTCATGTATGGACGTGAGAGTTGGACTATATATAAAGAAAGCTGAGTGCTGAAGAATAATGCTTTTGAACTGTGGTGTTGGAGAAGACTCTTGAGAGTCCCTTGGACTGCAAGGATATCCAACCAGTCCATCCTAAAGGAAATCAGTCCTGAATATTCATTGGAAGGACTAATGCCGAAGCTGAAACTCCAATACTTTGGCCACCTGATGTGAAGAACTGACTCATTGGAAAAGACCCTGATGCTGGGAAAGATTGAAGGCAGGAGGAAAAGGGGATGACAGAGGATGAGATGGTTGGATGACATCACCAACTCGATGGACATGAGTTTGAGCAAGTTCCAGGCGTTGGTGATGGAAAGGGAAGCTTGGCGTGCTATAGTCCATGGGGTCGCACAGAGTCAGACATGGCTGAGTACTGAACTGAACTGTATGTATTAAACGCTAAGGCAGAGAAGGAACACCTAGATCAGTAGTGAAGAAGTGATATCTAAGGTGAAAACGAAAGATCAAAAGGAAGGAGAGAGGAAGGAGGTGGCTAGATTAGTGTTCTGGGCAGAAAGGAGCACCCATACTCACTTCCTGTTTTAGAGCCACACCTCCTACAGGAGAAATCAGAAATGGCACCTGAGAGTTCCTCTTGTTGCTCCCTAGCAAGTAGAGGCAGGTGTGAGCCTGGGGTGAAGAGAATGAGTCACTCATCCCAGCTACAGCATTTCAGGGAATGCCAGAAAACCTCAGTAATTAAGGACTGTTTTAGTGCAATATTTTTAAGAGTTACAATTAATGTAAAAAATCCATGAAGAAAATAACAAAAATTTAAAGAAAGAAGGATCAGTAGTATTGATTTTCTCTTTTGCCTCAGGCAGCAATACAGTTTGGCATTGTTCATTTGCTAAGTTGTGTCAGACTATGTGACCCCATGGACTGCAGCATGCCAGGCTTCCCTGTCCTTCACTGTCTCCGAGTTGACTTAAAACTCATGTCCATTGAGTCGATGTTGCTGTTTAACCATCTCATCCTCTATTGTCCCTTTATCTTGTCCTCAGTCTTTCCCAGCATCAGGGTCTTTTCCAACGAGTTGGCTCTTCACATCAGTTGGCCAAAGTGTTGGAGCTTCAACTTCAGCATCAGTCCTTCCAATGAATATTCCGGGTTGATTTCCTTTAGGAATAACTGATTTGATCACCTTGCTGTCTAAGGGACTCTCAAGAGTTTTCTCCAGCACTACAGTTCAAAAGCATCAATTCTTCAGCATGGCACTGTTTTGTGACTTTCTTTAAATTTTAATATTTTATTCGTCATAGATTTTTGCATCAATTTTGACTTTTAAAAATACTGCATTAACATACTACTTATCTTGATTAGTGAGTTTTTTGGTGCCCCTTTATATTGTGTGTTCAAGGCTAATCAGTTCCTCAGTCACTTCACCCGGGTCCCAGCCCTGTAACTTAAGACGCACACACACACAACATGCTTAGCCCGTTGCACAGTCTCTCCTGGGGCTTGACTCTAGAGGGCGTAAAGACAGAGATGTGGTTAGAAATATCATACAGCAGTGGCAGTGGACATCTGTATTCTACTCCGTTGTGACTGTGTGATGTGCGTGCTCAGGCACACCTCTGGAGGCTGTCCCAGAGGCCTTGTGTAACGCCCCTCCTGTGCCATGATCTTGGTCATGTACTACTGTGGCCCCCTGTTGGTCTTGCTCCTTTTCTGAGCTGGTGGTGTTGTGTTCAGAATCCATATTCCCTTCCTTTTTGAAAATCACAATCATCTTTGTTTATCTCCAAACATCTTTGTTTATCTCCTCCCTGCTTTAGAGAAAACCAGTAATGGCTGAATGATTGTATGTGTATGTTTTCTTGGTACCTTAGGATGAAATTCAGCCAGGGCTGGAGAAACGAACTCACTGGAGAGAACTTTTTTCACTCACTTCCCCTTGCCTTGTACTTCTTTTCTCATTCAGCCTTTGACCAGAATTTCCAGCTTGAACATAGTTTTGAACATTTATTATTTTTAGTCATCATTTCATAATACTGTACTGTCGAAACATAAATAAAATGACTTTTTTTGCTGTCTATAACTTAAAAATAATAATAACAGCTAGTCATTGGCCCTGAATATGTGAACAGCAGAGATTAATGAGTTCCAGACTCAGAGGATTTCACAAGTGCCAGAGGCATCCATGGAGGAAACAACAGTGTTTACCAAGAAACAGCTGGAAGATTTAGAGACATTATTCAGTAAGAACTTATGTCCAAACTCCAGCCTTGGGAAAGAATGGTCCCCAAGCTGTCATATATCCAGCAGTAACTACAAGTCTGGTTCAGGAACTTCATAGCAAAACTCAGAAAATAAAAATTCAAACATATTTGGTAAAAGCAACAAGAAGCTTAACAATAACAATTACCTAAGGGAGAGGTCAAGAGAAATATTGATACTCCTCACTAGATTCACTTATGAGGCCTGTCCTGACTCCCTGACTTCTATAGAGCATTTGGCACCCTCAGTCCAACTTAGCATGACCCTATTATTTACTATTTTTTTAAATTTATTAGCATTATTTCTAGGTTGTCCTGGGTCTCCGTTGCTGCACCTCCAACCCACATCTCCATCTAATCTGTGAACACTTTGACATTTACTCTCTCCGATTCTGAGGTCCTCACATGTGAAAGATTTCCTTCCTTTGCTGTTACAAAGTCCAAGCAAGCAAGCACTTGTCACTCCTTCATCACCTACAGTTTCCTCCCTGTCAGTCCTGAATAGCAGTTTTCTCTGTCATTTCCTCTGCTTTCTGAGAAATTGTCAATATGGTATCAATTTATCAGGTGTTCTACTTTTACCAGAATGAAACCTCTCCCCAGTGCCGGGAGAGGTGACATTTCCCGTTACTGCTGTACATTGTATCTGTTTTGTAATCTGTATTAGGAAAGCATCATTGTGTGTCGACCACAATAGCATCATTAGAATAAAACATACCTTTCCAGTGTCGTGGGTCTCACTGACACTTGCCTCCTTGTGTTAACCTTTCAAGTTTACTTTTCTTATTATTCATGTTCTAGAGATTGTTAATTAGGAACGAGGCCATAGCCTGCTCTCTACTTGATATTTTTGTTGATAAATTATTTAAAGGCTCTACTATAGTATTCTTTAGGTGTCATATCAGCACCTCTATGTTGGAGCTCTTCTTGATTTTACGTTATTTTATTGAGACTTCTTGGGGGCTTCTCAGGTGGTGCAGTGGTAAAGAATCCACCTGCCAGTGCAGGAGATGTAGGTTCAATCCCTGGGCCAGGAAGATCCCCTGGAGGAGGGCATGGCAATCCACTCCATTATGTTTGCCTGGAAAATTCCATGGATGGGGGAGCCTGGCAGGCTACAGTCCATGGGATCGCAGAGTTGGACAGGACTGAATGGCTGAACGCACAGAGACTTCAAACACCACCCAATCTTCTGCATTAACGCTTCCTGTCATATACCTAATATGAAATGATATATATCCTCTTTTCCCTCTCATTTCCTGTGGGGCGTGGCAGATTTGGAGGAAATGAACACTTAGGAAACTTGATCAAGAGTTTTACTATTTCCTGGATAACTGTCTTTTAACTTGCATTATAGAGGCAGAGTTAGAAATCATACAGGGGAAAAGAAAAAGAAGGGCAGAAAATAAAGTCAAAGCAGAGCTTCTAAAATAGAGAACTTTGAAAGTTTTGCCTAGTGTTATCATGATATCTGGGGACCTTCTCACTCATGGGGGCCAAACTTTTTCTTAAATCAGATGAAATCTCAACTATTTACAACAGATTTTATTTTGCAAACATTTATTTAACACTGTGAGACATATATCAAAGGTGCTTTATAAATGATATTTCAGTATATTGGTTATTTAATCCTTATAACAAATCCTCCTGTCAAAGAAGAGCTAGTACTAGTTTCCATTTTATAGCTGAGAAAACTGAGAGTTATGTAATATCTCTAAGGTCACATAGCTAGTAAGTAAACGAGCTGAAATTAGAATTCAAGAAATCTTACTTTGAGTCTAGTGCCCTAAACACTGCATAATGCAACCTTTCCAATTTATTTTCTTCCTAAAATTCCAATGGAGAAAAATGTTACAGCCTATATCAGAAAATACCTGATGAGCATGAAACATTATTTAAAAAACAAACCAATTAAGGACTTTGTCGTCTGTGTAGTGCGTTGATCTTTGTAGTTGTAACTTCCCCCAAAGCTGCTAGTTACAGTAATGTTCCCTCCCTGTTGTGTGTTGTCTGTTTGTTTCTCCCACGTGTATCCCAACTTTCAAATGACATGGTTTATCTAGCTCTTTTCTGGGTGTTTTTGACCACAAGCTCCTTTTTCTAGGTTGTGGTGTATTATGGGATTGTGTGAAATTGATTATGTTCAGGGTTAGACTAATGATGTCCTTTCATCTGTTTCTCTTTTAGCTTAATTGTAATTCTTGTCTGCTGATTTTTGTATCTATCTGTGTTCACATCTAATTTACTTTTTCATGTAGATTTTGCTAGTATCAGAAATTAATTCTTTTATATGTCTCTGCATCTGTTTTCTGTTCCTCTTTTCTAAGTGTGTTAATCTCAATTGTTTTAACGGAAACTCTTACAGTTATTTTCATAGAGTATAACATACCACATACATAAACTTACCAGGTATTCTGAATAAATCTACAAAGGCTTGGCTACTTTGATAGTCCATTTTTCTATTTCAGTAAAGGGAGCCCCAAGAAACAAAGTTAGTAAACATTAAGCTAAGGATTCTTTTTAATACTTGCCTTTCTTCTCAACATTTCGCATATTTTAAAATTTGTTTATGCTTTCCTTTTTGGTAGTTGTGACATCTCTCTGGCAACAGTACAACCTGCCTAATCCATAAATTGAAGTATGATTAGAAAAGAGCTTAAGAAATTTAGCTCCTGGTGAATCACATACCTTAGCCTGACCAAAGTTCTAACAAGCTGAGGCATTGTCACTAGAATGCTGGTGACTTAATGACAATTATTATGACTTAATTATTACTCTCATAAAACCTGTGAATTTAAATATGTATATTTTACATTAGTTGCCATAGTTTTAGCTTTACTTGTGCAAGAAGTATTTACCAAAGACCCTCTATTGTTCATTTTTGTGCCATGATGTTTCTCAAAAGAACTGTTTGGTTTATTATGAGCCATATTAACTTTCAAATGTAAACATTTATTATTTATTAGATTGACTTCCTGTTCTGTGCCAGGTATTGTGACATGCAAAGATGAACAAAATACAGTTCTTTCTTTGTCAAGAAGTTTACAATCCTGTAAATATTTAAATTCTTAATATGTAGAATATTTATAAGGACCTTAAGAAATGTTTAAGGAAAGAGCTTAAAAAAATGCATAGGCTAAGGAAAACTGCTTCTAGCTAAGGAGGAATCAAAGAATGCTTTATGGAGACATAGGCATTTAATTTGAGTCAAGACAAGTAGGTTTTAAGAACTAGAGTTAGGAGATGGAAAAGAAGACAGGCTGATTCCACATCTGCACTATTTTTTTTTTTTAATTAATTAATTAATTTATTTTTTCAGTGGGTTTTGTCATACATTGACATGAATCAGCAATAGATTTACACGTATTCCCCATCCCGATCCCCCCTCCCATCTCCCTCTTCACCTGTTTCCTCTGGGTCTTCCCAGTGCACCAGGCCCGAGCACTTGTCTCATGCATCCCACCTGGGCTGGTGATCTGTTTCACCATAGATAATATACATGCTGTTCTTTCGCAACATCCCACCCTCACCTTCTCCCACAGAGTTCAAAAGTCTGTTCTGTACTTCTGTGTCTCTTTTTTTGTTTTGCATATAGGGTTGTCGTTACCATCTTTCTAAATTCCATATAAATGTGTTAGTATGCTGTAATGTTCTTTATCTTTCTGGCTTACTTCACTCTGTATAAGGGGCTCCAGTTTCATCCATCTCATTAGAACTGGTTCAAATGAATTCTTTTTAACGGCTGAATAATATTCCATGGTGTATATGTACCACAGCTTCCTTATCCATTCATCTGCTGATGGGCATCTAGGTTGCTTCCATGTCCTGGCTATTATAAGCAGTGCTGTGATGAACATTGGGGTGCACGTGTCTCTTTCAGATCTGGTTTCCTCAGTGTGTATGCCCAGAAGTGGGATTGCTGGGTCATATGGCAGTTCTATTTCCAGTTTTTTTAAGAAATCTCCACACTGTTCTCCATAGCGGCTGTACTAGTTTGCATTCCCACCAACAGTGTAAGAGGGTTCCCTTTTCTCCACACCCTCTCCAGCATTTATTGCTTGTAGACTTTTGGATAGCAGCCATCCTGACTGGCGTGTAATGGTACCTCATTGCCACATCTGCACTATTCAAATAGCACCATGTAGCCAGGTAGTACTTAGGAGATACAGGGTAAAGAGTCGAGGGAAAGTAATAAATATCACCTAATTTCTTTTTCTTTTATCAACACATGGCAACCTTAATGTGATATAATTTGAGAGGAAATATGAAATTTTATACCCAGTTGAGAATAGTTGGTTAAACAAAGCAGAAAATTTCTCATTGTCTTCTTAATACTTTTGGCTTTTTGTTTTAGTTGCTAAGTTGTGTCTTGACTCTTTGCAGCACCATGCCATGGACTGCAGCCCACCAGGCTCTTCTGTCCATGGAATTCTCCAGGCAAGAATACTGGAGTGAATTGCCATTTCCTGCTGCAGGGAATCTTCCTGACCCAGGGATAGAACCTGTGTCTGCTGCACTAGCAGGTGGATTCTTTACCACTGAGCCACCAGGGAAGCCCAGTAGTATTGTTTATCTATCTCCAAAATCAAATTCTCTTTTTTTTTATTCTAAAAAATAGTTTTAATGGAGTCCACTTATTTACCATAAAAATTATGTTATAATAACATAACACATTGGTATATGGTCCTCTTGGGAGCATGAAAGCCATCTGTGGTCTGGGATACCTTCATTTAGGTTTCTCTGCTTTTGTCTGTAAATCTGAGTCTGTTTGCTTTTTATATTCTTCCTCTTCTGTCCTGTCTATCCCTAGGCTAACCTACTGGTCAGAAAAGAGGAATCCCACCAAAAATAAGAGATTCTTTTTACTTCTTGGAGAGTCCCAATTTGTATCTCACAGCAAAATGAAATAAATGGAAATTGGGGAATATTTAAAACATTTCTTAAAATTATAGTTCAAATTATAAATTATTTTTTCTTTGTTGTTCATAGTTACATAACATGTTATTTAAGACTTAGTTCATAAGCTGTAGCTTTACAACATTAATTTTTAAAAGTTAATAACCAGCCCATTGAGTATTATTGCCTTTCTTTACATGTGATAAAGAGAAAATATACCATGTAACTTTGATAAATGCATATGTTTAAAGGGTACAAAAATGTAAGCCTATATAGTATGCCAGGCTTTCATTTCAGTTATTTGACCCCTTTAAGAAAACCATGATTCCTGCATGTACTGTAGATGGCAGTACTTGGGTGGAAAATATAAGCAATACAAGAGATTTGAGAATGATTAGCAGGTGATGTCTTAATGAGTAAAGTTCAATTGAAATGTTCTTTCTTTGTTAATTTTTCTCACTCACTGAATTTTTTTTAAACAATCATAAACTTTCTTTTTCACTCATGCTGTTTCCATTCAAGTTTTCTTCCACCATCACCTGACCTCCCTCTTCACCCCACTTTGGTTTCAGAAATCGCATGTTTATACAACCATTTTCTCTTTAGATGGCAGTGATTGGAAACTAGTTGATCAGGCCCATGATAGGGTCCTGTGTAGTTCTGTATGAGTATTTTTCCTTAAGCAGGTCGAGTACCAGATGGCATTGCTGTAAATTCTAACAGGGACAAGGAAACACTGTCACATGTGTTTCAAATACACCTTCATTACAAATCTACAGTTCCAGGGTCAGTGAAGTCTGTCTTTGCATGGAAGGAAGAAGCTCACTCAGGAATATGAAAAGTTATCTTGTTCCCCCTAAGCATTGGGAATTTTGCTGCAGGGTTCTTTCAGTAAATATTTACTGAATGCTAATTGTATGCTGTGCATTGTGCCGGGTAGGCATATTATGCATTATGTACATGAAAGGATAGGGTACCTACCCTCAGACACCGTACCCAAGTATAACGTGTGATAATTCCTATATTAGAGGCATGTAGAAGATACAATAAGACATAGAAGAGAAATAGATGGGTGTAACAGACATAAAAATAATCACAAAATACTTTCCTTCCATGTTTGCTGGCGTCAGACTCCTTCAAAGCACAACACTTGAGGAAGCTGCTATTGTTCTATCAAAAAAGACACAAGAAGAAGCCTATTTCCTGTCCATAGAACAGAGGGAGAAGTGCCTAAGAGTCTAACTAGAAGTGGTATGAGTTAGGCCATGTGTATGTGCTCAGTTGTGTTCAACTCTTTGCGACCCTGTGGATTAGAACCCACCAGGCTCCTCTGCCCATGGGATTCTCCAGGCAAGAATACTGGAGTGAGTTGCCATTTCCTACTCCAGAGAATCTTCTCAACCCAGGGACTGAACTTGAATATCTTGCTTTGCAGGCAGATTCTTTACCACCGCACCACCTGGGAAGCCCATAAGTTAGGCCACCAGGTGTGTAAAGGAGGATAAGGGAATCACACACACTTTCTTGTTCTTAACTCTTTAGAAGGTTGCCCAAGAAATGGCCAATGTTGGTTGCCTCTGGCGTGAGGAGCTAGGTGGCTGGGGCATAGCATGGGAGAGAAACTTTTAATTGAATACCTTTGATTTCTTTTAGAGTTTGAGCCATGTGAATTTATTACCCAGACAAAAATAAAATTAATGCTTTACTTCTTTGGTACATCACATTACCATATTTGAGGAGAATATATACTAGTTGTCTTTTATTTGGTGGGTTGTGTAACCTGCTAAAACTCCTAAACATGTAGTGGACAGGAGAAAAAAGATGTGCTAAGGATCACTTAGGCATCTGTAACATTTTTTGTTTTGGTTACAGGAAACTTCCTACTCTTACTTTTCATAGAGCTCAACTAGTAAGTATATCCTGATAAACATCAAGTGGCTGAGTGGGAGTGGTTCCTCCCAGAGAAGCCAACTATAGTTTTGTTTTGTTTTTTGAAAGAGCTGTGTGTTTTTGTTTGGTTGTGTTTTAAAGGAGATTACAGATGGTGTGTGCCCAGAAACCCTGGCACAAAACAGATTGTGAACAGAAAAATGTGGTTAAGTCCCCATGCATTGCTTAGAATTTGGAGCAGCTTAGCAGATTTTCTTCTTGAGATGAATTGTTTGTGATATGCCATTGGAGGACTCATAATAGGATGTGTAGCGGCATCAGCTTTCTTGAAATAAATTTCTGTAGTTGAAATATTTTTCAAATACTGAGTATTTTAAAAGAAATCCCATTGAAGAAGCCATAGCCCATGTCCTTAGAAATTCAGTGTATGTTTATGGTTCATGTAAAGATGATGTTGGGGGTTGTAAAGAAACAGAACTTTAGTTGAAACCTGATAAATAAAATAGAATGAAAAGTATATACAAGGAATAGTACAAGTTATGTATTTTATATAAATGCATATATGCTAAAGCTCAAGATATGGCTGGTGGACATTAACTGGTTACTCTTTATTAACTGTGTTACTACTAATTGAATAATAAAACAGCTAACATTATGATTGCATATAACAGGTTGCAGATCACTTCTGATGTGTTTATCTCACTTGATCATTTTCAGGAATTTATTTGTGGTAGTTTCATATTATAATGAAAATCACATTTTTTCATCTGACTCCCATCTCTCTATATGGTTATGACCATGCAGATGCTTTTGACAGAAAAAAAAAGCAGTTGAGTGGACTTTTCTTGACATACTCATCCTGTTAACTGAGAAGAAAAATCTCTATACGGTAACATCCCATCTTTCCACCCCTTTTTTATATACTTTTAGCTCTGCCCTTCGTAAGTCCATGCCGAGCACTGTAACATGTGGCAGGACTCTCCAGACTGGTTCTGCCACCCCTTCCTCCTGCTCCTTCATAGCAGGTAGGATTCCTTTCTAAAGTGGTGGAATTTTTTTGACCCACTTGACATCTTCCAATCATAAGGAATCATGTTCTGACATACACTTCGTCTCTCTTCTCTGCTCTCCAACTTGTTTTCCCTTTTCGTTGATTCATTAATTCATTCACCCGCTCAGATATTGATTGATCATCTTAAGCACCAGGCCCTGTTCTTTGTGCCAGAGATACAGCAGTGAACGGAATAGAGAGAACTCCCTGTCCTCATGAAGCCCACCTTGTTTTTACTACATGCCTACCATCAGACTTGCTGCTGTGGATAACCTCCCAGGTTCCTCTCACATTTTCGTCTGTGTGGATATTGCCCCCAGAGTTGGGTGGTGCGTGGCCAGCTCAGCTCCACACAGTGATCCTGTCTACCCTGCTAAATAGACTGTCTACCAGTCAAAATTCATTTCTTATAGTAAAGTCAGTCAGTTGCCATGTTCCAACAGTGCCCAGAATGCAACCCCTTCTTAAAGGAAAGCACGCATTCCTCTCCTGTGGAGTGGAAGAGGATTTTGTGGGGAAACCAGCCTTTGTCTTTTCCTCAGACTACCTGTGTTGAGCCACTCTAAAATACACTTACTACTTCTTTCTTTACCTTCAGTAGTAATTGAAGGACTTTTTTCTTTTGCCTTGAGCAGTTCTTTTTTTTTTTCTTTGTATCATGAAACATGAAGTGTTTTTTCTAACTTCTTTTCCATCACAATGATTACAGCATTTTTTTCCTGAGCTGTGTAGTGGTTCTTCCACCTTGATTTGTGGCCAGTAAATGTGCAGTTGGTAAGGAATCTGTACCCTGTATTTTGAAGACAAAGTTGCATTTCATGTATGTATTAGGAAGAGAGATCTGAGAAAAGAATAGCATTGAGTTTTGTTATACCATTATCCTTCCTTGTAACAGCTCAGTTCTAAATTCTTTAAAGCTCAGGTTTTCCTTGTGATCAAAATATGGAGTTAAAATGCCTGTTAATAATACCCCTTTAATAATAAACCTTTCCATGGTCAGATGGAAAGGTTTAGAGATTGTGCAATTAGGGAATGTTTTCTATCCACAGATTCGCTAGCTGGGTACTGTACATCCATTGATAACTAGGCTCAAGGATGCTGGGATTCAAATCTGCTTTGGAAACTAATTTTCCCAAATATTTTGTTTCCTAGATCTTTACTGAAATGATGAACATCAGACATCACCTCCACCAACTTTCTTCCCTAAGAAAGTTTGTCCTTTCATCTTTTCCATGTCCAGCTTTCTAAAACTTCACTTCTGTTGCAGATCTCATCCTTTATAGGCCTATGAGGGACCTCTGTTTCAAATAATTTTTGGATGTATATGAATCACATATAAAACACGAAGGCTGCTCTTCCCCTCGCCTCACTTCCCTCTTGGTACTTCACTTGCTGCATCCTTTTTAGACTTCAAACATGGTTAATGCTCTCAAATCCTTTCCTCTTTCGATTCTTGTTCCTGTTTTTATTATTTCATAACTGAATGCCTTAATCCTGGGCAACTCAGCATGTATCTTTACTGCTTACATTGACATAACACTCTTCAGTGATAACCAGTGACTTCTGTGGGAAAATCAGAGCTCATATTGTTGAGAACCTTCTGTGGATCAAGCAGAAGGTAGCTGTGCTGGGCAGTTTGATATGCAGAGTCTCATTTTAGTTCTCGCAACAGTCCCGTAGATAGTGGTGTTTCCTTCTTAAGGATGAGAAAACTAAGGCTCAAAAAGGGTTAAGTAACTTGTCTCATAGCCAATAAGTGGCAGAGTCACAGGATTAGACATACCTCTTTCCAAAATCCAAATTCTTTCTTCTGTAGCAGATCTGCTTATTCCTTCTTTCTTGAAATACCACTCTGGGCTATTGGTGACATGCTTTTCTGATTCTCTGGTCTCTTGGATCACCACTGCTTTAATCACTAACTCTAGCTTAATCACTAAACAGCTTTAATCACTGAACAGCTGGCTTGCTCTAGTCTCTCTTCTCACCTAAACTTCTCAAAAGACTGGTACACAGTTTCTTTCTTGCTACCCATTTGTTCCTAACCCCTAAGGGATAGCTTAGCCTCCATCACTCCATAATAACTGTTTTCACTGAAGCCATCAATAATTTCCTAATCACCACTTCCAGTGGACAAATTTTAGTCCTTGTATCAATTTGTCTGGGCTGCTACTAGAAAAAGATCACAAATTGGGTGACTTATAAAAAACAAACATTTATTTCTCACCGTTCTAGAGGCTGAGGAAGTCCAAGATCATGTCATTGTGGATTTGGTGTCTGGTGAGGGCCTGATTCCTTGTTCATAGATAGTCATCTTTTCATCTTCCATGGCAGAAGGGGCAAGAGAGCTCTCTCGGGCCTCTTTTTGTAAAGGGCGCCAATACCTTTCATGAGGGTTCTGCCCTCATGCCTAACCACCTCCCCAAAACCTGCACCTCTCGGTACCATCATATTGGAAATAAGTTTCAACATGTAAATTTAGGAGTAAACATAACATTCAGACCCATTCTCAGTGTTTGTTATATATTCTCTTCTTCTTGAAACTAATTGTCTTTGAATTCTGTAAGTCCATGTTATCCTTCTCATTATACTCTGACCTTTCCTTGTCATTTCTGGCTTATCTGTTAGTTCCTCTTCCCTCTGAATGTTGGTATTACCTGAGGCTCTGTCTCAGGCTCCGTTGTGGTGGATCTCATCCACTTTGTATGCTATCAAGGCCCAGATCTTCATCTCTGCTCTAAAGTACTTAAAGCTAATTATATCTGAAGCTGAACCCAGAGTCTTTCTTCCAGCCCTCTCCACCTACAGATGGTACCACCATGCTTCCAGCCATCCACCCTAGAAACCTGGGAATGATCTCTGACTCTTCCCTCTATCCAGTCATTTACCAAATCTTGCTAGTTTTTCCTTCTAATTATTTCTTAAATCAGTTCTCTTTTCTCTCTCTATTCTGTAGCCCTCTCATTAGATCTTTATTAGCTCCATACCCTCCTAACTGGTTTCTCATCTCCAGTTTGTGTCTTTCAAATCCATTCTTTGCCTTAGGCCAAAATGACCCATCTGACTCTGAAACTGAAATGGATTTATAGTTTGACTATAGATTTACATTTTACGTTTTGATCATGGTGATAGCTGAATATATTAAAAGATTTATTTTGGTCACTGGTATGAGTTTTTTGTTAAACAGTTCCCTTTTCCAATTTAGCCTTTTTATCTTATTGAACTAGATATAATAATATCTGCCCGTTAAGCGGTGCAAAGAAAATTCTACACATATAATGCATATAACCATTTTGGTTTTTTTTTTAATTTGTTTTTTAATGGAATAATAGTTGCTTTACAGAATTGTGTTGTTTTCCGTCAGACACCAACATGAATCAGCCACAGGTCCCCTCCCTCCCACCTCCTCCCCATATCCATATGTCCCCACCCTCCCACCTCCTCCCCATCCCACCCTCTAGGCTGACATAGAGCCCCTGTTTGAGTTTCCTGAGCCATACAGCAACTTCTCATTGGCTGTTTTACATATGATAATGTAAGTTTCCATGTTACTTTCTCCATACATCTCACCCTCTCCTCCCCCAGTCCTCGTGTCCATACGTCTGTTCTCTATGTCTGTCTCTCCATTGCTGCCCTACAAATAATTTCATCAGTACCATCTTTCTATATTCCATATATATGTGTTAGTATACAATGTTTATCTTTCACTCTGTGTAATAGGCTCTAGGTTCATGCACCTCATTAGAACTGACTGAAATGCATTCCTTTTTATGGCTGAGTAATATTTGATTATCTATATGTACTACAGCTTCTTTATCTATTCATCTGTCAGTGGACATCTAGGTTGCTTCCATGTTCTAGCTGTTGTAAATAGTGCTGTAATGAACATTGGGGTACATGTGTCTTTTTCAGTTTTGGTTTATTCAGGGTATATGCCTAGGAGTGGGATTGCTGGGTCATATGGTGGTTTTATTCCTAGGTTTTTTTTTTTTTTTTTTCATTTATTTTTATTAGTTGTAGTCCTAGTTTTTTATGGAATCTCCATACTGTCTTTCATAGTGGCTGTATCAATTTACATTCCCACCAAACACACCTTATTTTTCTGTCTGTTTTATGTGAAGGGTCAGAAACTAAAATATATTATACACATTATTAAAGTTGGATACTGTGCTTAAGCAACTCTATGCAGTGATTACATTTCTGTTTTACAAATAAGAAAACTGAGGTGCAATTAACTCACTTCCCAGAGATCAAAACTACAGTACTAGATCCAGAATTCAAAGCCAATCTGATTTAAAGTCCATGGTCTGCCCACTCTGTCACATTATGATGACTTGTAGTATGCAGTTATAATTTCCAAACCCACATATCTAGCCCTCCCCTCACCAGGTAGTTCTCTGGATTTGTTCCCACTTGCAGGTTAGACAGCCTACCAATCCCAGAAGCTGGAGTGAATAGGGAAATAATGCAAAGAAAGCAGTGTTGTAGGAAAGCATGGTTGGGGGAAAGAACCTGGTTGGGAGACCAATCTGAAGACTTGATGGCACCTCAAACCAAAGTAATGACAGTGGATCTAAAAAAGATGAATGTGCTTAAGTCAAGGAATTAAAGGAAAGGATCTTTGAAAATATGTGTCAACTTTGTTTTCATGAAAACTTAAGTCTCCTAAAATCTTAATCTTTTAGGGCATATCAAAACTATATATAAATGTACCACACTTGTGCTTTCATGGCCTAACAATAACGGTGTAGTCTTTTATAAGCCCTTTCATAGATATTATCTGATTTTTACCCTCACATATCTCTATGTATTTTTGTCATTTTATGTATGAGGAAACTGGCTTAGAAGCAAAAAGTATCTGCAGGGTGGTAACAGCTCTCTAGTACTACACTGAATCCACATCCTGGGCTTCTGTCAGAGATGTTCTGCTTTGCTGAAAACAAAAGTATTTTTTAAAGCACATGATCAGATTGAAGCTGCTTCTTCTCAGCATTTGAATGCCAGCTTGGCAGCGTGTTATGAGTTGGTTAGATCACCTAATGAATAGGTGAGGACAGGGAAGTGTTTATGATTCATGCTATGGACTGAATTGTGCACCTCCACCAAATCTGTGTGTTGAAACCCTAACCCCCAATGGTTGGGTTTAGATAAGGACATGAGGATGGGGCTCTTCTGGTGACATTGTGTATGCTTAGTCTCTCAGTAGTGTCCAACTCTTTGCAACCCCATAGACTGTAGCCTGCCAGGCTCCTTTGTCCACAGGGATTCTCCAGGCAAGAATACTGGAGTGGGGTTGCCATGCCCTCCTCCAGGAGATCTTCCCAACCTAGGGATCAAACCCAGGTCTCCCTCATTGCAGGTGGATTCTTTACCATCTGAGACACCAGGGAAGCCCTCTGGTGAGATTAGTGTCCTTATAAGAAGAGGAAGAGACACAGAGCGCTCTCTCTCTGCCATGTGAGGACACAGCAAAGGGCAGCCATCTGCAAGCCAGGAAGGGAGCTCTCACCTGAACCTCATCCAGGTTGTTTAAGCCACCTAGTCCATGGTATTTTGCTACAGCAGCCTGAGCTAATAGGATAGTTCATAAGATTATTTTCTCGTGATAACTCCCAAGTGCAGTATAGTCAAGAATTAGATGCCTGGTCTGCGGCTGCTGCTAAGTCGCGTCAGTCATGTCCGACTCTGTGTGACCCCGTAGATGGCAGCCTACCAGGCTCCTCCGTCCATGGGATTTTCCAGGCAAGAGAACTGGAGTGGGTCACCAGTGCCTTCTCCAGATGCCTGGTCTATGTCTTATAAACAGTATACTCATTCCCTTTGACAGGTGACAGATGCATGCATGACACATTATTTCTTCTGCATTTCACACATTGCCTATTAGCAGTATGTAAATGAAGGTGTATCAGTGTCACATTAACTATGTGGCATGTCACTTTGAAGCAAGTTTCCTACTCACATGAATTGTCATGCCTTGTCTAACTAAGGAAAACCAAGGATCTTCTGCTCTGGCCTCTGTTTTTTGAAAAAAAAAAAAGTTTTTGAAGCAAAATGTTTAACCAGGAATGTTATATGAACTGGCATAGAATTGATCAAAACTATTTCCTTGCATTCTGTATATATACATTCTAATTTTAGCATCCTTTAAAAATATTGTGACTTCTACTTCCTAGATAGTGGTCAACTTTTCAGCCATTTCCTTTGTTTTAAAATTTACTCAGCTGGGTTTTTTTTCAGTTTACCTGTTTCTATTGTGGAAGATCATTCCTTTAAAGACAGATTTTGGGCTTTTTGGTTTTTGTGTTTGCTTGTTTATTCCCATTTGTACATGGATACCTTTATTGCATGTCTGCATGCATGCATGTGTGTGTGTGTGTGTGTGTGTGTAATCACAGCCATTTCTAAGGCAACCGATTGTGTTTTGAGATGGTAGATAATCTAAGGGACAGCTGTGGTGTCACCACAGCTTTAAGGGTATCATTTTTCCTATGCTGCTAGAGGGGAAACCAAAATTAAGTTCAAGTAAATATTCTGGAATTAGTTTATAGAATCAGACTCATCAGACTGGATCCTTTCACTTTTTTAATCTTTAGCATATCAGAAGGTTTTGGGAATTTTCTATAGATTATTCTTAGAAATTAATATCTTCACCTACAGTTTGGACTTAATTTTGATGAAACTTAAAAATCCCACTGTAGGTATGTATTTACAAAATTGGGTAAAATGCCTTGGAGATTGTATTTTTTACATCAGTTTTTAAATTAGGATCATTTCAAAAAATCTTATTATCTTCAAAAATATTGAAGATTATGGCTGTGCTATTAATGCAAGAAACTGTTACCTTGGAAATGGAATGCACAACCTCACATACTTGGGGGGTTTTATTTATTTTTTTTGGTTTATTTTTTGACACATGTCTGTGTGAAGGTATTTCATACTGAATGAACATAAAGGAAGATTTGACCTCCCATGACTCAAGTCATGTAGAAGTAATACAAAGTATCTTGCAGCCTTACTTGTTTTATCCTAAAAGTTAGTGCACATCTTGCATTTAAAGATAACACAGCCTCTCTGTGTTTGTTATAACCAAGATTCTCCCGCAAAATAAAACCTGCCGTAAATTGTCGTTTCAGGAGGATATTACCAAGTGCTGCTCATGTATAGCCCAGTGTGAGAAATACAGAGTTAGACTTTCAAACAAAAGTACCTAGGCATTTCCCACAACTCACTTAGGAAGGATGGGGCAGTAGATGCTGCTGGAAAAATCATAGTTACAGATAGCTGAAGAATAAGGCACAGGATTAAGAAGGGAACATTTTGAAAAGAAAGGAGTTAGGATATCGAGAGTTTATTGCGTAAGGTTGTGAAAAGTGAAAGCATTGGTCGCTCAGTTGTGTATGACTCTGTGACTTGCTGGACTCTACCCGCCAGGCTCCTCTGTCCATGGGATTTCCCAGGCAAGAATGTTGGAGTGGGTTGCCATTCCCTTCTCCAGGGGATCTTCCCGACCCTGGGATCAAACCTAGGTCTCCTGCATTGCAGGCAGATTCTTTACCATATGAACCACCATAAGGTTACGGATTACTAAAGTGGGTTTCAGGGTAGAATTACCTTGGATTGAAACCTACCTCTGCTGTTTACTGGCCTGTGACCTTGCGCTACTTCCTTAACCTTACTGAGCCTCAGTTACCTCATATTAAAAGGGTGTCTGAAGCAGGGTGGTAACAGTGATTCAAATTCATAGGGCACCTATGAGGATGAAGTGATAATGTATATACAAAGATTTGTAAGGTGCTTCTGATGCATCATAATTGCCAGATAAATCAGAGCTTAAGGGAGACAAAGATTTTACTTTTTGGTTTATGTTAATTTTTAATCAATATGCCTGAAATAAAGAGCCTCAAAACAGCTCTTCTCCCCAAGCCCACTCGGTCCACCCGTGTCTCCACTTTGATTAGAGAATAGCAAGTACCCCTGTCTCCTTTTATATCTAATTCCTCCTCTCACATCTGTTCCTCACATCACATCCCCTTTATTGCTTCCTGTCATTTCCAGTTTCTGTGTCCACATTTCTGCTAAGAAAAGCAGAAGTGAAGGAAATGTGAGGGCTTGGGGATTTCTAAAAGCTGTTCCTAAGTCCTCATTGTTGTTATTATATTAAACTATAGTTATGCGAATATAGTACTTGCCAGATCTTTTCTCTGGGAAACACAAAGGAATTTCCCCATTCAAGTCTTACATTTTAACTTTTTAGTGGACAGGAATTATTGTATTGCACACACACAATAGGAGAGTTATACAGTTATGAGAGCTCATGACGCTTAAGAAATCCTCTGGGGGTTTTTTTCACTTTGCGTTTTGCCTGTGGGGAAACTTAGACTCTTATTTGCCTCAAGGGCACAAGTTACATTGCTGAGCCTGAACTGTTTAGTTTAAACCTCTGGGCTTATCTTTTGTACTTCAAAAATGGTAGAATATTGGTAACATCATACGGTTCATAGTACAAAGCGTGTGTGTGTGTGTGTGTGTGTAAAACATATCACATATAAAGAAGACTTTAAATGGAAATGTATAATGTAAAGACTGACAATAAAACTTAACACCCCTGTACCCACCGAGTTAAGAAGCTCCCTATGTGCCCTGTGTGCTCAGTCATGTCTGACTCTGTGTCCCCAAGGGCCACCAGGCTCCTCTGGCCATGGCATTCTCCAGGCAAGAATACTGGAGTGGGTTGCCATTTTCTACTCCAGGAGATCTTCCTGACCCAGGGATTGAACCCACATCTCTTCCATCTCCTGCATTGGCAAGCGGATTCTTTACCACTTAGCCACCTGAGAAGCCCCTGTACCCTGACTAATCTTTTCTTTCTCCTAAACCTCTCCTTTCCCCTACCCACCCCCAAACCCAGCCAGGTAACACCACCTCGACTACAGTGTAAACAGTTTTCTTTGTTTAGGTTTGAAAACCTGAATAACAGATTCAACCCCAGCTGTGTGAGGAAAGGGCTCTTTTGTCACTATTAGATGACAGTTCCCTGGAGATACATTCTTTCAGAATTGTGAAGACAGTGTTATCGTGTTTCCAGAATTACCCTTGAAGTTTGTTCTGATTCTTTATCTTTTTTTGTATGATCTACTTTTCTTTTTTTTCCTTCTCCAGAAGCTTTAGAAATTTTTTTTTCTCTGGTATTCTGAAATTTTACAGTAGAACAACTTGGTATTGTCTGTTTGCCATCCGTGAAGTTGGATATGCAGTGGACTGTTTCATTCTAGAAACTGACATCTTTCTGTTTGGGGAAGTGTTCTTTGGCTATTTCTTTGATGACTCCTTCCTCTCTGTTACTCAGATGTCAGACCTCCCAGACTAGTTCTGAATTTCTTACTCTTTGTCTCTTTGCTCCTTTCACAGCAGACTTCCTCAGGGTCTTCTGTGTATTACTTTTATTATTAATAGTAAGGATGGCAGTCATATTTTAATTCCCAAGGGCTTTTCTTTATTCTCTTCCTTTAAAAAATGTCTGTTTCGTGGATGTACTCTGTTACCTCATAGGATTTTTTAAAATTTATTTATTTTTGGCCGTGCTGAGTCCTCCTTGCTGTGTTGGCTGCTCTCTGGTCGTGCACGGGCTTCTCATTGCAGTGACCTCTCTTGTGGCGGAGCACGGATCTAGGAACACGAGGCTTCAGTAGTTGCCGCACGTGGGCTCAGCACTTGTGGCTCCCAGGCCCTAGCGCGCAGGCTCAGGAGTTGTGTCACAAAGCTTGGTTACCCTACGCATGTGGGATCTTCCGAGATCAGGGACTGAGCCCATGTCTCCTGCATTGGAAGGCAGATTCTTTACCACTGACTCACCAGAGAAGCCCCTCATAGGATTTTTACAAGAGGTGTTTGCAGGGGGTTTGCCTTCTCCCTTTACAGTCCTTGCTATTTCAGTATTTTGTTTTGTTTTGTTTTGTTTTCTTTGTTGTAGACTCTTCCCTTTCAGAGTTCTCTTCACAGCTTTCTGATAACTCTCTTACTGTCTGCTTATGATTAAATATGATCTCAAGAGCTCATTGGAAGCTCTTGAGTGTGTATGTAGATGGGGCTTGTTGCAGTTGACTTTACCAGCCAGGTGAACTGGGTGGGTCATTTGTTGCGGAATTCCCAGTAATCAGAATCTTTAGGGTTTTTTTTCCTCTTTTGCTGGTCAGACTCCCCATAGGAGAGTTTTCAGTCTCTTGACTGCAAGGTAAAGGCCTTCCTGCCAGTGTTCGGAGAGCCAAATACAGGGGGAAGAAATCCGAGTCTCTCTGCATTCTGTATTCAGTATTCATGCATTCATGCAATCTCTACTTTCAGTGTGGTGACCACACTGTCACATGTGCTTGGTGCTTTAGTCTAGATTTCCTCTGATTTACCACATCCAAGTAATGAATCTTCAGACTTCCCTCCCCACCCAGCAGAGGCAACATGGATGGGGGCGTGCCTGCATGCTCACTCAGTCATGTCCTACTCTTTGTGACCCCATGGCTGTAGCCCACCAGGCTCCTCTGTCTATGGGATTTCCCAGGCAAGAATACTGGAGTCAACTGCCATTTCCTTCTCCAGGGGATTTTCCTGACCCAGGAATTGAACCCACATCTCCTGCATCGCAAGCAGATTCTTTACCGCTGAGCCATCAAGTAAGCTGGATGGAGGCAGAAGGCATACAAATCTAGGAATCTAATGCTTCTTCAGCAGTGTTTACCTGCTTCTCCTTAGTTAACCTCACACCCCCATTTAGCCTCACCCCTTTGTTTCCAGTTCTGGAGTCTTGAGAGGCTGGGTTGGATCTTAACTGACCCCTCTTCAGATTTGACTGTCGGATCTGCAAGGTAGTTGCCACCTGTGTGTATGCTTGCCCGCTTCCAGATTTTATTGCTATTGCCTCCCTTCTTATTCTTCAGGTTTCTGTGGGTTTGTCATTTTAGAAAGACTCTGCATGATAGTTTTAATAGGAGTTTCAAGTGGGATTAAGATTAGATGCACGTGTTCTTTTTGCCATCTGATCCTGAAAGTTTATGTTCTACTGTTAACATGTTGAGACCTTAACACAAAAATCATCCAAGTCTGTGATAATACCGAAAGAATCTTTCTTTTCTTTCTCTTCTTAAATTTTATTCTCTTTTCTTCCATTTCCCTTTTATTTATTTATTTTTATGGGGAGGGAGGGTGTTGGAACAGCCAGGCTTCTGAGATCTAAATTTACTAATCCAGGTTATACTGTCTAGTAATAGCTAATATTTATTGAATACTTTTTCTTGTGCTTTGTATCTACATGCATCTGAATTAATCCTCAAAATAACCCAATTTGTATGTCCATTTTGTGCGCATGTGCTAAGTTGCTTCAGCTGTGTCCGATTCTGTGCGACCCCAAGGACTGCAGCCCACCAGGCTCCTCTGTCAATGGAATTCTCCAGGCAAGAATACTGGAGTGGGTAACCATTCCCTTCTCCAGGGGTTCTTCCCGACCCAGGGATTGAACCCAGGTCTCCCGCGTTGCAGGCAGATTCTTTACCTTCTGAGCCACCACAGAATCACATCACCATTTTACCAACAATGAAATAGAGGCTCAAAGAGGAAATGTATCAGAGGTCACACAGCTCTGTCCTAGAAGAACTAGAATTTGAAGCCTGGCAGCCTGATGCTAAAGCTTGTGCTGTTCATTACTGTTGTTATTACTATTTTATTACTTAATTACTATGCTATTAAATAGAAGGTATAAATCAGAAAAGTCTTTTTTATGTCTGTTAGATTCATACTATGTAAGCCCTTCTACTGCACAGATAGATGGCTTGGAGCATTAACTGGGCATGTCCAAGGTGTCTTTTTATATACATAGATCTTTTATATATTTTGAACTGACAAGGTTTTTCCAGAAAACAAAACCAGTAGCCCTGGTGGCTCAGACGGTAAAGAATTTGCCTGCAGTGCAGGAGACCTGGGTTCGATCCCGGGGTTAGGAAGATGCCCTGGAGGAGGGCATGGCAACCCACTCCAGTATTCTTGCCTGGAGAATCCCCATGGACAGAGGAGCCAGGCGGTCTACAGTCCACGGGGTCGCAAAAAGTTGGACACGACTGAGCGATTAAGCACAGCCAGAGTGTACAGTTGTGTAACTGTCTGCCAAGACAAAAGCTGTGTGAAGCTGTGCAGCCATGGAGAGACAACATAAGTTTTCAATCCTCCAGAGCCCTGCTCACAATATTCTTCCTCTTTTCGTCATTGAATGGTGGCTTATGAGCCTGAAAGTGGTTATATACTTTCCCAATAGGAGCAAATTGTTCCCTGTGTACATAGTCTGGATCTAGAACCCTGAGAGGAGTTTTTAATCAACTTTTAAAAGTGGAAATTAATTCCCTGGTGGTTCAATGGTTAGGACTCCAAGCTTCCAATGCCAGGGGCTTGGGCTTAATCCCTGATTGAGGAACTAAGATCCCGCAAACTGTGCAGAGCAGTAAAAAAAAAAAAAAAAAAAAAAAGTGGAAATTAATATGTATCAGAATAAGTTAATTTAATTGTCTTGAAAGTAGTTTTCAGTCTTCAAAACACTATGCTTTCCTGCCTCACAATGATAAAGGAAAGAGATATTTTACAGAAAAACTAGAAAGACCAGAGAATGCATGTAAATGTTTGCAGAAAAGTCACACTATGAGTCAGGAGCCAAATCTTCTGTCTGTTAGACAGCTCTGACTCTCAACTGAGTGGGGAAATCCATCCAGACCAATAATTTAATCATTTTCTAAAAGGCTGGATAACTGTGTGGGTGCTAATGGCATCAGAGAAGACATGGCAGGCAGGAAACACATCCCACACTTGGCAGGATGTTCCCAAGGCAGGAAGGGCATTTCTCTTCCTCGGTAGAATTGTTTCATTGACTAAAGACAACATGAGATCATTGAAATCTCCCTAAAATACCAATGACTGACGAAAGCAGGATACAGGACACGGTGAGTCTCATGTAAACCAATGGGATCATTTATGACATCATAATAAAGTGGTAGTATTTTGTGTATGTAATTTCTTCCAACAGACTCAAAGAGCTTTATATATTTGGTCAGTAATCAGAGTTTTAAAGCTGTACTTAAAGCACATGGTCCCAGAGGTGAGAGCAGGACTCCAGGTCAGTGTCAGTCTCGCCTCTCTGAAACTACGCCATCAGGCTTACGAGGTTTCCACTCCTTGAATACCACCCAGTGGAGGCTTCCATCTCCCTTCTTGCCCTAGTTTCTGTTGCTTCTCTAAAACACTTCCTTTTCTTACCTTCTTCCAATACTCTCATCCTCAACAAATGTTAACCTGGATCTTACATGGTATATAACACTTAAACAAGTCCAGCAAAGAAGTATCACTAGGCTTCCCTGGTGGCTCAGCGGTAAAGAATCTTCTGCCAATGCAGAAGACACGGGTTCGATCGCTGATCCCAGAAGATCCCACATGCCTTGGAGCAGCTAAGCCCATGGAGCACAGCTACTGAGCCTGTGCTCCAGCACCTCAGCGCTGCACCTACTGAAGCCCAGGTGCCTCGTGCCCAGGCTTCACAGCACGAGAAGGCACCACAGTGAGAAGTCTGCATACCACCACTAGAGGGTAGCCCCCACTTGCTGCAACTAGAGAAAACCCCGTGCTGCAACTAGGGAAAAGCCCGTGCAACAACAAAGGCCCAGCACAGCCAAATAAATAAATACATAAAGTTATTTTTTTTAATTTAAAAGGAAGTATCATTAGCCTTCTTTAAATAGAAAGTGATATTACTCCTTCCATTCTGTCTAGCAAGCAGCAATAATTCTCAAGCATAGAACTGAAACAGTACTAGTGGGTAGCTGGCAGATGAAAACGTGATGAGAAGCCTTGAGCCACAACAGTGGTGGGTTACCTGCACTCTCCTCCTAGTTGGCATTTCCAGAACTGCACAGAAAAATGCTGACCATAGCAGTCACTCAAGGACTATTTCTAAAACAGGGATTCTCTTCCAAAAACGTAGTTCAAGAGAAAAGTGGTAGGAGCAAAGACAAAGAAGAGATTGAAACTGAATATTAGCTTACCTGCAGACTATAGGAACACAGAAACAAGTAAAAAACTCCAGGGTTATAGTATAAGTTATGACTTCCTGTGTTTCTTCTGCTGTAAACTTGGTGGAGAGCACAGGGTATCAGTTATAAACACTGTGTTTGTGGTCTTCTGAATCTGAGAACACTGCCTTCCACAGAGTTCATCAGTCATTGTGCCCTGAAGTGGTTTTAAAGGATCCAGAGTCTGTTTTCTTTTCTTGCTTTCTCTTGTCTGTCTTTGACTTAATCTCATCATATCCTGAAATCCACCCAGACTCACATAGGAAGCCCCCTACTTCCATCCTAGATCAAGTACCACATTACCATGAGGTTGTCTTTAGTGAAGCAATAGCATAAAAAGTGGGCATGTTTCCTGGCTTTAGTGTTCCAGACAACCACTGTGTAACTGCTATAAGAAATTGGTATCTTTTCATGTTGCAACAGTATGCAGGCTGTTTGTGGTGGTTTTAAGAATTTCTCTTCTTTTTTTTAATGGAATTTTAAGTTTTTCCACCTATAACTAAAAATAGTTTCTTTAATGTCAACATTCTGTTTAAAATTAATTTGATCTCCTTTCTCAGCTCAGGTGCTGAACTACAGGGGAGTGTGTGTGTGTGTGTGTGTGTAAAGAAGGGGAGGTCAAAGATGAAATCACTTCACAGCCTCCTTGGTGTGAACACTTGCATGGTTTTATCTGAGAAAAGTGAAGCCTCCAAAAGCTTAGACTCATCAAATACATAAGACCTTGCTTCTCAAACACCCTACCTGGTTGCAATTTGCACCTATAACATCGTCTTACAATTCCAGGGAGAATAATTTCTACTTTATCAAGCTCCCCTTCTACATCAGATCCATTAAAGAAAGCTATCTTCAAACTTCCCTTGGTTTTGAAGAGCAACTGACATTCATTTCACACATCTAATAACAGCATTAGAAGCTGTCAGGGAATGACACTGGGTACAGTGTCCAAGAGTGCTGGGCTCTAACTAGCTGAAGAGAGTTAAGAAAGGCAAGTGAAATCTCCCTCCTGCCACCATGGCATCATCAGGATGTCTCCTCCGGGGTGCAGGCCACATTTTGGTGTTTCTGTAGTGCTGTTACTAGGCTTTCCTTCCTTCTTGAAGTGCTGCTTATAGTCTTTCTGAGACATCACTGTCTCCTGGTTTTCTTTCTATCTCTCAGGCCATTCCTCAGCTTCCATTAATGGCTTTTCTTATAGTTCTGTATCTTTTAAAGAATAGGATTCCTCAGTTTTCATCCTCTGCTCCTTCTGGGTTCATTAAAGGAGTATGTCAAGGCTGTATATTGTCACCCTGCTTATTTAACTTATATGCAGAGTACATCATGAGAAACGCTGGGCTGGAAGAAGCACAAACTGGAATCAAGATTGCCGGGAGAAATATCAATAACCTCAGATATGCAGATGACACCACCCTTATGGCAGGAAGTGAAGAAGAACTAAAGAGCCTCTTGATGAAAGTGAAAGAGGAGAGTGAAAAAGTTGGCTTAAAGCTTAACATTCAGAAAACTAAGATCATGGCATCTGGTCCTCATGGCAGATAGATGGGGAAACAATGGAAACAGTGAGAGACTATTTTTTTGGGCTCCAAAATCACTGCAGATGGTGACTGCAGCCATGAAATTAAAAGACGCTTACTCCTTGGAAGGAAAGTTATGACCAACCTAGAGAGCATATTAAAAAGCAGAGACGTTAACTTTGCTGACAAAGGTCTGTCTGGTCGAGGCTATGGTTTTTCCAGTGGTCATGTTTGGATGTGAGAGTTGGACTATAAAGAAAGCTGAGCGCCGAAGAATTGATGCTTTTGAACTGTGGTGTTGGAGAAGACTCTTGAGAGTCCCTTGGACTTCAAGGAGATCCAACCAGTCCATGCTGAAGGAGATCAGTCCTGGGTGTTCTCGGAAGGACTGATGTTGAAGCTGAAATTCCAATACTTTGGCCACCTGATGCGAAGAACTGACTCATTTGAAAAGACCCTGATGCTGGGAAAGATTGAGGGCAGGAGGAGAAGGGGATGACAGAGGATGAGATGGCTGGATGGCATCACCGACTCAATGGACATGAGTTTGGGTAACCTCTGGGAGTTGGTGACGGACAGGGAGGCCTGGCGTGCTGTGGTTCATGGGGTTGCAAAGAGTCGGACATGACTGAGCGACTGAACTGAAGACCTCTTCCACTTGCTGATGGCTCCTGCCAATGTGTGTTTCCTGATGACTCCAAATCTTTATTTCATCCCAAAGCCCTCTCCTGGATAGAGTCTCCTGTCTGGCTGCCCACTGGCTTATTTGCCCACTGGCTTATTTACCCCCTGGTAGCTATCACGAGCTCCTCCTCTCGCAGACCCTGGCTTGCTACCATCATCCATCCAGTTATCCAACTCTTCTCTGGTTTATCTCTCTCCTTGTTTCCCGCATTCAGTCAGTGCGTAAGTCTCCTCAGTTCTGCTTTACTCCAGAAGGCTCTCTTCTCTCCATCCTTAGCACCAGCATCTCAGTTCTCATCACGTGTTACCTGAAATACTGCAGAAGCCCCCTTACTTGATCTCCTTATTCTAGGCCAGCCTCCTTGCAATCCACAGTGTTGATCTCTTTAAACTGCTAGTCATGTCATGCTCCTGTTTAAGTGCTTTGTTGTTCTCCACTGCTTTCAGCTGGTAAAAGATTCCTCCTCATGGTTTACAAGGACCTTCGTGATCTGACCCCTGTAGTCATTTCCAGCCTTCTTCCTGGGACTCCCTGTGTCATCCTCCCACATTTGACAGCTTGCAGTTCCCTGAATTCAGTGCATTAATGAAGAGCCCTCACCTTCAACCAATATGCTGCTGCTTAAAAAAAAAAAAACCAACTACATGCTGCTTCTTGTCCTTGGAAACTCCCGTTCCTTGCCTGAATAATTCATCTGAAAACTCAGCTCAGTCGTCGCTTCCTTAGCGGTGACTTCCCTGACCATCGTCTCCACCCCCAGTCTGATTTAGGTGCCCATCCTTTATCCTCTCTTAGCACTTTTTACATCACATTACAATCATTTGACAGCAAAGTCCCGGAGCTGGGAATAATGTGTCTTCACATTGGTATTCACATCCCCAGTACCCTCTGCCTAATGACTGACAAAGAAGGTTGTCATTCATTTTTAATGAGTAAACTACCCTTTTCACTTTACCAGGGCCACAATTTTAAATATACACATGCACATGCACACTCATACATACCCGGAAACCCTTGAATCTGATCAAGTCTCTAGATCCAGCTGCCAATTTATAGGAAACAAGGAAGACTAGAGAATATGTTACATGATACCACAAGGATGCTGTTGGCAAAGTCTAAATGTGGGAACTTCCATCGGAATAGGAGCCACATTTCTTTAATGGTAGTCAGGCTCTCACAGTGTATGGAGTTCTTTTAGATCTTGATTTGTTTTTAAACTAAAAAGCAATATAACCTAGAGAAATATAAATGCTGATTGTATATTTGATATTAAGGAATTGTTAATATTTTTAGATGTGATAATGGTATTATGCTAATTTTTTTAAGAGTCCTTATACTTAGAAATACATTGACATATTCACAGATGATGTGATGTCTAGGATTTGTTTCAGAATAATCTGAAGCAGAAGTTGGTAGGGATATATATGAAATTGGATTGGCCATGAGCTGATAATTATTGAAGCTGGGTGATGGGCACATTATGCTATTCAGCTTACTTTTGTTTATATTTAAAATTTTTGATAATAAAACTTTTATTGTAGTAAAATGTACATAACATACAATATATCATTTTAACCATTTTCAAGTGTACCGTTCAGTGGCATTAAGCACTACATTGTTGGGCAACCATCCCCATCACCAGAACATCACCTGAACTGAAACTCTGTACCATTAAACAGTATCTCCTTATTACCTCTCTTCTGGCCCCTGGCAAATACCGTTCTGTTTTGTCTCTGAATTTGACTCCTCTAGGTAACTCATATAAATGAAATCATATAATACTCGTCCTTTTGTGTTTGACTTATCTTCAAGGTTCATCCAAGACCAAACTAGGCCTTCATAGGAAGGATCAAGAAGTATGTGACAAATATCCATGTGTACAGAATGGTCAGTATCTTAGATGAGGCAGTTCTCCCCTTGAGACTCTGAACAGGGATTAGGTTTAAATGAGAGAGCTGTGGAAGAGTTTCCTTGAGCTCAGGGCAGTTCTGACAAGAGAAGCTGAGATCCACTGTGGGATGTTCTCAACCTGGAGAATCCAGAGATGGTGAGGACAGTTCTGGACCTGCCAAAGGGGTCTGAAGTCTGAACCACACAGCAGAGCAAAATACATAGTACAGCTGATTCTGGAGAATATCTCAAATTCCAAATTGCTTCCAGAACTCTGGGTACTTGGCACCTCAAGGTTAAGCTGAGATCGATTCTCACCATGCTCCCTCCCACATTGCTCTTTATGATGTCTAAATGATAATTCTCCAAAAACCAGAAGAGTAAACACAGATTGCAGCTTAATATTTGGTACAATTTCTGGTTTGGCTTCTATTCTAATTTGACTTGTCTCCAGTAGGAATAGATAAGAAGGTTTTTTTTTGTTTTTTTTTTTAATCATAAGTGACATTACTCATGCATGACTTACTTTTGGTGTAAACCTGGAAAGTAGTTCCTGAGCTTAGGGTAAAAATACAATTGGCTGAGCTACATGTGTTGGAAATAAGTGGGTAGGGATGTTCAGGAAGTAGAAAAGCTGCCTGAGAGGTGGGAGAGGGTCATGAAAGCAAGAGCTATTCTTAGTAACCCTAAATAGCAAGTGTAACTTCCTTTCCCTAGTCTTTTAACTTTTTACCTCCCCCTCTGCAATCTCTGGCACTTCCTGGGTTTTATGGACTGTAGATCTTCAGAACTCTAAAGTCTTTAGGATCCGTCATCTACAGACATTATAGAAGTCCTATGCTAGTTTCCCAAGCAAGAAAGCTATGATCAATATTCCTCATTATAGGATAAGTTCAGGAAGGAAAGTTTTAGAAACAACCCAAATATGCATGGACATGAATAGATAAAATGTTGTATATAGATACAATGGAATATTATTCAGCCTTAAAAAGGAATAAAATTCTGATATGTGCCCTGTCTTTTCACTGGTGTATTAAAATCCTTTATATTTTATGTTGTTATTAATATGTTAGGCATTATGTCTGCCATTTTATTTTTTGTTTTCTATCACCGTTATCCTCTATTTTATTTTTCCTGCCTTCCTGTGGGTTGCTTGAACTTTTCTTAGAATTCCATTTTTGTGTGTCTATAGTGGGCATTTTTTTTTAAATCATAGTCTTTTTGAATATATATCTTTGTATAGCATTTTTAATGGTTGCTGAAAGCATCACATATGTACACACACATGTAACATCACAGTCTACTGGTGTTATCACTTTAACAGGTCTTCCGTCTTGCTAGACTGCATCTTTTCTAGTCCTTTGGCTAGAAAGAACGGGCCTTTGTTGGTCTTTTTTTGTCTGCATCCATTGGCATTTCCAGGTTGCTGGCTTCTTGATCTCCAAGTACAGGATATATGAGGCGAAAAGAAAATCCCAAGGTCCCTAGCCAGTCTGCCTTTTTAGCTCTACAAAGTCTTGCATTTGTTTTATATATAAAACATCTGAGGGTTTTAGTTGTACATAGTGGAAGAAATAGGGAAAACTACATCCACTCCATCTTCCCAGAAGTGGAGATTTCTTCCAGTTTTATTTTTGATCTAACATAGAATTAAGGTCAGTTTTCTTTTTCTTTACTATTCTAAGTATATCTGTGACTCTGGGCCAGCCCATTGGATCCAGTCCTGGAATTTACCTCACAGGAAGTAGGCTCATAGCTAGATTGTTACAGAGTTTCAGGCAAATGCCTCTATTCCGTCCAGTACACTCATCTCTCTTTCCTATGTCTTTATTCTCCCTTGTTTGCATCATTACCAGAGAGCTGCTACTAGCAGAGACCTTTCGGCCACATGATGGTGCCCCAGAGTTGTTCAAGCTAACCTAAGCCCTTTCTGCTCTTCTTTGGGCCCCTGTCTTTAACTTAATATTAGTAAATTCAAGGCTATTTATTTAAACTGAGGTATAGATATGAGTGACTAAGCACACACACACAGAGATGTGAAGACCCAACTGTGTTTTTCTTTAAGCCATGTCTTCTCATATATATGGAATCAGTATCAAAAATTGGTTTTGTTTGAATTTTTTTTTTTTTTTTTTGGTATCGAGAATAACTTTTTGGGAATTCATACAGGAATTTTTAGAAAGCAGTTGTCATTCCTTTTAATGAATTCAGTTGCCATTTTGTATCTGGGCTCATTGAAAATAATCTGTAATCTCAGCATAGCTTTTAAGAAAGGAAATTTATAAGTGCATTTTGAAAGAGATTCACTCTCAATGTTTTTTGAGGTGTTTGAATCCCTGAACTAAATAAACTTCCATAGTGAAGATGTTTGATTACCAATCCAGCTTTTAAAATAGTACCTTATAAGATTATATAAAAATGCTTAGGATAAATAGATTGGCAAATAGAGTTAGATCTTTGGGTAGTGAGGTTATGACTGATTTCCTCTTTCACTTTTATTCTTGCCTATATTTTTCAAGCTTTCAGTAATAGAGGTAGGCATTTTTTATTTCAAAACAGAGGTAGGCGTTTTCTTCAGCTAATCAGAAAATGTCTATTAACCATCCAGTATATGTGGAACCAGCATATACATCTTTCCAGGCTTGAGAGTTGGGTAAGAAAATTATTAGGCACTCCCTCACTGAAGTCAGGGGCCATATCTTTCAAAACTTTGTAAGTTATGATACCTACCATATGCCTTATACATGGAGAGTTCTGGGAAATAACTGTTGAATGACCAGAGAAGCCATTACTCATAACTTTTTCTGGTTGTAAAGCTTTGGGTCAGAGTCGTCACAGTGGTATTGGTACACTTCTCTGCTCACATCCAGTGGCCAACTTGTGTCCATTCCGTCTGTTCATTCTAGAACTAAGAATTAGAGATCATGTAACTAACTACTGTTTCCTAAAATAATAAGATTAGTAATGGAGTAGAATGGGTAGAATGGGCCAAAAATACATATAAATCCAAAGCATTAAACAGTACTTAAAAGTTCAGCTCTCGTTAATTCATTATTAGACTAACAGGGAGAATCCATGTGTGTTAGACTAACAGGTAATCAAGCAATATTTGACAACTGACGAAATAAATGAATGAAAAATTATTGAGTAGAGAATTTTAACTAATATCCTGAAAGTCTACATGGGAAGAAATTTTTGAGTTAAGGAAAGCTAGGCTAAAATAAATGCCTTCCCAACCAAGACCCAAGAAAATTAAGGATTTCTTCAGTGACTTTCAGCTTGTGATTTTCATAGGGCCTGGAGTTTTTATAAATTATAGAACTATTATATTTCCAGTACACTGTTGTGTAACTTAAGTTAAAATATTTTATTAGCTTTTATATATTATACTTAGTAATATTCATTTATAGCTTAGTTTAATAGGTTGTACATGAAAATAGTATAGACTTTTCCTTACAAAAGATTGAATGTAAGCAAGCTCACCAAAGTGCAGGATTTACTAAAAATCCCACTTCAAACTTTTAAGAGGAATCCATGTGCACACAAGACATGTGGGAAGTGGAAAGAATAGGGGGTAAATTCACTGAGTGGAAAATAAGCTGGAGGATGAAAATTGACAGACCTTTTGGAGGAAAGAGGGATTTCAGTGAAAAGGAGCAGTCTTAGCAGAATTATGATGTGGAAAAGTTGACTGAAAATGCAGTATCTTCATGGATACATATGGCTGAATCCCTTCATTGTTCTCCTGAAACTATCACAACATTGTTAATTAGCTATATCCCAATACAAAGTTAAAAGTTAAAAAACTTTAAGTAAAAAAAAGAAATATCTATTCCAGCCATTTACAGACTTTTAATAAAAGAAGGGTTAGTCTCTCAGTCCTGACTCTTTGCAACCCCATGGACTGTAGCCTGCCAGGCTCCTCTGTTGCCATTCCCTTCTCCAGGGGGTCTTCCTGACCCAGGGATTGAACCCAGGTCTCCTGCATTGGAGGCAGGTTCTTTACTGTCTGAGCCATCCTTTATTTAAATAAAAATCTATGCAGAATACCAATATATAAGTAGACAAAAACTGAGCTGTTTGGGTTGAAACAGGGTTGGGAGTGTATAGGAACCAAACCCCGTCCTTCTTAGCCCCCTACCTCTGTCCCAGTGGGCCCTATGGAACACAGTTTAAAAATAGCTCATCTTGTCTATGCTTAGAAACCTCCCCAGGTATCCCATGTAGCCTGGCCAGTGGGCAGGTATTAGATAATCATTTGTAACAAGGGAGCATTTCCCTCAGGCTTGTTTACAAAGACGGGCAGTTACGTCTTACCAGAAAAGACTGTTTAGGAATATTTTCTCACCTCTTACCAGAAAAGACTGTTTGACCCATTGAGATTACTGTCTGGGAGAATCACTCCCCTTACTTGAGATTCTTCCCTTGACTTTCTTGGGGACTGGCTTTGTGTTTTTCAGCTCTTGAATGTGGTCTCTCACCTCGCGAAGCAGAATCTTCAAGTGCTGGTCCTGGGCCGGAAGCATATGTTAACGCAAAATTCCCGGTGGAAAAGAGTTGAGATGGAAAAGATGCAAAAGCAAGCCAGCTTTTTTTTCGCTGACAACATGTAGGTATTGAAGTTATTAAGTGAATTACACTAGGCTCCAGTCATCTGCTTGTTACCTGTTTTTTTATTTTTAAAGTGCATGTGTGTGTGGGTATATATGTATAATCAGCCTCATTCCAAAAAAAAGAAGATGTGAGGCAGCTTATAAAAATATAGTTTTTATAGCAGGATAAACTTAAATAGATGAGAAATCAGTTTAAAGGAGAAATAAGTTAAAGCCCCAAATGAGATTAGTACACAGAATGCATGCCATAAATTCCTGAACAGATCATTTAACAAATATTTAACAAATAGGAGCACCATCTGTGTTCCTGAAGAAATACCAGTGAACAAAACCAAGTCCCTGTCCTCTTGGAACTTAGCAGTAAAGAGGTAAACAAATAAACAGGTAATGTCCTTCCGGGCAGTGATCAAAGCTATGAAGACAGGGAATGAGTGAGTCGTTGGAGAAAGGAGGAGAGGTAGTGGGAAGAAACTACCAGGCAGAAGGAACAGCAAGTGTTCAAAAGGCCCTGAACAGCAACGACAAAGGGCCTTCCCAGTGGTCCAGTGGCTAAGACTCTGCACTCCCAATGCACGGAGGCCAAGTTTGATCCCTGCTCAGGGAACTAGATCCCGTGTGCTGCAGCTAAGAGTTCACATGCCACAGCTAAAGATCCTGCGTGCCACAACCAAGACCCACTGCAAATGGGGAGGGAGGGAAAGAGGGCTGTCAGTCAGGAATGAGGGGAGCTGGCAGGCCAGTGTGGATGGTCAGTTCTGAGGTCGCAGAGAAGGCAGGGACCGCGTTACAGAGGACCTTGTGGGCTCTGGATTTTATTCTAAATATAAAGGGAATGTTGCTATGAGCTACAGCTTCCCAGGAAACCAAAGGAAGGTGGAAAACATGATCAGCAACAAAATACACAGTGTCCATAGAGTATGCAGAAAGTAGCTAATCAGGAGGAGCACAGATCTACAACACCCTGTTAGCACGCATTTAGGTTCTCATACTATTTATGCTGACAAAGGTTTATTTACAACTTAGCATGGATCATGAGCGAACCTGAGTCTGGGTTTTGTTGGGTTGAATGTGATAACTTCAGGATTTGTCAGTATTGTCCAAACTGTTTCTTCTTAAAAAGGTCAAATGGAGGAATTCTCTGACAGTACAGTGGTTAGGATGGCAATCTCACTGCTGTGGCCCAGGTTCAATCCCTGGTCAAGGAACTAAGGATCCCGCAGGTCAGACAGTGCAGCCAAAAAAAAAAAAAGTCAAATGACAATCAATGCATAAAGCTGGAAGCTAACCCCTCCTTCAGATCCCAAACCAAATCTCATTTTTCTGTAGCTAAGTCCTTTTATTTATTCATGGAGTGGGTACTTCCATCTTTCCAAGACTATAAGATAATAGTAATGCCCTTCCTTTAGTCACATTAGGCAGCATTAGCTAAACCTGAGGACCGCAGGCTTGAGAATCAATCTACCCTGGTTCAGATCATGGCCCTGTCACTTCCTGTCTGGGAAGTGTTTCCCTTGTCTGTCTTCTTTTCTTCATAGGTTCCCTCATGGGGATTCAGTGAGAAAATACTTGCAAACAATACATGTGAGGCTCTTGGCACAGTACCAAGTACGTGGAAAGCATCTGTATTCGTTGCTGTCACCATCATCATTATTTTTCATAGGTAGAAGAACTCAGTAATGGTAGTGTTATAACCAAGAAGCCTGTTGGAAATTGGTCTCGTGCTTGGTTTGGAGCCTGTATTTATTGTATATGCTGAAATTCCAAACCCAGTGGTGAAGATTGATTCAGCCACCTTCTATGGCTTTGGATTTGAGTATTTAAATTTTTTAACATTAACTCTGTTTGCCACTAATGTGCCAAAGAAGCGTGTTCAAACCTAAACTAGGGAGAATAGTATAGTGAATGCCCGCGGGACTGTCACTCAGTTCCCATAGCTACTGTCATTTGTTAATGTTGTTCCATATAACCCCCACGTTTTTTTTTTTCCCCTGAAGATTATTTTAAAGACAGATTCCAGTTATTTTATCATTTCACTTGAAATTGAAATACTTTAGTATAAGGTATCCTGTAAAGGATCCACTTTGGGTCATTTGGATCAAGATATGTGGCTTAATCACATGTTGCCATCGGAATCTCCTGAGTCAAGGTAACTAGTGCTGTTTTTACAGCACGTGTATTCAAGCACTCACCACTGATGTTGAGGGCTCATTGGAGACTGGAGGTGCCTTTGGGTGCTGATCAGGACGGCTACCCAGAAGCTACTTGGAGATACCAGTTTCAGCTTTGAGGTTAGCCCCTTACTTTTGCAAGAAAAGTGTCCTCTTGCCCTGTTAGTATTATGAATATTTCTTGAATTCGAGTGAGGAAAGGGGTAGGGGAAACATGTGCTCTGTAGTGGATGAGGCAGATGAGGAAGCCTTCATGGGGACACAGAGAACCAGCTTTTAAGTATGAAGAGAGAATTACTGTTAGAATTCTCCATTCTAGAGGTAGAGTCCAGTTGAACTGCTAAGAATCCTGAGCGTTAGCATTCCTTTCCCTGTAGCTGGCCATCTGTGTTCTCGATCATGTTGTCTACCAGCTGAAGACTTGAAGGTTGTTCATAACTATCCTTGGTTGATCATATCAGTTAAGAACAAAGAATACTTCTGAGGAAAGTAGAGAAAGAAGTAAACAGCATGGTGAAGAATGCTGTTCTCTGCCTCTTTGGACGTGTGTTTGATTGTGTCCATTCTTATGTCCGGCTCAGCTCTGAGGATGATCCGTTTCTTCTGTATGCCACACTGCACTCAGGAAACCACTGCAAGTTTATCACAAAAGACCTGATGCGAGACCACAAGGCCTGTCTGCCTGATGCCAAGACCCAGCGCCTGTTCTTTAAGTGGCAGCAGGGACATCAGCTGGCAATTGTTAGTAAGCATCCAGGAGCAAAAATAACCTTTCAGGTATGTTATCCATCTTCTCCATAACATCAGCAGAGCCAACTATATAGTAAGAATGTGACACGGTCAAAGAACAGTGCAACTAGTTCTCGATGTTTTGTTTTTCTTAGCTTTAGTTTGATATTTTGGAGAAGGCAATGGCAACCCACTCCAGTACTCTTGCCTGGAAAATCCCAGGGAGCCTGGTAGGCTGCAGTCCATGGGGTCGTGAAGAGTTGGACATGACTGAGTGACTTCACTTTCACTTTTCACTTTCATGCATTGGAGGAGGAAATGGCAACCCACTCCAGTGTTCTTGCCTGGAGAATCCCAGGGATGTCGGAGCCTGATGGGCTGCCGTCTATGGGGTCGCACAGAGTCGGACATGACTGAAGCAACTTAGCAGCAGCAGCAGCAATTTGGTATTTGGAATTAGCCAGATCCTAAAAACACAGAGTCTGCCAGAGCAATGTTTTCCTAGGCAACCCCACGTTAACTGACGTATTGAAAACCCCTGAAGTGTCGTCAGTTGTGACTTCAGTTATGTTATCAGTTACAAATCCCTATATGTGTTTTTTATTTTCCTATTTATTTGCCATAGCTCAAAATTCTGTATGTCTTATGACTCATCATGCTTCTGTTTCTGCTGAATAACTCCTTTTTCCTGTTTAATCCACTTTTGTGGCACAGTCTCAATTGAATTCTTTTTTGATTCTAGTTGAAATACCTGTAAGTACAAGAATGTCTCTTGTGTAAAAGCAAAGAGAAAATCTAAAGGCAATTTACTACAGAAAAATACACTAGCCAATGGTAAATACAGTCCAGGGTTCAACAAACATACAAAAACAACATTTGTAGGAAATATGTTATCAAATGATACCATAGAAATGCAATCAGCAAAATCAACCGTGGGAAACAGTATAGGACCTGGTTTCCTCAACAACAAAAAACTGCAAGAAAAATAGAGTTGAAAAGAGAAGCTCTAGATTGTAAGAGAATTGAGAGAGAGTTTAGCCAGTCACAATGTAACAACCTTATTTCAATTCCTATTCAGACAAACTGTAAAATATAATATACATATAATAATTGGAAAAATGTAAACAGTAGAAATTTGACAATGTTAAGGAGTTGTTAATTCTTAAGTATAATAATAATATTCCTTTTATATTTACAAAATAAGTTCTTTCAGAGATACATACTGAATTATAGAAGAAATGATATAATATCTGAGATTTATTTCAAAATAATTTGAGGGATTCATCCATTCGGATGAAGTAAGATTACCCATGAATTTTGATGATTTTTGAGGCCGGGTAATGGGTATATATGAGTTCATTGTTCTGTTTCTTTATTTTTGTATATTTGAAAGTTTTCTCTGTTGCATACAAAATCATTAAAGACAAAAAAGGAATATACATTTTTTTTTCTTATAGAGAGTCCTTAACCTTAAAAATGAAACCTCCCCAGAAAGGAACTCCTAACAATAGGGTTCATCTTTTTTTTAATTGAAATATAGTTAATTTACAATGTGTCAACTTCAAGTATGCAGCAGTAATACAATGGTAGATATATATGTGGGGGGGGGGGGGTGGGTGTATATATATTCTTTTCTTTTCCATTATAGGTTATTATACTGATTAGCTTTCTCTGTGCTATACAGTAGGTTCTTATTTACTTATTTTTTTTTAAGTGAGGAAGTCTTTTTTTTTTTCTTCTTTTTTCTTTATTTTTGGCTGCACTGGGTCCTCACTGCTGCACACGGGTTTTTTCTTAATTGTGGAGAGTGGGGGCTACTCTTGTGGAGCACAGACTCTAGGTGCACAGGCTTCAGTAGTTAGGGCACAGGGGCTCATTAGCTTGGCTCTTGGGCCCAAGATCATGCAGGCTTCAGTAGTTGTGGCTCGAGGGCTCTAGAGCACGGGCTCACCAGTTGTTGTGCATGGGCTTAGTTGTTCCTTGGCATGTGGAATCTTCCCAGATGAGAGATCAAACCCATGTCCTCTGTACTGGCAAGCAGATTCTTTATCTATTGCACCACCAAGGAAGTCTTCTCTTTTATATGTAGTAATGTGTATCTGTTAATCCTATTTTATCCTCAACCCCCACCGTTCCTACTGCCAGGATTCATCTTCACAGAGCTAGCTGCTCTTTGAAAATCCATTGTTAAGTAAGACAAAGAATACATCTCTGAAGCAAACTGAGAAATCGTCAGAAAAGAAAGGGAAATGGCCAGATGTTCCTTTAGTGTTGTTCTCAATGTGTGGTTCCCTTTTTAATTCAACAGCATATTCTCAGCTATGATACCGTGGTGCAAACAACTGGAGACTCGTGGCACATACCTTATGATGACGACCTGGTGGAAAGATATTCCTATGAAGTGCCAACCAAATGGCTTTGCCTTCACCGGAAGACGTAAAGACTCTTACCCCATGCTGAACTTGTGTCTGGGTGTCCTCCTGGTTGGCTTCAGAGCTCTTAAGTTGATGCTTGTTTAGAGCATTGCTTCTGTTCTGTTTGATTCAGTTTTTCCTGTTTGGTCCAGTTGGTTTATATATCAATAAGTTGACTTTTTAATTAAATGAGATATAATATCTTTTCATAACCGGTTGCATTTTTTGCCCTAACATTTGTTGGGATTTGAGGCTTATCTGAAGTTGGGGAACTCAATACGAAGTGATGCCTGCATTGGTGTGTGCTAAGTCGCTTCAGTAATGTCCGACTCTTTGTGACCCTGTGGACTGTAGCCCACCAGGCTCCTCTGTCCATGGGATTCTCCAGGCAAGAAGACTGAAGTGGGTTGCCATGCTCTCTTCCAGGGGATCTTCCCAACCGAGAGATCGGACCTGAGTCTCCTGCAACTCCTGAATTGCAGGCAGATTATTTACTGCTGAGCCACCAGGGAAGACAGAGTGATGCCTACCTTTCTCTTATTGGGCCAGCCATTCCACTTGCATGGGCAACAGGGTCTTCTGGCATCCTTTCTGCTGCCCTTCCAGGTCCATCAATAGCAGAATCAGTCCATCTGCTGTTGGGCTCCAGGTTGTTTGTAAACCCCTTCTCCATTTCTGATATCGTCTCATCCTCTACATGTTATCTCCTACCCACACTGAATCACTTATGATCCTCTGATGAACTGCCTCAGATGTCAAAGGCTTATTAGCAACTTTTACTTATTATCCAATGATTTGGGTTGGAGGAAAGGGGGCACTTCCTTCTTTTTAGACTATGATCATTTTTCTTCATCCTGTAACGCTTTTCAGGATTGATTCAGCATTTTGTGAATTCCACTGGGCTTCCCTGATAGTTCAGTTTGTAAAGAATCCACCTGCAATGCAGGAGACCCCAGTTCAATTCCTGGGTTGGGAAGATCCACTGGAGAAGGGATAGGCTACTCACTCCCGTATTCTTGGGCTTGCCTTGTGGCTCAGCCAGTAGAGAATCCGCCTGCAATGTGGGAGACCTGGGTTTGATTCCTGGGTTGGGAAGATCCTCTGGAGAAGGGAAAGGCTACCCACTCCAGCGTTCTGGCCTGGAGAATTACATGGATTGTATAGTCCATTGTGTCACAAAGAGTTGGACACAACTGAGCGACTTTCACTTTCATTAATTCCATCACTTGGGATGAAGGTTTTCTAAATCATATAGATTTGTTTCATTTCATCAAGTTTGGCTTACTTTACCAAAGTAAGTTTTCATAATTGCATTTCTGTTTTACTGGCTTGCTCGACAGTGTATTTTTTTTTTCCTTTTTTGGCAATATGTTTCTTGATTTTTTTTGTGTGTGTGTGTGTGGTTTTTTTTTTGTTTTTTTTTTTTTGTTTCTTGATTTTAACTGAAAAAATTCACATCTGCAACACTTTATAACAGATTTTTCCTTATACATGCTATATGATTTCATATTCAAGAATAGGCAAAACCAATCTATGCTGGAAAAAATCAGAATAGTAGTTGCCTGAGGATAAGGGCACAAGAGAACTGACTTTGTGGGGGTGATGGAAGGTTCTGGGTGGTGCTAACGTAGTGTATGTAATGTTAGTCAAAATTCATCACACTAAACACTTAAAATTGATGCATTTACAACAACATAACTGAAAAAAGTGTATTAGCATAAAAAAGTTATTTACGTGAAATGAACAGCGACCTAATTTACAAAAGACCATGTACATGGATATAAGTAGGGTCTGTATGCCTTCTCCCATATTATGCACAGGGAGACAGTCCAGGAAAACCAGAGGCACGGATGTTTGGCCTCCTTGCCCATTATTGGATTCAGCACTGCCGCCCCCAGAGGAAGGAACTCTCCAGACAAGGGTCTGATAAACTGAGGGCATCGAAAGATGTTGAGAGAACGCTCTCAAATCCAACCTTTTTTTCTAAATTTCACAAACTACATACTTAGAACACTGGGCTTTCAGTGAGCTAAACTTTTTTTTTTTTAAAGGAACTATCCTAGTTTTAAGAAAATTAGGGGGAAATGCATTTGTTAAATAAGACTGTCTAAAAGCTTAATGCAGATTCCTCACAAGTTGCTCCTAGGGATGGGGTAGGATGCAGAAAGAATGTAGGGCTTTGGAGCAGGAGTGAACCTTGAAGAACGTAAGGCCAAACAGTTGCATTTTATAGAGGAGGAAGATGCGATGGCTCCCCTGGATCCCACAGCTAGTTAGTGGAGACATTTAAGCCATAATCCAGCTCTTCTGATTCTCAGCCAAAGAGTCTTTCTTGTACTGTACACCATGATTTAGGCTAGAGTAGTTCATACTCAGCCTGAATGGTAGAGCATCCGGTGTGCAGATTTAGAAACTTTGTTAGCTACATAAGAGAAAGTAGGAAACAAGAGAAAGGGAACGGGGAGGACAACCTCTTAAAGGGCCCACGTTTCCATCACGGCTCATCAGCGTAGAAAATTGTGGTAGGGAAATTATATTATTTTTGAACTCTTTGATGCCATTCCAAAACAAAATCCCTAATCTCTGCTGGAGGTAAATTGAGGTGCATCTGTCATTTGTCTAGAAGGAGGGGAGTTCTAGGCTGCTCAGTCAATTGCACTGACATGGAACCCTGGGGAGTGCAGATTTTTCTCTGAATGGAGACAGCTGGTACTCTGTGCTTAGGCTTACCTTTGTATTCTGATCACCCGAGTGAAACAAAAGCTTCCTGTCTAATTCAAAGTCCCAGACACAGTGGGAAGAAGGAATTCTTTAAAACCTGCGCCCTGGACTGAAAGTATCTTTAGAGTCAGCCAGCCGTGAAAAACGAAGGCTTTGAAACTCTGCCACTGAAAAGTATTTCTAAAGTGCTTTGTACTTCCCCCTGGCATGCTCCTGAACTTATATTCTCTTTTCCTCCTGCCGTTCTCAGACCCAATAAAGAGAACATCTCAAAGGAGAAGCCTGAGTTCATTCTCTTAGGGTTCCACTGGGACTGTCTAACCTCAGATGCCTTGTTCTTCACGTTAAATGAATTTTTTTCTTCAAGTTTGTACTTAAATATAATTACTGCTTCCCTGGTCCTCTAGCAGGTTTCTTGCTTTCTTAAAAAAACTGTCCTAAGATATAAAATGCATATGTGTTTATATTAATAGATTTCTTTTTCTCTGATAACTTCATTCTAAAGGAGGCATAGAAAGGAAGGATATGTTATGTAGGCACCTGAATTCTGGCCCATCATTGTGAGTCTTTGCTAAAAATCAAAATTACCGGGATAGTTGAGGGCAAAGCTAAACGGAGTCCTGGATCTGGTACTTTTGCCCATCTTTCAGCAACTTCGAACTTCTAGAGTGAGAAACACCTAGGGAACCCTTGTGGGAATGACTGGGAGTAGAGGAACATAGGCCAGTGTGATGACATTGTGGGATTTAGGTTTGAGTTCTTTCAGGGCTGAGACCTAGGCAGACAGAGTTCTCAGTAAGTGGAACAAGGCAGCTGCTCGAGCCTCCGATAACCTACAGGATGAGAGTAGGGTTGCCAAATAAAATACAGTCTCCCAGTTAAATTTGAATTTCAGATAAATGACAGTTCTTCTGTATAAATAGGTCACAAGTATTGCAGGGACTTATTTACCCTAAAATTACTTACTACCTATCTGAAATTCACAATTAGCAGGCATCCTACATTTTTATTTGCTCCATCTGGAAACTCTAGGTGGGAATTAGATGGGAAGATGAGGGGTAGTGGGAAATGAAGCATCTATAAAGCGCATAGCACTACAGGAGACTGGAGGGGGGCAAGGATAAGAAAAGATGTAAGTAAAAGGCAGCCTGGGCAGGAGGTGGGGCTAAGGGCAGAGGAGAGAAGACTAGCTTTTTTCTGCTTCTTCCCAGCCAATGACAATCTTGAGTCTACACGATACAAATGAAGGAAGTTCCATTCACAGATCTACTTAGAGGAAGCCATACAGTCCAGTGGGATGAAAGAAAATATAGGAGACAGAATATTCTCTCAGTATTCAGTTCAGTTCAGTTCAGTCGCTCAGTCGTGTCCGACTCTTTTCGACCCCGTGAACTGCAACACGCTGGGTCTCCCTGTCCATCACCAACTCCCAGAGCCTACACAAACTCATGTCCACTGAGTCGGTGATGCCATCCAGCCATCTCATCCTCTGTCATCCCCTTCTCCTCCTGCCCTCAATCTTTCCCAGCATCAGGGTCTTTTCAAATGAGTCAGTTCTTCGCATCAGGTGGCCAAAGTATTGGAGTTTCAGCTTCAACATCAGTCCTTCCAAGAACACCCAGGACTGATCTCCTTTAGGATGGACTGGTTGGATCTCCTTGCAGTCCAAGGGACTCTTGAGAGTCTTCTCCAACACCACAGTTCAAAAGCATCAATTCTTCGGCGCTCAGCTTTCTTTATAGTCCAACTCTCACATCCATACATGACTACTTGAAAAACCATAGCCTTGACCAGACGGACCTTTGTTGGCAAAGTAATGTCTCTGCTTTTTATATGCTCTCTAGGTTGGTCATAACTTTCCTTCCAAGGAGTAAGCGTCTTTTAATTTCATGGCTGCAGTCACCATCTGCAGTGATTTTGGAGCCCAAAAAAATAGTCTCTCACTGTTTCCATTGTTTCCCCATCTATCTGCCATGAAGTGATGCAACCAGATGCCATGATCTTAGTTTTCTGAATGTTAAGCTTTAAGCCAACTTTTTCACTCTCCTCTTTCACTTTCATCAAGAGGCTCTTTAGTTCTTCTTCACTTCCTGCCGTAAGGGTGGTGTCATCTGCATATCTGAGGTTATTGATATTTCTCCCGGCAATCTTGATTCCAGTTTGTGCTTCTTCCAGCCCAGCGTTTCTCATGATGTACTCTGCATATAAGTTAAATAAGCAGGGTGACAATATACAGCCTTGACGTACTCCTTTCCCGATTTGGAACCAGTCTGTTGTTCCATGTCCAGTTCTAACTGTTGCTTCCTGACCTGCATACAGGTTTCTCAAGAGGCAGGTCAGGTGGTCTGGTATTCCCATCTCTTTCAGAATTTTCCACAGTTCATTGTGATCCACACAGTATTTAATGAAAATAAATGCCACAAAACAAAAGAGATGGGACCACCGATGAATAAATGCAGTAAATCTTGAGAAATAATCTTCAGTTTTCTCTTGTCATGTCTCTGTTATGGTGTTTCAAGATTCCCTGAAGACTTTTGTCCTCACATTTTGTCTCTGTTGGCAGTATCTGACGGATACTTCCAGAGACTACGTATATACAACTTGCTCTCAACCAGGAATTGAAGTAAACAGGAAGCCAATTATCTAGTCACAGATAACAGCTAAAAATAATGTTTTGCTACCAGAGTACTAGAAAAAGTACACTCATCAAATGGATTAAGTTATTCAAATAACAATGATAATTTATTATAAATAGCAGTGTTATGTGACAGGGTTTTGGTAGCTTCTGGCAAAGTTAATGTAGGATTAATTTCAGCCACATTTAAATGATCACAACATTAATGTTTCCAGTGTTAGTTAAAGTCCAACCCAAGAAGCAAAAGCTTGAGAAATCATAATTTCTTGTATGATAGACACATAAATTCATTTTAAGGAGACCAGTTGAGATCATCCTATCACTCTCAGCTGGGCTAAAACATTACTACATATCAAGTTTAGTTCACATCTGAATATTGAAAGTCCACTTTTTTTTTTAATTAAAAAAAGGGTTTTTTCAGCTGAAGTATAGTTGCATTACATTGATTCAGGTGTACAACAAAGTGATTCAAATATATGTGTGTGTGTGTGTGTGTATTTGTTTCAGGTTCTTTTCCATTATAGTTTATCACAAGATACTGAATATGGTTCCCTGTACTATACAGTAGATCTTTGTTGTTTGTGAAAGTCCATCAATAAAACAGCTCTCTTGTGTCTTCTATGACTGCATCAGAACCAAGAATGTCAGTGTCTGGAATTCCCTGACAGTTCCGCTGCTCATTCGGCTCTCGGGCAGAGTGACATCTCAGCCAGGCAGGATAGTATGGGGCCTCCACCTTCCTGAAACAGGTTCCTCTGGAAGTAGTTATGGCAGGTCAAACAAAAGGTAAGTTCCTCAGCCAGACTTATTACTTAAGATGTACTGTATTATTAATTCTTTAAAAATAAATTGTTGTTGTATTTTCCTCCTCTTCCCAGTGACCATACCATTGAATCCAAAGTTTCATTGTTTTCTGTCCTCTGCTACAAAGCTTAGTAGTCTAATGCTATTAAGTTTTTATACATATCTATGCCTGTTTTATATATATATATATATATATTTATATATACACACACATATACATATATATATATGTTGGTGGTTTAGTCACTTAGTTGTGTCTGACTCTTTGGGACCCCACAAACTATAGCCCCCCAAGGCTCTTCTGTCTGTGGGATTTCCCAGGCCAGAATACTGGAGTAGGTTACAATTTCATTCTCCAGGGATCTTCTCAACCCAGGGATTGAACCCGAGTCTCCTCCTTGGCAGGCAAATTCTTTACCACTGAGCCACCTGGGAAGTCCCATATATTACACATTTATCTACATAATTTTTAAAAGATCATTCATTCTCTGTAAGCTCTTTTGTAATACGGTTTTTTTCCCACCAGACAAAAAACAAACTTTTCCTTGTTCTCATAGTCTTCTAGCACTTCTTCATGTATTTCAAACATCATAACATAAATTCATAAAACAAGGCAGTCAAGTTAAGCTAGGGCATTACTGTACACCATAAAATCCTACTCACGTGATGGTGTACTCACAAAACACTAATCAAGGTTTCCTTGTGTTCAGAAGGAAATTTGTGTTCCAGGAAACTGTCACCCTGATGATAGCTACTGGGTCAAATTAAAGATCATGTCCTTTGGCCCTTAGCCCTGTTCTGGCAGGAATAATCAAATCCTTAAAGAAATGGGTCTTTTCCAAGTTAGGCCTTCTAATCTCCAGCTCCTAAAGAAATTAACTCTGGTCAGACCAATTATTTGAAGGCAAAGCCTGAGGAAGTTTTGCTGCTATACACAACTAACTGAGCTTTTTATTTTTTAAAGTAAATCATGTGGCTCTTTTTGTTCTTTGATAGGGAGGTTTCTGTGAGGAAATCAGTATTGAACAGTTTGTGCTTTATAAGTGGCAGTTTTTTTCTCTCCTATTTCCACTGCTATTACCCCCAGAGATTTCAACAGCTTCCATATTCTGGTCTCATCATTTCTTTCTCTTTTGTTTTTTTTCCTCAATATTTTTATTTATTTGGCTGTGCCGGGTCTTAATTGCAACCCATGGGACCTTTGGATGGTCCCATGTGGATCTAGTTCCCTGACCAGGGATCAAACCCAGGCTGTCTGCTTTGGGAGTTTGGAGTCTCAGCCATCCAGACCACCAGGGAAGTCCTTGTTCTCATGGTTTCTTAACCACTTAAGCTCTGATGATGCCCCCTGGGAGATGCCAACCTGGATCTTTTAAACTATGTAAAAGTGCTCCACTTTCAGGATATCACACTTTCGAGCTCTTCATTTTGAGCACAACCTCCTTACCTGTCCCACTGCTACATCCCTACCTTCAGTTCCTAGACCTGTTCTTAAGCCTCTTCCTTCCTCACCTAGAGGCCTCTCTTGTCCATCCCCATCTGGCTTTGCTTGCCTTCTTTCTTATCTCACCCTACCCTTAAACTATTCATTTCATGAATGCTTCGGTAACACTTCAGATTCATTTACTCATTCTACCTCCTGGGGTGTCCATCTTACCAATTCTAAACCTAACTTTGGGTAACCCAAGATCTGTCCACTTCCTCTGCTCCTACACACCACAGTGTTGCTACAAAAGTCATGAAATTACGCTGCTGGAACTTCACTCCCATTTGAAGGTTCTTTGTTTCATCTTTCAGTGAATTCCCATTAATTTCCTGAAGGAGCTCTAACTTTGTCATCCTAACTTCAAAAATAGCTCTTCTTCTGCAGCTTTCATTTCCTTTCTGTTCAGTGGGGAAGATAGTCAGCATACCTCTCACACTGTGATGGATGTAGGACCTTGTTTAAAAGGTTGGTTCAGGTCTCATGTACCTGGTGATGCCAATGCTACAGACCATGTTTTGAGTAGTCTCAAATGAGCTCCAAGGTTATTTAAAAATAATTATAATACAACACTCAGGATTCTGTGTCCTGAGTCATAACCTCACCACTCTCACTCTCGGCAGATGAACTTAGCAGGAACTAAGAACCATCTGTTAAGAGCATCATCAGCAGTTTTTGCTCTTTCCAACAACTTTCTGCCCTCACCTTTTTCTTACTTTTCTAGGTTAGTTTTTCTACCTGCATCCATACTCTCTTTGCTTGCTAACTTCAGAACTTGTCCTCTCAGGTAATATCTTTCCATGGGCTCTTTCCCTCATCTTTGGGCTTGCCTGGTGGCTCAGATGGTAAAGAATCTGCCTGCTTTACAGGAGACCCAGGTTCAATCCCTGGGTCTAGAAGATGCCATGGAGAAGAGAGTGGCTACCTATTCCAGTATTCTTGCCTGGAATAATTCTATGGACAGAGGAGCCTGGTAGGCTACACTTCACGGGGTCACAAGGAGTCAGACACGACTGAGCAACTAACACTTTCACTTTTCCCTCATCTAACTACAAATTCCTTTGGGCTTCTAGCCTGACATGTACTTCCCTATGTACCAGGCACATGTACTTCCCTAGGCATAGTGTAACAGGCAGACTTCTCAGAAGGAGGAGCCATCTCTACCCTTGCTTTCTTTCCAGTTCTTCATTTGCAACTGAGCATTTCTACCTTGGTAGCCTGTGGACCCTCAACCACTATGAAGACAACTCCTCTTCACCCCCACAAAATGACCTCCTGCCTTACTTTATTTTTTCCTGCTCCTTACCTCTTACTTACTTACTTATTTACTCAATTAGCAAATCATGTTGATTTTACCTTCAAAATATCTGTCACAGGCTAGTTATTCAACTCTTTTTTTTTTTTTTTAGTTATTCAACTCTTAACTTCCTCTGCAAAGGAAATAATTCTTTTTGAAAAAGTTTTGTACGTGAAGATATTCTTCATAATAATGTTATTGAGAAGAATAACAAAATTGGGAATAATGAAATATTCAAAACAAGGGAAAGAAGAGACAAATTAAATGTTACAGTGAATAAATGATACTGTGTGTCTTGGCATGGGTTAAGATTTTGTTGATTCCACAATGTAAGATTTTGTTGATTCCACAGTGTTACATTTTGTTGATTCCACAATCTCTGGGTTCTGGGATTGTGGTTGATTTTTAGTTCTCTTTGTCTTCTGCATAATATGAAACTGATACTTGAGTAACAGACCATTAGGACTCTCTCTGTTTCCATTTCCACTGAGGCACAAATGTCAGTACATACCAAGATTTCCAGGTGAGTGTGAGGCATATGTGTGAGACACTGCGTATGCAGAATTTACAAAAGGAATAAAGGAGACTCTGCCTCACAACTCCTGGCCCCTCAGTTCAGTTCAGTCGCTCAGTCATGTCCAACTCCTTGCGACCCCATGGACTGCAGCACGCCAGGCTTCTCTGTCCATCACCAACTCTCAGAGCCTACTCAAACTCATCCATTGTGTCAGTGATGCCATTCAACCATCTCATCCTCTGTCATCCCCTTCTCCTCCTGCCTTCAGTGTTTCCCAGCATCAGGGTCTTTTCCAATGAGTCAGTTCTTCGCATCAGGTGGCCAAAGTATTGGAGTTTCAACTTCATCATCAGTCCTTCCAATGAATATTCAGGATTGATTTCTTTTAGGATTGACTGATTGGATCTCCTTGCAGTCCAAGGGACTCTCAAGAGTCTTCTCCAACACCACAGTTCAAAAGCACCAATCCAAAAAAAAAACAAAAACAAAAGCATCAATCCTTCGGCGCTCAGCTTCCGTATAGTCCAACTTTCACATCCATACATGACTATTGGAAAAACCATAGCTTTGACTAGACGAACCTTTGTTGGTAAAGTAGTGTCTCTGCTTTTTAATATGCTGTCTAGGTTGGTCATAGCTTTTCTTCCAAGGAACAAGCATCTTTTGATTTCATGGCTGCAGTCAGCATCTGCAGTGATTTTGGAGTCCCAAAAAATAAAGTGTCTCACTGTTTCCATTGTTCCCCCATCTATTTGCCATGAAGTCATGGAACCAGATGCCATGATCTTCATTTTCCGAATGTTGAGTTTTAAGCCAACTTTTTCACTCTCTTCTTTCACTTTTATCAAGAAGCTTTTTAGTTCTTTGTTTTCTGCCATAAGGGTGGTGTCATCTGCATATCTGAGGTTATTGATATTTCTCCTGGCAATCTTGATTCCAGCTTGTGCTTCATCCAGCCCAGCATTTCGCATGATATACTCTGCACAGAAGTTAAATAAGCAGGGTGACAATATATAGCCCTGACGTACTCCTTTACTGATTTGGAATCAGTCTGTTGTTCCACGTCCAGTTCTAACTGTTGCTTCTTGACCTGCATACAAATTTCTCAGGAGGCAGGTCAGGTGGTCTGGTATTCCCATCTCTTTAAGGATTTTCCACAGTTTGTTGTGATCCACACAGTCAAAGGCTTTGGTGTAGTCAATAAAGCAAAAGTAGATGTTTTTCTGGAACTCTCTTGCTTTTTCGATGATCCAGCGGATGTTGGCAATTTGATCTGTGGTTCCTCTGCCTTTTCTAAATTCCATCTTGAACATCTGGAAGTTCACAGTTCACGTACTGTTGAAGCCTGGCTTGGAGAATTTTGAGCATTACTTTGCTAGCGTGTGAGATGAGTACAATTGTGTGGTAGTTTGAACATTCTTTGGCATTGCCTTTCTTTGGAATTGGAATAAAAACTGACCTTTTCCAGTCCTATGGCCACTGCTGAGTTTTCCAGATTTGCTGGCATATTGAGTGCAGCACTTTCACAACATCATTTTTTAGGATTTGAAATCCCCTCAACCAGCCAAAGATGTAAGAGAGTCAGAGGAAGGAAAAAGATAAAGATCTTTCCGTATAGAGAGCTGTGGCCAGGTTCCCGGTTCCCTGGGTGCCCCTGACCTCAGGACCCTGGGAAATCGCCTCAATAGGAGGACTTGGGGCTCCTTCAGCAGTCTGGGGAACCCACCAACCTCAGTGAAAGCTGAAGCCTCTGTGGACGGGCCTGACTCTGCCAGCAAAGCTAAAAGATAACAGCAGAACTGACGAGGGACGCTGGAAATGAGCCAGAGGGGGCTGCTGCCCTGAAGCTGCCCCAGGGGCCAGGTGTGGGCCAGCTGGGTGGGTGAGAGTCATCTTACTTTGTCTAAGCCTGGAGGGGAACTTCTGGATGGCCAGGGCTTGAGGAAAGAGTGCAAGTGGCCACCTACATATAAAAAAAGAAGGACTCAGCAGAGAACCACCGAAGAGCCTAGAAAAGTGGCCAAGCAGGAAGCATCCACTTCAACCGTCTGTCAGGCTCACCAGAGACACCAGCTATAAACAGCTGCTAGGCCTAGAAAGCATTAAGACACCCACCCTTACCTGTCCTCCACCTTGGCTGGTGGGGGTGGGCGTATGAGGGAAGTAGGGGTGAAACTGAGCCAGGAGTGGTCAGGAAGGAAAAGTCAACCATGCCCCCAACCCTTTCCACTGGAAGCTTCAGTGTGAAACTGACCTAAGCTGGCAGGAAGAAAATGATACAGTACTGCTTAGAATCTGTTGGTATAGAACTGTGTATTCTAATTCTGAACTGATACTGCATTGGTGACTTAAAGTGACCATGCTATGCTATGCTATGCTAAGTCACGTCAGTCATGTCCAACTCTGTGCGACCCCACAGACGGCAGCCCACCAGGCTCCGCCGTCCCTGGGATTCTCCAGGCAAGAGTACTGGAGTGGGGTGCCATTGCCTTCTCCGGAAAGTGACCATAGCACTGCATATTATCTAAGAGGAACAGAAAAGTAAGGGGGCCTTCCAGAGTTTTTATCTAAAGGCAGGAAAAATGAAAGGAGGAATGGGAGAACAAAAGTCAGATTGTAGTTTTATCAGCCTGTTCATCATACTTGTCACCAGAACCCAGGTGCCCCCTTGTGCTCGCTTCCATCATGTCTTGCCCTCATAAAGGTAGCCACTGTCTAGTCTTCTAACAGTATAGATTTTTTTTTTTGCCTGTTTCTGTGTTTTATGTAAATGGACTCATTCAGGATGTGTTGTTCTGTGCCGGGTTTCTTTCATTCAGTATTGTGGGAGGTTCTTCTGTATTGTCACATGTAATTGTATCTCATTCATTTTCATTATTCTATAATGTTCTATAGTGTGAATATGGACTTCCTGGTGGCTCAGACAGTAAAGAAACTGCCTGCAATGCAGAAGACCCAGGTTTGATCCCTGGGTCGCAAAGATCCCCTGGAGAAGGGAACCGCTACCCAGTCCAGTATTCTTGCCTGGAGAATCCCATGGACAGAGGAGCCTGGGGGACTGCAGTCCACGGGATCACAAAGAGTTGGACACAACTGAGCGACTAACACCAGTGTGAATATACCACAGTTTATCCATTCTGCTTTGATGGGCATTTGGATAGCTTCTAGGTTCTGCCTATTAGAAATAGTGCTATGAATAGTCTATCATGTTTAATAATGGGCAGAGAGCTATTTAAAAATCTCTGGCATCTTATTTCCTTCCCATTTCCCTAACTACCACCCCAGTTCATACCTTCTCAAACTTTCACTTGGACTAATAGCAGTAGCCTCCTGATTGATATCCCCATCTATAGTTCATAAGTATGCCAAGTTTATCTTCTGGGAGTGTAATGCTCATCATGCCGTTTTCCTTACTCAGAAACATTAAATGTCTCCCCATTACCTTCCAGCCACAGCAGTTCCTTTGCTTGGCATTCAAGGCCTCCTCCCTGCATTTGTACTCCAGAACATTTTTGTGTCCCAATCAGGCTAAGCCACTGCCATGACCTAAACACAGACTCTTTTTTTTTCTTCCTCTGCCTCCCTGTTCTTGGCCACTCCCAGTCCACGTTGCATCATGGTGCCCACTCAAACTGCCCCTAACAGCCAACACATCTGTCAGAGTTCTTGTCCCCCCAGGCTGAGCTCAGACATATTTCTTTCCACCGGCGGCTTGCATTCCCTGTGGCCAAGGTCATTTCCCATCTGCCATGCTCTGTTGGACACTACCTTACGAATCATGAGCTGCCCCGTGTTAGCATTACTCTCATTTGTTTCATCTTTCTTGCCCACTGAACTCCAGCGGGGCCCCATCTGTCTCATCTGTGTGTCTCCAGAGCAGCTGGTCCAGCTGCTTACTCATAGAAGAGGCATTAATGCTGGTTGAATTATTTTGGAGAAGTTGTTTGAAAATGTCTTCCTGATTTTTACCTCTGATTCCCACTTCTCCTTTGAGTAAATTCCCCCTCTTGCTCCTTGGTATTTTGTGTGTGTGTGTGCTGGCTAGCTCAGGAGCATAGTCTTTGGTGTCTGGTGCTTTGACGGATCCTCAAGAAATAATGGTAACCTCTCAATGCCACCCTCTTTGATCATACTATTTAACCCCCTCCATGTCTTAAACAAATTAAATATTTATTAGGCATCTACATAGACTATGAAAACTGGAATACAATTTGCTGTGCACCTGTAAGACATCATTTCAGAGTCTTTAGTCTGGAAGAATGTTTAATCTGTTATCTATGGTTGATTCTTTTTTTTTTTTTTTTTTTATGGTTGATTCTTGAAACTTGCCTTTTTCTCACCACGATGGATGAATTTCACACTAGAAGTTTGCGGATCTCAGCTGAGGTTTATCAGGTACTTTCAAAGCAAGTAGAAAATAAAACTGGAGCACTCTTTTGCTTTCCCGTCAGTACCTGGGTTCTCAAGAACTAGTTCCTAAATTAGTGACTGAAAATATTGGTTATAATGATTAGACACCTCTTTCATTTGCTCTGTCTCCCCCAGTTACCTCAAGAGAACTTGGGCTTATTCTGAGCACCAGAGATGACTTAATTTTGCGGTGAGAAAATAGGAATGAGAGGAAGCCAATTAGGAAACCTCAAGGAAGAGGAAGTATCTCCAGACTGAAGGGAAGGCTGTTGAGTCTTATTTCCTCTCTGTTCTTGACTCATCCTCTCAGTGCTTGACCAGCAGCTCCGACCTGATCAGGGGGCTGGAATGGGTGTGAGGTGAGATTGGAGTTAATGAGCAGAGTGAAGGAAATCAAATAACATTCACAAAGACCCCAAGATATAGGGACGCACCATGGGTGTGAAAATCTCAGTGAACTGGCTGATGCTTACAATTCCTGTCCCGTCCAGAGTCATGGGTGAGGCTACGTGTGTGCAGGACAGGGTGGGTAAGAACTGGCTGCTTTCAAAGTTAAGAAAACAGACTGAGTTGCACTTCTGAACAGTCACAGCATACAGTGTAGCCTGGTGCAGTACTTGGCTTCCTTCTTGCTAGAGAAAGAGCAAAATCACCACCGATCCAGGCTTTATTCACCGGTTTCCCCTCCTTTCACAAAGGCAGAAACAAGTCTTTAGTAGGTGACTTATTTTCTTTGTAGTGCTTAATATTTTTTTCCTCCATGCCTTTAAGGGTAGGTGTAGTGTGCTCACCTGTTTGAGAGAAGAAATCGAGGTAGTGGTCACCAGGTAATCTCTGGCCAGCGTCAGATCCAAATCCAGTGCTTCTGACACTTGGAGCAAAGCCCGACCCTGTTCAGGACTCAGGCCCCTCCCTTCCCCAATCTTATTTTTCACTGGAACATTTGCTGTTCTCTCAAGCTATGAAGGGCTTCCTGTGTTATCATGCCAAAGGGGAAGTTGTATGTTAAAAAACCACCAACGGTTAAGCCCAAACCAGCTGGGGTCTCCCATTGCTGCTTCCAGTATTCTGGGGAGACCCATGAGAATTCTTAGTGTTTCTCTAAGTCCTTGGCTTTTAGAAATGAGCTCAGTCATCCATCAAGCATTGGGTCTTCATTTAAAGGGGGAGTTTGGAAAAACAAGAGAAGCATCAAAAGTTTTAAGAGGGTAATTCTAAAGTTGTTACAGCTAAAAATCAAGGGTGACCTGAAAGCTAAAGGTTTTGGCTCTCTAGAAGGAGTTCCTGGATAGATGTAGTTAAGTAAAATGTCCTTTGGGTTGAGCCGATACAAGTTTATTCCCTTTCAAATCAAAGGACAGTGTTACTGTTTTTGGAGATGACTGACAGAATTCCAGGCACAGAATGACATGGACTGGTAAGGAAGGCATGGAGTAGCAGGGCAACGGTAACTTGTGACTGCTGTGTCGACGGACACCATATCGTGCCCACCACCGGTACTGTGAGAGAAGCACACACTAGGCGTTACGGCCGAGAGCGCTGGGGAGTTTTGCTTTATTGGAATGTGGTTTGAAGAGATTTTGAGCAGAAACATAACCAAGTGCCTCATGTAAATCACAGTAGCACATCCCACACCACATTTGAGGCTCCATTTGTGCCTCTCCTTTGCCCATAAATTGTATAGTAGAACTGGAGTACAGAGAAATCACCGTTTCCTCTTTCCCCAGGACTCAGCCAGAATGACAGCTCCTAGGTACCCTACCATAGCTCCTGGGGTACAGAAAGAACTCTAGGACTTCGACTGGTATGAGAAAGATACAAATAGAACCAGGTTCTTGCCCTCAGTCTTCTACTGAGGCACCTGATCTGGCCTGGGAGCTACCTCCCTTCAGCTGATCAGCCAGAGCCGCTACATCTCCAGCTCTTTCGTGGCCACAGTTGACTTCTGGGGCCCCTTAATATCAGAGCATCCTAACTCTCCTAAGATACTCTATACCTACCAGTGTTTCAACACCTGCTCATACCACATGGAAACACAGATAAGCTTCATTTTTATATATTCCCTGGCTCACTAAAACCACCAGCAGAGCATCCTAACCCAAGGGCTAAATTCTTACATTGCCTTCAAACGCCATGTGATTCAGCGTGTCTGCAGTCACTGGGAATCTACGCTGCCACTTTACCTTTGCCTTGTGGGTAACCCCTACCTTCCACCTACTTCCACCCCCAGGGGAGAATGTGGGCCTTGCCAAACGGAGGCCCCCAGGAGATTTTCCAAGACTCACGAGATGTCAAGTCATCTCTAAAATTTTTCAAAAAACCAGAAAGTCATTTCAGAATGTCTAACTTGGTGGCCCCACAGAGAGGAAGATCAAATTTTCCACACAGACACAGCAAGTCTGCCCCCACAGGCTTGTGCTAAAGCTGCAGGAGCATTTGTACCCAGACTTTCATGAAAGCTCCCCAGCCCAGGGGAAAGTCCACCCGGGTGAGCAGTGTAGCTGCTGCTTGGCGCCCAAGGCACATATTCTTGAAGTCTCTGCTTCCTGGGGATCTCCCTTACCAATGGAATCAGCAAGAGGTTCGTCTTTCTGAGAGAGTTCCCAGAGGAAATCTATTTGCCTGTGGAAAAAAACTCAAATTCTAATATAAAATCTCTGGCCTTTTAGGTTTTTGAGTTTGGATTTCTCATGAGAAGATTTCACAAATCTCTTCGAATAAAAACAGTTCAACATAGTACAAAACCCAAGTAGTGAAAATGCATATTCAGTGAATGACCAGAGTGCTTACTTCATGCCAAGCACTGATGATACACTCAGGAGCAGATATGGCCACTGCCCTCAAGGAGCCTGATGTTCTAATTCTAGCTTTCAGTTTGCAGTTGTATTGAAAATGAAGTTGACTCCTTGCAGGAAGTATCCTGTAGGGTAATAATAATGTATCTTGTTGTTCAGTCACCAAGTCTTGTCTGACTCTGTGACCCCCATGGTCTGCAGCACGCCAGGCTTCTACGTCCCTCACCATTAATAAGTATGCTGCTGCTGCTAAGTCACGTCAGTTGTGTCTGACTCTGTGCGACCCCATAGACGGCAGCCCACTAGGCTCCTCTGTCCCTGGGATTCTCCAGGCAAGAATACTGGAGTGGGTTGCCATTTCCTTCTCCAGTGCATGAAAGTGAAAAGTGAAAGTGAAGTTGCTCAGTTGTGCCCTACTCCTAGCGACCCCATGGACTGCAGCCTACCAGGCTCTTCCATCCATGGGATTTTCCAGGCAAGAGTACTGGAGTGGGGTGCCATTGCATTCTCCGATTAATAAGTATATGCCACCCAAAATCCTAGCCCTCTTTTAGGGCCCAGTTTAAATGCAGCCTCAACAGAGGATCAGAATTTATTTGAACCTGTGAAATAATCCTCATAGCCCAGTGTGTGTGTGATTTTAAATATTCCATCACTGCATGGCAGGGTACACCCAGGGTGCTTCACTGAGAGTTATGTCTCTGTGGGAAGGAAAGGCAGTTACGAAAACACTTCTCAGTTGTTCCCTTGTCTTTCTACAGCTTTCAGTTCAACTTTTCAGTTCATCTCCTGAACTTTTACGAGCCAAGCCCCATAGCAAGGGTGGTAGAGAATACAGAGATAAAAAGTATTCAGGCTCTGCTCATCTTCCTTTCTTTCTGTGCTACACTGGTCTTTGCTGCTGTGCACGGGCTTACTCTAGTTGCAGTGTGAGGGCTTCTCATTGTGGTGGCTTCTCTTGTTGTGGAGCGCAGGTTCTAGCGTGCTGGCTCAGTAGCTCTGATACACAGGCTTAGTTGCTCCACAGCATGTGGAATCTTCCCAGACCAGGGATCGAGCTCATATCTCCTGCACTGGCAGGCAGATTGTTAACTACTGGACCACCAGGGGAAGTCCTGCTTTGCCAATCTTCAGTGAAGCCTGTTACAGCTCTTTTAAGTTAAACCACATGATTACCAATATGTGATATTTTTGACCTACAAAAATGGCCATTTTATTTGGTTCAGGCTAATAAAAATTCAAATTATATGCACTGGGCATATAGGGGGAAAGAGGCAGATTGGTGAATCTGAGCTTCTTAGATGAGGAGATGGGAATGAGTGTCCTTAGAGGAAGAATAGGGATCTGAGGGAACAGGAGAGCTTGAGGAGGGATCAGGCAGTGTATCTTAGAGCTGTGCCATGGAAAGTAGCCCTGCAGTGGAAATAGGAAGATGAATTGCAAGACAAGGCTGAAAAGAAAGGCACAGGTCAGCTAAGTTCAAGACTAAATTTTACTGAGCAGCTCAAAGAAGTCTGGGCGGAGAAGCAACTCAGTGAGATGTTGCTCAGGAAAACGATCCCAAGAGTGTGATCAACAGGAAGAGACTACTGTGCCAGACCAGGCCGACTAGTCTTAATCCAGGCAGTGGCAGTGGGAGTGAGAAGCAGAAAGAGTTATCCCATAGGGAGAATCAACAGGATTTGGTGACTGGAAGGCAGCAATCACAGTCATCATTTAATGAGTGCTTATTATGTGCTAGGTATCTTGTCTAGTACCTCACCTTCTTGCCTTCTCTCATCTAATCTCCTAAACAGTCCCCATAAAGAGAATCCAGCCTTAAGGAGGTTGCATAAGGTCAGATATCTGATAACTGTCCCAAATGGGATTTAAATTCAAGTTTAAATAGAAAGGGATGCACTCCTAGCCCCTGTGCTGTAAGGGAATTCATTCATTCAACTAATACTTATTGAGCACTTTGATATATGCTAGGTATTGTTCAACCTGCCGGAGCTGTACAAGTGAACAAAACAAAGATTCTTGCCCTCTTGGCCCTTGGGTTGGGTGAGAAGAGACAATAAACAGTGAGCAAAATTATGAATTATATGATGGAAAAGAGGAGAGCAGAATAAGAAGGATCAGAATTACCTGGGGAGGTTTGGGGGAACTGACAACTATTGCAAGGTTTTGACTCTGAGGACTTGGAAAGTGTAGTATGAGAGAAGGGAACTGGCTTGGGAGAAAGAGATGGAATGAGGCATGTTCTGTTTTAAAGAGGTTAGGTTTGGAGGTACTATGTGTCTCAATGTGAAAAATACCTCATGGGTGATTAGAGAAGACTCAGCACTAGAGACTGATACAGCCAGAGACTTAGTTTTGAAGAAATACCACCATAGAGGGGGTTGTTGACTGAGTTCACCCTCTGAGCAACCTTAAAGAGAAGTTGTTTTATCTATGACTGTTCAGGTAAACTTTCGGAGTTACAGTCTAAGGGGCTTGCTCAGAGTCTAAGAAAAAAAAAGTACTCAGTGTCAAGAGGAATTGGTCCTGAGGATAGGGACCTAGGAACACCTTTTATCACTTGGGAATCAGAGGCAGCCGGAAAGTACCCTGTGCGCCAGAAATGATGTCTTCACTTAGTATTTTCTTAATTGAGTTTCAGTTTTGGATTTTCTTTTTCAGTAATGAAATAGAAGTTTATTTTTTAAAAAATACTCTTGAGAAATTAGAACTTCCTTAAGAAACTCCTTAGGAGGCTCTTAAAATTTTTTTCTTTTAAATGGAAAGTGAGTTTAAGAGAAAATACATTAAAGAGGTAAGAATTCCTTCTTCAATATTACTTACAACTGGTATTGAAGTGCCAGAATCTTGTTATAACTGGCTTTCCTGGTACACAAGTTGTTGGGCCAGCTACACTAGTTTAACATCTGGTTTGCATTTTATAGTCACTAAATAGAAGTGTGTGTCTTGGGGTAGGTCAAAACAGGCACATTTTACAGTTTCAAAAGTCACTTGCTGTTTTCCCAGAGCTACCTTGCCTGTTTGGAAATTATTCTCATTACTTCATCTACCACCAGCCTGCTTTGAGTCTGTCCCTTCAGTTCTTGTTCATTATCAATCAAGGCTACTGATTCCTTTACTACACCTCTATTGCCTATTGTTAACTGCTCAGTTGTGTCTGATTCTTTGTAATTCTGTGGACTGTAGCCCACCAGGCTCCTCTGTCCATGGAATTCTCCAGGCAAGAATATTGGAGTGGGTAGCCATTCCCTTCTTCAGGGGATCTTCCAGACCCAGGGATCTGTACCTAGGTCTCCTGCATTGCAGGCAGGTTCTTTACCATCTGAGCCATCAGGGAAGCCCCATTGCACCTATATTTCAACCTCAGTTCCACTTTTAAGACAAAACTGTCCAGAGCTCTTGGCCCAAGGAAAATCTTACCTGGCCAGAATAAAATTCTGCTCTGGAGTGGCTAGCAACACCCGCTCCCTTCTGTACCTAAAATTAACTGGCTACTGCCAGAGCAGCTGCAATCCATTTATTTCTCCCTCTCATAGCAGGAAAGAAAGTGGTTGGATGGAAACTGTCATTTGCAGAAACGTGGATGAACCTAGAGACTGTCAGAATGAAGTCAGAAAAACGAATATTGTATATTAATGCATATATGTGGAATATAAGAAAATGGTAAAGATAATCTTATTTGTTAAGCAGAAACTGAGACACAGACGTAGAGAACTAAGGTATGGATACCAAAGGGTGAGGGAGGGGAGTGGGTGAATTGAGAGAGTGGCATTGACATATATACACTACTACTGTGTATATTGCTTCCCTGGTGGCTCAGACGGTAAAGCGTCTGCCTGCAATGCGGGAGACCTGGGTTCAATCCCTGGGTTGGGAAGATCCCCTGGAGAAGGAAGCGGCAATCCACTCCACTACTCTTGCCTGGAGAATCCCATGGATTGAGGAGCCTGGTAGGCTAAAGTCAATGGGTTGCAAAGAGTCGGACACAACTGAGCAACTTCACTTTCACTTTTTTCACTGTGTATAAAGTAGATAACTAATGAGAACGGCACAGGCAAGGTCTACCTGGTGCTCTGTGGTGACCTAAATGGGAAGGAAATCCAAGAAGGAGGGGATATACCTATAGGTATGGCTAATTGACTTTGCAGTACAGCAGAAACTGACACAGCAATGTGAAGCAATGATACTCCAGTTGAAAGAAGGAAGGACGAAAGCAAGCAAGCCCGTGGGTAAACAGATTAAGAACGCCAGCAAGCCAGATCCAGGCTAGATATACAGGTGCCCAAACTATTGAGACACTTCAATACGCGATCACTCAGAGAGGCAAATCACTACTCGAGGCTCCGGAAAAGCTTTTTTGCTCTTGCTATAATCAATTCATTCTCCAGATGAAAGCTCTAAACCGTCACAAGCTGAACCTCACCTGCTATCTTCAAGCCGCCCACACGTGGGGCTGGCGCAAGCTCAAGTCGAAGAACCCGCTCTGCCCCACCCCCACCAGAGGCGGGGCCTTGGAGCTCTCCCCGCGCGGGGGTCTTAATCTCGGTGCGCAAGAGCGGAAGGGCCCCGCCGATGCCCCGGAAGCAGTCGTACCAACTTCCGCAGGGGCTTGTACGCCTGGTGCAGGAGCTAGGAGGCCCGAGATTGTGCTTGGAATAGTGGTGCACCATGTCCCGGGGTTCCAGCGCTGGTTTTGACCGACACATTACCATTTTTTCTCCCGAGGGACGGCTCTACCAAGTAGGTGAGTGAGTCGCGTCTGCCTTTGGCCCACTCGAATTGCTCTGTCATGGTACGGCCTGCAGCAGGAAGACGCGGCCGGAGTTTAGTCCCGGGCTGAAGCGTGGCCGGAGCTGGGACTGGAAGAGGGCCGAGTCCATGTGGAAGTCCCTTGATGTTCCCACCGCTATCCTTAGGCTGGGATGGGAGCCTGAAGGCGGAAGGTCTCGGGCTGTCCGGGGCATGCGTCCTCATTGCTTGGACACTATAAAGAGTTACAGGAAGGTAGGGCTGTTTAGCCTGAATGGGCCCAACGTCTGTAGCCATCTAAAGGGTAATTGGTTCCTTAACCTTCCAGTGAAAACGTTTCCTGTTCGTTTTCCTTTGTTTGCAGTATAGACTTCCTGGTCCTGTGGTTAATTACACGTAGACTTTCAGAACCTCTGTGTGTCAGACGTTGTGCTGGTCCTAGGGGATGCAAAGATGTCACACCTTCACTTACACTGACGCTCGCGGCTTAAAGGGAGTAACATACGTAAACAAATGGATAAAAAGCGCCAAATAACTGGAGTTCAGGACATTCGTGGAAAACTGGTAGACGGGATGAGTGGCCGTCAGCTCTAGAGCTGCTCTTGAAACTAACATCCTGTCTTAACCCACGTCTGATTGGGTGCTACTGTAATTTAAAAGTTGGTTCTGAATTGTAGGTGAGGTATAGTGAAATAGCTGTTTCCTGAAGGACAGCTTCACTGGAAATAAACCCTAAAGTGGTTAGAGTTATTCAGTATAGCAGTACATTTTGGTGGATCAAAAAGGTGTCAGGGTTTAGGCTGTGACTGGAGGAGTCAGTATTCGGAGAACCTGGTTTACAACTGGCCGGTGATGGTTTTCTTTTTGAGTGAATTTAGCACCTCAGTGCCTTGGTGAGGTCAGTGATCGTCTGTGCTTAGAAATCATAAGGAGGGAGTTGGCCTGTAAATGAGGCTCTCTTGTAAGTGTAAATGTTAGAAATGAAGATAACTTGGAATGAAACCAAATTACTGTATGGCTACATACTGGATATGATGTAGCAAGAAACAACATCATATAGGGTAATTCGTGAACCCTTTTAACTCTTCCCCAGTTGAAAAATATGATCTAAGATGAAACAGAGATGATAACCGTATCTTCAAGGAAGTTTCATTTTAAAAGTTTCATTCCTGAGTTTTAAAGACTTCTGTATTGGCTGTGCTTTGAATGTTCTATTTCATAATTTTTAATATGTGAACAGGGAAAGTCACTTAAACCTAGACTTTTGTATACTATATTGTAAAGTCCAGCAATAGGCTCTAATGCTTCCCAGATTTGGTGAGTTGAAGGTCTGAATATAGTGTCATTTTAATAGTTTAAAAAGACTTGGAATAGAGCATGCAGTTCAGAACAGGTTAAATATCTAGACAGAATAACTTTAAGGTTTGTGTGGTTTAATAACACACTCCCTCTGCTACTCAGCGCACTGATTAGACCTTGCTAGGAAAGGGAAAGTGAAAGAATAGTATGATTAAGCAGTATAGTGGTGAAGAGTTCAGGCCCTGGAGCCCTAACTGGATTCAAATTCCTGCTCTGCTTCATAGATAGTGCTCACCTGGGCAAGTGATACAACTTTAGCCTTAGTTTCTTTTTCAAAGTTGGCCTGATAATTCCTCCCTTTTGTGGTGGTTTTGAGGATTAAATAAAGTAATATATGTATAGTGCTTAGCACAGTATTAAGTTCTCAGTAAATGTTATTTTTTGTTGGATTCTTTGGCTTGCTTTTTTTTTTTTTTTGGTCTGTTAGATTAGTAGCTCTGTAGACATGGACTGTTTCTTTTATGGCCCATCCATGCTTGATTCTCTAATGAAATATACATATATTGTCACAATGTTGTGAATATCGTTGGTTAGTTTCTAAACTTTAGAATCTGCCAAAGACAAAACACTTAAGACAGAGTGCAAATTGTTAACAGTGACAGTGGAAAACTAGTAGAAGAAAAATGGGGAGATGACAAGGGAATGGAAAGGTTAATGGAAAGGATTAAGGATGTTCCTCATCTTCTATAGTTGGGATTCAAAAGATATATGTGGTCTGAAGTTTCTAAGTTTAAAAAAATACAGGTATAATTTTAAAGTTATAATATTAATTATAATTATAAACAAACTGTTGATATTTGTTCTCAAGGAGTAGGGGAATTTTTTATTTTTACCTGTACACTTTAATAATTGTTGAAAATTTTCTCTTAATGTGTTCAAGAGGGGGTGTGTGTGTGTGTGTAAACTGTAGAGCTATATAGAGTATTTGGCTTTGAAATCCAACTTCAGTAATTTCATATGTTATCAATGGGAAATAGGTCCATAAGCCTGGCTACTTTAGAGCCCCTGTCTTCTGCCTTTTTGCTGGATATGTCTGGCGAGGGAGATGGGATCAGTCCCTTGAATTTGCCTCCCAGGTGAAGTGAGCGCTGCCTGGTTGCTCCTGAGAAGGGAGCATGCTGATAAGAAACAGGAAAGAAATGGACTGCTAGAGACTGACTGGAGAGGATGGTTTTCTAATCTAGAAAGTGATAGTATGTATTGAAGCCGGGATTCCTAGGGAGTCCTAACTCCACACCAACTAGAGGAAGTATAGAATTTTACATATACTACATATGTAAAATATAATCCCATTTACCTTATAGGTTTCTAAGGATTTAATGAGTTCATAGATGTAAAGTACTTAGTGTCTGTCACATAGTATTAATAAGCAGTCAGTAAATGTTTCTGTGAGGAATGCTGTTAAAATCCCTCACAGAAACATGACTGATAAAAATGGACGTTTTTTCATCTCAGGAGTTTCGCAAGTAAATGCACTGAGACTTACTGTTTACCTCTTTTGCTGTTTAAAAAAAAAAAAAATTCTTGTTTTGGGGACTTCCCTGGTGATTCAGTAGCTTAGACTCCGTGCTCCCAATGCTGGGGGTCTGGGTTCAATCCCTGGTCAAGGAACTACATCCCACATGCCGCTACTAAGAGTCTGCATGCCTCAACTAAAAGAGCCTGTGTACCGCAACAAAGATAGGAGATCCCAGGTGCCACAACCCAGACTCGGCACAGCCAAAAAATAACAATAATCATAAGAATTCTCGTTTTAAAGTAGTGTTTCTCAACCCAGACTTCTCATGCCCTCCTTGGATCTGATTTGAAATTGAATGTGTACCATGTATACATACATACATATATATGTGTATATATATATTTGTAAATACATACATATTAAAAGTATAGAAAAAAGTTATGAGATCAAAGTCTGCTATGTTTTTAACCTCATATCTGCCCCACACACACATACTTCTCCCCACACACACACCACCAATATTTTTAATGATCCCACCTGCTTGAAAAATCATCATTTTGAGGAATGTAATATTAGGAGGCACTGTGAAATGAGATGCACTTCCTGCTTAAGTTTAAAGGTTAGGGAAAGACAGAATGGGAGTTTCAAAAAAATCTTAACAGTAAGATTCTAGTAGTACAGCATTCAAATTGGATGTTGACATATCATGCAGAATACCTGCCTTGTCCTAGTAGAACACCTCTTATTTTTTTGATAACCAAACTTCAAAGAATGTAGGAGCCATATTTTTCCAGCCAGTGTTTATATGGGGAAAAATATTTTCCAGAATTCAGCACAGGTTTTTGTTCGTTTTTAAACAACATCTATTTATTTTCTCCCAGTTTTGTAAGTTAGCAGTCTGGTAGGCTTAGGGTCACACAGGCTGAAAATCACAAGGAGGCTGCATTCTTTTTTTTAATTTAAGTTTAGATTTGCCTTTTACTGAGGTAACATTGGCTTATAACATTATATAAGTTCGTGTGTGCAACATACTACATCATGATCACCACCAAAAATTTAGTTTCCATCTCAGTACAGCGTTTTAGACAAAATTATGGGTGAAAAAATCTTGACTTACATTCCTTTATTTATCAGAATTTTAGAATCACCTGTAGATGCTTCGCAATGAGTGCCCATAAATGGGATGTGCATCTCTGCTGTTGCTAGCAACACACGAGCAGCTCCTATTGTGAGCCACTCTCGGGCATTGTGTTTGACCTGAACATTTTGTCACAGTACCTTTTATATTTAGCCCTTGTTTTTTCCTAGTGTTATACAAGTGAGTCCTGGAAAAGTTGGAAAGTGTTGGGGAAAATTGTAGGGGAGGAAGCAAAATGTATAAAAGATTACTGTGGAAAGAGGTCTCTATATACAGACAACTGTTTATTAACTATTTTATTTATAATCAAGGATGCAGTTTTCATTCTAACCTAATGGTTTGTTGCTAGATTGAGCCCTCTGAAACTGCTGGTGTTTGACTGCTTTTTACCTGTAAAACTAGCTCTTTGATGTGGTTCAGCCTAAGATATATATATATAAATAACCTAATACATATATATATACACACATATATATTGGTAACTTATTATGTATTTAAATAAAAATTAAGAAATTGTAACTAAATTGTATTTAAATAAAAATTAAGAAATTGAGGACTTGAGATGAACTATTATAATCCATTATAATTTTTCCTATTTAAAAAATAAGAAATGGACTGAAATGGGCTATCAGTTCTTTTCTTGCATAATCTTGGACATTCAGAAGCAGATTACTTAGATTAACATAACAGTGTTTGCTCGTTTTGTTAGTTTCTGAAATTTATCCAAAAAGCAAAATTTTTAGTGATGGAAGTAAAGTGTTTAATTACTGTTTCTGACATTTGAATTCCGACTCAAAACTAAATATGCCTTTTAAATACTGCCTATAAACTTCTGTTTTTTAATTGGCCTTCATGCTCCCCTCTGCTGTAAACTGTGATATTCCTTTTACCCTACCAGTGTTTCTTTTTAATTACTGTCTCTAGATTCTTAACTTGACAGTTTCCATTTTTATAGAAATTACTATTAATATATTTTATGGTGGTGTTATTTTTTTAAAAAATTTAAATTGTCGTATAGTTGATGTACAGTATTATATAAATTTAAGTGTGCAACATAGTGATTCACAACTTTTACATGTTACACCCCATTTATAGTTATTGTGAAATATTGGCTACAATCCCTGTGCTGTACAGTGTGTGTCTTTGTAGCTTATTTTATGCTGGTGGTAGTGTTATAACGGGGATTCACTTACACAAAATCTTACTGAAAATTACACTGTAATATGGGAGAAGGCGGTGGCAACCCACTCCAGTACTCTTGCCTGGAAAATCCCATGGACGGAGGAGCCTGGTAGGCTGCTGTCCATGGGGTCGCTGAGAGTCGGACATGGCTGAGCGACTTCACTTTGCCTTTTCACTTTCATGCATTGGAGAAGGAAATGGCAACCCACTCCAGTGTTCTTGTCTGGAGAATCCCAGGGACGGGGGAGCCTGGTGGGCTGCCGTCTATGGGGTCGCACAGAGTCGGACACGACTAAAGCGACTTAGCAGCAGCAGCAGCCGCATGGTAAGTAACAAAATATTGGTGCTGAGAAGGGTACTTTAGGAAGTGACACTGACAGAGAGCCAGGAATGTTTCCTTTGAGGAGATCCATTGATCTACATGAAGGTTAGGTTAGAAGGAAACTTAGGGAGACCTTTGTATTGGTCAGTCGGGTGTAGCTGGAGCAGACAGTGACAACTGGAAAAAGATTGTAGCAAAATGTTGAAAAGATTTGGATGTCATGCTACAGATTGGACTTTGTCCCATGGATTTTGGACGTAGCTGGTAGAAATCCTTAAGAACAACAAGATTATTAAGTAAGATAGCAGAAGAGTTGGGTATAGAATTAGAATTAAGAGTAGAAGGGACAGATGACAGGAAGACCATTTTGGAGAGGGTTGTCCCAGTGATCGATAGAAACAAAAATAGGTGGAACAGTACAATGACACGTGTATTCATAACCCAGCTTTAATGGCTGTCCGCATTTGTCAGTCTCGTTTTCTCAAACACTTATCCCTCTCTACTGGAGTATTTTATTTTTTTCTGCTGGAGTATTTTAAAGCAAATTCTAGATACAAGAGTAGACATTTCTCTGATAAGAGGAAAGTGAAGAGTCAAGAATGGTACCCAGGTTTGTAGCTTGAAAACCTGAGTAGTTAGTAATCTGAGATAACTATAAGAAACAGGTTTGCAGAGATAACTGCGTGTGTGCTCAGTCCGACTCTTTGTGACCCCATGGACTGCAGCCCACCAGGCTCCTCTGACCATGGCACTTCCCAGGCAAGAACACTGAAGTGGGTTGCCATTTCTTTCACCAGGGGATCTTCCTGACCCAGAGATCATACCCGAGTCTCCTGCATCGGCAGGGCGAATTCTTCACCACTGCACCACCTGGGAAGCCCAAGAGGTGTTTAATTTCAGCCATGACTGTGGGAGAAATGGGCATTTACAAATATAAGTTCAGAGCTAAAGATGTCAGTTAATAGTGATTATATAGGATAAATCACCCAGTGATAGGGAGAAGTGATAGAATCCTTAGGGATACCAGTATTTAAGGAGCCAGCTAAAGAGATGGAAGCAGTGAAGGAGACTGAAAAGTTGGTGATGAATAGCAGGAATTGTTTTGAGGGGCCCCGCATCTCATGGGATCCTAGTTTCCTAACCAGGCATCGAACCTGAGCCCCCTATTGTGAAAGTGTGGAGTCTCAACTGCTAGACCACCAGGCAAGTTTAGGAATGATATTCTTAACTAAGAACTTTAAAAATTGAGTTTCTCAGTTGCACTAGCCATATTTCAGGTGCTCAGTAGCCACACGTGGCTATTGCCTATTATATTGGGTCGTGCAAATATACAGCAGTGCCTTCATCACAGAAAGTTCTGTTGGAAGCAGTAGTCTATATAGACAGGGAGAGAGGACTAGGACCCCTTTAATGGATCTTTGCTAATTCATAGGCACATTCTCTGTTGAGAAACATTTTTTATATGTAAAAAAAATTTTTATATTTTGTGGGACCAAATTTTATTATGTGGTGAGAGCCATAGCTCTTTTCCTTTGTGGCGTTTTATCTTTTGCATTATTTAAGCAGAACAGGTAAGTAATGCACATGAGTGAAACCAGCTGGTGAGGCAGGAGGAGGAATGATGGGAAATGTGAGAAACTGCAGAACACATGTCAGCCCTAAATGATTTGCTCTGCTGGACAGTTGCTGTGAGGGTCAAATGATACCAGGATTTTTTTCTAAGAAAAAATAATCCTGCTTTTATTTTATCATACTTTTAGTTAATGATAATTATCCTAGAAAACTGTGTATTCTAAACCAATTTGAGTAAGCTGGATTGGATCCATGGCCAACCTTTGACTTAGTGTCTACTGGTTGCAAATGTAATTTTAAAGCTCTTTGGTTCCTACTTTCTTTGACTATCCAGTCTGGTGGTGGAGGGGGAGATAACACAGTTGAAAATGCTAAAATTACTAGTGAAATAGGAAATGCTATGGGAATTCAGAGAAAGGGTTGAAGAATCCCTTCTAGGATAATCAGAGAAAGTATCCATGGGAAATAGAGGACACTTGAGGGGAAGGACAGGCTTTAGCTAGGAGAAAATAAGAATAATGGGGCAGTCCAGAGAGGACTTGAAAAAGCAAAAAGTACATTGTAAGAGGAGAGATGGTAAAAATTGCAAACGAATAACCCTCTATATCCATAGACAGGCTTCCCACGTGACTCAGTGATAAAGAATCTGTCTCCCAGTACCGGAGATGCTGGTTCAGTCCCTGGGTTGGGGCGATCCCCTGGAGAAGGAAATGGCAACCCATTCCAGTATTCTTGCCTGGGAAATGTCATGAACAGAGGTGTCTGGCAGGCTACAGTCCATGGGGCTGCAAAAGAATCAGACACGACTTAGTAACTAAACAATAACACCCATAGATGGAATATTTTTTAGGCCAAAATTGTGTTCTGAACAATCATGAGGTAACAGCTGGCAATTGAAAATGTACTGAAATTGAGATCAAGGATAGTGACCCAGATATACATCTGTATAGAAAAGCTTGTTCCTGATGTTTATCTCTGTAATATCTATAGTGATAATCATTTTATTACTGATAACTGGTCATTTGTATTCTCTCATTTTCTAGATTAGTAAGGCTAGAGGTTTTTATTAGTTTCCTGTGGCTGCTATAACAAATTACTACAAACCTGGTTGCTTAAAACAACAGAAATTTATTCTCTCACAGTTGTGGAAGCCAGAAGTCTAAAATCTGTATCATTGGACCAAGATGAGAGTGTCAAGCAGGGCCATTCTGTCTCTGGAGGCTCTAGGGAAGAATGCTTCCCTCGTCTTGTCCACTTCAAGAGGCTACCAGCATTTCTTGGCTTGTGCCTCCTCCACCCCTCAAATCTTCAAGACCGGCCTTTGCAAATCTCTCTGCTCCTCCTTCATAGCACCTTCTTCTCTCTGTGTGTTAAATTTCCATCTGTCTCTCTTAATAAGGATACATAGGAATGCATTTAGGGACCATCAGAATAATCTCCCCATCTCAAGATTAACTTAATCATGTATGTAGAGAGTTTTTTGCGGGGAAAGGAGCTATACATGGTAATGTTTGCAGGTTCTAGGTATTAGTACATGGATATCATTTGGGGACTGTTTTTCAGTATACCAAAGGGTTTATAATTTTGTTGGTTTATTTTTCAAACAATCAATTTTTGACTTTGCTCATATCCTCTTTTATGTCTGTTTCATTGATTTCTGATCTTTATTATTTCTTTTTTCTAATTTGGTTTTATTTTGCCTTTTTCTAGCTTCTTAAAGTAGAAACTTAAGTTTGCAGTGTAGAGCTGGGGGCCTTAGCCGCTTTCTGACTGACTGTTCACCAGAGGCCACCAGTGGTTCTTGCCACGGAGCCCCTTCCCAGTTCAGCAGGAAGAAGGTCTAGAGTGAGTCCGCTAGCAAGATAGTCTTATGTAATGTAATCAGGAAGGCGCCATTCCATCACCTTTGAATATTCGGTTAAAAGGGAGTTAGAGATTTTGCCCATACTCAGGAGAGGGGATTACACAGAGATGTGAACACCAGGAGGCAGGTATTGTTGAGGGGAGACCGCCTTAGGATCCGTCCACCATAGCAGTAAAATTCCTTCCGAACACTTGGAGCTGCATCCTGCAAGTTTTGTTACATTTTAACCATTACTATTCAGTTCAAAATATTTTAAAATTTCCTTTGTAATTACTTCTTTGACCTATGGATTATTTAGAAGTATGGTTTTAAATTTTCAAATTTAAAAATTTTCCAAAATATAGGATTTCTAGCACTTTGCAATACCATCCATTTCCCCTTTGTGTCCACTCCATCCTAGGCTAATCAACTTTTTTCATCCATTTTGTAAAGTGTGTCTCCAGTTGTCAGCATATATTTGAGTCTTGCTTATATATCCATTCTGACAGTTTATGCTTTTCATTGGAGTATTTCATCTATTTCCATTTAATGCAACTGTTAACATGGTTAGATTTCTTTTTTTGACATGGTTAGATTTTAACTTACCATTTTATTTATTTTAATCTGTTAGCCTTTTGGCTACATCTTAGCATTTTTTAGTCTTATTTTAAGGATTATAATATATATGCTTAACTTCTTCCCATCTTTCTTAGAGTTAATGTTTATCATTTCACAAAAAATATACAAGCCTTAAAACATTGTAAGTCAGCTTACTTCCTTTCCTTCTATAAGTAATACATCTCCATTATTTTACAAACTCCATAAATGTTGTAATTTTTGTTATGTATTTTTAAAGAATTAAAGAGAATAAAATAAGTCTTTTATATTTATCCAGATATTTACCACTTTTTGATGTTTCTCATTTCTAAAGATTGGAGTTTTCTTTTGTTACCATTTTCCTTCAGCCCAGAGAACTTCTTTTAGCATTTTTGTTGCAGATCTGAAAGTGTCTGTTTTACTTTCATTCTTGAAGGATGTTTTTGTTGAAAATAGAATTCTGAATTGATGGTTTTTCTTTCCACAATTTAAGGATGTTCCACTATCTTCAGGTGAAATCCATGGAATTTAAATCATTGTTCTCTTGTATATAATTTGTTCTTTTTCTCTGTTCTCAAAGTTTTCTCTGCTTTTGATTTTCAGGAATTTGACTGTAATGAGTCAGGTTTCTTTTTATTTATCCTGCTTGGAGTTTGCTGGATCTTCAATATGGAATTTTATGTCTTCTGCCAAATTTGGAACATTTTAACCATTATTTCTCAAATTTTTGTTTGTTTCTGTTTTGGGTCTCATTCTTTCCTCTCCGGTTAAACACAGTTATACCTGTTTATATTAATCTGCAGACTTGTTTTTTTAAGCCTGTTTTCTCTTGTTTAAAATTGGGTAGCGAATTCCCTGGTGGACCACTGGTTAGGACTCTGTGCTTCCACTGCAGGGGCACGGATTCTACCCCTAGTCCAGGAACTGGACCCCACATGTCATGTAGCAAGACAAAAAACAAAAAGTATACTTTGATTGATTTTTCATACTCTTTGCTATGTTATCTCCATTCTGCAGTTAAGTCCATTTGGTGAATTTTTAAATTTTAAATTGTATTTTTTAGTTTTGTAATTTCTACTTGGTTCTTTTTGTACTTTATTGAAATTTCTTACTTCATCTTGAGTATTTTTATTATGTCACTGAACCTAGTTTTAATAACTTTGCCTGCTAATACAACATCTGGATCATCTCAGAGTTGGCCTCCTTTAAGTAGATCACATTTAACTATGTTTTATTTTCTTTTTTAGTATGTTGAGCAATTCTGAATTATATCCTGGTCATTTATGAATGTTAGGTTGTAAAGACTGGATTTTGTTATGTTCCTCCAAAGAGGGTTAATTTGTTCTAGCAGGCAGTTAGTTGGTGGCAGCTTAAATCTCACCTTAATTCTTTTATCCTAGCTACTATGCTTGGAGTCTGTCTTTTGTTATGTGTGGTTATGGAATCAGCCAGAGATTTGGGCAATTAGACATTGAGACTGTCCCTCACTGCCTCTCTCCTTTCTCTCCCTCATTCTCCAGCAGCTGTGATACTCCCCAAAGCTGTTCTCTAGCTCTTCAGGTCAAAAGGACTGAATTTTCTGTGGGTGTTTAGCCTAGACTGGGGCCTGCAGGCAAGCTGTAAGTCATGAAAATGGGAGTCACCCCACTCCATTCCCTTCTTCAGGCACTGACTCCCTCTCTAGAATCTGTACTTTTGGCCTCTCTCTGGTATCTTGGGCAGTTATTGTTTTGGCTAGAGTTTATAGTTTGTCTGTGGAGGATTGATCTGGTACAGGCTTTTTTGACCATATGAGAAACAGAACTGAGAAGCATTATGAAACATATTTTAGAAATTATTTGTGGTATAATGAGATGGTAAAAACAAGTTATTATAATTTGATAAAGGATTTTTATCACAGCTCCTATTAAAGGAAATTCTTTGGTGTCATAGGTAATATTTTCCTTAGATGAGCCTCATCACCAGTGGCTTTTTGAACCAAATGAGACCAGGCCTCAGACCTGGTATGCAGAGTAATACTTGACAGAATTTTGAAAGCATTTATTATGTGTCAGATGTAAATAATAACTGGAGTAGTGAGTGATTTTTTTCTTCTATATTTCCTCTGTATTTTCTACAGTGAGCATATATTAAATTGTGTTGCAGTTTTCCTGATTATGAAATATGTTTTTAGTAAGTTTAAATATTACAGAAATAAATAACATTGAAAGGGATAGTCTCATCTGTAATTCTTCTCTCCATAGGCATTCTCAGCTAAACCATGTGGTACCAAAGTAGTTTGTTTTTATAAATCACTTTGATCAGCTGCTTTAACCTGGGAGTGGTTTGACAGCAACTAGAGAAGTGCACAGGAGAAGGAAATGGCAACCCCCTCCAGTGTCCTGGCCCGGAGAAGCCCAGGGACGGGGGAGCCTGGTGGGCTGCCGTCTATGGGGTCGCACAGAGTCAGACACGACTGACGCGACTTAGCAGCAGCAGCAGAGAAGTGTACAAGCTGAAGTTTGTTGTAGATAAACTAAAGAATCCTATAGTGTAGGTAACATGAAAGTTGCAAAAAAACATAATCCAGAAATTTTCAACTTGGTAGAGGGGGTAGAAAAGAGTAATCTAACAGCGATTAAAGCTGCATACAATCCATTAGTTATTGACCAAAAGTTAACAGAAATAGTAAATCTTGAGAAAATGTAGAGCACCTAAATTTGACCCAGGAAAATCAGACGTGGTAGGAATAATGGCTATAAAACAGATTTTTTCAAATGATAAAACAATTGATAAAAGATTTGATATGATAAAAATTGTTTACTGGAAATTTGGTGTTTGCATCTGATGAAAATGATCAAAATGAAAGGAAATACAGTTGGTTTAATCATGGTTTATTATTATTTTGACTTTGCATATCTTAGATGGCATTCCATGTTAGTTTATCAACCTGTTTATTTTTAATGACTGTTTATTACTCAGTTGCATGGATCTATGATCATTGATTTCACGTTTTAAAAAAACTGTTCTATTTTCCAGAATATGCTTTTAAGGCTATTAACCAGGGTGGCCTTACGTCAGTAGCTGTCAGAGGGAAAGACTGTGCAGTGATTGTCACACAGAAGAAAGTGCCTGTAAGTAGTACTGCCCAGATAGCAGTTGTTGCAGAATGCAGTGTGAGATGTGCAAGGGTATATTATTATCTGTATGTGTTTATGTTATTTTTATAAGCATAATGGCATTTCTAGGTCTCTTGTCTTCAGGTACACACTTAGGTGAGCTGGAGTTCTTGCCCACAGAAAACATACCCTCTTAAAAAGGAAAACAGAGTAGTGCCCACACCTCCATTTTTTATTGGTTTTAACTGTAAAATGAGCAGAAGACATTTATAGTTCATTGTTATAATTCCATGTTTTTTTATCACTACACAGAGACCTGTGATTTTTTTTTTTTAATTATCTTGATTTGTTCTTTAGGACAAATTACTGGATTCCAGCACAGTGACTCACTTATTCAAGATAACTGAAAACATTGGCTGTGTGATGACAGGAATGACAGGTGACTGGCTTGATACTTACTTAGATTTGTTATTTTCTTCAGTTTATTTTTAATTTTAAAAGGCCTCCCTTAATATCTGATTTGCGATCTTCCAAGGCTACTATCAATCTTCAGAGTATTGTGTGCTTTTTTGAAACCATAAGTTTAATAGAATTAGATATCTATGCTACTGTCAGGGAAACTGAGTGAGGGCCCTCTCAAAAATGATTTCATCTATGAAATGGTTTATTAATTTATTTCATCTATGATATGGTTAATAATTTAAGGGGACATAAGTCAGTATATCTCAAACCTGGTGATAGTGACACTGGTTAGAAGTAGGTGACAATTGTGAGAATAACTTTAGGTTTCTGTTTTCTGAAATCAAGGGAACATTCAAGCCTACAAAAAGATGGAGAGAAACATTATTCTTTCTCCTTATACCTTGTTCTTTGGGAGATTATAAGACACTTTTAGAAATTATTGTGATGGCTGATAAAGAAGAGTTCAGCATAAAAGCAGAGCTATGTGTAGGACTTCATCTTTTACATTTTTTTCCTTTTTTGTCACATACTTATTGCTGAGTCATTCACTGTATGTTGATGGGAGAAAAAACCATTGTGGACTACTTCTGCTTTCCTTAAGTCATAATGAGATACATGTATTTGTTGGGACAGTTACCTGACTTTGAGGTTCATTCTTTCCTTCTAACGAAATAAACCTTTGTTTCTTATGCTCTAAGCTGACAGTAGATCCCAGGTACAGAGGGCACGCTATGAGGCAGCTAATTGGAAATACAAGTATGGTTACGAAATTCCCGTGGACATGCTGTGTAAAAGAATTGCTGATATTTCTCAGGTCTACACACAGAATGCTGAAATGAGGCCTCTTGGTTGTTGTAAGTATGCAAAGAAGTCTCCCAAATAATTAATGAATTCAGATTGTTTTTTAGAGAACATGCATTAAGAAAGTTATTTCAGTAAGACTTGGGTTTTGAACATGTGGTTTGGAAAATTATGAAAGGTAGAAAAAATCTTTATAATAAATAGATGTTGGAAGGATAGGTTTCACAGCAGTATTTTAGGCACTACCTTTAAACATGAGACACTATTAGACTTTTGTAGTGGAGATTCCACTGCAACTCCAGATTACTAGTTCAATGAAAATGCCTAAATTAGGCATCTTAACATTGTAGTTGTTTCTTTTGACCACCCTAAAGATTCAGGCTCGCACACGTATGCCTGTGATTCATATACTTTATATTTTATATTTTGTATACTTTTATATATTTTATATACTTTATATTCATATAAAGAGGAATAAATTTCTTCTTTTAAAAAACAAGTAAAATTTTATTGGAAGAGAAATAAGATTTACTGATTTAAACTTAATGGAATAAGTTAGCCTGGAAAATTCAATGTGTCTGTTTCAGATAGCTTGTCATTTATTTATGAGAATTAAAGCAGTCAGTGTAATGATTTTTCTTCAGCACCTGACCCTGTTTTTGACGTATTACTTAAAAAGTCTCCCTTGATTTCTTTAGTGATACTCTTCTCTGCCTCCTCACTTTCCTTAGTTTATCCTCGTCTACTGGTCCCTTAAATGTTGTTCATCAGGTTTCTCTCCTTGGTCGTTCTGTTCTCTTTGTTTTGTCTGGGTAATCTCATCAGCTTTCAAGGCTTTATTTACTGTCTCATCTATATGCCAGTCACTCCCTCATTAGCTTTATCCCAGTCTCTTCCTTCATGTCCCACAGATACTTAAAACTTGAAATCATTGCTGTTTTCCTACTCTCATCTTCAACTTTTTTCCTACCCCCACCTCACCTTCCCTGGTCTTCTGTTAGTCAGACTGTCAAGCTTTACTGCAGAATATCTGGCCCTTCCGCCTCCTGTGTCCCTTTTTCATCATCTCTTGCCTTTGCCACCTGTTTTACCATCTTCTCCCTTCTTTCCTAGACTGTTCCATATTGCTACCTGAGTTGTCATCCTAGAGTTTTGTTGTTTGTTGTTAATATGATGTGCAGGGTCCCTTACAGTTTATTCCCAAGTTGCCTCTTTCTTGTACTGCATTTCTCTTTCTCCTGAAGCTACTGTAATACATGGATCTTTTCCTGGGTGTGTCCTGACCTTTTGTGTTCCTTTTGCCTTGATTGCCCTTCCTTTCCTTATCATGTGTTAAACCCTGCTCATCTGGAGTAAGGAAGTGTTAACTACCCCACCCAGGCAGTAAGTGGGTATCTCTTTTGTGGTGTCCTTGGTACTGTCTATTGTATGTCAAGTATAAAATGTAAAGAAATGTTATGGATAACATAAGACACTATATTAAAAAGGTTCAGATGGGGTTAAGCCCATCTTTAAATACTTTTGTTACCTGTTCTGCTGCGTAGAGAGAGTTTGGCGGTGGTGTTTATCTTATGTTTATCTTAAGTGTATGTCATTATAATAACATAAGTTATGTGTACAGAATTTAGAACTTGGTTTATACTGACTAGTACAGGAATACTGTTGATATGTCAACAGTAACAAAGAGGGGCATTATAGAGGTGAGCAACTAGTTCCTAGGTTTATTTCACTTAGTGCCAGCATTCCCAAGGTGAGTTCCATACACTTTCAGTTCTCTGGAACCTTGATAGGTAGTTCCTAAATTAAAAAAAAGAGTATTCTGTGGTCAAGTAAATTTAAGAACTACTGAGGTAAAGTAGATCAGCTTACAGCAGAAGATTTTAGAACACTTAATATGCTTTTGTATATTTTCTAAAAATAGTATGTGAAAAGTCTGTTTTCCAAATTTATCTGACCAGTTAACATTTTGAGGGGTTGGGGTTCAGAGGAACATGCTTTAGGTAATAGCAGGGATTAGAAGGTTGTTTGTATATTACATTTGTTATCATTCAGACCTTTTAAAAATCTGTGATAAAACCTTTTGCAAAGTGGAGATTTATTACCTAATTTATCTGTGGTGATAAACTATGTTTTGTTACTAGTTTTCCTAAAGCAAAACTTTTTTTAAAATTTTTTAAAGAATTCTGAAATTGGCTAACTTGATTTTGTTTGCTTTCATGAGTTGCCTTTTCTATGTAACATCATTTAATTTCCACATTTATTGAGCACTTACTATCTGTCACACATTAAAAAACCTGTTCTCAGGAATTTTATATATATATATATATCCTAAAATAGCCAGAGTAATGAATAACAGTAATGTTGTCACAGTAATGTGACAACACCAAGAGAGATGAAATCTGGTTGTATGAAGGTTTAAGATATTTAATGAGGGTCTTTCTTTCTGTTTAGGTATGATTTTAATTGGTATAGATGAAGAACAAGGCCCTCAGGTGTACAAGTGTGATCCTGCAGGTTACTATTGTGGGTTTAAAGCAACTGCTGCAGGAGTTAAACAAACTGAGTCAACCAGCTTCCTTGAAAAAAAAGTAAAGAAGAAATTTGACTGGACCTTTGAACAGACAGTGGAAGTAAGTTAACTGAAAGGAGCTGACCTTTTTTTTAATGCTATATAGAATAATGAAGATCGTTGCATAGTTGACAATCTTTATAAGCTATTCCTGGGATATTCATGATATCCAAGTTTGTTGGGTTAATAGTAAAATTGGTGTCACATGGGAACAATGAGGACTGCTTTATTCATCTAATTCTCTGTCTCATACTGTAGTTGAGACTGCTCTCAGCAAAACACATAAAATGGGAAAATACAACTGAGAATCAAGTCAAGACCAGGCCAAAAACCTGCATGGTTGCGATGCAAATTAGACTTAAGCTAACTGGAGGCAGAAGTGAGAAAGTTGAGTCAGTAATGTTGCTCTTATGGTCCTAAAGGAAAAGCAGTCACACCCCAAATTTTTAGGGAAGCAGATATCTTCATAGTAAAGTAGTATGCTCACAGGAGGACTTGACAGAGAAATTATAACTGGAATGCCTAGAGTCAGCGTTAAGCAGTATTCTTGAGGGGATTGTTGGTTATGATTGAAAAGTTTTAAATTGACAGGACAAGCCAAAATTCTTATACAGGTGCTTAGTAACCTTAGACTAAAGAAGCTTTTTGTGTATTGCCAAGAAGTTAAAAACAAAATTTTAGTAAATTGTTGAAAAGAAGGTCTGGGATACAGCAATTCTGAAGACTAACATGATTTTGATAAACAAGAAAGGAAAAATTACCATCTAATACTTTTATATTTAGTTGGCAGTATTATCATATACTAACAGGAAATGTGAATCTCTTATGTGGGAGGTACTGTTTAAATGTCTCTTAAGGTTTTTTTTTAATTGCAATTCATAGTTACGTGAATTAATTAATCACATCACGTACAAAGCCACTTAAAACATTCTTAAAGTGTTATCACTGTAAATTCCTTAAAAGAAGGCTGTATTCATCTTTATCCTCTCTGCCTCTCACTCCAAGTGCTGAGCATATTGTCTGGCATGTAGTGATCATCAGGTAAACGGACTGTTTTGTCTTAATCACCCTATTTTTCTTGTGAGACACCTTTCATTTATAGTTCAACTTGGTATAAAAAAGTTTCTTGTTATTGGCAGGCAGCATCTTAGAATTAAGCAATCTGTGTGGCTGTTGAACTACCACCTCAAAAATGAATAGCTTGTGGTTAATTCATGAGTTGAATAAGATTAGGATGAGAAAAATCTTGGAATCTCTGAAAAATTCTATATTATTTTAAATATTGATACTTTTTTTCAGACTGCGATTACATGCCTGTCTACTGTTCTATCAATTGATTTTAAACCTTCAGAAATAGAAGTTGGAGTAGTTACAGTTGAAAATCCTAAATTCAGGTGAGTTTTATTGTTGGCTAGGTACTTAAAGAAGTTTTCCAAGTGATAAATTCTAGTGTAAAAAGGTGGAAGTGTGTTGGTTCATTCGCCCTATAACTTGAAGAAAAAACACTTTTTTGGACTAGAGTTAGGTTTTTTCCCCAGCACCTGAGAGATCTGTTTTTGTTGTTATTGTCGTTTATTTTATTATGTCTTTAACTGCGTCGGGTCTTGGTTGCAGCACGCAGCATCTTTGTTGCACACTCTGGTTGTGTGTGGGCTCCGGAGCTCACAGGCTCAGTAGTTGTGGCCCACAGGCTTAGTTGCTCCGCACCTGTGGGATTTAGTTCCTGCATCAGGAATTGGACCTGCGTCCCCTTGCATTGCAAGGTGCATTCTTAACCACTGGACCACCAGCGAGGTCCTGAGAGGTCTGTTTTAAAACTTATTGGATGTCTCCTTAAAACAAACATAACTGCTTTGTTCCTCATTTTATTTATTTCATACCTAATACCAGAGGTGATGTATAATAACCTCCTTCATATAAGGAGTAAAATAAGTGTTTTTCTTTTTTTTAGCTTAAGGCCAATAGAAATTCAGCTCCAAACTAGTAGTTTTCAGATGGAGCTTTGATTATTTAGTGGTTATTTAAATGGAGCTTTGAAGAACAATATGAAATACTGATGTACATCAGACCCTATCGGGATATCTTTGAAACCCCCAGATTTTGCATACAGCTAATTGAATATGTAATGCTGGACTGGATGCTTGTCTGTTCTTGCAGCTTCCATGAGTCAAATCTGTACTGGGTGCTTAACATGTTATCAGCTCACTTAATCCTCCCAGCAAACCTGTGAGGTGGTTTACTTTTACCATGAACCTGGATACTCTTATGAATAGAGAATGTTTCTGTTAAATCACAGATGCAAAGAAGCTGCTGGAAGGCTTGTTAACTGTTACCTGTCTTTACTCTTAGGTCAGAATTAAAAGAAAACATGTCGGGGTTAGGGCTGGGGAACAAAAGTAGTAAACTAAGCTTAACCAGACCTTTCAGAGCTTCATTAGTACATTTTTCTAGTTTGTCCTTTTTGTTGCCTTTTAGGTAAGTGACATAAATTTGAAAGATTTAAGAAAAATTTATAGAACTTTTTTAAAAAGCATAATTGGATTTCCCTTTATCCCCTGGAGGAAAAGGTTGCCTTTTTTTTCTTTTCTCTTTTGTAAAAAGCAGTAAAATTCCAGCAGGAGCAATTTCTCTAAAGGACCTCCAGTTAGTTCTTGTTTTCTATTCTGAGACCCTTTATAACCTTTAAAATCTTCATTTTCATCTACTAGTTAAATAAATAAGAAACCAAAAAGTCTATGTCTTCAGAAAACTCTTGTATCATTTATAAATTGTGATAGTATTTAAATAATAAATAGAATATATATTTATTTTTATATATAAATAATAGCTAGATAGTAAGTATTTAAATAATAAGCATAAACAACTGTATAAACTACTTGCATGCATACAAAGCCACTTCAGTTGTGTCTGTGCAACCCTGTGGACTGTAGCCTGCAAGGCTCCTACTGTCCATGGGATTCTCCAGGCAAGAACACTGGAGTGGGTTGCCATGCCCTCCTCCAGGGCATTTTCCTAAATCAGGAATCAAGTGGGTATTGACCTATCAAATTGGGTGATAGGTACACACACAAAAGGTCATCACTATCCTACTTTTGTGTGTGTGTGTGTTTATTTTGCATAATAAAAGGTTTTCAAAAAGTAAATAGTTGTGGGGTTTTTTTCCCTTTGCCTTCCAGGATTCTTACAGAAGCAGAGATTGACGCTCACCTTGTTGCTCTAGCAGAGAGAGACTAAACACTGTAGTTAGTTTACCAAATCCGTGACACCACTTGCCTGTGTGTTTGGTAACAACAGACCAACATTTTGGGGGCCCCTCGATTGAAAAAGGAACTTCTCCCACTCTTGCTGCCACTGAAATGGTTAGGACTCTGTATAAATAAAACCAGTGCTTTTGGAAAAGAATCGCGTCCTGTCTTTTTTACCTCCAATTTCAAGTATTAAGTCTTCAGTATGTGCAGACTGTTAAATAAATGTTCACCACCTTCACATGGTAGTTTTTATTCATTTTGTTGAGAGATCCACGTTTCTTTGGCTTAAGGAACTTAATAGCCAGAAATTTAAACTATAGCTTGTATGGCATAATTAATAAATCACAAACTAAAACTCTGGTTTCAAAACTTGCTCTGACTAGTAACTTGGCATGGGAAGCTGTCTTTTTTACAATTCCTCATTTATTCCTGAACTTGAATTCCAAGTACTGTTGGAGGTTTAAACTATATTAAATGATTAGCATTATTGATCTTCAGTAGTTGAGGTACACATTTAATCTATACTCAATAAGAACCAGTATTTTTAAGAACAGAAATTGTAGTTACCTTTGGGAAACAGTAGGGTTAGAAAAGTTGTAGAAAGTGTATTTTCTTTGCTGCCTTAAGATTATTTAAAGCAGACTTTTAAGAAATTGGTCTATAGTAAGGGAGAGCTACCACCATAAGCAACATTAAGGGGAAAAGAACAAACTACATTCTGAATGATCTTTTTTCGAATTAAGTGTTTAAACTTCCCAGAGTAGATCCCTGGTGACCTCAGCCACTAATTGTTATGTAAGTATGTGGTTAGTAGCTCAGTCAAGTCCAATTTTGCAACCCCATGGACTATAGCCTGCCAGGCTTCTCTGTCCATGGGATTTTCCAGGCAAGAATACTGGAATGGATTATCATTTCCTTCTCCAGGGGATCTCGACCCAGTGATCGAACCTGCACTTCCTGCATTGGCAGGCGGGTTCTTTACGACTGAGCCACCTAGGAAGCCTCACTAGTTGTTACAGAGGATCCAAAAATCTTGGAATGTCCAAGCCCAATACATTTCCTGTTCTCGTTTGCACCGGGTGAGTCTGGTGAGCATGGCTGCTGGTCTAATACCAATCCCTGTAGTCAGCTGCTCCTAGTCCTGCAGCCACCAGGCCCGCAGAAGGGGAGCAATGTGAACTTGTGACCACTAGATGCAGGAAACTTCACCGACCACATCCTCTTTAGAACTGAGTCATGAGTTGTACTGTGTCCTAAAAGGGAAGCAGAGTTCTTCCGATTCTGAGGCTGCTGGCCTGGGATTACCCATCCAGATCAACTAGGCTCTATAAAGGTGCTGCTTTCATTTTGAAAGTGGAGTCTGTGTGAAGAACTGCTCCTCTGAAAAGACACTGAACTAATGTACCCTGATGGCCTTGAGTGGCTTCACCCTCCTGGAATCGTGGGTGAGAGACTAGCAAATAACTGGATTTTTCTATAAGGAAATATCTTATGGTGTAGAAAGTGGAAATTTACTCATTTGTTAAGAAAAGTGTTAACATCATAATACAAAATCTAGATGAATTAAGAAGTAGTTTTAAGTTAAATAACCAATATTAGATTAGTTATTTTATACTTAAAAGAACTGGAAGAAACAGAGATGAGTTTAAGTATGCACATATTCGGTGTTCTAATTCTGTTTTTAACAGTCTTGGGTTGACAATAGAGTTAACATGGAAATCTTGCTCAAATGCTAAAAAAATTATGTTAAAACTAAAAATTTTTACCCAAAGGGCATTTTGATCAACTCCTCATAAGAAATACGCAGTTGAATACTGACATTCAGAGGGGTATGTCCAGGCATTCATGAATATGAAGCTCTTTGGGTAAACATACGGCTTTCCTTCTTTTGGTACCCACATGAAGAAACATCTTTGTACCATTTAGATTACATGAACAACCGACTAGGTACTCAGCTCCCTCACTAGCCCCGAATCTAACATTCAGATATGTGCCACAATCAAATTACTATATTAAGGATCTTTAGGGTCTCTTAAAGAATCAGAAATGCTAAGGTTAAATATATTCTGACCATCAATAATCACAAAATATAAGAAACAAGTCCTAACAGCTAATATGATAATGGCACTTCGACTGAAACCATGAGTGATCCTAGGATGACTGTTAACCTTTATTTATTTTACAGTCTGGAAAATCCAGCTAATTTGTACATTTCTCTGCTTCCCTGTCTTAGGGGCTTTTCTGAAGCCCCAGGCCTTCTCTAAAGCCAGGAAACCCTGTTCAGTGTGTACAAGCCTAACACACCAGAAATTGTATAAAGAATATCTGCCAAAACTGGTGAGTAAACATCTTAAGTTCTTGTGGGGCATTTCTGGAATGGGCCAGGTGGTTTAGTTGCTAAGTTGTGTCCAACTGTTTGCGACCCCACGGACTGTAGCCCTCCAGGCTCCTCTGTCCATGGTATTTTCCAGGCACTTTCACAGCATCATCTTAGGATTTGAAATAGCTCCACTGGAATTCCATCACCTCCACTGCCTTTGTTCATAGTGATGCTTCCTCAGGCCCACTTGACTTTGCTTTCCAGGATGTGTGGCTCTAGTCCAGTGATCACACCATCTTGGTTATCTGGGTCATGAAGATCTTTTTTGTATAGTTCTATGTATTCTTGCCACCTCTTAATATATTCTGCTTCTGTTAGGTCCATAACCATTTCTGTCCTTTATTGTGCCCATCTTTGCATGAAATGTTCCCTTGGTATCTCTAATTTTCTTGAAGAGATCTCTAGTCTTTCCCATTCTATTGTTTTCCTCTAATTCTTTGCATTGATCACTGAGGAAGGCTTTCTTATCTCTCCTTGCTATTCTTTGGAACTCTGCATTCAAGTGGGTATATCTTTCCTTTTCTCCTTTGCCTTTTGCTTCTCTTCTTTTCTCAGCTATTTGTAAGGCCTCCTCAAACAAACATTTTGCCTTTTTGCATTTCTTTTTCTTCGGGATGTCTTGATCACTGCCTTCTGTACAATGTCACGAACCTCTGTCCATAGTTCATCAGGCACTCTTATCAGATCTAATCCCTAATCTATTTGTCACTTCTACTGGATAATCATAAGGGATTTGATTTAGGTCATAACTTGAATGGTCTAGTGGTTTTCCCTACTTTCTTCAATTTCAGTCTGAATTTGGCAATAAGGAGTTCATGATCTGAGCCACAGTCAGTTCCTGGTCTTGTTTTTGCTGACTGTATAGAGCTTTTCCATCTTTGGCTTCAAAGAATATAATCTGTCTGATTTCAGTATTGACCATCTGGTGATGTCCGGGTGTGGAAATCTTCTCTTGTGTTGTTAGAAGAGGGTGTTTGCTATGACCAGTGCGCTCTCTTGGCAAAACTCTATTAGCCTTTGCCCTGCTTCGTTCTGTACTCCAAGGCCATATGTGCCTGTTAACTCCAGGTATCTCTTGACTTCCTACTTTTGCATTCCAGTCCCCTATAATTAAAAAGGTCATCTTTTTTAGGTGTTAGTTCTAGAAAGTCTTGTAGGTCTTCATAGAACCGTTCAACTTAAGCTTCTTTAGCATTACTGGTCGCGGCACAGACTAGGATTACTGTGATACTGAATGGTTTGCCTTGGAAATGAACAGAGGTCATTCTGTCATTTTTGAGATTGCATCCAAGTATTGCATTTCAGACTCTTTTTGACTATGAGAGCTCCTCCATTTCTTTTAAGGGATTCTTGCCCACAGTAGTAGATGTAATGGTCATCTGAGTTAAATTCACCCATTACAGTCCATTTTAGTTCACTGATTCCTAAAATGTGGATGTTCACTCTTGCCATCTCCTGTTTGACCACTTCCAATTTGCCTTGATTCATGGACCTAACATTCCAGGTTCCTATGCAATATTGCTCTTTACAGCATCAGAGTTTTAATTCCATCACCAGTCACATCCACAACTGGGTGTTGTTTTTGCTTTGACTCCGTCTCTTCCTTCTTTCTGGAGTTATTTCTCCACTGATCTCCAGTAGCATATTGGGCACCTACCGACTTGAGGAGTTCACTTTTCAGTGTCCTATCTTTTTGCCTTTTCATAGGGTTCTCAGGGCAAGAATACTGAAGTGGTTTGCCATTCCCTTCTCCAATGGACCACGTCTTGTCATAACTCGCCACCATGACCCATCCGTCTTGGGTGGCCCTACGCCACATGGCTCATAGTTTCGTTGAGTTAGACAAGGCTGTGGGCCATATGATCAGATTGGTTAATTTTCTGTGATTGTGGTTTTCATTCTGTCTGCCCTCTGATAGAGAAGGATAACAGGCTTATAGAAGCTTCCTTCTGGGAGAGACTGAGGGGGAAACTGGGTCTTGTTCTAATGGGCAGGGCCATGCTCAGTAAACCTTTCATCCAATTTTGTGTTGATGAGTGGGTGGGGCTGTGTTCCCTCCCTGTTGTTTGACCTGAGGCCAAACTGTGGTGGAGGTAATGAAGATCATGGCGACCTCCTTCAGACTGTCCGATGAATGCACTGCCCCCAACCCTGTAGCAGGCCACCGCCGACCCACACCTCCACTGGAGACTCCTGGGCACTCGTGGACAATTCTGGGTCAGTCTCCTGTGGAGTCACTGCTCCTTTCTCCAGGGTCCTGGTATGCACAGGGTTCTGTTTGTGCCCTCCAAGAGTCTGTTTCCCAGTCCTGTGTAAGTTCTGGTGCCTCTATTGTGGGTAAATGGCAATCTCCTCCAAGAGGGCTTATGCCATACCCAGGTCTGCTGCACCCAGAGCCCCTGTCCCTGCAGCAGTCCACTGACCTGTACCTCCACAGGAGACACTCAGACACAGTTCTGGCTCAGTCTCTGTGGGATCTCTGGGTCCTGGTGTGCACAAGGTTTGTTTGAGCCCTCTGAGCATCTCTGGTGGGTGTGGGTTTGATTCTAAACACAATTTTGTTTAGAATCATTTCGTGATTTCCATATACCAGCAAATTTGGAAAACTCAGCAGTGGCCACAGGACTGGAAAAGGTCAGTTTTCATTCCAATACCAAAGAAAGACAATGCCAAAGAATGCTCAAACTACAGCACAATTACACTCATCTCACATGCTAGCAAAGTATTGCTCAAAATTCTCCAAGCCAGGCTTCAATGGTACATGAACTGTGAACTTCCAGATGTTCAAACTGGATTTAGAAAAGGCAGAGAAACCAGAGGTCAAATTGCCAACATCTGTTGGATCATCAAAGAAGGAAGAGAGTTCCAGAAAAACATCTACTTTTGCTTTATTGACTATGCCAAAGCCTTTGACTGTGTGGATCCACTGGAGAACAGCAATCCACTGGAGAAAGAATACTCTCTGAAAAGGGCGCTCTGCAACGATTCTATATTCACATGCAAAACCATGGATCTATTAATAGATACAGACCATCACCTATCACAGAGTTAACTTACACTCGATCATTAAATTAAACTTCAATTAATGTGAAACACCAAACTGTAAGACTTCTAGACAATAACAAAATCTAAGTGACCTTGGGTTTGGCAATGAACTTTTAGATAAAACACCAAAAGCACAATCCATGAAAGAAAAAATTGATAGACTTTTAAAATTGAAAACTTCTATGAAGACACCTAAGAGAATAAAAAGACAAGGCACAGACTGGAACACACATGTGTTTTAGTATCCAAAGGATACCAAGGACTGGTATCCAAAATATATTAAGAATTCTTTGTATGTGTGTGCATATTAGTTACAAAGAATTCTCAAGCTCAACAATAAGGAAACAGACACCCAATTTAAAAGTTCACAAAAAAAAAAAAAAAGTTCACAAAAACAAATACCTCACTGAAGAAATATTGATAGTAAAGAAGCATGTGAAATACACCCAACATCCTATGTCCTCAGGAATTTCACATTAAAACAATGAGATACCACACTACACATCTTTCAGAATGTAAAACTTTTTTAAAATCAACAATACTGAGGCTTCAGAGCATCAGTAAGAATGTAAGAGCAGTACAGAGAAGTAAGCAGTAAGAATTCTGGTAAGACTGCAAAATGCAACAACTTTGGGAAATGATACGGCAGTTCCTTACAAAGGTAACCACACTTTTACTGTAACATCCAGCTATGCCCACCCACACAAAAGCTGGCACACAAATGTTTATAGCAGCTTTATCCATAATTGGCCCCAAACTGGAAGCAACCAAGATAATCTTCATTAAGTGAATGGAAAACAAACTGGTACACCCAGACAATGGAATATTATTCAGTGGTATCAAGAAAATGAGTGTAACAAGAAAATGAGCTATCAAGCCACAAAAGACATGGAGGAAACTTAAATGCATCTTGTAAGTGAAAGAATCCAGTCTGGAAAAGCTTCATAGTGTATGATTTCAACTATAAGACATTCTGAAAAAGACAAAACTATATAGAGACAGTAAAAAGACCAATAGTTTCCAGGAGTTTGGAAGGGTATGTGGGAGAATAGGGGAGAGTGGGGAGCAAAGACTGGTGGAGAACAGGTTTAGGGCAGTGAAACTATTATTTGATACTGTAATGGTGGATACGGGACATTATGCATTTGTCAAAACCCATAGAAATGTACAGCACAAGGAGTTTCCTGGCAATCCAGTGGTTAGGATTCAGAGCTTTCACTGCCATAGCAGGGGTTCAATCCCTGGTCTGGGAATTAAGATCCTGCAAGCCACGTGGCTCCACCAAAAAATAAATGTAAAAAAGAAACATACAACACAATGGTAAACCTAAAGTTAAGTATGGACTTTAGTTCATGATAATGTATCAATATTCGTCCATTAATTGTAACAAATATACCACACTAATGCAAGATATTGATAACAGGGAAAACATGTATGTGGGAAGCTGGATGTTAATGGGAGCTCAGTACAATTACCACTAGATTTTTCTGTAAATCTAAACCTTTCTAAAAAACAAATCTTACTAATTTTTTAAATGTAAAATGTTCATAAATTTTAACACATTTATAAATAATTTCTGGTTATAAATAATTTCTCACTTATTTTTAATGTATTTTCAAAATGTTTTCCAGTGGATTAGTTATTACTCACAGAATCAGACAAAAATTAAGCCCTGAATTCTAAAAACCCTATACTGAAAAGCACAATTTTTTTTTTTAAACTTGATTGAAGTTTCAGTCCTACTAAGAGCAAACGGGCCTTAATTTTCCCAATAAAGTGCCACAAGTGAAGGTGTGGGTATTCGTACCCGTTTTTGAAGTGTTCACACATCCTAGCATATTATCTGGAGAGGAGCCTTGCTCAGCTGTCACGTGCTGGTCAAGATTCCTTGTTCGAACCCTGTGAATGACACTGGCTTTTCCCAGTTCCAGACCACAGGAAAGCCCTAACCCCGGTGTCCTAAACTCGGCACACGCATGAAGTGTGTTCCCATTCCCCCGGGCAAAACTGTGAACACTACACACAGTGCAGGTGTCTCCGAAGGGAAACAGAGGCTCCAGAATTCCCTGGTGCACATTCTCACCTTTCTCACTTGTTGTCCATCTGACTGACCTCAGCTTGAGCGGCCCTCACTTTAAAACCAAGAGAGGACCCTGCCTTCTCTTGGTTTTAAAGCACACCATCAGGTAGGTGTTGGTGCTTGCTTCGGACTCAAAAAGAACCTCCAAGGTAACGATAAGCACGATTTGCTCAATGATACCGCTACACAAGAAAGAAATCACTGAGCTCGGTGTGGTTTGAAATTCTCTGTAATACCACTTTCCCATGCCCACATCCCATGAGAGTAAGCAGTGAAGACTTCTAAACTGAAATGTGCTAGATTGACTGTTAGCCAGAATTTCACATCAGAACCACCAGGGGAACTTTCCCCAAGTGTACAAGCCTGGCCTCCTGCCTTGATCTCTCACATCACAGAGGGTTCCCAGGAGGCTGCTTTGGGCATGTGTATTTTGAGGGCGCTCCCCATTCAGGTCTGGTGTTTGCTGATCGTTAGGAAACGCTGTAAGAGGTTAACTGCAGGCGGCCTGGTCATAGTCAGGGGTATTTGGGGCTCATCCCACCTTCACCCCTCTTTTGGTCAGTGGGCAGCTTACTAGTGTGCTGAGGAGGCAAGCAGGTTTCCAGGAACTGACCCATGTGCCTTAGGTTCTTGTCATCTGTGCCTTTGCTGATCTCATCCTTGCCTCCTAAAGCTGGTCAGGGACAAAAAATGCAAATATTCAACAATAATTAACCTCTCTGGGCAGCCCAGCTTGTGGCAACCTCAGCCTGGGGGCCCCTTGCAAAGGCTCCAAGCAGCTCCAGCAGGGCTTTCTGCAGACCACCCCCTCCCGTGCAATATTAGGGCTCCTCCAGATCCAGGGGGACATGGAGGGAACACAGGGGTAAGTGCTTGCAGGAGAAGGGAATGTGCCATAGTCCCAGAAGGCAAGTGGTGTTACTGAAATTTTGATGAAGTTGATGATGCTTCTTTTGAGCAGCTACCACAAGATTGTCTGCATGACAGATATCAACAGCTAACCTTATTTCAGGAGTTGACCTGCAAACCTCAGAGTTAATCCAATCATTTAGGTTTTTACCGAGAACTGCAGTGATTAATCCTCCACTGGGTACTACTGGAATGAGGGTGAAAAGGAGAAGCAGAGGAAGAACAGGACAGACCTGGTTTCCCTGGTCAGAGTAGGGATGAACCAGGGGCAGCCCCATCTAAGAGACTCAGAGTGCCCGCCTGAGGTTGGGTTTTCCAGGGATAGAAGCTGAGAACAACACCTTGGTTATCAACTGGATCTAGCTGGTTAGTTGGTAACCCCCGTCAGAACCATGTTCGCCTTGATCGTATAACTGGAGTCACTCTCCTTAGGCAGACTCTAGGGGCTGGACAGACGCTGGGGAACTTCAGAAGTTCGTGCCAAGACTGAAGGCAAAAAAGCTGAAGATAGCCATGCTGGTGTTCCTTAAGTAATATAGGTCAAGCTCTTAAGTTTCGGATGGACTCCTCAGACAATCCCATGGACGGAGGAGCCTGGTAGGCTGCAGTCCGTGGGGTCGCTAGGAGTTAGACACAACGGAGTGACTTCACGTTCACTTTTCACTTTCATGCATTGGAGAAGGAAATGGCAACCCACTCCAGTGTTCTTGCCTGGAGAATCCCAGGGATGGGGGAGCCTGGTGGGCTGCCGTCTATGGGGTCGCACAGAGTTGGACATGACTGAAGCGACTAAGCAGCAGCAGCATCAGGCAAAATCACCTCCCTCTGCAAAAGTAGCTCGTTGATCCTGACAGAATGGCTGGAGAGACTGTTGCAGGGTGACCTGGAGAAGGCCACCAGCTTCTCTGTGCCTCTGTGTCCAGCAGCCTCCTGAGAAAATCAGCTCCAGGAGGGACCGGAGGAGGAGTGCTATTTTGCAAGGGCCATGGGATTGTACCATCTCCTGTCAGTGCAACGAAAGTCCCCTTAGTTCTTACTGATCACCAAAAATGTGGGGCCTCCAAGTCAGACCCTGCCTTGAGGCCTGGGGACACGGCAATGAACAAGGCCACACGAGCTAAGCCTCTCTGGGGACTAAGAACTTTGGCCCTTGCGGCTCTTGCAGAGTGTCTCCTCCAAGTGAGCTGAGAGAGATTTGTGGCAGCTTCACTTCCTGTCTGCATCTAGCAGGGTAGGGGGTTGCTTCCCTTCACAGAAGCAGATTGGGCACAGAGGCCTCTTGTGTAAAACCAGGCTCCAGGCCCCCTTCTAGACAAGCTCTGCAAGGGGCGTCCCCAGGGACCAGCGGCCACCTGCCCAGGACAAGCGAGCCTACGCCTCTAACAACTCTGAACTGTCAAATGCATAGTACACTCCTTTCCTGCCACACACCATGTGGACATCCCTTCTGGGATGGCTTTTCTTTTCTTCTCTGTGTTTTTAAAAAACAAAACGTCATTGTAAAACAGGGGATAATGCAGCTTCTTCTGAAGCAGGATGGGCTGCAGGTGCTCACTGCTCATTTCCCATTTCTGAAAAACCCCAGTCCCAAGCCTTCCTTACCCAAAAGTGGAGGAGGGGGGCAGCTGATGGCCTTGGAGGGAGGGGCTTTCCAGGGAAGGAGATAAATAATCACAGGAACCTCTGTCCAGGCACTTGGACACGGGACAACATAGCAAAACTGGGACTGGGAAATTCCTGCTGAAAAGGTCACAGTCAACAGCTCCAGCCATGAAATTAGAAGCTGCTTGCTCCTTGGAAGGAAAGCTATGGACAAACCTAGAGAGCGTACTAAAAAGCAGAGATACGAATTTGCCAACAAAGATTCGTCTAGTCAAAGCTATGGTTTTTCCAGTAGTCATGTATGGATGTGAGAGTCGGGCCATAAAGAAGAAAGTGAAAAAATGTGAAAGTGTTAGTCCTCAGTTGTGTCCGACTCTGGAACCCCATGGACTGTAGCCCACTAGGCTCCTCTGTCCATAGAATTCTCCAGACAAGAAGAATACTGGAGGGGGTTGCCATTTCCTAAAGAAGTCTGAGTGCCAAAAAACTGATGCCTTTGAATTGTGGTGCTGGAAAAGACTTTTGAGAGTCCCTTGGACTGCAAGGAGCTCAAACCAGTCAATCCTAAAGGGAATCAACCCTAAATATTCAATGGAAGGACTGATGCTGATGCTGAAAGCTGAAGCTCCAATCCTCTGGTCACCTGATGCGAAGAGCTGGCTCATCGGAAATGACCCTGATGCTGAGAAAGATTGAAGGCAAAAGGAGGGTAACAGGGGATGAGATGGGTAGATAGTATCAGTGACTCAATGGACATGAATCTGAGCAAACTCCGGGAGATAGTGACGGACAGGTGTGCCTGGCGTGCTGCAGTCCATGGGGTCGCAAAGAGTCGGACATGACTGAGCTACTGAACGACATCAGCTCCCAAAGGAGGCACACCCCCACCAACTTCCCAACTCTGCATCTGCTCCATTCCAACCTGGGCCTCAAGGAGACCGAGGTGACGGAGATACTGGCCAGAGAGGTGGGGAGAGGGCTGCTTGCATCCCCGGGCTTCCATCCCTGACTCGAGTGCCAGGGACTTCAGCTCTCCAACGAAGAACCTCGCTCAATTCACCCACTTGCTGAATCCTTCACAGCCTCACTTTTCTCTTGCATTATGATGATACAATCCTAGGATCCACCTCAACGAGATGCAATGAGAACTACATGACACAACACATTTAAAGTGCAGAAAGAAACAGTATCACTGTCTCTCAACACGGGTTCCTGAGTTCTTCCAGAATGGCTCTTAAATGCTTTCATAAGTTTCAAAAGTGCCCTGACCTTCCAAAATATGGGAACGTTTTCACCCAAGTAACGGGGGTCAGCAGGCAGAAGTCAGCCTGCAGTTAGAGCCTCCCTTCTCAGCCAGAGCAGAGCCAGTGTGGCCCTGGGCAACCTGCAAAGCCAAATTTGCGGCTCAGCCTAGGAGCCAAATCCCTGCTTCTTTCTGGATGAAGACATTCCTTCCTGGGCACCCCCCATTGCTCGTCTGCCCACAACATGCACAGGCTGCAGCCTTTCCGTAGGCGGGACCCTGGCCTTCAGAACAAGGTCTGGTTTCTTCAGAACCTGGGTCTAGTTTCTCCTGCTGAACAAAATGGCACTGGGGAGCCAGCCTCTCTGAGCCTACATGAACCCAAAGCCTCCTGGAGCTCCGAGGGGAACCTGGATTCCTGTCAGCTCCCACTCACCTCCCCTGCCCAGGCAGGGCCTGCAAAGCAGTGCTTGGTTCGGCCTGCCCCCCAGCTATGAGGCCCCCGGAACCCGCTTCCCTCCCCAACCCTCACCCCTCTCTCCTCACCCGGGGTGTCCTGAGAACCCGGGCGGCGTCGATGGAGGGGGGCCAGAGGACAGGTGCCTCACCCAGCGAGTGTGAGTCAAGGCCAGCTGGGAGGGCGGGGCTGAGGTGGAGGAGCTCTGGGGACAGCGGGAAGGGAAGGGGAAATGGAACCTTCTCCAGGGCTGCCCAGCTCCTCTGGAGCTCTTTCTCTGGGCTGAGCAGGAGACCCTGAAGAGAGTCACCCTGACAGAATGGTCAGGGCTCTTCCACCTTCTCTTCACATCCTTGCAGGAAGACTGTGGCTTCTTGAAGCCTACCTGTGCAGGAGAGTTTTGCAAATTGCCCATGGCTTTGTCACCTGTGGGAAACTACACAGGTCATCTTACAAACCAGCCTGCTTATCAGGTGACTGGAGCCAAGAAGATTGCAGGCCTGGGGTGGGGAAATCCTATCTTGCATGGCTTCCTTCCTTCCTCCCTCTGACTGGACCTCACAGGGGTGGGGCAGCCTTTCTGGACCTGGCACCCAGGCTGCTGGGCTCCCTGCCAGGTGTCCAGAGGACACCCTTCCTGCCACCTTGTTCCTCCTCATCTTCCTGGGGGCACAGGGAACCTGAGGTTCCTGCTCTGGAGACTTACATGGAAAACACCTGTATTTGCAGGGCCTCAAAACATCCTGCTCCAGCCTGGCTTCCTGCGAGAAGCCGAGGACTAACGTTGGCTAGGAGCATTCCAGTCTGGCTTTGGACTTCATGGAGCATGTCCTGCTGCCAAGGCTCACCAGCCTAGGACTGAACAGTAGGCAATGCAAAGGTGCCCATGAACATCCTCCCTCAAGGCCCTGGGCCCAGCAAAGGACTATATTCATCAGTATGCATCCTGCCTGTGAATGTCTGCCCCTGAGCGTTAATAGTGACAAATTTAAAATCTTGATATGCTGGTGGAATGCTGCTTGATTTGTTTAAACAAACGTGGCTCGTTTTTTGATCTTTTCAGATTCTCAGCCTATTTTGGAGGGTTGTTTGACTTCCTTTATATGCAGAAAACAGGTCTGTCTTCTCTCACTTCCTAATGGCCTTTGCATCCTGGGCTTCCCTGGTAGCTCAGTGGTAAAGAATCCGCCTGCAATGCAGGAGAGGCGGGTTTGATCCCTGGGTCAAGAAAATTCCCTGGAGAAGGAAATGACAACCCACTCCAGTATTCTTGCCTAGGAAATCCCATGGACAGCGCAGCCTGGAGGGCTACAGTTCATGGAGTCACAAAAAGTCGGGTATGACTGAGCATGGTCCACGTCCTACCCAATGAACACATCACCCAAGCCCATAGTCAGGCCAGTTCCCAAGAATAAAGAGAAAAGGAGGGAGGCCTGGTCTCCATTCCCCTCCCCTTGAAGTTGTTCAGTTCTGCTGCTCCCAGTGTCTGCCCTGCCCACCCCCATGCACTCAGGGCCTGCCTGGAGCCCAGCGCCCCCTCCCCGGGGCGGCTCAGGGGCAAGAGCGCTGTGGGAATTTTCCATCTGACTCTGCAGCCTGGTTGACTCCTCCTCAGATCATTATCCTGGCACCGACACCAGGCGGGTTGGGCAAGCTTTCCTGCAGGGCCTGGACCTGCTCAGCCCAGGCTTATGCTCTGCAGATTGCAAGGGCAGGAGTGGGTTTCGGGCCCCAGGTACCCTGCACCCAGCCTCAGACCAAGGCCTTGTTTCCCGCCCCCCGCCCCCGCCTGCAGCCTCTGCCCAGGCCTGTTTCCTCCTAGCTTCCTGCTCTCTTATTTCCTTCGGCTTTCCCTCTGGGCGGCTCCCGACTCTTCCAAAAATCCCCTCCAGGAAATTTGCTTGTTGCCACAAAATAATGCAAACATGCTCCTGAGGCTGCCTGAGCCACAGCGTTCTCTGCCTTCCAGAGACCTGGAGAGGGAGGAAGAGGCAGGTCGGCGGCCCTCTGTGCCCCCTCTCCAGACATCCCGATGGGGACAAGAACAAGCCGCAGACACCGCAGGGCCTGGGGACCAGACAAAGCCTTGGCACACTGTCTCAGGGAACCAAGCTCAGCCAGGGAAAAGCCACACAAGACCTTCAGATGCTCCCGGGCCCTTTCTGTCTGTTTAATAATAGAAAAAGTTTGTGTTCGTGTTCAGCGTTTGTTTATCCCTGTTTATCTGATTCAAACTCCTTGCCCTGTCAGGAGCAGAAAGGGAGGACACGGGACAGACACCTCCAAGCCCCACATTCCCGGGGGGTGCCCAAGGTGGGGCCGGAGGAGGGCAACAAATCCTGGCTGGGCGGTGTCTGGGGGCCGTGCCCTGACCTACACCCCTTGGTCACAGCCAGCGGCCTGATGCCCTGCACCCCAGGGGCACGAGGCAGGGGTGAGGGCTGCCCTCTGCAGAGGAGAGCGGGGGTGGGGTGGGGGCCACGGGAAGTGTCTGGGGCAGAATCAAGTGATGCCCAAAGCCTCTCAGTGGCCTGACCCCTCAGCTCTTCCCGCCCCTCCCCTCATCACCACTTGGGGTCGCTGGGCTGAGGGGCTGAGAACGTGGCCCGTCCCCAGCTATCCCCTCCTGCGGCCGATGCCGCCTGCTTGTTCAGGAGAGGAGTGGGATCCCAGGGGCTCTGGCTCCTGGTGCAGCAGAGGTGGTGGGAGCACTCACCTACCGTCTCCTGTGTACCAGCCCTCAGACCAGCGCCACAGATAAACTCTACCCCATCAACTCTCTCAGTAGCAATCCCATGAGGTAGATGTTTTCATGCCCATTTGACATGGGCTCCTGAGGTTCAGAGAGATGAGCGAGGTCACACAGGTGGTAGGTCGTGACTCAGAGCCAGGCTGTTTGGAATGCAACGGCTGTGGAGTCTTCCCCGGTTTCAGGGCTGCTAGCAACCAGAAGACACAACCCTCGCCTTGTGAAGGCCAGCACATCCGGTCTCACCCAGCTCCAAACGCCAAGTCCCATAGAGTCTTTGCACCTACAAAGGGGAGCCCAGGGACTCCCTGGATGCCGCTCGAAGAGACAGGTTTTGAAAACTCGGCTTTCTGGATTGGCCTGGGACTGACTGGATAAAAATAACAGGGCAGTGAGAATTCCCTGGCAGTCTAGTGGGTAGGGCTTGATGCTTTCACTGCCCAGGGCCCAAGTTTGATCCCTGATTGGGGAATTAAGTTCCTGCAAGCTATGTGCAGCAGCCAAAAAAAAAAAAAGTAACATAAAGTAGGTGAAACGGTCCCATGTTCACCTTGGGTGTGTGTGTGCTGTCTCTTCAGTCATGTCCAACTCTTTGTGACCCTATAGACTCCTCCCATCAGGCTCCTCTGTCCATGGGGATTCTCCAAGCAAGAGTACTGAAGTGCTGGAGGGGGTTGCCATGCCCTCCTCCAGGGGATCTTTCCAACCCAGGGATTGAACCCTTCATCTCTTACGTCTCCTGCATTGGCAGGGGGGTTCATTTACCACTAGTGCCGCCTGGGAAGCCCATTTTCACCTTAAGCCTCCAAATTAGGACATAGACCAAATGAGGTATAAGGCCTTATAAGAAGCAAGCCACAGTAATTGTGCCTTCTGATTTCAAGGAAGAATTGACCTCAGGTTGGATGAGTTATGTTTATCCTTGTGGCCCATTATGTGGCTCTCATCAGGCAAAGGCCAGAAGGGGTTTAGGGCTCTGGGGCCAAGCCTATAGGCCTGTGACCTTTCTGCCTTCAGGCTCTGCAGCCCTCAGACTGCAGGTCAGATCCCAGGAGACAGGCTACCGGAGAAGATGAGTTACTTAACTGAGGCCTGAAAGCTTTTGAAATGAGGCTCATCTGCCCTCAAACAAGCACTGTGTGCCGGTGACCCTGGAGAGAGGGCAATGCCTTTGACCCGCCCAGCATCCCCCTCGGGACTGCTCCATCCTCTCTTGACCTTCTCACCCCCCCCCCCCGGGCTGCTCACCCCCCACCTGCCGTATCTGTGGTCTAACAGCTGTGGAGGGTGAGCAGTTCTTAGCAGCTGGGAGCTCTCTCAGCTGCCTGGTGGTTCCCGCCTTTCTTCTGGAATGTTCAGCTGACATCTCTATCAGCTGTGAGTGCCGAGAGGCTGAGGACTGACAGGTAGGCAAAATGCGTTTCAGCCTTGGCTTGCCAGACCGGAGACCACTGCAAATCCTCACGTCTGCTTTGTTTGGGCTGTTTCCCGGTTGGGAAAAATGTTACTGAGAGTATGGGGGTGGGGCCTCTCGAGACTCTAGGGTCTAGAGTCTGTCTGTTGGCACGCAGATGGAGCCAGTGGGGATGGCAGGGAGAAAAAGACCCCTCCTGAGAACTTGTGGCAGAGTGGGGTATGGAACGGATAAGGATCAAAGGACAAGTCCTGGGCTCTTGGGAGCTGCCATGCCCACAGCGAGCCTCCAGTTCCCAGCCTCCTGGTGGTTCCCGTGCCCCAGTAGGCCCCACTTCCAGGGCTTTGGAGCCCCTGGCTGCCTACATCAGAATCGCCTGGGTGCTTGTTACAGTTGCCTGATGCTGGGTCCCAGCCTAGATGTTCTGATCTCAGAGGAGAGGAGGAAGGACAGGGACTGTGGCTCCCAGCCCCCCTGCCCAGGTGACTCTCAATTTAGGAGCCATCACCCTTTGTGCTCAGGCCGAACCCAGACCAGGGGCAGCTCCACACACACAGCCTGTTTCCTCTTCCCTGGAGGCTCCCCCGCCCTCGGATTTCTGGGTTAAAGGCCAAACATTCCGGAAAAGCAGCATTTCTCCCGGTGCTCTCCTCAAAGGAGCCGGTGGCTAGACCTGAGAAGCAGCCCGTCCTCGCAGGAGCCCCTCTCCAGAGCCTTCCACCCTTGTAACCCCACCTGGACCTTGCCCCGGCGGCCTCCGGCCAGGTTGTCAGCGTGGGAAAGCCCCGCGGGAGCCGCAGAGGCGGCGGGGAGGAGGCTTCAGCGAGGGCTGGGAACCCCGCCTCCCCTGGGGGTGCAGCTGGCACCCCAGGCCGAGGCCTCCCCACCTTGGGGTGCCCGCTGAGCCCCATCCCGCGGCACCCGCCCCCTCCTGCTTCCTCCTCTGCACTCAGAGCCCGGGAGGCCTGCTCTGGCCAACCTGCAGACTTGGATTCATCTTTCAAAACCAACCTCCGCCCCCTCACCTTTTCTGCTCACCCTCCTGCCAAGCTGAAGAGCCCTGACGTTCCCTTCCCGTGGGGAGGTAGCACGTCCCCCATGTCCCTCACGCTGTGTCAGCACGCAGAATTCCCCTGCAGGCTCGCCTCTGTGAGCAGCCACCGGTGGGAGTACGTGTGCGGGGAAGGTGATTCTTAATTGGGCTTGTGGTCTGGAGGTAGTTGAAAGCTTTTTTGCCCCTCCTAACAAGGATTTGGGTGGGTTTTCTATTATCTCATTTCAGAGGTGAAGCAAGACCAGCTCAGTTACACCTTCCACACTTCAAGTAGGCTCATGGCTCTCGACTTTGGCTATTTCCTCTCTCATATTGCCGTTTGCTTTCTCAGTTTTTTGGTTTTCCAGAGTGTGAGTGAGGACAGGGTGTATTTGCTTCCCCACTGAGTCTTCACACGCGATGGCGAGTGAGAGCCAGGAAGTGTTCACTAAATGTTTGTTGACTGAGTGCATAGGGCTTCGAGATTAGTGTTTGTAAACCTAAACATGTTTGTGAATTGTGTAAGGATAGGCATAACTTTAAGTCATTGGTCCTACCCAGAAGACTCATGTGACAGGTAATTTAGCCTCGTGGTCTATATTTTCCAGGTCAGACGCAGGTACCACAGTGACTCTTGACCTCACTTCTACAGGCTTACCCCTCATGCTAATTGTGTGTGACTCAAGCCACTCAGGATGAAATATGATTGGTTAGGAGGTGACCTGCCACAGTGGCCAAAGTTAGCTCACAGGTAGGGGAGGAATGGGGCTTCCTCAGTGGCTCAGTGGTAAAGAATCCGCCTGCCAAAGTAGGAGACGTGGGTTCAATCCCTGGGTTGGGAAGATCACCTGGAGAAGGAAATGGCAACCCACTCCAGTATTCTTGCCTGGGAAATCCCATGGACAGAGGAGCCTGGTGGGCTACAGTCCATGGGGTTGCAAAGAGTTGGACATGACTTAGCAACTAAACAACAAGCGGAGGCTGTGGAAGCACACAGCCCGGGGTGGGGTCTGAGCTTTCTCACCCAGGGACCTCAGGCTACTCAGTCAACCTGCCACTCACCTCCTAGGCTAAGAGTTCACCCCAGGAGCCTGATGAGCTGAGGACCAGGCCAGATGTTCAGTCCTGAAAGTGCCACACTGGCCTCGAGGGATGGGTTGCCCAGTGTCCAGGGCTCCTCTCTGATGAGTAACACCCTCTGACCCTGACCCATGGGCATCAGGCACCAGCCGGCACAGGGCCTTTGTGAACTTGGAATAAAGGCGACCCCCCCCACCCCCCACCATCCAGATGGTCACAGCACAACCCGGCTGGATGGGCCCCCACGCATACCTCCGCCCACACCTGCATGGCTGTACACAACAGTCCTGACCTCAGGAAAGTCCCCAAGATTTGTCGGAAAAGGAAAGGCGGACAGTGCATTCTCCATCAGGCCCCTTCTCTGGGCCTTCCCCAAGCATTCCATTCCATCTGGCTTTACCATATCCCAGCTGGGCGGATCTTGGGCTACCCACCCCCCAAGTAGGACCCTGGGCTCTGGAGGGGGCCGGACCTGCCCCATGGCCCAGGATTCGAAGTGAGTTTCCTAGTTGGAACCAGGGACTGGTCGGACTGCCCCACCTGGCTCCCCTTCAAGGCCTGGCTCCGGCTCCTGCCCACACCTCCCCGCCCTCTGTCCCCACACCTCCTCGCAGTGTTTACCACACAGGAGGCCCGGAGAGCCAGTGAGCTGGGAAACTCCCGGCCACCTCCAAGCCACGGCCGCCAGCTGAAATATAATTAGCCTGCCGCTCCCACAGAGGCGACACTGTGTGCTTGCCAGGCCCCTGCCTTCTGCAGCGTGTTGGCAGCCACCCAGGATAGGCGAGCCTCCCAGTCTGCCTTCACTGGGGGGGAAGGAAGAGCTGAGAACAGATGGAGAAAGGGAAACAGAGCCACGTCGGGGAGGCCCGAGCCCGGGGCTGCGTCCCGAGCAGGCCTTGGGGTGGCTGTCGCTCCAGAGTCACCCCCTCGTCCCTCAGCCCCTGAGCCCCTTGCCCTCAGCCATCCCAGACCCTGTGCAAGGTGTAGGTGGGGAGACGCCTCCCTGGGCATCTCCAGCCAGCAGCCGCCCTCACTGGCCGAAGGTTTCCACAACAGAAGCGTCCTGGGCCGTTGGGGGACTTGGCCACAGGGTCCTCGGCTGGCCCGGATGAGGTGTTTCAAGTGGTTTTGCTTTTGAAGAACCTGCCTCCCAGCACTTCGAGGGCCTCCCCTGCCCCATGCCTGTCCCAAGACCTTCACTGGCCCCGTTCTCCTCCCTACCCCACCCCTGGCTCCCACCTCCTTGCTGCTGGCCCCGGGCTCCTGTGGCCAAGCAAAGCTGCGCAGGCCCTGGCAGCTGCATTGCCCTTGACCCTGGAATGATTCCAGGCTCTGCTGAAACTCTGGAAGGCAGGCAGAGCCAGGGGTTACTCTGAAGTCCAAGCCTCCAGTAACAACCTGTTTAAACAGAGCCAGGACCCCATGGGCCCACCCTCCCAATCCTCAGCCTGTCTTTGGTCCGTGGAAAAACTTTAGTCAAAGAATAAGTTTAATCAGAGAGGTGAAGAAACAAAGGAAAACTATCAAAGGAGGTCAGATACTACTGTAGTCATTAAGCAAAGTCAAGGACCTTTTAGATCCTTCTCAAGGGTTACAGATAATATTCTGAGCCAGTTCCTATGAGCTGTCCTATATAGACTGAGCGCCCCGCCAGGTGGAAGAAGTTAGCTCTATGATGACCAGACTGTAGCTGGGACATTAGCTGCCACAGTTCCCAGAACTGGCCTCAAGGAAATGGGAACACAGCAACCCTGGAAATAAAGACTAACTGTATTTATGCTGATCAGAGCACCAATGACCCATCTCAAAATAACTGTCAGAGCTGACTGTGCTGTTTCTACATGTAGCCCCTCCATCAGTCTGTGAAAACTCTAACCCACTGATTGTCAGTGCAGGGGGATTCAATCAGCCTTTGGACAAGTCTCCGCCCTCCCCCCCAGTTGCCATCATCCAAAATAGTGCAAACTTTCCTTTCCACCAACCTTGCCTCTGTATCGGTTTTTGAGCAGCAAGCAGCCAAACCCCACTTTCAGTTATACTGGCACTCCCCAGCAATGACACTAAACCTCTGGAGGCCCCCAGTGTACACCATCTCCTCAAGTTTCCCCAAGGACCATGCCCTACTTAAAGAAACACTGGCCCGTAGCTAGTGACTTCAGTGCTTATGCAGAAAGGAACAGGAGCAAACCCTTCCCACTGTTGGGGGCAGCTGGGGACGGTCACGGGGTCCATCTGGGTTCTGGCTAGGGTCTCCCCTCCTGCAGCCAGAGTACCACAACCCACGCAGGCAGAATCTTCAAACCCTCTGAGGTAGGAGGACCCACCACCATTTCTTTTCTCCTCCCCAGCCATCCAGCCTGAAAGTAAAGGCCCATTGGAAGGTCAGAGTTTCTGTCACTCTTGACCCCATGTGCATCATAAACCCTTAACACAATGGTCTTTCCTGTAAGGGTTCATTGAGGAATTTACTGCTAGAAATCTAGGTAGTTCTGACAGTTCACAATATGTCGTTGTTGCTGTTTAGTGGTTCAGTCGTGCCCGACTCTTTTGTGACCTCATAGACTGAGCCCGCCAGGCTCCTCTGTCCATGGGATTTTCCAGGCAAGTATACTGGGATAGGTTGCCATTTCCTTCTTCAGGAGATCTTCCTGACCCAGGGATTGAACCTGTGTCTCCTGCATTGGCAGGCAGATTCTTCACCACTGAGCCACCAGTGACATCTTTATCTCCTTCAAACGTTCATTCCTTGACCATCATTTCTAAGGACTCTGCACACTTTTCATTTCTCTCATTCTCCACACCACTGTTTAAATTATCTTAGATAACTGGAGAACCCCATGGACAGAGGAGCCTGGTGGGCTACAATCCATAGGTCGAAAAGAGTCAGACACGACTGAAGTGACTGAGCAGATATTTGTTCATCACGTATCTTCTACCACAAGAACGTACATTCCGTAAGAGACCTTCTCTTTTCTGCTCACTGGGATTTCTGCCCCTCCTCCCCCACCCCTCTCCTGCACAATGCGTGGTGCGTTAACAGGTGCTCCATACATGTGTTGAGTGAATGAAATGCCCATGGTTTAGCCCCATCCTCTCTGCCAGGAACAGGTGTTCATCCTTTGATCACTCAGGAGGTTCATTTGAAAATTAGCACTGAGGCTGCCTCAGGCAAGGGGCTTGACCCCTGGGCCCGCGGAGCAGCCTGATGCTCACACGTATCATAGATCATCCACGTGATGCCGGAAGGGGCTCCTGACCACTTGTCTACATTTTCGCTGATAGAGGTCCCATCTGGCCAGCACTGGCCTTGCAGACCAGAATCAGAAGCTTCCTGCGTGGCCCCTCGCCCTCTTTCCCGGCATGCCTTCTGTGTGCGCCAATGGGAGGCTGGCCACTTCCTCTATGGTTTGTTTACTTCCTCTATGGTTTGCTTTCTCCCTGATGTCCAGTTCTATTTGAACTTAGACACCTGAGGCAGGACCGCAGAGAGCAAGGGAGAGATGATCTAGAGTCATCTGGGGATGATTCCCAGTGCTGCCTCAATCCCTCAGGTTCCAGCACAGCAGGTGGCAGGTGGTGAAGTTCTCCATGGGGTATCCTGGAAATATACTGAGAGACACAAAACCACGTCTGGACAGGTGTTCTGGCCAGGGTCCGCCTGCATAGAAGTCCCGAGACTGTAAGATGGGGCTTGATGCTCCCAACCAGCCACTCAAGACAGGGAAGAGCCTCTCCCTGGAAACAGCGCCAGGACCAGAGGAGGTGACAGTGCTGTGGCCTTGGTCCTCCATTCTGGGTGCTGGGGTGACAGCCTCAGACCTGAGTCGTGACCTGAGGATGATTGAAACCCCTCCCCCTCCCTCAGGAAGCAGGTGGCTTAACAGAAATGCAGAGAGGAAAGACTTCCTCCCCACGTCCTGACCTCCCTGGTGCTGCCAAGGGGCTAGCTTGCCCCCAACCCCTCCCGCTCCCAGGCCCCGAACTCAGGCACCCACCAGATCCTGCCAGTTCTCTTTCCACCTCTCCGGCTTCCTTGCCTCCTTTTCCAGGCCCTTCTAAAAATGCTGTCAGGAATTCCCTGGTGGTCCAGTGGTTAGGACTCCATCCTTTCATTGCTGAGGATCCAGGACCTGGGTTCGATCCCTGATTGGGATCGAAATAATATCCCACAAATCATGTGGCATGGCCAAAAATAAATAAATAGAAATAAAGATGCTGTCACCTTGAGCCTCCAAATGGTAACCATAACATGGTTTCTTCTATAACCTCTCTCATCCCTTGGTGAGATAAATCTTCCTTACAGGCTGGTGGCATCACAACGTTTTTCTGTCCCAAACCCCAAAGTGTACAGTACTGCCTCTTGGGTACAATCCTTTCTTCAGCCTTTCCCATGAAGTCCAAACTGTCTTCCCAACCTCATCACCACTCCAGCCAGGTCTGTGTGTCTTTCAAATACGTCAGTCGTCCATCCACTCATTTGTTCATTTATATTTACCATGAACAGTGATTTATAGGGATGAAAATCATCTTTCGTTTTGTGAAGGAGCAGGGACAGAGCAAGAAGGGCTCCACACTTCCACTGACATGTGAGGTGGCCTTGGATTTTAAAAAAAATTTAAGTATTTATTGACTGAGAAGTTGTGTTTATTATATTGGTGGGCTTATAAAATAATTTATTTTAAAACTTTTTCAAAATAAGATTATTTAAAAAGATAAGGTACATTCAAGCAAATAACAAACTTATTTATATCAATTAGTCCAGTATTTTAAAATAACAAAAGAAAAATATTCTTGATACTTTCATCATTTTAATATTAATCCTATACTTTAACTATGTCTGTCTCTAAGTACCAAGTGCATTACTTTCAATATGGGCTTATTACTTTTAATTTTGCATAAAATTGCCCGCAATCTTCTTTAAAGTTGTGTTTTAAAGTTAATAAATTTGATATTTTGGACACTTTTAATCGACTCTTTGAATTGACCACAGTATTTTTGAATGAGAATTTACCCTTTGTATAAGTGCCCGGCCAGCTTAGGAAAATTCTGTACATAATGGCTGTTCTAAACTGATACTACAACCTGCAACTCTTTGAGCGCTGAGTCGCTGCAGGAACACTTAGCAACTGGGAGGGGTGGAGCAGCGACAGCCCAGCTGGGAGTCAAGTTTTCATTAGCGGCGGCGGGCGCTTGGACTGGGGCTTCCCCTCGCAAGCTTTAGTTCCCCCCCCTTTGTAAGGAGCAAGGATTCCACCCGGCTGCACCCAGCTGGCACCCAGCTGGCACGTGCGGCGAGGGTCTCGTGACAGTGGACACCGCGGGCGCCGCTCGGAGCTGACACGTGGAGGCGCTCGGCGGCCCCGCCGTCCTGCTGCACGCAGGTGCGGCCTCCCCTGGACACCCGCGGCCGGCTCCGCCTCCGGCCTCGCAGGACGCCCCGCCCACCGCATCCTGCCTGGGTCGGAGCTGCGGGGAGCTCGAGGTCCCACTCAGCAGGCTGTCGCACGTAAGTCACAATTCGCGTGTACAGGGTGTACCCCGTGCCCGGCACTGTTCTAAGCACTTTGCGTCAACATTAGCAAATGGACTTCTGGCAGCTGCGTCTAGGATCCCTACAGTCATTGCCTCGCGAGGCCCAGGGGGTGAGTGACCGAACCAGGCTACACGCCCAGGCAGGCTGCCTCCAAGGTTGTCCGTCTGTCCCTCTAGGTGCTCTCCCCACCCTTTTCCCGTGTCAGGAGGAGGGTGGCCCCTGCGTCCAATCCTGCCCCGCCCAGCGCCCTTGCCCACAGGCTGCCTTTGTGTGTTGGTCGGCGGAGCGGCCAGGAGAGATCAAAGGGAGGGAGGAGAGGGAGGTCTGTGTTAATTCCCCTGACACCCTCCCTGCCAGGTCACCCGGGCTGGCTGTGACCCTGGAAGGAAGGTCGCAGCCTCTGTCAGGTAGCCCCTTGCACTGATTCTCTCCTTGATTCCAGTAAGTAGTCCGAGCACGGAGCTTCACTGCTATGGAGCCCAGCTGCTGTAGCACCCCCTCACCCGACCCCTACCCTCTCACCCCTCACTGCTCTTCTTCCCGGTTTTGTTGTTCAGTCTTTCAGTCGTGGCTGACTCTTTGAACCCCCGTGAACTGCAGCATTCCAGGCTTCCCTGACCTCCACCATCTCCCCGAGTCTGCCCAAACTCATCACTGAGTCAGTGATGCCATCCAACCATCCTCCCCCTTTACATCTTTGTAAATAGTTCCTTTGTCAGTGAAGTGTTCGCCACCCTGTACTGCCTCTCAGCCATCCATCCTGCAAGGCTTACCTTGTCTTGGGCCCTATCAGTTTGCTTCCTCTTCCTTTTTTTAAAAAAATATTTATTTTTATTTATTTGGGTCTTAGTTACGGCCTGCAGGATCCTTAACTGTGGCATTGAAACTCTTAATTGCATGGTTGTAGGATCTAGTTCCCTGACCAGAGATGGAACCTGTGTTCCCGGCCATGGAAGCACAGTCTTGAAACCACTGGCTGCCAAGGAAGTCCCTTCCTTCCTTATTTTTTTGAAAAGATTTCCATGGTTACAAAAGGAAGTGCAGTGAAGTCTCCCTTCCTCCCTTTCTTGAACACCCAGTTCTCCCCACAGGCAGCTCATGAAATGTTTGGGTTTTTTTAAATTGTAGTTAAAAGTAATATAAAATTTTCCATTTTAATTATTTTTAAGCGTAAAGCTCTGCGGCAGTAAGTGCATTCACATTATCACCACCATCTTTCTTCAGAACTTCTTCATCCTCCCCATCTAAGACTCTGTTCCCACTGTCAAGGAAAATAATTTTTTCCTCTACCCTTCTAGGTTCTGAGAGGTGTCTGAGACACCTCTTTCATGAAAGAGGGGTTAACAGGAGAAAAACAGATTTAATTTTATATTTCCGAGGGTCCCAAAGATATGAGACCCAAAGAAGTGACCAAAGTAGGCACAAAATCTCCAAAATGGGGGGATTTTTTTTCTTTCTTGCTCTCAGAGACACAAAGGAAGGTCAGAGTAGCTGTCCTTCTTGCACCGGCTACTTCTTAAGTAACTTTAATTCAAAATAACCAATACACCATAGTGTCATGTTTTGGGGTGGCCTGCCCCGAACCCCACCACCATTAAACACAAAATTCCTAAAATGATTTTCTGTGACTCCTTCTAGAGACGTTTTATGCATAGTCAAACAAATAATATAAATAAAACCACAAGTGGTAGCTTATTTTATGTACCATCTGCATCTTGCTTTTTTCACTTTATCTTGAATATCATTTCACATCCATCCATAATGCAAGCTCTCATCCTTCTGCTCAGCTTTCCCTTGTTTGGATATTCCCATGAGCTTAGCCTTTCCCACACTGATGGAAACCGAGGGTGTTTTCAATCTTTTGCGGTTTGTTCCTAACCTCCTGTTTCCTCTCCCGGTTCGTGACTTTGCATCTCTTGCTCTGCTTCCCCCACAGGGAGACCAGCCACCCCCGTGACTTCAGGGCCTTCCAGTCCTCTGGGCTCCCGACTTCCTGTCCCCTCTCAGGAGACTACCTATCCTTCACCCCTGGCTCTGCAGTGACCCCAGCACATGTCTCCTGGACCCAGTGCTCTCCCAGTAGCCTGTGTATCAGATGTGACGTAAAGAAACTGGAGAGGGTGCCCATGGGTGGGGGTGCCTTCCTAACACAGGCTCCTGGAGAGCACCCACATTACACCTGCAGGGGTGGAGGCCTGACTTCTGTCGGTGTCTGCAGGGGCCAGGAACTCAGCACTAGGTTTCCAAACTTTATTTGGCCCTAGCTGAATTTGCTGACACCTACTTTGGGAGGTGAGGCTGCCATATAGCCTATTTGTCTTTCTGTCCACATCCTACACTATTTTTCTTGACCCTGCTACCACCATCCCCACCTTCTAATTAAAATAAAAATTTTAGTAAAAAGAGAAAGAAACTAGTAGAGAAATCTCTCCAAAAAAAAAAAAAAAAAAAAGACTCAAGAGTTATGCTAGGTAGGTGGGGCAGGATCACTTACAATGAAAAATGCTCTTCACAAAATACTACGAATAATAGTGTGTTTTATAAGCACCCGTATGATACCCATGGACCTCTCATTGCCCCGCAAAGTAAGTACTGTATTTTTCACCACTTTACTGATGAAGAAAGAGGTCCAGGAAGATCCAGGGACCATCCAGGAAGTGGGCCATCCAGGAAGGTGGGACGCCACGAATGCCTGCATTTCCCCCTGAGTTTGACCTTCAGCTCTAAGGCAAGCCTGTTAGTGGATGGGTGATGTTGCTCAGAGATGCTACTGAGGAGAGGATTCTAGAAAGACAGTACTGATGAACCTAATTTGCAGGGGAGAAATGGAGATGCAGACGTAGAGAACAGATTTATGGACACAGCAAGAGAAGGTGAGGGTGGGACAAACAGAGAGTGGCATGGAAACCTACACATTACCGTATGTAAAACAGATAGCCAGTGGGAATTCTCTGTGTGACGCAGGGAGCTCAAACCTAGTGCTCTGTGATAACCTAGAGGGGTGGGATGGAGGGGGAGGTAGGAGGGAGGTCCAAGAGGGAGGGGACATATGTATACCTGTGGCTGGTTCATGTTGATGTATGGCAGAAACCAGTACAATATTGTAAAGCAATTATCCTCCAATAACTTTTTTTTTTTTTTTTTTAAAGATCTATAGGCCTCAAGGCCTTGGAGGTAGTGGGCACTGAGGTGGGTAATGGACCAGCAAAATTAGATCAGGTTGGGGGCTGAGCTCATGGAGGATGCTGGAGGAGACAATTAGAAATGGCTGGAGGCCTGGAGACAGCTGAGGACGCGTTTGCACTATCCTGAGAGTTGGTGCTGCCCAGAAAAGTGAAAGAGGGGCAAGGAGAGGGGGTGCTGAGTGGGGAGGAGCCTCTTGTGCGCAGATGGCTGGATTTTACAGCAATCACCACTTTCGGGAAATGTGAGACCTTGTCCCTTTTGACCAGAAGGCTTAGAGGTGGAGCTTTGCTTTGGCTTGAGGCAACGTACAGATGGCACCAGGGCTGCGGTAGTGATGGGTGAAAACCCTGTAAGGAATGGCTTCACTTGCGCTCAAATGAAGCTTCGTGTCTGGTACCTTCCCTGTGGCTCGGCCCCTGCGGCTCCCCACCCTGAGCAGCCCAGGTCTGAGGTCGTTCTACACTGTCCAGCTCCCCGGCCTGAGGAAACCCCAACAGGGCAGGGAGGGAAGTGGGGAGACAAATGAGCGAGGAGGGCCTATCTGCCGACAGAGTTCTCTGGAGAAAAGCTTTCTTCCTGGTTCCTTGGAGCTCCGCTGAGGAAAGCCTTGAGGAGAAGCCGGGGAGTTCATTTGTGGGGGGACACCCTAAGTACCCCCCTCACTGGGACCCCACCCATCCTGGCCTTCTTGGAGAGCTCCCAGGACAAAAACAGCCCAGCCTGTTAACAACCAGTAGGTGATTCAGCGCCGTGTACCTGACCGAGCGCCCAGACGTGCGAGGCCCACGGGGCTGGATGCCACCAAGGAGAGGAAGACAGGCCACCCCCCCACAAAGGGCTTCTGGGGAGGGGGACATTGCAGGCATACAGACCACAGAAGCCCCAGATGGTGTCAGCCGGGGGCTTGAGAGAGTCCAGGCCTGGGGCAGCCAGCGGGTGCGGCAACACTTGTCAGGACAGGCAGGGTTTAATACCCGTTTGCTTTCTTTCCTCCTGGCAGTTCATGATAAGCTTTGACCTCTCCTCTCTCTGGAAGCCACACACATGCACACACACACACACACACACTCTCACACATTTCTGGCCATTCTATGTGTGCACTGCTTCAGGGAAGGGAAGTGACACTATCAAAAGGAGAAAAAAGTATAAAAAGTCTTCCTGATCTCTGTGGTCCAGAATTCCAGCTCCTCAGAGGAGTGGAAGACACAGGAATAGATTTGGGGAACTGTTTGAGGAGGAATAGCAAGGCTTGTCAGCATCCTGGGCTTGGGAGCAGAGTTGGGGGAGCTTTGGTTTGGCTTGAGGCAAAGTACAGGTGGCACCAGGGCTGTGCCAGGGCTCACATACACATGTACTTCCCAGATGGTCCATGTACACATGTACACTATGTGAGATGTACATAGATGTCGGTGGGGCCCTGAGAAAGGGGTCCTGACCCAGTTTTCTGGGATGAGCCAAGAGGAGGCGGCAAAGGTCCAGGTTAGGAAGGGCCAAGTGGGGTGTCAGGCAGGTGGGCCCCTGGAGTCCCGTGCACTCCACCTACACTGCAGGACTGGGGAGGAGAGCACAGCCTCGGAAGGACCTTGTGGACAAGAAGTAAGGGCAGGGAGTTCCTCTGGATGCCAGATGGACAGTGGGCCTGGGGGATCGAATGAGCTCAGGCCCCCTCCCACACCCTGAGTAAGCCCACCTGGACTCAGGATCCCCCAGGAACCTTGAGGGGATGAGGGAAACAGCCAGTCTCTGGATTGCCAAGATCAAGTGTCTGCCACCTCAAGGGAGTGGGGACTGAAATGCAAAAATAAGGATGAGGTATAGAAATCAATCCTTGTCCACCCAAATGTGCGTATTGAAAATCTAACCTTTTATAAGACAGCAAATTTTCCCAGGTGCCTCAGTGGTAAAGAATCTGCCTGCCAATGCAGGAGATGCAAGAGATGCAGGTTTGATCCCTGGGTCTCAAGTATCCCCTGGAGTAGGAAATGGCAACCCACTCCAGTATTCTTGCCTGGGAAATCCCATGGACAGAGGAGCCTGGCAGGCTATAGTCCATGGGGTCATAAAAGATTTGGATACGGCTTAGTGACTAAACAACAACAAATATATAATAAAAAGCCTACAAATAACGGATAAATAGTAAGCTGGAGGACATTATTATACCATATATAATGAAAATACTAATTTCTTTCCTATATGAAGAAGTCCTAGATAGTTCATAAAGGATATAAATAAGCAGTTTACAGAAAAATAAATACAAATGACTTGTCTTGGCTTGAAACATATTCCTAAGCCGTAACTGGAAAAATGCAAAGTAAGATTACAATGAGATACCATTTTTCACCTACCAGATGGGAGAAGGTTTATAAGTTTAACGAAGCCCTATGAGAGAGCAGATAGGCAGCCCTCTCTTTATGACTCTTTTTTTTTTTTTTTTGATGTGCACCATTTTATAGTCTTTATTGAATATGTCACAATATTGCTTCTGTTTTATGATTTTGTTTTTTTGGCAAGGCATGTGGGATCTTAACTCCCCAACCAGGCATCGAACCCACACTCCCTACTGGAAGGCAGTCTTAACCACTGGACCATCTGGGAAGTACCTCTCCATGACTCTGGATGGTTGGGTAAATCGGCACAGCAGATCTATCAAAATTAAAGTACACATTTCTTTTGTTTGACTCTGTAGTTCCAGTTCTAGGAATTGACCTTGCAGGTACATCTTCACATGTCCATAAGGATGTTTGTTCGAGAACGTTCACAGTAGTAGCCTTGTTTGTAGTGGTAAAAAAAAGTGGAAACGACCCAAATGTCTATTAATAGGAGACTAGATAAATAAATAAATAATGACACCAATGAAATACTAAGGCCATTCAAAATGAAAAAGGTCTGTGTATACTGACATGGAAAGAACTTGGAGATATGTTGTTACTTAAAAAACAAACAAACAGGGACTTGCTTGGTGGTCCACTGGTTAAAAGAATCTACCTTCCAATGCAGGGGACGTGGGTTTGACCCTTGGTTGGGGAACAAAGATTCCACATGCTGAGGGGCAATTAAGCCAGCTCACCCTTACTAAGCCTGCGCACTCTAGAGCCCAAGCACCCAACTAAGACATGATGCAGTCAAATAAATAAATAAATTTTTTTAAAAAGCCAGGTACAGAATACAATGTATAGTTTCCTTCCATTTGCATTAAAAAAGATTATGTTAATATATGCATGCTTATGCATGAACATTTCTAAAGAGGTTGCAGAGATTAAGCAAATATCCATGTGTTCTCATGGGATAGTTTTGTAGTGTTTGAATGGTTCAGCATCTGTGGGTGTCTTCTCTTTATACCAGCATTTTGAGGTAAAGGGGCAGGCAGGAGCAAAGGAGCAGTGGGAGAAAGGCCGAGCAAGCACTTCCGTTGGCCGAGGGCCAAGTGGGCCGCGGGTTGTTGCAGGGAATTAGCGTTTTCCATGAGAATGGCCGCAGACTGCAGGGACAGGGGCTGAGTCATAACTGTGACAAAAGTCCACAACCTTCCAAAGGCAAGCTTTGCTGACGTGTTCCAGAACAGTTTATCCTTGAGGAAAGAGCCCCAAAAGGGCTCCAGGAAGGGCTGGGAAGAACTGATAAGCATTCTTAGCAGAATGTACCTAAGCTCAAAGGTGAGATCAGCAAAGAGTTTTAAAGAGTCATTTTAGATTATTACTGGGGAGGGTGCGAATGCTTGCACAGGATAAGAGAAGAAATCCAAAGCCTAGAAATAGATGAGCAATGAGGGAACTAGAAATATGAATTCAAGCAGAGTTAATTCCAACTCAAACAGGAAGGTCTCACTTTCTACCCATCAGATTAGTAAACAGTGTTCATGATCGCTGCTGTGTAGTGTTGGTGGGGATGTGGAAAGACAGGTGATCTCAAACACCATTGAGGGGAGTGAAAATCACCCAGTCGTTTTGGAGAACAGTTAGGCAGTAGCAGCAAGTTAAATGTGGATTCACCCTGAGCTTGATATCACTACACTACCTTAAGTTGGCTTCCCTGGTAGCTCAGACTGTAAAGAATCTGCCTGCCAGTGTGGGAGACCCAGGTTCAATCCTTAAGTCAGAAAGATCCCCTGGAGAAGGGAATGGCAACCCACTCCAGTTTTCTTGCCTGGAGAATTCCATGGACAGAGGAGCCTGGGAGGCTATAGTCCATGGGGTCACAAAGAGTGAGTGACTAACGCTTCACCCTGAGCTAGAAATTCCACTCCTTGGAATCTGCCCTCTGCCATTCTGACAAAGGCATATTCAAGAATGTTTAACACACTGTGGTTTTTCAAGCAAAATATTAGAAACAACCTAAATGGCTATCAATCAGAGACCAGAGAAATAATTTATGGGACATTCACACCATGGAATCCTTAAAATGCTTGAAGGGCTGAGGTGGATTTACATATGTTGGCAGGACATGACCTCTAAGGCATATTAACAAATGAAACTAACAAGTCAAAAGCATGGCACATATAGTGTAATACATCTATTTAAAGACCCCCCCAGATCCTAAGACTATATCATACATAGAAACAGGTCTAGGGGATTCCCTGGTGGTCCACTGGTTAAGACTCCATGCTTCCTCTGCAGGGGCCACGGGTTCCATCCTTGGTGGGGGAACTAAGATCCCACAAGCCAAACAGACACACACACACACACACACACACACACACACACACAAGAAACAGTTCTAGAAGGATGTTACCTCTGAGGAAAAGAATTGGAAGAGGAGGAGAAGAATTGGAAGGGTGTGACAGAGAGAGACTATACATTTCTGTGCTTGGGGATTTTTATTTACTTATTTTTAGACAATGAGCCTGCATCAATGTATTGCTTAGCTGCAGTACCTATGGCCATGGTTAGTGTAGATCCTGGTTTTATTAGTTATTAGCTGTATAAGAGGCACAAAACTAAATCTCAATGAGCCTTACTTTTTTCTTTTTTCTTCTAAAAAGATAGGGCTAATAATGACTTGTTATGAGGATTAAACTCATAGAAGCAAAATGCTCTGAACAGAGCCAACCCATGGAAAATGTTCTGATTATCACTACTTGTGTAATTAAACATAAACTTTGTTTCACAAGGAGTCTGCCTGCTTGGATGGAGAATCCCACACCAATATGGCCAAACGTATCCCATGAAGGGCTTGAGAAGGGAGGGAGAAACTTGCTGCATATGTCTGTGTCAAAGGGAGAGCCACAACTCCTGGGCGGTGAGGAGCCAGGCCAAGAGGGCACAGAAGGTGCTCCCTGAGCACCGCTGGGCTGACATGGACAGTCTTTCTGTGGGACATCATGCTGGTAAGCTGCAGTTGGAGGTGACCAATGTCAGTGAGCCAAGCTGGGGGAGCCCCTCTGGTCTGAGACACGACCTCGTCGAGAGGGACATGAGAAGCATGACTTTGGAAGATGGACAGTTGTGTTTGGGGTCCTCCTGTGGGTTATGGTCAGGAGTCACTAGGACTCTGCTAAGAGGGAAACGCTGGGAGCAAAGTCAGCCAGGCCTTGGACCCAGAGTCACCTGTGTAGACCTTGTGCTTTGGGGACTTTATGCAGACTTCTCTGTTTCCGTCAGCAACAGATTCAACGGATAACTTTAAGGACATTTAAAACTTTTTGCCAATTGACGATATTTCCCCCTCTCTGTTGACAGAAATTAGGCGTGACTTTTCTTCCCCCTTCACAGACAACATGCTTCTAGAAAAGAAATTCTTCAAAAGGGGTGATCAGCCCTCCCTGGGATGAGGCCTTTAAAATGCATCAGAATCAGAGTGGAAAGATAAGCAAGACTAGAATGATCCATGTGGTACTGGAGTAGAGTTGTAGGCAAAGTAAGAATTCATGTTTATCTTACTATAGACACAGATTGTTACATATGGAAATAGTTATGGATGTCTATATATAGACTAGTAAACACATTTTTATCTTTGCTCTGTTACCTGGGAAACGACACTCTAGTAACAATGAGCAACACCAAGTACCTGAATCTTGGTTTCTAGAATCATTCTCCCATAACAGGAACCAGGGCTCCCTGGAGAATGGTCTGACTCCAGGACTGAGGTGGGAAATATACAAGATGAAACTGAAGCATCCTGTAGTGCCAGAGAGAAAGGAAGTGCTCACAAAACAAACACATGGATAGAGAAATGGCAAAGGGGCACAGGACTCAACTGACCGAGTGCCCAATGGCTAAGCGGAAAATTTTGAGCAGTACAATAAATAAAGTAGTATTGACTATAACCCGAAGTCTAAAACAAGTCCATATTGATATAAATAAATGATTGCATATATTCATAAGTGGATAAGGGACATATCTTCTGTGCAGAACAGTTTTTACGAATCATTTATTTTTGGCTGTGCGAGTCTTTGCTGCTGTGTGGGCTTTTCTCTAGCTGCATCCAGCGGGGGCTACTCTAATGCACGGGCTTCTCATCGCAGTGGCTTCTTTTGTTGTGGAGCACAGGCTGTAGGGTGCGTGAGCTCAGTAGGGCTCTGGGGTTCAGGAGTTGCAGCGTCGGGGCTCGGTGGTTGTGGCTCAAGCTCTCGAGCACAGGCTCAGTAGTTCTGGCTTAGTTGCTCCGCATGTGAGATCTTCCTAGATTAGGAATCAAACCCATGTCTGTTGCATCGGCAAGAGATTCTTTACCACTGAGCCACCAGGGAAGCCCCTGTGCAGAACAATTTTAAAAATAGAAATGCATGTAAAGTCCAGAAATGTTCAAGACAATATCTTGGCATTTTTAGGCAGGAAATATATATATATATATATATACACACACACACATATATATAATATGTATTTTTTGTGTTACTTGTCTATAAATATTTTGCTTATAAGAGCCTCAAAAATCTCAGTTTCCATTTTTAAAGCATTTAAATTTGAAAATATATATACATATATACACATTTACAAATTTGAAAGCTGTAAAAAATATATATGCTGTAACACTTCAATCCTGGCAAAGCTGCAAGAAACTTCAGCACAGACATCCATCACTGTGAGCAATATAAGTTCATACATGCCTTTTGGACAGCACCTTAGCAATATCTGTGAAGAGGTAGAAAAACATTCATACCCTTGAACACGGTAGTTTCTTTCCTTCCTGAAAATTAATCACAAGGAAAATAAATCCCCGAAAAAAGACAGCAGGGAAAGCAAAATTGCATTTTGCTGCTATTTTATTCAAATGAACAAAGCTTGAAACTATTTAAATGTTCCACTGAAGTTTACAAAGCGATAGTCACTTGGTGGAATCTTACTTGAGTACTAAACGTATATGAGAAATAACATGGAAAATGCTTACGAGCACTTTCGAGAAAGAAGTATAAAGCAAAACGTGTAAATGTACGACTGTAATTATGGCCGAGGTGCACACATGGGCTGGAGGTCTGGGAAGCTGAGCGGTTGGGCTGCTGGCACCTGGATCCTTTCCATTTGCATCACACACGCAGCCTTTTCTCCTGCCTCCAGGGTCCAGCACAGCCTGCTGTACTCCTCACCCAATGAACTCTCAGACATAGACAGGGCGCTCAACTGGTACTTTTGGAAGAAATGTTTCCTTAATGTTGCTATGATGTTCTCCAGTACCACTTTAAAAAAACTCTCCTAAATATCTACTGCTGAACCTGGATTCAAACTTGAACAGTGTCTGCCAGTGCCTCAGCCCCACTGAGGCTTAACCAAACCCTCCCACGACTCACACATCCTATTCAAAGTTTCCGTTACTATCACACAGCCACCTACCGGCTTTCTCAAACAAGAGTGCAAGAAAGCCCCTGCGCGCCCTCAGATGAAGCTGAGGATTTTAAAAGGTCAAGCAGGTCAGAAACTAGCGGCTTAAAACAGAAAGGATTTTTCCAGGGAGATGTTCGGATCTCATGTGGAGAATGGAGGAATCAAGGCATCGCAAGCCCGGGCCAGTTACTCTCGGTCTGGGGAAAGGGGCGGGGCTAAAGACCTGAACAGCTTGGTGGGAACTAGCGGTGGGACTGCGGCCCCGCCTCCTTTCCACTGCGGCGCGGCGCGCCGGATGGTTCCCGCCCCCCAGCAAGTACACGCGGAGTGCGGGCCACGGATGTAAAGGTTCTAGAAGGCACAGTAAAAGGAGTGGAAAATCAGTGACATTAATTTTAATAATATATTATTAAAATAGTTTTGCTTAATCCAAAATCTTCAAAATATCCTTTCAGTATGTACTTGACCAAAAAAAAAATTTTAACACTCTTTTTTCATACTAAGTCTTTGAAATCCAGCTTACAGCATATCTCAGTGTAGATCAGCCATATGTCAAGTGCTCAACAGTCACATGTGAGCAGAAGCTAACATATCAAACTGCACAGATCTAGAATTTTTATCTGTCTCCTTTTCTTTCCTTCTTCCATCCCTTCCCCCTTCCTTCTTTTCACTCCTTCCTCATTCCCCTCCTTCTCTCCCTCTTTCCTTCCTTCCATCTATACTTCTTTTTAAAAACATACCATTTTTAAGAAATTGAGGCATATGCCTACCTGCCTACAATGCTCACCTAGGCAGAAAATCCTGGAAAGCCTTATTTTTTGGAATTCTCTGCTGTCCGGGGGCTGTTCCCTCCTGCTTGCTGCAGCCGACATGTGAGCAGATACTCTCTTTAGGCTCTTGGCAGCCCCCTTATCAGACTCCCCCGGACACATCCAGCTCCCACGTGCTCACCCTCCATGGTTGTAGGTGAACAAGTTGAGCTGGCTCTCTCCATGAGGAGATGGGGGCAGGCTTATGCAGGCCCTTTCTTCTTTTCTGGCAGTCTTCAGCACTTGGCAAGACTTCCCAGGTCTTTTTCGTGACTGGAGTTGCACTTTGCATTGGAAGTTGGCTGCTGGCCAGAGGCTCTTCTAGCCTGGAGAGTCCCTGCATCCATCTCTGGGCCTGAGGGAAACTTTGAGCCCCAAAGTAGAGGGCTCATGGAGTTAATGACAGAGATTGTCACATGTCCCTTAGCAATCCTGGAAAACCACTCTGGGAGCTAAGTTCCTGGAGAAGAGATCTTGAGAGGAGAACTTTTAAGGGGACAGGAGAGATAGAGAATAGAAAGTCATTTTCTAGGCATAATTTTACCCAAAGTCATTACTTCTTTATTTGCATTTCCTCTCATTATCAAAGTAAACACACAGTTGCAGTTATGCAATGATTTATGCAGTTGCTATGAGCCCAAAAGCACTTGCGTGGCTGTGTGTGAGTCGGTGCATCCCTGGCTTCCCGCTCTTGGGGCAACAGGAGGCGCTGGGAATTTCTCAAATGTTCACAAGAATGTCGAGAGGGAGTTCTGAGTAATCACAATTCCTTGAACTTCTTGTGGGAAAATAAAGTCCCAATTTCCTTTTAGAGATAACTGTCTTTGAAAGCTGTTTACCATGAGAGTTTTTGTTTATGGTTCAGAGAATGGTCAAAACACACTTCTGTGGAAGGTCCCAGCAAGTAAAAAATCCCACCATGGGGACGCCCTGACCCCCAGCACGGGAGTGAACTTGAATTATCCAGCTGGGCTCCAACACCTTCTGTATTTCTGATCCAACAGACTCTGGTGTTTTAGCCATGAATGTAATCAGTCTCATACACCGTTGATGTTGGTGTCTCCCCCTGCCTCTGTTCCCTCCTATAGGTGTCTCCCTATAGGTATCTCCTAGCTGGATCCTGGGGAACCGAGTGTCAGGGAGACAAGCAGGATCTGCCTGCCTTGTGGGCTGGTCTGGGAGCCACTCCTCACCCAGGCCTCCCTGCTGAGCCCTCACCCCCATGGGGTGCCTCTGTTCAGGGCCACACCCTCTCTGGCTTCTGGTCTCCACCAGCCAGGTTGACACATACATTAAGTAAAGAGAAGGCAAAAAAAGAAAAGGGAAGGAAAAAGGAAAGAGAAAAAAAAAAGCCATCCCAAGCCAAGATGCCTGGGCCCTCTCTCTGCAGGGGCAGAGAACTGTGTTGGCAGCTGCTGTCCAACCCACAGACCCAGCTGAAGGTGGGGAGGATGCCATGGTGCTGTGGAGCCGGCAGCGTGGGGAGCTGCCTGCCCGCTCTGTCGGGGCAGCTGGACCCTGCTCATCTAGCCTGGACCCTCCGCACCTGTCAGCAAGCTGGCTTTTGTTCTTTGTGTGGAGCACAGTGAAAAGAAAAAAAAAAAAACAAACCAAAAAACCCCAAAAATCTTTTGAGGGTCTCAGCCAACACAAATTTGATAATTCCAGCAATAGCCCAAATACAGAGTAATCTCATTCCCTCAAAGGGTGGTGCAGAGAGGCTGAGGGAGGGCAAGCCCCTGGGGTGCCCAGGCCTCTTTGTCCCCGGCCGACCTCTAGGTCCAGGCTTCCTCATGAGGACCCCACAAGCATCACTCCTTTGTGCTCAGAAGCAAGAGATCAGGGAGCACCTACACGGGAAAGTATGGGCTTTAGGGTTTACATCAGCTTTGCTTCATGGTTTTTCTGTTATTCCTTTAGTCATCTAACAGACACAGAGCTGAACACCGCCCGGTCTTGGCTCTGACAGCCCCTCCCCTGGGCGGCTGGAAAGGCCCATCTCTGGTGTATCCTGGTTTTTCCTCCAGGAGGTGGAGAGCCCTTGCTTTGAAAAGTGCCTACAGAGCAGTTTCGCCCCTCTGTGAATATGAACGAGCCTTGGCAAGTGTGAGGCTGAATCACAGTCTTGGTGACACAGAGCACGTGGCGTCAAATTGCCCAGCAGGATGACTGGCACCCCAGCCTGTGCCTGCCCACCCCAAAGGGGGACCCACTGTCAACACAGAACAAGGGATCCAAAGATTAGCCTTCTGGTTTTCTAAAAGCCAGTTGTTGAGTTTCAAGGCCTTCTCTGTACATGGTGAATTCCTTGAAGGCAGCTGAAGTAACCACTAATTTTTTTTTAACCTACCTAGGTTAAGTGCCTTTTTCTGAGAGGAGTAAATGCCTCTGTGTGTGCCAAGTCGCTTCAGTCATGTCCGACTCTTTGCGACCCTATGGACGGTAGCCCACCAGGCTCCTCTGTCCATGGAATTCTCCAGGCAAGAATATTGGAGTAGGTGGCCATGCGCTCCTCCAGGGGATCTTCCTGACTCAGGGATCGAACCCACATCTCTTATGCCTCCTGCATTGGCAGACAGGTTCTTTATCACTAGTGCCACCTGGGAAGCCCAAATTCCTCTGTGGGACTTCTGAACTTGAGGGGAAGGTGAAGAATGTTCTTACGAGGGAGTTGAGTGGGGCAATCAGTTCAAACAGTTGGCTGGGAGCACCTCGATTCCTGACCCTGGAAGCTCATAGCCGATCTGGTGATGGTCTGCCTCAGTCACAGTCATGCCAGCCACAGCCCAGAACTGCTTCCAGCTCCTGACATGCCCTGGGTCTGGTGTGACCCCAGTGGATGTCTGTCTGACCATCCTTGCAGGATGGGGCAGAGGTGGGGGAAGGCAGGGCAGCCACTTATATCCACCGAGTCGGCTGGAAGCCAGGCAGCTGGTGGCTTGTCAGTGACAAGCTGAGCCTGACTCATGGCCCTGTCATAGCTCTTGGTGGCAGACTGACCCAGAGAGGAAATTACGCAGCACTCTGTGGCCATGGTAGAGGCAGGGGCTTTTCCAAGTGCATCAACTGGGAAGCGGCCTTCACCCACGCTGGAAGCTCAGGCTTGGGGACCCCCACTAACTTCAGGTTAGTCCTGGTGACCATGGGAGTGAGACGGCCTGTGCAAACCCCTTCCATTGCGCCCTGCTGGCGGGTGGGGCACCCATAGCCCCAGCCCATCTGTGACAGAGCTGCCACGTTCCCCAAATCAGCCTTCCACACACAGTTCCTGGGGTGGCAGATCCCAGTCCAGCCTCAGTCGTTCACCCACAATCTACACAGGCCCTGGGAGCTTGCCAAGGGGCCCTCAGTCAGAAAGGACAGTGCCAGCAGAACCAGAGGCCACTCCTCTCAGGTGGTTGAGTGACTCTGGGCAACTAAATTAAACTTGCTGTACCTCAGTTTTCTCATCTGTCAAGTGGGTCTAGAATGCCTGCCTCATAAGCTGTGGTGAGGATTAGATACTGTATGCAAAGGGCCCGGCACAGTGTCGGGCATGTAGTTCGGGCTAATGCATAGCTGTTATTCTCAGTCTGCTCTGAGGCAAATTTCAGATTGGCCCCAACCTCCAGGGCTCAACTTTCAGAGCTGTCCCTCCCCTCTATCCAGGCTCCCAATTCTTCATGCAAATTTGTGACTAGAGGAGGAGACAGAAGCTTCCATCATCACGGAGGAGTTGATTCTTCTGGGCAGTGTGAGGGGGTAGCCTCTGCAAGGGGCGGACCACTGAGGAGGGTTCTTATCATCCTCCTCTTGTCCATTCCCATCTGGTCCCCCATGGCCATCCTACAGAGAACTTGAGTTGGGGGAACTGGCTCCCTGCCCCCAAAAGCTGGAGGAGAAGGGTGACCAGAGAACAGGAGGAAAGAAGTGATGGGTGGCACCCCAGGCCCTGTGTCTGGAGTTAGTCCTGGGAGCCACCTCTGGGAGAACCTTCAGCCCATGAGGACTCCGATGGGTTAGAATGTTCCCCTGGCACCCAGAGGGCAGGACTGTCTTATGGACTCTTCTAGCCCACTGTGCTGTCACTAGGGGCAAGGGCTGCACTGCCCCCACCCCCCCAGGCCATGACAGGGGCCCCATGCTGGGGTTACCAAGTGCCAGTTATGGGGATACCTGCAGGGTGGGCAGCCTAGGTACACCTCTCCAGGAGGTATCAAAGGAATAGATCAAGTAGATGTGTAACAAGAAAACACTGCCCAGGACCCTCCCTCCTCCTAACCTGCTCTCCACCGTCACCTTGAAGCTCCCTCCCCGTCGTGGTGTGTCTGTTCTTCCTTCAGCCTGAAGGCCCATCCACCAGCACCCCTGGGTCTGGAGCATATCTCCAGGGCCCCGGTCAGGGTTCCAATTCTCTCCTGGGCTCAGTTCAGTTCAGTTGCTCAGTTGTGTCTGACTCTTTGCGACCCCATGAACCGTAGCATGCAAGGCCTCCCTGTCCATCACCAACTCCCGGGGTTTACTCAAACTTGTGTCCATTGAGTCGGTGATGCCATCCTACCATCTCATCCTCCTGGGCTCAGGGCGGTCTTAACCAGCAGCCTTGGGGTTCCAAGAGGCCAAGGCCAGCTCTTGTGCCTGGTCCCTTGAAACTTGCGCAGTGCCCAGCACACAGTGGGTGCTTGGCATTTGCAGAAAGTCTGGTGGGGAAGCCGAAAGCAGTTGTGTATGTGCATATACATGTGTAAGGGGGTGTGTAAGGGATGCAGATTCATTGTGCACCTGCTATGCAGGGTATCTCATTTCATCAAGTCATTTGGTCATTTGTGTAGTTGCTTTGAGGGTGGCTGTTCATGTGCATTCCTCAGCAGGGGTGGGGGTGAGGAGAGCTCTTTCTATTTTTATCTCCCCCACTGAAGGGTGCTCTGTTCACAGGGCCCCTTTCCTCCCCCTGGCACTTTCCCCTACATGCAGCTGCAACTAGAAGCTTTGCTTGTAAAAGGAACTGGTTGCTTCACATCCACTCACCTCACCCGCTCCCTCTGAGCCCTATGGGGCCCCAGTGCCAGCGTCACTTCTTCCGGGGACCCTTCTTCTTACCCCACCCCCAGACCAACGCTGGGCTGGATGGGGTAGAATCCCTGCTTCCTCCTGGAACCTGGGAACCAGCTGAGATGTGACATCTCCCTTCACCCCCATCCCCAGCAAGGGTTCTCTTGGACTAGTGGCCCCTCCCTGCAGCAGCCTGGCAGTGGGAATAGCCCACGACTCCACGTGGCAAAGGAGCAACTCTAAGGCCCTTTCACACCCATTGAGGTTGGTTTATTTTAATCCATTTTATCCCCAGTTGAGCATTAGAATTCAGTTTGGGGACTTCCCGGGTGGTCCAGTGGCTAAGACTCAAATACTCCTAATGCAGGGGGCCCAGATTTGATCCTTGGTCAGGGAACTAGATCCCACATGCCACAACTAAGATCCTGCATGCCAAAACTAAGACCCAGTGCGGCCAAATAATTTTTAAACCAAGAATGCAATTTGGAATTGAAGGCACGATGGTTACATCTGGGAAAAGGTAGTTATTCCACATGTGATCTTTATAACCAGCCTGCATGTGAGTACGTGGGGAAGACAATTATTATCTCTACTTTACAGATAGGAACCCTGAGGTCCAGAGATTAAGGTCACTCAACTGTTGCTCTGTCTTCTGAATCCCAATTCAGAGCCACTTTTTACCACCAAGCATACACAGAAGCAGGTGCCTGGCACACGGGCTAGAAGAGGCAGGGCTCAGAGAGAGTTCCTGGAGACATCTCTTCCCAGGGAACACAAGCCAGGAGACCCATGGCTCCACTAAATCCCTGGTCTGCTCTGGGTGTTGAGAAAGCCTAGAAGCTGTGGTCTCCTGGGGTGGGGAACAGGGTGTGCACCACCTCTGGGCCGACACATGATCATAGTGTGTGCTCATGGTAGTATGACCATGTTACAATGTCCCAGACATGTTACAATGTCCCAGACTTCACATGCTTTCCAGAGATGGACTCATTGAATCCTCATAAAACCCTAGAAGGCAAATCTGATTCCCTTTTACAGATAAAAGGACAGAGGCAGAGAGAGGTTAAGAAACATGTCAGAGGTTACACAGCTAGAAAGTAGCCAATAAATGAGGCTTTCCCTCAACTCTTTTGAGGACTATTGACTCCTGTGGGCAGAAAATGAGACTGGTCCTTACATCTGTGCCGTGAACATGAAAACAAGTGTCTGTAACCTGTTTTGTCATCCCTCTGCTTAACGAAGGTGCCCTTTTGTTTGGCAGGTACAATGGAGGGTGGTTTACTGGATTTTGTAAAAGCAAAATTCCTTTTAGCATTTTATGTTGTTGGGATAAGAAGTACAGGGGTTTTCATTTTTCAGCTATTTGCACTCACAGGTGTTTTCCATCAGCTCAGACTCTGCATAAGCCTGACCCGGAAAAGGGGCACGTGATCTAGGGCTTTTCTGGACAGAAAACCTGGCATGCGCCAGCTGCAGACAGCACTGCCCTCAGGGCTGTGGCCTCAGTGAATGGCTGGAGAACACAAACCCAGCCCAGCAAGAGGCCCGGTGTTTTAGGGTAACTTTTTTTTTAAATTAATTACTTTTAATATATATATATTATTGAAGTAGAGCTGACTTATAGTGTTTCAGGCGCACAGCAAGATGAGTCCATTATACATACACACATATTTTCGAAAGTGTTTTCTGTTATAGGTTATTACAAGATATTGACTATAGTTCTCTGTGCTATTAGGGTAACTGGCTGCATCTGGATGCAGCTCTTTGTAATAGTTATCTCTACACTGCAGTGCTGGACATTTGGCCCTGGGCCTCCTCTCACCAGTCGGCCCTTCTCCGTAGAGGACCAGGCTGGGCTCAGCCTGGGGGCACACAGCGGAGATACACAGCAGGAGCCAGTGAGGCTGGCCTATTCCCTTACCCCACTGCAGGCTCTGTGGACTCAGGTCCCACCAGGCTGCCCGGACTCCTGCCAGGCCAGGCCTCAGGAAACACGGAGGCTGCTGCGAGGCCTGGGCCATGATCCTCTTCTTTCTAAGTGTCAGTTGCTCAGTCGTGTCTGACTCTTTGCAACCCCATGGACTGTAGCCTGCTAGGCTCCTCTATTCATGGGAATTCTCCAGGCAAGAATACTGGAGTGGGTTGCTGTTTTCTTCTCCAGGGTATCTTACCAACCCAGGGATCGAACCCAGGTCTCCTGCATTGCAAGCAGATTCTTTACCATCTGAGCCAGCTCTAAACAGCCCCTTTATTAAGCTCTCCAATTATCCACGCTGTGGGTGAGGGCTGGTTGCTGCCTGTTACATCTCTGATGTGCACAACAGTTATCCCCACCCTCTCCTCTCATCCAGCCCTCATGCCCACTGTATCAAGTCAAAGCGACCTCCGCTAACTCCACCCTCCGTTCTGAGGGGCCCGGAGCCTGGGAGATTCCAGCCTTTTGGGCTTAATGGAACTGATGGGCCTGGCGACTGGAAGCCGGGTTACTTCCTGGGGGAGGTCCCGCAGGAAACTGACAGATGGATGTGCCGAGCGCAGTCCTCCAGGGTGTGGAGCCTCGGGAGGCACGGGTCGGTCGGGCCATCCACGGGTCGGACTGCGACCTCCGCTCGGTCAGGGCCTGTGCTGCGGGCCGCAGGGCGCACGTGACCTCCAGGAGCGTCCCGGCTGAGAACGACCCCTCCCCCACCCGCTCTGCAGACACGAGGGCGGGGACGCGGCCGCCCGGCTCCCGCGTCAGCCCAGACCAGCCGCGGGCAGGCCACGCCCAGCGCTCCAGGGAACACGGTCCTTTTTGGCAGGGGCTGCACCCAGGATGCTGACCCCCGACCTGTCAGCTCAAAGAGAAACAGGAAACCCTTATAGGCCGGCCCCTCCTTGGCACTCTGGTCTTTTTCCAGGTCCAGAAAGCAATATCAAACGCACCCTGTTACGGTAATGAGTCAGCTCTGTCCTGTTGGGGCTTCTGCCCCAGGTGCCCAGATGTATGGCTTGACAGATGGGGGCAGGGACTAGACTTTGCAAGCAGGAGGAGAGGTTGATAGGCTTCCGACCACCTCCCTAATCACCTTATATTGTAGGCAAGGAAGGGACCTGGATTGCAGAATCGGTCTGGAAACCAGGACTCCCAGGACCCAGCAGCACCCTTGCACCCAACCCAGTTCTCTGGCACTGAGCTGTTTTCTAAGCAGTTTTTCTAAACCTCTTGCTGAAGGCCCACAGGCTCAGGTCAAAGGAGCTTTGTTGAAAAGTTGTTGCCCAGAAGCTGGGGAGGAAAAAAAAAAAAAGAAGCTCGGGAGAGAGGACCCTGGCACATTAAGGAAAGTAGACGCCACCTCCTGAAGCCCTTCCTGACGAGCCTTGTGGGAGTACATCCCTTTTCTGAAATCCTCTGTTTCTCGGGATCTCCCAAAGTAGACTGTAAATTCTAACCTTCACCTGGGTCAGTCCACATTTCCTGGAGAATTTCAGTTCTCCTTCTTCCTGCACACTACAACGTTGGCAACGATTCCTAGGCAACACTCCAGCCTGCCTCATACCCAACCTGAGCAGTGTGTGTTGAATTTGGCTGCATAGTCATCCTAGGACAGACGCCACAGCAATCCAAGGACTGGGATTAAAGAAGGACTGGGTGCCGATGCCTGGACCATCCCAGCTGGGACAGGGCCTTCTACCTCCCAGACAGGGATGAGGGTGGGCGCCAGATGAGCCGGGGCTAATAGGGATTGTTTTCTGAAGCAAGGCAGATAAGACTTCCCCTTGTCCCCACTACCCTGCGACTAGTATCAGTGGTTGTATTATTGAGAGCTTATGGATCCTGCGTTTTTGAATTGCTTCTTTCAACCTTGCAGGTTGGAATTACCAAAGCCCCAGTTTAAGTTAAGTGGTGTGCTCAAGGCCTCCTGGCTGGCAAGCGGTGAGGCTCGGAGGCCTCCATTAACTACTCCATTCTACTGCCCACTCCTCCCCAAAGTGATTTCCACGGTGGCCTCCCTGCCTTTGAGGGCACTGAGGTACCCGCTGAGCAGAGTCACAAAGGCTGCCCAGGCAAGGCAGACTCCAAGATCAAAAAGCTTTTTTTTGTTGTGTTTTTTTCCATGACCCCTTAGCTGTGAGAAGTCCTTGCCCAGACTGTACCCATGGTTGCCCGGCGGGCCTCTGAGGTGAAAGGTCAGAATTGAGAGGACAGCATGAGGACTGCATCCAGCCACCCCAACCCTATCCGTGGCACTGCCTACTGTAGGCGGGGTGGGGAAGGGTTGTCATGGAACCCTCTCCAGAGAGCTTGGTTATTCAAACAGACTGCAAAACAATAAGGCTGGAAACCACGCCAAGATGCAGGGCTGGGAAGCCAGAAAAAATAGGAAAGGTACCTCCCTTATCAAGATCACAGAGGCTCGGTTCAGGGAGCAGCTGGAACAAAAAGTTCCAGTTAAAACTCAAAGCAGCCACTGAAGGAGACAGTGTTGGAGGAAGGAACACTGTGTAGCCAGGCCCCACGTTTCCCAGGGCAGGGTCTGGGCCATCTTTCCCATGTCTGTGGATGGAGCCCACAGCCCAGAAAAAGGACACGTCCTACTTAGAACCTCCTGAACCTGAAGCAGCCCTAGCCGTCAACACCTGTGCTTTCCAACCTTCTGTGACATTTACTAGGCCACTCATTCTAATTTCTTAATTTAGGAAAAATGAAATAGAAAAAGTCTTGGGAAATCTAGGAAGCTCATTGCAGGAATACCTCAGAAAGATGACTCAGCACTTCTCCATTTCACAAAGGGAACCAGAAGTTTCGCAAATACAACGTTGTTCTTGCTAAATAAGGGGATTGAACCAGGAACCTGACACCTAAACTTTTTGCTGAGTGCCCCTGGGGCTCAGTTAGAAGATTCTTTGTTGGCAGGAGGAGAGCTCTCACCTTTTCAAAAATGGTTGAGTCTGGAATGGCTGAGGGACTTGATTCAGCTGAGGATCATGGGTTGGTTCAGGCCTGGGAGCCAGCGTGTTTTTCTGGAACATCAGAGATTGTTGAACTATTGATCCATTTCTCAGACCAGAAGCAATAGTGCCAACAGAAAAATTTCCTAGGAATAGGACATGAGCCTGTGTGTAGAGTATACATGCATGCTCAGTTGTGTCTGACTCTGCGACCCCATGGACTATAGCCCACCAGGCTCTTCTGTCCATGGGATTTCCCAGGCAAGAATACTGGAGTGGGTTGCTATTTCCTTCTTCAGGGGATCTTCCTGACTCAGGGATCGAACCTGAGTCTTTTGTTTCTCCTGCACCGGCAGGCAGATTCTTTACCACTGTGCCAACTGGGAGGCCCAAATAGGACATGAAATCCCAATCAAAAGCAAGTGTCCAAAAAAATCTTTTAATGACAGCATGATCAGTGGTTTTCTAGTTTGTTTACTATGATCCATTTACTCTTATAAATGTGTTTTGTAACAGGTATATGAACATTAACTGTATTTCATCAAGAAATTAGATGAGCAGAAATAGAGTTTTATGTTTCTATAGTAGCTTGTTTTGCCAAGTTACTTAAGTTGTTTATTTTTAAAAAGTACTTTCCCAGATGTCATGACCTCCTTACCAGTGCTGTAATTTTCCTAATTTTGCACAGGCCTCACATATGATGTATTGTAGCCAGTGAGAGTTCAGTCAACTTTAGAACATCCCAGCTGTACATGTCACACCATATCACCTGCTTGCGGATGGCAACCACAGCATGGTTTGGCCTGGAGCTGACTGGAATAGTTGAGAGAGTTCAAGACTTGTCTGAGAGTCCCCCAAAATCTCCCTGAGCCAGAGAACTGAGCCCAGCACTGCTGTAAACCCTGGGCACTCGGACTGGGGGGTTTTCTAAGGCTGGATTTCTTTTTGCTCACATACACACGCACATGCACACATGCATAGTTATTTATCAAGTGTAGTTTCTTCCTTACTGAAAACCACCTTTCTGTAAAAAGAGGATGTCAGTTGCTTCTCTTGGAAGCCATACCGGCCTTTAGTTGGCCCCCGTACTTCTCACGTTTGGCCTGCCCCTCTCTGGGCTGGGAGTCACAAGCATTGCTCCCAGGAGCAGCCTGACACTGGTTTTTCCCAAGGACTGGAAGTTCTCAAGAACAGGAGCCACAGCACACTTTTTGAAACTCCTTACAGCACTTTCAAAAAATAGATATACTTTAAAAATAACCAAGGGAGCAGCAAATGTTTGCTATACTTTTAAAGTGTCCCCTAGACTTGGTTCATGATATGTTTATGTATTTTTATATAGACTCGATCCTGTGTTTTTGTCCTTTCTGTCTTAACATCCTACAGTATACACTGCACACATTTCCATGTGGTTCAGTTATTTGTTACTATGTAATGTACCTAGATAGCATATTAAAAAGCAGAGACATTACTTTGCCAACAAAGGTCCGTCTAGTCAAGGCTGTGGTTTTTCCAGTGGTCATGTATGGATGTGAGAGTTGGACTGTGAAGAAAGCTGAGTGCCGAAAAATTCATGCTTTTGAACTATGGTGTTGGAGAAGACTCTTGAGAGTCCCCTGGACTGCAAGGAGATCCAAGCAGTCCATCCTAAAGGAGATCAGTCCTGGGTGTTCATTGGAAGGACTGATGCTGAAGCTGAAACTCCAGTACTCTGGGCACCTCATGTGAAGAGTTGACTCATTGGAAAAGACCCTGATGCTGGGAGGGATTGGGGGCAGGAGGAGAAGGGGACGACAGAGGATGAGATGGCTGGATGGCGTCACCGACTCGATGGGCATGAGTTTGAGTAAACTCCGGGAGCTGGTGATGGACAGGGAGGCCTGGCGTGCTGCGATTCATGGGGTCGCAAAGAGTTGGACACGACTGAGCAACTGAACTGAACTGAACTGAATGTAAACTACCCCAACATTTAGTGGCTGAAAGCAACCTTGATTCCTCAAGATCCTATGGGTTGGCGGGGGGTTCTTCTGTGCCATATAGTTTTCCTCAGGTGGCTCCTTCAGCCGGGAGTTCAGCTGGGCACCTCTGTTCCTCTTTTTGAGCTGCCTCATTCTCGAAGTTATCTCCTCCTCCCACTGGCCAGTCAGGGCTTCCTTAAAGCAGGACAGCTGGGTCCTAAGAGGGACACCTTCCCAGAGAACAGATCTAAAGCACCACCACTGATAAAGGCTGCTCTCTTATCCTGCTTCCTTGGGCTTTTTGGCCATCATCAGGCACCTGGTTAAGGCCGGAGAGGATGTGGGAGGGACTACACGAGGGGACAGATTCTAGGAGATGGGCTTCCTGGGAGGGCACCGTCTATCCACCACGCTGGAATAGCTTGCCACCACTTCCTTCTTATTCCAGCAGATGAGTAATAGTTATGGATTTGACATTTTTAGGCTCAACTCTTTGAGAGCTGACCTGATGTTGGCATTGTGACTTTGCAAGGATGACATTAGACTCGTGCCTCCAGGCCACGGTAAGAATCACTTACTGGTGAGTGAGCCTGGCTCTCAGCAGAGCACCTGACTCTCAACAAGGCTGGGATGGCCTCCATTTGTCTTGGTTACAGATAGCTTTTGTAAAGTTGTGACGGGTTGAGGGGAGAAATCAATACTTTTTTATTTGTGGAGCTGGGGGAGGAGGACTTCATGTGAGAGGTAAAACTAGTGATGGTGGAAAAGGTGCAAGAGTAAGCACCAGACCTAAAGGGACTCTCGGTGATGACATGATTCCAGGGGTGAGGAGATGGCTGCTTCCTAATGTTCAGATTTGGAGATTAGCAAAGATCTTGAAACATGTCCATTGCAAATGTCAGGTGGCTACTGTTTTCATGGAATAACTCTTTTTGCAGGGGGTGTAGCGGGGACGGATAAATTAGGAGTATGGGACCAACAGATATACACTACTAAATATAAAATAGATTAAAAAAACAAGGGTTTACTCTGTAGCACAGAAAACTATCTTCAATATTTTATAATAACCTATAATGGAAGAGAATCTGAAAAAGAGTGTATATGTGTGTGTGTGTGTGTAACTGAATCACTTTGCTGTGTACCTGGAATGAACACAATATTATAGATCAGCTACATGTCAATAATAAATAATTACTCTTTTGCTGATATGAATATAATTTAAATATAAAAGGAAAATTATTCACCCAGGGGCAACCTTCCCATCTCCAGAGCTCCTTTCTGAACAACTTTCAAAGAAGGTATGCACAACCAGCACCACTCACCCCGCAGCAAAGCAGTCAGTGATTCACAGCCCTGTCACTTGTGTTTTTTCCCTGGCTGTGGTCACATTCCTGCATGATATATTGTAAGGGTAAACACGGGATAGGTACATTTTGTTTTCTTTTAAAAATTCATCATAACTTTCTTTTTCCTATTTCATATCACAGTTTGCTTAACTCTTCCTCTGCAGGTGGACATCTATCTAGGCTTTCTACACTGTTGCTATGATAAATAGTACCGTTCTAAACATCTTTGCAGGACTTTTATTTTAGATGATTTCCTTGAGGTAAGAATTTTATACTCCCTGATCCATTTACCTCTAAATTGGGTCAGGGAGTATACATGTGTAGTTCTTGTTGCTTATTTCCAAACTGTTCCGAGACCCAAGCCACCCAAATACATTCCAGATGTATTGGAGTCAGATATGAAAAAAACAAGCACCCCCACCCCCACTATGAAATCTAAAGGAAAACAGTAGAAAATAAGTGTTGGAAGTGAAAAGACTTTCTAAGTCTAAAAGGGAAATGATCATGCAAGAAAAGATTGATAGAGTTGATTTAAAAAATATTTTAAGCCACACTGAGCTGAGTAAAGACCATTTCCTGTGGCAATGAGGGAAATACACCTCCAAGCAAAGGCTGATGTCCTCTGCATTCCACTGAAATATAGGTAATGAAAAAAAATCTCTTCCCAGGAACATCACAGAAGTAATGTGACACTGCTTCGAAACCAGCTTGAGAGTATATGTGGTACGCCTGAAATGAACATTTCAACTAAGTCTGATGCTGTAATTATAAAGTCTTTAAGAATTTAAATAAAGCCTGGTAAAAGATGTTGATAAGCAAAGTGACAAAGTATTAAAATTTTTATGGTATCATTAAGTAGGAAAGAAAAAACAATATTACTTCAATATAAATAAAAGATACAAGTAGACAAATCACAAATAAAAGCAGAGTTCAGTTCAGTCGCTCAGTCGTGTCTGACTCTTTGCACCCCATGGACTGCAGCATGCCAGGCTTCCCTGTCCATCACCAACTCCCGGACTTTGCTCAAACTCATGTCCATTGAGTCAGTGATGCCGTCCAACCATCTCTTCCTCTCTCGCTCCCTTCTTCTCCTGCCTTCAATCTTTCCTAGCATCAGGGTCTTTTCCAATGAGTCAGTTCTTCACATCAGTTGGTCGAAGTATTGGACTTTCAGCTTCAGCATCAGTTCTTCCAATGAATATTCAGGACTGATTTCCTTGAGGACTGACTGGTTGGATCTCCTTGCAGTCCAAGGTACTCTCAAGAGTCTTCTCCAACACCACGGTTCAAAAGCATCAATTCTTGAGCAGTCAGCTTTCTTTATAGTCCAACTCTCATATCCATACATGACTACTGGAAAAACCATAGCTTTGACTAGACAGACCTTTGTCAGCAAAGTAATATCTCTGCTTTTTAATAGGCTGTCTAGGTTGGTCATAGCTTTTCTTCCAAGGAGCAAGCATCTTTTAATTTCATGGCTGCAATCACCATCTGCAGTGAATTTGGAGCCCCCCCAAAATAAAGTATCTCACCGTTACTATTGTTTCCCCCTCTATTTGCCATGAAGTGATGAGACCGGATGCCATGATCTTAGTTTTTTGAATGTCGAGATTTAAGCCAAATTTTTCACTCTCCTCTTTCACTTTTATCAAGATGCTCTTCAGTTCCTCTTCACTTTCTGTCATAAGGGTGGTGTCATCTGCATATCTGAGGTTATTGATATTTCTCCCGGCAATCTTGATTCCAGCTTGTGCTTCATCCCGACTGTGCATTTCGCATGATTTACTCTGCATATAAGTTAAATAAGCAGGGTCACAATATACAGCCTTGAAGTACTCCTTTTCCAGTTTGGAACCAGGCTGTTGTTTGATGTCCAGTTCTAACTGTTACTTCTTGACCTGCATACAGATTTCTCAGGAGGGAGGTCAGGTGGTCTGGTATTCCCACCTCTTTAAGAATATTCCACAGTTTGTTATGATCTTGATAACATAGCTTTGGTGTAATCAATAAGCAGAAATAGACGTTTTTCTGGAATTCTCTTGCTTTTTTCATCTAACGAATATTGGCAATTTGATCCCTTTTCTAAATCCAGCTTCAACAACTGGAAGTCCACGGTTCACATACTGTTGAAGCCTGGCTTGGAGAATTTTGAGCATTACTTTGCTAGCGTGTGAGATGAGTGCAATTGTGCAGTAGTTTGAGCATTCTTTGGCATTGCCCTTCTTTGGGATTGGAATGAAAACTGACCTTTTCCAGTCCTGTGGCCACTGCTGAGTTTTCCAGATTTGTTGGCATATTGAGTGCAGCACTTTCACAGCATCATATTTTAGGATTTGAAATAGCTCAACTGGAATTCCATCACTGCCACTAGCTTTGTTCTTAGTGATGCTTCCTAAGACCCACTTGACTTGGCATTCCAGGATGTCTGGCTCTAGTCCAGTGATCACACCATCATGGTTATCTGGGTCATGAGTATCTTTTTTGTATAGTTCTTCTGTGTATTCTTGCCGCCTCTTCTTAATATCTTCTGCTTCTGTTAGGTCCATACCATTTCTGTCCTTTATTGTGCCCATCTTTGTATGAAATGTTCCCTTGGTATCTCTAATTTTCTTGAAGAGATCTCTAGTCTTTCCCATTCTATTGTTTTCCTCTAATTCTTTGCATTGATCACTGAGGAAGGCTTTCTTATCTCTCCTTGCTATTCTTTGAAACTCTGCATTCAAGTGGGTATATCTTTCTTTTTCTCCTTTGCCTCTTGCTTCTCTTCTTTTCTCAGCTATTTGTAAGGCCTCCTCAGACAACCATTTTCACTTTTTGCATTTCTTTTTCTTGGGGATGATCTTGATCACTGCCTCCTGTATAATGTCACAAACCTCCATCCATAGTTCTTCAGGCACTGTGTCTATCAGATCTAATCCTTGAATCTATTTGTCACTTCCACTGTATAATTGTAAGGGATTTGATTTAGGTCATACTTGAATGGTCTAGTGGTTTTCCCTACTTTCTTCAATTTAAGTCTGAATTTGGTAATAAGAGGTTCATGTCAGCTCCCGGTCTTATTTTTGCTGACTGTATAGAGTTTCTTCATATTTGGCTGCAAAGAATATAACCAATCTGATTTTGGTATTGACCATCTGGTGGTGTCCATGTGTAGAATCTTCTCTTGTGTTGTAGGAAGAGGGTGTTTGCCATGACAAGTGCCTTCTCTTGGCAGAACTCTGTTAGCCTTTGCCCTGCTTCATTTTGTACTCCAAGGCCAAATTTGCCTGTTACTCCAGGTATCTCTTGACTTCGTACTTTTGCATTCCAGTCCCCTATGATGAAAAGAACATTTTTTGGGGATGTTAATGCTAGAAAGTCTTGTAGGTCTTCATAGAACTGTTCAGCTTCAGCTTCTTCAGCATTACTGGTTGGGGCATAGACTTGGATTACTGTGATACTGAATGGTTTTTGTTTGTTTTATACTGAATGGTTTGCCTTGGAAATGAATAGAGATCATTCTGTCATTTTTGAGATTGCACCCAAGTACTGCATTTTGGACTCTTGTTGACTATGAGGGCTACTCCATTTTATTAGAAGAAATAAAAGCACAATTATTATTAAATAATCAAAAAAGATATGATAATCAAATAAATGCACATTTAAAAGAAGACATACTTTTCCATCTATCAAATTAGCTGACTTCAAAAATGTATCACGTCCAGGATTAGAAAAAAAAGTGCTGTTGCAGCACAAGTGTTCTTACTAATCCACTGCCTGGAGAAGGGAGACTGGCTCTCTGAGAGGGCACTGATTTAGCAATAGATGTAAGAACTGAGCAAGCACATGCCCTTCGACCCAGTACATGCCCTTGTGAAACACCTCCCTCAGTATATAACCTTAAATGCGTAAGATGCTCTATAACCAAAGTTATTTCAAGTACTAAAAGAAGGAAATAAACTAAATATCTAATGTTAGAGGCGTGATTAGGTCCATTACAATAGTCACTTGTTGAATGTTACGCAACACAGTCTGCTGACTGTGATGATGCTGAGCAGGAGAAATGAAGGCATGGAACACAGCCTAGAGCGTGATGACCGTTATATAAATGAGAATGAAGTCAGCTCTGCCAAGAGTGGTACCCGGCGTTGGTTACATGCCATTTACATATTTGAAAGTATACATGATGCATCAGGTGCCACAGGTGGTAGTTAAAGGGGGTTTCTGTTTCATGTCCAGAGTCCTGTTTCATTCTGAAAGGAGGAAAGTATTGCAAGTTAATATCACAAGATGTGATAGGCCTGAAGGGGAAATGCTTTGATTGAGATGTACCAATGTGATGGAATGAAAGGAGGCATGCCTAAGAATCCTGGGGAAGATGAGGAAGGGGTTCTGCAGGCTGAAGAGGAGTTGGCCAGCTGCAGCCAGATGAGTGGGCCGCTGGGTTGGGGACAGAGGCCTTTCGGGCATAGGGACCAGAAGCAGCAAAGGTGCACAGAGAGACTGGGAGGTTGGGCAGCCAGGGTCCGCTTATAAAGGGCCTTGTGCCCACCCGAAGGACCTCATGCTTCATCTTGAGGGTGCTGGACGGCTCACTCGGGGGCTCTGTGAAGGTCAGCTGGGGGAGAGAGGGACCCAAGGAGGCAGGGACCATCCTGAGGAGTCCTGGAAGCTCGGGGGTCAGCCCACCAGTCACTCACCCACCCATGGCAGTCTCTCCCTCTTGTGGGCAGGAACGTCAGATCCAGCTGGAAGGTCCTGGAGCTCAGAGATCCCTAGCAAGCCCTTCTGAGCAGTCACCTTGGAAAGCGGTATCAGGAGAGGTCTCTGGCATCTGGCGGTCAGAGGTCTCAGCAAACTGCAGTCAGTGGGATGGAAACATGGAGCAAGTGGAATCTAGTTGTCATTTGGGGGTGTCCATCGCCCCATCCTAAGAGCAGTCTGACCCCCCTTTTTGGAGATTGCCTCATCCCTACTTCCCTCAAAGAGAGCCACGGGGACCCTCCTTCCAGCTCCACCCCCACCCCAGCCCAGTCTTGACAGGAACGTGGCCTCTGCCTGGTCAATCAGATGTTCTCGCCCAGGACTTCAGATCCTGAGTGAGGGAGCTGAGGGCAGCAGGTGGTTAGAAGTCATTTAGGGAAGCAGCTGCAGGAGAGGTGATTGCAGCTTTGGTGTCCTGGCCATGACCTTCTGGCTGACTAGAGCCCTCAATTCCTGACTTCCCCAAGTCTGGGCTCCCCGGTCTCTTGTCCATTTCGTGAGCCCTCCATCCCTCGTGGGCTTGCACTAAATTCTCCTTTGCTTCAAAATTAGCTGCTGCTGCTGCTAAGTCGCTTCAATCGTGTCCGACTCTGTGCGACCCCACAGACGGCAGCCCACCAGGCTCCGCCGTCCCTGGGATTCTCCAGGCAAGAACACTGGAGTGGGTTGCCATTTCCTTCTCCAATGCATGAAAGTGAAAAGTGAGAGTGAAGTCGCTCAGTCGTGTCCGACTCTTCGCGACCCCATGGACTGCAGCCTACCAGGCTCCTCCGTCCATGGGATTTTCCAGGCAAAAGAGTACTGGAGTGGGGTGCCAGTGCCTTCTCCACAGAATTAGCTCGAGCTGGTTAATGGCTTACAGTCAGAGAACAGGGCCCGAATCAACCACTCATCTGATGTGTTGATGTGTTGGTAATCGGGAGCTGGTTGGAGTACCCCACACTTTTCTCTTTCAGTACGTCTCGTACCTAATTCATCCCCCATCACCTCCAGCCAGGTCTGTGTTTTCTCAGCGCTGGACAACTGCAGCAGCTTGCTAGCTGGGCTCCCTTGCAGCTCACTGTGCGTCCTAAGCTCTACGAAGTATCACTGTTGCATTTCAGCCTGTGGCTTCCCTGCTCAGGAACCTAGTGTGACTCCTGATTGCCTGTAGGTCCAGTCCAGATGTGCACAGCCTTCTGTAATCTGATCCTGCCCATGCCATCTGCCCATAGGAGCTCTGTGGCCAGGCTCCAGGTGGGCACCCACCTTGGCACATTCTGCTACTGGAAAGCCTTGTCCTTGCTCATCTCTCCAAACCCTGGCAAGAATTTGGGGCTGAGAGTTGGCTCTCTGGATCTGGTTCAATGCTCTCAGGAACTTGCCTTGGCGTGGCGGTGGTCACTGAACCTCTGGGGGCTGCTCCTGTTATCTGTAGAAGGCCTGGGATGGTTGCTGGTGGTTTCTCACAGTTCTGAATTGAACTGATACTATTCAATGCCCCTTCCCCTGCTCCTTTTGTTCACCCTTTTCCTTCTTGAGGCCCTTGACATGCCTTTTTCCTCAGTACTAGGATTTTAAGGCATGCTCAACTAGGGGTTAATATTTTTGAGAACAAATTAAAAATGGGAATAGTTTTTTCTTTTCCTGATAATTAAAGTAATAAATGCACAGAGAGTAAAAGAACTCTCTCTCTTGAAAGTTTTAAAGTGTGATAATGGCATTTGAGTTATACATTAAAAATACAGTATTTATCTTTCAGGGATAAATACTAAGATATTTAAGTATGGGCATATGATATGATGACTGGTGTTACTTCTAATGAGATGGAAGTAAGGAAATGGAGAGGTATAAATGAAAACAAAATTGCCCATGAGCTGATAACTGAAGCTAGAGATGAAAGTTCCTTTTAATATTCTACATTTGTATATATTTGAAATTCTCCATAATAAGTTACCAAAACCCCCTAAAAAACCCAACCACCCTAGAATCCAGCCCCCCTGGAGATAACCCCTATTAATTTCTTGGGACATTTGTCTCTCAGTTTTGACATCTGAACCCACTTCTTACGTTTGGGGGATGCCCTAAGTTGAAGCAAAAATGCCAGGCACTCACGTTCCCAGCCTCCCTTGCATGGGGGCATGACCAAGCCTCCAGCAATCACACCCTTCTGCCTAAACCTTGAATCACAGGCTAATAATAATGGGAGGGATTGTGTGGAATCCATTCCAGCCCGAGTGGAACAAGCCAGGCTGCAGTGGTGAGCTCACCAGCTCTTTTCTCTCGACTCTTCATACTGAGGGATTTACTGTGCAAACTGCTCTGTAAGCTGTCTTTTTTTTTTCTCTCTCTTCTACTTGATAGCATGTGGAAGTGTCTTTGTGAGTACACAGACCCCCTCCCTCCTTCATTTTTTTCAAACAGTTGATGCTGCTACGGGAGCAAGGGTTTCCCCTTCTTACATTTCCCACAAGTGGGGTGGCAGAGGGATAGGAAGGGTCGTCATAATAAAAGTTCACTTTCCTCTCAGTGAGGCAGGGTGGGGACTGGGACAGCCAGAGGGTGTGCCCGGTCAGCTGCCGCCCCTAATATGGGCTCCCGGCAAGGCCCCAGGAGAGGGGTATTCCTCACACTCTATGGGTAGTCTGTGCTCATACCCCGAGCAGCCGGCAGCCTGGCCCACTGCTGACCATGGGAGCAGAGGTGTCGCTTTCCATGGCTCCATGAGGCTGACAGAAATCAGGAGCCTCCAGCTCACCCCCAGGCCTGTGCCCACAAGAACTTTAGTTTCCCACTTCGGGTCAGGCACCTCACCCAAGGTGTCTCCTAGTCCAGCCCTGTGGCAGCTTTTGTGGGTCAGGTCTGCACTGAATGGGCCGTCCTCCCCATCAGGGGACCATGTCCCGAGGATGAGACAGGCTGGGTGAGGGTGGAGCCCTGGGGCAAGAGATGAGGTCAGGAAGGGCATGAGGGAAGACTGGATACCCCAGTTTGTCTTTGGAGGATCTGGTTCCTCAGGTCCTGGTTGACCCTTGAGAGGTGGAGGAAGGAGGGGTGCTGCTCAGAGGGGACGCCCTGCCGTAGGGAGGGTTGTCAAATGCCTCTCAATGCTGCTGATGTGAGTAGTCCTAATAGCAGGAGCTGTCAGCTACTGAGCCCCCGCAATGCATGGGGCCATTTTCCAAAGCTTTACGGACACCATTCGTGATGGTTAAGCATCACAGCAACTTTTTGAGGCAGCTGCATCACCCCGCTTTACGATGAGAAACAGAAGCAGAGAGGTTCAGCACTAACCCAGGGTCGTGCGATGGTGTAGACCCAGGGTGGGATCCAGGCTGGTCTGAACCTCAAACGGCTGGGCAGTCACTCTGGGGGTGGCCTCTGAGCTGACAGCCACCAAAGGTGGTGTCTGCTGGTCCTTTGAAAACTGGTCCTTGAAGCCCCCTTCCCCGGAGCCTCACAGGCGTTTGGTCACTGCACCCATGCCCTACCCCGAATCAGCTGGAAATGTGTTCTAAACTTAATCATAAATTGCTTTGGACAGGGTTTCCCAGGAGGTTCAGAGGAGGCAGAGCTTTCTCTCTCCTTCGCTGGTGGGTTCCTGCCATTTGCTCTCAAGAATCCTCCGGGGGCAGCCCCTGAGCTGGATCCGGTGTCTGGAGCCTCCCTGGCAGCTGGAGGCCTCTCACACTGAAGCCTGGCATGCCAAGACTGTGTCCACAGTTCTGGGTGAGTCTCCTATGTGCTGTCAGCTACTTTTCAAACACTCCTAGGAGGTACATTTCCAACTTTTCTGATAAGGAAATTCTCTAAAAGTACTAGTAACAAATAACTTCTCAGAGTTAATTGGGGCTTACGCAGCAGCAGCACGTGGCCGGCAGAGTTACTTGAGGTTAAACAGCAGCAGCAGTGGGCAAGGCCAGTGGTTGAGGATCTTCAAGTGTCTTCAGCAGATGAGGAGGCACCCAGACCAGCCTGACGAGAAAGAGCTTTGGAGGCAGAAGGGGTGAAGTTTGGGTCCCAGCACTGCCCCTCTTCTTGGTTGCATCACCTCAGACAAATTACTAAACTCTGAACCTCAGTTTCCTCATCTGCAAAATGGGGATAATAATTCTGCTGTCGCCCTCCTCCCTATAGTGATCACGAATGTAAAATGCCTGGCATATAAAGGCTGTTTGAGACATTATATCTATTATTATTAGTCAGCAGTAGCTGGATTACATAGGTACTTTGTAGTGGGGATTTGTGATTGTATCCAAGGCTTATCAATTATGGGTAAAGTGATGGAACATGTAAAACTTGTTGTTTGATTCCCCTCCACTTCCTCTGGGCTCCCTGGGTACAGTCTCCTCTGTAAACTCCCTATTGGCCCACCCCTAACACTCACCTGTCATTGTTTATAGATTCATGTCCTGGATTTTTAGTCTTTTTAATTTATCAAAATGTGTCTGTCATTGTCTTCATATTCCTCAGGACCTCTAGGCCTAATGGCGAATCAGTTGAGGCTGAAATTACCCGCTCCTGCCCCTAGTTTACTGTCTACATTAACATGACTTTTTTCTTCTGTTGTTCATTACAGTAAGTTTGCTATTCCAGGACACTCTTGCCCAGACAAATAAACTTGGTTCTTAAATTACAGAAATTTCCTGAAAGACCCATCAGGTCTTTAACAGGAAGCATTAACAGATAGTACATGCTGGAGATACTTCAAAACCCTCACCTCGAAATCCTCACCTTGCTGTTTTCAACCCCAAACTGCCATATCAGGAAGTTGCCCCCATCCTAGTCAAGGCTCTGAATGGAAAGATCTGTTTTAAGCCAGATTTGAAATTCTCATTGAGATATATATGCCCTTGCCTCTGCCCGCTCAGGGTGCAGTGGGAACACGGGTAGAGAGCCAAGTACAGAGGTTCCCTGGGGACACTGTTGCTGCATGCCTTGGGAAATGCTGCATACACTCCATAGAGACCCTTCCCTGGTGAATTTGCCGGTGGGAGAGTCCTAGTTCTAGCCTCAAAGAGGTGCAGCTTTCTATTCCGTATGACTTGTTAATTACATGATATTTACATATCTATAGTTTAGACCTCACCAAGCCAGAGATTTACTCAGTGTTTTGTGGACAAGAACAACTGAGTTAATTGCAAATACACATAAAGGTTTTTGGAGCCCGAGCCCACTGGCTAGGCCCCGTGTGACGTGCCATGTGGCAATGTCCTGCCTGGACAGTTGCCTCCTAAGGATGGGGGTGGAAAGTTGTTCAAAGGAGAACTTTAAAAATCAGCTTAAAACTGAATCAACACTTGAGCATTTCACCTGAAAGAAGATCATTCACTAGTCTTTGAAAGTTGCATTTGCTTGTTTGTTTAGGGTTCCCCTGGAGATGAACATTAAAATACTGCAAAGTTTTTAAATGTCTGACCAAAATGTCTAATGTGGTGACTTTGGGTAGACCTGGCTTCAGTCGGGAGCAAACAGAGACCACATAACTGGAAACTCCTGGAAGGAGAGACATGCCTCATTTCCTTTTGTTTAGAATCATATGAAACTTGATACTGAACATCCAGAGGAGGTGAATTAGGATTCGGGTCCAAATCTGCCTCAGTCCCATGCGATTGTTTGGTTTACTGAGGTTTCCCAAGGTCTTACATCTTGTATGCTCTGCATTATGATGGAGTTTTTATCAGATAATCTTTCATTAAGCAGCCCATCGAAGTTCAAACCATCCTTAAGTAATATTTATCCAATTTTGAAAGGACAAAAGTAGCAAAGGTGTAAGAAACAAAATCAGAATTGATGACCTGAAGTCATTTAGTTAATAGGAATCTCCATGCATGTTGGGAGCTGCTCTATACCACAAGCTGGGAATGTGAACCCAGAGCCCACCCCAGCCTGGAGCTGCCATTTACTGGCTGTGTGACCTGAGCTGAGTTTCTTAACATGGCTGTGCCTTAGCTTCCTTTACAAAAAATATGAAAATAATAATAGTACCTACCTCACAGAGTGGTTTGAGGATCCCAGGACTTAACACTTATAAACCACTCAGAATAATGTCTGGCATAGAGCAAGTATTATGTACATGTGTAATATTGAATACATAAAAGTAAGTTTAGGGACTTCCTGGTGGTCCACTGGTTAGAACTCTGAGCTTCCACTGCAGAGGGCAGAGGGTACAAAATGAAAATATAGTAACTTAAAAGCTTTCCAAAAATTTATCTTCAAATGGCTAAATGTTTTCCATATAGATTATATTCAGTCAATTTCTGAAATTAGGAAACATGAAATGCTGGCAACATTTAAGGGGAAGTGATTCTTTAAGGTCTTCCCTGATGCATTTCAGTCAGTACTTGTTAAGGCTTCTCATGTGCCTTTTTTCTATTTTTTTGTTCCTTGTTTGCTTTTTTTCTTGTTAAGGTGTCTCATATTCTGATAAGGATATTGTGGGGACTTTGTCATAGGGAAGCCAACCCCTCTTCCCATCTTCTCAAAGGAGGCCTGGTCAGGGATACTCCCAACATGCTGTAGCAACCTCATGAAAGGGACAAATAACCTTCTTTTAAAGCCAGCTTTTCTTCTTTTTGGGCTTCCCTTGTGGCTCAGCTGGTAAAGAATCTGCCCACAATGCAGGAGATGTGGGTGTGATCCCTTGGTTGGGAAGATCCCCTGGAGAAGGGAAAGGCTACCCACTCCAGGGTTCTGGCCTAGAGAATTCCATGGACAGGGTCGCAAAGAGTCAAACACGACTGAGTGACTTTCACTTTCTTCTTCTTAATTAGTGAATTATTCTTCAAGTGCATTTCTTTCATGATTTTGTCCTTTTCTTAGACCTCAGGTGATCACACTTTTGGCCTTGCGTTGTATCAGCTGCTTTCCTTATTATTAATACACTTACCTGGTTTGATGGCAGGTTTTTTGGCCTTGGCCCCTATGTTAATGTCAGCCCTCAGGATCCAGCCCTTCTTTTCTAAAGACTCATATTGCCTGATGCCAGATCATCCTCAGGAGCAGCTGCAAAAACGCTTGTACAGGTTTGTCGGTGGTACCCAGGGGGATGGCCGAGAATGCTGGCTTTAATAAATAACCAACATAACATTGTATTCAGAATGTTCCTCAGAGTGTGGTCCCCAGGGCAGCAGCACAGGCCTTGTCTGGGGACTTGTTAGAAATGCAAGGGTCAGGCCAGCCTGGGACCAAAGGAGACAGAACCTGTGCTTCAATAAGATCCCCAGGGCACACAAGTGCACATTCGCGCGCACGTTGAGTTTGACAAGTGCTAGACTAAGGAAAGGGGCAACAGAGGATGAGATGATTGGGTGGCATCACCGACTCAATGGACATGAGTTTGAGCAAGCTCCGGGAGATGAAAGACCGGGAAGCCTGGCGTGCTGTAGTTCATGGGTTCACAAAGAGTTGGACATGACTGAGCGACTGATCAACAACAGACTAAGGCATGCATGTCATTTGTCATTCAATCCATTGCTTTCAGGCTCAGCTCTGGAAACTTAGAGCTCACAGAAATGCAAAAATGAATAGCATAGCGTGCTATGGATGCTTGGTTTAATCCCATCCCAGAAGTTAGTTTTGTTCTGAGCACAGCTTTGTTTCCTGTACGTGTTGAGAGGGGCCCACTGGTCACTTGGGATATAAGAGGATAGTTCTGGCCTGGGGAGCAGATAGCTAACTAGGGTGCAATCTCTTGGTCCGCCTCCCCTGCCACATTCTGCCCTGGGGGCCTCTGATCTGAGTTTATGTCACATTCTGTGCTCATCCTGTCATCCTCTCTTCTATGTACTATCTTTCTCTCCACCTGAGCAAGGAGCTCTTTGAGGCAGAGGCCATGACTGGTTCCTTTTTGTGTCTCTCGCACCTAGCACAGGGCCTGGAGAATAATAATGCTTCGTCATGCATTCCCTCTAGGAGGGAAACACACGGGCCATCCAGTTTCAGTTTCTGTGATGCTCCCTTAAAATGGGGAAATGAACTGGGATATTTTTGTCCAGGTCCCAGAGGCTGGGGAATGCTTCTCGGTTATGTTTCTGACTGCAGTTCCACTCTGACCTTTCTTGCCAAATGAAACTTCAACTTTACCTAGGGCGAGCTGATGAAAATCGGGAGGAGAGGGGGCGAAGCAAGTACATCTCACTGACTCAGTCCTAACTGTAAGGACTTAATCACTTCCAGTAGCAAATGAAGTTTCAATGCAAATGCCCCCCAGCACCCGGCCTTGACATCTCTAGGCCCCATGTGAAGGAAAGTCTTCAAATTGCTCAGACTGGAGTTTGTCCCATCTTTAAAGAAAAACCCTTCCTTCTGGAAATGACTTATCCTGAGGATGAGGCAGGCAGAAGGAATCAAGGAACTAAATTCAAGGAAGTTGCTGACATGATTTTTATTCTTCTCTCATACCACTTCCCTTCTCCCCAAGGCTCCTGTACTTCTACCTGTCTTGACAGGACCTTTGGCTTCTTGGAGAAAATCAGAGTGCATAGAAGTCTCCCAGTCTGTTGAACTGTTTTCTTTGAAAACTTGGGTTCTCATGTGCTTAGAAATTTGCAAGGGAGAAAGTCTAAGGAAGATTTTCCATGGATTAGAATGTTTCAGTTCTAAAATTTTTCTTTAGGGAACTCCAGGCTGTAGCCACCAACCAGTGGTTTGAAGGTAGGGTAGGTTTAAAAGAAAAAAAAAAAAGAAAGAAAGGAGATGGAGAAACAGGAAGATGATCCAGAGAGGAAAGAAACTGAGGCCAGCTACTCCCAGGTTTATGCAGACAATGGAATCCACCCTGGGCATTAGGGTCCCGAAGAGCATAAAAATTGAATGAAGCCAAGAAGGTGGAAGGCTGGGCCCAATTGGGTCAGAAGAGGCCCCTCTGTGCCGTGAGCCTGGAAGTCATGCCTCTACACATAAGCCCGTCCCCAGGGAGGCCGAGGAATGGTGGGCCACGTCTGTTGGTCCCATCTCTCCAACCCTCTAGCGTAGAACTGGAGTGACTTGTACACTCAACCATGGGGGACAAAGAGGCATGTCTGACTGAGACCCGCTAAGGGAATCATTCCAAAATTGGGAGCCAATTTCCAACCTTGGTTCTCTGAGATTGGAGGTGGATGTCCCTCCGCTACCCCTCTGACCGCTTGTGTGTGTCAGTGGAGGGCTGAACCTGACATTCGTGTGTTAGATCATGCAGCACCTGTGTTCAGGTGCTTTGAGAGGGACAAGGAGTTTCAGCGAGGGCCCTACAGCACCGAGAGATGAGACAGGTAGAGGGGCCACCGCAGTGCTCAGCGCCAGAGGACTGAGGCTGCAGGAGGGGGACAGAGCCGGCTTTGACCACATGGCCCAGTCTACAGCAATACTCTTTACATAGGAAAGATCCAGGAGGCATTGGCCCCTTTTTGGTCTAAGAAGAGGGTAATTATCATAGTCACTTGACTGTGACATCATTTATGGGTCAAGAAAAGGATAACATAAGGGGAGAATAAGCCGAAGTACATAAGTTGTATTGATTGATACACCATTCTGCATTTTATGCAATGCTATAAATTTTCCTTTACTTCTCTTTCTGTCTAGGCAAGAGATGCATTTTAGGGATAAAAACCTTGATAGCATCTAAACCTAAACTTCAAAAGTTACTGATTTCTTATGAAATCATCATCTTCTGTAGAATCATTCAGGAAAATCAGACTGAACTGATGAAAAGACCCAGACTTGGTCAGTTTTATCCTCCAGCTGCTAACAGTAAAATAGGCTGATTTGCAGGTGGATGGTGCTTAAAAGCTGTTAACCACTGAAGACAAGAGTGCATTAACTAAGTTAACCACCTGTCTGTCCTGAAAGGTGACCCCAAACAGGACATTCTCTGCGGACTTGTTCCTTCCCGTGTGAAATACAGGATGTTGTGCAACGGCTTGTATTTCTTCTTCAGCATAGGTGCCTGGCACTCTGCTATGATTTTTGTGCGGATAGTCTTGTGCAATCTTCAGATGGTCCAGTTTGTAAGCGAGGAAAGAAAGGCCCAGAGGTGGGCACCTGCTAACACACGTTAGCGCTGTCCTATTCCTAAGCCCCCGTCCTCATGAACTTCTGATACAGGAGATCTTTCCCAGCTCTAGAAAATGTAAATTCCGCATACTCCTCTTGGCCAAAATAATTTCCTAAAGCGGAAGGAAGGTCCTGGAATAGCTTAAACCAAGAAGATGAAAGCAGGCGACAATGAAGAGCCTTCCAGCTGTAGGCCAAACAGCCTGCCCGCCCCAAGCCTGAGACTGGTGTTTCCTATCACCTTACAACAGCCTCCCTCCCACGCGCCGGGCCGGGGCTGCCTGCAAAGCCCAGCGGGGAGGCTGGTGTCGAGTGTGAGAAGCTGCTCTGTGAGAGGGTTCCGTGGCTGTGGTGAGTTCTCCCACATGCTCTCCGCCTCCGCCTCCGCCCGGGGACTGAATGACTCTGCGTAGGAGACCCACAGCAGCCCCAAGAAAATGAGCAGGATGACTCCGTTTGTAAAAATCTGTTTAATAAATATACATCTTCAAAGTACCAAAATAATTACCAACAAAATACACTATGTGCAGTATTTACAGGAGGGGAACACACACCTTGACAGGTAGTGACTTTTAACCCCACCCCCCCGACCGGTTTAACAAGACACCTGATGGTTATACGTCACTCAACTGGCCCAGCCACAGAATCCACGGTGATTCAACCAACTAGCACAATAAATAAGAGTCCTCTCATCAAATTTTGAATAACCTTCCCTCCGAAACCCCACCAAAGGTGACATTTAAAAGAGCTTATCTCTGAATTCCAATCATCTTTCTTGCCCCCTCTTCCAGAGTTCACAAAAAAGACAAACTGAGGGCTAATCCAGAGTCAAATGTTCCAGACCAGGCAGTGTGGTTATAAGTACACCCCTCCCTTTTTTTTTTTTTTCTTTTTTCTTTTTTTTTTTAGAAAAATAAAACTCTCTGTTTGTACAAATATACAAGTCCATGTTCTTTTAGCTTCTTTCTGAAGCTCATAACGTCAGACGCTGGCCTCCAAGCACACAGTCATCGTAGGGAAGCTAAAAAGAGAAAAAAGGCAGGTTAAACTCACAGGGCTTTGCCAAGGGTGCTGGGATGATGGGGAGGGCTGCTACTGGAAATAACTCAAGTATTCTTAGACTCCATTCTCTATACCCTGAATGTAAATGAACTTCCTGGGCTGAGGGAGTTTTCCTTTAAGGATTCTCTCCTTTAAGAAGAGCGGGGGAAAGAAAAAAACAACAACAAAGACAGGCTCTTGGGATCCTGCTTACACATACTCAAGTTTGAGAGGCTCATTACATTGAGACCCTCAGGATAAGGAGGAACTCTAGGAGCCTTAAAAGGGGGAGGGAGAATGGCCTCTCCTCGTCCTTTCTGCAGAGCCACGACCAAGTTAATCGGGACTCACCTCGTCCTCGGTGAACTCTGACTCGGTGTCATAGCTCTCCTCATCCTCACTCTCTGGCAGCGTCTGCAGGTTCTCTAGGGTCAGCTGGCCCAGCTGCTGCTGTATCCGCGTGCTGGGGCGGCCCCACGTGAGCTGGTACGGTGAGTAGCCCTGGTAGGTGACCCTGTTGACATCGGCCCCACACTTCAACAGGAGTGACACCAGGTCGGGGTTCTGCAGGTCCACTGCCAGATGGAGGGCAGTTCGGCCATTGCAGGGCTCCTGGAACCATAAGGAATTCGAGATGCTTACGGCTGAGTTTGGACGTTCTGCTTGCAACAAAAGCCCGTGACTGTATTGAGGACCAGGCTGGCCTGATGCACTCCATTCGAAGGTGTGAGGCACTCACCTGAGCGTTGACATCAGCGCCCAAGGACACCAACAGCTCCACGATGCCCAGGTAGCCATGAATAGAGGCCAAGTGCAGACACGTGTGGCCTAGAAGACCAAAAGTAAGACAGTATTATAACCACTTGTTTCAACACTCCTCAAGCAGAAGCTTTCACCAATTCTTTTTTTTCTTAATTTATTATTTTCCATTGAAGGATAATTACAGTATTGTATTGGTTTCTGCCATACATCAACATGGATCAGCCATAGGTATACATATTCCTATACCTATGTCCCTATTCTTTTAAGGGACACATTCTTCTTAATTTGAAGAGCCCAGAACCTGGGTTCTGAATTGACTTTAGAAAGGCATCAACTAGGCCTTTATACATGCTTTCTCCATCTTTCACACGTTGAGAGCTTAGGCCTTGCCTGGACTCCTTAAGTCAGCCTGCCTCCCCCTTGTCCACCTCACTTGCCCTCTGATGGGCAGCGCAGCAGGACTTACCATTGTAGTTGGTGGCCTGCAGGATGGAGTGAAGGTGCTGGGTCCCCCGGGGCTGAGTCAGGACTCCCACGCTGGCCAGGCAGCCCTGCTCACAGGCAAGGTGTAGGGGGGTATTTCCTCGAAAGTCTCGGAGCTCAGGATCACAGCCAGCTTCCAGAAGTGCCTCAGCGATTTCTGGCTGGTTAGTGATCACAGCCAAGTGGAGTGGCGTCTACAAACAGAAGAAGGGACAGAAAGGATGAGCCATGGATCCAACCCACTGTCTGTGTTCCCTTGAACCCCAGAGATGTCCTGGTTGTGGGTGCTGCTTTTCCCAGGCGCATACCAGGGGCAAGGCAAAATAGCAGAGGCCCCAGATGGGCTTCATAAAGGCCTCCCCAAATCAATGGAATTTTCTGTTCTAGAATACTGGCTGACACAGGTGTAAAAGATCAGGGCAGATAATGACCAAAGCTTTGTTAATTTAGAAATCATGTGCAAGACCCGGCGTCAGGGGTCAGAGCGGTAGAGAGGTGCGCGGCGGGAGGGCAGCGTACCTGCTGCAGGTTGTTCTGGAAGTTGAGGAAGGCCAGGTCTCCCTTCACTTGGCGGACCACTTCCATGGTCAGCGCCTTCTCTTCGTGGATGATGGCCAAGTGCAGGAACCTGAGGGGAAGAGAGGGAAAACCCCCAGGGCTGGTGAGTGCACTGCGTGGGGCCCGGGGAGGCGCGGCCCGCGGGGGATTGCGCAAGGCCGGGGTTTCTGGAGGCCGAGGCCGCGGTGTTTTCCGCGAGGTTATTATGAGCTGAGTGTTCCTGGCAGGCGCCCAGGGACTTTCCGGGCCCCCCCCGCGCTCGGCGGCGGGCGCCGGCCAGACCGCCCCGCCCTCTCGCCGGGCCGGAACGCCCTGTACTTCCCCTCCCGGCCGCGAGGCGCCCGCCAGCGGGGCAGAAACTCCCGCCCCCCCTTATGCAAGCGGGGACTTCGCGTCCCCGCCGCCGCCCCGCCTCCGACCGAGGGGACCCGCACGGGGGGGGCGGGTGTGTGCGGGGGGTGCGCGCGGCTGCAAAGCAGAGCCGCGGGACCACGGCCCCGGGAACCAGCCCCGACCCCGGGCCCCCGCGACCCCCGCCCCCGGCCCCCGCCATCCCCCGGCCGCCGCGCGCAGCCGTGCACCTTTGCACGGCCTCGGAGTCGGTGCACAAACCCCGGTGCGCGGCCGCCGCGCAGGCCCCGCGCCTGGGGCTGCAAGCCCGGCGCCCCAACCCGGCCCCGCCGCCCGGGCCCGCGACACTTACGAGTCTCCGTCCTCCGTGAGCTGCTGTTTCCAGGGCTCGGCGCCGCGCGGCGCCTCCTGCGGCTCCAGGCGGATCTCTCGCAGTTCCTTCACCATCTGCTCGTACTCCTCGTCCTTCATGGAGTCCAGGCCGCTGTCGTGGCGGTCGTCCAGCAGCCGCTCCTTCTTGAGCGCGTCCCGGGGGCCCTCCATGGCCCAATCTTGGCCGGGCTCGGCAGGCTGGAACATGGCGCGGTGAAGGCTCGGGCGCTGCTCCCCAGGTGCACGGGCCGCGGGCTGCGCTGCGCGCTGGCTGCTCTCGGAGTGGCGGGCGGGCGGGACGACGGGCTAGGACTGTTGTGGGCTCGGCAGCGCCGCCGCGGCGCCCTATAAACGCTGGCAGGGGATTTCTCCGGGGCGGGGTCAGGCGCGGGGAATTTCCAAGCCAGTCAGACCAGAAAAGAGAACTGGCCTCGTCCTCTGCTAGGGGGAAAAAGAAGCCTAAACCCCGCGCCCGGGTTCATCAGAGAAACTCCCTGTGATGAGCCACTGGGGTCATGTACAGGGAACTTTTTGATGAACGCTGAGTGGCTGGAAAGTCCTCCTGACCGGGCCCCCTCCCGGGGTACTTCCCTGCAACCTGCACGCAGTAATCCTGGCCCTCTGCAAGAAGCTCTCTTTCCCTGGGTTTTCCCTATATGATCGATTTGATTTAGGGTCGTCAGCTGCTGAGATCCCAAAGACGCAAGCCTGCAGTCTGGTTCTTCACTGGGGTTTACCGACCTGCAGGTCTTTTCCGGTTTGTTTTTTTTTTTTTTTTTAAATCTTTTGAAAGCACTAGTGGAAATGTTGGCCGGGTGTAGGGATTCACTTCCCCAAAGCTCTCTGCGGGGAGGATGCACTGGTCGGGGGAAGGTCGTCGGCTGCCTCTGCCTTCCTGCCAGTACCAGGCTCTTAGCATTGTAGCCACCCCCAGCCCACTCTCCACCCCCGGGAAGAAGTTTCTAAAGCTTTTGTCATTAAAAGCCTAAATGCTTGGGGAACCCTCAAATCATTTCCTTGGGATTAACAATCCTGTTGACTGGGGGAGAGGCAAGCACTCTGCCCTGTATGCAGGAAAACGGTGAAAACGACTATGGTATTTTTCAAGGCAAGCAAGGTATGAATCTTTGTAGCAGAGGTTGTAGATCCCTTGCAATAAGGAAATAATTATGGAAGTCGGGTTCCCTGCTCTGCGCTGTGCTGCTGCAGGGAACAGACCCTGAACCTACACTAGTTCTGGGTGCTCCACTGGGCGACTTTGCAGAAGCACTTGGGGAAGGTGGCTGAAGAATGGGTAGACTAGAGCCTTATCCAAGATGGGGCCTTATGGATGGCTAAGAAATTAGCTGCAGGGCATAGTGCCGGAGGCTCAAGGCAGCCCATGGTGCCCTGCATCCTGCCTCTGCTGTCTCCTTGCTCTCCTGCCTGGGAGAGACCTGCATGGGACCTATGCTTGCCATAGGGTAGGCACTCCAGGTTCACCACCCTCCTCTCACCTGCAGAAATAGAATCTGGGCTCTCTGCCCCACCCCCACCTCCTAGTCAATGAGAGGTATGCATTCATCTATTTCTAGAATTGGTCCAGGCAAAATAAAGAAACTTGGGTCACAGTTCTTCAGAATAGGTCCCAGGGAGCCTCTGTAGTTTTGCAGAGATTTCTGGTGATTATTGCAATCATCTTCAGCTTAACTGACCATGTACTAACCAACGCTTCTCCATTCTTCATTTCCCCTTTCCATTCCCCTATGTCCAGTATCTCAGTGTAGGGAATCTGGGTCAGTGGGAGTGAGAGACAAAATATGAGGAGGGAAAAAAGTAAAATCAAGAAGTAAAACTGTCAGGGTAGTAATGGTCATATATTAAAATGAAAACTTCTCAGTGATAGAGTCCATATGGCCTCTGCAGGCCTGTGATACACAAATACCTAAGTATTAGGGGAGGTGCAATGGAGGCTCTAGGAGACCTCAGTTCCCAGTTCTACCTCTAATTACCTGCATATTTGTTGGAGAGATTAGCTGCCTTTGTTATGGGATACCTGCTTTCATAATAAGATTGGGTTTAATGCTGTTTAGACTTTTTTTCCAGATTAAAAGTTGTATTACTTGGTAACAAATGCTCGTGTATCTTTGCTTAAGGGTGACCACGTCTCTTAGAAACATCACAGTATGAATTTTTGAAGGGCTCCAACATTTTATGCTATACATTGTTAATTCTCAGAACTAATCTTGTAAGAAAGGAACTATTGTTCCCACTTTCCTAAAAAGAAACAGATGCAGATAAATTTACCTGGACATTCCATGGCAGTTTATCTAATTTCTATCCCAGCCTGTTTGGCCAAAACAGTCATGGTATTAACACTTTTGGAAACGCCTTGTGAAAATGAGACTGAATACACTTTAATTTGAAAGATATGCAAAGTATTTTCTACTCCAATTGTTAGGTAAAATAGAGAGTAGATGTTACCCCATCTGGGGATTTTCATATATAAAAAATACATTAAAAAGGTACAGAAATAGCAAACTCTGACTGCCCCACTTACAGAGGTACCTTAGAAGACAATTGTCAGTGGCAGGTTTGAAAATGATCATGGGAAAAAGTCATGCATAAGTCCAAAGTATCTCAGGAATACGTTTCTTTGCACCCCCTGTGATGGTTTTCTGCAGCTGCAGCCTTGGGCAGCTGGGGGGTCTTTATTCCAGATTGTTTAGTGTGACACCTAGTGGTAAGAGACAGGCCTAGGTAGTCAGTGATTTGTCATGGCGCCTTGGAACTTTTGAAAAGACCCTGATGCTGGGAAAGATTGAAGGCAGGAGAAGGGGACGACAGAGGATGAGATGATTGGATGGCATCACCGACTCAATGGACATGAGTTTGAGTAAACTCCGGGAATTGGTGATGGACAGGGAGGCCTGGCGTGCTGCAGTCCATGGAGTCGCAAAGAGTCGCACACGACTGAGCCACTGAACTGAACTTGGAAGTTTTGGGAGGTGCTGAGCCTTGATGACCTGTCCCTCTGGTGGTGATTCCCAAGGAGGTACCTTTTGTTTTCCTGCAACCGGGGAGACAGTTTTGGGTAATGTGATCCAAAAAGTTTTCTCTCTGTCATATGCTCTGAATGGTTTAAATCAGCAAACATTACATTTTGGGTGACAGAGGACATGCTGGGAAGTCAGAAAACGGCAACAGGTGGAGCAGAAGACAGCAAAACTGACTTTTGGTTTAGAAAGACCTTTACAGACTTATAGAGTCCTCCCTACCTCACTGTGAAGCATTTTAGCTAATCTTGACCATTTTAAAGATGTTAAAACCTCTTAAAGTCACGTTAAAGCCTTTTTTTTTTTTGGACTGTGGCAGGCAACTTGTGGGATCTTAGTTCTCTCCCCACCTCTCCAATTGGACCTGGGCCCCAGCAGTGAAGTCCTAACCACTGGACTGTCAGGGAATTCCTTTCTTTTGTTTTCTTAATACAAAAGGCAAAAGAATGAGTTAACCTTGAAGCGGCCCAGGAGCAGCCCTGGAGAAGCAAGCATCATGGACAGGATGGCCAGTGATGCTTGCTTGCTTCACTGGCAGAAGAAGCACTCACGTGGGAAAAGGAACACCATTAAGGCCTGGGGGGGCTGCAGGCACCTCGTGTGGGGAATGCACAGTGTGGACTGAACCTCATGCCTGAAGTGTCCAGTGGCCTGGCAGCGTAGAGATTTTTCTGTAAGTTCAACCAGGTGGTCAAGCATATTTGACTTTTCTTAATAGCATGGGCAGGGTGTCCTGTGTCAGTTGCCAAAACTTGTTTTAGCTCCAGCAAACCAAGCTCCTGAAGAAGCCTGTCCATGGCTCACTGCGGCCAGGCTGGAAGAGGGAAGAGCTATGACAAGAGCCCTGGAGGGCAAGCAAGACAGGCAGGCTGCTGATGGATGCCCCACTGTGAAATTCTGAATTTATATTCTGCCTCGAATCCCAGTCTTCCTTCCTGCTGTGGTGGTTAGCAACCACCTCTGTCCATCCCTCTCAGAACCTGGGGCTCTCAAGCTCTGGAGCATTCTCCATAGAAAAGCAGCTGTCAGGACTTGCGCAGTGACCTGAAAATAAGGCTGTCAAAGCCTTCACGGGTTTCTTTAGCTATAAATCCTGCAGTTTAACGGGACTCAAAGTTTTAAAGGGTCTTAAGCTCCTCCCCCCACTTTCCAGTAGGGCCCAGGAAATTTTTGCAGATGCGTGAAGCTGGCCACATGAGTCCGAGAGAGAATGGTGACATCTCTGACAGAGGCTCTCACACTCAGCTCAGATAATTTTTGCCAAGCAGCACTTGAAGTTCAGCACTGACATTCCATTGTTAAAGAAAAAAAAAAAATCAGAAAATGAATTTTAATGTGAAAAATCTCAAATCTTAAAGCGTTGTTAAAAAAGCAAACAAAATGCATTTCTGCATCCTTTGACTAAATCGAGCCTGCAGGCCCTGAGTTTATAACCTCTTTTTCAGCCAAGGTATGATGTTACTTTGGGTACTTGGAGGCTAAGCACCTTTGGGGCAAGGCACCTGCCTTCGCCTCCCTTAGCAACATCAGGGCTCTGCTCTCTGTGTAACTGTAACCAGGGGCTGAGAGTGGAGTCTGTCCCTCCAGAAAGCTCCATCTGCCCCTGCAGGCAGGGCTGGAATCGCTGGAAGAGAGTTCTGTCTCCTTCCCCCAAAACTTTCAACACTATCCTGTAAAATAAGTGTAACAAGTTCAACAAAACTCTGATTTTTCTTACAGAGATTACTTAAGTTTTTAAAAAATACTCACATGGTTTCATTTTTTTTTCTTTTTTTTTTTCTCTTTGTTATTTTGTTTTAACTCACATGGTTTCAATAAACCTCTCCTTGAGGTGTTCCTGCTCCGCAGGTCTGCCTGTTGGATAACCAGCTGCTGCCAGGGATGGGGGTGGGGGTGGCCCGCACGTGTTATCTGTGACCAGAATTCCTGGTTCTCCTTTTCGGCTGTTTGTTGGCAGTAACCAAGCTACAGGTGTGAGGGTGGTTCATGTTCTGTTGTGTTCACGGAGGAGGACTTGGATTAGGGAGGGGGTGGAGGTTTAAGAGCACATTGCTTCTGTATGTTTGCTGTTGTTTCTGCTGTGTAAATTCACTCTGAGTTCAGTCAGGGTCCAAGGCAGCAGAGCACCAGGGCCTCTCCAAAGGACATGGGACCTGAGAGGGAGGAGGTCCCTGCTCTTGGTAGATAATCAGGGAGGAGGTCATGATCCTTCTCAGTGTCAGAGCACCTCCAGAAGCTGTATGGGGATGTAGATTTTTTTTTTTTTTTTTCCCTGTGTGGTCTAAAGTTTTGGGAATGGTTTAGGTCAAAGGTAAGTAGAATCATAGCTGCATCACAGATAATCATAGATTTGCTTCAGTTTATAAATAGAGTGAAGATTTAGGAACCTTAATCCTCAGCCCTTTCTTGTAATGTCCTTTTTGACCCTCTGTTCTCTGGAATAGAGCCCCAGCTAAGTATTGGACAAGTATTGAAAATCAAGATATGTCTTGGAGTCTTCTCTCTGAGGCTGTTAATGATGGATACTTATAAAAAAAATTGATTCTGAATGTTATTCTTAGGCTTTTTATTTTTAATTTTTCAATTGAAGTATAGTCGATTTACAATATTGTGTTAGTTTCAGGTATATAGCAAAGTGATTCATATATGTACATGTATAGTGTATATATTTCATATTATTTTCTATTATAGGTTATTATAAGATACTGAATATTGTTCCCTGGACCAAACAGTAAATCCTTGTTGCTTACCTATTTTATATGTAGTAGTGCATTTTTGTTAATCTCATACTCTTAGGCTGACTTTTAAATGCTGAAAACAAATGAGAGACAGTAAGAGGAAGGGTTCCAAACAGAAGCCATGAGCAGGGAGAAAGGGGGAAACTGACATGGGACATTTTTCCTTTGTTGCTGAGTCTCAGCCATCAGAATCCAGTCCCATGACTGTGACATATTCCCTCTGGATAAATCACTCAGCTTGGCTCCAAAATTCTCATCATTTCCTATATCCCACGCTGTTTATATAGGCCACAGTTCAGGGATTATTTTAACCAAGAACACCGACATTGTCAGTAAATGAGGTAAATTTATGTGTCACCAAATCTTTAACGCTAGTATTTGAAAAATGGGCCATTGAGAAGAGAATATAAAGAGCACGGGAGACAGGGAATCGGTGTGCCCCTGCATTCCCTGACTGAAACTCAGGAGCTGGGGGAACGTGCTCGGGGGTGAGAGCACTGGATGTGGGTCTCGGTAAATAATCTATACAAACGTGGTGATGGAGAGACGCAGGGAAGCCCACGTACAACCTGGTGAAAGGTAGGCTCTGCTGTCTGGAGGGGCTCAGAGTCACCCCCAGGTGGCCAGGGCGTCAGGGCAGCAGGGACAGGGAAGGATGAGTGTTCACAGGAGAGAGAGGAGCAGCGGCTGGAGTTCGGGCTGGGGTACAGAGCCACGGTGGAATTTTCCTGCTGGAATGGCAGAATCCAGACAGGATGAGGAGCTCAGTACGGATGGTATTGTCTGCAGCGACATCTTCAGGCTGTCCGTGGAATAACTTCTCCGAGGACCCATATTTTCTTAAGGATGGGATTTCGGGCAAGTTGGGTGGAAGATGTGTCCAGAGACTGGGTATTTAGGTGTGACTCTAGTGCATCATTTATCACAGTTTCCCGGAAAGCCGTGCATACTCCTGCTCCTGAAATCCCTCTAGCCGATCAGTTCAGTGTATCCTACTTTTGATATGACTCCAACCCGCGTCCTTCCGTTTCCGTTGTCCCCACATTAGTGTGGACCTTGTTTAATGACAGTAGCGTTTCAAGTTATTTATACTAAATTAACTGAACACTTACCATGGCTGGCACTTGATGTACTTTATCCTATTTAATCTTCACAAGTGTTGTCCTAAATGGGGGTTGTTTTCTGCTTTGAAAGGTTAAGTCACTTACCCAGAAAGCCAAAGCCAGCATTCAGACCCATCCCCTGTGCACACTCCGACAATGTGGCTTGACTGTTCCTACTTAAAACTTTTTCAAAGGGATTGGCACAAATTATGTGTTATATTTTTTGTAGTAATAAAAACACATAGACACAGAACTTGCACTTGGTTGAAAAAGTGGTTAAAAATTCAAATAGTAGAAAAAAAAAATTCAAATAGTATCAGAGGGTTACAATGAGACAATTAAATTTCCTTTCACTAACACACATTTTTGTCCTGTTATTTCCTGTAACAGGACCTCTAATGACTTGCCATGACCTGCAGGACAGAGTTTTGAGCTCCTCAGGCAGCATTCACAGCCCTCCAGAGTCAGAGTCCGCCCAGTTTGGCCACCCTGGTCCCCCTTTCTCCCCAGCACCAGCACTCTGCTCTTGGGGATCTGGTCTGTGTTGGGATATATCCCCTGCTGTCCCTCCCTGCCCAGGGACCGGCTTCCTTCTACTACTTCCTTGCCAGGACCTACCTTTTCCAAGAGTCTTTCGCTCTGTTCCTTTCCCCAGAGTACTCTGCCCAGTTTTGAATCCTTCTGATTCTTATGGCCGGGCTTGTACATGGGGTCTGAGGTCACACGTTGACTTGTACTGCTTAGATATTGCTCGTTGTCCCCTTTCGACTCTAGTTGGACATGGAGATGGGGGTGGAATGAGCCCTGCTGGGACGGGTGGAGAAAATTCATGTCTTCTGTGTCTCTTTTGTTCAGTCCGTTGTTTAAAGTGCAAGTATCCTCTTTTCAGAGCTGACATAATTGTTCTTTAAATGGTAATTTAAAAAATATTTATTTATTTATTTTGGCTGTGTTGGGTCTTAGTTACAGTACTTGGGCTTCTATCCACGTGTGGTGTGTGGACTGCAGAGCACTTTGGGCTCAGTACCTGTGGAGTGCGGGCTTAGTTGCCCCATGGCATGTGGGATCTTAGTTCCCTGACTGGGGATGGAACCCACTTTCCCTGAATTGGAAGCAGATTCTTAGTCCCTGGATGACCAGGGAAGTCCCAATACTTGTTCTTTGACTCTTCTTCTGTTAATACCTCATTCTTCATCCAGTCAACTCTTCTCTGTCTGGAAACGATCTCAAGAGCTCATCTGAAAAAAAAAAAAAAGAGCTCATCTGATCCAGCTTCTGCCATGGAGTAAGGTTTTACCATTCTCATTTTACAGAGGAAGGAGGCATTGTGGAATAAAGACTGTTAGGACAGAAGGCAGATGACTCCTCCTCAGAACCTTCAGTACAGAGATAGATGAGGTCCTGGAAGCTTGCTTATGCTTTAGTCCAGTTCCTCAGGACGAGAGACCAAAGAGTAAGTTGAGGCAGAAACTCTAGGTTAGAGGAAAGATAAGTATTTGCCGAGAGTATTTCCCATGGCAGAAATCCTTGGGGGGCATAATGGAATGAGGAGAAGAAGGCTGAATGGGAATCAACTTAGTTGATTGAGAGGTTGCCCAGCAGGGTGTGTCTCATCAGAGCTCCCATCAATGGACTGCAAGGCTGAAGGCCTGTGGACACGTGGTTGGGTTGGACCCACTGGAGGAGTAGCTGTCCTTCTAGGGTGATCTATTAGAAGCAGGAACATTTTCAACACAAAAGACATCTCAAGAGCTTGACCTTGTATCACAAAGCATACAGCAACTAACATTAAAAAAAGTCGCTCGGTCACGTTCAACTCTTTGCGACCCCATGGACGATACAGTCCATGGAATTCTCCAGGCCAGAATACTGGAGTGGGTAGCCTTTTCCCTTCTCCAGGGGATCTTCCCAACCCAGGGATCGAACCCAGGTCTCCCCCATTGCAGGTGGATTCTTTACCAGCTGAGCCACCAGGGAAGCCCCCAAGATATGGAACGCTTCACAAATTTGCGTGTCATCCTTGCACAAGGGCCATGCTGATCTTCTCTGTATCGTTCCATTTTTATTATATTTGTGGCAGAAGCGAGCACCAACTAACATAGTCAGTACTTAAAAAGCCTAAGAACGGTAGATGGTGTGTCATATACCTCATTCAGACAACATCTAGAATAATTCATTTCCCAGATGAGTTTTCCTTCAAGAGCAAATCCTAGTGAGGAGTTCAGGTCTTTCTGTGCAGGCTCTAAATCTCAAGAGCCAGATCACAGAGAACTTCATTCAAATAACATGACATGTGACCGTACACAAAACAGTTTTGTAAAAGAAGCACAGGGAGGCTTAGATGTGTTAGGTGTCAGGGCATCTTTGCAACTTTCCACTGTTAAAGGTTTTTACCTTCTCACTTCAAGTCTGTCTTCTCACTTCAGGTCTAGCAATTCATCAGGCCAGCCCTGGGTGATTCATCTTGGCAACAGCAGGATTGAAAATTAACATAGAGGTGCATGAGTCGGGTGCTGTCTGTAGGGTGTTGAACTGAGGCTAAAAATAGGTGGGGGTTCCTGGGGAAGGCTCTTTCGTGGCCACAGGCACCACAAAAGGAAAACTCGCAGGGGAAATCTGCCCACAAGAGAAGACAAAAGCCCCCGCCTCTGTCACCCCTTTTGCCCCACAGGAAAAGCTCGAGGTGACAGTGAATTTGGTGCTTTCAAAATGTCACAGCCCCCACAGACAGGCTGGCCTTCCTTCCCACCCCAGGCTTCCCATCAGAGTCTTTCCCGCTGAGTAAATTCACTTTCTTAGTTCCTGCTGCTCCAGGATCCAGCACGGACGTCTGTCCCTAACTGCCTGCAGCTACGTTTAGACAAAGGACTGGTTACGCTAAAGGAAATGTGACATATTGACACGCTTGACTAATACGAAAAAAGCAAATCCCTAGAGAAAAAGTGTTGTGTATATAAAGAAAAAATAAACGTTAATTTGTCATTGTCAAGCATTTATTAAGCACTTTTCTGCCAGACACTGCTGATGTCTAAAGATACCAAAAAAAAAAAAAAGTTCCTGGCTGTCAGGGAACTTATAGGCTGGGGAGAGAATCCGATCCAGGAGTGATTTGAGTAAGGAGTGATAAAGCCTGAGGTTGAAGGGAGAACAAAGTGTTCTGGGAGCATAGAATTAGGGAAATTAAGGCAGGCTGCGAGTGTTGGTAAAGGAGAGTTGTTTTTTTTTAACTGAAGTATAGTTTATGTATAGTACTATAAAAGTTATAGGTGTAAAGTATAGTGATTCACAATTTTAAAGGTCATGCCCCATTTATAGTTATAATAAAATATTGCCTATATTCCCTGTGTTGTACAGGTATCCTTGTAGCTTATTTATTTTATACATAGTAATTTGGATCGCTTAATTCCCATACCCCTTTGTTGTCCCTTCCCCCTTCCCTCTCTAGACTGTAACCACTGGTTTGTTTTCTGTGTCTGTGAGTCTGTTTATTTTTTGTTATATTCACTAGTTGGTTGTATTTTTTTAGATCCCACTATCACTGATATCATCCAGTGTTTGTCTTTCTATGTCTGATTTGTTTCATTCAGCATAATACCCTCTAAGTCCATCTATGTTGTTGCAAATGGCAAAATCTCATTCTTTTTTCTGGCTGAGTAGTATTCCATTGTGTTGTATTCCATATATATGGAATATATATATGCACACACACCCACATATATATCACTCCTGAAAGAAGTCAACCCTGAATATTCATTGGAAGGACTAATGATGAAGCTCCACTATTTTGGCCACCTGATATGAAGAGCCAACTCATTGGAAAAGACCCTGATGCTGGGAAAGTTTGAAGGCAAAAAGAGAAGGGGGCAGCAGAGGATGAGATGGTTAGTTAGCATTACCAACTCCATGGACATGAATTGGAGCAAATACCAGGAGATAGTGAAGGACAGGGAAGCCTGGGGGTCACAAAAAGTCCTACAAGGTTTAGTGACTCAACAACAGAATACACACACACACACACACACACAAACACACACACACACACACACCACATGCTCTTTATCCATTCATTTTTTGTGGACCCTTAGGTTGTCTTCATATCTTGGCAGTTGTAAATGATGCTGCTGTGAACATCGAGGTGCACGTACCTTTTCAAATTACTGTTTTCCTTCCTTTCAGGTATATACTCAGGGGTGGAACTGCTGGGTCATATGGTAACTCTGTTTGTAGTTTTTTGAGGAACCCCCCCCACCCCATACTGTTTTCCATAGTGGCTGTACCAATTTACATTCCCACCAGCAGTGTGAAAGGGTTCCCTTCTTCCCACATTTCCCCCAGCATTTGTTATTTGTGTTCTTTTTGATGATGGCCATTCTGACAGGTGTGAGGTGACAAAGGGCAGCTTTTAAGGGACAAGTGAAAGTCAGAAAAGTGGGGGGAAGGACATGCCAGGAGGAGGTGGAGTCTGTGGTGAAGCACCCAAGTGTGAAACAAGCAGTTGCACGTGGGCTGGTGTGGGGTGGGGAGACGAGAGTGTGGGCAGGAAGGAGATGAGGCAGATCCATGTGACTGAGCAGAGAAGCTGGAACAGTGCCTTCAAACCTATGGAGAGCCCCTGGGGGATTTTGTTTGAATTAAAAAAAAAATTTTTTTTTTTTTTTTGGTTGCACCGAGCAGTATGAGGGATCTTAGTTCCCCACCTGGGGATTGAACCCAGGCCCCTTGCCGTGGAAGCACAGAGTCCCAACTGCTGGACCACCAGGAGGGTCCCTGGGGGGTTTTACATGGTAGCTGGCATCAGTGTGCTTTGGGAGACAGTGTGTGGCAAGCAGACTACTGTGGGTTAGGCATGGAGCTGGTGGCCAGTGAAAGGCAGTGACGGGAAAGTGAGGGCAGAGATGGCTAAAGAGATCCGAGAGTGGGGACAGAGAGGATGAGACGCAAGGGGAGAGGAGGCGGCATCGGGGTGGGCTGCTTAGTGGGAAAATCGGAAGAAGAGTGGGTAGGGGAAGTGATGGGTTCTCTGTTGGATGTTTTCATCTCAGGGGACCCAGAAACACATGACAGGTGATTGAATGTGGAGATTTATCTCTAAGAGAATAAAATATTTGGGAGTCGTCCGCTTACTCGAGAAATAGCTGAAGTCAGGGTGAGGACAGAGTCACCCAGAATTGCATGTAGATTCTGAGAATCAACATGGGAACACCAGCACTTAAGAAGCTGAGGGTAAGAAGCCAGGAAAAACAAACAAACAAAAAAAAAACTGAGAAAGAACAGCTCGAGACAGGAGGGAAATTGGAAGAGGGGGCTGTCCCAGAAGCTGAAAAAGGCGAGAGGTATGAGAAGATGGTCATCGGAAGAGGCGTCCAGTGTGGCAAGATTGTGTGTCTGTACAGATTGCTCAGCAATTCAGGAAACTTGAGGAAAGGCCAGATTGAAAGAAAAGAAAGTTTTCCTTAAGATAGAATGTTGAATTACTTCAAATACACATTTATAAGTTTAAGTAAAGAGGTTCTTCAGGGCTGTGATTGTAAGATTTACCAGTAGTACGTTGAAAACATGCAAGAAAAATTTAGCAGCTGTTTCATTTTGTAAGTGAAGAGACAGAGGTAGGTGAGGCTAAGGGATGTACCCAACTCAGGGATGTTGGATGTGACCAACTTAGGTCACACAACTAAGTAGCCCAGGGCTAGAATCCATATCTCTGGATAATTTAGCCCTCCGCTGTTTACCCAGTGATTAGTTCTCAAACTGCAGCTTGCCTTAGAGTCACCAGAGGGCTTTTAAAACTAGATTGCCTCACCCCCGCCCCCCCTCTTCCCCCACATGCCCACCTCTGGAGATCTTTGTCCTGTAGGTCCTGGCTAGGGCTTGAAAATGTCTTTCTTACAAGCCACAGGTCCTCTATTGCTTCTGGCCGGGGACCACACTTTGAGAACCAGTGCTCTAGATGCTTCTGAACATTTAAAAGTAGGGAGGATTCTAGAAAGCAGCTGGGTTTCCCAGGATGCTTGACTATTCTCTAAGAAACTCTCAGGATATTAATTCGCTTGGAAAGAACTTCATGTGAGTCAGTGTCCCTGTGGAAAGTATGAGTATGGAACTGGACTTGATTCATTCAAAGCTCTGTCCTGAGTGCCCACGCTGTTCTAGACACTCTTCTTGGCATGGGAGATACAGTCCAAAACCCTGCCCTCAGGGAGCTTACCTTGTTTAGGAGACAGAAATATACCAGATAAATAAGTAAAATATAGAATACACTAGTGAGGGTGTTTAAGAGAAAAATAAAGTCAGAGAAAGGAGTAGCAATGTCAGGGCAGGAGGATATACTGAAATTTTAAGCAGGGTGGCTGGGAAGATGAGAGGGCAACGGTGAAGTAAAGACCTGAAGGGATGGAGGGAGTGAGCTGGGTGAGTGCAAAGGCCCTGAGGTGGGCCCTCTTGGAGACACAGCAGGGAGGCAGTATGGGTGAAGTGGAGTGAGTCAGGGGAAGAGTAAGAGGAAATGAAGTCAGAGATCTCAGAAAGCCAGGTCAATGCTGGGATCTTAGGAATGGATTTCTCACATTTAGGAAATTCCTCCATAAAAAGTTACTTCATTCCTCTCGTACTAATCCATACTATCTCCTGCTAAGGGAACATTAGATCCCCAACTTGAGCTCTGGCTCTAGGGATACTGAAGGGTTATAGAAATTCCCTCCACAGAGTGGCTAAGAGTTTGCTCAGATGCTTGTTTTCTTCTCCAAACAATTGACCACAGGCCCGTCTGCAGGGACAGACCTAGGAGGAAATGTGTTTCTATGACCACCTTCTCCATGTGTATATGCACGGCCCCATCCCCCCTTCCTCATTCATGTCCCATCCTACGCCCACCTCTTCACTCAATGCTGAGAGAACTTCCCTGGCAATGTCTGCCACATTTTTTCTGTATTACAAATGACATTGTCCGCACTTCTGGGAAAAACGGACCCCACCCGCATGAGTCTTGGGCGGTGGCTCAGACCTCCAGTTTGTCAGCCTGCATTCTTTTTATGGTCAAGACTTTTGGATCCTGGCCCACCCCACAACCACCTGTACTGGGGAAAGAAAAAATCCAGTGCATTAAAGGACAGCCTAGGATGTTTGTCTTTCTGGAAGATTACTGAATTTACATTTGAATGTATAGAAGGCAAACTATTAGGCTTGATGGAACATTGTTCTAAGAAAGCCTTGTATTTTCTTATATTTTCACACACACAGTCTGACCTCGAATAGGATTGGATCTATAGCCCAGCAAGGTGTTTGTGGTCTGTGAAGTCTCAGGCTAGGTCCTGCCCCAACACACAGGACCAAAAAGATGTAGTCCTGGGGTCTGGGGGTTTATATCCTAGGCCTCTGAGAATAGCGGAGTATTTATGAGAATTTATATTTTCATGTCAGGACATGAGACGTATTTTCTAGCAGAACAAAAGAGAATTCTAAGCTCCCCTCACAATTTGATTTTGAGTCTTCAGTGACCATATCTGTTTCCTTGAGTGGAATATAGTTTCGAAGCTAATACTAATATTGACAAATTAGTAAGTTATCTGTGGGTTAAAATGATAAAGTTTTGGATTTAAGAATAAATGAGTTTTCACTGATGACTTTTCTTTCCAGACTTGAATTTCAGGCTCTTAGTGGCCCATGTAGCGTAGAGGGTGAGTTTCCCCACCTCTCTGGAACAGCAACTCTGTCCCATCCAGAAAAATATACCACCTGTAGGCTGCTCTAGGAACTTAGGTGACCTGTCCCACTCCTGGAGTCTGGGGGCTCTTTGGCACAGGGACATTTTTTGTCGATCTCAGGCTGAAGTGACCTTGAAGGTCAGTTAGTTCAAGTACTCCTTTTATGTTAAAGTGTGTCTCAATATCCTCACCAAGTGGTCTAGCAACTTTGGTAAAACACCTGTAGTGTTTGCACCTAGGAAGGACATTAAGTGAGAGGAGAGACCCCAGTTCTATTTACTGAAGAAGGCCTTTGTGCGGGAGCTGAGTTTTGGTGTGGTTAATCTGCTCAGTTCAAATGAAAGTCAGTTCAATTAAAAGAGAGGAAAAGGAAACTTGGCCAATGTCTCTCTTCTTTTGCCAAATGAAACAGTATTGTGGATGCAGAATGGAGACTATCTTTTTGGAAAACAGCTAAATGGCAAGCACCCTACACTCGTATTTCCCTTCTAATTAAAAAACAATGCCATTTTTTTAAAAAAAAAAGGAAAAAGAAAAAACAATCCCAAATGCCAGACCACAACAACAAAATGTTTTACAGTGCCCCCACCCCAATAAACTCTCATTTCTTGTCTCCACCAACAAAAACAAATTTTATGGCCCAGTCTGTACATGAATCACTCTGTGGAAATGATAGCAAATGCAATAACCCCAGACAGCTGCAATTATCTAAATGTCTCCTTATTAGCCATTTGAATGGTTGAAGGCTTATAATCAAATCAGAATGAATGCAAATCGAAATCTAATAGAGCTTACATCCGTTTGATTAGGTATCAGAATTTGATTCCGATATTGTTAAGTTACAGATATGGCCCATCAAGTCACACTAGAAATACATTTTATAACCTTAATGGCAAAAGGAGATGGATTCTTTCAATAAACAAGGCAAACTGGAACTGGTTTGTACTGTGCCAGCGCCACCTACCGGGATTTAGTGGAACTGCTGAGACCATCTTTCCCTCGAAGTGGGGCACGACTATTTGTTGTCTGATTCCAAGAAGATTTTTGAAAATTAAGCAAGAGATACTGCCCACGTTTGTAATTCTATAATTAAATATGACTAGTGATCATGGAGAATATTAATAATGATTATTTCTGGGAGGATGTGTGTTGGCAAGAACTAGGGGTAAAATTGGCTGGACTAGGTGAGCCGAGTTAATGGAGCGCTGCTGGGTGAATAGCGGCAGAAATGAGCCTTAGCACTCCCCTGTCCTGGCTGACTCCATTCCTGCCCTTCTCTCTGCTAATGGAAGATTCACTTACTGTTTGCAATACCTCTGGAATAAACAACATGTACTGAATCTCCGCTGTGGTACAAATACAGTCTCAAAATCCTGTTGAGTAATAGAAATATAAACTGTCCCTTCCTCAGGGAGTCTGCAATCAGTTCTGTGAAGAGTTTGGAAAAAATACACAATACCTCATAGTAGCAATTAAGGGCTAACTTTTGTCATATAGTAGTCTGCTAAGAAAGAATGGTTGGGATGGAAATTTTAAAAAATTGAAGTATAGTTAATTTGCAATATTGTGTTAGTATACAGCAAAGTGATTCAGTTATATATATATGTATATATATGTATATACATATATTCTTTTTCGTATTTTTTCCGTTGTAAGTTATTATAAGGTATTGAGTATAGTTTCCTGTGCTAGACTGTAGGTCTTGGTTGTTCACCTATTTTATATGCAGTAATGTGTATATGTTAATCCCAGGCTCCTAATTTACATCCCCCATCCCCTGCTATCCCTTTGGTAACTGTAAGTTGGGTGTAAATTTTTTGAGACTTTCCATGTGTAAAATGCATTTATTCTACACTCAAACTTAAGACTATAGAAGTATACTTTTCTCTCACTTGGTGAATACATAGGGAAGCTTGTTTGTAAAATATATGCCCCAGGAATTTGAGAGGTAGTAGAGGGATGGTAAGTCAAATTTGTTGCTTAATTTTCTAACTGCCTAGAAACTTAAGGTCTATATATTTGCATACTGGGTTTGACCTGAATTAGCCCTGATCTTTTTTCAAATGTTTAAAATTGTGAAATACACATAACATGAAAATTGCCATCTTAATCATGTTTAAGTAACAGTTCAGTGGTATTAATTACATCCATATTGTTGAGCAACTGTCACCACCATCCATCTTCAAAACTCTTTTCATCTTACAAAACTGAAACTCCACAGCCATTAAACAATGACTCCTAATTTCCCTCTCCCCTCAGCCCCTGGCAACCACCATCCTACTTACTATAATTTTGACTACTCCGAGTACCTCATACAAATGGAATCATACAGTACTAGTCTTTTCGTGACTGACTTAGTTCAATTAGCATAACAGGCTCAAGGTTCATCCGTGCTGTAGAGTATGTCAGCATTTCTTTCCTTTTTAAGACTGAAAAATGTTCCCTTTATGCATGAGCACATTTGCTTATTCATTCACTTGTCCGTGAACTCGAGTTGCTTTCAAAATTTAGCTTTTGCAAATAAAGCCACTGTGATTGTGGGTGTATAAATATATCTCTGAGACACTGCTTTTAATTCTTTTGGCCATATATCCAGAAGTGGAGTTGTGAATTGTTGGGTTATACGCCAAGTCTGTATTTAATTTTTTTTGAGGAATCACCATGCTATTTTCCACAGTGGCTGTATCATGTTATAGTCACACATGTAGTGCACACGAGTTCCAATTTCTCCACATCCTTGCCAACATTTATTATTTTGTTTTGTTTTTGATGGTAGTTACCTAATGGATGTGAAGGGGTACCTCATTGTAGTTTTGATTTGCATTTACATAACAATTAGTGATGTGCATCTTTTCATGTGCTTATTGGTCATTTGGATATCTTTTTTGAGGAAGTGTCTATTCAAGTCCTTTGCCCATTTTTGAATTGGGTTATTTGTTTTTTGTTGTTTAGTTTTAGGAGTTCTCTGTAGACTCTTAAATATTAATCCCTTATCAGATATATGATTTGCAAATATTTTCTCCCTTTCATGAGTTGCATTTTCACTCTGAAAGTGTTTTTTGGAGGGGGTACCAAATTGCTTCATTTGAAAGTATGGTACAAAAGAACTTAAGTAGATGTTTTGGTACAACCTTAGAAAAGGTAAAGGTTACCCCTAAAAAAACACTTTCAGAGTGTTGTGAAGTCCATCTTGTGTAAATCAGTTATGTGGTCACCCAGTTCTTTGTATTACCCTGCTTATTCAGGTAATGAGTCTCAATGAGGTCAGCAAGTGGGGGTTGATCTTATCAGTGGCCAGTTCCTGCAGCTCCAGTAGCAACTGGTTCACACTTCCCAAGTGTAACATACACTCCACTGCATTCAGCTCCTTCTTCCGGTCCTTGGGATCTGGTTCCTTGGTATCCTGGAAGAAGATGTGGCCACCTCATCGATTCTGCAACTTCATCAGTTTCTCAGCATGTTTCCTCTCCTCATGAGACTGGTGAAGAAACTATTTGTCAAAGTTCTGCAGAGCCACACAGTTGCAGCCAAAGTAGTGAGACACGGACAGGCAGAGGTTGGAAGTGTGGGGCGCCAGGTTGATCTGGCAGTTGATGGTGGCCTCTGAGTTCCGTTGGTGGTTCTGGCCCTCCAGTGAGGGGCCTCAGTGGTCAGGGCGGGTGGCAAGGAGAGGAGTAGGAGGGTTGAAGGGCTGGCTCTGAGCACCAGCAGGCATGGGAGATTAACACCTGCTCTGTCCAAGCATTGTTTTAATTATTTATTTGGCTGCACTAAATCTTAGTTGCTGCATGTGGGGCCTACTTCCCTGACCAGGAATTGAACCCAGGCCTCCTGCATTGGGAATGTGGAGTCTTAGCACTGGACCACCAGGGAAGTCCCTGCCCAAGCATTGTTGAAGCAGGAAGCCATGGTTGAAAACATCCTTTGATGCACAACAGTTGTCAATTTCCATGAAATCCAACTTGTCTAGTTTTTCTTTTTTTGCCTATGTCTTTGGTGCCATCTCCAAGAAATCATTGCCAAATCCAATATAGTAAAGCTTTTGTTGTTTTCTTCTCAGAGTTTTATGATTTAGGTCTTATGTTTAGTTCTGTGATCCATTTTGAGTTAATTTTTCTGTACGGTGTTAGGTAAGAGTCCAGCTTCATTCTTTTACATGTGGATATCCAGTTTTCCCAGCGCCACTAGTTGAAAAGATTGTCCTTTCCCCATTGAATTGTCTTGCCACCCTTGTTGAAAATCAATTGACCATATATGCAAGGGTTTATTTCCAGGTCTCTATTTAATTCTGTTGGTCTGTATGTCTATAGGCCAGTATCATAATTTTTGATTACTATTGCTTTGTAGTAAGTTCTGAAATCAGGATGTGTGAGACCTCCAACTTTGTTCTTCTTTCTCAAGATAGTTTTGGCTATTCTGGGTTCCTTGAAATTCCATATGAATTTTAGGATAGATTTTTCTATTTCTGAAAATAGTGTCATTGAGATTTTGATAGAAATTGCCTTGACTGTGTAGATCATTTTGAGTACAATAGGCATTTTATATATTAAAAATTGAATATTTAGTCTTCTCATTCATGAACCTGGGATGTGTTTCCGTTTATTTATGGCTTCTTTAATTTCTTTCAGCAATGTTTTATAGTTTTTATTGTATGTCTATAACCTCCATGGTAAGTTAATTCCTAAATATTTTATTTTACAGTTTCCTTTTCAGTTTGTTCATTTAGTATTAATAGAAATGCAACTGAATTTTCTGTGTTAAGTTTGTATCCTGCTATTTGCTGAATTTATTAGTTCTAACAGGTTTTTTTGAGGACTCTAAGGGTTGTATACATGTAAGATCATATCATCTGTGAACAAAGATAATTTTAATTCTTCTTTTCTGATTTGGATGCCTTTTATTTATTTATTTTCTTTCTATTCCTAGTTTTGTTGAGAGGTTTTTCTTTATATAGTGAAAGGGCATTGAATTTGTCAAATGCTTTTTTTCTGCATCATTGAGATGATCATGAAGGTATTTTTTTCCTTCATTCTGTTAATGTGGTGTGTTTATACTGGTCAGTTTTTCATATGTTGAACCCTCCTGTATTCCAGGAATAAATTCCACTTGGTCATGCTGTGTAATCCTTTTAAAATGCTGCTTAATTTGGCTTGCTAGTATTTTATTGATGATTTTTGCATCAGTGTTCATAAGAGATATTAGCCTGTAGTTTTCTTACAGTATCTTTTTCTGGCTGTGGTACTGTAGTAATACTGGTCTCATTGAATGAGTTTGGAAGTGTTCCCTCCTTGTCAATTTTTTGAGAAGTTTGGGAATGATTGGTATTGGTTCTTGTTTAAATGTCTGGTAGCCTTTACCACTGAGCCATTAAGCCCAGGGCTTTTATGTGTTGGGAGGGGAGGTTTGACTACTGATCAATCTCTTTACTAAGTCTATTCAGTTTTTCTATTCCTTTATGATTCAGACTTGGTAGGTTTTGTGTGTCTAGGAATTTGTCATTTCATCTAGGTTATACTGTTTTTGGACCTACAGTTATTCATAGTACTTTCTTACAACCCTTTTTATTTATGTAGATTCACTAATAGTGTCCCCACTTTCATTTATTTTGTTTTAGTAATTTGTGTCTTCTCTCCTTTGTTCTAGTCATTCTAGCTAAAGGTTTGTAAATTTTGTTGGTATTTAAAAAAAATGGATTTTTGGTTTCATTGATTTATTTTTTTCCCTACTGTTTTCTTCCCTTTATTATGGTTATCTCCACCCTAATCTTTATTATTTCCTTTTTTATTATTAGCTTTTTATTATTTTCCCTTTTTATTATTAGCTTTTTCAGTTTCATAAGTTATAAAGTTAGGTTATTGATCTAACAAGAGAAATTTCTTGTTTTTTAATGTAACTGCTAATAGTTATGAAATTTCCCCTTTGCACTGCTTTTGCTGTGTTGCGTAAGTTTTGGTATGTTGTGTTTTCATTTTCATTAGTTTGCAAGTATTTTCTAATGTTCCTTGTGATTCCTTTTTTGTTTTTTTTTAAAGAGTGTATTGTTTAATTTCCACACATTTACTGAATTTCCAATTTTGCTTCTTTTATTGATTTCAAATTTTATCTTGTTTGGAGAAGATATTTTAGGCAATACTATTGTTTTAGTCTATTGAGACAATTGTGGCCTAACATGATTTATCCTGGAGAATGTCTCATGTGCACTTGAGAAGAATGTGTTTTCTATTGTTGGGTAGAGTGTTCTATTTATTTGTATCTGTTGGATCTAGTTGTTTATTGTGTTGTTCAAGTCCTCTTCTTACCTATCTTCTACTGTTTGTTCTATCAGTTATTTAGAGAGGAGTATTGAAGTCTTCAGCTGTTATTGTGGACCTATTTTTCCCTCAATTCTGTCAATTTATATATTTTGGTGATCTGTTATTAGGTGCATAAAATTTTATAATTGCTATGTCTTGATATATTCAACATCTGTTAATATACAGTTCTTTAACTCTTACAAGCTTTTTTTATTTAAAGCATTTTGTCTGATACTAGTATTGCCATCTCTAATCTCTCTTGGTTACTATTTGCAGTCTTTTCCCATCCTTTTACTTTTAACTTATTTTTGTCTTTCTATCTAAAGTGAGTCTTGGGGACTTCCCTGGTGTTCCAGTGGCTAATACTCAATGTTCCCAATACAGGGGTCCCAGGTTAAATCCCTGGTCAGGGAACTGAACCCCACATGCTGCAATTAAGACCCAGCACAAAAAAAAAAAAAAAAAGACCCAGCACAGCCAAATAAATAAATATTAAAAAAATAATAAAGTGAGTCTCTTGTGGACAGCATCTAGTTGGATCATTATTTTAAATCCATTCTGCTAATCTCTGCCTTTTTTTTGAAATTTTAAAAAATTTTGGCTCTGCTGGGTCTTTGTTGCTGCGAGTGGGCTTCTCATTGTGGTGGCTTCTCTTATTGCAGAGCACAGGCTCTAGGGACTCGGGCTTCAGTAGTTGTAGCACTCAGGCTCCGTAGTTTCAATTCAAGGGCTCTAGAGCTCAGGATCAGTAATTGTGGCACATTGACTTGGTTGCTCTGTGGCATGTGGGATCTTCCTGAACCATGGGTCGAACCCATGTCCCCTGTATTGGCAGGCAGATTCTTTTTATAATTTTATTTACTTATTTATTTTTGACTGTTTTGGATCTGTGTCACTGCATGGGCTTTTCTCTAGTTGCAGCAAGCGGAGACTACTCTCTAGTTGTGATGCGTGGACTTCTCCTTGTGGTGACCTCTCTTGTTGAGGAGCATAGGTTTTAGGCACATGGGTTTCAGAAGTTGCAGCTCCTGGGCTCTAGAGCACATGCTCAGTAGCTGTGGCACATGGGCTTAGTTGACCCACGGCATATGGGATCTTCTTGGATCAGGAATTGAACTTGCGTCTCCTGCATTTGCAGGAGGATTCTTTACCCTTGGGCCAGCAGGGAGGCCCAACAGGCAGATTCTTAACCATTCTTCCACTGGACCACCAGGGAAGTCTGCAATCTCTGTCTTTTAATTGGAGAGTTTAATCTATTTGCATTCAAAGTAATAACTGCTAATTTTATTTTGCTGTTTGTTTTCTATATGCCTTATACTTTTTTGTCCCTCACTTCCCACACTTCTTTTGTGTTTAACTGATTTTTTTTTGTTGTAGTAAAGCATCTTAATTTCCTTCTCATTTCTTTTTGTGTATGTTCTTTATTTTCTTTGTGGTTACCATGAGGATTACATTTGATAACATAAACTGTAGCATTCTAATTTGAATTTATACCAGTTTAAATTCAATAACACAAACACTCTTTTCTGGTTACAGCTCCATCCCCATTCCTTTCAGTTATTGGTGTCACAAAGTTACATCTTTATACACTATGTGTCCAAAATCAGTAATAATTTTTATTTATTATTCATCACTTGAATAGGAAACAAAATATGGAGTTACAAAGCAAAGTTATAATAATGCTAGCTTTTACACTAGTAATTGTTTTTTTAAATGTATTAAAAGCAGAGTTACAAAGCACTTGTATAATAATACTAGCCCATGTATATACCTTCAGTGAGATATTTATTTCTTCATATGACTTTGAGTTACTGTCTAGTGTCCTTTCATTTCTACCCGCAGAACTCTAACATTTCCTGTAGGACAGGGCTAGTGGTAATAAACTCTCTCAGATTGTGTTTATCTGTGAATATCTTAATTTCTCTCTCACTTTTGAATGTTACTTTTGCCAGGTATAGGATTCCTGGTTGACAGTTTTTATCTTTTAGTACTTTGACCATATCAGTCCACTGCCTTCTGGCCTTCAAGATTTCTGATGAGAAATCTGCAGATAAACTTACCGAGGATCACTTGTACGTATGTGATGTGTTGTTTCTATGGCTGCTTTCACGATTCTGTCTTTGTCTTTCAACAGTTTGATTACAATGTCTCTTGGTGTGGGTTTCTTCGAGTTCACCTAGTTGGAGTTCACTGAATTTGGTTGTTTATATTCATGCTTTTTTATCCAACTTGGGAAGTTTTCAGCTGTTATTTTCTTCAAATAATCTCTTCCCCTTTCTTTCCCTTGTTTTGAAACTCCTGTGATGTGTATGGTGGTTTCCTTACGGGTGTCCCACAGTCCATTTACCTCTGTTAACTTTTCTTTAATCTTTTTTCTTTCCATTCCTCAGACTTGCTAATTTCCATCATCCTATCTTTAAGTTTGCTTATTCTTTCTTCTGCCTGCTCAAATCTGCCTTTGAAGTTTTTGTTTTAGTTATTACACTTTGTAACACTAGAGTTTCTTTTTAGGTTTTCTATGTCCTTACTGACATTCTCCATGTCTTCTTGTAGTTCTTTAGCCATCTCTATGATAGTTATTAAACAGTCTTTGTATAGTAGGTCCACCATCTGGTTTTTCTCTGGTACAGTTCTGTTGGTGTGGGCTTTTTCTTTGAATGGGCCCACATTCCTCTTTCTTTGTATGCCTTGTGATATTTTTTCTGTTGCTGTTGATAACATGGACATTTCAATATAATGATATGATAACTCTGGAAATCAGATTCTCTCCCTTTCCCAATGTTTGAAGGCTTTTGGTTTTTATGGGGAGGGAGGTGGGGTGGGTGTCTAGGAGGGAGGGGACACATGTATGCCTATGGCCGATTTATGTTGATGTATGGCAGAGATCATCACAATATTGTAATTATACTCCAATTAAAATTAATTTTAGAAAGAAAGGGGAAAAAAATTGCTGTAGTCTGTCTCTGCCAAAGATCAGCCTGACATGTAGACTTATGGTCGTCTCAGGTCTCTTTTTCCCCAGAGTATAATTTAAAAAATTTTTAATTAGAAAATTTGAAGTATAGTTGACTTACAATGTTGTGTTAGTTTCAGGTGTATAGCAAAATGATCCAGACATATGTATCCTTCTTCAGATTCTTTTTCCTTATACGTTATTGCAATTCTCAGATCTTTTTAAGTCTGTGTTTTTCCCCAGGCATGTGAGGTGACTTTCTCATTTCTCCTATATATACAGTTGCTTTTGAATGTCCTGGTGTTTAATGTCTGGTTCCCCAAATGGAGGATAAATAGTCTGTGCTATGCTGAGAGTTGAAATTGATGAAAATAGCTTCCTGGAAGTTACAAGCATTCAGTGGACTCTAGAGTTTCAAAATAGTTACATCAGACAGATTCTACCAGCACAATTGTTGTCCAGGTGGGGAGACATACTCCTGAGACATATCTGTTATCTTCTCAGAATCCTCCCTTCAGATTTGACTTTTTAAATTGCAATTTTCTATCCCATAGTACGTATTCTGAAATCATACCAAATTTTTAAGAAAAAGGCAGGAGTATAAAAATATAAATGAAAAAGTTTGGAATTGATAGGAAAGAAAAAGAAAGGTCACCTGAAGTGATGAGCAGAGAGTATTTCAATGCCAGCATTATGGCTTGTGGTAACCAGAACAATGCCCACCCCTACACCAAGATGTCCATAATTCTCAGATCCGTGTGAAGATTTGAGATTACACAATAAAGGGGAAATTAAGTTTTCAGATGGAATTAAGGTTGCTAAGCAGATGATCTTGAGATGGGGAGATGATCCTGGATTACCCTTGTGGACCTAATGTAATCACAAGGTTACTTATAAATTGAAGAGAGAGGCAGAAAAGAGAGAACCAGAGATATGGCAATGTGAGAAGAACCCGGCTGACGTTGCTGGCTTTGATGGGAGAGCCAAGGAATAAAGGTAGCCTTTGGATGCTGTGAAGAGGTGAGGAAATAAATTCTCTACTAGGGTGTCCACAATGGACATGAGCCCATTGAGACTCATTTTGGACTTCTGACTTCCAGAACTGTAAGATAATACCTTTGTATTATTTAAGCCACTAAATTTGTGGTAATTTGTCATGGCAGCTGCAGGAAAACTAAAAGTAGATGGGCAGGAAGGGAAGCTGAAGGTGAGGAGGCAGTAAAGATCAAGGCCACTGTTATAGGGGCAAAAGCAGTAAACCAGTTGAGGTTCTCAGCTCTACCAAATACCGTCTGTGTGACCCAGATCAAGTTACTTAGCTTCTCTGTGTCTCTATATCTTAATCTATAAAAAGCAATGGTAATAACACCTCCTCACATGGCTGCTGTGAGGATGAGATGAGGCAATCTATGGGAGGCCTTAGGGCAGTGCCTTTGGTAAGTCCTAATAATATGAGTTGCTGATGCTACTGCATCACTGCTCTCACAGCTTAAAAAATATATATATAATTTATTTGGCTACACAGGGTCTTAGTTGTGGCTTGTGGCATCTAGTTCCCTGACCAGGGATTAGACCTGGGCCCCTACATTGGGAGTGTGGAGTCTTAGCTGCTGGACCACCAGGGAAGTCCCTCTGGCAGCTTTTATATGTCTTTTTTGTTTTTCAGTGATCCAGTGTTTATTTACAAAATTATCTGTATAACATATACATATGTAGCCAAAATTCACTTTCCCTGTGAAGTAATACAGATTAAAATTACATTAGAATTTTGTGTATAACAAGGTTTTATTTAAGTGAACATTCAGTTAAAGCTGCCCTACTTCTAACCCCATTTCAGGTGAGATGACTCCTGCCTTCCAGACAGGAAAACCAGACCATCGCAGTGGAAGCAATTACTCTTTAAACCCCGATTGGTGACTACAGCTCCAGGCTAGTAAAATGAAGTTTGCTTCTTCTTAATCATGGTTACCAGGTACCAGGGTAGAGTGTTGCTCTTTTCTTAAGTTTTTGGAATGGTTCAGAACATATAGATCTATAGGATATTAAATATGGCTCTCATGTTTGCAGTTGATGATCATCCCGATGTGAACTTTTTACTTGGTAGCCCTTCTAATTGGAAGTCTGTCATTTTGTTTTGCGTGTACAGTTTTACATAATTTAAACTTATAACTTGAAATAATTTTGTGGCCATAAAAGTTGCAAAAGTAGAAGAGAGAGTTCCCATGTATTCTTTACTTGGCTTCCTCCAATGATAACATTATCAAAAGCAGCAAATTGATGCTGGTACGATGCTAACAATAATGAACTGCAGAGTTTTCTCAGATTTCACAGTCCTTATATATACTGTTTTTTTGTTGTTGTTGTTGTTTTTTCATTTATTTTTATCAGTTGGAGGCTAATTACTTTACAATATTGTAGTGGTTTTGGCCATACAGGTTGTTGTTGTTTGTGATACAGTTCTATGAAGTTCTATAAAATGCATATATTTGTATAACCACTGTCACAATCAGGTTATTGAACTGTTCTGTTGCCACAAAGAAACACCCTTGTACCCCTCCTAGTCACACCCTCCTCTGTCACCCACCCCCCACAATGACTGATCTGGTCACCATCACTATAACTTTGTCATTTCAAGAATATCATATAAGTAGAATTATATGTATGATTTTGAGATTGACTTTTCTTCTTCACTCAATTTAAAGCCCTTGAGACCCATCCAGGTTGTTGTATTTGTTACTAGTATGGTCTTTTTTTTTTTTTTCACTAATGGGTAATATTCTATTATATGGGTATACCACAGTTTATCCATCCACCTAATGAAAGATATTTGGTTTCAAGTCTTTAGCTCTTACAAATAAAACTGCTACAGGCACACCTGCCAGTAGCACACCTGCCAGGTTTTGCTCAAGGTCTCCACAATAAACTGGATATTGCAATAAAGCAAGTTACATGACTATTTTGGTTTTCCAGCTTATGTAAAAGTTGTGTTTACACCATACCATGGGCTATTCAGTAGTGTTATGTCTGAAAGAATAATGTATATACCTTAATTTAAAAAATACTTTGTCTTAGTTACGGAGAAGCCTGGTAGGATACAAAAGTCCATGGGGTCGCAAAGAGTCGGACACGACTGAGTGACTTCACTTTCACTTTTATCTTAGTTAAAAAATGCTATTTAGCTAAAAGATGCTAACTGTCATCTGAGCCTTCAGTGAGTTATAGTAGCAACATCAGTGATCTTGGATCGCTGGTCATTGTAACGAATATAATAATAATGGAAAGTTTGAAATATCGTGAGATGTACCAAAATATGATGTAGAGACATGAGTGAGTAAATGCTGTTGGAAAAATGCTGCTGATAGAGTTGCTTGACACAGGGTTGTCGCAGATCTTCAATTTATAAAAAATGCAATTATCTGTGAAGTGCAGTAAAGCAAAACAATAAAATGAGGTATGCCTGTATAAAATTCATGTGTATTTTTTATGACCATAGCTTCATTTCTCTACGATAAATACTCAGGTTTATAAGATTTTTAAGGGTTAAGTAAGATCATTAATGTTAAGGTACTTTGTAAATGGCAGTGCTCAATTTAAACTTAAGGTATATTACTCTGACTTGTATTAATCATGATAGAGAGTGACAAAAGGCTGAAAAAAATATAGGAAAAGAGGTGATAAGAGTTGGTGGCAGATGGGATGGGAAGAGTGAACCCAATTTTGGGCTTTTTCTTTTGGAGAAAATAAGATGATATTTGTCAGATAACAGAAGGTGTTAGATTCTGGGGCAGCCTTTTGTACAATGGAAATGTGGGATTGAAGTAAAAACAATAGGTTGAAACATCTTGGGACATTGGCGATGCACCAGCCTCTTCCGGATACCCACAGTTCAAGAGGGAATATTAATAGGAAGAAAGATGGACAGAGAGATTCTTTCATACATCCAACAAATATTTACTGGGCCCCTGCTGTTTGCTGTGCATTAGTCAAGACCCTAGATACACTGTGATGTTCGCTACCAGACAGGATCCCTGCATTGATGAAGTTTATATGCTAGACAGAGTGCAATGCAATAAACAAGTTAATATATAAGACAATGTCAGGTGGTGATAAATGCCATGAACAAATTCCCTTCTCAATTCCCTGCTTCCTCACCAGTAAAAGATCTGGAGAGGAAATTCCAGGGAAAGGAACTGGAGAGAGACTGGAGTTGCTCTTTCAGAATGTATAGTCAGGAAGTCTTCTTCAAGGAGGTGATAGCTTTTGAAGTTTATGGGGAGCTGAGGTCATCGGAAGGTAAGAATTGCACCAAGACTTGGTTCAGAGGAAGTTGTCAGAGACATTGTGTATAGGGGAGGCAGGTTTTTACTTCTGCCCTCTTAGGGTTTTTCAGCTGAGCCTGAGAACTAAACCGACATAGAAGAGAGTGATGAGAGGAAAGCATACAGATATGTTTACACGACACCAGAGCCCTCATAAGGAATGAAGACCCAAAGCAATGGCCCTCCAACTTGCATTTCTATTATTTTTATTAATGCATTTATATTCTATTTGAACACAGAGAAGCAAGTGTGGAAAAGTGACCTACGTGAGGAGGCCAAAGGAAGAGAAGAATGACTTGAACAAGGTCTAATGTGTAGAATTCTCTTGGTCTCAGCTTCTCATCCTTGGTGATAGGAGGAGGAGGACATAGGGAGGATCTCTTTCATATAGGAATTTCATCTTTGGCTTTTAAGAAAAGGAAGGTCATAAGTGTTTCTCTTATATTTTCCGTTTTTCAAGTGCTTTTAACTCAAAATAGTCAATATGTTAAAGCAGTATATTTTAGACGTGCTTTGAACTCCTTTGCATTCACAAGAAGAAGGAAACTCCTTTCCTCTTGTCAGAGCCCAAACCTAGGGTTGTCAAATCGGAGAAAGTTGTGTTTCTCTCCTTTATGTAACTGTTTTGCTGTTTTCTACTCCCAGTGAAACTGTGAAAATGGAACAGTACTATGGAAATACAAGTTGTGTTGTTATTAATGATTTTGTGGCCCCTATTGTGCCTCTCACACACCATGATGGTAAGATGTACCTCTTCTCTAAAGAGAGGAATTATCCTTCTCACCAGTACTGGTGTGATTCATGGTCTTTTTTCCTTTCTTCTTCCTTTCCTTTCTTCCCTCCTTCTCTCCATTCTGTCCTTCCATCCTTCCCATTTAGGTAGGTACTGATATCGAAGTTGTTTGAAAGACCAGCGAAGAAGAAACAAAAATTAGCCACATAGACCATTCTTAGTCCTGCATAGTTTTGCCTTGCAGGCAGGGCTGCTCCCACTGAGCTATCCTTCGCAGCTTTCCTCTAGACAGGATGGGGGATCTCACTTTTTCACTGCCTCTTTGCTCTCTTTTCCAAGGTGAGGAGGAAGAAATTTGGAAGGAGTGAGCTTGAGGTCAATTTTAAACAAAATATTTTGGATACAATTGAAGCTCTTTTTTGAACCCTTCTCAGGCTCAATTCCCTGCTTCCTCACTCATGTGTATCCTTCCTATCCCTGTTTTCATACTTTTGGTACCTATGAATGTATCCATAAACAGAGATTATTGTTAAAGATTTACATAAATGGGAGACTTCCCTGGTGTTCTAGGGGTTAAGACTCTGTTTTTCTAATCCAGGGAATGGAGGTTTGATCCCTGGTTGGGGAACTAGGATCCCACATGCCTCATGGCACAGCGAAAAAAAAAAAAAAAATTTACAGGAATGGCATATTGAATGTATTCTGTTGCAACTTACTTTTTCTCTCCTCATTCTGATTTGAGATGTATTCATATTGATACATGTTGTTCATTCATGTAACTGGATTGCTTGAATATTCTACACTTACTCATCCATTTCTTTATTAGTAGTTTCTAGGTTTTCACAATTGTGGACAATACTATGGTGAACATTTTTTGTATGTGTCCTCTTAGGTAGCTGTATGATGGCTACTCTAGGGCAGTGGTGATTCTCCAGGGATCATGTCTAAATCAGCATCATCAGGCTCACCTGGGACTTGTTAGAAATGCAGATTCCAGGACCTTCACCCAGGCTTACTAAGTCAGAACTTAGGGGTGGGGTCCACCAGACTACTTTAACAGGCTTTCTAGTGATCCTGATGCAAGCTTGAGTTTGAGAATTACTGCTCTAGGAATACATTTTTACAGTAGAATTGCTAGGTTATAGGATAGGTGTGTTTCTAAATTTATGAGATTTAGACAAATTGCCTTGAAAGTAATTGTGGCTAATTTACATTCCTAAATATCATCTCACAGTCTGTAGCTTTTCTTAATCTTTTTTTTTTTTATTATAAATGTTGCCATACAGAGGTTTTACATTGGAATGTAATTGAATTTATTAAAATTTTTCTTTGTGTTTTGTGGTTTTGGTCTTACTTGTGTCTGGATGTCAGAGAGAGTATCCTAAATGGTCTTCTGATCATTTAAAATTTTTGCTTTCCCATTTAGGCCTTTAAATTTTCTAAAATTAATGAAAAAATAGTAGTGCTTTTTCCTGGCCTGCATGTGCTAAAGAAACAGGGCTTTTGCCAACTTTAAAATACCTAAACAGTTGCCTCAAAGGTATCATTATAGGTAAACATTTGGTGGGGGTAGGGTGGATGGTGGTGTGGCGAATACATGTGCATGGGTGGAAAAAATGTAAAGAGCCAAAAGTTTTAGTGTAATGAAAAACACAGATTTAGTTGAATTTCAGATCACTAGGGGAGAAGTTGGAGCTGTGTTTTCTATGATTGTTTTATTTATAGTGAGTGCGGTGTATTTCCTGAGCTTGCTTGTTTTGATGCATCATAGATGCCACTGTATATGGGGTCTTGCTAAAAACACACACAAGCTGTGAAAATTATACCATTGTACAATACTACATTGCTTTCTGTCTATATTTGGATCCTTAAGCCCTCTGAGTAAGTGAGTGATAGTCCCTCAGTTGTGTCTGACTCTGTAATCCCATGGACGGTAACCTGCCAGGCTCCTCTGTCCATGGAATTCTCCAGGCAAGAATACTTAGGCCCTCTGGTGGCCCCCATATTAGTTGGCACTCATTAATAATTAACCTGTGAACTTGGTATTATTCATTCTTTGATATGAGGTTCTCCGTGCAAATTCCAAGAAAACAGAAGATTTGGGGGTAATTTATTGTTAATTAGGAAGGAGTCTTTGAATACTTTTCTGATAGAGATCAAACTTATTTATTTTATTGAAGTATAGTTGATCTCCAATGCTGTGTTAATTTCTACAGTATACCAAGGTGACTGAGTTATATATGTGTATATTCTTTACCCAGTGGCTAAGTGGGTAAAGAATCTGCCTGCAGCATAGGAGATGCAGGAGACATGGATTCGGTAACTGGGTTGGGAAGATCCTCTGGAGGAGGTCATGGCAACCCACTCCAGCATTTTTGCCTGGAGAATCCCATGGACAGAGGAGCCTGGTGGGCTACAGTCGGTAGGGTTGCAAAGAATTGGACACGATTGATGGAAGCAGCTGAACCCGGCAGCGTGGTGGCGGGGCGGGAGGCTCCCATCTACTGGTAACTGACAAGTATTTGCGGCCGTGGTCTGGGGCCTGCCTCCTCCCCAGCGTACCAGCCCCTTTCCACCCAGTTCTCCTTGTGCCGTGTTTTGCTCTTCCGGCCTCAGTTCAGGGCCTCATGATATAATGTCTTAGAGGTTCAGTTTTGTCACTGTAGAAAACAAATGAGCCTAGAGGTTATTTGGTTTTTAATTATCATTCGTTAGCGCGATCAATGTAGAGGATTTAGTCATTCAGATGGGTAATGGTGGGACATTTAGGTAATTACAGCTGTTGAATGTTCTCTCCCTTGCTAATTGTTTTATTGAACAAGATTTATAAGTAGGTCTTGAAAAGGAGTGGCTGAAGCTGAGGGTATCAAAGGCCAGCGTTTTGGGAGGAAGTGGTGGAGAGAGACCTGGGCCTAAGCCTTCGCTCTCCATTGTTTCAATCTCTTCCTAGTCCTAAGAATAGATGTACAGTAAACAATCCTTTGAGGCTGAGGGAAAAGACCCAAGTCTGATTGTGTCTTTATCTGGACACTTGTGACCTCAAGGAGCCCCCTAAACTAGTCAGCACTAATTAATAATTAACCCATGTACTAAAGTTTTCTTTGATAAATGGTCTTGGTTTATTTGTGGCTGTCCCTTACTCAGATATTCTTCTCTGTCCTTTCTAGTGATCCGAGTCTTACCCTTTCTTCACAGGCTGATTTCAAAACCACTTATTCATTCAAACCCCTTTACTCTGTGGCCATTCATTCAAATTTATTATTTCAACCAACCAACCATGCTCCAGGTTCTGTGATGGCCCTGGAGATTACAAAAGTGAGAAATTAAAAGAAAATTTGAACTTGCTTCCTGACACTGCCCATGCTTTTGTTTATTGTGAAAAATTCTTCCATGACACTAGAGTTTGTGTTATTATGGTTTGACTATTACTCGGCCTTATAGTTACCAAACATAAAGTGATGATCACAATGCCCAAGTAAAATCCTGAAAAGTATAGTCGAGATTAGAAGTAGAATAAATATGAAATGTGGCTGGGATACTGATAGAAAATAATTCACAGACACTATGCTGAAAGAATTAGAAGACTGACCATTTCAAAGTCTCTTTTATTTCCATGTGGTATTAAGTCCAGGTTTGACCAAGTAGGTGCATTCCTAGTTGTTATTCTATACTCTATTTCCTTGATCCTTATCCCATGTCTTCATATCACCATATAAGCAAGTCTCATAAATTCTACTAAATATCTGTTAGAAATAGCTCACCTTTCCTTTAGCTCCTTGGGGAGCCTTCCTTTAATGCCCTCATCCTACCTTCCGAAAAAACAGACTGGTTGATACAGGCGGGTCAGTAAATCCTTGAACTTGTCTCTGTCAGACTGAATTAGAAATGTTTAGTCACTCATAACTTTTATTTATCTGTGAGTTCCTTAAAAGTAGGCATCATGTCTTATTTAATTTTTGTGTTAACACCAGCAAAGTGCCTGGAACAAGGTAAATGCTTCATAAATACTTCCTGAATTTAAAAACATGAATAAATCAAGGAACAGTTTCCTTAAAACTCACAAGGGGGCAGCAAGGAATACAATTCTTCTCAGCTGTCTGCAAAATCATGCATCCTTAGAGCTAGAACATTAGGTTAGTTGAATGAGAATGAACTTTTTTTTCTTAGAAGGCTCAAACATTTCTTTTGAAAAGGATTTCACTGCAAATAAGGCACTCTATCAGGCATCCTATAAAGGCAGCCTTTGATAGCTGCCTCACTTCCAGGCTTTTAAACATGCAGTCTATTGGCAGTCTTCACAAACATGCATATTTAGTCTAACTGTGCTTAGCTGCCTTAACAGATTCTTCTAAGATTGCGTAAAATAATATGCACTGACCTAAATGAAATTTTTTTGAGTACAGTGTTTGCTTGGCTTATTGGTTTCTTACATAATCACATATAATTTTATTAGCTTTTTTAGTATCAACTCCCCATTTTTAGTACCCACTTGCCAATGCAGGAGACATAAGAGACGTGGGTTTGATTCCTGGGTGGCGAAGATCCCTTGAAGGAGGGCATGGCTACTCACTTCAGTATTCTTGCTGGGGAACCCATAGACAGAGGAGCCTGGCGGGTTATAGTCCATGGTGTCTCAAAAGGCAGGTACGACTGAACACATACACATGTACTATGTAAAGATATGTCTTATTCTTTTTCATAGCTTTAAAGTATTCCATTATAATTACTGTAGTTATTTAACCAACCTCAATGAAAGGACAGTTCAGTTATACTAGATTTTAAAAATTTTATAAACAATGCCATGCTAAACTCCGTTGACTACTTGAACATTTCCATGAGACGAATGTTTCTATTATTAGAAGTAGAAATGTTGAATCAAAGGAGATGAACATTTAAAGTGTAATATAAATATAAATATAAATTCCCTTTGTACAACAAGAGTATTTCTTCATTTATGTTTCCCTACTTTCTTTTTAAAATTTTTTTAGTTTATTTTTTCTCTACCATCTTTTAAAAAAGCTTATTTATCTGGCTACCTCTGGTCTTAGTTGTGGCACACGTGATCTTTCACTGTGGCACTTGGACTCTCTAGTTGAGGCACACTGGCTCTAAAGTGTTCGGACTTGGCTGTTTTGTGGCATGTAGGATCTTAGTTCCCTGACCAGGGATCGAACCAGGGTCCCCTGCATCGCAAAGTGTATTCCTAACCACTGGACTACCAGGGAAGTCCTGTTTTCCTACCTTCTTGCTGACACTCATCATTAATTTTTCCATCTTTGGCAATCTGACAGGTAGAAATAATCACATTATTGTTTTAATCTTATTTGATTAATTTTAGGGAAAGTTGAACAGCTTTTAATGTTCATTAGCAATATTGGTGTGCATGACTTGCCTATTCATGCTCTTTGCCCATAGTTCTGTTTGAGGTGTTTTTCTTTTCCTTATTGGTTTTTAGGTAGTTAATAAATTTTTGTTTTGAAAGATCTTTTGGGTTCTCATTTTCAGTAGACTATTATCCTTCCCTGCCCTGGAAACACATTCTCTGGTTCATCTGTGGTAAGAGCTTCCAGGCCATTCAGTTAATGAAACCCTTTCCTGCTCAAGAGGGCTTGGTCTCTGATCATCAAAAGGATGATAATATCCAGTTTCCGTTTCTTTTAGAGCCAGCATCTTTTTCTCTCACGTTAATTGCTTTATGTTCTCCCTGCTTGATGCATTTGACCTTAGGTTTTTCATATAGTTCTATCTTGCTAATATCCAGCTGTATTATATCAGAGGAAAATTAATTCCTTTGGAGTTTTGAGTGCATTAGATAAGGAAACTCCATTGTATCAGTATTTCTTTTAAGATGTGTCAAATTTTTGTCTCGACCAAAGAATCCCCTTTGATCAAAACTTTGTTCTTTGGAGTCTACCTGTTCTAAAGCTCTTTGGACCCCCACCTCACCTCGGAGCCAGTGACAGCCATTATTTCTTTGCCAGGGTGAAAATGCCTAGATTCCTGGTCAGTTGGTCATATGTCATTTCCCCAAACTCCCTATAGTGCGAATGCTTCTCTGTTTCTTAATTCAAATGACTGTCCTGGGTTTCTGTATGCTATCAGGTCCTGCTTTGCCCCAGAAGCAGCAACAGTGACCTCTGGGGCTAGCCTGAGAAATTAATGAAGCCTTGTGGGATCCTTCACAAAAGGAGAGTTGGCATAAATGGGAGGTGTATTCTGTATGGTTCTCAGGGGAGTTGAAACAAACTAAAGATGAGAAAATGCTGCCTCAGCTGCTATTGCCTGTGAGTAATGTGAGGGTGAAGTGTTGATAACACACGGATCCCCAGAGAAAGCTTGGAGGGTGAGACCCTCATGATACTGCAATGCTGTTTTCATGGTCTTAGCATTGATTTTCAAATAACACATTCACTTAAAGCCCAACTGACCATGGACGAATGCAGGATGGGTTGGTTATGCAAAGCCCACCCACAGCAGCCTTATTATCTCTACCACCAAGCATCACGGTGGAAACAAATCAGGAATTCTAGGTCCTTTTCAGCTCCCTGCTCATAAATAAGCTTTGTTTGGAGGCAGGCTGAAAGAGGGAGGCCAACAAGAATTTTCCCTCCATGCCTTTGACAATGAATAGAATGAAATTTTGTTCTATTTTGTTTTTATGAGGAAGCACAATATTATTCAGTCACCTTTTCCTACTTGCCCCCACATACCTTTCCATAGGTGAGCCTGTGAACTCATCTATGTGGTTTTTCATATGGTAACTTATGCCGCTGGTACCTTTAGAAATATTAGGGTCCAGCCTTAATGGTTTCCTCAGTAACTAAGGTCTTTTCTTTCTTTTTTTGGTGTGATCTATTTCTCATGGTCTTAAATTTATTTATTGCATAACTAACTTTTCCTCAATTGTATATATTACACACGTTGCTGATAGAAAATGTGGCAAATATTGCAAAATGCTGTAAAAAAGAAAATCAAAATCAACCACCTTCTTATTAAAGATAGCCACTATCATTATCTTGATATATATCTTTCCATGTTGTATATATATAATCAGTTCTCATTATTTGTGGTAGTTATGTTCTGTAGTTACTACAAACAGTGTATTAGCGAATATTGAACCATTGCTCCTAGAAAAAGTATTGGGTTAGGTTCCTGTGAGTCTCTGGCCACTACATTTTCATCAGTCAATTAATCCATCGCCTTGTTTAATATGTGCTTCGGTTTGAAGACAGTTTAAAACATTATTAATTCGTTAACGTTGAACTCATGTCCAATGGCACTAACACTCATGCCTGAATGAACCTTGTTTAGCACATTTGTTTTCTCTACAAGGCACATCACAGGCTTCCTGCCCTTGGGAGCACTAGACAGTACTTCAGTACTATGCTTGGGGCCATTTTAAACAGAGAAGTCACCAATAAGAAGCTCAGAAATGTGAAATGCATGGCAGTAGGTAGATCATGAAAAGGATACTTGTTTACAGTGTAAGATGAAACAGGAAGGCAGCTGTCACCTTGTTTGACCTCAGCCGGGAATGTGCTCATCAGGCAACTCAAACTTTTTGCCACTTTGTGCAAGTCCACAAATGACCACAAACAGCACCGCAGTGATTGATTTTGAGATTACAAGTGAATTTTAGAGACGAGGTGAATTCACAAATACAAAATTCATGAGTGACGAACGTTAATTATATATCTTGTTTTTCACTTAACAATATATGGATTTTAAGTGTTCTATAGGGCTTCCCTGGTGATAGTAAAGAGTCTGCCTGCAATGCAGGAGACCTGGGTTTGATCCCTGGGACAGGAAGATCCCCTGGAGAAGGGAATGGCTACCCACTCCTGTATTCTTGCCTGAAAAATCCCATGGACAGAGGAGCCTGGTAGGCTACAACCCATGGGGTAGCAAAAGAGTCAGACACAACTGAGCGACTAATACACTAGGAGTATATAGTAGTCCAGGCTATGAGTATACCATGATTTATATAACCATTTTCCTAGTCTTAGATACTGAGTTTGTTTTTGAAGTTTTGCTCTTTTACTGTCATCCTAGAATGTTGAGCTTTATTCATACCTGTTATTTACTTGGATACTGTCTTCTAAGTGGAATTGTAATTCTAGTTTCTAAAGACAGAATGTTATACAGTTATGTTTTGCACTGATAATCTAGTACATGGCTTATATTTTTATGCACATGTGTAGTAAAGGGTTAACTCAGGAGGCCTAGGTGTTTAAATCCTGTATATTCCAAAGATATTAATGGCTGGACTTTGGTCAGCTCCTGGGAGAAAAGCTCTAAGCCCTTGGAATATATGCCTGATAAGAGTGTCTTTGTACAGTGACCATGTGTGTGAGCTCAGTTCTCAGTCATGACTGACTCTTTTCAATCCCCTGAACTGTAGCCTGCCAGGTTCCTCTGTCCATGGCATTTCCCAGGCAGAATACTGGTGCGGGTTGCCATTTCCTACTCCAGGGAATCTTCCTAACCCAGGGCTTGAACTCACGTCTCCTGAATTTGCAGGCAAATTCTTTATCACTGAGCCTTCTGGGAAGCATTGTGATCATAGGCCATGCCAAATAGTTTGTGTTGACCATATGATTTATGGTGAATACCGGTTTTGGTTCAGCTGAGGTTCTGGGCCACACTGTATTAGCTAGACCTCTGGGGGTGCTGGAGACGGACTAGCTGAAGTTAGTCATGTCTCTGCTCTGTGTCCATATGATTGATTTGCAATAAACACCTTGGTCACCAAGGCTCAGGTGAGTCTCCCTGATTGGCAGTATGTTGTTGCACATGTTGCTGGAAGAAAAAGTTCTGTCTTTCCTGGGAGAGGACATCTGGAAGCTTGCACTTGATTTTGCCTGATTCTGCTCTATGAAATTTTTCTTTTGCTGTTATAAACCATAACCATGAGTTTAATAGCTTTTCTTTTTTAAAATTGAGGTATAATAGTTGATCAGAAGATGAGATGGTTGGATAGCATGAGTTTGAGCAAGCTTTGGAGTTGGTGATGGACAGGGAAGCCTGGCATGATGCAGTCCATGGGGTTGCAAAGAGTTGGACATGACTGAGGGACTGAACTGAACTACAGTATATAGTTTCAAGCATTGTTGTTGTTTAGTTGCTAAGTTGTGTCCAACTCTTTGCAAGCCCATGGATGGCAGCACACCAGGCTTTCCTGTCTTTCATTGCCTCCTGGAATTTGCTCAAGTTCATGTCTATTGAGTCAGTGATGCCATCTAATCATCTCATCCTCTGTTGCTCCCTTCTCCTCCTGCACCTGATCTTTCCCAGCCTCAGGGTCTTTTCCAGTGGGTCAGCTCTTCATATCAGATGGCCAAAATATTGGAGTGTCAGCTTCAGCATCGGTCCTTCCAATAAATATTTAGGGTTGATTTCCTGTAGGATTAATTGGTTTGATTTCCTTGCAGTCCAAGGGACTCTCAAGAGTCTTCAATAGCACCACAGTTCGAAAGCATAAATTCTTTGGTGCTCAGCTTTTTTTATGGTCCAGCTCTCACATCTGTACATGACTACTGAAGAAACTATAGCTTTGTCTATATGTACCTTTGTTGGCAAAGTGATGTTTTTGCCTTTTAATATGCTATGTAGGTATGTCAGCTTTCCTTCCAAGAAGCAAGTGTTTCAAGTGTATAGAACAATGGTTTAGTTATAACTATCTGTCTAGAAATAGATTCTTCTTCAGATTATCTTCCTTTATAGTTTATTACAAAATATTGAGTATGGTTCCCTGTGCTATACATGTAACAACTTTTCTGAATTCTGTGTATCCCCCTAGTGAATTATTGGAACTGAGGTGGTCTTGGGAATCCCCATGATGCAATATGTTATATATTTAAATATACATGTAGGATTCTGTGCACCAAATTATATATACTTATTCCCTGGGAGATTTAAAAGATTTCCAACTATACTGCACTTGATTTTTGCCTTACATTCTGTTCTTAGAAATCAATCTGTATTAGCAATTCCACTATTGAACTTTTTTTTTTTAAATGCTTATTGGCCGTTAGAATTTCTTCCTCTGTGAATTGTCCATTCAGATTCTTTTCTCAGCTGAGCTGTTTTTGAATTTAGAAAACAGTAAGCACATTCACATAAACACAAAGGAAATCAAACTTTATTTCCCTATTGGTGCATGGAGCTTGGTGTTGTCTATATAGCTAGTGATTTGCTTTATCTAAATAATCCCTAAAATTGCTCACCCCTCAGGAATACCAGCTTTCTTCAATATCTAATTTTCTTCTGCCCTGCCTCTACCTTTAAGTCATGTCAGTCCCACTGGCAATCTCTCTTAGACTCTTTACTCTGGGCAAAGGTTTCATTCACTAAATTCATTGATTTTCTTTTCCTTTGCAATATCTCTAATGTATGTGTCTTACTTTGCATTACCATTGTGCAAGCTTAGACTTTTAGACACTCACATTTTTTTTTTCTTCATTTATTTTTATTAGTTGGAGGCTAATTACTTTACAATATTGTAGTGATTTTTGCCATACATTGACATGAATCAGCCATGAGTTTACATGTGTTCCCCATCCCAATCCCCCCTCCAACCTCCCTCCCCATCCCATCCCTCTGGGTCTTCCCAGTGCACCAGCCCTGAGCACTTGTCTCATGCATCCAACCTGGGCTGGCGATCTGTTTCACCCTTGATAGTATACTTGTTTCAATGCTATTCTCTCAGAACATCCCACCCTCGCCTTCTCCCACTGAGTCCAAAAGTCTGTTCTGTACATCTGTGTCTCTTTTTCTATTTTGCATATAGGGTTATCATTACCATCTTTTTAAATTCCATATATATGCGTTAGTATACTGTATTGGTCTTTATCTTTCTGGCTTACTTCACTCTGTATAATGGGCTCCAGTTTCATCCATCTCATTAGAACTGGTTCAAATGAATTCTTTTTAATGGCTGAGTAATATTCCATTGTGTATATGTACCACAGCTTCCTTATCCATTCATCTGCTGATGGGCATCTAGGTTGCTTCCATGTCCTGGCAATTATAAACAGTGCTGTGATGAATACTGGGGTGCACGAGACACTCACATTTTATTATTATTATTTTTTTTTAAATTTTTTATTAGTTGGAGGCTACTTACTTCACAACATTTCAGTGGGTTTTGTCACACATTGATATGAATCAGCCATAGATTTACACGTATTCCCCATCCCGATCCCTCCTCCCACCTCCCTCTCCACCCGATTCCTCTGGGTCTTCCCAGTGCACCAGGCCCGAGCACTTGTCTCATGCATCCCACCTGGGCTGGGGATCTGTTTCACCATAGATAGTATACATGCTGTTCTTTTGAAATATCCCACCCTCACATTCTCCCACAGAGTTCAATAGTCTGTTCTGTATTTCTGTGTCACATTTTATTGTTATAATAACATTCCCATGAATTCTGCAACTTTTGTCTTCAAATCCATCTTGCAGATGTCAAACTAACCTTCTTAAAACATGAATTTCATTGTGCCACTCTCTTGCTCAAAACCTTCTAATACTTTCTTTAAGGTCTTTGGTTAGACAGGGGAACTTCTGAGTGTGCTAACCACTCCCCAGTTGGTTTACTCCTGGAATCACCATCCAAGAGGCAAGTCCTGAAATAAGACAGTGGTCAGTTTCTGTGTGATTGGTCTAGATGTATGAGCCAGGAAGTATCAATAGGTGAAATGTGACCTAGGAAGTTAAAATGGTGAGAGATATTCAAAGCCTGGTTAAGGTTGTCTAAGCACTTTATGCTAAAGCAATTATGGTATTTACTGATAGAATCAAGCTTGAAGCAGGCTGAGAAGGGTATGATCCGTAACAGGATTGCATGTAATGGATGTTTGTGTGCTAAGTTGCTTCAGTCATGTCCAACTCTTTGCAGTCCTATGGACCATAGCCTGCTAGGCTCCTCTGTCCATGGGATTCTCCAGGCAAGAATACTGGAGTGGGTTGCCACGTCCTCCTCTAGGGGATCTTCCCAACCCAGGGATCAAACCCACATCTCTTACATCTCCTGCATTGGCAAGCAGGTTCTTTACTTGTGGAGCCACCTGGGAAGCATGTAAAGAATGACAACGCCTAACTGTAGCATGTTGTTATATATGGTCTTTGCTTCTAGGGATCTCACTCCTGGTCTCTTCTTTTAGTCTTCACTGTGAATTGGGCTGGACTCTGGGTTTCTCCAAGTTCGTTCAAGAGAAGCCTACCAAAAATTAGGAATGTTTGTTAGGCAGGCTGCAGGTCTCCTAGGCGTTACCCTCATGGGTCTATCCATTCTTGTCTGTCTGTATTTCACCTGGGTACATGTGTATTCAGTAGGAAGTCAAGAGATACTGGGAGTGACAGGCAAATTTGGCCTCGGAGTACAAAATGAAGCAGGGCAAAGATTAATAGAGTTTTGTCAAGAGAATGCACTGGTCATAGCAAACACACTCTTCCAACAACACAAGAGAAGACTCCACACATGGACATCACCAGATGGTCAATACAGAAATCAGATTGATTATATTCTGTGCAGCCAAAGTTGGAGAAGCTCTATACAGTCAGCAAAAACAAGACTGGGAGGTGACTGTGGCTCAGATCGTGAACTCATTGCCAAATTCAGACTTAAACTGAAGAAAGTAGGGAAAACCACTAGACCATTCAGGTATGACCTAAATCAAATCCCTTATGACTATCCGGTGGAAGTGACAAAGAGATTCAAGGGATCAGATCTGATAGAGTGCCTGAAGAACTATGGATGGAGGTTCGTGACATTGTACAGGAGGCAGTGATCAAGAGCATCCCCAAGAAAAAGAAATATAAAAAGGAAAAATGGTTGTCTGAGGAGGCCTTACAAATAGCTGAGAAAAGAAGAGAAGCAAGAGGCAAAGGAGAAAAGGAAAGATATACCTATTTGAATGCAGAGTTCCAAGAATAGCAAGGAGAGATAAGAAAGTTGTCCTCAGTGATCAATGCAAAGAAATAGAGGAAAACAATAGAATGGGAAAGACTAGAGATCTCTTCAAGAAAATTAGAGATACCAAGGGAACATTTTATGCAAAGATGGGCACAATAAAGGACAGAAATGGTATGGACCTAACAGAAGCAGAAGATATTAAGAAGAGGTGGCAAGAATACACAGAAGAACTATACAAAAAAGATAATCATGACCCAGATAACCACAATGGTGTGATCACTCACCTAGAGCCAGACATCCTGGAATGGGAAGTCAAGTGGGCCTTAGGAAGCATCACTACGAACAAAGCTAGTGGAGGTGATGGAATTCCAGTTGAGCTATTTGAAATCCCCAAAGATGATGCTGTGGAAGTGCTGCACTCAATATGCCAGCAAATTTGGAAAACTCTGCAGTGGCCACAGGACTGGAAAAGGTCAGTTTTCATTCCAATCCCAAAGAAAGGCAATGTCAAAGAATGCTCAAACTACTGCACAATTACACTCATCTCACACGCTAGCAAAGTAATGCTCAAAATTCTCCAAGCCAGGCTTCAACAGTACATGAACTATGAGCTTCCAGATGTTCAAGCTGGTTTTAGAAAAGGCAGAGAAACCAGAGATCAAATTGCCAACATCTGTTGGATCATCGAAAAAGCAAGCGAATTTCAGAAAAGGATCTGCTGTTGCTGCTAAGTTGCTTCAGTCGTGTCCGACTCTGTGTGACCCCATAGACGGCAGCCCCCCAGGCTCTGCTGTCCCTGGGATTATCCAGGCAAGAACACTGGAGTGGGTTGCCATTTCTTTCTCCAATGCATGAAAGTGAAAAGTGAAAGTGAAGTTGCTCAGTCGTGTCTGACTCTTAGCGACCCCATGGACTGCAGCCCACCAAGCTCCTCTGTCCGTGGGATTTTCCAGGCAAGAGTACTGGAGTGGGATGCCAGTGCCTTCTGCTTTATTGACTATGCTGAAGCCTTTGACTGTGTGGATCACAGCAAACTCTGGAAAATTCTTCAGGAGATGGGAATACCAGACCACCTTACCTTCCTCCTGAGAAATCTGTATGCAGGTGAAGAAGCAACAGTTAGAACCAGATATGGATCAATGAACTGGTTCCAAATCAGGAAAGGAGTACATCAAGGCTGTATATTGTCACCCTGCTTATTTAACTTATATGCAGAGTGCATTGTGAAATGCCGGGCTGGATGAAGCACAAGTTGGAATCAAGATTGCTGGGAGAGATATCAATAACCTCAGATACGTAGATGACACCATTCTTATGGCAGAAAGTGAAGAGGAACTAAAGAGCCTCTTGATGAAAGTGAAAGAGGAGAGTGAAAAAGTTGGCTTACAACTCAACATTCAGAAAACTAAGATCATGGCATCCAGTCCCATCACCTCATGGCAAATAGATGGGGAAACAATGGAAAGAGTGAGAGACTTTATTTTTTTTTTGGGCTCCCAAATCACTGCAGATGGTGACTGTAGCCATGAAATTAAAAGACGCTTGCTTCTTGGAAGAAAAGCTATGACCAACCTAGACAGCATATTGAAAAGCAGAGACATTACTTTGCCAGCAAAGGTCCAATCTAGTCAAAGCTATGGTTTTTCCAGTCGTCATGTATGGATGTGAGAGTTGGCCTATAAAGAAAGCTGAGCACTCAAGAATTGATGCTTTTGAACTGTGGTGTTGGAGAAGACTCTTGAGAGTCCCTTGGACTGCAAGGAGATCAAACCAGTCAATTCTAAAGGAAATCAATCCTGAATATTCATTGGAAGGACTAATGCTAAAGCTGAAACTCCAGTACTCTGGCCACCGGATGTGAAGAGCTGACTCATTGGAAAAGACCCTGATGCTGGGAAAGATTGAAGGCAGGAGGAGAAGGGAATGACAGAGGATGAGATCGCTGGATGGCATTACCGAGTCAATGGACATGAGTTTGAGCAAGCTCCAGGAGTTGGTGATGGACAGGGAAGCCTGGCGTGCTGCAGTCCATGGGGTCACAAAGAGTCAGACACAACTGAGTGACTGAACTGAACACATGTATAGACCCTGCAAGGGGTGGAATATTGTGGAATATGTAGGGTTACTAAAAAAACTAGTGGACCAAGTGTTCCTTCCTAACTGAAGTCCAGACTGGAGGTAGGACTTTAATGAGTAGTACATAAAAACAAACAAACAAAAAAGACTATTGCTGCTACAGGAGGCCTTTATGGCCCATAAAACTGTAGTAGATAAAATGGCTGGAGAATAAATGCCAACAGAGACAGATAGGGCCACATTCCTGTGAAGTCTCAGCTGGGGTAATGCAGGTTCTGGGGTCCCTGCTCTTCTGTTCTATGATCCATTTCTGGGTGAGGACCCAATGGCCTGCCTGACTGCTTCCTTCAGAAGATTTGAGACTGCATTAGATATGGATTACTGGAGGAACAGAGACACTTGCGTTGGTTTTGACCCAGCTGGCAGGAAGCCCACGATCAGCAGAGATGTCTCAGATGTTTCAGGCGGTGGGCCTCTTCCAGCTCGTGTTGAAGGTGGTCGTCAGTAGGAGCTCTTTCACTCCAATGAGCTGACAGAGAGATGCTTTTATAAAAGAAGTATGTTTCAGCTGCTAGAGCATTTGTCTAGAGTAGATGACTGGATCTTGTCCCTGGAAATTGTAATTTTTGATCTAGATGTGGGCCCAGGAACATGGTTTTTTATCCTCAGGGAGGCTTGGAAAGCACTGGCCTTGGGTTCATTTGTGAAAAAAGAGCTCTGACCGAGGTCAGAAGTGTTGAATTCTTCCAGAAACAGGCATCGTGGGGCTGGAGGAGGTTGGCATCGTAGCATGGGTAAAGTCTAATTTGCTAAAGAGCTGGGATGTGTCCAATCCAGGAACTGCATGGGTTTGAGCCCTCCTCAAATAGATTCATCAGCAGTGTGGTCACACTGATGAAATGTGGGACAAACCCAAGGAACCCAATTCCTTGATGAGCTGGGAAGAGGGATGCCTCTTTAGGACTGTGGAGATTTTTGTTGGGATCAATCATATGAGTTTCTTGGATTAGGAGACATTGAGCTCTAAGAATCTGATCTCACCAGGTTCCTCTCATCATTTCTTTGAGTGTACATTCCCAGAAGGAACAACCCTGGGTGGTGTCAACTGAGGGTTTATGTAAGGTCAGACCTGGAAAGTAATTTGTCATCCAGAGGGGACAGGAGAAGGCATATGTTTGTACTAAAAACACTTTGCAAGTGATTTTGATGTTCTGATCAAGAATTCTTGCTTTTAAGGAATCTGTGATCTCAGTTTGAGATTTCGTGTAACCTGGCTACAGACTCAGCCTTGTCTGGCTGCCTCATAATAATTCTCTTACTTTATTCCTCTGACTTTCCCGATGCTTTAACAGCCTGGCATCTGGATTGAATAAATTTTCTTGCCTTGTGGCCTTTACCCACTATGACTTGCATGGGGCTTTCGGTGTTCCATTACTTTGACCTGGCAGCTAGGATTTACTCTCAGAAGCGAGCTTGTCTGGGCTGGTTCAGCACCCTAGACCTATTCTACTCCAGTCTCAGAAAGCCAGATCCTAGCATTAAACTGGCATCCAAGGCCTTCATCAGGTCCTAGTTTATCTTTCTAAGTTTCTCTCCCATCAACCTCTGGTGAGAACTCTTGGTATCAGTGATATCTTGGTATCAGAACTCTGGACTAGCTCAATTACTGCATTAAGACCATGTCTAACTTATGATGCTATATTAAAGCTACACTTTCCCACCAATGGCTTTGCTTAAAGCCTTCCATACACTGGGAATGCCCTCTTCCTGCTTCTTAATCTATCTGAACTTCTCTGGTTTTTAGAATAGCTTTTTTTTCTGAGTATAATGTTAATCTATGTTATGTGCATTTGTGTGTGCATGCTAAATCACTTTAGTCGTGTCTGACTCTTTGTGACCCTTTGGACTGTAGCCCACCAGGCTCCTCTGTCCATGGGATTTCCCAGACAAGAATACTGGAGTGGGTTGCCATGCCCTCCTGTAGGGGATCTTCCCAACCCAGGGGTCAAACCCGTGTCTCTTACTTCTCCTGCATTGTCAGGCAGGTTCTTTACCACTGGCGCCACCCACCTGGGAAGCCCAATCTATGTACACTATAGATAATTTGAAATACTGGATAAATCATGAAGGAAAAAATAATCCACAGAAAAGATAATCCACTGTTGTTTCTTCCCACCTCTTTCTTTTTCTTATGTGCACAAGTGCATGTGTGGGATTAACAGTTAATTGTATTTATATATTTTGTTTTTGTTTCCACTTAATAGTTCTTCACTGCTTCCTCTCCTTAAGTTTCCTCCCCAGAACAACAAATTCCTCACTCAATCTCATGAAAGAGGTATTTTTACCTCTTTCTCTAATACCCTGGGTACCCTATCTTCTACTTCAGATACTTTACAAAGAAAGATTGTATTCAAAAAAGATTCTGATGCTAGCTCTCAAGAGAATAATAAACTTTATCTTGTAATAAGAGTATAGATAATGCATGTATTTAAAAATATTTTTGAATTTTACATATTCATTAGGGTCAACGATCAACGTTTGCATGTTGGAGGGAAAAATGGAAGGAAAAATCTGTTAATGATCAAAATTTTGGAACTATAGGAAAGTTTAGACTACATCTACTCTAAGAATCCAGAAACATGAATGTTTTATATGTATTCTACAGTCTTTTTTTGTATACGTTTCAAAAATAGAATTGGAAATCTACCCCACAGTTTGCACCCTTTTTTATTACTACCATATCACTGATACTTAAATAGTCTTTATAAACTGCCCAAAGTTATTGGCTTTTTACTTTACTAGAACAAACTCTCCTATGTTTACATACTGGTTTTGCATTGTTATTTTTGTGCAAATTGTTAAAATCTAAATTAAGTATAAATGTTCATGATAGTTTTTAAAAGTTAATTTTTATATAGATAGACTAAGTACTAAATATACTTAAATCATACAAATCAAAGGTGGATTTTCAATCATTTAACAATGTCTGAATAAGCCATTTATTCTCCATTCACCTCTAGTTTCTTGAACCTCTAGTTGATCTCTCCAAGATCATTTCTATCCCATTCTGTTTTTGATTATGTACATGTTATATTTGTCAAATATAAATATATATGATTGAAGAAAGTAAAATTGCAGATGCTTGACCCTTTTTGACTACAGAAACAATTTCAACACACACACACTCTTAGTGTTTATCCTGTGTCTTAAACTGTGAATCTTCTTCAGGAGAGGCAGTCTTCGTGAGTTCCTCAGCCTGTGCCGCATAAATGCCTTTTTAAGCGATGCCCCCGCTGCACCTCTCGCTCATCGCCCTCCTGGCTGGCGCTCCGAGTCCTCCCCGTGAACTCGGTTTTTCACGGGCGGTGGGGGTGGGGGGCAGAAGGAGGGCGGATGGGGGCGGGCGTTGGATAAACGTCCTGAGTCAAGCCGCCTTTGTGCTGTGGTCTTCTGTCACTCTGCGTTTGCTCACTCGCCTTTTCTGATGATAACTCTGACTGGCTTAGAAATGTCAGAGGCAGCTGCGGTTGAATCAAGCTAAAGAGAGAGGCCTCTCTCAGTGGCCTCTGCTTCTTGCTTTCCTCTGGGGAAACACACTTTAAATGTGCCTGAATTGCATTTTTTGGCAGATTGTTACAGTAGAATATTGACTCTCTGATCTGAAGCCAGGCTTGTCCCAGGGATTGTCTGCTTTTCTGAGAGCTAATAATGAGAATTGATCAATGGTGGTGGTGGGAGGAGGGGGTGGGGTGGAGGGAGGGGAAGAGCAAACCCTGATAGCTGTTCGGTGAACACTGGATTCTGAAGCCGTTTGGCAATTTATCTCTATTCTTTTGCATTATTTTTTCTCATCAGAAGTAAAGCAAGTATTCAATAGACATTGTACAACTGAATTAAAGCAAGGTAGAGCCAGCCAATCAAATCTAATTTCTGTTCCTTTCTTTCTGCTAATTTCTCTATCCTTTGGTTCTCATCACCACCATATCCATATAGGTCAAGTCTGATTACAGCCAACCCCAGCGGGAATTACATCATTTTCAGTGTAATGGAATTTCATTATTGCAATAGGAAGCCTGGGAAGATGGAAGATCGGGTTCCAATTCACCGACCGCACCCCCCCCCCCCGCCCCCCGCCACCCCCGGGAAAGGAAAGATAAATACCTACCCTTCTGATTAAACATTATTCCTCAACCTCAAAACAAACGATGGAAATCCATCGGTGTGAGAGGGGACAGGGTGGTGGAAATGCGAGCCAGTGGTGATTTCTTTTTTAAGTTTAAACCTCCTTCTTTTTGATAAGTGATCTTCTTCTTCTGACAGTTTGATCAGTTTTACTTTATTTTAAAGCAGTGTTTCTCTACTTCCTGTCTAACTCAAACCCCTTTTTATAAAGGTAACTGTCTCATCCCATCTCTCCTGCAGCCTACCATCCAAATTCTGATATGACTTGAGAAGCGCCATGCCCCTCCCTTGTTGGGAAGCACTGTATCACTTTCTGGCAAAATAATTTTCTTGAGCTTCACTTTCTTTGTTTGCATTGTATGCACAATTGGTTGTTTTCTCCCAGATATGAATTTATATAGTATTGTTGATTCAGTGCTTCTTCAAATGAGATGAGCTTCTCTACCTTGCTCGCCCACTATACCCTAAAATGATGATGTCTTCTAAGAGACTTCTCAGAAGATACTGACTTGAAGAGCATTTTTCTTTGGTTTTTAAGTGTGCTTGTTTGTGGATGACATATAGGAAAAATTTCCATTTTTATATATTTTTTTGGTTTTAATTTTTTGAGATCTAATTGACATGTGTTCGTTTCAGATATGCAGCATAATGATTCAATATTTGTGTATACAGTGAAGGATCACTAACATAAGTCTAGTTAACACTGATCACCACAAGAAGTCACCATTTTCTTTGAGAGCTTTTCAGATTTACTCTCCTAGCAACTTTCAAACACACTTATGGTATTGTTAACTATCATCACCCTGCTATACATTACGTGCCCAGGACTTGTTTATTTTGTAACTGGACATTTGTACCTTTTGACCCCCTTCATCTGTTTGCCCCCACTAACCTCCCTCCCACTGCCTCATCACCTCTGCCCAGGCCTCTGGCAACCACTAGTCCGTTCTTTACATCCATGAGTTCAGGTTTTTCTTAGTTTGTTTCTTGGATTCTGCATATAACTGAGACAATACCATATTTGTCTTTCTGTCTGACTTATTTCACTTAGCATAATACCCCCAAGGTCCATCTGTGTTGTCACAAATGGCAAGGTTTCCTTCTTTTTATGGATAATGTTTCTATATACGTATATACATCATTTTCTTTATCTATTCATCCATCGAAGGACTGACACATAGGTTGATTGTATATCTTAGCTATTATAAACAATACTGCAATGAATATGGTGGTACACATATTTTTTCAGGTTAGTGTTTTTTTTTCCTTCGGATAAACACCAAGAAGTGTAACTGCTGGATCATATGGTAGTTCTGTTTTTAATTTTTTGAGGAACCTCCACACTGTTTCCTATAGTGGCTGCACCAATTTGCGTTTCCACCAACAGTGTACAAGGGTTAGGGTTCCTCTTTCTCCACTTTCTTACCAACCGTTTTAGTTTCTTGTGTTTTTGACAAAGGTCATTCTCACAGGCATGAGGTAATATCTTATTGTGGTTTTGATTTGCCTTTCCCTGACAGTGATACTGAGTATCTTTCATGTACCGTTGGTCATCTGTTATGTCTTCTTTGGAAAACTGCCTATTCAGATCGTCTGCCCTTTTTTATTTGGGTGTGGTTTTACTGTTGAGTTGTGTGCATTCTTTATATATATATATTGGATATTAGCTACTTATCAGATATGTGATGTGCAAATATTTTCTTCACTCCAAAGTTTCCCTTTTTATTTTTTTGTTGGTTTCCTTTGCTGTGTAGAAGCTTTTTAATTTGTAATTCCATTGATTATTTTTGCATTTATTGCCTTTGCTTTTGTGGTCAGATCCAGGGAAAATCATTGTCAAGACCAATGTCAAGGAGCTTACTGCCTGTGTTTTTGTCTAAGAGTTTTATGGCTTCAGGTCTTACATTCAAATCTTTAATCCATTTTTGAGTTGGTTTTTTTGTGTATGGTGTAGGATAATTGTCCACCTTCATCCTTTTTCATGTGGATATCTAGTTTTCCCAAAACGATTTATTGAAGAGACTGTCCTTTCCCCATTGTATATTCTAGGCTCCTGTATTGTAAATTAATTGACCATATAAGTATGGGTTTGTTTCTGGTTTCTCTTTTCCATTCCATTGATCTATGTGTCTATTTTTATGCCAGTATCATATTGTTTTGATTGTTAGGCTTTGAAGTATAGTTTTAAATCAGGAAGCATGATGCCTCCAGCTTTGTTCTTCTTTCTGAGGATTGCTTTGGCTATTTGTGATCTTTAGGATTATTTGTCCTGTTTCTGTGAAAAATGCCATTGTGTTTTTGTATTCTTCCTCGGAGTCTAGGCCAGAAAATCAGGTGATGTTTTTTCCCTTCTGGGTGCATACGTATATTTATAATGATAATGTGTGCCGTGCTGTGCTAAGTCACTTTGGTCGTGTCTGACTCTTTGTGACCCCATGGACTATAGCCCACCCGGCTCCTCTGTCCAGGGGATTCTCCAGGCAAGGATACTGGAATGGTTTGCTATGCCCTCCTCCAAGGTATCTTCCCTACCCAGGGATCGAACCTGCGTCTCTTACGTCTCTTGTGCTGGCAGGTGGGTTCTTTACCACTTGTGCCACCTGTAAAGCCCAAAATAATGATAATACGTAAAGCTTATTGAGGACTTGGAATCTATCTGCATATTCTCTGTGATCCTTTCTATCATTTAACTATGAGCTATAATAAATTCCAATGATATTTTATCCATTCATTTATAAATTTTGATTCTTAAAATTTTAATCCAAAATAATTGTTAATTTTTTAAATTTCAAGGTTTCTCAGCTTAAACAACACTATTTTTGAAAATCACATTCTCAAAGATTAAAAGATACACATTAAAGAGTCACGTGATAGAGATGTGAGTACAACTCTCATATCTGGCCCTATCTACCTGGTTCCCAGCCCTCCACCACCAATTGCTGTTGTTAGTTTCTTCTGAATCTTTCCATAAATTTCTACATATACAAGTAGAAATATGTAGATTACATATCCCCCCCCCCTTTTCTTACACATAAGATAGCACTATCCTATACTTCAAATATTTAAGTATCCTGGAGATATTCTCCTATATCAATATCAGAGTTGTCTCATTGTTTTTTGTACATCTGCAAAATATTCCAACAGGTAGATATACCATAATTTAGTTAGTTCATTTCCTACTAGTAGACACTTAGATTGTTTTCCAATCTTTTGCTATTACAATGTTTCAGTGGATAACCTATGCAATATAGCTACAGATTAAGTTCCCAGCAGTGGGTTCGCTATGTCGAAGGACATACACGTTGGTCATTTGGATAGGTAGTGTAAATTCCCTCCATAGCAGTTGTGTTAATTTACAATTCCGCCAGCCATGTGTGAGAGCTCCTGATTCTCCATAGATTTGCCCACATTGTGCACTCTCAAACATTTTGATTTTTGCCAATTTAATAGCTGAGAAATAGTATACTTCTAATTTGCATTTCTCTTATTATGAGTGAGATTGGATATCTTCTCTTGTGTTCAGAAAAAGTTCTTATTTTCTTTTCTGTGAACTATTCATATCTTCAGCCCATTTTGCTATTGAATCAGATCAATGGTCTGTTTTCTATTTTTGTTTATAGGACCTCCTGGATAAGGGAGATTTTCCTTTTATCTGTGGAAAGAATTACTATAGACATTTTCCTCCAATTTGTAATTTGTCTTTTGATATCACATATAGTTTTGGTTTTTTATTTTTGCCATGCTGGATTTAAAGACTATTTTTAGGTAGTTAAATTTATCCATATTTTCTTTAATGACATCTGACTTTCAAGTCATAGTTAGAAAGAGCCTTCTCTAAGCCAAACTTATATAAAGGAATTCTCCTTTATTTTTGTACTTCTATAGCTGACTGGCCCTTTCTTCTATCCCCCTTTTCTTCTCCCATCCCCCTCCCTCCCTCCCAACTCTTCCTCCTTCCCTCCCTCCTATCTGTCATCTATTTGGAATATTCCTAGTATGAGTTATGGACAATACTTTGTAATATAATTTTGTTTTTGTATCTATGAATTTTCTTTTCTATTTACTCTGTTTCAGGTAAATACCCTACTCAGGGTCTCTATAGGGCGGAAAGCAGGAGTATTATACAAGACATTTTCGGCTTTAGTTTCCGAAAGCTTAAGCTCTTGGAAAAATTTAGAGAGCTTGTGGAGAAAGAAAAATGGAGAAGGAGATTTTCAGGTAGAGGCAGAAGAGGTAGAATGTACTGGAAAAGTGGGGTAGAAAGTGAGCCTTCTCCAGAGCTTTAGGTATATGGGATTTAGTCAGTTTTGAGGAAGATTCTAAGTCCTGAACATGTTGATGAAGTAGAGGGGAACCACTGAAGGTGCCATTTAGGTCAGACCATGGAAGGCTTAGTGGTGACCTGTGCACAGAAGTGACTGACTGCTAGAGCCAGTCCCAAGCCCATTTTGCCCCACCCCCAACACACAAGATATCAGCATCTTGACACAACTCAGAAGAGATGAGGGAAAGGCTTTAAAAAGAACTAATCTTAATTTTCCTGCTAGCTCAAGAGACTGAGGAGCTGGAGTCAGAAATTCAGTTTTTCTATAAAATGAAGTGACATTTCTTGTTTTCTGAATTTTCGATCATGCCCAATACATATGCTTTAATTTAGTTATGCACTGAATGTTGTATCTTGTAGTGTATCTTACAACTCATTACAGCAAACTTTAAAAGAAAAGATCAGCAAATTCCAGCTTTTGAGGAGTCATGAACTTGGACCCAGCCTGTGGGACCACATGTATCAAGTAGTCCTCGAGTGCACCTGGGCCACAGGTTTGGTTTTGTCTGGGGGCGGGGAGTGCTCAGGTGCACAGAATTGAATTAGTCAGACTCCTCAGTTCTGGGCACGCAGTGGTGATTCCATTATAAGGTCTCTCTCCTGTTTTATTATTTATCTCCTACATTCCCTGTCTCACTTCCATTCTCTTCAAAGGCACCCAATCTGGAGGCTTTCCCCACGGTTACCCGTAGAAGTTTAGAATAGTCCAAAATATCTCTTACAAAAAGTAATTCCTGTTGACTAACGGAGGTGATTGGGAAAGAAACAATAGCATAATATGCAAGCTGCAAAAAGAGTGTGATGAGTTGGATAGTATTCTACTGGACTTTCTTCACCTGTGAACATGAAGTTAATAATAACCAGCTCCAGATCTAACATAAAATATACAATAAAGAAAAACAAAACAGGATTATGTAATGCTTACAAGTTTTGAAGAAAAATGACAGAAGTATTAGAGAGCTTTCAAATATTGAATAAGCTAAATAAAGCAACAGATCTTTGCGTCCTAATGGGAAATCCCAGAAGTCTTTATTTATTGGTATGTCAACTACTGTAAGATTGTGAGGGTAACTCACTGACCTGAAAAAACACATTTCAAACCAGTGTGAGATGTGGCTAATTGACTAATCAGACTAAGAAAGACCCAGATGACTTTCTAGAATAATTCAGATCAGAGTGGATATTGACAGGGCAGATGGTGAATGGCACTGAATGGCAGATTTATTTACTCTTTGTATTCTAGTTTCTGTAATTTTAATTAAAGTGAGTTAAACAAAATCTTGTCTAAGCATTTTTTCTTCCCAATATGAAAGGTGTTGACACATCACATCATTGAGTTGGGAAGATAAAGACAAGGGAAAGGATTGGAATTTGGTGTGAATTAACATATCACAAGGCTCTTGTGTCTCTAAAAGGTGAGGAAATAAACACATGTGTTAATGTAACTCCAACTGTATAGAAGATTGTCAAGGCATGTGTGTGTGTGCTTGGCCAAATGCTGTTGATTCCAGAAATGTAATTTCATTTGATGGATTTTATTGTAATTAACACAGGGAGTTGTAGTAACTCAGAACTCTTTATTATCTTGGGAGAAGACTTGTGAAATGTATGCACTTATAAAATAGGATTCATGTTTTGCAGAGGGTTTATAATGCTAATGGATCTTGGGGACCTTCTGGGATTATATCAAGCTTGCAATTAGGGTTTCTCTTTTGCAATCTCAAGTGTGGTTTACCTGGAGCATTTCATCTTAAATGGTATTTAATAGAACTTGGGAGCTCTTGAGGGCAGGGACTTGGATTTTGTTGTTGTTGTTACCTATTGCAAAACACCAAGTCTATGGCTAGAGAAAACTAGAGTCACTTTTTATGTGTACTTTTCTTATTCTTCAAATCCAGTAGAGATCATCTCTAACATTTAGCAGTTCACAAAAGGCATAAAGTTTACATGAGCACGTTAATAGAATGTAGAGGATTCGCTGTCTATTTTAAGAGGGCTTCCCTGGTGGCTCAGACGGTAAAGAATCTGCCTGCAATGCAGGAGACCTGGGTTTGATCCCTGGGTCAGGAAGATGCCCTGAAAAAGGGAATGACAACCCACTTCAGTATTCTTGCCTGGAGAATTCCATAGACAGAGGAGCCTGGCAGGCTACAGTCCATGAGGTTGCAAAGAGTTGGACACATGTTTTAGTAATTAAGCAAAAATCTTGGGACTTGTATGAAGATAAGGTAGATAGGATAAGCAAAAGGAAAACTAATTCATGAATTTCTTCACGTAGTGGATGGGGTTAGCTCATTTACTGAGGTATCCAGAATAAAATACAAGATTCAGAAAAGAGCTACCTAGAAATTTTAAACCTCAACTTCGAGGACAAGATCCACCTGCAGTTCTGAGTTCAGCTGACAAGTTGGATACTGTCAAAGCAGAGCCTGCCCTTTCAAACCTCTCCTTGGGAAACTAATTAGCAGAATAATAAAAAGGCAAGATCAGCTCTTGTCTTCCTTGTTGGGGATATAAAAAACAGTAGTTCTAATTAGCAATAATTAAAATTTAATTAAGAAGCTCTTTGCAATCCTCCTTCCCCCTCCCTCAACTGGAGCTTGCCAGCTCTTGGTTGTGGAGCTGTTTTTATCCCTGTGGTGCTGAATCACAGCTTAATCATAAAGCCTTAGATCACAGCTTACCCAGTCCTGAGCACTAATCACCACAGCCTCCAAGAGTGACAAGTACATAGTCTAGCTTTTAATAACATGAGCAATTACTTTCTTCAATTTTGTAATCATAAATTATGATTCTTCTGTCCTTTTTATCAGCTGATTGCAGATGCCATTGCCCTAAAAAAAAATTTGTTCCCCCAGTTCTACCCCTTGTTGAAACAAGGACAATAGGAGGCCTCCAACAATATTAAATATTTGAACTTTTATGCTTTAAAGCAGAAAATTGGCTTTGGAATAAAAGATTAAAACATTGGTGAAACCAAACATTTAAAAAATAAAAGTAGGGACTTCTCTGGTAAGCCAGTGGTCAAGATTCTGTGCTTCCAATGCAGGGGGCTTGGGTTCGTGGTTGAGGAACTAAGATTGCACATGCCGCATAGTGTGGCCCCCAAAATTAATAAATAAATAAAAATAAAGATATTTGACTTAAAAATTAAACATACTGCAGGGGGGGTTAAGGAAAGCAGATATAGTATTTGATGCTCTTCACAAGCTTTATAGAGTCATCTAAGTATTAATTAAAATTTAGAATATTTCAAATTATAAAAAGGAGCTTCTCTGGATTATATGCTTTAGCGTGATTACAATGATGAATTTTATGTTATGTGAATTTTACCTCAATAGAAAAAGGCACTCAAACTCTGTTTTTGTCCTAGTTTTGGGTATGAATATTAATCACATAGTTTACAGAGAGAGGAGAAAAAAAAAACAAGACCTGATAGATCATTATGAGCAAAAGAAAAAGGAAATAATCAAGAACAGAGGAAAATTAGTTTTTTAAAAGCCATCGGACTAGGAAATATAACCCCAGTTCTTTAATTATTAAGGGAAGGGCTCTGAATCTGCTCCATTATCTTAATTATGTTTCTGGAGCAAACATTATTTCAATGTGATAAAAGATGACATGACACTGGAGGTAGAGGCAGAGCAGATGCTACATGAGTAACAAGCCAATAGGCCCACATTCTGGTAATTTCTTCCCCACTAGACATGTTCTCATTAATCTGTGATTAATAGGATTTGAGTATAGTAAATGATGATGATCTATTGTCTGTCTTTGTCGAGCACCATGGAGAGAGTAATTTGTCAGCTCAGCTTTTGTGTGACTATTTAATAGCAAAGAGGGAGAGAGAAAAGACGCTAATCTTCTAATTGGCATCTATAGAGAAGGTCTAGGAGACCACTGCCTGTACGGAAATAGCCCCGAATAATTCCTATGCCTGAGCCAAGCAAATGTGGACGACGTGTATCTTTTATATAACGGTGCCTTCTATAGAATAAAAGGCAGGGCCAGGGGAAGATAAAGCAGCAATGAAACAATCTTAAGAGATCATAAGCTAGTATTTACTTACTTTTGAGTCTTTTTCAACTGTAGTGACTTGCCAAAAAGTTGACCCCCCAAAAATCACTTTTGTTTAAAAATTAGTTGCCCAGCTGGACCGAAAAACAGCATATAAAATAAAAAGCCACCATTGTCACTCCCACCAGCAACAAAACAGAATGCCCTGAACTTACAACTTAAAAAATTTTAATACACCAATTAATCAGATATTTTGAACTAAAATGGTTCAGTGGTTAGTCTTATCTGTTCTAGAACTTTCTTCAAATGCCTATACCTTGGTCAGAACAAGTATAGAGTTACTCTTTTCCTCCTTCCCTCTCTCTCTCTTTTTATCTTTAAGAACTTTCTGCATGTTTTTCCATATTCTGGGTCTTTCCAGGTGCTCTTCTGGTTGCTGGAAATGAGTAAGACAGGCCTTAATAAGAGATATCTACAATGTGTAAAGACAGTAAAAGAAAAAAAATTAGTAAATGCAGACTATATAAAGAACTACCTCTGATCAGGTTTGATAGAAATTGGTTAAGAATAACAATAGACAATTGACAGAGGAAATTCAATGTGGACAGTGAACATATGAATAGATGTTCAATATACCTAGTAATCAGGGAAATTTAACTTGAAACATAAGCTCTCATTCATACCCATCAGATTGACCAAAATTGAAATGTTTGACAAGTCTAAAACCAGGTTGGGAGAGAAAAATCAGACAACCACTTTAGATAGCAATTTGTCAGTATCTAATAGTTCAGTTTCAATTTGTCAATGTTTATAGCATTCTTCTAGAGCTAGGCCCCAAGAAGCCCTTGCACATGTAGAGTCAAGTGAAAGTATTCATTGCCTCATTGCTTATAATAGTGAAAACAGTAGTTAGTAGCGTAGTTGTTGGGCATTTTTTGGGCAAAAGGTCAGAGACCAGATTCCAGCTTCTAAAAACAGTGCTGAAATTATTAGACAGGCTTGTTGTGTAATTTTACTGTTTTCATGAACTTGAGAAGTTACTTTCGTTTCTTTGTGCTTCAGTTTCTTTATCTGTAAAATAAGGGGGTTGGATAGAGAATCTTTTAAGGTCTCTTCCAGTTCTAAAGCCTTAAGATTCTATTTTTATTCTAAAACACCAGTCCTGATTTATATGGAAGCAAAACAGATGACCAAGATTTTCCCTCATGTTAGTAATAAAAGTGTATTTATTCATAAAATGTTACGGCTGTTTTCAAAAGGCAAAGGAAAGCTTTCTGTTTTGAAATTGGAAGCAAACCATTCTTGAGTGGTGCTAAAAGAAAGAGTTAATTGGTCATGTAAAATTAGACTTGGAGAAGGAGATTTCAAGATTTGGAGATTTTGTTTACTTATATATAGGGGCTTCCCTGGTGGTTCAGTGATAAAGAACCTGCCTACCAATGAGGAGACACGGGTTCAATCTCTGGGTTGAGAGGATCCCCTGGAGAAAGAAAAGGCAACCTCCTCCAGAATTCTTGCCTGGGAAATCTCATGGACAGAGGAGCCTGGTGGTCTAGAGACTGTGGGCTCACAAAAGAGTTGGACACAGTTTAGCGACTAAACAACAACAATCACATGTAGCACACACACACACACATATATACACACATATTTTCATATGTACACATTTTCTTTCTTCAAGGAGTTCATGGGAAGGTAGAGTTCAAGAGAGATGAATTAGATTTTAGACAGTAACATCTGCAGATACAAGATTTTACTATAAGAACTTCTAAGATAAATAGAAACATTTTGTCTTATATGTTAAATTTCTGAACCTAACAGGATTCTGCATCAAGGGTGATTATTTTTAGATCAGGCAGTGAGTTGAACTTCTTTGGTTCCACATGCTGGGCTGCACATGTACTAGTAAATTCACATCACATGAGTTACTCTGCAAAGGACTCTCCTGCTTTCCTATAATACTAACCCTGGATGTAACATGAAGGGGCCAGAAAGCAAAGATATAGCTATTTGTCATAGAAGCTATAAGGCTATGCTCAGTGATAATAATCCATTTGGTAGTAAGTTCTTGATAGCCCCCAATGCTGGTTTTGCCAGATGTTGTTTCCTGGTTGAAAAACTAATTATCCTGGAGGACAGTGAGTTAGAAAAAGGCAGAGAATCTTCTGTGTATATTCCTCTAGCAATCCGTTTTGACAAATCAGACCTTAAGATATGTAACACATCCGAAATTTCCTTAAACTGTGTTTGCTTTTGTTTATTATAGTTTAGAGAACACTTCCCCTTTCCCCCTTTATTCCAAAAGCCTTTTCTATTTTGACTGGCATAAATTATAATAAAAATATACTGTGAACTATTTGGGTTTAGTTGGAAGAAGAGACTAGTCACCATGCATTTACTTCTTTTCAAAAATTGAGGTGTAGTTAACACATAAAGTTGTGATAATTTCAGGTGTACAATGTAATGAATTGATATTTATAAATATTGTAAAATGATCACCACCATAAGTCTAGTTAACATCCAATACTGTGCTTAGTTCTAATTTTTTTCTTGTGATGAGAGCTTTTAAAAACTACTACTCTTAGCAATTTTCAAATGTGCAATACAGTACTGTTAACTATAGTCACCATTTTGTACAGTATAGCCCTATGACTTATATATATATAAAACTGGAAGTTTGTACTTTTTGACCCCTTTCACACATTTTGCCACCCCCACCTCCTGCCTCTGGCAACCACCAATCTGTTCTCTGTATTTATGAGCTCGAATTTTGTTTTTGTTTTTCGATTACGCATATAAGTGAGGTCATATGGTATTTGTCTTTCTCCATATGACTTATTTCTTGTTGCATAAGGTCTTCAAGGTCCATCCATGTTGTCACGAATGGCAAGTTCTTATTCTCTTTTATGGCTGAATTATCCATTATGTATATATAGCATTTCTTTCTTTGTTTTTTTCAGTTTTTTAAAGTTTATCTAAGTTGAAAAGAAATAATATTTGTCTATAACAAAAATGTTTACCAGCTGCAGTTCATGACACACTTATATTTAATAATTTTTTAATTTAAACTTTTAATTTTCTATTGGGATATAGCCAATGTCCATTCTCCCCCAAAGTCCCCTCCCATCCAGACTGCCACATAACACTGAACAGAATTCCATGTGCTGGACAGCAGGTCCTTGTTGGTTATCCATTTTATTTTTATTTATTTATTTTTTTGGTTATCCATTTTAAATACAGCAGTGTGTACATGTCCTTCCCCGCTTCCTTCCCCCAGGCAACCATAAGTTGGTTCTCTCTCTGTGAGTCTCCTTCTCTTTTGTAAGTTCATTTGCATCATTTTTTTTAGATTCCACATATAAAGGATGTCATGTGGTCTTTCTCCTTCTCTGACTTACTTCACTCAGCATGACAGTCCCTAGGTCCATCCATGTTGCTGCAAATGACATTATTTCATTCTTTTTAATAACTGAGTAATATTTCAGTGTATATACGTGTCACATCTTTATCCATTCCTCTGTAGATGGACATTTAGGTTAGCATTTCCTTTTTTAAATTTGTTTTTTGGCTTTTGTTTTCACCACTCTACAGAAAATATTCTAAAATTAACTGCTTCTAGCTTGTAAGACGCAGATGTGGTAAGGGGGTTAACATAAAAAATATACAAGGAACTTGTACACTCAGTAGCAAAACCCCTCAAATACCCCAATTTTAAACTGGGCAAAGGACCTGAATTTACATTTTTCCAAAGAAGACATATAAATCACCAATAGGTACATTAAAAGGATCTTGACATCTCTAATTATCAGGGAAATGCAAATCAAAACCGCAGTGAAATATCACCTGATACCTGTTGGATGACCATAATCAATAAAGCAAGAGATAAGTGTAAGTGAGGATGTACAGAAAAGAGACCCCTGTGCAATGTTGGTGGGAATGTGAATTGGTGTAGCCACTATAGAAAAAAGTATGAAGTATGGAAGTTCCTCAAGAACAGAAGTTCCTTAACAACAGAACTACCAAATCATCATCTATAACTTCTGGTTATAGATCCAGAAGAAACACAGTCATTATCCTGAACAGATACCTGTACTTCCACGTTCATAGCAGTGTTCCTCACACTAGCCAAGGTATGAGCACAAATGAATGTCCATCAACAGATGAATGAATAAAGCAAATGTGGTATAGATGCAAGGGAAATTTATTCAACTTAGAAAAGAAGGAAACTTTGTCATTTGTAACAGCATGGATGAAATGTTACAAATTTCATCCATGGTGATATGCTAAGTAAGATAAGCCAATTATTGCATGATATCAACTCTATGTGGAATCATTTTTTCTTTAAAGTCAAACTCATAGAAACAAAGAGAAGAAAAGTGTTTGCTGAGAGTTGGGAGAAATATTGATAGAGTTGGTAATAGGGTAGAAACAGTTACAAGATGAATAATGTCTGGGGATCTAATTTATAGCATGGTGAGCATAGCTGATATCACTATTGTATAACTGAAATTTGCTAAGAGAGTAGAACTTAAATGTTCTCAGTAAAAAAGAAAAAAGAACAACAAAAAACAAAAAGATAACTCTGTGAGGTGATGGAAGTATCAATTAGCTTAATGGTGGGAATTCTTTCAAAATGTATATGTATATCAAATCATCACATTGTATATTTTGAAGATCTCAAAATTTAATTTGTTATACCTCAATAAAGCTGGGAAAAAAATGATTGCTCCTGGCTAAATCTAATCATCTATTTTTTCCTGGCACAGTTTTTTTCTACTTTATTTCAAAATAATTGTAGATTCACAGGAAGAGGCAAAAAATAGTAGAGTTTCCATGTGTCTTTTATCCAGTATTCCTCCTGTCGTAACATTTTATGGAATGAAATCTTATGTCATCTTGGAAAATGAAATTGAGATTTCACCATTTTATTTATTTATTTTTTTGTGTGTGTGTAATAAAGTTTTATTAAAGTATAAAGGAGATAGAGAAAGCTTCTGACATAGGCATCAGAAGGGGGCAAAAGAGTACCCCTTTGCTAGTGTTAGCAATGGAGTTATATACTCTCCAATGAATCCAAAGAATGTCTGGAGGTTGCAAAGACCTCACCAGACCCACTCCCATAATTTACATTTTAAGATAACAGAGTTGGCCAGAAGGTTTAATCCAAAGATTGTCCTCAGGCAGGATACATCCTTGTAAAGACCAGACCTACTCCCATAATTTACATTTTAAGATAACAGAATTAGCCAGAGGGTTTGATCCAAAGACTGTCCTCAGGCAGGATACATTATTGTTATATAATCCTAAGGAGATTTCACCATTTTAAATGTAGCCATTTATGTTTGTTTCTGTCTCTCTAGTTTCTGTGTGATGCTATCACATGTATAGGTTTGTGTTACCATGACCACAATCAAGCCACAGAACTATTCATCAGTACAAAGACCCTTTATGTTACCCCTTTATAGTTACTCCTACCTCCTTGTTTTTCCACATTCCAGTAACTATTATGTTCCTAATCGCTATAATTTTATCATTTTGATATAAATTAAATATTATAAGTATGTAACTATTTGAGATTGGTTTAGTCACTCAATGTAATTCTCTGTGATCCATCCAAGCTGTTGCCTATCTCAGCAGATCATTCCTTTTTATTCCACGTTATGAACATACCGTGTTCAACCTACGCTGAAGGAAATTTGGGTTGTTTCCAGTGTCTGGCTGTTGTAAATAAAGCTTCTACAAGCTTCATGTACAGGTTTTTGTGTTATAGTCTTAAAATCTGGAGCTTTTTTTGTGCTTTCACCCTCATTGACTATCCTATTCTTTTTGTGTGTGTGCAAAGAACCTGCATCTTCTCTATTTTGCATACTTAAATTTCAGAACAAAATAAACAAAAAAATATACTACACAACATTCAAATGCTTGTTTCTGTCCTCTTCTTAAAGTCAACAACAAAGGATCCTCATTTGAATCCTTATGTTTGTCAATTGTTTCTCTTTAGCTCTTTCACTACCTGACCTGCGTCTGGGGTTCTTTAAGACTCAGACGTTGGTCCTCACAGGACAGATATTTCTAGAAAAGATTATGTACTATCATAGCTTCAAACACTAGTTTTTGTGCCTTACAGCTCTATATCTTTAGATAACTAGCTGTTCATATAGTATCGCTACTTATATATTATGCCAGCACCAAAGTATAATATTTATTTGTCAAAAATGGAACTTTTTCCTATTGTGTACATCCTGAGAGCCTTCTAAGCCTCACCAGTCTCCTGGATGCCTAGGGATATAGTCCTGTGCTGTTTGTGACTTATCCTTTTCTTTAGCCTCCTGTATTCAGTCAAGCATCAAACCCTGATGGTTCTTTCACTGTGTCTTACATTTTATTCTCTTTCTTTTTTCCTTATTGTTTTTCAATTCTCAAGCTATGCTTCTCTTCCTTAGTCGCTCTTATGTTATATACATATTATTATGTTCAATTCTGTGGTTAGTCCTTTTTCTTTTTGGGGGGCATATGCTGACCAAGGGTGCTTTTAAAATTATTTTATTTCTTGTATTGAAGTATAGTTGATTTACAGTGTTTCAGTATATAGCAAAATGATTCACACACACACATACACACACATTCTTTTTCAGATTCTTTTCAATGATAGGTTATTACAAGATATTAAAAATAGTTCCCTGTGTCATATAGTAAGTGCTGTTGTTTAGTCCTTTTGTTTTTTCTTCTGTATTCTAATCTCTATCAGGAGGGTCTGTCTCTCCTATAGCATTGTTATGATACTCCCTGTTAAAGAATCTCATTTGTCACTATTTTCTATTATATATACTTCTCAGCTCTATTGCCGTTTGATTTTAGTCAGGCTGATCTTCTACCTTCTTCCACAGGTAAATTTGTGTTATACAGTATTTGCCATGGCATTTTTCTCATATGTCTTCTTTACATGTTTTAAAATAATTTTTCATTATAGGTGTAATACATGTTCCATATTTGTTGTAGAAAATTTACAAAATACATAAAAGCAGAAAGAAAAAAGTTACCATAATATCACCTCCTAGAATAATGGTGTACTCTGTTGTATATAGAGTACATTAGTAATAATCTTGTTTTATTTCCTTCAAGTCACTATCATTTTTAAAGGCTTAAGACGCACACCTTTGCATTTCCTTCATACTCTTAAGTAGCTTTCTGTGTGTGTGTTTGCTATTTGATGTGTGGTGTTTTGCCTCCCAAAGATTGTAAGTGCTTCAGGAACACTAAGATGAATCATGGGGCATCTTGCCAGTCAGATTTTAGGGGCCACTTTCTAAGTCCTGGGTCAGCTGTTTACCCTTTGTCTTACATGGTGCATTGATGTGATCTAGTTTCTAAATTCCACCACTTACAATCCCAGAATTTCTTTTTCAAGAGTGCCAAGAAGCAGGATAATATTTTCAAAAATTTCCTCCACTGAACTGTTTTAGAAGTCAATATACAAATTCCTTTTTACTTTAAGCTTTAAAAAATATTGTTTATTACAAATTTTTTCCTTTATTCTTTTTTTTTTTTAATTTTTCTTTTAAATTGCTAGCAACTTTATAGAGCCAAACAGGAAGGAATAGCAGTGCTAACAAACTGCATTCCTTTCCCCCAAACATTTTCGGGAGAGTGGAGTCACAAAAGAAATGTTAAAAATAATACTAGTTGCACTTCATTTTCATTGAGATATAGGTGAATATTGTCTGTCTGCTCAGAGTCCAGTGAGATTTGTTGAGAAAACCCCACACTCCCCACACTATTGTTTCCAATTTCAATGTTCTTCCTACCTAACATGTAGAAAAACCATCCACAATATCCCTTGAAAATCAATGTGTCACTCTGGAGTCAGAGTGCTTTTAAATCTGAGCTCTAATAGTTACTAACGGGCTGTCCTTGGGCAATTGACCTGATTTCTATGAGATCAGCTTATTCCTCTGTAAAATGCAAATAGCAAAACTTAGCTCCTCCGGGCATTAAAATAATCAAATGAGATATTGCATGTGAAGGGCCTAGCCTAGAGCCTGACACAAAGTAGACCTTCAGGAAATGTTAGTCTCCTCTCTTCTTCCTTTTCTTCTTAGAGGACCTTGAATATTACCTCTGCATATAAGGGGATACTTAGTTACTTGCTAAATGAACATATGAAAAACCTCCTTTACTCCTGAATAGAAATTTCTGTTCCCCCCTCTCTTCCTGTCTTCACTGATAACTTATATGCAACACAGCATGACTGATAACTTCCATTAAATTTTTATTTAAAATGATAGTAGTTTGTACATTATGTACACCCTGGAAGATTGGGAAGTCATATTACAAAAATGACAGAATAAAATAGAAACAGTGTCTATAGCTACACTGAATGAATCAGAGAAGGATGTGAGATTGGGAAAATATCATTAATGTTTCCTTAACAAAGGCAGAAAAGTTCAGAAGGCAGTTATAAAATTATATTAAGTTCAGAAAGGCATAAAACGATATTAAGATGGATCTCTGGCTATGGAAAAGTGAAGAGTTGACAAATCCTCTCCCAAAGTAACTATGAACTTATACAGAAACTTCAAAATCAGTCATTTCAGGGCTCAGGGAATCTACAGGGCTCAGGCAAACAACGAATTGAAAATTGTATATCCTTTAGATATTGGTGTGGAGAAGGAAATGGAAACCCACTCCAGTATTCTTGCCTGGAAAATCCCATGGATGGAGGAGCCTGGCAGGCTACATACCATGGGGTCTCAAAGAGTCGGACAGGACTGAGCGACTTCACTTTCACTTTTAGAAATCGGTGAAGAGTGGGCGTCTTCAGTGAGAGAAGGGGTGTCCTTGCCTAGGGCTATCTCCATATTATACCATGATTTTTGGGGGGCTGTTCTGTTAAGGTGGGGCTTGCTGTGAAAATGAGTAACTTTGATGCTGGATGAGGCTAACTTGACTTGAAGTAGAGGATGGAAAACCAGCAAACCAGAAGAGCCTGCAACTATCTCAGCCTTAGGTCTCGTTTAGAGCAAAAGGCAGACACGAGGACTTATCCAGAAATTTAACAGAGAAATCCTAGTAATAAAAGAAATCAGTTATTGAATATTTCCTTTATGATTGGTCCTTTGCATGATACTGGGACTATAAATATAACTAGGACATAATTTCTACACTCAAGGAGTATACAGTCTAGTGAAATAAAAAATATGCATCAATACCTAGTTTTCTAGACTTCCTGTTGTATGGTAGAAGCCATCAATCAGTGGCAATCAGGATATCACCTGATAATCATCCATGCCCTAAAACTTCGTCCAGCTTGCCCACCTAAACTGCTCCTGAGTGTGAAATAGGGACAATAACACCTGCGTGAAATGACTGTTGGGAGGCTTGGTAAGATGCACAGTAGCACAGTTAAATACTCTATAAACAATAACTTTCATGAGTTGATTTGAAATATACCCTACTCAAAATCACGGAACAAGTGATATTTGCACCACTTCCTAGTCATAAGAATTTGGGTAAGATAATTATCCGAGACTCAATTCCTCTACATGCTTTTAGAAGAGAAGGTTGTAGACTAAAATGGACTTAATGGGATTCTTCTCTGATTATTTATAATAGAACATTCTCTCTCATTCCTTCATGTTCCTCTGCTACGTGTTCTCACAGAATCAAGTTGCTTTTAGCAGTTATCTAATTTGTAATTAGACATTGGCAAGTATGATTGCTTGATGATGTTGATCTTTCTCACTAAACAAAAGACTCAGTGACAGCAGGGGCTGTGTGTGGTTTTCTTGTCATCAGATCTCTGGAGTTGAGCATGATGCCTTGCACGATGCCTTAGCACAGTGGTAGGCGGTTAATAAGCAGAACAAATGAACGAATGAATCAAGAATCAATTAAGAATAAAACACGAAGAGGATGCCTATTAATGTTGTGAATAAGAGCTGCTATTGGTAACACTATGGGTTGGAGATGCTGCAATGAAACAAGAAAAAAATATGAAAAATATTGAAAAAGAGGAGAAAATACATTTACAGATGATATGATTATACATGGAACACCAAGTAAATCAACTTAAAAACTACTAGAAATGATAAGAGAGGTTTTAGTAGTTTAGAGTAGCTGAAAAATAAGTTTATTAAAATCAATAGCCTTTTTGTATACCAACAAAAACCAGTCATACAAATAACAGGCTTTCTGCATTTTCATTGGTTTCAAGCATGCTTGTAGTTGTTCACTGAAGCATTTTTATCATGGTTGCTTTAAAATCCCCATGAGTAATTCTGATATCTCTATCACATCAGTATTGACATCAATTATCTTTTATTTGTATTTGCTTTTAGATATTCATGGTTTTTTTATTTGACAAGTGATTGAAATCTGGACATTTTTGTACTGTATTCTGAGACTCTGGATCATGTTTAACCCTTCTGTTAGCTGACTTTCTCTGATGCTACTCCGGCATGGGAGTATTGCCTCTTTACTGCTGGGTGGATGTGTAAGTCCCAAGTCTCCCACTCAGTCTCCATCGCACCTCACAGGGTGCTTCTTGCTGCTGCGGGTAGGCGTGAAGTTCTGGCTCCTTGCATTGTCTTCACTGATGCTGTGGTGAAGTAGCCTCTTTACTGCTGGGCAGTGGGGAAAGTTCTGACCCTCCGCTCTGCCTCCTCTGACATCATCCTGGAGAGGGTATTGGGGCACTTTGTTAAAGCTTATTGAGACTGGAAGTCTAGGCTTCCTATTAGACCTTGTTGGCATCAGTGGAGGTGGGATCACAATTTTTTCTGTAGTGTTTGGCTGGAGTAGAGCAATTATTGTCTAAAAGATTTCTGTGTCTGCTGTGTTTCTGGTTCTCTGACTAGAGAAAAGATTTTGCTGGGCCTTTATTTTTGTCTGCACTTGTTGGCATTTCCAGCTCGCCAGCTTCTTGAGCTCCACATCTGGGACATATGAGGCAAGAGAAAATCGGAGGGATACATACCATATATGTCAAGGTTTTAGCCAGTTTGTCTTCTTTCTGCCTTACTGAGTCTTCTTATGTTTGTTTAAATATGATGCTCAGTGCTTTTACTTGCACTTAGAGGAAGGAGTAGGGATAAGTATGACTGTTCTGTCCTACCAGAAGTAGAATTCCTGAAACCTATTTTATTTTTTTTAATATAAATTTATTTATTTTAATTGGAGGCTAATTACTTTACAATATTATAGTGGTTTTTGCCGTACATTGACATGAATCAGCCATGGGTATACATGTGTTCCCCATCCTGAACCCCCTTCCCACCTCCCTCCCCATCCCATCCCTCAGGGTCATCCCAGCGCACCAGCCCCGAGCACCCTGTCTCATGCATCGAACCTGGACTTGCGATTCGTTTCACATATGATAATATATATGTGAAACCTATTTTAAAAAACTAAATTATGTCTTACTGAGTCTTCCATACAACTACTACAGCTGTGCATATATATATATAAAATTCTGTAAGCATAGATGAATGAACTTTATGTAACCACCCCCTCCTGATATGCATTTGTTTTCTAGGTTCAATATTATAGAAGCTAATCCTCGCTAGCAATTCAGAAATGCAATGAAATCAATGTGCGGTGACAAAATGAATTTCATAGTGGAAACATATAAAAGAAAAATGATAAGGTATTACATAACTTCTGTTGTCATTGTTGTTCAGTCACTAAGTCATGTCTGACTCTTTGTGACCCCGTGGACTGTAGCACGCCAGGCTTCTCTGTCCTTCACTATCTCCTGGAGTTTACTCAAAAGTCATGTCTGTTGAGATGATGATCCTATCCAATCATCTCATCCTCTGTTGTCCCCTTCTCCTCCTGCCTTCAATTTTTCCCAGCATTTTTTCCCAGGGTCTTTTCCAATGAGTCAGCCCTTTGCATCAGGTGGCCAAAATATTGGAGCTTTAGCTTCAGCATCAGTCCTTCCAATGAATATTCAGGGTTGATTTCCTTTAAGATTGATGGGTTTGATATCCTGACAGTCCAGTGGACTCTCAAGAGTCTTCTCTAGCACAATTCAAAAGCATCAATTCTTTGACACTCAGCCTTCTTTATGGTCCAATGGTCACATCTGTACATGACTGCTGGAAAAACCATAGCTTTGACTACATGGATTTAATATTTTGTTTAGGTTTGTCATAGTTTTCCTTCCAAGGAGCAAGTGTCTTTTAATTTCATGGCTGCAGTTGCCATATAAGTGATTTTGGAGCCCGAGAATAAACTCTGTCACTGCTTTCACTTTTTTCCCTCTGTTTGCCATGAAGTGATGGCACTGGATGCCATGACCTTAGTTTTTTGAATGTTGAGTTTTAAGCCAGCTGTTTTACTCTCCTCTTTCACTTTCATCAAGAAGCTCTCTAGTTCCTCTTCGCTTTCTGCCATAAGGGTGGTGTCATCTGCGTATCTGAGGTTATTGATATTTCTCCCGGCAATCTTGATTCCAGCTTATGCTTCATCCAGACTGGGCATTTCACATGATTTACTCTGCGTATAAGTTAAATAAGCAGGGTGACAATATACAGCCTTGATATGCTCCTTTTCCAACTTTGAACCAGTCTGTTGCTGCATGTCTGGTTTTGACTGTTGTTTCTTGACCCACATACAGGTACGTGACTACAAAATAGTAAATATATACCTACCATAAAAATTATAGTAGTTTGATATTGATACAGAAAGTATAGAGGGATCAATGATTCAGAAGGAAAAAACTCTGAATTAGATATAGGAAAGAAATTCCCTGGCAGTTCAATGGTTAGGACTTCATTGCTGAGGGCCCAGGGTCAATCCCTGGTTGGAGAACTAGATCCTATGAGCCACATCATGGCCTAAATAAATAAATGAGATGTAGAAATATATGGGAATTTGGTATATGATAAAAAGGTCATTTTTAACAAATGGTCTTAGGGCAACATTTTCTAAGTTAGCAATGCTGCAAAAATAATAAGTTGATTCCAGATTGCTAAAAAAATGTAGTAACATAAATTCTAGATTATTAAAGAAGGAAGATATAATATCTGAAACATATAAAAGAGTTGCTTTTGTAATTATAAAATATTTCTATATATTAAAAAATGTATATACCTATAAAACATTACAAAAGCCATAAAAGTAAGTCAAAACAAAAAAATTAAATAGGGCAAAGACATACAAAATTAACTTGACATCACTAATTATCAAAATTATGAAAATGACAATGATAAGATATTTTTCATTATTCAGATGGGAAAAGGTGAAAATTGTTTGGCAAAATCTGACATCAGTGAGAGAGTATGGGGAAATTTGCCCTCAGTCACTGTCAGTGTGGGTACAAACTGAAACATTTCTAGAGGGCAAGAGGGCAATATGTATCATAATCTTAAATTAGAACACCCTCTGATTTAGTAATACTTTCAGGAATGTATCCTAAATGGTCATCACACTGTAGTTTGTAATAGCAAATTGCAGAATGGAAATGGCTTAAAAATGAAAGAAAGGGTACATCTCTGCATTGTGTACTCTCAATAGCTAAAAATGGTTAAGTAGATATCGTATTGACATGGAAAAATATTTAAGATGTTGAGTAAAAAATATGCCAGGTAGCTTTTTACATAGTGCTGTTTATATAAAGCTGTATAAAGCTCTGTGTGTGTGTATGTGTGTGTGCGTGAGCATGCATGCCTACATATACCCTTTGAGAGATTCTAAAAGGAGCAAAGGTTTAGGTTCTGGAATTTCAGGTATGTTGTACTTTGTTCTTTGATTTTTTCTGTTTTATTAGTAGGAGAGAAACGCATCATTTTTAGAATCAGAAAAAAAAGCTATTTTTATTAAAAATTTAATTGCAGCCATCACTAAAAAATCTCAAGACTGTTCATAGCATATACTATTTAATATACAAATTGCATAAATGCATATGCAAGGTTATAATCAGTGCCATCTTTTGGTCACCTGCATAATGCACATGTAGGCGGCACACTTAGGCTCTTCTTTGTGTGTTGCTATAATTTCATGACCAGATAACACAGGATGTCTTTCTGTGCTCTGTTGAAGAGCCGTGTTACCATGATATGACGTGATGTAATCCAGTAATGACATGATGTAATACAGTACTATCTGGCTGGGAAATCTTAGGCAAATTACTTAGCCTCTCTGAATCTCTTAACCTTCCTCCTTTGTAAAATTAACATCTGCACTCTATACTTCCTAACATCTATAAGGATCAGATGAGATGATATGTGTGAAAACATTTTCTAAATTTTGAAGAAGTAGTTCCCATTCCTATCACTGTGTTTATTAAAATAAGGAAAACTGCCATTAACAATTAAGAAGATTGATATTATCACGTATAAAATATGCTATCCAGGAGAGAACTTTGGAAGAAAGTGAAATGGGAAGAATAAGCTTTAAATCTAGAATAAGAATCAAACTTTGGTGACATCTTTCTACTGAGAATTGTAGAATGACATTTTGATACTTTGAACCAAATAAAACACAGAAGCAATTGCTCCATTGTGATGGTAAAGGAAGAAAGTTTAATCTATCCACCAGGAAGATTTTGATCCAAAATGAAACAGTTTTATCCCCCTGCTAGTCAGGCAGAAACCTAATTACTCTTGTTTGATCTACTACAGAGAGGCAAACCTAAGAAGCATAGATTATAGACAATTTTATTGATTTTAATCTTAGATATCAACAAATGAAGGTTTTGTACTTTGCATAGATAGGTACTATGCTGGTGTTAAGAATAAAACTCAATCAATAATAATAATTTTTGTTTGACTGACATTTTCTCATTTCAATTACAGAGTTGGCTATCTCATAGTTCCTTTATGTGAATGCTTTAAAGGTAATCTCTCTCCAGTTGAGAGTCTAATGTGGAACTACTTTTCATTTCATTTGATGTTCAGTTCAGTTCAATTCAGTTGCTCAGTCATGTCCGACTCTTTGCGACCCCACGGACTGCAGCACGCCAGGCTTCCCTGTCCACCACCAACTCCTGGAGCTTGCTCAAATTCATGTCCATTGTGTTGGTGATGCCATTCAACCATCTCATCCTCTGTCATCCCCTTCTGTTCCTGCCTTCAATCTTTCCCAGCAACAGGGTATTTTCAAATGAGTTAGTTCTTTGTATTAGATGGCCAAAGTATTGGAGCTTCAGCTTTAGCATCAGTCCTTCCAATGAATATTCAAGACTGATTTCTTTTAGGATTGACTGGTTTGATCTCCTTGCAGTCTAAGGGAATCTCAAGAGTCTTCTCCGACACTACAGTTTAATGTTGCAGACACCAAACTGGAATAAAGGAAACTTACAAGCTATGGGAAGGTTGGGGGCGTAAAGAGAGAAGAACTTAGATGAACTTTTCTTTATATTGTGTCAATCCTAATTATTGTTTGACCAGTTGGATCCAATGAAACATGGAAATGAGATCAAGCATATGCACATGACATGTGTAAACTAGACTACTCCTCCTCCTCTCTTGCTTTCCTTTGCACAACAGGGCAGTCTGAAGACCTGGGTTCTGAACTCAGATCTGGTCCTCATGAGCTTAGCGATCTCATGTTGAAGGCTAGTGTGGCAAAGTGCTGAGAACTAGAATTCAGTGGTGCTTCACTGCAGGCATCGGGCTAAACACTTTACATGCACTCTTTTTTATCCTCACAACAATTCTGTGATGGAAATGGTATTATCCCCTTTTCACAGATGAGGGAACTAAACTAACGAGAGTTAGGGAACTTGGCGCAGGTTACACAGAAGAGAAATATTTTGAAGCTCAGATGAAGGAACGTTTAAGACAAATGTTTCAAAAATTGTAAAGTGCTTTACAAAATTTAATTATCAATACTATTATATCATCCTCAGCAAAGAAGGTAAAAATTTTTTCTTTCCAGGTGCTGTTTCCAGAGAGGCTTCTACCTATTCTGCATTAATATAGCAACTGCTTCTATTTCCCAAAAATGTAAGATTAGTATTAATACCTGCAGGTATTCCAATGGCCTTACTGTCACAATGGCAGAAACAGTTGTTTTTGCAGAGATGATGACAGATACAGGAGGAAAACAAAAGGAAATCTACTCTCCTCCCCACTCTGTTAGGATTTAATAAAATCCGCTGTGTTAATAAAACAGTGGGTTTTATTGTATGTGTGGGAATCGGGCTGATAATGGCCCTGCATCATAATGGGTCTCTTGGGAAAGGTCACTCTTGGCTCTGTGACTTTACTCTCTTGTCTCTTTTTAGTCACACAGGCAGCACTCACCCAAGCTATTTGTCAACTTCACAGGCACTCAGCTGCAAACAGCAGTAACCCTCAGATTATCTTGATGGTTGGTGTGTCCTGAGAGATAAGACAGCTGCCTCACTCTTGAGTGACTGGTGACTCCTTTAGAGGCTGTGGCCCTTTCTTTCATTCAGAAGTTATCAGAGCACCCACCATTCAGTTCAGTGTTCCCTTGTGGTTGTAACTGCTATTAATGCAATTAACCTTCTTATGGGAATGTAATACCAGGCAGTAGGGAAAAAGAGGCACAACTTCATTCCCACGTCCTGACTAGGACTTTGTGGTTTATTACATCTTTCTCAACCCAGTGTTACTAATGGTATTTCTATTTGACTCTTCTCAGAAGTCAAATCATCAAATGATGCCTTTTGTTAATTCTCACGATCCTAAGGCGTTATGATCCTCTTTTATTTAGTTGGGGAGACTGAAGGAATTCTCAGCAGGCCAATTTAAAAAGCACCAGAAAAACCCCTGGACTGAGAGATCTGATTACATGACACATGGTCTTACTCTGCTGGTCGCACCAAGTGACCTCTTTCTGTGTCCCACGGTTCTTTCTCCATAAAAAAGAATTCACCTTTTAGGGATTTAATCAAGCCAGTGAGATATATCTAAGGTTGTATCTGTGATCCGTATTGACTCAAAGTTGTTCTGCTGCACTGATGGCTGTCATCAGGTTTTCTCCTGTAAAATTCTTGAAGTCTGGGCACTGGCGACCATGGGCTTTGGGGGCTCATTTCTGGGTCCCGAATTGTGCTTACTTCTAACTTCAAAGAACTTGAGAGCAGGGCCCGATGAAGTCTCAAAGGCATGGAACAAATCCTACTCTCCAAAGTCAGAGCTGAGGATCAGCTCAAAATCTGGAGGAAGGCTGGATGGGTTGTTAAGGGCAGGCCTTCCGGAGGTGGTTAGTTACCCTCCTCCTGTTCATTATGGACTGCGGCATTCATCCTAGCTAGCCATTAAACATACACTCCTGGTCATAGAGTGTGTTCTAGAATACCTTTGTTTCCTTTTTATAATTGTTTCGTTTATTGATATTCTCATTTTGTTCATATGTTGTTTTCCTGACTTTCTTTAGTTCTTTGGCCATGTTTTGCTTTAGTGATTTGAGTTCATTTAAGATTGTTTTAAAGTCTTAGGCTAGAGAGTCCAAAGTCAAGGCTGGTTTTGGTCCAGTTATTTTATTCTAAAGGGATGGGCTATACTTTGTGTACCTTGTTTGTTGAAAACTGGGTATTTGAATATTATAATGGGATAACCTGGAAACCAGTTTTTATGCCTTCTCTAGGATGTACTGGTTCTTATTTTTTGACTATTGAAGGCTGTAGCAGTCTATTGTTTAGTGACTTTCCTGAATGATTTTTGCAAAGACTATATATCTTGTCATCTGTGGTCCTTGAAGTCTCCGTTCCTTCAGAGATTTCTCTGAAGGCTAAGAAATAAAATTTAAAAAATGATCCCCACCACCACAGGAAAAAAAAAAAAGACCAAAAAACCATGCCATACCTCTCCCAGTCTTTGCTGATGGGCTCTGAACTAGGACATTCCAACACTTATCCAGGCTCACCTTGAGTTTGGCAGTCAGCCTGAGATGAAAATTTAGGGTCTTCTCAAGTATTTTCTGAGCACGTGTCTTTCCCTCTACATGTGTGTAACTTGCTAAATTCCTGTGAGTATTCCTTGTATTGTTTAGTTACTCAGTCATGTCTAAGCAGACATGTCTAAGTGGACGGTAGCCCACCAGCCTCCTCTGTCCCTGGGATTTCCCAGGCAAGAATACTGGTGTAGGTTGCCATTTCCTTCTCCAGGGGGTCTTCCTGACCTGGAGATCGAACTGGTGTCTCCTGTATTGTGTGGGTTCAAAAATACCCTTGGTATTTTTGAATGTCCTAATTTCCCTTAAAACCTCTTTCAGTTTTTTCTCCAAAGTTTGGGTGGTCTATTGTATGCCTGGACCCTAATCTTTTACCCCAGATGTCTGTGGGTTATTTGTATGCTTTGCAGCTTTTTTTGAACAGTATATTCAGGTTTTCTGGCCTGAGTTCTCAGTCCAAACAGAGACAAGCACTTGATTTGGCCCTTCAGGTAGCCTCACACAAGTTGGAGTAGACATAAACAATAATTCGCAAGTAAAGTCTGCTTTTCCTGGAACCCAGGACCAGAGTCCACACTAGGAACATGGGCTACTGCTGTTTCAACACTGCCCTCATGCTGGGGGCTGGGTGGGGGGGTGAGGCAAGCACAAGTAAAAAGGTCACAAAGCCTTCTTAGTTTGCAAGTTGTCTTTTTCTTGGTTGAGTATTCATTTAGTTGCTGCAAACCTTTGTTTTCCAGAGTCCTGTCAAAGTTGATGCTGACAATTTCTATTTGTTTTTCAATGTTTCAGTGGGGGAATAAGAGCTTGGAATTGCCTACTCAACCATTTTGCCATCATTATTATCATTAGCATTTACTATATTGGAATTTTTGGTTTACAAAGCCCCTCTAATTTCTGATTTAAGTTGGTGTTTCTGAAGTAATTTGAGACTTATTTGTCCAGTTTATTTCTACTCTTAGTGAAAGATGTTGTTATCAATTATGACCATAATTTCTTATTTATTTAAATTTTTATTGGAGGACAGTTGACTTACAATGCTGATTCAGTTTCAGGTGTATAGAAAAGTGAATCAATTATACATATAACCACTCTTTTAGATTCTTTTCCCATATAGGTCATTATAGAGTATTTAGTAGAGTTCCCGAGGTCTTATTAGTTATCTATTTTTTATATAATAGTATGTATCCGTCAGTCTCAATTTCCCAATTTATCCCTCCCTGCCCTTTACCCCCTCGTAACCATAAATTTGTTTTCTACATTTGTAACTCTGTCTTGCAGATTAGTTCCTTTGTACCTTGAGATTCCACATATAAGTGATATCATATGATACTTATGACCATAATGTCTACATTTAAGGTCCTGTAAGTCAGTAGTTCTCAACCCTGGCTGCACATCATACCTTCCTATGGGATTTTTAAAATGCAGAGATGCTCAGAATCCTCCTCAAACTTGAAAAATCTGAAACTCTGAGACTGAGTAGCAAAGTGAATAAACGCAACTAGGCTTCTCTTTAGAGTACCATGGTGAAGGATAATACATTTTTAAACATGTAGTAAAGTACTATGTACATCACTGTCGTACAGGCACAACTCAGAGATACTGCAGATTCCCTTCCAGATCACTGCAAAAAAAGTGAATATGCAGTGAAACAAGTCACATGAATTTTTTGGTTTCCCAGTACCTAAAAAGAGTTATATTTACACTATACCATAGTCTATCAGGGCTTTCCTGATAGCTCAGTGGGTAAAGAATCTGCCTGCTATGCAGGAGACACAGGAGACGCGGGTTCGATCCCTGGGTCGGGAAGATCCCTTGGAGTAGGAAATGGCAACCCACTCCAGTATTCTTGCCAGGAGAATCTCAGGGACAGAGGAGCCTGGCTACAGTCCATGGGGTTACACAGAGTTGGACACGACTGAGCACACGGCACACGTAGTCTATTAAGTGTGCAGAAGCAGTACGTGTAAAGAAACCATGTACATACCTTAATTAAAAAATACTTCATTGCTAAAAAATGCTAAGCACCATCTGAGCCTCCAGTGAGTTAGAACTTTTTTTCTGGTAGAGGGCCTTGCCTCAGTGTTGATGGATGGTGCCTGATCTAGGTGGTGGTTGCTGAAGTCTGGAGTGATTGTAGCAGTTGAAATAAGACTGCAGTGAAGTTTACCTCATCAACTGACTCTTCCTTTCACAAGTTATTTTTTTTGTAGCATTCAGTGCTGTTTGATAGCATTTTACCCACAGTAGAATTTTTTTCAAAACTGGAATCAGTCCTCTCAAACTATGTCACTGCTTTGTCAACTAGGTTTATGTAATATTCTACATCTTTTGTTGTCATTTCAACAATCTTCACAGCATCTTCACCAGGAGTGGATTCTATCTCAAGAAAACACTTTCTTTGCTCATCCATAAGAAGCAATTCCTCATCCATTAGCGTTTTATCATGAAATTGTAGCAATTCAGTCACATCTTCAGACTCCACTTCTAATTCTAGTTCTCTTGCTAATTCTGTCACATCTGCCGTGACTTCCTCCAGTGCAGTCTTGAACACCTCAAACTCACCCATGACGTTTGGGATCAAGTTCTTCCTGACTTCGGTTAAGGTTGATATTTTGACCTCTTCCCATGAATCATGTTCTTAATGGCTTGCAAAATGGTTTTCTTGTTTCCAGAAGGTTTTTAATATACTTTGCCCTTATTCATCAGAGGAATCGCCATCTATGGCAGCTATATGTGCATGCTCAGTTGTATCTGACTCTTTGCGCCCCTGTGGACAGTAGCCCACCAGGCTCCTCTCTCCAGGGGATTTTCCAGGCAAGAATCCTGAAGTGGGTTGCCATTTCCTTCCCCAAGGGATCTTTGTGACCCAGGGATCGAACTTGCGTCTCCTGCATTGGCAGGCAGATTCTTTACCACTGCACCACCTGGGAAGCCCAATGGCAGCTATAGTCTTACAAAATGTATGTTAAAGAATAAGACTTGAAAGTCGAAATTACCCCTTGATCCAAGGGCTGCATGATGGAAGTTGTGTTGGCAGACATGAAAACATGGATCTCATTGTCCATCTCCATCAGAGCTCTTGGGTGACCAGGTGCATGTCAATAAGCAACAATATTTTGATAGGAATCTTTTTTTCCAACAGTTAGTCTCAACAGTGGGCTTAAAATGTTCAGTAAACCATGTTGTAAACAGATGTGCTATCTTCCAGGCTTCGTGGTTCCATTGACAGAGCACAGGCAGAGTAGCTTCAGCATAATTCTTAATCCATAGAATTTTCAGAATGATAAATGAGCATTGACTTTAACTTCAAGTCCCCAGGCGCACTAGTCCCTAGCAAGAGAGTCAGCCTGTACTTTGAAACTTTAAAGCCAGGCATTCACTTCTCTTCTCTGGCTAAGTCCTTGATGGCACCTTCTTCCAACTGAAGCCTGTTTGGCTTGCTTTGAAAATCTATTGTGTAGTGTAGCCCCCTTCACTGATGATCTTCTCTAGATCTTCTGGATAACTTGCTACAGCTTCTTCATTGGCACTTGATGCTTCACCTTGCACTTGAATGTTTCTTAAATCTCATGAGCTAACTCTGCTAGCTTTAAACATTTCTTCTGCGGCTTCCTCACCTTCTTCATCAGCCTTTCTAGAACTGAGGAGAGTTGGGGTCTTGCTGTAGATTAGGCTTTGACTTAAGGAAATATTGTGGCTGGTTTGATCTCTCCAGGCCACTAAGCTTTCTCTTTATCAATAATAAGGCAGTTTTGATTTCCTATCATTCATCTGCTCACTGGAGCAGTACTTGTAAAAATCTTTCAAGAACTTTTGCTTTGTATTCACAACTTGGTGAACTGTTTGGCCCAAGAGGCCTAGTTTTGGCCTTTCTTGGTTTGGATGTGCCTTCCTTGCTTATTGTTTCCAGCTTTTAAGTTAAGGTGAGAGATATGCAGCTCTTCTTTTTTTTTACTTGAACACTTAGTGGTCATTGTAGGGTTATTAATTGGCTTAATTTCAAAATTGTCTCAAGGAATAGGAAGTCCTGAGGAAAGGGAGAGAGAGAGGTGCAGCAGTCAGAACACACATCATTTGTGGGTTAAGTTTGCTGACTTATATGGGCGCAGGCTGGGATGCCCCAGAACAATAACATCAAAGGTCGCTGATCACAAGTCACTATAACAAACACAATAACAATGAAAATGTTTAATATTCTGAGAATTATGAAATGTGATTCCGAGACACGAAGTGAGCAAATACTGTTGGGAAAATGGCATCAATAGACTTACTCGACCAAGGGTTGCCACAAACTTCAGTTTGTAAAAAACATAGTATCTGTGAAGCTAATAAAATGAGGTATGCTTGTAAAATGTAAGTTTAGTTCATTATTGAAAAATGAAATTAAAATATACTTAGGGAAAATATAATATTCTTTTGGTAAATCTAACATTTTTATTCTTAAATAAAATATTTTGTTTCAATAAAGATCAAATATTCTATTTGAAGTTAACCAGTGATTAACTTTGGCAACAGTAATGTGTGCACACTTGAATTAGTTTTTCTAATTGTGTGCTTATTACATATATCAATGTATGTCTATTTCTATTTGTACATATACATAATTAGGTAGTTACTTTAAAAGGTAAAATCTTTACAGTGTTTAATGTGATGTTTAATTTTTCATTATTATATCTTGACCGGATAAAAGGAGCAATAAAATGTATCTAATTATCATACTAAGTGAAGTAAGTCAGAAAGCAAAATATGAATATGTATAACATCGCTTATATGTGAAATCTAAAATATGACACAAATGGACCTATCTCCAAAACAGACTCACAGACACAGAGAACAGATTTGTGGTTGCCAAGGGATTGGGAAGTGCGAGAGGGATGGAATGGGAGGTTGGGATTAGCAGATACAAACCATTATATATAGAATGGATAAACAACAACGTCCTACTGTATAGCACAGGGAAGTGTATTCAACATCCAGTGATAAACTGTAACGGAAAGGAATTTTTAAAATTATATATATATATATATATGTAACTGAATCACTTTGCTCTACAGCAGGAATTGATACAATATTATAAATCAATTAGACTTCAGTAAAAGTTCACACAAAAAATCAGTGGCTAAGAAATGTATAATATAAAAAGATGTTGACTACATAAAGAAAAAAATGTTAAATGTATCTCTAAATATATAGTTCTGTGGCTAGCAGTATTGTGAAAATATTGTTTATGTATGGTTCATGTCCTCACAGACTTTTGATTTTCAGGAAATATCAGTTTAAAGTAAATCATTATTTCAACATGATAAAGATTCTTCTAGAGAAGAGACAGCAGGGACTTTCCTGGTGGTCCAGTGGTTAGGACTCTGGGCTTCCAGTGCAGGGGGAGTGTGTCTGGTTCCTGGTCAGGGAGCTAAGATCCCGCATTCCACCCGACATCAGGCCCTACTGAGTCGCAGGCTCTCACAGCATCCCTCATAGCCTTCCTACTGTTGCTCTCTGCACTAGTGTTTTTAAGCTAGCTCCCTTTCTAAAGTCAAGAGCTAGCTAAACCTTCCTTCTCTATGGCTTCCCTGGTGGCTCAGACGGTAAAAGTGTTTGCCTACAATGCGGGAGACCTGGGTTCGATCCCTGGGTTGGGAAAATCCCTGGAGAAGGACATGGCACCCCCACCCCAGTACTCTTACCTGGAAAACCCCATGGACGGAGGAGCCTGATAGGCTACAGTCCATGGGGTCCCAAAGAGTCGGACACGACTGAGCAACTTCACACTTCACTCTAACTTAGTCTCCAGGGATTGGCTCATTTATTTATCACTATTCAACTTCTCTCTCTCTAGAGAGATAGAGTAGATACATGGACTAGATAAAGCCATTTATCATTGTTTTGAAAAAAGTTTATTTTATTGAAGTATAGCTGATTTATAGTGTAGTGTTAATTTCTAGTGTATATCAAAGTGATTCAGTTATATGTATTTATATATGTATGTATATATATATATGTGCATTCTTTTCATATTTTTTTCCATTATGCTTTATCACAGGATATTGAATATAGTCCCTGGTGTCATTCTTTTTTTTTAAAGCTCTTTTTTTAGAAGGGCTGAGGCAAAAAAGAGAAAATGTAATGCTTTTTTTTGTTCAGTAGAGGCACATTACTATTTGCTCCCTTAAGAAGGAATTTCAAGGAGAAGGCCTCAGATCATTTTAAACCAGTGTCATGAATGCTTCCTTTTAATAAAAGAACCCCTCCTAAAATAATGCTCTCGTCAAGAGGATCATCTGATAGTTTTTTTGCTATGTTCTTATTTCTGCTGTATTTGTATAATCATTGTGGTGAAATTATTGGAGAAATAGATGCTGTGATAGAATTTTCATGGTAAGGGCAATTTCTTTCCACCCTCAAACACACCTTTCCTGCATGCACATACAGCATTATCTCTATATTTGTGCTTTAACTTGCAACATGCTATCTTTATTGTTTTTATTGGCAAGAGCTCCAGTTGACTTCCTCTATGACAAATGTTCGCTACATTTTTAGAATTTCCAGTTGCGCCCTATCTTTTTTTCACCTTGGTTAGAGGGGCAAGGATCAAAGCACAGAACTGGGCCAGTCGCTGCTTATGTTTGTGCTTTATCTCATTAAGTGCTGATCACCAGGAAAGCAAACAGCCTGTCATGAAATTTGCCTTGCAAACAATATAACAAAGAAATCTCATGAAAAGAGGCTGAACAGAAGGTATGTTTAATCTGTTGTGGTGTTGGTTTCAGCCCCAGTTTCAGACTGAGAACGATGATGCTTGGGAAAAAATTGGGAGTCTGCCTGCGGGCAACGTTCACCCCTGATGCAGAGATTGCTACAGAAATCTAACCGTTGGAAGTTTTCAACATACAAATCAGGATTTATTAAAGGAATTAATATCTTTGAAGGCTCACAAAGCAATCCTGTTTTCCTGCAAGATGGATGAAAGGCAGAGATTTCAAAACATTTGCTAGAAAACATCAATAGCCAATCCTGCTGATTTAATTTTTTCAATCCCTCAGGCATCAAAAGAAGTTGTGACTTGTCCACATTTGCCTCGGAAGCAAAGCAATATTGTAAATTAAAGATGGCTGGAGCTTAGCTGGCTGCATTTCATTTTTAATTAGTTGGCGCTTCACAATATTTTTCAATGTTTCTTAAGCTCAGAAGCTAAGGAACTTCCTCCTCACATTTGTTGTGATGAGGGTGCAGAAAGTATGGGTGACATTCACTTACACACCCAAGAGAAAGTTCTTAGACTTAGCTGTCCATCCCAAACATGAAAAGAATTGGTATTTAGTCAGATCCATTCCTCTTCTTTATTCTTGAGCAAGCAGAGATTTCCGATTCCTTTTAACCAGTTGGGAACTCACAGATATAACCTCCCCAGAGATCAGTGCTAGAAATCAAAGCAAATTTTGACAAAGTGTAACAAAAGCAACAGATTTTGCTTTGGGCATTTTGTTGAAGTGTGTGGCTAATTGTAGGATGCATATGTTGAAATTGTGTTTTTCCTATGATAATAAAAATGAAAAAAAGGTCATGTAATATGTGGGACTAATCTTCTGTTCATTCAAAATATATCTGTTGTCTACTCTGTCAGGCGCTGTTTTAAGCAATTGAGATAAAGTGATGAAGAGGACGTCAAGATTCTGGACCTCATGAAGCTTGCATTCATTGATAGAAATATTTCACCCTAAAAATACACTGTAAATAGGGAGGCAAATTCTGGGAGAACATGAACCCTATCAAGGTAGCATCAGATTTTCAAGAACATGTGACAATATTAGTGTATCTAAATCTGTAATCTTATCAATTATACTTAAACATATGTGAAGAACATGTTAAAAAGAACCCTAGAAAAAGGAGACATAGAGAATAGGAATTTGCCAGTGTATCTTCAGGGCATTGGGCATGGGGCCTCTGACTGGCAGCTTCCAGTCCCCTTCACAAATCAGCCTTGAGAGTGGGGGTGGAAATGTCAGACTAGCTTGATGCCATTAGTAAAGGTCCCCCAACTAACTTTCACTGCTATGATTCCAAGGTGATTAAGCAAACTTCGGGTATAATGTGGCTACCCTTGTGAGGTTTCCTACAGGGAGAGAATGTATTAAGGACTCCAGTCCTTTTAATATTAGACTTCCTACTATGTGTATAGCAGCATTCTGGTTTGCATTTAAATATCTTGGGAATTTGGTTACCACAAATCTGAATATCTTTGGGTATTCTGATGAAGCTAGTTTTCTAGAACTGTATAACTGAAATTCAGACCCTCAAATAGTGTTTTCCCATGGGTGGTTTTAAATTTTCCAAGTGTTAGTTGTTCAGTCATGTCTGATTCTTTGTGACCCCATGAGCTGCAGCCCACCAGGCTCCTCTGTCCATGAATTCTCCAGGCAAGAATACTGGAGTGAGTTGCCACTTCCTTCTCCAGGGGATCCTCCCAATGCAGGGATTGAACCCGTATCTCTTGCATTGCAGGCAGATTCTTTACTGTCTGAACCACTAGGGAAGCCCCCTTAAAATTTCTGGTATGAGGGAAAAGCAACAAGTAACACACAAGGGCGCTTCCCTAAGATGATCAGCTGATTTCTCAGCAGAAACTCTGCAGGCCAGAAGGGAGTGGCATGATACATTTAAAGTGATGATAGGGAAGAATCTACAGCCAAGAATTTTCTACCCAGCAAGGTTCTCATTCAGATTCAACAGAAGAATCAAAAGCTTTATAGACAAGCAAAAGCTGAGAGAATTCAGCATGACAAGACCAGCTTTGCAACAAATGCTAAAGGAACTTCTATAGACAGAAAAGGCCACAATTGGACTTTCACTTCAGACTGCTATGTGACTTTTCTGGCATGAGACACCTAACCCAGGGGCTTTGTTAAACATACAGATTCCTGGACCAATACTGTGCTCATCCTGAGTCAGAAAGTTTGAGAAGGGGCTGCACATCTGCGTTTTACTAAGGTCCCCAAGTGATTCCAGAGCACAGTCAAGCTTGAGGGTCACTGCCTGAGAAGCTCCGGATCAGTACCAGTGAAGTCCTGTTAGGACATTTAACCCTTTTCCTAGAGAACATCTTCGTCTTTGTAATCAGAACAAAGTATCTCAGCGAACCGTTGTCCAGGCTCTCCCAGGCTGGCCTCCTTACTTTCTGGTCTCATTTCTCACTTCTCCTCTCAACCTTCTGTGCTTCAACACTCTGAATAGGCAACTTACATGAAACCTGGCAACCGGGAGGGGTTTTGTTTTGTTTTGTTTTGTTTGGAGGAGGAGCGATAAATAGCATCCTGATTCCAGGCCTCAGTTCTAACACAACTGAGAAAGATAAAGGAGGCAGTTTGAGAGCACAGTAACACTTTTAATTGCTGCAGATGGTGACTGCAGCCATGAAATTAAAAGACGCTTACTCCTTGGAAGGAAAATTATGACCAACCTAGACAGCATATTAAAAAGCAGAGACGTTACTTTGCCAATGAAGGTCTGTCTAGTCAAAGCTATGGTTTTTCCAGTAGTCATGTATGGATGTGAGAGTTGGACTCTAGAAAAAGCTGAGCCCTGAAGAATTGATGCTTTTGAACTGTGGTGTTGGAGAAGACTCTTGAGAGTCCCTTGGACTGCAAGGAGAGCCAACCAGTCCATCCTAAAGGAGATCAGTCCTGGGTGTTCATTGGAAGGACTGATGTTGAAGCTGAAATTCCAATATTTTGGCCACCTGATGCGAAGAGCTGACTCATTTGAAAAGACCCCGATGCTGGGAAAGATTGAGGGCAGGTGGAGAAGGGGACGACAGAGGATGAGATGGTTGGATGGCATCACCGACTCAATGGACATGAGTTTGGGTGGACTCCGGGAGTTGGTGATGGACAGGAAGGCCTGGCATGCTGCAATTCATGGGGTCACAAAGAGTCAGACAAGACTGAGTGACTAAATGGAAACTGATTCCTAATGGTGACTAGGTTGGAGAATGTGGCTTACATGTGGAAAATAGGGGCTTCTTAATTCTAAACTCCAGAATTAGACATTCTTACCCACCTGTCCCAGGAAGAAATGGATAACTACTGGCTTCTTTGCTCAGGGGCAGTCAGTGACTTCTATGCTTGGGTAAGGCCAAGAGCCGACCAGGCTGGTCAGAAAGAGGAGAGGGGAAGAAGGTGGCTGAGCTAAATATACCAAGTCCTGGTCCCTAATGCTCCAGTCAAATGACATCATCCTTCTTTCCCTAGTGAGGAATGAGTAAAGGAGGGAAAGGAAGGAGTCTCGTAATGTCACCGTAACAGATGTCCCTTGACACAAAAGAAAGCATCGGGAGTGGGGAGCAGATGCTCCCCTGACAGCATGACTGTTCTTGGTGGCTGAGATACCCTATTGCCCCCCACTCCCTCCGCTTATTTTATATGCTTCACTCCACTCATCTTGCAAGATGCAGCTCAAATGTTAATGCCTCTGTGAAGCTTGAGGGAACTGAAGAGAACACTCCTTTTATGCTGTCATAGGACTTTGAGCAACTTTTATCATGAAGCTTGTCATAGCATGTACTTATGTGCCTTCTCATGTGAGTGCAGGGACTGTGGCTTATATGTCTTTATATTTCCATAGTAGGTATTTGATGAATTTTTGCTGGATGACTGTGAAAAAGTTGGTAAACTCAGATGTATTTAAATTCATATTGTTTTATAATAGTATGAGTTATATAAATAATATTATGTTATATATTCTATTCTGTTATTATAATATATAATAAAATATACTTAAACTTTATACTTCTATAATGTGTATTATATAAATGATATTATATTGTATAAATAATACAAATGTTGTTAAATTAGTATTTTTAAAGGGTTTTTTGATATGGACAATGTTTTAAAAGTCTTTTTTGAATTTGCTACAACATTACTTTTGTTTTATGTCTTGGTTTTTTGGCCATGAGGCATGTAGGATCTTAGCACTCTGATCAGGGATGGAACCTGCACCCCCTGCTTGGAAGGCAAAGTCCTAACCACTGGACCACCAGGGAAGACCTCGTATTAGTATTTTTAGGTCTTCATTTTAATACCAAGATCAATAAGAAGACTATCAAGTATTTTCCTTTAACCGTCAGTTCAGTCGCTCAGTCGTGTCTGACTCTTTGCAACCCCATGGAGTGCAGCACGCCAGGCTTCCCTGTCCATCACCAACTCCCAGAGTTTTCTCAAACTCATGTCCATCGCGGCGGTGATGCCATCCAGCCATCTCATCCTCTGTCATCCCCTTCTCCACCTGCCTTCAATCTTTTCTAGCATCAGGGTCTTTTCTAATGAGTCAGTTCTTCACATCAGGTGGCCAAAGTTTTGGAGTTTCAGCTTCAGCACCAGCCCTTCCAATGAATATTCAGGACTGATTTCCTTTAGGATGGACTGGTTGGATCTCCTTGCTGTCCAAGGGACTCTCAAAAACCTCCAACACCACAGTTCAAAAGTATCAATTCTTTGGCACTCAGCTTTCTTTGTGGTCCAACTCTCACATCCATACATGACTACTGGAAAAACCATAGCTTTGACTATATGGCCCTTTGTCAGCAAAGTAATGTCTCTGCTTTTTAATATGCTGTGTAGGTTTGTCCCAGCTTTTCTTCCAAGGAGCAAGTGCCTTTTGATTTCATGGCTGCAGTTACCATCTGCAGTGATTTTGGATCCCCCCAAAATAAAGTCACTGTTTCCATTATTTCCCCATCTATTTGCCATGAAGTGATGCGACTGAATGCCATGATCTTAGGTTTTTTGAATGTTGAATTTTAGGCCAGCTTTTTCACTTTCTTCTTTCACTTTCATCAAGAGGCTCTTCAGTTCCTCTTGGGTTTCTGACATAATAGGAGTGGTGTCATCTACATATCTGAGGTTACTGATATTTCTCCCGGCAATCTTGATTCCAACTTGTGCTTCATCCAGTCCAGCATTGCACATGATGTACTCTGCATATAAGTTAAATAAGCAAGGTTACAACATACAGCCTTGATATACTCCTTTCTTAATTTGGAACCAGTCCATTGTTCCATGTCCAGTTCTAACTGTTGCTTCTTGACCTGTATACAAATTTCTCAGGAGGCAGGTAAAGTGTTTTGGTATTCCCATATCTTTAAAATTTTCCAAAGTTTGTTGTGATCCATACAGTCAAAAGCTTTGGCATAGTCAATGAAGCAAAAGTAGGTATTTTTCCAGAATTTTCTTGCTTTTATGCTGATCCAACAGATGTTGGCAATTTGATCTCTGTTTCCTCTGCCTTTTCTAAATCCACCTTGAACAGCTGGAAGTTCTTGGTTCATGTACTTTTGAAGCCTGGCTTGGAGAATTTTGAATATTACTTTGCTAGCATGTGAGATGAGTGCAAATGTGCGGTAGTTTGAACATTCTTTGGCATTGCCTTTTTTGGGATTGGAATGAAAACTGACCTTTTCCAGTCCTGTGGCTACTGCTGAGTCTTCCCAATTTGCTGGCATACTGAGTGCAGCACTTTCACAGCATCATCTTTTAGGATTTGAAATAGCTTAGCTGGAATTCCATCACCTCCACTAGCTTTGCTTGTAGTGATGCTTCCTAAGGCCCACTTGACTTCCCATTCCAGGATGTCTGGTTCTAGATGAGTGATCACACCATCGTGGTTATCTGGGTCATGAAGATCTTTCTTGTATAGTTCTTCTGTGTATTCTTGCCACCTCTTCTTAATCTCTTCTGCTCTGTTAGGTCCATACCATTTCTGTCCTTTATCGAACCCATCTTTGCATGAAATGTTCCTTTGGTCTCTCTAATTTTCTTGAAGAGATCTCTAGTCCTTCCCATTGTATTGTTTTCCTCTATTTCTTTGCGTTGTTCACATAGGAAGGCTTTCTTATTTCTCCTCGCTATTCTTTGTAACTCTACATTCAGATGGGTATATCTTTCCTTTTCTCTTTTGCCTTTTGCTTCTCTTCTTTTCTCAGCTATTTGTAAGGCCTCCTCAGACAACCATTTTGCCATTTTCCTTTTAGGCTTTTCTATATTCCAAAAATTTGCCAACAAACTTCTGGTCAAGGCAGATATTAACTGTTCAAGTCCCATTTTTGAAATCTTATTGACATCGTCTTATTAACATGGCACATATGATAGAAGATCTGCTTCCTAAAAGATGTTCTCGTCCAGTAATATAAGTTCACCTAGTCATGATTAAAACAAACTATTAGGTAATGAAGACTCACTTTTTAAATAACTACAATGAAATAGAAACCACTAATAGGGAAGTTATTTTCCTGTTTTAGTTTTAGTAAAAACTAAAATGTCAAAGTTCAAGTATTTTAGAAAAAATTCTATTAATGATTCACATGTATATTTTATTATGAGAAGATTTCCTCTCTCCAAGTTTACTTACCTTTTTTTCCCTTTAAATAAATAATATTGGAGTATATTTGACTTACCATGTTGTATTAGTTTCAGGTAATCAGCAAAGTGATTCAGTTGTACACATCCATTTAACCATTCTTTTTCAGATTCTTTATCCATATAGCTTACTACAGAATATTGAGTAGAGTTCCCTGTGCTACTCAGTAGGTTTTTACTCGTTATCTATCTTATATATGGTAGTATGTGCTTGGTAATCCCAAACTCCTAATTTATCCCTCCCGCTACGTTTCCCCTTTGGTAATCATAGTTTTTGAAATCTGTGGCTCTCTTTCTGTTTTGTAAATAAGTTCATTTGTATCATTAAAAAAAAAATTAGATTCCACCTGTAAGCAGTATCATATGATATTTGTCTTTTTCTGTCTGACTTACCTCACTTCGTATGATAATCTTCAGTTCTGTCCATGTTGCTGCAAATGGCATTATTTTGTTCTTTTCTTATGGCTGAGTCATATCCCACTGTATATATGTACCACATCTTTATCCATTCCTTTGTCAGTGAACATTCAAGTTGTTTCCATGTCTTGAATGTTGTAAATAGTGCTGCGATGACTATTAGGGGGCCAATATCTTTCTGAAGTGTGATTTTCTCTGGATATATGCCCAGGAGTAGAATTGCTAGATCATATGGTAGTTCTATTTCAAGGAACTTCCATACTGTTCTCCATAGTGGTTTTACCAATTTACATTCCCACCAATAGTGTAGGAGAGTGCCCATTTCTCCACACCTTCCCAAGTTGATATACTTTGTTTAACTGTGCAAAGAAAGGATAAAAGGCATTTAGTCTTAAAGTTCAAACAGTATATGTCTTTATAGCAGGGATGATATATCGTCACAAACCACTAATTTCATACAGTTTTAGGCATGAGAAAAATTTCAATTTCAGTTCCTAAAATCAATGTATAGATCCTTGTAAAAGAGACCCAAAATATCATTTTTTATGGTATTCTCTTAATTTTAAGATGAATATTTGGTCTTAGTGTTTGATTGTCTCTAATACTGGCTTTGTTTGAAATTTACCTTTTGTTTCAATTGGCTGTTGTGGGAAACTTCTCAGATGATGGGTAGTACCATTTATTAAGGGCTAAAATACATTGAGCTAGGATCTGCACAGGGCTAAATCTCTCCCTGCTCTTTAAGAACCAACAAAACAGAACTAAAGGCCAAAGAAAGCTTTTCCAAACAACAGTGTAAGTTGTCTCAGCAAGAGCCACATTTGCCATTTTTTCTGAAAGAGATCCAATGGTTTAGCATATGTAGAACAATCAAGCCATTTTCAAAATAAGTCTCTCTTGTCATTTTAATACTCTTATTTCTATAATACCAGGCATTCTTTAATTCTGTTTCAAACAGGTGTCTGTTAGTGCATTTTTTTCTGTTTAGGATCTTCTGTAAACTTTTAAAATTGATCTGTTTTGTCAGTCAGCACCTGCTAAACCCTGGGCCCACATAATATCAGTAAATGTGCTTCTATTTAACTATCTATTTACAGTCATAAGAGAAATAAACATATAAAATAAATGCATCTCAATGCATAGCTGTGCAGGAGTACAGATGTTTTATTAATGAAAATGAATCCAGCTTTTTGTAAGTCATGACAGCAATATAACATTTCATTGTTTGGTTCTGTGCTAGACAGTCCCTGCTGTTTCTACATAGAAATTCCTGTAATGCCTAATGGACATCTGGAAGAATTCAGCCAATTAATCAAATTCACGTAGGAGCTAGGCTAATGGCTGTCTGAAAGGCAGATTACATTAAATCAAACTTGCAATATGAATGAAAGCACTTAATCATACATGCAACATTCATTAGATGTGACACAGCAAGTGTTTTGATTACTTTAATGAAAGATCAGGTAAAGTGCATCAGCTGAACAGATTGAAAAGACAGCATGCTTACAAATGTTTGATTATACTGAATATCAACAGAAACAGTGCCAGTAATTTATAGCAAAACATATTTGTAGGTGTCTAGAGCTGGTGAACTCAATGAAATTCAGGGCCTTTGCTCAAAACAATAATTAATATATGATAAAACTTTGATCAGGAGAAGAGATAGATTGCTAGAAGTTTAGTAATTTATAGTCACTGGGCATCTTCATGTTTTGAGTTACTTGGAGTCTCCTTGAACCCCAGTTTCATTTACTTTGAGATACACAGTTTCTTCCCCAGCTTCACTGAGATAGGATTGACATATAACATTGTATAAGGGTAAGATGTGCATTATTTGATATACATATAACTTGTGAAATGATCACCACAGTGAAGTTAGTTAACATATCCATCACTTCCATATTTAACGTGTGTGGGGTGTGTGTGTGTGTGTGTGTGTGTGTGTGGTGAGAACATTTAAGATATACTCTGAGGTACATGGCTCAGCTGGTAAAGAATCTCCCTGCAATGCAGGAGACCCAAGTTCAATTCCTGGGTTGGGAAAATCCCTTGGAGGAGGGAATGGCTACCCACTCCAGTATTCTTGCCTGGAAAATTTCATGGACAGAGGAGCCTGGAGGGCTATAGTCCATGGGGTTGCCAAGAGTTGGACACAACTAAGCAACTAACCCTTTCACTTCATTATGGTACACAGTTTTGTTTTGTTTCAGTGAAAAGTTGTTGCTAAACTTAAAACACGGTATTGAAAGAGTAGTTAAGTTGGTATGTTGGGCTTTAAAATCTCATGACAGGAATTAAAATGTTATTCTTAACAGCTGTTCCTGCCTTCCAGATTTATGAATATTTTCCACCTTTTTTTCACTAATGATCTCAATTTTTTCCATGATATTTTGCAGGAAAAAATCTTATAAAGTGCATTCCTACATAATATTGATGTAGCAAATGCCAATTGTAGCTTTTTGGATGAAACAAAGATAAAAGCTTTTTGTATCTGCATACCTCTATGTATGTCTCCATATATGTGAAGAATTTCCTTTTGGTAAATCATTTTGATATTAGGCAGGATTGGCTCAGATGGTAAAGAATCTGCCTGTAATGCGGGAGATGTAGGAGATATGGGTTTGATCCCTGGGTTGGGAAGATCCCCTGGAGGAGGGAATGGCTACCCTTTCCAGTATTCTTCTTGTCTGGAGAATCCCATGAACAGTGGGGCCTGGTGGGCTACTGTCCATGAGGTCACAAAGAGTTGGACATGACTGAGCAACTCACACTTTCACAGGATTGCCTTACAGGTGGTGGACATTTTCTCCTGGGGCTTATCAGAAGGACTGACTTATTTCCCTAGATTGATGTATGGTTCTAAAAACAGAGAAATGGGCATAGGACCTTAAAAATCCTTTTTAGACATGTTATTCAATTTAAGCCAATGAATATGCAGTGAGTACACAGTTGTTTTAGATAATATGGATTACAGCAAAATGTGAAAGATATGGATTCTCATCATCACAGGAGCTTATAATAGTCTATCGACCAAAACATACAAAGAAAAAAAATCAAGGCAATAGCAATAACAAAGAGAAAAACACAACCTAGAATGTATTCAAGCAGAAGCTAAAGTACAAATTTATAAATTTTGTGAAAAATCAGAGAAGAGCTCAAATAAAGGGAAAGTTTGCATTTGAGTTGCTTGATTTACTTGATGAGAAATATAATTTAAGAGAATTAAAATTTCACTATTCCAGAATTAAGCATTACAGAAAAATCTGTGAGTACTATTTTGCCTTTTTAAAAAATTAATTTATTTATTTTAATTGGAGGCTAATTACTTTACAATACTGTAGTGATTTTTGTCATACATTGACATGAATCAGCTGTGGGTGTCCATGTGTTCCCCATCCTAAACCCCCCTCCCACCTCTGGGTCATCCCAGTGCACCAGCCCTGAGCACCCTGCCTCATGCATCAAACCTGGAGTGGCGATCTGTTTCACACTTGATAATATACATGTTTCAATGCAATTCTCTCAGATCATCCCACTCTCACCTTCTCCCACAGAGTCCAAAAGTCTGTTCTTTACATCTGTGTCTCTTTTGCTGTCTCGCATATAGGGTCATTGTTACCATATTTTAAAATTCCATATATATGCGTTAGTACACTGTATTGGTGTTTTTCTTTCTGACTTACTTCACTCTGTATAATAGGCTCCGGTTTCATCCATCTCATTAGAACTGATTCAAATGCATTCTTTTTAATGGCTGAGTAATATTCCATTGTGTACCACAGCTTTCTTATCCATTCATCTGCCGATGGACATCTAGGTTGCTTCCATGTCCTGGCTATTGTAAACAGGGCTGCGATGAACATTTGGGTACACGTGTCTCTTTCATTTCTGGTTTCCTCAGTGTGTATGCCCAGCCAGTGGGATTACTGGGTCGTATGGCAGTTCTATTTCCAGTTCTTTAAGGAATCTATTTTGCCTTTTTATAGAGATGTTAAAATTGAGTGTATTTCCAAATACTAAATTGCATAATATGTTTTGAGGCTAAGTGAGTTGATTGTTCTTATGACAGGCTAGAAATTCTTCCTCTTTCCACGTTCCTCTCATTATGTAATTCACAAAAAGGGAAATAAAAACTACCTGGCCCATAATATAGCCATTATTTATAATCTAGCAGCCAAATAATTATTTTTCTACCAAGGCCTTCTTAAATTTCAGCAACATACTAAGCATAAAACTAGAAGGAAAGAGTCTTGCAGTGCTACTGATTAGGACTTCCCAAAACATTTAGCTCATGTCACAGTTACTTCAAAATGTCCACACTGTCAGCTGCTTAACCTGCATATGATAAAAAAAAAAAGGCATTGTATTCTGAGCTACATGCTTTCTTGCCCCATTTATTTGTGTAATCTCTTTTCTTTTTATTGAAGTATAGTTAATTAACAATGTTGTGTTAACTTTAGCCCAGTGATTTGGTTATATGTGTGTGTATGTATATACATACAAATATATAAACCATTTTTTTCAGATTCTTTTCCTTATAGGTTATTGAGTATAGTTCCCTGTGCTCTACATTGGTTATTTATTTTATATGTAGTAAGTAGTGTATATCCATTAATCCCAAACTAATTTATCCTTTCCCCCTGTTCCCTTTGGTAACCATGAATTTACTTCTATGCCTATGAATTTATTTCTATTTTGTAAATAAATTCACTTGTATTTTTTTATTCTACATGTAAGTGATATTATATGATATTTGCTTTTTTCTATCTTACTTTACTTAATATGATATCTCTAGGTCCATCCATGATGCTACAAATGGCATTATTTCATTCTTTTTTATGACTAAGTAATATTCTATATATATATGTATACACACACACACACATATATATACAGCACATCTTTGTCCATTCATCTGATGGTAGACATCAATCTCTTTTTTTAATAGGTTAGGTAATCTTAAAATTCGTAGTTGTCAATGCTTCTGTTGGGAAACATAGTATAGTTGACCTTGAACAATGTAGGGATTAGGGGCATCCCCTCCCCAAGCAGTGAAAAGTCTGCATGTAATTTATAGTGCCCTCCCTATATTCAGGCTTCCCAGGTAGCTCAATGGTAAAGAATCCACCTGCCAATGCAGGAGACACAAGGAACATGGGTTTGATCCTGGGTTGGGAAGATCTCTTAAAGTAGGAAATGGCAACCTGCTCCAGTATTATTGCCTGGACAATCCCATGGACAGAGGAGCCTGACCGGCTACAGTCCATGAGGCTGCAGACAGTCAGACACGACAGAGCAAACTGATCGCACACCCCCTGTATACAGTTCCTTCCAGCAGGCAGTTCTCCATGTTCAGACTCAAACAAGCAGCCACAGATTAGATCATGCAGTACTGCAGTATTTACTGTTGAAAAAGATCTGCCGATAAGTAGACTTCCTCCTGTTGTTCAGGGGTCAGCTGTGATTATTCGTATTAGCTCAGGTAGGTTGAGACAAAACGTAAGACTTTGTTTCTCCCCACTAGCAAATCATCACCTATTTATGTGACTGATCGATCAAGAGCTGTCACTTCAGATATGTTTTTAATCTCTTTTGAAGCATGAAGTTTAACATCCTTCACCCTCGAGAGCCCTCCTATGATGGGATTTCACTAATAGTGATTTCTGTCTGTCAGTCTGTTACTACCAATCTGTCTGGCTGTCTGTCTGTTTCTGTATCTCCAGTTTTTCTAAGACGCCTTCTGTGACTTCATTCTTTGTACAGTTCAGAGGGAAACAGGAGCTACATGATCATCTCTTATTGTGTTATAGAATCATATTTTCCAGACATTTTAAGATCATGTTTTTCTGAGATACCTGAACAACTGCATCTAAAGTGTATTCTTCGCTATTCCTCCAATTTCTCTTCCTAAAAAGAACCTGGGAGTAGAGGAGGCAGAATAACAATGCCTCCTTTTATCTGTATCTAGGAAATGCCCTCATTCCCAGAATTCTGGAAGAAAACATTACTCTGAGATAGAGCCAAGTACTTGGTCCTGCTTTTCCTGCGCAGAGCCTTAGGAATAAGACGTGAAACTTTAAATCAGTTGAAATGTTTGCTGTATCACACTCCTTCTTTCCTGTTTTATTGCTGCTGGCGAGGTCATCGAAGGCTTTGTGACATCTAGAGCTCCTCCTTCTCAGGAAGTAGCCCTATAGGAAACTGGACAGCATTTTACTCAAACTCAGTGGTTTTATATTCTTGACTTGTGATTCTTTTACCGAGGTTTTCATCCCCTGAACCCAACTTGGAGTGAGACGGAACAGAAAATTGTGACTTCTGGCTAAGTCACTGGAAAAACCTCCCTCTTGTTCTGCTAGGCTTTCCCTGGGGCTCTTTTCAGAAGTGTTTCTTTCTTACTGTGGTTAAGATGACTCTATAGTTGCTCATTTCTGTAATTTTCCATGGTGTCCTTTCTAATAACACCCTTTACTGGGCTTTTACTTTAGGTCAGGTATGGCTGTTGGTCCTGGCTGTTGTGCTCAGTTGTATCCAAGTCTTTGTGACCCCACAGACTGGAGCCTGGTCTGTCCATGGGGTTTTCCAGGCAAGAATACTGGAGCAGGTTACCACTGCCTACTTTAGGGGATCTTCCTGACCCGGGAATTGAACCCACACCTCATATGTCACCTGCATTGGCAGGCATATTCTTTAACACTAGCACCACCTAGGAAGCCCTAGGTCAGATATGTGTTAGTATTATTCACAGGAAAACTATCCTCACAACTCTTCAAGGAAAGTAATATTTTAAGAATGAGGAAATAGATTCAGAGAAGTTAAGTAAGTTGTTCAATGTAACACAGCTAACAAATTGCCGAGCCAGGACAGGAACTTGGGTCTGTCCAACTTCAAGGCCTCTTTAGCTTAGTAACTTATTCAGCAGCATCCTTTGATTATGTACTTTATGTACTCCTTAATTCACTTTTATTTGTGTTCCTTCATCATCATACTTCGATGCATTCTAAGTACCTTTTTTCTGAAGACACGGTTATACAGGAGACAGAAAAAGGCCTCACACCTTTAAATCTTATCAGCAGCTCCAGGGAGAAGAATTCAGTCAGGATTTGGCTTGCAGAGACATGAAGCCATCCAGATGAACCCCTGGAAGCTTGTCAAGCAGTTCTCCACACCTAGGTTACCTTGAGCTTGGAAATAATGGCCAGCAGTTCCTCTAGGCTCAGTCCAATTTGGTTCCAAAGACTTCTGCAGTGCAGCCAACTTAGTAAGTGTGAAGTGTAGTGTTATTTAATTACTCAAACTCATTTTTAAAAATATTTACTGTGAGTAGACCATTGTGCTAGGTATTTTGTAGGCAGACACTGTCCCCTGCCTCAAGGGCATTCACAGTGTCAAGAGAGAGAATCTATTCAGTTGATACAGATGTAGGTGTGGTGGAGAGAGAGCATGAATAGACAGCTCTGTAGCGACAACAGTGTCCATTAATGCCTCCTCGAAGCCTAAAGTCCTGAATTAGTACTCTGGAGGATCCTTGGTTGTGAGCTTAGACCATATGCAGGTCGTTTAGCCGAAAAACAGATAACATTTGAGTCTGTTCTAGGTGGGTTCTTAGGAGTAATCTCTGATTTGATGGCATGAAACCAGAAGAGGTCATAAAGAAATCAAAAAAGAAAGAAGTTGAAGGAAATAAAGCTAAGCCTCAACATTCAATAGCAAAACAATATTTCTTCTTAACATTTAAACGAACAAAGACAAAAAGAAAATGGCCAGCTTGAGAGGAAATGGAGGAATAGATGACAATACAATTCTTATTGCCATTAGCCTTCATAGCTAAGGTTTTTAAAGTGCTTTACAAAATATTATGCTTCACAATATCTTTATGAGACAGGCGAGTGTTATTATCTCCATGGAAAGGTGGGGAAAAGAGGCACAGAGGTTTGCTTCTTTTATGCCAAGTGAGGCCAAATATTTTGTGGAGTATTTGAAATAAAACTTGAAAATAGAGAAGCCAAGAGAGAGAAGGCTGGAAGAATTTGTAATTGAGGGGCATAATTTCACACCACATAAGTGTCTAGAGAACGTTAATATAGTGAATCTTCATTTCCAGTGAAGTGGAATGAAAGCCTTGAATTGCTTCAATGCACCACATCGTGCAAATAGCAATTTCAGTTTCAGAAAATCCGCCACTCATAGTAGAGTTGTTCAGCGAAAATGGTTGTGATGAGGATTTCACACATAATTGTCCAAAATATGTTCAGAGTTGTGTACTGTGTATCTACAGAATATATCTATACAGACGTTCTTAGTTGAAATGTTAAATAATTACGGACATTGTGTAGACTCTGAAAATACACTAATGAATATCTAATATGTCTTGGCTCCACTGTGTTATTGGTTCATGTATATCTTTTCCTTTATTCCTTGCCCTTTAGACACTGTTTTTTCTGTCCTCTTTCATTTTGGAATTTTTTCTGTCCTCTTCCATTTTGGAATTTTTTTTAAAGGGTTCTGCCCAGGGAAGACAGATGTAGTAGCTCACTAAGAATAAATGTCACTGTCCTAGTTTATTTATAAAACATATATAAAGGATGTAAATACATATTCATCTCCTTTAAAGACTTAAGTGTCAACATTCCCAGTGAGAAATATGGTGCTTATAGTAATTTGTTTTTATATTTTTCAATAGAGTGTTTGAAGTTAAAACATTTAGAAAGTTAGGTTGTCTATCAATAAGTTTCTGACCAAACTAGGAATAAAGCCTATTGATCTTTTTAGAAAGATTTTTATCTTGTATTGGGGTATAGCCGATTAACAGTGTGGTGATAGTTTCAGGCAGACAGCAAAGGGGCTCAGCCCTATGTATATGTGTATCCATTTTCCCCCAAACTTCCCTCCCATCCAGGCTGCTGCATAACATTGGGCAGAGTTCCCTGTAAAACCTTTTGATTTTGACACCTAGTTAGGACTTTTCAAATAGTTAATGCTCATGGATATACTTTGTGGGTCTTGTTTTAAAACTAGTATTCCATAAAAGATTTGAGGTTACAATGCTGCTTTCATTTTTAAGCTAGTATCAAAGGATTAACCACAATAAACCTTTTGGAGGGAACAACTCAATCTATTTATAATCAATTGAAATTATTAAGGCTGCTTACCTAAGAGTTTCAACTTTATTTTGAAATTACAATGACTATTTAAAGAATAATCAGTTCAGTTCAGTTACTCAGTCGTGTCTGATTCTTTGCGACCCCATGGACTGCAACATGCCAGGCCTCCCTGTCCATCGCCAACTCACAGAGTTTACTCAAACTCATGTCCATTGAGTTGGTGATACCATCCAACCATCTCATCCTCTGTCGTCCCCTCTCCTGCCTTCAATCTTTCCCAGCATCAGGGTCTTTTCCAATGAGTCAGCTCTTCGCATCGAGTGTCCAAAGTATTGGAGTTTCAGCTTCAACATCAGTCCTTCCAATGAATATTCAGGACTGATTTTCTTTAGGATGGACTGGTTGGATCTCCTTGCTGTCCAAGGGACTCTCAAGAGTCTTCTCCAACACCACAGTTCAAAAGCATCAATTCTTGAGCGCTCAACTTTCTTTATAGTCCAGCTCTCACATCCATACATGACCACTGGAAAAACCACAGCTTTGACTAGATGGACCTTTGTTGGCAAAGTAATGTCTCTGCTTTTTAAAATGCTGTCTAGGTTGACCATAACTTTTCTTCCAAGGAGCAAGTGTCTTTAATTTCATGGCTGCAGTCACCATCTGCAGTGATTTTGGAGCCCAAGAAAACAGTCTCTCACTGTTTCCATTGCTTCCCCATCTATTTGTCATGAAGTGATGGGACCAGATGCCATTGATCTTAGTTTTCTGAATGTTGAGTTTTAAGCCAACTTTTTCACTCTCCTCTTTCACTTTCATCAAGAGATTCTTTAGTTCTTCTTCATTTTCTGCCATAAGGGTGGTGTCATCTGCATATCTGAGGTTATTGATATTTCTCCTGGCAATCTTGATTCCAACTTGTGCTTCCTCCAGCCCAGTGTTTCTCATGATGTATTCTGCAGATAAGTTAAATAAGCAGGGTGACAATATATATCCTTGACATACTCCTTTTCCTATTTGGAACCAGTCTGTTGTTCCACGTCCAGCTCTAACTGATGCTTCCTGACCTTCATACATATTTCTCAGGAGGCAGGTCAGGTGGTTTGGTATTCCCATCTGTTTAAGAATTTTCCAGTTTGTTGTGATCCACACAGTCAAAGGCTTTGACATAGTCAATAAAGCAGATGTAGATGTTTTTCTGAAACTCTCTTATTTTTATGATGATCCAGCGGATGCTGGCAATTTGATCTCTGGTTCCTCTGCCTTTTCTAAATCCAGCTTGAATGGCTGGAAGTTCACAGTTCACGTACTGTTGAAGCCTGGCTTGGAGAATTTTGAGCATTACTTTGCTAGCATGTTTTAATTAAAAATTTTAATTAAAGTATAATTTATAATATTTCAGGTATACAGTAAAGCGTTTCAGTCACATATGTATATCTATTCTTTTTTTTCCTTTTTCATTATGGTTTATCACAGAATATTGAGTATAGTTCCTTGAGCTACTCAGTAGGACCTTGCTGTTTATCCATTCTATATATAATAGTTTGCGTTGTCTAGTCCCAAACTCCAAAGGAATTATATTTAAATACAGCTGGAATTATATTTCTCACCTGATCTAGGGGAGAATTAAGCCCTAATAAGTTAACTTTTTTCCTATGCGTCTAGAATAGCACTAATTTTGTACTATCCTTGAGAGAATTGAAAGAATAGTTAAGGAATTTTCTGTGTACTATAGTTCAGATGAGGAATCTGAGTTGAAAATATTGAAGTGTTCTTTATTTAACCTTCTTTGCATTTCTGTCTTCTCTCAACAACCTTCCCTCCTTAGCAAAATATTAACAACAAACAAGCTTTAGGGAAAATTTACTTTATTGGAAAGCAGAACACTCCTTATATACAAGTGTTACAATGTATGAAGGCAGATAAAAGTTTTATCAATGACTGACAACCCTATTAGACAATAATAGTCAGGCCGATATTCTAATTATCTCCATGGAAGGTCCCTGGAGAAATAGAAAGGAAGTAAAGGAAACGTAGCCAGTAGAGTCATTCTATCCTGTTCTCTCATAATAATACTGACTTTTAAAATAATCATTTCAAACACATGCACAGTGCACGCTGACAGAGTATTTGCTTTTACTAAACAAGTATGGTTGGTGTTTTAGCAATAGCAATTTTCAAAAACCAAGAAAGATGTTAGTATGGTTGATCTCATGAGGTATCATGTTCTTAAGTGAAAAAACAAAATAAAACCAACTTAATAATAACAAAGAAGATAAGAGAATATCATTTCATTTTATAGATATTTACTGTAAGATGAAATGCTACTCATGTTACTCATTAGTCAATAGAAAAACTTGAATTATACTGCTGGTAAAGATGATACCTTTAGAGAGTAAATAATGATAGTTTTCTGTTTACCTACTCTGCCTTTAGTGTCTTTTTCCAGATTACTGCTTGGGCCATATGGATTTGGTGCCACAAATGCTGATCCAAAGGGTCCCAAAGGGAAAAATTACACAAATGTTCTTTTTTTAATTTCTCCATGAGAAACAATCTATGAATCAGTGTTTAAAGTAACATATAGTAAGTTTTATGCCACGATGAATAATTATAATGCATTAAAACATTGACAGTAGCCATAACAGCAATATCTAAATCTTTAGGTCTATAAATAGTGATACAAACTGGAAAATACAAAGAAGCTATCAGTCTGCACCACTAAATATTAATGACAAGTTTGGTTGTTTGGGTGCTGTTTAAACGCTGGTATTAGGGCTCAGTTTGAGTTTGTAAAGGGCATCTCTGGTGGTTCAAATGGTAAAGAATCTGCCTGCAATACAGGTGACCTGGGTTTGATCCTTGGGGTTGGAAGATCCCCTGAAGGGAATGGCTACCCGTTCCAGTATTCTTGCCTGGAGAATTCCATGGGCAGAGGAGGCTGGCGGGCTACAGTCTATTGGGTCTCAAAAAGTCATACACGACTGAGTGACTACACTTTCACTTTGCATATGTAAAACTCAACAGTGCTGGTTTTTGGAGACCCGGGTTCAATCCCTGGGTTGGGAAGATCCCCTGGAGAAAGAAATGGCAACCCACTCCAGTACTCTTGCCTGGAAAATTCCATGGACTGAGGAGCCTGGTAGGCTACAGTCCAAGGGTTCGCAAAGAGTCGGACACGACTGAGTGACTTCACAGGCCAAAAGTAAGTTAGATGCAGAGAAGCATGGCTAAAAATACCATATAAATTTTCATTATGCACACAAAAATATTTCCCTTTAATAAAGGTTTTCTCATTATATTTAATGGGAAACAACTCAAATGTCATGAAAACAGTCCAGTAGGGAAACTTTTACTACTTATCTTTCAGATCATATTTTTTTTCCTTCAAAATCTGCACATATTCTTGTAATGTTTTCAAAAGTGGATTCTGATATAGATTTGACTCATCTGTAGATCCTAGAGGACACACTCGATAGGATCCAGATTTAAATTCAGCAACACCTTTTTCTAGTGCTCTAGTCACATTCTTTTGCAACTCCCACTGACCACTTTGGTCAAGTAAGTCTCCATGCTGTTATTTGAAGGGTGTGGAATTGAGGTAGAAAACACTACGTTTGCTCTTGGAGTAAGATTTCTATTGAGCACTAAAGTATTATTAAAATTTCCAACACAAGGGTCTCCATGACTGGCCTCCTGGTGAGAATGCTGAAGCAAGATCTGTTCTGCTGTTTCTCCACCCCAAGTTTGGTGCTGACTTCTGCCAGCCTCTCCTTAGTCTTGTCTAGTTTATTTGCCAATGACTTTCTAACTTCTAGTTCTTCTAGGTAGAGTTGCTTATATTTTTCCAACTCTGCTTTATTAGAATCTTCTTGAAAAATGTTCATCTTGGAGAGTTCAGATTCCAAGTCTTTAATTCTGAGTTCCACCTGACTTATTAAAGCATTACTCTTCTCTCTTAACCGCTCTAAGTTTTCTTGAGATGCTGCTTGTACGTGACTTGTGAGTTGACATAACTTCTTTCAGTCCCATACCTCATCTTCTAAGGTAGCACGATCACGTGACATGACCTCCAGTGACGCCTCCAAGACAGACTGCATTTTTAGGGTATCAGCAGTTCTTGTGGAAGTTGTCTCACGGTTGCTATGGCGATCCTCACTGGGGCTCCTGCCACGGTTGCTGCCGCCACCGCAGGGCCCAGACCCCCCGGGCTCCCAGTCCCAGCTTTCCTGGGGCAGCGCGAGCCCCAGCAGGCTGTGGATTTCCTCCACCACACAAACGTTCTTCAAGTGTGTGAATTATTCCTTGGACATTATGACTGAACTTTGGAATCTGGGTTTCTTTGTTTTAAACCGAGAACTGTGTGTGTCGGTTCAAGCTGAGTGTGGTTGGAATTATAGAAGCACCAAAGGAACTTGAATGTCCTCCTTTTCAAAACCTGCTTTGCAAGCCAGCCTAGTGCTTCTTTTGATTGCCCCCAAGTTAGCATTCAGTTTTAGGTCAATGTCAAATAAGGAGATAAACCACAGATTTCACAGGACATCATATAAATGTGAGTAAGAGGAATAGAATTAATAAATTTCTAGATTTTATTCAGTGAAGTGATGAGTAATGAATAGTTTGTTCATTTACCCTGAAATACAGTCATCTCTTGGTATCTGAAGGGAGTTGGCTCCCGGACCCCATGGATATCCAAATCTGCAGATGCTCAAGTCCCTTACGTAAAATGGCATGGGTGCATGCGTGCTTAGTCACTCAGTCGTGTCCGAGCCTTTGTGACCCCATGGACCATAGCCCGCCAGTCTCCTCTGTCCATGGGATTCTCCAGCAGGAACACTGCTGTGGGTTGCCACTTCCTTCTCTAGGGGATCTTCCCAACCCAGGAATTGAACCCAGGTCTCCTGCATTGCAGGTGGATTCTTTACCATTTGAGCCACCAAGAAAGCCCATAAGATGGTATAGTATCTGCCTATAACCTATGCACCTCCTCCCATACAATTTAAATAATCTCTAGATTACTTATAATACCCAACATAATATAAATTCTATGTAAGTAGTTGCCAGAGCGTGACAAATGCAAGTTTTGCTTTTTGGAACTTTCTGGAATATTTTCCCAAATATTTTTGGTCCACAATTGGTTGAATCCATAGATGTGGAACGTGTGGATATGGAGGACTGACTGTAGAATTGTCATTTTTCTTAGCTAAAGCACAGTGATCATTCTGCCTTAGTACAATATATAACAAGTCTTCTAATGAAATCATCTCACATCCAGTGTGTCTCACTATTAACCTCTGATGTAAAACTTGATTCCAACTAAATTTGATTATATTGCAGGGAATCTAGCATTAGGATGGTCCTAGACATACACATGAAAAACTTTCTTTGTGTTGCCTACTTTTCCCATTGATGTAACACGAAATATTACTTATGACATCTAGTACAATGATTTAGGTAATAATGTCACCAGTTAAAGATATGACATGGATATAATACATAGTTTCAGTTAGCCTATCAGACACAAATCTTCAGGAAACTAGGCTTTATTGGTTCAGATACTTGCCTGCTTGCTTTACAGAACACTTTGTTAAGTGAAAGGAAGAATAATGTCTCCAATTGAAAAATAGAGGGAGTTTGGGGCTGGCAGAATGCAATTGCCCAAGTTAGAGCAAACCAAATTGATCTGAAATCATTTAGATAACAATGTGATGGTCAGCGGACAGCATTTGTTTATGAAGACAGATTATGCCAGGCAAATCTGATTTATTTGATCTTATAAAATTACTCAACAAGTTTGTGGATAAAGAAAACTCCATGGGCAAACAATATATCTAAATGTTTGTAAAAGCTTTTGATGTGGGTCTGCATGAGATTAAGATAATTGAAATGCTAGGAAGATGTTGCCTGGATAACAATGCAATGGTGTGGTTATCAGATTTAAAACAAAGTAATAATAAAAAATGGATCATAATAGCTAACTGACATATTTGGCAGAAGACCATAAAAGAGCTGGTATCTTTATAGATCAATATGGTAAACAAGTATGAAAATGATTTAGTGCACAAAAATTCATTTACTCTTTCTATAGGAGATAACAGATCATAAATAAAAATGAGTTCAGGGACTTCTCTGGCAATCCAGCTGTTAAGACTCTGTGTTTCCAATGCAGGGGTCTCAGGTTCAATCCCCGGTTGGAAAACTAAGGTCTCACATGCCACACAGCATGGCAAAAAATTCAAAATACTTTACTACTTGTCCAAAATGAGCTATTACTTTATTCTGGCTTCTACTAATACTTAGAAATTTTATAATTTGTGATGTCTGCTAAAAGTACTAACATAGACAATCATAAGCTTGATAGGTTTTCAAAACATAAGATCTGATAAAAATCTCATAGGTTTGTAACTAAATTCCTTTATAGATTTTTAAAAGCTGAGAGATCATTTAATAGCAAATAGCTATATGTGCCAGAAATGAGGATGAAGATCAAACGTACATTTCTTATGATAAACCACAATTTCACAGCTTGTAAACTAGAACTATATTTTGGAAGACATATTTTTTTAACATCTGATACAAGTTTTAAAATATGCATTCTCTCTGAGAATGTAGCATAGCTAATGTAGTTAGTAGCATTTCTACCACTCTGTATCTACCCTAGAGGAAACACTCTTAAATAGACTCAGAGACACAGGGGCATGGATATTAATCATCACACTTTGTTAAGTGTGAACACAGAGCAACAGTGAAATAAACAATGGCATATGCACACTAGGGAATATTATGCAATAGTTAAAAAGAAATAGATGATATAAAATAGATAACCAAAAGGACCTACTGTATAACCCAGGGAACTATCCTCAGTACTTTGTAATAACCTACAAGGGAGAAGAATCCATAGTGGCTGCACCAACTTGTTGATACATACATACATTTGTATACATACATATACATATCACTTTGTTGTACACCTGAAACTAATGCAACACTGTAAATCAACTATACTTCAATTAAATAAAACAAACAAAAAGAAATAGGTTGATCTATGAGTCATAATGTGGAATGATTTCCAAAACAAATTGTTTTGTGAATAAGGCAAAGTGCAAGAAAAAGAACAAATAGCTGTTGTAATGGTAATTATTTTGAGAGAAACTGAATCTAATTATAAATAAAAATTAAGGAAATAGGATATGAAAGGAAAAAGGAATACAGCATGATGTGTTTTTAAACACATGTGTCTTATTGTAAAATGGACTTTTTCCTTTTACATTTTTTAAAATATATTTTATTCAAGTATAATTGATTTGCAATGTTGTATTTATTTCTGCTGTATAACAAAGTGACTCAGTTATATATATATATGTGTGTGTGTGTGTGTGTGTATATATGTTTTCCATATTTTTTCCATTATGGTTTATCACGGGATATTGAATAGAGTTCCCTGTGCTATAAAATAGGACCTTGTTTATCCACTATATATATATATAAACTTATATATATATAAACTATATATATAGTTTATCCACTATATATATATCTACCTATATATATAAAAAGTTGCAGTTACTAATCCCAGACTTCCACTCCAGCCCCTCCACCCACTGTTGGCAACCACAAATCTGTTCTCTGTGTCTGTGAGTCTGTTTCATAGATAAGTTCATTTGTGTCATATTTTGGATTCCACATATAAGTGGTATCATATGGTATTTGTCTTTCTCTTTGTCTTTCTCTGACTTACTTCACTTAGTATGATAATCTCTAAGTCCACCCATGTTGCTGCAAATGGCATTATTTCACTCTTTTTTTTAAATGAGTAGTAGTCCATTGTATATATGTACCACATCTTCTTTATATATTCATCTATCAATGGATATTTAGGTTGTTTCCATGTCTTGGCTGATGTGAATAGTCCCACTATTAACATAGGTATACACGTTTCTTTTTGAATCATAGTTTTGTCCAGATACATGCCCAAGAGTAGGATTGCTGGGTCATATGGAAACTCTATTTTTAGTTTTTTGTGAAACCTCCATACTGTTTTCCATACAGGCTGCGCCAACTTATGTTCCCACGAGCAGTGTAGGAAGGATCCCTTCCATTGCACCCTCTCCAGCATTTGTTATTTGTTGACTTTTAAACGATGACCATTCTGAACAATGTGAGGTGGCACTCACTGTAGTTTTGATTTACATGTCTCTAAAAATTAGTAATGTTGAGCATCTTTTCATGTGCTTGTTGGCCATCCGTTACATATTCTTTGGAGAAACGTCTGTTTAGATGTGCCTATTTTTCAATTGGATATTTTTTGTTGTTGTTTCTGAGTTATGTGAGCTGTTTGGTGTGTTTTGGAAATTAAGCCCTTGTCAGTCACATAAAAAAAATACTTTCAATATATTACACATATTGCACATATGTTACATTAAAAGGTTTAACAATACCTACAAAATAGCTACTAACCAGTCAGAACTGACAATGGCCAGGGCTCTGAGCAAGGGTAGGGCTCTAAAGGCCTGTTGGTATGTTGCACATTAACTCTTTAACTGATGGAAAATGAGCAAGTGAGTGGTGTTTGGGAGAGGCTGAAATGTCTGCATGAGCCAAGGTAAGGCCATTTGGAAAGTGGTGGCTATTTGCTGATTGGTTATGGAAGTAGTTTAATATTTTAACAACTGTAAGGTTTACTGGTGGGTAGCAGCTTTATAGTAGCCAAAGGACCTAAGAAAAATAAAAAACAGAAGTTTTTGAATAGGTTAAATTATAAAAAGTAAAATACAACTTAAATAAGCAGACCACAAAGCATGAAACTTCACTGGTAATTAAATAAGTACAGATACTTAGTAAAAGCAGGACTTTTCCCTTATTCAACTTGGAAATGTTTTTTCTCATAAGTGGCAAAATATATAGTTAAGGGAAAAAAGTAAAGAAAAGGCATTTCTAAGCCTACTGATAGAAGCCTAAACAGGTTCAACCTTTCTGAAGGACATTTTCTTAATAGTCACCAAAAAAGTTTAAAATGTAAGTCTGATTGAATGGTTCTGGTAAACTAAATGAATCCTCCCAGTAAAAACAACTAAAAGATCCAGATTTAAAATTTATTCTTCAAGCATAAAAGGATATGAAAAGGTAGTTTGGAATTACCAGACTAAAGGTGAAGGAGAAATGGGAATCCAAATATGTTCTGCCCAGAGGGAATTTGCTGATTGGCGAAAATCAGAGTATTTGTCTGGGCTTCTCTGGTGGCTCAGTGGTAAAGAATCAACCTACTAAGCAGAAGATGTGGGTTCGGTCCCTAGGTCGGGAAGAATCCCCTGGAGAAGGAAATGGCAACGCACTCCAGAATTCTTGCCCGGGAAATCCCATGGACAGAGGAGCCTGACAGGCTACAGTCCATGGAATTGCAAAGAGTCACAACTGAGTGACTATACAACGAGAGTGTTTGTCTTGATAGACTTGCAAGTGCAAAGGAGACAAAAAGCAAACTCCAGGACTTGTACATAACAGGAGGTCTAACAGAAGACCCTTCTCCACAAGATACTGAGATTCCAAAGCCCTTGAGTATTTACTGCTTGTATTCAAATTGCCTGGGTCTATGAATCTCAAAGCCTTGAACCTAGGTTAAAATAATTGTTGTTTGGTAGTTTGGTAGTGTCTCCAAATGCTTGGTAAAAGGAATACAGGTCTGCTCTTGAGGAAGATACTTTTATCATAAGCCTAAATAATTTCTATAAATAATTTGTCAAATATGATGTTCAGCACATTCTCGTATCTGGCAGAATATGAGAATGTATTATCTTCTCAATGATAATCGGGTGCATGAGGAAGCCAGATTAAATGAACAACAGTCGTCAGAGACAGCAAGCAACAAAAACAGACCCGTGAAGACTTTAAATACTAGAATTATGAGGCATGGACTATAACACAATTATGATGGTGATGTTTAAAAATGTAAATGAAAAAAATAAAACATAAAGATGTAAAATACCAGCTTGATGCTTTCTACAGAGAACAGGAAACCACAGAAAGTAAACAGCAAATTTGAATTTGAAAAAAGAACCAAGTACAGTTTTACTGTGAGTTTAAATGCTGTGACTTTATTTTAAACAAAAATATATAGGTATATTTTACAAATAAAAATAAATTTTATGAGTAAACTGATAAATAAAAATTTTAAGTCCAATAAGATTTTAAGTGTAGGTTAGACACACCTTTAAGACTTAATGAATCTGAAGATACATCAAGGGAAATGATCCAGAATGCAGCCTGCAGAGGGGAAAAGAAGAGGGGATAAAAGACACAGAAGATACGGTGAGAATGTCTAACATGGGTTCAGCCACATTTCTAGAAGGAGAAGAAAGAGATGAGATAAAACAATTCTTTGAAGAGTTAACTGCTGAGGAATTTCTAAACTGACAAAAGACTTCATGTCACTGATTTTAAGAAGTTTTATGAAAGCATGATTTATGAAAAGAAAACCATATCTAAGCCCATTGAAATAAAACATCTGAAAACCAAAGACAAAGAATAAATATTAAAAGCAGCCAGAGAAACAGATAAATTACTTTCATAAGAGCAACAATATACTGATAGCTGACTTTTCACAAGTGAAAAACAGGAAACAGAAGACAGTGAAATGTTATTTTCAATGTGCTAAAAGAAAATAGTTATTTTAGAATTCTATAGGTGGATAAAGACACACTGGGAGAAGGCAATGGCACCCCACTCCAGTCCTCTTGCCTGGACAATCCCATGGACGGTGGAGCCTGGTGGGCTGCAGTCCGTGGGGTCGCTAGGAGTCGGACACGACTGAGCGACTTCACGTTCACTTTTCACTTTCATGCACTGGAGAAGGAAATGGCAACCCACTCCAGTGTTCTTGCCTGGGGAATCCCAGGGACGGGGGTGCCTCATGGGCTGCCGTCCGTGGGGTCATACAAAGTCGGACATGACTGAAGCAACTTAGCAGCAGCAGTAGCAAAGGCACACTGGAGCTAAGATATTTTGCTCCTCGCAAATCTACAGTGAAGGAAATTTTAAAGCATGTTCTTTAGGCAGGAGAAAAATGATCCCACCCCGGAAGTCTGAGATACAAGAAAGAATTGAGAGTCAAGACAGTGGAAAACTTGTAGGTATATCTAACGAATATTATCTGTGAAAAACAATAATAATGATGTCTTGTAGATTTTTAAAAATACAAAGTCATAATAACATATGTCAGAAAGAGTAAATGCATTAAAGTTTTCTAACTTTCTTAATGTTTTAAAAATAACCTTTGATAAATTAAAAATTTGTGATGTAATTTAAGAATTAATAAAAGGATATAAGCAAAGAGTATAATTTTAAATTAGTAGAGAGGGGGAATTTGATACATAAAAATCAGAAATCAATCTAAAATGTAAAAAAAGAAAATGTAACAGATCAGACAAATGGAAAACACTTTTGAAGATGGTAGATTTCATTTCAAGTATAGTAGCAATTACACAAATGTAAAAGGACTAAATGCTCCAATTAAAAGTTAAAGATTATCTGACTGGTTAAAAAAATCCAGTTACTGTTAAGTGGAGACACCCTTAAAAAATAATATTAAAAAAGATTAAAGTCAAATACATATGTTGTAAATGCCCATCAAATAATTGTTGATGTGTCTAGAAGAAAACATCAGACAGAACAGACTTTAGCTCAGAAAGCATCACTACAGATAAAGAGGGATACTGTATACTTCTGAGACATTTGGTTATCTGAACAGATAATGTTTTAATTTATATGAACCTATGACAAAGTCTCAAACTGTATGGAACAAAAATGAGAGACTACAAAGAGAAATATCATAATTTACCTTGGTTCAAATGGTAACAGAATCTACCTGCAATGCAGGAGACTTGGGTTTGATCCCTGGGTTAGGAGGATCCCCTGGAGAAGGGAATGGCTACCCACTTTAGTATTCTTGCCTGGAGAATTCCATGGACCAAGGAGCCTGGTGGGCTACAGTTCATGGGGTTGCAAAGAGTCAGACATGATGAGCAACTAACACTTTCACCATATATATGTGGAAGGAGGCATATACATATTTAATACTTAGTCTGTTGTTTAGTTGCCAAGTTGTGTCTGACTCTCTTGTACTTGGGGTGTGTGTGTGTGTGTGTGTGTGTGTGTGTGTGTGAGTTACGCAGTTGTTTCTGACTCCTTGTGACCCCGTGGACTGCAGCCCTCCAGGCTCCTCTGTCCATGGAATTCTCCAGACAAGAATACTGGAGTGTGTTGCCATTTCCTTCTCCAACATGAATTTTAGTAGTAATAGTTTAGTTGCTAAGTCGTGTCTGACTCTTGCGACCCCACAGACTGTGGCCTGTCAGGTTCTTCTGTCCATGGGATTCTCCAGGCAAGAATACTGCAGTGGGTTGCCATTTCCTTCTCCAGTACTTGGTATATACAGCTGCAAAATATATGCACATTCTTTTCAAGCATATGAATGGGATTTATTTAAATTATAGATAAAGACTGAGAAGGCTTTTTTCCCCCAGCCATGTAGACATCTGTCATCATTATTTCAGAATATTTACTGAGACACACACACACACACACATGTTCTGTGTAATCCTAAACTGGTAAGATAGTCAGTCTCTACCCATAAGCGTTTGCAGGCAACACCAAGTGTATAAATACTGATAGAGAAAAAAAAAATATCAATAGTGAGCCCAAGAGCCAGTGCTGTTGAGAATATTAGTTCATCTCATTCAATTTAATTCTCATTAGATGATGTAGGTATTGTTATACCTAATTTAGAGATTGTTGAGACTCAAGAGAGATGAAGTAAATTTTGCAAGATCACATCTTCATTAAATGACAATGTTAGAATTGAAATCTACTTGTCTTATGAGCAATAAACCAGCTCCATAAAATATCTTTTTGAGTCTGGAAGTAAGGCAGTAGGTTTCCATATAGAAGGATCTCTATAAAATTAGGAAGATGAAGTTTGTGCAGCCTTCACAAAGGTTTTAGTGTTGATAGTACAGGAGAGTTATATACTGAGCTGAAGAAGTAGCTAAAAGAATTTGATGAGAGAAGTATCTTAAAGACCGAGATGGGGCTGGTGGTTGGGAACATGAGAACGGCTGGGAGTGAAGAGCGGTCGTGTTTGCTGCACGAAAAATTAAAATGCCTTCCATTGTGGCATCTGATGCCATTGAAAATCTTTTTTTTTCTAGTTCAAGCTCACTCTTTTCCTATTGCTTACAGTTTCTGAAGTGAATCTCAGTTTCAACAGGCAGTCTTTCACAGCCAAGTGAAAGTCAAGTTTTCTCTCTACTTCCCAGTTTTTAAGAAGGTGTCAACTATCTATTTCACTGCATAACACGGGGAGAAAAGCACTTATAGAGATACTATACTAGTATAGTTCAGCAATCATTCATTTAAATCCATTCAATATTTGAATAATTAAGGCCATATCATCTTCTGTCAACTACTTTTTAATTTTTATTTTTAATTTAATTTTTAAAATTTATTTCGTTTAAATATAGTTGACTTACAATGTTGTATTAGTTTCTGGTGTACAGCAAAGTGATTGTTTTATATGTATATATATATTTTCCCAGATTCTTTTCCCTAATAGATTGTTACAAAACATTAAGTATAGTTCCCAGTGCTCTAGCTTCTTGTTGGTTATCTATTTTATATATAGTGGTGTGTATATGTTAATCCTAAAGTCCTAATTTATTCCTCCCTCCCCTTTCCCCTTTGGTAACCATAGGTTTGTTTTCTGTGGGTCTACTTCTGTTTTGTATATAAATTCATCAATATAATTTTTTTTTAGATCCCACATGTAGGCATATCATATCATATTTGTCTTCCTCTGTCTGACTTACTTCACTTGGTATGGCAATCTCTAGGTCCATCTATGTTAGTGCAGATGACATTATTTCATTCTTTTTTATGTCTGAGTAACAGTCCATTGTATATATGTACCACATCTTTTTTATCCATTTCTCTGTCAATGGACATTTAGGTTGCTTCCGTGTCCTGACTATTGTGGACGGTGCTGTTGTAAACATTGGGGTGCATGTATCTTTTTGAATATCAATTTCTTTAATACCCTCTTGGATGAACTCCCTACCTCAAGTTTCATTCCACTGTCCTAACCTCTACATCTTCACTGCAACCCCAGAGCCTTACAGCTACACAGTCTTTAATTATATTTCCAAAACAAAGGTTTGATTGTATTATTTCAGTGCTTTAGAAGGAAAATCAGTGGCTTTCTCTGAATAACACCAACACTCAGTTTAGTGTGGTATACAGTGTTCTTTTCAATCCGGCCCTGACTTATCTTTCCAGCCTCAGCCCCTCTACTTGGTAGCATCTCCTCACCACAAGGGACATCAGACTTCTTGCCCACATGTGGGGAACATAGTGCTGTGGTGCTCATGTGACAACAGTCTGGGGCCAGAGGGTTTAAATAACCTGTCCCAGTCACAGAGCAGGTAAACAGCAGACTAAGAATTCAAACTCAGGCCTGACTCCAAATCATGGGCCTAATCCAGTCAACTACACTGTCTTCTGTCTTGGTATGTCTTGTGAATGTTATTTCAGTAAAACAAAATTAATTTTGAGCATACCAAATGCTATGCCCCATCAGTGCTATCTGGCATCATAATTGGGTATAAAATATCAGCCAGTCACATAAATGAGTCTGCTATTTCTGTAGAATTTATAGTTGCCATTAGTGTCAATAGGTTTCCTTTACCTCAGTAATAATAATGATAAGGGCTTACTGTGTGCTATACATTGCGTTAAGCCTTTAAAATACATTAAAATATCTAATGCTCAAAGCATTATTTGAGATAATTGTTACTATTTCTATTTTGCGATGAGGAAACTGAAGCTGCAAAAATGCTTAGTAAGGTGCTTGAGATGAAACAGCTAGAAGTGAAGCTGGAACTGCACTCAAGACCATCTCACTTTATAGCCTGTGCCCCTGACGACTACACTATTCTGTCTCCTCACAAAGCTTCTGAGAGACAGAATAGTGTAGTTTATTAAACTTGTCAATAACCTCCATGCCTTATGCCTGAAATTCCTTGTTTTCCACACAGGCAGTCTTATCTTGCAAGTCTTGTCTTTCCATCTAAGTAGCCAGCAAGATTCTTTCTGCTCCCATTCTCCTGGTTTCTTGGGTACTGAAGAGCTTAAGACAGAAACTCTGGTTTAGGAGCTGGTGTTTATTTTCCCTGGAGGAAAGGACTTCAGAGGAAGGGCGTGGGAGTGATCCAAACCATGGGTCAAGCGACTGAGGTGGGGAGAAAAGATCCTTCAATGATGCAAAAATTCAAGGAAGACCTTTCTATTCCTCTCATTTTTTTCTGTACCAAGATTTCCAAATGTCTAGAATCTGGGACTCTTTATGACTTTGTCTCCCCTTTCTGTGCTCAAGGTTGGCTCTAGATTTATAATTTGCAGTAATAAAAAACAGAGAAGCTTTTATTTCCTGAGTCAAAGAGTATGTTTATTATACTTTGTGGACAGTGCCAAACTTTTTAAAAGTAGTTGTACCGAGTTAGCATCCATTAGCAGTGTATGAGAGTTCCAGTTGCTCCATATGCATGCCAACACTGTGATATTAACAGATTTAAATTTTAGTCATTTGGTGGTGGTGTCAAAGCATTTCACTGTGGACTTAATATTATATTTTCCTGATGATGAATGAGCTTGAGCACATTTTCATTTATTTGGATACAGTCTTCTGTGTAGTACCTCTTCTTGTTTCTTTTCTACTTGATTATCTCTTATTGTTATTGAATTTGTAGAAGGTCCTTATAAATTTTGGATAAAAATCTTTTGTCACAAATATGATGTAATACTTTCTTCTACTCTGTGCCTTTTTCACTTTTTTAAAATTTATTTTTTATTGAAGTATAGTTGAATTAAAATGTTGTGTTAATTACTGCTGGTATAGCAAAATGACTCAGTTATACACACACATACACCCACACCCCCCATATATATTTTATATATATATATATATATATATATATCCTTTTTCATATTCTTTTCCATTATGGTTTGTCTCAGGATACTGAATATAGTTGCCTGGGCTACACAGTAGGACCCTGTTGTTTATCTGTTCTATATATCCCACTTGGCACAGAGATGCTTTTTTAAAATCCAGTGGCTCACTATTTTAGTCATCAATTCATTTACAACTGTGTCAGACATTGTTATAGATACAGGATATACAACTGTGAACAAAACAAAGAATAGCTTTGGGGGGACAACAGACAATTAACAAATAAATACATATATAATGTGGTGACAGATTGTGGTAAGTTCTGTCAAGAGAAAGCAAGGTGAGTGGTACAGGGGTAGTGAATGATGAAGGGTACTAGTGGGTATGGGGCTGCCATTTCCATTCAGGTGGCCAGGGAAGGTTTTTCTGAGGTGGAATTCTTTGAGTAAAGACCCCAATGAAGTGAAAGAAGAAGTTGTGAGCATATCTGTAGAAAGAACATTCTGGTAGAATGAATGGCCTTGAGGTGGAAGTGTACTTGTCATGTCTTGGGAAAATAAGGAGATCAATATGTGTGGAACAAAATGAGGAAGAGCTTGGTGGGAGTTGTGGTTTAAGAATCACAGGGACCAGACAGAGTTTTGGATTTTATTCCAAATATGGCAGGGAATCATTTCAAGATTTTGAGCAAAGGAGTGAAGGGGTCAGATTTATGTTCTAATGGGATCCATCTTGCTGCCCAATGAGAAACATTATAGAGGGGCGGGGGTGAAAGCAGAGACTGAAGAGAGTACAGTGGAAGGGAAATCTGAGAAGTCTTCAGACTCAGGAAATGCTTGAGCTGATAAGAATTGCTCATAGATTGAATGTGGAGTGTTTGGCTTCAGTCAGAGGTTTTTAAAATTTGGTTTAGGCAGCTAATTGAATGGAGGTGCCATTTACCAAAATGAGGACTGGGCTTAGAAAAATAAATCCAGTGCGTTTCCTTAGATGAATGAGAGGCCATTTGACTTACAAGTTCTTGTGGGAGGAAAGGCCCATAGTAGATGCCACAGGTCTTTACCTTGCACAGGGGCATGTCTGTGTTGAGGCGAGGCAGCAGAGAAATAGAAGAGATAGAGCTCCTTCTGAGTAATCATCTGATATTCAAGTGACTAGAAAGTAGGTCAGTTATCTGAGCTTGTCTATACACACTTTGATTTCAGGGCAAGAAGTCTCTCTCTGTACAGAAAATTTTCCCCATTACTATTATCACAAAATTCCTGAATTTAAGTCAAAGTAATTCATTCCATAATTAGAAATAGGAAAATTGAAATGCAGATAGCTTGAGAGAGAATTCAGTGTGTATGACTTTTTATCAAACTGTACCAGAGCAGATGAAGGTCCTATTGTGTATTCAAAAGGTCTTGAGTGGTAAAAAAAAAAAAAAAGTGTGATTATCAACAGAAAGGATGTATTACAGATAAAGAAAGCAAAGATTTCACAATCTTGCTAAGGACTACCCTATTTATCATAATTTCTAAGTGGGAAAATGGAAAAAGAAGTATTCATATGTTGAAGGATTATCTGGATTTACAGCTAAGTGGAGAGTATCCATCTAAATTATTTTCTCCCCCCTTTAGCCCCCTTTCTACCTTTTATTTAACCCCTAATCTCTCCCCCAAAGTGTTCTTCAACTGGAAGGCCATAGCATGATAGAAGCTTTTCATCTCTTTTCTGGGCCCTGAGTTCTGGAGAATGTTACTTAACTGTGCAATTCCCATTTGATGTCCCACTGTCATTTCTGCAACAGTGTCCTGGAGGAGGGGTACCATGTCTAATACTGGAAAGGACTTAAGACATTAATTTTCCCCCTCATTATCTGAGTGCTATATGCTTATTGCAAAAAAATTGTTAGCAGAATTTTTAAAAATAACAAAAGAAATCTCTACTAACTAGAAGCAAGTCCAACAACCTTCTGGCATATTTCTTTCTATTCTTTTATTCATTTTGTACTTTCATAATTGAGCTTTTTATTGTCCATGTAGCTTTGTAGCCTGCTGTTTGGTTTAACATTAAGACAAACACATATGTTAGTGTCATTGCATTTTTTAATATTTTTATTCATTTATTTTTGGCTGTGCTGGGGCTTCCTTGCTGCAGAAGCTTTGCTCTAGTTGTGGTGAGTGGGGGCTACTCTCTAGTTGCGGTGTGCGGGCTTCTCACTGCGGTGGCTTCTCTTGTCGTAGCAGTGTGGCACATGGGCTCAGTTGCTCCGTGGCACGTGGGATCTTCCCGGGCCAGGGATTGAACCCGGGTCTCCTGCATTGGCAGGCAGATTCTTTACCACTGAGCCACCAGGGAAACTCCAGCATCATTGCATTCTTATGGCTACTTAATCATCTTTAGTATAGCTGCACCACAATTTCAAGGTAGTTTCAGGTAGTTTCCGATTATATACAATTACAAAAACACAGTGGAAAATGGCTTGTGCATGTATCTTTTCCCTTCTTTTGGATGATTTACTAAAGGAGGAGTTGGTGAATGAAAGGGTATACCTATTTGTTTTAAAGCTTCTGATATTCACTGCTATACTGATTTCCAGAAAGGCTGTTATCAAGTTACACCTGAGGGGAAGTGAGGGAGGCCTATTAGAACTATTGGATCTGTAGAAAATATCTGATAGCAATTTTTCTTCTTTTTTTAAAAAATAATGCTTTTTTATTTTGAACACACAGAAGAGAAATGACTATGCGTTTTTTATGTGTGTCTGTGTGTGTGTGCTCAGCCTTGTCTGACTCTTTGCGACCCCATGGACTGTAGCCCTCCAGACTCCTCTGTTCATGGAACCTTCCAGGCAAGAAACTGGTGTGGGTTGCCATTTCCTTCTCCAGGAGATCTTCCCAACCCAGGGATCGAATCTGTGTCTCTTTGTTTCCTGCATTGGCAGGTGGATTCTTGACCACTGAGCCACCTGAGAATTGTTAGGTACTAATCATTAGTTGCTCTGTTTCATCGTGGTAACACAGGGCTAACTCAATATTAGCTAAGTATTAGCCTTAGCCTATGCGGTAGCCAATACAAGTGTTACAGAGTAGGCAGAATGGCAGATGCGCTTGTGCAGGGAAACTCTCCTTTTAATGGAGGTCTGATGTTTACTGGATATTGAGAGAATGGGGTGATAAGGAAAGGAAGGAACAGAAGAGGCATTCTGGGAAGGGGGTGAGTGAGAAGGAGGTGGCTGTTTCCCCCAGAGGAGGGGGAACTGCAATAGCAGAGCAGCTCCCAGGCAGGCAGTCAACTCTTCCCTGGAAGGGATGAAGCAGAGCTGGTAGGAGGATGGGTCAGGAGCAAACCCTTTGGTAACCTGGGTGATGCTGATGTCCGTTGGGTCAACCAGAAATTTCAGGGTAGATTTCTGTAAAATGGTGGTCAGGAATAGAAATAGTACAGGCCAGGCCCTCTTCTCCATGAATTTGTTTATCTGAAAATAAAGACAATCCTTGAACACCATGTTTCTAAACCATCACAGAAAGATTACAGAGCAGTTACTTGATCTGATTGAATAGTTGTACAGATGGAAGAAGACAGGACGTCTGGAAGCTAGGAGGGATGGAAGGATGCTTGGATAGATGGATAGACACTCACTAGCCATTTAACAATCAGCAACATTCATTCAAAAAATATTTATTGAATATCAGCTCTATGCCAATCACTTCACTAAGTATTCTCACCTTATAACTGCTCTTCTGACTTTTCAAGTTTCCATAATTTTTTTTCCCCTAGAAAATAGATCCATATTTTCAGAAAGGGGAAAGACTGAGGAGAGGAGACTGCTTTATCTGTGTTTCCTTTTCTCTCTCTGGCAGAAATTTTAGGCAAAGATATTATCCATTATGCAGTTTCAAAAGCAAATGTCACTCCCTCACTGTAAAACTTTAAGTGACTCTCTCTGCCTGTCCTGTGTAATTAAGTCCAGATTACATGACCTAGTCCTTTATATTCTTTCCACAGGCTCATATGCCATGGTTTTGCCTTCCACTCTTTTTTGTTTGGTGTGTGTGTGAAAATTTGTATTGTGGTAAAAGAGAATATATATAACAAAAGTGTCCATTTAAACAATTTAAAATTGTTTAAATTTAAACATGTGCAGTTTAGGCATTAATTGCATTCACAGCGTTGTCTATCTCTCACCACTATTAATTAGTAAAACTTTTTCCATCACTCCAGAAGGAAATTATATAACCCTCTTAAGCTATAAGTTCCCATTCCTGCAGCCCCTGACAACCAATAATAATCTTCTTTCTAGTTCTATGAATTTGCCTAGATATTTCATTTAAGTAAAATAAGGATAAGCATTCTTTTCAATAAGCATTATAGACATTTTGTGTAAGTGAAATCTTGGAATATTTGTCTTTTTGTCTCTGGCTTATTTCACTTAGTATAATGTTTTTGAGAGTCCCCATGTTGTAGTATGTGTCAGAACTTCAGTTCATTTTATGGCTGAATAATACCCCGTTAGTTGTATATACTACATTTTTTTGGTGTGTTTGTTGGTGGACACTGTTGTGCTGTTGTGGATAACGCTACATCTTGATGGACATCAGTGTGCCGGCGTGTCATTCAGTCTCTGTTTTCAATTCTTCTGTGTATATACCTGGAAGCACAAATGCTGGGTCATATGATTGACAGCAATTCTGACAGAGTACTATGCACCCAATGAAAAGCCACCCCCCCAAAAAAAGGGGGCTGTCTTAAAGTATTAAAATTCTTATATTCAATTTTCCAAACCATACAGTATCTGGGTCATTAGGAGAAATAAGAGGACAAAAATTGAGAAGTTGAGTTAGAAATCATACATAAAGTGGCATGTCAGAAGCAATTCGAAAAACAAAGCTTACCTACACAACTAAAGGACTCAAATAGTTTAAGTAGTGATTCAGAATATTAATTTTGATCATAAAGTATCAGGTTTATTTATTTTATTTAATTTTGCATGGTTTCGTGCTATTTAATGGGAGACGTCATAATGATTTTTTTTTTTTCAACTTGGGACCTAATCCATTAGTGAGTTATCAAATAAATTCGTTTGCTATGACTAGCATTTTAAAAAAATAAAATAGAAGTGAATAGAAAATACAAAAATGCATTGCACTTAGTTAAGGGTAAATGTTATTTTGTAAAACTTTTGTTTCAGTTACCTGTGTGTTCTGTAAAACATTTCTTAATGTGGGATGTGATCAGAAAAAAAATAGTTTGAAGACACTGGTCTAGTGGAAAGTCTGAGCTTTGGAATTAGCGAGAACTTGGTTTGATTCCGGGCTCTGGGTGACTTCAGCCAGTGACACAACTTCTCTTGTGGCTCAGTCCCCTCATCATAAAAGGAGAATAATATCTACTGTTTTGTGTTTGTGGAAAGATTGGAGATTACTTAAGTAGAATGCACAAAATATAGCCGCTGATTAACAAATATATAATTACTTCCAAATCTTTCCTCAAATAATGCTATGCAAAAATGCTTCATGCACTAGAAGGAAGACAAAATGTGTTATTGATGACTGGATCTGTTATGCCACAGTCTACTCTGAAAACATATCGGCTCAGTCTGTTTCTCCAATTTTACTTAGGGAGGAGGCTTGAACACACAGTTCTTTTCCCTTCCTATTCTCTGATTGTACTTGTCTATACCATGGATTTGGGGCACTTTACTATGTATCTGCCATAGATATTCTAATTATTTTTCATAGTTCAACTAGTATCACAAACTTTCAGATCTTTTCTAGTGCTGAAAACAGTGCTGGATGAAAATGTATTGAGTTTTTAAAGGTCCATAGCACATCTTTGGCCAAGTATCTCTTACACAAGGGGAGCAGAAGAAATCCTGATTCCACCAGTATTTCTCAATCTACTCCATGCTAAACAGTTCAGTTAGGCACTATCATGTCTCTGGGTAGTACAAGTGGAAGGTGCGAACAGAGAAAGCACTTTATCTGAGGACAGTCGAAAATTAGATCCTGTGTTCCCCTCCCCGCTCCTATTCCCATGGGGAGGAGGCATTCATAAGCCCCGAGGACCGGGGCCCAGAAACCTGCTGGCGTCCTGAGCTCCAGAGGCTTGCCAGCACGCACGCTCTCCCGCACTGAGAGCCCTTCTTCCCAGATGAATTCTCATAGTATCACAGACGCGCGCAGCCTCGATCGATACTGGATGGCAGACGTGCTCCCACCGTCAAGTGTAGGCACAGGGCGGTGGAGTCAGCCGCCCTGCCGCTCTGTCGCAGCTTCTCATCAGCTCGATACCAGCAGAGGACGTTAACCCGTTCGCCGGCTGACACCCACCCCGTCGCCTCCCCGGCACCTGCGGCCCGGCGCCCTTCTTCTCAGCTCTGCTCCTGCAAAGTTGGGGGGGGGGGTGGCTTTCCATCAGCCTCCCCCACGCGGGGGCAGCGGAGTCCCGCCCGCAAGGAGGGCGCTGTGAGGTGGCCTCTCCGCCCGGCACCCCAGACGGCCCCTGGAGGCCGCTGAGGCAGGGAGCACCGAGCTTCCTCACGCTCCGCACTTTACCTTCTAGCGTCTTCACCCGTTGGGCGGCAGGGAGGAGGTGCAGCTAAGCCGGGCCCGCGCCGCCTCCCGCCTGGCCGACCCGCGCGAGCCCAGTCGCGTGAAAGCCCCGCCCCCGCGCCCGTTCCCACTCCTGATTGGCTGGTCCAGCCCGAAGGCGACCCGGCGGCCCCCCGGCCCGTGTCGCAGCTATAAAGGCGGCGGACGCATGACGGCCGCGGCGAAGCTCTGGCAGCAGCGGTGCTCGCCCTCTCGCAGACCCCGCGGCGCCCCTGTCACTCTTTGCCCCTGAGAGCTCCGACTCCATCATGCCTAGGGGCTTTCTGGTAAAGAGAACTAAACGGACGGGCGGCTCTTACCGAGTGCGCCTAGCCGAGCGGGTCTTCCCGCTTCTGGAACCTCCCGGGGCGCCGCCCTTCCCCGAGGAGGCTTCCAGTGCCCCTCAGCCCGGTGTGGAGCGGGAGGCACCCCCAACTCTGGAGGAGGAGGCGGCCCGAGAACTGTCAGGGTCATCCTGTCGGGCGGCTAGGGTGAGCCCAGCGGCGGGCGGGCGGGAAGGTGTGGAGTGGCGGGCGGATGGTAGGGAGGGTCCGGGGCCCAGCCCCAGCCCCACGAAGCCGGCGGGCGTGGAACTGCGCCGGGCGTTCCTGGAGCGCTGCCTCAGCTCACCCGTCTCTGCTGAGTCCTTCCCCGGGGGTGCTGCCGCCGTGGCCTCTTTCTCCTGCTCGGTGGCACCAGCAGCTGCACCGACCTCGGGGGAGCAGTTCCTGCTGCCGCTCCGGGCACCGTTCCCGGAGCCCGCGCTCCATCCGGACCCCGCGCCCCTTAAGCGGGCCACCGGCGGCGACCGCCGCGCCAAGGCTCCTTCGGGCTGCGCATCTGGGCCCGCGGCCGCCGGAGTCAAGAAGCCAAAGGCTATGAGGAAGTTGAGCTTCGCCGATGAAGTCACCACGTCCCCTGTTCTGGGCCTGAAGATCAAGGAGGAGGAGCCCGGGGCGCCGTCCCGGGGCCCCGGGGGCAGCCGCACGCCGCTGGGGGAGTTCATCTGCCAGCTATGCAAGGAGCAGTACGCAGACCCCTTCGCGCTGGCTCAGCACCGCTGCTCCCGCATCGTGCGCGTCGAGTACCGCTGCCCCGAGTGCGACAAGGTCTTCAGCTGCCCTGCGAACCTCGCCTCCCATCGTCGCTGGCACAAACCACGTCCCGCAGCGGCCAATGCAGCCACGATCTCCTCGGCCGACGGGAAGCTGCCCCCGTCGTCGTCCTCCCCAGATTCCAGGACTGTCGCATGTTTCCTGGCCGAGGGGAAGGAGAACAGCCGGGCGGAGCGAACTGCAGATCAGCACCCGCGGGCCAGGGACAGCTCCGGGGACGAGCAGCACCAGGACAGCGCCCCGCAGCCCGGCCTCCAGGTGCTGTCCCACCCCGAGCCTCCGCTCCCTTATACGGCGGGGCTGTTGGGGCGCCGGGTGCCTGAGCCCAGCAGTGCTAGTGGTGTCGGGGGACCCGAGATCTTCGTGTGCCCATATTGCCACAAAAAGTTCCGTCGCCAAGCCTATCTGCGCAAGCACCTGGGCACTCACGAGGCGGGCTCGGCCCGCGCGCTCGGGGCCGGCTTTGGCTCGGAACGCGGCGGCCCCCTGGCCTTCGCTTGCCCGCTGTGCGGGGCGCACTTCCCGTCGGCAGACATCAGGGACAAACACCGGCTGTGGCATGCGGTCCGCGACGAGCTGCTCCTGCCCGCTCTGGCCGGGGCGCCTCCCGATGCACCGAACCCAGGCGGGGCATCCGACGGGAGTGCTCAGCAGATTTTCTCGTGCAAGCACTGCCCGTCCACTTTTTTTAGCTCCCCGGGGCTGACCCGACACGTCAGTAAGTGCCACCCCTCAGAAAGTCGGCAGGTACTGCTGCTGCAGATGCCGCTGCGGCCGGGCTGCTGAGGGCTGAGACGAGGAAGGCTGTAAGGTGGGCCGCGGAGGAAACGATCCTGGGGGTTTCTGTGGGGTTTCCTTCAACTTGCGAGTTTACCCTCTTTCCGTATTTTCTCACCTGAAACTCTCAATAGTGTCCATGTTCCGCCCGAGGAGCGGACAGAGAAATGTAAAATCTCTCTCTAGAGCAGGTATGTATATGGTATAAGCGTTCCCGGTCAAGAATTGTCAGCTTTAAATCTTCCTCACAAGATAGGATTCTCCGCGCCCCCACCAAACTCTGGAGACCCCAACGAATCCTATATGACTTGTAATTCCTATGGAAAGTCGCAGTGAGTGCGTGCCATGTCTCTACAAAGGATTCTAGCTACCAAAAGTGGAGGTCCTTTTTTTTTTCCTCTAGCCATTGCAAGCGCCTCTGTAGTTTCTGTCTCAATAGGGTCAGATGTCTTGCACTGTATATTCTGTGAATTAAAAGTTATGTGATTGTTGCCAAACTTACATTGGGTGGGTGGGGAATACAAGACCAGTGTCTGTGGGCAGGAAATTTAAGATGTTTGCAAACTTTTGGGTGATGTGGAGATCTCCTTGTACACTTTCCTTTTCTCGATGCTTAGTCCACTCTGAAGCTAGTGTCTGGAGGTGGGGAATAACACCTCTTACTGAAAGGAGTTGAGACCCCTCCCAGATTCTCACCTCTAGCCCTTTTGTGTGCAGTATTCAGGAACCTTTAATATAAGCTTTTGGGAAATAGAGAACTCATTTCTTAAAGTTTCAGTTTTAGCAGGGTTTCATCCAACTTGTTTGAATGCTTCTGTTGTAAATCTTATAATGTGTATTATATATGACAATATGTTCAGCTTAAGGAAGATGTTAATACTTATAACCCACTATGAAAATGAATAGCAATTCATTCAATATTTCAGCAGCAACCTGGCTTTGAATTTCTTTTTGTAAACCATATTTAGCATGCGTTCTGTACCTGTGCCCTAATAGCCAGAGTTTGGAACACTGGCTGAGTACTGCTGGACAGGTAGCCCATATTTGTAAGATGCTTACTACCAAATAAATGTACATAGCTGGTGCTTTGTTGTGTTCTGTGTTTGTCTAAAGAATCCCATTGAACACAGCCTGTTTCTAAATGCCACACTTCTCATCTCCCCAAAGGCAGTAATCTTGGTGACCCATTTAGTCGGAATACAAAGAGAAATTATATTTTGTAAATGATTATAATGGTGCATAAATGGGAGATTTTCCTTGGAAGTATGGCTGCATAGACTGAACTCCAAAAAGCAAGGGATATGTACTATTCTTCAAATATTAAAGATACTTTATCACCCAAAAATGTCAACAGAAAATATTTTAAATATTTTCTTCTTTTTCAAAGTTAGTGAATAGTTTATTTGAAGATGAGTAAAATGTTAACTGTGCTAATTAACTTCAGTATTTTTACCTTAGTGTTTTCAATTTGTTACATATTATCAAACCATTAACTTTTTCTTTTTTAAAGGAAAAGCACTATAGAAATTTGTAAGTAGGTTATTTTATCTTTTTTGCAGTTCTTCACTTTGGTTGTGGGAAACTGTCTATATTGTTTAATCTTGTTCCCAGGGCTCTCTCTATCCATGTTTATCCTTTATATAAGCTTTAATGGGAATTTTAGTTTGTTTTCTACATAGTTTCATAGGAATTTGTTTTTATTTATAAGGAAATCAAAATTTTAAGTGCATAGGAACTCTGATAGCTTCCTTTACAAACCGTAAAAAGTTTTGTTCCTGAATATATATTACCAAAAAAAGTAAAATTTAAGTAAAGAAGCATGAGGGTGAGATAAACAGATGCTTTAACCAAGTGCATTGGAGGAAGTTTCTGGTGAGAGGCTATGGAACTGAAAACTCTATTTTTAGTAACTGTGGTTAGGATCTCTGAGAAATAAACTGGGGTGTATCCAAGAAGAGAATTAAAATTCATTTTTCATGATTAGCTAAGATAAACCTAGGTTTATGCTTTATGGCCCTGCTTATTAAGTCTGAAAAAATATAAAAGACCACTCATGAACACAAAATGATAAGAATATTTTTATTGTATTATTAAATACCATCTTTTTTCCACTGTTACAAATTTGTAGATACTACATGAATGATGATACATAATTTATATTTTATAGTTTGCCGATATGATGTATTTACACATGCAGTTAGTACCAATGTCATGCTACATATTTCTTCAGGAGATGCTCGTTCAAAAAAAAAAATGTGAGCAAAATGTGAGCAGCTTATCTACTGTAGGAAAATATTTCTGGAGGGTGGAATGTATACCAACCTGCACCTGCATGTTCAATATTAACAATATTAGATTAATTTAGACTCCTGGATCATGTTCCCTTTTCTTTTAAAATAATATACATAATTTAAGCCACACACTTAGAAAAGTTTTCTTTCTTTTTTTTTCTACCCACCCCACCTCATTCTTCCCTTTTTGGTACTTAAGAAAGAACATAGATATACCAGGGTCCAGCAGCCAATAATAAGGGGCCATAATCTCAAAACAGAAGTGGCATTTAACAGTGATACCATTTAAAAAGCAAAACATTAGAAAAATATTTGGAAGCTAAACATGAATCAGAGTTCAGCACAGTGATTTTTCTGGTTATTAGATATGTCATGGCATCACCTGCTGCACAGCCAAGAAATGAGACACTGCTTTGGGAAGAAAAAGGTAATGCTAAAATTATTTCAGCTGGAACTTGAGATGCTAAAAGACCATTTATTTTAAGTGGTTTATTTTGATAACATAAATAATCCATACACATCAAGTGTATTAACAAATCTGCAACTTTTGCCACAACTTTACAAATGTTTAAAGATGTACATTTATTAAAAAATTATATATTTACTGAGCCATAAGGTTGTAATGGGGCATGATAAAATCATGAGGCTATCTGTCCAATTATATTTTGGCTCAAAGTTAATTATGAAATTGAAAGTAAAACTACTTAGACATAATTATCAGGGGAAGGTAAAGGGTGTAGAATAAAGCTTCACCCCTTCCTCCCTCATATGGCAGCTTGGAGTGTGGGGGAAATAAACAACCCAAATCTAAAATACTAAGTTACAAATTATTGAAATCCAGTGTTTTCTAAAATAAATGTTCAGGAAGGAACATGCATATTACGGCAAACACAAAGCCTGGAAGGGTTAACGCCATGTTCATGCTAAGGTGGCTACTGGTGGCCACTGCCAGGCTGCTGTCTCCTTAGGACTTATTGGCGGAGCCAGAGGAGCGACGCAGCTTCATGGACATGCGGCTTTTGCTCGTTCGAGGAGACATTGGAGAGGCCAGGTCGGCCCCGTCTACCTGCGCCGCTGTGGGAGTTTCACTGGGTAGGATCTCTGGGTAGGAGCCTGTGGGAAACAGCAAGCGCATTAGTGCAAATCCTCTGGCTCTCCTACAAGAGTAACTTCTCTGCTAGAGAGCCAAAGACCTTAGTGAGGCCTTTTGAGAGGAAAGAGCAAGCCCCAGATTTGCTTGTTACAACAGTCTACTAGTATTTTATTTAAAACCCAGTGATCTGGTGGGCTCATGTCATCATAGTAGCCAGAAAACACCAATTATTATTTCCAGAACCAGAACCAACCAGAGAGCTCCCCGGAAGAAGCAATGGGAAGCAAGATCTTTGGGACAGAAAGGACAGGGATCCAAAGCACCATCAGCATGCATGTGAGGGCTTAAGAAGCAGGTGAGAAGGACCCATACCTATCTCTCGGGTACAGAATATAATCAACAAAAGGGCCTTCACTGCTCAAACTGGAAAATAAAACAGCACCAAACGTTCCCAGAAGGAACTTAGTAGTATGAGACAATTAAACATGCTAGGAAGTTAAATTTAAATATGTTTTAAGAAGGAACAAGATAAATTCTGGGGGGAGAGGAGGGTGAGGACACGATCTCTCATCTGAAAGTCAGTTCAAAAAGAAAAAGCTGCTCTCTCAAAATGTCTCAATTTAGAAGAGATAAGTAATGCTCTTGTTTTCTTAAACTTCTGTAGTTACCAGTAGAGTCAGTAGATTTAAATATTTAAAAGAAGCAAAATTGGAAAATTCTTCATATCATGTACAAAGCAGTTCTTCACCTTTGCATGTTATTTCTATGAATTATGATTCTCTAATTTACAGCAGTACTACAGAACTTTGCATACTACAGGCACTCAAATATTTCATTAAAAATTAAAACCCCTGAATAAACAAAAAAATCTGCAAATAACAAAATTTTAAAAATTCTGTATATTTTTAGGCACTTTAATCCAGGTTTCCTTTATGTACATAAAAATTATGTGTGTCACAAACAAAGGTACATGACACAAGCTGCAGGTTTCAACTGACCCAGCTCCTTACTCTGTAGGAAACTTCTGGCACATCTGTTAGCCACTGGAGCTCCTCACTGACACCCTGAGCTTGGGAATACTGATACCACTACTTCCATATAATGAAACACTTGTGCCTAAGTTTAAGTTATGAATATTTATAAGGAAACAAAACTGTTCTATAAGGGGTACAGATCCTACTGAGATGTCTTAGAAAATTAAGCATGTATCTCTGTAGAACACTTCGAAGTGTTTTCAAGGTCAAATAGTATACTCAAGAACAAGTATATATTGTCAAGGAAAAACAAGTATATTGTCAAGGAAAAAATATTTCATCACTAATCCTAATTCAGGTAAATTGCCCTCTTTTTCAAAGTAACTTCTCCAACATTCTTTCTTTTCTAACTGAAATGAGGTTGGCCTTCAAAATACAAGAAGGACATGTACTTCTGTTCGCCTTTACTCTTCCCAAAGATCTGAACTGGTTCATACTGGACCCATACTGGAAATCTTACAGAATATGAATCCATGGCCCTTTTTAGGGGAGCACTGCAGACAGATGGCAGAAGGAAGGTGAAGAGCAGTAGCTCATGCTTTTCGGGTAATGCATACTTATTTCCGGCCAGTCACGAGAGGCCTTCCCATGTCTGTTTACCTTGAGATGGCCAATGTTTTCTAGTGGAGGTTTTGGGAGGAAGAGAACTATCACTGCATTTCTTTCTTTGTTGTGAATGAAGAAATGGAGTAGCGAGCAGAAGTGAGAAAACAAAAGAGAAGACAGGTAACAGATATGAGCGACATAGTGCAGAATTTTACAGGTGTTAACAAAGGAGCCGAGAAGACAGTAATCAGGTTTTTATTATGAAATACAATTGGGCATGCAATGTGTTAGGGTGATGAAGTTTCACAATGGATAAATGCTTGTACATTCAAATGTTATACTTACCCACTAACAAAACAAGTTCAAATAGGAAAAAAGAAAAGAAAAAAAAAGGTCTATGAGAAATTCTATAAACATCTACCTTTTAAAGTGTTCATTGTACTGGTGGCAGGTTATCCTAGTCACTCAATCATAGATTCTCTCGGGCTGTACTGTCCAACATGGTAGCCATAGCCACATTACAGTTAATTAAATGAAAATTTAAAATTTGGCTCCTTGATGCAAAGGAGCATCTTTTAAATTGTTTAGCTGTCACAAGTGGTTAGTGGCAACCCTAATGGACAGTGCAGACACAGAACATTTCCATCATCACAGAAAGGAACGCTGCTTAGAGTATGCCAAATTCAAAGAACATTTTTTTTCAAAAACCGCAATTCCTCTACATCCCCCTTACTGCCTTCAAGGTGAAACCCCTTTCAGTCAACTGAGTCAAATCGGACTTTTTAGTGTGTGTGTGGTATAGAGCTATTAGGACCTCCTCACGTTTTAGCAAATGATGTTTGTGCTAGATACTCAGCATACCCAAATTCCATAAATAATTGATAGTGGATAGATCTCAGTTTTAGATTTAAAGAATAATGTGATACTTGCACTTCATTTCACATCCTACTTTAAGTATTGACTTATGTCACCTGAGTCATAAAGAATACTGACTTATCTCTATCAGTAACATATTCTCAAGTATCAAGTTTAAAAAATATATGCTCCTATGCTTTATAAAATGTATCTATTACTAATGTTTTTACAGTACTCACACAGACTGGTGTCTGTATCTTGATGGTACAATATATTGATTCATATTTTGTACACTGATTACAATGAACTTTATTACAAGCAACATGAAGAATATGACTTTGGGGATCTATAAAGATTATAAAAGGGCACTTAATGGATCGTTATTTGTTGTGGCTTTGATTACACTACTTGCTGACAGGTATGACCCATTTAAAACTGCTAAAGTTACTGGAGCTACTAAATGATGCCTTTAAAAATATTGTGACTTTGAAAGCAATTCTAAATAATATTGAACTAAGAGGTAGCGTCATGTTAGAAACAGCACAGGCATGGGTTAGACAGACCTAAGTTAAATGACAAGTTTAGTTTGCTGGATACTGGGCAAACTAACCTGAGACAGCTTTCTTATTTGTAAAATGGAGACAATACTAGCTGTATTCCAAAGTTGTGGGAATGAATGCCTACAAATGCAAAGACCCTGACATATAGCAGGTATACAATAAAACTACAATAAGAGCAAAACTTAACAGACTTTAAATCAAAACAGATGAAGATTAGAAAAGACGGGATAGAAACTAGAAATAGTTTTTGAAGAAAATGACCAATAACAAAATGTTAATTGGTAAAATGTGGAGAACATAACCATTTAGTTTGGGGGAAAATAGAGAATTTATCCACTTTTATGTTAATATTCCTACAAAATATAACGTTTGTTAAAGAACAGATTACCCAAATAATCTTACTGCTTTAATATTGTTAAAGGAGTAGATATGTGGTTAAGATTAGTGTGGACGCACCACTGAATGTCATAAAGTTAACACGTAATTTAAAATAAAACAACACAGAAATACAGGCAAACATGAGGTTTCTTATTAAGATATTCAAGAACTACCATTATTGCAGACTGAGAACATATCAGTCTAAACTTGTCATATTTTATCTCCTTACAAATGGGAAAACTGGGTTTCAGTCGCTCGGTCGTGTCCGACTGTTTGCGACCCCATGAATCGCAGCACGCCAGTTTAGGATAAATGAATTCATTTGAGTTCATGGAGATAATAAACAGCAGAACTAGGATTTAAATCCAGATCAGTCTGACTTCCAAAGCCCATAGTTCGCCCATGGCAACCTTAAAACTATATAAAAAATAATGAAGATTTTTCAATGGATGGAAAAGTAGAGCCTTCAAAATAAAAATTTTTAACAAACTCTAATTTGCAAACATGACAGGTTACTGGGCAATTTCTCTCCTCCCTCAATATCAAGAAGGGACTGAAAATATTTAGACTAAATTAATAATTATAGTAGTTAAGACCGTGCACTCTGAAGTCAGACTCTGACTATCAGGTGACTGGGTAAACTTTTTTGGTTTTCATCTCATAGGAGATTCAATGAGAGGATGCACAGTGATTGTTCAATTATTGTTATTTTCATTACACAAATTTTATATCTGAATGACTGGTCTATGTGAAAACTGAACCTAGTAATTATTGTTATTAAAGGTTAATGGACTTTATTTAAGATTAATATTATCTGCTTCTTGGTCAACATACAAGCCAAATTTCTAAGTTCAAAATACTTAGAATATATTTGGCTGCTTTTAATTTGAGGCTAACCTACTGATAAATAAATATCATTAGGAATTTGTTTTTAAAAACACAGTAAACAAACGTATAGCTTATATGTCAAAGGCAGTTGATTTTCTATTGGCACTCACAAATAATACTTAGCATATATATAAAATAACTATCTTCTGAAAAGCTAAAATCTTTTCTTCTAGATCATTTCAAAGTCTGGGAAAAGGAGAAAACTTTTAATGGCTAAATTTTGATGATTCATTCCATTGAAAGATTCAGAGAGATGGGCCTGACAATTGTGATACTGTCTCATCTACATGTGGCAATATAGATTTTATGAATTAATAGCAAAACTGAGGTTGGAATGAAGAAAGATTAGATTCTATTGCAGGTCTTCTTAATCACTATTTGGATTATTTGAATCTTATTACTTAAATTTTTAGAATATTTACTTAGGAACCTATATGTTTTCTAAAGGTAATTATACAAAGTGGTATGTATATGTAGATATACATATATTTATGTGTATATATGGTTGACCTTTGAATGTGGGGACTAGGGGTGTCAACTCTCTATGTAATGTGCCTGTAACTTATAGTCAGCCCTCTATATATGCAGTTCTCCCTATAGGTAGGTAGTTCTTGTTCCTCTGATTCTGTGGTTCTGCATTCATGGATTCAACCAATCTAATATTGTGCAGTACTGTAATATTTGCTACTGAAAAAAAAATGCATGTGTAAGTGGACCTGTGCAGTTCAAACCCATGTTGTTCAAAGGTCAACTGTAATGTATATGTGTGTGTATATGTATATATGTATGTATATATGTGCAAGTGAGAGGGAGTCAAATACCAATCAACCCTTTACTTTTTAAAATACTAAAATTTCTAACAATCTGTAGAGAAACAAATCCAAAGGGAGGTATCTAATACTAGTTCAACTGAAATAATAGAGTATTAGAGGTAACTCTAGATATGCTACTAACAGAATGTATTCAAAAATACTTATGGCTGATGATAGTAAAAAAACGTAACACTGGAAAAGACCTGAGGTGGGGGAGAAAAGACAAGAGCTACTTTGAGAAGATAATATGACATTAGGGGAAAATATCAGGATTTTGAACTGCCAATATAATCTGACCAGGAAGAGGAGTAATTTCAAAGTTTAGAGCTAGAGGAGAGGTGTTCATGAATATTAAGATGTTAAAAAAGAAGGTCACTGTAAAACTTTTGATATTTTCCACACACATGCCTCACAAAGATAAAGGGATTTTTTTTCCTGTAATTTTTTTTTAAAATAAAGGACATGAGAAATCTAATAATGTTTTAATGTGGTTATGGAAGATCAACAATGTGTGACAGCACGATATCTCCCTCAATGACCTTAGGGATAAAAATAATTTCCCTTAAGTATCAGTCTACTGCCACAGACAGAGTCCATTTTGAGAAAATATAGTTATGAAATTTATGGATCAACTATGATACACCAAAAATGTTTTTCATGTCTATTTAAATAATACTAAAAATTACCTAGAAAAATCCTCCTTGGATTTCAATGTCATCACAACTGATAAATTACTGTTATACAGGAAGTAGGTATTAAATAAGCTTGAGCCAAGTTAAGTACACTTATAGTAGTATTTTTCCACTATTCTACTGAATAGAATTATATTACAGGTTTGGCTAGAAGGAACAGAATTATATCCTTTATATGATTATCATTCTTGTATTCCTTTAAAACATAATTTCAATTTATTGTATTGATTAGTATTAGTTTATATAGATGTGGTATGCATAGGCTATCTGAATTGATTCTCAATTGCAGTTCTGAATGCCATTTCCTTAGTGTGGCAAATAAATTTTTTCATTATATTAAAAAGTAATAATGAACCTAAAAATCTTCACACTACTATGCAATTTTTACAAACCATAAGTCAGGTCCATATGGCTATTATGTGGCCCATATCTTCTCTCTATACTTTAACTTATAACTTTAAAGGGAGTTCTGCATGTATGAGTTGGTTTGTGACAGGAAAATCAAAATCTGCGCTGACTGGGGCAAAGAATCATTCTTCAGATGTCATGTTTTTGCTACTGTAAACGGGTAAATGTTTCCTTTTTTATATTATTGTGTTGAGTTGAAAACCACTATGGGGTCTCTCTGGGGGTCCAAGGGCGAAGACTTCGCTTTCCAGTGTAGGTGTGTGGGCTCCACCCCTGGTCGGGGAGCTAAGACCCCCCATGCCTTGCGCTCAAAAAATCTAACACAAAACAGAAACAATATTATAACAAATTCAATAAAGACTTTAAAAATGGTCCACATTAAAAAACCACCTTAAAACTACTCTGATAAAAATTTTATCTTTCATAACTATTCAAGTCTGTAAAAAAGCATAAAAATGTGTTCAGTAATACTGGAAAAGTTATTTACAGGTAAAAAGACCTTTTGAAAAAAATTCAAGGTTATGTTTCTAATGGTTCCTAAAAGCAAAGACAATTAGAAAAAAAATTAACCAGGGACTTTGCTGGTGGTCCAGTGGCTGGGACCTCTGGGTTTCTTCTAATGTGGGGGACAGGGTTCATTCGAATCCCTGGTTGGGGAACTAGATCCTGCAAGCTGCGACTAAGACCAGCCACAACCCCCTCACCCCCAAATTGACCAAAGAGCCTTGAGTTGGCTGCTGTATCATCATCCTTTACCTCAAGTCTCAGAAAGTGAGAATACTACTTACTTCCCATATTATGTATCTGGTCAAATGTGCAGGATAATACATAAAATATAAGAAAAACATTAACAACAGGAATATGAAGGACTCCAGCTAATAAACAACTACAACATAAAACCCGACAGCCTGTATACATTTAAGGGGAGAAGTTAGTCTGAACATGGTCTTATCAATATTTTCACTTGTGAAACTTATGGTTCAACTATGATACACAAAAGTGTTCATGTCTATTTCAATAATGTAGTCTGATATTTTATCAGATATTCTATTAAAAATGAAATATCCAGGTATACTTAACTAGTTTTTACTTTGTTGTTCATTAGTTTTAGTATCTTTCTTTTACCATCTTTCTTAATGCCAAGCTGAGTAATTTCAGATAGTGTCAATCCACCGAAGCAAACCTTAAGACTTTTTAAATCTTTCAAAAGATCGAACCCAGTCTAATATAATTTTCTCTTTGTTAGGTATTTTATATTATTAATTGAAAGGGCTCCAAGTTTCTTTGTAAAGTTATTTTTATAATAGCCAATTAAATGGTGACAGGAATTGAAACTTTAATTTCACAGACTAAACCTCAATTGAGAATTATTGTTATTTTTTTTCAAGCCAATTAGTCCAGAAAAGTACTGTGCCTGTTAAACTTATTTAATACAAAGAAAACTTATATAGTATAAAGAGAATTTGAAGGCTTGTTATAATGAATTTCAAGTATACTGTATTCTTTTTTCCTGCTTCCCTTGAGCATCATTAAAATAGTTTTTGTATTTCAGGTGCCTAGTACAGTGTAAGGCACACAACAATAACTATTTGATGAGTGAGGATATCCAATAACAATGCAACACATTACAAAATACAGACACACCATTTCAGTTCAGTAGGACTACTTTTTCATGCTGAGAAATAAAAAGGTCAATACAACAAGGTGTAACTAACTTCAACCAAGGGTTCTATTATTAGTTATTTTTATCCCAGAACCAATGTTAGTGATTCATGCAGACCTAGGTTAGTAAGTATAATTCTGGAAGAAATTTAGTGACAATTTCTGAAATGTTTAGTATGAACCAGGGCAGTGTTAAGTTTGCTTATTAACTGAGTTACAAGCTTAGTGCTTGCTAATTTTTAAAAAAGGAAATGGGGGAAGAACAAAGGGTGTTTTGTGTGACACTTTGTCTTACCTTCAGATAAACAGAACTGATATTTAATGATCTAAAGAGGGAAAATAAAATAAATGAAACAATCATAAGGAGTGCAAAGTATTACAGATAGGAAGGCCATGAGTCATTTATTTTCTTACTGATTTCTTAAAAATTAGTTAATTGTAAAAATGCAGTACCCTCTTATAATCTTCAAATATTACAAATAATTTACTCTGTTAAGTACTTCTAAATCTAGACCAGTTATTTTAACTTTATTTGTAAAATCAGAGATGATAAGGCAATATTCTTGGCCATAAAATTTGATCCTCCAAATCTGAGAGTGCCTGCTCAACTGTGTTTCTTTTGCAGATACTTCAGCAATGATTCTGTGAAACATAATTGTTACTGCCCTTTAGCTAAGATAAAATGTAGTGTATGTGTTTTTAATGAAGACCGTTGATGTTTAAAGGAACTGTATTTAGGTAAAAGAAAGTATAAATCAAATTTATAGGCCAAATATGAAAATAATGATGAAAAATATCTATACTTCAATGACTGGAATTGTATTCAAGTAAGTTTTTCATTAAGAGTTTTGTTTTTTTCTCAGAACAAAAGGGTATTGCATTTCAAGTTTGAATAATGACCAGTAACTAATACTTGCTTTTAACCTTACCGGCATCAGATGGTAAATGATGGTAGGGAGCTGGAGAAAAAACCTGTGCTGCAAAATCTTCAAACGTCGTTGGTTCCAAATGGTGCTGGACAATCGTTTGCAGATACCGGGCTCTCTCCTCATAGCTGATTTCCTTCAGTTAAGGTTGAACTTAAGTGCAGCTTACATCAGAAAAGAACAGATCTGCTCAAAAAGGCCTATCACTGCTAAGCCATTACTACTTGATAAATACATTCGCCAACTATTCTTGCATATCACAAAGAGTAAAAAAATGTAGCTGTTAACATAAGTTTACTCTTCCGGACACCACTATACCTGGTAGCTTAACAGGGATACATTTATTAGAATATAACTAACAGTAAACTGTTGGAAGAAAGAAAGGTTAACAGTTTACTTGGAAGAGGATTCAACTGCTACCAGGGCCGCCTAGGCTCATCTTGTCTGGTTAAGCAGCTTCGATCTGCAGATGTACTCTGAAAAGCCACATGATAAATATTATAATGCTGCTTAAAATACTATGTCTGAAATTCTATTTTTCCTTTGCAATGATTTATTGTGAAAAATTCCTGCATATCTTCTTCTTTTTCTAAATCCCTGCATTTTCCCAACAATTGTTCTCATTTTGAATGGACGACTACTGTTGCTGTAATCCTTGAATAACTCCATGCAGTTAAGATAAACACACAGTTGAATCTGTATGTCAGAAAAAAACATGCAGTCAATTATAACACTGAAACAGGCAGGAATATTTGCAAAGAGTCCACAGGACTCCTAAATACTGTCTGACAAAAGCATCTACAGGGCACTGACACTGACAGAAAGATACTGTACTTCCCTTTCACTGCATTTTCTTCTCTGATATTATTGACAAGCAACCAGTACCTTGAAGTGTTGTTGCTTTTGAACAACCCACTCCAGGCTTCCTGTTTCAGCAGGCCTGATTGTGCTGTTAGCACAGAGAAGGCGAGAAAGAGAGAGAATATTTCTGTTGTTCACGAAAGCAACTATGGAAATGGCTGTCAAAATGCAGAGCAGCAGGCAGCAACATACAATTATCAGGAAAAACTCACACGCTGACTTCATGTCGTACAGTTCCTGAACTGAGAAACCCGTTAACCTTTCTTCTACAACTTTTGAAAGTTTTCCTGCTGTACTCGGTGTGCTATATTTGCAGGCTTTACATAAAACATATAAATAAGTATGAAAGATAATAAAAATCTGCCTATTTCTTCTTCCCCATTCATTGAATTTTCCCTAAAACCCATTTTAATATTTTACCCTCAAAATTCATTATTCTTTCTTTTTAAAATTGCAATTCAATTTTTGTTCTTCAGTTCTTTAAACTGTAGACCAGGTCTATAATCAAGACCAAGAAAAAATTCTGAGAGGAAGAAAATTTAAAATGTTAATTCAGTGGGAGATCCCATAGCCAGTTATATTTACGAGGCATTATTGAGAGAAACAAAGTTAAGTCTATATTCATTATGCACTTGACTTAAGACTGTGATGTCTTTTGCCATCTAAATGACTTGAGTAATCTCTTATATTACATTTTATGTATCAAATATTCAAATAATCTTAATTCCAATTCCTTGTAATCTGTTATTTTCACTTCTGAGACTGAACTTCAAAATAATTTCACTCCTGCAATGGGTAGCAACAGGAAAAGATGCTATATTAAAATGATCAGCAGTAAGGATTTTATAGAAGGATCATGCAGACCTTTTTGAGTGTTAACCCAGAAAAGTAATATAGCACACTTTTAAAAGAGAGTATATGGTTATAAATGAAAGGGGATGAAACTGATGGTTCAATCTAAATAATACCACATATCTCACAACTTGTTGGAAAGTACTTTTTTCATTGGGGGAGATTCACAGCTGCCGAATTTTCTGCAGTTAATAGAGTCCTTTGATTCACAGCAGTGCCCCTTGTACAAAAAATACTGGCCTTTGTGTATTACCAGAAACTAATTTTCTATTTGGCTGAAAAGGGAAAAATGGGGTTATTGCTTCTCCCTCCTACAGAGCTTTTCATTATGCCTGATGCACTCAACTTCTAAGCTCTTCTGAGAAAAAAAATAACTGAAGAGGCAAGAGGTAGAAAAATGAGCTTGTTAGCACATTAGAAGTGAAGTATCTTGGTGGGCCCTAGAAATTCCCAGTGGTGTGTTAACTTATCACGCTATGCATGCTGGCACTGATAGTCTCCCAATTGATCACTCTCTTTTCGCACCAAAGGTGCTGCCAGGAAGCAAAGGCTGAAGGCCCACAGGAGAACAGTCTGCTATCAAAACAAGCTGTTTTTAAAAGTCTGCTTGAATGGGTAAAATGCTTCATGAAAAGTAGGGTGGAGACACCTACCTGCTTTTAAAATGCTCTACTTTCAGAGGGCCTATAAATGAAATATTTTACTTTATCTTATTATATTTAGAGTTTACACAAAAATTAGGCAGAGAGAAAGCAAATTTAGTATTTCTAAAGCAAGCAGAATACTTCCAAAGTAGTAAAATTTATTTGGACAAGAAATGAATATCCAGAGAAGATACATTTTGGGGTGTAATTCTATTTCACTACATAAAAGGAGATTCATAAAACTCTCAAGAAACTTCAATAATAAAACTATACAAACTAAAATTATCTAGACATAATGTATTCATTTTATAGAAAAACCACATGATGTATTTAATAAAATTGCAAAAAAAAAAATCACTAGAGGTAATAATCCTTACTAAGTAATTTTTAAAGTTCAAGTATAGGTGGCAGAGTGAAGGAAAACAATCACTGATGGTTGAATTTAAATGAAAAACTGTAATGGTGATGTCTGCAGTTTACTTTTGGGGGATTATTTTCAGAAAATACTGTTAGCTTAGTAACAGTAGACTACAGTAAACCACATTCTAAAAGCTAAATTCTTTCTAATTTTCCAAGTTTGCTATAGTCAAATAAAAAAAGCACAAACAATAATATCAAAGCAACCCAATCTATGTACTTACATCTTTTCTCCTTTTACTTTGGAAAACATATATTAAGGTGATATACTGAACTCGAAGTACTTAAACCATAATCCTGAGTCCACGAACAAGGAGCCTTTTGTGACTAAGATGATTATAAAGTTCTAAACAGTGATGTTAGCATCTGCAATGGTAACCATAATCCAAAACAGTTAATTCCTATATGTCCTTAAAATAGGTTACCCACTTATTCCTTAAAAGGCAGCTCTCTAGGGAAGAGTTATTAGTACCTACAAATTGAGTGGCCTACACAAACCTGATGGATAATAACAATTCAAGCTATATTCCTACTGCAATTGTATGTTGCCATTGGCATTGAAATTACAAATGAAATGGGTGAGATGCTAAAAAGGTGATGGCATACTTACAAATTCAGAGTAAAACTTAAAAGTACAAGTCTAAGTTGAATTAAGACAGTTTTTGTTGCAAATCTAAAACAACCGAAGCCAAAACTAGCTAGTGAAAAGCCATTTGATGAAGGAGACTTTTGTCTGGTAGGAATCTTTAATACAGAACTAGCCAATCAAAAGAAATAACACACAGGTGCTGCAATCACAGCAATATAATTATCCACTAATCCTCCTTTCCTTCTACTTTCTGCAAAAGCAGAAGTGGGGGGAAGGAGTATTACCCATTCTAAAAATAAGAAAAAGGAACTAAATATTTTTTATAGTATAAATAAATAGTTTAAACCCAATCTGTACTTCATTAACACAATGTTAACATCAGTATTCATTTTAAGTAACTACTTTTGATTTTAAACTTACATATGAAATAATAAATAATGGCCCTCTGTCACTGGATCAAGATCAGCCGTCATGAAACTAGGGTTCAATTTCAGCCCACTCCTGGAAAGAGATGCATGAATTCTCTGTGCCACATTTTAATCTGAATGTTAAAAACAGTTATTTTGACCTTTGACTCAAGTCCTTGTATCAGGTTGGTGCAAAAGTAACTACGGTTTTTGTATTGTTGAAATTTGCCATTTGATACTGGAACACATTCTAAATTAATGTGGTTATGTTATACATCATTTTAATTTGCAATTCTCGCCTTTTTTTTGCTAATGGCTTATTACTTGCTGTTTACATTTATTTTAGACTATGGAAATAATGCTAGATCAAAAGCAATTTCGAGCAATTTTCTTATTTGAGTTCAAAATCAGTCGTAAAGCAGCAGAGACAACTTGCAACATCAACAACTCATTTGACCCAGGAACTGCTAACGAATGTACAGTGTGCAGTGGTGGTTCAAGAAGTTTTGCAAAGGAGACGCGAGGCCTGAAGGTGAGGAGTGTAGTGGCTGGCCATCTGAAGTTGACAATGATCATTTGAGAGAGACCATTGAAGCTGGTCCTATTACAACTACATGAGAAGCTGCTGAAGAACTCAACATCAACCATTCTATGGTCTTTCGGCATTTGAAGCAAATTGGAAAGATGAAAAAGTTAGATAAGTGGGTGCCTCAGGAGTTGACCAGAAATAAAAACATTGTTTCGAAGTGCTGTCTTCTCTTATTCTATGCAACAATAATGAAGCATTTCTTGATCAGACTGTGACATGCAACAAAAAGTGGATTTTATACAACTGGCAATGCCCAACTTAGTGTGGTGAGACCAAGAAGCAGCTCCAAAACACTTCCCAAAGCAAAACTTGCACCAAAAAAAGGTCATGGTCACTGGTGGTCTGCTGCCCATCTGATCCACTACAGCTTTCTGAATCCCAGTGAAGCCATTATAACTGAGAAGTATGCTCAGCAAATCAATGAGATGCACTAAAAACTGCAACAACTGCAGCCAGCACCGATCAACAGAAAGGGCCCAATTCTCCATGACAACGCCCAAGCGTGTGTCACACCACCGGCGCTTCAAAAGTTGAATGAATTGGGCCATTAAGTTTTGCCTCATCCGCCATATTCACCTGACCTCCTACCAACAACCACTTCAAGAATCTCTACAGTTTCTTGCAGGGAAAATGCTTCCACAACCAGCAAAATGCAGAGAAATTCTTTCCAGGAGTTCATCGAATCCCCAAAAAACAGATTTTTGTGCTATAGGAATAAACCAACTTATTTCTTATTAGTAAAAAATGTGGATTGTAATGGTTTTTATTTTGACTAATAAAGATCTGTTTGAGCCTAGCTATAATGATTTAAAATTCACAGTCAGAAACCACGATTATGTTTGCACCAACCTAATAAATAGCAAGTGTTGTCTCCATGTGGACACTTTTCAGTATCAGTTTAAGAAATATACATGCATTCATTTGCAAGAATGCTTTGATAAAACTTGTCTATGGCACGTACAAGAGGAACTTCTGAGTTATTCTGAGAAAATTGATTTCTCATGAGAAAAAAGAATATGAAGAAAAGAGATGGTAAACAGTTAATTAGTGCCACTTATTTCAACTTTACTAATGTATAGGAAAAACAGACAAAAGGTAATATTTTTACCACCTGAGCCACCAGGGAAGTCCTTAAAAGGTAATATTTTTTAAAAGGTAGATTTGGTTTTAAAGAAGCAACCACCTTTCATTCTCCACAATAATTTTCTTAATAATACAGTGTAGTCAGGGGATTTATACGTCCAATGTAATTTGTGACTAGTTTCAAAGAAATTGAAATTTGTGTATATGTATGTGTTTATATATGTATATATGTGTACACATGTAGTACGTAAGAACGAATATAAAGTATAACTTTTCATAAAAAGGTGTTAATGAAAATTATAAGCAGACATCAAAGGCCTATCATTGCCTAACTAATAGCCTCTTAAATTCAAGTTTAATGCTTTCTTTCCAAAACAAACAAAAACCCTACTGACTCCTTTTTGAGCAAAGGCGAAGTATGAAGTGTCTATATCTGTGCTCGACAGCACAGCCTCAGAGATTCAAGGCCCATTCTGAAATTCCTAATTCAGTTAGCACCTGCCCACATTCACATGAATGTGCTTTCTTTGCTGCTTTACCAGTTAGGAATTTCGTCTGCCTTCTCTCTATAGAAAATTCCAAGAATAGTAATTGCAGGAAGAGAAAGACTTTTGCATAGTGACTTAAAATTTTTTTGCGACTACCACCTACATTATTTACAAAGTTTGCGAGATGGTTGGTAGCTTGATATTGACTCTGGTGCGAGTCTTCACATCATGGAACTCAGTAAATGCCACGTATCGAGGCCTCTTCCTGCTCTCCAGAGCCAGCTGCTAGGCACCAAGTGTGCCTCTTTCTTCATGCCTGTTCTTCTAATAAGCTAGTGGGAGACTAATGTCTGAGGGTGGAGGCCACGCCTTTTTATCTTAATGTCTCCAGCACCTAGCACAAGACCCAGCAGTATGCCTTGACTGTCTATAAACTATAGAAGGAATGAATAAAGTTAGTTTGATAATTGATTAGGAGCCTGCGGACTTCCCTGGTGGCTCAGATGGTAAAGTGTTTGCCTACAATGCGGGAGACACGGGTTCAATCCCTGGGTTGGGAAGATACCCTGGAGAAGGAAATGGCAACCCACTCCAGTGTTTCTGGCTGAAAAACCCCATGGACGGAGGAGGCTGGTAGGCTACAGTCCATGGGGTCGTGAAAAGTAAGACATGACTGAGCGACTTCACTTATGCAGAGAACCTGCTTCCTCTAATCCCAATTAGGCTCTCCAGAGACAAACCCCCTTGGGGCAAATATAGTTGGGACCTTCCTAGGATTGAATTTAGAGACAGTTTGAATCTTACTTACAAGGAAGAGTTTGGTTACTCCTATCCTTGAGCCAGCCGACCTTTTCTGAAAGAAGTGAGTAAAGCACCATGTATACCTATGTAAGGTGTAACATTAAAAGAAAGCTGATATTAACATAAAATAATTGCCTATAGAAGAAATGCCATAATGTTCAACATAATCACAACTCATTACAATTTAGCACTGAAATAAACATTTTGTCCCATTGGTTGGGATTTTTTTTTTAAGAAATTAAAAATTTTTTCATCAATTCTACTTCTTATCATTCAAGTGGCCATCTGCAATGAAGGGAGAAAAGGGAAGAAACTGGGACTATCTCTATAGATAAAATCAAATGAAAGGTATTTTCAAAATCATTTTAGGCAGTTATCCAAAACTGCTCTGTACACCGTTAAGAAGAGAGGTAAAAATATCCTTGAAAAAAATACTTGGGAATTTAAATATTTAAGGTTTTAAAAAGGCAATCTTGAGAGGACTGATCCTAAGGCATGATTTATAGAGAATATTTTAGGACAAGTCAGAACTTGAGGAAGGATACAATAAAGATCTACCAACATTAATTTCAGGAAACTCAGCAAAATGCTTATTCAACAATAAGCTTTGCCTTGAAGGAGAATATAAAGATTTGCTCAGAAAAACAAAGCTGTTGACTGATTGGTAGAGTTGGGACTAGAACCCTGATCATTTAAGAGTCCAGTGCTCTTTCTACAATCTCAATGGTATGAATTTTAGATGGAAAAAAAAAAGTATAAAAGGCATTTTAATCAGCTCAGGGATGACACAATGACTATTAGCTTAACTTCTAAGATTGGCAGTTTTCAAAAAATGTTTGTTTATATAGTTGAATCTCAAATGTAGTATAGTAAAAATCTATAGCATGATCTAAAAAATGAGAAAATAAACCACATTTGGCTTTTCAGTTCTAAAAGGCCACAAAATATTTTCAAACATTCTGAAGCAGTATCATTATAGGATCTTGAAAACATAATGGAAAATTAAAATTTTATTGAGATATAGTACATAGGTAGATACATTTTGTAAGTACAACTCAAGGATCTCATGACTATTATTATCAGGAGTAAAGTGGCATACTTTCCTGAAATATACAGGGCAATCAAGTATCCCATAGACTAAAAGGCACTACTCCTTTATAAAAGTAAGCTATATTGCTTACTTTATAAAGATCTAGTAAATTAACATTCCATTTCTTTCCTACGGCAACTAATTTCTTTAAGAAACATGGAGTCTAGTTCATATGCAGTAAAAATAAAATTCTCCTCCATAAACAGTATGAATCTTAGAATTATTTAACAGAAATTCTGAAAATCCACAACAGGTTATGACAAATAATTGTGTATGATTTTTATGATGTCTAATATTGATGAAATTCTTTAGTAGTTGATACTATCTACACCATGAAGCAAAAGCTGTGATTTGTCAGAGTAGACAAAGCTGGGCTTTAATCCATCCTTTTAACCATACTGCCAAGTCTATATTGTTTTCACTGCGTCTCAATTAGGAGACAGGCAAGACACCTGGTACTTCTTTCTCTAAGTCCCATGGGCTGCCAGATGACTCAAAATCCATAACAGGTGCTAAGGCACTGTGAGGAGAGTCCTGTTATTGAAAGCTGGAGTTGTATAAAATTTGGACCATATATAATTGCTCATAAATCAGTCAATTATTAAATGAAAACATTAAGTAAAAAGTTGATAAACCCAATTCTATATAACAAAATATATGTAAACACACTTAAAAAGATTAACCTTAAATAAATAGGATTAAAAATTTAAACCTACCTAAAGGTTCTGAAAATCCTTCCTGATTTAGTAATCCAATAATCATTGGCAGCTTCTAAAAAGCACTAACATCATCAAATATGTATATGTTTCACTTTCATGAAAGTTGTATAAACCAAATCATCTAAAAGAAAAACTAAGTTACTTGGATTTCAAATTTAATGAAATTAAAATTTTGTACTCTCATTCTCAGTAAGATCTGCTTGAAAATATTATCATTAAGTAATAATAAGACTTTCACAGTCACCAGAGAACTGCTTCAGAACTACTAAGTATTAAGAGTTTTTAAAATATTGGGGAAAATTAGAAACAATCACTTGTTTTTCCTTTTAGGAACAAAAGTATCAGTACATTAAGTTAAGGAAATCAATGTGTTTGGAATAAATACTAAACTTGGGTTATGTCAGAAGACTGCAAAAAAGGAAAAAAATAACTAAGTGAAATTTTACAGTGTACAATTACTTAAGTGTTATCTCTACCTAAATGTGCACTAACTTAATTAAGATTCTGTTTAAATGCTATAATTATTGGGAGTACAAAAAGTGATTTATTATCATGGTAAATAGTTACAGGGTACAGCAAACCATCATTTAAGAAAGTGTCATAGAATCTATGATAAACAATATATTGGCTTAAACTAATGCACTATATGCCCCCAGGGAATAATAGGCTCAGAGACAGGACTTTAACATTAAAATCTACCCATTAATCTTGACTTAACTATAATCTATTCTGTAGTAAAAGAAAAAATGGGTATTCAATGAATTACTGTTTTTGAAATATTGCACTGGGTGCTCATTTACTAAAATAATTTAAGCGGATATGAGAGATGGAATACTAGTTAAATTTTACAGAATGTTACTAATTTTATAAAACATGCATTTGATTTTCCCTCAGTTTAGCAAGAACATCAAAATTTTAAAAATCTATAGACTGAAAAACTTTTCTTAAAATAACTCTCCCTGATCCTTTGAAAGGACACGTTGCATAAATTACAAAACTGCAGTATAATTTAGTCAACTTAATTTCTGTTGAAAAAAAAGAATCATCTATGGAAATATATTGTGGGGTCAGGATCTTGGGGGCTGAAATAAGCTTTTAATATTTTTTTAAGTTGTAGATCATTGTTTTTATGCATGAGAACCTCCAACTGCTTGATTAGACTGACCAGAAGAAAATGGAAAGACCTAGAGTGGTGTTTATACAAATACTACAGCATACACTGCCTCACTTTTAAAGAAGGTATCCAAAACAGAATTCAAGGAGAGAAAGACAATCATGAGTGACTGAAACAGGCATCACCTACTCATTTAAATGATAAATCTAGTCTCTAACCTTAAGATTTGCTTAGTGGATTATTTTATTGCGACTGTTACACATAAAATTGATTCATATTTCTGTATCAGTATAGCTTATATATATTCAGATGATATTCGGGAATTGTTAAAGCACACAGTAAAGGAAATTAAGCCAAACTTGTTTCTAATCTTACGTGATGTATAAACTTTGGTGGTTTTTACCCACTTTCCCTTATTTTAAATTTCTATCAAGATTACAAAACATTATTTTCATTTCATTTAAACATAGAAACATCATAAAGGAAAACTGACTTTTGCTCTGCTATAATCTCAAGGGCTGTTGAGAATTACTACAGGTGGTTGCTTAAATGTATTTATTTGCTTTCTTTTTGATAGCAGGTATGTGCTAAAGAAAAATCAACACCTTTATCAAGAGAGAATAAGTAAATGCAGAAACATCAGTTCCACAACAGCTATTTTTGCTGCTTCTCTTTTTCTCAACAGCAATTAGTAAAGCAACCCCTTCCCCTCCTCCCTAGTGCCCTCAAGCTGTTCAGAGCAGTTTGCAACTCGACAATGGTACCATTGTGAATGCTCTCTGGGCTTCCTTCCCACAGAGAGTTAAATGGGCAGTTCCTGCTGTCCATGATTGGTGTCCAGTGAAATAATACTCAAGAGCCAGGTTTTATCAGCTTCACGCCAAAGAAGTGAAGCCAGGGAACCCAAGCCTTCATATCATACTGGACCATATGCCAACCCTGATGGCCCCAAAGGTTTATCACTAAGAATCAGGATCCATCATGTCCCTTGTGAAATTTCACTTCACATACCTTATGTGAAATGCAAAGCTTCACTAAAAACCAAACCTTCTTTACAATTGGCATGAACAGATGGACGGTAACAGTGGTTTGGCAAGCAAAAGTTAAGATTTAAATAGGCTGTATTCTAGTGTTTGAGAGGAAAGGCGGTTAGAAGAAAATGAGGAGATCTGTGATCCATAGTTTAATTTTAATTCCATTATTGAGTTATTAAAAATTCAACAGCAAAATTCCTTATATTTAGTAAAAAAGGAAATTAACGGATTAAAAGCACTGCAATTCCTTCATTAAACAAGGTTAGAGTAATTTCAGCTTTACATCCTTCATTCTTTGCTCTCTGAAATCCTCAAATAGCATCTGAATCTACGACTATTTTTTATATTTAAAAAAAGACTAGAATAAAACTTACACATTATGTAGTAGGTATACTTAATAACAACAGAGGCACACTAGTGCATCTTTGTCGCTAATATCAACAACATAAGGGTTTAATAGAGAAAAAGTTCCTTTCTAGCATAGGTCAGAAGTTAGTAAAGATACAGAAGTAGAGAAACTTCAAGTTTTGTTGTTTTTAGGGAAAAGTTGGACAATCACCTGAGAGTTTTCTATTTTCTTTCTGGTATACTATGATATAACCCAACTATCTAGATTGGACCATATGTGGACCATACTGTCATGCTGGATGTGACAAAACAGGTAAGATGTTGGTAGTGCTTTCTTTTCCTATCAGAAAAGGATAAAAATACTTCATCTGTCAACAACATGTTACAGTATAATAGTATGTAAAAGCACATTTTCTGAGCTCTTGCTACATGGCAGACAGGCTGCTTAGTGCTTCATATGGATAATCTCATTTAATCCTTACAACATTCCTGAGTTTGGTACTCTTTTTACAGATTAAATAAAAATCAGACGTAAAGACAGGGACACACTTAACAGACACTTCTGGACTCTGAAGCCCATGCTGATTTCCGAACAGTCAGCTGCCACACTGTAAAGAATAATTAATTTATAATTAAGGACTTAACTAAGGATAGTCTGCATTTATCAATATTATCTTCTGAGGAAATGATCTATAAAAGACAGTAGATATATAAATTTATGTAATTTCTCAATAAACTCACTTTCTTCTAACATGAAATGGCAGCAATATTGATGGGCCTCCCTAAGAGGTTTTATAATGTTCTATCGTAATGAATGGCAAACTGCATTAGCAGAGCCAATCAATTACATTTCATTTCGTTTTGGCTCTTATACTTTTGCAACAGGTTCTTTACATTTGAGTAGCAGAACTGCAGGGATAACAAACTGTGACTAATTGAAGAATGATCATTGACTTCTGGTAATTTGTCTGATAAAGTTAAACAGAAACCCAATTCTGGCATTTACGAAAAAAGTCAAATCTAAACAGATTAGAAGAAATCAAATAATATTGGTTTGGTAGGGAAGAATATTAAATCTAGGAGGAAAGTGTTTTTTTAAAGACAACCATGTAGTTTCATAATATCCCTTACAATGTATATTTCAGAATATTACATATGTATTATACACATATATACATAAAATCTCAAAATATAAATGACAAGGATTATAACAGACATGTTCCATTCCACCTACTCACATCTCACCTTTGAGGCCCAGGTTTTCTACACATTCTTCCCTAGTTTTCCGACTCCAAAGTAATGATTTTTTCCCTCAGGACTCCCATAGCATTTTATCTACAACCTGACTGTGACACGTTTTACCTTGTGTAATTTCTAGTGTACATATATATTATCTCTCCTATTAAATTATAAACTTATAGAAGAGATTACCATCTGATTTGTCTTTGCATTTCTCTCAAAATCTTTACCATTACAATATAAGTGATCAATAAATATTTTTGATAGAAGAAAAATAGTACAGTTCTTCTTACCTGGTGGTGGTTAAACTAATTATTCATCATATTTAAGACTTATAAACTTTTTTCAAATTATATCTTGGAGTAAGAAAGGTTAAGAAGAAAACTTAAGAAAACTAAGACATGGGAGATGGTTAATTTTATGTCAACTTGGCTAGGCCATGGTACCCAGTTTTTGGTTAAGTACCAGCTTAGATGTTGCTCTGAAGGTAATTTTTTGGTGTGATTACCATCTCTACCCTAACTCCCACAGATTTCAGACTTGCCAGTACCCATAACCATGTGAGTCAATTCCTTAAAATCAACCTCTCTCTACATATATACTTAAGAACATGCATCCTACTGATTGTTTCTCTGAGAACCCAAATACAATATGATTATATACTGTAACTTCTGAAAATTTTCTATGTATAATAAATCTCACATTAAAAAAGAAAAATAGGATGTATATAATATCAACATATTTAACACATACAGTCATAATGTCTCTGGGGTCAAAACAAATAATTAAAAATTTTTATTTAAGAAAAAGCCACGATACGACTTTTGATCATGAAATTAATGTTTTAGAATTATTTTCTCACTACAAAAAAGTCAAAAACAATGAAAAAAAAAAAACCCCAAACCCCACACCAAAACACACATACACTCTTTCAACAGGTAAATACTAAATGATGGCTAAACATCACCCTGAAATAGTCCTCAGATCCAATGCTTAACCAGAATGTGCCTACTCTTCATCCCCAGTGATGCATTTCAATTCTAACTGCATGATCAAACCAACAAATTGAGCTTGAGACAAAAAAAAAAAAAAGAAAAACCTGGCTGACAAAGTCAGAGGTTGTAAGGAAATGCTTTTCAAGTACAAGTAATGCAAGAAATGACAAGTGAAGTGAAGGGGAGGTTTCAAAGCTTGAAAGACAGTCATCAATACTGACAGATTACTGTAATTCTGGCTGCCAGCATGATCGATTTGGGCAGCATATGACAATCAATATTGTCCTCATTTAGTGAACAGCATTAGATTCATAGATACAGAAGATGTTCCTAGGATAAAATTTAAGCTGTATTTAATGATCATAAATAGCACAATTTATGCTGTGGAATCTTGGTGGGTACTTTTATTGGGCATAAAATAACTGACACAGCAGTTCAATTATCCAAATATAATTGAGTTTATTACATATTCTTTTACTCCTTCATTTCTCTTATGAGGATTAAAATAGAACCTGATGGTTTTCAAAGCCTATTGCTATCTCAATTTTTATTGTAATTTCTCATAAGCTTTATTGATCTGTTTTAGAATACATGATTTTTTTCCTTAATGTGAGCTTATCTGAATTTGTCAAAACTACATATTTAAAATTTTATTATTTCTGAAATATTTGATATTTAAAATGAAAGGACATCTATATTTTAGTATCTTAAAATGAAACCATCTAGTTGTAATTTATTATGTAAACTTTCACTTAAAAATCAAGTAATCTACCTATATTGTCAATTCCCTCAATATTTAAAATTAATATACACCTTTGTGAAAAGAGAGTAGTTCTTCAGATTAGCAAAGGCTAAGAGTATCTCTACTATATACTTAAATAGTATGGGGAAACAACTTCTATACAGCTTCTAAATTCAAGCTTCCAAGTCAAGAAAAACTTGTTTGATCTAATATTTTTACTGATTGTTGCTGAAGTGTTTTTCCTGATAGAAGTTCCTCACATCTGCTGTGTTCATGTTTACTGTTTTCATCTTAAATTCTCTCTTCATCTTAGAATTTTCTCCAGTGTGGTATCTATTAATGTCTCAGCAAGATTAACTATAAGAACTTCATGAAACAAGCCTGAAAATCCAATTCAATCAATTAACTGACCAACCAACCAAATATAAAAACCCAATTAGGCAATTCCTTGCTGTTGGGTAGAGTTGTTTTATATTGACTGGAATCTTTACACATAACAGAATTAATGATGGCACAAAATAATGTACCTTATTTCATTTACTAGGCGCATCTAAAATTCATTATCTCATTTATTCTTTGCCACAATTCTGAGATGGGTATTAGCATGTTTTTTATTAAAGATGAAGAAAGTTAGGGTTAGAGATTCTGGGACTTGACTATGATCACAAGGCAGACCTCAGGTTAAAATCAATGTTTCTAACAGCAAATCCAGCTATTATACCTCTAGTGTAACATGCAAATCTGAAATAGTCCTCAAGAGGTGCAGGTAAAGGAAATTAAGTCATATCCTCACTTTTCATTGGTATACTTGAACTACTTGGTAAGATGTGCATCTTACATGCTGTTTGTCTCTCAGGCCAGAAACTGTGTTAGTTCAATAAATTGAGTTCCTATTGACACAAGAGGCAAGTAGAGGTTTGTATTACACTCTAATCTCACTCTCATCACTTTCCCGAAAGATTTAAAGCATTCTTAAAAGCTTTTGCACAACGAAGGAAACCATAAGGTGAAAAGCCAGCCCTCAGAATAGGAGAAAATAATAGCAAATTAAACAACTGACAAAGAATTAATTTCCAAAATACAACACACATTTCTCCAAAGAAGACATACGGATGGCTAATAAACACATGAAAAGATGCTCAACACTGCTCATTATCAGAGAAATGCAAATCAAAACCACACTGAGTTATCACCCCACACCAGTCAGAATGGCCATCATCAAAAAGTCTACAAACAATAAATGCTAGAGAGGATATGGAGAAAAGGGAACCGTCTTACACACTTGGTGGGAATGCAAACTGGTACAGACACTATGGAGAACAGTGTGGAGATTCCTTAAAAACGGAACGGAACTGCCATATGATCTAGCAATCCCACTGCTGGGCATATACCCTGAGGAAACCAGAATTGAAAGAGACACATGTACCCCAATGTTCACTGCAGCACTCTTTACAATAGCTAGGACATGGAAGCAATCTAGATGTCCATCAAGAGATGAACGGATAAGAAGTTGTGGTACATATACATAACGGAATATAACTAGCCTATAAAAAGGAACACATCTAATGAGGTGGACAAACCTGGAGCCTATTATACAGAGTGAAATCAGTCAGAAAGAGAAAGGCAAATACTGTATATTAACACATATATATGGAATTTAGAAAGATGGCACTGACGACTCTACATGTAGCACAGCAAAGGACACGCAGACTCTGGGACTCAGTGGGAGAAGGTGAGGGTGGTATGATTTGAGAGAATAGCACTGAAACATGTATATTACCATATGTAAAACAGACGGCCAGTGCAAGTTCGAATCATGAAGCAGGGTACCTGAAGCTGGTGCTCTGGGACAACCCAGAGGGTTAGGGAGGGGAGAAAGCGGGGAGGGGGGTTCAAGATGGAGTACACATGTATACCTGTGGCTGATTCATGTCAATGTATGGCAAAAACCATCACAATACTGTAAAATAATTATCCTCCAATTAATATTAAAAAAAAAGATTTAAGGCATTCTTTCTACTGTGTCTTAAATGAAATGATGGAAAACACTAACCTCAGGACAAACATCAGGATCAGGGGAACTATAAAGAGGCAAAGGTCAGAAGGACATCAATTGAAGTAGAGCTGACAAGGTGGACAAAATTAGTTTATGCAGACAAAATTAGTTTATGCATAATAAGCTTTCTAGATATATTCAGGAAATAATAAACTGAATCTTTACATTTCATAACAATGACCACTTTAAATCTGAGTTTTCAACTAGAAGTAAATGAAGATGTAACCACTACAAATAAGAAATGCTATATAAATGTCACTAAGCTTAATTAATCAATGTAACACGTCAGAATCTACCTGTAATTCTATTCCATACACTCAGAATACATGAGAAATTACACAGAAATCAGGTTACTTAAGTCAATGTTCCTTAAAAGAAGAAAACATATGCTGCTGCTGCTGCTGCTGCTGCTAAGTCACGTCAGTCGTGTCCAACTCTGTGTGACCCCATAGACGGCAGCCCACCAGGCTCTCGTCCCTGGGATATGCTGTAGACTTATGATAAATCTATTTTATGTGCAATAGGATATTTTAAAAAGCCCTCCTTGTAAAGCTTAACATCTATAGTTTATTATGTAGAAGAAAAATAATTGAAATGTTTTTAACCATATAGAAAAAGTATACGAAGACACAAATCCACTTTACGAAGGAGTAACAAAACAATTTAAATTTTAAAACTGTGTGCATATTTCGTCCCAGGCAGTGCTCTAAGAGTTTTACACATATTGACTGATTCAGTTCTTGTAACATTATAGGCTAGATATTATTATCATTCTTCACTTTATGGATAAGGAAATGAGACTCAGAGAAGGTAAATAACTTGCCCAAAGCTGCAGAACTAAGGAAGAGGTGACCAGTATTTGAGTCCAGGCAATCTGGCTCCAGAAGTCATGTTCTAAAACACTCCATGTCCTCTCATACTCCCATGTTTCTGTTCCCTCTGCTTGGAATACTCTTCTTAATCTCATCTACCTGATTAACTCATTCATCCTTCAAGACTGGGTCAATCCTTATATTCTCAGAAGTGTTTGCTGATATACCACCATCCCTTCCAGCTGAGAGGCCCCTTGTTATAATAACTTGCAGAACATTCCGTGCCTAACACTTATTACAGTGTAGATACTGAAAACAATATATTTCCTCAACTAGACTGAGTACTTTGCAATGACTGTTTTGGTTATCTCTGCACATCCAGATTAGCAGAACACCTAGTATACAATGGGGCTCTGATTAATTAACCAAAAGACAAGTACTGACTACAACTGTATAAAAGAAAATACCATAATTGTTTAAACACTGGGTAGGAACTCCATCATCTATATGTCAATAAACAAAAACTCCATAGGTCTTAGCAAATTAGAAGAAGTTACCTTGGAAAGTGGAAAACAACTGTTAAACCAACTGTTAAAAAGGATACAAGTTTTGATACAATGGAATCAGCGATTTCAGAGCACGGCTTGCATTTATAGCTGTTGCTCGAACCATAATAGGTAGGACCTTTCCATTCACAATAGCACCATCAAAGAGTGGACCAAAGAAGGGAACCTGATTGAGAAATTAGAATAATTTAACAATTCAAACTGGAAAAAGGCTTTAAATAACAACAATCAAAACAGTTTGCATATAAAAAAATCTTTCTGCTTCCTCTTTAGTTCTTCCTTTAGTAGAAATGCTGTTCAAATTTTCTGCTGTGATGGGTCATTCATACTAGGACAACAAACAGAACAAAAAATGCCGAAGGTCTACAGGGGTTCCATTCAAAAGAATTATGTGCTTCATGTAACTGATTAAACAACTTATACTACCTGCCAATTTTCCAATTTTTGTAGCACACAAAAATCCAACATTTCAAGTTACTTTATTATTTTCATGCAATGCCAGCTTTACCAATGAACCTAAAACACTATTTTTTATTATATGGTTTATTAGAAAAAGATCTATGTCACTATTATCAGATAACTGATATTTTCAAAAGTATTCCATTTGAATATGGCTAGTACAAATGGCAGCTAAAGGCAAAGACATGAGCTATGGATAATACAATAAATATTTTATGTTTTGTGGCCACATGTTGTCTCTGCTGTATATTCTTCTTCAATTTTTCAAATGAGAAAAACCCATTTAAAATGTAACATTCTTAGTTTGTTGGGTATACGAAAACAACAGGGAACAGGCCATCATTCGCTGACCTCTCATTAGATGAATCCTAAAAAAATCTGGCCATAAGCCATTGCTTCACACATGGGAAACAATCCACTTCAAGAAGATTCATGATCAACAGTCAAAAACTAGTTTTTCCATAAACAAAACGTACTCAAAAAAAAAAAAAAAGACACCAAAATACTGCCAAACTTTTATTCTTCTGAAAGAAAATACTTCTGCAGTTGTTTCAGCCCTATAAGACATTCAACTAGAACTACTTGCTTTTTTTAAACTTTGTAGAATTCTCACTTAAGTGACATAACTAAATAATCATGTAATCTTAACAAAATATATCAACTAAAAATATAGGAATCATACTGTTCTAAAAGGGAATGATTACCGAGTGTTTTAGGAAGCTCTAAATCATCCTGTTAATAAAGGTAAATCTTTTTGTGAGCTTGGTGAAAGGTACTTCCACTCTGGCACTACCTGGCCTTGTCCCATTCAAGTACAGGTTCTGTCTTTCCTGTTTTAGCTCCTTCTGAACTAGACTTGGACAATTCTACATAGCTTTTAGAGTCTGTGTCTCATCTACCTCTCCATTTTTACATAGCCTAATTCATCTGAGAGAAACTCACAAATCCACATAGAACTCAAAATATTTTATTAAAATGTAAGATAAAGAATTCTTACCTCTGGTTTTTTCATTATCTGGATGCTGAACATGTGGTTTTTCATCGGGTATATTACAATAAGAACATCACCAAATTCTGTAGGAATAATTCCTCTCCTGTAGTCTCTAGTATGCTCTGACCAAACAATGTGCACTTCATCATTTCCTAAATGTCTCAACTGGAAAAACCAAGAAAATAGTTCATAGTGCTTGAGAAAAGCCCTGTGAGTATTGTCATACAGCTACAGACAACATACTATAAAAAGATTAAAAGGGAAAGAAATTTTAAAAATATTTTTAAAACTTCATCTGACCATTTTTCACAACATGCAAAACACAGACACTCAAAAAGATGTTAGGAGATGCTGCAGAAGACCAGATAATTTTCAACTGTCTACAGTCAATGGGAAACAGAGAAATTAGATTAAAAAAGGTTCACATACAGTCCACTCTTCTTAACCAGCAATTGTACCAATTTTCCACTACCAAACCTTTTCAAAATTGTTTAAAATAGTGTTTTAAAAAGTGACTGATTTAAGCCTGTTCTTTTTTTCTGACCACTCTCTGGAAGTGCTAATGACTCAAAGTGAAAGGGACTAAAGGAGGCAACAGGAAGAGAAGTAAAAGAAGTAAATAATTCATAAATTACCTTAGGAGTAAGAGAAAGTTGATTATACTTGGCTTAACAAATTTATTTCCAGGTTTTCTTTGCCTATGAGGATGTTTTTGGCAATGAGAGTTAACATTGTGTTGATTAAAATTATGAAAAGTATCTAGAAGTTAGATTTCTATTAAGTTATTAGAAAAATTAACTTAATATCCATCAGTACTGAGTTTTCTTCAAGGAAATATGTTTAAACATGTATTTTAATATACAGTTTGGTTATCTTGGTACATTTATTGATTCTGCCACTGCAAACATTTGAGTCCATTATTGGTGCCTATCTCACAGGTTTTTCTATTACCTTCAGATAACCTGAGATACAGTAGACAGAAATGTGTGGAAGAGAAAATTAGGGTAAGTGTTGTCAATATTCTTAGTATGAGCTAAAATACAGGCAATTTCTGTTTTTGAAATAGCGATTTATTTTGGCTTACTTACTACACAGCAGGATTACAAACGTGTGATTCAAACAAAGAAAGGAATTAAGTCCAGTTAATAAAAACTTCTCTTCTGTCATCCTTTAACCCTGGAGTTCTTAATCTGGGTTCAAGGGAATCTATGTTTTTGCAAATTCTATGTATTTTTCTGAGAAGAGTCTATCATACAGGACTAGGTAACAAAAAAAGCCAAGAACCAATGTTCTAGTGGTTCTTAAAAGTCCCCAACACCAGTCTATCTAGAAAATCCTAATCACTATGAATAAAATTAAGTGTGTGAAAACACAAGGTAAATCCCTGAACTTTAAAATTTATATTCCTAAGTAAGAAACATCCTCTCTTCTTTGATGGATTATAAGATAGTGCCAGCTATTACTCTAAAGACAGTGCCTAGCTAAATCTATAGAGCAGAATTTATTATTTTAGAAATATAAAGATTTTTATTTTCTTTTAAAGAAGACTTTAAGGTTTAAGTGGATTAAAGTTTCTTTTTGGAAAACATAATTGTGCTTATTGCCCTAAATACATGATGATAGACCTCAAATGTCAAAACAATGTTTATTTCAAGTTTTAATTATCATTATTTACAACATACACACACACACACACACCTTGAATGATATAAATGCACAGCTTGGGCTTTGTGACATTTTTAAAAACCAAAAAAGATTACACAACTCAGAAAAGCCATGGCTCTATAATTTCATTTTTTAATCAAAATACTTTAAAAATATCCTTCCTATACAGCCATCCCCATGTGTCAGCTTCCCTAATAGGTTTATGTTAACTGAATACAAAAGAAATGTGAAATAAATTTAACCAGGAGGGATGATCCAATCTAATTTTGATACATTAATGTCATATGCTGTACATGTTACAATAGCAGCCAGATCTAATACTAAGCTCCAGGCTATACTGAGATTTCCAAATGGCAGATTGTTCTAAGTGATATCAAGTATAATTGAAGTAATAAACGATAGTAAAAGCTGAGCACACTGTCAGGAAGAATTTAAGTATTTACTTTTTAAAATTAAATGAGTTAGGTTAGGAAAGACAAGACAACTGAAATAATGCAGGTCTCAATTTACAGAAAATTCCTTTTATTTATCTGCTACATTAACCCTTGAACTCTTGCCAAAGCTATCTATAATTTCTAGTGCCCACTTATCTAAAGAAATGAGAGAAAAGGGCAACTGTAGTTTTATTTCATAATGAAAGTTTGTCTTCAAATATCTACCACAGAGTATTAAAAGTCTGTTATGGAAGTTTAACAGAAAAGAATAATATCTTTTTACAAAAACACTGTAATGCAGGTATTTGTGGCATAGGACCATGCACGTGACAAAGTCATTCAAAACATGTTGAATCATTTTAACGAAAAAGCTTCAAGAACATCCCTTATCATTTATGTCCAAATGCTAAAAAAGTAATTATTTTATACTGTTATATTGAGGCATGTTTTTATATCTTTGTCTTTAAAAATCTGTTATATAAAATTAACTAAATTACTAATTATTATTATATAATAATTAAACAAATGGAGAAACTGCTAATCACTACCATGTATCTTGGAGTTTTTAAAGACTACTGAAAATAAGAATTTTGAGTGGTTAACAGTTAATGGAAATTTCAGAAGTATGTGTGACATATTTTATATAGTATTTTATATTTTAAATTATTTTATCTATACCTTATAAGGATTTAAAGGATTGTGTGTTATGTACTGGTTTCTCTCTGGGCTTCCCAGGTGGCACAGTGGTAAAGAATCTGCCCGCCAACGCAGGAGACACAGGAGACTTCGGTTCGATCCCTGGAGGAGGAAAATGGCAACCCATTCCAGTATTCTTGCCAGGAAAATTCCATGGACAGAGGAGCCTGTCCGTGGGGTCACAAAGAATCTGACATGACTTTAGTGACTGAGCATGCATGTAATTATGTATACTGAGAAAGTTTTTCTATATACTGAAAACTCACAAAGGAATTCCCACCTGTGTATTTTTGTACCCAGATGCCAATCACTTCTGAAATAGAGTATAAGAATTCTATATATGGGATAGGTCTGTTAAAATGATTGGCAAGCAAAATATTCTTCCAAATTCACTTTGACTGCTACTGAAGTCATTTTGGAATTCAAGGTATATAACATAAGCTGCAGATTATCATTATCAATTTATGAAGACAAAATGGTTTTTTACAAACATTCATTTTTCTGGATTATTATCTCAGCTTATTGATATTTCTATTAAATTTTGGTGTGTGGAATAGAACAATATCAAATGTAGAATGTGCTCAGTCGCTCAGTTGTGTCCGATTCTTTGCGACCCCCATGGGCTCCTCTATCCATGGAACTTTCCAGGCAAGGATACTGGAGTGGGTTGCTATTTCCTGTTCCAGCGGATCTTCTAGACCGAGGGATCAAACCCGAGTTTCTTATATTTACTGTACTGGCAGGCAGATTCTTCACCACTAGTGCCACCTGTGGAAGAGAATATAAAATCTACATATGCTCCAATACAACCAGAGACTACTTCCTTTGTTCTGTACACTCAACTATTCTCTGCATTTTTACAACACTGGCTTCAACAGAAGCTGTAGTCAATTCAAACCCTTAAGACTTTTTCTTAGAAACTTTAAGTAGGTACAACTGACTACTAGAACTACAGCTCTTAATAAATTTTATCTTACCAGGTTCTGATTATCTTTAAGCCTATCAGGGTCTTTTGTTAGCATGATTCTTCTATTCAACGTGTTGGCTCTGACTTTTCTAGATTTGGGTTATCTTTAAAATCACATTTTTTTGTCTTTATTTAGATTTTGGATAAAAATGTCAAATGGGACAGATCTGGGTAGGAGCCTTACAGCAAGTCATTACAGATGTCCTTCTTAGTTAAATGAATATCCAACATTTATTAAATGTTTTCTATTCTAAGTGCTCTGTGATAATTTATTAAATGTTCACAACAACGCTATAAGGTAAGTATAATTATTATTAACCTTATCTTTATAGGTGAGGAATTGAAGCTTAAAAAGACAAAGTTATATAACTAGTGTGGCAGAGCCAGGATTGAAACCCAAGCAGGTTAGTTTCAGAAACCACACTTTAACCACCTCTATACATTGCCTCTCATTAAATAATTAATTAATTTATGTCTCTAGATATAATTACACAACCAGTCAAGAATATACTTATTGAACTATTATTAAGACCACATCTCTTCAACCTGTCCACAACAAACGACTTAGTTAAATGCTTTATACTGTCTATGGCCTTCCCTGATGTAGTAATCCTATTAAAACAAATTAAGTTAGTTTGATGTGATTTGTTATGGTGAACTCATGCTAGCTCCTAGTGATCACTACTTCATTACCTAAGTGCTCACAAACCATCTGTTTAATAATCCTATTTTGCCAGGCACTGACATGGAGCTCATGAATGTTAGTAATTTTTGTACTTGGTGGCCTGTTCCATGTCCTTTATGAAAGTCAGATGTTTGCCTATCAACAACAGTGTTTCTCATTTTCCATGATTTTCAGGAGAGATTCCAGAGTTAATTCTAGATTTCTTCAGTGAAAATCATTCATTTAGTGCTGGAGACTAAAATTCAGGTAATGTAACTGTATCATCTCTTTTACAAAATCAACTTATCCCCCAATGTCCCTATTTCTATTAAAAGCACCTAACAACTAATTATAATTATTTAGGGTCAAAACCTGAAAGTCTTCAATTTCTGTTTTCCTTATAGCACCTCTGGGCTTCTCTGGTGGCTCAGACGGTAAAGAACTGGCCTGCAATGTGGGAAACCCAGGTTCAGGAAGATCCCTTGGAGAAGGGAATGGCAGCCCACTCCAGTATTCTTACCTGGAGAATCCCATGAACAGAGGAACTTGGCGGGCTACAGTCCATGGGGTCGCAAAGTGTCGGACACAGCTACACTTATAGTATCTCTAACAAGCTCTTTATAAAAAATTTTTAAAACTATCATATTCCATTTTTGTGCTTTCCTTCCTATTGCCTCTACTGTTGCTCTACATAAGATGTAGTCATCCTAACAGCTGGACTAGTTCTTGAGTTCTTAAAAGGCCTTCCCTCTCTCTTTCTTATCTACCTTCTTTCAAACACTGGCAAATATTAAAAGCCAAATGCATTGTGAAAGTGAAAGTGTTAAATTGCTCAGGAGTGTCCCACTCTTTGTGACCCCATGAACTGTAGCCCACCAGATTCTCCTGTCCATGGAATTCTCCAGGCAAGAATACTGGAGTGGGTAGCCATTCCCTTCTCCAGGGACTGAACCTGGGTCTCCTGCATTGGCAGGCAGATTCTTTACTGTCTGAGCCACCACGGAAGCACTGTACCAGCTACTGGAGATACAACAGGGAGGAAAAACAGACGTGTTTTCTACTCTCACAAAGCTTTAGGAGCAGTGGAGTGAAAGTAAAAGATGATTCCATTAATGAACAATTAACAGTATAGACAATGACACAAATATACCTCTCTGAATGCAAATAACAAAGACAACTGAACTATAATGGCATTTGAAGAATGCATAGACGATAATTAAGTTAAGGCAGTTACTTCAGGGGATTAGTGGTATATGTGTAGAAACTGAAACTGAGTTAATACTGTCCCAAGCCCTTCCTTCTTTGCCCCTCATTTTCATATGTAGCAAAACATAAACTATCATATACTCTTCAACCATGTGAAAAAATAGACTCTCATACATTTTCATAACTCACTTGCTGTCTGGATCATTCATTCCTAGTAATTAAGCAAAGATTTTTGAAGCAACAGGAACAGCATGTAGTATTATAATACTTTAGCAGAGTGGACACTTGATAAATATGTGATTAAAAAGATAATACCATAGTACTTAGCAATTTTTTCCCTATTATTACATAGTGTACAGCATAAAAATAAAACTACCTGCACTTATGGCTTTACTTAAATATACCATTTAGATGGTGGTAAGTGCTTAAAAATATAAAATAGGGTAATGTGATAGTGTTACTGGGTAGAGAGGGCTTCCTTAGCTCAGATGGTCTGGAAAGGTCTCTGAGGAACTGTCATGTGAGTCTGAGAATAGAACAATGCAGATGAGAAAGCATGTGTGTGTGTGTGTGTTAGTTGCTGTGTGTGTGTTTGTGTAAGCTGCTCAGTCGTGCCCGACTCTTTTCCACTCCATGGACTGTAGGTCACCAGGCTCCTTTGTCCATGGAATTCTCCAGGCACGAATACTGGAGTGGGCTGCCATTCCCTCCTCCGGGGAGAAAGCCTGATGAGGTGGCAAAAGAGCATTTCAAATGGAAAGAAACAGTAAGTGAAAAGCCCGTGAGTTGGGAATGAGCTCGATGTGATGGCAGGTTAGAATGACAGCCAGTGAGGCCAGGTTCTGGTAAATGAAAAGGAAAGTGACAAGAGATGGGATTGGAGAAGTAGACAGGCAAATAGCCAGATCTTGTAGGGCATTGAAGGCCATGGTAAGGAATTAGTTTAATCTATATGCAATGAGAAGCCACTGCTATACCATCCAAATTAAACCAACCACAGTGATAAGATAAATTTACTCTGAACCATTTATATTTCCTGGTTTCTCTATCTTCGATTCTTATCATCAGGAGTATATTTAGAGAAACTGGGTTAAAGGTGTTAGTCATTCAGTTGTGTCCAACTCTTTGTGACCCTGTGGACCGTAGCCTGCCAGGCTCCTCTGTCCATGAATTTTCCAGGCAAGAATACTGGAGTGGGTTGCATTTCTTTCTCCAGAGGGGATCTTCCCAACCTAGGGATGGAAACTGCATCTCCTGCACTGCAGGCAGATGCTTTACCACTGAGCCACCTGTGGTTAAAGGTAGAGTTTATTATATTAAAATTATTTTATGTAATGTGGCTAAATTTGGGACTAAAATGATGTATATAATTCCATAGAATTATTAACTATTACATTACACTTTTACTAACACAATGAAAAAATTTTTATTATTTCTTCAATTTGTTTTTCATTTTCCAGACTATACTAGAATATAGTTCTTTGGAAAATGAAGTATGTTAATTCTATTTCTAGATAAAATCCAGAAAAATGGATTTGAAGTTAAAATCAGACCAAGCAGTTCTATACAGCTCATTTACTTGTGAAACTATTGTGACCAAATTTCAAAACAGAAAACGAACTGCTGTCCAAGATACTAACAGTGTTTCAGAGGGAACTGACTTAAATAAAGTGCTCTTTCCCCTCTTTTGGGGGGTCCTGGAAATGAAAGATAGGCTAGAGAGTCCAACTAAGTAGGTTACAATTATCTCAACTTGATCTTCATCAAACTCCTAAAAGGGTGATTCAGCTACCTATGAAGCAGAGTATCAGCAAGTGGCTAGAACAAGGAGACAGAGGAAATGAGACAAGCTCCTGTGAACACTTTATACCAATGCTTGCAGCACTTTTGATTTTTAGGGGTGAATAAACTCAGTTAAGTGGAAATTATTTTTAACCATTTTCTGTCAATCTTCCTCAGGTAGAGATAATTTACAGAACAGAAGGTTGGACTAGAGTTACATCAGGATTCTTAATATGATGGTGTAATATTTCTAAGAGAGACTACTTTGTTAGACTGCTTGGTTAATTTGTTAAAAAAAAAGAAAGTATAATTAGTCCATGTTGTAAAAATTCTGTTACTATCATTTTGATCCTTGAAAAAGCCTTTCTTGACAAGAAATAAACGGCTACACTTATTTACCTCTATTTACCAAAGATATTTACCTCTAATTCTAAGAACATAAAATGCTTAAAAATAATTTACAGAACTACCACATGATAGCTTAAACAAAAGTAAAAACTAAAATTAGTTTCTATAAAATAGATATAAATGATTTTCTCCTATCAAGTTTAAAACAAAGAACCAGAGTCATAAATAATTCTACCTTGCCAGAGGCACAGCTATTTCTTTATACTGACTGTCGACTATCTAATTTAATTAGAGGTATTAAACTCCATGCTGAGGTCAACAAGCCTTACTTCCTTCAATATTACACTTCAACCAGTGCTCATTAATGTGTCTACTGAATGGATTAACACACCTAAAGATGTATGTACAAAGCAAAGGGGGACAACCTAATGATATCCAATTGTTCATTTGTAATAGGACACATGTTCTAGGCCTCAACTTATTACCACTAATGTGGAATTTATTAAATTCAGGAGAAAAAATACCAATACAGAAAGTGATTTTTTTATTAAGGAGAACTGGTATAAGACAACTAGTTTCCATGATGAAGTTTAAGCATTTAACCTTTTATTAAAAAGAAACTGATACTATAATAGAGCTAAAATATAAGCTTGTTACTTAGAAAAATCTTACATACTAGGATTCTGAAGAGCACTGAGCAGAGAAAATAGGTAAAAAGAAGCCTCATATAGAGAGCAATAAATATTAAGCTTTTTTGATATCTATGAAAAGAACATTTAGAATAATTCATACTGAATTATGAAATGGGGTAAATTTTTCATCTCTACTGAATTAAGTGAAATATTGCATCAATTTAGTCCCACCTTGATAGAGTAGACTTTGTTTCAGATTACTTAAATTACCACTGGAGAAAACAAGAGAACTATACCTTCCAAAATGATAGCACTTTATTACATATTGTTTACTGTTTATAATTTTGACAGGTTTTGTTTTTATATGGTATTTTGTTTTTATATGTGAAAGAAGTGATATTTTTAAGATTTTTCACTACAACAAACTCACTCCTAAAATGCTTTAGGTTAAAAAAGCCTATCTAGCCAGGATAATTTTCTTCAATAAAACAGGTATAGTTACTTTAGCAACTAACATAATAGCATGCTTGCATTATAAATTTTAATATGATAAATATTTGCTTACATTTTTATTTTTTTTCTACCTACCTACCTACCTATTTATATATTTATCCTGGTGGCACCACACAACATGTGAGATCTTAGTTCCCTGACCAGGAATTGAACCTGTGCCCCTGCACTAGAAGTGCAGAGTCTTAACCACTGGACCACTATGGAAGTCCCCTGTATTTTTAAAAGTTACAATACAAAAAAAAAAAGTTACAATACTTTTTACATTTCAGTACTAAACAACTGGGAAATTGTGCCATGTATCTGCCTGCATTCTTTTTTTTAATAATTTGGGAAAAAAAAACCCACTAAGTAAAAAAACACCTGTCCTATTCCACTTGGTAAATTGTTAAAATATACAACTTCTCATTTATAATTAACTTAAAAGGAGAAAAAAACCAAAATTTTTGTCTAGGGTGTTGTGTCAGCCAAACCGTGGACCAAGGAATTGTTTCTTTAGAGACACTGAAAAAACACAATCTTATATACAGAAAACCCTGATTCTATAATAATATCTGTTAGAACTAATATATGAATTCAACAAATACAAATTAACACACAAAAGTCAGTGGCATTTTTAACAGAAAAGGAAACTGTAAAAACAATTCAATTTTTAACACATTAAAAGAATAAAATATTAGCATAAATTTAAGGAGAAAGATGTATGTTGAAAATCCACAAAATATTGCTGAAAAAATATGAAAGACTACATAAAAAAATGGAAACATTTCCCATATTCATGGATTGAAAGGCTTAATATTATTAAAATGACTACTAAAGTGATTCAAAGAGTCAGTGTAATCCTACTGAAACCCCAACAAAGTTTATCACAGAAATAGAAAAACCAATCTTAAAATTCATACGGAATCTCAGGTGACTATGAATAATAAAAATAATCTTGAAAAAGAAGAATGAAGTTGTAGAATTCATATTACTTGATTTCAAAACTTACTACAAAGCTACAATAATTAAAACATTTAATTAAAGCAAAAGGACATTCAGACCAATGGAATAGAATAGGGAGATCAAAAGTAAAGTTTTACACAGATGACCAATTGATTTTTGACATGGGTGCCAAGACCACTCACTAAAGGAATGCATAATCTTTTAAACAAACATTAGTGCAACAAATGAATAGCCACATATAAAGGAATGAAGTCAGACTTTTATCTCATACTCTACACAAAAAAATAACTAAAAATGGATCCAAAACATAAACATAAAAGCAAAAATTAAAACATTCTTAGAAGAAAACACATGGGAAAATATTCACGACATAGGATCTGGCAATGAATTCTTGAATTGATTCAGAAGCAACAAAAGAGAACATAGATAAACTGAACTCCATCAAAATAAAACTTATGTGCATCAAAGGACACTATCAAGAGAGTGAAAAGACAACCCACAAAATGGGAGAAAGTATTTGCTAGTCATATATCTGATAAGACAATAACATCTACAATATATAAAGAACTCCAACAACATAACCAGAAAATTACAAGCAACCTAATTTAAAAAATGGGTGGAAGAGCTGAATGGACATTTCTCCAAAGAAGATATACATATGGCCAATAAAGCACATGAAAAGATGCACATCATTATTCAAAAGGGAAATGCAAGTCAAAACCACAGACAGTATAACACTCTGCACCTATTAGGATAGTTGATAACAAGTAATGGCAAGGATGTGGAAAAACTGGAACTTTTGTGCATTGGCTAGTGGAAATGTTAAATGGCAGTCAGTTTGGAAAACAGTTGGACAATTCCTTAGAAGGCCAAACATGTAATTTCCATGTTACCCAGCAATTCCACTCCTAAGTCTATACACCTAAAAGAACGGAAAATAGGAACTCAAACAAATACCTGCATGACAATGTTCAAAGCAGCATTATTCACAATAGCTAAAAAGTAGAAACATCAATAGATATATGGACAAACAAAATGCATATACATATCGTGGGATACTATTCAGTCATAGAAAGGATGAAATTCTGACATGTTTCACCATCAATGAAGCTTGAAAACATTATGCTAAATGAAATCAGGCACAAAAGGACAAATACTATATGATTCCTACTTATATAAGATATCTAGAATTGGAAAATTAAAAGAGAAAGAAAGCAAATTAGAGGTTACTAGGGGCTGGGTGTAGGTGGTAATGTAGAGTTATTGTTAATGGATATAGAGTTCTGTTTGGGAGGATAACGTTCGGAGATTTCCAGTTTCCAGCCTAGCAAGCAAGGAGAACAGAAGTTGTCACTCTGTCCTAGCAACAAGTAAAAAGCTGAACAACTGAAAAATCAACTACAGTACTCCTCTTGGATCAGAGAAGTGAGGTCATAGGGAAAACTGCTGTCCCAAAATTGGATAGGCAAATATGACGAATAAAACAATTTAACAGAGCAGAAACCTCTGCAGGAACCAGTGCCAGAGCAGGAAAACCCGAGTTGTTGTTGACAAACTGCTGGAGACTCACTGTAAATAAGAGTGAAAGAATGAAGATCAGAACCAGAGTAAGAAATGGCAGGGATGGGGGAATTACAACTATGATTAATATGCTAAGGGCACTAATGGAAAAAATAAACAACATCCAAGAACAGATGGATAATGTAAGCAGAGAGATGGACATTCTCAGAAAAAAAAAGATGTTAGAGATAAAAAAGAACAATGTGAGTCTACAAGCAATAAATGCTGGAGAGGGTGTGGAGAAAAGGGAACCCTCTTACACTGTTGGTGGGAATGCAAACTAGTACAGCCGCTATGGAAAACAGTGTGGAGATTTCTTAAAAAACTGGAAACAGAACTGCCATATGACCCAGCAATCCCACTTCTGGGCATACACACTGAGGAAACCAGATCTGAAAGAGACACGTGCACCCCAATGTTCATCGCAGCACTGTTTATAATAGCCAGGACATGGAAGCAACCTAGATGCCCATCAGCAGATGAATGGATAAGGAAGCTGTGGTACATATACACCATGGAATATTACTCAGCCAGTAAAAAGAATTCATTTGAACCAGTCCTAATGAGATGGATGAAGCTGGAGCCCATTATACAGAGTGAAGTAAGCCAGAAAGATAAAGAACATTACAGCATACTAACACATATATATGGAATTTAGAAAGGTGATAACGATAACCCTATATGCAAAACAGAAAAAGAGACACAGAAATACAGAACAGACTTTTGAACTCTGTGGGAGAATGTGAGGGTGGGATATTTCAAAAGAACAGCATGTATACTATCTATGGTGAAACAGATCACCAACCCAGGTGGGATGCATGAGACAAGTGCTCCGGCCTGGTGCACTGGGAAGACCCAGAGGAATCGGGTGGAGAGGGAGGTGGGAGGGGGGATCGGGATGGGGAATACATGTAAATCCATGGCTGATTCATATCAATGTATGACAAAACCCACTGGGAAAAAAAAAATAATAATAATAAAAAAAAAAATTAAAAAAAATAAATAAAAAGCTTTAGGAGAAAAAAAAAAAAAAAAAAGAACAATGTGAGTAAAATGAGGAAAGCCTCTGATGGGCTCATTAGTAAACTGGACATGGCTGAAGAAAGAATCTCTGAGCTTGAGGATATAACAACAGAAATTTCTGAGACTGAAAAGCAAAGAGAAAAAAAAAAATCTGAAAAAACCTCCCAATATCTAAGAACTGTGAGATAACCACAAAAAGTGTGACATTTATGTATAGGAGGAAAGACATAAACAGAAGCAATAGGATTGAGAACTGCCCCAAATTAATGTCAGACACCAGATAACAGATCCAGGAAGCTCAGAGAACACTAAGCAGGATAAAAGGCCCCCAAACTACATCTAAGCATATCACATTCAAACCTCAGAAAATCAGATGAAAAGGTCTTGGGAGAAGCTGGAAGGGGGAAAAAACATCTTACCTATGGAGAAGCAAAGATTAAAAATTACATCTGACTTCTCCTAAGAAATGAAAGGAGGAAGACTAGAGTACAATATTTAAAGGGCTGAGAGAAAAAAACTACTAATCTAGAATTCTATACCCTGTGAAATTATCCTTCACAAGTAAAGGAGAATAAAGACATTCTCAGACAACAAAAACTGAGGGAATTTGTTGCCAGCAGACCTGCCTTATAAGAAATACCTTTTCAGAGAGAAGGGAAATGATATACGATAGAAATTTGGATTTGCATGCAGAAAGGAAAAGCATCAAAGAATCAATAATTGAAGGCAAAATAAAAACTTATTTTTCTTATTCTTAATTGATCTAACACATCACTGTTTAAGGTAATAAATGGCAACAATGTATTTGACAATGTATGCTTATGTATGTAAGAGCTTCCCTGGTGGCTCAGACAGTGAAGGATCTGCCGCAGTGCAGGGGACCTGGGTTCGATCCCTGGTTCAAGAAGATCCCCTGGCAAAGGGAATGGCAACCCACTTCAGTGTTCTTGCCTGGACAATTCCATGGACAGAGGAGCAGCGGGCTGCAGTCATGGGGTTGTGAAGAGTAGGACACAACTGAGTACCTAACACACTCATCCATATACATGATTAAGTAAAAGTGGAATGAATGATAGCAACGACACAGGGATAGGAGGGAAAAACTGGGCATATAGGTACTTTCAGTGAAGCACTATGTGTTATTTGAAAGAGGACTTTAGTTATAGATGAATAGTACAAACTCTAGGGCAAGAACTGGAAAACAATTCTTTAAAAAAAGCACAAATGATATGCTAAGAAACGAGAGAAAATCGAATCGTAAAATACTGTTAAAACCACAAATGGCAGGAAAAAGATGTAAAATACAAAAACAAAGAGCAAGAGTAACAAGTAGAAAATAATAACAAATATGGTAAATATTAGTCCAATTATATTAATGATCACTTTAAATGTCAATGATTTGAATACATAGAAACTGTCAGAGTGGATCCAAAAAAAAAAAAAAAAAAAAAGCCCTAACTATATGTTGTCTACAAGAAATCAACTTTAAATATAGACACATACAGATTCAAAGTAAACAGATATAGAAAGATATACAATGATACCACCAGTAAGAAAGCAGGAGTAGCTATACTAATTTCAGAGAGAGCACACTTCAGAGCAAGGAAGATAACCTGGGATAAAGAGGGGCATAACCTAATGATAAAGAGGTCAATATTCCAAGAAGACATAACCAATCCTTAAGGTGTATGTACCTAACAACAGGGTGTCAAAAACTGACAGCACTGCAAGGAAAACAGAAGAATCCACTATTATAGTTGGAGACTTTAATACCCCTCTCAGAAAAGGAGAGATCGAGCAGGCAGAAAATTGGTAAGGATATAGTTGAACTTAACAGCTTCATCAATCAAGTGAATATAATTGACATTTATAGACTATTTCATTCAACAATAGCAGATTACACATTCTTCCCAGACTCGCACACAACATTCACCAGATAGACTATACTTGGGCCATAAAACACACCTTAACAAATTAAAAAAAAATAGAAATCATATGATGTCTGCTCTTAGACCACAATGGAATTAAACTAGAAATCAATAACAAAAAGATAGCTGGTAAAGCCCCAAATGCTTGGAAATTAAACAGCACAGTTCTAAGTAACACATAGGTCAAAAAATATTTTGAAATAAATGGAGAAGTTCTGGAAATGAATGTTTGTGATGGCTGTGCCACACTATGACAAAGAACTGTACATATTAAAATGATTAAAATGGTAAATTTATGTTTTATATACATATTTTACCACAATAAAAAATTTCTGTACTTATATAAATGAAGCAAACTATTAGTATTTAAGGTTTAATCCCTCAACATACTCTAATATATCCAATACTTAAAATTTCACCATTTAGGGTTAGAACTCAACCATTTAACTATTCTTAAATGGTGTTAACACATTTCCAAAATTAATTTTGCTATGATAATGGATTGTTAAACATCCTCAGCTTCTTCTTAAATAATTAAGGAAGACCTTTGTGACTGTTATGAAGGAAATAAGAAGTCTTAATTGAAGACATTTCTACAAAGGTTGCAAAAATACAACTTCAAGTACCTTATAACCATCAGGTTTAATATATTGAAGTAAAAATATCCTACATAAGTTTCTTTAAGAAAATATCAACAAAAAGTGATATACTTTGTTCTGCTCTTATGTTTGCAATTGACGATACTATTAATTTTAGACTCGGCTCTGGGGTTTAAAAGTTGTATCCATGGTTCCATGAAAATGAGGATCACTGCCAAGTTCCTAATGATTACAATAATTTATCTTTTTGCACTGTACCCATAATTGCCTCTAATTTGGGTATGGCTTATTTTCATACAGATTTAAAATGAGAAGATGGAAGAAAGTGATTAACTGAAGTTTTACTCAAGTTTTATGCCAACCCAACTCTTTACCATTTTCTTGTCAGTATTCATGTCTCATTCTGTATTACTAAAAACTATATGCTAAGATAGTCTATAGAAAATCTGTGACTAAATATACTTAACTTCCTACACATCAATTACCTATACCTTTACTATTCATTCCAATCTAATTAGCATCCATATATTAGTTATTCTAACCATTACTCATTTAGTAGGCAATTTCCAACAGTATTCTAAAATGTAAATAAAAAACATCAAGGGTATTAATTCAATCTTATAAAGTATTTGAGAGGAATTCTGAAGTTCCTTTTCAAAAGAGTATAAAACTGTTTTCATAGGTTACTAATGAACTGTGACGAGCTCTGATATTAAGTAACATAAGAGTATGGAGTAAATGATCTACCATATTAAGCAGGTTACATTCAACAGTGGTTTTGAATAAACTGAGGGATAGGAAAAAAAGAAGATAAAAGAAATGGTGGACAAGGTTTCACTTGAAAAATATGTTTCTCCCTAAAAACACCAAACATGGATTGAGCACACACAACTTTATTCCAGGGTAGATCTGTGGTCACTAGAATGATTTTTGAATGCTAGCATTAGCTACAGCAAAATGGTGGTGTAGGTTTTAAAAGACATGGGCCATTAAAACCATTTCACTATACCTCCCAAAAATTCTAAGGCAGTAAAATTTAGAATTTTAGAATTTAAAATTTAGAATTTTACTAGAATTAAGACTTATTTTATCTGCTATATTAATTTTAGTTAAAATTTATTATAAAGCACATTTTAAATGCTTTATAATAATTTAATTTTCATTTTTTTCCCCTTTCCCTCAATCAATATAAATGTTATATCCATCTCTGTGTGGGGATGTGAATTATAATTTCACCAATCTGAATATATATAGTAGTTTTTCAATTTGTGAAATGCCCATTTTCTTGAAGGCAAATGCTTTTTTAAGACTATAACCTTCAATCGTATCATTAAGGAAAACAGCTTATTCTGGAACAATACTGTTTCTTAAGACAGTACTAGGTGAAGAACAGAGTACTCAGAAACAGCTCTTAATCACTTAGATTACTTGCTTACATATTTTACTAAGATTCTAACTCTGAGCACTTTTTTCCTTAGCACTTACTTTTTTGGTCAAAGAGTCATCAGAATCCGAAGGCATTCTTGTTGACACATGAAATATTACTTCAACTGTAGAGGTAGCAAAATATGGTGTAGTCAATCCAGTGCTTTTATTTTTTTGTAGTCCTCCCATGAAACCACAATGGTTTGTAAGATTTACCTAGAAGCAATGAAAAGACACATAATGTTTATCAACTAAACCAAACTCACTATGGAAAAAGACTCAAATCTCTCCCTTTGCAAAAATATGGGGAATGAAGTCTTTTGCATACTACCAACCATGGCTTGTCCCAGAATTATTAGTCAGAGCTATCCTATACACTGGTAGATCTTAAGTATCTGAGGATCTCTAATTAGTAGGAACTAATTAGCAAAGGAATCAACTGCTGAGCACTGTACATCTTTTGTTAGGCTACTAGGTGTTAAATTGTAAAGGCTATGGGGGAGACACCAAGGAGGGCAGAGAGTAAAAACCAAGTGGCAAAAATCAAGACTGGAAATGATCTGGGGAAAAGTTAGAAAAAAAAAAAAACAAAAAACAGTAATGTCACTTTGATTAAATAATTAATTTGGTGTGACATATTTATTCATCAAAGCTGGCTTCCTAATTATCAGTACCTATCATAGCCCAGAAAAAACATCTTTTTCTTTTTATGACTTCACAGAAGTCCCTTTCCTTGATGTACAATAATTTAGTGCCCTACTTGAAGGATATTTAGACTTTCCCAATCTTTTGCTATTACAGTCAATGCTGCAGTGGATAACACTGAACACATATCATGCTGCATTTGTGAAAGTAGATCTGTAGGACAAACAATCAAAAGTGGAAATGTAAGTCAAAGGACATGTCTATTTCTGATTTTTGAAACCCACTACCAAACTGCTCTCTGTAGATTGTACCAACAGTTGCATGAGGGTTTCCCTCATACGCTCTCAAATATATTATAAAACTGTATGACCTCTGCTGATAGGTTAAAAAAATGATATTGTAAGTGTACATTTTTGTTGTTTCGTTTTAGTGAGAAAGTTATTTACTTTCAAGTCAATTTTCTGAGTACATAAAGGAGAAAGTCTAAGTTTAGAGCTCCTTGCTATAAAACAGTTCTGTAACATGGGCAGATCTCTATTTCTTAATTAAATGTTTTATCTGGAGATTAATTATAGATTCTACAAAGTTTTAAGAAATAATAGAAAGAGATCTTACATACTCTTTGCTCAGATTCCCCCAATGCGGAGCCATATTATAACCAGGATACTGATATTGATATGACTGAGACAACATTTTCATCACCACAAGGATTCCCCGTGTTGCCCTGTTACATGACCCACACCCACTTTCCTCATACCCCACCTCCTTCTTAATGCCTGGCAATCGCTAACTTGTTCTTTACTACTAAAACTGTCATTTCAAGAATGTTATGTAAGTGGACTATATGGCATGTAACTTTTCCAAGTGTTTGAAGATTTCCCCATTATTTCTCTGTTAATGATTTCAAATTTGATCCTACTGTAGTTGGAGAACACACTGTATGATTTCAACACCTTAAAATGTGCTGAAGTTTCTTTTAATGGTTCATACATGGTCTATCTTGGTATATGTTCCTTAGACACTGAAAATATGATATTGCTGGGTGGGGTGTTTTATATAAATGTTAATTAGGTCCTATTGGTTGTTGGTGGTATTGAGACCCTCTATATACTCGCTGATTTTCTGTCTACTTCTCTCAGCTGTTGAGAGAGGGGTAAAGTCTCCATTTATAATTGTGAAACTGTCTATTTCTTCTTTCGGTTCTATCAGCTCTGCTTCACATATTTTGCAGTTCTGTTGTTTGCTGCACACAGATTTAGGATTTTTAAGTCTTCTTAGTGGACTGACCCTTTTATCACTGTTATAGAATGTCCCTTATCTCTGATAATTTTCTCTGCTCTGAAGCCTACCTTATCTAATATAAATTCAGTCACTCTGGCTTTAAGATTTGCACAATATAATTTTTTCTGTCCATTTACTTTCTACCAGCCTATATTATCATACTTGAAGTGAGTTTCTTTTACAATGCATATAAGTGAGTCATGTTCTTTAATCCACTCAGCCAATTTTTGGGAAAAAAAAATTATCTATTTATTTGGCCGCCTTGGGTCTCAGCTGAAGCACGTGGGATCTTTCGGCATGCTGGATCTTTCATTGCGGCATGCTAGCTCTTTGCTGTGGTTTCAAGGCTTCTCTTTCAAGTTGCGGTGTACAGGCTTTAGAGCATGTGGGCCCAGCAGCTGCAGCACATGCATGGGCTTATTAGTTGCCCTGCAATATATGGGATCCCTGACCAGGGATCAAACCTGCTTCTCCTGCACTGGAAGGTGGATTCTTAACCATTGGAGCACCAGGGAAGTCCCGACTCTGCCAATTTTAATTGTTATATTTAGATCATTAATATTTCCTGTAATGACAGATATATTAGAGCATAATCTCACCATTTTATTTTTTTGTTCTCTGCACATTTGCTGTTTTATTTTTTCTATCTCCCATGGGTTACTTGGAACATATTTTAGAACTCCGATTTTAGTTATCATTTTGAGTGTATCTTCTGTTGTATGTTTCTTACTGGTTATTTATTAAACATACCTTATTACAGTCTACTGATGTTGTCATTTTACCAGTTTGAGTGAAACACAGAAACCCTATGTCACTTTATGTCCTTTAACCCTCCCGTTTGTAATAAAATTGCCATGAATATTTGCTTGGTGGTGGTGGTGTAGAGTTGCTAAGTTATGTCTGACTCTTTTGCAACCCCCATGGACTGTAGCCTGCAAAGCTCCTTTTCCATGGGATTTCTCAAGCAAGAATACTGGAGTGGGTTGCCATTTCCATCTCCAGGGGATATTTCCAACCCACAGACTGAACCCACATCTCCTGATTTACAGGTGGATTCTTTAACACTGAGCCACATGGGAAGCCCAATTTCCAGTATACTATAGTTATATATGTGTGTACTTTACATATATTTTCTCCTCACATCACAATTACTGAAGCCCACGTGCCTAGAGCCCAAGTTCCGCAGCAAGAGAAGCCACTGCAATGATAAACCCATTCAAAGCAATGTAGAGTAGTCCCTACTAGACACAACTAGAGAAAGCCCACATATAGTAATGAAGACAGCATGGCCAACAATGAATAAATTAAAAATAAAAATTAAAAAAGTAGGTTCCTCCATTTATACATATTTTAAATATGAATTAAAACTTTAATATATGATGAATATATATGTATATTCATCAAAATCTCAGAGCACAAATTTTGCTGATTCAATATATATAAAATGTCTGCTATTAATGACAAATCAATCAACCACATCAAATTCATTTTCTGTTAGAACATGTCTGCCTCACCATTTTACAATTTAAATAAACATACTAATTCAAATCTGTGACAAACACCTCACTTCCCAGTTATAATTATTAAGGCAGACAAATTGGTTCAGGAACCTCGACATGAATTGGTTGCGAGCATGACATAAAGTGCAGCACCTTCCAATATTCCCTGCTTTGCGATTGGAGATACTCTCTCAGGATACTTTCTCTCAGGAACATGCCCTCTAGAATGAACTCTCTCTTTTTTGGGTACCAAACTTTAGAGGGCAATGTAGGCCTCAGGTGAGTGAGAGGTATACTTTAACAAAGATGAAAAACAAAAGCAGAGGCAAGAGACTGGTAGAAGGGTTCTCACACATTAATTTTAGTAAAGTTGAGAATACAGAAATTTATCTCCTCAAAACTAACCATGCCAACATGGTTAGTTAGAATCCTTGGGACAGTCCTAGAATATTTATATCTTCATTTTAAGATCACTAGTTTAGGGGGAGGAGCCAAGATGGCGGAGGAGTAGGACGGGGAGACCACTTTCTCTCCTACAAATTCATCAAAAGAATAACTGAACGCAGAGCAAACTTCACAAAACAATTTCTGAGGTCATCAGGCACCCAGAAAAGCAGCCCATTGTCTTCGAAAGGAGGTAGGACAAAATATAAAAGATAAAATGTGAGACAAAAGAGCTAAGGACGGAGATCCGTCCCGGGAAGGGAGTCTTAGGCGGCATTGCTTGGGGTAGGGTCCGGGCCTGAGTGCCCTGAGGACAATCGGAGGGAGCTTCTGTGAGTTGCCAACTTGAACTGTGGGAGAGCAAAAGAGAGAGAGAAAATTAACCGGCCCGAACACACTGCTGGCCATTCGCAGAACAAAGGGACCGAGAAAGTCCAGAGAAGAGCTCGCAGGCTGCGAACCGGCCCAGCCCCGCCGGACGCAGGAGGCAGGGGGGAGGGGAAGGCCGCGGCGAGACACAGGGCGCAGGCACCCGACGGGAGCGGGCGGGGACTGGGGCTGGGGACGCGGAGGGCGCACGCACCCGACTGGCGCCAGTGGAAACTGAGACTGGGTCCGCGGAAGGGAGTGGGCGCGCCGCACCTGGGGAGAGTGCGCCCATCAAGCCCCTGTCTGCCTGGACCGCTCTGACGGGGAAGGCACAGAGAGCAGGCGCAGCTTTTTGCTCCGCGCTTTTGTGGAACACCCGAGGGCTGGAACCGCGCGCAGCGCGGGGCGCGCTCCATATGGAGCGGCCGGGAGCCTGAGCAGCGCAGACGCAGAAAGCAGCGCCAGCCCCTCCCTGCAGCGCCAGCCCCTCCCTGCAGAGCGATGGAACTAGCTACCTGAATAAGAGTCCACCTCCGCCCGCCTGTGTCAGGGCGGAAATGAGACTCTGAAGAGACCGGCAAACAGAAGCCAAATAAACTAAGGGAACCGCTTCAGAAGGGACCGGTGCAACAGATTAAAATCCCTGTAGAAAACATCAACTACACCGGAAGGGGCCTGTAGATATCGATAAGTGTAAGCTGGATTGAGGAGCTATCTGAAACTGAGCGGAACCCACGCTGACCGCAACAGCTCCAGAGAAATTCCTAGATATATTTTTACTTTTTTTTTTTTTAAGTAAGAAAAAAAAATTTTTTTTATTTTTTATTTTTTCTCTTTTATTTTCCTTTAAAATTCCCTATTACTCCCCCATTACTCCTTAACTTTCATTTTCATAGATTTTTATCATTTTTTTAATTAGGGAAAAATTTTTTTTTCTTTTTTTTTCTTTCCTTTTTCTCTTCTATTTTCTATTTTTCTTTTTCTCTTATTTCTTTTAAAGTCCTCTAGTACTCCTCTACTACTACCTAATTTTCATTTTCAATACACTATAACCTTACCAAAAAAAAAAAAAGAGAGAAGCCCTATTTTTAAACCGAAATTGAGTTCCCATTTTTATTCAGGAGTGTGTTGATTATTCTCTCCCAATCTTGACACTCTGTTTTCTACCTCAGAACACCTCTATTTCTTCCTTTCCCCTTCTCTTCCCAATCCAATTCTGTGAATCTCTGTAGGTGTCTGGGCTACGGAGAACACTCTGGGAACAGACAACTGCGTAGATCTGTCTTGAGTCCCCCTTTTTCTCCTCCTGCTCATCTCTATCTCCCTTCTCCCTCTCCTCTTCTTCATGTAACTCTGTGAACCTCTCTGGGTGTCCCTAATGGGGGAGAATCTTTTCGCCATTAACCTAGAAGTTTTATTATCAGTGCTGTATAGTTGGAGAAGTCCTGAGACTACAGGAAGAATAAAACTGAAATCCAGAGGCAGGAGACTTAAGCCCAAAACCTGAGAACACCAGAAAACTCCTGACTACATGGAACTTTTAAGTAATAAGTGACCGTCCAAAAGCCTCCATACCTACACTGAAACCAACCACCACCCAAGAGCCAGTAAGTTTTAGAGCAAGACTTACCACGCAAATTCTCCAGCAACGCAGGAACATAGCCCTGAACGTCAACATACAGGCTGCCCAAGGTCACACCTAACACATAGACCCATCTCAAAAATCATTACTGGGCACTCCATTGCTCTCCAAAGAGAAGAAATCAAGTTCCACGCACCAGAACACTGAGCAAGCTTCCCTAACCAGGAAACCTTGACAAGCCAATCGTCTAACCCCACCCACGGGGTAAATCCTCCACAATAAAAAGGAACCACAGACCTCCAGAATACAGAAAGCCCACTCCAGACACAGCAATCTAAACAAGATGAAAAGGCAAAGAAATACCCAACAGGTAAAGGAACATGAAAAATGCCCACCAAGTCAAACAAAAGAGGAGGAGATAGGGAATCTACCTGAAAAAGAATTTAGAATAATGATAATAAAAATGATCCAAAATCTTGAAAACAAAATGGAGTTACAGATAAATAGCCTGGAGACAAAGATTGAAAAGATGCAAGAAATGTTTAATAAAGACCTAGAAGAAATAAAAGAGAGTCAATTAAAAATGAATAATGCAATGAATGAGATCAAAAACACATTGGAGGGAACCAAGAGTAGAATAACGGAGACAGAAGATAGGATAAGTGAGGTAGAAGATAAAATGGTGGAAATAAATGAAGCAGAGAGGAAAAAAGAAAAAAGGATCAAAAGAAATGAGGACAACCTCAGGGACCTCTGGGACAATGTGAAATGCCCCAACATTCGAATCATAGGAGTCCCAGAAGAAGAAGACAAAAAGAAAGGCCATGAGAAAATACTCGAGGAGATAACAGCTGAAAACTTCTCTAAAATTGGGAAGGAAATAGCCACCCAAGTCCAAGAAACCCAGACAGTCCGAAACAGGATAAACCCAAGGTGAAACACCCCAAGACACATATTAATCAAATTAACAAAGATCAAACACAAAGAACAAATATTAAAAGCAGCAAGGGAGAAACAACAAATAACACACAAAGGGATTCCCATAAGGATAACAGCTGATCTATCAATAAAAACCCTTCAGGCCAGAAGGGAATGGCAGGACGTACTGAAAGTAATGAAAGAGAATAACCTACAACCTAGATTACTGTATCCAGCAAGGATCTCATTCAGATATGAAGGAGAATTCAAAAGCTTTACAGATAAGCAAAAGCTGAGAGAATTCAGCACCACCAAACCAGCTCTTCAACAAATGCTAAAGGATCTTCTCTAGACAGGAAATGCAGAAAGGTTGTATAAACGTGAACCCAAAACAACAAAGTAAATGGCAACGGGACCACACCTATCAATAATTATCTTAAATGTAAATGGGTTGAATGCCCCAACCAAAAGACAAAGATTGGCTGAATGGATACAAAAACAAGACCCCTATATATGCTGTCTACAAGAGACCCACCTCAAAACAAGAGACACATACAGACTAAAAGTGAAGGGCTGGAAAAAAATATTTCACGCAAACGGAGACCAAAAGAAAGCAGGAGTCGCAATACTCATATCAGATAAAATAGACTTTCAAATAAAGGATGTGAAAAGAGACAAAGAAGGACACTACATAATGATCAAAGGATCAATCCAAGAAGAAGATATAACAATTATAAATATATAGGCACCCAACATAGGAGCACCGCAATATGTACGGCAAACACTAACGAGTATGAAAGAGGAAATTAATAGTAACACAATAATAGTGGGAGACTTTAATACCCCACTCACAACTATGGATAGATCAACTAAACAGAAAATTAACAAGGAAACACAAACCTTAAATGACACAATGGACCAGCTAGACCTAATTGATATCTATAGGACATTTCACCCCAAAACAATCAACTTCACCTTTTTCTCAAGTGCACACGGAACCTTCTCCAGAATAGATCACATCCTGGGCCATAAATCTGGTCTTGGAAAATTCAAAAAAATTGAAATCATTCCAGTCATCTTTTCTGACCACAGTGCAGTAAGATTAGATCTCAATTACAGGAAAAAAATTGTTAAAAATTCAAACATATGGAGGCTAAATAACACGCTTCTGAATAACCAACAAATCATAGAAGAAATCAAAAAAGAAATCAAAATATGTATAGAAATGAATGAAAATGAAAACACAACAACCCAAAACCTATGGGACACTGTAAAAGCAGTGCTAAGGGGAAGGTTCATAGCATTACAGGCTTACATCAAGAAACAAGAAAAAAGCCAAATAAATAACCTAACTCTACACCTAAAGCAATTAGAGAAGGAAGAAATGAAGAACCCCAGGGTTAGCAGAAGGAAAGAAATCTTAAAAATCAGGGCAGAAAAAAAAAAAAAAAAAAAAAAAAAAAAAAATCAGGGCAGAAATAAATGCAAAAGAAACTAAAGAGACCATAGCAAAAATCAACAAAGCTAAAAGCTGGTTTTTTGAAAAAATAAACAAAATTGACAAGCCATTAGAAAGACTCATTAAGAAGCAAAGAGAGAAGAACCAAATTAACAAAATTAGAAATGAAAATGGAGAGATCACAACAGACAACACTGAAATACAAAGGATCATAAGAGACTACTACCAGCAGCTCTATGCCAATAAAATGGACAACTTGGATGAAATGGACAAATGCTTAGAAAAGTATAACTTTCCAAAACTGAACCAGGAAGAAATAGAAGATCTTAACAGACCCATCACAAGCAAGGAAATCGAAACTGTAATCAAAAATCTTCCAGCAAACAAAAGCCCAGGACCAGATGGCTTCACAGCTGAATTCTACCAAAAATTTAGAGAAGAGCTAACACCTATCTTACTCAAACTCTTCCAGAAAATTGCAGATGAAGGTAAGCTTCCAAACTCATTCTATGAGGCCACCATCACCCTAATTCCAAAACCAGACAAAGATGCCACAAAAAAAGAAAACTACAGGCCAATATCACTGATGAACATAGATGCAAAAATCCTTAACAAAATTCTAGCAAACAGAATCCAACAACATATTAAAAAAATCATACATCATGACCAAGTGGGCTTTATCCCAGGAATGCAAGGATTCTTTAATATCCGCAAATCAATCAATGTAATACACCACATTAACAAATTGAAAGATAAAAACCATATGATTATCTCAATAGATGCAGAGAAAGCCTTTGACAAAATTCAACACTCATTTATGATTAAAACTCTCCAAAAAGCAGGAATAGAAGGAACATACCTCAACATAATAAAAGCTATATATGACAAACCCACAGCAAGCATCACCCTCAATGGTGAAAAATTGAAAGCATTTCCCCTGAAATCAGGAACAAGACAAGGGTGCCCACTCTCACCACTACTATTCAACATAGTGTTGGAAGTTTTGGCCACAGCAATCAGAGCAGAAAAAGAAGTAAAAGGAATCCAGATAGGAAAAGAAGAAGTGAAACTCTCACTGTTTGCAGATGACATGATCCTCTACATACAAAACCCTAAAGACTCTACCAGAAAATTACTAGAGCTAATCAACGAATATAGTAAAGTTGCAGGATATAAAATTAACACACAGAAATCCCTTGCTTTCCTATACACTAACAATGAAAAAACAGAAAGAGAAATTAAGGAAACAATACCATTCACCATTGCAACAAAAAGAATAAAATACTTAGGAGTATATCTACTTAAAGAAACAAAAGACCTATACATAGAAAACTATAAAACACTGATGAAAGAAATCAAAGAGGACACAAACAGATGGAGAAGCATACCGTGTTCATGGATTGGAAGAATCAATATTGTCAAAATGGCTATTCTACCCATAGCAATCTATAAATTCAATGCAATCCCTATCAAGCTACCAATGGTATTTTTCACAGAACTAGAACAAAGAATTTCACAATTTGTATGGAAATACAAAAAACCTCAAATAGCCAAAGTAATCTTGAGAAAGAAGAATGGAACTGGAGGAATCAACCTGCCTGACTTCAGACTCTACTATAAAGCCACAGTCATCAAGACAGTATGGTACTGGCACAAAGACAGAAATATAGATCAATGGAACAGAATAGAAAGCCCAGAAATAAATCCACGAACCTATGGACACCTTATCTTTGACAGAGGAGGCAAGGATATACAATGGAAAAAAGACAACCTCTTTAACAAGTGGTGCTGGGAAAACTGGTCAACCACTTGTAAAAGAATGAAACTAGAACACTTTCTAACACCATACACAAAAATAAACTCAAAATGGATTAAAGATCTAAATGCAAGACCAGAAACTATAAAACTCCTAGAGGAGAACATAGGCAAAACACTCTCCGACATAAATCACAGCAGGATCCTCTATGACCCACCTCCCAGAATATTGGAAATAAACGCAAAACTAAACAAATGGGACCTAATGAAACTTAAAAGCTTTTGCACTACAAAAGAAACTATAAGTAAGGTGAAAAGACAGCCCTCAGATTGGGAGAAAATAATAGCAAATGAAGAAACAAAGGATTAATCTCAAAAATATACAAGCAACTCCTGAAGCTCAATTCCAGAAAAATAAATGACCCAATCAAAAAATGGGCCAAAGAACTAAACAGACATTTCTCCAAAGAAGACATACAGATGGCTAACAAACACATGAAAAGATGCTCAACAGCACTCATTATCAGAGAAATGCAAATCAAAACCACAATGAGGTACCATTACACGCCAGTCAGGATGGCTGCTATCCAAAAGTCTACAAGCAATAAATGCTGGAGAGGGTGTGGAGAAAAGGGAACCCTCTTACACTGTTGGTGGGAATGCAAACTAGTACAGCCGCTATGGAAAACAGTGTGGAGATTTCTTAAAAAACTGGGAATAGAACTGCCATATGACCCAGCAATCCCACTTCTGGGCATACACACTGAGGAAACCAGATCTGAAAGAGACACGTGCACCCCAATGTTCATCGCAGCACTGTTTATAATAGCCAGGACATGGAAGCAACCTAGATGCCCATCAGCAGATGAATGGATAAGGAAGCTGTGGTACATATACACCATGGAATATTACTCAGCCGTTAAAAAGAATTCATTTGAATCAGTCCTAATGAGATGGATGAAACTGGAGCCCATTATACAGAGGGAAGTAAGCCAGAAAGATAAAGAACATTACAGCATACTAACACATATATATGGAATTTAGAAAGGTGATAACGATAACCCTATATGCAAAACAGAAAAAGAGACACAGAAATACAGAACAGACTTTTGAACTCTGTGGGAGAATGTGAGGGTGGGATGTTTCAAAAGAACAGCATGTATACTATCTATGGTGAAACAGATCACCAGCCCAGGTGGGATGCATGAGACAAGTGCTCGGGCCTGGTGCACTGGGAAGACCCAGAGGAATCGGGTGGAGAGGGAGGTGGGAGGGGGGATCGGGATGGGGAATACGTGTAAATCTATGGCTGATTCATATCAATGTATGACAAAACCCACTGAAAAAAAAAATGAAAAATTATATGTATATATAAAAAATAAATAAATAAATAAGATCACTAGTCTAATGGTCATAATTGTGAGGAAAATCTGGATCTTTTAATTCGATAAGTTTAGCACACTCTGACAATATATTATATGATAAAATAGTCAAAAGATTTCCTAAGTCCCAATTGCTGCTGTCTTTGTAGATGAGATATAAGGCAGAAACAATAACAAATCCATCGTTAAGTTGCTGAGTCTCCTAAAATAATGCTTCTAAAGTAAACTAAAAGGAAAAAGAAAACTGCTGCTTCCAAATAGAAATAAAATGATATTTATATAATTTAAAAACAATACCTCCCAACCAAGACCAGCTACAAAATCTTCATATGCTTGACTTCCTCCTGTATTGGTGAGAATGGAATGTTTGTCTTCTTGTCCTTCAGCAACATAAAATACTGCAATCTTGTGTGTCTCTCGGCTATAAAACAAAAGATTTCACCATTCATTTAGTCATTAATTCATCCAATAATAAACTTCTAAATATGGGACAATAAAAAAGATGAAAATGAATTAAACCTTATAATCTACAGAGAGAGATCTAAGTAACTGTAAGTAAAAAATCTGAAAGTTACAAATTTGTGATCTGAACAGAAGAAAAGCATGATTACTTCTGACTGAGAAATTAGACAGAAATTTAAAAGAGGAGGTAATATGAAGCTCGGTAAAGGTAACTAAGATTTGACAGATGAAGAGTAGGTATCAGGAAAGACTCGTAGGTGTGAATGAACAAGGCGTCCAAAGAGCTGCCTGTTGTACAATGTGGCTGAATCCCAGAGTTAGAGGGACTGCGTTTTAAACTAAAACTAAGTAGGAGTACAGAGATGAATAAGAAATGATCCATTTCTCCAAATACTTATAAGAAATTCATACATAAATAGTATAAAACTTTATGAAATAACTGACAAGTTCTGACATTTTAGTTTTAGTTCTCCCTAAAACTAAAAATGCTCCTAAAAGCAAACTTCTTGTATGAAATTTGGCTTTCCAAGATAACAATAAATGACTCAAGAAAACAACAACAACCAATGTACTTCTGGTTCAAAGACACAAAGTAGAAAGTAAAAGAAATGGAAAAAGATGCTATGCAAACAGTAATCAAAAGGGCTGATGTTGCTATATTAGACTTTTAAATAAAAATGTTACAGGTAGTTCAGAGAGAGACGTCTTAGGGTGAGGTGGGGGTTGGTTTGGGTACAAGGGGTTCTTTTTCCCTTTCTGTGTATATATGTCATTAATCCGACAATTCTCCCTCCTCCCCATTTGTCCCCATTCCCATATTTGTATGGTACAAGCAATAAAGACTAAAAAGCTATTAGAGCTAGTAAATGACTTCAGAAAGGATTTAGGATATAGTATCAACATACAAAAAACCAACTGTACTTTTATAAACTAACAATGAACAATACAAAAACAAAATAAAGAAAGCTATTTTTTTTATAATAGCATCAAAAATACACAATAATAAAAATGCTTAACAAAAATACTTTGTACTAACAAAAGTACAAAACTTAAATACTCTGAAAGCCACAAAATGTTGTTGAAGAAAAGTAAAGATCTTTAAAAAAATCCCATATTCATGGACTTAAAAACTTATTATGATAATATTTACCAAATTGATTATAAATTGAATACAACTTTTACCAAAAATCCTAGCTTCCTTTTTTTTGTAGAATTTGATAAGCCGATCCTAAAATTCACAAGAAAATGCTAAGAATTCCAAATAGTCAAAATAATCTTGAAAAAGAAGAATGAAGTCAGAGGACTCATAATTCCCAGTCTTAAAGCCTGCTACAAAACTACAGCAATCAATGGACTGTGGGACTATCATGGGAGTGAAAGTAGTTCATTCCTGGCCGGCTCTTTCTGACCCCCTGGACTGTAGCCTGCTAGGTGCCTCTGCCCATGGAATTCTCCAGGCAAGAATACTGGAGTAGGTAGCCATTCCCTTCTCCAGGGGATCTTCCCAACCCAAGGACAGAACCCGGGTCTCCTGCACTGCAGGCCGCCAGGGAAGCCCGTGGCACCACCAGAGCAGAGACATAGATATGTAGTCTTTTGTGACAGGATTTTTAGCACAGTGTTCCCAAAATTCATCTATGTTGCAGCATGTGTCAGCACTTCATTTCTTCTATTCCCTGAATAATACTGCATTTGTGAATGTACTACATTTTGTTTATTCATTCATAAGTTGTTGGATATTTGTGTCAGTTTCACTTCTCGGCTGTTATGAATAATGCTGCTATAAACATTTGTGTCATTTTTAATGGACAAAAAAGGCTTTTTGCAGCAGTACCAAACCAATTCAATGGGAGAAAAAAATTAGTATTTTCAACAAATGGTCCTGAGGGAACTGGATATCTGTAATGCAAAAGAATAAAGTTGGAATCTCACCTCACACCATATACAAAAATTAAAAAGCATCATAGACTCTAAATTTAAGGTCTAAAATATAAAAATCTTATTAAAAAGTTAACAGAACTATAAAATGTCCATGTAAAAAATGACATGAATGTTTATAGCAGGATTATTCATAACAGCCAAGAAGTGAAACTAACGCAAATGTCCATCAACTTATGAATGAGTAAACAAAATGCAGTATATTCACAAATGAGTATTATTCAGGGATAAGAAGAAATGAAGTGCTGACCCACGCTGCAACATAGATGAATTTTGAAAACACGGTGCTAAGAAGCCCTCACAAAAGACCACATATGTTTGATTCCTATTATATTAAATATCCAGAATAGGCAAATCTATAGAGAAAGAAAGTAGATAAATGTTGTCTACAGCTGGTGAGTAGGGGGTAGTGTTCAGGAGTAATGGAGAATGACTAGTAATGGGAACAATGTTTCTTTTTGAAGGAAATACTCAAAAATTAAATTGCTGTGATAGCTGTTTATGAATACACTAAAAATATGTACACTTTGAGTGAACCTTATGGTATGTGAATTACATCTCAAGAAAGCTGTTAGAATTTAAGTCGGAAGTATGAAGTAAATTTAAGATGGAATTACGTGTAAATTCTGGCAGAAAGGGGACCTCTCAGTGTTCTCAGTATTCCAGATAAAGGACTATCAGCTAGAACTCATAAATCACAATTAATAAAGTTGTGCAGAGTTATATACAAATGTTCACCTATTACTAAGTCAAAAAGAGAAATACATGTGCCAAATAGGAAAATTTAGAAAATAAATCTTTAAAATGCAAAAGTAAAAGAGGAATCACTTTATATGCCCTTTTTAAAATTTGTAAAAGTAGAGCTTGTTGTTGTTTGGTCGTCTAGTCATGTCTGACTCTTTGTGACTCCATGGACTGCAGGCCTCTAATGTGAAGGAGACCTTACCTGCCCTTTAACATCAGATGTTAATTTTTCACCATTCCTTCTTATTTTTCTACTTACTACTTCTGCTAAAATGCTTGGTATATATCAGATTGCCATTAAATTATTATGTACCACAAAAGTGAATGAAGTAAAAAAGATTAGAAAAAAGTGAGTTTAGTGAACTTGTAGGCACAAATATTCTATAAGTCCAGTACTGGCAAAATATTATGAGCTTACTATTGGAAAGTTAAAAGTGAAATATGCTAAGTTACAAGCACTCTGATTCCCTATATATACATTGAAATAGAAAGAATAAAAAAAAAATTGAGATTTGAAATTTAAAAATATGGTAGTTCAACCATGAAGAATAGGAATGAGTTAATTTAGTCAAAGAAAACAGAGGATCTATAAATGGTTGAAGAGATAAGACTATAAAGAAAGTATATTTTCCTTTTCTTTCTCCCTAATCCTGCAAACAAATAATCAGGTTTGTTTCCAGATTCTTGGCTTCAGAAGAAGCTCAAAGTTGCCTTACTATCACATAATTAGAATAAATTTTTATTTGAACCCATTATGTCAGAAGAAGAAAGGGAACTGGTTTCATTATTTAAATCTTATAAAAAAGCAAAATAAATGTCATGTGTTCATTTGGCATATAATATCAAAAAGAGAATCTATGCTGTCTCAGTGATGATGTCCTCCATATACTCCAGCTATATACGAGAATGGAAGTAGTTTAGCAGAAGCCAAGAAACAGAAAAGCATAAGGTAATGTAAAGAAACCATGAATAGCCAAGATTGGCTGGTATGGCCTGAGTTCTAAAGAATCTGATCAGGCATTGGGAAGTCACTAAGGAATAAAATAAAAATTTTATTTAGAACAAGGTAATTTTAACATGACTTCTGAAGCCAGGGGAAAAGAACATTTATTTAGAGGGACTAGACACATGATAAAAAAAACAAATTAAAAAAAAAGAGAGAGAACAGACAACGGTATTGCATTTTTAGGGGATATAATACTCATGAGGTTTTTAGGGCAGAAACTACTCTGTATTATATTGTAATGGGGTATGTGCACTCAGTCGCTTCATTCGTGTCTGTCTTTTGTGACCACATGGACTACAGCCCACCAGGCTCCCCTGTCCACGGGATTCTCCAGGCAAGAATACTGGAGTGGGCTGACATGCCCTCTTCCAGGTGATCATCCCGACCCACATCTCTTGTGTCTCCTGCACTGCAGGTGGATTCTTTACTGCTGAGCCATGGGGGAAGCCCAAATGGTGTACATGTGTCATTATACATTTGTTAAATCTCATAATCTCATACAATATACAATGCCAAGAGTGAACTCTAACATAAAATTCAGTTAATATAACATATCAATATTGGGTTATCATTTTAACAAATGTACCAAAATGATACAATATAAAAATAATATGGGTAACTATGTGTTACCCACAATCACAGAAAACTAACCAATCTAATCACATGGACCACAGCCTTGTCTAACTCAATGAAACTAAGCCATGCCATGCAGGGCCACCCATGGGTCATGGTGGAGAGTTCTGACAAAATGTGGAGAAGGGAATGGCATACCACTTCAGTATTCTTGCCTTGAGAAACCCCATGAACAGTATGAAAAGGCAAAAAGAGAGAACACTGAAAGATGAACTCCCCAAGTCAGTAGGTGCCCTATTGGGGCATATTTGCTACTGGAGATCAGTGGAGAAATAACTCCAGAAAGAATGAAGGGATGGAGCCAAAGCAAAAACAACATCCAGTTGTGGATGTGACTGGTGATAGAAGCAAGGTCCAATGCTGTAAAGAGCAATACTGCATAAGAACCTGGAATGTCAGGTCCATGAATCAAGGCGAATTGGAAGTGGTCAAACAGGAGATGGCAAGAGTGAACATTGACATTTTATGAATCAGTGAACTAAAATGGACTGGAATGGGTGAATTTAACTCACATGACCATTATATCTACTACTGTGGGCAAGACTCCCTTAGAAGAAATGGAGCAGCCATCATAGTCAACAAAAGAGTCCAAAATGCAGTACTTGAATGCAATCTCAAAAACAAAAGAATGATCTCTGTTCGTTTCCAAAGCAAACCATTCAACATCATGGTAATCCAAGACTATGCCCCGACCAGTAATGCTGAAGAAACTGAAGTTGACCAGGTCTATGAAGACCTACAAGATGTTTGAGAACTAACACCCAAAGATGATGTCCTTTTCATTATAGGGGACTGGAATGCAAAAGTAGGAAGTCAAGAAACACCTGGAGTAACAGGCAAATTTGGCCTTGGGAGTAGAGAATGAAGCATGGCAAAGGTTAATAGAGTTTGGCCAAGAGAACACACTGGTTATAGCAAACACCCTCTTCCAACAATACAAGACTCTATACATGGACATTACCAGATGGCCAACACCAAAATCAGATTGATTATATTCTTTGCAGCCAAAGATGGATAAGCTCTATACAGTCAGCAAAAACAAGACCAGGAACTGACTGTGGCTCAGATCATGAACTCCTTATTGCCAAATTCAGATTTAAACTGAAGAAAGGAGGGAAAACCCACTAGGCCATTCAGGTATGATCTAAATCAAATCTCTTATGATTTATACAGTGGAAGTGAGAAATAGATTTAAGAGACTAGATCTGATAGACAGAGTGCCTGATGAACTACAGATGGAGGTTTGTGCCACTGTACAGGAGACAGAGATCAAGACCATCCCCAAGAAAAAGAAATGCAAAAAAGCAAAATGGAAAGCAAAGGAGAAAAGGAAAGATATACCCATTTGAATGCACTAAGAATAGCTAGGAGAGATAAGAAAGCCTTCCTCAGTGATCAGTGCAAAGAAATAGAGGAAAACAATACAATGGGAAGGACTAGAGATCTCTTCAGGAAAATTAGAGATACCAACAGAACATTTCATGCAAAGATGGGCTCAGTAAAGGACAGGAACGATATGGACCTAACAGAAGCAGAAGATATTAAGAAGAGGTGGCAAGAATACACAGAAGAACTGTACAAAAAAGGTCTTCATGACCCAGATAATCACAATAGTGTGATCACTCACCTAGAGCCAGACATCCTGGAATGTGAAGTCAAGTGGGCCTTAGGAAGCATCACTACAAACAAAGCTAGTGGAGGTGATGGAATTCCAGTTGAGCTATTTCAAATCTTAAAAGATGATGCTGTGAAAGTGCTGCACTCAATATGTCAGCAAATTTGGAAAACTCAGCAGTAGCCACAGGACTGGAAAAGGTCAGTTTTCATTACAATCCCAAAGAAAGGCAATGCCAATGAATGTTCAAACTATCACACAATTACACTCATCTCACACACTAGTAAAGTAATGCTCAAAATTCTCCAAGCCAGGCTTCAGCAATACATGAACCGTGAACTTCCAGATGTTCAAGCTGGTTTTAGAAAAGGAAGAGGAACCAGAGATCAAATTGCCAACACCTGCTGGATCATCAAAAAAAGAAGAGAGTTCCAGAAAAACATCTACTTCTGCTTTTTTGACTATGCCAAAGCCTTTGACTGTGTGGATCACAATAAACTGTGGAAAATTCTGAAAGAGATGGGAATACCAGACCACCTGACCTGCCTCTTGAGAAACCTCTATGCAGGTCAGGAAGCAACAGTTAGAACTGGACATGGAACAACAGACTGGTTCCAAATAGGAAAGGGAGTATGTCAAGGATATATATTGTCACCCTGCTTATTTAACTTATATGCAGAGTACATCATGAGAAATGCTGGGCTGGAAGAAGCACAAGCTGGAATCAAGATTGCTGGGAGAAGTATCAATAACCTCAGATATGCAGATGACACCACCCTTACGGCAGAAAGTGAAGAGGAACTAAAGAGCCTCTTGATGAAAGTGAAAGAGGAGAGTGAAAAAGTTGGCTTAAAGCTCAACATTCAGAAAACTAAGATCATGGCATCTGGTCCCATCACTTCATGGGAAATAGATGGGGAAACGGTGGAAACAGTGGCTGACTTTATGTTTTTGGGTTCCAAAATCACTGCAGATGGTGACTGTAGCCATGAAATTAAAAGATGCTTATTCCTTGGAAGGAGAGTTAGGACCAACCTAGACAGCATATTAAAAAGTAGAGACATGACTTTGCCAACAAAGGTCCGTCTAGTCAAGGCTATGGTTTTTCCAGTAGTCATGTATGAATGTGAGAGTTGGACTATAAAGAAAGCTGAGCACAGAAGAATTGATGTTTTGAACTGTGGTGTTGGAGAAGACTCTTGAGAGTCCCCTGGGCTTCATGGAGATCCAACCAGTCATCCTAAAGGAGATTAGTCCTGAGTGTTCTCAGAAGGACTGATGTTGAAGTTGAAACTCCAATACTTTGGTCATCTGATGCAAAGAACTGACTCATTTGAAAAGACCCTGATGCTGGGAAAGATTGAAGGCGGGAGGAGAAGGGGAAGACAAGAGGATGAGATGGTTGGGTGGCATCACTGACTCAATGGACATGAGTTTGCATGAACTCTGGGAGCTGGTGATGGAAAGGGAGGCCTGGCGTGCTATGGTTCATGGGGTCACAAAGAGTCAGGCATGACTGAGTGACTGAACTGCACTGAATATTCATTTTATGTATCTGGCTGTAACATTAATTTTAAAAACATGAGAACAGACAAAAATTTAACTAAAATATTCTAAGAGATAAACCATGCCCTAATTAAATATGAAATTCTAGTAAATTTAACCCAGCAAGAAGTCATAGGACCAAGGAAGGTTTATCCCAAGGATGCAAGAATTATTTAATATAAACAATCTAATAAATACGTATCAACTAGGTAAGAAAGCAAAGGCTGAATGCAAAATAAATAAAAATATATGAAAACTTGAATTGATGCTGAAAAGGATTCCGACAACATTTAATACCTTTTCATTATAAAATTTCATAGGAAACAAGCTACTTTTTCAGCATGATAAAAATAATTTATTTCAAACTAATAACCAATATTTTACTTACAGATTAAATAGAAGAGTCATCTATTAAAAGTAGAAAAGACAGGGATGACCAGTCTTCCTATAGCTATTTAAAACTGTAGTGAAAGTTTTAATCAGTGCAATAAGACATGATGATATAAGCAAAAGAAAGCATAACCTTTTTTTGTCATTACTTTTTGAAAGGAGATGATTTGCAGAAAATGATTATGCTGCTACTGCTAAGTCACTTCAGTCGTGTTCGACTCTGTGTGACCCCATAGACGGCAGCCCATCAGGCTCCCCTGTCCCTGGGATTCTCCAGGCAAGAACACTGGAGTGGGTTGCCATTTCCTTCTCCAATGCATGAAAGTGAAAAGTGAAAGTGAAGTTGCTCAGTTGTGTCCGACTCGTAGTGACCCCATGGACTGCAGACCACCAGGCTCCTCCACCCATGGGATTTTCCAGGCAAGAGTACTGGAGTGCCTAAGAGTGAGATAACTATAAAACGTTTAAAATCAATAAGAGTCATCCCAGGGTGAACTGGGATGACCCAGAGGGATGGGATGGGGAGGGAGGTGGGAGGGGGGTTAGGATGGGGAACACATGTACACCCGTGGCAGATTCATGTCAATGTGTGGCAAAACCACTACAATACTGTAAAGTAATTAGCCTTAATTAAAATAAATAAATTTCTGATTTGGTGATGGCAAAAAAAATAAAATCAATAAGAGAATTCGTTAAGGTATCTGGATACAAAATACAGTGAGGGGAAAGATTCTACTCAGAATAGCAACACAAAAGTAAAATATACCCCTAAAAGTAATATCCAGGCCTCAAAACAAATAAAAAACACTCTATGATTATGAATGGGAAGAATGATGATAATAAGGGTGTTTACTCTTTCCACAGGAAAGTTTTATTGCAAATCCAATCAAAATATCAATGGGATTTTTCCTCCCTGGAAAACAACATCATAATTCTAACAAAACTCTGGAAGAAAAAACAGGTAAGAACATCTACAAAAAGAAGAATGTGTGTGGATGAGATGAGGAAGAAGACTGATCCTATCAGATACTAAATTATAAAGCTGTAATAAACAGTAATACTCCAGAAAATTGACAAATTAATAGCAATAAACAGATAGCTTTGAAACAGCTTAATATTTGACAAAGACAATATCAAGTCAATGGGAAAGATATGATCTTTAACAAATTCTACAACAAATTATAGAAATAGACTATTTTCCAACTTTCAATGTGGTTCCATTTCTCATTCCATAAATCAAAATACATTCCAGATGGGATAAAAAATTAATATAAATACTTAGAAGTCTAGAAGGAAATGTAACTAATTGATTTGAAGACAGAACTCTCTAAGCACAATTACAGAAATTAAAAAGAAGATTGAGAGATAATAATTACTACAGAAAAATGTAAAACCTCTATTTTAAGCAACCTAAAGATGTTGAAAACTAAGCTAGAAGAACTCCCACAATAAACACAAAAATTAATCCTTAAGACATATACACATGTAAGAGAGCTCTTACAATTAATAAAAATTCCTAAAGAGGAAAAGGACAGTAAGAAAGAATTTGGAAACGGATTAAAAATTTTTTACAAATATATGAAAAATATTAACTTCACTAGTATTTAAAAACTATAGGCTAATAAGATACCATGATCTGCCCCTCAAATTATAAAAATTAAGAAAATGTGATTAATATCTTGTGCTGAACAGGATGCAGTTACACAATGTTGGTGGGATTAGAAATCAGTACTTACTGGAAAGCAATTTTATAATATATATGGCCTGAAATAAGTTCTTACGCTTTGACCTAAGAATTCTATTTCTAGTAATCTACCATAAGGCAAGAAATAAAAACTCATGTCAAAAATTCATAGAACTTGGTGCCATAAAAATATTTTTTTGAAGAATATCAAAACGGTGGAAGAAAATGCTCACAATATAGAGTTTTTTAAAAGACATAACTTCCTACATATTACAATGATTCCAACTTTGTTAAACAAAAATGATATATATGTCTATCAAAAAGAAAGACTAAAATACATAAAGAAATGTTAACAATAGTCTTAAGAATAACAATAGTGTTATTCTTCTATTTGCTGTAATAGCCAAAGAAATCATACATTATTTTAAAAAATTATTCTGAGGAAAGCTAAAAACAAGGAAAAACATGAATGACTGGAAGTGAATAAAAACTACATTTTTCTATAAATTTGGTAGTAAAAACATGAAAGGGATGAGTATAGCTTGAAAGGATAAAAACTGAGGAAAGTTTTGTTTTAAACACATAACAAACTTACAGCAAGAGAAGTAGAAATACAAGATAAAGAAGGAATAACTTTCTAAAGATCCTAGAGCAGACTAAGAAGGTAGGAAGCAGAAGCATAGAAAGAAAAAAAGTGCTTTTCTGACAAAGAAAACGAGCAAGAGAAGATGGCTCAGTACAGAGAAATTTAAAAAACGAAGATGTAAGGTATGTGTGTTTGATGTGGGAATGGTGTGAATCATCTTCTTCACTTTGCATTGCTACAGAATAGTGATGGCAGGGTGAATGGCTTGTTACAAACTAGTTTCTCAATGGTCAGAATATAGAGATGACTTCTGACTATACTGACAGCTTGAGGAACAAAGAAGTGGTTTATAATAATTACTTTAAGAAGTACAGTATTATAAAAGTGATCAAGGGATAAAAAATTTGCCAAACAAGAGAGATAGCATTGTCGAAGTAAAGATGCATCAATCTACAGTAACTCCCTGTATCATACTGTTCTGATAATTTTCTCTAGTAATGTACTGCTGCCTAGGAGTAGAGAAAGCAGATGTTAAGAATGATTCTGATTAAAGAACTGGTTATAGAAATATATATCTATAAACAACAGTTTTGATGTTGTAAGAAAAGGCATTTTAAAAATGGTTAACAACATGTGAATTTGCTTGACAGGCAGGCAAGTGCAATCAGTGGTGGGTGGGCAAACTGACTGGGAGAACATGAAAAGCAAAAACTGTAGACACAAAAGTATAAAACACCACTCAAGCAAGATGTTGAGACAGTTAAGAAATGTGAATGTTAAGGATGTTGTGGATTTCAAATTTGAGAAATATAAGCATTCTTAATAATGAAGTATTTCTGAAGTATTGCTTTACTAATGTTTTTCTAGTTATACTGCCAAAAACACCTATCCGTAAATTTTATTTTTATGAACCTAAAAAGGAAAGTAGTACATATATGTAAATTGACCATATGGGAATTTCAGTTAAGTAGTATTTTGTAGTTTCTAGTATGAGTTTCCCAGGAAATCACATCCAGATACACCAGGAATCTAGAGATTATTAAAATAATGATATAACAAGGTTTTCACACCAAAAGCCACATAAAAATGGGTATATATCCAAGGTTTTAAAAAGAAATCAGGTTTATAGCAATATAACAAACTATCTCCATCTTCTTCATTTCATTAATATTTTTGTAGCTACTAGCTTATTTACACCAGTCATTTCACTTTGGCTTCTTACACTCATCAAAAGGGAATATCTAAGTATGGGGAAACTAAAGGACATTTTATAGGTTCAATCAGATTTATTCAACTCAGAAGATGATTCTCAGGTATATAAAAAGATATAAATAATCCAAAGATACCAAACATTTAAATGTAGTTGTACATTTTTTAAAAATGCTTATTATTTCTAAGATATGTATAAATGAAAAAAGTTCGTGTTCAGAAATTTATAATTCAACAATACACATTATTATTCACATTATGAATAGAAACAGCTGATGTGCTAGATATAGACTTGAAAATTTCTCAATGACTTACCACTGTCTTGAGTCCAAGTTCCTAAGTTCTCTAAGTAGTTTTTCATTTTTCTTCAGGAGATGAAAGCTCCTCCTAAATAGAGAGATTCATAAACATGTTCATCATCTTTGCAGTGAATGACATGACAGTCCCGGAAACACTTTCCAGTCTACTCATGCAATTGTTACACTGTCCTTGCTTTTTCATACTTCTAACACAAAGGAGAACAGACCCTACAAAAAATGTAAAGAATATATGACATTATTTCTACCGAGTCCCTCATACATTTCTGCTTGTGCATCATTATTCTCTTGACCATGTAAATGTCTCCTTGAAGATGCTGTGAGTTTCCCAAACTCATATTCAGAAAAATGGATAAAAGTACTTTGTAGGTTCCTTCTCAAGAGTTTCATAAAAATGTGTGAGAAAGTTGTCCCTCATGGGAAACATTTCACAAAATCTAACTCTTCACCAGATAGGGATGCGTAATCCAGATGGAATTTGTTTCTTTCTTGTTTTACATTGTATGTATTTTTTACACTACAAAGCAGTGTATAAATTTTACCAAATACATTATACAGGTGCTGAATATATATAAATTATATTCATGAAAGTAAAACAGAGCTTCCCTTCTCTAATTTTTCTCAAGAAACAATATATGGGCCATTGAACAACAAAAGAGAGTAGCTGCTGCTCCTGCTAAGTCGCTTCAGTCGTGTCCGACTCTGTGCAACCCCAAAGACAGAAGCCCACCATGCTCCCCCATCCCTGGGATTCGCCAGGCAAGAACACTGCAGTGGGTTGCCATTTCCTTCTCTAATGCTTAAAAGTGAAATCACTCATCAAAAAAAAACAACAACAAAAACAACAACAACAAAAAGTGAAGTCACTCAGTCGTGTCCGACCCTTAGCGACTCCATGGACTACAGCCCACCAGGCTCCTCCGTCCGTGGGATTTTCCAGGCAAGAGTACTGGAGTGGGGTGCCATTGCCTTCTCCGAAAAGAGAGTAGAATAAATTTAAATTAATAGCAATTACCTGTACTGGACATACCAAATTGTGTTCCTGATATAACCGGGCTTTCCCATAAGGCAGAGGATATACTCTTTTAATAAATGGAAGTATTTAAACCAAGTAAGATTATAAACACTAGGTAAGCAAGTAGAATTCCAATTTAATGCTTCACATGCGTTTGAATTACTTTAAGATTTATTCATCCAGTTAAATCTGAGCTGCCCTACTATAAATTGAACAAAAATACATTATATATATAAAAACATTTCTTCTTTCACTTCCCTACAGCTTTTAGTATTACAGAAATTAAAAAAATAAATGTATGCTAAAAATGCTTATACTTGTACAGTTTACAGTTACAACTTATACTTGTACAGTGTACAGTTCTACTATTTTATATACATTGTCTAATTTAATTCTCACCATCATGTGAGGTAGGAGTTATTTCCTCAATCTGCAGACTGTGGCCCGAGGCTCAAAGTTTAAGTTTCTCTAACCTGGATCTTCTGATTTAAGTCTCATGCCTTTTCATTTAACTCCTACTTAACTTCCTACAAAACTCTGTGTGTACTGCAAGTTTTTAACGAGGTTTTGCAATATGCATGAAAGAAAACAACATTAAATAACATTAAAAAAATTTAAATTCTTTTTGTGATTTGATGCTAAATCCTGAGTTAATTTCTTTGATACAAACAAGAAAGTATCATATCACTGTTTGTCTAAAAAATAAAAAAATTAGGCTTATATGACACAGTAAGAAATATACACTGGGCCTGTGTCCCCAATTCCTCAAACAGAGCTCCTAAAACTCTTGTAATTTCCTGAGTACAGGAGGTGACAGTAAAGTCTTACACAGACTTCCTAAAACCTCTGGAGTTTCCTTTTAATTTTGTTCTAATAAGGTAACTCTCAGTGGCGTTCTCATTAACTTCAGGATGGTGCCTCATCACCAGAAAGAGTAAGCCACCAGAAAGAGCAAGCTTGAAACTTTCAGGCCTGCCTCTGAGTAGAGAGAAGAACTAGAGAATTGAGTTAATAATCAATCATGCCTACACGGTAGGACCTCCATAAAAATTCCTCAACAACAGGATTCAGAGGGCTTTCCTGGTTGAACACATTCTTTGTGCTGGGAGGGTGGCACACCCCAACTCCACAGGGACAGAATTTCCACACTTGGAATCCTTCCAGACTTTACTCCACTTACCTCTTCATCTGGCTGCTCATCTATATCCTTAATTGTCCTTTATAACAAACTGATAAACCTAAGTAAATGTTTTAAGAGTCATTATAATTAATTATCAAATCCAAGAAGGGGGTTGTGGGAACCCCTGATTTACCCAGACTTGCAACTGGTGTCTGAAGTAGACGGCAATCTCATCAGTCTAAGCTCTTAACCTGTCTGTGGCAACTCCAGGTATTGTTGAAACTGCCTGGTGTGAGAAACTCACACATTTAGTGTCAGAAGTGTTGTAAGGAAAAACAGTTTTTCCTATTTGCTTACATGAAGGTTGGAAAGAAGATTTTTCTCAATTATTTGAGGTATGTGTTCTAAGTCAGACAGTTATACTAGTCATTATGAAAATGTTAAGAGTTAATTCATTCCATTCATTTATCTTCTTACTCCTCTGAAACCTGATTATGACTCAGTGGACTAAAAAAAGAAAGAAAATCTGCCTACTGGTCAAAGAACTAATTGGTAGGTAAAATTTAGTGATGGAAAGAATGGAGACTAAAATGCTGATCGTAAGATGAATAAGACTAATATTTCTTTTAAAAAGGAAAAACCTGTTCTTTATTCTTACCTTTTGTCCCAGGAATTCATTCCCAATATACTAAGAAGCAATCTGCAATAATAAAATGCTGACTGAGGTTTCTGAGGTGTTGGTTCATCTTGTTCTGCAGCTTTCATATTTAAGTCATTAAAGTGTTTCTCAACAAATTCTTTTTCCTCTGTATGCTGCTTAAGGATAGCGTTAATAACATCATTCTCCTGTTTTTCAGAAATGCACACAGGCTGTGGAGCAGGAATATTAAGTGAGACTCCAGTTCTCTGTAAGCATTCAGGACTGGTTACACCTAAATACTGCAAAAGCTCATCAAGAACATCTTCTTCATCTCTTATTGTGTCCCAAGTTGGTACAGTTTCTCTAAAACTTCTTTTAAACTGGAGGGAAATCCCATCTTTAACTGTTATATCTTCTAAGCATTCATGAGATGCAGAAGGCTCTTCTGGCTTCTCTTGGTGAGACAATGAAAGTACGAGAGATGTAGGTTCTGAAAGACCACTTACAAGAGGTGGTCCATACAGGATGGCAGAATCCCATGAATATTTTCCAGAAAGATCACGTACTATAATTCTGACATTTGAATTGGCTGATGCAAGACCAGCAGATAAACCTCCTCCAGGTATACTCTCTTCAGCTCTGATCTGGATACAGGACACTAAGGTTGTATTGTTTAACACAAAAAACTGAATATTTGGACTTTCGAAGAGTTCAGGGGAAAGTTCAGTGCTTTCACTGTAATGATTGTCGTGATTCTCACACACCTGACTTGTTAACATAGCAGGACCACCACTCATTGGATAATGGCCCAAGTGATTCACCAGATGTGTAATAACAGTGCGGGCAGCTATGGAGATTAATCCTTGCTGCATTTGAGTTTTCACTAGGAATAAAGAAAAATGTAAGTGAGTGAGAATACTGCTGCTTCCTAGAGAGTCATATAACAATGAAACAGCAAACAGGGATTCCATCACATTATCAAAATCACATTCAAATATTAGAGCAAATATTTGAGCAAATATTTTCAATGTAGCATATGAACTACAAGAATGATGGCAAAGAAGAAGAAAACTACTCAGATAAAGTTTTGTTAATTGTTATAAGAAAGCCATTTTTGAAATTTTTGCTTATGGATTCATATTAATGATTTAAATTGAGGTCCTTAAATGTACATTATACCGTCAAAGAAGGTTCAAAAGTGTTTTAACATGTGAAATAGCTTTGCTCCCAGATTAAAAAGTCAACAAAATCCAATTGATTTTTATCCAACTGATAAGTTTCTTATCAGGAGATGCAGAGACATAGTTTGTAACATGCCTTAAATGTCATTTAACTATGGTTTATATGGATGATGTAAAAGTGTCAGAGAAAAGTGATCTTTCAACTAAACTTCAGGAGTCAGGATCAATTTAAACAGTGAGTCAGTGTAGCCTGCATATGCCAAGGAAATTTTAAAGGAAAAATATTTATGGCTTGCTTATTTTTCTAAGGCAGTAAACAGGTAAGGAGTACATCTATATGAGTAACTTAAAAAAAAAAACAAACCCATAGGAAATGTTAAAAACAGAAAACTCAAAGAATATAGCAGTAAGAGGCCTGAAAAGGCAAGGTGCCTAACGTCAGGACCTGAAGGAAGAGGAAAATGGAGGGGAGCGAGGAAGGAAGACAAATAACACAGAAAGAGTAAAGGGAAAGAGAGTAAACTCAAGTTTTAAAAGTTCATAAGGTAACTAAGTTGTACATTGTTGGTATGGTTACTTAAAAAGCAAGAGAGACAAATAGTGTCATATATTCCAGGCTACAGCCTGGAAGATTCAGAACTGACACCCCTGGGTACAGGCAAAGAGTAAGCAACAAGTCAGCAGCTATGCCATTAATACCAATAACATCTTCTTCATTATTTTGAATATAAAAAAGAACAATTTTCTATGGACTTTTATTGATTTGGAAATGTTACTATGTCAAAATTTTAATCTTCTTCCATAATCAATCAAGTTTTACTACATATATGTATACATAAACATTCTTCAATCTACCTAAAAAGTTCCAGTTTTATCAAGCTGTTCTTTGATTACAGTTAGGGCTAGCTCTGAAAATGAGCTATTTTAACACTAGATACCAAACTAAATGACTAATCTTAATTCAACCCTACATTTTCAAGACCTATTATGGTAAAGCAAAAAGATATGCCACTAAATGATGAGAAACGGGTAATCTGAATCTAGGGTCTGCCTTTTGCTTCTCTAATTATAACTTAGAATATAATGAGTGTTCCAACTGTAAGAGGCCTTGCAGATAAACTAGCCAATACTTCTCATTTTGTACAAGAAGACGAATGGGTTCACAAGTTCAGGGATTTGCCACAGAAGATATCACATTGGGGCAGTGTTATTTTCATCTTTATCACAACTCAAATATCCATATTTTTCTCTTTTGTTAAACTGTCCTTTTCTTTTGGCAAATTACTTTGACATATGGAAACAATGCATTCAAAAAAGTTTTTTTCTGCATACAGAGACAAAAAAGTAGTACTTAGCATAAATTAATAAATGGCGAAGATCAACTGGAAAAACTCATTTAAACTAAGCATTGAAAAAATAAATAAATAAACTAAGCCATGTTTTAAATAGTAATAGAAAAATATGATTAAATTAAGTTTTGGATGCAGGAAAACATTTTTCCCTTCTTCCTTTTGAGTGACAAACAGGTGACTCAGTTAGGCAGTGAATCTTCTTTGCAGAACATTTCTCAAGAAGCAAAAGAGTGTAATTTAATAGAAATGGACTATAGAAAAGAGAAGAATTTCTAACTTTGGCTTCTTCTGTGATCATGGACAAGTCACATAAAACTTCTTAAACTCCATTTTTCTCTAAGGATAACATGGGATTTTTGGTAAAGATGAATTGAAAACTCATATACAAAGCCTGATATAACTGAAACAATACAAATCAATTTTGAGAGCACTGTAAGTCACAAAGGTTTTATGAGTTCCTTTTACAAACTTGCCTATAACTAAACTGTAAGAATGAGCCAGCTCCTTCCCTAAAATAGGACCTAAGTCTAGGTCCTGTCCGTCCCATACATGCTCCCCTCAAGGAAAGAGACAGTCAGAACGCAGTTTAGTGAGCTTGTTCACAAATGTCATAATTACTAACACCAAGAACATTTAACAAATGAACTTAGATTTCACAAGTAGGTAAAAGCATTTTCTTTCCTAAACTGCTTCTCTAAATTCAGGATATCTGTAAATATAAAAGGATTAAAAAAAAACACACCTTTCAACTTGTTAATTTGGCAGTTAGGTTTACTCAGATTTATTTTGAATCATAAGCTATTGAACATACTTATTTTCTACATATATACTTAGATATAAAAAACATGAAATTCTCTAATTTAGAAATTAAAAATGAAATTCTAAAATAACTAGCCTTGTGAGAAAATGCAAAATGAAGATATCAATGCTTCTAATGCATTGGGTAACTATCATTCATTTAAATAAATCTATTCAAGGTTGTCTTTTCAGATCGTCAGATTAAACAAACCCTACAGCATTTGCAGCAAACCCATAATTACAGATTATTATGGCACACAAAAGCAGCAAGACATAAAAAGCTGCTGCAATTCACTGCACTATAACAGAACATGCAGAGGAAGTTAATTTTGGCAAATGCTTTAAATATTAGCTTTGCATAATATGTATAGGTGAAACTATAATTAAGACAGAATGAATCCTTTGGAGCCTCCTTTCACTGTGACCCTGCAAATGATGACTTTTTGCTAATAAGACTACTGCCATTTGACAAAAAGCCAACTTCACTACCTTGCTTTATTCTTTAGTAAATTTAATAATTACAGCTACTCCTGCCAATAGTTTTCAAATAAGACTTGTTCAGTCCAATACTGAGCTTGTTACGGACACTGTTTAGAAATCTTTGGCCAAAAAAGTACTTGAAGATGATGATGCATGCCTTAGACAAGGGCACAATGATTAGCCATTTATGCCACATTAAAAAAAAAACAAACCCTCAGCATGTAGTCACTACAGATTCTGTAGACCACAGAATCACCTGCTGTTAGCTCACAGCTGCTCCTAAAAGGGTCTGCATTTATCTGGTCCTTACTACCTTTAAGAAAGTCCAAAGGGAACAACTTTAATACATTTAGAGAATAGTACCCCATGGAGTATTTGGTATCAATATAAACCTCGTCTGTTTAAAATCTTTACACCTTTCTTTTACAGTGACTGTTAATGGCACAGTAAATTTTACTTGAAATACATTAAAACTTCCCCTTTAGTAAGTAAATATCAAGTAAACTATTTATTTCACTGTTTAAGAAATATACTATATAGTCCTGAAACAAGTTTTATCATTTTACACCTTTAAAAATGCAAAAAGAATATTTTCATTTAACTTTGTTTTTAAGTAAAATAAACACTGTATTATACTATGCCAAATCTAAGGAAATAAGTCACCTATATCAATTTCTAGTTTCTTACATTCCTAGTACATACGTGTTCTAGACAACCTATTAGGTATTTGTGGTTTACTCAAAACCCAAGCCCTCTATTTCCTTGATAGATAACTTCATACCTTCACTTGCATTTTACGGCATCAATCCATTACCATGGCCACATTCTGGATGTTTTAATCATTTATAACTATTCTACCTTTAAAAGTCAAACTCTTCCTTAATAGTTTATACTCTGACCACAACCTCCTAGTCTAGTGACTTTCCAGTTCTGTTCTGTAGAGCCCTTGGAGAGGGCTCTTAGATATGAATGGGACAGAAGTCAGCAGAATCTTCACTGTAGCTCTACTTTAAGAAGTTTTACAAAGTAGACTTCCTTGTGAAATTTATCTGAAGAGTGTCTGCTGCTCATTCAGTAAACCACCATCCTAACATACTGATAAGGTCAGCGGTTCTCAACCTTGGCTGGATATTAATCACCTGCAACATTTTAAAAGTTCCAGCAATCCCAGACTAATATGCCAAGGCTGAGAATCATTGTTCAAACTTCTTATCACCAACCACGTCTACTTTCTGATTCACAGGATCTCCTCTACTTTCTTCCAGCTTATTAGCTATTTCCTAACATCAGTTCAATCCTTACCAACCCTTGATTCTATAACTAAACCTATACCAATATTCTGAAAGCTATCGTTCCCTTGTCTATCTGCCAGATCCAATTTACTGAATGTTGAGAGATGCAACCAAAACGTTGTGGTTTCTACTTTGGGTCCTCAATAACTTCTGTCAGTCCTCTTAATTTATTTCAATTTTTTTCATCTTTCTGATTTCAGAAGAAGAGCTAATATTAATACCTAAACTTTCTAGCTCTCAGGAACCTCACTCTGTTAATGAACCCCTTACAACTTTCTTTCTCAGTTTATAATTGAGTTTAACTCTTTTTGTCTTTAAAACTCCTTTAATCCTGAATAATCTTATGTTTTATCATTTTTCTTGACTTTTTTAAAATAAAAAAAAGTTGAGCTTTTTTAAAGAGCACTTTTGACAAATGGCTCTACTTCCTTACGTCCTGCTTGCTCTTTAACCCATAGTCATCCACTTCTGTCCTACTTCTCTGCTAAAACCAAAGTAGATATATTTGTCAGTCTTTTTGTACTTAATATCTCTATCATTTAATACCTGTGGCCAGTCTTTCAAAAATCTTTTTCTTCTGCTTCTGAGAAACTACTCTTTCCTGGTTTTCCTTCCTTTTCAACCTTTTCTTCTCAGAACACACACATCCATATAAATACACATTCCTAACGAAGACTTCTCTGCTAAGACATAGATCTGCATGTACAATGAACTGTCCCACTAAGTCACATGAATATCCAATAGGCGCTCCAAGTTAAACCATTTCTAATACTGCTCTCATTTCCCTTCCTAATTCTCTAAACTTTCTCATATTTGTGGTCTAGTTTGAGGAAGATATAACCAATTTAACCCTTTAGCAACTCTTGTTTCTCCTACTGCAACAGCATCATGATTGGTCTCTGATCCTGCATTAACTTCCCTAAAAATCAATCTAACATATTAGAGGATCAAGCAAATCCCCTTTTCTGCAAAGGACAGAGCAATTATCTTTGGTTTTATGGGCCATGCTCTCTCTGTCCAAACTACTCAACACTGCTATTACTACACGAAAGCAGCCATAGTGATACATAAATGAACAGCATGGATGTGTCTCAATAAAACTGTATTTAGGTGGCAGGTGTGGGTCACAGTCTGCTGACTCCTAAAATACCACTCTCAAAGAGTTCTTAATACTAATTTTACCATGTATACCACCTCCTTAAAACCCTTCAATAATTGCGGGATTCCTCTGGGCTACCCCTGCATCTTTTTTTATTTTTAATTGAAGGATAATTGCTTTACAATACTGTGTTGGTTTCTGCCATACATCGACATGAATCAGCCATAGGTATACATATGTCCCCTCCCTGATGAACTACCCTCCCATCTCCCACCCCTCTAGGTTGTCTCAGAACGCTGGGTTTGAGTTCCCTGCATCATAATATACCCCTGCATCTTGGATGTACTTTTATTTTTATATGTAATCATATCATAAGGTTACTTGTCTACATAGTTCCTTATCTCAGATAGTAAACTCACTGAATAAAAAACTATATGGTTAAAGAACTTAACCAAAATAAAGAACTTAATCAGAACTTAACCACAATATGGTTAAAGAACTTAATCCGTATCAGAATACCTATAAAGGGAATGTCATCACATATCATCTTAGTAATTGTGTATCTGAAGTTATTTCTTAAACTAAAAATGAACTTAGTTATAATATACATGGCAAGGTAAACAATTATAAATTAAGATATACTACCTTCCAGTATTTCTACCTAGGCCTCAAATCATACTCTGGCAGAACCCAAGCAACAATACTGTCCTGAAGAGAATTCATTTTACCTTCTGTTACTGGCTGGAGTTTAGAGGATCGTTCCGAATCAGGAGAGTGCAAAGGTTCAGGCTCTTTCAGGCTTTCCAAATGCATAAAAGGATCATAATCTACAGATGCCAAATCAGAAAGGCTTATCGGAAAATACCTTGGATTGCTAAAACACTGAGCTCCATAAACACACCCATGTAATACCTGCAAATACAGGGGAAAAAACATACCAAATTTTCCTTTTCAGTGAAAACAAAAGTAAAAGGAGAAAACACCTGCTAATATAAGAACTTGACAAAATTTTTAAATATTTAAACACAGCTCTTCAATCAAGGTAAAATTTATCTTAAAAAGAATGAGCAATATTTAACTAATGATTCTCACACATTCAACAAAGATTTGACTTTTCAAAATTTTGCAATGAAACAAAGTCTTGTAAGAAGTACTTTTTAATTATCCATAGGTACTGTAAGATAAATCTATGTTCTTAGGAAATTCCTAGCTCTAAAACAATGAAAATGCAATACCAAGAAATGTTAATTCTTTAGGTTTCAAAAATCCTTGGTTACCAAATAAATAATAAAGCAAAGGTTACCTTATAAATACAATTAAGGACAGATTTTTCTATTTTATCATTTTCTGCTCCTGTAGCATGGACTGGTTGGAGCAGTGTCTTAAGAGGTAAGGCCATGATCCAGTCCAGAAGGCACAGAAGTAAGGATACCACCAACTGAAACAACAAACAAAATCCCACATCTTCAGTATAACCAGAAAACAGAACATTCAAACTTCAAATTATCTCTAAGTATAAAATATACATAGCAAATCCAATGAACTTTCACCCATTCTCCCACTGTAAGCTTTCATGAAGAGCGAGCGTAAAAGAGAAAAAGGAACTAGGTACAAGCCAGGTGATTTGGCCTGTCCCTTGGGTGGCAGGCTTAAATGGTGGAGTGCTAGATGTATGGTCTAAACCCTTCTCTCCTCTGACAGGGTGTGAGTTGGGAGTTTCCTCCTGATTGTATGGAATTATGCTAGGAGTGGGGTTTATGACAAGAGTGCTACAGCTTTTCCTACCTATTTTTGATGTGGCATTTTCTCAGTCACTTGATGTGTAGAGGTCACTTGATTAGTTTCTGGATTTCTCTCAGACAGAAATGCTCCATGTGTAGCTATATCTTCCACAGGCCCAAGAGAGGAGGAAAACTCAGGAGCCCTCTAGGTCACTATCCTGGTGACTCCCTCTCTGCCTGTTCTGTAACTCTTACTCTTCAAGGTGTTATACTTTGCTAACCTATCTTACTCTCTAGCTTCTCCTTAAGTGATTACATATACTTCCAGTTTAATACAACTCATGTAATGACAATGCCAATAATTTTGTTTCCAGCCTCAAATTTACTACATTAGTTATATAGATGGTGGTCTCTACCTGGGCATCACTTCTTATGTGCAACACACTAAAAACTGAAATGCATCTTTCTTCAAATATCCTGACTTTTTCTTTATTCCCGATGCTAATGATGAATGCCACTTTGTCAATATTTACCTTTATTCCTTTAGCTTTATTTCAGAACATTATAAATTCTCATGGAGATTATTGTAATTAACAATTACTATATTATTCCTTTTGACTTTCACACGTTCTTAAGTGATCTCTCACACATCTGGCATTTTGTTGCATCTTAAAACCTTTCCAAAAAGTCGCTTTCAAAAAAACAACATTCTCAAAAGTCCAAGGTTCTTAATGTAGAATTCTGACCCCTTTCTATATCTATTACCTAATCTCCCAACCTTGAATCATGCATTTCATGTCCTATAATATGGAAATAATTGCCTACTGTCTTCCCATAACATTAAAAGACGCTTGCTCCTTGGAAGAAAAGTTATAACAAACCTAGACAGCATATTAAAAAGCAGAGACATTACTTTGCCAACAAAGGTCCATATAGTTAAAGCTATGGTTTTTCCAGTAGTAACGTATGAATGTGAGAGTTGGATCATGAAGAAGGCTGAGCGTCGAAGAACTGATGCTTTTGAACTGTGGTGTTGGAGAAGAATCTTAAGAGTCCCTTGGACTGAAAGGAGATCAAATCAGTCAATCCTAAAGAAAACTGACCCTGAAATTTCATTGGAAGGACTGATGCTGAAGTTGAAGCTCCAATACTTTGGCCACCTGATGTGAAGAGCTGACTCATTAGAAAAGAGCCTGATGCTGGGGAAGATTGAGGGCAGGAGGAGAAGGGGATGATAGAGGACGAGATGGCTGACAGAGGACGAGATGGTTGGATGGCATCCCCGAATCAATGAACATGGGGTTGAGTCAACTCTGGGAGATAGTGAAGGACACGGAAGCCTGGCGTGCTGCAGTCCATGGGGTCACAAAGAGTTGGACATAATTGACTGAATAACAACAACTGTCTTCCCATAACACAGCATGACACTGTACACATGATTTTACTCATGCTATTCCCTCCACTTGGAATAACTCTCTGACTCTACTTGTTTCCATTTATGTAGAAGACCCCATTCATCTTTAAGCTATTATTCCCTTAAAACAAGTCTTCCTGCCTTTATAGTTATTTACTTCCTTCTCTACCTTGTATCATACACATTTTTCTACTTTTTACAGTAAGCACTTACTATACTGGATGGCTTCACTTGCCTCTCTAATCTTCAAAATCCATGAGAGCAGGGACCATCTTATTTATGTCTGTTTAACTAGCTCCAAGCAGAATACCACAGACATATTTTGTGATCAATAAATGTTTAGTGAATAAAGTAGGTGGAGAACAAAAACCTGGTAGTGGAGCTTTTTCATATGAATAGTTAGGCCTTTGGAAGACAAAATGATAAAGAAGGAGGTGGCTAATTAGTGATCCAGATATAGTTCACAAATTGGATTTGGAATTCTTGACCATAGTTTAAGACACTAAAATGAAGGACTCCTGCCTAAAAATGGAGTAACAGGGTCTTTTAAAGATGAGGAAGAATGTACTTATCAATCATTAGATAATATGATCAGTCTACGGCCATACCACCCTGAACGCGCCAGATCTCGTCTGATCTCGGAAGCTAAGCAGGGTTGGGCCCGGTTAGTACTTGGATGGGAGATAATACGATCAAATAAGTTTTAAACTAAGTACACAGAGGAAGAATAGAAAATTCTTAGGTAAACTCATGAAGTTAGTGATATGGAAGATAACAGGAAAGACCAAAAAATATTAAAAAGCATCACTGACTCAAGGGACATGAATTTGAGCAAACTCTGGCAGATAGTGAAAGACAAAGTAGCCTGGAGTGCTGCAGTATGTGGTCGAAAAGAGTTGGACATGATTTAGCAACTAAACAACAACAAGCCCACACAAGAAAATAACTGAGAACAGGTCCAGAAACATAACTACAGAGTTTTGTAAACAATGGGCAGAATACATGAGATTTCAACACAATATGATTAAGAAATCATAACACTGAGATTTGAAGAAGAGAATTCAAGACTGGGATGTGAAAATGGGAAGGAATAATTTTCAGAGAAAATTAACAGGATCTAGCAGCACTGTCTGAGAGAACTTTGTGCAATGATGGAACTGGTATATATTTGCCCATGTGGCTACTGAGCACTTGAAATGTGGCTGGTACAAACAAGGAATTAAAATTTTCATGTAAATGTTCAATTTAATTTTATGTAAAGTCACACATGGTAAGTAGCTATCATTTGGGCAGCACATATCTAGTCTCTATAACAAGCTATGTGCAAAAAATTAACAGACATATGCACCAACAGCAAAGTGGAACCTACAGTATTTAGGAAAAAAGTTCAATGGAAACAGACTCATCAATAATCCAGATATTGAATTTAGCAGCTAGAACTTTAATTACAATACATATATTAAAAATCTATAAGAGAAAATGGAGATAACTTATGAAGTAATGCAGAATTTCAGGAAAGATATGAAAACTATAAAGAGATACCAAATAGAAACTTTATAGACTGATAAGTACAATATCTGAAATAATTAAGGAATCTCATCATAAATGTACTGAGATAAATACAATCTTGTAGAACTTTTTGATGGCCAAAGGGTATGTCTTCTCCAAAGCATCATACCTTTATACATTATATGAACTCTCCTTAATGGAAATTTCTTTACTTCCTATCAGTGATAGTTATATAAAAATGCATGGCTTCCTTAAGAATGAGTTCCTCACAATTAATAACTTCCAAGGATAAATAAGATCATAACAAGTAAAAAAAAATAAAATGGACAGAACCCTCCCAAGTTCCTTACAACCCTAAAATTTAAAGACTTTATCAAATGACCATGATTAATTTGAAATATGAACTAAAAATATAATTTAGCTATACTTAAATAATGGAAAGCTTTATCTCATATTATAATTAACTTTAAGATTAACTGTGTCCCACATAAATATATATACCTTCACGGTTTAAAAATATAAATATTTTGCTAGATAATCACATTGTTAAATATAAAAACAAATTAAAATTACCCTCTTGTCCATTTCATAAGATGATGCTTCCGTACTTGGCAAAAGATGGGTAATAGTGGCTATTAGAATCTGTAAGAAATTAAAAAAAAGCTCAAAATACGTCAAACTAATGCTGTATCTTAAAACGAACACTAATGTTAATAAAGTGATAGAAAATATATTGTTGAAAATTTAAGCCAAAATATATTGTTATTTCAAAGTAACTTTTAATAGGTCAGTTTTTCAAGTATACTTAACTATCAAACATTTACAATCTTAATGTACAGAACCAAAGTTATATATGCTCTCTTAACTATAAATGGCTTTCTTATAGATTCAATTCTTGAATCAGTATGTATAAATATACAAGTAATATATGTTCTCCAAAATCACTGCAGATGGTGACTGCAGCCATAAAATTAAAAGACGCTTACTCCTTGGAAGGAAAGTGATGACCAACCTAGATAGCATATTAAAAAGCAGAGACATTACTTTGCCAACAAAGGTCCGTCTGGTCAAGGCTATGGTTTTTCCAGTGGTCATGTATGGATGTAAGAGTTAAGACTGTAAAGAAAGCTGAGCACCGAAAAATTGATGCTTTTGAACTGTGGTGTTGGAGAAGACTCTTGAGAGTCCCTTGGACTGCAAGGAGATCCAACCAGTCCATCCTAAAGGAGATCAGTCCTGGGTGTTCATTGGAAGGACTGATGTTAAAGCTGAAACTCCAGTACTTTGGCCACCTCATGCAAAGAGGTGACTCACTGGAAAAAACCCTGATGATGGGAGGGATTGGGGGTAGGAGGAAAAGGGGACAACAGAGGATGAGATGGTTGGATGGCATCACCAACTTGATGGACATGGGTTTGAGTAAACTCCGGGAGTTGGTGATGGACAAGGAGGCCTGGCGTGCTGCGATTCATGGGGTCGCAAAGAGTCGGACACGACTGAGAGACTGAAATAAACTGAACTGAATATATGTTCTGACAGAAAAATCAGAAGATACAGACAAGCAAAATGACATATTAAAAACCATTGGTAATTTATGACTCAAGACCTCTGCTTTGCTCAACAAGTTAAGAAGGAAGGTATCTTAACATAATAAACTCCATACAGGACAAGCCCAAAGCTAACAACATACTTGAAGGTAAAAAGTTAATGTCCTTTCCTCTAAAGTTGGGAACAAGACAAGGATGCTCATAACTGTCATTTCTATTCCACACAGTATGGGAAGTCCTACCACACCAATTAGGCATGAGAAAGAAATAAAAAGCATCCAAATCTGAAAGGGAGAAATAAAATTATTTTTATTTGTAGATGACATGATCCTATACCCAGTAAATCCTAAACATTCCACCAAAAAAACTCCCTGTTAGATTAGAACTCATAAGTAAATTTGCAGGATGCAAAAATCAACATATAAAATTCAGTTGCATTTCTATACACCAATAATAAACTATCACAAAGAGAAATTAATTTATAACAGCATCGAAGTCAATAAAATACTTAAGAATAAATTTAACCAAGGAGGTGAAAGATCTATATACTGAAAATTAGAAAACACTATTGAATGAAACTGAAGACGACAAATAAATGGAAAGATAGTCCATGCTATAGATTGGAAGAATTAACAGTTTAATTGTTCACACTACCCACAGTGATCTACAGATTCAGTGTAATACCTATCAAAATTCCAGTGGCATTTTTCTCAGAATTAGAGAAAACTATCCTAAAATAGCATAAAATGTGAATGGAATTCCTCACCCCCACCACACACAAAACCAAAGAGCCAAAGCAATCTTGAGAAAAAAGAACAAAGCTGGAGGCGTCACACTCCCTGATTTCAAGTTTTATTATAAAGCTAGAGCAATCAAAATATGGAACATGGACATGGAACAACTGACGGGTTCAAAATTGGGAAAGGAGTACAGCAAGGCTGTATACTGTCATCCTGCTTATTTAAATTATATGCAGAATACATCATGTGAGATGTTGGGCTGGACGAATCACAAGCTGGAATCAAGATTGACAGGAGAAGTATCAACAACTTCAGATATGCATATGATACCACTCTAATAGCAAAAAGTGGAGAGGAACTAACGAGTGTCTTGACGAAGGTGAAAGAGGAGAGTGAAAAAGCTTGCTTGAAGCTCAACATTCAAAAACCTAAGATCATGGCATCTGGTCCCATCACTTCACAGCAAACAGAAGGGGAAAAAGTAGAAGCAGTGAAAGACTTTATTTTCTTGGGCTCCAAAACCACTGTGGACAGTGACTGCAGCCATGAAATTAAAAGATGCTTGCTCCTTGGAAGGAAAGCTATGACAAACCCAAGCAGCATATTATAAAGCACAGACATCACTTTGCCGACAAAAGTCCATACAGTCAAAGTTATGGTTTTCCCAGTAGTCATGTACGGATGTAAGAGCTGGACCATAAAGAAGACTGAGACCCGAAGAATCGATGCTTTTGAACTGTGGTGCTGGCAAAGATTCTTGAGAGTCCCTTGGACTGCAAGGAGATTAAACCAGTCAGTACCAAAGGAAATCAACCCTGAATACTCATTGGAAGGACTGATGCTGAAGCTGAAGCTCCAATACTTAGGCCACCTGATGGGAAGAGCCGACTCACTGGAAAAGACCCTGAGGCTGGGAAAGACTGCAGGCCGGAGGAAAAGGGGCAACAAAAGATGAGATGGTTGGATGGTATCACCTGACTCAAATTACATGAGTCTGCGTAAACTCTGGGAGATAGTGAAGGACAGGGAAGCCTGGCATACTGCAGTCCATGGGGTCGCAAAGAGTCGGACACGACTTAACAACAACAATCAAAATATGGCACTGACAGTAAGGGGCTGACATAGAAACAGGCACACAGACCAGTACATTGGAATGAAGTCTAGACATAAACCCACATATACAGTCTATTTTTGACAAGGATGCTGAGAACACACACACGTGGTGTTGAAAAAAACTGGGTATCCATGTGCAAAAGCATGAAACTGGACCCCTAATTTATACCACTCATAAAAATTAGCTTGAAATGGATCAAAGTCTCAATACAAAAGCTTGAAACCTTAAAACTCCTAGAAGAAAACATAGGAAAAAGGCTCTGTGACATGGGTCTTGGTAGTAATTTTTTGGAAATCATACCTAAAGCACAAGCAACAGAAAAAATAAACAAGTAGGACTATATAAACTAAAAGCTTCTGCACAGAGAAAGAAACCATCAATAAAGTGAAAAGACAACTTACGAATGGAAAAAATATTTGCAAACCGTATATCTGTAAGGGGTTAATATCTAAAATATACAAGGAACTTCTACACCCAACAGCCAAACAAATTATCTGAATTTATAAAAGGGCAAAGATTCTGAGTTACATTCTGCCAAAGACACACAAATGGCCAATAAGAACATGGTAAAGTACTCAACATCAGTAATCATCAGGAAAATGCAAATCAAAATCACAGTGAAGTATCACCTCACGTTTGTTAGGATGGCCATTTTTAAAAAGACAAGAGAGAACTGATGTTGGCGAGAATGTGGAGAAAAGGGAACCCTTATACACTCTTAGTGAGAATGGAAACCGGTATAGTCATTATGGAAAACAGTATGGAGGTTCCTCATAAAACTAAAAATGTAACTATATACTACTATATAAGTAGTATCATATATACTACTTCTGGGTATACATATGAAGGAAATAAAATCAGTATCTCAAAGGGATATATGCACACTCATGTTCACTGCAGTATTATTCAAAACAGCCAAGATATGGAACAGTCCACATGTCTTTTGACAGATAAATGGATATAGAAATTGTGGTGTACATATATACACTATTGAATATTATTAAATCATAGGAAAGAAGAAAATCCTGTCAGTTGTGAGAACATGAAAAAACCTGAAGGGTATTATGCTAAATGAAATAAGCCAGAGAAAGGTAATATTGTATGGTATCCCTTACATGTGGAATCTAAAAAAAGCTGATTTTATAGAAATAGAATAGTACAGTGGTTGCCAGGGACTGAGGTCCAGTGAGCTGGGGAGATGGAGGTCAAAGGGCACAAATTTTCAGTTATAAGAATAATAAATTCTAAGGATTTAACGTATAGTACAGTAAATACAGTTAATCATACAATATTATCTTAAAGTTGCTAAGAGTAGACCTGAAGCATTCTCACCATAAAAAACATTAACAATGTGTAATAATCAATATGTTAATTATCTTGATTTTGATAACCCTTCTACAATATCAAATCATTGCTTTATACATTTTAAATATAATATATTTATCAGTTATTCCCCAAGGAAGTGAGGGAAAAATAATTTACTCTTGTCTTCCTGGATATTGTGGTATACATACTTGCAAATATATGACTCTTAAAAAACAATTTTATAATGTGACTTTTTAAATTAACATATATTGTACACTGAACATAGTATGAACAAAATTGATAAAGTATGAAATAGAAGACCTTATTAAAGAAAGCAAAATATTAATATAGTTTTATCATTTACTGAAAATTTCTTAATCTTATTCAATTTTTTAATGTATATGTTAAAAATGTATTGAGGTAAACTTATTGTATTTTTATTGCATGCTATTATATTTTTATAAATGAGTGCTTCAAGCAAAAAAATTGCTCTAAGGTAATTTACACTGTAAAAGGTTTTACTTACTAACAGAATGAATCTAGTATATCAGATTAATACTTAATACTGGTAATAGAACTGGGATTCTATTCCTAAATATGCAAGTAGGCAGCCATTAGGGAATTCCTCTATTATTTTAGCATTTCATTTCTTCATTCAATTAGAGGTGAAGTATAACTATTTATCTGTAGACACTGGCCACCATAATTTACAGTGAGGCAATCTGCAAAAACTCTATACACCTAAGAATTACTTAGGTAAGTATTAAAATACATAAAACTGAGAAAGAAAATATAAGAGAGCATTTGGAGGCTTTCAAATGAGAAAAAAAATCTGCTTAAAGAATACCTTAACTTTCAACAGAATAACCAATCTTAAAGAGTAAAATTTTCAAGTTTTAAAATTACAAATGCTTTAATACATATATATATATGAACATTCACATTTACATCCAGTTATCAAATCCTGCATGATTGCGACAGTAGCTGCAGCCAACACACTTTTTAAAATTTATGTCCCATCACTTTTATGGCAAAATGTATCAGTGTTTTATATATATTTTCTCATTTAGTTTCCAGAGCAACTCTGTGAGGTAGGTATTTTTATCCCAAATGCAAACATAAAGAAAGTCAAAGTTTAGAGGACTGAGTAATTTGTTCATAGTTATAAACTTAGTAAATGGCAGAGTTGTGGGTTAATTAAACCAGGTTTAACCTTCAAACCCAATCTCTGATCCATAATACTGTATTAAACTCAACAGATATTTAAGAGATTCTATATGAAAGTCATCCTATGCATAAAAAATAATAAAGAAAAACTGTCACTGCCTTAAAGAAGCTTAGATTTTTTACACAAATATATTTAGTGCTACAATAGGGCCTTGGTGACAATGGTTGAGTGGCAAAAGCCTGGACCTGAAATTTAAGACTGGGTCTGAACTCTGTTTCTACCCTGGTTTAGCTTATGACTTTATATAGTTACTATATCCTCACTTCTCTCATCTCATATAAAGGGAGAAGAGGAGGAAGAGATAACATAACAATCTGCTTCAAATGACCTTTTATGAATTAAATGAGGTAACCATATGAAAAGGTGACTAGTATAATGACTGATAAATGGTAAGTGCTTAATAAATATTACTGTCTTTCCTAAAAATGTTATAAGAACATGAAGATAAGAAAGATAAATTCTGGTTGGAAAGAATAAGGATTCTTGTTTTTTGAGGAGATGGTATTTAAACCAATCACTGAAAGATGAGGTGGGCAGAGAAAGTAGAGCATTTTAGGTAAGAAGATGAGTAAAGGGTATGTTTAGGGGATAATAGCTGACTCAGGTGCCTAGACTACAGGGTATTTCATCAAAGGAATCTGTACATGATTCTGAAAAGATGGTATGGGTTCTCATCTGGAGGCTTCCAAGTAAGTTGCAATTAAAGAGTTTGGGTCTTATTCTATAGGTAAAAGAAAACCACTTGGAGACTTTAGTTTCACTGTTTTTTCTCCTTCAGGATAGTGACATAAGTCATGTCAATATGAATGATGACTTGGAGGGATGACCTCAGAAGCCAGGAGACCAGTTTAAAAGGTTATTATAGTACCTTGTGTTACAGGAAGCACAGAACACACAGAATTAAAAGAAAAAAAAAGAAAGAAAACACTTTATAAATGACTGGCAGAAGAGGAAAGGGAAGGAATGAACCAAAATAATGTTCTGATTTTGGTAACCGTTTTCTAACCTAAGACAGGGAATGATACTGAATTTACATTATAAAGACAACAGCAATAATAAATTTGCACATAGCATTTAAAACCAACCACATAATCTCTTAATATATTAAGATAACGTAATATAGAAAAGGACTACCATGAACTATGGTATTTCAAATATGTACCAAGTGGCCACTATTTAGCTATGCAAAATTTAAAGAAAACTATTAAATAATTTTATATTTCAAGGTATCCAAATATAAGAATCCTTAACAAGTCATAATAAACAAATGAGAAATTACTTACTTGAATAATTTTCAAGGGAGAATCAGGCTGGTAAATCTGAAGTCTAGGTGCATAATGAACCAGCATGTGAAGCATGTTACAAGCTACATGGGCTACTGTTTTATTAGTAAACTGCAGTAATAAGAAAAAAAAATAAAAAAGAAATATGATAAAAAATTTCTTCTTGATATTATTCATTTATGCACTAGTTGTTGAAAAATTTTTAATTGTATATACATGTTTATTTTTGTCACTCTATATTTATATTAAAATATTAGAAAGATAAATATAACCTGCAAAATTAAAAATCATAACATTCGAAATATATAATTAACTTTATTTTTTCTTTGTAACGTTTGTCCTCATTAAAGTTTTTATTTCATTTCTAGAATGGCCTCTAAACTGCTAATCTTGTTGTCCCATTTTTCCCCATTCCAATTTACTGTGTATGATACTTCCAAATTGTTTTCTGAACTGTTCTGATGCTGACATTCTCTGTGCTTAAAATTCTTAGATGACTCCCCACTGGTATAAAGTCAAACTTCTATGCTTATCTCTTTACAACCAAATCTCACCCGCTCTTTAAGCCCTGACTAGATGTGTCCTCTTTCTAAAGTCCTCTCTGATAACTAAGTCAAAGTAACCTCTGCTTTCTCTGAACTGAATCAGCAGCTTACATGCACCATTCATTTGGTTCTCTCAGCTTTTTATATTTTATTACTCTTATTAAGAGTTATTTTTGATCAAATTTTGATCTTTTTCAGCCACATTATTAATCACTTCAATCTAATATTTACATTTCTTTTTTATTCTGTATTTCTCCTCTGCCTAGCAAAGCACCTCAAACATAGCATATACTCAGAAATACCTGTCAAGTATTTTTATATTTTATGTGTTTAGAGTTCTATATAGATATTGTATTACAAGTCACACAACAAAAAATAATATCACTAATCTTTTTACTAATAAAAATATTCATTTGTTCATTCAGACTCCAAATAATCAGGTTATTATTTCTGAACAAATCTGAATCTGGTCATAAACAGAACATTTAACTTGAATGAAAAAGCCAAAAAGTGGAACAGCTTAAGAATTCAGGAGGTAATAAAGATCAAAGAGGAGGTTACAAAAATACTGATTAAGAAATGGTAAACAGCCCTACGTATGTTGTTAAATGACTGGTTTCCTTTATAGCAGTCATCCATATGTATCTTATGGACAAAGCCAAATACATAAAAAGTTGGAATAAAACAGGCCATCACTAAGATACCCTAAATTCAAGAGTAGAACTACTAAGGAAAACATCAGAATCAAGGAAATAATGTAATGCACAAGATATAATTAACATTTGGGAGAAAATAATCATGCATTCTATACTATCTTAATACAGTCTTCTAAATATTTACTTACTTACCTTTAATGATACACAAATTACATTCAGAGCTTCCTTAATTTGAGGATGATGAGACTCATGGACTAGTTCTTCACAAATCCAAATACCTAAACTGCAAAGTGCTACACATCTGCAAAAAGGCAACAAGTAATGATACAAATAAAAGCGGATGTGCCTGTAAATGAAATGAAACCACCACCACAACCAAAATATCCCCAACCAACCAACCTAGAGTGAAGATGCACAATTTAGGCGAATTAATCAATTTGTTACTGTTAATCAATTCATTACTGTTCATTAATCAATTTGTTACCTAGGAAGATAAAGTGGGAGAACCCAAACGCAAAGCCTTATTTTTTAAGCTTAATTTAATCTTTATCTTATAGTGGAGTATAGTTGATCTACAATGCTGTTAGCTTCAGGTGTACGGCGAAGTGATTCAGATACACATATATCCATCCTTTTCAGACTCTTTTCCCATACAGATTATTACAGACTACTGAGTAGACTTTCCTGTTCTAAGCCTTATTTTCAACTACAATTTACTACCAAGATCATAGGTGGGGATAAAGATACAGGCTATTTCTAACAAACCCATATTGACAAATTGATATCATCAATTTCCCAAACAAATATGCAACCTGCTTTCAAAATAGAAACTGTAATTTTATTGACTGATAGCAGTAATAAGATATTTTTTCTTTCATATCTTTTAAATTTAACATAACTAGCTAACAATTCTCTTTAAAACAAATTGAGAACACAAAACTTACACACTTTATAAAGGAATTCCAACAGAAATAGAACTTGGAGAATTTTTGTTTTATTTTCTAATGTGAAACTCCAGTTCCCTACTATATCTGAGTTTCAGCTTGAAGAAAGTTATCTGATGATCAGAATCAGTAAAAATTCTATTAGTGTGTTCAAGTATAAGCTTCTAATGAAGCATGTAATTTTTCAAGGTACAAAAATAAGTCAACTCCTTCTAGTTTTTCTGATGTATCTTCCATGTCCTGATACTCTTAAATTCAGTATAATGCTAAATTTCAGAACAATTCAATGCAGAAATCCTTTTCTTCCTGAATGTAATGGATCAAAGTCCCCCTTTCAGTGTTAATGCTACTAATTTACTATCAAAACTGCAGAAAGTCTTTATGTGTGGTCTACTGCTTGCTTGCTTTCTCAGTCTGCCCACCCATAAACTTTACACACTCACATATCTAAATGGCCAAGTGTCAGGCTTAGCAGTGGAAGGAGCTGTAATCCTAAAATAACAATAAACTCTGAAGTGAAGCAAAGTTCTCCATGGGTGCAGCTAACTAAAGGCACAAACTGGAATACAAATATTTAAGTTTTGTTTTTTGGTTGTATATGTATGTAAGGCCATACATTCCTGAAAAGTATAGGAAAAGGGTGTGTGTGTGTGTGTCTGTGTGCGTAAGGCCCCACATTTCCGAAAAGTATAATCAAACAAGTTTAGAAAATGTTTAATGTTCAACTTCTGGGATTCTCCTATACTGTCAACACCAGCTGTTATGTTAATGATTCCTAAATCTATATTTGAATAATTATGTTTTAGGCTTAAATATTCTTTCACTGGAAAGGCAATAACATTAAAAAAATAGAAAAGAAAAGGGCAGAAGATCTAGAATCGGAAGCTTAAGGTTCCAATCTGGTTCCGCCACTTACTACTTATACATCTAATAAGGCTCTGAAGACAAACTGCCAGGGTTTCAATTATGGCTCTACATTTTCTGTGTGATAGGGCAGATTACTAAAATTCTCTGGGCTCCCATCTATAAAAAGGAGGATAAAAATTGTTGCAAAGATTAAGTGAGGTAATAAAGTATTTATAACAGTGGTTGGCACTTGGAAAAAGTTTAATGAATGTTAGATTTCTATGCTGCCAGTTTCTTGCTAGTAAAATTGGAAGAATAATAATTCTAATAATTTCTTAGAATTGTGATGAGGATTGAATAGAATAATATTATAGGAATATCTCTGTAAACTTAGAAGGTTGTCATTATTAGCACAGAAAATGCTAGGCAAAGAATACTGAAAATCATCAAATTTAGAGTTAAAGCTAAATGAAATGAAAATGTGGAATAATGGAAAAGACAATATCATTTTCTAGAGTAGCTGAATTTTAATAAGATTAAAAGAAATCATTTTAGATACAGAAGGTGAAGATACTGAAGAAGGTAACTAGGATTTTATTTTTACTGAAGGAAGTTTGTAATGAAAAATTTAATCATCCAAATAATTTAAATTTGTGATTTAGAATAGCTTTTGTGCATCTGAAACAACCCAGACTGCTAAATAACTCAATTAACTTTTAAAATAAAACTGCACACACGGAAGAGTTATGTCAAGTCTTAAGAAAGTCTGACTTACCGTGCAGGACCAGAGGGCTCATCTCTTGCGGAGCTTAACACAGTTTTGATTATAAGTTCCTAAAATGAAGGAGAAACAGTAGCCATGACTAAGATTTCATTCATTTATTCAGCAAATGTTTATTAAATAGTCACTATGGGCCTAGGCACTAGGGATACAACAGAGAAATAAAACAGACATTTTTGTTCTCATGTACATAATTTTAATATATTCCAATGTTATTCATAAAATTAGCTAAATAAATAAAACAATAGAAAGAAAGAAAGAAAGTGAAGTCGCTTAGTCCTGTCCAACTCTTTGGGATCCCGTGGACTATAGCCTACCAGGGTTCTCCGTCCATGGGATTTTCCAAGCAAGAGTACTGGAGTGGGTTGCCATTTCCATCTCCAGAGGATCTTCCCAACCTAGGAATCGAACCCAGGTCTCCCTCATTGTAGGCAGACGCTTTACCATCTGAGCCACTAGGGAAAGCCCTAAATAAAACAATAGTATCGCCTGAATGTTTGTGCTCTCCTTGCAAATTCATACATTGAAATCCCAACCCCTGAAGATGATGGTATTAGGAGGTACTTAGACCATGAGGGTGGAACCTTTATAAATAGGATTAACACTCTTATAAGAGACTCCCACAGAGTTCCCTAAGCACTTCTTATTCTGTGAGGAAATAGCAAGAAGGCACAAGCTAAGAACCAGGAAGAGGGCCTTCACCACAAAGTGACTATGCTAGAGCCTTGATTTGGGGCTCAGCCTCCAGAACTGTAGGAGATAAATTTTGGTCACTTATAAGCTACCCATTCTGTAGTATTTTGTTATAGCAGACAAATATTTTTGGAAATTTATCACCAAATGTATATGTTCAAAAACTTTTTCCTGATTTTGTTGTTGTTCAGTCACTAAGTCATGTCCAACTCTGTGACCCCATGAACTGCAGCACGCCAGGCTTCCCTGTCCTTCACTATCTCTCAGAGTTTGCTCAAATTCATGTCCATTAAATTGGTGATGCTATCTAATCATCTCACCCTCAACCATCTCATCTTCTTCTCCTTTTGCCTTCAATCCTTCCCAGTGTCAGGGTCTTTTCCATAGAGTCGACTCTTTGCATCACAGGGCCAAAGTACCAAAGCTTCAGCTTCAGCATTAGTCCTTCCAATGAATATTCAGTGTCGATTTCCTTTAGGATTGACTAGTTTAATTTCCTTGCAGTCCAAAGGGCTCTCAAAAGTCTTAATAGCACCACAACTCCAAAGCATCAATTCTTCAGCACTCAGCTTTCTTTATGGTCCAACTTTCACAGCCATACACAACTACTGGAAAAACCATAGCTTTGACTATATGGCCTTTGTTAGCAAAGGGATGTCTCTGCTTTTTAATACACTGTCTAGGTTTGTCACAGCTTTCCTTCCAAGGAGCGTTTTTTAACTTTATGGCTGCAGTCACCATCCAAAGTGATTCTGGAGCCCAGGAAAATAAAATCTGTTACTGCTTCCACTTTTCCCCTTCTATTCTCTATAAAGTGATGGAACCAGATGACCTTGGTTTTTTGAATGTTGTGTTTTAAGCCAGCTTTTTTTCCTGATTAGAAAAGCAATAATATGTTCACTATAAAGATAATTAAAGCAGATTTAATAGCTAAAAGGTATGAACATCTTTTTAAACTTTTTAAAACTTTGAGAATTATCATTTAAAAGAAAACTGCTTCTTTAAAAATTGTAAACCATGATATGTGTGAATTTGAGGAGAAGGGCCAGTTAATAGTTAATGTATTTTTTAAAAATCATTCAATTAGAGGTTTTCAATGGCTAAGTCAAATATCTTTCTTGGTAAATGTCACATTACATTTCAAAATATTTTCAATTATCTTTTGATAATGATTTCTAACATAATTCTACAGTGATAAGAGAACAGATTCTGTATGATTTCAATATCATTAGGCCATGAAATTTTTGTATCTTGTTTTATGTCCCTGGATATGTGCCAGTGTCTCCTGGCTTATAGTCTATAGAAACTGGAATAGAATTCATATTTCATTCACTAAAGATTTATCACATATACAGACTGTAAGGTCCTTAAGAGGAGTGAACTTCTACTTACCTTTGTGAATTTAGCATCTAGCCCAATGGCTAGGAATTAATAGGTAGGTGGAAGTTACCTATTGTTTAAACCCTAGAGCTTTCTATGCAAGCTCTTTCCTCTCTGTCCATGGAATTCTCCAGGCAAGAATACTGGAGTGGGTAGCCATTCCCTTCTCCAGGGGATCTTCTGACCCAGGAATCAAACCAGGTCTCCTGCACTGCAGGTAGATTCTTTACCATCTGCGCCACCAGGGCAGCCCCTCTATGTGACAGTGTTATTATTATTTTTTAAATCACTTCAGCCATTACGTCCTACACAATGGCCAACAAAGTAGAAGGCCACTCAGTTCATGCAAATCACATATAGTAGGCTAAGCTAAGCTCAAACAAACTCAAAACTGCCTAAGAACACTGAAGCTCTTAACTTATTTTTGATTTTCAGAATCTTCTGAACGTAGAAGAAACCAAAGCCAGTATATTCCTAAAGAGTAAAGGCCAATTTGTATAATTTCAATCAAGTATCATTGCAAATTCACATCAGCCCCTACGATTTTATGTTTCAGTGAAGTTCACTTGTCTAAAAAATATCTGAGTATATTCTCCATGCCAAGCATCATGGTAAGCTTGAGGATGTAGCAGTAACTAAGACCTTGGTGTTTATTTGTCTAAAGTATAAATCAGACACTGAAAAATAACAAGTGTGATAAAGAAAAATAAAGGTGGTATGGAAAGTATATGCAATATTCCAGACAAAAATTAGTCTTAAAAAATTTTTCAGAGAAAGCACATCTGTTTTAAAAAAGTCATCAGCATGACTCTCAAGGAGACAGAATGCTACTGTCCTGTCCCTTCTTTATTCTCTTTTTCTAATTCTAGGGCCAACTCAGCTCACAGAGACCATTTGGCAATTACTATAACAAGTACAACTTCTTAGGACTGTTAAACCCACGGGAATTTATAGTAGCTAAGAGAGGTTTATTATCTGGGTAAGCAATTGCATGGTCACTTCAATTTTGCACCATCTCTTGTTTAAGCCTGTTAATACTTCAGGTACATGGGATCCCCACCCCAATTCCCTAGTTTCCTAGAGCAGAAAAGAATATTCCTTTACATTGTTTGATTCATCACCTTGGCAAACTGGAAGGAGAGTCAAATGCGCAGGCCGAGTGCCTTCAATCTTAGAAGCCTTATATAAGCAGCATCATATCTGACTCAGGATTTCAATAAATGTTCAGTGAGTGAATGAATGAATCCTAAGATAATGACATATAAGTGGGTTCAATAGTGAGAAAATGTTTCCACAGTAGTTACAAATAATAAAGGCTATGCTCCTAATGAACATTCCAGCCTTTGTGTCTGAGGGGTACAGCGGGCTAATGTTCTTTAAAAATTGTGTGGCTTTCTAGAGGAAAATAAAGAATGCAAATTTTCCTGAATGTACTGTTATGATTATAAATTAGTCTCTGACTTCTTACCTTAACATCTGTAAACTGAGACACAGCAATATCAGGGATGTTGGGATGGAGAGCAGGCAGTTCACAATACAAGTTGGGAAAGCAAACCAAAGATCCCAGAAGAACTTGTGCTTCCACTCTTGGTGCCTATGTATTAGATTTTAAAAATCTTTAACTTATCAGAAAAATTACTTTATTACCTAATCAGATTACACAGGGAAGTCAGAGTACAAGACAAAATTCAAAAAGGAAAGGGGAACACAAAAAGAGTAGGTTTTCACCTGTACTTTCCATATAAACTACTGTTATTCTCAATAAATGCAATGAACAAACAGAGCTTTCCTTAAGAGCAGCTAAAAAGCAGAAATGTGGCTGCAGCTAATAAGTATGTAGACAGGAATACAATTTTAGCTAACAGCATAAAATTACCCTAATTTCGAGGAAAAAATATACTTTCATTTTAAAGGCAACTTATGTATTGTAATAGATTGTTCTAATGAGTAGAAGACTCAGTGTCTCTATATTACATCTGTAACGACCTAAGGATAAATAAAGTAACTAGGAATGAAAATGTTCACTGTATCTTCAAGAAATAGGCACTAGCCTAGATGAGTTTTATGGTATTATGTACATGATAAAACACTACCTATACAACTTAATAAAAAAAATTAAAAATTATGCTTGGCAATAAATGCTGGAGAGGGTGAACTGTTGGTGGGAATGCAAACTAGTACAGCCACTATGGAGAACAGTGTGGAGATTCCTTATAAAACTGGAAATAGAACTGCCATATGACCCAGCAATCCCACTTCTGGGCATACACACCGAGGAAACCAGATCTGAAAGAGACACTTGTACCCCAATGTTCATCGCAGCACTGTTTATAATAGCCAGGACATGGAAGCAACCTAGATGCCCATCAGCAGACAAATGGATAAGAAAGCTATGGTACATATACACAATGGAACATTACTCAGGCATTAAAAAGAATACATTTGAATCAGTTCTAATGAGGTGGATGAAACTGGAGCCCATTATACAGAGTGAAGTAAGCCAGAAAGGTAAAGACCAATACAGTATACTAACGCATATATATGGAATTTAAAAAGATGGTAACGATAACCCTATATGCAGGACACAGAAAGAGACACAGATGTATAGAACAGACTTTTGGACTCTGTGGGAGAAAGCGAGGGTGGGATGATCTGAGAGAATAGCATTGAAACATGTATATTATCAAGTGTGAAACAGATCACCAGCCCAGGTTGGATGCATAAGACAAGTGTTCAGGGCTGGTGCACTGGGAAGACCCAGAGGGATGGGATGGGGAGGGAGGTGGGAGGGGGGATAAGGATGGGGAACACATGTAAATCCATGGCTGATTCATGTCAATGTATGGCAAAAACCACTATAATATTGTAAAGTAATTAGCCTCCAACTAATAAAAATAAATGAAAAATAAATTATGCTTAGATTGGGGATGAAGGTAACGTTTCATCCTTTCTTTCTCTTTGGCTACATTAAGCCATTTCTTAAGTATCAGCACTGAATGTTTATTTTTCTTCTTCTGCCTTCTTTCATGCCCAAGAACCATCAACATCCACCTACTGATACAATGTTTTACTTAATTACTAAAATACCTACACACTGATGTATGTTTAAGCACGCCTAACAAAAACGCTAAAACAAATCTATTAGAAATATAAAACATCTTCTATACACATAAAACAAGAATCTATCTCCAAAAGGGTTTCCTCATGTTAATAAACGCTATAACAGAAGTGATGGAGTATTCTAATCTTCAACAAAATAACTCATTTCCATATTTAAAACATAATCTAGATTTACGGATAAAAGGCCAGAGGCATAATGGAGCACAGTAGGCTCACAACCACTATCTCAATTAAAAATCAATTTTACTACAAAAGTGAAAAAAAAATCAATGACAGAGATTAGCTATGGGTTTTCTTTAAAGCTGAGCAATAAAATTGGGAATACTTGTTCAGGTATGTGGGGCATAATGGAAGGCACAACTGGAATGCAACTGTAATTAAGAAAGGTGACACCTAATCAAATTACTTTGTAATCTATCTGTCTAGGGATGGGGGGATTAACAAAAGGAAGATGAGATGTGCGGGATCTAAAATGAGGCTTACGCTATGGAGAACAGTGTGGAGATTTCTTAAAAAACTGGAAACAGAACTGCCATATGACCCAGCAATCCCACTTCTGGGCATACACACTGAGGAAACCAGATCTGAAAGAGACACGTGCACCCCAATGTTCATTGCAGCACTGTTTATAATAGCCAGGACATGGAAGCAACCTAGATGCCCATCAGCAGATGAATGGGTAAGGAAGCTGTGGTACATATACACCATGGAACATTACTCAGGCATTAAAAAGAATTCATTTGAATCAGTTCTAATGAGATGGATGAAACTGGAGCCCATTATACAGAGTGAAGTAAGCCAGAAAGATAAAGAACATTACAGCATACTAACACATATATATGGAATTTAGAAAGATGATAACCCTATATGCAAAACAGAAAAAGAGACACAGATATACAGAACAGACTTTTGAACTCTGTGGGAGAAGGTGAGGGTGGGATGTTTCAAGAGAACAGCATCGAAACATGTATATTATCTATAGTGAAACAGATCACCAGCCCAGGTTGGATGCATGAGACAAATGCTCGGGCCTGGTGCACTGGGAAGACTCAGAGGGACTGGGTAGAGAGGGAGGTGGGAGGGGGGATCGGGATGGGGAATACATGTAAATCCATGGCTGATTCATATCAATGTAAGACAAAACCCACTAGAATATTGTAAAGTAATTAGCCTCCAGCCAATAAAAATAAATGAAAAAAAATAATAAATAAAAATAAATAAATAAATAGAGGCTTAATTCTAATTAAATTATATATTTTTCCTGAACATCAGCTTGTCATATTTTGTCAACAATAGCTCTTCCTTTGTTGCTTTGTTAGCTGCATCTTGGTTAACTGCTGTTTGTTACATTACAAAGGATAGGAAATAAAAACTTACATTGAGAAAAGCTGAAGAAGCCACTCTGCCAGCTGCTACGATAAAATCCATAATAAGCATTGTGGCACCAGGCAAGCCGAGTGAGAAAAACTGAGGAGAGCAGTGCTTGATGATGGTATTGACAATGTCCTTAGGGAGAAAGAGAAGAGGAGGAAAATCACAAATGCGCAATCTGGGCATCAGCTAATCAGTATCCTTAAATACACATAAGATACGAAATAATAAAACAAGTAATAACTATAGGTGCTTGCCTAATAGGAAAGACTAATTTTAATTCTTCATAATAATACATGCTTAGTACTGTATTTCGTCAAAGGAAAGTAAACTTAGAACACTTTTTTTTTTATATAACTGACATCAACCCTGGAGAGTCAGAGGGCTCTTCACTTCATAGGGTTAAAAATCTAAGGCCCCTGTGTTGTCAAACTTAAGTGCAGAGTAGTTCCTCCTGCCTCCTACTTGCTTCCATGAGATCACTTTGAAGTCTGAAGCTGCATGACCTGCTATGTGGCAACTTGGAAAATTCTTTTTTAGAAAAACTGAAGCCCTTAGATGATAGACATCTAGCCTCAAAAATCTAGACTCAGGCATTCTTGAGGGAATATTCTTAACTTGGTTATTCATTCATTTTGCCTTTGGAATTTACCATGAAGATGAAGTGCACCAGGTTATATTACTCAATCCAATTTACCTTAAACGGAGCTCTTTATCCATAATTAAGAGTGTAAGGTAAAACACTAATTATTTCAAAGTAACACAAGAAGTTTTTTTACTTTTCAGAAAGATATATCATCTTTGATATTAATTTAATGCTCCTTAAATGAACTGCAAGTGATATACGGAGTCTTAGAATAGGAAAAAAACTTCTGATCACTGCATGACTAGTTGAGCAAATTCTAAGTCTTAAGTGCCAGCTATGTGTGTGCTTCGTCACTCAATCATGTCCGACTCTTTGTGACCCCATGGACTGTAGCCCGCCAGGCTCCTCTGTCCATGAGATTTCTCAGGCAAGTACGATGGGGTGGGTTGCCATTTCCTTCTCTAGGGAATCTTGTGACACAGGGATCAAATTCGCCATCTCCTGTGTCTCCTGCATTGCAGGTGGTTTCTTTACCCGTTGTGCTATCGGGGAAGCCCTAAGCATGTGCGTGTGTGCACTTAGTCGTGTATTAGGACATTAAAGGAAGATGCTCTCAATGTAAGCAAAGGATGGTTCTTCAAAAACAAACTAGTTGGTATAACACTAGAAGAAACATGCACTTAATAATCAAGTTAATCTCTCAACTACAATAGCTTGTTTCGAAGTCATTTTTCAGGATAAATGATGTTATATATAGGAGAAATCAGTAAATAAATTACTCATATAAAGGAATGCTTTTTAATTCTACACCTTGAAAGTCAAGAGTTAAACAGATTCAAGAATCAAAGATAAAGTCATAAAGCAATTTCTTAGAAAGTACATATATTTACCTGATCAATATGAAGTAATCCACAATGCATTATATTGTAGAAATGTGTTAGAAAATCTCTATTTGGAGAAACATCTTGTCTCCTTTTCATTGTATTACAAATAAGTTTATAGGCATGTAATTTACCTTGTTTATATTTATCAGTTAACATGGTTGCCTACAATTAAAAGATGTTGTTTCAATACGCAAAACCAAAAAAATACTCAAAACCAAATACTATTTGTTACATACTTAAGCAACTGAATACAACAAGCAATATATTCGTTTTCATTTATCCTCTGTTGGCTCATTTTCTTTACTGAACCAAATATCAGAATTACTAGAATTACCTTTATTACTAAAATGATACAATGTAGGTGTGAATAACTACACACTGTTTCACTTAGGGAAATGCACCACACATACCAAATAATACTTAAAAGAATCAGTTCCTTAAAAGTACACAGCATACGCTATAACAGAAAATTGAAGTTTACATTTCATTTAAATATAATAGCATAATTTTCTATATTCATTATTTCAGTAATAAAATTGATGCATCCTAAATAATAATTTTGCTAGGCCCAGTCCTCTCTATATAACCCCTAATGGCTAGTTAAAAACTAAGTGCTTTACAGGGAACTATATTCAATATCCTGTGATAAACTGTAATGGAACACTACATGAAAAAGAATGTGTCACACTCATAACTGAATCACTTTCCTACACAGCAGAAATTAACACAACATTGTAAATCAACTATACTTCAATGAGACAAATTTTTAAAAAGCAAAACAAAACATAAAACAAAATTAAGTGCTCTAGAAGACTACACAACAGTCTTTTCTCTCTCAAATGTTTGAGACTACATACTTATTTACTTAATGCAATTTTTAAGTTAATATTTTATATATTAAACTTACCTTAAAAAGCCAAGGTGTAAGAATTCTCAGTGGAGGAATCAAAACCGGTGGAGAAGGGGAGGTCAGGTTATCAGTTGAAATGCCAAGATTATCTCTAATCTGTAATTTTCAAATAAAACACAACAAATCTATGATATGAAAAGTGTTCTCTTTTCTGGCTTACCTTACCTTAAACCTGAGATCTGGTTCCTACCACCAACTATATATTCAATCATGGTTAAGTCATCAGTCTGTAGGAGGGGACTGGGGAGGGCATGTTATCTTAGGTTTTTTTTATACTTCGTAATACTTTTTCTTTCTTTCCTTCTCCCTTTTTAGCTTTTGTTTATTTTTTTACCTTAGCTAGATTCTGCCAAAGTTCACAGAGGTAATCAAAAACTTGAGCATGTATTTCAGGATCCATAATAGCGTTGACATCTCCCAAAATACCCAGCATCCTTCGCCACATTACAGTAGCAACATCAGCATGCCATCCCGTGAGAGTGCCCCCTGCCATCACGCTACAGCATTCGGACGGAAATTCACTGATTTCTACAGAAAAAAATTATACGTCAGTGTCAGTAATTTTTCCAGAGAAGTGATAAAAAAATACATAGGAGTAAAATTAATAATCTTAAATATCTACAAAAGTGAATAAGAGAAATGTCAATATGCCTTAGTGTTATTTTGTCCTGGTAAGGTCAAAACCTCACTAGTTCATAATTCCTTATTATGACAATATGGGCTTCCCTCATAGCTCAGTTGGTAAAGAATCCACCTGCAATGCAGAAGACCCCGGTTCGATTCCTGGGTTGGGAAGATCTCCTGGAGAAGGTATAGGCTACCCACTCTAGTATTCCTGGGCTTCCCTCGTGGCTCAGTTGGCAGAGTCTGCCTGCAATGCAGGAGACCTGGGTTCGATCCCTGGGTTGTGAAGATCCCCTGGAGAAGGGAAAGGCTACCCACTCCAGTATTCTAGCCTGGGGAATTCCATGGACTGTTGACTGTACAGTCCATGGAATCGCAGAGAGTCGGACACGACTGAGCGACTTTCACTTTCACTTATTATGACAGTAATTACTTCTTCAATAGTGCTTCTATCTAGATTTACCTAAGGAGAAAATGACACAGATACAAGATGGAGAAACTTAAGTTTTGAAATAAGGATCTTATTTATAAGTATGTACTCTCTCTTCCATCTAATAGCTATTTTAAGTTACCTCATCAAATTTAACAGAAAATCTCAGGCTGAAGGCAAATCCTGTAGGAAACAAGTCTCCCTAAGCTTGTTTCTTTGTAATTAAAACTTTCAAAGAATAATATTTCTGTTATTTCACAATTAAGTCAGGTCTAGCATCAAAAGGGATTATCACAATGGCATGAAAAAAAAAACCATAATCTAAAATTTCCATAATTAAATTTTATTAATATTGGCATGATTATATATAAGACCTACAGGTAACCTAGGGTCCTAGTCTCATTTCTGTCACCAATTATGTGATATTGTATAAGTTATTCAATAATCTAAGACTACAGCTCATCTGTAGAATAGATGGTTTAGGTAGGTATCATTATAGATCTCCTCCAGATAAAAGAAGTCTTTATCCTATGCAACGTATATAATGGAAAATGTAAAATCATTAGAAAGTCAGTGAAGGTTTTCTCTGCTTGATAATATCTCAATGTACTGATAATTTACAAAGTCATATGTAGTAGACATATATCCTTTACGCTTAATGTTTAACTTTTTTCTCTTTGCATGTAAAGTGTGCAGTAACTGATTATATTATTAAAAAGTTACTAAACACTCTTTCATAATAATAAAAACAGGCTTCCAGTGTAAATTCACTAAAATGAAATTTTTAAAAAACACTAGAGTTAATCATCACTGTTAACATCTTCTCTGTTCTACAGAAACTTCATAATACAGTGATAAATCAACTGATTTGTAACTACGAAGGATATAATTGGAACAACTGAGGATAACCGACTATAGACTAAAACTGTAGTAATAAATTAATGTTAAATATCCTGAATGTGGCCCTTATATTATGATTTTTCAGGAAGTGTATACTTATTCTTAGGACATAGTTGCTGAAGTGTTTAGACGTAAAGAGTCTGATATTTGCTCTTACATGGCTCAGAAAAAAAGGGCAGGTACAGTGGTGGTGGTGGTGGTGGGTGGGTGTGTGTGTTACGGTGGGGAGTGTGTGTGTGTGTGTGTGTACAGAGAAAGATACAGTGGTAAAATATTAACAACTGGTGAATTTATCTGAAGGATTTATGGGTATTCATCTTACTACTCTTCCAACTTTTCTATCAGTTTGAAATTTTTTCCATATGTTGTGGGAAAAATTGAAAATAAAAATCAAAAAGCCAAAAGACTGCAGGCTAAGAGGAAAGAAAAGGTCAGAAATAATCTATTGATACAAACCAGAAAATTAGGGCTATATAATTACAAGGTAATTGGGAATTAAGAGTAAGAGTACCTTAAAAAAAAAAAGCAGGGAGGTGAGGGAGTGGGGAAAGGAGGAAGCAGGGAGGTGAGGATGGGGAGAGGAAGAAGCAGGGAGGTGAGGATGGGGAGAGGAGGAAGCAGGGAGGTGAGGATGGGGAGAGGAGGAAGCAGGGAGGTGAGGATGGGAGAGGAGGAAGCAGGGAGCGGGGGACTGGGGAGAGGGAGAAGTCATGTGGTTTTAAATTTCTTCCTTTGGCCAAAGAGTAAATTTCCTGCATCACCAATGAAAACTAGTATTTTATATTATTCATTATAACTATTTTATCAACTGTGTCCTTGGAAAAAGTTTTTAGCATATTTCCAAAATGATTTTTATCTTGATGCTTGTTATATCATACAGGGCACAGCAAAGATAACTTTTTATTAACTTCCAGTTTCTAAGGCTTCCCAGTCACTTTTAAACATTTGCTTAAGCATAAAAATACTTCATTTGGACTGCCTAGTTTATAATAATATATCAAATAACAAAAATCAGAATGTAAATATCTTTAAGGGCAGGGAAAAAATGTTATAGCAATAAATTTCCCAAAGACAGAACAGTTCAAAAGACTTATAATAATACTTATATAACATATATAAAATACACAATCAAATTTAAGATGCATTATTCAAGATCTCCTGACACTAATGCTCCCAAAAGTAAAAACGGCAAAGATCTAATTTTAAAATATTGCCTAGGTCATCTGGTGTCTGAAGAACAGAGTGGTGGAGCTTCTCATCGAGCTGTAGATCCTTCTGTTCCATGTGATCTATATTCAGGGTGGAAGGAGAAGGTGTCTGTGACCTGGATCCCAGAGCTGAATGGACTGGAGAGGCACTTTCTGAACCTGTAAATATAAATTCATAAAATTACCATAAAGAGTATATTTAATACCCTCAATCTAAGATGTAATGCTTAAAAGCCCAATAAAACACAAACTGAAAATATCATAAGATAAAACAGATTATATACTGGATGAAGAGTTCAATAAAATCATGATACTGTACAAGATTCATATCTAGCAGTCTCATTCCATGTCTACCATGGAACTAGTGTGGAATGAGAACGGGACTTACCAGTTAACAGGGACCATCAGTGAAAGCAAGAATGTCTACTCCCATTCCCGGTTCAGCTACAGAAACTCTGGTACCCACTGCTACTTTATTGACTTCAGGCTTGACGCGATTCAGAAGAGAAACTTCCTTATTGCTATATGCCACTACCATTGCTGGCTTCAACATTTTTCACTTAAAAGCATATTTTTGAGAGCCATCTGTGGTTTTGCAAATATAAGCATTTAATTTTTTTTAAATGGCTGAGGACAATTTCAATGAATACTGAATGAATGAATACATTAGAATTTGATAATTTATTCACTAGTTAATGGATATCTGGACTATTTTCAATTTAGCTACTATGAATAATGCTCTTATAAATGTTCACATATAAACAACTGAAATAAATACCTAGGGATGGTCATATAGTAAATGTATTGTTTAATTTTAAAAGCTACTACCATGATTTTGCATTGGCCATATCACTTTGCACTCCAATTAGTAATGTATGGTATTTCCAGTTGCTTCACATTCTCTTCAACACTGGTATTGTCAGGGTTTTTTTTAACTTGAGCTCATTTATTATATGTATAGCGGTATCTCATGGATTTTATTTATATTCCCTGATTACTAGTAATGTTGAGTATCTTCTCATCTAAATCTATGTTTCAGGACAACTACAGTAAAAGGTGTTATTGTAAAATAAGAACTTTTTCTAGTATTTCTCTTTCAGTAGTAATTTAAATTCTCCAACAATCAAACTGTGGATCCAACCTAACTGGCTCCTGTCTCCCACTCAGCCTTCATTCTGCAATGGGCAGATATTGCACCTATTATCCATCAAAAGGGCATCAAACTACAGTGGGAACCAGAGTAAATTTGGATAAGACAGTGGAACTCTTGAATATGGGTCACAGGCTGCTCAGGCTTCCTATGGTCACTGTACTGCTCTGGGAATAAAGTGACACCTTTCAGGACTCAATTTCTTGGACCCCACATGTCATATGATTGTCAGGTTTAACCACACATAGAAAGTTGTTGAAATTCATAATTGACTGTATAAATACAGAGTATTAGTAAAAACAGTTTCTTTTTGGCAGTGTGGTTTATCTTTTCAATAATATTTTACCAAAGAAATCTACAAAAATTTAGGCTAACTGTGAAAATCAATGAAAGAGATAAAGTGCAGTGCCCCTTAACATTTTTCGGTATTTATTTAAAAACTGCTGCAGGAAATGCTCTGGTGCAAACATCTATAAAATTCTGCATATGATATTAGGAGTTCATAGAGTTCCCCAAAGCTTATCCATGTGGACTCCAGGTCAAGCAACTCTTATAATAATGTTTTTTCTTTTTTTTCTCTCTCCATTGTTACATAAAGATGAGTGGGGAAAAAAATAACACTTAAATAGTAATAAGTAATAAATAAAATCTATCAAATAAAAGCCTGCAAAAGTTCTTTGGTGGCTTAAAAAAATGCATTTAAGGAATACATTCCCTTGAGTAACTTTACCAGTAACCGTTGCAACTTCAGTACAGAAAGCTTGTTGATTAAGGCTGCTCGTTTCCGAGTCGATGTGTAGAGTGGTTAGACTAGCCACCTCTTGCTCTTCGGCACTCTGATAATGGCCAGAACCTGAATCCATGTCAGCAGAGGATGCATTCCCAGTATCAGCTCCAAAACCAAAATCTACAGGAAGAAGACATGCTAGTGAACAGATGTTCTGATTACAAAACAAAAATATTTACCAAAAGAGACGGAGCTACTTTATCAAAATAATTAAATATAAACACCCCCCCTAAATCTACTTCATATTTACATACCATTCAGGCAAGTGTAAACAATGTTAACACTTTGAAGTTTATAATTAGAAATAAATTTTTAAAGATCTTCAGAGCCTATTATTAACAAAAATAATGATAAAAGGACAGAAACACATATCATCACTATTCTTATCCATGTTTTCTGATAGATGGAAATATAGCTAACTGCTTTTCAAGTTTCACAATCTCTGAAAGAGATATGTAACATAAAAATGGCACATATGTGGTAAAAGTAATTTTTCTCTTAAAACTCATTTCCAGTCCAAGATTATAGTATCCACGAGGGCAAGAAATACAATTCTCCAATGAATCTCCCAGCTCTTCATAAACTCACTTCCCAAGATTTTGACTCTCTTCTTTTAAATGTTGGTATCCTTCACTGACTGCCAAGTGTAATACAGAATTATAGCAGAAAAGCTATGCGGTAGTAATACAGCACCAGGTAACATCACTGATGTCACTTTAACGTGAAACGATTATTCAAGGAAGATTCTGGGTAATGGAACATCGACTGTAACTGTACTGAACATACTGAAGCCCTGCCCGTAACTAGATGTTAAGTGTTAAGTCACTCAGTCGTGTCTGACTCTTTGCGACCCCAGGGACTAGAACCCAGCTGCCTCCTCTGTGCAAGGGATTCTCCAGGCAAAAATACTAGAGTGGGTAGCCATTCCCTCCTCCAGATCTTCTTGACCCAGGGATCGAACCCAGAGCTCCTGCATTGCAGACAGATTTTCTACTGTCTGAGATACCAGGCAAGCCCCCATGACTAGATAGTGGTCCCTTAAAATGACCGCATGAACAGTCCCTCTCATAAGCATGACTGTTCCTTATTCTAACACCAAGTCCATCCTAATTTTTTCCTCTTCTATGTTTGTGGTCTTAAGATACCATTTGTTTTATGAAAGGAAAGTGTTTTTTTTTTATGCCTTTAGTTGGCAAAACAAAGGAGTCTCAACTTGAAGTGATCCCCCAAATCCTTACAAAGTTTCACTGAAAATGAAATCAAAATACATATATAGGAACCAACATTAGAGAGGAAGGTGATGGTTATACAGTTCATAAGTCAGTCATGAACAGAAAACAAGTTAACAAAAAACCATATTGCTCAAGCAGTAAAAAGATACTTGCTGTCAAATTTTCGGCCATCATATTGGAAAGCGCTGAAAGAATCCGAATGACTATCTGAGCTGATAAGATCACTGCTCCCTGCACTGGCAGGAGAAGTCCATTCTGAGGGTACACCTGGGTCATCAATAGGACGCATTTGGTTTTGCTTATTCAGAATATCAGGGAGGTCTTTGGGAATTTCGAGGCTACCTGGACTACTTCCTCTTCGTGTCATAGTCTAAAAATTCAAGAAAAATTTTACCATTAAAAAATTTGTTTTTAGTTCTCATTAAGCATCTGAAATCTTTAATTTCCAAGATAATCATCACAATAAGTACTGAAATTTAGGGCATGGGGGCAGGGGGCGGGGACACTAACTGAAGAGTCTACGTAACTGTATGGAGTCAGAGCCCGAAGCACTGTTGGTCTGCCTAAATCAAAGAGTCAAATATCATATGGTGCTGGGCCTGAGACTCTGAAGACCTAAAAGGATCCATCAAGTGAATATTAAGTTAAGAAATTCAAATGGAAAAAAAAGAGGCCAATGGAAGAGGAAATTCCCTGGTGGTCCAGTGGTTAGAACTTCAGGTTTCCACTGCATGGGGCCTGGATTCCATCCATGGTTGGCGAACTAAGATCCTGCAAACTGTGTGGTACAGCCAAAATAAAGAAAAATTTAAGAAGAAAGGAAAATGTAATGGAGCTGCAGACTTTCTCTGAAGACAGTGGAAATCCAAGTGAAATAGCTTTCTTTTTTAAAAAAGCAACTCCACATATGTTTATCTATATAATTTCACATATATTTATATTTAAAATTGTGGGAATTGGGCCAGAAGACCTCTATTGTTACCTTTCCTGCTGATGGCTGGCAGCAGGCATCAGAGCACCCTAAGAGCAAAGATGAAAAACAAAGAGCTAGCAAGGTAGTGGCTTATAATGCAGTAGCTGAGCAACCATGTATACCAGTCTTTCACTCTGCTAATATAATTTAAAAATCTTAATTTTAAAAAAAGCCCTAAATTTGGGGTGACGGCTGATTGGAATAAAATTTTTCACATGTGTACCACACACACATATATATGTAAAAGGTATGTATTTTTTTAGTTTCTCTACCCTCCTCTCTAAAAACAAATAAATAAAATATCACTTACTGAGGCATTACCACTTCGAAGTCGTTCTGCTATAAACTCATCCATCAGATCAGGAACATTAGCATTGCTGCTGCCAATATCACTATTAAGAGGAGGCAGTTTTGTGCTCATGTCCTCTTTATTGACTAAAAACAAATAAATAACTATATATAGTGAGTAAAGACTTAACTACATTTCCTAAATTTAAAACAAACAAAAACAGCCACAACCAATTACCTATGCCATATCAATTATTTGCCAAACATGCATCTAAGAGTAATTTTTCTCCTTTTAGATTTAATTTTAAGAATTAGTAAATTGATATTTACTTTATTTAACTAAGCAGATGTTAGTCAATCTTCAGTACAACCTTAAACAGCAAGAAAGCTTATAGATAAGCACTAGTTGGGAGTTAGGTTAATATTGTCTATAAAGAAACTGGTATATTTTTCTTTCTTCCTGTCTCTATCCTTCTATTTGGAGCCTTAATAATTTAGAAATCCATCTTCCCCAAAGAATATTTACAAGGAATATATCCCCTGAATTTTAAGTTAAGATATTAATACGTTTAAATTCTATGATCTTGACATAATGTTGTTTCTATTCACTAATTTATTGTTTGAAAAAAAAAAGATTTTCACAAAACTTTTTCTGTTTAAAAAAAAATAGTTACTTTGAATTTTTTAAGACTATATTGTGATTTACATTAACATAGACATTTTAAAACTTGGGAAACTGACAGAAAGTAAGATATCTACTTATTTCACTATTATGCCATTGAAAAGGGGATTTCTCCACAACCAAAGGAAATCAACACTGTTAATATTCCTAATGAACTTCAAAGCATTTCAGGTTAGGAAAATATACTGGTCAGGAACTCACTGTGAAATACCATTATCTTTATACTACTTGGCCAGGCTTTGCTAAGCTGTCAAATACTGCCCTCAAGTGGCATTAATGGCTCAGTGCAAGATGCAGCGTTCTGTTAATCATGCTAACAAAACCAGGTTAAACAAATAAAATCAAAACCTACCTTACTGCTGAAAGTTAATTTTCTATAACTGTACAGTTATTTTAAATTTGAATCAAGATAAGAGAAAACAGTTACCATAATCTTGCTTTCTGTAATCTGTCCATAGAGGTTCCATATCTAAATCATGATTGGCTATCATGAAACCTTTATGCACATCTAAAATCTCAGAAAAAAGAAAGTAATGATAAGTGTTTTAAAGATATGACTTGCATTCTATACAAATGAATGCAAAACTAAAAAGCCTACAGCTTATTTGGAAATGGAGTACATGAAAGTAACTAAGCCCACTTTGAGGTTTAAGAAATAAGTTCCTCTTCAACAATTAACTAAAAATGTTGGTTTTCATTGTAGGACCCTGATTTCCATTACATTATGTCAAAATAATTTTCTACATTAAGAAATTAAATAAGTCAGCAGTAAAAATAAATGAAACCAATTATATAGAGCTGGGATCCTTTTAAATGTAAACTATTGGGGGAGCAAGGGAGAAAGTATTCCAACTCCTCAGTAATCTTAATTTCAAGTTCATGTAGTAAACACTAAAAACATTTGATTTAGATAGTCTTTGGAAGGTCATTAAATTTTCCTGTATCCCCTCTTCTCTATCTTGTTCAGCAGCAAAGAGGTTTAACTAAATGCTTTATAAGGGAAATTAGTAATTTAAATAAACACTTTATGCTGGGAAAAATACAGCTGGGGAAAGGCGCATGCATAACCAAACAGAGAGAAAGCAGTGACCATCCCAAAGCTTTTTGATTGCTTAGAGCTTGCTTCAGTTGCATTAAGCCAAACTGGTGCTGTCTTCTCCTTTTGCGCTCTGCACACTGTTAGTGCTCACCTGCAGCTTTCCTTCCAAAATAGCCCATTACATGACTGTACAGATCCCTCAGTGGAGCCTCTGGTGGCATTCTGTTCTGCCTCTGTGGGGAAACATTTGCCTTCGGCTTCGAAAGAGCATGGACAACAGTTTTATAAACGCCACCCAGGGAGCCCTGCTGCAGTCCTGCCTCATGACTTGATGACTTAATGGTACTACGACTACCTAACTGATCAGTTGCGGTTCCTTCCTTCTGTAATATGGCGGTGGGCATCTCTGTTGTTTCCTTAATTGTTTCACTGCTGGCTGAGGCGGCACTAATTGTGTCTAGAGGCCTGTACACACCAGGCTTTACCAGCTCTGCAGCACTGTTGGAGCTGGTGTGGGGGATGCTGGTGTTGCTATTACTACCACCACTAAAGCCACTGAGCTTTCGCAGTCTCATCTTCCATGGAGCCTCTTTGTTTTCCAGAGGATTATAAAACTGGACTGACTCAGTAGAAGGTCTAAAAGTAACATGAACACTATTTCGCTTTTTAGTAGCAATTTTCATGATTTTGGCTCTGTGAGTTACTGTTTCAGACAAGCTCCTTTTAGTTGGAGAAAGCTTGCTAGTGCTTGTAACATGAGGCATTCTACGGTTAACAGGTGCTTTTAGTGTCGTTTTCTTGGCATGCAAAACATGTGGGGCAGTGATTTTTTCATTAATTTGCACACCCTTAACCTTTTCAGCTAGTGCTATATCTATACAGGCATCTAATTCTGTGGCTGTTTGTCTGTACAGATGTTTTCTCTTTTCTTTATCACAAGGGCTACCTAAACTAGGTTCCGATGACTGTTTATCATTGTTTAGCTGTTTACATTTTTCAGAAGTTTTTGCTTTCATAAAGCTGTCTAACTGGTTGGGTGCACTAATATTTGTGAAGACAGTGGAGTTTGGTTCTTTTTGAAACTGTATGTTTTCAGGAGTTCCAACAAAAGAGGTGGTATTTTCTGATTTACTTTCCTGGTCTATGTACTCTAATTTATCTAAGGATGACCTTTCATCCTTATTTACTGCAACAGAGATCACCTCCTGCAAAGCTGCATCTTTATCTAACTCGTTTTTACTGTGACTTTCTTGGGTTTCCTTAAAATATTCTTTCAGGGAGGAAAGAAGATCATCATCTCCTTCAAGGTCAATGTACTGGATTTGTTCAAAAGCTGAATCTGCAAGTTCTACTGGATCTATTAAGTGACAGAGATGGTCATATATGCTATCACCAACTTCCAGAGAAGACTCTCTACTATGAGTGTCAGTGATGTGGCTCTCAGTGGATCTAGTTATTGAAGAAGCCTCTGTGGAACTCTGCAAGCTCGGTGCGTGACGGGATGAACTGTCAATGACAGGAACTGCACCTTTGGCTCGTTCAACAGTGAATGGTTCCAAGATGTCAGAAGTGCTGCTACTTCGAGGCAATGGCTGCTCCTCACTCAAAGCACCAAAAACTTCATTTCCAGTGTCTTCACTTTGCGAAAAATGTCTGACTCTGGTTGGACGAGGAAGTATTTGAGCATCATCAATATCTATAAAAAAAAAATAGAAAAGAAAAAGAAAAATTATAGAGTAGAAACTATACAAACACACACAAAAAAGTATTAATTTCAACCATTTTCTAAGCATATGCTTAAAAATAAAAATTTTTGAGGTTTTTTTGTAAGCTCAATGAAAGAAAATCTACAAATTTGGTTTTAAATAATGATGGGCACAAGCCAATATAGCATGTAGTATAAATGAATTAGAAAACTATCAGAATACATTTTAAAACGTTAACATGCATAGGACAGACAGTGAGGTGATGAAACATTTGGAAGTGCAGTTAAAGATAGAGCTGTGCCAATAAATCAAGCAATTCAAACTTGCTATTCAATTTTTCTTAATAAAGTTTCAGGTAGAAAAAAGTAGATCTTAACACAAAAAAGCTGATCTTAGTATCCCACTACAGAAACGCACAGGGTCTCATAAATTCCTGTTTCCTTCCTTATCAAGCAAAAAATATCACCTTTTCTTCAAATTTTGCTTATCTATTTGATCACTTATTACACAAGAAAATCTCCATCCTCTTCCTAAAGTTCTCTTTGTCAGGAAACTAGTTATCTGTTCTACTGAGGTATTTTACTTTATTTTATTATACTATTAAAATCTATTTACCCCTACCCTGCAAAATCTATTCACCCTATCAAATAAAATCAATACACTGCTAAAAAAAATGTACTTTTTCATTTCTGACACAAACAGCATTAATCTACTAGGAAGAAATCTCCTCTGCCAAACACTGGCCCATTCCACTAGGTAACCATTGAACCCTAAAAAATGCACCTACAGCTTCTTACATTTCTTTTAAAAATTACAGATTTGAGAGTCAAAATGGACATTATAGATTATTTAACTCTCCTACTGAACAAGCTGAGTCCTAAAGAGAGGAAACTACTCTCTCAAGTTTGAGAAGCAGGCTTAGTGTTCCATGTCATTACATTGTTTTTAGTGCCTGAAGTGCTAAGTATATGACAAGTCTTCAAAAATATATACAAAATTGAAAATCACAACATGAAATACTATTTAATTGTAGAGATATATACAAATTAAAACTTTTACTACTGATAAAATGTCATGTCTACAAAAACATCTTGGCATTTTACTGAAAGACAGAAAAATACCAAAAAATATCATGAAAAAGGGACAAAGAGTCAAAAGTCAAAAAATCTGATATTGGTATTCATTAGGCTTGTAATGCACAGATTAAAAGTAACAGAACTGTAAGTGATGAAAATGAGATTCAGATCCAGAGAGAACAGTTACTTGTCCAAGATCACAGATATATTTACTGAAATGGTGCAAGATCTAAAACTTTGGTTTTCTTACTCCAGACTCTGAGAAGCAAGTTTTCTTATTTATAAGATGGGGACAGTAATTCAAAATATTCTCAGGATCTATGTGAGGGATGAAGAGAGGCTGGTACCTCTGCTGTTTCACTGATATCACTTTCTTTGTATGAGGTCCAAAAGGAGCCACCTTACACTAAGTTCAAATCAAGAGCAGTTTGTGATATACTAAAATCGCACTATATTCCTGAAGATATACACTGAGACTCCCAATACACATCAAATATAAACTATCTCCTAAAGTTGAAACAACTCCTTATCATTAAGTTGAGAATACTTTTAAAAAATGTTAGCTTTCTTCTTCATACAGTTCACTTACAAATTCTTCTAAATGAAAAACAAAGCATTTCCGCAGAAACTTTATGCATATATTGTATTACTGTAGTAGATAAGTAATGCATATTTGTGCATCTTGACAAATGCTAAGTATTTCTGGTTTGTGTCCCATAATAGGTCATAAGAATCTCTGCCAAGAGATTATATTCACCATGCACTCCAGTTTCTTCCCACAAAATATTCTAAAAGGACTCATCAAGGAATACAGATTATATAACTTTTCTATAAAAATTATTAAGAATTTTATAGTTGGAATTATTTTTTTAGCTGCAAATTTAAAATCAAGATATTAAAACCTTATTAAAATCTAATGCTGAGACTAGAAAATGTATGAACTTCAGGAAAAAAGCTGAACATTAGTTTTAATGTTTAGTTTCCTTTATTGATAATCTCATACTTTTTCCATTCTAAAGAAACCAATAAAGATTACTGTGAAGTTCTGTTTTTAGGCATTTCCTCCAAAATCCAGTCTTCATGTTGCATGTTAGGAAATTTAGCCATTATTTCAGCTTGTTTTTTCCCTAAACTTTTGTTAGTACATATGAATATCTAAAAAACTTTCAAGTCTAAGAGGGCAAGGGCTTTGAAGACAATGAAAATATTTTTCTAATAATGTACTATTAATAAATCTAAGTTTCAACAAAAAAGCTTTCTGAAAGTTTTAAGTTTTAAATACAGTTCTTACCCGGGCATGTAACACTAATACTACTTGCATAAAATCAAAGAAGAAAGTAACCGCCGAGAGGAAATCAAAATCAGCACTTGAAATTAAGCAAAACTGACTCTAACAAGGCTTTAAGTTTAAAGAAATAACCCTGAACCTTACTGAAGATAATGTCTAAATGACAGCTCAATCATACACAGCTGTCCTGTATTCGTTGGGGACTGGTGTCCAGAAGGCCCCATGGAAACTAAAATCCACAGATGCTCAAGTTTCTTATATAAAATGGCCAAGTACAATAAATACAGTTGGCTCTCCAAACCAACAGGTTTACTTGTATTCAGCCAACCTTGGACAAGAAGGACCGACTGTACAGCCCTTCCTACATGCACTGTTCTAAGCATCTTACATACATTAACTCATTTAATCCTCACAACAGCCTCATTAGTTAGGTGTGTTATCCCCATTTTACACATGAAGAAACTATAAGACTTGCCTGAGGATACACAGCTAGGACGTGGAGAGCTGGGATTTGAAGGAAGGCAAAAATTAGTCCATGTTCTTATCTCCTGAATAATATATATTATGTATTCATGAAATAATTAAAAATTACAATTAATAAATGATAAATCAGCACAGTAATTTATCTCTATAAAGCTAAGAATCTTAGGAATCAAAACTTAGGTCAACTACAAGTATTAGTAAATTATACAGAAAAACACAACGGGTAAACTTTGTATTAGATTGCTGAAAATAAGGGTAGTAACAGGTTAAAACAGACATGGCCTTTAAAACTATTTAATTACGCTGCTTACATTTTACCTTGAATAAGTGTCTAATTAAATTAGTTCAATCTAAAGAATCACTAACCAATGACTGAACAAAACAAGAAAAAAGTTTTTTAATAAACTTAAAAAAATAAGTGAACATTGAAAAAATGCTTCCTATAGAGCCTAAAAAGTACTTGAAATGTCAAGTTTCATCTCTAGATTTGCTTCATGATGTTTTACCATTAAAGTGTTGGAAATCATCTCTGGATTAAAACGTAGTTTTTTCTGAATGTTGTGTTTCAAAAAGAGTTTTCTTTGATATTTTGAAAAGATAAGCTGTAAATGAAAGTGTAATATTAGCTTGTAACATGTAACCAAAAAAAAAAAAAAAACTCTTTTCACTGAATTTACCATTTTTCAGGATTTTCTTTTTTTATATTAACATGACCATATCTACACTGTCTGAAATAGCTCTTGTCACATAGTAGGGGCTCAATAAATACTGGTAGAAGGGAAGCATATCTTTTATATTAAAAACTAGTAGCTGCTAACTAGTAAAATATCAAGCTAGTTTCTCAAGGGGAAAAATTTAATTTATAATACTAAGGCACTACTGGAAAATTTTAATAATTTCTAAAACGAGGTACAGAAAAAAGTACCCAAATCCCTTTTACCAAAGCTAAATTCTATTCCCAGTTAATCACAAACAGCAGCTATGAGTGGCAATATTTTTATAGCTTTTGAGTTCATAAAATCATTTATATTAATACATGTAGAAACTGATGTTATTTAGAGGCTCGAGGTTTTTTTTTGGAATTACCTGAAGGAAAAGACAATGTCCTTTATGTAATTAAAAGAGTGTTTGTTTTTTTTTTTTTTTTTGCCTATTTGGGCTATAATGAAAATGTACCTTCAAGGTAAGTTAAGAATTATTATTAGTAGAGGCTAGCAAAAACTCTACATCTTTTTAAGACTAGATGTTCACTTTGTAGGTAATTCAAAGCAGTATCCACATCATTAAATCATACGGAAAGACTGAAAAGCAATAAACCAAGCTAAAATAATTAATTTTAGACTACTAAAATTTAAAATACTAAACTATCATCTACTCTTACCCTTTTAATGTTGTTTCCTTGACTCAAATTCTGGAAATAGATAAATTACCAATATATTTTTTATAAGAAAATTATACAGATTTAGTATTTGTTTGCAAACATGTTAAATAATACTGTGTTTAAGTTAGCTTCAAATTTTTCTTGAGATGTACTTTTAAAAGAATTAACACAAATTATTTCAGTGAAAAAAATTCTAATTTAGAATTACACTAGAATCTGCTGGTGTTCTAGGTGCAAAAATTGTAGAAAATTACTATCACATATTGGTGAGAAGGAATAAATTCCTTGATTGTGCAAAGAAGGGCCTACTTGTTTGATTAGATAGGAAATTCTTCTCCTGATTAGGCAGATCTTAGGAACAAGATGGGGCATGAGACATACCATCTTCTTTCTCCTGATACTCAGAAAATAAAAGTTGAAAGATCAAAAACATTTTGCTCTACAGTGCTCAATTCAAATAATGAAGTACTGCTAATAACCTTAGCAGTCTATGTAACATGGCTTAGACAGCCTGGAATTTAACAGCATCAAATGTGGCAAACAAATAAGCAGTTTTGAGAACTAACTGGGAAGAAAGTGGGCCTGTAAACAATTTCAGACTGAGACAGTACTTGATTAGAAAATAGTAACAACAGTTGCAAAAGTCAATTGCCTACCATGCTTATGTTCTTTTACATGCCTTCTATCATGAAAGTATTATTTTTGGCAGTGAAAGCTAATTTACTTAAGAAAAATTATTGAGATTTCTGACTTCTCTTTGTTTTTTCAGGAAAATAAAGACTGCTAGACTGGGCTACCATATATGTAAAAGTACAATCTGGTGATATAGGAGACACGACACGGAAAATGTGTCTGCCCAGACACCAGCACTAACTGCAGAGCTTTAAAAAATAAAGATCTCCTGCAACCCCCAGGATATTATATCAAAACCAGAGACAGACACAAGTCTGGGAGGAAATATTTGTTCAACATCAGATGAGTTTGATGTTGAGAACTCATGTCACTGACTATGTCAATGGCCTTGAAATAGTTCCCGGAGCTTAAGAAAAACTCTTCAAGGATATTCAGCGACTCAATTAGTTTAGTCTATCAATATAAAGTTATACCACATAGAATCACATTTACAACAATGTAGACTGAATGGTCATCTAACCCAGAATACTTGAGAAAAAAGGGCTAGATAACAATAGGGTACACTGAAAACTGACAGTTCATTCTTAGAAAGAAATCATAGTATGTTAAAACAAATATAAAAGAATTAAAAGGAGTGTCTTTTTGCCATGTAAGTATTCAAGAGTATCAGGTAAATATTTTTCTGGAAAATTATAGTTCTAACCAAAAGCTAGAGTGATTGTCTATGGGTAGTTTCATTGTCTTACTGGTCAAGCAGTTATAGAAACCTCAACTTCTGTTCTTAAGATGATGCACCCAGGAAGTATTTATTATGAGCTCAACTAAGCCCGCTTACATCAGGGGGAGAGATTAGACTATGAAAAACATAGTTCACGTTCCTTTTTAGCTTTCACTTATGTACCTCCTCTTGGGAAAAATGTCTGACCCTACCAGGATTAGGGATGGTGGAAGGGACCTTCATGAACTTGAAATAACATTATTAATAAAAATGCAGCTTCTCTCACATAAGCCTACAGTTCATGAGGAACTAAAAGGGTACAAAGATAGGTTGTTAAAAAATAAAAATCAGTAACCTCACCAAAAGTCACAATATGAGAGAAACACTCCTAAGAAAACGATAGGAAAGCACCCAAGGATGCACAAGTAACTTTCTTTAAGCCAGCACATTTTGCATAATGAGTACAGCGGACTCTTGAACAGGGCTCTGAGCTGTGCTGCTGCTTAGTCACTAAGCTGTATCCGACTCTTTTGCAACCCCATGGACTATAGTCTGTCAGGCTCCTCTGTCCATGAGATTTCCCAGGCAAGATTACTGGAGGGGGTTGCCATTTCCTTCTCCAGGGGATCTTCCCAACCCAGAGATTGAACCTGCCTCTCCTGCATTGGCAGGTGGGTTCTTTACCACTGAGCCACCAGAGAAGCCCTTAAGTTGTGTGGGTCCATTTTTTTGTGGGTTTTTACAAATAAATAAGTATGTACTACAGGACTACACTATGTGTGGTTGATCAAATCTGCCCATGTGAAACCACAGAAGTGGAGGGCTCATTGTAAAGTTACATATACATGGATTTTGGATAATGTGCATGGATTTTGGATAATGTGGAAGGACAGCAACCCTCACCCTTGCATTGCTCAAGTACCAAATGTATACTAAAAACAAACTTGCTTCTGTCTAAAAGACAAGGCACTATAAGATTCTAGTCATACAGAAAAAAATTTTTAAAGAAAAAACTAAGCTAAGGTGGTAGAAATGACAGTGTGTGTGTGTGTGTGTGTGTGTGTGTGTGTGTGTGAAAGAGAGAGAGAGAGACTGACTTGAAAGTGTCTCTAGGAAATTTTGGGAGTAATGGAAATATTCTATATTTTGTTTGGGAGGAAAGATGATGATGGTGTACAATTCTCAAATCTAACTGAAATGAACCTAGGAACTATGCATTTTATTATGCTAATTATGCCTTATTAAAGAGGAGATCATCCCAATATTTTAGATAAAGGGCCCGAGGCAGAAGTGGAAAGCTGACCACTTTCTGAGGAAAGATTCTGAGGCTCCTTAGAAATTGGGGCTTCACAGAATGGTTTTGTTATTTGGTTTAAAAATTAGTTATTAGAATTCTATACACTACCATAATCTAATACAAAGATGTATTCCAAAGCAAATTTTCGTTTATATACTTGATTCCCCTAGCTTAAATTTCATTACTACAGATGGTGGAGAATGCATTATTTAATATTTACCATATATTCAGACAAATGATGACATTATACAAGAAATTATAAATATATATTACTACTTCACCTGACTACCTGAGAAGAAAAAAAATCAGACATGAACAGAAAAAAAAAAAACCCCAGCCATTTACAACCCCAAATATTGGTCATTGGCACAGCACTAAACTTAGCACTTCCAGAATGAACTGCAAGGATAGCATTAGAGTTCAAATAACTCAAAATGTTGATTTCTCAACCACTTTCCCAATTTCCCACACCTCCCCCAAAGAAATTAACTTTGAAGAGTTTATTTGATTAAGCAAAATTTGAAAGCAGAAGGATTAAAAAGTGAAAAAGGTGGTGCAGAAATTAGCAGAGGTGGCACTACCTGAAAGCTCATCAGAAAGGGGAGTGAGAACAATATCAGGCAAGAAGGGTTTGGAAGTATGGATCAGAACAGGAGCACTTTTAGCACTGCGTATATAGGCCGATGGCAGAGCACATTCACCAATGGATCGGCTTCTCATGGCTTTAAAAAAGGAAAAGAAAGAAGTGGGGAAGGAAAAAAGAAGAGTGACTATAATGAAAGGCTTGTGTCATAGAAAAAGCAGCAACAGAGAAAACTAAAAGATACAAAGGAAGGAAATCTTAAATTAAAACATTTCAGCACGGCAAATACTGGCAAGCTGTAAGAAAAGAAATCAGAGAACACACATGACATTTCAAATGTAAATTCTTTGTGTAAAGCAGGAAAATGATTTGTTTTTCATTATTAGCAATTACAGTGGTGTAGCATTAAAAACAGCATACACTTTAATTAGCACTATGTTCTCAAAACTAAAGACTGAAAAGTTCGTTGAACAGAAACACTGAAAAGAACCCATACCAACAGTTTCAAGAGATTTTGGGTACCATATTTGGGCATTTTTCTGAGCCACTCTTCTTAATGAAGCTGAATTCCAAGAGCAAATTCCTACTTTCATACTTTTCCCTAATAAAGTTTCAAAGTTACTCACAGGTCTTTTTTAGAGAATTGTATGTAATTCATAATCTAAAGGATTGAATCTCATGGTTAGTATCTGTTCCTGATAGAAGAAGAATGTTTAATTAAATCAGTATCTCTTATTTAAAGATAACAGTAAATTTTTAAGTAAAAATATTTATAGAAAATAGCATTTGGAATCAGCATGAAGAATCAAGTTATTGAGAAAACTAAGTCTGTGTTTATTCAAATCTTAACTATATTACATAAAAACTTATATATTACATTAAAACTTAAAAGATTAAATTAAAAATTTTTTTCATTTGTATTTAGTTGTATTTGGTATTTTCTTAAAGGAAAAGTAACCAGTTTGCAAAATTAAAGGCAAATTTTGACACACTTAGAAATAAATAATAGTCAAGTTTTTAACTCAAGTACTTTTTAACATTTAGAGATTCTTGAATAAATGAAGGTATGAAGATTTTAAAAGAAACAATATTGCATAAAATCCAGTGTAATGGTGACATTAATAATACATATACACATATATATTTGAATGTTACCATCATTTCAAAAATATTAGGTTTTCCTGATTATTAGAAACAGCTGGTTCCCCAATGCCTAAATCCCTAAATCCCTTAAGTGTATCAGGGCCTTTGCAATCCAACCACAATATCCACTGAAACTTCATCTCCTCCCTACTGTTATTCCATGCTACTGCCATACAGAATTTTATACCATTTCTTGAAAATTCCATGCTCTTTCACAACATGGCCTTATGGGTTCATAATATACTTGGTCTTCTTTTCTTCTTGACACTCCTTCATATATAAAATGTCACCTCATCTGTGAAGTTTTAAGACTTTCGCACATAATTAATTTACTAGCAATACAGCAGTTACCAAAACAAACAAGAATTCCTCTTTTTCACAAAGCTTATGATCTATTTTGAGTGGACTGTACGTTTTATAGGCCTACCCGTTTTGCAAAGGCAAAAACTGTATCTTCTTATCCTTATATCTCCAGTGTCTGGCACATATGAGCTCAACAAATCTTTACTGACTGAGTACCTATATTTGGATAGCACAGCAAAATCATTTGAAAAAAACTAAAGTGTTCATTGTGAACATATAGAAGAGAAAACCAAAAAAATTACTAACCAAAAACTAGATGTATGCAATAGAGTTTATCACTGGAAAAGAATAATCTAAGAGTCCCTATTCCCCAAATTTATTAATGTTGGAAAAATAACGGATTCTTTAAGAGTAGCTTTTCTATAAGTTTATGTGTAGCAAAATGTGGAAGGTTGCAATATGTTAAGAAAAGGCAACAATGTGCCTTCAGTGTATGACTTCCCATGTAGTATACTAAAGGTTAAGCGTATTTTAAAATGGGAACCATATACAAAATGAAAAGAGTCTGACCCTAATCATGTTTTTCTGCTGGCTTCCTCTCCCTCTTGTGAAAGTGGCCAACTATTTTATGATCCAATTTGAAATAAAAGTTATGTTGACTTCAAGATAATCATTCCTTAAAACTTGTTAGAACAAAGATATAAACACAAAGGTAAAACCTAAAGTGCTGCTTATCAACACAAAAGGTAAAAGACCATCTACAGTGATAATCAGATGTGATTAAAAAGATATATTTTAGAACCAAATTGAATCAAATTCTCGATTCCACAGATGAATTACAAGCTTTCTTGATGTTTTCCCCGTTGGGTTAGGTAATTCCTTGGAAATAACAATTCCTTCTTTTCCTTCTTTTCTACCGCCAACTTGAAGCAAGAGCTTGGGCATTTCCCTTGGAACTTTCCCCATAATCACTATGATGTAAGTTTGTGTGCTATGATCCTGAATGAATTCTTCAAAAAGACACCCCTCCATCTGTTACTATCTTTATGTTTACCTGGAAATCTGTTAAGTGCCTCAAAGATGTGCAATCTACACTATAGAAAATAACTTACAATGAATTAGCTACGGGGATTTGGGGGGATTTACTAATTTAAAGCTTATTATCACAGAATCTCTGTAAAGCCACTGAAACTGGCCCAACTTCAATGAATTACCCTACAATGATCTCTTAAGTGTTCAAGTGAAAGGAAGTGTCACACATTTCTCACTTTAAATCAAATGCTATTAATAGAAATGATTAAGTTTAGTGAGGAAGACATGTAAACAGTCAATATAGGCCAAGAGCTAGACTGCTTGCCCCCAACTGTCAAATTGTAAATGCAAACGAAAAATTCTTGGAGAAAATTAAGACTGCAGAGACAAACGATAAGAGAGCAACACAGTCTAATTGCTGGTAAAGAGAAAGTTATTTGGAAATATCAAACCAGCCACAACATTCCTTTAAGCGAAACCCTAATCCAGAGTAAGGCCCTAACTCGCTTTAATTCTAAGAAGGCTGAGAGAGGTGAAGATGCTGCAGAAGTTTGAAGCTAGCAGAGTTGATTCATGAGATGTAAGGAAAGAAGCCACCTTCATAGCATAAAAGTACATAGGAAGCAGCAAGTGGTGAAGCAGAAGCTGCAGTAAGCTATCCAGAAGATCTAACTAAAATCATTAACAAAGGTAGCTACATTATACAACAGACTTTCAATGTGGACATAACAGCTTCTACTGGAAGAAGCCATCAAGGACTTTCATAACTAGAGAAGTTACTGCCTGGCTTCTAAGCTTCAAAGCATAGTGTTATTAACAAAAGTCTATAGTTTACATTAGGGATCACTCTTTGTGCTGTACATTCTACAGGCTTCTAACAAATGTATAACATGCATACAGAATCATAGTATCATACAGAATAGTTTCACTGCTCTATTTAAACCCTCTGTGCTCCACCTATTCCTCCCTCCTCGTGGCCCTGCTTTCCACTCCTTGGCAATCAGCAGTCTTTTTATTGTCTCTTCAGTTTTCCCTTCTTCAGAATATCATATAGTTGCAATCGCTGTATATGTAACATTTTCAGATTGGTTTCTTTCACTTAGCAATAGCATTCGGAGCTCTTCCATAATTTTTTCATGTCCTGATAGCTCACTGTACCTTTTCAAAGAATAATATTCCACTGTATAGATGTACCACCGTTTGTTAAATTATTCACTTATTTAAGAATATCTTGGTTGATTCCAAGTTTTGGCATAAGTTCCAAGTTTACGAATAAAGCTACTACAGATATTTGCGTGCCAATGTTTGTGTGGACATATGTTTCCAACTTACCTGGATAAATGCCAAAGGTGGTTTGAGTCTACAGTAAGAATATGTTTACTTTTCTAAACTACGAAATCATCTTCCAAAGTGGCAGTACCATTTCGCAGTCCCACAACCAATGAGAATTACTGTTGCTCCATATCCTTGTCAGCATTTGGGGTTATAAATGTTCTGGATTTCAACATTTCTGATAGATATGTAGTATTTCATTGTTTTAAGGGCAATTTAATTTCAAATACTATAGACTAAACCTACAGACATATCCGCATACAAGCTCAAGTTACAGAACTATTCATAACTATATTCTGTGTCATTTTTAACACCACAAAACTGAAATAAAGTGAAAGTTCATCTTCAGGATACAAGTTAAATTATGGTACTGTCATGTAACGTACATCTGATGCAAGGTGTTGGACATTTTCTGACATGCAATAATCATTAAGGTATAGCATTACAGCTTGACTTCATCTCCTTGCACTCTTGTCTTTCTTACTCTACACTTCACTCACTCTGGCCTCTTTACTCTTCCTTAAATAAAAGCACACTCTTAAGACTACGGCTTTTATTCTTTTCCTTCTGCCTGGAACACTTTTTCCCTAGATGGTTCCTTTCAGTTTATTCAGGTCTCTCTTCTTGTATGATTAGACAGGTCTTCACTGACCTCCCTATCTAACACAGTCCCATTTCTCTATCCTTATACTCTTCCCCCTTACCCTGTTTTACTTTTCTTCACAGCATGTAATACTGCCTGATGTTTGGTTTATCTGATTGTGTCTCCCCTGACGCAAGAATTGTCAGCTTCAATGTATTAAGTTTGTTCTCACATGTATCCTCAATGCTTACAACAAAGCTTCCACTGTGAGTACAAGTATTTTTCATTTGAATGACTAAAAGCCATGCATACATTATACTATATGCACAGTTTTAGAAACATCTTCAAAAACTAGTAATAGCAGTTATTTCTAGTGAGGTGACCTGGGTGGGTGAGGAGCAGTGATGCAGGAATGACTTATTAGAACACATATATGCTTTATCACAGTTTGAATTTTTAACTATGTACATTCCCTAAAAAATTAAAAACTTAAGAAAATATATGTCTAAAGAATATCCTAATCTAATGTGTTGCCCCTTTTAGTACTTTCTAACTTTATGTAAGCACCTTTCTAAACAAAATTTTTTATGCATTAAACTTTTGATTGGTCAGTCCAATGAACAAGCCAGATAAGATTTTGACAGAGGTATTACAAAGTAATTATAGTCAGGCATGCACTTAAGATGAGTATTTTAATCATTATATGCTTTTATAAAGATTAGAAATATGCCATCATGTTAGCCATGATTTCTTCTCATTAGACACCTAAGATGTTTTTGTGCTTCCTTAAACTTTTATCTTTCACATTAAGCATAAATTACCTCTATAATCAGAAAAATATATATAACCTTTAAAAAATATTCTATTTTTAAGTAAAATAAAGTAAAATTTTAAACTTAGAAGAATTCCTTCTTAACCAATACAGAAATATTTTCTATACATGTGACCTTAACATAAAATGAAGAAAGGCATTTCAGATGTAATCAACATGTTCCATTAAAAATTTCAAAATATAATTCTATACCAAAGTGTCTAAGTATTATATTAATGTTTATCCAATATCCTTTTTCCTTGTATAATTTCTTACTCTTCTTGCTTGACATACATCAGTATAATTCTATAGTTATTTTACAGGCAGGAGACAACTGTGAAAGTATTCTTTTGAACAATTTTAAACTAAACATTTTAAATTCTTTTAAACCCTTTAATTTCCCTATTCTCTACTTGTTTCTTCCTTTAGAACTCTAATTCTTAACACTTTAGAACACCTCATTTTATAGAGACGTATCCTACAACAACTTTAAATTTATTTAAAATAAGTATTTTTCATTGACTCTATAAAATATAGATATATTCCCACAAAAAAATTCCACTTTCATAGAATCACAGATTGTAAAGCCTAAAGTAACTTCAAGCAATTTTTGTTTCAGGCATGTGAGATATTGTCATTCCAACTACACAGATGAAGTAAATCAAGCCTAGAAAGTTCAGTAAATTATTCAAGGTTATCTGGCTACTTAGTGATGAGAGTGGAAGAGATGAGGACAAAGTCCTCTTGCTTTTCACTGCAGCACTCTTTCTACTATGATGAAGGCCAAGTTTTAAATCTGAGAGGTAAAGAAGTGAGATGGTAACCAGGTTCACAGTATGCGAGTGATCCCACATCCAGAAATTCTTTCCATCATTGACCTCTGTTGATATTTCCAAGACTAGAAATGTCTTCCCTACCTGTTAAAGGCAGCAAGGAACCTAGCAATATACTCTACCTTAGCCTCAGTTGCCTATAAAAAGAAAACGTTAATTCCTCACTGGAAGTCTGTGCAGCCAATATAATTACATAATTGTAGCACTGAAAATAAGCTACCCTATTTTTCATGTTTATTAGAAACTGCATCAGTTAATGCATGAGTTCTGTAGAGTGAACCAGAGTTCTACTTCTCAATTCTGTAAAATAACAATTTTAAATTATTGACATCAATGGTAAAATAAACTACATAAAAACAGTAATGTAAGATACATCTTACTAGCATAAAGGAATAACACAGTATGTCATCAGACTCCAAGTATTCCTGAAAAAAATTTTGCTACAGTTTTTCATTTAACAACAAAAAAACAACTGATAGGAAAACTGTGTGTTTACATACATTGTTACTAAGAACTATAAACGTATGGCTGCATACAATTCTCATGATTTTAAAAAGTACATACCAACAGTTTTTTGCCGTACTATACTCCTTGCCTTTTCTGTGCCTGGGGAACCAGTGGTTGTTGCACTTCTCTGCCTCATTGGGGCTTGGCCAGGCTGATCACGACTCCATCCTCTAGAAAATGACTTGTCAACTGAAACTTTCTGAAATTCGTGTCCCACTCCTAGAAATGCAGATGTTCAATCTCAGTGCACTGTTACCTCATCAATAACTGCATCAAATTATGTATGCCATTCTGCCTCAGATTCTTAGGTTTACTCATAAAGTAACTAAATAACATGCTTGTGTACTGAAAGGGTTTACTGAAGTTTATTGTGTAAAAGTCACATTCCAAAAGTGAGGCACATTTTAAAAAATACACCATCAACAATAAGCGATAATAAATCCTCTGCCACCCACTTGTTTCATATAGAAGTGAAACATTTGGACAACCAAAAAAGGATAGAAAATGAACTAACCAAAATCCATCCTGTGAAGGAAGTTACTCTATCTTTACCTGCCAATAATAGCCACTTAGAAAATAAACAGTCCAGGAAAAAGTAGTTTGCTGACATACTTACCACTCTGGGCTGTTAAGTATGAAATGTGACTCGTGTAATCTCTAGATAGCAACTAATTATTAATAACAAAAAATCTTAGCAAACTCAATATTATACAAGTCTTCCCTGGTGGCTGAGTAGGTAAGGAATCTGCCTGCAATGCAGGAGACCCAGGTTCAATCCCTGGGTCAGGAAAATCCCCTGGAAAAGGAAATGGCAACCCGCTCCAGTATTCTTGCCTAAAAAAATCCCATGGACAGGGGAGCCTGGGAGGCTACATCCATGGGGTCACAAGAGTCAGACATGACTTTAGTGATAAAGCACTATTACCAGTATTATAAAGACATGTTTCTTTGATATAATCACTATGTTACTGTCCCTCTCCAGCTTTTTAACATTAGACAGATATATAATCCATAGTCAGGGAATGTTTGGTTTTAGTTAAAACTAAGGAAATGCTTTCAAAGGAATTTCTCAAGTACTTCTTTTCAAATACAGTAACATGAAATCACCTTCTAAGTTTTCATAAAAATATGTGTATGATAAGAAGGAAGAGTGTTTTATAATTTTTCAGTTTGGTTAATTGCTAAAAATAAAATATTTAAGATTCTGAACTACTTAACTTTATTAGATATGCACAGAACCACTGAATTTAAGGCTCTTCAATAACAGTTACAAGGTAAGTACATGTTTCACTGTTGAAAATTTTTAACCTTCAGGGTAAATTAAGGAGGGAATAATTAAGAGAAATTATGACTTTCACCTTCACTCCTCCCCCTGGCTTGATACTCCCAGACCAAATTATTTAAACAAATTTATATGAAGCATCTCTGTGAACAACTCTTACCTTTCCCTTTGTGCTTTTTTTGTTTCTGTTCACTCAGCTTATCCAGTGGTAAATCACTGAGATCCAAACTATATAAATTTCTAGCTAAAACTTTAGTTAGTGTCTCCATAGTCAGCGACCATTCAGTGGCTAACTCTTCCCAATAGGTCAACGATGACAATACTGAGAGTAAGTCATCCCAAAGTTCTCGAGAGATGTACACATTTAGATTTGCTTTAATCCAGGCAACTATAAGAGTCTATAAAGACAAATAATCAGAAATAATAATAATGAAATATGTTCAAAATCAATTATTAAAAAATTATCCCCAAACCAGTAGAACTTTACATCACATAATATCCATGATATCCTTTCTTGGTACATAATACTTATAAAAGTAACACATGCACTCATTAGCGTCTACTCCAAATTTCAACAGCTGCCAATTTCCAACATTCTAACATTAGGACAAGTTACCAAAACTGAAAAGAAATCTCCCTAAAGTTTAACTACCCTTCATGGTACGTTACATTAATGTTAAGTACACATTGTTCAAAAAGAGGTAAGTCTCCACATCATTACAGATTGAAATAACTGAGTAATTAGTAGTTACTGAACTAACTACTAACATTCTCAAAAAAAGATTGGAATCACTAACTACACAATTTGAATACTCTAAAAGAAAAAGTTACTAGAAATGTATTTAACTTACTGATACATGTTTCTGAAAATTTGTATGTAAACTAGAGGAATCGGGTGGAGAGGGAGGTGGGAGGGGGGATCGGGATTGGGAATACATGTAAATCCATGGCTGATTCATATCAATGTATGACAAAACCCACTGGAAAAAAAAATAATAAAAATAAAAAATTTAAAAAAAAATTAAAAAAAAAAAAAATTAAATTTGATTTTAAAGACACCAGTGGAATTAAAGGTGTTCTGTACAAATTCAATCATAGAATAAAAAACTTATTTATAAAAGGGCAGAAATTACTGATCAGACTATACCCTTGAGACTTCGTAGAATTCTACTGGAGATAAAATCCTACTGAAGAAACAGTCACAAAATAAGTGTTTTAAAAGTGTTAACAAATTTTACATAAGTTTAACATTAAACATAAAGATAAAAATAAGCAGAGTTTATGACATAAAACAGTAATAACTAGTACTTTCCATTCCATTCAGAGAAGAAATTATTCCATATAGCAAGCAAAATTGTATCATCCAAAATAGCACTCACCACTGGGTTAGTTCTAATGATGAGGGGGGGAATAAAAGACTAATGAAGTCAAGAGGAATTTAAATAATAAATGTAGCTGATTTGAAAGATTTATTCACTATCAGCACAGAATTTTAGGTAAACTAGCACTATCTGGGAAAAAATATTAAATTGAAACACTACACTAAATGGCCAAGAATTAGATCTGAGATCGTTTTTATCCTTGACATTAAGAGCCATTTTATCCACGTGTTTATATTTAATGTCTTGTCTTTAAAAACACATTATTTTGCTTTCTGTTTCCCAAATAATATACTACACATGTAAAGTCAGTACTCTATCCTTCGGTTGGAAAACACAACATGTAATTCCTATATAATCAATTACTACTGATAATTCAAATGAAGATGTGAAGAGAATAAAGTCTTACAGTATACCGTGATGGGAAAGAATCTTGATTTACTTTTTTTTAACTACAGAACAACTTAAAACGAAGTTTTGTTTTTCTAACAATGCCAGAGACTTGGAAACTCATAAAGCAAACAATTAAATCATTACCACAAAAACATCTGGCAGCTTTCTGCAATCATATGAAAGTGTACCCCACAAAAGATAAAGTAAATGTCATCAGTTTAACACTTTTTTCATAGGCCTGATTGGTATTTCATCTATTCTGCTAGGCTGTTAGTTTGTATGTATGGCAAACATACTACTTAGATACACAACTTTTATTTGGCTCTACAAAAGCTCCTTTAATATGATTTCTGATTTAAAGCTTTTTTCCCCAGGAAACAAGTTCAGGGCTCAATGAATCTTAAGAAAAATTACATATCTATCCACCCATTTATCTATTTATTTATTTATTTTTATTGCCTGGAAAAGTGGTCCTGCAAGTCGACCTGCCAAAGTCATATTTTTTTTCCCCTGGAACTGCAGAAAAGCTTGTGATGGCATCTTCAGTACAGACTCCGTGACTCTGAGCAACACAAGCAGCATCTGTTCCCTTAAAGTAAAAAAATTAATTAATTTTTCCTTCTTGCATATATTTGCTTTTGGTTAATGAATAACTTTGAAATTAATATTTGCTATAAAAATGGTATTATCTTTCAATAATTCAAATATCTTTCAAATTTTCAGAACTCTTTAAATATTAAAATATAAATTTTCATTTTCCAAATCTACACCAGCCATTTTTCAGCCATAATATCTCTCCATCAAATAAAAATTTGTACAAAAGCTGATGAGTTAGGGGTGAGAATACAGAGACTGCTCCCATCCCCCCACCCCACAAATCAAGCAGTGACCTTATGGAGCTGTCTGAAGAACACTCATTTGTCTTTACAATACAGTTCTACCTTGATGCCTGTCTACCTCATTCATCTTTACAACACGGAGAAACTACATATCTAGAATTGTACCAGGTTCAATTTAAAAAACTGCATGCTACTTTAAGACTGCTGCTGCTGCTAAGTCACTTCAGTCGTGTCTGACTCTGTGCGACCCCATAGACGGCAGCCCACCAGGCTCCGCCGTCCCTGGGATTCTTCAGGCAAGAACACTGGAGTGGGTTGCCATTTCCTTCTCCAATACATGACAGTGAAAAGTGAAAGTGAAGTCGCTCAGTCGTGTCTGACTCTTCGCGACCCCATGGACAGCAGCCTACCAGGCTCCTCCATCCATGGGATTTTCCAGGCAAGAGTACTGGAGTGGGGTGCCTTCTCCGACTTTTAAGACTAAAAGAGCACAGTGAGCCTGATGAGAAAGCAAGGATCATTACTCCTTTCTGTCCTTTCTAGTTTGGTCATCTTTCAACTGTTTATCCTCGATGTGTACCGCAAGTCACCCAATCCTATTATATTATCCTTACCATGCCTCTCTTTCCTTAATGCTTAAGACCATAAAACTACCTTGTTGCACCTGGTAATTCAAAAACTGACTCAACTACATGCCAAAAAAAAAAAAAAAAACCTGACAAAGGGGATTTCGGGCAGGTATATAGACAGACTAATAGCCCAAGTCTCTATCACAGCTTCCTCTTCTTTGGCTTGTCTGCAGGCCCATTCCAGGCATAGCAATATGTGGGACAGTCCACGTGAGAAATGTGCCAGAGGCAGCAAGAGATCCCAGATGTAGGTATCATGGTTTTCTGGGAAGTGAGGGCAGAATTAAATATAAAAGTATCCCTCAACAAACAATATCTGAACTTATTAACTAAACAAATATATGTATTCAGCTCATGAAGTAAAAATCAGAGGTAATGTATTTGTAACCTTTAGGTTTCCAGTTTCACTATATGAAACAAAAAGCCATTTAAAGTCAACTACACATTCAATAAATAATGGATTTTCCAAGTAAAACTTTCTAATTTGTGGTCAAACTCCAATTCACTCATATATTATTAGATAACTTTTCACTTTATAATACAATAATGATTTTAATTATAAGGTCTTGCAAATTCAATGTAAATATGTGAGTAATCTTTCATAAAGCTATGACTTCAAGGGAACCTACAAAAATTTAAAGTTGTGTTCCACACAGAAGTCTCTCACTTTAAGCTGGCTCAAGACCATTGATTCAAAGCGTATGAAAAGAAAAAAAGGGGAGGGACTACCAAAGAATGGTTCAAAGTAAAAGTTATTGGTGGACAATAACTTGGGCTCTGAAGTCAGAAGAACCACAGTTCAAAACAAAGATAAATTACTTAATTTTACATGGTGATTCTTAGGCACAAAGAAATTATCTACCTCATGGGGTGCTACAAGGATTAAGAAAAAATTAGATGTAAAAAGATTAAAAAGATGTGACAACAGAAAAGTGCTCCAAATAAGTTAATAACAGTAACTACTTCTAACTATATCAATATGGATAATAAAAAGTTTTTTAAAAATAAAACTATTTTCCTATATGTAACAAAACAAACTAGGCATATTCTTTTACTGAGTACTCCCACTTTTAAAGAATGAGTCAAAAGAGGAAAATTATATACATAGTAAGGATGTTCACTGTCCTTCTCTCCTCCAACAACAAAATAAGTAACTACATGTCCAGCAAGAGGTTAGTTAAGGTTTGGTACATACATATGGCATAACACTATGTGACTCTATGTGGTTTGGTGAACCAAACGTTCACCAAAGGACAAACAATGATTACCTATAGAGAATGAGCTTCTGGGAAACTTTCATTTTCTTTCTAAAACTTTTCTTTGTTTGAATTTTACAATGAACAAGTATCTTTACAAAAACTGAAGAACTGCTCTTCTCATCTTTCTAAAAGTCCTTTTTTTCTTTCAATTAAATTTTTATAGAGTATCCATAATAAATGATACTGTGCTAAGAAATGTAGGAAATATAAAGACAAGACAATTAGTATATATCTTGTAGAGCATCTTAATTCAGTGAGGTAAACATACATGTATACAAGTAATTTAGGAACTAAGACAATTTTGAAAAGATCTGCAACATAGATGATGCTATTTAACCATCTCATCCTCATCTCTGTTGTAGATCTTGTCAAAATTGTCTTAGTTCCTAAATTACTTGTATAAATGTCCATCACCAACTGGACGGACATAATTTGAGCTAACTCCAGGAGATGGTGAAGGACAGGGAAGCCTGGCATGCTGCAATCCAGGGGTTTGCAAAGAGTCAGACATGACTTAGTGACTGCAAAACCACAAAACGACAAAGGTAAAAACACAGAATGAAAGGAAGAGAACGGAAAGAGGAAGAACATGTCAGGAAAGGAAGGTAGACTCTAAGGATAGTTATGGTAACAACAGGAAAAGATGACAGGAATTAGATTCTCTCAAGAAAATTTCAGATTGCTTAAAAGAGAGCAATTTGATAAAGTTGGCAGGTAGGAATGCATCCTGCAGGACAGAATTTAGGCTTGAGAAAGCGCTAAAAAGTAGTCAGGAGCCTGACTGTACAAGGCCTTGAATATCAGGTTCAGGAATCAGGCATTCATACACTCAAACATTTATTCAATCATTCATTCAAACATACATAAATTCATTTATTCATACATGCATGCCAGTATTCACTCCTGGGGAGGCCATCAAATGCCCACCTTAGAAAGATAAACAAAGGGATCTTGTAAAGTTTGATCAAAGATGTTTGAGATAAAGTGAAGGAGACCATTGTTGCCATCATGATTATTACCTAAAATGTTATAGTCATTCATTCATTCAATAATGAAAGCCTGTACAATACTGTTACCAGCCCTATTGAGACACTATTCCTCTAGAATTTACTATGTGCATATACACTATAAAAAAAAAAAGCATTTTTTTACCAAGTCTTTTTGTCCATTGATACTTGTACAACCATGAACCGATATATGTTAAGAATTCGTTTACACATATCTGTGTGCTCATCCAGAAGACTTTTTATCTCATTTGCAGGCTCAAGAAGAAATATGTTTGAAGAGTTTATAATAAACACCTAAGATAAAAGAAATCATAAGCTGCTTGTTACAAAATTTAAAGGGAAAAAAATCAAATTGCTAAGTGATCTACAACAAACTTAAAAGCATTAGACTGTAGGTTAATTCTAATCCTGCTTCTACCACCAGCTTGATATGGGAAATTTAAGTTCATTAAATCTATTTTTATGTTTATCTAGACAAATATACGGTTACTAGCAGGCACTGAAAAAATAAACCAAGTGAAAAACAGCAAGTTTTAAAAGTGAGGCTTTAACATAATAACCTTACTGCTGTCACAAAATGGAAAGAACAATAAAAAAGTAAAAACAGTTTAGGATAAAAGAGGATAGATACCTCAATCAAGATGATAGATACCTCAATCAAGGTGAACTTTCTGAATGAAGTGTTCAAAATCATCTGTTTTCTTTTTTCATGTTTATTGATTTTGTGTGCATATCTGTTTTGTTAATAACAGGCTGCATATTACAGTACTACTAATCAGGATCCATCAATATGTATCTTTAATTAAATTTATTATAATATCATTAATTATACTTTGTTATAGAGGACAAAGTTGTTATATTAGTGACAGGTAAGTGCAAAGGTTCTCAAAACACTTTGGAGGAATAGAACATTACATCTACTGTGAATCAAGGACATTTACATCTTCCATACCCACAAATCTGATTTAAATTCCCTGGATGAACTATAACAGAATATAGTTGTAAAATCATGTGAGCAAAGAATACTTAAGCTAACTTTAACATCGTGAAAAGAGCTGACTCTGTAGGTCTACCAACACTGACTAAGAAAAGCTTAAGAGAAGCACAAATAACATTAGAAATTAAATAAGGATGTACCTACATACCCAGTGGAGAATTTTAAAATGATGGTTTAGTGAAAAACTTTATGCCAATAAAACTGAAAATTTAATAAAATGGATTATATTTTGTAGATAAAACATAAACTGCCAAAACTGACTCAAGAAAAAATAGAAAAGAGGTACAATACAAAGACAGGGAACTGCTAATCAAGGTATCCCTGATCCATCCCTAAACGCCAGGCCTATGCTGCTTTACAGGCAGAGTTTTGTCCAGTTTTCCCAGAAAATGATCCCTATTTGACATAAAGTGTTTCAGAAACAAAAAAAGAAAGAAAAACTGCCAAATTTATTTTTATAAAACTATAACCCAGTTATCAAAAACACATAAGGACTATATAAGAAAAGTAAGAGATACTTCAGAACATACAGACGAAAATCTTCAAAAAAGTAGCAATTCAACTCAAGCAAAATATAATACTTTATGACCAAGTAATAATTACCTCAGAAATGTAAGAATGCCTTGACATGAGCAAAGTTTAATAATATAATGTACCTTATCAACAGATTAAAATGTGAAAAGGTAGACTCATCACATTGCATAAAGAAAAGCATTTAGCACTTACTCATTTTTTTAAATTTACCACACTAAGAGAAAAGGTAAAATTTCTTAATCTGAAAAAGAGCATTTATCAGGAACTACAGCAGATGTTTTAACATCAATTGAGCTTGAAAAGTTCTGCCTGAGCCTGAATATATGGAAGTAGTGGCCAATATTCAAGAACAAGACAAGGATTCCTCACTATCATCTCATTGTCCCGGGGAACCCAGTAACCAAAGGAAGTGACAGGGAGCAAAAAATGAACATAAATAAGGATGACTTAAAACAGAAAAGAAAAAGGTCAACTATGTAGCAACCTGGAAGAAAAATGTTCCTAAGAAAAGGAAAAGCAAGTTTAAATGACCTGAGGTGAAAGCCGGCCTAGCATACATGAGGAATACCAAGTACAGAGTGAAGTGAGGCAGGGGAAAAGCAGTGGGAGGTATGTTGAGAAATAAACGGAGCACATGAAGCAGAGCTTCTTATACTGCCAGTGGTGAGGTACAGGTTTTCCCCCAAGTCTTTTGCAGACCAATCCTATTGTAAAATACAATTTTAAAAAATGAATAGGAAAAAGGAAATGAGAAGAAGCATGCAAAATACAAACCCAAACTTCTCATCAGAATCAAGAGATATTAAATGACTTAAGTTTCTAAACTTTCACTCTCAATTTTGTAACTACTTGTGGGTTGGCACTAGCCTGTGGACCACATTCTGTGAGGAGCAATGATGTAAAGGCTTGACAGATCACTGGGAAGAACTCAGTGATAATGAAAAGTCACCAGAGACTTTAAAACAGGAAAATGACATGATCCGATTTATGGGATCCCTCTGGCTATCGGGTTGAGAATATACCACGGTGATGGAAGGTGCAAGACCAGAAGCAAGAACAGTAATTAGAAATTTAATGCCTATTCCAGATCAAAGATTATTGAGGCTTGAATACAAGAGGTAGTGTGAGTGCTGAACAGTAGTCAGATTCTATATACATTCTGAAAGTTGACAGGATTTGTTGTCAAATTAGATATAAGATATAAAAGAAATACAGGAAATCAAATGGCAACTGGAAAACAGAGCTGCCATCAAATGAAATGAGAAAAACTGCAGGAAGACCATGTTTGTTGAACAAGTATGTCAAGTTTTAGATACGTCAAATTTAAGATGTCTAGTAGATAGTCAAGTTAAGATGCCAACTTTGTTTCTTAATGAGTCTTGCTAATGGCTTGTCAATTTTGTTTATTTTTTCAAAAAACCAGCTTTTAGCTTTGTTGATTTTTGCTATGGTCTCTTTAGTTTCTTTTGCATTTATTTCTGCCCTGATTTTTAAGATTTCTTTCCTTCTGCTAACCCTGGGGTTCTTCATTTCTTCCTTCTCTAATTGCTTTAGGTGTAGAGTTAGGTTATTTATTTGGTTTTTTTCTTGTTTCTTGATGTAAGCCTGTAATGCTATGAACCTTCCCCTTAGCACTGCTTTTACAGTGTCCCATAGGTTTTGGGTTGTTGTGTTTTCATTTTCATTCATTTCTATACATATTTTGATTTCTTTTTTGATTTCTTCTATGATTTGTTGGTTATTCAGAAGCGTGTTATTTAGCCTCCATATGTTTGAATTTTTAACAATTTTTTCCTGTAATTGAGATCTAATCTTACTGCACTGTGGTCAGAAAAGATGACTGGAATGATTTCAGTTTTTTTGAATTTTCCAAGACCAGATTTATGGCCCAGGATGTGATCTATTCTGGAGAAGGTTCCGTGTGCACTTGAGAAAAAGGTGAAGTTGATTGTTTTGGGGTGAAATGTCCTATAGATATCAATTAGGTCTAGCTGATCCATTGTGTCATTTAAGGTTTGTGTTTCCTTGTTAATTTTCTGTTTAGTTGATCTATCCATAGTTCTGAGTGGGGTATTAAAGTCTCCCACTATTATTGTGTTACTGAACCAAATTAACAAAATTAGAAATGAAAATGGAGAGATCACAACAGACAACACTGAAATACAAAGGATCATAAGAGACTACTACCAGCAGCTCTATGCCAATAAAATGGACAACTTGGATGAAATGGACAAATGCTTAGAAAAGTATAACTTTCCAAAACTGAACCAGGAAGAAATAGAAGATCTTAACAGACCCATCACAAGCAAGGAAATCGAAACTGTAATCAAAAATCTTCCAGCAAACAACAGCCCAGAAACAGATGGCTTCACAGCTGAATTCTACCAAAAATTTAGAGAAGAGCTAACACCTATCTTACTCAAACTCTTCCAGAAAATTGCAGATGAAGGTAAGCTTCCAAACTCATTCTATGAGGCCACCATCACCCTAATCCCAAAACCAGACAAAGATGTCACAAAGAAAGAAAACTACAGGCCAATATCACTGATGAACATAGATGCAAAAATCCTTAACAAAATTCTAGCAAGCAGAATCCAACAACATATTCAAAAAATCATACATCATGACCAAGTGGGCTTTATCCCAGGAATGCAAGGATTCTGTAATATCTGCAAATCAATCAATGTAATACACATTAACAAATTGAAAGATAAAAACCATATGATTATCTCAATAGATGCAGAGAAAGCCTTTGACAAAATTCAACACTCATTTATGATTAAAACTCTCCAGAAAGCAGGAATAGAAGGAACATACCTCAACATAATAAAAGCTATATATGACAAACCCACAGCAAGCATCACCCTCAATGGTGAAAAATTGAAAGCATTTCCCCTGAAATCAGGAACAAGACAAAGGTGCCCACTCTCACCACTACTATTCAACATAGTGTTGGAAGTTCTGGCCACAGCAATCAGAGCAGAAAAAGAAGTAAAAGGAATCCAGATAGGAAAAGAAGAAGTGAAACTCTCACTGTTTGCAGATGACATGATCCTCTACATACAAAACCCTAAAGACTCTACCAGAAAATTACTAGAGCTAATCAATGAATATAGTACAGTTGCAGGATATAAAATTAACACACAGAAATCCCTTGCATTCCTATATACTAACAATGAAAAAACAGAAAGAGAAATTAAAGAAACAATACCATTCACCATTGCAACAAAAAGAATAAAATACTTAGGAGTATATCTACCTAAAGAAACAAAAGACCTATACATAGAAAACTATAAAACACTGATGAAAGAAATCAAAGAGGACACAAACAGATGGAGAAACACACCGTGTTCATGGATTGGAAGAATCAATATTGTCAAAATGGCTATTCTACCCAAAGCAATCTATAGATTCAATGCAATCCCTATCAAGCTACCAACGGTATTTTTCACAGAACTAGAACAAAGAATTTCACAATTTGTATGGAAATACAAAAAACCTCGAATAGCCAAAGTAATCTTGAGAAAGAAGAATGGAACTGGAGGAATCAACCTGCCTGACTTCAGACTCTACTACAAAGCCACAGTCATCAAGACAGTATGGTACTGGCACAAAGACAGAAATACAGATCAATGGAACAGAATAGAAAGCCCAGAGATAAATCCACGAACCTATGGACACCTTATCTTTGACAGAGGAGGCAAGGATATACAATGGAAAAAAGACAACCTCTTTAACAAGTGGTGCTGGGAAAACTGGTCAACCACTTGTAAAAGAATGAAACTAGAACACTTTCTAACACCATACACAAAAATAAACTCAAAATGGATTAAAGATCTAAATGCAAGACCAGAAACTATAAAACTCCTAGAGGAGAACATAGGCAAAACACTCTCCGACATAAATCACAGCAAGATCCTCTATGACCCACCTCCCAGAATATTGGAAATAAACGCAAAACTAAACAAATGGGACCTAATGAAACTTAAAAGCTTTTGCACTACAAAGGAAACTATAAGTAAAGTGAAAAGACAGCCCTCAGATTGGGAGAAAATAATAGCAAATGAAGAAACAGACAAAGGATTAATCTCAAAAATATACAAGCAACTCCTGCAGCTCAATTCCAGAAAAATAAATGACCCAATCAAAAAATGGGCCAAAGAACTAAACAGACATTTCTCCAAAGAAGACATACAGATGGCTAATAAACACATGAAAAGATGCTCAACAGCACTCATTATCAGAGAAATGCAAATCAAAACCACAATGAGGTACCATTACACGCCAGTCAGGATGGCTGCTATCCAAAAGTCTACAAGCAATAAATGCTGGAGAGGGTGTGGAGAAAAGGGAACCCTCTTACACTGTTGGTGGGAATGCAAACTAGTACAGCCGTTATGGAAAACAGTGTGGAGATTTCTTAAAAAACTGGGAATAGAACTGCCATATGACCCAGCAATCCCACTTCTGGGCATACACACCGAGGAAACCAGATCTGAAAGAGACACGTGCACCCCAATGTTCATCGCAGCACTGTTTATAATAGCCAGGACATGGAAGCAACCTAGATGCCCATCAGCAGATGAATGGATAAGGAAGCTGTGGTACATATACACCATGGAATATTACTCAGCCGTTAAAAAGAATTCATTTGAATCAGTCCTAATGAGATGGATGAAACTGGAGCCCATTATACAGAGTGAAGTAAGCCAGAAAGATAAAGAACATTACAGCATACTAACACATATATATGGAATTTAGAAAGATGGTAACGATAACCCTATATGCAAAACAGAAAAAGAGACACAGAAATACAGAACAGACTTTTGAACTCTGTGGGAGAATGTGAGGGTGGGATATTTCAAAAGAACAGCATGTATACTATCTATGGTGAAACAGATCACCAGTCCAGGTGGGATGCATGAGACAAGTGCTCGGGCCTGGTGCACTGGGAAGACCCAGAGGAAACGGGTGGAGAGGGAGGTGGGAGGGGGGATCGGGATGGGGAATACGTGTAAATCTATGGCTGATTCATATCAATGTATGACAAAACCCACTGAAATATTGTAAAGTAATTAGCCTCCAACTAATAAAAAAAAAAAAAAAAGATGCCAACTTGGCAGTTGAATATTTGAGTTCAGGACTCTTAAGAGTTCAGATAATAAGTCTCAGACTAGAAATAAAAAGTATAAGTTGCAGTGTATAGATGACACTTAAAGCCCTAGGAATGGATAAGATCTAGAAGACATCAGTAAGTTTACACAGAAAAGATAGCCAAGAACTGGTTCCTGGGTACTTCAGCAAGAAAAGTTCAGAAATATTTTGAAAAATCAGTAAACAAAACAAAACAAAACAAAAAAGAAACCAAAAACCTGAGAAGTAGCCAGTGAGTTAGGAGAAAATAGAAAAACAGGAGGGTATGATATTCTGAAGGCCATTTGAAGAATGGTTTTAACAGAGAAGAATGATCTACTCTGTAAAAATGCTGACATATCTGGTAAAATTAGGACTGAAAGACTTCATGTGATTTAACAATGGAGAAGTCACATGTGACCTTGACAAGAACAGAACAGTAAGATTTAAAAAATGAATAAATACAATGAACTAAAAATCAGTAACAAAAAAACAATCCAAAAGAATAACGGAAAAACATATTAATACGTCAACTCATACACAAGAAAAGATGCTCTATTTCAGTAGTGATAAAGGAGAAGCAAATTAAATTAAAGCAGGGAAATACAAACTAAAAAGAATAATATTCCATATACACATGAGTAGCAAAAATTAAAATCTGACAATATAAGCTATGAAGAAGAGACAAGGAAATAAGAACTTATAAGCACTACTAAGGGAATATAAAATATAATCATGCTGAAGAACAATTTGGCAATTAATAGTTAAGTAAAACTGATAACGTACAAATGCAACAACCCAGCAATTCCACTTCTATTCCCTATCCTAGGCAAATTGTCCAACATGTACTCAAAAATACATGTATAAGAATATTCAATGCAGCATTACCTGAAATACTGAGAAACTGGAAACCATCTTAAAAAAACAACTTAAAAAACCATCAACACATACACACAAAGACCATTAACAGAAAAATGATTAAATGCAAAATAATCAAAATTGTAATACCACAAAGTAGTTTTAAATGAATTAACATAATGGCTATGTATCAACAAGAAATCTCGAAAACATAATGGATAATGTAAAAAGTTGCTGATGACAGTATACCATGACACAATTTATATAAATTTTAAAACTGTTTAGAAAAAAAAATGCAACGTTTATCAATACACATTATGATAGGAAGGTTAAAGAAAAAACAACATTAATAGGGCATAACAGTAATTGATAAATGTGTGTGGTAATTTCATTGTACTTAAAAAATTACACTGAAATAGTGAAATATGTATTTGAAATAATGATTTTTATTTCATTTTATAAAAATAAACAGAAAGTGATCTACCTGCAAAACTGCCTGGGCACCAGCTCGTATGTTTTGTTCTGTGGCTTCTTCAGAAGCATTATGAAGAACATCTTGGTAGGTGCCATTTTTAGGCCAAGTGGAATTTCGAACATGATCAGCAACATTGGTCCCATTTTCCTGAAGCAAAATATCAAGTTAATACTTTATCAATTAAGAATGCTGTGACAAGTCAGTAAGTTCAATATGTAAACTGAAAAGTACTAGGTCCCTCTGTTATACATTCTCTCAAAATACAAGATATCCTGTTTGACTACAAAAGTAACACATATGTACACTGTAAAAACAAGTTCTCACTGACAAAAATATAAGGAATAAAAAAATCACCCATCAGGACCAGTCAGGAATTGTATTATTTCAGATACAGAGACATTTTTCTACCTGTCTAATGTATAAACCTCTCCTCTTACACTTACACACTCAAAATGGGACTGCATTGGGCTTCCCTGGTGGTGCACTGGTTAAGAATCTGCCTGCCAAAAAAAAAAAAAAGAATCCGCCTGCCAGTGCAGGGGACACAGGTTCCATCCCTGGTCTGGGATGATTCCACATGATGCAGAGCAGCTAAGTCTGTGCACCACAATTTCTGAGCCCACAAGCCATAACTGCTGAGCCAGTATCCCTAGAGTCTGTGCTCTGCAACGAGAAGCTGCTGAAATGAGAAGCCTGCACACTATGACAAAGAGTAGCCCCTGCCCTGACTCACTACTAGAGAAAGTCCCAGCGCAGTCAAATAAGTAAATAAATAAATCTTAAAAAGAATGAGATCGTATTATTTATAGCTTTGTAAAAGATAAATCCTCTTCTAAAGGACATGCCAGAATCCAAATGACTTAAATAAAAGAAAATAGCTTCTATTTATCCTACTTAAGAAAAATAAAATTCCTGTTATCCAAAGATAGATGAATACTGACACTTCAAACCATTAATACTACAGCTTTCTGCTGGAGTGTTAGCTGTCAAAAGTTCTGCTGATTAAGGAGTTCTCTCAGTTAAAGAGAAATTTCACTCAATGTTGTTCTACTTTTATTTTTAAAGTTTCTAATTTCTTTCTGCTTTTGGTCACTCAATAGTATTTTCAATTTTTTTTTTGTGGTATTCTGCCTAGAACTTACAATTTTAATACATAGGAGATTTAGTCTAATCAAACTATTGTTTCATTACCAGAAGCAGTATTGGGACTCAGCTTTGTCTAAGTAGCCAATACAATATATCATGGTCTAGTCTACACTGTTCTCTTAAGCTCCATACTTCTCGATCAGGTATCTTCTGAACAGTTCTTCCTGAATGACCTACAAGCACCTCAAATTCAAGACACTTAAAAGTAAATTCATACAAGCATGCTCTCCTCATTTCTACCAATCCTAATATAGCCTCCTTGGACATAATCACCACACTTGAACTTATTTTCACTCCTGTTCATGTGTGAATGGCAACTAACTTGGTTGTAAAAGAAAAGCTTTGGGACACCTTCTCATTCCTCATATATGATTAATCATCAATACTTGATTTTACCATCAAAGGAGCTCATAAATCTGTCTTCTCCCTTATATTTCCATTGCAACTGCCACTCTCCTCTATCAGGTGCCTATTATCGCCTTCTGGTACTTCCTAGCTAGTGTCCTTGCCTCCAGACTGGCCTCCAATCTATCTTCCATTCTAAGCTTGGTATGATTCTTCTGAGATTTGTAACTATCCATAATCTTTCCAGTGTCCAGAATGTAATCAGTCCATCATGATAGCATACAACTTACTAAACAGGATCTAGTTCTTGTCTATTTCACATTTCTTTTTTTTTTTTTTTCATTTATTTTTATTAGTTGGAGGCTAATTACTTTACAATATTTTTTTTTTTTGTCATACATTGATATGAATCAGCCATAGATTTACACATATTCCCCATCCCGATCCCCCCTCCCACCTCCCTCTCCACCCGATTCCTCTGGGTCTTCCCAGTGCACCAGGCCCGAGCACTTGTCTCATGCATCCCACCTGGACTGGTGATCTGTTTCACCATAGATAGTATACATGCTGTTCTTTTGAAATATCCCACCCTCACATTCTCCCACAGAGTTCAAAAGTCTGTTCTGTATTTCTGTGTCTCTTTTTCTGTTTTGCATATAGGGTTATCGTTACCATCTTTCTAAATTCCATATAAATGTGTTAGTATGCTGTAATGTTCTTTATCTTTCTGGCTTACTTCACTCTGTATAATGGGCTCCAGTTTCATCTATCTCATTAGGACTAATTCAAATGAATTCTTTTTAACGGCTGAGTAATATTCCATGGTGTATATGTACCACAGCTTCCTTATCCATTCATCTGCTGATGGGCATCTAGGTTGCTTCCATGTCCTGGCTATTATAAACAGTGCTGCGATGAACATTGGGGTGCACGTGTCTCTTTCAGATCTGGTTTCCTCGGTGTGTATGCCCAGAAGTGGGATTGCTGGGTCATATGGCAGTTCTATTCCCAGTTTTTTAAGAAATCTCCACACTGTTTTCCATAACGGCTGTACTAGTTTGCATTCCCACCAACAGTGTAAGAGGGTTCCCTTTTCTCCACACCCTCTCCAGCATTTATTGCTTGTAGACTTTTGGATAGCAGCCATCCTGACTGGCGTGTAATGGTACCTCATTGTGGTTTTGATTTGCATTTCTCTGATAATGAGTGCTGTTGAGCATCTTTTCATGTGTTTGTTAGCCATCTGTATGTCTTCTTTGGAGAAATGTCTGTTTAGTTCTTTGGCCCATTTTTTGATTGGGTCATTTATTTTTCTGGAATTGAGCTGCAGGAGTTGCTTGTATATTTTTGAGATTAATCCTTTGTCTGTTTCTTCATTTGCTATTATTTTCTCCCAATCTGAGGGCTGTCTTTTCACTTTACTTATAGTTTCCTTTGTAGTGCAAAAGCTTTTAAGTTTCATTAGGTCCCATTTGTTTAGTTTTGCGTTTATTTCCAATATTCTGGGAGGTGGGTCATAGAGGATCTTGCTGTGATTTATGTCGGAGAGTGTTTTGCCTATGTTCTCCTCTAGGAGTTTTATAGTTTCTGGTCTTGCATTTAGATCTTTAATCCATTTTGAGTTTATTTTTGTGTATGGTGTTAGAAAGTGTTCTAGTTTCATTCTTTTACAAGTGGTTGACCAGTTTTCCCAGCACCACTTGTTAAAGAGGCCGTCTTTTTTCCATTGTATATCCTTGCCTCCTCTGTCAAAGATAAGGTGTCCATAGGTTCGTGGATTTATCTCTGGGCTTTCTATTCTGTTCCATTGATCTATATTTCTGTCTTTGTGCCAGTACCATACGGTCTTGATGACTGTGGCTTTATAGTAGAGTCTGAAGTCAGGCAGGTTGATTCCTCCAGTTCCATTCTTCTTTCTCAAGATTACTTTGGCTATTCGAGGTTTTTTGTATTTCCATACAAATTGTGAAATTCTTTGGTCTACTTCTGTGAAAAATACCGTTGGTAACTTGATAGGGATTGCATTGAATCTATAGATTGCTTTGGGTAGAATAGCCATTTTGACAATATTGATTCTTCCAATCCATGAACACGGTATGTTTCTCCATCTGTTTGTGTCCTCTTTGATTTCTTTCATCAGTGTTTTATAGTTTTCTATGTATAGGTCTTTTGTTTCTTTAGGTAGATATACTCCTAAGTATTTTATTCTTTTTGTTGCAATGGTGAATGGTATTGTTTCTTTAATTTCTCTTTCTGTTTTTTCATTGTTAGTATATAGGAATGCAAGGGATTTCTGTGTGTTAATTTTATATCCTGCAACTGTACTATATTCATTGATTAGCTCTAGTAATTTTCTGGTAGAGTCTTTAGGGTTTTGTATGTAGAGGATCATGTCATCTGCAAACAGTGAGAGTTTCACTTCTTCTTTTCCTATCTGGATTCCTTTTACTTCTTTTTCTGCTCTGATTGCTGTGGCCAAAACTTCCAACACTATGTTGAATAGTAGTGGTGAGAGTGGGCACCCTTGTCTTGTTCCTGATTTCAGGGGAAATGCTTTCAATTTTTCACCACTGAGGGTGATGCTTGCTGTGGGTTTGTCATATATAGCTTTTATTATGTTGAGGTATGTTCCTTCTATTCCTGCTTTCTGGAGAGTTTTAATCATAAATGAGTGTTGAATTTTGTCAAAGGCTTTCTCTGCATCTATTGAGATAATCATATGCTTTTTATCTTTCAATTTGTCAATGTGGTATATTACATTGATTGATTTGCAGATATTACAGAATCCTTGCATTCCTGGGATAAAGCCCACTTGGTCATGATGTATGATTTTTTGAATATGTTGTTGGATTCTGCTTGCTAGAATTTTGTTAAGGATTTTTGCATCTATGTTCATCAGTGATATTGGCCTGTAGTTTTCTTTCTTTGTGACATCTTTGTCTGGTTTTGGGATTAGGGTGATGGTGGCCTCATAGAATGAGTTTGGAAGCTTACCTTCATCTGCAATTTTCTGGAAGAGTTTGAGTAAGATAGGTGTTAGCTCTTCTCTAAATTTTTGGTAGAATTCAGCTGTGAAGCCATCTGGTCCTGGGCTTTTGTTTGCTGGAAGATTTTTGATTACAGTTTCGATTTCCTTGCTTGTGATGGGTCTGTTAAGATCTTCTATTTCTTCCTGGTTCAGTTTTGGAAAGTTATACTTTTCTAAGCATTTGTCCATTTCATCCAAGTTGTCCATTTTATTGGCATAGAGCTGCTGGTAGTAGTCTCTTATGATCCTTTGTATTTCAGTGTTGTCTGTTGTGATCTCTCCATTTTCATTTCTAATTTTGTTAATTTGGTTCTTCTCTCTTTGCTTCTTAATGAGTCTTGCTAATGGCTTGTCAATTTTGTTTATTTTTTCAAAAAACCAGCTTTTAGCTTTGTTGATTTTTGCTATGGTCTCTTTAGTTTCTTTTGCATTTATTTCTGCCCTGATTTTTAAGATTTCTTTCCTTCTGCTAACCCTGGGGTTCTTCATTTCTTCCTTCTCTAGTTGCTCTAGGTGTAGAGTTAGGTTATTTATTTGGTTTTTTTCTTGTTTCTTGATGTAAGCCTGTAATGCTATGAACCTTCCCCTTAGCACTGCTTTTACAGTGTCCCATAGGTTTTGGGTTGTTGTGTTTTCATTTTCATTCATTTCTATACATATTTTGATTTCTTTTTTGATTTCTTCTATGATTTGTTGGTTATTCAGAAGCGTGTTATTTAGCCTCCATATGTTTGAATTTTTAACAATTTTTTTCCTGTAATTGAGATCTAATCTTACTGCACTGTGGTCAGAAAAGATGACTGGAATGATTTCAATTTTTTTGAATTTTCCAAGACCAGATTTATGGCCCAGGATGTGATCTATTCTGGAGAAGGTTCCGTGTGCACTTGAGAAAAAGGTGAAGTTGATTGTTTTGGGGTGAAATGACCTATAGATATCAATTAGGTCTAGCTGGTCCATTGTGTCATTTAAGGTTTGTGTTTCCTTGTTAATTTTCTGTTTAGTTGATCTATCCAGAGTTGTGAGTGGGGTATTAAAGTCTCCCACTATTATTGTGTTACTATTAATTTCCTCTTTCATACTCGTTAGTGTTTGCCGTACATATTGTGGTGCTCCTATGTTGGGTGCCTATATATTTATAATTGTTATATCTTCTTCTTGGATTGATCCTTTGATCATTATGTAGTGTCCTTCTTTGTCTCTTTTCACATCCTTTATTTGAAAGTCTATTTTATCTGATATGAGTATTGCGACTCCTGCTTTCTTTTGGTCTCCGTTTGCGTGAAATATTTTTTTCCAGCCCTTCACTTTTAGTCTGTATGTGTCTCTTGTTTTGAGGTGGGTCTCTTGTAGACAGCATATATAGGGGTCTTGTTTTTGTATCCATTCAGCCAATCTTTGTCTTTTGGTTGGGGCATTCAACCCATTTACATTTAAGATAATTATTGATAGGTGTGGTCCCGTTGCCATTTACTTTGTTGTTTTGGGTTCACGTTTATACAACCTTTCTGCATTTCCTGTCTAGAGAAGATCCTTTAGCATTTGTTGAAGAGCTGGTTTGGTGGTGCTGAATTCTCTCAGCTTTTGCTTATCTGTAAAGCTTTTGAATTCTCCTTCATATCTGAATGAGATCCTTGCTGGATACAGTAATCTAGGTTGTAGGTTATTCTCTTTCATTACTTTCAGTACGTCCTGCCATTCCCTTCTGGCCTGGAGGGTTTCTATTGATAGATCAGCTGTTATCCTTATGGGGATCCCTTTGTGTGTTATTTGTTGTTTCTCCCTTGTTGTTTTTAATATTTGTTCTTTGTGTTTGATCTTTGTTAATTTGATTAATATGTGTCTTGGGGTGTTTCGCCTTGGGTTTATCCTGTTTGGGACTCTCTGGGTTTCTTGGACTTGGGTGGCTATTTCCTTCCCCATTTTAGGGAAGTTTTCAGCTATTATCTCCTCGCGTATTTTCTCATGGCCTTTCTTTTTGTCTTCTTCTTCTGGAATTCCTATGATTCGAATGTTGGGGCGTTTCACATTGTCCCAGAGGTCCCTGAGGTTGTCCTCATTTCTTTTGATCCTTTTTTCTTTTTTCCTCTCTGCTTCATTTATTTCCACCATTTTATCTTCTATCTCACTTATCCTATCTTCTGCTTCCGTTAGTCTACTCTTGGTTCCCTGCAAAGTGTTTTTGATCTCATTCATTGCATTATTCATTTTTAATTGACTCTTTTTTATTTCTTCTAGGTCTTTATTAAACATTTCTTGTATCTTTTCAATCTGTCTCCAGGCTATTTATCTGTAACTCCATTTTGTTTTCAAGATTTTGGATCATTTTTATTATCATTATTCTAAATTCTTTTTCAGGTAGATTCCCTATCTCCTCCTCTTTTGTTTGACTTGGTGGGCATTTTTCATGTTCCTTTACCTGTTGGGTATTTCTTTGCCTCTTCATCTTGTTTAGATTGCTGTGTCTGGAGTGGGCTTTCTGTATTCTGGAGGTCTGTGGTTCCTTTTTATTGTGGAGGATTTACCCCGTGGGTGGGGTTAGACGATTGGCTTGTCAAGGTTTCCTGGTTAGGGAAGCTTGCGTCAGTGTTCTGGTGCGTGGAATTTGATTTCTTCTCTTTGGAGAGCAATGGAGTGCCCAGTAATGAGTTTTGAGATGGGTCTATGTGTTAGGTGTGTCCTTGGGCAGCCTGTATGTTGATGTTCACGGCTATGTTCCTGCATTGCTGGAGAATTTGCGTGGTATGTCTTGCTCTAAAACTTATTGGCTCTTGGGTGGTAGTTGGTTTCAGTGTAGGTATAGAGGCTTTTGGACGGTCACTTATTACTTAAAGTTTCATGTAGTCAGGAGTTTTCTGGTGTTCTCGGGTTTTGGGCTTAAGTCTCCTGCCTCTGGATTTCAGTTTTATTCTTCCTGTAGTCTCAGGACTTCTCCAACTATACAGCACTGATAAGAAAACTTCTAGGTTAATGGTGAAAAGATTCTCCCCCGTTAGGGACACCCAGAGAGGTTCACAGAGTTACATGAAGAAGAGGAGAGGGAGGAGGGAGATAGAGATGAGCAGGAGGAGAAAAAGGGGGACTCAAGAGGAGAGAGACAGATCTACGCAGCTGTCTGCTCCCAGAGTGTTCTCCGTAGCCCAGTCACCTACAAAGATTCACAGAATTGTATTGGGAAGAGAAGGGGAAAGGAGGAAATAGAGGTGTTCTGAGGTAGAAAACAGAGAGTCAAGATTGGGAGAGAATAATCTTCGGTTTAAAAATAGGGCTTCTCTTCTTTTTTTTTTTTGTAAGGTTATAGTGTATTGAAAATGAAAATTAAGGAGTAGTAGAGGAGTACTAGAGGACTTTAAAAGAAATAAGAGAAAAAGAAAAATAGAAAATAGAAGAGAAAAAGGAAAGAAAAAAAAAAAGAAGAGAAAAAAAGAAAAAAAAAGAAAGAAAAAAAAATTTTTTTTTCCCTAATTAAAAAATCGTAAAAATCTATGGAAATGAAAATTAAGGAGTAATGGGGGAGTAATAGGGGATTTTAAAGGAAAATAAAAGAGAAAAAATAAAAAATAAAAAAAAAATAATAAAAAAGAAAAAAAAAAAAGAGAGAAAAAAGTAAAATTATATCTAGGAGTTTCTCTGGAGCTGTTGCAGTCAGTGTGGGTTCGGCTCAGTTTCAGATAGCTCCTCGTTCCAGCTTACACTTCTCGGTATCTACAGGCCCCTTACGGTGTAGTTGGTGTTTTCTAGAGGGATTTTAATCTGTTGCACCAGTCCCTTCTGAGGCGGTTCCCTTTGTTTATTTGGCTTCTGTTTGCCGGTCTCTTCAGAGCCTCATTTCCGCCCTGACACAGGCGGGCAGAGGTGGACTCTTATTCAGGTAGCTACTTCCGTCCTTCTGCGGGGCAGGGAGGGGCTGGCGCTGCCGGGCGGGACTGGCGCCGCGGGGAGGGGGTTGCGCCGCGGGGATGGGCTGACGCTGCTTTCTCCGCCTGCGCTGCTCAGGCTCCCGGCTGCTCTACATGGAGCACGGCCCGCGCTGCGCGAGGTTCCAGCCCTCGGGTGTTCCACAAAAGCGCGGAGCGAAAAGCTGCGCCTGCTCTCTGTGCCTTCCCCGTCAGAGCGGTCCAGGCAGCCAGGGGCTTGGTGGGCGCACTCTCCCCAGGTGTGGCGCGCCCACTCCCCTCCGCGTCCCCAGCCCCAGTCCCCACGCGCGCCGGCCGGGTGCCTGCGCCCTGTGTCTCGCCGCGACCTTCCCCTCCCCCCTGCCTCCTGCCTCCGGCGGGGCTGGGCCGGTCCGCAGCCTGCGCGCTCTTCTCTGGATTTTCTTAGTCTCTTTGTTCTGCGAACGGCAGGCAGTGTGTTCAGGCCGGTTAATTTACTCTCTCTCCTTTGGTCTCCCACAGTTCAAGTTGGCAACTCACAGAAGCTCCCTCCGATTCTCCTCAGGGCACTCAGGCCCGGACCCTACTCCAAGCAATGCTGCCTAAGATTCCCTTCCCAGGACGGATCTCCATCCTTAGCTCTTTTGTCTCACTTTTAATCTTTTATATTTTGTCCTACCTCCTTTCGAAGACAATGGGCTGCTTTTCTGGGCGCCTGATGACCTCAGCTAGCGATCAGAAGTTGTTTTGCGAAGTTTGCTCTGCGTTCAGTTATTCTTTTGATGAATTTGTAGGAGAGAGTGGTCTGCCCGTCCTACTCCTCCGCCATCTTGGCTCCTCCCTCTATTTCACATTTCTTATCACTCTCAACCACCGACTCTTGGCTACAGCCAAATAAAAGTATTTGCAGTGTATGTACTACAGCATCCATTTTGATTTAGTCTCACAGTTTTTTTTTTTTTCTTTACAGTTTTGTTTTGACTGGGATGCGCAGCTTGCAAGATCTTACTTACCCAACAAAAGATGAATCTGGGCCCCAGCCGTGAAAGTACCACTTCCTAACCACTGGACCACCAGGGAATTCCCACCACACTTTAAAATATTATACCTTTTGTAATACCATCCAATTTTGATCTAAACAATGACTGAAAGAATCAGAATACAAGCTCTTTTGAAGTTGTGACATCAAAGAGCTTTGGGATAGAGTACTAAGATAACATATTATCTAAACTGTGAAATATAACTGACTGTTGAACAACACTGGGTGTAGGGCACCAACCCTTCGAGCAGTCAAACATCTGCATATAACTTATAGTTGGCTCTCAATAGCCACAGTTTCTCCATTATCAACATATTTAACCAACTATGGATTATGTGGTACTGTAATATTTACTATTGAAATAGATCCTCATATAAATGGACCCACAGTTTAAACTCATGTTGTTCAAGGATCAACTGTATACTGAAAAGTATCTTTACCTTCCCATCTATCCCATATCACCACATTTCTGTGAAAATCTTATCTGTTAAACTTATATTAAAATACGTAAGTCTTATTTTACCTCTTCTCTTTTTTCTCCTTCTTCCATTGAAATATCATGGTCTGTGACATTGTCAATGCATGGAAGGGCTGAAGAAGAGATCACAATTTCTTCAGGCTCTTGCATGAACAAAGGTTTTTCCTCTTGCTGGATCCATTCCTGATATACTTTCACCACTTTTCTCATAGCTGCTGCTTCACAAATTGGTAATAAAAATGCCTAGTGAAAAAAAGAGAGAATATAATAACACCTTTTACTTTGCAGCAAACTACTAAAATATACATTTCTATCTTAATAAAATGTGAGATATAAATGATTCTTAAAGAGCTGCTGCTGCTAAGTCACTTCAGTCGTGTCCGACCCTGTGCGACCCCCATAGACGGCAGCCCACCAGGCTCCCCTGTCCCTGGGATTCTCAATGCAAGAACACTGGAGTGGGTTGCCATTTCCTTCTCCAATGTGTGAAAGTGAAAAGTGAAAGTGAAGTCGCTCAGTCGGGTCCGACTCTTGCGACCCCATGGACTGCAGCCTACCAGGCTCCTCTGTCCATGGGATTTTCCAGGCAAGAGTACTGGAGTGGGGTGCCATTGCCTTCTCCATCTTAAAGAGCTAAAGTCAAACAATTCATTGTCAGAAAAAACCTTTTGTTTCCAAATAATCTGTAAATACATTAAGACAAATACTTTTAGTAGGTAGACATGGATTTCCAGTCCTAGGAGCAAAGATTTGTTTCAATAGTGATATTTCAGAATGAACATATTCCCTGTAACTGTGTTCCTATGAGTTTAATGTAAATACAACTTTTCATAATAAATCACATTTTTGTAGATTAAAATAAATTTTGATAAAAAGATTTTTATTTAAAAAAATGACTCCAAAAAGCAATAAAAACACTATGTAACAAGGCAACTTAGCTTTTCACAACATACTGTTTAAAAAGGTAAGAGTTTTCTTCTGTCATTTTACACACTTAAAATTTTACAAGCTAAATAATACGGCAAAAATATTTAGAAAGTTAAAAGGAATACCGTACAGTTATCCTTTCCTTTCAGTGGTAATCTTAAGTTGGAAAATAACATTTTCCTCAACACAAAAACATCATCACAGAAAAAAAAAAAAGCTTTTTTATACAATTCATACTTACAAAAATAAAGCAAGAAAAACACTCAGTCTCACTACTCAAAGTCCTTCCCTTATAATATTTGTGTTTATGTGTTAACATTTTCATTGTATTTTTTTAACAAATAAAATTGGTATTCAACTTACTTGTTTTTGTATGTTTCATAATGATTATCTATGAATTTCAACTGTAAAAATCACAAAACCTTTACCTAAAACCTGATACTTTCTATTCTAGAATTATCTATGAACATTTAATAACAATCATGGGGTCAAAAGACTACTTTATCTGACTGAAACTAGCCAAGAAAATAATGATGAAAAGCTCATGTGTAATATCAATAGGGTATTTCATGTTGTTTGGTAATCCTTTTATTTATTGCTATTATTGATTCCCTAGAAAACTGCATTACTTGCTACTTTCCTCCACTGAACAAACCCATTCCCAAATTCTCATTCTCATGTTCTGACAGTTTAATGGTCAATGGCATAATTTTGATCATCATTGCCTGCTCTAAGACTATTTTCCAACTGAAACAACACTTCAGAGCTCCTTAAAAATATTAAAAGAAAAAAAAAAAGCTCAATCTCTAAAAGTTCTATTCTCAAATACTGAAAAATTTACTTAAAAATTAGCATGAGAAGTCTCTGTATTTTCTGCTCATTTTTGTTTTGAACCTAAAGAGAGAAGTCACTCAGTCGTGTCGGACTCTTTGTGACCCCATGGACTGTAGTGTAGCCTACCAGGCTCCTCCATCCACGGGATTTTCCAGGCAAGAATACTGGAGTGGGTTGCCATTTCCTTCTCCAGGAGATCTTCCTGACCCAGGGATTGAACCCGGGTCTCCCACACTGTAGGCAGACGCTTTACAGTCTGAGCTACCAGGGAAGTCAAATCCACATAGTGGCACCATAATCTTTCTACAAAGAAGTACCACTCACAATCAAATACAAGTATTAATCGATAATAAGGGAGTCTGTCATTATAAGCAAGAATATGTCAATCAATACTCAGCAAATTTTCTCTCTACAGGTAGACCTACGAGGTCATCTCCACTTTCATGATTCTATGACCATAAAACTACATCAGAACCAGAAAATTACAGGGACAAAGAACCAAAACACAAGAGATAAAAAAACAAGTAAAATATTTAATGGTATCAGCTTAAGGCAAACTGGTACATAGTTTTCTAATAACTGGCTTCACCAATGGGATCTGATTTACTGGTAGCTAAGCCTCTCTTCTCTGGTGAAAAAACATGAATAAAACATGTTAGTCTCTGATTACTTTTTTAATGGGCTTCCATTATTAACCAACCCAGATTGTGACAGACACATTCTTTGAAATTTAATTAAATAGAGTGAGCATTTAGCAGACCTGGTAATTTTTTGTCTCCTTAGAGACAAAGAGGTTAGAGACAAAAAGATTAGAGACAAACCTCCTTAGAGACAAAGAGGTTCACATTTTGTCTCAGAATACTTAATCTAATGTATGTTAACACAAATAATTCCTTTTCCAAATTAAAAGAAGAGTAGAATTATTTACTTTTTTGTAAATCTCTTTAATGTTTAGCTTAATAGAAGACAGTTGGATTCTCTTATCCACTTGCTTCCGCATTAAATCTGATACAGTATCATACGTCAGGTATCCTGGGGAAAATTTCACTGTACACTGTACACTTTCCCCACTGTACACTGTGGAAAATTTCACTGCAACAGTGAAAAAGGTTTTGACCTTATGAACCTCAAAATGTTCTGGGGATGTCTCAGGAGCCCCATATTATACTTTGCCACCCACTGCCTTTGGAAAATTTTTTTTTACATATATATGTATACTTATATATTTAAAAATTACATACATATAAATAAATATGTGGTGCTTTTAAAGGTTAAACTCTATGTGTTTTATTTACCTCACATCAAAGTACCTGTGGCTCCTCACTGTAGCCTCCAAGTACTAACAACATACAGCACAAAGAATGGGTTTATTCATAAAATAGAGTGTTGATGTCTGGAGTGTTATTATGCCCATTCTATACTGAACTGAAGGGATATGGAGAATAATTTTATCATTTCAAATAATCTGGGCATTTACGCTTTGCAGTTGTACCTTTCTTTTAAAGACACATAAAATTATAGATACCCTCATCTGACACAGAATTCACAATCATTAAAGTGGTATTAAAAAAAGTTATTACCTATGTAACAAATTATCTCAAGACTTGGCTTCTAGAAATACATGTTAGCCCACAGCTAGCACTAACAAAGTGCCCAGCACTCAACAGTTACTGAGCTTCTTGATTAATTCATCAAATTTGATAGCTCACCAAAATTCACTAAACAAATTCACCAAAATTTATTTGGTGCCTAACTCACTGCCAGGCACTATGGCTACAATGATGAATGACTAAGATAAGTATTTATGGGGGGTAATAAGAAAGATCAAAATTAAACATTAAAAAATTTCTAAAACTCAGGAGAGATACTATGAAGGAGAGTATAGTTTTCAAAAACATCATTAAAAAGAGGTCCTTACTGAGCATCTGTGTGTATGTGTATGTGCACATGTGTATACCTGCTTCGTGGGTGGGCAAGTGAATGGGTGAGGGTGGTCATGGAAGACTTTTCTGGTGTACTCACATTTAAGCTATGATCTTAAAGGTTGAGTAGCCAGGTAAGAAGAGGAGGTGGGAAGGAAAGAGAGGAAAGCTGAAGACAGGGAACCAGTTTAGTGTAATGGCTATGAGGATGAAATTATTTGAAAGTTGAAAAGACAAGACATTTCTACTAAACTTACCTACAGAGGGACTTGGGCTCTAGCTGGGACTGCTAAGGGCAAAATCATCATATGCTCATATACCTAATAATTAATTAAATATTTATGTCTATACCACAATATGAAACACATGAGCCTTCAAATTAAGAAAGAAATTATTTCACAGATTCTCCATTGTGCAAACTTATCATCAGTATTAAGCAAGTAAAAATAGCTTTTCTACTACAATCTAATCTTAGAAATTGATTCCTTTCAAAACATTAATGATTCATTGAAGTCACCATCCTAAAATCTATTTTTCTTTAAGTTTTGCCTTAAAAACCACTTTTAAAAAGCAGCTGTTACAATAAAAATAACATCTCAGAGAACCTCAGTTTCTGGAAGTATTTTAAGAAAGATACCCTAGAATCTACTCGCACAGAACACCTAAAAGTTGTCACATAGCAAGTATAATATACCTTTTAAATGAATGGCTCAGCTTGTAAGGATATTCTGAGTCTAGAACAAAATGAAAGTGTTGATCTAGAGGGACGAGTAAGCAATGCAACAGGTGGGTGTTGCCTTGGACAGCCTTCAGAGCTTTGCATTAATGCCCGCTGTGTGGACCTGAGAGACCATACAAATGTAAAACCAGTCAAGGGTACATCCTCAAAACAATGGTGAGCTAGGACAGGAAGAAAAAACTTGACTCCAGAGAAGAGTCAGTAAGGAAACTTGTCTGCTGACTTCGAGTAAGGAATACCAGTCTTCCCTGGAAACTCATATTCATAGGCTGGCTATCACCTAACTTTTGAGTGCTGCAAAGTGAGAAAAATCATAAGCAAAGAATTGTAATGTAAAGTAAACCAAGGTTGACAGGACTCCTGAATACCTGAGAGAAGCAAGTGCAAATCTTCTCTGGAGGAACACAAGCTCCAACCCAGGTTTTAAAGTCATTTTTGTAAGATTCCAAAGAAATGCAAGCTCTTAACATAAAAATCCAAACAAATGAGGGTGAATAAACAAACAACAAACAAGGCCAGAACAGCAAAAACCTAAGTTACCAGAACTACTAGAATAAGGAATATGAATATTTTAATACATTTTAATATTAAGAAAGTGAAAATATGAATAAGCCACTGTAAAAAAAGCACTACACAGATATTTTAAAACAACCAAATATTAACTTCTAGAAATTAAAATATAAATAGTATCATTAAAAACCCAATAAGGGGAATTCTATTTCTAAGAGTGTGATAACTAGGTAACCAATCGTACAACTGAAAAAAAAAAATGTTATACAGTTTAAAAAAAAAAACTTTTATCTTAAATGCACTGATGAGCCAAGACGTAGGGAGAAATATTTGAAAATAAAAACCTACATGAGGTCCAAACTCAAGAGAGGTTTTAGGTGTAGCAATAAAGTGGTTTCATTTTGAATGGAACCAATTACTCTGGTTTTTATGGATCTAAAGGGGCAAGGAAGAAAGAATGATAGGAAACCTCCAAACAAAGTTGGAGTTCCAAAGGAATATATATCATCAGCGAAATGCCAGGCTGGATGAAGCATAAGCTGGAATCAAGATTGCTGGGAGAAATATCAATAACCTCAGATATGCAGATGACACTACCCTTATGGTAGAAAGTAAAGAGACCTATAAGAGTCTCTTGATGAAAGTGAAAGAGGAGAGTGAAAAAGCTGACTTAAAATGCAACATTCAAAAAATAAAGATCATGGCTTCCAGTCCCATCACTTAAAACCACCCCATAAAAGTCTGCAAGGAAAATTGCCTGTACATAGAGGCAAAGTAGATAACAGACATCTCCTCAGAGACACTGTAACCAAAAGCTAGCCGTAATACAGGTTTACACTTGTACATTCATATTATCTGGCTGGCTTAAACTTTAGGAATTCAGTTTAATGTGAGATTGGAAGAGTTTCCTTGCATCTATATGAAGTAAATGCATCCCCTTTCTGGAACAATCAACCTTTAACAAACCAAATCAAGAAACAGTCGTTAAGTAGTAAAAGCTCAGAATCAAAATTCTGATCACAAAATATTTCAAGAGAATATATAGCACCATGAGGAAGAGCATTCAGAAACAAAATATGGCAGACTCAGACCTATAAAGACTTCAGGGATATCAGGAGGATCAATCAATCAATCAACAGAAAATAAAATATAAATATAATAAAAAATTTTCATATCAATACATAAAAAGTAAGGTATGAACTAGACACCTAAAATTGACCAAACAGACTGGCCAACTTCCAGAAACAGTTGTAATTAGAAAGAAAGTAATCAGAATGTAGCATGGAGAGACAAAGAGGCTGAAAATATATATGTGAGATTAGTAGATGTAGAAAGCGGGAAGGTTTAACACATATCTTGAAATGCAAAAAAAAAAAAAAGGACAGAGCCAATATTTAAAGACAGAACGGCTGGAAATTTTCCACCAGAACTGTCAAATTATACTAATCCATAAATACAGTATCCCCAAAGTATCCCCTGAAGAATAAAAGGAAATCTAGACCTGAACAGTGAAAAATGAAAGTGAAAGTCACTCAGTGGTGTCCAGCTCTTTGCGACCCCATGGACTGTAGTCCATGGAATTCTCCAGGCTAGAATACTGGAGGGGGTAGCCTTTCCATTCTCCAGGAGCTCTTCTCAACCAAGGGATCAAACCCAGGTCTCCCACATTGCAGGTGGATTCTTTACCAACTAAGCTACAGAGGAAGCCCAAGAATACTGGAGTGGGTAGCCTATTCATTCTCCAGTGGATCTTCCTGATTCAGGAATCGAACTGGAGTCTCCTGCATTGCAGGTGATTCTTTACCAACTGAGCTATCAGGGAAGTCTCAAATATGCCACAGTAAAATATAAAATGCCAAATAGTTAAAAAAAAAAAAAGGTATTAAAAGCCAGACAACTGACCTATAAAGCATCAAGAGTTCAACTGCTGATTGACATGTGAACAGTAACCCAGAAAAGTGGGAAAGTATCTGAAATGTACTGGGTGAAAATAACTGTCAATCTAGAATTTCATATCCAGTGGAAAAAATATGTGGGCAAAATAAAGGTATTCTCAGAGCAAAAATTTGTAAGTGTTTGACATCCACTAAAGTAAATTCTAAATGATGAACTTCAAGAAGAGGAAAGTAATTCTAAATGAAAGATCTGAAAAGGAAGAAATCATAATCAAAAGGAGTGATGAATAAAACTAACTGTAAATCAACTGAACACACAGATAATAATGATACTGGAGTTAAATATATAAACATGCAAAATAGAACTGAATTATTTGTTAATAACAATAAATTATTTGGGGAGAAATTAGAATAATAGGGTTCTGTTAATCTTGTATTGATTAGGAAGAGGGTAAAAAAATAATAACTTTATACTTGGAAAGTGAAGTATGTATGTTAAAATTTAGACAGTAATCACTGAAGGACAAGGAAAAGAAAAAACTCTCAAACCAAGTGATAGGAAGGAGGATACAGAATGAAAAAACATCAATTAAATAAAAGCAAAAAATAAGAGGAATATAAGAAAATACAGACATAAGAAAAATAAAAAGAACAAAATAAGATCATATCAGTAAATCCAAACATATCAGTAATTACAATAAATATTTCAGTTAAAAGACAAAGATTTTTTAAAATCCAACCATATTTATAAGAGACATATAAAATGTAATAAAAAGGACTGAAAATTAAAGAATTTAAAAAAATACATGAGGATAATTCTAATAAAAAGTGGTATTAATGTACTAAAAGTAGACAGACTACTATAGGTAGACTTTAAGCAAATTAAGTTTTCTTTTTTACTACAGATAATTTCTGCAGATTAAAAGGTCCATAAACAAAAAGTTTAACTCAAGAAGATATAAATATGTATGTACTTAATTACAAAGCTTCAAAATATACAAAGGAAAATTTACGGAACTACAAAGAAAAAAATAAGCAAATCACCATCAAAACAAAAGATTTTACCACATCTTCTCAATAACTGTGAGGTCAAGCTGACCAAAAATTTTAGGTAAGAATACAGAAAAGTTCACCAACACAATAATAAGCTTGATTTAATAAACTTTAAAAATCATGAACTTCATAGAAAAGAATACATTCTCTTCAAACACAGGACATTTATGAGGACGGCCTACATACTGATTACACAAATTATATCCTCTGACCAAAAAGAATCACATTAGAAATCTGTGAGAAAAAAGAAAACTAGAAAAATCTTATTTGTTTGGCAGATGGACACCTAAATAACTCACAGGTCACAGAAGGTATTAACATGAAAATTAGAACACTTACAGTGAATAATACACATACAAAGTTTGTAGACTGTAGCTAAAATAGCATTAAGAGGTAAATTAACAGTCTCAAAAATGCTTATATTAAAAAAATGAGGCTAATTAAATTAGCTAGCAGAAGAACCATCAAATAAAATCAGGAAAAGCAGAAAGAAATAACAAGTAGCAAAATTAATAAATGAGAAAATGAACATAAAACACAGAGGATCAACAAGGCCAAAAGTTCACTCTTTCCAAAGACTAATAAAACTGACAAATCTCTGGTAAGAATCATTAAGAAAAAACAAACAAGGAACAAATAATAACAGGAATGACAAGAAAAAACATGAATATAAATGCTCCAGGGATTTAAAAAGATTATAAGAGAATGCATTTAAAAACAAATGTAATGAACAAATTCCTACAAAAACAAACATACTCAAACCGACTCAAGAACCAGAAAACCTTTATAGTTCTATAAGCTTTAAATTTTCCCATAAGCAAAGAATTCCACTCATAGTTGTCAAATATCTTTCCCTTTGCACTTGTCATATATCCTGTCAACCCAAACCCTAAAGCTGGCAACTCACTGCCAAAGCTGGATAAAATGTTACAGCTTGTTTGTTTACCTCAGACTGACAAAACTAATGCTGCCTCATGCTTTCTTTTACATATCAACAAACATGTAGGAGATGAAAATCTGCTTTGCCTGGAGAGCTCCCTGGCATGTGAAGACAGTGTAGCACAGATTAAAGAGCACTAACAGAATTTTAGTCCAGGATCTACCACTTACTTGCTGTGAGACTTGAATGATCCCCTTCAGCTACAAAACTCAATGATGTTTACCTGTAAAAGTTAAGTACCTTTGCTATTAAGAGCAAATGGTTAGTTTTCAAAAGGTTTATTTTCCCATAAAATTTCTATGTAACTGAAAATGTGCACCTAGGAATTTCTAACTACCTTCATGTGAAATAGCTTTTATTCTTTTCCCTTCCCTCTTCTTTATTTTATTCCCCAAAAAATATATGCCTTAAGCAAATTTAATTTCAGAATGCCTTAGAAGACAAAACCAAGCCTCCATGCGGAGGATAAAGACATTCTGTATTCATAAATCACTTTTTATTAATTTTAGAGTAAAAGATAAATAATTTTACTCTAACTTATTAAAAAATTATAGGAAGAAAACTTTCAAATCATAAAGTGAGTAACTAAGAAAATTATTCTGGTAACAGAAGAAATATTGGGGGGATAATTATTAAACCAAAGTTATTATAAACTAAAAAAATAACTGAAAATATTCAAGGATTAGATGTAGTAAGTTTTAAAAACTAAATATGAACTTTAAAAAAATTTTTCATGAAGAATAAATTCTAAATAGCTAAAAGTCAGTATATTCAATATTAAAGGCAAAGTTTGTATTACAAATTAGAAATATTGAGAGATATTTTACCTGACGAAATATCTCTGTGACAAAGTTAACGTTACTTCTTTTAGAAGAAAAAACTCTGCGAACTATTTCAATGTCTGTGAGATGCTCTTCATCAATGCTACAGAGACTAGAAGAGCTAGGTTCTCGTTCCGTGAGAGTGCTTGTGTTGGAATGAGACTGCTCAGGTTCTGCACTTCTATCTGCTTTATCGGCATTATCATTTTTGTTTTCTTCTCTGGATACCAAACTAGCAGCTGCTCTCTAAAATAAAAACAAAAGGGGGAGAATATCACAATCATTTAACTCAATATTTTGTCTTCCAATAGCAAATACTGACAAAATCCAAAGCATTCCATAAGTAACTTATAGCATTGGTTAAAATGTAGGAATAGAGTTTCATTTAGAATCCATGCTAAATAATTAAATGGCAATGAAATAACTCAATATCTAAGTGACATAGTGATACTCATTAAACATCTATTCAATTAAGTTTTTCAATGTGTTTGCAGCACAAACAAGTTACGAATTAAGACTGGGTAAAAGAATAATGCCAATGGAGTCACCTTGATCTTCAATAACAAATACCTTAAAACTGGACTGTTTCTTGTCTGAAATGTGTAAAGTCATCTCTATTTTACCATAAACAAAGATTATGCAAGCAAAACTTCTTAGAAAAAGCAAAGGAACAGAAAAAAATATGACAGAAAAAGTAGAAATGAAGCTAACATAAAATATATATTAGAAAACTCTACATTCTAATAATTTAACAATTTTCACCATGACTGAAAATGATGGCTAAACTTAGGGCAAAAGTAAAAGTCTTAAGGCAGTGATAAATTACTGCCACAGTATGAGAGGTAGCACTATATAGTGGAATGATAATATACTTTCTGGTATGTTATTCAATTTTTGGTCTCAGTTCTATTATCTATAAAATAAAAGGGTTTTAAGTATGTAAATGATCTCAAATGCACCTTCCCAACTAAAAAAAAATAATTTGATTTTTAGTTTATTGAATTCTGGGATCAGCAAGCATAGTTCTGCTTGAGAGTGTCTACATTCAAAAATTCTTTGTAGAGAACCTAGAACAATGTTTTAGGGAAAACACATCACATAATCTGCTACAGACAAATAAAAGGCTAGAGGGAATATAAGTCAAATTTTCTGAATGTTAATGAACATCCTTTATACCTCCACTTAACTTTCAAAGTACTTAAAGAGGTTGTATAAAAAGCACACACATATAAAATATTTTTAAAACTAAATGAGGAAATCTGAGAAAAGGAAAATAAAAATAAATTGAAAATCACTGCAATAAAGACAATTTCAGGAAAAAAAAAAACACACATTGAGAGGAGGGGCAAGTGAAAAAAGAGGGTAATGGTTTATTTAAAAATAACAGAATTTTAAATATTAGCCCTTCTGCTACATAGCTGTGTAACTTTACATCACATTTCTAGAGTCAGTGTTCCTGAAAAGAGGGGACATGACACGGTGACAGGACTTTAAAACAGTACTCTATGAATGGGATTTCCCTGGTGGTTCAGTGGTTAAGAATCTGTCTTCCAACGCAGGGAATGTGACTTTGATTCTTGGTTGGGTAACTAAGATCCCATATGCTACAGAGCAACTACTGAGCTCGTGTGCTACAAGACTCAACGTAATCAAAATAAGTTACTAAATATTTTAGAAGTAAATAAAAAATAAATAGCACTATGAAGGTCATTTAATTGCAAGCTGTTTCCAATTGCAATAATTTGCACAATTTAGAATATTTTTAGTACTATACAATTAACATGAAATAAATAAGCTGAGACTTGTATATGACTGAAATTATCTTCTATACAAGTTTACAAACTGCATTTTTCATTAAGAAAATTATTGTTTCTATAGTACTTATAAAAATCTGGATTTACAAAATACATTTATAAAAAGAATGTAGTGTTATTATTTGTTTTCAATGTGCTCTACATCTAAGGAACTGAAATCAGTGGACAAATCCCTAAACCCATTTTTAACTTTAACAAGTTTGCTCTGTGTGTGTATTACCTGAATATTTTTTGGCAAGACTTCACCTTCCATCCCAGGAATATGAGGTCCTGTATGCGGCTTTGGCTCCAGCCAGAATGAAACCAGCCAACGAATGACAATAACACGAGCCTTAATGAAAGGCTCCTTTGTACAATAGATTGCCTCATTGGTTTCAGCATCCTTCTTTATCATGACATAATGTGGCTTTGGTCTCATCTGTGGGATATCTACGCAGAATGAAAAACCAGAATAAGAAAGGAATTATGCTTAGATAAATCTATGTTTTTAAATATTTCAGAAAACATTGTGATAATATCCTGATTTAAGAAATAGCATACATACATTTTAAAATAATTTGCTAGATATTAGCATGGAATCTAGAAGACTGAACCATATACAGCTGATAGATGGAAATGTGCAAAAATATCACTAAAAAAATCATTAAGAATTCTAAGAAACTTCCAGAGCCATTTAAAATTAATGAGAGCTCACTTCAATTAACTAAGTCTGAGACACATATTTTGATATCATACAAAGTATCAGAATTTTCACAGAAAAATTATTTTTAAAGCAAATATTGTTTTCAATGGTAAAGGTCTGCTACTCTAATTTAAGTCATTTCTACCAGCCTTAATGACTGTGCCTAAGCTTGTGAGTTGTCGAAACTTGGCAGAGTTTAAAACAGAAACATTCTTGTGCAAAAAAGACATTTCCACATACAGGCTGTCAATGCCTTCTATACATGGCAGTGGTCTACTTCTAACCCAGGATTTGACCTTGAGGTTACAGCTTCAAGGTTCCGAAAGACATTTTGGCACAGTCACTAAATACTGGACAAGATATGATCAAAATATATGACAATGTAATTATTCATACAGAGTTTGAATAAGACATACAAAGCCAAACCTTCGAGGGAGCTTTAAAAAGTTTTACAGAATAGATTAAAGATGATACCAAACATTAGAATTAAGTTTAATTTGTGATCATAAATACTCCTGGTAGGCTAACTTCTCCAAGAGGTGATACCCAGAAATAAGTTTTTGATAAATCTCTTTACTCAGAATGAAAATTCTCCACTAATAAAATTGCACTTTCAGTATGAAATTCAGTATGAATCATGGTACACTATCTCCAATTAATCAATACAAATTAAATATGGCAAGTTTTTTGCAGGTAATAAATGCTAAATTCATACAGATGAATGTTTTACTCTTATGTATAATATTTTAGAAAATTACAAAGATTACTCACCAAGTACAGGATGATATAAACTATTCTCCTTACAGATGTTGGGGAAAATATAAGGCAAATAATATTTCTTAAAATGTGAAAACAAAAATGAAAATCCTCTTTCTTGGTTTTCTTTGTTCTTCCATTCTAAACTTTTTACCTAAAAATAAACAAAAAATTAGAATTATTCCAGGAGGAAAAAAAAATACTAGCTGTTAAAAACAAGCTTATAAGAGGCTACCTAAGCAATAAACTAAACTTAGACTACAAAGATAAGAGGCTAAATCTGTGTATATATGTATGTTTATGTAAACAGAAAAACTTGTGCCATGCAAATACATTATACAGTTGACCCCTGAACAATCTGGGGGTTGAAGCGCTGATCCTCTGTGCACTTAAATATCCATTTGTAACATTGCAGTCAGCCCTCCATATTCATAGCTTCAAGCATCAGTGGCTTGTGCAGTAGTGTAGCTCATATTTATTGAAAAATATCTGTGTATAAGGGGACCTATATTGTTCAAAGGTCAATGATATATGTTATTTTTCAAAAATCTTATAATGTGCTCTAGAAAACTGTCAAAGTTGACTTAAAACTCGGCTCTACTACTGACAAAGATTATAGTGATCTTTCCTCTTTCTCCCTTCCTGAATAATTCAGCCTAAAAGTCAAACAAAACAGGCCTATGTGAGAGGAAAGAGAGGAAGGTATGAAACAGTGCCAGTCAAGTGCGGGCAATGAGAGCCTGACCGCAGGAGGCACCCGTGAAGGGAGTGTAACAGAGGCAGCAGCTCAGTGGGGACTCAAGAGTCTCACAGGGGTGAGGAAAGTATCCATGAAGTGTAGAGGGGAGTAAGTCAGAAGGAGCAGAGTTGTGAAATATAGGGTGTGAAAACTCCAGAAGGCTGAGGAAGATATCTAAGTAGGGAGATAATAAAAGCCCGGAGTAGACCACAGCAAGATACTACTGTACATTAACTTTAGAATGACTAAAACTACAGACTGACCATATCAACTGACGGTGAGGATATGAAGCAACCATATATAGTCTCATACATTGCTAGTGGAATATAAAAAGGTACAACCATTTGGAAAAAAGTCAATATATACATACCATACAATCTAGCCATTCCACTACTAGGTATTTACTCAAGGGAAAAGAAAGTCTGTATTCACACAAAGACTTATTTACCAATAATCATAGTAGTTTTATCTGTAACAGCCCAAAACTAGAAACAATTCACTGTACCATCAGTAGATGACTGGATAAAAGATCATAGCATATCCATACACTGAAAAGTTACTCAGCAATAAAAAGAACCAAACTGTAGATACATACAATAATAATATTTTTAAAATTATTATGCTGGGGGGGAAAAAAAAGCCAGACCAAAAATAAAAGAAAAAAAGAGGTACAATATGATTCCATTTATATGAAAATACAGAAGATGCAAACTACAGAGAGAGTAAATCAGATCAACAGTTGCCTGGGGAACAAGATGATGAAGGGTGGCAGGCAGGTACAGATGGGTGGATTACCATGGGATCTGAGAACTTTGAGGGGTGATAGATACATTATCTTCATTGTTGTGATGGTCTCATGGGTATTTACATGTAGTAAAATTCATTAAAATGAACATTACCAGTTTACTGTACATAAAAGGTATCTTAATAAACTAGTAAAACAATTTTAAAAATTTACATGAAGTACAACAGACTTTTTTGGTAATACTGACAGTAATGGTAACTACTCACTACAAAACACATACTATATCATAGTTGGTTATTCTAAGTACTATACACTAATTACTTAAGCCCCAAACACCAAAATGAGATATGTATTATTGTTTTGTCTCTACTTTGGGCACAAAGAGGTTAAGTAATTTACCAAAAGTCACACTATCAGTAAGATGCAGAGTAGGATTCAAACCCTGGCCATCCCGCTCAGGGTGCGAATTAACTTCATAATGTTTGTTTCTGAGACACAGGGAATTTTTGTGTTCAGAACAATTAAATGTGTATATGCTAAAAGTGTTTTCAATCAATCAGGATATGCACATTTCATATATAGAGACAAACAGGTTATCTTACATAATACATGCACCTAGAAAATTTAAAAGTACAAGTAGGTTTAAGTACAAATTACATCCCTCCACCTTCTAAGGGCATCCTCAGTCCACCTCCTCAATTGCTGCCTCTAGTCAGGTTGATGCCTAAATCAAACGATTTTTCATTTAAAGTACCATAGCTGCTAACTATAAATGAAAGACTAGAAAGTAAACATAACTGGCTCACATAAGGTATATACACATAAAGTTCAGTTCTGTTCAGATCAGTTGCTCAGTCGTGTCTTGACTATTTGCAATCCCGTGGACAGCAGCAGGCCAGGCCTCCCTCCCCATCGCCAACTCCCGGTACTCAAACTCGGGTCCATCGAGTCAGTGATGCCATCCAACCATCTCATCCCTCTGTCGTACCCTTCTCCTCCCACCTTCAATCTTTCCCAGCATCAGGGTCTTTTCAAATGAGTCAGCTCTTCACATCAGGTGGCCAAAGGATTGGAGTTTCAGCTTCAACAACAGTCCTTCCAATGAACACTCAGGACTGATCTCCTTTAGGATGGACTGCTTGGATCTCCTTGCTGTCTAAGGGACTCTCGAGAGTCTTCTCCAACACCACAGCTCAAAAGCATCAATTCTTCTGTGCTCAGCTTTCATTACAGTGCAACTCTCACATCCATACATGACTACTGGAAAAACCATATGCTTGACTAGACAGACCTTTGTTTACAAAGTAATGTATGTGCTTTTTAACATGCTATCTAGGTTGGTCATAACTTTCCTTCCAAGGAGTGTCTTTTAATTTCATGGCTGCAGTCACCATCTGCAATGATTTTGGAGCCCCCCCAAAATTAAGTCTCTGTTTCCACTGTTTCCCCATCTATTTGCTGAGAAGTGATGGGACTGGATGCCATGAAATTAGTTTTCTGAATGCTCAGTTTTAAGCCAGCTTTTTCACTCTCCTCTTTCACTTTCATCAAGAGGCTCTTTGGTTCTTCACTTTCTGCCATAAGGGTGGTCATGTGCATATCTGAGGTTATTGATATTTCTCCCGGCAATCTTGATTCCAGCTTGTGCTTCATCCAATCCAGCATTTCTCATGATGTACTCTGCATATAAGTTAAATGAGCAGGGGGACAATACACAGCCCTGACGTACCCCTTTCCCGATTTGGAACCACTCTGTTGTTCCATGTCCAGTTCTAACTGTTGCTTCTTGACCTGCATACAGATTTCTAAGGAGGCAGGTCGGGTAGTCTGGTATACCCATCTCTCGAATTTTCCACAGTTTGTGGTGATCCACACAGTCAAAGGCTTCGGCGTAGCCATAAAAGCCGAAGTATATGTTTTTCTGGAACTCTCTTGCTTTTTTGATGATCCATTGGATGTTGGCAATTTGATCTCTTCCTCTGCCTTTTCTAAATCCAGCTTGAACATCTGGAAGTTCTCAGTTCACATACTGTTGAAGCCTGGCTTGGAGAATTTTGAGCATTACTTTCACAGTGTGTGAGGTGAGTGCAACTGTGCAGTAGTTTGAGCATTCTTTGGCATTGCCTTTCTTAGGGATTGGAATGAAAACTGACCTTTTCCAGTCCTGTGGCCGCTGCTGAGTTCTCCAAATTTGCTGGCAATATACAGTGCAGCACTTTCACAGCATCATCTTTCAGGATTTGAAATAGCTCAACTGGAATTCCATCACCTCCACTAGCTTTGTTCACAGTGATGCTTCCTAAGGCCCACTTGACTTCACACTCCAGGATGCCTGGCTCTAGGTGAGTGATCACACCATTGTGATTATCTGGGTCATGACAATCTTTTTTGTATAGTTCTGTTGATGCTTGCCACCTCTTCTTAATATCTTCTGCTTCTGTTAAGCCCATACCATTTCTGTCCTTTATTGTGCCCATCTCTGCATGAAATGTTCCCTTGGTATCTCTAATTTTCTTGAAGAGATCTCTAGTCTTCCCCATTCTATTGCTTTCCTCTATTTCTTTGCATTGATCACTGAGGAAGGCTTTCTTATCTCTCCTTGCTATTCTTTATAACTCTGCATTTAAATGGGAATATCTTTCCTTTTCTCCTTCGCCTTCACTTCTCTTCTTTTCATAGCTGTTTGTAAGGCCTCCTCAGACAACCATTTTGCCTTTTTGCATTTCTTTTTCTTGGGGATGGTCTTGATCCCTGCCTCCTGTACAATGCCACGAACCTCTTTCCATAGTTCTTTGGGCACTCTATCAAATCTACTCCCTTGAATCTATTTGCCACTTCCACTGTATAGTCGTAAGGGATTCGATTTAGGTTATTCCTGAATGGTCTAGCGGTTTTCCCTACTTTCTTCAATTTAAGTCTGATTTTGGCAATAAGGAGTTCACGATCTGAGTCACAGTCAGTTCCTAGTCTTGTTTTTGCTGTCTGTATAAAGAGTCCACTATAAAAATTTCTCTCTCCAGCTCCCTAAGAGGTTCATAATCCCTCTAGTGATTTTATTTCAGGAAGGGCATATTAACATATATTTTCAGAAGTAAAAATTTGTTACTCCTCCTTTAGGAAAATAGGCAAGTATCTACTATGACAGAATAACTGGATGGAGTTGAAAATGAACTACCCACAGGATAGTAAGGAGGGTGATATAAAAGAAGATTACACATACCTGAATTACTATATATTTCAAAAGTGCTTCAAGAAAGTAGCTTGTAAGATCTTCTTGTCCTTTATCTCCTGATTGTGGGGGGACAAGTGGAGTGATTTCCTCTATAGTGACTTGTGCTATCCAAGACAAAAGTTTGATATAACCACAAATTTAAGAATATGATAACATGACCCAAATAAAATTTAACTACAAAACGGATAAGCAAAGAATAAGCAAAGCTTGAGAACATTCTAATGACTGAAACTTGAAATAAATCTAAGGTCATATTGACAGCCCATCACAACAACCATCAACTTTAATAATCAACTGCTTCATGAACCCCTGATCAAGGAAATGTGACACAGGGATGGACAGATATTCAGGGATTAAAAGTGAATAACGGCCTGAAAAAGAACTGCTCATGATGTTTTCAAATTCAGGTTAAGAGTGTACACTACAAAATTCCATGAATATTATAAAAACATTAATAATAATATGCTTATTCATCAATTAAAGGACAATTTGATTACCCTGGTAGCATCTTTATTCAAAGGATGAAATACTATTAATATTTCCCTTCCAGAAAGAAAGAAAAGTTAGCATTTTAGTTTCTTGTTTATAGAAGTCCACTTGTAAAAAAAGAAGAAACCTGCACATTTTTAAACTTTTCAGATATTCAAAAACATTGATTATAACAAAAGCAATTCAAGAAAATCAACCCACAACTAGCTAAATTCTCTTAAATATTTCCCAGGCAACACAATCAGTACACCTGTTTTAGCATAAGCAGGTTCTTAAACCTATTTATGAGTAAATAGCAGGCAAGAAATTAAGCCCGAAGATGTATTTTTTTTTTACAGTACTCTTTGCACAAAGTAAAACATACTTGCACTTCAGTGTACATCAAAATTACCTAAGGATACAAGCTGATACATGACAATTCAAAATTAAATGTAAAAATGGCCTATATTAAACAATAACAGGGGTCTTACAGACCGTGGTGAGAAAGCCTCTCCCACAGCTAGCTAATTCCTACAGAGAGAAAACTATTGGCCTGAAAGTTTGCCTTCCAAATACAAACTAAATATCCAGAGCCTGTATCTCTACCACTTCCTCTGTTGGGCTCTTACACTCAGGGCTACTAGTCCCCTAACCTAATAACGCCTAGGACTAGGTACCAAATAACCAGAGACAACCTCTATGCCCCAGAGCCTGCTATTAATAAAATTATCCGAACTAACCAGTCTGAGACATGCTCACCCTACTTCACACACTTCTGACTGAGCTCTTGCCCATGATACCCACCCCTGTCCTTCATGCCCCATTCCCGACTGACCCTGGTGTTTCCCTGTCTTACCACCCTCCTTGGTGTGGCACACACCCTTCTCCTGGGAACCATGAGTAACAAGCTATCTTTTAACAGCAATCATCTCCTGATCTGTTGGCCTCATTATACCTGGATGCTTTAAAATTTTTATTTATTTACCTTTTTTACTGAAGTATAATTGACATATATTATACTAGCTTCAGGTGTACAACATGATTCAACATTTGCACGCAGTATAAAATAATCACTCCAGTAAGTATTTACTGTCACCAAAACTACAAAAAATTTTTTTCTTGTGGTAAGAACTATAATATTTAGTTTCTTAGCAACTTTCAAATTCACAATAGTTGTCATCAACTACAGTTCCCCATGCTGTCCATTACATCCTGATGACTTATTTTATTTACTTTCTGACTAGAAGACTGTAACTCTAGATCCCCTTCACCAATTTTGCCCACCCTCAAACCCCTCCCCCAACTCTGCTCAAATGCCCCTGGCAACCACTAATCCTTTCTCTATGAGTTTTGTTTTATAAATCCTACATTTAAAAATATGGCGTTGGGTTAACCAGTTAAAAATGTACAGACATTTAAAAATATACATTAACTACACAAAATTTTTAAAATAATGATGGAAAAGATGAATCTTACTTTCTTGAAGGTTGAGTGGAGGATTAATCAGATTATCTAAAGTTCGAGGTCCATACTCAGACTGCGGTGCTGAAAATCCAGGGATTAAGCATGAAAACATCCAAAGCTGTTCTTTGCTACAGTTATTCTGAAGAGCTTGCAACCATAACAAGAAAAGCCGAACACCTTCCCGCCTAATCTAAAATGAAATGAAAAACAGTAGTTTTATTTAAAATGGAAATATTTTCTTCCTTCCATGCCAAAATTCTCTGGAAGATGGTTATAGACTGATGCTCTGCAAAGGAGAAGAAGAAAGGCAGGCAGGCAGGAGAGCGAGACAGAATGCTGGCCATGACAATTTACTGACCCCCTTAGCACTTATAAATCTGAATTTATGGATTCCGAACAAATAAACTTGGTCTCTAACTACTTAAAGCTATCAGGTAATTTTTATGCTATAACTTTCACTTATAAAAAGTCAAAATCATTTCCTTCTTGTTTACTTCCATTCTTTCCAACACTGCCACTCTAATCCAAGAAGAAAGGAGAGAGGGCAATGACCACTCCTTGCTATAACTATTAACTGCTAAAAGGAGGAATGGCCATGGGGATCCGGATTCACTGCTAACTCACTGCTCTTGTCCTTTAAAGGCTTATCGGCCTGAAATTATCTCATTTATTTAATTTGCTTCTAAAGGGTAAATTTGGCCTATTACTGTATTTTTAAGCAAATAGAACAATGCCCAATACACAGAAAATAAATATTTAAACTGAAGAATGCTCTTTCAGGAAGACAAAAGGAGAAAACAAAGGAAATGCCAAATCTTCAAGCGAAACACAAAGTTCTTCACTAACCTAACCTCACTGATAGCTTCGGATATTACTCTACCACAGCTTTGTAGACAACTGAGCTTCCCAGGTGGTGCTAGTGGTAAAGAATCCACTTGCCAATGCAGGAGATGGAACAGATGCAGGTTCAATCCCTGGGTTGGAAAAATCCCCTGGAGAAGGGTATGGCAACCCACTCCAGTATTCTTGTTTGGAGAATCCTGGCGGGCTACAGTCCACAGGGTAGCACAGAGTTGAACACAACTGAAGTGACTTAGCACGCATGCATGCTTTGTAAACAGCCACTGCCAAAGCTAGGCATCTGTTGCCACCCTCTCAGTTCAGTTAGAAACAGGACAAAGCTGTAGGAAGGCTTATCCCGTTGTACTGCAAACCCAAGTCTTGACACCAAAAGTACCTACAATGAGACTTTTATCTAACTTACAGCAAGATGCTTTTGGACTGAGAAGCTTTTCTAAACAGCACAATGGGATAATGAAAAAGAAGGAAAAAAAGAAACAAACAAACCATTTTTAACAGGTGTACTACTTCCCTCTGCATCTCATGATAGCTATGGTAAAATGAAGAATTATTTGTTGAATAGCTTAATAATTTGTATCTCCTGGGGACCACAGGGCAAACTGCAGTTGTCCTTCAGTATCTATGAGGTATTGCTTCCAGGACCTCCCCTACCATGGATACCAAAATCAGCATATGCTCAAGTCCGATGTATAAAATGGTACGGATGTAGAACCCATGGACATCAAGAACTGACTATGTTTCTGCCAAATGAGTCAAATGCAGTGGTAAAACTACAAGAGTTTTTCAACAGCATGGTCAACCTCACGCATGCTGACCATGCTGCTATTTTTTAAGTGATTTCACGTCAATCAAAGGAACTGAAGATTATTCAAATTTATTTAGGAAAACACTGATGCAGGCAAGTAGAACAGTTGATGATATGTTTTACTCAGTTTTTAAAAAAAAACCCCACAGAAATGGGACTTCCCTGGTGGCTCAGGGGTAAAGAAACCACCTGCCAATGCAGGACACATGGGTTCAATTCCTGTCCAGAAAGATCCCACATGCCACAGAGCAACTAAGCCTGTGCGCCACCACTACCGAGCCTGTGCTCTATAGCCTAGGAGCCACGAGAAAATCCACCGCAATGAGAAGCCCGGACACAACGAGAGAGTAGCCCTCACTTGCCACAACTAGAGAAAAGCCTGTGTAGCAATGAAGACCCAGCAGAGCTGAAGATAATTAATTCAAAAAAAATTTTTTAATATAAAAAAGAAATATAATTAATTATACCTTCAAGGAGTTTCCTGTGTGTAGTAGTTTCTTTAAAATCAATCCTGAAAAGAAAACATGATTTTAAACATTCATATCTTATTCATTTCTAAATGTCAAGAGTTATTGGTAGACTTGAAAACACTTTAAAAACAAGTCCTTGGCCACCTCCAAATTATTCTTGGTGACCTTAACATCCCTCTGGCCACAGTCTTGGGATAGAGGGCATATAAAAAGTCACCATTTTAACACATGGTTTACTGGAATTAAACATGATTTATCCTATTAAAACAAACAAACCAAAATTGCATTTAAGGGCAACAATCTATATATTTTACTTAGACTAAGAATATAAATAAAAACTTTCACCATCACTAATACAAATAAAAACCACTGTAGAAAATTATATAGTTAATCAAATAAACACCTGAAACTCAACAATCGTTTCCCCTGTACTACTTTTTCTTTTCAAAATACTCAGAACCATCTATAATAGTCCTTTTTCTTGTGATTATACAATATTTCAAACCTATAATGAAATAATGAAATAATATTCACAAACAACCAGAAGTCCACCATTCAGTTTGAACAAATCTAAACAGTCTCATGTTTCCTATAATTTCAAATTTTCATTTATTTATGTTATCTATAATGTTTTATATAAACAGAAGCCTCCTGTGAACTCATCCTGAATCATTTTCCTCCTTCCTTCCCCAGAGGAAATCTCATCCAGATTCTGTTTTTAATTATCTCCAAAAATATTTTGTGTTATCACTACTTATTTATAAATCCATAAAATATTTAGAAATTGTTTCTATGTTTAAAATTTATACCAGTAACAAAATTTCCTCTACAGCTATTTGTTCTAATCTTGCATCTTTATTTCTTTCTATTAACAAGATTACGTATTTTTATATGAAATATATATATAAAATGATTAAGACTGTGACTCTATTGCTTAAGTTTTATTTATCATACAAAAATAAGCTTTACTATTTCAACAAATTGTGTTGATTTATTTGCAATTCCCCTCCTAGTGTCTGAGCAAATTCATTTTCTTAGATCAATTCTATGTAAAGCCTAGGTCTTAATCAGCTCTCCTAAAAAATCTATACATGCTAAATGCATTGTAGTATCACCAATTGAACCCTGGAACAGAAAAAGAACTTAAGTGGAAAACTAATCAAATCTGATGAGCATTTTTAATCATGCATGGGCAGTAAATTCTGTCAGATGCTTTTTCTTCTACTAGTATGATCACAGTCAGCATTACAGGTGGTTTTGCTATTTATTCTATTAATATTAACCGTATTTTTCACACAATGCTTTTCAAATGTTAAACCAACCTTGCGTCCCTGAGATAAATCCCAATTGGTTACCATTTATACACAGTCTTTTCATCATACTACTAAATTTAGTTTGCTAATAAATTAGTAAAGATTTTTGCCTCTGTGTTTATGATGGATATTGAACACTACTGTGTTCTTCTGTGAGGTCTTTAATCTGGCTTTATTATCAAGATAATAATAGACATGTACATAGACTGGGAACAGTTCCTTTATTTTCTCAGAGTTTGTGACCAATTGATATTACATCTTTTTAAGATATTTGGAGTTAAACTTTCCTGTGTGAGAAGATTTGTAATTATTACTTTAAGTGCCCCAGAGATTAAAAAATTATAGAAATTAGATGGTATATTTGAAATGAATTAGTAGATTGTTTTTAAAGTATTCAACAACAGGGAACAACGACAGATGCAAGGAGATGCAAAATGGAATACAGCTTTTCTGGCAGCAGCTCTGAAAGTGAGTAATCTAAACAAGGGCTCCCAAGTGGCTCAGTGGTAAAGAATCTGTCACCAGTGTAGGAAATGTGCGTTCAGTCCCTAGGCTGGGAAGATCCGCTGGAGAAGGCAATGGCAACCCACTCCACTATTTCTGCCTGGAAAATCCCCTGGACAGAGAAGTCTGGCAGGCTACAGTCCATGGGGTTGCAAAGAGCTGGACACAACCGAGGGACTGAGCACATTCTTTTTTGAGTCAGTCTGAATAATTTGTATCTTTCTAGGAATTTGTTGATTTTATTAAAACTGCCTTGGGACTTCCCTGGTGATCCAGTGGCTAAGATTCCGTACTCCCAATACAGGGGGCCTGGGTTCTATCCCTCGTCAGGGAACTAGATCTCACATGCTGCAACAAAGACCCAGCACAGTCAAATAAATAAATAAATATTGTAAAGAAAAAACTGCCTAACTTGTTAGTGTAAAGTTGTTCAAGTTACTCTTTTTTTTTTTTTTTAAGGATTCTTAATGACAAAGAATGACCATTGATGTATCTTTTCCAATTGGACATTTATTGGAATACTACTGATCACGACAACTAGATAGTGCAAAGCTCTTTTACAGATTGAAGACTACATTCCTCAGGAGAAAAACTTTAGAAGTTCAGATGTCTAGAGAAGTTTCTTCACGGATAACCAAGAACATTTTAATGATTACAAAATAAAAAACAGGATTACACTATTCTACTGAGCACCTTATCATGCTTATTAGCAATTAATATGTCTTCTTTGGTGTATTATCTATGCAAATATTTTGCATATTTAAAAAACTTATCTGTCTTACTGAGATGCCAGAGTTCTTTATATACTAAGGACACATCATTTTTAGTCTTGAGCTTTATCAAGAAAGTTTATTCTCAAAAGGCTTTATTATTTAAAATTTTGTCTTTTTTAGCCTCTACATCAATATCCATCCTATATGTAGTTTCTTTTGTTTCCAGAACTGCTAATTGGGATGACTTATAGTTTCAAAGCTTCAGAGATTTTATTTGATATAACTGATTAAGAATTGTAGGGCCTAAATAAATCTATGACTCTTTTTTAAGAAAAAAAATACAATTTTTACAAATGAATATAAGGCCTATAACATTCTACCTCAACAATGTAGATATGGTGGCTGGCTGTGTATTCACCACGAGAGAAAGGTCACAAGAATCACTAGCAATCACCTTTGTTCTCATTGAGACACTGAACCAAAGCCAGAAATTGCCTACCTGCAGATTCCTTTTTCATCCAAGAGGGAAAAAAGGCTTAGAATGAGAATCAGAGAGTCCTGCGGCAATGCTATGATTGTTAAAGAACCAGACTCCAAGCCAGCCAGCATCCTGGCTTAACTCCTTGTAAGAGAAGCCTGTGACCTCCTGCCTACTTGGTCTTTCACAGTTATCCACAGCAGGGCTGCATTTTTTTCCTTTCCCCTTTTCCTTTTCAGCTTCATTTCTTGATCTGGGAAGTTCTACTTTGGCTCTTCAAGCAGTAAGCTAAACCCCAGGTTCCCTCCCCCCTTTTTTTTTTAATGGAGCAAACTGCCAACCTACACTGCTTGCTTTGAAAGCTGGAACCCATGGCTCTTATTCTACTTGGCACTTTGCATTTTCTCTTCAATTTCTGATTACAGAATATTTACTTTGATGCAGTCTACTTTTATTTTTAGGCTTTATAGTTTATCATCATTGCTAACATATTCAGAGTAAGTTAACAGGTGGGTCAAAGAAATTTAACATGCCTTCATGTATGTTTTTATCTTATATTCCCAGTAAGTTTAATTCTGTATTCGTTATTTTTACTAAAGTATAAACTATGAACTCATTTCAAGTAATAGCCAACTCATTACAGAATATGTTCAAATATTATCATTTATTTCAAATGTGAAATAGTATTTATATTACTTACCAATACTATGAAACTGCCATCGCTGATGAATTCTTTCTGGAAGAAGTTGTAAAATTTTCTAAAAATCAATATGAATAAAAAAAGAAAAGTATGAAAAGCAAGTAACAAGTTCACATCTTGAACAATGTGAAAAATTAAAGAATTACACAAAGCCTTTAAAAGTTTCTTACGCAGAAGACAGTATTACAAACACAGAATCATCTCTGAGCTATCTCATGGTAGTGGCACTACTTCAGCACTAGCATACTGATCAGTATCTGAAAACTCCAGGAAACAAGCTACACTAACCAAGTCTTGGAACAGGAAATTGATGAAATTTACCTTTTACAATGATGTAAAAATTATATTTCTCTTTAGTGAATAAATATTATATTTTTTAAGGCTTGTTTTCTATTCTTAGACTTTGTGGAAACTACTGATCTGTTTTAAATTCTTTTAGATACTAATATCTGTGATATTTTCTCAAGTAGTTTTTTTCTTTCTCCTATTTTGATAAACCTAAGAGGGGAAATATTTTGCCTTCACAAAAATCCTATCAAATACTTGTACTAAATTAATCACATGAACCCAAAGATACTTATATATTATAATGGCTATAGGTATGAGAAAAAAAAATTTTAATTCAGGAGCCCTATGGTTAAGCTAACCCATACATACTTCTACAAGTTTAGAGTATTTCTTACATATAATATCTTCAAAATTTTGTCTTTATTTTCCTTTACATATTGCACCTGTATGAATTATTCTAGTTCAATAGCTGCCTTATTATGCTGTTGAACTATGTTCTCAATACTCATCTGCTTGCTGAATGGTATTTGTTATTATTGCTGCTCTATTTTATTACTACTTAGAGTCACCATTAATTGAATGTTCGTAAGGGCCAAATAATAGACACTTTATATAAAGGATATTTCATTAATCCTCAAAACCATCCTAAAAGGAGTGATCTCATTTGCCATAACAGGTTAAGAAATGTGCTTAGGTTAGAAAGTGGAAAAACAGATTCCAGCTTCCATATTCCTATTTCCAGAATTTGTGCTTTCATATTATTCTGTTCAAAGAATGGTATGCCTGTTTTTACACTTCTCTATCTTCCTTTTGATAATCGTCTCTAGTCCTTCTCATAAAAGAGAATGAAGAAGAAATCACAAAGTTCTTCACAGACAGGTGCTATTCCCACATAAGATACAGAAAATTCTTCAGCCTTGCCCTCCTACATTTCTCCCATACTTAGCCAGCAGCTGTATAATTATATTTATTGCGGTATGGAAAGAGATAAAATTATAGAAAACTAAAAAGACAAGTCTGTGAACTACTTAAAGTACTTCTACATTATCACTATTACACTTTATCATCTTTTTATTCAGTAATATAAAGATGAAAGAAATTATGTATACTCTTAACTACACAGAAGAAAACAGGATATCAATCCTGTGTCATACTAACATTCCACAAAGATGCATTTTATTCCAGAAAAAGGAAGTCAGTTTATTTAGATAAGTTCTTGATCTTTTAAATCATTAGTCTCTAAAGGTGGAAGTCAGATATTGTTACCATCATACATACAAAAACAGCACACAGGTTAAGTACTTTTTCCAAAAGATAAAAACCCTACATTTAACACTACTTTTCCTAATGAAATTTAGTGATAGATTATAGACAAACATTTCAGTTCAAAGAGTAACAAATGACCAGCATATATTACATACAGAAAAATAAGTATTATGTCTTAATAGAAGGAATACCCTAAAAGAGCTTCTATTAACTAGTCAATGATCTCAATTTCCTAAATATAGTTTCACAAATGTCTGAAGGAATACTTTCCAGGAATTATTATCTTTTCTCTGTACATACTTTTTTATTCTTTCTCAAAATATCCATGCTTTAATATTTCCCCTATAAACTATTCATGCAAACACTTTGGGAGGTAAATATGAGCAAATTCCTCAGGGTTAATGACTAATGAAAATTAACTGCAGAACAGGTACCAAACCAGTTACTTCTTTTGGAATGCTTAAAAAAAAAACCAAAACTTTCTTTTTTTAAGCTGTGACTAACTCAGCAACTGAGAGAGATCAAATGCTTTAAATTCTTCTAAACCATACCAAAATAGTCAATATACAAGACAGTGAATTTTATCTTTAATTAGCAGTAAATAGAATAGTTCCATCTTTAGAAACTAATTTCTAAATTCTTTACACCTTTCAAAACACAAGGTCTAATCCTGGCTTGTTTCCTGATCACTAAAATTCTCAATAAAGACTGGAATACTCCTATCACTATTTGATTTGAAAGCCAGAATGAAGAGTAAGGAGTTATCTGAGAAGCATGTGTGTCCCTCGTTTTTATCACTGTGCTAAAAATAAAAGAGAAATTTTAACAGAGTATCATATGTTGTTATTTCCTTCTGCTTATTTAGCAGTAAAAACTTGTCCTGCCCCAATAAAAAGTAATGTGGTAGAACAACAATGTATAAAATGTTTAAAACTATTCTATACAAGTTTTCAATGAAAAGCAGTTAAAGCAGAAACTATGAACTCCTTAGGTATGTAACAGTTCCATGAATTTACCCTCTCAAGTAAGAATGTTTTAGAATTTCTTAAAAAAATTCTCCATTTGTGTAAGCATCCCACAAATTAAAATTTTCATTGCTTGTAAATACTGTAAATATTGTACAGTTGTGGCTTCAAATGCATAAAACCATTAATTCTATCTGTACCTAAAATGTACCTCAGAAAATAATTAAGACAGGTGTTTTTTTTAGGTTAAACAATAGAATTCAGTTTTTTAAAAGCATGGCAGATTCACAGTGCTTGTTAATATTCAATATGTTCCTTTGTATGTTCCAAAAATTAATTTTGGGAAAAAAGTTACATGGGTAGGTACGTACCTCAAAAATAAAAAGTATAGCATCCAATTCCTCCCTTTGAGACTTGTGACCTAAAACATTTTTACAGAAAAATATTTAAACATTATCATTTTGTCCTCAATGTCAACAACCACTTAAAAAGCTTAAAATATTTCAGGCACAGTTTTTTCTCAGTGATTCTTTAATAAAATATTTAAACTGTATTCAATGTATAGACAATACCATAACATCTCTACTCTTTCTAGACAATTAAATTTAGGTTCTACATATTTATGTCTAAAAAACAAATCATAATATATTGTGGCAAAGTCTTAAGTGAACTCTTAAAAATTAAATTATGAAAATGACTGCTCAAACCTGACAGATGGCCCTAGGGCAGAGTAAAGGTGAGCAAACAGGGAAATCTGGCCAGAGAAAAGGCAACTCTTCTAAGCCTTCTCAAAATAATACGGGTATTGTTACTACTGCTAAGCCACAGTGTGAGCAGGGTGTCTACAAGCCATTTGAGAGAAGTGAAATAATACTAAAATTACAATGTGCAAGAGTCTATTCTAAGTGAATGTTTATGACAATTATTTGAAACATCAGTGTAAGTCAGGATTGATTTTAACATCTTACCTTTCTGTTTAAGACTAGCTTCAATAGTAACAAAATTCTCAAAAAACACATAATATATATGTGAAAAATGTTGGTCAAAAAACTGTTTAAGATCAATGGATTCTGCATTCTCTGAAAAATAAATGAAAACAGTTTTTAGTGATTACTATTTACATCACATTCAGCAAATATTTATTGTGGCAAGTTTCCTTCAAAAATGTCAAAAAACTGCTCTTAAACTTCTATTAAAATATTTGAGAGATTTATTTATACCTTATTCTCACAACTTTAGTTTTTAAAGATTTTAGTTTTAATTTTAAAAACTGGCCAAATCAGGTTATCATAATCTTTGAAGACAACAATATCTCAGAAACACTCATCCAAAATCATTAATCAAACTAAAAAAAGAAGTTTTATTTTCAATTCACAGCTCACATTTTGTAACTTCTCCCCAAGACGGTTAAAAATCAGTACTTCTGAGAATAATAAAACATGACTAAAATACATTTATTTTAAATATCTAACAACAGGCTTTACAAATAGGCATTTAAGTATTACAAAACTCATAAAATACTGCTACAAGAACTGTCAGTGTAGTCCAAAGCACAGAAAACCAAACATTTAACTGCATCCACAGCAGCAAGTGTTGGGTACTAACACAAAATTACTTTCAAAACACAGGAAGGAGTGAAGGTGGGGAAAGAAAAGCTTTGACAGAGAACGTATTATCTGAAAAGACCTTTACGGACAGGAAGTAATTTGGATATGATGTAGTGGTTTTGAACAAAACAGACATTCTTGGCATAAACAAAAACATGAAGTGAGGAAAACAGGATAAAATGTACAAAAATCATTCATTTTGGCTAGCTTTGAGCATTTTGATAAAAATAAAATGGAAAAAGTAGCTTTGATATGTCATGAAATGTCTTAAGTGCAAACTAAGGAAATGGCAATTATCATTTAAATCAAGATATTTACACAAGTATATAGGTGCTTGGGCTTAGTTGCTCTGTCTTGTCCAGTGCTTTGCGACCTCATGGACTGCAACCCACCAGGCTTCTCTGTCCATGGGGATTCTCCAGGCAAGAATATTGGAGTGGGTTGCCAAGCCCTCCTCCAGGGGATCTTCCCAACTCAGGGATCAAACCCAGGTCTCCCACATTGCAGGCAGATTCTTTACTGTCTGAGCCACCAGGGAAGCCCAAGAATAATGGAGTGGGTAGCCTCTCTCTTCTCCAGGGGATATTCCCCACCAGGATTCAAACCAGGCTCTCCTGCATTACAGGCAGATTCTTTACTTATGCATTTTATTGTTTGTTTTCAGAGGGAGTGAGAAAGTTGGGGAGAGGGGGAGGTATTAATAACTTTTATATACTTCCAACTATTCAAATTCATTTACAAAAAGCATGTGTCTCTTCTATAATAAACAAATTTGAAAAAAGCAACTGGAAAAAAAAAATTTTTTTTTTTTTTACACCCTGGGAGTAAAATATAGGATAAACTACTACTTGTTGGTAAACTCAAGTTAAAGGTAAGAATCAATTAATTTCTTGGAATGCTTTAAGGCTGAATAGAAGATTTCAGCATAAAATGAAATATTAACAACAAATACATAGCACTTTAAACTCTCTGTGGTGTATTATCTTATCCTATGAATATTCATAGTAACTCCTGAATGATACCTCATCTATGGAGTTTTCCAAGACCATTTTTCCCTTTTGCTTCACCCTCCCAAAGGAAGGGATAGATGCCCTCTCCTCTCTATTTCCTTTTGTTTTCTACAATTCTCTCTCATGAAAGTAATTATGTCTCAAGTATTTCCTTGTCTCTTTTCCAGGACTAGTCTATAGCTTCTTTAGGACAGAAAGTATGTCTACCTTAGTACTTCCAAAACCTAAGCACAGTGCTGAACATGCAAATGTGTTTTATTATAAATAATTTTAATTTTACTGTATTCATTTTGTAGCTTGGAAATTTTTATCTTGGAAAATACTGCATAATCTACTGACAAGCAAAATAGCATTGCCTCATCTTGACTGGAATAAGAACACCCAGGTTCTATTCCTACCTGTAACAGTACCTGTGTGACTCTTCAGAGAACCAGGGGAAAGGGGGGTAACAGCTAACATAAACCATATTTCCCATATGCCAGACGCTCTTCTAAGTTCTTTATAGAAATTAATTCCTATATTCCTCAGAACAGCACTATAAAATAAGTACTATTATTATCCTGACTAAAGATGAGGAAACAGACATAGAGAGTTTAAGTAATTTAGTTAGTAAGAAAGAAAGTCATGGATTTAAACTCAACACACCTGGACTGGGCTTCCCTGGTGGCTTAGGCTAAAGAACTCACCTGCGATGTGGGCAACCTGGGTTCGACCCCTGGTTTGGGAAGATGCCCTGGAGGAGGGCATGGCAACCCACTCTAGTATCCTTGCCTGGAGAATCCCACGGGCAGAGGACCCTGGCGGGTAGTCCACGGGGTCTCAGAGAGTGAGACACGAGTGAGTGACTACGCACAGCACACACAGCCTGGGCTTTGGGCTTATTATGCTCTTAGCCTCTGTGCTACTCACCTCCAGTGTTAACACATTTATAAGGAAAATAAGAAAAGAACAAAGATAAGAGTAATAGTCACTGAATACTAGTTAAACATATTTTAAAGAATACCAAAATAAAACACATACACTAAAATAAACAGGAAAAGTACTCTATTTTCCCCATAGAGTAGTTTGAAATAACAAAGAACTATGAAATCAGAATAAATAAACTGCTATAATTATCACTCAATTTCCTGAAACTAATGTTTCTAACAAAACAAATGTCCCCAGGGAAAAAAGAAAATGAGAACAAAAACAAAGCAAAACAAACAAAAAAATCAAAACGTAACAGAAGCAAACATGAATCAACTCAAGATTTTGCAACATAACTTAGGAGCCAAGACAGCCTCTTTCTATTTCCTTCCCATACACCAGGTTAAACAAAGCCTGGAAACTATATACTTACTAATAAAAAGTACTAGATCGAAATTAAGAAATTTGTTTTTTAAATCTGTATCTATTTATAATGATTAGTTAGCAAATAAAAACTCTTATAAAACACTTTTGCTCATCAATTCACAAAATTTACATGGTGGGGGGAAAATGGGAGAAGAAACACACAAAAAAGTGGATATAAAAGGATAAGTAGATATAAAAGAATAATATAAAAGAAGGCTTCACTAATTTAAAAACAACTCTATAAAATAATAACACAAGAGAAAGGAAAATATAAAAAAGAAAAGAAAAGCAGGAAGAAAGATTATGGAAAAAACATCTACCCAATACCTTTCCCCCAGCAAATGCCCATAACCCATTATGGGTATTGTTTTTTTCTCTGTGAATGCCTCCATTAATTTCAGTCAATATGGCTCCTAATTATGTCACATGAGCTGGTATAACTGTCCCTCTGTATCAGCAGGTGATGGTTCCAGGAACCCATCAGATGCCAAAATCCAAGCACACTCAAGTAAGTCCCTTACATAAAATGACATAATATCTGCATATAACAGATATTATGCACATCCTCCCACACACTTTACATCATCTGTAGGTTACTTTTAAAATCTAACACGATATAAATGCTATATAAATGGCTGACTGGGTGCAGTGAATTCAAGTTTTTATTTCTGGAACTTTCTAGAATTTTTTCTAAATATTTTGGATCCACGGTAGGTTGAATTTGACGATGCAGACCCACCACTCCAAGATGGAGTGCCAATTATATTATTCTCTTATAGATACTGGATGCTCTGGGGGACAGGAAGCATGCCTTAACTTCTTTAACCTTTGATATTTTTTTCAAAATTTTAATCTGAGGGAGTGCTCTGCATAGTGCTAAACGGATGGCTGGAATCTAAAAGCTCAAACATTCAAAAATTTCCCCAATTTTAGAAATACTTCTATTTGATTTGTTTGTGAACTAGAGTTTCCTTAAAGGAATCAAATAAACATTTCAACCATAAATTAAGATTGAAGTTTCTGAGATTGTAAAAAACTGACTCAGGCTTAGGAATGCTTTGAAGACCTTTGGGAATACTAACTTTAAGTGGCAAAACAGTTCCAGACCTCACTGAGTTTTCACAAATAAAATTTCAGATGTCTCTTTAAGATTTTTATATGAATAATGTTAACATATCTATTTCCTGCTACATACTTTGAAGACATTTAAGCTCTGTAACATACATAATTAAAAATTACACAGTTTAGAAGCCAGTGTTCCTGAGCTTAAATTTCAAACACCTGCACTAAATACCTCCGTTATAAAAGTTATCACATAACCCAAGTTGGAACACCAAAAATTCAACAAATTTTGCAATATCATCATTCTTCCTCCTTATTTGTTAAAAAACAAAAATTACTATTTGGAACTTTTTCTCAAATGATGGCACTGTAATACACTAAACTATGAAATGTACCACAAGGAATCTGGTTCTAATAATAAAGTAACAAACAATGCAAATTATTTCCTTAAAATAACCAATAATAGTGAGGACTGATGCAACAATATGGTGAATAACACACCAAAAACCTCTCCAATTACAGAGATACAGAAATGCTGGATAAAAATAAATACAAGCTCAAAACAAGAGAGGGGAGAAGGAGTGGAAATGAAGAAAAGAGAGTAAGTAGGAAAGGAGGAAGTGGGATGTTGGCAAAGGGGTAAGAGGGGAGAGGAAGATGGTAAAAATGTGGAATGGTGAAAGGCAGGAAGGGGTTGAAGGGGAAATATGGAGGGAAGGAGACTGGAAGGAAGGATGAAGAGAAGGGAGAAAGGTAAGGGGAAAGAAACACAAAAATATAGTATTAAGATGCAAACGATATGGAGTTAAGCACAAATAAGGAGGAAAGCAGAAGAGAAAAGTAGAAGGAAAAGAAAAAAGAGGAGGAGGGAGGTAAAACTACACAAACAGGCTGGAAAACTATAAATAATACATTATGAAGTTCTAAAACGAGGCAGATATATGAGAAGTGAGAAGAAACTGAGAAAATGGAGGAAGAAAAGAAAGGACAAAAGAAAGAAACAAATATTTGGAAGAGAGTCTGGTGCTCTTATTCAAAATGTTGTAACACAGAACAACAACAAGATGAAAATATTATATAAAGATGACGAGAGAAGATGGTAGAGTAGGAGAATGTGTGCTCATTTCCTCCTGCAAGAGCACCAAAATTGCAACTAGCTGTTGAACAACCATGGACAGGACGACGCTGGAACCCACCAAAAAAGGTACCCCACGTCCAAAGACAAAGAAGAGACCTGTAGCAAGATGGTAGAGCGGCACAATCATGATAAAATGAAATCCAGTAACCGCAGGGTGGGTGACCCACAAACTGGAGAACAATACTACCAAAGAAGTTCTCCCTCTGTTGCGAAGGTTCTGAACCTCACCCCAGGCTTCGCAGCCTGGGGATCTGATACACTTGATCTTAGCCAAAAGGCCGAGAAGCGATTGGGGATCTGATAAAGTGACTGGGAATCCCCATGCAATCTGACCTTGAGGGCCAGAAGGATTTGATTACAGGACTTCCAGGGGCCTGGAGAAAAGGGAGACTCCAGTCTTGGAGAGCACAAACAAAATTTTGCACATAACAAGACCCAGAGGAAAGAAGCAGTGACCCCATAGGAGACTGAACCAAAATTACCTGCTAGTGTAGGAGGGCTGCCTGTGGAGGCATGGGTCGGCATGGGGACAGGGGCACTGGCAGGATCAGGCCGGTAAGGGCCCCCTTAGTGTAAATGCTCTTGGAGTTCACCATTAACCCTACCATAGAGCCCGTAGACCCCAAGGCTGGATCAGTTCAGTCACTCAGTCATGTCCAACTCTTTGCCACCCAATGGACTGCAGCAGAGTGCCTGAAGAACTATGGACAGATGTTCGTGACATTGTACAGGAGGCGGTGATCAAGACCATCCTCAAGAAAAAGAAATTCAAAGAGGCAAAATGGTTGTCTGAGGAGGCCTTACAAATAGCTGAGAAAAGAAGAAAAGCTAAAGGCAGAGTAGAAAAGGAAAGATATACCCATCTGAACACAAGAGTTCCAAAGAATAGCAAGGAAAGATAAGAAAGGCTTCCTCAGTGATCAATGCAAAGAAATAGAGAAAAACAACAGAATGGGAAAGACTGGAGATCTCTTCAAGAATATTAGAGATACCAAGGGAACATTTCATGCAAAGATGGGCTCAATAAAGGACAGAAATGGTATGGGCTTAACAGAAGCAGAAGATATTAAGAAGAGATGGCAAGAATACACAGAAGAACCATACAAAAAAGATCTTCATGACCCTGATAACCATGATGGTGAGATCACTCACCGAGAGCCAGACATCCTGGAATGCAAAGTCAAGTGGGCCTTAGGAAGCATCACTATGAACAAAGCTAGTGGAGGTGATGGAATTCCAGTTGAGCTATTTCAAATCCTAAAAGATGCTGCTGTGAAAGCGCTGCACTCAATATGCCAGCAAACTTGGAAAACTCAGCAGTGGCCACAGGACTGCGAAAGGTAGGTTTTCATTCTAATCCCAAAGACAAGCAATGCCAAAGAACGTTCAAACTACTGCACAATTGCACTCACCTCAAACACTAACAAAGTAATGCTCAAAATTCTCCAAGCCAGGCTTCAACAGTACATGAACGGTGAACCTCCAGATGTTCAAGCTGGATTTAGAAAAGGCAGAGGAACCAGAGATCAAATTGCCAACATCCACTGCATGATAGAAAAAGCAAGAGAGATCCAGAAAAACATCTATTTCTGCTTTTATGGCTACGCCAAAGCCTTTGACTGTGTGGATCACCACAAACTGTGGTAGAGAGACAGGAATATCAGACTACCTGACCTGCCTCCTGAGAGGCAGGTGAAGAAGCAACAGTTAGAACTGGACTTGGAACAACAGACTGATTCCAAACAGGAAAAGGAGTACGTCAGGGCTGTGTATTGTCCCCCTGCTCATTTAACTTATATGCAGAGTACATCATGAGAAATGCTGGATTGGATGAAGCACAAGCTGGAATCAAGATTGCCGGGAGAAATACCAATAACCTCAGATATGCAGATGACACCACCCTTATGGCAGAAAGTGAAGAGGAACCAAATAACCTCTTGATGAATGTGAAAGAGGAGAGTGAAAAAACTGACTTAAAATTAAAGATTCAGAAAACTAAGATCATGGCATCTGGTCCCATCATTTCAGGGCAAATAGATAGGGAAACCCCCGAAACAGTGAGAGACTATTTTTTGGGGTTCCAAAATGACTGCAGATGGTGACTGCAGCCATGAAACTAAAAGACGCTTACTCCTTGGAAGTAAAGTTATGACCAACCTAGACAACATATTAAAAAGCAGAAACATTACTAACAAAGGTCCGTCTAGTCAAGGATATGAGTTTTCCAGTAGTCATGTATGGATGTGAGAGTTGGACTATAAAGAAAGCTGAGTGCTGAAGAATTGATGCTTTTGAGCTGTGGTGTTGAAGAAGACTCGTGAGAGTCCTTTGGACAGCAAGGAGATCCTAAACCAGTCCATCCTAAAGGAAACCAGTCCTGAATATTCATTGGAAGGACTGATGTTGAAGCTGAAACTCCAATCCTTTGGCCACCTGATGCAAAGAACTGACTCATCTGAAAAGACCCTGATGCTGGGAAAGACTGAAGGCAGGAGGAGAAAGTGACGACGGAGGATAAGATGGTTGGATGGCATCACTGATTCAATGGACATGAGTTTGAGTAAACTCCAGGAGTTGCTGATGAGAGGGAGGCCTGGCGTGTTGCAGTCCATGGGGTCGCAAAGAGTCAGACACGACTAAGCGACTGAACTGAACTGAATGTATTTTGACAAAAAGCTCCACCTACCAGGAAGCCTTAATTTCAATTATGCATGAAGAGTTATAAAATATAAAAAGCAAAAACCAATAGCTATCTAAGGAAAAGCAAAGTCACTTAAAGTGTGGTAGATTTTGGAGAGGGTGGGATATATGGAGAAAGTGACATGGTAACACACATTACCAGACCAAAAACAGATAGCCAATGGGAATTTGCTGAATGACTCAGGGAACTCAAACCAGGACTCTGGAACAACCCCGAGGAGTGGGATGTGGAGGGAGGCCCAAGAGGGAGAGGACACGTGCACACCTATGGCTGATTCATGCTGATGTTTGGGAGCAACCAACACAATACTATAGAGCAATTATCCTTTGATTAAAAACAGATAAATTTTTTAAAAGTATGGTAGATTTTAACACATCTATCTCATATTTAGCAAAGGCAAGGCTAGTAACTATGTGTAAGATTTGAACAACACAATTAGCACTTTACCCTTCAAACTCTGAATTCAACACAGTATAAATCTTTTCATGTAAAACTGAACTAGTAAGGACACAAACTAAAGAGAAAAAGAACCAGGAAAAACAGCACACAGCATGCTCTCTGGGCTTTCCTGGTGGCTCAGAGGTAAAGATTCTGCCTGCAATGTAGGAGACCCGATTCAATCCCTGGGTCAGGAAGATGCCCTGGAGAAGAGAAAGGCAACCCACTCGTCTTCTTGCCTGGAGAATCACAAGGACAGAGGAGCCTGGTGGGCTACAGTTCATGGGGTTGCAGAGAGTCAGACACGACTGACTAACACGTGCTCTCTGGCCAAAATTAAACAAAATTTAGAATTAATAACTAAAGTTAACCCCCCATATAAAAGGAGGAAAGTGCTGGAGAGGACTAGAGGTAAGAGTCCCAAGTACTCATACAGGCCAGGAAGAGTACCTAATTCCCACAAGCCAGACTAGGAAAACTCACAACTGATGCAGCAATTAGCCCTGGAATGAACACTACTCCAGAGCCACCTAACATGTCATAAAAGCAAGATGCAAACAGATCAAACTGCTTTCAAGATCATCTGAACAGAGCTCAATTTTACAGGTATACAAATATCCAGGATGAAATAAATTCATCTTGTCTGGTATTTAATTGAAGGCTACCAGGCATGCAGAGAAGCAGGAAAACCTAAATCATAATGAAGAAAATAATCATCAAATCAGATTTAAACCAGATTTTAACACAGATGTTAGGCAGGCAGAGAAGGACATAGACAGCTATTCTAACCATATTCCACATATCCAGAAAGTTGGGAATGGAAGCTGTATAAAAAGAACTACTCAAATCGAGCTTCCAGGTATCAATCAAAATTACAGTGTCTAAGGTGAAATGTTAAGAGATGTGTACATACAGGTACTATAAACATTGGGCTGCCCCAGGTGGTTCAGTGGTAAAGAACTGTCACCTGCAATGCAGGAGATGCGGGTTTGATCTCTGCATTGGGAAGATTCCCCGGAGAAGGAAATAGCAACCCACTCCAGTATTCTTACCTAAGAAATCCCATGGATTCAGAAGTCTGGTGGGCTACAATCCATGGGGCCGTAAAAGAGTCAGACATGACTTGAACATGAACATGAACAACTACTATAAAAATTAAAGCAACTACTAAAATAAAAATATACGGGTAATAAGCCAAAAAAAAAAAAGAATACAAAAATCACAAAAATACTTGATTAATCCAAACAAAGGCAGAAAAAGAGAAACAATAATCAAAGAGGGTAAGTAGAAGATAAAGAGCAGATGACAGACTCTATATAAATAATCACATTAAATAAAAATGATACCCTCAAAATGTTAGAGACTGTCAGATGGATAAAAAAGCAAAATTCAACTACACTGCTCACGAGAAATATAAAGTGTGCAATTAAAATATATGCAGTTTATTATATGTTAGTTACATATAGCTAACATACATTTTAAACAGCTCAATAAAGCTGTTTAAAAATAACCTAATATATATTCAACACTATTTTCATTAGTTTCATTCCAGTATGCTTTTTGAAGTGAGAGTAGGTGAAATGGAACTTCAAAAATAAAGTTTCTGGAATCACCCTAGGAAATGCATTGATTGATCCACAGAGTATTTCCTCAACACTTAAACCCATGCTCCTCTGTGTCCACAGAAGTTTTTGTACATGTAAATACATTCTTGCACTGGTAAGCAGATTCTTTACCACTACGCCACCTGGAAGCTCCCCGTGAATGCATTCTTAAGAAAAAAAAACCCCAAATTTGGAAAACACTCGTAACACATTTATAAAGGAATTTAAAGTGAAGTAAGCCAGAAAGATAAAGAACATTACAGCATACTAACACATATATATGGAATTTAGAAAGATGGTAACGATAACCCTATATGCAAAACGGAAAAAGAGACACAGAAATACAGAACAGACTTTTGAACTCTGTGGGAGAATGTGAGGGTGGGATATTTCAAAAGAACAGCATGTATACTATTTACGGTGAAACAGATCACCAGCCCAGGTGGGATGCATGAGACAAGTGCTTGAGCCTGGTGCACTGGGAAGACCCAGAGGAATCGGGTGGAGAGGGAGGTGGGAGGGGGGATCGGGATGGGGAATACGTGTAAATCTATGGCTGATTCATGTCAATGTATGACCATAATAAATAAATAAATAAATAAATAAAATTTTAAAAAAAAAGGAATTTAAGGCAATATAAACAAAGCCAAAAAACACTTTTTTCTTGATGCTTTCAAAAATAGTCTACTGTCCAAACATTTTAACCAGAAAATCATTTTAACTAGAAAGAAATAACTCAAAAAATAATTACTAAAATTGATTTGCATTTTTATATAATTAATCAATATCAACATAAATGAAAATGGCAAACTCACTCTTGTATTTAACAATGTAGCAAGCAGGCAAGTCAATCTCTCTCTTGATAACTGTCCCGAATGTTTTAACTCATCAAAACAAAAGCTAGGAACCTATCTCCTGTATAAATACTTAAGATGTTTGTTTTTTTAATACTTATTATTCATTAGTCCTTTACCATGAAAAGCAAGCAGATACAAATCATACTAAAAACATGCTAAAATTTCAAAGCAAGCAAAATTGCTTAAGATATGTAGTTCATCTCTTTATCATACTGATGTTTCAAAATAACTGCAGAAAAGCTCCTGATAGGAAGATAAAACTGTATAGAACTGAAAGAACAAAAAGCACTGAAGGAAGCATTAATATGTGATCATGATCTGAAAGCACATTAAAAAGCAGAGACATGTCTTTGCCAACAAAGGTCCGTCTAGTCAAAGCTATGGTTTTTGCATCAGTCATGTATGGATGTGAGAGTTGGACTATAAAGAAAGCTGAGTGCTGAAGAATTGATGCTTTTGAACTGTGGTGTTGGAGAAGACTCTTGAGAGTCCCTCGGACTGCAAGGGGATCCAACCACTCCATCCTAAAGGAAATCAGTCTTGAATATTCATTGCAAGGACTGATGCTAAAGCTGAAACTCCAATACTTTGGCTACCTGATGTGAAGAACTGACTCGTTGGAAAAGACTGATGTTAGGAAAGATTGAAGGTGGGAGGAGAAAGGGATGACAGAGGATGAGATGGTTGGAAAGCATCACTGACTCAATGGACGTAAGTTTGGGTAAGCTCCAGGAGTTGGTGATGGACAGGAAAGCCTGGAGAGCTGCAGTCCATGGGTTTGCAGAGAGTCAGACATGATTGAGCGACTGAGCTGATGATCTGAAAATATTTATAAGCCCTTTAAGACTAAAATCTATAAAGTAAAATAAAATTTTTTCTCTTGCCTTCAATGATTCCACATAGGCACAGAGGAAATGAGGAGATACAGTGAAAAAGAGAACCTAATAAACAAAGATACAGTGTCTGATTTAAGAACAAAGTCAATTCTGTTTTATCAAACATACAAGCTAAGTATGGCAACATAAAGATAAGGAAAGGCAAACAAGTTGTAATCACTTACGCTTACTTAATAGTTTATATCTGCATAGATAGCACTTTTACAGTTACACAAACATGATCTTACTCATTCTCCATAAATGTATTTTTAAAATTCTCCACACAAAGCTATTAAACAATTCCAAACCAGCTCTTCTGAGCTCTCAATCAACACCACCATATTAGCCACACTTGAGGTGGTAGGCCACAACAAACATGTGGCCAATTTTAACTGAATTCATTCTGAAAGAACAGTCTTTTTAAAGAATTATTTGAAAGCTACACAGTCTAGCAAGGGATGAGATAGGAACTTTGAAGTTTAGGACAGGCAGGCACTGCAAATTACCAAGAATTCAGAGGATTCAGTGCAGTTGCATGCATACTATCTTAAAGTAACTCCTGCCACTGGCTGATTATAGCCTATTCACTTCATCAGAATACCTAAAATTTCACTAATTAAATTTATTTGTGATACCAAACCACTCTAACACACCGTGTAAAGAGTTAAGTACCATTCAAACATTAGTATAAATTGGTACCAACTGCTTTCCTCATAACACAGCAAAGGAGCAAAGGAATTCTCATACAATGTGAAGATGGGGAGGAAAGAAGGTAATATCATTTACTGAACACCCACCATTCTCTAAAGACTGAGCTAGATACTTTTAGTTTCATTAATCCCCATGGAGATAGGGACCTAGCAATTTTATTTTACGTCTTCATTTTATTAAAAAGTTAAAAATCAACTCAAAACCAAGTTTCACAGAGACCAAGACACTAGGTCAAACAGCAATTAACAGAACCAAACTGAACTAAGAATAAAGTATGCCTTACACTATGCTACCTCCCAAGACACACAAACAGTTGTGACATTAAAGTTTAGGACTGACACAAGTCAATGCTGAAGGAAGAGGATACAGAAAAATTATTAAATAATGTCAGCCATGAGCTTTTTCCATGTTCACTATGAACTTTTCTTTCTGTATACTCTCTCTTTAAATTGTGGTGTCTACCAGGAACATGTCCTCCTCCTCCACCTGATACAACTTGAACGCTATCTACATAAAAATACTTCCCTAATCCCTGGGCTTTGGTGGAGGTAAAGATATCAGCCTGCAATGCAGAGGATGTGGGTTCAATCCCTGGGTCGGGAGGATCCCCTGGAGGCGGGCATGCCAACCCACTCCAGTATTCTTGCTGGGAAAATCCCATCGACAGAGGAGTCTGGTGGGTTATGGCCCCTGGGGTCACAGAGTTGGACACCACTAAAGCAACTGACCACCACCAATCCACAGCTACTATTTATTTCATGCTCTTTTCTGAGATTCGGGCTTACATTACCTATCCACTTACATCTTCCACAGGTGTTTCAAACTCAACTTGGCCCAAAATGAATCCACCATCTTTCCTCTCATCTTCTCCAAAGTCTTTATTATTAACATTCCCTTACTACTTTGGTAATATCATCTAAATCTTAAGCCTGACATTCAATTCAGATTCATCCCCCTCTTTTCAGCTCCCTCCACTCCACCCCACCCCACCCCCACTACTCAATGAGCACTGATTTTTCACCTAAACAGCTCTGCAATGCATTCCTCTCTCTCGATGCCCGCTATCACTTGATACTTCATGATCTCTTGCCTGAATTTTACTAGTAGCCTCCTTACCTATTCTCACAATATTCTAAGCCCACTTTTTATCCATCCTCCACACACTGCTACCAGAATAATTTACCCAAACCTAAGTCCAACTACCTGTATCACTCATCTACTTAAAATACTCACAGAGCTTCCCACTGTAAACAGGATAATGCCCAGGTTCCCTTACATGATATACAAGTCCTATTTTTCTTCCCTAACTTCTACTATCTTGTCCACTACCCACTACACAGTAAGACACTAAATGAATCATGGTACATACATGCAAGTGAATAGGCAGTCACTAAAAATATTCATAAAAGAATTATTTTAATAAAACTAAGAAACATTAAGTATTTATAATTTAAAAAGCAGGTTATAAGTAGATAATATCAGCAAATTAGTGGAATAAAGAACTCTGAAGATCTCCATTAAAAACAAGCAAAAATAAACACTAAAAACCAAAACTTTTTTGGAAACCTAGAAATTAATCAAAGGCTTGCAACAAAGACATTTATTCATGAAAAATGGATGAATCTCAATAAAAACAGTAAGCTTTGTGGCATTTCAAACTTATTGTGTTCCTATACTCCATCCTCATCTCCATGGCAGCCTTAAAAACCAACAGCCCACACACACAGTGACAAGCAGCTGCCTATCAGTTACTGGAAGAGTCAGAACAGAATCAGAGTTCTTTCAGTGCTTCACTCTGAGAAACATCACTATTTTACTTACCTACCTGCTCCTTCGAAAACCGAGCTCACAAAGCTTGTCTGTATTTAACTTAACTGAGAACTCACCCAGTGCCACAGTCTCTCTCTGGGAGTCATCTGTGAAAAACAGTCAGTGGCAACTATTTAACACCACAGCTGCCTGGGGCAGCAATCACTGATGAGGCAAACAACTAACCAAAAAAAAAAAATTAAAAAGGGAAAAGCCAGGGGAAGTCCTATCCACAGGGAACTTTAAAGAACAACAACACACTAAACGGAGTATAGAAGGCCATGTGCCTGAGCTACAAGTGTATTAAGGAAAGACTGGAAAAATATTTAAACTTTCACCTCTGGCTGATTTTGAGACTACACAAGAAGGATATGAAGGCTAAAAAAGTACTGTAAACTGTTTCCTGAATACTGATAGTATGTCCCAAACACATACACAGAGCCCCTTGGTGAAGACTAGGAGACTTACAGACTCCAGGCTTGTAAAGAAGTATCCATCCAATCATTAGCTGACCACTAGGCTGAATGAGTGGAAAATCCAGTGGTCATAAATAGAAGAAAACAGACTGCACACAGTTCAGGAAAGTCATTAAAGAATCACACAGTAACAATAACAAACAGAAGCAACAATAAATCAAGGGGGAGAGGGAGACATTGGTTTTCCAGGTTTGCTGTGCTATTTAAAATGTTAACTTATCAACAAAAATTACAGGACACAAAGATACAAGAAAGTATGCTCCATGTAAAAGAGAAGTCAGTAGAAACTGTCCCTGAAAAAGCACAAACATTAGATACACCAGACAAGTGTGATAGTATCAAACACTATCACAAGTTTTAAATATGTTCCAAAAGATAGAGAAAACCATGTCTAAAGAACTAAAGGAAACCATGTCTAAAAGAACTAAAGGAAAGAACTAAACCATGTCTATCTCACCAAGGAGAGAATGTCAATAGTAAGGTGGCTTCCCTGGTGACTCAGTTGGTAAAGAATCTGCCTGCAATGCAGGAGACCTGGGTTCGATCCCTGGGGTGGGAAGATGCCTTGGAGAAAGGAACAGCTACTTACTCCAGTATTCTGGCCTGGAGAATTACATGGACAAAGAAGCCTAGCAAGCTACAGTCCACGAGGTCCCAAAGAGTCGGGCATGACTAAGCAACTTTCACTTTCACTTCTTTATGTTTTAAAAAAAGTTTAAAAGTACAATAAACAAAATGAAAAGCTCACTAAAAGCTTAACAGCACACTTGAAATGGCAAAATTAAAACTAAGCAGGGCTTCCTTGGTGGCTCAGTGATAAAGAATCTGCCTGCCAATGACACAGGTTCGATCCCTGATCTGGGAAGATCCCACATGCTGTTGAGCAACTAAGCCTGTGTGCCTTAACTATTGAGCTTGTATAGAGCCCACATCCCACAACTACTGAAGCCTGTGCACCCCAGTCTGTGCTCTACAACAAGAGAAGCCACCACAACATGAAGCCCACGCACCACAACTAGAGTAGCTCCCACCTGCTGCAACTAGAGAAAAGCCTGTGCAGCAATGAAGAGCCAGCACAGTCAAAAATAAAAGAATTTTAAAAAATAAAATACAAATAAGCAAACTCAAAAATAGGTTAGTTGAAATTATCCAGTCTGACAAACAAAACTTAAAAATAATGAATAAAAATGAACAGAACCTCAAATATTTCTGGGTCACCATCAAATGCAATAATACATATATGTCAGGAAAACCCAAAGGAGAGAAAAGAAACACAAGAATTTCAACAAATAATGGCTGAAAACTTCCCAAATTTGATGAAACACACTTCTCCATATATTTAAGAAACTCACTGGGGCTTCCCTGGTGGCTCAGTGGTAAAGAACCCACCTGCCAGCGCAGGAGATGTGGGTTCAATCCCTGGCCTAGGAGGATCCCCTGGAGAAGGAAATGGCAACCCACATCTAAGCACCTCATAATAAAACTGTCAAAAGTCAACAACAAAAAGAATCTTGAGAATACAAAGAGAGAAACAACACATCAGTTAACAAGAAAGCCTCAAAAAGAAAAATATAATTTGTCATCAGAAAACAGGGAGGCCAGAAGTCACTGAGATGACACAGTCGAAAAGCATAAAGAATACACCTGGCAACCAAGAATTCTATGTCCAGCAAAACTGTCCTTCAAAAATTCAGGCAAAATTAAAGCATCCCCAAGTACACCAAAACTGAATTTGCTGTTAGCAAGTGAATCCATCAAAATGAAATGAAAAGATTCTAGACAGCAAACTGAATTTGTTGGAAAAAATACTTTGACCTGTAAGTGAAAAAATAATAAATCAAATGTATGGCATCCAGCTAAAACAATGCATAGAGATAAATTCAGAGCTTTAATAAACACCTCAATACAGATCTGAAAATCAATAACCTAATATTCTACTCTACAAAACTAGAAAACAAAGAGCAAAAGCATGGGGAAGAAAGGAAATAATAAATATTAAAACGGAGATAAGTAAATCAGAGACAAGAAAAACAGTAAGAAATCAAGGAACAAAAATTAGTTCTTTGAAAAGATAACAAAACTGACAAATCTTTGGCTAGGCTATCCAAGATAAAAAGAGATATGATTCAAATCACCAGTCTGGACTGGAAAAGAAAACATTACTGCCAATCTTAAAGTAATAGAAAACATATTAAGAAATACTAGGAGCAATTGCATGTTAGCAAATTAGGTGATCTACATGTAAATAAAGCTGAGCGCCAAAGAATTGATGCTTTTGAACTGTGGTGTTGGAGAAGACTCTTGAGAGTCTTTTGGACTGCAAGGAGATCCAACCAGTCAATCCTAAAGGAAATCAGTCCTGAATACTCATTGGAAGGACTAATGCTGAAGCCGAAACTCGAATACTTTGGCCACCTGATGAGAACTGACTCATTTGAAAAGACCCAGATGCTGGGAAAGGCTGAAGGCGGTAGAAGGGGACGATAGAGGATGAGATGGTTGGATGGCATCACCGACTCAATGGACATGAATTTGAGCAAGCTCCAGGAGTTGGTGATGGACAGGGAAGCCTGGCATGCTGCAGTCCATGAGGTTACAAAGAGTCGGACACAACTGAGTGACTGAACTGACATATAATGGACAAATTCAAAGAAAAGACATAAAAGAAACTATCAAAACTGCCTCAAGAAGAAACAGAAAATCTGAACAGATCCATAAAAAGACAGACTAATAAAAAAGAAAACTGACCTCAAAGAAAAGACCAGGCCCACCCAAATGGCTTCATAGGTGAATTCTAAAATAGAACACTTTCAAACTAAATCAATGAGGCCAGTATCATCTTCACTCCAAAATCAAAGACATTACAAGAAACCTGCAGATTGATACTCCTTATGAATAAAGACACAAAAATCCTCAACAGACCACTAGAAAACTGAATACGATAACATATAAAAAGAATTATACATCATGACCTAGTGGGATTTATCCCAGAATGCAAGGTCAGTTCAACAAACAAAAATCAATCAATGCAATACACCATATTAGTAAAAGGATCAAAACCCACCTGACAGTCTCAATAGACATGGAAAAAGCACTTGACAACAGCCAACATTCTTTAATGACAAAGACACTCAGAAAGTTAGGAATAAAATCTATCTATCTATCTATCTATCTATCTCTCTCTCTCTCTCTCTCTTCGGGGCTTCCCTGGTGGTTCAGTGGTAAAGAATCTGCCTGCCAATGCAGGAGACACAGGTTCAATCCTTGGTCTGGGAAGATCCCACATGCCATGGAGCAACTCAGCCCGTGTGCCACAATCACTGAGCCTGGGCACCACAACTGAGACCACACACTGCAACTACCAGAGCAGGAGAGTCCTACCGTCCATGCTTGGCGATGAGCAGCCCATGCACTGCAATGAGGAGCAGCTCCTGGGCTCTCTGCAACTAGAGAAAAGCCTGCACCACAACGAAGACCCAACACAGCCAAAAATAAAAAAATAAAATTATATATAATAAAAGTAACACCCTCAATCTAATAAAGGGTATCTATGAAAATCCCATACCTAACTTCATGATGACTGGTAAAAGACCTAAAGTTTTACCCCTAAATACATGAATAAGACAAGGATGTCTGCTTTTGCCACTTTTATTCAACACTGTACTGCAAGTTTTTGTCAAACAAATTAGGCATTAAAATAAATAAAAATCACATATATAAAGTGAGAAGCATTACATCTCTATTCACAAAAGACATAATTCTGTATTAAAAAAAAAAAGACTGAAAACTATTTTCGCTAAATCCAGAAATCTATTCTTGATCCAGTTCTGTACCTCCAAAATAGAAAACAGTTTCTCAATTCATATCCCTAAATTCAAAGGCATTCTTTTGAATACTGAAAATAATTAAACATACACACATTTTAAAATACTAGTAAGGGAAAGTAAATACTATTACACTAGGAAAAGAAGGCATACTTTAAAACAACAGAGGGTGAAAACAACAACAAAATAAAACAGGATAAAAACAGAATGAGTCAGAATGTGCAAAGTTAATTTTAAACACTGTGTAGACCATGCTTCTCAAATTATATATAGGGACAGTTGCTTTTTGTTTTTTTTGGATTTTGTTCATTTGTTTTTAAATTCCAATTCAAAACAGACCAATGCTGTACAATAAATTGCTAGAAAATACAGTGAAAAGCACCTAAACTCTATTCAATAGTCTATATTCAACAAGGCAGGTCCTCAATCACACAACTGGATGTCACAGTATTATCACACTGAGATGAGCTTCTCAACACCTCAATTTCTACACTTAACATGTTACAGACCTGTAATAAATACCTGAAAAACTTGCACCAGTCTGTAGGCTACATTTTTTTTTTTTTTTCCTGATCTTTGCTACCTCACGGACTGTAGCCCGCCAGGCTCTTGTGTCCATGGGCTTTCCCAGGCAAGAATACTGGAGTGGGTTGCCATTTCCTTCTCCATGTAGGCTACATTTTGAGTAGCAGTTGTATTGACTAGGAAGAATGATGCAGAGGTTTTGGTATATAGGCTGAGTATCCTTAATACTGGTACTTGAAATGAGGAATCTGTTCCTGCAATGAAATTCAGGAACCTTGCCATTAAGTTGTAATTTCTAGGGTGAGGCCTGATACCTTTATATTTCAAAAGCCTGAAAGACCACTGCCCTCAACATTCCTGCATTTATAGCTGTGCTCGTCTTTTACATCTACTAAAATTTCAATCATCTTTCAAGGTACACCTCAAATGACCCAGTTTCAGGAAGCTTTCTTCAAGGGATCTTGTTTATATATGATCCTTCCGAGGCTACAAGATCCATCCTCCCTATGCAGGGGGCCAAGGTTCAATCCCTGGTCAGGGAACTAGATAAGAGCCAGTGCAACCAAATAAATAATATATAATATATATGATCCCTTTGCCTTTTATACTCATCTTTCATATTTGACATGATTCTCTTCTTACACCATCAAGTCCTTTATTCTTTTGCAGCTGCCCCAAACCTAGCAAAGCACTATTATATTCAGCTATTCAAATGGTTGTTCAGAACTATTATCTTCAGATTTTTAAAGAAATGGAGGCAGAAACAAATAATTACTTTTCTTAAAGACAATTTACAAGAAATGGCATGATTATAAGCAGAAGCTTATGGTAACAACCAACTTGCCTCCAGAAGGTCCTAAGGACAACTGACAGTAAAGAAAAGATGACTGGGAACTCTGAAGCTACTGATTTTAAAAAATTCAAACACTGGTAACACAAACACACTTTTTTTGGTAACACAAACACACCTTTTGCTAGCTATGGCACTTTAGTTTGGGGTGGTGAAGCAAAGAATAATGTTGCTAAGTGATGCAACTTAAAGATTTGTGTTATTCAAAATAAAATACCAACAATGAACTTCACTTCCTTTCATTTATTCAATTCTTTGTTTTATCAAAATATAATTTTTAAATAAGTTCCTCTCTAATTTACCCATTTTTAATAGGTTAGAAACTGAAAATACAGAATCAAGACCATCATCAAGTGTATTCAGAGGTTTGTACTCTATTTTTTAAAAACAAAACTCTGCTGACTTTAAATAGATCATTAATATCTGATTCAACTTTAGCACCTTTAAGGTTCCAATTAAAATTCAAATGTTTTAAATTTTTCCATAAACTCTGTGCTTCAAATGCGTTTTTCCATATAATACCTGAAATTATGTTAATTTTTTAGACAGCCAAAGTATCTATAAATTGTTAAGCAAATAATATAGCTGAGATCAGAACCCAGATATTCTGATTGTACATACTATATCCCTGTTACTAGTTATTTAATACTCAAATTTCCTTGGAGATCAATTACTATCTGCCACACTGGTCTGTTGAAGGAATTAAGTCGAGTAACACATGTGAAATGTTTGGTCTAGCACCTGCCACATGTAAGTGTTCAAAAATATTAACTTTTATGTCCATACGTGGCAGCTGCTTCTATAAACAATTTCATTTTTAAAAAATTTCCAAAAGATAGAGAAGAGATAGACCCATACCTAAAATGTACTTTGTGTTCATGAGAAAAAGGTCAAACTATTTGTGAAGTAATTTTAGAATGCTAACAATTTCTGAGAATGCTAACGTTCATCTAAAGGAACATACCTAAATTCTAACATCAATCCCCAAATAGTATTTAGACTAGTTCAATTTTTTCATTATTCTAAACAACACTGCAGTGTTCGGACACATTCATCCACTTAGTTCCTCAGGGGGGAAAATACTAAGAAATGGAAGTACTGGTTTCAAAGCATATACACATGTACATTTAAAATTCTCACATTTAATGAAGCCTTCTAGTTTACACTTGGCCAGCAATGTATGAGGAAAATCTCCTTCCATTATGTCTTGACAATACCCTTTACAATTTTCTCCCAATTTCATACATTTTTAACAGTTCATAAATTAAGGAAATTAACTCCTTTTAACATGCTGCAAATGCTTCTTGGCTGTTTGTCTTTTAACTCTGTTAATGACAGATCTTACCGTTAAAAATTTAAAATGTTTTATAAAGGCAAATTTATCCAACATTTCCATGGCAGTTTCTAACTTTAAGTTTTAAGAGCTGTCTTCTCTATCACAATATTGCAAATATATTTGTTTAATTTGCCTTCCTTTTCATACTGAAGGATCTAAGTAATGTAGAACATACTCTGTTAAAAGATATAAAGTAGTGATCTATATATACTTTTTATCCAAATGAACATTCTTTCTTGCTAATCTTTATCTAAACCACCATTTAATGAAGTGGTCACATGAGTTCCTTCTGCAGCAAACAGAAGCCATCCCTTTTAATTTTAACATTCTTTTTAAATGCACCTATTCCTGACCATAAAAGATGTGCCAATCTTTCTCAGAGAAAAATATAAAATTTTCTTTTACGAACTTTAAGGAAAGCCTAATTAAATAAATGGAGACTCTGTGAGATAGGAAGAATATAGCTGACCCTTGAAAAGGACAGGTTTAAACAGCTCAAGTCCATTTACACATGAATTTTTTTTCAAAAGTAAATACTACAGCACTACACAATCCATAGTTGAATCTATAGATGTAGAACCAGGGATGTGGAAGACCAAGTGTAAGTCACATGCTGATCTTCAACTGTGCAGAGGGTTGGTGCCCTAAACCTCTATGCTGTCTTAGGGTCAACTGTAGATATACCACAGACGTCAATCTCCTTTAAATTAAACCTATGGATTCAAGGCCATCCAATTTTTAAAGTCCTAACAATATTCACAAATTTAATTGATTTTCAAATTCATATGGAGAAACAAAACAACAAAATACTAAAAGATTTATATTAGTCTACTGTGGCTGCTGTGACCAATTAAGAGACACAAACTCAGTATTTTGTTTCATCTTCTCCGTGTCTATCTACAAGTCAGTTTATTCTGTTAGGTACGTTGGGGGTGGTGGGGTGGTGGTATATACTTCAAACATGACATGTTGTTGTGCTCACTGATTCATAAGTTTTTTGAAAATCAGATGTTAAGAATCATGAGCTCTTTCAATAATGGTGAAGATTATACAATAACCTCTGCCATAATGCCGTAAGCATTCTTCATTTAACGTCCTATTTTTTTGCTTTTATTTTTCTGTTTCACACAGGACAAATTTTAGATATTGAGGCAATTTTTTGCACAGGTAATTAAGATAACCCAAGGATTATTTCTGATTCTGACTTTAACGGTTTTTTCTATCATTCTTCATTGAAAGGAAGTTGTTCAAAGAAGAGCAGCTTTGCTCTCCTCGTACCTAATATATTCATTCATGAATTACATAATATTTACTGAGCACCTAATACATGCTGGGCACTATGCTGAGATTAGGGATACAAAGCTGAAGAGACACACTTCTACTCTCAGGAAGGTTGTAAGATATAGGCATGCAAGTAAGTAATTACATTGTAGTAAAGTAACCAAATTACTAGAAGTAAATAAGAAAAGTTCCTATACCTACCACATGACAGAGAAGGCTTCAGCAAAGCTCTACAGGTTTCCCGCAATTCTTAAGGAAGAGGTTTTAAGGCTTAAGGCTTTCAGGTGTAAGCATAAGTTTTATCCCCTGCTTTTCTTTGAATACAGTTGCCATCTTATACTGTTTAGATGCCTTCTTGATAGCATCTGGTCTACTTTTTCATTGTACCAGTGGGCATCCCAGAAGTCTTATTACCACTCATATTCACAGAGTACCACTTTCACATACAGTATACCTAATTCAAAATTGATTCGTAAGTAATAAGTAGTGATATTTTCTAAAAATGGATTGATGCATGCATCCAAACCATATTAGGTTTTCAACTTAGAGTTCATACAAAGTCTACTTCCTTTCCATAGTAACTGTCCCTCCAGACTGTACTTTTGAAATCCAATAGGTGGGATTATTATTTTGTTGCTGATGCTTCTTTCTTTCTTCCTTTCTCCTTCCTTCCTCCCTTATTCTTTCTTAGTAAGAAGGTTAAAAGAAATGCGCTATTGATTATGGTACAGTAGATATCATTAGCAAAAGCATAGGCATCGCAGAAAGTGATTTCTCATTCAATATTAATGAAATGTAAAATACCAGAGAGGGGTAACAAGAAGTTGAAGAAGAAACTGAGACTAAAAAAAAAAAAAGAAACTGAGACTAAAATAAAATTTTCTTTTTCTACCACATCGTCAAAGTTTTATGTTAAGACATACGTGAAAGATGGTGATGTCACTTATACAAATAGAAAAAAAATTACAGACATTTATTTGTAGACATTTGATCTTGTCTGTTCGAATAGATCTAACAAACATACTAATTGGCTATTTTTCTATTTTCTCTAAAGTCTATTTCTACCACACGACCTTTCTAAAAGAGACATTAGATAATATATGATAATATATGAATGTACATATATACACAAATTGTGATCGAACTCAGAATAAAAAGTTTTAACCAAAAAAAAGTATGCTTTCTTTTCTAAGACATTGTAGACCTGTAACTCAACATGTTTCTCTTTTCACTTTGGCTGCCAGGAAATCTAAGAATCAAGTTCAATGCCTTATAGCTATAATCAGCTCATCTCTGGCACCTGATAATGTTACCTTTAAGTAATTGGCTATTCAGCTGTTTATCACTAATTGTTCTAGTCTACATTTTATTCAGTCCTATAAGCCATGTAAAGTGATAAAATCCTTAATAAGAGAAGTGTTAATGCAAAAATACCAAAAAAAAAAAAATTTGTGTATTATGGAACAATTTTACTAAGCAAATTAATCAGTAACATTGTTTATGTAAATAATCTGCTCAGTGTATCACTTTTTCATAAATATACAAAGATAAAACATTTCAAGAGTCACACTAAAGAATATAAAGAGTTTATACAAATTAAATAATAATAAAGAGTCTAATGACATGTATATAGGATTACTTACTAACTTTGCATATCAAATCCTAGAAACATATTCAACTATCAACTTAGTTTATTTTTGTAGGCAGTTTACAGTTCATAGTGACTCCTATACATTTTCAGATTTCCAGGCATATCTGTTCCAAGATAATCTATACCGCTTTCAAGTTATTTACTTAATGAACATAAGCAATACTTGTTTCTGTCTTTATACATTACTTTTTATATCTAATGAACACTAGTTTCTCATTTTCCTGATTTAAGATACTTTAATCCACCTTTCTTTTTTAAAACATTGATATATTCAGATTAGAGAACAATTAAATATTTTTCACAGATATAATCAATAGTCAGCTGATCATAAATTTCTTCTCTAAATATAAAAATGTTAAAAAGTAGGGGCCAAGTTGCATGGCTATGAATCCAATTCTCAGTCTCCTTCATTTAGGAGAACTTATTATCAGCATCTGAGGTCCAATGTTTTGAAAACTGTTTATGTTTCAGGGGTTTTTCTGTTCTTTGGTTTGTATGTTTCAAGCAGGTATGGACATCAGATAGGGAAAGTCATTCCTGACAGATGGCAAACAAATGAAGTATACCTTTGAAAGCTCCAGTTTACTGACTTAAGAGTTTACAGGCCATGCTGAGAGGAAAGGGAATCCAGGCAGAGCCAGTGGAAACTGTGAGTTGAGAAAATGAGCTGACAGTCCAAGGAAACCAAGGTAATTAGAACCCACATGAGACAAGTACCAAAGATGAGAGAGTCCCAGTAAGATCCTAGAAGACTGGAGGAAGTTTCTTTCAGTCTGAGCATAAATACGTGCAAGGAAACTTGCCAAGACAGGAAAAAGAACTATGAGAGAATATGAGACAACAGTGCCAGAGGTTCATATAAGCTGGGGACAGCTGAGCTACGAAAAATTCCCTCACATCTGTGGGGCACTAAATGGAATATTCAGGAAGGTATTGCCTCATAAGACATAATTACCCCTAGATGGATCCACTCGACAAACTCTAAAAGCAAGACTTGAAATAATCAAGCTGTTTTCAAGTAATTTAACAGCATCTCACTAAAAAGCTCAAGAATTTACAGGAATATAAAAATACCCTGAGGCTAAGAAGGTAAAATTCACAATAAGACATCCAAAGATAACTGAGCATTTAAAGAAGCAGGAAAAACAACCAAAGGATGAGAAGAATAGCCAACTGACAGAAACTGACCCAGGATAGATAGAGACGTTAGAATGAGCAGAGAATATTACAAATGATATTTTACTTGTATTCTATATGTTCAAGAAGCTAAGAAAATACACAGATGATATAATTTTATATGTACATCCAGACACACATACACAAAGAACTAGATAAAAACTACAATGTCTGAGATGAAAAATAAACCAGTGGGATGGCAGACTAATACAGCAGAAGAAAAGACTCGTGAATTTGAGGAGTAGCTATAGGAACTACTCAAGATAAAACACAAAAAAGAATCTAAAAATAATGAAAAGAATATCAGTTCTTTTTCAAATGCTATGAGACCTTCCAATACAATACTTCCTAATAGATGAGCCTGATATTAATACCTTTTTATATGTCAATAAGTGAAACAAAAAAATAAGAGAAGGGAGGGAAGAAATAACTGGGAAAAAATGGCCAAAAATTAACAAACTTTATGAAAATGCTAAACCTACAAATCTAAGAGTCTCAATGATTCTATGGCAAGAAATATTGAGAAAACTACACCAATGCACATCATAATCAAATTGTTCAAAACAAGTGATGAAGAGAAAATCATAATACATTACTGAGCATTGATCAGAGATGTATTAATGCCACAGGCGTTAGTTTCAGCAAAAATTCCATGGTCAATAATGTGTTAACAGTAGCCAGAAAAAAAAAAAAACAGAAAAAAGAAGCTATATACAGAATAAGATAAGGGGAAAGCAGACTTCTTACCAGAAACAAAGCAAGCAAAAAGTCAGTGGAGTAAAGTCTTTATTTAAAGGACGAAGGAGAAAAGCCATCAACCTAGAATTCTAATTGCAGCAAAACATCTTTCAAATAAGAAAGCAAAATACAGATTTTGACATTAAAAAAGTAAAGAATCCATCACCAGCAGAGCATCATTACAAAAGAAATGTTAAAGGAAGTCCAACAAAAACAAAATGATGCTGGATGGATAGAAACATCTCTGCAAAGGAATGAAAAGCACTGAAAATGGTACTACATGGGTAAATATGTATCTTTTTCTTCATTATTTAGAAGTCCTTAAAAGATAACTGCTTGTTTAGACAAAATGAACTATTATAGGGTTTACAACATGTGTAAGTAAATGTATGATCAAGAAAGTATAAAGTCTGGGAAGATAAATGAAAGTAAACTGTTGTAAAGTTCTTACACAAGAAGTGGTGCAGCGTATCACTCAAATAGTAAATAGACTCTGGCAAGTTGAAAACAGTTATTATAAATCTTAAATCAACCAGTAAAATATTACAAGATTATAGCTAATTAAAACAATAAAAGAAAAATGTAAAAAAAAAAAAATCATACATTTATTCAACTAATACAAAAAAGGGCAAAAAAAGAGAACTATGAAAAGATAAGCCAAATAGAAAAAAGCAAGATAACACACAAATTTAAATCAAACTCAAATCAATAATGTCTTTAATTGTACATCATCCAATTCTAAATGATAAGTTATCGGTCTGAATCTGAACAGAACAATTATAAGTAAGAAGACTAAATCACTAATCAAAAGTATCCCAACAAAGAAATATCCAGAACCAGATGGCTTCAATGGTGAATTCTACCAAGCACTGTCATTTGCTACAGCATAGGCAGACTTTGAGGGCATTATGCTAAGTGAAATGACAGAGAAAGAAATACTGTATGATCTCATTTACACGTGAAATCTAAAAAACGAAACTCACACAGATCAGAATGGTGGTTGAGGCAGTGAGTATGAGGGGAAAATGGGTGAAGAGGGTGAAAAGGTATAAATTTTTAGTTATAAATAAGTTCTGGGAATGTAAGGTACAGCACAGTGACAAAGAAAAAAAGAAAAAAAGTCATCCAAATATCTTAATTAAAAGGCCAAGATTACATTATATTAAAAATTAAGATTCAAACATATATGCTGCCTCCAAAAAATTTCTATATAAATGTAACAAAATAGATTAAAAACAGAAAAATATATATCCTAGTAATGCTAGCAATGAAAGCAGAAGTCTCTATATCACTATTAGATTCCAGAGCAAAGGTTATTACCACAGATAAAGATCATTTCATAAGGCAAAAGAAGTCAATTTATAAAGAGGAGATAATAACCCCAAATGTTTAGAAACCTAGTATCAGAGCTTCAAAATATGTTAAACAAAATCTGATAGAACTCAAAAAGAAATAGACAAACCCCCAATTACAGTCAGAAATTTCACACCCCCATGTTCAATAATTCATATAAGAAGAAGAAATAAATTCAGCAAGGATATAGGAGACTTGAACAATACTATCAAACAACTTGTCCTGACACTTTTCAAACATTCAACCCAACAGCAGAATATATACTGTTTTCAAGTGAATATGAAAGATTCATCAAGTTAAAACATATTCCGGGCCCTCAAATTTCAATAAATTTTGAATAATTCAAGTCATAAAACATACATTTTCTGACAATAATGAAATTATATTAGAAATCAATAACAACAACAACAACAAAAAGAAATCAATAACAGAAAGATATCAGGATACTCCACCAATATTTGAAGCTAAAGAACACACAAGTTAATAACCCATAGATCGAAGAAGAAATCAAAAGGTAAATTAGAATGCATTTTGGACCTAGATGAAAATGAAAATACAAAATGCCATAATTTGTATGACACTGTTTAGAGAAAATTTATATCAACATATGCATACATTATCAAGAAAAAAGGGTGTCAAATTAATAACCTCTGTTTACACTTAAAGAAGCTAGAAAAAGAGCAAATTAAACTAAAACTAAGCAGGAAAAAGAAATAATAAAGACCAAAGCAGAAATCCATTAAATAGAGAAAAATCAATGAAGTCACAAACTGGTTCTTCATAGATTCTATAGGTATCAAAGAACAATAGGAAGCGTTATGAACAACTTTATACCTATAAATCTGACAACTTAATATGAAATAAGAAAATTCCTTGAAAGACACAAACTTCTGTTTTAAGAAGAAACATATAACCCAAACAGCCCCCTACCTATTAAAGTAGTTAAGAACCTTCCCTCCAAGAAAACTCCGTATCTAGATGGCCTTGTTGGTGAAGTCTACCAAACGTTCACGGAAAAAAAAAAAAGATACAAATTTTCTATGAACAATTCCAGAAAACTAAAAAGAAAGGAACGTTTCTCAATTAATAATATAAGGTTAACATTATGTTTAAAAAAAGCAAAAACACTACAAGAAAAGTAATATCCCCCAAAAATATAACTACAGAATTACAAACATTCTAGCATACAAAATCTAACATTATATGAAAATGACAAGATGTCACAATCAACCTAGGCTTACAGAGGACTGCAGAGTTGATTCAACATTTGAAAATCCATACTGGAATTTATCGTATTAACAGAATGAGGGACTTCCTTGGTGGTCCACGGGTTTGTTAATACTTTGCCTCCCAGTGCAGGGGGTGTGGGCTCAATCCCTAGTCCAGCAGCTAAGATCCCACATGCCTCAAGGCCAAAAAAAATAGAACATAGACAACAGAAGCAATACTGTAACAAATTCAATAGAGACTTTAAAAAAAGTCAACAACAAAATCTTTAAAAAACAAAATGAAAAAAAATTAAAAACCTGTTAACCTCAACAGAAACACAAAAGAGTGTTTGACGGATCTAGTATCCATTCCTGATGAAAACTCTCAGCAAACTAAGAGAGTAAGACTTTCTCAACATGACAAAGAACACTTATTCAAAGGCTACAATGAACATGGTATTATATGGTTAGTCAAAAAATAGACCTTACCTTTAAGATCAATAAAAACACAAGGATATCCACTCTCACCATTTCTATTTTACACTGTACTAGAAATTCTAATAAGTGCAATAAAACAAGAAAAAGATACAAAGGCATCCAGATTAAAAAGAAGACTTAAAGACTATTAACAGACAATGAGTTCGAGTATGTAAAAGAATCAATGAAATCTATACAATACTAATAGAACAAGTGAATTCAGCACAGTTTCAAGATATAAACTCAATGTATGAAAATCAACTGTATTTTACTAACAATCAGAAATAGTCACGAAGATACCATTTACAAGGATATCAAAAGTAGAAAATATTTAGGGATAAGTAACAAAAGATGCATTTAAGACCTGTAGATTAAAAAATACAAAACACTGCTAAAGAAATTAAAGAAGTTCTATATAAAATGAAGAAACATACCTTCTTCATGAGTCAGAAAAATTATTACTGTCAATTTTTCCCAAACTGACCTACAGATTCATCACAATCTCACTGCCAGCAAAATTTTTTACTTATTCATTTAATTATTTTAGAAACTGACAAGCTAATCTTATGGAAAGTTAAAAGACAAGGCATAGCTCCCTCCTCCTACAGCAAAAAAAAAAAAAAAACCTTTGGAAAGGAAGAAAAAAGTTGGAGGGTATACACCATCTAATTTCAAGATTTATTATCAAGTTACAGTAATAACAATAAAAAGCACCGTGGTATAGGCAGCAACACAGACAGACAGATTACCGGAGCAAAACAGTCCCCAAATAGTTCTATACATATAGAGACAACTCAGTTTTGGAAAAGTACAAAGGCAATTCAGCGGAGAAAGGAAAGTCTTTTTCAACAAACAGTGCTAGAACACTTGGCGATCCATATGCAAAAAAAAAATTCAATCCCTATCTCAAACTATATTCACAGCTAACTCAAGATGGATCACAGACATAGATCCTAAAATGATAAAACTCTAGAAGAAAGCATAGGAGAAAATTAGTATGACCTTGGACTTAGGCAAAGGTTTCAGATACAAAAGCATGAACCATACAAGAAAAAGTTGATATATGAACTTAATCAAAATTAAGAATTCCTATTCCTTCAAAGAAAATGTTAAGCGAATTAAAAAATATTAAAAAACAAAACAAAACACTCTGCAAATCATGTATTTGATAAAGTACTTATATACAGAGTACAGGGTTTCCCAGGTGGCGTTAGTGGTAAAGAACCCGCCTGCCAATGCAGGAGACATAAGAAACACAGGTTCGACTCCTGGGAGGGGAAGACCCCCTGGAGAAGGGCACAGGAACCCATTCTAGTATTCCTGCCTGGAGAATCCCGTGGACAAAGGGCCTGGCAGGCTAGTCCACAGGGTTGCAGAGAGTCAGATGTGACTGAAGTGATTTAGCACACATACAGAATATATTCAGAATCTTCAAAACTGAGTAAGAAAGCAAACAGCTCAATTTAAAAAGAGGTGAAAGATCTGAACTTGATCTCATCAAAGAAATCATATACAATGGCAAATAAGCATGTGAAAAGAAGCTCAATGTTATCAGATATCAGGGAAATAGTAACTACACCTGCTACATAACTTATTATAGTGGTTGACAAGAAAAAGCAAGCCCATTATCAGGTGGTGGTGGTGCATTTCTACAGGAACTACAACTCTCATATACTGCTTGTGAGATTGTAAATTGGTTAAAAAAAAAAATACCAAGAAACAGTACATTTGTTTCTAAAAAGAAAACAACTGTCATAGGATTCATGCATTTCATTCCTAAGTTCTGATTCCAAGAGAAAAGAAAGCATATGTCTACACAATAGGTGTACCTCACAGCAATTTTACATGTAATAGTCCAAAACTGAAAACCCACATGTTCATCAACATGTGACCGGGACAACCAAATTATAGCATATCCGTACAAGAAAAGCAATAAGAGCTATGTACTATAGACACATCATCACACAACAAATACAGAGGAATTTCAAAGTGTGCTGAGTAAAAGAAACCAATCCAAAAGAGTAAGCGCTGTCAATTCCATGTCTATGTTATGCATGGGCCTCCCAGGTGGCACAGTGCCAATGCAGGACATGTCAAAGACGTGGATTTGATCCCTGGGTTGGGACGATCCCTGGAGCAGGAAATGGCAACCCACTCCGTATTCTTGCCTGGGAAGTCCCATGGACACAGAAGCCTGGCAGGCTACAGTCCAAGAGGTCACAAAGAGGGGTCACACATACACGTTATGTATACAAAAGACACAAACTAATGTAGAGGAAAGCAGATCAATGGTTGCCCAGGGGTAGGAAGGCAGGCAAGTAAGGGTGAGAGGAAGGGATTACGAAGGGGCAAAAGGAAACTCTGGAAGATTATAGATGTTATTTGTTTTCTTGATTATCTGACTATATTCCTAATCACGATGTCATGATGGCTTCACAAAGTGTATGTATGTCCAAAAGTATTCAATTATGCCCAATGTTCACAGCCGCATTATTTACAACTGCCAAGATATGGAAGCAACCTAAGTGTCCAGAATGGATGAATGAATAAAGAAGATGTGGTGTATATATACAATGGAATACTACTTAGCCATAAAAAGAATGAAATTTTGCCATTTGAAGCAACATGGATGGACCTGGAGGTTATTACACTAAGTGAAATAAGTCAGAGAAGGACAAATATTATGATATCACTTGTATGTGGAATCAGAAAAATAAACCAGCAAACACAACAACAAAAGAAGCAGACTCACAGAGAACAAAGTAGTAATTACCAGTGGGCAGAGGGAAGGGGAGAGGGGCAAGACAGGGGTAGAAGATTGAGAAGTACAAAGTACTATGCATAAAATAAGCTAAAAGGACACAGTGCGTAACATGGGGAATATGGCCAATTTTATAACTATAAATGGAGTATAACCTTTAAAAACTGTGAATCACTATATTGTACACCTCTAACTTATACAATATTGTGTATCACCATATTACAACTTTTTAAAAAGTATTCAATTATATGCTTTAAATTTGTGTGATGTATCATTTATCAGTTATACCTCAATAAAGTTACTAGAAAGAATGATCCAAAATAATCAATATATTAGCTACGTAAGCACTTACCTTTTTTTAAGCCAAGAAGACTGAACTGTTACCTTGCCATACAAGAAAATTAACATTTAGTCAATATCCATTATATGCTAAGCCTTACGCTAGCCACTTGTCAGAGACTAAGTTACGTGCTTAGTGTCATCTTAAGGCCATTCCTTGGGGGAAAAAAGGGGAGGGGATGTGGCACAGCAAGACGGTAATAGGAAACTTTAGCAACTAGACAAGGTTTTATTTCTATTCTGTAATAATTCTAACTTCCAGTTCCTAAAAATCAAATATACAACACTATCAATAAACACAGATTTAAATCTAAATCCTCCAAGTTCTATAAATTCAGCAGGAATTGTCCTTCAGTGGGACTACATGCCAGGACAAAGGTTTACATTAGATGCTTAAATTGTGTTCTCATATACTGGTAAGCACTGAATTCTAAAAAGACCCTTAGTGAATGGCAGTTTAATTTAAAGGTTAAAAATATAGTTTAGATGGGACCAAACAAAAATCAAAATCCTGTGTAACTGGGAATACCCTATTCTGCAAACTTATTTCCTCATAGTGGTTATGTATTAATAAAACCTGCACTTAACTTGCAAAGAGGATTTGAAGTGGCTCTCCCATCTGCAAAATGGGAGACCTCTAAGACATCTTTCAGTCTTGGTAGTTCTACTCTCCCCTACTCATTAGCTTAGGAATTACACTAATTATATTTCAAAGTCACTGTGACCACTCAGAAATACAGAATATTTTATTCAATTAATTAATGTTAGAACCAAGTATAGTACTTAGAGGTCCATCTTTTTTGTTCTACATTTGACAAGGTTTACTTCAGCACTATTGCCATTTGGAGCTAGAAAACTGTTGTGAGGGATTATATTATCCTGAGCATTTCAAGATGTTCAGCTGACCTGCTACCCACTAGATGCCAGAAGAATCTCTCCATAGTTATGACAATCAATAGTGTCTCCAGAAATTCTCACTGTCCTCAGGGGAGCAAAACAGTCCCTGTTGAGAATTACTAAAATGAGTACAGTAATCTATCTGGACCTCCTTCTCTCACAGGGAGGGAGTCTGAAAACAGAGTCCCTCCATCTGAAAGTTCTTAAGAATATTTTAAATGTTTATAGATAGTATATGCTCCTTTTTAAAAAATAATAAGTTACTAAAAAGCAAAGGTTTTTTTGTTTTTTTTTAAACAAACAAACACTGTTTTGTTTTCAAACTGAGAAAGTTAGGCCCTACAAAATATCTGATACCTATGACCTCTTCATTCAGGCCATGTCTCCAGGGTGGGAAAAAAAAACTTCTAAGGCCAAAGAAGTATAAACAAACCATTTCTTAACTAACAAACCGTGGCAATTAATTTAGAAAATGTCAATACTCTATTGGAATTCAACTTTAGAGCTCTGCCATTATCCAACCTACATCTTGTCCTAAGTAGGTTATCAAATATCATTGTCTTCAATTTCAAACTGCCACTATCTGTGGTAAATCTCCTACACATTTAACTTGCCCTGTCGCAGTCTCCTAGCCAAATTTTTTCTTCAATGGCTTAACTCTCAAGTAAAATGAAAATAAAAAGATCACAATGTCAACTATGTCTAGAAAATTTGTATCTTCTTGAAAAAATATCTTTTTACATTGCTAAACTGGACCTAATTGCTTTCTTACTATTACACAAGAATAAATATAATTTACTTGTGATACAGACTTGCTGCCATAAATGTAGAAAGAGTGAAAAACAAACTGGAGACATGAAATCTGGGTTCCAGCTCTGACTCTGCCTCCTCGTACTTGGATGACCAGGTAACAGCCCCAAACTTCAGCTCTCTTAGTTGTAAAAAAGGAGAATAATAATTTAACTAACTCTAAAGTTATTGTGTGGATCAGTTATCACTTATGTGAAATAATTCTGTAAACAGTAAAGTGTCATACAAAAGTTGGGTACTGGTAGTATCCTGTTGGTGTGCATAAACCACATAGTAGAGAAACATGCACCTCAAATAATAGAGACTTAATTTACTGAATAAACGTCACTTTTCAAAAGGAACATTCTTTACGAAGAGAGCCCGAGATGATAAACCTTGGACTAGGATTCAGGCATCTGGGTTCTAAACTCAGTTCTGCCATTAACTCTCTGTATCAACAAAGGCAAACTTTCCTTTTCACCTCAAATTTCGTATGAAAAGATCCAAGTTCTGGACCAGTTGTTCCATAAGTATTATTACAGTCTATTGGGTCACGAAATTACCAAGAGTGCAAGAAACTCATTTAACCCTATATCCACAATTCAAGAGTAGTTTGGTCGGACGCAAAACAGAAGGTAACAGACGGTAAGAAAATTTTATTTAAAAATAGAATGCTGTATGAGTCTCCAAAAGAAAAGGAAACTATAAACTACCTTGTTTTCTACAATTAATCATAGTTCTCCCTCTAAATGATAGTAATTATGAACAAGGTGCATTAACAAGGGCGGGGCTCTTTCCCACAAGCTTTTAGGGAACCACCCACTTCCCAAAGAGGTGTAACTGCTTCCTCCTTGCCCTCCTTAGCCAAGAAACTTGAAAGATTAGGGTTTATATTGTCTTTGTTTTTTTTCTCTTTCACTTGGGTGGGGATGGCGGTAGTCATCTGACAAACATATCCTATAAACACCATTATCTGCAACAACAAGTCTCCAGAAAGTCTAAAAATAAGTTGTTAGAATAATAGATGTTTTTAAAACAGTTCGGGCTATTAACTCAAAACAAGGTAACCCTGTGTGTGATTAGCGTTTGCCAACTATAAGGGTTCCCTTCCCCAAATTATCCGCCCTCCCGCGTCTGTAGAGGCGATGCCTCGCCCTCCACTAGAGCATCGCGCCAGGGCCGGGGGGAGAGTCCCCAAGGGCTCCCAGGAGAGGGAAGGCCGGGCAACCCAGGCCTCCAGACGCCGTCACCCCTCGCCCCTCACCAATGACGATGCGCAGGTGCTTGAGGCGGGTCAGTGCGTCCTTCTTGGTGTCCAGCACCTTCTGGGTAGACTTCTTCACGTCCCCGTGCGGCTTCTTGGAGAACATCCTGCCGCCGCCACGGCCGACTCCGGCCCCCTCCCGGCCAGGTCACAGCGGCGGTAAGTGGAGGGAGTGGGCGGGGAGGAGACTAGTGCGAGCGGCTCATTCACTCCCCAACCTTGCGGGCCCCGGCGCGGCCGACTCCTCCCAGACCAAGGCCAGGGCCGCCACCTCCACCCGACTCGCGCGGCGTCTGCAAGGCACCTTCGCCTCTAGCTCCAATATGGCGGCTCCCCTCTTCCAGTTCTGCACGGAGGGACGGAGACCCGGGAGAGTCGCCCGCCGCCGCCGCCGCTTCCTCCGGCCGCCGCTCGCCGCCACAGGCCGGGGCCGGGCACCCAGGACCCGTAGCCGCGGATGTGCGGCTGTCGGCGGCAGCGGCAGCACTCCTCTCTCCCTGAGGCCCCCTTAAGGTTAAATCTTCTTTAGCAGCCGCCAAGGAGACGGAGTGTGGTGATGGGGTTTCACGACTTTGCCGTCGGTGGCGAATGGTCCCCGTGGCAACCACCTTCTGACGTCAAGAGTTCTTGACGTCACGCCAGCGTGAGATCACCCGTGGCATTACCTTCCTTTAGTTTCCTGTGTAAGTAGACACAGGAGTAGCCTGAGGGAGTGAGGGAAGGGAAATCCTGCGTGCGCCTTTGAAAGCACAGTTTCTCCTAGCCAAGCCCCCAGAGTAGTCTGTTTTTAAAGGTCCTCCGCCTGTCCCGGCTACTTACTATGTAACTTAAGAACATAGCTCCAGAACATCAGAGTAGATGTGCAGTGTATTTTAGACGCCATTTCTGAAGGCTTTGTTTGTAACACCCCTTAATTTCCTTAATTTGAATTTTGTATAAAGAATTTTTGTTTTTATGGCAAAGTGATGATTAATAGTTTACTGTAGTTTCGAGATTTGTCGTAGTACATCCTCTTGGTTAAAATTGTCTTGCACAAATGAGTTCTCCCAAAAGCTTGTTGTAGTAGAAAGAAAAATTACAGGGAAAAGAAATCTGGAGAGCTGTAAGGGTTAATTTTCTTCATCTGTAAAGAGTTCACAAATCCAGGAGAAAACTGCTAAAGCACAAGTAGAAAAGTTAGTAGAAAACATGAAACAAGTGTTACAGAAGTATGTGCTCAACTAACATATGTGAAAAATGTTCACACGTGGGTAATTTTTAAAAATCAGATTAAAACAACATATATTTAAACAATTTAAACAGCTTTTATTGACGTTTACTCGATATACAGTAAACTGCACATTTTCGAAATGTGCAATTTGGGAAGTTGGATATTTGCATATGACCATGAAAACTTAAGCAGTCAAAATAGTGAACATACCCATCAGCCCCCAAATGGTCCTCTTGCCCTTTTGTAATCCCTCCCTCCTACTGCCCCCAGCCTGGTCTTTGGCCAAACACTGATTTGCTGTCACCTGGAATTTGCATTTTCTAGAGTTTCATGGAAATTATGCTTACAGTATACTCTTGTCTGATTTCTTACACTCAATATAACTTATTTTAAAATAATGTAACATTTCATTGGTCAAACTAGGAGTTTAAGTTAGTCATCTTACAGCAGGTGAAGGCAGCAGCAGACAATCCTATTGCTTACTAGAGAGAAGCAGTAATGACTACAAGAGTTGGCATTGTGTATCAAGACACTTTAAAATGTTTGCATATACTTTGAATCATTAGTTTCACTTTTAGGACCCTATTCTAAACTGTCAGAAATGGGAAAATATTTATATAAAAATATTAAAGCATGATTTATAACACTGAAAGATTGGAAACAATGAATGTCCATTAGGAGATAAAACATCCAGTAGGTGGAATGTCACAGAACCATGAAAATTATTAATATGAAGACTTTTTAATGACATAGAAAATACTCAGGACACTATTAAACGAAAAAGCAATACAATGCTGAAGATATTATCAAAACTGTGAAAGAAGCTATGCATGTAAAATGTAGTTAGAAAAAAAGTCAAAAAGCCTCCAAAATTGTGATTATAGCTGCAAAGTAAAATCACAGGTGAATTTAATTATTTTCTTTACATTTTTGCTTAGCTTTTTTAAACTAAAAGTCATATATTGCTTTCATGATTTAACAAGTCTATTTAAAGAAAATTAAGAAAATCTAATGTACTAATGTTAAACTCACAAAACAAATTAAGATGTATGTGTAGGAATAGAAACTCCTTGAAAATAAAGCCTTTTTTGAAAAATTTATGATATGTCTTACTGTGGTATGGTACAGAATAAATATTTGTTGATATTTAAATTATGTTTACATTAAAATGGTTTCTTTTGCTAGTATAAGAGTCATCCAATCCCATGATTCTGACTATCATTTATTTGGTGATTTTAGACACGTATGTCCCTATTAGTAACCCAAGTCTCCTTTCTGAGCTTCCACAAGCTACTCAAATTCAGTATATACAAAACAACACTCATCATCTTTGTCCTCTCCACTCCCAAACCTGATCCTCCTTTGTTAAATATCTTCACTGGTACTACCACTATTAGCTCAGATTTTCAATCCAGTTGTTTCATCTTAAGGTTTCTTCTTCTCTGCCATCTAGTCAGTTACCAACACCTGATGATTCTACTTCTTAAGTATTTCTTGATTTAGTCCTCTTCTCTCCTTTATCACCACCTTTGTTCAGGCTCAGGGCTTCACCATCTCTAGCCATGTATGCTAGAAATGGCAGAGGTTTCCTCCCTACCCCCACATCTTAGTAAGATTTGAGTACCCATTCCTTTTTAAGTAAATTTTAAGAGTAAAAAAAGATGCCCAATGGTCTTGCAATCAGTCCTTGAATATCTGTATTAATGAGGAAAAGATGTGGCATGGATAAATCAAGACATTTCTTTTTATTTTTATTTTTTGGTATACATATTTGCTTAAGGATATATTTTATAGCCAGGAAATGCACAGCACTTTCGATCAAAGAACAAAACCCATATTGAGGAAAGGCTATAAACATGTCCAGATTTTATGCCTTGCTCCCACTTCATAGTGATTATAACCAGTCTCTAAGTTTGTTAAGATGATGCAGGAAAAGCAGACCTAGACTCTTGCTCTTTCTAAACTTATTGAAGTGGAATTTTAAAAAAAGTAATTAGCCACATTGATTGTGGTGGATACACGCTAGCTTGCCTACCATCTGGTAACATACCCAGATTTTTCTTTGGAAAGCCACCCCTCTCTTGGTCTCATCTGATATGCTGCTACACTGCCCCCTTTAGACTTTGGTATTCTAGCACTCGGCAAAGAAAGTGTGTTAAGGATGGGCACATGACCAATTCAGTCTAGTAAAACTCTCTCCTACAACTACTGCAAAAGAGAAGTTCTTTTTTCCAAGATGAAGGCCTGGAACTGCTAGGAATTAACAGGTGAAAAGAATCTGCTGAGGACAAGGCCAATACGCTTGAGAACAGAGGGGATAGTTAAGTAGAGAGTAAGTCTTGAATTACTTGGGCTTTTGGATCCAACTTGCCTGAAGTATCATGGTCTTTTCTATTTCCCAGGTCAACAAAGTCCTTCTTTTGCTTTAGCCAATTTCACTTGGGTTTCAGTCACTTGCAATAGGAAAAGTTCCTGACTTAGACATTTTAAAGATACTCAGCTAGGCTGAATAGGGAGTAGGAATTTTAAAAGAAAAAAAAAACCTGCTTGAAAGCAAGACTACAACTCTCTTCTGAAGTCCTCCGGCGCTTTTTCTCTACCATGACACTCACCTTACTCTATGTTATAGTCATTCTATGCTTCATCTCCATTATATTAAGCTGTAATCTGTCTTTAAGGCAGGTTTTTAAAATTTTTCCTATGTTGCATAATTCCAGGCTCCAAGAGTTGCTTTTCCTCTGTCTTCTCTGTCTCTTTCTCTGCTCTCTCTAGTGCTACCTGGCATGAGGTAGGCATTCAATACATATTTACGGAAAGAATAAGTAAACACTAGGCATTCAGTAAATGCTTACTGAATTTATGCAAAGATAATAGTTGCAGTTTCCGCTGAGGATGATGGAAAGAGGACTAAGGAGGGAGAAACAATGCTCAGCAGGGGCAGGCCAGCATGTAAGCAAAGTCAATCTTTGATTATTTTTCAGGTTTCAATTCATGGGGAAAGGTGTTCTATGCTTTCCTTAGGGTTTGAGGTGGAATTTTTTTTTCCATCTTTTATGTTGATCTATTTCAACTATGAAGGTCAAATAGCTATTAAAGCTTTAAAAGATGAGAAAGTTGTACATGATTGAGACAAGAATAAAGATGCAAGGAATAGGGGAAAAGAAAAGTAGTCTTTATTAAATGTTTCCATGATTTATCCATGAAAATGAACATAAGTTGTGGTCCCCAGAGACTCAAGCAGAAAGATAAATTTGGAGGCTACATTTTGGGCAATTCATTCTGTCCCAAATGTATTACTAAGAATATTTCACATACTATTTCTGTGTTTGTTTTGTATATATTTTCTCTATTTGCTATATCATATCCCAGTTTTTTTTCTTGCTGCAAACAGAAAGGCTTCTAAGCAGAGCTATATGTTTTCTGTGAAATTAATCTTGCTTCCTTTCCTATTATTGTGTTTTTTTAAATCCTCTTTCCCTATTTGTACCTCATATAAACATGGTTATGCAAAGAAAAACACTTTCCTCTGCAAAGAAAATTTCAGGATGTCCTATTACATTGATGGAGTCACCAAAAGAATCTGCAGTAGCTGAAAAAAATCTGTAAAATTCTGAATGGTATAAATTGAAATTGTGCTTGGAAAATTTCTCCTATAAAATAAGAGTTAAGTCTGCTTGTTTGCAAAGCTGTTTTCCTGACCCATATCAATAGCCCTGTCTAAAATACAATGAAATACTTGATTAGCATAGAAAAATTTTTAAATTCAGCTAAGAGAGCTGTAAGACCTACCCCAACATGTTAAAAAAAAAAACCCACCCCAATGTGTTGCTTAATAGTAGTTTATTTCAATGACAATATATCCTTTTTTTAAGTTTACAAAAATTATTCATTTCCCACATGCATAGCTTGTATCATGAAAGTTACAGAGCTTGTTCTGAGGAAACATTATGATTCAGTGGAAAGATGAATTATTCAAGGGATTTGGGTTCTAGTTCCTCTCAGCATCAGTTTTCTCATTAGGAAAGTCAAGATAAGGTGTGCTCTCAGTGATTTGTGAAATTCAGGAAATAATAGTGTTTTCAGCCATGATCTTTAGAGTTAGGTAGATCTGAGCTGGACCTTTCATTTCAGGATTTACTTTATCAGGGATCTCTGGTGTATAGTTTAATCTCTCTAAGTCTCATTTTCTTCATACGTAAACCATATCAGTAATTGTGATAATTAGGTAAGAAGTGGTATTGAAAGTTACTTCTACAATGGCTGATATATAATGTTACTTCCCTTTCATTTCCTTGATAGACTTTTAGTGGAGCAACTTGTGTAATTGTTCAAAAATTTGCAAAAAAATAAAAAAAAATAAAAATTTGCAACCCCACTATCCTATATCCCATTTTCTTGCAAAATGCCCAGTACAAAATGCTCTCAATAAATATCTGTTGAATGGAAGAATGAGTGTCAGTCCCCTTCCCTTTCTCTTGCAGGGCACTCAGTAAATGATTGATGAATGAATGAAATAATTTTAGAAAACAAAAAATGTAACATATCATTAATAATAATTATATGGCTGGCACAACTGAGGAAAAAGGAAACACCATAACACCGTAGCAAAACAAGCTGGCACAAGTGTGATTTAGAGATAGCATGCCCAATCCACTGCCTAATTTTCTCTTTAAATGCTCTCCCCATTGGAGACATATTTATTTTGAAAAGACAAACCTAGAAAATTATCTTTATAATACTGCTTGTGAAAACTAGACTTCAAACTTAAGTTTAAAATCATGAGCATCCCAAGAAAAATATGTCATCATCAAAACTCCCATATGCGAACATTACATTACTATTTTTTTATAAAGTCAGGTTTATTCAAATTGAAGAGACCTTTAAAAACTGTTTTTAATGGGCTTTATTTCTGTAAATCAGTTTTAGGTTCACAGATGCTCCTTGCCCCCACAGGTGCACAGCCTCACCCATTTAGCAATATCCCCCATGAAAATGGTACATTTGTTACAACTAGTGAGCCTACACTGACATATCCTTGTCACCTAAAGACCATAGTTTACATTAGGGTTCACTTTTGGTGATACACATTTTATGGACTTGGACAAATGTATAATGACATTTTTCCACTATTATAATATCAAATGGAGTATTTTCACTGCCATAAAAATCCTTTGTTTCTTTTATTCATCCCTCTTTCTAACCCCTGGCAACCACTGATCTTTTTATTGAACAGACTCATTTTTTAAAACATTTACAGGTAAATTAGGCCAATAGTATAAAGACTTCTCATGTGCCCAACTGCTAGTATGGTATATTTATTACAATTAATAAACCAATAAGGGGTTTCCCTGCGGTCCAGTGGTTAAGAATGCACTTTCTAGTGCAGGGGATGGGGGTTCAATCCCTGATCAGGGAACTAAGATTCCACATGCCTGGTGGCAGCTAAGCCCTTGGGCTGCAATGAAGACCCAGTGCAGCCAAAAAATAAAAATGATATGTTATCATTATTAACGACATTCCACAGTTTTATTTTTTATCTGATGTCCTTTTTCCATTCTATGATCTTATCCAGGATACCTTATTACATTTAGTTATTATTTCTCCTTAGGCTCCACTTGGCTGTGACAGTTTCTCATATTTTCCTTGGTTTTGATGACTTTAACAGTTTTGAGGCGTACTGGTCAGGTTTATTGAAGGATGCCCTTCTACTGAAATCTGTCAGTTGTTTTTCTCATGATTAGACTAAAGTTGTGGGTTTGGGGGAGGAAGATCACAGAGGTAAAGCCATTTTCATCACATCATATCAATGGTAAGTACTATCACTCTGACCTCCACTGTTGATGTTGACCTAGATCACCTGACTAAAGTACTGGCAGGTTTCTCCAATGTAAATTTTTTGTTTTGTTTTGATTTGTTCTTGGCTTTTCCCTACCATCCTCTTCAGAGGAAAATCACTATGTGAGTCATTATTAGTTGACTGCATTTTATTATAAAAGCTGTACATTTTCTTCTATTACTTTAGACGTGGCGTCTGTTTTAGTTTCACTACTTGTGAATGAGAAGGTTGAAATTCCAACCGTGTTGCATTAGTAAAAGGAGGAGCAGAATGCTTACCAGCTGAATCCTAATGAGACATGAAGGGCAAGGAACTGAAGTTAACACAAAATTAAAAACCAAAAGAAGTGATCAGGAGAGAGACTAATAGTTTTCAAACCTCTGTGTCTCAGGATCAAAATTATTGGGCCTCCAAAAGGCTTCCCAGGTGGCTCAGGTGGTAAAGAATCTGCCTGCAACGTGGAAGGCCTGGCTTTGATCCCTGGGTCATGACAACCCCCTGGAGAAGGGAATGGTCAACCCACTCCAGTATTCTTGCCTGGAGAATTCCATGGACAGAGGAGCCTGGTGGGCTATCGTCCATGGGGTCCTAAAGAGTCAGACATGACTGAACAACTAACACACACACACAAATAGCTTTTGCTAATCTATAACATTATTAAAATTAAAGCTGAGGAAACTACAAAATTCAGATGAAAGAAATTATGTGTGTGTGTGTGTGTGTGTGTGTGTATAAGTGGAGAAATGGACTTCCCTGGTGGTGCAATGGATAGCAATGTACCTGCCAATGCAGGGGACACAGGTTCGATCCCTGGTTCAGAAAGGTCCCACAAGCTGCGGAGCAACCAGGCCCATGTGCCACAACTACTGAGCCCACTATGACTCTAGAGGCACAACTATTGTAGCCTACATGCTCTAGAGCCTGGACTCTGCAATAGGAGAAGCTACCACAATGAGAGGGCTTCCCTGGTGGTTCTGGGGTAAAGAATCTGCCTGCAATGCAGGAGTCACAGGAGACGCAGGTCTGTTCCTGGGTAGGGAAGATCCCTTGGAGGACAGCATGGCAACCTACCCCAGTATTCTTGCCTGGAAAATCCCATGGACAGAGGAGCCTGGTCGGGTACAGTCCATAGGATCGCAAAGAGTCAGACACGACTGAAGCGACTTAGCACACACACACACACACACCCCACAGTGAGAAGCCTGAACACCATAATGAAGAGTTGTGACCGCTCACTGCAACTAGAGAAAAGCCCACATGCTGCAATGAAGACCTAGTGCAACCAAAAATAACTGGAGAAATATTTCATGTTCATGGAATGGAGCATTCAGGTTATTAAAGAGGTCAGTTCTTCCCAACCTTATCTGAACACAATACCAATCAAAACCCCAGGAAGCTATTTTGTAGATATCAACACACTGATTCTAAAGTTTATGTGGAAAGATAGAAGATCCAGAACAGCCAACCAACACTGAAGAAGAACAAAGTTGCTACCTCCTTATTTGAAAACTCACTTAACAATTGTAATAATCAAGACAAGTGTGGTATTGGTGAAAGAATAGATAGAACCATCAATGGAACAGAAATAGAGTCATGCAAATATAGTCAACTGACAAAGGAGCAAAGGCAATTCAATGGAGAAAAGATAATCTTTTCAATAAATGTGCTGAAACAAGTGACATCCACATACAGAAAAAAAGGCCTAGATATAGACCTTTCAACTCACAAAAGTTAACTCAAAATGGAGCATTCCTGAAGGTAACGTACAAAGCTATAAAACTACCAAAAAAAAATGGGAGAACACCTAGGTGAGCTTTCATTTGGCAGTGAGTTTTTCGATATAGCACCAACAGCATAATCCATGACAAAAAAAATGATGTCAGATTTTATTAAAGTTTCTGCTGTAGGAAAGACATGGTTAAAAGAATCACAGGATAACTGACCAACTGGCAGAAAATCTTTGCAAAATACATATGTGATAAAGGACTTGATTAAAATATACAAAGAACTCTCAAGGAAACAAGTGACCCAATTAAAAAAATGGTGAAAAGACTGAATAGACATCTTGCCAAAGATATACAAATGGCAAATAAGCAAATGAAAAGATGCTCAATATCATTGACCATTAGAGAATTACAGATTCAAACAACAGTAAATACTACTGCACATATATTAGAATGACTAGAATTCAAAACAATGATGCACTAAATACTGGTGGGAAAGTATCATTGCTAGTGGGACTGTAAAATGGTACAGCCTGCTTTGGAAGGCAGTTTGGCAGTTTCTTATAAAGTTAAGCATATTCTTACAATATGATCCAGCAGTTACACTCCAAAGTATTTGAAATTGAAAATATGATTTGAAAACATGGCTTCACCAAAATCTGCACACAAATATTTGTATTATCTTTATTAATAACTCCAAAATTTGGAAGAACCAAGATGTTCTTCAATAGGTGAGTGAATAAAAAACTGTGTTACATCCATACAATGGGATACTATTCATCAGTGAAAAAAAAAGCAAGCCAAGAAAACACATGGGTGAATTTAAATGTGTATTACTAAATAAAAGAAATGTCTGAAAAGGCCACATACTTTATGATTTTAATTATATAACATTCTGGAAAAGACAATATGATAGCAACAGTAAAAATTAATAGTTGTCAGGAGCTTGGAAAGGAGGGAGAGAAGGTTGAATAGGTAAAGGACAGGCAGTTTTTTAGGGGGTAAAATTATTCTATATGACATTTTAATTGTGGATACCTGACTCTATGCATTTATCAATATTCATAGAAACTTATAGAACCTCTAGTGAACCTTAATACATGCAAATTAAAAGAAATCATTTAGAAGGCTATAGGATCCCAAGTTGGAACACAGAATGTGACAAAATAATTTAACACTATTACATGTATGAGCCAGCTTCACTGAAGAAGGTAGGGAAAACATACTCATTTGAAAATGAAAGAAATCTATAAGACTAAAGACTAAAGAAAATGTATGTAAACACCGTACTTTAGTTGATTAAGTCTTTTTCCCATGAGGGTATGGCTTAATTCTGATACTGGTATACATGTATACTGAAATTAAATAACTATGTAAGTGGACAGCAGATGGCAGGACCCAAGCTTCTCCCTGTTGGAGTGGGACTTTTTCAGATAAGCACAGGGAGGTGGGTAGAATAATCCCTTTGGTAGTGGATTTGAGTTGAAGAGATCACCAGGAACTTGTTTATCTTAATACAGATACAGGCAGTTACATGTGGAAATATTTACAGATAGGTATATGTGGATGGATTAGTAAACACATGTGTATTTCCTTGCTCTGTCAGCTGAGAGGATTTAGAAGCAATGACACCCTAGTAGCAGCAAGCACACCGATAGCCAGATGTTGGCTTTAATACCATTTTCCAATTAAAAAACAACAACAAAGCTCTTTGGAAAAATGTCTGGTTCTAGGACTGGAGCTGATTCTAGGTTTCATTTGTACAAGATGCTGCTGCTAAGTCGCTTCAGTCGTGTCCAGACTCTGTGCGACCCCATAGACGGCAGCCTCCCAGGCTCCTCCGTCCATGGGATTTTCCAGGCAAGAGTACTGGAGTGGGTTGGCATTGCCTTCTCCCATCTACAAGATGAGCCTGGAGCACTTTGTAGTGCCAGAAATAAGGAAATCCATCACACACACACACACACAAATGACAGGAATATATCAACTGAAAGAGCACTCAATAGTAAAAGTTAAGATAATGTGAACAACAAAATAAACAAGGTAATCTTAGATTATAACCACAAATATAAACATCCATGAGTCCATGTTGATGTAAATAATAATTGAATAAAAGGTAAATGGGGGAGAAGAGACAAATCTCCCATTCAAGAAGATTTTTGAAGAATTTATATAGAGACTCAAGGAGATGGAGAGTAAGCCCCTCGTTCTTAGGTGTGGTCTGCACATTAAGAGTTTCTTCCAGAGTACATACCGAAGGGGCAGAGGGACTAACTTTACAGTGGAGAAATGACACACACTCAGCCAGGTGACCAAGGCTAACATCAGCAGCGAGGTATCACATTGAGGGTATGGACCCTTGGTATAACAGGATGAAAATGGCACTTCTGTGGTCCCTATCTGAAACCTACAACTTCCGTCGAATCGTGAGAAAAACATTAGACAAATCCCAGTTGACCAGTGCTCCCCAAAACTGTTAAGGTCAAAACCAAGGACAGTCTGAGACACTATCATAATCAAGAAGAGCCTAAGGAGAAATGAAAACTAAAGGTAACAAGGAATTCTGATAAGATTCTGGGATACAAAAAGGACATTAGGTAAAAACCAAGGAAACCTGATAAGCTATGTTGTTTAGTTAATGATGTATCATTGTTGGTTCATTAATTGTAACAAATGTACCATATCATTTGTAAGAAAAGAAAACTGGATGCAGGGCAAATGGGAGCTCTCCGTGTATTAGTTCAATTTTTTGTATAAATTTGAAACTGTTCTAAAAATAAAGTCTCTTAAATCATTAAACCTGAGAAATTGTGAAGCTATTTTAATATGCCTAAAATAACAATGATATGCCGTTGCAAGATAACATTCATAATTTTTTAAAAAATGTATTTTGAACTGACATATTTATGAAAAAATAAAATATCTTTTTTTAAAAGACAACAAATGTTTTGTGAGAACAAATAGATAATTGGAAAAGGGGAATATTTTAATAATTTTTTTCAGATAATTGTGGCCACTCTACTAAAACTAAACTCAATGAGGGGTAGTTTCTTAAATATTAGTTGTAGCATGGATTATGAAAGCATATCAAGAAACTTTTTGTATTCTTTACATTAAAATCTTGCACTTTAAATGGAACTTTTACCTATGCATAATTTTGTAGCATTATACACTAGCCATTTGGAAAATAATTGTTCACTGAGATATACAGATATTCCAAATGTTAATACATCTCATTAAACAATATAAATATTTTAAAAAATCAAATACATCAGAAAATTCTTTAAGTATTAGAAAGTTGTCATGCTCATCATGGTGAATAAAAGTTTTCCAAATTCCTAATTATCATTTGGAAGCTTGAATTTAACCTTTAGTAACAAATACTGTCAATTGTTTTACTAAAAGTGACAGGCACTCTTTGTTTATTTGATATTTTGTGAAAATACTTGCCTGAAAATCCAAGCCTGAAAAACTATAGTTTGTCAGTTCTTTCAAATAAAAATGTCATTCCTTGAATCAAGTTGCTAGGTTGGCTTACAACTCAACTGTGCAAGTATTTTTCCTGAAGACCACCACTGTACTTTAGTATGTAGGATTTGCCACAGAAAATATTAAAATGATGTACTCAGTGCTTTGGTTGATTAGGTTCTAAGTTGTGTCCAAGTCTTTTTCAACCATATGGATTGTAGCCCACCAGGCTCCTCTGTCCATGGGATTTCCCAGGCAAGAATACTGGACTGAGTTGCCATTTCCTTCTCCAGGAGATCTTCCTGACTCAGAGATCTTGACTCATGCTTCCTGCATTGACAGGAGGATTCTGTATCACTGAGGCACCAGGGAAGCCCACTCAATGCTTGGGATCGAATAAAGAATAATCTCTCCTGATGCATCTAGGATATTCATAAGTGAAATTGGTGATGAAGAATACAGTGAATGTTGGTATCATTTGGTACCACTGCCTTCATGCTAATGTGCCAACCATTTTACTTATCATTGTTTTTGTACCTTCACTTCCAATGTCAATAAATTTTGTAATTTCTTTCTGTTGGAATTTTATACATTATGACTTAATTTTTTGGGAAAACAGGTAGCATTTACATACAAGTCAAGAAGGAGTAGGAGAATTAGGAATGTAATACACAACATGATAAATATAATTAATTGATGTATGTTACGTATGAAAGTTAATAAGAGTGTAAATCCTGAGTTCTCATCACAAGAAATTTGTTTCTCTATTTTTTAAATTTTTGTAACTATACTAGATGATGGGTTTATCCTAAACTTGTGATAATCACTTAATGTATGTAAATCAAATTTTTATGTTGCATACCTTAAACTTTTGCAGTGCTGTCAAGGATATCCCTTCGACTGCGAAGACATCAAACCAGTCATTCCTAAAGGAAATCAGTCCTGAATATTCATTTGGACTGGTGATGAAGCTGAAACTCCAATACTTTGGCCACCTGATGCAAAGAACTGACTCTTTGGAAAAGACCCTGATGCTGGGAAAGATTGAAGGCAGGAGGAGAAGCAGACAACGGAGGATGAGATGGTTGGATGGCATCACTAACTCGATGGACATGAGTTTGAGCAAGCTCCGGGAGTTGGTGATGGACAAGGAAGCCTGGCGTGCTGCAGTCCATGGGGTCGCAAAGAGTCGGACACGACTGAGCAACTGAACTGAACTGAACAAGGATATCTCAGTAAAACTGGAAAAAATAAAGAAGCATTGGAAGAAACTTTACGATTGGTTAAGGTCAGAAAATGCTGAAAATAGTATTACAATGAATATAGAAGTTCTTAAGCGAAATACATTTTTAATGAGATGTGTTGATGCAAAGGCTGCTAACATTATTTAATAGCATCAGGAAATTAATTCAAAGAGAAGATAGATAAGTAAACTATATTGTATATGCTTTCTCTCATGCCCCATACTTAATCCATTAGTAAGTTTTGTTGATTTTTATCTCCCATTATCTCAAATTCGTCCATTTCTTTTTGCCATACAGCCTCTACTCCTGTCCAAGCCACCATTATCTTACCTCAATATCTGATTGATTTCTTCCTTTATTACTCAATTCATTTTCCACTAAGCAACCAGTGATCTTTTTTTTTTAAAGGTCTGATTTTAAGTTAGTATAATCTTACCACTAATCTAATGGCATCCCTTCGTACAAACTTCCTAATGGCAACCCATTGCATTTAGGATTTAGAAAAAAATCAAATATCCTTATAATCTACCAGGCCCTGAGAGATGTGGCCTTTCTCTAACTTACCCCACCTTGTGCCCTTTTTACCCTTAAACACTGACTGTCCATAGTGATCTCTTAATTCCTCAAACACGAACATGAGAAAGCTCTTTTCTACATCAGGATATTTACATATCCTGTTCTTTCCGTTTATGATATTCCTCCTTTCCATACAAGCTGTCCTAATGCCAAACTGTCAGATATTAGCTGAAATATTACTATTTTAGAGCGGTCTTACCTGATGCCCACTTCCACAGGTCTCTGTGTTACACTCTCGTAACACCAGTAGAGAACATCCCTTAATTTGCAGAATTAACTGTTTAATATTTACCTCTTTACTTTCCTCTGAGCTCTGTGCAAGCAGACGCTGTTTGTTCTGTTCATCAGTGAATCTCCTGAAACCACTGCACTACCTGAAACACAATACACATTCAATAAATAGCTAATATATAAGTGAATATGAGAGGGGACTTTTGATAAGAACAGAGAAGAAATTACGATAGGAGATTTTAAAATATTTTATTTGCTTTTCAAATCACACTTTAAAGAAAAAATAATTAGCTGTCTGTTGTGCTCAGAACTCTTTTAGCTGAAAGTAAGATAACCAGAAAAACCACTCCAATAAGAAGAGTAGCTCATTAGGTCATGTAACTGAAAGTCTAAGGCTTAACACTGAACACATGTGGATCCAGGTGCTTAAATTAAAGTCATCAGGAATCTTTGCTTTTTCTCTCTGCTCTTCTGTTGCTTCCCACGCCTGCCTCCCTGCTTCCCCAAGTTGCATGTAGAGGAGAAATGGCCCTAGCAAAGCTAGGTTCATAGGCTTCATGGACCTTTTAACTTCTAAAGACGAAAACTCCTTCTCAGTAGCTCCAATAGAAATTCTGTCAATGTCCATCATGGCCTAGGTTGGTCCACGTGTCCATCCCTGGACCAAGAGAATATAATATTCTGATTGGCCACTTGAACCACATGGGAAGAATGAAGCAGAGGGAGTTATTGAAGGGAAAATCAAAGAGCTATTGCTTCAAAAAGGGGATAGATATTGAGGAGGCTAAAAGATTCCCACTGTAACTATACAGAAAAATTATCTGAAGAGGAAAAATACAGATTAAAAATAAAACTGTATGTAAAATGTTTGTCATTGAGAAAAATCTTAAAAGACAAAAGAAAAATTTCTCTACTTAAAAAAAAATCAGTTATTGACAACAAAAGAACATGATAATATGAGCTATGAGATAGTGGAATAATAACATAAATATGCTAATAGAATATTATCAGGTTTATAGTTGAACTAATCCAAGAACTAATTTCTGCAAATAGACAGTTAATACAGGGATGGGCCCTGTACTGTCAACAGGCTATTTCAAGCACCTTTAAATAGTTTCATTCTTCCCAGGAGAAGGGCATGGCAACCCACTCCTATATTCTTCCCTGGAGAATCCTATGGATAGAGGAGTCCTCTGACCATAAGGCCATTGGTTCACAAAGAAGTGGACACAACTGAAACAACTTAGCATGCATGCATGTTCGTTATCCTGGCTTGGTAAATAGGACTTAATTTAAACTGCAAACATAATATGTAAGATGCCAAGGCCATCATATTGGTGACAGAAACTATTCTTTTTTTTCCCCAGAATCTATTCTTATATTAATATTAATAATAATTATAATAATTTTATATTAGGCTTCCCTGGTTTCTCAACTGGTAAAGAAGCTGCCTGCAATGCAGGAGACCCTGGCTCGATTCCTGGGTTGGGAAGATCCCCTGGAGAAGGGATTCTTGGACTTCCCTGGTGGCTCAGATGGTAAAGAATCTGCCTGCAATGCTGGAGACCTGGGTTCAGTCCCTGGGTTGGGAAGATCCACTGGAGAAGGGAATGGATTTTATTAAAAGTAATTGTTAATAATCTTATACTAATAATTGTTAAATATCAGAAGTGAAATAGTTTCATTCTTTCTAAGTGAAAAGTTGTGTGTAAATTGAATACAATTAGGTATTTTGCTTAAGTAAAAGAACAATTTGGAATGTTTTATAATTTTTTATTTCATTAAGCATTCCCAGATATTCCAAGCTTAGTAAATAACATGTCTTAAAAAGATCAAGTAGCATTATTAGTAGAGGAAGCATTGTTATCCCTAGCATGAGTGCAATGGTGATATGGAAAACTGTCATCTGTCTTATTATAACAATAAAATGATTAACATTAAAAAAAATTTCATTCTTAAGCAACTGAAATCATGGTGCATGTAATATGCTTTACTTGTGTCTGATCTTTGCAACCCTATGCACTGTAGCTCGCCAGGCTCCTCTGTCCGTGGGATTCTCCAGGTAAGAAAACTGGAATGGGTTGCCATACCCTTCTCCAGGGTCTTCCTGACCCAAGGATTGAACCTGCATCTCTTATGTCTCCTGCCCTGGCAGGCGGGTTCTTTATCATGGTCTCATATAATTGATAATAAATTGGTCTTATTTAGTTGTCAATTTAGTGGATTATTATTATTTAGTTATTTAGTAGATCTCTAAAGACCTAGACTTAGTTTGAATGATTAAAATGTTTACCCTGATTTGAGTATTAGCCATTAGTTACTGCCTCCTGCCTTTGTTTTTCTAGCTACTGGCATCTGGCCTGGGTCCGTCCGTTGTGACGAGGTTTGTGGATGTACAGTTGATGTCTCAGCTCCACCACGTGGTAGTGTTTGGAATTAAGTTCATGTGCGCTGCTCAGTTGCTCAGTCGTGTCTGACACTTTATGACCCTCTGTACTTTAGCCCATCAGGCTCCTCTGTCCATGGAATTTTTCAGGCAAGAATACTGGAAAGGGTTGCCATTTCCTTCACCAGCGGATCGAACCTGCATCTCTTGCATCTCTTGCATTGGCAGGTGGATTCTTTACCCCTGAGCCACCAGGGAAACCATAATGAGGATAAATCAGAGTAAAAAAAATGGGCTTGTAGCTTCCTCCCCTATGTCTACTTTACTCCAAATAAAAATGAAATTGAAAATTTTATACACTGAAGTTTTAATCTTTTATTCCTATCCCCTAGAATATACTCCCTGAATACACACACCGTACTTTGGAGACCATTGACCTAGAGAAATCCTCACACACAGGCCCCAAAGGATAAATACAAGAATATTCATAGAGGCAACTATTTTTAGTAATGAAAAAATTGAAAGCAACCTACCTGTCCATTAATAGGTAAGTGAGTGAATTTTTTGTGTGTGTGAGTGAAACTTTTAATATTTATTCAATGGAATAAGTGTACTCAAGGGACTACCTTAGAGCAGATCAAAGTTACCTGGATTAGAGCTACCTGTATCATAATAGATAAGTCTCAAAAACATTGTTGAGGATAAAGGAAGTTTTAGTATTATATGCATTATATAATACATATGTATTATATGTATCATATATGATATGATTGTTTAGGTCTTCCCTGTGCCTCAGATGATAAAGCATCTCCTGGCAATGCAAGAGACCCAGGTTCAAACCCTGGGTCGGGAATATCCTCTGGAGAAGGAAATGGCAACCCACGCCAGTATTCTTGCCTGGAGAATTCCATGGACCGAGGAGCCTGGAGGTTATGGTCCATCGGGTCACAAAACATCAGACATGACTGAATGACTAACACTACTCTACTACATGATTGTTTAAAACATGTTAAATAATCATTTCTATAATATACAAAAAATGAAATGTACACATAATCATTTCTAAATATAGAAAAAATGAAATGTACACATGCATGGCAATCAAAACACTGAAGTCAGAATAATGGTTATTCTGGAGAAGGAAGGAGAAAATTGGGAATGAAGATGGATGTGGAACAAATGCAATAAAATGATAAGATCTGACAAAGCTTACATTCTGTTGTTATATATATAATATTCTGAATTACCTTTCTATGTGTTTAAATTATCATGTCAATGTTAAAATTTTAATAAAGCAGATTGAAAAGTTATACCAAAGGAGGTAACAGGAGAAAAACTACAAAGAAAAAGCCAGAATTATTTTACATCTACTCTATGCCAGAGTGGGCTTCCCTTGTGGCTCAGCTGGTAAAGAATCCGCCTGCAATGCGGGAGACCTGGGTTTGATCCCTGGGTTGGGAAGATCCCCTGGAGAAGGGAAAGGCTACCCACTCCAATATTCTGGCCTAGAGAATTCCATGCACTATATAGTCCACGGAGTCACAAAGAGTCAGATATGACTGAACGACTTTCACAAGCCAGAGCAAACCCAGTAGGAAATGGAGTGGCACTGGCCTATTTACTGAATACTAAAATGACTAAGGATTCTGGTGGGCATACCATGGGAGAGAATGAGCCAAGAGCTAAAATCTCCAAAAAATGAGGGGGGGCGGTGAGCCTGGGAGGTATGTACAGAATAGCCACAAGTAAAGAGACTGTGTGGCATATCCTGATGACAAACTGGGGGCTTTTAGGGAGGGGAGGTGGAAATGATCATCTAGAAGGAACAAGGACACCAAGTATACCTATACATGACAAGGCTCCTCGGGGAGCGCCATGTTCCCTTCAGAACAGGAAAGTTAAGGGACCTTTCCAGAGACGAGGGTAACGATCTAGCAGATTTTGCTGATGACCGACCATGAGTTTTAGAAGGCTCTCAATAAACAAGTGCTTATTAAGGATTAATGAAAAATGAGACTTAAAATGTATCTAATGATTGTATAAACTCTGTGTTAAATGTAAACGTAAATGGAAGGCATCATTCCTACCTTTTAAAATGCCTCAACTGAGAAAACTTCATTCTGCTTTCATATTTTTTTTTAATGTTAATTTGTATTTTCTAAAAGTGACAATATTTTTTTCCAGCCTTATTCATTTTTCCCCTTATGGTTCCTCTTACATTTCCTATGTATCTTTTCTAAAATCTGTTTGGGGAGAGGAGAAAGAAACTCCTTTTAAGCAATACATCTTTGTGCAACTCTAATTGCTTAATCTCCCATTATTTTGTCTGCCTTAAACATAAACACATCGAGGACAGGAATTTTAGAGCTTGACGAGAACTTAAAGATAACATAATGCAAACTTCTCATTTTACAACTGACCAGAGAGTATATGATTTGCCAAATTGACTTGCCTGGTTACTAGCAGAACCAGGGCTAGAATCCATGCCTCCTCTCCAACTTCCTTCTGTTTTTCTCTAAACAGCGGAAACACAGAAATCATCTGCTAGTGGGACACTGTGTACTGATAGTTGACTGCAGGCTCTGAGGTCAGACTACTGAAGTTCAGATCTTAAATCTGCTACTTATTAGCTGTGTGACCTTGGCCAAGCAACATAACTGCTTTGTGCTTCAGTTTCTCCATCTACAAAATGGAAGGCATAATTATATCTACTTCATAGAGTTGTTATAATGATTAAATGAATTAATCTCCTTAAAGCACATACAGTGCTTGGATCATGAAGAGTGACCAGAAATCCAAGCTAGTGTTGCTATCTAGCACGTACTCTGCTAGCTGCTGATATAACAGAGATTAACAGAGGCTAGGGATATTACTCACAGCTGCTTTTGTTTGGTCTGGAGTTTAATAAACCAAACCAAACCAAAGTAACAGCAAAAAATGCACTTGAAATAATGTTTACAAATCTGGTAATTTCATGTAAACTTCTAAGTTTCTCTTGAAAATCAGAAGGTCTGACACTTAGCTCCAAATTCAGATGTAGCAACAACTGGCTGGAGCTAAAAGCAGCTACCCAGCTTTAGTCCACACCATTCACATAATGTATTCACAAGCTTGACTCTGAAACCGCATCCCAGGCTAAGACAATCCCTGTTCTCAAGGAATTCACAATCCAATTGGTGAGATGCATCTGCTAAACAACCCATAATACAGTGTGACAGAAACAAGTACAAAGTTGCCAAGCAGTAATCTGAAGGAACAGGGGCATGTACTGAATGGTGGAGGGGTTGCTGGTGATGAATGTTGTCAAGAAAGTGGCTTTGAAAAAAAGGAGTGCAAGAGGGTTGCAGAGAAATAGGATATGCAAAGAACATTGAAATGGCCAACAGTTCGTCTGTTTCTCAACTGATGAGTCCAGTTTTGGAGACTACAGCAAGAAAAGGACAAGTAGGCTGACACTAGATAATAAAAGTCCCTTAATTTGGATTTCAGCCAAGAGGTGGATAGCCCTTGAGATGTTTTCTGTCATTAAACTCTAAATCTAACTTTAATGCATTTATGCTTGGATACTCTTAACCATTCTCTGTCAAATGTCTTTGGATCTTGTGTTTGAGAAAGAAATTTACAACCCACAATATTCTATGAAATCTCTTTCAATAGCAAATTGCCACTTCAGGAAGAAGCCTTGTTTTTATAATGGATAAAATAGAGTTTTTAGGTTTGTCTGCAAGTAAAGTTTCCTTATCTGTAAAATGGGTATAATAGCACCTAACTCAGGGCTAATAAATTGGGAATTCAACTCAATGTAAGTGATGTAAAGAACTTACCAGGGTATTTGATACAGAGTAAAAGTGGTCAATTAGTATGTTATTATGATTAGGATATATAATGAGTTTTCCTTGTCTATCATCCCTACTATTGAAAAAATAAAACATTTCATTAAGTCAAATAAATATTTTTCATTGAAAACTGAAGTTAAGACTGGGGGCATATTCAGGCTGGGTATGGTAAACTGGAACTGTGTTAGTCGCTCAGCTGTGTCCGACTTTTTCACTCCATGGACTGTAGCCCACCAGGCTGCCCTGTCCATGGAATGCTCCAGGCAAGAACACTGGAGTTGATAGCCATTCCCTTCTCCAGGGGATCTTCCGGACCCTGGGATCGAACCTGGTCTCCTGCATTGCAGGCAGATTCTTTACCATCTGAGTCACCAGGGAAACCCGCATATGGTAAAAAACAAATGTAAAACATATTAGAGAAAACTGCCAAGATAAAACTTCCTTTCCTTTCATAATGCAAAAGTTTCAAGAATAATTTAAAGATTTTTGTGTAACATAGAAAGTGCAAGTTGTCAGCAGAAACTAATTCAACAATAGTTTAATAGTGGTAATAAAAGGGCTTTGGTAAAGAGACATTTCTCCAGTTCCTGTAGCCTTAAAGAGGAGGAAAAACCCTCAGGCAAAAGACCTTCTCGCATCTGACAGTAACATCCTGGATGGCCTGGAAGCTCAGACAAGCACTTGGCGGGAAAAGAATAAACACAGACCAAAATCTCACAATCTGTTTCTGTTTAGTTTATAAACTGCAACCGAGTCTGGCAGCTTTCGTGCCTTGTGGGACTTGAAGTCCAGAGGGGAGAAGCGATCAGGGTAGCTGAAGCTTCGAAGCCGGCGGCCCCTGCAGGTCTGAATAGTAAGGACTACAATTCCCGACACACATCCCGAGGCCGCGCCGTAATTACCGGCAACCAACCGGACCGGAGCAGGATTAGCTCCAGCCCCCGGCTCGGGAGGGCTGCCTCCACCAATGGCAGAGCTCTCAGTGCTGAGCCTGCGGGTTAGGTTGTGAGGCTCCGGCGGGGGCGGGGAGGAGCCGAGGGGGTTCTGAACGAGCTCGGCTGCTGGGTGGGTCGGGGCGTTCGGCGCGCCCTTCATTGAAGCGGCGGTGGCCGGGCTGGGCGCCGGGAGTGGGAAGCGACGGCGCGGCTGGAAAATGCCAGTCCATTCCCGAGGGGATAAGAAGGAGACGAACCATCACGATGAGATGGAGGTGGACTACGCCGAAAACGAGGGGAGCAGCTCCGAGGACGAGGACACCGAGAGCTCGTCGGTCTCCGAGGATGGAGATAGCTCAGGTACGCGAGCCAGCGGGCTGGGACCCCGAGTCCTCGCGCCAGGCTAGCGACAGGCCGCTCTCCGCACGCCGGGCAGCTGCGTCCTGCTGGGAGAGCGGGGCGGGGAGAGAGGGAAGGGGCGGAGACTGGCTCCCGGCCCTCCGTGGCACCCAAACTGTTCGCGGGGCGCTGCCCAGCTCCTGGCGGGTCCCGGTTGACGGGGCGGAGCGGGGCAGGGCGCGGGCCTGGACTAGTCCGGCTCACGGACGATGCTCGGTTCCGTTCTCGATCCGCCCCGCCCTTGGGACCTCTGGGTAGTGCCTCGGGCTATCCGGAGCGAAAATGTCCCGCATCTTGTCTGGGAGACGCTGTAAATGCCTCCTCTCCCCACACCGCCGACTTATTATTTTGCACCTTTGCAGCCCTTCTCAGCGTGTGTGGGTTGTCAGGACCCGAGGGTACTCGCTCTTGGCTGGTTTAGAATTTATTAATGTCAGCTTCCAAGTCAGCGTGTCAGTCCGTACTGGACATTCGTCCTCTTTCGGGGGGCTGACGTGGGAGCTGGGTCATCTGCATCATTTCTGTGAACTTTTCGAGACTGAGAACAGCCCAACATCAGGATTGATTGGAGATCTTCATATGCTTATAAATAACTGGCTGATTTTTGGCAGCTTTGAAGTTCTCCAAATCTTCTCCCCTGCAATCTTTTCTAACTTTGTGCTGGTTTTTTTGTCTGTTTATTTGTTTTTGTTTTCTGTTTTGAAGGGCGTGGGATAGGATAGAGTGGAGGGGGGCAGGTTAACACCTTAAATCAATTTTTGCAGTCTTTTAGGAATGGTTATTTTAAAAAGAAATGAAATTTATGATTACGTGGGTTCTTTTCCTTCTGTCCATACGATGAAGATGAGACTTACTTCTTTGTTTTGGCCTGATTTTGGCCATGTGAAGCAAGGATGGATGACAGGTTGACGACAGCCTATCACCGTGACACTCTCTTTTTTAGGCTTCCCTTTCAGAGAAAACCTCCATGGAAGTATGTAATTTCAGTCAATAAATCAGCCACCCCGAATAAGTGTTTCTGAGTGACTTCCTTTTGCAGTATTGGGTTCTACTCAGTGGAAGGTATAAATAGTTATGATCTGACCACAATTAAAGAGCTGTCATAGGTCACCACTTGATTCAATTGCCAAATGAACGCTTATTTATAAACAATACTGTGGAAATTCAGAGGTAGAGGAAATCTTTTCAGTACAGGGTGGTCAGCAAAGGCTAGTGGGATTACCTAAATTATCTTGAAGAATGGGTGGAATTTGGATTGGAGTGGTAAAGTTCAGGTGTTTCTGTAGAAGAAGCAATATAAGAAAAAGTGCAAGGCCAGGGCTTAAGCTTTATTTAAAAGAGTGAGAAAACCAGTTTGGTTGGCAGAAGGATTTGAGCTAGAAAAGGAAAAGATATAGGTGTGAAAGACTTGAAAAAAAGCAGAAAGTGGGATTGATGAATACAAGTTTAGGAGTCAATGTAAGAAGAAAAACCCAAATACAAGGAGAATGGTGGTAGTTTGAACAGAAACAGAAAAAAAAAAAAAAAGATTTGAGATGAAAGTATGAAAGACATGTTGTTTTCGAGGTCCTGATGGTATATTTGAGTCAGAGTGCCCAACTGACAGGTGGTAATGTGGCATTGGAACCTGCCTGGGATGGGAAGCATAGTTTGGAATTCACCTGCTTAGTCATGAAAATAGGTGAGATTTCAAAAGTGAGGAATACAGAGAATATCAATACTATATGTGAGTACGTTTTCTGGATCTGTAAAACATTTTATCTTCACTTGTTCTTTGTTTTTGTTTTTATGGGAGTCAGGATCTCTCAAAATGACATCTATTTACTAAAATTCTGCCTCTAATTTTTATGTTGATCCTGTGGGTTTTTATTTTTTTGTAACTGTTTTTTGTTCTGTCCCAAAAAATAATGGACACATTAATTTATGAAGAATATGATAATGATTTGAAGCACAAGTCAGATTTTTTAAGTACAAAGAAATTAAATAAATTTTTCAGTTGCATGTTGCTTTTGCATCTCTTTTCTACCATTTATTTTGCATGTTAAACTCCCACAGTTTTATTCTTCTCCATCCTTGGTACTGGCCAGTCTTAAGGCTACAGAAAAACTCTATCTACAGATATTGGGGAGTGAATCATCTTGAGGGACCACATTTTTTTTTTTTAATTTTATTTTTTTTTTTCCAGTGGGTTTTGTCATACATTGATATGAATCAGCCATGGATTTACATGTATTCCCAATCCCGATCCCCCCTCCCACCTCCCTCTCCACCCGATTCCTCTGGGTCTTCCCAGTGCACCAGGCCGGAGCACTTGTCTCATGCATCCCACCTGGGCTGGTGATCTGTTTCACCATAGATAGTATACATGCTGTTCTTTTGAAATATCCCACCCTCACATTCTCCCACAAAGTTCAAAAGTCTGTTCTGTATTTCTGTGTCTCTTTTTCTGTTTTGCATATAGGGTTATCGTTATCACCTTTCTAAATTCCATATATATGTGTTAGTATGCTGTAATGTTCTTTATCTTTCTGGCTTACTTCACTCTGTATAATGGGCTCCAGCTTCATCCATCTCATTAGGACTGGTTCAAATGAATTCTTTTTAATGGCTGAATAATATTCCATGGTGTATATGTACCACAGCTTCCTTATCCATTCATCTGCTGATGGGCATCTAGGTTGCTTCCATGTCCTGGCTATTATAAACAGTGCTGCGATGAACATTGGGGTGCATGTGTCTCTTTCAGATCTGGTTTCCTCAGTGTGTATGCCCAGAAGTGGGATTGCTGGGTCATATGGCAGTTCTGAGGGACCACATTTTAAAGAGTCAAGGAATAAGCTCTTAAGAGCCAGAAATAATTTTAATCTGTTTCAGAAAAATTAAAAAAAAAATCATACTATCTTGCTGTAGAAAGTAACTGAACATAATTTAATTTTTTCTCATAGTTTGACCTTTATTTGATGATGATCAATATGAACATCATTTTGTGCTTAAGTTATTCTGATGTTGTCAGCTATATGTGATGTATTGACAAAAACAGACAATGTGAAATATAGGAGAGAGCTGGTAGCTGTCAGTTGTTTTCCTTGAAAAGTTTGCTTGTCTTCCTCCTTCCTCTTTCTCACTGACTGACTGTAATTGGGGAGTGGGAACAGTGGGGGCCTAGGAGTAGGAAACCAAAATACTCTGTGGTATTGAGATTAATCTTCTTTTTTTTATTTGACTCGCAAATTATCCATGTGAGCATTCCATAAGTGGAATTCCGTAAGTATTCTTGAGCAATATTAACCTTTAAAGGACGTAATCATTTTGGTGCTTAAGTTTGGTGAGTTGGTGAAAAACAAGCCAAAAGTGGACTAATTACTATATAGTCACAGTTTAAGGTCAGCCTTTTTCTTTTTGGCTGTACTACAGCACGTGGGAACTTAGTTCCTTGACCAGGGATCAAACCTGTGCCCCTTACACGTGGGAGCACAGTCTTAACTGCTGGACCCCTGCCCCATCAGCCCTTTAATAAAATGATTTAAGAGTGAATAAAGAGGTTTCCCTGGTGACTCAGTGGTAAAGAATCTGCCTGCCAATGTAGGAGACACAGGAATGATCCCTGATCTGGGAAGATCCCACATCCTGTAAAGAACTGAGCCCATACTGAGACTGTACTCTAGAGCCCAGGAGTCGTAACTACTTAGCCTGAGTGCTGCAGTTGTTGAAGTCTCGGGTCCATGGAGCCTGCGCTCTGAAACAAGAGATGCTGCCACAGTGAAAAGCCCATGTGCCGCAACTAGAGAGTAGCCTCCACTCGTTGCAACTAGAGAAAGGCCCACACAGCGACAAAGACTCAGCATAGCCAAAAATAAATGAATACAATTATTTTAAAAAATGAATAAAATTAAGAACTAGCAACTGTTTTAACTCTTATCTGTATTTTACATTAAATCTACAGTGGGAATTATATTTGATAAATGTTTAAGTCCTAAAGTACTTCTTCTGTTTTTTTTTAACCATTCTAATTAACATTCAGATGTATTTGGAACATAGCATTAGTTTTATCTTTGATATTTGCATTTTATTAACAGAAATGGATGATGAAGACTGTGAAAGAAGAAGAATGGAATGTTTAGATGAAATGTCCAATCTTGAAAAACAATTTACCGATCTCAAGGATCAGTAAGTAGTAATTTCTGAAGGTCACTGTCACTGAATCTCAACCTTGTCACATGTATACTGGCATGAGAGAAATTATATTCATTCTAAACTATTTTCCTTTTTGTTTTTTATGGGACTGACTGACCTGAAAAAGGCTTCAACTGTTGTTTGCCTGTTGAAGGCCTCATTAACTAACTAATCAAGGGTTTTGAGGCTGGTTTTGGGGGGGAATTTAATAAGATTTTTATGTGGGTATTGGTAATGAAAGTGTTTTCCTTGGATTGCTGCACCCTTGGTTCTAATGTGCTTCATTCATTCCTTTGTTAAATAACTGGATAAAGATAACATTTTTTAAAAAATTTGAGAATAAGAGTTATTTCCAAGAGATAGCATGGTGATTTTTATTTATATCTTAACATTGAATAATGTATACATTGCATGTTTTCACATGCATTGTTTAGTTTGTAAGGTTGGAAGATAGTTTTATCTTCATTTACTCTTGAGAAGATTGATCACACAGGTTAAGTGACTTGTTCATAGTTTATCAGAAGGTGATAAATTAAGCCAGGCTTTACATCTTAGGTGCTATCGTGTTCCTTCCACTAAGGCACATTACTTTGGAGGAATCATGGTGGAATCACAGGGCCTGAATCCAGGCTTTCTTGACAGATTTTAAAAATATAGTAATAGGTTCTTTATTATCCACTGTAAAGATTGAATGAGCAGTATATAAAATTCTCGGCCATTTGTCTGACATGTAGTGTGTGTTTACAGATACTGTTTTTTCCCCCTCTTTATAATGCCAGAACTCTTATGTAAAGTTGGTAATGCAAGAAGGAGCTCCAGTGATTGGAGAGAATAGAATAGATGCAGATTTTAAAGAAATCTTAAAGGTGAACATTCAGTTTGGAACTTGCTGGCAAGGTCATGGGGCATGATATACTTTAGGAAACATAAATGAAAGGGAGAAACTGTTGAGACCATAGATAGCTTAACTTATTCAGAAGCTGCCTCTTAGTTTATGGATTCTTTGTGATTTTGCTGCTTATTCTCTTTCTCCTACTTCTTCCCTAGAGAGGCCCAAAGAAGAGATGAAAGCCCATTTAATATCTGGAATTGCCAGCCTGAAATAAGACAGATTTCGTTACCAGACGAATCCTGCTGTTTATGCCATTTCTGGTGTTAACTTTCATTGGTATTAGTGATGAATGTATAGATAATGTTCTATGCTAGTGTGACAAATTAATATAAGCAATCCAAAATAATCCATAGTGTAAAATTTTGCTTTTAAAAAGCATGATATTTTCTAATGCTAAAGATTTACATTACTAATTTGAAGTTAAAATTAGTTTGGATTCCCAGAAATCCATTATTTGGGCAGCACAGAGAGTTCATTCAGTTCATTTGGGATCATTCTGGAAAAGAGGAAGCAAATTTGTATTTTAGCATAAGAAATCCATGAATGAGTGATTCTTAAACAGTTATTTAAGATACACGTATTGAGCTTTTATAGAGCCATTTTTGGTTATCCAAGAAATTAAAATTGTTGTAAAGCTCTAGTATAATATATTGCATAGGAGAAGTTTGCATCTAGTGAGTCATTTGGTCTGATCTTGTTCCCCTTGGGGCAGGCAGTTGCTTTGATTTTTGCTTTCTCATGGCTCACCATGATCACCTGCCAGTTCCCCTATCAGCATTATTCGTTTCTGAAAGTATTAAAAGTAGACTCATTAACACTATTTAATAGGATTCTTTCTCAAGGAATTGGTATCTATAAATATGTTTTTGAAAAAAAAATCCTGGCACAAGTTTTATGATTATTTTTTTGTCTTACCCTGTTGCTTTGTTTTTTATTTTTGTCTTCTCATACTGTGTATCTCTTTAAGCTGTCTCAAATCCTCTTTGGAAGAGGTGGGAAATATAATATTAATAATAATAATAATAATAAATATCCTGCTTTGCCTGTTCTAGCACTATAGGGCACATATAGCACTCCTTTCCTAAGGCAGAAAATCCACAATTTGCAGTTTGTAAAGTGGTGGAAGGTGAGTTCTTCCACCTTCTTAGAAAGAAAGAGGGACTTGTCCCACCTAAGTGTCCATTCATTTCCGTGTTCAACATCCAACAAACATTAATTAGCTTCTGTTCTGTGAATAGTATTGTGGTTTCTGCTGCAGGACTCATGATCCTTGCCTTTGATGAGTTTATACTTGATTCCAAGGTTGTAGAAATTATACTGATTTTGAGGAATCTGTTTTTTTAAAGTGAGTTAATTGAATACTGTTAATTCACATATCCTCTTCATTCAGGATGTTCACGTATTTAGGATACCTTATTATCCATATTTTGTATGAGTTTGATGTTTTTCAGGTGCAGTCATCTTTTGTATTAGTTTTTAGCATTTTGTTTGAAGTTGTATTTATAATTTCAAAAACTATTAGTATCGTGTTATACTTTTTGGATTTCATACATTGTATGTTGAGTTTTAGAAAAATTTAACCCAGACATGATAATGTATAATTTTGGAAGTTGATTCAGATAATTTTTCCTTTCTGGTGGTAAAAAAAAGAATATTAACTAGCATGAACACTCAAACTTGCTTTATTCCTGTAAAATCATTATATAAATCGCTATGCTAAATATAATGATCAATGATAGGCAATATTAGTTGTCTTAGTTGGTATTTTCAAGAGGAAAGAGTGGAATATTATATGAACGCCAAGTATCATGTTTTCAATAGTCAACTGCTATTTATACAAACAACTATAAGCATGATCAGTGGTTTCTCCTGGGAGTTACTACATGCCATCCTTGTGTATTATGAGATATTCACCTATGATGCAGTAATAAATGGCAAAAAATTTTTTTACAGAATGATCTTAAATTGTTAATCTGCTTTGAAATTTTAGGATATCTTTGAAATGCCGCAAAACGAGGGTTAGAAACGCTTCTCGTAAAGAATGACAGTTTCAACATTTTCTTGTTAAAAAAGTTCTATCCTGCAGGACTATTGGTAAAAATAAACATTGAGTTGCCTCACATACCATCTTTGATAATCACGCTGAAGGTGTTGATGTGACAGCTGTTACATTAGGCCTCTTTGCACGTAGACTCTTAAAAAGAGCAACGGGGATTCTTCGCCCCACTTTTCACTTCCCCATCTGCCAAGCAACTCATGTTGTTGTAGCTTCTTCATTCACAGTCTAGATGAGCTGAGTATGCCAGGTCTTAAGTTCCCTAGCCTTTGGTTTTACCTTCATCACTCTGCTTCTTCTTTGTTCTCTTAAAAATTAAGTAGGCTGAATATTGCTATACTGACTCCTTTTCAGGAGATTTGGAGAGGAGACAGGGAATTATTTATTTCTGACAGCTAGTAATGCCTGTATCTAAAATACTCAAAATGATTTGTTCCTTTTAAATTCAGTGTTTATTTGACCTTTTCTCTTAGAATTGATTTATTCTGCAGTTAAAAACATCTCCAGTGTCCAGAGGTAGTTATTTTGGTTGTATTTTTTTTGATTTGTAAATTAACCATTAAAAAGCGATATATCTAAAAAAATAGAAAAATATTTCTTTGTGATTATTTGCATAAAAGTCAAATGATGTAACTGTGTTCTTGTCATCTGAGATCAAGGAAAAAATACATTTGGTAGGCTATTAGAATATGAAGGATATTAAGAGAGAATGTATAGAAATGGTAAATTGTTAGCCTTTGCTGGGCTTTTAAAATTAATATCTTAATTTTTGCTTTGTTAAGACTTTATAAAGAACGATTAAGTCAGGTGGATGCAAAACTACAAGAAGTCATAGCTGGAAAAGCACCAGAATATTTGGAACCACTGGCAACTTTACAAGAAAATATGCAAATTCGTACAAAGGTAGCAGGTAGGAAAGTGAAACATCTTTTCCGTATAGTAGAGTATGAATTCTTCAATAGATTTAAAAGGTGTTTGTCAAATGAGTGGTTGTTGTTAATAGAAGTACAAATGTATTTACATTGACCAGATTATTATACTATCAATCAACCCACAGTTATATTATTAAATGCCTCCTGCTTTTCTCTGCTGCTATGGAGGGTTAAAACAAAAAAAGCCCTCAAATTGGTCACAGTGTTGTTGAAAAGGTATTTCCACACGTGAAACAATTAGAAACCAGGATATTTTCATTAAGAGATACTGTTACTACCATAGTTTATTTTTCTATTAATGTTCAATTTAAGTCCTCTTAGTATTTTTCATCTTTAAGAGTGATAAAGAGCTCTTCTTTATAAAGCATTAAAAAAAATTTGATCAGGATGTTAAAGAACAGGGAATTAACCTTCAAACCTGTAGTTCAGTTATAAGTTTTTATTTTGAAAAGTTTGGTGACACATTTGTGACTATGAATAAATGAAGATGTATTTTATTTGTGTGGTTAAATTTCAGTCTTCTGTTGGTAACTGGGATCTGGCCTCAGAATTGTGTCCTACCATGCCTAACAAAGGATATGTCTATTTGAAGATCATGTAATGATTTTTCACAGTCAAACTAAAAACTGAAATTTACTGATCTCCAGTAAAGTTGTTTTCTTTTTGGGGAACAATCATTGATCCTCATACACCTGTTATTTATGAATAATACGTATGGCATTGTTGATAATAGGTTCTTATACTGAATCCTCCTTAAACCGAATTTTAGTCTTGAGTGCTTAATATTAAGTGTATAGATAATGTGATGCTTAATCTGCTATCTTTGCATATTGACTTAGACATCCTTAAAAGTAAACATGTCCTTAGTTTTATTTGACATTTGAAAAGAACTAAGTGAGACTTCCTAATGTTTTGAAAATATTACTTGAGTCAGTTATTCACTTTGCTACTAGGTGGCCTCCTTTGCTTTTTGATTGTACAAAGAGTCGTGTGTGTGACTGTGTTGCTGACGACATAGTTCCAGTTATCTGTTCCTTGCCTTTACTCTACAGGAAAGAGTATTGCAGTTCTAGGGGCAGCTATGGCATAGAGTTAAGTATGTACATCTAGACCTCTTTGCCATTTTTGTGATGGTGTATTTGCATGGCCTATTTTATGTGTTTTTTTTAGGGTGCCTATTTTATGTGGTTGTTTCGGTACCTCTAAGTTAAACTCTCTTGACCATCCATCCTCTAGGTAAAGCTCTGTCAGGAGCACTCAAACATCGGGTTAATTTATAAATTTTGTTATATTAGTTTATACATTTAGTCTTCTTGGAAGCTTTGGACTCTGAAAATAAGTAATAGTTAAAAAAGAGTGGTTTCGATGTTTATGGTATCCAGTTGTTAGTTTGGGTATATGTGATTGAGAAACCAGAGTTTTTTGACTCTGTTTCCCTTATGAGTCCTGAGACATTGTTTTTCATAGGTGAAGAGTTTTATTTTCATTTTAATCATTCTCTATCAAGCATTTAGAAATATTCTTTAGAAAAATGGGTAAGAACTAAAATTTGTAGTGTAGTTTCTCTCTAGCTCTTAAACTCTTAGTTTTGTAGTCTTCTTTGACATATATTTTGACTGAGCCTTGTTATTTCTAGTTTTTAAAGGTAAAGTTAGACCTGCCGATTTCTTCTTGATTCATTTTATAAAATAGGACAGAATTCTTACAGGGAAGTGATAATGAAACTCCTTATTGCTAACATAATCAGAGTAATTGTGTTTGGTTGCAGGAATCTATAGAGAGCTCTGCTTAGAATCTGTAAAGAACAAATATGAATGTGAAATTCAAGCTTCTCGCCAGCATTGTGAGGTACTGTTATTTTGCTTAACTTTTAAGCTGATTTCAATTCTTCAAGTCTTCTAGTGCAGCAGTTAAAAAAGTAAAATAAATGAAACAAAATTAAATAGTACTTTAACTCAGTCTGCTTATGCAATTTTTTTTTTAATACAGTTTCACTGGAAGCTATATTGGAAATAGGACACAAAGAAAGAATCATACAAAAGAACTAGTGGTATAATTTTAGAACTTTTGCAGCTGTCACCTTAAAAAGACTTTGTAATGATTATGTCATCTGGCATCACCAAATAGTATAATTAGTATAATGCTAAAGACTCAAAAAATGTATATATCCAGTAGTTCTGTTAATTTCTCAGTTTTTAGATCTGTTTCTATATCTTAGGGCAAAATTCTCTATGGGGGAAAAATGGATTCTCTATATTCTGTTTATTTTTAATAACGCTGGAAAACATACTGTTGATTTTGCAGATTACTTTTCATAAGACCTAGACAAGATCATAAATAACTAGTGAAAATAAGAACAAGTTCTGTGATGATTCTTATCTTAATGTACCATATCTTTATAAACTATTAAAATACTGGGAGTAGATAGATATAAAAATGATGGAGCTTGTGTCATTTTCTTGGTTATAACTGAGATGAAACATCTTTTGATGTTTACTGGCTATTTGGATTTTCTTTTCTAAGAAGTACCTGTACATATCTTTTGCCTTTATGTTGAGCTTTTAGTCTTTTCCTCATTAACTATAGAGATTCTTCATATATTCTGGATACAAATGCACTGCTGGTTATAAGCTTTGCAAATATTTTTACCCAGGCAGTGGGGTATCTTTTTCACTCTTTTTGATGACCTTTTAAACAAAATTTCACATTTTAATGTGGTTGAATTTATCATCTTTCCTTTATAATACTGTATATGTTTCTTGTGTGTTCCCCACTTTGATTAAAACGATATGTTTTCTTCTAAAATTTGAAATTTTGCTTTTTGTTGCTAAACTACCTTTATTTCATTTTTGTGTGTGATTCAAGTATGGATCTAATTTTACTTCTTTGCTTATGGATAGGTAATCTCACTGTTTAATACATACTTCATTGTTTCCCCACTAATCAGCAATTCCATCTCTTTTTTATACCGAATATCCACATATGTGCTGGCTTGTTTTTAGTGTTTTTTCCATCTGTTCCAGTGGTCTCTTTGGCTCCCCTTGCACCAGTATCACAATTTCTCTTTTTACAGCTTTCATTCTAGTAAGTTGATGATAGCCTAATAATTTTACCTTGCTCTTTTTCTTCTTACAGTTGCTATTATTATTAATTTTATTTGTTGTTTAGTAACAGCTTTTTAAAAATTACCTTTTTTACTTTTTATTTTCTGCTGCTGCCTAGAAAAGTGAGCTTTATATATTGAAGAGTTTATATGAGTGAGTTTATATATTGATACTATATCCAACTATGTTACCCTTTCTTAATTTAGAGTGTAAATAATATAAATAAATCATCATATAAATAATAATGTGATTTGTGAATAATGCTGCAGTGAAAGTGATGTATGTATTCTTGGCACCCTTGGTGAAGTTCAGTTGACCATACATTCATGGGTTTATTTTCAAGGCTCTCTATTTCTGTTCCATTGGTCTAAGTTTTATTCTGTTACCATATTGTTATAATTACTGTAGTTTTATAATATGTTTTAAAATTAGGAAATGTGAGGCCTCCTCACATTTGTTCTTCTTTCTCAAAATTGTTTTGGCTACTTGGGATCCTTTGTATTTCCATATGAATTTTAGGATTGTTTTTTCTATTGCTGTTAAAAAGTCATTGGAATTTTGATAGCGGTTACATTGATTTTTTAAATTGCTTTGGGTAGTATGGACATTTTAACAATAATAAGTCTTCCAATCCATGAACGTGGGCTCTCTTTCCACTTATTTGCATTTTCCTTAATTTCTTTCATCAGTGTCTTATATTGTCAGTATACAAGTCTTTCACTTTAGTGTATTCCTAAGTATTTATTATTTTAGATACTCTTGTAAATGAGATTTTTAATTTCCCATATCTCCTTAATTCTATCAGTTTTTGCTTTATATATGTGTATATACATATATATACATATATATAGAGAGAGAATCTGTATTAGCACACACATATTAAAATTTTTGTATTTTTAATGAGTGTAACATTTTATCCTTTTTTTATACCCTTCTATCTCTGTAACAGTGATTTTTGCCTTAAAGTCTATTTTGTCTTGACAGTTAAAGCAGGTACCCAGGTTTATTTGGCTTGGCATCTGCCTGATAAAAGGTTTTTTCATTCTTTATTTTTTTCCTCTCAACTTTTTTCTGGCCTTGTATTTTAGTGTATTACTTATAAATAACATATACCTTGATTTAAAATAAAACTATTCAACAATTTTTGTCTTTTAACTGATAAATTTAGTCCAATTATTTTAATTTGTATTTAAGTCCAGCCTATTCTGTGTTTTTAATTTGTTCTGCTTTATCCTTTTTTAAAATTCTCTTCTGACCTTTTTTTGGTAAGTGTGTGTGATTTATTGAGTTTTAAAATTACATCAGAAATGTATGTCCTCTATTTCTATTTTAATTGATTACCTCCACACTTTCCATTTCTATATTTTAAAGATTATCTTAAATTTTCAGTATGCATACCTCCATTAGTAGAATCTAAATACCAATCAATAGCTCTGTTCTTCTCGATAGAATTCCTATATAAAGGACCTTAGAACTCTTAACTGCAGTTACTCCGTCCCAAATTGCAAGTTATAGTTGTTCACAATTTCTTACATTTCATACTTTAGATGAGACATTACTTTGATCTCATAGATTTAGTTCTGTTTAAGTTTATCCATATTTTATTAATACTAGTTACTTGTTAACTGTTTTTTAATTATTAAATTAATTAATTTATCTGTATCAGATCTTAGCTGTGGCATGTGGAATCTTCACTGCTGCGGGAGGGATCTTTCTCTGTGGTACACGAGCACTAGAGGGCATAGGATCAGTATTTGCCACATGCAGGCTTAGTTGCCTGGAGGCACATGGGATCTTAGTTCCCCAACCAGGGATCGAACCCACATCCCCTGCATTGGAAGGTGGATTCTTAACCATTGGACCACCAGTGCAGCCTCTTGTTCATTGTTTTTTAGCTGCAACCCTTCCCTGCAGGTTTATGTTTTGCTTTTTTGAAGAATATCCTAGGCATTCTTTCCCTGCAAGTCTTTTATTTCAGTTTTTATTTGTTCAAAAATAGCTGTATTTGTAAACATTGTGGAATAACAGTTTAGGGGGTTATAACATTCTAGGATGACAATTATTTCCTGTTAATATTTTTAGGATCTTGCTTTCCACAGTCGGTGCTAGATGCCTACAGTCATTTGTAGATAATTTTTTCCCTTCCCCTTACTGGCTGTAAAAACTCTTCCGTTTGTTGTTCTTCAGTTTCTGTACTGTGTGTCTCCACAGGATTATTTTTCTCTCCTGACTTGGATTTGCTGTGACTTCTGCATCTCAGAATTTGTTTTCCATTAATTCTGTTTTATGTTTTTTTGTTTGTTTGTTTTTTTGGCTGTGAGGTGTGTGGGATCTTAGCTCCCTGACCAGGGATCAAACCTGCACTGCCTGCATTGCAAGGTGAAGTCTTAACCACTTGGACTGGCAGGGAAGTCCCTCCATTAATTGAAATGGAAATTTCAATTAATTAAATTAATTAATTCCAATTAATTCCATTAATTCCATTTCAATTAAATCCAAAAAATGTGAAGATTTCTCAGCTGTTAACTTTTCTGGTATTGCCTCTCTTCCATTGTCTTTACTTCCATCTTCTGGAACTTTAATAAGTCATATGTAAGTCCTCATTCTGTCTTTCATACTGCTTAACAGTGAATTCATATTTTTATTCAGTAAGTCATTATCAGACATTCTTCAGAGCCTAATTCTGCTGTTTCTTATTTCTGCCAAACCTCACAGTTTGTTTCCTTATTTCATGATTCTGGAGGCTTTATTGGTAGGAATTCTGTGAGCCTTGGACAGAAGACGTGGCTCTTGAGATTGTGTGTATGTGTGTGCGTGCATATGCTCAGTCATGTCTGACTCTTTGCAACCCTGTGGACTGTGGCCCGCCAGGCTACTCTGTCCATGGAATTCTCCAGGCAAGAATACTGGAGTGGGTTGCCATTTCCTCCTCCAGGGGAATCTTCCCAACCCAGGGATCAAACCCTGTCTCTTGCGTCTCCTGCATTGGCAGGCAGGTTCTTTACCACAGTGCCACCTGGGAAGCCCCCTTCAAATAGTATCTGCTGTTTTTTCTGCTGAGTTGTTTTAGCCAGGTATCCTCATCTGCCACCAGCACATGACTGCTTTAGTTTTTTGGCTTGGGATTTTCTGTGTTTAAATCTCAGATATGTAGAAGTCAGACTTGAGATGATACATGTTTAGGGAAAACTTTTTTCTCCACTTATGCTCTATGCTGAGAGATTTCCCTCAGGTGGATCGTTTAAGTCAGCCTTTTCATAAAATGTAGTAACCCTTCAGAACCATGCAGGGATCTCAGTTACCTCCAAGATCTTTCTCTTTTAACCAAATAGCCGCTAAAAACCATGCCTCCTCTATTCAGTAACCAGCAAATACCCTCAAGGAAACCACAGTTTCAGTATCAGGTTAGCATGCTGGTTTTTAGCTCCTTGTTTATGTTTGATCCTTGGGGATATCTCTTATTTTCTTGAGAGATTAGCTATGTCTTTAAAAAGATATTTTGTGGTATTCTATCTAGAATGTCTAGATGTGTTGGGAGTTTTATTTAGTTTTGTTTTTTGTGAATATATAGTGTTCTACATTGCCATAAATAAAAGTCAACAAGATACATTTAAGTAATGTTTTTTACTTAGGCAATTGTATTGATATTCTTTCTCTTCCATCATTTTTCAGCTTTGAAAGTCCTCGCTTCTTCATAGAGATGCTGAATATTTACCTGTTTCTTCTGGTTTAGTTATGGTTTGATGTTTTAAATGTTTAATATATAATTACTATTATAATTAATCTGTTTAATTATATAGTTAATCTGAAAATACTCACCAGTAGTTAAGGGCATTTTAGATAGGAAATAGAAGGTGAATAGGAACTTTAAATATTTAGTGTTATGTGTTTTACATTCACTCTCATTTTAATCCTTACAACAATTTTATAGAATAGGAATTGTCTTGATTGTTATGAATAGGTTAACAAAGACTCAGAGAGGTTAAGTAATTTGCTTGGGAGTCACACAGTTAATAAGCAGCAGAACAAGGATTGAAATCCTTTGTTTGATTTTTCTAGTTATTTATGTAGTTTAGTGTTAAATCTGAACTTTGTTATACTGGGCTTTGTATCTGCTTATTCCTTAGTTCTTCATTTGACTCACATATTAATAATGGAAATAACCTGAGGGGCAAGGGAAGTGGGAAGAAGGAAGGCATACTGCCAGTTGTCAGAGTGAAAGTTTGATTAGCAGCAGATAGAAAAGAAGGGCTAGGACCAGAGACTAGACAGGTTCACGCAGGTTTGCACATAGAGAGTATACAGAGGCAATCAAGGCAGCAGATGGTTTGTGTCAAATTAAGGAAGAAAATCATATTTATAGAATACTATAAAGTGCCTCACACACTAAGATGGGTAGAGATGCTTTATTTAGGTTATCTCATTTAAGCCTCCCCATAGAGCTGGAAATGAGTTTTAAGATGTGATGGCAGGTGGTAGCGAGGTTTCAACCAGGCCCTTAGGGTTCAGGGTTAGCATTCCTATTTTTAAAAATTGGTGAGAGCTCTTCAGAGCTCTGATTTTTTTTGGCTTTCAATTCATTTGATTATTTTTTTTCTGATTATAACATTAATAAGTGTTTGATGAGAAAACTTGAGAAATAAGTCTAAAGAAGAGAATAAAAGTAACCATCATCTACTAAGCAGAAGTAATCACTGTTAATAAGTGTGCATGCATGCTCAGTCACTCAGTCATATCCAACTTTTTGTCACTCCATGAACTGTAGCCCACCAACTTCCTCTGTCCATGGGATTTCCCAGGCAAGAATACTGGAGTGGGTTGTCATTTCCTTCTTCATGGGATCTTCCCAACCCAGGGATTAAACCTGAAGCTCCTGCATGCAGGCAGATTCTTTATCACTGAGCCACCCGGGAAGCCCTAAGTGTGCATATGTTTGTATAATTGTTTTTCACATAGCTGGTGTGACTCTGTGTATACTATTTGTATCCTAACTTTTTTATAAGCAGCATTTCATAAGCATATCCTTATTGCTCTAAATACTTTTTTTTTTAAAGGGTCATTTTGTGTTTTATTGTTTATTTTTAAAAATTAGATGGTTCTTTTAAGGCACAAGCCTGCCATCTTCTTGATCAGCTGGCCCCCCAAAAAAGCCTCTTTCTGGCCTCAGCCCCTTGTCTCTTAGATTCATTGGCCTGTTATGCAGTGAGCAGATCAAGCTTGGACTCAGTATCAATTTGGCTTAGCTAGCCAGGAGCCTGCTGCTTGTGGCTAGCTGATCCTGATCAAGGAATATTGGGACAAGACCCTAGCAGCTGCTGGGACCATTTGTCCTGAGGTTCTTTCCTTCAAGATTCCCTACAGTGACCTGGCTGCCCTCAGTGCTTGGCAGTTGAGAAAAGGAACAGACAAACTTCTACTAGTTGACAGACTCAGATTTTGTTTGTAGGGATTCATTAATGACAAACCCAGCCCTGCATGAGATAGGTCTATAATCTCTTCAGAAACTCGACATCTTCCAACTCAGTTCAAAACTGAGTGAACATTCAGGAAACCACTGGCTCATTCACTGCTCTGATGAGGTCTCAGCTTTGGAACCCAGAACAATACAGAGTTATTCACTTAAAGCTCAGAAAGGGATGCAGAATAGTATGTGCAAGATCAAGCCACACTCCTTAGCACTTTAAGAGATCAAGCCGTGAGCCTTTGGAGTGGGAGCACTGCCTCTAAGACCCTATGCTACCAGAGAACTAACCTTCAGTTCAGTTCAGTTCAGTTGCTCAGTTGTGTCCAACTCTTTGTGACCCCATGAATAGCAGCACGCCAGGGTAACCTTAGGTGGTATCAAATAGTGAGAACTCACACAAAGGAAATCTCTGGAATACAAGACCCTGCATCACCCAACACCAGTAGCACCCTGTGCAGAATGCCTCATCTAAACAACAAACAAAACAAAAATATAAACCAAATCATCAGTAGACAGGAGTACCACCTCATCCAGCCTTGCCCAGCCGAGGAAAAGCAAGCAAACACAGAGCACAAATCTCACCTTATATGAAGCTTACACAAACCACTGGGACCAACCTTAGGTGGGCAGAAACCAAAGGGAAGGAAGAGTTCAACCTGGAAGCCTGGAAAAAGAAGAACCAAAAACCCCCCAAAATTAGTAGAGGCAAAGAAATCATAAAGATCCAAGCAGAAATAAATGAAAAAGAAATGAAAGAAACAGTGGGGAAGATTAATAAAACTAAAAGGTGGTTCTTTGAGAAGATAAACAAAATTGACAAACCTTTAGCCAGACTCATCAAGAAAAAAAAAGATAAGAATCAAATCAACAAAATTAGAAATGAAAAAGGAGACATTACAACAAACAGTACAGAAGTAAGAGACTATTATGAGCAACTATATGACAATAAAAGGGATAACCTGGAACAAATGGACAGATTCTTTAAAAAGTTCAATTTTCCAAGACTGAATGAGAAAGAAATTATGAACAACCCAATTACAAGCACTGAAATTGAAGCTGTGATCAAAAATCTCCCAAAGAACAAAAGCCCAGGACCAGAAGCCTTCATGGGAGAATTCTGTCAAACATTTAGAGAAGAACTAATGCCTATCCTTCTAAAACTCTTTCAAAAAATTGCAGAGGAAAGAACACCTCCAAACTCATTCTACAAGGCCACCATCACCCTGATACCAAAACCAGACAAAGACAACACAATAAAAAGAAAACTACAGGCCAATATCACTGATGAACATAGATGCAAAAATCCTCAAAAAGTTTTAGCAAACAGAATTCAGCAACACATCAAAAAGCTCATACACCATGATCAAATTGGGTTTATTCCAGGGATGCAAGGATTCTTCAATATATGAAAATCAATCAATGTGATACACCATATTAACAAATTGAAAGAATAAAAACCATATGATAATCTCAATAGATGCAGAAAAAGCCTTTGACAAAACCCAGCACCCATTTATGATTAAAACTCTTCAAAAAGTGGGCATAGGAGGAACCTACCTCAACATAGTAAAAGCCTTACATGGTAAGCCTACAGCAAACATTATTCTGAATGGTGAAAAACTGAAAGCATTCCGCCTGAGATAAGGAACAAGACAAGGGTGTCCACTTTCACCACTGTTATTGAACATAGTTCTGGAAGTCCTAGCTACAACAATCAGATAAGAAAAAGAAATAAAAGGAATCCAGATCAGAAAAGAAGTAAACCTCTCACTGTTTGCAGATGACATGGTACTGTACATAGAAAACCCTTAAGGTAGTATCAGAAAATTACTAGAGCTAATCAGTGAATTCAGCAAAGTTGCAGGATACAAAATCAATATGCAGAAATCACTTTCATTTCTATATACTAACAAAAATCAGAGAAGTTAAGGAATCAATCCCATTCACCATTGCAACAAAAGGAATTAAATATCTAGGAATAAACTTACCTAAAAAGACAAAAGAACTGTACACAGAAAATTATAAGACACTAATGAAGGAAATCAAAGATGACATAAAAAGCTGGAGAGATATTCCATGTTCCTGGGTAGGAAGAATCAATATTATGAAAATGATTATACTACCAAATGCAATCTACAGATTCAATGTGATCCCTATCAAATTACCAGTAGCATTTTTTCACAGAACTAGAACAAAAAATTTCACAATTCATATGGAAACAGAACGGACCCTCAATAGCCAAAGCAGTCTTGAGAAAGAAGAATGGAGCTGGAGAAATCAACCTTCCTAACTTCAGATTATACTACAAAGCTACAGTCATCAAGATAGTGTGTTACTGGTATAAAAACTGAAATATAGACCAATGGAACAAGATAGAAAGCCCAGAAAGAAAGCCAGGCACCTATGGGTACCTTACTTTTGACAAAGGAGGCAAGAATATACAATGGGGCAAAGACAGCCTCTTCGATAAATGGTGCTGGGAAAACCGGAGAGCTGCATGCAAAAGAGTGAAATTAGAACACTTCCTAACACCATACACAAAGATAAACTCATACTGATTAAAGAGCTAAATGTAAGGCAAGAAACTATAAAACTTTAGAGGAAAACATAGGCAGAACACTCGATGACATAAAAGCAAGATCCTCTATGACCCACCTCCTAGAGTAACAGAAATAAAAAGAAAAGTAAATAAGTGGGACCTAACTAAACTTAAAAGCTTTTGCACAGCAAAGGAGACTATAAGCAAAGTGAAAAGACAACCCTCAGAATGGGAGAAAATAATAGCAAATGAAACAACTGACAAAGATTAATTTCCAAAATATACAAGCAGCTCATACAACTCAATGCCGGAAAAACACAGCCTAGTCAAAAAGTGGGAAAAAGGCCTAAACAGTCATTTCTCCAAAGAAAACATGCAGACAGCTAACAAACACATGAAAAGATGCTCAACATCGCTCATTATTAGAGAAATGCAAATCAAAACTCCAATGAGGTCCTGTTTCACACGGGTCAGAATGGCCCTCCATCAAAAAGGCTACAAACAATAAATTCTGGAGAGGGTGTGGAGAAAAGGGAACGCTTTTGCACTGTTGGTGGGAATGTAAATTGATACAGCCACTATGGAAGACGGTATGGAGATTCCTTAAAAAACTAGGAATAAAACCAGAATAAAACCAACATATGACCCAGCAATCCCACTCCTAGGCATATTCAAAACTGAAATAGACACATATATTCCATTGTTTATAGCAGCACATTTATAATAGCTAGAACATGGAAGCAACCTAGATGTCCATTGACAGATGAATGGAAAAATAAGTTGTGGTACATATACACAATGGAATGTTACCCAGCCATAAAAAGGAACATGTGAGTCACTTCCGATGATGTGGATGAACCAAAAACCTATTATACAGAGTGCAGTGAGTCAGAGAGAGAAAGATAAATATCATATTCTAATGCACATATAGAATCTAGAAAAATGGTACTGAAGAATTTATTTACAGGGCAGCAGTGGAGAAACAGACATAGAGAGTAGACTTATGGACATGGGGAGACGGGAGGAGAGGGTGAGATGTATGGAAAGAGTAACATGGAAATTTACATTACTATATGTAAAGTAGGTAGCCAACGGGAAGTTGCTGTATGGCTCAGGAAACTCAAACAGGGGCTCTGTATCAACCTAGAGGGGTGGGATGGGGAGGGAGATGGGAGGGAGATTCAAAAGGGAGGGGATAGATGTATACCTGTGGCTGTTTCATGTTGAGGTTTGACAGAAAACAACAAAATTCTGTAAAGCAATTATCCTTCAATAAAAAAAATTCTTTTTCTTCTAGTTTTATGAAGATGTAATTGACATATAGCACTGTGTAAGTTTAAAGTGTGCATCATAGTGATTTAATTTACAAGCATCATGATATAAATTTAATGGGCATCCATCATCTCATATAGATACAAAATTAAAAGATAGAAAAATAAATTTTCCTTGTGATGAAAACTCTTAGGATTTACTCTTAACAACTTTCGTATATAACACACAGTGGTGTTAATTATATTAATCATGTTGTACTTGTTTATTTTATAACTGGAAGTTTGTACCTTTTGACGGCCTTCAACCAGTTTCCCCCTCCCTAAATACTCTTAAAAATCTGCTTTTACTGGGTAATGTGTATACATATTTCTGAAAGCACAGGCTTATAATGCAAAACAGCAGTCTCCACTCCCATCTCTGTGTTGTACATGCAAGCAGCAATTGTCTATCTAAATCTTTTATCTACTGCTTCTGGAGTTTAGCCTCATTTCTAAATAATATCAGTTTTGGATGGTACCTTTTGAAAGCTGAGGATTCCATAATAGTTTCCCTCATCTCATTCTTCTAATATTGTTATGTCACAATTTTTGTTTTTGTTGTAACAATAACTATTTTTTACTGATCTCAGAGTTATGCTTTGCTCAAACTTCCCTTCTTGTACAACTATTTTTTTTTTTTTTGCCTTCGAATTAATTGCTTCTTTTATTGTTAGTTTTTCTTATTTATCAGTTCTCCCCAGAGACTCCAGCAGATTTATGAAAACCCGCAGTGCCATTTTCCACATGGCCAGATGTGTCAGGTAATCCATGAGACCCATTTCCTTCTGGAGTTCTCCATCCTGGGAGCAAGTCTTCCATCCCTAGACCCTGTTCCTTTCTGCTCCATCCTTCAGATACTTTCTATGCCAGCTGCTTCTCTGTCTTCATGGGTATCTCTTCACAAGTAAAGTAATTCCCTTTAACTTCTTTCCCTACTATAGTCTTGTTTTCTTTTTTTCAGTTTTGTTGAGTAGCTTCTTGGGGAAAAAGTGTATAGAAGTTAGTTGTTTGAGATTTCTTGTGTTGGTTATCTATTGCTTTATAATAAATTACTCCAAAATTTAGTCACTTGTAACAGTAATCAGCATTTTATTTTGCAGTCTCTATGGTCAGGAATTTGGGAGCATTAGCTGGGTGGTTCTGGCTCAGGGAATCACATGAAATTGCAGTGAAGAGGTCAGCCAGGGAAGCAGCTATTTGAAGGCTTGACTGGGACTGCAGGAACTGCTTCTACGGTGACTTAAAGACTGGCAGGTTGTTGCTGGTTGTTGGTTGGAAGCCTTATTCCCATAGGCCTCTCCACAGGCTGACTGAGGGCTCCCATGACCTTGTGACTAGCTTCTCCCAGAGTGAATGGTTCACAAGAGCAAGACAGAAGTGACAGTGTTTTTAATAACCTAGATTTCTTCCACATTCTGTTCATTACAGATGAGTCATTAAGTCCTGCTCACTTTCAAGGGGACTGGAATTAGGGTCTACCTTTTGAGGGAGGCATGTCAAAGATTTATTGGACATGTTTTAAAACCCTTACATCTTTCATGTCTGGAACCATCTTTTAACTCACCTTTCAGAGTATGGAATTCTAGATGGTAAGTAATGATGTTTCCTCAGAATTTTGAAGGCAGTTTTCCATTGTTTTCTAGCTTCCAGTATTGCTTTGAGAAGCCTGTTATCATTGTGAATCCTGATCCGCTGTACATGACCTGTTTTCTTCCTGAATAGCTGTAAGATGTTTTCTTTATCCTTGATGCTATGGAACAGCAAAGTGATATGTGCGTCTCTTTTCATTCATGTGAATACTCAGAGGAACATTTATATCAGGAAACATATCTTTTATTCTGAGAAGTTTCTTATATTGTTTCTTCTCCATTATTTTCTGTTTTCTCATTTTGGAACTCTTATTGGTTAATTGCTGAACCTCCAAGATTGATCCTTGAATTTTCTTATATTTCATATATATATTACATTATTACATATTATGTAAATCTTACATATTATATTTTTATTGTGCTTCCCTCCACCTCCTCCCTTCATTCTTATTTTATTCTTTTTAAGAGTATATTCAACTTTCTTTTCCAATCCTTCTACTAAATATTTTATTTCCATTCTGTATTTAATTTCCAGGAGCTCTTATGTCCTCTGATTGCCCATGTTTTATATTTTTTCCAACTCCTATTCTTTTCTCATGGGTGTGATCTCATCCCTTTATGGGTATTAAATGCAGTTGTTTTGAACTTCTCTGTATCTTGACTTGTTTCTGTTTCTTTATACTTCTTTTCTGTTCATTTGTCTCCGTGTCTTTCGTTTTGATGCTTTTCACAAACAACTGGCCACCTTTGGCCATCATACGTATCTAGGAGTGAGTCAATAAAATCTGCCTGTGTGCAGAGCTTGTCAGCTGCTGAGCTCTAGGAGTTTTCTTCTCACTGGTGAGCCTTTCTCTCTTTGGGGCTTCCCATGGGTTTTCCCCTTTCCAGACCCTTCTTCATTTCTTTCTAGATTTGGAAGTATGCTTTGCAAGCATACTTTGCAAGCAACCTTTGCTTGCTTTTTAATGTGTCTTTAATTTCTGTGTGCACAAATAGTTTTTTAAAACATAACTTGTTAAAAAAAAAACATAACTTATCCTCCAGATTTTTGGGCTTTGAAAAGCTTTCTTCATCCCAATATACTTCCTTTAAATTTCATTTTATAAATTTGTTTAGTCCATTAATTTTTTTGTATAACATAAGGCAAATATTTTTCGAATATTCCCCCCTCTCAAATTCTTTCTTTACAGAGTGCCTGCGTGTGTATAGTGTACATAATGCAGATCTTGGGGTTCTGTCTCAGTTTATTTATCATGTTCAGAGGTTATGGCATGGCATTGTGCTCCTTCCTTTGATAACTATAAGTGTAGTTTGTTGATTTATTTTGTACGTGTTTTCTGTTTACTTCATTATGTCTTCGGGAAGAGAGAGTTTATGATCTCGATTCATTTGTAATTTTACTGTAGCAGTTTTCCCCTACTTTTTGAATTCTGAATGTTTGTTATCTGCAGAGTAGTACAATAATTTCTGTAGCCAATACTCTGTTACTGGATTTTACTTTGTTCGTGGTTTTATGCATTATAAGTATTGCTGTTGTGGGCATCCTTTTCCATGCAACATTGGCCAAGGTTGTTACTTCTTTAGGATGGAATCCTCAGCGTAATTACTAGATCAAAGGATATAGTCAGTAAAGTCCTTAAAACTTACTTGTAAGTTACTTTCTAAATTGTTGAGTTGGTTTGTATTCTCTGTATCAGTTGGCATTGTTTATTTATTTATTTTAAATTGATTAATTTATTTTAATTGGAGGCTAATTACTTTACAATATTGTGGTGGTTTTTGCCATACATTGACATGAATCAGCTACGGGTATACGTGTGTCCCCCGTCCTGAACCCCCCCCCCACCTCCCTCCCCACCCCATCCCTCTGGGTTGTCCCAGCGCACCGGCTTTGAGCACCCTGTCTCATGCATCAAACTTGGACTGGTGATCCATTCTACACATGGTAATATACATGTTTCAATGCTATTCTCGCAAATCATCCCACCCTCATCTTCTCCCATAGAGTCCAAAAGCCTGTTCTGTATATCTATGTCTCTTTTGCTGTTTTACATATAGAGTTGTTGTTACCATCTTTCTAAATTCCATATATATATCTGTTAATAAATACTGTATTGGTGTTTTTCTTTCTGACTTACTTCACTCTGTATAATTGGCTCCAGTTTCATCCACCTCATTGGAACTGATTCAAATGCATTCGTCTTAATAGCTGAGTAATATTCTGCTGTGTATATGTAGCACACCTTTCTTATCCATTCATCTGCTGATGGACATCTAGGTTGCTTCCATGTCCTGGCTATTATAAACAGTGCTGCGATGAACATTGGGGTACACGTGTCTCTTTCAGATCTGGTGTCCTCAGTGTGCATGCCCCACAGTAGGATTGCTGGGTCGTATGGCAGTTCTATTTTCAGTTTTTTAAGGAATCTCCACACTGTTCTCCATAGTGGCTGTGCTAGTTTGCATTCCCACTGACAGTGTAAGAGGGTTCCCTTTTCTCCACACCCTCTCCAGCATTTATTGTTTGTAGACATTTTGATAGCAGCCATTCTGACTGGCGTGAGATGGTACCTCATTGAGGTTTTGATTTGCATTTCTCTGATAATGAGTGATGTTGAGCATCTTTTCATGTGTTTGTTAGCCATCTGTATGTCTTCTTTGGAGAAATGTCTGTTTAGTTCTCTGGCCCATTTTTTGATTGGGTCATTTATTTTTCTGGTAGGCGTTGTTTATTATAATTGAAAAGAATAAAACAACTTTGCCAAGTGAAAAATAGTATTACATACTGCACATTTAATTTGCCCTTATATTTGTCTCTGTCTCTTTTGGCTGTTTTTGGTAGTGAGTATGGACAGTATTTAGACTTTTCTTACTGATTTATCTATGCTTGTTTAGTTTCATCTGATGGTTTTAAGGCTTTGTCATGTTGCAGATATTTTTTATTGCTTTCTTCTTACCTTTGTTTGCTTTTTAATGTGTCTTTAATTTCTGTGTGCACAAATAAGTTTTTTAAAACATAACTGTAAAAAAAAAAACTTGTCCTTCAGATTTTTGGGCTTTGAAAAGCTTTCTTCATCCCAATATACTTCCTTTAAATTTCATTTTATAAATTTGTTTAGTCCATTAATTTTTTTGTATAACATAAGGCAAAGAACCTCATGTTATAGAATTTTTTCTCTGCATCAGTTCAGTTCAGTCACTCAGTCGTGTCTGACTCTTTGTGACCCCATGGACTGCAGCACGCCAGGCCTCCCTGTCCTTCACCAACTCCCAGAGCTTGCTCAAACTCATGTTCATTGAGTCGGTGATGCCATCCAGCCATCTCATCCTCTGTTGTTCCCTTCTCCTGCCTTCAGTCTTTCCCAGCATCAGGGTCTTTTCCAGTGAGTCAGTTTTTCGCATCAGGTGGCCAAAGGATTGGAGTTTCAGCTTCAACATCAGTCCTTCCAATGAATATTCAGGACTGATTTCCTTTAGGATGGACTGGTTGGATCTCCAAGGGACTCTCAAGAGTCTTCTCCAGCACCACAGTTCAGAAGCATCAATTCTTCAGCTTTCTTTATGGTCCAGCTCTCATATCCATACATGACTGCAAAAACTGCAAAAACTGCAAAAACCATAGCTTTGACTAGATAGACCTTTGTTGGCAAAGTAATGTCTCTGCTTTTTAATAAGCTGTCTAGGTTGGTCATAACTTTTCTTCCAAGGAGTGTCTTTTAATTTCATGGCTGCAGTCACCATCTGCAGTGATTTTGGAGCCCCGAAAAGTAAAGTCTCTCACTGTTTCCATTGTTTCACCATCTATTTGCTATGAAATGATGGGGATGGATGCTATGATCTTAGTTTTCTGAATGTTGAGTTTTAAGCCAACTTTTTTTTCTCTGTACAGTTAAACTCATTTTTTTCTTGTCATTTATTATCATCTGGTTTTCAAATGATTTGAAAAGTCACCTTTTTGTAACATTTTCCACAACCGGAGTCTGTTTCTTGGCTTTTAAATCCTATTCTGCTTATCTTTTTATTCTAATGCAGCATACTTAAAAAAAAAAAAAGAATGGAGCCTTATTAATATGTTTTGTTCTTTCTCTGGTAATGCTAGTCCTTGAAAGTCTCCCAAGACGCTAGTTCAGGTTCAAAACTGTGAGATGCCTTAGTCAGGGAACTGCCAACAGGCAGTTGGTTCTGAACCCAGGCCAGAGGGAGACCAGTGCAAACATGGAACCTTGGAGCCACTTTCCTGGCACTCCCTAACATGGCCCTGATGAGTACGAGCATGGTCTCAGTTGGTGAAAGGGGTCAGTGAGCAGGTTCACTAAGTATACGTGTGAAGATTGGAGGGGGGTGGGATTTTGAAGCCAAATATGTAGTTATAATTAGTAATACTTTAAAAAAGCTAAATTACCTATTGAGTATAGAAGGCTCTAGAGGCACCAGAGCAAGGGAGTTTGAATGCCTCTTTCTTTTCTGGATGGCTTTTTACTTGCTTCATTTATGACTTTCTTTCCTTCTCATGGAAGGCTGTTGAGGGGCTGGGGATAAGGGAGAGAAGAACAAAGAATAATGAGGATAGAGTCAAGACACTTCTATTTGTGTAATTTAAAGTATACCTATAATATTTTTTAGAGATGCCTTCAAAACTTCAAACATTTCAGTCCCATTGTACCTTTTTTTTTTTTTTAATTGTAAACAATGACTGGTAGGTTTATTTCAGAATTTCTGCTTGGCCTAGGACAAATATATCGATGGAATACAAAGAGAATTTAACAGCTTAAAGTCCATATTCTTTTTTTTAATGGTAATTTTTACAAAAATTTTTTTCATTGAAATATTCTTGAAAGCAAAGTCTTTATCACTTCTGCTTAGCTTTCAGAGTCCTCTTTGGTTGGAGAATCTGGTTCTATTCATAGCCATCACACAATCTTGACTGTGGCTGCAGCCTGTTCTTGCTTCTTATCTGCTATGTAACAGTTCCCAATTCTTGTAGTACAATGTAGATAATGCTAAACTATTCAATAAAATTTTACCAAAGGCAGAGGAGTAAGTAAAAAGAAGTTAGCATAGAGAGTAACATGTAATGAGATAATTTTTCAAAGGAGATCTAGTTTTAGCCTTCTTCAGCTCTGCTTTCTCTCTACCTCCAAGATTGCTTCAAATTTACAGAAACCATCTTTTCTCTACCACTTGGGAGAACCTTCAAGCATATGTAGACTCTAAATTTCAAACCCCAAAAGAGAAGACTTCATGATTGACACTGGGAATGCTGAAAATGGGCATGACTTATGCCTTCCACAAGAAATCATAACAAACTGTATTCCAGTAGCTACTATGAGACAGTCATATCTAGCTATATCCCAATAGGCTATTGTCTTTACTAGAGATATGCATGTGGTCGGTGGGTGGCAATCTGTCACAGCCTTTTAGATTATAAATCTATGTGTAATTTATCATATAAAATTATAGTGGGAAATGGCAACCCACTCCAGTATTCTTGCTTAGAAAATTCCATGAACAGAGGAGCCTGATGGACTACAGTCCATGGGGTCACATAGAGTTGGACACTACTGAGTGCACACACATACACACATACACACACATTGATGCTCATCTTGTAGCTTTTAAAATAAAGGATACAGTATTTTATAATAAAAAAAACAATGGGCTAGAACAAGTAGACCTGGATTCTAGTCTGATTTACTAGTAAATAGTCTTGTCTCTTAGCCAGTGGCTCAGTATTTCTATAGTTTTGTGGAAAGATTGGGATATAATTAGCTTGTAATTTTACAATTTTATCTTTAATTGAATTGTTTAAATAATTATAAAATTTATACTTGAATTTTTTCTCTTGATGATATATTAATCTCTTTTAATATGATTGGCATATTAGTGAGGAATTGTTCTGATAGGAGAAAAAATAGTTTGTTTTACAATGATGCATTTTACAGGACAGGCTCTCCATTGTGCTGACAGGGGACCTGCCTGTATTTAAAAGGGGCTACAGGAGCTCACTATGAGTTTTTTATGAAGTAAATATTTGCCTCTTTATCACATGCAGATTTAGATGTTCTTTTTTTTTTAAGATTTAGATGTTCTTAAACAATTGTGTGTAGTTCACTGTATACTTAGATTCTTTACTTTCTAGTCTTAGTTCATTCATATATTTGACATTTCATCATTAAAATTTTTAAGTTGAATTTCAACAAAAGCACCATATGTTAAAATACTTGAAGAGTGAGTTATTTGATACTGTTAGTTAAATATGGAACGATTCTTTTCTTCCTACTTATGTGTGGTCTGTTTTTTTTTTATCCCAGAGTGAAAAGCTTTTGTTGTATGATACAGTACAGAGTGAGCTGGAGGAGAAGATCAGAAGGCTTGAAGAGGACCGGCACAGCATCGATATTACCTCAGGTAAAGGGAAGGCTGTGACTCAGGTGTAAGTGACACTGAACCTCTGGTTTCCTGAGGTGTCTCATCACATCTCGCCTCCTATACAAACGGTATATAAATCAGGTGTCCTAAAGAGAGGGCAAGGAGGAAGACTGCTAAAGAATTTGCTGTGATTGTGAGTGTTGCTTTAATTTGGACTCATACTTCAGAAAGATGTAGAAAATGAAGCACATGAAAAGGAATAAAATAGAAGTGCGGCAGAACAACAGGCATAAGAATAATGTACTGTAAGACTAGTTAAGAATATTAGTACAACAGAAGAGTAGTTAGTATTGGAAGACAGCTACAGTATATATTCTTTCCTCTTAAGTCTTGAAAGATTGTCACGTGGAAGAAGGAGTAGAAGCCTTTTCTCTTGGTCCTACACAAACTAGGACAAAAGGATGGATACTATAAGGAGGCAGATTTTTGTCTCAAAAAAGGGAAATATTTATTAACAATGAGATTAGGCCAAAGTGAAATTGGCTTTTTCAGGGAAAGGCTTTCTACACCTTGGAAGATTTCCTGGGTTATCCTATGATTCTTGCATGTGTACTATGTTACTTGTTATAAATTCTGTTTCTCCAGTATGGAGAAGGCAGGCTCCCGTGCCACTGTTCCATTAGTTGGGTGACCATGGGTGACAGTTGTTTTAGCTTTTCTGAGTCAGTCTCTTCGTATGATTGAAGTAATGAAACTGTCTGCCTGAGAGGTAGCTTCGAAGATTAGTTGAGACCACTCGTGATGAATATTTAAGTGCCTGACATTTATGTTCATCAGTTACTAGGCATTAAGTGCCAAATTGAATTTTGCTCTAATGAAAGCAGAGGAAAATTCATGAATATATAGCTGCTCATGAAATTATATCTAGTCATATATATATACAGCATATACCCATATTTATATCATATAAACATAGCCGCCAATGCAGTTTTGCTACTATGAAATTATAGTCTTTTTTTCCCTTTGATCTCAAGAAGTCAGATAATACTTAATTTTTATTTACTTGCCAGAGCTGTGGAACGATGAGCTTCAGTCAAGAAAAAAGAGGAAGGATCCTTTCAGTCCTGACAAAAAGAAGCCAGTTGTTGTGTCAGATATCCTTTTTCAAATTTTCTGTTTTTTTAAAAATTTTTTGTTGTTGTTTTAATGTACTTTTTTGCACTGTGCATATCTTTGTAACTTTTATTAGTATACATTGTCTTTATTTGCATAATCCTGTAATAAGAAAAGATGATTTTTAAAAATGATTGAAAGCAGAAGGGTATAGTTTAGATTAAGCGAGGTAGAGAGGATAAGAAATTTAGCCATGATCTCAACTTTGAAAATTAATATGGCTTTGTAGATCACAAGGGCTTTGAAATGAAGCAGTTGTTTATTATATAGCATGATTGGTTAATTCTCATGTGTACTTTTTAACATTTTTAATGTTTCTGAAACTGGTATGTCTTTAAATTAAATTAATGTATACATTCAATCTTGGCATTCCCTATGGTGCCCTCCGCTGGCTCCTGCTTTCCCCTCACCCACCTCAAAATAGTGATTAGGTTGTTGGTGTATCTTACTGTCAGAGACACCATAGGATTAAGAGAATATAGTTATAATATCTGAAGTACTAGAACATACTTATGCCGATACTAAGTTTTTTGAAAAACAGTTTGGAGTCAGAATTCAGCATGCTGAAGGTTTCTGTCTTAAGTCATTGTTCCAGTCTCTGAAAAACAGAAATTTGGAAGTGTAGTGTAAAATTGAAATTCTTACAGCTAAACTGACCTTGACTTTTTAACGTCCATATATAGTTTATATGTTACAAGATCTTGATATTCTTGAAGACTGGACAACAATAAGGAAGGTATGATTAAAGAGCAATGGAATTCAAGTATATTTTTTGTAGTCTACTTTTTAAGAGTCTATAATTTTTCACTAATACATGAAAATATTGTTGTAAATATGCTTTACTTTGCAACAGTCTCTCTAAGGCAGTCATTACTAATACAGATAACTGTGGATTGCAAGAGTATTTTAAGAGAGGCATGTTAGCAGTTTGATTGTATTTTTTCCTGTGATAACGTAATTAATAATTTATGCAAAAGTATGGAAAAGTGTTTAGGTTGCCCCAAAATAGTAATGAATTACCATTCTGTGCCTAGTTCTTAGCCTGGTACTGGCTCACAGAAGGCACTCAGATATATTTGTTGAATGAATGAAAGTGAGTGAATATTTGAACCTTTATTATATATTTTTGCATTTTGTCATTAAACATTGAAATGTTAGAAGATTTTCTGTGCTTGTTTGAAAGTGGAGACTTATTTTCCCATTAAAATTTTTCATTCTCAGAAGCTTCTCAGTTGAGAATTTGAGATTATCTTAGGTATTGATAACATCTCTAGAAGAAATTTTATATTCCCATGGTTTTAGAAATTACCAATTTATTGAAGCAGATCATGTTTCACTGTGTTTGTTATTAAGCTTGTAAGTTTTATATATTAAATGGATATCTAAATATACTTTGATTTTGAACTCAGACATCTTTCTTCTTTTTTTTTTTTAATTAAGGCAATGGCTACACTTGGTCCACATAGAGTGAAAACAGAACGTAAGTCATTTTGTCTGAGTTCAGAAATCTTCTCTTTGGAGACTTTTAAAGTCATCTACATATTAAACCACTCCCCCATCACTGGTTTCATGTCATCAGTGAACACTATATGCAGAACTGTGAAAAATTCTTCTGGAGTCTTTGCCTCATGTAAAAGTTTCACAATTTCTAAATGGAATGTATTTCTTCTTTTAGTATTTCAACTGCATTACAATTGCTGATAATGGATCAGTAATCTTAAAAGTATTTATTTAGTGTTTTTTAATGGGCTCAATAATTCTATAGGGGAGGTGTCTGGAGTCCGTGGATGGCCTTCAGAGAGACTGTGAATAGGAATTGTGGAATTTCAATTCCACAAGCCTCTGGAATTGTGGGCAAAATTACTTCTATACCTATATTTTCTATGAGAGAGATTAGAATGCTTGCAGTGGGGTTCATCAAAAATCCAGAAATCACTGCCAAAGTAGTGACAGACGTTATTGTCTAGAATAATTTCTCTGTTTCTACCTTCTTTCACTATATAGATTTGAGCCATGGATTCCTTTAAGAGTCTCACTACACTGTTGAATGCGTCTCCTCCCCAGCCCCTGTTATCTTTAGCTTGTGTATTCTTTGTTTTCTTCATGGCACTTACCACAATTTGTAATTTTTTGATTGTTTACATGTTTACCTGTCTCCTGAGAGAATCGTAAGCTCCACAAAGGTCAGAAATCTGTCTGTTTCAGTCACAGTGCTCAGAAAACATTTGTTGAATGAATGAATGAGTGAATACTTACTGAAAACCTTTTACATACCAGGCACTTTTTGAGGTCAGTGAATGCAGTGGTGCAAGACTTGAATCTTCCTGGAACTTCCTTGAGGGAGGCAGAATGATAATGTAAATGTAAATAGATAACTAACTAGATAATGACAAATTGTAATAATTGCTATGAAGGAAATATAAAGCTGTGAGGAAGATTAATGAGGAGTGGGTAGAGTGGTTGGGGAAGACCTTTCTGAGGTGGTGACATTTGAATGATGCAGAGGGGCGTATTTCATGGTGTGCTTTTGACAGTGTGCTTCCATAAAGAATTTTTTTTTTTCCTGCATGAGTTTATCTGATGAATCTCAAACCATTTCTAGAATTTCAAAATGAAAATTCTACTGAGGGCATTTGCTTTTTAGAATCAAAGGCCTGGGAAATTCTTGGAATATATGTTAAACTTTGCTCTTTTGAAAGTGTCAGTTGAGACAATAAAGTGTCAGGTGAGACAATATGAAAAAATATAATTTTCAGTGGAATTACGATAACTTAGATTTTAAATCTTACTTAAAATTGGCACTAGTAAAGCAGAGTGCATCGTCTCTCCTCCTTACACTTGTCTAGTTATTGCTTTATTATATATTGTTTGTGTGTGTGTTAGTCATTTGGTTGTGTCTGACTCTTTGCAACCCCATGGACTGTAGCCCACCAGCCTCCTCTTTCCATGGAATTTCTCCAGGCAAGAATACTGGGTTGCCATTCCCTTCTCCAGGGGATCTTCCCCTCCCAGGGATTGAACCTGAGTCTCCCGCTTTGCAGGCAGATTCTTTGCCGTCTGAGCCATCAGGGTTTTTCAGTGGAAATATGACAACTCAGATTTTAAATCTTACTTAAAACTGGCATTAATAATGAGTAATATATCTGCCCTCTTGCACTTGTCTAGTTAATTGATTTACTATATATTGTTTAGCTTTATTAAATAGCTCTATTAAAAACTGAATTATATAAAAAATGTAGGAAATGAAATTCCCTTTGTTTTTATTAGATGTAGGTTTGTTATCTAAAATATTTTTAGTGTTTTTTCATATATATGCGTGATTGGTATTAACGCTTAAGTGTTCTGCACTTTTGTTCTTCTGACAGTGTCTTATTAATATGATGGTTTTTGAACTGATCCCTTTAGCACCCGTGAAACTGGAAAAACACCTGCACAGTGCTAGATCCGAAGAGGGAAGGTTATACTATGACGGTGAATGGTATATACGTGGACAGACGATATGTATTGACAAAAAAGACGAATGTCCTACAAGGTAAAAAGCCTTTATTGTTTCAATGCTGCTTAGTATTAGAGTGTACTGCGTTGTTGTCGGTAAATCTTTGCTGCTTGTGTAGTGCATTCATAATACATTAACATTTGCCTATGGATTTCTTTCTTCTCGTGATGTATGATTTGATTAGCATGTTTGAACACCGGTGTTAATGTTATACACTAGAGTTACATATTAAGTTCATGGACACAAGCATTAACATAAGTGGAAAGATTAGAATTATTTAGCCAGGTAAGAAATCCCATTTGTTAATTCTTACAGTAGATGACTTGTTACCATTCTCGTATTATGACCTTTAAACCAGACTACTATAAATTTGACAGTGTGCTTCCACTGTGTGGCTCTTAATTCTTAACTTTTGGGGGAATATTTTAGTATTTTCTATTTAAAAAATCCCGTCAATTAGAATGGGAAAGGAATGGAAAATTAATGAAAATTTAGAGTGATGGTAATTAAAGTATAACTTGCAAACTGAAAATTGCCTTTTAAAAGATTCAACCTGTCTGGGCTTAAATAAAGTTTGTATAATTATTTATAGAGCCTTCTTAAGTTTTCTCTGATGTGACCTTTGGAAAATATTAATGTGCCTCACTTCTTTAGTTCCTTTAGCAGTTTATTATTTAATCCTCAGAGGTTTTTTTGTCCTCTACAATAAGAAAATAACTTTTTCTAGGTAGTAATAGTAAATAAAGTGTTTGCATTTAGTATTGAATACTCATTTCAGGAGCAAACTTTTCTCATAAAAGTCCATTGAGCTAATTAATTACTAGGTTATATATATAATGCCCCTGGGTTTTTTGCTTTATCTTCTTGCTTTTGAGTCATATAACTACTACTACTTAGAATCTGTGTGTGTGCATGCTAGTTGCTTCAGTTGTGTCAGATTCTTTGTGATCCCATGGATTGTAGCCTGCCAGGCTCCTCTGTCCATGGGATTCTCCAGGCAAAATACTAGGGTGAGTTGTCATGCCCTCCTCCAGGGGATCTTCCTGACCCAGGGATCGAATCGATGTCTCTTAGATATCCAATATTGGCAGGTAGGTTTTTTACCACTAGCACCACCTGGGAAGCATTTATATTATATTATATTATATATATATATATATAAAAAATACCCCTGGCTTCTTTGCTTTATCTTATTGCTTTTGAGACATGTAACTACTACTGTGTAGTGTAAATGTGGTTAGAAAGGAAATGCTTGTGCTCAGTCACTAAGTTGTGTCTGACTCTTTGCAACCCCTTGGACTGTAGCCAGTCAGACTCCTTTATCCAAGGGACTTCCCAGGCAAGAATACTGGAGTGGGTTGCCGTTTCCTTCTCCAGGGGAAGGCTCCAGGGGGTCTTCCTGCACCATAGATCAAACCCGTGTCTCCTGTATTAGCAGGTGGATTCTTTACTATTGAGCCACCAGGGTAGCCCTAAAAAGGAGATAAAATAGCATAAAAGAGGATTAAACATAAACATAGTTTTAGAAAGAATTCTGTTAGGTTGGTGCAAATGTAATTGTGGTTTTGGACTGTGAATTTTAAATCATTGTTACTAGCTTCAAACACATCTTTATTAATCAAAATGGGAACCATTACAATCAACACATTTTTGCCAACGAAAAATGAGTTTATTTCTGTAGCACAAAAATCCATGCCTCGAGATGTGATGAACTCTTTCTTAGAAAACATTTTCTGCACCTGCTGGTTGTGGAAGCGTTTTCCCCACAAGAAGTTGTTGAGATGCTTGAAGTGGTTGTCAGTTGGCATGAGGTTAGGTGAATATGGCAGATGAGGCAAAACTCGTATCCCAATTTGTTCAACTTTGAAACGGTGGTGGTGCGATGTGTGTTTGGGTGTTTTCGTGGAGAAGAATTGGACCCTTTCTGTTGCATGCTGGATGCAGGCATTGCAGTTTTCAGTGCATCTCATCAATTTGCTGAGCATACTTCTTAGATCTAATGGTTTCATCAGGATTCAGAAAGCTGTAGTGGATCAGATGGGCAGCAGACCACCAAACAGTGACTGTGACCTTTTTTTGGTGTAAATTTGGCTTTGGGAAGTGCTTTGGAGCTGCTTCTTGGTCCAACTGCTGAGCTGGTCATCCAGAGTATTGGAGAATCATCTTCAACATCAGTCCTTCCAATGAATACCCAGAACTGATCTCATTTAGGATGGACTGGTTGGATCTCCTTGCAGTCCAAGGGACTCTCAAGAGTCTTATTCAACACCACAGTTCAAAAGAATCAATTCTTCAGCACTCAGTTTTCTTTATAGTACAACTCTTACATCCATACATGACTACTGGAAAAGCCATAGCCTTGACTAGATGGACCTTTGTTGACAAAGTAATGTCTCTGCTTTTCAATAAGCTGTCTAGGTTGGTCATAACTTTCCTTCCAAGGAGTAAGCATCTTTTAATTTCGTGGCTGCAGTCACCATCTGCAGTGATTTTGGAGCCCAAAAAAATAAAGTCAGCCACTGTTTCCACTGTTTCCCCATCTATTTGCCATGAAGTGATGCAACTGGATGCCATGATCTTAGTTTTCTGAATGTTGAGCTTTAAGCCAACTTTCTCACTCTCCTCTTTCACTTTCATCAAGAGGCTGTTTAGTTCTTCTTCACTTTCTGCCATAAGGGTGGTGTCATCTGCATAGCTGAGGTTGTTGATGTTTCTCCCGGCAATCTTGATTCCAGCTTGTGCTTCTTCCAGCCCAGCGTTTCTTATGATGTACTCTGCACATCAGTTAAATAAGCCTTGATGTACTCCTTTTCCTATTTGGAACCAGTCTGTTGTTCCATGTCCAGTTCTAACTGTTACTTCTTGACCTGCATAGAGGTTTCTCAAGAGGCAGGTCAGGTGGTCTGGTATTCCCATCTTTTCCAGAATTTTCCACAGTTTATTGTGATTCACACAAAGACTTTGGCATAGTCAATAAAGCAGAAATAGATGTTTTTCTGGAACTCTCTTGCTTTTTCGATATCCAGCGGGTGTTGGCGATTTGATCTCAATAATCAGTGTTGAGTTCTTCAACAACTTCTCGTGCAGTTGTAATAGGATCAGCTTCGATGACGGCTCTCAGTTTCGTTGTCAGCCTCTGGTGGCCGGCCGCTGCACTCCTCATCTTCAGGCTCTCTGCGCCTTTGCAAAGCGTCTTGAGCCACTACTGTACTGTCTGTTCATTAGCAGTTTCTGGGTCAAATGCATTGATGTTGTGAGTTGTCTCTGCTGCTTTACGACCCATTTTGAACTCGAATAAGAAAAATCACCCAAATCTGCTTTTTGTCTAGCATCATTTCCCTTGTCTAACATAAATGTAAAATACACAGCAAGTAATAAGTCATTAGCAAAAATACATAAAGTGAGAAATGTATATTAAAAAATGATGTATAACATAACCACATTTATTTAAGAATGTATTCCATATCAAATGGCAAAGTTCAACAATGCAAAACCGCAATTACCTTTGCACCACCCTAATATATTAAAGATTAATAGTGTTTAAAAAAAAATCTGTTTGAGTATCATAGATGCTTGACACTGGGAATTAAGATTTGTATTTAGAACATATCCTACAACCATATCAATATGAGTTGGAGCTGTAATACCATAGATAAGGAGTGGTTTTAGCTCCACTTTTTTGTCTTTTGGAGGTGGAGTGGGAATGGACAATGTGCTTTTAATGGTTCCAAGAGTAAATTTTAACAACTCTATTAAGAAAAGAAAGGAGATAATTGTGTTGCTGAATGTGGTATTTTTGGCCGCATGCCCTGCTAGTAGCATTCTGATAAATGACAATTACATACCTGAGTCTGCCCTTACAGTCCAGCTATTGTGGTTTTATAGCTAATGCTCTAAAATGAGTGGAGGAGGCATACTGTCATTCGTTCATTCATATTTTTTTTTCTTTTTAGTGCTGTAATTACAACAATTAACCATGATGAAGTTTGGTTTAAGAGGCCTGATGGAAGCAAATCTAAGCTTTACATTTCACAGCTACAGAAAGGAAAATACTCAATTAAACATTCGTAATCATGATTTAAGTGTTATCTAAATCTACCTTATTAGTGTTACCAAGTATGATGTGCCATGGGAATAAAAAAATGTATTCAATAACTTAATATTCTCATTGAATCATGAGAGACTGTGTATTTATAGGTAGTATTCTAAGTAAACCTCATGTTGATATGTTATTAAAAGAGACAGTAATAAAAGTTTAGTCATGATCATTACATTTATTTGCCTTTTTGATCCAATGACCAATAGGTGTATATGGTAGGGGTTTCTTACTAAACTTTTTTCTTTGGTTTTTATGTAAATCTGTCTTACCTTTAGTGAACTGTGTTAGCAATGGCTACATTTATCTGCAGTTTTCTTGATTTTCAAGATCTTTTCTCTGATCACATATTTGTAAATAAGCCTGATAAGATGTTTCCTATAAATGGTTTGTAATAGCACATTCGTGTTAAATCAGAACTGAAATTTAAACGTATATACGTGCATATGTATAGATGGCTTCATCAGCTTATTTAGAACTGATGGCCTTACTTTACAATCTTATTTTACCCAAAATTAAGCTATTGGGCTTGAAAGCTAAAAGGAGCACTTTTATAAACTAGCAGCTTTCCTTCTCCTCTTCCTTGATTGTATGGTTGTGACCTATTTTTACAGATCATGCTTTATGTTGATTAGCAAGATTAGTGTCAAGTAGTAACATGCTTCTTCCTGTGTTTCTTGTGAATCTTTGGAGGGCAGGTATTGATGCCTGGTATTTATGATACAGTATGTAAGTGGCTGGACAGTAACTGACAGTATTGTGGTACTTGCTATACATGTCTGATCTTTCGAAACAGATTTTTAGTAAGCATTTTCCAGAGGTAAAACTAGGTTCATATCCTAATTTTATTTCTAGGGCAAAATAGACAGGGACGATCTCCTTGAATCTATTCCCAAATTAATACTTTTATCTTTGGTGTTTCTACACTTTAAGGCCGCTTTGTGCAATTTAGAAAGTATTGGCCTCTCTTCCCCTAGTCACATTCAAAATTAACTTCTAAAACCTCGGGAACAGTACAGAGATCGAAGCCCTCAATATGGCAGCACAATTGGCTGTAGTATGTATTAGGGTACAACCAAATCAGGTATTCCTGGCGGTCTTATGCACTTTAATTTCTGTTATATTGAGACTTAAGAGGATGAAGAAGAGATCGACTTATTAACACTTAGGGCAGGAATATCTGCATTTTTCCGTTTGTTTTCTCACTGTTTTACCTCTGCAGACATCTTCCTGTGCAGATCACTACTTCAAAGTTGCCAAATGTTAATTAAAATATTTGACTTCTGAAATTCATTGTCAGCAAAATTATGAATGTTGTTCTGTTTCTAATTAACCTTAGCAAATGTACATAATGTCATAATCTGATAGTATTTGACAGTACTTATGTATACAATGTTTCATAAGCATTTTTAATAAGATTTGTATTTTTAAATTTAGTATATAATAAAAAGATGTGTTTGAGTGTCATTCGTAGTGTCTTGAATGACTTGTGCATGAGTTCTTTTATTTATAACCTGTCTACTTCTGAGAAGGATTTGAGCCAGTTTACATGAATAGATATGGAGTGTTGAACAAATGTTACTGCTTCTCTTTCAACCTCTGTTGCAGATATTTAAGACGGCTAAGTTATACTTAAATATATGCATATATGTTCTACTTTAATAAAAATATATTGAATAAGTTCTGAAATTTTAAGTAAAAGTCTTTTTTCTAAAAACCATGATTTAGCACATTTACTTTCAGAACTTCAATGTTTATATCATATAAAGCAAATTCCATAAAATTGATACTGATTCAGGTAAGCATATGCTTGTCTGTGATTGAAGTACTATAAAATAGATTTCATTGTTGTCAGTTTGCCATTTGACTTCTGGTCAAATAGTTTAGTTTAGGGGAACTGTTCAGTTCAGTTCAGTTCAGTTGCTTAGTCGTGTCCGACTTTTTGCGACCCCATGATTGCAGCATGCCAGGCCTCCCTGTCCATCACCAACTCCCGGAGTTTACTCAAACTCATGTCCATTGAGTCAGTGATGCCATCCAGCCATCTCATCCTCTGTCATCCCCTTCTCCTTCTGCCTTCAATCTTTCCCAACATCAGGGTCTTTTCCAGTGAGTCAGTTCTTCACATCAGGTGGCCAAAGTTATTGGAGTTTCAGCTTCAGCATCAGTCCTTCCAATGAATATTCAGGACTGATTTCCTTTAGGATGGACTGGTTGGATCTCCTTGCTGTCCAAGGGACTCTCAAGTCTTCTCCAACACCACAGTTCAAAAGCACCAATTCTTTGGTGCTTAGCTTTCTTTACAGTCCAATTCTCACATCCATACATGACTACTGGGAAAACCATAGCCTTGACTAGACGGACCTTTGTTGGCAAAGTAATGTCTCTGCTTTTTAATATGCTGTCTAGGGGAATTGTTGGAATCTGCAAAATGTGATGTAGCAGCTGCTGGTAACCTTACAATCAGCCTCTGTCTTAGGATCATTATGTGGCCTTTCCTGTCTTAACTTCCAGGATTTCATGTTTAGTCTATCCCTCCCCAACATTTCCCATTAAAATAATGTAATCATTACTAATCTAGTTCATCACTAAAAATAGTTAGCGAACGGTAAATGCACACTCCTTTTTGTCCCTTTTGTCCCTTCTTCTCACTGGCCACTGAGTACTTTTCATTGCAAACTTCTTTCACATAAAAGTCGTTTTGATATATGTTTTGTTACTCAGTACTCAGATACCTCTGGACAGAACCATATACAATCTTAAATAATTGATAATTATTTTAAAAGAAGAACAAGGGTGTTGTCTGTTATTTCTGATTTTGATTTTGGATCCACTAAGTCCAGTACACTAAAATTGAATTAAAATGAATTTATAAGATAAGGAAAATGGATGTAGGATGAATGTACAAACTAGTTAGGATTTATGTGGTTTCTTGCCAAGTTGGAATATAAACTATTTTAATTGCTAAAGATGAGGAAATCTGAAGTATTTTTAAAAGAACAAGCCAGCTCAGAATGGAGTTAGAGAAAACACATGTTCCTTACGTTGTCTTCATGGATGAACTGCCAGAAGTATGCCTGATACATCAGGTGGGATTAATTGAGGCATTTCCGTCATTAGTCACTGTGGCTCAGAGTCTTGTCCTTTACCTTCATAGGCCCCAGAACTTAAACTTTATCCATATGCCCTTTTGTGGGCTGAATTGTGTCTGCCCCTCCCCCTAAATTCATATGTTAAAGCCATCACACCCATTACCTCAGGACGTGACTGTATTTGGAGATGAGGCCTTTGAAGAGGTGATTAAGTTAAAATGGGTGTTTACATTAGGCCCTCATCCAGTCTAATGTCCTTATATTTTTTTATTTTCAAAATTTCTTTTGAGGAAATTTGGACACAGAAAAATTTGGACAGCAGATGTGTGCACGCAGAGGAAAGACCATATGAAGACAGAAGTCTACCGCCTGCAAGCCAAGAAGAGAGGCTTCAGGAGAAACCAAACCTGCTGACACTGATCTTGGACTTCTAACCTCTAGAACTGTGAGAAAATGCATTTCTGTTGTCTAAGCCACCCAGTCTGTGGTATTTGTTATGGCGAGTCTGTCAAACTAGTAACACTCCCTGAGTTGACCACTCTGGGAAAGTTAGACCAACTCACTCACAGTGGATTGAAGTGACAGCTGCGTGTCAATTTAATAATTTACATTGGGAAATATAACTGAGGAGGGGACCTGACTCAAGTCAACTACTTGGCATATTGTTTCCTTCTAGGAAAATCCGTGTGAAATCAAACTTGGAATCCAAAGATTGTTTTGTTGAAACCTTAGGGAGTCCACCCATCCTCTCATTATGCAGGACACATTGTTATAATCTGATTTTTAAAAAATTCTATTGAAGTGTAATTGATTTACAATCTTATGTTAATTTCTTTTCTACAGCAAAGTGATTCTTGTACACATACATGTTCTAATTCATATTCTTTTCCATTATGGTTTATCACAGGATATTGAATATAGTTCCCTGAGCTATACATTAGGACCTTGTCATTTATCCATCCTGTATAGTTTGTATCTGCTAGTCCCAAACTGCGAATCCATGTTTCCCCAACACTGCTTCCCCCTTGGCAACTGCAAATCTGTTTCCTATGCTTGGAAATCTATTTCTGTTTTATATATATGTTCATTTATGCTTTATTTTAGATTCCACATATAAGTGATATCATATGGTATTTGTTTTTCTCTTTCTTACTTCGCTTAGTACGTTAATCTCTATGTCCATTCATGTTGCTGAAAATGGCATTATTTCATTCTTTTTATGGTTAGTAATCCATTGTACATATACACCACATATTTTTTTTTTTTAATGTGTCTTTTTACTTACTTGGCTGTACTGGGTCTTAGTTGCAGCATGCGAACTCATGTTGAGACATATGTGATCTTAGTTCCCCAACCAGGGATCGAACCCAGGCCCTGTGCATCAGGAGTGCAGAGTCTTAGCCACTGCATCACCAGGAAAGTCCCAACACCACATCTTCTTTTTCCATTCATTTATTGATGAATATTTGGGTTGTTTTTATGTCTTAGCTATTGTAAAATACTGTTGCTATGAACATAACATGGAGGCACATGTATCTTTTTTAATTACAATTTTGTCTGGATGTATGCCCAAGAGTGGGATTTCTGAATCATGGCAACTCCATTTTTAGCTTTTGATTTGGTTTTTCCTGGTGCGCTGCTGACTGGGATCTCACTGTGAAGGCCAGATGCACAGCCCCCCTCTCAGTTCTTTCTATACTATGTACTTTGCCCCTCTGCCCTGTTTATTGGACCAGTGTGATCCCTGGCTCGTGAGCAGCCCGCAATAATAATGCTTGTAATTTGAATGCCTGCCATGTGCCGGGAAATTTTTTTTTAATTAATCTATTTTTTATTGAAGGACAATTACTTTACAGAATTTTGCTGTTTTCTGTCAAACCTCAACATGAATCAGCCACAGGTATACATCTATCCCCTCCCTTTTGAACCTCCCTCCCATCTCCCTCCCCACCCCACCCTTCTAGGTTGATACAGAGCTCCTGTTTGAGTTTCCTGAGCAACACAGCAAATTCCCATTGGCTCTCTATTTTACATATGGTAATGTAATGTAAAGAATTGATGCTTTTGAACTGTGGTGTTGGAGAAGACTCTTGAGAGGCTCTTGGACCACAAGGAGATCCAACCAGTCCATCCTAAAGGGGATCAGTCCTGGATGTTCATTGGAGGGACTGACGTTGAAGCTGAAACTCCAATACTTTGGCCACTTGATGCAAAGAGCTGATGCATTGGAAAAGACCCTGATGCTGGGAAAGACTGAAGGCAGGAGGAGAAGGGGATGACAGAGGATGAGATGGTTGGATGGCATCACTGACACAATGGACATGGGTTTGGGTGGACTCCGGGAGTTGGTGATGGACAGGGAGGCCTGGCATGCTGCTGTTCGTGGGGTCGCAAAGAGTCGGACATGACTGAGCGACTGAACTGAACTGACTCACTGTAGTTTTGATTTGCATTTCTCTAATAATGAGTGATGTTGAGCATCTTTTCATGTTTGTTAGCCATCTGTATGTCTTCTTTGGAGAAATGTCTATTTAGGTCTTTTTCCCACTTTGTGATTGGGTTGTTTGTTTTTCTGGTTTTGAGTTGTATGAGCTGCTTGTATATTTTGGAAATTAATCCTTTGTCCATTGTTTCATTTGCTATTATTTTCTCCCATTCTGAGGGTTGTCTTTTCACTTTGCTTATAGTTTCCTTTGCTGTGCAAAAGCTTTTAAGTGTAATTAGGTCCCACTTGTTTACTTTTGCTTTTATTTCCATTACTCTAGGAGGTGGGTCATAGAGGATCTTGCTTTGATTTATGTCATCAAGTGTTCTGCCTATGTTTTCCTCTAGAAGTTTTATAGTTTCTCATCTTACATTTAGGTCTTTAATCCATTTTGAGTTTATCTTTGTGTATGGTGTTAGGAAGTGTTCTAATTTCATTCTTTTGCAGGTAGCTGTCCAGTTTTCCCAGCACCATTTATTGAAGAGGCTGTCTTTGTCCCATTGTATATTCTTGCCTCCTTTGTCAAAAATAAGGTATCCATAGGTGTATGGGTTTCTTGGCTTTCTATCATCTTCCTTTGGTCTATATTTCTGTTTTTGTGCCATTACCATACCGTCTTGATGACTGTAGCTTTGTAGTATAATCTGAAGTCAGGAAGGTTGATTCCTCCAGCAGCATTCTTCTTTCTGAAGCCTGCTTTAGCTATTCGGGGTCTGTTGTGTTTCCATATGAATTGTGAAATTTTTTGTTCTAGTTCTGTGAAAAATGCTACTGGTAATTTGATACAGATTGCATTAAATCTGTAGATTGCGTTTGGAAGTACAGTAACTTTCACAATATTGATTCTTCCTACCCAGGAACATGGAATATCTCTCCATCTGTTTATGTCATCTTGATTTCTTTCATTAGTGTCTTATAATTTTTTGTTACAGTTCTTTTGTCTCCTTAGGTAAGTTTATTCCTAGATATTTAATTTTTTTGTTACAATGGTGAATGAGGGTAATTCCTTAATTTCTCTTTCTGATTTTTCATTGTTAGTATATAGAAATGCAAGTGATTTCTGTGTATTGATTTTGTATCCTGCAACTTTGCTAAATTCACTGATTAGCTCTAGTAATTTTCTGATACTATCTTTGGGTTTTCTGTGTCCAGCATCTTGTCATCTGCAAACAGTGAGAGTTTTACTTCTTTTCCAATCTGGATTCCTTTTATTTCTTTTTCTTGTCTGATTGCTGTAGCTAGGATTTCCAGAACTATGTTGAATAATAGTGGTGAAAGTGGACACCCTTGTCTTATTCCTGATCTCAGGGGGAATACTTTCAGTTTTTCACCATTGAGAATAATGTTTGCTGTAGGCTTATCATATATGGCCTTTACTATGTTGAGGTAGGTTCCTTCTATGCCCATTTTTGAAGAGTTTTAATCATAATTGATGCTTTTGAACTGTGGTGTTGAAGAAGACTCTTGAGAGTCCCTTGGACTGCAAGGAGATCCAACCAGTCCATCCTAAAGGATATCAGTCCTAAATATTCATCAGAAAGACTGATGTTGAAGCTGAAACTCCAATACTTTAGCCATCTGATGCGAAGAACTGACTCATTGGAAAAGACCCTGATGCTGGGAAAGATTGAAGGTGGGAGGAGAAGGGGATGACAGAGGATGAGATGGTTGGATGGGATCACCAACTCAATGGACATGAATTTGAGTAGGCTCTGGGAGTTGTTGATAGACAGGGAGGACTGGCGTGCTGCAGTCCATGGGGTTGCAAAGAGTCAGGCACAACCAAGTGGCTGAACTGAGCTGACTGAATCATAAATGGGTGCTGAGTTTTGTCAAAGGCTTTTTTGCATCTATTGAGATTATCATATGGTTTTTAATCTTTCAATTTGTTAATATGGTATATCACATTGATTTTTGTATATTGAAGAATCCTTGCATCCCTGGAATAAACCCAACTTGATCATGGTGTATGAGCTTTTTGATGTGTTGCTGAATTCTGTTTACTAAAATTCTTTTGAGGATTTGCATCTTTTGATGCAAAAAGATGCATCTTTTGATGCATCTATGTTCATCAGTGATGTTGGCCTGTAGTTTTCTTTTTATGGTGTTGTCTTTGTCTGGTTTTGGTATCAGGGTGATGGTAGTCTTGCAGAATGAGTTTGGAAGCATTCCCTCTGCAGTGTTTTGAAAGAGTTTTAGAAGGATAGGCATTAGCTTTTCTCTAAATGTTTGATAGAATTTTCCTGTGAAGCCATCTGTTCCTGGGCTTTTGTTTTTTGGGAGATTTTTGATCACAGCTCCAATTTCAGTGCTGGTAGTTGGGTTGTTCATAATTGCTATTTCTTCCTGATTCAGTCTTGACAGATTGAACTTTTCTAAGAATCTGTCCATTTCTTCCAGCTTATCCATTTTATTGCTGTATAATTGTTCATAATAGTCTGTTATAATCCTTTGTATTTCTGCATTGTCTGTTGTAACCGCTCCTTTTTCATTTCTAATTTTGTTGATTTGATTCTTCTTTTTTCTTGATGAGACTGGCTAAAGGTTTGTCAGTTTTGTTTATCTTCTCAAAGAACCAGCTTTTAGTTTTATTAATCGTTACTACTTTTTCTTTCATTTTCATTTATTTCTGCTTGGATCTTTGATTTCTTTCCTTCTACTAATTTTGGATTTTTTTTTTTTCTTTTTCCAATTGTTTTAGGTATAAAGTTAGGTTGTCTGTTCGATGTTTTTCTTGTTTCTTGAGGTAGGATTGTATCGCTTTAAATTTTCCTCTTAAAACAGCTTTTGCCACATTCCATAGGTTTTGAGTTTTGGTGTTTTCATTGTCATTTGTTTCTAGAAATTTTTTTATTTCTTCAGTAATCTGTTGCTTATTTAGAAATGTGTTGTTTAATCTCCATGTGTTTGTGTTTCTTACAGTTTTTTTCTTGTAATTGATATCTAGTCTCATAGCGTTGTGGACAGAGAAGATGCTTGATACAATTTCAGTTTTCTTAATTTTACTGGAGTTTGATTTGTGACCCCAGATATGGTCTGTCCTTGAGAATGTTCCATGTGCACTTGAGAAGAAGTTCAGTTCAGTTCAGTCACTCAGTCATATCCGCCTCTTCGTGACCCCATGGACTGCAGCACGCCTTCCCTGTCCATCACCAGCTCCCGGAGCCTACTCAAACTCATGTCCATCACATTGGTGATGCCATCCAACCATCTCATCCTCTGTCGTCCCCTTCTCCCACCTTCAATCTTTCCTAGCATCAGGGTCATTTCCAGTAAGTCGGTCCTTTGCATCAGGTGGCCAAAGTTTCAGCTTCAGCGTCAGTCCTTCCAGTGACTATTCAGGATTGATTTCCTTCAAGATTGACTGGTTGGATCTCCTTGCAGCCCAGGGGACTCTCAAGAGTCTTCTCCAACACCGCAGTTCAAAAGCATCAGTTCTTCAGTGCTCATCTTTCTTTATAGTCCAATCGCAACATCCATACATGACTACTGGAAAAACCAAAGCTTTGACTAGATGGACCTTTGTTTTTAGTTCTTCTGCATTTGGATGGAATGTCCTGAAGAAATCAATGAAATCCATCTCATCTGATGTATCATTTAAGACTTCGTTTCCTTATTAATTTTCTATTTTGATGATCTGTCCGTTGGTGTGAGTGGGGAGTTAAAAGTCTCCTACTATTATTGTGTTACTGTCAATTTCTCCTTTTATGTCTGTTAGTGTTTGTCTTATGTATTGAGGTGCTCCTCTGTTGAGTGCATTTACAATTATTATGTCTTCCTCTTGGATTGATCCCTGGATGTATGTTTATGTAGTGTTCTTCCTTACCTCTTGTAATCTTCTTTATTTTAAGGTCTATTTTGTCTGTGTGAGCATTGCTACTCCAGCTTTCTTCTGCTTCCCATTTGCTTGGAATATAATTTTCCATCCTCTCATTTTCAGTCTATATGTGTCTTGAGGTTCGAAGTGGGTTTCTTGTAGACAGCATATATATGGGTCTTGTTTTTTGTATTCATTCAACCAGTCTGTGTCTTTTGGTTGGAGCATTTAATCCATTTACATTTAAAGTAATTATTGATATATATGTTCCTATTGCCATTCTTAATTGTTTGGGGTTGATTTTGTAGATCTTTTTTCTTCTCTTGTATTTCTTGACTATATAAGTCCCTTTAACATTTGCTGTAAAGCTGGCTTGGTGGTACTGAATTCTCTTAACTTTTGCTTATCAGAGAAGCTTTTTATTTCTCCATCAATTTTGAATGAGATCCTTGTTGGGTACAGTAATCTTGGTTGTAGATTTTCCCCTTTCAGTACTTTAAATATATCCTGTCATTCCCTTGCCTGCAGATTTCTGTTGAAAGATCAGCTGTTAAGCATATGTGGTTTCCCTTGTATGTTACTTGTTGCTTCTCCCTTGCTGTTTTTAATATTCTTTCTTTGTGTTTAGTCTTTGTGAGCTTGATTAGTATGTGTCTTGGTGTGTCTCTCCTTGAGTTTATCCTGTATTTGACTCTTTGTGCCCTTTGGACTTGACTGACTGTTTCCTTTTCCATGTTGGGGAAATTTTCAACTATAATCTCTTCAAAATTTTTTTCATACCCTTTCTTTTTCTTCTTCTGGGACCTCTATAATTCAAATGTTGGTGCATTTGATATGGTCCCAGAAGTCCCTGAGACTGTCCTCAGCTCTTTTCATTCTTTTTACTTTATTCTGCTCTTCAGAAGTTATTTCCACCATTTTATCTTCCAGCTCACTGATTTATTCTTCTGCTTCAGATATTCTGATATTGATTCCTTCTACAGTATTTTTAATTTTAGTGATTGTGTTGTTTGTCTCTGTATGTTTTTTCTTTAATTCTTCTAGGTCTTTGTTAATTGATTCTTGCATGTTCTCCATTTTGTTTTCAAGATTTTTTGATCATCTTTACTATCATTATTCTGAATTCTTTTTCAGGTAGTTTGCCTATTTCCTCTTCATTAATTTGGACTTCTGGTTTTCTAGTTTGTTCCTTTATTTGTGCAGTCTTTCTCTGCCTTTTCATTTTTTTTTTTTAAGTTACTGTGTTTGAGGTCTGTGTTCCCAGGTTTAAGGAAAGTTGAACTCTTTCCTTGAAGAAAATCAAATTCTTTATTCCTTTTGGTTTCTGCCCTCCTAAGATTGGTCCAGTGGTTTGTGTGAGCTTCATTTAGGGTGAGATTTGTGCTGAGTTATTGTTTGTTTGTTTTTCCTCTGATGGGCAAGGCTGAGTGAGTTGGTAATCCTGCCTGCTGATGGTTGGATTTGTATTTTTGTTTTATTTGTTGTTTACATGAGGTATCCTGCACAGGGTGCTACTGGTGGTTGGATGATGCAGGGTCTTGTATTCAAGTGGTTTCCTTTGTGTGAGTTCTCACTATTTGATACTCCCTAGGGTTAGTTCTCTGGTAGCCTAGGGTCTTAGAGTCAATTCTGTACTCCGAAAGCTCAGGGCTTGATCTCTGGTCAGGAACGAAGATTCCACACATGGTTTGTTACAGCATTACATGAGATAAAAACAAATATCCAAAAATGAGAAACCAAAGATGAACCCCAGACAAATGGCAGTCAAAAAATCAGGCAAATAATAATTAAAATAATGAAACATACACATATACTTATACACCCATGAGCAATGTGAAAACAATCCAATAAAAATGAAGTACAGTGGATTGACCTGGCGAACAAAGGAAATAAAAAGTTATGTTTATCAGTTAAGAACAAAACTAACTAAAACACAAACTGAAAAACAAAACTAAAGCAAGGTGCCAAGTGGGGAATAAAGCAATGAAAACAAAACTGACAAATATGTCGAGAGGGAAGGAAAGAAAGTCAGTCTAGGTATGCAAAGTTATTAGAGGTTGATGAAGAAGATTTACATACATTAAAGATTAACTGCAAGGGGAAAAGAACAGTAGGAAAGGCAAACAAAGGAATAAATGTATAAAAAATATAATAGGTTTAAAAAATTAAAAATATAAAAAAGAAAAGAAAAGAAATAGAAGAAGAAAGAAAAAGGGAAAAAGAAAATTCCACAGAACTGCAAAACCCCAACATAGAGGCAGAGGTTTATAACAACAATAGAAAGTGTTAGTGAATATACACATATACACCCATAGTCAGAATCAAAACAGTCCAACAAAAATAAAGTACAATAGGTTGACCCAGTGAACAAAGGAAACCAAAAATTATATCTACCAGAACAAAAGTAATTAAAGCACAAACTGGAAAACAAAACTAAAGCAAGGTGCCAATTGGGGAATAAAGCAATGAAAATAAAAGTAACAAATATGTTGAGATGAAAGGAGAGAAAGGAAAGAAAGAATAGATATGCAAAGTTAAATAGAGGTAGATAAGATTTATATGCATTAACGATTAACTGCAAGGGGAAAAGGACAGTAGGAAAAGCAAAGGAATAAATGTGGAAAAAATAATAATAGGTTTAAAAAGTTAAAATTGAAAAAGAGAAAAGAAAGAAAAGAGGAAAGCTCCACAGAACTGCAAAAGCCCAACACAGAGGCAGAGGTTTATGATAATAAAAAATGTGACTGAGAAAAAAAGAAAAAAAGCTTGAAAGCTTAATTGGATTTCTTAGTGCCAATACATTCGACAACTACAATAGGGGGTAAAAAAAAGGGGGGGAACCCCCAAAGAATCTACATAACAAGTAAAAAAATAAGAATAATAAATGTTTTCCTTGAGTCACTGCTGTCAGAGTCCTTTCCCTCTCTGGGAGTCACAGTCTACCTTACCTCTGTAGGATGACCCCTAACACTGTGCTGATCTCTGGACCTGCTGTGGGCGTAGCTTAGATTCTAATCTGGTCCTACGCCTCTGTGTTCTTGCCTCCAATATCGACAGCTATCAGAGCTAGTGCATTTTCTTTCATTGGAGCTCTCAATGGCTTTTTATTTATTCCATCGACAGAGTCTACTTAGTTGATCGTGTGGATTTAATCTGCAGCTTGTACAGCTGATGGGAAGGTTTTGGGTCTTCTTCCTTAGCCACACTGGCCCTGAGTTTCAACTGGTTTTATTTCCACTTCTGTATGTGGCTCGACCACTGGGGTTTGCCCCTGAGGCTGCCCTGGAGGGCTCGGGTTTGCCCCTGTGAGGTCCAGGTGTGGAGGTGGTGCAGCTGCTTGGGTCACAGGGGTTCTGGCAGCACCAGGTATTCAAGGGGTTTGGCAGCTAAGGCAGCAGGAAATAGAGTGCTCTAGAAGGGTATGGCAACCAGTATTGGCCAATACCCTCTCAGTATTCTTGCCTGGAGAACCCCCTCTCTGACAGAGAAACCTGGCAGGCCACAGTCTACGTGGTTGCGAAGAGTTGGAGACAACCAAAGTGACCCTGCATGCATAGAGGCAGGACTTTTTTTTTGCTGGTGGCAGCTCTGCCCCAGTGAGAGTTGAGTGTGAAGGTGGTGCAGCTGCTTGGCTTGCGGGGACCCTGATGGCGCCAAGGGTGCAGGGACATGGACTGCCTCAAGCGCAGGAGTTAGGGCCCTATCAGGGTCTTTTTTCAAGCCTCAGTAGCTGGCGATCAGAAGTCCTCTTTGGCCGGTCTTTCTCCATAGCTCCACCCCATTCAGGCACTTAGAGGGTTCCCTTGCCTGGGGTCCTTCTCTGTTGTTTGGTGCATCAGGCACATAGAGGGGCACCCCTGGTTGGGGTCCTACTCTGTAGTTCCATGGGTCAGGCATTTGGTGGGCCAGCCTCTCTATTGTTCAGCTGCCGATGCTGATGTGTGGGAAGAGAGAGGCTATGGTGATGGCTCTACCCCCTATGCATGACTCAGCAGTATCACCTTGCTTCCATGGCTGCTTGGCTTTCCTCCACCGGCATTTCCCACCACGATCCCCTCCCTCGCATCCCCTCAGTCCGTCTCTCTGCAGTCAACCACAGCCCTTGCCCTGGGATTGCTCCACAATCCCTAAACTCCAGCTCATAGCTGCTGCCCCTTCTTGGAGGCCAGGGTTCCTATCTGGGGTATCTATGACTGCTGCAAGGACTGTCTGATTCTCATTCCATTTAGGCTGCCACAGATCCGCTGTCTCACTCTCAGCTTTAAATGTTTCTCCTCTGACTCAGACAGTTGCCCTGCTGTGGGGATCAGACCCCTGCTTCAGTTCCTCCACCCGCCGAGGGCAGGTCCAGTTCTACTAACACTCCTATTTTTCCCCCTAGTTCCTTCCTCCTGCCTAGTTTTGCGTGGTTCTATATATTCTTTTCCACTGGTCTGGTCCTCCTGTCCGCTCTAAGCTGGTGTTCTGCATGCAGTTTTGTGTCTAAAGGTATATTCCTGATGTATCCGTGGAGAGAGATGTACCCCACGTCCACCTACTACTCCGCCCTTTTGTTCTCCAAGGAGTGATTTTGGGAACTATGTTTAGTATATAAATAGAAATTCCCTGGTGGCTCAGACAGTAAAGAATCTGCTTGCAATGCAAGAGACTTGGGTTTGATCCCTGGGTCTGGAAGATCCCTTGGAGGAGGGAATGGCTACCCACTCTACTATTCTTGCCTGGAGAATTCCATGGACAGAGGAGCCTGGCGGGCTACATACAGTCCATGGGGTTGCAAAGAGTTGGATACAACTGAGTGACTAACATTTTTCACTTCACTTTTCATTTCAGAAAGTCATTTGGTATTTTTCATGTTTAAAACAAAATGAACCTAAATGTTGGAATTCTGATATGCTTTCTTTATAAAATTACTGTTTAATAGGAAATTTCTGGTAACTTTTTCTCAAGGTATGGGAGGCAAAAGATTGTGGCAGAACTTATATTTTGAATGTTTTTAAACTCGGTTGATTTTCTCAAGTTTCTAATCTTTCTGAAAAATGTGTATTTGATACAAACATTATCTATTATCTGTTTATCACTAGGAAGCAAGTATAAGCCTAAGATTTCTTTTCTCCTAAACTTATAGTTAATATATACTCTTTCAAAGACACAATTTATTAAATGAAGGTCAAGGGGAAAAGGTATGTTGTAACTGTCTTTAGAATTCACTTTTCCTTTCCTTTTCCATTTTTCTGTATCTAATAGAAGTCTGAAGTGGGTGAACTTGCCAGGAGACGTTGCATACTCTTGAAGAGAGAAGTGCCATAACTCTAGTCCAGAAGCAGGTCATCTCTGCTAGTAAAGATTACAATTTACATTAAACTGCTTAGAAAACCAAATCCTTAGGCAGAAGCTAAATGATATCTGCTGTTAGTGGGATGGTGAAAGAAATGTATTTTGCTTATTATTGAACAAATATGGAAATGTTATTGCTGATGGCAAAGATAGTGAAGTGCTCACTTTTTTGAAGATAAATGGATGGTCTCAGTATATTATGTTTTAAGTACATTTATGGATAATTGTACTTATTAAGGAAAGATGATTTGAAAAAAAGACTTCAGGCACTGTTTAAATTATTCATTGGCTATGGCCATTTTTGATTGGAAGCTTACATTCCATGGTGTTAACCTGTACATATTTTATCAACATACTTATGTTTGTGTAAATAGTAACAGTACCCACTACACCAGGGCACACTTGGATTGGGCCTTTCCTACACACCCTTGAGCTGTCCCTCCTCACTCTGCCCCTCATGCACAGGAATATCTGCTGGGGGTCTCAGGCTTCCCATAGTCAGGGGAGCCCAAGGGTTTTGTCCACTCGTTCCCCTTCCTCTCCGGTACAGCTCTCTTCTTCCTCCTCCTTGTGTGGCTGCTCAAGGGAGTTCTTAGCACGGGTCATGGTCATGGCCCAGGTCCACTCTCTATGAGGCTGCCGAGGTAGGAGGAGATCCAAGATGGAGACAATGCTGGTCTGTCCACTGCCTGCAAGATACCTCCCACGTCCTCTCCTGATTCTCTGGGCTTTCTCTTTTTCTCCTTCCATTTTATGCTTTAAAAGACTGTAAGATTCTGTGACTTATAGTGGTTGTTTTTCTGCCAGGTGGATAAAATAGGACATAGCAGGACCCATTTTTGATACTAAAGGAATATCGTATGTATTCTTCTGTGCCTTTTTTTTTAAATGTCAGAACTTATTAATTGCCTTTAAAATGTTTTAAATAAAAAATATATTCTTTTTCAGATGCTTTTCCATTATAAGATATTGAGCATAGTTCTCTGGGCTATGCAGTAGGTCCTTTTTGGTTATCTATTTTATATATAGTACTGTATATCTGTTAATCCCAAACTCCTAATTTGTCTCTCTCCACACCCTTTCCCCTTTGGTAACCGTGAGTGTATTTCTGTTTTGTAAATAAGTTCATTAGTATATATATGTGTGTATATATATATATATATATATTTTTTTTTTTTTTAGGTATCACATGTAAATGATATATTTGTCTTTCTCTGACTTACTTCACTGAGTATGTGAAATAAGTCACATACTTTCTCTGACTTACTTCACTTCATTTCTAGGTCCTATTATGTTGCTGCAAATGGCATTATTTCATTCTTTTTTATGGTTGAGTGATATTCCAGTGTGTGTGTGTGTGTGTGTGTGTGTGTACACATACTACATCTTCTCTATCCAGTCATCTGTTGATGGACATTTAGGTTGCTTCCATGCCTTGATAGTTGTAAAGAGTGCTGCCTGTAGCAGGCGTTTTATTTCTAAAACCCAGAACTGCTCTGTGTTTACAGTAGATCCTTGCTTGTTACCTATTTTAAATATAGCAGTGTGTACCTGTCAATCCCAAACTCCTGATCCATCCTTCATAAATGTGTAACTGAATCTTTTTGCTGTACCTGTGAAATTAACACAACATTGTTAATCAACTATGCTCCAATATAAAATAAAAATTGAAAATTATTGTAGCTAAAACCCAGAACTGATTTTTTTCCACTCTTGGCTGAACTTCAGTACTTTTGCCCAGCACTTCAGTTCTACTTTTTCCGGAAAATACTTCCCCAGCCCTGTGGTTCCAGTGGAGCAGCCATCTCTCTCATGTTCTGCCATTTGTGGTCATAGTTGTTTAGATTAGGTGGGTCTGTAACTCAGGCTGCCCTAGTTGGAACCCTTCCCTAGGAGCTTCCAAATTTTATCTGTGGAAAGAGAGTCAGTCTCCCTCTTATATTGTAACTGGGAAGACAAGCAGTAGGCAGTTAAGTTTCTTGTTGTGTGGAGAAAGGTAGTACAGAGAGCTGAAGAGACAAGAGAAGGACAGGTAGTTCTTGGCACTTAACTTCCTGCTTCCAGCTGACTCACAGTCCGCCTGCACCCTTATCTTCCTCATGTTACAGGAATCTTCAAGGTAATACCCCCTTTCCTAATTTTTTTTAGTTGACTTTCTGACACTTAACATTTATCATGAACACTAGGGATTCAAATTCTATTGATTTCTGTCTTAAAAAACATAATAAACTTCTTTAATTTCACCACAAATTCAAGGAATAACACTAAAGGTATTGGTAGAATTGTTCACGTGAGAAGGAAAAGCAGTCCCTGACAACTGGGAACTGTCTGGTGCTTATTTTGGTATTCTGTTGAACATCAACAATTGCGTAAAACATTATCATCAAACAAGGCCACTCTGTCCGTGATGAAGTGAGACAAAATACCAAGACCCTGCTCCCCCTCATAATCTGTGTAAGTAGAGACAAAACCAGGGTCAGCCTGCCAACCACAAAAATCCGAAGCCTTCCCCTGTCCTGACTAATATGAACAGCTGCTGCTGTCCTATCAGTGATGGCTTTGGCCTTGTTTCACTCCTCCTGCCTTATGAATAAGACTTACTAAGATGCCTAATCACAGAAGTGCTGCACTTCCTGACAGTATCCTATTCAGAGCAAAGTCCCACTTCTGTGAATCCAACCCCAAATCTTCTACTACAAGCCCACATCTTTTAAGTCCTTTCTCAGACACCCGCAATTCCCCATGCTGTGCTGTGCTCCCTTGTGCAGTGAGCAGAAAATGCAACTTGTTGAACTACATGTGTTTGTTACAAGTGGTCTTTGGCTGGAGGGTGTTAACACATGGAACCTTTAAACCTGTTTTGCTTGAAGAGTTCTTGTTAGATTTAGGCTGAAGATACTTAGGTGTACTCTAGACAGTGTTCTGTCTAGAACTCCCATTGTGTGATTATAGTTTATTGATAAAATACGGTAACCTTTGCTTTTTCAGTTATTGTAGAAGAATAATAAAAGACAAGGTGAAAGGGCATTTCATGAAAGACACTTGTACTGCAATCTGACTTATATAGCACTTTGCTTCCCCCACCAGAAAATAACAGTTAATATTTTAACTACTTTAACCAGGGACTGTCTCCTGGAAATGTAAAAGTTGCATTGCGATTGCATTTTGACTAAAACCTCAAGGTGGCAGTAAATTCCTACAAGTCTTAGGTGCTTAGTTTGGAATTTGTCATTTTTCATCTAATCATTCAAAATTGTACAGTGAGTCTGCAGTCGCATTTAATTCTGTTTCATACTATTTAAGGGGTGTTCAGAAAGAAGATAAAGTTCTAGACAAGCTTTATGCTGTTATTACTGTTTACTGATTAAAAAGAATTTACCAGGTAAAAGGCTGAGGAACATTGCAACAGATTATATGCTTTAGAGTTACTACAGAAACGAAGTATGGAATAAAACAAAGGAAACGTTAGAACTTTTTATACAGATCAACTGCTCTGAAGGGATGTGGTCGTAAACAGTTTAATTTGTCTATTAAATTAATAGCCCTGTTGTGAGCTTTTGTTCTCCACTTCCCCAGTTTTATCCTCAACATTCTTTAAATAGTTTTGTATGATTGTGTTTTACCCAATGATTTATCTATAATCAATAGGATTTCTAGACTATTATTAATCAGGAATAGCCTAACTGATAATTTCATAAAGGACATTTATAAATGGCAAGTTTGTAAATATTAATTCATATTGGAAAATAAATTATTTCACAGATCTTTAACATAAAGATCTAAAACAAGGCCATTTCATAGTTCTTTCTCATATCGTCATTCTCTTCATTGTCATTGTTACATTATCTCTCATTGTCATTCATACATTGATTTACACCCAAATTTAGAGTTATGTTTTAGTGATCCCAGTATATAGACACACAATAGTATGAGCTTTGAAAATTGGGAAACAGGATTTCTGTAGCCTTACTAGATTAAAGTTAAACAGTACTGTATGTATTGGGGCTTCCCAGGTGGTTCAGTGGCAAAGAATCTGCCTGCCAATGTAGGAGATGCGGGAGACAGATTCAACCCCTGGGTTGGGAAGATACACTGGGGAAGGGAATGGCAACCATTAATTACCAGTTTAGAAATTATTAAAATATGGATGGTCTGAAATTTTAAGATATTATTTTATCTCTTCACTTAATTTTATTAACTCTATTTTAAACTATTCAACTCTATTCTTAAGGTTGTAGTATAGTAATAAATGGCTTTGTTAACCACAGTAAATATAACTTTAATTTTCATAATTCATATGATTTATTTTTATCATTTTTTTAATGGTAATTTCTCTTAGGCAGTCAGAAATTTTACATGAAGAATGAAAGAGGTTAGTCATGAGTTTTTTTATTTTTGACCAGGGAAAAATATAAAGTTAGAAGCAAATACATCCTGGGATTTCCCTGGGGGTCCAGTGTTTAGGACTCTGTGCTTCCAATGCAGGGGACATAAGTTTGACCCCTGGTCGGGGACTAAGATCCCACATGCCACAGGGTGAGCCAAAAAGTGTATATAAAAAAAGAAGCATAGACATCTGACATGTGTATTTATTCCTGAAATGTTAATAACTCTTCATAGTATAAAATTTCCAAAATAGTCATTTTTAATATGGCATTTATTCTCAATAGTTATACATGACTAGTTTATTTCAAATAGTGTTTTGATTTATTTGTAATACTTGAAAAAAATAGTAAAAAGTCTTTTTTAATATTTTCATTATAGAATATATCTTAGTGAGACACCTATAACAGTATCCCCCACAGAGAGCCACTAATTGTTCTCTGTGTGTGTGTATGTGTGTGTGTGTGTATTGTCTTTAAGGACATTATTTTTAAAGATCTATCAGTGTCATTCAAAAAGAAAGTATTTTAACTGTAGATTCAGTATAAGTTAGAGTTATTTTTAGCTTATGTGCTTGAATTCCATTTTTCAGATGGAGAGCATAATAGTAAATATAAATATGACTCCCTATTTGTGATCCCCAGCTTAAAATGTAGTCAGTCAGTCTCCATCAGTAATTATTTGTAATTATTGACTCTAGTGGTGATTAATACTGGCTGTCAGCAGAGGGCGCTTTGAGGTTTTTCCCTAGTAGAATCCCAAGATGCTGGCAGCCCAAGAGTCTAGACTGTTTTCAAATTGTCTTCGTTAAGAGTAAAGACATTTCTAACATTTCTTCATTTTCTGTCTCAATTTTGAAACTCCCAGGCTGTCTGGCAAGGGATAAGAAGAGCTTCCAAAAAAAGCCAGCCGCAGCCCCAGCTGATAGCACAAACAGGTGTGTGATGGTCCCGTGTGGCGAAATCGGATGGGTGCGCAGACTCCCTGAATTCTTTCTCCCAGCCCCTTTCAAACTCCATCCACTGTCAGTAGCTCTCCCGTAGAGACCAAAATGGCAGCCAGAAAGGAAAGCCTGTGGTTTTAAAACAGTCTAATTTAGTCCATGAGAAAGTAGCTACCAAATGGAAAAGAGGAAGCCTGAGGGGGAACTACTGCCTAGGTAACCTTCTGGATGACCTCGGGCAGTGGCTTCCTTTCTGACAGGGACACTTGTCCTAACGCATACACATGTATGCGCACATACCTACCACTCACACACATCTAAAACAGAAGTACCTTTAAACAACATTTGCCCTTATAATGTATGAAGGAGGGATCTACATTTCTGAATACTAAGGTGAAATATAGAAAAACAGGGTTTTTTTTCAAGGAACCTGACAAACTTGACTTGAAACTGTGTTTGGCAGAAACAAAAGGCCAATAAGCACCTAAAACACTTCCAAGGAAGAATAAGGTAAGGGGATATTGTCTTACCAGATACTAGAATTTTTAATAAAGATTTTGTAGTTAAACAGTGAGGTATCATTGCAAGACTGGATGCTGAGATCAGTGGAAGAGAACAGAGACTGTAGGAGCTCACCTGGCCCACTTGGACATTCGCGGATGCTTGATACACAAGAGAGGGAGAACCGCAGAGCCATGGGGAAAGAGTGGACTTTTCAATAGTGGTTGTGGAAAAATAGTTACCCCTACTGGAAAATACGGAAGCTGGACTTCTACCTTAAAACAAAAATTGATTTCAGATGGAGAATTCTGGAGAGATGGTGATGACAGCAGCATGGTGTTTCAGTCTCTTATTTTTCACCTAAAAGCAGTCAGAGAAACCAGATAGCAGAACCAAAAGTTCATGGATTCCATTTACGATAAAATGGAGACGTTTCCCTACAAACCCCGAGCTATAGGTGGATGGGGCTAACCCACCATTAGCCACAAACACAAACAGCATCTGGGTAGGAGGAAGAGGGAAGCAACAGGGAAGAGGAGACCCTTAAAGTAGCCAACAGGGATTCGCTGGAAAGCAGCAAGGGCTACTTTGAGAAGGGCGGCTGACACCTTCAGAGGTTTTGCGCTCTCCACTACCAAGGGCCTTGGAGGAAGATGGACTGAAGGTGTGGAGAAACCCAGCCCCATGAACTTTCCAAATGTCAGGGATCCACACTGAGGAGAAACTTCTGGGAATAGAATCAAAGTTGACCAAGATAGAGACAATAGAGACGAAGGAGAGAAAAGGTACAGACTGAAGTGGGTTGTGGTAACAGAAACAAAAAGAGCTCAGAAAATAAGCCACCATATTTTTAAGCATCACATAGAAAAAACTCAAGAGGAAACTCTAATATTGGAGAAGGTGTCCTGTGCCTTGCTTACTCTAGCTGTCCAGGAAAACCATTTTCATATTAAAAGAAAGTATCAAATTCAAATCCCATACAAAGTTAGTATAAGAGAAAGATGGTTAAGAAGTAGAATAACATCCCTATGCTGGAAAGACATGTCTACAAGTCAGATTAGAACAGTGATCTACTATTTCAAAACCACTCACAGATATTAAAAGAATGTTACAAGACATGAAAGAACGAAATATTTCACAATTAGAAAAACTCAGAAATGAAGTAACAGAACTCAGCAAACAATAAAAAATAAAAGAAAAAAATCATTTCAAAAGGGAAGATGAAACTAAAAGGAGCACGAGTGAATAAACCCAGTCAGTTCAGTTCAGTCGCTCAGTCGTGTCCAACTCTGTGACCCTGTGAACCACAGCACGCCAGGCCTCCCTGTCCATCACCAGCTCCCAGAGTCCACCCAAACCCATGTCCATTGAGTCGGTGATGCCATCCAGCCATCTCATCCTCTGTCGTCCCCTTCTCCTCCTGCCCTCAATCTTTCCCAACATCAGGGTCTTTTCCAGTGAGTCAGCTCTTCACGTCAGGTGGCCAAAGTATTGGAGTTTCAGCTTCAGCATCAGTCCTTCCAATGAACCCCCAGGACTGATCTCCTTTAGGATGGACTGGTTGGATCTTCTTGCAGTCCAAGGGACTCTCAAGAGTCTTCTCCAACACCACAGTTCAAAAGCATCAATTCTTTGGTTCTCAGCTTTCTTTATAAACCCAATACATAGTCCTTGAAAGAAACAAGGTGAAAAGAGGAAAATTAAAAAGTCAATAAAGTAGGAGTTGAAAGGGATTCAAGAGAAAATGACAAATATTGAAGACAAAGAAGATTGATTACATGGATTATGATATCCCAGAAGAAGAAAGCCAAAGTGAAGGCATAGAGCAACACTAAAAAATGTAATTACAAAAAATTTTTCTGAGATTAAAAAAGGATTTGAATTTTATGTTGAAAGTATAAGTGAGAATATTGAATCAGAAGAAACAGTAATAGGACATATTCTAGTAAAATTACTAAATTTTGAGGAAAAATACATAATTGGAGGTTATCTAAAAAGAAAGCATATGACATATAAAAAACTAGATTATCACTGGATTTTTCAGTGGAATGCTTTATCCCAGAAGAGAATTGAGAAACATATTTAAGATACTCAAGGAAAGAAAGTGTGAGGCAGAGATTTTATATTCAGCACACTTGACTTTAAGAAATAAAGGCCACAAATTGTCAGCACACAAGCACTCAGGGAACAATACGGATGTACTTGGAGGTATTGCAGGCCTGGTTCCAGACCACTGCAATAAAGCAAATATAACAATAAAGTGACTCGCATAAATTTTTTGGTTTCCTGGTGTGTATAAAAGTTATGTTTTCACTATACTTTATGTGTATAAAAGTTATGTTTTCACTATACTTTAGTCTATTAAGTGTGCACTAGCATTATGTCTAAAAGAACAATGTACTTACCTTAAATAATGCTGTTGGGAAAACGGTGCCAATAGACTTGCTTGAAGGAGGTTTGCCACAAACTCAATTTTTTTGACCCTACTGCATGGCTTGTGGTATCTCAGGTCTCTGACCAGGGATTGAACCCAGGCCATGGCAGTGAAAACACCAAACGTAACCTTTACCACCAGGGAACTCCCCCATCAATATTTTAAAAACTCAATATCTGCAAAATGCAATAAAGTGAAGTGCGATAAAATGAGGTATGCCTGTATTCCAGTGAATGCTGCCTAGACAATCTATAAGAGAATGAGCTTCAGACAACCCAAATGACTAGAGAAGTGTCAAAGTACAGGTATTAAATATATGGTTAACTGTAGAATTAACACTGGGGGTTAAGAGTTGTGTTATATTATTTTAGAAATAATATGCATTTCAAGTTAAAACACTGTTTTTCAGCCTATGTCTTTAGTGTGAGATGCTGTTTCTTGCAAAATCTACTACCAGTTTTAATAAGTATCTCACCAACAGTAGTGCTGCAAAAATCAAACTTGAATAAATTAAATGCCTGATTATTATCTGATTCAGCAAAGTCATTCAGATCACTAGTGAATGAGATTCCTTCCAACGTGAATATTGGTTGATTTATATATATATATATATATATATATATATATATATATATATATACATTAAGGAGTAAGACAAATGTGAAGATGTGTATCACAAGTTCACTCATTTGTCAGTGATGCAAAGGACCTCTTTGATGAATTGGGTAATGGTTCTTAAGTACTTTCTCCTTTTGGGGGTGTTATTCCAAAATGTAATGGCTATAGACACACTATACTTTTAAGTTTAATTTGCATTATTAACATTTCCTTCATCACTTTCTTAAGTCTAGGCAATCATAAAAAACAATAAATCAATCCCAAATTTGTAGCCTTTGTCAGTTTCTGTGATGTGCATACTGCCACCATGGTCGATTTCAGGCTGCCAATGAGTTGCCACTGAAGGCAGGGTTGAGAAGAGCTGTGAAGCCTCTCTCCATGATAGAATACTATGGTGTTTCCACCATGCAGTTATAATCGATGTCAAACCCTTAAAAGCATAGCTAGTGATAACATGTAGTAAAATATTTAGGAAATGAGAAGTTTTGGGTATTTTCTACCTTTTCTTTCTATATAATTTAATTGTAAGCTTATATAATTTAATTTTTTGTAATGGATATATGTAACAACCAGCTTGCAAAGTTCCTGAAAATGTAACAACTGGCTCTCCTGAGCTGATATGAGTTGGCCCTAGCATACCACTTGATAAGAGGGAGGGAGGATATGTAGTGTGTAATGGCTTGAGAAAGTGGAGTATAACTGTTTTAAGAATAGGAAGAGTATATGAATTTTTAAAATGTTTTCTGTATTATTGGTGTTTATTTTGGCTGTTATGGGTCTTTGTTGCTTGGCGGGCTTTTCTCTAGTTGCTGCCAAAGGGGGCTACTCTCTAGTTTCGATGTGAGGGCTTCTCTTCGGAGTGGTGACTCTTGTTGCAGAGCATGGGCTCTAGGGCACACAGGCTCTAGGGCACATGGGCTTCAGTAGTTGCAGCATATGGGCTTAGTAGTTGCAGCTCCCAGGCGCTAGTGCACAGGCACAATAGTTGTGGTGCATGGGCTTTGTTGCCTTGTGGCATATGGGATCATCCCAAACCAGGGATCAAACTTGTGTCTCTTGCCTTGGCAGGCAGATTCTTGACCACAGACAGAATCCTCTGCATTCTTGAGAATCAGAATTCTCATATGGAAGAAAGGAGATATAACAGAAAAGTGGTTACATAAAAGCTTGAGTTGTAATTGGAATCATCGATATCAATATGTGATATTATCATATCAGTAACAACTATTTTGTATATATTTTGTAGTTCTGTCCAATGAACAGTCCAAAAACAATAATCAACCCAGAAATAGGGTGCATCCTTTGTGCTTAGATTGTGATACAGTGTAAATTCTCATTATAATTTCTCATTAAAAGAAAACAGGGCTTGGGGGAGGAGTGGTCAAATTGAGGACTTGGGCATGAAATGAGCAAGACAAGCCTGCAGCATATGCTGTATTACCAGAGAGAAAGAAAACTGTCAAATACTGCTAGGGTTACATCAAGAGGGTTCAGAGGCCAGCTTTAAAGGCCAGTGGTCAAAGATGGGACAATTTGAGCTCAAACAGGAGGATAATTACAATGGATTGAAGCTCATAAAAATGTTTACACTGAAAAGCTTATAATGACTGTGTGTATGTGCACATGTGTGTATATACCCTTTGGAGAATTATAAGGAAGCAACTGGAGAAGGCAATGGCAACCCACTCCGGTACTCTTGCCTGGAAAATCCCATGGACGGAGGGACATGGTAGGCTGCAGTTCATGGGGTCGCGAAGAGTCAGACACGACTGGGCGACTTCACTTTCACTTTTCACTTTCATGCATTGGAGAAGGAAATGACAACCCACTCGAGTATTCTTGCCTGGAGAATCCCAGGGACAGCGGAGCCTGGTGGGCTGCTGTCTATGGGGTCGCACAGAATCAGACTCTACTAAAGTGACTTAGCAGCAGCAGCAGCAAGGAAGCAACTCATCATCTTGAAAACTGGTGACTAAAGAGAATGAGTCCAACATTTACCCTGCTTTGCCTGTATGAGCTATACCACTTGGTAACAAAAGAGTAGATTATTATAAAGGTAATCTAACAAATAAAGGAAAATAATATTGCTATTTGGCAATTTCTAATCAATGGCCATAAGCATTAAACATTAATGACTGCTAATATCACAAAATAAAGAGATAATCAGAAATCATATGCCTTTTATTGTCTTGAGCCTGAGTCTAATCCAGTTTTTGTATGCAACTGACAATTTGCAGAAATTCAGAAAACAGAAGAAAATTTTGAATTGTACCAACAAAATGCAATCATCAAATCCAGTCTGTGGGAAACTCTACAGGTTAAATGGCTCAGGTTCTTCACCTGAAAATGCATAAGGAAATGAAAGGGATAAAGGGAGAACTTACAGAATAAGAGAACTCAAAAGACATATTTTTAAAAAATGAGGCAAGAATAACTGATAGAGTGTTGACAAAGTAATTTTTAAAAAGCAGAGGAATGATTATCATAAAAGCTAGATGGGAACTTCTCTGGTGGTCCAGTGGTTAAGAAATCACCTTCCAATGCAGGGGACGCAGGTTCAATCTCTGGTGGGAGAACTAAGATCCCACATGCTGTGGGGCAACTAAGCTCATCTAGAGAAGTCTGTACTTCAACTACTGAATGTGCATTCTCTAGAATCAGTGGTCTGCAACAAGAGAAACCTGTGCTCAATGAGAAGCCCTTGTGACACAACTAGGGAAAACCCACATGTCACAGCAAAGACTCAGAGCAGCCAAAGAATGCAAAAAGCTAGATGGGAAGCTTCTTCATGTGGGAAGAGGAAGAGTGGCGACTGGGATGGGACACAGGGAGGAAGCTTCTGGAGGTGCTGACAAGATTCTACTTCTTGACCAAAGTATGTTTGACTTGTAATTTCTTGAGTTTTATGTGTGTTTTGCATGCTTTTTCTGTCTTCACATTTTATTTTACAATAAAAATATTTTAAACAATTAATTCCAGATGAATTTTGAGCTTGTGCCAACGTGCTTATGTATCTCACCTGTGAACCAAGCCTCGGTTCTCTTCCTGTCAGCTAATTGGAGGGAACATCTATTGGGCCACAGGTGTGAACTGAAGGAGTGGTGTTGGTTCTCAGAGGCAAGTGAGTAGGGGGACTGGACAATGTGTTTGGTTACTTATCTGTGCCTTCTGGATCTGCTCAGTCCTCCCTGATCCTCAACTTACCTCCTCTTGTATGCAACTCGTGATGAATGGTTCTGGTCACATAGTCCCTTGGTGTCCCGTGATCAGAGAGTCAGTCTCTACTAAGGACTAAAAGCAAGTCAAAAGCTGCTTTGCAAATGGTATCTAACTCCCTGCTATTGTTCCAGAGCCCTGGTGGTCTAAAGTCCAGCTCTCCTCTGTGAGACTTGCCAGAGACTGCAGGGCATCCTTATCTACCACAGGTACCTCTAGCTCATAGGATTTGACATATCCTAATCCATGCGGCAGGCCTGCTTGGAGCACAGCCTACAGCTGCTGCCAACTCCTCCCTTACTATGGAGGTCATTCAAAACTAGCAGTGTATGGAGTCATCCAGCCAAAGGCTTGAATTCCCCAAAATGCACACTGTCTCCAAAATCTGTAGAGGACTACTATTTGGTGTGCTTCCTTAGCAGTAGATTGTACAAGGTGCAGTAAATTGGTCTTTCCTTGGATGGTATGTTTCAGCAGGACTCAGGTCACCCAGTCTCACTCAGAACAGCTTCATTAACAGGGCAAGTCCTCGAATGATTGTGTAGTCATCTTCCACTTTCTGATGGTATATATTTCTTATCAGCACTTAGAGGCCTCCATGACTCCCACTGCATCCTCCCAGGGCTCAAGTAGTTTAACAAAATGTCATAATGTAAGCAACCAGCATCATATCCTGTGGAGTGCCCAGATAAATCAAAGTCCCTTTGGACTGTATTGTAACAGAGAGCAGGAGAATTAATGTAACCCTGGGGCAAGACCATGAGTGCATATTGATAGCTGTTGCAAATAAATGTGATTTGCTTCTGATCTTTTTTCCTCACAAGGATTTAAAAGACTGCATTTGCCAGTTTAATAGCTACATACAATATGCTGGAGTTTGTCAATCTGTTCCATTAAACATAGCGCATCGAAATCATAGCACAGCAGCTCAGACTGGGGCTATCACTTGGTTAAGTTTATAGCAATGCACTGTTCTGCCCTGATATGTGTGATTTTTTGCTGGGCCTGTAACAGAAGTCTGTCTCAAATTGCCTGCTGAGGGATTCTGCAAGATTTAGGGAGAGGGGTGTGTAGGGGACAGAAATCAGAAAGTTTGAGAATAGAGAAGGTTTTATCTATGTTATAGAGATGTGAAGAATAGAAAATTAACATAACTAGAAAAACAATTCCTTAGCTTCTTCTCAGTGTTGAGAGCCCATGTTTGGTTATAACCCTAAAACCATAGTTGTTGTTGAGTTTCTCAGTCATGTATGACTATTTGTGACCCCATGGACTATAGCATACCTGGGTTCCCTGTCCTTCACTATCTCCCAGAGTTTGCTCAAACTCATCCATTGAGTCAGTGATGCCATCCAACCACCTTATCCTCCATTGCCCCCTTCTCCTGCCCTCATTCTTTCCCAACATCTTTTCCAGTGAGTCGGCTTTTCACATTAGGTGGCCAAAGTATTGGAGCTTTAGCTTCAGCATCAGTCCTTCTGATGGATATTCAGAGTTGATTTCCTTTAGGATGAACTGGTTTGATCTCCTTCCTGTCCAAGGGACTCTCAAGAGTCTTTTCTAACACCACAGTTCGAAAGCATCAATTCTTCTGCTACTTGACTATGATTTTCTTCCAGCAAAACTCAGAGGACAGTAGGAAGAGTCAGAGAGTTGGGTCACCCAGGGTCAGAAGGACTACAGGACAATGGAATTTTAAGGCTGTGTTCCAGTATTCTTGCCTGGAAAATCCCATGGACAGAGGAGGCTGGTGGGCTACAGTCCATGGGGGCCACAGAGTCAGACACAACTGAGCAAATTTTTTTTTTTGCCACACCATGGGACAGATCTTAGTTCCCTGATCAGGGATCGAACGCTTCCCTGGCAGAGAAAGCACAGAGTCCTAACCACTAGGCTAGGGAATTGCCCAAGACTGTGCTCTTAATACATTTTCCATTTCTTCCATGGATGTTGATCCAGTTAAGTAATGCTTGTTATTTCTATTTTTTAAGAAAAGTTTGTATTTGTACATATTTTTAAAGTTTTAGCATAGAGTTGTAGGTAATATTTTGTAAAGAAAAAAAATTCCATCGTTTTTCCATGGAATTCTCCAAGCAAGAATACTGGAGTGGGTAGCATGCACTTCTCCAGGGGATCTTCCCAACCCAGGGATCAAACCCTAGTCTCCCGCATTGCAGACAGATTCTTTACCATCTGAGCCACTAGGGAAGGCCCATATCTATGGTTAGCACCCCCCATTTCTTTCCTGCCTATCTGTATATATTCCTTTTTCTTGACTAGCTAGAGACTGGTGTTTTCATTTTGCTCCTCAGGGAAGCTGTTCTTAGGTTTATTTTTCAGTTGCACTGGTTCTAAGCCCCTTTTAGGGCTATTCACTCTGATTCTGTTTCCTGCAATTGACAGTAGGCTGTGAGTAGAAAGAGACACACATGGGGGTTCCTCTGACCCCCAGGAACACTTGACTCCAATGTCTTCCACAACCATGGATTCAGTTCATTTTGATAAGATTGACTTAAATCTTCCTGTTTGGTAATTTTTCTTTAGATTCTAAAAGAAATTAGAAATTTGATTAAATCTGCCCTAGTTTTTTTAGTTTAGGGCTTATTAGTATGGGTTTTTCCACTTCCAACAAATCAATGGAAAATTTTTACACATTCTATCTTATAGGTTAAACAGATCTAGGCAAATTATTGTATATAGGATGGATAACAACAAGGTCCTACTGTATAGCACAGGGGACTCTATTCAGTGTCCTGTGACAAACCAAAATGGAAAAGAATATATATATGTGTCTGGGTGCCTCTTGAGAAACCTGTATGGAGGACAGGAAGCAACAGTTAGAACTGGACATGGAACAACAGACTGGTTCCAAATCGGAAAAGGAGTACGTCAAGGCTGTCTATTGTCACCCTGCTTATTTAACTTATATGCAGAGTACATCATGAGAAATGCTGGACTGGATGAAGCACAAGCTGGAATCAACACTGCCAGGAGAAATATCAATAAATCAATAACCTCAGATACATTACCTTATGGAAGAAAGTGAAGAAGAACTAAAGAGCCTCTTGACGAAAGCGAAAGAGGAGAGTGGAAAAGTTGGCTTAAAGCTCAACATTCAGAAAGCTAAGATCCTGGTATCCGGTCCCATCACTTCATGGCAAATAGATGGGGAAACAGTGGAAACAGTGGCTGACTATTTTTTGGGCTCCAAAATCACAGGAGATGGTGACTGCAGCCATGAAATTAAAAGACTCTTACTCCCTGAAAAGAAAGTTATGACCAACCTAGACAGCACATTAAAAAGCAGAGACATTACTTTGTCAACAAAGGTCCGTCTAGTCAAGGCTATGTTTTTCCAGTAGTCATGTATGTATGGATGTGAGAGTTGGACTATAAAGAAAGCTGAGCGCAGAAGAATGATGCTTTTGAACTGTGGTGTTGGAGAAGACTCTTGAGAGTCCCTTGGACTGCAAGGACATCCGACCAGTCCATCCTAAAGGAGATCAGTCCTGGGTGTTCTCGGAAGGACTGATATTGAAGCTGAAACTCGAATACTTTGGCCACCTGATGTGAAGAGCTGACTCATTTGAAAAGACCCTGAGGCTGGGAAAGATTGAGGGGAGGAGAAGGGGACAACAGAGGATGAGATGGCTGGATGGCCTCACCGACCCAATGGACATGAGTTTGAGTAAACTCCGGGAGTTGGTGATGGACAGGGAGGCCTGGTATGCTGCGGTTCACGGGGTCGCAAAGAGTCGGACACAATTGAGCGACTGAACTGAACTGATAAATAATGGAGTCACTCTGCTGTACAGAATAAATTAACATAACATTGTAAACAACTATACTTCAAAAAAATTTTTTAAAGGCTCTATTTACTGGGAGTAGGGGACAGGGCATGCAGGAAAGGAAAGAGATGTCAGAAAACTATTTCTGAAACTGGACTTAAGAACTGATGTTTGAATTGTTATCCAGCGAGCAACTTGCTGGCTTTGGGTATAGCTTCATTGCACAGTACTAATGGTATGAATACAATAGAATTGAAGAGGTTAATTTTCTTTCTGCAAGAATGTTTTGGTAGAGTGTTTGTGAGTGGGTGAGATAATGGGCATTTGGGCTTCTTGTATGCTGCGTGGGGAGATGAATATCATTACAGCCGGTATGATGGACTATTTGGTAATCTTAAAAGACTTAAATGTGCACATACCCTTTGTCCCAGAAATACTGCTGCTAAGAATATATCCTAGGATAATAATATAGACAAAAGGGCAAAGATATATGTATGTGCATAGGTATTCATTGCATCAGTTTAGAACAGAAAAATGGGAACTGGAAGTTTTGAATAATAGTTATTTGTATAGATTCTGATATAGCTATACAATCGCTAGAGAATTATGCAGGTATTTTGCAGAAACATGACTATGTGTTTGTATGTGTGTGTTTGTATATAATTGATACTTAAAAATCTGGACAGGAGTTTTAGTTAAGGTACCAGCAGGACCCAGATGGCACACTCAGTTTGAGTAATTTGTGCCAGGTTCCATGTAGGAGTTATTCACAAGGTGTAGGCAGGACATAGAGAAACAATGAGATATAGTACAAGAACCTGCAACTGATAAGGGTGTGGAGGGTGGGATGTTCTTGCCACATCTGTGCCTGCCTGAAGTAGCCAGCTGCGCTTGGGTCACTTCTTTCTGACCTTACGGACTGTAACCTGCCATGCCCCTCTGTCCATGGGATCATCCAGGCAAGAATACTGGAGAGTGGGTTGCCATTTCCTACTGCAGGGGATCTTCCTGACCCAGAGATCAAACCCACGACTCCTGCACCTCTTTCATTAGCTGGTGGATTCTTTACCACTGAACCACCTGGGAGGCTAGAAGGAGCCAGAGGAAGAGGCTATTAGGGAGAACCGTGTGGCCTTTTGACAGGCTTTGTGACTTTTCTTAAAGTGATGGAGACTTCCCAGAGCAGCTCCACAGTGTGGTTGCTGCAAAATGAGTATCTTGGCCTTTCTTTCCTTCCTCTCCCTACTCTCCTGCTGGCGTCCTTCATTCATTTGAGCTTAACCAGAAGTCAGACTGCAAAAGGTCCAGTGATGCAGTTCATGTAGATCAACCTATAAAACACAGAGCAGGGTGGGCAGGATTCGGAGGGGATCCCAAGGGGACAACCAGAAAATACCAGCTCAACAGATGTACAGCAATATGTTAATAGAGGTTATGCTGGAGAGTGGGATAATGGATTCATATTCTTGTCTGTTTCTTCTAATTTCTTGAAAATGAACATATCTGACATATGAGTTTTAAAAGTTGTGGAGGTTTTTTTGTGTGTGTGTGAAAATAGTTTACCTTAAATTATCTGAAAATTATGAACTTGCTTTACCAAAATTTAGTTGTTTTGTATCTGAATGCCTTCTCTTAACCCTTAAACCTTATTTACTCAAACAATATTCTCCTCAGGGTTTCTTAAGTGACAAAACAAGGAGTTCACCTAATTCCAGTAGATGTTAACAATTGGGGTTGGGATAGGGATTAACTTTACTTGGGAATGCCTACTGCCTTTTGATGAAATTATTGGTGCCACTGTGACATTTAAAGTCATTGTATGGAAAAGCAGTCTGAGTTTCTCAGAAGAAAGGAGCTTTAAAAGCTGAATGTAATTCTTTAATCCTGATAGAATACGGAATTTAGTTGGATTAGTAGATAGCATTATTAAAGCATTATTCTTGAAATGAATTTATTAGACCAGATTAAGATAAAGTAGCCTATATTATGTCCTTCAGGGGTGCATATAGAAACATTTATGTTATTGATTTTTGAGCACTTCTCTACCATGGAGGAGCCTTAATGTGTATGTAAGTTCATTTGTATAATTTCTTTTTAGATTCCACATATAAGGGATGACATAAGATATTTCTCCTTCTCTGTCTGACCTACTTCAGTCAGTATGACTCTCTCTAGGTCCTTCCGTGTTGCTCCAAATGGCATTGTTTTATTCTTTGTAATATTAATACAATATTCCATTATATGTATGTACCACATCTTCCTTATTCATTCCTCTGTCGATGGACAGTTAGGTTGCTTCCATGTCTTGGCTGTTGTACACAGTGCTGTGATGAACACTGGAGTGCATGAATCCTTTTGGATTCATGTGAAGAGCTGACTCATTTGAAAAGACCCTGTATATTGTCACCCTGCTTATTTAACTTATATGCAGAGTACATCATGAGAAATGCTGGACTGGATGAAGCACAAGCTGGAATCAACACTGCCAGGAGAAATATCAATAAATCAATAACCTCAGATACATTACCTTATGGAAGAAAGTGAAGAAGAACTAAAGAGCCTCTTGACGAAAGCAAAAGAGGAGAGTGGAAAAGTTGGCCTAAAGCTCAACATTCAGAAAGCTAAGATCCTGGTATCCGGTCTGGACATATGCCCAGGAGTGGGATGCAGGGTCATATGGTAGCTCTTTCTGGCCTTTTATACAGTTCATGTGGTTCTAATGGTAAGTATACTGGGATGGTTTGCCATTCCCTCCTCCAGTGGATCACATTTTATCATAACTCTCTGCTGTGACCCATCCATCTTGGGTGGCCCTGCTTGGCATGGCTCATAGCTTCATTGACCACAAAGAAGGCAGAACGCCAAAGAATTGATACCTTCGAACTGTGGTGCTGGAGGAGACTCCTGAAAGTCTCTTGCACAGCAAGGAGATCAAACCAGTCAATCTTAAGGGAGATCAACGCTGAATATTCACTGGAAGGACTGATGCTGAAGCTGCAGCTCTAGTATTTTGGTCATCTGATGTACAAAGATGACTCATTGAAGTCCCTGATGCTGAGAAAGATTGAGGGCAGAAGGAGTAGAGGGCATCAGAGGATGAGATGACTGGATGGCATCACTGACACAATGAACATGAACTTGGGCAAACTGCGGGAGATGGTGAGGGACAGGGAGGCCTGGCATGCTACAGTCCATGGGATCACAGAGTTGGACACGACTGGGCGATTGAATAACAACATGGTAGCTCTATTTTTAGTTTTTTAAGGAATCTCCATACTGTTCTCTATAGTGACTGTGCCAATTTACATTCCCACCAACAGTGTAGGAGGCATTTATTATTTGTGGATTTTTTTGATTATAGCCATTCTGGCTGGTGTGAGGTTGTATCTTGTGGCTTTGATTTGCATTTCTCTAATTAGCAATGTTGAAATCTTTTCATGTGCATATTGGCCATTTTTATGTCTTCTTTGGAGAAATGTCTACTTAGGTCTTCTGCCCATTTTTTGAGTGGGCTTTTTGTTTTGATACTGTTAAGCATCATGAGCTGTTTGTGAATTTTGGAGACTCATCCTTTATTGGTCACATCATTTGCAGTTATTTTCTCCCAATCTGTGGGTTGTCTTTTCACTTTATTATTTCCTCTGCTGTGCAGAAGCTTTTGAGTTTAAGTGGTCTCATTTGTTTATTTTTGTTTTTATTTCTATTTTTCTGGGAGACGGATCAAAAAGAATGTTGCTGTGATTTATGTCAGAGAGTGCTCTGCCTCTGTTGTCCTCTAGGAGTTTTATTGTTTCCAGTTTCACATTTAGGTCTTAAATCCATTTTGAGCCACAGTCTTTCTCTGACTCTCTTGTACTTCTTTCACTTTAAAAGACTCTTGTGATTAAATTGGACCCCCCTGCCCCCGCCAGATAATACGAGGTAATCTCCCTGTAATTCTAACTACAACCTTAATAGCTCTTTGGTGTAATATAACATATTCAAGGGTTCCAGGAACAGAATATGAACATCTTTGGGAGTCATTATTCTGCCTAGCGTAGTCTATCTTCTGGACCCTAAGTATACCAATACACATCCCATGTGTAAAACATACTCACCACATCACAAGATCTCCAATTAAAGCATCAGCACAAATAAAAATTCATTAAATCTCATTAGCTCAAAAATCCCAATCACAACTATCATCTAAATCATGTATGGGGGATTTTTCTGCCTACCACATACGTGTTACATACTGAGGAATGAGAATAAGTAGATCAAGATAAATAAATGACAGTATATTTCTCATCTGAAACAATACAAATGAGAAAACAGTGGAGCAACCTCTTTCAAGTACTGAGGGAAAAAATTGTTAATTAGAATTCAATACCCATCAAAATATATGTATTTTATTTAATCTCAAATAAGACAAAAAAGAAGAGAAGGAAAAAAAGCAAATGGGATATACAGAAAACATAGTAACATGATAGAGTTTAATCATACCAATGATGGCATGAAATGTAAATGTTTGAACACCCTAATAATTACAAGGCATAGATTACCAGATCGGATTAAAAGACTAAAACTCAATTATATGCTGCTTACAAGAAACACAGTTTATTTATTTAAATTAATTTTTATGGGAGTGTAGTTTGTTTTCTATGAAATAATTTATTTTCTTTGATGCAAATAATATGACATTTTTCTAATCTCAGGATGTAAAAAATATTTCTGAACAGTAAATGTTTGGGATTCCTAGAAATTCTGGATAGGAGAGATTCTTCGTGAACTTTCTTTTTGAAGAACAGTGACAATTGGGACAATTGTTTTCTCTCCTACTCCCAGGTGTAAAGATTAGTTGAGAGATTTAGTCTTCACTTAAAGATTATTTCAAAACTTTCTTAACTAGTGTTTTTCATTCCTAAAGGAGTGAAATCAACCTCTTTATAGTGAGTTTTACATCTGTTCTCAACTGATCTCCCTCAATTGCTGGCTATTTCTAATTTCAGCTAAACTATATGTTACCTGGCACAGAATCTGAAATAATTGTATTGGTCATTTTTGTCACATTTCAAAAATGCAAACATTAAGAATGTCTCTGAAAGTGAAACAGGGCAGTGGATGTACAGACGTCAGTTGACATTACCTGGCCTTTTCTCTCCCTTTAGTCAGTTATGTACATTTATGGCTCATAATGAGCACACTTGTCTGATATTTCTAGTTAGAGCCAATTGAAGCAGATGGTTCATCACTTTCTAACGTAGCTATTAAATGTCTCTGCATTTAAGCCCTAAATGCATGCCTTTGGCTCAACGAACACCTTTTAATTTGTTTGGTTTTCATTTTTTTTAGAATTGGAATTCTGGTTATATAAGGTAAAGTTTTGCATAATACTCATTAAATTATTTTACCCTTTAAAAACAGCACAAATATGTATAAGTTAGCCTATGTATGTGTATGTATATGTTTTAAAACAACTGCTTTGATAGGAAGCTGTGAAAATGCTACAATATTGTCATTCAATTGCTAGGACGTGTCCCCCTCTTTATGACCTCATGCTGCAGCACGCCAGGTTCCTCTGTCCTCCACTGCCTCTTGGATTTTGCTCAAACTCATGTCCATTGAGTCAGTGATGCCATCCAACCATCTCATCCTCTGTTGTCCCCTTCTCCTCCTGCCTTCAATCTTTCCCAGCATCAGGGTCTTTTCCAGTGAGTCGGCACTTTGCATCAGGCTGCCAAAGTATTGGAGCATCAGTTTCAGCAACAGTCCTTCCAATGAATATTTAGGGTTGATTTCCTTCAGGGTTGTTTGGTTTGATCTTGCTGTCTAGGGGACTCTCAAGAGTCTTCTCTGGCACCACAATTTTAAAACATCAGTTTTTTGGCAGTCAGCCTTCTTTATGGTCCAGCTCTGATATCCGTACCTGACTACTGGAAAAACCATAGCTTTGACTACATGGACCTTTGTTGGCAAAGTGACATCTCTGCTTTTTAATATGCTGTCTATGTTTTCATAGCTTTTCTTCCAAGGAGGAAACATCTTTGAATTTCATGGCTGCAGTCAGCATCCACAGTAATTTTTGAAGCCCAAGAAAAGAAAATCTGTCACTGTTTCCATTTTTTCCTCTTTTATTTGCCATGAAGTGATGGTACCAGATTCCATAATGTTAGTTTTCTGAATTGAGTTTTAAGCCTACTCTTTGCACTCTCCTCTTTAACTTTCATCAAGAGAATCTTCAGTTCCTCTTCACTTTCTGCCATTAGAGTAGTATCATCTGTGTATCTGAGGTTGTTGATATTTCTCTCGACAATCTTGATTCCAGCTTGTGCTTTATCCAGCCCAGTATTTCACATGGTGTACTCTGCATATAAATTAAATATGCAGCGTGACAATATACAGCCTTGTGGTACTCCTTTCCCAATTTTGAACCAGTCACTTATTCCATGTCTTCTTCTTGACCTGCATACACGTTTCTTAGGAGACAGGTAAGGTGGTCTGGTATTCCCATCTCTAAGAATTTTCTACAATTTGTCATGATCCACATATTCAAAAGCTTTTAGTGTAGTCAGTGAAGCTGAAGTAGTTGTTTTCCTGGAATTCCTTTGTTTTCTCTATGATCCAGTGAATGTTGGCAATTTGATCTCTGGTTCCTCTTCCTTTTCTAAACCCAGCTTGTACATCAGTAAGTTCTTGGTTCATGTACTGCTGAAGCCTAGCTTGAAGGATTTTGAGCATAAACTTGCTAGCATGTGAAATTAACCCAATTGTATCATAGTTTGAACATTCTTTGGCATTGCCCTTCTTTGGGCTTGGAATGAAAACTGACCTTTTCCAGTCCTGTGGCCACTACTAAGTTTTCCAAATTTGCTGACATATTGAGTGCATCACTTTAACAGCATCATCTCTTAGGATTTTAAATAGCTCACCTACAATGATAAAGAACAGAAATGAATAAGGACCTAACAGAAGCAGAAGGGGTTAAGAAGAGGTGGCCAGAATACACAGAAGAACTATGCAAAAAAATCTTAATGACCTGGATAACCATGATGGTGTGGTCACTCACTTAGAGCTGGACATCCTGGAATGTGAATTCAAGTGGGCCTTATGAAGCATTACTATGAACAAAGAGAGAGAAGGTGATCAAATTCTAGCTGAGCTATTTAAAATCCTAAAAGATAATGCCGTTTAAATGCTACATTCAATGTGCCAGCAAATTTGGAAAACTCAGCAATACTGCAGTCCATGGGGTCACAAAGAGTTGGACACGACTTAGTGATGGAACAATAACAACGACAGCAAGAATGTCCAGATATTTGAAATATTTGTGGCTTTTTTCTTCTAAAGATCAAAATATTTAAAAAGAATATTTACTTTAAGAATTATCAGAGTTCAGTTCTACATGTAAGAGAAAAAGGACCAAACTGATAATTAACTAATGTTTAATAAAAAGTCACATTATATAAATTTAAGGTGTATGTGAATCTCTTAAACATTTTTGAATCTAACTTAGTCTGGGATCTCATACTTTTCACCTTGAATCTTGAAATACCTTTTCAAGGTCCCTAATCAATTGACTTTAAAATCAGTAGATCATCAAGATTATCCTGAATGGGCCTGGCTTAATCAGGTGAGACTCTTAAAGGCTGGTCTGGACCCTCCCTGAGGTGAGAGACTCTCTTTCTTGCTGGCTTTGAATAAATAAGCTGTCACAAAATAAGTGATCATGTGAAGAAGCCCATGTAGCAAAGAACTGTGAGTGACTCCTTTGGAGCTGAGGGTGGCCTTCAGCAAGAAACTAAAACCCTCAGTTCTATACTGCAAGGAACAGAATTCTGCTGACAGTGTGAGGGAGCTTGGAAGTGGAACTCTCCCCAGTTGAGCCTCTGATGACCCAGTGGACACTTGGATTGCAACTCGGTGAGGCCTGAAAGCAGAGAGCTCAACCCAGTTCGCTTCTGACCTGCAGAAACTGTGAGGTGATGGATGTGTATTGTGTGTAGCTGCTAAGTCTGTGGTAACTTGTTACACTGCAACAGTGACCTCATACAGTCCCCTCATCTCTCATCTCTTCTAATTTTTCTTTCATGCTTCAGATAGCATGGTTTTTCTGAATGAAAATGTTGGTAGTATTGAGGTTTCTCCTCTGCGTAAAATCTTGCAATAACTTCCCATGGTCTAAAAGATGAAGTCGACACTTGTCAAGTGTGTTAAGAATCTTCCTGACCTGGCACTCACCTCCCTTTTCCTCTCCTCCTCACACTTCTCTTGTGCATCCTGTGTTTTTATAGTGGAAGCCACTGTGTACCAAACACTTTCACTTCCATGCCTTTGTATGTGTCCTTTTCCTCGGATTGCTTATCCTTTCCACCCCCTTGTAGGCAGTAGGATTATTTCCTGGTATTCCTGTGTCTTACTTGTGGGTGTATTGTGGGATGGCACTTCCCTTTTCCAATAAAGGTAGGTATGGCCATGTAACTTGTTTTGGCAAATGAAAACAGAGCAGAAGTGACAAATACCTCATAGATAGAGACTCGAAGAGCCATTGAATAATTTATGAAAACCCCTTTTCTTGCTGTAGTAATTAGTGGTGCTCCAGACAAAGGAGACTCTGTCTGTCTGGGTCCCAGAGTGAGGATACGTGAAGGGTCCCCAAGCCAAGCTGACAGGTTTGGGAGCAACTATAAATCTTTGTTGTTATAAGCCACCAAGACTTGGGGATTTGGGGTTCCTGGAGGATAATTTATGTTATACTGATGGATATGTCACTCCCTCTTGTTGAGATATACATCCTATAGACTAAGCTCAAATTCCTGACTTCTCTAGACAGTGAAAGATTTTCTTCTCTGTGTTCCAACAGATGTTAAACCTACCTCTTTATCTCTGTAGTATCTATCTCATAGATTGCTGTGAGGGTTACTTGAGTAAATAGATAAAGCACTTATTAACAATAGCTGGCACATTATAAGTCCTCAAAAAGGATTAGCTGTTCTCATCACTGGGACTTCCCAGGTGGCTCAGTGGTAAAGAATCTGCCTGCCATTGCAAGAGATGTGGTAGATGTGGGTTCCATCCCTGGGTCAGGAAGATCCCCTGGAGGAGGAAATGGCAACCGACTTCAGCATTCTTGCCTGGAAAATTCCATGGACAGAGGAGCCTGGCAGGCCATAGTGTATGGTGTCACAAAGAATTGGATATGACTGAGCACACACACATGCATTCTAATTATTATAGCACCTCTCTTGTTGTATTGCAATCGTCTGTTAAATATTTGTCTGTTTAGACAATGCTTATTTGGAGCATTATTTGGAGAGCAAGGACTATGTTCTTTTTCATCATTCTATCATAGACACCTGGCCCAGTGCCTAGAACATAGAAGGTATTTACTATATATTTGCTAATAAATGTATATTTAATATATTCCAGAAATCCCGATTTCTAAGTTTTCCACGCAGAAATCCCCGATTTGTATTTTGTCACCATAATTGATAGTGTGTTTGAGAAAATTATGCTTCTCATTATTTTCATAGCTGTTGAACAATGAGGGGCAGTTACTAGACTACATTTAAGATTTTAGTAGACTTAAAGTCAGCCTGTGACCTTTGACAAGTTGTTTAATCTTTTTAAACTTCTTTATCTTCATCTTTAAGATGGATGCCTACCTACCTCATGTGATTGTTATAAGGAATTAACTAAGTGTGTGTGCTCAGTGTGTCTGAGTCTTGTAGCCCACTAGCCTCCTCTGTTCATGGGATTTTCCAGGCAAGAATACTGGAGCAGGCTGCCAGTTCCTGCTCCAGGGGATCTTTCCGACCCAGGGATCAAATCTGTGTCCCTTGTGTCTCCTGCATTGGCAGGCAGATTATTTACCACTGCACCACCTGGAAAGCCCCATTAACTAAATAATTTTTTGTAAAATAGCACAGTACTTGGACAAAGGAAAAGAATGAATTTTTTAATGGTTGACTTACATATTGTGAAATGATTACTAAGTAAGTTTAATTAGCACCTGTCATCTCATATAGATACAATAAAAAAAAGAAGAAAAAAACTTTTTTCTTAATTATTTATAATTTGTTATTATTAGTTCTTATATTTACCTTTGGCTTTTCTTAGCTAGCTTTAAGTGTCTGTTTGAAGAATTAGGAGTTTAATACGTCCCCCTTTATTTTTCATAGAAATGATATGACAATAATTTTGCCACATGCCTTCAGTTGCGTACTCTCATTGTAAGTAACATGAAATAATATTGTGTATATTTAACTATTTGAATTAAAAACAATACCAGATGTTTCTGTTGTCATTGTGTGAGAAATTCACTCGTGTATTTAGCATTGTCAATATAATACAATTCTACAAAGAATACTCAGCTTGTCCTAAGATGTTAGATGTGAAAAGCACATTTTACCTATCTTTTTTGCAATATCACCATTACATTGTTTCTATCTCAAAGAACCAAATATTATCTGTATTAAATCTAGATGAACCATTTTTTACAGCTCCTTGCATCTTTAAACGTAGCTGCCAAAAATACCAGAGAAGGAAATGGCAACCCACTCCAGTATTCTTGCCTAGAGAATCCTGTGGACGGAGGAGCCTGGTGGGCTGCTGTCCATGGGGTCGCACAGAGTTGGACACTACTGAAGCGACTTAGCATTCATGCATGTATTGGAGAAAGGAATGGCAGCCCACTCCAGTATTCCTGCCTGGAGAATCCCAGGGACGGAGGAGCCTGGTGGGCTGCTGTCTATGGGGTCACACAGAGTCAGACACGACTGAAGCGACTTAGCAGCAACAGCAGCAGCCAAAAATACTGTCAGTGGGTAATCTTTAAAACCTTCTAGAAAGCCTGTTCAGTTCTTTTCAAATGAAATTGCAATCTAGTTAAAACTAAATATCCCTTTAGAAACAGAAGAGTGAGGAAGATTAAAAAAGAAAATGGTTTAAAATGTGACTCATTCTTCTGGTTTGAGGTTTTAAAGAGACATGCAAGGAAGAGCAAAATATAGATTTTTGTTTCATGATGAGTAAAAAAAATTACCTTAGTGGGAAAGTGATACCATTTTGCATGAAATACTGCAATTTCTTGAAAGAGTAATCAAAAAACTTATTTGGATCATTGTTAGCAAAGTTCACACTAAGTTTCTTCAAAACATAGCTCCTAATGTTTCTCTGAGCTTTTCATAGATCTATAATGGTAGAATAAGGAAAATATTTGATTTTAGGAGATATTTCCTCTGCATCATAATGAAACTTCCAATTATCATCCCTTCACTATTTTAGCAAGATTTATATTACTGTAGATGAACTTTTAGTCCTTTTTTCTTTTATATACCATGTTCCAAAATTAATTACAATAGTCTGAAGTATAAATTGTTGTGAATGAGTGTTTGGAATTGATTTTTTTCTTATAAAATATTTTAAAAGTTAGAAGTAGCCTTAAGTGGTTGGACCAGTTTAAGATGTACTTTACTTTTAGAAGAAACTAAAGCACTTTGTTTCACCATCTATTATAGCTTTTCTTTGTCACTTTCTTCTGTTGTAAAGAATACAGTTTGTTATTATCATAGTCAAAATGATAGAATGTATATTTGAAAAATAAGATTCTTTTAAATTCTTGACTCATAATTCTCCAAGCCAGGCTTCAACAGTACGTGAACCGTGAACTTCCGGATGTTCAAGCTGGAGTTTGAAAAGGCAGAGGAACCTGAGATCAAATTGCCAACATCCGTTGGATCATTGAAAAAGCAAGAGAGTTCCAGAAAAACATCTACTTTTGCTTTATTGACTATGCCAAAGCATTTGACTGTGGATCACAACAAGCAGTGGAAAATTCTTAAAGAGATGAGAATACCAGACCACCTGACCTGCCTCCTGAGAAACCTGTATGCAGGTCAAGAAGCAACAGTTAGAACTGGACATGGAACAACAGACTGGTTCCAAATCGGAAAAGGAACACATCAAAGCTGTATTTTGTCACCCTGCTTATTTAACTTATATGCAGAGTACATCATGAGAAATGCTGGACTGGATGAAGCACAAGCTGGAATCAAGATTGCCGGGACAAATATCAATAACCTCAGATATGCAGATGACACCACCCTTATGGCAGAAGGTGAAGAAGAACTGAAGAGCCTCTTGATGAAAGTGAAAGAGGAGAGTGAAAAAGTTGGCTTAAAGCTCAACATTCAGAAAACTAAGATCATGGCATCTGGTCCCATCACTTCATGGCAAATAGATGGGGAAACAATAGAAACAGTGAGAGACTTTATTATTTTGGACACCAAAATCACTGCAGATGGTGACTGCAGCCATGAAATTAAAAGACACTTGCTCCTTGGAAGAAAAGTTATGACCAACCTCGACAGCATATTAAAAAGCAGAGAGAGACATTACTTTGCCAACAAAGGTCCATCTAGTTTAGGCTCTGGTTTTTCCAGTAGTCATATATGGATGTAAGAGTTGTACTATAAAGAAAACTGAGTGCCGAAGAATTGATGCTTTTGAACTGTGGTGTTGGAGAAGACTCTTGAGAGTCCCTTGGACTGCAAGGAGATCCAACCAGTCCATCCTGAAAGGAATCAATCCTGAATACTCATTGGAAGGACTGATGTTGAAGCTGAAACTCCAATACTTTGGCCACTTGATGCAAAGAACTGACTCATTTGAAAAGACCCTGATGCTGGGAAAGTTTGAAGGTGGGAGGAGAAGGGGACGATAGAGGATGAGATGGTTGGATGGCATCATCGTCTCAATGGACATGGGTTTGAGTAGGTTCCAGGAGTTGGTGATGGACAGGGAAGCCTGGCATGCTGCAGTCCATGGGGTTACAAAGAGTTGGATATGACTGAGCGACTGAACTATAACTAACTATAAATTCTTGACTCAGATGACTTAGTGAATTACTGTTGGAGCTGTTATTTTCATACCAGGAAATTTCCAGGTTAGAAATTCCATATGCAGAATTGGCAATTATATGTTTATTTGAATACACAATGATGGGATTACAGTGCCACTGTCAGAAATATTTTCTGGTGCCTTAAAGGTTGGCACTAAACACTTAAAAATCTGACAGTTAGCAAGTAATGATGTAATTGGTTAGTGTTTCTAGCACTTATTGTACCTGTATGAACAACAAAATAAGAACAAAGGTAATTTCTTCTAGGATCCATTATTTACTTCCTTTCCTCTAAAGGTAAATGCTGTACTAGAAGAATAATTTAGAAAAAAACCTTTTATGAACAAAACATGCCACATTTCAGCTTCTTAACTCATAACAGCATCTGCATTTCCAAAGGTATAATTTGTCAATCATGACAAAATCACCATATTGCCATCTAATATAGCAAAAAGGTAAACATCGTTGCCAGAGCCATCCTGTACATAGTGCAGGGTGTTCCATGTGCTGGGGTTTGGAAATCAGACAGACCTTGGCTTCTTGCCTAGTTTCTCCTTCTTGCTGTGTGAAACAGCCAAGTGACTCAGGGTCCTTTGGTCTTAGGTGTACAAATTTAAAAATGGTGATAAAAACATGTCAGCCCTAAGGTGTGGCTCAGATGGTAAAGAATCTGGCTGCAGTGAGGGAGACCTGGGTTCGATCCTTGGGTCCTGAAGATCCCCTGGAGAAGGAAATGGCAACCCACTCCAGTATTTTTGCCTGGGAAATCCCATGGACGGAGGAACCTGGTGGGCCCCAGTCCATGGGGTGGCAGAGAGTCCGACACGACTGGGTGACTGACACACACACAAAAGCATTTATCTCCCAAGGTTGCTGTGATGGTTAAATAAACCCTTGTAGAATATACTGTTTGGTACAGCATAAGTACTTAATCCCCTAGAGGAAGAAATGACAACCCACTCTAGTATTCTTGCCTGGGAAATTCCGTGGACAGAGCAGCCTGGCGGGTTACGGTCCATGCGGTCGCAGAGTTGGATATGACTTAGCACACACACACAAGCACTTAATACTATTACTATTATTATTACAAGTGTAGTATTTTATATTTTTATACTTTATACACTACTTTCATATAAGGTCTCTCATTTGAGATAATTAGCTCCTGGATGACAACACAGCTTTTATCACAGAACTATGTACAAGCATCTAATAAGCATGATTGCTACTGGATTTGTTCAAATGAAAAAGCAGCATATTCCCCTTGCTTTGATGTAAGATCACAATTTATGAAAAGTAATATTTTTTACTCAAATTGTTCCTGACTTTAAACCATTTAAAGGTACAATTTCATTCATTTGTCCTTGTGAGGCTTTATTCCACAAACTGCCTATTACCCCACTTTATAAATGAGGAAGAGAAATGTGAAATAATTTTCCTAAGGTGAAAGGCCAATCAGCTCTATAACCAACCATCATTTGATGATGAAATGTTTGAAATATGTTGTTATCTTCTCGTCTGGCTCTTGATAAATACTGAAATTTTCAAATCTAGTTGAGGAGCATCTAAATACACAGGAGTGAAAAGCAGGCTAAAAGAGAGTGGTGGTGTGACCCTGCCATCCAGTCTTGGCCATTTCTGCCTTTAATCTTCTCAGTAATCAGCAAGTGTTAAGTCCATTTTAAAACTACCCTGTAACCTCCAACCTTAAGAAAATGAAGAGAATTTTTTTTAATGAGAGTTCTTGCAAACACATTTCACCCAAACGTTGAGAGTTTTTTTCCTCTCTTGATCTGGATGGAGTTAAGTTCTTGCCAGAAGGAAGCAGAGTGGCATGACCAGTATGAACTGGACTGGGAATAACCTGGCAGACACCTTGCTTTAGGGAGTATTTCTAGCGGTGGATGACAGTTGTTGCAATTCTTTTATACCCAAACACGCTAGTGACAGTGGTGGCCAGTTTACTCAACAAACATGTCTAGCTAACTGACAAATTTTGTTTTTTTCCTGGGGACAAAATGTTCTAAGAGTCTTATGGGAAAAGAAGGCAGACATGGAGACTTTATTATTTCATTCTGATTTATGCTTGTTGTTATTTATGAATGGCTTCCATTTAATTAGGTGTTTTTTAAATTTAAAACAGTGTTTGTGACTCTAATAACTCCCAAAGCACAAACTTGGGACATTAACTATTGTGGGGGGGGGGGGTGGGTGTTCAAAAAGTCTTTGAATCACAAAGCTGTAATTGATTGTTTAGCACATGAAAGAATTATTTATTGTTTTACAGGATAATTATGGAAACATGAAAAAACAGCTTCCACTGCTAAGTAAAACCCAACTTCCGTTTTTCAGAATTACAAGTTTTATTGTAAAAAATTTTAACCCAATGAACATATTTGCTTTAGATCTATGAGTTAAGGTAAGTCAGAAGGGGGTCTTTTCATTTGGGTGTTTAACCAGGAAACTTATTTTGAAAAGGAAAAAATAAAACTAATTTTAAATTTCTTGTTTCTTTGCAGATAGTTTCCAAACCTGAAGGCACAAGGGAGGATAAAAGTAAATGGAAAGGGACATTAAGGAGTCAGTGGTCATAGGAAAGATAGCACACCGAACAGTGTCGTCAGTAAATTACTATAACCCCAGGACACTCACACCCTTGAAAAAAGCGCATGGCAAATAATGCTTTTATGGGTATACTTAATAATTTTCTCCCATGATAAAAATTAAAACCAAAGTGTTTCATGGAGTCATTCTGAGATAATCTTTGAAATATTATCAAAAAGGATCTGGTCTGTTTTATACTTCAGGGGGGAAAATGTTCACATTTTAGAATAGCATTCTGTGATTATTTTTAATGGGAAAATAAAATATAGGTGACTTCTCCAGGGATCAATATCCTCTTTTCTCCATTCTTGGTGTTTTGCAGGCTGATTAATTTGCAGAGGTTGAGTTTGATTGCCGCTGAAGTAGAAAGCATTATAGATTCTCTGTTATTCTTCAAGCCACTTGGCTAAAGTCTACGGTTCTGTCTCTATGTATTTATCTACCTTTCCACATGGCGCTTAGCACTGGAGCTTTGGGCCTCTCCTAAACATATTGTGAAAAGCTATTGTCCTGAATTCTCAAGTCTTGCTGTGAATAGGTAACTACCCCCCCACCCCCACCCAAGATAGCTGTTCTGTGAGGTAAAGGTAAATGAGCCAGACAGAAACAGGCATTTATAAAACAGCTTTGTGTGTCTATAAAGAATGTATCCAGCTAAATTTTGAAAGCAAAAAGGGGAGGCTCTGAAGGTCATAAAATTTATATAAATCATATAGCAATTAAAGAAATAATGACTGAAATAAAACTTGTTCAACATCTAATGTGTGGTATTTTTACATGGTTGAATGGAAGAATTCAGTATTTTCTTTTTTTTTTTTTTTAGATTTCAGTATTTTCAACACTCATGGTATACTGTCTTGGTTATGGTTATTGGTTATTAATCAACCCTGGATAAATTTTTTTTTCAGTTTCTAATGAACAGTTAATTGAGTAAACTATATCATTAATCTTCTTTAAATCACCTCTTTTCAAATGTTTGAAACAAAGCATAAACAAAGCAAAAAGCAATGTTTTTTGATAGGTCAATTCTTTAATCAAATATTTCTCTGTATTTCAAATATTTCAGCATTAACAATGGAATTATTGTAAATTGTTTGACTTTAAGTATAGATATTCTCAAAGTTGCATAAAAACGTGTGTTGGAAAAAAACTAGGTAACATTTGTATAGCTAGCTCCAAAGGTTAATTTGGTTTAAATACAAACTGAGTCAGGTATTATAAAAGCCTTTCAATATATTTGATCTATTTTTTGGGAATGTGATGATAAGTTATTGTACAGCTTGTTAGAGTGCCTGTCAGAATACATTAAAAATACAAACTACATAAAGTCATGCCCTTTAGAAGGAAAACTCAGGCGTAAGTTAAATGTATTTCTTATGCAGATAGAGATTTATGCTTTAATAATTATGGTGATGTTTAAATAATGAAAAATGGAAAGTTCTTCAATTTTGGTAGTTGTTGAAAATGTTAATTCATTATATTTTCTGAAACATATAAAGAAAGCATTAAATACTTTAATATAGAGTCTACACATAAAATAATCTGAATTCTTTCCTAGAAGCAAATCTAGAATCAAATTGGTGAATCAACACCATTATTGCCACTGCAAACAGCTACTTAAGAAATCTGCTCCCAATTAACCTTATAGACAAATGAAAAACCATCTTCTAAAAACAGACACATTTATTTCTGTAAATATGTAAATTCCTCAGCATTTCTACAATGTTGAAATAAACTGTTTTCAATCTGTATTTATAGATTAGAGTTGGGAGCAATTTCTCTGTCCTTTACAAACAGCCTTGACTGCCTACTCTGAGTTCAAAACTGCCTTAAAATGTGTAATTTTTTGTATACAAAAGGCATTCTAAAATTGTATTATGCAGTTATTGTGCTAAAAGAATGACCCTTGCAATGCTTTGTTTACTGAATGTCAAATTTTCATTTGTATTACAGCTGTGTACCACAGCAGTTTCGGTTTTGTATGAAGGGCAACTAATGCACAAACAGTCAAACCACAGAGCAGTAATTAGTCTGGAAAAGATCAAAGTGTGCTCTTCTAAATCCAGCCAATTTGCTCTGGGTGTGCAAAACCAATAGTCTTTCTTTTGCTAAGGTCTCTTATTAATTTTTGCTTTCGTTTGCTGCAGAGCAGCTGCTTTACTGTCAATCCAACATCCTGCTTAAAAAAAAATCCATTTTGATGCCACAAATGCAATTTCAATGGGTTTAGGAATAATAACCAGCTTTTTTTTCCTATCCCACTTCTAGGAGATAGAAACTTGAAAGTTTTCAGCATCTGTAAAGTGAAAGAAAGCAACAGAAGGCATAGCACTGTTTGGATTTGTTGCTCTAGAAAAAGCTGAAGATGAATGATCTGTAAATATTTCTGCTTTTAGTGCTTTTAACTAGCTCTGTTCTTATCTGCTGCTTGCCTCTCCTTTTAGTATGAGTTTTTCTTATCCTTTTATAGTCACGTTATGGTTTTTTAATGGAGATGTTGAATGATCCAAATTATTAACTAAATTGATGATGGCAGGAAAAAAAATTAATTGAATGGTTTACATCTCTTGGAAAGCAAACACTAAAATCAGGAGTATCACTTGCTGTTTTCTTGATGTAATTATTATTATTTTTGACTGAGTATGGAAGTGGTCATTGCAAATGATAAATAAACTTTATTAGAGGAGGTGATTCAAACTTGTAAAGATGAAAAAGTACAATATCATCACTTAAAAAATGAAGTATAATCCCGGAGAATATACTTTACGTGTAGTGCATGCATTTCTCCCCTTCTCCATTTCTGTCATTTTGCTTATAATAGTCTCTCTGGCAGAAAGTAGGGAGAAAAAAGCTGGTCAGTTTATTGATTCCTATTAATATGGCAGCTTTTCTGTAATTGTTACCTTAAACTCTGCTCAAATATTTTCTTTCATCTCTCTCTCTCTATATATATATACATATATATATAATATATTTCTTAGTAAATTTCTTTACCCAAGCAATGGATAGGAACATGTATTAGTTGAGTAAGTCTGTTTTTATGTGTTTACTGTCTCAACAATTTTCCTGACTTCACAACACTTAAACAAACCACTTAAATTTTATTCTGAGTTATAGTCCACTCCAAATATATGCCAACTATTTGTTTTAGTGTCAATATAACCAGACACTGAAATACAGCACCCCCAAACCAAAAAGTGTAATGATACAGAGAATTTGCATAATGAAAAGAAGCATAATAATTCAATCTTGTTTACAATAATTGATTCACAAACAAATGTGTCATGTCCATGAAATGAACAGATAGGTTTATTCTGGAAGTATTTTCAACTGAACAAAAATTTAGTGCTTTTGAAAAATAACAAAATAATCTTACAGAGAAGTTATCTCTTTCTTCACACAGTATGTACAAATCAGGCACTAACTACTGATTTTACTCTGAACTAAACATGACATACTAAATTAACTTCAGCTTCAGAGCCCTTATTCTTTTATTATAATATTTGGTGTCTTATTAAAATTTGTCATTACCCAGGTGACTCAATGGTAAAGAATCCTCCTGCCAACGCAGGAGATGCAGGAGACATGGGTTCAATCCCTGGGTCAGGAAGATCCCCTGGAGGAAGAAATGTCAACCCACTCCAGCATTCTTGCCTGGAGAATTCCATGGACAGAGGAACCTGGTGGGATACAGTCCATGGAGTCGCAAAGAGTCAGACATGACTTAGTGGCTGGGCATGCACGCACGCTATAGTCCTTATGATGCATTCCATTCTTTTTCCACTCATCATTTTTGGAGGGGCCAACTCTGAGGATAATATGTGATAGGAATACATCTATGCTAGACATGAATTAAATATATTTAACCTATGTTTACAGCTGCTATTATAGAGTCTTTACCTGAATCTCTTAAAAGACAAATTGAAACATGACATTAGGCAGATAAAGTAGTCTCAGGGAATGTGTACAAAATCTGGGCTGAGATTTTTTTGTTGTTGAGGTTTGATTGGTACACAGCATTGTATGTTTCAGGTTTACAGCATAATGATTTGATATTTGTATATACTGTGAATTGTTCACAATGATAAGTCTGTTTGACATTCATCACCATACATAATTACAGAATTTTTTTTCTTGTGATAAGAACTTTTAAGATCTATTCTTTTAGCAAGTTTCACATACCCAGTACAATATGGACTGAGATTTTTTAAAAAAGATACTGAGGAGAAAGAGGCTCTAGAAAATTTAACAGACTTTCTTCCCAGAAAAAGAAGAAAAGCTAATTTACAAACTGTAAATTGGTAGTCACTATCGATTTGTATTAAATTGTCAAGAGAATGGTTTGTGAATTCTTACAAAAGTAATTGCCATTGGCCAATGTAGTAAGGCAAGACAAAGATGTAAAAAATGTTAAGGACAAAAAAGAAAGACACAGAAAACTTAAAACAACCAGCAGAGTATTAAAACAAATGGAAGAGTTCAATGAGGTGCTGGATAGCAGACCAACGATAACAACAACAAAAACATCAACAGAGTTCTTTTATATTTGCACTGGTCAGTTAAAAAATAATGGAAATTGTGCCTTTCATTATAGCAACAAAACTTGAAATATCTAGAAAGTGATCTAACAAAATGTAGAAAATACTTGTAGAAAAATATTAAAATTCTATGAAAAGGCCCAGAGAAACTTTTGTCTAATATGACCACAGCTTTTATTTATTCATTTATTTTTAATTATTTGGTCATGTTGCATGGCATCTTGGTTCCCTGGTCAGGAATCAAACCTGGGCCCATGGCAGTGAAAGCACCAGGTCTTCATCACTGGACCACCAGGGAAGCCCTGATCATAGCTTTTAGAAAAGAGTTTGAGACATGGTAGACACTGAAGAAATATTTGTTGAATTAATGAATGAATCTGAATAAATGAAGAGCTACATCATTGTCATCAGCGGGAAAGTAAAGGTTGTAGAGCCCTTAATTCTTTCTTTTTCCAGTGCAGTTCCAATATGGTAGAGGGAAGCTTTAAGGAGAATAAGTGGGATTGGAAATGTGGTATAAGGGAGAGTAACAGCAACAATGGGCTTCCCTGGTGACACAGTGGTAAAGAACCTGCATAGTAATGAGGAGACGTGGATTTGACCCCTGGGTGGGGAAGATTCCCTGGAGAAGGAAATGACAACCCACTCCAGTATTCTTGCCTGGGAAATTCAATGGATGGAGGAGCCTAGTGGGCTACAGTCCATGGGGTCACAGAGAGTCAGACACAACTTAGTGACTAAGCATGCACACAACAGCATCAACAACATAAATTAAAATAGCAGCTGGGCAGATACTGATGATAATAGGATACCATGAACCAATCAACTCAGTAACAGGTGCCTGAGAGCCAGGAGGAGCAAAATGAAATAATACAATTTTCAATTAATAGAAGCTAGCAAGTGGTGAAATAAAATTGGAGATTCTGTCTGATGGGCTTGATAGTTGTCACTATCCAAACGGCACTTGATGAGTCAGTTGATGGATTGTCTTGAACAAAATGAAATAGGATAAGCACAAGGGGGAAGCCTTGTTCTTAAGTCCAAAGACTCAATGACAAAAACACAGTATAAGAGAAATGCCTTAACGATACCACATGTAAAAAATTTAAGAGTTTAGTTAATTTTAAGCTCAGTTTGAATTAACAGGATGAAATAACTGACCCTTCTCCTTCCCCAAATAAAGCAAAACAATCACTTTTAGGCCACATTAATCAAGAAATAAAGTGTAATCATGTAAGCTGAAACTCTTAACTCTGTAAGCCCAGCCTTCTGATATCAATACTTACCTCTTAGCAATTCAGATTCAACAGATACATGAGCTTTCTCTCCTAAATCTGCTGTTCTCTTGATATTTCTTGTCTGGGAGGGCCTGTCTTCATAAGTACTCCACTACCAGTGAAATTACTTATGCCCTTAACGATGGAGTCAAGTCATCCTTATTTCAGATCTTTTCCTTATCCCCACATACACTTGGTTTTCCGTGTTTTGTTTTTTTTATGTTAGCCATTGTTCATCTCTCTCTCCCTTGTTAGCATGTTGTTTTAGGCCTAACTACTCTGTTTAGTTGTGGACAAAGTCATGTCCAACTCTTTTGTGACCTCATGGACTGTAGCCCGCCGGGCTCCTCTGTTCTCCATCCTACTCAACTCTCAGTTTCCTAGCTTGCCAGTCTCCAAACTTGCATGACTAGCTACACAGTTTCTAGGGTATGCATTCTTAAAACGCAAATATGATCTTATTTCTCAACTGTAAACACTTCCATAGGTTTTCATTCTTGCTTCTCATTACCTGTGCTCTATCCATAACAGTATTTGGAGCATTCATATCCAATACAAGTATAAATGTACATATATAAATATTTATTTTGTACATGATAAAACATACACAAATTTAAAAAAATGAGGTACTCTAAGAATTTAACTCATTCAAAATATCATTTATTAATAGAACATTTATATTTAAATAGGCTTTGTTAATTTTTAAAAACTTGACTTAAATTTTCTTTTGATACAGTGATTCGTGATTCAGTTTTTGGGGTTTTTTTTCATGCTTGCTTTTGATTGCCGCAGTGGCTAACACAGGGTACTTCAAAAACAAAAACAAATAGAAATGCATCGTTGGCTATGATTAAAGCAGTTTGTATTTTTCAGTCCCATACAACAATTATCCAGCCTTTTTTTAAAATTTGAGTAATACATTTCCAACTTCCATAATTTCAATCAGTTGTTCTTGTGAACTAACTAAAAGGCGTTACATTTTAATGTTTTTTTTTTTTTTAACCAAAAGAGCTCCCATGAAATCCTTTATTTACAAAATTTGAGAATGTTAGGAAATCATTTTTGTGCTCTTAAGTGTGCAGGTGTGAGAACAACACTTTCACATTGTTTTTGCTAATGAAATTGCATAATAATAGAAATGGTGCCATTTCAAATATGCTCTGTCCATACATGTTTCTTTTGAAAAATGGTTTCTTTCTTACTCATGGCTAAACTCTCATCTTTGTTCTGAAAGGACAGATTAAGTCTATTTATTTATTAAGGACAATTTTTCTGCAGCAGTTTTAAATTTATAACAAAATTGAGAGGAAAGTCCAGATATTCTCCATATACCCACCTATATAGTGCCTCCTCGATTATCAACATCATTCACCAGAATGGTACACTTTTGACCAAAAATGAACATTTTTGACATTAAAATTGAACATTTCGACATCATAATAACCCAAAGTCCGTGGTTTACCTTAGGGTTCACTTTTGATGCTATATATTCTATGGGTTTTGACAAACGTATAATGATATATATCCATGCTAATACCTTCAGAGTATTTTCAGTGCCCTAAAAATCTTCGTTCTGTCTATTATTCTCTCTTCTGTCCTCCACTCTGGGAAATCCCTGATGCTTTTATTGTCTCCATAGTTTTACCTTTTTCAGAATGTCATATAGTTGAACTAATACAATATATAGGCTTTTCATTTTGGCCTCTTTCATTTAGTATTATAGTAAGTCATCCACATATGAATTGAACCTTCAAGTTGTGAACTTTCAAAGCTGTGAACGTGCGTTCACATGTCCAGTCATGTAAGTTAGTTTGTGTGTTTGGTTTATATTGTCATATGTGTTCATTGTCTACAAGTAGAGCAGGAAACGGCAAAGGGATTTTCTCTGTTTGAGGAGGCACTGTTGGTTTTTGAGCCACAAGACCCGGATGTAGAACTGTACACAAAGTTTACAGTTGGTGTTGTCAGTGTTTCACCGTTTGGCCAGTATAATTGGTGTGTAGTGTTATCTCATTATTGTTTTATGTTTCTCATGGTTTGCATTTTCGTGATGACATGTGATGGGGAGCATCTTTTCATATGTTCATTTTCCATCTATATATCTTCAGTGGTGAGGTGTGTATTCAGATCCCACTTTTCAATTGAGTTGCTTGTTTTCTTGCTGAGTTTTAAGAGTTCTTTGTATATTTTCAATAACAGTCCTTTATCAGATGGTGTCTTTTTTAAGTACTGTCTCCCAGTCTGTGACTTGTCTTCTAATTCTCTTGATGTTGTCCATTGCAGAGCAGAAGTTTTAAATTCTAAAGAAGTCCAGCTTATCAATTGTTTCTTTCATGGATCATGTCTCTGGTGTTGTATCTGAAAAGACATCATCATACCAAAGGTCATCTAGGTTTGCTCCTATTATCTTCTAGGAATTTTACAGTATTTTGTTTTACATTTAGGTCTATGATCCATTTTGAGTTAATTTTTGTGAAAGGTGTTGGCCTGTGTCTAGATTAATTTTTTTTTTGCATGTAGATTTCCAGTTGTTTCAGCACAATTAGTTTAAAATATAATCTTTACTCCATTGTTTTACCTGTGCTCCTTTGTCAAAGACCAATTATCTTTGTATGTGTCTATTTCTGGGTTCTCTATTCTGTCCATTGATCTATTTGTTTATTCTTTTGCCGGTGCCACACTGTCTTGATTAGTAGTTTTACAGTAAGTCTTGAAGTTTAGTGTCATCGGTCCTGTAACTCTGTTCTCCAAAACTGTGTTGGCTAGCCTGGGCCTTTTACCTCTCCATAAAAACTTCAAAATTAGTTTGTCAACATCCATGAAATAACTTGCTGGGATTTTGATTGGTGTTTGTTTACTTTAAGAAAATCTAGGTGGTATGCTAATGACAATCTATTCTCATCATAGAAAAGGTAAGCAAATTTTGGACATTTATTAGTAAAAGGAAAATGTGCAACTCATCTTTATATGTCAAAGTTCCTTTTACATCCTTTGCTGTGAGATAAACGTCTGCTAACATCAGATTTGCATGATAACTTTTCACCTCATTAAAAGGTGATTTCAAATTATTTTAAAGATATGGGCTACATTTTAAAGGATTTGTTTTTGTAAAATTAATGCCATCAGCAAAATATTCATCTGGATTCATCATTTTTGTACCCAAATTTGCCTTTAATGATTCAGATAATGAACATTTTCCATTTGTCTTAAGATTTCCTTTTTTTTTTTTTTTCTTTTAGTCAAAATTTGTATTTCTACTCAGTATTCCTTAATGTAGCCTTTTGAAGAGAGGTCAGTACTGCTAATGAGAACATATATTCTCCACTACACTTCACTGTATTGGCTTGCAAAAAAGTTCTTCACATATTTTATTATTGACACAGTGTCTAACAAACATTAAAAATAGAAACTTGTTAGAAATATCTATAGTTTATCCAATAGTTTAGTGAATTTTCTAGTACTTATCTCTTCAAATATTTAGCTCTTTATCTATCTATTTACCATTTTAACTAGTCACCATCTTAGGCTGGGTTCCCAAAGAAGCTGATCTTGAGGCAAGAATTTGAGTGGTAGTAATTTATTTGGGAGGAGTAGATCCCAGGAAGCACAAATGAGGGATGGCAGATGTTAGAAAAGAAAGGAGGGGATGATCCAATAAATGAAATGTCAAGCGAGTTCCTGCTGTGGGAAACTAGGGTTCATTCCCGTGGAGAGCTTAGGAGCCAGTACAGAATTTTTCTGAGGGCTGCCCTGGTGGCTCGGGGTAAAGAATCTGCACCCCTACCGATGCAGAAGACAGGAGCTTGATCATGCCTCGGAGCAACTAAGCCTGTGTGCCACAACTATTTAGCCTTTGCTCTGGATCCTGGGAGGCATAACTACTGAGCCCACGTGCCGCAGCTCCTGAAGCCCACGCCCCTGAGAGCCTGTGCTCTGCAAGACGAGCAGCCACCACAATGAGAAGCCCACACACTGCAACGAAGAGAAGTCCCCGCTCACCGCTACTGGAGAAAAGCCCTCGCAGCAACAAAGACCCAGCACAGCCAAAAATAAAAATAATTTTTTTTTGAAAAGAATTTTTCTCAGTTGTTCCACTTGAAGCAGAATAGATGTTCTCTGACTCTTGTCTGTCATTGGCTAAATACTAATCACCCAGTAAAAAAATTCCGTGGATAGAGGAGCCTGGCAGGCTATAATCCATGGAGTTGCAAAGAGTCAGACATGACTGAGCAACTGAGCATGCACGCACCTGACACACACTTTTGGCCTACCTATTTGCAGATCTAGAGGGGAACCCTCAGATACAGGGATACTGGTGCTGCTGGAAGATGTCCACAGGAGGAAGAAGACTCTTGAGAGTCCCTTGGACTGCAAGGAGATCAAACCAGTCAATCCTAAAGGAAATCAGCCCTGAATCGTCATTGGAAGGACTGATGCTGAACTTGAAGCTCCAGTCCTTTGGCCACCTGATGTGAAGAGCCGGCTCACTGGAAAAGACCTTGATGCTGGGAAAGATTGAAGGCAGGAGGAGAAGGAGATGACAGAGGATGAGATGGTTGGATGGCATCACTGACTCAATGGACATGAGTTTGAGCAAGCTCCGGGAGATGGTGAAGGACAGGGAAGCCTGGAGTGCTGCAGTCCATGGGAGTGAGACACAACTGAGAGACTGAACAACAACAAAAAGTTCTGGGTAGAGGCACTGCATCATCTGCTGAGGCCTCCATATGGCCTTGAGAATGCTTTTGACCATGTTTCCTAGGCAGGAAGAAAATAACCAAAGTTACTAAGTAAAAACTCTGCAAAAGAGGCTTATAAACTTTATTGAGTTTAGTAAACTTTGCAAGGTCTTCATATTCTACATGTAAATTCATATCTTAGATAGTTTCATATCTTCATATTCTACATGTAAATTCATATCTTAAGTCACATGTCAATGACTTAACAGATTTGAATGTGTTGTTAGTATTTTTACCTGACAAAAAGATTCTACATGGAGTGGAAGGATTAGCTCTCCCTTTTTTTAAACTCTTATTTTGCTTATCTTATTAGAGTTTTTAGTTTTGGTTTTCTTTGATGAGATCTTTCAAAAGTCACTTGTCTATTTTCTGAGGGTTATTTACTTTAAAGTAGCTAATATATGCAGCATTTTAAATAAAAACAAAATGGTGATGACTAACTGTCCAGGGCTTCATGTGTGGAATTCCCATTTTTCTTTCAAGTTGCTTTGCTTACATGTCACTGTTTGTGATATGTGACAGTTTGACATTTAAACCTATTGAGGGTGCCAGTGTCAATTCAAGTGAAATATTAATAATGCTTAATATTTGACTAGTTCTTGGGGTAAAAATCAATTAAAATAGAAGTTCTCATACTCAAATGCTTCTTTGAGTATGTATATGAGCTCATACTTCCCATGCTTCATACCCAGCATTTCATATCCAGTTATAGTGAACTTTTTGGAGTTCCCTGAATTTATCATGTTGAGTCTTTATGTCAGGGCTTTTGCTTATACTATTGTTTCTTCCCAGAAAGCTCTTTCTGTATGGATTCCTTGGTAATACCTCTTCTATGAAACTTTTCCTGGCTCTTTCCTACTCCCTAGGAAGCACTGAAAACATACTCTTGAAATGTTGCTGTATTCTCCACCTTAGCCCTCATCCCTTCTGTTGAATATATTTGCTGACATTCTTGGCTCTTCCTCTAGGGAGAGACCATTGTCGCCCTGGAAACAGAGATGTTGTCTAATTTATCTTTGTGTCTCCAGCACAGAGCCCCAAACAGACACATAATCATGCTTGTTGAATTAACCTCTGCAGGTGATAGTCATCTATTATATACACAGTATCATGGATATGAACTTGGGCAAACTGGGCGACTGAACAACAACATTGATCAGTTAGCACAGAGGATTGTGTGTAGCTCTGGGTGCCTCTTAAAGAATGTCTTGGAAAACTTATATGTACTCAGAGGAAAAGAATTCCAATGTCATGAGACCAGTTCTAGCCTGAGACTTGTACAGAATAACAGGGAAGGGGGATTTTGGTTCTAATATAAGGAAGAATTATCTAACAGAGCTGCGTGATCATGGGGATGAACGGCTTTGGGACATGGTGGGTTTCTTGCCATTGGAGGTATTGAAATAAAGCCTGAGTGGATAACCTCCTTGAGCAGGCTGAATAAGGGCTTAAAGCATCTGGAGTGATCATAGTGAGTGGAGGAGAGTTTAGATAATCTTTGAATTGTAAACAATCAAGCTGAGATTTGAAATCATTTGATATGTCTAGTGATAGGTCTAAACTTTAGTAGATACTAGTTCAAATAAAAAAACACACACACCACCGTGAGGCTATTGTAAGTAAACAATTTCTGTCATTCAGAATCTTTAGACCTGGATGATACACAACGGTAATGTAGCTTTGCCTCTCATGAGTCAGGCTAAGCAAGGTTTTGAGCATGTACTGATGCTGTTATTATTTTTTTTCTGAATATAACTAGACATTTAACTTGCTTCTTTTCATCTTAGAAGTATAACACCTTCACGCCATCCAACTATGGATTTAAAATTTACAGTCTAAGAGTCCATAACAAAGTGAGTATTCAAGAAAAGGCAGTTATCTTTATATATTTAGGGTTCCCTAAGACAGGATTTTGAAAGAAAAGATTAAGCAATTAAAAATTCAGGAAATAAACAGTATATCATAGGCCTAACACTGCAGAGAGAAGAAAATAATCTAACTATGACACCCCTAAGTGGTGAATCTTATAGAAACTGAGAGGTTAGCACATATAAACTATTATATAGAGACTGGATAAACAATAAGGTTCTACTGTGTAGCATAGGGAATTATATTCAGTATCCTGTGATAAACCACAATGGAAAAGAATATGAAAAAGAATATATATATGTATAAGGGAATCACTTTGCTATATAGTAGAAATTAACACAACATTGGAAATCAACTATACTTCAATAAAATCAGTTAAGAAATCAAGACTTAGTGAGGTTAAAGGGACATGGATAAATGCTGTACAATGCAATGGTTTCAGAACCTAGACCCCAACCCATCACATGTAATTCCCCTTCTGTGGGTTTCTCCTTTTTGCTGCCTCAAAAGTTTAAGATGTGGCCCCTTACCATGAACAGACTTTTGCAATCTCTTAAAGGCATAAGACATATGCATAAAACAATTAGAGAATAATAAAAATACAATCAAGTGCAATATATGTCTTACAGCTAAAGAGTAGTTTGGAAGGTCAACAAGGTGAGAAATCACAGGCTAGAGGATATGGATGTTTTATTAAGAACAACTTTGAAAATAGCTCTGAAAGATAATTAGGCTTACAGAATTTTTCTTTGGTTCCCAAAGTTCATGTTGGCTTTGTCCACATTCATCAGGGCCTTTTGCTCTCTTTTCTTTCTTTCTAGTTTTACTACTACTCATACTGGCCAATAGGATGCAAGCATCTAATTGCAGCAAATTCTTATACATTCCAAGTGACCCCCACAAAATAGGTTGCCATGGTAACCAAACAAAAAGGGATTGGAAAACAGAAGTAAAGTATATTTACTTAATGTCTGATGGGCTCTCTGCACAATTTTCATGAGACCTGTTGCTGGCTTTCTTTCAGGTTTGGGTGCCAGTCACCACTTATATTTTAAGCCATTAAAAGATTAAAAACTTCATGTGGCCTTTCTAATATAGAAAACTGTACTGAGTAGTGACGTTACCAATATTAATTTTTAAGTATATAAATCTTATTTAGAAATGTTGATTTATTACATAGAATTAACACAGGAGCTTGCAGTTCTTGTCAATGGAATTGAAGTGAACAGAAGGCTCATTTGATGATGGTAAAGAGTCTTAAGAATGCTACAAGAAAAGGAAGTGACAGTAGATTTGAAACAATTTTGTTAAAGGCCCTCCTATTTGTTTTGCCACATCAATAATAAAGATGTTCACTAACCAGTTGAAATAGAGACTTCATTGATAATTATTTTATGTAGAAAGTCTTAATTTATAGACTACATAATTAACAATTTATTGTGTTCTGGCTAATTTTAATCCTTTCGTGAAGGGGAAGATTTTGACAATGAAACAAAATCATTTAGGCTCATAAAATAAGTCTAACGTTTTCTGAATTGGGGACTAGGACCCACACTCTACATCCCATCCATTGTCTTGGTACCTCTTTGAAGTGCAAAAACATCAGAACTTCAAAGGCAATCCAGAAAGATGGCATCTGCAGCTTTTGGCCAACTCTGGAAATGTAGACAAATTTGCTAGGGGTGTTGGCATAATTGACTTGTCATTTTAAAATTTATTTATCATTATTTTTATGTATTTTTACTTATTTTAAATTTTATTTTGTTTTATTTTCTAGGCTACACTGTGTGGCATGCAGGATCTTAGTTCCCCCACCAGAAACTGAACCCATGCCCCCTGCATTAGGAGCTTGGGGGCTTCCCTGGTGGCTCAGATGGCAAAGAATCCGCCTGCAATTCTAGAGATCTGGGTTCGATCCCTGGGTTGGGAGGATCCCCTGGAGAAGGGCATGGCAGCCCATTCTGGAGTGCTTGTCTGGAGAATACCCATGGACAGAGGAGCCTGGCAGGCTACAGTCCATGGGGTTGCAAAGATTTGGATACGACTGAGCAAGCACCCATAACTTCTTTGCAGATTCTAGGTTAGTTCTCTTATTCTAGCAGCTGAGCATATGATTCTTGGAGCGAGATTTTTCTTCAGTGAAGGGATTTGCCGTTTAGGAGTAGAGATGACACAATGTCAAGCTAATTCTGCTCTAGGGTCACAAGGAAAAAAAGGTAAAAAGAAAAAAAAAATACAAGTTTCCCCCATATAAATACCACTTGCTTGTAACAACAATAACAGAATACACAGAAGAATGTTCATTATTTACTGGTCTTAATGCCTTAAATGTGATCTATGCTATTCTTGTACTTTGGGATGAATATCTATTCCCTCTGCCTTCCAAACTGGGCTGTTTACGTGAAGGATGGTTATGCAGCCTTCACCAGCATCATCAACATCTGGCTACCATGTTGCCACAAAGGAAGAATTAGAGCCAACGTGAAGGCTAATTCCTATTTGGAATGTTTGTCTATTGCAACCTCCAATTCAGTCATTCTTTGGGAAGGAGGTGGCAAGTTCGAGTGGATTTTGGAGTTAAGATCCAGTAAGAACAATGGTCAGTGAGCTCCAGCATAAAGGTTAACGGAGGCAGATTTTATTCTGAAGAGACAGATTGGTAGATACGTTCTGATGTTAAAGTCCCTGCATGTGTTATCTAGTTCATGTAAACGCTGCTCAGCAGCAGCATTTAAATACTTGGTTTTCTAACTTAGGAAATAATTGATATTGATTTTTCCTTACTTAACTAGAATTCATTCATTTGTTCCATTTCTGTCCAGTGAGCAAAAATGCTTTACAGCTTTTCCTGGGTGTAGTCTTAATTAATAGTCTTAATAATCTGAAACATTTATTTAGAGTCTTCAATAAGTGACCTAAAGATAATTTAAAAAATTGCTCCCCTGGCAACAACAACCTCCTCTCCTCTTGCCAACACCCCCAGCAGCCTTTTCAAGATAGCAAAAAGGGGCTAGTGGGATGACCTCAGCTGCTTTCCGTTTTTTCATTTGTTAACCCGAGTCTGCTGAGCCTTGTCAATAAGTCCTTTAAGTGTCCAAAGGAATCCCTGTCTTTCCTCAGCTTCCTCTCTCCCAAGGAGCCCATTATCTCTATTAGCCTGCCATAGAGAAAGAAGACATTCGTGACATGCTGTAACTTCTCTGAAGTCAAGGATGCCTTCAAAAGCGAAGTTTGGGTGGTTAGGGAGGGGAAGTGGCATAGGGACAATGGGTAGGAGGGAAGGAATTGTAAGCAAAGGGACAGTGGGAGGATTGGCCGGTTCTTCCGGGCATTCTGTGAAGCCTGTTTGGAGGCAGTGAAGAAAGTAAAATTCAGACGCATCTTTTAAAAAATGCTGTAAAGGTTCTGACTTCTTAAGCTGATTACCTAAGGAATAAAGATGAGAGAAATAATGCCAGTCAGTGGGCCAGGTATGAACCCAACCCTATTTTCACTTATGTTTGCTAATTTTTAAAGGGATCATTACAGTCTCTATTTGGCAGTACACCAGAGGAACCAAAATGGGAGAGGTACAGCATCACATAGGGCTTCCCTGGTGGCTCAGATGGCAAAGAATCTGCCTGCAATGCAGGAGACCCAGGTTCGATTCCTGGGTCAGGAAGATCCCCTGAAGAAGGAAATGGCAACTCACTCCAGTATTCTTGCCTGGAGAATTCCATGGACAGAGGATCCTGGCAAGCTACAGTCCGTGGGGGTCACAAAGAGTCAGACACAACTGAGCGATTCACACACACACACACACAAACACACACACAGAGTCAGACACGACTGAGTGATACACACACACACACACACACACACACACACACACACACACACACACACACACACACACACACACACACACACACACACACACACACACACACACACACACACACACACCATAACATGGTTGTGGTCCTGGACCAAGACTTAGGTAGGTTTCCTCAAATGCTATCCCAGTTAGAGGCGTATGGACTCCAGAAACACCTATTCTGACAAGAAGTCATAGATTAAAAAAAAAAAAAAATGAAGTTTACACCTTAAATAGCTTTGGGTTAAATGTGATTAAGAAGGAGGGAAATTATGAAGAGAGAAGGCAAGAAATTTTTTCTCAGTGGACTCATATTTCATTTCTAAAACTCAGGCAGTTGCTTCTCTTACTCACATGTCATGCAAGTATTTTCTTAGGGAATTGGGGACAAAATTTCCACTTCTAAGGAATCGAAGATTGAAGACTAAGTGACTTTACTATTTAAAAAATAACTTTTTCCACGTACAAAAACAATCTATGTCCATTATAAAAAATTAGGGATGAATTAATGAGTTTCACACTGGGGAAGATGTGATGGTAAGATTCTCTGGTCATTTTTTAAGAGTGAAAAAATGGTTTGAAAGAACTGAAGCAGTTTTCATATATGTTTGACTTGTAGTGAGGGGCCAAGCAGAATGTTGAGCCTTCCTGCAAGGCTGAGGTTGTTCTGATTACGACCTGGCTCAGGAGACTGTCACAAGAGTTTAAGGATTAAGAATCTGGGAGGCAGCAGTGTTACCACTATTAGGTACATTTGGTCCATGGTGTTACCAAATTAGATTCATTTGGCCCACCCGCCCCAAATTAAAAATGAGGTTTACAGCTGAGAAAGAGTATACTGACAAAGCAATCAAGCGAGGAGACTGGAAAACAAGCCTCTGAGCTGCCTCCCTGAAGGTGTGGGGGTGGGGATATTTATGGACCGAGCAGGGTGGTCTTAGGGGAAGGGGGGAAGTTGATTGGAGGCAGGGGGAAGGTGAGGGATTTGGTATTCTACACAGTGTATGTAGGTTAGATGTTTCTGCATATCAAAATGGAGGCGCTGAGCCGTGATTGGAGAACGGAGTTTTCAAGTCCTCTGACGTCACCAGGTGAGGTTTAAGACGTCCACGCAGGCTCAGTTTTAGGGTCCGGGGTCTCAGCCTGCCCCAGCTGGCCTGCATTGGACAGGAGCTGACTACAGGTTCCTGTAAACCAAGTGGATTGTATGAAGCTGGGAAGGTATGCAATTCAAGAGAAAATAGAAAAGGGGTGGGGGGAAGCTAAGTAAACTGAGGTTAATCAATGAAGAAAGGATTTTAGCAAGCTATTCCCTTCTCTGTTCTGTAAGACAAGCTTAAGAATTTCTGTTATCAACTTCTGTTAACTCTATGGGACACCGTTTCAGTGGTGTGGTTCATCTTGGCGTCAAGTTTGAGTGATGGTGGGACTTAATTTTGGACTATTCTGGTGAGTGGGAATGCTGTGTGTTTGTGAATAATTCAAAAATCCAGGGGTTCTTCAAGTGAGTTTGGAAAAAGAAAATTTGTGAACATCTTAACTGGTTGGTTCCTTTTCTGTTTCTTCTCAGACATACCTGCTTAGAAGGAAAAATTAGGAGCTACTCTAACTTTTTTTCTTCTGTCTTTCATTTGCCCTGACTAGGAAAAGAGGTGCTGCAGACTTGGTTTGGTTATTATACCTTCAAAAATTAATTGCAATTCAAGATGTTTTCTTACGAGAATTAGTACCCAGGGCCATAATGTAACATCTGTTTTGTATAATCAAAATATTCTTGTGCTGAGCTAAAATGCCCTTTTAGTGCTTTGGGGGTGTTACCTGAGGCAGTGCTTTATCTGTTTCTATGAGAAAAGGGCTTTGAGAAAGCTTCTCAGAGGAAGGTGTAAACCTCAGAACAATTGGAAACAAATGGTACCCACTTCCTCTCCCACCCAGAATGTCTTCTGCAAGCTTGCCCAGGAACCAGAAAGGGAAGGAGACCTAACTACACTTTCATCTGGAGGTTGGAAGCTGGAGAGAGGATTGAATTGCCAGTGAACTTTGCACTGTGATTTCATATTGAATTGGCTGCATCTGTGCCACCTGTTGATGGCATGATTGGAGCATTAGTCCTGGCTCAGCCTCGGCACCATTGATATCTCTGCTTAACGTCACCCCGGGGGAGGCTTTGTTAGAAGACCAGTCACTTTGCCTGGGCAATGGTGTACATTGGTGCCCCATTCAACCCTTTTTTCCGACATTAGCACATTTGAATGGGCCACCAGTGAAGCCATTCAGCGAGAACATGCAACCAGGGTTTCTGGGTGGCCCGGGGCTGAGCTGAGAATTCTCGTTAATGGACTGTGAGACTTAGCCCATTGAGGTACATGAACTCAGTGACCAAAGAAAAGTGAGACAAAGATATCCCTCACAGGAACATGTAGGTCAGAAGTGGACAAAAGCAGACATGGACCAGTCAAAGTTTTTGATTACTGAGCTGAAAAGGGAACACGGATCCCTGTGGGGTTGCTCCGCAAGAGCTATTTGACAGAAATCTCAAAAATGCCCTCACACTCTGAGAGGGAGGCATTTACCAGAATTGCAGGCGGTGTGTGAAGTTATTTTAAAAATGTTTTTTCCTTCCACTTGTCTTTGTGGTAATTTCCTATTTGGCAGTACTTAGAAAAGGGCCCCGATAACTAGAATGAGAAGAAAGGATTGCAAAATTGAACTAGAAAAAGCATGCTTAGAAGTGAAAGGTGATCATGGGCAGCATTCCCAATGTCGCTGGTACTGAGTTATTTTCAGGGTCTAAAGGGAACAGAAAGTGTGTTTGGGGAACCAGAATTTGTGCATGTTTAGTATTATAATATTAGTAGATTTCATTTTTACTCTTAAGATAAAGGATAAAAAATACATTGTTTAGAAATTTTACAAAAATACAAAAGAATAACTGAAAAAGGTTAAGGAATCGTTTGTGATCTATCTACATGATTAATTATAATAATAGCTTGCTTAATACTGATTAACCCTACACTGTTGCTTCTCAATTCTATGGGAGAGACATTCGTCCCGTATTTAGATATGTCATATATATAAATGTCTAAAGAACTAATACTCAGATGCATGTGAAATTTGAAAAGTGTTCTGTAATTTTTTCAAGATGATATTTTAATAACTATATGAAATACTTTATTCCAAACCAACTTTATTAAAATCAGAATTTTTACAAGTTTTTGAGATAACAATATGTTTTAAAATATTCAGAATTTTGATTTTGTGAGATTTGGGGAACCTAATAATACCTGTAATCTTGTTCCATAAAAGGAGCTGAGAAGAAGCTGTGTGTGTGTGTGTGTGTGTTTAAATCCTGTCCTAAGTAAGGGAATGATTTTTATGCTGGACGTATTCTACTTTAAAATGTGTGACTGAGGGACTTCTCTGGTGGTCTTATAGTTAAGAGTCTGCTTTGCATTGCAAGAGATGCAGGTTTGATCCCTGGTCTGGGAACTAAGATCACAGAAGGAGCAACTAAGCCTGCAAGTCGAAATCACCACAACGGAGATCCCATATGCTGCAATTAACACCCAGTGCTGCAAAATAAATAAATAAATGTTTAAAAAAAAAAAAAAGTGGGACTGAAGGAAAAGGAAGACTCATACCTTGAGATCATATCCATTGAGTCATATACCTTTATATACCTTGAGTCATATCCATTTATATTGAAACAGAATTTTATGAGGTTGGGGGCTTCTGGGTCCATTTAGCCTATTGTAGCCATAGTATGATTGAGGCCTCCAGAGGTTTAGGAGTTTGCCAGAGACCCACTTAATATGTGCACTTAAAAGTCGCACTTTATCTCGTGGGCATTGTTTCATTACAACAGTAATAAATCTTTCTTTGTTAAAGGCTAGAATCCTTACATTTAGAAGCTGTTTTACCTCATATTGGGATTTCCCTGGGGCTCAGATGGTAAAGCGTCTGCCTACAGTGCAGGAAACCTGGGTTCGATCCCTGGGTTGGGAAGATCCTCGGACGAAGGAAATGGCAATCCACTCCAGTACTCTTGCTTGGAAAATCCCATGGATGGAGGAGCATGGTAGGCTACAGCCCATGGGGTCACAAAGAGTTGGACATGACTGAGCAAGTTCACTTTACCTCATATTGAGTTGACTAAATGTAAAATTGATTTACATGCTATCTCTGTTTATATGTCTGTCTTGGTTATGATACTTTTGTTATATGTTTCCTAAACTTTCAAAGAGTGCTAGTAAAAGATAACAGGAACAATTTCAAAACTCAACTTTTCTCCTAAAAACCTTTGTAACAGTTTTGCTTTGCCCTTTTTTTTGTTGTTAAGCATTTCTAAAATTAATTCCCTTTCTTTCCACCTTTGTATTAAGAAATGTTTAATTTCCTTTAGGTATATTTCCTGTCTAGGTCACTTCTGTTTCTTCTGTCTTCCTGTGCATGCGTGTGTGTTCAGTTGTGTCTGACTCGATGCAACCCTGCAGCCCGTCAGCCTCCTCTGTCCATGGGATTTTCCAGGCAACAATACTGGAGTAGGTTGCCATTTATTTCTCCTTTAAGCCACTTCAAAATGTGTGGTAAAACAATTTTGTCAATCTCTGTGATCCAGAGCAACTTGCCTCTGGAAATGCTTCCCTCTGGGTCCTCCATTGCTTTCTAGAGAAGGGGTCCAGAATATGCCACCCCCAAATGTGCCACTTTGGCATAAAGATTATTTTGTGGCAGTTGAGGAAGCCACAGGAAATGTTCTCTACCATACTCCCTCAGGCCTGAAAAAAAAAAAAAAGGCATAACTCTCCCTTTGTAAACATGACATAAATTTGTAGAGGCGTCCCCTCTCTTACCTGGAGACAGCTCTGGGTGGGTCTCTACAACAAATCATGTTAAACAGCCAGCTTCCCACAACTCATCGCTCCCGGGAGCTCTTGCCTGCTTTTCTGTGTCTAGTCACTCCTCCTCAGTTTTGTTCTTCGTTAAAATGGTTGAGAAGCATTCCCCTCCCCTGTTTGCTTCTTTCCATTTTAACTTTTTCTGTGAAGCCCTCATGTCTGTAAAATACTAACATCTATAAAGTTTGTATGCCTTTTCTCCTGTTCCCTTTTTTCTGTTTGATTCACAGGCCCCCATGTTCGGAATCTGAGAGGATAGAGGAAAAGTTTTTTCTTTCCCTACACTAGGTAATCACTAAATTTTCTCTTCTGTTCCAATCAAGCCTGTTATATTGCTTTTTCTCCTCCAGTTTCCAGCTCTTTAGTGCATTGTTCTTCCATGTTGTCTTACCCAGCAGTTTTCCTCTCATTTGCATCCTTTTCAGTTCAGTACAGTTCAGTCGCTTAGTCAGGTCCAATTCTTTGTGATCCCGTGGACTGCAGCATGCCATGCTTCCCTGTCTGTAACCAGCTCCTGGAGCTTGCTCAAACTCATGTCTGTCGAGTCAGTGATGCCATCCAGCCATCTCACCCTCTGTCGTCCCCTTCTCCTCCTGCCTTCAATCTTCCCCAGCATCAGGGTCTTTTCCAAAGATTCAGTTCTTCGCATCAGGTGGCCAAAGTACTGGGGCTTCAGCTTCAGCATCAGTCCTTCCAGGGAATATTCAGAGTTGGTTTCCTTTAGGATAAATTGGTTGGATCTCCTTGCAGTCCAAGGGACTCTCAAGAGTCTCCTCCAGTACCACAGTTCAAAAGCATCAATTCTTCAGTGCTCAGCTTTCTTTATAGTCTAACTCTCAAACTCATACATGACTACTGGAAAACCTTTGTCGGCAAAGCAGTCTCTGCTTTCCATTATCTGTCTAGGTTGGTTATAGCTTTTCTTTCAAGCAGCAAGCGACTTTTAATTTCATGGCTGCAGTCACTATCTGCAGTGATTTTGGAGCCCAGAAAAATAAAGTCTCTCACTGTTTCCATTGTTTCCTCATCGATCTGCCATGAAGTGATGGGACCGGATGCCATGATCTTTGTTTTTTGAATGTTGAGTTTTAAGCCAGCTTTTTCACTCTCCTCTTTCACTTTCATCAAGAGGCTCTTTAGGTCTTCTTGATGAGTTTGATTAGTTTTTCTTTTCAGTTAAAAATTTTAGATCTCAAATGCCGTATTATTAGTTAGAAATGTTTTGGCAATGAGTGAATGTGATCCCACTATCATGTCGCCTCTGTTATTTTTGGAGGGCATGTCTTAGGGTAAAACGAATGGGAATTCATTTGTAAAATGTTAGTCTATCTTTTCCACAAGCAATAAAGTCTTTGGGTTTTAAAGGACAATGGATTTAGATATCTAAATTTTGTTTGAAGATACTGTTAAAGCAAAGTTGAGATGAATCAGTTGATTACTGTCTGGAAATTTTAAAGCTTTCTCATACATCAATTAATGGGTAAAAGGGTTAGTTTGGGTTTCCATATCTTTACTTTTCCATGTAAGAAACTGCTGGGTTTGGGTTTATTATATTAATAATATAATAATAATTTCCATTTAGCCAATGATACTGTGTATGAAGAACTGATTCAGCATTTGACATCCATTCTGTTATTGAATCCTCATAACAATCCTATAAAATAAGTACTTTATCATCTCTGTTTGACAGACAAGGAAACTTGAACTTTGAGAGGTTAAGTGACTTGCCCATGGTTACCTGGCTATTAAGTGGGAAATTGAATAATTTTTGGAAGTGGTCTCAACCTGGTTCCTTTGAAGAAACAAAACCATCATTAGTAATTATATTTTACTATGCTCTGTGAATGTCTTTCCCTTTATACTTCATTGATGACACATGGTGCTTTTCCAGCAGTTCAAGGTCTGTAAGGGCACAGCCAAGGGCAGGGAAATGGTACTTGGATAAGTCATATTACTAGGGTTGCAGCTAAGATCTAAGGCCAGAGGGGCCATTGTGGCTGGAGGATTGTGGGAAGGGGCATACTCAGCATTCCAACCAATGCCTGGGTACTTTTTTAATTTGAATTTCTTCTTCAGCATCGGCCACTGGCTAGATATGTGCTAACATGTTCTTATTCTCATATTCTGATGCTCACTGATTCTGATTTCTGGTCCCACACTTCTCCATTTCTTTTAGAGTTCAAATGGTCTGCTTTCTGATTCAGTTTCTCTAGGAGACATATGAAAATATTTTCTGAATTGTAGAAGTCCAAATTATCAAATAATGCAATACTATGGTTACATTTCTGCTGTTTAGATGATTATTCTGCTGTGAAACCTCACCCAAACTTCTGGTTTAGTAAAGGTCACCTTTACAGTTTTAATCAACTGAAAAAAGAGCCACATTAGGTATAATTATAAATTTTTATAAAGTAAAGCAAAACTATGTCACATTTTAGGTTAACAGATGGGGTTCATGACACGCTGCCACCAAATATGGTATTTTGTTATATTGAGTATTTTAAACTGAAGGAATTTGAGAAACCAGCATGTGTAAGAAGGACCTTCTGACCTTCCCCTGAAAAAGATAAAAAATTTCATGTTAGAGATGCCCTCATTATGTCTGGAAGAAAGGAGCATCCTTATCTCTTAAGATCTAGGGACCAGAGAGGATTTTGGATGAACAGTCATTGCTGAGCTTCCCTATCTACTTGTTTCATGCCCTTTGTCCTCTGATGCTTTTTCACGACTTTCTGTTCTTCATCAAACCTAATTAAAAATGCTCAGGTTTAACCATTTCTTTGGGTCTTCCTTTTGAAGGTTCCCATGTCACATGAAAAGTATGCTAAATAAATTTGTATGCTTTTCTTTTGTTAATCTTTAAAAAAAAATTTTTTTTTCTGTGTGACTTAAACTTCATTACCATATTCTTTTTTTTTTGTGGATGACTAACATGGATTTATAGCATTTATTTATTTTAAAATTATTATTTAAAAAAAATTTTGGCCACACTGTGCCACATGTGGGATCTTGGTTTCCCCACTAGGGATTGAACCTGTGCCCCATGATGTGAAAGTACAGGGTCTTAACTGCTGGACCACCAGGGAAGTCCCTGTTAAATCTGTCTTTTGTTATAGGGGTCCCAGTCAAGAACTTAGAAGGGTAGAGAAGAAAGATGTTTTTCTTTGCTGATACAGCCTACATAAAAGTCTTACAGATTGTCTGAAATTGGTTTCTACTTTCTCTCAGAGACATGAGGATAAGCATTGCTCGTATGAGAAGGATGATGTCAAAATGCAAACCTGGCTTTACCTTACACTCCAGCTTTCTCCAGAGAGGCTAGAAACTTGGCAATGATGGCTGGTACCATTTCACTCAGGAGATACACAAACAAAACATGAGCTTTTACAATCACCCTAGGAATTTTAAAAAATCTTGAGGCCAGGGTCTACCCCAGACTCAGTTCAGTTCAGTTGCTCAGTCGTGTCCAACTCTGCAACCCCATGGACCATAGCATGCCAGGCCTTCCTGTTCATCACCAACTCCCAGAGTTTACCCATACTCATGTCCATTGAGTTGGTGATGCCATCCAGCCACCTTATCCTTTGTCGTCCCCTTCTCCTCCTGCCCCCAATCTTTCCCAGCATCAGCGTCTTTTCAAATGAGTCAGCTCTTCGCATCAGGTGGCCAAAGCACTGGAGTTTCAGCTTCAACATCAGTCCTTCCAATGAACACCCAGGATTGATATCCTTTAGGATGGACTGGTTGGATCTCCTTGCAGTCCAAGGGACTCTCAAGAGTCTTCTCCAACAGCACAGTTCAAAAGCATCAGTTCTTTGGTGCTCAACTTTCTTTATAGTCCAACTCTCACATCCATATATGACTACTGGAAAAACCATAGCCTTGACTAGACGAACATTTGTTGGCGAAGTAATGTCTCTTTTTAATATGCTGTCTGTACCCCAGACTAATAACTAAATAAAAATATTTGGAGGTAGAGTCCAGGCATCAGATTTTTCTGAAAGCTTCCTGAGTGATGCCAATGTATAGCCAGGGTTGAGAAGCACCGGTCTAGCATCACATGTAGATCAGAAATTACCATATAACGTGGTACAAGGTCCTTTGGGAGATGGAGACATTAGAGTTAAGACTTGGACCTTGCCTTTTAATGTGGTTCAAAACACTGTTGCCACAAAAATGGTTACTAATAATGCAGTGTGGTCACTTGTTATTGGTAACTGATTGGTAAGTGAGAGAGGTATGTAATGGTGACTAAATAGCCTCCAATTCCTACCCTCATCCTTCCAGGTAAAAATAATCACTGTCTCCTGTGTGCCAGACAGTTTATCTGCCTCATTTCATCTTCTCAACTGCTTATCACTTAGCAGTATTCTCATTTTACCACAGAAAACTAAGGCTTGGTGATACTGTTACTTGTGGAAGGTCTGAGCAACAGGCTTGGAAAGTAGGTCTATGGGGACCAGCATCCATGCTCTCTAACCATTAAGTTGTACAGTTTGGTTTTGGTAGGTGCCTGGGCAGTAGCAGTTAGGGTGAGCTGTGTGCCATAAAATGTTTGACATTTTATATATTTACATTTTTTATTTTTTAAACTGTGTATTTTGAGAAATTCCAAACCCCAGGAAAGCTGAATGAATAGGACACTAAATGCTGTATAAATCCCTTTCTGGAATTTATTTGATGGTTTTCTCATTATTAGATACAGATTAAATATTCATGGCAAGGATACTGGATGAAAGAAAGTGAAATCGCTCAGTTGTGTCTGATTCTTTGCAACCCCATGAACTGTGGCCTACAAGGCTCCTCCATCCATGGAGTTTTCCAGGCAAGAGTACTGGAGTGGGTTGCCATTTCCTTCTCCAGAGGATCTTCCCTACCCAGGGATGGAACCTGGGTGTCCTGCATTGCAAGCAGATGCTTTTACCATCTGAGCCATGAGGGAAGGATGCTGGATAGCTGACGTATAATTCTTAGTGGATCCATCAAGAGGTTCATATCAGATTGTCCCATTATTGGTGATGCTAAGTTTGCTCATTTGATTAAGTTGGTATCATACCTAAAATCCTTGTTGTACAGTTAACCTATGTGGTGATACTTTAAAACCAATAGTTCTTTACCCTTTGGTTTTAGCATCTGTTATGATTTTTACACTGTGGGTTGAAAATAGGGATTTTCTATTTCTATCATTTTCTTGGCATTCATTAGTTGGTACATTAGTTGCCTCTGGCTGCCACAACAAACTACCACAGCTTTGGGTGGCTTAAACAACAGAAATATATTTTCTCACGGTTCTGGAAGCTAGAAGTCCAAGACCAAAGTGTCGTCAGGGTTGGTGTCTGGTGAATCCTCTCTTCTGGCTTGTAGGCAGCTGTCTTCTAAAGGTGTCCTCACTGGACTCTCCTGTGTGACTTGGGGAGGGAGAGAACCCTTTGGTAGATTAAAGCTCTACGCTGTGACCTCATTTAACCTTAATTACCTTCCTACAGGTCCCGTCTTCAAATACAGTCACATTGGGAGTTAGCGCTTCAGCATATGGACTTTGGGTGGGAGACAGTTCGATTATAACCAATGGTGTTCTGTAAAACTGAGCTTTCTTCTCCCCACCCCTGCCCTCCTCCTCTTCCTTCTCCACCCCTACCATTATTTTCTCCTTCTTCTGAGTTTCATAATGGATTCATGGAGTTATTTTTCATCAACTGTACTATGACCTGTATCTGTCATTTTTCACAGTGATCAAATTGTTCAAGATGTGGCCAGTGGGAACTTCTTCAAACCAGCACCAGTATGTTTCCATATGACTCTATTGACATTGCCTTCTTCTTCTTTTTTTTTTTTTAAATTTTTTTTTAAAATTTTTTTATTAGTTGGAGGCTAATTACTTCACAACATTTCAGTGGGTTTTGTCATACATTGATATGAATCAGCCATAGATTTACACTTATTCCCCATCCCGATCCCCCCTCCCATCTCCCTCTCCACCCGATTCCTCTGGGTCTTCCCAGTGCACCAGGCCGGAGCACTTGTCTCATGCATCCCACCTGGGCTGGTGATCTGTTTCACCATAGATAGTATACATGCTGTTCTTTTGAAACATCCCACCCTCACCTTCTCCCACAGAGTTCAAAAGTCTGTTCTGTATTTCTGTGTCTCTTTTTCTGTTTTGCATATAGGGTTATCGTTACCATCTTTCTAAATTCCATATATATGTGTTAGTATGCTGTAATTTCTTTATCTTTCTGGCTTACTTCACTCTGTATAAGGGGCTCCAGTTTCATCCATCTCATTAGGACTGGTTCAAATGAATTCTTTTTGACGGCTGAGTAAAATTCCATGGTGTATATGTACCACAGCTTCCTTATCCATTCATCTGCTGATGGGCATCTAGGTTGCTTCCATGTCCTGGCTATTATAAACAGTGCTGCGATGAACATTGGGGTGCATGTGTCTCTTTCAGATCTGGTTTCCTCAGTGTGTATGCCCAGAAGTGGTATTGCTGGGTCATATGGCAGTTCTATTTCCAGTTTTTTAAGGAATCTCCACACTGTTTTCCATAGTCGCTGTACTAGTTTGCATTCCCACCAACAGTGTAAGAGGGTTCCCTTTTCTCCACAGCCTCTCCAGCATTTATTGCTTGTAGACTTTTGGATAGCAGCCATCCTGACTGGTGTGTAATGGTACCTCATTGTGGTTTTGATTTGCATTTCTCTAATAATGAGTGATGTTGAGCACCTTTTCATGTGTTTGTTAGCCATCTGTATGTCTTCTTTGGAGAAATGTCTGTTTAGTTCTTTGGCCCACTTTTTGATTGGGTCATTTATTTTTCTGGAATTGAGCTGCAGGAGTTGCTTGTATATTTTTGAGATTAATCCTTTGTCTGTTTCTTCATTTGCTATTATTTTCTCCCAATCTGACGGCTGTCTTTTCACCTTACTTATAGTTTCTTTTGTAGTGCAAAAGCTTTTAAGTTTCATTAGATCCCATTTGTTTAGTTTTGCTTTTATTTCCAATATTCTGGGAGGTGGGTCATAGAGGATCTTGCTGTGATTTATGTCAGAGAGTGTTTTGCCTATGTTCTCCTCTAGGAGTTTTATAGTTTCTGGTCTTACATTTAGATCTTTAATCCATTTTGAGTTTATTTTTGTGTATGGTGTTAGAAAGTGTTCTAGTTTCATTCTTTTGCAAGTGGTTGACCAGTTTTCCCAGCACCACTTGTTAAAGAGGTTGTCTTTTTTCCATTGTATATCCTTGCCTCCTTTGTCAAAGATAAGGTGTCCATAGGTTCGTGGATTTATCTCTGGGCTTTCTATTCTGTTCCATTGGTCTATATTTCTGTCTTTGTGCCAGTACCACACTGTCTTGATGACTGTGGCTTTGTAGTAGAGTCTGAAGTCAGGCAGGTTGATTCCTCCAGTTCCATTCTTCTTTTTCAAGATTACTTTGGCTATTCGAGGTTTTTTGTATTTCCATACAAATTGTGAAATTCTTTGGTCTAGTTCTGTGAAAAATACCGTTGGTAGCTTGATAGGGATTGCATTGAATCTATAGATTGCTTTGGGTAGAATAGCCATTTTGACAATATTGATTCTTCCAATCCATGAACACGGTATGTTTCTCCATCTGTTTGTGTCCTCTTTGATTTCTTTCATCAGTGTTTTATAGTTTTCTATGTATAGGTCTTTTGTTTCTTTAGGTAGATATACTCCTAAGTATTTTATTCTTTTTGTTGCAATGGTGAATGGTATTGTTTCCTTAATTTCTCTTTCTGTTTTTTCATTGTTAGTATATAGGAATGCAAGGGATTTCTGTGTGTTAATTTTATATCCTGCAACTTTACTATATTCCTTGATTAGTTCTAGTAATTTTCTGGTAGAGTCTTTAGGGTCTTCTATATAGAGGATCATGTCATCTGCAAACAGTGAGAGTTTCACTTCTTCTTTTCCTATCCGGATTCCTTTTACTTCTTTTTCTGCTCTGATTGCTGTGACATTGCCTTCTTCTTGAATAAGATGTTCTAAGTCTACCTTGTGTTTCTCCTATCCCAATCATTTCTGGAATCGGTCATTTCTCTAAGGAAACCTTGTTCCTTTTGGTGGGAGATGGTATTTAGAAACACTATCTTTGAGCTTGTGTTGCTGGCAATGATTACCTTGTGAATCTGTTATTTTAAATAGATTTCTCCATATGGTAGCTATAAAAACTGTACCAAAAAAGACTTTATTGAATTAGAGATTAACTCTTCGAGGGTACAATCAGGCATTTAGTAAGCATTTGAAAAGCCTTTGAGTGGCTTGGAATGTAGCATGTACTTAGTAAATAAATATTGATAAATGAATGAATAAATGGCCTTGAATTATGGGGTTTGCTTGGTTTGCTGGGAGGAGAATTTGCCCAAGCTGTAGTGAGTGGAGGAGACTGACTTCATTCCTTGTACATGTGTTTATACATGGATCTTATCTGCATTTTTTCAGTGTGTAGCTGTCTCTCCTGTTAAGAAGAAAAATCCAGATTCCTACCTCCAGACCCTTTATAAGCTCTTACACTGTTTCCCCAGGAAGTGATTCCTTGGAGCCTCTAACTTCTTATCAGTGGTTCTCAGAGCATCCCTTCAGACTTCTAGGGGGATGAGATAACTTATCCTGAAAAGATACTTGAAAAGAAATATTTTTTCCTGTTTAAAAAAAATAGCTAGCTAAGGAATATTATTTTTTCACAGATGAAGAGAATCGAGTTAAAATGAAGCTAGGAATACAGATTTCAGAGCTCTTGAGACTCTCATATATTTAATACCTATCCCAAGGAACAAGGATTCAGTCACAACCACTCTTTGAGGATCTATTTACTGTCAAAGTGTAATTGGATTTTGATATAGCAGTTCATTTTAGTGGGGGTGGGCAAGGGAAGGTGATTACAAAGTAACAAAATGTAAGTGATGATACCTTTGATTTTTTTTTTTTTTCTTTCCTGCTCCTGGATCTTAACAGATACTGGGAGTAAACCCCTTATCCCCCACAGTAGTCTTAGAAAACAAGGCATACACTTCAACTACTTCTGCTGTGAATAATCCATTGAAGCCAAACAGTATTATACTAGATTCATCAGTGTTCACACAAAGGTCATATCCTTACATATCTCTTTGAATTTGTGGGACGCATATGGTGTACCACTTCTATAGAAGAAATATTTTCATTTTAGAATTCAACTTTTGTAACCTTTGGCAACATGTAGTATCAATGGCTCTTTGTTGTTCAAAAAAAAAGTAAAACTGTAAGCTATCCCCAAGGATATGCAGGGCGTTGCTATAGCAACAGAATCTGCCTCCTAGCACCACAAGAGAAGCTATGAATAAAAGATGGTGTTCTAAGGACAACAGAATAGAAGGGGTTGTTTCGATCCTTCCAATACCTGAAATTTGCTGTTATTTTGTTAAATGCAAAATAAAAATCTTGGGGAAAGGCCCAGTTCACTAAAGGGATGAATTTCTATATTGTACTTCAGATGTCATGGGGAAAAATATACACTTCCTGAATAGAGTCAGGCATGGTAGGAAGACCAGGAAAGGGCCGAAATGTTTGATTTATGCTTTTTTTTGTTTGTTTAATTTTTTACTTTGGATGAAAGAATTCAAAGACAAACATGCTACTCAGACATACAGAAAATAGGACTATTTAAAATTTGACCCAGCATAGTCTTTTTGTTATTTATAAGTTTTTTGGCCATGCTGCACTGCATGCAGGATTTTAGTTCCCTGACCAGGGATCAAACCCATACCCCCTACAGTGGGAACATGGAGTCTTAACCACCGGACCACCAGGAACGTCCCTGGTTCTGTATTTAAACATAGCACACTTTACATAAAATATAGGACAAAACAAAGTGCTGTAGTTTCAGCTTGCACTGTCTGTTCTGAATCCAGTTATTTTCATGTGTACCCACTTTGGTCACTGAGTTCTAGTTACTAGTGATTTCTCCATAACTGCCTATCTACCTACTAACCTAGCTATGTTATCTTATACTGGGTATTTTAGGACCCACATCTTAGGATGATGGATAGAGGTTTCAGATGATGCAGAAATAGATGAACTTTGACTCTGTCTCTGTCTCCCCACCAACACACCCACATACATGTATATATACTTGTATCTTTTCACAACTATATATCACATTTAGTTTTTAAGAAAAATCTTTTTTTATTGTGTGAGGTTATTGGTGGGTGAACTGTTATTCTGAAAAGAGGTAAAGAACTCACCCCTCTCTAAATGCTGATTTTCAATATATGTAGAGCTAAATTAAACTATTGCCAGAGATATGACTTCCCAGGTGGCACAGTGGTAAAGAATCCACCTGCCAATGCAGGAGACGCAAGAGACACAGGTTCGATCCCTAGGTTGGAAGACCCCCCTGGAGTAGTAAATGGCAACTCTCTCCAGTGTTCTTGCCTGGGAAGTTCCATGGACAGAAGGGCCTGGCAGACTACAGTCCATGGGGCCACAAAGAGACACAACTAAGCATGTGTGAGCACACACACAAGCTGTGATTATCAGAGCAAAGGGGCTGCTATGGACTGAATTATTTCTCCCCCACCCAAGTTGATATGTTGAAGCCCTAACCCTGAATGTGACTCTTATTTGGAGACAAGGCATCTGTGGAAGTGATTAAGGTTAAGTGAGGTTATAATGGTAGGACCTCGATCCAATACAAGTGTTCTTGTAAAACGAGAGACCAGAGCTTTCTCTGTCTGTGTGCATGTACTGAGGAAAGGCCATGTGATCACACAGTGAGAAACCAGCCATCTATGTCAGGAAAATAGGCCTCACTAGGAGGTAACCATGTTGGCATCCTAATATCAGACTTCCCATCTCTAGAACCGTGACAAAATAAATGTAAGGCGTTTAGTCCATGGCATTTTGTTACGGCAGCCCAAGCTGGCTGATATAGATTTAAAAACACTTGGTATGATTACTTAATTTTCTTTTTGAGTCCGAGTTTAAGGGGGGACAGGTATGCACATGATTCTCAAAGTTCTTCTAGGACTGGCCTTTTGTTACTGTCACCTTAACAACTTTACATAACTGGGAATCTGAAGGTTTCTAATACAGTTATTAAATGTGTTTAAAACATGTCTCTGAAACCTAGAAAAATAAGACCTTTCGTTTTAGTTGCAATAATTTTCCCACTTATTTTTGTGGTTGGATACAATTGCAGAAGCCTAACAAAAAGGCAGCATTTTGTTTTTCAATTTTATCTTAATTAGGGTACTGATTGACTACATTTGGGAGGATGGATTAATAGACTCTATATTAGTACTGATTTTATGAGGATAGATTCCAGACAACCATTGTCAAAATTTCAGAGATCTTTTCTTCTGTTCAGTGTTTTCCTCTCCTTGGATCTCCCTGTAAGTCAAAAGCTTCAAAGATTTTTTTTTTTTTAATTAGCAAGGAGTGTATTCAGTTGAGCTGGTTATAGGTCTTGATTGTTTCTCTTAGTCTTGAAATTAAGTGGCACACTAAAATGTTAATATTGAGGGGTGGGAACATGGATTATTCTTTTTCTCCTACTTTCCCACTTATTTTCTAAATTTTGTATAATAAACACTCATCATGAAACATAATAAAGTTGAAAAATATGAAGTATTAGAAGAACTTGTAAAAATCCTGTCTTCTTTCAGGAAGAATTTTGGGTGGTTTACAATAAAAGACATTTATACAATAAAGCTAGATGAGCTAGGAATTAGAAATCTAAAAGGAAGTAAATGCTGTAACCAATGAGATTTAGCATAGTTATGATAACTGAACATTAAAATTTAGCTCTGAGCTTCTTTATATCCAAGAAAAAAATGATGGATTAGAAAATGATCATTATCTGATCAAGAGAAAGAATATCATCTAAGTATACTTTGTGAAAGGATATTTTTTTGCTTGTTAAACTCCTAAAAGGAATTTTTCATAGTATGTTTTATTTGTGTAAAACATAAAAAGTATTTTCATATGCTTGTAAATATAGTGCAAATGTTTGGAAGATACTCAGGAAACTATTGATGGTAATATTAAGTTGTCAGACAGTTCTGCTGCCTAGCATACTTTCCCCTTACTTTGATAACAGTGTCCCTCTTCCTTAAGGGAACAGCTCCCCTTCTATTTTAGTTATGAGTTTCTGGGCACTGCCAACTGCAGTTACTCCTTTGACCCAAACCAAGCTAATCGGAGCATATCTCTGGGATATTTCTAAGGGAGACAAAAACCTCCCTTTTCTTGTTGGATAACAGTGATGCAGGGTATGTTCCGTCAGTCTTGTGAAGCCCTGTTCTTCACCACCCAAGATAACTAAGAATAACTAATGTGCATGTAGAAGCAGAGACCAGAAGCTCACTCCCCAGGCTCATTCCCTGGGGCCTTTGGTACCACTCTGGTTTCAGCAGTGTTTGCTTTGATTCCTTGCCTTATGCCTAGTGGCCTTCACGTCTTTTCTGGCATTTAACTTCCATCAAATTACAGATCTGTCACTGCAATAGAAAGAGTCTTGACTACTTGAACACCTCTGAGAGTTAGAATTGTATGGGCAAGAAAAGAAGGATATGGGAGTTTTTATATTGCTTGGGGAAAAAAAACTTTTTAAACAATAAGCACTTATTGTATTTGTAATAAAAATCCTACTGGAAATAAAGGCAGGAAAAATGTATCATGAAAAAATTTGTCTAGGGGACATTGAACAGTACAGAAGACAGTATCTCCAGAAAAGTAAATGCACTGGGCCTTTATTCAGGTGTCTAGTTCTTATGTTGAGCTTTGTTGCAGCCTGGGAATAACACCGAGGTGGTACTTGGTAGAGGAACTAAGCTAATGTGGTGCTCCACTAGTACTAAAGTAGCCTATGGAATGCTTAGAGGAGTGGACGGAGAACAAACCTCAGGCTGTGAGCCTATCAACCTAAGGGCCTTGACTGTTCTAGGTGAACTCCTGTGATGAGAAGTTAAGTGTGCATATCCCGTTGATGGCAGAACGATATGCTTTGGATTATAGATGAGCAGATGGTGGGGTGACATTTTATGAAAGATGAAGATAATACTCAGTTGTGTTTTTACCAGAATGAAAGGTCATCTCACTTGCAAATGGAGATGGGTCATGGAAGTCCCTGAAGCTGAGGCCAAATTTTCTTCAAGAGGCAACTTCACATCTGCTTAAGTGCTTGAATGTACTTTACTGAGACCTTAGGGTAGCTTAAGATGGATATAGCATGTCATAGGGGAAAGACTTGAACTAGTTTACGCTTCCAGTGTGACTCATTGACACCTACAACCTTAGCAACCTCCCAGGGCTGGGTTCCCCTTGAGCAGCTATAGATCCAGAGTTCCAAATGCTTTTTGACTAATCTGTTTGCAAGTACTTCTTAACTCAGTAAATATTCCTGAAACCCTGCCTGTATTTCTTTATTCCCGCTCTAGTTTTGCTGGGCAGTTGCTCAGTTGTGTCTGACTCTTTATGACCTCCACGGACTGCAGCACACCAGGCTTCTCTGTCCTTCACCATCTCTCTCTCTCTCCTTTTAGGGTACCTCTATCTGTCTAGTCATCCCCGCTGGTAACCTGGGAACCATTCTAGATTTTTCCCTTTGTCTCACTACGAGTATACAATACAATTGCCCCTCTTACATATTTAGAGATTTTGTCTTCCCCTTTCTATCTCCATGACCTCTGTTTTGGGTTCTGTGCTAATTATTTGTCACAGGACTAATTAATTAAACTAGTATTTATTGAGCATCTATTATGTGTCAAGACCTGGTGTGAGGTTCTGAGGATTCAGTGGTGAGTAAAACCAACAGTTCCTGTTCTCATGAAGCTTATAGTCTAGGGAGTTACTGTGATATATTTCAACTGGTATTCCTGCCTTTATTTATGTTTTAAAATTTTATTTATTTAGCTGCATGGGGTCTTGGTTGTGGCACCTGGGTTCTTCAATCTTCATTGTGGCCTGCAGGCTCTTTAGTTGTGGCTTTAGTGGGATCTAGTACCCTGACCAGGGATTGAACTCCGGCACTAGGAATGTGAAGTCTTAGCTGCTTGACCACCAGGGAAGTCCCTTAATTGGTATGTCTGCTTTTAGGATACATGCTCAGTCTGTGAGCTTGAGAACTTTTCTAAAACTCAAATGCAAGATGCAAATCTGATTTAAGTTAATTGCTTTCAGGATGAAATACAAACTCCTCAGCTTGGTACACGAGTCATTCATGACCTGACTCCTCCGTCTGTCTTCAGGCTCATTTTTTTCACTATAGTTATTTAAAGAGTGACCCATCTTCCAAAGCCACTGCTGAAAATTAGTATTCTTACATATATCTGACCTCATAGAAGGGTAAAATCATGGATTTTTATGTATTTGAGGTAGATGAACCTAGAGCCTCTTATACAGAATGAAGTAAGTCAGAAAGAGAAAAATATCATATGTTAAAACATATATGGAGTCTAGAAAGATGGTACTGACAACCTTGGCAAGGCAGCAAAGGAGAGGCACAGAGAACAGACTTTTGGACACAGTGAGGGAAGGAGAGGGTGGGATGAATTGAGAGAGCGTGGAAACACATACATTGTGCGGTACTATGCTAAGTGGCTTCCGTTGTGTCTGATTCTCTGCAACTCTATGGACCGTAGCACTCCAGGCTCCTCTGTCCATGGGGTTCTCCAGGCAAGAATACTGGGGTGGGTTGCCGTGCCCTCTTTCAGGGGGACATCCTGACCAGGGATCTAACCCACTCATCCCTTACGTCTCCTGCATTGGCAGGAAGGTTCTTTACCACTACTGCCTCCTGAGCGTGGAAACATACCCAGTATGTAAAATAGAGAGCCAGTGGAAATTTGCTGTAGGACGGCAGGGAGCTCAGATCAGGTGTCCTGTGATAATCTAGAAGAACTGACTCATTTGAAAAGACCTTGATGCTGGGAAAGATTGAAGGCGGGAGGAGAAGGGGATGACAGAGGATGAGATGGCTGGATGGCATCACCAACTCAATGGACATGAGTTTGAGTGAAATTCGGGAGTTGGCAATGGATAGGGAGGCCTGGCGTGCTGCAGTCCATGGGGTCACAAAGAGTTGGGCACGACTGAGTAGCCGAACTGACTGACTGACAAGATAGAATTAAATAAATGGACATACAAAAGAGATTATGAATGAGAAGACAATATCTGTCATTTCTCTCTAATCCATAAAGTCACTTTATTCTAATAAAAATTCCAAGTTTTTTTTTGATCTTGAAATTTGACAACTTGAAATAAACATTTATATGGAATAATAAAGTGTCCAAAAGAGCCAAAATAATTTAAAGAATAAATTGGGGGGAGTTTACTTTGTTGAATAACAAGATTTAATGTGAAATGATAGCAGTTAAAACAGTGTGATTTTGGCACAGGACAGGCAGTTAGACCCCATATGCAAGTGTGGCATTGTGTGTTAATAGAGCTGGAAGGATAAATCAATAAGGAAACTATAGATCTTTTTATAAATAATACTGAGACAATTGCCTCTGAGTATGGGAAAAGAACTGTATTTTTATTTCATGTCACATGCAAAATGAAATTTGTAAAGATAAAGATCTAGAGAGAAAATAAAACTTGAAAACAAGAGAATATCCTTAATCTAAGGCTAAGAAAATTTATTATATTAAAAGCACATCAAGGGACTTCCCTGGCTGAGACTCTGGGCTCCCAATGCAGGGTGCCTGGGTTTGATCACTGGTCAGGGAACTAGATCCCACATCCTACAACTAAGACCTGACTCAGCCAAGTAAATAAATAGTTAGATAAATAAATATTTTTTAAAAAGCACATCGAGTAGGCAAATGAATATGTTAACCATATTAAAATTTGTATGCAAAAGGTATTATAAAGTTAAAAGTTAGTCATTTTGAGTAATTATTTGCAGTACATTATCTGATACTGAACTCATTGTTGCTAAAAAATTGCCTGAATTTCTTTATCTCCTACCTTGATGAAGAGCATCATTATGGACCTACTCACCCAAGCTAACAACTAGTGGATGAAATAAACTAAGGGACAAGTCGATAAGTCGATTAATCTCAAAAATATACAAGCAACTCCTGCAGCTCAATTCCAGAAAAATAAATGACCCAATCAAAAAGTGGGCCAAAGAACTAAACAGACATTTCTCCAAAGAAGACATACAGATGGCTAACAAACACATGAAAAGGTGCTCAACATCACTCATTATTAGAGAAATGCAAATCAAAACCACAATGAGGTACCATTACACACCAGTCAGGATGGCTGCTATCCAAAAGTCTACAAGCAATAAATGCTGGAGAGGCTGTGGAGAAAAGGGAACCCTCTTACACTGTTGGTGGGAATGCAAACTAGTACAGCGACTATGGAAAACAGTGTGGAGATTCCTTAAAAAACTGGAAATAGAACTGCCATATGACCCAGCAATCCCACTCCTGGGCATACACACCGAGGAAACCAGATCTGAAAGAGACACGTGCACCCCAATGTTCATCGCAGCACTGTTTATAATAGCCAGGACATGGAAGCAACCTAGATGCCCATCAGCAGATGAATGGATAAGGAAGCTGTGGTACATATACACCATGGAATTTTACTCAGCCATCAAAAGGAATTCATTTGAACCAGTCCTAATGAGATGGATGAAACTGGAGCCCCTTATACAGAGTGAAGTAAGCCAGAAAGATAAAGAACATTACAGCATACTAACACATATATATGGAATTTAGAAAGATGGTAACGATAACCCTATATGCAAAACAGAAAAAGAGACACAGAAATACAGAACAGACTTTTGAACTCTGTGGGAGAAGGTGAGGGTGGGATGTTTCAAAAGAACAGCAGGTATACTATCTATGGTGAAACAGATCACCAGCCCAGGTGGGATGCATGAGACAAGTGCTCCGGCCTGGTGCACTGGGAAGACCCAGAGGAATCGGGTGGAGAGGGAGGTGGGAGGGGGGCTCGGGATGGGGAATAAGTGTAAATCTATGGCTGATTCATATCAATGTATGACAAAACCCACTGAAATGTTGTGAAGTAATTAGCCTCCAACTAATAAAAAAATGAAAAAAAAAAAAAAAAGAAAAATAAAAATAACTCCACAAAAAAGGGGCAAATGATGCAAAAAAAAAAAAAAAAAAAAAAGCCAAACAGTAAAATAAACCCTAAGAGTTAACATATAAAAGACATTTTGGCTTCACCTGTGATAAGATAAATGGAATTAAAACAATGCCAGGCTTCCCAGGTGGCTCAGTGGTAAAGAATCCTCACCTGCCAATGCAGGAGCTGCAGGAGATAAGGGTTTGACCCCTGGGTGGGAAAGATCCCCTGGAGGAGGAAATGGCAACCCACTCCAATATTCTTTCCTGTGTAAATCCATGGGCAGGGAAGCCTGACGGGTTACAGTCCATGGAGTCCCAGAGAGTCAGACAAAACTGAGTGACTGAGCACGCATGAACAGAATTAAAACAATAAGGTGTTAGTTCCTGTCCACCAGACTGGCAAGTTTCTACAAGTCTGGTAGTACCGAGCATTGGCAAGAATGTCCTGAAAGAAGAGCTGTCATATAATGGAGGCAATTTGGTAAGACCTGATAAAGTGAAAGATGTACAGCCCTAAGTGATTCTAGTTTTATAACACCTTGGAGAAACTCATACTTGTATAAGAGTTGTAATGGCAAAAACTTGTAACATCTGAAACTTTCTTGAGCAAGAAATATGTAAAAGGAAATTTACACATTCCTTTCTCAATAGAACCTTATTTCTCACTGCTCTGGAGGCTGGAGGTCCAAGATCAAGGCATCAGCTTGGTCTGGCCCATTGGTGTGGGCCCTCTTCCTGGTTCATAGCTGGCATCTTCTCCCTTTGATCTCACATCTCTCAGAAGCCTCTTTTATAAGAGTATCAATTCCATTCATGAGAGATCTACTCTCATGACCTAAGCACCTCCCAAAGGTCCCACCTTCCAATGCCATCACCTTGAACATTAGGGTTTCAAAATATACATTTTGTTATGGACATCAGACCATAACAATGCATTATTGTATACTCACATATTTAATTACTATATATTTGGGTTATAGATACATTCTTTTTTGTATTTGTCTCATGTTCTCTGTTCTGTTTTTTCTCCTTTTTTGACCTTCATGAGTAAAATATTTAAAGTTTTTTAATTTTACCTCTTATAATCAGTTTCCCTCTCAATGCTATTCTTTTAGTGATTATTCTTAAGATTACCACAGATATCCTTGACTAAATAGATACACTAAAAATTGATGCTTTTACCTCTGTTCAGTCAGTAAAACATCTGTAGAATACTTTATCTTCTTTAACCTCTTTCTCTTTTGTGCTATGGTTATCATTATTTCTCCATATATTTTAAGCCTACAGTATTATTGTTTTATAAAGTCAACAAACATTTGAATATAACCACATATTTACCTTCTCTTGCTTTACATTCTGTCCTGTATTTCTGTGCTTACATCTGGAATCTTGTACTTTTGCCTAAAGAACTCACTTGAATGTTTAGTGTGGATGTTTTGGAATAAAGTTTCAGAGTTCTTATTTGCCTGAAAATATCTTTTGAAATTAAAACAATTTGAAGGATATTTTGCCAGGTATGTAGTACCAAACTGGAATTTATTTTCTTTCTGCACTTTAATTCCTTGGCTTCTTTTTTTTCTGTTGACAACTCTTACTTGTTCTCTAAAGGAGGTGTGTCTGTCTTCTCTGGTTGCTTTTAAAATGTTCTCTTTGACTTTAGCTTTATTTTTTTTATTTTATTATTATTTTTTTTATTTTTATTTATTTATTTATTTTTTATTAGTTGGAGGCTAATTACTTCACAACATTTCAGTGGGTTTTGTCATACATTGATATGACTTTAGCTTTAAATAGCTTTGCTCAAAGTATTTGTGACTTTTTGTGGTGGGGGGATATTTACCTATGTGGGTTTAAATAGTTTCTTTAATCTGTGACTTGAGATCTTTTGTCAGTTTTTGAAAATTCTCATTTAGTTTTAGAATCATTGTTTCCTACCACTTCTCTGAAACTTCAGTTATAGAGATATTAGCCATTTTAACACATCCTACATATCTCTTGTGCTCCTCTTGTATATTTCTTTTCCCCCTCCATGTTCTAGTCTTTATGTTTTCTATTAACCTATCTTTCAGTTTCCTAATTATTTCTTCTATATCTAGTTATGCCTTTAACTCTGTTTACTGAATTCTTATTTTCAGCTATTGTATTTTATAGATTCCATTACCATGATGAAAGTCTCTATCTTGTCATTTATCTTATTGAAATTTTTAATTAAAATTATTTTAAAGTCTGTGTCTGATAGCTCCAATATTTGGATCACCTTCTGGTCTACTGTCTATTTTCTGTTTGTTTTCCCCACTTTGGTTTTTGTCATTTTTTCTATACCTGGTATGCTAAATAGTTTTTTTTTTTAAAAGAATGTATACATTATATAAAAAAATTGTAAAGGCTCTGGATTATCCTGTTACAAATATGAGTTAGTTTTTCCTTTTTTTAAATGGAAGGTAGAATGGCCATCTTGATTCAGTCACTAAGGAAGATGATTCAAGGCTGAATTTAAGTTTCTGTGAGAGTTGGTCTATTTTTTGTTTTGCTTTACCACAAAGCATAGACTTTGGGGAGTCTGAACTGAAGCCCGAGGTATTTGTCAGGTCATCTCTTCTTTGGTGGAGCTCAAATTAAAATGTGTGTTTTCTTTTATTTCTGGCTGTGCTAGTCTTCATTTCAGCTTAGTTGCCCCAAGGATATGAGATCTTAGTTCCCAGACCAGGGATTGAACCCCCAGACTCTACATTGGAAGGCAGATTCTTAACCACTGGATCATCAGGGAAGTCCCCTCGAATTTTTTTTATCTCTTTAGCACCAAAAGACAGCCAGCAACTTAGGTCACTTGTAATTTAGGAATTAGCAAATTGGCAGAAAATTTTTAACTCACTTCTCTGTGATTCCTTTTTCTCCTGGATCCTGCTCCTTCTAATTTCTGGCTATCATAAGTGTCAGTTTTTATATTCAACCCTATGTAATTGACACAATCTCTGAACCACTGTTTTCTTCTTGACTGCCTAGCCCTGAGGCTTTTAGGAAAGAAATGGTAATAGGAGGTGTCATGGTCACTCTAGTGCATCTGCTTTCTCTCAAGGATTAGCTCTCAAGTTCTGGCAGTCTTGATTGCTCTCCAGTGCCTTAGAAAATGACTTTTTTGGGTAGCTTATTGAGATTTTCTAGTTATTACTAGCATATGAGTGTTTGTCTTATATAAGCTACTCTGGCAGAAGTTTCTGATCTCCTTTTTCAATTGTTCTTTTCTGTTGTGGATGATTTAAAGCTGTTTTAAAATGACACTTTGATTCATTACAATAGGTGACAGACCTCTAACTGATTCATTTATAATAATGTATACATTAGAAAGAGTAATACATATCGAAATGAGTAATGCTGTTGAAATTTAGTATGGTTAGATAACTATACCTGATTCTTGTGGTTAGACATTTAAATCACACTAGAATTACTTGTATTACTCCATTTCCCTGAAAAAAGGATGAAACTATCAATGGAAAACATACTTGTAGATTTTGTAATGTCCTTAAAACTCAGCAGTGAGGAAGATAAACTTGTAAAACATTTCTCCATTGATTTAACTTTTTTGGTCAGAGAATTATTAAAAAAAAATTCCCTAACTTTTATTGCTCTGCTGGCTAATAGTTTCTTTTTTTTTTTTTTTTTGGCTAATAGTTTCTTTATGTCCTGAATTTACTTAATCAAGAAAACCTTATCTAGGAATCAGGTCAGACTTTACCTATACTAAATACTCTCTATCCAATAACTCTATAATCTCACCAGTGTGAATTTTATAAATATTACTAGACAATGTGACTTAGTGGAAAAGAACATAGACTAGGAGTTCAGATATGCAGTTTCTAGTTTATTGACTATGCCAAAGCCTTTGACTGTGTGGATCACAATAAACTGTGGAAAATTCTGGAAGAGACGGGAATACCAGACCACCTGACCTGCCTCTTGAGAAATCTATCTGCAGGTCAGGAAGCAACAGTTAGAACTGGACATGGAACAACAGACTGGTTCCAAATAGGAAAAGGAGTACATCAATGCTATATATTGTCACCATGCTTATTTAACTTATATGCAGAGTACATCATGAAAAACGCTGGACTGGTGGAAGCACAAGCTGGAATCAAGATTGCCGGGACAAATATCAGTAACCTCAGATATGCAGATGACACCACTCTTATGGCAGACATTGAAGAAGAACTAAAGAACCTCTTGATGCAAGTGAAAGAGGAGAGTGAAAAAATTGACTTAAAGCTCAACATTCAGAAAACTAAGATCATGGCATCCAGTCCCATCACTGCATGGCAAATAGATGGGGAAACAGTGGAAACAGTGTCAGACTTTATTTTTTTGGGCTCCAAAATCATTGCAGATGGTGACTGCAGCCATGAAATTAAAAGATGCTTACTCCTTAGAAGGAAAGTTATGTCCAACCTAGACAGCATATTAAAAAGCTACTACTTTACCATATTAAAAAGACTACTTTGCCAACAAAGCTTCATCTAATCAAGGCTATGGTTTTTCCATTAGTCATGTATGGATGTGAGAGTTGGACTACAAATAAAGCTGAGCACTGAAGAATTGATGCTTTTGAACTGTGGTGTTGGAGAAGACTTTGAGAGTCCCTTGGACTGCAAGGAGATCCAACCAGTCCATGCTAAAGGAAATCAGTCCTGAATATTCATTGGAAGGATTGATACTGAAGCTGAAACTCCAGTAATTTGGCCACCTGATGTGAAGAACTGACTCATTTGAAAAGACCCTGATGCTGGGAAAGATTGAAGGTGGGAGGAGAAGTGGACGACAGAGGATGAGATGGCTGGATGGCATCACCGACTCAATGGACATGAGTTTGAGTAAATTCTGGGAGTTGGTGATGGACAGGGAGGCCTGGCATGCTGCAGTCCATGGGGTCGCAAAGAGTCAGACACGACTGAGCAACTGAACTGAACTGAAGGGTCTTGTTCTGCTAGTGACTGTGATTTGAATCCTATAGACTTCTTTGGGCCTCTGTTTCCTTATCTGGTGGCTCAGATGGTAAAGCGTCTGCCTACAATGCGGGAGACCTGGGTTCGATGCCTGGGTGGGGAAGATCCTCTGGAGAAGGAAATGGCAACCCACTCCAGTACTCTTGCCTGGAAAATCCTGTGGGAGGAGCCTGGTAGGCTACAGTCCATGGGGTCACAAAGAGTCAGACACGACTGAGCGACTTCACTTCACTTCCTTATCTGTAGAATAATAGTTAAAGTAGTCAGTGGTTGTGGCAGATTGTATTTTCCAAAGATGGCTTCACACATCATTATGCCTGATCACACATATTCTTACAAAGTAACTGAAATTCTGCTTGCTGAGAGGTGAGGTCTTTGTTGTCCTTTCCCCACTCCCTCACTTTAATCTGGGCAGGCACTTGTAACTGTTCCAACCAATAGGCTATGGTAGAACTGAGGCTATGTTACTTCTGAGGCAAGGTCATAAGAAGATAGCGCTTCCACTTGACCTTTCTTTTTTGGGAGATACTTGCTGCAACTTGGAACTCAACAACCTTGCTGTGAGGAAGCCTGAATCAGCCCTTAGAGAGAGACCAGATGGAGAGACATCCAAATGCAAAGAAACTATTTTTCCTCTTTCAGTTTCATCCTTTGGCCCACCTTCAGAGGTAACGGGTATCTCCAATTCCTGGGTCTTCTGTTGAACTGACAGGCTGCTTATTGCCTTTCCTTACTGTAGGTACTTAGTTTCTCACTTTTTCTGGTCCTCTGGATTCAGGGTCATCCATCCTTCTCCTTCCAGATTCCAAAATTTTGTTTTTATCTCTCATTTGCTATTGTCTTCTCTCCTGTGTTTTTTTATTCTTGGGGCTTCATGACTTTTCATTTCTCTTATTTTAATAGTGTTGAGAAAGAAGCAGAGGTGAATGCTTGTATTCTACCCTCCATGTTTAATTGAAGTGTCCTCTTTCTTTTTCTAAATTTTCTATTAAAACTCCATTTTCTTTTTTGACCTTTTGCATAATCTTTGAAAGTTCTCCATCACTTCATGGCAAATAGATGGGGAAACAGTGACTGACTTTATTTTTCTGCTCCAAAATCACTATAGATGGTGATTGCAGCCATGAAATTAAAAGATGCTTACTCCTTGGAAGGAAAGTTATGACCAACCTAGACAGCATATTAAAAAGCAGAGACATTACTTTGTCAACAAAGGTCTGTCTAGTCAAAGCTATGGTTTTTCCAGTAGTCATGTATGGATGTGAGAGTTGGACTATAAAGAAAGCTGAGCACCAAAGAATTGATGCCTTTGAACTGTGGTATTGGAGAAGACTCTTGAGAGTCCCTTGGACGGCAAGGAGATCCAACCAGTCCATCCTAAAGGAGATCAGTCCTGGGTGTTCATTGCAAGGACTGATGCTGAAGCTGAAACTCCAATACTTTGGCCACCTGATGCGAAGAGCTGACTCATTTGAAAAGACGCTGATGCTGGGAAAGATTGGGGGCAGGAGGAGAAGGGGGCAACAGAGAATGAGATGGTTGGATGGCATCACCGACTCGATGGACATGGGTTTGACTAGACTCTGAGAGTTGGTGATGGACAGGGAGGCCTGGTGTGCTGTGGTTCATGGGTTCGCAAAGAGTCGGACATGACTGAGCAACTGAACTAAAAGTTTTGACTATAACAACTACTAAAACTTCCTGCAGGGTCAGGTATTTGCTATCATGTTGCTAGTGAAATACATTATTGGGTTCTTTGTTTAGTAACCCATGGAGAAAAGAGTGAGAATTAAAAGATAATCTCCCATACATATAATATCTGTTGATTTACTTTTACTTTAAAATAATTGAATATTTTTAAAAGTAGTTTCAGGTTTACAGAAAAATTGAATGGAAAGATCATTTTTTTTTTTTAAACAAAGGTGCAAAGGTAATGCAGTGGAGAAAGGATATTCTTTTCAACAAACCACACTGAAATAACTGGATACTGGCATACAAATAAGCAAAAACCAAAAAACCCTTCTATCCATACCTTGTGCCATAAACAAATATGAATTCAAAATGGATCATAAACCTGAATATAAAACCTAATCTATAAGATGTATCGAAGAAAATAGGTATGATCTTGGGTTAAACAGAGATTTCTTAGATAAAACACCAGAAATTAAAATTGGTAAGTTGGTCCTCATCAAAATTAAGAACTTCTGCTCTTCGAGAGATACTATGCAGAGAAAGAAAAGGCAAGCCACAGACTGGGCAAAAATATTTGCAAACCACATATCTGATGAAGGACTTGTATTCAGAATATTCTAAGAGGTCTCAAAACTCAACAGTAAAGAAACAAAGAACTCAGTTTTTAAAAGTGGGTAAAATACCTAAACACATTTCATGGAAGATACATGATGACAAAGAAGTATATGAAAAAATCCTCACCATCTTCAGTTGTTAGGGAAATGCAAATAAAAACTACAAAGGAATACTCCCACATATTTATTAGAATGCAAAACATTAAAATGACTGACCATACCAAGTGTTGGTGAGGATATGGAGGAAATTTTCACACGTTGCTGGTGGGAATGTAAAATGATATAAACATGTTGGAAAGAAGTTAAACATACATATACCCTATGTCACAGTCATTCCATTCCTAGGTATTTATTTAATAAAAAACAAAAGCACATGTTCATACAAAAACACAAGTGTTCAGAGCAGCCTTATTTGCAGCAATCTTAAGCATTGGTAAACAGTCTAAATGTCCACTGTGAGGTGAACAGATGAACTGTTCACTGTTGTATGTCAAAACAATGGAATACTACTTAGCAATAAGCAGAAGTTAACTACTGTTACATGACCAACATGTGGCAGCTAGTTTTTTGAGGAACCTCCATACTCTTCTCCATAGTGACTGTACCTACATCCCTTCCCACCAATAGTATAGGAGGATCCCTTTTCTCCACCCTGTCCAGCATTTGTTATTTGTAGACTTTAATGATGGCCATTCTGACTGGTGTGAGGTGGTACCTCAGTGTAGTTTTGATTTGCATTTCTCTGATAATTAGCAATGTTTAGCATATTTTCATGTGCCTGTTGCCCATTGGGGTGCATGTATCTTTTTGAACTAGTGTTTTCTTCAAATATTTAATGAGGAATGAAATTGCTGGTTCATATGGTCGTTCTATTTTTAGTTTTTTTTTTTTTTTTTTTTTTTTTTTTTAGAAATCTCCATACTATTTTCCACAGTGGCTGCATCAATCTACATTCCCACTAACAGTGTACAAGCATTTCCTTTTAGGGCTTTAAGGGGAAAAAAGTATGCAAAGTTAAATGAGAAATTCTGTCTCTGAAGAGTTAAAAGTTGTCATTAGAAAATGCTCCACTAACTTGAAGTGTTTCTTGCCTGTTCTCATTTGGAAATATAGAATGATGACTAAAAACTACTCAATATGCATGCCAAATTGAAGTTGATTAACCTCTGACCTTTACACATCATTTAATAAGGCAGCATGCACGCTGGCATGAAGAAGGCTCTGTCAAAATGCTGAGTTTCAGTTAATTCCTTTTCTGGAGCTCTTTGTTTTGCTCCCAGCCCACCTAATTTGACTCTTGTCATGCTCCATACGAGGCTGGGGGCTTTATATGAATCCCAATCAGTCACAGTTATTGGCAGAAGCAGCGTGGTGGGAAATGATAGTGTCGTGGAGTCTCATGTATAAAAAGATGTATGTGATCAACAGAAAATAAAATTTCCTTTTGTCTCTGGTGAGTCCAATTTAGCAATTATTATGGCATTTGAAGAAAATGTCAGTGTAGTCATTTTGTTTAGATTATTTCATGTCTTGATGAGCTATGAAAAGAGAATGAATGCTGAGATGGGTGGTGTGTGATAGAGAGCTGGCTGAATTTTCTGTGCTGTACACAAAGACTGAAAACGAATTGCCCACAGATTGAAATAATTTCCACAGGGTCACAAATGTCAACAACATCTTTCAGAATTGGTTTTCTTTTTAAAACTAGAAATTTCTTTCATGATGTTGTCCAGCTATGAAAACGAGCTTTGCGTGAAACACATTTAGAGCCTTTGGAGGACAACTTGAAGCTCTTGGTGATGTCATCCTTTTATATTATTTATTTCATCACTCTTATCCTCGTGATCATCAGTGTCATCATTAAATATTTATTGATTGTCATGTGCAGGGATTTTTAAAAAACCATCGAAACTATACATTTAAAACAATGTGAAAATGAAAGACTTCCTTTATATAGTTTCATTTTAATCATGTGACAGGTCTATGTATGATGAAATATCTGTAACTCTCACATAAACAATGGGAACATTTTTAAAAATTAGCTTTTAAAAGCAACTTCGTGCCACAGTTAATGTCTTTTGACTATTAGCGTGAGGTTAAAGTAAATATTTCTAGAATATTTTTATAAAGTTGCCTATGGGACTAGAAAGACTCTTCAGATGGAGGCAATAATTTGGGCCTTAGTTTCATAGAATACTACTTATTGTCTGGGAGAGGCTGTGATATCAGGTGATTTCCTTATTCATTCATATGACTGACATAAAAATATAAACCCTTAGGGGGAAAACACCAGTCTAACATGTCCTTCACATCTTTTAGCCTAGATGCATTCATTTTTGGCATTTTTTGTCTTGTGCTTGTGCTCTGTTGTTACTGACTCTTTGTGACCCCATTGACTGTGGTCCACCAGGCTCTTCTGTCCCTGGGATTCTCCAGGCAAGAATACTGGAATGGGTTGCTATGCCCTCCTCCAGGGGATCTTCCCAACCCCAGGATCGAACCCGCATGTTCTGTGTCTCCTGTGTTGCAGGTGGATTCTTTACCTGCTGAGCTGTTGGGGAATACTTATTGAGCAGCTACTATCTAGGAAAAGATACAGATAATAAGCAGTTAGTTTGGTGAGAACATGACAGTACAGATGTGTGATCTAAGTATTGTAAGAGGCACAGACCAGGCTCCTTAGCTTCATGTTGGGGGTCCTGGGGTGCTCAGAAAAGGCTTTCTGGAGCAAGTGATAAGCTCAACTCAGATGTAAAAGTTAACAAAACAGAGGAAGTAAGGAGGTAGAGAGGGGTTGTGGAGAGGCCAGTACCCATGAACGCTCAGAGGAGAGAGGCTGAGCTTGGCACTTTCTTAGAGTTGAATGTGGTTCAGTCTGGCAGAAGTACGGAATGAATGGGGGAGTGGTAAGGCATGTGGCTGGGGAAGTGAGCAAGGGCCAGAGCAAGGCCTAGTATATAAACCAGGGGACTAGAATACAAAGTACTGGGTTGGCCAAAAAGTTCATTCCAGTTTGTCTATAAATGTAACATCTTAAGGGAAAACCCAAACAAACTTTTTGGCCAACCCAATAGTTTAAGTGGGAAATCTCACTTGTTTACAATTTCACTTTAGAAAGGACTTAATATATTTGATGAGAAGGAAAATACTTGAATTTGAAAGCAGATTATTATAAACTGTTATAGTAAATATTTGTTAAATATATGAATGTGACTAAATAGGCTTGTAATTTAGCCCTTTCTAGAAATATGTTTTGGGTAGTTTTTATTTCATTGTAATATGCCATAGTCATATATGAATATATTATTTAGAATTTAAAGCCACACGTAGTAGTCTACTTCCCTTGGAAGTAGGGAGACAGAAACCACTTCCATTTCATTCAGTTGCTCAGTCGTTTCCAACTCTTTGCAACCCCATGGACTGCAGCTTGCCAGGCTTCCCTGTCCATCACCAAGTCCTGGATCTTGCTCAAGCTCATGCCTGTCGTGTTGGTGATGCCATCCAACCATCTCATCCTCTGTCGTCCCTTTCTCCTCCTGCCTTCAATCTTTCCCAGCATCAGGGTCTTTTCAAAAAAAGTCAGCCCTTCTCATCAGGTGGCCAGAGTATTCGATTTTCAACTTCAGCATCAGTCCTTCCAGTGAACACCCAGGACTGATCTCCTTTAGGATGGACTGGTTGGATTTCCATGCAGTCCAAGGGACTCTCAAGAGTCTTCTCCAACACCACAGTTCAAAAGCATCAATTCTTCTGTGCTCAGCTTTCTTTATAGTCCAACTCTCACATCCGTACATGACTACTGGAAAAACCACAGCTTTGACTAGATGGACCTTTGTTGGCAAAGTAATGTCTCTGTTTTTTAGTATGCTCTCTAGGTTGGTCATAGCTTTTCTTCCAAGGAGCAAGTGTCTTTTAATTCATGGCTGAAGTCACCATCTGTAGTGATTTTGGAGCCCAGAAAAATAGTCTCTCACTGTTTCCATTGTTACTCCATCTATTTGCCATGAAGTGATGGGTCCAGATGCCATGGTCTTAGTTTTCTGAATGTTGAGTTTTAAGCCAACTTTTTCATGCTCCTCTTTCACTTTCATTAAGAGACTCTTTAGTTCTTCTTCACTTTCTGCCATAAGAGTGGTGTCATCTGTGTATCTGAGGTTATTGATATTTCTTCTGGCAATCTTGATTCCAGCTTGTGCTTCATCCAGCCCGGCATTTTGCATAATATACTCTGTATATAAGTTAAATAAGTAGGGTGACAGTATACAGCCTTGACGTACTCCTTTCTCAATTTGGAATCATTTTGTTGTTCCATGTCCAGGTCTAACTGTTGTTTCTTGACCTGCATACAGATTTCTCCAGAGGCAGGTCAGGCGGTCTGATATTTCCATCTTTTGCAGAATTTTCCAGTTTGTTGTGATCCACACAGTCAAAGACTTTGACGTAGTCAATATCGCAGAAGCAGATGTTTTTCTGGAACTCTCTCGCTTTTTCAATGATCCAGCGGATGTTGACAATTTGATACTGGTTCCTCTGCCTTTTCAAAATCCAGCTTGAACATGTGGAAGTTCACAGTTCACATACTGTTGAAGCCTGTCTTGGAGAATTTTGAGCATTACTTTGCTAGCATGTGAGATTAGTGCAATTATGCAGTATTTCATTAAACTGAGGGAAAAGAATTTTCATGCATCAAACATTTATAGTGTTCTCACGAACATAGGTTCCATGAAAACCAACCACAATGGAAATAGAAATGAGGACAGAATCCTGTAATATTTACTTATTCTGTGCGTTGGGTTTGTATTAATTAGGAACTTAATTAGGAAAACTTGATGCATTTGGGAAATGGAAATTAGAGCAAGAAATAGCTGCATTTTTAGATCAAGTTTTCCACATAGTTCTGGAAAACAAAGCTATAACCGATGCATGAAGTAGCATCAGAAGGTTGAGTGAACTCCCTGCCCTCGTGAAGCAAATGGTCAGTCTGACCAACTAGAAAGTGAAGTGCAGAGGTGATGGAGTGGTCTTATAGCCAGTGTGAAACTTCTCGATGTCTGAGGCAGTAGTGTGCCTCAGTAAAGGAGGGTGGTTTGGATACCTCTTGTCTAGTTTCTGAAGAATCCCTGGAAATTTTTGAATCTATTTCTATGGTCAGTGAGCTTCTAACTCTTACTTGATCATCGGCACTTTATCCTTTTATGACTTGGCTTCTTATATAAATTCCAGATTTTGAATATATATATATATATTTGAATATATATATATATATATATATTTTTTACCCCTTCTAGCTAGGCATTTTGCTATAGAACCTTTCCACTGAGGTGGTAGGAGGGCTGACCCTGAAGTCTTAGACCGCTGTAGGATCAGGGAAGAGGCAAGTAGGTGGAATCTGCCTGCCATGTAGGAAACCTGGGTTCAATCACTGGATTGGGAAGATTCCCTGGAGAAGGGAATGGCAGAAACTCCAGTATTCTTGTCTGGAGAATTCCATGGACAAAGGAGCCTGGTAGGCTATAGTCCATAGGGTCACAGAGTCAGAAACACTCACTTTTTTCATACGGACCTCCGCTGGAGCCAAAACAAACCCATTGAGGGCTGTACCCTGTATTTCTCTTAAGGATCTATTTGTCTTCCTAGGGACATCACTACAGTGATTGAAGCCAGCAGCCTCCCTGTCCTACTTCTCAAACAACTGTTTTCAGCTCCTGTTGAAATGAAACATCACCTTCCTCTGCCATTTAACTTCACTATAGTGGATTGTCCATCCACATTCTAATAACTGTCTTGGTTTTGGGGAGAACTACATACTCAAATATGTCTGCTCTCTGCTCTCAGTCCTCTTTAGAAAATACCATAATCAGTAAAAATAATGCCTAGATCCCCACTTATATTAGCATCCAGGTATGGCCATATGACAAATGCTTGCCAGTGGAATGTGAGTAGGTGGGGGCCACTTCTGAGTATGAGTCTGAAGACATTGGGCATGCACTCTTACATGTCCTTTTTTCCTTTCTGAAAGCTGGTACTTGGCGGCGCCTGTGACCCAGCTTTGATCAAACAGGCATGGACAACATGCTAGAGTTTTCCTATTCAGGATGTGGTCCACAGCCTGTCAGCCTGGCATCCTCTGGGAGCTTGTTGGAAAGACAGACTTTCAGGCCATATCCCAGACCTGAAACCAGAATCTGCATTTTTAACAAGAGCCCCAGTAGTTTCATATACATATTAAAACCTGGTAAACCAAAAACATAGAAATATCTTGGCTCTCTGAGTGATCACATGGAGCGTGGCTGCCCTGATAACTGGCGCTCTCATCTTGGGACTGCTATGTGTGAGAAAATAAGCATCTCTGGTAGCCCACCAGAGTTTGAAGTCTCTTTGTTGTAATGGCTTCTTCCTAAGTAATTCAGTGTTGTTCAGTCACTCAGCCGTGTCTGACTCTTTGCGACCTCATGTATTGTAGCACACCAGGCTTCCCTGTCCTTCACCATCTCCCAGAGTTTGCTCAAACTCATGTCCATTGAGTCGGTGATGCCATCCAACCATCTCATCCTCTGTCATCCCCTTCTCCTCCTGCCTTCAATCTTTCCCAGCATGAGGGGTTTTGTAATGAGTCAATTCTTCGCATCAGGTGGCCAAAGTATTGGAGCCACTGAATAATGAATATTCAGGATTGATTTCCTTTAGGACTACAGCGTTACTATAACTGATTTTAAGACGGAGGAAACTTGAGATTTGGAAACTGTATCCTGAAGGCCTCATAGGAGATAGGATCCAACTTGAATGTTTGGAATAGAGATTTTAATAATGGGAGGTGTGGGCAGGGTTAAGCATACACGGCTACTGTGGGGTCCTCTTTTAAGAAGTTTGGGAGAAAAGTAAAGGAAACCAACTGGCAGCTAGAAGTTACAGTTTTGGAATCAAGCCTTGAATCTATTTGGGACTGTGAAGAAGGGGCTAGTGAAAGGGAGGAGATGGAGCTAAGAGGAGATGGAGCTAAATGGAGATGGTTCATGGCGTCCTAAAGGAGGCAGGGGGCTTCCCTCATAGCTCAGTTGGTAAAGAATCTGCCTGCTTTTGCAAGAGACCCCGGTTCGATTCCTGGGTCGGAAAGATCCGCTGGAGAAGGCATAGGCTACCCACTCCAGTATACTTGGGCTTCCCCTTTTGGCTCAGCTGGTAAGGAATCCGCCTGCAATGCGGGAGACCTGGGTTCAATCCCTGGGTTGGGAAGATCCCCTAGAGAAGGGAAAGGCTACCCACTCCAGTATTCTGGCCTGGAGAATTCCACGGACTGTATAGTCCATGGGGTCGCAGAGAGTTGGACATGACTGAGTGACTTTCACTTTCACTTTCAAAGGAGGCAGCAGGGCTGGGGGAAGAAGGATGGTTATTTCTCTGGGATAGGAGGGAAGGATGGACAGAGACGTGTGGGGCTGTGTGACGAGTGAGTGTCACTTCGCTGAGGGAACCCATGCCTTCTCTGAGAGCAGGAGGTGAGTGCTTGTGAGGGAGAGAAGGTGTCATTTCCCACACAGGTTGTGGAGATCTTGTATGAATCAGGTGGAGGAAGGTGGCGAATGTATGTGGGGAGGGCTGTGTCTAGTTTGAAAATCTCTCCTGTTGTAAGTCTTTTGCTTTGCTCCAGGGCACCAAGTAGTCCATTGGAGAGCTACTGTGTCCCAGTAGAAAGTCATGCTTTTGATGAAGGGTCCCCTCTGTTAGAAGCAGTTAGGTAGAGAAGTGCCTCAGAGTGGAACCTGGACCTTTGGTAGCACATCCTGAACCACCATGTAACTCTGGAGCACTAACATTTCATTGTTCTTTCCTTGTCCATTGGTGTATCCAGTGCTCTGGATCTGGGGCTTGAGCCCAGGTGCTTACCTGGTTGCTTGAAGAGAATGAGTTAATGCATAATAGAGCAGCTGCTTCAGTGTCATTCATTCAAGCCTCTGTTCAGAATTCATAGGTGGGAAAATTGTTTGGAAAATGCTACGACCAGAGTTGGCTGCCAGCAGTCTTGTGTATTATGAGCCAGAAAGCTTGGAAAGATGGATACTGGCCCAGTGGACTCAAGTTCCCGCTACCTACTCTGTAGAATCTGGTTGGGGATGCTTGGGCCAGGGGGATGCTAACATTGTATAATATCTCTGTGTTAGCCAGCTTTACTGGCCAGATCATCAGGACAGCTGGTGGCTTCTATTTGGCAGCTGTTTTAAGAAAAGGATTTCTTTTATAGAGACAATGGATTTTTTCATCCATGTTTGGATGGATTTGGGCCTCTCTTCCACTGCTGAATTTTGTCCAGTTAAAAAAAAAACAGTGAACAAGAACATATAATTCTCCATTTCTCTGTAACTTCTGATTCTAAGTCTATAGGGTAAAAGGTATCCACTTTGTACCTGCTGGATATAATCATTTCTGAATAATTTTTTATGTTGAAAGGTCATGTTGTAAATAGGGAGGGGATAGTTTAGAAGCATTGGTTAATGTTTTCACAAGATTCATGTCACAAAAGATTTATACCAGTATAAAACACTATAACACAAAGCTTGAATTATAGGACACCTAGTCATACAATATTTTTTGACATGAATATAGTAAATAATTATAAATTCTTGGCCTTTTAAAAAATTCCAGGAACAAAATAACTGGACCCTTTTGGGAGATTTTGCTTCTGTTGCTAATGTGAGATTTTTTTTTTCTAACACTGTCAAGGTAAACTTGATTATCTCTGATTGTTTATGAAACAGAAAAGAGCAAATTCAAACTTAGTTGATGGGATGATTCACTGCTTTATGTTTTCCTTGCATTTCTGGCTAAATAGTGCTTATGAAAAATTTATCTGCTAGTTGTAGGCAGACATATCTAAAAATAACCATGCATGAAAAAGATTCATAGATGTTGTTAAATGGAAAAAGCAAGTTATATTATGTGTAGTATGACTCCCAAACCTATAAAAAGAAAAATTAGCATAGGCATGCACAAATACAGAGGTTCATTTGTACATGTGTAACGTGTAAAAAATAATTGGAAGGAATTGAGTTTTAATTTCATTTTTATTGACTTTTTTTTTTTCATTTACTGTTTTCCTAAGTGGAGGTACTTCTTGTGTGTGGGCAGGTGACAGTAGACTCCTAAGAACATGCTGCTTCTCAAGTGAGGCTGGGGGCTGAAGCCTCCCAATGAAGTAAGTGCTGAGAGGTGTCATGTTATTTCCAGGGTGGGCACAATGCTGCAGAATTAGAAGCTGAAGTAATTGAACATGATTGTTTCCCTAAAAATGTAAAATGCTGTACATTTATTTATTCCCAATTGTTTTACTGTCAGCAGTCTGTATTTGAGGTTTGGACAAAAGTTTGCTTAATCAGAAAAAATTTATTAAAAATGGAATTTTGAAGTGATAAACACAAACAGCAGTTTGTTAACCTGTGGAAAATGTACTTGATTTTTAAAAATTTGTTTATTTCTTAATTGAAGGACAATTGCTTTACAAAATTCTGTTGGTTCGTGCCAAACATCAACATAATGTACTAGATTCTGAGTCAAAGGAATCACACTCACTGTATTAACATGTATTCTACTAAGATGGGGAGAAGGCAATGGCACCTCACTCCAGTACTCTTGCCTGGAGAATCCCATGGACGGAGGAGCCTGGTAGGCTGCAGTCCTTGGGGTTGCGAAGAGTTGGACATGACTGACGCGACTTAGCAGCAGCAGCAGCTGCTAAGATGATAGTTTAGGAAAGAAAAATGGAGAATGCCCAAGAAAGAACGACTACACGAGGCATACTGTCCCTGTGTATCCTGGCTCATCTTATACCCATCACAGACAGGCATGTTTTGGGGTTTGTTAAATTATTACAGAAGAGATGCCAAGTGCTGAACAGATTTATAAATATAATAATTGTTATAGCAAAGACATTTTATTGCAGCATAGAAGCCAATATTGTCTGATTGCTGAAGACTTAAAAGACACCTACAACTTAAAGTAGGCCTCAGGGAAGCTTGTGGTGAGCTATCCAGCCCAAGGCAATTTATTGGCAGAATTAAATTCTGGCTAATTTCCTTAGTGCCTGTGCGTCCATCGCTCTCATTAACTGCACTAGTTACCAGTGGAAAACACATCTTTTAGTGCAGGGCACTTTGCTGAAGTGGAGCCAGCCTCCTGCAAAGTGCCTGGAAGATTGGTTTGGAGTATTCTGAAGTGGCTCGGGGGTCCCCAGAGACTCCCAGGCACGGTACAGTGACTCTGTTAGGGGCTCCTTCGGCCTCAGTGGAAGATTCTGAAGTGAGACTGTACTGGCAGCAGGCACTGTTGCTAACACAACTTGTGCGTGTCATTGTGTGGGGGAGGGGTTCAGCTCTGCAGCTCACCACCCATCGCAATGAGAGGGATGTGAAGGGAGAGGAGGATATGGAGTGAAGGGAGCGCAGAGGCTCGAGACAAGTTTGATAAAGACGCCTGGGCACAGTCACTTACAGGGCAGAAGAGGCTGGAGTCAGGGGTAGTGGCATCAGTGGAGTGAGTTCAGACATCTTAGGAGAGGATGTGGAAGTGAGGGAACCTGGAGATGAGGTAGAGATGTGAGGTTTGCTGCAGCGACCTCAGTGTAAGGGCAGACTGGGGTGAAATGAGGCAGGGTAACATCAAAATACCTGTGGATTTACAGAGGTGGGTAGGCCACACACTAGTTTCTGGAATTTTCTCTGTGATGACTTCTGCATTTTTACTCAACAAAGTCCCATTATGCTCTTGTGTCTCTTCTTTGCCAGTGCAATGCACAAGGTGGAGGAGTGTGCATGTCGTGTGTTCATGAGTGACAGTCAGGTAAAGGAATGATTATGTTTATCTGTGGTCTTTAAACTGGCCAACATCCCAATGCTGTGGGATGGGGCAGAGAGCAGGGGTTGCAGGAAGATGACATTGGTCAGACTGGAGAACACGGTGCTGCAGAGAGGTGGGTAATGTGCCCATGGCAAAGGACATGGCAAGAACACTTGGGATTGACTCTGGAATAGTTCCTCTTCTCCTTTCAAGGAAGGGGAGACTAGTTTGTGGCATTGAGGTTTTGTCATCCTGGGATACGGGGAGCTCTGAGATGAAAGTACAGGGTGCATTGAGACCAGGCTTGTCTTTGGAGTCAACAAAAGAGAATGTGATTAGAATTCTAAGAGTGCAACTGAAAGCCATAAGGATAAAAGGAAGAAAGGAAAAGTCAAAGATTCGCCTAAGGATTGTAGTGCACTCTATCAAATTGAACAAGTTGGAGTAGCCTTATTGGCAGATGTCTGGAAGAACCAACTAGAATAATTTACTTCATATGCGTAAGCTGCAGAAAATCAATAAAGGGACTCATGAGGAATCAGGATAAAATAGGGAGGCATTTTCAAAGGATCTTCCAAGTCCATGAGGTATCAGAGGAAGCTATTATTTCTGACAGATTTCGTATTTTACAGTGAGAAATTCCACCCTTAGTGAATATAGTGTATACTGAGCTAGGAACAGCAAGTCTATAAAATTTCAGTGATTGTGTACTATTATTTCCATATGCTCTGTGGTTAAAGTGAAGGGGCTCATATTTTCACTCACTGTTTGTTTTATGATTATTTAGTATCAATAATACTGTATGTATTAGAATGAAATATGTTTAAGGTACCAGCATCCTTGCCCTCCTGGTTAGCCTCCATAGCATGTAGGAAAGAAAAGGAACTCTTATGGCTATAGTTTAGTTTAAAGCCTTTGGAGAGCATAAATAACAGTTTAGGCAAAGGATTCTTAGAGAATTTTTTCAGTAGTTTCTACTTTATAGCCTTAAAAATAATAGGTAATTTTCTAAATGAAGTTCCATTATATACTTCTGTATATAATTATATTCTACTCTACATATTTCTTTATTTACATTGCTATGAAAACAACTTTACCATAAGTTTAAAGTTATTAATAGCTCTTGCTTCCTAGTTTTTATGACTATAGGGCAATACCAACATCTTAATTTTAGGGGATACTTTTTTTTTTTTCAACCTCACTTCTATTAATGGCTTAATAATATGTTTCACAATCATCTTCATTTATTTTATTTTTTTTTAATTTTTTTCCCCAATTATTTTTATTAGTTGGAGGCTAATTACTTGACAATATTGTAGTGGTTTTTAGGGCATACTTTTAAAGGTAAAATTTGAAAAACTCTAGATACTGGAATGTCTAGGTTTGTTTTTGTTTTTTGGTTTTTCTTTTTGGCTTCTAGTATCTGAATCCCTGTCCTATGTTATTGGGGTTTCTAAAAGTTAAAAATGATTGATACTTAATTTCCCAGCTAATTGGGTATGCAGTTATCATATAGACATGTGACTGAGACTTGGCCAGTCAGCTGCATCTACCAAGGACTTTGAATTGATAGAGAATAGCAGAGAAGCAGGACAAGTGGGGAGTCTTTCCTGGTATCAGGAGTGTTGACAGCAACAGCCACTTCATGGGGGCAGCAGTGGCGGGGGTAGGGCATTGCCTGCCTAGTTCTGTGTCACTGGTGAGTTCTGGGCGACAAATTTGTTTAGCAGTAATTCTGGCTGTCTGATCTTTTTCATTCCTGCTCACTTGCTGATCTTGGTCTTTTAATCTTTTCTGTGACTTTGTAAGTGTTAGTCGCCCAGTTGTGCCCGACTCTTTGCGACCGCATGGACTGCAGCCCACCAGGCTCTTCTGTCAATGAGATTTTCCAGGCAAGGAAACGAGTGGGTTGCCATTTCCTTCTCCATTTATATGCAATATATGTATGCAAAAATGTGTGTGTGTGTATATATATATATTTTAAAAGTGTATAGACATAGAATACTGTAGATCTGACCACTATTTAGTCTCCATTAACATATTTTGTGTCTTGGAAGGGAAAAAACAAATACTATAGTGTATGAACCTATATCACATAAGAAGCTGTAAAAATTTAGTTACATTGACTAAATAGTCTTTGGGAACATCAATACTATTATCAAAAACAACTAGGAAAATAATTCAGATGTGATTGTACTTACCCTCATTTCCTTTATTTTGATAAATTATTACTGGTAAAAAGAGCAAGACACTTTATGGTAAGACTAAAATTTTTACAGCTATTTTAAATATAAAGTGTTTCTGAACTTATATTTCCATTTTGAAGTGAAAAGATTTTGTTTTTGGATGAAACCTATTAACTCAATATAAAGAAAAAATATGATGCTACAATGAATCATCTAACCTTTAGTAAATGATCTTTTTACACAGTGATAAGTTGATTAAAAGAAAAAGAAGTTAAAATACATTAAAGGGAAGTTGCCATCAAAAGCCCAGCCCAACTGGTAAAGCCATACAATCCTTTAAAGGCTTTTAATCCATCACCTCAATTCTTAATTCTCTTGAGAGGAAAAGAAGGATGCAAAAATTCAAAACAAAAATGAAGCTTGCTGCAACATCTGTGTATGTGCCAAGGTATCATTACAGAAATGATCTGAATATAACGAAATATAGAAAATCACAGTGAGAAATTACAAGAGCCGAGAAAAAAATTCAGTGACAGAAATACTGATACTGTGACCAGCAACACTTGAGTGCGTATCTTCAATAAATATTGTAAAAATCCAACAGGATACATAAATTTGGCTCTAAAACTCCTTTGGTTACAGAGATATAATTATTTTGTGTTTTAAATAAATATACCAAAACACAGCACATTTAGGGACTGTAAGATCACACCACTATAACATATAATTGAACTAACAGTAAAGAATGGTGCACAGATAAAATGTTTAACCGTGCCCTATGCTGGATTCTCTTGGGAACTGGTTCTTCATAAGTATTTTATATTTATCTTTATACTTGGTGTCAGTAAAACTAAAGTATTTCTGTTTCGGGCGCTACCCAAAGTCGTCCTAGTAAATCTCACTTTTACCAAAATCAGCTAGTCATTGCCTGTTACTTGCTATTGCATTTTATATTTGTAGGTTTACCACAGTGAATTGAGAGGAATCCGGGTTTTTCTTTCGTTCCTATCTGAGCCTCCAGGGAAGACTTCTGTGGTTGAATGCAACCATAGAAGACCCCAGGACTTCCCTCGTGGCTCAGATAGTAGAGAATCTGCCTGCAGTGTTGGAGACCTGGGTTCGATCCCTGGGTTGGGAAGATCCCCTGGAGAAGGAAATGGTAACCCACTCCAGTATTCTTGCCTAGAGAATCCCATGGACGGAGGAACCTGCTGGGCTACAGTCCACGGGGTTGCAAAGAGTTGGACACGACGGAGTGCCTACCACTTTCACTTTTTCTTTCAAACCTGTGACTAGATTAAAGGGGAATCAACAGTCCCAGTTTGCCCAGGACTGAGGGGATTCCTGGGACACATAACTTATGGATGTGTGTCTATGTTGAGTTGGTCAACCCTATTCAGTAGCCAGGTGGCCTTAGACATATTTCAAACTTGCTGTAACTGTTTCTTCATCTGTAAAATAGAGGCTCACCTGTTGTTATGAAATTCAAATCAGACAGTTAATATGAAAGTGCTTTATAACACATTGTCTACCAGGGCTCCCCTGGTAGCTCAGATAGTAAAGAACCTGCCTGCAATGCAGGAGACCCATACAAAGGGCTGCATGGAAAGCACAGTGGCATTAATGTTGAGTGGTTCTAGACCAGAGTTCTCAGCATGACCCCTTAGTGCCAGAGCATGGTCCCAGGACCATCTGTATGAGAAGAATCTGTTATAATACATAATAAATATTCAAATGCATCTTAAAAATGAAGATTCCTGGGCTCCCCTCCAGACCTACTGATCAAGCATTCCTGGGAGTGAACTCCCAATAATCTGAGTTTTAAAAAATTTAAACTGAAAAAAGTTAAAGCAGAACTTTAAAAAGTTTTCAGATTATTGTAATTCACACTAGAATCAGAAGATCCTGCCTTAAGAGGAGAGAGAGGATTGTTGACCTGCTTGCCCTTCTTACTGACTAGAGTCCTCTGCTCTGGAGACCCCGTTTTATATCCTTGTTGCTCAAAGTGTGGACTGTGGACCAGCAAGAGTGGCATCACCCAGGCACTTGTTTGAACCATAGACTCTGAAGCTCTGTCCCAGTCCTACTGAGTCAGAATCTGTAGTTTAACAAAATTCAAGATCTCCAGATGATTGGCATGTACTTTAAAATCTATAGCACTGATACATGTTAAGTGAATGTCGAAGAGCAGGGGAAGGATTGACTTGTCAGGTATAAGGTGTTGGGCCCAGTAGGTAACCCTCTTTTTTTCCCCAACTTCTCTACCAGCTGAGAGTCAGGCCAACGGATCAGATAGATGGGGATCAGAAAGCCAACATTTCTACTGAGAAAAGCTGTGTTGGGGCATGTGATTTTTATGTGGAGTCAAGCTTGCCTACCTCATTCCTGAACTGAACAGCAGACAGAATCAAAGGAGAGAAAAGACTCAGCCAGGACGCTAAGTGTCCACTTCCCAGCCCTCTGGCCAGTTCCCATATCTCCTTGCTGGGAGGAAAGTCACCGTGCTCCACCTTGGTGCTCCTTCTAACATCGGGATGTAAAAAGCGGTCCAGAGAGCTTTTGTTGTCCTTTAGGAGACCATGAATCAGTGTTGGGCAGTCTGCCCAGGTGCTTCAGAGTCACGGTGACACAGGGTCTTGATGCCACCCCGTGGAGTCTGGGTGTCCAGCCCATTTTCCCTCCTCAGCTGTCTCTTCTGTCTCCTCATTTTGCACTGGCTACACAGCTGCCAAGACCAGGGAACCCATGGAAACCCAGGTGTTGGCTACATCTGCAGATGAACTTTGGAGGCGGGAGCCGGTTAGTGAGCTGTATGTACATTTTTGAGAAGAGAGGACTGCATTTTATCTCTTGCTAAGATCAGGTCACCTTGGATTCTTCCTTTAGTCCCCGAAGGACTTTTCCAAGTGTAGGTTTCTCGCCTCCCTTACATGAATATGACTCTGAAGTCAGGCTGATCGCCTTAATGCCTAACAGTGTGTTAGTGATATGCAAAACCAGCCATTGAACCCCAGCCTGTCTAGCATCGTCTAATCGTTTAATTGACCATAATGATTTTATTATCTGGGTTTAAAACAGGACAATCGGCAGTTTTTTCAGAGTGCTTCCAGGTTGATTACATATGGAAAAGGGAGGAGGTATGTAATATCTATATACCCAGTAATGGCTTTTTCAAATTACATTCATTCCTCTTTATTTTATTTGAAAGTGTAGGGAGTTCAATATAGTTCAAGGAAAGCATTGTGGTAAACAGCCAGCTTAAATGTGAGCAGTGTAAAGAGCAGCAGCTTGCAGAAATATTGCTATAGATACTAAGACCGTATCCTGCCTTGGTACAGACGGCACATAATTGAATCATGTTCAATAGAAAGCCATTACAAAACCGAACTTATTTGCAATGCTAATGTGGGGAAGACAGCTGTCACAGGGAATTAAATATGATCATTCAGAGCTTGAATAAATGAGGTGTCCATTATCTTCTGGCTGTGTTGCAGGCTGCTTGAAGAACACAAATAAATGGTACTGTTGCAGTAACCAGCCCATGGTTTTGTTTTTAGTCATAGAAATATGAGAGTGTTGGAGGCGGGGGTGGGGAGATAGTGAGACAGAAAAGAAGCTTGGCAGATAAATACAGGTAAGTGGGCAAAGAGTTTATTTCCCTCTTCCCCTTCAGAAACCATGGATGCAAGGACATAATCAAAGTTCTATTTTTGACGCCTGAAACAGATTTTAATTCTATTAAAGATTTTTTTTTCTTAATCAAGATTCATCCCTTCTCCTTAAGACTCAAATCACAGCCAACTTACAAAGGAGGCTGAATGTGAAAGGGTAGAGTGGGGAGTAAACAAAGCTAATCCTTTTGTCCCTTTCCCAAGGCCTTCCTTCTCATCCAAATAGGATAATGCAGATAACAGAACTTCTTCTTGGATAATCAATCTGCCAGTGAGCATAAAGGATAGTTGGATCAGTGTTAGTTTAAAAAATGCCATTAATTATCCAATTAACAGAAAGGGAGGCTTCCTTTGATTGGATCTGACCAAGCTATCTACAAATGAGTTTTCTTATGTTAATCACATGGAGATAGTAAACTATCATCATTTTGATACATTAAAGGTTAGAAACAATTGTTAAAAAAGCACTTTTAAGACCATTTTCAGCTAGAATATCTTATGCAGGTAATTCTGGAACGTGGGTTATCAGTCTGAAATTACATGACACTGGTTGAGAGGGAAAAGCCAGCATCCAGGGAACTGTGACTGGTGAGACCAGTTGGGCTTTCCTTATGACAGCTACTGGTCCAAAACGACCCCTTGGAAGTAAACAAGGTTTGGGGAAAAGAGTCCAGTTCTTGGTTTTTGGTCTTTTCTGTAAACTATCAGTGACGTTAATAGTCATTAAAAAAAAAAAGGTAGTAAAAGAAATTAAAATGATTGTGTGGGTTCGTATTTGTTTTTATATAGCTAAGAAACCTAGCATTGGCTCTTTTGTGTCTCATGGTATGTGGATTGTTTATGCAGCATATAAATTCAATTCAAGAAAGTAGTGCTTTGCTCTGTTAATTCCGACAAGTTGGGAAATTTCAGGCATTGGGAAATATTTTAGAAATGGAATATGAATACTTAACTGGACTGCTATGTGGCTTCCCTCATAGCTCAGTTGGTAAAGAATTGGCCTGCATTGCAGGAGACCCCGGTTCGATTCCTGGGTCAGGAAGATCCCCTAGAGAAGGGCTAGGTTACCCACTCCAGTATTCTTGGGCTTCCCTTGTGGCTCAGCTGGTAAAGAATCCGCCCGCGATGCGGAAGATCTGGGTTTGATCCCTGGGTTGGGAAGATCCCCTGGAGAAGGGAAAGGCTACCCACTCCAGTATTCTGGCCTGGAGAATTCCATGGACTGTAGTCCATGGGATCGCGAAGAGTTGGACATGACTGAAGGAATTTCACTCACTCATGCGTTTGAAGTGTGGCAGAGCTGTAAATAAGGATTATTTCCCCAGACTCACAATCTTAAGTCTTTTCTCACCAGGGCTTGTATATTTTGAGGTGGTTAAAAATCTATTCCTTTTGAGAGAAGACTGTCGGTGGACCATTTGTTTTGATGGGCAGAGGAAAAAAGAATGTGGCCTTGAGATTCTGAAAGAATTCTCTAGAACTTTGGCTTGGTATGAACTTTATGGGCTCATGACATCTTAATGCCTATGCTGGAAGAGTGTCTTCTACTGAATACAGAATTCATCCTATGTTCAGCATTTCTTACTTATTAGGTGCCTGAATAACTTAGTATGGGACTAAGTAGGTGTTCCAGCTGGATCCTTCAACTTTTATTTCTGAAAAAAAATTTTCTATCTGATTGCAAATATCACACATGTTTATAATAAAAAATTTCAAGCAGTAGAGAAATGTATGCTGTAGTAAATGAAAGTCCACCTAAGTCCTGCCTTCCAGAGATAACTATGGATAGTCTCATGCATATCAATCATTTCAGCATTCTTTCCTGTGTATGTACAAATCTTTATTCCCCCTGAAAGTTGTGTGTATAGTATAATTCCACATATTTTATTCACTTGGTTGTTATGTCATAGCTGTTTTTTCATGTCTGTAATATGGATCTACTTAATTTAAAAAACTGAATAATTTTTTGTTCTATTTAATCATATTTATTATAATTTAATCCAGAGGTTGGCAAACTATGACCCACAGGCCAAATCTTGTCCCCCTCCACTCCATTCATGTTTTATTGGGACATAGCCATCTTCATTTGTTTGTGTATTATCTGTGGCTAATTTACCCCTAAAAAGGCAGAGTTGTGTGGCTGCATATGAGACTGTATTGCTGAAAATCTGGAAGTATTTCCTATGTAGACCTTCACAGAAAATGTTTGCTAACTTGTGATTTAACCAATCATCTGTTAGTTGGATGTATAGATTGTTTCTCATTTTGTGCCATAAAAAATAATGCTGTAAAAAATATATATTTGTAAATCTATCTTCGTGTATTCACTCTTTTCTTTAGGGTGAATTCTAATAAGAAGGACTGCAGAGTTATGCCTTAAATTTTATAGATTAATGATTGGGATCTAGTTAACAAGTTCTTATCCTAAGTGATGCCCTGTAAAAATGAATTAATTAATTTTTATTACAGTATAGTTGCTTTACAATGTTGTTAGCTACTGCTGCAGAGCAAAATGAACCAACTGTACTTATACATATATTCCCCGCCCCCCCACCCCTGTCATTTAGGACACCACAGTGTAAAACCAATTCTTAGAGACGTAGTTGTTACAATCTGGCAGACCTGAATATGCATTTGGGTTTTATAATTAGTAGTTGTGTGATTGCATAATTCTTTTTCTTTTTTTAGTATATATGTGGAACTTTAAAAAAAAGTATTTTTTTTAATTGAAGGATAATTGCTTTACAGAATTTTGTTGTTTTCTGTTAAACATCAACATGAGCACAAGCAACAGAAATCAATTCTAGCTAATTGAAGCAAAGAGATTTATTGGCTGTTGTACAGTGCAAGGTTAGCTCAGTAGAGCCAGGATGCTGAAGTTTCACTCCTTTCAATACAGATCTGTCTTCAGAAGGGCTGCCTTTGACTGGCTCCTGAAAGATAACTACTCTGAGTCCTTGGAAGATCCTGCCTGAAAAGAGTATTTTTGTATTTCTGAGGCCTTGGGTCACGCTGTATCAGTTCAACCGGATAGTTAATGCCAACAACGTGACTTAGTGAATACCATTTCTGTTTGCCTGAAGACTTGGGCTGCATTGTATTACTTTGACCCTCTGTGGGTCTGCAGACTGAGTAGCTCAGGTCAGGTGTTGCACGCCTATATGACTGACCCTTGTAAAAACTCTAGACACCAACGCCAATTTCCTTGGTGACCTTCCCTGCCTGGTACTGTCACCTGCACTGGTAGGAGAATTAAGCATTGTCCATGCAACTCAACTGTGAGAAATTAAGGAGAGCTTGCCACTGTTTTCCCCTGGACTCCACTCTGTGGGCCTCTTTCCCTTGCTGACTTTATTTAATCTATATCCTTTGCTGTAATAAACCATAACCATGACTATAACAGGCTTTCTGAGTTCTGTGAGTTCTTCTGGCAAATCCTTAAAACTGGGGGGTGGCCTTGGGGGCCCCTGACTTAGATACATGTAATAAGTAGCTCATGTGTGTATCATGTGTGTAATGAGAAGGCTAGAGAGTGAGGCTTGGTGTTAAGATAGAACCTGCACAAAAAGCATGGTTCACTATACTTGTCAGGCCAGGACCATTGGAATGATCAGTTCAGTTCAGTCTCTCAGTCGTGTCCGACCCTTTGCGACCCCGTGAAATGCAGCACGCCAGGCCTCCCTGTCCATCACCAACTCCTGGAGTCTACCCAGACCCATGTCCATTGAGTCGGTGATGCCATCCAACCATCTAATTCTCTGTTGTCCCCTTCTCCTCCTGCCCTCAATCTTTCCCAGCAACACGGTCTTTTCAAATGAATCAGCTCTTCGCATGAGGTGGCCAAAGTATTGGAGTTTCAGCTTCAGCATCAGTCCTTCCAGTGAACACCCAGGACTGATCTCCTTTAGGATGGACTGGTTGGATTTCCATGCAGTCCAAGGGACTCTCAAGAGTCTTCTCCAACACCACAGTTCAAAAGTATCAATTCTTCTGCACTCAGCTTTCTTTATAGTCCAACTCTCACATCCATACATGACTACTGGAAAAACCATAGCCTTGACTAGATGGACCTTTGTTGGCAAAGTAATGTCTCTGCTTTTTATTTTTTTTCCCATTTATTTTTATTAGTTGGAGGCTAATTACTTTACAATATTGTAGTGGTTTTTGGCATACATTGACATGAATCAGCCATGGATTTACATGTGTTCCCCATCCCGGTCCCCCCTCCCACCTCCCTCCCTATCCCATCCCTCTGGGTCTTCCCAGTGCACCAGCCCTGAGCACTTGTCTCATGCATCCAACCTGGGCTGGTGATCTGTTTCACCCTTGATAGTATACTTGTTTCAGTGCTATTCTCTCAGAGCATCCCACCCTCGCCTTCTCCCACAGAGTCCAAAAGTCTGTTCTGTACATCTGTGTCTCTTTTTCTGTTTTGCATATAGGGTTATCGTTACCATCTTTTAAAATTCCATATATATGCGTTAGTATACTGTACTGGTCTTTATCTTTCTGGCTTACTTCACTCTGTATAATGGGCTCCAGCTTCATCCATCTCATTTGGACTGGTTCAAATGAGTTCTTTTTAATGGCTGAGTAATATTCCATGGTGTATATGTACCACAGCTTACTTATCCATTCATCTGCTGATGGGCATCTAGGTTGCTTCCATGTCCTGGCTATTATAAACAGTGCTGCGATGAACATTGGGGTGCACGTGTCTCTTTTAGATCTGGTTTCCTCAGTGCTTATGCCCAGGAGTGGGATTGCTGGGTCTTATGGCAGTTCTATTTCCAGTTTTTTAAGGAATCTCCACACTGTTCTCCATAGTGGCTGTACTAGTTTGCATTCCCACCAACAGTGTAAGAGGGTTCCCTTTTCTCCACACCCTCTCCAGCATTTATTGTTTGTAGACTTTTGGATAGCAGCCATCCTGACTGGCGTGTAATGGTACCTCATTGAGGTTTTGATTTGCATTTCTCTAATAATGAGTGATGTTGAGCATCTTTTCATGTGTTTGTTAGCCATCTGTATGTCTTCTTTGGAGAAATGTCTGTTTAGATCTTTGGCCCATTTTTTGATTGGGTCATTTTTCTGGAATTGAGCTGCAGGAGTTGCTTGTATATTTTTGAGATTAATCCTTTGTTTCTTCATTTGCTATTATTTTCTCCCAATCTGACGGCTGTCTTTTCACCTTGCTTATAGTTTCCTGTGTAGTGCAAAAGCTTTTAAGTTTAATTAGGTCCCATTTGTTTATTTTTGCTTTTATTTCCAGTATTCTGGGAGGTGGGTCATAGAGGATCTTGCTGTGATTTATGTCGGAGAGTGTTTTGCCTATGTTCTCCTCTGGGAGTTTTATAGTTTCTGGTCTTACATTTAGATCTTTAATCCATTTTGAGTTTATTTTTGTGTATGGTGTTAGAAAGTGCTCTAGTTTCATTCTTTTACAAGTGGTTGACCAGTTTTCCCAGCACCACTTGTTAAAGAGGTTGTCTTTTTTCCATTGTATATCCTCGCCTCCTTTGTTGAAGATAAGGTGTCCATAGGTTCTTGGATTTATCTCTGGGCTTTCTATTTTGTTCCATTGATCTATATTTCTGTCTTTGTGCCAGTACCATACTGTCTTTATGACTGTGGCTTTGTAGTAGAGCCTGGAGTTCGGTAGGTTGATTCCTCCAGTTCCATTCTTCTTTCTTAAGGTTGCTTTGGCTAGTCGAGTGTCTCTGCTTTTTAATATGCTGTCTAGGTTGGTCATAACTTTCCTTCCAAGGAATAAGCATCTTTTAATTTCATGGCTGCAATCACCATCTGCAGTGATTTTGGAGCCCAGAAAAATAAAGTTAGCCACTGTTTCTGCTGTTTCCCCATCTATTTGCCATGAAGTGATGGGACCAGATGCCATGATCTTAGTTTTCTGAATGTTGAGCTCTAAGCTGACTTTTCCACTGTCCTCTTTCACTTTCATCAAGAGGCTCTTTAGTTCTTCTTACCTTTCTGCCATAAGGGTGGTCTGCATATCTGAGGTTATTGATATTTCTCCTGGAAATCTTTTTTTTTTTAATTTCTCCTGGAAATCTTGATTCCAGCTTGTGCTTCCTCCAGCCCAGCATTTCTCATGAGGTACCCTGCATATAAGTTAAATAAGCAGGTGACAATATACAGCCTTGATGTACTCCTTTTCCTATTTGCAACCAGTCTGTTGTTCCATGTCCAGTTCTAACTGTTGCTTCCTGACCTGCATAGAGGTTTCTCAAGAGGCAGGTCAGGTGGTCTGGTATTCCCATCTCTTTCAGAATTTTCCACAGTTTATTGTGATCCACAATAATGGATCAGGGAATCCACTGGAATGATCAGGGTCTACCATTTCTGTGTTTTTGGCACCCTGCTAAAGAGTAATGTTCCAGGAGCATTCTAGCTTAGGGCATGTGCTGCCCATCCTGTCTTGCTGTACTGGTGATGTGAGGAAGGATCTGAGTTTGTAAAAGTCTTAAGACTTTGACTGCTGTTGTGGGAAAACAGTGTACACATCTAAGTCAGCAAACCCTTATTGTTTATTATCTACTGTTCTAGGCACTGGGAATATGTTGAAGAACAAGAATATGCCCTTGCCCTCAGGGTGCTTACATTCTGCAAAAGGTAAGTCTTCAAAATGGTATTGATGTATATTTATGAAGCAGTCATGGATGCTGGATAGCCAAAAAAATAGCAACTGTCCACGTCAGTGTTTAGATGACTCAACCTTTCTAAGTTTGTTTTCTGTAAAATGGGTATAAGAATGTTTTTAGACTGTTGTAGCGATCCTATGAGATGATCTTTATGCTTGGCATACAGAAAACACTCAATACGTGGTTTTTAAAAAATTATTAATTTTTGGTTGTGTTGGGTCTTCATTGCCGCACGTGGGCTTTCTCTGGTTGCAGAGAATAGGGGCTGCTCTCTAGATGTGGTGCATGGGCTTCTTATTGCGGTGGCTTCTCTTGTTGCAGAGCATAGGCTCTAGGGTACATGGGCTCAGTAGTTTTGGCACACAAGCTCAGTAGTTGTGGCTTGCGGACCCTACTAGATAGCGCTTGGGCTTAGTAGTTGTGGCACACAGGTTTAATTGCTCCTTGGCATGTGTAATCTTCCCGGACCAGTGATAGAACCCATATCCCCTGCACTGGTAGATGGATTCTTATTCCCTGTACCACCAGGGAAGTCCTGAATGGTACTTATTGCGTCTAAGAGTGGGAGTTTTGAATTTTGAAGTCAAGCTGCCAGGGTTCAAATTCCACCTGCTCATTAGTTCTTGATCTTACACAAGTTATTGAATTTCTCTGAGTAGTAAGTCTTCATATATGTGCAATCTAGCAGATGCATGGGGCTTGTACTTGGTTTAGTGCCCTACTGCTGCTGCCTTGAAATTATTGATTATTTTTGAACACAGGGTCCTGCGTTTTCATTTTGCACAGGGCCCTGCAATTATCTAGTTGGTCCTATTGCTGAACTTTGATGTCCTCATGCAAAATGGAGATAATAATACATACCATGTTATTTCTCAACAGTCTCATTTTAAACTCTTGGTTTCAAAGTTTTTATCCTTTACATTTGTCTCCTTTTCAGATATAATATTATTACATTGTGCTCATATGAGTTCATTTCATTTGTTTTATAGAAAGAAAGCCAACTCAATTTCCTACGGGAAAGGGAAATCTCAGTAAGTTCAAAGCATACACAGTCTCACGCTTTGCAATGACGACTCATGCACTGAATGTTTCAACATCTTTCATAGATGACCCAGCGTTTTTATATGAGGATATTGTTGCATTTAAAACTGAAGATATTAGAAAATGTAGAATGATTCATTAACTTGTATAATAGGAATATAGTCAGCCCTTGAAGATTGGTGCTTTGATGTAGAGCGGGTATGAAAGCGCAAATTTCAGTCCTGTTAAATGCCCTCTTAGAACTAATTCTTGCAATTTAGGTGCCTGCGGTCTAGGACAGAGAGAAATGAAGAACCTGTCCCACTGTACTGGAGAAAGTAAATTTGAATAAAAGATTGGAAAGGAATAAACCATTTCTGAGTGCTTCAAGCACAATAGCATAGTTGTCTTTTTAAACAAAGTACTTGTATTTAATTTTCACCCATCAACAGGTAGGAAGAGAAGTGAAGAAAAGTGAAAATAGCTTTATGGATCAGCAGAGGCCTATTGAGGCAGTAAGAGGTTTGACATAAGCGTATGTTCAAATCCTAGCAATTTAAAAATTTTCATATTTGGATTTCTATCCTCAACACTAGAAAATTAAGTGTTGGGTGTGAAATCCAATACCATTTGGAGTTTCAGCCAAATGACTCTAAAAGCTTAGAGGCATCTAAATATGCCACTAAGGGCGGGGTTGTGTGTGGTGTGTGTGTGTGTGCATGTGGTGTGTGTGTTTAGGTAGTAAGTGCTTGAGAATGCCTCAGCATAAGGGAAAGCACACTTCGGATTTGCTTCTCTTGGTGTTTCTGTGAAGGCCTTTGTGCAAATGGACCAGGAGATTACAATTTGGCAAACAGGGTCTGTTTCACTTCAGAGAGAAACTGAATTTGAAACTTGGGAAAAAAAACTTCAAAAAAACTCATTTAAAAACTACCAGTGGAAGCATAGTCTGTAAATAAATAAATAAATAAATGAAAACATTGAGTTAAAAAATGAAATGACTAAAATTCATTGGATGAAAAAGTATTCCTCCTACCTTGATGACTATGTGACTAGGGATGAAGACAGAGAACACACATGGTCAACATAGGCAGGCTCCGCATGCCAGGGAGTGAGGGGGTGGTTAGTGTGAAAATGGTGGATCCTTCTTCAATGAAGGGCTTTTAATTTTGCAGTTAATAGAATGTCTGCTTTATTTTGCACCTAATTTAAGCTCAGAATGCTTCCCTTACTTGAACAAATAAGAGGAAACTAGCAGTTGGCATGGGGTTCAGGGATGGGAGTGTGAGAAGAACTTGAGGTTTTAAAATTCATTGTTCGTTAGTTCATGTTTGTGGGCTAAAAGCTTCTCTTTGGACCTCAAAGGTCAACGTTGTATTAATGCTCTATTATCATAATTATTATAAATAGTTATGTTTTGCCACTTTGACTATGCCACTTTGTAAAATTACTTCTGAAAATAGTTTTTCTTCTGTGTCTCCACCCCCACTGTGACCCCCTGCCCCTTGCCAGAATGGCAGAAGGGAATTAATGGTGTTGAATCGTGAAGGGAACCGGGAGGTTACAATGGAGGGTACAGTGGAGGGTGGGGACACAGGCCACACACACCGCGTGTATGGGGCAAGGGTTGAGCCAAGAGTTAGACAGTATCAATGGTTTCACTTCCTGCCATGGGAAAGTGATTGGATTTCAATTTGGAAGGTTGAATCTGAGATTCAGTTGTTCTGCTATGGAATGTGAGTGACAGAACTTTTTTGTGTGTTCATGTAAGGTACGTGTATGTTAGATTTTTTTTTCAAGGGTTCCAGAGATAACGATGTAACTTGAATCTGTGCTTTGGAGTCGGTCAGAGTGTTAGGAAGAATTCCAGCTGGATTCTACAGCTTATAGAGGGACTCAGGCTGGTAGAATAGTGTTTGTTGTTCATTTGCCAAGTTGTGTGCTTTTGAACTGTAGTGCTGGAGAAGACTCTTGAGAGTCCCTTGGATTGCAAGGAGATCCAACCAGTCCATCCTAAAGGAGATAAGTCCTGGGTGTTCCTTGGAAGGACTGATGTTGAAACTGAAACTCCAATACTTTGGCCACCTGATGTGAAGAGTTGACTCATTGGAAAAGACCCTGATGCTGGACAAGATTGAGGGCAGGAGCAGAAGGGGACGACAGAGGATGAGATGGTTGGATGGCATCACTGACTCAATGGAGATGAGTTTGAGTAGACTCTGGGAGTTGGTGATGGACAGGGAGGCCTAGCGTGCTGTGGTCCATGGGGTCTCGAAGAGTCGGACATGACTGAGCAACTGAACTGAACTGTCTGCCTCTTTGTGACCCCATCGACTGTAGCATGCCAGGCCAGGGAGAATAGTCTAGATTTTAAATTTAACAACTTTTGTATTTTTTGTTATTAAGTTCAAGAGAGGGATGAAGGGCTGATGGTAAGAGTGAGAGACCTTGGCAAAACAACTTCTTTAGATGTTGCTAAAGAAGAAGATGCTAATGACCTTATAATTGGCAGATTTGGGGGAAAATCATAGACTTGAGGATGAAATCTAAAAATAGAATGCCTCCTACAGTACAGAAAGAGGGATTTTATATTTTTCATGTTAATGAAATATTCTTGCATAAGAATGTAACTTCTGCTGTAATTAGGCAAATAAGCTGCTTACTTTGCATCTTTTATTCCAGGCATTTGTTAAATTCCAGCCATGCTAGAATTTTTCCTACTTGGTTTGGCATTGGATGAGCAGAGATGTCTTTAGACTCAATGTTTCAAACCTAATGTGTCATCCAAATGTGAACTAAGACATACTATCATATTTGGCTAATTTATACTGTTACCCATAAGGACAGTCTCCCAGCCATAGAGATTTAGGTGTTCGAAAGTCATGCAATGACATTTATGTGTATGCTTAGTTGCTCAGTCATGTCCAACTCTTTGCAACCTAACGGACTGTAGCTCACTAGACTCCTCTGTCCATGGGATTTCCCAGGCAAGAATACTGGAGTGGGTTGTCATTTCCTTCTCTAGGGGAATCTTCCCAACCCAGGGACTAAACCCATATGTCCTGGGTCTTCTGCATTGGCAAGCTGATTCTTTACCACTGAATCACCTAGGAAGCCCCCTCAATGACCTTGGTCATCAAAATGAAAACATTTCAACCATCTTTTCCTTCTAACTGCTGGTCTTTGATTGATTCTCACCAATACCGAGATTTTTCTTTTTACCTTGTCTCTATCCTTGATAGATTGGGTAATATTTTGACTTTTGAAGGAGGAAGACACAGCGCATTCCAAGCAGATGAAAAGCACCAGCAAAAGCACATAGGGAAGGAGATGTGGGGGCTAGGCGAGTTACCCAGGGTGTTTGGAGATGTGACATTTTAGTGGGGAATAAGGAGGTGAGAGGTGAGGTTAGAAAGAGAACATTGTAAGATGGAAGCACAAGATAGATTGAGGTCAGATTGCATGGGCCATTAAAGGCCTGTGATCTGTGATTTCAAAAAGTGAGTCTGGTGGCAATGTGGAAGCAGCTTATTAAAGAGGATGAAGTACAGTAAGGTCAGAAAACCAATTATGGTGTTGCCTGATGAAAGAGGATGAGGCCAACTCAGCCCGTGTCAGTAGGAAGAGGAGGAGACGAGAAAGTTATTTCCTTGATAGAGTTGAAAGGATTTGGTGTAAGATGGATGAGAAGGGGAAGGGGAAAGAATGAGTCAAAGGTTACCCCAACCCAGGTAGCTGGGAAGATGACCTCATGGTTTATTGCTGAAATGGGGAACTTGCTGCGTGGGGGTGCTCAAGGTGGGTTGTTAGTTTCCTAGGACTGATATAACACTATGGAGTGGGTGGCCTAACCTACAGAAAATTATGTCTCACAGTGCTGGGGGTGAGACGTCCAGGATCAAAGTGTTCCAGTGTGCTTTTGAAGCCCTAGGCCTGTTCTAGACCTCTCTTTCAGCTTTTGGAAGTTCCTTGCGTGCATGTTAAGTCACTTCAGTCATATCTGACTCTTTGTTACCCTATGGGCTGCAGCCCACTAGGCTCTTCTGTCCATGGGATTCTCTAGGCAAGAATACTGGAGTGGGCTGCCATGTCCTCCTCCGGGGAATATTCCTGACCCAGGGATCGAACCTGTGTCTTTCATGTCTCCTGCATTGGTGGGCATGTTCTTTACTACTGGTGCCACCTTTTGGAAGTTCCTTGGCTTGTGGCATCATTAGTCCAGTCTTCACCTGGTGGTGTTCCTGTGTGCATATCTGTGTCCAGACTTCCACTTTTTATAAGGATACTGGTGATACTGGATTAGGGTCTTGCATCATGGCAGTATGACCTCACCTTAACTAATTCCATCTGTAGTGACCCTGTTTCTCAATAATGTCACATTAGAGGTACTGGGGGTTTGGACTTCAACATATGAATTTTCAGAGGAACACAAATCAATTCACAAAAGTAGAGTAGGGGAGGCAAGAATGACTAGCATTAGGTTCCTGTGGGTCCAATGTCAGCAGGTTGGTAGAAATTGGGATATGAGCTGACCTCATAGAGTTTAGTCATCACTCCCTATAGGGAGGGCTTCCCAGGTGGCTCAGTGGTAAAGAATCTGCCTGTCAATACAGGAGATGCAGGAGATGCCAGTTCTATCCCTGGTTGGGATGAAATGGCAACCCACTCCAGTATTCTTGCCTGGAAAACCCCATGGACAGAGGAGCCTGACTGGCTCCAGTCCATAGGATTGCAAAGAGTTGGATATGACTGAGCACATATGCATGCTACACTTATAGGGAATACTCATGTATTGGAGAATTTTCTACAGTGTTTTCTGGCTACAGGAGTGAAAGCATTTGCTTGGAGGAGAAGAAAAAGAGGAGGAATATAATTTCTCTGCATCCTTCCTTATGAGCCAGGCTTTCTGCCCAGTGTGTAGAGAGCTGCTCTCATTTAATCCTCAAGTGGACCCAGTGAGGGAAGAGTTGCATGGAAACTGAAAGCCACAGTCACACAAAAAGAGGATGGCAAAGCTAAGATCTGCACCCAGGTTTATTTGATGTTAGGGCTTCCCTGGTGGCTCAGATGGTAAAGAATCTACCTGCAGTGCAGGAGACCCGATTTCCATCTCCGAGTCAGGAAGATCCCCTGGAGAAGGGAATGGCTAGTCACTCCAGTATTCTTGCCTGGAGAATTCCATGGACAGAGGAGCCTGGAGGGCTACAGTCCATGAAGTTGCAAAGAGTCAGACACAACTGAGCAACTCACACTTTCGCTTACTTACTACTTTACTTTATTTGATGTCACTAAAAGATGCTGAGTGCTCCTGGGGAGAGAGTCTTAGGACAAGGAACTCAGAGGAACAAGTAAGGGCAGCAGTGGGAGCCAGTGAAGGGGAAGGAAGAGAGCTATCGAGAGTTAGGAAAGAAAACCACTGGGAATTCAGACTAGAGTGTGAAGGATCAGGGAGAGGCACTGTGTTGACTGTCTTTGGGCAGGCTAAGGACCTAGAAGTGTCTCTCTGGTTTAGTGCCTCTCTGCTCTTTGAACGGCCATTTGATTAAGAAGTGAAATTAGAACAAATTTTCATCCACAATGATTACAGGCAACAAATTCACTGTAAAAAAAAAAAAAAGGAATTGCTATCAGTTTCATTCTAAGTTCGCCAGTCAATGTGCTGTTGGGGGAGAAATACCAGTTCTGATAAATTGCTCTCGATGTGTATACATCTACCTCGTGATGGCTTTGGAGGCTAAGTTTATTCTGAAGTTCTGAGCCTTGGGACCTGGCACTAAGGTTGGGTGTGGCTACATGCTTTCCCTATGTCTGTGCCTCTGCTATGGCTGCTAAGAAATGCTTTTTGGTTATACCAACCTGTGGAGGGATCTAATGAGAACATTTTTAGAGGCTAGATGGAGGCATTTTAGGACATGTGAGGCTATTAGGTGAAAAATAAGCACTTTCTGGCTTGTTGCCCATACCTGCTTTATATTCACTTCAAAGAAAAAAAATTTTCATTAAAAACAAAGCAGTTAAAATGTCAAGGTGCCCATTCTCTCTTTTCAGGCTCTCCTTTTTACATTACAAAACAAGTGGATTGAGTGAAGCAGAAACTGCTGCTAAATAAAGCCTTTTCTTGGCATTCCTTGGAGAAATCAAATCCAAGACCAGTGGTGAAAGGTGATTGTACTATATCCACTACACAGACTATTTCTTCTAATTATCAGCATGAATGTAATTACTTACAAGCATCTCAGGCTCCTATGATCATGTCCCTCAGAGCATTTCATCTTTAATGATTTTTCTTGATAGAAAGCCAGTTGGAAGCATTTGTTGCATAACATTGCTCAACCAGAAAGAAAAATACGTACTTCTCAGAAGAAAGATCTGTATGCTTTCTTCTCAATGGTACTTATATTCTGCCGGAATTTGATTAGGAGCTATCCTGGCACAAAGATTGCTAATGACCGAGTCAAATAACTTACACAGATTAAACAATTTCTTGGAAAAAAAATACAATGTAGTATGACATTCCTTTTCCAAGAATCTTGAAGTTCAGAATGGTAAGCACTTAATGGTGAATTGTTAAATCCTTTAACTTCTGAGGATAGAGAATACAGCAGGGACAGGTTCCTTGAGGGAGTCTGTAAGTCTTAAGTGAGATAGTTTTTTTTGTTTTTTTTTTTTTTGTGAGATAGTTTTTTTTTTTTTTCCAGTGGGTTTTGTCATACATTGATATGAATCAGCCATGGATTTACATGTATTCCCAATCCCGATCCCCCCTCCCACCTCCCTCTCCACCCGATTCCTCTGGGTCTTCCCAGTGCACCAGGCCGGAGCACTTGTCTCATGCATCCCACCTGGGCTGGTGATCTGTTTCACCATAGATAGTATACATGCTGTTCTTTTGAAATATCCCACCTTCACATTCTCCCACAGAGTTCAAAAGTCTGTTCTGTATTTCTGTGTCTCTTTTTCTGTTTTGCATATAGGGTTATCGTTATCACCTTTCTAAATTCCATATATATGTGTTAGTATGCTGTAATGTTCTTTATCTTTCTGGCTTACTTCACTCTGTATAATGGGCTCCAGCTTCATCCATCTCATTAGGACTGGTTCAAATGAGTTCTTTTTAATGGCTGAGTAATATTCCATGGTGTATATGTACCACAGCTTACTTATCCATTCATCTGCTGATGGGCATCTAGGTTGCTTCCATGTCCTGGCTATTATAAACAGTGCTGCGATGAACATTGGGGTGCACGTGTCTCTTTCAGATCTGGTTTCCTCAGTGTGTATGCCCAGAAGTGGGATTGCTGGGTCATATGGCAGTTCTATTTCCAGTTTTTTAAGAAATCTCCACACTGTTTTCCATAGCGGCTGTACTAGTTTGCATTCCCACCAACAGTGTAAGAGGGTTCCCTTTTCTCCACACCCTCTCCAGCATTTATTGCTTGTAGACTTTTGGATAGCAGCCATCCTGACTGGCGTGTAATGGTACCTCATTGTGGTTTTGATTTGCATTTCTCTAATAATGAGTGATGTTGAGCATCTTTTCATGTGTTTGTTAGCCATCTGTATGTCTTCTTTGGAGAAATGTCTGTTTAGATCTTTGGCCCATTTTTTGATTGGGTCATTTATTTTTCTGGAATTGAGCTGCAGGAGTTGCACAAATGGGACCTAATGAAACTTAAAAGCTTTTGCACTACAAAGGAAACTATAAGTAAGGTGTGAGATAGTTTTAAGGGAAGAAATTTCTGGTCTAAGGATGAGACTAAAGTGTAAACTCATATAATAGTTTAGGGTTTTTGAAGCTGTCAGTGACATTAGAGCTTACCTAATCCCCCTCCTTCAGTAAACGAGCAAACTACCCAGACAAATTACAGTCCAAGTGCTTGGCAACTTTCTCCCGGTCACAGTCTGTTGGTGTCACAGCTAGTTGCCGGGCCTCAAATTCCTTCCCAGTATTCTTTCCACTGTGCCTTCTTACTATAGGATTAGAAAGAAGTGACAAAAGATTTCATTTATCTGGCATTGCTGAGAAACACATTTTTTGTCTTATATTTTTCTGGGTAAGTTTATTTCTTAAGCATCACTTAAAAGCATTTTATGGAAATGGTCATCTTAAGGGGCTTCCCTGGTGGCTCAGGCAGTAAAGAATCCACTTGCAGTGTGGGAGAACCAAGAGATGTGAGACCTTCCTGAGTCGGGAAGATTCCATGGAGAAGGGCATGGTAAGCCATTCCAGTATTCTTGCCTGGAGAATCCCATGGACAGAGCCTGGCGGGCTACAGTCCACGGGGTCGCAGAGTCAGACAGGTCAACTTAAAGAGCGTGCTGAATACAACTTAGCCTTTCCTTGAGGAAGTGGTGTCATCATCACAGGCATTAATTATTTTACCATGGCTGAGTCAAACCCATGGTTGCTCTCTAGAGTAGCGGTCCCCAACCTTTTTGGTACGAGGGACTGATCTCATAGAAGTCAATCTTTCCATGGACTGGGGTTGTGGGGGGTGGTTTCAGGGTGATTCAAGGATATTATGTTTGTTGTGCACTTTATTTCTAATCAAATGCTGCTGCTGATCTGATGGGGTACCAGTCTGTGGCCCAGAGATCAGGGACCCTTGCTCTAGAGGAAGTGGGAATGATCGATGTCATAATTGGATGGGATAGTTGATAGTACTGATTGAAAGGACTACTATTCTATGGCAGTGACTCAGTTGCCTCTACTGACCCTTACATCCATGTCTTTGTCCCCATGTTGCCATCTAGTACACATGTCCACTTGCCAACATGTTCTCCTAGGCTGCTGGTGCTCCTTGCACCTGAAGCCTCTCTTGCAGAACAAAATGCAACATTATGTGATCATTATATGGTTAAAGATTTTAGGTTTCATTTTTTGCCTAAAAACTGATCCAATAAAATTAAACACAGTTCATAACACCTATAATCTTGTACATTCTTTGGGGCTGTTATCTGGTGACTTAAGAAAGTGATTTTTGATGTTTTCACCAAACACAGTCTTAGTAGAAGGGTTTAATTGTTGAAAACAATGTACTTACAGAGGGGCCCATTGTTTCTGTAAGTAAATTCTGATTTCTGGTTCAGTATCTCTCCCTCTTTCTTGCCTCCAGATTGTTTCCTGATTTGGAGGGAAGTTTTAATCTTAGATGCTGTTTTTCTTTTCCTCTCCAGTTTTATTGAGAAATAATTGACATACATCACTGTGTAAGTTTAAGGTGTACGGCACAATGGTTTGATTTGCATATATTGTGGAATGATTATAATCAGTGGTTCTTCAGCTTCAGCGTATACCAGGTTCACCTGGAGGTCTCTATAGACCAGATCATTGAGGTCCAGTCCTAGAGTCAGATAAGGAAGACCTGGGGTGGACTCCGAGGCTCTGCAGTATCAACAAGGTATAGGGGATGCTCTTGCTTCCAGTCTGAGAACCACACTTTCACAGCCACTGAGGAAGTCATCCTTCTCCAGAAAGATCTATTTTCTGATCAAGAGGATTGATCAAGAGGATTTGAGGATTCTCTGATCAAGAGGATCTATTCTCTAATCAAGAGGCTAGATCAAGAGGATTTGAGACTCTCTGTGACTTTGTCCAGAGCTGCCTTTGTGTTCCTGGGATCTGTCATGCTGAGACTCTGGTCAGTGACTTCCAATATCAGAGAATAGCATCAGCTTTCCTACCCGTTGGTTGTTGTTCAGTCACTCAGTCGGCTCTGCGACCCCAGGGACTGCAGCACACCAGGCTTCTCTGTCTTTCACCATCTCCCAGAGCTTGCTCAAACTCACGTCCATTGAATTGGTGAACCATCTTGTACTCTGTCATCCCCTTCTCCTCCTGCCCTCAATCTTTCTCAGCATCAGGGTCTTTTCCAGTGAGTGGACTGTCTGCATCAGGCGGCCAAAATATTGGAGCTTCAGCATCAATACTTCCAATGAGTTTTTAGGGTTGATTTCCTTTAGGATTGACTGGTTTGATCTCTCTTGCTTGAGAATATTTAAAATACACACTTTTGCTGATGTCTTCAGTAGCAAATAGGCTTTATTCTTGCTTACCTCTTCCACAACATGTATTATTTATTAATAGTTGGAGTTTTTATATATACCCCTCTGGAATTTCTTGAGTAACTTTCAAAACCGAAGCATAATACACCCCTGACATTCACTTTTCTATACTCAGTCATGGAGATCTTGAGTACCTAGCTCACAGATCTCATTTCAACTCTAGCAGTGCTAATATCTGTTTGTCTATGTGTCTGTCTTCTGCCTCACTTACACTTGTGTGTAAATGTGTATATGTGTACACTTAGATGCAGACACACACATACATGGGCTCTGCATAGGAATTTAGGCTGATACTACCTAATGACATCATCCTTGGAAACTTCAGCATCTGCATTATCAACTCTGCCAACCCTCCGAGGTCAGCACATCTTATGGAAGCACCAGCCCCAGCCCTCTTGACCACAGTGAGAGTTCTTAACTGTGGACAATGGTACTTGTCTCTCCATCTCCCCACTCCCAACCTGCCCTCTGACTTCCCCTCACTTTTTTGTTTACTCGTGCTGAGCCTGTCCTAGGAGGATGTGTGGCAAAATAGAAAGGATACTGGCTTTGGAGTGAGATGCACACAGGTTGAAATCCTTTCCAGCTGTGTAACCTTGGGTCTTTACATCTGTTGTGTGGGGCTGATACCTACATTACAGGGTTGTTGAGAGGGTTAAATTTGATGATGTGTGTAAATACTTAGCCCGTCTGAACATGGCTGATGATTAGCTCCTGAGAACTCATTACTGTAGATACTTCATATGCTAACAAGGTGAGTCACTCCTCAGTCTTACCTGTCACTCAGATTTGCACTGCCACTAAGGCTTCAATCTGAAGCCCTCTCTAGAAGAACCACCATGTATCATGGGGAGGCAGGATGGTCTGGGAATGCTGGAATCACAATAGTGGGAAGAGAGAAGAGGATGGCAGAGTCCTAAGTTGCTGAGAGCTCATCCCTGCATCTCACCGCCTTGTAAAAATCAAAGAGTCAGTGCCCCCTGCAGCTCCAGTGTCCTTAGAATTATACATTCTATTCCTCTCTTGCTCTTCAATCCCAACCAAGTCTCTTCATTGCTATCATTGTGACCTTTGCTCCTCTGTATTTTCACAGTTCACTAGATCTCTTCTTGGCAAATTTGCATTCCTTCACTCTCTTCCTTCAATCTTATCTTCTCTATTTTTCTACTTTAAATCCTATGTTCCAGACAAACTGAGCCATCCACCACTTCCTGGTTTGTTATCTTTTTTCATAGCATACATTTCTTTCTCATCTAATATGTTATTTATTTTGTTTTTCTTGTGTATCCCTTACCAGGATATAAGCTCCTTGAAGTCAGAGATGTTTGTTTGTTGACCCACCCTTGCACTTAGGCTAGTGCCTGGCCGTAGAATGTGTTCAATAAATATTTGTTGAGTGAATTCCTGCCTTTCCTTTATGTTTCTTTACACAGTGGCTCCTCAGGGTCACCCCAATTTCCGATTAATTATGACAAGAGGAAGAAGTAAATCAGAAACTTGATAGCATTGTCTTCAGGTCTAAGCTTTGATCTCCTGGGATGAGGACCAAAGAATCACAGGGATCACTCTGCCAGCAAGAGTCTGGCTGAGTAGGCAGCCCTCCCTTGGGTGTGACCTGCCTCATATGATGGGGTGCTATCAGCTGTTGGTGCTGGTCTGTGTGTGCCCCTGGGTGAGAGGTGTTGGACTGCTGGCCACCTTACTGGGGCTTTGTCCCATTAAGACACTGTTTCTTCCCGTTGGACTGTGGCTGCGATGCCTCAGGCCCTAGCACATTTCCTGTTCTAACAACATTAAGTTCTCTTCAGGGCAGACCAGCTGGTTTCAGGGATGGAAAGGCTGCTGCTACTGCTGAGTCACTTCAGTTGTGTCCGACTCTGTGTGACCCCATCCCTGGGATTCTCCAGGCAAGAACACTGGAGTGGGTTGCCATTTCCTTCTCCAATGCATAAAAGTGAAAAGTGAAAGTGAAGTCGCTCAGTCATGTCCGACTCTTCGCGACCCCATGGACTGCAGCCTACCAGGCTCCTCTGTCCATGGGATTTTCCAGGCAAGAGTATTGGAGTGGGGTGCCATTGCCTTCTCCGATGGAAAGGCTAGGGAGGTAGAAATCAGAAGGCGAGAGTCCCAGTTCCAGCTGCATGTCTGGCACTTCAGACAAATCAGTTACTTCAAAAACTGTTTTCAAAGAGCTTATAATGTACAGATGGGGTATATAGAAACTCTAAAGATGGTTTCTGTTCTCTAAGAGGTTCTGATCTAGTTGGAAAGACAAGATGCACACACATTCATTTTACCTTCAAAATATTTCTCCGATGTGTTCACCTCTTCCCATCCTCACAATCCGCCCTCTCGTTCTCTCCATAACCACACTCTGCACCCGATTTTGGGTATCATCTGCTCTTGCCTGAATAACTACAACTTTCCACCTGTTCCCACCAACTCTAATCTTGTCCCTTCTGACTGTTCTCTCGCAGAATAGTTACCCTTTAAAAATCTAATATCTCAATCAAACCATGATGCTCTCTTACTTAGAGATTTTTGCCAGACACCTTACCTTGACTTATTTGGACTTGCTGGTCTTCTGCCCACCTCTCCTTTCTCATCTCATGATCCTCTCTTCTTACCAACCGTAAAATAACTTCTTCTGATCTCTTGGACCTGAGATATCTTTCCCACTTTGGGGCCTGTGCACGTGTCATTGGTCTTCCTGGAATTCTCTGTGTCCCCACCATCCACCAGGTTCTGGTCTTCACATGGCCAGCTCCTTCTCGTCTCTGAAGTTTCAGCTAAAAAGGGATCACCTTACAGGCCTTCTCTGAATCAAATTTCCCTAGTCATCCCATTGCAGGGCATTTTCTGCTTCCTTCAAAGACCTCATCTCAGATTGCAATGATTGCTTATTTATTCGTCTCTATCACTGGATTGTATGCTCCCTGAAGTCAGGGATGGTGCCTTCTTCAATGTTCTGTCCTTATAAACCTCAATACCTGCTCAGCACAGTTCCAGATATGCTGCAAGCCTTCAATAAACATTTTTACATGGAACAAGTAATGGCTAATAGCTGAGCATGCTGCCCCATAGGATGGCACTATAACTATATGAACTGTTGAATCAGTGAAAGATTGTATTAATATGGTAATTGTGCTCTGTGCCAGTTATCTTCAGGATACTTTTATATAATTAAATACATTGAAAGATCATTAGAAACCTTAAAACTATGCACAATCCTAAAATCAGTTTAAGTTGTGTATTTGCCATGTTGGATATATTTAGGTTAGTCAGGCTGGTGGTATAGATCAAGAACTCATATAAATAATGTCTTAGCACACTTGCTTCATTTAAAATCAGTATTAAAACTGTGATCTCCTTGTCCTGAGAAACATCTTTGAAAAAGACAATTGCACTTGGAGGGAGATGACCCTCCTTTCCTAAGGGCCCTGCAGAGAGCTGTTCCGTTGCATCTTTTTCAGATAACCTGGGAGTTCTGTTATAAGTCCTTCTCTGCTAAGCATCAGATTGTAGCAGTCTTGGTGGGTGGCTGCAAGAGGCAGCTTTCTCTGTTGTGTCCACTCACAAAAGGCAGTTATTCTAAAACAGATCCAGTGGACTGCTTAATAAAGTACCTGCCTTATGTGGCTGTAAGTCGTCTTACAAACATGCTATGTGTAGTACTGAGCACAGTGTACATTTCTGAGAGCAGCCGTTTCTCGTTTCATCTGACCTGATATTGATTCACCATCCTTGCTGGATTCAGTGATTTGCTCAGCGGCATCGGAACATGGGCTCGATGCCTGTTGGCAGCTCCTGCCATCTGGGTGCCTTTCAGTTTCATCCCGTTGATTGTAGAGCAGTTTTGCATTATTGATAAATTACAGGTATGGTACTCAGAGGGAGGAAAGGGGCAGCTCAGAGTGAATGGCGGTGCCCTTGGGTACGACACTCACTTGGACTCATCCATTAGACAATCCTATGTAGTAAAAGGTATGTTTATGGGATTAGTTATTAATCACAAAACAGGATAGGAGTTACTTGACTGCTAATTATAACACTGAATGAGCACATAAAATCATCATAATAAACAATATCATCCCTGTAGGACCCTTCACATGAAATCAGTCCAGCCAGACAAATAGTTATTTACATAACATGGAATCTTAAAAAAAAAAAAAAGATCCTAAAAAACTAGCAACAATCAAATAAGCAAAATGTGTGTATAGAGCTAATAAAAATTAGTACCTTAAAAAAAATCACTGCAAGCTATGTTTTCTGTAATTACACCAAACCCTAGAGTTTTAACCATGTAATAGTAATTTTTTCGTGTTTTTGCAGTTATTGTCCTTTTGATTTACTTAACTATGTCTAACTTGAACAAACAATGTTAAGTGGGGAAACAGATGCGATTAAATAGCCTGTAATTATGTTTTTAGTCAACTGCTACCATCACAGACTCCTCCTGCTACTCGGACCAGAAAAAAAGTGACCTAACTGATTTTACCAACTGCTTTGCCAGGCCCTGATGCAGAATAGATGGCCTTATTAAGCAATCAAAAAATCAGCCATTACAGAGGAATAGTAATCAACAGTGTTTATACAGCTCACACACTAGCCCCACAATACACAATCAGGACCATGAATTCTGCTAATTGGGTACCTTCTGCGTCCAGAGGTGCCTGCAAAGGGAAACAAAAGGGACTTGAAAATTAGTGTTTGTAGCAATTAGTTTCCGTCTAAAGGCTTAACCCAGTTCACGGAAACCATGATTCAAACAAGGATTATTATAGCAACTCTGGTATTTAAATGTCTTCTGCCATTATTTGAGGTAGGATTTAGCTTGGCAAAAGTAATGCAGATACATCCTCTTTTTTTAAAATTTACTTTAAATGATTTTTGTTTCAAACTTTTCAAAAATCAAAAACCATTAAGCCATCTGCTGCTTGAAATTTTCTGGCATTCAGTGTTTTTTTTTTTTTTTTCTTTTTTAAAACCTATGATCTTGCTCAAGACCAGTTGAAAAGAATGTTAAATACATGTATTGTTGAGGAGCTTTGCTCAGAGGGATAATACAGTTGAGTTTGTTGTGCCATTATTTCTCTCAGAATGATTCATAGTTTAGTAGGAAAACATAGAGTATAATTCTTGGTGGAGGAAAAAAAGGACAACAAGTGTTTTATTTATAAGTGTATGTACAAGTTTACATTCTAAGTAATACTGCTAAAATAGTCCAGAAGGAGAATGTAAGGTCTCTGTGTATTTTATTTGAGTAGTGTAGCAAGGCATTTCCAAATGGGCTCCACTGAAAGCCAATGGGTTTTATAAAATTCATTACAAAAAGCCTTTTGCCCTCTTCTTCCCTTTTCGTCTTTAGCATTTCTGATGTAATAATCAGACAAATCTCTGTGCTTTGGTTCTGTCTTTATGACTCCCTGCTGTAGACACTCAAAGGGCAAATTAATAGTAGCACAATTTGAGGGACCTCTTAAAATCCCATGGAAAGCATCAGCTGCAGGTTCTTGCTTTCCTGAAGCTCTCCACATGGCGACAGAAGGATCCGAACAGCAGCAACATCAGAAAGATTAGGAAGAGGAAAGGAAAACCTTATGATTCAGAAGGAAACAAAAGAAATAATCGATGTTTCATTTGCTGTGATTTAAAGGCTACATAACCAAATGACAGTTTGTCTTTTTAAATTTATTAATAACCTGCTCTCTTGAATTACTTAAATGGTTAATCAATGTGTCAATAAGTATGGTAAAATTTTTTATTATTAACAGCAAATTTGACAGTATTAAGACAGAAATTCTAGAAGGGATATTGGTACTTTGAAGACAATCAGAATGATAAGTGTGATCGTTTTAGAGACACTGTAACCACGTTTTACTCCTGACTGATTACATTACATATTGATATTAGTGAGCATTAGTATGGAGTGCAATCAGTCAGGAGAAAATGAGTGAAATGTGAACTAATGAGAGCTAATTGTATCATATAATAGCAAGGACACCGAATTCTATCAATTAAATTAGTTTGAGATGAAACAAATATGAATATAATAATGTTTATAATAATGAGGCAATTAGAGCTAATGAAATCAGAGTTAATAAAGACCAAGATCCCTGCTCCATTTCTGCCCTTCTCCTGATTCCTTCAAACTGGGTTGTGTTCTATTCACTGGATTATTTTCAGCCTCTGATGCTATGTCTGTGCATGTTGAAGATGTAGAAATGAAGAATATAAACCTTCACAGTCTGTATGTTTCTTGATTTTATACTTTCAGAAGACTCCCCTTGGCCTGCCAAGGTAGTCATCTCTGATGAAGAAATCATGTCTTGTTCTGTATACTACCTTCAGAGACTATATTTTCTTGATCCAGAGTAGAAATTAGCACTTCTTGGCATAAATGCTGGTCTTATATTGTCCATATACTAGAGCTGACTCTTTAGGTCCAGTGCCTCCCCGTTGTGTAATTCGGTTGAATTCTGCTTATTAGCTGCTTCTTCAGTTTCCTTAAGTTGTTGGCATTCGTTCCATTTAATTTCCTGATTCAAAGAGTCACAAATGGGATGGCAAAGCCAGATTTGCAGATCCTTGGTTAGTAGTGTACTCTCCAGCAGAAATTATGTTCATTCTCTCTCAGAAGATGGTTTTGAAGACCCAATTTCAGGTTGGTAAATTATTAACATCAATGAAATGATTAGGACCCATATTCTATTTTGTAATTTATATAGAATCTAATAGTCCATGTTGCTGAGCCCCCTATAAGGCAGTGGGTATGGGTATTAAAGAAGACGAAGCAGTGGTATATTTCTGATCAGTTTAGAAACTCATCCATTTAACTGTACTAATAATGGATTAAGAAAGTATTTTCTGTAGTACATTCCTATTGTATCATAGCTATCGTATTGGTAATTGACAGGAAAATTGAATTTTTAAAAATTTCTTCTCGATTATCTATTTGGATGTTCCTCTGGTTGTTGTACTTCTATTTGTCCTTGATTTAGGCTGGAGTTAGTGTTAGTGAATGATATTTGCCTGTTAAAGTAGGTGGAACTTTGTCCTGTGAAAGTTTCAACCAACTTTATTATTTGACTACTTTTTTTTTTAATTGTGTATATTATGGTTGTTTTTGCTTTTGTTGTTACATTAAAAAGACATCAGAACAGGCTGTGAGTTAATGTTTCACTTGCAAAAGGTTATGGATTATGCTCAGCTGGTTTCTCAGGCTGGCACAGGGTTCATGATTAGAAGAATGAAAACAAACATGAATTGAAAATGTCACTAACCTTTATTGGGCCCTGAGAATCCTGGAGCCTGCGTGACAGGAGGCTTTCCTGTTTTCAAAAGGATAAAGAAGATTGAGACAAAACAGCACAGATCTTGGCTATTTACATCTTTTAATGAATGCTCTTCACGTTTGAGTTTCTTTGTCTGTCTCCCAGTTTTCAAGGGTTTGACTGTAAAAAGTGCGGATTGTATCACATATTATTATAAACCATGGAGCAGACATCTGTCTAGGATGGTTTTTCCTCCAAATCATGCCCAATATAAAGGGCATATTTACAGCTGTGCTTGTGTATATAGCCAGTAATTCATTCTCAGTGTTCACCAGCACTGAGTAGAGAAGTATTTTCAGATATACTATAAGTAAAGCTGTGTGTTTAAGTGGGACACGTTGGAGGGATATTTAAGGTGAGATCTAAAGTCTTACATGTGATGGGCCCACTAGATTTGAATTTGGTTGTGCTATCTTTAAAAACCTTTTGTGATCAATAAACAAATATATTCACACTCTAGATCCCAGAACCTCGTCAGGATAGAGGAAAGTAAAACTAACACCCTATTTATATAAACTGTAGAGCATCTAGAGATTAAACTGTGGTCCAGTGCAGGTCAGAATAACACATCTAACCAGTGTTAATTTGTTTGAAATTTAAATTTCTATTAAAATCCTCTGTCTTTGTTTCCTTACAGTGATTTGGACTTGGTTGTCCTGACCTAAATATGAATAACACTGTAGCACCTGAAACATATTAATCTGTTTCTTTCTCCCTTCATTTTTCTCCTGGCTACAGCCTGGTCTGGCACAACTTGTGACAAATCGTGTTGTACTTTTCACTGACTCCACAGGTAGTTTGAAAAAGTACTCTATGAATATTACTAAAGAAACCTCAAAACATATTCCTTTGTTCTGGACTGTACATATGTGCTGGATGAGGAATTTTAGGCTTTTAACAATACATTTACTTGTTCTTGAATTAAAATGATGTCTATAGGCTTGTGCTTAGTTCAAAATTATTTTTTTGTTGTTTAGTCACTAAGAAATATTTCAGTGCCAATCTGACCTATATGGATTGAATGACATTTTTCTTGGGGCAGAGTTTAAATATTTGAGAAATATAAGCTTGTGCCTTTTAATTCTCATTTTACCTAATTATATATTATTTTTTTTAACAGATTTTGTTTTGCATTTTGAAACATGATCAAAGTAATCTTTTGGCCAGAAAGTGTTTTCATTTAAAAATATGAAACATTATATATATATATATATATATATATATTTGTTTTTCATTTTATATTTTTATTTGAAAATAGCCTTAGTAAAATCATATCTAATTTATATGATTAAGCAAAACTTATGCCCAAAGGTTAAGCATTTTATTGAGCAAATAATCAGCTTTATTTTCAAGCATAAAGTTAGGAAACTTACCTGGTAGAAAGGAAGTTGCTATTAGTGGCATTATTATTTACTCAAGAGTGACAATTTTATAATTGTGGCAATTTAAGACTTATTCATGCATATAGCATTCTTTTATTTCACAAAGTAAGGTGAGCTTTTTAAACTTAAAATCATGTTTCCTATTTAGAAAAATATATGACTTTTTCATGTAAAGCCAATCACTCAGGTTTCAATTTGAAGGATCATAGGTCAGTAATGGAGCTCCAATTTTAACCTTGATCATTTATGTGATTTTGAAAGTCACATAAACCCTCTTTATTCAAAATTCCTTTGTACTGAATTACTTTTCCCTACATCAGTCAAAATAGGCTAGGTTATGCTGCAGTGACAAATAACCTCTACGTCTCAGTAGCTTAAAATAACCAAGGTTTAATTCTCATTCATGTATTCATCAAGAATGAGTTGGGAGCTGTGTTGTATCATTGTTGTTATTGTCTAATGCTAGAACCTATGTTGATGGAGTAGCCTTTATCTGGAACATTGCCCATTGTGAAGGCAGAGAAAAAAAGAGAATATGAGGAAACACACACTAACTCTTAAAGCTTCCATTAACCATTGGCTAAAGCCAATCTAGCTTCAGGCAGCAAAGAAGTAGAATTATACCATTTAACGGAAGAAAAAGAAAGACATTGCTACCCGTTAATAGCCTGAAGACCACCATACACTCTCCTCACCCACTACCCCATGTTTATTTACTTACAAATGTTATTGTATGACAAAGTAATACACTGAAAGAAGCACTAAAATTAAAAGAAAAACCACTCGGAGTCCTATTACCCTAAATATCAAACCTTTTAATTTGTTTATTTAAACAAGGTTTTTTTAAACACCTTGACAATATATATAATCTTTTATATAGTTGTATTGATTTTTTTCTGTTTGTATTAGTTGGACAAATTTACCAATGATTTTCTAAATGCTGGTGAGCTCATTAATGAGATTTGTTTTAAATCTTTACATTGTCATGGGTTTCTAACCTGTCTGTGATTATATTATCTTTGTTATGATTTTGACTTATAACTAAATATAAAAGAGAAGTTGGGGGTAAGTGTATAGGATAATAGCTTACATGTGGAGTATCTTAAACTACTTTATGGAAGTTTCCATTGTAGGTAAAAGCATTTTTCTTTTAATGTGTATGTGGACTAAGATAGGCCCAGATCTTTTTAAAAGGAATCTAATATGGATCTGTTTTTCTAAAATTTTAGTTAAATTATATTTCATTGTTGCATTGTTTTTATTTTTATTTTTTTACATTGTTTTTAATATAAGAACCTTAGGCACTTTTATTAGGATGGGAATTACAGAACTTGATTTACATAGGGGTGTGTAAAGCCTGGATTTTGTGAGGAGAGTCAATGAGCAAAAGGACACATGAAGAGTTTCATTGTATAATAAATATATCCAATTTAAAGCTTTAATTTTCAAATGATCGTGAGAGGGTACATTGGCTATTTTCTTTAGTATTAATGTTTGTAGGAATATTATGCTAAAACCCTTGTTTTGTTATGAATAAGACATTTGTGATAGGTAAAATAAAGTTCTTATCTTTTATTGGAGTCTTATTAGTAGCAATGCCATTTTTTTCTTTTAATCTCCTTCTGGAGAAGTGGTTTCAAGTAACATTAATCATGAGTAGGTTTGGATGCTGCAATATTATATCCCAATATATGGGATATATTTATGTCATGTATATTTTATGACAGTTTTTTTCCATTGTCAAGGTTGCCAATGACCTCTGTGTTGCCAGATCCAGTGATCGGTTCTTAATATTTCCCATTCTTAGTCCTGCAGCATCATTTGACACAGACAGTGTGCCCGCTTTCCTGAAACAGATTCTTCACTGGCCTTCCAGTGTACCCACAGCATCTTGGTTTTGTTTCTTTTTTTACCTGTCTCACTTGCTATGCCTTCCCAGTCTTTGCCGTATATATCCTCTTCGGATCTTACTGATTAAATGTTTGAGTGGGCCTCTTTTCTGTATATCTAAGCTTGCTCATTAGATGATCTCATCCAATCTCATGACTTTAAATGTCATCCATATGCATATGACCTAAATTTATATCCCCAGCCCTGCCTTTCCCCTGACATCCAGACTCATGTAGATATTTTAAATGACATTTCTGTTTAGATGTCAATGGGCATGTCAAATTTAATGTCCAAACGAAGCTTGATTCTTTTTCCTCCTTATCTTGCTTTCTACCCATTGTTTACCACTGCACTAAGTGCAAAACTCTTTGCCAGATTTCGCATGACAAAAGCATTGGGGTGGATCATTCTTGACTCTCCTCCTCTTTCCTATCCTGTATGTAATCCTTTGACAAATCCTGTTGGCAGTTCTTCCTTCAGAGTAAATCCCCAGACTACTTGTGGTCGTTGCCTGGTACTCCTGTCTGAGCTGCCACCCCTTTTCTCCTGGACGATTGCAATAGTCTCTCCATCTCTCCACTGGTCTTACTCTTGCAACTGTAGATACCTCCAGCCTTTTGAAAGTTTATTTTATGTCACTTGGCTTTTACGAAAGACCTACATTAATATCTATTTTGGCTAACAGCAAGAAATCCGCAGATGATTTTTGCTTTTACCAAAAAAGGCAAAAATTGAAAATAATCTTCAGTGTTTGTTTTGCAGTGAGTTGTAACAGAGGCAGTGCAAACCCCAGCAGAGGCACCCCAAGCTTCTTCCTTGGGAACAACACTCACTATCCAGCCACCATGGCTTTGAACTCTGTCCGTGAGCATCTGCGCTTTATTTTATTTTGTGCACCTGTTAGTAAGATGTGTCCTACGGTAATTACTTCTTCTTTTTACACCATTTTGGCTTATGAAAGATTTCATAGAAACAGTCTGCTTTCAAATATAGGTGGGATCCTGTGACACTGTTCTTCAATATTGTTTATTCTCTAATGAGGCGGCTTATTTGTTCTTTAAAACTCTAAATCTGTTCATGGCAAATCCTCCGATTCTTCCAATCTCACTTAGAGAAATCTTCAGGAATAAATATTTTTATTTTCTTAGCAGAATGTAGACACTGTTTTGTCAGGCAGAGTTTGATCAAATTGTGTGACTCTTTTTTTGCCCTCTATTGTGATTCTCTGTGTTGGGGTATAATCCAGAATTTACAGAGTGAGCCTTTTACTGATAAACAATTTCTTACTCTCCTTTCCTTGGGTCACCCATTTCTCTTAAGTGGCTTAGTCATGTGGTGATGATGATAAAGCTGCTAAAAAAATCATACCCACTTCTCATTTCTTTCATTATTATCAACACAGTGCCAAGATTAGAATGGGAGCAAGGAGACATTTTATCAACCTTGGGCTTCATGATGTCAAGTGAAGGAGTGGATTAATACACTTGTCTTTCTTTGCCAGTGAGTTTTTTTTTTTTTTTTTTAATTTTTTTATTAGTTGGAGGCTAATTACTTCACAACATTTCAGTGGGTTTTGTCATACATTGATATGAATCAGCCATAGATTTACACTTATTCCCCATCCCGATCCCCCCTCCCACCTCCCTCTTCACCCGACTCCTCTGGGTCTTCCCAGTGCACCAGGCCCGAGCACTTGTCTCATGCATCCCACCTGGGCTGGTGATCTGTTTCACCATAGATAGTATACATGCTGTTCTTTTGAAACATCCCACCCTCACATTCTCCCACAGAGTTCAAAAGTCTGTTCTGTATTTCTGTGTCTCTTTTTCTGTTTTGCATATAGGGTTATCATTACCATCTTTCTAAATTCCATATATATGTGTTAGTATGCTGTAATGTTCTTTATCTTTCTGGCTTACTTCACTCTGTATAATGGGCTCCAGTTTCATCCATCTCATTAGGACTGATTCAAATGAATTCTTTTTGACAGCTGAGTAATATTCCATGGTGTATATGTACCACAGCTTCCTTATCCATTCATCTGCTGATGGGCATCTAGGTTGCTTCCATGTCCTGGCTATTATAAACAGTGCTGCAATGAACATTGGGGTGCACGTGTCTCTTTCAGATCTGGTTTCCTCAGTGTGTATGCCCAAAAGTGGGATTGCTGGGTCATATGGCAGTTCTATTTCCAGTTTTTTAAGGAATCTCCACACTGTTTTCCATAGCGGCTGTACTAGTTTGCATTCCCACCAACAGTGTAAGAGGGTTCCCTTTTCTCCACACCCTCTCCAGCATTTATTGCTTGTAGTCTTTTGGATAGCAGCCATCCTGACTGGCGTGTAATGGTACCTCATTGTGGTTTTGATTTGCATTTCTCTAATAATGAGTGATGTTGAGCACCTTTTCATGTGTTTGTTAGCCATCTGTATGTCTTCTTTGGAGAAATGTCTGTTTAGTTCTTTGGCCCATTTTTTGATTGGGTCATTTATTTTTCTGGAATTGAGCTTCAGGAGTTGCTTGTATATTTTTGAGATTAATCCTTTGTCTGTTTCTTCATTTGCTATTATTTTCTCCCAATCTGACGGCTGTCTTTTCACCTTACTTATAGTTTCCTTTGTAGTGCAAATGCTTTTAAGTTTCATTAGATCCCATTTGTTTAGTTTTGCTTTTATTTCCAATATTCTGGGAGGTGGGTCATAGAGGATCTTGCTGTGATTTATGTCAGAGAGTGTTTTGCCTATGTTCTCCTCTAGGAGTTTTATAGTTTCTGGTCTTACATTTAGATCTTTAATCCATTTTGAGTTTATTTTTGTGTATGGTGTTAGAAAGTGTTCTAGTTTCATTCTTTTACAAGTGGTTGACCAGTTTTCCCAGCACCACTTGTTAAAGAGGTTGTCTTTTTTCCATTGTATATCCTTGCCTCCTTTGTCAAAGATAAGGTGTCCATAGGTTCGTGGATTTATCTCTGGGCTTTCTATTCTGTTCCATTGATCTATATTTCTGTCTTTGTGCCAGTACCATACTGTCTTGATGACTGTGGCTTTGTAGTAGAGTCTGAAGTCAGGCAGGTTGATTCCTCCAGTTCCATTCTTCTTTCTCAAGATTACTTTGGCTATTCGAGGTTTTTTGTATTTCCATACAAATTGTGAAATTCTTTGGTCTAGTTCTGTGAAAAATACCGTTGGTAGCTTGATAGGGATTGCATTGAATCTATAGATTGCTTTGGGTAGAATAGCCATTTTGACAATATTGATTCTTCCAATCCATGAACACGGTATGTTTCTCCATCTGTTTGTGTCCTCTTTGATTTCTTTCATCAGTGTTTTATAGTTTTCTATGTATAGGTCTTTTGTTTCTTTAGGTAGATATACTCCTAAGTATTTTATTCTTTTTGTTGCAATGGTGAATGGTATTGTTTCCTTAATTTCTCTTTCTGTTTTCTCATTGTTAGTATATAGGAATGCAAGGGATTTCTGTGTGTTAATTTTATATCCTGCAACTTTACTATATTCATTGATTAGTTCTAGTAATTTTCTGGTAGAGTCTTTAGGGTTTTCTATGTAGAGGATCATGTCATCTGCAAACAGTGAGAGTTTCACTTCTTCTTTTCCTATCTGGATTCCTTTTACTTCTTTTTCTGCTCTGATTGCTGTGGCCAGAACTTCCAACACTATGTTGAACAGTAGAGTTTTTAAACTTTTATTATTGTTCTCTATTAGGTCCTTCCTTTTGAGTCTGCACTATTTTGATTAAGACAGATTTGTGTCATGTCCCATCATTTGTTTGCTGTTTTAATCCTGGTTACTGAGAGTCTGGATCATGATCTTTCATGTCACTTACCTTCTGAGGACTGCACACATCTAAGAGACAAGGTAGCAATGTCTGAACTGTGGCCATTGAAAAATGAACTTCTTAATGTTATTTCCTGGGTTGTCATTTAAGGTTGTTCTCTGCAGCCTATTTTTTGGAATTTGATTGCAGTTTAAGAGTCCCATATAGTTGAACATCTATCCTATAGATAAAATAGTTCTTTCAGAGCATGCAGGTTGACAAGCCAGTTAACCACCCAGCCATGCATGCTACCTTAATAATGCGGGCAGAGAACTGAGTTTCTTTGATTCCTCCTCTCAGGGATTTTCCCAATATAACCTAGTACCTTAGTTACATAATTGTTGTGGTTGTTCAGTTACCCAGTCGTGTCTGCACAGTATATTAAACCTTGTATGAGAGGTAGAGACTACACTTTTTCTGATACCTATCAGAGTAGCTTCAGAGCAAATCAAATGATATTTTCCCAAATTTGTGCTCACATTTCAGCGATATTTTTCTAAATTTGTGTCCACATTTCAGCTATTTGATAAGAGGAGTGATGTCTCCTGATTTACCCAGGTTGTGTTCCAGAGAGAAGCCCGTTTTCTTCATATGGTGTAAGCTAGATTTCCTAAATCACAAAAAACGCTGACTGAGATTTTCTTCGAGCTCTTCCAACCTTGGGGATGAACTTTAGTGATTTGGGAACAAAATGTGACAGCATTTGCAGAAGGAAAGGCCAAACTGGCTGCTCTTAAACTGGCTTCTCAGTGTCCCAATGTCCCCGTCTGACTCATGAGCTGCCTGAGGCTGTTGCCAAGCTTTCAGCCTCTTTAAATGGTACTAATCATTCGGATGTTGCTTGACCCCTTTAGGTCTTGGAGAAAGGAAATGATTTTACTGGTGGTGAGGGTGGCTAGATACACACTATGAGAAAATGACATTTTCTATTTTCTCAGTCTAGGCAAGCCATTAATGAGCAAATTTTCCCGTATACTTTCCCCAAAATTTTACCTGGTGGGACCATGTCTGGCTCCAACTAAGTAGTTTGTGTTATGCCTGATATTCTGGGAAAAGGGAAAAAAATATTCCACAAGGAATCCAAATATAGGACATAGTTGTACCCAAGACGGATGGGTCATGGTGGAGAGGTCTGACAGAATATGGTCTGCTGGAGAAGGGAATGGCAAACCACTTCAGTATTCTTGCCTTGAGAACCCCATGAACAGTATGAAAAGGCAAAATGATAGGACAATGAAAGAGGAACTCCCCAGGTCGGTAGGTGCCCAATAGGCTACTAGAGATCAGTGGAGAAATAACTCCAGAAAGAATGAAGGGATGGAGCCAAAGCAAAAACAATACCCAGTTGTGGATGTGACTGCTGAAAGAAGCAAGGTCCGATGCTGTAAAGAGCAATATTGCGTAGGAACCTGGGATGTTAGGTCCCTGAATCAAGGATGTATGGATGTGAGAGGTGGACTGTGAAGAAAGCTGAGCGCTGAAAAATTGATGCTTTTGAACTGTGGTGTTGGAGAAGACTCTTGAGAGTCCCTTGGACTGCAAGGAGATCCAAGCAGTCCATCCTAAAGGAGATCAGTCCTGGGTGTTCATTGGAAGGACTGATGCTGAAGCTGAAACTCCAATACTTTGGCCACCTCATGTGAAGAGTTGACTCATTGGAAAAGACCCTAATGCTGGGAGGGATTGAGGGCAGGAGGAGAAGGGGACGACAGAGGATGAGATGGCTGGATGGCATCACCGACTGGATGGACATGAGTTTGAGTAAACTCCGGGAGTTGATGATGGACAGGGAGGCCTGGCGTGCTGTGATTCATGGGGTCGCAAAGAGTCGGACACGACTGAGCGACTGAACTGAACTGAGGGGTGTGCTGTCACTCTAAACTTAGACACATCTTCCAGTGATATGGTGCTTTGGTTTGTAATCTTGTGATGTGTGCAAAATTTTCTGCCTTTCTTGGCTTGTTGCCTAGGCCAACACATGCAAGGCTGAGTCTGGTTTATTGTGTTTCAGTTATCTGTGATAATTGACTCACAGTTTTACTTTGAATATTATGAAGAATTTCCTTTCCTATTCTTCCTTAAAAAGACGTGGCTAAACTTCAGAACTGATGTAGAATGATTCTGTATTGTCATTAAAATGGTAAGCACTGACCTGTAAGCCTAGTAAAGACACCTTAGATCACCAGCCCAGGTTGGATGCATGAGACAAGTGCTCAGGGCTGGTGCACTGGGAAGACCCAGAGGGATGGGATGGAGAGGGAGGGGGAGGGGGGATCGGGATGGGGAACACATGTAAATCCATGGCTGATTCATGGCGATGTATGGCAAAAACCACTACAATATTGTAAAGTAATTAGCCTCCAACTAATAAAAATAAATGGAAAAAAAAAAAAAAAGAAAGAAAAGACACCTTAGAATGGACTGCTTTCCCCTTTGTTACTAGTTGTAATTTGAACTTCAAAGGAGAGGGACCCTTTCCTTTTGTGACTTGTAAGAATGCAAGGGCCACTGGGGCACTCCACTGGTAGGGCTGTCCCAAGCTTCAAGTTGATTTCCTGTGCTAGTCAGTGGACAGTTCAGTATAGATAACTGGAATCACAAAACTGTTTAGAAAGAATGAACTGGTAAGAGAACTGATGGAATACCTCTTTTAACTCTAAAGAGCATTCATATATAACTCCAAGTTTAGGAAGACAGGTTCAACCTCTAGACTCTAGTAACAGGAAATGAAACTTGGGCTCAATCAATCCAAATAAAAAGTTCAAGATATTGGCCTTAAATCCTGTTTTCTAGAATATTCTTTGGATAGATTTATTTTAATTTTTCCTGTTTTATTTTTAAAGCACTATGATTTTCTTTCAACATTTTTTTCATATTTACTTTTGCTTTATTTCTACCTTTAATGATTTATGCTTTTGCATTTTAATATCTATAACTTTTTAATATATTATCAGTCTTATCATTATTTCTCAGTTTCTTGTTTTATATTCTTGATATTTTAAAATATTCTCTAATTTTAAATTAGTCCAAACCTTTATTCTTTTTATCCTCTCTTCCTCTCTCCCTCTCTTCCCTTCTCCCTCACCCCTTGCCCCCAGCAATGCAGTACCTCCACCACTCTCTTTTTAAGAGTTTTCCAAAAATTATATAGGCTTAAAGTACTGAGTTTCCTTTGTGGCTCAGCTAGTAAAGAATCCGCCTGCAATGTGGGAGACCTAGGTTTGATTCCTGGGTTGGGAAGATACCCTGGAGAAGGGAATGGCAACCCACTCAAGTATTCTTGCCTGGGAAATGCCATGAACAGAGAAGCCTGGCGGTCTACAGTCCAAGGAGTCACAAAGAGTTGGACATGACTGAGCAACTAACACTTTCACTTTTCACTTCTTAAAAACCCTGTCAATCTTATTGTGCAGAGAGTACATTTGATGTGCTGAACTTTGTAATTTCTTACACAAATGGTCTTTCTACGTTTTCTGAAATATGAAGCCCCGCTCCACCACCTTTGCAGTGTATGTCAGTGTACAGTAGTGGGTTGGTGTGTCTTGGTCTCATATCTGACCTGATACTACCTTTTGTGAAACTCACTTTGGAATATTATTGCTATTCTGACTATTGATAGTCCTTAATTATTTTAATAATAGAAGTATAGAAATTATGAAATTATTATTATTGCACTTAGAAATAAGTGTGCTCATATGTTTATACCTAGTATTTTCTTCAAGCCATTCTAGAAAACCTGCCTTAGGAGACTCTGAAAATTATTCTCTTGCATTTTTCACAGTTTGCTTCTTTCTGACTTGCTATTTCCATCCTGAAGAAGCAGCTCTATGCTCTTTCAGACCTCCTTTGAAGCAAAGATAACTTTTCTGTTTTCAAAATTTCCTTTAAAGTCATAGAAGACAAATAGTGTCTAAACTTTCCATAAAATAAGTGGGAATAAAACATATGTAAAGGAAATGAGATTTGCCTTGAATCTGCCTCCACAGGGGGCAAATTGGGTTCTTAAAAAGTTGCTGAAGATCTATTTATCATGGGAGACTTTAACTAAAATTTCAAATCGGTCTCTTACAAAAAGACTGAATATCATGCATATGCACATGTGTGTAAGGGTTTGCTCTATTTATGGGTTTGATCTATTTATAGGACTTAGTTTACTAAGAGTGGTTGAGTTTCTCAGGCACAGAGTCATATTAACCAAACTCTTAATCTGCACTAAACAATATAAAGGATGGCACACTCTCTCTGTAGAACTACCTCAAGTGGTTTAGAGTCAGAAGGTGACTTGATGAATTTGGACTCCGGTCAAGGGGAGTTAATTATAAACTCTGTATGTTTAAGGCATAAGGATGTTAGCCTATGAGAGCCTGAGGAAACTATGGCTGTAATAATGACATTCTTGTCCTAGGACTGGTCAGGTCCCTGAGTGAGGCCGTATTTTTCCTTCTGTGAAGGACGTGGAGCACTGAATGAGGAGTTGCGCCATTTTTAAATCGTAAGGGGAAGTTCAGTGCTGCGGTGGCGGTTACTGCAGTCTATGCCTGGACAAGTGGGCCTCTCAAGTCTTCCCCGATTATCATCTGGATAAAACCAGGAGGACAGAAAAAAAAAAATTCATTTTCCTAAATTCCAAACCAACCAGTCTTCCTCTAGCAAGTTCTTTCTTTAAGGATTTTATACCATTGCTTAGCTTAAAGTTTTAATTTTTTCCTAATTCTGGTCCAGGAAATGTTTTGTCTCAATGAAATACATTAGGTATATCTGATTCTTAGGTACTGATTTTTAGCTAATTTTCAAGAATCTCAATTGTCACCTTAGTATAGCCTACAATCACCAATCACTAACTCAGTGCACATAAATTTGAGCCAGCTCTGGGAGACAGTGGAGAACAGAGGAGCCTGGTGTGCTACAGTTCGTGGCGTCACAAAGAGTTGGACACAACTTAGTAACTGAACAACAATAGCCTACAATGTAAGAAGATAATTGTACTATGCTTTGCAATAATATATAAAGCAGCATTGTTTTATTTGATCCAAAATGCTAGATGGAAAATTATGTAAAAACTCACATATACACATATAAATTTTTTGCCTATTGAGATAAGTGCTTTTAGACTTCCTTGATTTGGGGTGTTTTACAGTCTGTCTTTGACATGTTTAGGTGAGAAAAAAGACCCCAGAAACCACTTGTTGCGAGACACTTGGTAAATATACACTGGACTAATGTTTGAATAAGACTTGATGTGTAAGACGTAACACTCTGCAAAATGATAAAGGCTCTAGCGCATGATGACAGCATTTAATGACCTCTGCTGATTATTTTACCACTTAAAATGGCAAGGTATTTCCCAAATAATGAGTGGGTGCTTTCTATTATGTAATGATAAAAAAGTACCATTTGTATTTTAGAAGTTGATGGTAAAAGGGCTTAAGGTTATAAAAGTAGTATTTATTCCTACTAATTTAATAGTATTAAATTATTATACAACTCTGTTCAACAACAGATTCATTTCGCAAGGCAAAAGATACTGGGGGCCTCCCTGTAGAGTGCTGTTCTCACACCCTCACGATACAAACAATAGCTGCAACTGAACTGCACTCAGTTCTGATGGTATAGTACCTGAAAATGTAAAAATCCTTCTAGCTCCAGTGATTTTAATTATTGGAAAAATTATTGTAGAGCTTAGCTCAAAAACCTATACATCTGAGATGGTCAGTGAAAGTTTGTTGATGGATTAGACCGATCATTGCATTTCAGCTGTTCAGTGTCAAATGGCCCAGGTAGTTTGATATATAGTATTAAATTATAGGAACAACTATTTTCACAGGAGGCAAAATATGTGTATCTGAACATTCCCTGTCTCTATGGGAAAAGCATTATGTAGAAAGATTAGCTTTTAGGTAATATCTTCCTTTGATGAAGGAAGTATCTTGCCCCATGCTATTTTTCTACTGTATTTCATTCATGTGTAATCAAAAAGTCATTGAGTGTTCACTCATTGAAATGTGTGGTCACTCTAAGCACTTTTGTATAAAACATTTTAAAAATAATCATATTTATGAAAATTTAAGAACTACCAAATCACACACTTTAATCAAACTTTTAATTTTGGGGTATGTTCATCTCACCTCTCTTTTTGGGCATTTCTTGTAACTAAAACTTACATTTATGTTCTTCATCATTAATAGTCTGTCTCTAGATTAGAGTGGGCTTCCCTGGTGGCTCACACGGTAAAGAATCTGCCTGCAATGCTGGAGACCTGGTCGATCCCTGGGTTGGGAAGATCTGGGGAAGGCAACGGCAACCCACTCTAGTATCCTTATCTGGAGAATTCCATGGACAGAGGAGCCTGGCAAGGCAGTAGATTGATTAGAGCAGTAGATAGATTAGAGCAGTGGATTGAGCCTTGCAAAAGGAGGCCTCAGTGTGTGCCCAAGGTTTGGAAGCCTTGCTTGTATTGTGTTCATTGTTGAGCACCAAATACGTGCCACTACTTGTCACTAGCATCTCTAGCTTGAAAAGTATTGGCTATTTCCTTGGTCCCTAAACTTTGGTTGTTGCTTTGGGGGTGTGATCCATGACCTCAAAATTAGGGGTTACATCTGTTTGGCTTGTGCCATGAGCTCGCACACCTGTGTAGCTTTCCTCACTAGCAGGTCCTGCCGACCGTTTCCTATTCTTTCCTGTTAAGTGATGGATGGTTATATCATAAACATTTTCTGAATTACCACTGAATAACAATGATAAACATTATCACTGAATAATGATGATAAAGTCATGGAGCCGATCCTAGGTCTCTTTTTAAATAGGGCAGCCCAGAAAGGAATTTCAAGTTGATAGACATCTCTCTCAAAACTGGGTGCATGTCCTTAGAGACCTGCGAATCCTGCTAAAGTCTGGTATTTGCTCCTCTTTCCAAAAAAAGATTTTCCTTGTGATGAGATCTCTTAGAATTCACTCTCTTAACATCTCTCATTTATAATGTAAAGCAGTGTTAATGATCCTTTTCTTTTTCATGCTCTACATTTTATCCCTAGTACTTATTTATCTTGCAGCTGAAAGTGCGTACCTTTTGCCTGCCTTTGTCTAAATCCCCCCCAAACCCCCCCAACCCGCTGGCCACAAATGTGATCTACAACACTGCCTTAGCTCCTGGTACACAATATAATGATTTGATACTTATATGCATTTTAAAATAATCACCATGATAAGTCTAGTTTTCTCAGATGAATATTTTTTTAAAAAATCTTATTTCTTATCATGTCTACTCAGGCTTCAAAATGGCAGTTTGTTTTTTTTTTTAACTTTAAACTTTTCATTTTGTATTGGGGTATAGCCGATTAACAATGTTGTGGTAGTTTCAGGTGAATAGCAAAGGAACTCAGCCATGCATACACATGTATCCATTCTCCTCCAAACCGTTCTCCCATCCAGGCTGGCACATAACATTGAGTAGAGTTCCACGTGCTAATGGTGATGATTGTTTTTAAACAGATGTATGCTAGGTCAGAAGAGCATTCTTTTCTTAATGCTTTCTCCTGTGGTTGGCATTTAAAATGCTTTTACTTTTGTAGAAAGTATTGCAAGGAGTGTATTTATGCTTACGGGTTTTTTTTCTTTTGTTGAAATAAACAAGATAATATAGGTAAATTATCAGGCACACATAGTCTTGCTAGAAGAAATTTCTAGGGCATTTATTATTACAATGAATGAACAATTTACTGGCTCTTTGTGGGGTCATAATGCTTTCCAAAAGGTGTATACAACAGCTTTAGCCACATTTAAGGATATTTTGCCTATCTAAGCTGCGTCAACACCTTGAGTTGTTATGAATACCAGCAAGAATGTGCTTGCTCCTTTATATGTATTTACTTTTTATAAATTGTCTGTTTATACGTTTGACCTTGATATTTTTCTTGAAAATAGCAATGCTACTGTCACTTATATTAGCTTTCTTTTTTATTAAACAAGATAAAATAATTTTTCACATTTGAATGTCAGTTTTACCTTTGTGAATTCTGTCTCCATTGGTCTGACAATCATTCTATTCTCCTAATTTTTCAAGAATTTTATTTTTTATATTAATCTCTTTAATCTATCTGGAATTAATTTTCTTAAATGGTATATGGTGCAAACCCATATTTTAAACAGATTTTTGACCTATTCATCCCTAAACTATGTTAGATAATCCTTTCTACTCTCTACTTAGTAATATGTTATTTTGTAATATATTCATATTTAATCTGTATAGTTGGTATACTTTTGATCTCTCTGTTCTGTTATACTGATCAAAATGTGAACATTTACTCTTGTTTTAACTCTTTTTGCTTTCTAAATAGTTACTAAGAAGTTGGTTACATGTCTTGTTCTGTTTTCCATTCAAACAAAGGCTGGACAAATTGTTCATGGTTAGTGCCATAATGCACTGCTGTGTTAAACTATCATAATAAGAGTTGTTTGGATTTTGATTTGTAACCAGACCTAGCAATAAGGGTAATTATTGTGATATATTTTATTTCCAGAATCTTGCTTGACAGTTTTTTGAGGTGGTCTTAAATACCAAACTAACTCTAATCTTAAAAATTCTCAGTTTCCCTAGAGCTTATGATTTGAACTATACAAAATTTCAGACGCGACTTGGATATCTGGTATCTGCAATCTAATGGCCCTTTTAAAATTAAAGATAAAGATTAATATCTTTAAAGAATTCCAGATTGTCACTCCACCCTATATGGATATTTTAGAGATAATTCTGAGTGTGTGTGTGCATGTGTGTGTGCACATGTGTGCATGCATATGCATACGTGTGGTCGGGTGTCTACGTGTATGTTGAAAAATTGCTCAGAAAAAAGGTTTACTTATTTTCTTTCCAGATTTAGATATTTAGTGGTGACTTTAGTAAAAGATAGAGAACTGAGCTCATACTTTACCTCTGCTCTTTTTCAAGGTGCCACTGAAATTATAAAATAAAAAATAAGTCATAATTGTACTGTGAAACAGGAAGGATAACATAGTGTCTAGTGATGAATGTAGGGAAATGTTTGCTTTCATGCACAAACCAAAACCTTAGGTTTTGGAAGGCTAATTTGGCTGAAGGTACCAAAATAAAAATGTATGTATCCTTTGAGTTAGTAATTATGCCCCTAGGAATATATATCTCCCCCCACCGCCCAAATTTAAACATACGCCCAAAGATGTATGTGTTAAGATATTCAACGACCTGAATGTCAAAGGGAAAAATTGATGAGGCATGCATGTGTGCATGCATTTGGATATTATTTGTATGATTATATTTATAAATGTGTGTGTGTGCTAAGTTGCTTTAGTCATTTCCAACTCTTTGCAACCCTTTGGACTGTAGCCCACCAGACTCCTCTGTCCCCATGGGATTTAACAGGCAAGAATACTGGAGTGGGTTGCCATTCCCTCCTCCAGGGGATCTTCCCGACCCAGGGATTGAACTCTTGTCTCTTATGTTTCCTGCATTGGCAGGCAGGTTGTTTACCACTAGTGCCACCTGAGAAACCCTTATAAATGTTACATACACTTAGTTATTACAGTGTTAGAATACTTTGAAAACCTTTATATCCTATTTCTAAGCAGTGGCTACCGTGAGAGGACAGTGGAGATTTAGTTGAAGAGTTGTAAGGGAATAAAATAAACTTTTACTTTTTTACTGTACACTATAGCATTGTTTGAAAAATTATCAAGTGAGTATCAAAATTGAATGATGTGCATGAGGTTTCCTCTAGCTAGATTTCATTTTGCCTGGCATTCATTTTCCTGGAATTATCTTTCACATTTCTCTTTTTTTCTTCTGATGTTGATTTTATCTCATGATTTTTCTGTCAGTTAAAAAATTAGTATAACTATAATTTTATGAGTAAATGATTTGGATGACATTTCTCTCTTGATATTATGGTTTCTGAAAGAGAGAAGACCATTAAAAATGTAGTATGATTTATTCTATAGTCTCAAGACAAAATGTTGAGCTTGAAAATTAGGTTCAGTTTTTAAACAGCACAGTTGTTGTTTTAATATTTATTAATAAGTGTCTGCGGTCCTCTTGATGCATTATCATATGTAGAATAGGCATGTTGTGCCTTCATTATTTCTACAGTACAAACTAAAAAAAAAAAACAACCCACAGAATGAAGAACCAAAGGACGAGCAGGTGAATTTTATTTATTATGATAATCCCCCTCAAGTCCCCTTTTCCCGCTTTTGATCTAGGTAAAAGCAAGCTGGGAACCTAATTAAACCAGTGCTGAGTGAGACGAGATAGGATGCAAAAAAAATAAAAGATTCTGACCAACCAGATTTTGAAATGGAAGTTAATTAAGAGCAATGTACAAATAATCCCCGCAAATGGTGACATTTAAAAAAGCATTTTGATATTCTGAAGCAGTTATGTAAATCATTGAAAATGAGACTCTGGAGGAAATGTAAAACATAGAGGCTCACCTTTTAATACCTTTTGGTAATGTTTTTATTTGATTTAATGTTTGTCAGGGGACTGGGTATTTGAGGGTAATCTGATGACAGAAATATTGTACCCTATGTAATGTGGAGCTATAGAGGAGGGGCTGCCAAGAGGAAGACCTGTAGGTAGGCTCAATGTAACAATACCAACAAGGGGACATTCTCTGGTTCTGTGGAGGTTCTGACCCCGTCTACAGTGTACGGAGCAGAAACTAACAAGATGCTAATAAATCAGGCTTAAAAAAGGGCATGACCTCAGTGTTCAAGAAGGCCCACACTGGGATGGGCTCTTGGAACAAGGGTGACAAAAACTAGAGGAGGAAGTATGTCATTTACATTACAACCTGCATATGGCTTTCAAAGAATTTTAGTTCATGAATTTCAGTAGGACAAGTAGAGGGCAGGTTTTAATAATTGCTGTTATTATATATCTGGAGAAACAAGGGCAGAATATTTAAAGATATTTCTAAGATCATCCAGTTGGCCAGTGGTGGATTTAGGGAACTGACTCCAGGCACTCTCATTCTTACTTCCATACGGTTTCTGCAGATCATGGGGGCAGCAACTTCTGACACAGCTGCTCTAGAAACCTTTCTGATGACACGTGATCTAATTCCCTCGTGAATATCTCCGAGCTCCCCTCCCTAAATATGCTGGTCTTTCCATCCTTACCTATTCCATCTTTTTCCTCTTTCCCTTTTGTCTTTGGCTAACAGTTTTTCTCTCCTCCCTGATGTTTTCAAATTAAAAAAAAAAAAGTTTTTGTATGTATCTCCAGAGACCAGCCTAGAGATCATGAACTCTCTTGTGCTGCCAGTTCATTCCTTCTTGACTATTGCTTTTTTTGAGTAAGGGGAGGGGGAACTGTGATGAGCTATTTTATGTAGTTCAGAATTGGATTTCTAGAGTCACCAAGACTTAGAAAACTGAAAATGTGCTCCACATTTTGCCTATCAACAAAGCCTAATCAAGAATTCATTCTCTGCCAGCAACATTCTAAAAAGACATGATTCCAAGCTGTGGCTTGGAAATAAACTCCTTTTATTGCACTTCAATTTATAGTGTTCTTTGCCTTCATTTTGCACGGGGAATTTACCCATTTAGAAGACCTGATGCACAAATTAAGATATTTTGAGTAATGCTATTCATGATATGCCCGAAGATTATTGTGAATTGATATATGATACTATTCTGAATTTCTGACAACAATCTACTGAGAGTATGCTCCTACATACAAGTTCTCACAGGAAGATTAATTGTTTTTGGATTACAACATTAACGAGACTGGTTTATTAGTCAAACCTCAGTTTGCAAACCTGTTTTGTTTTTTTTTAAACTCGTCTTGATTTTTCTCCTCACAAGTTGCTCTCTTGAGCCATACAGGATATGGCTAGTAGAATTGCTCAAAATCAATTTTGGACCCTAAGAGAACCACCTGACTGATTTGAAGTAGCAGAATTCAGTAATATTTAACAGCAGGATAAACAATTTAAAAAATACTCATAGGCATGGAACTCATACTCTGTTTAAACAACTCAAAAGCTTGGAAACTGGTATTTGCAAATTTATACTGTGGATCTGCTTGCTGGAATAATGTTTCTAACTAAAACAGGTAAAAAATTAAGTGGCGGAAATGTTTAAGCTCACAGAGCCAGAAGAAATAAAATAAATCTCAAATACTCACATTAAATTAACCTTGGATTTATCTTGTTAACATGGCAAGTCCTTATATACTTAACACAGTTGAGATACATGGTTTTGATGAGGCAGACCATTTCTTGAAACAATATTTTCACAGTACATGAAATATAAGAGCTTGGGAGAACACCAAATTAACCCTGAGGGAGATACTCATTGAAATGCTCATGGTTTTTATATGGAAACTGAGCAGAGTAAAGCTGAAGAATCTAACATATAGACAAACAAGTTCCCAAACTGTGAACAGATGTTCTGAAAGTCTGTTTTTACAAGTCAGTAGTTTCTAATTCAGATTTTCCCGTAACACTGAGAGTGAATTCTCAACAATGTTAGCTATGTGCTAAGCTCTGAGTGCTCAATGTGAGTTATTTCATTCTTTCAAAATCCTATGACTTAGGTTAAAATTAACCTAATTTTGTAGAATCTGAGGTGCAGAGAGGTTAAATTGTCTGGGGTCACGCAGCTGGATTCAGGAGTTTGATCCAGAACCTGTACTCCTAACTGTGTCACACATGGAGGTGATAGTATTAATTCTGTTAATTCTGATGTTAAATCATTAAGTTCTGTTCTAATGATCTATTACTACATAACCATTGACCCCTACCAAAACCTGATTTTATCTGACTCATAGTCTTGGGGCTTCCCTGTGGCTCAGACGGTAAAGAATCTGCCTGCAATGGAGGAGATCTGGGTTCAGTCCCTGGGTCATGAAGATCCCCTGGAGAAGGAAATGGCTACCCACTCCAATGTTCTTGCCTGGAGAATTCCATGTACAGAGGAGCCTGGTAGGCTATAGTCCATGGGTTTGCAAAAAGTCGGACATGCCTGAAAGAGTAATACAGTCTTGTGGGTCAGTAATTCAGGATATTTCCTCTGGGCAGTTCCCATTTGCTCTGTGTAGTGGCATCAGAGGTAGAGAGTGAGGCCAGGGGATTCACTTTCAACATGAATGGCTCACTTAGGTGGCTGGAAACTTGTCATTATCACTTGGGAGCTTGACTGGGACTACTGGTTAGGATTCTTGGTTCTTCTCCTCCATAAGGGCCTTTCCATGAGGGGTTTCCTTGGCTTCCTTTCAGGATAGTGGGCTGTATTACAAGAGTGAGTGTTCTAAGAGAAAGTGGAAGCCTTCCAATTCCTTTTGGTCTGGGCCTGGTTAACTGGCACATCATCACTTCTGCTGTATTCTATTGGTCAAAAATCGCGACCACCCAGATTCAAGGAGAAGGGGTCTATCTCTTGATGGAAAAAGTAGCAAAGAATTTGCAGCCATTTTTCATCTATTGCAGGCATCAAGAATAGGCCATGGAAGCCTATTTAACATGTGACCTAGATTAATCTTTCTCACATTTAGCTTTAACCTCTCTTCTTCTAACAGGTTAGTTTTAATGTAAATCTTGCTTTTTAAAAATATAAATTTTCTTTTAACTCTTAAGGTTTATGATTCTTTGAGAGAAGGGTGTATTATTTTTAAATGTAAAATACTTGGAAAATAGTTGGGATTCTGTATATGCTTATCTATCAATTTTCCTTTTACTTGAAGGCAAGTATAAGATTTAACAAACAACTGAGTTAACAACCCAGAGGAACAAGATGGATTGTTTGAAAGTGCAATATTCTACTTTACCTTTTACAACATAAATGCTTCATTTCCCAAGTTGCATAATAATATTTTTCTGGTCTGTCATCAAACTCATTGCCTGTGAGTGCTTTTGGAGAAGGGGCTATGTCTTATACTCTATATAGTATAAGAGGTGAATATATTCATAAGAGATATCCATCTCTTTTACTGTTTCCCCAGAGTAAATACAATATGCTGGGAAACAGTGGGTACTCAGTAAATATTTGGGGGGGGGGGTGTGAAACTTAACAGACAAAACAATTTGAATGTAAGATAAGACATTCAAAAGATAAAACATCAAAAGCTAATTTGTCTTATTGAGAATCTAATGAGTTGACTCCTAATGAGACAAAAGTGCGTCTGGTGGTATGACAGTTTAGTGGTATTTGTTTGTTGTTTTAAATGTTTTAATACACTTTTAAGCCAGGAACACATATCATTCTATTTCTGATAAAGAAATTCAACCTGTGTAACTAATTTTAATGCACAACTTGTGTGCATTACCAAGGGCCCTTCTTTATCTCTACCTCAGAAGGTAAGACCTCTTTGTATTTCTAGTGAAAATATATTTTAACCTAGTTGTGTGCCATTAGGTATTTTCTATTTAGTTAAAATTAATGCTAATACCAGGCATTTGGCTTGAGATGGTTAGATAGCATAACTGACTCAATGGATATGAATTTGAGCAAAATAGTGAAGGACAGGGGAGCATGGTGTGCTACCATCCATGGATGGGGTCCCAAAGAGTTGGACACGACTTAGCAACTGAACAACAACAGAAACAATCATCTACTTAACAACAATCAACTACTTTACCTGGTCTTTTTTTTTTTCTTCTCAGAAATGATAAAGGATAAACAAAGCTGAACATGCAGAGTATGACTTAGTTCGGACATTGGCTTTCTCAGTACTAAGCATAAGTTTGGGTTTCTTTCTGCAACCCAGGGCCAGTAGAACCCCTACTGTTAAGCCACCCCCTATTACAGCTGGGATCTCCAGAACTCTGGTCTAAGAGTTTCTTAGATTATTCACTTTTGCTCTAAGTTTAGAATGCAGTTTATTCATATATAGAGAAGAAGGGTTATGGAAGCTATTTTCTTTGGGGAGCAGACAGTCTGAGTCTGAAGGCCTGAGCACTTGAGGTGGGGGTGCTGAAGGTGTATAGTCCTGGTCAAAGGTCTGAGACCCAGGAGTGTCAATGTTGGAGGGCAGGAGAAGCTGGATGTTCCAACTCAAGCAGAGAGCAAATTCGAGCTTCCTGTCTTTTTGTTCTATTCAGTCCCTCAATGGGTTGGATGATGCCCACCTACAGTGGCAAGGGCAGTCTTCTTTATGCAGTCAAACGATTCAAATGCTAATCTCTTTCAGAAACACCCTCACAGACGCTTCCAGAAATTATGTTTTACCAGCTATCTGGGCATCCCTTAGCCCAGTCAAGTTGACACATAAAATTAACCATCATAATCTTCAATTAAAACATTCTTATCTGAATAGCTAATCTTCAGGACAGTGGCTCTCACATTTCTTGATTGTGAATCATCCAGATTCATTACTTCTCTTCCTTTTAAAAAAATTTCCATCTAAATTATGTGCTCCAATACCTGTCTTACCCTGGGTAGCAATTATGATTTAGCAAAGTGGTGAGTATAAAGGGCATGCAAAAGGAGAATCTCACATAAACTCACTTGGCTACTTATTCTTTGTTCTAGTAACAGCTCCATGGACTATAAAATTAGAATTGTTAGATAAAATTAATCGTGGGTTTTATTGTCTGCAGATTATAGTCATGCTTGGGGTCTTTTCAATAACTATCATGAGCAATAAAGAATTAACTGTTGATAAGTATGAAGAAATATGTTTAAGAGGGGCTAACATTGAGAGACCTAGGATGATAAGCTAGCAAAGATTTAAACAATAGGAGTTATTAAATCTCATAGAAATTTCTGGATTATTTCTTCATTATTAGAGACAGCAGAAATTTATACATCTTCAAAATAGTATTTGCTATCAAGTATCTTTCAAATCAGTAAAGATCAGGTACTTGATAATGATGATTATACATAAAGGCAATAATAATAAAAACCAAAACCCATATTATGGCACACAGATTTAGAAATGAGAATAAAATCAGGTGGAGGATTTCAGTTTGAGTCAACTTCTCTTTTATATAATTTTCCATTTCTAATCAAAACACTCTAGTACTGAAATGGGAACTGATGAATGAGGGCATTAAAAAATTTTTTCACTTCCAACTTCATCAAGGCCAAGTGCAAATAACTTATCTCAGAGAAATGAAGAGCACCTTCATCCCTGTGGTTTCTATTGGTGGGGGGGATTGTGTTTCATAAGCGCACACATGAAATTATGAAAATGAGCATGTGTGAGGTTTAATAGCTAATCTTCCAAGTTGATTATCTTGGCCAGTTCATTGGGATGCTCTTGCTTCTTAGCTAATTTAATTTGTTTCATCCTTTTTATTGTCTCACTTAAATAGCAATTAGGGGAGATAGCACTCCATTTCGCCTCCTACTTGCCCCTTTACTAAATCATGATTTCACCCGGTGCCAGATAGTTACGGGTGTGTGAAGAGATGGCCCCAGTGAAAGGCAGAGTGGGTGAACACTTGACTCAAACCTGAGTAATCCAGGGAAAAGTTGCCAATGATCAAAATATGTGTGTGTGTGTGTGTGTGTTTAGCGAATACCTTACAACAACTCATTTATTCGTATATTCAGAAATGTGAAACATTCCTACTTGGAAATTCAGATTCATCTATATGATGCCAACTAACATGCTGTAACTATAAAGCCAGTTTTCAGCTTGCGTAAAATAAGCGAACCCTTATATTTTTGTACTTCTGTTTTAAAACTATGTATTGTATATACAATAAAGCAGCTGTTAAATGCTGTAATATTTTTTAGTATATGGTCATTAAAAGGCGTTTATGAAGTGCTTGTTTATGTAGTCTGTCTTAGGGGAGTCCCAAAGAGGGCTTCCTGGATCTGGAGCCCTCCACTAAGAGATTTTGTGCTCTGCTCTTGAAACACTATATATTCTGATGAAAATTGTATGCGAGGTCTCACTCAACATGTATTGATTTTGTGCCCTTTTTTTTTTTTTTTCCAGACAGCTTTACTTGGGCATGAAAAGGCACACAAATGAGATTGAATGTGATAAGCAAATTGTACAGCTATACTGGATACTTTTTAGTGCAGGTTGGTCAATGAGGTTAGGTTACAAGATTCCGTAAAGTGGCAAAATGTAGGTGAGAGAGAATGATTGACACGGCCTGGGTGTCAGCGGGGTTCTTAGCAGCCAGGTGGCTCTTGCAGTTTTGTGTGTGTGAGTGCTCAGTTGCTTTAGTCATGTCCGACTCTCTGCGATCCCATGGACTGTAGTTCACCAGGCTCCTCTGCCCATGGGATTTCCCAGGCAAGAATAGTGGAATGGATTGTCATTTCTTTCTCCAGGGAATCTTCCTGACACAGGGATCGAACCCATGTCTCTTGCGTCTCCAACAGGTGGCAGGCGGTTTCTTTACCACTAGAGACACCTGGGAAGCAGTTTTGCACAATCCACAAAAGGCCACCCTAATAATTGTCCATGTTTCTATCCTGTCCATTAGTCCTTAGGTTCATAAAGTCCAAAGCAATAAGGGAAAAATGTGTAAACACCAGCTTCATTGGGACTTACATTATTAGAGACAGCAGAAATTTATACATCTTCAAAATAGTATTTGCTGTCAAGTATCTTTCAAAATCATGCTAGAACTCTACAAGCCTTTAGCATTACTAATTATATTTGCTTATCTTTCATTCTCTTGAATTTGTGAAAGTAGAATGTTTCCCTCCGAATTGTAACACGATGATGAAACAGTAAAAGTCTCCCTCCCCTAGGAAGACAAATGAAACTCAGAAATGCAACTGAAAAATCTGTCTTCAACTCAGCAGTTTTTGTCTCAGTCTAACAGTTGTCCGGAAAGAACAAATTTTCTTAATAGTGGAGAGAGACTGTTATGTCTTTCTAGTTATTCCTGTGACTAGATTTTACTAACCTTTTAAGGTGTTTGTATACTGGATAAAGGGCCTTAGTGTGTGTTTGAAACAGTATTTGTTGAATGAATGAATGAGCAAATGCATAAGTGAGGAATCTGAAGGGCCATTGGAAGCATGAAAATGGCAAGCCTTCTTTCCCTGGCTTTGTGGTGTGAGGACATTGGGAAAATGAGCAGTCTTTACCTTAATAGGGGAGGTAGCGTCTTCAGTGGAAGTTCCAGTGTAAGGTGGAGAGAGCATTCTGGGAAAAGGCTGAGGGTTTAGGGGAATTTATTTACTTTGAAGTTGGAATTCCAGAAGGGACTGGGGAAGGGGTTACCCAGGAGTGCAGCCATAAGAAGATGATTTGCTCAGGAAGAAAGATAGAACTAAATCAGGATGGAGTGTGGGAGAGGGGCAATGACACTCTAGAGGGGTTTACACTTCGGCAGTTTAGGAAGACGTGGATGAAATGTAAGTGGGATGAAATGGCCTCAAGCTTCCATGTGAAATTGTGTCCATCCTGCAGTGTGTCAGGGGTGTGTGTGATCTGCTCATTGCCTTCTGTCCTATGAACTCCCAGAAATGTGTGTCCTCTAAGGAGCCTGGCACACAGTAGGTGTTCAACACAAGTTTGTTGATAACATGAGTTGATTATGTATGGGGCAGGAAATGCAGGATGTAGGCTTGAATTGAAAAGATAGTCTTTAACTCCTAGGCTTGCCTTGTGTTGCCAAATTACTTTTGGCAAATTAGTTCGAACAACTTGCAGCACTTGCCTGTGGAAGATGGATTAAGCTGTTCTGAAGGACATCAACCGACTTGATGGACATGAGTTTGAGTAAGCTCCTGGAGTTGGTGATGAACAGGGAAGCCTGATGTGTTGCAGTCCATGAGGTCACAAAGAGTCAGACACAACTGAGTGACTGAACTGAACTGAAAGGACCTCTAAGCTTAGAACTGAGGATGTGTGGTAGAAGTGAGAGAAAAGTAGATTTCAGCTTAGAATTTCCTAACAACTTAAGTTATTCAGAATTTTAAAAGTGCTGCCTTAAAAGTGTAGAGAGCTTCCTAACCCAGGACATATGCTAGTAAAAACTAAATGACTGTGTCTTAACGGAAGTTTTAGAGAGGGTCCATGCGTTGGAAAGAGCTTGGTTCTGTCTTCCATTAAGAGTTTAGAATTATTTTTGTACTTGGTGTTGTGTGATAGTCCAATATGACAAAATAAAAACAATGTGTTTGAGAAAGGAGAAACAGATACTATTCCTGAAAAGGGAAATAGAAAAAAAAAAAGATTGCATCCATATTATCATTATACCCTTTTGACAGTATGTATAGTGCAGAAAACTATTTAAGAAATTATTTAAGATGTGCAATGGGGAACGTAGAAGCCAATCTAAATTAACCAGAGAGAGATTGAAGAGGTTCGGAGTCATTTGGAAAGGCTTCATAAAGCGGCTGGTTGTTTAACAGGGTCTCAAGAAAAGGTTAGAATGAAGTGGGGGTTGGGGGAATCCCTCCAGGGAGGCCTGAGGCTTGAGGAGTAGCCGGTTGAGGCTGCTGGGGCCTGGCCTGTTGGGGGTGGGTGAGTGATTGGGCTCACCAGGTCCTCTGCGTGTCCTCAGCATGGAGATGATGGGAACAATCAGTGGTCATTTGAGGCAATGAAACACTTACCTTCCTCTTGTCCAAAATCCTAGAGTACTCTAAGCTCCACTGACCTGCAAGCTGGGAGACCCAGGAGTCCTAGCTGGGTCCCTAAATAGTTGTTTAGTGATGACACATCAATTAATCTCCCCTAAGCCTTATTTTCCTCGATTGTAAGGCGAGGGAGTTGGTTAAATCAGTGCTTCTCAAACTTGAGTGTACAAATGGAAATATTAGCCAGATATGGCTCTGATTTTAAAAGTCAGGGTAGGGTTTGAGATTCTGCAGTTCTAACAAGCTTCTGGGTGAAGCTGATGCCACATTTTGGGTAATAAGAGGTTGGATAACACACAAATTAGTTTTAATTATATTATCATACATTTTCATGGTTGTTTCATAGTTGTATTCTCTCTAACTGGGTTATAAGATTAAGAAGAGTGTCTAGCAAAGAGTTTAGTCCATAGTGGGTACCCAATATATTAAAAAAAAAAAAAACTAATATAAAGTTACCCCTTTGGACTCTGTGCTTACCTAGAAATGCAGTCATTTTGACTGTTCAATCCTGCCTTTTAACCATGTAGTGCAAGCTCAGGAAATCAAGTAAAAGTCAAAGAAAAACCTGGACTTTTCCAGATCTCTTCTCTCAAGACTCCTGCTTCTTCCAGGATAAAAGGAAATTAGGGGCTGCTTAAATATCTGGTTGTTGTGCTACTGTCAGGAAAAACAATTAGATAGGCTTGCCACATGTTGAGTAGATGGAGTGGAGGTTTTCGTTCCATTAATACCCATTCCATGAGTCATTCTACATTCTTGAAAGTAGGCCAATGAACCCCAGTTAATTTACCACAATTGGCAATGGTAGCATTTTGCCTATGCAGGTAATCAGCAATACTGTAATCACTTATTTCACAAAGAAAATGAGGTTGTATGGTTTATTTTTTTCTACCTTTTTGTTTTAATATTATCAGTCCTTTAAATAATAAGGTGTGTTAGTCTCTGTCCTCAAGAATTGAGAAAGAGGAGACTTTAGAGTTCCCAAACTGACAGTGAGAATATTGGTATTGAGAACAGTGTTATTGCTTTTTTGAATTGACAGTGGTAATTTGAAGTATTCTAAAGAGGTTATATTGATTGCATATACATGTCTTTGATTACTCAAGATTTTTATCAGACATAAGATGGCTTCCAACAAAAAGTCTTCAAAAGTAATAAGATTCCTTCCAGTCCTATGGCTCCATGAAATCTGACCAAGAGTAATTTACATCCAGAACAATTTACAGTGGGAAAATGAGGTTGACCAAAAGATTCTTGAGGTTTGCTGATGGCCACCTAATAGAAGGCAATGCTGATGAAAAAGAAGAAAGAGGAGGAAAATATCAGAAACAAAAATCTTGCCACCAAAGTAACCTAAAGGCCCAGTGATTAAAATGTATCACACAAATTTGATATGAAACCAAAAATCCATTACAGTGGTCGATCTAACAGAGTATCATTGTAATGCTGAATTGGTTCTATAAAAAAAATAGGCTGACTTACCAAGCCATATTTGTTATTTGGGTTGGGAAAAACTTGAGTCACTAGATTTTTGACAGGTGTCTGAGATTCATATTTAACTAGTTTATGAAAAGCAGGTATTTAGTGGAAATATCTCAAGGTAGCTGACATAATTAAAAAAAAAGAGCAGGACAACTAAATAACAAGGAGGGTTGGGAGGAATACAGGGAGGCCTCAGGAATCCTGAAACAAGGAACAACTTGCCAGGACTTCATTTCTCTTTTTGTTTCTACTTCTCTTGGCTGGTTTTATTTTCTCCCACTACACACCAGCTTTCTCCACTTGGCAGTGAATAGGGCTGTTGACACTTTGCTTAGGAATTTCCCATCTTACAACTTCTTCCATCAGGGAGATATAAACTGGTTGTTTCCCAGATCCATTTCAAAATACTGTGGAAGAACTGTGATTGGCTGTTTCAGGTGATTGCTTAGTCCTGCTCCAATCAGTTGTGACCAGAAGGGCAGGATCATGTAAGAACAGGTCAGCTCCCATCATAATTAGCGGTTGGAGTTGGGAGGAGAGCAGTAATTTCCAAAATAAGGGAGGGAATGTATTTGCCAGAAGATGGAGGTTAAATGACTGGGAGAGAGCTCCTAATTTGATGGTCCTTGGAATGTGCTTTGTCCTCCTGTTATGATGGTCATCAATTCTCTTTGTGCCCACTACTGGTTGTGAATCCAAGCTGACTATAGCTGTTGTATAGTCACCATCACATAACCTTCAGGGGCATTGTGGTCTCTACATCTTAGAAAATAAAATTGCCTGAGTGTTTCCTGGGCCCCATACTTGGCTGGGTGGTGGGGCTCTTTTGCTTCTGGAATTGATTAGCTTGAATTGCAAAAGGAAAGAGAAAAGATAGGCTGACAGGTGGTATTTGCAATAGGTGTGGAAGAGGATTTAAGAGTCTTTTAGTACAAGACTTCTTCCTACTCCACTTCCCTCGACTCTGCTCCTACCAGCCAAGGAGCCTGTGTGGTCCTCACTAGTAGACTGCAAACCTTCCAGTAGGCAGGAACAATAGCATGTGTTTCTTTAAATCCTAGGACTCTCTGCCTTACATAGAGCAAAAGTAACAAACAAATACCTTTGAACCAAGTTCAACCTGTATAAAAAAGTCAGAAATGTAGTTGGAGCTATATGGTGATTTGTAAAGGCAGTAAGTTCCCTACATATGAGCCTTCAAGTTATGAACTTTCAAAGATGCAAATGTGTGTTACGTCAGCGTCAGGTATGAGTGAAACTGCAGTTTGCCCTCCATCTCCTATTGCTGATAATCCTTCAGGTCTAGCACCTCCCTCTTCCTCTCCTCCTCCAGTCAGTAGCTCTTCTTGCCTGTTCACTAGATGCCAGCCCCTGTATGCCAATTGTATTTATACTACTGTACTTTTCAAGGTACTCTATTCTAAGATTAAAAATGTTTTATTTTTTGTGTTGTTTCTTATATATTATCTATGTGAAAAGTATTATAAACCTATTATAGCACAGTACTGTATAGCTGATGGTGTTAGTTGGGTATCTAGACTAACTTTGTTGGACTTATGAACAAATTGGACTTATGAATGTGCTCTTCTTCGTATGTAGGGGGCTTACTGTACATGTGAGCATTACATGTGAGCATTTTATATCTGATACATGTGTTGCTGTTGTATCCAGATGGAAAGACAGTCCTATCTGTAATTCTGTTTGTTGACTACATAATGTATTTTTAAGAAGAATATTACATATCTATAGCAATTTTAATTCTTCACCAATAATGAATGAATCTGAGTTTCTGCTTAAGAAATACAAGATTTGTATGATTCAAGCGTATTATCTCTTACAAGCAGACACTAATGAGTCCTACGAAGGTAATAGACTCTAGAAATAGAAGCAGAATCCAAACAAATGTGTTCATTAGTTTCACTTGTCTTCTGATGATGGATAAGTTGAATCTTGAGCTGGACACATGTCCCGATTTGAAGTTTTTTAAAATATGGAGATTATATTTTATCAGAAAACTTGACAATAAATAGATTGTTACAATTTGTTGTATAAAACAATGTGTTCCTGATGTGTACTGTGAAGATTCTCACAGATACTTCGCATCTTTTCCTAAAGGGAAATTTTAAAATTATTTTTTCATGATTTTATAAATAACACATTATCATTGTAGAAAATTTAAACAATTCAGAAATGAATATTAAATGTAAATAAATCCCCCATAATCCTATTCCCTAGAAATAGTCACTGTTCACAATTTGATATATATTTACTGATTTTGCTTAGCAAGCCCTTGCATAGCAATTACTACATGCCAACAACGGTACCACATTTAATCCTCATGACAACCCTACGAGGTAGGTATTATTTCTTTATTTACAGAGAGGAAAATGGAGCCTTGGAGGCATTAGGAACTAGCACAGAGATACATAGTTATATGGAGTTGAGATTCAAACAGTCTGGCTGCAAAGTCCATGCTCATAATTATATATGAGGCCTTTCTCTTCCCTTCCAAATGGCTATTTATGCATACAATAAAGATAAATGTAATGTGTTTTCAGGGTCACTCACCTTCCTGCAGTCAACCTTTTTTTTTTTAATATCTACTTAAAATGGCTCCAGACCCTATTCCGTGTGAAGTGGGAAATCCACTGCGCCTCTCTCCAGTATTTCTGTGATTTCCTGGCGGTGTCTGTGCTTCAGAACATGGTCGTCTGCATCCTGCTCTCTTGTAGCATCCTGTCTGTGCACTTGCTGTCCTCTCTGTTTATCTCTGGTCACTGCCCTCTTTCTTCTTTTCCCTAAAGTACCCCTAACATAAATAAGGCAGTTGTATGTAGAAAATTTGTCCTGAAAACTCAGGGGTAAAAGAGAGAATTATGAATTAGAAAAAAAAAATTAGCACAGTGCTTCCAGTGATTGTTCTCAAAGTCTGAGGGAAAATTACAATGCGAAAAATCTCAAAGTAACCCCTCTTGGGGCGCACTCCAACTCCTGGATAGTACCGTCCTGTTTTGTGAACTACGTACTTTCAGATGCTTTTCCTTGATTACTTTCTTCTCTCTCTGAAATCCTTGCCCCTTTATTATCCAGTCTGTCACGCACAGACACTGGATGGTCCTTCTCTTACAATGCAGAGTGATTTAGTTCTACTTTATCTTTCCTTTTCATGCCCAGTAAGCTCTATCTTGCCCAGCAAAAATACTTTATGGTGGAAATTTGTTGTTTTCCCAGCAGTTCTCAGTGGTGGTGGAGGCAGGATAAGGGGTGGGGGAAATTTCATTCTCCAGAAAACATCTTTGTGTGAAAACAAAGAATTATCCAGCCCTAAATGTCAATAGTTCTGAGGCTGAGAAACCCTGGTATACACAAGTGTCTACCTTCCTTTCGGGGATTATGTCCCTTCATTTGGATGATGCAGTTTTGGTGGAGCTGTGGTACCTACTCTCTGACTAATGGCAAGCCCTTTGCCAGGCTGAGTCTGATTTTTGGAGCCCCAATTTCATGGCCACATACCAAGAATGGACATTTGTATCAATCTGGACCAATCCTTGCTTGGGGATGTATCCTACAGATGCATTCCTGCATGTGTGCGTGGGGATTGGGCAGAAAGTTCACACAACATTGTTTGTAATGACAAAGGTCAGTAACCATTCAAATGTCCATCAGTGTGTTAGCTGCTCAGTTGTGTCTGACTCTTTGTGACCCCATGGACTGTAGCCCACCAGGCTGCTCTGTCCATGTGATTTCCCAGGCAAGAATACTGGAGTGGGTTGTCATTCCCTTCTCTAGGGGATCTTCTTGACTCAAGGATTGAACCCAGGTCTTGTGCATTGCAGCTGGATTCTTAATCATCTGAACCACCAGGGAAGCCCTTCAGTAGAAATTCCATCAGTAGGTGACTGATTAAAGTATGATCAAGTCATACAAAGAAATGCTATCATAGTAGTCTGTACTGGGTTAACTGAGTAAAGCTATTTCCCAGAATCCATTTTACTTCAGACTCTGAGTTAGAATTGGTACAAGAGGCATTGGTAGGAGCCTTGGAGGTAGGCATGAATGGCACCATTAGCCTCTTCAGGTCCTTGGGATGAGATAAGGTGACAGACTCAGCAGCACTGATGGCTTCCAACCAGCCTTCCCTCTTTGCTCTATGTTTAGCTCTTCCTCCTGACTGGTGCTTTCCTGCAGATCCTCAGAGGGCCCAACTTCCCATGTCCTTTCCCTTTTGTGGTCCTGTTTTGGCAGGAGGACCCGCCTGGCTTCTTAGGTTGACTATTTGGTGACCTGTCTACAAGGTCAATTCTGTCTTTCAGATCTTTACTTCCCTAGATCCTCCCATACTAGTATAATGTCTGATTCCTCTAATACATCTCTAATACTATAACTCTAAATGGTTTTGCTTCCCTGATCTAATACAGGCTAACACAACCATATAGCCTCTTTAAACAATGAGACAGCTTTATATATTGACATGAATTGATCTCCCAAATACATTAAGTGAAAAGAACAAGGTGCTAAACTGATGAAAAGTATTACCAGTAAAGTTGGAGTTCCTTTTGACTGATAACTTGTAATTCTGGTCCTCATTTAATTTCCCCAGAGGTAAATACTGTTATTAGCTCCCAATCAGGAATCTTAAGTTCTGGGGAAAAGTTCTCAGGAAATTGTAACTAATAAGATTATTTTGTTGACGTGTAAGTAATATACAATAAGATGCCCAGATTATCAGTGTACACATTAATGAACTTTCATAATTTTAACAATGCAAACAAGATACAGAACATTTCTACCCCCTCTTTTCTTTGTACTCGTTCTAATCAGTTATTCTATCCCCTCTGCAACCACTATCTTATTTCTGTCTTCATAGATTGATTTTTACCTGTATCTGGCTTTCATATAAATGGAATTACATAGTATGTACCCCTTTTTGTCTGGCTTCTTTTAATTAGCTTACTGTTTCTGAGATTTGTCCATGTTGTTTTATGTATAAGTAGTTCATTCTTTGATGGTTGAGTACCATTTCATTGTATGTATATTCTACAGTCTATCTACTTTCCTGTTGATAGACACTTACGTCATTTCCAGTTTGGGGCTGTATAAATTCTTAGAAGGTTTTGAATATAACTGAAAAGAGATTGCTGAGGCAATTATTAGTAGTATTTTAGAGATTATACAAAACTCTTTATTTTCCCAGAGTACTTTATTTCCTTCTACAAAGAATTGTAAATTAGGTAACAAGTTACGATTTTTATATTTATCACCAGAGCCTTGCATAATTCTGGGAAAGAAGATGGATGAATTTATTTTTACTTTATAGATGAAAGAATCATGCTAAGTTTTTAAAGGACTTCCAGAGTCATAGAGGGAGTCATTTGGTGAGTCCAGGAGCAGAGGCCAGGCATGGTAACTCCAGAATGCCAGCTGGAAGACCGCAGTGTATTTATCCAGACCCATGGCCCTCAGCTGGTAAAGAATCCACTTGCAATGAAGGAGACCCTGGTTTGATTCCTGGGTTGGGAAAATCCCCTGGAGAGGGGATGGGCTACCCATTCTAGCATTCTTGGACTTCCCTCATGGCTCAGATGGTAAAGAATCCACCTGCAATGCAGGAGACCTGGGTTCAATCCCTGGGTTGGGAAGAACCCCTGGAGAAGTGAATGACAACCCACTCCAATATTTTTGTCTGGAGGATCCCATGGACAGAGGAACCTGGTGGGCTACAGTCCATGGGGAGCTCAAAGAGTTGGACCAATCACAGACAAGGCGGTCAATAGCTGAGAGACTAAACACAGCACACATGGTCCTCTGGGAAGATGTAGAATGCTGGATTCTTGACAATAGACCACAAAGACAAGTCTTGAATGTAGTTTTTAAATGTATGAAAGGAATAGTAAGATAGTTCTAAGCTTTCACCAGAACATAATTTAAGTTTTCTGTGACATGGTGATGAGAATCTTTCCTAGAATTATGACAGCTAAACTAGAAGTTTCTAGATAATCAAAGCTAGAGCCAGAGTTGGCCCCTGTTTTTTTCCTGTGGTTGGATTTAAATGGAATTTTTACTTTTAACTGAAACCAGACCATTGAACTCTGTGGCTTAGAATGTTTGATGTTTTTTTGAGAATTTGAAATAAAAAGTTCTTGTTCTTTTATAAACTTTAAAGATAAATGGATTGTCTTCCTCATAACATCTAGTGTTAATTAATGGTGCTGACACATTAATGACATCAAGAATATAATTATTTTTCTTATAATGATGCAATTACATAATTGTTTTAATAGTTTAAGTGATCTGACAAATCTTTTATCTGTTTTTGCAGCAGCTTTATCCTGATTTCTTCTTTTAGTGCTTTAAAATTTTTGAGACATACATTTGTCAAATTAGTTTGCTAATGAAAAAGTATATATTTTTCAATGACTAGAGATTTCCCTAAAGCTCATAAAAAGATATAATATTAAAAGCTGTGCTATTAATGATAGCTGTTGTTAAATGTGTTGATGAATTTTGTATTTGACTGTTAAATGTCCATGACAGTGAGATGCTTAGAAAATAGTAAAAAGCATTTGCTGAATCTGTTTTTAAGGAAATCTTAATTAATATAACTGATTCTTTTAAATCTCCTCCTAAAAGAAGGCATGTCATTGAAGTATAATCTGGGCTCAAAGTTTAAGATCTGCAATAATTTGCTATGCTCTTAGAGTCTAGTCCTGAACAATTCAATATTATTGTGACCAATATTTATTTACCATTGAAGTAGTAATCATTATTTGCTGACACTTTATGATTTTTCTTCAGGTAGTCCTATTAGATGTGATAAGGATAAATCAACTTAATTTCATAATGATGCTCATACTTTATTTTCCCCACAGAAGCAGTAAAGCAGCGTTGTTCCATATTACATATCTAGCTTCTTTTTGCCCAAATGCTATTTTTTTAGTTTGTTTCTCATTGGTAAAAATATGAATGTGTAAAATAGATAGCAAATGGGAATTTGCTGTATGGCTCAGGAAACTCAAACAGGGGTTCTGTATCAACCTAGATGGGGAGGGAGATGGGAGGGAGGTTCAAAAGGGAGGGGATATATATATATACCTGGCTGTATATATGGCTGATTCATGCTGAAGTTTAATAGAAAACAACAAAATTCAAGAAAAAAGAAAAATGAACATAGAAAAAAATGTGAATGGATACTAAGTTAAAACATATTCATAATGTTCTTTAAAGCAGCTACATTTGAGTAGGTCAGTGCTCTTGAAGGATTGCTTTCACCCAAATGCAGTGTCTCCTTGGTGTTTTTGTACCATAGAATAATACATTAAATGCATTGTCGGTGCTGTTATTTACCTGTAAGTTCTTTGGCTTTATTTTCTGTGCTTTCTGCAAATTAACTGACCAGCCCAAGGTCAGAACCAGATTTGGAGCCTTGAATCTGACAGACATGAGGGTGCTTTATTCCTCGAGCCAAGCCAGCTTCTCCTTTAGTAAAGGAGTCAGTTGAAGGCTCAACTTTGCCTCTTCAGGATAACTGCTCTCTGAGACAGTAAGTCACATTCCTAGGAAGGGGGTGGGAGGAGGGCAGAACTGGTAAAGGAGGTCAACTGTAGAGTGACAGAAACGAAACTTTCAGTGGTGAGCATACTGTAGTGTACATATACAGAAGTCGAAATATACTATTGTACCCATGAAACTAATATAATATTATGAACAACATTACCTCAAAAAATGTTCGTCTTTGTTATTGTTTTGTGATATTCTAACAGTGCAGGCTGATAGTTTCTTTGTGAGGGAGGTCTGTTGAAATCAGGCTGCTGTGTAAAGCCAGGCATCTGAGTTTTAGTGGCTCCCTCTGTATGAATCCTATAGTTACAGAGGGATTGAGAGTCACAGATGGCAGTGCATGTGTGAAAAGAACACGCAAGTTTTGAGATTTGGCTGAATGAGAAAGGGCTCTATCCAATGTTGTGGTGTCTTCTCTGGCCTTGCCTGGAATCCTCCAACTCTCACAGTTTTTAATCATGCACATTTCAGGACTTAAACAGAGTACCATTCAGTGCCATCACTCAGTACTAGGGTATTTGTCTTATTTCCCTCAGTAGATGTTGACCTGTTTGTATGTGGGGAGCAAGTCACATTGTTAGTATCCCTCAATGGCTGATTTAACACTGACTGCAGAAACTTTTCCTAAGGATTTGGTGCATAATCACAGACATAATCTTTCTTGCCCTGTGATACTAGCTCTGTGATTTATGGACCATCACAGCATGACTATTAAGAGTTTGGGTTCTAGAATCAGACTGCATTGGTTCTTCCTATTGCTACAGGATCTGAGACAAATTATTTAACCTGTTAGGGCCTCAGCTTACTCATCTGTAAATGAGAATAATAATGGCTACTACCTTATAGGGTTGATTATGAGCTTTATATGAGTTAACATACATCAAGCACAGAAAATAGTGCCTGGAATAAAAAACGGGTTCACTATTGTTATTTTAAGAAACACCTAAGCTTCTAAGGGTCTTAACATTTGAAGTGAAAGTGAAAGTCACTCAGTCATGTCCTACTCTTTGCAACCCCATGGACTGTAGTCTATGGAATTCTCCAGGCCAGACTACTGGAATGGGTAGCCTTTCCCTTCTCCAGGGGATCTTCCCAACCCAGGGATTGAACCCAGGTCTCCCACATTGCTGGCAGATTTTTTTACCAGCTGAGCCACAAGGGAAGCCCAAGAATACCGGAGTGTAGCCTATGCCTTCTCCAGGGGATCTTCCCGACCCAGGAATCGAACCGGGGTCTCCTGCATTGCAGGCGGATTCTTTACCAACTGAGCTCTCAGGGAAGCCCCCTTGACATTTACATTGGTCATAATTCATGAGTTTGAGAAACCTGAAGATTCTATTCACAGCTGGCCTGGGGCCTCTGTGGGCAATTTTTGATCATAATGGAGTGATATGGCTCTGGAAAGTTCCCAGTTGTTCACATTAGTGTATCTGAGAAATGGAGTTGAGCTATGACTATAGCAGTTTGGAAGAATTTTGGCTCAAGGTTAAAGTGAAATAAAAGGATTGACTCAGAAGCCGTGGTAACAAGATGGCACTGTGTACTCGAAGTTCTGTTATTTCAGTAAGAAACAAAGAAAATTCATCAGAGGATCCCAAAGCTCAATAAAATCTTGCATTTAAAATCTCTTTTAGCAAAGTTCTTTTAAAGTTGTTTGTAGTTTCCTGAGTTGAAATCCAGTCAACTCCAGCTTTGGTTAAATAATCATGTGGTTCTGAACTACAAATGGTAGTGCCGAATGGTGGTGGCTTATCTCCAGAGATGTCCCCCATGAAGTCTGCTTTCTAGTACTCACACTTGTTTAGTCTTCTCCCTGGACTCTATAATGGCTGTGAGACTTACTTTTGACCCACAGAATGAAGTGGATGTGAAACTCCATGATTCTAGGTCATAACAAGGCTCAGAGTTTTCACCCGTCCTCCTGGAAGGCCAAATCTAAAGGAAGTCAGTCAGAAACTCCAACAGTCCAGAGACAGCCATGTTGGGAAGCAGTGGCGTACTGAGACAGTGGGAGTTGTCCACCTGACGTGTAGAATAAAGGGGGTACTTTGTCTATAAAGAATTTAAAAATGATATTAAAGCCAACAATAAAATCAGTCTGCTTTTTATTATTACCATGCAAGGCAGTTCCAAACAATGTCAGTGATAAAACATTCCTTCCCATGAGTGGCTCACTTTCACTTTCTGTCTCACCCATCCTACCCACTACAAGCTAGTGCTGTGAAGCCCAAGCTAGCTGTGTGACAAGAGAGAGGTTGGGCTAGCCTCCAGCTCTCCAGCCATCCCACTCCAGGCACATAAGAGAAGAAGCCATCATGGATGTCTAGCCCAGTCTGGCTTTCAGAAGACTCCAGCCCCTTTTGTCCTCTGACTGGAAATTGCATGAAAGGTCAAAGCCATAGCCATCCGGTTGAACCTAGTCAAACCACAGAACTCTAAGAGATAACATAAGAAGCTGTCTTTGGCTACTAAGTTTTGGATTTGTTTGTTATGCAGCGATTGCTAAGCAGACCAGAGAAGAAGATACATGTAGGAAGAAAAAGTCCTCTCAGAGAGGCTCTTCCTTTCTTTCTCCTTCAAAGGGTAAAATAGTGCCCGAGTATCCTTTGTTGTGTAGCATATCGAGAGATCAGCATGTCTTGAGATAAACAAGAGACCAAAAATATTGATTTCACCACTGGATGGAAATTATATCTATGTAGATGTTGCTAAGCAACAACAGATCAAAACCCCATGAAGGAGTGACCATAGAATTCGAAACATTTGGTCAGCCTACTAAGTGCCTGGTGCACTTCTTTATAAAAACCTGGTTAAAGGAAGAAGGGATGGTCCACAGTATGGATGGGGAGAAAGGTCTCTTGGAACTTGAAAAGGACATCATTTGCCCGAAAACAGTGAAATCATGAGTGAAATAAAGGGCCAACATTTGACCTGAAAAATATCATTGTTCATGATTTAAAAGCATGATAATCTTTAGGGGTAAAGAGAAGCAGTACCGGGAACTTTGTAAAGGGCTTAAATTCTTTCCCTTAAAATACCTCAAAGCTTTGGGTATCTATTAAAATACCCAAATTAATATGCAACAGTGCCTTTCTGAGCTTTACAAGCATATTCTTAGATGATGAGAAAATACAGTGAATTTTGGGAGAAGATCAGTAGGGGCTAGGAACTTTTCCTTTGGCTGGTCAGAGGCAGGTTGAGAAAGCAGATCTTCCGAGGTCTTTGGGAATAGCCTAGTAGCAGGTGCTCAGGGAGACATCCATAGTCAGAATAAAGTCTCTGTCCCTTAACTGTTCTTTACTAGCAGTCATTTTCATTATTTCCTCTGGGTGACCTTTCATCTCTCCATTTTTTTCCCTGATAACTAGGTTTTAAAAATTAGAAGTGTAGAAAAACAGAGGAAAGTTCAATAGAAGACAAACAACAATGTCTATTTTCAATATGTTTTGGCAAAACCTGCATGTACTCCAAAACACATACATTATTGGGGCACCCCCAAATATCCAAAGTCTTTGGTGAGACGTGGGCAGTGGGCAGATAACCCTGCCCAGTGAGTAAGAAATCTGCCCTCCGCCTGCCAGCCCTGCTGTGGGGAGTGCTCTCCCAGTCAAGCATGACTGGAGCAGACCCACCAAATCCCATGTAAGTGGTCAGGGCACAAATGAGGCTGTTGGTGGGTAGTCCTACCCTATTCATGAGCTCTTTCAGAACAATTTTCATTACTTTTTTTAAATACTGTTTTTGGCAAACACTTGATACTTGAAATAAAAAATGCATGAGTCACCTACTGGGATAGGCACAGTGTGGGGCTCATTGAATTTAGCTAAATTGTGAGTCATCCATCAATAGTCCTCTTGGTGAACATACTTGTAATAATTTCACACGTTACAAACAAAAATAGGTATGATTTTCAAGATTCTTGAAGCTGTTCCCCTTGGGGATTTTTGGATTGTGTTTAGTGTTTTTTGTTTTGCTAGGTGGTGAGAAAATTGTCAGCCTTGTTTTCAGACGGATCCAAGGCTCATCTCTGTCACGTTGTAAAGAACTTTGATTTGGGAGGTTTGAGGGCAGAATTTGGAGTTGGAGTCACGAGCTGGGGGAAATAAGAAAACGCAATGATTAACATTTTTCCTTGTCAGATCATTGGCTTTTAAGATTAATTTCCACATCTGAAAAATGATTGGCTCCGCTCTCAGAATAAAAGTCTCAGGGATGCAAGAACATATACACGTGCCTCTCCCCCCCCCCCCCCCCCCCCGTGAATGGGGAGAGCAGAGCAGGGTGGTTACCAGTGTCTGTGCACTACTGCCCTCTATCGGATGGTGCTAGCGTTTCTCCGTGAAGTGAAATGAAGTAAATGTCGCTTAGTCGTGCCCGACTATTTACGACCCCATGGACTATACAGTCCATGGAATTCTCCAGACCAGAATGCTGGAGTGGGTAGCCTTTCCATTCTCCAGAGGATCATCCCAACCCAGGGATCAAACTCGCTTCCAAACTGATTGTGTGCTCTTGGTCAAGTGGCAGGTGATCCAGGCAAATAAGTAGTGTTGTCCATTCAATATGTTGAATGACATGCCAGAAGTTGTGATTAAACTACTAGATCTTTTTCTTTTCAATTCGTGAAATTAATCATAAAAGAAAGTGTCCCTACCTGTTGTTTTTCTTTTTTTTGATAAGCATAGTAAAACCATCAAAAGGGCTTTTGCTTTTGGCTACAACCAGAGGTGAAAGTTTTTATAAGTGTAAAGTGGATATAAGATGAAAAGTGACTGTTCTTTGCAAACAACACTTAACGTGCCCATATCAGTAAGATGAATGCAGGAGTCCCAGGAAACTAGTTGGGCAGCTTGCTTTTTTTGGTACATCTCCGCCCTCCTTTACCTTTGTAAGTGTAGCAGGACAGGGTGCCCGGCCTGGAGATTTGGGGTCGTGTCCTGCTGCTACTGGCTGAGTACCTTGGGGAAGTTGTGTGGCCTCTGAAACCTCAGTTTGCTCATGTGTTAAATAAGAGGCACTCAGAATAGATAATATTTTAGGGTCATTTCATTTCTAAGATGCATTAAATGATCTTTTCTCCCTACATGATAATGTAAGCACAAAGAATAGCTTAGCTATTTTAATATCATACACACTCATACTTAAACACATCATTTTCCTTGAAAAAGTAGTGTATTCACTGTGATAATTTAACACCAGGATATGTTGTGGTGGAAATAGCTTTGGCCACTTTGAAGCTGTAATCTACTTATGGACAAGCTTCCTTGCCCAGCGGCTAAATTTGAGTCTTTTAGGGCCAGCAGATGGCGCACTTGCACAGTCCACACATTTTCGACTCCCAAGGTAAATGGTACTTCTTGATTAGCATCCAGAAATAACAGCTACTGTTTGAACAAATTGCTGTATTTTCCAGTCTAGTAAAACCATGGCACTGTGTGAGCTGGAACATTTGCTAGTATTTAAAATGGTTAGGAAGGTTGTTAATCTGTGGGACACTTATTGGTCTATAGCATCTTTTACCTGAGCATCACCGACCTTTAATAAATTGCCTTTTTTTTTTTTTTTTTTTTTTGAGGTGGAGAAATAGGACAGAGATAAGTTAGGTAAGATCACAGCGGAGCTAGTCCAAATGATTCAGACTATACAGCTTAGTGATCTTTAAGAATTATTGTTCTTATTCTTTTCTTTAACTCTCACTTCTCTTGGCTGTGGAGGGGTGTGTGTGTGTGTGTGTGTGTGTGTGTGAACTGTGTTGGCTAGTGATACAGGAAGAGGAATTGACTCCTTCTGTGCCTTGGTTTGTTGTTGCCTGCTGCAGTCATTGTAACTCCTTACCTCCCCAACCTGTATGTGGAAGACTTTGTGATAATAATAAATGACATTTATTGATTACTTGCTTTAAGCCAGGGATTGTCTGAGCAGTTTTTATATATTAATCACTCAACCCTCCCAAGAACTCCTTGGGGGAAGCAGAGTGGGTAACTTACTACAGTAACAAATCTGTGCTTTCTAGGCTCTGAATTTAGGCAATAAGGACAACAAACTGCTTTTTGTGGTAGCCACTTTTGACCACAAATATTTTCTAGCTAATAGATCATGGACAGTTTTTTTTCATTTTTAAATTATGGAAACTTCTATGAGAGCTTTGATTATATCATGTAAATCTTGGTTATATCAGCTTGTGGGACTATTGTTGGTTTAGAAGAGTTCCTTTCACAACCTCATGCTTAGAAGGAATGGTTCAACAGAAATGGAAAGATGTGAATGAAATAAGGAAGTTTGTCTGGCAATTTCATCGCCTGAGTGATACTTTCCAGGTGCTCACTTTATACATTAGCCACCAAGCAGTATTAGGGATGTGTAATCAATAAACAACATTTATGTTACAGAAGCATAAAGAGTGCTACAGCATGCCAGGTACATGCATTAGTTCATGTAATCCTCAGCACACCTATGCTGAGCCCCATTTTACAGACGAGGCAATAAGGCTAAGAGAGGTTAAATGAGACAGCTAGTAAATGGCAGAGTTATAATTCAAACCAGCTTCTGATCTACACTGATAACTGCAAGGCTGTCCTACCTCTGGCGGGAGGTAGCAGATACGTTGCTGGGATGTAGAGCAATTTTGGGCTTCCCTGGTGGCTCAGTGGTAAAGAATCCTCCTGTAATGCAGTAGTTGCAAGTTCGATCCCTGGGTTGGGAAGATCCTTTGGAGGAGGAAATGGCAACCCACTCCAGTATTCTTGCCTGGAGAATTCCATGGACTGAGAAGCCTGGTGGGCTACAGTCCGTGGGGTTGCAAAGAGTCAGACATGACTGAAGTGATAGCATCAGTTCAGTTCAGTCACTCAGTCGTGTCTGACTCTTTGTGACCCCATGGACTGCAGCACACTAGGTCTCCCTGTCCATAACCAACTCCTGGAGCCTACCCAAACTCATGTCCATTGAGTCGGTGATGCCATCCAACCATCTCATCCTCTGTCGTCCCCTTCTCCTCTTGCCCTCAATCTTTCATGCACGCAGAGTAATTTAACCAGAGTCAACGATGGAAACAAACACTAATAGTGTTAATTTCCTTTCACCTAACAAATAACTTATAAAAAGCTAGAGTCAACTCATTGGAAAAGATCCTGATGTGGGGAAAGATAGAAGACAGGAGGAGAAGGAGACCACGGAGGACGAGGTGGTTGGATGGCATCACCGACTCAGTGGACATGAGTTTGGGTAGGCTCCAGGAGTTGGTGATGGACAGGGAGACCTAGTGTGCTGCAGTCCATGGGGTCGCAAAGAGTCGGACACAACTGAGTGACTGAATGGCAACAACAAAGCTTAGATAAAGGAGAAGAGGAATGTAAAGAAGAGGAAGTAGAAGAGAAACGAATTTTTTTTTAATGTGAGTATTAACCTTTGTGATATTTAGAGTGAAGGCTAGTTCTTCATTTCCCCTAAAGGCTAAATGAAGAGAAGCTGGATTCCATCTCACTTGTGCTTGAGTAAATATCTCCATGTCCTCCCAACCCCCTATAAATACATCATCCCCCAGCACCCTTCCTAGGAGAAAAGCCTCTCCAGTATTTTTGGGCACATGAATCACCCAAGGAGCTTGATTGAAGTCCAGATCCTGATTTGGTGGATGTGGGGTGGGGCTTGAGATTCTCAGTGTCTAACCAGCTGCTGGTGCTCTGGGTCTGTGGAGGGCCGATTGGCAAGACTCCTCCCCTGCCCATGTGGTCAGGGCCGGGGCTGTCAACCAGAGAGGGTGGCACATTGCGTTCCCTTCACTCTGCACTGGAGTGGTCATGAGGTCCAGGCACAGCCAAATGAAGTTCCTACCTGGAATATTGCTCTCCTGTCCCCAGCTCATATGCCTCAGAGAAGCCCGGCTTCTGGTGGAGGCAGTGAGGCCCGTTTATTGAGAGATGCTGAGAGGGAGAGAAGAGAGGAGGGGAGAGAGAACAGGAGAGAGGCCAGATGACACCCCTGAGTCCTGAACACCCAGTCCCACAGCCGGTGAACTCCCTCTTAGCTGAAGCTAATCTGAGTCATTTCTGTTATTTACAACTGAAAGGGTTCTGCATAATACAGGAGTGATTTAGACTTGATATAAAGGAGAATTCTTTACTGTGGCAGCAGTGTGGTTGCAGCTCTTAACTGAAGATCCTTAAGAAGGACTGGCTTCATCAGAGGCTGCTGCTCATTCATGGGAGAGAGAGGCCGAGGTCTGTCTGAGGAAAGGTGACGTGTTGTTGCAAGAAGATGACCTAAGAGCTGGCCAGGTCATGAGGTCACCCCGCTAATGTGCTGAAGGCGCAGGGGAGGTCATGACCTGCCGGCTGGGTGCAGTGACAAGGACCTGTGACAGTGCTCCTTATCCACCGTGACTGCATCTTTCACTGGGGTCACTAAGACGTCCATGACTGCACCCAGCGCTGACTAGGACGTTAGCGACTGGAGCCTGAGGCAGAGAGTGGAGGTTATTCTGGAGGGACTTGTAGGAATAATACTAAAGTACTTCTATGGCATGGATACTGACCTGTGAAAACAAATACCATCCACAGTGGCGTTCCAGGGAGCGTTAGTGGAACACCAGCTGTAATCTCCTGGACGCTGTTTGTATTAATAGTAGTTACAGGATATGCAGTATTTTTGTGTTAGTATTGAATTCTCTTCATAGAACCGTTCAGCTTCAGCTTCTTCAGCATGATTGGTCAAGACCTTCTAAAACTAACACCCAAAATACCAAGACCTTCTAGAACTAACACCCAAAAAGATGTCCTTTTCATTATAGGGGACTGAAATGCAAAAGTAGGAAGTCAAGAGATACTTGGAGTAACAGGCAAATTTGGCCTTGGAGTACAGAATGAAGCAGGGTAAAGGCTAACAGAATTTTGTCAAGAGAACACACTGGTCATAGCAAACAGCCTCTTCTAGCAACACAGGAGAAGACTACATGTGGATATCACCAGATGGTCAACACTGAAATCAGATTGATTATATTCTTTGTAGCCAAAGATGGAGAAGCTCTATACAGTCAGCAAAAACAAGACTGAGAGCTGACTGCAACTTGAATCACGAACTCCTTATTGCAAAATTCAGACTTAACTCGAAGAAAGTAGGGAAAACCACCAGAGCATTCAGATATGACCTAAATCAAATGCCTTACAATTATACAGTGGAAGTGACAAATAGATTCAAGGGATATAGATCTGATAGACAGAGTGCCTGAAGAACTATGGATGGAGTTTCGTGACATTGTACAGGAGGCAGTGATCAAGACCATCCCCAAGAAAAAGAAATGCAAAAAAGGCAAAATGGTTGTCTGAGGAGGCCTTACAAATAGCTGAGAAAAGAAGAGACTCGAAAGGCAAAGGAGAAAAGGAAAAATATACCCATTGGATTGTAGAGTTCCAAAGAATAGCTTGGAGAGATAAGAAAGCTTTCCTCAGTGATCAGTGCAAAGAAACAGGGGAAAACAATAGAGTGAGAAAGACTAGCGATCTCCTCCAGAAAATTAGAGATACCAAGGGAACATTTCATGCAAAGATGGGCACAGTAAAGGACAGAAATGGTATGGACCTAATAGAAGCAGAAGATATTAAGAAGAGATGGCAAGAATACACAGAAGAACTATACAAGAAAGATCTTCATGACCCAGATAACCATGATGGTGTGATTACTCACCTAGAGCCAGACATCCTGGAATGCAAAGTCAAGTGGGCCTCAGGAAACATCACTATGAACAAAGCTATTGGAGGTGATGGAATCTCAGTTGAGCTATTTCAAATCCTAAAAGATGATGCTGTGAAAGTGCTGCATTCAATATGACAGCAAATTTTGAAATCTCAGGAAGGGCCACAGGACTGGAAAGGTCAGTTTTCATTCCAATCCCAAAGAAAAGCAATGCCAAAGAATGTTCAAACTACCACACTATTGCACTCATCTCACATGCTAGCAAAGCAATGTTTAAAATTCTCCAAGGCAGGTTTCAATGGTGTGTGAACCGTGAACTTCCAGATGTTCAAGCTGGATTTAGAAAAGGCAGAGGAACTAGAGATCAAATTGCCAGCATCCGTTGGATCATTGAAAAAGCAAGAGAGTTCCAGAAAAACATCTCTTTCTGCTTTATTGACTATGCCAAAGCCTTAGACTATGTGGATCAGAATAAACTGTGGAAAATTCTGAAAGAGATGGGAGTAACAGACCACCTGACCTGCCTCCTGAGAAATCTGTATGCAGGTCAAGAAGCAACAGTTAGAACAGGACATGGAACAACAGACTGGTTCCAAATTGGGAAAGGAGTATGTCAAGGCTGCATATTTAACTTATATGCAGAGTACATCATGTGAAATGCTGGACTGGATGAAGCACAAGCTGGAATCAAAATCGCTGGGGAAAATATCAATAACCTCAGATATGCAGATGATACCACCCTTATGGCAGAAAGTGAAGAGGAACTAAAGAGCCTCTTGATGAAAGTGAAAGAGGAGAGTGAAAAAGTTGGCTTAAAACTCAACATTCAGAAAATTAAGATCATGGCATCCAGTCCCATCACTTCATGGCAAATAGATGGGGAAACAGTGGAAACAGTGGCTGACTTTATTTTTTGGAGTGCCCAAATCTCTGCAGATGGTGACTGCAACCATGCAATTAAAAGACGCTTACTCCTTGGAAGAAAAGCTATGATTAACCTAGAGAGCATATTAAAAAGCAGATACATTACTTCGCCAACAACGTCTGTCTAGTCAAAGCTATAGTTTTTCTAGTAGTCATGTATGGATGTGAGAGTTGGATTACAAATAAAGCTGAGTGCTGAAGAATTAATGCTTTTGAACTGTGGTGTTGGAGAAGACTCTTGAGAGTCCTTTGGACTGCAGGGAGATCCTGGCAGTCTACCCTAAAGGAAATCAATCCTGAATATTTGTTGGAAGGGTTGAAGCTGAAACTCCAATACTCTGGCCACCTGATGCAAAGAACTAACTCACTAGAAAAGACCCTGATGCTGGGAAAGATTGAAGGTGGGAGAAGGGGACGACCGAGGATGAAATGGTTGGATGGCATCACTGACTCGATAGACATGAGTTTGAGTAAGCTCCGGGAGTTGGTGATAAACAGGGAAGCCTGGCGTGCTGCAGTCCATGGGGTCGCAAAGAGTTGGACATGACTGAGTGACTGAACTAAATTGAATTCTCTAGGCTTATAGTTTTTCAAAAGAGATTTTTAATATTGATTGTTAAATACACTGTTCTTTTATTATTTAAAATTAAAAACTTCTATTTCCCTCAATATTTTTATACAAGGTACATTTATTGTCATGCCATGTGATCACCTTTATTTTTTCTAGAATAATCTCCAGAACTTTCTCCTATAAAACTAATTTCAATATATTTAGCCCACATTCAAATTAAACTATCATATTATTCTAAATGTCTTACATGGGTGATTAATTAAAGGCTTCCAATTCTGTGATATTAGTCTTTCAGGTTTTTAGAATATTAGATGAAGTCAAGGGTCATATGATAATTTGATTTCATTCAACATGATAAAAATTTACCAAAAGAAGCCCAAGAAAAGTCAGTTTTCTGGAGTTACAGCCATGGTAGATTCTTGTCTTTATATGTACTATCAATTTCACATTGTTGTTGTTCAGTTGTGTCTGACTCTGTGACCCCATGGACTGCAGCATGCCAGGCTTCCCTATCCATCACCAACTCCCAGAGCTTGCTCAAACTCATGTCCATGGGGTTGATAATGCCATCCAACCATCTCATCCTCTGTTGCCCCCTTCTCCTCCTGCCTTCAATCTTTCCCAGCGTCAGGGTCTTTTCCAATGAGTCAGCTCTTCACATCAGGTGGAAGAGTGTTACAGAGCTCAAAGTATTGGAGCTTCTTCAGGTTCAGCATCATCCTTCCAATGAATATTCAGGGTTGATTTCCTTTAGGATTGACTAGTCTGATCTCCTGCAGTCCAAAGGACTCTCAAGAATCTTCTCTGCCACCATAGTTTAAAACCATCAGTTCTTCAGCGCTCAGTCTTCTTCATGGTCCAACTCTCACATCCATACATTGACTACTGGAAAAACCATAGCTTTGACTATACGGACCTTTGTCGCCAAAGTGATGTCTCTGTTTTTTAATATGCTGTTTGCCATTTGTCTAAATTTGTCATAGTTTTTCTTCCAAGGAGCAAGTGTCTTTTAATTTCATGGCTGCAGTCAGTGCCTGTAGTGAGCCCAAGAAATTAGTCTGTCTCTGTTTCCATTTATTCTACATCTGTTTGACACAGAGTGATGGGACCACATGCCATGATCTTAGTTTTTCAAATGTTGAGTTTTAAACCAGCTTTTTCACTCTCCTCTTTCACCTTCATCAAGAGGCTCTTCATCAAGAGTGAAGGTTCCTCTTCACTCTCTTCCATTAGGGTGGTGTCATCTGCATATCTGAGGTTATTGAAATGTCACCATAAATAGAGGAAATTCTTGTTCATTAGTGAATAAAAAGAATGATGGGAAAATTCCAAAGACTTTTTGCTCAAGCCTAGTCACTTTTTTAATGCTTTCTTTGTTCACTTAGTTGAAAGGCAAGAGCACTGCATTAGAAGTCCAGAGATCTGGGTTTTAGTTTAACATCTTTTTGTCATTTCCACTCTGTGCTTCCACCTCACCTTTTTCAGCCCCTCCCCTCGAGCCCATTTTTTGTAGAGCGCAGCAGGCGGAAAAAGTTCTTCTTGGAATGAGATGCCATACATGGTTTTTATAGTGAACAGTAACCAAACTCATAAGACAAAGATTCTCCAATAAAGTGAAAACACCTTGATTTAAGACAGAACAGCCTGGTTTTATTCTTGTCTGGAATATGGGTGGTTCCCATGTTGGGAACCATGAAAATGTTACCAGGGACCTGTGAATCCTGAAAATACATCCAGCCTTGTAAATGTACTGAGTAAGTAACTCACACATAGTGCACTACTATTTTCCAATGTATGCAAGTGATGCTTTAATTACTAAGTAACCCCCACAAAATTATGTGGAAAAGAATTTACTATTGCTTTCTGTTACATTTTTCTTAACATAAGATCTAAAATACAAGATTCTAAGTCTAGATCCTATGGTGTTTGACTCCTTTAAAATTTCAAATTTGTTATACTAAGTAAGACAAAGATAATGTAATATCACTTATACGTGGAATCTAGAAAAATGATACAACTGAATTTATTTATAAAACAGAAATAGACTCACAGACATAGAAAACAAACTTGTGGTCACCAGAGGGGATAATGGGGAGCAGGGGGGATGAATTAGGAGTTTGAGATTAGCAGATGCAAACTCTATATAAAACAGATAAATGACAAGGACCTACAGTATAGCAGAGGGAACTATATTCAGTATCTTATAAAAACCCATAATGGAAAAGAATCTGGAAAAGAATGTGTGTGTGTGTGTGTGTGTAAATCACTTTGCTATACATCTGAAACTAACACAACATTGTAAATCAACTATACTTCAGTTTAAAAAAAGGAATGAAGTTGTGATGCATGCTATGACATGGATGAAATTTGAAAATGTTAGGCCAGGGGAAATAAGTCAGTCACAGAAGGATAAATGTTGTATGATTCCACATATATGTGGGACCGGGAACAGGCAAATTCATAGAAGCAGAAAATAGAATAAAGGCTGGGAGGGGAGGGAGGAATTGGGGGTTGTTGCTTAAGCGGTACCTTCTGTTTGGGGTGATAAGAAGTTCTGGAAGTGGACAGTGGTGGTGACTGAGTAATGTAAATGTCATGTCACTGAGTTATACACTTAAAATGTTAAATTTCATGTTGTGCATATTTTACCATGATAAAAAAGTTAGGTAATATTTCTGAAGTACGAAAAGTTTAAGCATATGAAAAATATGTCCATAGAATTTTATAGGTACCTTGGCTTTAAAAAAAAAATGAAAACAGAAATTCTCTCAGCAGCAATTTTTTTTTTAATTCCTTGGACTGCTCAGAGGGTGTTCTCTCTGTATCCTTAGTTCTGTGAAGAATTACCTGGAGGCATGATGAGAGCTCATTAATTAAATATTTCTGTACTGGACACTCATCCTGCCTGACAGTTCTCTCATTATGTGCCCCCGAGAGGGATACTAGTTGTCAGCAACCGATGTAAGATAATTTTCTTGCTGCTGTAACTGGAGGAGAAAAGGCTTGATGGCAGTTCTTCATGTCTATTAGGTAAATTATTCGAGGAAAAATGGTTTTGCACTGAAGGGAAAGTCAAAACATTTCATGCAAAATCTTAAAGTAATTTGTTTTTTATGACAAGAAGAAGATGAACTTTCTCCAAATGTAAACATCCTTTGCTAGTGCCCCAGGGACCCCTCCACCTTTGCATTGCTGCCTCTTTCCTCAGGTATATTTCTCTTTTTATTATGTAAAGAGTATTCTGCATTCCTTGATCCACTATAGTAGAAGTGCTGAGTGTGAAGAATTCAATTTTTTAGTAAATATTATAAACTGAGAAATGCAGCAATTTTTGTGGCCTTTTTGTGGGCAAGATTTTTGGGTACTGTTTCAATATTTTTTTTTTAACACAGATGAACACAGTGAAAAATCCACATCTATGTCAATAATCTACATCTCTAAACAGGATGGAAAAAATTTACTTTGTGGTTTCTTTTTATATAAATTGTAAAAGCAGAACTCTGGTCATTTGGCCAATTATGTTGGTTCCCATAAGTAAAACCAATCACATCCTATTTGCATAGCTGATATACATGAAGCGAAGAAAGGCACATCTTGAAATGCAAAGAAATGGTCACCAGAGACTTTCCTCTGGAACAGCACTGGATCCACATAGTTTTACAAACAATTCTTGAAAACTTTTACGAAAGAGACACTATTTTACACATTTCAGATCTTCACAATTCATTTTATAATAACTTTAATGCTCAGGGCAAACCACATATGAAACACACTTGAATACAAAAGCATCAGCTTAGAAGATTAAACAGCTGGACTAAGGTTTATTTGGTAACATGGGTTCGCAGGTGCCTTGGGGCCCCACCCATGCCCCATGGCCTGCCCTGCCTTCCACCACAGATGGGCTTTCAGCTTTTCTGCCTTGAGGCTTCTCCAAGCCTTGGTTGCTTCCTCAGCCTACAGGCAGAAGTGCAGCCAGAGGTGTGGAAGAATCTACATCCCCACAGACAACCTTCTATCATCAGGATTAACAGTCAATAAGGAGGCATTCTGAGTTGCATCATACCCAGTTCCTCTGAGGGTCCACCAAAGAAATTAAACCCCAGTTGCTCTCTGTTATCATCAGCTCATCTACATAGCTCTGACTTTCCTTTCCTCCTCCTCTGTCTCACTGTTTCCACTCCATCACTCGTTTCCTGGCATCACCTCTCAAGTAGCCGCCCTGTACCAAGGTACCTATGTTGCTTTGGCGGGTGGGGGGGACCTAAACCTGAATGTGTAAAAATGATTCCATGTTAGGCAATCTCTTAATATAATTAATTTCATCAATATCAATAGAGAAGGCAATATGCTCCTCTTAACCGATTCAGAAAAAGCACTTGACATAATTCAACATCCATTCTGATGAGAACTGTTAACATTTGAATGGAGAAAAGTTCCTTACTCTATCAGTTCGAGCTCACTCAAGAAAATAGAAACCACTCTACATGTGTAAAACAGACATTTAATATGGGAATTGATTATAAGCACAATGGAAGGACTGGAGGAAGGTGAGGTTACTGAACCTGTAATTGCAGTAAACAGACAATGCTGCCCAGTGGTCGAGGGCTCTAAGCCAGACGGACTCAATGTTTTTGGAGGCAGCTGCTGTGCCGGACCCAGGAACCTGTCCTGACACCACTCCTGCTGTTGTTGGCCCTTGTTGCTGCCCCTTGAGGTATTGTTGCCCCCGCCACAGGCTGACATTGTCCTCGCTGCTGCTTCTACCACCAGAAATGTCATTAGAAACCAGAAGGAGGAGAGTGTTGCTTCTTCCGTCCTCCAGTCTTCCAGCAGTACCTTCCACTGGCCAGATCTGCCAAAAGTCACTGGCAAGAGTGTCTAGGAAATGTAGTTTTTGAATTCCGGTCAAATATATATATTTGACTACATATCAAAACATAGAATGTTGGCGATGACACCTTGGAGCAAATTGATTTGCTCTGTAAAACCTGTAACCACAATTATATAAAACTGAAATACCAGCTTGGAATTTTTTCTTTTAAAGTCAGGACAAAGATATGAGTTATCAACCTCTTTTTTTTTTTTTTTAAATAGTGCTTTTTTTGTTTTGAGATCTAATACACATACCATACAATTCATCCTTTTAAAGTGTATAATTCAGGAGTTTTCAGTACATTCACAGATGCATGCAACCAGCACCACAGTGAATTTGAGACAATTTTCATCACTTGAAGAAGAAATCCCCTTGAGCTCTCACCCTGTATCCCCATATTCCTTCCCCACTTTCAGCTATAAGCAACTTTAATGCATTTTCTGTCTCTATAAATTTCCCTATTCTGGACTTTCATGTAAATTCTGTTATATAATATTTGGTCTTTTGTGATGGGGTTCTTACATATAGCACATTTTCAGGTTCATTCATGTTGTAGTATGGATCAACACTCATTACATTTTTATGAATATGCCATATTTTACAACTCTTATTTGATATTTTTCTTTAAGTTGTAATTAGTGTGAAAATCGGGAAATAAAAGGAAAAATTATCCTTATTTTCTGATTATATGATTGTCCATCTTAAAAGCCAAAAGGATTAAGAAAAAATGATTATAACTAATTAGAACACTCTTCATGCACTTTCCTATATAGTGCCAATTAACAAACATTGTGGAAAGTATTTTAATTTTTTTTTTTTGTTTCTGTTTTTTAAATTATTTATTTTTGGCTGTGCTAGATCTCTTTAGCTGTGCCTGGACTTTCTGGGGTACTAATCTCTAGCTTTGGCGCGTGGGCCTTCCACTGCAGTGGCTTCCCTTGTGGAGCACGGGCTCTAGGGCGTGTGGGCCTCTGTAGTTGTGACTCGAGGGCTCCAGAGCACAGGCTGAATAGTTGTGGCTTAGCTGGTTCGCAGCATCTTCCTGGACCAGGGCTTGAATTGGTATCCCATGCATTGCAAGGTAGATTCTTAACCCCTGGACCACCAGGGGAACCCAGTATTTCAGTTATAATATCCTAATATAGAAAGGATATTATATTATATCCTAATATAAAAAGCATCCTAATATAATATATAAAAACTTCTATACTTATCAACAAGAGTAAGTTTCAGTACGCAGGATATACACATACATTCACATCTCTTCAGAGACAAGCAACTCCCACAACTAAGAAGCCTTAATGTTGCTGGGGTAAAGACAATGTTGTAAAAACACTATACACTAATTTATTAATATGCTGTTTTAAAATCAAAACTATAAAGACATTTGTGTGGGAATTTTATAAAACAATTTTTAAGATTATCCAGAAGAGAATATATTAGTAAAATTTGGAAAAAGAAAAGTAGTAAAGTGAGAGAGACTTATATTGTGAGATATTTAATGTAAGAGAGATAAAAAAATGTATAATCCAAGGAGCTTAGTTCTGTGCCAAGAATAGACAGAATAATCAGCAAAATATGATACATAATATAGAAGCAATGTTAAGTGTTCAGTTAAGTCATTCATTTGTGTCCAACTCTTTGCGACCCCATGGACTGCAGCATGCCAGGCCTCCCTGTCCATCACAAACTCCCAGAGCTTCCTCAAACTCATGTCCATCGAGTTGGTGATGCCATCCAGTCATCTCATCCTCTGTTGTCCCCTTCTCCTCCTGCCTTCAATCTTTCCCAGCATCAGGGTCTTTTCCAGTGAGTCAGTACTTTGCATCAGGTGGCTGAAGTATTGGAGTTTCAGCTTCAGCATCAGTCCTTCCAATGAATATTCAGGACTGATTTCCTTTAGGATTGACTGGTTTTATCTCCCTGTAGTCCAAGGGACTCTCAAGAGTCTTCTCCAACACCACAGTTGAAAAGCGTCAATTCTTCCACACTCAGCTTTCTTTGTATCCAAATCTCACATCCATATATGACTACTGGAAAAACCATAGCTTTGACTAGACAGGCCTTTGTAATGGCTCTGCTTTTTAATATGTTGTCTAGGTTGGTCATAGCTTTTCTTCCAAGGAGCAAGCGTCTTTTAATTTCATGGCTGCAGTCACTATCTGCAGTGATTTTGGAGCCCCTCTAACAGAGTCTGTCACTGTTCCCATTGTTTCCCCATCTATTTGCTGTGAGAGACTGGATGCCATGATCTTAGCTTTTTGAATGTTGAGGTTTTTTTTTTTTGAATGTTGAGTTTTAAGCCAACCTTTTTGCTCTCCTCTCACTTTTATCAAGAGGCTGTTTAGTTTCTCTTCCATTTCTGCCATAAGGGTGGTATCATCTGCGTATCTGAGTTTATTGATATTTCTCCCAGCAATCTTGATTCCAGCTTGTGCTTCATCCAGTCCAGCATTTCATGGGATGTACTTTGCACATAAATTAAATAAGCAGGGTGACAATATACAGCCTTGATGTACTCCTTTCCCAATTTGGAACCTAGCTTTGGACAGTCTGTTATTCCATTTCTGGTTCTAACTGTTGCTTCTTGACCTGCATATTTCTCAGGAGACAGGTCAGGTGGTCTGGTATTCCCATTTCTTTCAGAATTTTCCACATTTTGTTGTAATCCACACAACAAAACAAAACAAAGCGTCCAGATATTCAAGCTGGATTTAGAAAAGGCAGAGGAGCCAGGGACAAATTGCCAACACCCGTTAGATCATTGAAAAAGCAAGAGAGTTCCAGAAAAACATCTATTTCTGCTTTATTGACTATGCCAAAGCCTTTGACTGTATGGATCAGAACAAAATGTGGAAAATTCCCAAGGAGGTGTTAAAGTATTAATAAAAAACTAATATATGATAAAGGTATAATTCAAATTCATCATTATTATTCAATAGGACACCTGGCTAGTGATTTGCAGCCCTGTAGTCATCAAGGTGTAGACATTAGGCCTTCCCTGGTGGCTCAGACAGTAAAGAATCTGCCTGAAATGCAGGAGACCTGAATTAAATCTCTGGGTTGAAATGATCCACTGGAGAAGGGAATGGCTACCCACTCCAGTATTCTTGCCTGGAGAATTCCATGGACAGAGGAGCCTGGTGGGGTTGTAAGGAGTTGGACACGACTGAGTGACTAGCACATTTTCACATTTTAGTCATCAAGATACCTAGTTGCAGACATCAAAGCCCACTTTAATAAGCTTCCTTGTGTTTAAATTAGCTAATGTTATTAGGTAACTTTCATAATTTCCAGATCTGAGAGAAAATATCTGCCAACGTAGAATTTTATATCCAGCAAAAAAATCCTTCAAAGAGAAGGTGAAATGAAAATATTTCTGGATAAAAAATGAGAAGATTGCCCAATGAACAGATTTGTACTGAACATAGTACCAAAGATAGTTATGTAGACAAAAGCAAAATGATCTCAGATGGAAAAACAAAAATATAAGAATAATTGAAAAGCCACAGAGCAAGTAAATGGGAAAATATAATGGAATATACGCTATACAGAATAATAGTAATAATGAGTTACAGATTTTAAAATATGTGTACAACTAAAAAGCATGAAAAAAAATAAAAAGCATGAAAATTAAATTAATTTAAAAGGTGATGGTGAAGCAAATGGAATAAAAGTATTCTAAGGACTTAACATTGTCTGGAAAGTGGTAAAAGAATTACTTTATATTTTAAGAAATCAAGATTGCAGTCTATAAATGAGGATGACAAGTAAAAGATTAGTGAAATATGCAGTCAACAAATTACTAGAGGGGAAATGAAACATATAATTTATTGATTAAAGACTAGAAGGAGAGAAATAGTAGCATAAGAGGTTGAAGAAGTGGTAAAACAAGAAAAATAATAGTTGATAAAAATGAATCCAAATTAAACTGTAAGTATACTCAGTGTCAATGGAATAAATTCTCCAATCAAAAGACAAAAGTTACCAGACAACATTTTAAAATAACTATACCTAACTATATAATGATAGAAGAGACATACCTTGAATATGAAGACAAAGAGAAATTGAAAGTTAAAAGAATGGACAGAGAAATACTATACAAATCCTAAACAAAAAGAAAGCTACACTGCTATCAATCAAAGAAAACCTGAAAACAATAAAAATTTCCAGAAATGAAAAAAGACATTTAAAAATGATAAAAGAGGCAAAGGACCTTAGAGATAACACTATCATAAATTTGCATGCACCTAAGAAGATCCCCTGGACAAGGAAATGACAACCCATTCCAGTATTCTTTCCTGGAAAATCTCATTGACAGAGGAGGGCTAGAGTTCGTGGGGTTGCAAAAGAGTTGAACACAACAACAAGCAGCTAGGTTCAAAGTATATGAAGTGAAATTTGGTGAAACTAAAATGACATATATAGAACTCTATTTCCATAGTGAGAGACGCCAAAACACATCCATCAATAACTGATAAAACTAAACCACACAACTATAAGTGTATAGATCTTTAATGATATGATTAATGAAACTAACACAATTGATGCCATCAACAGATATAGAATACTGCCATCAACAACAGAGTATGCTTTTCTTCAAGTAACATGGAACATTGCCAAAATTTAATGGAAGCTGAACCATAAAACATTTCTCAACAAATTTTAAAAGACAGACTTGTACAGATTATGTTCTCGGGTCTCAGTGCAACTAAGCTACACAACAGAAAGATTAGAAAATGTCCAAATGTTTGGAAATAAACTTCTTAATTACTCAAAGGTCAAAGTAGATAATATAATGGAAACTAGAAAATATTTTGAACTGAATGGTAATGAAAACATGACATATCACAACTTATTGTGGGATAAAGCTAAATTCATGTAGAACATTAATAGCCTTAAAATTCTTGTATGGCTGAAAAAGCAATGACCAGTACCTATTTTAAGAAATTGAGATGCTGTTGAAAATTAAGCCCCAAGGAAACAGAAAGAAGGAAACTATGATGATAAGAACAGAAATTAAAGAAGTAAAAAACAAACATAAAATAGAATAAAAGTGTCATATTTGGTTCCTAGAGAAGACAAGTTCTGATAAACTTCTAGGAAGACTGATCAGGAAATAGAAGAGGGAAAGCATAAAATTACTTATATCAAGAGTTGGAAAGAGGACAGCACTACGGGCCCTACAAAATTTATAAGAAAGTACGGGGATATTATAAAGAATTTAATAATTTTGAAACTATAGGTAAAATGAGCACCAAGTCCTGGAAAATAAGCCAGGATCAACCACGTATTCCTCAAGGGCATTCAGCATAAAAGTGATGATAGAATGCACTGGTTTGAATTTTTTTCCTCTAGAAGAAAGATGATAGTCACAGTTGGTTTGTGAATTTGTCCTCAAAATGATAAGTCAAGAAATGGAAAATCTGAGTAGTTTTATAATTATTGAAAGAAACATCTTCCCATGTAGAAATCGCCAAGCCTAGACTGCTCAACTTCCTCTAATTTTGTTATAGAAGAAATAACATCCTTCTTAAATTCTTCCAGAGAACAGAAAAAAAAGTAATTCAACATATTTTATGAGGTTAACATGACCTTGATACACAAACGTGATAAAGACATTGTAAGGAAGAAAACCTGAACTTCTGTGAACACACATGGAAAAGTTATAAACAAAATAGTTGCAAATGGAATCTAATGATTATGAAAAAGATACTCTATCACAGTCAGCTTTTATTCTATGAATACAAAGTTGGTTTAATATTAAAAAAATCAACATAACTCACCACATTAATAGTGTGATGGAGAAAAACAAAATGATTTTCTCATAAGTTGAAGAACACACAGTTGATAAAATTTAATACTTATTATTTTAAAAATTTAGGATTAGAAGAAACTATAATCTGAAAATATGTATATTTATAAAACTTATAGTAAAATGATATTTATTTATTTATTTTTATTAGTTGGAGGCTAATTACTTCACAACATTTCAGCGGGTTTTGTCATAGTAAAATGATATTTAATGTTGAAATATTGAAAGCTTTCCCTTTGATACCAGGAAAGTGATACCTCTATCATCAGTGTTATTCAACATTTTCTGGAAATCCTAGACAAAAAAAAGGCAAATAAAAGAAATAAAATGTGTAAGGATTGGAAACAAATCATCACTGGCACATGACATGATTATGTGTCCAGAAAATCCAAATGAATCTGAAGAAACACTGTTAATGAGTGAATTTAGGAAGGTCTCTAGGTGTAAGGTCAAAATGCAATATATATATATGTATTTATATATAGCAGCAATTAGAAAATTTAAAAACATCACATCACCAAAACATTAAATACCTAGGAGAAAAATCTAACAAAAGACATGTAAGGCTTTTATATAGAAAGCTATTATATGAGACTTTATAAAAACTGTAGGACTAAACAAGTAGAGAAATATATAATTTTAATGAATTGAAAAACTCTATACTTTAAAGATGTAAATTATCCTAAATTCATCTGTAGAGTCAGTGCAATTCCAAATAAAATTATAGAAGAAAATACTTACAACAAAACTAAGTGACAAGGTAGGGTAGACACAGAGATACGCTCTTCAAGGAAATACTTACTGCCCAGCTGTGGGAACTCTGAGCTCCTTCAGAATCTGCCTCAACTGCAGAGAGTTGCATTGCCCGGAGTCACACATTTCCTGGGTAGCCCATATCTCAGGACTGAAAGAGATGAGGTATAAACCCGTGGCCATCTTGACCTAATGTGGGACAATTCTGACAAGCAATATTTGTCAACAACCTGCTGGATTGTTGGCAAGATTGTCAGACTTGAACTGCAGTTCTTCATCTCCTTCTGCCCAACCCTGCTTTTTCTCATTCCTGTTTATCTCTGCTGTTTCTTAATGAACATTTTGCTGTCTAAACATCTCAGCAGACGCTTCTGGTGATCCCAACCTGAGGTACAACGTATCCCAGTGAATTTCAAAATACAAGCATGCAAGCAAGTAGCAAAAACTAGCAGCTGCCATCGTATCTGTCTGGGACCTGAAGCCTTAGGAATGCAGCAGGAAGCAAGGCAGTATTTAACTGACTTGGGAAGAAGAGATTTCTAAAGTCACTGAGAGATATTCACCGAAAAGCCTGGTGGGCCAAGTTGCAATCCATGAGAATGATGTATCCCCTTTGGGAGGGGTTTTGCCCACTTTAATAATGGGTTAGGGCAAAGGGCCAGCGGTCAGGTCTGAAGAGGATGGAAAATCTAGCCTTTGTGAATTTGCCAAACTGATCGTCCAGGATTCTCTTCCTGGGCAGCAACCCAGAAGATGAGCAGGACAGGGGTAACATAACAGAGGAAGGAAACAGCAGGTCAGGATAGAAGTGGGAGATGTGGACAGGCCCAGGAAATCTGAGAAAGCAAGCTGCTGTGTTTTTGAGCACTTCAAGAAAGCAACAGAAGAGGGAGCTCTATGAAGTGAGAAAAGCTGCCCTGAATTATGCCTCCATACAGAAGCTGAGGAAAACTAACTTCACATGAGGACTAAGCCACAGAAATTTTTGAGGTAGAATGCCACACAAAATTACAAGAAGAAAAATCATCCTTACAGACAGTTAAACCATGCCAGAAAGACATGTGAACACAATAGATGAAAGCTGTGAACTCCTATTTCAGTATGAGCTAAAAGACATGAAAAAAGAAAACAACCTCACAAATCAGAATTAGAAAAACATAAAAATGAGGTGGCAGGACTCAGAAAGAATTAGAACTGTCATATGATCCAGAAAGCCCACATCTGGATGTACATGCAAAGAAAATGAAATTAGAATCTCAGATAGCTGCACTTTCATACGCTTTGCAACACTATTCACAATAGCCAAGACATGGAGACAACCTAAATGTCCGTTGACAGACACATGAATAAAGCAAATGTGATATTAATGCAATAAAATATTTGTTGATATTATTTAGTCACTAAGTCATGTCCGACTCTTTTACAGACCCATGGACTGTAGCTCTGTCCATGGGATTTCCAAGGCAAGAATGCTGGAATGGGTTGCCATTTCCTTCTCCAGGGGATCTTCCCAACCCAGGGATCAAACCTGCGTCTCCTGAATTGGAGGGCAGATTCTTTAACCCTGAGCCACCAGGGAAGGCCAATTAAGCCTTAAAAAAGAAGGAAATCTTGCCATATGTGATAGCATGGATGAACCTGGAGGAAATTATGGAAAGTGAAATAAACCAGACACATAAGGACAAATACTCCATGGTACCACTGATGTGACGAATCTAAAAGAGTTAAACTTATAGAAGCAGAGAGTAGAATGGGGGGTGCCAGGGGCTGGAAGGAGAGGGAGGTGAGGTGGTCTCAGTCAAAAGGTACAAAATTTCAGTTATGCAAGATGCATAAGTCCTGGAGAGTTACAGTAAAGCAAACTGCCTATAATAATAATACTGTATTGTATACTTAAAAATTTGTTGAGTGCAGATCTTATGTTAAGTGTTCTTATCACAAAATGATGATGATAAAGAGAGCAAAAGGAAACTTGTAGAGGTGCTGGATATGTTGCTGGCATAGAATATGGCAGTTATTTAATGAATGTATACTTATCTCTAAATTTGTTATACAAATTAAATATACAGCTTTTTTAATGCCAATCATACCTCAATAAAGTAGTTAAAAAGGAAAGAATTAGAAATAAAAGAAAAAAATAGCTTCAAACAAACACTAAACTAGAAGGAACACAAGATAAATAAGTCCAACAGACAGTGCCCTAAAGACATAGGTGAGATGAAAGACTTTTTTTTTTTTAATGAAAAAGAAAAGGAAAACAGAGAGATGAGAAGCACTCAATAATCAGGATCTGGGAGAGGTTATAGACCTGGACGGGGAACATGGAGGGGCTCCGGGTGTGACGGGTAAAGTTCTATGTAATGACCTGGATGGTTTTTGACTCATAATAGTTGATTAAGCTGTATATTTTTTGTGTGGTTTTCTGCATCTGTGTTTTATTTTATAATAAATACTTCACATTATACACAAATGTCAGTTTCAGATGGACTGTAGATATAGGTGTGAAAAACCTTCTATGGCAAATAAAAAAATAAAACTTCTACAAGAAAATAGAGAAGAATATCTTCATGACCTTGAGGGAGCAAGGATTTCTAAGCAGGAGGACTCAAAAAACACTAACTCTAAATGAAAAGACAGATAAAAATGCTTAAGTTAAAATTAAGGACTTTTGTTCCGCAAAAGATAACATTAAGAGAGTGAAAAAGCAAGTCAGAGAGTGGGAGAAGATACTTGCAATATATAAAGAACTCATCCAAATACATAAAGAACTCATCTAAATTAATTTAAAAATGCTGCTAAGCCAAATAGAAAAATGCACAAAAAAGACTTGAACTGGCAATTTATAAAAAGAATATCTAAATGTCCAATAAACATGAAAAACTATTAACCTCATTAATATCAGGGAAAGAGAATTAATATCACACTGAGATACTACTTTGAGAAAATGTTCCTGCTTCTAGGTGTTTACCATAGGACATGATGAACTATACACATGAAAATGTTCATGGTAAAATGACTGTAACATCAAAAAATTGATTGCTATCAAGATGTCCTATTTAAGGAGATCTGCTTTTGGTTAGTCTCTTTCCCTCCTCAAACCCCCAAAAGGAAATGAAGTACCTCTGTCATGACTATTGTTTAAAACATACAATGAAATATCCTACAATGGTAATTAAATCTTATTTTTTATGTGCATATAGTTATGTGCTTATTCATAAATATGTAGACTTCTATTCCTAAGGAAGATATATATACACAAAGAGTCAGTGAAAAATGATAGATTGTAACATCATGAGTTAGAAAAAGGGTGTTTCCTTACTCTAGGGGAAGAACATTAAAAAAAATTGAATTATAGTTGATTTACATTATTGTGTTGGCTTCAGGCGTAGAGCAAAGTGATTCAGTTATACATATATAGATTTTCAGGTTATTTTCTACAATAGGTTATTACAAGATATTAAATATAATTCCCTCTGCTATACAGTGAACCCTTGTTGCTTATCTATTTTATGTACAGTAGTTTGTATTGGTTTAGTTAATCCCATATTTTAAATTTTTCCTCCCCACTTCCCTTTCTTCTTAGGTAACCAGAAGTTTGTTTTCTATGTCTGTGAGTCTCTTTCTGTTTTGTATATAGACTCATTTGTATTATATTTTAGATTCCACATATAATTGATAATATATAGTATTTCTTTTTCCTCTGACTTGCTTTACTTAGTATGGTTATCTTTAGGTCCATCCATGTGCTGCAAATGACACTGTTTCATTCTTTTTTATGGCCAAGTACTATTCCACAGTATATATATACACCACAGCTTAATTCAGTTCTGCACTGATGGGCACTTGGGTTATTTCCATGTCTTAGCTATTGTAAATAGTGCTGCTATGAATATAGGGGTATGTGTATCTCTTTGAATTTTTTTCTCCAGATATATGCCCAAGAGTGGATTTCTGGATCATATGATAGCTCTATTTTTTAGTTTTTTAAGGAACCTCCATACCCTTTTCCATAGTGGCTGCACCAATTTATGTTCTAAGGGAAGAACTTCTAATGTTACTCAGTCAAGCTTTCTCCCACTGCCTTCCCTGTGCAATAATACTCTTTTGTTCAACTTTCCAAGGGCTTTGTTGCCACACTTATTTGTGTTAGAATACTTGCTGAGTGACCTTGGACAAGTTACTTAACCTCTCTGGGTTTCATCTTCTTCACCTGTAAACGCAGACTTTATATGCAATCTACCAAAGGTATAATGTGTATATTAACTAGTTTATGCAAGGAGTCTGGCATCCAATAGTGCTCAGTGAATGTTAGCACTCTTTCTTATCACCCATGATTTGGCCCTTCAGTTTATCATATTTAATGCAGATTGTCTTAAATTGTTCTCAGATTGTTTGACATACATGATGGTTAATCTTATGTGTTCACCTGACTAGGCCACAGTACCAGATATTTGGTCAAACATTATTCTAGATGTTTCTGTGAAGGTATTTTTTAGATAAGATGAACATAAATCGGTAGGCTTTGATTCAAGCAGATTACTCTCCATAATGTGGTGGCCCTCATCCAATCTGTTGAAGGCTGTAATTGAAAAAAGGCTGACCTGTCCAGGAGAAAGGGAATTCTGCCAGCAGAAGGCCTTTGGACTCAAATTGCAACTCTTTCCTGGGCCTCTAGCCTGTTGTCCCTCCCCGTAGAATATTAGACTTGGCAGCTTTCACAATCATGTAAGCCAATTCCTTAGAATAAATCTCTATCCATATGCACATTATATTGGTTCTATTTCTCTGGAGAATCCTGATTAATACAGCATACAATGTATAATTATTTAGTACTTCATTAAGAACCCAAGACTTTAAAAGTGGTAATTGTAGACTTTTAAGTGTTTTTTGTATATGTCAGCTCCCTCCCCAACTCTTACCTTATACCCAGCATTTAGCATGTGATAGGTTTCAACTACCCACTTATGAAATGAATGATTGAATGCACAGATGAATGCTGTAGAAGGGATCTGAAAGGAAAAGGGGGTTCATTTATTTTAGGAAGTGTTATATATACATATAATTGGCTCAAACACTGGGAATAGTTTTTAATTTTTTTTGTTTGTGAGTAAACATAAGGAGAAAGCCTATGGCTCTATAAAGGGTATTCTGATTAGAAGTGGGGAGAGACTTTGTTTATTAGTTGACATGTAGGCAGAGAACAGGAGCCTCATAGACTTGCATTGGAAATAGAACAAGTTGTAAGTATGGGAGTAGTTCTGTGTAATCATCAGCCATGGTCTCCTTGAAAGATGCTCCCAAACTGCAAGGACACAAATATTATAAGGATAATATTATGTCTATCTACCTATCCATCCATCCATCCATCCTCTCATCCATCCATCTCTTATGACCAGAAGCAAAAGATTTGAGAACTAGAAGGAAAAGAGAAAAAGAAAGTCTCTTCTTACACTGAATTTCCAATTTGAATAAAAAACTGAGTTTAAAGTCTGTTATAAAGGATCGAAGTAACCAGATTACAAACTAGAAGGAACACAAGTGAGATTTAGAAGTGGCAAATGGGAATGTGACCAGGAAAGCAAGGTGAAGCTTTTTGCCCCTGAACAGGCTTAGAGAAAAAGATAAAAACATAATGAAAACTGAAAGCTTTGAGGCCATCATAAGGAAGGGGGGAATGCTCCAGAAACTTGAGGCCATCCAAAAATAGATGGATTATCTATGAAAGTGAAAGTCACTCAGTTGCGTCTGACTCTTTGTGACCCGATGGACTATACAGTCCAGGGAATTCTCCAGGCCAGAATACTGAAGTGGCTAGCCTTTTCCTTCTCCAGGGGATCTTCCCAACCCACAGATCAAGCCCAGGTCTCCCACATTGCAGGCAGATTCTTTACCAGCTTAGCCACAAGGAAAGCCCGAGAATACTGGACTGGGTAGCCTATCCCTTCTCCAGCAGATCTTCCTGACCCAGGAATCGAACTGGGGGTCTCCTGCATTGCAGGCGGATTCTTTACCAACTGAGCTATCAGCGAAGTCCTATCTGTGAAGGAATAGATGTAAAATGTCCTTTTCCCCTCTCGGCCCAAAGCTACCCTCCAAAGCTACCCCCTTTCTCTTACCCACCCTATGTCACAAATCAAGCCACCCTTGCTTATGACTTGGGGATTTGGGAGGTGGTGATGTCTCCAAGTTGAATACATCTGGTGCATTCTCCAATGATGGCCCTCCATAGCTCTAGTAAAAGGCCACTCTGCTTCTAGAGGCTGGGGACTTTTCAGGGGAGGAACAGTTGAAGGGGAGGAGAGAAAGCCTTTGTGCCAAGCCTTGAGGCTTTGCATATATGGGGGTGGGGAGTGGCTTATCTTTCACTTTTCTGAAAACCTGCTATGAATGTTTGTGTACCACTCTGGATATATGCTTTAATTTTTCATCTTTTCTCACCCCTTCTCTGCCTCCCTGTCTTCCTTATTGAGTTGGTACTATGTTCCTGGCATTGCTCATAGGTCCCACGGATGCATCAGTGACCAAGACAAAGTTCTGGACTCTTGAAGTATGAATCCTGGTGGGGGAGAAACAGGCAATAAACACAGGCAATTAAAAGTGTAAAAGAATGTCAGATAGAGATAAGTGCTAGATAGAGAAGCATTGAGGGGTGCCATTTATCAGGATTAGGCAGGGGAGTCTTGACATTGAAGTAAAAACTTGAATGATTAGAAAAAGACAGCACACCCGGCTCTATGAGTACATAACTCCAGGCAGAGGGTACAGAGATGGGAACAAATATGGCATGTTTGAGGACCAGAAAGAAGAGTGAAATGTCAGAAGCACAGTGAGGGGAAAGTGGCAAGAGGGGAGGTCAGAGAAGACACAGAAGCATATCTTGTGATGCTTTGGGGGCCAGAAAGAGTTTGGATTTTACTCTAATTGCCAAGGGAAGCCATTTGCAGATTTTAAACACAAGAATGATATCTGATTTATGCATTCCACATGCTGTTGACCCTTTCACTTGAACCCTGGCTGATAATTTTGAGCCCATCAGTGCCATTGGAAGGCTTCAAATTATTCACTCTAAATCAAATTGATCAGAAGTGCTGTGATCCTTAGTAGAAAGTTGAAGTCAATGTAGCAGGAATCAACCCAACTTAAACATAAGCAAAAGATTTGAATAGACATTTCATAAAAGAAGATATATGAATGGATAATAAGCACATAAAAATGTTTAACATCATTCAGGAAAATGCAAATTAAAACCATGCTGAGGTATCACTGCACACACAGTAGAATGGCTAAGATTAACGATTGAGAATATTGAGCTCTGATAATGATGTGAAGTAACTGGAGCTCTCATATGTTGTTGAAGGGGCTACAAAATGGTACAGGCTCTTTGAAAATTTCTTGTAAGTTAAGCATTCACTTTGCTGTATGGTTCAGAAGTGTGCTCTTAGATATTTACCCCAGAGATATGAAAGCATATATCCACACAAAGACTTGTACACAAACATTTATAGCAGCTTTATTTATAATACCATAACCTGGAAACCATTCAACTGTCCATCAACAGGTCAGCGGATAAATAAATTGTGTTATTCATTCAGTGAAATTCTACTCAGCAGTACAGAGTAATGAACTACCACTACAAATGGCATGGATGGCGCTAGTGGTGAAAACCTGCCTGCCAATGCAGAAGACTTAGGACATGGGTTTGAGTCCTGGGTCAGGAAGATCCCCTGGAGGAGGGCATGACAACCCACTCCAGTATTCTTGCTTGAAAAATCCCACGGACAGAGGAGCCTGGCAGGCTATAGTGCATAGGGCCGCACAGAGCTGAACATGACTGAAGCGACTTAGCATGCACGCATGAATACAAAAAGCATCGGCTTAACCAAAGAAGTCAGACAAAAAGAATATATAATGTAGGACTCCATTTATATGAAATTCCCAAACAGACAATAGTTCACAGTGACAGAAATGAGATCGGTAAGTGGGGACTTGGGATGAGACTATAAAGGAAACTTTTGAGGATAATGAGGATAGTCTATATCATGAATGTGGTGATGACTATGGGGGTATATACATATGCCTAAGCTTATCAAATTGCATATTTAAAATGAGTGCATTTTATTTGTGTGAATATAAAAGACACAGCAGGAAATGCCTTTAGTATATTCCCACTAAGAAGCCCTCGTCTCTTACAAAAGCCCGTAACCAAGTTCTGTCAGATCTTGACTCAGTGAGCACGTGGGGCCCACATAGTCAATTTAGAGTCTCATCTTCTTACTTCTTTCCTCCCTTTTCCCACTGCCAGCTCATTCCCTGGAGCTTACTCTATTCTCTAACCTGATCCTTGACTCTTGGGCCACAGAATTTCCTGCTTTGGTTTTACAATTTGCATCATTAGTCTGCATTAGGGGAGAGATCTCATCTTCTGGGAACTATGAAGTAAGTTGGTATAATCAGCCTTTCTTGGGGGCATATGGGCTAATTCACCCTTTTATACTCTATTGATAGGCTGTTTCTCTCAGATTATTCTTCCAGTATTAATCATTTTTTATTCTTAGTCTAGTCCCTATGTTTTTCTGAATCTATCCAGGTTATTAAAGTTCCCTGTATTTATTGTTTATTCCTTACATTGGTAGAAATACATGCGTATACTTGACAGTCAAGTATATCCTGATTAGAGGAAACAGAACACCCATAGATGCCAACAGTTAAACGTTCTACTGCAGAAAATGAAGAGAAGACTTTTTCTCTATCAGCACCCTAACTGTGGGGTGCCTAAAATTGGGTCTACCACTTGAGTTAGTGACTGAGTTAAATATTTTGACTCTAATTTCATAACTTGTCACAGTGATCCCATTGGCAGTAGAGTGGTGGGTTGCCAAGAAGGCAGTTAATTATCTCTCTGTCTCCCTGTGTATTTAAATTTTGTTCCCTCTCCCTAAAGAGAGGTGATGCTATGGCTTACAACTGATATGCTCTTGCAGAGCTCTCCACACCAATTAGAAAAGTTCTGTGTTGTGACACTCTTTGATAGGATATTATGACACTCTCTGATAGAAAGCCGTTGTCCCATTGAAGCGGAAACTTCATCAGAAGCGCTGAGAATCAAGGGTGTGCTCTAGACACCATGAATGGAAGGGGACTGTCTGTGCTCACTGGGTTGATCAAACGAAGCGCCTCCCACTTAGGACTTTCTATGCAATCCAGCTGGTTTCCTGTATTTACCTCCTGGCCCCACCCTTCGTGCAGAGTTGGAGGCAGGCCTGTAAAATAGCATTTTGTAACTCACTATTTGGTACTCCCATGAGTTTGTTTAAAACTCTGAGAACCTTCTTTTGCGAAAAGTAAAATTGCCCGCGGTAGGTAAAGAGGATGGGGTTACTTCTTGATTAGAATCAGACTTTTCTTTGGGAATGAGAGTCATTGCCATAAACCATGTCACAACACTTTCACAGAATTATAAATTTTAATATCTCCATCTTCAACCCTAATTTTGTCTTACAAAGGCTTTCCCGTAGTCTCACAAAGAGTTTCTCTGTCTGGAAAGTGGGAGGTTTAATTTCAGAGATATGAAACCAAATTTATGTTTACTTGGCAGCCAAGATTCCTAGGTACTCTTATGTTCAGTTTATGAGGACTAAGAATTGCATGGATAACTCATTTCATCTTTCCTCTTTAGCTTTAATTAGAGCCACTTAAATAACAAATAATAATGAACAAACAAAAAACATCAAAGTGGAGATTCAAAGCACTGTTTTTCCTACTCTTGGACTTATTCTGATCAAAATGTCTACAGCTGAGCATATGGGATATCTCATTAAGTAAGTGTTAAGTTTTATGGAAAAAAGATGTACTATTAATTCAACCTCCTAGAGTCTTGAATAGCTGGACAATTCCTGACCTTGATATATTCACTTTCATTAGCATCTTTGAATCCAAACAGATTCTAATTAGACCTATGGTGAAGAATTGTGTTGAATTAGATGATAACTTTCAAAAGTAAGTAAAAATATCTATGTTAATAGTGGTGACAATTGCTCATTTTCATCTTGGAAAGTTTCCCAGTTTTTATTCAGGGAAGAATTGCTCTCATGTGTTTACCTATGGTCCTTCCTGATCCTTATATTCTGACTAGGATTACCTTTTAGTTTTCCTATCCATCAATACTTGGCAGTTATGCTGGTAGGTTTTTTCCCCCTTTTTGGGGGGTGCAAACTTTGAAATCTAAAAATATATCAGAAATTGATGATGCAATAGAGTAGAGCTCTCAGAAAGAGGACTACCTGGTAAGTCAGGAAGCCTGGATTCTAATCTAAATATTGTTTACCAGCCATGTGATCTTGGGCAGATCACTTAATCTTTCCCTCATCTTTTAAGAGGAGGTAATGATGTCTATTTTAAATGAGTAATATTGTGTAGAAGTAATTAACACAGAGCCAGGAATAGATGAGACACTGAATAAGTGTTAATTCTACTCTAAAAAGAGTTAATGTCTGCAGGTCTAAATTTTCACAGGCTCTAAATAGGTCTAATAATTAAAAATATGCTTGCATTTCTCAGAACCAGTCAATGGCAGAACTTGAGGGTCTTTGGGATAAAGATAATAGCAATAAATTCTGTAGTAGGCATTTGTTTTCAATCCCTAGATGGTTCCAAGATATTGGAGCTTATCTGCATATTAGCATTAAGGTACAAAAGAAAGAAGAGGATAAAAAAAGACATATTCTGGCCTTCTGAGAGCCACCATCAGTATAATAAGAAATCTTTGATATTAAGGCAATGCTTTTATGCTTTTTGCATTTCTCAACTTTTGTAGGGAATTTTTAACTTATTTGAAATTTGTGATAGTTTACACTGAAAATTTTAAGACATTAGTTTTAAAATTGAGGAAGATACAAATAAATAGAAAGATATTCCGTATTCATCAATTCAAAGAGTTAATATTGTTAAAATGTCTATATACTACCGAAAGCTATCTACAGATCCAGTGTGATCCCTATCAAAATAACTGTGCCAATGGCATTGTCACAGAGATTGAACAGATAATCCCATAATTTGTATGGACCCACCAAAGACCCCAAATAACCAAAGCAGTCTTGAGAAAGATGAACAAAGCTGGAGACATCATGCTCGATTTTTAACTATACTACAAAGCTATGGTAATCAAAATAGTATGGTATTGGCATAAAATCAGACACATAGATAACAGAGCAGAGAGCCCTCATATAAACCTATGCATCTACAGTCAAATAATTTACAGCAAAGGAATCAAGAATATACAATTGGGAAAGGATAGTCTCTTCAATAAATGTTGTTGAAGAAACTGGATAGCCACATGCAAAAAAATGAAACTGGACCCATATCTTTACATCATACACAAAAATTAACTCAAAATAGGTTAAAGAATTGGATGTTAGAACTGAAACCATAAATCTCCTAGAAGAAAACATAGTTGGTAAGCTCCTTGACATTGATCTTGATGATAATTTTTTGACTCCAAAAGCAAAAGACTATGTCAAACTAAAAAGTTTCAGCACAGCAAAGGAACCTATCAGCAAAATGAAAAGACAACTTTCTGAATGGGAGAAAATATCTGCAAATAATATATCTGATAAGAGGTTAACATTAAAAATATTAAACATTAAAAATGAAGAACTCATACAACTCAATAGTCAACAACCCAAACAATTTGATTAAAAATGGGCAAACAATCTAAACAGACATTTTCTCAAAGAAGACATATAGATGGCCAATAGGCACATGAAAAGATCTTAACATCAATAATCACTAGGAAAATGAAAATCAAAACCACAATGAGATATCCCCTCAAACTTGTTAGAATCAGCATTATAAAAATACAAGAGACAACAAATGTTGGCAAGGATTTGGAGAAAAGGGATCCCTTGTGCACCATTCATGGGAATATAAATTGGTGCAGTTCAGTTCAGTTCAGTCACTCAGTTGCGTCCAACTCTTTGCGACCCCATAGGCTGCAGCACGCCAGGCCTCCCTGTCCATCACCAACTCCTGGAGTTTACTCATACTCATGTCCATTGAGTCGATGATGTCATCCAACCATCTCATCCTCCGGTGCAGCACTATGGAAAACAGTGTAGATGGGCTTCAAAAAAATTAAAAATAGAGCTACCATATGATACAGAAATTCCACTTTTGAGTCTTTACCTGAAGGAACAAAAACACTAACTTGAGAAGATTTGTATACTCCCCCCCACCACCCCCCATATTCATTGAATCACTACTTACAGTAGCCAAGATATGGAAACAACTTAAGTGTCCTCTGATGAATGATTGGATAAAGAAAATGAGGAATATATATGCAGTGCAATATTATTCAGTCATAAAAGGCATGAAATCTTACCATTTGCAATAAGATGAGTGAACCTGGAGGATATTATGCTAAGTGAAATAAGTCAAACAGAAAAGGACATATACCATATGATCTTATAGGTGGAATCAAAATGAAAAACTAAGGTTATAAATACAGAGGACAGATTGGTGGTTACCAGAGGCAGGGTGTGGGGGGTGGACAAAATGGGTGAAGGGGGGTCAAAAGGTACAAACTTTCACTTACAAAATAAGTAAGTCACAGAGATGCGATATATAGCATGGTGACTGTAGTTAACAACACAGTGTTGCGTATTTGCATATTTGATACTTGCTGAGAGAGTTGATCTTAGAAGTTCTCAGGACAAGAAAAAGAGTTTGAAACTATGTATGATGACAGGTGTTAATTAGATAATTGTGGTCCATGGCAAGAAGCTTTATGATTAAGGAGGTGACACAGAAGCTGCACACGCTACTTCTCACATCTTATTGGCCTGAACTTAGTTATGTTGCTACTTCTAGCTCTAAGGGAGTCTGGGAAGTGTATTGTCTAGATGGGTGACTGGAGATTCTGTTACTTAAAGGAAGAAAAAGAGATGGATGGTGGCTAATAACTAGCAGTCTCTGCCGTATTCATTTACTCTTTCAACAATTTTAGTTCATATGTGACCACTGGTCTCTCTTTTATTCATTCTGTCGTTGGCAACAGGGATGTGACTGATATTCCCAAGCTGCCTTTGAACCAAGACAAAAATGTTACTGGTCCTTGGAGTTATTTTCTTACATGTTACTATATCTGTTTGTCTATCTATCATCCATCTATACCCATCTATTATCTATCGGTTTGCCTTATTTGTCCTGAGGGTACATGTTTGTCTGAAATTCTGACATAAAAACTTCTTGGTTTTGGTTAGATTCAGTTTTGTCAAGGAATTTATATATATTTTATTGGGAAAGTAACTGCATGCTAATGAATGAGTAGGAGTTAACCAAGAGTAGAAATTATTATAAAGCACCTGTCAAAAGTGAAGTGCTATAGAAATGCTAAATAATGACACTAATAAAAAAACTGATTGTCGTGACTTCAAAGGAAGTGTTAAGATGGAGTGTTTTGATGTGTATGGCATTTGAATGATCTAAATAGGTGTTTAGATACTCACATGAGAGACTGTTCTAGCCACTCAAGGCAAGTAAGAGTCTGTTCTACCCACTCAGTATTTTGATGCTTCCGTGAGAATTTTCTCATCGTTATATATTATTATTTTAAAAGTAATGCTTGTGTTGTTTTGACTAAACTCACATAAAGAAAGGACATTACCTACCAAAAATGTGACATTCTTCTTAGACTGCCTTGCTTTGAACCTGAAGTTCCTGGTGCACCTTAAGTTCATAAATCCCTCTGGTATGTTCCAATACCCCTGATTCCATGGCTTAACCAGATGTACAAGTTAGAGCTACAAATTGGTAGTGAATTATTTTTTATTTTTAAAGAGCTCAGCTTTTATTGAATGTGTTACTCAAGAGGTTTAGTCAAAAAGACCAAAGCCCATGTCATCATCAGACTCTTCAGATTCTGCTTTCTATGCTTCTACTTTCTTCTCCTCAGCTGGGGCAGCAGTGGTGGATGGGGCAGGACCTCCTGCTGGGGCAGGTCCACCTGCCCCCTCATTGCAGTGGAGGCTTCCAACGTTCACATTGGCCAAAGCCTTTGAAAACAAGCCTGGCCATCAACATTTACATGGGGTGCTTTAATAAGGACATTGATCTTATCCTCCATGACCATCACCTCATCGTCCTGCAGAATGAGGGCTGGGTAGATGCAGGCTTCCTCCGAGACAGAGGCCATGATGCCGGTGAGTGCTTGTCTCCAGATAAAGTGAGGGTCTCACCCCAAAACGACCTTAGCTTCTTCAGAAGGACTGAGCACCTTAGTGGCAGTGGAGGAAAAAAGAAAGGTAGTGAATTCTTATTAGAGTTAGAGCTTTAGGTTAAACAACTTGCTTGTTTTAAAGATGTATCTTTAAATATTTATAAGATATAGGAGGCTTCTCCAAAGGCAATAACCTGGTGATTTGAAAGTTAAGGGAAAAAGAAATGGATGCTTTATAATGCTTGTGTTGGTATATTTTTAAAAGTTCTTTGTTTATTAATCTTCTCATGAAAAATCTGCACAATCACCACAGGATTATCAGTCGTTTAAAAATAATAATTAATAGGTACTTTAAATTGTAAACTCCTAAGTGTTTGAGATAGCTTCAAGTTCAATTCCACCCTACTCATGCATGATTTGTCTAAAAAGTACAATTTAGCAAAATGGTGAAACCTCTAGCTCTGGACTCAAAGTTGAGTTCAAATCTATCCTGTGATTTTGAGCCATCATGTGATCTTTTTTTATAGCTCAATTTCTTCACTAGTTAAATGGGTGTTGGAATCATAATAGCAGCCTTTTAATAGGGTTGTGAGAGTTAAATGAGATAATGTACGTGAGAGGTTTATCATAGTGCCTAGAATATGTAGGTCGCTAAGAGTCGGGCACGACTGAGCGACTTCACTTTCACTTTTCACTTTTTTCACTTTCATGCATTGGAGAAGGAAATGGCAACCCATTCCAGTATTCTTGCCTGGAGAATCCCAGGGACAGAGGAGCCTGGTGGGCTGCCGTCTATGGGATCTCACAGAGTCGGACACGACTGAAGTGACTTAGCAGCAGCAGCAGAATATGTAAATGCACAGGAAGTGTTACGGATTGGTTTTCTACTTTTCTCATCTGCTCAAATATTCTGTGAGAGCAGCTTCCACAATATTTTCTGCTGGTGATTTCAAATCTGAAACTTTGTGAGGTTTCATGGAAATATTCTTTTGTGATATAGCAGTATGGCTTAGTGGTTGAGCTAAAAAAAAAAAAAAAAAAAATCCTAGCTCCACAAATCAGTCTCTGGCTGTGTATCTGGTGAATTAGTTAACCTTTCCATCCATCCCTGGGGCTTCTCATCTGTAAAATGGAGGTGATAATACTAGTACCTCCCTCAGAGTGTTTCTGTGAAAACTAAAGGGTATGTGAAGCACTCAACCCAATGCTTGACGCTTAATAATTGTTCAACAAATATTGCCTCTCACTCATTTTAAAGCTTACAATGGTTATTTATTTATTTATTTGGAAAAATGAATAGGTATTTTGGGTGTCTACTTTTTCCATTTTGAACACTGTATGTAGATTTCCCTACTTCAGGAATAGTTCTTTCAGTACCTCGTGGTCTTCAACGTGGTTTCTCAGCTAGGGCAGGGTGTGCTTCATGAACAAATGAAAGGAAAACAACCCCAAACTGAGAATTCAGTTTTCTAACTTTCTTGATACCCGCTTAGTTCTAATAGCACCCTCAGTTGGTTACAGTAGATGCCAGTGAGTAATACATCTGGGAGTTTTATGATCTTTTCTCATTTTTAGACTTCCTAATAAAGTAAACAGATGGTAGACAGCAGAGGTCAGAGGTGAAGAGAACTGGTACTAAAATGATTACTTTCCTCTCCCAAAGGACTTCCGGGCATTTTCTTAGTGTCCCAACTGGTAACTTGTAGTTTCGATGGGGAGGCATGAGAGTGGAAGAATAGGGTGCAGGAAAGGGAGTCACCATGTTTGGCTGCTCCCTCAAAACCACCTGAAGCAGACACAGTGCAGGTGAGGTTGTGAACAGGAGCTCTGCCCTGAGAACCCACATCTAGTGGGTTGCAATGCTGGACATCTCTGTGGCCCTGTGGAAGCTTCAAAGGCATGACGTGTATTTTACTAGGTTTGGTTTATCATATGTGGAACACTGACATAATAACTGCTTAATAGTTGTTTACTAACCAAATATGAAAGTAAAAAATAACTCTTGATAACCTTTGTTAGACTCGGTTTAGTTTAGGTGTCGCTAGTAATGAGAGATTATAGTCTTTGTCCACTTTATGTGCAATAATTTTGTAAACCAAAACAAGGTTTTTATGTACTAAAGAAACTTCAACCTGTGAAAAATCCTTTTGTTAAAATTGATTAATCCTTGACTACTGTGTACTTCGTAAATTTCTCTCTCCTTAAAGTAATAGAGAAGCCTGAATCGAAAATAAAATGCTACAGAACAGACTTAACAGCCTAGGGAATCTGAAGTCACTACTTTTTCAATCTTAAAATGTAGATCTGTCTACTTACCACTTTCTTCTTTCAGAATTGCCTGCCACCAAATGTTAAATTAAAACATCTCTATGGGTAATTGAAAAAGAAGATTTGAAAGCACTATAGACTCTTCAGAATGGAAGTGTTATATTTCACTCTTCTGTTATTATTTAGAAGTGTATGCTTAATTCTTTGTAGAGCCAGTTCTCTGAGGTAGAAATTCTCTGGGGCAGAGGTGCACGAGGTGGGGAAAGGAGGTAAAATTTGGGGATTTCTTTCAGATGTTGTGCAGAGAGGGTTCTCAGAGAAGCTTTCCTCTGGTTCTTCTCTCATTGACTGTGAAATCAGGATGGGGGTTAGCCTTTTTCTGCAATTACCGCTGAACTGGGGCCTGAACCTGGGAAAAAACCAGGTCTGACCTACCTGCGAAATGGGGCTCCAGGAGAGCCCTGGGACCCACCCCTTGACCCGCCTTTATCTTTTGGCAAAAGGAGAAAAGTGAGTCCCTTCCAGGGCTTGTTCAGGGCTCCAGGGTCTTGGACTCAGGCAGGATGCAGCCCCTGAAGTGTAATGCATTTTAAAATACTCCTTCTGGGAAATGAAAACATGATTTTGAAGTAGTCTGTAGTATTGAAATGTAACACTCTGCTTCTGTGAGAAGCAAGACTAGCTTTAGGCTCACTGGTGCAGAAGAGTCCTCAAGGCAAAGAGGCTCAGAAACATCAGGAATGGGATCTTCAGAAAGGTATCGCTCATTCTACAAAACAAATGGCTCTAATTAAAAAGTACGTCACATTAGCAAAAGTAGCTCAGTTGGTAATGTGGCAGTAGGAGCAAGTTGTAAAAAGGCTCCACAGAAATATCTGCTACACGGTTTTATAATATGTTGTTTAGAGTTATGGTGAAAGGGATTTGATATTGATGGTCAGCGACTTCCAACACTTCTGGCTATTCTCTTCTCCTTTCACTTCCTTCTCCAAAGAATAAGAACCTTAGAAAAATTTCTCTTCGATTCTCCTTTTCATCCTCTTGTCTGACTACTTGACTGCAACAGGGAGAGCTTCTTCAAGACTTTAACTTTTGAAAATCAACTTTCATCTGTTTCAGCCATCACCTACAAATTCCTATGAAATTTTGAAAACTTAAGAGTTATTAATTTGTACATCTGTGGGAATTTTTGTACCCTTAGTAATGAAAGAAAACCCCCCAAAAGAAAAAAATGACATTTATTGATGTATACAGAAAATTTGAGATCATAAATCTGTGTTTACCTAGAAGTACACTCCCCCATTTTTGTTTATCATCATCTTTTGTTTGAACCCATTTGCATGGATTAGACTATTTTGCCATCTGTTTTTAAAAATGCTAAAATTCAGATGACTTTAATTGAATCATATTGCTTATTTGTGTAGGGAGTTCTCATCTGTTTCATAATAGATAGGAAATGTCAGAAAGCAAAATGCTATATTGACGTGAAGTATATATGTTTGGGGATTATATATTTCTGCAGATTCTTAGAAGTATTACTCGAAATTTATGTGGAGACATGAAATTTTAATAATTAAATTTATTTATTTTTAATTGAGGGATAATTGCTTTATAATATTGTGTTGGTTTCTATCAAACATCAGCATGAATCACTCTTAGGTATATCTCTGTTCCCTCCCTCTTGGCCTCCCTCCCCCTTCCCTCCCCATCCCAATCCTCTAGTCTAGATTGTTACAGAGCCCCAGTTTATTTAATATCATTGTTTCTCTCACTTTAATGTGCATACAAATCACCTGAGAGCTTATTAAAATGCAATTCTAACTCAGTATGTCTTGGGCAGAACCCAAGATTATGTATTTCTGACAAGCTCTTGGGTGCTACTGATACTTCTGGAAAACAGACAGCATTTTGCAGAACAAAAGCACCCATATACATGTGCATTTTAATTTCTTTGATTCAAGTTGTATGATTCTATTGGTTGGTGGAGCTCTCAGAGTTAACTTTATTTAGCAGGATTTCAGTTATAATAAAATTTGCCATTTTATCAGTAAGTTGGCAATGATCAAGCTCCTTTTCCTTAACAGAAGAAATGCGAAGCTTCACAGATTAATTCTCAACTGGTGTTCATCCTTGGGCCCTCAGATCCTTCTTGTGGTTGTCTAATGGGTCTATAGGACTTTTTCTGTGTCTCCTAGTTGTAGGGGATTAAACTTTCCATCTTTAGATATCAATTAGAAATGAGTGTTTTTTTTTTAATGCAATCTTATTTCAAAATATTTCCTTAGCATTGAGTTTTACCAAATTCCCTGAAGACTGTTCAGTAATTTGGGGCCAGGACATGAAAGCACCACCCCCCACAAACTTCTGGCTGATTATAATACATAAATAAATATCTGAGTTAAATAAAGATAAAATAACTGAAATTTCTTACCTTTAGTTGTTTGAATGTTGTTCCTTCCATTGGGCCATAAATTCTTTGAGAGTTGGGTCCTTGTATGTTTTGTTTTTATATAACTATGTTTGATGATAGAGGTTATAGAGAGAGTTGTTATACCATAAATAGTGGATGAATTAAATTCAAATATCAAGTTAGCATCAAGATTCAAATATAATAAGATCTCTGAAAATGGTAACAATCATTCTTGGGGAAACCTTGGGTTCATTTTCTTCTTAGGACTTCAGGTTCCTCAGACATGTCTGCCACTGACCTCATGTTTCTCCGTAACAGAGGGAATCTTCATTTTCCCTTCGTTAAAATGGTGACAAAACATTTTTCATTAGCCAAGAATGTAAGAGCAAGCATAGGTTTGAATGCTTAGTAACTCTACCAGTCTGCTTTGCTGGACCTAAAGGGACTCATGGCACATACAAAACATCTTGAGAAATAGTAAGACTCCTTACCTACTGACAGAGAAAAAGTTTCATATTCTTTATATTCTTTCACCAGAGGTTACACATTCCAGCCTCCTCTGTAGACAAATCTGGGACAACATGGCTGAGTTTTGTAAAATAAAATATTAGTCAATATGATGTATACTATTTTTAGACTTGACCCTTCCTATTTGGCTGCATCAGGTTTTAGTTGTGGCACACAGGATGCTTGTTGGCTAATGTGGATCTTTCATGTGAACTCTAGTTGTGGTGTGCAGACTTAGTTGCTCCAGGGTATGTGGGATCTTATTTCCCTGACCAGGGAATAAACCTACATCCCCTGCATTGCAAGGTGGGTTCTTAACCACTGGGCTGCCAGGGAAATCCCGACTTGATCTTTAAAAACATCTTGTGTCTTCTAGAACTATCTTGTATCTAGAAACATCTTGTATCTAAGATTAGAAGAAGTGCTAGTCTTCTTTTGCTATTCTTTAGTGGCCTTGAAAGTCACATGCTCCACACTCTATAGCCACAAGATGAAAGTAACCTGGTTCCCCAGACTTAAGGAGTAGCTGGTCAAGAGGGCCAAGGACCCATATTGAACTGTGCTGTGAATGAGAAATAAGCCTTGTTGTGTTAAGCCACTGGGATTTTTGCACTTGTTGTTCCAGTGATCAGGATTAATCATTCTGACTAACATGCCTCCTAGCACTTGTGAAAGATATTCTAGTCTGGGGCATGAGAGAGGGAATCAAGTGAGAGAAAAAGATTGGTGGGCTTGAGAAAATGAAACTAGGTGTGAAGATAACATGCAAAGAGCTGGAGTCTGTGTCCAGAGTCAGTCCAGCCTCTACTAGTAGGAGAACTTCACCTTAGCATCTCCAAGAGCGATGATTATTGTTAGTCTTATTGGCATAAGATGAGGGTTTTCTCTCCACAGTGGGTAGTAAATCCCCTGTTGACTGAGCTTGACACTCATCTCTGTTTCAAGACTTTGATTGGTTACTGTAGATCTTAAACAAGTTTGTTTCTCCCTCTTCCTTCCTCCATCCCTATATACATGAGGTTTCTGGACTTTCGTGAAACAAATAATGTGAAGATGGGTCCCTGTCTATCCAGTAGGGTGACAGTAGAATGGAAAGAAAAGATCTTATTAGTATACTTGGGAAAAGCTATACAACTGAGCTCAAAGGCAAAAGAGAAAAACATAATACTGTTATAAAAATAGCTAACATTAAATGGTATTTACTGTGTGTCTGACACTGTGCCAAAGGTTAGGCCTCTACCATCTCATTAATCATCACTGTATTCATACAAGGTAGTTACTATTTTATTTTTACTTAATGTAAGAGGAAAATAAGGCACACAGAGAATAAATGAATTGTCTTGATCCCACAGCTGGTAAATAAAAGAGCCGGAAGGGTTTCCCATTGCTTTGAAGATCAAGACCAAATACCTTATTGTGACTTACAGAACCCTGTACAATCTGGCTCTTGTCTGTGGATCCACCCTACTACTGAAGCCAGATATACTGACCTTTTAATTTTTCAATGACATAATGCTTTTCCTCACATGTTTTATTTTTACTAGTACCATCTACTCATCCTTCAAATTTTAGGTCAAGAATCACTTACTAGGGGAATTATTCTCTGACCAACTTCCAGTCTGAAATTCTCTCAAGTTCTGCTGCCCTCCATGCTCCTAGCACTTTGCACTTTTCCCTCATGGTACTATCAGAAATGTTTGTCTTATACTTGGAGTATTGTCTGTCATTTTTAGAATGTTACCTCTCTGAGGCAAGGACTAGGACTGGTTAGCTTATTATTTCTGCCAGAAACCTATTAAGCTCATAGTAAATATTAAGAGAATAAATAAAATGAATGACCCTAAGATTTTAAATTAGCCCCCAGAACAAATATTGATAGAAGATGGGGTGAGATTAGTAGAGTAGATGAAGAATATTGCTATTCGGAAAGAACTATGAGAACTATCACTTACTAGTATTAACAGTTTCATTGTATTGAAAAGAGAATTTTGTTTTTTTATTCGTTTTACAGTTTGCAACAAGAGGTAGTCTTGATGTTTTTTGAAGGTAGTATTACTTTATTACAGAATAATTTAGAGATTTTCAATATCCTGAGTGACTCTGAATTTATAAAGTGCCCTTGAGTTTATAAAAATGTTGGGCATTGTATATACATTGATTAAATGACACGCCTTCACATACATGCAATGCTATTTAAAAGATATATGTTGATGCTATTGTAAATGATAGTAACTTTTTATAATTACTTTCTTTAATCAGCAGATACCAGAAGTACCTTCATTATAATACTTTTAAATGTTCTATTGAATAAATATTTTAAAAATGGCTTTCATGCTTAAGTGGTAAAAACTTCTAGAGAGAGCTAAATCTTCCAGTGCTATTATAAACCTATTTTTATTTATTTCTGTTTTTAAAAGTAATCTATTTATTTTTGGTTGTGCTGGCTCTTCATCGCTGCACAAGCTTTTCTGTAGTTGCTGTGAGCAGGGGCTACTCACCAGGTACATGGGCTTCTCATTGCAGTGACTTCTCTTGTTTCAGCGCACAGGATCTAGGGCACACAGGCTTCAGTAGTTGTGGCTCCCAGATTCTAGAGCACATGCCCACTATTGTAGCACATGGGCTTAGTTGCTCTGCAGCATGTGGGGTCTTCCTGGAGCAGGGATTGAACCTGTGTCTTCTGCATTGGCAGGCAGATTCTTTACCACTGAGCCACCAGAGAAGCCCTAGGTCTATTTTTGAATGTTATTAAAATAGAAGTTGTCTGCAGGTATCTGTCTGTTACTGTTTTATATTGTATTTTTATATTCCTCTTGGAAACTGGTTTCTTAAGTCAAGGCTAGCTCCAAAATTGTGTTTGATTTTTCTTTTTGTGAGCTATCTCTTCAGTTGGTTGGTTGTTCACTCTCATCTCAGCTTTCTTTTGGCATAGGGTGTATTTAGAGGTCTATTACTAAAGGTAAGAATTGATAATTAAGGGAAATGATGAATTAATTTGACTTCTTACAAAATTAGAAAAATAATATCTTGCTGTGAAAATATTATATTCATAATTATCAGCTTGATTGTATTATTATCAATAATTTAAAAAGTTAAATATCTTTCTAATAAATCAAATTTTATACACCATTACTTCCATCCATCCTATCCATGTATGTCTCTGGAATAATTTTCCTAGATTTCTTATTTTAACATATTAATTTCTGCTTAAAAGTATCCACTGGCTCCAACTGCCTATGGTTTATAGCCCAGATATTTTGTCTTAATATGCTGTATTCTCCCCAATCTGACTCCAGTTTATTCTTCAATTCTTATTAGTCAAATAGCCCAGCAAAGCAGTTATAGTGCAGAGATTAAGCATGTGGTTTAGAGCAGGAAACGGGTCAAATCCTGGTTGTGCCACTTGCTTCCAAGCACTGGGCTGAGTGCTTAATAATCAGTGTCATGTATAAACCTCATGGTGGTCTTGTGGGAGGTATTAGGAGTATTGTACCTTGAGTTTTCAGGTGAGAAATGGAGGCTTAAAGGATTTAGGTGGCTGGTCCAACACCACACTTATATCAAATATTGAGCCAGAGAATGAGATAGAGTTTCAGTTTCTGAAAAATAGTCTATATGTGTTGATTTTCAAATAAATTTGAAGCATAGATTTTCGAGCACATTTGATTTTGAAAACAAATCCAAATCTCTCTAAAAGAGAGAATGTGAATAACACCATAGAGTTCATTAAGTGGAAATCAACTTATTTCCACACTTTTATCATAGGAATTTTCAGAAATAAAGCCTGACATTTACAGTAGAAGAATGACGTTGACAGTAGCAGGGTGTGGGGAGAGAGCACAGATAGAACTCAGGAACCGTTTTGGACACTTTGTGACTGGGCATTCAGCTTCTCTGAGCCTTAGATTTCTACATTCTAGAATGTGTGCAGTGAGAGTCTTCTTTATGATCTCACAAGATTATTCTGAGGACATATGAATATATTAGAAAATGTATTAAGTTCTGTATAAAAACAAGATATTAACTTCTGTTCAATATGTGACTTTTCCCCTACATTGGTAGAGGGTAAAATCATACTGTTTCCACCATGGGATTAAACCTTGGTTATAGGAATACTTTTCTCAGTCCATAATATTTTCTCTACATAATTGTATAGATAATTGAATTTGGTTTTATTTTCCATTAATACAAGCAACTCCATTTTGACTGTTGAGTACATTAGGAAGTTGAGTCACATAGTGATAATAATGGTCAGCTGATGAATATGAATAGGCAACTTGTTCTTGAGTTTATAATTATATCCAGGAAAACCTTAACCACTTGCAAAAATGTCATTGGCTTTTCTCTTTTCCCCTGTTTATCAATGCCCTTCCTCACTGTTCCCAGCTCCTGAGCTCAGGGAGTGAGTCAGTTCTTCACATCAGGTGGTCAAAGCATTGAAGTTTCAGCTTCAGCATCAGTCTTTACAATGAATATTCAGGACTGATTTCCTTTAGGATGGACTGGTTGGATCTCCTTGCAGATCACTGGAAAAGACCCTTATGCTGGGAAAGATTGAAGGCAGGAGGAGAAGGGGACGTCAGAGGATGAGCTGGTTGGATGGCATCACTGACTCAATGGACGTGAGTTTGAGCAAGCTCTGGGAGTTGATGATGGACAGGGAAGTCTGGCGTGCTGCAGTCCATGGGGTCGCAAAGAGTCAGACACGACTGAGCTACTGAACTGGCCTAAAGGAGTAGGAGCAGACAAATCAACATTCTCTCCTGTAGAGCAAAGCAATTGGTCGGTTTATAAGGGATTCCAAAGTTCACAGATCCTGCTGCTTCTGTTTTCTCTTTTTATTTTGCTTATATGTGATTTAGCATGATTGTAGCATGTCAAGTCAAAACTGTACTCATGGGGAAAATGAAGAATTTAAACCATTCAATTTACAGGAAGATGGAACACTTTCAAACTTATTTTATTAGGTCAACACTGCACTAATAGCAAATTCAGAGAAAAACATTACCAAAATATCCTACAGATCAATATCTCTCATGAACATACTTGCAAAAAAAAATCATCAAGAAAAAATTAGCAAATTGAATTCAGCAACATACAAAAAGAGTCGTATACCAGAGTCGAGTGCTATTAATCCTGAAAATGCAAGTTTGTTTCAATATTTGGAAATCAGTCAATGTAATTCACCTTATTAACAATTTCAAAAAGAAAATCCACAAAATTGCATCAACTGAGGAAGTAAAACCTTTGGGAAAATATAATATTTATTTACAATAATAACTCTCAACAACCTAGAGTTGAAGGGAATGTCCTTAACCTGATAAAAGGTATCTACAAGAAAGTCTACCAATAATCTTATACTTAATAGTGGAAAACCAAATGTTTTATACCTAAGATTGGGAAAAAGGCAAAAACTTCTGCTCCTCTCACTTATGTTAACATTATACTGAAAGTCTTAGCCAGTGCAATAAGATAAGAAAAAGAAAAAAAGATAAAAGAAAAAAAACAGGTATATGGATTGGCAAGGAAGAAAGAATTGTTCTTATTCTCAGGTATGATTGCCTATGCAGGAAAATCTGTGAAAAACTTTTAGAATTAATGAGTTTACCAAGGTTATAGAATATAAGGTCAATACATAGAAATCAATCTTTTTTCTGAATTCTAGCAATGTACAACTGTAAACCAAGATTTAAAAATCAATATCATTTAAAATGTTTTAAAAAATGAAATATTTGTGTATAAATCTTAACAAAACATGTTCCAGACTTGTATACTGAAAATTAAAAGAATCATATGAAAGAAATAAAAGAAAACATAAATAAATAGAAAAGCCTACCTTTTTAATGCATTAGAAATAAAGATATCAGTTGTTCCCAAATGAGTCTATAAATTTAGTGTAGTATTAATCAAAATCCCAATAGAATTTTTTTGCAGATTTAGAGAAAGTGATTCTAAAATTTATATGGAAATGTAAAGACACCTGAATAGCTAAAACAATTTTGAAAAGGAAGAATAAAGGTTGAAAAAGCACACTACCCAATTAAAAAACTTACTATAAATCTACAATATTCAAGATAGTATTGGCAAAGGAATAGACATACAGATCAATGGAAGAGAATAGAGAATCCAGAAGTAGACCCACACAAATATGGCTAATTGATTTTTGACAAAGCTGCAAAGGCAATATAATGGAGAAAGGATTGTCTTTTCAACAGATGATGTTGGAAGAATTGCATGGTCAGATTTAAAAAGGAAACAAATTTCTTGGTGTAAACCTCATCCTTTATACAAAAACAAACTAAGAATAGATGGTAGATACAAATGTAAAACATATAACTATAAAAATTTTAGAAGACAGCGTAAAAAGAAAATCTATGTTGACTTTGGGTTTGGTAATGAGTTTATATATGTGACACCAGAAGCCCAAACCACAAAAGAAAAAATAGATAAATTGGATTTAATTTTTTAAAAGTTTTCTTGTGTCAAGACACTTATGAGAATGAAAAGACATGCTACAAATTGAGAATGTTTGAAAATTGTGTATTTTATATTTTATTTTATAATTCAGATAAAAATGCATGAAAGACACTTCACCAAGAGGATATAATGAAAACTAATAAGCATATGAAAAGATGTTTGACATCATTAGCCACTTAGGGAAATAAAACCATGATGAGTTACTACTATATATCTATTAGAATGACTAAAGTTAAAAAAACACTGACACTACTAAGTGTTAGGATGAGAGCAACTAGAATTTCATACACTGTTGCAGGAATGTGAAGCATTTTTTATTTCCTTTGAGTTTTCTTTATTTATTCAGCAAATATGATTGAGTGCTCACTGTAGACATTCAATCATATTTGTTGAATGAATGAACTCAGGGGGAGAGATGAATGATTCCCTTCTACCTTGCTTTTCCATAACTGTAATGATAAATCATGGTGTGACTGCCTCAGGCTGGCCTTTTGAGTAGGAGTGAGAAGGATAGTATGGGTGCCTGAACTCGGATCTTCCTAAGTTGTTTTCCATGGGTTTAGCACTTCTAAGGGAGGAATCTTCTAGAAAGCTGAGGTTAGGACCCTTTCTATGGCTCTGGTTTGTGTTCAGAGCATGTTTGATGAGACTATATAAGAAAGTGTGATCGCCTTGAAACGCCAGGCTTGTGTAAGTGCAGGTGTACTTCAGTTTTCAATGCTTTCTCCATCCGGTAACTAATACCAAGCCACTTGGGTACTTAGGTCTGAGGTGGATCTGAATGGAAAGACCATTTACATATCTACAGCTTCTTCAAAAAGTGGACAGTATGGTTTCCACTTGTATTGGAAACATAGAGATGCTTTCAGATGGAACATAGTTTGCCTGCTTTGACTGATTTCCCTGACATGCCACCCTCACAAAGTTCCACGGCCTGTCCAAAAATCTTCTGTTTGGGGCATTAGCTGCCCTGATGTCTCAGAGAATATGTTTTTCAGGTCCTTTTTCACTCTTCATTTTTTCCTGAAAGGACATATCCAAATAACTTAGGTGATGATATAGATGTGGATCTCCCAACACTTCCATCTTTCTTCCTGGTAATGCATTCGGACCAAATCCTGATAATCTATTCTTTAAAAATCAAGTAGAATCATGACTAAAAAACAACTGCAGATTCCTATAAATTCCCATCTCCTATTCCTTTCTCTTGAGTTTCCTTCCTGTGAATTTTGAGTTCATAAAATATTGAGCTAATCAGAAGGAAAATGTATCTTTAGGTGTCAAACATTAGTTTCAAGGGATTCTTTGGATTTTCTCTATATTGGTTTTAGATGACTTCAGTATTTTCAGTTAGATGTGTAGAAAAAGTTATTAAAATTAGTTTTAATTGAAATATTAGAAAATAATTTCTATCTGAAAAATTCCACGGAGATTGTTATTCAAAGTCTTTAAAATTAATGTGTTTCTGGTAAAGACTCATCATTTCTTGTCATTTACACAAAACTTTGGGATTTTCTTCCTTTGGTCTTGATAACCTGTAACTTTATCATGTTAATTATGAAACACTGTCATAATAGAAAGTTTCTCTTAATTAGAGGGATATAAATAGTTGCCTGAGTATAATTTTTTTCTCAATCAGAGAAAAAATATAAGAAATAAAATGCATTAAATTAGGTAGAAAATAATTTATGTAATTTTCTTTATAACTTATGAATAAATATAATTTTATTTTTGTCTGTGTGTTATACCAAACACAGTGTTTTTGGGTGTAGCCCATGATGAAGCAAAGTAATTTGTATGTTTGTGTGCAAGTTATATCCAGATAAAATATTAATCTCTAATCCTTGTTTCCATGATTGCCAAGGTTAAGGGTTTAGATTACAAAGAAATAGTGGTTGGGAAAGGAGGTCTTTTAAAATGTAGAGAAAGACCAAACATTTTAATTATAATCTTCATATTACAAATATCATTAATAAAACTCCAGTCAATCACCAATGGCATATTTTATTGTAACATTGAAGTAAGAAAGAAACATGGGGAAGTTGTAGCATTTCCCACTGTTAGTTTACAAATAACAATATTTAAGCACAAACTATTAAACCAACATAATTAAGGCTCTTATACTTCAAGAGTCAGTTAGCAATAATATTGAAAGTATCTAAATTACTAAATGGTAGAGGAACATACTCCTGTGTAGTCTAGCTGCACTAAAATAGAAATGTCTAAATTAAAGTTAGTGCAGTGTTTTCTAAAGAACAAACCAGCCTTCTACAATTGGTTTGAATAAGATGTCTGAAGTGTGAATGTATAAAGTTGACTGTCATATGTGATGACCCCTCTGGAGGGTTCTCCTATGCTAGTCTCATGCTCCTCTCCTAAGTGTAGCTTCTTGAAGGCTTGTGTGAGAGTTGTTGAGTGGAAGAGTAAATTTCCTAATATTTCTCCTACTTCAGGGAGTGAGTTTTAAAAGAAAAGGCGGGAAGCGGTGCTTCAAAACACATTCTTTTTTGCCCCCATTTTTTTTTTTTTTTAAGATTCAAAGATGGATGGGTGAAAGTTGGATCCATCCAGTCTAGTAGTTCTTGAGCAGTTGCAAATGTCCTACTGTAGAAAAAAATGGCGGTCTTACAGTTGGTTCAGATGTACACCTCAAGATAATTGAAACTTTCACTAGGGGTTTCAGACTTTCTATAAGAAAAAAAAAATAATTGGAAATTGTTCATTGTGAATACATTAGATTTGTACAGACAAAACATTCATGAAGTGCAATTATAGCCAGTGTTGCTATATTAGTATGAATGTTAATAGCATGTTTGTTTTTGAAATGGGTTATGCATTCTGATAAATGTCTGCTTTAATCTAGTCATCTGTGTATCACTTGTCTAAGGACTCTCATTTAAGATGCCATATCCCTTCTTGTAGCAATAAAGGGGTAAAGCAACATTAATATTAAATAATTAGAAAAACAAAAGGGGAATGATTAAACATATTTACATAATTGAAATAACACTGTGTCGCAGTGGGAAATCGGGACAATGTTGTCTCCTTTCAAAGTAATTCATAATTCAGATTTTTAATTATGGCATATTCATTCATTTAAAGATGATTCTGGATGAGAGGGCCACTAATGAAATACAATCATTAGCATCTAAACAAAGTAATTTACAAAGTCTCCTTTAGGGGAAAAGATTTCTAGAACATCATCAATCACACAAGATATGCAAAAACAAGCAATTAAACCACACACAAGAACTACAACAGCCTTATATATCAGTAATGTACACATGAAAACATAACTGATTACAATGATTAGACTAGGGTAGTGTGGTTAATTTGTGTTTTATGTAGTGATTCCATGGAAGAATGCACCCGGACAGACACATTACACATGAGAGGAACTTCATTTCATTAGTACTCACTTAAAACGCATAACCCAATGCCCCAAAAAACAATGAATTTTGAGTCATTGCCTGGTCATCCATGTAGGATCAAACTACGGCATACTTCATTAAAATATCTCCTTTTCTTCTGCATCTCTTTTTGCCTGCTATTTGCTTTTATAAACTGACAAAATGTGGGCTTAGGAAAGTACTTTGTGAGAGGCAGGTGCTGCCTGGGTTTCTCATTATTTGTTCAAATCCTGATTTAGGCTTCCAGGGACAAAGTGCTCCCAGCCCTCACATAGTCGGTGATTTACTGGCTCTTCCTCCATATACACAATTACAGATCATTAAGCATGCAGCAGGACTAAATGGATATATAATAATTCTCTAATTTTTAATGCCTGTATATGGTATTCTGGTAAATGGACCACAGAGGCTGGTTTCAAACCCTGCTCCTACAGGCCACGTTATAATCTTGTTGAAAACCTGTACGACTTAAGTTCTGCCGGTGGATTTTTCTTTGTGAAGGTGGAAAGAAGGCATGGATGTAAAAGGAGTAGGCATTAGGAGAGTGGTGTTGTGTCAAGGAGGGGGGAATCCACAGAGGAGGCTGGCGCCCCTGCTGTACGCTGAGCCGCCTTCGATAACCACCAGCTTCAGAAGCCAAAATATGCTCTATTGGGTACTCAAAGGATAAAAATACTGGTTAATTTTCAACAGTGCTCCTTCATTTGACTTTACAATTTACAACAGTGAACATTAATGCAGGAATGGCTTGGTTGAGGAGGAGTTTAAAATTAGAGCCCCTCTTCTCATTAGCCCCGACTGCCTGACCCAGGGTGACTGAGAAGCAATTTGTCGCCAGATTCTCATTTTGCTTCTGTTATGGCTCCTTGTAAATGAAGCGCGGCAATTTATTGTAGCACCTCTAGGAGTCAAGAACATAATGTGTAAAACACATACAAAAAAATCTTTCTCCACGTTCATTAACACCCAGCACATAGAGGCTGTTCACTTTTCTCTCTAATGAAGGAGGGAGATCTTAAATCTAAAGCTTTCCATCATGTGAAGAAGTCCTCTTCAGGCCATTAGATGGAGGCTGAGTTGGATTGAAGAAAGGTCATTGACAAAAACAGAGAGTGGCAATACAAGGAAAAATAGAAAATGGATAAAAGAAGAGACTTTAGAAGCCTCAAAGAATGGAAAATACATTTTTGGCATCAATGCTCAAACCCCTTGTCTCAGTGTATTTTTTGTTGTCAGTGAAGAAAAGAATATCTGGCTTTTTATTTAGCTGGAAATTGCTCTAGTGTTTGGCCAATTCTTATTTCTTCACCCTTGATCTGACCTTGCAAGAGGCATTTACTTAGGTTCATTTGAAGAGCATATTGTCTATGATCTTTAAAACTGGTTTGCTTACGTCCTCACCCCTCCCCTGCAGCCTTTACAAGAAATTGCCGTGTCCACAGTTTTAATACATTCTGATTATAACAGGCTGCTTCTGCCTTGGAGCTAGTTTCAGGCTTTTGTCTTATTTCCGTGGTTAGTTCTGATGAACGGTTTTGTTGTGTGGGGTCTCACAAATGGCACCTCCCAATGAACCTAATAACAAATTACTATACGGAACAATTTTCTAGCTGGTCCAGGATTGCCTGTTTGGATTAAATGCTTGTTGTTGCCAGACAGTACACATGTATGCTCTTATCGTTTTTATGATTTAATAATAGGCACTCAGTGTTGTTGTTTAAGTCGCTAAGTCATGTGAGACTCTTTGGGACACCATGGATTCTAGCCTGCCAGGCTCCTCTGTCCATGGAATTTTCCAGGCAAGAATAATGGTATGGGTTGCCATTTCCTACTCCGGGGGGGATCTTCCCAATCCAGGGATCGGACCTTCGTCTCTTGAGCCTTCTGCATTGGCAGACAGATTCTTTAACACTGTGCCACCTTAGGATACCAAGTCAATTAAAGTAGAAATAGCACATTCTATATGATAACATAGAGCACAAATATTATAATCCTCCTTCCTGCTATTGAGGAAACTGAGTCTCCTGCTATTGAGGAAACTGAGTCTCAGGTTAAATACATGTTCAAACTTAAAGAGTTAGAAAGGGGCAGAGCTGTGATGCCAAACCAGGGCTACCAGCATTCCCTCAGCCACACATCTGTTATCTTGGGTACCTTTTGTTCTAAACTCCACTAACAACTTCCTCTTCTTGTTTCAATTAAACTTAGCAACAATCTATTTTTTGATGTGAAAGTTAAACCTTTCTCTTTATATATTGAAGTTTATAAATCTAAAACTCATGCATTTCTATTTTAAGGAATGTATCAAATTGATTGTATGTAGCAAAGCATTACTTTCTCTTTTCTGTCTAACCCAAATAATCAACATCCATTTCTATGTTGCTTTATTCTCCTATCATTTTTCTTTCTTAGTCCCACTCTTAGTGTATCTGAAATTTGGGTTGGTGTTGCTCTAGCCAGCTGATCTTTGACTTCTAATATTTTATTGACCTCCTCCTCAAAGAGCATGTGTACTGACTGAGCATGGTTAATATTTGAAGGTCAAAAGTTGGCACACACATAAAAGAAAAATTTAAATGTAAGAACAATTGTCTTATGCAGTTTGGGCTGCTAGAATAAAAATACTATTAACCAGGAGGCTTATCAACAGTATAAATTTATTTCTTACACTTCTGGATATTGGAAGTCTGAGATCAGGGTACCAGCATTGGCCAGGTTCTGGGGAGGGCCCTTTTCCTGATTGTAGATGGCTACCTTCTCACTGTGTCCACACAGGGAAGAAAGACAGTTAGCTAATTGTATTGCTGCTGCTTATAAGGGCACTAATCCCATTTATGAGGGCTCCACCCTTATGACTTAATTATCTCCCAAAAGTCCGACCTCCAAATACCTTCATATTGGAAATAGTGTTTCAGCATATGAATTTTGGGGAGACACAAACATTCAGTCTGTAACAATTTAACTAAAAATATTTTTGTGCAAGTCTCAATTTCTCTCTGCTTTGAAGTCCCAGGTTAGCACCTACAGTGCTAACAGAACAGACTGGTGTTGCTGACTGCTATCTGAAGCTCTTTCCTGAATGGTATCTCAAATTACCTCACCTGGGTAGCTGCTGCCACCCTCAAATTGCAAGAGACATAAACCCAATCAACATAACAAGGAAAGAACATTAGCTGCTCAATAGTGCAGTTGAATCCCAGTGTCACCTTGTAATTGAGATTGCATGTATGTAGTTCAGCTAGACAGTAACTCCACTTGAAAGGGATGTGTCAGTCCTAGTGTAGGCCTAGTGTAGGGAGCAGCCTGGTGCTTTCAAGCTGTAGGCACACATGTTGTTACTGAAGGAATGATGATTCTTTTAGAGAAACCTGGAGCATCCGCACTCTGCAGTCTTCAGACACATGTGAGCAAATGTGACATTGGTCAGAAACTGGTGGTCATGCAGCTTCTAATTATCTATTTATTTGGCTTAGAGCCATTCAGTTCCTTTGAATTAGCTGTCATATTCTCCCTATAACTCTTTTCTTAAAATGAAATATGATTCCTGAGGGACTGGAGATATGTTTTCTGACATAATGCCTTGTGTATAGTAAGCACAAAATTAAAGTTGTGGATTAGTAATCTAAATATTGATTGGTTCCTTGACTGATTCAAAAATGCATGTATTTGTACCGACTGTGTGCAGCCAGTATAGGCTTGGTGTTGAGCTAGGTGGTGGGGGTATAAAGATGAAAAATTTGTGTTCTTAAGAAGCTTATGAATGATAGGGGATTAGAGAATGGACATATAAACAGACGTAAAAGGGAACTTCCTCACTAACAATGTTGTTAACTGAGGAGCTAAGAGCTTTGTCCACACATCTAGTTGTTCAAGATTGTATAGTTGATATATTCAGATGAATGACTGGATTTACTTCTTTCTTTCACAGAGCTGCTAGAAGGTAAGACGTAAATCTAAGATATACCCCTAAGATTTAGATTATTAAATGAATCATGTTCAGAGATGGAAACCAGTAAATTCAGTATCTCCAGAGTAGCACCATTCAGAGTAGTTAAATCCTAATCCTACTTCTTTATGATGTCATTTAGATGTTTGAGGATTGTTCTCACATTCCCATAAACTCTTCTCTATTCAAGTTCTTTCTGCTTTAATCATATCTCCTGTTTCTGTGAAGAAAAAAAAAAAGGCATGGGAACATGAGAAGGCAAATTTATAGTGAAGCTAAATTTCAGTGTACCTCACTCTCATGGAGCTCCAAAAGTGTGTTCATATGGACATATATCTTTGTAAAACTTGGTGAAAGAAGGTATTTTACTAGCATCGTCTCTTCTTTCCACTTCAGCTTCCCACGCATCACACTTCCCCTCTAGTAGGGTGGCATCATAGTGGTATTGAACAGTTCTCAAAAGTTGATTTGGGATGAAGATTATTTGGATTCAGTGGGATTTGTTTATGTTGTTTGGGATCACTTCTGTATATAGTTAAATTAGCTGCCGTAGTCCTGTGTTGAAATTTGAAATGAAATATATGGAATTTCAAAGGATCCTAAAAGCTAAAACAATTGTGAAGAATAACAAAGTTGGACAACTCATAATTTCCTGATTTAAAAACTTACTACAAAGCTACAGTAACCCAAGCAGTGTGGTACTAGCATAAGATACACATGGAAAAGACCAATGGAGAAAAGACCAATGGATACACATAGACCAATGGAAAAGAATTGAGTGCCTAGAAATAAACCGTCATGTTTGTGGTCAGTTGATTTTCAGCAAGGGCACAGAAACCACTTAAGGGGGAAAGGACAGTTTCTTCAACAAATAGTTCTGGGAAAACTGGGTGTCCACATGACGAAGAATTGCTAAAGTACTCAGCAGCCAAAAAGTAAGAGAGAAAGTATTATAGATGTATGTCAAGCAGTTAATACAAATATTATGTTATTCTTATGGATTTGGTGATAGTTTAGTAACTTTTCTAAATTTGATATGATTTCATATTCTAAATTAATATTGACTTTCATACCTAATCTTGTATTTGTAATTCAATTTTTTTCTGAAAGAGCTTTACCCCCAGCTGTCTAAGCTTCAGGTTGTATGAAACCTGGATTGGCTTCTGGAAGCTAGGTTGGGGGAGGGGAGGTCTCCACTAGTCCGAATACCATATCAAATGACAAAAGGAGTAAAGCTGCATTCCAGCTACCCTCATCCCTTGGCTGGGTGCCCTCATACAAAGCACATATTGAAAATTCTACACAGCAGCCCTATCGCCTGCTACATAAGATATTTCCAGTGAAGTTCAACCTTCTCAATATAAAACATTATGTAGTTTTAGTACAAGTTTTTTCACAAGTGTTAATGACTGTAGTTTGGGCACTGACATGATTTAGCTCTCTGTATTTTCATTAATTTAGAAAATATATTTTGGGCACCTATTCCATTTGAAGCCCCACTCATCAAAAAGATGAGTGAGGACAGATTCTGCCCTCAAATCATAATCTAGTAGGGGAGCAAAGACATATCCACATGTCAGTACAATATAGTGTAAACTGAAAGTTTCAGAGAGGCTGTGAGAAAGCATTATGGGTAGAGGGATCATATAATGTATTGTTCAAACTGGGATGCTTTTGAGAGTGAAAGAAGCTTCCACAATTAAACTGAGGCAAAGTTCAAACCAAGTACTGCCAAAGTTGGACACTCCTGGGCAAACCAAATCTTACGATCATCATCATCATGGGAGAGGAAAATCACAGTGGAAAAGGACATCTGGGATAGTTAATCTTGTGTCAGCTTGACTGGATTGGGGGGTGCCTACATATCTGGTTAGACATTGTTTCTGCATTTGTCTGTGGAGGTGTTTCTGGGTGAGAGTAGTATTTGAATTTGTGGACTCTGCATTATCAACCTCTCTTGCCCTTCAGCTTAGATATATATCGTCAGCATCCTTATTTCTTAGGACTTTGGACTTGGACTAAATTACATCACTGCCTTTCCTGAGTCTCCAGCTTGCAGAAGGCAGACCATGACACTTCTCAGACTGTGATTATGTGAGCCACTTCATAATAAGTCTCCTTTTATATTCTATTGAGTCTATTTCTCGGGAGAACCCTGAATAATACAGCATCCACATTAGAGGTGGAAACTGAGGCCCAGGGAGCTAGTAATTGAGAAAGTCACATGAATAAAGTAATAGATCATCAGATTCTGATCATTTGTGTTGAGGATGACTAGACCATGGTGCTCCTGACCACCCAGAGAAATGTTCATTGTATGTTATCTTATGACAGTGAAAAAACTCAGAAGGATGCTAATAAGATTACACATCTCTGAATAGTCCCTTGTTCTACAACCATGTGTCAAACAGTATCTTTCAGCACTGGTTGAAAGCATTTTCCTAGGAGATAAAGTTTTAGGTCAAATGCTTTTTAAAAATTGTAGCATTATACTCTATCTTTCCTACCTTTGTCAGGGTGTCTGCAACCTGATTAGTTTCTTAAAAGATTATTATTTTCCTGCGTTCAACCCACATGCCTGCAGGGACAGAGGTGTGAAAAACCAGTGAAAGCCCAGAGTTCAGAAATGGTCAACTATCACATAATTTGTGGACTATATTAGATACTAAAATTCTGACAGCTTGCTCTTATGACAAAGATGTTAACAAGGAAAGAAAATGGCACTAATTTAATCTATTCTTACAGTTCATTCTAAAATGAGACTAGCATGACACCAAGTTATAATAATAAATACTATAGTAATTTCACAATTCTTCCTACATGCTGTTCACAGTCCTTTCACATGCAAATTCACCATCCATTGATTCATGACAGTGATTTTAAGTGAATTAAAGAGTTCTGAATTTTCTTATACTTCATCTCCTAATTATGTTGCAGGAACATACACAGAATAGTACTATATCCTGGCATTTGTCTGGTTTATAGCATTTCTCCATGCAGTGAGCTCCCCTCTTCTCCTGACATAGCATCTGGGTTTTGGAACATAGGTTTTACCAGCAGGATTCTATTATTGCTTCTGTACTAATTGTTACAGGATTAGTACAGCAGTGATAATTAAATAATCAGATTTTTTTATTACTCCTGTAATAATTAGCACAGGAGTAATAATGGAATATTCACTATGAGTAGTGAAAGAGAGAAGTAACATTTGCCCCAGATTAAGTCATTGTGAAGTACCAAGTATATCTTTATTTTGTAATAGAAATTTATAGAAAGCGTATAGAACGTTTAAAAAGACTTTTATAGAAAGTTAAAAAGAAAACACAGAGAACTTTAGTAGATTATGTCTAAAGAGTTGTTAGGTTTTGAGGACTTGTTTGAAAAGACGTTTTAACTAGGTAGCAAAGCTATGTAGGATCAGAACTTTCGGATATCCTACTTCCCTTCAGTGCTTCTGGGCAGTGCCCTGGGCTGGCGTGCTGCGTGCATAACACAACATTGGTGTTGTGTCAAAGAAAGTAGAAATGTTATCATTCTTTAAGGCCCTTGCACCCCAGGTCAATGGGTATCTTCTCATATGCGTTAGTGAGTACACGTGGCTAACACACAGGATGCTGAGGTCTACCATGTTGGATGAATATGGGGATTGGGGGGCCTTGAAGAGAAAAACTCTGGAGAAAGCACCTTCTCAGACTTAACTAGCTTGCTGCTGCTGCTGCTGCTAAGTCGCCTCAGTTGTGTCCGACTCTGTGCGACCCCATAGATGGCAGCCCACCAGGCTCCTCTGTCCCTGGGATTCTCCAGCCAAGAATACTGGAGTGGGTTGCCATTGCCTTCTCCGATGCATGCACGCATGCTAAGCCGCTGCAATCATGTCTGACTCCATGCAAGCCTGTGGACAGCTGCCCACCAGGCTCCTCCGTCCACAGGATTCTCCAGGCAAGAACACTGGAGTGGGCTGCCATTTCCTTCTCCTTACCTAGCTTATGACCCCTGAAAAGATGGTATCCAAAGGTAGCCCAAAGTAAGTGTATTGGAAAATCCTCCACCTTGATGAGACTATGAAGAAGTGTCCAATCTCATTATATATTTAAAAAATATATACTCATCATGCTTGTTGGTTCAATGGTGAGAGGTGGTGGGACACTGAATTTAAGTGTCCACTTTCTGGGAAATGACTTTGTGGTGTTTCCTGGTGAAGAGATAATTGTGACTGAAGGAGAGCTCCAGGTAACAACCCTTCTTGCCTGTTTCTTCAGCATCTTGCCCACCAGGAGAGTGAAGGCAAGGTCTGACTCTGGTAGTAACTTCTTTGCATGCTTGTGTAATTAATTAAGGGCCATAGGTGCATGACAGCCTCTGAATTCAGCTTAATAGTCTTAATTATGTAGGAAAACAATACGCTGTGTAAATTAGTACACACCAGACATGACTTAATTATCAGGGCAGGGTGCACAGTGTTTTGTTGAAGTGCTACTTTGAATGAGTCATTTCAATGCTGAAAATATATTTTTTGTATGTGAGAGCTAAGGTACTAAATTGTTCTTTCAGAAACCTGGTTCCAATTGCTTTAAAATGCCAGGTAGGTGGAAAATAATAAATTCTGTGTCTTTGGAGATAAGAACTGCATTTTGTATTATACTGCTGGGCATGACAATCACTGTAATTTTGGAAGGTTGTTATTATTGTATGAACAAACTTTTTTGGTATTATTACTGTTTATTTTAATTCAGGGACATATTCTGTACTAGATGTTTAATGAAAATGGCCTTGTATTAAAATATTTTACCTGCTGTTTGCTGAAAGACATTGTAAAATTAGAAATGAGAAAGACATCTTATGTCACCTAGCCCATCCCAGGCAGCGCAGAGAAAAAGATTATACTATAAAGCAGCTTTGCTAGGGGAGCCAAAAATAGACCTTACTCCTTGCATTTCTCACTGAGTAAATTGTAGGCAGCAGGATGGGATCGTTTGTCAATTCAGAAGGAAAACTTTATTCTTAAAAATGTTTAGAAAGATGGGTACCAATTTATCGACAAATTTATTGACTGGGGTCCCACATTTGAGAGTTTTAAGGTCAGAAAAAAAATTTTTAATTTCTCAAACTGATTGTTCTGAATTAAACAATCATTTAGAGTTTCCCTGCTCCCTTATTCAATTATCTGTGCAAGTACTTTAGCAATGGAAACACAGTGAAGAATGTTTTTCTTTCGTGCTAAAATGTAATAAAACGGTGGATGGGTTTGAATATTACTACTACTTTTTTCCTGTCTGAATTTTCCAAAGGTACATAGGAGTAAGAAAAAGCAAAAATGTACATAAAAGCAGAAAGAAGCAGATGAAACCAAGAGGCTTAGATAATTCACACCAGATATGAGCCCTCAGCCTTCGAGTGTTGAAGTGACATTGCAGTGATAAAGTTGAATTACCCCTTTGCAAAGTTGTGACGTGGTCCTGGTTGTCCTTTTTCTTGGTTTCTGACACATTTCTATCCTTTCCTCCACTCTTTCCCTCCCATGTTAGTGCCCACCACTCCCTTTTTCCTTCCCAGGGAGCCAAGAACCTCTAACAAAATTGGGAAAACTACTGTCTGCATGGTCCCAGCAGGTCCCTGCCCCATGCCAGGTCCAGGGTGTGTTGGGGGAGCCACCCCCAAAATAATGGAATTAAGGAGTGGCAGAAAAGTTGGCCACCCCACCCCCTCGCTTGTCAGGACACATGCAAGTTTGTGGTGACCTGGTGTTAAACCCCCTTCATAGGCAGCCTGATTCTGTGAATTCTGATGGTTGGAACACAGCTGACGAGACTAAGTTGTGGTTTTTGACTCACTGATGAATCTAAGTAATTTCTTTGCTTTTTGTCCTGACCATAGATCATGCCATGATCCCCTGGAGGATGAAATGGCAACCCACTCCAATATTCTTGCCTGATATATTTCATGGTCAAAAGAGCCTGGTGGGCTGCAGTCCCTGGGGTTGCAGAGTCAGACACGACTGAATGTGCACACACACTCACACACAGATCATGCATTGCTCGCCCAGCTTGTAAATTTTTCCCCTTCATTCCAAGGGAATTCTTACATTTAGTTGACTGTGGAATTATTTTTAAGCAGAATCTCTTATCTCATGAGACTAGTGGTCTAAGGAACACAATTTGGAAAATTAATACACTATTTCCTGTTATTGAGCATATAGATTGTTGGCAGTTTTTAACTACTGTAAATTTCTTATCTTTGAGCACATATTGAATTATTTCCTAGAATATATCCCTAAACTCTTAGGTAAGTGGCATGTTTAAAGTTATGGATACATATTTTTTAATTACTCTTCAGAAATGTTACACCAATTTCCAATTCCCACCTAAGTGTGTTTTCCTCAAACCCTAACCTTAGAAATTACCATATTAAGTATTTGTCAATTTGATAAGTGAAAATTATATTTTACAATACATTTCATTTCTTTGATTACTTATGTAGTTAGACATTTATTCTTTTCCTTGGTGAATTGCTTAGTTTTGTACTTTGCCCATCTTTCTATTCATGTGTTTTCTTTTCTTCATTATTTTCTGGAAGTTTTAATGTAATTACATGTAAACTGCTTTGGAGAAAAATAGCAGAGTAAGTGGCTAAAAGAGTGACAAAGGATAAAGGTCAAAGGTTGGAGGCACATTATTTTAGATAGGGTTGGAAGGATGGCTCAGAGAGGGTGACTCCTTTTTATTTGAAACATCATTGATTTGCTTTTGTATAGGACATTGTCCATTTGCCACACCATATTCCTTCTCTGTCCTTCCCATTTGAGCCCTTTCCAGGGACTGTCCTGTATGCACACTGTTAGAAACTTCCTCCAGCTTCCCATTGGGCTTAGCAAATGGGGAACCCATCAGGAGATCAGAGGGAGGAAGGAAAGTGAAATTGGGATATTTATTTCCCTGCCCCCATGCCCATGACTAGTCACTTTGGGCTGATGAAGGTCACTGATCTCGCAAAGCAGCTTCCTTACTTAACCTGCTCTTTCTTGGTTCCACTAACCACTCTATCCCTTCATCCCCCAAGTTCTAGAAATACTAACAATTGCATCCCTTGTAGTGTACCTAACCCCCGAGCACATCTTTGTAAATAGCCCCTCTGCATTACACTATCTATTCCAATTTGAGTGTGCCATCTATTTCCTTACAGGACCCCGTCCTAGGAACTGTTAGTATCCCACTCAGATGCCTTCTGCTGGCCAGTGCGCTCATCATTTGCTCTGAGTATTTGATGCTAGTGGCTTATAGATGTGCACTTCTCCAGTGTTGCCTTTGGGCTCTGGAGCCAAGTTGGCCAGAAATGTCTAGGAAGTTAGGCGCCCCCATTCTGAGGGCAGTCTGCAGCCAATGATTGACTGGTGTGAGGGGCACAACACAACAACCTAAGCCCTAAGCCTAGATGATTATAAAAAAAGAAAAATAGGTGATGAATCATTTTACCATAATGTTAGACAGTAATATAAAGCTGTGCTATTTAAAACTGCGAGCTACTTGCTCAGATAGACCGATAAAGAAGAGTGAAATTGAAATAAGACCAATATATATTAGGGTGTTTTATATATGAGAGAGATGATAATAAAATCAGTAAGAAAAGGAGGAATTATTCAACAAATAATTCTGAGAATATTGGCTATTTATATAGTACAAGAGAAAATTTGATCTCTATACTATATCATTCACAAACATATATTCTGGATAGGTTAAAGATCTGAATATCAAAGACAGGGTTCTAAAACTTTGACCAAAGAAAGAATATATCTTTATATCATTAGTAAAAGATAATTCTTAAACACACAAAGCTCAAAAAGAGAAGGAAAATATTGATGCATTTTGTTACATTAAGAGGCAAAACTTCTGTAGGATAAAAGGTGACAAAGATGAAAATGCAGGCTTACAGACTGAGAAAAGATAGTTGCAACTCATGTTACCAACAACAAATTAATGTCCAGAATATATTAAGTGTTTTTAGAAATCAGTAATGCAGAAAGAGAAATATATAATGGTAAGTCACAAGATATAATAGTAAATTCATAGAGGAAGAAATATAGATGTCCAAAAAATATATGCAAAGATGTCCAACATCTTTAGTAATTAAGATATATATATTAAAACAAAGACATACATTTTATATTAACAAATCTTTTAATATAACATCAACTGTGAGTGATAATGTGGAGAAAAAATAACTTTGATACTTGGCTGAGGGAAGGGAAAATGGGTATGACCACTTTGGAAAACTGTGTAGGATTAGGATGTAAAGTTGACAGCACATATTCTCTGTAACTCAAGTTTTACTTCTGGACCTTGTTTATCAGGGAGAAATTTTTAGTGGGCGCGTATAAAGATACTAATTTCTGAATATTTTTCTGAATATAATTTTCTGAATATAATTCTGAATCATTTGTTGTTTGTTGCAAGGCTAAGAAATCCTGACAGACAATAAGAGAATCAAAAAATACCTTGTGGTTTGTTGGTCCCATGAAAAGCATAAGAATGAAAATGAATGAACTAGATTTGAATATATCAACACAGATAAGTCTTGTAAACATAATGTTGTAGATAAAAAGAAATGTTGAGTATAGATATAGTAACAAATATTGAGGAAGTTTACTCAAAGAAGGACCTGAGTTTGAGCATCTCTGGGCGATGGTGAAGGACAGGGAAGCCTGGCGTGCTGCAGTCCCTGGGGTCACAAAGAGTTGAGTGACTGAACAACAACTCAAAGGAGAACAAGACTCGTGTGAGTATGATAGCACTTCTTTCAGAAAAGGTAGATGGGGGTAAGCAGGTGCTGGAGTTTGGCTCTGTAGCTGTATAGATAGCATTTTGTTTCATTCCATGGGGATTTTCCAGGCAAGAGTACTAGAGTGGGTTGCCATGCCCTCCTCCAGAGGATCTTCCTAACCTAGAGGTTCAACCCAGGTCTCCTGCATTGCAGACGGATTCTTTACCGTCTGAGCCACCAGGGAAGCCCGAAAATAAAGTAACCCAAAGAAAATGAATCAAAATACTAATAGAGATTTAATTGCAGTAGAGAGTGTATTGAATCTCATACATTCCCTGTAATTTTCTGTTGGACATAAATATAATCAAATGTTAAAATTATGGCATAGAAAAATTAGAATGAACAATGAAAATCATAAAGCTTATAAAGAATGCTTAAATTATTTGTGTTAACATGACTGTGAAACACCAGCTAAAATTTTGTTGATGGAAAAGACACTTGATGTAAATAATTAACATATAGCTTCATTGCATGAACTCCGCCTTTACCAAAATCACATATATTGACCTTCCCCCACTACCTCTTTGGAACAGTTTCTTGGAGCTATCTGAGGTGCTGTCTCCTGGGCTGCAGTCCTCACTTTACCCCACATAAAACTTAACTTGCAAAAAAAGAAAAAAAATGTATGTACATAGTCTGGGTCTTAAACCTTTTTTCTTCAAAGTGAAACGTCCTCGTGGTGTTTTCATACTACGAAAACTCCCCTGGGGATCAGGCTGAGGGTCGGTTATACCTGAAATCACTTGGGACAAAAATAATAATACTTTGTCCTGTATGATGTTCTGTATCTAAATGGTCCAACATGGTCTACACTGCCACTCTGGTTATTGAACACTTGCATGTGGCTTGTGCGACTGAAGGATTGCATTTAAAATTTTATTTAATATTTAAATTTTTCAGTGTTTATAGACACATGTGGCAAGTGGTTGACTGTAGAAGACAGAACCGATCTTGAATATCTGGGATCAGCAGTGGCCCTCAAGTCAGACACTCTTTTCACTCTATTCTTTTACCTTTCGAGATGAATGTTTCTGCTTTACCCTTTTGGTTTCTGGGATTTAAAAACAAAATCTCCATTAAATTATGATTAAAAATATTTTAAATTCCAATTGATCCTTGAATAACATGGGTTTGAACAGTGTGGATTTATTTTTTTTCAATCAATACTATGTTACTACAGCTTCTGAGGTTTGCTGAGTCCTCAGGATGCAGAACCAGGAATAAGGAGGAATCAGGGCTACAGACTAAGGACTTGAGAATCTGCAGATTTTGATATCTGTGGCAGGTCCTAGGACTAATCACCTGTAGATCTGAGGGATGTCTGTGTTTTATAGCATTTTAGCTAGATAATATATTTTCAGAATATTATAAATGTAATATTAAGTATTTATAATTATATACATACTATCTAGCTAATGTAAATATTAAATATACTATCTATAAAATAGAAAATTAATTTTTTCTTGATAAAAAATTTCTTCATTAAAATAACTTTAAAATATATTACTTAGTAATTTTAGCTAAACCAGAAAGGTTCTTTTTCAAGATATTAGGCTGCTACATTGCTGGAAATGGAAGTTGGAGGTGATACATATGCAGATAACTTAAATGTGGAAAGGAAGCAATCTATGCAAAAATGAGTTCCAAGGGAAGAACTGTGGCAGGAGTAACTTAGAGTATTCAAGAACTTTCAATACAGCAAGTATAACTAGCCTGAAGCAGCAAGGGAAATGAGTAGGGGATTTTGTCAGAGAGATAGGCTGGAGGTAAGTTCTGTTAGAGTCCCTTAGGGCATTGTAAGGATTTTTCGATGATTCCAGTGTTGGTGGAAAACCATTAAGTAATTTGATTGGGGAAGGATGTGATTTGATGTTATATTTTTCAAAGATTACTCTGTTTGTTCTATGGGCTATAGTGGGGGGATCAATAGGGTTTTGAAGTGGTCTGGGTGGGAGATGATAAAGACTGTATGGCTTATCATCTCTGTTCTTAAACATGAAAGCACTGAATACCTTGGTACAGGAATATTATTACCATGTCTTTTATTGCCAGCATCTTTCCATGCCACAGTGCTCTCTTCTCTTCTACAACAGCTGTGAGTCAGGCCACTTGGAAGGTGAATTATTGTAATGGGAATTTTTAATGCCATAATTTTACTTCTGCAAACTCTGCTTCCAGTAATTATTTTCAACATGGTATATTTTAGTAAATTCCACAGTTAGTCTTCTCGGTTAAGGTAATTTCTCATCTAGTTCCACAAATTACCTGGAATATATTATTGAATTAAATAGAGTATCTGGGTGGAAAGGCTGTTTATGGGCAGGGCATCAGTTATTGCACATAAGTACCATTATTCATCATTATGCTCATTACAGTACAAAGGCTTTATCTGCTTTTGACATCTTGCCCTTTAAAGCAACCCTATTTTGGCTGTATGTGGAAGGTTAAAAAGAAGTACAGCCCATTTCTCTAATGATGGTGCTATAGAAGCTAATGGCAGTATAAGCCATTTTAGACAACTAAGAACAACTTGAGTAGTACTTTTAAATACTCTTAGAGAAAAAAATGAAAACCTATCAAGAAGGGAAAAAATGTAAGTTTACTTTATAATCAAAGAGCTTTTACTTCTTTTTACCGTCCTAGATGGAGAGAAAAGGAAATACACCTTGATATGGATAGAATATACATGTGTGTGAAAGAGAGAGAAAGAAAGAAGAGGGAGAGGAAGAATGGGTAATTTTCCTTAGAGAGACCTTGACAGTAGAAATTTTGTATTTTAAGGAATCAGAAGTTGGATTCAAGTATGAGTTCAAGTAGTGATCTTTGTTGAGTGATCTTAGGCTAATCAGTTTATCTCTTGGGCTTCATGCCTTAATATGTCACAGTTCTGCAAGCTATCTTTCCTTAAAGAAGGGAGGTGATCCTTTCCCACTGGAGAAGTGTCTCAGTTGTGGATAAATACTTGACAACTGTGATGTTTGCCTCTGCAGCTGTGATCCCCAGAGGCACTGGCCACAAAATTTTCTGTCTCCTGCTCATGTCATAGGCTATAATCACAACTTTTGGTGATGAAGGTAGTACTAATAGTGAAGTTGAGAGTGCATGAGCTTTAATGTTTATTGTATTTTAAATCTCTTTATTAGGAGAACTATTAAGAATGTCTTGAGAAATAATTTTATTAGAAGATATTTGCAAATGATATCTCTGATAAGGGGTTAATATCTAAAATATACAAATAACTCTTACAACTCAACAACATACAAAACCAAACAACTTGATTAAAAATGGGCAGAGGACATGAATAAACACTTTCCCAAAGAGATATACAGATGACCAATAAATACATGAAAATATGTTCAATCTCATTATTTACCAGGGAAATTCAAATCACAACCACAATGAGATATCATCTCACTCCTGTTCAGTTCAGTTCAGTCTCTCAGTCTTGTCTGACTCTTTGCAATCACATGGACTGTAGCAAAACAGCCTCCACTGTCCATCACCAATTCCCAGAGCTTGCTCAAACTCATGTCCATCGAGCCGGTGATGCCATCCAACCATCTCTTCCTCTGTCGTCCTCTTCTCCTCCTGCCTTCAGTCTTTCCCAGCATCAGGGTCTGTTCCAATGAGTCAGTTCTTCACGTCAGGTGGCCAAAGTATTGGGAGCTTCAGCTTCAACATCAGTCCTTCCAATGAATATTCAGGACTGATTTCCTTTAGGATGGACTGGTTGGATCTCCTTGCAGTCCAAGGGACTCTCAAGAGTCTTCTCTAGTACCACAGTTCAAAAGCATCTATACTGCAGTGCTTAGCTTTCTTTTCTTTTCTTTTTTTTTTTTTTTGGTGCTTAGCTTTCTTTATGGTTCAACTCTCACATCCATAAGGACTACTGGAAAAATCATAGCTTTGACTAGACAGACCTTTGTCAGTCAAGTAATGTCTCTGCTTTTTAATATATTGTCTGGGTTAGTCATAACTTTTCTTCCAAGGAGCAACGTCTTTTAATTTCATGGCTGCAGTCACTATCTGCAGTGATTTTGGACCCCAAGAAAATAAAGTCTGTCTCTGTTTCCATTGTTTCCACATCTATTTGCCATGAAGTGATGAGACTGGATGCCATAATCTTAGTGTTTTGAATGTTGAGTTTTAAACCAACTTTTTCACTCTCCTCTTTCACTTTCATCAAGAGGTTCTTTAGTTTCCCTTCCCTTTCTGCCATAAGGGTGCTGTCATCTGTGTATCTGAGGTTATTGATATTTCTCCCAGCAATCTTGATTCCAGCTTGTGCTTCATCCAGCCTGGCATTTCTCATGATGTACTCTACATATAAGTTAAATAAGCAGGGTGACAATATGTAGCCTTGACGTACTCCTTCCTCAAATTGGAATCTGTCCATTGTTCCATGTCTGGTTCTAACTGTTGCTTCTTGATCTGCGTATGTATTTCTCAGGAGGCAGGTAAGGTGGTCTGGTATTCCCATCTCTTGAAGAATTTTCCATGATTTGTTGTGTTCCATAGAGTCAAAGGCTTTGGCACAGTCAATAAAGCAGAAAGAGATGTTTTTCTGGAACTCTCTTGCTTTTTTGGTGATCCAACAGATGTTGGCAATTTAATCTCTTCCTCTGCCTTTTTAAAATCTAGCTTGAACATCTGGAAGTTCTCAGTTCATGTACTGTTGAATACTGGCTTGGAGAATTTTGAGCACTACTTTGCTAGTGTGTGCGATGAGTGCAATTGTGCTGTAGTTTGAACAGTCTTTGGCATTGCTTTTCTTTGGGACTGGAGTGAAAACTGACCTTTTCCAGTCCTATGACCACGGCTGAGTTTTCCAAATTTACTGGCATATTGAGTGCAGCACTTTCACAGCATCATCTTTTAAGATTTGGAATAGTGCAACTGGAATTTCATCACCTCTACTAGCTTTGTTCGTAGTGATACCTTCTAAGGCCCACTTGACTTCACATTCCAGGATGTCTGGCTCTAGGTGAATGATCACATCATGGTTACCTAGGTCATGAAGATCTTTCTTGTATAGTTCTTCTGTGTATTCTTGCCATCTCTTTTTAATATCTTCTGCTTCTGTTAGGTCCATACCATTTCTGTCCTTTATTGTGCCCATCTTTGCATGAAATGTTTCCTTGGTATCTCTAATTTTCTGGAAGAGATCTCTAGTCTTTCCCATTCTATTGTTTTCCTCTATTTCTTTGCATTGATCACTGAGGAAGGCTTTTTTCTTTCTTTCTTTTTTAAGCTCTCCTTGCTATTCTTTGGAACTCTGCATTCAGATGGATGTCTCTTTCCTTTTCTCCTTTGCCTTTTGCTTCTCTTCTTTTCATAACTATTTGTAAGGCCTCCTCAGACAACCATTTTGCCTTTTTTTTCCTTGGGGATGGTTTTTGGTCACCACCTCCTGTACAGTGGTATGAACCTCCACCCATAGTTCTTCAGGCACTCTGTCTTATTAGATCTAATCCCTTGAATCTGTTTGTCACTTCCACTGTATAATTGTAAGGGATTTGACTTAGGTCGTACTTGAATGGTCTAGTGGTTTTCCCTGCTTTCTTCAATTTAAGTCTGAATTTTGCAATCAGGAGTTCATGATCTGAGCCACAGTCAGCTCCCTGTCTTGTTTTTCCTGATTGTATAGAGCTTCTCCATCTTCGGTTGCAAAGAATATAATCAATCTAATTTCGGTGTTGACCATCTGGTGATGTCCATGTGTGGAGTTGTCTCTTGTATTGTTGCAAGAGGGTGTTTGCTATGACCAGTGTATTCTCTTGGCAAAACTCTGTTATCCTTTGCCCTGCTTCATTTTGTACTCCAAGGCCAAAGTTGCCTATTTGAATTGCTCCTGTTAGAATGACTATTATCAAAAGACAAGAAATAAAAGTATTAGTGATGATGTAGAGAAAAGGCAACCATCATGTACTATTGTTAGGAATGTAAATTGGTAGAGTCACTATGGAAAACAATAGGGATGTGCCTCAAAAATTGTAAATACAACCACCATGTAATCCAGTAATCCCACTTCTGGCTAATTTTCCAAAGGAAAAACACTAATTTGAAAAGGTATATATACCCCTATGTTCATTGCAGCTTTATTTACAATATCCAATATATGGAAGCAATCTAAGGGTCCATTGATAGAGGAAGGGATAAAGAAGATGTGCTATACACAATGGAATATTACTCAGCCATAAAAGCGTGAAATCTTACCATTTGCAACAAGATAGATGGACCTAGATTGTGGTATGCTAAATGAAATAAGACAGGGAAAGAAAAACACTGTTTGCTTTCACTCTTATGTGAATTTCAAAAACAAACCAAACAAACAAAACAAAACTAAACACACTCATAGATACGGAAAACAAACTGGTGATTACCAGAGGGGTAGAAGGTGGGAAGATGAATGAAATGGGTGAGGAAGTTTAAGAGGTACAAACCTCTAGTTATAAAATAAAGAAGTCATGGGATGTAATGTACAGCATAAAGAAATTATCAATAATATTATAACTTTGGTGACAGATAGTAACTAGATTTTTCCTGGTGATCATTTCATAATGTATAAGAATATTGAATCACTATGTTGTACATCTGAAACTAATATAATTTTGTAAGTCAGTTATACTTCAATTAAAAATAAAAAGACTTAACTGCTACTGGGAGACAACCTATGCTCACTCACTGTCTTTGTCTCCAATTTTTATTGGTGATATACTTCTGCAGAATATTGTCTCCTTACAGAAAGGACAGGGTAAAGATGAACTCTTAGATATTTAATTTCAGTGCTGTTTTAAGCTTTCTATTTGTACTTTAGAAATTGGTTTCTGTGATTGCTTTTTTAGGATTAATTAGAGGCAAGAGTGGAAGATGTGATTATAAGAAGGTGCGGGTAAAGGAGAGGGTAACAATAAGTTTCAAGGTTCAGGTGGGGGTGTTTGGAAGAAGAATGAGAGTTGACAATGAGAATGGGAGAGAGGGGAGGACTCATTTTATTTATCCAATAACTGTGTTCTTAATACATACTTATGTCAAGTCGTTCATTCATTTGTTCATCAAATATTTATTAAATTATATTATGCTAGGTGTCAGGGAATCAAATACAAATAGAATATTGTCAAATAGTGAAAAGAGGTCATAGGTTTTCTAGAAGAGATTAAAATAAAATTCTCTGAGTCCAGAGAAAGAGGAAAGTTCTTTGTTATTCCAGAGCAGGTCAGGAAAGACTCTGGGAAGAGGTCGAGAAGGATGCGTACAAGTTTTTTTCCACTGGACAACAAATATTAAGTGAACTCCTACTCTATGGCAGGCCTTCTTCTTGTGTTGGAAATATGACATTAAAAGGTTTAAAGTTTTTGCTCTTGAGGAGTTTTCATTCTGGAAGAGGAAGACAGGAGATTAACATACAGTGTTCCCTTTTCCTTGGTAAGTGTTGTAGAGAAAAGTAAAGCAGAATAACAGGAGTTGAAAATAACAGATAGTGCTATTTTATATGAAGTGTAGAAAATGATGGCTTCATAAAGGAGATGACATTTGAGCAGAAAAATGACAAGATGAGGGTGTAAGCCATATGGATATCTGGGGTGTGAGCACTGCAGACAGAGGAGACAAGTACAAAGACTCAGAAGAAGGTGCCTGTTTGTCATGTATTGTGTACATGAAGGAGGCCATATGGCTGAAGCAAAGCAAACATGAGGGAGAGTGATAGGATGTGAGGCCATAGTGATATCAAGGGGCATATTATGAAAGGTCTTGTAGGTTATGTAAGAGTTTTGGATTTTACTCTAAGCAAGATGAGAAATCACTGGAAAATTTTGAAGAGTGACATGATAAGTATGTTGCTCGGTAAAAAACAGCTTGTGGATGCATTGGAAAGGGAGGCGAGTGATGATGGAAGTAGGGGTAGGTCAGGAGGCTCTTAACAATAATCCAGTTAAAGGATGATGATGGCTTAGACCTGAGTGGTAGCAGCAAACGTAATGCAACGTGGTTAGATTTTGGGTGTAGTGTAAAACTGGAGCCCCAGGGGTTTGCAGTTGGATTGGGTACAGGATGTGAGAAAAAGAGAAGCCAAAGATGAATCCTAGGTTTCTGACATGGAGCAACTGTAAGGTTGATGTGTAATCTTGTGGTGAAGGTGCAGAAAGAGTATGTGTGGAAGGGAGACATGGAAATTAATACTTGTATCTTAATATGTTACAGTTTAGATGTCTATTTATTAGTCATCCATGTGGAGAGGGTAAGTGTTTATTGGCCCTATGAACATGGAGCTCAGGGCAGAAATTAGCCAGTGTCCCTGGATTTTAGATCAACAAATTACAACTCCAGCTCTTGGACAAGGGTAATCTCCTGTTGAATCACTTTAGAGAATACGAAGCCTTTAAACAAAATTTTATGAAGTTCTTCTTCAAGCAGAATTTTGAAACGGTTAGTACAGAAATGTGATAAAGGATATTTGGTATTGAGAATAGAGAAGTGGTTAATGGCAGCAGAACCATTAGAAAAACAGATTTAGAGATCTAATAGGTGAAAAACTTGAAACAGTTTTTTTAATGGAAAGGAGACAGGATCTGTTTAAAGGATTGTATGTGACAGTACAGTTATGCTACAATATTTGCTTAACCCCAAGGAATTCCACTCTCAGTTCTGCTTTTTATGAAATGTTATGTAAAAATGGTGCTCTCTTTCCAAATGTCTAAGTATTTGACAAAATAGTTGGGCAAAGTCTTATATTTTAAACTTCCTAGAGTTATTTTTAAAAATTAGCTTTTAACCCCTAGAGAGTTTTGTTTTTTTTTTTTTAATTTTATTTTAAATCTCTGCTTCCCTGGTGGCTCAGATGGTAAAGAATCTGCCTGCAATGCAGGAGACCTGGGTTCCATCCCTAGGTCAGGAAGATCCCTGGAGAAGGGACTGGTTATCCACTCCAGTATTCATGCCTGGAGAATTCTGTGAACAGAGGTACCTGGCAGGCTACCACCTATGGGGTTGCAATGAGTAGGACATGACTGAGCGACTAATACTTTCATTCACTTTTTTATGAGCGTTTTACTTCCAGGGCTTATCTGCCCTGCCCAGTCCATAGGGAGATATGTGACATAAAGTAAGAATACCATAGTAATGTTTCAATTAGTAAGTGGATGATTTTTATCTCCTTTAAAATGATAATTTATATTATAATGCTTGGAAATATTTTTCAGCATTAACAAGTGTTAAATACAGACTTCATTATGTTATAAAGGTAGGTATGATCAAAAATAGCCTCTTAATTTTCCCACTGTTGAGTATATCTTGCTAGTCTATTTCCTTCTTTTCAAAAAAAATGTACAAAATACAAAGTGGGAAGTATGCTAGATTTTGACAAATGTGACTTCTTGAAATCATTATATCTGAACACAAAGCATCTTTTTTGGGAGGACAATTTCCTAATTTGTTTCCAGTAGTTTTTATGAAACAAGACATAGAAATTCAGTAACCTATCTATTCTACTTCTTTCTAAAATAGAAGGCTAATACATTTGCTGTTGGAGGGGTGAGAGGGAGAGAGGAAGTGAAGTTGGAGAGTAGAGACAGTTTCATCCTGTTGTTTGGACTTAGGAGTGGTGGTAGATTACAAAAATGGCACAGATTCTTCCCATTTCTGTATATATGCCCCTTTGCAATGTGACCTTGCAGTTCCTCCAACAGAAGGTGGCATCTACTTTATCCTGAAGCTGGGTTGTCCATATGACTTCATTTAGCCAATTGGACACTGGTAGACATGACTAAGCAGGGGCTTGAAAAGTGCTTGAGCTTTGCTTCATGGAAGCTCTTCGACAGCCATGTGCTGAAGGATGAGAGGCCGTGTTAAGGAGCCCCAGCCAGCAAACAGCCAGCATCTGGCCAATAGCTTGACAAGCAACAGTCATGTAACTGAGACCAGCCACCAGCTCACCTGCCAGTTGGTGAAAGACGAAGGAGAGGCATTCCCAATTGAGAAAAGTGTTGATCAGAAATATGTACTACAATTGACCCTTGAACAGCATGGGGATTAGGAGCACCTGGGCCCTTGTGCAGTTGAAAATCTGGTTCTGCATCTATAGCTTGAACCAACCATGAATCGTATTCTACTGTGGTACATATTTACTGGAAAAAAAAAAAAATCTGCATTTAAGTAGACCCACACAGTTTAAGTTAAAGGGTCAACAGTGTTTCTAAACCTATATGAAATTTATAGCACAACCTCAAAATGCATAAAGTGCAAGTTGACAGAACTAAAAAGAATAAGAAGAAAATCTACAATTGTGAAAAAATATTTTTTAACACACTGATAGGAAAAATGACCAACAAAAAGAAAGAAAGAAAATTTGGATACAACAATTACAAACTTGGCTTAACTGGCATCTGTAGAACATTGCTCTCAGCTATAGAATATATCTTCCCAAATGACATAGAACACTTAGCAAAATTGACCATGAGCTTGGCCATAAAATAGATCTCAACACCTTTTAAGGGTTACAGTAATATAAAGCATGTTCTCTGACTATAGTGGAATTAATTCAGAAATCAGAAGTATAAAGTAGAAGATTCCATAGGTCAAAGAATAAATCATAGTAAAGGTGAAAAAATATTTTAACTGAATGATACTGAAAACATCATATTTTAAAGCTTATCCAAAGAAGCTTAGATTATATTTCAAGGAAATTTTATGGTCTCCCTTGTTTATATTAGAAAAGAAGAAAAGCTAAAAATCCATGACCTGTGTACTCACCTCAAGAAGTTAGGAAAGAAACAGCAAATTAAACCTAGAAAAGAGAAGAAAGGAAATAAAGACTGGAACAGTTAGTAATGAAACAGTTCAGAGAAAATCAGTTAAAACCAGAAGTTGGTTCTTTGAAAAGACTAATAAAATTGATAAACCATTAGCAAAAATTATCACGAGCAAAAGAGAAAAGGCATAAATTACTAATATGAGGAATAAAAAAAGAGATATGTTTTTAATGTCTTTCGAATGTGTAGATATCAGGAATCTAGCCACAGGGAATAAATGATGATGGACTCGGCCACCTGCCATTAGCAATTTGGATATGATTGATGCAGCTGAAATTGATGAAATGGCTTTGTTTAGACATTCAACTATGTATAGCACATGACTGTGATCCTTGAGTAAAGAAAAATGAGGTGAGTCCCATGGTCACCCCCACCTTCTGAGTGGAGGAGCTTTTCAGGCTCTAGCATAGAGTTCATTCCACCCTGGAGACTGAGGTTAAAGTTTGCAGTCAAAGGCAGCTGGAATCTGTGGGGCACAATGTATCAGGGAGAAGGGACTATTAACTCAAAATGAACTTACGCATCAGATCTGAAACTATGAAACTTCTGGAAGAAAACAGGAGAATATCTTTATGTCCTTAGCGTAGCCAAAGATTTCTTAAATAGAATACAAAATGGATAAATGGAAACAATTGATAAATTGATTTCATAAAATTTTCAAAGCTTTAACTTTTCAGTGACTGTTAAGAAAATGAAAATGCAAGCCGTGGACTGTAAGATTATTTGCTATTCATATAACTGACAATATCCTCATATCCCAAATATATAAGAACTATGTAACACAATAAGAGTTAAAAAAAAAAATAAAAAATTAGGCAAAATTTTAGACAGTTTGCAAAGGAAGATATGTGATTGACCAATAAACTAAGATGAAAGAAACAATTAGCCATTAAAGATATACAAATTAAAACCACAATTAGCTAACACTACACACCCACTAGACTGGCTAAAATCAACAGGATTGGCATAATAAAGCCTTGGTGAGAATATGAAACTCATACGTTGCTCTTGGGAGTGTAAAATTGTATAATCACTTTGAAAAATAATTTGAAAATTCAGTATAAAATTAAAACATTCACTTACTGTACAACCCAGCAAACCCACTTATAGATATTTACCCAAAGGGGTAAATGAATACATTTTCATACAAAACCTTGTATGTGAATGATCATAGCATATTTGTTATAATAGCATAATAACTAAAAACTGGGAGTAACTAAAGCAAGTTATATGTGGAATATCCATAGTATAACACTACAGAGCGAAAAAAAAACCAACCCCAACAAACTAGTGATACATGAAACAACATGGATGAGCTCCAAAAACCTGCTGAAAGAACAAATCCAACGTAAAATGGAATATCAGTCAGTTCAGTTCAGTCACTCAGTCGTGTCTGACTCTTTGTGACCCCATGGACTGCAGCACACCAGGCCTCCCTGTCTATCACCAACTCCTGGAGTTTACCCAATCTCATGTCCATTGAGTCAGTGATGCCATCCAACCACCTCATCCTCTGTCATCCCCTTCTCCTCCCACCTTCAATCTTTCCCAGCATCAGGGTCTTTTCAAATGAGTCAGCTCTTCGCATCAGGTGGTGCAAGTATTGGAGTTTCAGCTTCAACATCAGTCCTTCCAATGAACAACCAGGACTGATCTCCTTTAGGATGGACTGGTTGGATCTCCTTGCAGTCAAGGGACTCTCAAGAGTCTTCTCCAACACCACAGTTCAAAAGCATCAATTCTTCAGTGCTCAGATTTCCTGATATTCCAACTCCCACATCCATACATGACTACCAGAAAAACCATAGCCTTGTCTAGATGGACCTTTGTTGGCAAAGTAATGTCTCTGCTTTTTAACATGCTGTCTAGGTTGGTCATAACTTGCCTTCCAAGGAGTAAGTGTCTTTTAATTTCTGCATAATTGAAATTTCTAGAAAATTCTAATACAGACAAAGTTAATCTATAATAACTGAAAGCAAAACAGTGGTTATTTGTGACCTGGAGGTGAGGATGAGGGTTGAGAGTGACTGATTGTAAAAGGAGATAAACTATTTTGGATAATAAACATTTTCTGTATCTTGATTATAGTGGTGGTTATATGAGTTTGTACATGTGTCAAAGTTCCCTGAAATGTAGTCTTAAGTGGTGTGCATTTCATCCAATGGAAATTGTCTCAATAAGGCTATAAAATGACATTAATAGGAAAATGTTAATAATTATGCCAATAATTAATTATATAATTCTGCCAGTAATTATGAAAAATAGATTTGAATGGGTAAGTTTCTGTAGAACATACTGAAGATGACATAAAAAATCTGAAAGTATTTTAAGAAACACTCTTTTAATTGATTAAACAATATGCTTTTATTTTTTCAATTTAGTTTAAATTGGAGGATAATTGCTTTACAGTGTTGTGTTGATTTCTGCCATACAATAATGTGAGTCCTTCTCACCTCCAAGTCATAATTAATCACTGTTCTGCTTTCTATTAATATAGATTCATTTGTCTGTATTAGAATTTTCTGGAAATGCAAATATGCAGTATATTCCATTTTATGTTGGGCTTGTTCTGACAGCATGTTTTTGGAGCTCATCCATGTTGTTTCATGTTATCAGTAGGTTTTTTTTTTTTTTGTCATTGCTTGGTAGTGTTATATTATGGATATTCCACATTTAACTTGCTTTGGATTATTTCCAAAGTATACATATACCTCCTCCCTCTTAAGCTGCCCTCTCACCCTCCACCTCGCTCAGCTGGGTTAGCACAGAGCACCAGGCTGAGCTCCCTGTGTTATGCAGAAGCTTACCACTAGCTATCTGATTTACCCACAGTAGTGTGTAAGTGTCAATGCTGCTCTCTCAATTCATCCCACTCTCTCCTTCCACAGCGATGTCCACAAGCCCTTTCTCTACATCTGTGTCTCTATTCCTGCCCTGCCCATTTTCCTAGATTTCATATTGATATGATATTTGTTTTTCTTTTTCTGACCTATTTCACTCTGTGTAACAGGTTCTAGGTTCATCCACCTCACTAAAACTGACTCAGTTTCATTCATTTTTATGGCTGATTAATATCTATTTTATATATATACCACACCTTCTTTATCCATTCATCTGCCAGTGGACATCTAGGTTGCCTTCATGTCCTGGCTATTGTAAATAGTGCTGCAATGAACATTGGCTACATGCATCTTTTTGAATTGTGGTTTCCTCAGGATATATGCCCAGTAGTGGGATTTCTGGGTCATATGGTAGTTTTATGCCTAGTTTTTTTTAAGGAATCTCCATAATATTCTCCAGAGATACTCTTAAGAAGGCCTTTTAAGAAATACTTTTAAGGAAATTTCATTTATAATTAAAAGCTTTTCAACAAAGAACCCACAGGCCCAGATGGCTAATTGTTCCAAATATTTATGAAAAAAAAAAAACAAACCCCAAACTTTTATAAAGATATTCCAGAGAATAGAATGAAAGAGAATACTCCCTATTATTTTATGTATTCTTCATTACTTTAATACCAGTATCTCCAAAAACATTATAGAAAAAGAGTAAGTAAAGTAGACTGCTGGAACTGGGGGAGTACAGAAATAGTTTCATGTGTATGTGACACTTGTCACTTGTTTCATTATAAATGTCCCCTACTGTAGTGCTTAGTAAATCTAACATGATATATACAATTCTATGTGGACAAATGTTTAATAAATTTTATGTTTTAGAGCAGCTTTAAGTTTACAGAAAAATTGAGCAGATTGTATAGAGTGCTTGTAATACCCTATCATTCCTGCTCAGTTTCCCCTAGTGTTAGGGTCTTGCATTAGTATGACAATTTTTTACAATTGATAAACCATCATTGATACATTATCATCAACCAAAGTCCCTACTTTACATTAGAATTCTCTTTGTGCTGTGCAATTCTATGGTTTCAACAATGTGACAGATAACGTAATGTCCTGTATCTACCTTTACAATATCATACAGAATAGTTTCACTGCTCTGAAGTTCCCCTGTACTTCATCTGTCCATCTCTTCCATCCCACTCCAAAAATCCATGGCAACCACTGTTCTTTTTTTTTGTCACTGTAGATTTGCCTTTTCCAGAATGTCAGATAGTTGAAATGAGTGTGTAACCTTTAAGACCAGCTTCTTTTATTTAGCAATATTCATTTGAGGGTCTTCCTTGCCTTTTTATTATTTGATAATTCATTTATTTTTAGTGCTGAATAAAATTCCACTGAGTGGATGTGCTTTGTTTTATCCATTTATCAATTGAGGGACATCTTGGTTGTTTCCAACTTCAGTTTGGGGCAATTATGAATAAAGCTGCTATAAACATTTGTGTGAACATAAGTTTTCAACTCCTTAGGGTAAGTACCTAGGAACACAATGGTATTTGTATGATATGTCTATCTTTGTGTGTGTGTTAGTTGCTCAATCATGTCTGATTCTTCGTGACCCCATGAACTGTAGCCCACCAGGCTCCTCTGTCCATGGGATTCTCCAGGCAGGAATACTGGAGTGGGTAGCCATTCGCTTCTCCAGGGCATCTTCCTGACCCAGGGATCAAACCCAGGTCTCCTGTATTGCAGGCAGATTCTTCACTATCTGAGTCACCAGGGAGCCTCCATGTCTATCTTTAGCTTTGTAAACAAAACTACCAAAGTGTCTTCCAAAATGACTGTAACATTTTGCATTCCCTGCGGGAATGATTGAGAGTCCCTGTTTCTCCATATTCAGCATTTGGTGTTATTGTTTTGGATTTTGGCCATGTAACAGGTGTATAATGATATCTCATTGTTTGAATTTGCAACTCCCTAACAAATGAAGTGACTTAGCAGCAATGACATATGACATTGAACATCTTTTCATGTTTACTTGCCATCTATGTATCTTTGGTAAGGTGTCTGTTCATATTTTTTGTCCATCCTTAAATTGGGTTGTTAGGTTTTTTGTTGTCAAATTTTTACATTCTGCATGCAAGTCCTTGATCAAAAAAGTGCTTGGAAAACATTTTTTTCCCAGTTTGTGGCTTATATTTTCATTCTCTTAACAGTGTCACAGAGCAGAAAATTCTGATTTTAATCAAGTTCAAATATTTTCTTCATGAATTATGCTTTTGAGTTGTATCTAAAAGCTCAGTGTCAAGTTCAAGGCCACCTAGATTTTCTCCTATGTCATCTTCTAGAAGTTTTATAGTTTTATGTTTTACAGTTAGATGTATGATCAAATTTTAATTAAATTTTGTGAAAAGTGTAGGACTGTGTTTAGATGATAATTATTACTTTTTGCACCTGGGTGTCTAGTGGTTCTATCACCATTTATTAAAAAGACTGTCTTTTCTCCATTGGGTTGCTTTTGCTCCTCTAATTTTCCTCTCTTGTAATATCTATGTCTTTGTGTGTGCGTGCTAAGTCACTTTAGTCATGTCTGACTCTTTGCGATCCCGTGGACTGTAGCCTACCATGCTCCTCTGTCCATGGGATTCTTCAGGTAAGAATACTGGAGTGGGTTGCCATTTCCTTCTCCAGGGGATCTTCCTGACCAGGAATCAAACTTAAGTCTCCTGCAGCTCCCTCACTGCATATGAATTCTTTACCACTGAGCCACCCAGGAAGCCCAATGTCTGGTTTTGGTATTTGGGTAATGCTGGCATAGTAGAATGAGTTAGGAAGTGTTCCCTCTGCTTCTTATTTCTGGAAGATATAGTGGTGAATCACTATCATTTCTTCCTTAAAAGTGTGGACGAATTCACCAGTGAAGTCATTTTGGCTAGGTGGTTTCTGTTTTGAAAGGTTATCATTTGTTGATTCAATTTTTAAAAATACGTATAAACCTGTTCTGGAGAGGGAAATGGCAACCCACTCCAGTATCCTTGGCAATTATGAACTGCCAATATTTTAAATATGTAACTTAGAAGTATGTTATCTAACCTCCAAATATGAGTTTATTTCCCAGGTATCTATTACTGGTTTCTGTTTTAATTCATTTGTGGCTTGAGAATATACTTTCTATGACTTCTAATCTTTTAAAATACGTACAGATGTATTTGATGGCCAAGAATATAGTCTATCTTGGTGACTATTCCATATGAGCTTAAGAAGAATGTTGTTTTGTTGTTGGATGAAGTGCTTATTTTACGGTGTTTTTGGTTTCTAGCATTTCCTTTTGTTTTTTCTTAGAGTTTCCATCTCTGCTTACATTAACCTATAAGTTTTTCATATTGTCCATTTTCCCTATTAGAGCTCTTAGCATACTAATTGTAGTTATTTTAAATTCCTGGCTTGAGTGCTTGCTTTGACAGCACATATACTAAATTCCTGGCTTGATAATTCTAAAATCATGTCATATCTGAATCTGGTTGTAGAGCTTGATTTGTCTCTTCAGACAAATACAGACATAATGTATTGGGAAATAGAAACTGATAAATAGACCTTTAAGTGTGAGATATTGTTTATTTGGCTAGAAGGTGGGATGTGATTACTGTGTTTAGCTGTAGGTATCAAAAGCTTCAAGTTATTCTAGTATCTTTGTTTTTTGCACCTCTGTCATGTTTGGGTTTTCCTAGAAACTTCTTAAATTGTCAATGTCTTGCAGCTCTCTCAGTTGTAATCCTGTTATTATCCTGGAGCTTCGTCGATAGGTGGTAAGATGTTGGGAAGGGAACATGTTCTATTATCTTATGATTAGATAACCTTTTAATTTTTTTTTAATGGTGAAAGTGCCAGGGCTGTGACTTTTAGAATTTCTTAAGCTTTTTTCCCCTGTCTTCTTCTGTGACTGAAAGACTAGCAGAGGCTGCCATTGGCTAATTGTTTGTCCTTTTCCTGGGTCAGATAAAGTTTTTATAATGTAGTTTCCCTTGGGAGCTGGCCTTTTTTACAAAGAATAGAAAGAAGAATAGAATGCCATAGACATATCACAAAAGGGGTAATTTTTCCCTGTGTATATTTCAAAATGATTACTTTTCCTCCTCTCCCTGTTGGAGGCAAAAGGGGAGTTTTCTCAGATCTTCACCATGACAACCCGCTGGGTCTCTTGGAAGTAAAACTCATGAAAGTGTGGGTTCTCTCTGAAACTGGGCCCCCTGGCATTTTTAACTTTCAAAGTCAGTTAATACTGAGTCTCCAGCAACTCATAAATTATACTATAAGTATACCTATGGGTGCTGGCTCCAGGCATAACTTCTGCTCCTATTGTTGTTCAATCACTAAGTTCTGTCTGACTCTGCAACCCCATGGACTGTAGCACGCCAGGCTTTCCTGTTGTTCACTGTCTCCTAGAGTTTGCCCAAGTTCATGTTCATTGAGTCAGTGATGCTACATAACCATCTCATCCTCTGTTGTCCCCTTCTCCTTTTGCTTTCAGTCTTTGCCAGCATCAGGGCCTTTTCCAGTGAATCAGCTCTTCACATCAGGCAGCCAAAGTAGTTGAGCTTCAGCTTCAGCATCAGTCCTTCCAATGAATATTCAGGGTTGATTTCCTTTGGGATTGACTGGTTTGACCTCCTTGCTGTCCAAGGGACTTTCAAGAGTCTTCTCTAGCACCACAGTTTGAAAGCATCAATTCTTTGGTGCTCAGCCTTCTTTGTGGTCTGAATCTCACATCTGTACATGACTACTGGAAAAACTGTAACTCCTGGCAAGTGGCTATTCTCTATGTTTGCCTAACTCCAGTGTTTGAGGTAGTGGTTTACTATGGGACCTCAATTTTCTGATGAATCTAAGAAGAGTTATTGATTTTTAGTTTGTTCAGAGTTTTTCTTCTGGTAAGGAAGGAGTGACTTCAAATCTCTTAACATGTTGGAGTTAAGATACATATTCCACAGGGATTTTAGACCTAAATATGAAAAACAAAATAACAGAACTACTGTAATAATCACATGCAAATATATCTTCATGACTTGAGATTGACACATATTCTTAAACAGAAAAAGCACCAGATAGAAAGTAAAAGATGGATAAATTGGACTTCATTAAAATTAAAAACTTCTGTACATCAATACATCATTAAGTTAGTAGAAATACAACCACAAAGTAGGAAAAGATATTGCAGTATAAATAAGGATTAATATCCAGTATGCATATAGAAGAAGGAAAGTATGCATATTGGAGAAGGAAATGGCAACCCACTGTAGTATTCTTGCCTGGAGAATCCCAAGGACGGAGGAGCCTGGTGGGCTGCCGTCTATGGGGTCGCACAGAGTCGGACACCACTGGAGCGACTTAGTGACTTAGCAGCAGTAGCAGCAGCAGCATGCTATAGAAGTCCTACATCGAAGACTCAAATTCAGAATGTGAGAACTCTTACAAATCAATAGGAAAAAGAACATTCAATTTACAAAAATGGCCTAAAGTCTTGACCAGGCACATCCCAAGAGGATATCCAAACAGCCATTGAGTCTATGAAAACAACATTAGTCATTTGAGAATCACAAATTAAAAACACAATAAGCGAACTCTGAATGCCCATTAAAATGGCAAATTTAGAAATAAAAACAACTAAAGCCTACAATGTTGACAGTGATGTTGAGCAATGGAAACTCTCATAGGCTTTTAATAGGAGCTTATTTGTACAACCACCTTGGGACATTGTTTGGCAACCTCTACTAAAGCTAACATATGCACTCTTTGACCTGGTAAATCCACTCCTAACTACATACCCAACATAAATGCATCCAAATGTATTTTGGTGTGCACCAAAGACACAGGCAAGAATATTCATAGCAGGATTATTTGTAGTAGCTGACAACAGAAACACCTAGATTCCAATAAAAGTAGAATGCATAAATACATTTTCTTATATGTGTACATGGAATACTCTATTATGAAGATGAACAAATGACTCCTATAATGTTAAGTGAAAGAAGATAGGAAAGAAAAAAAAAAAAAAAGAAGATAGGAAAGAAAGAAAACATACTGTATGATCCCATATATTTAAACTGAAGTGTGTGTACAAAAATAATGTTAGAATCGTGGTTAGCAGAGGTAATGAGAGGGAGAGAGGAAGAGAAGAGCTTCTAGTGAGTGAATAATCTGTGTCCTGATCTAGGTGGTAAACACATGTATTCACTTTGTAAAAATTGATCAAGCTGTTAACTTAGACTGTATGTGTGTCATTCTTCAGTATGAATTTACTTAAAAAAAAAACCGATTATATAGTAATATGTAAAGTGTTCTCCAACACTACACACACACAAGCACAGATACACTGGAAAATCACACACCAAAATGTTAACAGGAAGTATTGATGCATGGTAGGATTTTCGTTTTTGTGAGATTTTTGTTGGTGGTGGTGGTGCATTTTACAAATTTACTCCAATGAACCAAATTCCTTTTGTGGTCAGAAAATATTATAACTATTACTGAAGGAGCTGTGCAGGATGGGTTGGGCAGTGGTAAGACTGGAGGATCAGAAGGCATTAGTAATAGCTATCTGACACATGAAATGGCCTTGAACTGAAATAGGGTGGGGAGCAAGAGTTCAAGAGGAATAACAGGAGGTCAAACTATAAAGAGTTTCAGTTTGAAACATGTTGGGTTGGATTCTCTTTGGCACAACCAGAAAGGGATGTCTTGTAAACAGTTCAAGCTGTTACCTAAGATGTCCATTTTCAATGTTTTCCATGGTTATTATTTGATAGTTGACTCTACTTGAATAAAAAGTGAGTCAGCAAATGAAACAATTTTACCTATAACAAATTCCTTTACTTCCTGGCCCTTTGCATTCACAAATAAGGTGTTTTTATATCATATAAATGAGAATCAAGAAACTTAATGAGCATCATGCTCTTCACCGGTGCTTTATCCCCCTTAAGGTTAATTTTTAGGGCATAAATTACCCCTCAGAAAAAAGGCACATATTCTTGCAAGAACTATAGAACTACAGGAAATGAAGATTAATTGGCTGAGAGGTATAAGTGCATCATCATTAAAGAGTCTGGAGTTCAAAAACAAAAGAATTGTACTATTGGAGTCCCAAGGTAATTATATAACTAAGAAATATTTTCCCGGAGGAGCCAAGATGGCGGAGGAGTAGGACGGGGAGACCACTTTCTCTCCTACAAATTCATCAAAAGAATAACTGAACGCAGAGCAAACTTCGCAAAACAACTTCGGATCGCTAGCTGAGGTCATCGGGCGCCCAGAGAAGCAGCCCATTGTCTTCGAAAGGAGGTAGGACAAAATATAAAAGATAAAAAGTGAGACAAAAGAGCTAAGGACGGAGATCCGTCCCGGGAGCTCCTAGGCGGCATTGCTTGGGGTAGGGTCCGGGACGAGTGCCCTGAGGACAATCGGAGGGAGCTTCTGTGAGGTGCCAACTTGAACTGTGGGAGACCAAAAGAGAGAGAGTAAATTAACCGGCCCGAACACACTGCCGGCCGCTCGCAGAACAAAGAGACCGAGAGGGTCCAGAGAGGAGCTCGCAGGCTGCGGACTGGCCCAGCCCCGCCGGAGGCAGGAGGCAGGGGGGAGGGGAAGGTCGCGGCGAGACACAGGGCGCAGGCACCCGACCGGCGCGGGCGGGGACTGGGGCTGGGGACGCGGAGGGCGGAAGGCGCGCGCGCCCGACTGGCGCCAGTGGAAACTGAGACTGGGTCCGCGGAAGGGAGGGGGCGCGCCACACCTGGGTAGAGTGCGCCCACCAAGCCCCTGGCTGCCTGGACCGCTCTGACGGGGAAGGCACAGAGAGCAGGCGCAGCTTTTCCTTCCGCGCTTTTGTGGAACACCCGAGGGCTGGAGCCTCGCGCAGCGCGGGGCGCGCTCCATATAGAACAGCCGGGAGCCTGAGCAGCACAGACGGAGAAAGCAGCGTCAGCCCCTCCCGGCAGCCTCAGCCCATCCCGGCGGCGCAGGCCTGTCCCCACGGCGCCAGCCCCTCCCTGCCCCGCAGAGCGACGGAGCTAGCTACCTGGGTGAGAGTCCACCTCCGCCTGCCTGTGTCAGGGCGGAAATGAGGCTCTGAAGAGACCGGCAAACAGAAGCCAAATAAACAAAGGGAACCGCTTCAGAAGGGACTGGTGCAACAGATTAAAATCCCTGTAGGAAACGCTGACTACACCGGAGGGGCCTGTAGATATCGAGAAGTGTAAGCTGGAACGAGGAGCTATCTGAAACTGAGCCGAACCCACACTGACTGCAACAGCTCCAGAGAAACTCCTAGATATAATTTTACTTTTTTCTCTTTTTTTTTTTTTTTAATTTTTTAAAATTTTTTTTCCTTTTTTTCTTTTTTCTTTCTTCTCTTTTATTTTCCTTTAAAATCCCCTATTACTCCCCCATTACTCCTTAACTTTCATTTCCACAGACTTTTACGATTTTTTAATTAGGGGGGGGGAAAATTTTTTTTTTCTTTCTTTTTTTTTTCTTTTTCTTTCTTTCTTTTTTTTTTCTTTTTTTTCCTTTCCTTTTTCTCTTCTATTTTCTATTTTTCTTTTTCTCTTATTTCTTTTAAAGTCCTCTAGTACTCCTCTACTACTCCTTAATTTTCATTTTCACTACACTATAACCTTACAAAAAAAAAAAAGAAGAGAAGCCCTATTTTTAAACCGAAGATTATTCTCTCCCAATCTTGACTCTCTGTTTTCTACCTCAGAACACCTCTATTTCCTCCTTTCCCCTTCTCTTCCCAATCCAATTCTGTGAATCCTTGTAGGTGACTGGGCTACGGAGAACACTCTGGGAACAGACAGCTGCGTAGATCTGTCTCTCTCCTCTTGAGTCCCCCTTTTTCTCCTCCTGTTCATCTCTATCTCCCTCCTCCCTCTCCTCTTCTTCATGTAACTCTGTGAACCTCTCTGGGTGTCCCTAACGGGGGAGAATCTTTTAGCCATTAACCTAGAAGTTTTCTTATCAGGGCTGTATAGTTGGAGAAGTCCTGAGACTACAGGAAGAATAAAACTGAAATCCAGAGGCAGGAGACTTAAGCCCAAAACCTGAGAACACCAGAAAACTCCTGACTACATGGAACTTTAAGTAATAAGTGACCGTCCAAAAGCCTCCATACCTACACTGAAACCAACCACCACCCAAGAGCCAATAAGTTTTAGAGCAAGACATACCACGCAAATTCTCCAGCAACGCAGGAACATAGCCCTGAACATCAACATACAGGCTGCCCAAGGACACACCTAACACATAGACCCATCTCAAAACTCATTACTGGGCACTCCATTGCTCTCCAAAGAGAAGAAATCAAGTTCCATGCACCAGAACACTGACGCAAGCTCCCCTAACCAGGAAATCTTGACAAGCCAATTGTCTAACCCCACCCACTGGGTTAATCCTCCACAATAAAAAGGAACCACAGACCTCCAGAATACAGAAAGCCCACTCCAGATACAGCAATCTAAACAAGATGAAAAGGCAAAGAAATACCCAACAGGTAAAGGAACATGAAAAATGCCCACCAAGTCAAACAAAAGAGGAGGAGATAGGGAATCTACCTGAAAAAGAATTTAGAATAATGATAATAAAAATGATCCAAAATCTTGAAAACAAAATGGAGTTACAGATAAATAGCCTGGAAACAAAGATTGAAAAGATTCAAGAACTGTTTAATAAAGACCTAGAAGAAATAAAAAAAAGTCAATTAAAAATGAATAATGCAATGAATGAGATCAAAAACACTTTGGAGGGAACCAAGAGTAGAATAACGGAGGCAGAAGATAGGATAAGTGAGGTAGAAGATAAAATGGTGGAAATAAATGAAGCAGAGAGGAAAAAAGAAAAAAGGATCAAAAGAAATGAGGACAACCTCAGGGACCTCTGGGACACTGTGAAACGCCCCAACATTCGAATCATAGGAGTTCCAGAAGAAGAAGACAAAAAGAAAGGCCATGAGAAAATACTCGAGGAGATAATAGCTGAAAACTTCCCTAAAATGGGGAAGGAAATAGCCACCCAAATCCAAGAAACCCAGAGAGTCCCAAACAGGATAAACCCAAGGCGAAACACCCCAAGACACATATTAATCAAATTAACAAAGATCAAACACAAAGAACAAATATTAAAAGCAGCAAGGGAGAAACAACAAATAACACACAAAGGGATTCCCATAAGGATAACAGCTGATCTATCAATAGAAACCCTCCAGGCCAGAAGGGAATGGCAGGACGTACTGAAAGTAATGAAAGAGAATAACCTACAACCTAGATTACTGTATCCAGCAAGGATCTCATTCAGATATGAAGGAGAATTCAAAAGCTTTACAGATAAGCAAAAGCTGAGAGAATTCAGCACCACCAAACCAGCTCTTCAACAAATGCTAAAGGATCTTCTCTAGACAGGAAATGCAGAAAGGTTGTATAAACGTGAACCCAAAACAACAAAGTAAATGGCAACGGGACCACACCTATCAATAATTATCTTAAATGTAAATGGGTTGAATGCCCCAACCAAAAGACAAAGATTGGCTGAATGGATACAAAAACAAGACCCCTATATATGCTGTCTACAAGAGACCCACCTCAAAACAAGAGACACATACAGACTAAAAGTGAAGGGCTGGAAAAAAATATTTCACGCAAACGGAGACCAAAAGAAAGCAGGAGTCGCAATACTCATATCAGATAAAATAGACTTTCAAATAAAGGATGTGAAAAGAGACAAAGAAGGACACTACATAATGATCAAAGGATCAATCCAAGAAGAAGATATAACAATTATAAATATATAGGCACCCAACATAGGAGCACCGCAATATGTACGGCAAACACTAACGAGTATGAAAGAGGAAATTAATAGTAACACAATAATAGTGGGAGACTTTAATACCCCACTCACAACTATGGATAGATCAACTAAACAGAAAATTAACAAGGAAACACAAACCTTAAATGACACAATGGACCAGCTAGACCTAATTGATATCTATAGGACATTTCACCCCAAAACAATCAACTTCACCTTTTTCTCAAGTGCACACGGAACATTCTCCAGAATAGATCACATCCTGGGCCATAAATCTGGTCTTGGAAAATTCAAAAAAATTGAAATCATTCCAGTCATCTTTTCTGACCACAGTGCAGTAAGATTAGATCTCAATTACAGGAAAAAAATTGTTAAAACTTCAAACATATGGAGGCTAAATAACACGCTTCTGAATAACCAACAAATCATAGAAGAAATCAAAAAAGAAATCAAAATATGTATAGAAATGAATGAAAATGAAAACACAACAACCCAAAACCTATGGGACACTGTAAAAGCAGTGCTAAGGGGAAGGTTCATAGCATTACAGGCTTACATCAAGAAACAAGAAAAAAACCAAATAAATAACCTAACTCTACACCTAAAGCAATTAGAGAAGGAAGAAATGAAGAACCCCAGAGTTAGCAGAAGGAAAGAAATCCTAAAAATCAGGGCAGAAATAAATGCAAAAGAAACTAAAGAGACCATAGCAAAAATCAACAAAGCTAAAAGCTGGTTTTTTGAAAAAATAAACAAAATTGACAAACCATTAGCAAGACTCATTAAGAAACAGAGAAAAACCAAATTAACAAAATTAGAAATGAAAATGGAGAGATCACAGCAGACAACACTGAAATACAAAGGATCATAAGAGACTACTACCAGCAGCTCTATGCCAATAAAATGGACAACTTGGATGAAATGGACAAATTCTTAGAAAAGTATAACTTTCCAAAACTGAACCAGGAAGAAATAGAAGATCTTAACAGACCCATCACAAGCAAGGAAATTGAAACTGTCATCAAAAATCTTCCAGCAAACAAAAGCCCAGGACCAGATGGCTTCACAGCTGAATTCTACCAAAAATTTAGAGAAGAGCTAACACCTATCTTACTCAAACTCTTCCAGAAAATTGCAGATGAAGGTAAGCTTCCAAACTCATTCTATGAGGCCACCATCACCCTAATTCCAAAACCAGACAAAGATGCCACAAAAAAAGAAAACTACAGGCCAATATCACTGATGAACATAGATGCAAAAATCCTTAACAAAATTCTAGCAAACAGAATCCAACAACATATTAAAAAAATCATACACCATGACCAAGTGGGCTTTATCCCAGGAATGCAAGGATTCTTTAATATCCGCAAATCAATCAATGTAATACACCACATTAACAAATTGAAAGATAAAAACCATATGATTATCTCAATAGATGCAGAGAAAGCCTTTGACAAAATTCAACACTCATTTATGATTAAAACTCTCCAAAAAGCAGGAATAGAAGGAACATACCTCAACATAATAAAAGCTATATATGACAAACCCACAGCAAGCATCACCCTCAATGGTGAAAAATTGAAGGCATTTCCCCTGAAATCAGGAACAAGACAAGGGTGCCCACTCTCACCACTACTATTCAACATAGTGTTGGAAGTTCTGGCCACAGCAATCAGAGCAGACAAAGAAGTAAAAGGAATCCAGATAGGAAAAGAAGAAGTAAAACTCTCACTGTTTGCAGATGACATGATCCTCTATATAGAAGACCCTAAAGACTCTACCAGAAAATTACTAGAGCTAATCAATGAATATAGTAAAGTTGCAGGATATAAAATTAACACACAGAAATCCCTTGCATTCCTATATACTAACAATGAAAAAACAGAAAGAGAAATTAAGGAAACAATACCATTCACCATTGCAACAAAAAGAATAAAATACTTAGGAGTATATCTACCTAAAGAAACAAAAGACCTATACATAGAAAACTATAAAACACTGATGAAAGAAATCAAAGAGGACACAAACAGATGGAGAAACATACCGTGTTCATGGATTGGAAGAATCAATATTGTCAAAATGGCTATTCTACCCAAAGCAATCTATAGATTCAATGCAATCCCTATCAAGCTACCAACGGTATTTTTCACAGAACTAGACCAAAGAATTTCACAATTTGTATGGAAATACAAAAAACCTCGAATAGCCAAAATAATCTTGAGAAAGAAGAATGGAACTGGAGGAATCAACCTGCCTGACTTCAGACTCTACTACAAAGCCACAGTCATCAAGACAGTATGGTACTGGCACAAAGACAGAAATATAGATCAATGGAACAGAATAGAAAGCCCAGATATAAATCCACGAACCTATGGACACCTTATCTTTGACAAAGGAGGCAAGGATATACAATGGAAAAAAGACAACCTCTTTAACAAGTGGTGCTGGGAAAACTGGTCAACCACTTGTAAAAGAATGAAACTAGAACACTTTCTAACACCATACACAAAAATAAACTCAAAATGGATTAAAGATCTAAATGTAAGACCAGAAACTATAAAACTCCTAGAGGAGAACATAGGCAAAACACTCTCCGACATAAATCACAGCAAGATCCTCTATGACCCACCTCCCAGAATATTGGAAATAAAAGCAAAACTAAACAAATGGGACCTAATGAAACTTAAAAGCTTTTGCACTACAAAGGAAACTATAAGCAAGGTGAAAAGACAGCCCTCAGATTGGGAGAAAATAATAGCAAATGAAGAAACAGACAAAGGATTAATCTCAAAAATATACAAGCAACTCCTGCAGCTCAATTCCAGAAAAATAAATGACCCAATCAAAAAATGGGCCAAAGAACTAAACAGACATTTCTCCAAAGAAGACATACAGATGGCTAACAAACACATGAAAAGATGCTCAACAGCACTCATTATCAGAGAAATGCAAATCAAAACCACAATGAGGTGCCATTACACGCCAGTCAGGATGGCTGCTATCCAAAAGTCTACAAGCAATAAATGCTGGAGAGGGTGTGGAGAAAAGGGAACCCTCTTACACTGTTGGTGGGAATGCAAACTAGTACAGCCGCTATGGAAAACAGTGTGGAGATTCCTTAAAAAACTGGAAATAGAACTGCCATATGACCCAGCAATCCCACTTCTGGGCATACACACTGAGGAAACCAGATCTGAAAGAGACACGTGCACCCCAATGTTCATAGCAGCACTGTTTATAATAGCCAGGACATGGAAGCAACCTAGATGCCCATCAGCAGATGAATGGATAAGGAAGCTGTGGTACATATACACCATGGAATATTACTCAGCCATTAAAAAGAATTCATTTGAACCAGTCCTAATGAGATGGATGAAGCTGGAGCCCATTATACAGAGTGAAGTAAGCCAGAAAGATAAAGAACATTACAGCATACTAACACATATATATGGAATTTAGAAAGGTGATAACGATAACCCTATATGCAAAACAGAAAAAGAGACACAGAAATACAGAACAGACTTTTGAACTTTGTGGGAGAATGTGAGGGTGGGATATTTCAAAAGAACAGCATGTATACTATCTATGGTGAAACAGATCACCAGCCCAGGTGGGATGCATGAGACAAGTGCTCCGGCCTGGTGCACTGGGAAGACCCAGAGGAATCGGGTGGAGAGGGAGGTGGGAGGGGGGATCGGGATTGGGAATAAAGACCTGCCCTCTGTAGTTGAAATAAAAAAAAAAAAAAAAAAAAAATATTTTCCCTCCTTATCTATATGTACACCCAATGTGAATCAAGAGAAAAGATACTGAGATAGAAGAACGAGGCCTTAATAACATTTTTGAGGTTACACAGTAAAAACTTCTCTTTATCAAGAAAACCTAATTAGGTGATGATATATGAGCTACTTTAGGTATGTAAGTAGCTACCCCAACTCCCCAGGAGTTCATGAGTGACTCTAACACATACATTATTTTTTATATAACATTAGTCTTTAAATAACAGTCATTTGTAGCACAAGTGGCAATCTGAATAGACCATCGTCCGTATATGTCACATGAATAAAGAATGTATTAATAATAGAAGTCCAAATATTAAGCCATTACACAGTTGAGTGTGCCAAATCTTATTGCTAGATTTGCTTGATTGAAAAAACTATTCCTCTTTCTCAGTGTCCCACACAATTTCACAACATAATCCCTAGACTCGATGACCAGAATGGTGGCAGTGTCAGTTAGGATTTGGTTGTTAAGTTTGAATTTATGACCAAATTGTTGGTGAAAGCATTTTGTATTCCTAGGTAGTCAGTACACAACAGATCACCTTGTACTTTTTTGGTTATGATGTTATCACTGTCCCTGCTTTAGGCAAAAAAGCTGATAAAGAAGTTAAGTATTTTCTGAAATCATGTTGTGAGTTATTCAGTGATGGAGTTTGGACTGGTACCGGGAACTTCTAGGTTTTGATTCAAGACATGTATGTTCTCTAATAGAAATGTTTTTAAGTTTTTCAAAATTGCAATAAAGTGGAAACAATGGCAGGCTTTTTCTTTTTGAAGAAAATTTCAATAGTCTTTATGTAAATAGCTGACAACTTAAAAATGAAACCAGGTTGAAACCTAGAGCAAGAGTGCAAAGTCCAGGTTTGTTGTACAAATTGAGTGAAATACAAATTAAAAAATAAGCATAAGCAGGGAGAAGTTAAATGGGGATACTAAAGAATATGTCACTAATCCCCACATCTTTCCTGCTCTTCTACTCAGCTTACAATTTTCACCTTCTTTTTCCATTTTTCCTGATGGGATTCAGCTACAACAATGGAAAGTGGAAGAATCAATTTTGACGCCTAGTAGAGAAAGACAGGAAGGAAGAACAAACAAATTAAGTAATTAAGAAAGAAAGGAAGGAAGAAAATGGAAGAGGGGGGAGGCAAAGAAAAAAGGAAAGAAGGGAGAGAGGGGAGGAAGGAAGGAAAATCTGGACACGGATCTGATATAACAGAAGTAGACTAACTTCCAAAGGTCTAGGTCACATGGGTCCTGATTTTAGAGAAATTCTGTCCACACCTTGAGAGGATTTTGACTAAAAAGTATAATGCTTAACATTCTGTTGTGACTGTTCAATGATGCAAAGCAGTTTTAGCAATGTATTAAAGGTCAAAATTGTTTCTTTTAAAAATATAAGGATATGAATCCTTCTTTGTCAAGCTCATTAACAGAAAATGATATCTTTATTATTTGTCAGGGAATTTCCAATCAATTACCATCTAATGCAAAAATAATTCCAGGAGCTAAGATTAAGTATTGTTTAAATTATGGAACCAAGCCTTATAGTCAGACATGACCTCAATAATGCAAATTTATTTGTGAATAGCTGGGAAGACTGATTCATTTATAACAACAGACAGTGTCAGGAGAAGATTAAAATATATATGCACCACATAGATGAAATAATTGTAATCAGGACAGTGGAATTACCACAATTGGAGAATTTCACTGAATAGCTGAATTTCATGTATAACACAATCAAATCTTCTGTCTCATTCAGTCTCACCAGTGTTCATTTCCTGGGTGTTCTGATTAATTTAAACTATGGTTAATTGAACACTGAAATATTCGAGTAACTATAGACAGGAACAACTTACTATGGACAATTTCCACCTATTTTCTAAAGACTCAGACACCATATAGATAGAATAAGACAGGTGAGGTGAATTGTGTTTTTACTAAATGTCTGTCATGGAAGTAGAGATTTTATCTGTGAAGATGTCAAAACAGAAGCTTAAAAAACACTAAGGTTAAAGCATTCGTTTGAAAAAATGAAATATAAATAGTTATGAATGACTTTTAGTGTTCTTTGGTAGAAAAGATTTTAAACAATTTTCAAGTTGCCATCCTGAACTAGGCTTTCATTCATGTGTTATTTTCTTATAAATGGAATTTGCCTATTCAAGTGCACTTTAAAAATGAGTCATTCTTTTCATCATACTAAATTAGAACATTTTCCAGTAAAAGGTTTTAAATTAGAAATTTTTATAAAATAAGTATCCATACTTAGATGTTTATAGATTTATTGATTCTCAGTTTTCAGATGGAGACAGATAATTAATACACTGGTGGCTTCAACTTACACATTCCCCCACTGTACCCCATGTCCACAACCCCTTTGACTAAATTGCTCAGTAGTTCTACTTTGCTCACAGAGACATCAGACAATGTTTTCACTGTGTAAATAACTGGAATGTTGATATTCCCATAGTGTTAGCATTTAATGTTGATGAAGTTAGTGGCATAGGGCAAGTTATTTCTTCAAGTAACATATCTTCCTTTGACCAAAATGTGAAAGCCAGTCCCAGCCAGCTCACTCTGTTATTGGAGCAATATATTGGCAGTCATAGAATGACAACCCCTAAGGATTTATTAATTAAAGCTGTCTTACATGAATTCACACAATTCTGAACCTACATAATCTTTAGCAACCCTTTACAGCTGTTACTGCTTTAATGGTGATGTAACTAATGTAAACATTTATCAGTAATATCAATGTGTTATAACATGCTCACATATATTATGCCTTCATCCTTGTGACCATAAGCCAGTGGCATGTTTTCCTGATTGGAGTCAACCATCATTAGATACTCCAGAACATCTGAAATTGTTGAGACAGGATTTATTGAGGACTCTGAGGTCTGCCAGTAATTATTAAGGAGGTTATCAGCAAGATAAGAGATAGGACACTAAAGAGTGGTAAGTCTTGCTGTTTACACTGGAAATAATAATCCTACAAAAGGCATGAAAATATTGAATGTGAGAGCTGGAAGTAACCTTGGTCTATCCAGGCTAATATGCCTATTTTACAGGCAAGGAGCCAGACTGTTTCGTTGACTACTGCACAGTCACGCATCCAGTGAGGGAATGGTCTCTAGGATCCCAAGTCAAAAACAACATGGCTGAAAATAGAGGAAGTGAGAAGTAGATGAATCAGTTCTCAAGACTGTAATAAGGCTGTGACGGAAGGACATTGGAAGAGCAGTGAAAAAGCAACAATATGTGGCACTCAGCAGAGGTTGTTGGAGGGAGGGGTCTTTTTTGTATCTGCACCCTTTCCCTACCACATCAAGCATGGCTGTCTCTCTGCAGTATTAGCATCTGGACATGTGTTTGTTTCAAGTCCTACAGTCTTTCTGTCTTTAGGAGCTCTCTGGTCACTTACAGGCCGTGTGTGTGTCTGTGTGAGTATGTATGTGTGGTTATTTATATTTTGACCATTGCCCTCATTTACTTACCTCCAGCATAAGAGCACTGGGGCTTCCCAGGTGGCACTAGTGGTAAAGAACCCACCTGCCAGTGTAGGAGATGTAAGAGGTGCAGGTTCCATCTCTGGGTGGGAAAGATCCCCTGGGGGAGGGCATGGCCACTCACTCCAGTATTCTTGCCTGGAGAATTCCATGGACAGAGGAGCCCGGTGGACTACAGTCTACAGGGTCACGAAGAATCAGACACTACTTAGCGACTAAACACATATGCACAGCATAACGGCAACAGATTGAGAATTAAAAAAAAAAATCCTGTAACATGCAACAACTTGGATGAACCTGGAGAATATGATGCTGAGTGAAATAAGCCAGTCACAGAAGCACAAACACTGCCAGCTTCCCCTTCTATGAGGTATAATATCTAAAATAGTCAAGCTCGTAGAAGCAGAGTAGAATGGTGGTTTCTAGAAACTTGAATATAAAGTTTGTCATGCAAGATGAGTAAATTCTAGAACTGTGTACATCATGTGCTCCTAGTTGACAACCTTGTATTGTACACTTAAAAGTCTGTGTAAGAAGGTAGGTCTCATTTGTTTACCACAATAAAGTTTAAAATAAATAAATATACAAGCAAGTAAATCATAAATTTCTTCTAATCTCAAAGAATGTATTCAAATTTAAGGATGGATCAAAAAGAATACTACCACCGTTATTTAAAGAAAAACTAAAATATTTTAGATATTTTGCTGATTATCTTTCCATTAACTCAACCAGGGTTTGAGCTGAGGAGGTTAATGAAATATTATACAGTGTTCCCTAATCTGTTTATTTCCTCTTTTTGTTTTTTTGTAGGAACTAATGGAGTCTTTGAGTAGCTGCTTCAGGAAGATAATGAAACTCATGATTTAGGGCTGTAGAAGAACCCACAGGAGGAAGTTTCACATTTGGTGAGTCAAATACAATTTTTGCAGGGCTTTCTGCTTTCAGAAACCCCTGAAATTTGCTTAGTGGTTTTGTGATTCAGTGGGCATATCAAATATTGAAAAGCTACCAGTGAACAGAATGGTAAATTCTCTTTCAAAGGCAGTCAGAGGCCCTCTAAAAATTTGCTGTTCTAAACCTACTGCAAAATCAAAATTACTCAAAAGAACAACCATCCCCAAATGTTTGTTTCTCTTGTCAGTGAGCCAAGATGAATGGTAAGTTCAAAAGGTCTTAGTGTTACTGCTTTGTCCATCCATCCGTTTATCCATTCATCCAGCCACAGTCTATTATCTTCACGATTTGAGGCTGGGTGGTATCCTAGAATATTCTAGATACAGTAAAGCAACAGAATGCTCACTTTGACTTAAGATGGCCTAAGTCTTTGATGCCTTTTCAATAAAATATGCTGTAGAGAATATAATGACTAAACATAGTCCTGCTAAAGCAGAGCAAAATAGGTATGAGTTATTAAGCCTTGGCTGTCTTTGAATTTTTAGTGACATATGTTGTAAGTTGTTTTGTTCAATGCAAGTGACTACATTGTTTGTTAAAAATTTAAATTTTTCTGACAAACCAGAAGTACCCTTTCCAAGTCCGAGTGTTTGGTGCATATTCTTCCCAATGGGAATATGTACCTTTTCATAGTTTTTATGTCAATAGGCTCATAATTTATGTTGTTCTGGAATCTGGCTTTTTTCACTTACTATATTCAGCTGATACGTCCTTGATCATTGTAGTTATTCCCCCGATCTCTCTGTGGTTAGTAAGAAATGTCCTTTTATCTTTGGTTTAATAATCACATTCATACATTAGGCAGAAAGAGGAACTATATTAATATTCATTTTGTCATAATGGTGAATATTGTGAGGCAATTGTAGAGGGATTGCCAAATTACCAACCTTTACTGAAGAGTGGAAGAAGTAACAAAGGCAAAAGTGTCAACCTCATTGTCTGTGCTGAGAAGTTAAAATGGCAGTTCTCCTGTTAGTGTCGTCACTGGGGAAAACACTGTCTGAACTTTATAGTGACTGACACGTGGGATTGAGACAGACAATTCAGATCCTCTTGTGGGCTAACTTTCAGGTCTGATTAGTTCTGTGGCTGAGAGGGTTAACCTTTGCTGAGAACAAGAGCCTTGGTAAAAGAGAGACCATTTGAAACCCAGCAACGCTGAGTGCAGTTATTTCAGTACTTTTCCTCCTCTCTTCAGCATGATTAATCTGTTGCTATTTCACCCATATATTTTATATTGAAATCTTAATAGTTTTCTAATAGATTTCCAAGAATGAAAGAAACTAGCTGACCTGTTTCCTTCGTTTTGTTAATTCTCTTGCCTGCTTTGCACTCTGGTGAAAAGATGTTGATGCCTACCCTCTCCAGATGCCCTGATGAATTATGTCATTATAAATGGCATATTATAACTGGGCCTCTGCAACCACAGGGGGAAGAATTCAATTTCATTCACAAAGAACCCTGAAGCAGTTTTAACTCTTGCCTCAAATGCTTGGAGTTGGTTGACTTCACCAGTTGTGATCAGTCCTGGTTGGAATGCAGCCTCATTACACAACTTCAGGACCAAATCCTGGCTTCTCAGTGTTAACCAAAGCTGCCCTCTTCCTCAGAGACCTGAACCCCCTCCCACAACCCAGGGGAGTGTAAACAAATCCCTCTCTCTCAGAGTTACATGAAAAGCCAAGTCATCATCTGACACAATAAAAATAAGCCGGTGAAGGAAAGAACCAATCAAACCTCTTTGATTCTGCGACTTAGGGAAAGCACTTAGGAAACCTCATAGTCTGCCCATCAGAGGGGAAAAAAAGGCTCCAATTAAATGGGAAGAGTACTCATTTTAAGCACTCTAAAATGTTAAGATTTTTAAAATACAGTGCTTAACGTTCTGTAGAGCTACAACAAAGAATACACTAACCTTAGTATTACACACCGTTTCTGCTAAGCCATTTTGTAATGTACCTTAAAAAAATGTCATGCTTTCTCACAATAAAATGCCCCCACCTCCCTTGCTGATGGCCCGCACATTCCCAGGCATGTGAATTGTTTAAGTTTGAAGTTTCAGTGAGGCTGGGAGCTTGAAGGTAAAGCTCATGCCAGTTATGTTGTTGCATGATGCTTAGAACTATTACTGCTGAAAGGCTTATTTTCTATCAGGATATTTTCTCTGTATGACTTTGGCAGAATAGACCACTTTTTGTCAGGTCAGTTTCATCTATGCTGTCTTTGTTCTGGAAAGTAGGATTAATCACCTGTTAGTCCTTTTTCTTCTGTTTTTACCCATACAACATGATGCTTCCTCTTCTTTAATAAACCATCATGCCCTTGCCTTCCATCCATTGAAACCTATTATTGGTAGTTTAATCTATTTATTCTGGTATTTCACTATATTAATTTTTTCTACTTTTTACATGGCTGTGGAAATTCTTTGCTATTCCCCTCCTCATACATTGAAGCTAGAACCCTTCCAAAACTCTTGAGTAGAATAACAAGAGCACTGTCCACTGGAATGAAATATTAGGAAAAAGTCAGAGATTTTTTTTTAAAAGAAAGAAGAGAGGTTTTAAGAATACTTTAGGACTGTAGGAAAAGAGAAAATACAATTACCATAGCTATATTAGAATTATAAAACTTTAGAGGTAAAACAAGAACCTGAGAGACAATCTATTTACCCCTTCATTTTACAAGTTAAGAGATAGAGGCATAAAGAAAAGAAGTCTGTGCCAAATCATATACCTAATGAGTAGCAGAGGGACTGAAACTGCTGTTTGGTTGAGTCAGATGTCTTCCAATTTTACATGTTGAATTTGGGATGCAGCATTTTAACACTCAGCAGTGGGTCAAACATAGTGTTTTAAAGTATATATTTTTTTGAATTTTTAAATCTGTGGTAATGTGTCCTAAATATATAATTGTAATATAAATTTAGAAAAGCACTCAAAGGGCTATTTATGCCGATTGCATAAATGATATACTCTAAAAAAATTATGAATATGTATTACCATTTTTAATGGTGTCATAGGTCTCTAACGAGAATTGTTTTGTGTGTGTGTGTGTAAGTACACAAATTCCTTTGTGAGAGACCATGGAGCAAATGGGTTTAGATACAATCAAAATCTTGCTAACTCTTTTGTCTATTTCTGGCATTCACTTTGACCAGAATAGCTTTTTGAAGTTTAGAAGTGTTTGCTCTCTTTCCCTAGTTGGTGATTATATATCCAACGACAGTTTAAACTGAAGTAGGAATGTGGGGCAGGTTAATTGGTCTGTTTGTGCTGTCCATCTTTCTACCGATGGATCTGCTTGGGTTTGAGGGAGTAATAAATAGTACCAGCACCTGTTTATCCTCCCCAGTTTCTGTACAAAATAAATAAGCCAGAAGAGCCAGAGCCTTCCTCCTTTCTGAGGGAGAGGAAAAGTGCCCAGGAGCACTAGAGCTGGTGGAGCTCTATGCTCCTGGCAGAAAACTTACAGTTTGGGAAAGTGTTGCCACTTCTCAGTTAATTGACCTCCTACTCTGGCCCAGGCACTATGCAAGGCCCTGAAGACACAACAATAAGTAAAACACAGTCCTTGTCCTTTGAGAGCGCGTAGGCAAGTGGATGAAATAGATTTAAAACAAGTATTTATCATATTCTGCATTAACTGCTGTAAGAGAAATATGCAAAATCTAGGACCATAATGTCTAGAATGTTAACTGTTCCTGGAAATGATGATGCATATGCTGGGGAGTAGGAAGTGTCTTTTGAGATGCTCAGCTTTATGTTTGTGTCTTCAAAATGCTGGAGATTTTCTCATGCCTGGGCTGGTATTATCTATGCTTACTCATTTTGAAAATGTATCTTTTTTGCAGTTAGAAGGTTTTCAAATACATATTGAATGACTGATAGTTTGAGTTCAGACCAAATTCTCAGCAGCGACAAGCAAAGAATAGTCTGAGTTCAGTGTTCTGAACAAGAATTCCAATTAGTCTCACAATTGTTTAAACTAATTTCTTTTAATTAGATTTTCATTTGCTCATTGGAGTTGATGGAAGTAGACATTAATTTTGATACCCTTTAAATAACCCAAATCCTACTATTTTATATATTATAATATATATATATATATTTCATATGTTTTGCATTAAATTATAAGTTGTTAGATCTCAAAATTAATATTTTTAGTATCCGTTCAGTACAGTGGCACCTGTCATGTTGTATGTACTCAGTATATTTTTATAATAATCTTGAGTTTAATCAGCTGGAAAGAGGCCATTGGAATCAGAAACTAGTCCTATGTTTGAAGCGAGGAGAAAGAGAGCTTCCCCTGGGATCCTGGATTGAAGATTTTTTGATACCAAGATGCCTTTTTGCAGGCTGCCCAATGTCTATTGTGGCTTTGGGAAATAAAGGAGAAAATTGCCTATTTGATAGGTTGCCAGTCAGTTCTTTCTGAGGGTCCTGTGCTTTTGAATTTGTAAGGTTTGTGATTGTGAGTTTCCTAGATCTTAGAGTGGTTGCCATGGAATTGTTAAGTGTTACCAATGTCCTGAGTACTGAGTCAGGGCTATGAAGAGAGATTTGGCTAATGGGTTATCCTGTAAAAGTTTATTTACCCTACTATGTAGTTAAAATACCATATATTTCCAACTGAATAGTTTTTTGGCACTGTAATTTCTGTAGTTCTTGTATTTTCAACTATATAAATAAATAGGCTATAATGGGCTAGCCTAGGAAACTAACCATCAATTATAGTAGTGTGTTTCTATGGAAATGTAGATTTATGTGTTCCACAAAATAGCCCAATAAATGAACTTTTGGGTCACAGCTTTTTTGTAGGTTAGGAATTTCCTATGTTTGCATTTTTATTTCTTTTTACCTTCATTCCTATCATCTCTTTTCAGCATTGAGGTCTGATGGTGATAGAGTGTGATTATAAAGACACTACCTAGCTACCCTTCTTTTCAGGTAGTGAATACTAAAATAGCATGATGTGATATAATAGGAAATGGAAACGATAAGAGCTACACATTTCCTATTTTTCAGCAATGATAGAAAAATAATTGAGGTGATATTTGTGAATACTAGGAAGCAATGTGCTGTATAGAAATCTGAATGTCATTATTCCTCCACATGCTGTATGAGGAAGAAAAATGTAAACATCATTATTGTTCACCTCACTCCTTTTATTCCAGACTGAGTGACCTCTCAGAGTCCTTTATTTTGAACAATCTAATGGGCATTTCTCAAATACCTATGGATTGCTCCTATAATTCCATTGCTTTCACACATGAAATATATAATATCACAACCAACCCCCAATATGATTTTTATTTGTAAATTTAACAGAGTGGAAAAATCAGTTTCCACTCCTAGGGAAATAACTTTTAAAGGCAAGAAAAATGCATTCTTGGACAAGAAACTGGCGAAAGCAGGAAGGTCACTGTTCAAGGACTATTAACTTGAGAGGGAAGACCTGTCACCATGTGATATTTTAATGGCCAACATTAAACATGTACTATTTTGCTGTGATTTCACTGAAAAAACACACCTTGGTAGAGAAAACTTGATTGTATTTTAGAAGTTCTGTTAAGTCTCTTTCTTGTGAAATAAAATAGTAACAACATTTTAGGAAGAGAAACACTAATATGGATTTCTTTTTCAGAAACTATTCAACTCAATAAATGTTTAAACAAGCTCTGGCTGAGTTAGTGGCACTGTACTAGGTACCAAGGGGGTATAAAGAGGAATTAAATGTAGCCTTTGATCTCAAAAAAGAAAAGAAAAGAAAAATGTTTTGTCACGTCAAGAGGCTGTCTAGGTGGTGGGGTGGGCAGGATCAGAGAACTCTTGACTTTTTCAGTAAGCTCCTGACATGCACACTGAGGGAATATAAACAAGTGTGGGGTTTTTAACATGCTCCCTCTGCCTGTTCTTCCTCTATAACTAGAAGCAATAGCAAAGCTCTGGCAAAGGCTAGCAAGGAGAAAAATAAAAGCTGAAAGTTCTAATCAAAACTCTAATCAGAAAAATGACAACTGGTGAAGATTATTAAATTTTCTTTGCTCCCTTGATGAATTTAATAAAGAACTAATCAAAGATCATTAGAAGGCTTTTGTGCCTGGCTTGCATTGTAACTGGATTGCAATCTGAATTTGTTTTAGTGGGTTTCCAGGGTTGAATTGGATGTGTAAATACATGTAAAAGTATAGGTGGTTAGACAATTTTTTAGTATTTTTTAGTTAAGATACAAACCCATGAAAATGTATAAGCTGTTTATTGTGCTCATCTACTCTGCCAACTAAAAATATAGAGGATTTTGATTTTGATCTTTAGTAATTAGAATTTTAAAAATTTGTATCAGTGTCTAGCTCAAAAAATTTCTAATGATCTTTGATTAGTTCTTTTCTTAAATTAACAGGAAAATAAAAAATGGTATCATTTAATTTCTAGAGCATAAAAATATGTAAATAACTCTAACTACCAGAGCCACTAGAAATTTATAGAAAATTATGGTAATATCTGAAGAGCTTTCGCACTCTCCCTCCACCCATTCCTGAACATTTGCTTAATGTTCCTTGTTTTCAAATGATCTTCTCATAGTCTTCCAACTACATTTTAAGTACTGCATTTATAGTGTCTCATAAAATCTGCATTTTAACTTCCTTCTTTATGACATCTGTGCCCCTTTCATTTCTGGTGCTCATTTTTTCATGGCTCAGAATCTGTTAGGTCTAATGCAGTCTGCTCTCCAACCCTCAATACCACAGTAACTCAGAAACATAAGATTCCTATCAGTTCTTATGTTCTCCCAAGTCAAGGAGCCTCCTAGTTATCTGAATCTATGACATTTGATTTCAATTTGTCTTAGCTGCAAAATACCTCTATGCTTATCATAAAATAATCAGCTTATGTTAATATTAAAAGAGCTTAAGCTGTGCTTTGAGCTTTTTTGTTTAAGTCTGGTTATATCCTTAGTAAAGTAGTTCTTCAGCTTCTACCATTCTATTTGCCAGAATAGAAAAAGTATTCTGAAAATACCAGGGTGAATAAAGAAAACAAAAGAAATAGTAGGTGCTTTCAAAAGTGAAATAAAAATATTAGACTCTTACAATGTACCTTTTATTAGATTCTACAGATAAACGATGAATTTTATGTTTTCTATTTATAGCAAAATTAGATATTTAAAGGGGTAACTCAACTCTGAGTGTACATTAGAGAAAAACCTGTTTCTGTACTAGTTCTTACCTTTCTTTTTTAAGTTAAAATATCTTATGACTAATTCAAGCTTATAGAAGAATTTTCAAAACTGTATGAGATGGATAATGTAAAACTCTACATCCATTACATGCATGAAGCTCATTGACTAAGTATTTGTGGAAGCAGTCAGCAATTTAAATCTGGATTAGAGCCCCTGTTTGAAAGGAAAGTAGATGGAAATATGAAATTAGACTTTGAACTCTTTATATTAAATGTTAAATGAAATTAAATGATAAATTCCCAGACAGCATTGGAATGGAGAAGAATGCTTTATTTAAAAATTACCAGCTACCTTCTAGCATCATCCTGATTACAAGGGCCAGGTATTAAGACAGTTAACCCTTCAGTAGAAGTAACATGAAATGATGTCTGTGGAAACTGCAATTACATAATTATCTCTTTCTTTAGCATGGTTCTGAGGAAGTTTGTCTATCTCTTCATGTTTTAGCTGCCCATGTTCTCTTATTTACTCCTTCTATTGCTCTTCTTTTCTCTTATAAACCTGTTTCTCTTTGGTCTGAAAGCCATCATTTAGGTAGTATAGGCTTGCTTCAAATAAATCCTCTCAGCTTTTAATTTTTAGTAAGTGTTTTTATTTAATTTTTGTTTGTGAAGGATATTTTTGCTGCATATAAAATTCTGGGTTGACAGTTTTTTTCCTTTCAGCACTTTCAAGAAGTCATTTCATTGTCTTCTGGCTACTATTATTTCTGATAAGAAGTCAGTGATAATTTCTATTTTTGTTCCCCGGTATAGAAAGTGCCTCTTTTTCTATATGAAAGTGACTGCTTTCAAGATTTTCTCTTTATCTTTGGTTTTCAGTAGTTTGGCTGTGATGTGCATTGGGGTGATTTTCTTTATATTTATTTTATGTGGATTCACTGAAATTCTTGTATCAGTATGTGAATGTTTTTCTTGATGTATGTGGAGTTTTGGACCATTATTTCTTCAAATTTTCTTGTCCCTATATTAGTCTCTTTTTCTGGAACTCAATTACTCTCTTCCTAGGCTGCTTGATATTGTCTCATGGGTTGCTCAGCCTCTTTTTATTTTTATTTTTTCAACAGACTACTTTAAGAGCCATTTTAGGTTCACTCAAATTTAGAAGGTACAAAGATTTCCCTTATGCTCTCTGCTCCCAACCCAATAAAGACTTGGGCATTACATAAGTTGTGAATGTTAGATAATAACTTTCTGTTGAGCATTTTTTTTTATCATTATTGATAACTGAAAAAAAATGCACAACCTAAAAGCTAAGAGTTATGTTTCATTTGGTGGACAAAACTGAGGCCTTAAGCCTGGGACACAGCATCTCAGATAACTCTGAAAGACAGTTCGGAAAAGGCAAGTGGGGAGCCAAGATATGTAGATGCTTTTGCAACAAAGACCAGGTAGATGGAACATTTTAAAAGATTACTGTTAATTAAAGAAAGCCAGATATCTCAAGGAATGTAGCGTTTTTCTATGTATGGGCAGATGAAGAGTCCAGGCTCACCAAAATCATTCCTTTGATGTGGATATCTGGGGCTGGCATCCTATGCTTTCTTGTCCTGAGTCTCCTCGGGGTTCACGGCGCAGGTGTGTGTGTGGGGGAGCTGCAGCAGTTGACTGTTAGATGGGGGGCATCTGTTTCTGTCCTGATCTGTCTCAAGGCTCACCACTGGAGCAGCTACAATGTGATGGCTTGCTGTCTGAAACATTCTTTGTTTTATTTTTTTCATTTATATTACCTAGGTAAAGCTTCCTGCCTTCACTGTCATAGTATAATGGGACAAGCTACAAGGATAAAGCCCCACTTCACTTTCTGTGCTCATTTATCTGGGATGGGTCATTATCAGTAAATACTCAAGCCTATTGTTTTTGTGAAAATATAGTGTTCCATATAATGAATTTCCATGTATCCCAAAGTCCTTAACTTCTCTATCTTTCTGAGCCACCCTTTTATTTACTAATCATTCTATATATTGTGGAAAGCCCAACACATTCTCTGATTCCTCTGCAGATTCTGGAGTTGAAACTTAGTTCTTCCTAGTTTTTCTTGCTCCAAACTCTTGCTTCTGACTTTTCTTGATTTCTTCTCTCCCTCAACTGTGGCTCCTACATGCTGACCCAGGTTTTTCTAGTGGCTTTTAGCTTCAAAATAGGGACTCACTGCTCTCTTTTTCATGATGATTGCTTTGTGACTACCAGGGTTTCATTACATTTTGTTGTTTTGTAAGCATAATACAGGGGAATTTTAGTACAAGATAGAGAATCATTTACAGTTGAACATACAGCATCACTATTGCTAAAGTTACCTGAAATCTCTGCCTGGAGGAGCCCTTATCAGCAACCCTCTCACTACATTTCTGAGACCTGCTGTCTAGACTCTTAAGAAAGCTTTCTGTTTTCAATCCCTCTTTCAAGGCCTGAGCCTCCTTAGCCCTGCAGTGGTGGGAGGAACCCACTCCAAAATTCCCAAAACTTTGTGATGCAGAGAAATCTGGCTCTCCCTCTCCAGCTGGGCTCTCCTAGAGTCCTTAAAAAAGCACACTGGATGCTTTCCCAAACCAAAGAGCAGTTTTTCTCTTTGAGAGGAACTCTTGCTCTCCTAGAGTAACCAATGAAAATAGTTGTCAGCTTAAAAATTTTTTAAGTTATAGCCTTAATTTCTCTGAAAATGAGTTTACATAATATTTTAACTAAAGTAATTGATGGCAAATTTCATAATGTGATGGATAAGCATGAATGGCTCAGTTGTCCAGGAAGGTGATTCTGAGGCAGGAAAAGTCATAGATAGAAGAGAAAGAGTTTGTGGCTCTTCTCTTTTCTCCAGCCATGGGTGGAAGAAGATGGGTTAGACAGGTGGTGACAATTGTCTGTCTGTATGCAGCTTCTCAATACAGAAGCTAAAGCAATCACAAAGTTGTCACTGTGGAACCAGTGTCCATTAAGAAAAGATGAAGCTTCAACACAGGCTAGGGAGGGTGAGAAGGAATTTCTGGTGACTTTTCACATCCAGGAATGCAGTTGAGGCCTAGGGAGCTAAAGGCTGCTTTCAGAGGTAAGTACACCCCCAGTATCACTTTAGGACTCCACTCAGGACAATGATGGCCCTCAAGGGGCAGGGGAGTGGGTTTTGCAGGCTGAGGTTTCACTGCAGGTCATCTGCATCTTCAGTATTATTTAGTAAAGATACTAAATTCTGTTTATCACATTGATTAAAATATCTGTGAAGGGTGCTCTGTAGTTTAGGGATTCCTGGGAATGTTGGGAAAGGGAAACATATCCCATTGCAACAGTCTACTAAATAAATTACCTTTGGAAACTTATGAAAATTTACAGTGATGCTTATAGAAGACATGTAAATGTTACAGAAATATAAAGAATATATGACTACTTTTAGGTATAATTTTCTAACAAATTTCAACATTGTAACTACATATTTTATATATAATGCCTCATTTAAAAATAGATATTAAATAGAGTGTAACAGTTTGCAAAAAGACTTTTGGAGTCTGACTAGGAAAGCTATTCTCTTAGTGAGGATAAGCTGTTCAGTAACAGTAAAGTGATATGCACAGTTCTTGATTTTTTTCCCCAATTTATCATATCACTGATAGCAAAACTTTCTACTTATAACTTCACTTTCATACACATTGTTAGCTGAGTTACTTTTCTGTATATTTCTACAATGGGGTAAGTATTCTTTAGATTTTAAAAAAGCCCAACAAAGCTCAAATTTTTCAAAAAGTCTCTTCATAGCATATATTATTCTAGTTGCCTTTTCTGTAACATATTACAATGTAACACGATATATGGGTATCATTATTTTACCTAGATGGTATTGCATAGTGGCAAAAAGTAGGCCAAGAGACATACACCAGATGTTTATAGTGATTATCTTCGAGCGATGCATTGCCAGTGATTATTTTTTTGGTTCTGTTGTCTTTTGTTCTGTTGTCCTTTGTTTTTGTTTTCCAAGTTTTGCACATTGGTCATTGACTAAGGTGCAAGTATAGAAAATAAAATCATAAAAGTTCTAGAGGGAAATACTAGTGAGTATTTATAATCATTTGTTTAGGAAGGTCTTTCAAAGTATTACAGTAAAGTCAGAAACCATAAATGGAAAACTCACATTTTAGACTTCATGTACAATATTAATTCAATATGCTAAGAGATCGCATAAAGTTAACGTAACTAATAACTGTTGTGGAAATATTTGTAAGATATGACAAAAGTTTATATAATTCCTAAATAGTTACTATAAAACAGCAAGTAAGATGAATAACCCCAAAGAAAAATGCCAAAGGATAGAAATACACATTTAGCAAAAGAAATGTAAATGACTTAAAACCTATGAAAAGATACATGCCCTCTCTGATAAATAGTATATGCAAAGGAAAACTCCAAACAGTACTATTCATCTTTAAATTGACAAATTCTTAAAGAAATGAAAATGCTTTGTATTGATAAAATGTGCAGTATGAGACAGTCTTAACACCACTATTGGTAGAGTATAAGTTGGTTCGATTTTCATAGATAATAGTTTGGCATCAGAGTGTTCATAACCTTTGACTCTGCCTTTTCTAAAACAAGCTTGAATATCTGGGAGTTCACGGTTCACATATTGCTGAAGCCTGGCTTGGAGAATTTGAGCATTACTTTACTAGTGTGTGAGATGAGTGCAATTGTGTGGGAGTTTGAGCATTCTTTGGTATTGCCTTTCTTTGGGATTGGAATGAAAACTGACCTGTTCCAGTCTTATGGCCACTGTTGAGTTTTCCAAATTTGCTGGCATGTTGAGTGCAGCACTTTCACAGCATCATCTTTTAGGATTTGAAATAGCTCAACTGGAATTCCATCACCTCCACTAGCTTTGTTCATAGTGATGCTTCCTAAGGCCCACTTGACTTCACATTCCAGGATGTCTGGCTCTAGGTGAGTGATCACACCATTGTGATTATCTGGGTCGTGAAGATCTGTTTTGTACAGTTCTTCAGTGTATTCTTGCCACCTCTTCTTAATATCTTCTGCTTCTGTTAGGTCCATACCATTCCTGTCTTTACTGAGCCCATCTTTGCATGAAATGTTCCGTTGGTATCTCTAATTTTCCTGACGAGATCTCTAGTCCTTCCCATTGTATTGTTTTCCTCTATTTCTTTGCACTGATCACTGAGGAAGGCTTTCTTATCTCTCCCAGCTATTCTTAGTGCATTTAAATGGGTATATCTTTCCTTTTATCCTTTGCTTTCCATTTTGCTTTTTTGCATTTCTTTTTCTTGGGGATGGTCTTGATCCCTGTCTCCTGTACAGTGTCACAAACCTCCATCCATAGTTCATCAGGCACTCTATCAGATCCAACCCCTTAAATCTATTTCTTACTTCCACTGTACAATCATAAGAGATTTGATTTAGGTCATACCTGAATGGTCTAGTGGTTTTCCCCACTTTCTACAATTTAAGTCTGAATTTTGCAATAAGGAGTTCATGATCCAAGCCACAGTCAACTCCCGGTCTTGTCTTTGCTGACTATATAGATTCTCCATCTTTGGCTGCAAACAGTATAGTCAATTTGATTTCTGTGTTGGCCATCTGGTGATGTCCATGTGTAGAGTCTTCTCCTGTGTTGTTGGAAGAGGGTGTTTGCTATGACCAGTGCATTCTCTTGGCAAAACACTGTTATCCTTTACCCTGCTTCATTCTGTACTCCAAGGCCAAATTTGCCTGTTACTCCAGGTATTTCTTGACTTCCTCCTTTTGCATTCCAGTCCCCCATAATGAAAAGGACATCTTTTTTGGGTGTTAGTTCTAGAAGATCTTGTAGGTCTTCATAGAACCGTTCAACTTCAGCTTCTAAAGCATTACTGGTTGGAGCATAGACTTGGCTTACCTTGATATTGAATGGATTGCCTTGGAAACAGAGATCATTCTGTCGTTTTTGAGATTGAATCCAAGAACTGCATTTTGGACTCTTTTGTTGACTATGATGGCTACTCCATTTCTTCTAAGGGATTCCTGCCCACAGTAGTAGATATAATGGTCATCTGAGTTAAATTCCCCCATTTCAGTCCATTTTAGTTTGCTGATTCCTAGAATGTCAACATTCACTCTTGCCATCTCCTGTATGAGCACTTCCAATTTGCCTTAATTCATGGACCTAACATTCCAGGTTCCTATGCAATATTGCTCTTCACACATTCGGACCTTGCTTCTATCACCAGTCACATCCACAACTGGGTGTTGTTTTTGCTTTGGCTCCATCACTTCATTCTTTCTGGAGTTATTTCTCCACTGATCTCCAGTAGCATATCAGGCACCTACTGACCTGGGGAGTTCCTCTTTCAGTGTCCTATCTTTTTGCCTTTTCATACTGTTCATGGGGTTCTCAAGGCAAGAATACTGAAGTGGTTTGCTATTCCCTTCTCCAGTGGACCACATTCTGTCAGACCTCTCCACCATGACCCGTCCATCTTGGGTGGCCCCGCGAGGCATGCCTTAGTTTCATTGTGTTAGACAAGGCTGTGGTCCATGTGATCAGATTGTGGTTTCGGCCTGTCTTACTTGGGTTTCTCTTACCTTGGACGTGGGGTATCTCTTCACAGCAGCTCCAGCAAAGTGAACATCAAATTGCCAACATCCACTGGATCATTGAAAAAGCAAGAGAGTTCCAGAAAAACATCTATTTCTGCTTTATTGACTATGCCAAAGCCTTTGACTGTGTGGATCACAATAAACTGTGGAAAATTCTTAAAGAGATAAGAATACTAGACCACCTGACCTGCCTCTTGAGAAACCTGTATGCAGGTCAGGAACAACAGTTAGAACTGGACATGGAACAACAGACTGGTTGCAAATAGGAAAAGGAGTACGTCAAGGCTGTATATTGTCACCCTGCTTATTTAACTTATATGCAGAGTACATCATGAAAAACGCTGGGCTGGATGAAGCACAAGCTGGAATCAAGATTGCCAGGAGAAATATCAATAACCTCAGATATGCAGATGACACCACCCTTATGGCAGAAAGTGAAGAGGAACTAAAAAACTCTCCTGTTTCACTTGATGAAAGTGAAACAGGAGAGTGAAAAAGTTGGCTTAAAGCTCAACATTCAGAAAACTAAGATCATGGCATCTGGTCCCATCACTTCATGGGAAATAGATGGGGAAATAGTGGAAACAGTGTCAGACTTTATTTTGGGGGGCTCCAAAATCACTGCAGATGGTGATTGCAGCCATGAAATTAAAAGACAGTTACTCCTTGGAAGGAAAGTTATGACCAACATAGATAGCATTAAAAAAAGCAGAGACATTACTTTGCTGACAAAGGTCCATCTAGTTAAGGCTATGGTTTTTCCAGTGGTCATGTATGGATGTGAGAGTTGGACTATATAGAAAGCTGAGCACTGAAGAATTGATGCTTTTGAATTGTGGTGTTGGAAAAGACTCTCGAGAGTCCCTTGGACTGCAGGAGATCCAACCAGTCCATCCTAGAGGAGATCAGTCCTGAGTGTTCATTAGAAGGACTGATGTTGAAGCTGAAACGCCAATATTTTGGCCAGCTGATGCAGAGAGCTGACTCATTTGAAAAGACCATGCTGCTGGGAAAGGTTGAGGGCAGGAGGAGAAGGGGACGACAGAGGATGAGATGACTGGATGGCATCACCACCTCGATGGACATGAGTTTGGGTGAACTCCGGGAGTTGGTGATGGACAGGGAGGTCTGGAGTGCTGCGGTTCATGGGGTTGCAGAGAGTCATTCACAACTGAGCGACTGAACTGAACCTTTAACTTAACAATTCCATGTTTATGATTTTATCCTATGGTGTAAGTTTATAGGCTTCCCTGGTGGCACAGATGGTAGAGTCTGCCTGCCATGCCAGAGAGTGGGGTTAGATCTCTGGGTCAGGAAGACCCCCTGGAAAAGGGAATGGTAATCCTCTCCAGTATTCTTGCCTGGAGAATTCCATGGACAGAGGAGCCTGATGGGCTACAGTCCATGGGCTTGCAAAGAGTTGGACACGACTGAGCGACGAACACTTTCACAGTTTCAGGTTTAGTAGGACTTCCCAGGTGGCGCTAGTGGTAAAGAACTCGCCTGCCAATGCAAGAGTCATAGAGATTTGGGTTCGATTTCGGGGTTGAGAAGATCCCCTGGGGGAGGGAATGGCAATCCACTCCAGTATTCTTGCCTGGAGAATCCCTTGGGCAGAGAAGTCTGGCGGGCTACAGACCATAGGGTTGCAAAGAGTCAGACACGACTGAAGTGACTTAGCATACAATCATGCACATTAAGTTTAGTAAACATGTCATGAGAGCTATTAGGGACAGCCAATGCCTGTGCTCTTTTTCTTTCCTGGTATGTGCCTGGACTGCATGTAGATAGAGCCATGTGGCTAGTTAAGCCGATGGAATATGAATGAAAGTGATGTAGGTTACCTCCAGGCTTAGGTGATTGTGAGGGGATGTGTGAGCTTTTTGATAGTGTTTTGATTTCCCTAGCCATAGGCAGAATGCAGAGGAGGGCAAGGACCAACAAAAGAGTGGAGTCACAAGATGAAGGCAGTTGAGGCCCTGAATGAACAGAGCCCATCACCAACCTGTGTGAGGCTATGATGTGAACAAGCAATTAATTATTTTGACTTAAATAGCTGAGATGTTGAGATTGATTGTTACGCAGATATCCTACTCAGACTAACTTCAGTTCAGTTCAGTCTCTCAGTCGTGTCCGACTCTTTGAGACCCCATGAATCGCAGCATGCCAGGCCTCCCTGTCCATCACCATCTCCGGAGTCCACTCAATCTCATGTCTATCGAGTTAGTGATGCCATCCAGTCATCTCATCCTCTGTCGTCCCCTTCTCCTCCCAACCCCAATCCCTCCCAGCATCAGGGTCTTTTCCAATGAGTCAACTCTTCTCATGAGGTGGCCAAAGTATTGGAGTTTCAGCTTCAGCATCAGTCCTTCCAATGAACACCCAGGACTGATCTCCTTTAGGATGGACTGGTTGGATCTCCTTGCAGTCCAAGGGACTCTCAAGAGTCCTCTCCAACACCACAGTTCAAAAGCATCAATTTTTTGGCACTCAGCTTTTCTCACAGTCCAACTCTCACATCCATACATGACCACTGGAAAAACCATAGCCTTGACCAGACGGACCTTTGTCAGCAAAGTAATGTCTCTGCTTTTTAATATGCTATCTATGTTGGTCATAACTTTCCTTCCAAGGAGTAACTGTCTTTTAATTTCATGGCTGCAATCACCATCTGCAGTGATTTTGGAGCCCCCCAAAATAAAGTCTGACACTGTTTCCACTATTTCCCCATCTATTTCCCATGAAGTGATGGGACCAGATGCCATGATCTTAGTTTTCTGAATGTTGAGCTTTAAGCCAACTTTTTCACTCTCCTGTTTCACTTTCATCAAGTGAAACAGGAGAGTTTTTTAGTTCCTCTTCACTTTCTGCCATAAGGGTGGTGTCATCTGCATATCTGAGGTTATTGATATTTCTCCTGGCAATCTTGATTCCAGCTTGTGCTTCATCCAGCCCAGCGTTTTTCATGATGTACTCTGCATATAAGTTAAATAAGCAGGGTGACAATATACAGCCTTGACGTACTCCTTTTCCTATTTGCAACCAGTCTGTTGTGTCCAGACTAACTTACATGCAGTTTAATTCTGTTGAAATATGTCCATTGCATAATTAAATATAATAGCCAGGAATTTAAAAATAATCTGATGGTTTTAGTTGCTTAGTCATGTCTGACTTTTGCAATTCATGGACTGTAGCCCACCAGTCTCCTCTGTCCATGGGATTTTCCAGGCAAGAATATTGGAGTGGTTTGCCATTTCCTTCTCAAGGGGATCTTTCCGACCTAGGGATTGAACACAGGTCTCATGCATTGCAGGCAGCTTCTTTACTAACAGGGCTGCCAGGGAAGCCCAATAATCTAAAAGTCTAGTAATAAATGAATTATAGTGCAGTATGTATAGAATAGTCTGATTTTTTATAAAAATTATATCTGTCCACTTTAATAAGCAGAAAGGGATAATTGAAAAGATATGTCAATCTACTAATGATGATATTGCTGTAGAGTGGGACTGTAAGAATTATGCTTTTCCCGCTAAGTATATTTTTAATTATTTGAATATTTTACAGAACTTATTAGTTTTATTATCTGTGAAAAATAGTATTCAATAGAAACATCATGAATGTAGTTAGAGACTTAAGTTGCCTTGAACACTTCCTGGAATAGGAACATAAGTAATATAATAATATCAAATAGAAATATATAAAATAAAAGCAAATAATTAATAATTCTTATTGTAAAAGTTGGTGTCAGATAGACGTAACTGAAACAGAGTAAACAAAAACAACATATATAAAAAAGGCAATAGCACTTGTCTCCAGTGGTGGAATGATAGGGGAATTTTGTTATTTTCATTGTATGCTTTCTGTGTTTTCCAAATGTTCTACATTAAGTATGTAAATTACTTTAGTAGTTTGTTGAAAAGTCAAAGTGTAAATCTTGCAAATATAAGCATAAAATGAGAATGCTTTCAAATAAGACTACTCTTTTCTGTGCTAACCTGTCTTAAAGCAGTGATGCATCTTCCAAAGATTTAAAAGCATGAACTTGACCTTCAGCAGTCCCACCCGCTAGAATAATCTTTTAGCCCACAAGGATAGATCAGTACCTCAAGTAAACAACAGACCTGTCTCCATACAGGAAGAAGTGTTTCTTACAGGATTTCAGGAACCCTTTTTGCTTAATGGATCAGCATAATGTGTCTATTATAGAATAGAATATGGCAGACTGATAATTGTTAGTATCTTCCTGCCAACTGCTTGCTAATTATGCCTGATCTGAAGGAGAGAAACCAGGTAAGTAAGACAAATCACATGCATGCTCCATCACTTCAGTTGTGCCCAACTCTTTGCTGCCCCGTGGACTTAGCCCACAGGCTCCTCTACCCATGGGGTTTTCCTGGCAAGAATACTGAAGTGGTTTGCCATGCCCTTCTCCAGGAGATGTTCCCAACTCAGAGATCAAACTCATGTCTCCTGCATCTCCCGCATTGCAGGCAGATTCTTTACCTACTGAGCCATCAGGGAAGTCCAAAATCACAAGCAATTTAAAAAGCAAAGTCTCATCTCCTGTGTTCAGCAGTGTGTCTAGTACAGATGCTGGTTCACCAGTCATTCCCTGAGAGAGTTATGAGAGTGTGATGCTGAGAACCCAAGAGTTAAGAGCTGTTGCAGTGTGAGCTATTAGTTGTCTCCCTGAAGCAAGCACCATTTAGATGTGTGTTAAATGAAGGCTGGTCACCATGCTAAAGGTGAAGTTTTAATTGTTTGAAGAACCTTATTCTTGGTCATGACTTAGATAAGCAGAAAAAACGTGTTTCTCAGTAGAAAACAAAATGAAGTGCAGAAAGTTTATAGCAATGAGGAAAAGGAGACTCAAAGTTGGTGTTCAGGATGGGGTGAAAGGAGAACTGTGACAAGGACAAATTCTTTCCATTGAGGGTAAGTTTGAGCATCCCTGTTCCATGTAGGCACCTTGAGGTGCTGAGGGCAATCAGAATGACTCCTTTCTCCTTGGTGGTATTGGTGAGAGGTACCTGAAGATGGAGATAGAAGAAACCTCTTCAAAATTAGGCCCCAGTTAGAAAACTGTGGTTCCCTTAGGTCAGTGATTTTTTTTTAATCCAGTATTTAATTTTGAAAAATACCAAACATAAAGAAGGTAAAAGAAGTTTAAACTCTCATATAGCCACTGTCTAGGTCTTACCATTAACATTTTACTGTGATGTTTTATCGTGTGTGTGTCCAACCTTCTGTTTATCTAAAATTTTGGGATGCATTTCAAAGTAGTTTCAAACATCAGTATACTCTTTAATATTTCAGCAGAATACCTCATAAAGTAGAATTGAATATCGCATTGCATTTTTTCTTTTCAGGTGAAGTTTACAAAAAATAAAATGTGCAACTCTTAAGTATACTATTCAACAAACTTTAACAAGCTTTCATCTTAGTAACTCAAATGCTTAGCAAGATACAGACCATTACCATCGCACCAGAAAGTTTTCTCATACCCCTTGTCATTTAAACCCCACCTACTTTCTGACAGAGAAAAGCACTATTTCAGTTTTTTCACCATAGAGCAGCTCTTGTTCTAAAACTCCAAATAAATGAAATCATACAGTGTATACACTTGTTTATAATACTTCTTTCTCTGAGTATGTTTTTGAGGTTCATCATGTTGTTGCCTGTATCAGTACCTCATTCCCTTTGATTGCCAGATTATATTGCCATTGAATAAATACATGATGATTGGTTGGTCCCCATTCTGCTATTGACAAATACCTGGGCTATTTTCAGTTTGGGCTATTATGAGTAAAGTTGCTGTAAACATTCTTGTACAAGTCTTCATGTGAACAGAAAATTTTCATTTCTCTTGACTAAATACTTGAGTGGAATTGCCAAGTGGTAGGGTAGGTGGTTTTTTTTTTTTTTTTATGTTTAGTTTTATAAGACACTGTCAGGCCTTTTTACAAAGGCCTTTTGGACCATTTTATACTCTCATAACCAGTGTGTGAAAATTCCAGTTGCTCTGCATCCTCAGCAGCATTGAGTGTTGTCAGTCCTTTTTAATTGTAGCTACTTTAGAGGGTGTATAGTGATATTTCATTGTGAATTCTAATCTGTATCTCCTTGGCCAGTGGCTTTCAAACTTTGGTGTGCTTAAGACACACTTGTGGGCTCCTGAGCCCCAATTAGGGCACTTTTATTTGTATATTTTGTACTTGTATTTTTATTTTTTCAATCAGGCCAGCCAAACCCCAACACGGTTTTGACCTCAATGGGTCTAGGCTGGGGCTGAGATGCTGCTGTGTGTGCTAAGTCACTTCAGTCGTGTCCGACTCTTTGTGATCGCATGGACTGTTTGTTGCCCGCCAGGTTCCTCTGTCCATGGGGATTTTCCAGGCAATAATACTGGAGTGGGTTGCCATTTCCTTCTCCAGGGGATCTTCCTGAATCAGAGATCAAACCCACATTTCTTGCGTCTCCTGCATTGGCAGGCAGGTTCTTTGCCACTAGTGCCATCTGGGAAGGCCAAGGTCTAAGGTATTTGCCTCTTAACAAGTTTCCAGGAGATTCTGGTGCACGTGGTTCATTGATCATCTCTGAGGAATTAGCCCTCTGGGAACTGAAATTTGATATTTGATATCTGATATCAATGTACTTTCATTTCTCTCTGGCAACTAGAGTTGATTTAATTCCTTCCAGTGGAAGTGTTTATGGACTTTTTGTACTTAATAAAACATTTAATCTATCTACTAAAGTTTTAGTCTTAAAAAATTGAGTGTTCTATTGTTTCATGTAAAATAAGAAAATCTAGATGATCTGAACCAAATTCCAGAAGAATGATTATTTGAGAAACTGCTCCAAAAGAGAAAAAAATTCATATTTTCAGGTGTCTATGATCAGTATACTACTGTCAAAAATTACCTTATGGATCAGAGATGAAGAAAGTAAATAGTATAATTTTATTTTCATTAGTGGATTAATGTGTTTGCCAGTTCTGTGTTATACTAATATTGTTGTATGTCATCTAGTGAATAAAATATAGGCCTGAAATAGCCTAATGATAATTGGAAGGGAAAATGTTGAAAATACATAAACATTTTATCATTACTGTGTTGGATGTTAAGAGTGAGGGGAAAAAGGACAAAGCTGCTATTAACCTAAGGAGACAATAATAACATGTTATATGTAGACCTTCGCCAAAGGATAGGTGTGAATAATGAAAATAATAACTGTAATATTAAATTTATCTAGTGCCTTTTTATCAAGAGCTCAAAAGCTTTCTTGAATAACAGCTCTAATAATCTTGCAACATCTCTGTAAGTTAGCCAGGGGAGAGAATTACACAATATATATATATATATATATATTTTTTTTTTTTTCCAGTGGAGAAATTAAGGGATAGAGCCTTTAATGTGAGAATAGGCATAAAGACAGAACAAAAGACAAGAACAGAACTGAGGACAGCCCCAGGGCTCATAACTTTATCTAAGTTCCAGTTCCCAAGGCCTGCTTGGTAAGTTCATTTATGCCCACAATACATCTTGAATGGAAGAACAGACACATTGAACACACAGATGGGATTCTTTGAAAAAATTTTTGTTTTATTTTACAGTTGATTTACAATCTTGTAATAGTTTCAGGGGTACAGCACAGTGATTCAACTAATGTACATATATCTATTCTTTTTCAAATTCTTTTCCCATTTAGATTATTATAGAACATTGAACAGAGTTCCCTGTGCTATACAGTAAGTTCTTGTTGGTTATCTATTAATATTTTCAATATAGTAGTGTGTATATGTCAAGCCCAAACTCCCAAATTATAGGTGGGATTCTTAGATTCAACTGGGCATAGGAAAACAATAGCACTGGTCTGCATTTGAAGAATGTTGACAGACACAACTCTTCTCTTGAATTATTTAGTTAATTTTCTTTTTCTTTAAATAAACTCTTCACTAAAGATTAAGGAGTCAGACACGACTTAGCAACTAACCAACACCAAAAAAGTGTAAGAAGAGTAAAGCAAAAGAAACAGACGATGAGATGGTTGGATGGCCTCACCGACTCAATGGACATGAATTTGAGTAAGCTCCGGGAGTTGGTGATGGACAGGGAAGCCTGGTGTGCTGCAGTCTATGGAGTCACAAAGAGTTGGACACGACTGAGAGACTGAACTGAACTGAAATGAATCTCAGTTCAGTTCTCAGGGCTTTACAAATAAGTGTCTTAACTAAACAGGAAGTCAAACTCTCCATTTCCGCCTTGAGGGATTTCTTCCTTTTCCTCCCACAATGAACCCGTGTGTGTCTCTTTAAGAATTTGCCTGCCTGGTGGATAACATGGCTATTGAAGACTGCAAATCAGCATAGCTGCCTTTTTAAAAAATTTTTATTTAATTGGAGGATAATTGCTTTACAATGTTGTGTTGGTTTCTGCCATACATCAACATGATTCAGGCATTGGTATGTATACGTTCTCTCTCCCTTGGACCTCCCTTCCACCTCCCACCCCTCCCACCCCTCTAGGTTGTCACAGAGCACCAAGTTGAGCTCCCTGTGTTGTATGTATGTATTTCAGTGCTACTCTCTCATTTGTCCCACCCTCTCCTGCCCCTGCTTTGTCATAAGTCTATTCTCTATGTCTGAGTCACCCTTGCTGCCCTGCAAATAGAGCACCGCTGCCTTTGCTAAGGCACTTAGCCTGCTTCTTGAAGCTTCCTCAGCTCTTAGACACCTGCAGTTCTGGCTTGGTTATCACTAGACATTCCACCGAGAATTCCCTCTAGATCTCCAAGAAGAGAAATCCCTTTAAGGTGTTTGCTTTGGCAAGACATCATTTTACAGATAGGCTGTATTTATATGTATCTGTGGAAATGTTTGTCTTGATTCTGAAAATTCCATTCAGCAGGTGGGCAAGTGTGTGCAGTTTAAAGATGAATGTCTCTCTTGTTTGAAAACCTTGGTAGTGCCTCTTCTTCCAATAGGAATCTCTAGTTCTCTCTCTCTCTTTTTTTTTTTTTTTTAACTTCATCTCCATATTTTTTGCTACCTTACTACTCTTTTCTTTTCTTGCATCAGATTTATATTTCACTATTCTTTTAATTTAGTCAGTTTTTCCAACCAACAGAAATACCATGTTAACTCTGGGTCATGCTATTTCCTTTCCTAGGTAGAAATAGGAGCATTGAATCTCTCTTCATTATAAAGCCTCTTGAGTTTCTTGCTTTTTTTCTATGCTTAAATTATCTTTGTTGCTCTGTATTGAACCTCTCCCAGGTCCCCCTGACCTCCTTAAGACAGAGACTAGAAAGATTATATCTCCCTTGTGAGGGTCTGTTTTTCATTATTATAGGTTGATACTGATTTTGATTCAGAGATTACTAGACACAAGTCAATTAATCTCCCCCCAGACGGAAAACATTTTAAGGTCATCCCAGCCCCTCCTCCTCCTCCATCTCACCTAATTTAGTTTTGCTGTCTATTGGTCATTAAACCTTTAAGAAAGAATACTGAGTCGGTGTTTTTTGTTCAATTATATTTGACTTGCAATGGAAAAAGAACCATTTAGTGCACAAGTGGGGAGGAAAACATTAAAAGCAAGAGCTATTAAAGAATTATAGACTTAAGAAGCCTCACAGTACCTGTGCATTTTGCCCTGTAGTCAAGGAACCTATAAAATTGTGCACTCACGAGGAGAAAAGTTTTCACCCAGCATGCATTGATTTAACGTTGTAACTCACAGTAATGTAAAGTATGGACCTTGATTCTTAGGGCACATTTTGTTGTTATCGTCTCTTTCCCAATAGGACAGGGTTTAAAAATATGCTACTGTGCATACACAATAGCTGCTTTTCACTTATGCTTTTATCTATGCAGGAATTATTCTCTGGGCAAGAGATTAAAATAAATGCATAACGACTTTTTAGAATTGCTAATCCCGGCAAACTCCTCAGAGAAAATTCAGCCTTAAAAAAAAATCATCTCAAACCTTAATGTAAACAATGAACACTAATAAAATTTATTTCTTCCTACAGTGGACAATGATGAAAATTAGATAGACGTATGATTTTCTTCCTTAGGGAGCCAGGTTGGTACTGAGAGATGCCAATGTGTGCATTACAGTTTTATATGGTACCAATACTTTTGTTTCTAAGCCAAAACAGGGATCAGATAAGGATGATGTTTTGACATAAGTGGATAATAGGAAGAAAGGTAAGATGGATGTCGGCTGGTACTGTTGGAAAGGAGTTCTCTGAGCCCTGAGGCTGGCATTGGGTCCTGGTTCTGACTGTGACCTTGGACAAGTCACTTTTGGAGGGGTTGGATGGGAAGCAGAGAAAGGGGATACTTTGTGCAAGGAAATGTGTCAGAAACTTCAGCTGTGTCATCTCCTTTTGATCTTGACTTAGCATTTTTTGAGAGGAAGAAACGCAGCCTCAGGACACAAGTGAATTGTTCTGAGTTCCTCAGCAGAAAGCTTTTTGCCTTGCTAGGACTGAAATAGTTAATGCTTGATTTTTTGTGCTTTTTCACTTTGCTCTGTTGAGCCTCTCCTGTTCCTTCAGCCTTCTGCAATGCAGGAGACATGGGTTTGACCCCTGAATTGGGAAGATCCCCTGAAGGAGGGCATGGCAACCTACTCTCGTATTCTTGACTGGGAAATCCCATGGACAGGGGAGAGTTGGACATGACTGAAGCGCCCAAGCACACCTGCATGCATCTTCACCCAGACTTCCTCACTTGGGAGTTGAACCTCTAGCTGTAAAGCCAGGACTGGGATTTCTTCTGTCTGCAAATTCCTTTTTCTCTTTCCTCTAGTCCTTGCCCAGACTTGCCTAACAACACAGGTCATCTCTAGTCTCCCCTTTCCTGATACTACTTATCTTGGTTTCTAAAAAGGCTCTTTTCTGAGAGTCATGACTTCATATAAAAGGAGCTCTTTCCAGTCTATGCCCGAATGTCCACCTGGTGGGCTCCATCCCCTATTTAAAACATCAAAATCTCAAGGGTAGAGGAGGTCAGGGTAGTTTTAGGTCCATTTCAAAGAGTCTCATAGGATAACAGAGTTTTTGTAGAACTGGATGTGACATGGAGAAGATGTAATTACCACTCATTTTGTAAATGAAGAAACCAAGGTCCTGATTTGTGCAAGGTCATAAAATAACTGACCAGCAGAACTGAGACTTGAATTCCAGCCCTCTGGTTCCCAATCTGGGGCCTTTTCTACCACACCAGAGAGTAGTTAAAGCATTAAAGACAGTTTCTATAGTCCCTTAAAAACCCCAGTACTATCTTTTTACAAATTTAAAGACTGTGACTTCACATTTACATTTTATTCTGAACTCTGGCCTCCTTTTTGCACTTCTATTGGCATTGGCTCTTGAATGTCCAAATCTTTTTTTCTTCTGTGGTGAGGAGAATGTGTTGACCAGAAGTCCACAGAGTCATAAAGTTTGCTGCATGTTGTTCTTCTCTTTCAAGATGAATTTGCCTGGGCCTGTTTCCCTGATCATCTAATCCGAGCCAATTTACTTCCCCCTGGGAGACTGGACCATGTACACTTGTCCCAGTGCCACCCACCCCAGTATCTTCTAGTCCAGCAGTCCTCAAACTTTGGTGTGCATAAGAATCGCGTGGATGGCTTGCTGGGCCACAAGTAGCTTCTGATTCAGTGGATCTGTTGTGGGGCCTGAGATTTTGCTGTTTTAACAAGTTCCTAGATGCTGCAGCTGCTGGTCCAGGGACATACTTTGAGAACCACTGTTCTACCTGAATAGACGCCCCACAAGCCCTCAGCTCAGAAGCAATGGTAGACCTTTCTTTAGGAAGGAGTAGCCTCTGACTAACCCGGAGGAAGATATATTATGAGAGAAGGGATTAGTAAATGATCAGTAACAGGAGAGTAGGATCTAGATACCAAGAGAAAGATTGAGAAAGAGAGAGAGTAAGTGCATCTGAGGGGCTTTCATGAAACAAATGAACCCACACTACCTAGAAATGATAATTATCATTTTTCAGGATAATGTTGTTAGTTCTCTGCACTGCATATATAGTTGGAGCTGTTGGAACCCACCCAGGACTGGAGAGGTGGGTTCTTTAAGGAACCTTTCTCACTTCTACTCTTCTTTTTCACTCTTATATGAAAGCAATAGAAACATAGCATGGGTTCTAAGAGCCCAGTTATAGGATTTACATATAGGAAGGGCTTCAGGGTGAGAGTCTGAATAGAACTGGGACAACCAGATGGACTTGCTGTGAAGTATTTGCTTAGAAAGAGACCTTTTATTTCGATTGTTTGCCTAATAGGTGTGACTTAGAGGTGCTGATCGAAATTACAGGTGGATGGATAAAGGAGTCCCAGTTGACACCTGGTCACTGCCATTTGTTTTTAGTAGGGAAAGCAGCTTCAAATGTTTCCCCTTGCCTTTTCTGTTCCTGCAGATCTTCTGCTGTCATCCCACACCGGGGTCCTTCGACTTCAGAAGCCCTGCATGGGCTCCCTGTGACGTGCCTCTTCTGAAGACAAACAATATGAATAGCCCTATTGTTGCTGATGACTTTATTTATAATGGACCTTTAGGGGCAGATATAATGTCATAGTTCCTTTGGAAATTTTAGGGATATTCTCGTTTTTTTCTCACACAGGGATGACCAGGTTATGACAAGAGTTCCACTGTGATCTTGAAGATTTTAAAAAGAGACACAGTAGGCAATAATGGATAAAGTACAGTGAGACAGGGACCACTGTCACATTCTAAGATGGTTCACTTTCTGTCTATGGGATAGGCTTTAAATAAACTTGCTTTCACTTAAAAAGATATGGTGAGATAAGCACTTTGACATCTTGCTTATAAGGTGTCATGACTTTCCTGGAAATCAATCTGGCAATAAGTTCAGTTACTCAGTCATGTCTGACTCTTTGTGACCCCATGGACTGCAGCGTGCCAGACTTCCCTGTCCATCAACAACTCCCGGATCTTACTCAAACTCATGTCCATTGAGTCAGGGATGCCATCCAACCATCTCATCCTCTGTCATCCCCTTCTCCTCCCACCTTCAATCTTTCCAAGCACCAGGCTCTTTTCAAATGAGTCAGTTCTTCATATCAGGTGGCCAAAGTATTGGAGTTTCAGCTTCAACATCAGTCCTTCCAATGAACACCCAGGACGGATCTCTTTAGGATGGATTGGTTGGATCTCCTTGCAGTCCAAGGGATTCTCTAGAGTCTTCTCCAACATCACGGTTCAAAAGCATCAATTCTTTGGTGCTCAGCTTTCTTTATAGTGCCACTCTCACATCCATACATGACTATTGGAAAAATCATAGCTTTGACTAGATGGATCTTTGTTGGCAAAGTAATGTCTTTGCTTTTTAACATGCTGTCTAGGTTGGTCATAGTTTTCCTTCCAGGAGCAAGCATCTTTTAATTTTATGGCTGCAGTCACCATCTGTAGTGATTTTGGAGCCCCCCAAAATAAAGTCAGACACTGTTTCCATTGTTTCCCCATCTGTTTGCCGAGAAGTGATGGGACCAGATGCCATGATCTTAGTTTTTTGAATGTTGAGTTTTAAGCCAACCTTTTCACTCTCCTCTTTCACTTTCATCAAGAGGCTCTTTAGTTCTTCACTTTCTGCCATAAGGGTGGTGTCATCTGCATATCTGAGGTTATTGATATTTCTCCTGGCAATCTTGATTCCAGCTTGTGCTTCATCTAGTCCAGCATTTCGCATAATGTACTCTGCATATAATAAATTAAATAAGCAGGGTGACAATATACATACAGCCTTGATGTACTCCTTTTCCTATTTGGAACCAGTCTGTTGTTCCATGTCCAGTTCTAACCGTTGCTTCTTGACCTGCATACAGATTTCTCAGGAGGCAGGTCAGGTGGTCTGGTATTCCCATCTCTTTTAGAATTTTCCACAGTTTGTTGTGATCCACACAGTCAAAGGCTTTGGCATGGTCAATAAAGCAGAAATAGATGTTTTCCTGGAACTCTCTGGCTTTTTAGATTATCCAACGAATGTTGGCAATTTGATCTCTGGTTCCTCTGCCTTTTCTAAAACCAGCTTGAACATCTGGAATTTCACGGTTCACATACTGTTGAAACCTGGCTTGAAGAATTTTAAACATTGCTTTGCTAGCATGTGAGATGAGTGCAATAGTGTGGTAGTTTGAGCATCTTTGGCATTGCCTTTCTTTGGGATTGGAATGAAAACTGATCTTTTCCAGTCCTGTGGCCCCTGCTGGTTTTCCAAATTTGCTGGCATATTGAGTGCAGCACCTTCACAGTATCACCTTTAAGGATCTGAAATAGCTCAACTGGAATTCCATCACCTCCACTAGCTTTGCTCATCGTGATGCTTCCTAAGGCCCACTTGACTTCACATTCCAGGATGCCTGGCTCTAGGTGAGTGATCACACCATCCTGATTATCTGGGTTGTGAAGATCTTTTTTGTATAGTTCTTCTGTGTATTCTTGCCACCTCTTCTTAATATCTTCTTCTGTTAGGTCCATACCTTTTCTGTCCTTTATTGAGCCCATCTTTGCATGAAATGTTCCCTTGGTATCTCTAATTTTCTTGAAGAGACCTCTAGTCTTTCCCATTCTATTGATTTTCTCTATTTCTTTGCATTGATCACTGAGGAAGGCTTTCTTATCTCTCCTTGCTAGTCTTTGGAACTCTGCATTCAAATGGTTGTATCTTTCTTTTTCTTCTTTGCCTTTTGCTTCTCTTCTTTTCTCAGCTATTTTGTAAGGCCTCCTCAGACAACCATTTTGCCTTTTTGCATTTCTTTTTCTTGGGGATGGTCTTGATCACTGCCTCCTGTACAAATGTCATGAACATCTGTCCATAGTTCTTCAGGCACCCTGTCTATCAGATCTAATCCCTAGAGCTACCAGAACTTACACAGGACTGGGGAAACAGACTCTTGGAGGGCAGAAACAAAACCTTGTGTGCACCAGGACCCAGGAGAAAGGAGCAGTGACCCCACAAGAGACTGCCCCAGACTTTCCTGTGAGTTTCCAGGAGTTTCTTGTGGAGACCTGGGTCGGCAGTAGACTGCTGCAGGGCTGGGGGCACTGAACATAGAAGTGCATGCATGGGACCTTTTGAAGGAGGTCGCCATTATCTTCATTACCTCCACCATAGTTTGGCCTCAGGTGAAACAACAAGGAGGGAACACAGGCCATCAACAGAAAATTGAATTAAAGATTTACTGAGCATGGCCCTGCCCATCAGAAAAATCTGACTATATATACTATCAAAAGTCTAAAAATTTCTATTCTTTGATTTAATAATATTACTTCCAGGAATCTACCCTCAGGAAGTAAACAGTGGTTCAGACAAAGATTCCTGTCACTGCCTTATAGACAACAGTTGTGGTAGACTTGGTGGTTAGGGCTCAGTGTCCTTCCAACCTTGTTTTCATTGGCCCTTCTGCTCTGCAGAGACTGAAGGCTAAAACCAGCACGAGTCTAATATCCCTTACATAGAGGATCCACTTGCACATCATGTGGATGCACTTATGTAGAGAGAGTGAAAGTGAAGCAGAGTTCATCTTCCTGTTGACCCTGGGTGGTGGTGTTTGCTTGCTTTTCTGTTGACACACATGGTGGGAACATAGAGGTTTCCTGAAGAAGCACCCAGTGTCCATCACCCATGTGGGCAGTATCAAGAAAGGCGGTGACAGTGGTCCCGCTTCCTGGATCACAACCAGAGCGGTGTGAGGTCAGCAACCCCAGCAGGGCTCGCCTGATTTCCACATGTGTTTCCAGAGTTCTAGGAATCATTTCTAGGATCCATCTTAGAGTCCACTCTTTCACACCTACAATTTTACAAGCAACTAGTTCCCTGTATCAAGTGCCTTTTTGCCTAACAGAGGCTTCTGTTTCCTGACTCTCGATTGGGATTAGGATTAACCGAAATCTCTAGTAATAATGAAAGGTTAAATATCTTGCAGTGTATCCATTTGATAAAATATATCAATATGCAGATATTAAAAACAATGTTTTGAAAGGAAATGTAATGATGGGTTTTTTATCCCTTGGGGGAAAAAAGAGAAGAATGAGATTTTAAAAGGGAAAAAACACCTGCTGATGAAACATGATCCCAAAGATGGAGAGGAAGTTGACTCAAAATTGTTAGTAGTAGTTACCTGAGGGTCCTAGGAATATAGATGATTTTTATTTTATTTGTTATAATTTCTTCTGTTTTCTAATTTTAACAATAAATCTTATTATAAAATGGTTTTAGTAAGCACATTTTGTGAAATGTAAGGAGTAAATCAGTATAGGAAAGAAATGATGGTTGTTATAAAACTAGTGTAACCAGAAGGAAATGGAAATAATAAATAGACAATTTGCTAACTCATAATAATGTACATTTTTAAAATGTCACATACACTTGTTGACCAAGCTTATTTAGAAGCTATTAATTGGAATTTTTTTGTACACTGGTTTTATAGCAACCATCATTTCTTTTCTGTACTGATTTCCTCCTTACATTTCCCTGGTGGCTCAGACAGTAAAGAATCCACCTACAAGGCAGGAAACCCTGGTTTCATCCCTGGGTTGGGAAGATGCCCTGGAGAAGGGAATGGCTACTACTCCAGCATTCTTGCCTGGAGAATTCCATGGACAGGAGCCTGATGGGCTGTAGTCCATGGGGTTGCAAAGAGTCAGAAACAACTGAGCAACTAACCCTTTTTAATGAAATGTGCTTATTATGTTCATGTTACAATACATTTCATTGTTATTTGAAAGTGGTATTTGGTTGATATCCAAAAGGACTTCACATCAATATATTTAAAAATATTCTCTTTTGCTTTCTATCCTGTATAAAGGATTAAAAAATAGAGGTAGTAGGTGACAGATAATAGTAGGTACTAGTATTCAACTTAATAAAGATAGAATCAGTTGACACTCCCATTTATATCAAAACTGTAACTTTAATATACAGACTATCTCAATTTTGGAGAGAAGTAATTATGTTTTTATTTCTTATCTCAGTTTTAGAATTAATGTTGTGTTCATGATATGTTGAACTAGACATTAAAGTTCTGATTAGTCTGTCATCGGAGAATCATTGATTTTTAATCTTAAAAAGTTTTGTCTTGCATATTGCTCAGCTCTATTTAAACTATTTCCAGCAGATGAAAACTCACCCTGTTGAACACTAACAATGAAGAACGTTCTACCTTCTGGGTAGTTTATTTCTGTTACAGTTAAGAAAATTACTTCTTGAAGTTTAATTTCTTATTCCACTGTTTGAGGTTATTTCTTTTGGATCCAGTTTTAATATTGATGGACAGTCATGGTCTAAATGCACTTCTTTAATATGTAGCATTTATTTTTCTATTATTCTTTGATTTTCCACACCCTAGGCTAGGAAATGTCATTTTCTACTGCCATTTCTGTTACCGACCCTCTCGGATCTAGTAAACCCCAACTGGGTCCTTCCCTTGGCCTGGTGCTGTTCAGGACAATTGAAGACCAGGTTCAGCAAAGCAGAGGAGAAACTTTATTCATTGATCAAGGAATGGAAACGGGAGAGTTCTTGCTCTAAGACACCTTCTCCTCAAAGGGAGGAAAGTGGGGGACTCTTAAGGGGTAAGAGGCAGGTGCATCATCAGAAACTGGGGAAAGGGGCGGAGATTTCTAAGAATAGTTGGGATATGCTCAGTCCCTCAAGCTCTTTGCACAGGGCACTAACTGTGCCTAGCAAGGTGTCAGTCCCTCCTTGGGGTGGAGATCTTAGCATGGTAATGAAGCAGAGGCAACTTTCAAACACTTGAGTTTCTTTTGCCAGGCACTGCTCTTGTAGTTTGACTGAAACTGGTTCACAGCAATTAACTGTTGCATTTCCTTCAAAGTGTAACTGAAAAACATTTTTGACAAACATCAGGTGTTTTGGAATAAAAGTAGAAATTGATTAAAGCAGAGATTTTTTTCAGCTCCCTGGGATACTTGTGGGTGACATTTTCACTTTTTTTTCCCATTGCTATCACAGTCCATGGAATATGCCCCTGTAGGATGATCCCCACCAGAAAAATACACGAAGATCTGAAGGACCAGGCTCCTTCTATCAGTCAGTGCTCCGAGAGGACGTGATACAATACCCTTAAACTCTCTGTGGATCTGAAGAGGAGGAATTGGTGCTGGGAACTCTTTCTTTGTATTCTTCCTTGGAGATGAAATAAAGTGAGAACTGATAAGGGAGAAAGTACGATTTCCAAGTACACTGGAAAAAGAGCTATCTTTTGCAGGCTAGAGGGGAGACAAAGAAACCAAGTCAGCCGTGTGGGTGGTAGTTGGTGGTTTGGTCACTAAGTCATGTCCGACTCTTGCAACCCCACAGTTTATAGTCCACCAGGGTCCTCTGTCCATGTAATTCCCCAGGCAAGAATACTGGAGTGGGTTGCCTTTTCCTTCTCCAGGGGGGTCTTCTCGACCCTGGGATTGAACCCAGGTCTCCTGCATTGCAGGCGGCTTCTTTGAGGGGCACCAGGGAAGCCCCTCAGCTTTGTAGATCCATAGCTAAACCATGGTTGCTGTGGGTTTACAAAGGTGTGCCTTGTGAATAGGCCCAGTTCCACAGTTTTCTGTTCTCCAGAGTCGAGGCTTGACTTTTGGGATTTAAAGTGAGGACATAGGGACTTCCCTGGTGGTCCAGTGGTTAAGAAACTGCCTTGCAACGCAGGGGACACAGGTTTGGTCTCTCTCTGGGAAACTAAGACCCTACATGCCACAGAGCAACTAAGCCTGCTCCACAGCTATTGAGCCCATGCATTCCAGAGTCCATGCACCACGACTGAGACCCAATGCAGCCAAATAAATAAATATTTTTAAAAGGTAAATAAAGTGATGGCATATTTTGAGGCAGTTTTTGCTGGGAGTGGGGACCTCTCTGCAGCCATCTTTCTTCCTGGAGTGACTTCTCTGAGATTCTTCAGTGTTGGTCTCCTGTAGACCTGTACCAAGTATGGCCACAATTTGCCAATCGGTGCGGATAAAACTGACTGCTAAGGAGGGAGAAGGCCTGTTGCTTGGGATAATCAAGGGAGGTTATGTGGAAAAGGAGGGTTTGAGTTGGGCTCCTAGCTAATGGGTATGATTTGACTATGGGGAAGATAGTGACTTGCCTGAGCAAGTCAATTATATTCTTCACGTTGGCCATGAGCAACTAATAATGCTAGAGACCGACTCTAGGTCATGTCTTCCTGGTTGTGTCTGTGAAGATCCCACCAGAGTTTGTGGCTGAGGGATCTCAATCATATCTTTAATTGGTTAATTAAACTGTCAACTTCTTTCATTTTTCAGATATAAATTTTAGAAATCTCGTTTTGTTAACATGAAGAGAAAACACTTTCTAAATGTGGAGATGCAATCCGATGATTTTATTGGCTTATCTCTAAAATCCTACTTTTATACTCTGCTCACGAAACAAGATAGTCTACAATGAATGCCTTTTGTTTTTGCTGTTTTTCAATCACTCATTTGTGTCCAAGTCTTTGTGACCCATGGACTGCGGCACACCAGGTTTCCTTGCCCTTCACTATCTTCCTGAGTTGGTGAAACTCATGTCCACTGAGTCACAGCGATGCCATCCAACCACCTCATCCTGTGTTGCCCCTGCTCCTGTGCCAGTGTCATTGAGAAATGAGCATGGGAGGGGGGTTCAAGGGGGATGTGTGTATACCTATGGTTGATTCATGTTGATGTATGGCAGAGACCAACACAAAATTATAAAGCAATTATTCTCCAACTAAAAGTATATAGATTAAAAAAAAAAAAGAAAAAAGAAATGAGCAAACTGAGATGGTGAAATGAAGGTGAAATCTATCCCTTAAAGAGGAATAATGAGACCAGGGGAACAAATACAACTGAAGCTGCCATACATGGAGAAATGGTTCTGTGCCACACCATGTGGTGATGAAAGTAAGTGATGGCTGCCCGTTTTTACAGAGCAAAGCGTGAAATTGATGTCAGATGAAGACTGATCCATGAATTTGAAAGAGATAAAAAGCCGTGAACTTAATTCAGAGCTCAAGGGTGGTGTGGATTATAAATACCACCTGACAGAATTATTTGGTGACTAAACACAGAGACTAGCTTTTCTTACATACACCTTAACCCTCTTATTTCCAACAAGTGTTAGTGCAGCATGCCCTCGCTATTAATTCCAGAGCAAATTTGTCAGAAGAGTTGAGAAATTGAGACGGGGGGAAATGACACCTCTCCAATGTGTTGTCTAAAATTCATAAACTTTGACTTACCTAAACTGTAGCTTCTGCTCTTTATTGAAAGCCAAAGTGTTTTTTAGCAACACTGGTGATTTGCAGTGACAGCTAAAAATACAGCTGAAAAAGGAGATAGGAAAAAGTACTTAATGTTGTGGTAAATGGAATCTAAATCATCCTTTCAATGAAAACACCACAATTTCATGTTTTTGAAAGAACGAACACAATGCAGTCTCAGCTCAGACAAATGAGTTTACCTAGGGGAAATCACAAGCAAGCAGTCAAAGCCTGATATCATTTATTTCTTGTAGACTGAGCAAACTATTCTCTAAAAACAAGTTAAACTTGCCCTTGGCAAGCACTTAGAGTGCTTGGGGTCTATATCAGGTTAATATCAGGTATCCCTCTAAACATCCCTTGGTGCCACTGTCAGAGCTGGAAGTTGGGGTTGGATAGACTATTGTTTCTAGTTAATAAGAATGGTCTCATGAATCTTTGTTTGAATGAGGGAAATCCAGCAGGAGAAACTGGCCAAAACTTGGAAAGGACAGATATGACAGCACAGCCCCGTTGGAGTTCTGTCCTCATTCCTGCCCGAGGGTGCTGGCAGCAGATCCCACTATAGCCTCTGAAGTTGCAGGAGTGAACCCTCCATGCAGCACTAGGTATCTCTGTTCCCTTTCCTTCACAATTAGGCAGAGAGGATGAGAGAACCCACCAGACAGTACATATGACAGCAGATCTGGATTTCAGTTCTGCAGTACGTCCTTTTAAAATATTCTATCTACTGTTCTAGCAGCTTCCCTGATGACTCAGAAAGTGAAAAATCTGCTTGCAATGCAGGATACCCAGGTTCGATCCCTGGGTCGGGAAGATCCCCTGGAGAAGGGAATGGCTACCCATTCCAGTATTCTTGCCTGGAGAATTCCATGGACAGAGGAGCCTGGCGGGCTACAGTCCATGGTGTCGCAAAGAATCGGACATGACTGAACAGCTAACACTTTCTTTCTTTTCACTGTTGTATTCATCATGCCACTATGCCCACAAACTTCTCATATAGAACAGAAGTTGCATTTACAAATGTGGCAGAAGGATTGGATCAAAAAGTGTAAGAATCTGCCATCTGCAAGACTATTACCTCGCATACAGGTGATGCTTAAGAAACACTGAATGAATGAACGAATGAATGAACGAATGAATGAACCCTATTTGCATGACACATGAAATGTACCCCTGAGAAGCCAGAAACTAGGCTTCTGGGTTTCTGCAGTTCATGTAACTCCATTACTTTCTGGTGGGGACTGGCAACCTCACATTCCTTAGCTTAGCTTTGCTACTTTGAGGAAGAATTTTATTTTGAGCAGTAAACACCAACTATTAATATAGCCCAGTACAGAGCTCTGCAGAAATAGATTTATCTGATGTTTTTTGACCGATCTAGCATCTAAATATTGGCCAGCCAGGGCACCATTTTTAGGTTTGGGTACACTACATATATTCTTTGGCAAGGATGGTTTATTTGTGTTTTATCTTCTTATCATTATGCATTATGTTTTGTGAGACAGTAAATTAAAATTATAAGTGAGCAAAATAAATGAAACATTATAAGTGAATAACACTGTGGTTCTCCCAACTCCTGGATGAAATGTTAAATGCGGTGTCCAGGGCCCTATATTCCCCAGTCCCTGACCCAAAATTCTTATTCAGCCTGGGGTTAAGGCCTAGGAATCTGCATTTTAACAAATGCAAGTACTCAATGAGAAAGGTCTATGGATCTTACTTTAAGAAGCATTGGTTGTGTGAGTCTTGTAAAACATGTGCAAAAGAAAATTGTAACTGTTAGTAAACTTTGTATAGCATTAGCAAACAGTTATTGACCAACTTCTGTGCTCTAGTTTCCTGATCTAGCTAGGTCATCTTATTACCCTTCTTCCCAGATGAGGAAACCGAGACATGGAAAGATGAGTAGACAGCAGAGTCAGAACTCAGCACGAGGTGGTCTGACCCACTGTCCACTCTCTTGGCCATGTGTCACACTGCCTCTCCCATTACTAAATGACTTTCAGTAAATGCTTGAGAAGTGATCCCTTGATTCTTCCAGGAATTCTGCATACGATTGTTCTGTTATTATTCAGGTTTCAATACAGTCATGGATGGAAAGTCCTCAAAGTGAAGTGGAGTTGTGATGTCAGGGCCCTGCGGGGCACCAATAGGCAGGTCCACAACATAGCATGTGCTTCTAGGTTATAAGCTGACCCTCAGCTGGTGGAAACATGGGTTTTATCCAGTCTAATGCTTTTACATTTTGAAAAATTTGTACATTGGTTAAAGTTTTGGCCTGTTCAGGAGGAAATAAATCTCTTGCCTGAGGTGTTATCTCTCAAATTGTTTGGAATTAGGTGGCGTTGAACATTAGTGCTTCTGAAACAAATATAGATGAAATTTTGGTTGACAGACAGAATTTTGACTAAATCAGACATTTAGGCATTATGAAAACAGTTATTTTCCTTTAACAGTTAAGTATTGCCCTTTAAATGGGTAAACTAATGTGAAAGTAACAACTGAGATTTCATGAGAGACTGATAGGTAACGTAAATACATATGCTATTATGGTGCAGACAAAAAGAATGACCAGTTTACACATTAAAAAGGATTTTACCAATTTACTTGTAATTCACTCTTTAATCTGTAAGTTTTAAAAAAATTAAAGCATGTGAATTACTTCAAGGAAGTCTCAGACTTCTCCCTTATTTCTTGATGTATTTTTCTCCTCTTTCTTTTCTTTCTCCGTAACTGCTGGCACTTTAATGTAGAAAATAGGCTCATTCATCTTATCTTCTAATGAGCTTTGATTGTACAGTGTAAGAAAACCTACAGTCTGGAGAGGCGTGTTAATGTTGGATTCTAAGAGCCCCAGCATTTGTACTTTTGACTCTATCATCTTTTATCATGTAACAAAAGACGTAAAAACCAACAGAATGCACTATCTACAGAAAATACCTGTAATTGTTTTGTTAACCCAAGAGTTGACCCCTTAGCATGTAATTTCAGGTTTAAAATAAGATCAAAGGCCACAGTTTGGGTTATGTCTGCATTGTGACCTCCCCCACCATCTGAATTCCCTACAGAAAGCATCCGTTTTTTTTCATCACCATCTCCTCATGCCTGGCAAGCTGCTGGCACAGAGTATTTGAGGATGAATTGTTTGCTCTATGAGGTATTTGGGAGGTTTACACAGTACTATCTTAGCTACCTAATATGGCACTTTGGCACCTGTGATGTGTGATCTTTTCAGTGTGATCTTTTCACTGTGGTTTGTTGAAAGGATACTGGATGGGGAGTCAGGAAATAGGAGTTCTTTCGTTGCTTCTGGGATCTTAAGCAGTTCTCCTCAGCACTTTAGGCTACAGTTTCCTCATAGATAAAATGGTTGGGCTAAATGGTTTTTTTTTCTGTCTCTTCTGGCTTTAAAATTTATGTTTGAAAACATTTCTACCATTATTTATTTCTTTTTTATCTTTAAATTTTAAAATAATTTAAATCTTACAGAAAAGTTGCAAGAACAGTACCAGACAACTCCTGTTTACACTTGACTCAGTCTCACCAATTGTTACTGTTTTGCTTCACCATTCGTAAGTCTATGCTGTGCTGTGCCAAGTCGCTTTACTTTTGTCTGACTCTTTGGGACCCTGTGGACTGTAGCCCTCCAGGCTCCTCTGTCCCTGGGATTCTCCAGGCAAGAATGCTGGAGTGGGTTGCCATGCCCTCCTGCAAGGGATCTTCCCAACCCAGGGATTGAACCCGCATCTCTTATGTCTCGTGCATTGGCAGGTAGGTTCTTTACCACTAACGCCACCTGGGAAGCTCTCATACATCTATACCTATATGTATATATATTTTTAAATATTAGTGAGAATTCCTTCAGAAATACATTTCCAGGTACAATGATGTTTTCTTACATGACCATGATAATCTTATCCGACTCTAGAGAGTTAACGTTTATTCAATACTATGATCTAACAAGTAGCCCATATTAAATTTTGTCGATTGTCCGATGATATTTTCTACGTCAATTTTTCCCCTATTCCAGGCTGACACATTGCATTTAGTTGTCATGTCTCTTTGAATCTGGAACAGTCCTTTCTTTGTCATGTATGGCTTTGACATTTTCAAAAATTACTGGCCAGTTTTTTTGTAGAAAGTCTTTTAACCTATTTTTTCCCCCTGATATTTCCTCATAATTAGATTCAGGCTATATCTCCTTAGCAGGAATACTATATTCAGTAATATTGTGCTCTTTTCAGAACATCACATCAGGAAGTACATAATGCCGTGAAGTTCAAAATATTTTTGAGATATAAATTTATGGAGGAGGGTAGTTTTTCCATTCTCATTGGTTTGGGGATCTATCTAAAAGACTATTAACAAACAGAAATAGCAATTACTAAATTACCCAGATTCTGGAATTCTTTGGATTAAATAAGCTTGTTGCCTATATATTTTAGTTTTCATCAAAATAGTTTTATTTGCATGTTAGAGAACCTTAAGATAACTATTTCTACTCTTGGCTAAAGAAAGCTCATAAGCTTGAAAAGTATTTGAAAAGGGTTTTGAAGAAGATTCAGATACCTTTATGCAGGAGTCCGCGTGATGTGTTTATTTTCTTGAAAGAAAGAAATCCTTAAGACCATCTTGTTACCATTATGCCAGATAGGATTGTGAAGGCTAACCAGAAGATGAAGTTATACAGTAGAACAAGAACAAGAAGAACTGTGTTCTCTTGACCTTCACTCTAATGCTTTTTCAGTATATTGTCGTTCCCATTAATCATTGTTTGGAAGCAAGTCTGGCTAAAAGAAGGAAAAAGAAAGTGGTTAGCCAATGACTATATAACATATTTCAGAGTGCCCTCAGAGTAGCACCATCGACCAGTTCTAGTGATGTCCCTGATGAAAAAGTAGCCACCTTGGATTCACTGGGTCATTTTGGGTCAGTGTAGTGTTACTGCCCAGCAGTAGATGGCATTGTTAAGATACATTGATTTCATTATGAAATCTGGAAAAGGGAAATAGTACTCCAGAGATTTACTATGTGGTTGTTCCAAATAAGGGGCTTCCCTGGTAGTTCAGACAGTAAAGAGTTTGCCTGCGATGTGGCAGACATGGGTTTGATGGCACTTCTGAGTCTGAGGGTCGCTGAGTCTTAGTCTCTTATTACACAAGCTCCAACGTGGCTTGTTCATGTGGTTGACAAGGTCTATAGGGTTTATGTTTAAGATCATGGATTTGGAATCAGATCTGGATTCCAATCTATACTGTGTAGGAGACTTGCTTTCTCTGAGCCTCTGTTTTTTTCAACTGTAAGTTAGAAATACTTCATTCACTTGGTAAAGTTCCAGCAATTCTATCATCTCTCTAATGTTTATTTTATTCTCCTGTAACATGATTTAACTCTGAAGGTTTGGGGTGGTTTTTTTTTTTTTTTTTTTTTGCAAATAATGTAAATCTTAAACTTTGCTTCAAGTGTTTGGAAATCCATTTGGCATTGGGAAAGCATTTATTATTTATCTCACTCTTGATACTGGCGACTTGGGAATATATATGATCTTTCTTTATATTTCTTAGCTAAATATAACCTTTATATTTCTTAGCTAAAGAAATATACTTTAGAGCATTTCTTACCTTTGATCTGTTTATGTGAGGTTTACATAAGAAAAAAAATAATGTATTCAATTTTTCTGATATCTTACTTAGTTTAAATATTTGATTTTTAGTTTAAGATAACTAGATAGTTGGTAGTTTTCATTTAGATAGAAAATATCATGAAAATATAAGTGTCTTATTTCATGACCCCATTTTTTGTTTTTTTAGAATGAGTAGGTGAGATAATTTATAAATCACACACCTAAGAAGCCTCAAAAAATCTGGAAATAGCATCATCTCCATAATCCTTGATGAATTCAGGCCTTGATTATTTGCATTGAATGCAAACTTTACTGGCTCATCATAATACTGTTTAAACACCTCACTTAAATTATGCAGATAAAAACTGTATTCTGTCTCTTTACTTTAAAAAAGCCTTAAAGAGATAATTAGAACTATGCTTAACCAAATGCTTCAGATGAGAAAAATCATAAATAAGGGAGTGGAATTCATCTTTGCTTCTTTTAAAAAGAAAATAATTTAGTTTTCTATCTTGGGACAGGAGTTTATACCTTGTAGAACCGTGACATCACATGAAATGTTGACATCTGTTATCAACCTAATTAACTATTTGCCGTTCAAATTGTGGTGAAAGTACATTGAGACTTCTTTTGTACTCTTATCGCTTGTTTAATACCAAATTGCCTGGCATCTGTGTATCAAGGCTTTGATCTAATACTCTATCAGTTGTTGGCTCAGGCACAAGAGACTACAGAGTACACAAAACTGTCGCTGCAGACTCCAGGGAGAAAAGAAGCCTGGATATACAGCCCTGATTAGCTAAGTCAGTCAATATTTGCATGATGCAATGATAATACCTTCTTTATGCTAGACTGTTATTTCACTGAAGCAAGTAGGAAACTTCTTTTCAAGAACTTAGTGTAGTTTTTAGAAATTCTCTGTTCCCTCCCATCAGGTACATATATGGCATATTTTCTTTCATCTCTGTCCATTTTCCTTCCTTCCTTCAACATTTGACCATACACAAATTCAACCCAATATCTATCCTTGAGGAATCTACATTATTTTTCAAGATTTATATAGAGAAGAATTTTGATGAAGTTGGGATCTTGCCTGCAATATGTCAGAATCTTAAAATCAGATTTATTTAGTACCTTAAATACAGAAACTGCTTATTTTATCTCTATTCTCTAATCTTCAATTAGTTGATTTGTGAACTCAAAACTCTGGTGTATTGATTCTGCCTTCTAGAATAGTCCTCAAGCTTCTACATATTTTAACATTACTCAAAGGATATGAGAAATAAATCTTACAAAATTGATATTTGAAAGAAGGGAATAGAAAGCTGTAATATGTTGAGCTCTAAGTAAAAGTTGAAATTTTCCTTATCATCTCCTTTGCCTTACATTATTTTAGAATTCTTGGCCTTGACAGTGAGGATTTGATACTATGAGGTTGTGTTTATACCCAGGAAATTTTGTTATCTGAGATGTTCTTTCTCTTTCTATCCTTCTTTCCATGTTTTTTTCCTGTTTTTAATATATGAAAAGGAGCCAGTGGTGATAAAACAGCCAGATTGTTATTCCCTTTTAAGTCATTCAATTAACAGTTATGGCATAATCTGAGGGATCAAGCACTGTGCCACTTGCTGGAAGGGACCAAGACAAGATACAGTCCCTACCCTCAGAGAATGTACAGTTCAGAACATGAATTGACCTGCAACCTCAAGTAAGGAACATGAAGGAATATAGGGATTATGATCAAGTTCTGTATAATGTACTATGGATGTTGAGGAAGAAGTGATCAATTCTACCTGGGCTGGATGGTCTGATGGGCTTGGAGGCAAAGGGCGCACAGGAAAGGCTTTGTGAAGGAGCATCCAGGCAAAGAAAGCAATATGAGCAAAGGTAAAGAAGTAGAACAACAGGATATCTGGGACAATTGAAGTGTTAACATTTTATCATGAGTTGGAGTTGGGATGTAAGGAGGAAATAAAATTGGGATACAAATGGCTGCAGAAGTCAGCAGAAACTAGATCATGGAAGGCCTTGCAAATGAGTTTGTGTTTTATCTTAAAATGGTAAGATATCATAACCTTTGTATAGCAGGCCATGATTGGATTTATACATAGGAAAGACATTATGGAAGTAGGATGAAGGATAAGCCAGAAGGGTGAGATGAGAAGCAGGAAGAATAATAACTAGGAGACTATCGGAGCAATTAGCCTGTTCTAAGACCTCAGGTCCCTTTTCAGAATAATGTATGTACACAGGTGGGCTTTCCAAGTGGCGCTAGTGGGAAAGAATCCGCCTGCCAATGCAGGAGACATCATAGACAAGGATTTGATCCCTGGGTTGGGAAGCTCCCCTGGAGGAGGGCATGGGAACCCACTCCAGTATTCTTGCCTGGAAAATCCCATGGACAGAGGAGCCCAATGGGCCAATGTCCACAGGGTTGGAAAGAGTCAGACATTATTGAAATGACTTAGCATGCACACACATGTGTACACTCACACATACACTTTACATGAAACATCAGTGGCTCACAGATCTCTTGAAATCTATTCATGGATTCATGCAGATTCCATGTTAAGAACTTTTAAAATAGATGACAAGGGAATAAACAAATGCAGTAGCATGAAGATAGAAACAGTTGGACGGGAGAGGTATATCTATGAATTTCTAGAACTTGTTTGACAGATTGAATATGTGAGTAAAGGATAGCAAGGAGTCTCAGATAACTCCTGGGATTCTAGCTATGGTTACTGGATGGACAATAGAGCTTTGATTAAGAAAAAATATATATATAGAGAGAGGAATGTGTGGGGGATTATTGGAATACTTGTGGAATATTCTGGTGGGGATGTTAGAAGGTAGGTATAAATAAGGATCTTGAGTTTAGTAAGAGGGGGTTAGACTAAAGATACTGATATTCTAGAACCTCAAATCTATAAATAGAGATTAAACCCATATGTTGAGGGAAGAGCATGGAGATCACATAGAGTAAGGAAGAGGAGGCCAGGCAATAGTTTGTGGGGAGCACAAACTTTGAAGGATCTATCAAAGAAAAAGGAGTGAGTGAAGGAGACTGAGAGGCAGAAGGAAAAGATAGAGTGAAGAGTCTTAGAAGCTAAAGGAAGAAATAACCTAAAGGAAAGAATAGTTCACAGCATCAAAATTTTCAAGGACAAAGACAGTAAAGATTTCATTGTACATGACAACTAGGTAATTATTTATGGCTCCTGTCAGAAGAGTTCCAATGGAATTGGGGGTGGGTGAAGGTAATAAGCCATGCTACTGAAAGTCATAGTGAAGGGGAGATGAGAAAGTGGCTCTGGACTATTCCTCCAAGGACATTGACTGTGATGGTAAGATGAATGATGAATTTATGGTTTTGCTGGATCAAAATACATGTCCATTTTTGGTGTAGAGAGATATAACTAATTCAATTCAGTTCAGTCTCTCAGTCATGTCCGATTCTTTGTGAACCCATAGACTGCAGCATACCAGGCCTCCCTGTCCATCACTCCAACCATCTCATTCTCTGTCATCCCCTTCTCCTCCTGCTCTCAATCTTTCCCAGCATCAGGGTCTTTTCAAATGAGTCAAATCTCCGTATCAGGTGGTCATAGTATTTGAGTTTCAGCTTCAACATCAGTCCTTCCAATGAACACCCAAGGACTGATCTCCTTTAGCATGGACTGCTTGGATCTCCTTGCAGTCCAAGGGACTCTCAAGAGTCTTCTCCAACACCACAGTACAAAAGCATCAATTTTTTGGTGCTCAGCTTGCTTCACAGTCCAATTCTCACATCCATACATGACCACTGGAAAAACCATAGCCTTGACTAGACGGACCTTTGTTGGCAAAGTAACGTCTCTGCTTCTTAATATGCTATCTAGGTTGGTCATAACTTTTCTTCCAAGGAGTAAGCATCTTTTAATTTTATGGCTGCAGTCACCATCTGCAGTGATTTTGGAGCCTCCCAAAATAAAGTCAGTCACTGTTTCCATTGTTTCCCCATCTGTTTGCCATGAAGTGATGGGACCAGATGCCATGATCTTAGTTTTTTGAATGTTGAGCTTTAAGCCAACTTTTTCACTCTCCTCTTTCACTTTCATCAAGAGGCTCTTTAGTTCTTCACTTTCTGCCATAAGGGTGGTGTCATCTGCATATCTGAGGTTATTGATATTTCTCCTGGCAATCTTGATTCCAGCTTGTGCTTCATCTAGTCCAGCATTTCACATAATGTACTCTGCATATAAGTTAAATAAGCAGGGTGACAATATACAGCCTTGACGTACTCCTTTTCCTATTTGGAACCAGTCTGTTGTTCCATGTCCAGTTCTAACTGTTGCTTCCGACCTGCATACAGGTTTTTCAAGAGGCAGGTCAGGTGGTCTGGTATTCCCATCTCTTTAAGAATTTTCTACAGTTTGTTGTGATCCACACAGTCAAAGGCTTTGGCATAGTCAATAAAGCAAAAATAGATGTTTTTCTGGAACTCTCTTGCTTTTTTGATGATCCAACAAATGTTGGCAATTTGATGTCTGGTTCCTCTGCCTTTTCTAAAACCAGCTTGAACATCTGGAAATTCATGGTTCACATACTGTTGAAGTCTTGCTTGGAGAATTTTGAGCATTACTTTACTAAAGTGTGAGATGAGTGCAGTTGTGCAGTAGTTTGAGCATTCTTTGGCATTGCCTTTCTTTGGGATTGGAATGAAAACTGACCTTTTCCAGTCCTGTGGCCACTGATGAGTTTTCCAAATTTGCCTCTCCTCAAAATTATTATATTTTTGAAGTATTTTATTATTATAATATTATAATATTACTCACTTCTTCAATTGTGTAAGAGAGTAAGCAATTTGTTCCCGTTTCACAACTGCATGTTAGCATGCTTTCTAACTTTCGCTCATTTGGTAGCAAAAGGTAACTTTTAGTTTGCAATTTCATGTTTTTAAATGAAGTTAAACATCTTTCCATATATACTTTTTTAGCTATTTGTATTTCTTCATTCTTGTTAAAAATCTTTGTCCATTCTACTGTTGAATGGACTATTCAATGGACTACTATTGTCACTTCATTAATTTGTAAGGATTCTTTATACTTACTCATATGGATACTTTTTTCTGTTCTATATATTGAAATCACTTTCCTCCTGGCTGTAGTTTGTGGTTTTTTTTTTTTTTTTAGAATGTTTCTTTTTATTTTTTAATTAATTTATTTTAATTGGAGGCTAATTAATTCACAATATTGTGGTAGTTTTTGCCATACTTTGACATGAATCAGCCATGGGTGCGCATGTGTCCCCCTGTCCTGAAGTGCCCTCCCCCACCCCACATCCTCATGCCATCCCTCTGGGTTGTCCCAGTGCACCAACTTTGAGTGTCCTGCTTCCTGCATTGAACTTGGACTGGTTATCTATTTCACATATGGTAATATACATGTTTCCATGCTGTTCTCTCAAATCATCCCACCCTCACCTTCTCCCAGAGTCCAAAAGTCTGTTCTTAACATCTGTGTCTCTTTTGCTATCTTGCATATAGGATTGCCATTACCATCTTTCTAAATTCCATATATATGCATTAATGTACTGTATTGGTGTTTTTCTTTCTGACTTACTTCATTCTGTATAATAGGCTTCAGTTTCATCCACCTCATTAGACTGACTCAAATGCATTCTTTTCTATAGCTGAGTAATATTCCATTGTGTATATGTACCACAGCTTTCTTATCCATTCATCTGCTGATGGACATCTAGGTTGCTTCCATGTCCTAGCTATTGTAAACAGTGCTGCGATGAACATTGGGGTACATGTGTCTCTTTCAATTCTGGTTACTTTGGTGTGTATGCCCAGTAGTGGCATTGCTGGGTCATATGGCAATTCTATTTCCAGTTTTTTAAGGAATCTCCACACTGTTCTCCATAGTGGCTGTACTAGTTTGCATTCCTACCGACAGTGTAAGAGTGTTCCCTTTTCTCCACACCCTCTCCAGCATTTGTTTGTAGACTTTTTTTGTTCATTTGTAGACTTTTTGATAGCTGCCATTCTGACCGGTGTGAGATGGTACCTGATTGTTGTTTTGATTTGCATTTCTCTGCTAACGAGTGATGTTGAGCATCTTTTCATGTGTTTGTTAGCCATCTGTATGTCTTCTTTGGAGAAATGTCTGTTTAGTTCTTTGGCCAATTTTTTGATTGGGGCATTTATTTTTCTGATGTTGAGCTGTATAAGCTGCTTGTATGTTTTGGAGATTAATTCTTTGTCAGTTGCTTCATTTGCTGTTATTTTCTGCCATTCTGAAGGCTGCCTTTTCACCTTGCTTATAGTTTCCTTTGTTGTGCAAAAGCTTTTAAGTTTAATTAGGTCCCATTTGTTTATTTTTACTTTTATTTCCATTACTCTGGGAGGTGGGCCATAGAGGATCTTGCTGTAATTTATGTCAGAGAGTGTTCTGCCTATGTTTTCCTCTAGGAGTTTTATAGTTTCTGGTCTTACATTTAGATCTTTAATCCATTTTGAGTTTATTTTTGTGTACAGTGTTAGAAAGTGTTTTACTTTCATTCTTTTACAAGTGGTTGACCAGTTTTCCCAGCACCACTTGTTAAAGAGATTGTCTTTTCTCCATTGTATGTTCTTGCCTCCTTTGTCAAAGATAAGATGTCCATAGGTGAGTGGATTTATCTCTGGGCTTTCTATTTTGTTCCATTGATCTATATTTCTGTCTTTGTGCCAGTACCATACTGTCTTGATGACTGTAGCTTTGTAGTATGGTCTGAAGTCAGGCAGGTTGATTCTTCCAGCTCCATTCTTCTTTCTCAAGATTGCTTTGGCTCTTCAAGGTTTTTTGTGTTTCCATACAAATTGTGAAATTATTTGTTCTAGCTCTGTGAAAAATACCATTGGAAGCTTGATAGGGATTGCATTGAATCTATAGATTGGTTTGGGTGATACTCATTTTCACTATATTGATTCTTCTGATCCCTGAAAGTGGTATATTTCTTCATATATTTGTGTCCTCTTCGATTTCTTTCATTGGTGTTTTATAGCTTTCTCTATATCGGTCCTTTGTTTCTTTAGGTAAATTTATTCCTAAAGTATTCCTTTAGTAATTCCTAAATTTAGGAATTATTTATCCTAAATAATTCCTAAATTTATTCCTGAAGTATTCCTTTAAGTATTTTATTCTTTTTTGTTGCAATGGTGAATGGGATTGTTTCCTTAAAAATGTAGTTTGTGTTTTAACTTTGTTTATGGTGTCTTTATGACAATCACTTATGTCAGTCTTTATGGAATTTTTTAAATGTTCTCATTTATTTTGATCCAATATTTTAAAGATTTTGTTTATTATATATGGCTCTTTTTTCCATCTGGAATTTGTTTATATATGTGACATAGTGCCCAAGTTTTTTTCTTGTAAAATGGATACTTTCCAGTATCATTATTAAACATTCCTTCTTTTTTCTGATGGTTTGAAATGCCACCTTTATTATATTCCAAATTACATGTATACAAGAGTATTTCAGATTTTTTGTGTTTCTTTGATATATTTGCCTATTCCTGCACTGAGTTCATACTTTTAGAATAGGATTTCACAGTATGCTTGCTATCTGATAGAAGAAATATTCTTTATTTTTTAGTTTCTTTTTTTAAGAGTGTTAAAGTCAATTTTTGCTCATTTTATTTTTCACATGAATTTTAGGATCAGCTGGTCAAGTTCCATTTCACCTGATATTACAGTAGCTCATAGAATAAAATACTTATCATAGGAAGTCTTCCCAATCAGAAGCTGTTCCTTCCAAAATCTTGAGGACTTTTTAAAAATAGTTTTCTTTATATGGGTCTTGTAAATTGCTTGTATTAATTTCTAATGTCATAGTTTTTGTTTCTCCTGGGTTTGAAAATCTTTTTCCATTGCCCTTATTGTTAGAATGTACCAGTTAGGAAAGTATATAGCCACAAACAACAGAAAACAGGAGTGTATTTTTGTCACATAACAAAAAGCCAGAGGTAAGCAGTTGCCAGGGAATCTGTCTCTTTTGCATGTTGTACCCTTATCTTCAAGAGATGCCCACTGCACCACTAGCCCCTAGTCAGCATTCAGACCAGAAAAAGAAGGGAGGGGAAAGTTGAAAAGTCTTTACCAAGAAAGCACAAGCTCCTCTAGAGACATGGCCCACATCTCAGTAGCTTGTCACTCCACCACCTCCAGGTGGCAAGGGAGGCAGCAGGGGTGAAGAGGGATGAGCATGGGGGTTAGGTCAGCCAAACAGCAGTGACTCCACACCTGGCTTGTACTATAGCTACTGATTTGTGTCTGTTGATCTTCCATCAGCTGCCATCCTAAACATTCTCATTAATTTGAGGAGCATTTCAATTGACTCCCTTGCATTGTCCAGGTGTATGTCCACAAATAATGATTGTGTCTTCCTTTCAGGAGCTGTACCTCCTATTTTCAGAATATTTTTTCTTTTTGGTCTAATTGCACTGGGTATTAGCCTATTTTGGTCTTAGGATGCAATTGCCTTTTATGTCTTTTTGAAGATATTCATCAGAATAAATTTTTTGTTTTCTTTCATTCCCTTAATGATCTTTAATTCTCAGGGAAGCTCTTCATTATTGTTTCTGTTGTTAAATGCTGCTAGTTTTCCTTCAGTATCTGGTAAGCCTCAGTTGTTTGTTTAACATAAATAATGATGAAAAGACTAGATTCATTAATATAAGCAGCTCATATAGATCTCCTCTGAAGCAGAATCCACCTGTTTCCCCTGTGTGAGGGGGCTGACAGACCAGCAGGCTTTGTTTGAAGTGTACAGGCTTGGAGCAGCAGGCTACAGGAGGGCGGCGCCTTCCCCTACTCCCCATGCCTAAGAGAGGAGGGTGGGCCAAGTTCTGATGCTGAGGGAGGCAGTGCATTTGCCTCCAGGCAGAGGTCCCTCCCCATCATATCTTCCCCTTCCCTGTCTGTCCTAAAGGTCTGGAGTTACTTATATTCCACCTTTCTCCTTTTTCAGTGCCTTGCACCCACATGGGACGCCCATAGATAGGATATTTCTTGAGAGAGATGTTCTGAGGGTTTAGCCAGTGGGTTAAAAACAGCTCCTGCCAGTAGCTCTGCATAAACAGGAGAAAAGGGATACCTGCCAAGGGCAGTTCTTTAGTGAACTCTCAAGTTCTCTCGAGGGCCTCCTCTTAAGAATGAGACTTCTCTGAATTTGTACTTCTCTCCAACTCCTGGTTTGGACTGTTTCTTTCCCTTGGATCCTGTTCTCAGTCAATACCATGCATCCCCTTTGCTTTTCTATCTTCTACGGATTCTTTGGAATTTCTTGTCTGCTGACAAAGTTTTTATTTTGTTTTTTGAGTATGCTCATGAATGTATTCTGTTAAAATATCTGTCTCTTTAGATATTTCAGGGATTGTGGCCAGGAGTAGATGTGTGTCTTTTGTCCTCCACCTTGATCCACACTTCTCTGGAGAGATACTTACAAAATCATTTACATGTGGCCAATTGACTGTCCCTCCCAAAGCAAACAAAATGCAGCTGTGTGGTGATTAATTGTTAAGTAACCATTCTGTACACAGTAAATCTTTCAGTAATAAAAACACTGTCCATTGAGATTAACATATACACACGACTACATGTAAAATAGATAACTAGCAAAGACCTACTGTATAGGACTGGGAACTATATTCAATATTTTATAATAACCAAAAGGAAAAGAATCTGAAGAAATAGATATATATAACTGAATGGCTTTGCTGTGTACCTGAAACTAACACAACATTGTAAATCAACTCTCCTTCAATTTTTTAAAAAAGAATCTAACTTTATCTCCAATATTCTAAGATCTCACTCATCCTCTAAAATTCAGCTGTCAGCCAATTTTTTTCTTAAAACCCCCCACAAAAACAACAAAAAAACCCACTGTCAGTTTGATGTACAGTGATGAATTTTTAAGCTTCTTTTTTTTAAAGAAATAAATGTTGATACTTTAAAGCACTGATTCAATATTTCTCAAAATGCCACCCCGCCCCCATTTATCTTTATTCTGTGTGCTTGTCTCACCTTGGGGACAATTTTTTCCTAAAAAAAATTTTTTTAAATAGGCATTTTCTGACAGTACAAAATTTCCCAAACATGATGTTTAAATAACATTGATGCCTGGGAATTATTAAAAGAAGGTCGGCTCTCTGTATTTTGTTATTGTTCTTTCTTTTCCTTTCTTTTGGATGGGGTAGGAGGATCTTCTGCTTTCTTCAGAAATGAAATTGTTCATTAAAGGAAGCTGTTGTATTACCATAGCAATATATTTTCATTTATGTTCAGCTCATTTCCAGAAGTGACTGTCTGTCCACCAGGAAAGCCCTGGAAGCTCATCTAATGACCAGATCGAAAAATTTCACTGAAAAATGAGGACTAACTTCCTTGTTGACTATGGGGATGTAGGATCAAGTTTTCATCACCATAAACTCATGGCAGAATCTGTAGAGTTATATTTGAAAATAAAAAGGAATGGAACATGCTTGTTTCAGTGATGGGCTCTGGTTTCTCATCCTCAAAAACGTGATGCTCATCATATTAAAATGCTAAAAAATCGTGCTGCATGAAACAAGCATCCAAAGATTCTAAGCAGAACACCATACCCTGAAATTAGTAAAATTAAATGGCAGCTATAATTCAAAGCTTTTCTAGTATAATACTGCCAAAGATTCTACAACACCTTCTTAATTCTCTCTACTTATTTTATTTGGAAGGGGCAGTAGCAGTATAACCTATGGATTAGATGAGACTCAGCTGGTAAAGAATCCGCCTGCAATGTGGGAAACCTGGGTTCGATCCCTGGGTTGGGAAGATCCCCTGGAGGAGGGCATGGCCACCCACTCCAATGTTCTTGCCTGAAGAATCCCATGGACAGAGGAGCCTGACAGACTACAGTCCATGATGTTGCAGAGTCAGACATGACTGAGGGACTGAGCACACAGAAATTATTAAATACCTCAGTACAATAGACTTACAAATAGTAACAAGTATCCCTTAGCTTTTACTTCTAGGACCTATTAGTTTACTATTAGTGACTTAGAAATATATTTCTAACACTTTCCTAAGAGGAAGGGAAGTTATTAAATACGTGGGTATGACTCAGTTCATGTTGGCCTCGTTTGTAAGCTAGTTTGGAGGGAGAATAAATTGATCTGTTTGCTAAACGGGGTTTTAGAATTATTCTAGAGGAAACAATAATTTCACGTGTGGTTTTCACTCTGATAAGTTTTCGATTATGGATTCTACATTTATTACCAAGGGTTTGGTATACTCAGTACTGGACACCCCAGTGGCCAAGAGAGAATCAGTCTTTGGACAAACACTCTTGTTGGGCCAGAAATACTGTCAGAATTTCCTCAAAAAAGCAATCTGAATGTTTGTCTTTATTCTAATTTAAATCACATGGTGATTTGCTAAGGCTTTAAAAATGCAATTTAATCCTGTTCAATTTCCAAAGAGGGGTGAACATATAATGAAATGAATTAACTAGGCCAATCATAATGAAACGCTGGAGGAAACCAGACTCACTCACCATATGCCAAGGGTTTTGCAAATAGATCTTATCCTGCCTGATCTGTGGGTGGGGGCAGGGGTGGGGAGGTGGTAACTGGGGGAGGTAAGATATCCTTTAAAGAAGGAGCATTACTCCTTTCAGGAGATCTGTTCATATGACTTTCAACAAAGCATCAACCCAAGATGTCATATTGTGTGAATAGCTAAATTTTCTGGGAGCTGAGGACAAAATTTGAAGCCACAATACAGCAGCTTCTTCTCATCTCATACTTGGCTAGAGGTGACACTGTTATTCTTTCTGGGAATAATTTGTTCATCTGGAAAAAAACAAAACAAAACAGCATTGTATCTGGAACAATCACTGAGCATTTTCTAAACTCAAGAAATGCTGCTTTGAAGCAGGGTGATAAGAAAGCATTAAAATGAGAGGATCCAGAATAAGCCATCGTAGCTCTAAAGGCTGGCTTTGCCACTGATTACTCATGTGGCCTTGGAGCTAAGTGAAGTTATGAGTGGCTTAACTTCAACAAACTTTGGTTTTTCTCATCTGTAAAATGGGGATAACCACCTCATGCTGTTGAGGTTAGGGTTAAGTTAGATAAGTAAAGTGCATAGCGCACTGCATGAAGCATGGTTAATGTTTGGTGAACATTAACAATTGTTAGTCCTGTTATTATTAAAGTCATCAAAAATACTACAGTTTTCTTCATGCAACAAATACTGTGCATTCACTATGTGTGAAACCTTGCTAGAGACTGGGAATCAAGACTTCCATCTCTGTTGGCTACAGATGTCAATTTCTGCTCGCTGGTCTTACCTTAAAGACAGCACTTTACGGTGCATCGTCCACTTTTACAGATCAGCCCATTGCCACATTGGAAAAAATGTGAAGGCTCATGCATTTTAGTTATGCTTAATGAATGACTGCAGCAACAACCAAGAAACTGAAGTACAATTTAATTGACTTCTGTCCTATATAAAATATGGGTAGTTGGGTTTCAGTCGGCATTGTAAAAGGAAGAAAGGGGCTGGTGTCACATGCTTCTGTGATGCTTTTGCACAGATTATGATTTTTATTTTTGTTCCCCTCTCCCTTTTAAACATGATATGCACTAAGATTTTCATGTACATAGCTATACCTTCTAAGATGCAGGGCTTGCCTCCGTATGAACGTGGAATCCCCTTGCCATTTGTGTTTGCTCATGCATGTCTAGCAGCTGGAGGAAGAATCAGATCAGGCTCTGGGGGGCAAGCTATGTCCCACTCATGTCCCCCAAGAGACTGCACTTTGAGGTTCACCTTCCCAGAGAATGTGCTTTAGAGCACGGTGACTGTGGGCTGAGGACTTGTCGGCTTCCCATTAATCTCTGAAGATGGAAGGGTAATCCTTTCACAAATATGGGAATGGGGGCTGCTCTGAGGCTGGCAAATAATAAACAATGAGGTTTTTTTTTTTCTTTTTTTTTTTGTCCTGGATTCCTCCAGCCCTCCTCTCTGCAGTCCTTAGCCCTCGTCTTCCTCTCTGAAGGATTTAAATGGAATGACCTTAATTCTTGCTTTGTTTGCACTCTATCTTTTAAGGAGCTGCAATGAAGACCAAGACAAACAGTAGATTAACAGTGGTACCTTTTATAAAGCTGATTAGTTCCTAAAATATGCTGAAAGGAAACAAAACCAAAAAGGAAGAAAAAGAGAGAGAGAGTGGAATGGGGGCTGAGACAGAAGCCTTTGTCGGTGAGTTTGAAATAGCTCCATTCCTTTCTGTGGGTGCAGATATTGACCTTCCAGTAAAATATTTCCTTTGTGTGCGAAGGCTTTGCTAGGATAGCATTTATAGTACTAAGCAGGTGCCTGGTAAGTGTTTCTAAACAAATATTACTTCACTGCCTAATTTTGGTTTAAGGGGAGAGTGGTACTAGGGATGAATTCAGAAAACATTTGATGATGGCTCATCTGCTGCTCCTGGTTAGCAGGGCCTATCAAGTGGCTGACAGCATAAAATCAGAATTCCAAAGATGCTGCTCCATGTGGAGTCATTAAGAGGAACACGGCCTCCTAAAATCTCCTTCAGCCCCTCCGGATTTGAAGGAATTTAAAGGGAAACTTGCCAGACACCTCAGCTATATCCAAATGAAAGCCAAAGCATTAGAGTATGGCAGATCTGAAAGTGGGTCTCTGGAAAGAAAAAGACTATACACAGTGACACAGAAAATATTTTAGGGCTTCAGCTTCTGTTTCCTTTAAGGGATGAGAGAATGTTACTGAAATTGTTCGATTTAATTTAAAGTTAAATAAAACTGTGAAAGGCTCTGGTGCATTAATAAGACGATCCATCTGCTTATAATAATAGGATAATTCACATCTTCATTGTCAGAGCAGAAAGCCTCTGATAAGGTCAATCATTAAACTCAATATGTTTCATTCTTTGGTGCTGTGTCACTTAGATTCTCAGCGCCACTTGTCTGCCCTTCTTTTCCACTATGCACCTATATTGGAAATTTAGCTCCATTAGGTAGATGCTTGCACCATTATGAAGCCTGATTCCATCATTTTCCAAGTGCCAAGCCATTTAAATACAGTGCAGTCTTTGGTCATATTTAATCCAAACATTTACACACATCCAGCTCCTTCTTATCTTTTTAAATAGAATGCAGGGCTTATTTTTAAATTACATCCTCATTCATGTTCTATGAAAGCCTCAAGAGAAACCATCCATGGGATTTAAATTCTGGTCTACAGGTGCTGCTTCCAGTTCCTGGCCTTTAAATCCTGGCGCCAGCATAATTCTGGGCATGACTCCCCTGTGATGAGGTGGCAAAGATATAACAGAAACAGTCATTTTTTTTCCTCTCCCAGAAATTACACTGCACTGAAGTATACTGTAGCTTTTGCTTTCTTCTCTGTTTATACCCAATTTTAAAAACGTTTAAAAATAAGAGTCCCCAGAAAAGGGACATCAGTGGGAAGTTAGGATGCTTGAAATGAGGCAAGTGCTTACCCAAAACTGAGGTGTGCGTGATTTCTTTCACCACGTGAAATCTCACGTGGGGTCAGTGAGACTTACATCTATCTGCCGGAGGTTTCTGATGTTACAGTGAGTCCCTCCATGACGTGTGTGCTATGACTAACACCAACCTGTCCCACACTCCTGAATCATCCATGGTTCTCTTTAGGCCCTTGAGATTATCTGTTCCACCAGTTTCCTCTCCTGCTGGTTTCTAGTATCAGCTATTCAATTCAGCTCTCGTAACCAATACAGAGATGCCCCAAAGGAATAGACACTAGCTTTTTTTCAACTATTGCTCTGCAGATACTGGTTCAATAAAAAATAATCTTTTGCCAATTTGGAAAAGCTGTTTGACGAAATGACTTTGCTCAAACAACTTGCTCTCAACCTACTTTATCTTGTTCTGTACTTAAAAAAAATCCCTGACAACACAGTGAGATTCGCCAAATGATCAAAATGGTGTGATTGTGTTGGGTGCACATCTTGGCTAGGCTCCCGCTTGTTCCTACTCACCTAGAGAGCTCATGGATAAGCCTGAGAGGTTGGTGTGCGTGTACGCGTTTTAACAAATTTTCAAAAGTTGCCATGGGGAGAGAATAGAAAGAAAGCCCTTCAGAAAGAAAATTATTTTCACAGCGTCGTCACCAGAAAAACACCCCCCGCAATGGATATCTCTGAAGGTTGGCTGCCCTCTGAACTAATTGGGGGAGGAGGCGGGGAGCGCTTTGAGATTTGCTCACCTTTTATAATGGGTCTCAGAGAAGTGATCAGTAGCCAAACGCTTCCTGCCATGAGTGGTTTGGGCACTCTCTAAGCAAAGGAAAAGACTCCTCCAGTTTCTTCTTGTTCATGTCCCTGAGAGAGGTCACCACCTTCCCTCTTTTACTTGCCACTTCTGATTATTGGGTAGGTTCTGCTCCAAAAGTCATCTTTTGTTGCAAGGACATTCATCTTCTCCCCTGTGATGAAATGCTCGCTGAGAAGGAGGGGTGGAAGCAGGAAAACTGATCTCAAAAGCCTCAAGATCACAGGGGAAGAGCATTATTTATAGACCTGTACTGAAAATCAACTTCAATCTGTGTGAATGCACTACATTAAACCGATAACAGACAACAAGCCCGTGAATATTTGGCAGGATGATGAAATCGGCCACAGCCCGTGTGCTGAGGGGGGTCGGGGGGAGCACTGTCTCGGAAGGGCTGGTGCTCTTCCTTTGGAGTGTGTTGTGATTGCTAGCTGGTTCCACAGATCCTTGCTGAATATTATGCCATTAAACAGTATGAAAGAAAATCAAAATATATGTTTACGGGGGTACTAAATAGTAAGTGCCCTTTCAAATGCTCTTTAATGGCTAGGCTTTAAAGTCGTCCTGGAGCACCCTCAGAAAGCGAGAGCAGCAGGTTTTGCAGATTTCTGTGGCTGTAAACCACCATGAGATGCTGAATGAAAGTGCGCTGGGATTTATGAACACCCGCACTCTGTACCCTTAAAGGCATATTCCCAAAGACACAACAGCCCTCTGGCCTGTCTATTCTTTTTATTACTGTTATTGAAGTGTAGTTGATTTACAATGTTGTGTTAATTTCAAGTGTACAGCTAAATGATTCAGTTATACACACATATATTTTTTCAGATTATTTTCCCTTGTATATTATTACAAATACTGAGTATAGTTCACTGTAGAAGGTCCTTGTTGGTTATCTTTTTTAAATACAGTAGTGTGTTTTATATACAGTATATAAATTCTTGAATTTTAGTTTTTAGTTTTCATTGAAAAACAGTGATTTCTCACTGTATTTTTTCTGAGCTGTATTTTCCTCAGAACTTGAGTGACAGTTGATGTTTGGCTCGACATAATAGTGAATATACTTCCTGGGGCAATCAAGGAAGATATGTTTGGATAGCAATAGATTAAAGCAATTTCTAAATAAGAAAATACACTTTGCCATGTAAAAATGCAGATATAATTAACAGCATTTCTAGGCTAAGTGCAATTCTTGTAGTATGTTGTAGATTGTGTATTTGTTACGTCAAATGTACTGGCGCTTCATATATGAACAGACACCCAGGCCAAGATAACAGAAAAGGAAGTCCAGAAATAAACCAAAAACATAATATACTTTAACATCTGGAAAGGAAACATCTCAAACCAGTGTAGGGGAGGGCAAGGGGGATATTTTTTATTTTATAACTAGTATAGGATAATTGGATAGCCATCAGAAAAAAAAATCAAAAGTTGGATCTGTCCCTCATACCATGCTCAAGGATAAAGTTAAGAAAAGGTAAAGATTTTTTAAAAATAAAGAAAAGGAAAAAAAACAGACAAGCACTACAGAAATGCATGGGAGAGCTTCTTTGTTGGAGTTTTTTTCTTGGCATGGGGACAGGAGAAAAGAGACAGGCAGAAACCATAAAAGATTTGTATGACCACATAAAAGCCGGGACTCCTGTGAGGAAAAGTCCTTATGCAAAATCAAAAGACAATGAATTGGGGGAAATATTTGCAACCCATAACACAACATAGCATAAATTTTTCAAAAACATAAAGAGCTCATAGAAATCAATAAGAAAATATCAATACCTTAAATATGGTCAAAGTCTCTCAAGTGAGGATTAACAGGGAAATAAATGCAATTGGCTTTGAAACATATGAAAGATATTTGACTTCACTAACAACAGAAATTTAAATTAAAACTGTAGGGTTGCACTCTTTTTTTTTACCTATCAGATTGGCAGAATTTCAAAGCTTAATATTACCTTTTGTTGGGAAGGTATGAGGGAACGGGTACTTTTGTACCTAGTTGATGGGAGTGTAAATTGGAATAGCTTCTATAAAGTCAATTTGACAATATTCATCAGTTATAAATGCAAATTTTTTTAACTTAGAAATTTCATCTCTGGGAATTTATCACTTATATATATTTGCATACATATAAAATGACATACACAAGTTTATAAAAGCAAAATAATGAGAATAACCTGAATATCCATCAATAGAGACTGATTAAATGAATTATAGAACATAAGGGAAATCAATCCTGAATATTCATTAAAAGGACTGATGCTGAAGCTCCAATACTTTGGCCACATGACGCGAAGAGATCACTCATTGAAAAAGACCCTCATGCTGAGAAAGAGAAGTGGGCAACAGAGGCTGAGATGGTTGGATGGCATCACTGACTCAATGGACATGAGTTTGAGCAGTCTCTGGGAAATAGTGAAGGACAGGGAAGCCTGGCATGCTGCAGTCCATGGGGTCACAAAGAGTTGGACATGACTTAGTGACTGAACAACAGCAATGGAATATTATACTATTATAAAAAGAAAAAGGAGGAGGAAGGTCTCTATGTTCTGATACAGAAAGACAACCAGATATAGTGTCAAGTGAAAAGTGCAGAGCAGTATGAATAGCAAGGTAACATTTGTGAATGCAAGAGGTAAGAGAAGAATCTCTGTCAGTATTTTCTAATATTTGCATAAAGAAATTCCAGAAAACTACAAAAGAATCTAATAATAATGGCTGTGGAGGATTAAGAGAGAACTAGATTTCAGGGGTGGGAGGGAAATTTGTCACAGTAAACCTTTTAATCTTTTTAAATTTTCAAATTATATTTTACCAAGTATTCCTACTTAAAACTTTGTATCATTAAGAACTAAATTAAACAGTTAAATAAAAATTAAATTAGACCATTTCAAGTTCAAATAAAACAAATGAAAAAGTTCACAGGAAAATTATACCAATACTAATGAAAGTAATTGCTGATTTGGGCAGATATATGTCTAACAATGCAATGATGAACAAAGATTAAGAGTGTTTTTTTTTTTTAATAGGAACTGTTATTAATTTGGTCCCTGTCTATAATGTATCCCTTTACTTATATGCTATATCTCTCCATTTTCTGGTTAAAAATCTAGAAAATTAAAAATTAAGGAATGATTATATTTATATTGGTTAGCTTCAAAAAACCATTTAAATAAAAAAGTTCTCCTTTTTAGTAAGCCCTCATCTTTAAAAACTTATTTCCACATTCCCAAAGTAGAAATTGACCCCAACACTATCTAACCACCAAAAAAAAATTTGCCCAACTCTTCCATTTGGCTTCAGTCCTAACTTCCACCATGCTATCTTTGGGTTAAACAGAACGTAAGGTTAAAGTAGCAGAGCCTCGAGAATCAAAGAGTTGATGCTACAATTGTATAGCTAAAAACTATATTTACTCTAAATTGCAAAATGGTAGGTATTGTATGTGATGTTTAAGTTGCAGCAATTGTTCTAGTAATAAATGTAATATTCAGCAGCATTTTTCATAGATTACTCAGTTCATCATTAGTGCCATTTTGCCTCTTTATAATAATGTGCACTTTCCTTTAGAAAGAGCTTGGTTATTTCTTTGGTTGGGCCTATTTGCTCCTTTTTTATGTGAGATTTTTCAATACTATGAAATGATGCAGAGCAAAAAAGGTCCATCCACTTCACTTGTGTTGCCTCCTGCGTTACCTAAACCACAACAGAACAATGACAGACAACAGAGCCTTTCTCCTCGCTAACAATTCAGTCACCATGACAACCAGCAGAAGAACGTTGGGCCAGAAAAAAGCATTGAGCTTGAGGGACTAGACTAATCAAAAAATGGAATAACATGGCAACAATTACACTGATGAGTGAGAGGGAAGCTACAGATGCATTCAGATACCTATGGCACCATAGACTCAACGCATTCAGCATTTCGTGTTTAGTGTCTTGTGTTTCTGAGAGCAGGTAAATAGACAAGATCGAATTGTGTAACAGAATGTCAGTGCTCTAGTTAAATAGAAAATTCCTTTCCTTTGGCTGTGCTACTTCAAGCGCATTGAAGAGGGTTTAGGGGAGATGAGGTTTTGAAGTGAAATGTGTAATAGATACAATATGAGTGCCATAAGGCAACGTTATTTAGTTTTAAAAAAGTAAACTGGAAAAAAAAAAAAAAAAAAGTAAACTGGGGTTTGTCCCCCCCACTTCTTTTTTTCAAATATATAGGCACAAATAAAGAGAGAATGCTGCTGGATTGGTGACTGACACTGTCTTAAACTCAGCTTCTTGTCAGGAACATACATGGTTCACCTCCCTTAATGTGGTTCTGGACTGTATTGATTCCTATTGACAAAATCAAGCACCACGATTTTTTAAAAATTGTTTTATTTAAATATTGTTAATTTACAATATTGTGTGAATTTCTGCTGTACAGTAAAGTGATTCACCTCTACATATATATGTGTGTGTGTATATATATAGATATATGTATATATTCTTTTTCATATTCTTTTCCATTATGGTTTATCACAGGATATTGAATGTAGTTCCCTGTGCTGTACAGTAGGACCTGTTGTTTATCCATTCTATATATAGTAGTTTGCATCTGCTAATCCCAAATTCCCAATCCATTCCTGCGCATACCCCCAGCCCCCAGCAACCACAAGTCTGTTCGCTGTGTCTGTTAGTTTAAGCACCATGATTTAAGCTGTGTATTTCTAATGTCTGGAGGAAGTTAAGCTGAAAGGGACAGGATGGTTCTGTGGGTCAGATAACAGGAGCAGAGCTGTATATTCCACTCATGTCCTGCCTTAACCTCCTTAGAATTTCCTCCATCCCTGAGGAGGTTAGTATAATGTATATGTATATTTCTTTTAAAGCATGTGCCCTGGCCTCACTTACACACTGCGTGCAGGTGTACTTGTTGGGTTGTAAATCAGTTTGGCATACACTGACCTCTGCTTCAGCTTCTCTGATTAAGTTTTCTCACAATGCTTGTACTTTTTATTATGTGTTGTGTTTACTTACTTTGGTGGGTATTGTTAGTCAATCACATTATCTGGTCTTGATTTATCAAAAGCAGATTTTCCTTCCCCTCCCCTAAGCAGAAAAATTCAAATTAGGATAAGTTTATTAAATCATAAATAGGAACTGATAGCCTCCTCTCCAAAAAAAAAAGGTGAAAATTTTGAAATATTGTCATTTCCAGAGAGAAATTCCTCAAGGGAATGAGATCTAAGTTTTAAGTTGCTCAGTTTAAGTCATTTGTGTTGTGGTGGGGTTGTAAGGCTCCAGTCTGCAGAAGTTGAGCTAATTCCATCTCCACAGATTTCATAGACCATAGCATTTCCAGTTATCTGTCCTATAACTTAGTATATTTTCTTAGTCTGACTCCTGTGACTCAGTTCGCCTATCTAAATTGGGCTACTTTTTTTTACTCTCTGCTAGTTTTTTTTTTTTTTTTTTTTTTTAAGTATGGACAGGGGCAGGGTAGAGAAGGCAGCATAATGAATTTGCTTTGAGTCTATAAATAAATGTGTATTAACGAAGTTTTTCTATATGAATTAACAAGTTATCCTCTTTATTTTAGTCTTGGTGAGGCCAAAAGCTTCTAGGTAGAAAGCTCTTTGGGAAGATGATCCTAAATTATTTTTCCTCTGTTATTTTTCCTGTTGTTCAGGTGACAGAACCAGCATGGTTAGAATTAGCATGATGATAGCCCACTTTGAAAATGTTCATTTATTCATAGTTCATCTACTTCTGTGAAGGCAAGTTACACTAGAAACGGAGTTCTACTCAGAGACTCATTAATAGAGGCTGGAAGACAACAAAGAAGCATGAAATGATAGTTGAAGAAAAATTTATATCAAGAAGCCCTGTCCCCACCCTCAAAAAAAAGGAGTCCAGTTTCCAGCTCTGAGCTTTCCAACAGCCAGGCAAAGAGAGACACTGTCTGAATTACACAGCCCTCCTTGGCTAATCACAAGCATAGTGTTGGTTCTTTAAGAGGAGCAGCCTTTTTCTGTCCCTGAACTCTTCCAGGTGGAATTTGTCCAGGAAATGGTGTGTAGGAGGCAGCCAATGAATTGCCAGCAGAAGTGGGCTTGCAGCAGAGGTGGGGACAGTCGCTCTGGAGGAGGGTTTGTCCTTCTGACTTTGGCTGATGTGCATTCTGAGTCAGGAGCAGAGAAGGGCCATTCTTTTCCTCTCTGTGATCGGGGAGGGATGAAGAAGTGGAAAGGAGAAAAGAACAATCTCTCCTGAATGGAAAAAAAAGAGATCCAGGTCACCCGGAAGGAACTTAGAATAAGGAACTTATTTGGAAACCACCATGTAGAGGAGGACTTGAATTTGGCTAAAGTGGTACTTGGTTTCACCGATGACCTTGCTTTAAAGGTAAAGCACCAATGACTAGATATCAGAGGGGCTCAGTCCAGGGAGGGCCTCTTCCTTGAGGAAGTCCAGTAGAGCTGCTGCCAGATTGCTTTCCAAAAGGAAGGGTTTTCTATGAGATTCTTGTGGAAAAGGTGAGAAAACTAAATCAGCATTGTAGGAGATAAACAGTGGCATCTTGAGCAGACCACACTTTACAAAAGCCAGATTTTATTTTAGACAACCTAAGCGTGTTTGTTCTTTCCATACAGACTCTGATATGTTACTGACCTTCGAAGAAAATCTGCTTATCAGTGTTAACAGCCTTGTCTGAGTTGCCAGATAAAAGGCCACAGCAATTGGGAGAAAGTTATCTTTAAAATGTTTCCATTATGCTTGGTGATAATGCGGCCTCCACTGAGGATTTCTCTAGTATGTATTTTTTTTTCCCCTTTCCTATGGATGAAGCAAGAATCAAAACGGACTTTTATCTCTGCCTCAGGAGAACAATACGGGCAAGCAAACACTGAGCTTGGCATTGCATTAAGCTCTGAAGATGCTTTAGGGCACTGGTGATGACAGATGCACGTGTATCAAGGCTAGAGTCTTTATAGCCTAGAAATCCACCACAGTATGGTAATTCGTGCCTGACTCCCAAACGGAGTTTGTTCCTGTTTAATTCCTGCTCTTTTATTTCTCTCAGTGGCTCACACACTCAGGAGTATGTCTTAAGGGGAGAAATTCACTGAGGTTACAGATTAAGGGAAGAAGCAGCCCACTGGTCCCATTCACCCTCCCCCATGCCAAGGCTTCAATGTAGGATAAAGGCCAGCAGTTAAGGGGTATTTACACTGCACAGGTGCCAGGTGAGTGCCCTCTTTCACATCATGTACCCCTTGCAGCAGCCCTATGCGCGAGTTCCTATATTAATCTGGCATTCCTTCAACACAGTTTTGGAGGACCTGTGCTACAAGCCAACTAACATAGTGCTAGATATTGAGGTTCCATGATAAATAAGATATGGCACCCTGCACAGAAATGGGAAAAATAACCAACAAAGCAGCTAAGGGATTACCCTAAGGAGGAAGTAGTATCCGAATGTGAAGTCATTTGTATAATTCTGAAGGTTGTGCCCTTTCCTCCACATGGTGGTACTTTTCTTGACTGATTCCTGCCTTCTGATTTGTGAGTTTCCTGAGGCTAAGAGCACTGATATGGCAACAAAGGTTGCCATTTCTTAGCTGGGTGACCTTGGGAAAATCATTTAACCTCTCTAGGCTCAGTAATTTTATCTAAACAAGAAATCTAATACCAACCTCATCCTTACATTCTGAGGTTTAAAGGAGATTTCATGCAAAAAGCCTTGAGCGCTATGCCCAGCACATGGTACGTGCTCAGTAGATGTAAAATTTGATTATCATCTTCTTCTGTATGACTTTTACACTGAGGCACTTTTGGGACTGTTTGCTTTCACCTAGAATTAAGGTCTCTTCCCCTCCTTCCCTGGCTGGCTTTGCTTCATGGCTTGTCAGGGTTTCTGCTCTGACCTCAGGTGACATTTGTCATGATTTAGCCATTCACACTGGGGTCCACAGGAGCAGAGATGGAGAAATGTCCTTGTGCTCTGGTGCACATGTACGACCTCATAGAATGTTTCCAGGAAGACAGGAGCCTACAGAAGAATTCTGAAGACTTGAGTTTTAGCATCTCTGATTCTTGAGACTCACACAGGAGTCCATCACCATGTGTCCATGTCCATCTTTCTCTTTGGGCTGGGTAATACATCGAGGAAATGACAGGCAACTCATCCTTGTCATTTCAGAGTCTGTCATGGTTAGCATACAGTAAGTGCTCATTAAATATTATGGACAGGGGTTCCCTGGTAGTCCAGTGGTTAAGACTCCATGCTTATGCTGCAGGAGACCTGGGTTCAGTCCCTGGTCAAGGAACTAAGATCTTACATGTTGTGGGATCAAAAAACATGTGAATGAATGAAAGAATGAAAATTGACCCCAAATTTCCATTTATTTGTTTGTTGCCTTTAAATGGATGCATTTCTGCTTTTCAAAAGAAACAGAAAAACATCTGCCAAAATGTGATATGAACAATGGTTTTCTCTGGGTGCTGAGACTGGCAGGTGATATTTTTTCTTTGTACTTTTAGAATTTTGTGGATTGATAACATTGACAGCAGTTAATGAAGAAGCTTGGCATTCCTTGACCACAGAGTGACATGACGAGAGCTGGAGCCTCCAGAAGTTTAACATGATGGTGGAGTGCAGCATGGTCCTTGCCCTGTACTCCCCAGGCACTGAGCAGACCACAGTTAATATCCGTTTGCAGTTAAAATTATATCTGTCTTTCAGAGACCTCTCAGCTCATTGAAGCCATCATGGCATTCAGCCTTCATTTTGGGGGCTGATATGGCCAGTCCCATTGAACTGGGATCAAAAAGATTATGCCCTTGACCCAAGTTTAAGGTCCCATATTCTGCTCTCTTATAATCTAACCTTCTATACCATCGCTCACAGTGATGACTTAATTCTCCCACTCCCCACCACTGGTGCAAATCCTCATTGATATATGCAATCAGCAGGAGCCAGGATACCTAATTATGTTTAGTTTACAAGCAATGTCATTCTTAATGGCTTAAGAAGGTTTTGTTCTTTCTTCTTTCCTCTGTGGCAATTGACTCTCCCATAACTGGTGTTTTTAGCAATGATTAGCATACTCTTATCTCTTCTTCAAAATTAGATGGGGCATGAAGATACATTATGTAGACTCTGAGCTCTGTTGCTTCCAAAATGGGCTGTGAAATTGCTGTAAAGGTTATGAATCACTGAAGAACAAGTTCAGGCCAATCCTTTCCCCTTTGACCCCACAGGTTATTTTGAAAGCTGCCTGCTAAATCATCATGCTGTCAATTGGGTCTACACAGGATAACAGCTGTGCCTCTGAGTGCAGTTTCAATGTCTGGCTAGTAGGTTATTTGGCTTATCGGGGATCAACAGCACAAGGCTTACTCTCTCAGGCCACCATGGTTCTTTATCTAGCCAGAACTATTGTTGAGGAGACAGCACTCTAGATTAGGAAGAAGGGGGTTGGTCTCACAGGTGTGGCAAATTTATAAATGGAGTTAGTCTTGACTAGATTTTTAGTTCAATTCAGTTCAGTTTACTCAGTCATGTCCGACTCTTTGCAACCCCATGGACGGCAGCACGCCAGGCCTCCCTGTCCATCACCAACTCTCAGAATTTACTCAAACTCATGTCCATTGAGTTGGTGATGCCATCCAACCATCTCATCCTCTGTCACCTGCTTCTCCTCCTGCCTGCAGTTTTTTCCAGCATCAGGATCCTTTCAAATGTGTCAGTTCTTCACATCAGGTGGACAAAGTATTGGAGTTGCAGCTTCAACATCAGTCCTTCCAATGAATATTCAGGACTTATTTCCTTTAGGATAGACTGATTGGATCTCCTTGCAGTCCAAAGGACTCTCAAGAGTCTTCTCCAACACCACAGTTCAAAATCAGTTCTTCAGCACTCAGCTTTCTTTACAGTCCAACTCTCACATCCATACGTGACTACTGGAAAGACCATAGCTTTGACTAGACAGAGCTTTGTTGGCAAAGTAATGTCTCTGCGTTTTATTATGCTGTCTAGGTTGGTCATAACTTTTCTTCAAAGGAGCAAGCGTCTTTTAATTTCTTGGCTGCAGTCACCATCTGCAGTGATTTTGGAGCCTCCCAAAATAAAGTCAGCCACTGTTTCCCCATCTGTTTGCCATGTCTTTCCTTTTCTCTTTTGCCTTTAGCTTCTCTTCTTTCCTCAGCTATTTGTAAGGCCTCCTCAGACAACCATATTGCCTTTTTGCATTTCTTTTTCTTGGGGGTGGTTTTGATCACTGCCTCATGTACAATGTCACAAACCTCCATTCATAGTTCTCCAAGCACTCTATCAGATCTAATCCCTTGAATCTATTTGTCACTTTCACTGTATAATCATAAGGGATGTAATTTAGTTCATACCTGAATGGTCTGGTGGTTTTCCCTACTTTCTTCAATTTAAGTCTGAATTGTGCAATAAGGAGTTCATGATCTGAGCCACAGTCAGTTCCTGGTCTTATTTTTTCTGACTGTATAGCACTTCCCCATCTTTGGCTGCAAAGAATATAATCAACCTGATTTTGGTATTGACCATCTGGTGATGTCCATGTGTAGAGTCTTCTCTTGTGTGTTGTTGGAAGAGGGTGTTTGCTATGACCAATGCGTTCTGTTAGCAAAACTCTATTAGCCTTTGCCCTGCTTCATTCTGTACTCCAAAGCCAAATTTGCCTGTTACTCCAGGTATTTCTTGACTTCCTACTTTTGCAGTCCAGTCCCCTGTAATGAAAAGGACATCTTTTTTGGGTGTTAGTTCTAGAAGGTCTTATAGGTCTTCATAGAGCTATTCTTCAACTTCAACTTCTTCGGTGTTACTGGTCAGGGCAGAGACATGGATTACTGTGATATTGAATGGTTTGCCCTGGAAATGAACAGAGATCATTCTGTAGTTTTTGAGATTGTACCCAAGCATTGCATTTCAGACTCTCTTGTTGATTATGATGGCTACTCCATATCTTCTAAGGGATTCCTGCCCACAGTAGTAGATATAATGGTCATCTGAGTTAATTTCACCCATTCCAGTCCATTTTAGTTCCTGATTCCTAAAATGTCAGTGTTCACTCTTGCCATCTCCTGTTTGACCATTTCCAATTTGCCTTGATTCATGGACCTAACATTCCAGCTTCCTTTGCAATATTGCTCTTTATAGCATCAGATTTTACTTCCATCACCAGTCACATCCACAACTGGGTGTTGTTTTTGCTTTGGCTCCATCTCTTCATTCTTTCTGGAGTTATTTCTCCACTCTTCTCTAGTCGCCTGTTGGGCACCTACTGACCTGGGGAATTCATCTTTCAGTGTCCTATCTTTTTGCCTTTTCATACTGTTCATGGGGTTCTCGAGGCAAGAATACTCAAGTGGTTTGCCTTTCCCTTCTCCAGTGGACCACGTTTTGTCAGAACTCTCCACCATGACCTGTCCGTCTTGGGTGGCCCTACGTGGCATGGCTCATAGTTTCATTGAGTTAGACAAGACTGTTGTCCGTGTGATCAGATTGGTTAGTTTTCTAACCAGAAATAGATTGTGGTTTTCAATCTCTCTGCTCTCTGATGGAAAAGGATAAGAGGCTTATGGAAGCTTCCTGATCGGAGAGACTGACTGAAGGGGAAACTGGGTCTTGTTCTGATGGGCGGGACCATGCTCAGTAAATCTTTAATCCAGTTTTCTGTTAAAGGGCTGGGCTGTGTTCCCTCCCTGTTATTTGACCTGAGGCCAAACTATGGTGGAGGTAATGAAGATAATTACCTGAGTGACTCAACTGAACTGAACTGAATGAAGATAATGGCGACCTCCTTCAAAAGGACCCATGCAGACACTGCTCCACTCGGTGCCTCCAACCCTGCAGCAGGCCACCACCGACCCATGCCTCTGGCAGAGACTCCTGGACACTCAGAGGCAAGTCTGGGTCAGTCTCTTGTAGGGTCACTGCTCCTTTCTCCTGGGTCCTCGTACCCACAAGATTTTGTTTGTGCCCTCCAAGAGTCTGTTTCCCCAGTCCTGTGTAAGTTCTGGTGGCCCAGTGGTGGGGTTAATGGCGACCTCCTCCAAGAAGGCTTATGCCTTACCCAAGTCTGCTGCACCCAGAGCCCCTGCAGCAATCCACTACTGACCCATACCTCCTCAGGAGACACTCAAACACAGGTTTGTCTCAGTCTCTGTGGCGTCTCTGGGTCCTGATGCACACAAGGTGTGTTTGAGTCCTCTGAGCATCTCTGGCAGATATGGTGTTTGATTCTAAATGTAATTTCGCCTCTCCTATAATCTTTCTGGGGCTTTTCTTTTGCCCTTGGATATGGGGTATCTCTTCAAAGTCGCTCCAGCACTGCGGATTTTACATCTCATTAAAAAATTATTAGGATAACATGGACTGGATTGTCCCAAACGTATAGTTTATTGTTTGGTAATAAATTAGGCAATTTGGGGAGATAAATAAATCAATCAATCTCCACTAACATTAGCCAACCAATGTATTATCTTTCTCAGTCATGTATTTTTGCTTAGTTAGTTTGTGCTTGTACCTAAGGAGACCCTCAAAGAAGAATCCTAATGGTGGACTTCCAAGGACCTGATCTTTAATAAGAAGGCACTTTGGGAGGCACCAAATCCCACCCTACAAGGAACTCCCTGCAAAAGCTCCTTACCTGACTTCAGAAAATTATGTTTTCTGGCAGGTCTTTCAGAAAGTCCAGAGTCTGGCTGATTCATGTCAATGTATGACAAAAACCACTACAATATTGTAAAGTAATTAGCCTCCAACTAATAAAAATAAATGAAAAAAAAAGAAAGTCCAGAGTTAAGCTCCCCATTACTTTAGATAATTTTTTCTTTTCTGCTATGGCTTATTACAAGATATTGAATATAGTTCCCTCTACTATACAGTAAGACCTTTTTGTTTATCTATTCTATATGTAATTATATCCACTAATCCCCAAATCCCAGTCCATCCCTCCCCCACCCCTTTACCCTTGGCAACCATCAGCTTGTTCTCTGTGAGTCAGTTTCTGTTTCATAGATAAGTTCATTTGTGTCATATTTTAGATTCCACACATAAGTGATATCATACAGTATTTGTCTTTCTGACTTACTTAGTATGATATTTTCTAGTTCCATCCATGTTGCTGCAAATGGCATTATTTCATTCTTTTTATGGCTGAGTACTATTTAGTTGTACATATGTACAGTATCTTCTTTATCCATTCATCTGTTTTGGACATTTAGGTTGTTTCCATGTCTTGGCTATTGTGAATAGTGCTGTTATGAACACAGGGGTGCATGTCTCTTTTAAAATTGTAGTTTCGTCTGTGTATATGCCCAGGAGTGTGATTGCTTTATTGTTACTTTAGATAATTTTAAAATGCATTCTGGAAATTCTGGTTCTTTTCCCTTCAGTATGGGCATAACTGAACTTGCTTACTGCATGGGCTCTTAGGAAGTTTTAGTGGTGAGGTTAGTTGAATGGTAAACCCTCCTGCCAGAACCTCAGAAAGTGACCTTACTTGGGGTGAAGGTCTTTGCAGACAACTTCTCAAGATAAGATCATCCTGGATCATCCAGGCAGTCCCTGAACCCAATGACAAGTGTCATTATAAAAGGCTGAAAGAGAAGAAACAGAAACACAGAGGAGAATGCCATGTGCGGACAGAGACAAAGATCGGAATTTTGCTACCACATGCCAAGGATCCCATTAGAATCTGAAAGAGGCAGGGAAAGATTTTCCCCTAATTCCTTCAGAGGAAGCTCCATTCTGCTCATACACATCAAGTTCAGTCCTTGATTTCAGACTTCTGGCCTCCATGATCATTGAGTAAATAAATTTCTGTTGTTTCAAGCCACACAGTTTGCGGTAATTGGTTACAGCAGCCCTAGGAAATGAATGCAAGCACATTCTTTGAGGTTCATGACAAGTACTCTAAAGGGTGGCAGAAGGATTTGGGAGTGGGTGTTACCTAGGGTTGTTTTCTGAAGGGTCTGGATTTAGTTGGTTTGTTACAATTATAACATATTCTGTTGGCATCTGATGAGGCATTAGTATGTTTTAACACAAAATCCAATACACAGTTGGTAGTTTTTGGTAAAGAACTGATTAGGAATGCAATATGTTCTTTATGCATTTTTCGAGTAAGTAAACAAGTAGTCCCTGACACCTTTTCCACAGGGAGTTCACCTTCTTGAACAACCTGAGATTAGAAATACCAAAGGCATGGACAATAATTAACTCCTGATTGCAGTGTACTGCCAAAAAGTCCTGTTTTGTTATCGGTTCTTGAATCTCTAGGAGATCAAACATTTGATTAAACATATTTCAGCAACAGAAACTACTGAAATGGCTTTTGAACTATTTTAGTCACGTAGCTGTGTGTTTACCTTCTAAGCAATGAAACGGTATCTTATACTCTGCTCATTTGTTTATGTGTTTGAAGGAACAGGGTTCCATCTATTCATTCCACCCTTTAGTGAACAATAAGGTAGTGATTCAATTCAAAAAATATTTGTCCAGTGACTCCTATATGCCCTGGACACTTTTAGAACTGGGTGGATTACAACAAAAGTAACAGGCAAAGGCTGCTTCCTTGTTAATCAAAGAGGGAGAATGGATAAGTAGTCCTTGGGTCAGAGATACCTGCAGTAAGACACCCAAGCAGGTGTTACTGTGCACTGCTGACTTCCGCTTTTTCTCTGGCAGCCCCTCCTTTGGTTATTTACCGGGTCTCCACCTTCTCCACCAGTTTATTAACTGAAGGAGCCCCTCCAGGTTCAAAGAGAGGCCCCCTTTATATTTATTTATTTATATCTTCCTATCTTCCCCCATTATATTTATTTATATCTTCCCCTTTTATATTTCTCCCTGAGTAGGAACGTTCATATACACGGTCTTCAGTTACTAATGAGATTTCCCCCAAAATATCTCTTCTGCCCAGATATTTTTTTCTGAGCTCTGGATTCCTATGCTCAACCACTTGATATCTTTTGTATACCTCAGATTCAACATAGTGGTCCTCAGTTGTGTCCAACACTTTGAGACCCCATGGATGATAGCCAGCCAGGCTCCTCGGTCCATGGAACTTTCCAGGCAAGAATACTGGAGTGGGTTGCCATTTCCTCCTCCAGGGGATCTTTCTGCAGGGATTGAACCTGCATCTCCTGTGTCTCCTGCATTGGCAGGCAGATTCCTTACTACTGAGCCACCTGGGAAAGCTGTGTTCAAACGAAAGTCATGATCTCTGACCCCATATCTCAGATCTATCTTTCTATGTTACTCATGCCCAAGAATGACCAAGACAAAAACCAAAGAGCTGTTTTTGATACCTGCCACATTCATACCCTTGTCTCTAAGCCACCACAGAGTCCCATACATTTTGCCTTTTAAATTTTCTCAAACCCATCTGGTTTTCTTTATTTTCACTCTAACTGTTTATGTTACAACTTAATCATAGGACTGCCTTCCCATCACCTTTGCCCCATTCTATTGGTTATGAGTGAATCACAGATTCCGTGCACACCGAAAGGGAAGAGTTTATAAAGACACAACAACAGAAAGCCAACATCATGGGGCCATCTTTGAATCCTGACTATCATTAAGATCTCAGCTCTAACTCACTTCCTCAGGAAAACCTTCTCCAACCCAAGAATTGGGTCTAATCCCATTCTTACAGGTTCTCATAACACTGTACATCTCTTCTTCACAGAATTTATCATAGTTCTAATTTTAACCTACTTAAATGACTATTGGATTACTATCTCTCCCCTACTTGTCAGTCTCATGAGAGGATATATTATGCACCAGGACACCAGGCCTGGAACATTGTAGAAACTCAAAACTATTTGTTGAATAAATGGACAGGAAAAACCATGGAAGCTCTCTGTACATTGTTGCCTTGATCTCTCTTGCAGAAATCAGAGAAAATCTTGCTTCTGGATTTCATAATCAATGAGTTGCCTTCTACCCTTCCTGCAGGAATGCTGTCTAATGGAAGTTTTACTGAAAAGAGAGACAGACAGACAGAGACATGCTAAGCTTTTATTCACCATCATAGAAACAGGCAAATCATGGTTTCTGAAATCCTAACTATGATAAATATCCCAAATTCACAAAAAATGTTAGAGGATTTCAAGGACAGAGTGGTGAGCTGGAATCACCAGTACGAGTCAATGTTACAGATTTATTTTTATTTTGTTACTTGGAATTTCTGATTAGCTTGTGTTCAGAGGATCCATGCTAAACATTGACAGACATAAGTTGATACAACTGTGTTCCATACAGATTCATGTTTGAGTAATTGTAGAAAGCAAACAAGCGTTTGCTTGTTTACCTTGTGAGGTGCCTGGATAAGCACAGTGTTCTCTCTGGTGGCCTAGGATCATGAGAGTGAGTGTTAGTCGCTCAGTCATGTCTGACTCTTTGTGACCCCATGGACTGTAGCCCACCAGGCTCCTCCGTCCATGGAATTCTCTGGGCAAGAACACTAGAGTGGGTTGCCATGCCTCTGTCCAGGCCTAGTATCATAGGACCTTCTGAATGTGTGTTGTGAAGGTGGTTACCACTACCAGCTGCATAGTCATCTCTGGCAATGATGAAGCTCTTAATTTATGCCAAGCCTGCATCAAACACTTTAGGTGTGTTTTGTGTTTATTTGTTACAATCTTCTAAGTATGTAATATCTACCCTGTAACAGTGGTTCTTGAATTCTCACTAGCAGCAGAAATCACCTGGAAGTTTGTTAAAACAGATTTTTCCACCCTGCCAGCAGAGGTTCTGATGTGGTGAATTTGGTGTAGGCGCCTGAGAATTTGCGTTTTTAACAAGTTCCCAGCTGTAGATATGCTGCTGCTAGCCTGGGGACCACAGCTGAAGAACTACTGACCCATGAGACAAGCGTTAACATTCTCCATTTTACTGATAAAGAAACTGAGGCTTTGAGAGGTGAGTGAGGGCATGTGGCCAGTAACTGGATTCAAGTTCAAGTTTGTTGGCTCCAAACCACTAAGTAACACTGCCAGAATCAAGCATTCTTTTAAGCCCATAATCAAAGATAATTTAAAACATTCTTGATCACATCGGTTTGGTTTAAGTAACTGCTTATATCATCATGTTCTCAATGCTTATTTCATTAAGTTTCAGTACATTAAAGTCTAAAATTATTCGAGTTCATTAAAAAGACAGTTTGAAAATCTTGACCAAGAAATAGAAAGAAAAAAACAAGGAAACAGAATCTGAAAAGAATTTGTATAGGTTGACTCCAAAAAGAAACCTCTTGTTAACTTCTCATGGAAGATAAAAGTGGATTGGTTAAAATCAGACACAGGTCTGAACAAGTCTTCTCCTTGATGGTTTAAGAAAGGTGGTAAGCAGACAGAAAAACTCTGTATCACTGTGTCCATTCTCCTGGAAGCTACCAGTTTTGACGTGATAGACACTGGAGATCAGAGGTAATTTTCAGGTCTGGCTTAAGTAAGCCCTGGCCTGAAAATGTTTGTATTCAATGACTAGAAGTGGAGTCTACTTTTTGTTCACATTTCCATTTCTTTCGTGCTGCTCACCTTATCCCAGAGGCTGCCAGCTGGTTTCCAACCCTAGGCTTACCTCCCTAATGACAACCAATAGAATAGCAACTTCCTCTTGCTTCAAACAATGTTTTCACAAGATTCTCCCCAACTTATGAGCTGTCAGAGGCATATTCAAGATTTTTCAAGATATACTCCTTTTTCTTTCTCTCATCTTGCCAACCTTACTTTCCATTAATCCTTAATAAAGTTTTTGCTCCCTTAAGCAAATTTGTTATTCATCAGCCTTTGAACATTTTACTCCTGATTTCTTTTTTCCCCTCTCTTTCTATTCATCAGTTACTATAATCCTCCACCTTCAAACCCAACTCAAAATCCCCTTCCCCTAGCTCATCTTTCATGATTGACTTCATATAACTCTGCTTTTGCTTAGTGGCCTTACTGGGCTAAGTCAGTACTCAGTTAGTTCATATGTGTTGGAAAGAAAATTGTTCTGAAAGTATTTTTCAGTCATTCAATTAGTGTTTTCTATCTCCTCAAACAGGCCACAACCCTGATAGCAGAGATTGTCTGTATTTCTTTTTTAAGTGCCCGGTGGATCTCATTTATTCTTTCCTTCATTCCACATATTTTCATCAAGTTCCTCATCCATTCCAGGCACTGAGTCCACTCTGTTGCTTTCAGTGGAAGCTGGATTGCTTTCATAAGCCCCGCACTGCCCAGGAGCCTTCTGTCTTTGGATTTGGACTGGGTAGGTGGGAATTCCTGCCAATGATTTGTCAGGAAGCCTGAAATAGAGGTCAGGAAGGGAAATAGGAGAAGGCTTGCTGGGAAGGCAGAGTATCCTTGCAGTGGGGGCTCAGTTGGAGATGGGTGACTGCATAATGTTCCTCTCAGGAATCCTTTTGACAAATACCAAAGGAAAGGGTTCATTTTTATTAGTTCTGCCTAAGGCAGGGACGGTTTTGTTGTGTTTTCAATAGGCAGAGGTTAAGTAGGTAATGGAAATCAGAGAGTGGGTTTCTGAATTTAGCCAACTTGGGAGTTTGATGACTCTGAGTAGCATCTCTGTTCCTGAGTTGCTCTGATCTTTAAAAAGTAGAAACTAGAATTGGCACACAAATGAGCCTAAGCAATTCATAAATAAAGAGTAAGTTCCTTACTCTTAGACATTGACATTTTCTATGCATATCTGTATACTTGGCATTGCCTGTAAAAAATAGTTACAAAGGCAAAAAATGAAAAGCTCAGTTAGAAATTAGTTAGAATCAATTAGAAATCTACATTAGAACTGGTATATGTGTTAAGGCTAATATATAGAAAATAGAGGTATAATTCTATATTTTTGCACATTCTAAGCAATATTTTCTGCAAGCTTAAGGCAAACCATCCCAGTATTATAGTACCAAGCACTGCCAGACAATTTCAGCTTCTTTGTTTATCTGTCCTGCTGTGTATCTCAGTTAGGTCACTCCATCTCCCTGTGAGTGGCAGGAGGAGCCAGAGTTAGGCTTCTCTGGGTTTGTCCTGCACAAAGGGGACTAACGCAGAGATCCCTGGGAGACCTCTCAGGAGTTAGAGCCAGGCAGTTTTAGCCCTGAGGGCTAAACTGAGGGCTGATGTTCAACTGAAGGCTGAACATCAGCAACTGAAAGATTAACTTTGTAAAGAGAGAATTGGGAAGTCTCCCCCAATGTTTCCTGAGCCTTCTTTTTTCTTTCCCTTGTCTTTTCTGCTTCTATGCTGTTGCCAACTTCACCTTCTTCACCTTGGTTTCACCTGCCCGAAACCATGCCAAAGCACACACTCACCTCTCCTTCCCTCATTCCATTTCACCTAGAGGAACTTTCTCAATGTTAACTCTTTCCTTTCCTAGAACCCTTCATTTAAACCCACTAAGAGGCAGTTCTCTTTGAGTTCTCTTCTCCTTCCCTTCCAAGAATGAGGGAAGAAGATAAAAATCCTGATGCTCGCAGAGACATCATGGCCCACCCCAGGGAGGAATGGGCTAAGGGATACAACAGCTTCACTTTCCCCTCATGGCTCCCAAGCAACAGGGAGATAACTATGGAAGGTTCTCAAACAACCTACACCACAAAGACCCAGGGTCAGTCATTTTACACAAAGTCAGTTGACATGGTGCAGTATGGGGACAATATATTTTACTTGATAGATAATCTTGCAAAGAAAACGACATTAGCCGCTAAGCCAACCGTGTACCTCCTTGACAAACACTACCAAAAATACCAAGTAAATCTTGAAATTCTATTACTTTAATAAATTCCAAGCATGCCTCATCATATTTGATGTAAATATTTTAGGTAATTTATTATTAAGAGGTGAAGAATATATTGCTATTAAAATTACATTGAATTTTAAAAACTTGATGTTGAAAACTAATCTTTGGGGGTTGGGGCAGAGGTTAACTAGGAAGGAACATGAAAGAACTTTCTGCAGGAAGGGTCAGTGTCTTAGATCTTGGTAGGGCTTTGGTTTACACATGTGTCTGCATTTGTCAAAATTCAGTGCATGTACATTTAAGATTTGGGCATTTGGCCATGTATAAATTTAATTCAAAAGAAAAAACATAAATATTGAACTTCAGTTAATGATATGCATGCTGAAGTATTTAGAGGCAAGTGTACTAATGTCTGTAATTTACTTTGAAATGCTTCAGAAAGGTAAAATGGATTGAGGAATGGGTAATAAATTGATATGTGATAAGGAATGTGTAGAAATATTTTAATGGCAAAATCCAGATGGTGGGTAGATGGGTGTTCATTATAAACATTTTAAAGCTTTGCTTTATGTTTGAAATTTTTAGTAATGAAATGTTGGAAAAATTATTGTTAAGATAAATTTATGCCATTTATCAGAGAAGGCAGTGGCACCCCACTCCAGTACTCTTGCCTGGTGAATCCCATGGACGGAGGAGCCTGGTAGGCTGCAGTTCATGGGGTCGCAAAGAGTCGGACACGACTGAGTGACTTCACTTTCACTTTTCACTTTCATGCATTGGAGAAGGAAATGGCGAGCCACTCCAGCATTCTTGCCTGGGGAATCCCAGGGATGGGGGAGCCTCCTGGGCTGCAGTCTGTGGGGTCGCACAGAGTCGGACACGACTGAAGCGACTTAGCAGCAGCAGCAGCAACATACCATTTATCAGCCAACTGTTGTCATTTTAAAATATCCCACTTATTCTGACTGATGAACAGAACCAGCATTATTGCACAGATCACTAATGTTTTATTTAAGAAATATGATCTGGCCCTGGATAAAATTATTGTTTATGGAATTAATGCCCTTTCTTCCATTGTATACATGTTGATGTTGTTGTTGTTCAGTTGCTTGGTCATGTCCAACTCTTTGTGACCCCATGGATGGCAGCACACAGGCTTCCCTGTCCTTCACTATGTCCTGGAGTTTGCTCAAACTCATGTCCATTGAGTTGGTGATGCCATCCAACCATCTCACCCTCTGTCACTCCCTTCTTCTGCCCTCGATCTTTCCCAGGGGGTAGAGAACACTATGAGGAGAGGGGGAAGCCACGTTTAATCATGCACAGTATTAATTATTTCCTATAATCACTGCTACATTAATCATATACTATTTTTTCTATTTAAGATACTTCTGTAATTTTCTCCTGTATAATGTGAAAAAATTCAAAGAAGGTAACATTTGAACTGAGTCCCAAAAATTGAATAGGAGTTCACCCAGCATCAAAAAGAGGGAAGGGGAATGACTTGTTTCATTTCTATGTCTCATAATACCTGGCAGAATAAATGCTAAATGCATGTTTATTTCAAGTTGCAAAAGTTCAAAGGTCAAGTTCCTAAACAAATTAAAAGTGAGCCCACCTGATTAAACTGCCATTTTACTTGGTCATCAAATTTCAGTGTAAGAAATTCTGAGATGATGAAAAACTTGGAGGTTTTTCCAAGATGTGTGACCCAACTGGGAGAAAAGAGATTCTCTGTCAGGAAATCAAATGTGGTTTGCTTGATTTTTCTAAAATAAATATTCCAGACTTAATCCAGCCAAATAAATTAAAGCAATATTCCTGGAAACCTAGTTGCTGTAAATCTCAGCAAACTTTTGGAATCCCCTTCTTGAAATCAGATCCACAGCTTATAGCACTTTCTTTTGAATATCTTCAGAGAAATTAGATTTTATTTATGAAATGAGAAATTCATGCAGAAGGCTGCTCAGTTGAGTAAGACTACCTTTGCAAAGCAATACAGCTGTAAGCCGATCATGATTTTCTTGACAAATTTATTCTCCAAATTACCAAAGAAGAATTTCAAAAAATGTGCTTGGCATCATGAGAATACATGGATAAACTTCTACAGTGACTCCTCAAGGGAGAAGCTTAGAATAGACAGACACACCTGGAAGCATAAAAAAGTGTGAACACACCTTCCCACTGGCCAGCATGGGCTCAGAGAGCAGCAGGGGAACTACACCTACGAACCCATTGGCCCCTGAGAAGCAAGCTTCTGAGAGGCAGTTTGTGGTGGGTTTTCCATGGATTCCTCAGTGCTGGTTTCTAAAAAAAGCAATTCCTAAAGTGTGTCTGCTTAACATTTTACCTTGTGGTAAAGCTCTGAGAGGAGGCAAGCTGAGCCCAGTGGAAACATTAGAAATGCCCCAGAACTGAGCAAGAAAGAGAAAGCAGTCACGCACCCCGTGACCCTGGTCTCTACCCTGAGCCAGCAGCTGCAGAGGAGCAGGCAGGAGAGGGTCCTCAGGTGGCAAAGGATAGACGTGGAAAATGGAAGCAGCCTGATTCATGTGTGCTAAATAAGCCTGAAGTCGTGGCAAGAGTGTATTGTGTGGGGAGGCTTGAGAGCAAAATGAGGTGTAGGATGAGTCACCGCCAGTACATTGAAAATACAAGAGGGGGTGAGAGAGCGTGTGGGTGGGGAGACTCGAAACTCGTGTTCTGTAGGTAACAAGTTAGGCAACAAAAGAATAGGAGGAAATCGGGGCCTTGAGCCTTCGTGAATTCTCCCTTGCTATCTAAGACACTCCACTCTTACAGAATAACATTTTTCAGGGTCTAATTGCCTTGTGTTTGGGCACTTATATTTATTCTGACTTTTGGTTTATCCAGGCTTATTCTTCTTTAGTAACTGGTTCCTATCTGACTCCTAGACATAGCAATTTACTCAGTGACTCATGTTGAAGAGACATTTTATCACCTTCTATTTTCCAGACAACTATCACAGCACCCTAGATACCTTGAAAGACCACCACCACCTCCTCTTTACCACCACACCCTCTTAGAACCAAAAATAAAAAAGTATTCTCATACTCATTTTTTTTCTTTGCAAGGTCAGCATTTAACATCATTGTATTTAAAACACCAGAGTTCAGTGGATGAACTCCATAATTGCCCTATTCTTGTCACCCTTCCTTAGGGAATTTTCCTCTTCCTCACTCTTTCCCTCTTTGTTTAAGGGTATTATTCCTTGCATGGAAATGATCAGACAGTAAGTGCATGATGAGTGTGTTATCAATGAACAAATCAATGGTCACTTGATAGCACAAATCTTTCCAGGTGGTTCTACCACCATGCTTTCTAATAGATGATGGATGACTTTCTAAAGTCCCTTTAGTGGCTAGGCCTGGAATATTTAAAGACGCATTCAGAGAACTTTGAAAAAAGTGATAATTCACTGGCAGCATCGTCAGAAGTGATTTGGAGAAAGAAGGATGGTCTGTGTAAGAGTGTGTGTGTGTGTGCACATGTGTGTGTTGTGTAGTCTACTATACACACACATAAATCTAACCATTCCTCACATTACTATGTTACTTGACATAAATTCTTTAATAACCAATAAACATGACATAGCTCTAAAGCATCCACATTTCAAGGTGAGTTGAATGTTTTTTCATTTGTAAGGGTAATTGCAACTCATGGACAAGATGAAGTCATGGATTTTTTTGTATAGGAAGTAGGATAATCTGTAGTAGGGCCTTAATTTAGGGATAAGGAAACTCACGCCTGGAAAAGTCCCATAGGCTCCACACAGGAAACTGATGGCAAAAGAGAAACCAGTCTCCCCGGTTCCTGCCTCCCAGTCCAGCCATCATTGAACAGCTCCTCCTTTATGGGAGATGGTCACAATGCTGTGAGCGGGCTGTCTTGGGATGAGCTGCAAGAAACAAAATACCTAATGGACTATTTCTTTTCCACACAAGAGGCTTAGTGACTTAAAAGGGTGAGAGAAAAAATAAAGATAGACTTTCTTTCAAATTATAAATGAAGAACATCTGCCATAAGCAATGTCTGTAAAGACTACACATATCTAAACAGGTGATTTTTGCTTTGCATTTTAGATTAATTAATTAGAATAGCTTGGGGTTAATTAAGGGTTCCCTTTTATATTAAACATTCTTGGGAAATGTCCTTCAGTCATTAGCTCACACAAGGAACAAGACCTTGGATTTAACAAATGTTGGAATTTGGAATATAAGTTGCAAAGGAAAATAAGTTCTAAAAAATGTCATCAGCATGAAGAAAAACAATTTCACAATTACAGGTTTCAAAGAATAATTTATTTTTAAAAACTTGCTCCTATTTTTACATGTAACTTTTTAATGCATTCTCTCCTAGGTAAACAGTATTATTTTAGTTTCTATTGCTATAATAAAATATTATAGCTGACCAGTTGGTGGAGCAATTACATTTCTATAGCTCTTAATGGCTATTTCGCTTAGGTACTAGTCACTTAATTAGAATCAAGAAAAAGAACATTAATATTCCAAGGACTAACTAAACTGATCACAAACTTTTGGAAGAAACGATAGAAAAAAATCACTTTAACAACATCCGGCCCATTGAAGACAGCCTGTAAATTCAACTCATGACTGCTAGAGAGTCCCCGTCTTGACTCAAGCTCCTTGCAAAGTCACAGCTAGAGGTAGGTATGGCTAAGGAATGGGAACCTGTCTGCCTTAGTGCTCCAGCTCCTGAAAGTGTGAAGTTAATGCAATTATAATATTTAGTGACAAACCAGATACCCTTTTACAAGACCATCTACGGATTTAAATGTAATTATTGGCATCTTTGACTTAAGCAGATGTCCTAGAAAGATAGCCTCTGGGAAAGCACTTTGTTCAATCCAGATTTCCTCCAAAAGAGTGGTTAGCTGACTGCCAATCTAGTGTTTAAGTCCCTCAAAATCTGTGTAGTTACTTTGCAATACTTAGAAAATGTAACCTTCACCTGTGATGTATTCAAGTGAAAAATGTAGGAATTAGTATAGATATGATTACATGAAAAACAAATCCTTTGAGTAGACAAAAGACTGTAAGAGAATATAAAATGCTAACCATGGTTGCCCTTGCATAGTGAGATTGATTTTTTTTCTTATATTTTTTTGACTGTCAAAATTTTCTAAAATAAATATTTATTGGTTTACCTTCTAAAAATCTAAAATTGTTATTCAAAAAGTAGGAAATTAGTGACAGTGAACTTAAAAGAATGATTATGTGTATAAAGAGTACTATCTTAAAAACTATCTAAATACATCCTTGTAACAGAGCCCAGGCAGAACAGAGGCTGGCATCTGCTTTTCACTAAAATCATGGACTAACCTGCACACATTAAATAAGTTATATTGCCTGGCAAGCTGAAAAGAAAGGGGTCTGACTGATGTGAATTAGGGCGGGGTGGGAAGTTTTATTTTCCTGAAATCCACATTTCTTACAAACATGTTTTTAAAGTCAGCTTTAGAACAGATATGTATTAAGTACCTATGATATTTACACAGGTCTGTTTTAGATGGTAAAGTTAAAGCAGTAACAGACTAGAGATCCTTGCTCTCTTGGGGCTTACATTTTAGACTGGGGAGTCTGAGAATCAGCACAAAAATCTATAGTATTTTAGATGTGAAAAGAACAACAAAGGAAACTAAAGATGAGAAGAGAGAGAAAGAGCACCTGGAAAGGGAAGAGGAAGGTCACTTTCTCAAAAGATGGCCGGGGAAGTTCTCACTCTGATAGTTCAGTTCAGTTCAGTTGCTCAGTCGTGTCCGACTCTTTGTGACCCCGTGAACTGCAGCATGCCAGGCCTCCCTGTCCATCACCAACTCCCGGAGTTTACCCAAACTCATATCCATTGAGTCAGTGAGCCATCTAACCGTCTCATCCTCTGTCATCCCCTTCTCTTCCTGCCTTCAATCTTTCCCAACATCAGGGTCTTTTCAGATGAGTCAGCTCTTTGTATCAGGTGGCCAAAAGATTGGAGTTTCAGCTTCAACATCAGTCCTTCCAATGAACACCCAGGACTGATCTCCTTTAGGATGGACTGGTTGGATCTCCTTGCATTCCAAGGGACTCTGAAGAGTTTTCTCCAACACCACAGTTCATAAGTATCAATTCTTCTGCTTCTCACTCTGAGAAGTTGATATTAAGCCAAGAGCTGAAGTCACTATGACGGTATCTGGGGCAACAGTTCCAGGCAGGGGAAACAGCAAGTTCAAGTCTGTATGGGGTGTCCCAGGGTCACCCAGGAGGCAGGTGTGACTGGAGCAGAGTATGGAAAGGAGGATTTGGGAAATGAAGTTAGCAATGTAATGGAGTATTGGACCATGGAAACCTTGCAGACCACTCAAGGAGTTTTGGCTTTTACTGAGAAGGATGGAAAACCATTGAAAGGTTGGGGACAAAGGAGTGAGTTGATATGAATTTTAAAGGGTTGCTCTGGATGTTTGTTGAGAATAGATTTTAGAGAGAGAAAGCAAGGGCAGAGGCAGGGAGGTTAGGTAGGAGGCTGTTGAAATACTCAAGACAAAAGATAGTGGTGGCTTGGACCAGAAAGGTAGCATGGAGGTAGTAAAAAGCAACAGGATTCTGAATAAATCCTGGAAGTCAGAGTCAACTGATTATTGACAGGTTTGAGTATGAAATAAAAGGAAGAGAGGGTGATGTCAAATTTTTGATCTGAGTAACTGGAAGAACAGAATTGACATTCATTGGAAAAAGGAAGGCTGGGTGAGGGTGAGGGTAAGGGTGAGGGCGGAGATAAAATTTAGTTTTGAACATGTATGTTACATGTGAGTTGCTTGTGTGCTCAGTCATGTCTGACTCTTTGCAGCCTCATGGTCTATAGCCACCAGGCTCATCTGTCCATGGAAATTTCCAGACAAGACTATTGGAGTGGATTGCCATTTCCTACTCCAAGAGGTCTTCCTGACCCGGGGATTAAACCTGTGTCTCTTAAGTCTCCTGCATTGGCAGTCAGATTCTTTACCACTAGTGTCACTGGGAACCCTACAGAAATAAAGGGGAAGTTGAAAATGAGAAGCCTAAGTTGTTTATTATTAATAGTTACCCAGATGGACGTGTCAAGTAAGCAGTTGGATATACAAGCATTGAATGGAAAGAAGTCTAGGCTGAAGGTGCAAGTTGAGAAGTTGTCAGCATGTAGGTAGTGTTTGAAGCCATAAAAGTGGTTGCTACTAACATAGTGAATGTGGATAGAGAAGTTCAAGGACTGACCACTTCTACTCTTGGGTATTTAGAGACTGGAGAGATGAAAAATAATCACCAAAAGGGGCAGAGGAGTGGACAGTGAAGAAGAAGAAACAACAGCAACAAACCCAGAGAAGGTGAATGAAGGAAAAGCTGGAGATTTGTTTGTTTCAGACCCTTGAGGAAATCCCTAACCAGTTATTAGCTTGGCTGCTAAGCAACTGAACAGAAACTTCACTGACCGCACATGGCAAAGAATACAGACTTTATAAAACTAGTTCATGAAAATCACTAAAAAATGTTACATAAATAAGCCAAAAATGACCTCTGTATATTGGCCTCTAGGTTGTTTATTTCAAAATTTTAACCTGTTAGCTCAAAAGCCTGGGGAACCAAACTCAGATTTTTATGTATTCAATTGTTTTATTTCTATTTTTAAATTGAAGTATAGTAGATGTATGGTAATAGTCTATGCTACAGATGTACAATATAGTGATTCACAACTTTTAAATGTTACATGCCGTTTATACTTACTACAAAAATATTGCCCATATTCCCCCATGCTGTACAATATATCCTTGTAGCTTATTTTATACCTAATAATTTTCTTCTCTTAATTCCCTACCCCATGTTGCTCCTCCCCTCTCCCCTCTCCCTACTGACAACCCCTAGTCTGTTCTCTGTATCTATGAATCTGCTTTTCTGTTATATTTCTAGTTTTTTTTTTTTTTTTGCATTTTTTATATTCTACATGTAAGTGATATCATAAAGTATTTGTCTATCCCTGTCTGACTTGTTTCATTTAGCATAGTGCCCTTCAATTATTTTAAAAATAGCCAAAACAAGCAAAAATTTAAACCATTTAGAACCTACCTGCTTCACATACCCTGCAGAGCCTCACTTGACAATTGTAACCAATTGATAAGATAAAGCCTTGTGGTTGTAAGACCTCAAGTTGCTATGGCCCTTCAAAGCTCTCTGACACAGAGATTTCTTGCATTGCTGCTGAGCCATTTATTTTGAAAAATTTGCTTGAAAATGGACTACAACTAAGAAAATATGATTCAACAATAGCTTAAAAATAGAAATTGTACCATGAAAACACTAACAGTAAACATCTGAACCATTTAAATAGCTAAGTTTAAATGATTAATGAAAATGTGATTCTTGAAATAAAATACATAGAAGATTTTTGGAAAAAAATATTTCAAAAATAATTTTTAACATCTGGGTCTAAAGTCACAGAAAATACAAACAGCTAAAGCATATACTGTGTTGTCAATGTAACAAATATCAAATTCTAATTATATGCTGCTTAAAAGACATGTATGCAAAACAAAATCGGTGAACCTCCATAAGAGGATGGAGTCACATATAAATATCAGAACAAAAGTCCTGACTAAAATACCAGCAAATCAAATCCAGCAGTTTAAGAATTGTTTAATCTGTACTATTTATTTCAAGAATACATGACTACTCTAACATTAGGAAATTGATCAGGGCTATTTGTCACGTGCACAGGTTAAAGAAGAAAATAACATGGTTGTATTAAAAAAAAACTGATAAGAAATCATCTATTCAAAAAGGTAAATTATTAGAAATAGAAGATTTTTTATTTAATATGATAAAGAATGTCTCTGTCAAAATGAGGGACGTGACAAAAATTCTAGAAGTATTTTTATGAAAGATAGGTGTCAGAAAGAATACTTACTATTAACACTGTCCACCAATTTTGATGGTGTTAAATATGGCTACAGATTCTTTGCGATTTGTCTTAGAAACAGAGTCTCTAGTCCAGTCAAGCCTTAGGATGACTTGCAGCCCCAGCTGACATCTCAACTGCAAGCTCTGAGATACCTGGGTCACAACTAGCCAACTATTTGCTCCCAAATCCCTGACCCTCAAAAACTGTGCAATAATAAATGTTTGTTGCTTTAAGTTCCTAGGTTTGGGGGTAATTTGTTACACAGAAATGCTTGACTAATATGCTGTTGTTCAGACTGTTCCAGTCAATCAATATCAAAATCAAATAATTGATAAAATGACCTGTGACTGTGGAAATGGAGAAGACAAAACAATAATTTTTGAAGATTTTATGAAGTGGGTTGATGAATTTAAAAAATTTAAGCAAAAAAATAGAAGAAGATGGAAGTGAATATTTCATTGATCTTGGAATTGATAAAACTAACAAATGAAAAACTTAAAAAATACAATATCAAGGTACCTTGATAAGGATTTGGGTTACACAAGTGTTGCATTTGTCAAAACTCAATGATGTGCACTTGAGTTTTATGTATTTCATTGTATCTAAATTTTACCTTGAAAGAAAAGTGTTAACTAATGCAAAACTTTAGTTGAAAATATGAATGTTGAAGTATTTTTTAGAAGAAAATATAGTGATGCCTGTAATGTTTAAAATGCATAAAAAAGATAAAATGGATTAATAGATGGTTGGAGGGGTGAATAGACAACTAAATATGTGATGGAAAAAAACAGTGAAGTGTTAATGGTGGAATCCTTGTAGTAGTTTTATGGTTGTCTACCAAAATTTCTTTCAATTATCAATTTCCAATGAAATTTTTTGTAGTAATATGTTAGGAAAAATCATATTTTCAAAGAAATTACTTCAAATACCTTGTCAAATGTTTTGAAAAGCAGGACTGAATGTTGCATATGTAAGATGATATCATAAGGCCGGAGTGTGAGAGAGAGCACTAAAATAGAGAAAAGCAAAGTGGTTATACTGAAGTGTTGAGATAATTTTTATTTTCTGTTTTAAAATTTTCTTTACATTTTCTAAACTTTTAACAGGAAGTGTGAATGACTGTTATTATCAGAAAAAATATATTTTATCCTTTAGCATACTTAAAAATAGTTTTAAGGAGGCAGGTTTTAACTTAGAACACAGAGGAACACTTTCTGACAGAGTTACATTTAGATGAGTAGACCACTCAAATGGTGAGATTGCCCATCTCTCAAGAACCACTCTTCAGGAGAGAAGACCACAAGTGAAAATATTTTTGAAAGGGTTTAATAAGATATGGGGGGATTATAGGGCATCCTCAAATTCTGAGACCCATATGTGAAACAGAAAATACTAAAGAAATGAAAAGACCTCTGGCATTTTCCTAATCTACTGCAAACTCAGTACTGTGTGTATACGTTCTATTGTCAACTCGTGTCTGACTCTTTGCGACCCCATGGACTACAGCACCCAGGCCTCTCTGTCCCTCACCATTTCCTGGAGTTTACCCAGTTTCAAGTCCATTGAATCCATGATACCATCCAACCATCTCATCCTCTGCCGTCTCCTTTTCCTCCTGCCTTCAATCTTTCCCAGCATCAGGTCTTATCCAGTGAGTCAGCTGTTTGCATCAAGTGGCCAAAGTATTAGACCTTCAGCTTTAGCATCAGTCCTTCCAATGAGTATTCAGGGTTGATATCCTTTAGGATTAACTGGTTTGATCTCCTTGCTGTTCAAGGGCCTCTCAAGAGTCTTCTCTAGCACCACAGTTTGAAAGCATCAGTTCTTTGGTGCTCTGCCTTCTTTATGGTCCAACTCTCATATCTGTATATGACTACGGGAAAGACCATAGCTTTGACTATATGGACCTTTGTCAGCAAAGTGATGTCTTTGCTTTTTAATATGCTTTTTAGGTTTGTCATAGCTTTTCTTCCAAGGAGGAAACATCTTTTAATTTCATGGCTGCAGTCACCGTCTGCAGTGATTTTGGCGTCCAAGAAAAGAAAATCTGTCACTGCTTTCACTTTTTCCCCATCTATTTGCCATGAAGTGTGATGGGACCAGATGCCATGATCTTCTTTTTTTGAAGCTGAGTTTTAAGAAGTTGAGTTCTTCTTTTTTTGTTGAGTTTTAAGCCAGCTTTTTCACTCTCCTCTTTCACCCTCATCAAGAGGCTCTTTAGTTCCTCTTCACTCTCTGCTATAAGAGTGTTATCATCTGCATATCTGAGGTTGTTGATATTTCTCCTGGCAATCTTGATTCCAGCTTGTAACTCATCCAAGCCAGCATTTCATGTGCTGTGCTCAAACTCAGTACTACTCCATGAAAAAAAAATATGCTAATCCAAGACTTTGTATATCACCATATATACAAATCTATTTCAATATATCACAGGAAAGTCATTCTCGGCACCAAATGAGAGTTGTTTCAAGATCTTAGCTGTGCTGCAAGCATTGTGGAGTCCTAGCAACATTTTATATTTGTGAAGTGAGAGAGAGCAGGGTGCTTCAGTATATATTAATATTATTTCATCCAAGTCTGTGACAAGCCTGAGATGCAATAGGCGGAGATGAACTTTGCAGAGCTGAAGGCAGCCAGATGTCTCAGGGGCACCTGGGCATGGACTCTGCTGTCTTCCCTTCTTTGTGGATGTGCTGCATTTAGCTTAAGAACTAAGAGAGCCTGGTATTTCTAAACATTTCCTTAAAGAGATGCACCAAGTTAGTTCAAGTACTTTTTCCAGTTAAGTAGTGTAATCACAACTGAGTTTCTCTCGTAATCCTTTCGTATCCTATCTGGCAGGTGTGTTGCGTTCACTCCTGTCTGGATGAGTCTCTCCTCCATGGACGTGTGAGAGCAGCTGGGCATGTTGGTGTGGAGAGGCGTAGGAGTTTATCTTCAATGATGTGGGGCTTCTCTGGTGGCTCAGTGGGAAAGAATCTGCCTGCCAAGGCAGGAGACACTGATTCAGTCCCTGGGTCGGGAAGATCCCCTGGAGAAGGAAATAGCAATCCGCTCCAGTATTCTTGCCTGGGAAATCCCATGGACAGAGGAGCCTGGTGGGCCACAGTCCACGGGGTCGCAAAAGTGTCAGACACAACTTCACAACCAAACAACAGCTTCAATTGGGCACAATCATACAGTGGCCTCTGTTTTTCTCTCCTTTTTTTTTTTTTTGTAAACAAAGAAACTGAAGTTCAGAGAGATTAGGTAGAAGAATTAGAATTTGTGAAACCAGAGCTGGTTGAGGGCACCTAGATGAAACTTATATTTTCCGAGCATTACTCAAATGCATTCCCACTCGAACCTCTAAAATCCTTTAGATTTATCAGCAGATGTAAAAAACAAACCAAAAGAGTACTGATTAGCTCCTTGAATTTATTTAAAACTTAAAATTTTTCTGAATGCTATAAACATAGCCCTGAGAATTCTGAAAGCTTTTACCCAGGAGGACAAGACTGCGTGCATCCAAGGTGATTCATTAAGTGTTCTTTTTCTCCCAAATGATGGTGGACAACTGGGAGAAAGAGCTTTGGCTGTTGCACTTTTGACTGATGTTCTGTTTAAATTGGGACTTTTTTCATCTGGGCTACTCTGGCTGCCTGTCCTGTTCATAAAGAGGGACAATTATCTCCATGATAGGCCATGCAAAAGAATTTAGAGTGTGTGCACAAATCCATTACCACAAACCAAATAACAATACAGTAACTAATACAGCATTCTGAAAACATTTTCCCAATGAAAAACCAGAAGGGGTTGGAGGCAGAAACATACTTCAGGAATCCAAAAATTTGTACTTTGGAAAGAGATTCTACACCAAAGCTTGGAGAGCCTTCAACATGAGCTTTTAAAGCTAGGACTAGCAGATGAAACTTTTCCCAATGCCTTCGTGCCTTCAACAGAGAAATGAAAAGAAATGAGTTGAAATAAGAAAAAGGGCCTGAGAGCCCTCTCCTGTTACTAGTACAAGCCTGTACTTTCCATGAGGAAAAGACCATGTTTGTCTTGTTGACTCTGTGTGTTCAGCACGAAGGATGATTTTCAACCAATATCACCCCTGGGGTGGTGCCGCAAGTCGCTGCCAGTCAGATCCCATGATGATCAGGATGCTGTAGCAGTGGGTTCCAACTGATGACCAAAGTCAAGAGCAGGGCATCATTATACAGAGTGAAGTAAGCCAGAAAGATAAAGAACATTACAGCATACTGACACATATATATGGAATTTAGAAAGATGGTAATGATAACCCTATATGCAAAACAGAAAAAGAGACACAGATGTGCAGGACAGACTTTTGGACTCTGTGGGAGAAGGCGAGGGTGGGATGTTTTGAGAGAATAGCATGTATATTATCTATGGTGAAACAGATCACCAGCCCAGGTGGGATGCATGAGACAAGTGCTCGGACCTGGTGCACTGGGAAGACCCAGAGGAATTGGGTGGAGAGGGAGGTGGGATGGGGGATCAGGATGGGGAATACATGTAATTCCATGGCTGATTCATGTCAATGTATGACAAAACCCACTGCAATGTTGTGAAGTAATTAGCCTCCAACTAATAAAAATAAATGAAAAAAAAATTAAAAAGAAAAAAAGAAAAGTGAGTTTTCAATCTGCATTTACTAAAATGGAATCTAAAAAAATGATACAAATGAACTTATTTACAAAATAGGAACAGATTTAGAGAACAAAGAACTTATCATCACCGGAGGGGAAGAGTGAGGTAGAGGGATAGATAGTTTGGGACTGACAAGAAAAAAATTGTAAATTACTATATTGTGCACCTGTAATGTATATGATGTTGTATACACTACACATCAATAAAAAAAGAAAGTGAAAAAAATTAATAAAGTTATGCTTCCTCTCACCAAAAAAAAAAAAGAGCAGGGCATGATGTAGGCTACATGCTCTATCAGCAATTTTTGAATAAACAGATGAATGTAATATGTGCTTCATAAACAAAACATTCCAATGTAGCATATTTCTGTTTTTGACTCAGTTCTATTAAGTGAAGTAAATCCTGTCTTTACTGAGCCAAAGATCCCTCACATTTCAGACTTGGAACTACGAGGCCAAGCCCACTGCCTCTTCTTCCATCAACAGTGATTTGAGTATTAAGTGCTTGTGCAACTTTTCAGGTTGCCGCAGCCTTCACTAAACATTGCCAAGAAAAACTCCAGCGGAGCAGTATCATTCCCATTTTCCCAAATATTGAAGCCTATCAGGTCACTCCTAAATCTGCATTTCCAGATTATCTATCTAGTAAACTCTTCATGTAACCCTAAGCCAACTTGAGGGAAAGCTTGACTGCTGAGGGCAGAGGTGACTGGAAGAAGGATGCCCCTTCCAGAATCTCAGGGCCCTCAGAAGCCGCCTTGCCTCTTTGCATTCACTTGCCCTAAACACTTCTCCAACTCTAGGTTTGCCTGAAATTGTTCAACTAGGAGGTTTATTTCTTTAACTTGGCTTCGCTTAAAATGTGATACCCCTGGGGGAGTTAATAGCACCTTTCAACTCAGTGTGAAGATGTTTATCAGATTCCTGTATGAGGAAGATTGTGATTGAACAGAAAAACCCTCAGTGCCCCTCTGGGAAAGCAGGAAAGCAACAAAGAGGAAAAAATACTTCCCCAAGGGGAGGCTGGGGATACAGGCACCATTGGCTTGCATGGTTTTCTCTGACTGTCCCTGGTCTTAAGCGGTAAAATGCTGTCAATCCCTGTCATGAAATCTTACCTACTTATCTGATAAAATATTGCAATCAAAAACCACATCAAATTCGTGTGTGCCCAGCTTTTCTCTGTCTTGACCAAATACAGGAAATGAATCACTTTGCAAAGCACACGGAGACCGGCCAAAGCAACCTGCAAGTTGAGTGACTCTGTCCCAGCTCCTAGCTCTCTGGATTCAGTAAGAACTTCAAGTGAAACCTCATTCCTGTTCACCCTCTCAAATGCGCACGCCCAGATTTTTTAGGGTAGACTTGTGGGCTTTGATTTTGCAACCTCCAGTTTGGGGAACAAGCAGAAAATAGTAACACTCCATCTGTTTTGTGCTTTTTTCATAGTGTCTTGTCCTCTGTTGAGATACAATGGAATAGTGTTTTAACTTGCAAAATATAGAGGGTAACTTCTTTCCTTGTGTACACACACACACGCACACTTATAAAAACCACGTGACTGTGAATTGATAGCCCATGTAACCCTATTCTGAGCATAGGATGAAAAACTTTGAAGGACAGGAGAAAGAACATATTTTCCTGAATCACCCAGCCAAGCTATTGGCAAAGCTTAGAATTAGACTTCAGTGTCGGATATTCTGTTTTATTCTTGTTTACTGAGTTGTACTAACTATAGAGACTCACCATGCTTTCTATTTCTGAAGCTGTTTAAAAGCCACCAAAGTAAGCAAGGATATTATCTTTAGGAAGAGATGGTATGATGTTCTCTCTAACTACACTTATCACTGAATTCAAGTACAGGATCTTTATAAAGTCTCTGTGCCATTATTAAACTTTTAACTTCAAAAGCCTATGAGGTAGACATGATAGTAAACTGTAAATGGGATTTAAAGGCAAATTCAATCATCTTCTTAGAGCTGTCATGAACTTCAATTCTGCTGGCCATATTTCATTTGTCACAGGATCTGAAATGAGTACATATTGTGTGCAATTGTGTAAGATAGTTGTCCTAAACTTTAATACATTTACTTTTGAGTACCATTTATAGATTGTTTCTCTAACACGCACAACCCGAGTTATTAAAGTTTAAAAGTGCACAAGGCCCTTATGAAGACCCTGTTTATAGCTCAAGTACAGAGCACAGGAATTCTGGCTGAATTACCTCTTTTTGCTGCCAGCCCGTTCTCCTTCATTTCAGACAGGCCACAGTATTCAGGGAACTGAATGTTCCTCTGTAAAGAAAAGGAGATATTCTTAAACTCTAGTATTTAGTGAATAACAGGTGATAAAAGACTTCATTTTTAAATTGCCTTTCTTCCTGTTCCAGTATTCTTGGGCTTTGCTTGTGGCTCAGCTGGTAAAGAATCCGCCTCCTATGTGGCAGACCTGGGTTCAATCCCTGGGTTGGGAAGATCCCCTGGAGAAGGGACAGGCTACCCACTCCAGCATTCTGGCCTGGGGAATTCCATGGACTGTATAGTCCGTGGGGTGGCAAAGAGTCAGACACCACTGAGCGACTTTCACTTTTCTTCTTAGAATACATAGATAATGATAAAATCTAATGTAGGAAGAGTAGGTATTGACTGAGGAAGATGAATAAGAGCAATAAATCATATAATTAGAAGGCTGGCCATCCCGTACATGAATGCCATTCAGCAGCTACCAACTTAGATTCTACCATTTCTTCAAGGTCCATGCAAGTGTTCATGTTTCCTGAACATTCCTTGTTCACAAGCGTGCAGCTGTTCTCTGCATTCCTAAAGCATCTGTAGAGTGAGCCTGAACTCAGTGAGACCTCAGAATTCATTGGCCAGTTCATTGAAGAACTGGATCTAGAACCCATGACTGTTCTCTTTCCTCCAGATCTTTCCTTAGTCCTGGGGTAGGGAGTGGTCACATTTGTAGCTTGGAGGAAAAATCAGATCTGGGAGGTGAAAAAGAAAGATTGAAAGATGTCAAAGGCTTTGAACCTGGATTACTTAGAAAACATAAGGAGCTTACACTGAAGAAAGGTAGTCAGTTTCATTTAAACATGTTGAATTTGAAATGATGACAGAACATCAAATCCATTTAGTCTGGATGGGTCACGATTCTTAGAACGATAAAGGCCAGAAACTCTGTGTAAAGGTCAGGAATCTCTGTAGAATGATGGACAAAAGTTTTAACCTTGTCTGAAGAGAGTGTAAAGCTTAAATTTAGTGGCCTAGACAGGTTTGGATGACATTCCAAACTCTGTTAGAGTGATGGACGGGGCAGCTCCAATGATTCTTTCCTCTGGAGCAGCTATGGCCTTTTCATTTTGGAGCAAGTCTTTTACTTTCAGCCTTGTTCTATAGGTCAGGGCAAAGGTCCACAAACTACAGCCATTGGACCAAACAGTTTTGGCCCACTGCCTGTTTTTGTATGAGCAGTTAGCTAAGAATGTTCCTTCTGACATTAAATGGTTGAAAAAAAAACCCAAAAGAGTAATATTCTGTGACAAGTAAAATTACATGTAATTCAAGTTTTAACATTCATTGGAATATAGCCACATCCTTCATTACATATTTGTGCTACAACAGCGGAGTTAAGTGGTTGCAATAGAAACCATGTAGAAAATAAAGTCTAAAATATTTTCTATGTGATTAAGGAAAATTTTGCTAACCCCAGGCTTAGATCTGTAAGAGTTCGGGCACCTGAAGATGGCTTCTGATCCTTAGCATTCCCATCTGTCCATCCATCCATATCAAGTATATACCACTTGAAGTTCTGAAGAATCACAAGACCTGAGTACTTGCCCTGAGTACCAGTGTTACATAGTGGTATTCAACACCTCCTGTTGAAAGACCTTGGCATTCACTTGGAAGTATTTCTTACGGTAGTTGAAGTCTGAGTTCTCAGTATCCTTAGGTTCATTCTCATTAGAGTCCTATTCTCAGGGCCCAGCTCTTCCTGTGCCTGGAAGAGGACTTGGTCTGAAACAGGAGTGGAACCAACACTTTACAGCTGTTCACCCAGGGAAGAGGAGGATTGCTGAGGGTGGGAACCAGGCTGAGTCTGAGGAGCTAGCTGCAGCTTTTGCCAGGTGGACTGGGCTTGTTTCTCTAGCTCTCCGATGACTGTCATGGGCCTTATACACCTTTACTTTGGAGAGAAGCTTCTGCCATTAAAATAATAAAAGTTAAAAATGGTATGACTGCATTGGTATTATTAATATGAATACAAAGCAGTTTGGATTTATTCCTATTACCTTTTTTCTGATTTTAAAAGAAATTAATGTTTTTGCTGGTACGTTAAGTATTACAGGCCCAAAGCACTGTGCCTCCTGTGCTGACTGGATAAATCAGTCTTGGCTGCTGCTGCTAAGTCACTTCAGTTGTGTCCGGCTCTGTGCAACCTCATAGACGGCAGCTCACCAGACTCCCCCTTCCCTGGGATTCTCCAGGCAAGAACACTGGAGCGGGTTGCCATTTCCTTCTCCAATGAACGAAAGTGAAAAGTGAAAGTGAAGTCGCTAGGCTAGGAGCTGTAAAATCTGGTGGAGAGGGACCCTTGTCAGCCAGGGGAGGGCTCAGAAGCACGGATTCAGTGCCTTGGGGGCTCAGCCTAAATCCCTCCCATAAAGATTTGATTTATGAGGGGCATTAGCCTGAGCCTCCAAAGAAGGTTCCTCCAGTTTCTCTAGTGGCCCTCAGCACTGGTGAACTACATTAATGTCTTCTGCTTTCATGTATCATCTCTAGCTTGGCTCCTCAGTAGACTTTTTTCAATTATAATTTTGTAATTTTATTGTTTTTAATCTGTTTAATCATTTGATAGGAATCATGATAGAGTTCATATAGGGATTTCTCACTGGTAAAGATGATTCTAGGCACCTATTGTAAAGTGTAATGCATGCTCATAAAATTTGGGATGTATTACTCCTAGAGCAGCACCTCATTATACCACACCACGCTCCCTTTCCATCAGTTTCATATATGAACCACAGCTTGGGTCTCACTGAGTGTAACCTGTGTGGACCATAACCTTGTCCCTCTCAGTCCGTGTAATTTTGGCATTTCCTTCAAGTGCAGAAATGCTGAAGTTGCTCTTATTTTTCCTTCTCTGTAGAACATCCTGTCTTTTTTATTTGAGGGCACGGAGGGTGGGAAGAGGGTTTTGGATATCATTCTTCAATCAAACTCGTGGCTCTATTTTGGCTGTGATACACTCACAGGCATCTCCCACCACACTGTAGCCTGATTTGCTGACACTTCACACCCGTGAACCCTGCAGACCTCTTCACGGCAGCAAGTTCTGATACGCTTACTTCCCCACTCAGTCCCAGCCTAGACTGCTTGTTGGTAAGTAGTGCCCGTGTACCAGGACCCTGTGTACCACCGCTCATCCTTTTCAAATCCTCACTTTCCTTCTTACTGGCTTATTGCAAAGACACTTTCTAAATGTGAATAGTTGACAAAATATGAGATCAGTACAGGACAGTACTGGTTTCTTCCAAAGGCATTCCTGTTTCAGGAAAATGACTACTATCTTATAGTGTTAGCAGGAGTACAAATTATTACAATGGTTTCAGAAGACCGTTTGAAAATACACATTAAAAGCTTAAAAATGTAAATGCTCTTTTTGGACCCCAGTAATTCTGTTAGGGATGTACCTTAAGAAAATAATCTTGGACAAATAATTTTGTTTGGGGTTGGTGACCGTTTAACAACATAATTGGGACATAGTCCACATGACTAAATAGTAAGATACTGATTAAATAAATGCTAATACCCCTTGATAGTGAAATATCATATAACCATTAAAATAATGTAATAGATGACTATTTAAATAAATAGGAATAATTATATATAGAAAAGTAGGAAAAGCTATCAAATGTATATGTACAGTATTATCCCAAATTTGTTTAAACTTTAAGAAGGATATACATGTATTTTTACATATAAAGGAGCATATATTTATGTTTCTATCCCAAGGAATACATATATAATCAAATAATATATTTATAACATATGTTGTTATTCAGTTCCTAAGTCATGTCTGACTTTGTAACCCATGGACTGCAGCCATACCAGGCTTCCGTGTCCTCCAGTGTCTCCTGGAGTTCACTCAAGTTCATGCCCATTGAGTCAGTGATGCTATCTAACCATCTTATCCTCTGCTGCCCTCTTCTCCTTTTGCCTTCAGTCTTTCTCAGCATCAGGGTCTTTTCCAAATGAGTTGGCTCTTTGCATCAGGTGGCCGAAGTATTGGAGCTTCAGCTTTAGCATGAGTCCTTCCAATGAATATTCCTTTAGGATTAATTGGTTTGATCTCCTTACAGTTCAAGGGATGCTCAAGAGTCTTCCCCAGCACCACAATTCAAAAGTATCAAACCTTTATAACATTTATATATAATCAAATGCTAAAAACTATTTTTAAAATCTAAAATTTTAAGTGATAAAATAAATTTTGGTATGAGCATACAATGAAACTCTATACAGTCAAATATATATCCATGCAGATAGATGTTTATTAGCATGGAAATGCATTCACTATATATTAAAAGTAAAAATATAGTTGCAAGGATTATATTCTAATGATTCCCTTTTATAAAATAAACCTATGTACATATTTGTGTATGGTTTACATACCTGTAATTTCATAGGCTAGAAATATATGCTTCTAATGCTTAACAATAAAATATATGTACTAAAATATTAAAATAATTGTATTTTTAAAAATTATGAATATTTATAATATTTATAGAATTAAAATATTCATCTTTAAGTGGTGAGATTTTGGGTGATTTCATCTTTCCTTTCTTTATTTCTGAACTTTATATATTTTCTACAATACACACCAATTACTTTTGTCATCAGAGGATAAAAGTGATTTATTTTAAAATGCAGCATCTGGACAGTAGTGGAAGCTGCCCAGTTATATCTTTGTCCTGAGCCAGAGAGGAGAGAGCCATGGAGAGACCATATACAACCCTACCATTTTCTGTGTGATGTTCAAGTTAGGAATGTTTTAGCTGCAAGTAACAGAAAATCTAACAGCCGAATAGACCATAACAGCCTATATTTAGCCATCACGTTCAGACGTAGACAATTTCAGGATTGTCATGGCAGTTCCACTGTTAACAACTTTATAACTTTATGCTCTGTTATCCTTTGAGTGTTGGCTTTTTATCCACATGCATGTCCCCATGTGGTCTTAAGATGGCAGCTGTTCCCACTCAAGGCAGGAGGAGGGGGCTGCATTGATATGTCTGGAAAACGGGTCTTTCTGGGGCAAAGGAGAAGGAACTTGGAAGTATAGCTGTTGTGCAAGCCGATCAAAAATGTTGGCCACAGGTAGGAAGGGGCTGTTCTCCTTGTTGAGACGTATCATATACTGATGATGATTATTTATTCCAACTTAATCTTATAGTTAAAAAAACTCCTCCAAGATGCTGGCAATGAGTTTTTCAGCAGTGTGAGTTTTCCTTTCTCTGGCTTTCAGGGCATTGGGAGTAAATAGATCAGCATGTACTATGTAGAAGACAATTGAAATGGAATTTCTTGAGTTTTTAAACATTAACATCCTTCATTTCATATAAGCATGGGAGGTATGTAAGTATGTGTGGTTAAAGAGTAGATATGAAACTATTCTGCAAATTTTATATATGGTGATATGTAAAGAGAGAGACTAAATGATGAAAAAGACAGATGGTCCTCAATCAGAACATATTTATGATGCTTGAGGATAACTAACAATGAGTTAGACACAGCACAGTGGGACCTTAGTCCAGGTCAGACATACTTCAGTTTCGTTTAGTTTGAGTCTACTGGTAAAAGAACATTTCAGAAATAAATGACACATCATCCATAGCACACTTTGGAAACTAAATAATTTCTTTCACTCCATTGTGACTGTAACCACCCCAACCCTCACCTTTCTCTAGAGTGAATATTGCCTTCAGTTAAGTAATTGTGTCTTACTCTCTTATCTGTAAAATGAAAATTATTTTATATAGAACCTGCTTTGCTAAATGTTCCTTAAATTGGCTTGTTAATGTGCACAAAAGGCTTTGTAAGGTAAAAAGTGATGGGCATCAGTATTAGTTCATCTAATTTGTATTTAGTACACAGTGGTTAAATCTCAAAAAGAACAAAAAACCAAAACCAATGAAATTAAAAAAAAAAAAAAAAAAACAACCCTGTTAAAAGATTTGAAATTCTCTGTAATAGGTAGCACTTAGCTGATGATGTTGCTAGCTGAGTGGTTATGAGTCTATTTTAGTATTTTCTCAAATGAAACGAATCAAGAATATAAAAATTAGATGAGTTTCACTTAGAAATGAACTGAATTTAGTGACAGTTTAACTGATCTGCAGGATTTGAATATTCAAGCAGCAAGATTTTGTGCTGTGTCAGTATCACTCTTGTTACACTATTTTAATTCATTATAGGTTAATATTATGTTACTCTTTTCCTGTTATTTCCTACAAATGACCATTATTGAATGAATGAACTATACTCCATTATAGATATGCTTGAATTTTGAACTAAAATGCATCTTCCTCATTTATAAACAGCCTCTCTGCACAATATAAACTCCTTGTATTCTGCATTGAAATTTCCCCCAGTGGTTTCATACGTATATGTTTCCTCCCTAACTGTAAGAACAGAAGCTATTGTCTTTACTTTCTTTGGAAATCCTAGTGGAAAGGTTTTTAATATAACATACCTAATATAAACCTCCATGTTTATGTTTACATAATACTACTTCATATCATTTTCAATGTCTTTTTCACATCTATTAGTTCATTTGATCTTCATTGGATATGTGTCATTTTTCCTATTGAAAATATCTACATTATATGTGTTTATACCACTTTTCTTTGCCAAATGAAAAAACCCCAGAATCAACTCATGATTTATAAAGTCTTTAAGAAAAGCATAAAATTAATCTTTGTTTGTAATAGCACTCTTATTTTTCTCTATGCTCAAAATTTCAAGATAGGAATATTAGGAGAATGCAGGCCAGAGTGGTTAAAGGATATGCCCCAAATTACATGTTATTAGATCAAGACATGAGACCAGAATTTTGGGAAAGTCACCCTGCATTGGTAGGAATTGCCTGAGGTGGACATTTTTCTTCTATAGCAAAGAAACCAGAAGGAGCTGTATAGTATTTAAAACTTACTTTTTTTAAGCACAAGAAGTCATTCTGCTAGCAGCTGTTGAGCACCTCCCAAGTCAAGGACTCTCTACAAATAACCAAGACCTACTCCCTACCCTCTAGGTGCCCCTGAAAATCCACGGAGACCATCTTTTGGGAAATCATATCAAGTTCCTTTTCTCTGTGCCTGACTCAGCCTGAAAGATGGCAGTGGCTGGGAGAAAGTAGATGGTGGGAAGGAGTAAGGAATGCTTTTCCTTAAAGTAAGTCATTATCAATGAATGGAGAGAAAAGATACCAATAACTTTACATAAAGCAGATTCACACTCATTTCACTTTCGTTGTTCTGGTTCAGCTGCTAAGTTGTGTCCAATTCTGCGACCCGATGGACTGCAGCATGCCAGGCCTCCCTGTCCTTTTCGCTATCACCTGAAGTTTGCTCAAATCCATATCCATTGAGTCAGTGATGCTAGCCAACCATTTCATCCTCTGCCATCCTCTTCTCCTTTTGCCTTCAATCTTTCCCAGAATCAGGGTCTTTTCCAGTGAGTCAGCTCTTCTCATCAGGTGGCCAAGGTATTGAAGCTTCAGCTTCAGCATCAGTCCTTCCAATGAATATTCAGGACTGATTTCCTTTAGGATAGACTGGTTGGATCTCCTTGCACTCCAAGGGACTCTGAAGAGTCTTCTCCAGCACCACAGTTCAAAAGCATCCATTCTTCAGCATTCAGCCTTTCTTATGGTCCAACTCACATCTGTACATGACTACTGGAAAAACCATAGCTTTGACTATGCAGACCTTTGTCGGCAAAGTAATTCCTCTTCTTTTTAACACTCTGTCTAGGTTTGTCATAGCTTTTCTTCCAAAGAGCAAGTGTCTTTTAATTCCATGGCTACAGTCACCATCCACAGTGATTTTGGAACCCCCCAAAACAAAATCTCTCACTGCTTCTATTTTTTCCCTTTCTATTTACCATGAAGTGATGGGAGTGGATGCCATGATCTTAGTTTTTTTGAATGTTGATTTTTACACCAGCTTTTTCACTCTCTTCTTTTAACTTTATCAAGAGGCTCTTCAGTTCCTCTTCACTTTCTGCCATAAGGGTGATGTCATCTGTATATCTGAGGTTATTGATATTTCTCCCTGAAGTCTTGATTCCAGCTTGTGCTTCATCCAGCCTGGGATTTTGCATGATGTGCTCTGCATAGAAGTTAAATAAGCAGGGTGACAGTATACAGCCTTGACATACTCCTTTCCCATTTTTGAAACAGTCAGTTGTTCCATGTTCAGTTCTAACTGTTGCTTCTTGACCTGTATACAGGTTTCTTAGGGGTCTGGTATTCCCATCTCTTTAAGAATTTTCCATAGTTTGTTGTGAGTCACACAGTCAAAGGCTTTAGCATAGTCAATGAATCAGAAGTAGATGTTTTTCTGGAATTTTCTTTTTTATGATCCAGTGGACATTGGCAATTTGATCTCTTTTTTTCCTCTGCCTTCTCTAAATCCAGCTTGTACATCTGGAAGTTCTCAGTTCACATACTGTTGAAGCCTAGCTTGAAGGATTTTGAGCATTACCTTGCTAGCATGTGAAATGAGTGCAATTGTGCGGTAATTTGAACATTCTTTGGCATTGCCATTCTTTGGGATTGGTATTAGTTCTAGAAGGTCTTGTAGATCTTCATAGAATCGTTCAATTTCAGCATCTTCAGCATTAATGGTTGGGGCAGAGACTTGAATTACTGTGATAGTGAATGATTTGCCTAGGAAACAAACAGAGATCATTCTGTTGTTTTTAAGATTGCACCCAAGTACTGCATTTTGGACTCTTGTTGACTATGAGGGCTACTCCATTTCTTCTAAGAGATTCTTGCCCACAGTAGTATATATAATGGTCATCTGAATTAAATTCACCCATTCCTGTCCATTTTAGTTCACTGATTGCTAAATGTTGATGTTCATTCTTGCTATTTCCTATTTGACTGCTTCCAATTTACCTTGATTCATGGACCTAATATTCCAGCTTCCTAAGCAGTATTGCTCTTTACAGCCTCAGACTTTATTTCCATCACCAGTCACATTCACAACCAGGCGTTGTTTTCGCTTTGGCTCTGTCTCTTCATTGTTTCTGGAGTTATTTCTCCACTCTTCTCCAGTAGCATATTGGGCACCTACCAACCTGGGGAGTTCATCTTTCAGTGTCATATCTTTTTGCCTTTTCATACTGTTCATGGGCTTCTCAAAGCAAGAATGCTGAAGTAGTTTGCCATTCCCTTCTCCAGCGAACCATGTTTTGTCAGAATTCTCCACCATGACTCATCCATCTTGGGTGGCCATACTTAGCATGGTTCATAGTTTCATTGAATCAGACAAGGCTGTATCCATGTGATAAGTTTGGTTAATTTTCTGTGATTGTGGTTTTCATTCTGTCTGCCCTCTGATGGATGAGGATAAGAAGCTTGTGGAAGCTTCCAAATGAGGAGGGACTGGCTGTGGGGAAAATTGGGTCATTTCATTATACCAGAACAATTTATTGGCATGTTATCACTGCTACTAAGCTTTGAGCTCCTTGTTTCCATTTCATGACAGAAACTGCTGGTTGAACACTAAAATTCATTCTCCCTTTCTTTCTTAGCATCAGAATCCTGACTGTTAAAGAAAAAAATTCAACTGAGTAAAATTTAAAGGTCTCAATGGCTTTATTCAGTGATTCATGAATTGGGTAGCATCTAATTTAGCAGATAGAAAGGAGCTCCAAGGAGTTGTACAGAAAGAAAGACTTTTATAGGCAGAAGGGAGCAAGAATAGGGAAGTCATAGGGGGCAAAAGTGGATTGGTTATTGCAAGGTTGCTTTCCTTACATGGAAGAATGGAGTCTTGGAGCTGAGCCTGGTGATGTGCTGAGAGGTGAGCACCCATTGGTTGACCTAAGTCCTTATTTTCTGGGAGATCTGAGCAAAGAAATTTAAGTTTTGGTTTGCTTAAATGGGGCTTAGCATGAGTGACTCCATCTTAGATCTAATCTGGTTACTTTTTTTTTAATGATTTTTTTTTTTTCAAAAAATATTTGCTGCATCAGGCCTGGCATGTGGGATCTTCATTCTCGTTAAGGCATATGGGATTCTTAGTTGTGACATGCGAACTCTTAGTCACACTATGTGGGATCTAGTTCTCTGACCAGGGCTCTAACCCAGGCCCCCAGCATTGAGAGCACAGAAGTCTTAGCTACTGGAATACCGGGGAAGTACTTATTCCAGTTACTTTATACATGACTTTTTGGCTGAACAAGTGACACCAGAATAAAATTTACATCTCCTAGTCTCCATGCAGCTATCTATGTGACTAACTTCTTGCAAAAAGATGTGAGGAAAATTGTTAAGTTCTGGGGAGACTCCTTAAGGGGAAGGAGTCTTTTCTTCCATTTTTATTCTGCTGCTTGGGATACAGTTGTAGTAGCTGATGTTTTAGCAACTGTCTTGGACCATGAGATGACCTTGTGGTCACCAAAATAGGAAAGAAAGAAAGATTCTGGGTCCGTGATGATTTTTTGGAGCTTGCATCCTCTGGACTGTCTAACTGCCTTCTTATTTCACTCAAAATAATAGATCAGAGTACTAAGACATGTAGTCAAGTTTCTGTTGATAGCAGCAGAAATAAATCTTAACTGATACTCATCATATTTCTGTATTCACAAGAGAGCATGGTGCCTAAATTGATAGGTGGTCGAGACACATGGACTTTCAATGTATTTAATTACTTACACTTGCCTTATTCCAAAAATACTTGAAGATGTGGCGCTAAATAAATGGTTGTTAAAAATTGAAATTATGCCAGTTTACCAAGGAAGAATGTAACAGCCAAATCAGAAACAAATACAAAAATGTAGAGTCAGTCCTCAAGACATAAAATCGTTGAAGTTATCCAGAGAAATGTAAATGTGAAAGTCATTCCTTTGTTTGGAAGAAAATCTGGCAATATAATTTTAAATTTTTTTAAAACATGAATAGTTAAATAAAAATTCAGAGTAAATAATTGGCTCTAAATATGAATTGATAATATATTAAAAGACAAAAATCAAACTCAAAGTGACAGTGGAGATTTGATCTTCCTTGTGATCATATGAAAGTAGAGAAGGGTTTAGTTGCGTACCTGGTGAGACAATAAAATGGACAAGCAAAAATATGATAACAAATAAACTAGGTCAGAGAACCATGTGCTAAAGTGCTGGTAACTGATTTATTTACCAATCACTGATTTAGCAACTCTTTGTGCCAGGCACTATTCTATTCACAATTATTAGTTAATTAAATCTACAAAACAATCTTATGAGATAGTTATTGGTTTATGTCCACTTTTAGGATGGGAACACTCAAGCCCCAGAAGTCCATGTGCCTTGCCCAAGATCACATAGTAAGTGGAGGAGCAAGATTTTACCCAGGCACCATCATTTTAAAGATGAAAAGTTGTAAGCATTATTACTAGTTCTTTTCAAGCATGCTTTAAAATATAGTGTTCCAATGGAGAGACCAGCTCCTTCATGCATTTACAGCTAGTTCTCATTTTGAAATTGTGGAGAAAGGGAGTCTGGAAAGGGTTCAGAGAAGGGTTAAAAGGAAAAAATCCTAAGATGGAAAATTGGAGCCCTGAGGAAAAGCCAAAGATGTTGAATGCATTTAATTTCGAGAAGAGAAGATACCAGTGAATTTTCCAACCTCTGGTGAGAGAGTATTGTCAGATGAAAGAAACAAATAACTAATTATGATATTAATAGCTTTAAAGGAAGATGTCGGGATCCCTGATCCTGGTAGTTTTTAAAATGGGAAGAGGCAATGTAAAATATGAAGATTAATTATGAAGATTTTGTAAGACATTTGTATCACTTTTTACATATATATTCTTCTGAACTAATCCGTGCAGTTTCACATGTGAAAGTGTTAGTTGCTTGGTCATGTTTGACTCTTTGCTGCCCCATGGACTATAGCCCGCCAGGCTCCTCTGTCCATGGGATTCTCCAGGCAAGAATACTGGAATGGGTAGCTATTCCCTTCTCCAAGGGTTCTTCCGGACCCAGGGATCAAATCCAGGTCTCCTGCATTGCAAGCAGATTCTTTTCCATCTGATCCACCAGGAAGTATACATAATTCTGAATGTCTTTCCCTGCTTTCCATTCTCCCTTGTCTGCCTGGAAATTCTTCCTCATCCTCTAAGATTCTGCTCTAGTATCATTCCCTGCTGAAGTTCCCAAGTACTCACTTTGCCGCTTTCTGAGCACAGTTGGTGGGAAAGAGTTTCAAAACTTGTAGCTATTGTTGACCCTTCTATTCAAGCTCTTTTCCAATGTGTTTGCAGTTATTTGTTCACACGCACACACCCCGCAAATAGGCAATGAGCTTTGTGAGTCAAGAACCATCTCTTACTAGTCTTTGGAACCTTGACATCCCACACAGCGGTGGGTAGATACTTGGCACTGATAAAAACTTGAATGAAAAAATAAATGACTGATTGGCAAGCTGTATGATTTGTTGGTTTTCTTGTGAGGTTTGTGTCATCTGGAGAGAGCAGTATGGTTTTGCAAGAGCTTCTCAAAATTTGACAAGTGATGTGAAGATGCAGATTCTACTGTCCAGGAACAATATCTGAAATAGAAGGCAAAGCAAGGGCCTAAGAAAATAGTAGGTGGGGTGTTACCGGTGTTTTTTTTTTTTTTTTTGAGAAATCACCAACTAACCTTGCCATCTATGGCCAGGAGACATCACTATTAATTCTTTGTCCTTTGTCCTTAAAAAGGTAAACATTCCTAGTGTGGAACTCAGAACAACAGGAAGAGAAAAAGAAGGGGGAAATTTGACCCTATCCTTCATCATCTCCTGGAGAATTTTTAGTCATTTTATTGTGAGGCCTTCATACTCTGGCCATGACCTCTCTATAACCCAAGGTCAGGTCAGCTTTGCTCATAGCTTAGGGATTAAACTCTTCGAACCATCTCAGAGCCTGAGCTTTAACCACTCTCAAGGGCATACAACCATACCTGCATATTCTTTTCTTTTGCTGCTTTTGCTTTTCAGAGAATGGGGCTCTTTTTTAAACCTAAGGTTCAGAAGACAGTAGCTAGAATTTATGCTGAAGTGGAGTAACAGGCTTTGGAGCTGAGCAGTGTCCTAATACAGGTGAAAAGCATGTATTGATTACTTAAAGAAAGTTAAAATAAAAGCAATTTTTCTCCCCATTTCAGCACATTGCAGCTTTTGGCCTATCCACTCATAGCTAAAAAAGCATTCTTTCCTGATAATCAAGCTTCAGCTGTCTGAATTTCAGGCCGAGCCTCTCCTCCTGAGCTCTGGTGAAGAGCTGCTTTAATTAACCATTATACCACAGATGTTATTGATTTTTTTTTTTTTCAAATCTGGTTGAAACATCATTGTGCTGGATCATGGCCAAAACTAAGGCCTGAATTTGTGTGTGTGTGTGTGTGCTGCTTTTACTCCTTCTGCATACCTTATTAGTCTCCATGTCTGTTAAGTGCAATCCTTCGTATTAACTCGGAAAATATAGAATTGATTTTTAGCCTAGCAGCCGTGATCTAAGGGCTCCTAATTTGAAATCTGTAAACCTCAGTTGCTGAGGAAGTCTTTCTGCTGTGACTCTACACTTCCTTGAAGTAAGCTTTTTATTCTTTAATTTAAAAAAGAAATCTCCCTCTGCCTTTTACTCTGTCTTTCGCACACACAATTGGAGGTTTTCCAGGAACATGACCCGTTCTTTGCATTTTGAACACGCTCATCATGAAAGGTTCCCAAAGGCTTACTCTAATCTGTCTAGAATGTGTGACCTGCAACATGGACCTTAGGAAGATTTGAAACTGACCAGTCTCCATACTTTCAGTATTTTGAGGGAAATGTAGAAGAGCTTGAGCCACATTCACTTTGCGCAAATTGCAGGATAATAGAAACGACAGGGCATCTGCATTCCTTTTACAGTCTGCCTTCCAGTGATGATAAAACTCAAGGACCAAACAATCACAGTGGGTTCCCAAATTCTGATAAGGTTTCTGTGAGTTTAGTGATATGTGCTTTAAACATAATTTGAAGCTTTTAAAATACTGTAATGGCAGCTCTTGACCTTTAAAAAAAAAAATCACAGGGAGCAAGAGGTGGTGAAAAATGTTTATTTACTCTGCATTAGTGGCTAAACTCCCGTGCCTTTCTAGAACCGGTAGTTCCTTTATACTTGGGAACTCACGCATGTCGCCCCCATTCTTCCAGCACGAACCAGACAGGCCCACTTGAGCTGGAGAAACAATGGCCCGCAGTCAGTCCTATGCCTCAGTGAGAAACAACAATGCAGGCCTCTTGACAAATTCTGGCGTCAGGAGTGGAATCTTGCAGTTCAACATGTCTGCTGAACAGAAGTTGGAAAAAAGAAAAGATCATCTTGTAAACAATTAATTAATGTTTGTCATGAATTATCATTTTTACTTCCTTCTCAAGAGGCTCAAAGGGAATCAAAAGGCATTTTTGCAGGTGGTGGCATTCAAAGTAAGGGCAATCAAAGGTTTGAGAGCCGAGGCTCAGCACTCCGCGCCTCGAAGGGTGAATGGTGCTAGGATTAGAGCACAGCGGGGGGTTGAGGGCTTCAGGTGTGAAGCTTAATGTTTGTGATCAGCAAAAAAAGTCTTGAATTTATCTAAACTGCTCTTCTGCTAACAGTACTTCTAGCACATAAATGTTCTGAAACTGACAAGTGTTCTCATTGCTCTTCTAATGCAAACATGATCTGCATTTGAAAGATGCATCCTTTTGCCTAATTTAGAATGTGCATCACAAAGAGCATTAGATGATGACCCCACAAAGAGATAGCACACATACATACCACACACACTCAGACACACATACACACACACTCCAGACGTGCCCGCTGCATGCATATAACACACATGCAAACCGCATCTTTCTTGCCTGGATCTTCTCTGGAGCTCCCAGCGAGGATCCTGCTTGTCTAGAGTACTAAACCAGAGGTTGAAAACTAGGAGACTTAATAGCCATCTGACCAGTGAGTCCCTCTGAATTCTCTCCAGAATAATTCCTTTTCATTTGGTTTGAATCATTACCTAGAAGGTAGCATGCTGCATTTTAATTTACAGTTCTTCTCCTGCCTCCCCCTACCTCTTCTAACAGTAGAAAGATATCAACACATAAAATTTTTGAACATGCACATGCATACAACCAATGATATTAAAATGTATTGAAGAATTGTTAAGTAATGTTTGCAACCCCTAGAACCAAAGACCAAGACAGGCATTGTTGATGGTGAGAAGGTTGCTAAAAATAACATCCATAGAAATACATCTGATTGCTTAATGAATCCCCTCCTAATCTACTGCGGAACTCTCAAAACTCATTTTCTCTCTCTCTATGTCATCGATAGGCGTCACCTACTAGAAGAACTCTAAAAAGAAAGACTAAGTGAAATGTTGATAAGACAGGATGGGGTGAAAGTCAGTCAAAGGCAAAATTTGGAAGGACTAAGGTCAACCTAAGATTGTTGAGTTAATTTTTAATCTAACCTTCCAAAATTCTCCATTATCCCATGGTACCTACCCATTTTCTGTTATGCGTTTATAGTTTATATTCTCTGTACTATTCATTTACCATAATTTAATAAACACAGCTTCTTGGGGAATCAAGCTGCCTCTTTCCCAGTGGAGCCTAAAGGGCTAAGATGATAAAGGGAATGTAGGCTCACATTTACCTTCTTTTGCCTTGGCTCCTCTGGAGTGAACAAAACTGAGCACTGCTCTGAGCTTTGTGGTCACCATCCTTGACTATTTCTAATGATGTTTTCCTTTGAATCCAAATTTGGAACATAAACTTGTAGATTTAAGACCCTCAGTAACTAAAGAAGAGCTTGGGCAGAAAGGGCCAAATTGGGGGACAAGGGGCATGAAAGGAATTTTAGGAAATTTAGAAGAGAAAGGGATCCAGAAGGAAAAAAAAGAAAACAAAAAACCAGCACAACCTCTGAGACAGAGTGGAGGTTAAGAAGCCCCTTTCCTCAAATTTCTGGAAACTCTGGTTTAACTTTGAAGAGTGGGTAAAATGACTTAGCAGAAAAAGTAAATTAATTGTTCATAATTATCAAAGTTCTTCAAACCTAGAGCCCTTCCTAAGTATTTAGCTGGTTCCTCACTCTTTGTAAAGATGTTAAAATCCCATTCAAAGCCTAATGCCAACTGCCTTAGAATCATAGATGAGAATAGTGAAAATAAAGTAGCAATACTTGCCAATAAACTGAAAAGAACTCCTGACATTCAGGACCCAGTATAGAAAGGAACACTTTTAACCAGTGTCAGGAATATTAGGGTTGTTACCTGGTTCTAGGATCCTGGAGTCTAGGATCCAGAGTCTGTGGCTCTGCCTGGTGGCCTGCCCTATGCCCACACTGCGTCTCTGAGCCTACCTCACGTCCCCCCCAATCCCTTGCTTAACCATGCTCTCCATGGGGTGCTGTCTCCAGGACAGATCATTTGTTTGAGGAAGACGGAAGCCCACCTTTATTCCATGCCTGTCTCATACCAGGCTCGAAGCCATGTGCTGTCCTTTCTCCCCACTGCTTTGGATGGCTGAGGTGGCATGCACTAGTGGGTATGGTAGGTGGGTGCTGAAAAGTCTGCAAAAGAGTAAAAGAATTGAAACTCTGCGTGGCTTGTATTGGTTCAATTGATCAGGCTCTAACTGGAAAATGTTTTACCAGAGGATGAGTATTTGCAAAGTTAAGAGCATCTATCGTCAAAAGAAATAACACTGCTTAATCCAACCCTTTAAAAAATGTACGAAAATGTATCAGCCTGATGCCCTCTCCCTACCAGGAATAACAGATAGAAAAGTAGATGGCAATGATTTTTCACGTTTTTTTTTTTTTTCACTGTAAACAAATACAAGTATTTAGCTGCAAGTTGCATTAACCCAAAGTGACAAAGAATAGTTTAAGGAGCTTTACTAGGAATATATGAACTTCCTCCCATAGCAGAAAAACAGTGTTTTTGAAATAAAGTCCTCCTGTAAATTACTAATAAATGCCCCCCTACCAACACCACCCAAGAATGAGTTGATGATGAGCAAATTAAAAATTGTCACCACTTGAACAGCTCTCCTGGTTGGATATGTCTTTGCCAAATGCGTTGACCTTTCTAGGACTTCAGTCTGCAGTAAGAGGTCCCACCCACCCTGTTACTATTTTAAGGAGATCTGTAAAAGCTCCTTCTTTGGCTTCTCTCCTCCCCCCACCCCCCTTATGCCACCACTGTGTGCTAGTCCTTGAAATTAATCAAGGGCCCCTTCTGGGGAAGGGATTCCTCTTGGAGAGAGAAACGGAACTGGACACTTCTCTGCCTTCCCACGTCCCCTTGCCCTGCCAGGACCTGCTCCCAAGGCTTCCCAGACAAAGCCCCCAACCACCCTGGACGTGGGGGTGGGGGGGAGGCTGCTAGAACCTGTCTTTGCCAGACAGCTGCTGTTTGAACCCAGCTCTGACCGTAAAATCAAAAGCGGGTCCGAGGGAAGCGGTAAACACTGTGCACTGAGCCTTTTGAAGGCAGCTGATGCCTCATTTGGGGTGACATGTTGTGGCTGATGAGTGTGGATGATGTGGGGTTTTCGATAAGTGCCTCATCAGTACCCTCATCATGCTCGTGTTGCCCCGCCGCGGCGTGTGCCCTGACTTGATTGTAATTGCCCGAATCTGCTCCTGCTGCTCCGGCGCGCACGGTAATATGCAATAAAACAGCAAGAAGTGAATGTTAACCATCTGAGTTCTGACACGGCAGCTCTGCAGTTCAAGATCTCCATTAAGGACCAAGAAAAAAAAAATAAAAAACCCATAAGAAAAGAAGGAATCATTCCCAGGGTCTGCTGCTGTGATCAAAGGGAAAGTCCAGAAATGAAGGTGCTATTTAGCCTTCCTAGGTCCTCCCAGGTAGAGATGAACAGATAGTTTGCTGGTATTTATTTATTTATAATTTAATTTTTTGAGCCCAGGTGTCCCCGCTTTTGCTCATTAGCTCTAATAGCTGTGCTGCCATTTGCCTCTTCCCAGGTGTGGCTGGTGGCCCACCTTCAGCAGGGTGATCTCAGTCTGTCAGTGCCCAGGCTCTGTAGCGGCTTGTTTCAGAGGCTAAATTTCTAAGAGCCAATTTTTAGCAACTCCAAGAGGCAGACACCTGAAGCAGGGCTTGGGCAAGTTACAAACCGCTGCCAGGCTTGGTTGTCAACTTCACCCTGACATGCAGAGTGACAAAAGTTATCCCCTGTTCTTTTTACCATCGCCACATACCAATGGAAGCCTCATTCAATACTTTGAAATTAAACCTGATAGTATCCGGGACTCTTAGAAACTGACTTTGAGGAGTGAGGTGGTCCTCAGGACTGGGTTCCATCTTCAGTTTTAAGAAAGTCTCTGAGCAAGGAGACCTCAGTCAAGTGCGCGTGTCGGGAGTGCCTTTCCTTTCTCAGCTGAAACAGGCTGAATGGTGGAGGAGGGGAGGGGTTGTGCGATATTTTAAAAGAATTTTCTTAGTCAAGTTTGGACTTTGTACAAACGTTTTGTTTTCAGCTTAGGTCTAGGGATAAATATGCACACTTGAAAAATCTAATTTTACACTATAAACCTACTTTTCTTAGCATACTCCCTTTTTCTTCTACCCTGGAAGGAACAATAATTGCTTATCATTTGGTGGTAAAAGCTACTCTCCAACCTATTGTCTTCTTAGTAGTATTTCTTAAAGTATCTTGAAGAAAATACCATGTTCTTTGCAGTTTCCTGTTAATTGAGTTCTTTGGGAGCCAGTGGCAATGGTAACTTCAAGGATGAGATTTTAATTACATATGGAAACCTTTGCCATTGTTTTTCATTTTAAAGAAAGTAGCATTTGCTTGAAAGCATTTATTCATTTTTTCCCCCATCTCTTCATTTCCAGTAGCAGTGTCTTTTCAGAACTTTACAAATGCTGTTTGTTTGGACTGTGGGTTTTCTCCTGGCTTAAAAAAAAGAGCTGCACATGTGAAACTAATGAATTCAGCCTGCACTCCCACTTGGAAGCCGCTATACAGATGGAGTTTCATTAACTGTTTGAATATCTGTATCAGTAACTGCTCCAGAGAAACAATTCCTGCTCACTTGGATAATGAACAGAGTACTTCACGGGACAAGACCATCTCTTACCGTAACTACCTGGCCCTTGCTTCGCTAAACCATCAGGGTTCATTCACCCTTCCTATCTGTGCTTGCCCAAAGCTCTTCTTTCTATGGGGTCACTGACTGCTTCCGCACAACTGCTGTAGCCCACCACCGGCTCTTGCCTGTATTCCTGGAGTGATTCAGCTTGGGTCTACACAGAAGAAAATCAAATCACCCTGTACTTGGGACCCTCAATAATGCTGTAGGAGGCAGCCTTCCTCTCCACTCCAATGACATGCCCTAGCCTGGTGCCTGGTAGACCTTCTCTTTGATAATAATGGCTTTATCCATCTTTTATTATGAGGCAAGTTTTAATTCTTCATTTTGGGTTCAAATTCCCATGTAGGGTCACTACACTCCAGCTTTTAAGATTCTCCCCCTCAGCCCTGCAGATTCAGGTGGAAAGATCTTTCGGTTTTCGTCTGCCCTGACCAGGTGTGCAGTGTTAGCAGGGCTGTGTTTTCTCACAGCTGTTGCTTTTCATCCAAGAAGCGGCTGTATTTCAGAGGTGGGTGATCCCAGTGTAGAGTTCTGGCTCTTATTATCTTGGGCATTATATTGCATCTTACAAAAGATGTTTCCTTAACAGGTGATATGCACATGAAGGAATAAAGTAGGATTTTTAATCTCCTAAAGGCAGACATATTAAATGAATACAATTTGAAACCAGGATTTTTTAAAAGCTACAAGAGTAATGATAATTGTATCAGAAAAGCAAAAATGGATAAACTGAGTAAAATACACAATTTTCAATGAAAGTGAGAGCAACCTAAATCAGGAGGATACTTTGTGAAAGAAGTTAAGCCAGGAAATGGTATGTCGAAATGTAGAAACTGATGTTTGTGTCATTTTTCAAAAACCGATTTTAAAGAATTTGCAAATAAGCAAATTATAAGCAATTTTTCAAATATATGGCTGCAAAGGAGGTTTTTAAGTTTCTTTCTTAATTAATATCAATCCAGTTAGTATGGTAGCTTAGAGAAGTAGTAAATGGAAAAGAAGTTACATAGAACAGATGTAAAATATGTATGAGGTTTATTTTAGATGTTTTACTTTGTACTGGGGGTATAGCTGAGTAACAAACAGTGTTGTGATAGTTTTAGGTGAACAGCTAAGGGACTCAGCCATACATCTACATGTGTCCATTCTGTGCCTACCTTCCCTCCCATCCAGGCTGCCACATAACTGAACAGAGTTTCCTTGTTGGTTATTCATTTAAGATATATCAGTGTGGCAGTGTGTACATGTCCATCCCAAAGTTCCTAACTATCCCTCCCCCCCACCACCCAGTAACCATAAGTTCATTCTCTAAGTCTATGAGCTTTTAAATGCATATTCCTTCAAGCATTGCATGTACACACACATTGCGCACTGTGTGTGTGTGTTCACTTAAATTTAGAGTTTGCAAGAGAGTTTCTTCTCGAAAGTAGTTCTCTGCTATAGCAATTAAGAAAATCGTGAAAGGAGGAAAATGAATTCTGAAATGCAAAAGGCTTTTATTAAATGGCAGGTTTAATCAGTAAGAATGCATAAGTCAGCTTTTAGATGGTGTGTCTTAGAGAACCTGATTGGACTCAGGCTGGTAAGTCCCGACTGTGAATTCTGCACAAGTTGAAGGATGTGCAAAAACTGCAGCATCAACAGTTCATTTCAAAAAGGTTCCAGAAAAAAAAAAAAAAAAACCCTGCAGTCACATTTCAGCATTAATAGATGGAGTTGCCATGGGCACCAGAGAGAAGCTGGGGATAAGGAGTGCTGCCTGAAGTTCCTCATGGGGGATGGGTGAGAGCAGGAGGCACATATGTAGGGCTGGGCATCAGGAGCTGAAGGGTAGAATCATCATTCCATGGGACCTCCCCAGATGTCGTGTACTATTGCCCAGTGGAAGAGAATGGGTGTGTATACTTGTGACATGTCCATGAAGTGAGAACTAATTGGTACCCTGGAATTTATAGACAGAAACTGAAGCTCCTGACTCTGGGATTATGACTAGGGTGAGGGAAACAGTTGGTGATCTGATGCACTTGCCCAGGTGCTAGTCCTGCCCCCACGTGCTGTTACTTAGGGAAGTGACTGGCTAGTCACTGGTAAATCCTTCTGGATTGCGATTAACTGAGATCAGAATGAACCCTCAAGCTGGAAATACAGACAGAATTTGGTAAGCTCATATGGCCCTATACCTAAACCAACAAAAAGCATCAGGGAAGAATGTAGTTTCTTCCAGAGCCAAATACAGAACGTGCATTTGTTCAAGGAGAAGTTTAGGGTAGTCCAAATAAATCAGCCATCCTGATGGAGGTCCCGATTGCCTGCCACAGCGTAGACAGACCCCAGAGGGCCAGCAATAACATGTACCCTCAGCTGAGAATCACTGTCTTAATATCTCCCATTACATGAACATATAGAAGGAGCTTATTGATTAATGGTAAATTCACAGTGGAGAGTCGGTATTAGCCTTGTAAGGAGAATGTCTTAAAGAAAATGAAAACAGTAGGGAAAATGGCATAGGAGCGAAAAGGAGCAAATATCTGAACATCAATGAATAAGACATTCCCATCTTTCCTACCTAAACCTGGGACAAAAGAGACTAGTCAGGGATCTGAGTTTTATTCCTTTTCTTTTAGCCAATGGAGAGAACTTTTCAAGAAAAATCCATGGAATAAACTAGAAATGTGCCTCAAGACAGACAAAGAGAATGCAAAATTAAATTCTTGATGTGAAAGGAAAGGCACAATGAAGGCTTCTAGATGAGATACCTTTGGAGAAAATTTCAATTTCACTGTTTCTTTTCTTACTTGCTTGCTTTATTTTTTTCACAGATATGCTCTGTGGAACGCCTGAAAGGCTTTGTATTATTTCTTATTTTCTTTCTCTTTTTACTATGTGGTATACATTCATTTTTTTTTTATCTTCCTTCTGATGCTGAAGCGGTTCCCATTTTTCTAGTTTTGTTTCTGACACCTAACTGTGCCCAACAATACCTTCCATTGAATTCTTTCTTTCATCTGTTCCATTTCTCTTATTTCCTTCATCCCTCCTCTTCCTTCACCTCCTATATACCTCTTATTAACCCTTGACGTTCCAGGTATATTGTGACTCTCATAATGATACTTTCCTCTTTTCTTTTTCAAAGTCTAACCTATTTTTCTACATAAGCTCGAGTTTCTCGCCGTGATTCTATCTAACCAGGTCCGTGGACTCAGTCTTAGCAAACAGGGAACTCATATTAACTTACTATATGTTATATAAATTGCCTATATTTTGAGGTGTTTATAAGATGTTATTCTCCTTGGGAGAATAAAGTTTATTTTAGCATGGGTGTAGAACAACTCTACAAACTTTATATTGTATTAATATAAGCTTTTTATTGTATTAATTTTCTAAGTCAGTGACTTCCAAGGGTCTCTGACCCTAGATTATGATGTGGCTTGGATATGGACATAATGTTTTCTGTCAATTTTTCATATCATTTTTCTTATAGAAGGATAATCAGTATTTCATTGAGTGACATTTACGTCTGGAAAACAGATCTTTAGGAAGCTGAATTTATGAGATATCAACTAAAATTTTAAGTTGCCACTTTTCAGTATCATTTTTCAGTATCAGAGCTCTTCCAGACACATACATATCCATGACATTTGGGTGCATTCACAATTTTTCACCATGAAAATCCCAAGTTTATGAATGAGAGTTATCTCATTATAACTCTCATGTTATTATAACATGAATAACAAATATTCATGAATATTTGTTTTTTGCTATATTCTTCCACATGTTTATTTTTTGATGTTATATTCTTCTTTATAATGCTCTGAAACAAGGTGAAAAGTATTGTTTTTGAAAAACAGAGATTATGTTTGCTTGTGAATGTGGAAGATGTAAGCTTTTCTTTAACATCATCTAATATAAAGTCAGAGAAGATGTAAAATTCAAACGTGCTTATTTATCAGACAGAAGTCTTCCTTTAAATCTACCCAGGAATTTTTCTTTTAACTCTTAAACTAAATACTCTGAGTTTATACCTCACAAAAATCTCTGTAAGTTAAGGAACTTATTGGAAAATTGATTAATGTGGCAATATATTTTGCATGAATCAGCAATGAAATTTTTACAAACCTAATCAACTTGGAAATTTCTTTTTTTTTGTGGTCTTTTCTACTTTGGAAATAAGCCTTAAGGAAAACACCTTTATTTTTTTCCTTTAGAAGAAAAAGTTCTTTTTTAATACAACATAGAAATAAGTTTTTACTTTATAAAACATTTATAAAAGTAAAGCCTTGAATGAATAGACACTTTGAAAATCCTAGGGAACAGCATTTGGCTGTACCTCAAGGGTAAAGATGTGTTGTTTTTGTGACAATACACTCATGCATTCCACCCAACGTACTCTAGGTCATTAAGCAGAGAAAATTTAAAATAAATGATCTTGAGGAAAAGTCTATATTTCGAATTAAAGTGAAATGTGAAATATCTAGGAAATCTTAGAAACTTTTTAAAGTAAAATTTTGTAAATGATAATGTTTTTCAAATTCAGAAACTCCATTAACTCTACAGGCTCCTGTATCATTAAAAATCACAGAATAGAGAATTGATACTCACCATACTAAGGTAGCCACAAAACTGAAAGTAGAGTCATGTTTTTCAAAATATTTGTTCATGCAACACAGATGACTTTTTTGCCATACAAGTAGTCATGTTTAATGGCAAAATGCATATTTCTAAAAACTTATAAGAAAGTTTTATGGGAGATGATTTTCTGTTTTGAGAAAAGTTTCTTTTCCCTTTAGTATTCTCTTCCTGCATTTTCTTAGTAGTTATTTGCATCATAAACTTTCATCAGTTGGACTTAATATTTTTATTTCCACTATGCTCTAGGAGAGAGTTTTAGTAGAAATGTATTGCAAAGCCAGTGAATTTGAGGCATGCTTTTATTTTGTTTGGGGCATTTCTTTTATTCATGAATTCGGAGGTATTGTTCCAGTAAAATATGCTTCCAGGATTGCTGAGGGGATCATATTCTTTTAATAGGCAACAGTAATTTTCTCCAACTACATTATGCCTCTCTGTGTCAGTCTAATAATTATACGCTATCAGTTTTGTGTCATTTCCTCGGGGATTCCCTGTCTGCTGTCCACCACTTTTGACTGTTTCACTTCATTCAGCATACTCTCTAATTGCCATATCAAAGGTTTACTTGAACTCATTTTTAAGGATAATGCATTTGATCATAAAATCAAGCATTTGCAGTTGAGTATGCATTTATGTCAAACTTATAGCTTTAAATTTCACTTAGGGGAAAAGCCTCATATTTTAATGCAGGTTTTGAATGCAGATTTACTATAAAATAAGTGAATAATAATGCCGGGTTATTTTGGAAAGTGTTCTTTTATGCAATCGCTGCATTTAATACAGTCACAAAAATGGCAGCCCAACAGGTGGTCTTTTCAGACTGTTAAGCCACAACAATCGGGACAAAAAGGACACCAGAATCTAATGTTCTTCAGAATTTAAAAAGCTGTTCACTTTCTTTTGTTAATTTTCAGATTTAGCCATGTTCATTATTGTCGGGTCCCAAATGCAGGACATTCTTTTTTGACATTTTGCCCTAAATAGACACTGACCGAGGCTGACTCTCCAACTAGCTGTTTTGTCACACGCAAGCGGAAACTAGTCATGAACAATGAGTGGGCATTCTTGGTTCTTAAATGGCTAAGGAAAGGACCAGTTTTGACACATTGCAAATCTGGCAAAGTCTGGGTTAACAAAAGTGTGTTTGACAAAAGATGAAGTTTCTTTTCCTATATTTTCCCCCAAAGTATTTAATTATGTGGTAATGCATTTTCTTCTTCTTCGCCTGGAGGATTATATGCCCTAGTGACAGGTCCATTCACTCTCTGAGGTTATCGTGTGGAATCATGGACCATACCATTCAAAAGCCTTCTTTAGCAAGAAACTATTCTTTAACTAATAATTATTCACTAAAGGGAGAAGGACTCCAAAAATATATAATTTCATTGTAGCATTATTGTTACTTTATAATAGTACAATTTTGTAAGGTAAAGTTGTTTGAGAAACTTCTCAGAAAATTGATAAATATGGCAATATATCTTTCTAAGCCAAAGAGCAGGCTACATTAAATAACACTGTGCAGGATTTGAGTTTATAAATACTCAAGTGAATGAAAGAAGGATAAAAGAAGATAACTTTTATACTTAAGTGCAAGACTTAAAGTATACTTTAGAGTCAGTTGTGAATATCTTTTTCACTGGAAAGTCCTTTTAAATTGAGGCTTAAAATACTAATATACATAAAGCATGGCATTGTTTATATTTCCATAAAGCTAAATAATCCTTCACTTAGAGAAAGAGGCAAGTGATAGGTATTTGTGAGAAGAATATGTAGATCTTATGATATGAATAAATTAGCATATTTGTAATAAATTGCTTTCATTTGCCATAAATAAATAGATTAAATAGCTGAAATGGTTTTATCTGGGTAGTATCATAGAAAGAAAGAAGCAATAATAACATCTTACTCTTCAGGGTTTTAAGTTTTATTTAAAAACACAACCTAGGGAGTGTTCTGTGCCATGCCAGATTCAGCCAAATCATCCTTGTCTTCTGCATCAGCTGTTCAAAGAACGCTGATGCTCAGAAGGGTGAACCTGAAGCTTCTGGACTTCTGACTTATCTGCACAATCCTCACAAAAAGATTTCATTGCATCTGGCAGAATTTTTTGTTTTTTTTTAATCTCTTTATATTATTAAATCTTAATCCTTGGCAATAAATACTGTGTGTATTGTAAGTGGGACTTTCAGTTTTACAGTTTTATTTTTCCATGGTATGTTTTTTAAAAAAAATTTTTTGGAGTATAGGTGCTTTACAATGTTGTGTTATTTTCTGCTGTACCACCAAATGAATCAGTTATACATATACATGTATCCGCTCTTTTCTAGATTTCCTTTCCATTTTGGTCACCACAGAGCACTGAGTAGTGTTCCCTGTGCCCTACAGTAGATTTTCATTAGTGATCTATTTCATACGTAGTAGTGTACGTATGTCAATGTGTTTTGTGGCTCAGTCCTTTCCAACTCGTTGCAACCACGTGGACTGCAGCCCACCAGGCTCCTCTATCCATGGGATTCTCTAGGCAAGAATACTGAAGTGGGTTGCCGTGCCCTCCTCCCAGGGGATCATCCCAACCCAGGGATAGAACACAGGTCTCCCTCATTGCAGGTGGATTCTTTACCATCTGAACCACCAGGGGAGCCCATATACGTCAGTACCAATCTCCCAGTTCCTCATACCCGCTTCCCCTACTTGGTATCCATAAAGTTTGTTCTCTTCATTTATGGCTCTCTTTCTGCTTTACAAGTAAGTCCATCTGTACCATTTTTCTAAATTCCACAGATAAGTGATTTTATTCAATTTTTGTTTTTTCTCTTTCTAACTTCTTTCACTCTGTGTGACAGTCTCCATGTCTATCCATGTCTCTAAAAATGGTACCATCTCTTTCATTTTTATGGCTGAGAGTAAAAAAGTTGGCTTAAAGCTCAACATTCAGAAAACTATAATCATGGCATCCAGTTCCATCACTTCATGGCAAATAGATGGGGAAGCAGTGACTGACTTTATTTTTTGGGCCCCAAAATCACTGCAGATGGTGACTGCAGCCATGAAATTAAAAGACACTTACTCCTTAGAAGGAAAGTTATGACTAACCTAGACAGCATATTAAAAAGCAGAGACATTACTTTGCCAACAAAGTCAAGGCTATGGTTTTTCCAGTAGTCATGTACAGATGTGAGAGTGGGACTATAAAGAAAGCTGAGTGCCAAAGAATTGATGCTTTTGAACTGTGGTATTGGAGAAGACTCTTGAGAGTCCCTTGGACTACAGGGAGATCCAAGCAGTCCATCCTAAAGGAGATCAGTCCTGAGTGTTCATTGGAAGGACTGATGTTGAAGCTGAAACTCCAATACTTTGGTCACCTGATGCAAAGAAGACCCTGATGCTGGGAAAGATTGAAGGCGTGAGAAGAAGGGGACGACAGAGGATGAGATGGTTGGATGTCATCACTGACTCAATGGACATGAGTTTGGGTAAATTCCAGGAGTTGGTGATGGACAGGGAGGCCTGGCATCCTCTGGTCGATGGGTAAAGAGTCGGACACAACTGAGTGACTGAACTGAACTGAATATTCCATTGTATATATATGTACCATGTCTTCTATATCCATTCCTCTGTTCGTGGACACTTAGATTGCTTTCCTATCCTGGATATTGTAAATAGTGCTGCAATGAACATTGGGATACATATATCTTTTTGAATTATGGTTTTCTTTGGGTATATGTTGAGGAGTGCGGTTACTGGGTCATATGGAATTTCTATTTTTAGTTTTTTGAGAAACCTCCATACTGTTCTCCATAAAGAGACACACAGTCTTTTAAAAATGGAGTTTATTGTGATGCCCGTAGCTTTTATTAGCCTGGCCTAAACATCTTTTATTCTTCAAGGATTCCAAGGCTTTCTGGTTTAGAGAATTTCAGCCTAAAATTCTATCTGATTTTTAAGGTAGATCTAAGTTTTCCCATGTAAATTTGGGTTGACCTCAAAGAAGATCTGGCAAGAAGAGACCAAATGGGTTATGGCAAGTCCAGAAAATGGTTTACATTATGTTTATAACTTATATCACTTCCACCCACATTCCGCTGGCCAGAACTTGGTTACATGGTCCCTATCTAACTGCAAAGGAGGTTGAGAAGTGTAGTGTTCTTTTATGTCTAGAGAAACAGAATGATATTGGTGAATCTCTAATAGATCTCAGTCACAGTGATCTTTACTCCAGGTTAGAGATCATTTGCTTTTCCTCCCAATCACTCAAATGTCCACATTTCCAAGCTTGGCCTTCTTTTGCACACATCTGAAGTGTCTTGACCTCTCTGGTCTGCATTATAGACTTGGTTGATTGTTAGCACTTAAGATAAAAATGAAAACGTCTTTCCAATCCTTCCAAAGCATTTATAACTGATCTGGGTTTTGGTGAAACAGCTTTAATTAGCTTCTTCTGGCATAAAAAAAGGGGAAAATGTCTCAGTATTTACATGTGAAAACTCTGGCCTTTAAACTTCTGTATGTGTGTAGTGTGTGTGTATGTGAATGTATGTATGTGCTCATTTGTGGCCAACTGTGTGCGACCTCACAGACTGTAGCCTGCCAGACTCCTCTGTCTGTGGGATTTTCCAGGCAAGGATACTGGAGTGGGTTGCCATTTCCTATTATAGGGGATCTTCCCAACCCAGGGATTGAAACCATGTCTCTTGCGTCTCCTGCACTGGTAGGTGGATTCTTTACCACTGAACCATCTGGGAAGCCCTTAAACGTGTTTCAGTTCAGTTAAGTTCAGTCGCTCAGTTGTGTCCGACTCTTTGCGACCCCATGAATCGCAGCACGCCAGGCCTCCCTGTCCATCACCAACTCCTGGAGTTCACTCAAACTCATGTCCATGGAGTCAGTAATGCCATCCAACCATCTCATCCTCTGTCGTCCCCTTCTCCTCCTGCCCCCAATCCCTCCCAGCATCAGGGTCTTTTCCAACAAGTCAACTCTTCACATGAGGTGGCCAAAGTACTGGAGTTTCAGCTTCAGCATCAGTCCTTCCAATGAACACCCAGGACTGATCTCCTTTAGGATGGACTGCTTGGATCTCCTTGCAGTCCTAGGGACTCTCAAGAGTCTTCTCCAACACCACAGTTCAAAAGCATCAATTTTTTTGGTGCTCAGCTTGCTTCACAGTCCAATTCTCACATCCATACATGACCACTGGAAAAACCATAGCCTTGACTAGATGGACCTTTGTTGGCAAAGTAATGTGTCTGCTTTTTAATATATTGTCTAGGTTGGTCATAACTTTCCTTCCAAGGAGTAAGCGTCTTTTAATTTCATGGCTGCAATCACCATCTGCAGTGATTTTGGAGCCCCCCAAAAGAAAGTCTGACACTGTTTCCACTGTTTCCCCACCTATTTCCCATGAAGTGATGGGACCAGATGCCATGATCTTAGTTTTCTGAATGTTGAGCTGTAAGCCAACTTTTTCACTCTCTTCTTTCACTTTCATCAAGAGGCTTTTTAGTTCCTCTTCACTTTCTGCCATAATGGTGGATGTCATCTGCATATCTGAGGTTATTGATATTTCTCCCGGCAATCTTGATTCCAGCTTGTGCTTCTTCCAGCCCAGCATTTCTCATGATGTACTCTGCATGTAAGTTAAATAAGCAGAGTGACAACATACAGCCTTGATGTACTCCTTTTCCTATTTGGAACCAGTCTGTTGGTCCATGTCTAGTTCTAACTGTTGCTTCCTGACCTGCATACAGGTTTCTCAAGAGGTGGGTCAGGTGGTCTGGTATTCCATCTCTTTCAGAATTTTCCACAGTTTATTGTGATCCACAGTCAAAGGCTTTGGCATAGTCAATAAAGCAGAAATAGATTAGACGTGTTTAGGTTCATCCAAATGTCAAATCTAAACACACATACACACACTATACATACATACATACATATGTATATATATATATATATATATATATATATATATACACGCACACACACATTGTAAATTTCTAAGAAAGAAAATTGAAAGGTTCTGAACAGACATTGTGGTATCAGTGGTGCTGTTAAGTCGCTTCAGTCATGTCCTACTCTTTGCAACCCTATGGACCATAGACCACCAGGCTCCTCTGTCCAAGGGATTCTCCAGGCAAGAATACTGAAGTGGGTTGCCAGGCCCTCCTCCAAGGGATCTTCCCATTTTAATGGTACTAATTTTAATTCAAAGCAGGATAATAAAGGTGTGAGATTCAATATAGTATATTACTAAAGTGGAAAATATCTGTTTATTGAAAAAAATTAGAATCAGTGCTATCCATGAACTAATTTGAGTGGACAATGGCTCTCTGGGTTATCAAACATTTATCTGTGTACTTACTTTTAACAGATGGTTATAATTTTTTATCCTTGATTCAAAGTGTAAAAAGTCTTCACTGTGAAATTTAACATCAAGTAGCATTGGAGATGACTGTCCTTTTATTGTGTTCTTGGAGAGTTTTCAGTATATTGTGAAGCTAGAACACTGTGCCATAATTAATTTGGGTAGCTAGTCTACCACATGGACAGAAGCAATTCACTTGCACTTATGAAACTGATTGGTAGGGAGACTCTATTTTACTGTTGAGACCAAATAGATTTTTCATGATATTGTTATGCTAAGTTGAACATCACACCTTTTATGTTCTCTCCATTTGGCCTTGAATAAACATCAGTACAGTAATAATCTAAATGGTTTGCAAGTGGTCGTGAGCAGTTGCCCATCTGCTTGGACAGTATTATACAAATCAATTACATGGACATAAAAGCCAAACAAATGTGAGTGAATCAGCAACAGAAATGAAATGGATGAACTCTTAAGTTTTGTTCATCATATATACCCCTTTTAGTAACTAAAGATGGGCAAATTACACTCATTAACCTTGAAAAAATTAGATGATTTGTGCATAATAGGTTTGAAACAATACCTTTCTGTTCCCAGTTGTGATGAGTATTTTGTCCAGCACAGGCATAGTTTAATTAAAGGTCTACAATGGAGATCATTTTGATATGGTTTGTTCCTTTCTAGAGAGATTATGTCATAAAATTAGCATGTATTTGTTTTCACTCTCTAAAAATCCAATTGTTCAGTTATGCCAGATAAAAGTGACCGTTGACTATCCCAAGAGCAAAGTAAGTATTTATTTAGTTTTAAAAAATCAGTGCTGAGCCAGTGGGTAGGGCCTTACCTTGAGAGAGGCCAAGAGAAACACTGTTTAAGCTTTCTAGTGGGTGTTTGTCAAGAGAGTCTTAAGCTAGTCATCGCTGCCATGAAAAACCTATTAATAGGGAATTGCCTGGTGTTCCGGTGGTTAGGACTCCATGCTTTCAGTGCTGTGGGCCTGTGTTCAATCCCTGGTCAGGGAACTAAGCTCAAACATACTGTGCACAGCCAAAAAACAAACAAAAACTTAATGAAGAAACCTTGCATGTTGAGATAAAATTAAGGCAAAATCTGAAACACTTAGTTTTTCTGAGGCTATTCTTCTCCCATCATAGGAGGACTCATTGAGATTACTTTCACAGCCATGAGACTGTTGGGGAGATCATTACTGGGAAATCCTGAGAGATAGGTTTTGGGTCCTGGTTCTGTTTCTTATTAGACACTTCAATATCATGAATACATGGTGGTTGTCCCCTCCCCTAACAGGGGAACCTTTGATTTACAGAATCTGGGCTGAAAATCCAGTCACATCCTCTCTGCTTTGGAGAAAGCCATTGGCCGTGAGTTCTCTGAACTGAAGAAAGCCTATGAATGAATTAACAGGTTTATATTACAGAAAGGGAACATTATATTGGTGTAGGAATGATTAAATTGCTTGGATTAAAAAGTGGGCTGTGTAAGTGGAGAGTTATACCATAGATGATAGTTAATTTTATGTGTCAAATTGACTGGGCTGTATTTCTGGGTGTGTCTGTGAAGGTGTTTCTGGAAGAGATTACTGTGTGAATAATTGTACTGAGTAAAGAAATTTGCTTTCATCATTACAGGTGGGCATCATTTGATCTGTTGAGGGCCTGAATAGAACAGAAAGGTGTAGGAAGGGCAAATTTGTTCTCTGTTGAACTGTGGGACATCCATTTCCTGCCCTTGGACCTGTATCCTCATGGTTTTCAGTCCTTCGGGTTTGGACTGAAGATAAACCACCACTGAAGCTTTCCTAGGCCTCTGACTTGCAGATGGCAGATTATTGGACTTCATTCGCCTGAATCATGTGAGCCAATCTCTCTTTATATTGGAATGGTCCAAAAGTTCATTTGGGTTTTTCCACAAGATATTTTCCACATCTTATGATGTTCATTTCCCAGGTGAACTTTTTGGCTAACCCAGTATCTATTTGCCTGTCTGCCTATCTGTCTGTCTATGCTATTGATGCTGTTTCTCTGGAAAATACTAATATGTTCTGATATAGATTAATATGTATACCTAAGACATCTCATCAGATGTTACCAGCCTGGACAAAAGATACCTTGAATCCCCTTTCTGTGCTCTAAAACTACCTAAAATGATCACAGAAAAACTATTTTATTTCCATCCCTATTTTTTGTCAATGTTTTCCATTTATCTATGCTATTTTTTTAATCTATCCATTTATATGCTATTTTTTTTTTTTTGAGGACTATGTCTGTGCTAGGCGCTCTGCTAAAAACCTTGCATCTTTCATGTTCTTCATGCCTCCCTTCCTCCCACAGCATCTTCTGACATGCGATGTGATGTAAATCTAACATGTTCAAAGCCTTAAGTTTTTAGCTTGTTCTGACAGTATGTCTGGGCTATCTTTCGAATTCCCATTTGCCATCTTTCAGTGCATTTTTTTTTTTTTTTAATGAGCACCTGCACACATCTTGATTCCTTAATCACTCTGGGTTGTTGCTTACCATTGTTATGTTTTCAAAGCTCTTCATGAATCAGGATTAATCCAGAGGACTTAAGCTTGGCACTGGGGGAGTTAAAACACTTGAGAAGTAGTGTACGTTGTTAATTAATACAGAAAGAAGAATCACTTATAATTTACCAAAAAGAAAAAATATCCAATGCTGATCTAAATAACGTTTTGGAGTAAATGCATATGGAGTGAACAGTCTTCTATGGTTCCTCATTCACTGATTCTTCCTGCTGGTGTGAGGGCTGTTCAAAATAGCACTTCACTTTTTGGTTTATTTATTAAGATCCTGCACTCAACTATAAGAAATTAGCCTCCTAGAGATGAATCGCTTTCTACACAGCAAAGAAGAAATCTGTTCCTATAGGAAAGATGAAAATCCTGCATACGTTCCCTAGGCAGACAATAAAGGATCAGAGATTTATTGCATAGCCTATTCCCCATGTGAAATAGGGCAGCTGGGTGTTTAAGTAACGTGCACTGTAGTGTCTGAAAGAGTGATCTCCTTACTACCCATTAGACATGGGGGATGCTTGAGATAGGAACATGATGGGTTTGGGGGTGAACTTTTAAACTCAAAGCTCTTTAGTAATTGAGAACTGGAATGAATTGAAGAAAAGTGTCTCCCCCCATGCAGGATATTCTGAAAGCTAATAGCATAACTGCAAAGGAAGAGACATTGAGAGACCCTAGTCAAGCCCTGTGCCAGACATGTTAAAATCACCCTGCTGTGAGTCACAGCCTTCACTTTAATTATCTGCAGAATGCTCTGGCAGTGGGAACATCTCTCTTCCCTCCTGTTCTCCTCCAGGGTACTGCCGGGGGCTTTACTGCATCGGAATGTTCAAAGACCTCCCTGCCCCCAACCCGTTCCATTTCCAGGGAGCAAATGCTAGTCGGACTTTAAGTGTTTAAACAAAAATAAACTCCTCAGTAGAGGCTGCCTCAAGGACACAGGTGTACTGATTTATGGTTTGCTGGCCTGCCTAAGTGATGCTGTCTACAAGCCCCAAGAGGCCAGATAGGGGCAAAGATAATTAGTAAGTTTGGCCTTGCCTCTCTACCCTCTCATTCCCTTTTTCATTTTTTTTCTTAGCTGCTTTATTAACTGAGTAGAAAGGCACAAAAACATCCATCCATATTTAGAAAAGCTCATACATGGCTCTCACTATGCCCCATGAGAAGGGAGTACCTGTATTTGTATATATTATATTTATGTGAGTGTGTACTTAGTCACAAATCACTGCAGATGGTGACTGCAGCCATGAAACTAAAAGACGCTTACTCCTTGGAAGGAAAGTTATGACCAACCTAGACAATATATTAAAAAGCAGACACATTACTTTGCCAACAAAGGTCCATCTAGTCAAGGCTATGGTTTTTCCAGTAGTCATGTATGGATGTGAGAATTGGACTGTGAAGAAAGCTGAGCACCAAAAAATTGATGCTTTTGTACTGTGGTGTTGGAGAAGACTCTTGAGAGTCCCTTGGACTGCAAGGAGATCCAAGCAGTCCATGCTAAAGGAGATCAGTCCTGGGTATTCATTGGAAGGACTGATGCTGAAGCTGAAACTCCCGTACTTTGGCCACCTCATGCGAAGAGTTGACTCATTGGAAAAGACCCTGATGCTGGGAGGGATTGGGGGCAGGAGGAGAAGGGGACGACAGAGGATGAGATGGCTGGATGGCATCACCGACTCGATGGGCATGTGTTTGAGTGAACTCTGGGAGTTGGTGATGGACAGGGAGGCCTGGTGTGCTGTGATTCATGGGGTCTCAAAGAGTCGGACACGACTGAGCGACTGAACTGAACTGAGCTGAACTGTGCTTAGTCACAGTCATGTCCAACTCTTTGCAACCCTATGGACTACAGCACACCAGGCTTCCCTGTCCTTCTCTATCTCCCAGAGTTTGTTCAAATTCATGCCCTTTGAGTCGATGATGCCATCCAACCATCCCATCCTCTGTTACCCCCTTCTCCTGCCCTGAATCTTTCCCAGCATCAGGGTCTTTTCCAGTGAATCAGCTCTTTGCATCAGGTGGCCAAAGTATTGGAGCTTCAGCTTCAGTATCAGTTCTTCCAGTGGATATTCAGAGTTGATTTGCTTTAGGATTGACTGGTTTGATCTCCTTACAGTTCAAGGGACTGTGAAGAGTCTCAGAAAGGTCAATTCTTCAGCGCTCAGCCTACTTTATGGTCCAACTTGCACATTTGTATATGACTACTGGAAAAACCATAGCTTTGACTATATGGACCTTTATTAGCAAAGTGATATCTCTGCTTTTTAATACAGTCTAGGTTTGACATAGCTTTTCTTCAAGGAGCAAACATCTTTTAATTTCATGGCTGCAGTCACCATCTGCAGTGATTTTGGAGTCCAAAAAGAATAAAGTTTCTCACTGTTTCTATTGTTTACCCATCTGTTTGCCGTTAAGTAATGGGACCGAATGCCATGATCTTAGTTTTCTGAATGTTGAGTTTAAGCCAGCTCTTTCACTCTTTCACTCTTTCACTCTTTCACTCTCCTCTTTCGCTTTCATCAAGAGGCTCTTTAGTTCCTCTTCATTTTCTGCCATTAGAGGGGTGTCATCTGCATATCTGAAGTTATTGATATTTCTCCTGGCAATCCTGATTCCTGCTTGAGCTTCATCCCACCCGGCATTTCACATGATGTACATACACTGCATATAAGTTAAATAAGCAGGATGACAATATACAGCCTTGACGTACTCCTTTCCCAATTTTGAACCAATTCATTGTTCCATGTCCAAGTAACTGTTGCTACTTGGCCTGCATATGGGCTTCTCAGGAGGCAGGTAAGGTGGTCTGGTATTCCCATCTGTTTAAGAATTTTCCATAGTTTGTTGTGATCCACACAGTCAAAGGCTTTAGCATAGTCGATGAAGTAGAAGTAGATGTTTTTCTGGAGTTCTCTAGCTTTTCCTATGATCCAACAGATGTTGACAGTTTGATCTCTGGTTCCTCTGCCTTTTCTAAATCCAGCCTGTACATCTGGAAATACATGTTGAAGCCTAGCTTGAAGGATTTTGAGATTACCTTGCTAGCATGTGAAATAAGTACAATTGTGCAATATGAATATATGTATAATCACTTCATTCACCTAAGTGGTTTTTAACCTGTACAGATATAGTCAGTGGAAAACTTGTTAAGTAAGCATTAGTTTGGGGCCTGACTCCTAATACCTACTTTTCATAATACCTCAACACTTCTTTGAGAAACACTGAGCAGTGACTATGGTCACAAAACTCTGTGGTCTCTTAGATATGCAGCCCCATCCTCTTAACCTGAATAGATTCACCTGCTTCCTGGTGAGCTGGGTTATCCTTAGGTCAGTCTTTTCCCCTCTTATGTTCCCTGTCAAATCTCAACAAATCTGTGATCCATTGCCTAGAGGTTTGGTAGCTGACTGGCCAGTTCATGAGGTGAGTGAGTCATGATGCAACCACACATATTAATGCAAGATCTCTACCAGTTAGTAGGGAGGCTAGTTCAAGAAGTTGCCATTTCCTGTGCTCCTGGAATTTCAATATGTGGGTCACCATCAGCTGTAGCAAGGAATGTTACCCTGCTGGGCAACCAATACACTCAAACAGCTGATTTTCAGAGGATCTGAATGCTCATCAAACCTCCTTGACCAGTGACAAATACCAGGTTATGTGAGAGAGGTTGTGTTAAATGATTTAATAAGTGGATTTCTTCTCTGTTGCATTTTATTTTTAATAGTAGTACCTCAGCAAGAAGAACATCTCTTGAATTCTGTAGTTCAATAGAAACTATATTTATGGCTGTACTTGTCATCTTCCAAAAAAAAATTCAAAATTGATGCTCTCCATCACTCCCTATCTCTTCATTTGAGATGAAAATTTGCCATTCTTTGCTCTTATCAAAAGGATAATTCCTCATAATTTTTTTCCAATTAAATTTTTGCCTTTACTCTAGCTGAACATCTTCCCCCTTTTATTCTGTTGTTATTCAAGGTTACCTCAGCCTTTCCTCAATCCATCTTCTGCCTAACTTAGCTGTACTGTGAATGTATTTGCAGCTTTTTGTAAAGAAAAGAACGTGGGCTTAGAATGAGGGCAGGTTAGCCAACTCTGCCCCATACAGAGGGCAAGACTCACCTTTCTCAGTCTCAGATCCATTATCTGCAAGTAAGGGTAATAATCCAAGACTTTCTCAGCCTGTCTAAGGATTATATGAGATAATGCATGAGAACTTCATCCTTTGTCTGATTTGAGTAGATCCTCCCTATTGTTAGTTCACATCAGCTCTTTCTTCCTTTTTCTCCATTTTAGACTCTACTCTTCTCTGTTAGTTGAAATTCATAGAATCGAATACAATTGCAGATGTTTGCTATTTATATAATTTCAAATAAACTACATTTGAATAGACTGTGATACTTAAACCCAATCTACCATGGTTTCTTCAAAGCATCCCTTTTCTGAAATTTTTACTTGGAAGCCTAGAGGTTTAAGATTAAGACCCTGTTTATAATAATAAGTTCTTAGTCAAATGTGATGTAGTTAATAACTATAGTAATCTACTCTCCACACCATGGTCAGAAACCAGGGTAATTTTTCTAAGGAGCGAGTCTGACAGGGCCATTTCCCTCCTCCTCCTACTGGCTCCTTAAGCTGATTTCCCAGGTCTTTCAGACTTGGTCCTTCTCTCTCCACTGTCTCCCTCCCACTCCCCTCTCCCCATCACCTAACACAGTGCTCTACACATCGCAGCTAAACCGCAGCTGTATGCTGAATGAATAAGTACATGAAGGAATCACGGAGAACAAGGAGGTCACATATTCCATAGCTTTTATTAAGCCGTAGAATTCAACAGATGGTGGCCATGTTGCTGCAAAAAAATTAATTTATTAATTTAAAATATATATCTCTGTTTGGCTGCTATCAAAGACGTAATTGGGAAATTCAATCACAGTGTTTGGATTTTTTAAAATATTTATTTATTTGGCTGTGTTGGGTCTTAGTTGTGGCACATGGAATTTTCAGTTGTGGCCTGTGAACTTCCTAGTTGCAGCATGTGGGATCTAGTTCCATGACCAGGGATGGGACCTGGGTCTCCTCCACTGGAAGTGTGGAGACTTAGCCACTGAATCACTGGGGAAATCCCTGGATTTTTTTTTTTTTTAGGTAATTTTTTTCCCCATGGGAATTTTCAATTTTGTTACTTATGTGTCTGGTGTATTTTTTTGGAAGGCAAACCTCTTTTCTATAGTGTACAGCAGATGTTAGTGTTAAGTGGAAATCAATTATATTAAGATATGTGCATATGTATTAAACATGTGAAAATAGTAAGGATGGAGAGATAGCAGTGCCTATGTTTTCTCAAGTGTTTTCATAAACTTCCAACCCTTCAAAACAGTAGAAAAGAAATGTGCTGAGAAATAAACATTTTTGATCACAAATTAAATTTACTTTTATGCTGGAACTGCTCACATGTAGATCATTTTTCCAGAGGAGGGGGTAGACAATAAATGTGATACTAAAGTAAATTATGTAGTTTGTAAGAAGAAGCAGTGTTAGGAGGAATGGGGAAAAAATTAGGGCAGATGAGAAGAAATCTGGAATGTGGGGGAAGAGGGAAGGCAGGATGTACTTGGGTCGGTGTAGGACCCGTTTGTAGGGTTGCCAGATTTAGAAGAAAACAAAACAAAGGGATATACAGTTAAATGTGAATTTCAGATAAACATGGAAGTATTGGGTACCTAAGAGGCTATTTGTTGCTTACCTGAAATTTACATTTAAATACTGCCTGGTCAAGGATATACAATGGAAAAAAGACAACCTCTTTAACAAGTGGTGCTGGGAAAACTGGTCAACCACTTGTAAAAGAATGAAACTAGAACACTTTCTAACACCATACACAAAAATAAACTCAAAATGGATTAAAGATCTAAATGTAAGACCAGAAACTATAAAACTCCTAGAGGAGAACATAGGCAAAACACTCTCCGACATAAATCACAGCAAGATCCTCTATGACCCACCTCCCAGAATATTGGAAATAAAAGCAAAACTAAACAAATGGGACCTAATGAAACTTAAAAGCTTTTGCACTACAAAGGAAACTATAAGTAAGGTGAAAAGACAGCCGTCAGATTGGGAGAAAATAATAGCAAATGAAGAAACAGACAAAGGATTAATCTCAAAAATATACAAGCAACTCCTGCAGCTCAATTCCAGAAAAATAAATGACCCAATCGAAAAATGGGCCAAAGAACTAAACAGACATTTCTCCAAAGAAGACATACAGATGGCTAACAAACACATGAAAAGATGCTCAGCATCACTCATTATTAGAGAAATGCAAATCAAAACCACAATGAGGTACCATTACACGCCAGTCAGGATGGCTGCTATCCAAAAGTCTACAAGCAATAAATGCTGGAGAGGGTGTGGAGAAAAGGGAACCCTCTTACACTGTTGGTGGGAATGCAAACTAGTACAGCTGCTATGGAGAACAGTGTGGAGATTTCTTAAAAAACTGGAAATAGAACTGCCATATGACCCAGCAATCCCACTTCTGGGCATACACACTGAGGAAACCAGATCTGAAAGAGACACGTGCACCCCAATGTTCATCGCAGCACTGTTTATAATAGCCAGGACATGGAAGCAACCTAGATGCCCATCAGCAGATGAATGGATAAGGAAGCTGTGGTACATATACACCATGGAATATTACTCAGCCATTAAAAAGAATTCATTTGAACCAGTCCTAATGAGATGGATGAAGCTGGAGCCCATTATACAGAGTGAAGTAAGCCAGAAAGATAAAGAACATTACAGCATACTAACACATATATATGGAATTTAGAAAGGTGATAACGATAACCCTATATGCAAAACAGAAAAAGAGACACAGAAATACAGAACAGACTTTTGAACTCTGTGGGAGAATGTGAGGGTGGGATATTTCAAAAGAACAGCATGTATACTATCTATGGTGAAACAGATCACCAGCCCAGGTGGGATGCATGAGACAAGTACTCCGGCCTGGTGCACTGGGAAGACCCAGAGGAATCGGGTGGAGAGGGAGGTGGGAGGGGGGATCGGGATTGGGAATACATGTAAATCCATGGCTGATTCATATCAATGTATGACAAACCCACTGGAAAAAAAAAATAATAAAAAAAATAAATAAATAAAAATTAAAAAAAAAAAAATACTGCCTGGTGTTTTTTCTGTCATGTTAACATCCTTGAGAGTGAGGTTTGAGTAAAGAGGGGCAGGGCATGTGGGACAGTCATCTGAAGAAGAATGTTCCAGGCCAGGAGGTAGGCGTTTCGTGAGTGTACTGGGGCAGCAAGGCAGCAGATGTGTCTGGACCAAGGGGTGGAGAGGAGATGGTCAGAGAAGGAAGAAGGCAGGCAGATCCTACAGATTCTCTCTTGAGTCAACACTGTAGGGCTCTCAGCAAAGAAGTGGCTGATGTGAACTGATGTGGTTACCCTGGTGATGTGGTCACCCTGGTGATGTGATCTGAGTGACCATTCTGGCTGTTGGGTTGAAAACTGAAACTGAAGTGCTGGGGCAGAGGCAGGGAGACCCCCGGGGGGTTTCGCTGTTACCCAGCGGCTCGGTGTGATGGTGGCTTAGGCTGGGGTGTAGTGGTGAAGTGAAGAGAAATGGTTGGATCTTGAATATGTTTTGAAGAGGCAACAGAATTTTCTGACAAACAATGTGGGAGATTAAAAAAAGAAAAAATGAGTTAAAGGTGGTTTTTGAGCTGAGGGCCTGGAAAGACAGGAGTGGTCACAGCTGAGATGGGCAGGATGTGACCAGAAGGGGTCAGAGGAAAAGATCAGGAGTCTTGTTTCTGAAGCGCTGGGTCTGGTGGGAGACTCAAGACGGCAAAGCAGTGGGACTGGTGGGACTTGAGCACGCCATGGGCAGAGGAGTCTGGTCTGGGCAGGAGATGTCAGTTTTGCACTCTGTATAATCTCCATGTATAATAAATCAGCATTTCCAAGGAGAAATGGCTTGTCACCATCCTCTTGAGGAAATTTTTGTTTCTTCTTGTAGTTTTAGTTAGGAAATGTCTGGTTCTCTGAGCCTGTTGCTTTCTTTAGTTTCCTATCACCCAACCTTCACTTTTGAAAAAGAGGGGTCAAGTGTGACAGATTTAAAACATTTTATCACTTTTTATCCTCCTAAAGTCCAGGAAAGTAGGAAGAGTCATTTTTCCTATACACTGACCCTTCCAGTGAGATTTTTCTCAAATTTGTCTCTAGGATCCCGTTAAGTTATCCTTGTTCTTTTTTCATTTGACTTTTGGCTCTTTCTGAATCAAGATGTAACCAGTGAACCAGTGAAGTCGCTCAGTCATGTCCGACTCTTTGCGATCCCATGGGCTGTAGCCTACCAGGCTTCTCTGTCCATGGAATTTTCCAGGCAAGAGTACTGGAGTGGGTTGCCATTTCCTTCTCCAGGGGATCTTCCGGACCTAGGGATCGAACCCAGGTCTCCCACATTGCAGGCAGATGCTTTACCATCTGAGCCACCAGGGAAGCCTAGATATAACTAGGATTTAAATTCACACACATGCCTAGGCCAAGGCTTGCTGCATTCTGAGTTTATATGGAATATGTAGCAACTTCTAATGAGAAGGTGATAGAAACATTTGAAAAAGAAGTATTTTGAGCCTAATATATCCAAAGTACCTAGGTTTCAGGGATCTAATAGCTGGGGCTAGATTGAAGAGGATATGGCCTTAAAGAAGACATTATATTAGAATTTATTCAGAAGAGAAATTCTGGATTTTTTTAAACAATCTTTTAAAGGGTTTCTAGAGTGTCATAATTTTAAGTTACATGAAACTTTGTTAAATTACTCTAAAACCTTTGGATTAGGAATGAAGTAATTTGATTTTAATCTTGATTCTGTGACTACTTGGTCATAAAGCCCTTGGGGCAAATCTTTTAACTTTCAACAATCCCAGTTCTTACATCTAAAAAATGAGGAATCAAGCCTCATGTTACCTGTTTCTAGAGTAAGAATGTGGTACAATTCAGATTACTGTATGAGAAGGTACTTTGAAAACATAAATTAAAGGGATTACTTCCCTCTTGTCAGCAGTATTATTTATTTATTTTCTTAGCAGTATTATTTAATATAAGAATAATCCTTTCTATTCTATCATTGACATAAAACTTAAAATTTGGCTTGTTGACACAATATAAAACAGAGTCAGGGACATATTTTTATTTCTTGAGGGAAGAAAATGTTCCTTCAGTAATGATATTTAACTGATGAAATGAATAAGAGTTTAAAATCTTATTATTTCCCACTTAAAGTTTCAGGTTTGAAATTATTTTTCTGAGAGCAAGCAATTGTAAGAAAGACTTAATGGAGACATAGGCATCTCCCAACATTGATCTTGTTTTCCAGCATAGTCACATGGAAACATTAAAAACAAATTTCTTGATCAATTTATTTAACACAGGGATTTTAATTTCCCATTTACATCACTACCTGTATGTCCCTGAGCTTTACACAATACTTGTCATCTATTTGGTTTGTTCATTTATTTTTTTTTTAGCTAAGAATAGAGAACATTTGGCGTGTGGGTGCTCAGTATTTTAAATTGAACTAAATTAGTCTAAGCCAGTTGTGCAAATATAATTCCTCTTGTTAGTGATGGGTTTAGGAAGGTGTATGTGTTGTAGTTCTGGTCAATGAAATGTAAAAAGAAGTCTCAGTAAAAAGAGACAGTTGAGGAGTGTCAGAAGACAACATCTTCTGCTGTCCTACCTACATTGTTTTTCCTGGATGTGACGCCTGTAAGTGTGGCAGCCCTCTTGCCCCCATGAAGGCTTATGGGTGACAGCAGAAAGATGAGAAGAACTTGTCTCTTTAATGAAACTAATGGATTAACCAATCTTGGACTTCTCTTTTTGTGCAATAACAAATGTCTCATTGTTTAAGCCAGTTGAGTAGAAGTTTTCTGTAATTTGTATACAAAAGCAGCATAATAGATACACAAACCCTAATGATTAGCTTTTCTGGTTATTTTCATTCTCTTGATCATGTTAGTTATGCTTCTTGGCATTCCAGATCCCCCGAGTTTTCTTGAAAAGAAGCAACTGGGACTGTTGTCAATGCAGTGTATAAGGACATATACTGCTTAAGGCTTCTGAGGGCAGCAGTTCCACCTGTTTTGTGCATCACTGTATACCCAGGCCCTTCATAGTGCTTGTTTTCTTAATACAAGCTGAGTGAATAAATGAATTTTCCACAGTTCCTTTTATATCATAATGTTATATTAGGCTGAGCATCTCAGGCAAGAGAATAAGGTTAACAGAATGTCTTCAATTCCTTTTTTTTCTGATTTTGTTTATAAAGGCAAATAAAAGTAGAGGCCATGACTTTTCAAGCATCAGTCATGTTTTTTTTTTTCCCACCAGATCTGTTAATTGGCACGAGAGGTCATCTATACTTATCTTTCTATTGAAACAGATAAAATGAGATCACAATTCCAAGAACAAGGGATAAAAAAGAGGTGGTGAATAGAAGCTGTTTAATAGGCTGCCATATGAAGGCTGAAGTTCTTTAGCAACAGTGAATTTAAAGGATATTTCCCGTGCTGTTAAGCTCTAAATGTTTAAATCGACTAGAGTGGTACAAGAAGAAACAGAATTCTCACAGTTAAAAATTGAGCATATGTTTTATGCTTGGTTAAACTTTTCTGTATACCACTTGAAATATCTGGTTCTACCTATATTAAATAACTGGTTAACTTACATCCCTCTTTTAAAATTATATTCCAGCATATCCCTAGGTTAGCTTATTTTCCAAGGTTGGAAGCTATGTGTTTTGGAAACCTACCCATGCCAGAGGCTGCCACACATAATTCAGGGTATCTGCCAAGACATGAAAAGAGTGGAAGCAATTTAGATATCCCTCATTTGGGAAATGAACGTATAAACTCCAGTTTATTCATATATTTGAAATATTAATTAACAGTTAAAATAGGTAAAGTAGATATACATTAGTCAATATGGTTAAAACTCAAAACTGTGTTGTTAAAAGTAGCAAGTTTTAAGTAGGATACGATTAACATAACATGCTAAAAACAAATCAGTATTTTTAAAATATCATGAAAATGATGCATACCAACTTTAGGATTGTGGCACCCTCTGTGAGAGAGAGAGATTGATTTGATTTTCACTCTATCTCTACTTGGCCTTTTCCTTTAAAAATAAAAACTTGAAGTAAGTATGGCAAATGTTAACTCCTGTTAATTCTGAGTAGTGGGAAATGATTCATATATTATTGTCTGTATTTTTCTGTATGTTTGAAATAGTTCATACCTTTTTAAAAAAGGGGTTAATTTCACAATTTTGGAATGACAAAGATCTATTATTATCTTAACCCCTTCTGCTTGATAGTCTAAACTTATATCAAGATTAAAACTTTTAATTATAACTTAGAAAACTTTTTCTAGTGGTTTGTAGCAATGTAGATTAAGGTCATCCCAGAAAGGCCACTTAAAGACATGAAAAAAGTACTTGGAATAAATCAAATTTCTCAGCCAGTTCTGTGCTTACCAGGAAGTGCAAGTTATAAAAAATAAGTAAAGAATATTTGAAGCGTTTTGTCCTACAAGGATGGGTTGTTTTTTAAAGTATCCCAACTTTTCCATAGAGAAAGCAGTTTGCCAGCAACTTAAATGTTTACTTTTTTAAAAAACAGAAGCATGTCAATATTTTTCAATTCAAGGATTTTCTCATGGTTTTATTCATTCCTCTTGACTGAAGTTTCCTAGAGAAAGTATGTGGGAAAGTGACCTCATGTCTTTAAATTTCTTGGAACCATTTAAAAAACAATCTTGTAAAGTGATTTTATATTCTTATCTAAATATATGATTACTTTTTTTACTTTGGTACTATTATAAAGTTACCATTAGGCATATGAATTTTACAAAGCTCTTCATATGTGAAAAATAGATCTTAACTTTCAGTATACCAGGAAAAATACCATTTGCATTGATTAATCTTAAAATTTAACAATATATATTTAAGTCACTATGAATAATTTTACAGAAGTATAAAGTTTGAAAATTTAAGCATCGTGAACACAATATTTTATTTCCTTTTTTTTTTTTTCTTTTTGGCTTTGAAGTTATAGACCCTTAAAATGGACAGTGTCAGTTGAAGGTAACTAACTGGTAATTACCTGCCATGCATGAATCTGGAAAATACCCATCTTGTAAATAGTGACTCCAGATTTCAAATACATTTCAATTAGATGCTGGCTTATTGTTACTCTGATTCTTCTTGCATGTGCACTACCAAATTGCAATACATTAAAAAAAACTTTGACATAATTTTTTGAAGAAGGATGGCAATTATTGGAAAAAAATTTAATTTTTAGATTTATAAGTATGAATAATTAGAATGCAAGTCCAGTAATTTTTCATTTCTATATCATTTATTTATCTTTAGTCATGTTTGTGGTGTTCTTCAGTCACCCAGTCGTGTCCAATTCTTTGCAACCCCATGGACTGCAGCATGCCAGGCTTCCCTGTCCTTTACTATCTCCAGGAGTTTGCTCAGACTCATGTCCATGGAGTCGATGATGCCATCCAACCATCTCATCCTCTGTTTTCTGTCGCCCCCTTCTCCTGCCCTCAATGTTTCCCAGCATCAGAGTCTTTTCCAATGAGTCAGCTCTTTGCATCAGGTGGCCAAAGTATTAGAGCTTTAGATTCAGCACCAGTCCTTCCAATGAGTATTCAGGGTTTATTTCCTTTAGAATTGACTGGTTTGATCTTGTTGTCCAAGGGACTCTCAACAGTCTTCTCCAGCACCACAATTCGAAAGCATTAATTCTTTGGTGCTCAGCTTTTTTTATGCCAACTCTCACATCTGTACATGACTACTGGAAAAACCATAGCTTTAACTATATGGACCTTTATCAGCAAAGTGATGTCTTTGCTTTTTAATATGCAGGATTAATAATCTGTCTGGGTTTGTCATAGCTTTTTTTCCAAGGAGCAAGCGTCTTTTAATTTCATGGCTGCAGTCACCATCCAGTGATTTTGGAGCCCAAGAAAATGAAGTCTGTGTCTGTGTTTAGCATTTTTCACCTGGGAACTATATCAAGTAAATTTTGGTGGCTAAACATCAAAAATGGTGGACGAATACTTCCAAACTATCCACTTAGCAAAATTAGATGCTCCAAGTCCTTGTCTTAAATTATTGCATAATGAAGCCCTTCCTGTTGAGTAAGTGGATGAGAATACCATATTTCCTTGTTGTTCTTAGAAATATCTGATTCAGTCATCCATTCTTGAGTTTGAGAAAACTTATTTAGAATATGTACCTGAAGGCTCATAGTCTGAGGTTTTGCCTCAGTGATCACTTTCATCAACATCATTAGGATCTAGATAACCCTCTGTCTCTTTGCATCCACCTCTGATTCTCTTAATAACTGTGAAGATTCCTCTGTTGATTTTCTCCTAGTCATATTTGTCATTATAGTCAAAATGAAATATTCTAAACTCTAAACTGTGGTCTAGGCCATACCACCCTAAATGTGCCCAATCTCATCTAAACTCTCAACTGGATTCATTGAAGGCCTTTAAAAAAAGAAAAAAAAAACCCTCAAAAGATGGTATCTTTCTAGAATTTTATATCTTCTTAAAAGATGTTAATATTGGGGGAAATACAATATGGAAACTAAGGATGATGTAATAGTCATCATCATTTATTGTAAAATAGTTACATGGGAATAATTGATTGGTAACAAATAATTCCTGAGATAATGAAAAAGTAAAATATTTCAAACCATGTAAGAAAAATTGAATAAAATTAAATCACTGAGATCCCATAATGTATCTTAGAGTAATAAAAGGGTCCAATGGATTCTCATGGGGACTGAAAGATATAATGGATTGTATCCTCTTTATAAAAAATAAACTTTCTCTTTATCCCTGGGAGAAAAATTAAGAAAAACTAAAAGTCATGAAATATCAATCCTTACAAATAGATGCTCAAAAGAAAACAAAAAGCTACAGTTTTGTCTAGTGATCCCAACTAGTATCTCTAGGGTTAACAATCATAAAATGTTTTCAGTTAAAGTTACAGGATAAGAAGTGTATCTTAAAGAGCTAAAAACTTTATAATGTGGCAGAGATCACAGGGGCAGAGTTCTGAGTCCATATTTTCTTTCCACATAAGGCTTGGCCAGTGTGTTTGTTCTTGGAGATCCTAATACTCAAACCAAAGAAAATTGGTCCAGGGTGGATAGCTGACCAACTTGAGAATGTGAACTCCTTTTTTTTTTTTTTCCAGGTTTTGACTCGTAAGAAACAAACTCAGGACACCAGAACCAAAGGACTGGGTCAAAACTAACAGCACCATGGAGCTCAAAGTCTCGAGCAAAACCAGATTGCAAAGACATTTTTGAAGGCAAACTTCAAACGGAGCAAAACAGGCAGGTATGCAGAATCCAGATAACAGGCCCCTGTGAGGGAGAGAGGGTGACAATCCTGCGTCAACTTCCTGCAATTTGAATTATTCACATTCTTTATAACAACACCCTTTACTTAAGTCAGAATTGGTTTTCTGTTTCTTGGAAACAACAAAATCCCTAAAACAGAAATCAGTGCCAGGAATAGGATTGTATTAGGCTCTGAGTGAAAAATGTAGAACTGTCTGTGGAGTGGAGGCAGAGGGGTGGGGTAAAAGCATGGGGGCAGAGATTTCCCAGTCCCATAGAAATCGGGTGGCGTAGAGGTAAGAGGTTGCGAGATACCTAAACAACTGCCCCAAATCTCTTGAGCCCAAGCCTCATGTCACTAAAGTCAAAGCCTCAGATATAAGTTCTCGGATGTTGAAATGTGGGAATGTAATTCCCCATGGACGTAAAAGTCAGTGGCAAGGAGTTCTCAGTCCCAGGTTGTTTGGCTAAAAGTAGATTTGAAAAAGCAGGTAATTATGTATCTATATTTCATATTCTTTTCTGCTTAGATTGTTGAAGATAAGATCCAGATATTATTCATTAATTTGGAAAAACTCATGGCTCGAGAGCCTGGCAGTTGAAAGGACGATAGCTAGCAATAGCTAGACTGGTTGAGGAAGCTTAGCCTTTTTCCACAGGATGAGCTTGCCTATCACCCCCACAGTCCCCAGTTCCCAATCTCTAGTAAAACATGTCCCTAGACTGGAATGTAACTGTGGAGGGGGTTTTAAGGGTAGACTACGGAAGAAGTGCTTCCTGTCCTACAGTCCTCTTTCAGGTCACTTTTGCTCCTTTATTCTCTTGAGGACAGAGCCATTAAGAATAATGGGGTCTAAGAAGAGCTGAATAACAAAAGTCCTGAAGGAATGGTCATTAGGTGGCCTGGTGATGAAGGGAGCAAGCTTACTCCACCCCCTATTCCCCTCAGAAATTCCTGGCATCACCTATCAGTCAGTGACACACTCAAGAAAGACAATGAATGAAAACCCACTAACATACTGGGCAGTTACCACCAGAACTGCAGTCTTAAGCAGTTATACCAACTCATACCAACACAGTGCATCCTGGCCTCTTCTAGAGGCTCCAACTCAAGTAGAAAAGCATGCTGGCACCAGACAATACTTACTGGAGAGAGGAGGACTCTCTAATGTCCTTCTGAAGAGCAGGTCTGAAGGACAATTGAAAAAGGAAATCCTTCTAATGGCCAGATCCTAGGACTGGCAGGTGTGAGTTAGGAACTTACTTTGCTAAGAGCCAAGAAACAGATTTGGGTTATTTATTTTAGGGGCAGACCAGTGATCAGTATATGATCCTGTTTTCTAAGTTTCTTCCCCACCTCTTAAGTCATCCTCCTTTTTTAACTGATCCTTTTCATTGAGGTTTCTCCTATTGTATTGCTGATGTAATGGTAATAAAACGTGCCAATAAACCCAGAGGTGGTCATTCTGGCAGGATGGTGATTATGAACACCAGATAGCGACTGAAGGGCAGGCATTTGTCGCTGCTCCTGTAATACTGGATCACATTAGGCAAGATTATAGACATTAGTGGAAACAGCTCATCCACGTGCAGTTCTTGTGAATGCTTTTAAAGCCCCCCCTTTTTTTTTAACCAGGTGATCCCATTTTCAAGGCTTCCACAAACGGTGGTGCAAGGTCATGTGTACACGGCATATTCCTATGAAGAGGTCCTGCCCCATCGACGGGCCACAACTGACTGAGACCCCTGATCACACTGACATTCAGCCTCTAAAGGACTTAAAGTTAGGAAACACAGAGACAGGTAAGCAAGCAGCGGTCCATGGAACTGTGAGGTTCTACAGAGCTGGGTCCAGAACGTGCATCATGGAAATTCAAAGGTCATGGGGACAGGGCTAACAGGTCACCCGTGTGAGGAAGCAGAAATGAAGAGGCCTTCAGGGGAACCAGTTCACAGAGAATAAAACAGATGCATAGGTGGTTATGAGTAAGAGAAAAGGAATGAGGAGGAGGAAGACAGAGGGCAAGAGACGGAGAGGGAGAGCAGAGAGCAAGGAGGGCAGAGACAGAGACAGAACCAGACAGAGCCAGAGGCAGATAGAGACACAGCGAAGGAGATGAACGAATCCGCTGGTGACTTTCTGGATGCCACAATGTCGAGCTATACTTCCTGCAATAAATTCCGTATTTCTGATCCTTTTTAATAACTTTGCTTTACAAGCTTTTTTAGGCAGATTTCTGATTCTTACAACCAAACGATTCTTGAGTGAAATATCTGCTCCTTGAGTATAGCTGCTTTAAAAAAAATTTTTTTTAACTGAAGTATAGTGGATTTACAACATTGTGTTCTGGGTGTACAGAATAGTAATCATCTGCACATTATATTTCATTATAGGTTATTACAAGATAATGGGTCTAGTTTCCCGTGCTGTACAGGGAACTTATCCTTATTGCTTCTCTGTTTTACACATAGTAGTTCCCATCTATTGTTAATCCCATATCCTTAAATTGTCCCTTCTCACATCCCTCTCACCTTTGATAACTGCAGGTTTGTTTTCTAGGTCCGTGAGTCTGTTTGTTTTGTATATATTCATTTATTTATTTATTTTATATTTCACGTTAGTGATATTATAAGTATTTGTGTTTGACTTCACTGAGCATAATATTCTCTAGGTCTACTAATGTTGCTGCAAATGGCATTTTCTTAGGGTTAAGTAATATTCCACTGTATATGTACACATCGCCTTCAGCTAATATGTTGATGGGCACCTAGGCTGCTCCATTTCTTGGCTATTGTATATAATGCTGCTGTAAACACTAGGCTGCGTGTATCTTTTTTGGTGTGTTTTCTCTGGATATATGCCCAGGAGAGGAGTTACAGGATCATATGGTAGTTCTATTTTTAGTTTTTTTAAGGAACCTCCACAGTACCACACCAATTTACATTCCAAACAACAGTGTATGAAGGTTCTCTTTTCTCCACAGCCTCTCCAGTATTTGTGTTTTTAATGACAGCCATTCCGACAGGCGAGTTATCGCACTGTGGTTCTGATTTGCATTTCGCTAATAATTAGTTAAGAAATAACAATGTTGAGTATCTTTTCATGCACCTGTTGGCTATCTGCCTTCTTCAGAAAAATGTCTGTTCAAGTTGCTTACCCATTTTTTGACTGGATATTTTGATAAGAGTTCTATGAGCAGTTTAGATATTTTGAGTATTAACCCCTTGTCAGTCACATCATTTTGCAAATGTCTTCTCCCTTTCCATATGTTGTCTTTTTGTTGATGGTTTTCTTTGCTATGCAAAAACTTATAAGTTTAATTAGGGTCAATTTGTTTGTTTCTGCTTTTATTTCTCTTGTGTTGGGAGATTGATCCAAGAAAATATTGCTATGACTTATGTTAAAGACTGTTTTGCCTATGTTCTCAGAGTTTTATGGTTTCATGTCTTATATTTAGCCCTTTTAACCATTTTTATTTTTGTATACTCTATGAGGAAATGTTCCAGTTTCACTTGAAGAGACTGGCTTTTCTCCACTGTATATTCTTGCCTCCTGTGTCATTGATTAATTGATCATAGGTATGTGGGCATTTAAATGTTTAATTTGCAACTATGGAAATATATGTACTGCCTAATATAAAACTGGGGCAGTCCGAAGAGGGAAGGCACTCAAGGAAAAGGGACTGTGTAAGTTGTAACATCTTAACTACTTTCCAAAGACTTAGTTTTAGTCAACAGTAATAACATTTACTAGGCACTTCGTTTATGCCAGACAGGTTCAAAAGCTGTACATGCATCTCTCAACTATTGTTCATTACAAATGTAGGATATATTCTAACACTTTACAGATAAGGAAATTAAGGCCCAGTGAGAGATGAAGTAACTTGCTTAAGGTCACATAGTCAATAAGAGGATAAAAGGTATGTGTGTGTGCTGTGCTTAGTTATGTCTGACTCTCTGAGACCACATGAACTGTAGCCCGCCAGGCTCCTCTGTCCATGGGATTTTCTAGGCAAGAATAGTGCAGTGGGTTGCCATTTCCTTCTCCAGGGGATCTTCCCAACCCAGGGATGGAACCCACCTTTCTTGAGCCTCCTGCATTGACTGTCAGATTCTTTACCACTGCACCACCTGGGAAGCCACTAAAAGGTATGATCTATTTATTTAGATTAAACTGACACTTGGAAAAGAATACATGCACTTAAAAATTCATTTCAAACTTTTATTGAATGCCTATTATGTACAAATTACTGTTTTAAACTAAAACTGGTTAACATCAACATTAAAAATATAAAGTCTTAAACATCACTAGTCAAAATAAATCTTCCTTTCTGTGATAAACACACATACACACAAAGATGTACTTTCTAATTAAGGTTTTCAATTTTCAAAATACCTCCTTTAAAACAGAAGGGAATAAATTCCAACAATGCTACTTTCAACGCATTAACTATCTTAAAGTATACTGGAATATTTAAAGATTGCTTGCTACAAAGTGGACTCACATGAAAATAAACCTTGATTTCAGAGGTAAGTCTACTATTAATAAAAACATTGCAATTAATTAAATGGACATGTAAGTTACACACACATATCTAAAAAAATAAAATGACAATGAGAACAATGAGGGGAGTTTTTCATGGAAGGTGACGTGTCGCCATGGATTCTGTTTCTCTTGATTTTCTGAGCAGAGCTTGTTTGAGGGCACTAATTTTCTCATCAAGTTCAGCCAGTGAGTAGTTCTGCTGTAAACAATAACACAAATTGCTGAGTAAGACTTTTGATGCAGGTAAAGTACTAAATGTACTATAAATACAGAAAATATCCAAAAACATGGTAAATAACTTTTTTTCTCATGAGAACAATTTTTAAATTGAACCATATATGTTCACTATGCTGTAATTTAAAGACATAAAATAACAAAGCTTAAGTATTTCTTACTTTGGATTTTCTAATGACTAAGCTATCTTGAACCTTTTATACTTTGAAAGGGTCAACTGCCTATTCTCATAATCAATAGTAAAAAAAAAAAAAATACATTTTAGTTTAATTGCTTAAAATAACTGGGAATTCTCTTTTGATACCCAAGGTAGTTGATTGCAGTTAATTAAAAAAAAAAAAAAATTGACACTCAAATTTCAAAGTTTTACAATTAAAAATAGAAGGGGATCAAGACTGTGAAGGATATGGAGCTCACCTCTGCAAACAATCAAAATATACATGTGGAACAACTATCATAGAAAATTCACTGGAAATGGCAGAATTATACAACCAAAGCTGCAAGAAAGATCTCTACGAAACCAGGTAAGACAAAAAAAACCAAACATCAGGTCAGGACTTGTGCCCCTGGGATGGATATGTAAAGAAGAGAAGGTTTCCAAGGGAGGAACGCTGGCACTGGGGAGGGAGCAAGCAGGCTAAGCCATAATCTGGGAATTCCAGTCCTGGGGTCCTGCACAGGGGCGGCAGGCCCCCACGCCTGCTGGGAAATCCACTGCGACAGACAGAAGGGCTGGTGAAGCCTAGACTCTATGGGGAGGAGCACTTGTGCTGGCTTCCCAATAATCAGGGTGCAGAGAGCCTTGCACTGGCAGATGCTGCCTTGCTAGACCTCTCAATCTAAAGGGGTGAACACCAGCAGCCTTGTTCACTTCATACCACAGCCTGCGAGATCTGGGCCAACCAAACACTGGGAAAAGACTTGGTTCAGCTATGCAGAAACAGAAAAGGGTGCCAAGAGTAGATCGGGGTGGGAAGGAGGTGGCCACTATCAGAGCACTCAGGAACACAGTGGTTTGTCTCCCAACATGAGTGCCCCAGCATGTCCACACTGCAGCTTAGAGTTGAGCTCTGAGCACCAAGAGAAGAGCCACAGAGGAAGTCCAAATCCCAGAGAGCAAAGCAGCCGCCTCAGTTCCTACAAGCCCCATGCTCTAGCCTCCTCCAGACCTTTGCACTAGATCTGCGACAAATACAAAAATAAGCCACAATAAAGGAATGAAATTTTGCCATTTGCAACAATACAGATGGATCTGGAGGGTACTATGCTAAGTGGAATAAGTCAGACAGAAAAAGACAGCTGCTGTATGACACCACTTATATGTGGAATCTAAGAAAATAAAACTAGTGAATATAACAAAAAAGAAACAGACTTATAAAGAGAACGAACTACCAGTGGGGAGAGGGAAGGTGCAAGATATGAGTGGGAGCCTCAGGTACAGCCTTCTATGTATGAAATAAGCTACATTGATATACTGCACCACACATGGAATATAACCAATATTTTATAATAACTAAGTGGAGTGTAACCTGTAAAAAATAATTTATTAAATATTGAAATGGTAATATTGGATAAACATAAAATTTTTAAGATTCAATTAATACAGTAGTACTGTGAACAGGGGTAGACTAAAGTCAACTTTGCCAGACACCTTTTTTGACTTAGATGCTAATTAGCAGTGTCTGCAGAAGGAAAGCAGATGAGATTTAAATTGAACATTTATTTTTTTTCAGCATTTTGTAATTGATACTTTCTTCTACAGTTAACATCTGGATAGATTTAATAGTTATTTGATCCTTCTGCATCATTCCTTAAAATAACACATTAATTTATGTTGCCCTTTTTTTTCCAGTCCTAAATCCCAGGATAGGACCTAAAAGCAACCATAGTAGAAACTTTTATTAATAAGAAGGGTATAAAACTAAACTATTTCAGAAACCAAAATAAAAATATAGTGACTTACTTGAGGTGGTTGAACTTTTCTTCTTTTTCCAGAAAAGTTCTAGATTAAAAGTAAAAAAAAAAAGTAATCAATACTTAGAAAATCTAAATAATTTTTCTTTATAGAAGAGTGAACAAAATAAGGAGAACCCTGGCAGAAATAAAGCCCACAAACTCACTGAGCACTATCTGTAACTGACACCTGCTTTTTTCTACTTTGGAAGTTGCCCTCCAAAGATGGTATTAAAAGTATAAGTGGTAATGTCAGAACAACATGCTTGTCCCTGGCTATACACAACTATACATTCGCCGTTAATTTCCGCCTTCTACTGAGGCTTAGTGATTGTGCTAAGAGGAGCTCTGTGGATCTTCTCCTTAGTTTCCTTTCTTAGAACATTCCTATCCCAGGATAATGAACAGGTGAAGCAGCAACAGTCAGAGGGAAACAGAATGTGGAATAGCCAGCAGCAGGATGAAAACAGTCATACACACCCTTGACCGACTATAATGGGCACTGTCTATGTGACTCGGGAGACTACTGGTTCAGCCCCACTGGTCACCAGTGACCACAACAGGCAAGGGCCCAATTCTGGCCAGCAATTGAGGAGAGGTCAGCTGGGCATTAGGGAAGAGCTGCTGGAAAAAACTTCCTCACTTCTAAGAGAAAGCCATCTAGGAGGCAGTTCTTCCGGACACTGCTGTCGTCTGGACAGGACACCAGAAAGCACGGTAGCTATCTTACCATCTGCCAGGGGAAAAAGTCAGCACCAAGTAGAGCTGAGAGGGGAAAGAGCTCAGTTCTTTGACAGTCATGATTTAGCCCAATAAATCAATTTACCCTGAAGACTGCATTACTGTTGAACTTCCCGTGTTATAAGATTATTTCCATACTGGTTAAGTCAGTTTGAGTATAAATTTCTCTTACTTGAAGCTAATAACATTTTCACCAACATACTGCTGTGCATTTTTTTAAACCCTGATCTAATAAATTATTGCTTGACTTTGTTCTTAGTTTCACATACCCACAAGGCCTTGAATGGCAAATTATATTAGTACATTAGTATATCTGACAAAGAAACTGTCAACATAGGCGGTAAAATTTTCTTGTGAACATCTGCAATCATGGAGATTTAAAGCTGTTTTCAAAGAATACTGAGGTATGCCTCTTATCAGTAGTTTCTAGTAAGTGGGAAATCGGTAAGTGCTGGAATAATTAAATATGGAAGTGCCTATATAAACATGCTTCTTCCTTTGTCAAACTGAGCAGGGTACTGTGGTGGGGCCTACGGGCAGGTAAGGGCTTAATGTTTCATTTGGTCACCACTCAGTCTCCGACCTTCCCAAGAGGTGGCTTTTTACACACAGATGAAAACACACTTCCCCTTGTTTTCCTAACAGCTTAATCTGCAAAATATGGCCAGTTTCCATGTCATTGAGCAATCAGATTAATGTATCATGAAACCAAAGTGAGAAGTATCAGAATAGGACATCAGTGGTTCAGTGACTTAAAAGAACCCCATGCTCTGAGGAAACTTAGTGGTAAGGAGACCTCTTTCATGACCAACCCCTTTCCTTACTTCTAATCAGGTGTAAAGGGTAACAGATTGTCAAGAGTGACAGGGGGAGTGCCTTAAATGTTTCGTCCCTTCTAGTCCCACTGCCCTGTTTCAGACCTTCATTTCTCCCTGGCGTGGGCAATGATATGCTTCTGAACTTTGACTCCAAACTCACGCTTTCACAATGCCACCAGACAGAAACCCATTCAAGGTTTCTCTTTCTCAAAAAAATTAACTCAGTGCTCCCTTCTCCCCATGCTTCCCTTTAGAAGCAGGACTTAACCATTACGGACTAGAGTTATGATTCCATCTAATCAGTGCTTTCAAACAAAGTCAACATACCTTTAAAAATCCAATAGTTAACTATCGGCCAAGTCCTATCCATTCATTTGCACATTTATGTAATGCCTACTACATTCTGTGTTCAAAGATGAACAAGACAGTTCCTGCCCTTCAGAGGCTGAAAATATAGTGTGAAAAACAGACACGTAAACATGTAAGTGATAAATGCTATCAAATGAACAAAGTGCTATGGAAATATACTCATGAAGAATGTTATACTTACTGTTTTCCAGGGTCATAATTTAAAAATCAGTAATTCATTCTCTGGAAATACTCATAAAGATTGTATCTTTTAAATGGTCTGTTAAGCAATGCACTCAAAATTTTTAAAACATTAGTACATCCAAATTTTCCCATGTTGAATGTGAAGGGTAAAAATCTTTAGAACTACCACATTAAAAGTTTAAACAAGTACTAATCTTTGTTATAATTCCTGCTTTATATACATTAACTTTTTTGGAGTTTTATGTCTGTTTCATAAATGAAAAGAACTTTACATAAGCTAGTTTTTTTTAGGAACCAAATATAATTTATATTGTTTTTTTGTTTGTTTCCCTTTTCATATGCTGTGCTGTACGGTTACCCATAATAATCTCTATCCAACTGTGTATAGGCTTTACCTACATGTGAATCTGGATTAGATACATTTCGTTTAAAAACTTTTCATAAATTTGATTTCTAACGAAAGTTCAATCTTTAGGAAATTTAATGGGTTCAATTTTCCTTTACTTCCTACCTTTGGAAGCTAGAAGACTGTGCTACATATCTAATCTATTCTTCAAGAGTCTACAGAAAAGACATGTAAGTAGAATTATGCAATTGCCATTATGAGTACTCTCAGCAAGAGGAAAGTAAGAGTGGTGAATAATGTGCTATGTCATCTGCCCGGTGTGTATTACTCTCCTCTCACACACAACGACAGCTCTAGAGCTGGTTCCATTCTGAGAAAGGAATGCAGCTCCTATAGCTGGGACATTCCTCTGTTATGGAAGGGTGGGTGTAAAATCTTTGCCTTTGAGTCTGTGCCATACATATTCAGAGGCCTTAAGGACAAAACCAGTTTGTTTAAACATTTCAGTGTTTTGTGCTTGTAGCTCACTATTAACTTGGATATGTCATTTCAAATACTAATCCAGAAATGACCCCTCTAATCAAATATGTTGTTTAATATATTTGGAAAAAAAAATTTTTACAGCACTAGTTTTATTACAAGTGTGACAACCCCACACATACAGGCCAATCCTGTTTACATTTATAACACTTCCTGCCTCTGAAGTTAGTTTCAGACCTCAGGCCTCTGACAGTCTCAACTGTTCTTACCCATTCTATCTATCATGTCTATATTGTCTCTCCCGATTATATCAAGTGTAAGTCCCACCTACCTCTTCAAAAGCTTACCTGATACTTCTAACTGCATATCCTGCTGACTCAAAGTCCACATTTCCTCCCAAAAATATCTCCTCCTCCAGATTTTATTTCTACCAATGATAGTAGTATTTTTCCAACCAAAGACTGGACTCATTCTTGCTATACAATCAATTATCAATATTTGCCAAATTTTCTTTCCTTCTGTCAATGGCACTAATCTTTTCTATTCTCGCTGTCATGTCCTTGTTTCAAGACCGCATTTCACATTTAAGCTAGGATAATACTGTCTTCTTTAGTCTCTCCCTTTTCATATCTTATAGAACAGTATCAGATGAATCTTCTACCATTTGCACAAGTCACATCCCAAAATTCACAGCTCAAAAATTTCCACAGCATGTAAACCTTAAATTTCTACCTCTTTAATCAAACATTCTATCCTATGTATCAAGAATCCCCCAAAATAAGATTATGATTTGAAGGGGTTGTTCTTTTGTTAATTAAATTTAGTAAGAGATATGTTAAGCTTTTAAAATCTGAATCAGAGAGAAGAAAGAAAGATTGAAGGGCCAAGATCCACTGAAGGTATGTAATACTATAATACTCTCTTTTAAGATGAGTTCTATTGTTAACAAGAATTATATTAACAAGATATGAAACTGAACTAGAAAAAATAACCTGCCTAAGGATTTCTTAATGAAGGCAGTTTGAATGGGAAAAACTTATTGTGTGTTACTGTAGCAAAAGGCATACAATATAAAGTTTCCTAGGAAGAGGCTAAGGAAAATCCTCAAGATGGAAAGTCCTTTGCAATTACGTGGAACCACCAACAAATCTCAAATTAGAGGAGAAGGCCAGAGGAGTTGTATGACTTACCCATGTTTATACAGCTACCTCTAAATGGTTTCTGAAATTAAATAAATGCTCATGTTTACTGAGGTTTTACCTTGCGCTACACAGTGTGCTAGGTGCCTGACTGATATTACTTCTTTAATCCTTGCTTCAGCCCTCAGTACTTTAATCAGCTTCATTTTATATTGGAGGGAAGTAAATCACTAAAACTCTCTAAATTACGGAGCTTTAAGATTCACTGCTCACTTTGGTTATCTGACTTACCTTCTTCATCTGGAAATATTCCTTTTTTGTACCTTACTCTAATACCAATTTGAAACTTTGGAAAGATCACTGTTATTCCTAAAATAACCCTGTTTTCACCAGTGACTTATAATGATCCATGCTAATTGAGTTATTTTACATAATATTTCAGAAATAGGAGTTTTAGTAAATTTCATTAAAAATTTAGTACACTTTTACTTTAGTTCTTTTGACTATGGCGTTGCTTTAAAACACACACAAAGCCCCAGAAAAGGCAGGTGTTATGTATAATCACCCCAGAAGACGGAGGAAAATAACACAACGAGCCCAGGATCAGTTGTCTGAAACATGCTAATATGACAAAAACACTTATCAGCACAGATTGTTCTTTAATGTTCTTGGAAAAGGAGAAAAATGAAGACTAGTCTTTCAGAAAGTCTGCAGAGAGAGGGATTAGAGAGGCAGAAGGGATAATGGAGAGTAAGACCCCAGAAGAAGCCTCTGTTTTACAAGACAGCAAGTTCAGAGCAATAGGGCTATTCCAGCTCATTTATTACGCCACAAAAAAATGGCTTAAATTTGAGAGTTTGGGTAATGTACCATGATGTAACTCCTCAAAAAAATTATGTCCATAATACAACATTAAAAATCTCAATCTTTAAAGAACTAGGTAATTCTTTACTCAGAACTATGTTCATTCATCACTGAACTATTAAAACAGGTTTTTGCACACAGCAGATCTATGAGTGAATTGTTATATGATAAAGAATCCTAAAATAACATTTATTTTTTCGCAAAGACACTTACTACAGATTGAAAATATTCAGGAGAGATTCCTTCCAATTCAAGGATTCTGTCCTCAAGTTTTTTGATTCTCTGATAAATGTCTCTTGGCACTGGACCACCTAAATACATTAAAAGTAACAGATATTATTGGAGAATTCTTCTTACAGTTTTATCCTTAAAATATCATGCAAAGACACTTAAGCAGAAGAATGGGAACTATTTAAACTTAAGAAAATAAATTAACAGGAATAAAATAAAATGAAATCTTTAGCAAACATTTTCATATTATACACTATGGGATATATTATTGTACCACCCTTCTCCCCAAGCCACATTTATGCCTCCTATGTTGCTAGGCATGTTGTTTTATGTTAAGTTCATTTGATAAGGTATTTAATAGTTCCCATACAGAACAACTTGTATCTCTGACAGACTCTGACACTTAGGAGGAGAAAAATGCATAGTGACAACTGACAATTCAGTGGTTGCGATATGTCATATTTTCTTCAATTTAAACTTCTTACATGCCATTTTTTCTCCTTTAACTCAGAAGAACTTTTTATAAAAAGGAACTTTACCATAATTCTTAACTAACTTTTTAGGGAGGGGATTGGTAAAATTAAGGTTACTGAGATTTCAAGGCTATGATTATATCCCAAGTTCTTCCATCCCTCAGCACCACCTCTCCCTGGATTATCATAACCTCCAAATTGGTCTCGTTGATTCTGCCTTGCATCCCTAAAGTCTGTTCACAACACAGCTGCCAATGATCCTTTAAAAATGTAATTCAGATAGTGTTAGTTCTCTGCTCAAAACCTTCCAACACATTCACACCTCACTCACATTAAAAACCAAAACCTTTACAGTAGTTTACAAAGTCCTATACAATTTGGACATTGTCCCCACATACCATTTCAGCTATTTGATCCCTTTTTTCTGTTATTCAACTAGGCCAAGTACTCTTACAACTTTAGCCCTTGTGGTTCTCTCTACCTCTGTATTCACAAGGCTAGCTCTTGCCAACTTCAGGTCTTGGCGCAACAGTTACTGTATCAGTAAGGCCTTCTCTGACTGCTCTTTAAAAAATACCAGAGCTACCACCTCCCCCTACCCAGCACCCCCTGCCTTATTTTTCTCGTAGCCCACTGACATTCTATGTATTTTGCTTGTATATTGCCTGTTTCTCCACTCTAACAATATAAACTCTAAGAAGGCAAAATGTTTTGTTTTGTTCATTGGGTATGGCTGTGCGGCCTGTGCACTGCACAAACCTAGGAAGCATCAGTTCACAAACTGCACAGGTACTCAATACGTACTGAATGAATAAATACATTAGATCATCATTATGCAATTAAGAATATTCACATCCAAAGTATCAACTTGTTAAATACAAAAACTCTAGAAATATGTTTTTTTCTGAAAACTTCTAATTTTTAGGAGCTTGGTTTTTTCCTGCTCTTGACTAAAGGAAAATGAACAACTTATTCATCTGACTTTCCTCTTGCTGCTCCCTTTACCTAGAATGTCCTCTGCTGCACCTCTGTACCTTTCAGGAACCAGTTCAAGCTTCACTGGGTCAACAAAGCACTGCCTGAATCTCTTCACAAAGAGGCTCATTGAGCTCCACCATATCCTTCCTTCACAATCCCTTTAACATCCCCTGTCATTGTTAATCTTTCTTCCATAGATTATGAAGTCTTCGAGGCCAGGAACTGTGATTACATCATCTCAGTATCCCTCCTGTCTAAAACAGTGCTTTGCGTATAGTAGGCATTCAACAGGTACTTCTCAAAATTAGCTACTTGATACCATTAGATTTAATAAACCAGTCAATCCTAGTATACAGCTGCAGTTTAAATTAGTTCTGGGAGAATTAATTTGAATGCTAATCTCTTATCATCCTCAATGGTTTACTCATTCTCATTATCTTTTACCTCCATCCACAAATACACCAGCTAGACTGGATTTAGAAACTCCCTGAACCATATTTTGTGCCTCTGGGCATAATGATATTTATAAGATAGAACTGACAGGATCTGATGACTAAATGGGGAAGGATACTGAGGCTTTATAGCCAGTTAAGTTCTAGGTTTGATTTCTAGTTTCCACTTACTACATTGGGCATGCTGCTTGAGTTCCCAGAACTTCAGTTTCTTTATCTGACAAGGGTAACAACACCAACACCTCACAAGGTAGTCAAATGTTAAGTGAATTGATATATGTATAATACTTTCAGAGTGACTGGCACTTAATAAATGTTAGTCACTTCCCCAATGGCATGTCTTTATTTATATGCTTGTCTTCACTGGAAAATCTTAAAGGACTAGGATCAGACCTTTTAATACTTTGTACCTAGCACAGTGTGTGATAAGAATGAGAAAGATGGTCATGGTTAAGTCATGAAATTGATGGAAGTGTAAGGGGAGGAAGAGGAACACACCACATGAACTGTAAATTCCTTAGGAGCAGGGACTATGCTTTCTTCATTTTTCTACTAATCAGAACAATGTTTTGTATATGACAAGCCCTCAATGAAAATTTGGTGAATAAATGAATTGGAATTTCTTTAACCACTTGCAAAGGTACACTACAGGACACTGCCAAGCACTCTGCTTACCTGTTTGCAATCGCAAGTGAGCCTCGATGTTCTGTAGTCGTTCTTCTACAGCCTGATTACCACAATCTCGGAGCATGCTGTTAGGTTTATGACCCGACCCTTGAATTCCTTCAGATCTAGTCTGTGGTCCATATGTATTCACAACTCTAGAAACTAAGTTCAAAAACTTTGAGTCTATTAAATTTACATTTCAAAACTTATAAATTCTCTCTCCCTAATAGTATTTTGTATGTTCTTTTCATACCACAAACCCAAGTAGGAAGAAAGGCAAGATTTTTTTAAATAAATAAAATTTAGATAGGAAAGTGATTTCTATTCCATTTTGTTTATAATTAAGAATAAGTTTCTGTCAATGATGAAACTATGTGGTGGATACTTACCTTTTACATGACTTTTAAACCCAGGGTAAGGAGTAAAAATCGCATCAGTTCTTGCACAACTATTTTCTACAAAGAATTTAGATGAGTATAAATTTAAGTATATTCTTAACTTCAAATGTACATTTTGATAACCCTTCAATAATGCATATGTTACTCATACTCATAATCAGAGAACATCTAATCTTATCTAATGTCCAATTTATATACAGAAAAGTCCTCAACATTCAGTTTTTAACAAATACCAACATTCCGAAAGACCATCTGTGTCTTTGGATAAAATAATTTTATATATTATAGAAAGTTAAAAATGTCTAATCTAAAGAGATATTATTCAATTTCAACATAGAAATAAGCAAAGCTCAGTATTTTTACTGAAATATAAAAAATACAGCATTTGTGACATTGCTTGCTGACCTAATTAGGGAACATCAAATATAAAAGATTATGCATTTAATACACTTTGTATTTCAGAATACCACAAAAAAAAGACCTTGAAACCTACAACACATACTTTTACACTGGCCTAGATTTTCAATACTCATTTTTTTAAAATCCCCAAACACAAAAGCTAGCTATATCTTTCTAGACTATCCCTTTCAGAAAATGAAATTTTAAGAAGGATACCATGTGAAAATTTGTTGCAAATTTTTCCTAAGCAGAAAAGTATAATTTCTTTCAAGTCAGATATCAACAAATAAATTAGGGGGAAAGCTAGAATGATATTAATATATAAACATAAAATAATTTTTAAAATGATGTTAAGTAAAACCATGTACTGCAGTAAATTTACTATAAAATTCCCCTTGATTATAATAAAAATGGATGGTAAGAGATACTGAAAGAAAGTTCTTTTCCCTAGGGAATCTGACTTTAAAAAAAACCTATTGTATGTATTTTGGTCGAGAGGTCCTGAAAGGAACACATTACAACACATCTGAATTTTTCCAGTCTAAATTTCCTTGAGATAGTTCTGCTGACACAAACTGTGGGAATAAAATTCCAAATTTGCTTATCTTTTATATATTGATACCAGACAAGAGTCATTTTCTTTTTCTTTTTGAAACTTCGAAATATATTTAAAGGGCCATCACCTCTCCATTCTCTTTCTACCATTTCACGGGGCTAAGGGTTTAAAAAAAGAAGCTATCATCCATTCCAGAGCTATATTCCAAATACATAGATTAACTGACCCATTAGAGAGAAATTCAGCATGGTGTGAAGACATTGAATGTATGAGTGCTAGTCACTCTCCACAGCAATTCTTCCCAGCACTGTTTGGAAGCCAGCAAGGGATTGAATGGGCCAAGGAATCCTGCTGAGCATTTCAATTCTTGTCAATTTCTATCCCCTGGTGGTTTATAATAATAGAGTTAGCAGGGAGAACAGAGGAATAACATTAGTGACACATGTGCTTGCTCCCTCAACAAACCCTTTCTCATGGGTTGCTTGCAGTTTGATTGCACTACCTGAGATTTTGCCACTGCTGCACCTGTTCTGAAAAGCTAACAGTAAAATATATCAAATCTAGAGATACGCATGTATAATGTTAATAATAGGAAAGGCTGAATTTAGGACCCACCTTGAGCCTGTTATTACTTCATTATGAAGAGAATCAGTGCACCAATGTGGTATGAGTCAATTCTAGGTTCATCTGACAATTCAGTATTCACAATAATTAGTCAAGAGATGTTAGAGGCAACAAGAAAATGCCTCATCCCAATTAGGAACGCTTCTCCATAATTTTTTCTAAGAACTACTTGTTCTGATTATTACTATGATGCCTGAATATGATCTATGCCAGTGCTTTGCAATTTTGTATTCTGCAGCATACCTGCAGATCTGTAAATACACTATAGCATCATGTGAAGAGGAAAGGAAATTCTGATGAAAAACAGCAAATGTATGCATGGTATGAAAGAAATGGAAGAAGCATAAGATACCACAGTCTTGATGACAAATTGGTTTTATCATGACATAAAACCTTTCAAACAGCTAAGGAGTAGTGAGAAAACTGCTCCCTCTTGAGGAGTATTAACTTTACTAAGTTTAACTTCATGTATTAATATCATAATTTCATAAGTACCTTTAGACTTAAAATTTGTATAGCTCAGCTCCTTATTACTAGTGTGACTGAGCAACCCTGTCATCCATACGTTATCTTCATTTCCTAAAGGAACTTTAAAACAATCTCTTCACCTGTGGTAAACATTGGCTTTTTTACAGTAGCATCTGATTTCTGTATAACCAAAATGAAAACAATTTTGCAATACACTCTATTATTAAACAGAAGAAAATTCTGCTTAGTTTCGAAATAAACCTGTGAAATAATTAAACTGTGTTCTTAATGTTATCCATTTTTTTAAAAAAAGAAAGATCATTAAAATCCTAAAAAAAATGAACTTCTTCTAGTAGTTACCTTGATTACAGTCAATAACATTGCAAAATTCCCTGACGTTGTTTTCATTGATTTCAGCTTGCTTTCTTTCAATAAATGCAGATATCCGTCTGTCAATCTGCAAACAATGAGTATTTGCATCTTAGTTCAAACATAGTAAAATTTTAAAAAAATACTCCCCTGGCCCCCCAAAACCCAACTTCTTACTTCTGCTTTTCCAGCCTTTATCTGAATTACTTCTGAATCAAAATGGATCTGTGTCTTTTTCACATCTCCTAAATCACAGTCTTTGTGCTTTTCTTCCTCTTCCAGGTCTCCAATGGGAAAGTTGGCATTTACTTCATTCTTGTTCCCTGTTTCTGTTTTTCCTATTTCTTCAACAACAGTTGTATTCTCCTCTTTAATCAGAGGCTGAAGTTTTGCTAAAAAAGGCTGAGAAAAACACAATTCCATCTGCTAAGGTTCAAACTGATCAAAATTAATCACATTTACCATATTTATATAAATTTCAGCTAAGTAAAAGCAATATTCAGTATCAATTAACTAAATATAAAAGGTTGGCATCATACATAGATCTGACCACATGTAAGTGTTTTTGCTGTTCTCTATTATTGTGACCAATATCATTTGCTATAAATCTATTTAAAGAAAAAAGGAAAGAAGAGAAAGAAAACCTGAGGAAATCTAAAATTTTCTTTGAGGGAATCATTCTGTCACTCATCTTTTATTTTGTGCCAAATCAAAGCCTCAGCCTCTGGCACCAATGCCACTTAATTAACATGTCATTCAAATGCCTCCTCAGAACACTAAGGCTTAGTATTTTTCCTCCTTAACACAAGAGCCAGTGCTCTCACTCAGCAAAGCCCTGCATTAGCACTGTATCACTGGAGCTTCTCCACTTGAAACTGCAGTTGGCCAAAGTGAATGAGAGAGCATAGACATGAAATATATAGGTGTTATGCTGAGTGAACACTCAGGCTTTTCCTGATATGATAAGATATCTTCTTGGGTCATGAATTTAAATTTTTGAAAAGAAAATGAACAAGAAAAAAAACTACCAAGAGCCATAGCTGAAAGAGGTAGATGCCTACAATACTAGTGGGGAATACAATTCTATTCTATCATGTAAATTATACTACCATCCCCTCCAACACACTCACACAAAATAAAATTAGGCCTCAACTGAGTCCTATAGCTCATTGCTTCCACCCTTCAAAACTATGGTTAACTATTACTTTTAACATGAAACAGTTAAAATTTCCCATAAAGTAATTGATAGAGGGCTGAAAATTGTCTACTCCACTAATCAAAACACGCCAACACTTGTCAAAGTTCCAATTATTTTTTCATACCTATAATTTTGCTTCCGTTGTCTGCTATACCAAAAACTCTTCTGAATCCTTATGATATCTTAATGGCACTAAACTGACCAATCCAAACCTCTATGACATATTTTATACTTTGATTAGAGATAAACTGTAACCTTGTATCAATTATAACTGCAAATATGTTCAGTTGGAAACTAGCAAGGTCATAATAGTGTTTGGTTATTGAACTGAAATATTAAAAAAAACAGCAATACTATTATAGATTAACAATTCAGTGTTGGCTTTTAATATAAAGAATGAATTATTTCAAACTCTTAAGACGATAAAATAGTGACTGGCTACTTACTAATATGAGACATTAATGTCACAGAAATTACTTTCTTTTTAAAAACTATGCTGAAACTGTTTAATTGCAATAGACACTCCAGGATGTGTCATGCTGGGATAATGCCACTTCTTGAACCACTGAAAGCACTCCATGAGCCTCCAAACTCACCCAAGGCATGGAATCATTATCATAGCATGACACACACCTGCCGTGTCTTATTGCTTAATTATAACCCACCATAGATGCAACTGTATTGAATTTTCAGTGCAAGTCTGGAATCGAATAGAATTGCATTCATTCAGTCGTCACACCCACATCAGCCCATTCGGCTATATTCCTGTAACTGTCCTGATCACTATGGAAATTAACAGATTTGGATCCAATCTGGCTGAAGTAACCTTTTATTAATAACAGTATTAATAAGGTGTTAAGACAGAACCTACAGATACTCCAGTGTACAATTTGGCTACAATTAATTTCTAGTTTCAATATCGAGTTAACATTTTTAACAAGAAATTTACCTGTAAATATAAAACGTGTTGCTCAAGTGCACTAAATAGAAAAGCGGGCTGGAGTGCCGAGACGCTCTGGAGCTTGTTCCAATCGATTGTAATTTTCACCACATCATCTCTGAGGTTAAGCTTCAAAGGGGCAAACCAGCAATATCACAAAAATTACATGATTAAGCTGTACATATGGGATTGTCACAAAAATAAGACTTCTATAGAATAACATGCCATTTAGCTCAAAGTTCTCAAGTTTTTAATGATACATAAAAGTGGTCTACCTAGTTACCACTCCAAAAAGGCAAGAAAGGTCCAGTTCTCAGAAAAAAGCAGACGACTTCTCTAATTCTTTTCTTGGGTCTGTGTAATGGGACCATCTCACAGGTAAAACTATCCAGGAAAGATGTGGCTTTCTTTTTTGATAATTCAGTATCTAAAAACTTTTGGATAGGGGCCAACAAATGCTTGCCCTATTCAAAATCCTACTGTTTCTAGCTAAGAGCATTAAATACAGGGGGGAGATACATTGATGAAAATTCTGATTTCATAATTTCTGCGTTTCTTTTTGTTAAATATGCACATAAATATGTAACAAATATATCATTCCTCTGATGTCTTCCGAATCACATTTTCATTGTTTTCAATTTTACCCTATTTTTAAAAATTTAAAAATCAACTCATACATTTTCATATTCATATATATTATAAAGTCTGTGGATACATGGCAGCATGTTTACTTCAAATAAAACTTAAACTATTATTTAGCTGTGGAAATCTGAAATTTAAAAACAAATACTTTTCCACAACAGTGAAATAAATGGCCAGAGACTAGATGGAAAGGTCAGACTCATTGCTAAACAGTATTTTCTAGTAAAGTATAAGAGTTCATTATATGAAAATTTCTCATAAATTGGCTATGTATGACCTATTACAATAAAAATATACATAGAAAACTACCACAAACCTGAATATAAAATTAATATCAAGATGAGTGAACATTTCAGAGGGAAAGCCTCCATCTTTAGTATTTCAAGTGAATAAAAGTGAATCACTGTAAACATTTTTAGGGACACGTGTGTTATGGCATACATCCTGCATCGCAGGATCAAGTTAACTCTTATTTTTTCAGAAATCATTTATTTAAAATTAGTCATGTTTTTTGTGTTTTATACAAAATAAGGACAAGTGTTCTATTAGTTAAGATCTTATGAACTATGGTTATAATAAAACAAAAAAATGAATCACTGTACCGAAAGAGATCCAAAGTTCCCCAAAAGGCACTATCCGAATGAATGCCGTATGACAGAAATTTCCGACCCTTTGACCAGAAATATTTAAAGTCCGTATTAGACAAGTGTAGAGAAATAAGTTTTGTGTAGGATGCACTGGCAAAAATTAGTTTGTTATTTTAACTTAGGTTTTATATTAAGATAACCATATTAATCTTAATTTCTATTTTTTAATGCTTATAAAGGTTTCCTTAGACAACAACTTAGGCATGGAAATAACCCATTACTATACTTTTACAGTTCTGAAACAATCTATAGTTGATTATAACAAATTTATGAATACAGTTTGGGGATAATGCAGGCAAATCTTCAACCAAAGCAAAGCATAAAATTTTCTAGAGAAAATAACTTACAGAAATTAAATTGAATGTCTGGATCATATTCTCATTTCAATTTAGCAGAATTATGTAAGCTTTCAAGTGCAAGATATTTGGTCTTTGAAGAAACCACGTAACAATGTCACAAATTAACTTTAAAACTATCCCCAACACATCCAACTATTATTCAACAAATTCCATATTAGTAATATATGAATTCTGTGCATTTTTACCTATAGAACTTGTAAACCATTCAATCAAAAAAGGTATTAGTCTGTCATTAATACAGACTATTTAAAATACACATTTCAGTAAAAACTTTATTACACTAATACAAAAATCCAAGTTAACAATAAATATTTCTTCAGCTTGGTAAAACGCAGCAACCAGAGGCAAAATCAGTATTCAATAAATTCAAAGTCTGGGCTACAAAAAAATTTTTTTAACATCTGATTTTATGTTTCCTATTGAGGAGAGCTAATAACACAATGATACTATGTAGAAGGAACTAGGCATTTTACAACATAGATTTTTAAAAATTCCTTAATCTTGTTTCAAAAGGAAATAGTTATTTCCACCAGGAACAATTTTATTAGTATACTACTCTGGCTTTCATTATCTTTAACAGTACATCTCAAGATATAAAGAGTATCACCTAATTGGCTAGCATTTAATTGATCAGACAATCTTATTTTTTGACAATCTTATTTAGTCTTATTTATGGTCCCTTTACTCTGTCATGAAAACTAACCAAATATTTACTCTAAATATTTTTGACAGGTGACATAAGTAAATTTTAACCATATCACTATTTTTACCTACAGAATGTCAGAATGTTTAAAAATTTTAAATGAGTTTTAAAAATTTAGTATGCAAATTATTTCAAAAGATAGGTTTAAATTAATGTTTTTAAAAAGTATCTCATCAGTGGTGTGGGGGGTACTTTTGTAAACTATAGGTGAGTATCAACTTTTTTCATCTTGATATTAAAAAAAGTTCCAATGTCCATGCCACAGAAAGTTCTCAAACTTTTAAACCATTTACAGGTCTTGAGTCTTCAGACTGAAATAATTACCCTAAGTCTTAAAAAATAAATAAATAAAAGTTCTAAGTCCTTGACAAACTAATGAGTTTAAAAGTTATAACTTTTAGCTGACTCTCTATTAATAAGCATCCCATTACTCCAAAATGAATGTTTACCTAATACCAATGCTCTTTGTAAGTCAGGACAAACACTGAAATTTTTTAAAATACTGAAATAACCTTTTAAAAGACTGATTCACCATCTACCCAAGGCTTTTAAAAATAATTTTCATAAATCAAACGCTCTATTTTCATAAAGGAAGTTACCTTATCTTCAACACAAATGCCTAAGTCCAAGATTTTTATTTTTAAAGATTTCTTTTTGAAAGCAGATAAACGTATTTTCAAGCTGTTTCTCATTTAAAATTTGCTTTGCATTTACATCAGGAAACAGTGCCTTCAGCGTAAGGAGTACCTTTATTTAAGCTCCATTTTATTATGACATTTCTGCAAAAGCTATTTACCAGCCAGTTAAACTAATAAATAGTTGAATTACGAGTTAAACAAGTTGTGATACAAGCTGTACCGACCAAGAGTAACTCAGCCAACTTAACGCTAGGAACAGTTTAGATTAATTCTTCTTCTTTTCCTACTCCTTTTAAAGGGGAAGAGATGCAAGCTACGGCCAGAAGGAAAAAAGTAAACAAAGGCAAGTGACTCATAAGAGCAAATCACCCTAAAGAGGCGGAGAGCGCTTTTCCAGAAATCTCAGGCCCTAGGAACCTATCAATTTCTACAATGAATGAACTGGAAGAAAAAACGATCCAGAGGCTCCAGGCGCCTCCCAAACCATCAGAGAAGCTCTTCCGTATCCGTTCTCTCCAAGCCTGTTTCTAACCAAGCCGCGTTTTCACTTACACTAGCCTCATTCACTCTTGGTGAGAAGAGCTGCAAATCTAGCCTGTCACCGGTCATGATCTAACCCGCGCGGCCATCCTCATTCAGCCCACAGGCTACCCGGCCCACGCTCCTCCCCCGGCCTCTGCGACTCCAGCGGGGTCCCACACCCTGCAGGCCTCCGGTGCCCCCTGCCTCCATACAAGGGAAGATGGGGGGAGGGGCAGGCTGGTTCCCAGACCCCTACTCCCACAGCACATTACTCACTTGTCCAGCCAGGTTTTGCAAGGAGCGAAAGACTTCACAGACTATGTCTCGGGAGAGGCTGGGGCTGCAGCTCCGCTCCAGGCTCCTGTCACCGATGGTCGGGCGACTAAGCTCGGCGGCAGCAGCCATGACACTTTTTGAGGCTGCCCCCGCCAACACCAAAGTGCGCTCACAACCCACCCCTCCCTCGATCGCTTTTGTCGCTCCGCGATGATGTCAAAGCACTGCGTCTCTTTTAGACCAAGGCTTTGAGGACCACTGTGTGACTGACAAGCACCTGCGCCAATCAGGTTCCGCTAAGGACCGCGAGCGGATGATTGCAACCTACGTGAGGCTGGCCACAGTATTTCCACTGGAGACTGGAATCGGTATTCAAAGAGGGTTAGCTTCGTGAAGTCTACCTTGACTCATGTTAGTTATAAGTATTGCTAGAGAAAACTTATAGTTAAATGTTAGTGGTTTAGTCCCATATTAAAAGTTAAAATTTTAACACAGCCCTGTGGAGTGATCTGGAGAAAGACTGTATCAGGGATGCAGCGCTGCCAACGCTTGTTTGTAAATATTGAGAACTTTTTCACAGAATTGTCATACTGGATAGAATATTTTCATCCGTATTCAAATTAACATCACTAATTTTTCATTAGAGGAAGAAGATATAAAACAAAAATGTTTATGCCTCATTTACTATCAAGGGAATGTTATTAAATCTGCAAAGTAATTCTGTCAAGTTTTAAAACTGATGAATTAGTTGTTTTTCTCTGGGTAATACGATAGAGACACTCATCCTAAAACTTTCAATAAAGGGAAACACTGTCAAGATGATCCCAACAGGAATTTAACCCAAGTAAGCAATCGCATGCAACACAATCTCTGAAATCAGAAGATACAAATCCGAATTGAAAATTGATGAAATATTACTTATCAGATAACTTTGGTAAAAGATGCTTGGTTTGTAGTATTACAGAGTCTAACATTAAAAATTCTGTCCTGTGCAATTGAAGAAAAAAGTTTAGAAACTTTTTAGTGTTAAAATCTATTCATAAATCTATTCATATTGTTCACACTTGAACAATAAACATCGTCAGTTTAGAGATAAGAGAGGACGGATTTAATGTTCTAATAATCTAATGCCTTTAGAAGAAGCAGAGGTGGAAACTTGCACAAAATGTATTCTTCAGTTTTAGAGTAGTCTGAATGAAAGGAATAAGGCACCAAGGAACTGGGATTAAGAGCAATAGGGATTAAAAAAAAGCCTTTGAGCTCTCCCTAGCTCTTTAATTAGACTTTCATTTTCAAAGATCATCAGGCTTGATAGAATCTTCAGTAATCTTGTCTGGTCCCTGTTCACAGCAAGATATACAGTTTATAATCCAGCCTATGTTTAGAGATGTCAAATAAAAAGATCTAATCCCAAATTAAGCAACCTTCTCATTCAAGCCACTCATTCTCATATATAACCTAAATTCACGATTCTCTGCAATGTTAGCATATTTTCTCTGCCTTTGGTTCTCTTATTAGAGAATAATTCTAATGAGGTAACTAGAAGTTTTTGTTTGGTAACATATTAGCAACCAATTTCAGATCATTTGTTTTCATCTAGATGTGAGGCCTTTCTTTTATTCCCCCAATATTCAGGACACTGGTATGAAACAGATTTGGGAACTTGATTTGTATAAGAATACCATCTTTAATAAGATACTGCTCATCCTTTTCTTTGCCATCACTGATATTGAAATTTCTAGTTTTACTTTTTTCCCTTGAACCTCTGATATAGAATTGATTGATGGCCATTGGATCTGTATATAAATTCTCTATTTCAATACGTAGACTTCCACTTATAGTATTGATTACTTAGCTAATACTTGAAAATTAACTCTCTTGTGCATTATTTCTTCTTTCCAGGGACTTTTCTTACTCCTTCCTGAAGCCTATTATCAGGAGGCTTCTTGAAGCCTACTATCCTGAAGCTATTCCTGAAGCTCAGTATATATATGCTTCTTGAGTTGAATTTATTTGCCCAAGTTGAACAGATTTGTAAAATGGAAAAACAAAAGCTCCTACTCTTGAGGGGAAATTGTACAACATAGTAAAAATGCTGTAAACCATTCATTTCAAATAATGAGGCATGTCTGTTCATTCTCCCCTGGAACAGCAAATTCAAAGTGCTCAAATTTTCTTTAATGAATAAGCACAGCTAGCCTCCATAACCTTCTCATGAATGACACCCATAAAATTAATTGTACCAATTGTATGCCAGGGACTCTGACCAGGTTTGAAGGTACAAAGATGAATCAGGCAAGGACTGTCTCTCAAAAAGTTCCAGTTCTCATGGGTGAGGCATATATGTAAACAAACAACTATGATATAATGTTACAACAATCATATTGGAGGTATGGATAAAGCAAAACACCAATTAGAGGTGTTTGGATTCATTAGCAGGAAAAGCTTTAAATGCTTGATATAAAACATGGATTTTGAGGCTCGAATGATGAGTACAAATTCTCAATTTAGGTAAAATAGTAGCAGCAACTTTAACATGCCATGATATGTTTAGGGAGGATACACTGAATAGAGAAGTATGGTGAAGCCAGAATTTCACAAAGTTTGCTCTGCTGAATACCAGTCCTATAAGATGCTTTTCAACAGAAGTTTCCATGATCAAAGAAGTTGGAGTAAAGTTGACTGTGTTGCCATAGCATGCAACAGATCACAACATTCCACTTTCTATTAGCAAGGAGCTCAGCACTACAATCAAGTCCAAGGACACAACTAAACCAATTTCAAAATTCCAGCTTTGAGGATTGGTTTACTGGGACTTCCCATACTGATTTGTGATTCATTCAAGGTTAAGAAAACATATTGCTCCTTCAACAGAGAAAATTTTAATAGAAATTGTTACATATGATAATTAACCAAAAAGATAACAAGAAAACAATAATCTATCACACTGTTAGGAAATTCAGGAAATAGCTAACCCCTCTAGAGCTATGCGAACAAAGAGAAAAGTTTGAAATTATTAAAATTTAGGAGCTTAGAGGTACATCCCTGTGGAGTCCCTCAAAGAAGAGGGTGCTGCTCAGCTTGGATTGGTGACTTAAGGATGGCATGATGAGGCCGATTTTGCAAGTTTTTAAAACTGAAAATAGAGCATCCAACCACCGTAGAACAATATCATGCAGTCTAATATACATGATATTGGAACCCCTAAAGAAGAATAGAGAGAGACTGGGGCAAAAGAAACATTTCAAAAGATGATGACCAAGAAATTTCCAAAACTAGTGAAAGCATCAAACCACTATAGTGAAAGCATCAGATCCAGGAAACCCTGAGAACTCCACTATTATATACTGCTGCTTAACAAATATCCCCAAATTTAGTGACTTAAAACAACAAATATTTCTTATCACCAAATTTCTGTATGAGAAATTCAGGAGTGACTTTGCATGGTGGTTCTGTCATCCACTTTGGAGAAAGACAGCAAGAGAGAAGTCACAGATGACTTTAGGACAGACTCAAGTCACAGGCTTCCCTGGTGGTTCAGTGGTAGAGAATTTGCCTGCCAAGCAGGAGATGTGGGTTCGATCCCTGGGTCGGGAAGATCACCTAGAGAAGGAAATGGCAACCCACTCCAGTATTCCTGCCTGGGAAATCCCATGGACAGAGGAGACTGGTGGGCTACAGTCCATGGGGTCACAAAAGAGTCAGACACAATGAAGCAACTAAACAGCAACAGCAGCTCTCAAGTCACACACTGTCATTTCCATCTGATTCTACTTGTTAGTAGCAAGTTACTATGTGTGGCCCATACCCAAGAAGAAGGAAATTAGGCTCCAAATCTCCATTTCAAAGTTGAGGGAGAAATAAAGAATTTTTTTTAAGGTAAACAAAATGAAGATAATTCACTATGGCAGACCTGCACTATAAGAAATGTTAAAGGAAACTTTTTAGGCAAAAGGACTATGACAGCAGAAAAATATTGGTATCTACACAACAAAATGAATATATTAAGAAATGGTTAAAATAAAGTGATATAGGAGACATTTTTCTTTTATTTGTTCTGAAGATAATTAATTGTATAAAGTAAAAATAGTAGCATATTATTGTGGGTTTATAGCATATATAAAGGAAATGTGTGACCAAAAATAGCACAAAAGTTGGGAGGGAGGTATTGTAAATATTCAGTTGTAAGATTTTTACCTTGCACATGAAGCAGCATAATATTTGAAGGTAGACTATGATAAATTAAAGATGTAAATTATAAACCCTAGGTTAACTAACAAAGTATTTTTTAAAATAAGTATAAATAATAAGCTAATAATGGAGATGGGAAGGAGTCATAAAAATATTTAATGAGAAAACAAGGTAACAGATTGTAATCCAACAATATCAATAATTAAATGTGAATGATCTAAACAGATTTAAAGACTGATTAAAAATTAATATCTAACTATATGCTGACTAAAGGAAACCCACTTTAAATATAAAGACAGAGACAGCTTAAAAGTTAAAGATGGAAAAATATACAATATGCAAGTACCAATAGAAATAAATCCATCCATTCTCCATCAGCAATTCACCTGCATAGTATGCCCTTGTTCCTTTCCTAATAACTGCAACCTATCCAAAATCCAAAAACCAAATATTTCACTCTAACAGCCACTTTATATATTTCCACTGTACTGCCTCTATTGCCTTAATTCCAGTAATCCTCTACACCCACAAAAGAGAAATAAAGCCAGAAGGACTATTTTAACATCAGACAGTGCGGATATCACAAGACCAGCTGCTGCTGCTGTTTAGTCGCTAAGTTGTGTCCAGGTCTTTGCAACTCCATGGACTGTACCCACCAGGTTACTCTGTCTATGGGATTCTCCAGGCAAGAATACTGGAGTGGGTGCCATTTCCTTCTCCAGGGGATCTTTCCCACCCATGGATCAAACCCACGTCTCCTGCTTGATAGGCAGATTCTTTACCACTGAGCCACCCCGGAAGCCCACAAGAGCAGTATGTAATGTTGAAAGGGTCAGTTCATCAAAAAGACTTTTAACAATATTGTTTGTTTGTACACTAAAAACGGATCTTGAAAATATTTGAGGCAAAAACCGATAGGACTGAAAGGAGAAAGATGCAAACCACAATTTGGACACTTCAACACCATTCTCTCAGTAATTAGTAGAAAAAGTGGAAAAATGGGGTCAAAGTTGCTAATATTAGTAGGAGAAAAGACCAACTAAAAGAACATGGCTCATTCAAAGTTATAAAGTACATTTTACATTTCTTCTATTTTATTATAGTTGTTAATTACCTCATTTAACTTTATAAATGCTCACCTTATTTTAAAAAACATTTTTTTCTTTGAAAAATCATGTAAATCAAGCTTTATAAAATTAACCCCACTTTTCCCCTTTGATTTGTATTTTATTTTCAGAGGTAGTTGGTCTACATTTCTAATTCATTTTCATAAGTCAGTAGTTCATAATGTTTAAGATTTAGGTTTCCAAACTGATGTACAAAAATCTACCTAAACAAAACTATAAGACACTTCTGAGAAACACATAGTAGACTCGAAAAAATTCAAAGACCTCCTACATTCTTGGCTAAGAATTAAATATCATAAAGATGATAGTTCTCCCCATATTAATGTACAAAGTTAATATACTTTGAATAAAATACCAATACATATTTTTTTCTAGATCTGGAAAATTCATTTTAAAGTTAAAGTTAATATGGAAACATAAACAAAACACCTACAGGAAAATCTACACGTTATGTGCTTGTGCTTAGTCGCTCAGTGGTGTCTGACTCTTTGAGACCCCATGGACTGTAGTCACGCCAGGCTCCTCTGTCCATGGGGATTCTCCAGGCAAGAATACTGGAGTGGGTTACCACGCCCTCCTCCAGGGGATCTTCCCAATCCAGGGATCGAACCCAGGTCTTGGGCATTGTGGGCAGATTCTTTACCATTTGAGCCACCATGGAAGCCCAAGAATACTGGGGTGGGTAACCTATCCCTTGTCCAGGAGAACTTCCAAACCCAGGAATTGAACCTGGGTCTCCTGCATTGCAAGCGGATTCTTTACCAGCTGAGATACCAGGGAATCCCACACACATTACATCTTCCCACAAACAATGATTATTATTTAGCCTTGAACCAACCATTATCTTTTAAACCAAAAATATGAAAAATTGTATTTTTCATTAACTCATTTATTCAACATTTCTGGTGCCCTTCATTTCTCTGGGTAGATCCAAATTTCCATCTAGTATCATTTCCCCTTTGGTTGAAGAGCTTCCTTTAACTCTTTCTGTAGTGAAGGTCTGTTGGTAATGACTTCTCTTAACTTTTATTTTTCTGAAAATTTATTTTGGTTTCAGTTTTTAATGTTTGCTGGGTAAAGAAATCTGCTATCTTTTTCTTTCAGTACTTTAAAGATAGGTCTCCATTATCTTCTGGCTTGCATAGTTTATTGAGAAGTGTGCTATAGTTACTAGCCTTGTTTCTCTGTGTCTCTGTTAACTGCTTTAAAATTTTTTCTTTTTATTGTTGGTTTTCAGCAATTTTGATTATACTGTGCCTTGACATTGCCCACTTGAGCCCTTTGCACTCGATTTCCTTATGTCTTTTTTTTTTTTTTTCCTTTTGGTTCAGTAAGTCGCTTCTTACCAAGAGACAATCTTGAGAGTCCCTTGGACTGCAAGGAGATCAAACCAGTCAATTCTAAAGGAAATCAACCCCGACTATTCATTGGAAGGACTGATATTGAAGCTCTAATACTGTGGCCACCTAATACGAAGAGCCAACCCTTTGGAAAAGACCCTAATGTTCGGAAAAATTAAGGGCAGGAGGAGAAAGGGGTGACAGAGGATGGCAGGTTGGATGGCATCACTGACTCAATGGACAGGCATTTGAGCAAACTCTGGGAGATAGTGAAGGACAGGGATGCTTTGGGTTCCAAAAAGTTGGACACGACTTAGTGACTAAACAACAAGTCTCGTCTGAGATTTAAGCTCCCTCCTTTTGGTAAAGCTCGCCAACTTAATTCAGTGTCTGTTTTTGTTTTCATCAAAGCATCATTCTTTGATATGTATACATTTGTTTTCTGAACCACAGGCTTTAATGTATGGAATCCCAATTTTCTAAATTCTCTCAAGAGGATCTTCCTTCTGGGACCCCAGCTAATTTAGTCTCTCCTCATGTACATTTTTAGCTAAATGGACTAACCAAAAATAATTTTGAACTCCAATGGCCATTATGGGGAAATTTCAACATCCCCAAACTTGTTTTTCTCAGCACTAAATTAGAAGACTGCAGCTCTAAAATTAAGCAGACTGAATGGGATCCCTACTTAATTGGAAACTGGAGGTTTATGAATGCATTCAATACTAAAATCTCCTCTTGCCAAAATACTATTTCTAAAGAAACCAACACAAGCCTACATTTGAAAGCAAACAAAAGGCCTCTTTTCCTGAGGCCTCTTTTCCTCCTCGCCCACCTTCTTTGTCTATGGTGCCATCTTCCTCTTTCCCTTCTGTGTCATCCCCACCTCCTCTATACTAAATCTATTCTAAATCTCTCATTGAACTTTTATTTTTCCTCGAACCTCTCCTAACTTTTTCCTTCCCTGAATCTATAAAAATATGTCCCTTTAAAATCAGACCTTTTAAGGATCCAAATGTTTCTTATGTTCCCTGAACTAAAACTAGGAGCCATAGTCAAAAATTTTCCTAAAGTATCTAAGTATCCCCACAGATTTGATGAGGAGTGTAATATAGTCATTTAAACATATCAGTTTCATTTCTCTGACTTATATCAGCTAGTTCCTATGCTTGTTCAGTGAAGGCTAGATCCAGCACCGAATGGAAATTGCTAATTGTGATGCTCTCAGGAAGTCTTTAAAATTACAATCTGGGGGAAAACCACTGTTGCTTATTATATGATCAGAATCAGGAAATTGCCAGATAACTCCATTTCCCAAAGCCAGCTGAGAGAAACAAAATTCAAGCTTGTACCCAGAAGCCCAATGAGCTGTTCATGGTTGTTATTGCCAGCTCCAAATTGTCTTAAAAAAAAAAAAATTCTAGTCTTCCTTTGAATGTTGAATCCATTCAGGTGGCCTTTAACACTATGTTGGTTCATGGGCTAAACCAGGATCTTTCTCTTCAAGTTAAAAGCATCAGGATGAATGGGAAATTACATCTTCTCCATTTTTAATTAATTTAGCCAACCAGTTCACCCACACCCCGGATGATTCAACTAAAAGCCCACTAAAATCCTCAATTTTCAACTCTAGCAAATAGAGGTCCCTAAACAAACTTTAAACCTCCTTTGTCATCATTACAAACAGCAAGGATGTTAGAAGAAAGCCTATTGCCAAGGTGCCTTCAGCCTTCTATCCAGCCTTTCAAATGCCCTCCTAACCCCCAATGATAGGACTCAGAAATTACAGAGTTTTCTCAAGACTTCCATTTAGTCAACTTGAAGAAGCCACTTTCCAGATTGGGAATGAATCTCTCTGTGTTTTTACTGACTCTGGAGCTATGCTCTTGGTGCTCAAATACTAAGATTTCTTACAAAAATATCATGCTGGAATTTCATTCTCCAAAAAGGGGAAATAACTCTAGAATTTGATAGCAGCAAGGAAAATGGACAACTAGCCAAAACAAATGATCCTTCAACATCTTTTATTTGTTCTGTTTCTGATGATTCTAGAACTAATTCTAAGGACTAGTTGTTTGTCTCTATTGATCCACTACCACCCTCCTTAAGGGCAACATCCTTAAAACATTAGTATAATCCAAGGTGCAACTTCTATTAAGTTGATTCCTCAAAGCCTCTCCCCAGAATTAATAGTAATAAATATTCTATCAATATGGAGGCCCTACATACCACTAAGCCAAAATCAGAATACGATAAGGCTCGGGCCTCATTTTCCCCCATACTAGTTCCTGCAGCACCCCTATTTTACCTGTCAAGGAACTCAGTGGCTAAGAATGGAGACTTTTTTCCAAGACTTCTGAGCCATAAACGATATTGCTACCTTCATCACCTTGTTCCCAATCCCCATATTTTACGAGCCTCTATCCTCACTGAAAGCAAATTTTTCACTGTGGCTGATTAATGCAGTGCTTTCTTTAGCATCTCCATGGATAAAGGTAAGTCAATATCTCTTTGCCTCTATTTGGGAATGACAACAACAAGCATGGATGGTAACGTCCCAGGGTTTTACTGAAAGTCCTTCTTCTCGAACCTTAAAAACTGAGATGATATAAATTTCCTGGAAGCTCTACTTTATTACAACATGTAGACAATTTGCTTCTCTACCCAGCTTCCCTGGTGGCTCAGATGGTAAAGAATCTGCCTGCAATGTCAGAGACCTGGGTTTGATCCTTGGGTTGAAAAGATCCCCTGGAGAATGGAATGGCTACCCATTCCAGTATTCTGGCCTGGAGAATTCCATGGAAAGAGGAGCCTGGCAAGCAGGCTACAGTCCATGGGGTTGCAAAGAGTTGGACACGATTTGGCAACTTTCACTTTCACCCTGTTTCCCAAGTCTCCTCTCCGGAAGATGGCAGTCACCTGTTAAAACTTTTAGCCTCAAAGGAACATAAAGTTTCTAAGGAGAAACTACAGTTTATTCAGACCCAATTTTAGCATTTGGGGCCCTAATCTCAGAAGAGAAGAGAAGCAAAGGGGAAAGGGAACGATACACCAAACTGAATGTAAATTTCCAAAGAAAAGAAAGGAGAGATAAGAAAGGCTTCCTAAATGAACAATGCAAAAAAAAATAGAGGAAAAACAATCAAATGGGAAAGAATAAAGATATCTTCAAGAAAATTAGAGATACCAAGGGAACATTTCATGCAAAGATAGGCACCATAAAGGACAGAAATTGTAGGGACCTAACAGAAGCAAAAGATATTAAGATGGTGGGCAAGAATACACAGAAGAACTATACAAAAAAGTTCTAATGACCCAGAAAACCATGATGGTGTGATCAATCACATAGAGCCAGACCTCCTGGAGTGTGAAGTCAAGTGGGCCTTACGAAGCATTACAACGAACAAAGCTAGTGGAGGTGAGGAATTCTAGCTAAGCTATTTCAAATCCTAAAAGATGATGTTAAAAGTGCTACACTCAATATGTCAGCAAATTTGGAAAACTCAGCAGTAGCCACAGAACTGGAAAACGTCAGTTTTCATTCCAGTCCCAAAGAAGGGCAATGCCAAAGAATGTTCAAACTATTGCACAATTATACTCATTTCACTTGCTAGCAAGGTAATGCTCAAAATACTTCAAGCTAGGCTTCAATGGTATATGAACTGAGAACTTCTGGACGTATAAGCTGGATTTGGAAAAGGCAGAGGACCCAGACATCAAATTGCCAACATCCATTGGATCATAGAAAAAGCAAGAGAATTCCAGAAAAATATCTACTTCTGTTTCATTGACTATGTTAAAACCTTTGCCCGTGTGGACACAACAAATGGCGGAAAATTCTTCAAGAGATGGAAATACCAGGCCATCTTACCTACCTCCTGAGAAACCTGTATGCTGGTCAAGAAGCAACAGTTAGAACCAGACATGGAACAATGGACTGGTTTAAAATTGGGAAAGGAGTATGTCAAGGCTGTATATTGTCACCCTGCTTAAATCTATGCAGAGTACATCATGCGAAATGCTGGGCTGGAAGAAGCACAAGCTGGAATCAAGACTGCTGGGAGAAATATCAATAACCTCAGATATGCAGATGATACTACCCTTATGGCAGAAAGTGAAGAGAAACTAAAAGAGTCTTGATGAAGGTGAAAGAGGAGAGTGAAAAAGCTGGCTTAAAACTCAACATTCAAAAAACAAAGATCATGGCATCTGGTCTCATCACTTCATGGCAAATAGACGGGGAAACAATGGAAACAGTGAGACTTTATTTTTTTGAGCTCCAAAATCACTGCAGATGGTGACTGCAGCCATGAAATTAAAAGATGCTTGCTCCTTGGAAGAAAAACTATGTCTAGACAAACCTAGACAGCATATTAAAAAGCAGAGAAATTACTTTGCTGGCAAAGGTCTGTCTAGTCAAAGCTATGGTTTTTCTAGTAGTCATGTATGGATATGAGAGTTGGATCATTAAAATAGGCTGAGAGCTCAAGAACTGATGCTTCAAACTGTGGTGTTAGAGAAGACTCTTGAGAGTCCCTTGGACAGCAAGGAGATCAAACAAATCAACCCTGGTTTGATCAGGAAATCAACCCTGAAGATTCATAGGAAGGACTAATGTTAAAGATGAAGCTATAATACTTTGGCCACCTGATACAGAGTTGATTCACTGCAAAAGACCCTGATGCTGGGAAAGACTAAAGGCAGGAGGAGAAGAGGATGACAGAGGATGAGATGATTGGATGGTATCACTGACTCAGTGGGTATGAGTTTGAGCAAACTGGGGGAGATAGTGTAAGCAGGGAAGGCTAGCATGCTGCAGTCCATGGAGTCAAAAAGAGTCGGACATGACCCAGCGACTGAATAACCACTCAGAACAAGGACTGAACTGAGATCCAGATATGCATCATGGCATCCTGAATCTCCCAAAAACCAAAATCAAACCCCAACTACAAAGTTTTTTCAGATTGGCTGACTGTTGGCAGAACCAATTTCTGAACTTTCCTCTCCTGGCCCAGCCTTTATATACATTACTAAAGAACACCAAACTTGACCATATTGACTGAAAAGATCAAAATTGGTAATTTAATACCAGAAAGAAAAGCCTGATAAAAATTTCCCTGCCCTGAACCAACAGTAGAATAATGGAGGCAGAAGATAGGATAGATAAGTGAGGTAGAAGAGAATGGTAGAAATAAATGAAGCAGAGAAGAAAAAGGAAAAAAGAATTAAAAGAAATGAGAACAACCTCAGGGACCTCTAGGACAATGTGAAATGCCCCAACATTCGAATCATAGGAATCCCAGAAGAAGACAAAAAAAAAGGACATGAGAAAATACTCAAGGAGATAATAGCTGAAAACTTACCCAAAATGGGGAAGGAAATAGTCACACAAGTCCAAGAAACCCAGAGAGTCCCAAACAGGATAAACCCAAGGTGAAACACCCCCAGACACATATTAATCAAATTAACAAAGATCAAACACAAAGAACAAATATTAAAAGCAGCAAGGGAGAAACAACAAATAACACACAAAGGGATCCCCATAAGGATAACAGCTGATCTATCAATAGAAACTCTTCAGACCAAAAGGGAATGGCAGGACATACTTAAAGTGATGAAAGAGAATAACCTACAACCCAGATTACTGTACCCAGCAAGGATCTCATTCAGATATGAAGGAGAATTCAAAAGCTTTACAGACAAGCAAAAGCTGAGAGAATTCAGCACCACCAAACCAGCTCTTCAACAAATGCTAAAGGATCTTCTCTAGACAGGAAACACAGAAAGGCTGTATAAACGTGAACCCAAAACAACAAAGTAAATGGCAATGGGACCACACCTATCAATAATTACCTTAAATGTAAATGGGTTGAATGCCCCAACCAAAAGACAAAGACTGGCTGAATGGATACAAAAACAAGACCCCTATACATGCTGTCTACAAGAGACCCACCTCAAAACAAGGGACACATACAGACTGAAAGTGAAGGGCTGGAAAAAGATATTTCATGCAAATGGAAACCAAAAGAAAGCAGGAGTAGCAATACTCATATCAGATAAAATAGACTTTCAAATAAAGGCTGTGAAAAGAGACAAAGAAGGACACTACATAATGATCAAAGGATCAATCCAAGAAGAAGATATAACAATTATAAATATATATGCACCCAACATAGGAGCACCACAATATGTAAGGCAAATGCTAACAAGCATGAAAGGGGATATTAACAATAACACAATAATAGTGGGAGACTTTAATACCCCACTCACACCTATGGATAGATCAACTAAACAGAAAATTGACAAGGAAACACAAACTTTAAATGACACAATGGACCAGCTAGACCTAATTGATATCTATAGGACATTTCACCCCAAAACAATCAACTTCACCTTTTTCTCAAGTGCACACGGAACCTTCTCCAGGATAGATCACATCCTAGGCCATAAATCTAGACTTGGTAAATTTAAAGAAATTGAAATCATTCCAATCATCTTTTCTGACCACAATGCAGTAAAATTAGATCTCAATTACAGGAAAAAAACTATTAAAAATTCCAACATATGGAGGCTGAACAAAACACTTCTGAATAACCAACAAATCATAGAAGAAATCAAAAAAGAAATCAAAATATGCATAGAAATGAATGAAAATGTAAACACAACCACCTAAAACCTATGGGACACTGTAAAAGCAGTGCTAATGGGAAGGTTCATAGCATTACAGGCTTACCTCAAGAAACAAGAAAAAAGTCAAAGAAATAACCTAACTCTACACCTAAAGCAACTAGAAAAGGAATAAATGAAGAACCCCAGGGTTAGTAGAAGGAATGAAATCCTAAAAATTAGGGCAGAAATAAATGCAAAAGAAACAAAAGAGACCATAGCAAAAATCAGCAAAGCTAAAAGCTGGTTCTTCGAGAAGATAAATAAAATTGACAAACCATTAGCCAGACTCACCAAGAAACAAAGGGAGAAGAATCAAATCAACAAAATTAGAAATGAAAATGGAGAAATCACAACAGACAACACAGAAATACAAAGGATCATAAGAGACTGCTATCAGCAACTATATGCCAATAAAATGGAAGAAATGGACAAATTATTAGAAAAGTATAACTTTCCAAAACTGAACCAGGAAGAAATAGAAGATCTTAACAGACCCATCACAAGCAAGGAAATCGAAACTGTAATCAGAAATCTTCCAGCAAACAAAAGCCCAGGACCAGATGGCTTCACAGCTGAAGTCTACCAAAAATTTAGAGAAGAGCTAACACCTATCCTACTCAAACTCTTCCAGAAAATTGCAGAAGAAGGTAAACTTCCAAACTCATTCTATGAGGCCACCATCACCCTAATACCAAAACCAGACAAAGATGCCACAGGAAAAAAAAAAACTACAGGCCAGTATCACTGATGAACATAAATGCAAAAATCCTTAACAAAATTCTAGCAAACAGAATCCAACAACACATTAAAAAGATCATACATCATGACCAAGTGGACTTTATCCCAGGAATGCAAGGATTCTTTAATACCCACAAATCAATCAATGTAATACACCACATTAACAAATTGAAAGATAAAAACCATATGATTATCTCAATAGATGCAAAAACAGCATTTAACAAAATTCAACATCCATTTATGATAAAAAAAAACTCTCCAGAAAGCAGGAATAGAAGGAACACACCTCAAAATAATAAAAGCTATATATAACAAACCCACAGCAAACATTATCCTCAATGGTGAAAAATTGAAAGTATTTCCTCTAAAGTCAGGAACAAGGCAAGGGAGCCCACTCTCACCACTACTATTCAACATACTTTTGGAAGTTTTGGCCAGAGCAATCAGAGCAGAAAAAGAAATAAAAGGAATCCAGATTGGAAAAGAAGTGAAACTCTCACTGTTTGCAGATGACATGATCCTCTACATAGAAAACCCTAAAGACTCTACCAGAAAATTGCTAGAGCTAATCAATGAATATAGTAAAGTTGCTGGATATAAAATTAACAGACAGAAATCCCTTGCATTCCTATACACTAACAGTGAGAAAACAGAAAGAGAAATTAAGGAAACAATACCATTCACCACTGCAACGAAAAGAATAAAATACGTAGGAATGTATCTACCTAAAGAAACAAAAGACCTATATATAGAAAACTATAAAACACTGATGAAAGAAATCAAAGAGGACACAAATGGATGTTCATGGATTGGCAGGATCAGTATAGTGAAAGTGAGTATACCACCCAAAGCAATCTCTAGATTCAATGCAATCCCTATCAAGCTACCAACAGTATTTTTCACAGAACTAGAACAAATAATTTCACAATTTGTATGGAAACACAAAAAACCTCGAAGAGCCAAAGCAATCTTGAGAAAGAAGAATGGAACTGGAGGAATCAACCTGCCTGACTTCAGACTCTACTACAAAGCTACAGTCATCAAGACACTATGGTACTGGCACAAAGACAGAAATATAGATCAATGGAACAAAATAGAAAGCCCAGAGATAAATCCACACAACTATGGACACCTTATCTTTGACAAAGGAGGCAAGAATATACAATGGAGAAAAGACAATCTCTTTAACAAGTGGTGCTGGGAAAACTGGTCAACCACTTGTAAAAGAATGAAACTAGAACACTTTCTAACACCATACACAAAAACAAACTCAAAATGGATTAAAGATCTAAATGTAAGACCAGAAACTATAAAACTCCTAGAGGAAAACATAGACAAAACACTCTATGACCCACCTCCTAGAGTAATGGAAATAAAAGCAAAAATAAACAAATGAGACCTAATTAAACTTAAAAGCTTTTGCACAATGAAGGAAACTATAAGCAAGGTGAAAAGACACCCTTCAGAATGGGAGAAAATAAAAGCAAATGAAGCAACGGACAAAGGATTAATCTCAAAAATATACAAGCAACACCTGAAGCTCAATTCCAACCAAAAAGTGGGCCAAAGAACTAAACAGACAGTTCTCCAAAGAAGACATACAGATGGCTAACAAACACGTGAAAAGATGCTCAACATCACTCATTATCAGAGAAATGCAAATCAAAACCACAGTGAGGTACCATCTCATGCTGGTCAGAATGGCTGCTATCCAAAAATCTACAAACAATAAATGCTGGAGAGGGTGTGAAGAAAAGGGAACCCTCTTACACTGTTGGTAGGAATGCAAACTAGTATAGCCACTATGGAGAACAGTGTGGGAATTCCTTAAAAAACTGGAAATAGAACTGCCATACAACCCCACTGCTAGACATACACACCGAGGAAACCAGAATTGAAAGAGACACGTGTACCCCAGTGTTCATCGCAGCACTGTTTATAATAGCCATGACATGGAAGCAACCTAGATGTCCATCAGCAGATGAATGGATAAGAAAGCTGTGGTACATAAACACAATGGAATATTACTCATCCATTAAAAAGAATATATTTGAATCAGTTCTAATGAGGTGGATGAAACTGGAGCCTATTATACAGAGTAAAGTAAGCCAGAAAGAAAAACACCAATACAGTATACTAACACATATATATGGAATTTAGAAAGATGGTAATGATTACCCTCTGTGCGAGACAGCAAAAAAGATACAGATGTATAGAACAGTCTTTTGGACTCTGTGGGAGAAGGCAAGGGTGTGACGATCTGAGAGTATAGCATTGAAACATGTATATTATCATATATGAAACAGATTGCCAGTCCAGGTTTGATGCATGAGACAGGGTACTCAGGGCTGGTGCACTGGGATGACCCAGAGGGTTGGGATGGGGAGGGAGGTGGGAGGGGGGGTTCAGGATGGGGAACACATGTAAATCCATGGCTGATTCATATCAATGTATGGCAAAAACCACTACAATATTGTAAAGTAATTAGCCTCCAACTAAAATAAATAAATTTTTTAAAAAAAGAAAGTTTTGGGAAGATGGAATTATGAAGTTGCCTGAAAAATGGCACAAGGTAGTGGAACAAAACTGTGAATGCGTTGTTCAATAAAGTTAGTGGTAAAAATGAAAAAAAATTTCCTGCCCTTGAACACCTTAATTATCAATGTCCCCCTCTCCTCTTCATATATGAGAAGGATGGAAGCACCCTTGGAGTATTTACCCAAAAACATGTGGGTTACCATTGCCCTATAGAGTACTACAGTCAGCAGTTAAGTACTGCTCTTAAGTACACTATTAAGTACTAGAGTATAGCATTGGTTCAAGGATACCTCCTTCATTTCAGTCATTCCTGCCACTGTCCTTTTAGTTAAGGCCACTGAAGAAATAGCCATGGGATCCTCTCTAACCATCTTTGTATCCCATGCAGTAGAAGCCCTCCTGAATTCTCAGCACACTCAACACCTTTCAGCCAGCTGTCTCACCTCTTGCTAACCACTCCTCATGTAACTCACTGTAATACTTTAACCCTGCCCTCCTCCTTCCCTCTTCTAAAAATTATACTCCTTGTGACTGGTAGACTCTAACAGATCACTTTTTGACCCCTCACAATGATTTACAGCAAACTTGGCTAACCAATGCTGAGTTCTCATCGTTTACCAATGCTCTGTATTTAACGTGGAAAAGTGGTGAACTTTGAGCTGGATATGTTGATGCAATTACTTTTGAAGTCACAGAGGCAGCATCTTTGCCTTTGGCTATCTTGGCCCAATAGGTTGAATCATATATTGTCACTTGAGCTTGTATTCTAGCCCTGGGCAAAGACATGTTTATTCCAGTAGTCTGTATGCCTTTGGAGTAGCCCATGGCTTCAGAATGCTATGGAAACAGGTTTCAACCTCATTTCTAATGGGAATAAAATGAAAAAAAAATGCTCTTATGTCCAAAACTTATTAGATGCCACTATCTTACTAGGCATTTTGGCTATTATTAAGGCCCCTAGGCATTCCAAACTTAACTCCCTGGAAACTAAAGGAAACCACCTCACTAATATTTCCACCAAGCATTCTGCTCGCAAAGGAACCAACAACCAAACTCTATTATGGTCCAAAGGGATATTTCTAGATAATCTAGAAAATTTGACTAGGGGCTTCCCTAGTGACTCAGACAATAAAGAATCTGCCTGTAATTCAGGAGACCTGGGTTCGATCCCTGGATCAGGAAGATCCCCTGGAAGAGGGACTGGCTACCCACGTCAGTATTCTTGCCTGGAGAATTCCATGGAGAGATGAGCCTTGCAGGCGACAGTCCACGGAATCGGAATCGCAAAGAGTCGAACGCAACTGAGCGACTAACACTTTCACTTTCACACCCAAAAGTCAACCCCAGAAAAGGAAAAAAAAAAATTATTGGAATTTATTGGAAATCTAATAAAAAGAGAACTCTGATTTGAGGCAAATACTAACCCAGTCCTTCCAGAGACTCTAAGATTCTCATTACTGATCATTGCACATACATTAAACCATTAGTCTGTGGATAAAGTGATGACATTTATGAATTAATACTGGTGGGGAAATATTAATAAGGCTAGAAGGAGTGTCTACTTTGCTTGCTCTGCCTTCCCAAAATATAATCCAGGGAAACATGTCCACACTGCTGCTGAGTAAATTGCCAAATGGACCATTTGAAGTTTGGCAAATGGATTTTATGCAGCTTCTTTGTCTCAGGGATATAAATATATGATTTAGTCACGGTTTGTTTTTCCACTTGGTGTTAATCTTTCCATGTAGATAAGCTACTACCATTTTGGTGGCTAAAATACTATCATAAAGATTATCCCTAGCTGGGGAACCCTTCTTGAGCTCCATAGTGACTGGGAAACCAATTTTACTGGTCAAATATTATTTCAAGTGTGTGTTGTTTGGCCAGTTATATAGCACTTTCCACTGTGCTTATAATCATTCTTAAATTAGTCTTTAGGACTAGATGAAAGAACTAATGATGTCATCAAAATACAGTTGACAAAATTTATAGAAACCCTCCAAATCCGTTGACCAAAGGCATTGCTACTGGTCCTTCTAAATCTCAGATCTACCCTCTCTGGAACTCACAAACTCCCACCCTTTGAGATAATTGCTGGGTGCCCCATGCATCTAGGTCCTGCCTCTTTTGGTCCACAACTAATAAAAGGAGATAGACTTCAATATTGCAAAGGTCTAATCACATGCACTAAAAATAACCAGGCTTTAGCAGAACAATCTTTCCCCAGCAGTCTTTGCACAGTATGCTCCCAAAAGAGGAAGACCTCAAATACCACATTTTGCAGCCTAGAGGTTTCATCTCTCAGAAAAGATACCTCCAGAAAAATTCTCATCAACCCCAATGGAAAGACCCCTGTGGGATACTGATAACCAATCCTTATGCTGGTACACTCCTGGGAGTGGACTCGTGTGTCACATCTAAACAGAGCACCAAACCTTGACTGAGCCTGTATACCAAGTGCTGACCTGAAAATAAAGATTTTTGGGAATTGAAGCAGATGATAGCTGAAGGAGGTGGCTCTTGCAAGGTGACTGTACCAGATCTGCATACATTTTCTCCTCACTATTGCTTCTTAGCTTGTTTTCTCCCTTTCTTTCTTGGAAAGACAATGCTCTTATCCACATTTTCCCAATGTACTGCAAAAGGGAGGAATCTTCCTGAATGTTAGATCAGTCACCAGAAACTCTGTTCACTATGGCATAGACCACTTGGTCTTACATGTAGCCAATTTCTCTTTAGTCCCACATGCCAATGCCAGTTATACCTGTGAGCCTATGGATGTTAGCTACTGGGTTAGGCTGTTATGATCAAAGCTTGGTTTAATCTTTCCCCATTCATAACCATACTAGCTCAACTAAACACCTCCACTCTTGTTAATTACATGACTGTTGTTCCCCCACATCTTTCCTTTATCTAAACATGATGTGTCCCCCCTGCATCCAAAGGAAATACAAACAGGCTAACTCTTCTTTACAAGGCTTCCAGGAAAGATCTTTTAGGATGGAATGGCATCTCACAGAATGTCATCCCATTTCCTCTGATCTTTGGCTTAAAAGGTTAATCGAGAAATTACAGCTAATGGGTCTATCAATAACTAGATCTTAGCTAGGGTTCTCTGCACTACAACTGGTTTCATTTTTGTCTTCAGTGAACAGCATCTCCCATGGGAATATGAATGTTTATATAACTGGTGAACTGGAGGCCAGTGCTTATTAGGACATTTAACTGTCTCTGTTAACATACATAACAAATCAGAAGTCTCTTACTGTCCCACCCTATTAAGCCTCTGTGGCTGTCTTAAATGGAAACTTCTAGGAGGCATTCATGACTCCAGATTGCCTCTGAAGGGAGAGTGTTTCTTCCTTGGGTTGCAGTAAGTGCCAGTGAACGTATTATCAGAAATCCTTCCCTAACATTAGGAGAGCTGTCTGATTCCCCAGTCAAAGCAAAAATGACCCAACAAAAATTACTTGTTGGCTAAACTGGTGCAGACTGGTTCCAAATAGGAAAAGGAGTACGTCAAGGCTGTATATTGTCACCCTGCTTATTTAACTTATATGCAGAGTACATCATGAGAAACGCTGGCCTGGAGGAAACACAAGCTGGAGTCAAGATTGCTGGGAGAAATATCAATAACCTCAGATATGCAGATGACATCATCCTTATGGCAGAAAGTCAAGAAGAACTAAAGAGGCTCTTGATGAAAGTGAAGGAAGAGAACAAAAAAGTTGGCTTAAAGCTCAACATTCAGAAAACTAAGATCATGGCATACGGTCCCATCACTTCATGGCAAATAGATGGGGAAACAGTGGAAACAGTAGCTGACTTTATTTTTCTGGGCTCCAAAATCACTTCAGATGGTGACTACAGCCATGAAATTAAAAGACGCTTACTCCTTGGAAGGAAAGTTATGACCAACCTAGACAGCATATTAAAAAGCAGAGACATGAGGGAGGAGCCAAGATGGCGGAGGAATAGGATGGGGAGACCACTTTCTCCCCTACAAATTCATTGAAAGAACAATTGAATGCTGAGCAAACTTCACAAAACAACTTCTGATCGCTAGCAGAGGACATCAGGCGCCCAGAAAAGCAGCCCATTGACTTCGAAAGGAGGTAGGACAAAATATAAAAGATAAAAAGAGAGACAGAAGAGCTAGGGACGGAGACCCGTCCCGGGAAGGGAGTCTTAATAGAGAAAGTTTCCAAACACTAGGAAACCCTCACACTGGCAGGTCTGGGGGAAGTTTTCGAATCTTGGAGGGCAACCTAACTGGGAGGAAAAATAAAAACCACAGATTACGTGCCTAAAAGCAACTCCCAGCAGAAAAGTACCCCAGAGGCCCGCATCCGCCACCAGCAAGTGGGGGAGGAATGGAGAAGAGCGGGAGGCATTGCTTAGGGTAAGGACCCGGCCCGAATGCCCTGAGGGCAATTGGAGGGAGCTTTCGTGAGATAGCAACTTAAACTGTGGGATAGCAAGAGAGAGAGAGAAAATTAACTGGCCCGAACACACTGCCGGCCATTCGCAGGACAAAGGGACTGAGCAAGTCCAGAGAAGAGCAAGCTGGCAGCGGACCAGCCCATCCCAGCCGGAGGCAGAAGGCAGGGGGGAGGGGAAAGGGGCAAACTCTGCCCCAGAGAGACGGCATCCCCTACCACAATGCAAACAGGCCTCCAGTTTCTAACCAAAGACTTCCTGAGATTCTGGATGGTCGACATCCGCCAGGAGGGACACGGCTAAACACAAGGCGCACGCACCCAACCGGTGCGGGTGGAAACTGAGGCTGGGGCCGCGGAGGGGAGAAGGCGCACCGCACCCAGGGAGAGTGCGCCCGTCAAGCTCCTGGCTGCCTGAGCTGCCTGGGCTGGGGAAGGCACAAAACGCAGGTGCAACCAAGTCCGCACTTTTGTGGAATACCCGAAAACTGGAACCGCACGCAAGACAGGGCCCGCTCCATATAGAGCAGCCGGGAGCCTGAGCAGTGTAGATGGGGAAAGCACACACCTGTGAGCGGGGCAAACCCAGTGTGGCCGGAACACTGTGAGTGCTACCCACACACAGCAATATCTGTCTGCAGCACCCCTCCCTCCCCGCAGCAGGACTGAACCAGTGAACATGAACAAGAGACCACCTCTGTCTGCCTGTGTCAGGGCGGAAATTAGACACTGAAGAGACCGGCAAACAGAAGCCAAATAAACAAAGGGAACTGCTCAGAAGGGACCGGTGCAACAGATTAAAATCCCTGTAGATAACAGCGACTACACCAGAAGGGGCCTGTAGATATTGAGAAGTGTAAGCTGGAACGAGGAGCTATCTGAAACTGAACCGAACCCACACTGACCGCAACAGCTCCAGAGAAATTCCTAGATATATTTTCACCTTTTTTTTTTTAATTAAAAAAATTTTTTTTCCTTTTCTTTTTTATTTTTTCTCTTTTATTTTCTTTTAAAATTCCCTATTACTCCCCCATTACTCCTTAACTTTCATTTTCATTTATTTTTATGATTTTTTTAATTAAGAAAAAAATTTTTTTTCTTGGTTTTTTTCTTGTTTTTTTTTTCTCTTATTTTCTTTTAAAGTCCTCTATTACTCCTTAATTTTCATTTTCATTTCACTATAACCTTGCAAAAAAAAAAGAGAAGCCCTATTTTTAAACCGAACTTCATATATATTTCTAAAATTTTTTGTGTTTTTGTTTTTAATATTGTATTTTTAAGAGTCTAACCTCTACTCTAGATTTTTAATATTTGTTTTTCAGTATGTGATATAAATTTTGGACATTTAAGAATCCAATATTCAGTTCCCAATTTTATTCAGGAGTGTGTTGATTACTCTCTCCCACTTTTGACTCTCTGTTTTCTACCTCAGAACACCTCTGTTTCCTCCCTTCCCCTTTTCTTCCCAATCCAATTCTGTGCATCTTTGTGGGTGTCTGGGCTACAGAGAACACTTTGGGAACAGAGAACTGCGTAGATCTGTCTCTCTCCTCTTGAGTCCCCCTTTTTCTCCTCCTGCTCATCTCTATCTCCCGTCTCCCTCTCCTCTTTTTCATGTAACTCTGTGAACCTCTCTGGGTGTCCCTCACGGTGGAGAATCTTTTCACCATTAACCTATAAGTTTTATTATCAGTGCTGTATAGTTGGCTAAGTCTTGAGACTACTAGAACAGTAAAACTGAAATCCAGAGGCAGGAGACTTAAGCCCAAAACCTGAGAACACCAGAAAACTCCTGACTACACAGAACATTAAGTAATAAGAGACCATCCAAAAGCCTCCATACCTACACTGAAACCAACCACCACCCAAGAGCCAATAAGTTCCAGAGGAAGACATACCATGCAAATTCTCAAGCAACACAGGAACATAGCCCTGAGCATCAACATACAGGCTGCCCAAAGTCACACCTAACACATAGACCCATCTCAAAACTCATTACTGGACACTCCATTGCACTCCAGAGAGAAGAAATCCAGTTCCATGCACCAGAACACCGATGCAAGCTTCCCTAACCAGGAAACCTTGACAAGCCAATCGTCCAACCCCACCCACTGGGTGAAACCTCCACAATAAAAAGGAACCACAGACCACCAGAATACAGAAAGCCCACTCCAGACACAGCAATCTAAACAAGATAAAAAGGCAGAGAAATACCCAACAGGTAAAGGAACATGAAAAATGCCCACCAAGTCAAACAAAAGAGGTGGAGATAGGGAATCTACCTGAAAAAGAATTTAGAATAATGATAATAAAAATGATCCAAAATCTTGAAAACAAAATGGAGCTACAGATAAATAGCCTGGAGACAAAGATTGAGAATATGCAAGAAATGTTCAATAAGGACCTAGAAGAAATAAAAAAGAGTCAATTAAAAATGAATAATGCAATAAATGAGATTAAAAAACACTCTGGAGGGAACCAAGAGTAGAATAACGGAGACAGAAGATAGGATAAGTGAGGTAGAAGATAAAATGGTGGAAATAAATGAAGCAGAGAGGAAAAAAGAAAAAAGAATCAAAAGAAATGAGGACAACCTCAGGGACCCCTGAGACAATGTGAAATGCCCCAACATTCAAATCATAGGAGTCCCAGAAGAAGAAGACAAAAAGAAAGGCCATGAGAAGATACTTGAGGAGATAATAGCTGAAAACTTACCCAAAATGGGGAAGGAAATAGCCACCCAAGTCCAAGAAACCCAGAGAGTCCCAAACAGGATAAACCCAAGGTGAAACACCCCAAGACACATATTAATCAAATTAACAAAGATCAAACACAAAGAACAAATATTAAAAGCAGCAAGGGAGAAATAACAAATAACACACAAAGGGATTCCCATAAGGATAACAGCTGATCTATCAATAGAAACCCTTCAGGCCAGAAGGGAATGGCAGGACATACTTAAAGTGATGAAAGAGAATAACCTACAACCTAGATTACTGTACCCAGCAAGGATCTCATTCAGATATGAAGGAGAATTTAAAAGCTTTACAGACAAGCAAAAGCTGAGAGAATTCAGCACCACCAAACCAGCTCTTCAACAAATGCTAAAGGATCTTCTCTAGACAGGAAACACAGAAAGGCTGTATAAACGTGAACCCAAAACAACAAAGTAAATGGCAATGGGACCACACCTATCAATAATTACCTTAAATGTAAATGGGTTGAATGCCCCAACCAAAAGACAAAGACTGGCTGAATGGATACAAAAACAAGACCCCTATACATGCTGTCTACAAGAGACCCACCTCAAAACAAGGGACACATACAGACTAAAAGTAAAGGGCTGGAAAAAAATATTTCACGCAAACGGAGACCAAAAGAAAGCAGGAGTTGCAATACTCATATCAGATAAAATAGACTTTCAAATAAAGGCTGTGAAAAGAGACAAAGAAGGACACTACATAATGATCAAAGGATCAATCCAAGAAGCTATAACAATTATAAATATATATGCACCCAACATAGGAGCACCACAATATGTACGGCAAATGCTAACAAGCATGAAAGAGGAAATTAATAGTAACACAATAATAGTGGGAGACTTTAACACCCCACTCAGAACCATGGATATATCAACTAAATAGAAATTGACAAGGAAACACAAACTTTAAATGACACAATGGACCAGCTAGACCTAACTGATATCTATAGGACATTTCACCCCAAAACAATCAACTTCACCTTTTTCTCAAGTGCACACGGAACCTTCTCCAGGATAGATCACATCCTGGGCCATAAATCTAGTCTTGGTAAATTAAAAAAATTGAAATCATTCCAGTCATCTTTTCTGACCACAGTGCAGTAAGATTAGATCTCAATTACAGGAAAAAATTATTAAAAATTCAAACATATGGAGGCTAAATAACACACTTCTGAATAACCAACAAATCATAGAAGAAATCAAAAAAGAAATCAAAATATGCATAGAAATGAATGAAAATGTAAACACAACAACCTAAAACCTATGGGACACTGTAAAAGCAGTGCTAATGGGAAGGTTCATAGCATTACAGGCTTACCTCAAGAAACAAGAAAAAAGTCAAAGAAATAACCTAACTCTACACCTAAAGCAACTAGAAAAGGAATAAATGAAGAACCCCAGGGTTAGTAGAAGGAATGAAATCCTAAAAATTAGGGCAGAAATAAATGCAAAAGAAACTAAAGAGACCATAGCAAAAATCAACAAAGCTAAAAGCTGGTTTTTTGAAAAAATAAACAAAATTGACAAACCATTGCAAGACTCATTAAGAAACAAGGGAGAAGAACCAAATTAACAAAATTAGAAATGAAAATGGAGAGATCACAACAGACAACACAGAAATACAAAGGATCATAAGAGACTACTACCAGCAGCTCTATGCCAATAAAATGGACAACTTGGAAGAAATGGACAAGTTCTTAGAAAAGTATAACTTTCCAAAACTGAACCAGAAAAAAAATAGAAGATCTTAACAGTCCCATCACAAGCAAGGAAATCGAAACTGTAATCAGAAATCTTCCAGCAAACAAAAGCCCAGGACCAGATGGCTTCACAGCTGAATTCTACCAAAAATTTAGAGAAGAGCTAACACCTATCCTACTCAAACTCTTCCAGAAAATTGCAGAAGAAGGTAAACTTCCAAACTCATTCTATGAGGCCACCATCACCCTAATACCAAAACCAGACAAAGATGCCACAAAAAAAGAAAACTACAGGCCAATATCACTGATGAACATAGATGCAAAAATCCTTAACAAAATTCTAGCAAACAGAATCCAACAGCATATTAAAAAAATCATACACCATGATCAAGTAGGCTTTATCCCAGGAATGCAAGGATTCTTTAATATCCGCAAATCAATCAATGTAATACACCACATTAACAAATTGAAAGATAAAAAGCATATGATTATCTCAATAGATGCAGAAAAAGCATTTAACAAAATTCAACATCCATTTATGATTAAAACTCTCCAGAAAGCAGAAATAGAAGGAACATACCTCAACATAATAAAAGCTATATATGAGAAACCCACAGCAAGCATTACCCTCAATGGTGAAAAATTGAAAGCATTTCCCCTGAAATGAGGAACAAGACAAGGGTGCCCACTCTCTCCACTACTATTCAACATAGTTTTGGAAGTTTTGGCCACAGCAATCAGAGCAGAAAAAGAAGTAAAAGGAATTCAGATAGGAAAAGAAGAAGTGAAACTCTCGCTGTTTGCAGATGACATGATCCTCTACATAGAAAACTCTAAAGACTCTACCAGAAAACTACTAGAGCTAATCAATGAATATAGTAAAGTTGCAGGATATAAAATTAACAGACAGAAATCCCTTGCATTCCTATACACTAACAATGAGAAAACAGAAAGAGAAACTAAACAAACAATACCATTCACCATTGCAACAAAAAGAATAAAATACTTAGGAGTATATCTACCTAAAGAAACAAAAGACCTATATATAGAAAACCAAAAAACACTGATGAAAGAAATCAAAGAGGACACAAACAGATGGAGAAATATACCGTGTTCATGGATTGGAAGAATCAATATTGTCAAAATGGCTATTCTACCCAAAGCAATCTATAGATTCAATGCAATCCCTATCAAGCTACCAAGAGTATTTTTCACAGAACTAGAACAAATAATTTCACAATTTGTATGGAAATTCAAAAAACCTCGAATAGCCAAAGTAATCTTGAGAAAGAAGAATGGAACTGGAGGAATCAACCTGCCTGACTTCAGACTATACTACAAAGCCACAGTCATCAAGACACTATGGTACTGGCACAAAGACAGAAATATAGATCAATGGAACAAAATAGAAAGCCCAGAGATAAATCCACGAACCTATGGACACCTTATCTTCGACAAAGGAGGCAAGAATATACAATGGAAAATAGACAACCTCTTTAACAAGTGGTCCTGGGAAAACTGGTCAACCACTTGTAAAAGAATGAAACTAGAACACTTTCTAACACCATACACAAAAATAAACTCAAAGTGGATTAAAGATCTAAATGTAAGACCAGAAACTATAAAACTCCTAGAGGAAAACATAGGCAAAACACTCTCCAACATAAATCACAGCAGGATCCTCTATGACCCACTTCCCAGAATATTGGAAATAAAAGCAAAACTAAACAAATGGGACCTAATGAAACTTAAAAGCTTTTGCACAACAAAGGAAACTATAAGCAAGATGAAAAGACAGCCCTCAGATTGGGAGAAAATAATAGCAAACAAAGCAACAGACAAAGGATTAATCTCAAAAATACACAAGCAACTCCTGCAGCTCAATTCCAGAAAAATAAATGACCCAATCAAAAAATGGGCCAAAGAACTAAACAGACATTTCTCCAAAGAAGACATACAGATGGCTAACAACCACATGAAAAGATACTCAACATCACTCATTATCAGAGAAATGCAAATCAAAACCACAATGAGGTACCATTACACGCCAGTCAGGATGGCTGCTATCCACAAGTCTACAAGCAATAAACGCTGGAGAGGGTGTGGAGAAAAGGGAACCGTCTTACACTGTTGGTGGGAACGCAAACTAGTACAGCCGCTATGGAGAACAGTGTGGAGATTTCTTAAAAAACTGGAAATAGAACTGCCATATGACCCAGCAATCCCACTCCTGGGCATACACACCAAGGAAACCAGATCTGAAAGAGACATGTGCACCCCAATGTTCATCGCAGCACTGTTTATAATAGCCAGGACATGGAAGCAACCTAGATGCCCATCCACAGACGAATGGATAAGGAAGCTGTGGTACATATACACCATGGAATATTACTCAGCCATTAAAAAGAATTCATTTGAATCAGTTCTAATGAGATGGATGAAACTGGAGCACACTATACAGAGTGAAGTAAGCCATAAAGATAAAGACCATTACAGTATACTACCACATATATATGGAATTTAGAAAGATGGTACTGATAACCCTATATGCAAAACAGAAAAAGAGACACAGATGTACAGAACAGACTTTGGGACTCTGTGGGAGAAGGCAAGGGTGGGATGTTTCAAGAGATCAGCATCGAAACACGTATATTATCTAGGGTGAAACAGATCACCAGCCCAGGTTGGATGCATGAGACAAGTGCTCTTGTCTCTTGTCTCGGGCCTGGTGCACTGGGATAACCCAGAAGGATCGGCTAGAGAGGGAGGTGGGAGGGGGGATCAGGATGGCGAATACATGTAAATCCATGGCTGATTCATGTCAATGTATGACAAAAACCACTGCAATACTGTAAAGTAATTAGCCTCCAACTAATAAAAATAAATGAAAAAATAAAAAAATAAAAAGCAGAGACATTACTTTGTCAACAAAGGTCTGTCTAGTCAAGGCTATGGTTTTTCCAGTGGTCATGTATGGATGTGAGAGTTGGACTGTGAAGAAAGCTGAGCACTGAAGAATTGATGCTTTTGAACTGTGGTGTTGGAGAAGACTCTTGAGAGTCCCTTGGACTGCAAGGAGATCCAACCAGTCCATCCTAAAGGAGATCTGTCCTGGGTGTTCATTGGTAAGACTGATGCTGAAGCTGAAACTCCAATACTTTGGCCACCTCATGCGAAGAGTTGACTCATTGGAAAAGACCCTGATGCTCAGAAAGATTGAGGGCAGGAGGAAAAGGGGATGACAGAGGATGAGATGGTTGGATGGCATCACTGACTCAATGGACATGGGTTTGGGTGAACTCCGGGAGTTAGTGATGGACAGAGAGGCCTGGCATGCTGTGGTTGATGGGGGTCACAAAGAGTCAGACATGACTGAGCAACTGAACTGAACTGAAGGCTAAAATATTTTTAGATGATCACACAGCTCTTGATTACCTGCTTTGTGAACAAGGAAGCATTTGTGTAATAACAAATACTACCTGTTGCACATGGACAGATGCCCCTGGAGGGGCAGAAACCCAAGATCAGAGAATAGCGCACTGGTTACAACAGTTTTCAGTTGGCTACCTTCAAGTCTAGAGTCCTGGTTTAAAACCATAATATACTCTGGATTTGTCATAAACTTTTAATTTTGCTTTGCATAATTGTTGTTAAGTTTTGTACCTACTGCTTGTCAAACACTTATAGAAACAATGTACTAATAAGGTGATGCTAGCTTAGTGCTTCAAGATGATCTCCAACATGACTTCTACAAGATACAGACTTTTGATAAGAAATGCCTGAGAGTTCTCTCTCCTACCTTTTCTTGTTACCCAAGTGTGAAGGGTATCCTTTCCCTCCAAAGTAGGATATGACAACCAGGAAAGGTTCTTTCTGGCATCAAATGAATAAAACCACTAAATATGGAAAACCTGACTCTTGATCAGTGATGCTTTAGAGGAAAGATCAAAAGGGTGAAATATGAAAATGAATAAAGGGAAACCTCATTCAAAATTGAGTCAGGAAATCCTGAATGGGGAGCTCTCACACAGATACCATTCCTTACAGCATACCTCAGCAGGAAGCTTACTTTACATACCCCAACAGAAAGAAGGAAAATATTCTCCTTGCCCAGCAACAGCCAGCCAATAAAACCCCAGGCAACTCAACCAATAAGATGCTGCCACAATCCTGAACTCTCGTTCTCCTCCAATGAGCTTTAACTCAAAACAGCCCCTCCCATCTTCCTTTCCTATGTAAAAAAGGATGCTTTTTCTTTGTTCTCTGGACTTGCCTATGAATTGCCATGTCCCAAATTTCAATTTCTCTGTTATTCCCAAATAAAGTGGATTTTGCTAGTTAAACCACTTACTTTTATGTTTTAAAAGTTGACCTTATTTTAATATCTTCATTAGTTACATCATCTCTTATTTCTGAGTATGTTCCTACTGAATGAGTTTTATTATGGCTATGGGTCATATTTTCCTGAGTTTTTGATTGCCATACACTGTAAATTTTACACTGTTGGTTTCTGGATTTTGAAGCATCCATTTAATTAGGATTTGATTTTGATATGCAGTTAAGGTACATATAATAAGTTAATGTTTTTGAGGCTTGTCTTTAAACTCTGTCTTGGCATGTCCAGAGCAGCCTTAGGCCAGGACTAACTTAGGCCCACAACTAAGGTGATACCCATTCTGAGTATTCTAATCAAGACCTCTTATATTGCAAGAGCTTTCCACTCATGCTATGAGAACACAAACTATTATATTTACATTCCTGTGTGAGTCCTGTGTTCTATTACTGTCTATCCTGTACTACTACTTTAAAAACTTGGATAGTTCTCTCTCACATGTACCTGGATCAATACTCAGCCAAAGATTTGTAGATCTCCAGAACTCTCTTCTGCAGAACTCCCTTTTCTCTGGTTCTCCATCCTACAAACTCTAGCTTCCTTTCCTCCCCAAATGCTGCTCATTGTCTCGTCAACCCAGTGAAAAAATCAGACTTATTTGCATTCCACCTTCCTATGCTGCAGACTAGACACTGTCTAGGGCTTCCCTGGTGGCTCAGTGGAAAAGAATCCACCTGCCAATGCAGCAGACACAGGTTTGATCCTTGGTCCGGGAAGATCCCACATACCATGGAGCAAGCCCATGTGTCACCAACTACTGAACCTGAGTAGTTCTCCAGAGCCCAAAAGTTGCAACTACTGAGTCCATGTGCTACAGCTACAGAAACCAGCATGTCCTTACCACAAGAAGAGAGGCCACCACATTGAGAAAATGGAGCACCGCAACTAGAGAGGAGCCCCCGTCGCCACAATTAGAGAAAAGCCCATGAAGCAACAAAGACCCAGCACAGCCAAAAATAAAGTAAAAATTATTTTAAAAAAATATATAGAAACTATCTGGTTACTAGTAAACTGGTGCAACTGTAGAGCTCAACTTGCTTGCTTCCTTTCTTTCATGGATCACAGTCCTATGATTCCTACTGTCCAACATCTGAAAGTATCTGCTTCTTTTTACTGCTTTTTATTTCTTTTCTAGGTATTTACTTGGCAGGATAGATCTGAACCCTGTTACTCCATCTTGGTCAGAAGTAGAGACCTATCACAGCTTTTATTGACCTTTTGGTTCTCTTAGCGGTCAGGCAGTGGTTCGACATTCTCCAAAGTAACATCCTCCAGAATGGAGAAAGCTAAGTTCCAGCTCAGCCAATAGAACCAGCAGGGCTACATTCTCCTAAGAGTAGGAAGAGGGTGTTGGGCAAAACACAGACAGTTCCTGGATGTCCCAGACAACATCTCTACCTCTAATTTCCTACTGTTCTAAAAAGTTCATTCCCTGATTTTGATTTTGCTGTTGTTGTTCAGTTGCTAAGTCATGTCTGATTCTTTGCAGCTCCATGGACTGCAGCCAGTCAGGCTCCTCTGTCCTCCACTCTCTCCTGGAGTTTGCTCAAATTCGTGTCCAAGTTCATGCCTTTGATTTAACACCATTTAAAAGAGTGGTTCAGATACCAAGTTTGCTTCAACTACAAGTCCACTTCTCCAAATATCTTAAAGCAAGGCTCTGTGGGAGTTAAAGTTTCTATCCTCTTATATCTGAAAATGTCTTTGTCATCACTCTTGACTGACAGTTTGAATTATCAAATTTCTATGTTCAAAGTCCCCCCCCGCCCGCCCCAGTGCTTTGAAAGTTTTTTTTTTTTTTTGGACTTTTTTCTAGAACTATTGTTATGGATGAGAAATCTAACGACAATATTTTCTCATTCCTTGTAGTGTTCTGTGTTTTCTTTATGGAAGTTTAATGATTTATTTTACTTTTCACAAGTTTCATCATGAGTTTTTATATGAGTTTTTAAAAATTAATGTTGTTTAGCATTAGATAAGCTTTTAAAATACGAAGACATAGGTCTTTAAAAAAATTTTTTCTCCCACATTGATAGTTACTTTCTATTCAGATAATGCCCATTCTCTCTAGTCTTTCCTCCTGAAAATATGTGTCCTAAGTGTCTTTTAAAACTTCTTTTATATTTTATGTCTTTTAATAGCTTGGTTCTGGGAGTTTTCCTCAGTTCCATCTTCCTGTTCATTAATTTGCATTTCATCTGTATTCTGTCTGCCATTTAGCCCGTCTGCTGAGGTTTTTAAATTTAAAATGTAGTTTTTATTTCTAAGATGTTTTTTTGGCTATTTTGCTTTACTAGGTTAATGTGTATGTTTCAACACCTATTTTTGTTGATTTTATTTTTCTCTTTGAAAATATTAAATGTATTTATTTAACATTTTCTAACCTAGACTTCTATACTCTGTCAAGCATCTGCTGGATAGTTTCTCCCTTGGATTGTATGGGGATAATTTCACCTACTTTATAGAGTTGTGAGCATGAAATTAGATAATATAAAAATTTTCTCAGGCAAGTGGCTAGTACATACAATCAGTCTACTATGTTCTTTTAAACATTTTTCTCAAGTTATGTTACTATATTCCTTTCTTTCTCACTAGTATTCACATCCTAATCTTTTTCAGCCATCTATTACTTTATAAAGAAAGAAATGAAAAGTACACGTCACTCATTCCTCCTCCCAATTGTTTCCCTCTTCCATTTTTAATTGCCTCTGAGAGATTCTACAACATTTCTCAAGATCAGAAAGTGTCTATTGGTGTATCTATTGATTGACTAGCAGCAGCTTTTCTTATATTCTACATTTATTTAAGGGAAACCTAAACCTACTTACCATGTTAATAAACTGATTTCTCATGCCTAGCTGAAATGAATTACTTTTCTTTTTTCTCAATCATGCAATTATCTTATATTGAATGAATGCATGTAAAATGCTAGAACACTATGCCATGCACATAGTGAGTTCTCAGTAAAGTTGGCTGTTATTATTAACATCTTCATCTTTTTAAAAGGAATGATACTCAAAATTAATAATATTCTTTAAATAACTCATTCTACTAATATAACAACTTAGATTTTTTTTTTCTTCACCAGAGAACATAATGAAAAGAGTGATTTGAGGGCTCCTGTCTCTAACATTTAAAAAAGATGCAAAGAAAACTTTCTATAGATTTTTAAGGACTGTAAAATCAGAACTGTTCTCAAAGGCAGTAAGATCAGCTACATCAAATCCAACCCCTTCTGATCCTGTGCCTGCTTCTAGTATTTGATAAATATAATCTTGTAATCTGCCCTGAGAAAGTACCCTGAAACACACAGAAAAAATGTTTTGAGCATAAAGATATCCAAAATATCTTTTTATGTATACATGTTTAAAAATTAGAATTATCTTATGCAGTTGTTCAAATGATATTTAAAGACTCAGAGGAAATGGAAAATGGCTGTTACAATGTCAAAAGAAAACAATGGAATAATAAACTTGTATGGAGTGTTAGCTTAAATACTGGAATAGCACATAGAAAAAGAAGACTGAAGGAAATTCACCAAAATATTGACTATGATTGGTTTAGAGTGATCATTTCTATGTATTTTCCTGTATTTAAATTCTCTACAATGACTATTAATTGCTTGAATAATCAAGGAAATAGAAAAAAATCAATGGGCTAGTGTTAGCTGCATGACTTAAAAGTTGCTCAAATCAATTGAGACAAAGTATGTGAAAGTACATTGTAAACTATAAAGTAGTAAGGTAAATTATTGTTATTATCAATAAGTGAAGGGTCATATAATTCATCTTCTGAACTCTCATCTGGAGAGCTCTCTTTTTGGTCCATTTCATCTAATTTATATTTGTCAATATTGATGGGGTTCCAAAACACTTGGAAATTCTCCCTGAAGATAATAAAAATGGTATTATCTCCTTAGTTTTGCTTTGAACTATTACAGTGATGACAATAAATGAAACTCTTTAACCTGGTTTTATTTCCTCTTCTTATACCCCAGAAGCAGCAGCACCCACCCCCCACAAGCTAAAACTATTGAGATTTAAAATACAGTTTTACAACAGCTTTCTTTAAAAGGTGAGTTAGTTAAATCATGGGCAAAGAAAATACAAAAATTTACATGAAGAAACATATGCCTATTAAGCAACACATTAACTGCAAGTGATTTCCTATGCAGATTGCCTATAATTTGAATGCAATTTTCTAAATTTTTTTAATGTGAGTAGTTCCAAAAGTTCTTTGGTGTTTAATAACATGCGCTATTATTAAGATAGTTGTTAAAGTGCAGATGTTTTGTTCAGTGCCTGATCCATTAAGATACTGCCTAAGAGAATGATATTACTTACAATTGAAAGTAACCATCTCTGGACCATTTCTGAGATGGTTGGATGGCATCACTGACTCAATGGACATTAGGTTGAGCAAGCTCTGGGAACTGGTGATGGACAGGGAAGCCTGGCGTGCTGCAGTCCGTGGAGTCGCAAAGAGTCGGACACAACTGAACGACTGAACTGATTCCTGGACCTCCTGGCTTCCTTCCTTCTCAACACCAATTGTATATCTGATACTTTGGTAGGTAATGGAGATGTAGCTGAGAACAAGCCAGACACAGACTCCTTGGGTGGCATGGAGCCTAGTCACACACATATTTGAGTGTCTGGTATGAGTCCAGTCCTATCCTGAGAATTTGAGGGTTTCCAATGGAAAACATACTCCCTATACTTGAAGAGTTTCATGAGTTCTTATCCTTCTGAATGTTATTTTCTTGACTACTACATAACAATTTATATTAACCACCAACCTGGCTTCCTTAAGACAGGAATTGAGAACAACCAGAGTCAGTCAACTTCTTTCCATCAAAGACTAGGAACCCATCTAAACTGAGGAAAATCCTGGTGTCGGAAAATTGGCTTAAAATGAAAGATACTGATTCTGCCCTGGGCTTTAGAACAGTGATGTATTCAACCATATCATTTGTTAATAAGCTAATGAATACCATTTTGTCATATTTTCTTAGAGTCACTTCAAATATTCAGACACATATATGCTATGCTTAGTTGCTCAGTCATGTCTGACTCTTTGCGACCCCATGGACTGCAGCCCGCCAGGCTCCTCTGTCCATGGGGATTCTCCAAGCAAGAATACTGCAGTAGGTTGCCATGCCCTCCTCAGGGGATCTTCCCGACCCAGGAATCACACCAGGGTCTCCTGCATTGCAAGCAGATTCTTTACCAGCTGAGCTACCAGGGAAGCCTGATTCAGACACATGGAATACATAAATCTGACTAGATGACAAGCAGCATAAATGAACACGATAGCAGCTAAATCAGTAGAGGCTGTTCTTTAATTTGAACAGATTTAATGTCCTCTGAAAGGGTCTCCCATTTATTCAAAACAAGGATTTAGAGTACGGAATTTCCAAAATCTCACAATGAAAAGGTAAATATTTTTATTTAATATTAATTTTAAAACATCTTGCATTCAACTTCATTCATAGTTTTATGAAACTTTAAGATAGGAATCTATCATAAGAGGATACTTCTATGGACATTCTGATATAAATAAAACAATTCTAAAACAGGTTTACTGATGGTACAACTATTTCAGAAATCAGTTTAGAGCAGTCAGTTTAGAATAAAGCAATTGTTTATGGTTTAAGAATATGAGGGAAGTATCATGTGATATCAAATCAAGTTGTATGGAGGACAGGGGGCCTGCCTTTAGCAAAATGAGAAACTCTACTTTGCATTCCTTAAACTCCTATTTTTATGCCATGCCATTCCTCACCATCAGTCACCACCCTACCCCTTGTGTTTCCCTGAGACTTCTCCTGTATTATAGAGAATTTTGTTAAAATAGTATTCTTGGAGAAAGTCATACCACTATGTATAGCCCTGGCCCACTGCAAAATCAATCCGTGCTACTCCAACTGGCTTCTCATTGCTGCTTGACAGTCTTGATATTGATCTCCCATTTATTCCCCAGCACACTTCCCTTAGCAGGTGCTTCGCATCTGTCTGCTCACACATCTCATTCACTGCTTATCCATTCCATTATCACCAGATAATAACCATCCTACTTTACAGAGAAATTTACAGATAATCGATTGTGCTTTCTCATTTTTCCTTATTCCCACCTTAAAGCAGCAAAATTTTATTGAGTATCAACCACGTGCCAGGCACTGTGCTTGGGCAATCATATGCCAAAAATGATGTAGTTGGCTGATCTTTGTATGCACCATGCCCCGCACAGTTCCCAGCACACAGTAGGTGCTCAAAAAATGTCTAAATGAATGTACATATTGATGGAAAGATAGGTCTAAAGGCTAAGATACTATAGGATGTATTTCCTAAAGAAAATACCATTCAAGAAGAGAGGGGAAATACAGAATAGATATTATGACCCTAGGAATTCTTTCTTAGACAGAAGAGCCTGGCGTGCTGCAGTCCATGGAGCTGCAAAGAGTCAGACACAAGAGTGACTGGACAACAACAACAAAAGAAGGATGATTCCTATTTCAAAGGGAAAGGTATTTTTTTATTTCCAAGTCTAAACTATTCATACCATTCCTTTCTGCTTCCCCTGTGAACTTGATTCAACTCTCAAAGAAGGACAACTTCACAATACTTAAATACACTTCTCCCTGCCGAAACCTTCATCAGCGTCATTAGCAAATGTTAAAATTCTGACACTGCTGACTACAAACATCCTATATTCATACTTAAAGTGGTCTGCAATTACTACAGTATACTCAGCTTCTTGCCACCCACATTGCTCCCTTGCATTCATTATGTCTATTTGACTAATCTTATCTATACCAACTGAAATCTCACCTATTTTTCAAGACTCAGCTTAAGACTCATCTTTCCCTTTAAGCCTTCTCTGGCCTGTTAACTGATAGCTTCCTTGAACGAGCCAGAATTGCCAGTGCCAACACTATGACATGCATCCTAACCTGCCCCCTCCCTCCACTTCTGTGCAATGCCATGGTGGCAAAAGGAGTAAAATGGTTAAAGTTATCGTTTTACAAAATGAACTTTTTTTCTATAATCACTCTAACAAACAATTCATTTTAATGTTACTTCTATTCATGTCTTGCTACTCAAATGAATAAAATGATCAGCAATTTGGCTAGCTTCAATCTTTAGCTAGCAGGATATTGTTAGAAATAGTGATATTAGAACATAGCCTTAGTTCCCTTCCTCTACTATGGGAGGAAACTAATGCCTTAATATTACACGTGTTATTAAAGTCGCAATTTCTTCAATGAAACATCAAGGGAATTGCAAACTACCTCTGAAACACTGGTTTCTGAGATAATTCTAAAGTGGATTACTTAGACTATAAATGGGGATTTCTGGTTTGCTTGTAAATAGTTCTGTTTTTCATTTTGTATGTTTTTCAGCTGGTACTGGTTATCACTGTACTTTATCAAATAGAATCCTCACTTCAACAAAGAAAGAAGAGATTCTTAGATAAAGAATTTGTAAAATTCGGGTACATAAAAAAATCATGGATGGTTCTTAGAACTTGCTAAAATGAAAGGCTGCATCTAAGTGCAATATAAGTGTAGCATCTTAGCCATATAAGATCATTATCATAAAGTAATCATCATGATTAAAAAAACTCTAATTGAATCATTATTCTTCCTAAAAGATCGGAATTCTAAGAATACTTCTCAGAAGCTCTCAAACTTAATATGGAGCAGGAAATATTGCAATGAGTCCTCAAGAGTGAGAAATAAAAAACAGTTGTACTGTTCTTTCATTATACTTTTTAATCATTTCATTATTCATAACTATACAGTACTTATGTGTGGTGAAGAATGTATTCATAGGAGAATGTATCTGTCAGTATATTGGTATATTAAAAAGAATAAAAGTAAAAACAAAATAAGTAGACTCAGTATGTTCTCATACTTCATATTTGAGACTTTTTATATATTTTCCTTTTTTGAAACAAACATAAGAAAACAATAAATATTTTAAAATGTGTATTTATGCCATAACTAGGTGAAAGCTACTCTTAAGTCGATTAGTAAAGCCAGATCTGTGATTTCTTATTTTGACTCTCTGGACAACACCAACAGCAAAATAATGCCAAAATATGCATATCATTTTGTAGCTGGACCTACAAGGACACTAATGATATTTTAATATTCAATCAGAATAATTACATACATAAAAGTTATAGAAATCTATCACTGAATTTTGTGGTGATTAAGATTTTAGTGGAGTCAGTGGTTTCAAAATTATGTGCAGAGTTCAAAGGCAAAATGGATACCAAAGAGGAGAAAGGAAAGAAATTGTAAACAACTCAACAACAAGATGTTTAAGGATCTACTGAACTTGATTCTTCACCCATCAGTTTAAGAAATGAAATGACTAATCTTACATACTTCTGGTTCCTATTTGTAGATGTTTTCATTTAGACACTCATTCTGTTCTTTCACTCTTGTTCTCATCACGACATTCTGAGCCGCATCTTGAACTTAGTAAGCTGTTACATCAGGGAGCATAGAGTAAGCTATGCTGCAATAATAAAACTTAGTTGTTTAAAACAAGACAAGTGTGTTTAGTCTCTTGTTGAATGAGTTGGCTGGAGACTCTGCTATATATTATCCTCATTTAGAGACCCTGGCTGAGGGAAGGGCTCTACCTACATTCTTTCACAATCACTGCAGAAAAAGTAAAATGGCAAATAGCACAAGCTATTGAAGCTTCTCCCTATAAGTGATATTTGTCACTTCTAATCACATTTGTTGGCAAAAGCAAACCACATGGCCATACTAACTTCAAATAGGGTCATGGGTAATCCTCTCACGTGCTCAGAAGGAGAAAACCAAAATATTTAGCACATTCAGTAGTTCTACAGCTACCTATAAAAGATTGGAGATGGCAACTCTTCTAACTTATTCTCTGTTCAAGCCAGATTGGAGGGTGGATTCCTTTCTCAGCTGTAGAACTAGAAGGGATATCAATGGATGACAACTTTCTTTGGAGACTAAATGTGAGAGAATATTACATGGAGCATTAGGATAAGCTGTTTTACTCTTCATTCATTTGTCTATGGATTTATAGTCTTCTTTTTCCCCCCAAGGAGGTTATCATTTGGTGGAAAAAGGAAACAATTATAGGTCTAGTGTCCATGAAACAAATGGAGATTGAGGCATTCTATCATATCATTCAAGCAAATGGTGACAGGCCACATAATAATGTAATGGGGCAGATGAAATTAACTTAAAGATTAGTGTTGAGTGGAGTGAGTTGAGAAAATTTCCTTAGAGAATGTCTAATATTAGATGGACATGGAATATTAGGTTTAGACTTATAGAAGGAAGGGAAGAGGGTGTTTTTAGTAAGAAACAAAGCAACAAAGCAAAGAGGCCAGACAAGAGGATGAGGAAAGAAGTAGAGATGAGATTTGCTCAGCTGGAATGTAGGGTGGGATTAGGGGTTTGGGATTGGTTTTCTATGAACTTGAACATCAAGATAAAATGTTTATATTTGACCTGATGGGTAGCATCAGGTGGCTTAAACCAAAGAATAAAAGTGCTTTAAGTTGTTGGAATTTTTAGGATATACCTAAAGAAGAAATTCCTAAGAGGTTATGTTTTGTCACAAAAACATCTTGAGGAAGCAGACAACATACAGAGTTCCTCTTAGACCTTTAAGGCATTTCTATGTGGTTGGGGAGATAGACTGTGACTTTAAGGTAAAAGCAGTCTTTGGTTCAATTTTTCAAATATAAATTTGGTTACTGATGGAAATTCTTTCCCTAGGTAAAACAATAAATAATATTCTAATTCAACTTTCCAAAAAGTTTTGGTGATTCTACCTGAAGACAAGAAGTTGATTTAACTTAGAATAATTGAACACATACATTTATAATAAAATATAAATATGCTATTTAATAAAAGAACATATTGTGTTCTCAAATCATGAATAAGTAAAAAATATCATGTTCTACTAGTTAAAACATGAACCAGGGTTTCAATACATAGGATTGCAAAGAGTCGGGATACAACTGAAATGACTTAACACACAAGCACAGGGCTTCATAGAAAAAGCATGATCTTTAGAAGGAGACAGACCTGTGTTCCAATTCAAGCTCTACAACTTAGTAGAGAAACAAAGAAGCTTCAACTATTGTATCTTGCAGCCTCAATGGTAAAGATGACTATATCTGCCTCAGAGAATTGTTATGAAGATTAAACAATAAAATACATACAACATCCTTAGCATATAATACACAGGATAGCAATAATGGCAATGATTGCATATAAGCAGTTACTAAATACTGAATTGAATTAAATTTAAGGAAAGCTTGTCTTTACATTCGTAAGGATTATAAAACTAATAAATCAATGCACTAACTACTAACTAAAGTCAACCTCATAATTTTATTTGTATTCTAGAAATTAAAAAAAGAAGAAATAAAGAAGAAAATAAATGTTAATTCAGAGAATGCAGTGTTATATTTCTAAAGTGTTCATTATCCTTGGTTCGTCTTACTCCACTTAGTAGAAGCTCTCTCTTCCTACCCTAAGGGTAAAAACTATCAACAATAACTACTTCCCCAAACTGTCTGTGGTACGCAATGCACTCTATTTAAGAAGAAGAAGCAAACATAATAAGTAGCACTCAAGAAATTAGTTGAAAAATTAGTACTTTAACTCAAAGCATTTCGTTTACAGATTTTGTTGTTGCCAGGAGTTTTATGGTACCTGGACTTTCAGTGGAAAAGTTATGGTCATCAGTGTGGCCATCTTCAAACTGTATCCAAAGGGCCATATTTAGTCAATCTAAAGTCCCTGAGGATTTAATGACTTTGTTAAGTCATGTTCCTAGTTTTTTCATCAATAGCTGCTCCATACTTTGAGTACAGATGTGAGAATATGGAAGTGAAAATGAAATAAAATAGAAATTCATATTTAACAACCTTAAGGCAGTAATCACAAAATTTTAATTTAAAATGTCTTGCTAAATTTCAATTTAATTTAATTTGAAAACGTCCTGTATATATGATAATGGTGCCACTGACTTAATGGAGTATTGAGGTCTGATACTTCCTCTAACTGGATAGATCAGCAGTGTGGAGTTAATGTTGTTAGTTGTAGCAGTTATAAAGAAATGAGCAATGGTACTCATTCTCTTGAAGTATTTATCTTGGTGGTTTCTCAGGAGTTGGTCCAGAATTTCTACTTTACTGGAAAATCACATAGCCAATAACCACTTTTGCATTATTGATCACAGACCTTAAAATGGAATGTATGTGCGTGTCTGTGTTAAAAAAAAAAAAAAAATGCTTAAGGTGATAAAGTAAATTCTTTGTGATTCCATTGTACCAGGTAAGTATTTCAGCATTGATGTGTGAAGGGGCTTTGGGGCAAAAATATTTAATAAGTGAGTGATGAAAAAAGACCTCTGTAATTAGACATGAGTGCTGCTATGTCATAGAAACAAAAAAATCTATACCTCCTCCCTCCCAAAAAAAAGTCAAGAGAAGAGGAAAGGGGAAAAAAAACACCACCACTTCAATGACAGATTTTATAAATGTTCCGCTGTTTTATATTTTTTAGTTGGAACTACAGTTTCCTTTTTCTTCTTTCTACTTTTATACACACAGCCCAGAAGATGGACATTTGGCAAGCCATAATAGACTGCTCCTTTCCCAGGTATCTCCTGCTTGCTTCCTTTATCTGTGAATAGGAAATGGCTTAAAGGCACCTGTGTGATGAAGGTCCCAGGGGCAGCTGCCTCACTAGTGAATGCCTGATTATGTGTTAACATGCTTTGTCAGATATTGGCAGAATCTGTTCTCTTCTTTTGCCTTTTCAGCCGGGGTACCATTGACAGCCTGGCTACCCATTTATAGAAATGTTGTCCATCAAACTTGAGGAAGGACAATAGTGTTTTTCTGTGGCCAGTGACTGTGGGAAACTTTTCTTTGGCTATTCAGGCAATTTTTGTAGCTTGCTCTGAAGAGGAGAGACTGATGAGTGCAAAAAGTACAATTAAGCAAAGCCAGACTTCCATTGAAGGCTCTAGTGTAGTCTGCTGTTCTCATTTTTTTTTTTTTTTTAATTTAGAGGAGGAAAAAACCCTATGGGTTTTCACGTTGCTGTGTGGCATTCAGCAGGGGGCTATTACAATCCTAAATTTTTTTCTAGACCACCTAATTCTAAGTTAAAATTAAATGTAATGAGAGCCACTTGGAGTTCTGAATATTTTAAAGCATAATTCCCACAGAAGGGATTCGACCTAAACTGCAGTGCGCATCAGTTGGCTAATTATAGCTGCATTTTATATTACAGCAGGTGTCAGATGCAGTCATCTCAATAAAGTCCACATAATACTCTGGAAATAACAAAGACTTTTCTTTGAATGTGGGTACTAATTTCTGCTAGGTGTCATATGAGCCTCGATACTTCTTATTGGCATTAACAAGAGCACTGCTGCACTCAGAAATGCTTTTTGCTTGGGATGAATTGATACTGTAAAGCACTTACCAGTCAGACTTGGCAGATGTCAGTAGTTAATACTAATGTTGCAGAGGTCGGAATATAATGCAGAGAGTCTTATGTAAATACTCTTAGATGATGGACTGGTTTTGAGAAGGCGCCAGAGCACTGCACCAACTCACTTAATGAAAGTTAAATAGATAGCAGTGGGGTATCTGCATTTACTTGTTCTCTTGCTTTATTGCAAGTCCTCCAGAAGTGAAGGGCAGATGGTAAGGCAGTAAACTAGGTGAACAAAATACACTGGACTTGGGTAAGGACTTGCTATGTTCACAGGACTTTTCCTGAATTTGTGTGGGTGATTCAAATTACTAACATGATGGAGAGAGCAAAAGCATGCCTGAGGATACAGACTCCTGCACATATCCGCACATAAAAAGTAAATTTAATTTAGAAAATATGTCCACAGTTGACATATAATTGGACAGTAATATAGGCAGAAGCGATGTCACTTTAAAATCATGACAATTGTCCTGCACTGTTCCATACTTCTAGGAGATTTACAGTTTATCCAGACTTTTGTTGTCCCATGGGATCATAGCAAATCAGATCGAAATGGAGGACCTATTAAAATCTTATTACAAAATACCAAGTAAGATATGACAAATGTGAACTCTTTATATGCATTCCACTCTGGAATTAACACTGTTTACTTTAAATCTAATTCAGAGCTAACAAAGCAAAGACAGTGTCCTTAATTATAATCCCCTAAATCAGCTCTGGGTTCTCATTTTGGCAGGTTACAGTTTATGTATATCTCACAGCAGACCATACAGTGTGCTGTCAGCAATTAGGCAGGACTTCAAGGAATTTAACTGTTCATTCAGCATTGATTCAATCAACACGTGAGCACTGGTGTGGGCAAAGCTCTGGTAAGCCCAGCAGTGGAATCTACAATGGGAAAGAGGACACAGAGTCTGTCCCCAGAGTGCTGACCATCTATTCACAAAAACAAGGTCCCTCAAGGCTCTTCTGAAAATTTCTGCTAATTTTTGTTTAGATCAGATATGTCCATGAATTTTGATACAGTCCAGGACAAAACTGTTAAATAATGTCACCCAGAAATCACTACAAGGAGCACAAGTAATCTGCTCATTGACAGTTGATTTCTTACAGTACTCAATGCAGCCCCAATTAATTTGGTTTACATAAATATAGTATTTATTATGGAAAATTTAAGAAAGGCTTAAAAGATACACAAAGAAAATGATCCATAATTCTACTACCTAGATTTAGATAAGATTATTAATATTTTGGTGTGTATCATGTATCTTCTCCATTCTTCACTTACATACATATACAGTGTATATGTACATTTAAAAAAGTGGGATTGTACTATTTTGTAAATATCTTTTAAAGCAAACCTTATGATATATTTATAATATATTTTTATACTATTATATATTCTTCCACAAGATAATTTTTACTGATTACATAATATTCTAGTTCATGAATATGCCACACTTTATTTTTAAATTTACTATTATTATAGATTTAGCTTATTTCCAATTCTTTGCTAGCAAAAACCAACATTGTAACACATACTCTTGTGGCTAGATTTTTTTTTTCTAAGTCCATGACAATTTGCTTATTCCTGGTAGTGGGAATGCTGGCTCAAGTGCAGTTTTAATTAAAGATACAGATTTTAAGACACTTCTCATAAAAAAGAAAAATGTATTTCATATGAAATTCTTTATAGCTTTCCATCCAGGTATGAAATTTTAATTGTTGAGAGAATTTAAAGTAAAAATCAAGCCTTTAGATTAAATACTAAATTGTGAATAAAAGATATTCTGCCTCACTAGGAAATTGATCAGCAATTATCCAATTAGTAAATAGTCACCATAGGGTAGCTTTTGTAAGCCATGAGATTCTCAGTTATATAGGATCTATAAACTGACCTATAAACACACAGTGCCTGGCAGCAAGTTTGAATATCCAAGATACTGGAGACATTATTTAAACCTTTATGTGGAAAGAGTTCTGGTACACACTGGGCTGGCCCAAAAGTTCGTTTTGCAGAACATGTTTTCAAAGAACCAGAACTAACTTTTGGGTCAACACAATATTTAAACATTATATATACGAGAGAGAGAGAGATCTGGTGAACATTGTAATATCATATATGTACACATTAATTAGTACTGTGACTATAATATCATGAATTTAAGAGTGAATATCAAGAGTGAAAAGGCCATTAGTCTGGGATTACCTCCAATTTAAGTGCTCCAGTTTCAATCAGCTTTCACTGTGGCTTAGAATCTTTTGGTACATCAATTTTTACCATGCTTCCATAACAATTATTCCAAATCCTTTTTCTCCCCCAGGCTAATCCAACAAGACTCAGTAGAACAAGAGAAAATTAAAGGCATTAATTTCAGTTTTGCATTGATAGCAAAATAATGCATATTTTACTTTTTAATAGAAAATTAGGGATAGTAGGTGATCTTGGAAACACTGCTGGGCTCTGTTTTCCAAGTCAGGTACTGTAATTTTAATCACTGAAACTAAAGAAGTGAGAGAAGTTAGATGATCATATTAATCCTTCATCTAACCCTCACTGAGAGTTGAGATATCCTGCTTTGGAATATTTTCAGTTAAATATCTATGTTCTACCTTAGTGGCACATTTCATGATTTAATAAGTTCTTTAAGTCCCTTAAGTTATTTCACAAAGTAGACACAAACTGAGTTAGTTGTCCAGCGCTTAACATTGCTACAGCAGTCTGTCTGGGCTGCCTGTCTACATGCTTTTGAGGAATCAGTTCTCTTTCACCCCTAGACATAAGTGGATTTTAATACCTGGTTGTAATCATGGAGAGAATAACTATGGACATACTCTGAGTATACTTCTTGAAGAGCAACATCAGAATAAAGGAATGTAAAGGAATATAAACTTTACTAAAATAAACCAGCAATCCAAATAAACAAGCAAAAGAAAATAACAAAGTCCAGAGGGGGAGACCAGTACCTGCAATACCTAATCCTCCTTCCTTACATGATGATTGATTCAGGGATGGGCAAAATACCTAAACAGCTGCAGAAAGCCACCCCTAGCATTTTTTTTTTTCCTAGCATTTTTTATAATGGGAGATAGTGGATAAGATTTCTCTCCACTCTAAGACCTGAGGATGTAAGCTTAAAACTGCTGACAGTCATGCCCCCTACCCTACACAGAAACTGCCTGCAACAGGAGAGAATGAACCCAACATGGAAGCGAAAAAGAGAACAAGAGACAAAGAGCAAGGGATGAGACCAAGAAAGAAAATGGATGCGAGAACAGCTGGGCAGACAGATTGACCCATCTGATTCTAGGTATCCTGAAGCCAGTTTCAGGGCCTCTTTTCTTGTGGTATGGCTATATAAGAACTTACATCTCCCCTTTTCCTTTTACATGAACTACTGAGAATTGGGGTTCTATTACTTTTGTAACAGAGCAGGATTCTATGGGGCCATCCCAGGACAGAACCCTCCCACCCCAAAGTCCTCCACCTGCCCCCTTTCTGTAGAAAAACTTTAGCCAAAGAATTAATTTAATCAGTGAAGTAAGAAAACACAGAGGCAAAGAAAAGCAGTCAAATGTGACAAAATAATAATTGTTTAGCCATTAAACAAAGTCAAGGACCTTTAGTTCCTCCTCAAGGGCTACAGAGGATATTTTGAGCTATTTTGAAGATACTGAAAGTCCCACTAGGTGGAAGAAGATAACTACATGATGATCAGATTGTGGCTACAACATAAGATGCTGGATCTCACACAAATCCAAGAACTGTACTCAAACAAACAGGAACAAATCATCCCTAGAACTAATGATTAACTGTACTTAAAAAAATCAAGGTCACACCACTCGTTGACCAATTTCAAGATGATTATCAGAGCTGACTGTGCTGTCTCCATGTAGCCCCCTCCATCCACCAGTACATCCCTAAAACTCCCCTTTAAAAGCTCTTGCTCCCTGACAGTGGGGAGTTGGCTTTTGGACATGAGTCCGCCTTCTCCCCAGGTTCCCAGTCTCCTGAATAAAGCATTACCATAATTCCTTTCCTTTCCTACCAACACTTGTTTCTCATATATTGGCTTTAGAGCAGTAAGCAGCCAAACCTGAGTTTGGTAAGATTTTCATACAGGGTCCTGGCTAATATACATTCTAAGTTTGTGGCTTACTTGTGTGCCCTCAGTAAAATTTCTAGAGTTTACAGTAAAAAATTAGAAGTGGATTTCCTTCCCCAGAGCTCTTAGTAGAGAACCAAAGAGAAATATTGACAGAAATTTTACACTTGACAATACACAAAATCTTCCAACTTTTGATTTAGTCACCATGTAGTTCTCATTTCAATTTTAGTCCTCAGATTAGTTAATCCTATTATTCATTCTATAATCATTTACTGATGTTTTTCTATGTGCTCAAGGTAGTGGTCAAGAAGCTACCATAAAGAAGCTTCCAACTTGGTAATAATCATGATAGCAAATACATAACTGGGCATAGTTCTAAGTGCTTGACACATTTAAAACATACCACAACCCTATGAAACAGGAGTTATTATCACATTTATTAGGAGTTATTATGCATTTATGGATAAGGAGGCTGAACTACAGAGGTTATGATTAGCTTGTACACTGTCTCATAGCTACTAAGTGATAGAGCTGGGGTTTGAACCTGAGTTGTGTGGCCTGAGCCCAAGCTTCTAAACTCTACTCTGCCATCTTTTCTAGTAGTAAAGACTAAAACTATCACCATAAGCCTTTACATAAGAAAGAAAGGTATAGTCATCCAGGCACATTAAGTTCTCTATGTAATAAGTTTCAGATGTAGCAGATGATAATTGTACCTTATAAAATGAATCTCTAAGTTGTTAAAGTAGTTACATATGCAGAAACACTCATAACATGGAGGTAAACAGCTTTATTTACATGTTTAGCAATTAAGGTTTCTCCCCATATGAACACAACCTTCTCTAGTGCTAACATTTAACCACTCCTCTTCTGACTCCAAAAAAGATACATTTATTTCAAATATATAGAAAATCTTGGAAGTCAGTTCTAATTTCAGCACCAATATATATACTCAGTGATAATACTTATTATGTAGTTCATGGTATAATCTTATCATTTTTATTTCTGCTAGGTAAGACAGTAATACCAGCACATGCTGTTTCTCTATTTCACTAAGTATGGCTTTAGTATGTATCATGAAATTTCTACTGCAATTTGGCTTTAAAGGGATGCTTTTCAGTATTGGGTTTTTTTTTTTTTTATAATTTGCATTGAGATTGGTTGATGTAACATCCAGCTGCATTACCATAATTCCTAGAAATTAAGAGTGTGCACTAATTGTACATTTCACAGCTATTATACCTCATTTAATTCAGAGCATGTTGCCCATAAGCAGGGCAAATAGGCCATTCTTTGAGAGGCACCAAATTTCTTTTCTTTAAGAAATAATTCTATCTCCTGCTAGAAATGTTACTTTTAAAAAAACCTGAAGGCATTTAATTTTTAAGATTTAATCATGAAAATGTGAATATTATAGAGTCTTAATAAACCTAACTAGTGTCAACAAATGTCTTTTTACATGTTAAGTGGAAATAGTTGCATTAATGCTCTGGAAAGCAAACCAGTATCTGGAAGTGAGAAGAATGGAAATTTAATCTAATAGTCAAGTGGCCTGGGTTCAGATCCTGCCTCTACTATATGCTGACTGCATTCAACTTCTCTGTACCTCAGTATCTAGAAAGTAGGAAGCATTGCTATTAGTTATTATTATTATTTTTGATCCTAGATCTACTTTAGACAATTTAACACATGTAAGGTACCAAGAAGATTATTTTAACAAAAAATTTTTAGTGCCTACTACGTTCAGGACACTTGAAGTTCTAAGGATTCAGCAGTGAACAGAAAAGGTTTTCTTGTTGAAGTCCCTGACCAAATAATAATGCAAAAGGCGAATAAGATTGGGGGTGGAGAAGTCAATGTTAAATTGGGTGGTGAAAGAAAGCCTTGCTAAAAAGATGATTCTTGAGCAATCATCTGAAGGAGGAGAGGGAGTACATTATGCAAATATATGGGGAAAGGGTTTTCTTTCTAGGCAGAGAGAACAGATAGTACAAAGGCCCTGAGGAAAGTTGCAATTATGGATAATGTAAAACAACTTTGATGGGTAGAAAGTCTGAAATGTATATGAGCTATGCATCATGCTTATACAAAAACAATGCAGCTAGTTAAGAAGTTGAGAATTCAATTTAAAATTCTGAAGATTTCTGAGATTAATTTCTGGTATGATAGCATGAGATGCTCTGTTGACTTGTTCCCCAGTGAAATGGTCAATACTGTTTATAATCACAAACAACAAAGAAACAAGCCAAAATAGACCATTCAAAACCTCTGGAAATGATCCTAACGGCAAATGGCAAACGGGAAAAAAAAAAATCTATTTAAGAAAATCTAGGTTAGGGGCTTCCGTAGAGGCTTAGTAGTAAATAGTCCATCTGCAAATGCAGGATCGATCCCTGATCCAGGGATGGATCCAAGATCCCACATGCCATGGAGCAACTAAGCTTATGTGCCACAACTATTGAGCCTGTGCTCTAGAACCTGGAAGCCATAATGACTGAGTCCATGTGCCCCCAACTATTGAAGCCCAACTACAAGAGGAACCACTGCAATGAGAAGCCTGTGCACAACAACTAGAGAGTAGTCCCCACTCACTACAACTAGAGAAAAGCCCAGACAGCAACAAAGACTCAGCACAGCCAAAAATAATAATAAATTAATAATAAATTAATTTTTTTTAAAAAAGAAAATCTAAGTTAAAAAAAAAATTAGGGGAGAGGGGAGGAGAGGGTGAGATATATGGAAAGAGTAACATGGAAACTTACATTACCATATGTAAAATAAATCGCCAACGGGAATTTGCTGTATGGCTCAGGAAACTCAAACAGGGGCTCTCGTATCAACCTAGAGGGGTGGGATGGGGAGGGAGATGGGAGGGAGGTTCAAAAGGGAGGGGATAAATGTATACCTGTGGCTGATTCATGTTGAGGTTTGACAGAAAACAACAAAATTCTGTAAAGCAATTATACTTCAATAAAAGAATTAATTAATTAAAAACAAAAGAAAGGCAAGTCTGTGGTATTTGAACCAGAAACACCCTTCCTCTCTCTTCCCCAGTCAGTGATGCAGAGACTCCACTCCAGCCCGGAAGACAAGGCTTCCTCTCTTCCCAGGTCCTCAGACTAGCAGGACTTCAGCATTTTCACTCCGCCCTTATCTGCCTCTTGCTGAAGTTAAGTCCTGAGTCAGTGCAGGCGAGAGGTAAGGGATCCCTTCTGCCCAACCCTCATTTGTGGAGTAGAAGCTTTACCTTGGGCCTGACATGCTGGAAATACTAGGGCCCTGATAACCCTTCCCCCAGTGCCCCAGAAGAAGCAAGTTAAGAAGACCTCATTGTCTCTATGCGCAACTCCAGTGCCCCGACTCAGAGACTTTGCCTAGGGGGAGAGGCAGGCCATGAACCAGATAGCTCCTAACCTCTTCTCAAAGGAACAGACTTCATTTGCAACAGAAAATGAAAAAGTTAAGCCTAAAGGTACTCTTAGGAATAGCAGACTGGTAGTGAAAGGCTGAGAAAGATTGAGGGTGGGAGGAGAAGGGGGTGACAGAGGATGAGTTGGTTGGATGGCATCAACGACTCAATGGACATGAGTTTGAGCAAACTCTGGGAGACAGTGAAGGACAGGGAAGCTGACCTGCCGCAGTTCATGGGGTCACAAAGAGACGGACACGACTGAGCAACTAACACATTGTAGAGGAACTAGCTCCCCAGGGCATTATTGAAAATGATCATCAGTCGGCAACAAGTAGTTGAACAGCTGCATATACTCAGAGAAAGAGCGACTCTGAGTGTCCCCAAAGTTGTACCTCCTTGAGGGGCAACATCAGCAGCTTAACACTGTGGGATAAAATCGTTGTTGTTTAGGCGCTAAGCCATGTCTGACTCTTTTGTGAACCCATGGACTGTAGCCCACCAGGCTCCTTTGTGCATGGGATTTCCCCAGGCAAGAATACTGGAGTGGGTTGCCATTTCCTTTGCCAGGGGATTTTCCCAACCCAGGGATCAAACCTGAGTTGCCTGCATTGGCAGACAGATTCTTTACCACTGAGTCACCAGGGAAGCCTAGGATAAAAACAGACTTCATTAAAATAATCCAGCCTATCAATAAACAAGCAAATAAGCAAGTAACAAGCACTGGGTGGTGGGAGTGGGGACCTACAGTATCCAGAGTTGCTGCAATATATTATCTAAAATTTACAGTTTCCAACAAAAAATTATGAGGCATACAGAGATTCGGGAATATATGACTCAGAAAAAAAAGCAGGCACCATAAACTATAAAAGCGACTAGATGTCAGATTTAATAAAAAAAAAAAAATTTCAAAGTAGCCATAACATATATATTGACAGAACTAAAGGAAAGAATGACTAAAGGAGTAAAGGAAGGTATGATGCCAATGCATATCAAATGTGAAATAGCAAGAAAGAGAAATTATAAAGACAAGAAGCAAATGGAAATTCTGAGGTTGAAAACTGTAATAACTAAAATAAAACCTTCACTAAAGGTGCTCAGAAGATTTAAATCGGCAGAAGAAAGAATTAGTGACCTTGAGGATAGACTGACAGAGATTATGGAAGCTGAAAAACAGACAGAAAAAAAGAATAAAGAAAAATAACAGAACCTCCAAGACGTGGGACACCATTAGTGTAATGGAAGTATCAGAATGAGAGGAGAGAAGAAAAAAATTCAAAACATAATGACTGAAAACTTCCCATATTTATTGAGAAACAATAACCTACACACCCAGAAAGCTCAACAAACTCCAAGGATTATAGGATAAATTCAAAGAGACCCACAGATACAGCCCAGTAAAAATGCTTAAAGTCAAAGACAAGGAGAAAATCTTGAAAGCAGCAAGATAAAAGAGATGAGTCAGATATAAGAGAACTTCAATAACATTATTAGCTAATTTCTCAGCAGAAACAAAGGAGACCAGAAGACAGTGGGATAAAACAGGTAAAGTACTAAAATGTTAAAAATAAAGATCAACCAGAAAGTCTATATCTAGCAATGCTATCTTTCAAAAATGAAGGTAAAATAAAGACTTTCTCAGATAAACTAAAAGTGTATATTTTTCTCAAAGATCCAGGTGTAATGGAGCCACCTTTGCCCAACAACCACTTTGATATAACACAATTTATTGCCATCTTTTCCTTTCCAGTCCCGCTCCCACTACTCCTTCCCAGAATTATCTCCCAAGTACCTGCAGATAATTTCTTGTCTTATCAGGGGGGCACTGAATCTAAGACAAAGGCATTCCCCAGAACTGACGAGACTCAGTTCAAATTCTCCTCCTTCAAACCAACATGAGTTTGCACATGGCAGGGGAGATTATTAGAAAGGCAAGACTGGAGCCCAGTGGGTATGACTCTCCTGTTTTCTCACTTGGATCACATTGCCAGATGGTCAGTTGGCACCAAGAATGCACTAGTTTAACAGACTGATCTTGAAGAGCTCTCCAGCTACATTTCCAGTTATTGGTACCTGCTCACCTTTGTTTTACTGTGTGGACATACAGCTAGGTCTCCTTACAGTACTAATGAGGAAAGCTCTCTAGTGCTTAAATCCTCAGTCTGTGACTCCCTAGATAACCCTGGACCTGCCTCAGTTTCCACATCTAGAAAGAGAGGATAATAATTCCACCCTCATTAAGTTGCTGTAAAAACAAAATGGACATCATATAAATAAAAGTACTTTATAGATTGTAAAAGACTTAAGAAAACATTGGAGCTGCCACAGTATATTCGTTAAGGGTATTAGGAGTAAAGCTACCTGAGTCCAACTTACTAGATGTATAACTTTGGGTAAATCGCTCTTTGTGCCTCAAATTCCTCATCCTTTAACAGGGACAATGACAATACCTACTCCAGAGGGTTCTTGAGAAGATAAAATGCGGTGATGCGCATAAAGAATTAAAACAGCACCTGAATCACAGCAGTTAACACATGTTAAGTATTAATAGTACTACTACTAGATATTTGTATAATGAAACAAGTTATTAAGTACCTAAAAATAAGTAAAGCTCTACACAGAAAGGATTGGGTCATTGTATTACATTAAAAGCAGCTAACGTTACCTATCCTGGTGAATACAGCCATATATTCAGATATGTATGATACCAAGCAGTATGTACAAAATGTTGGTGGAGAGTTGGAGTTGAGCTGGGCAATGAGGGATGGTTACTATCTTGGTATATGAAGATGCAGGGCATAAGTATTTTAGTTGCTGAGAGGTACATAAGCAAAGCCACAGATATGGGAGTGTCCTGGGATTTAAGGCTAGACTAGTGTGTTGGATTCCGGTTGTAAAGAGTCCAGAATGGCAGGATCTAGGTCTGGATTCTCTCTTGAGTGCAGGAGAGAGCCACTGAAGGACTTCTGAGCAAAGTGATGTGAACAGAGCACCACATTAGGAAAATTAATTTGATGGTGGTTTGTGTAAAACAATAAGAGTGGGCAGCCTTAGATACCAAAATATGATTGGGAGGAAAAGTGTGGTACTCCAGTAGTGAAGGGATAAGGGCCTGAATCAAAGTGGGGAAGTGGGACCAGAAAAGTCAAGACAGATGTGAGAAGCATTTTGTTGAACAAGTCAAGAGGGTGAGTGGTTCTTTATGTTTCACTCCTAGAAAAGATCTTACCTACCTGTTTCACTTCAACACATAGCAACCAATACACAAATAACCAGAGATTTGTACCCAGCTACACAGAACATTTATCCTTATGGAACCCTTTTGTGAGGGTTGCAAAAGGTCACCTTTCCACTAAAAGGCTGATGCTTTATCTTTCTAAAGTGCTTTGAAAGGCGACCTGGAAACATAAACAATGAGTTAATAATAGTAGTGGCAAGTGTACACATTCCTTGAGAAGTAACTACTATTTATGAACTATCCATGAAGTTCAGTTGATCCTGTAAACAATACTACAGAATAGTCTGTGAGAAGTACCATTATCCCTGTTTTACAAACAAGAACATAAAGACACAAAACGAGAGTTCTACAAGCTCCCTTTAGAGATCCTATCCATCCTTCCAGTCTGAGCTGGCATGCCATCTCTTCCTGAGGACTTTTCAGAGCCGAGAAGCAATGTGAACTCCTGAACACTTGTTTAGAGTCTTTCATGGTATTTAGAGTTTGTATTAGATTCCTCTGTGTGTATGTTTGATCTCATTTTTTGGATCATAAGTTTCTTTAAGATAGAGGCTATTGTAGTCATCTGTGTATTCCCGATAGAGCATAGTCCTAGTGATGGACACATAGTAGGCGGCTCAATAAATGTTTGTTGAATTGATTGAAGTATGAACACTAATAAGCCCTTGTCTGCTATGGGTATGTTTATTTGAATGTGTAATTGGTACTTTCCCCATGGATCCCTTGAAGAGTGTGTTGATACCTTAGCCGCTCTTTAAAGTTCTGGTGCATTTAATTAAACGTATAATCTTTATCATACATTTAATTAAATGTATTTAATGTATTATACATTTAACAGAGGATAAGATGGTTGGATGGCATCACCGACTAGATGGCAGAAAGTGAAGAACTAAAGAGCCTCTTGATGAAAGTGAAAGAGGAGAGTGAAAAACCTGGCTTAAAACTCAACATTCAAAAAACTAAGATTGTGGCATCTGGTCCCATCACTTAACGGCAAATAGATGGGGAAATAATGGAAACAGTGACAGACTTTATTTTCTTGGGCTCCAAAATCACTGCAGATGATGACTGCAGCCATAAAATTAAAAGATGCTTGCTCCTTGGAAGAAAAGCTATGACAAACCTAGACAGCATATTAAAAAGCAGAGACATTACTTTGCCAACAAAGGTCTATCTAGTCAAAGCTATGGTTTTTCCAGTGGTCATGTATGGATGTGAGAGTTGGACCACAAAGAAAGCTGAGCACCAAAGAATTGATGCTTTTAACCATGGTGCTGGAGAAGACTCTTAAAGTCCCTTGGACTGCAAGGAGATCAAACCAGTCCATCCTAAAGGAGATCAGTCCTGAATAGTCACTGGAAGGACTGATGCTGAAGCTCCCATACTTTGGCCACTTGATGTGAAGAACTGACTTTTTGGAAAAGACCCTGATGCTGGGAAAGATTGAAGGTAGGAGGAGAAGGGGATGACAGAGTATGAGACGGTTGGAAGTTTGAGCAAGCTCCAGGAATTGGTGATGGACAGGGAAGCCAGGTGTGCTGCAGTCCATGGGGTTGCAAAGAGGCGGACATGACTGAACTATTGAACTGAACTGAATGATACATCTTTTCATGGCAACTTTGCCATCTCTGCCTAAAGAGATGCATGAATGCATGTCCTAAATTTTAAATACCAATGTGTTTTCCTAATTACTAGTGAGAGTGAACCTTCATAAATTTTGTTGTACTTTTGCCTAGTTTTTATTTACCTGAATCAATGTTGCCTCTATTAGACTGCATATTCCTGAAATTCAGGGATTTCCTTTTTTGCCTTGTCTTACAGAAAAATGCTGTACAAATGCATATTAAATGCATGAAAAATATGATGCTGATGTTGGTGGTAAATACAACAGAACTGGCAGGGTATGATATTGTCTTTGTTTCAGTAAAATTCTCTCGATCCTGAGGTATATCTGCCTGATTCTTTTTCACTTCAGAAACAATTTAATGTACAATCTTTATCTCTGCATTTCAATTTTAAGAACTTTGTGTGTGCTAATTTGTCAAGCAAAACTTTTAACAAACAACTCCTAGAAATTTAGAATACAGAATTTTGAGGCATTCATTTGCTTTTTCTGGCATTTACTTCCTTAAAGAAGTCAAGAAATTATTGAAGCATGACTTTTTCATTCCAGAGACTGCATTGGCTATCCTTAATCAAGCTGTGCTTTTCTCAATGTTCCCCATTTAATCTCCTAAAATACTTCCTAAGACTTTGCCCCCCACAATGGAATCAAAACTAAATGGTCTGTAATTTCCTCAAGTGTTCCCAGATCCTGTTGTAAATAATGACATTGTGCTGGCCACTTTCCAGTCTGAATGAAGTGACCTTGTAAAAATGTCTGCTCACTCTTCTATAATGTCTTTTTCTACTTTCTGTAGGGCTCTTGGATACGGCTCAGCAAACAATACCTATTCCAAGAAACACCATTCTTCACCTCAGTCATGTTATTTCCTTCATATAGGCAGTGCTGTATCCAGAGCTAAAGGATTATGTTTAAAAGTTAATTAATATTTTAAAATAAGGTATAGGTGCACTGTGGCAGAAGGCCAGACCAGGAGACCTATGAAAATCTGAATTGACAGAAAGAAAATCTATTGTTGTTTTGTAAACTCTAAGAAACTGCTGAACTTTCATTCAGATAGCTTTTATTGTAATCATATTCAATACCTCTTTTTTTTAAAGGAAAAAAACCATTTCCTACTTTATAATACAAATGCATTTAAAATTATTTATTTCAGGCTAATGAAAAAGGAGTATTTCACCTTATTAGTAAAGATATTCTGAGCAATTATGTCACATTCAAATGAGAAATACATGATGTTCTGGTCGTCCCCGTGCTTGCCCTCTGCAACCCCCATAGGTCAAAAAAAGAAGAAAAAGAATTAGGACATCTGGCAAGGCCTGGGGAAAAGCAGCTAAACTCACTGAAGGGACAGGGTACTTCTCACATGAAGACAGACTAAAAATACAAAAACCTATTAGTGTGAAATAACAAAAGCTGAAAGGGGAAGAGGTAACTGGGACCTCTGCTGAATTCCCAGCTATGCCGGACCACCAGCTCAATGAGCTAATTAAAATCAGAAACCCCATTTTTTGTGTATGGCCTACGTGTATACAAGTTTTATAAATTACCTACAAGTACTGCAACTAAAAGTAGTTTAATAGATAAAGATACTGGGAATTTTCAACCAGATGGCAGTGATTTTTTTTTATTATTTTAAGAAAAACTAAGGGGTAATCAACTTGGGAGAGTGTTTTACTTCAGAAATCAAACAAAACTTAAGGACATTTTTAAAGAAGAATTTGTAGAGCTAGCAGATAAGACAGAAAAGTTTTTTCCTTTTAACATAGAAGCAAAGTAACAATTATTCTAAAAAGTGGTTGTTCGGTTTTGATTTTGAGTAAAGCAATTGCTTCTGCTTGTGTTTCATAACTATAAACATCACATGCACTAGTGGGGGGTCAGTGTGTACACATTTACCTTCCCTGGCATTGTTCAGCTCTAGCAAACACCTACAACAGAGTATGCTCTGTTGTAGGAGACTGGCAGCGAGGTCCCATTTAATTAACTAATTAGACGGCTACATCTAAATTAGCATTATTAGATCTTTTATAATGCTTGTTGAAACATTGCAAATTAATTTTCTTACTGGCTATGACCATCATTTGCTGCTATCACAGTATTAAGAGATAATGCCATGCACAGTAGGAAATCTCTATCGGCAGAAAATGAACATGGTCATCCTTGGATCACCAATTAGGAAACCTATTGTGTAGCAAAAACATCATTTTCTATGCTGTAATATGATCAAATAACCATTAATTACCTTCACTAGTGAGAATTACCTTCTTTGTTGGAGAAGTATTGCATTCCATATTATAGTTCAAAAATGTCAGGAGAAACCATCAACAAAAACATCAATTTCTAAAAATGATACATGTAATCCAAATCATATTAACCTAACATACTCCATGTCAGGTTAAATTAACATAAGCTTTGTTACCGAGCCTGAATGATATAGCTTACCTCTTAGCCTTAGATGTATTGATTAAATAGGTCATCCTCACCTGCCTACAAATACAAATATAATCAAACTGTACTGTTCTCCAGGGAACCGAATGGCAAAAAAAACCCTGATAAATATCCAATCCAGATTCATGACAACTGAGAGCCTGTTACAAAGATGACAGAATGAAGATCAGCAAGTCCCTGGAGCACGCATGTATGTGTCCATCTGTGTGAATATACATGCTTCCTATGACCAGATTCCAGGAACTTTCATGAGATTCTCAAGTCAATCTATGACAGACTCCCCACGGCTCCCATCCCCAGCAAAGTGCACGGCTTTAGAAGGCTCATGTGTAAAGCAGTCACTGCTCGGGTACGATTGTACGACTTAGCAGCCATGAATGAACCTGAGTGTTGACAACGTTAGGCCTCAGCCTTGTTCGGCATGGTTGTGACAGCTGCCGTGGGTGGGGGTATGATGTGATAGTCAGAAGAGGCAGCCCTGGATTAGGTTGCCAGGGTTTGGTTCCAAGTTCTACCCTTTACAAGCTATATCCCATTAGCAAAATGCCCAGACTTCTCTGTGGCTCAATTTCACTCATCTGTAAGCTATCACCCACTTAAAAGTTTGCTGTACCTATATATATCCTCAGGGGTTTTTGAGATGGTAAAACCCCTGTTGTGTTGGTAATCTACACAACAGAAAGCATAAAATGAAAGACTAATAAATTTGTCTATGCAAAAATTAAAGTCACTGTGGGACTAAATTACCAAAGCCAAAAAGAAAAACATAAAATGATATCTTTACTTAAAAGTAATCCTGCAGGGCAGAGGGACAGCAGTAATGCAGGAAGAGTCAGTAGTAAGTGAATTCAGTTTGTCTATATATTGATAATGCTGGGTATTTGGCCCATAAAAACTTATTAATCTATCCTATTTTTGTGTATGTTTGAAATTTTCTGAGATAAAACATCTAAAAAAAATAAAAACATAAAAATACCATAGACAATATCAGAAAAAATGACAACAAATTAAGGGGAAAATGCTTGTAAGGCATATAATACTAATGGGTTAATTTCCCTAACATATAAAGAGCTCAAACAAATTGATTTTAAAAGGGAAAAAAGCCAACATAGAAATAGAATCAAAATAGAAAATAAGCCCAATTACAGAAAAAAAGGAAAACTATATATAATAAAAATATATATATCATTTATTTATTTTTTTTATCTCCTAATTTAAGACTTTATTGCTCAGAATATTGCACAATCACACATTCAACAAGCACTTATTGACCACTGTGACTTGTGCCAGGCACGGTGCTAGAGATTAAGAATCCAGAGTTTTAAAAAGATATTCCATCCTCTCTTGTTGATCTTTTTTTTTTTTTTTCCTTTTTTTAATTTATTTATTTTTTTAATTTTTTTTATTAGTTGGAGGCCAATCACTTCACAACATTTCAGTGGGTTTTGTCATACATTGATATGAATCAGCCATGGATTTACACGTATTCCCCATCCCGATCCCCCCTCCCACCTCCCTTTCCACCCGATTCCTCTGGGTCTTCCCAGTGCACCAGGCCAGAGCACTTGTCTCATGCATCCCACCTGGGCTGGTGATCTGTTTCACCATAGATAGTTATATATATCATTTTATTTTTGTAAAACATTTAATAGTATTTCTAGTATTTATTTTAAACTAAACTTTAAATTAAATTTTAATTAATTTAAATATTATAAATGTCATTTATATTTTATGAAATAAAATTTCATTATATTTAAAATTATCAAGTAATGCTCATTTTACTCAAAATAGGAGAGTTACAAATTAAAACAACAGGAAAAATCCATTTTTGACCTATCAAATTGGCCAAGACCAGAAAGCTGGATAATACATTGTGGGTAAGAATATAAAGTAGAATAACTTCTTTGGAGAGCAATTTTACAAAATCTGTGAAAAGTTAAAATGTACATTCCCTTTAATGCATCAATTCTTTCCAGGAATTAGCTTATAGACATACTCACACGTGAAGTAAAAGCAAAACATCTAAGGATATTAAATATAGGTGTTTGTAATAGTAAAAATCTGCAACATCCTCAATGTCTATTGGGAAGGAACTGGTTAGATAGATTACAGCACATCCATATTATGGAATACAAGGAGGCAGTTTAAAAGAAAGAGACAGTCCCAGAATATGAGTTGATCTTTAACACATTAAAAATGAACAAAAAAGGAGTAGAAAAGCATATTAGTACATGACCAATTGTGTAAATATATATATATATATATATATAATATATATTTATAAATACATATGCTTCCAAATTGGAGAAGGGAATGGCAACTCACTCCAGTATTCTTGCCTGGAGAATTCCATGGACAAAGAAATCTGGCAGGCTACAGTCCATGGGGTCACAAAGAGTCGGACATGACTGAGTGACTTTCACACACATACACACACACACACACACACACGCTTCCATATACACAGAATAAGGCTGTCTAGAAGGATATACGAGACAACAGTAGCAGTGGTTGCTTCAGGAGAGGAGAAGGCAGGTAGACGAAAATACAGGCAGGGAAGGAGTCCTACCTTCACTGTACACCCTTCTGGTACTTTAAACTTTGTTACCATGTATTAGCTATTAACATTTATAAATGTATATTTTTGCATTTAAGTGTTTAGAATTGAGTTGGCATGTACTAAATGCTCTGTAAATGTTATTTCCTTTTATTATTGTTACTTCACTTTTACTCCAGCCTCCATTTCAGGCCTTACCTTCCACTACACCATTGTGCATATCCTTTTAACAATACCAAAGTCAACAATAACTAGTCCCCAATATGCCCTGTGCTTTGCTATTTCCCTACTTATATTCATGTGCTTACCTCCTCTTTGAAATTCCCTTTTCATCTTGTCAAAATTCTACTTACCCTTCAACTCAAATACTGCCTCCTCCTGAATTATATAATGGCTGTATAATCTTGAGAAATGTAGGCAACTTGCTTAAGCCTTGGTTTTCACATCTGTTAAATGGAAGGTAATAGAAATCATAAGGATTAAATGTGATAAGACAAGTAAATCTGCTTATGCATTCATCCAACATATAGTTCTTGATCACCTATTTTGTGCAGGCATTGTGATATGCACTAGGGCTAGAACTGTGGAAAAAAAGTTGACAATGTCTTTGCCTTTATGAAGCTCATAGTCCAGAAAAGAAATTTCCATTCTTAATAGATGCTATGAGACAGGGTATGAAAGTACAGGGGAGAGGCACCTACTGAAAAAAGTCAAACCTGCAGGGGAGAAAGTTGAGTTGGAAGACCTGAGAGCTTTATGAAAGCCACCACCTAAACTAGTTGGAAGAATGGGTAGTAGTTCTAATAAAAGCCAGTAAGATCCTTTTGACTCTAGAAATCCTTCTGATGGAGGTTACAGAAAGGTTTTGCTGGTTCACACAGCCACAAGTTGAATCATTTCTCTATCAAGAATTTATTTGCCTTTTTTCCCTACACACACACCAAAAAGTAAACAAATAAACAAAAAACCCATCTCGGAGCCAAAAATGAAAGTCTCTGATTCTCCAAGGAAACCAGGAGTAAGCCTAGAGGTCTCCACATGACATCCGTAACCATGCCCTGCTGAAACAATAGATGAGAGGCTTTCATTCGTTTTGATCAAGTAGTATGAACTGGAGATATGATTAGGTTTCACAACACAGAATTGTATGTTGTCCCAGGGACCCCTGCCTCGGTAGGTGAGGAGACACCGGGAGACCTCAGTCGGCCTTTGGAGAAGGGGGCTGCCCAGAGCCTCTCTGAGCATGTGCAAGGCAGCAGATTTATGCTGCCCTCTGCTGGTGAGCAGCCTTACTGCAATTTTTTTAAACAAGGGGACTAGGACCTGAGTAGGTCGACTATTGCCACATTCCCAGCAACCTGAAAGAGAAATAATCTGCTAAGCTTAGAAGCTGAGGAGGGTGGGGCTTAGGTGAGAGTGAAGTGTGGACAAAATAGGCCAGGAGAAGCAGAAAGACCACACACCGGGGATATGTCATGATTAGAATCCAATATAGCTCACAGAGTTATCTGTGTATTTGCTTTGTGGAGAGAAATTTTCATTTGAACTCTTGTGACATTCGAGTTGCTTAGTACTGAATGCATTCTGTGATGTATTTAGAAAATGCATTTCACTAATGCTTCCCTAATTCATGGAGGCTGCTGTTTTACCAGTCACCATGATCCTTAATCAGTAGAGTTGTATAGCATGTAGATAGTTTGTAAAAGTGCTTAATAAAAATCATTTAATTCTAAATTACATGAGTGCACTTAACCCTAAAGATATTAAAACTGATTGTTTGATGTATTGCCATGAGTAGGTAGAAATTCAAAAATAAAAGCTTCCTGCACTTAAATCAAAGAGCACCAAGCTCATAGCCACTCGGTACAAGCACATGCATCAGTGTCATGAAGCTGGGCTATGATAAACTCACCCATTTTAGGCTTTTAAACTGTAAATATGAAGTACTTGAATTTGATCAGTGATGAGATACATAAGTGAGTTTTTCCCGAGCAAAGTACTGTATGTGACCTGATAGCCTGTTAGAACCCTGTGGAGATCACCTGTCGCTTATTTGCAGTGTTAGTGAGGGCAGCAGTGGTGGGGCCAGCCGCTGGTGTGTGGCAGGGCTAATATGAGATGCTTGTCCACACTCTAGCCTCGAGGCAGGTCTGGTCTGAGTCAATAGGAAGGCAGGTATCTTCACTGACTTCATTTTTCCCCTTGGGATTTCACCATGACTACATTCATACTTGCTTGACGCCTTTAGTACAGCCCTCAGCACAAGACTATGCCCGTGAGAAAACTTAATTGTGGGCTTGATTATGGGTCAAAAATAAATTTTGGAGGGATATGCCTATCCAATTTGCATTCGCCTTAACTAATTCTCCAATGATTTGCTACTTTTTTCTCAAGTTGTCTGGTTAATATGATGTCATCAACATAGGGAACCAATATGGTGGGTGGAATATCCTCATTTTCTAGGTACCTTCAGATTACATATGACAAAGAGTGGAAGAGTTAGCCTAAGTCTTGACCAAGAAGGTAAATGTACACCATCATCTGTCCCACACGAATGCACACCAGTTTGCTCTCACTCACCAGATCACATTTACAAGGCTGTGCTAATCTCCCCTAGCAAGGATACCACATCAGGCATAGCAGTTGTAGTTGACACTACTATTTGATTTTGCCATAGTCCACTGTCATCTTCTAGAATTCAACTATTTTTTTTATTGAGCCAGACTTGGGAATTAAATGCAGATATGATGAGGACTGGGCTTCCCAGGTAGCTTTGTGGTGAAGAATCCACCTGCCAATGTAGGAGATGTGAGTTTGATCTCTGGGTCGGGAAGATTCCCTGGAGAAGGGAATGGCAACCCACTCCAGTATTCTTACCTGGGAAATCCCATGGACAGAGGAGACTAGCAGGCTATAGCTCATGGGGTTGCAAAGAGTCAGACACAACTTAATGATTAAACAACAACCAATGATGAGGACCACTGCCCCTGCATCCATTATATCGCTAAGGGTGACATCAATCTCTGTCATTCTCTCCAGGATGTGATGATGCTGTTGACTTATAGCTTGGTAGGGGAGGACGCAGGTTCAGAAGCTTCCTCTTGGCTTTTCCAACTATGACAGATCTTACTCCACAGAAGAATGAACCAAAATGAAGGTTCCCAAATATGTTCGTTACAAATATACATTCAATGACTAGCAAAATGACCACAGGCTAGATCTCTGTTCTTGGTCAGGACCCATTCTTTGTCTGGTTTTCACACAATCTCCACTAATAAAAGTCATTCAAATATTTCAGGTATTAGTATCAACTGAAATCTTGTGTCCAATTGTCATGAAAATGTCTGGGAGCAGGGAATTCCCTGACAGTCCAATCACTAAGACTCCATGGTGCCAATACAAGCGGCAAGGCTTTGCTTCCTGGTCAGGGAACTAAGATCCCATATGCTGTGCATCACAACCAAAAGATTTTAAAAGAAATATCTGGATGTTCCCTATTGTCCACTCTACAATTACCTTAGTGAATTGCCATTGGTCCCCCTGAGGAGACGGATCATTATTCTATGTTCCAGTCATGGTGATACAGGGTTGTAGCCTCTGGTTCAATGAATGGATTCAGGATCTGAGAACTGGTTCAGGTCCAGAAAGGAGGCAGAGGATCACAGCTTTTTGTTTTTTATTTGGGTAGCTGCTCTTAGCCTCTAGATTATTCATCCTTGATTTAAGTGTATAAATTAAGAACTATCTTTGTCAGCTTCACATCCATCCTGCCCCTTGGGAACACCATGTTCTATAAACCATCTTTCTAGCTCTCCGAACCTCAGACCATGCTGGCTGCCAATCCAACCTGACTGCTCATTACAAGAACTATGGTCATCTTGCTGTTGACAGGTAAGTGCCACCATCTTGCCTGTGTATTTGCAGGATATGATCAATCCCATTCTACTATGGCCAGTTTTATAACAGATTTTCTACCATGAGCCATAGCCTACAGAGGACAGCATCCCTGAGCTTCTCAGTAATGCCAGTGGCCTCCCCACCAGCACATAGCATTATCACTTTGATAAATAGTGTCCCCCAGACCCCATCCATAACTGCTTATTTCCAGTCTTACTTATCATATCTGTTCTAGCATGCCCATTTCTCTATGTGTTTGATTCCATCTGTCACGGACTTCTCATTTAAATGTGGGGGTCTTGCTTTTTCCAGGCTTCCCTTATGGCTCAACTGGTAAAGAATCTGCCTCCAGTGCAGGAGACCTGGGTTTGATCCCTGGATTGGGAAGACCCCCTGGAGAATGGAAAGGCTACACACTCCAGTATTCTGGCCTAGAGAATTCCATGGACTGTACAGTCCATGGGGTCACAAAGTGTTGGACACAACTGAGTGACTTTCACTTTCACACTTTTTCCAAGCTTCCTAGATCACACTAGCACTGTCTCCTGGGGCCCTGCCAGGAACAAAAATCTGTGACCCTGGTGAGTGTCCTTTTATTGGCAAATTCTTCTTTATCCAACTTTACATTCCACCCCACCTTTTATCCAGAATCTTTAGGCTCCAATCTCATAAAACCACCCTGGGTTCTGTCAATACATTTTGGCTAGGTCCCAAAGATCTTTCTGCATCTAATCCCTTTTCTCCCTTCCAGGCCTAGCACTTCCCCAGCACTTGGGTTGTGCTGTGATTTGATCCTAGTGATTGGTCCGGTGGCCAGGAGGGAAAATGAGCATAGATCCTAAGTAGGATTTCTGAGATCTAGCAGGCAGAGACCTCTGTATAATCTTTGGGGGACTGTGGGAAGGAATACTAACCTTTAGCAGTAAGGAGTGGCTCCCTTCTGCAGGTCTAGAGGCTTCAGACTCTTCTGTGTTTTGAAAGTTCTTGAGTATAGTGACCCAGGTGTCCCCATATCAAGGATCCCAGTTCTTTTCCTCCAGTACCCTGACCTTAGTGTAGGAGACTTGCTGTGGTTAAGAAGTCAACCTTCTTCTTTAACCCTTAAAATTAAATCCTGGATCTGATCCTCAACATTTTCTGCCCTCCAGCTATAAGAACAGTCAAGGAGGCCCTCTGACTTTCACAGTGTGCCTTTAATTGGTGATTATTTAATCTCTCTGCCTTTCATCATCTTTCTCTAAAGTATTGATAATAGCCAACAGTAGTCAACCAATTCTATAGTCTTTGTAAGGAGCACTTTTCCCGTTCCTCGACAACGCCTAAGATTTTGTACCTGTCAGTACATCCCCTTCCACTGGCACCTGCTCCAGTTCACTACCTGTAAAAATTCTAACAATCGCATTAGTATCATGCCAGGCCTATCCGTCCTTCACTTAGCACCAGTCATGGGATCCTAATTACCAGTTGGACAGTGCATAAACCAACCTCAAAATCCTATTGCAGTTTCCTAGGACCATTCCTGGTGCCAACTGTCTTGGGTTCCTGAGAAATAAACCCTGAGGTAGAGATTTGCTTGCAGTATGTTTATTGGGGAATTTATCAAAACACATATAAGAAAGTGGGGGAAGCAGGATTGGGGAGAAGAGAAATTAAACTGCAATGTAGGTGCTACAGAGGCTTCAGTCAATCCTGTAAGATGTGCTGGTGCTGACCAGGGCCTTCTGAGTTATGACAAATCAAGGCAAAGGGGCCAGGGTTTAGTAGCACTGCCCTGGGTGTGGACTGGCCCTGGAGAGGAGGTGGAACACTGCGCAAGAGAGCTTCCTTTGGCCAGGTGAGGATTTCTCCACAGCGGCACTACTGCATTTTGGACCAGATAATTCCCTGTCGAGGGGAAGAGCTGTGTATTACAGGATGGTTAGCAACCTTCCTGGCCTCTACCTACTACATGCCCGTAGCAATCTCCTCCTCACCACCGGTCAATCAAAATACCTCCAGACAGTGCCCATGTCCCTAGGGGCATACGTGCTCCCAGTTCAGAGCCACTGAGCTGAGGGCATTTATACAAGGAATGCAGTTGTGAGCCCTTGAGAGTCAACACCCCCAGACAGTGGGGGAACAGTGGGGTCCTGAAGGAGGCAGCATCCACCGCATGCCCCATGCTAAACCAATCAACCAATAAATGCAGGAGGAAAATACAAATTTCAAATATTATAAGGTTCCAACACCTTAGTAACTAAATCTTTAATCCATTTGTAATTTATTAGGGTATAATGAGAGGTAGAACATTAATTTCATTTTTAAAAAATTTCAATTAATTATGTAATATTTTTAATTGACTAGGTCATCACTTCCTTATTTGAAATGTTCCTCATCATATTGTAATCTCCAGTATACACATGGGTCTGTTTTTTAACTTCTTATTCAGTTCTGAAGATCATGTATCTATCTTGGTACCAATACCCTGCTATTCTGAAATTATGAAGTTAGTTTTCTTTTCAGTGTAAGTATTGTTCTTCTTCAGAATTTCTTGGCTATTATCACCTATTTATTCTTCCGGGAAAAACTTAACATTAACTCATAAATACCCTAATCTCCAAAAACAATGATTTGAATGTTTATTAAAAATGTATTACATTTATAGGCTATTTCAGAGAGCATTGACATATTTACAATATGAAGCTTTCCCTCTAGGAACCTAGTATTTTGCTCCAATTACTCAATTTTTACTTTATGTACTTCAGTAAAGTTCTGTAGTTTTCTTCAATACAAATTCTGATGTCCATTGTTGCTTGTATGTGTGGGGGGGGGGCAGTGCTACTGTGGGTGAGTTTTATTCTTATGTACGATAGCCTCCACTTATTTTTTGACATTTTTAATGTTTTACCAAAGATGATTGATTTTTATATTTGTGCTGTTTATCTGTTCCTCTTACTGAATCTATTAGTCTAATTGCCTTTAGTTGATTCTTTTAGGCTAAATAAAAATATCATCCTTCCCTCTGCAAACTTTATACATCTTTTTTTTTTTTTCTTGTGCATTGCCTGGATTCTCCAGAAGAGCACCATCTTTGTTTCCTTCCTGTTTAAAAAGAAGGCCTCTAACATTCTTTTATCATTAAGTTCGATGCTTGTAGTCTCTTCCTGATAAATACATCATTTTGTCAACATTTTCATCTCTTTCTAGCTTATTATGAGTTTTAATCAGCATGCATATTAAATTTGATCAATTGCCACTGGGATATTAATAAACTCATTATTGACCTAGAAGGTGACTGGCAGAGTACCACTCATACCAGAAGTATACTGAGCATGATGTTGGGAAAGTAATTACCTTTCTTTCTCAAATGCCTACCGGATATAAACCCCAAAATACGAAAGAGCATGTACTCCAACCTGTGGGAACAAATGTGTAAGGAACACACTTGGGAAGGATGGAGAAAGTCGACTGTGCAACCACAGCCCCATCTGAGGGCAAAGGAACACCAAGAGATACAGGCAGCAATATCAGCAGCCAGGGATGAAGAAAAGGGGCCAAGTGCCGAGAATGTTATTTTGTGAGCACACTGGATGCCTGGTCAGAAAAAGGGCCCTGGGACTAGTTGGGGAGAGAACCTCTGTGCATTTACCACGGTGTTAGATGACACTATGGCAGCCACACATAGTGCAAGTCCCCACATAATGTAAATTTCAAAACCCTAGTTCCCCTCCTTAGCCTTAGAGTACACTGGAGAAAACAAACTTAGAAACTGAGACTAAAGACAGCCTTCTCAAGGAAATAGCAAATGAAAAGTGAACTTTCAAGGAAACAATGTAAATAAAATACATGTGGGCACCACTAAAGCATCTTTAGTTGAAGCTCACTTGAAACTTAGGTCTTTATTATCTTGCTAACATTTCCATTTACTGTTCATACTTAACTTTTCCATATACTGTCAGTACTTAAGGAACTTGTATCTTTCTATGACTAGGTTAAGCAATCTTATATGAGTTTCCACAAAGAAAGAAAGAAAAGCTGTTATGTTTGCAGGGTGAACAAATATCATTTTTACCTCTTCTATTAAAAATATAAGCCCTAAAAAATCAACAAAGAAATGAATAATGAAAATGATAAGTCCCATATTACCTAAGCAATCTACAGATTCAGTGTAATCCCTATCAAACAACCAATGTTTGTTGTTGTTTTTTCCCACAGAATTAGAACAAAAAATGTTACAATTTGTTTGGAAACACAAAAGACCCTGAATGGCCAAAGCACTCTTGAGAAAGAAAAACAGAACTGAAGGAATTAGACTCCCTGACTTCAAACTATACTACAGTATTCAAAATAATGTGGTACTGGCACACAAAAAAAAGAAATATAGACCAGTGGAACGGAATAGAAAGTCTAAGAACAAACCCACACAACTATTAGTTGACCCACCATAGGTCAACTAACCTATGACAAAGGAGGCAAGAATATACAGTGGAGAAAAGCAAGCTCTTCAGTAAGTGAAAAACTGGAAGCTACATGTAAAACAATGAAAATACTGAACACTCCCTAACACCATACACAAAAATAAACTCCAAATGGAATAAAAATCTAAATGTAAGGCCAGACACTATAAAACTCTTAGAAGAAAATATAGCAAAACTCTCTGACATAAATCACAGCAATATCTTTTTTGACCCACCTCCTAGAGTAATGGAAAATAAAACAAAAGTAAACAAATGGAATCTAATTAAACTTAAAAGTTCTTGCATAGCAAAGGAAATCACAAAGAAAACAAAAAGACAACTCCCAGAATGGGAGAAAATATTTGCAAATTGAGCAAACGACAAGGCATAATCTCCAAAATATACAAACAGCTCGTGTAGTTCAACATCAAAAAACCCAGTCAAAAAAATGGGCAGAAGATCTAAATAGACATTTCTCCAAAGAGGACATGCAGATGGCCAACAGGCACATGGAAAGATGCTCAACATCACTAATTATTAGGGAAATGCAAATCAAAACTATACTGAACTCACACCAGTCAGAATGGCCATCAGCAAAAAAATCTACAAACAATAAATGCTAGAGAGGGTGTGGAGAAAAAGGAATCCTCCTACACTGGGAATGTAAATTGGTACAGCCATTATGGAGAATAGTATGGAGATTCCTTAAAAAACTGAAAATATGACCACAATATGATCCAGCAATCCCACTCCTGGACACATAGAACCATAATTTGAAAAAAATACATGCACCCCAACATTCACTGCAGCATTATTTACAATAGCCAAGATACAGAAACAACCTAAATGTCCATCAACAGGAGTGAATAAAGATACGGTACACAGATATAATGGAATATTATTCAGCCATTAAAAAGAATGAAATAGTGCCATTTGCAGCAACTTGGATGAATCTAGAGGTTATCATACTAACTGAAGTCAGACAGAGAAAGACAAATATCATACGATATCACCTATGCGGAATCTTAAAAAAATGGTACAAATGAACTTATTTATAAAACAGAAATCAAGTCACAGATGTAGAAAACAAATTTATGGTTATTAAAGTTGAAGGGAGGGGTCTAGGGATAAATTAGGAGACTGGCGTTAGCATAGACATACTAACACATGTGAAAAAGATAACTAATAAGTGTAGGGTAAGGGAGTTAGAGAAGGCGAGGTTTGGGAAAAGAACGAGACCGGCACTTTACAGGAACAGATCACCTGTAATGAGGCGAGAAAGGGCAGCAGTCAGATTAGTGAGCTGCTGCACTAACCCAAGAAAAGAGTAAGTATATACAGGCATATATGTGGAAAGCTACTGTCTTAAGGGGCCCTGTTCTCCAAGCTTGTTCGGAGTAGTTATCTCTTAAACGGCGGGGGCAAGGAATTCTGGAGATTGGCCAGAGGCTGGACCGGCTGGGAGCTGGGGGTAATCAACCTTAACGTCCATTTTTTTTTCCTTCGGGTGAGAGTGCTCTTTGTTTTGCATAGCATGGTGGGGAGGATCTGGAGGGGAGTTTTAACTCCAGGCTATTTTGAGCTATGTAACTTTCCTTCAATAAGGACCTACTGTATAGCACAAGGAACTCTACTCAATATTCTGTAATAACCTATGTGGGAAAAGAATCTAAAAAGGAATGGATATGTATAACTGATTCATTCTGCCGTACACCTGACACTAACACAACACTGAAAATCAACTAGACTCCCAAATTTTTAAAAAATGTAAGCCAGCCTGGTCTCAAGGCAGCCAGGAAGCTCTGGGAAGGCTGGCATACCTCCTCTCTGGTCTGTTCACTTTACGCAACTGCGGTCAGGAGTGCAAGCAGCAGCTTAGGAGAGGTATCAGAGGAAGGTTAGCTTTAGTGTCCCTAAAAATGCCTTTAATAGAAGGAAACTGAAGCCTCTCAGAAACAGAACCCTTTATCAACTCTGCTTTGGAAGTCCTCATAAGAAGACTTTTGTGATCTAAAGTGGGGGATAGTAAGCGAACAATAAAAACCAGTGCTCCAGATATGATCCTGGGGCAAGAAACAAGGGTCATGGAAGAACCAAGTCAGTCAGCAAGGCCTGATAATTTGCCTCTCTAAATATCTCTGGCAATCATCCCCCCTTCCCATCTGAATTTCCACCGCTCTACTTCAGACCCTCCTCACTTCTCACCTTGCTTACTGAACAGCCAACACTGTACAGGCTCAGAAGACCTTCCCCTGTCCACCTGCCTTGGGTTCTCCCAGGATCTTCCTTCAGTGCAGACATGATCAGGTCACTGCTTCACTAACCCCACCACCTTACCTGCAGTAGCATTTTCCCAGGTGGGGTCTGCATTAGTCACCAGGGGTGCTGATTTTAAATGCTGATTCCACGGCTTGGCACATCAGAACCAAAGTCTCTGGGTGTGTGATATTTTGGAAAGCTCCCCAAGTGACTCTTCAGCACATTTTGATGAGAGAATTCCTAAACTACAGTCTAAGCACAGACTCCTCTGGGCAGGAGAGACCCATCCCAGAGCCTCATCTCCTCCACTCAAGCCCCACTATTATTGTTAGAGCTGCAGGCAGCTGAATTACATGTGTTGTGTTGAAGCAGGCCAGGCATGCCCCACATCTGTCTTCATAATCAGTGCCTTCTTTTCCTCGGACTGCTAAGACCCCTGTGTATCCCACTCCCTCCTCCTTGAAGCCTTCCCTGATGATGCCTCCACCCGGATGTCTTTCTTTCCTTGGGGCTCTCGCAGCACTGTGCATTCTCCTCTTCCAGGACGCACCCCAGGCTGCTGCTCTATAAATACCTGCCTCTTCCCTAGACTGGGAGTGTCTGACAGCTGAGTTTGGGTCTTATCTATTTCAGCACATTAGCTGCTCACTGACTATAATGGTACTCACTCCAGACTAGTGCTGTCCAACTGAAGTTTACGTGCAGGCATGAATATAATTTTTAATTTTCTAGTAGCCATCGTGAAAAGATTAAAAAGAAACAAATGAAATTAATTCTAATGATATTTTTTGTTTAACTATCTAAAACATTACCACATTAACATATGATGCACATAAAAAACTACTGAGATAGTTCACATTTTTTCTTATACTGCACCTTTGAAAGTTCACTGTGTATTTTTTACTTAACATAATCTCAAAACAGGCCAGCCACATTTTAAGCTCAGTTGGTACATATGACTAGTGGTTCCCATATTGGACAGCACAATTCTGCAAGAAGATGAAACCAGTCAATCCCAAAGGAAATCAGTCCTGAATATTCATTGGAAGGACTGATGCCGAAGCTGAAGCTCCAATATTTTGGCCACCTGGTGCAAAGAGCTTACTCACTGGAAAAGACCCTGATGCTGGGAAAGATTGTGGGCAAGAGGGAAGCAGGTGACAGAGGATAAGATGGTTGGATGGCATCACCGACTTGATGGACATGTTTGTGCAAGCTCCAGGAGTTGGTGATGGACAGGGAAGCCTGGCGTGCTGCAGTCCAAGGGGTCGCAAAGAATCGGACACAACTGAGCGACTAAACAAGACTAGAGAGGATGCTTATTCACATCTATGTAGGAACCGCTGCACATACAGAAAGCTACAGTCCAGTCCAGGGTTCATCCTTGGTGGTTCCACAGCACTGGAATGGTTGGTTACCCTTGGTCTCCCTGTGTGCTACACAGAGCCGTGAGACCAGGTCTGGCCATGAGGGTCCTGCATGTGAGCTGTGCCCGGCCAGCAAGCAGGCTTCAGGACCGTTAGCAGCTAACAAACCTTTGCTACCAGGCATTGAGCTGAAATGCCTGTAAGGTGCTCCTTTCAGGAACATTAAAGGCATTAAGTGAGAATGCGGCATTCTTTGGCGTGCAAGGCCACACCCTCCACGCCATCATCAGGGAGGCTGGCTTGGGTCACCAAAAGAGAAAGCCGCAGAAGAGTAAATACAGCTCATTTGTAGATGCCTGGGTAGAGGTAAGCTCCAGATATCCACGCCCTCTAGGGACACCATTCCATCTGAGGGAGGAGACTTTAAAAAAATGTCTTAAGCAGGAAACTTAGAACACTTCCCAGACGTGAGCTGTTTGTCTTGCTCAGGCCTGTCTGCTGACTCCCTCTAACTCAGACGCTGGGAGTGTTTGCTGGGCCCAACCTCTACTCTCTTGGGGTCAGAAATAAGAAAACGAGTCTCTGTCTCCCGGCCCCACACTCTGGTGACCTCGATTGAGAAGTCTAGTGCCAGCTGGCACCCGGAGTAGGGTAGAGCCAAGTCGACTTGGCACTCCCAGCCTGGCACCCTCTTGCTGGGCAATAACCCAAAGCAGTCTTTCCCCCTGCTCCCCCTCCTGTAGGCCCTACTTTCAATTAAAACAGTCAGGTACACAAATTAGCATCAGAACCAAAATGGTTTCCTGGGAAACTAATGACAAAAATCCCAGTTTTAAAACATTTTCTTTACAACCTAGAGAGCAAAGCCATGCCTTTCACGAAAACAAAAGCCCTGAGCTAAAGAACTCCATCTCATAAAGAAGTGTCATTGACCAAAGATTCTGAAATAGATGAAAAGTGCTATTGGAAGCTTTCAGGACATGCTTTATGTCATTTCCTATACCTTGCTCCCATATAATCCCTGCCCACCATTCACTCATGCCTATTTTCCCTGAAGTGAAACGTTTCCTTGTTAATTTCTTTTCCCAGCAGTTCTCCTTCTTGCAAGAAGCTGAACTCTTTAGAATGTAAGCAGATGAGGATGGTCAGACATTTTTGCCCTCATCAGGTAGAGAAGATTCAATATCATACCTCTAACCATTAAAATATATTGAATCTGATTCAATATCACACTTCTAACCATTAAAATATACTGAATCTGATTCAGTATCATACCTCTAACCATTAAAACATACCCCTAGAAAATTATCTGAGAAAAATTTGCCAGTAATAATAATAATGTGCATTTATGTAGTGATTAATAGTTTATAAAATGCCTTCACATATATTTCCTCAATTCAACTTCACCATAGTTGCAGTAGAAACAACACATTCAGCCTTTATATGAGGTTTTTCCTAGGAGGGTTCATTCAATTGATGAACGAGCTGAGAGATTTCTGGGTGCAGACTTGTGGGATGAATAGAAAATATACAATTAAAATTCACGTAAGCCTCTGACAGAGGTACACATCATGCTATGTGAACACATTAAGAAGGGCCCTCAGTGAAGAATTTTAATATCAGATAATCTCTTAATCTGAAGAAAGTAAACTCCTTTATAATGGGATTTCTGGAATCCTAACAAGCTAGTAAGGGAGGTATTGGTAGAGAAGCCCACCCAAGGACCCCTGAATCTCACTGTGCTGGCTGTGTCTTACCTAGAGGGTATAACTATAGTATGCACGTAATATATATGTATTATATATGCAGTGACAGCATGAAACTAGAGTAGTGTGGTAATCATAACATCAGGTATGGCTTGAAATGGACAGGCTTGATTCTTTCACATTATACCACCATCCATGTGCTCTTAGCCTTAGACTCCCACAGTCTAGCGGTAACTTCTGAATGTAGCCACTGCTTAAAATATCTTGTAATTCCCCTTTACTGACTTTTTCTCCATATGCCGTTCGTCTTTCCTCTTGTTTTCTAATTATAAAAGTAACACCCATACATACTCATGGTAAGCAATTCAATATTACACAAATATGAAATTTCAAAATGAAAGCCTTCCACAGTCACCCACCCCAAATGTTGCTTATACTTTGGAGGCATATCCTTCCAAGGTTTTTAAAATGTATGTATTTACATATATATTTTAATAGGAATGGGACCGTATTATGCATCGTATTTAACAACTTGCTTGAGAAATAGCTCCTTTAGATATTGTTCCATGCTTGCATAGACTTAACAATCATTTCCCGTTTATGGATCACAGCCTTGTCATGGCAAAGGGGCTTGTATAACTCAATGAAGCTATGAGCCATGACATGTAAGGCCACCCAAGATGGATGGGTCATGTGGTCCACTGGAGTAGGGAATGGCAAACCACTTCAGTATTCCTGTCGCAAGAACCTCATGAACAGCATGAAAAGGCAAAAATACATGACACTGGAAGTTGAGCTCCCCCAGGTCAGAAAGTGTCCAATATGCTACTGGGAACATCGACATCTTAGGAGTCAGTGAACTAAAATGGACAAGAAATGAGCAAATTTAATTCAGATGACCATTATATCTACTACTGTGGGCAATAATCCCTTAGAAGAAATGGAGTAGCCCTCACAGTTGAAAAGAGAGTCCAAAATGCACTACTTGAGCACAATCTCAAAAATGACAGAATGATCTCTGTTCATTTCCAAGGCAAAGCAATCAACATCACAGTAATCCAAGTTTATGCCCCAACCACTGATGCTGAAGAAGCTAAAGTTGATGGGTTCTATGAAGACCTACAAGACCTTCTAGAACTAACACCAAAAAAAGATGCCCTTTTCACCATAGGGGACTGGAATGCAGAAGTAGGAAGTCAAGAGATATCTGGAGTAACAGGCAAGTTTGGCCTTGGAGTTCAAAATAAAGCAGGGCAAAGGCTAACAGAGTTTTGTCATGAGAACGTATTGGTCACAGCAAACACCGTTTTTTAACAACACAAGAGATGGTGCTACATATGGACATCACCAAATGGTCAATACGGAAATCAGGTTGATTATATTCTTTGCAACTGAAGATGGAGAAGCTCTATACAGTCAGCAAAAACAAGATCTGGAGCTGACTGTGGCTCAGATCATCAGCTCTTTATTGCAAAATTCAGACTTAAATTGAAGAAAGTAGGGAAAATCACTAGGTCATTCAGGTATGACCTAAATCAAATCCCTTATAATGATACAGTGAATGTTACTAATAGATTTAAGACATTTTATCTGGTAGACAGAGTGCCTAAAGAACTATGGACAGAGGTTCATAACATTGTACAGAAAGCAGCAATCAAACCCATCACAAAGAAAAAGAAATGCAAGAAGGCAAAGTAGTTGTCTGAGGAGGCTTTACAAATAGCTGAGGAAATAAGAAAAGTGAAAAGCAAGGGAGAAAGGGAACGATATACCCAACTGAATGCAGAGGTCCAGAGAATACCAAGAAGAGATAACAAGGCCTTCTTCAATGAACAATGCAAAGAAGTAGAGGAAAACAACAGAATGGGAAAGACTTGAGATCTCTTCAAGAAAACTGGAGATATCAAGGGAACATTTCATGCAAGGATGGGCACAATAAAGGACAGAAATAGTAAGGGCCTAACAGAGGCAGAAGAGATTAAGTAGAGGTGGCAAGAATACACAGAAGAACTATACAAAAAAGGTCTTAATGACCTGGATAACCACAATAGTGTGGTCACTCACCTAGAGCCAGGCATCCTGGAGTATAAAGTCAAGTGGGCCTTAGGAAGCATCACTACAAACTAAGCTAGCGGAAGTGATAGAATTCCAGCTGAGTTTTTTAAAATCTTAAAAGATGATGCTGTTGAAGTGTTGCACTCAATATGTAAGCAAATTTGGAAAACTCAGCAGTGACCACAGGACTGGAAAAGGTCAATTTTCATTCCAATCTCAAAGAAGGACACTGCCAAAGAATGTTCAAACTACCATACAATTGTACTTATTTTGCATGTTAGTAAGTCTATGCTCAAAATCCTTCAAACTAAGCTTCAATAGTACATGAACCAAGAACTTCCAGATGTACAAACTGGACTTAGAAAAGGCAGAGGAGCCAGAGATCAAACTACCAATATTTGTTGGATCATAGAGAAAGCAAGGGAATTCCAGAAAAATATCTACTTAAGTAGATAACTTTAAGATAACTTAAGTAGATAACTTTAACTAAAGTTAAAGTCTTTAGCATAGTCAATGAAGCATAGACATGATACAAAGGACTAGTTCCAAATTGGGAAAGGGGTACATCAAGGCTGTATATTGCCACTCTGCTTATTTAACTTGTATGCAGAGTACATCATGCAAAAATGCTGGGTTGGATGAAGCACAAGCTGGAGTCAAGATTGCTCGGAGAAATACCAACAACCTCAGATTAGCAGATGATATCACTCTAATGGCAGAAAGTGAAGAGGAACTAAATAGCCTCTTGATGAGGGTGAAAGAAGTGAGTGAAAAAGCTGGCTTAAAACTCAGCATTCAAAAAATTAAGATCATGTCATCTGGTCCCATCACTTCAAGTCAAATATAAAGGGAAAAAGTGAAAGCAATGACAGATTTTATTTTCTTGGGCTCCAAAATCACTGCAGGTGATGACTGCAGCCATGAAATTAAAGACGTTTGCTCTGTGGAAGGAAAGCTATGACAAACCTAGATAGCATATTAAAAAGAAAAGACATTACTTTCCTGACAAAGGTCCATATAGGCAAAGCTATGATTTTTTCAGTAATCATGTATGATATGAGAGTTGGACCATAAAGAAGGATGAGCACTGAAGAACTGACACTTTCAAACTGTGGTGCTGAAGAAGACTCTTGAGAGTCCCTTGGACTGCAAGGAAATCAAACCAGTCAATCCTAAAGAAAATCAACCCTGAATATTCATTGGAAGGACTGCTGCTGAAGCGCCAATACTTTGACCACCTGCTGTGAAGAGCTGGCTCATTGGAAAAAAAAGCCTGATGCTAGGAAAGATTGAAGGTAGGAGGAGAAGGGGATGATAGAGGATGAGATGGTTGGATGGCATCACTGACTCATCAGACATGAATCTGAGCAAACTCCGGGAGATAGTGAAGGAAGGAAGCCTGGGGTGCTGCAGTCCTTGAGGCTGCAAAGAATCGGACACGCCTTAATGAATGAACAACAGCATTCATTTATAACTGCATACCTATTCACTTTATAGATGTACCATAATTTATTGAAGTCACCTTCTACTGATAAATACTGGGCTGTTCATATAATTTTTCAGTCTTATGAACAATGCTGCAATCAATATCCTTATAAATATTCATTAGCACATTAGTTTGAGTATTTCCAGAAAATAAATTTCTAGAAGTTGAGTTGATAGCATATCCTCAATAAGGGCAAAGCTTTAAGATCTAATAATAATAGATCCTGAAAATATTTTTGGTCAAAATAAAACTTGACAAAAGGTGAGGAGGAGAGGGAAGACTTATTGAGCGGCTGCTATGTACCAGTGGTGGTGCTAAAAACCTGCATTATCTCATACGCTGTGTTTAGTGGCTCAGGCATGCCTGACTCTTGGCGACCCCGAGGACTGCAGCCCGCCAGGCTCCTCTGTCCATGGAATTCTCCAGGCAAGAATACTGGAGTAGGTGGCCATGCCCTCCTCCAGGGGATCTTCCCAACCCAGGGATCGAACCCAGGTCTCCCTCACTGAAGGTGGATTCTTTACCAGCTGAGCCACCAGGAAAGCCCAGGAATACTGGAGAGGGCAGCCTACCCTTCTCCAGCGGATCTACCCGACCCAGGGATCAAACCGGGGTCTCCTGCATTGCAGGAGGATTCCAGGTGAGCTACCAGGCAAGCCCACATTATTTCATAACTCCTAGAAATTCTGAACACTTGACATTATTGTTCCTATTTTATTTTTTATTTATTTATTTTTTTATTGCTCCTATTTTAGAGAAGAGGAAGGTGCAGTACAGAGGCTGAACTTTTCCAAGGTTACACAGTCAGCAAATGGCAGAACCAGGACTGGAACTTGGGTCTTTCTGCTGCTTTCTACTTTCTACCACTGCCTCTAATTAGTATAAAATCACATTGCTGGCTTCTTGGTTTAAACTTCAGTTGACTCTGAAAAAAAAAAAAATCTCAAAAATATTTTAAGCAGTTTCAGAACTGCTGAAATAAATATATATCTTCTCAAACTTATACATCAAAGACATTACTCCTCTGAAATGTACATTTTTCACATGTTAATTATAAAATATCTCATTAATTTAGTCTCTTATTTTTCCTTTTCTTACTGAATAACAGTGCTGTACATAAAAATAACGCATCCAAAAATACATACATTTCTTTGTCCTTAAATCCTTCTGCTCTGGGTTTATGCAAATTCTATTGTTTAAAATAACAGTAAGGAAGCAAGCTTGTTCTGAAGCCAATTTGGCTACACGCTTCATTGCACTTGAGTAGAACTAACTTGCCATCTAAAGGGTCTATTCTTTGCTTATTAATTACCACCTCTTTTTTTTTTTAACCTGCTTTTGAAAAACAGGACTTCCCTGGTGGCTCAGTGGTAAAGAATCCACCTGCCAATGCAGGGGACATGAGTTCAATCTCTGCTATGAGAAGATCACAAATGCCTCGGAGCAACTAAGCCCGTGCCCCACAGCTATTGAACCTGTGCAACTCCTGAAGCCCGTGTGCCTAGAGCCCATGATCCGTGAGCTCCACAACAAGCGAAGCCACTGCAGCGAGAAGGCCATGCACTGCAAGGAAGAGTAGTCCCTTCTCCCCCACTCTCCACAACTAGAGATAGCCCGCACACAGCAATGAAGACCCAGCACAACCACAGATAAATAAATAACAACAAAAAGAAAGAAAACCCACAAGTTCTACACTGTTATTAAGGTTTTTTTTTGTTTGTTTCTTGTTTTTTGTTTTTTTTTTGCTGGGGCAGTTTCTTCTGGAAACAAAATACAGAAACCATGAGACAAGATGGTTGGGGAAAAAAGTGAAACCAGGAGGCCAAAAAAAAAAAAAATAATAACATTCAGATACTCTTCTCTAAATAGTAGTGTCTCAATTGCTTCATTTTGGATTGTCAACTAACAAGGCAATACCTATATTTTCCATTGTAATATTTTACTTGTAAATGATACGCTCATCAGCACCGGGTTTGCCCTTTGGTCCAGACACAATCCTTCTGACTCCCATGGCACCCTCTGCATACTCCCATCATTTCACTGGGCACACCATTTCTCAGGCTTCTTCCCCATCAGACTGAAGGTTTTTGATAACAAAGACCAGATCTCTGTTATCACTGTGCCCTTGGCTCCTGGCAGAGGACCCAGCATATGTAAATGCTCAACAAATATCTGTTGCTTGAATGAATAACCTCAAAAGCATTGCTTTCCCTAATCTTTCTACCTGACACAACTTCAGTCAAAGAAGCAGACTCTCAAGGTGGCCTGATTTAAGGCAGGGGTGTACAGTCACAACAGAAGAATGTCAGGAAACTCAATGGCAGCTTCCTCAGATGCAGCCTTTGTTTTCATCTTTCGCCAATATTAACCCAGAGCTCAGCTCTTTACACTCCCCCTAAAGAGATTCATTCATACCACAAACATTAGCAGTCAAAGTTGATTCCACTGAAGATTTTGTATCGATATTAGGGAAGGGTGGACTCCTTAACAATCCTGATCAAACACCTCTGTTCCCAAAGGTTCTTTCTTCCCCAGCGAGCTTCAACCTCACAAGCCTCTTCCCTGTATCACACAGAACAATGTAGCCGTTCCCTGGCTTCTTTCTCCAAACTTCCATGCTCACACCTATCAGAGCCCACAGTAGACACAAGCCTTTCAAAGGTGGTGGGTGAGTGTGTGTGTGTGTTAAAAATAACATCTTCCTCTTACATCAGCATTTGCAGTTGTTAGTATTTAAATTTGATTTTCAAATCATTTTAGGCAACCTAACATAAGCAAAAATCATGCCTTTTCCAAATGTACCATTTTAAAATTTATCTTCTACCTTGCCACTCCAAGGAAGAATTAGTAGCTCCTTGTTGGTGATTCCAGCTCATGGGTCAAGCAAGGCCCTTCCCACCTGCCCCTTAGGCTGAACTCACCCCATCATCTCTTGGTGCTTCACAGTTCCTAGTCTTTGGTTAAAGGGCCCCCTGGCCCAAGGCCCTGAGGTCACCACTCCAGCTGAGGCAGAAACTTTTCTCACCTGACAGCTGGCAGCTCACCTGCTGTGGTCTCCAGGAAATTGTCTTCTCCCTTATTAACCTTGATAATTATAATGCAATTATCATGCAATTTATTGACCCACTACTATGTGCCAGGAACTGTGCTGAGCAATTCTTATATGTTACCTCATTTAATCTCTAGGACCACCCTATAAATGATGATGATGGTTATTTTTATTTCACAGATAAGAAAACTCAGGTTAATAGAAATTAAGTAATTTGTCTAAACGTGCTGAACTCACAAGGGGCTTGAATGCAACTCTGATTCTAAAGCCTGTGCCTCAGCTTTGCTTCCATGCTCTCTTGATCCAGTGTTACCTCCTTACGACCAGGGCAATCTGAACATCCCCTCCTACTTTTCTCTCTTGTGTTGACATCGGGTACTTAGGGGTCTTAACCTTACCCTTGCCCTATAGACCACCTATGACCTGGTCGACTGTCTTGCTCTTAACTCAAGCTGTGTGGATTCCACCCTAGCCATTGGCACAGTTGACTCTGGACCCTCCTTTTTTTCATCCTTTTCTTCCTTGCTGTGGCCTTGATTGATTTGCTCCCATTTTTTTCTCCCTCTTTTGTATTCTTACCAGTTACTAAATCTCTACTGAGAAACATAAGGTACCTAACTTCATCTACGTCCAGCCTAAACCTAATAAACTTCCTATTTTTCCTTATTATGCCATCTTTGACAGTTCCCAGTGATTCCTGAATGTCCCCCAGTACATTTTGCTATTCTTAAAAATCAATAATTTTTATTGAACGTTAAGTTATTAAGAAAAGATCTCTAAGTCATATTGTTACATGAAAAAGGCAAAGTGCAGAGAAGTATATATGCTATAATACTAGCATGTAAAAAGGATTTTAAAAACTGCTTGGTTTTGGTCATTTGGGGGTAAGATGAAGGTTTTTACTGGGCGAATGAGGCACTGGGGTGGGAAGAGATTTCACTATATATCTTTTATAGTTTATGGTGTTTAAACCATATGAATTACCAATTTTAAAAACAGATGAGTGATTTAAAAAAAAAAGAAATGCAAGCAGCCTTTCTTATGGGCAGGAGAGGGTGTTATCTACAGTTGCAGGTAAGCAATAATAAAAAAAAAATAATAAAATAGTTTTGAGAAAGAACACAAAGAACATGTTCCAGAAGAATGTCCAGTGTAACCCAAAATACCCAGCATTATTGGCAATTTGGGCAATGGTCTGAAAGTAATCAGTTGGTAAACGGAAAGTACTGATATAGCTGTATGCTGTCCTGTTTCTTGCCCTGCACATGCCTATAGGTCAGAACTTTCTCATTCAGGTAGAACTCCACAATGCTTAGCAGTAATAGGTAAAGACTGCCACATAGAATCACTTTAACTCTAAGAGGAACAAGAAGCTATTTCAGCATGATTTGTTGAGTCCTAAAAACTCACAGGATCTTTTGGGGCACAGTCAAGTTGATATCAACTCAATCTCTTCTTAATAGCATGAGACAGAGGCAGTCTGTGCCCTCTCCACATTCCTAGGCTTAGTCTTAGAGAACAGATAACCTGCCCCTGGACAGCTCTACCCAGCTCCCAACACAAGTGATGAGGAAGCTAGACTTGCTAGCTTTGTAACATCTTACTGCTGCTGCAAAGTCGCTTCAGTTGTGTCCAACTCTGTGCGACCCCATAGATGGCAGCCCACCAGGCTCCCCCATCCCTGGGATTCTCCAGGCAAGAACACTGGAGTCGGTTGCCATTTCCTTCTCCAATGCATGAAAGTGAAAAGTGAAAGTGAAGTCGCTCAGTCGTGTCTGACTCTTCTTGACCCCATCGACTGTAGCCTACCAGGCTCCTCCGTCCATGGGATTTTCTAGGCAAGAGTACTGGAGTGGGTTGCCATTGCCTTCTCTGTGTAACATCTTAGGGTAGAATAAATTCCCCAAGGCCATCCTTAGAAGTGGCTGGCCTTCTTAGTTTTCTTTGGCTTGGAGATGACCAAGGGTTGACACCCCATGTCCCCTACCCTGAGATCAGAATGGGTTGGACATGACTTCAGGCTTCTCGGCATTCAGATCCATGTCCCTGGTGACCAGGGCAACCCAAACAACCCCTTCTACCTTTCGCTCTTGTGTTGATTTCGGGTTACTTAGAGGCTTTAACCTTACCCTTGCCTTACAGGCCACCTATGCCCTGGTCGACTGTCTTGCCCTTAACACAGGCTGTGTGGTTTCTACCCTAGCCATTCACACAGTTGACTCTGGACCCTTCTTTTTCCTCCTTCTTGGGAGCAGGATAAATGGCAGCTCTTATAGCAGTTTATATCATGTGATGCTCATAGCAGATGGGATTTCACCCGGATAGTATTTTAAGTCTGATTTTAGAATCTTAAAGTGACTAAAAACAATGGGAGCAATGTGAAGCTAACTTTCAGCTTTTGCCAATTCTAAGAGCTGTAGACAACCTCTAGTGGATTCAGTGAGTCCCAAGTTATTCCAGAGTGGGATCACACGGAGACTGGCAGTGGATATCTGGGCCCTTTCATTCCAGGAGCCTAAATCTGAGATAATTATTACAATATCTGATAAGCAGTCTGACTTTTTGTTTTTCTTTTAAGAAAGACTTTAAATATATAAAAAAAAAAACACTTCTAAATCTACCTTGGGTTGCAGGCAGGTAGTTTATCTGGAGAATGCTATCAGTAACAAAACCTGTAAGGGAGTGAGGGAGGCAGAACAGGGCAAAAGGAGAGGCTGAACTTAATTCAGTCACAACAGACTTCAGCTGACTTCACCTGGGGAGCTTTGAAAAACCTGGGGTGGTTTTTCAGAGCTTTCTGGAACTGAGATAAGAGGGTCTTCTATCTCTGCATAGACCAGGCACTGGATACAGGCTACCAGAGGGGGGACTGTGAGCTGCTGAGGTAGCTCCCTTAGGCTGCAGGCAACTCCTGAGGAAGGATTCATCTGCAGGTAGTCAGCAAGCACAGTCCTAGCAGCTGAGAGAATACCTACCTCAGACCTCCCAGGGCACCTGGGTGGTGCGAAGTAGCATCTACTACATAATCAAACACCAAAATGAATACCAAAAAATGCATCACAGCTCTGAAAGTAGCATGCAGTTAGTCCCAGGGAATAAGGTAGTATGAAATTTGATGGAGCCGTGTCCTGGCTGAATATGTTAGGAAAGTTCTTGAAGCCATAATCGTCTGTGTATGATTACCTTCTGACTCTGAAATTGCCAGTTCAGTAAGCAAAAGGAGGCTGATTAAAAGTCATATATATTCTAAAGCCCTTGGAGGCAGGGCCTCTTGGGGCCAATTCAGGGAATTCTTACTACAAATTCTTCGGTATTTTTTCCATTTCTGTGCATTCCCTGAGCAGGTGGCCACTACCTGCAGCTGATAATTACAGGCTTTATGTATGCTGCACTGTGAAAGGAACTTGTCTGTGGTGCCAGGGCTGATGGGGAAGTACACAGCATATGTTTGACCCTGTGAAAAGGGGAAAATATCCTATTGTTATGGACTATAGGGTTTTCAAGGCTGCTATCCATGGCAAATGTTCACCATGCTTAAAGGCTAAGGGCCCAGCATACAACCTTTTAAGAGCCTGTCAGCAGAAAGTCCATTCATTGAAAGCCTTGGCTGTCCCACGCGATCGGCGGGTAATCAAAGCCACATTGTATTCTCCCTTTGTAAAAAGGTAAAAGTTCTATGGCTTCCACCACTGAAAATATTTAATATTGGACCTTTATTTTCCAATGATAATAGTAATAGTAATAATAATAGAGAAAATGTTGCCATGGACTTTGTAGATAAAAATGGACATTTGGATCTTTGGTAAAACATTCTCTCTTCTGCGATGGAGCAAGGCAGCCATTTTGGCAATAGCTAGGAAAACGACCCAGCAGTTCTGGGCAGGAATATTACAAAAGTTTGACTGAAATTACAAGAAGAGTTGAAACAAGGGATTGGCCCCAAGCTGGGTAATTATGCCCCTTCCCTTTTATTTCACTTACAATTCACATTCACTGACAGCTGGCAAACAGATGTTTGCTTGATGATCATGAGGCTTGAACCATATCGCAGCATTATATTACTATCACTAGAATTTTATTCAACATTATTGGTCACTTAGATCATTTATAACAAGATGCTCATAATCTAAAAATTGGGTCACAAAGTGATAGTAGGAGACAGGAGAGTGACTGTTTTCCATTATGACAGCAATAGTTTTGGTCCTCCTGATTTCAAAAACAATTACTTGAGAATAAGCTAAAAAACTCACAACTTATCTGTTCAATCACATGAATATTTTGGTATTGGAGACAAAACTGTAGAAATAGAGGTTACCTCTGAGGTTACTGATTACAAGTTCAACTTTTACAAAGGAGTAAGAGGCCAAGAGAGACAGAATTTGGCAGGGTCTTACCTTCAGAACAAAGAGCCAAGCCTCCTGAACCCCTTCAGTCTTCTTTCCACTAGAAGAAACACATGCTCTGGTTACTACTGCATGTCTATGTTAGTGGCAATTTTTTATTGACTAAAAGAACAGGAAGGCTTAGATGCCTTTTGACTAGGGCAAGTTCAGGATTGTTTCCTACGTCCCAGAGAAAACTGAATTTGAGACTGGGAAACCCAGCTTGACTTGAGCTGATTATATAGTAGCTTATGAAGCTTGTTAGCATACAACCAGCCAGGCTGGGAGTTCCAGCATCCTGGGTTTTAATATCACTGTGTCCAGAACCCTTGCAGACCTTAGAGGGTAGCATGACAGCAATACCCAGTGAGATCTCTAAAACCCCCAATAGATACGGATGCACTTGAGGATTCCAGGGCCCCATTTGTTCAGATTCCCACATAATGGCACACATTCACAAACCGATGACTTGGAGACATTCTCCTACAAAGAAGAGTGGAATCATTGTGTTCTGCTAAAGCTAAGGCAACAGATCTGGCCCTACACACTCCAAGGTCCTAGAAGAGTGGAAAAAGCCACTAGAGAAGTCAGAAGGCAAGTCACTTGTGTGAAAAAGCTCCAATTTTATAAATGTAGCCTTGCAAGTGGTATAGGGCTCTTCAAAAATAAAGCACCAACCTTTCTTACTTTTATTTCACAGGGCTTTTCCATGACTGCTGATTGCTGGGGATGGAAATCTATATTTCCCAATTCTTTATATGTCTTGAAAGTTTCAGTGTGGGCGTGGAGGTGTGAATGAAGATCAGAGATCTCCTTTAGAATGACTTGCAGCTCATCCTAACCAGTCCAATGCAGGACATCAATACATGTTGATTTGTAAGCAATGTGTTTATTTCTTCATATGAGGGTGTTGCAGATCTGTGATGCCAGGACCTACCAGCTGATGGCTGGTATATTACCAGTTGAGTTCATGTTAAGTCTGAAAATGCTGCCTTCATGTGCACCTCCTTTCTGAAAGGCTGTAGACCCTCACAAATATCCCTTCATTTCCCTTCCCTTCTTGCTTAGAGATCTTCATCAAGGTGGGTCTCCATATGGAAAAAAAGGTGTCCCTGAGAGTTTCATGACTTGTAAGCGTGAACCACAGCCCCAGACCTTTCGGCTGTACCTGAGTTGAGGATGGAGTTGGGATCTTGGCATTAGGTTTTGTATTAGTTATCTAAGCCCACTGTAACAAATTACCACATGCTAGGTGGCTTAAACAACAGAAGTTTATTGTCTTACAGTTCTGGGGTTAGAAATCTAATATTAGGAAGCAGGATTGACTTCTTCTGAGGATTGTGAGGAAGAAATGGTTGCACGGGTTCTCTCCCAGCTTCTGCTGGGTTGCTGGCCATCTTTGGCTTTCCTTGGTTTGTAGGAATAATCACCCCAGTCTCTGCTTTTATCTTCATGTAGAGTTTTCTTTGTGTGTGTGTCTGTCTCTGGGTCTGAACTTCCCCCTTTTCAAAGCACAAAGTCATTTTGGATTGCGGCCTACTCTAATAACCTCAGGGGCTTCCCAGGTGGTTCAGTGATAAAGAACCTGCCTGCCAATGCAGGAGACGCAGGAGATGCTGGTTCGATCCCTGGGTTTGAAAGATCCCCTGGAGGAGGAAATGGCAACCCACTCCAGTATTCTTGCCTGGAAAACTTCACATGGACAGAAGATCCTGGCGGGTTACAGTCCACGGGGTCGCAAAGAGTCAGACACGACTGAGCGCACAGAGGACTGTGACCCAATAACCTCACTCTAGCTTGATCATATGCAAAGATCTTATTTTTCAAATAAGCTCACACAGGTACTGGGGCCTGGAACTTTAACATCTTTGGGGAGGGACATAATTCAGCTCACAATTGGGCTTCTAATGTAGATCCAAGCATTGGATTGGGCATGCTGCTGCTGCTAACTCACTTCAGTCGTGTCTGACTCTGAGTGACCCCATAGATGGCAGCTCACCAGGCTCCCCCGTCCCTGGGATTCTCCAGGCAAGAATACTGGAGTGGGTTGCCATTGCCTTCTCCGTGGATTGCGCATATATAGTGCTAATCTCTCCCTCTTTATGCTATCTCACTGGGAGCTTCTTCATTCTCCAGCCCTATCTAACTGTCCCCTGGATGGGCTTTCTTTTGGAAAGCTTAGCCCTATTGGCCTAGGCTGGAGTGGAGCTTCCTTCTGTCTACTGAGCTCTTGGGCCTGCTGCTCAGAGTGGAGGCCTGGATTTCAATGGTTCTGATACCCAGCATCTGCTTGGGCTTCTGATCCCAAATTTAGACAAACTGCCTGTGCTCCTGGTCCTTTTCACCTAAATGTGTAGATAAGGCAATGTTATGTAAGGGTTAACTACATAGGCTCTGGGACTTCCCTGGTGGCACAGTGGGTAAGAATCCTCCTGCAAGGGCAGGGGACAAGGGTTCCATCTCTGGTCCAGGAAGATTCCATATGCCGTCGAACAACTAAGCCCGCGAGTCAAATTGCTAAGCCTGACCTCTAAGGCCCACAAGCTACAACTACTGAAGCCCATGTGCCCTAGAGCCCGTGCTCTGACGCCAGAGGAGCCACCACAACGAGAAGCCACAAAAAAGAGCAACCCCCACTCACTGCAGCTAGAGAAAACTTTCACAAAGCCCCAAAGGCCCAGCGCAGCCAAGAAAAAAAGAGAATCTAGGCTCTGAAGTGAGACTCCCAGCTCTGAAGCTTAGATGCGTCTCCTGGACAAGCTGCTTAAACTGTCTGTGCCTGTTTCCTCATCTCTAAACCCATCACTCAAAGGGATGTGAAGATGATAACATGAAATAATTCATGTAAAGCACTTAGAACAGTGCCTGGCACCTAGTAAATGCTCACAGAAGGGAGCTGCCATTATTATTAGCATACCCCTGGCGCAATAAGCTAGTCTTGATTCTTGGAGAGGAAGGGAGGGCAAGGGTGATGGGTCAAGTGGCAAATTGGGAACTGGGCTCCAAGGACAAGCAGTGGAGGAATCAAGCCCTTGAAGGGCAAACATCTATAGGGGGGATGGGAGGAAGCCAGGACTCATCAATAAAGGAGTAGGTGAGGGGGCACCAAGGGATCTGGAATTATCTGGGCAGCAGACTCTGAGAGGCCATCAGGCAAAGAATCTGGAGAAATAGGTCAGGGTCTCTTGTTTGTATCCTCCACTGGAAGCAGAATGATCTCAGAGTGTGGGCAGGCCTAAGCCTCAGCAGGCACAGCACCCACACAGGGAGGTAGACCAGTAGTACAGGATGGGTGGGAGGATATGGTGTGAGGAGGGTGGAGGGGGTGATGTGGGAGGGGCGTATAGGGTGGGTGGGTGGGTGTGGGTGTGTGTGTGTGTGTGTGTGTGTGTGTTTAGAAGTCACCAAGAAGTTCCTCGTCCTCTCCCTTCAAGCCTCCCCTCTGGTTTTTCAGCATCAAGTCCATGCCTTTCATCCAGAGCAGCTGCCGCCACCAGTAGAGGTACTCTGCTTGCAAAATTCTCTGTTTCATTGTCACTGTTTGGCTATTACCCCACTGCAAAGGAACAACTCAACAAATGAGTTTAAACTATTCGCTTTTCAAATATTAGGTTAAGGCTATCTGAAGTTTGATCAAGATATGGTGGATAAGAAATTACTGCCCCTCCTAAAAATTTAGGTTATGATTCAAGTGCTCTTTCAAGAAGCGTTTCAGAATGTTGACTGTATGCATTATCCCAGTGCCCAGCAACCGCAGCATAACTGCACTTCGTCAGTCTTTAGTGATGAAAGATGTGTATGGGTGAAGCATTTGGTCATTCAAAAAAGCACCAACCTTCTCCTGACCCTGCTATTCCCTTAAGGTACCACCCTACCTTTCACTTTCCTTCTACCCCCAAACTGTTAAGAAGCTAGCCCATACTTGTTTCCACTGCCTCACCACCCAAATCACATTGGACTGTATAATCCTTAGCTCTTTGCATCCTCACCACTCAGCTAAAATTGCTCATTGCAGGCTGTCATTACCAGTCACATCACCAAATCCAATGGCTGCGTAACAAACTTTCACCTTCCTGAATTCTCTGTAGCATTGGGTATATTTAAGAACTTTCTCCTCCAAGGCTTCCATGACCCTGAGCTGCTCTGGGCTTCCTGTCTCTGTGACGGCTATTCCTCTGGATCCCTCTTTAACTAATTTTCCTGTCTTCTTGTCCTTCTCCTCCCTCTTGTACTCTCTCTTTGGCTATGTCTAGTTAATTGGATACTGAAGGGCCTCCAGACAGTGGGTTGTTGGAAACAGAATATCCAAGGCTAAATATGTTTAGCCGTGGGATTTTGCAGAATCTCCTAGCAGGAAATGAGAGCAGGCATTAGCCCAAGCACAAAAGCAGGAGGAACCAGCATAGCAATGAAGGGATGGGGTGCCACACCTAGATGCAAGGTAGACAGGGGGTGGGCACCAGGGTGTTTGACCACAGGACAAAGGAAGGGTTCAAAGCAGTTTTAAGCTAGCATGATTGAAGAAGCTTATTTCTGATAGTTGTATGTAGTAGCTTTAATGGTGTTTCTGATCTCTCCATAGGGGTTAGATATCCCTCTTATACACTTCCCATCAAGACCATATCCCATTGGATATGGTGTATTGTATATTTAGTAGTCTATATCCTCCTGTGGGCTTCCTGGGTGCTCAGGAGTAAAGTATCAACCTTCAATGCAGGAGACACAGGAGACAGGGGTTCTATCCTTGGGTCAAGAAGATCCCCTGGGATAGGAAATGGCAACCCACTCCAGTATTCTTGCCTGAGAAATGCCATGGACAGAGGAGCCTGGTGAACTACAGTTCATGGGGTCTCAAAGAGTTGGACATGACTGGGCACAGCACACACATATACACACATCACCCCCCAGGAGACGGCAAGATCTGAAGAGAAAAGACCATAGATATCATTTTTGCCATTGTATTTCTAACACCCAGACCAGTGCTTGTCCCATAGAAAGGGCCAAGTAAATATTTGTTGAAAGAGAGAATGAACTGAATTTTTAAACTTGGAAATAAGCAGAAATTATGGGAAAGAAATCATATGTAAACCAAGAAAAATCTGTACAAAGTACATACCATATAGTCACACAGCATCATTAGCAGTGGGCTGCAAATTCCATTCTGAACTACCTATCAGTCAAAGCAAAGAAAAAAAAAACTTGTTAAAAATTTGATTTAACAAGTACCTACAGGATTTAAAAAGAAAAGTTGCTCAGATGAAGCATAACCATCCCTGTGTTAGCTTAAAAGAAATGTCCCCATGAAGTCTCCCAAAGGGTTGCTGGCTGGGCTACAGTGTGTTCCAGGATATACCTGTATTAGATACAGCAGTAAATTCTTTAGGTCTATTTTTATAATGTCCTTCAATATAGACTTATTAAAGTAATTCTATGACAGAGAGACTAGAATAATGTAGCCAAGTACCCGGAACACCGATGAACTGACTTGATCCAAGGATAAAATTTAGAATATCTAGAATAAGGTATGTTGTGAGGAACATGAGTAGTCCTTGTAATATGATTAAAACAAAGATCTCTGTGGTCAAGTATATTTGGGTAATGTTGCATATTCTTATTAGACCTACCCTTTTAGATATTTATATAAACATATGCTAAATGCTCTAAGAAGCCCTTCAGTAAAGAAACTTTAATCCAGACTTTTACCAAAATAATAATTCGGTTCTTTCATCATGTAATAGCTGTTTACATTTAAGGGAAATTTAAAGATGACACTTTGGGAAACAATTATATAAGGAAATTATAGACTACATGTTTTCAGGCAACTCTCTGTGAATATTGTTTTTCATTTCTTAAAAAAATTCCATTTTATCGAAGTATAGTTGACTTACAATGTTGTATTAATTTCTGCTGTTACATCAGTGACTCAGTTATACATATATAATTCTTCATCTTCTTTTCCATTATGGTTTATCACAGGCTATTGAATATAGTTCCCTGTGCTATACAGTAGGACCTTGCTGTTTATCCATCCTATATGTAATAGTTTGCATATGTTAACCTCTAACTCCATCTCCCCCTCTGCCTCCTCCCCACTTGGCAACCACAAGCCTGTTCTCTATGCTTATGAGTGTTTCTATTTTGCGGATAAGTTCATTGATGTCATATTTTAGATTCCACATGTGTTTTCACATGGTATTTGCCATTCTCTTTTTGACTTACTTCATTTTATGATAATTTCTAGATCTACCCATGTTGCTGCAAATGGCATTATTTCATTATTTTTTATGGCTGAGTAGTACTCCACTGTCTATATGCACCACATTTTCTTTTTCCACTAATATGTCAGTAAACATTAAGGTTGCTTTTATGTCTTGGTTACTGTGAACAGTGCTGTTATGAACACTGAGGTACATGTATCTTTTCAAATTATAATTTTTTTTCTGGATATATGCCCAGGAATGTGATTGCTGGATCATATTATAATTCTATTTTAAGTTTTTTAAGGAATTTCTATACTGTTCTCCATAGTGGCTGCACCAATTTACATTCCCATCAACAGAGTAGGAGGGTTCCCTTTTCACCACACCCTCTCTAACATTTGTTATTTGTGGACTTTTTAATGATGGCCATTCTGATCAGTGAAGTGGTACCTCATTGTAGCTTTGATTTGCATTTTTCTAATAGTTTGAGATGTCAAGCATCTTTCATGTGCCTGTTGGCCCCCTGTGTGTCTTCTTTGGAGAAATGCCTATTTAGGTCTTCTGCCCATTTTCTGATTGCGTTGTTTTTTGTTATGAATATTGTTTTTCAGCACTAAATTCTTAAATAAGAATCCGAGTGTTCTAAGTTATTTCACCTGGCAAGAACATGGGAGTACAGATATTTTGTACTGTCAGATACAAATGGACATTTTGCTTTGACGGTCATCTAAATGACAGGTCATCTCAGGAAAGTAAAAGCTCCTAGTCAATCTCTGTGCCCACACCCTCCCCAGGTAGGGCCCAAAGGCAGGATAAATATTGTCTTCGGAAACAGTCATGACTCCCATCTATTTTAAAAACCAGCAACATAACCTAAATTATCTTACTGGCAAGGAATCTGAAAATCAAAGTTAGTGTGAACTGCAGTAATGGGATTCTAGAAGTAGTGAGGAACACACTGCTATTGCTACTAAAAATAACTTCCAAAGATTTCTTTCCAGTGACTCCACTTTTCATAGGTTAATGGGCCAATAATTCCAGCTGCTTGACCTTCTCCACTGAAACTAAGATTTAAATCACTAGATCATAGAAAAATTATACATTAAATACATTAAGTGTATTTTTAAAATGTATCGTGGGCAGGCATACTTCAGACTAACAATAGTGGCTAAGTGTAATTTCTGCGGCAAGAGGGAGCGGAAATGAATTTTGTGTCCTGGTATATTCCTTCTAGGCACATGCAGTTTATCAGAAAAAACTTTAACTGAATGAAGGGAACAGAGCCTTTCAGAGTCCAAATCACCCAGCCTAATTGGGAGAGAGTCCTAAGAAGGAAGAGGAAGAGTACCTTTGTTTCTTTTCCTGTTACCAATCTCCTTAAAATGTCTAAAATATTTCCCACCCTAATTTACCAGGTTTTGTAAAGCATCTTATAAACGTATCAGAAAAGTGAGCTAATATCAATTTCACATTTCATTCTGGAGTTCATTATATTTTTGGCAGCAAGTTTATCTCCCTAATTATATTTTGCTTAGATTGAAATTAATTTTAATTGGTGTTTCCTGTGCACACACTGAATAGGAAGCAGGAAAATTTCCTGAGATTAAAAGTTGACCTTGAAGATTCACATTCACCAGGGATGACCTATTCATGCCTATGACTTGACCTGACTGATGTTTTGAGGGCTCCCCAGTCGTCATTTCTCCTCCAACCTCTCTCTTGAGCTAAGCAGTGCCTCCCACAGATGTCTCCTCCATCCATCTGTGACATGTGCAAGGAGAGTTCATCTTTCCTACCATCTATCACCTCTGCTCCCTCCCCATAATCCCAGCCTCAGCAATTCAAGCTACCTCCCAACCACCTGTCCAACCAAAATCTAGAGACCATTCCAGACTCCTTATTCTCACCACCATCTTTCTCAAGACAAAAATCCAAATTCCCTGGCAAGATTATGAAAGGCCTTCATGGTCCAGCCTAGTGTTTCTCCATGAAGGCCCTATTGCTTTGCTGTTGTTTAGTCTCTAAGTCACATTCAAGTCTTTTGCAACCTCATGGACTATAGTTTACCAAGTTCCTTCTTCCATGGAATTTCCCAGGCAAGAATACTAGAGAGGGTTGCCACTTCCTTCTCCAGGGGATCGAACCTGTGTCCCCTGTGTTAGCAGGCAAACTCTTTACCACTGAGTCACCCGGAAGCCCCCTATTGGCTTTGGGACACAGCAATTTTCCTCTTTGTGCACACTGTCTTTCTCATTCCTAGGTCCACCTACGAAATGCCAGTAACAATCCCTAATCACCATGACAACCAAGAAAAAAAAAAAGATCTCCACAGTTCCTAACGCTCCTTGTTGGGGTCACAAGTCTAGCCCTCTCTAGCTTTCCAGCCTCATCTCTTGCATGCTCCTCCACAGACTTGGCATTTCAGCTCCACAGACTTGGCATTTCAGCCACACAGAACGATTGGCTCTTCCTGAACGTGGTGTGCTATCTCAAAACAAGCCTCTGGGCCTTTGTATGTGCGTTTCCTCTGTCTGTAACGCCCCCTTTCAGGGCCTCTCCTTCCTAGACCGGTCAAAAGTCTATACCTCAAGATCCAATCCAAACCCCTTTGTCCCTGTGAAGTCTCCCAGCCCCACCTCAACCACAATGACCCATCATCTCTGCAAACTTAGGTGGGAATTACTCTACGTTTCTCTCCTTGAGACATGAATCATTTTTCTGTACACCAGAAACTAACATAACTTTGTAAATTAACTCTACTTCAATAATAATAAAAAGATGAACTAGGCTCATTAGATTCTCTCTCCCTCTCTCATTTCTAGTAAGAAAAACAAACAGAATGAGCTGTTTTGTACTGTCAGGAGCTGCTATCACTGAAAGATCACGGGGAGAGATGAAACCAGGAAGAGGTCACAGTCAAAGTCTGTGTGGACCATGAGGGGCATGGGGAACGCAGCAGAGTCACACCGCTAGCACACAGCCTGGGCTCCTCTCCACCATCATCCCACCAGTCCTGGCAGCATTGACAATGATATTGGGAAACCCTGAGAAGCAGCACAGAGGGAAATCAGGGTACCAGGGGAACTGAGCTACTCTGAGGGCAGAGGTGATGCTTGTCTCTGATCTGCCCCCAAAGACCTTCCCAAACCCAACTGTCACAGGTCTGGCTTTTCTGCAAGGCACTGACCAAGAGGGAAATGCAGGCCAAAGGCAAAGTCTGTTTCCTCATTCAGCTTCCACTGATCACAGTCCCCATGGTCTCAGGCAAGTGTTTCTGGAGCATTTTTTTTTTTTTCTCATTTATATCATGGGAATTTTAGTATCTGCCCTGCCTGAGGTCCTTCTCAATGACTGACTATATGATCTTGAGCAAGTCTTTTGGCCTCTATGAGTCCAGTTTTCCCAATTTTAAAATAAGATCTATAAAACCTACTTCACCAAGAAGATACAATAATCAAAATAGATAATAAATTTAGAAAATTATCTTGTAAATTGGTAACTGCTATATAGATTCTTTGCCATCTGAGGCATTAGGGAAGCCCCAGGAATACTGAAGTGGGTAGCCCTTACTTTCTCCAGATCTTCCCAACCCAGGGATCGAACCTGGGTCTCCCGCACTGCAGGCAGATTCTTTACCATATGAGCCATCAGGGAAGCTCATATGTGTATACACGTGGTTATTATAATTTCCTTTTCCCAGGTCTTGCAAGTAATGTCACAGAAGATAATTTTAGATATTATGTATTCATGAGCATTATTCTAAAATCTTACTCAGTTGTACTCTCTTGGTGTCACTTAAATCTTAAACCTCATTTTATACGATTTTGTAACCGAAGCATATCATTTAAGTTCAGCAATCTGTCAAATAAGGGACTGCTATACTTCCAAAAACCATTATCACTTGCGTTTTATCATCACATTTTGGACTTAGATTCCTTGAGACTCAACCTTAAACATAATAACAGATGTTTTTGGTTCTGAGCAGAAATGCCATGGAGTGATGTGAATGCAAGTTAATGATTTATTGTTAACAGACGCCTCACATTTGATATTTTGCTATATGGAATATAAAGGGGGGAAAAAGTATGATATAGCAGCCGTCTTAGGTAACTCACATGATCTGAGAAGGCTGCTTCCCTGCACTCTGGTGGGAAACCTCTTCAGTGGTAAATTCCAGAGGTGGTTTGTAAGAGATATTTCTACTGAAATATCAAGTTTCTCAACTCCTGCGTCATTAACAGTATGAGCCCTATTTATTTTATGTGCATTTTACTTGTTTTAAGAACTTGAGGTGATATAGGCATACATACACCATGAAATCAAACGTAAAATAAATAAGGAAGTAGAAGTAAAGGGACAAGTAACAAGGGTAGAAAAATAAGATGAAGCTGGCAGTGAATGATCACATAGTTTCCAATGTCTTCAGTTTCACTGCTGTTGGGCAGAATGCAATTTTTATATGTTTGTTAGGAAGATTTGCTATTATTTCCATGTTATGTGTACTGTGTACCCTCATTTAAGAAAATAACTAGAATTTACCCACATTTTTCCCCTAATTTTGTTCCTATGTTCCTAAAAGTAGACCCTAGCTGATACTACTATCAACATTTGGGTCATTAGGAGTAAATATTCTTTTCAGTTCTTCTATATTTAGTAAATATGGTTGATGAATTTAACACTAATAATAGTCTCTCACCGGAATGACATTCCCTGGTAAGAGTAAAAGAAATGTGATTCTGTCAGTTAAATAATTTGATTCTCCCAACAAATCTGGCCAGTGCTCCCAGAGCTCACAATTCCTGCCGTAGGGGTATTGTGCTCTCCCAAGCAAACGTCTCTGTGCTGCCCAGGCTGCCTTTCCTAACCCACCAAGGCTCACAACTGTGGCCAGGGTTAAAGGGTACCATCATGGCAATATCCTAGGAAGCCACTAGGTGGAAGGGATATTTTTTCTTATTTTATGAAACCTTTTTTTCCTCAACCTAAGCCACCTCCACAGAGGACAAGCATTTTAAATGACTTCATTTTTTGTCACTGTCCCTTCCAGGTAAGTTTGTGGTAGTTGTTGCTTTCTCTTACAAAGAGACTCATTTTGCGGTACTGATGAAACTCTTTGCAGGGCAGGAATACAGACACAGATGTAGAGAACAGTCTTGTGGACACAGCGGGGGAAGGAGGAGGCAGAATGAACTGACAGAGTAGCACGGACATATATACACGGCCCTGTGTAAAAGAGCTAGCCACTGGGAAGCTACTTTATAGCACAAGGAGCTCAGTGCTCTGGGATGACTGGAGCGGGGGGACTGCGGTGTGTGGGAAGGAGGCTCACGAGGGAGGGGATGGATGCATACTTACAGCTGATTCATGTCGTCATACAGCAGAAGCTAATACAACATTGTAAAGCAATTAGCCTCCAATTAAAAAGTACAGCCTATGATAAACCATTATGGAAAAGAACATTAAAAAAGGATGTATATATATGAATAACCAAATCACAATACCACACAATAGGAATTAACTTCCATAAAAACAAATCAGGAAAACAAAACAAACAAATAAAAAGAAACCCTACTGTATAGTACAGGGAAGGCTACTCAACACTCTGTAATAACCTATATGGGAAAAGAATCCGAGAAAGGATAGATATATGTATACGTATAACTGAATCACTTTGTTATATACCTGAAACTAACATAACATTGTAAATCAACTATACTCCAATATAAAATTTAAAAAAATTTTAAATATAAAAAACAGACTCATTTAAAGGGCACATCGTAGCATTCTCCCCAGTTACCTGAAAAAGTGCAAACATCATATTTGAAAGGAGCAGGGGTAATTATCCTGATCTGTTTCTCATGTGTCGGAGCCATGGATAGTGTTTCTCATGTGTCAGGATAGTCTGTTAGGTTAAAGACCAGCAGACAGGTAGGTAGGTGGGAAGGTGGGTGGGTGGGAGGACATGTGTGTGTGAGAGAGAGAGATCTGGGGAGATGGAAATGTCATGGCCAGGGAATCGGGAAGCAGTATCCTAGGTGCAGTGGAAAACTGCCTCAGGGTATTTATTACTAGTGTGTTCAAGAACACGGACTGATGTGAGTAGTATTAAGTAGCAACATGAGGACAAGGCAAGAGCAAGTAATGGAAGATTTATTCTTCAGTGAAGGAAAGGAGAAGTGAAAGATGTTGCCCACCCCTCGTGCTCCCTTCCCCAACAACATTAAGAATGCTGAAGCAGCAGCCAGGCTCAGAGGAACTGTCCTGGATTGCACAGTTTGGTTCAGTGTGAGGGTTTAAACCCCAGTCTAAGGAAGCCTTATTTAACTTCTTCAGAGTACAGGCAGTTTCCCCAAAGTTCTGCTCTACATCCTAACTTTTTACCTTAATAGTGGTCAACCTACCCCTTTAATAGAAAAGAGGGAATGAGGAAGGGGAACTAGTGGAGTTAATGGAAACGGAATGGTAAGGCTGAGAAATGTTCAGATCAAAGATTTCTGCAACCTGTTGAAAGCTGTTGATACTTTCCTTAAAAATTCACAGCCTCCCAGTTCACCTGATTGAATCAGAAATGACTGACTAGAGGATTTTATTTTATTTTTTAATTTTAAGTCGAATCATAAAAATAGAGAATATGCTCTTATTTTTAATAACATTTGACAAGCTGAGTGCACCTGGGGTATTTAAATATTGGTTTGAGATGGTTTCATAGAATATCTTGGTTTTAAAATTAAGACAAAGATGTAGAAGATACGGAGAGAAAAAGCATATAATGATTCTCCCCTCTGGCCCCAGCAAGTGTCCTGATGACTCCCGGCCTCCCTTTTCCTTCTGTAAAATAAGGGGACCATGTGCTGACCTTATATGGTACTGGAACACTTTTAAGTAGCAGCCTGAGCTGTTTCCTGGGAGAAAGGGTGTTATCATTACTAAGGGTTTCCCTAGTGGCTCAGATGGTAAAGAATCTGCCTGCAATGCAGGAGACCCAGGTTCAATCCCTGGGTCAGGAAGATCCCCTGGAGAAGGGAACGGCTACCCACTCCCATATTCTTACCTGGAGAATTCTATGGACAGAGAAGCATGGCAGGCTATAGTCCACAGGGTCTCAAAGAGTCAGACAGGACTGAGTGACTAACACTTTCACTTTTCATCATTACTAAGACCCTAAAGCCCCTCAGGACCAACATGAAGGGCTGGGGTGGGAAGCAGTTTACTTCTTCAGGGAAGGCAGTGGAGAGGATTCAAATTGTGGCTGATGTGAACAGAGTACCCAAGCCAACCTAGACAGACTTGGGGCTGAGGTTTATCCAGAAATTTGATACTTCAGAAAGCTGCCCTGAAGCTGTTGCCAAATCAGAGAGTCCTGAGTCCTGTTGAATTCAGCGTTGTGGCAAGTCAAATGAGCTCAGACACCAAGTCTAATGAGGCTCACTTTGTATGACTGTCACTGTGGGTAGCAGAAAACAATCTCCTCTCTCCTTCTGCTTCCAAGTATGGGAAGTGGATCTGGCTAAGCAACAGGAAGAGGCTACAAGGAAGTGGAGGAGGGGAGGGGGGAGGCTCCCCTGCAGTGAGGCCTGTGCAGGCATCAGCTTGATCTGTACCACTGGAGGTTTTCCCACCACAACCTGCATCTGGCTGGTGTGTCTTGCCTTTTCTGTTTCACCTCAAGGGGTACAGTGCTCCTACATCCTCACAGCCTGTGGCTGGGGCATGGGGGGGGGGGTGCATCCAAAAGCTGACACAAGCACCCAAGAGCTCAGTCTAGTCAAAGCCTGCAGGTCACAGTCGTCACAAAGAGCAACAGTTATTATGGCTTATGTTCACCACACCTAAGAGGGATACAGAAATAGCCGAAGGCAAAATGCTTGCTCTGTAGGAGTTAACAATCCAGCTAGTGATGTGGAATATAGCAGAGACCACAATCTAGGACCGTGTGAAGTCAGTGCAAGGGGGTTTCCCAGGTGGTGCTAGTGGTAAAGAATCCACCTAACAATGTAGGAGATGCAAGAGATGTGGGTTTGATCCCTGAGTTGGGAAGATTCCCCTGGAGAAGGAAATGGCACCAACTCTAGTATTCTTGCCTGGAAAATTTCATGGGCAGAGGAGCCTGGCTGGCTATAGTCCATGGGGCTGCAAACACCTGGGCACGACTGAGCAACTAAGCACAAAGTCAGTGCAAACAGGCTAGTCCACACATGCTAATATGAAATGAAGTGAATCTCAAGAAGGTTCCCTTGAAGGTGTTCTGAGTTCTGAGCCATGCTCAGATGAGGGCTCAGATGGGGGCAGGAGGACTTCCTGGCGCCAAAAGGGACACTGCCAGCATGAAATAGAGGAAAGGTGTGGGTGGGGGTTCACCCTGCCATGGCACAGAGCAACTGCTTCTGGGGTGGAATCAAAATGGGCCCAGGAAATAAAGCTCCAGCCCTGCTGACCACAGACACACAAGTTGAAGCCAGAAGCAGGAAGGGTCTAGGCAGAGTGAGTATCACCCAGCATTAAGCATAAATAAGAGTTCTATAGCTCTTCTTGGCCTGGTGAAGAGGGAGAGAGGTCTATGTTGAGGAGCAATAAAAATGGAGGTCACTGTGGAGTCAGAAGACAGACCTGGTTAGATGAATTTTGATTTAAAATGATTGACAGCAGGAAGCCCCTGGAAGTTCCTGAGAGAAAAGTGACATGATGCAAAGGGGTCTAAAGAAGACCATTCTAAAGATTGAGTCCAGTGAGCCACAGAGGAGAGACTATGTGTATGAGGTGAGGGGGCACCAGTTCACAGGCCATATCTGTAGCTCCAGAGCACTGTTGTCTGATCCTAAGGCAAGTTTGCTGATTTGGGACTAAACTACAGTATTAAGCTTCCTGGTCTATTACATTAGGTGTCAACATTGCAAGTTTAAAAAAAAAAAAAAGATTGATGCAGTCTATTCAGCTTTTGTCTCAAGATATAGTTCACAATAAAACAACACCTACAACAAAAATCACTGAAATTGTGGCCTCTCAGTGTATTTAATCCCTTAGGTCAGATTAAATATTATTATAGGGCTTGAGTTATCCGGAGGGGATAAATGACCTCACAAAGAGATTAAAGGCATGAATTAAGACAGAGTTATACCTTTGCTGGTGTTAGCAGTATTTTGGTCAAAAGTAGTATTATTTCAGGAATCAACCCTGAGCAGAGAATTTACAGACCCAAGAAAGTGACAATTATATTCTGTATATGCAATCAACCATTCGGACACCTTGTCTCTATGGCGTGGCACACAGCTCATTGACACCTAGCAGGGCACAAAAGCCACAAAAGCCAAGGATATTATGATGAGGGCATTCAGTGACTGGTTTTGCTTAGGCTAGTGATTCTCAGCCTGAGTGGGCATCATAATCTCCTGGGGAGCTTTTCAAAGAGGAAGGATGCGGGGCTTGTACCAGAATCTGAATCTCAAAGGATGCAGCCAACATTTGTCTCTACCACTTTTTTCTTAGCTTCCCCAGATACTTCAGTTGTGAGCCACTGGATTAGACTGTGAAGCTGAAATACTCTCACATAAAACACATGTGTGTTTCGGCACACACATGGACACACACACCTTCTGTGATAGCCTGTCAAGCTTGCCCAATTTTTTTTTTTTTTTCCACAGACAGAGGTGGTCACAGATATTCTGGGATTATCAGGGTATCAGAATCTCTAAATCCTTCCATTAATAATAAGATCTGTCTCCAGGGTTTTCTTAAATCTTGTCCTATTAGATTACAGTACTTTCCCAACCACCATGGTGTCTTAAAAAGCAGTTTTCCTAAGTGAAGATGCAGTCAGCAAAAAACAAGACCTGGAGCTGACTGTGGCTCCTGATTGCAAAATTCAGACTGAAATTGAAGAAAGTAGGGAAAATCACTAGGCCATTCAGGTGTGACCTAAATCAAATCCCTTATGATTATACAGTGGAAGTGACAAATAGATTCAAGGGATTAGATCTGATAGACAGAGTGTCTGAAGAACTATGGACAGAGGTTTGTGACATGGTACACGAGGCAGGGGTCAAGACCATCCCCAAGAAAAAGAAATGCAAAAAGGCAAAAATGGCTGTCTGAGGAGGCCTTACAAATAGCTGAGAAAAGAAGAGAAATGAAAGGCAAATGAGAAAAGGAAAGATATACCCGTCTGAATGCAGATTCCAAAGAACAGCAAGGAGAGAGGAGAAAGCCTTCTTAAGTGAACAATGCAAAGAAATAGAGGAAAACAATAGAATGGGAAAGACTAGAGATCTCTTCAAGAAAATTAGAGATACCAAGGGAACATTTCATGCAACGATGGGCACCATAAAGGACAGAAATGGTATTGACCTAACAGAAGCAGAAGATATTAAGACAGTGGGCAAGAATACACAGAAGAACTATACAAAAAAGTTCTAATGACCCAGAAAACCATGATGGTGTGATCAATCACATAGACCTAGACATCCTGGAGTGTGAAGTCAAGTGGGCCTTAGGAAGCGTTACTACAGACAAAGCTAGTGGAGGTGATGGAATTCTAGCTAAGCTATTTCAAATCCTAAAAGATGATGTTAAAGTGCTGCACTCAGTATGTCGGCAAACTTGCAAAACTCAGCAGTGGCCACAGGACTGGAAAATGTCAGTTTTCATTCCAATCCCAAAGAAGGGCAATGCCAAAGAATGTTCAAACTACCACACAATTATACTCATTTCACAGGCTAGCAAGATAATGCTCAAAATCCTTCAAGCTAGGCTTCCACAGTATGTGAACTGAGAACTTCCAGATGTACAAACTGGATTTAGAAAAGGCACAGGAACCAGAGATCAAATTGCCAACATCCATTGGGTCATAGAAAAAGCAAGGAAATTCCAGAAAAACATCTACTTCTGATTCATTGACTATGCTAAAGCTTTTGACTGTGTGGATCACAACAAACTGTGGAAAATTTTCGGAGAGGTGGGAATACCAGACCACCTTACCTGCCTCCTAAGACACCTGTACACAGGTCAAGGAGCAACAATTAGAACCAGGCATGGAACAACAGACTGGTTCCAAATTGGGAAAGGTACGTCAAAGCTGTATATGTCACCCTGCTTATTTAACTTGTACGCAGAGTGAAAAGTGAAAGTGAGAGTCGCCCGGTCCTGTCCAACTCTTTGCAACCCCATGAACTATACAGCCCATGGAATTCTCCACAGGCCAGAATATTGGAGTGGGTAGCCTTTCCCTTCTCCAGGGGTTCTTCCCAACCCAGGGATCTAACCCGGGTCTCCTGCATTGCAGGTGGATTCTTTACTGTCTGAGCTGCTAGGGAAGCCCTGTATACAGAGAACCTAATATGAAATGCCAGGCTGGATGAAGCTCAAGCTGGAATCAAGATTGCCATAAGAAATATAAAAAACCTCAGACATGCAGATAACACCACACTTATGGCAAAAAGTAAAGAGGAACTAAAGAGCCTCTTGATGAAGGTGAAAGAGGAGAGTGAAAAAGTTGGCTTAAAACTCAACATTCAGAAAACTAAGATCATGGCATCCAGTCCCATCACTTCATGGCAAATAGATGGGGAAACAATGGAAACAGGGACAGACTATTTTCTTGGGCTCCAAAATCACTGCAGATGGTGACTACAGCCATGAAATTAAAAGATGCTTACTCCTTGGAAGAAAAGCTATGACAAACCTAGACAGCATATTAAAAAACAGAGACATCACTTTGCCAATGAAATTCAGATAGTCAAAGCTATGGTTTTGCCAGTAGTCATGTATGGATGTGAGAACTCGACCATAAAGAAGCCTGAGCATCAGAGAATGGATGCTTTCAAACTGTGGTGCTGGAGAAGACTCTTGAGAGTCCCGTGGACTGCAAGGAGATCCAACCAGTCAATCCTAAAGGAAACCAACTCTGAATATTCACTGAAAGGACTGATGCTGAAGCCCCAGTACTTTGCCCCCTGATGCTGGGAAAGATTGAAGGCAGGAAGAGAAGGGGGCGACAGAGGATGAGATGATTGGATGGCATCACTGACTCAATGGACACGAGCTTGAGCAAACTCCAGGAGACAGTGAAGGACAAGGAAGCCTGGTGTGCTGCAGTCCATGGGGTTGCAAGAGTCAGACACGACTTAGTGACTGAACAACAACTGAGAAGAGCCCTCGCTCACCACCCTGTGGAATGTCTGGAAGCTCTTTTCCTTGCTGTCCTCATTTTAAAGCCAATCTTTCATTTGCTTTCTGTCCTCCTCCCAGCAGTATTCACTAAGATTCACATTCCTCACTGATCTCTTCCGAAAAATAAGAAGGGGGAAGGTAATTGTTTCTAGAGCCTGTGGGGAAGAAGTTGCCTCCTAGGGAGGAAGTCACAGAAGAGCCCCTGAATTCCTTGAGTAATCTCCATTGAATAAAAACACAAAGAGGGAAGCTAATTTAATTAGCAAGTGATGCCTTGTCCTAGAATAAACTTTTTGGACAAGAAAGGGCACAAGACCGGTAGGGGCTGGTGCCCAGACTGCCAACAAGAAAACATTGGCAAAGCCTGCAGTCTGCCACCCAAAGGGCAGTAGTTGCTCACTTGAGTATTTTTTTATTGAAAAAGTACCAAAGTGTTAGGCTCTTTTTGGACACAGAGTTGTGTTCACAAGATAAAGTACACTGATAAAACACGGAGAAAGAGAAGGGATAAAAATATTCTTCAAGGAAATGGAGGTCTAAAGTCCAAAGGTGAAGAGCTTTAGGGAAACATTTCACATTCTGACTTTTAAGTGAATTGAAAACACAATTCTTGAAAGAAATGCATCTTGAGAGAGCACTCAGTGTAGAGCAAAGAGTTCTTACAAGACAATTTTTGAGGAAAGGTGCGGTTGCTTATTCAACCTCTAATGTGGTTATCTCGCATGTAATAGAACCAGAGAAATGTTTACTGAATAGAACATTACTTCAGTATAGATTGGGGTTATATTTTCACTCTCTTGAATTTGAAAAAAAGATACTCAGAATATTAGAGCTGATGCTTTGATCTTGATACTATAAACACCTCATCCAGAGTCCCAGCATTACTCTATTAGATGGGATGAGCATCTCATGGTGGGGCTGGGGAGGGTGGCTCTGGGTTTGCTGCTAAAGTTGTCCTCTGTCGTGGGCCCTGAACAATCTTGAGCAAACCCAAGGGCTTGGGGGCCATGATTTGGAAGCCTCCAATCTAGCACCTCTGTCTTTATAGGTATTTCCAGTGTTAATCGCTCAGTTGTGTCTGATTCTTTGTGACCTCATGGACTGGAGCCCACCAGGCTCCTCTGTTCATGGGATTCTCCAAGCAAGAATACTGGAGTGGGTTACCATTCCCTTCTCCAGGGGATCTCCCGACCCAGGGTTCGAACCCAGATCTCCTGCAGTGCAGGCAGATTCTTTACTGATTGAGCCACCAGGAAAGCCCATTTTTATAGGTGAGGAAACAAATTCAGAGTGTGGGAGCTGGAGTCAAGTGCTCTTTCCACCACACTAAGGTGAAGTCCTACTAGGAGGTCCATTTCTTTTCCACGCCTGTGAATGTTTTGTCCTGGGCCTGTGATGCAGAGTGAAAGAGCACAGAACTGGGAGTCAGACATACCTGGGTCTGAAGGTTGGCTCTACACTTCTTCGCCCTGTACTCTTGGCAGATTACTTAACTGCACTGAGCTTCCACTTCACTTACCAAGTCGGGATACAGTGCACATTTTAGATCTTAGCCATGCACAGAAGTGCCTGGTGTATGACCTGGGCTCAGTATATGTTAGTGCCCTCTTTCAGGCAAGCAATCGAATATTTGAATAAAGTGACAAGAGCAGTGGAAGGCGCTGTCATAATACTAATACCTAGCATTTACTATTTGTCACAGGCTATACTTGGCACATCACTTATGTTAACTCATTCAATCTCCAGAACAACCCCATACAGGAGGTACTGTATTTTATCCCCATTTTGCAGGGAAGGAATCTGAGGCACAGATGGGTGAAATAAGTTGTTCAAGGTCACAAAACTAACACATAGGGAAGTTAGTATTAAATCCCAGCAACACGACTCAGAATCATGCTCTTAATCAACATAACATTTCTGGGTAGGATAGGAGGCAAGGGAGGACCAGAATAGAGATATATGGGAGGGGTTTGGTCCATTTAGGTAATTGGACCATGAAGATCTGGCATTAAAGGGTGTGTTTACATGGAAAGAGATATCTAGGGACAGGTATCTCAAGGTTCTAGAGTGAGAAACTGAACTCTCCCTCTTTATATATACATAAAATTTGGGCTATTGCATATAAATATATATATGTATATAAACACACACACACACACATATATGTTACACTTTCATGCATTATCTAATCTCCACAATAGTATCCTATAAGACAGGGCTGATATCCAGAAGGTAAAATAACTTGCTCACAGCCATATGCTTTCTAAATCATATTGCTAGTAAGTGAAACAGCTGGTGGACCCTTACTGCTGCATGGGTCCCCAAGCATTTTTTTTCCCACACCAGTTATAAAACTACTTTTCATAACCCTTCTCTACCTTCGAAGGATTTGTTACCCACCAGCATTGAAGTCATCTATAGATATCAGTGGTCATGTAATTCTTCACTTGTGGCCTTTCAGGCTCTTTTCTAAGTTCACAAATGACATCTTGGTCTTTTCCTCTGCAAGAAGAGCCTCTCTCAGGGGCCCACAGCAACAACTCTTTAAACATCTGACCTCTGCCCTGTCGTCACTCTTTCATATAGCACCACAGTGGTGCAAATCAGCTCCCCTGTCCATAAACAACTGCACTTGTGAGGCAGAAATGACTACTAAAAAGAATGGTGGAGACCCCCTGTTGAGTGCTCTAATAGGCTCTGCCAGGGACCAGGGAGAATTTCTATCACGTCCATATGTGTCCTCTTACGGGGTCAGCCTCATGGAAACAGGCACAATACCAGCTTCAGATAAAAGCCAGGGGTGATACTAAACTCACTTTCCCAGGAGAAGCCTTTCTCAAAAGGCCACCACATTCTTGATTAGGGCCAGCAAGCCAAAGGGGAGGAATGGATTTGAGATTTTTTTTTTTTCATTTTTAAAACTAGTGAAATTAATTTGCATACACTCCCCCAGGTTTGTTGTTGTTGTTGCTTTTTTTTTAACTGGGCATTTTAATTTGGAGACTCAAAGTAAGGGGCTCATCATTACTCACAAAGCCTGTTCCTTTCACCACACAGAGTATAGCAGGAAGCGTTCTTGCTATGTATTTTCTAAATGAGGCAGAGAAGCTAAAAGCCCTGCGTGTTTCTGACTCGAGTGATCAGATGCCAGGTTTCCAAAAAAGTTTTTGAAATATAAAGCAAATTTTTTTGCAGTCTGGTTAAAAGGAGTATTTGTTTGCCACGTAGGGCGTTAATGGTGATGACAAATAGAAACCCGGGTGACATCTCCATTTCTATGGAACACATGAAGCAATTCCACAAGGGCATTTTCTATGTGGATCCAGTTTTCTTTTCTGTTGCCAATGAGTGTAATTTCAGTTGTCATGTGTCAAAGTTTATACTCTTGCTTTAGAGCATCTCTTCAACTTGAACAGCATGAGTGAAATCACCCAAGTGTATGGCCTCACTGGTAATATGGCTTTTAAAATATAAGCTCTTCTCCTTTATACCCCTTGTCATTAACTGGTAAATTACTAATTTATTTCCTATTAGAATTTATATAGTTTTCAGCAATTAAGGAGAAAGGCATAATTGCTGACAAACCCAGGGCACTATTTAAATCACTTCCTTGTTGACAACATATTTCTCTTTCCTCAAACTGAATGTCACTGAAATCTGATTTGTGCAGAACCCTTGCGGACGAGCGCACTGCACCTGTCACCTGGGCGCTAGCATTCTGCTGAGGATCAATTTACATAACCTCATTTAATGGTTCATAAATCATACCCATTAAGCCCAGCTAACAGGAACCGAGGGTTCTAATTTATGCTGCCTTTCATAGCAGAAAATTGGGAGGCTGGAGCCTGTGGATAAAGAACCCAGGTCTTGCCTTTGATTGTTGATTGTGATGGTAAATGTATGGATGATGAGAACAGATTTTCACTTTATTGATTTCCTGCCAAAGCACAGCATGCTTTATTGTGAAAAGGCGCCTTTTGGCAGCAATGCTAAAAGTGGCAGTTGTTTAGGAGCCCTTTGCCAAGATGAGGTCTAAGACAATACAGAGTGGTAAATACTAAAATAATATCAAGCTGAAATGGTATTCTTTGGAAGAAAAAAAAAAAGCATCTCTAACCTTTTGGAAATCAGTGACCTTTTCTCCTCAGGAGCACCTCCTCCCATCACTGCCCCCCCTCAACCCCGAAGCACGTGAAACCAAGAATTGGGACAAGATGCTTTTAAGAAAAGGAAAAAACAATGCTCTCTAAGTCACTTGCTGATGGAGCCTCATGCAAAATAATGCAGATGTCTAGAATCCTTCAGATAATGACATTTCAGCCAGCACGCTCTACTGGGCCAAGTTTACAGCCTCTGCACTCTCTCTTCTGCCATGTACTGCTTTTTGGTTGAATACCCGGAAACACCATTTTTCTCTCTATTTCATTTTTCCCCTTTAGGTCAAGATATTGTATCCAACTATATATAGCTCTCTGCAAAATGCAATATATAAAAGGTCATCTCACAAGTGCTTGGGCTGGATTTCAAAATAGCAAAAGTGGTCCTAAGATCATTTCCCAGATGAAAAACATCTCTTAAGTATTGTTGAGGCATATTGATTCCTTTCTCTCATCTTGGTTCTGCCCTATAATGGACATTGTATACTCTCATTTTACCTCGTTCTCAAAATCTTTGTTAAACATGGTGATTTTTTTTCACTATGAAATGTAATCTCTTCCCCCCCCACCCCCTTCAACTCTCCTCAAGGCAGGGTTTTCTGAAATGCTTGTATTTCAGGTTGTGGGTGTTGCTGTGGAGGTTGATTTAGCATGAATTAGTCCACACTGTGGACTCCTCTCACTCCCATCTCTAAATTCTAAAGCTGCCATGTAGAAAACCAGTTGGAGCTAAGCAAGAGAATCAAAAAGCTTGGCAATCATTCTGTCTGCTTCTCCATCCAACATGAAATGTCTCCTCCTTTGTTACTGCTCCTTCTTCATAAGGGGAGGGAAAGAAATCAATAGCATCAGTGTCTTTTCTACTACCTGGGAGGGTTTGTCCACAGTTAGATACATAGTGCTACTAATAGAATGCAAGTGGACATGGTTCTTTGCTCTCCCAGCAATAGAACTCTTCTTTCCAAGGGGAACCCATCCCATATAATGATGGGTTCCTGCTCCCAACTCTATCCAAAGGGAAAGACCCACAATGTGAGCCTGGCCAGAAGGAGGGTAACTGTGCCCCTTGTCCAGCAATCAGTTCAGGAATGGTCACTGGGCACAATGCCAGGAGTTAACTGGAGCTGTTGTCAGGAGAGACTCTCTCTGTTCTCTGGAGATATTAATCTGTGGATAATATCTGGATAGAGTGTCCAAGAAATAGAGGGAGGGTGACAGAGTTTCACAGATGTCATTTGGGCCCCTGGATCCAGCCATGTCTGAAGCCCTCCTCTAGGCTTGTACCACATCACAGTGGTGCCACAAGATCATGATGTACCACCATCTTGGCCATATTTTTAATCTATTATAGGTAGGGTTGCCAGACAAGGCCCCACTGAAAAGATGATATTTATGTAAAGACCAGAGGGACCGAGCCATGTGTGTGTCTGGGGGAAGAACATTCCAAACAGAGGAAATAAATGTAAAAAGCCTGAAGTGGGAGGAGGAGGAAACTCAGGAAGTAGGAGGAAGGGGGCCCACGTGGCTGAAGTGGGATGAGCAGGGTTGAGAGCTCGGAGTAGGTGAGCTCAAAGTGATCATGGGGAGCTGGGCCTTGGAGAGAGCTTTGAAGGCCTCTGACTTTTACTCTGAGTCAAAGGAGGGTCCACTGGGGTTGGGGACAGTTGAGCAGAGGGGTGACATCACTTTACTTACAGACTAGAACAGGCTCACTCTAACTGCTGAGTTTTGAATAGATGAAAGGGTCAGGAGTAGAAGGGAGAAGAGTGAGAAATAAGGCCAGAAGACAGTTTGGAGCCAGTTTGTGAAAGATCTAGAATGCCCAACGGTGGGCTGGGGGAGTAGTGAGTTCTTCCAAATTGGAACCCAGAATTTCTTACCATCCACAGAGGAAGTAAAAGAGGACGAGAAAGGGGGACTAGTTTCAGTCTGTGAACCATATTCACCACTTCAGAAAGTTAAACGAAAACATTAAGTTTCTTTGCTTTTGCTTAGCATTACCCTCTTCCTGAGGATAGATAATCTTGGTTGGATCATGTTAATAGGAAACTTGGCTTGACTGTCGTTGGCATCATAGGCATTTCTGGGATGTGGTTGGGATACTCAGCTCTTTATCAAACCTAGAGGCCGGGCAGTCTCTGCACAAAGACCATTTCACAAATGGGATGGTGTGGCCACCACAATTACGAGATATCTATGAACAAACAGGACTTAACTATACTTTCTTAACTTCATTGTGTTTTCACACTGCAAATTATTAATCTTATAATATTACTGTGTAACCTCTATAACCTGATGAAACTTAATACTGAAATGCAAATTATGCTAACACTTACAAAATGCTGTTGGGTACATAGGCAGGGTGAAGATGAATTGCTTTTAGTTTAAAAGTAATAATGAAAGACATAGGTCTTGTAACTCTTTTTGGACCTGGATTTGGCACAAGTTATAAATAATAATGTCCTATATTTTTATTTTTTTAGTTGACATATGGTTTTGGCATCATAGGGCAAAAAAATGAGGGAGAAGAAAATTTTCCCAACTTTGAATTTTGAACTTTTCTATTCTTAGAAAAGTTATTTCTAAGAGTCATTCTAAGACTCTAAGAAATAGGTTTATTTCTTAGAGTCATTAATCTGGAATTATTTTTCAAGCAAATGAAACTTACAAGGGTCATAAACACTCAACAATCAGAGATTTGTTGATACATTATGGAACATCTGTAGATGGAATATTATACAGCCATTAAAATGATATTGTAAACCATTTACCGGGTGAACAAATTTAAATTGTAAAACCACAGACATGACATGATTACATTTTTAAATATATGTGTGTATGTATATATACACATATGTGCTTATCCAAAAATAGGAAGAACAAAGAAAAAAATCTATTAAGTTATTTCAGTGTGGTGAAATATAGGGTCTATATTCTAAAAGTACATCTACATTTTATATAATTAGCATGTGTTGTTTGTATGACTTTTACTGCTTGACACAGAATCAAAGGATACATAAATATGGCAAAGTTACTTTTTAGACCTGACATCCTAATTTTGGCTCATCAGACAAGATGGGTTTTCACAAAAGGCAGCCTGAGATCCTTCTAAGAATTTCCTTGAGCTACTCTTTCTGTTTGGGGTTTGAGGGATGTCTTTTGGTCATACAGGGTCTCACACCAAACCATTCTTCTTGGAACAACAATTATCATCATCAAGGACTGGGATTCCAAGAAATCCAATTTGTAACCTGACCTAAACATTTTCAAAATTATAAATCATTGCCATCATTAAGAGCCTTGTAGAAAGTGTCTTTTTCAAAGCCACTGAGTCAAAACATTAGAGTGGGCAAGGAAGGACTGACAGTGATGAAGGAGAGAAAGAATTGTTGATGGAAATTATAAATGAGCAACTTGGGAAATAGAAATCTTTTCCTTCTGATCTTATATCTTATAAGATATAAGATAAGGATATAAGATATCCTTATATCTTATAAACCAGTGTAACAAAATGTCAATAAAAATATTCAGCTGCATCTAGAATAGAACCCTTCAAAACTTTTATTTGGGAGGACTTTTAATAACAAGAATTCACTTACATCCCATGCATTTGAATTGGAAGAATTAATATAGTTAAAATGGCCATACTACCCAAAGCAATCTACAGACTTAATGCAACCTCTATCAAATTATCCATTACATCTTTCACAGAATCAGAGCAAATAATCCTGAAAGTTAGATGACCACAAAAGACCTAGAATTGCCAAAGAAATCCTGAGGAAAAAGAACAAAGCTGGAGGTATAACCCTCTCAGGCTTCATACAATTTTACAAAGCTACAGTAATTAAAACAGTGTAGTACTTACACAAAACCAGACATATAGGTAAATGCAACAGAAATAAATCCACACACATATGCTCAATTACTCTCTGACAAAGGAGGCAAGAATATATAATGGAGAAAAGACAGTCACTTCAGCAAATGGTGTTGGGAAAGCAGGACAGCTGAATGTAAATCAGTGAAGTTAGAACACTCCTTCATACCATATACCAAAATAAACTGAAAATGGATTAAAGACTTAAATATAAGACATGACACCATAAAACTCCTAGAAGAGATCATAGATAAAATATTCTCTGACATAAATAGTACCAATGTTTTCTTAGATCAATCTCCCAAGGCAATAGAAATGAAAGCAAAAATAAAAAGTAGGACCTAATCAAACTTACAAGCTTTTGCACAGCAAAGGAAACTACCAACAAAACAAAAAGATAACCTACAGACTGGGAGAAGACATTTGCAAATGATGAAACTGACAAGGGATTAATTTCCAAAATATACAAACAGCTCATACAACTCAACAATAAAAAACCAAACAATCCAATCAAAAGGGCAGAAGATATAAACAGACATTTCTCCAAAGAAGACATCCAGATGTCCAACAGGCACATGAAAACGCTCAACACTGGTAATTTTTGTTGTAGTGCAGTCACTAAGTCATGTCTGACTCTGCAACCCCATGAACTGCAGCACGCTAATTATTAGAGAAATGCAAATCAAAACTACAGTGCAGTACCATGTAACATGGGTCAGAGTAGCCATCATTTAAAAGCAATAGATGCTGGAAAGGGTGTGGAGGAAAGGGAACTGTCCTACACTATTGGTAGGAATGTAAATTGGTACAGTCACTGTGGAAAACAGTATGATTTTAAAAAACTTAAAAAGAGTTACAATATGACCCAGAAGTCCCATTCTCAGGTATATATCCAGAATAAAACATGGGCCAAAAGGATACAGGCATTCCAATATTCACTGCAGCACTATTTTACAATAGCCAAGACATGGAAGCAACCTAAATGTCCATTGACAGAGGAGTGGCTAAAGAAGATGTGGTACATATATACAATGGAATATTTGTCATTGTTGTTTAGTCGCTAAGTCATATCCAACTCTTTTGCAACCCCACAGACTGTATCCTGTCAGCATCCTCTGACCATGAGATTTCCCTGGCAAGAATACTGGAGTAGGTTGCCATTTCCTTCTCCAGGGGATCTTCCTGACCCAGGGATCAAACTTGCATCTCCTGCATTGGCAGGTGGATTCTTTACCATTGAGCCACCAGGGAAGCCCCTCAATGGAATATTAACCAGCCATTAAAAATAATGAAATAATGCTATTTGCAACATGGATGGACCCAGAGATTGCCATACTGAGTGAAGTCAGCCAGAGAAAGAGAAGTATCATAGGCTATCACTTATATTGCCAAATCTAAAAAGGAATGATACAAATGAACTTATTTATGAAACAGATACACACTCAAACTTAAAGAACAAATTTATGGTTACCAGGGGGAATGGGTTGTTAAGGAATGTGGGATTGACATGTACACACTGCTATATTTAAAATGGATAACCAGAGTTGGCTGGTGGTCCAGTGGTTAAGAATCTGCCTGCTAATACAGAGGACACTGGTTCGGTCCCTGGTCCAAGAAGATTCCACATGCCATGGGGCAACTAAACCCACGTGCCACACACTGCTGAGGCCACGTTCCAGAGCCTGTGAGCTGCAACTACTGAGCCCACGAGCCTCAGCTACTGAAGTCCACACACCCTAGAGCCTGTGTGCTACAAGAGAAGCCACCACAATGACTAGACTGCCCACCGAAACTAAAGTGCAGGCCCCGCTCCCTGCTTACCGCAACTACAGAAAGCCCGCACACAGCAACAAAGACCCAGCACAGCCAAAAATAAACACATTTTTTTAACCTAAAAAAATAAAATGGATAACTAACAAAGACCTACTATATAACGCAGGGGACTCAGGTCAATACTGCGTATTAATAACAACCCAAACGGGAAAAGAATTTGAAATAGAATGGATACACCGATACGTATAACTGAATCACTGAGCTGTACGCCTGAAACTATCACAACATTTTAATCAATGATACTCCAATATAAAATGAAAAGTTGAAAAAAAGCAAAGTTACATGCACACTAATGTTCATAGCAGCACTATTTACAACAGCCAAGCCACGGAAGCAACCTAAGTGTCCATCAGCAGAGTAATGGATAAAGATGCAGTACCTACATACAATGGAATACCACTCAGCCATAAAAAATAATGGAGTAATGCCATTTGCAGCAACATGGGTAGACCTAGAGATTACCATACTAAGTGGAGTAAATCAGACAAAGAAAGACAAATATTGTATCACTTATACGTGGAATCTAAAAAATAGTACTTGTGCTTAGTCGCTTAGTCACATCTGACCCTTTGGGCCCTTTGCACTGTAGCCTTCCAGGCTCCTCTGTCCATGATATTTTTTTCAGCCAAGAATACTGAGTGGGTTGCCATTTTCCTCCTCCAGGGAATCTTTCCGACCAAAGGATTGAACCCACATCTCCTGTGTCTCCTGCACTGCAGGTGGATTCTCTACCCACTGAGCCAAATGAACTTCTTTACAAAACAGAAACAAACTCACAGACTTGGAAAACAAATGTACAGTTACCAAAGGGGACAGTGGGGAGGGATGAATTGAAAATATGGGATTAACAGATACACACTACCTTATACAAAATAGATAAACAGCAAGGATTTACTGTATAGCACAGAAAACTATAGTCAATATCTTGGAACAACCCATAATAGAAAAGAATATAATTATATATATATATATATATGCATATATATATGCATAACTGAATCACTTTGCTGTATGCCTAAAACTAACACACTATTGTAAATCAATTGTACGTCAATAAAGTAAAAATTTACTTCCCTTTCCCTTTGCAATAGAAGCACATTCTTAGATTTAGACTTACTGATGGCCCTCTTTACTCACAACCCTGTTCTCTTCCCATCTGCCAAATCTGGAGAGTATAGTCATGAGGTCCTCTGGGCAAGAGGCTGAAGAAGTACCTGCAGGCCTGAGGAAACTCAGCTGCATTTCAGGAACAATGCAGAAATGTTTCATATGCTTCATCCTCACTCTTGTGGCTTTTACTTAGAGCATTAGCAATATGTTTGATATTATCAAATAAATAAGATTCTATCAATATATCAATACAGATATTATTTCATTAACATTGATTCCCCTTGATCATGGAAATGCATTCCTTCTTTTTAGGGAAGGATTTTGGTCAGCTGATATCATCAGAATGTAGAAGTCTGACAACAGTGAATTGTCTGTATTTCCTCTTTTAAATCAAAGTAGCCCGGATATCGTTTAGCAGTTGGATTATATGAAAAATCCCAACACAACATAGCTCTTCTATTGAAATTGGATTGATTTCTTTAGAGACCATCTGATCTCCAAAGCAGTCTGTAAAAAATCCTCTGGACCTTGAAAGAAACTAAAATTAATGGATTTTTTAAAACATCTAAGCTCTCGGTTTTCTGAGCATAAAGATTCCTACTCCCAGTAATTTGCATCTAAAAGCAAAAATCAAAGTGTACGTGTCTGTTCATATAAAAAAACCTAGTACTCCGTTCTTATGCTAAACTTTTTGATTTCTCTATTTACTAAAGAGAATTACTGTATTTTCAAACATGCTAACATTTTCTTTGAAATATCTCATCAACCTATAAACCCAAAGTTCTCCCAACTGCATACACTATTTTTAAATGTGCATAGTTTTTGAAAAAGGAATTGCCATGTGCTTCCCATGTTTACATACAGAAACTCATTAACTATCTCTCCAAAACCGTGTCAGGGTTCTCAACTTAAATACATACATCTTTCTCTTAAAGCAACTTGAAACCAAAACATGAAATTTTGAGATCTTTACAGTAAAGAATGATTATATTATGGTGATGATTCAAGTTAAGAAAAGACTTCTAGGTTTTTTTTAAATTGGTGACTTTCTCTGAAAGTTTTAAAGCAATTTAATTTGAAAACATGTTGTACTTTTTAGAAATACATATATCTATGGAGCAACATTTCCCAAATCTTGAACTTTTGTATACCATATTTTTGGCCATATCTACACATCATTTGTTCATTATTTACTTTATTGTTCTCTTTAAGAGGACTTTAAACCAAATTACTCTAGTTACTCCTTCTTGTCTAAGACTCATCCTAAGAAACAATATTCATGTTTAATATATTGATCATCAATTTTTCTGATACAAAATAAAGTTATAGCCATTAAAATAAATATCTTTATGTATATGTCCTTGAAGATCAGTGGTAAATGTATCCCAGTTTGGGCATATAGGCATCAAGAAGTTACAGTATTTCTTTGATAGCAAGTTGTATGTGTCAGCTTGCCTGGGCTAAAAAATGCCCAGATTATTGGTAAAACACTAGTTCTGAGTGTATCTGTGGAGGTGTTTAAGTAAAGAAGATGTCTCTTACCAATGCAGGTAGGTGTCATCCAATCCATTGGGAACCCAAGCAGGGTGGAAAGACAAATTCTCTCTCCTTTAGTGAGCTGGAACAACTGTCTTTTCCTGCTCTCAGATGTTACACATCAGTGCTCCTGATTCTGAGGCTTTCAGACTAGGACTTATAGCAGCAGCACCCTGCTTCTCAGGTCTTTAGCCTCCAACTGAGTTATACCACCAGCATTTTTGCTTCTCCAGCTTTCAGATGGTGGGTTGTGGGACTTCTTAGCCTTCATTTTGGTTAAGAAAGGGAGGAAAAAACAAAATTAGATATACATTTGCTTACACTTCTCTAAAGAAACTATAAGAAACTAATCAAAGAATTGATCAAAAAGGGAGATGGGGAACAGGGTGGACAGAGATGAAGCGATGATCAAGTCTTTTCAAGGAATATACTTTTATTTAACATTTATTTTTGAGCTATGTGACTATACTGTCTACTCAAAATGAACAAAATCCAGTCAGAGATTAAGGGAAAATTAAGACTGTGTCTTTAAGGGGGATGGGAGACAGGAGGTGGCACAGTACCAGTCACTTCATCACAAGGTGAGGGAATTATCAGACAGCCATTTTGATGGGCAGGATGTGGCCACTTAGGATCTGGAGGTTAACTTCAAAGTTAGATGAGAACCTATTTGGTATCTTACCAGATGCTGATTCTTGTGCCCAGTCAGGCATTTGGGACACAAGAAAGCATTTACCATCTGGGATACAGGTTACTGATCTGCAGCTCTGGGATGCATAGAACCTGGGCCCTTTTAGCACCTGTAGTTGGTCCCAAGTTACAGCTCTAGATTAAGGCATCATTACCTGTGGTTTCCCCTGTTAAGTCAACAGCCCCAGGGGGCCTACTACCACTGCGACTTATGCACTAACATGTCTATAGGCATAAAGGGGTTGGAAAACATGATTCATATCTGTAGGTGTATATGTTACAGATACACTCAAGTCTTGATTAGCTACAAATGGAACCTTGTCTAGCTGGCAAGGACAGGCTCAATCAGAAATCTGGGACTGGGTACAGAAAATCTGGATACATGCACATAAAGGACAAAAAAGTGAGCATACAGAGGAAAGAGAGAGGAAGAGGGCCAAAACCAACAGGAAGGATGCTGCCTCTCCTTTCACTAACCTGAATACAGAGAGATCAATCAGAGGCCATGAAATTTTAGGGCTCAGAATGATATTAGAAATAAATTAGTGGGACTGCTTCAATTTACAAATAAGAAAACTGAATATAAAGCCTCTGGGTGGTAGGTGGGGGGAGGTACATATATGTACACAGATGTAACATGTATGTGTTATCTACTCACACAAAAATACACCTTGGGATGCTTTTCTGTTTCCCAGGCTTTATTTATACTCAGGTTTCTTTAAAACTGTATTATCAGCTCATTCTTTTTGCTAAAATGAGCCAAGAACAGCAAGCATCTATGTCCATTTATTATTTTGAAGCAATCACTGTGAAAATGGTTTCATTTACCTCCAGAATTCACCCCCTCCCACCCAAAAAAATCTGATGATGACTGAAACCAGTAATGACTATTTTCTGTTTTCTTTTCCCTAAGTAATTGACCATTAATTATAATATCAATAGGCAGTGGGTAAGGAAAGCAGACCCATGTTAGGGCTATATTTCATTTGTAACTGTTTTGTATATATCATAAATCTCTAATATTGGGCTATTGTCAACCATGATGAATTATTGTAAGCATGTCAGCACATGGTGGAAGTCAAGTACATTCAAATACTACTCAGTCAGAATTGAATTTGGCATGATAGTCTCATAAAAGGGGGCTCAATTGAGAGTTTCCACTTGCCTGCTCTAAACTTGTCACTTGTAGGTGCTAAAGAGCTTGTTGTGTTGGTTTAATTAGTCAACAAATCGGTCCTTACTTGATTGCGTGGTCGTATCACATATGTTAACACTTCAGTGTTTGATGGAGATATTAACAAGTGACAAGAGTCTCTTGGTCTGTGGACTTTAAAGAAGAGAAGCTCTTCTATATTATTTCATTTGGCCCTGCCAATATTTATTAGATCATGCAGCCCGCAGGCTGCCAGTTAAAGAAAGACAACACAAACATTTTTCAGGGTTATGCTCATCAGTATCCCAAAGAAGGGTCACTGAACAATCGATGGGAGAAGAGCATGAGTAAGATAAGTGTTTTCTTCCACCGCTTACAAATTCATTATTTGATACAGTTTGCTGCAGACCTCCTTTGAGCTTTTTTCACTTAAAGATAATTTATGACAAGAACAGAGAGGTTCTTGAAAATGCTATAGCAACTGAAGCTGAATGATACCATGCTGGTACAAGACGCCGAGTCACCAGAGGCGGGTAAAGAGGAGGTTTGTATTTATATTAAAAAAAAAAACAACCCTATTATTTAACATTCATCCATGGTGGATAAAATTCTCCTATTAATGGTCAATAAGAGATTCAAGGAAAAAGATTCAATGAAATGATTATTCCCCAGAGTGGGAGAAGGAGATAAAAAGTTGGTACCCTGAAAGTTTGCAAAAGACCCGTCTATTCACTTTTTCTATAGCAGAACAAACAAAGAGCCGTGCTTGCTTTGAAGGACGGGCTTCATTTGTTCTGTCACCATTCCGTTATGGCTTTTATCTGTGTCCTGGCAAGAATCAGTCTCCACGCCATGGGCAGGAATGATGCAGAGCCTATGAAACAGAGTCATCCGGTAGTTCATTTTGGTTGGACACTGGTTTGCAAAAAAGCTTTTAAATAAGTGTTATCAATTCAAAATTTGCCAGCAGTGACTTAACCAGTGAATATGGCAGATAAAAAATCATGAGTGAAAGGTTTTCTGTGAAGACTCTCTAGTGGGAACTTTTATACTCTATTTTTATCTGTCTTAGGAAACTGAAAACCCGAAAGATCCTGTCTCTTTGCCTCACAAAGGATAAAAGTTGCCATTTCTCTCCTTAGAAGAGCTCACATTGATGTATTCAGTATCTAATTATGTGGTGGTCAACCATCTTGTTGGGCTTCCCAGGTGGCGCTAGTAGTAAAGAACCCACCTGCCAATGTAGAGACTTAAGAGACTCAGGTTCGATCCCTGGGTCAGGAAGATCCCTTGGAGGCGAGCATGGCAACCCACTCCAGTATTCTTGCCTGGAGAATCCCATGAACAGAGGAGCTTTGTGGGCTACAGTCCACAGGGTCACAAAGAGTCGGATATGACCAAAGCAACTTAGCACGCATGCACAAACTTGTTGGTCAGAGACCAACGTTTATCTCTTCCATAACTACCACCAGCTGAAACCCCATGGGCCTGGCCTAAGTGTTCATCTGCTGGTCAGCTGACAATTGTCTCAAAGCTTTGGCACAACTCGGGCAGGGGATGGGACAGGTGGGAAGGTCAGGTGGGGTTGGGGGTTGCAGTGAGGGTGGTGGTGCTACACGTGAAGAGTTGCAAATTTGGAGAGCGTGAACAGCCCTGGGTTAAGGAAGATTTACTCTAAATAATTAAAAATACTCTTCAGATAGTTATAGCATCTCCCTCCCTGAGGCCACTCCATTTTCAGCCAAGCTCTGGGGTTGGAGTAGCTGCAGCGTCCATGACAAAGCCTTTTCCACTCTAAAGTCTGTGGAGAGAGTTGAAAAGGAGGAATGTCCTCCTTCCTACTTACTTTTGCCTCAGCTTTTGCTTAGCCTGTGCACCAAATGAAGCCACCTTTAGATGGTGATTCAACTTCATAACTTCCTCAACCCATCCCCCACCATCACAAATGCTTTCTCAGGAGAGTTACAAATCCATCCACTCCCAGAACCAGCCAATCGGGTTTTGCTGGGAAGCGGGCCTTCAGTGAATGCTCGCTGATTAATTGATTGATTGACTAGGGTAAATTATGAGTGTTAGTCTACCCAATAGAAACAAAAAATAATCTGACTGAGTGACAGTGTTAATAGTGAAAGGTTAAAGGGGGCAAGGTGGGGTGTGCTGTGGGGTAGCACAAATTGACGTTCAGAATGTGAAAGCTTTGACAGACTATTTTCTTTTGAGGAGCTGGAGATGGGAAATGGGTTGGGTAGCTTGCAAAAGACATGGGTGCTCTCAGGGCAAGAATTTTCCTGCCTGAACTCTGAAGAAAAAAAAAATAAAAGAAGAAAGGCAAAGGATGCAGAGAATGAAAAGCCATTTGATGTGAGGTGAAGAGGAAGGGTTAGGAGGAGGGGAGCGGGGAGTGAAAGCTGTTATGAGGGAAGCAGGAACATGTGTGACTTAATCTAAGGCTCAAACTCCCACAGCTTCCAAGTTTTGCTGTTACCATGATGCTAAAAAGAACAGCCTTCAGAGAATAATTAGGAAGAATGGAAACACAATGACCTTTCTTCCTACTTTTTGTAATTCTGTAAGATTGGGATTTCATATAATCAAAATGGATTGATTTTATAGCTGGAAAAAAAAATTCAGAAACAGAAAATTAAGAGATAATTCTTGGAGCTGTGACTATTTTCAGAGAAGGAAGTACCAGCCTCTGAGGTTTAATGAGTTAATAATGAGTTGGGACTATTAAGAGTTTTTCAGTTCATTTAGGAATTTTTACCTTGGCTTCTGAAATGGTTTGATCTCCTTAAGCGTATCTACTTTCCCAAAAGTTGTCATCTTATTCTTCAGCTCTGAGAGATTGTTACTTGCTGTTCCAGTCATATAAAATCACTTCCCCCTGTAATGGCAGAAAAACCTTATTTCAATTATTTTTCTAGTCCCAAACCCTCCACAGGATGGGAAACTGTTCCTAAAAGTGAAATGGGCTGATAGAAAGCAGACCTATGTTGTCTGGGGCCAGGGATGAAGGGCAGGAACCTCCTGCTAAAGGGGACATGGGAACCTATTGGGGTGGTAGAAATGTTGTATATCTTGATTGAGGTGGTGGTTACATGATTGTACACATGTCAGAATTCATCAAATGCACATTTTAAGTGGGTGAATTTTATTGTATGTAAATCACATCATAATAAAGCTACTTTTTAAATAGCTTTACAAATAAAGTGAACTAGAACTTTTTTGAGTGATCATTTTACAAGAGTATTCCAAATTCTGGAAGATTTCAGGAGGCTTCTCTTTTTTCAAATGTCCTCAAACTGGTATCAAGAGATGTGTTAGGTTGAAAAACTATAAAGACTTTACCTACTTAAATGTCATCTTTACTTGAGGCTTAGTAGAAAAAGAAGAAAAACATTTTTTAATCACAGATTCTTATTCAGTAATTCTTGTGGTTCTTTTTTAATTTTCCTTGGAGGGAGGTATCGTCATTTGGGTACTGATATTTTGATTAAGACAAATATCCACCCATTCATTAAAAGTTTCTCTCATATAAAGGAATTCAATTTTTTTTTTTGATTGGTGCTAGACAGACAGAAATAAGCTGCCATTCTTCCATTTGATAGCCAGACGCTGCCAGTTGTAGCCAGGGCAGTCATGCTGTTAAATTAGGTCTAATGAAGGAGTAATTGCTTTAGATATAGTGAACCATTTCAAAGAAAACAAGGATTCTAATTGATTTGCAATTTGTTTGGCACATTGCATTGTCTGCGGCTATTGATTAGTCTTCTGGATTTCACACTGCATGTGTTTCCCTTTATTAAGGGAATAACAGGTTACTGATTACTTTCTTTCTGGGTTTAATGTAGCGGTTAATGTCTACTTTGTTCTTGTGTCATGTCACAGGCGAGAGAGGAATAATAGGCAAGTGGGTGGCCCTTTGCTAAGCGACTTCCCTGCTGCTCTGAGCTGTGTGCTCCGAGACAGGCTGAAAAGCAGATCAAGAGAAAGGGTTAGAATAGCAGGACTCACAAGTTAGGGCCTGAGTCAGGCTAGACTCAGCTCGCAACTTGGCTTTCCCCTCCTAGTCAAAGCGGAGCAGGGGGACGAAGCAGCTGGTGGTAGATTTGTTCTTGTATCATTCGATTATTTGGAGACAGGATATGAATCTATACCCATTGTTTTCCCTAATAGGTGGGCTCACTAAATGGGTGCAGGAGGAGAATATTTGAGGCTGAGGCCTTTGGGTTCATTTAACCCTTTGCAGAGTGACAGTTTGTTGGCACCTGGAAAGCACTTGCTGCCGAGGTGTCGATATGATCATCAAAATGGCTCTTATGTTTATATCAACTGCAGGGGAGGAAGAAGTTCTCAGGGCTGCAGTCATTTCATTGCCCTCAAAGCACAGCGGGAATTATTAGCTTACCCTGGCGCGCCCCTTTGTTTTCCTAGGGCTCTGCTCCTCCAGCAGACACTCATTTAAGGCGAATCCAGTGCTTTCTGAAATGTGTTTAGCAATGGTGCACAGAACAGCTCTCACTTAGCGGATCTAATCCTTTCACGGCTCAGCTTGTTAATGTAGCAAACTGCTGAAAATGGGAAATGGATTCTTTAATGAGACCGGTTCCTTCGTGGCTTTATTCTCCCAGTTCAACCCTCAGGCATTCATTCATTCGAGTCCCCGCCTCTGCCCGGCCCCACCACCACAGCCCCTCCAAGCCAGGATCAGACACCCCCACTTCCCACCCAGCAAGGCACCTGTTTTCCAGCATGCAATCTCCCATCTCTAGGCCCCTTGCCTCCTTGCGACCTTCCCAGAGCCCTTGGAAGCTCACAAATAACAAAGGCGTGTGGGCAGTAAAAGGTTCTCTTTTCTCGGCACTGGTTACCTCCTTCCTAAGCCAGAGCCCATCTTTTCCTGAGCTCCTAAGCTCACCAACAAGGTGGGAGAGGGGAGCAGCATTCACAGGAGCAAATGCCCAGGGATTGCATCTAACATATCAAATAAACACAATTTTGCTATCTGACCCAACATATTTATACTCTTTGTATTCTTATGTTGAAGAAGGAAATGGCAACCCACTCCTACTGGAGGAGGAGATTCTCTTGCCTGGAGAATCACATGGACAGAGGAGACTGGTGAGCAACCATCCATGGGACATGACTTAGCTATGTTGTAAACAACACTTTTATGTAATATAGTTTTGGGGCCCTACTGGCTTTTTACAGTGATCCTAATTACAATGGTTTGAAAATAGAGCCAAGAAGTGAAGGCAAACTTGGACCCTGGTCTTCACTCTTTTGCTTTTACCATTTATACTACCCTGGGTCTTCCTAAAGACTTCATACTTCTTATCCAGAAATTACACTTTCTTGAAACAATTCTAACCAACCAAGATTCAGGTTAAGAGGAATATTAAAAGCAACTTGGAATTCATAACAAGCCAGTCTTCAGTTGGAAGCAGGCATTGAGAAGACAACGTGAGGAGAGTTCTGCCTATTTTGCTCTGGAGAGCATTGATTTGGGAAAGTAAATTATATACGCATGAGCTCAGATCTTCCTTTAGTCCAAATTCATAACTTTTTTCTTTTGTGTGTACCATAGAATCCTCTGGCAATCTGTGGATCTCTTCTCAGAACGCTTTTAAGTGCATAAAACAAAACACTCAGGATTACAAAGAAAATCTATTATACTGAAATAAAGTTATCAAAAGATTTAAAAAGCAAATTTGTATACAAGCAATTCTATGATGATTTAATGTTAATGGATTTATTGCTTTAAATATTAATAATAAGATCTAGGTACAAAAGTAGCAACTCCCGTAATTTTTTAGTCATAATGAGTAATGAAGCTTTGAATATTGATAATAACTTTAATGTGTTATTTTAAAAATCCTGTGATTTCCATTGGTGATACAATTACAGATGCTGATAGTCATTATTTTGTTGCTTGCATCTATAATTTAAGGGGTAATAAAAATATTCATTTTTTCCCACCCGAATTAATGGACTTCTGTATTCTATCCACAAACCCACAGGATCCCTGCCTCCTGCAGGAATGGCCTCTTTTAACACTTCATTAGGTGCCCAGCAGCCCGCCCTTGTAGCTGTGGGGACAGGAAAAAGAGGAGAAATGGGCCCAATTTGTGGTGCTAGGATCTGACCCACCACATGGAGTACAGAACTTCATGGAGTATAGATGCCCTCCATGTCTTCCTTGATTTTGGCTCCACCCCTGTACCTCCCTCCTACAAAACTCATGTCTAGGCCACACAGCAGAGACACATGGAAAGAGAAGAGCTGGCAAAAGCAAAGCAGAATAAGCATGCAAATGGTGCCTCTCTGCATTATATTATAGACATGCAAATTTATAAGATACAATTCGAGAAATACAATCTGGGGATTGGTAAAATGTGAAAGTAACAAAGTCAAGATATTATCATGGAGAACTTAGTGCACATTGAGTTAACTAGGGTTGACAGATTTAGCAAATAAAAATACCAATATTATGCAGAACATACTTGGATTGCAAAATTATTTCTTGCTTATCTGAAATTCAGATGTAGCTGATTGTTCTGTGTTTTAGCTGGGAACCCTGAATTAAGGTTTTGTCGAAGGCAAGGAAGGAAAAATGTAAACAGTGACAGATTTTATTTTCTTGGGCTCCAAAGTCACTGTGGATGGTGACTGCAGCCATGAAATTAAAAGATGCTTGCTCCTTGGAAGAAAAGCTATGACAAACCTAGACAGCATATTTAAAAGCAGAGATATCACTTTTCCAACAAAGTTTTGTATAGTCAAAGCTATGGTTTCTCCAGTAGTCATGTATGGATGTGAGAGCTGGACCATAAAGAAAGCTGAGTGCTGAAGAGTGAATGCTTTTGAACTGTGGTGCTGGAGATGACTCTCCAGAGTCCCTTGGACTGCAAGGAGATCAAACCAGTCAATCCTAAAGGAAATCAACCTGGAATATTCATTAAAAGGACTGATGCTGAAGCTCCAACACTTTGGCCATCGATGCTGGGAAAGATTGAGAGGAAAAGGAGAAGGGGGTGGCAGAGGATGAGATGGCTAGATGGAATCATTGGCTCAATGGACATGAGTTTGAGCAAACTCCAGGAGGTAGTGAAGGACAGGGAAGCCTGCAGTGCTGTAATTCATGGGGTCACAAAGAGTCAGACACGAGTTAGTGACCGAACAACAAGGCAAGTAAATCCAAGTGTAGATGATAATTGAGTGATGGGAGAGAACTTTTGCTTTACTGGTCAAATAATCTTGAAATAAACAGTGGCAAGTTTGGGGTGATTTGTTTTCAAATCAAAGAGGATTTTCAGGATTGAAAGGGGAATAAAGAGAAGAAGGAAATTCTCTGGCAGTTCAGTGGTTAGGACTAGGCACTTTCAAGCCCTGGTCAGAGAATTAAGATCCTGCAAGTCACATGGCATGGCCAAAAGATAATTGAAAAAAAAAAAAAAAGCTAGTAGAGGAAGTTAAGAAGTGAGGAGGGGGAAAGAGATGAGACAGGAGGCAGTACAGAGTTATCCTGGCTGAGAATCCAGGACCAGGTGGCTTCTGGCGGGACCTTACTCAGTGACATCTTCCCGTCTTGACACTTTTGCAATCGACAAATGAAACCAACACGGCCTGGGCTTGGTCTTCAGACTCATAAGACATAAAGGAACCAAGGCTCTTAGAGGTCAAGCAACTTGTAGGCAGCTGTAGATCTGGGATTCAAACTCAGGGCTGACACACCAAAGACCTCATGCTTGCCACCAGACCCCACCACCTCTAGCAATTAATACCCTGGGATTTGCTACCTCACTGCTCCTTCCACTTCTCCTGTTTCCTATAGAGGATTGACACTGTCAGAGCCAGGAGGTTTGTGCCATGTGTCAAATATCATGAAAGCCCCACTCCCTGGGGGCCTTTCCATTGTCCAATAGAGAGTAATTAAATGAACCAGCTAGAAATCGTACTTCCTGAGAAGGAAAAGACAGGCTCCGTCTAGTTCCTTATTAACAACAGCAATGGCAGCAACAACACACAGAGTCCCATCACGACAGCATAACCCAGCCCTTCCCTTACTCTCTGGTCATGGGAATTTTGGGGGCTTCCCCAGTGACTCAGGGTTCAAGAATCCACCTGCAATGCAGGAGACACAGGTTCAATCCCTGGGTTGGGAAGATTCCCTGGAGAAGGAAAGTCAGACTACCCACTCCAGTACTCTTGCCTGGAAAATTCCATGGACAGAGGAGCCTGGCAGACTACAGTCCATGGAGCTGCAAAAGAGTCTGACATGACTTAGTGACTAAACAACAACATGGAAATTTAGACTTTCTTTTTAATTGGCAGATCCATCTCATTATGATTTTTTTGTTTTTATTTATTTATTTGGCTGCCACTGGGTCTTAGTTGCCTAATATGGCATGTGGAATCTAGTTCCCTGACCAGGGATCAAACCGGAGACCCCTGCCTTGGGAACTAGGATTCTTAGCCACTGGACCACCAGGACAGTCCCTGGACTTGGAGTTTTTAAATCGAGGAGGGTGCACATTCAGACTCCAAGAGCAGCCTGTGGACCCAGGTGCTCTGAAATGGTTCATTTTTCCTAGGCTGGTCCCATATCCCAGAGATGTCCGGGTGCCATGTTCTGGAGTCCTGAGATAAAGCCTCTACAAAAGAACATGTTATTACATTAATTCCTTCTATGCTACAGAACACAAGGGCAAAGGCAGTCACAGGCAAACCTCAGACACTCTCTTTGGAAGTCCAGACTTGCTGTAAATCCCCTGAGGTGGTGATGCTGGGTCAGCCCAACCAGTGCCCGCCATCCTCGCCAGGAAGCACGCCTGTGTTTAAAGCTGCTCCAAGGAAGAGCTTCCCTGAGTGAAGTCTCAACCATCACCCCGTGCTGATACTCAGATATTTCCCTGCTTTTAAAGGCATTTTCTTTCACTTTATCACAAGTGTCATCAATAGGTTATTTATATTTTGAACTCTATTGAAAAGGGGATTATATCAGGACATTTAATTTTAGTTAAGAAAATATAGAAATTACTCCCATGTATGAAAAGCAGTGCTTTAAAATGAAAGAAAATAGTTCACTTCTCACTGTCACAGCAGTAGCACTGGTAAGTACTTCTAAATTGCTCCACTCTGCTATTGTCTGAGGTCCTTGATAAGCATTCTGCATTTTAAGCTTTATCTATTTCCCATCATTAAAAAGCTCATTAGCTAGTCAGCATACTGGTACTTTCTTTACAGTTCATAAATTCAGATTATAACCTTATGGCCTATAAATGGTGCCACTCATTAGATCATCCAAAACACTAGTGTACAGACATTTAATGGGTAAGATTTAAAATTAGATCTCCACCTTTAGAAGTCTCAATAAAATACTGGACTGCTTAATGTTTTTATTGAGAGACATAAAATCAATAGTATTTTATTGTTTGACAGGCCTCTGCATCTCACTGAGCTATTGCAATGTTTAAATTAGCATTGGGACATATTGACTTAGTGAAGCTAAGCCCAAATTTTTGATGCTAGGTTCTTTTTTCCTGTTTTCATAGTGGTAAAGTTTTGCCATGATGTCACCTCTCATATGGCTTTATTGTGAAGTGAACATATCTTCAGGATTTGGGCAGTCTATAAGAAGCAGCCCACTAGTCATAGACTGATAAGCCATGGGTCAGACAAGAACCCAATGACCTCCACACCCAGGTAACCTCAAGATGTGGAGAACATTACTAAGGATATGACAAAATGCTGGATATCTTGATCTGAGATCAGTAATTGGGAGGAAGAAAAGAAAGTGGCAAAGAGTGCATTGGAAAAATGAAACCCATGTTAGACAAAACATTGTTCTGTCACCCTGGCTTGAACCAATGGGCAAATGCAAACTTACCAAACTATGTCCTGAATGGAAAAGGAGGAAACTAAGTGCCGATAAAAACTGGGAACGACACCAAATGAAAAATAATCAAGAGCAAACATTTTCTGAGGGTCCCTAGAAAACACAGACCTGCACCACACCCCTACATCCTCTTCCATGCTGTTATTCTTTCTACTTGATATTCTGTCCTAGACTGGATACCATCAATCTGAAAGGACTCATAATATACTTCTACTGCCATCTTTCCCTAAGGGGACCTACCCAACTTCCATTGCCTCTGTGTGTAATGGTGAACTACATCCCGGTGTAGTGTGTGAGAGAATGAGGCTGAAGGATGGTGGCAGAGCTGCTTGCAGGTGGTGGGCAAAGGTGGGGTGGTACTGGTTACAATCTGTGAGGCATGGCATTCCCCAGTGAAGTGCTCTAGGCTGGGTCTAAAGTTTCTTAGGCTGGAGAACTTGAGGAACTATGATTCCTGTCCTGTGCTGCACTTGACAGATAGGCACATAAGTCATTTTACCAAAACTAAACTTGACTGCTTACCTCACTTACAAAAACTACCTAAATTGAGATTAGTCTCTTTCCTGGCTACTTAGCTCCCTGTTCTTCCATTTCCTTTAATCACCCCCGAATATTCATTGGAAGGACTGATGCTGAAGCTGAAACTCCAATACTTTGGTCACCTGATGTGAAGAGCCAACCCATTGGAGAAGACCCTGATGCTGGGAAAGACTGAAGGCAAAAAAAAAAGAAGCAGGTGGCAGAGGATGAAATGGTTAGACAGCACCACCGACTCAGTGGACATGAATTTGAGCAAACTCTGGGAGTTCGTGGAGGACAGAGGAGCCTGGCATGCTGCCGTCCACGGGGGTCACAAAGAGTTGGACGCACATAACTTAGTGACTAAACACCACCACCACAGTGACTCTTAACAGTTTCCCTTTCCTCAGCTATCCCTCAACACCAGGTAGCATCTGGTTCAATAAATTTTATTCACTGAAGCCTGTCTTTAAGAATCTTCTGTAATGCCCAAGTCCTGGGGTTGCATGGGCCCTCGCCCCTTGAGAAGCATATATGACTGTTTTCTAAATACCAGCCTCTCCCTCTCCCTTGCCATGTCCCTCCCTGCCTCCCGAACCACCTCCTGCCCTCCACTCTCATCCCAAAGCTGTGCACACACAGCCCAAAGACACCAGCATCAGAGCACAACTCTAGGAATTCTAGGTACTATTCCCAAGTCTACTGGGCCCGCCTCTGGGAACTTAAAACTATGTTCTAACACGGTGCGGCTTGGCATCTGTAAATCAATAATAATAATAACCTAAATACTAAATACTGTTAAGAAGCCAGCAGTGAAAAAACAGTGGGGGTCATGGAGAATGAAGGTGTTACACCTATTCTAAGCTAGTGTAGCTCCTCTATGGAAGCTACAATTGTTCTTGTGTGAAATAAGGACAGTCCTCTGGGGAGATGCCTCCTTATGAGAACACCTATTTCCTTAAACACATTCCCCAACTTTATTGCTATCATTCTGATGACCTCGCCACACCACTGAAAACATCATCTCTACATCTTGGCCAGTCTCTCAAATTGAGGCAAACACCTTGAAATCTTTAGCAAAACATTTTAAAGCTCTGGCTCCAAATTTCCCTTGGTCTGCTATTTTTCAAGAATCTTAGCCTGTGTGTGAGGCTCGCTTTATACAACAGATACGCTTTTGGGAGTGGGCAGTACAATTTCTGTGGTTAAAATTCCATTTTAGGTATACCAGAGGACCTCATTAAACCAACAACCAATTTGAGGAATTGTCTTGTAAAGCAAAAAATCCAACGCGTTTCTGTTTTGGAGAGTAGATGTTCTTAAGCCAAGGCACATCTCAGCACCCCCACCTCTTTTAAAGCTGCCTGACCAGGAACATCTGTGACTGGGTGAGGTCTCACCTCAGTTCAACTCGGTAGCAGTTTGTTCTCTGGATGTTTGACTCCTACCTGCTTCACTCTTCTGGGCAGACTCTGCTCATTCCAGTTTCCTCCCGTTTAAGCAAACAACACGTTGCTATGCTTCACCACCGCAAGTCTGGCCCCCGTCTCTGCCACTGCTCACCTCCCTGACCTCTCCTACGAAGCCTGGCCCTCCTCAGCCTCTGCAGCCCACAGCCAGCCCCAAGGCCCGATTCCCCAGGCTTATCCTCATGTCTGCAGATGCCCTTCTGAGCCCCAACAACCGGCTCATACGCTACACAGACGAGGTCTCAGCACTTCTCAGAAATCCGCCTGTTGGGCGGCACCCCGCAGGTCTACCAGGCCCGTCCTTGCCCAGCTCCAAGACCAAAGAACAAGCTCGGCACCAGTGACAGGGACATCAGTGGTTTAAAACTGCGGGGGAGCTTACATGTCGGAAGCCGGTCCTGAAGCAACACCCCCCCACCACCGTGCGCTGCTGGCGGCCAGGCTGCGGGCAGAACATGGCGGCCATCCTCGCTCCTTGAAGCATGCGGAGGTTACCAGTTGGGGAAATTGATATCAGATTGGCGCATTGGTTACCATGGAAACCAGCAAGCCGCACGCCCCTCCCCAACCCTTTGATAAGCATTGGAGAGTTCTGAGCTAAAGCTAGGACAATCACCAGCTGAGGCAGGGGCAAATAGGTAAGGGTCAGTCAGGTGAGTAGGGTGTAGGTGAAGCGGGTTCTGGGCAAAGGATGGATGTACAGAGAGCAAGAGAACAGCCATCTTGGATGGCCTGAACTTCCACCAGAGCTTTGCCTCTCCCATCCCTGCATTTTAGAAGTCAGGGCTACAGCGGGTGGTGTTTCTTCCTACTATTCAGTTTCTGTGGACAGCAATCCATGTCACTCATTCACACAGTAAAGCAGCGTGTTACAGCCCAACACCATAATAAAGCAGAGAACACATGATGACAGCTCTTAGCCTAGCCATGCCCGGCTCTAAAAGGCAGCCCTCTCATCAAGAGGCTGAAAAGGCCCTCCAAACTCAGGAGCCTAGGAGGAAGGGACAGGACAAAGCCTGGCCTATGCTGGTCCTGTGTTAGTTAAGACACCTGGCCCAGAAGGGCCATACAGAGTTATTGTCTATGCAAGCCATGGAAATCCACTGCCCCCAGCCTCCAACGCCCACCACTCCTCAATAACCTAGTTCCCTAACATTAAATGTGCAATGACTCACAGCTGTAGAGAAGTAGAAACTTACCTACCGCATGTATATTTTGCATACTTTTGTGTGACAGGCAGAATAATGCCCCCCCCAAGATGTCCCCTGACCCTGTGGATAGGTTACCTTACACGGCAAAAGAAACGCTGCAGATGTGACTGAGTTATGGATTTGTGATGAGATGATCTTGGATCATCCAGGTGGGCCCAGTGTAATAACATAGATCCTTAAAACTAGAGACTCTTTCCCACCTGTGGTCAGAGGGAAATGTGACTACTGAAGAACAGTTAAAGAAAATGTGGCTCTGAAGAGACACAATCCAAGGAGTGTGGGTAGCCTCTAGAAGTTGGAAAAGGCGAGAAAAGGAACACAGCCCTGGTGACACCTTGATTCTAGCCCAGGGCGACCCTTTCCAGACCTCTGATGAGAAAAGCCAACTCATTGGAAAAGACCCTGATGCTGGGTAAGAGAAGGGAGTGACAGAGGACGAGATGGTTGGATGGCATCACTGACTCAATAGACATGCTGCTGCTGCTAAGTCGCGTCAGTTGTGTCCGACTCTGTGCGAACCCACAGGCGGCAGCCCACCAGGCTCCCCCGTCCCTGGGATTCTCCAGGCAAGAACACTGGAGTGGGTTGCCATTTCCTTCTCCAATGCATGAAAATGAAAAGTGAAAGTGAAGTTGCTCAGTCGTGTCTGTTTGAGCAAACTCAGGGAGATAGTGGGAAGGCTGGACAGGGAAGGATGGCATACTGCAGTTCATGGGGTTGCAAAGAGTTAGACAGGACTTACTGACTGAACAACAATAGGAAACAAACACAGTCTGGAAGAGTAGTCTGCTGAAGTTGTTGCTACAGTTTATCTTACTTAAATGCTACAAGAGCTTTCATCACATCTCACCTCCCAGAGGTCTTCTGGAAACAAATTACTCCCTTGATGCTTTTCTTTTTCCTTTCACATGTAGACTGAGGCTTCATCAGACTTATTCTACTGGAAGGCTCCAGCAATACTATCTCAGTGTATAGAGATAGAGATCTCTCCCCAAATAGGAGAGCAAACCAGTCAATCCTAAAGGAAATCAGTCTTGAATATTCATTGGAACGACTGATACTGAAGCTGAAACTCCAATACTTTGGCCCCCTGATGCAAAGAACTGACTCGTTGGAAAAGACCCTGATGCTGGGAAAGATTGGGTTGGCATCACTGACTCAATAGACATGAGTTTGAGCAAGCTCCGGGAATTGGTGATGGACAGGGAGGCCTGGCGTGCTGCAGTCCATGGGGTCGCAAAGAGTCGGACACGACTGAGTGACTAAACTGATAGCCCCTGACAAGAACAATCCACACAGGATGCTACATTTTCTCCCTCAAAAAGGGGATATGGAGGGTATCATGTGGGGGCCAGCGAATGTATTAACCAAAGACACGCTCCAGGGAAGAAGAATGAAAAGAAGATGTTTTGACTAGCTTGACTATGGCACTTCATCCCTGGAGTCATTCCCTCAAGTCTAAATTGCCGCTGACTGGGTAGTTTCCCTCTAAAAGCTTCGGGATGACCGCGTGTGCTGCCCTGGAGGAAGGCCTGAGGGGAGAAGACAATAGCTGTGAAAGAATCAGAGCTCTCACCCCTAACCACTCCCCTCCCCAACCAGGAAAAGTTAAGGAAACCACCAAATGTGGCCTCAGAAAAATGCCTAGTCAAGCAGTTGTTTCATCCCTGCCTGTTGAACATTTGGGTTGCCCAATGCAAATGTTAAAGCTGTGTTCAAACCAGAAAAAATAAAAATAATAAGCTGTCAGAATAATTACTAAGAACATGCAAGGATTATACAAAGTAAACTGCAGCCTGCAAAAAAGAGAATTGCATGTTAGCTAATTGTTAATTTTAGCAATCGCAGTGGCTAATTACCACGGCTCACATTGACTATTAGCTTGATGCCCCAGCACCTGCTTTCTCCAATGAACAGATTTCTTCATCGCTAGCACAGGAGCAAAATGTGTAATTATTGGCCATCATTGGGGCGATTTTTCAGTGATTCTTTTGTGCGATGTGAATAAAGCATAATGACATATTTTATTAGAGGGCAAATAGCTGTTTGTTAATGGAAATGATTTGAAATCCAAAAAAAACTAGAAGCTAGGAGCATGTTTTCGGTATCAGCATGAATTCAAATGTATTTTCTTTTAACTCTTTATAAAGGGAGCATAGAAATCAAATCTAAACTGAGTATAATATATTTAATGATATGTACAAACACAGCATTGATTAATTACCTCAAATGCTTTCACTGGTACACCATTTATTTTGTTTCAGTCATGTGTTAAATTTTAGTATTTCATATTTAAATTCTTATTTCTTGGTCCGAGAGTCTTGGCGAAGCTGGCCTGAGTCACACCTCATTTCCTAGAGAACTCTCTTTTCATTGGTATACGTGGCACTTTGGGAGAGCTCTGAAAACCCAGGCTCGTTGCTTTGACAGCTGACGTACCAGCATCTCCCTAAAAAGATGGGCATGAATTAGGTTATCAACACCCAACTGTCAGCCACTGGGTGGACTGGACATTGTAAATAAGGTGCCCTGAGGATAAGACTGGAACTCTTTCAGGCTTGGAAATGACCTTCTTTTCCCTTTCCTGACAAAATTAATAGATCTACTACTGGAATCTATTAAATAATAAAAGCGACATCCATCTTTAGCTAAGGGATATAAATGAAGAGTATGTCTGTGTGTGTTTACTTATCTGCTGGAAAACAGTACTTCCATCGGTCATAATGCAACATAGCAGGGTCTTTTCTTTCAACTCTGTCCCCGACAAGGTTCTCAAACCTCCGTCTAGCCTGTTTTCTTCTCCTACCCCTAACCAATTTCTATGTTCTCATAATGGACAATAATTCTAATTATGGTGCTATGAAGTTTGAGTATAAAGTCCTCTGAAACTCTCAAATGCAAAAAAAAAAAAAAATCCATTTAAGGATGGATTCATGAAGAATTAACACTAACATGATCAGCTCACCCTGTTGGTTTGATCCAGCTCAGGGGTAAAAAGCTGGTTTGGAGTGTTTAATTCCACCACATATTTATACCTTATTTGTGTGTCTAACTCTGAACACCCTGTGCTGAATTCTTCCTAAACCATGACACAAGAAAAGGCGCCTCTCGTTCTCCACAGAAAAGATTAAAGGGCTGTGCTTGAGATGTGTTTGCTGAGCTTTCGTCACTTCATTCCACTCAGGTTGGATTATGAAAGTTGTGTATTTTCAAAGGTCACTGGAAGGCAACCCACCTCTGTTTCCTGAGTGTGGAGAACTGGCTCCTAATTGCCCGGCTTATTGTTTTATTACCACTGTTTACAAACAGGGAGAAACTCCCTTGAAGGGGCACGTCCCTTTCTTACCACAGGCCTCCCCACTAGTTTAAGATGTAGATAAGTTCAGTATTCAGGTTCACTGTTTGACCCATTAAACTGGTATTGAGGTATAATTTGTGTGTTTTCCCAGTACCGTAGCACATAGAATGGGGTTCATTTCCACACGTTTGAATAAATTTATCCAGTTCAGTGAACCTGTTGTGAAGCTCAGCAAAACTCAGTAGGTGGCTTTAAAGTCCTGTAATTAGCCCATTACAGAAAATCTGTACTTTGGATTTTTGCACATTGGTTAATAAGCATAACATGCTTCATATATAAATAACATTACATTAAATGATGCAATATAAAGGAATTAAAGGCCAATGGAATTAAACAAAATACTTGAAAGAGACCTCAAATTAGCATGCTTAATTCCAACTCACTGCGCAGGAAAAGCCCCTGGCTCTTACTGTACAGCGCTCCCCACGAGCTCAGGACGCCGCCGGCTGTGCGCGAGAGGCCGGGCTCTCTGGCTGCGTGGCCTAGCGTCATCTGTCGACTCTGTTAAGTTTGGGGTGGGTTTATCTTTACCTCATTTCCTTTTGCTTCTAACTATGGACAAGGAGACGAGTTGAGGGGACAGAAGAAAAAAAAAAATTAAAAAAAAAAAGATATTCACCTCTCTGCAGAATGAAGTTCTATTCCCATTTAAAATCAAATATAGTGTAACAGTAGGGTAAACCTGCTCCAATGACTCAAGAACAAGAACGACACAAAGATGAAGTCGCCCTACAGTCATATAAACAGTAAGAGGAAAAGAGTTGAACTACCACTCCATAGAGAAGGTAAGCTTCCTGAAAGCAAAAACCCTGATGGTCTTTGCCTTTATATTCCACACCCCGCCCCCGGCGCCGCACCTCCGCCAGCGCAGTTTCTTCATTCGTTTATTCACCCCACTGTTAATTGAGCATCTTCTGCATATCAAGCACTGCAACAGGTTTTGGAAACGGTAAATAAAAGAAACAGCAGAAAAGAAACTGACTAGTTAGCCAAAAATCGATCCTGCAAAATTAATTCATCAAATGATCAAATACTGAATCACTAACTTGCCAGATTTACCAAATGTAATGATCAAAACCAGTTTCTTTTAACTATTTATACAATTTACACAATTTTTATAGGTTGGTCTTAGTTGGTCAGTTTTTATTGGCTTTTTATAGCAGCATTTTGAAGAACCATAATGTATCAAAACCTATGGATACTTCAATCTTCTCATAGACAAATTTTATATTCATAAAATGTCATATTTTACCCAAAATTTTAGTTATTATCTGAAGAAATATTTGGCCTTACACAGATTTCTTCTTTAACTCATTTACAGTTCTGTCAACTCTTTAGCTTTCTAGGATTATTTTTGTCAGTTTCCTAAGACGAATACTGGCTTCAGTATACGATGCTGTTGCTTCATTATTTCCAAGCTCATTTCTAGTTTTACCTGCCATTTTAGCATTTTTAGACATTTTAACCAAGGTTTAAATCCTTTTCTGTAAACTTCAGTTTTATGGTAACATGTAAATCAAATTTAAACTTCTGCCATTCATTTAATCTTGCCAATCCCTTATAAGCCTCTTGATTTATGCAACTTTGAACACATGTGCCCTTTTATTTTAGATTTTTTGATGCATTACAACCATGTAAAAGTACCTTAGTTTTCCCTTGCTAGAAAATAAAAACTGAATCTTCAGTTCAGTTGCTCAGTCATGTTCGACTCTTTGCGACTCCATGGACTACAGCACCCCAGACCTCCCTGTCATCACCAACTCCCAAAGTTGACGCAAACTCATATCCATTGAGTTGGTGGTGCCATCCAACTATCTCTGTCGTCCCCTTCTCCTCCCACCTTCAATCTTTCCCAGCATCAGGGTCTTTTCCAATGAGTCGGTTCTTCGCATCAGGTGGCCAAAGTATTAGAGTTTCAGCTTCAGAATCAGTCCTTCAAATGAATGTTCAGGATTGATTTCCTTTAGGACGGACTGGTTGGATCTCCTTTCTGTCCAAGGGACTCTCAAGAGTCTTAACACCACAGTTCAAAAGCATAAATTCTTCGGCACCCAGGTTTCTTTATAGTCCAACTCTCACATCCATACATGACTACTGGAAAAACCAAAGCTTTGACTAGACGGACCTTTGTTGGCAAAGTAATGTCTCTGCTTTTTAATAAGCTGTCTAGGTTGGTCATAGCTTTTCTTCTAAGGAGCAAGCATCGTTTAATTTCATGGCCACAGTCACCATCTGCAGTGATTTTGGAGCCCAAGAAAATAGAGTCTGCCACTGTTTCCCCATCTATTTGCCATGAAGTGATGGGACCAGATGCCATGATCTTAGTTTTCTGAATGTTGAGTTTTAAGCCAACTTTTTCACTCTCCTCTTTCACTTTCATCAAGAGGCTCTTTAGTTCTTTACTTTCTGCCATAATGACAGTGTCACCTGCATATCTGAGGTTATTGATATTTCTCCCAGCAATCTTGATTCCAGCTTGTGCTTCATCCAGTCCAGCATTTCTCATGATGTACTCTGCATATAAGTTAAATAAGCAGGGTGACAATATACAGCCTTGACATATTTCTTTCTCCATTTGGAACCAGTCTGCTGTTTCATGTCCAATTCTCACTGTTGCTTCTTGACCTGCATACTTCTAATTTCCATAATTGTCTAATTTTTTTCAAATGTAACCATGATTAATAATCTTTTTACATTTGCAGGGGCTTTCCTGATAGCTCAGTTGGTAAAGAATCCACCTGCAATGCAGGAGACCCCGGTTGGTTGGGAAGATCCCCTGGAGAAGGGAAAGGCTACCCACTCCAGTGTTCTTGGGCTTCCCTTGTGGCTCAGCTGGTAAAGAATCTGTCTGCAATTCAGGAGACCTGGGTTTGATCCCTAGGAGAAGATCTCCTGGAGAAGGGAAAGGCTACTCACTCCAGTATTCTGGCCTAGAGAATTCCATGGACTGAATAGTCCAAGGGGTCTCAAAGACTGAGTGACTTTCACTCTTAATATCACTTACAATTGGCATGGTAGACTTTTGTTTCTAGCGATTAAATTTTTAAATTTCAGCATTACACATAGGATGAGATTGTTTCAGTTGACTTAGTTTCCCCATCTTTCTGAATATCACTTGGGATTGCTCTTTAAACATTTTTACATTCTTTCACCAATCCTTCAAATGGCATATTACCTTAATTTTATAAGACTAGCAATTAGTGTCTAAGATCCCTGCATTTCATATGAATTCAGTTACTCTGAATTCCTCTTCAGCAATTTGATACTTAAAGGCATGAATGTTAGATTTGGGGTACTAATCTTTAAGGTTTGGTTACTGGTTATTAATTACTCTTTCTTGAATATTTAATATATACTCTAAAAGGCTAACCCATTCTGTAATCCTTAGCTTTTAACAGTCCAATATTCCTTAAAATGCTGTTAAGAAAAAATTAAAACCAACCAACTAAACCTTCACGGAAATCATCAAAAGCTTTTAAAATATTCTCTCCAATAAAACCGGCTGTATAATTTATAACAGAAAAATAACTTACACTGTTGAACTGGTACATTGCTAAATGTAGCCATCACTCCAAACACTGGACTTCAGCAAATTATTTTTATAAGTGACTCAGAGCTAAAAATAATGAAAAAATAACAATAAAACAGCCTGGCCCCTGCCCTCATGGAGCTTACCACTGAGACAGACAGGCATGAATCAAGGAATCCTATTTCCCAGGTTAATGATATTAGGAAGGCATATTGTGGGGGAACTGCCTCATTAGGGAGGCCAGATCTGGAAGCGGAAAATTAACCAGGCAAAGCTGGGGGAAAGCAACACTCCAGGAAGAAGCAAAAGTGTGTGCAAGGCCCAGACCTACAGCATGGATCCGGAAAAGGCCCCTGCGACTGTCGAATGAATGATCTGCTGTTTGTGACTTCAGATTCAATGAGCCCTCCCTCAGAGAATGGTCCTCCTCAAAGCTAAGGGGTCCTTTGAACTACCTCCTGCCGAGTGTGTCTGGGAGGCCTGCCCAGCTAAGATCAGCCAGGGCACAGGTGTCTACCCTCTCACCCACACAGGGAGGGCTTCTGTGTCCCTCACCCTACCCTTGGTTCTGTCTCAGAGTTTCCCTAGAACAAGTTTTCCTTGTTGAAGAGTGAGAAACTTACTGGCAGTAGCTGAAGGCATTGTCAGCTGTCACCAACTCTCCACAGACAAGCATTCCTAGAGACTGTTATTAATTAGCTTCATCCTAAATAATCCCACAGAACATCAGCTCTTGTAGCACTTGCCTGATTTTCAGGATTATTTTCTCAGAATTTACTTCTCTGATAACGGACATGAGATTCTCTTCTGGGGGTGGTCTGAAATGCAGAGCCCAGAAACTCACCCCAAACTCACAGAATCAAAATTTTACAGGGAAAGGATCTGGGTCTATTCATTTTAATAACCACACCCCCGCCAGGTGTTGGCCCAGCAGGTAAAGAATCTGCCTGTGATGCAGGAGACACAGAAGATGTGGGTTCAATCCCTGGCTCAGGAAGATACCCTGGAGAAGGAAATGGCACCCCACTCCAGTATTCTCGCCCGAAAAAAAAAAATCCCAGACAGAGGAGTCTGGCGGGCTACAGTCCAAAGGGTCTCAAAGAGTCAGATATGACTGGACAACTAAACACACACACAGGTAATTTTACATCGTAAAATTGGAGAACCACTGGTATGAATGTTCAATAAATAAAACTTGAAGAAAATATTGTGGCAGGGTTTATCAGATGGGTTTTTACCTGTTATTTTGAGTAATTGTTGGTTTTTCTCTTGCCTTCATGTTGGAAAATTTGGGTTGGGTGAAGGGCATTGCTGGTCTTTCTCTCCTAACACCAAGCCAAATGCTTCTCTGGGAGCTCTGTTCTGGGTTCCACATGTCAGCACCGATTTGCTTTGCACACACACTGGGGCTTTAGGGTGTCTGGATCTTGGCATATCCCAGGCTGAGAGCCACAGGTCCTCAGCGGGCTAGGGGAACACCTCTTTCATGCCTGAGCCCATCTCCCTGCATCAACTATTTCCATGCTCAACTGTGGGACAGCACCTTCCCCACAAGAAAAATGTCTGCGCCTTCACTCAGCATCCTTTCATTTCCTAACTGCCCTCCTAGACCACGCGCAGTATATAAATTAGGTAGAAACGAGATTTCTAGGTAAGATATTTTTGGTTGACATCCATAGCATTATTGCCCAGGGCCCCTAGAGTTTGGTTTGCTCTGGGTAAGCAGTTCCCATAAAGGTGTACAAACACCCACTGGGTTCAAGTCTTCCATAGGAAGTTCACTTAGGAGAGGAGTCAAAGGAAACTGTGAAGCTAGAGAAAAGGAAGAAGTATTAAGAGCTCAGATTATGGATTGAAACAGACCTTGGTCCTCCTCCTGCTCTTTCCCAGAATTGTAGTATAACTTGGGAAAGCCATCCAGCTGCTCAGCATAGTTCCCTCCCAGCTTTTCCTTCACATCGTGACGATCAAATGAGACAATGTTTATAAAGTCCTCAGTACATCTGGCACATAACTCTCAAAAATTTTCAGTAAGCTTTCATAATTTTTAAAATAAACTGACTAGTCCTGCCTGATAAACTCTATAATGTCTGTTTGCCATTCAGGTTATCTATCTTTAACCAAACAAGGGTACAAAGTGAGAAATCCCATGATGTCACCTATATTACACACAACCTTTTTGCTCTAGAAAGAGGGGCACTTGGTGGTATCTGGTTATTTCTCAAGGAATGAGGCACAACAGAAGCACAAGGGACTTTCTGTGTGTGTACCTGAAAGTTTTGGGGCTCTTCGTTTACAGCTCTTTGCTATTATAATGGGCTTTCCTGGTGGTTCAGTTGATAAAGAATCCGCCTGCAATGCAGGGGACTACCTGCAATGGAGGGGACTGCCTGCAATGCAGGAGACCTGGGTTCTACCCCTGGGTTGGGAAGATCTCTGGAGAAGGAAATGACAACCCACTCCAGTATTCATGCCTGGGAAATCCCATGAACAGAGGAGCCTGGCAGGTTACAGTCCATGGGGTTGCTCAAGAGTCAGACATGACTTAGCAATTAAATCACCACCAATGATAGATCAATAAGAATCTTACAGGTAAAATTTATTCACTCAAGAGGTATTTATTGTATACTCACAATGTGTAAGGCACTAAATTGGTTTAGACTGGATCCTCCCAAGATGTCTACAGTTACTCAGGGTGACGAAATACATAAAAACAACAGAGAGGTTGAAAGACAAGTTGCTTTCACAGTTCAGAAGAGGGACAGATTCCTTCTTAGCAGGACAACAGAAAGCTTTATGGAGGAGACAGCATTTAACCTAGGACTTGAACGAGGAAAAGGAATTGGACAACCAGATGTGGGAGTGAGGAGATCCCCAAAGAGAAGGCCCAGTGAAGCCAGGAGGTAGGAGAAGAGACACAGAAAACAGAGTCATGTATTAGTTTGAGTGAACTACAATGAGATACTTTTCACTGAAGTTTCCCACGGAAATGTGAGGCATTTACTTGTGAGTTTCCTAGGGAAACAAGAAAGCTTCTTTATTAACATAGACAGTTAAAACAGGAAGAATCCCCTACATATGTATTCTACCCAGTTTTTGAAAGAGGTTATCCCTTGGTAAAGACTTCCCTGATGGCTCAGATGGTAGAGAATCTGCCTGCAAGGCGGGAGACCTGGGCTCAATCCCTGGGTCAGGAAGATTCCCTGGAGCCCCAGAGAAGGGAGTGGCTGCCCACTCCAGCATTCTTGCCTGGAGAATCCCAGGGACAGAGGAGCCAGGCGGACTATAGTCCATGGGGTGGCAAAGAGTCAGACATAACTGAATGACTAAGCACGCACGCGTCCCTTGGTAAATATTCCAGGTGAAAATATTGTCATTAGATTTTTACGGCAATGATATAGAACCTCCAATGATGCAGAGACTAACAGTTTAACATACAACAGATTTTCACCATTTGTGCCATCCTTTTTTTTTCTTTCTTTCTTATTTTAATTAACTATAAAGCCCTACTGTGTACCTCGCAGAATGTGGTGAAGATTTTGTTAGTTGATCGGGACGTGAACTATGTCATGAAAAGAATTATCCAGTAGTGCACTCCTTGGTTCTGCAGCTCTGTCCCTTGTTTCAACAATATTTGGACAGAACAGACCCCAGGGACACCCCTTGCTCCAGCCTCAGACCACCCCAACAGTTGCAACCTTCGAATCAGCCAATCAACCATCCTGGGCCACTGGGACCAGTTTTCTGAGGTTATTTCCTTATTACCGATCACCATGAACTTCCAGGTTGTCAGAATTATTCCACGGAGGTGGGGGCCGCCGTCAATATACACCTACGGGTCTCCCATACCTACCTCTCTCCCGGCTTCTGTTTCCACCAGGAGAATGTGGTTCTGGAGGGCGTGGGACCTTCTTTTCCGCGAAATGGGCGAGGAGAAGCGCGAGGATGCCAAGCGTCTCTTGAAAATGCAAAACCAGTACTGCTGCCACGCAGTCTACCAGGACGTGCAAAAGCCATCTCAAAATGAGTGGGGTCAAACCCAGGACACTATGGAAGCCGCCATGCTCAGGGAGAAGGGCCTACAACCAGGCCCTTTCAGATCTGCGCAGCCTGGGTTCAGCCCAGCAGACCTCCACCTCTGACTTCCTGGAAAGCCGCGTCCTGGAAGAGCAAGTGAAACTCATCAAGAAGATGGGCGACCACGTGACTAACCTCTGCACGCTGACTGGTCCCCAGGCTGGGCTGGCCGAGTATCTCTTGGAAAGGCTCACCCTTAGGTAGGACTAGGAGCCTCCATGCCCAGCGGCCTTTGGGGAAACCCTCTGATATCAGGGCTTCTGCTTGAAGCCTCTCTCTGCAGCCACAAGGCAGTCTTTTAACCACCCTGGAGCCCTCTCCGAAGCCGTGGACCAAACAGATACAAGTTTTTTGCCAGGAGCGGGAAGAATTACCCAGCTGATCACCATGACTAGAACATATGGGCTTCCCAGGTGGCGCAGAGCTAAAGAATCTGCCTACTGATGTGGGAGACGCAGGAGATGCGAATTTGATCTCTGGGTCGGGAAAATCCCCTGGAGGAGGACATGACAACCCACTCCAGTATTTTTGCCTGGAAAATCCCAAGAACAGGGGAGCCTGGCAGGCTGCAGTCCACAGGGTTGTGAAGAGTCAGACACAACTTAGCGATTGATCAGGCACACAGTATGAAAATGCAGTTGACATTTCTCTGTGTTCTAACATTCCAATATATTACAGTTATTTTTATAACCCTTGCATATACCCCACAAAGATAGGAATGAAATTTTACCCTTAGTCCACTCCACTACATTGTTCTTTAGGAAGTCCAATAGAGACATTTCACGAAGGAATAATTAGAAAATGTTATAACTCACAGTCTTTCATTTTAAAATAGATTAATTCTTGCAGTCAATTTCCTGGGTTAACTATAAATCATCTTGAATGGTAAAACTCTAATTTTGACTTGTTATTTGTTCCACTGGTTTAAAAAAAAAAGAGTGGAAATAGAATAGAAATCACGCTCAATTCTTTCTGGGCAGTGGCTATGCAGTTTGTTAAAGTTCTTAAGCATAACCTTTGGGCAAAAGCAATAATACAATGACCCAGAACCCTCCCTGGGGCTTGTTGTGAGAGAGAGTAGCAAACAAGCCTTGTTTGTAAAGTGAGAGAGGCCTGGTATCTGCTTGCTCTGTGAGAACATCATTTACCCAGATTAGATTAACAATAACTAATTGGGGCTATTTCCAATTTTGCAGTATCACAGGTTGGATTCAACAGATGAGCTAGGTCATTTGCTAATGAGTTGCCTTCATTATAGCATTTGGCAGAGGAATTTTTGGCATCACTGGATGATCTGAGTAAAAAGTCCTGTGTGCTTAGGTCTTAGGTAAAATAAAAATTAAGAGAGACTGTTCTTTCCTTTAGCTAAAAAATAATCCCCAAACATAATTTTAAAGACCAAAAAAAGTTACTGAGCTAGAAAAGGTGCCTAGGAAAATAATAAAATTCTTGAAACTTAAGATATTATGTAGAATACTTAGAATATGCAAATAAAATGTGTGAAGAATGGAAATAAGAAAGGACTTAGAAGTGTGAAAGAGAACATATAAGAGACCTGCTAAAGTAGTTAAATCTGGTCAGAGAACTCAGGAAAGTGGTCAGTGGATGAAAGAAACTTTCTTCTTTGTTTGAACAGCTAGCCTTTAAATGATTATATATTATCTTAAAATTTTTTAGAATAACTTTTGACACATTGTTCAAGTGTTCTTGTAGTGTTTGCTTTATTATTATTTTTATTCACGATGAGCTTACTTCAAATGAATTTTTGCAAGTTGTTAGATTACAAATGATAAGTGAAAAAAATAAATACATAGAACCCTATAAGCAGTTGGAGTGGGGTGGGCTAAGTGAGATTAAAACAAAATATTTCACTGCTCTGACTTTTACTCATTCCTTTTTTATATTTTACATTCTAAACCTCTTAGAATCACTCTGCAGATTTCATAATTTCAGTTTTACCAAACTCACCCACCTTGTAATTATGAATATATGGACATAATTAACTGAATCACTTTGAGAGAAGAAAAAAAAATACCCTATTTAAGGCTAATTAGATGAATCATGAATGCCTGGAAGAATGCATTTCAAAAAGGTGAAAAACTTTGGATAAAAATTAATGAAGTTTCCAATTGCATTTGACCACAGAGAATATTGATAAACATTCATTCCATGCAGATTGTTGAATTGTATTGATTTAGAAACTCAAAGTATCAACAGCGCCATTGCCTCCAGAGGAGACCTGATTGCACTTACATGTCACATTCATAAAAAACATGGTGTACTAATTGGGAGTCTCCCGCCATCTGCACACTTGCTTCCAGGCGCACATGAAATGATCAATGGGAAAGCAGGGTCAGTCCAGGCAGACTGTGAGTGAAATTAAAATAATAAAATGTCTAAACATTTAACTGCAAATAGGAAATCTTTATACCCATCCACACCCTATTCTGTAGCATAAAGCTAAGGCACAATTATTCATATACCTCAAGTAATTTGCAGGCTCCATACAAAATCTCATTTAAAATAAGAAATTGCTATTTCTGCACATTTATTCTACCAAATGCCAGCTAATTGCTGCAATGGCCATTATAAAGAATAATTTTCGCTTAGTGAAAAAAAAAAAGGAATGAAGAGAACATTTTCTGGTTTTGTTCCACTGCGAAGGCTCTATTCAGTGAATGCTGAATGCACAGCGTTTCACTGCTACATTTATTATGCTAAGAGGTCAAGTATTACACAGCATCTTGTATTACGCTTTGCATGCTAAGTATTTCACTTCACAAATTGACCCTCCGGTGTACTTACTACATAATGCTTTAAAAACCCAGCTAAAACGCAGGACAATTAGCAATACTTTCACTCCCAGTGAACAATGGGAACACCAATGTAGGTGATTGCATTTACAGTGTAGCTTTCTTCACAAAACATTTTTGACACATTAAGGTACTTTGGAATTGTGCAGTACCAGTCCTCTCTTGTGAATGGCTTTCCAGCATTTGCAGAGAGAAACAGTTACTGTATGTTAGCGCTTAATTGAAAAGAATTCAGCCACGGCCTATGAAGCACCAATTAGGGTGATATTATATCATAAAAAGCTGTAATATCCATTTTCAGACTTGTGCATCAGCCAATACAAAGTAGGACACAATTAAAAAGGTATACAGTTTAAACTCTTGAAACTGTTAAATTTAATTAGGAGTTCAGTATGGGGAAAAAAAAAGTGGGGGTGGGGTAGAGAGAAAAGGAAGTTCTCCGCAGAGCTGGAGGGCCAGCAGGCACTAGCCGCCCAGGAGGACCGCAGAAGATGGTCCTTCCTGTTTAAAACACCTTTAGTTAATACAAGGTATTTGCTTTGCCCCAGTGACTATTTCTTCAGGTCAGATGAATATTCATGCTTGTCCTCGGGAAGCGCTGCTTTCCAGTAATTCTGGTATCTGCTGGTGCCTGGGAGGGAGAGAAGGCAGAACCTGCTCTGGCCAGGGAAGTGGGAACACGGTACTGATGAGTCTCTTGCCCACACAGATCAAACACAATTAAAAGGGAGCTAAATGCATTGCTTTTCACGAAGAAATTCACAGATAATTGTGAAATAAAATGGACATGGCCAGATTGGTATAAGTGTCTTTGCAGGCTTGGCTCCGAATGTAATGTTTAAATACAGGAACCTGCATGAAATCCCACATTGAGGTGACAGCCGGCAGGTAATTATCAGTAAAACAACATTATCAAAGTTCTTGTGCATAGCGTGTTTGATGGACTGGAGTGCTTCTCCGTACAAATCCCACTAATATCCATTTCAATCTGTTTTAATATGTTCACAAGTTGGGGCTTATTTTGAATTCCACTGGGTAAATGAGGACAGCACACTTTGAATTTGCATACTATACACATTTCTTTCATTTATAAAGGGTTTCCTGGTTTTTTTTTTTTTTTAAAGGAAACTGCTAACATCCAGGATCCAAAAACATTCCTTCCCTATAACTAGATTGAAAATATAAAGTAACTTGTTTATTCATTGTATTTACTCCATTTGAAGGTATATAACAGGTCTAAGAAAAATGGTCTTTATTATGTTCAAAGAAGAAAAAAGTGATTTTAATGATTTATCAGTGATCACACAATTTTCTAAGGTTTCAAGGTGTTGAAATGAAAGGTTAATTTATTATTTTTCAAGTCTGTGTTTGAAAACTGCTGGTGAAAAAGTCCTCATCTCTGGTTTGGGGAGGTTTCTCTTCAATCCACAGGTCACTCCAGGCCTTTTTAAAGTTCCACCTCTATCCTGTCCAACAAATAAGCAGACCTGAAGTTGACATTTTATTGATGAGACAAGTTTGGGATGATCTAAAACCAGATATTCCACGTTCCCTTCTTTCTCAACCAACTCTTCATGACCTTTAAAAGAAATCAGCAAACAGAAAAGAGGTGTCCATTAAAAATCCAAGGATGCTCCCCTTCTCAAACCCACTCTGAGTCCTAGATAATTCAGAATACACAGTCATTACTTTGGAGCAATATCTGATATTCAGTTTTGTTTCTAATGCTTTGAATTAAATTAAAACATTAATAAAATAGTGATAGTATTGTGGAAGTCTGCAGTAAGGTTATATTAAATTGTACATGCTGGTTTTATTTTATTGGTTGTACATATAATGAGAAATATTTTTACTAGGAGATTCTGCCTTTGAAAAGGGGGTCAATCAACAGATTCTAAGGTAGTACTGGTCTGAAGATGTCTTCTCTTTTAGTGAAAGTAGAACCAGCACATTTGATGAATGTGATTAACATGTGAGGAATTTTAAGGGATATGATAATGCTTGAGCAACTACATAGGAATTAAACACTGAATAGTCTAGATTCTAGACCTCTCTATCCAACCCCATTTCTGTGTTAGATCCCTCTTCCAAAATGAACAAGATGGGAGGTTCAGTTCATAAGTTTTAATGACAGTTCGGTAGCTTGTTGTATTAAGATTCTTTCTGAGATGACAGGAGATTTTACAAATGTTTTCCTGAGTTCATTTTCTAACTAATGGTATTTTTAAAATTCTCAACCTCTGAGGGGGCTGAAAGAATTAAGTATCTGATGTGGTCTGGAACTGATCTGATGATGAAAATTGCTATTGAGATACTGAAAATCTTTTTTCTTTTTTTAATGGACGAGAAATGTCTCTTCCTCCACTAATCAGCCCTATCAAAAAGATACAAAATGGCTTAGGTGCCTATACCTCATTTTTCCTTTCATTGTAGTGTTTTATCTTCTTTATACCTAGAGCTCACTCTACTGCTCAAGAAACCATCAAATGTTCATTCACTATAAGTGCCCATCTACACTATAGAAGTAGTAGAAGTAGCAGTATACCGGTTGACTTGGGGACATCTTCTGGAGGCATTGCCCAGTGACAGGAGTATATAATATGGTCCTATTTTTCAAAAAGAAAAAAAAAGGCCCCAAGAAGCCCGTTCATGGGAATGTATATATATACATATTACTGCGTACCTATATATACTTACATAGGATTACATGGTCATAGATTAAAAATATGCAAAGATATAAGCTAGTTTGATAGCAAGGGTTGTGTCACAGGTAAGGGTAGCAGGAAAAGAGATGAGAAGGAAGGAGATATGAAAAGGAAAAAGAAAAAACAGTCTGCACAAAACCCCAACATTTGTGCTGTAATCCCATTCATTCATTAATGCAAAGACTTACATATAATGTATGCATGCATGCTAAGTCACTTCAGTCATGTCCAACTCTTTCGCCAGGCTCCTTTGTCCATGGAGGGCTTCCCAGCTAGCTCAAATGGTAAAGATCCTGCCTGCAAAGTGGGAGACCCGGGTTTGATTCCTGGGTCAGGAAGATCCCCTGGAGAAGGGCATGGCAACCCACTCCAGTATTCTTGCCCAGGTCGCAAAGAGTCAGACACGACTGAGCAACTAACACTTCACTTTTGTCCATGGGATTCTCCAGGCAAGAATACTGGAGTGGGCTGCCATGCACTCCTCCAGGGGATCTTCCCAACCCAGGGATCAAATGTATATGTACACATAATTTTTAGTTATAATAAAAATACAAATTTGATGGTATAATTACAAATGAAACATTCCAAACTAATGGCACTGACTATGATTTAGGCTTTTAGATTGCGGGAAGTCAATCAGAGAAGTTCTCACCTAGCTCAGTCTCCAAAGTTTATTACAGTTGCTGTTAGCTAACCATTGTTTATTAATGGTTCATTTTTATTTAAGGGCTTTTTTTTTCTTTTTGGCTGTGTCGGGTCTTAGTTGCACCAAGCAGGATCTCCCGAGTTGAGGAGTGCAGGCTTAGTAGTTGTGGCACATGGGCTTAGTTGCTCTGTGGCAAGTGGGATCTTAGTTCCCCAATCAGGGATCAAACCCTTACCCCCTGCATTGCAAGGCAGATTCTTAACCACTGGACCACCAGGGAAGTCTGTTCATAATTTTATTAATGATGGTTTCACTTGCGTTTTCTTCTAACTGATAAGCCAAGGCAAAGATTTGTAGCAGAAATTGATAGACATCTGGACTGGATCTTCCATAGAAACAAAACCACTTGTTTTACAGAAAAGTAGACTCAGGGAAGCTGTGAACCTGGTTGTGGCCTAGAAATTTTACTACAACTGTTTTCCTTTAATTGTGGACGTTGTTACTCCTGCAAACTATTTTCAGCCTCTAGTCAACCATATTGCAAGCAGAGATGCCCTAAAACAATTATTTTTAAAAATTGTTAAAAAAAACAATTTTCAAAAATTGGAAGCTCTCATCCTTAATGCAGGTATCTGATGTCTCTCAAGGTTGCCCAACATTTCAAAGTAGTGAAGATGCCAATAAAGAAACTCATAGATTTCTAGTTTCCATCACTTGGTCCTGATTATTTGCCTAGGCCTCTACAACCAAACTGGTGAGACAGAGAGAATACGTGACAAAGTAATGCCAGCTCCTCAGTGACTTGAGGCCAGTCACTTTCTCTCCCTGCAGCCTAGTGTCTCATGTGGTCGCTAACACATGACCTCAGAGAAACCTGTTCTTTTACTTACTAGCATTTATAATAACTTGTAGTTATATTCTTTCAGGTTTATTTGTTTAATCAATGGTCCTCTCCACTAAGACATACTATACAGATAGGGACAATATACTAGTACCCCAACATCCAGCATAGTAGCTGACACACTTGGTTAAAAATTAACTGATTTAATTGATGAGTGAGTATATGAGAAAAGTGATCTTAAAGTATCCCCTTGACTTTTATAGTTTAGGATCCTCTAAATGCATGAAACTGATTTTTTTTTAATTGGACCATAATTCCATCATTCTCCCCAAACATCATCTAGTAGATTAAGTGCCTAAGTGAGCTTGGTTCTTTTCTGCACAGTTGCTCTGAAACACAAAACAAGCAAAAAAAACCTAGACCTAGTCATAGTAGTCCCATATCTCTGCCGCGGGTCAGCAAGATACCATTTCTGCTCATTTTTGTTGTATCTTAGCAGAACTACAACTCCTGCAAGATAGATACTTGTTGTATGTTCTAAAAAAAAATTCCACCTTCTCTTGCTATTTTGTTTCTGGATCTTAAAATCCTAATAGTAATCAAGGCATTCCTAGAAGGAAAGGATTCATAGAAGGAAGAAGAATTATCTAGTTCAGTGATTTGCAAGCTATATTTTAGAAGCGGAACCCTATTTTATGAAAAGAAATTGTCTGCATAAACTCAATATTTCTATGTGTTAAGGGAAGAGAGAGAAAAGGAAAGACAGAGAAGGAGGGAGGAAGAGCAGAAGGAAGGAATAAAAGAAAGAAACGCTCTGTCCTGGTTGCTGTGAGAACGGGAACTCCTGAGTCCTGCTCCTCAAACTGCTTCCACCTCCACCTTGGGCTCCTGCTCCACCACCCTCTCTGCCCTCTCCACCTGCCCTGCTGGTCCACGGTGTCCCTTAAGGTACCATTAAGACCGGTCATTACAAATAGCTTGAAAGCCACTAGTTGGAACAAATACCTCCTTTTTTAAAATTTACTTTTAATTGGAGGATAATTGGTTTATAATCTTGTGTTGGTTTCTCCTTTTAACAAATAAGGAAACTAAGACTTAATGGCTGTCACAGTCCTCTTTAGTATTCCTAATCCTTCCTTCTAAAAGTCAATCCATTTTCTTTTTGTTTCTTGTTAGCAAGTTACTCTGTACATTTATCGCCAAGATAATTTTAATGGACTCCAGATCATCATGGTTCAGCAGCTTCTTCCTTTTAGGTAAACCACCATAATTTAATTTTACTCATATAGTTTTATTTCAATGAAATTTTCAAAAATGAAAAATTTTTATATCTCACAGGCACTGCTTTCCTATTACAAAAATATAAAATTTGTTTTCAAATAAAAACAACATTGACCCTTATAATCACAAGTCTAAATTTTACTTATGTTCATTATGAAAATACAGAGAGAATTAAAAGAAGGTATCATTTAATATTGTCAAATGAAACAAAGATCTCCTTCTCCAAATAAAGTGGATGTAGATATGGTTACTTAACAAAGAAAAAGCTACGTCTACCAAAGCACAGACATGAAGTTATTGATCTGGACTTGGCACAATGACAAACTACTCTCAAATCTTCCTCTTCCCAATTAAGGTGTCTCTCTTGAACTGATTGAAAGCTGTTTGATAAGTATACTTTTTTCAAGATGGTATGCTCAGTTGGGGGTCTTTTTATTAAACTGAAATTCCATCATTAGCTTTGACTAGTACCAGCTGCTGTATAAATTCTGTGTTGATGTAGACCTCCACTGGTATTCCAAATATTGCAGGTGAATCTCTGACTCCAAAATCCTCAATCATGCAATATGAATAATTAACATCTGATAAATGCAGAATGGAAAGAGCTCTCATTAGAAGACACTGTGCTAAGTCGCTTCAGTCCTGTCTGACTCTGCGATGCTATGGGCTATAGCCTGCCAGGCTCCTCTGTCCATGGGATTCTCCAGGCAAGAATACTGGAGTGGGTTGCCATGTCCTCTTCCAGGAGAAGACACTGTAGTAGGGTCTTAATCCCGTCTCAGCTCCTCAGAACACTGAACTAAATAGGACTTTAGTTGTGGGCGGGGGAGGCGGGTGGAAAAGGCATTTCTAAATCTCTCTGCTTCCTAATTTTGCCCTATACCTGACTAGAAATGGAAACATTAGACACAAGATGAAAGGTTTTAGTTTTGCAGCAAACTTAAAGACAGAATCCAAGATTTAGCACGGTCCAACTAATGTTTATGTGAGCATTCTAATTCCTGACCAATTCCAAAGAATTTAGAGCTCATTCCAGCCATAATTGTTTACCCTTCTAAATAGTTTACAGTTTGTCATTATTTTAACACAAAAGCAAAACTTTCCCATTGATGAATCTAATAACATATTTACGAGATAAATGGTAATAAGGCAGGACAGAAGAATCTTAGGAAAGTTGTTTGCAATGATGAAATTATAAAAAACATCTACTTTATATATGAGGTGTGCCTAGTGAGACTTTTCCTAAATATAGTTGGTATGTTCAGGAGATAAGTTTTAAGTCATGATAAACTTGAATCTGTGAAATAATAAAATATATTAAAATGAAACATGCCATGATAGTACAGTGGTAGACAGCAGACTGTTCTGGAGCTCAATGTCTGAGCCTCAGTTTCCTCATCAGTAAAATGGGAATAATATCAGTATCAGCCTTATGGGGCTTCCCTGGTGACTCAGATGGTGAAGAATCAGCCTGCAATGCAGGAGACCTGGGTTCAATCCCTTTGTTGGGAAGATCCTCTGGAGAAGGCAATGGCAACCCACTCCAGTGTTCTTGCCTGGAGAATCCCATGAACAGAGGAGCCTGGTGGGCTACAGTCCATGGGGTTGCAAAGAGTCAGACACGACTGAGTGACTAAGCATGCGCGCGCGCGCACACACACACACACACACACACATACACACACACACACACACACACACACACGCTCGTGAGGTTACTTTAAGCTCTGAGAGAGTACCTGTGTGGTAGTTCACGTAGCACAGTGTATTCATGATTATGTAATTCATGCACAGGAATATAACTAATAAAACAAAGTTGAAAAAAGTTTAAATCTAAGATGGATGGACAAACAAGAAAATGTTAAGTACCAATCCATAATTTATGTTTTACTAGCTGATCATTCTGAGATAGTAAACTGTAAAATAAATTGCATTAGTATTATCCACCAAACACCTGCCACAACTTGTAACTCCCCCTCAGTGGATGAGTATTTGATGATAATTACCTCTTATTAGTCAGTGGTAAGGATGACTGCATACCCAGATAATCAAAAAACTCCTTTTCAGACCATAGGATCATATTAACTTGAAGCCAATATAGAGGAGAAAAAAGTTCTTTCTGATTTACTTCTACTACACTCGGAGCTGAAACACAGTAAAAACAGATATAGATTAGACTCAGGAACAGCAAGAAGACTAGGTAAAAGGATTTGCTGTTCCACGGGAAGAGAATCTGCTCAAAAATGAAGCCAGTGCGTTTCTTTCAGTGAATATTCTTAATAGCAACACCTCGGCTTCTGACATCCGGCTTATCTGTGATGGGTCACTGGAAGCAGTAGGCAAGCACCATCTCTGGACTTGGCACAGACAGTGAGACAGGGAGGGGTCTTGCTTTTCCCTCTCCTTGGGCCTGTTCTGGGTAAATGGAGTATTACATTTTGTGCCCGTGATAATACGCTAATATGTTCATCCACATGTGTCATCAGATCTCTTCAGGATTAAGTTATAGCCTGTCTCCTGTCATGGCCAAGAATGGAAGGGCCAAAACCATTAAATGAATAATAGTAAGCACTCACTAGAGTTTCCCAAGGGGCGCTAGTGATAAAGATCTGCCTGCCAGTGCAGGAGATGCAGAAGACACAGGTCTGATCCCTGGGTCTGGGAGATCCCCTGGAGGAGGAAATGGCAACCTACTCTAGTATTCGTGCAGGAGAATCCCATGGACAGAGAAACCTGGCAGGCTTCATTCCATGGCAAGCTTCTCTGTCCATGAGGTCACAAAGAGTCAGACAGGACTGAATGTCTGAGCACGATCGCTTCAAACACTCACTAAATGTTTTTTGTTACTATCAGTGTTATCTTTATCTTTGGCAGGAATGAGGCAGACCAGCAAGGATTTGTTCCTAGAACCAAGAATGGGCTCTCTCATGTCAAGGAGGCGGGCCATTATAGGATACCTGCAGTGGAGGGTGGTAGGCGAAGGTCTGGTCCTGTGAACACGGTACCTGCAGTTGATGATGACAGACAGGCAGCAGATGGTGTCTGGGAGGGCTGCTAGTCACAGTCAGGGCCTGTACTTTCCAAACACAACTCCAGGGAGACAGGAGATCCGGGAGTGCCACTCATCACCTCTGATGATAAAGGGCAGGATTAGTCTGAGACCTGAGGCTGGGAGACAGGAAAGTGACATGGGAAAGGTGGGTCAAGAGGGAAATGGGGGAAGAATTAAAGAACCAAGAAGGGGGTTACAGTGCATTTCTGAGGGTAGCCGCTTGGTATTATGAACTGGAAGAGAGGAGGAAATAGGTTATAATAGAGACTTTTAGAAGGAATGAGCAGGCTACACGTTTGGTCCAGGTGAACACTGGATGTCCCAGCTGGTCCCCACTGATCTCTTCTCCCTTCAGTCTATGTAATAAATGTTAATTCGGTCCTGATCCTTTAAATGTGATTGCCCTAAACTCATTGAAGTTTCATCCATGTTGTAGTTTTAACAGTCTTGGTAAATCTTAAGCATGCATGCCTGCACTGGTATTTCTCTCTTAGACTATAAACTTTTAGAATATAGGGATCAAATCTATATAGTTCTCTCTGAATAGTGACTATGTGAAAGCCTTTGACTGTGTGGATCACAACAAACTGTGGAAAATTCTTAAAGCGATGGGAATACCAGACCACCTTAATCTGTCTCCCGAGAAACCTGTATGTGAGTCAAGAAGCAACAGTTAGAACCAGACATGGAACAATTTGGACTGGTTCCAAATTGGGAAAGGAGTACCTCAAGGCTGTATATTGTCTCCCTGTTTATTTAACTCACTTGCAGAGTACATCATGCACAATGCCAGACTGGATCAATCACAAGCTGGAATCAAGATTGCTGAGAGAAGTATCAACAACCTCAGATATGCAAGTGATACCACTCTAATAGCAGAAAGTGAAGTGGAACTAAAGAGCCTCTTGATAAGGGTGAAAGAGGGAGAGTGAAAAAGCTGGTTTGAAACTCAACACTAAAAAAAAGACACCTAAGATCATGGCCTCTGGTCCCATCACTTCATGGCAAATAGAAAGGGAAAAAGTGGAAGCAGTGACAGGTTTTCTTTTCCTGGGCTCCAAAATCACTGTGGATGGTGACTGCAGCCATGAAATTAAAAGATGCTTGTTCCTTAGAAGAAAAACTATGACAAACCTAGACAGCGTATTCAAAAGCAGAAACATCACTTTGCCAACAAAGGTCCATCTAGTCAAAGCTATGGTTTTTCCAGTAGTCATGTACAGATGTGAGCTGGACCATAAGAAAGGCTGAGTGCCAAAGAATTGATGCTTTCAAACTATGATGCTAGAGGAGACTCTTGAGAGTCCCTTGGACAGCAAAGAGATTAAACCAGTCAATCCTAAAGGAAATCAACCTTGAATATTCATTGGAAGGACTGATACTGAAGCTGAAGTTCCAATACTCTGACTACCTGACGAGAAAAGCTGACTCATTGGAAAAGACCCTAATGCTAGGAAAGTTTGAAGGCAAAAGGAGAAGAGGGTGGCAGAAGATGAGATGATTAGATAGCATCACTGAATCAACGGACATGAATTTGAGCAAACTCTGGGAGATAGTGAAGAACCAGGAAGACTGGCATGCCGCAATCCATGAGGTCGCAAAGAGTCAGACATGACGTAGCAACTGAACAACAACTGAACAGCAAACAACTGAACAGTGTGTAACATTACAAATAAATAGATGATTAGTATTGTAAATATAAGGAAGAGGATGCTACTTACAAAATATAAAAGATGAATGAGTCAAAAAGCCCCCCACTTTGGTGAAAAGTTAGTACTGTGCTGATGAAAAAACAGCCGTATCACTTCCAATCCTTAATATGAAACTAGCTTTCTTATTCCTCTGAAAATGTTTAACGTTGTAGTCTCACTTCTAGAAGCCTGGTGTAGGGAAATAATCAGCAACAGGAACAAAGATTTTTTGGAAACATAGGAGCACCTAGATGCCTAACAGTGGAAAAATGGCCAAGTGAAGTTTGGTATATCTGTAAGGTGGAACTATCTAGCAGTTATCAAAAATCATAGTTAAAACAGTAACGTTAAAATAGCAAGTGAAAAGAATATATACAGTATGTTTTCAACTGTATTTTTCCAAAAGCATAGAATTATTGGAAAGAAATATACCAAAATGCTTTAAAAATCAAAAAAGTAGGAGACAGAGAGGAGGTGATAGCAGAGAAATGGTTTGAGGGTGAGCAGTGAGGAAACAGGCATGAGGTAAAGGGAAACTATGACTTTAAACACCTACTGTGTTCTGATTCAGCTTTAGGGTCACATGTCTAGCTATTCAGTGGACACTCCCAGCTTCTTCCAACCTCAAATTCAATATGTTCCAAACTGAACTCATCTTCCCCCCAAAACTACCCTAGTTTCATGTCTATGTTGGTAACTGGGACCACCAGCAAAGCCAGAAACTTTTGAGCTTTTTTGACTTTTTTTTTTTTTTTTTTTTTTTGGTCAGTGCTGCTCAGCTTGTGGGATCGTAGTTCCCCAACCAGGAATGGAACCCAGGCCCACTGCACCGGAAGCATGGAGTGCTAACCACTGGATGGCCAAGGAATTTCCTGGGCTTTAACCAGTCTTTCCTCTCTCCCTCACCCACAAGGCACTCTCCTTGCCCCCTGTGGCACTACGGTCAACTGAGAACCTACCGTCACTCACCTGTATGCCCGTTCCCCCATTTTCCCACCACTGTCTCTAATCTATCCTTTGAAATACAGTCCAAGGGATCTTTCTGATGTGCAAGTCTAATTATGTCAGCCCTTCCTTTAAGACTTTTTCCATAGATTGCTACTTTGCCTAAAATAAAGTCTACACTTCTTAATGCGGCTTGCAAGATCCTCTTCAAGTTCATTTTCAACACGCTCCTTTTGCACACCACGGCCCAGTGATACTTCCTGCTCTTCCCACCCTGTAGGTACTCTCTTCTCTCTCTGGCTGTTTGAGGGGCTTGAACACCATCTCCTAGCTTTCTGGTTAGACTGTTTCAAACCTTTAGATCTCAGCTTATAACCACTTACCCAAGCTCAGGTTAATAACCTTCTTATGTTTGAGCTGCTCTCCATGGGTCTGCAGTGCCTGGCAAAATCTGGCATACAATGTGCTCTATCTTTGTGGGGCTAATTCACATCACCAAGAAGTTAATTAATTTCTCCAAGGACACATAGCTAGTAAATGGTGAGTCACAATTTAAGCCTAAGTCTTCTCTCATAGCACACCAAGCAGAAAATGGGGCCTCTTGGGGGGTGAATTTAGAATTATCAACCACTCTAGAGTTGATACTGGGGAGGGCTCACCATGGGCCTGCCCAGTGCTGTTCTAAACCCTTTCCAAGTATTACCTCATTTAATCCTCCAACAACCCTACAAGATAAATACAACTATTAGCCCAGAAATTCTGGAGGGGGAGACAGAGTTGCCTACGCCCAATCAAAGAATCAGAGAGAACCAGAGGAAGGCTTTTAGTCCAGGAGTACTTTAGTCAAATGCCAGGAAGTAACCATCATTTTATCACTTTAGTATTAATAACAAGTTTTAGGACTGGTTTTAGAGAAAAGCAAGTTAGCTAAGATGACCGAAATGGAACCTTCTCTAGAGTTTGCCATCCTATCACACATATCATGTATCCATATTACACACATATCCATACACATATCCATATTACACACACATGCACATGCATGTGTTGGGTTGTGTCTCACATGTGCTTGGTTATAATGCTTGTGGAAGATGCCATTGTTATGCTTTTTGGTTCTTTTGAATACAGCAGCATCTTACAGGTACAACTACATCTACTGTACACTGGAGGGCAGAGTTTGGGATATTTGTCTTCTTTTTGCTTATCCATATTCTCTAGTTTTCTATAACACATATATATTGGTTACAGAGTAATAAATGAAGCAAAATTAAACAAGGATAAATATTCTCCATTTAGAGTTGGTACCCAGAGCTCTGAGGACTCAGTCCTTCCAAAACCTTCACCTTCCTTGAGCATAGGATGGAAATGCTAAAAAAGAATCAGAGGACCTCTGGTACAATTTTCCTCTTTTGCATTCTCTGCTTTATCACTGAGCAAATGGATAGACTCAATACCTCATAAAAGCTTTCTCTGTGCATCAAAAACTTCAAGCTATAATGTTAAATAGTAACAACAATAATAATGTGTCTGAGGCTTGTACAAAATAAATAGATCGGTTGTTGAGTGACTATTCACCCAAAATAAAAGGCTTTAAACAAAATGCTTCTCAGAATGTCACTCTATTTTCCATTTCTTCCATGTAATCCTAAGTAAATTATACTGTAAAAATCATATTTTCACTATATATAAAAATAAATGAAAAATGGATATATAGACCTAAATATAAGACCTTAAACCATAAAACTCTTAGATGAGAACATAGGTAGAACACTCTTTGACATAAATCATAGCAATATTTTTTGTCTATACCTCCTCAGTGAAAGGAAACAAAGGTAAAAATAAATAAATGGGACTTAATTAAACCTAAAAGCTTTTGCACAGCAAAGGGAACCATCACAGAATAAAAAGGCAACCTACAGAATGAGAGAAAACATTTGCAAGTGATAACGGCAGACAAGAGGTTGACAACCAAAATATACAAACAGCTCATACAGCTCAATATTTTAAAAAAATTTAAAAATGGGCAGGAGACCTGAAGAGACATTTTCCCAAAGACATACAGATGGCCAACAGGCACATGAAAAGATGCTCAACATTGCTAATTATTAGAGAAACGCAAATCAAAACAAAAATAAGATATAATCTCACACCTGTGAAAATAGCTATCATCAAAAAAATTTACAAATAAGAAATGTTAGACGGGATGTGGAAAAAAGGGAACCCTCCTAACATTGTTGGTGGAGATGTAAATTCGTGAAACTACTATGGAAAACAGTACAAAGGTTCCTCAAAAAAGTAAAAATAGAACTACCACATGATCCAGCAAATCCACTTCTGGGTATATATCTGGAAAAAATGAAAACTCTGCTGCTGCTGCTGTTTGAAAAAATACACACACCCCAATATTCATAGCAGCACTATCTACAATAACCAAGACAAGGAAGCAACCCAAATGCCCCTCAACAAATGAACGGATAAAGAAGATATGGTGTGTATGTCTGTCATAGAACATTACTCAGCCATAAAAAAGAATGAAATTCTGCCATTCGCAACAACATGGATGGACCTTAGTGAAAGGAGTGCTTAGTGAAATGAGTTAGATAAAGACAAATCCTGTATGATATCATTTACATGTGAAATCTAAAAAATACTACAAATGAATGTATAATAAATGCAAAACAGAATCAGACTCACATATAGAAAACTAACGGTTACCACAGAGGAGGGGAAGTGGGGAGGGGCAAAATAGAGGTATGAGATTAAGAGATACAAACTATAAAAACTACTATGTACAAAATAGATGAGCAATAAGGATATACTATATAGCACAGAAAATTGTAGCTATTAAATTTAAATGGAGTAAAATCTGTTTTAAGACTGAATCACTATGATATACATCTGAAACTAATATAACATTGTAAAGCAACTATACTTCAAAGTTTAAAAATTTTATTCTTATACACAAAAGCTTTTAGTAAGCTCTCTTCTAAAAGCATATGGAATTGGGTTTTTTTGTTTCTTTCTTTCTTTCTTTACTCAACCCATATACAAACAATACTCTTCTGTATAATTATCTTGTGAACCAAGTGGGTATTAAAATTTTTAGGGTCTGAATTAAAATCTCTTTAGGACTTCCCTGGTGGTGTGGTGAATAAGAATCTGCCTGCCAATGCAAGGGACGCAGGTTCCATCCCTGGTCCGGGAAGATTTCACGTGCCGCGAAACAAGTAAGCCAGTGTGCAACAACTACTGAGCCTGTGCCCTAGGGCCCGTGAGCCACAACGCCTGAAGCCCACTCCCTCTGGGCCCATGAACCCTAACTACTGAGCCCCTGAGCCACAACTACTGAAGCCCACTCGCCCAGGACCCATGAGTCATGACTATCGAGCCTGTGTGCTATAGCTACTGAAGCCCGCGAGCCTAGAGCCTGTGCTTTACAGAAGAGAAGCCACCGCAGTGAGAAGCCCATGCACCACAAAGAGCAACTCCTCGCTTGCCACAACTAGAGAAAACCCCCCTAAAAGCAACAAAGACCAGCAGTAGCCAAAAATAAATACATAAATAAATATTTTTAAGTCTAAAATAATTAAGTATCTCTCTAACAAACGACTTCCTGTAACGTCTCTTTATGTCTTGGCCATCATCGTCTTCGTCATCATCATCACTGCAAACATCTAGATTGAACTTGACATTTACACATCATTTCTATACAGGTATCTCTCTCCACATTTGCCCCACTAAGCCCTCTTTGTTACTGAGGAAGAAACTGAGGTTCACGGAGGCCAAAGGACTTGCTTAAAGTACACAGCTTCTGCAAGTACAGAGCCAGACCTCAACCTCAAATCTGACAGCTCTACATTTGTTGTTCTTTATTCTACCACACTGCTGTTCATTTCCTTACCATAACATGCTGTTCATGTTACTGGTGGTGGCCTTCGGCTCGACCTAAAAATTTTAAATTAAACCTTTGAGAAACTGCCTTTACCACAATCCCTAGAAACCAACCCAGGCATACAAGCTTTGTCAGGAAAAAAACCCTCCTATCTTATTTCATATCTGTCCACCCTTTTAAATCTAGCGCTAAACCTTAAGGACAGGCCTTTGAAAATTCAAAATTGGCAGAGAGAGGGAGAAAGAAGAAAGCAGGTTTTAGCGAGTTTTCTCTGTATTACAACTGATGGGAAGGCAACTTTTGTCTCTCTCCAATCACTAACATTTTAAAAGTTCTTTGAAAACAAGCGGTATGAACAAAACGCTCTTTTGGGAAGAGGCTAATACAGTCATGGCTGACTCTTTGTGACCCCATGGACTGTAGCCTGCCAGGCTCCCCTATCCAGGGAATTTTCCAGGCAAGAATACTGAAGCAGGTTGACATTCCCTTCGTCCGGGGAACTTCCCGACCCAAGGATTGAACCCAGGTCTCCTGCATTGGAGGCAGATTCTTTAGCATCTGAGCCACCAGGGAAGCCCTTAGGGAAAGGCAAGCTTAGGCAATAGAGGGTAAGGCAATACACAGTAAAAGAACCAGACTATAGTGCTAGAGGGAAATTCTGGATTTCAGGGTTTCGAATGTGTGAAGCATCTTGCCTGAAGAGTAAGCACATAAGAGCTACAGCGTATGTCTGCCTAAGCATGTTGCATGTAATGTTTGGGGCATATTTATACTAAAAATTCTTCAGTGTTTACATGAAATTAAATGTAACTGGGCACCCTGTATTTATCTAGCCACCCTACCCAGGGGCTGGTCCCCAAGGCAGCCTTGAGTCAGGTACAGAACATGCTTGTTTGGAGACATTCCTGATAAGCCAAGAGCTAGAACTCAGCTGACATGAGACATCTAAATTAAGTCCTTGTATATATATGTCTATTTCATGTGTTTTATCATCCACTTGGATATTTTGTCTTTGACTGAAAGTCTCTATAAACTGTGCCTGAATACCATGGCGTTAATCACAAGCTCCTGAAGTATCTTTATATTTTGTGCAATAAATGCCCATATACTTAGGAGTTAAAGTAAGAAATACTCGCCACAACATTTAGTTAAAATTACAAAGGGAGTATAAATTAAGCCATCATTTTGTTAAAGTGTATATTGTAAGTCTTATTTAATTTCCCCATGTTCTTAGATGTGTGTTTGTGTAACTGTTGTGTCAAGACTTTCACTGATAAAGTATTTCAATTAGCTGGTAAAAGAATACATTGAAGGAGTTACAACTGATGTACATTTGGGCTAAATACCTATAATCAGAGTTGTTTCTCACCTGAGTTGCTCTTACTGATGCTATGTTAACAAGTGGCCCTGATTGCTGGCAATAGCTCACTTAACATGTTCATGTTTGCATGGTAATCACATAAAAATAGTGACTCACTAGTACTTGGAAAAAGAACCTGATACTAGGTCTAGGCTGAATAAGTTATAAGGCTACTTTGTCATCTCTGGAAGCCTTGTTCCCAAGTCACCAGGATTTTAACACAGGACTGATTTGAGACCAATTGAGAGATGAAATGATACGGGGTGGGCAGAGGGGCACTGAAGTAAACTGGTGAATTGAAGGTGCCGAGTCACCTGCTTTCACGCTCACCCACGCCCATGTTTCCAGCCACTTGCCACTGCTCCCTGGGTAGTCGGGGCTTATGACTTGGGTGTAATCTTATAGACAAAAATGGCTGAAATAAGCCGAAAAGGCAGGAAGAGTGGCAGCTATAGTAGTGTCGTCACCGACATCGTAGTGGGGAAATTCAGGGCAGACACGTACAAGGAAGTAAAATCTCCTTCATCCACCAGCAGTCTCTTCTGTCCCTGGGTGGTTTGTGTGATGATTATATCACTCTTCAACAATCTCCTACCACGGTTTTATAATCATGAAATTATCATCAACACTTTTTTCCTCACAAGCTATTTATTCTCTACCTCATTTTTTCATAACCTCATAATCTCAGTTCACAGAAACGACCAAAGAATTCTCAAGATCTAATTCTATCCCGCTACTTTCCCCCAAATCACCTTAATGTGGTATTCTGGGAAATTTAGGGAGCACATCGTTGTCAAAGAAAAGTAGCATTTCTGTGGCAAGGCAAGTAATCTCTCTTCTTTGCAACTCAGCATAAGACCTGCGTGTAAAAATTAAAGAAGAAAATGTTCACATGGCTCAATTTCATGACTTCAGCAGGTCAACTCAAGGTACGGGCAAATTATGCCTTTCCGACAAAGCCATCACGGGAAACCTGAGATGGCCACTCTGAACAGCCTGGCCTGTAGGAAGTTTAAAGAACGAAATCTACCCCATGTCTTAGATATGTTCCATGTTTATAAGCAATTTCATCACTGAGAACTTTGTAGAGAATGAAGTTCTTCCTCCTAGCTCTGCTGAATACAATTTCCTTGGGATAGTGGGTCTAACAAGACAGTAAGAAAAAGTCAGTGGTCTCTAAAAAGGCTACTTTCTCTTGCTCAGGGTCTCCTTGTCTAGTCCCATGTAATGATCTTTATCCCAAATCAATGTAGCTAAGCACTCCCATGTACCTCCAGAGCATGCAGAGCTTTGAGAGGGGGAATTTTATCTTATAATGTAAATATGCTTAATATAATTTTGAACAGACAATACATTCACATTATACAAAAGTTAAAATGACATAAAAAGGCATGCATTGAGAAGCTGCGCTTCACCCCTTTTTCCCATCCACCCTACTAATTCCGGATGCCCCCTAGAGGTAAGCATGTGCATTAGTTTCTTTGGGAGTCTTTAAATATTTTTATGCATATTCAAGCAGACATTATTAATTCTCCTATATTTCCTATCTCATTTTCCTATATTTCATATACAAAAAGCAACACATGCTATACATATTCTGCAGTTTGCTTCTTTCATAGAGAAATACACCCTGGAGATCACTTCCTATCAATAGATAGTGAGTATTTATTAAAACTCCATAAAGCGTCCTTGTCAGCAGACACTCAAAATGTTCCTAACTCTTACCATCACAAACAATGCTTCAGTGAACAACTGGTTTATGTGTCCTTTCATACACATACAGATATATCTGTAAGATACATTTCCAGAAGTGGGACTTCATAGAACTTTTATTAAATACCTCTATCTTACTTATCAAAGAGTAGTCTGTACTTCAGTTTGTGCTCTCTTCACTATTTTATGAGCTTTTGGAAGGCATGAGCTGTGTTTCATTCGTCTTTGTATCCACAGCCCCTACATAGCACCTAGCATGCTAATGCAGGATATAAACTAAACTTACTCATGTAACTATATCCTTAAGAACGTTAAAGCAACCCTCAACTCAAAAGGCTGAAATCGAGGGTGTAAATTAAGAGGCACTTCCAAGTTTCTATTTAAGGATAAAAATGGGACTTACAAGATGCCAGGCCAGATGAAAATACTGAATATGGAGTAGAAGTTTCAAGGATGAGAATGTGTCTTCAAATCCAGTGACTGGGACATGTCACATAAGTGTTCTGGGCTATTTGAACACAGAGAAACTGAATAGTAAATGGAGAGGATGCCTGGAGGACCCCTGCCTGCTGAAGACCAGCCACGAGTGACTGAGACCAGCCCTAACTTAAAAGCCTAGCCCAAGATGCAAAAAAAAAAAAAAAAATGTTAAGTACACAGCTGGCTAAGAACCTGAGCAGATAAAGCAACTATACTCCAATAAAAATTAATTAAAAAAGAATCTGAACAGAAAGAAAAGCTGTGTTACGGTGTGTGTGTGTGTGTGTGTGTTTGATATGACTCTTATTCTCCTCCATCTCCATGCTCATGATAGCCTGTGTGAATGACTCCTGATCCTGCTCTATGACCCCCCCCCCACATTTGTCGGGAAGACTGCCCAGCAAGTTGGGGTGAAAGCTCAGATCTGGTCCTAATGATGGCAGCTGTACCTCCCAGCTCATTCCCTCACCATCCCAGGGCTGCCCCCGCCCAGCCATCGCTGCCACCGCAGCACACAGCCCACAGGAACGTTCTCTTTCTCCACCAGGCCTTCACGTACCATCGCAGCTGCCACTGAGCTATGCAGAAAAGCCACGCTTGAAGAGACAGGATGGCGGGCGAATGTGCCACACACAGAACTCCCCTCAGCCCTTGTCCAAATACCTGCCTCTCAACAGTGAGTGAAAAGTAAATTGAAAGACCCTCTTTGGTTGTATCAATAATGTGACAATATCATTCAAAAATTGTAAATGTGTTTTTATCTAGCACTTTCACGTCAAGCAATTAATTTCACCAAAATTTATGAACGTTCACAAAATACACATATGTTTGCTAAACTATTATTTGAGAAAGCAAAAATTCTAAAAGAAAACACTCTAAATATGCACCAATATGGGTACATTAGATCCATAATATCATATTACCTGATACCCTGTGCAACTTCTAGGAGAATGGGGTAGACCCACATATAGGGCAACATACAGCCAAAATACATTGCTAAGTGAATAAAAGGAAGTTCAGAAGAGTAAATATATTGTATGATGTTACTGAGATTTAAAAGAAGATACACTTGCTTGTGAATTAAAAAAATGTCTGTTAGAGGCCTCCTGGTGGCTCGGTAGTAAAGAGTCTGCCTGCCAATGCAGGAGACACGGGTTCGATCCCTGGCCAGGGAACTGAGATTCCCACATGCAGAGCAACTAAGCCCATGAGCTGCAACAACTGAGCCTGTGCTCTAGAGCCCGGGCACCACAACAACTGAACCCACATGGGCAACTGCTGAACCCCACCTGCCCTGGAGCCTGAACTCTGTAACAAGAGAAGCCAGGGCAACGAGAAGCCCATGCACCATAGCTGAGAGTAGTCCCCGCTCTCCACAACAGAAAAAAGCCCGAGCAGCAACAAAGACCCAGCGCAGCCATAAATAAATAAATAAAATTATTGTTGTAAAGTGTCTGTTAATGTATATGAGAGGGAGTTTCTTGGAGGTCCAGTGGTTAGGATTCAGTGCTTTCACTACAAGGATTGAGAGGGCTAGGGGGAAAGAAAGGAACATTTTAAAACTTTATATCCTGTTTGTATTGTTTTTATAAGTAAAAAGTTCACTCATAACCAATCTATTATTTCTTAGGTTGCAATGGTATATAGATTTTATGGGGTTTAGCAATCATTTTTGAAATTTTGGTCATAGTGAACAATGACCACTTAAAAAATCCTCCAGAAGAGTTCTGTGTGGCTGAGGGAAAAGTTATGGTTGATCTCAGTTGAGGCTCGCAGACACAACTACAACTTTATGGACATACACTCAAAATCCAGGTCACACAGAGAGGTTAGGGAAATTTCCCATGGTTTCAAAAATCCAGGTGTTGAGCTTTCAGATTGTTGACGAGATTAGCAGTAATTTTAATATCACTCGACCACCCCCAAACTTAGAACTGACACTTACCTACACGCATCTTTCAAAGGATGCATTTTAGCTTTTACATTGTGTTTGCAACGAGATTTCCCATGAAGTTAACTTTAAAAATTATGAAAAAAAAATTGATCACATTTTACAAAATCAGGGAGAAGTGAAGAAGAAATGATGCTCCCATATTATGCAAGTGTCCTGTTGCTAAAGAAGAAACTGCTCAAGGCAGACATACACCAAGTGGTAGGTTCTGAGATTTGGTTTTTCAAATCCTGATCAGTGGAGCCATTCAATCAGTTTCTGTGTCTGATCCTGAAGAAAGAAAACCTGAGATGAAGCAAGAAAAAGAGAAAATGTCAAAGCAAGAAAAAAAATTGACAGTACAACTGGCAACAGACCCAAATATAGGTTCCCTTGGGGCAAGGCTTTAATCAAGAAGCTTGAAAGTAGCAACATTTCATTTGAAATATCAATTTCCAGGTAACCTACCTTTTCCAAGATTTTCTGTAGCTAAGATGATGACATCTTTGGTTACTAATCTAACCAAGTTTTCCAGTGTCAAAAGTTTTATCAATTAGTCTTTCTCTCTGCAATACAGAAAAAGGAAGTTGTAGGGTATACAACAATAATTTAAATGCTTTAGATGACTCTTCTTTTCTCTGGAATAGTATTTTGTGTTTGCAAATGTTCCTACCTCTCTTGGTACTAACATGGTAGGTCTATACTAGAAGGTAAATAAGACAGACAAACCAAGCAAACAGACAATTCCTCTTGCTGTGATTATAACCAGGTCTAGTTTATGGAAGTAATGCAAGCCTAAAATTCATAAACAATCTTAATAGATCTTTAGAACCAAAGCATACTTTTTAGGTTAGCCCCAAAACTAGCCCCAAATCTTCCCTTATAGCTCAGTCAGTAAAGGATCTGCCTGCAATGCAGGAAACCCGGCTTTGATTCCTGGGTCAGGAAAATCCCCTGGAGAAGGAAATGGCAACCCACTCTAGTATTCTTGCCTGGAGAATCCCATGAACAGAGAAGCCTGGCAGGTTACAGTCCATGGGATCACAAGGGTTGGATACAACTTAGTGACTAAACCACCACCACCAAAACTTTTGAGAACTTTCATTTTACAACTGAATGCTAAAGCACAATAATAACCTTTGAGATTTAAAAAAAAACAAAAAAAACAAGAGAGAGGCTGAAAGATCAGCAACTCAGGAAGGAATAATAGAAATTAAGAGAAATAATCAAAACAGCAAATATATCAATAATTGTACCTTTGTTTGCCTAATTCACTTATTACCAAGCAATTGTGTATGTATCCTCAGTTACTCAGTCATGTCTGACTCTTTGCAACACCATAGACTGTAGCCTGCCAGGCTCCTCTGTCCATGGGATTTTCCAGGCAAGAACACTAGAGTGGGTTGCCATTTCCTACTCCAAGGGGCCTTCCCGACCCAACCAAGCAAATAATCTTCAATTATAAAAATGAGTGTAACTATTTGAGAAATGTTTACTTCCACAAAGTACGTTCTAAGCATGTTTGGTAATTTAATTTTAAATACATGTTGTTGTATTTTGGGGTTTTAAGGCACTGGCCTCCAATATTTAGATCAAGGAATCTAGAAATAAATTATCTTGATAACTAATATTAAGTTATCCAAGGTACATTGCTCAAATTATTAGAAAGGTATGGCTGAAAGCATATTTTTGAACTCAATTATCCAGATAACTTGCACATAAAATCCAACCAAAATCCACAGAGTTGGGATACCTGTATATTCTGTATACACCTGTTTTGATATACAATGTTTTTTCCTTTGAACCACTAATCAAGTTTATTATGTGCAATTTCTACAATACAAGTCTATTTGCCCCAATGTCTTAGCATCATAGGACCCTCTCATCAGAATATTGGTTAGATTCCCTAGTGTGAATCACTTATCCAGTTGCTTGCCTGATTATTCATGTGTTTTTGAGATTTGTGAAATGCAGCAGATAAACAGGTTTATGCTGTGTGCAGCTTGGAGGGCAGCCAATGTCTGTCTGACTATCCAGTGTATTGACTCTCCTGCCTCAAATCTCTCTCATACAGAGAAGCTGTATTTTAAGTCTAAAATCAGTGTAGAATGCAATCCAGGAATGTCACTGCAGAAAACAGCAGGTGCTCATCCACTCATTTGCGGTGATTCTTGCAGAGAAGAAAGTGAATCAATGATTCACCGAATGGACAAAGAAATGTCACAGTGAATATTTGGAATAGAAGTCAAATGCGGTAAAAGAACATTCTCATCTAAAAATGTGCTCTTATTTTAGAAAGGAAAACCTCCCACAAGAAAATCAGGAATTCTGCTGAAGTGCTCTGATTGTACCTGCAGTAAGCAATAGCTCCCTTCTCCCTGCTTCTCCTGTTTTATTGCTTTTGTGTTGTACTTCTAAAATAAATATCAATAAATCATTGCAGTTAGATACTCTAATATAGACAGAAATGTACTTGACTCCCTACAGTCATTACAATTGGAGGGGACTCTGATTAGGATGCTTTACTTAATTAAGTGATATCGTCTAAAGAGAGTTCTTCCCTCCATTTTCTGTTTAACAGTCTTATAAAACACCAACAGAGGAAATTCATTCTGTTGTTTGCTTTCCTTATTGTAAATGGTTTCTTCTCATTCATAGTTTACAGAAGATGTTGTGTTAATGAAACGGCTAATAAGCCAAAGGCTGTGGTTCAGCTACACACAGAGCCTTGTTCAAAGCTGCCCAAGCCACACTAGACTTCAGAACATTTTCTCTCTCAGCCCTAGAAATGTATTCTAAAATTTATTTTTACAGCGTCTGTAACCTAAAATTAAGACGATTCCAAAGAACATTTTTTCCTGAGAAATCACACTTCATCTGGTCTATACAGGGTTCAGCAGAGACCTTCAAAATCTGTTTCTTTGGAAAAATAGAAAAAAGATGGGCAAAGAATAAGCAGTCCTTATGTATAAGATGCTATTTGTGAGGCACTTTAATTTTACTGAAAGAAGTCATTAAATTTGGATTGCCAATACAAATATGATTATATATGTTTTCTAAATAAAATGTTATTATGTTGCAACTGAACTCATCCATTTATTGTTTGTTTACCTAGTGCTCAAACACATGTTTTATTCATAGATGTCTGGGAGAAAAAAATTTTGCTTGATAATCACACCAAGCATATTTAACAAAAGCAATTCTCCTTTTATTAGTGAACAAGTTTAAGCAGAATGATTTCTTTTTTTTTTTTTTTCCATTTGGTTAATTCAGACTTGCAGAATCCTCAGTATACAGCTTTTGTTTCTCCGCCTGCTGGCTTTTATGCCTTTAATGTATGCATGCCTATCCACTGATGGGAAAATATCATTTCCTCCAAGTCTTCCTTTTTCCTTCTTGACTATACTCTCAGTTGATTTCTGGTTTTGGTTAGATTTCACTAGCTACTTCTGTCAAATCATATACAAGACAGTCAAACTGAATTTAAACTCTCCTTTACTGAAGTGAATGCGAATTCTAAATATATTTACTTATCCCTTTAAAAATAAATATCTGTATTCTCAAATAAATTTAAAATGTTAGAAAATAGCCAAGAAAGTGAAGATTTATTAATATCTATGAAATTATTTTCATTAACAAATAAAACATTAACAAATGTTTTTACATTTAGCAACTTTCTATTAAAAAGCAACATAAATATAAGCACTCTCTTAAATGAAAAAGCATACAATATATATATTCTTGCCATAACACAACATGTAGCTAAAATCATTTAATGATCTTAATTTTTTAAATTCATTTGAGTCTCAAAATATAAATATGAATATTAATGAATCACATGCAAGGGGCTTTTAATTAATTTCTAATCTATTAGAGAAACTTTAAACCATTGCCAAGAACCTGAATTGTTTTAATTCCTTGCTTGTATATAGTTTGGTCATTTCTCAGGCAAAATAATAATAGCAGTAATAATAATCCACAATTGATAAATGAGTCAATTAATCTCATATGACTCTAAGGTTTTGGTTTTAAACTGCATAACACTAGCCCCGCATAAAACCACTACCTGACAACAGTCTCAAGTTATATAGATTTTCTTAACTCCCAACTTTAATCAGCTTTACCATAGAAAACCAAAGAAAAACAAGAAAACAATGTGTCCCTGGACATGTTACCCAAAATGAATTCTAGAAGTTGCTTGTAACTGCTTTTATTTTTTTTTAAGGATGCTGTTTATTAAAGATTAACCTTACAGTAGTTCTAAAGTTCATTAGTTATTTTCTAATTTTGTAATGTAGATAATTTTTATAACTAAAAGTTTAGTGAGCCTACTTTCTATTAAACAAACTTCTTTATAGATTTCCTTAAAGCTCGTCATTTAAAAAGGTGCCTTTGTCCTGAAACTAAACATATGACATTCCTGTCCCCTAGGAAAATGTTTAAAGAATTGAATAACAGTAAGTAAATTCGGTTAGAAATTTTATTCCATCTTCCCTGCATTTGTTTACTTTTTAAAAAATAATTTTTAAAAATAAAGAAGGTGGCTCTTTTCTTAAGACTTCAAGATGAATGAGAATCGCGTCTAATGAAGTACCACTGAAGAGGAGCTGCTGAGTCTGGCAAAAGAATGTGAGTCCCATTTTACGTGAACCAATTATTTTTATCAAATGACGTTTCTATCTAAATTGTTTGCTTTAAGAAATAACAATGTTAGAGATAGCAGAGTTATTTTAATATATGTTTTAGAGCATTATTATTCTAATTCCTATAAATCAAATAAACTGCAACGGAGCCCATTTCAGGCTGTTATTTATTGAAACTGCTTTTCATGGAGCAGTGAACATTTGCAGCGAATGCTCCAAAGCTGGCAAGCAAATAGATCAGATTTTTAAAATGTAAACACAAATATTACTATGCATTTAACAGGCTCTATAGTCAGAAAAAAATTTACATCCTAACATAGTCTTTTCCTGTACTTGAAAGATGAGCATTCTGAAGTATTTCTCATCAAAGCTATCTGTCTATGTAAAGCAGTAGAAAGAGTAAATTTCCTGGAGAGAACTCAGCTAAGAGACACCCTTGGTAGATCAAATCTGTACCAAGAAGAGTACAAGAAACATTTAGTTTTAAAGAGAAGATAATTCTTCGAAACTATTTTTTTTGTTTCTACAGAAATAGATAGTGAATGCTCAAGAAAGAAAATATTCAGCAAAAAGCTTTTTTGGGGGAACAGAGAGAAAAAAAAAATCTTGTGTGATGTGATAGGAGAAAGTATAGAGACTGAAACAAAACAAACAAAACCCCAAAACAGTCAAACTCGGACTGTATTCTTCTAAAGCATGTCTCCTTTCTGTAAGAGATGACTGCAGTCTGAGGAGTAAATTACTGCTGTCAGTGAGTTGCACTTTATAAATATAGGGGAAGGGATCATCCACTCCTTTGGAAGACAATTCTCTTATTAATAGCACCAGTTTCAGAGCTATTTTTGCCTCTAAAAGGGGCACCTGCTAGACATTTACAAATTACCTTTTATAAGGGAGAAAAACTTATAAACTGTTGTCAAGACGTATACATTTCTGACTCCAGTTAAACATTTTTAACAAGCCATTTTACCAATGTTTTGAAGCACCTCATGGCCACGAGGGAGGTCTACCTTTAATGTAAAAAGACAACAGAGAACCAGACACACACCCAAAAAATAAAATTATAAAATAAAATCAAACATAGGACACACAGGAAAAGAAAAGGGAAACACGTGTTGTTTATAATGAACAAACCATGAACTTCATGAAAATATGGCAAAAGCAATATTCGTGCCCTAGCAGAACAATTTCTGATGTATAATAAATGAAAGAAAAGTAAAACTTCTGAGTAGAACCAAGCACTGAATAAACTGTAGGAATATAACAGTGTTAAGTACTGCATATCCTTTTAAGACATAGTATGATATAAATGTTAATGCAGTTAACTTAGTTCAGCATTCTGTTAATATAAAAATAGCTATAATGTAGTACTTCATTATTTGTAATTAATCATTCATAAAATAATGACTCAACAGTCCAGGACAATCCCGGTCATGTTTCACAAGTACAGTAATCATACATAAATCATATAAAAACTCAAATTCACGTTTTAAATGTTATTTTCAAAATCAATATTTTTTTCTCATGTTCAAACGCATACAAAATCAAACCCCCCCCAGCTAAAAAAAAAAAAAAAGTTACTAAGATTATCCTCCTAAAACACTTACAGATCAACATTTGGGAATTTTCAAATCTTATTTTCACAGCAATAAAAAATAATCATTGAAAAGAGCAACTGAAATACATCATATATTTTAACGACTCAAATATTTATTTCTAGTTCTTTTTGCATCAAGGCTGTGGGAAATTTGTATTATGAAGATCAGATGGTGCACTGATGTGAGGAATGTTGCAAAGCATTCTGTTGATTGGTTCTAATTAACTGCAGTGCTCTTGTGTTCTCAGTTTTAGCCGGCACACACTACACAATGCCTTTTATTTTGCTTTGAATGGATTTTTACTTAAAAACAGCTGATCTCAATATCCAAAGCATTTTGGCTTTTTTTTCTTGAAATCTCTCAAAATTTTCTTGCAATATTTTCTTTTCAATTTTAAAAGATAAATTTGAAAATATTTCTAAAGCAGAAATTATAATCAGTTAAATTAACACCACTCGTGTGGTCTTTCACATGTATTTTGCATGTTCTATAGTACGTGATTACATTCTCAAACCACATTTCAATTCCTCTTTAAAAGTTACTCATCTGAGTGATGGTTTAAGCAGGAAATTCTGAAAAGCAATTTAGAGCATGCTGCTAATTTTTAATTTTTTTATTTTTGTAATCAGTCTACTAAATAGAGCAGAACTAAAAAATGGGAACATGAGCAAGAAATGAGAAGGATTCCAGAACTAAAAGTATTAAACACAATTCTTTACACTCACCTTTCTCTGATGATTTAAGCTCAAGCAGCCCTGACAGAGAGTGTCATGAATTTTCATCAACTTCACACATGTCATACATTTAAAAACATTTTGATTTGTCCTGGGCCCCCTGCATGTCTCTGGAGCATAGTAAGTGTGCTGAGCTGTTTGGTAGGTACAAACCCTATGAACTCCCAGAGCCCTGGAAGATATATTACTAATGTAAACAGGTCCTTAAGTGGGGGAAGAAAAAGGTCATTAAATAACTGGAAGCTTCCAAGGAAATGTTGAATTTAAAATAAGGAAAGTATTACTAGAAGCAGCGCATTTTAGGTTTATCCATGCGTTAGTTTTCTGAGAATATACAGTTATCCAACCTGAGAGTCATTTCGGAAAGGAAAATCCACAACCTAAAAATCGAGCTAAATTATTAACTTAACCTAGTAGATATTGAAAGTGATTAGTCATCTTTTTGTTCACATGAGGATAAGATGTGACTCATTTGAGCGGAAATTCCACAGTTTCAAAACGGCTAGCAATATCCTGCTATTTCCAGGAGGAAAGCTGTGTTCAATGCAGTACAATAAAAACAGAATTTCGCCCTAAATAACAAATCCGGGATTATCTTCCAAATATTTCTGTCCCTTTTAAAACTGTGAAAAATCATTCAGATGAAGTAAGAAATAAACAGCAGGAGAGGTTAATAAGTGTGAACAAAGTCACAAGTCATAGAACAATATAAATATAGTAGCATTACAAATAACTTACACTGTGCCCTCACTTTATGACTGAGAAAAGTGAGAATCAAAGAGAGGAAAGTGACTCCCCCAAGGTCTTACAGAGACTAGGGAACACAGCAGGAGACACAATTGGCAGAACAATGTCTATAATACCATAGAGCCTTTCAACACGGGAACAGAGATGGCAGCTCAGGTGGATGTCAATCATCCAACTAAGTAAAACAATGAGCAATGCACCCTTGACCCCAAAAGGAATATGCAGTGCATACAAAATTAACCAACCATCTTTACCCAGTGTCAACAGTTATTTTTCTTTAAAAGGTGCCTCTTTGGAAGCTATCCTTATGCCTTTATTCTTTCCAGGGTTTGAGGATTTCTATCTATTTAATGAAAGGTAGTTCTCGTTAGCACTCTTACACCAAGCAGGCAGGTAAAAACAATGATCATATGGTCTCATTGTCACTAATTTGTCCCCACTTCCAATCCATTGTCCCGTCTACTGACAAGATGGTCTTTCTAAAATGCACAACTCATTATGTCTGAATTTTTTTCTATGGCTTTCCATGTGCTACAAGATAAATAATCTACATTACCTAGTCTAGCACTCAAGGGTCTTCAAAATGTTTAGCTGGAACCATCCCTTCAGTTTTGCTCCTGACATTCTTCTTACACTTTCTGCTTCAGGAATACAAACTAGATATGACTCCCTAAACTCAACATGCTCTTCACTGCCCCCAAGCCTTTGCACATGCTGTATCCTCCAGCTGGGATGCCTGATAAACTCTGCTCTCTCCTCAAGAGTGAACACAAGTCTTACTTTTTCTCCTCCTGCCGAACATAGATGCCTCTTCCTATGGGATTCCACTGCATTTTTGCACAGACCTCACATTACTCCACTCATCGCATTGAACTCTGTCTAAATACATGACTGTTACCCCAAACACATTGTTTTTGAGGTCAGAGACATAGCTTTTTCTCCATGCCTAGTACTTTGCCTGGTGTAAGCCCTCAGTGAATATTCACTGACTGAATGAAAAAAAAAAATAAATCACCATATTTTTGTCTTGTCACAAATCACCTAGTTCTTCTATATAAGGTCTAAACTGGATGTACACTGACAACAGGATATTTGTGTCAACCTCTGTTTTTGGTTTCTATCCACTGTTTGTTTTAAGCACAATTTTATAATCACCCTCTCACCGTAGAAAGCTGCTTTTGGCATGAAGGTGGTGACAAAATATCAACTCCTATCTGTGAATCAAGAGGAGAATTCTTGGGTAAACAGTGGGTCATCAGTATTCGAGATACAGCATAGAAGAGTTGTAAATGACAGTTCCTTTTATGGCTCCATTTCTTATTAGAAACACTAGTTGAAGGATTATCTGTCACCCCCTAAAACAGAAAATGCTCATTTGGATATAAACTGGAAGTGATATCAGTATCTTCATGCCAAGTGAGTCCTTTAAAAGAGGATTTTTAGTCTGAAACAAATGGAATTTAGATCTGAGAGTCCGCTTATTCAGGGTTCTATTACTGTTTAACTCCTTCCAGTCTTCGTCATCTTGCTGAGAAAATGCTGCCCAAATACTAATGTCCTCTCCGAGCCTGCTCAGCTGAAGTGGGGGACGTCCTTGGTACATAAGCACATATTTTGCACTTGAAATAATACCCTCACACTCATTGATAAAAGGCTTCATATTCAAAATAGAGAAGAATTTGCCAGTATGGTCTTCCCTTAACATGTATAACATCTTGAGCAGACTCCAAATCAATGAAGAGTGACTCCAGTAGAAGCTGTTTGGGCCAATAAAAGGCACAGGGCATCCCAACTCTGAACCTACTTCCAATGTTTTGATTATTGCCCCCACTGACTTCACGCCGGTGTTCCATTTTGCCCCAGAGCTACAGTCCCTACTCAAACGTGAGGGGTGCTCATAAGGACTAGAAGTTGGGAACACAGTTAACAGTAGCCATTGTGCCTGCATAACAGATTCCTCTTGGTCTTCGACCACCTTCCTTAGAGCAGCCCTCTGTGGCATTAATATTAACCACCAAAGTGAGTTCTTGAATTCTCTTCTAGTAGGTGAGACCACACTGGCCAGTTCCCACCCCCACCCTTTAACGAATGATAGGATTTGTGACCTTCTGGTCTCCTCACCACTTCAGCAGATGACTACTCTTTAGAAATTTAAAAGTCTTGAATGGCGGGTGTGCCATAGAAAGTTTAAGGCTGGAATGTAAAAAAGAGATTAACTCTGTGGATTTTCCAAGTCATTAATTTTTAGGGTTCATCTTGTGTTACATCTAAGCTTTGGGGGGGGGGGGAGCTGTTTGTTTTAAACATTGCAGCATTACCTAAAACAGTTTTGTTTTCAATAGGCAGAGAAATGTGAGTCAGAGATTTCTCTCTTGCTAACCGGCACAGAATGGGGACACTTTTCTGTCATTCTGAGTCAAACCCACATAGAATTTTAACAATTTTTTGTTCATATTTTTAAAAAGGAAAAAAAAATGTTAGTAACACCCCTTTATTTTTACATTTTCATATATCAGAAAAAAATTACAACCAAGGAAATAGTTTCATAAGTTTATTCATTCAGCAAACTTATTGAATAACTATTACATGCCAGTCACTACACAGGTGTTGATTAACAGCAGATATACAAAAGAAAAAAAAGAATATGTTTATTTTGACTTCCCTGGTGGCTCAGCTGGTAAAGAGTCTGCCCGCAGTGCAGGAGACCCAGGTTTGATCTCTGGGTCTGGAAGATACCCTGGAGAAGGAAATGGCAACCCACTCCAGTATTCCTGCCTGGAGAATTCAATGGATGGATAAACCTGTTAGGTTACCATCCATGGGGTCACAAAGAGTTGGACACAACTGAACGACTTTACTTTCGCTTTCGCTTTACAGCTCTAAATTTAAGAATGTGTATTCTGACTGTTATCACATCACATAAGCTTAAAATTTCCTTTTGTCCACTTGCTATCTGTTCACTTGGAAGAAAAACCTCTCTGGCAAGAAGTGTTAAGTCAATATGGAAAATACTCATCGGCATAAATTCCAACTTTTAACTTAAAAAGCAAGAAAAAATATATATATGTCTCCAACTTGGGTGGGACCAGTTGAAAGTTCCTCATAAACCCATAAAAGGACATAGGCTTTGGTTTCCTTGAGGGTTTCTGAAATGAATCCATTACATTAAAATGGCTCTTAGTAGCAAGAGCAAGTAATGATTTGCATTATAAGCTAATAAAATGGGGGATTAGGCATATCTGTACAATAAGATCTTTTTTATTCACTTTTATAGAGATTCTCTCCCTATCCCTGCTTAAATGAACTTGGAAGATTATTCACCATTCAGTATTGCTTAAATTATAAGGCACCAATCTGTCATCTGGTTTTTAAATATTTTTCCCCTTTGGTAATGTAGATGAGTAATGTCTATCTCCATTCTTGAAGAATACACTAATATAATGACAGTCTAATTTTGAAAAAAAATTAGTTTTTCTTAATATCTCACAGCTAAAGATTTCCTGACATATTAGAAACAGAATATTCTTCCAAAATACACTTTTCCAGCCATCCTGAACATTCATAGTTCAGTGAATTGTACTTTTCATTCCTGTTCAATAAGTGCTACAAGTCCTCTCACATAAGCAAATCTCCTGGAGAAGACTTGATTGATGAAGTCAGTGTACTTGTCACGGTGTGTGTTAAGTCACTCAGTCGTGTCCAACTCTGTGTGACCCCATTGACTGCAGCCCGCCAGGCTCCTCTGTCCATGGAATTCTCTAGGCAAGAATACTAGAGTGGGTTGCCATTCCCTTCTCCAGGAGACCCACTAGATCAGTCATGGTACTCACCAGTAAAAGTGATGGCTTTATCGTCAATCATGATAGTTATAGATCCCAGAGTCACTTCCAGTGTAAAAGTATGAGACAAGGGCCTATCCTGCCAACAAAGGGAGCCTAGAAAGTTTTGTTTCACCCTTGTGACTCTTTCATGCGATATTCCTAGATTTTACATCATCAAGGTAAGAATGAGAGAGATGTATTTTGCTTTTGCAATTTTCCAATATGCCAAATACCTACTTGTTTCAATTTAAGAAAGCAAGAAAAATATTTTTATACATTTCAATTTCACTTTGCTCTGAAAGTTGAGTACTTAGATCTTATCAAATTAGCAACAATTTCTCTAGTAAAACAAATGTGAAAAGCCAGAGGTTTGTTCTATGGACAGGAAGTGATAATCCTCCAAATTTCCCTAAAGGCTCTTGATTTATTTTCCCCTCTACTACCTGATGAGGGACATTTTTCCTAATTGTTGCTCCCTGTTAGTAACGAAAATCCTATTTCTGTTTGTGGCAATTTTCAAAACTGAAGCTATCAAAGAATGCGCTTATAACTTACTTTCCAAGGAACCTGCTTGAGAGTTTCTGTACCTAAGTCACTTCTTAATATTCCCCTCCCTGACCTTCCTACAAGTGAATTTTCCCAGAGGAATTTATTACATATATGAAGAATTTAGAAATGGATCTGCCTGCTGCCACTAAAGTTTTCCTGGTTCCTTCTAGCTACTAAGGGATTACATGACTGATTCACTCCTCTCCTTGTCTCCTGGCAGCTAAATGGGAATATTGGAGAGCTGCCAGAAGGGTAGGTAGCCAACCTGCTTGCCCTTGATTGAGCCTGCCAGCTTTTTAATAACAGAAGTAGGGTCAAGTAAGTGAAATCACAAACTGAGGAGAGTATTCTGAGAATGCAAAGGCAGTTAATGTCCTTCCAAACCTCGGATGGCTGGCAACCCTTGGCAGAATAATCTATGATTTGTGGCACCTGACCCTTCCACTGTGACTGTTAGCTGTGTATTCACTAGAAACATATTTACAGAATCTCTCCATTAGCAAAGATGGCTAGTGTGTGATTACCCAATTGTCATGGTCACACTAGGATTTTGATACAGTCCCTATTCACAAAAGAAAAACTGCACTAAACTGCACACAGGACTCATTTAAAGCAGGGATCCTCAATCAATAGATCAAGACTTCTGGTAGATCTCAAAGAGATTATCACAGTCTGGCTCCCCCTCCCTCCCCACCCCAAGACCACATTCCCACCTCCCCCCATCCAAAGGCAAGACAGAATCTCCTTTATTCCTTTGAACCCTTAAGAATTCTTAATAAAGTTAAGAATAATTAGCTATAAGAATTATCCAAAGAGATGAGACTGTTTAAAATAGACTCCACCTCAGAAAACACTGGAAGAGAAAACTACTTGTTTAAACTAGCTATCATTGCTCACATTTATGTAGTACTTTCAGCAAAGTACTTTTTCCTCATTTAAAATGCTTAATTTACAAAGGCAGAGCTAGACTGTAGGCTGGCTTTCCATCATTACTAGAATCAAATACAAAGAACATTTAAAAAAATTTTTTTTCTGGTCTGCGGCAAGTGACAATGACAGCACTTGCCATTAAAAAGTTTATTGGGAAGTTTCAAAAGTGGTATCTCCCTGCTCCCTTTGCAGATATATAACATTGAGGTCTAGGCACCAGAAAATTCTTCTTGTTTACATTCCTATGTTGGCCGGCTCCAGGGTGCATGAGAAAGGTGAAGCAGTCAATTAGGGAACTGAATCAGACTCACTGGGAGCAAATATGTGGTCGTGAATCAAAACAGAAAAATCCCGATAAACCGAAGTCACTGGTATATGTCTCCCAGATGAGATGATCTGAGTGACAAAGTCGCATCGGATAAATAAATGAAGGCGATAAACTCATCACAGTTCAAGAACTACTACTAAGGTGACCTGATCTGATAGTAACCGCAGGCGACCCTGGGGAACCGCAGTGGGGTGAAACGCCCTGAGAATCGCTGAGATCCTGCCGGCCCGGCAGGGGATGCCCGGAACCCCGCGTTCTGGACCGAGCCCGCCGGAGAGAGGCTGGAGGCCGCCCAGGGCGCTCCGGGCCTGGACGCTGGCCGGAGCCAGGCAGCGAGGCCCCACGTCGGCCGGGCCGGTACGAGGGCGGAGGAAGCCGGAGCGCGGAAGAGACCACCGTCCCTCTCCCACGTCCAGGCGCTGAGGGGCCACAGTGCATCCCGGGAGAGAGGGGGGTGAAGGAGCAGCGCCGGGCCACGCAGCGGTTGCAGTAACCGCGCCGCCTGGCAGTCGCGCCGGGCGCCTTAGAAGCATCGGCTCCACCTCGGAAAGCCGGACGCCGGCCCCGACCGGCGCCTGCTGCCCGGAGCTCGCGCGGGGACCAGCAGGCCAACCAACGCGGGTGGGAAAGCCCCGCGCTCCAGCGAAACTGAGGAGCCCAGTCGGGGACTTGGGGACGCCCCAAGAGTTTGGGCGCCCCTGGAAGCAGGGAGTCATCTCCACGCGGTTCTTCCCAGGCGACCTGAATTCAGCCCCGAGAAGAAGCTACGGGCATTAGCGTGGCCACAGGGGAAGAAAGAAGAGTTATTTACATGGGGGGAGGGGCGGGTGGGAGGACTAGGAGGAAACCTTGCCGAAAAGAAATCCCCCATCACCACCAAAACCGATCCTAAGAAGTCCTGAGGTTCTTCGCCTGGAGGTTTCACTTTAAAAGCTGAAGAACAAAAAAAAAAAAATTATTCCACTGCTTTTAATTGAAGTAAACAGTGCAACAAATCCTAACTCAAATATGATTGCAGTGAGATTAGGGTCTAATTGCTTAGGGTTCAGGTGGAATCTGCGGGCTAAATCCTACAGGGCCAATCTGAATTTCACAATCATTCTGTCAAAAGGAGAGCGCTGAGAGCCCACACGCTTCCTAACAAGTCATTTTTAACAGTTACAAGCTTCGCACAAAGACCACACAGGGCGTCTAAGAGATGCAAATCTAATCCCTGGTCATTCTACAGGCCTTCAACAAAGATGTGCTAAACCCTAATAGAAAAGAAATCAGTTCTCTGTCACCAGCCCCTGGTAAAATCTATTAGAGAATGGACAGAGCCGCATCTACAGCAGTTGCTGCAAAGGTTAAGGACAAGTACAAATAAGAGGGACCCAGTTTTGTTTTCCGTGTGAAATATCGGTCGAAGCTAACCCCAAATGAGTGACGGGATTCGATCCGTGGCTTCGCATTCATTTGAATGCTAGAAAATAATAATAATAAATACACGCATTAAGACTTTCGAAGACTCCGTTTCTGAATTTTAGGAGATGAAACAAATCCCTGCCCCCACCCAAAGTTGGACGTCTTTGCCTCCGAAATTATCGAAGAATATTAACGGAGGTGAGAGGTCCAGGAGGGAGGACCTGGGAGTCTGGAGCCGGCTGGCCGGCCTTTGCTTGCATGCGATGCCTCTTCATTCGCAGGAAAAAAACCCGACGGCGGAGCCGCCGTGGGGCCGGGGCCCGGGATGCGCCACGCCTCCGGCCGCTGGGGCCGAGCGGCAGCCGCGCTCGGCCTGGGTCCCTCTCCTCGGTCCCTCTCGAGGGCTCGGGGAGGGAAGGGGCGTGAGGCCTGGTGCCTCACAGGCCGGGAAGCATCTCAAATGTGCCCTTCTGCAGTCACCGAACACATGAGGTCCTCACGAACAGTGTCATCATGCTGAGGTATTAAAAGAGTTAATACATTTCCGCTCAAATGTATCACACTGTGCGCGAGACCCTTTAAAAGGGAGGGCCCCGGGGAATCCAGGGCCCTGGGAGAAGCCGGCAAGCCGGCTGGGCGAGGGGAGCAGGGGATGCCGGCCGGTCACTGAGGGTTGAGGGGATTCCCTTCTCTTCCCCGAGGGGCAGAGACCCAGGGGACCCGGCCAGCCCTGGCCCCTTCCCGGGCTGCGAGCGCCCCGTACAGCCGGGCGCGCCCGGGTAGAACCTGGGGAGCGCGCTCCTGCACAGACGTAGTTCTGCCCGCAGCGCGTTCTCCGGGGTCACGGGGAATCGACCGTCCCCTGCGACCCGCCTTCCACCAGGGGAAGCGGCCCGGGACCCGAAGGCAAGGGTTGCGGGGCGGCCTGGGATCCGAGTCCCAGCGGAATAGCCCTGCGGTCCTCCCAGGCGGCTGGGACTCCCTCCACGTGGCCCATCCTTCGAGGCTGCGTCGAAAGGACAGCGACGAGAGGGGGCGCTGTCCAACAGTCAGGGTCGGCAAGCATCAATTTTTCGGAAGTCCCTTCTCCACCTGCAGGGAGGAGGGCTGGGGCACTTGTACGAAGGAAAACATTTTTGTATGTTTCCACGGAAGTTTCCAGAAGCCACTATTTCCTCACCGGGTGGTTCCGCCCTCTGCCACCACCCTTTCCCGCAACCTTCCCCCGACCCCCATCAGATCTCTCGGAATTTGCTCCTCCCCGGGGTTCACAGCCCGGAGCTGGCCAGGCTGGAATTTGGAAGGCGAACTCCAGTCCCTAGCCCCTTCGCTCCGTAGCCCTTTAATTGGCTCTGGCAGAAAGTCTCCATTCGTAAGATATGCCTGCAGGGAAGGAAGGGGTTGTTAGATTCGCCTCTCAGTTCAAACACGGAACACCATACACAGACCTGTTCCCTCCTCAGCCCATTCAATGCCTGCCCAGGCCAGGCGTACCTATGCTTTAGGTGGGGGCTGTATTCCTTCCTTCCCATCTACTGACATTAATTGGATTTCTCGGCGCTTGCTGCTTCTCTTTGCTTTCCTCATTTTTCTCGCTAGTCCTCTGATAGGCTGACCTTGGCGGTTCTCTGGTCTCCTTACCCCCCAACTGGCCTCCCATATGGGTCTTGCTGGCTTTCGTTCTTTATGACTTAGCACATCCACTTTATCTGCTTTTCCTTTTAGTACTGACATTAGGAAAATGATACCGGATTACCTATGAAGTAATACTGCATCTATGAGGCTGGAATTGGGCAAGTACGCAAGGAAAAGGTAGGCACTGAAACGAAAAGAAAAAAAAAAAAAAAACAGAAAACGAGGAGGATGAGGAAACAAGGGGAAAGTAGATACTGAAGTCACTTTGGGCTACAAATACAAGAATATGATATTTCCTGCAGGTGATCTTTGGGTCCTAAGGAGAGTCTGCCACATCAGCCTTGCAAGTCAGGGACAGAACTTTCTGAGTAAGGCAGGCTGAAGTTTCCTCCCCCTGACTAGGATTGCTGCGGAAGATGGGCCAGCAGTTCTAAACACTGTATGCCTGGTCCCCAGGGAGGTTCAGGAGGCCGGGAAGGAATTATCACGTATAGACCTGTGCTCCTAGAAATGGTCTGTAGTCAGCATATCTCTATGGGGCTGTCAGGTGGCTGAAACTTCCTGCCAGGAGTCTGCTCTGGCTCTCTGACTCTTTGGAGGGCTATTCCTGTGCTTCCCTTCTGACCACCCAGCCAAGGCCCTTGGGTGGATGAGCTACTGCCAGTCAATCACGTGGACTCTTTGTGAGCCCATGGACTGTAACCTGCCAGGCTCCTCTGTCCACAGGCGTTCTCCAAGCAAGAGTACCGGAGTGGGTTGCCATGCCGTTGAGTCCTACTAGTCCAGCCCCACCCTCCCCTCCTGTCAGTTGTATGAGTTCCATCCTCCTGCTTTGCAGAATCCAGAGTGTGGAGGCTCCCTGTGGTAGGAGACCTGTCCTGCCCCCACCCCTTGGCTCAGGGTGAACCTGTGCCTGCAGACCCCTCTTGCTTATCCACAGAATGAGTCCTGGAGGGATGGCCGGATGGGGAGGAACCTACAGAGTTTACAGCTGGTGTGTGCATGTGGGATGTCTTTAGATCTGTGTGGTCCCTATAATTTGACATCTGTTAAAGAGAACATCTCCCCTGGAGGAGGGCATGGCAACCCACCCCAGTATTCTTGCCTGGAGAATCCCCATGGACAGAGGAGCCTGAGGGGCTACCGTCCAGAGGGGTCGCAATGAGTCAGACAGGTCTAAGCAACTAAGCACAGCACAGCGCAAAGAGAACACCCAGGCTTTTGGGATGAGTTTTGCAGAAAATTGAGCAGCCCAGCAGGCGCTGTACAGAATCTCCACCACACACACAGCCCACCCTGCCTCCATCTATGGGTTCTCCTGAGATCTTCCCGGAGGCGAAAATGCTTTGCAAGGACATCTAAAAACACAACGCCTGCCTAAGAGGCACTATCTTGAGGTTAATAAATTATCTCCTTGCAACAAAAAAATGGAATCGACATTAAACACACGCTATTATTAGACCGAATTTCAGCCTAATACAAAGTTCGTTAGATGTTGGTATCTGGGCAGCGACGACGGAATCTCTTTTCCTTAGAACACTCATCAGGGAAAAAGCAGCAGTTTGCTGGCTTTGTTTGATTTCACTTGTTCAAAAAAAGGTTGAACGGTAAGATCGTTTTAAACATCCCTTCAGGTTAGGGTTTGGATCATCGTCGTAACCCAGTGAAGCTAATACATTCATTATATAATCTGGGGTCAAAATACACGGAAAATTTTTTCTCAGCCGCACACCAGACTTCTTGGGGAGCTTTCCAGAAGGGGTTGGGGGCCGGGTGGGCAGGCGGCGCTCTGGTCCCCAGCTAGGAACCGGGTGGAGTCACACAGGCTTGGGGATGGGGGAGAGGCTGGGTGGGAGGAGAAATTGGGGCTTTGGGCTGGGCGTTGGGGGTGGGGGAAGCCGCAGTGGGCGGGGTGCTGTTTGCTACCGGGGTTGGAGGGGAGACCTGGGGGGTGGGGAGAGCTGAGGCCGCCGGCAGAAAGGGGCGGAGGCGGGGTACGGCGCGGTTTGCGGACTGCTGCTTCAACTGATCCTAGAAACCAAAACTTTCTACAACGAGAGACCATAAAACAGCTTGAGATTTTAAGTGCCCACCCTTCTAGCTGAGACCGCTGACAACCAATACGAAACCGCGGGGTCGGAATGGAGCGAGGGGGGGGCTCGGGTCTCCGGCGGTGAGGCTGGGAGGCCTCCGAGCCTGCCCCTGGGTTTAGGTGGCAGCTCACCGCCCCCGTCGCGCTCGGGAAGGACATCGTGGCTCCAAGCCGCGAATCTTGGCCCCAGACAACCTCTTCAGGCAGCCCTTCCTTAAAAACAAGTTTGAATTTTTCATCAAATCTTTTCCCCGTGTGCTCTTCACGAAATGCCTGTTAACCAGCACCTAGGAAAAGCACTAACATGGTTTTTGTCACTTTTCCTGCCGGCTCCCCGCCCCACCCCTATCATGGAAGCTCGATATTCTAAGCAATTAAGCTATATATTCAACAGGAATATTCGATTAAAATACATTGGGACTAGAGGCTGATGCAGAAGGTCTGAGGCTAGAAGAAAATATTTAGTGCTTGCCTGCAGATTCTGTCACCCATCATCCGCTCAGAAAGCGCTCTGAATCTTTCAGCGTGTCCGGCTCTTATGATTGCAAATGGCCCTGTTTTCAAATGGAAATAAGACTTGCAAACTGATTATGTGTATTGAATCGGAATCACTCACTAGATCCTCTTGTTTAAAATGTATTGAAAAAAGGATGATGGCTGCAGACCTCTGTAACCAGCTCCCTCTCTTCTTAGGGAGGTCGATCTATTTTGCAACTTTTTGCCTTTTGAGCACGTTTAAGCTGGATAATTATGTTGCCCTTGTGTCACTGGCCCAACGCAAAGACATGGTACACACACTATCTCCTATTCCGCTCCTTGGCCCTGCTTACTAAAAGCACCATCCCTTAAACACCAGATACACCAGGACACACCACCCACTCATCCACCCTGCCCCAATGCTTCCATCTAAAGACCAGCTCTAACCAGGGAGTCTCAGCTGTCACAAACACCAACAGAACCTCACACACTTCCACTGGGCACAGTTGTTCCTCTCTTCTCCCCTCCAGTCTCCTCTCCTTCCTCTCTCGTCTTAGCAGTGATCAAAACCACAAACACACAAAGCCCCAGCTTCCACAGACACCCAATGAACAGAATCTAAGTACTCAGCCATGTTAAGAATTTTCAACAACTAATTTTAGGTTGGCATGACATTATAGTTGATAGAAAACAGTTCATACAGGAAGGTTAATGTCAACTGTTAGGGATACATGATGGTCCTTGTATGGGACCATTGATGTCAATGATTTTCTCTTTACACCCCTTCCCAATCCTGTGCTAGATGATGGCTGTGGGTGAGTTGGCTTTTGTTAAGTATTTGCAAAGGTTCTCCTGTTTGATTTGCAGACAGACATCGGAGTTTTACCCACTGTGTGAGTTGTAGGTATGACACACTACAGTTCTTCCAAAATTTACTACACCCTGGCCTCAGCCTCAACAGTCCTACCAGGGAGCAGTAATCAACATTTCAGTGACTATTGCAGCTTGGTAAGTAGTAAGGAACTGGCTACAGTTTCTATTTGCCCTGGCCAGAGGCAGGGATGTATGCTCTGTGCACACCTGTTGTGCAAGAGTTGCAGTTCTTTCTGAAGCACACTCTCACGGGAAGGAAGAAGCCAGTCACTGCCCAGAACCACCCACCCTCCTTTAGACTCCACCCAGAAAACAGTGCCTTGCAGACCTAAAGGCACCAGAGTGCCCCAGAGGGGAGAGAGGTTTAACCCTCTAGGCTTCAGAGTCTCCTCTGAAAAACCTGCCTGAAAAAAATGTCTGTTCAGAAACCTGGTGCTTTGGGGGCACCTCAGGGGCCCCTAACTTGGAAGTTCTCTCTATACAAAGCCATAGCCAGATTTGTTAAACCATTGCCTTGGTCTCCTAGGGCAGAGGAATCAACTTACGGGGACCAGCTCTTAGTCCTCTTCATATCATTACGGTAATTCCCAGTTTTATATCTGTGCTCCAGCGCACACACCTAGCCTTGTGTGTGCCCAGATCAGGTAAATTGGTAGCACACAGACCAAATAAACTCTTGTCTTCCTAGAGCTTTGGACACCTTCACACGACCACACTGGTGCTAGGTAAGGTGGAGGCTGGGCCGTTCTGGGTGACTCTTCCACAGGATGGCTCCAGGATGTAGCACCCAGAAAAGGGTATCCAAGGACACTTTTCAGGTCCTGACATCTTTTGTAGGAATGACATCATCAACAATCACCCCAAACCCTAGAAATGCAAAGTTTAACACTTCACTGACAGCCAGGTGTTACTGACAATTCCATGTAGCAATCAAAGACTGGACTAGCAGAAATGTACAAGATGTACAAAATGGGGAAAGGAGGAGGGAAAGTTTGTCTTTTTGTTGTCAGACTCAGACCTGCCCTCTTATTTCCAGTGCTCTGTGAGGGCCAGAAGAGGGGGAACTGCTAGGGGCAGCAAAGTTTCCATCTGTTTTTGTTAGTATGAACGGTGTTCATACTAATGATTTCTACTAGTGGATAATGTAGGTGAAGCATATGACAACAACAATTTTTGTTGTAGATTTCTTCAAGAAGTCTCATCTACAGCTGCGTGTCTCAGGCAACAAGTTCATTTTCTTTAAGGACAAATTTTAATATTTTCCCCCAAAATAATTCTGTGACATGAAAATAAATTAATATTCCAATTTGAAGTGGGAAAAAGCTAACAAAGGTTTCTGTTTACTTGATTTTCTTAAGGAAAACTGTTTCATGTGACCTCTTCCTTGAGATAGTAAACACATTCAACTTTCTTACATCTAATGGTTTCTATAAGATCCCCTACTAAGAAAATCCTATGTTAATTTTTTCTTTTTGAAGATTTTATAAAGTAGATACATAAGATACATACACATGTACATATATATCTATAATACACATATAGACAGGTGTCTTTTTTTCAGACAAGTTGTCTTATGCAGCCTATGTACATGTGGACAGTCAGATGTGAATATTGTATTGGATAAAAGAACCCTCTTTAACAAAGTCTGTTACTGCCTGTGGTTTTTTTTTTAATGTTTGTTTCCATTTCAAGCAGAACACTAACAGTGTCCTGCAAGTAACTAAAACAGAAATAAAACAAGACAGTCCATTTAAATCTCAGCCTTTCCAAAACTTTGTTACAACTCAACTAATAACAAAGATGATACACGTTTAGGAAGCAGAGACCGAATGGCAAACATTATCACATGGGAAACCTGGGGCTGTGCCTAGATGCCCTCCGAGTAGGGCATTAGGTCACTATCAGAAAGAAATGCATCCAGCCACTCCAACTGTGGCTTCAGAGGAGGCAGAAGCTGTGCTATCAAGTTGCTGAGACTGGCTCCTCCTCTGTTTCTTTGAGAATCATAGAGGAAAGTTTAGAAACACAACTACTTGGAGGGGAGATGACATTCAGACCTGGTCCTCCCCTTCAATAAACACATTCTGTCCTGTACTCCCATCCACACCCGGTTCCTTCAGCGACTTGGATGGACAGGCTTGCCACAGAGGGTGGTTGGTGACTAGGACACTTTCCTGAAGCTACCTGCCAAAGGGACACCAGAAAACTTTCCGTGCTCCAAGTTGAGGCGGAAGCCCCAAATTGAGGCCCATAGAGGATGGCCTGAAGTCACAAGAATACATTTGCACAACCACAGGCACATCGGTCAGAAGGCAGGGAGGACCAGAGGGAGGTGGTATCCAGTATTTTCTAACAGGGAACTGATCAAGGAACACATTCAGTCTCATCCTTCCCAATACTCGAGGCTGTCGCTTTCCATCCATTCTGAAAGACAGCAGCATTTGAAACAAACCAGCTGGCAAACCATGCCCAAGAGCCACATCATCTCAGATTCACATTTCTCAACAGGCTTTCTAGTTCTCAGCAAATAATATCCTCCATCCTTGGCTCCCCCGCCACCCCCCCAACACACACACCAATCATTGGGGGGAGGGGAGAGTGATGTCTAGAGAGACTGGTGGCATCAGATCAGAATTCAAGGCAGCTTCCCACAACTCTCTTGTTTATAGAAAATGAATGTCTGCCTGGCTTGCTTTTAGTTCAGGAAAGGGGTCAGTCTTTATCAGCAAGGTTCACACAGATCCTGGATCCCCCCCACCTCCTTATCTTAAATTGACCCGCTTTTAAGATAAAGCCATAATAGAGAAAGCATTGACCTTACCTGGTCCCTATTGAGTTGGAAGTCAGAAAACCCCGCTCTCCTCTCCTCTTAGCTCGGGTCGCCTGAGAAGAGACTCGGCGCTACCTTTTGTGCACTCGCGACTGGAGAAGGCCGCTCATCCGCGCCCAGACGCCCGCAAGCGCGCTCTGAGAGTGTGCGGCCTCTAACGTCTGAGGCTTCTTCCCTGGCGTCTCAAAATCGGACACCCCAGTGCCGAGCCCTAGGCCTGTCCCCGCCCCGGGAGGATTTCAAATCCCTTGGAAGGCTCCCGAGCCAGTCTTGCCCTTAGAAAGGCCAAGCCCTTAAGCAGTGGGAAGAAGAACTGCCTCCGGCGAAGCCCTTGGAAGTGGAGCGCGCGGGGCCTCCCCCGCCTCCAGGAGTTAGGGAGCGTTTCTTGCGGAGTCGGCTCCGGCCTGGCTCTGATTTCACTCCTGGGCCCTCGAGTTACTTCCCACCGACCCGGCCCGGGTCCCAGAGCCTCTGTCCGGGCTGCTGACGCATTCCCTGCCCCCTCCCGCCTTCTGGGCCTGGAGCACTCCAGCTGTACCCGCTTGTGTCCCTGTTGCGGGGTGGCGGCAGGCCGGCCTCCCCCTTCTTTCCTGCTCAGAGGATCTCTGTCCCAATCTTCACGCCGCCCCCAAGCCCGGCCAGGCCAGCTGAGAGGGTTGCTTTCCTGCCTCTCCGACCCACAACTCCGGGCTCCCAGGCTGGGGCGGGGGTGGGGGAGTCGCTTTGGGATGCTAAACATCAAACAAGCCAGGCCTGGGGTTTCAGGCCCTGAAGCCACTAGAGCCGCTCTCCAAGACTCTCCAGAAAGTCCTCGTGTTTACATGGCGGGGTTGGGGGTGGGGAACAGGAGGAAGGGGGGTGGGATGCCGTCTGCAAAAATCTCCCCCATTTCCCGCAGCAGCCGTCGGGACCTCGGGATGGATGGGGTGCTTAGGTGGCAGCGCTCAGCTCCTCCTGGATCTGGGGGCAAACTGCGCGGCCCCCACGCGTGGGGAAGTTTCCCCATTAGGGACATCCCCAGAAAGCTGAGTTCTTCTTAGCAGAGACCAGAAGCTCCCCGGGCCAGAGATGCTGCAGACTTAGGGGAGGTCCATGACTGAAGAGGACAAAAGATCGAAGAGGCTGGCAGGGTGTGCGGGTAAAGTGGATCTCCAGTCTTTGGTGTTTTACTGAGCCCAGCGCTCACCCATTTCCCTATCGAGACTCTTCAGATTGCCTTCCAGGGCCGCTTCCTGCAGCTACAGCAGTCTCGCGGTCAGAAACGGAGTGGACCCCGCGTGACCGACGGAGAGAAGCGGCCAAGGCCCTGTTCGTCTCGGTCCTGTCTGCAGACACGGCTCCGTTCGCCCCTTTCCCGGGACCAGTAAACAGACTTCCAAATTAAGCCAGCTCTAGACGGCAGGGGGGCGGGGAGGGGAAAGAACATATTCGGTAGTAACTCCACCCAGGGCAAGGGTGATCAGACTGAGTGCCATAGCTCACTAGAATTGTGAATCTCAGTGGCCCGCTCCGCAGCCAGTTGGGGTGGGGTGGGCAGCCCCGCTGAGCGCCCGCCAGGCCCCTTCCACGCTCGTGTATTGGGCGTGGGGGCAGGTCGAGCGTAAGCTCCCACCCCACAGAATTCAGACCTTAGCTGTAACATCTTCCCTGCCCGGCCGGGTCTGACCTGGGTGATTTAACCACCTTCACAAACTGCCCCGGGGGCTACTGCTGCCCATTCCAACACCAGTGTTCAACCTTTCCAGATTTTCCTTTGTTTTCCAAAATGTGAGGCCTCCTGAGAATTCTCCCAACCAGCACACCCTGTAGATCCAACCAGTCACCCTCTTGAAATCTCTGAGTCTCTTCTAGATACTGAAAACAGTATCTCAGCAGTCAGACACGAGAGAGAAAGCCCTCCTGGTCCACAGTTAGGGCACCACGAGAAAAGAGTCCCCAGAAAGTCAACAGAAAAGACTTCTGGTGCTAGCAAGCGCGCCCCCCCCCCCATTTTCCTTACAAGTTCCTGGGGCTTGAGGGTGGCGATTCAGGAAGACAGAGATGGAATCAGAATGAGCTGAAAAAAAAGAGGAAGAAAAGGTAGAGGCAGGCGAGACAGGAAAAAAGAAAGTTGAAATTCTAGGCGATAAATGAGTACGTGCCAAATAGGATCACACACCCCCCCCCCCCATTCAAATACTTTCAGACCTAGAGAAAAGTGCTGGGAGGGGCTCTGTCCACAGTGCACTCAGTCACTTTTCCTGTAGGTACATCAGAGATGACACAGAAGGAGCAACAGATTACCTAGGGACTACGACTTCTGTCTACACCTCTCTTTCTTCTTCCCCTCCCCAGAGCAACTAAGAGTTCCCCAACAGCTACATCAGGGTACCAAAGAGACTGAGAAATTAGAGGTAGCAAGAGAGGTCAAAGATTTTTTTTTCCTTCCCAGGGTGGATGTTGAGAGGGGATGTGATGGGGGAGAAGTGGAGAGTTGGGAATAGGAGAAAGATTCCTTGCTACACAGGTTTAGGAGGCCAGGAGCCCAGAGATGAAAATCTTGGAACAAAGAGCAGAAAGCCCTGCCAGGGGTGTTCCCAAGGCCAGCAGCCCAGTCAGACACCTTCCCGGGCCACAAAAGCTACGAGAAGCCGCTGCGCAGCCTGTGTGGGGGAATAACTGTTTTAGAGCAGAGACGAAACCCACGACTTCCCCACTTTCTCAAAAACAATCTCCCACCACATCCTAGTCCCAAGGAGGCTCTGCCAAGGATTAGAAATAAAGAATTAATGTTGAAACCTACAGGGATGATCCGTCTATAAAAATAATTGTTTATTCAGGATTCTTTAAAAATGGAATGTCCAAGGTCAACTGTTTTAAAAGGTTGGCTCAGCTGTATAAGACCACAGTAGATACTTCTGTGGTTTTAAGACACAGAAGTCTGGCTTTGAAAACTAGTCCTTTGGTGTCTTTCTCTTTCTTTTTCCTCCTGGTGGAAGTAGTTTAGCTTTTCTACTCTCTATTGCCGAATCCCAAGACTGCTCAAGGTTTGGTTCGACTTAATTCAGAAGCAGAACAAAACTCTCTCTTCCCGTGGGGCAAAGACTCTGGTCTCAGCCTCCTTCACTGGTTCAGGATCCTTTGAGCCCCCACACAATTCGAATCCTGTCAGGCCAATGCTGAGCCACTCCCCCTACTACCAAAAAATGCCATTTAAAGCCAAATCAAAACCAAACAAAAGATGGGGTTTTTAATCAGAAAAAGAATCCTTTTAATTTGTATAATTTATTAGAAGCCTCTTAGGAACTATATTTAAGCCAGATATCTACATAAGTTACAACAGAAAAAGACTGACGCTGCAAATACCAAACTGCCAAATAATATACACAGATTTGTCTTGGCCCATAAAAAATATGATGGGCTGGGGATGGGGACGGGGACTGGTTTTCTTGTTTTTGCTTTTTACAACAAAATGTACAGATTACTAAAAACTAAGTGTTTAGTCCAACTTTTGACAGCGTTTTACAACTACAAGTTCACATCAAACATAAAACGATTTTAACCAGGGCCGGTCTCAGCTGAGCCTGGGTGGCCAGAGGGGGCAGGAGGGGGCATTTCCTTTGTGTCAGTGGCAAGTGGGTTCCGTCTTTTCCTTTCCCCAGCCCCCTGTCGCCCCTTCAAAGAAATCCCGGTATTTACAAGCGAGTCCACTTTCCTGGCACGGTGTACCCAGAGTGAAGATTTCGATCTTAAGTGTCCAGAGCCATGTCAGCGTAGAGCCGTCTCCAAACTACATCCCGCCCGAGCGTGGGAAACCCATTTGAATCACCCCAAAGACACCCCCAAAGCGGTTCTTGTTATGTCCTTCTCTGTTTAAAGACTCCTTAGAAGAATTGGATTCGCTTGGTTGTTTTATTTTCTTAAAAAAAAAAAAAAAATCCTGCACATTTTAGAAAAAAAAAGGAAAGAAAAGAAAGACGTCCAGCAGTTTGGTCTTTGTGTTTTTTCCGTTGGTCTCAACGGGACAGGTTCTTAAGAAAAGTCGAAGCGCGGGGTATAGCGGCTGGTTGGTGGTGTGTGACCGGGCAGGAGGGGAAGCGATGAGGCAGAGCGCTGGGCTAGGCCGGCCCGGCGTGCTCTCACCAGGTCCGACCGTATAGCAAGGTGGAGCACGACATGGTGCCGTAGTCCGAGCCCGAGGAGTTCAGGTGGGGCAGACTGGAGACCTGGCCCTGCAGCGCCGCGGGGCTGGCGGCGTGGTGCGCCAGGTCCGGAGACTGGCCCGCGCTGCCCGGCTGGTGGCCCGGGTGGGCACCCAGGCCGGGGCCACCGCTGCCCACTGAGATGGCTGCCGCGGCCGCCTGAGCGGCCTGCGCCTGCTGCTGCGCCTGCTGCTGCGCGTGGCCTTGCAGGCTGGCGGCGCCCGGCGCGGGGGCGCCCGCCTGGCAGGGTTTGCCGTCTTTCACCAGGACCGGCACGGCCACGCGGCGCGGGGACTGCTGCTGCGCTTGCTGCTGCTGCTGCTGGCACCCCGCGCCCCCGCCGCCGCCGCCGCTGTCCTGCTGCAGTTGCTGCTGGGCCGCCTTGTCCTTGGCTTGGCGCTTCATCTTGTAGCGGTGGTTCTGGAACCAGATCTTGACCTGCGTGGGCGTCAGGTGGATCATGCTGGCCAGGTGCTCGCGCTCCGGCGCGGACAGGTACTTCTGTTGCTTGAAGCGTCGCTCCAGCTCATACACCTGCGCCTGGGAGAAGAGCACCCGGCGCTTCCGGCGCGGTGCGCTTGGCAGCGGGGCCATGTTCTTGCTCACGTCCCCCAGAGAGCCCAGGCCGCCCATGCCGCTCATGTTCATGCCGCTCGCCGGGCCCATGAAGCGGGAGACTGTAAGCGACAAACGCATAGCGTCGGCAGGGGCCGGGCCGGGCCAGACCCCCTCTGCCGCCTGCGCCCTTGGCCAGCCCGGCCCGCCCCGACGGTGCCCTTCTCACCTAGGTCGCCTCCACCCTGAGAGGCCCAGCCGCGGCGGTCGCCGGCGCCTGCCTCGAGGCCGCGCCGTCGAGGAGGTTTACTGGAGAGCTCCCCGCCTCAACCCCGGCTACCTCCCTCAGTCTCGGTGCTTTACCCAAAAAAGCAGAGCGGAGAAAGCCTTCCCCGTTCCTTTCCGGATTCGTGGGGTTAGCCGGCAGCAAACTGGGCTCAGGTCCGGAGCTGGGGTCTAACGGTAGACCCCCAGCTTGGGGAGCTTGGGAGAGGGAGGTGTTCACTTTTGAAAGATTGAGACCCCAGACTCTTTATGCCTTGGCCACTGTTTCCTGTCAGCCCGGTGAGGGCACTGGCTCTGCCCATTTAGAATCCCGCCTGGAGCCGCGCGCCCTCCCACCTGCCTAGCCTGGAGAGTGGGCCAGGCCCCGGGCCTGAGCGCGTCCCAGCAGGGCACCCTCCCTCCCGGCCAGGCCGCGCCTCTCCAAGCTCTGCTCATCCCGGTTCTCTTAGCTGGGGGGGACGCCTGTCTCCGCGCTCTCCCGCGTCGGAGCAGAGCGGCCAGTTGGCCGCATCTGGCAAACGCCAAATACCAGCTCCTGCCCTCAGGACCCCAGGGCTACCGAGTCCCTCTTCTTGGACCCCTCAGCTCAACCAGGGCAGACTCCCCAGCTCCTACACCCGACTCCTTGGCGCCACTGCCCGGCCGCCCACCCCTGATGCCCAGCGCGCAGCCGGCAGGCGCCGCGCCTTCCCGGCAGGTCTTCCCCGCGCCTCCTGCGCTCAACCCGCGGCCCCGCAGTGGGGCGGCCTCACTTACTGGCGGGGAAGCGCGGGTCTGGGTTGGCGCCGTACCATCCGGGGCCCGAGGCGCTGTTCCGCATGGTGTCCTGGTACGGCGGCAGCTCGCTCATGTTGCCCAGGTTGCCGTTGCAGTAGCCCCCCACGGCGGAGTGCGAGAGCTGGGGCACCCCCGCCGCCGTCATGTGGTAGGCGGCGGTGACTGCGCCGTGGTGCCCCACGGCGTGCTGCTGCATGGCCGCGGCCGGCGGTGCCGCCTGGCCCTGCCTGTAAGCCGCCAGCGGAGCCCCGAGGCCGCCGCCCTCCATGCCCACTTTCTTGTAGCTTTCCTCCAGGGGACTCAAGATGTCAGACACTGAGAACGGAGTCGTGTGCTTTGGACTCATCGACATGATTCGGCGGCGGCTGGAGGAGGAAGGAAGAGGAGGAAAAAAAAGGGAGAGGGGGAAGGCGAAGCCTCGCTGCTTTTTTTTTTTTTTTTCTCCCTTTGCCAAATATTCTGGTGTTACCTTAACGCCGATCTTGTTGGATGTACACGTAACCGAGTGGACCGAGTCCGCCTTAATTGGCTTGAGTGGAGGCTCGGGGGCTGCCTCGCGTTTGTTTTAGCCCGGCGCCAGGTTTTAGGCAGCCACCAGAGGCGGGGCGTAAGCGCTAAAGCAACAAGACAATAGAAGCCTACATCTTGCCCGAGATAATTAGCTTACATGCTGATGACAAGGTAAACACCTTTAAGTTTCACTTGTCAGGATTTTTAGGTCTCAAAGAGGGAGAGAGAGAGACAGAGAGGCAGAGACGCGACCCAAAGCATTTCTCCCCCGGACCCCCTACCCTCATTTTTGTGGGGTACGCTGGCGCGCGGGAGGGGGGGTGCGGAGGGGGGGAGGAAAAGGAGGAGGGAACCGAGAGAGGGGAGGGCGAGAGGTGGGATGGGGACTAGCCGAGGAGGAGGAGGGCTGCTGGGGAGGAAGGAAGGTGAATGCTGCTTTGCAACCAACTTGCGGAGTTACAAAGTGAACCACTTTCCCATTCGGTCGGGGCTCCCGGGGCGGGGACAGGGAATGGGCCGAGGACGGGGTGGGGGTTTCACCTGAGCCTGCCGGGGCCGCTCCTCCCTCCCGCCGCGGCCTCCCAGCCCCGCGCCTTCCCACTGCCTCCGGACCACATCTGGCTTCGCGGCGCCGAGCCCCAGTCGCCACCAAGGAAGCTCGGGAGTCAGGGGCCGCACCCCGGGGCCGCACTGTTGGTCTGCTTGTCTGTCAGTCTGTCTGCCTCTTCTGCCGCCGTCAGAAGGACACCTCTGCTCCCCGCCCCCTTTCCCCCCTACCCGAGAGAGAATCCCAGCGGGCGGAGGGGGCGCTGAGCTAGGGGGGGATCGGCTGCCGCCGAGAGGCTGTCCCAGATCCCCGCGCCCCCCCTTCTCCCCAGCTCAGGGTCTTCTCAGAGGCCCAGGGCCTTCGGCCTCATGCCCACCCCGCCCCCTCAACCCCCACGCGGCTATGCTTCCCCACCCCCACCCCCAGCTAAGGCAAGGACCCACCACTGGCCGCCCGAGCTGAGAAGCTGCGGGAATTCATGCGAAGGGACATCGCTGAAGTTGCTCCACCTCGAACAAACCTGGTGTCCCCGACCCTCGCCCATCGCCCAGACACGGGCAGGTCTGGGACGGGAGCTGACTTTCCGAGGACATCACAGCCCCGCACCCCAGCCCGGGGTCACATAGTTTTCCCCCCTCAGATGCTTCAGGGAGGCCTCGGGGAGGGAGCGGCGTGAGAGTCAGCTCGCCTGTTGCCGGCTGGGACGGAGCCTGAACCCGGCTGGACGAGCCGGCCGGGAGGGGGCGAATCCCCAGGCGTGAGCAGCCCCGCGGGCGGGAGGCAGGGCTGAGGCTTCCCTCCACCCGGAGCTCAGTCATGCAAAAGTGCACTTGCTTCCCGGGAATAACCAAATATCTTTGTTTAAAGTGGCGGCGTAAATGGCCAGTCGCTTTGTGGCCACGCTGGATATTAGTAGATGAGGATCATTCTGTTTCAATTGGGCGCCTCTCAGCCGGCTAGCAAGAAACTGCTTAGGAGGAAGTGGGTTTCCTCTCTGCGCGTTCCCAGGCTTCAAGTGTGAACCCCGCGCCTTGAGGGTCCTTGGGCGCCTGGAGAGGAGGAGCTGTAGGCTGCGCTTTCCGAGCGGGCGGGCGGGCCGGAGGCATCCGCCGCGAGGCTCCGGCCAGGCCCTGGCCTCCAGCGGAGTGGACCACGGAGCCAAGCCCTCCGCCGAGCAGATCCTGAGACCCGCTCCGACTTTTCCTCTTGGATTTTAAACGTTTTATTTTTACTCTTTTCTCTTTGGCTGTTTCAGCCTCCTTCGCGCTAGGGGTTGGGAGGGCGGAGCGCTCCCTGGTCGGGCAGGGGCCGCCAAGACACTGCGGGGGCCGGTTAAGGAGGCTTCTCGATTTGGGTTTCTGTTTTCATATTTTCTTTCCCTTCCTTGTAGAGGAGCTCCTGATGATGAAAAGGCGCTTTTGAACGATTTAATTCAGCAGGTTAGATGCCTTTTCCATTAATAGTGATTATACTAAGGAAACTTGTTTATTGGCTCATTTCAAGATTTCAATCTTCCCCTTGAGAACTGCACTCCCTCAATACAAAGCCAATTTACATGCTAACATTGTTTCCTTGCCACCTATATTCCTTAACAGGGGAGAGAAAGCTCAGGGCACCCCATCTCCTGCCTACAGCACAGGGCCATGTTTCCCAGCCCCCTTGGCCACTTTGGGGCAGGCAAGCAGGAATCTGAGGGTCCAGACAGCACTCCTCAGTTGTGCTGCGAAAGTCGGGTGCCAGGTCAGCTCATTGCGCTCCCCTCCAAGAGACTTCTCTGGGGGGCGCTCTCAAGAAGGACTCAGACTCCCATCGAGGGCGCCTTGGCCAAAGTGATGCCTACTTAGGCGAGGAGGGAAGAGGATGACTCTGGGTCCAAGTGAAAGGACAGAGGAAAACACTGTAGGGAGCAGACAAAACTGAATATAGGTCTTGTGTGCAGGCCAGACCCCAGCCCTGGGCCTGCGCCTCAACTAGGGTCTTTATGCCAAGGTGGGATGGGTCTCCGAGTCTCGAGTCTTCTCTCCTCCCTCTCCATTATTTTATATTATTACTAAATGTAAGAAACACTAGGTGTAGAACGTTGTAGTCTCTCCCGGTTTCAATGCCATTTAGAAATGGAGGTCATTCTTCACCAGGTTTTTGTAAGATCCAGGTAAGATAGGGCACATGAAAGTACTAGCTGGGTGAATCTTCCGCAGTCCTTGAGCCATGCCTCCTCCGCATTCGTAGCCTCGCAGCTTTCAGCTCCGAGGCAGGCACGTGGCTGACAGCTCCCCGCCCCCACCTCAAGCTTACTGTGGGGAAAGCTACCTTGTAGGTAGCTGGCAGGCGTTGGGTTAGGGCGCTGAGCGGGAGCGGGGGCTCGAGGGAGGGAGTGGAGGGTAAGGGTCCCTGCTCCCCCCTCCTCCCCGCCGCAGCCGAGATTGTGCTGCGCGCGCTAGCTCCAGATCTCGTCTGGACTTGGCCTGGGCCATCGCAGCATCTTGAGGCACCTGCCTCTTCTGCCCCTACACACACACACACACACACAGCTCCGCACCTTTCAGATGCGCTTCGCTGCCAATAATAAGCCGTCTTGTGGGGAAAAGGCGGATATCCTTATCTCCCTGCTGGTCCAAGTGAAAGAGAGTCCCTCACCTGGCCCCAACGCCTCTTTCTGACCAGAGGGTTCTCTTTTAGCCGGCCTCCCCACTCCCCCGACTCATCTCAAACCGGGCAGACCGCAGTTACGCCAGCAGTTTGTTTAGGGGATACTTGGGAACCCGAGTTCACCATGTAGGGCCCGCGCATCTTCCCTTATCTTTCAGCCAAGGTGGGGCGGTGGGGCAGGCTCAGAGCAAGGCGGATCTCAGGCCTCTCAAGTTTTCCCTGGGGCGGCCGCCGGTATCCGCCTCAATCTTCACCACGCTCTGCTTTGCGGCCTGCGGCTCAGACCGGGATCTAGGAGCTCTGTGGGTGCAGGCCCAGGCCGGGCCGGGGACTCGCGAAATCGCCTTCGGTCTTTGCTCACCACCCGCCCGGCCGAAGAGAAACGCCCTTCTTTCCCTCGTGTACCAGTTCTTTGAGAAGTTAGGACAGAGGGCTCATACAGAAGGCTAACACCGGCTCTACAGCTCTCACCAGGTTGGGGATGATGAAATAGGAACGCCTATTTTCTCCCCTCCCCCAGTTTTCTAATTTCCTTCATGGTCCTTCCGGCTTTCCCTAGGGCAGAAAGCGACCCTCTTTCTTGGTCGGGCTTATTCCGGATTATTTTGCCCGGAGTTACTGCAATTTGTGATTCATTCAACAAATAAATAGTGAGCTCTGTCCCAGGCTCCCTGCTACTTTGGAAAATTCAGCCTTAAATCAGCTAGATGCGGTTCCTACCTACACGAGCTTACAAATTAACAAATCCCTCAAATAATATGTAGCTCCTTTGTGACAAATACTACTTCTGGCTTCCACTGAGATAGACAGGGTTGTAAGGAAGGTTTGTGTGCGTGTGTCTGCACCATTTCCCGATCTTGAAGCGCTCAGGGGCGTGGGCAAAGCTCTGGAATATAAACTCAGAAGTCCTGGTTCCAGCCCGTTTTGCCACTTTCCAGCCAGGTGGTATGGCTCTTGTGGACGTCTGGAGCCTTAACCCTCAAGGCCAAAATATGCTAGGGTGTTGTTTGCAGCTCCCCCTCCCCCAAGGGCAAGTCCTTGCTTTATTTATCCTCCAGTCCTTCAGTGCCTCAAAAAATGTTGAATTAAGGAAATAAAGCATTTTAGCACCTGGTTCCTGGGCTGCAAAAATGGTCATAACCTGTCCGATGTAGCTCTCAGGTTGTGCTAGGCATGCACGTGAGTCTGTGAACTGTAAAACTCGCTAGCACACGGAAGGGGTTATTACTTCTGGTTCTAAGCCTTGGGTTTCTAGGAACAGTCTCTTGGCATGAAGCTCTCGACCCCTCGTCTGCTCCCGAGCCCAGACCCGAGGCGGGCGAGTCTTCCTTAGCCAGGCGCAGACTCCCGAGCCAGGCTGAGCTGGGTTCCGGGTGCCGTCGAGGCAACCCCGCCCAGGGAGCAGAAAGGAGGAACGCAGCCGAGCGCTGGGGGTCGCTGGTCTCCAACTCGGAGGTGCGAGGAACCGAGGGAGGATCGGGGGCCCCCTGGGGCGGGGGGGGGGGGCGTCTTCCTCTCCCTGAGGGATCTCACAGGGCCCCTCAGCCCCCTTTCCCCAGGCACCACAATCGAGAACCTCTGGAGAATCTGCGCAAAGCCCCAGGGCGCGGCAGTCTGGCGGCTTTCCGCAGGAGGATTTCGCAGACGTGGGGAGAAGGAGAAATCTGGAGATTTCTCTATTGCTCTCCATCTCTCCTTGACCATCTAGGGTCTTTGAGGGGAGCCTTCCTACTCTCTTCAACCGTGGCCTTTGGGCAGGTCGTGAGGGCAGGAGAGAGGAGGTGGATGACCCTTGGACGTCCCGGCGAGGTTCCCGTGCAGCCCTTCCCTGCACACCACTTGGCCTTCTGGGGTGGGAATGGGGGGCGAGTTTGCGCCTGTGAAGGCCAGCACCTGCCAGGAGACCAGGAGACTCCCACCCTCAGGTCTTTGGTGTCAGAGAAACCTCTCCTGTCAGGTCTGGCCCTCCTGAAGTCGACACCAGTGGTCTTGAAACCCTCCTATGTTCCTATTCAATCCTAGATTCAACTTACGTCAGGGCCCCTAACCTCTCCACTAACTCCGGGGGCGCCCCCTGGCGGGAAGGAGTCTGGGGTAAGGAGAGAATTTGGGGTCTGGTTTACAAAGCGTGGGATGGGGGAGGGGGGGGCGGTCCCAGCGCTAGCAGCACCCTTTGAACGGAGGATAACCGAGATGCTGTAGGTGGGATGTGGGGGGCGCGGGCCTGCAGCTGCTTGGACACTCCGCAAAGCCGATGCAGGGCGCGGAGGAGTGCACTCAGGAGTGAACCTGAGCTCCACATCGAAGCGGCTTCCGTTTCTTCCCATTTCTTCCCATTTCTTCGTTACTCTTTAAAGGCCTCGGAACAGGCGAGAGAGAGGATGGTGGTGATCCCACTACATTCTGGACCGACACGGGAAGCCCCCTACTAAGCTTCCCTTAAAAGGGAGAGGGACACTCGCGGACTCGCTCTGGGGCGCGGGCAGCTCGAAGGAAAGTTTTGCAGTTGCTGCGGAGACTTGAGACCAGAAAGACATTTGGGAAGGATCCTCGTGGCGGCACCGCTGATTCGCCCCCAGGCTCGGTATGCAGCCGCAGTCAGCTTTAGATGGCCGAAACCCGCAGCCTTTTCCACCTTCTGTCTCCCAAACAAACCGCAGCCCCAGCGGTGTGCTCCAGTGGGCTTTGGGCTTTCGCGTTTCCCGCGGAGTCACCAGTAGCGCTGGGGTTCCTTTCTCTGGTCCTTTCTCCTCTCCAACTTCCCACCATTTCCCCGCCCCCAACACTTGGCTCAGGCAGTTTCGGGGAGCCGAAGCACCAACCCCAGGCGCTCTCGGGGAGACGTCTGCATCCCGGGGTTTTTCCGGGACCTGACCACGCGGGCTTCCCCTTCGCGCCCCAGGACTCTAGGTCTGTCTCTGACGGTAGCAAACCGAGACGATCCGCAGCGCCCTCTTCCGTCCATCGGGAGAACTGTATCCTCAGGGCTGTCCTGGGGACGCTTTGTCACTGGGGATGCTTTGTTACTGTGGATAGTTCCGCCCAACAAGACTGACTGGTCGTGTCCAGAGACTGATAGTGGTTCGTCCGCTACGAATTTGTCTACCTTACTATTCACAGTATTATCTATCTGACCATATGTCTGGTTGCCAAAGCCGTTGCAATGTAGGTTAAAAACGACCCTTGGAATCACCCAGCCTCAATGCACCCAGTGCTTGAAAGGATCATGGAAGGCGCTTTGATACAAAAAGCCCTCCTCTTGTTAAGTTTTGCCTGGGAAGCTCGTTATGAAAACTCCCCCTCCATGCACGACGGCAGCTGGACACATATTTGGTGGCCAGTGAAGAGGCTTGAAGTTTCTGCATGTCTGAAACCTGTAGAAAGCAGTGGTCCTACTAACTGTTGCAGCTTAATATACTGCAACAGGTGCTTAGGGCCTAAAAAATACTGGAGCAAGAATACCCTATACTAGGGTGGGCGCTTCCCCTCCCCAACCTTCTAATCTCTGACACAAACAGCTAGCCAGGCTTTCTCCCCTATTATTCTCCTCTCCTTGGACTCTTGTTAAGACTGGATCCTCTCCATCACTCCCTATGTACCTAAATTACTCTGCTTTCATTTTTTCCATTTATCCAGAGTATCATTATTCACACCTCTGTAACTCAGTCCTGCCCTTCTTTTTATTAATAAAAAGCCCAATTGCCTACTGGCTAAAGCCAGATACACAGTAGGAGCTCAACATCCTGGTAGACTAAATGGATGAACCTTTATTGCACTTCTCTGTTACACTAAGACAATTTACCCTAGTTGAATGATTTCATAATTGTTTCATATGCATTTGTATTCTCTTTTTCAGCCAGACTGTAGGGTCTTTGATTTTAAAAGGGCCATGCCAGACACTTAACATGTCCCCAGAAATATGTCCCATGTGCTGCAGCATTTGTTACTGTTAACTCTCTTCAAAATTATCTCATTGGCTTTAGAGTCACCACTCAGTCATTGTTATCGTCCTCTGTCTCTGGCCATTCCCTCTCCCTTGTTGGACTTTCTGCTCATACTGTATACCCATCTCATGGTTTCAACTGCCACCGATTGCTGACGGTTCCCAAATATGTACATGCTACGTGCTAAGTTGCCTCAGTTATGTCCTACTGTTTGTGACCCAATGGACTGTAGCCCACCAGACTCTGTCCATGGGGCTCTCCAGGCAAGAATACTGGAGTGGGTTTCTGTACCCTCCTCCAGAGGATCTTCCCAACCCAGGGATCGAGCCCATGTCTCTTAGGTCTCCTGCATTGACAGGTGGATTCTTTACCACTGGCTCCACCTGAGAAGCCCATCCTTAATATGTACCTCTAGCCAATCTCTCTCCAGAGCTTCAGGCCTATATCTTAAATGGTTTATGTCCTTATGTGAATACATATCTCAGTCTGAACTCATAACTGTGCCAACTTGCTTCACATTCTGCATTCTTGGTTTAGGTGAGCAGTATGAACATATCTGCACCGCCCCCCCCCTCCAAGCTCACAAACCCCCCAAAGCTTGTGTTAGTCTTCTTGGGCTGCCATAACAAATACCATAGACTGACTGGCTTCAATAACAGAAATTAATTTCCTCACAGTTCTGGAAGCTGGAAAGTTCAAGATCAAGGTTCTGCAGAGTTCACTTTCAGGGGAAGACTCTTCCTGGCTTACATCCAGTTCCTTCCCACCAGGTCCTCACATGGTGGAGAGAGATTTCCATTTACTCCTCATCTTAGAAGGCTATAGTTCTATGGGGTCAGGGTCCCACCTTAGTTAACATATTTAACATTAATTACCTCCTAAATACCCTATCTCTAGATGTAGTCACATCAAAGGTCAGTGCTTCAACATGTGAATTTAGAGGAACAAAATTCAGTCTAAAGCAGCTTCCAAGCCAGATATCCGACTATGTACCTTTTCCTCTTCCTTATCCACTTGGTCCTAAAGCTACATCAATTCCATATCTGAATTGTCTCTCAGATCCAGCCCCACTTCTTCATTACCAGTTCTTCTCTTTTACTGCCTTCCTCAACAGGGTCCATCATCTGCTGCCAAATCACTGAGCTCTTGTCTCTACCATCAGGCTCCCTCTAGTCTGCTTAAGCCCTCTCTGCTACTCATGGGCTTCCCAGGTGGTGCCAGTGGTAACGAACCAACAGGCCAATGCAGGAGACATGAGATATGGGTTCCATCCCTGGGTTGGGAAGCTCCCCTGGAGAAGGGCACAGCAACCCACTCCAGTATTCTTGTTTGGAGAATCCCATGAACAGAAGAGCCTGGTGGGCTGTAGTCTGTACGGTCACAAAGAGTTGTTCACGACTGAAGTGACTTAGCGCAGCACTGCACCAGAGCCTACTCCACAAACCTGTCCATAGGACAGAGGCCAGCCTCGGTCTCCAGACTAATTTCTTCCTGCCTACTACCTGCCCCTTTACATTCTACTATCTCTAAACTTTTCACAGTCTTATTCATTTTATATAGCTTTATGAGGTATAACATACAATAAACTGCACATGTGTACAGTGTAAAATTAGATGTTTTGATGTAGGTATACACCTATGGAACCATGATGACAAGATAATAAACATGTATAACACCCCCCAAAGTTTCTCATGACTCTTAGAGTAAGCCTTCTCTTTTATTCCTCCCTGTTCTCATATTGATGACTAGGCAAGCAGACTAGTGGCTTTCTGTCCCTATAGGTTAGTTATCATTCTCTAGAATTATATATAAATGGAACCAAACAGTATGCAGTCTCTTTTATCTGGCTTTTTTCACTTAGTGTAATTATTTTGAGATTCATCAATGTTGCTATATGCATCTATAGGTTGGTTTATTATTACTGCTTATTGTTGTTGTTATCATTGCTGAGTAATAATCATATCGATATATGTGCTTTATCTGTTCACCTATGGATGGACATTTGGGTTATTTCCAATTTGGGGCTATTACAAAAAAGATATTAAAAACATTTATGTTACACATGATGTTTTCATTTGTCTTAGGTAAATACATAGGAGTGGAATAGCTGGGTGAGATGTCAAAATGACATCTTTTGTCACTGAGCATGATGTTAACCATAGGTTGTATGTAGATGCCATTTAACAGTTTAAAGGAGTTCTTTTCTGTTCCTATTTGCTGGAGAGTTTATGTCAGGAATGGATGCTGGATTTTGTCCAGTGCTTTTACTGTATCTCTTGAGATAAGACCATTTGACTTTTCACTTTTGGTCTGTTAATCTGTTGCATTACATTAATTGATCTTTGAATGTTAAACCAATCTTGCCTTTCTGTGATAAATTCTACTTGGTCATCATTTGTTACCCATTTTATATGTTGCTATATTTAATTTGTTAAATGTTACTTAAGAACTTTTGTATCTATGTTCATGAGCACATTAATCTATAGTTTTCTTGTAATAGTTTTGTCTATTTTTAGTTTCAGAGGCTGGCTATACAGAACAAGTTGAAAAATACTCCTTCATCTTCAGTTTTCCAGAAGAATTTGTGAAGAACTTGTATGTCATCCTCAAATGCTTGAATGTTTGGTAGACATCACCAGTGAAGTCATCTGGCCTGAACTTCCTTTGTGGAAAGATTATACATGTGTATTATGAAAACAGATATTCGAATTACCTATTTCTTCCTGAATGATCTTTGTTTGGTAGTTTGTGTCTTTCAGTGAATGTATCCATTTCATATAAGTTGCTTAAGTAAAATTATTCATATAAGCTATTTCCTTATTGTTCTTTTAATATCTGTAGGGTTTATAGTTATGTCATCTCCTCTTTTATTGTTATTGGTAACTTGTGTCTTCCCTCCATCTCTCTTTTTTGAAGAGTCTATCAATTTTACTGATCTCAAAGACTCCACTCTTGGGTTCATTGATTTCCTTATACTGATTTTGTGTTTCCCATTTCAATGATTTATTCTCATATTTTATTATTTCTTTATTCTGCTAACAGTATGCTTTCAGTTTCTTAACATGGAAAATGAGGTCACTGTGATCACTCACCTAGAGCCAGACATCCTGGAATGTGAAGTCAAGTGGGCTTTAGGCAGCATCACTACGAACAAAGCTAGTGGAGGTGATGGAATTCCAGTTGAGCTATTTCAAATCCTGAAAGATGACACTGTCAAAGTGCTGCACTCAATTTGTCAACAAATTTGGAAAACCCAGCAGTGGCCACAGGACTGGAAAAGGTCAGTTTTCATTCCAATCCCAAAGAAAGGCAATCCCAAAGAAGGCTCAAACTACTGTACAATTGCACTCATCTCACACGCTAGTAAAGTAATGCTCAAAATTCTCCAAGCCAGGCTTCAGCAATTCGTGAACCGTGAACTTCCAGATGTTCAAGCTGGTTTTAGAAAAGGCAGAGGAACCAGAGATCAAATTGCCAACATCTGCTGGATCATCGAAAAAGCAAGAGAGTTCCAGAAAAACATCTATTTCTGCTTTATTGACTATGCCAAAGCCTTTGGCTGTGTGGATCACAATAAACTGTGGAAAATTCTGAAAGAGGTGGGAATACCAGACCACCTGACCCACCTCTTGAGAAACCTATATGCAGGTCAGGAAGCAACAGTTAGAACTGGACATGGAACAACAGACTGGTTCCAAATAGGAAAAGGAGTATGTCAAGGCTGTATATTGTCACCCTGCTTATTTAACTTCTATGCAGAGTATATCATGAGAAACGCTGGGTTGGAAGAAGCACAAGCTGGAATCAGGATTGCTGGGAGAAATATCAATAACCTCAGATAACGCAGATGACACCACCCTTGTAGCAGAAAGTGAAGAAGAACTAAAGAGCCTCTTGATGAAAGTGAAAGAGGAGAGTGAAAAAGTTGGCTTAAAGCTCAACATTCAGAAAACTAAGATCATGGCATCTGGTCCCATCACTTCATAACAAATAGATGGGGAAACAGTGGAAACAGTGGCAGACTTTATTTTGGGGGGGGCTCCAAAATCACTGCAGATGGTGATTGCAGCCATGCAATTAAAAGATGCTTACTCCTTGGAAGGAAAGTTATGACCACCCTAGATAGCATATTAAAAAGCAGAGACATTACTTTGCCAGCAAAGGTCCGTCTAGTCAAGGCTATGGTTTTTGCAGTGGTCATGTATGGATGTGAGAGTTGGACTGTGAAGAAAGCTGAGCACTGAAGAATTGATGCTTTTGAACTGTGGTGTTGGAGAAGACTCTTGAGAGTCCCTTGGACTGCAAGGAGATCCACCCAATCCATCCTAAAGGAGATCAGTCTTGGGTGTTCATTGGTAGGACTGAAGCTGAAGGACTGAAGTTGAAGCTGAAACTCCAATACTTTGGCCACCTCATGCAAATAGTTGACTCATTGGAGAAGACCCTAATGCTGGGAGGGATTGGGAGCAGGAGGAGAAGGGGACGACAGAGGATGAGATGGCTGGATGGCATCACCAACTCGATGGACATGAGTTTGAGTAAACTCCGGGAGTTGGTGATAGACAGGGAGGCCTGGCATGCTGCGATTCATGGGGTCTGATTCATTCATCGGACACGACTGAGCAACTGAACTGACTGACTGACTAATGCCTATGGTACAGGTCCAATAATATAAAAATTGCCCTAGAAAATCTTATAAAATGGTAACAAAAATTTGTGTATGTAACTTGATACAATAATTTTTATGCATATTAAAATTTGAGAACTACTGAGCTAGACAAAAAGGATAATTTGAGAAAATTCTCTAAGCAATGAGTGGACATTCATATGATCCTGCTATGGAAATAACTACAAAATTAGGAGATATAAATGGAGGGGCAGTAGAGAATTCTTAAAACTCCCTATTTGTCTAGGCTGTGACTTCTCTTGTGTTTTAGTCTGTAAAGTGAAGTGAAGTGAAGTGAAAGTCACTCACCGTGTCCAATCTTTGTAACCCTTTGGAATTCTCCAGGCAAGAACACTGGAGTGCATTGCCTTTCCTTTCTTCAGGGGATCTTCTGAACCCAGGGATCAAACCCAGGTCTCCCGCATTGCAGGTAGATTCTTTACCAGCTGAGCCACAAGGGAAGCCCAAGAACACTGGAGTGGGTAGCCTTTCCCTTCTCCAGGGGATCTTCCCAACCCAGAAATCAAACTGGGGTCTCCTACATTGCAGGTGGATTCTTTACCAACTGAGCTTTCAGGGAAGCCCTTTAGGCTGTGACATGCTGGCAATCAATCAGCTCTGCTACTTACTAGCTATATAATCTTCAGCAATTCAGTTAACCTTTCTGAACCTTGGTTTCCTCGTCTATAAAAATTGGGAACCGTTCTCTTGGAATATGAATGCCAAATTGCCTGGAACATTTCTTAGGATATTGCAGAAGAGAGGGTCCAGGACTTTCCATTTATCTAAGAGTATTCCGCAAGCTTTGTTCTCAAAAGACCCAGGCAAACTCATTTCTGATTGGTTTAGATTCAATCTATATTCTCCCAAAACTTAAAAAAAAAAGAGTTTTATTTAGTTATTTCTTTTTGGCTGCACTGGGTCTTTGTTGTCGCACACTGGTTTTCTCTAGTTGCAGCAAGCAGGGGCTGCTTTCCAGTTGTGGTGCTTGGGCTTCTCGTTGCAGTGGCGCCACTTGTTTCAGAGCATGGGCTCTAGGACATGAGAGCTTCAGTAGTTATGGTACGTGGCTTCAGTAGTTGAGGCTCCTGGGCTCTAGAGCACAGGCTCAATAGTTGGGGCACAAGGGGCTTAGTTGCTCCATGGCATGTGGGATCTTCCCAGATCAGGGATCAAACCTGTGTCTCCTGCATTGACAGATGGACTCCTCACCCCTGAACCACCAGGGAAGCCCCAATACTTTGTTTTTAAAGGGAGCAACTTAAACACATGGTAACTTTTTGAAAACTTAAGAGTTTCCTGCTCACTTTCCCAAAAGAATGCAACTTGATGGATGATTTATAAGAGACCTTGGGCAACAGAAGAATAACCATGATCATGACAATTACATCCTGGAAAAGGCTTAAAATAACGATTATAGAATGTCTAGCTCTGATATATACCACCTGCTATTCTGGAAACAATCAGGGGCAGGTCTATCATTTCCATATAGGATACAATGAGAGAAAATCCTGTGTGCCTTCAGGCAGATGGGAGGCAGGGCCAAGGAACTATACTTACACAAGGTAGTAAAAATAAACTTTGCCATATCAAAAGCTGGAAGGAGTTTTTAGAGATTGTTGGGAAATAGGTGAGGCCCTGCCAAGGCTTCTCACTTTTTGCTGTCCTTGGAAACAATGGAAGCCAGAAAATTGTGGAGCAACATCTTTAAAACATTGCAAGAAAAAAATACTGCACACCTATAATTCTACACCCAATGAAAATATCTTCGGAAAATGGAGATTAAAATAAAGACATTTTCAGATATGCAGAAGCTGAAATAATTTATCACCATCAGACCTGCACTACAAAATATGTTCAAATTATTCATGCAGGAGGGAAATAATACCAGGTGGAAGTATGGATCTACTGAAGAGCACGCGAAATAGTAACTATGTGTGAAATAGGAAAGTCTTTTTCCCTTAGTATTTAAACCTCATTAAAAGATAATGGACTGTGTAAAACAAAGGCAATAAACATTTACTGTGGCGATTATGATATACTTAGTAAAACATATGATGACAACAGCGTAAAGGCTAGAAAGTGAAGGGCTGGAAGTATGCATTTGTGAGGTTCTTATACTACACATAAAGTGGTATATCATTTGAAAATAAACTGCAGTAAGTTAAATCTTATATCAGCTACTGAAATAACACAACAAAAATTATAGCTAAGAAAGCCAAAAGGAGGAGATAAAATGGAATCATAGAGAATACTCATTTAATCCAAAAGAAGACCAAAAGAGGGAAAGGGGAACAAAGGAGCAGTCTCAGATAAAATACAAACAGTAAGATGGTCAATTTAGCCCCAACAATAGCGATAATCACATTAAATGCAATTGCTCTAAATACGGCAATTAAAGGCAAAAATTGTGGAGTTGGACTAAAAGGAAGACTCAACTATATGCTGCTGACAAGAAACCACATAACTATAAAGGCTAAAAGTAAAAGAAGGATAATAGATATATGATGCTAATACTAATCAAAGTAAAGCCATAGTAATATCAGAAAAAGAAGAGATCAGAACATGGAATAATACCAGAGATTTAAAACGTTCATTTCATAGGGTTAAAATGTTGAATTCAAGAGGACATAACAATCCAAAATCCAAAATTTTATGAACCTAATAACACAGCTTCAAAATACATGAAGCAAGAGCTGATAGACCTGTAAGGAGAAAACCCAATTTTATAGTTGAAGATTTCAATACTGCTCTCTTAATAATTGATAGAACAAGTAGCTGGAATAACAGTAAGAACACAGAAGATTTAAATAATACTATGAAGCAAACTGACCTAATTGACTTGTATAGAACACTCTACTCACCTTTAACAGAGTAAACATTCCTTTCAAATGTACTCATAGATTTACCAAGAGAAACCATATTCTGAGCCATTAAACGTCTCAATAAAAACAATTCGAGTCACACAAAGGAAGTACACTACTTTGACCACAGTCAAATCAAGAGTACACAGAATCACAGCATATTATAAGAGAAATCAGCAAGAGCAAGATCGCTGGGAAATCCTCAAATGTTTGGACATTAAAGAACATTAATCTGCGTAACCCAAGAGTCAAAGAAGAGTTCAAAACAGAAATTAGAAAATATTTTTAACTGATTTGAATAATGAAAGAAGAAATACAGCCTATCAAAATGTATAGGATACAGCTAAAGCAGTGCTTATAAGGGATATTTGTACTACTAAATGCCTATTTAGAAAAGAAGCTCTCTATAGTGGGCTGAATTGTGACTTCCAAAAAGATAATGTTCACATCCTAGTCCCAAGAACTTGTGAACATTACCTTATTTGGAAAAGGAATCTTTGCAGATATAATTAAGGATCTTGAGATGAGGATATCATTATTTGGGTAGGTTCTGAATGCCATTATAAGCATCTTTATAATAGAGAGGCAAAGAGAAGCACATTCAGAGGAGAAGTCCATCTGAAACAGAGACAAAGATTGTAGTAATGTATTCAGAAGCCAAGGAATGCCAGCAGTTATCAGGAGTTTGAAGAGGCAAGGAATTTCCCCTGGAGACCCTAGAAAGAACACAAACCTGTTAACCCCTTGATTTCAGACTTCTGGCCTGCAGAACTGTGAGAGTAAAAATTTTTATTCTTCTAAGCCTCCAAGTTTGTGGTAATTTTTTTTACAGCAACAAGAGGAAACTAATATAGTCTCAAATTCAGTTCAGTTCAGCTGCTCAGTTGTGTACAACTCTTTGTGACCCCATGAACTGCAGCACGCCAGGCCTCCCTGTCCATCACCAACTCCCGGAGTCCACCCAAACCCATGTCCATTGAGTCGGTGGTGCCATCCAACCATCTCATCCTCTGTCGTCCCCTCTCCTCCTGCCCTCAATCTTTCCCAGCATCAGGGTCTTTTCAAATGAGTCAGCTCTTCACATCAGGTGACCAAAGTATTGGAGTTTCAGTTTCAACATCAGTCCTTTCAATGAATACCCAGGACTGATCTACTTTAGGATGGATTGGGTGGATCTCCTTGCAGTCCAAGGAACTCTCAAGAGTCTTCTCCAACACCACAGTTCAAAAGCATCAATTCTTCAGGGCTCAACTTTCTTCACAGTCCAACTCTCACATCCATACATGACCACTGCAAAAACCATAGCCTTGACTAGACGGACCTTTGCTGGCAAAGTAATGTCTCTGCTTTTTAATATGCTATCTAGGGTGGTCATAACTTTCCTTCCAAGGAGTAAGCATCTTTTAATTGCATGGCTGCAATCACCATCTGCAGTGATTTTGGAGCCCCCCCCAAAATAAAGTCTGCCACTGTTTCCACTGTTTCCCCATCTATTTGTTATGAAGTGATGGGACCAGATGCCATGATCTTAGTTTTCTGAATGTTGAGCTTTAAGCCAACTTTTTCACTCTCCTCTTTCACTTTCATCAAGAGGCTCTTTAGTTCTTCTTCACTTTCTGCTACAAGGGTGGTGTCATCTGCGTTATCTGAGGTTATTGATATTTCTCCCAGCAATCTTGATTCCAGCTTGTGCTTCTTCCAACCCAGCGTTTCTCATGATATACTCTGCATAGAAGTTAAATAAACAGGGTGACAATATACAGCCTTGACATACTCCTTTTCCTATTTGGAACCAGTCTGTTGTTCCATGTCCAGTTCTAACTGTTGCTTCCTGACCTGCATATAGGTTTCTCAAGAGGTGGGTCAGGTGGTCTGGTATTCCCACCTCTTTCAGAATTTTCCACAGTTTATTGTGATCCACACAGTCAAAGGATTTGGCATAGTCAATAAAGCAGAAATAGATGTTTTTCTGGAACTCTCTTGCTTTTTCGATGATCCAGCAGATGTTGGCAATTTGATCTCTGGTTCCTCTGCCTTTTCTAAAACCAGCTTGAACATCTGGAAGTTCACAGTTCATGTATTGCTGAAGCCTGGCTTGGAGAATTTTGAGCATTACTTTACTAGCGTGTGAGATGAGTGCAATTGTGCAGTAGTTTGAGCCTTCTTTGGGATTACCTTTCTTTGGAATTGGAATGAAAACTGAACTTTTCCAGTCCTGTGGCCACTGCTGAGTTTTCCAAATTTGTTGGCAAATTGAGTGCAGCACTTTGACAGTGTCATCTTTCAGGATTTGAAATAGCTCAACTGGAATTCCATCACCTCCACTAGCTTTGTTCATAGTGATGCTTTCTAAGGCCCACCTGACTTCACATTCCAGGATGTCTGGCTATAGGTGAGTGATCACACCATCGTGATTATCTGGGTTGTGAAGATCTTTTCTGTACAGTTCTTCTGTGTATTCTTGCCACCTGTTCTTAATATCTTCTGCTTCTGTTAGGTCCATACCATTTCTGTCCTTTATCGAACCCATCGTTGCATGAAATGTTCCCTTGGTATCTCTAATTTTCTTGAAGAGATCTCTAGTCTTTCCCATTCTGTTGTTTTCCTCTATTTCTTTGCACTGATCACTGAGGAAGGCTTTCTTATCTCTCCTTGCTATTCTTTGGAACTCTGCCTTCAAATGAGAATATCTTTCCTTTTCTCCTTTGCTTTTCACTTCCCTTCTTTTCACAGCTATTTGTAAGGCCTCCTCAGACAGCCATTTTGCCTTTTTGCATTTCTTTTCCATGGAGATGGTCTTGATCCCTATCTCCTGTACAATGTCATGAACTTCCATCCATAGTTCATTAGGTACTCTGCCTATTAGATCTAGTCCCTTAAATCTATTTCTCACTTCCACTGTATAGTTTGACAGAATGTGGTCCACTGGAGAAGGGAATGGCAAACCACTTCAGTATTCTTGCCTTGAGAACCCCATGAACAATATGAAAAGGCAAAATGATAGGATACTGAAAGAGGAACTCCCCAGGTCAGTAGGTGCCCAATATGCTACTAGAGTTCAGTGGAGAAATAACTCCAGAAAGAATGAAGGGATGGAGCCAAAGCAAAAACAATACCCAGTTGTGGATGTGACTGGTGATAGAAGCAAGGTCTAATGCTGTAAAGAGCAATATTGCATAGGAACCTGGAATGTTAGGTCCATGAATCAAGGCAAATTGGAAGAGGTCAAACAAGAGATGGCAAGAGTGAACGTCGACATTCTAGGGATCAGCGAACTAAGATGGACTGGAATGGGTGAATTTAACTCAGATGACCATTATATCTACTACTGTGGGCAGGAGTCCCTTAGAAGAAATGGAGTAGCCATTATGGTCAACAAGAGAGTCCGAAATGCAGTACTTGGATGCAATCTCAAAAACGACAGAATGATCTCTTTTCGTTTCAAAGGCAAACCATTCAATATCATGGTAATCCAAGTTGGGTAATCTATGCCCCAACCAGTAATGCTGAAGAAGCTGAAGCTTCTTGAATGGTTCTATGAAGACCTACAAGACCTTTTAGAACTAACACCCCAAAAAGACGTCCTTTTCATTATAGGGGACTGGAATGCAAAAGTAGGAAGTCAAGAAATGCCTGGAGTAACAGGCAAATTTGGCCTTGGAGTACGGAATGAAGCAGGGCAAAGGCTAATAGAGTTTTGCCAAGAGAACACACTGGTCATAGCAAACACCCTCTTCCAACAACACAAGAGAAGACTCTACACATGGGCATCACCAGATGGTCAACACTGAAATCAGATTGATTATATTCTTTGCAGCCAAAGATGGAGAAGCTCTATACAGTCAGCAAAGACAAGACCGGGAGCTGACTGTGGCTCAGATCATGAACTCCTTATTGCCAAATTCAGACTGAAATTGAAGAAAGTAGGGAAAGCCACTAGACCATTCAGGTATGACCTAAATCAAATCCCTTATGACTATACCATAGGCATTACATGGGATCAATCCCTGGGTCAGGAAGATCCCCTGGAAGAAGTCATGGCAACCCACTCTAATATTCTTGCCTAGAGAATCCCATGGACAGAGGAGCCTGGCGTGCTACAGTCCATAGGGTCGCAAAGAGTTGGACATGACTGAAGTGACTTCATGCTTGCACCATAGGCATTATCACATTTAAAACCTAACAACCAAGGACCACACTGTCTTCTTCCCACTCTCCCACTGTGCTCTCTGATTTTTAACAAACAGGTTCCAGTCCCTTTGGGAAAATGTAGTAACAAGGAACACATTGTGGGGAAGAGCACAGTTATGTTTGTAAGACTTTACTTTCACCATTAAAAGGAGTGTGACTAATGTACCTAAGGAGTTTAAATTCTTTTTGGCAGTGAAGATGACTTTTTAAAGGATAAAGTTAAACACAGAGTTTATCTAAGAGAGCAGCTCCCAAATGTTACAGTATAAAATAATCATCTTAAAAGCTTGTTTAAGTGTATATTCTTGAATAGGAGTTCTGATTCTGGTAATGGAAAGTTAGCTTAACCAGACTAAGTCTCAGATAACAATAATAAACTCTTGACATTGCACACACACACACACAGATACACACATGTAATTATATTTGAAGGCATTGGAAAGTGATCAAAAGCAGGCAGAAACTGAAGGGGGTTCCAGTCCTTAATGGAAACACTCCCTGCATGAAAATCAAGTTAACCAGCCTATTTTACTGAGCACTACTCAGATCACACACAGGGCTGAAAAGCCCAGTGTTTTCAGATTGAGGTATTAGAGGATGAAGTCAGAGGCTGCAAAAACATCTGGAAAATTACATTAGAGAAATTTCAGGACAGAGGAACCTTGCAGAGGATTTGGGGTATGGAGAGGAAAGACCACAATTTGCATTTAAATGCTATTCAAATCACAACCCAATTCTCCAAATGCTGATGCATGGGAGAGATTCCTAGGAGCTGAGCAGAAAATAGTACCTGGAAAGAATGTAAAAGCAGGAGAGTTTGGAGGTTGGTTCTCAGCAAGTTAAATAGATTAGTGGACACCTCTGGCTTTCTATCAAAGGAAAGCTTGCCTTGGAAAAAAAGGCAATGTCACAGCACTAAAAGATTGGCCTTCCCAGGTGGCGCTATTGGTAAAGAACATGCCTGCCAATCCAGGAGACATAAGAGTTGTGGGTTTGATTTCTGGGTTGAGAAGATCCCTTGAAGAAGGAAATGGCAACCCACTCTGGTATTCTTGCCTGGGAAATTCCATGGAGAGAGGAGCCTGGCAGGTTACAGTCCATGAGGTTGCAAAGAGTCAGACATGACCAAAAGATTTTCACTTTGTTAAATAGCTAATAATATGTTCCTCATTGTTCCAGGGGATTAGGGAGAGTGCTGTAAAAGGAAACCATATCATATTTTTTTTCTGATATCCTTTAGTTGAATCTCGAAGTTTTGAAATCAGCAAAATGCTTCTTTTACTAGTTTGTCTAGATTTACCTTTTGTCTTGGAAATCAGGCTGAAGATTTCTTTCCAACACAATGAGTATAGCCATTAATAACTCCATGATGATCCCTTGTTCTTCAGCTAGCTGCTATTTTCCAACATGTCTTCAAGAAGGAGAAAGAAGTTCCTCTCATACATGATCATATCTGACAGATTGGTTGCTATGGTAAATGCTTAGGTGCAATGATACCATTCATTATTTTTTGCAGGGTGTGCAGTGCTTGGTCAGAGAACCCAGGGAAAGTTCTATTCAAAGATGAAATCAATTTGATACCTATTTAGTGAGCATCTTCCATGCTACTGAGGCTGCAAAATATCCTACAGAAGTTGCTTAACTTCACAAGGTTGGTCATCTATTGACCATTATCATTCTGGTGCCTGTAGCAGCAGAAAATAATCTCAGACATTTTAGCCAAGCTCATAGATCGTTTTCTTGGCACAATCAGTGTGACTATACGTAAGAGTTAAAGGCACAAGCCTTAGAAGCACAGTCCTGGTATTCTAGTTACGGTCACACCTTTTAGTGGAAAAGAGACCCACTGTTGAACCCTGAAACAGCAGCAACGTTAACTTGACATTTCTGTAATAATGACTCAATTTATCCCATAAGGTTTAATAATTAGATCTTAGAATAGTAATGTTTTTGAGAGGTTCATAAGCAGAGAGGAGCCTTAAGAAACTGGATGAAGAGGACAGGACTGCATCAGGTGAACCTGAAATTGCAAATTATTGACTCTAATAATAAGCATCACGAGCTAAACCTAACATTTGGCCTGGACTCCCTCTGCTCCAGGGCTTTCCAGCTCACTTTGTCCATAAGCCCCACAACCTTACCATGTGCTCAAGCTGCTGCCTTGCTGTTTGACTCTTATTTGAAGTTTCTACTTGTTCATTTATTACAGGCATATTCATTTATTACAAGCCTATTCATATATTATAAGCATACATCCCTGAGCATAGTTATAAAAGTTGCTTTAAAATCCTTGTCTGCTAATTGCAACATTTGGGTCATCCTAGGGTTAGTATCCACTCCTGTCTTTTATGTATGAGTCTCATTTTCTTTTTTCTACATAGTAATGTTGGATTTCATCCACTGTGAATGATTCTTTGTAGAGGCTCTGTGGGCTTCTGAGTTTTATTTTCCACTGTGCCCTCTCTTTAAGAAAAAAAAAACCATAAAAGTCTGAACTCCTCCAGTGATGTTCTCTTCTTCCAAATGTTGACTCCCTTCTAGATTCTGCCTGCTTTTGCTACTCTCTGGGATGCTTAGGTAGTTGTTTTTATATTTTGTCTAGAATTTATAGTTATCTGTGGAAGGTTGGTTAAATAGAAACTACTTTGCCATAATAAGAAGAAGAGCCCCATTTTTTTTTTTTTACTTTTGATCTATTTGTGACTTTATATGAATCTTTTTCTTGTAGATAGCATGTAGTTAGATCTTGCTTTTTCATCTGGACTGATGACTTCTGCCTTCTTATGGGGATGTTGTCTTGCTGTTTAGTCTCTAAGTCATGTCTGACTCTTGTAACTTCATGACTATAGCCTGCCAAATTCCTCTGTCCATGGGATTTTTCAGGCAAGAATACTGGAGTGGGTTGCCATTTCCTTCTCCAGGGCATCTTCCTGACCAAGGGATTGAACCCAAGTCTCCTGAATGGTAGGCAGATTCTTTACCAACTGAGCCACCAGGGATATTTAGATCATATCTATTTGAAGTAAGTTTTTAACATATTTGGTTTAATTTTACAAGACTGTTATTAATCTAATATTTGTTCTCTCTATTCTATGTTCTTTTATCCCCCTTTTTTCAGCATTCTTTTGGTAGTTGAGTATTTTTAAGTATTTAATTTTAAAATCACATTGTTTCATCTACTTTAATTCTTTATAAATGGTTTCCCTAAAGTTCATAACTTATAAATAATAGCATTTATAATGCATATTTAACTCACCATAGTTTACTTTCAAATATTATAATATGTCATACATAATATAAAGAACTTACAATAATATAATTCAATTTTTCTTTATGCTATTTCTGCTATTGTCATACATTTTACTTCTATATATTATAAATAAGTAGTCTATTATTTAAAAATAACATTTTAAACCAGGGAAATTATCTTTTATATATACTCTTATCATTACCATTTATAGCAGTCTCTACTCTCGTGTAGATCCTATTTTCCATCTGGTATTATTTTCCTTCAGTATGAAGAAATTGTTTTAACATTCCTTGTAGTGCAAGTCTGCTGGCAATAGCATCTGTCATTTTTTTTAATTGGTCTGAAAATGTTTATTTTGCTTTCTTTTTTGAAGAATATTTTTTTATATGGAATTACAGGTTGATAATCTCTTTCTAAACTACTTTATTGCACTGTAATTATCATTACAAAAAAACTGTACATATTTAATGTATACAATTTAACGAGACAATTTCTTTCCTTTCAGCATTTAAAAGATGTTATTCCATTGTCTTCTGCTGTGCATTAATTTTAATGGGAAGTCTCCTACTTGAGTGAGTATATCTGATAGTCCTTTTTTCTTCTTTGTCTAAAAAAGGTGACCACAATTCCATCATCACATTTAATAAGATTAATGCTACCTTAGTAAATCTAATATCCAGACCATATTCATATTTCTTCAATTGTCTCAACAGTTTCCATCCCCCTTCAACCTGGGTGTGTCTTATAATGACCAACAGAACATGATAGAAGTGATGCTTTGTGAGTTCTGGAGCCTAGGCCTTAAGAGGAAACCCAGCTATGAAAAGAATTCAGTCTAATCTAGTAGAGGGATAAGAGGCCGCATGGAGGAAAACTGAGACTCCACAGCTGACAGCCAGGACCAACTGCCAGACATACCAGTAAGGTCATTGTGCATCCTTCAGTCCAGCTCACCATCCAGTTGATTGCAGTTGTGCAACAATGCCACAAGAAACCAGCAAAGAAACTGTCTACCTGCCCCATGGATCATGACAAATAATAATTCATTGCATCTTTAAGCTACTCTATTTTGGAGTGTTTTGCTAAATATAAAATATTTGCTAAATATTGGACTTCCTTGGTGGCACAGTGGATAAGAACCTGCCTGCCAATGCAAGGGACACGGTTTCGATCCCTGGTCTGGGAAGATTCCACACGCCGTGGAACAGCAAAGTCCAAGCTCCACAACTACTGAGCCCATGAGCTTTAGGACCTGTGAGCCACAACTACTGAAGCCTGCATGCTCTAGCGCCTGTGGTCTGCAACTAGAGAAGCCACCACAATAAGAAGCCTGAATACTGCAACAAAGAGTAGCCCTCCTCATCACAACTAGACAAAGCCCATGAACAGCAACAAAGACTCAGTGCAACCAAAAATAAATAATAGTAAAAGAAGACAATAAAAATATTTGCTAAATATAAAACATAAAAATTAGAGAAGTATTTAGATAGAAGAATTAAGTTGCCTTTAAGGAAATAAAAATTGTGTTAATCCAAGATACAAAATATTAAATATCAGAATGATAGTTCCACAATTTAGTGGAAAATAGTAAATGTTAAAATAAAAATTTTAAGACGTATCTTAGAATCAATGAAATACAGCAAATCTGTGAAAAGCAGGATCCACACTGCTCTGAGAATATGAGTAAATGTTTAAGGACCTTCTCCGTGGGGTCTTTTAATTTGAATATCAGGATATTCTTGTTGTCTAAGAGAAACATACATACCCCTGTTTACTTAAGGACATATAAGATAAAAAATAAAAATGTATTCAAGGATGATGAACAGCTTCAAAGTAGTACTGTACATGCTGGCAAGATTTAAAGTTAAAAAAAGTTAAAAAGTCTCAAAAAAAAAAAAAAAGTTAAAAAGTCTCACTGTGAATATATTTCCCCTAAAAACCTACTTTTAATTTTTAAAGATGGAAACAAAATCTCACAGCTCTAATTATTTTAATATTTTGCTTTTCTTTTGTACATTTAAGAATCTATCTGTGATGGCTAATAAACACATGGAAAGATGCTCTACATCGCTCATTACCAGAGAAATGCAAATCAAAACCACAATGAGGTATCATCTCACACCGGTCAGAATGGCCATCATCAAAGTGTCTACGAACAATAAATGCTGGAGAGGGTGTGGAGAAAAGGGAACCCTCTTACACTGTTGGTGGGAATGCAAACTAGTACAGCCACTATGGAGAACAGTGTGGAGATTCCTTAAAAAACAAGGAATAAAACCACCATACAACTCAGCAATCCCGCGACCCTAAGGAAACCAGAATTGAAAAAGACACATGTATTCCAATGGTCATTGCAGTACTATTTACAATAGCCAGGATATGAAGGCAACCTAGATGTACACCAGGAGATGAATGGATTAAGGAAGTTGTGGTACATATACACAATGGAATATTACTCAGGTATAAAAAAGAACACATTTGAGTCAGTCCTAAAGAGGTGGATGAACCTAGAGCCTATTATACTGAGTGCAGTAAGTCAGAAAGAGAAAGACAAATACTACAAATATTAACGCACATACATGGAATCTAGAAAGATGGTACTGACAATCCTATATGCAGGGCAGCAAAGGAGACACAGACATAAAGAACAGACTTTTGGACTCAGTAGGGGAAGGAGAAGGTGGGATAATATGAGAGAATAGCATTGAAATATATACATCACCATATGTAAAACGGATAATCAGGGCAAGCTTGATGCATGAAGCAGGGCACCCAGAGCCAGTGCTCTGGGGCAGCTTGGAGGGATAGGGTGAGGAGGGAGGTGGGAAGAGGGTTCAGGATGGCGGGGACACGTGTACACCCATGGCCGATTCATGTTGATGTGTGGCCAAACCCACCACAATATTGTAAAGGAATTATCCTCCAATTAAAATAAATAAAAATTTTAATATATTTATCCATTTTCATTTTTAAAATGCCTCCAACACACCAGATTATAAGTGTTAAAGTGATAGTTAATGTCAAGATTAATAAAGTTAAGAAAATTTGTTTTAGTCAATATAAAAGGTTTATTTGTAACCCCAAATTTCTTTTTCTTAAAGGAATATTTTTTTCTTCTTTTTTTTAAGGAACACAATTTTTTTCTTAAAGGAACATTGTATTTGAGACATATAAAAGCTTAATTAATCTGATGGTTTAATTAATCTGATGGATAAACAATTAATTTCATTGCCTTTCTACTTTACTAGTATTCTATCAAGTTAATTCTTGACAGTTTATTTTTAGACAGTTTCAAACACAGTGCCATATTTTTGCTTTAGGAAATTTTGTATCATAGTGGTATATAACTCTGTGAGAATATTCCTTGTTTAACCAGAAATATAGGTCATCAATGATTAATTCTTAACTTGCAAAAGCATCAAAAACTGAAAATATTACACAAAGCCATAAAAGAATTATATCACTCAAAATAGATTAAGCAGTGGTTAACAAGCAAGCCCCATATCTCAGCTTGCCCCTCACAATCAGCAGGTGGCTCTGCTCAAGGTCATCACTCAGGGATCCAGGTTGTAGGCAGGCTTGTCTCTGATACTGCCCATCCCCATGCCAGAGGACAATTCCATACTGGGCCAAGAAGTGCCACAGCTAATTTCAGCTCACAATTCATAAGACAGGACTAGACACGTGACCAGACCAGACCAAACCAGAAAGGGGAGGATGGACATTCCTAACATATTTCAAGAAGTGTGGAAATACTTGGTGAACAACATTAATGACTATAGGCTTCCCAGGTGGCACAGTGGTAAAGAATCTGCCTGCCAATGCAGGAGACATAAGAGACACAGGTTCAATCCCTGGGTCAAGAAAATCCCCCGGAGAAGGGCACGGCAACCCACTCCAGTATTCTTGCCTGTAAAATTCCACAAACAGAGGAGCCTGGCGGGCTACAGTCTGTGGGGTTGCAAAGAGTCAGACACAACTGCTATTGAGCACAAACACACACACTAATACCACAACAGACATTCTTTCCTCTAGGCTTTGGGATAGAACTTCAACCTAAACATTACTCTTATTTCATTCAGGTCCAGTTCTACTCCATCAGGGGCAGGTCAATAATAGAGACCAATGGAACCCCAGTAGAGTTGCCTGGAAGACTGTAGCTAAAAGCAACTCAGATCTTTACATGGCAGACAAAAACATTCAGTCACAAAGTTTATCATCAATTTGACTCCTACTTTTCTCCTGGAATAAAAATGGGGATAAAATAGGTTAGAGAGGATGACTCTGGCCTGGATGTTAATTCACCAAATTGATTAACCAGAAACCTAGCTTTTCTATGGGAAGCAAACTCTGAAATTTTAACACAATGAACACATAAGACAAACAATGAGAGTTTCCTCGTGGTTCATTATTTCATTGCCCTTACCCTTCTCATTTCCTTAAGTTTTTTTATCCTTTGCTTCTTCCCTTCTGGCTTACTTATCCTGGCTGCCCAGACTCCAGAGAATTTCTCTGTCTCCCAGATATATCAGCTAAAATTCTCATCCATGAAGCCAGAAGGAAAGTAGGCTACAGGAGATGAGGGTGGTTTATAGAGAGAGGCGCCATGATCACTGACATGCGAGGGCAGTCAGCACCAATAAAATACTCCAGATCCACTATCTGCCCATATAGCGGTGGCGGCATGTGCACTTGTAGTCATGTCCGACTCTTGCGACCCCATAAGCACTTTAGCACAAATTAGAAAAAGACACTTACTTCCTCCTTCAAAATAGATGTAGCTTCGTATTCTTGTGACTCTGCAATGGGAAAGAAAAGGTAATAATAAGTCTATGAGTCGACAGTGTCCAAATAAGTTAGGATCCAGTTAAGTACAGAGGGTTTTGAGTTCATTCTCAGTGGTTACTTAATCACTTTGAGCCTCAGTTTTCTTGTGTATAAAATGGGAATATCTTGGTTTGGAAAACTGTTGTGATGATAAAATGAGATAATATATGTAAAATTTCTTATTCTCATATTTCTTCAGGTACCATAGTTAGAATTCATTAAAAAGTTAATTTTCCTTTTCTTCCTTAGAGGAGAAACCCTAACGCAGCAGCAGCTGGGGCCTATTGTCTTCTGTTAAGAGAGCCTTAAGAGGAAGAAGACACCATTTAAACGACCTCCAAATCAATTCCTCCAGGCACTCTAAACCCACTAAACCATTGTTGTTCAGGGTCATTCTTTCCTCTAGCCACTGGGAACCATGACTCAACAAAATGTATCCGAACTGAACTGAACTGGCTTGCTGGTGCCTGAAATATCTTTAGAGTCTAAGGTAGCAAAAGGTAGAGATAAAACTACTCAATATTGGACACAATGCAGACTAGTCTAATGACCTTGGGAAAGTCACTTAATCTTGTCACATAGAGTAAAACCCACTCTTTTTAGCACACAGGTCTATAATTTTTGCCAAAGCTACATATAGTCTTGTAACCACCACTAGAACCAAGATGCAGTACAGGTTCATCATCTCAAAAATTCCCCCATGCTGCTCTTTCCAAGCAACCCTTGTCACTCCTAAGCCCCTGGCAACCAAGTATCTGTTTTCTATGCCTATAACTTTATCTTTTGCAGAATTCCATATAAATGAAATGATATAATATATAGCCTTTTGAATGTGGCTTCATTGATTTAGCACAGGGTGTCTGAAATTCATCAGTTTTGTTGCATGTATCAGTAGTTCCTTTTTATTGTTGAGGAGTAATCCATTTATATGGATGTATCATAATTTGTTTATTCATTCACTAGATGAAGAGCATGTGAGTTGTTTTCAGTTTGGGGGCTTTTGTTTTTGTAATTAGGATTAAAGCTACTAAATGCATGCAAGTAGATTTTTTGTTTATGAACACTGGTGTTCATTTCTCTTAGGTAGATCTCTAGGCATGAGATTGCAAGCTGGGTCATACGATCAGTTCAGTTCAGTTGCTCAGTCGTGTCCAACTCTTTGCGACCCCATGGACTGCAGCCCGCCAGGCCCTGTCCATCACCAACTCCTGGAGTTTACCCAAACTCATGTCCATTGAGTCGGTGATGCCATCCAGCCATCTCATCCTCTGTCGTCCCCTCTCCTCCTGCCCCCAATCCTTTCCAGCATCAGGGTCTTTTCCAATAAGTCAGCTCTTCAAATGAGGTGGCCAAAGTATTGGAGTTTCAGCTTCAACTTCAGTCCTTCCAGTGAACACCCAGGACTGATCTCCTTTAGGATGGATTGGGTGGATCTCCTTGCAGTCCAAGGGACTCTCAGGAGTCTTCCCCAACACCACAGTTCAAAAGCATCAATTCTTCAGTGCTCAGCTTTCTTCACAGTCCAACTCTCACATCCATACATGACCACTGCAAAAACCATAGCCTTGACTAGACGGACCTTTGCTGGCAAAGTAATGTCTCTGCTTTTTAATATGCTATCTAGGTTGGTCATAACTTTCCTGCCAAGGAAAGTCTTTTAATTTCATGGCTGCAATCACCATCTGCAGTGATTTTGGAGCCCCCCAAAATAAAGTCTGACACTGTTTACACTGTTTCCCCATCTATTTCCCATGAAGTGATGGGACCATCACTTAGTTTTGATCTTAGCCATGATCTTAGTTTTCTGAATGTTGAGCTTTAAGCCAACTTTTTCACTCTCCTCTTTCACTTTCATCAAGAGGCTTTTTAGTTCCTCTTCACTCTCTGCCATAAGGGTGGTGTCATCTGCATATCTGATGTTATTGATATTTCTCCCAGCAATCTTGATTCCAGCTTGTGCTTCTTCCAGCCCAGTGTTTCTCATGATGTACTCTGCATATAAGTTAAATAAGCAGGGTGACAATAGACAGCCTTGACATATTCCTTTTCCTATTTGGAACCAGTCTGTTGTTCCATGTCCAGTTCTAACTGTTACTTCCTGACCTGCATATAGGTTTCTCAAGAGGCAGGTCAGGTGGCCTGGTATTCCCATCGCTTTCAGAATAAGTCCATTATTCAAATTCAATTATTAATAGCATTTCAGAGTAAATTTCTTAGTCTTTTATTCTTAAAAATTACTTTACTTGATAGTACATATAATTTACAAAAAATTTTATATCTTTATCTTTTCAATTTACATTAAATCATAGGCATTTCACAGTGTTATTTCATGCTATTAAAAACAATGACTATACAATATCCTGTTAAGTAAGTAAACATCTTTTTATTCATTCTTTTCTGGATATTATTTTACCATTCCCTTCCATTTTTTACTATTATAAAAAGTGCTGTAATAATCACATTCAGGCCTATAGATTTTGTTTTTTATTTTTTATAATTTTTCCCTTAGGATAGATTCTTAGGAGCAGGATTACTGACTTCAAAGGATTTTAATATTTTAGTGGATCCTAATGCGTATATATAGATTGCTTTCCAAAATACTGTATCAATTTATGTTTGCTCCCAACAAAGCATGTTTTATCACATCTTGGCAACTGCTAGATGTTATAATTTCAAAACTTTAATAATTAAAAACAATGTAAATGGTACTTTGTTATTGTGTGTCTCTTTGATTATTAGTGAGGTTGGATATCGTCGAGGGCAGCCTGTAAGGTGGTCTCCAGTGATCTCCGCCTTCTGATATTCTTTCCCTTGTATAACTCCTTCCCATGAGTGTTAGCTGGACTGAGTTACTTGGCCTAAGGGAGAGAATATGGCAGATATGATATAGTAGATATCTACAATAGAATAGGCTGCTTTCGGTTCAGGAAAATTAGAATCAGCCCTTTTGTAACAAAAAATATATAAATTAAATATTATCAACTTTTCTTAGATAAAACTATTAATTTTTAAAAGTCTGACTGCAGAAGCTGCCTATCTTTGGTGGATTGTTCCCTCACCAAGTTGGAGAATTATTTCCTTGTATTCTAAGTAAAACCTTAGAATAGACTGCCTAACTCATAATTCAGATTATTGGAGGACTGGTTTTGGCCATGCCTGACTACAATGCATTTGACAGACCACAAAATTTGTGGTTCAAGTTCAAGGATGGGCAAGAACAGTAATTTAGACTTGGTTCAAACTTGCTACTACTTTCTCCTAAAGCAATCAATAAGCATACGAAGTTTATGCATGTGATAGAGATGCAAGTAGATAGATGTTGTTTTCCATTGTCTCCTTTGAATCTCTGGGAGGCACACTAAAGCTTAATACCTCTTGTCAGCCTGCCCAGAGTCAGGTATTCCACCCAACTAGAGAAGTGTGGACTTTATATCTCGCCACTAGCACACTATGTTCTATCGCAAAGAGTGATAACTCAGCTACACCATCCATGCCTAATGTCTAGGTTCCAGGCCTTGAAGTTCTTTCTGTGCTGACACCAGGGAAAATCTCCTTAACAACCTTTGTTCTACTGTCCATCACCTCTGTTGGGCTAATCTAGACCTAGGCCAAACCCATTTACCCTGTCCCACCCTAGTGGGGGGACAACCCATTTATCCTGTCCCACCCTGTCTCCCCTAGCAGACAGTGAGCAGCTTAAAGAGACCATAAACCAAGTCTTTTTCTGGACTCTCTCTTAGGATATATGTACCTATTTAATGTATATGAGAGTGCTTTCTAATAAAAAAAAAAAAATTCAGCAAGCATGTATTGCTGTTATTGCTAGACATAGTTATTTTAATTTATCCTAGTTCTGATACTGATTTGGATAAATCTCTTTTTTGTACCTCAGCCTAGATTTTCATAAATATTACACATAATTCTTGATCATTTGGGAAAATAAACTGAAACCAGTTTATGAACATACTTATTTTGAATTTCCTGTACATGAGGGTTTACTGCAGTTGTCTCCTGTGTAACCCAGTCCAATGGCACAGATTTTAATGGCCTCATCACATCCTAGATTCAGCATAGTTAAGTGTCACTGAGTTTATTTTTGTAGCCACAAACCCTGCTAGTTTGAATGACAGTCTTTCCTCAAATCATATCCCTAAGTTCAGAAGCTCATTTCATTCACTCATCTTTTTATTTTTTGTAACATTATTTAAATTTAACAAATTGCTGCATGTGATTTATTTTGAATTTAATTACAGAGCCAAACTGCCACATATAATTATGGATGTAAGCTGCAGTCAATTCTTTACCCTGATGGCTTGAGAAAGGCTGAAAAGTGTAGCACAGTCTTTCTACATAATCTCCTATGAGCCTTCTCTGCTTGCCATTGAATCAGTGCTGACAAATAAAGTATCAGAATAGCAACTAATAAGAGGTCATGCTTTTGTGCCGAGCCCACCCCTCGCTCCTCATTCATGATGATGCTAATGGGATGCTATTTAACAGAGCTCAGGAAAATTCATAAAATCGGACTGCTTGGGAAGAACCTTTGATCCAACATGGACAAATCGCAGCACTCCAGGGGTTAGTTTAAACTAAATTGTAATATGACATACTTCCCTTTGTTATGGATTAAAGCTCTAATGTGCATTTTTATACTCTGGGGGAAGAGACTTGGCAATTTGGAATAGCACAGGCAAATATGAAGAAAACAAATACCTCATTGATGATAATACTAGTTTCAATTGTATACAACTAGTGAATTCCAAAATGGGTAAATATTAATAATTTTCTGGGGTTCTTTACTCAATGAGGTTTCTGATATCTTCTTTTTTAAAATTTGTTTATTTAAATTATTGACCATGCTGGGTCTTGGTTGCTACATGCAGACTTTCTCTAGTTGGGGTAAACAGGGGCTACTCTTTTATTGTGGAACACGGGCTCTAGGGTGCCTGGACTTAGTTGCCCTGTGGCATGTGGGATCTCAGTTCCCAAAACAGGGATTGAATCTGTGTCCTGTTCATTAGCAGGTGGATTCTTAACCACTGGACCATCAGGGAAGTCCCAGGTCTGATATCTTTTTAACACTACATATATAGAGATTAGTTTACAGCTGTGAAAACTTGGGCAGGTTATTTAAATTCTCTGAGCCTTAGTTTCTCTATTTCCAATTTAGAAATAGAATTGTGTGGATTAACTGAATGTGTGTAAAGCACTCAGCACAGTGCCCGGTGCATAGTGATGGCCAATAACGGCAGCTGTCATTATTCTTTATATTTGGCCTTTCTCTACTTCTTTTCTTTCAATTTCTGCAGCCAGACAAATAATATATGTTTAGGGATTGCTTATGTAGCCAAAATTTGGTATTGGTAGCAACTTTGTCTCAATGGCTGTGAACCCTGGGGAGCTTGGATCTGCTGACCCTAGGATTCCCCCTCAGCAGCTATCTTAGTTCAGGGTTCTATAACCAACACACCATAGACTGGGTGGCTTAAATAATTGCTTCTCAGCCTCAGTTCTGGAGACTGTAGTATCCAACATCAAAGTGCTGACAGACTTGGTGTCTGGTGAGGTCTGCTTCTTGGTCTGCAGATGGCCATCTTCTTAGCAAAATCTCACATGGCAGAGAGAGAGGAAGTAGGTTCTCTGGTTACTCATAAGGGCACTAATCCTATTCATGAGGGCTCCACCCTCATGACCTACTTACCTCCCAAAGGCCCCACCTCTGAATACCATTAGGGATTAGGGTTCAACATATGAATTTGGTGAGGCCATATTCAGTGCATAGCAGCAGCCCTATTTTCAGGTAGCTCCTTCTCTAACCTTGCCTGGATACTTTTACACAAAACAAGCAGAACTTTCCTAAGAGCTTAAATAAACCTACAATACATATAGGCATATTTAAAATTTATTAGGCAAATTTGCTAATTTAGGTGAACTAGGGAAGATTTCATAAAACAAATCAAAGTTTTATACTTTAGTAATTGTCTGCTCTGATGTTTTCTATACTTTTTAAGCATTTCTTTTAAAAGAAAATTTAAGATGTTCCTGGTTCTAATAACAGGATGAGTTTTAGAAGGCTACTCTAGAAGGAATAAAAATATTAGATTGGCCAAAAGCTCATTCAGTGTTTTCCATAAGACCTTATGGAAAAATCCAAGTGAACTTTTTGACCAACCCAATAGAAAATGACGAAAGGAGATGTGAAAAACAGAGAAAACTGGAATTAGATGCATATGTTCAACAGAGGTTCATATCCATTGACTTTATTTTTAAACAACTTAATTGAGATATAATTTCCATACCATAAATTTCCCTCTGTAAATTATAATTTAATAATTTTAACTTTAGAATATTTACAGAGTTGTGCAGCCATCACAGCAATGCAGTTTAGAACATTTCATCAGCTCAAAAAGAAACCTCCTATCCATTAGTATTAATAGTAACACCCCACTCCTCCACTCATCAGTAGTCAATCATTAATCTACTTTCTGTCTCTACAGATTAGTCTGTTCTGGACATTTCATATGAATTGAATCATATGCTATGTTATCTTTTGTGTCTAGCTTCTTTCAGTTAGCATAATGTTTTTGAGCTTTGTCCATATTGGATCATGTATCACTGAATTTTAAAAAAGAGCATTTTATAATTTTATTTCATTTTCAGGTGAAAGTTTCAACAGAAACTTTTAGTCTCTGTTGAGAATCATAAAACATGAGATATAGTTATTATAAAAGAATAGCTTATTAAAATGGAATACTAGTCATAAAAAGGAACGCATTTGAGTCAATGCTAATGAGGTGGATGAACCTAGAGCCTATTATACAGAGTGAATTAAGGCAGAAAGAGAAAAACAAATACCATATTTTAACACATACATATGAAATCTAGTAAGATGGTACTGATGAACCCATTTGCAGCACAGCAATGGAGATGCAGACATAGAGAATAGACTTAGGGACACGGAGCAGGGGGACAGGAAGGAGAGGGTGGGACAAACGGAAACAGCAGCATGAAAACATATATACTACCATATGTAAAGTAGATAGCCAGTGGAAATTTGCTATATGACTCAGGAAACTCAAACCAGGGCTCTGTGGCAACCTAGAGGGGTGAGATGGGGTGGGAGGTGGAAGGGAGGTCCAAGAGGGAGGGGACATAAGTATACCTATGGCTGATTCATGTTGATGTATGGCAGAAACCAACACAATATTTTAAAGCAATTATCCTCCAATTAAAAATAAATACATTTTAAAAAGAATAACTCATAAAACCTGCACGCTAGTGCATTTCAAGCAAGCCCTAGTGACTTGTATAAAAAAGAGAAATAGTTTCAGACAGTAGACTTGACCATTAAAGGGCAAACAGGGTTGTTTGGTACTAACGTTAGTTGAGAAAAAAATACCTTAGACAGGGGAATTAGAAAAGGTAGAGGACAGAGAATCTTTCATTGGACAGCGAAACATAGCTTTAGGAAACGAAGTCCTCCTTACAGGTGAAATCAGTGCTGAAAGTTTCTAAGGACTCTTGAAAGAAATGTGATAAATCAATAACTACTATAAGACACAGCTACAATCTACCCAAGGAAAAATGATGGGCAAATCTGTCAAGGAGACAACCTCATGTCCCTTTAAAAAAATACTGGACTTTATCTTTTAGAGCAGTTTTAGATTCACAGCAAAATTGAGGGGAAGATCTAAAGATTTCCCATACATACTCTATCTCCACACTTAGTGCTCAGCCTTCCCCATTATCAATATTCCCCAAATGAGGGGTATATTTATTATAGCTGATAAACCTACACTGACACATCATTGTCACCCAGAGTCCATAGTTTATATTGGTTCGCACTTGGTGCATACACAATCTATATGTTTGAACAAATTTATTATGATATGTATCTACCATTATACTATCATACACAGCAGTTTCATTGCCCCAAAATTCATCTGTACTCTGCCTATTCATCCTTACCTCCCTTCCCCAACATCTGGCAACCTCTAACCTTTTTGCTATCTCCATAGTTTCACCTCTTCCAGAATGTCATATAGTTGGAATCAAATAGTATATAGCCTTTTCAGATTGGTTTCTTTCACTTTGTAATATGCATTTAAGTTTTCTCCATATCTTTTCATGCCTTGATAGCTCATTTCTTTCTAGTGCTGAATAATATTCCATTGTTCAGATGTACCACAGTTTATTTATCCACTCACCTACCAAAGGACACCTTGATTGTTTTTGAGTTTTGACAATTATGAATAAAGCTGCTATAACCATCATAAAAGCATGCAGGTGTTTGTGTGAACATAAGTTTTAAACTCCTTTGGTTAAACACCAAGGAGCTTGAAAATGCTGGATCAGATGGTAAAACTATTTAGTTTTGTAATGTTTTATTTATTTTTTTTTTATATATAAAACTCCTAGAGGAAAACATAGGCAAAACACTCTCCGACATAAACCACAGCAGGATCCTCTATGACCCACCTCCCAGAATATTGGAAATAAAAGCAAAAATAAACAAATGCGACCTAATGAAAATTAAAAGCTTCTGCACAACAAAGGAAACTATAAGCAAGGTGAAAAGACAGCCTTCAGAATGGGAGAAAATAAAAGCAAATGAAGCAATGGACAAAGAATTAATCTCAAAAATATACAAGCAACTCCTGCAGCTCAATTCCAGAAAAATAAAAGACCCAATCAAAAAGTGGGCCAAAGAACTAAACAGACATTTCTCCAAAGAGGACATACAGATGGCTAACAAACATATGAAAAGATACTCAACATCACTCATTATCAGAGAAATGCAAATCAAAACCACAATGAGATACCATGACACACCAGTCAGAATGGCTGCTATCCGAAAGTCTACAAGCAATAAATGCTGGAGAGGGTGTGGAGAAAAGGGAACACTCTTACACTGTTGGTGGGAATGCAAACTAGTACAGCCACTATGGAGAACAGTGTGGAGATTCCTTAAAAAACTGGAAATAGAACTGCCATACGACCCAGCAATCCCGCTGCTGGGCATACACACTGAGGAAACCAGAATTGAAAGAGACACGTGTATCCCAGTGTTCATCGCAGCACTGTTTATAATAGCCAGGACATGGAAGCAACCTAGATGCCCATCAGCAGACGAATGGATAAGAAAGCTGTGGTACACAATGGAATATTACTCAGCCATTAAAAAGAATACATTTGAATCAGTTCTAATGAGGTGGATGAAACTGGAGCCTATTATACAGAGGGAAGTAAGCCAGAAAGAAAAACGCTAATACAGTATACTAATGCATATATATGGAATTTAGAAAGATGGCAATGATAACCCTGTATGCAAGACAGCAAAAGAGACACAGATGTATAGAACAGTCTTTTGGACTCTGTGGGAGAGGGCGAGGGTGGGATGATACGGGAGAATGGCACTGAAACACGTAAATTATCATATGTGATGTTTTATATTTAGTACCTTCCTGCTTTTTTTTCCAGCATTTTTGCACTGGGCCCTGCAAATGACACAGCTACCCTGCCAAGAACTCATTGAAGAGGCAAGGAGCTGGGTTGGTGGCTAGGAGTCATGTCTTGATTGAGAGGGAACAGAATAGCCAAATGAAGGTCAAGCTTGGAGGTCATGATGCCTAAATGATGGATGTAGGAAGCAAATCTTGTGGGATATGAGCTGATGTGTGGACACAAATTTACAGGAGGGATAATATTGCCGGGAACCTAGCATCATATGGGTGGAGAGTTCTTTCTTTACTTTGAGGGTATATTTTACTTCATTTTCCTTTTTACAACTAAAAGATAAAAAAGTTAACAAAGGTACGCAGGGATAAATTATTCCCATTTTACAAATAAGGAAGTTGATAGTCAGAGTTAAGTATGTATTTCATAGTAGGGGTTGCTGCTGCTGCTGCTAAGTCGCTTTAGTTGTGTCCAACTCTGTGTGACCCCACAGACAGCAGTCCACCAGGCTCCCCCGTCCCTGGGATTCTCCAGGCAAGAACACTGGAGTGGGTTGCCATTTCCTTCTCCAATGCATGAAAGTGAAAAGTGAAAGTGAAGTCGCTCAGTCTTGTCCAACTCTTTGCAACCCCATGGACTGCAGCCCACCAGGCTCCTCTGCCCATGGGATTTTCCAGGCAAGAGTACTGGAGTGGGTTGCCATTGCCTTCTCCGATAGTAGGGGTTAGCCAGTGACAAATGTGGCCTCAATTCAAATATTGATGCCTGATTCAGACACTATTCATTGTTTGCCAGTGTTAATCACAGCATGCACCATTATTAGTTTTTGATAATCTTCCACTTGCCAGTGGTTTATATACAATGTCATTTGATTCTCACACAATTCTTTCAAATGGTAGGTATTACACACATTTTATAAAGGAAGAACCTAGAATCAAAAAGACTAAGTAATTAACTCAAGATCACAAACCCAGTAAATCTGTCTGACTTCAAAATGAAAACTTTTTCTACGTCACCACAGCTGGGCTTCAACATGGAGCTGGCTTAAAGTTTGATGATTCAAAGGGAAAAAGAATCTGTTTTAAAGTCTATGATAATGTATATGAATTTTTATTTTTAAGAATTAAATATCATAATTTTTTACTTATGTTAATAATAAATACATATAGGCTATCAAAAATTAAGTAGATTAAAAACAATAAAGAAAATAGAATTTTTCAAAAATTCAAGGTAAAGAGTTGGCATAGACTGATCTATCACTCAACTAGCTAGTTAGCGTCTAGCAAGCTGGCAGCTAACGTGCACACAGGCAGGAAAATCAATCAACAAATTCATGAAACTTGGTTATTTACAATTATCATTTGTTTTATATTGTAACATATCCCTGTCAGTTAAGATGGCAATTTCATGTGTTCACTTTACTGGTTTTCTCTACAGGGACCAAGACTCAATATTTCACATAGTGCTACCTGTAACTGAAATTACTACCTGTATTAGAAATTCCTCAAAATTATATTTCTTCACATTAAAAGTCTCCTCAAAGTTATGACTCAATAACTTCACTTTTTTTCCTATTACTACTATAGTTTGTCTTACCTTTTAGTTTATAAAAGAGAAGATCTTTTGTAGGATGAACCAACTGTCCAGTTGCCAAGGACTAAGTGTTTCCCTGAATACACAGGGCTTTCAGTGAAAAAAACAGAACAGGAGGAAATATTAAAACAATAAAGTGTTGCATAATTGAGTACTGGAATTTTTAAAATATGGGACTCTAATCTCATTTTTGTCTCCAATTATCTACATTATTTAGAATAAGATAATTTAACATTTAAACTAAAAATGAAGATATTAGTGTCCATCTTTTGTATCTTTTTAATAAGATATAAAAGTATAGTTTTTAATGGAAAGAGAGGTTTCAAATAGCAACTTTATATAGAGGATTCTCCTAGTCCTCTCTTGATAACAATCTATATATTAAAAGGGGCTTCCCAAGTGGTGCTAGTGCTAAAGAACCTGCCTGTCAATGCAGAAGACATAAGAGACTTGGGTTTGATCCCTGGGTTGGGAGCATCCCCTGGAGTAGGAAATGGCAGTATTCTTGCCCTGGGAAGTCCCATGGACAAGGAGTCTGGAGGGCTACAGCCCATGGTGTCTCAAAGAGTTGGACTGAAGCGACTTAGCATGCATGCAAGCATACATTAAAAAGTCAAACACTGAAACTGGGGATTTCTGGTGATCAAGGATTAATAAAATAACCTTAGACAAATTTAAACAATTTTTCCAGGGTGTGTGATAGAGACCTAACTTCATTTTCTTCTACATGGGAAATGATTTTTGCTGGTTCCATAAACTACTCTTTTCGCACTGAACTGAAATGACACATTTATCATATGAACTTGGACCCATGGTTAAGTTTCTAATGAGTTCTTTGCCTCTTCTAACTATGCATCACTTTCATACTGTTTTCACTCAGGAAAGCAGAAGTGTTAGGACTGATGTCAAGCAAAGATGCAATGTGGGAAGAGGTAAGGATGGCCAGAGAAGAGAAAGGAAGCCCTCAACTCTCTGCAGGGTGAACAGACAAGGACTGTGGTTGGGGTAGTTACAGCTTTCGATGGCTAGAGAAAAACAAGCAGTATAGAAGGCAGTGGGATCAGAAAGGAACCAAATTTATCAGGAAACTCCATCTTAGAGAGCACGATTTAAGAGAGGTAAAAGAGGCCAGAGTCTCTCCTTTTGAGTCTAACATAAGGATACCAGGTTACCGAAATCTCAAGAGGCAGCTGTATGAAAGCCAGTGGGTGGAGGGAACATAAGCATTTCTCTTCTAGCCAAGTGATCAAACAGCCATTGTCCTGACTTTAGCACAGACCACAGCCAAGCTGTATTACCTCTTAATTTATATAATAAGACTTGAGACCATCATCCTTTCTGAAGAATGCTTCTTGGCCTGCCTAGGGACCTAGGATATTTCATTACTCATGCCAGACAACCAGAGTGTAGTGTTTAAAACCATATCCACCATCCTACCAGTGTCCTGTTAACCTCATAACAGAGACTTGATATCCATGAACTGTGATCATCAACCAGTATAACAATGAGCCACTGAGTTCTACATTATTCTATCTTGTAATACCTAGAGAATTTTCATGTTAATTTAAGTGGTAGTGTTAGCATCAAAATATGTGTAGAATCCCAAAATAGCTGAACCTTAGGGGGAAAAAAAAAAGCCACCCATTTACTAAGATGTGCTTTGTGATCTGCAGAGAACAGTCCCTTCCACCAGGGGTCTCTAGCTCACTGACATTATCAGAATCTAACTCCCATGGACAGAGGAGCCTGGCCAGCTACATGGGGTTGCAAAGAGCCAGACATGACAGAGACTAAACAACAGTAACAAACTCTTCCATGGGATATATTAAATATGTGCTGTCCAATACCATAGCCACCAGCCACACGTGGCTATCTAAATTTAGTTAAGAATAAATAATGAATAAAAATTAAATTTAAACCTCAGTTCCTCAGCTGTACTAACTGCATTTTTAGTGCTCAATATCTACACATGGCTAGTGATTTCCATGCCGGACAGTGCAGACAGCTAATAGGTGCAGTATAAATTCCTGTATGTATAATTCATCAATGTAGAAATACAAGTTTAGGATCTCACTGTTAAAAGAACAAAGAGGCAGTGCCTCTCCTGAGCGCCCCAGCTAAGTCTGCAGTATGGTGTCTGAATCCTCCCTTTATCCCAGTATCCTGGGTGGACGGCGAGAACATTCTTCAAGATCACATTCAACTTACTCTTCCTGCACAGCCTGCATATTCTATCTCTTTAATAATTCATAGATTCATTTTTTTTTCTCATATGGAGAAAATTGGGGCCAGCAAATTTTAAGAAATAGATGTGGTTTTTTAAAAAAAGAAGAGTTACTTACCTCTGTCCATAACAGCTGAGAGACAGAGTTGCTGAACTCTGGGCTTGCAAATGCTCCTGGATAAAATGAGTGGGGCGACTACACGCTCTCTTAAGACCTAAGACACCCAAGTACAGCAAGACTAATATGTGTAGTCCTTACAAGTAAAACTAACCTCTGGCCCACACAACAGGTTCCAAAATGCTTAGACTGTGTGGACAGCTTCTGCCTCATGTCACAGGTGAGTTTTAAAGTCACAGAATGGTGTCGCTTCAGAGCAGTTTTGGTAAATAGCCTCAGCTAAATATTTAGACCATATGAGATGATAACTGCTATTTTCAGTATATGTATGTATATATATATCAGTTTTCCTTTTATTTAAAGTGAGATTGTGACCTTAAGATAATTGTAAGCTCAAGAGATAATGCTTATTCCATTCTTTATTGTGACTGTATCACAATGAGTACATCGCTTGTCAGTAAGAATACAATATTTCAAAATAATGATGCACTTTATTCCATGGAGCTCAATGACAGACTTAATCTAACATTGTGGTCATTAAAGAAAAAATCCTTCCTAGGTGGCCCCCTGAATTATACCTCTCTATAAGATGCCATTCTTTTAATAGATAAAAGAGATTGCTCTTTTAATAGAAATGTAGGCATGGGCTCTATTCTTTGTTCTCTACACTTACATTTTGAACAAGTGGCTGAAAGTTTTTTTTCTTTTAAAGAAAAACATGAGCTTCTTTTCAGGCTTAATGGTGCCACTGCTCTCAAACTTGAGATGAAAATATTAATATGTTTGTACCTGGGATTTCTCTTACAGGTAGCATTTATCCTCAGGTCATGGGCCAAACCCTTGCCTGTCTGCATATAGTTCACTGCTTATCATGGCTATAAGTCATAAAGGGTTGAATATGGGGGAAATGGGTGATAAAATGAAGTTTAAGGAGAGAAAATCGTGGGCAGGAGGAAGCAGTGATTAAAGCAGGAACGGTGGTCAGGAGTGTCAACCTGGAGTGCTTTCTCCAGGTGCTTTTTTCCCAGAAATTGAAGGGGGGAAAAGCAACTTTTCTACCAAACTCCACCTGAATTCTTTCAACTACAATGATGTGAAGAAAATACACCCTAATTATGAGCAGGAACATTATCTATTAATATGTTAATGAAGCAGGTTTGCTAATGGTGAAAGACCTGAATTTTAATAAAATTTTAAGAGCTTCTTGATTACGTGTTTGTTAGTCGATATGATCGTTTAAAATTATCTCTAGGTGGCTTTACATGGAATAAAACCTACATTAGAACTGTATTCTAAACAGGCCTTAATGAAGCAGGTGAGGATACCATCTGTGACATAAACACTGTCAGCCAGAAATTCACTTCAAAAGCAATGTAAACTAGTTAACAAGAAACGTGTTATCATATCTGTCAGTAACAGCTTTCAATGTAGGTAATTTATGCATTTACTTGCTAATTTTTTCAAACATATTTGCTTATGAAAATAATGTTCAATTGAATTAATAGATACTGCCTTTTAATACTGGAAGGGTTATTTTTCATTAAAAAAGAACCAACTCTAGTGTCCTGTTTTGACAACATCCCATACACAGAGGGAAAGTGTTTTATCCACCCAAACCCAGACGCTGTTTGAGGGAAAAAAGCGGAAAGAGTCATCCCAATCCAAGTCAAACCAGAACCTGTATAGAGAGCTCACTGATGCGTCTGGATGAATAGGAGAAATTGCATTGCCTGTTATCCAATATGATTTTGGCATCAAAGTGACTGGTAACCCCCATCTGCCACTCCAGGATGTGGGTGAAGGTGCTCGGCGTCATTCCCCTCTGCGCGTTAGAAGCGAGAGGCCCTGGTTAGAGGTTGGGCCTGGATTACAAGCCAGGGCTTGTGAAGCAGGCAGGCCCGAGGAGGACGCGTGAGGCCCCCGCTGCAGGGACCTAGCGCGATGAGCCAGGGCGGAGCCCGCGAGGGTCTGAAGGGCGCGGGCCACGGGCCTGGCTGCATCACTGGCGGGCTGTGGCGTGGGTGTGGGTGGGGCCCGCGTCTTCTTACTATATGTGAAGCAATGATGACTATGTTAGCAAGGAAAAGCACGCGTTAATCCTAGAATCCTAGGAATCGCGGCTAAGAACCCTGCGTGTCTCGAGGGCTTGAGCCACCCTATTTCTTAACGCGCCAAGAATGAAGGGAAGCGAACGGGGTGGGTGGGATGAAGAAGGGCAGAGACCTCTTACTCCCTCCATGTCCCTCTGAGACACCCTGAAGAGAGGCTGCAGAGGAGAGCTTCTGACGGGAAGTCTCTGTCGAAGAAGCAAGCCCATCTTAGAACCCGGAGGTGCTTCCTCCTGAGCAGCCTTCCTTCAGCCAAGGTGGTGGGGATTCAACCAGGTTCCTTAATTTCCCAGCGTTTGCAATGCTTTTTGTTTGATGGTGTCAACGGAACATATTTCTATGGTAGTTATCAGAAATCGATTAGTTCTCCTAAGTTCTTGGTAGGGTTTCTAATGAGATTTTAGAGGGTCTTTTGTAAGGTTCAGTTCAGTTCAGTCGCTCAGTCGCGTCCGACTCTTTGCAACCCCAAAGGTTGATAAGAGACAATTCAAGAAGGTGATTGGCCATTTCAGGGGCTTCCAATTGGGTCCTGGGTAAGTTTCTTTGAGGGCATGCTGCCCTCTAGGGGTTGAAGCACTTGCCGTCAAGGAGGATTTCAGAGGTTTAAGAGCCTTGTTTGAAGGAATGAAGTGCTTTCCTAGGATTTTCATAAAAATGATTCTGCTTTTCAACCAATTGTATTTAAGCTCTAAAAATATTTTATTTCACAGAAAGTATCACCTATTCTAAAGGCTATTTAAATACAACAATATTAAATTCAATATAGTGCTTTCTCTCCTCTCTCCTCTTTTCAAGAGTCAGTACAAGCCATCATGTGGGGTAGGTGGGGACACAGAGATAATGTGTAGGCATTAAAAAACCCTAATACTCCAGTTCCTGATTACTCAGTGCAAAAGTCTCTTAGCTTTTATTGGTGGCTCCTCTCAGTAGGACCTTCCACGTGCGGCCACATTAAACTCAGACTTCAATTTTACTGAGCCAGATGTCAAGAAACAGCAGAATGTCTATTTGAACCCAAGTTTTCCTATTCCAAAATCAGTGCATTCTCCATTTTACCACCAGAAAAAATACAACTGGCTATCGCTTAACTTTTAAACAATCTGTAATTTGTCAACAAATTCTGACACTTTTCTTTTTATGCTTCTCTGATTTTGCACAGTAATCACAGCTTTTGTTGTAAATGAAAGGATTTACAGATAGATAAGTAGATATGTGACAACCATACAGTTTATCATTTGGCAGTACATTCATCCAAAACCTCAGTGTTGCTAACATAGCCTAGAAAGAAAACCAGATATGAAAATTATCGTGGTATAGACCAAGAGCCAGAGAAAAAGGTATGTTCTAAAGACATAGAGAGTGGGCCGGAAAAACATAAAATAGCAATAGAAAACGAACCTAGAGGCACAGAGTAAATGAAAAGAAAAATGGGATAAAGTATTAATAAACAGTAGAATTCTGACCTCCTATGGCCAGGGTGCTTCATACATCGCAAACAGACCATTCAGAGAATCTGGCCCTTTCTAGGCAGGGTGTGAGCTCCCTCCCTCTGAGGGGAGCCCCCAGCTGGACCCTTCTCTCCCTTTCCCCTGCAGCCCCCCACCACTCCCACTCTAAACAACATCAGCAACAAAAAGGTCAAGGCAGGCTGTAAAACTGTTCCATAGTTATTGTGTGAACAGAGAGGGAGTTTGTGACGTGGAAACCACGGCACAGAGAGAGGTAATTCTCAGAGTGATAAACAGCTGCAGATGGAACTTCACACACAGTGTGCCCTGAACACACACACACACACACACGAATAAATAATAGCATCACAGCATAAATTTGAGAAGAACTTTACCAACTGGTTTTCTAACCCACTTACCTTAAATGCACAACTCTTCTGAGCTCCCCTACTAATCCTCTTTCAGCAGGCTTTTGTCTAAATTACATTTATTTAAATCTGCCTTTATCTTGAAATCCACTAGTCCTAGCTCTGATGGATTTGAGAAGAAATTTTTACAGTCGGATACATCTTTCCAAAGTTCTGGCTCAATATATCAATACATAATAACAAGGGAGAACCCTTTCCTACTCCTAGTCTTGGTGACCACACCCTGCCTCATTCTCACCATCTATTCTATTCCTAATATATTGTACAGAGAGCATACATACCAGCGTGGTTGCTTTTCTAATGATGGTGTTTTTATCAGTGGTTTTCACTCTTTTTTCATAACTTCTGAAAATGACTCCTTGAAGTGGAGAAAAACCGTGCTTGGAATTCCCTGGTGGTCCAGTGGTTAGGACTCTGCACTCTCACTGCCTAGGGCTTGGGTTCAACCTCTGGAGGCAAAACTAAGAACTACAGCATGGCCAAAACAAACCAACAAAAAACAATGCTGACAGGGCTCTAAACAAAAGAAATCAAACTGTGTAGGGTCCTCTTCTTTCAGGAAAGGAACTACTATAGAATGGCGGGGGGATATGTTATTTAAGGCTTGAAGTTGCCTTAGAAAGCAGTCTGGCATATCTTCTTCTCTTTGAAAAAGAGCTGCTTTTAAACAAAGTATAAATTGATCTGCTAGTGTGTGTGTGTGTGTATGTGTGTGTGGAGAGACAGAGAGAGGCTCTGCTGCCCACTACCCCTGCTAACAATACATTCTGCTACAACGGCAGGCTAGTTCCTCTAGTCTAGACCGCAAAAGGGACTACAGACTACTCAACACCTCCTCTCCCTCCTCCTCATCCTTTTCCTTAGTAGGCATTTGAATAACTTTTTTTCCTTTAGAAAGTTTTCTTTAGCCTTTGGGGATTTCTTTCTCAAACCTTTTATGAGCTTAATTACCTTTCTCTGGATGGCTTAAGTTATAAGTTGACAAAAATGGAGATGTAATATTCACTACCTCTCCCCAATGCTGAAATTAAAGAGGACAAATCACAGAGGTAAATAAGGTGTAAAAAATTTTATTGTCTTAACAACACTGGGTTTCTTATGACTCTTGTTCTTCTGTCAAGTCTAGTCATCCCTGTCCTCATTTTAAACTAGCTTAAGATCACAGTGCTTACTATTACTGATGGATGGATGAACTTGTTCAGGCATAAAGAACTAAATGACCCAGAGTGAACCTAGAAGAAATTTCCCAAGAAAATGCTGTACTTCCTCTTCCCCTGGAGACCAATTTGGTTCTAACTTAGGGTCAGAAATGAAGGTTTCTGATCTCCCCAACCCAGGCCCAACCAGTAATCCCAGCAGAAGTGTTAGAAGCCTGAGGCATTTCTCAAACCAATGTCTCAGCTTAGACCCCTCTGGGAATACTTAGATCTCCTCCCTGCCCAGCTCAGGCCCGGGCCTAGAGCACTGCTGCTTTGCTCATCCATATACATTTTACACATATTTCCGGAAAGACTATTACATGCCAAGTACCATACGAGGTGTTGGCACTACAGAGGCAAATACAATTTATATGGTCCCTGTCCTCATGCCAAGTAAAGAAGTAAGTAAGCAGTTAGAGAAGTGTGGTTAGGGCTGTAATGGGAAAGCAGAGAGTGCCATGTTTAGATGGAGTGGGTCCCTGAAGCTGACCTACACTGGGGGACAGACAGGAAAAACCTGAGGAGGATATGCTTAAATCAAGGTTGGAAGGGTCCTTTGATGACAGAACAAGAAGAAATAAGCAGGAGGAGCTTGACATCTTTAAAGAACTGGACTAAATTAAGTATAATTGCCTGTACAGTCTGTAGGGTTGGGTGAAGTGGGGGGATTTGGTGAGCGAGTGTAGGGCATTAGGAGGCCGGAATGGCTCACAGCAAGAAATGAGACTAAGTAATAACTATAGCCCATGTTTGGAAGTTTGGGCTTGATTCCACAAGTGGTAGGAGCCACTGCAGGGTTTTAAGCCTATGAGCAAACATGATTCTGCATGCATCATGTAAATATCACTGTGAAAACAGTGTGGAGAAAAAGAAAAGTAAAAGGAGATGCAACAAGGAGACTGCAGGAACCCAGCTGAGACAAGACGGTGGTCTGGACACTGCAGTGACTCTGGTGCCCAGCCACAGGACCCAGGACAAGACCAGAGTCTGCGTGAGTCACTGTATCTCCTCTTTCTTGTTCCCTGATGAAGAAAATCTATGTGAGGTAGGTTGGCTTGCTATTGTTGCGTGTTAAAAATGTCTTTTATTTAAAAAAAAAAAAAATGTCTTTTATGATTTGTATTTTTATGATGCTTTGGTATCTTAGGGCCTTGTGGACAGGGGAGGGATAGCCCCTCCCAGGGTTAGCTAATTCCTAGAGACAGCAAGCAACCTGCCTGTAAGCATGCCTTCCATATGCAAACTAACCAATCCAGTGTCTATACTCCAAACCACCTCCCTATCTGACTTTCACAGTCGAGGAGGCAATATCCTCTCCTCTGTTCATCTCACATCCAGGTACTGGATAACTAGGGACCACCCCTGTAACCCAGAGCCCACTGAAATTGTTCAAACAAAGTAGCCCTATGATCAGCTGCCTACTCGGCCTTGCTCATTTCTTCCCACAAAAAACCATAATAAAGTCCCTTGCCCATGCTTTCTTCTCCTTCCTTCTGCCTCCTGACTGACCTTGGTGCTTCCCTAGGTGGCCCTGTGTGCTGTGGCATGCCCCCCATTCTTGGAAACAGTAATTAATAAACTATCACTCCAATAGCAATAGTCTCCTGATCTGTTGTCCTCACCATCTTGTTGTTTAGTCCCTAAGTCCTGTCTCTTTTCTGACCCCATGGACTGTACCCTGCCAGGCTCCTCCGTCCATGGGATCCTCCAGGCAAGAATACTAGAGTGGGTTGCCATTTCCTTCTTCACGGGATCTTCACAACCCAGGGATCAAACCTGTGTCTTCTGCTTAGCAGGTGGATTCTTTACCACTGAGTCATCTGGGAAACCCTGTCCTCACCATAACTGAGTAAAACAAAATCCCAGGTACATTTTAAAACAAGTTGCATTTCACCTAGGTGAGCCCATACTAAGAAAGGCTTAAGAATCAATGACAAATTTTCTTTAGACCTAAAGTGCTATATAGTTTTACTTAATGCTCTTACATGTCACCCTACTTATGTCTTCTTCAGTAGTTTCATAAGTTCCAGAGGAGAGTTAACAGTCTTCTGTGAACTTAAATACAAATAGTATTGGATTTAGCAACCAGGAAGTCACTGGAGGGCTTGATGCAAGGAGTTTCAGCAGAATGGTGGAGCAAAAATTCATGAGATTAATTTTTTAGGAGACTGGGGGCTTTCTCCTCTGACCATGAAGAATTAGCAGCAATAGGAATCACCTTTCAACTGTAAGCAACTGTAAACTTGATAAAATAGATGAAATAATAGTTTTCAGACACTGGACAGTAGGCAGTATAAGTGTGATCATGAGAGAAGGAAGACAAATGAGATAAGCTTGAGGATTTGCTAGCTTACTGTTTAGAGCCAGTTTCAGGCCACACTGCAGGGCAGGGGAGCTCAAAGAGCCTAGCACTCCTACTGAGTTGAAGAGAATAAAATCAAAGTTTGAGGATACCAAGATGGCCAGAATTTATAAGGCAAAGTATTGTAAAGAAGAGTGCTTCACAGAGAAAAAGCTCTGAAGATCCTTAGAGAAGTCCTCTTGAGTCTCTGGCTGAATACTGATTTGCATGCAAATAAGGGAAAATTCCCCAAGGCTGGAAGAGTAGCCAGAACAATTCCCAGAGATCACACAGTGCTAGAAGGAGTTCATGCCCTGAACCAAAATGGAGAGATCCCATAACATATTAGTTAAAGTTCTCAGAAGGCTCATGCTTCCATGATGGAACTAAGTTAAGTCCTTCTTAAAAAGGCTGTTCTGAACTCAACCTAATAAAGCTTAAAATCAAGCTTCACAAGGATCAAAATGATCCACAAGTACTTTAACTGGATGTCAGGGGAAAAAAATCAACAATCTTTAAATGCATACAACAAAATCCAGTAGCAAGTAAAGCAAATTCACAATTCTGTATCCAGGTAATTACCTGGACTGTGAGGGAAGGAGAGGGCGGGACAAATCGAGAGAGTAGCATGGCAACATGTACATTACCTTATGTAAAACAGATAGCCAGTGGGACTGTATGACGCAGGGAGCTCAAACCAGTGCTCTGTGACAACCTAGAGGGGTGGGATGAGGTGGGGGGTGGGGGGGAGGCTCAAGAGGGAGGGGACATATGTGTGACTACGGCTGATTCATGTTGAAGTATGGCAGAAACCAACACAATACTGTAAAGCAATTATCCTCCAATTTAAAATAAACTAATTTTTAAAAATTACCAGGACTTTAAAGAAGCAAATAAATATGACCCATAACCAGAATAAAAAGTACTTTACAGAGATGGAAACAAAAATGAAAGAGATCGTGGATTTCATAAACAAAGACCTTAAAACAAGTATTATAAATCTTATGAATGCACTCGGGGATTTCAAGAAAAATATAAACTTGATGAGGAAAGAAGATATAAAGACCCAAATAAAACTTCTAGAGATTAAAAAATAAAATAGCAGAAAAGATAAGTGAATTTGAAGACACTGAAAAAGAAACAAACCAACATGAAGCACAGAGAGAAAAAAGACACTGGAAAAAAAAGAAACACAATGAGTTGTGGGACTAATCAAAGTATATAATATGCCTGTAATTGGAGTCCCAGGAGGAGAGAAGACTTCGGGAAGAGAAGGGGACATAAAATATAACTGAAGAAATTTTTTAAAAATTTCAAATGCAAATTTATTCAAAATTATAAACCTATTTATCCAAAAAAGATCAAGAAACCCAAACAGAATAAACATAACTTAAGTCACTTCAAGGCACATCACAATCAAATTGTTGAAATACAGTGATAATGAGAAAAATTTTTTAAGCAGCCAAGGGAAAGAGATTCATTACCTAAAGAGGAATAAAGATAAAGAATGACAGCAGACAATATCAGAAACCACACAGGCTAGAAGATACAACATCTTTAAAGTGCAGAAAGGAAAAAACCTTCCACCCCAAACCCTGTACCCAGTGAAAATATCTTCTAAACATAAAGGTGATCTATAAGTTCAAAGTAATTTCAACCAAAATTCAAGCAAGCTTTTTTTCTAAAAAAATACAAATTGATAAGCTGATTCTAAAATGTATTTGAAAATGTGAATTACCTAGAATAGCCAAAACAATTTTGAGGGAAAAAAAGCAAAGTTTTAGGACTCACACTACCTGACTTCAAGACTTACTATAAAACTACAGTAATCAAAAGAGTGCAGTGGTACTTGTCTGATTTCGTATGAATAGAATCCTAGATTTCTAATTTATATTCACTAAAAACTTTGATATAGTTCCATGTATTTTGGCATCTAGTATTACTGCTAATGGGCTTCCCTGGTGGCCCAGATGGTAAAGAATTTCCCTGTAATGCAGGAGACTAGGGTTCAATCCCTGGGTTGGGAAGATCCCCTGGAGAACGGAATGGCTACCCACTCTAGTATTCTTGCTTGGACAATCCCATGGACAGGGGAGCCTGGCAGGTTATAGTTTATGAGGTCACAAAGAGTCAGACACAGCTGAGTGACTAATATTTTCATTTTCATTACTGCTAAAAGTCTAGAAAATTTATTATCTTAGTGATTTTTTTTAAATTTTGAGTAAGGCTTGAAACTTCTAATCCAATTCTGAGAATATAAAGAAATACTATGTTGTAAAAAAAATGAACAAGTGATACAGTATTATTAACTAAAGTACAGCTTGTGTTCAAATTTCACAAAATTTTATGCTAATGTCCATTATTTGTTTTCATACATTATTCAAGACTCCACACTGTATTTAATTGCATTGACCAGCTTCAGCCACATGCAATAAATTCTGGTAAATCCTCTTTTCATTTTTATTCTATTGCATTGCAAATAATTTTCCTCATTATGACTTCATAGATACACCCGTCATTTAAAAGTGGACATTTAATTTCCAAATACATGGAATTTTGTTAAAGTACCTTTAATATTAATTTCTTATTTTTTATTCTTTAATTATTAAAGAATAATTTAATGTTAATCTTTGAAAGTTTGATATTGAAACTTAAAGTAAAAATCTTAATTTATCTACTTAAAAAATAATTGTAATATAGAGTGGAACTGTATCTACCTTGTTCTATATTTTTCAAATCTCTTATAAATGTATTATCATACTTTCATAATTCAAAAAAATACAAATAAAAAATACAAATCAATTGGTATTTCACAAAGGTATCAAGGTAATTCAAAAGAAAAGGATAGTCTTTAATGATGATGCTGGCACTATTTACTGTGGTAAGAGCTGGGAAAACAGAGTATAAGGAAACACTTATATAAACAAAACAACTGGACATCAAGATGGAAATAAAAAGAAACTTGACCCTTTACCTCTCAACAAAAGTTAAATTTAAGTGAATCAAAGACTTAAGAGCTAAAATACAAAGCTTCTAGAAGAAAATCTTCTAGGAAAAACTATCTTCATGACCTTGGGTTAATAAAGATTACTTACAGCAGATAAGCTTGAATCAAAAAAGAAAAAAATCAATAGATTGGACTTCATCAAATCTGAAACTTTCACTCTTCAAAAAATATCATTAAAAAACAAATGTGCAAGTCACTGAGAGAAAATATTTATAAAACTCATGTCTGATTGAAGAGACTTCTGTCCAGAATACGTAAAGAACTCTCATAACACAGTAACAAGAAGACAAACAACCCAGTTTATTTTTTTCAAACGAGCAAAAGATTTGAAGAGGCACTTGGCCAAAGAAAATATTTATGATGTCAAATAAGCACATGAAAAGATGTTCAACACCACAAGTAGGTGGTGGTGGTGGTTTAGTTGCTAAGTCATGTTCATCTCTTGTGACCCCGTGGACTGTAGCCCACCAGGCTCCTCTGTCCATGGGATTCTCCAGGCAAAAATACTAGAGTGGGTTGCCATTTCCTTCTCTAGGGGATCTTCCTGACCCAGGGATCGAACCCCTAGTCTCCTGCATTGCAGGGAGATTCTTTTTTTTTTTTTTTAATATTTATTTGGCTGCACCGAGTCTTAGTTGCAGCGTGAGGACTCTTAGTCATGGCATGCGGGATCTAGTTTCCCAGCCAGGGAATGAACCTGGGCCCCCTGCATTGGGAGTATAGAGTCTTAGCCACTGGACCATCAGGGAAGTCCCTTCAGGGAGATTCTTTACCAACTGAGCTATGAGGGAAGCCCCCACAAGTCATTAAGTGAATGCAAATGAAAGCATCATGAGATACCTCTACAACTCACTAAGATGACTAAACTGTAAAAAGTCTGAGTAACCCAGTGTTGTTGAATATGTGGAGGATTTAGAATCCCCAGTCTACTTGTTACTGAGAATGCAAAGTGCTACACCCCATTTGGAAAATATCAATAGATTGGCAGTTTCTTTTACAGTTCAATGTATACTTTTACATGACTCAACAATTGCATTTCTAAGTATTTACTCAAAGAAAATGAAGACATATGTAAACTCAAAGACTTTTTAATGAAACAATAAGGCCCTACTGTGTAGCACAGGGAACTATATTCAATATTCTGTGATAAAGCATAATGGAAAAGAATATGAAAGATAACATAAATGTACAACTGAACCACTATGTAGTACAGCAGAAATTAACACAACATTGTAAATCAACTGTATTCCAATATATATATATTCTAAAGCATTTAAAGAAATAGAGCCTTAAAAAGGACTTGTTCATGAAAGTTCATAGCAGTTTTACTCATAACAGTAAAAAAATTGGTAGCAAATCATATGCCCATCAACTGGTAAATTGGTAAACAAATACTGTAGTGTAATAATACTCAGCAATTAAAAGAAACAAAAGACTACATAGGTAAGTCACAAAGTATTATGCTAAGTGAATGAAGTCTTACAAAAAGGCTACATACTTTAGATTACATTTATATATAATAAAATTACAGAAAAGCAAAACAATAATAGAGAATGCTGATCACTGGTTCCCAGAGTCTTAGGGTGAGGCAGGGAATTGACTACACAGAGGCAGTGGGAATACTTTTGGAGTGATGGAAATGTTCTCTATCTTAATTGTAGTGGTTGTTACATGACTGTTTACATTTGTCAAAACAGTGTCAAATTGATGAATGCTGTTGTATGCAAATTCTAACTCAATGATGATTGTAATGAGAGAGGGGAAGAAGAGAAATTGAAGACTGTGAGTTTAGACAAGTATTTTAAGAGGTTTGCTTAAAGGGATGATAGTTGTCAAAGGAAGGAGGGTCAAGAGAAAATACTTTCATTTTTAAGATGGGGGAGATAGTGGCATATTTGTACGCTCAAAGGAATGGTGCAGGAGAAAGAAAAAAAAAATTGATAATGTAGAAGCAAGAGAGCAAAAATCACTGGAGTGATATCCTAGAGAAAATCAAAGCGGGGGCCACTCATTTATGGTAAGAGCAGGGAAGACAAAGCAGAAGGAAACACTAGCTTTTAAGGCAGTGATGTCACAGGAGACATCTACGGACGATCTCTCTTCTGTTACTTCAGTTTTCACAGTGACGTAGGAACCTGAGTGTAAGAATGAGGAAGTGGGAAGTTGAGGAGAAACAAAATGGTATGAAATAGTCAAGGAGGATAATGGGGAAATGAAGGGTCTAGAGACATCTAACATGATGGCCTGGCAACATTAAGGGCTTATTTGAAGTTAACGGTCATAATTTAAAGTCAGATCAGTCAATGCGGTTGTACCTTTCCCCAGCCATACTTTGCAGCCTGGATGCCAGTGTACAGTAGAAGGAGAGCTGGATTTAACAAGAGTTATACAGTCATGCTTCGTGTGAGGAGGCTGAGGGCATGTTCAAAGGAATGATTATAATGACTGGTCATGGAATTTAAGCTGGGTAAGTAGGGAAGTGAGGGTACCAGGGGATAGTGAAGGGTGGGAGAACTAATGGGTTGAAATAAAAAGCCTTTAAGATGTACATACCACTTCGGTCAATGATGCATTTTTAGGAATTTATCCTTGAGAAACATTGAGGCAGATGCACAATGCCTGTAGGAACATTCATTTCCATCTTTTATATAACAGTAAAAATTATACTGTATATCATACAATTATATAAATATTAATTGAAAATTGGTTAAGTAAATTATGGTTCTATGTTTAAAACCAGTTTTGTGTGATTGTGTGTTTATCTGTCAGGTAATATGTGAGGCTCTACTATGGCTTTATCTGGAGGTTGGACTAAGAAACATATTCTGACATTTCAAATAACTTGTTTGTTCTTCCATTATTCTGATATCTATTTAAGTGAACTTCCTGGAATGATAAGTAACAACTGCAATTAATCCTTGCAGTGGTTTTTTATCGCCTATAATGAGTCATGGCAGAAGAGGCTCCGTAGGAATAACCTCACACCAAGCAGTTAAAACTGTATCTTGATGATGGTTGCTCACAGTATCTTCAGATGGGCTCTTACCTGCCTGCTCATCTGAGTGTTGACCATTCTCCTAAATGTCACCAAGAGCATGCGGCACAGGTGCTATTCAAATAATGGAAAGAGACAGATTTCCTATTTTTCTTATACTATCTGTAGTATAAAATGTACTTTACAGTGTGAAATAGCACACTGTGACATTTCTTCTTCTGAAAATTTAAAGGAATAATTAACACCGTAAGCATGCATAGTATGTGGTCATAAATTAAAAATTTAAGAACACAAATGTAGCAGATTGTATTATTATTCAAAATAACCACTTTCCCTCCTGCCCAGCTGGTATTAAGCTTGCTCAATTTGCTTTAACCAACTAAGTGCAAAAAATGATATAGATCATTTTCAATTGGAAGTTTTAACAGCCAAGGGCATGTTCTCTTTCTCTTCTGAAACATCCTATATAAGGGATTGTTCCTTCTGCTGAAGTCTCAGGATGAAAATGAAACGATGCAGGCTGTAGGGACATGTCATACAAATAAGAAATGACCCTTTGCAGCTAAGGCACTGAGATGTTGGGGTTGGTATTTTATAAAACTTAGTCCTAGCTGATTGTTATGATAAGCTAAACAAATTGAACATTATATTGGATGTATGTCTGCAATATGGAGTAGGGACTATGTTGATGCACAGCTGACTAGTAGATGTTATTCATTCATTCAATACTCTTATTAATCAAATATGGTAGGTGGTATTATCTCTAGATGATAGTCTAAGGCACTGAGGTGAAAAGTATTCTCATGTGATGAATGTGACAATTCAGTTCTCTCTTCCCAAATTAAGGCTCACTCAATTCTCAACTCAGGGAAAGCTTTAGAGACAAGGAAGGAGTTCTGCAACAGTAACCATGTGCAAAAAGAAAAAGAGCTAGGGCATTGTAGACTAGGGCATTTCTGAGCAAAATAATATTCTCAAAAAAGTTCTAAGGCATGAGGATGATGGCTGAGTGATGAAGCACAGTGGACTTAGGAGATGATAAAAGGTCTCCAAGCCTTAGTGTGTAAAGGAATGAGGGAAGTGAGGAGGTCCTGGTGAAGACCTCCTAGAAACAGGATGAAGGAAAGTCTTCAAAAAGAGTCATGAGGTTATGGGAAAGAAGGACCTTGTTACAGCAGCCATAAATAGCTATGCTCACAGGGGTAAGAGTCAATTTAAAGAGAATTAATTTGGATTTTTTGGTACATATTTTGGCTTTCATTTGCCTTATATGCAATGATGTGCTGTTATCACATCTGTGCAGAAGTGGGCCCCTGTGTCCCCACGGAGTCCTTAGTTGGTAAGAAGCTGGAGTTCTCACCATCCTGGGAATCTCCACACCGAGATACCTCCAGTTGGACAAGTTTCTCAGCCTCCCTCTGTTGTCTGAAAATTAGCTGACTGACACATCATATAATGGCAAAGATGGAAGAAAGTTAAACAAACTGCAAAAATGCCTTTTCAGAGGGACTGGAGGTAACTAAAAATTCTAAAATCAATTCTGAACTCCTCCACCTTCTAAGGCTTCACAGACACGGGCTTTGGGCAATGGAGTTTTCAGAAGTCCGTAATTTGCCAGAAGCTGGTGAACTGCAGCTCCCTTGGAAACCATATTGCCCTGTTTGAACTCATACCAAGTAACAGCCAGTTCCTCTGTCCATGTCCTTTTGAACCTCTTCACAGTCTGTTTTTACCTTGCTAAAGGCAGAAATGATTGTGGTTCCCACTGCATGACTCTAGGCAGAGGGAACAATTTGAGGCTGAAGAAAAAAGGAAACTAAAGGATAGAGGAGAATTGTTCTTTCCAAACCAATATGATCTCAATCATTTCTCTTTGTGATTGTAATTTACAGTGATACAAATGAAATGTACCCTTGCACTTTCAACAGCTCACCTGAATCTCCTATTCATCACACCACTATCATAGTAATGAAACCAAATGTCATATGAAAGTAACTATCCTTAAGACCATAGATTATTTATACATTTCAGTATTTTCCATATTATTTTACAAAGAAAATATTTTTAGAACGAGAATAACAAACTATCCATCCTCTCTATGGGTCTGACAAGTGAGACTATAAATTAGAGGTTTTCTTTCTCATTAAAAGAACTGAACACTCCCAAAATCTGCTTCCTACCTACTTATACGTGTATTATATGTATATTTAAGAATTTAAAAGAACTGTTGTGGAATCAGGTTGCTTAGCTGTTAGGCGTACCTGAAGAATTTCAGCATGTGTTCACTTTTCTCTCCGTTAGTGACAAGTTAGGTGAAGAAAGAGAAGATTCTTGTTTTCTGGATGACAACATTCTAGAAGCTTCATTTCATTCTGTTAGTTGCCTACACTCCCACACACCTCCATACTGATAAAATGATTAACCTTAAGATATTTTATCCAAAAATATGGAAAATAAGAAAATTCTACTCTATTTTTTAACTTAAGTAGGAAATGTTCCCCACAATGAATTAGGAACTCTGCTGAACACTTGGCTGGACAGATGATTGAGTCCATCCATGTGATTAGGCAGGAAAAACAGTTTCTCAGAAAAGTGGTTACTCTCTACTCATGAGGTTTCTTTTGCCTTCTCCTGGTTGTCTGCGTGTCTCTTGCTCTGAATTTCAATTTTGTTGTTTAAAAAATTAAGCTTTCTTGTTATTTCACTTTTTGCTGAAGCTTGTTTGTGTCAGACCCTGATATGTTATGACAACTCAGGGTTGCCTCCGGTTGAAAATTTGCCTCCCAGGAGGTAATTTAAACCTAAACCGGTAAGTTCTTTAAGAGGAAGCACAGCTTAAAACACTATCCTTCAGCAAAACTGGAGAAGGAAGTTATAAGAGACATCTCAGGTGAGAGAGTCAAGGGCCCTTTTAATGGGTTATTGGGTACTTTTGTCTCTGATTTAATTTGCAAACAGTCTCCACTCCTCTTCCTAGGGAATTCTGCCAAGTATCCTATCCAGCCCATAGGAAAGGAGAAGGGGTGGGTAGAAGGGGAGATGGTATTACAAGGAGAGAAAAGGGACAGTCCAATTCAGAGCCTTTAGCTGGGGGAATGCATTTGAAAAACCGTTGACTCATAAAGGACCACCCAGTCAGAACGCAGGAGGAGATTAAGCATGACCAAGGTTCCCTCAGATGGTCTTTCCATAACACCCTCCTCATAGCAACTATACTGAAACTAGGGCAGCTTTTGCAACTACAGGACCTCGATAAAGAGCTAGAGATTTTTATTGGTCCACAGGGCAGGGTATTAAAGAGAGTATGATCTTATGCTTCTAAAATCTGATGTTACTTTTCTGGATACACAACAAGAACTCTCCGCAGGGCATAGTTGAGAAAAAGGAGAACTCCCCGTGCTTAAAAATTTGGGAAGGACGTAAGACTGTTTTAACAGCCTAACTGATTCTTCCTGGTTTAAAAAAAAAAATACTGCTCTATGGATCAGCACTGACGGGAATACTGTTCACATTTCTGGTGAGCTTACAAACTGAGTGACATGAATGGTGGGAACACAGGAGAAAAGGGAACGTCACATACCTGTGGCTATTAGTCTGGGCAAGGGTATTGGAGGGGTGTTAACAGGTGCAGAATTGGACTTCTGAAAGTAATTAAGGTACCATTTAGCAAATCCACTCCCACATCATGGCTTGGAGAGATGATGAGTGACCTGGAGGGATACAATTTCTCATGCAAATTTTGAATATCAAGTAACGCAATCATATCTATAGAAATGATCATGCCCTGGAGTAGAGACGGTACTTTCTTAGCATTCCAAAAGCTTTCTCGACTGTTATTCATTTTACAGATAAACTGCCTAGACTGGTTAACTGAGATACCTAGAACAGATAAACATGGTTAACAAATAATTAATCATGCAGTGTCCATAGTTATCCTGCCTGGGCATTTCATCCCTAAGTCTAAATGTTTTAAAGGTAGTGAAGTGTGTGGGTTGAAGAGGCAACAATTGTGTGAATGCAAGAGAATAATAAACAACTAAACATCACTGTTAGAAAGGAAAGTATACATTAACCTGAGCTCAAATAACTTCCTACTAAGCCATCAGTAACATGTTATCTAAGATTCTAAAGTGTTAAATTGGTCAGATAACAGACATGTTAAGATGTGAGATCCTCTGAACAATGGGAGAGAAAACTGAAGTGAAAATTGCAATCTCCACCCAATAGGGACTTAAGTGAGATAAAGTGAAAATGTTTACCATGGCAGGAGAGTAAATGTGAAGAGGGTGACATTTAATAATAAAGATAACACTGGAGAGGTAGGAAGGAAAAAGATGACAGGGGAAAGGGCTAGGGAAGCCAAAGTCATAAAGTTCCCCAGGGATCTGGGCCTGGGGGTTGGGGAAGCTTAGAGGAGCTTATCAAAGTCAGCAGCAACCAAACGCTGAGTGGACAATTGGTGTCAAGGCAGCGGCAGCAGATGTTTTTCTGGAAGAAGAATGGTGGGACGATAGTCACAGGAAAATATTGTGACCTGCAGACAAGAGCTGTGTTTCATTGACAGCTGGGCAAGAACGCACACAAACAGACACAGGGCAAACACAGAGGCTGTGTCCAAAAGCTCGAGCTTTGGTAGATGGAGGGAGGGGTGTGTGTGGTGGGGGAAGAGATCGAGAGACACAGAGATGCTAAAAACATGTCTCTTACAGAAGTGTCTATAAGGTAACCAAGACTGTTGACTGGGAGGAATAAAGCATAAACAAAGAATGGGAAATAACTGCCACCATGTAAAGGTTTGAGATCTAACGTTAGACTGCCTGGGTTCAGATCTTCTCTGTCACTTACTAGCTGTGTGATCTGGACAAGTTACTGATAACCTCTCTGGCCTTCAGTTTCCTTACCACCTGTAAGGTAGGAAGAGCAGTAGCATCTTACGGGGTTGTTACGAACATTACATGAGTTAATCCGACTTAAAAACTTAGAATATTGCCTCATACACAGGAACATCAATAAATGTTAGCTACTTTGATAGGCCATGGTCAATTTCTCTAAGTGGCCTTAAGCCATGTATGGTACTTTTGGCATGCTCTTCCATCCTTCCAGATCATCCATAAGACAATTTTATGGTGGCTGGGTAGTATATATGTTGTCATCACATAAAGATTTCAACTGTCCACTTTAAGGGCAGTTTACAGGGTGGCTTAAGTAAGGGCTAAGCTAAGGACAATGGCAATATTCTGTGAGGTTTATGACTGCTTACTCCTACACACTGAGCCTCAGTTTCTTATCTGCAAAATCGGTGTATTATATATGCAGTGGTTTCTGTGAGATCAGCTGTGAAAGTGCCTGGAACAATGCCTAGAACAGAGCAAGTTTCAATCAAGTTTGCTTAGTGTGACTCTGCCTTGCAATATTGGTGATGGTGACAGGTATGAAACATTCTCATCTGGGGAGAGAGATCCCAACAGTTGTCACAGCTGCTGGGAGAGGCCTTGGGTTTAGTTTCTCTTGTCAGGGCCTAGGGGAATTGATCTTTTAGGTCAGAAAGGAAATTGACATTCATCAGTTGCAGCTGATTGCAGGTGTGAACAGAAGAAAAATGACAGCCTGAGTTTCTAAAATGGGTGGGTGGTGATGGGAATATATTAATAACTCTCCCCTATGGCTTTTCCTCTACAAAGGAAGGGACCTAAAGGAAAGGGAGCAAAAAGAAGTGGGTAACTGATGCTGGCAAGGATTGGGGGCAGGAGGGGAAGGGGACGACAGAGGATGAGATGGTTGGATGGTATCACCCACTCGATGGACAAGGGTTTGAGTAAACTCCGGGAACAAGGGTTTGAGTAAACTCCGGGAGTTGGTGATGGACAGGGAGGCCTGGCGTGCTGCGATTCATGGGGTCGCAAAGAGTCGGATACAACTGAGCAACTGAACTGAACTGTAGACGAGAGAGACCCTGATGCTAGAGCCGGAAAAAATGTCTGCTCTTCTCTTCCACAGGACATGGGCTGGCCTCCTATGGCTGTGACCACCTCTCTGGGTCCTCCACCTGGGTGAATTCCCCTCCAGGTGAATCTGGTTGAAGATGCTCTCCCAAAGATCTTCCTGGGAAGTGAGTCTTTCCAGTCAGATCCTTTAGTCCTATGGGCCTCATAGCTAATAGACTCTCTGCTTTGCATACCCCAAGTCCTACTTTTTCTGGAGCTCCAGGAAAGAAAAGGCAGGAAACTAAACAGGTGGTGATTTTGCACTTTCACGAACGTTCAGGTCTTCGTCACCAACAAGAACAGAAAACTAGCTACGAGTCTTTACTTCCATTACTGGAGAAACAACCTTTCAGAAGAGCATGGAAGAGCCAGGCTCCCAACCAGCTGACTGCAGGGACAAGTTCTGAGCGGGGCCTTCTTCAGAAATCCTTCCCTCCTCTTCCTTCCCATCCGCTCTGCCAGGGCTGACTGGGAAGCCCCGAGGGCAGTTTCCAATATATGTCTTACAACATCCAGCTCCCACCCCAGCAATCATTTATTAGAAAGAGGTTTTATGATACAAATTTGATAATCTCCCATACACACTGACACTGTTCTAATTGAAGTTGTAAGCCCATGAAATTCAAGCCCTTTGTCTTCCCGAAGGCCACAAGGTTTAAAAAGATACTATTGTCCTCCCTAACACCCAGTACATTGTCACCAGGGACTGATTAAACAGAGTCCTGAATCAAAACAGTGCGGATTTTGTCTAGGTCCTTTTCAGGCCTGACAATGCTCTTTTCAGTTCCCAAGACAAAAGGAGGTTTAAGGATAGAGATTCTTCTAAGATAACTGCATCCATATGGAAGGCAAGGTGGCCAGCAGCTGAGACCCAAACACCCCTCTCCCTTCCCCCTCTGCCCTCCTGTCTCTCCCCACCCCCAAAATCCCAGGTGACAACAGGACCTCAGCTATCCACCCTCCCGCTACCTCCTCCTCCTTTTCCTCCTGGGACAAGAAAGCTAAAACCCAAAAAAGGGCCAATGCCTACTTCTCACAGGCCTCATCGAGCCCTTGCTCCCGCCCCTGGATCTGATGCCCCCAAATTGCTCTTTAAACTCGAATCTCCCTTCACTGGGCGCCAGAGAGAAAGGTCCTCACATTTTCTCCGAGAGAGCGAACACTGCACCGCATGGGAGGCCCTGCGACTACGGATACCGAGGGATGCCCAACGAAGCACAGCTACAAACCCGGCGGGGTAGAACCCTAGATCCCGGCCCGAGCGGTACACTGGGGCCGTGGGTGACACGGGCTGAACCAACGGGTCCCACCCGTGTGTCATTCCCCACCACACCACCCGCTCCCGGTCCCACCCTGGCCAGGTGTCACGCCAAGAGGCGGAAAATCACAGCTGCCCAGTGAGGCGCTCGCAAGGCATAACGGGGTTCCCCGCGTGGCCCTCGGGTCTCCGAAACGAACCGCCAGCAGCGCGCTCAGCCCGGGTCCCGCTGGCATTCCCCGAGCCCTCACGGAGAAGCTCATTATGCCCTCTCTTTATGCCCTTCGTGGCCGACTCGGTTGACTTTCGGAGTTAGAAGCTCCAGCGGCTCAGGGGCCTCCGTCTCACTTTGGGAGCAGAGCCACCACCCCACACTTAAAGGACCCCCACACTTAAAGGGTGCCTCTGCTCTCTCCTCTTCTCTCTGTTCCCCTTGTTTCTTCCTAAAGGCGTGTGTGGGGACTGTGTCCTGCCCTTCTACCCAGCTCGGGGTGGGCCTTAACTTCGCGGGTAAGGAGTGGCCCGGAGCCCCAAACTCCGGATCGGGAAAGCACTGCTCCCACCTCCGTTTCCTGGCAGACACGCAAGAAGGGGACCCAACCCTACACATTTTATTCTCGCACCACAAAGAGGAAAAATATTCTATTTCTCAAAATAAGTTGCTTCCCATACAAATAGCTATTTTTAAATGTACAAATAAGGTTCAAGCAATAAAATCTAGCTCTGGGTTTGGCGGTCCAGGGAAGAGGAGACGGGGTGTCTTGGCGAAAGCTTCCCTCGGAGTGCCGGCCGGTGGGGGCGCCGGAGAGGACCCCGCGCCGAAGGAGGTGGGGCGGCGGGACTCGCTCCAGGTCTCCGGCTCTAGCCCGGCTGGGGCTGCAGAGCTCACTCCAGGTCCGGCGTAGCCCCCAGGGCCCGCGCCCCTCGGCTGCCTCACCAGTTCCAGGAGACCAGGGCGGGGGGCGCTAAGTGCTGGTAGGCGGGGAAGAGGCCGAAAGCCGAGCCAGGCCCGAAGGCGGCGTAGCCTGGCACAGGGCAGGCGGCGGCTGGCGGCGCCGTGCTCTTGTCCCGGGCGGCGGCCGTGCCCCCCTGGGCGCTGCCGCCGCACGGCTGCCCGTCGCGCACCAGCACGGGCACCACCACGCGGCGCAGCAGGCCGGGCGCGGCGCGCACCTCGGCAGCCGCGGCCAAGTCGGGCGCCTCGGCCACTCCCGGCGCGCGCGCGCGCTTCAGCTTGTAGCGGTGGTTCTGGAACCAGATTTTGACCTGTGTGGGCGTGAGGCGCAGCAGGCGCGCCAGCTGCTCGCGCTCGGGCGCCGACAGGTAGCGCTGCTGCCGGAAGCGCCGCTCCAACTCCAGCGTCTGCGCCTTGGAGAACAGCACCCGCCGCTTCTTCCTCTTCTCGGAGTCCGAGCCCGGAGACGCAGGCCGAGCGGACGGCCGCTGCGACGAGTCCCTCGGGCTGGCCTCTGGGCTGCTCTCGTCCGAGGCTAGGGACGCAAAGGAGACACGGCCCTGTGAGACGCCGGCCGCCGCTGGAGCGCGGGCGCCGACCCACGAGCGGGAGGGCGCCCCCACTCGCCCGCGGCTTTCGGGATGAGGCCGTTTCCTTCCCTGGACCCATATCTGGACACCCACCTCTCTGAATTCGACGACCTTTTAGACCACAGCCTGGGACTGCACCTCCAAAGAAACCCACCCCGGGAGTCTATTAAAACCAACCCGTCCTGGTCGCTGCGCTGGCAGACGAGTTCACTGCAAGCTGCCTCACCAAGACGGGCCACTTTGAGGTCGACTGCACTACGGTTTGCCGACGTTTGCAAAACCCTGAATCCAGGCTCGCCAGTACTGCTCATCCCAAACCGAGGCCAGAAGAACGTGGCCACTTTTTCAGGCATTTAAGGACGGCGTCTTAAATATTTAAATATTCTGACCCCTAGAAACGGAAACCCAAATCCCGGGCGTTAGTGCCAGGCGCAGGGATCTGCTCTCAAGATATGCCAACTGGCTTAGGGGTTTCAGGAGGACAGAGTCTGTGGGTCCAACACTGAGGAAATCCAGACCTTGGGCTGGGGTTTCCGCTTCCCCTCCCCGCACTAAGCCCGCTCACTCCCCCCGCCTCCACCCCCGCCGCTGTCCTCTGCTCACTCACAGGGATAGTGGCCGCGCTCGGATTCCAGCCAGGTGGCGCAGGGGCCGGGCGCAGGGGCGCGTAGCTCCGGCTCCCTCCTCCGCAGGTGCTGCGCATCCTGCTCTGGTAAATCCAGGAGCCTGCGCACGGTGAAGCTGAGGTGTCCAGAGGTGGCCATGGCCGAGCAGAGGAAGGAGGCGGGGGCAGGGCAGATCTGGAACCGAGGGGCGGCCCGCGACGCCGCTCCTATGGGTGGGCGTGAGAGGCGCACGCCATGCGCTGGCTACCGAGATATTAGCGCGTTTACCGTGGAATCCCAGTTTATATAAACAGCTCTTCCCACCCGGGACGCTTTGAAAGCCGAGGTCCGGGTCTCCCGGGTGTTAAGTACCTGAATGAGTGCTGCACCAAAGCCCCAGCGAGCCCGGAAGGTGCCACCTCCGCCCCCCGCCCCGCCCCGTCCCCCGCCCCTCGGGCGCCCCGTTACCTCCCAGAGGCGGCAGGAAGCTGCCCTCCGCATTAGTGATTCTGTCTGATTAGTCCCAAGTGGGGACAGATAATGGGGATTGTTGCCAAAGAATAACATCTTGGGTGGCGAGCAGTGGCCACCGCCCTCCGGTCCCGGCTTCCTCCTCCTCCTCCAGGGCTGACTTCGAGCCTGGCCCCGCGGGAGCGCCGGGAAGGGTGGGGGCGACTTGGGTGGGTTTATGAGCACCCAGGAATTTATTCCTTGTTAGCTTTATTCCTCGAGCTTGTTTGCTGGAGTGTTCGTTTCCCGCAATTATCCGGAAAGTGATTTACAAGGCGGCGTAGAACACTGGCGCGCTCTCTTTCTCTTTTTGGCTGGGCTCCTGTAAGGATTCAGAGGCGAGAAGTTGCAGGCGGGCGCAGAGGAGAGGCCTGGCCTCGCCAGCGTCTGTGCAGAGGGTTTCGAAGACCTCTAGGAATCTCCCACACCCCAAGCGCCCGCAAATTCAGCGGTGCTCGGGAAGGGCTGGGAGCATCCGGGGAGCCCCAGGCCAGCAAAATGGAGGCGGAATCAGGCCAAACTATTTTCCTACGAGGTATTAGGCTCGTTTTCCCACTCTGCCCGGTGGCTGGCCCAGGCCCACTCTAGGCCTCAAGGGCGGTGGCGTTTCCAAGGGCGCTCTAGGAGGGCGTTGCTGCCTCCTTGGCGTCTGGGCACCTCCTGGCCTCCGTAGCCTCAACGTCAGGCCGGGGACTGGAGGTGCGTCCTCTGCCCCAAAGCAGGCCTTGGGTGGCTCCGGCTCTCCGCTCCACCAAAGCTGCTGGGCCTGGTCTAGTGAGGGACCGATTGCGGGAGTTAGGAGTGCGCCCGCCGGGCTGAAAAGATGGCCTGCTCGGGGTTTCCCGACATCTTCTCGTTCCCTACCCGAGGAAATGGTCGTGTAGAAGGTGCAAGGAGCCGGACACATTTTCTTGGCTCATGGTTCCACGGTAGCTGCGCTTCAGCCAAGGGCCGAGCGAGCGCGCTCTCAGAAGCCTCTCCTTCCGCAGCCAGTGGATAGGGTAGTGGGTTGTTAAATTTCCGTGCGAGCCGGCGGCACTCAGGTGGCCGCACCTGAAATCCTGCAGTCACCTGATCTGAACTCGGACCCGGCTCCCGTGCAGTTGCGGCCGCCCCACCCGGCCTGGCGCACCCTCCCCAGCAGCTTCCCTGTCAAGCGTGCCCGAGGCGCCGGGACTGTGCGGCGCCCTGGGTGGTCGGGCGGAGGCAACCCCAATACAGGCCAACTGCTAGGCCGCGGACAAAGGGGAAATGGAGCTCGACGCCCCGGACCTGTTGGAAGCATTTGTTCCAGTCAAGATTTTGCATTTGTTCAGTCCGAAATAATGCGTGATTGACGCCTGCTCACAATGCGCTTTAGCGCGCCGGGATAAATCGGAGCTTGTCCTGTGTTGTCATGGTTTTCAATGGGGTTCAATGGGATTGGGAGCACGATCCACTCTGCTGGCCGTCTCTCCGAAGTCTCGGCAATAGATTTATTAGTTATGTCTTTTTAAAGAAGATTAAATTGAAATGGCTTGGCTGTCCCGGCCGAGCTAGGGCGGAGGAGGGAGCCGGGGTGGAGAGCGGCAGAAGCCGGAAACCCTGCGCGCACAGTGCCCAGCACCTAAGCTCCGCACCCTAGAGGTTGGGCAGGTCAGAGACTGACCCAGGGCCGCGTGGCCTTCTCTCTGGCTGGCGCCCGATGCGTAGCAACCTCTGTCAGCCCCTCTCCTGGGAGAGGTGGAAGGAAGGTACCGAAAAAGACTGTCCTAGGCCAGTATTAGGACAGACTCCCAAATTTGAGTCTGAACTTGGAGGCTTGTGTCAAGTAGAAGCAGCTCTGACCTGGAAGCCAATTGGCATTCCTAGCGAGCTTTAATCACCTCACCACTCTGAGGCTTTTTTTTTCATCCAAAACAGAAGAGAATAGATTTAGTAATTTCTAAGGACTCTACCAGTTTTATAATTACATATCTGTTGAATTTTTCTAAAACCGTCTTCATCGCATTAACCAGCAGACTTTGGTCTTCTTACCCTTCTAGACCTCTCATACCTAGGATCCTGGCCCCACATTTTCCAGGATGTTCTAGAAGAGGATGTGACATCTTTTGAGTTTCCCAAGGAGCCTCCACAAGAGTGGGGAGGGGTAGGTAGATAACAGTTTTGCCAAGAGAACCAAGTCAAGAGAAGCAAAAGAAGCGTCTTTCCTGGAGTGACTGACCTCTCTTAGCCTTTTAATCTATTTAACATCCTAAGCCCACACTGACGTGTAGAAATAAGCAAATGGCACTCTTCAGTTCTTAAGAGCTCTTCAGCATCAAATATTTGCTTTTACTCTTAGTATTTGGCTCCCAAAGAGGAGATACATCCCCCATCTAGCAATTGTGCTCTAGGAAGGACCTAGCTCTGGGATTAGCTCCAAATATTACTTCTAGCCTCACCTCCCTTGATCTGGGAACGGTGTTCCTGGGCCCCAGTCTGTGTTTTGAATTCCCCAAGTACAATACCCCAGGAGGTACAATTGTGTACCTCCTGGTTCTGGAAAGCACTGTAACTTCCCTACCTCATCGTGGATTCTGCATTAGTCCAGTCCTCCTTTCAGCTGTTCTCTGGGACTTTACCTAAATTATCTCCAAGAGCCAGAGCCCAAGGACTCCAGGAGATAGTTCCACTTAAACTGTGTCTTCTGAAGAAATGCAGAGAAAAAGAGGGAAAGCCAAAATTACTAGACGCAGGTGCTTTTTTAAATTGCCTCTTCGCATCAGATGAGCTCAAAGACATGGGAGGAGAAAATCATTTTTTGATATTGGGTCATTAGAAAAAAGGTTGTGATATTGTTTTATACATATTAGAAATATCCTAGAAATCACTGGTGAACAAATGACTGGCTATTCTTTTCCAGTTTTAAAACATTCTTCGGTGCTCTGGACACTTGAACTTATTTTGAAACTCAACATAGCTTGTGAAAATTATTATTTAATTAGATAAGTATTTGTTTCCCTGTAATTGGATGTAGTACATCTCAATCCCAGTAAGAGTTTTTAATCTTAAAGCATCTGTGCTATAGTGAGTATACTTAAGCAGTCTGCACTAATCACCCTTTCAAAAGTATTAGCCAAGATGGTCATCACTGTTGCGTGCTTGAGAATTTAAGACTAGAAAATTCTGAAATAAAACTAAAGTATCTTGATTTTTTTTTAAAATGATTGCATCTATATCTTGCATTCTGCTTTTAAATCCTTCCATTTTGGTTAAGTGTTTCACAAAATCCTGCAAATCTATACAGTCTTGAAAAGAGGCAACATTGCAAATTCCCCTTGATAGATGGAGGGCCCTCAACTGCCAGGACATTTTTCTTTGCCTCATAGCAACTGCTCTCCCCTTTTTATCAGTATTCTGGTTAAAATAGCAAAAGGAAAATAAAAACGGGCTTTTGACATTTCCAAGAAGAAGTGAATGATTTTCATCAGCCTTAGGATGGAAAGAAAAGGCAGCATTTAAAATCAGACCTCTTTGCCTTTCCTTCTAAAAACTACTTGCCATGAATAAGTAAACATTTCCCTTTTAATGGCTAATAATCAATTGCTTGGCGGTGGTCCAGGCCTGGCTGCAGTTCTTTCTTAGTTGTGCTGATGATATATACACATGGGACAAGGAACAGCAATTACTTTCAGATTGGGAATTTAGTACATCTTTGAAATGGGTTTTAGATTTTATTGTTTAATGTCAAATGACAAGATTTGAAAGATCCCACCTTAAATTCCTTAAAATATTGACTTTACATGGACTTTTTTGTTGTTGTGCTTGATCACAGAAGAAAAGTTTTTCTCTCCAAATATGTTTATCTAGTTGTTTAGTTATATACATGCAAAAAATGTAGGGGGTAAAATGGTTCAATGAATTAAAAAGTAAATGTATTTTATTATAGTCTCCATTTCCTAAAGAACCAGCAAATAACTTTTTATTTTTAAACTAGTTTATTAAATATGTCTGGTCTTTCTCATGCCTTTCCATGGTATAAGAGTAGCTGTGATAGCATGGAGTGTAAATTGTCAGAATAAAAATAATACTACATTTTGCGGAGGGTGCTAAATCTTATTTGTCCAGAGCTAAACTCAATTTTATCTAATCTTTTCTTTTTAAAAAGGTAACAACTTATAATCCTTTGTTTGACTGATATAGATGTAACTTATATCATACCAAACTCTTATTGTGTTTAAAGATCTAGGTCCTAAGTCACACTTAATGTCACACCGACATCGACAGAGTAGACTGACCCCAGGAACACATTTTATATTAAACATGTTTTATAATACTTGCCCTGGTACATCACAGACAGGCCTGCCTACAGGGCATGCATATGACCACCAGCACTTCAATTCAAGTCAGTTGTTATTATTTTTCCATAAGTTACCCAAGCAATTATGAGGTCTTTTTAAATATACCTTTACTTTGTCTGATACTAGGGATTTTTAAAGGGCTGCATTATTAAGATGAGATACTATTTGTCTTATTTGACAGCAATTCAAACTCTAAACCAGTTATTATTCTGGGAGAGTCTTTGTTAATACTTGCTGAAAACAAGGACCACAGTCTCTCAGAATCAAATATTCCATTTTCTTATCAGTGATGAGGATAGCATTAGTAATATAATGTCACTTCATGTTTTATACATTTGAGAATGTTTGCAATGTGCCCTCACCCTTGTTATCACAGGACAGATTACCTAGAAGAAGCAAAGCTTAAGGAGAGACTTGAAGGCAGATAGACTGTGATATCCCTAGAATTGAAGAAATTAGGGAGGAGAATGAAGAGGACCTAAAGAGGAAAAAGAGCGTCTGTTGTAATAGAAGGTATTAGAAAAGAATGATTCGAAGGTGAAAGAGAAAGAGAGCCTGTGCTAGCTTAGAGGTATAGGTTCAATTTGATCTCATCAGCTCCAAGAGAAAAAAAATGCCCGAGCCAGAAAGGTCCAGTCAATAGTGGCTTCTATTATATATTCTCCCCCAAAGTCTTTATATTTATAAAAATTAATGACAATAGCTTTCAGTTGTGAGACAAATAAATCCTGAGGATGTAATGTGTAACATGAAGACTATAGTTAATGGTACTGTTTTGTATATTTGAGAGTTGCTAAGAGAATAGCTCTTGAAAGTTCTTATCTCAAGAAAACCAAATCTGTAACTAAGTGTAGTGATGGTTGTTAACTTATTCTGGCAGTCATTTTGCAATACATCAAATCATTACATTATACACCTAACACTAATACAATGTTATGTGTCAATTATATATTTTTTAAAATGACAGTAGATAAATGTCAGCTAAATTTTAAAGCATTTCAAGTTTTTCCAGATTTGATTTAGCTTACTCTGAAATGTTCCTTTGGAAAAATCTTTTTCCCTCTTCTAATAGGAGGCAAAAGTGCACAACAGGAGCATGAAATGACAACCTCACAGGAATTTCCTCACAAAAAAAGGAAAAGAGCTATATATGTTTACTGCAGTCTCTGGAACGCCCTTAGCCAGCAAAGGTGGCAGTCTTTGTATTCTTGATTAAATGGGTATTTGCACTGAAGTCAGATACCACACAAAGGAAACAAAACAAAATAAAAATGTCCTTCGTGTTCTGTTTTTCAATCATTTGTGTGAAGGAGGTTCTTGGCCTTTATCACTGTCAGTGAAAAGTTCTTCATTGGAAGGAGACATTCCACTCACCCTGCTTCTTGTGCACAGGGAGCTTACCATGGAAACTACCTCTGGAGCCATCAGACAAATATATAAATGACAAAGCTCAACACTGGGCATTTTAGGTTTGGCTTTATTTCAACAGCAGGATATGAGGAAGGGTGCTTGGAATTTCTTGAGAAATTTATTGTTCTAATTTATCTTGCTCTGAATCTTAAAACTCATGAATTGGACTTAATTCAAGTTAGGAAATAACTAAGAAGTGACTTTATCTAAGGGATTCTAATCCTAATATATGTATGCTGTGTATTTAATATAACTATGTATAGTAAAGCTACACTTTTTTAGGTGATTTTTTAAATGACAGCTTGCGTATCCCCAAGATAGGAAATTTAATATATGCTTGTATTTTTAGTTGCTTATGACCTTTAATTAACTGAAAGAAAAAAAATGTATTCTGCTGAATGAGTTTTTTGTTGGTTTGTTTAACAAGATCCATACTAAACTGTGGTTGACTTATCCTTAAAATATAGCATTTTGCTTTACAACAGTAACCTGAAGAAATTTAAAAGAGTGCTTCACAAAACTTATATTGTATTTTTTTTCCATTCCATCTGCTTGTCAAGTTCTCATTTAATTTAAAATTTCCATAAAATTTGTGTCCAGCTTTCCTCAGCCTATGGTCACATGAACCAACTGTAAAGACCACCTGAGGCTGACAGTGAGTTTCTGTTGCTTGTTTTCCTTACCAGCTCCTCACATCAAGGCAGTTCACAAAAACTAGACTGATATATATTCTTGGATGGCTATGGCATCAGGACCTGCACACATATATTTGGAGACATAATTGGAATTCAGTTCCTTCCTTAGGCAATGGTGCACGGGTGTGTTTAGGTGGTTTGTGGTATAAGAAAGAAATGGATGGCTACACACTGGATTTTAGTTGCTCTTTGGCTTTGTCTACTTCAAAAGAAAAAAGAAAAGAACCTTTTCTTCCTTAAGGAAAAGGATTGGTCTGTAAAGCAAATTTAGAGGGGGGAAATCAAGGAAATAATAATATGTATGCCTACAAGCTATACATTTTATTTCTTACATATTACTAAAAGGACTATTAAAAGTGATGAACTTTGTGAAAGCGAAGGTGCCAGAAGGCAGGGGGTTATACAGTACAATTGATAGGTTATCTCTGGTGAGTTTAGTCCTCTGGTTCTTTCTATTATAAAAGATAAAGCCACTCAGGTTTCAGGAATTATCATCTTAATCATTTCTTTTATAGAACCATTAGGTAAAGTACATGAATATCTCTTTTTATCACGTACACTCATTTCTCCACTACTGAGATTTTCTATTATGCAAATCCTAGAGAAGCCAAATCCTACAGATTTTCTATTATTCAAGTCCTAGTAGGTTCCTGATTCCCCCAACAACTGATTGGTTGCGAGAACATTCCCAAAGGGCAGGCAGCAGAGAGGGGAAACTGCTAGTGTCTCAAAAGGGAATGGAGATGTTTGCTTCGAACGGAGGTGGACGCAACTGGGTGACGGGAAGGGAAAGTGAGTGAGGAAAGAGAAAGGAAAGAGAACAAGAGAGTGCCTGTGTCAGCTCGGTGATCACCCATTTCCATCCAGCCCTGGTTTTTACCAGCCTGAGGTGGGAAAAGGGCCAGCCAGTGGCAGGGAGTGGGTTTTACCACCTCTGGAGCAGCACATAGAGGAGAAAGGGTGGTTTTGTTCAGATGCCAATTAAGGGACCAGGAGGCCTGCAGCATTTCAAAAGTCCTTGTAGGGAACAGAGACTAATTTCCAGGAATCCTTTGTGATTTGTTTTTAGCAGCATCTCTCAGTGACTAGAAGAGTGTTATTTCATCTTGTCTAAGTTGTATTTGTTTCCAAACTGCTTAACAATGCTAACTGGGGGTACAGACACTCTTTGCAAGTTGCATTTTTTGAAAAAGATAACTCACCCTAGCAATGAACATAGATTGAAAACCAGTTAAAAGCCTGTGAGAACAAATGGGTCTTAAATCGAGGATGGAACAAAGGGAAGGTGGGGGCACATCCCCTAATGTCAACAGGCAGAAAGCCGCACGTGCATAATGGCCATGGAAGCGACCACCCACGGGGACCCGAGTCACTTCCGGAGACAGACAGAGACCTGGAGCCAGGGGCCAGGCCAGCTACCCTGAGTCCTGCTCAGGAGGCAGCCGGGGTGGCCGGGATTGTCTTAGTCCTGTTTCATGCCCTGCGTGTATCCACAGCCCGTTTTCTTCCTCCAAATATATCCCAGAGGCAGCAGGGGGACGCTCTGGCAGCTGTGGGCAGCAGCCACGCTGGTGGTGATCCAGAGGGTATTAATGAGAGTGACTGAGCACCAGTTAGAGTCAGTTGAATTACACAAATTGATAATCCTCTGTACTGCCCACCGAAAGGCTGTCCAGCCAGCCTTATTATCAAGCAAGGCCCTCATGAGGAAGAGAAGTTGTAATCCACAAATACACTGTTTCATTCCAATCCCAAAGAAGGGCTGTGCCAAAGAATGTTCAGTCTACCTGACAACTGTGCTCATTTCTCATGCTAATAGTTACGCTCAAAATCCTTCAAGCCAGGCTTCAGCAGTACGTGAACTGAGAACTTCCAGAAGTACAAGCTGGGTTCAGAAAAGGCAGGGGAACCAGAGATCAAATTGCCAACATTTGTTGGATCACAGAGAAAGCAAAGGAATTCCAGAAAAAAAAACATCTACTGCTTCATTTACTATGCTAAAGCCTTTGACTGCGTGGATCACAACAAGCTGTGGAAAATTCTTAGAGAGATAAGAGTACCAGATTATCTTATCTGTCCTCTGAGAAATCTGTATGCACATCAAAAGCAATAGTTAGAACTGACACGGGACAACAGATTGGTTCAAAATTGGGAAAGGAAAACCACAGGGTGAAAGTTAAAGTGAAGTTGCTCAGCCGTATCCGACTCTTTGTGACCCCGTGGACTGTAGCCCACCAGGCTTCTCCGTCCATGGGATTCTCCGTCCATGGGATTCTCCGTCCATGGGATTCTCCGTCCATGGGATTCTCCAGGCAAGAATACTGGAGTGGGTTGCCAGTTCCTTCTCCAGGGGATCTTCCCGACCCAGGGATCGAACCCAGGTCTCCTGCATTGCAGGCAGACGCTTTAACCTCTGAGCCACCAGGGAAGCCCCATACCACAAGCTACTCCTTATATATTGTCACCTTGCTTATTTAACTTATATGCAGAGTACATCATGTGAAATGGACTGGATGAATCACAAACTGGAATCAAGATGGCCAGGAGAAATGTCAACAACCTCAGACGTGCAGATGATACCATTCTAATGGCAGAAGGTAAAGAGGAATTAGAGCCTCTTGCTGAAGGAGAAAGAGGAGAGTGAAAAAGCTGGCTTAAATGTCAACACTCAAAAAACTAAGATCACAGCATCCAGTCCCATCATTTCATGGCAAATAGAAGGAGAAAAAGTAGAAGCAGTGACAGATTTTCTTTTCTTGGGCTTTCTTTCTTTTCATGACCACAGCCATGAAATTAAAAGACGCTTGCTCCTTGGAAGGAAAGCTATGACAAACTTAGACAAGCATTTAATATGGCAAGCATATTAAAAACCAAAGTCATCACTTTGCCGACAAAGGTCCATATAGTCAAAGCTATGGTTTGTCCAGTAGTCATGGACATGTGTGGGTTGGACCATAAAGAGGGCTGAGTGCCCAAGAATTGATGCTTTCAAATTGTGGTGCTGGAGAAGACTCTTGAGAGTCCCTTGGACTGTATGGAGATCAAACCAGTCAATCCTAAGGGAAATCAATCCTGAATATTCACTGGAGGGACTGATACTAAAGTTGAAGCTCCAACACTTTGGCCACCGGATGTGAAGAGCTGACTCATAGGAAAAGATGCTGATGCTGGGAAAGATTGAAGGCAAAAGAAGAAGAGAGTGGCAGAGGATGAGATGGTTACATAGCATCACCAACTCAATGAACATGAATCTGAGCAAACTTCAGGTGATAGTGAAGGACAGAGGAGCCTGGCACAATGCAGTCCATGGGGTCACAAAGAGTCAAACCTGACTGGGTGACTGAACAACAACAATAATTATGTCATAAGCACCAGGCACTGAGCTAGTACTGAGGCTGATATGGTCAAGCATAAGGCCTAGTGCAGAAGACACAACCTGATTTTTCTTTCCAACATGCACCAGATTTGGGGATCAGAGAGCCAGACCAAACCTGGGTTTTAAGTCTGGCTCTCCCAGTAATATCTGAGTGACCCAGGTCAAGCTTTATAATTTCTTGGAGCTTCACTTTCCTCACCTATAAAAGGGAAGTGACCATTTCTATAGGTGCTGAGATGACCGAGATATTTTGTGTGAAGTGCCTGGCACAGTACTTACCACAGTTAGGAGGTGCTCAGTTAATGGTGGGTTGTTGCTGTGATAATGAATTGCAGGGAGGAGGGATTCCTGTGGAGAGGCTGCATTTTAGCCTCATATAGCCAATGGGGAGCTTGGCTATATGTTTAGGATCATCAGTCACAGAGCTGACGTGAACTGTATCTAGTTCACAGAAGAAGAAACTAAGGCACAGATAGGGTGACTTGCCCAGTGTCTCCCAGAGTCTGGCTTGGAGCCCGGATTTTCCTCATCTAGGGTTCTTTCTACTTCAGCACATCCTGCATTACTAGTCCCTGAAGTAGCTTTTCTTCTCCTAACAGAGTTAGGAAAAAGCCGCATATAGAAGAGATTTCCTTAAATTCAGCAGCATTACCCAAACCCTCCAGTTTCAGATTTTCAGGCTCAGGTCTGCTTGCTGCTATGGCTCTCAGATCTTCGCTCGAGATGCAAAGGCTCTCATTGTACTTAATGGAAGGATAGAGGCTTGGCTTCTATCCTTAGAGTCCTAATGTTTTCATTTCTCGGTGCTTCTGTAGCTGCTTCAGGTGTATTTCCCCCAGTCTCTAGGCTTCATTCTTCCTGGTGTGTGAATCCCTGAAGTAGCATTTGAGTCCTCTCAATTCAGCCCAAGCATCTTGCAGTAAAAATTCTCTCTCTTCAGCACATATGAAACACCATGTAAGAACAGAATCAGATGGATCAGAAACAAATGCATTTGCCAGGAGAGGAACCAGAAACAGGGCAAATGTTGACTGCTTTAAGAAAGCAAGGGGAAATGCATTAAGATTTTTTTTAAAAGGAGGCAGTGTATAGAATTCTTCTACTCGGAAAAATGGAGGAGAAAAGAGTGCTTTGCAGCAAGGCTGCCTCTCTCACATCAGGACCTCTGATTTCCCTGTGGGGCTGCGAGTGAGTGTGCTGGAAGAAAGGTGTGCGTTGGACTGCGTAGGTCCTGCCTTCCACATCTCCGGATGCCTTCCAGAGGCTGGACAGTCCTCATCCATTCTGCAGGGAGGAGGGGGCTAGCTCCAGAGTCCTCAAAACCCAGGCCACCCCACCCCAGGCTGTATGTCCTCTTGCATTCTTTTCTTTTCTAGACTCCTTTAGCTCTTCCAGTCTACACCATCTGCTTATCCTCTTAATTGCTTCCTGAACATTTCAAAGTGCTCATTTCATCTCCCTAATCTGACTGTCAGCCTCTTCAGGACAGGCACCGTGCTCTCTAGTTCTGTATTTTTAGAAGAAATACCTGAGTTTGTAAATGGACACCAGAATACATTGCTATTAGGCAACTGGACTTTTAAGGTTTAGAAACATTTCATTAGAAGGAACAGCTTTCTTCTTTGCCATAGGTGTATCTAATGGGACAAGAATCTGAGTTGGGATTAATTTCCCACCCAACCAAAGTGATGTAAAATAATTTCCTGCTTGAGGTATCGTGGAATGCCACAGGCTAGGGGTATGTGGAGAGAGGTCACGCTTAATTTAAGAGGACTGGTTCCGATCTCAGACCAACTAAAGGGGATTTCACTGTTTGTATGAAAAGTTCTCTTCCCTTGGTCTGTATAAGACACAATAGAGGATAACAGCTGATTCAGAACAGTTATACTCTAGTGTATAAATATGTAAACATGGGTAAGTATGTATTTAGACAATTTAAAAGTGTGTCTCATTTACCCAATTATAAACAGCTGTCTGAGAGCAATTACGATTTATCATGTAAATGCTTATTTGCATAATTCAAAATATGAATATTATTTGCTTCATAAAGACTGTAAATAAAAGGCAACCTGAACTTTCTCATGCTTAGAGTTTTAGGCTAAGTTTTTACATTATAGGAGAAAAAAGCATTTTGTTCAAAATGGTACTTAAGTTTGTTAGTTCTAGCAGGTCCAGATAATAATTAGTTTAGTAAGAAAAGAGCAAGAGTTTTAAAGTGAAGGTGAGTGGCTCAGAAATAATGAAGAAGTCACACTACTCTGCTATTTTCACTCCTGGAAATTTACTATGTAGGGATGACGACTTGCCTTACAACTGTTTTCACTGAACATGGATGTTTAACGGTGAATTCTTTCAAGGTATTTAGTATATTATTTTATGTACTAAAATTTGATATACATATAATGTTTCAATAATATATCATTATTTTTTAAAATGTAGAGTTATTTAATGAATATGCTCCCAAGTGGACTAAAATTCATATCTCCTTAAGAGTATGCTTCCAAGTGGACTAAAATTCATATATCCTTAAAACATAACTTCTATATTGATGAGAACAAGTAATAAAATGTGGACATCAAAACTTCCACTCAGGTATTGCCTAATGTATTAGCTATCTAGGTTTGCCATAACCAGTTACCACAAATTCAGTGGTTTATAACAACAGAAATTTATTCTTTGCTCACTACACTCAAAGAAAGCTAATATGCAAAGTAATGTACCAGCATCCTTAGTAAAAATTAAAGCATCTTGAAATATTATCTGAGTTATCCTTCTTTTAAGAGTGATTTTTATGTTGCATGGTTTTGATATTATAGACAGAATATTATATTATTTGAAAAACTGAGAATTCATATGTGATATATACCATATTATATATTCAGTGAACCAAACATTGCATTCTTCCACTATTTTTGACAAGGAAAAGCTCATGGTCTTTCCTTGATATTAAGACTCTCTCCAAGGACATTATTGCTACTATTGTACCACTAAGTGTGGACAAGTCTCCCCAGATAAATTAAATCTCTCTCTGCAGCCTTTCTTTGAGTTGAGGGGTCAATCACTGCCTTCTGTATGCAATTCTTTTCATGCTTCCAGAAAAGAAGTATGTCAAGCATAGTACTAAACATTTTACAAAATGTAGCTCATTCAGACCTCATAATCCTGGGAATTATATTTCATGACATTCCTGTATTATAGATATAAATACTGATACCATGACGGGGTCCAAAACCAAGCAGCCATTCAGTGACAGAACTAGGACACGGATCCGGATGATTGTGTCTCGAATGCTGTACCTTTGCCATGTGTCTTTAGAGGCATCACCGTGTGCCCGGCTGCCTGCTGTCACTTTCTTGGCCAACTCATGCTCCCGGACCTGTCCAGGGATGTGTTCTGTGCTGCTTCAGCTTGGCTGGTTTTGCCACATTGCTGTGACCTTAGTGACTTCTGATTCTTAGAAGGGTGCATTGCCCAAATGACTGAGTTAAGAACTTGGAAACGTGCCTGGATCAGGAGAGAGAAAAACAGATCATCTCTTAAAAGGCCTTTATTGATTGGCCCCCTGAGAAAATCAGAGCAAGAGAAATCAGGGCATGACAGTGGTTCAGAAGGGAGAAAACAAGCCCTGAAGTCCAAGTACACGCACAGGAGTAGGCTACAGACTTCCGTGAGCAAGACCAAAAATTTCAGTTAGATAATCAGAACTAGTTAGATGATTTCCAATCAGAAAAAAAGATCAGTTCACATTAGTGGTGAAAAAGTCAGGTCATAAAAGTGCACCCAGGCAGAGGAATTTCCACACTGGCATAAGCAGTGAATTTCCCTTGGGTCCTAATGCTCCTAAGTTAAACAAGAATCAAGAAATCCACTGTGAATCACCAGCCTGGCTCAGTACTGTGTAAAGGTTATCACCTTTACCAGAAAGCCAGGTATGGTAGGTCCCGCCCCTCTCTAGTTACTGGTGAGTCCCGACGTTACGCAGAGGGCCAGTTTGTAGGGACCCGACTCCTTCGGTCACCTTCAGTCATGTTTTGGTCTCATTTACCACCGTCCCTAATATTTTTTAATTATTTATTTCCTTTCTAGTCAACAGAGGATGAGATGGCTGGATGGCATCACCGACTCAATGGACATAAGTTTGAGCAAACTCCAAGAGATAGTGAAAGACAGGGAAGCCTGACGTGATGCAGTCCATGGGATCACAAAGAACTGGACACGACTTAGCAACTGAACAATGAGTCCTCACAGTAAGCCTACGGGACACGTTTATTTTGCTATTATATCTATAGATCAGCTTCAGGGTAGGGTTGTAAATCAGTTTTGATTGCTAAGTATAGCATTACAATTTAAGTAGAATTGATCCTCTCCCCACTGAGGGCTGCTAATTTATTACAAGTTTATTCATTCTATTCATTCAACTAACAAGCACTTATGGAATGCTTACTATGTGACAAAAGCTGTGTTAAGTTCTAGAAAATGACATTGCATAATGTTTTAAAATTTCTAAAACATAAAATCACTGTTTCCTTTTATCTGTTTGCAGTTCTAGAAAGTAAGTAATATGTTCATTGTACAGATCATTTAAAAACTGAGGTTCGATCCCAGGGCTTTTAAGAGGGCAGGACAGTCATCAGCAGAAGAGTACAGAAGACTATCAGCTGCCTCTCCTTGGCTGAGAGATTTAATAATAACAAATGACCCAGTCCCTAACCTTGAGGGACTGAATGTCTGATATATATGTGACCATAGAATTTGCACATAATTTATCATCCAAACATGACACTTCTGAGAGAAAGAAAAGAGGCACTATGATAATTATGCTGGGACAACTGTACCAACTGGGAGGCATGGTTATTCCTTTTCTCCCAGCTCCCAGCCTATCTGTTCAAGGAGAAAAAAACAGTATACTATCTCTGGAGACACATTTGCCCTCATAGAAGCTGGCATAGTTGAGGAGCGTGAACTGGGGGGACAGACGGGAATGAAATGGGCAGGGAACAGTACCTGGGCTGACTTCATGGACCAACCAGGTAATCGGAGATGAACCCAACTGGGGAGGCAGGGCTGCCGATGGGGCAGGCAAACAGACCATGGCTGTCACCCTGCTGCTTAAATTTAAGCTGCAAGAGAAAAGAGGGAAAGTGAGCCGAGAGGCTCTATTCTCCGGACAAAATTAGTCCATCTTGTTTCACATTTCCCTCCAGTAAAACCAAGCCACAAAGTGGGTGAAGGTCCCTAAGATCTTTTTCAGGGGGGAAAAAATGGTTGGATCTTTTTTACACACTCTCCACTCCCAGGAATTTATTCTCGAACTAAATAGTTCGATATTATTAAAAATAATTCTTCCCACTGGGTAGATGTTAATCATTAAAAGCCCCAGAAGGCAGGAAAGAAACCTTCCCTTGGTTATTGACGAGCCAAGTGGAGGGGGTTGTGTTATTTATGTGCCCAGGACTGAGACTGAATTGTTCGGTCTTAGGTGGGAATCACATCTCAGAGTTGGAAGGAACCCGAGGAGATTATCCATTCAGCCTCCGGCTTCCAGATAGTCAACTCCAAACAGCTACGAGGGAATTACAGCTGCCAGGGTAAAAACTGTCCTATTCAAAACATTAGAAAGGCCTTTGTGCACTGACCCTTCTTCTGCCAACCCCACATCTCCCACCACGTCCTCCTCATCGTGATTCAGTGCTTCCCCCAGAATGATGACCATGGTGATGGTATGACATCTCCAGAGGCTCTAACGATGCACCAAGAAGTTTTCTACCTATGTTATCTCAGTTGTCCTTCACAGCCCCATGAAGTAGTTTATATTAGTGGTGTTTTTACAGATGAGGAATCTGAGGTATAAAGAAGTTAAGTAGCTGTCCCAAGGTCACCAGTCTCTGAAGGTGACTCTACTATGAGGAGTTTGCTTCAAGATGTTCCCACTGGGCAGACTGTTGACACCCCGGGTCTCCCATCTGGCACCTCTTTGCCCTTGAAGTTACAGTCTAAGTGCTGTATCTTAAATGCTGCCTGTGCCTGCAAAGGCTGAGTTCTGTGCGTTTGGGCCGGGCTGTACACAGCGGGTGCAGGCATCCTTCATAGCAGCAGCATCTAAAATTCTGTTCTCCCCGCTGGCTTCCATGACCGTCTCCCCCTCCACACCTAGAACTACCTGAGGCCACAAAGCCTGTCTTTCACCTCTGCTCTTGAGCACATGCACATGGCCTACCACCTGTCAATCAGTAGGCTTTCCGATACATTTAACGCAGTAATGTGTACATAGTCAGAAAGCGGCCAGCTTCTCTTTGCAGTGCAGGGTAGGGATGCTGTTGACCCAACAGTCTAAAGAAACACAGTCTAAAGAAGCCCCCCACAGAGGGGGCTGGGAGTCTGGTTGGCAATTTTAATTTACAGCTGATGTTTGGCAGCAACTACTTTAGACTGTGGACCTGTCAACACTGAATTGATAATAAAATGAGATACGCTTTTGGAAAAATACCCTAAAAAGTACCATGAAGCCAGTTGGTAGGTGTGTCAGTTATCACCTACCTGAAAAGCAATTGGATAAAATGTATCACAGGCCTTAAAAATGTAAATACGTTTTGACCCACTTTTAGAAATTTTTTCCAAGGAACAATCAGAAATATATATAGAAACATGTATGCATACCAATATATTGCAACATTGCCTTAAATATAGAAAGTTGGGATGCCGCCTAGATGTTCCATGTTTAAGAGCACTGTATTACCATCAAAAATAGACTACATGAGCTTTTTATATCATCTACACAAAGAATTTGTAATGATAGGTTAAAGTTTTATGATCTGTCAAACAAGTAAACAAACAAAACATCTTAGAATATGAAACAGCATGATTTCAACAGTGTAAGAAGTATCTGAAACTAGAAAGAAATGTACTAAAACATGAGTAATGATTTATCTCCAATTGGTAAAATTAGGTAATTTTTTTTCTTTATTTGTTCCATAGGTATCCTTTGTTTATTTCCCAAGTTTTCCACATTGAGCATGTATTACTTTAATGTTTGGGGGGTAAAATTATGATTTTTAAAATACTGTATGAGATATAACATGTTTTTACTATCTGAGAGATGATACTTAATGTCTTAATTAAATTAAAAATAGGCCATTATCAGTAACTACATAACCTAGGAGAGTCATTTAACCTCTTTCTAAGTTTCTTTATCTGTAAAAATAAGTTGGTTAAATCAGATGACTTCCATATCCCCTTAGCTCTAAAAAGCCTATGTCCTTTTTCCACTGATTGATCCACTGTTTATCTCATGTGCACAAAAATCCACATATTGGGTTGATGTGACTGCACTAGATGAAGTGCTGAGTGCGAACCCATGGAAACCTCCCCTGGTCAGCAAAAAGCTGGTGACTAATTCCTGAGATTAGAGTCAGTGTGACTGTAAGGACCAGGGAGTAAGAAAGGAGGAAAACACGAAAGAGGAAGAATGGTGGGAAAGTCACGGAGGTGCTGGGAGAGGCCAGATGGGTTGAGGAGGAAGATTCCCATTTTGACAGAGTCAGTGAGGGCTGCAGTAGGCAGTCTGCCGTCGGGGTTGATTGATCAATGGTTGAGAGGCTGCCTGACAACTCGCCAAAGGAAGAACAGGGGCTGCAGAAGGGGATGACCTTTCACCCTCAGGTTCCCAGCACAAATTCCCCGGGAGACCCAGTGTCTTATCACCCCGTGCAGTTAGAAGTGATTGACTGAAAACAAAGTTCCACCCAGGAGATGGCCAAAGGGTAGGTTTTTTGACTTGTGGTTAAAAACTAGTGAAAGAGATGCTTTTAACCAGAAAGAAAGCAAGCATTTGGCCCAAAATGTAAAAGAGGGGTAAAGAGAAAGGGGCACTACTGTGGAATTCAAAAGGCCTGTGTCCTAATCCTGGCTTTGCTGTGTCTTGCTGGGTGGCCAGAGAGCCATTTACCCTTCCTGCCTCACTTTCTCTCAGTAAAAAGGAGCTGACAAGTCCTGTTTCCAGCACCATGGAGGGTGTTAGAGAATCACAGAAGCCAAAAGTGATGGTGCTATATAAATCCTGAGCGTCTGAAGTCCTGGTTTTCTTTTTCCTTGGACCAGGTGAGTCCGTCAAGGGCTAGAGGGGAAGAGACAGAGAAACATAAAAGAGAGGACCAGTCTCCTGTCGGCCTAAGGAACCAAGGCTTTATCACACTCTGAAAGACCGCAGATGTTAAATAATGGAAATCCTACAACCTAAATTGTGCCCCAAATTATCTAAGCTCTTCTGAGTCAAAGAACATTGAAATTCTAGGAGAAACACTGAACACTTGGAATATTCACATGACCTGCACATTTGGCAAGCAGAATGCTGTTCATTTCCTTCTAATGGTATTTTAGTCTGCGATGCCACTAGTCGCTGCTGCATTTTGTTGAGCCTGTGGAGCCTTCTAGTTTAGTGCTTTTAATGTTGTTGTAGCACAGTAATATTCCACTAACATGTCCTCAAGGGTAGAGGCTGTCTTCTGCTCCTCCTGCATTTTTCAAAGGGCAAAACAGATATCCAAGTTCAAGTTTCACTTAAAACCCAGTGCATCTTCTTCTCATGATCATTACTCTCAGTATCTGCGTGGAGGTCTGCCCCTTCCGGGGCAGCAAGCCTGTCTATAACTCCTGCCTGACACTGGAGTGGGCCAGGTGAAGATGTTGGGATATTATTCAGGGGCTAATGATGGTGGTTCATTTCTATTTATGGATTTAATTGATTCTAATCCAGAAGCTCTAAAATCACATGGATCCTGTGCCAAGTACCTCCCATGAAGGATGATGGTTTGAAGACCTCTGTCAATCACCCAGCAGAGGAGATGAAGGGGCCAAGTATTTCTGATTTTAAGGAGCCCCTTTAATCCAATCAATTTCAGAGAGTCTTACTTCCTCTGAGCCATGCATGGATTAATTCTATAAGAGAGCCTTTTCCATTAAAGAAACTGATTGCAAGCTTCCCTTCTAATTGTGAAAATGCTCACCTGCTCAAAGTAAACAGTTCTGGAAAGATACCTTCATTTTGCTTCAGTTATTTGGCTGAGGAGAGTGGAGCTTCAACAGAAATTTAAGAAGTTAAAATTCAACATCCAGCTTCACTCATAGAGCAATTTGTTCCTAAGGCGAGTGCAGAAACTACAAAATGACCTTGATCCCATCAGCCCCTTTTTAATTATTCAATTATTCAGCTATGACAAAAAAACAATCCCTAAGTAAAGGAGCAGTGGGAACAATAAGTGTAAGGAGCCACTAAGATGATCTTTAAAAAGGAACAATTGATCAAAAATTGAAAATGGGATTTCCCTGGGAGTCCAGCAGTTAAGACTGCACTTTCAATGCAGGGGGGATGGGTTCTATCTCTGCTTGGAGAGCTAGATCCCACATGCGACACAGTGCAGCCCCCAAAATAGAAAAGAAACTGAACACAACCTAAATATCCAATAATTGGAGAATTATTAATTTTAGTATGTTTATGCTAGAATGCTATGAAATGATTAAAATCATATTTTCTGAAGAACGTATAATGAGACAGAAAAATATTTACCACATATGTGAAATGGAGAAAGTAGTATGCAAAATTATGTGTACAATTTTTTAAGACTCTCTAGTCCTAGAGAAAAAGACTGTGCCCTGCAGCAGTTCAAAAGGACTAAATGGATCTCAATGCGCTAATATGGAAAGACTCCGAAAACCTGACATCATGTCATGAAAGCATGTTTTGAAATGACTCAGAGCACAATGCCACTCAGCTAGGCTTTTGGATTGGGAAGGTTAAAGGGGACTTTAATCTCATCTGTATCATTTGAGTATCTGTAATAATAATATATTTATCATGAAATTTAAAATCATATTTTTTAAAATTTAAAGCGAGGGAAGAAAATGAGAAAAAATACTGGAAGAAAATATTCCTTAAACCTTAACAGTTGGCTATCTCCAAGTGGTTGTGACTGCGTTAACTGATGAAACGGAAGCCCTTGCAGGGGAAATCATCTGACAATTGAGCCAAGATTCAGTCCTGGTTGTCTGTGGCTCCAAAGTTCATGTTCTTTCCATCCCACATCACCTTTCTGGTTATGTGTCCTTAGGTGTTTTGGAGTCAGGTTACGATTAGGGGAAAAGAAGGGATGAGCAGGTACTGGGAAATGGGGGTCTATCTTTATTCCTGAACTTTAAGGCTTCTTCAGCAGTGAAAATCTGGTACCAGGCCAATAGACCAGAGGCAGCAAAAGAGATGGAAACGGCGCCTCCAGCTGTTCAGAAACCTCCCCCACCCCCCCCACCCCCCACCGCCAAACTGCAGCTCCCTTGCCTGTGGTCCACTGTACAGAATATTTAGGAGCTAACAGAAGGTTCCAAGAGCCATCCCCAGAGACTGTGACACAGCAGTCCGGAGTATGACCCAGCAATTCTGCATTTCCCCAACCATCCCATGTTGTTCTGAGACCATTTCTCAAGGAAACTTACTCTAGGGATGTTATAGATCCAGAAAACAAATACATGAAGTGCCACTCTCTTCAGTCCTGAGTTGACCATTCTCTGAAACTTTGTTCTTTCAAGACGGTCCCTTATGCCCGTTTAAAGCTGATTCTACTGAGTTAAACTGTTGGGTAGGGCACCAGGGTGAGAGCAGGGGGTAGCTATGACTGGGCCGAGGAAAATGGGGAAGGGGCAGGGGCTGTTTGGTGAAGAGGGGCAGCAGTCGTCTGAACGTTATGAAGTTTAAAAATCAATAAAAATGCTCTAATCTGTAGATATGACCCTGCCAAGCAGATGACATAATGGAATCTGACCTGTTAAATAAGTCACTGTCAGAGGATCATAGTGAAAATAATTTTAGCATCTAAGAAGTGAGCATCCGAGCCCTGATCATCAGCTTGGCCAAGAGAAAATGCCATTAGTCTACCGGGGTCAAGAAGAGTCACAATAATCAGGTTTCTTCCTCTAAGAATTTATCTAGATTGCTGCTGCTCCTGGAAAGCAAACCAAAGGTCCTATGTTGCCACCTAGAGTTCAAAGCCTGGAAGTATGGGCAGGGGAAATTTGAATTGATCTGGCTCTGGAGAAATCTAAGTTGAATTAATTACAGCACTTAAAAAGCACCAGCTTCAGACTTAGGAATGTCCATCAGTCCTTTTTCAATAGGACATGAATGTGTGTTTGAACTCAAGCCTCCAGATGATTTCAGAATGGAAAAATACTTTCTAGAACCTTGATTAAATGTAAGAGAGAACACGTCTGTGAGTTTGTGTGGGGGTGGTGGGGGGTGGGTGGGAGCAGTCCTAACTTCTGCTATCACTAGATGATCTGGGGAAAATCACTCAACCCCTTGGAGGGCCAAGGTCCTCTTATATAAAATAAGAGGGCTGAACTAACCTGACAATACTGCAAGCCTTCTAAGGCCTAAATTTACCTATTTCTATAATAATCTAGACTCTATTTGAACCCAGACATCAGTCAAAAGGGGCTTCCCAGGTGGCATAGTGATAAAGAACCTGCCTGCCAATGCAGGAGACACAAGAGATGTGGATTCCATCCCTGGGCTGGGAAGATCCCCTGGAGTATGAAATGGCAACGCACTCCAGTATTCTTGCCTGGAAAATTCCATGGACAGAGGAGCCTGGTGGGCTACAGTTCATGGGGTTGCAAAGAGTTGGACGTGACTGAGCACACACACACATCAGTCAGAAACAAAAATTGGCACCATATGCAAAAAATGTTAGTACCTTGCATTTTTGAAAGTGACCTTCTTCATCAAGGAAACCATATCTCTGCTGCCCTCTAGAGCTCTACCTGAAATCTGCATGAATTTAATGCAAAAGTCCCACCAAATGAAGGACCAGCCTGCTTGAGATTTAGAGCCTGCCAGATCCCTGCTGTTTTTTGTGTCTTTTGGGACAATGTATTTATTCATTCTTTGCATTCTTGTTTCATACGTCTTCTGAAATGATTCAGTTCAATTCAACCATTTATTCCAGAATTCTTTCCTAGCTCTTCCTGTTTATAGATTTTGGCTGTTGGAAGTTAAGCCCACATCATTTTTTTAGAAGAAGGGGCCAATCTTTCTAAAGGATTCTCCATTCCATAGATGTGTCTCCTCTGAGTAAGTTGTACAGTGGCACCAGGGAGGATTATTGGTTCTAATTTCTGAAGCCAATGCTTATAAAAAGAATCCCAGGCTCTTTTCTTGTGTTATTTCCAAGAAACCTGTGCAGCAAGACTGCTACTGAGCTGACAACATGAGAATTCTGCTATGAAAGTGCCAAGGAAACATGGGACCACTAAGTGGATGTTCTCCAGCCGGGTCAGCAAAGGAGCCCCATTCTCAGTCTTGTTTTGGAATTATGATTCAGTTCTGACTCTTTTCAGAACTACAGCCAATCTTTGATCCATGCAATCTGCTAGTTGGTGGACTGCAGCTTAGAGAAAAGTGGAAAGAATGCCTCTTAGTTGTATCTTAACGCTGGCAAAATCTCCATTAAAGGCAAGAACATTCCAGTTCAGTTGATATTTTTCACCCTGAGTTGGACTGCCACTCTTGATAAAACAGGAGTGACGTATTTCGAAATTTATGCCAGAAATCCAAGTGTTGATAGTGACTTATTATAAACTCAAAGACCCATGAAGCCAGTTCTAGGATTCCTAGAGGTTACGCAATGGCCCTTTTAGGGTTACTGCAGCAGAGGAGACCCAGGATCCCTCCTCATTTGATTTACAGCCTTGTTCAAAGTCTAATCCACTCCAGGGTCCAGACCTCTGCAGGGTGTGAAGTCAGGCACAGTAGGGGCTCCACAAAACTTTTTGGGCACTACTCTGTCAGGAAGTGGACCGCACACTGGGGAGAGATTTGCAGAGCTGCACAATGTTCTTCACTGTTCACAGTCATAAAGGATATTCCAGTGGTTAATCTTAAGAGATTATTAGTATTTATTAAAACTCTTAAAGGACTGCCCATAAATCTGACTTTTCTAGTTACCCATAAAGCAGTTACTGGGACAACCTAGCAACATAGTGATTTCCATTGTTCAGCCAAGGCATAGCATTCTTACATCCTCAGAGAACAGAGAATAGTAAATAACCTAGTCTGTTAGAAAGAACCTGTTCTCTGATACTGGCCATGTGTTCTGTTTTTAAGCTCCCGGAGTACCTCCCTGCGCCCACCCAAGACCTGCCCCCTTTGCCCTGGCATGGTCCTTGGGGCATCTTTCATTCTACCCACATAGACCATGATACTGGGGGGGACCAAGTGAGGAATAATCAAACCACAGCAGCTCCAAAAGAGTTTCCATCCACTCAGAATTACAGAGTCAAATGAGAACCCTCTGTTTACTATATCTTATTGTACATGACCTAAAACTTGTTCCAAGTGTCATGAAACATAGGGTTGTAGCAGAACTGAGGAAGGAGGTAGAGACAACTTATGATGGGCCTTGCTGCTGCTCACTGATATTTCTAAACTCCTCTCCTTCCACGTGCTCAGGAGGACTGTCCCTTCCCACTCCCTCAAAACAAGGGACCCTGTGACTTGCGACCGCCAAGGCAATGTGAGAGGAAGTGAAGACTGTCACCATTTCCATGCGGAGACATTTCAGAGAACCCCTGTGCCCCTCATCTCCTGTGTGGAAGCACAGGTCAAAGTCACAGGGCCACAGGACCAGAGTCATCTGGCATGTCAAGTCAACACATGGAGGACAGCTGCCTAGAAAACTGACTGAACCTGTAGAGGACTTTCCCTAAGTGAGAATTCAGCCTTTGTGGTCTTTTTGGCATTGTTTGTTATTGCAGTGTATCCAGGCTCTCCTGCTGATACATGCCTCTGTGTTACTGAAAATTCAGTCTTTTCAGTCTGAACATCATTTTCCTTGATGAGGGAGATGGAAACCATCAGGAGTTCATATTTTTCTCTGATCTTCATAAATATGACAACAACAAGCTATATATTTAGTTGGTCAAAAGGTTCACTCAGATTTTTTTTGATAACATCTTACAGCAAATCCTGAATGAACATTTTGGTCAACCCTATATTTGGCCTATCACTCCTTACCCTTTCTTCCTCTAAGACTAATTTCCTTACTCTCAACATTAATTTCCCTTTTAGCTATCTTTAGTACTTTTTGTAAGACTTGCTTTATTTGGGACTTCAACTTTTCTAGCCCTGCCATTGCATATTTTAGAAGAAAATGAAATGGTAAATCTTCATGACCTTAGATTTAGCAATGTTTGTTAGATATGACACCAAGTGAAAGTCAAAGTCAAAGTCGTTCAGTCATGTCTGACTCTTTGTGACCCCATGGACTATACAGTCCATGGAATTCTCCAGGCCAGAACACTGGAGTCGGTGGTAGCCTTTCCATTCTCCAGGGCATCTTCCCAACCCAGGGACTGAACCTAGGTCTCCCACATTGCTGGTAACTAGTTGAACCACAAAGGGAGATGACACCAAAAGTACAAGTGAAAAAAAAAAAGATAAGTTGGACCTTGAAAATATTTTGCTCATTAAAGGACACTATCAAGAGAGTGAAAAGACAACCTACAGAATCAGAGAAAATATTTGCAAACCATATATCCAGAGCATATAAAGAATTCCTACTGCTTCACAGCAAAAAGGCAAAGAATCCAATTTAAAAATGGGCAGATGACTTGATTAGAAAGTTTCTCCAAATATACAGGTAGCCCATAACCATATGAAAAGATGCTCAATATAATTAGTCATTAAGAAAATTCAAATCAAAACCCAGTTAAATATCACTTCATACTCACAGGTTGGCCATAGTGAAAAACAGAAAATAACAAGTCTTGGCAAAAGTATGGAGGACTGGGAACTCTCACTCGTTGGTGATAGGAATTTAAAATGGTGCAGCCATGGTAGAAAACAGTTTAGCAGTTCCCCAACAAGTTAAAATAGAGTTACCAAGTAGTCCAACAATTCTATTAATGTATTAGTCACAAAAACCATAAACAATGCCAATGTCCATCAACTGATGAATGGATAAACAAATATGGAAAATCCGTAGAGTAGAATGGTATTCAGACATAGAAAGGAATGAAGTACTGATACATGATACAATGTATACAAATCTTGAAAACATTAAGTTATGTGAAAGAAGCCAGACCAAGATAATGTGACCAACAGATCATATATTGTATGACTCCATTTATAGGAAATATTCAGAATAGCTATATCTACAAAGACAGAAAGCAGCCCAGTGGTTGCCAGGGACTGAGGAAGAAGAACTAGGGAGGGACTGCTTAATGGATACAGGACTTGCTTTGAAGTAATAAAAGTTTCCTGTAACTTGATAGTTTCACAGTATCATGAATGTATTAAATGCCACAGAACTGCACACTCTGAAATGGCTTATGGCTAATTTTATGCTATGTGATTTTTATCTCTATTATACATACATGTATAAAAAAGCATGGTCATCTTCTCCCAAGATTTCTGTAACTTCTGTTCTACCAGCAATCCCCAGTTGCTGGTAGAATCAATTAGGGTCATTGTATCAGGGATATCAGTTATCTTTCTACCTTGTAAGATAGGTTCTTAACCTTCAGTTCACCTTCAGGGAGTCAAAGGCCCCTTCAAAACTCGATATAAGGGAGCAGAGCAGCCAGGCACCCTGGAGGAGGTGGTGCAAGTGTCTTAGAAAGTGAGCTGTGCATACTCCCAACCCCAGAAACCAGGGGTGCAGGGCTCACTCAGGGACCCCCAAGGAACGCTTTGCTTTCAGGAGCATATCTGGCTCCTGGGGTCCATCACAACAGCCTCCTGCTGGCTCTTGGGGTCTGTCTGTAGGACAGTGAAATCCTTTGGCCTCTCCTGAAAGGGTCCTCAGCATGGCCCTGAAGCCCTGACCAGTGAACTAAAGGGTTTCTTATCCCAGTTTCCCTGGGCTGTTAAGCTTGGGGTAGAAGGCAGGGGGCAGGCAGCAAGTGGGTCCCCAGGCATGGTACAGAGGCCAAAGCTGAGCCAGGAACATCCCACCTGTCTGCCCCCGGCCTTCCTTCCATGAAGCCTCGTGTTTGCCTTTAGCCTGTGCTGCTGTGAGTTGTGGTGCATTTCTCTGTGAGTTGTTTTTATTTAATTGTGTAACTTTGTTTTTCCTGTTACTGTGAATCTAAAGCTGTTGTGTTTTTAATTATTTTAAACAAATGTTACCATTTTTAAGAGAATAAATTCCAAACAATAAAAAAAAAAAGAAAGAAAGAAAGAAAAACTCTACATGAAATTTTGTGTCCTTATGTAAGTTCAGTTCAGTTCAGTTCAGTCGCTCAGTTGTGTATGACTCTTTGGGACCCCATGAATCGTAGCACGCCAGGTCTCCCTGTCCATCACCAACTCCTGGAGATTACTCAAACTCATGTCCATCGAGTCGGTGATGCCATCCAGCCATCTCATCCTCTGTCATCCCCTTCTCTTGCCCCCAATCCCTCCCAGCATCAAGGTCTTTTCCAATGAGTCAACTCTTTTCATGAGGTGGCCAAAGTATTGGAGTTTCAGCTTCAGCATCAGTTCTTCCAAAGAACACCTAGGACTGATCTCCTTCAGGATGGACTGGTTGGATCTCCTTGCAGTTCAAGGGACTCTCAAGAGTCTTCTCTAACACCACAGTTCAAAAGCATGAATTCTTCAGTGCTCAGCTTTGTTCATAGTCCAACTCTCACATCCATACATGACCACTGCAAAAACCATAGCCTTGACCAGACAGATCTTTGTTGGCAAAGTAATGTTTCTGCTTTTAAATATGCTATCTAGGTTGGTCATAACTTTCCTTCCAAGGAGTAAGTGTCTTTTAATTTCATTGCTGCAGTCACCATCTGCAGTGATTTTGGAGCCCCCAAAAATAAAGTCAGCCACTGTTTCCACTGTTTCCCCATCTATTTGCCATGAAGGGATGGGACCAGATGCCATGATCTTAGTTTTCTGAATGTTGAGCTTTAAGCCAACTTTTTCACTCTCCTCTTTCACTTTTATCACTTTCTGCCATAAGGGTGGTGTCATCTGCATATCTGAGGTTATTGATATTTCTCCCAGCAATCTTGATTCCAGCTTGTGCTTCATCCAGCCCAGTGTTTCTCATGATGTACTCTGCATAGAAGTTAAATAAGCAGGGTGACAATATACAGCCTTGACATACTCCTTTTCCTATTTGAACCAGTTGTTTTTCCATGTCCAGTTCTAACTGTTGCTTCCTGACCTGCATATAGGTTTCTCAAGAGGTGGGTCAGGTGGTCTGGTATTCCCACCTCTTTCAGAATTTTCCAGACTTTGTTGTGATCCACATAGCCAAAGGCTTTCGCACAGTCAATAAAGCAGAAATAGATGTTTTTTCTGGAACTCTCTTGCTTTATCGATGATTCAGTGGATGTTGGCAATTTGATTTCTGGTTCCTCTGCCTTTTCTAAAACCAGCTTGAACATCTGGAAGTTCACGGTACATTGTATTGCTGAAGCCTGGCTTGGAGAATTTTGAGCATTACTTTACTAGCGTGTGAGATGAGTGCAATTGTGTGGTAGTTTGAGCCTTCTTTGGGATTGCCTTTCTTTGGGATTGGAATGAAAACTGACCTTTTCCAGTCCTGTGGCCACTGCTGAGTTTTCCAAATTTGCTGGCAAATTGAGTGCAGCACTTCCACAGCATCATCTTTGGGGATTTCAAATAGCTCAACTGGAATTCCATCACATCCACTAGCTTTGTTCGTAGTGATGCTTTCTAAGGCCCACTTGACTTCACATTCCCGATGTCTGGCTCTAGGTGAGTGATCACACCATCATGATTATCTGGGTCATGAAGATCTTTTTTGTCCAGTTCTTCTGTGTATTCTTGCCACCTGTTCTTAATATCTTCTGCTTCTGTTAGGTCCATACCATTTCTGTCCTTTATCGAACCTATCTTTGCATGAAATGTTCCCTTGGTATCTCTAATTTTCTTGAAGAGATCTCTAGTCTTTCCCATTTTGTTTTTTCCTCTATTTCGCTGCATTGATCACTGAGGAAGGCTTTCTTATCTCTCCTTGCTATTCTTTGGAACTCTGCATTCAAATGGGAATATCTTTCCTTTTCTCCTTTGCTTTTCGCTTCTCTTCTTTTCACAGTTATTTGTAAGGCCTCCTCAGACAGCCATTTTGCTTTTTAGCATTTCTTTTCCATGGGGATGGTCTTGATCCCTGTCTCCTGTACAATGTCACGAACCCCTGTCCATAGTTCATCAGGCACTCTGTCTATCAGATCTAGTCCCTTAAATCTATTTGTCACTTCCACTGTATAATCATAAGGGATTTGATTTAGCTCATACCTGAATGGTCTAGTGATTTTCCCTACTTTCTTCAATTTAAGTCTGAATTTGGCAATAAGGAGTTCATGATCTGAGCCATAGTCAGCTCCCGATCTTGTTTTTGCTGACTGTATAGAGCTTCTCCATCTTTGGCTGCAAAGAATATAATCAATCTGATTTCTGTGTTGACCATCTGGTGATGTCCATGTGTGGAGCCTTCTCTTGTGTTGTTGGAAGAGGGTGTTTGCTATGACCAGTGTGTTCTCTTGGCAAAACTCTATTAGCCTTTGCCCTGCTTCATTCCATACTCCAAGGCCAAATTTGCCTTTTACTCCAGGTGTTTCTTGACTTCCTACTTTTGCATTCCAGTCCCCTATAGTGAAAAGGACATCCTTTCTGGGTGTTAGTTCTAAAAGGTCTTGTAGATCTTCACAGAACCGTTCAGCTTCAGCTTCTTCAGCATTACTGGTCGGGGCATAGGCTTGGACTACTGTGATGCTGAATGAGGGAGAAGGTAAACCGAAATGTGGTTGCAGAGGTCTGAGCCAGTCCCACAGTGGGTTGTGAAGCTGGGATGGTCTTCAGGTATACCAGAGGGTCCAGCATTGCTTATAAAGGAAGAGATCTCAGGCTGTTCAAGGAGAGGACAAAACCTGCCAAGAGCAATTTCGGGAGAAGGACAACGGTGAGCTGGTGAATGAGCATCTTGGTCCTTAAAGAGGGATCCAAGAGCACACAACAGCACCCACACAACTGATAGAGTTGCAAAGGACATTAGTACCGCCTGGGTGTGGCGTTTCCAAAGGCCATTTGCGTCTCTTGCCTGCTGCTTCTTGATTCTAGATCATCACTGGAAATCTTCGCTTGGGTGATACCTCCTCCAGGTGAAGTCGCCCAACAACTTTCCTTCCGGCTCCCAGTTTCACTGTGCATCTCTGTTGGGGTCTCCTCACCACTCCAGGTAGCCTTTTTGGGCTGAGCCCCTCTCTATTGACCCAGTCCAGCTCCCTTCCAGAGACTTTTCTAGCATGTACTAGAAGTAGTCTCAAAAAAAATTTTTTTAACCCTGCTATCTAAATGTTACCAGAAAGAAAGATCAACTTCTCCAAACCAAATTCATTATCCTTGGCAGATGGGCTCTGTGTTTCGAGTGGCTTATATCCAACAATTCTCTACCACTGGTCAAATCATTTTACTATCTAAGAATCTGATTTGCAACTAATTCATCTTGAAGTGTTTGACCAGAACCTACACTGCTTAAAATTAGAAATGCTATGTGTATTTTACTGAGATTTTTTTTCAGTGCCCATGATGCATGATTGCTAACATCTGCTTTGAAATTTTTCCAGACTAAAATCATTATAGCCTCACACTATAGCTTAGAACTTTGGATCTCAATTGCCTGTTCCCCCGTGTGTCAAAGCAGGCCCTGGGACTGCTTCTTGGGAGTATTTTCCACCCTGCCCGTAGTTTGTCCCTTACCCCACTGCGCTGCAGAGATGGATTTCAGTTAGACTCTTTAATTTTCAAAGGATCTTAACTCTTCTCTTAGCCTGTGACTGTCTTTTCTTTTAATTAGCAAAATATTCACCTTTGAAATTCTTGCCAGAAATTACAGTTTTGAACTCTCTGCTCTCCAACACTTACCAAAAGTTTCAAGAACTATTTAGAAGGGCGGGCTTGAAAAGCCACACAAACATTCCTTTAGATATTTAAAATTTTTACCTTAGGATTACTTCAAACCATGTGAGTCTCATGCTTTTTACTGAGGTGTAGATCTGTGATTCGGCCAACACTGTGGGATTTTATAAGAAACTCACTTCTGAGGTTATGGGGGTTGTGGTTGGGAAACCATCCACTTTACGACTGTGCTTCCTCTGTTTGAGGTCTCTGGGGTGTAAGGAAAATATGTATTTCTCCTCATGACCTAGCTTGTTGGTAGTTAGTGGAAAGTCTGAACCTTGACACTAGGCATATCTTCCTTTTTACATTGAATTATCAAAAATTTCAAAGCCAAATTAGTGACTCATCTCTAGCAACATACCAAGATCGTAGGATACGCATTTTCCTCACCACCTAGCTTGTATATAGCTGGTGGAAAGAATGAATCTTGAAACTCAGTGTATCTTCCTCTTTATACTGAATTATCAAAGCCAAACAATGTGACTCATCCATAGCAACTATCAAGATCTTCAGAATATGCATTTCTTGGTATTAATATTATAATTTTCTGCCCATTTCCTTGTCATAGGCTCCTTTGATTATTTTTATCCTTTTGTTTATATATAATTTTCCTAAAGGACCATAGAATAATGCTTAGTTATAAATAAAATGAAATAGCCATATCAACTTCAGGCTGACCTCTTCCTTGCCTAACCACACATTCTGATTTTTTAGAGCACTTCTAATCAAGTCTAATTAAATAATTAGGCTACACATGGACATCATCAGATGGTCAATACTGAAATCAGACTGATTATATTCTTTGTAGCCGAAGATGGAGAAGTTCTATACAGTCAGCAAAGACAAGACCAGGAGCTGACTGTGGCTCAGATCATGAACTCTTTATTGTACAATTCAAACTTAAATTGAAGAAAGTAAGGAAAACCACTAGGCCATTCAGGTATGACCTAAATCAAATCCCTTATGATTATACAGTGGAAGTGACAAATAGATTCAAGGGATTAGATCTGATAGACAAAGTGCCTAAAGAACTATGGACAGAGGTTCATGACATTGTACAGGAGGCAGGGATCAAGACCATCCCCAAGAAAAAGAAATGCAAAAAGGCAAAATGGTTGTCTGAGAAGGCCGTACAAATAGTCAAGAAAAGAAGGGAAGCTAAAGGCAAAAGAGAAAAGGAAAGATATTCCCATTTGAATGCAGAGTTCCAAAGAATAGCAAGGAGAGATAAGAAAGCCTTCCTCAGTGATCAATGCAAAGAAAGAGAGGAAAACAATAGGATGGGAAAGACTAGAGATCTCTTCAAGAAAATTAGAGATACCAAGGGAACATTTCATGCAATGGTAGGTATAATAAAGGACAAAAGTGGTATGGACCTAAAAGAGCAGAAGATATTAAGAAGAGGTGGCAAGAATACACAGAAGAACTGTACAAAAAGATCTTCATTACTCAGATAACCATGATGGTGTGATCACTCACTTAGAGCCAGACATCCTGGAGTGTGAAGTCAAATGGGCCATAGGAAGCATCACTACAAACAATGCTAGTAGAGGTGATGGAATTCCAGCTGAGTTATTTCAAATCTTAAAAAATGATTTTGTGAAAGTGCTACACTCAATATGCCAGCAAATTTGGAAAATAGCAGTGGCCACAAGAATGGAAAAGGTCAGTTTTCATTCCAATCCCAAAGAGGGGCAATGCCAAAGAATGTTCAAACTACCACACAATTGTGCTCATTTCACATGCTTGCATGCTCAAAATTCTCCAACCTAGGCTTCACCAGTACGTGAACTGAGAACATCCAGACATACAAGCTGGACTTAGAAAAGGCAGAGGAACCAAAGATCAAATAGCCAACATCCATTGGATCACAGAAAAAGCAAGAGAATTCCAGCAAAACATCTACTTCTGAGTCCTTGACTACACTAAAGCCTTTGACTGTGTGGATCACAACAAACTGTGGCCAGTTCTTCAAGAGATTGGAATACCAGATCACCTTACCTACCTCCTGAGAAACCTGTATAAAGATCAAGAAGCAACAGTTAGAACTGAACATGGAACAACAGACTGGTTCAAAACTAGGAAAGGAGTGTGTCAAGGCTGTATACTGTCACCATATTTAATTTACACGCAGAGTACATCATGCTAAATGACAGGCTGGATGAATGACAAGCTGGAATTCAAAACTGCTGGGAGAAATATCAATAACCTCAGATATGTAGATGACACCACTCTTATGGCAGAAAGCAAAGAGGAACTAAAGAGCTTCTTGATGAAAGTGAAAGAAGAGACTGAAAAAGCTGGCTTAAAACTCAACATTCAAAAAACTAAGATTGTGGCATCTGGTCCCTTCACTTCATGACTTATAGATGCAGAAACAATGGAAACAGTGAAAGATTTTATTTTCTTGCGCTCCAAAATCACTGTGGATGATGACTGTAGCCATGAAATTAGAAGATGTTTGCTCCTTGGAAGAAAAGTTATGACAAATCTAGACAGCATATTAAAAAACAGACACATTTACTTTGCCAACAAAGGTCTGTCTAGTCAAAGCTATGGTTTTTCCAGTAGTCATGTATGGATGTGAGAGTTGGACCATAAAGACGGCTGAGCACTGAAGAATTGATGTTTTTGAACTCTGTTGCTGGAGAAGACTCTGGAGACTCTGGAGAGTCCCTTGGACAGCAAGGAGATCAAACCAGTCAAACCTAAAGGAAATCAACCCAGAATATTCACTGGAAGGATTGATGCTAAAGCTGAAGCTTCAATACTTTGGCCACCTGATGCGAAGAACTGACTCATTAGAAAAGACCCTGATGCTGGGAAAGATAGGCAGGAGGAGAAGGGGAAGACAGAGGACAAGATAGTTGGATGGCATCACCAACTCAGTGGATATGAGTTTGAGCAAGCTCTGGGAGATGGTGAAGGACAGGAAAGCCTGGTGTGTTGCAGTCCATGGGGTAACAAAGACACAACTGAGTGACTGAACAACAACAATAATTAATAATGATGATGATAACAACAACTGTTGGTTGAGAAATTCTACATGCTGGATTCTTGACATATTAATATAGGCCCCATTTAATATTTACAGACACCTCTCAAGGCAGGTATTATGTCCCTATGTTACAGAAAGGAAACCAAGACTCAGGAAGTTTAAAGTATTTGCTCAAAGCTAAGATTAGTGAGTGACAGATCCAGGACTGGGAATACCCTAAGGCCCCTACTCTCTTCTCTGCGTCAGCCTGTCCACTCTGTGGGACGATGCTTTTCAAAATTAGAGATACCAAGGGAACATTTCATGCAATGATAGGTATAATAAAGGACAGAAGTGGTATGGACCTAAATGAGCAGAAGATATTAAGAAGAGGTGGCAAGAATACACAGAAGAACTGTACAAAAAGATCTTCATTACTCAGATAACCATGATGGTGTGATCACCTTTATACATGCTGCAAGGTAAGGGTTGAAATTTGTGGTTTTTGCATGTGGATGTCCAATTTTTTCAACTGTCCAGCACCATTTTCTAAAAAGTCTTTTTTTTCACCCAGTTACCTTAGTATCTTTGTCAAAATTCAGTTGACTATACTATGGGCTTCCCAGGTGGTGCCAGTGGTAAAGAACCCTCCTGCCAATGCAGGATATGTAAGAGACGCGGGTTCGATCCTGGGTCGAGAAGATCCCCTGGAAGAGGGCATGGCAACTCACTCCAGTATTCTTGCCTGGAGAATCTCATGGACAGAGGAGCCTGGCAGGCTACAGTCCATGGGGTCACAGAGAATCGGACACGACTGAGTGACTTAGCATGCATACATGTGTGGCTCTACCAGTTGGCCAAAAAATTCATTCTGCCTTTCCCATAATATCTTACAGAAAATCCTGAATGAACTTTTGGCCAACCAAATATTTCTAACTTTCTATTGATATACATGTCCCTCTTTATACCAATACCATACTGCCTTTATTACCATAACTTGATATTAAGTCTTAAAATCAGATATTATGAACACCACATCTTTGTTCCTCTTTTTTCAAAATTATTTTGGCTATTCTAGGTTTTTTTGCATTTCCATATAAATTTTAGAATCTGTTTTTCAATTTCTAAAAAAGACCAGCTTCCTGGAATTTTCACTGGGACTTGTTCAATCTGTTGATCAATTTGAGGAAGCACTGACATCTTAAACAATATTGAGAATTTCAATCCAAAAGCACAGTGTATAAATCTATTTCTACAGATCTTCTCTGATTTTTCTCAGCAATGAACAGGTATTATAAATAGTTTGTTAAATTTATCTTTGAGCATTTCATTTTCATGCTATCAGAAATTGTATTTTTTGCTTCAGTTTCCAATTGCTCATTGATAATACGGAGAAATATAATTCACCTTTTATATTGACTTTGTGTTGTCTCAACTCACTAAATTCATACAGCAGTTCAGTAATTGTTATGATTTCTTGGGACTTTTTATGTAGATAATTATGTTATTTGCTAATAAAGATAGTTTTCCTTTTTCCTTTCCAAGATATATGACTCTCTTATTTATTTTTCTTCCCTTACTGCTGGCTAGAACCACCAGGACAACCTTGACTAGAAGTGATGAGAGCAGACATCTCCACTTTGTTCCCAGCCTTTGAGGTAAAACATTCAGAATTTCACCACAACGTATTGCATTAACCACAGCCCTTTGTTGATTCCCTATTTCAGGTTTGGATGTGCTCAGTCGCTCAGCCGTGTCCAACCCTTTGCAACCCCATGGACTGTAACCCGCCAGGCTCCTCTTGTCCATGGGATTATCCCAGCAAGAACACTGGAGTGGGTTGCCATTTCCTTCTCCAGGGGAATCTTCTTGACCCAGGGATTGAAGCCATGTCTCCTGCATGGGCAGGTGAATTCTTTACCACTGTGCCACCTGTATATTTCCTTCCATTGCAAGCCTATATAAAGTTTCCATTATGAATAGATTTTGGACTTCATAAAATGTTTTTCCCCTCTGCGTTGTTTCAGATAATAATATGATTTTTCTTTTTGAGCTTACTGATATGGTGAACTACACTGACATATTTTCAGATGTTGAAGTAATCTTGTACTTCTTTGATAAATCTCCCTTCATTGACAGTCCTGATTTATTATTTTTATATATTACTGAATTTGATTTACCAGTATTTTGTTAAGGATTTTACACATATGTTTATGAGGGTTTTGGTTCAGTAGTTTTCTTGTAATGTTCTTATCTAGTTCAGGGATCAGGGTAATACTGACTTAATAAAATGGGTTGGAAAATGTTTATTCCTCTTCTATTTTCTGGAAGAGTTTGTGAAACCAGTAATTTTAAACGCATCTGTTTTTATTTATTTTACCCCTGACCTTCTAGCCTCACCTCAGGGCCTTTGTACATGATTCTTTGAAGTATTGGGTTGGCTGAAAAATTCATTCCTACAACATCTTACTTTAAAGTTGTCTTTATTGAACTAAGAAGGCAAGGATTTACTTCACACAGAAAGGTTCAAAGGCCCTTAAAAAGAATCTGCCTACAGTGCAGGAGACCTGGATTCAACACCTAGGTTGGGAAGATTCCCTGGAGGAGGGAAGGCATGGCAACCCACTCCAGTATTCTTGCCTGGAGAATCCCCACGGACAGAGGAGCCTGGTGGGCTACAGTCCATGGGGTCGCAAAGAGTTGGACATGACTAAGTGACTAAGCACAGCACAGCACATGAGAGAAAAACAGGAAAGAGAGTTTTACATCTCGGAAGATGTGTGACATGTGTGACATAAGGCCCCTGTGTGACAGCCCCACATGACAATGGCTACTTAGCAGAGGGAAAGGACACAAAAATCTACTCCTGCAGGAAAGCAAGGGTGTGCAATGCCAAAGTAAAAACCTTCTCCTTGCTAAGTGTGGTTCCATCTACTCATGTTACCCTCCAGAGCCTTCTGCCTTGAAATCCAAAACCTTCCAGTGAGCCCGAACCCTTCAGGCCTGGAATAAACCTACATTTGAACATGGTTTAAACACACAGGCCAGTTCTTTGAGAATCCATATGTTTTTGCTATCGTCTCCTAATTTGCCAGAAGCTAGACAAGTGACAGAGAGCCATCCAAGAGGATGGAAGAAGAAAAGGCCTTGTGCAGGCCTGTGATGTTGCCCTCCTTTCCCTTCAGCCTTTTTCTCGGGAGGCCCAAGTCCTCCAGAGGCTCCCTCTGCATCACGAGAGAAAGGCTGAAAGGGAAGGAGAGCAACATCACAGGCCTGCACAAGGCCTTGTCTGCACACGGCAGCTTAGGCCCCAGTCCTGGCTGACTCTCTCACTGCTCCCCAGGAAGGGCAATTCTGGAAGATCTGGTTATCGGTCCACTTTCTTGCAGCAAACAGAGGATGCACTCAAAGAAGGTTGATGGCAGGTTGAATAAGCAAGCTCTTGGCCAAAGTGTGGGCAGCAATGGGCTAGCCACGGTGGGGCTCCGTTACTGCCCCTGCTCTGAAGGGAAGAGGTGAACCTGGCTTCTGAAACATGAACAGAGCAACTTGTGTGAAGAGGCTCTCCTGACGAGACCTGTAGCCCCATGGCCCGGGTCCAGGGAAGGACACGCCCACCCCCATCTCCTGCTGGTGTCCCACACCCACCAAACCCCAGGGAAGGCAGAAAGCCAGGGGGCAGGGGAGCTGTGGCGGGTCCACACAGGTGAGCCTTGTCGGGCCCTGAGTTGGAAGAGGGGGGTAAGGAGCGAACCCAGATGGACAATGGCAAGACAGCCAGGGATATCTGTATACCTCAGAGCCTTGCCTGTCTTCTCAGCCCCTCGTCACTGGGCTGATGGGCTTCTCTACGCCCTTCTTGGCATCTAAGCCGGGGAGGGAAAATCTCACCATCTCTGGATGGGAACCAGGGGGCCTACCACTCGGTGCTGGCTCTTGCCTCAGCAGCTGGGCCACCAGCTGGGGGCAGCCGAAGAGGAGCCAGAGCCATGCTCATTCCCTCCCCCAAAGAGAAGAATCCCTGGAAAAGGCTCACTGGCGGTGAGCAAAGTTCAGCCCTACTCAAGCCTGTTAACATCCTCTAGCAGCCAAGGGCACTGGAAGGGGGCAGAAGTCAGGAAAATTCCAAGAAGTTTTTACTAAAAATAAATAGCCGCCTCTTACAAGATGCCCAGCCATTAATTAGCCGCAGTACTTCTATAAGAGGAGAGGCCCTTTGGCTACAGAATACGAATTTTTAAAACTAAGCTTCATCCAAAGTGGCAATTAAGGGCTTCACCCAATCATAATAAACCTTGGTCTTCCTTTCCTAAGCGAGCTCCGCATCTTGCTGCCAGAACAAACCCATCAGCTCATTCCTGGTTTCCTTCTTAAAACAGAGCAGAGCCACACGCTCCGCAGAGTGAAGGCCCACGGGCTGCCCTCGCCAGGTTCCCCGTGTCACCGGAGCAGAGCTGACACGGGTGCAGCAGACCCCATGCGTCCTTCAGCCCAGGTCCACAGGACTCCTTCCACAGAGGCCATGCCGCTTCAGGGCTTAAGGACACAGGCTTTGCAATCATCGTCTTGGTGTTGGCAGGCACTGAGCAAGAATCTATGCTCTTTTCCTTCATGGCATTTATCAGAGTTTGCAATTTTACATGTAACAGGGACAAGCTTTCTTATCCTGTGTATATTCTCTGCCTCTTTCCCTTCCCGCACTCTGCCCCCTAAAGAAAATCCTGGCTTATCCACTGGGCACAGTCCTTTCTCTTCCATCTCAGAGTCAGCGTGGGGAGCTGGGTGTGAAGCTGCAGCAGGAGGCACAGAGCGAAATGTTGGCAGAGCCGGGCCGAGGTGCAGTGGGCAAGGCCAGTGGAGAAGCAGCAGAGAGTCGGGGCCTGAGAAGCAGAAGCAGGTGAGATGCAGGACTCCACTCTGCCAGGCCAGAAGGGAGCCCCCTTGTGGTCATATATAACCCTGTCTCAAATTAAGCCAAATTTGGATTGTGGTAGAAGCCAAACAGAAAAAGTCACAGGCAGTGTGGCCCTACCCGCCTGCCAGCATGTGACTTGTGGACAAGAAGATGTCCATCAGAAAGAAACAAGAATGAAGGGGAGGGGCGCGGTAAAAAGCTAGTTTTAAAAAGTCCTAAGGACCTCCCTTGGTGGTCCAGTGGTGACCCCACTGCCAATGCAGGGGACAAGGGTTCAATCCCTGGTCCTGGAAGATCTCACATGCCATGAGGCAGCTGAGATCCTGTGCCACAACTACTAAGTCTGCACTCTGGAGCCTGGGAGCTGCAGCTACTGAGCCCACGCACTCTAGAGCCTGTGCTCTGCAACAAGAGAAGCCAAAACAATGAGAAGCCTGCACACCACAACTAGAGAGGAGCTCCCACGGGCCGCAACTGGAGAAAGCTGGGAAGCAGCAGTGAAGACCCAGGGCAGCCAAAAGTAAATAAATAAATAAATTTTTAAAAAATAAAAAAAATATTCTGGTGGGTTTTTTTTGTTTGTTTGTTTTTATGTTTTTTTTTTAATGTAAAAAAAAAAAAGTCCTAAATTGGGAGTTGAGAGGGAATGAGGAGGAGCAGCTGCCAGTAGTGAGGAGGAACTTGAGAATGGCTGAAACTGAGAGAGGTGATTCTGAAGATGTTTTGCTGTGCATTAAGTATGGACTCCTGCAGCCACTATGGGAAACAGTATGCAGGTTCCTCAAAAAACTAAAACTTGAGTTGACATATGATCTAGCAGTCCAACTCCTGCACTCCTCCTGTATATATATATATATATACATATATATATATATATATATACACACACAAAACTATAATTTGAAAAGATACATGCGGTCCTATGTTCATAGCAGGACTATTTACGATAGTCAAAACATGAAGCAACCTTAATGCCCGTCAACAGATGCCATTTGCAGCAACATGGACCTAGAGATTATTATACTAAGTGAAGTAAGTCCGACAGAGAAAGACAAATACCATGTGATATCACATATGTGGAATTTAAAATATGGTACAAATGAACTTAGCTACAAAACAGAAACAGACTCACAGACACAGAGAACATACCTGTAGTTGCCAACAGAGAGAGATGGATTGGGAATTTGGGATGAGGCAGATGCAAACTATTTTTTTAAATTATCTTTTTATTGAAAGATAATTGCTTTACAGAATTTTGTTGTTTTCTGTCAAACGTCAACATGAATCAGCCACAGGTATACATATGTCCCCTGCCTTTTGAACCTCCCTCCCATCTCCCTCCCCATCCCACCCCTCTAGGCTGATACACAGCCCCTGTTTGAGTTTCCTGAGCCATACAGCAAATTCTCATTGGCTATCTATTTTACATATGGCAATGTACGTTTCCATGTTACTGTTTCCATACAGCTCACCCTCTCCTCCCCTTTCCCCATGTCCATAAGTCTACTCTCTATGTCTGTTTCTCTATTGCTGCCCTGTAAATAAATTCGTCAGTACCATTTTTCTAGATTCCATAGAATACAATATTTATCTTTCTCTCTCTGACTTACTTCACTGTGTATAATAGGTTCTAGGTTCATTTATCTCATTAGGATTGACTCAAATGTGTTCCTTTTTATTGTGTACATGTACCACAACTTCTTGATCCATTCATTTGTCGATGGATATCTAGGTTGCTTCCATGTTTTAGATATTGTAAATAGTGCTGCAATGAACAATGGGATACATGTGTCTTTTTCCATTTTGGTTTTCTCAAAGTATATGCCTAGGAGTGGGATTGCTGGGTCAAAAGGTGGTTTAATTTCTAGTTTTTTAAGGGATCTCCATACCATCTTCCATAGTGGCTGTATCAATTTACATTCCCACCAACAGTGCAAGAGTGTTCCCTCTTCTCCACACCCTCTCCAGCATTTATTGTCTGTAGACTTTTTGATGATGGCCATTCTGACTGGTGTGAGGTGATATCTCATTGTAGTTTTAATTTGCATTTCTCTAATAATGAGTGAGGTTGAGCATCGTTTCATGTGTTTGTTAGCCATCTGTATGTCTTCTTTGGAGAAATGTCTGTTTAGGTCTTTTCCCCACTTTTTGATTGGGTTGTTTGTTTTTCCGGTATTGAGTTGCATGAGCTGCTTGTATATTTTGGAAATTAATCCTTTGTCAGTTGTTTCATTTGCTATTATTTTCTCCTTTCTGAGGGTTGTCTTTTCACCTTGCTTATAGTTTCCTTTGCTGTGCAAAAGCTTTTAAGTTTAATCAAGTCCCACTTGTTTACTTTTGTTTTTATTTCTGTTACTCTAGGAGGTGGGTCATAGAGGATCTTGCTTTGATTTATGTCATTGAGTGTTCTGCCTGTTTTCCTCTAAGAGTTTTATAGTTTCTAGTCTTACATTTCAGTCTTTAATTCATTTTGAGTTTATCTTTGTGTATGGTGTTAGGAAGTGTTCTAATTTCATTCTGGACATGTAGCTGTCCAGTTTTCCCAGTACCATTTATTGAAAAGGCTGTCTTTGTCCCATGTAAATCCTTGCCTCCTTTGTAAAAAATAAGGTACCCATAGATGCATGGGTTAATTTCTGGGCTTTCTATCTTGTTCCATTGGTCTACGTTTCTGTTTTTGTGCCAGTACCATACTGTCTTGATGACTGTAGCTTTGTAGTATAATATGAAGTCAGGAAGGGGATTTCTCCAGCTCCATTCTTCTTTCTCAAGACAGCTTTGGCTATTTGGGATCTTTTGTGTTTCCCTATGAATTGTGAAGTTTTTTGTTCTAGTTCTGTGAAATATGCCATTGGTGATTTGATAGGAGTAGCATTGAATTTTAGATTGCATTTAGTAGTATAGTCATTTTCACAATATTGATTCTTCCTACCCAGGAACATAGAATATCTCTCCATCTGTTTATGTTGTCTTTGATTTCTTTCATCAGTGTCTTACAATTTTCTGTGTACAGTTCTTTTGTCTCCTTAGGTCAGTTTATTCCTAGATATTTAATTCTTTTTGTTGCATTAAATCTGTTAAATTCATTTGTTGCTTTTAATTATTTTCGTTGCAATTCTTTTTGGTGAATGGGATTGATTTCTTAACTTCTCATTCTGAATTTTCATTGTTAGTATATAGAAATGCAAGTGATTTCTGTGTATCGATTTTTTATCCTGCAATTTTGATAAATTCGCTGAATAGCTCTAGTAATTTTCTGATACTATCTATAGGGTTTTCTATGTACAGTATCATGTCATCTGCAAAGGGTGAGAGATTTATTTCTTCTTTTCTGATCTGGATTTCTTTTATTTCTTTTTCTTCTCTGATTGCTGTAGCTAGGACTTCCAGAACTATGTTGAATAACAGTGGTGCAAGTGGACACCTTTGTCTTGTTCCTGATCTTATGGGGAATGCTTTCAGTTTTTCACCATTGAGAATAATGTTTGCTGTAGGCTTATCATATATGGCCTTTACTATGTTGAGGTAGGTCCATTCTGTACCCATTTTTTGAAGAGTTTTAATCATAAATGGGTGCTGAAACTTGTTGAAGGCTTTTTGTGCATCTATTGAGATGATCATATGGTTTTTATCTTTCAATTTGCTAATATGGTGTATTACATTGATTGATTTCCGTATATTGAAGTATCCTTGCATCCCTGGAATAAACCCAATTTGATCACAGTGTATGAGCTTTTTGATGTGTTGCTGAATCCTCTTTGCTAACATATTGTTGAGGATTTTTGCATCTATGTTCATCAGTGATATTGGCCTGTAGTTTTCTTTTTTTGTGTTGTCTTTGTCTGGTTTTGGTATCAGGGTGATGGTGGCCTCGTAGAATGAGTTTGGAAGTGTTCCTTCCTCTGCAATTTTTTGAAAGAGTTTCAGAAGGATAGGCATTAGCTCTTCTCTAAATGTTTGATAGAATTCTCCTGTGAAGCCAACTGGTCCTGGGCTTTTGGTTTTTGGGGAGATTTTTGATCACAGCTTCAATTTCAGTGCTTGTAATTGGGTAGTTCATAATTTCTATTTCTTCCTGGTTCAGTCTTGGAAGATTTAACTTTTATAAGAATCCGTCCATTTCTTCCAAGTTATCCATTTTATTGCCATATAGTTGTTCATAATAGTCTCTTATAATCCTTTGTATTTCTGCATTGTCTGTTGTAACCTCTCCTTTTTCATTTCTAATTTTATTGATTTGATTCTTCTCTTTTTTTCTTGATGAGTCTGGCTAAAGTTTTGTCAATTTTGTTTATCTTCTCAAATAACCAGCTTTTAGTTTTAATAATCTTTACTATTGTTTCTTTCATATCTTTTTCATTTATTTCTGCTTGGATATTTATGATCTCTTTCCTTCCACTAACTTCAAGGTTTTTTTTTTTGTTGTTGTTCTTTTTCCAGTTGTTTTAGGTGGAAAGTTAGGTTGCCTATTCTATGTTTTTCTTGTTTCTTGAGATAAGATTGTATTGCTATAAACTTCCCTCTTAGAATGGCTTTTGCTGCATCCCATAGGTATTGAGCTGTTGTGCTTTCATTGTCATTTGTTTCTAGAAATTCTTTGATTTCCCTTTTTGATTTCTTCAGTAACTTGTTGGTTATTTAGAAACATGTTGTTTAATCTCCATGTGTTTGTGTTTCTTACAGTTTTTTTTTTCTTGTAATTGATATCTAGTCTTATAGTGTTGTGGTTGGAGAAGATGCTTGGTACAATTTCAATTTTCTTAAATTTACTGAAGCTTGATTTGTGACCCAAGATGTGGTCTATCCTGGAGAATGTTCCATGTGGAGACACTTGAGGAGAAGGTGTATTCTTCTGCATTTGGATGGAATGTCCTGAAGATATCAGTGAGATCCACCTCACCTAATGTATCATTTAAGACTTGTGTTTCCTTATTATCATACGCAAGGTGAAAAGACAGCCCTCAGAATGGGAGAAAATAATAGCAAATGAAGTAACAGACAAAGGATTAATCTCAAAAATATACAAGCAACTCCTGCAGCTCAATTCCAGAAAAATAAATGACCCAATCAAAAAATGGACCAAAGATCTAAACACACATTTCTCCAAAGAAGACATACAGATGGCTAACAAACACATGGAAAGATGCTCAACCTCACTCATTATCAGAGAAATGCAAATCAAAACCTCAATGAGGTACCATTACACGTCAGTCAGGATGGCTGCTATCCAAAAGTCTACAAGCAATAAATGCTGGAGAGGGTGTGGAGAAAAGAGAACGCTCTTACACTGTTGGTGGGAATGCAAACTAGTACAGCCACTATGGAGAACAGTGTGGAGATTCCTTGAAAAACTGGAAATAGAACTTCCATATGACCCAGCAATCCCACTCCTGGGCATACACACTGAGGAAACTAGATCTGAAAGAGACACGTGCACCCCAATGTTCATCGCAGCACTGTTTATAATAGCCAGGAAAGGGACGCAATCTAGATGTCCATCAGCAGACGAATGGATAAGGAAGCTGTGGTACATATACACCATGGACTATTACTCAGCCATTAAAAGGAATTCATTTGAATCAGTTCTAATGAGATGGATGAAACTGGAGCCCATTATACAGAGTGAAGTAAGCCAGAAAGATAAAGACCAATACAATAAACTAATGCATATATATGGAATTTAAAAAGATGGTAACGATAACCCTATATGCAAAACAGAAAAAGAGACACAGATGTACAGAACAGACTTTGGGACTCTGTGGGAGAAGGCGAGGGTGGGATGTTCTGAGAGAATAGCATTGAAACAAGTATACTATCAAGGGTGAAACAGATCACCATCCCAGGTTGGATGCATGAGACAAGTGCTCAGGGCTGGTGCACTGGGAAGACCCAGAGGGATGGGATGGGGAGGGAAGTGGGAGGGGGGGTTCAGGATGGGGAACACATGTAAATCCATGGCTGATTCATGTCAATGTATGGCAAAAACCACTACAATATTGTAATGTAATTAGCCTCCAACTAATAAAAATAAATGAACAACAAAAAAAAGGACTTGTGTTTCCTTATTAGTTTTCTGTTTTGATGATCTGTCCATTGGTGTGAGTGGGGTGTTCAAGTCTCCTACTATTATTGTGTTACTGTCAATTTCTTCTTTTATGTCTGTTAGTGTTTGTCTGATGTACTGAGGTGCTACTATGTTGGGTGCATAGATATTTACAATTGTTATATCTTCCTTTTGGATTGATCCCTTGATCATTATATAGTGTCCTTCCTTATCTCTTGTAGTCTTCTTTATTTTAAGATCTATTTTGTCTGATATGAGGGTTGCTACTCCAACTTTCTTTTGCTTCCATTTGCATGGAATATATTTTTCCATCCTCTCACTTTCAGTCTATATGTGTCTTTAGGTCTGAAGCGAGTTTCTTGTAGACTACATATATATGGGTCTTGTTTTTGTATCCATTCAGCCAGTCTGTTTCTTTTCCTTGGAGCATTTAGTCCATTTACATTTAAAGTAATTATTGATTTATATGTTCCTATTGCCATTTTTAAAAATTATTTGGGGTTGATTTTGTAGATCTTTTTTCTTCTCTTGTACTTCTTGACTATATAAGTCCCTTTAACATTTGTAAAGTGGTTTGGTGGTACTCAATTCTCTTAACTTTTGCTTGTCTGAGAAGCTTTTTATTTCTCCATCAATTTTGAATGAGATCCTTGTTGGGTACAGTAATCTTGGATGTAGATTTTTCCCTTTCAGTACTTTAAATATATCCTGCCATTCCCTTCTGGCCTGCAGATTTCTGCTGAAAGATCAGCTGTTAAGCATATGTGGTTTCCCTTTTATGTTACTTGTTGCTTCTCCCTTGCTGCTTTTAATATTCTTTCTTTGTGTTCAGTCTTTGTTAGTTTGATTAGTATGTATATTGGTGTGTTTCTCCTTGGGTTTATCCTATATGGGACTCTTTGTGCCTCTTGGAATTGATTGACCATTTCCTTTTCCATGTTGGGGAAATTTTCAACTATAATCTCTTCAAAAATTTTCTCATACCCTTTCTTTTTCCCTTCATCTTCTGGGACCCCTATAATTCAAATGTTGGTGCATTTGATATTGTCCCAGAGGTCTCTGAGACTATTCTCAGTTCTTTTCATCTTTTTACTTTATTCTGTTCTTCAGAAGTTATTTCCACCATTTTATCTTCCAGTTCACGGATTCGTTCTTGTGCTTCAGATATTCTGCTATTGATTCCTTCTAGAGTATTTTTAATTTCAGTAATTGCGTTGTTTGCCTCTGCATGTTTATTCTTTAATTCTTCTAGGTCTCTGTTAATTGATTCTTGCATTTTCTCCATTTTGTTTTCAAGGTTTTTGATCATCTTTACTATCATTATTCTGAATTCTTTTTCAGGTAGTTTGCCTATTTCCTCTTCATTTATTTTGACTTCCATGTTTCTGGTTTGTTCCTTCATTTGTGTAGTATTTCTCTGTATTTTCTTTTTTTTTTTTTAAACCTATTGTATTTGAGGTCTTCTTTTCCCAGGCTTCAAGGTTGAATTCTTTCTTCCTTTTGGTTTCTGCCCTCCTAAGGTTGGTCCAGTGGTTTGTTTAAGCTTCGGATAGGGTGAGATTTGTGCTGAGTTTTTGTTGTTGTTGTTTGTTTATTTGTTTGGTTTTCCTCTGATGGGCAAGGCTGAGTGAGGTGTAATCCTGTCTGCTGCTTATTGGGTTTGTATTTTTGTTTTGTTTGTTGTTTAGATGAGGCGTCCTGCACAGAGTGCTGCTGGTGGTTGGGTGATGCCAGGCCTTGTATTCAAGTGGTTTCCTTTGTGTGAGTTCTCACTATTTGATACTCTCTAGAGTTAGTTCTCTGGGAGTCTAGGGTCTTGGAGTCAGTGCTCCCACTCCAAAGGCTCAGGGCTTGACCTCTGCTCAGGAACAAAGATTCCACAAGTGGTTTGTTATGGCATTAAGTGAGATTAAAACAAATACCCGCCCCCCCAAAAAAACACAAATACCCCAAAACAATAAACCAAAGATGAACCTCAGACAAATGACAGTTACAAAATCAAGCAAATAATAATTAAAATAATGGAATACACACATATACATATACACCCATGAGCAAAGTCAAAACAGTTCAACAAAAATAAAGTACAACAGATTGATCTGGCGAACAAAAGAAATAAAAAATTATATTAACCAGTTAAGAACAAAACTAACTAAAGCATAAACTGGAAAACAAAACTAAAGCAAGGTGCCAACTGGGGAATAAAGCAATGAAAACAAAACTAACACATATGTTGAGAGGAATGGAAAGAAAGAAAGAATAGATATGCCAAGTTAAACAGAGGTAGATGAAGAAGATTTATATACATTAAAGATTAACTGCAAGGGGAAAAGAACAGTAGGAAAGGCAAACAAAGAAATACATGTAGAAAAAAAATATAATAGGTTTAAAAAATTAAATTAGGCCAGAGCAAAATGCAAGTGGGGGGAGCGGCAGTGGCTCAGCAGGGCCAAGGGGACGCGTGGGCAGTGGCTTCGCCATGTCGCATGGCCACAGTCACGGCGGGCCGGGTGCCACTGCGCCGCCAAATGGGAGCAGCCGCCAGAGCAGCGCGGCCCAGCCTACGGCCTGTACCTGCGCGTCGACCCGGAGCGGCTGCGGTGCCTCAGTGAGAGCTGCGCGGGCAGTGGCCTCCTCATCTCCAAGCTGCGAGAGGAGCGGACAGACGGCTCCAAGTTTGCGGAAAATGATGCAGATGAACAGCTTCTGTTTAATATTCCATTTACAGGCAATGTCAAGCTCAAAGGCATCATTATAATGGGAGAAGATGATGACTCACAGCCCTCTGAGATGAGACTGTGCAAGAACATTCCACAGATGTCCTTTGATGATACAGACAGGGAGCTAGATCAGACCTTTAGTCTGAACCCAGATCTTACAGGGGAAGAGTATACTACAAAAATGTCTTGTTTTCCAAATGTCTATCCTTTCTCAATTCATAGTTCAGAAAACTCTGGAGCCGATACCACAAAGGTCTTTTATACTGGCCTGAGAGGAGAATGGACTGAGCTTCGCAGACATGAGGTGACCATCTGCGATTATGAAGCATCAGCCAATCCAGCTGACCACAGAGTCCATCAGGTTACCCCACAGACACACTTTATTTCCTAAGGGCTAGCCAAGACTCCAACAGAGGCATTGTCAGTGAAGACGTATGACATCCTGCTGGGAAGCACAAAGAGAGATGTAGCTCCAAAGAGAGCTGGCTGCCACAGCTCTTCTTTCAAGCTTTGTCTCTGGGGCATGCTGCAGAAACCTGACCTATGGAAGTCACCACATCCCCAGGAAGGGTTGTATGGGTGCCAAGGGACAATTGTGGTTCTCTGGGGCCTTACAGAAATTGGATCTTGGACTGGTCAGTATCTGGCAGCCATGGATAATGCCTGCCTTCCCAGTTTATGTGGCCATGGGATCCCCATTGTCTTGTTGTTTTGTGGCAGGATTATTGTGTGACTTGTTTTTTAAAATGGAAACTATTCCTGGGCTGCAGTAAACTTTCTGAAGCCTCAGCATTGTGTTTGCCTTAACCATCAGGAGGGTCTCCAACTAGAAATACTTGTCCCTGATTGCTCCTTCTCCCTGTCATCTTTCAACATTCTTGTCAAATTGCCCAGGTTGGAGTTGTCTGTCATGCACCAGTGTCCCACGGTATAGCCTGAAGAGCAGGAATCTCCTGATGTTGGTTTATAGCTTGAGAGGGCCTTTTCCCCCTCTTGCCCAGGTAAGCAGTCTAAGGAGAGCATGGGCATTGTTTCTGTGTTTGGGGGTATCCTGGCCAGGGTAAGATTGGGACTTTGATATGCTTCTCTTTGGGACATCCTTAATGTTTATCAGCTTCTAACTGGTGTTGTAAGCCCAAGGGCAGAATTTGGAGATCTCAGTTCTTCTGTTCATGGCTTTTTATTCACTGTGACTAATAAGCTTCCTAATAAATCCTTGCCAGACTTAAAAAAAATTAAAATTATATAAAAGAGAAAAGAAAAAAAAAGGAAGAAGAAAGAAAAAAGGAAAACTCCACAGAACTGCAAAAGCCCAATGTATAGGCAAGGTTTATAGCAACAATAAAAAGTGTGACTTAATATACACACATACATATACACTCATACACAAAATAAAAACAGTCCAACAAAAATAAAGTACAACAGATTGACCTGGCGAAAAAAGGAAACCAAAAATTATATCTACCAGTTAAGAACAAAACTAATTAAAGCACAAACTGGAAACAAAACTAAAGCAAGGTGCCAATTGGGGTATAAAGCTATGAAAATAAAACTAACAAATATGTTGAGGAAAGAAAGAAAAGAAAGAATAGATACGCAAAGTTAAACAGAGGTAAATAAAGAAGATTTATATACATTAAAGACTAACTGGAAGGCGAAAAGAACAGTAGGAAAAGCAAACAAAGGAATAAATGTATAAAAAATAACAATAAGTTTAAAAAATTAAAAATTAAAACAAGAGAAAATTTAAAAAAAAAAAAAAAAGGAAAACTCCGAAGAACTGCAAAAGTCCAACTGAGAGGCAGAGATTTATAACAACAATAAAAAATGTGACTGAGGAGAAAAAAAAAAGCTCAAAAGCTTAATTAGATTTCACAGTGCCAATAAAATCAACAACTACAACAGAGAGGGGGGAAAAGGACAAAAAAAAAATCCAAAAGAATCTACAGAACAAATCAAACCATAAGAATAATAAATGTTTTCCTTGAATCACTGCTGTCAGACTCCTTTCCTTACCTTGCAGTCCACCTCACCTCCCTAGGAGCCCTCCAACACTGTGCTGGTCTCTGGACCTGCTGTGGGGGCAGCTCAGGTTCTAATCTGGTCCTGCTCCTCTGTGTTCTTGCCTCCAATGTCCACAGCTACCAGAACTAGTGTGTTTCCTTTGGTGGGAGCTCTCAGTGACCTTTTATATATTCCATAGACACAGAGTCTGCCTAGTTGATCATGCGGATTTAACCTGCAGTTTGTACAGCTGGTGGGAAGGTTTGGGGTCTTCTTCCTTAGCCCCACTGCCCCTGGGTTTCAGTTGTGGTTTTACTTCCACCTCTGCACGTGGGTTGTCCACTGGGGTTTGCTCCTGAGGCTGCCCTGGAGGACTTGGGCTTGCCCCTGTGAGGGCCAGGTGTGGAGGTGGTGCAGCTGCCTGGGTCACAGCGGTTCTGGCAGCACCAGGTACTCAGGGGGGTTGGCGTCTAGGGCAGCAGGAAATAGAGTGCTCTAGAAGGGCATGGCAACCAGTATTGGCCAATACGCTCCAGTATTCTTGCCTGGAGAACCTCCCTTCCTGACAGAGAAGCCGGGCAGGCCACAGTCTACGGGGTCGCAAAGAGTCAGACACGACCAAAATGATCCTGTGCACATAGATGCCAAACTATTTTTGCCTGTGGCAGCTCTGCCCCAGTGAGAGTTGAGCGTGAAGGTGGCTCAGCTGCTTGGCTTGCGGGGACCCTGGCGGCGCCAAGTGTGCAGGGACACAGATTGCCTCCCCTGCAGGAGTTGTGGCCCTGTCAGAGTCTTTTTTCGAGCCACTTGTAGCTGGTGATTGAAGGCCTCTTCGGCCAGTCTTTCTCTGTAGCTCCGCCCATTCAGGCACTTAGAGGCTCCCTTGCCTGGGTCCTTCTCTGTTGTTCTGCACGTCAGGCACATAGAGGGGCACCCTGGCTGGGGTCCTACTCTATAGTTAGGTGCATCAGTCACTTAAAAGAGCACTCTGGGTGGGGTTCTACTCTGTGGTTCAGTGCATCAAGCGTTTGATGGGCCAGTGTCTCTATTGTTTAGCTGCCAGTGCTGGCATGTGGGGAGGGAAAGGCTGTGGTGATGGCTCCACCCTCTACATGTGACTCAGCAGTATCACCTTGCTTCCATGGCTGCTTGGCTTTCCTCCACCGGCATTTCCCACCACAATGTCTTCCCTCACATCCCTTCAATCCGTCTCTCGGCAGTCAACAGCAGCCCTCACCCTGGGATTGCTCCACAATCCCTAAACTCCAGCTCCTAGCTGCTGCTCCTTCCAGGAGACCCATGTTCCTGTCTGGGGTATGTATGGCTGCGACTCTGATTCTCATCCCATTTAGGCTGCCACAGATCAGTTGTTTCACTCTCAGCCTTAAATGTTCCTCCCCTGACTCAGACAATTGCCCTGATGTGGGGATCGGACCCCTGCTTCAGTTCCCCCACCCACCGAAGGCAGGTCCAGTTCTACTAACACTCCTGTTTTTCCCCCTAGTTCCTTCATCCTATCAACTTTTCCGTGGTTCTATATATTCTTTTCCACTGGTCAGGAACTCCTGTCCGCTCTCGGCGGGTGTTTTGCATGCAGTTCTGTGTCTGAAGGTGTATTCCTGATGTATCCGTGGAGAGAGATGTACTCCACGTCCACCTACTCCTCCGCCATCTTGTTCCTCCAAACTATTATATATATATATGTGTGGCTGTCATGGCTAACGCCATGGCAGACAGCCTAGATTAGGAGTAGGCCTGGTTTCCCAGGGTAACATAATTATAAGGCCTCCTGGAGCCAGCCAATCAACATATGCCTAGCCAGAAGAAAGGGAACCTATCAAGGGAAAGCTGAAAGCCCCACGTTGGGCCAACAAAAATTACCTTGCAACTGTGTAACCAATCAGCTTGCACCAACTACCCACTGTGTAACCAGTCCGATTGCGCCAACTACCTGCTGCTTATTTTGACCTAATAAATACCCGAGAGAACTGGGGCTCGGGGCCTTTCGTCCTCACACACCTGGTGAGGGCGGGAGGCCCTGGCTCGAGTCAGTAATAAATTCCCCTATTGCAAGTTGCATTGTTTCGAGGAGTCTTCTTTCCCGACCGGGGACTCGGACTACGGGCAGAACATGTATATATATAAAATGTGTATTAGTTTCTGAATCGCCAGAAACTAATACACATTGTAAATCAATTCTACGTCAATAAAGTAAATTAAAAAAAGAAAACCTGTGAAATCTTGGGCTAGTCATCTAGATAAGTGTAGGTTGCCTATAAAATGGGACTCAATAATATTTTTTTAAAATGTGTTGGGAGTTGTGAATTTCAAATACGATAAAATTATTTGAATCCTTTAAAAGACCCACCTCCCAGAATATTGGAAATAAAAGCAAAAATAAACAAATGGGACCTAATTAAAATTAAAAGCTTTTGCACAACAAAGGAAACTATAAGCAAGGTGAAAAGACAGCCCTCAGAATGGGAGAAAATAATAGCAAATGAAGTAACAGACAAAGGATTAATCTCAAAAATATACAAGCAACTCCTGCAGCTCAATTCCAGAAAAATAAATGACCCAATCAAAAAATGGGCCAAAGATCTAAACACACATTTCTCCAAAGAAGACATACAGATGGCTAACAAACACATGGAAAGATGCTCAACCTCACTCATTATCAGAGAAATGCAAATCAAAACCTCAATGAGGTACCATTACACGTCAGTCAGGATGGCTGCTATCCAAAAGTCTACAAGCAATAAATGCTGGAGAGGGTGTGGAGAAAAGGGAATGCTCTTACACTGTTGGTGGGAATGCAAACTAGTACAGCCACTATGGAGAACAGTGTGGAGATTCCTTAAAAAACTGGAAATAGAACTGCCATATGACCCAGCAATCCCACTCCTGGGCATACACACCAAGGAAACCAGATCTGAAAGAGACACGTGCACCCCAATGTTCATCGCAGCACTGTTTATAATAGCCAGGACATGGAAGCAACCTAGATGTCCATCAGCAGACGAATGGATAAGGAAGCTGTGGTACATATACACCATGGACTATTACTCAGCCATTAAAAAGAATTCATTTGAATCAGTTCTAATGAGATGGATGAAACTGGAGCCCATTATACAGAGTGAAGTAAGCCAGAAAGATAAAGACCAATACAATAAACTAATGCATATATATGGAATTTAAAAAGATGGTAACGATAACCCTATATGCAAAACAGAAAAAGAGACACAGATGTACAGAACAGACTTTGGGACTCTGTGGGAGAAGGCGAGGGTGGGATGTTCTGAGAGAATAGCATTGAAACAAGTATACTATCAAGGGTGAAACAGATCACCATCCCAGGTTGGATGCATGAGACAAGTGCTCAGGGCTGGTGCACTGGGAAGACCCAGAGAGATGGGATGGGGAGGGAGGTGGGAGGGGGGGTTCAGGGTGGGGAACACATGTAAATCCATGGCTGATTCATGTCAATGTATGGCAAAAACCACTACAATATTGTAAAGTAATTAGCCTCCAACTAATAAAAATAAATGGAAAAAAAAGAAAAGAATGAACTCCCCACTTGGATGCTACCTCAAGAGACTGAATAAGAAATCTAATTCTTTGGGTTGTTCTTTGGTTGGCAGACTGTTGTTTTGCGCTGTCTCCACATCATGAAGGGTCACGTGGCTGCAGGCCTTCTCCAAGGATGACTCACACCTGTGTGGAAGGGGCCGTGAGCTACCTGAGGGCAGGATGAGGGCCTATTAAGCTTCAATTTGAGTTTGTTCCTCTGCCTTAGACCTGGTTCTTTTTTCAAGAGCTACAAATTTAGTTCAGTTTCACTCTCCCCTGGGCTAATCAGCACAATCAGTCCTGATACAATAAGCAGGCTGGAAGAAAGCTGAGCCATCCACCCATTAACAAAGAGACTAGAATGCTCCTGAAGCCACATCCTGGCTCCAGCTGGGCTGGTGTTCCAGTGACAAGAAATGGCCTGAAGAAAACATTCTGTGCCACGTTCCTTGGACCAAGGTTCTTGATTAGTTCTCCCAAAGGCTACTCACAAGAGGCAGGCTTACTCTCCTCCCTTCACCTGTAGTAAGCATATATGGTTATCCGTGTAGAAAGCTACTCCAAAACTTGGTGATCTAAAGCAGCAAACAGTTACTATCTGAGTTTCTAATTGCTGGGAATCTGTGAGCAGCTTAGCTGGGGCTTCCGATTTCAGGTCTCACAAGGTCAAGATGTCAAGCTGAGGCCGGAGCCTTCTCAAAGCTTAACTGGGAGAGGATCTACTTCCAAGCTGAATTTCCTGGCTGTTGGCCAGAAACATCACTCGCTAGCCAAGTGGGTCTCTCCTTAGGGCCTCTCACAGCATGGCAGTGGGCTTCCTTCAGAGCCGACTAGCTAGAGAGCCAGTCTTTGTGACCCAAACTCAGTAGTGGTGGCCCATCAATTGTGCTGTATCCTATGTATTAGAAACAGATCCATCTCACATACAAGGGGAAGGAAGTCCACAGGGCTTCAATGACAGAAAGCAAGGATCCTTGGAAGTTTTAATCCAGCCTTGTTATTTCGGGGCCCACAGTGGTACAGGCAGTGATGTAATGGTCATATGCCTCTGGACATAACTCTGGTGTATCTCTTTTAATAAGTAGGAAAGTACACATAATTGTATTAACCATCTTCCTACAAAAGCAAGCACTGATGTAGTTACACACCTGCACCATGGACATAAACCAAATACATATCCTGGGGAGAGTTGAGTTATACTAGTTTGTTGAGGACAGTGAGCCTGAAACATACACGCAGTGTATTTTCTCCACATTCTCCTGTGACCCCCCCTGGGGCTGAGTTCTGGTTCTACCTTATACCAGCTGTGTGACTCTGGACAAGAAACTCCCCTGAAGCTCCATTTCCTCATCTAGGGATGGAGGGGTAATAACAGAATTCATGCCACTGGGTTTGGGGTGGGATTAAATGGAAATAATTATACATATAAAGGGGCTTCCCAGGTGGCTCCGCTTGCCAATGCAGAAGATGCAGGTTCGATTCCTGGGTCGGAGATCTCCTGGAGGAGGAAATGGCAACTCATCCCAATATTCTTGCCTGGAAAATCTCATGGACAGAGGAGCTTGGCAGGCTACAGTCCATCGGTCTCAAAGAGTCAGACACAACTGAACACAGCATACACACACACACACATAAAGACCAAGCACCGTGCCTGGCACACGATGTGTACTAAAGAAATCCTGGGGCTTATCACCATTAGTATTCCATTGCTATTCTTTAATCTAATGGATTTTGTTTCAGACTTTCTGCTCTTAAAGCCTGGCTTGGCTCCCTTTAAAATTTAACAAAAGCTAGTCAATGCTAAAAACCCATGGACAGGTTTTTATGATACCAATAGGTACAAGCTAAAACCACAGTCTTTGGATATCTGAGGCTGGTAGTTGGCAACAAAACACAGCATTTCAAAAAAAAAAAAAATATATATATATATATATATAGCATCTCAAAAATAGGTTACTGCAGAAATTTTAGGAAACAAAACATTATAGATTGGGAGAAGGGGAGTTGAATTTTCACATTTCACCTCTTTAATCTTTGCCTGCATTTTGAATGGGTGATTTCTGAGTGAATCCACACAGAGAAAGAAAATACGGTCTGATATCTTGTGGCTTGGGTTCAAGGCCCTGAGTGTCTCAGACGGAAGATGGACCACAGACACTCTGCTTACTGAAGTTATAATCTGTGCTTGAGCAGAGTAAGTGTCTTTTACTGCTTGCCCCAGGCAGTGTTCGTTGCATTCCAAAAGTTTAGAAATACATGGGTGGACACATGATCTATGAAATAACTGTTGACTTTTCCATGTGCTTTGGGAAGGGGCTAAGGAGGACAAAGGCACTTTTTTCCCCTTTCTCTCTCAACTTTTTTTTTCTCTGAGAAGCCGCAGAATTTTGACCCACTTCACATCTGCCTCCTGCCTCTGGTTTTGAAATCTGCAGCCTGATGGCTTGTTTGCTTGTTAGCATGAAAGGCTTGCTCTGGGTCTGTGCTTGCTTGTTAGTAAAGAACCAACAAGCGTTGCCGTCCAAAGGTAATCACAGACTGAAATCACTTCCAGATGCCAAACCCCACTGCTGATGGTGAAAGCAGACTTTACGATTGCAGCGGACCAGGTACTTGATGGCTCTCACCCAATCCTGTTAGGGTTCTGAACATGCACGTGTGTTCCCCTCCTTTCCTTTCTCTCCCCTTGCCCCCTCTTTTCCCCCTCTCTGCCATTCCTTGCTTTCCTCAGCCGTGAATCAATTTTAATCTGAAGAGCAAAATCAAAACTGGATACAGCCCAGACTCAATTCTGCCGCAAGCATCTGAACTGCTGTTACCCTGGGACCTGTTAGGTGATGAGAGCTCCCAGTTACAGCGGCAGCCACGAGGGAGAGGGGTGGCTCTTTGCTCCAGCCCCATCCTCACAGGCTTCTAGACAGCTTATCCCAGGCAAAGTGCAAACATGGAGAATACTGTTCCTCAGGCAATTCGTGAAGCTGGGACCAGAGGGATTATCCTGTCTCCAGAAAAAGGATCACTGCTCACATTCAACTCAGAGATAAGGCTGGTTGGCAGAGCTGGAACTCACACTGGTGGGCTATGTGGGACTCAGCAGGGACCTGGGAGACTCTGGTTTCAGTCCCTAAAAGCTGAGGCATATGAGAGCTTTCCACAGAGTTTGAGAAAAGAAAAAGGTAGAGGAGGAGAGGGAGGAAGCAAAGCTAAAAGGAAGAAAAGGACTCAGTACTAACAATATTCTCAGTTACGTAGTTAAAGTACTGAAGTCTGAGAAAGAACAGAATCAAGAAGACTTTCAAAAGAGGAACTGATCATAGACGTATTGATTTTCTCCCCTCAAAGGGTGAGTACCATGAAATTCAGGTTCCATCCCAGTCTACCCACTGAAAGGGCATAAGTGACAGAATCTTTCCTTCATTCACTAATTAGTCTCCTTCTCCAAAGCTCCAGGGAGACCTGGCCATTTGTGAAGACAAGAATCTGTATGATTTGATTATATGCACATAGATAATACCCAAAGAAACATTTGTATATTAGCCAGTAGAAAAGCTTTTTTTAAAAAATATCCCTCATTTTGGCTTATGTGTAGTTAGTATACTTAAGTTATTACTTCCCTTGTGAATAATTCATTAAAATTTAAATGTAACGCAAATGTATTTCTTCCCAGGCACAATAGCATACAGCTTGCACTCAACCACTTATTCCCAGATGTTTATACCAACAGGGTCCAAGAACTCCATAAAACTAGGATAATAGCACATTGAAAATATCTGGCCACAACCCATAAAGGGACGTGCATAATAAAACTGCTCCCACCCACCCCCATCCTCCCACCGATGCAAAATTTCCAAATGTTTCAAAGTAATTTTCTAAAGGTGTAGTGGGAGTAGATGCCCCAAATCCTATATTCTCATATTACTGAGACCTGAGTTCAAGATCAAATTGAAGTACATGTTTCCAAACCCTTTAAACAGAATCTCTTAAAAATGAGCCCTGAAAAAAATAACCTTGAATGGCTGGTGAGCAGTTTGTTTCACTGTAAGGAAAAACAAAAGGGAGGGGGGTGTGTGTGTGTTTGTGTGTGTGTGTGTGTGTGTAAATAGATGCCCAAAGTGATGAGTGTATTCTCCAAACGGCCAGGTTTTTACCACCTTACTAACATCTATATGGTCAAAGGTTAATTATATAACAAAGAAAACTATTTGTTAATGCTACTTTCCCCTTTATTTTGTTTTGGGAATATTAATTATTTTATGTCAGTTCCTCAAGCAGCTACTCACCTTAGATGCACAATAATTTACACCAAAAAAACAGCAAAACACTCTAGTTCATTCAGTTCTGGATTCCCGTTAGAAATAAGGGGCATCTGAAAACTGACCAGTTCAGTGTCTGGTCAGTCAGCTGTTGGGCCTCATCTATTTAAGAGGATAGAATTAGGTACATAAATGAGAAAACTCTGCTTCTGTATCAAGGGAGGTAATAGGGCAATAATAGGAAACTGGTTAGAATGATAACTAGGAGAAAGACGTGATAAATGAACAAGTCCATAGCATATCTTGGCCACCCAGAAAGGTATGAATAGTAATGTACTCAGGGAGCGACAAAAGATGACAGACTTGTGTCTGACAGTGAAATAAGGCAGTGGACAGACAGGGGAGGGGTGTAATCTGCCGTGAAGTAGAAACAAACTGTATTTAATGTCAGAAAATCTGGGATCCAGTTAGGCTTTTCCCGTTAGTAGTCATGTGGCTTAGGCTTAGTTACCTCATCTACAATCTTATGATAATTGCTCCTATTTTGGATGCTTGATGAAGAGACCAAGGAGGCTAAGAGGCTTTGCAAGTTGTAAAGTATTCTGTGTATTTGCCCTATCAGAGTGGGTGACATTGTATAAACAGGCAGCTGACAAAAGTTTTTATTTTGTCAAAATCTGGAACCCAGTTTCACTTTTATTTATACCTAACATATACCTAAAAAGATGCTGTCCCTCTCTCTATCTAATGGGGGTTGCAATATTTGTCTTATGTGGTTGTTGCATAAATAAATGAGAGCCACTAGAGATTTGTAGAGGACAAGGCGCTACTCAAACTCAAAGCTTCATTACACTTTGGTGAAACACAACACATGCTCATTCATTCATTCACTTATTTAACAGACATCATTCTTGAGCATTAAATGACACCAGGTTCTGCCCCACTCAACAAATATTATGGTGAATAAGACCTGACCTTATCCTCATAAGACTTTAGACAAGTTTCTTAAGCAAATGACTTGCAAAGTAGAAGACCACATTTTTAAATCACAAATATTTACAATATCTCACCATACATATACTTTAACACAGAGTCAAGAATATTTAGTAGAAAAATAACTAGATAAGAAATCAGGAAAATAGATAAGAAATTAGGAGATGGGGATTTGGTTTCAGATCTTTAAAGGTACATCAGTCAAAGTCTTCGTACCCCTGTTTTTCCATCAATAGGAAATCAGGGTCTATGTGATTCAAAGACATTCTCTTAAGTGGGTAGGTGCCTTTATTCCAAATTTAACAGATTAGACTACTGGACAATGGATCTGATTTCTTTAACAAGTCAATGGCTTGAAGAAAAAAGGAGAAAGAAGGAGGTATTAAAAGATACCTGAGATATATAACAACCAAATAACATGTAGACTTTAAATAACCACCTGTAACAGAGTTTCTGAAATAACTGTGGAAATTTGAACACTGTCTGAGTTTTGGATGATACCACAGAAACATTGATTATTTTTTGTTAGGTATGATAGTAGCAGTATGAGTTTATAAGAAATGGCCCATGATTTTTAGCACCTGTAAGAATGAAATGGCTTAACACCTGGACTTATAGAAAATAAAATACTAAATAATCAAAAGGTTTATTATATAACAGAGAAAAGAAACTAAAGTCTTCCACAAACATGTGCGTATACAGACCGATCTTACAGCCAGCATTACTCTCATTTTTTTTCTCTCACCTGATACACAAAATATATTACCAAACTCAGTGAGGTGAAAATACTTTCCTAATTACTTGAGTTAAATTTGATGTGGGGAAAGAACATAGGGAAGAAAGTTTCCAAACTCACTTCTTTGTGATAAGATTTCATTAAAGTCATGGGTGCTAGACTTGCACTGGGTAATTGAGGAAACATGGATGCTTCTAGCACTATATCTGGCTTTGGTATGGTTGCAAAGTTGTGGGAGGGAGGATAAAAGTAGTCAAATTCTGCCACAAATGCCTTCTGACTCACTAGATCAAAATTAGTAATGCATTTTTGAGTTTGCATATTTAAACTAGACATATGTATGTCTTTGCTTATCTAGGACTGACTGGCTGCTGAAATAGGGTAATTCACAATGTCTTACATGGTCACTACTCCAGTGTAGTCCTTTCACCAGCAGTATTGGCATCCCCTGGGAACTTGTTACAACTGCAGTAGGTATGACTCCACCCCAGACTTAATGATTTAGAATCTACATTTTATCTAAAAGAAAACAATTAAAAAATGGGCAGAAGACCTGAATAAACACTTCTCCAAAGAAAACATACAGATGGCCAACAAGCACATGAAAAGATGATCAACAATGCTAATCATCAGAGAAATACAAATCAAAAGGAGAAATCACTTCATACCTGTCAGAATGGCTACAAACAGTGTACAAACAACAAATATTGACAAGGGTGTAGAGAAAAGGGAACCCTCACACACTGCTGGTGGGAATGTAAATTGGTTAACTATGGAAAACCATATGGAGGTGACTCAAGAAACTAAACACAGTACTACCATATGACTCAACAATTCCTCAGCTGGGTATATATCTCAAGAAAGTGAAAACATTAATTCAAAAAGATACAAGTATCCCAATGTTCACAGCAGCATTATTGACAGTAGCCAAGAGAAGGAAGCAACCTAAATGTCTACCAGCAAATGAATGGATAAAGAAGAGGTGGTATATATACAATGGAATACTACTCAGACATTAAAAAAAGAATGAAATTTGCCATTTGCAACAACATGGATGGATCGAGAGGGTATTATGCTTAGTGGAATCAGAGGAAGACAAATAGTGTATGCTATCACTTATATGTGGAATCTAAGAAAATAAAACAAATGAATGAAAACAACAAAACAAACTCCCAAGTAACAAACTAGTGGTTACCGGTGGGGAGAGGGGAAGGAGGAGAGGCAAGATAGGGTAGAAGATTAAAAGGTACAAACAAATATGTATAAAATAAATAAGTTACAAGGAGATATTATACAGCATAGGGAATATAGCCAATATTTTATAATAACTTTAAATGGAGTATAATCTTTAAAATTTGTGAATCACTACATTGTACACCTGAAACCAATATCAGTAAATCAATTATACCTCAATTTTCAAAAAGCAATGTACATTTTAACAAGATCTCTAGTTGTCTTATGGTCATTAAAGTTTGAGACGCTTTGCCTTAGAATCTAAGACTTGGATAATTATCAAAAAAGAATACAAAGAATACATGTTATTATTGTTATTTGTGTGAAGCAGCTTCCAGGAGAATCATATCAAAATAGCATTCAGGTTTTGAAATAGTGACACAGTGGAAGAGTTTGCCTTACATGTATCGTCTCCAAAAATTATCCACCTATATTTATGGACGTAGCTGCTATCTGTAGTCTCCCTGCCTGATAAAAACCAAACCACCTCAGCGTTCATTACCTCCACCCCAAGTGTCTCTCTTTTTAATGTCTGAAATCACTGACTACTCTTAGAATTTAAGGCAGAAGCACCAATAGTCTTGGGAGGCCACAAGACTTATCTTGAAGGCTTATCTCTTTGTAAACTTAGAAGTTCCCCAGAAGTGTTCTTAAAATATCCTGATGTTGATTTACTCAACCTTTTCAGTGATCAAAATTGTGTTCCTTATGGATTTTTCCCTGCACTGTCGCAGGCTAGAGCAGAGATAGTGGGCAGCGCTCCCCCCACCGCGACAATGTCACCACTTTCTCCTTCACCCACCACCTCTGGGCATTTTGTACACGGCTCCCCGCAGCAGCACAGCCTCTCCCTGACCTTTTGTCAGAGAGTGTGGCTGTGAGGATCCCCCAGACTTGATGCACAGAAGGGAGGGCCCTCTCTGCTCCACACCAGGTTATCATCCAATTTCACTTATCCTGCTAAGGTCCACTGTGAAAGTTCTACATGTTATTCTTTGTCTGGTGACATTTAGGAAATGAATCATATAGTTACCAGCTTGCTACTCCACTTAAGGCTGCTCAAAGGCCCTTTCTACTTCCGTCTCTCTGTATTAAATGTGGGTGAAGCATCCTGAAAGTAGAATTAATGCTGAGTTCAAAACTGAAAGACAACAGTGTAAACCCAGTCATCTGTGTTACAGGGAAAAGCACATCCCACGTTAAAACATCTCGAGTCTGTCCTTTTCTGTGGTCCTGGAGGTTCAAATGGTGAGTATAATAGGAACATCCTAGGCGCCATAACAGCCCCATAAATATCTCTTGAGCAGAGCACTGCATCGCTCCCTGGACTCCAAGAGCCTTCTTTGAAGTCGCAGGGCAGAAGTTGTGCATGTGGAAGAGGTATGCAACTTATTATCATTACTTGCCACTGCTTTAGAAGCTTTTAAGTAATACTAGATTTATCACATTTTTCTTACAGCAAATTTTAGCTTCATCTAGTGTTTCTTCTGAAGCCTGAACCAATAAACTGGTTTGTCTTTGTAGTTGATCTGCCATAGTAGTTCCCATATTTTTCTGCCAAGAAGCCCTTTTGGAATCCTATTAAATGGGTAGCATGACATTTATAGTCTCAGAAATTAGAACACCTGGAAAGAGGCCCAGAACTTACCCGGTCTCTTGGGGGACCCTCTACAAAGCAGGCTGGACCTTGCTGCTTTGCTGCCCTTTCCTCCTGAGGTCCACTCTCATCTGCAGCAGCCCCTTTAGGCTGCATTGCCGAGCATTGGGCAGGGTAAATATTCATATTCTTGTTTGATTCTGCTGAGGGACTGATGTAAAGTTAACACGCCTGTAATCAGCTAGAGAGGGCTTCTCTGATGGCTCAGCGGTAAAATATTTGCCTGCAAAGCAGGAGACCCACCAGACGCACAGCACGCACGAGACGCAGGAGACGCAGGTTGCATCCGTGGGTTGGGGAGATCGGCAGGAGGTGGAAATAGCAATCCATTCCAGTATTCTTGCCTGGAAAATTCAATGGACAGAGGAGCCTGGCCAACTACAGTCCATGGGGTCACAAAAGAGTCAGAAACGACTTAGCGACTAAACCACCATCACCACCACAAATCTCTCTAGAGATGCAAATGTAATCCTCAATTTTGAACATTTTTGTCCCGCAAACAAGAACCTTATACACACCCATGTCTAAGGGCTCACCTTTAATTTTCTTTTTAATCTCTGTAAACCTCCTTGGGTCATATCAGGTAGCTGCAGCTTCTTATATCTCATGTTTTTTTCTTTCTTGGCTTATTTTTAGCTTTTGCTTGTCTCCCAGGCAAGAATACTGGAGTGGATTGCCATTTCCTTCTCTGGAGAATCTTTCTGACTCAAGGATTGAACCTTCATCTCCTGCATTGGCAGGTGGATATTTTACTGCTCAGCCACCAGGGATGCCCAGAGAGATTTGTACTCAGGTATTAATTTTATAAATGTTTCACATTGGTTTTAATAGTATAATCAACCTTCTGAAAAAGAACATAAGACTAAGTTGTGGTTTAAGAGCTTCATTTCGCTGACAAAGGTCCATATAGTCAAAACTATGGTTTTTCCAGTAGTCGTGTATGGATGTGAGAGTTGGACCATAAAGTAGGCTGAATGCCAAAAAATTAATGCTTTCGAATTGCAGTGCTGGAGAAGACTCTTGAGAGTCATTTGGACTGCAAGGAGATCAAACCAATCAATCCTAAAGGAAATCAACCCTGAATATTTATTGAAAGGATTGATGCTGAAGCTGAAGCTCCAATATTTTGGCCACCTAATGCAAACAGCCGACTCATTGGAAAAGATCCTGATGTTGGGAAAGATTGAAGGCAGGAGGAGAAGTGGGTGGCAGAGGATGAGATAGATAGTATCACCTACTCAATGGTCATGAATTTGAGTAAACTCCAGGAGACAGTGAAAGACAGGGAATTCTGGTGTGCTGCGGTCCATTGGGTTAGAAAGAGTTGGGCACAACTTAGCGACTGAACAACAACAACAACAAATTGCATAAATACTAATGCAATTTAAAAACAGGAGTTAAATAGAAGGAGAGCTGAGAAGACATACAAGTTATAAATTCCTCACATTTCTTACCTTGGAGCCAGTGTATATGCCTGAATTTGATAAAAATAAGAAATAGAAGAATAATTATATACTTTTAAAGTGAAAACTGTTAGAAATAGAAACAGAAATTGTTTGTAGAATAGGAAGACACTGGGGATTAAGGAAAGGGAGATTTTACTTTTTATTTTAAATATGCCTATGTGGTGTGATAAAAAACAAAACAAAACATGAGCATGCACCACCTTTACGATTATATATCTTGAACATCTTTCCAGGTGTAACCCAAATGTTACCAGCCTGCTGATATAATTGAGATCACATTTATATTTACGTTTGAAATGTGTGTGTGTGTGCTCAGTCACTCAGCCGTGTCCAATTCTTTGCAGCCCCATGGACTGTAGCCCACCAGGCTCCTTCTTCTGTCCATGAAATTTTTCAGGTAAGAATACTGGAGCGAGTTGCCATTTCCTCCTTCAGGGGATCTTCCAGACCTAGGAATCGAAGCCAGGTTTCCTGTGTCTCCTGCGTAGGCAGGCGGGTTCTTTACCACTGAACTACCTGGGAAGCCCAGGAAGGCAGAGATTGTTGGCTAAAAAGGCAAGTACAGTGTGATCTCATTTAGCAAACACATGCACATAGATATACAGAAAAAGATCTGGAAGAATATATATTGAACATTGATATCAACCACTGAAAACTGACAGTGGTTGTCTCTGGTAGGAGTGTTTTAATTTTTGTTAACTGAAGTATAGTATTTTTGTTAATCAAAGTATAATAACATATTATATATATAATACATTAAAACATATATAATACATTATTAAAACATATATAATACATCATTAAAACATTATATATAATAAATACATCATTAAAACATTTTATATATGTTATAAAACATATAATATATATAGCATATATGTATAATAATATGTTCCAGGTTATTTTCATTATAGGTTATCACAAGATATTGAATATAGTTCCCAGTGTGATACAGTAAATTCTTGTTGCTTATCTACTTTATGTATAGTGTTTTAATTTTTTAATCTATGTTTATTTTCATTTTCTAATTTGCCACCATATGTACTGCTTTTGTAATAATGAGACTTGATTTTAGAATTCCAGTTTCTGTTTCCTTAGCCTGGAGCTTGGATTCCCTTTCTCCTCTATCAATATCTAACTCATAAATAACATAATGGCTCCTCCCCTCCATATTTTCCCTCCTCTCTATCAACAATTTTACTCTTGGAAATACAAAGGCTATACAGATAAGTAACATGGGTAATTAAGGCTGGTGAGTCACACCACTGGGATTCTTCCAAATTCACACCGGTCTAGGTAGACTCAGACGTCATGTGCACCCCTTGTGTTTTTAATTTCTCACCTTCACCATGGGAAATGAATGAATGTCTGCAGGTCAAGACACAGCACATTCATTCCTCAGATTATAACAATGCACCTGAGTTAAGATGGACTATAACATCTCTGTGCTATTGCTGACAAATAGCTGATGGAAACCTTAAGGCTTCCTCTGTCAGAGAAAACAGCACTAGTTCTGAATGGCACGGGAGACTTGGTGAGAGGCCTCTCTCATCTCAGTGTGAGCTGCACATGTGCACCCACACTTGACTCTGACCCCGAAGCATTTCCAACACCAGAGATGTTAAGGGTGTGCTTTTTTTGAAACAGCTCTGTCCCAGGTATTCACAAAAGACAGAAAGAACAATGGTGTGTTTATAACTCTCTGAAACCAATAAGAGTTCCACATGGGGAGAAAGAGGGGGACTATCACAAGATTAATCGGCAACCATTTATATTATTCACACAAATGTTTGGTTTTCTGGGAAAGTGTGTAAGTAAAGCCCCATAGCTGAAAGCAGCAACACATCATAAGTCCTGGGAGATGTGTGCTGGATGGCGGGAGGCTGGAAGGGACAGAAAGGATAAGAATGAATTTAAAGTTTTAAGAAAATTGAAGTTGAAGTGAAAATAGTCATCCTATATGAGAAAAGCAATAATAAGAGAAAATAACTTAATAGGTTTTTCAAATCCTTGCATTTAGAGAAGAACTCATATTGTAGCCTTCCTGTACAAATGTAATGTACAGTTCCAAAGAATTAGGACCTACTTGAAATACAGCTAACCATTGGATTCTTTTATAGCATCCCTGTCTTATCATGATTCAGGTGCATCCTGATTCAGGCTATTACAACTAGATCCAAAAAAAGATTTTTGATGGAACACCTAAGCAATAGCCTGGATAGTAACCCTGATCTCCAACATCTCCATATTTTCCTCCATTCTCAACATTAGTAGTCAAATCTAGGGACCTTACAGGATAAAAATGTCTTTCAAAACGTCTCCTTTCCCCCCATTTTTCTCCCAAGATCATCTCAAGGCATTGGAGCTTAGAGGGTCCTTATGGGTCATTTATTTAAGCCTCAGATTTTACAGATGATCCAGAGAGAGAATATGGTTTCCCAAAGTAATTGGTGACAAAATCCAGACCTGTATCCGACTCTCTTAAATCCCAAGCCCAAACCTACTTATGATGAACCCCACACAGTTCATGATCACTTACAGATCGGGTATCTTACATTGTGCTTAATTTAGTTCTCTTCTCAGTAAAGCAATACCAAGCAAAACAAAAATGAATGAAAATCCCAAGAAGTGCACGCCCCTTCACACACACCCTTCCCTTAAGGACAGTCATAAGAGTCTGCCACAATGACATGTAACCAACAAATACTTAAACGTGAGAATATCCTTAATGTATAGACTCCTTTGATTTTAGCCTGTCAGAACTAATCATGTCTTTCTATAGCTTCTCATAGAAATGTTTAGCATATTGTTTGTCTCTTCAAGGTAAGCATGGCATTCTTTATTATCCTAAAGGTTTGCACTCATCATTCCATTATTTGTAATTAGCTATTTGCGTGGCTATTCTTTCCATGTGCTGTAAGACCTTGACTAACAGGCATTTGTCAAGTCCATCTCTTTGTCCTCTTACACCTGCACAGAGGAGAAAAATGAACGAATTAGATCAATAAGTAAGCCAACACAGTCCACATGTTTGGATGGCTCTTTCTTCTTTTTCAAGACGACAATCTATTGTAGTCATCAAGAAATTATGTTATACACAACTCTAATTTAAAACCTGATGTTTTTGCCACTTAAATACTTCTAAAATAGGTAAGATTTAGTAGAGATTTTGCAACTACTGGCATTTAAAAGCTAGAGGGTGTAGTTAATTGTCAACTGCAAGTCTCTTCTATCTTGTGAACTGTAAAATGTTTTTTAAACTACCTTAATTTAACTTTTACCCTGCCTAGCTTCTAGCACAGAGTAGGGGTTGAAAATGCCGAGGTGATAAATTAGCTTTTTTTTTTTCTTTCTACAGCCAATAAGTGATCAAGCCATGATTCAAATCAGGTAGTCAATCACCTGAAACCACACTTCTAAAATATTCTTTGACTTCATCTCTCTATCGGTTTCTCAGGTTCTATGCTTATAGCACTGGGTCTGGAAGTCTACTTAATAATATAGACCTGGCTCTCTGGGGGATGAAAAGCCCTGTTTGAACCAATTGCTGGTTTCTGTAGTGTAAATACCCCCACCATAGCAAATTTAAAGCTACTGACATGATGTCACTGAACAGAGAGTTGGAAAGAGGTAAATGGTAGCACACTATTATATTAACATAAATTATTATATGGTATTCTTACCATATGTGCATAGAAGACACAAATAACCACCCAGTGATAACAGTAAAATACAAAAATATAATTAGTAATAAATATTAAACATTTATTACCTGTTTTTAAACAATTTTAAATTTATATAATTTGGTTGTAAATAATGGCTGAGTTTAGCAATTGCCTCATTTAATTTCTAAAAATGTAATAACTCTCTCTCCTGAGCCCACCACACTCAATTGAGTCTATCCCTAAAGTGCCAATATGTATCTTATGTGAACTTAAGCTATTTGATCTTTATCACCTCTGTTTCTCACCTGTAAAATAAGACTAAATAATGATAATACCTACTGTGTAGGGGTTTTTTGAAGATTAAATACATAAAGTGCTCAGAATTGTGCCTGGCATAAGGTAAGTACTACATAAGTATTATCTATTATTGCTATTATTCCCATTAGTAATAAACCAAAGGCACAGTTTTTAGGATTCAGAAGAATAAGCAGTTTGGCTATCTGAAGACCACTGACACTCTGTGATGATCGCCGAGACAGAAAACAGATACAAAATGTGATCAGCCTGGATATTATTTCATCACATCCAACACTCTCTGGACAAAATTACATATTATAGAATGTGTCCTCTATTCTGAGTAATTGAAACCAGCTGAAAAAAATGTGAACTCTACTATGCAAAAAGATCTTTTAACAATAATAAATTTTTAAATAAAAATAAAATGATGGCTAAAAAACAAGTTGTACTTCTTTGGTTTCCATCTCTCCATTATGCCAGCATCAGTCAAGAATAACAAACAAGGTAACTTCACCTTGTGATAAAGACACTTTGAATTATTAGTCCACTGTGTAACACCTATGTCACCTCAAATGAGTTACTTAGCTTTCCTGCATCTGAGTCGCCTCATCTATAGCAAGAAGTTCATCAGAGTCTGTCCCTCATGGCTTTGTTGTGAGGCTTAAATAAGAAATGTTATGTGCTTAGCACAATGCCTGGCACAGAGGACATCCTAATTATATTAGCTTTTATTACTGTGTGTCTTCTCATTGCTGAGATAGTTACACAGCGTCTAAGCTATTATTTTGATAACTAATTCTGTGCATTGGGGAAGATGGGAGGTAGAGGACAATAACATACTTTATCCTCAACAAAATGGGGCTACTGATGTCTTTTCTTTCTCTCCTTCAACTGTAATGTTAATCCACAAGCATTTTAAGATGCTCAATAAAAAGAAAATGTTACTGCTTTAGGAAATAGACAGCAGGGGAGCTGATGTCTGACACACTTCGTGACTTTGGTACGATGAAGAAATCAAGTAAGTCTGTGATTAAGCATTCTTTGGCAACTGAGGAACATTCCTCATCACCCCTCCTCTGACTTCATGAGCATAAGAACTAGCAAGCCCCCAAGATCTACTGGCCAACTACAACATATTTGGTTAAGGGACATACTATCTGCTAAAACTCTGAATAAAGACCAGTATAGAGAAAGTAGCAACACAGGAGTATAAAATAGACAGGCTGGGGTTTAATGAGAGCTAGAAGTTCAGTTCACCCAGCCTGAATTTCATACTGTGGGCTGGTCAGGGCACAAGGCCATAATATCTGCGGTAAAATAGGCCTGTGGTTTACAGACTGAATTCTCTAGAAACCTAGGGCCACTTAGTTCTTCTATGGTTCCACAACCAGCATTTATTGCTATCTTTTTTATACAATATGCAAGCTGTCCCTTTGAAAATGGTTTAACACACTGAATTAACAGATAACAAAGCCAAACCTAAACAACTCTTTTCCTAAAGGATCTATATATGCTTGGGACCACTACTTACAGGTTGAAATCACAGCTAAAATCAAACGAAAGCTAACCGAGGCCTTCCCTATGATCCTCCCATTCTCAGGAAGAACCTACATAATGGTGTGTCCTCCAGTATCAAGGAGCTAGAATGCCTAATAAGGGCCAGTAAGGCCATTTACCTATTCTTTAGTTAACATCCTTTGTGAAGAAAAAATTTAATGACAATAAATTTCCTTTCCAAACAGGTGAGTGCTAGTTGAAATTAAAAATCTGAATCATGCACCTTTACTTACATTGTTGATCCTAACTAATAGTCAAATTAATTGACTTCATCTGTCACCCTATTGCACTCAATTCACATGCTAGCAAGGTAACGCTCAAAATCCTTCAAGCTAGGTTTCAGCAGTATGCGAACTGAGATTTTCCAGACATACAAGCTGGATTTAGAAAAGACAGAGGAACCAGAGATCAAATTGCCAGCATTCACTGGATCATAGAGAAAGCAAGAGAATTAAAAAAAAGAAAAAACATCTGCCTCACTGACTACACTAAAACCTTTGATGGTGTGGATCACAATAAACTGTGGAAAATTCTTAAAGAGATGGGAATACCAGACCACCTTACCTGTCTCCTGAGAAATCTGTATGCAGGACAAGAAACAACAGTTAGAACTGGACATGGAACAATGGACTGGTTCAAAATTGGGAAAGGAGTATGTCAAGGCTGTATATTGTCATCCTGCTTATTTAACTTATATGAAGAGTACATCATACGAAATGCTGAGCTGGGTGACTCACAAGTTGGAATAAAGATTGCTGGGAGAAATATCAACAACCTCAGATATGCAGATGATACCATTTTAATGGCAGAAAGCAAAGAGGAACTAAAGAGCCTCTTGAAGAGGGTGAAAGAGGAGAGTGAAAAAGCTGGCTTAAAACTCAACATTCAAAAAACTAAGATCAAGGGCCATGGCATCACTTCATGGCAAGTTGATGTAAAAAAGTGGAAACAGAGACAGATTTTATTTTCTTGGGCTCCAAAAATCACTGTGGATGGTGACTGTAGCCATGAAATTAAAAGACACTTGATCCTTGGAAGAAAAACTATGTCAAACCTAGATTGCATATTAAAAAGCAGAGACATCACTTTGCCAACAAAGGTCTGTGTAGTCAAAGCTATGGTTTTTCCAGTTGTCATGTATGCATGTGAGAGTTGGACCATAAAGAAGGCAGACTGTCAAAGAATGGACGCTTTCAAACTGTGGTGCTGAAGAACACTCTTAAGAGTTCTTTGGATAGCAAGGAGATCAAACTAGTTAAACCTAAAAAAATCAACCCTGAATATTCATTGGAAGGACTGATGCTGAAGCTCTGATACTCTGGCCATCTGATGCGAAGAGCCAACACATTGGAAAAGACCCTTACACTGTGAAAGACTGAGGGCAGGAGGAGAAGGGGGTGACAGAAGATAAGATGGTTGGATGGCACCATTGACTCAATGGACATGAGTTTGAGCAAACTCAGGGAGATAGTGAAGGACAAGGAAGTCTGGCGTGCTGCAGTTCATGGGGTCGCAGAGAGTCAGACATGACTTGGCAACTGAACAGCAACAACAATTGACTTCATTTGTCACACTACTTAACACTTTTGTCCTTGAATCTCAGCTCTGTCCTTCTGAGTCACATGGAATAATTCATTCATTTGTTCCTACAACAAAATTTCCTTGGCTGCGCTCGAAAGGAAGGGACTGGAGTTACTAGGAGAGTAAGAAAGTCGTGGTCCCTATTCATGGAGTATCTACCAAAAAAGAACTGTCATAGAGGATGGCTTGCTCCATCAACCTCTGGATTACCAACTGAGAAAATCTTGACTGCATTCCTTTGATATAGTTCAAAGGAATAAGTTCAACATCTTTTCTGTATGACAGCCTTTCAGGTATTTGAGGACAACTATGCTGTCCTTATCCAACCAGTCCATCCTGAAGGGGGTAAGTCCTGGGTGTTCATTGGAAGGACTGATGCTGAAGCTGAAACTCCAATACTTCGGCCACCTCATGTGAAGAGTTGACTCATTGGAAAAGACCCTGATGCTGGGAAAAATTGAAGGCGGGAGGAGAAGGTGACGACAGAGAATGAGATGGTTGGATGGCATCACCGACTCAATGGACATGAGTTTGAGCACACTTCGGGAGTTGGTAATGGACAGGGAGGCCTGGCGTGCTACAGTCCATGGGGTCACAAAGAGTCGGACACGACTGAGTGAAATGAACGGAACTGAAAGAGGAATTACCTCTGCTCTGGTGTGGTCCTGTTCTAGTGACCAGGACTAACTAACAGAGAAGCCCACGTTTTAAAAATAAGTCAAGGATGAAGCCAGAAAAAGGAACTCGAGTAGTGTGCCCCTGCAAGGCGTCTGTGTGTGTGTGTGTAACTGATGTCAGAAACCTAACTCTGAAAACTCTTCTTTCTCTGTTTCTCAATATTTTGTTCCCATCTTTTGACTTAATCTTTTTAAAAAATATTACTTTCAAAAATTTCTATCCAAGTTGGTAAAAGTGGAAAGGAAACGCTTTCTCTTTTCCGCGGTGGTGCAGAGAGGTTGGGTACTCTCGGGGAGGGTGCGGAAGTGACCGCAGACCGGCTGGCTTTACTTGAGTCCCGTGAGCAGAGCTGGATCCCTTCCAGACGGCTGGACCCCACTGCAACCCGGTGTGTGGGGCACAAACACCCAACCTTGAGTCATCTCTTCCTACGACTTCTGGCTGGAGTCTTGAGGACACGGCTCTGGTGTTAGTCACTCAGTTATGTCCGACTCTTTGTGACCCCATGGACTCTAGTCCACCAGGCTCTTCTGCCCATGGGGTTCTCCAGGCAAGAATACTGGCGTGGGTTGCCATTTCCGTCTCCCTGGTGGACGTGAGGAGGGTCCTATATCCCCTGGAGGCTGCGCCCCCGGGAGGCTGCAGCCTTCTATGCCTGCCCCAGGCAGGGGCCACAGGAACCGGGCGCCTGCGTGAGCGTGTGTAGAGCATCCCGGGGAGCTAGGACCTGCCCTCCGCCACTCGCGGAGGTCACAGACCAAGGGCTTAGTAATTGTTACCGCAGGCGTTTCTGGAGGCATTTCGGCGCGTTTTTAGGGGAAATCGCTCCAACTGGGGACGGAGGACACTCGCTCTCCCTCCAGAAGCCACACTTCCTGGGAGGCTTCCTCGGGAGGTGGCGCCACAGCCCGCCGCTGCGCCGCAGCTGCCGCCTTTCCCCAGCGGAACCCGGGCAGCGCAAACACCAGGTGGAGCGCGTCGGTGGCCGCGGCCGGACCCCAGCAGCGCGGCTTCTCTGGCGCTCTGAGCTTTGGCGCGTTGCGATCGGAACCCCCCCTGAGGCTCACCAGCGCACAGAGGCAGTGCAGGGGCCCAGGACCCGCCCTGATGACCCAGGAGCTCTTCGTTAGGCCACGGCTGCTCTTTATGCCTTAGTGGGAGCGCCCACGGAGGACCTCGGTTGGTGACTGAGAACCAGTCCCCCACAACATCCATCTGCCGTGGGGTGCCCCAAATCCGCTCGCGAACACCATTTAAAAAAAAAAAAATCTTTAGCGATTCAGAGCAGGCAGTTCTTAAGTCCTAAAAATCTACGGAGTTTCCCGCTTGCGGCGCAATTAGACATCGGCCCGGCAGCAGCGGCCGTGAGCGAAATGCCGAGCAGCTTTGGGGCACATTTCCCCAAGAGAAAAGTCGTGTGTGGCCATCATGTCTCCGCGGCCAAGCTATGAGTTCCAGCAGGGGCTCGGGCCCTCTGTGCTCCGCAGATTCGGTTCAGGACCCGGTTCCGGGATCCGAGGTTCTGGCATTCTCGGCTCTCGGGAAAAGGACTCGCGGCCCGCGCGGTCGCTTTGGGCTGGAGGTCCCCCCGCCGCGGCGCCTGCGGGACGCCGAGCCTGAGAAGGAGCCGATTTAGAGCGCTGGAGAGTTTCCAGAGATCCGGGAGAGGGCGATATTCGCCAATCCCTTCCCCCTAGAGCAACCTTGCAGACCTGGGGTGGCTGGGGTGGAGGACCTGCACGTGTCGGTAACGAAACTATGGAGCCGAGGGCCTTCCCACCCGGGGGCCTGCTAGACACGGGACCCGGAATGGGACCAGAGCGTGCGGCCAATTTTCCAGGTTTCCTCTTGCCTCTCCTCCGGTCACCGTTCTGATCAAACTCCAGCCACTCTCTCCCCCGGTCACAACCCTCACCCTTGTGTGAAGGAGAATGAGTCCGAAGAGCGCACTACAGCAGACGCTTCGTTTTCAACTTTTCGTTACAACTGTCTTCATCCAAATCCCAGGCCATTTTTCTCGGCTTCGTTTCCACGGAATAGTTGATAGCAGACAAGGAAGCGCTAGTAGTGGCGGACTTGAACCTGAGAGCTGACGCTGTGAATTTGATATCTTTAAGTCTTGGTTCGACCTTCGGGAGCGTTTCTGGGAATGTGTTTGGGGACAGTCCCGCAAGCAAGAGTCCTGCTTCAACCCTCTTTCCCTCCTTTGGGACAGTTCAGAATAGGACGACATGTGAGGTCTCCTAAGCCATTAAGATCCTCTGGTCTGCCAGAGGAGTCTCAAGTAACCAGTTACTTTGTCTTTGAGAACCACTATCCATTTGTAAGCACCTACTTAATGTCTGTTCTCTGGGGTATGCAGATATCCATGGCGTAGCATTCAAAGACAGCCCTCCACCGACCTAAAACACACACACACATACATCCCACTGCCATTTATCTTACCTTCATTTAAAATCTAATTTTAGACGTTCTTTATTCTGTATATAATTTTCATCATGAATAAATAATTTCCATGTAGTCCTTGAACTGCCAGCTGATGGGGGAGAACAGATTTGAGGACTCTTCAACCTTCAATAAAAAGAGAAGGACTTTACGACTGGGGTGAAAAGGGGCTGCTGAGCTAAGCCAATGGGGCAGCCGGCCTTTACTGTGTGCAAAAGCATTCAGACACATGGCGACCCTTTCGCAATAAAACTTTATTGATGATCGTTTGAAAGTTATGGCAACTCCAAGGTTATAAAACCTGCCATAAAATACCAAACAGTCATTAGTTTACCTGACCTCATTTCAATATAAACTTCCACAAAACATTTTATTTTGTTCCTTCCTATAAGTGGGGAAAAGAAATTGAGGAGGCAAGACACAGTGGCCCGTTATTGAGGACCCAAGATCTGCAGCTGGACACTCTGACCTTCATCCCCACAAACAAAGCAGTGAAATTCACACTTTGTTATTTTTTATGACTATTACTGTAGAAAAGATGATAATAATAGCAATGTTTTTGTTCAATCACCTGTTTTTAACACATATCCAGGTTCTAGTTAGGATGAGAGTTGTTCCTCTTTGAAAGAGCTTGCGAGATACCTTTAACAGTTGTTAAAGTGCATTTGCTCCCTAACCTAGGTGTGAGAAGCCTAAGGGCAGCCACTGTGGAAAACAACATGGAGGTTCCTCAAACAAATAAAAAATAGAACTATCATACCACCCAGCTATTCTGTGTCAAGCTATTTCTCCGTCAAAAACACTAACCCAAAACACTATTAAAAAAGATATATGTGCCACTATGTTCATTGCAGCATTATTCACAATACCCAAGATATATAAGCAACCTAAATGTCCACAGATAGATATATCTCATATCTTGTTTATATAAAAATTCCATTATATATAGTAGAATATTAATCATCCACAAAAAGAAGGAAATCTTGCCATTTGCAAAGATGGACAGACCTAGAAACAGACTCTTTGCTGGAGAGAACAAATTGCTGGCTGCCAGAGGGTAGATGAGTAGGGGAATGGGCAAAACTGGTGAAGGAAGGAAATTATGACAAAATTTCAGTCATAAAATAAATAAGTCGCAGGGATATAATGTACAGCATGGGGAACAGAGTCAGTAACATGGTAATAACTTTTTATGGTGACAGAAGGTAACTATACTTATCATTGTGATGAACTGGTAATGTATAAAATATTGAATCACTGTGTTGTATACCTGAAACTAATACAACATTGTAAGTTAACTAAATTTCAATACAAAAAAAAATTTTGCTTTCCCCCCAATAGTGCCAAATCCACATTGAGGGCACAGATTAAGCTGTTTTTGCTGTTTTACAAATAACATTCTAGCGACACAAGGAGGAGTAGCTGAAAAAGAAGAAGGGAGAGGAGGAGGGGGTGGGCTCTGGGTGGGAGGAGAAGAAGCAAATAGCCACACATTATTTGGCAGGTGACCTGAAGAATGAATTGTGTAAAATAATCAATTTGTGTTTAGAGTTACTGAAAGGTCAGATGAATAATGAATTCCCCACCACAAAATCATGAACTTCAAAGAATGCATCTACTTTAACTGAGATCAGCAATTCGAATTATACTGCAGAAAAGAACTCAAAGTAGTGCTCTAGGAAAGCTCCAGGAGGTAAGGAGCTCAAGTTCGGTCATCATTGTTTCCAATACAAATATGTATGTGTACCAGAAAATATACTAACGGTACAAGTGTACCAGACTTACACTGCTGATCAGAGGAAGAATCAACCACAAAACTGTGACAACTTTGAATAGTTTCTCATTTGTCCAGATTCCAACTTGGATGGACTGAGGCTGATAGTCTCCTAACGCTGTGTAACTAAGGTCAGCCTACCTGCCCTAAAAAGGGCAAAGAGATTTGTGAGCATGCCCAGACGGCAAAGGTTGACCTTGTGTGAGCTGTGTGCTAATTCTCCCCAAACAAGGAACAGTCTTGGTGTACTTTTCACGGGTTGTTTAAAATACAAGCACCAAGATAGACCCAGGCATATATGCATTTATGATGGTTTAGGAATCTAATATGAAAAACGCTAACTGCTTTATGACCTCACTGGAACTCATCTTGGTAATGTTATGCTTAGTTTCCTGGTGTGCTTTAAAATATTTCAGGGATTTCATGGAATTTTAACTAGAAAAGAACATTTTAAAAATAAAAATCTTATGTAAAATGCTGCTTTCTTCTACAGAGTGTATAGGGGTGTGTGTGTGTGTGTGTGTGTGTGTGTTTAAGAGAGAAAAGTCATATATCAGAGAAAGGGAAAGAGGTGGAGCTGGAGAGAGAAGTATAGGATACAGTACTAATTAAAGGGCACATTTTCCTGGTATCCACAGCTTTCCCTGTTGGTGGGTACAAGTTCCAGTAATTTGGGTTACCATTTCATACTCTCAGGCAGAGTGATGCCAGGCATCAAAAGAAAGATTCTATTTTCCCAGTTTAGCAATGACTTCCAGGAAGGATAGAAGAAAATGACCTTGTAGACCTACAAAGCAGTCCATAGGCTGAACATGATGTTTTTATTGGACTTGAGAAGCAAATAAGAGATCTAAATTCAGATCTTTGAGCTTAGGACATTTTCAAAAGACTCCTGCAGTTATAAGAGATAACTTACTCAGAGATAAGTTGACAAACTGTTCTTATAATTGAGTTCATTAAATTTATTTGTTGAGATAGACACACATGCAGTACTGTATTATCAATATGTGTTGTAACAGCAATAGTAATGAATTTAGTTTGTAATGTTTGTATTAATATCTCTCTGCTATTAATCCTATTACTCATTTGCTTTTCCTAGATGTCTTAAATGAGTGATATTAATATAAAGGAGAAAAGTATCTATTTTAATCTTTTATAAAAAATATTTCTCTTATTCTATTTTCCTTCTCAAAACAACTATTCTTCACCCAAAAAGGTCATTTTGACTCTCTTGAGTATTGTCACCTATCTTCACATTCATATGAATGATCTCCATTCAGCTCTGTTTAAGCATATTTACCAAAGAAGCACCCATTTGGACTCACTTTTCTGAACTCTCCCTTATACCATATTCTGGAAAAGGCATGGAAATTACCCAAGGATTTTTAAAATAGTTTTCATGTCAAAAAATTGTAAAAGGACAACACGTCATGCACACAGTTCTTTTTCTTATATCCTCCTCTGTTTAGCGACACAGAGGTCAATAGAAAACGTTCCCAAGATGCTATGTGCTCCTTCAAATTCCACCCACCCTTGTTTTCCTGGGTGATCTGGTTCATTAAGGCTTAACTACATAATGAGAAGTATGTCTTCAACAGCGTGGCAAGGTGGGGGCTTATAAATATGTTTGTTTCAAGTTTTGAGGACAGCTGGGTGGTAGGATTGTGAAATCCTCAATTATGCCTTGAGTCCTGTACAGATGACATGTACAGGCTGCATAGCTCTGCCCTCATCATTTCTATTGACACAAGAAATTTTCCCTTATGAGGAAAAAGCACAGCTTTTATGTAGCATCATCCAAATAGCATTCATTCCTCTTATATAATTTAATATATCTTACCCCAAGGGCATATTTTCTACAATGAGACTAATTTGCTCTAATAGGAATAATAATGCCTCCATGTACCTAATACCTTTATCCCCCCCTCAAAACCCTCATGTGACTTAGCAGTTCCATGATGAAACACACAGATCATGTGCACGTGTGGCCAGAAGCTGTGGTTCATCTTACATACAACTCTACGGAGTTAACTCTCTAGTTTCTGTTCACTTTTCTCCCTCCTTCTCTCTCTCTCTCTCTTTTTTTTTGGTCCTTTTTGACATAAGGAACCCTTGAGAAACAGAAAATCTTTTTTTTGTTTCACAGTTAAAATATAAAAGGTCTAATTCCAAAGTATATTTTTTGTTTACCTTCATTGAAAGAGGACAATTTAGAGCAGACTCTGGAAGTCATAATTCATATATAACTTAGCAATGTCTGACATTCCAGCACAGAATTTAAATGACACATCTTTCTACTGTATATTCTCTTGGGGAGAAGAGTGGATGGATACACACTTTCAGTTCAAAAATAAAAATTGAAGAAATGATGCATACTCACACATGTTACCATTTGAGGACTTCATTTTATATCAGAGTTGAAGAAAATGTATAGAGCTGGTTTTGAATGATAAAACTCTGTGGATTGAGTATCTGGGAGATCTGAGAGGTATGTAGGTACTTGAAGCTATTCTCTCTGTTGTTTTGAGTTGGCTTTTTGTTCCCTACAAGTTGATTTGCTTTCTTTAATCTTTAAATCCATTTATTAATACATGCAGTGCAGCACTTACAACTACCAAGTAAGCACTGAAACTTACTGGCATGAAACATTCAGATTGCAAATGGAAAATCTACCCAGTTAAGTACCACACTCTCCTTTAAACACAGCAGTGGCAGTGCTTGGTTGACCTTTCAGGGAAGCCTTGTAAAAGTACCCTGTATTATAAAGCCAGCACAGCAAGGGTGATTTAATCCAGCTAAAAGAATTTTAACTTTTTTATTTCCTGACTTTTAGGGGTTTAAATTTTTAGCCTTAAACTGTCGTTTTTGAAGGCTTTTTAACATTGAGTAATGGAATCACTATTTCTCCCCCCACTGAAAGGGGTATCTCCATGCAGTTAGGCAGAATGTACTCCCAAAAGGAACTATGCAGGAATTGCTCAACCAATAAAAACTCCCAAGGGAATTTTTGCTGTCAGCTCATCAGAACATCCAATTCACACCTCTAGTCCTGCAGGAAGAGGTTGGGGGCTTTTTAAAGGTCCCTTATTGACATGACCTTAGTTTTCTATCCTTTTAAGAAGTGGCTTCCAGCCCAGCCACTGTCATGGGCTCACTTCTTGATCCTACAGAAAAGGGAACCCGCCTGTTCTCCCAACCTTCTACACTCTAGAGTCCATCAAGGACGGCAGCTGCACTCCTGTAGCCCTCACCTCACAGCACTTCTGCTGCTAATCCCTGGTTGGTGCGGTCCTCTCCCCTGCCCCCCAGACTCCTAGAGGCTGGATGTGATTCAGCAACAGAACCAAAATTGGAATGCCTTTATAGGTCAGACAGAAATAACACAAAATCGTAGGGATTGGGATAAAATACAGTGGGTTGGCATTATCTAAAAACTTTTTTATTTGCCTAAATTCTCTCCTCATTTCTTTCTCCTTTGTTTCTCCTATGCCCATCCTTACTGATTATAATAATTTTTGTTAAAGTCTCTACCAAAAAAGTGATTTTTATTAAGTGCACTACCAAAGTAGATCTGCATAATAGGTGCTTAAACATCTTTGCACACATTTAAAAATGTGTGAGTAGCTTTGAAATGTGCAAGTTCCTTAATAGCGTTAAAAAAAAAAACTTCATTGTTTTTCACATTTGCACATAGGATACATGTGTACAACACCACTTACTTGGGTTTTCTTGAAAAAACTTTGGACTAATTTATATGAATTTTAAAACCTATCATTTGAATGAAAAAGTCAGTCATATAAAGGCAGTAGTTCCCTACCCCCTTCTCTTTTCAGAAAAAAAAATTTCTTTTGAAGTTTGTTTACAAAGATGCACGATGTTTTATCTCTTGGCTTAGAAAAGAGGAGCTTTTGAGAGGTTACCTTTATTTCTTTTTTAGCTTTCTCTTCCTTAGCCTCTAGGTACTCACCAAAAACCACGTTGTTAGATCGGTCCTCAATTTCCCAAGAACTACTCTGCAGTCCTGTCTGCAGAGAGGTGGTTATCCTCTCTGTTCCCACAGCCTGGGCTCAAAACTGGTCTCAAATGCTACTGCCATTGGGGAGGAGGTGAGAGGCCTGGTCTTTTCGCTGATCTTGGTGAGGGTAGAGTTTTTAGACTGACCAGATCCTGAACTGGCAAAGGGAGGAAGCGAGAGAGCGCCCTGGACGCTGCAAGTGGGCCTCTTGGGACCGACAGCCTACCCAAGTCGAGGAGCCTACCCAAGCCTATCCAGTGGGAAGGACCCAGCACAGCCAGGAAGATTTGCGGTGTAGGACCTTCGTCCCCCACGCCGAAGATTTTCTGAAATACCGGGTCTTGCCGCAGGAATAGGCTCCTGGCCTGTAGAGCTCCGGTGATCCTAGCAAAGACAGATCCTAGTGTGGATTGCAGTTTCTTTCCAAAACCTGAAAGCACCAGCTTGGGATTTCGCAGACCAGGTCTGTGGCTGGGAGGCGTCCTCCTTGTCCTCCACCCCCCCTCGGCCCCGCGTGTCGAATCCCCACTCAAGGGACAAAGGCCGAGGCAATTATGTGAGGGCCACAGCTAGAAAGCGTTTCCCCAAGCTAGTAAAAAATGACCCCTGCCCATAACAACGTGGGGGCTTTCTCCTCTGGTTACCACCTTTCCTAATGTGCGCTGAAATCCTTTAATCATTATTATTTCTATGAAATCATTTATTTCTCCACTGTATCTAAGATGACGGAAAGAGTTGAGCTCGACTCCAAGATGCACTCCACAACAAGGGAAACCTAATTATAACCCGAACTCCAGCGAGCGAGGGAGGCGAGCTGCCACGTCTATTTCCCACGCACTTGGGCCCAACTAGTTAATTATGAGTTCTAATTTTATTGCCTCTCAGCTCCTCCCGGTTTTCCCCACTATAGTGGTCTTAAAAAGAAACACCCACAGGGACACAACAGAATGAATTCCCAAGAAAGACGAGCGTGGATTTCTCTGCCTGTAGATAGATTTGAGAGCGCACGGGGAACCAGATGGGAGCATCCTGGCAGCCGGGGAAGAATCCCAGGGAAGAGCAGTTCTTCCCATTCTTCTGGACTTCGCCGTGCCCGTCTCCCTGCGGTTCCGCCCGGGCGGTCCCGGGGACGCCGCGGATTCCCGCTGTCGCTGCAGTTTCTGCCTCCAAACCCTGCGGTAGCCTGGGCCGGGGGCAGGGCTGGGGAACAGAGTACGCATCCGGCCTGATCCCGCTCTCCCGCTCTAGCCCGGCCAGTCCCGACCTCCTCGGCTGGCGCCGGGTCCGTGCCCACGGGGAGGAGTCATCGACGCGGGGGCTCTTTCCCGCAGGCTCTCTGCGCGTGCGGCCTGGGGCGGGTTTGTCTTCGTGAGGTCGTGGAGGGGCAGACACCTACAGTAAACGGGCTTCTCTTGGGGCTTCGACGTGAACTGTCCCCGCAGAAGAGGGAAATTGGGAGAGCGACGACATTGAGACACAGTGGGGTTTATACACCGGGGGATCTCATTTAAGAGTCTTGTGTGCTCTTATATAACCCTAGTCTCTGATTTCCCTGAAAAAAAAAAAAAAAGGAAAAGAAAAGAAAAAAAGACAGACGGTAATACTGCTTTTGTGTTTATCGTGAATGCTTGGACGTTGGGAGCCCTGAGCAAATGGTAAGACGGGTTGGGCAAGAGTGGTCCCAACACTCCCCTTCGAGGCGCGGACTCGTTTGCAGTTTCAGCCTCTCCCGCCCCAGTGCGCGGACAGCTCACAGCCCAGGGCCCCGAGTACCTCCTGGGGACCGCAAGAGGATCCAGTCTGAACCGTGCAAGATGGGCTCTCCGGTAAATCATGACAAGAGTGATGTTCAGGATTGCCTTGGACCATGATGGGTAAAGGTACGGAGGTTTGGAATTTAGTGGAGAGTTGAGGGTGGAGGAGGCATTGGAAGGGAGAACTAGAATTTTCGGGCTATGACAGTTTTGTGGATATTCAACCTTGCCCCATCGTGGTAAAAATTGCGCGAGCGCAATCAAATGCACCTGTAGGTGGCGCTATGATAAGCGACTGCCCGCAGAAAGGTAGCCAGGGACTCAAAGAAAGCAGGACATTTTTCGTGAATCCGACCCTGACTTTCTGCTCTTAAACCCGGATTCCTGTTTTCGGAGAGAGAATGCGAGGACAGGGTAGCATGAGTCTCCGTTCTCGAGGTCAGCGCGGGGCTGATCAGTGGTGGAATTAGGCTGGAGAAGGCGACAGGTTGGAAATCCCGCATCTCGACCGCACGGCGCCAGGCGGTCCCATCACCCTGTCCGTTGCCTGGGTGTGAGGACTCACGGAGCTGCGCGGGACCCGAGGCGATTCGTGCGGACACTGTGCCAACTGCAACCTCCCCCCCACCCCCAGAGGACCGAGAAGTGAGCGGGTCCGGGTTCTCTGCATCCCTGAAAACGAGAGGAACGCAGATGCTTAGCACCAAGGCTGGCCCTCACATTGATTGCAGTCCTCTGAAGCCAACAGGCAACCCCAACACGCTGCATTCAACAAAACCTGGACCCTGGTGGGGGACCCGAAGGGTTTGTATGTGCTTGAGATCTGAAACCTAGGCTTACAGGCACGGCCTGGTTCTCGTTTATCTTTTCCAGGAACCTTTAGGCCAGTCGGGTCTTCAGTAGGAGGCAGTCCCCCTGCCTTCTTAAAGACCGCCAGAGCCTGTTCTTCCCACAGGCAGCGGCGATTCTCTCTGGCCAGCGCTGCTCAGGCTGTAGGCACCGCGGACAGTGTCCTCGTCACAGCTCTGTGGCTTCTACAGATGCTTCGAATCAGGCAGGTCGAAGCGTCCCTTGGGCAGAACGCTCAGCCCGGCGTCTCTGCTGGACTCCGCCCTGCTCGTGCCCCCAGCCGGACCCGATCCTTGATCGCACTTGCCACTCTGCAGCCAAGAGTTTTGCCCCTTGCCCCCAAAATGTGTTCTCTTTCATTTGTGGATTTAATAAACAAATATAACCATATCACACGGGGGCAACGCGCCGTCCTTCTGAAAACAATTCCGCTGTTGAAAACTGAAAAATGGGTGTAATTTGCGTTCAGAAAGTGATGTTAGGGTCACAGCAATTTCCCGGGCCGTTATTTATTTTTACTTTAAAGTCTTTAGGGAAGGTTTGCTTATATACTCGGGAACCTTCCAATGCGAGGGCACCAGCAATACCGCTTGCCTTCAAAGCGGGGGGAAGGGGGGTGGGGAACAATTACTGAGTGACGCTAATGTGGGGAAACTGAAAAGAAATGTCGATTGTTTTTATTGTAACAGAAGGAGTGTGCAAACAGAAAAACCAACCCCGGGTGATCGGAAACAGGCAGGCGGAGAATTAAAAGCGGGTTTCAGGCGGCAACAAGCCCCTCCCCTGCCCTCGGAAGGAGAAAGCGGGTGAGAGCGCTCGCAGCCCCAGGGCGGATCCCACGGCCAGCGGCGGGATTTCCGCGCTCCCGCAGGAACCCGCGGGCTGCTGCCCTCTGGGGAAAGGGTCTCAACCGTGAGCACCAGCAGCCGGAAGGCAGCGAGAACGCGGGGAGGCCTTAGAGACTTTCGGAGAATTTTCCAGGTTCCTCTTGGGGGCCCCAGCGGCCTCTACTTGGGCTGGTGCGTCCGGATGCGTCCGCAGCCCGGCGAAGTACAGGCTGGCAGGTCAGTGCCTGGACACCCCCTCCCCTCTTCAGCACCACCACCACCACCACCCTGGCCTGGCTGAGGCTGAGCGCCCGGGCGGGCGGTCTCTCCCACACCCCCTGGCTCTTCCCTCTGGCCGTCGCCTCCGACCCCGGCCGCGGCCCCAGGCGCAGATGGGGTCCAGCCCGCGGCCCAGGGTGGACCCTCCCTCTCCTTAGGCACCGGGTGCGCTTCCGGCTGCCACGTGCGGCAGCAGACGCTGGGAGGTCCAGTGGGCGGAGGGGCGGCCGCTGACCCTACCAGGCCGGAACGTTGCATCGGGCCGATCCGGGTTGGAACCCGCGGCCCGGGCGTTGGCAGCGCAGTTTGGCGAGGACCGGAGAAGTTCGGCCTCTTTTTCTCTCTACGAAGTTTGCAACCCTTCACCTACTCTGGAAGAGGCGCTCCCGTGGGGGGACCGGATCGGAGGTCTTGCCTCTACCGTATTCTCCCTCAGACGACTGGAAGAAGTAACTGTGTTTTGAAAACCCATCCCCGAGCTCACACTCTGGCTGCTGTTGATCCCCGAAACTCCCCCTGGCAGGGCGAGAGGCGGCCGTCGTCGCCTGAGCCTTTCTTTTCGTCCTGTCTTTTCCCGACAGAGGGGCAAGTTGGAGGAATCTGCTCCTTAACATTTTCCTCGGCAACTCTAGTATCCCTAAAAGCGCCTGGGAATAGCAGGACCCCTCTCCCGCGCATACACACGCCCCTCTCAACCCACCCTCGCGCTACGGTCCCATCTGTGGTCGTCGCTAACCTGCAGGACCGGGAAGAGGCGCGAGGCGGAGCCGCCAGGGACGTCGGTCCGGGTTGGAGAGCCGGGAGGTCCCCACTCCCCGCACAGCGTATGGCGCCTGGGTCCGGGCGCGGTCTGCCAGGGCCACGCGGGGGCGGCCTCGGAAGGAGCCAGAGTCCAGTTCCTTCCCCGCACCTCTTCCCAGACCCCGCTGGTGCCAGGAGGGGCACGCCGCAGGTGATCGCCCGAAGCACTGGGACCGCTGACAGATTTATGAAGATTTTACGGCATCTGGCCGGGGCCCCAAGGGCAGGGAAGGAGTCCAGCCAAAGGGGCGCGCTAAGTTCCTCAGCCGCGCGCCGGGACCCGGCCGTCTCTGAAATCTCCGGGCTCCGACTCCCCTCGGGCCTGTGCCCAGGTCTGTCCCCGCCAGTGTCGAGCGTACGGAGACTCTCCACCCCTTGAAGCCCCCTCCTTCACACGCTCCCGTCCATCCAGCTTCCAGTCTCCCACTGAGTAAATATTTACCCGGAGGACGGGTCGCTCCTCCGAGGAGATCTAGACAGTGCCCTGGGAAGGGCTTTTGGCTTCTTCCCGGCCTGTGTCAGCTGCAGACCTTACTTGTGTTTTGGTCTTAAATTTCTTTAGCCGAAATCCTTCCGATCTCTGTGTGATCTCCCGGGTTCAGAGGGGGCAGTAACCAGGGGGCGCTGACCTCAACTGACCCTTGCTTTTTCTCTGCATCCCTACGCCCACCATCAGTCGAGGCTTACTGGCCCTTACAGTTGCTCTCTCCCTTTCTCCCCCCGCCCCACACCACCAAGCCCCCTTTCCCGCTTTAGGTCACTGTCTCTCGCCGAGTCTCAGGCTACCTGGCCACAGCGCTCAGTGTGCGGCCTGGCAGGGGGTTGGTGGCGGGGAGAGGGGGAGTCTGCATCAGCCCCTTCATCTAGGGTTGGGCGCCTCTGTCTCCTGAAGCTTCGACTCCTCTTGCCCCCGAGCCCCGGCCTCAGGTTGCCGCTGATAATTAGTGCTCCCGAACAAGATCCTTCTCTCGCTCTCGGGAATGCACTGAGCTGAGAGGGCTGAAGATCCGCACTCGCCAGCGTTAAAAGGCATGTTGGGTCGAAAGAGACGCGAGCAGGGGGCCGACACCGCGCGCGACCACAGGTGGCAATGGAGAGGCAGCAGCAAACCTGTTGGTGTGGAGTCAGTCGCTCAGTCCTGTCCAACTCTTTGCGACTCCATGGACTGTAGCCCGCCAGGCTGCTCTGTCCGGAGACTTCTCCAGCAAGAATACTGGAGTGGGTTGCCACCTTCTTCTCCAGGGGATCTTCCTGACCCAGGGATCGAACCCAGGTCTCTCGCATTGTGGGCAGATTCTTCATCGTCTGAGCCACCAGGGAAGCCCAAACCGGTTGGAGAGTCCCGGGAAATATGAGGAAGCTGAGGGATTTGGGGGCGAAGGAGAGGGTGTAGTGTGTGAGGTCCTCCTAGCCAGAGCGCCAAACAATACGAGTCTCTGATCACTCCAGGCTGGTGCCGCAGAACTGCTAAAGCCCTCACAGAGCATAAAGAAGCACACTGCAGCACTAGATCTTGGCCAATTAGAAGGCAATCGGCCTTTTATCAACATCACAGCCCAGCAAAGTCCGAGAAGCCCTCACTGGACAGAGCATAGAGTCCGCGCAGGGGTCGCTTACTCAGTATGTGTTGTTAGTGAGAGGGAAAGAGGGGTCAGAGGAACTCTTGATCAAAATGCCCAGCACATTCATTCCTTTGCACAAGCCTAAGGCAAAATCGTATGCTCCTCTCAGATGTCGCAGACTCAAACAGCCCCAACAGCGATCTGCTGCTTTTCAAAGTTGGGATACACAAAGGCCCTCCAAGTTGTAGAACACCTGCATTACATGTAGATGCCACGTAACAGGTATTGGGGGATCAGACCCTGGTGAAATCGCTATCAAGTCAAACTTGGAGATTTTAAACAACTGAAACAGAAACAACAACCGCAAAGGCAGACACGTTCAAGTATGTCTAGTTGTGGGACTTTCCACAAGAAGCCAGTTGTAAAGAATTAAGGATGTTTGACTTCACTGTTCCTTTATCTTTCAAATCCTTCATACCTGTACATTTCAACTTAGAGTGCACCCCTGCCATGGAAGTGTGAAGATCTGGAGATTACTGCTCATTTCAAAAAGCACAGCTGATCATGAGTTTTTCCTGGGCTCTTGTCACTTACCGGCCTAGACTGGGGCCCAGTCAGCTTCCCTATGTGTAAACCGGAGCTCATCCCTCAGGACTGAAACTTCTGCGCACCAGGAGGTAACCTTATGACTGTCAAGAGGCAGTGTCAATAGCCTCGACCCTGAAGCAGTGCAAACTCCCAGGTTCATTAAAAATGTTTCCCGCCTTGCTTTTAAGTTTGATTCGCATTCTCCATAACCCATACTCAAAATGTGAATAACTTTGACCGCTAAAAAGACACTTTACATTAGAGTTTGCGTGACTGAAAAGGAAAATTAGGAAGGTAGGCTTAACTGCAGGGCCTCTGGCAGCTAGTGAGATGTGGGACTCACATACATGTGAGGGTGTTCACATTCTTAGGAACGAGTCTTTCATGTTTAAACATAAGCCCTTTGCAGTGGTTCACTGGTGGGGGAAACCCGGCGAACGTCGTTGGCACCAAGGGCCAGCGAACCAGCAACATGACTGAGCTCTCCAGCGCACTGGGTTCCGCAGAGAGTGCCCCATGCCTGTCAATGGTTGAAGTTGGCTATGCGCTCGCTGTAGTCGCGTGTAATTACGTTCGTGCTTGGAGCCTAGGCTAATGTTTGACCCCGCGTTCCTGGATGAACTCTCTAGAGACTGTTGTGGGGAGTTAGTCACGAGGCGAGGAGAGCGGTGTCCACCTAGAGGTAACAGTGGCCTCCATCTCTGGCTCCTGCTCGTGTTTAGTCGCCCAGTTTCTTATCCGACTCTTTGCGACCCTTTGGCTAGGTCTCCCCTATTCTCCTCGTCTCTCCGATGGGCCTACCTTCTCACACCTGCGCTCTGGTCTCTCGGCGTAGGATGTAGTGCAGTAAGATCCGCTGGTAACAGCCATCCTCTCTTGACAACCTCTTGAAGCTTGCATGACAGGCTATTCTAAGAACCCTCGCCATGACCACCATCAAAGACAGCGGCGCTCACCTCCCACCTAGAGTTTTAACTTAAATTCTGAGATGTCTGCCTTCCCCCCAAAGAAGTCTTCTCGGCCCCTTCTCCCTTCGGGTCTCTCGAATTCAGACCAAAAGCTTTAGTTTGCTTATTCAGCATTTTTAAGAGCCTGATTTTGCTGTTTGCGCTGCCCCTGGGAAGGTGTCAAACACCTCTTTTCATTGTATTTAGTCACCCAGGTGCAGAGCGAGATTGAAAGAGACAGCGGAAGAACTTTCCCGGACTGTACTGTCGCTCAACGGGCCAAACCAATCATCACGCAGCTTGCCTCCGGGCCCTCCTCTTTGGGGGCGTGCCCCTAGTGAGTGATAGACGGAGCCGCCCGGCCCCGCTCAGGCCAGCCCACGTTGCTGCTTAGATTGAAATGCAGAACTCAAGCCTCTTTCAGCGGGGCACAGACTTCCTTTTACTCCTTCCTTTTGCACTCTCGCCGCCTCCTCCCGGGGAGAAGCGGAGGCACAGGCGGCCCGGGGCAGCAGCACGACGGGCCACTAAGGCCACGCGAAGAGTTTCTTTCTGGGAGTGCGGAACTGGGGCCCGGTTGGTGTACTGCTCGGAGCAATGGGTGAGTGGCGGCGGGGTACGCTGTCAGAGCCGGGAAGGGAGGGAGGGAGCGAGCGGGCGAGGGAGGGAGGGCGCGCTAGGGCGCGCACCACTGAGCGCTCACACTCTCCTTATTGACTTTGCTCGTGTTCCTACAAGTTGTAGGAACACGCTAAGGGTCAGCGGCTCGCAGCAATTCGGTCTGAACGCTGGCTACTGGATTGCTGATGTTGATGCCATTTTCTGATTTCAGGACTAGGGAGCGGTGGCATCAGGAAGCCCCGCGCCCTGGTGGCGAACCAAATTTTGTTTCTCGTACACCGGGTATAAAAGCCAACCAGAAAAAAAAAAAAAAAAAAGGACTAGACTTTGTCTAATTGCGCAGGTCCCTAGGCGGGGCGCTGGGGATCAAGGGGGAGCGGCCCAAGGACATTAGCGCCTAGTGGGCGAGAAGGAACCGCTTTGCAGGCGTCAAGACCGACTTCCCCGCCTGCTTCGGAGGCTTCTGAACACTCGGAGAGGCCCTGCGTCTCACCACTTTATTTGCTTGTATCGGCCGCAGGCACTGCCGGAATGAGGGAGGAGGGTCTGACTCAACCGCGGTGATTTGAGGCCGTTCCTCAAGGCTCGGGGACCGTATGGTTTGGTGAAAGCCCGGGTCCTTAGTCCCAGGCGGGGGCCTCCGCCTTGCCCCCTGACGCGCGCGGAGGCCGAGTGGCAAGCGGTTGTCCCAATCTGTGGGTGCGCGTCCCCGCGCGCCGTGTGTTCGTTTTGCAGAGCCAGCCTTTGGGGAGGTAAACCAGTTGGGAGGAGTATTCGTGAACGGGAGGCCGCTGCCCAACGCCATCCGGCTTCGCATAGTGGAGCTGGCCCAACTGGGCATCCGACCGTGTGACATCAGCCGCCAGCTAAGGGTCTCGCACGGCTGCGTCAGCAAGATCCTGGCGCGCTACAATGAGACAGGCTCGATCTTGCCAGGAGCCATTGGGGGCAGCAAGCCTCGGGTCACCACCCCCACCGTAGTGAAGCACATCCGGACCTACAAGCAGAGAGACCCCGGTATCTTCGCCTGGGAGATCCGGGACCGCCTGCTGGCGGACGGCGTGTGTGACAAGTACAACGTGCCCTCGGTGAGCTCCATCAGCCGCATCCTGCGCAACAAGATCGGCAACTTGGCCCAACAGGGCCATTACGACTCCTACAAGCAGCACCAACCGGCGCCGCAGCCGGCGCTGCCCTATAACCACATCTACTCCTATCCCAGCCCCATCACGGCGGCCGCCGCTAAGGTGCCCACGCCTCCTGGGGTGCCCGCCATCCCCGGCTCAGTGGCCATGCCGCGCACCTGGCCCTCCTCGCACTCCGTCACCGACATCCTGGGCATTCGCTCCATCACCGACCAAGGTAAGGGCACGGGGGCCGGATATGGGATTGTGCAGAGCTTCCCTCCGCACCCTCTCTGGGGTTACCGCATCTGCGCCTCCAGGGGCCTGCGTCTGTCCCACCACCTGAGACTTTTTCCTTTGGAAACGTCAGGAGTCCTCCCAGGGGGTGTCCTGATCTCATTAACGTGAAATTCATGCCCTTCGTTTCCTTGCCACACACAGTCTACTGCCTCATCTCAAACTACCAGACCCATAACATCCCCCATCCCCAACACATGGTTCGCATTTTCCACCCTCCCCCGCCTCTCGCGCCGCGGCAGCCTCGGACCAGCCCGCTCACTTGGAGAGCGCGGCCGGGGCCGGACTTGGGGCGCAGCCCGAGAGGCCCGAGCGGGCCCGTGGAGCTGCCGGCTGCAGAGACGACTTCGGGCGGCTTGTTTGGGGAGTCGGGGACTCTGTAGAAATTGCAGTATTCTTCTTGCATTCTGGCAATCAGACCAAATTTGCTCAGGCAGGAAGTTCAAATGTCACCTAATTGGTTTCATTCTTATGCTTCACTTCATTTTCCTCGGAAACGGAGGTCCCGAAGTTACTACTAGTAACTTGCATGTTAGAGCACTGCTCATTCTGGGACTAATTTTCTGCTTTATTTCTTTCTCCCGCTCTCCTCCTCCCCGCCACTGAACACTTTTTACCTTAACAGATTTCAGCACATACATATCCTAGGAAGTGGCGCCAACCACCGCTATAATGAAGGGAAAATGCACGGCGATTCCACGCTGTCCTCTCTCCTGTTCTTTCCCGTTTTCCCCGCGCCTGCCGCTTCCTTTAGGGTCCCCCAGTCCCAGGGAATCCTAGTGGACATCCCGTCCCTGCACGTTTTCAGTGGTGCCACCCCACCGTTCCTTTCCTTTCTCACCCTTGACGTTTCATGTTGTGAGTGTCTTATTCTGCTGCTAAGGACGGTTCCCCGAGCCCTTATGCTCAGTCCGGCTTCCGCAGGAGACCCGAGTTTGTTTTCTTTTACTGCGTTGTTAAAACAGAATATAACAAAACGTAAAACCGCGTTAACTTCTTTCTCAGTAGGGAGAAAACAAAGTCAAAAATGCCCTAGACGCAGAATTTAAATAATACAAAGAGCCTACCTTCTTAATTTCTCAGCCAAAACTTTAAAAAGAGCTGGGGGGGGGGGGATTAAATAGGAAAAGGGGAAATAGTTCATTTAATTATTTCCTGCCTTTCTCGGTTGCCACCACATTGGCACAATTATCTTTTTAAATAATTAAAGCATAGCCCTGATTTCTCATCTTCTTGTTTTCTGACCATGACTTTATAGGATCCTTCTAAGGGCCCAGTTTTGTCTTATTTGGAGCTGGCTGGAGCTTTAGTTGGAGAGAGTTTGCCCTTGATTTATAGGATAAACTGACCTCACTGACATTTAAAGGAAGCCCCTGTTCATGGGAAAGTGTGAGATCAGCAGAAATGGGGGCGCGCAGGGGGATCTCAATTTCTTAAGATAACTTCAGGCTTGTGCCCACCGATTGCCTTTTGTCTGGGAAGGCAAGGAAAGACTGGCAGTTCTGGGCCAAAACACTATTTCCTGGTGCAAATTGGAACACAATCTTAATTCTTTGGAGAGGGGGAGGTATAGTGAAAAAAGACTGACAGAGTTGAAAAGAAAACCTTTCTTCCCTAGGGAACCTACAATCAGACCAAATGTCAGTCGGAAAAGTATTCGATTATGGAGAGAAGCAACTCTTCATTCTACATATTGTTGATTCTGGGTGCCAGCTTTAAACAACCTGTTTTCTGATAAATCTGTGAATATAAAATGATTATTTCTACAAACGATCTTTCCTCAAAATGATTGCCCTGCTTTTGAAGCACAGTATCAGATGGAAGTGTTTAAGATCGTTGTAGTAGCTTTGTCAAACCAGTCCTCCACCCATGGGTCCCAACACAAACTTCTCCTCGTTTTCAAATATCTTCTCTTTAAAATTGTACTTGCTCACTTAAAGATGCCCATGATTCAACATGCACACCTCTTGGTATTGTGGTAATCGGTTTACATCATATAATTTTCTTTGCGTCTCTATAAAGAGCATAAAGGATAGTTGACAGCTTTACCTCTTGTCCAAAACACTTAATTCCACTTTAATTTTCCTAACCTTTTGTTTCACTGAAAAAGTAAACCTATGACCTTACCTCTGACACTGGTGGCACTTACAGTGGTAATTGTACTATTTGTTTTTTGAGTCATATGCATATCATCTCAGTATTTAATGTATAGAGATAGAGCACGAAGGGCAGTCACACACAAGGGAGGCACACACCTATGCACTTATGCTTTGCATGTATATTGTGGGCATCCTTTAGTCATTTGTTTGCAAAAGACTTTACGGGTCTTTTGTTCCATCTGTTGACTTAAGTACTAGATCCCCACAGCACAGTGAGCACTTGCTGGATGTTTCTGAGCGCCAGAACAGACATGGTTAGGCCAGCGCGACCCTATCTCCCGTTTCAGCCCGCACCAGTCTCAGATTTTTGTCAACCCCCAGTCGACTCTGGGTTAGGACTGGGGAGAACGGCGCATCCAGTTTCACGCGTTCTTTCCCCGATTTGAGAAAATTCGAGGGAAAACTTTGATTCCTTCCACTCGTTTCCCCGGGGGAGCGAGGACGGGAGGAGGTAATCAAAGGACGGTTGAAAAAAGAAAAAAAAAAAAAAAATGTCTTCCCGCGGGCGTGGGGCAGAAAGCCGGGAGAGGCCTACTCCGAGGCGTCACCTGGGCCGGGCCCCGGGCTGCCGGCCGGAGAGGCGGGCCCGCGCCCCTGGGAGGCGGAGGGCAGGGGGCCGCCCGAGGTCGCGGCCCTGGCGCTCGCGGGTCGCAGGTTCCGGGCGGGTCTCAGGAGGGGGCGCGCGGTCGGCCGTCCAGCCTGACGCCCTCTCTTCCTCCCCCCAGGAGTGAGCGACAGCTCCCCCTACCACAGCCCCAAGGTGGAGGAGTGGAGCAGCCTGGGCCGCAGCAACTTCCCCGCCGCCGCCCCGCACGCGGTCAACGGGCTGGAGAAGGGGGCCTTGGAGCAAGAAGCCAAGTACGCGCAGGTGAGGAGGCGGGGGTCCCGCCTGGTGGGCCGCGGGGCTCTGGGCGATGGAGGTCCGGGCCCTTCTCGGAGCCTCGACCGAGGAGAAGCCCCAGCCGCCTCCCCGTGGCGGCCACGAGCCCCAGGCCAGGGCGGCGGGGGTGGGACGACGCCCGGACGCGCGAGGGCGGGGTGAGGCCTCGACCCCTCAGCCGGGGGCCGGGGTGGCGGCCCTGGAAGCGCCTCGGGGCCTGTTGGCCAAAAGAGTTGGCGCCCGAAGCCCTCTCCGCGGCCCGAGTCGGGGCTGCACTCACCGGGGAAGGCGTCTTCGAGGGGCCAGGCGGGCGGCCATGGGTTCCCAGCTGCGCGCGCGGCGAGCGGCCTGCACGCCCGAGGGCGCGGCGCCGCGGCTCCTCCCGCACGGACGGCCCGCGGCTCCCCGGGCACAGGCGCGCGTGGCGGGCCCCGCGACGGCGAGTAGAGGGCAACCAGAGCAACTTCAGACAGTTCCCGCGCCCCGATTAAAGGTCACGTCGTCATCTCCCCAGGGAGGTTAGTGAGAAAACCTCAAATTATACGGACTGGCTGTCGACCGTTTAATTTTTCTTTCCCTCTGTCCCTCCCTCGACTCTCCAAAAGAAAACTTAAAACACCCCGTGTTGTTGTTGTTTTTTTTCTTTTCCTTGAGAAAAGCTAAACAACCATAACAACAAAAGCCCCAGAGTTTTGAATCTAAATTCATCACCACGGTGGAGTCAGGAGTTCAAAGCTCTCAAAAAACCAAACAACAACAAAGCCGGACCTTCTTTGAACAGACCTGTGTAGGTTTGCAAATTTATTCATGCCAAACTCCTATTCCAGAGCCTCAAAATACCCAGTTTTCTTTTATTATTTTGAAATCTTAAAACTTTCAATGTTTTCATATCTGTAAAAATCAGTTTTTTCCGCTCAATGGAACTTGGAACTTTTATTCACTTGGGGAAAAAAAAAAAATCCTAGTCTTTATTTTCTCTAACAAACACCATTTCCACTTTGTCTTCCCTCCTTTATTTTGTTAAAACAGAATCCCGTATATGTTAGTACCTCTCCCATGACAAATATCACAGAAAATAGCAGCAAGGAAGGAGGGTCCCTTTCCTGAATCTCTTATTTGTTAAGCATGCAAACGAGAAATTATAAGAAAGTTTGTCACTACCTTCTTCTGCAAAAGAGCAGGTAGGACAGAAGAGGCATTATGATCAATAGCACCATTGCCACTTAAGCAAGTTATTTAACCTTTTAGGGTCTCTCTTTTTTCATCTATAAAACAGGGAAACAATAGGCCCAACCTCAAGAAGTGTGAAATTTCAGTATGATAATACAACATGGGGCACATAGTAAGTATTCATTATATATTGCCGATGGATAGAAATGGCGCTTAGAGATTGACTTAAAAACAAGCAGTTTTTTATTTTGTCAGAATATATTTTGATCAGGGAGTTCATAGTCAGAAAGTGTCAAGGTATTTTGTTACAAACAATAGAGTGTCTATAAAGCACCTAGCCTGTAGAGTAGTAAGCATTTAATAGGTGCTCAGTAATGTTTATTAGGTCATCATTTCCTGAAATAACATTGTGAAGTATAGAGCTGCAAAAAAAAGTCTCCCACATAAAGTTGATGAACCTAGTTTATAAATAAAGCAGTGTCATAATACAATAATCTTTAGAATTACTTTTATTTTTACTCCCTTGAATTATAGACCTAGTGTTTAATCTTGTTTAGAAGTGGTTGGTTAATACACACACTTCAAAATGAAACCAATCAATTTAAAATAAAAATAGAACAGTGTGAAGTAATCTACTTTGTATTTTCTGAACATTAAAAATCCATTACATTTTATGCAGTGACTATCAAATCATTAAATTATCAATTTATAAGAATGAATAATTTAAACAAGTGGCCAATAAGTATTGTTCTAAATGCTTGAGAAAAAATTAAAAATTTTTGAAGAAAAAGACATTTGTATCAAACTTTCATTTGGAAAGTTCTTAATGGCAATCTGCTAACCTTCTGCATTGCCATGTTGTAAGATAATAAAAATGATGTAAAATTTCAAAACTTGAAAAATTTCCATGCATAATTAAGTCAGCAGCTACTCTATTATAGCTGTCAAAATAGTGCTTAATGCTGAAGGTGTGCTAAGTAGACACATATACTTAGAATGTGTCATTTTGTGAGCACTTTTGGAGTTTAGACATTAATTTCCTTGAGGGTAAAGTTATACATTAAAATTTGCTCATCAGCAGACTTGCAAATATAAGGTGTGTTGTGTGTGTGTGTATTCCATATATGTATATGCATTTCTCCTACAAATATTTGAAGAGTAATTTTATTTTTTAAGGTTATTTTTCAAAATGTTATCAGCATATGTATGTTTCTACAATCCTAGTGTAAACTTGGGTAACACTTTTCTCTGTGTTATGAACAAAAGTTGAAAGTCTTTGACAAAAAAAAAACTTCTCAAGATTTTTGCCCATAATACTTTTATGGTATTTATGGTTGTTATTAAATAGCACACTAGTATATGATCTCAGTTTCATTTTAGTTAATAAAGGAGGAAATTGAGAGTTCAGGATCATAGGACTTAGCATAATCCTTTGTCAGAATATACCTGTAAAATTACCAACAATTGATCATAGGTTCTATTGATTACTGTAATCTAGAGTTTCTGTTTTCAGCTTAAACTGCAAAGAAAGTTGCCCGATTGCTAGTAATTAGAACCTTATGCACACATCTATCTTGTTTTTAAAACATTAGAATATTCAAACTTGCACACATTACTGTTACACTGCAATTGATATTTTATAGTGCCATTCAGAAATCCTTATTGTCTATCTTTGAGAATAGAGGAAGAAGGATATTTATTTTTACTTTTTTCACCTATATTTAATGTTGGGCTCGAACTCTTTAATCTCATCTAACTCTCAATGACAATAATGTTTCTCTGGGTCCTAATGGCTGGCTCTTTTCTGTTGAAAATATAAAACACTCTGAATGCAACTGCATGGCAAAAAAAACCAACAAACAAAACATACACAGAAACAGGCGATTGGAATATATCTACCCTTTTATATGGTACTTAGTGAATTACTACCTCATTCTTTTTTTTAAAGAGTTCATAAACAGTTGTATAGGTGTTGAAATTTTCTTTGTATTATTAGGCATACTTTCTCAAGGAAAAAAAAAAAAAGAATATCTGGTACTCTGATTCAAGTAATCTGAATGGTAGATTTATAAGCTTTGAGTATCTTTATTTTGGGGTAGTGACAACTTAGACAGCAAGTTTAATATAAAATTAGCTATAAATTGAGATATCAGGAATGGAGAATAATCTATAAATACTTGAACTTAAGAAAAAGTTCAGAGTTAAATGAGATGTGAAAAGAGTTTAATTTGGAGACATAAATTAATCTGAAATTCTTATGAAACATTCATTTGTACATTATATTTAAAATATAGTATTTCCTGAGTATAATTTTCTAGTGCATTATTTAACAGACTGACTGTCCTTGCAGACATACTGTTCTTGTGAAAATATAAATGAAGTTGCCCTAGATTTTTCTTCATGTTAAATAAAGTTATTTTGTGCTAAATAATTCATAATTTTATAGAGAATCAATTTTAGGCAAATGTTAATAGTCTTTGAAATTCATACTACCTATTATGAAAAATATTCTTTGACCTGGCTAGCTTTTAACTATGTTTTAAAATTAGTAATTATGTATTGGTAAAACATATCATATGAAATACCAAAAAAAGCTATTTAAATTTTTTTCAAGGATACATCAATTTTATTAACATTTTGGAAACATAAAATTTAGAAAAACATTTAAAATAGCAGCTTTCCATTACCTAGAGACAATTAGATATGCAATGTGATAACTAAATATAATTAAGATCCTTTTGGATGAATGTTGAAATCATATTTACAACTGTCATTTCGTTTTGTCAGATTTATTTTACTAGGTTATTGCATAATGAATTAAGAAGGGTAGAACAGCAGCCAGAAAAATGACTTCACAAAAAAAAAAGAGAGAGAATCTTGTTTATTTTCAGATCTGAAGCTTTTTCTTGCTTATGATACCTAGGTGGAAATTCTAGGTGAAGCACAGCTGTTTGTGGCTGAACATACTTTATTATAAAGCCAGGGTAAACTCATTTTATCATAAGGGAAGGACCAGGTTGGGTTGATGAGTGGATGAAAGATTGTGGATTGAAGACTTGGCACTACTATTTGCATTTTTGCAAAGTTGAGTAGACAACTCCCAGAATTTGAGGAATTGTCTATAACCTCTAGATGCCAGACAGTTGTCATACCAGTTTTTTTTCCATGGTCATGACTGTTTGGAAACTAATGCATTTCCTTTTTCTCTGGGGGCAGTGGTGGGGGGAGGAGAATAAATGCAATGACCATAAATTAAATAATGAAATAGCTAGGTTACAACTTTTATTTACCTTTTCAACAGCTTTACTCATTTTGCTTACTTAAAATGTAATGCTTATTCTGCGATAAAGGGTGCCCAGTTTTTTTGTTTGTTTTGTTTTTTCTTGTTTTTAAAAAGCAAGAGCATCACACATTTTGCTTTCAAAAGGCTGCACTAACTTAAGTATACAAGTAATTATGAAACACCTATAATGTGTCCCATTTTGTGAGGACATGAGATGATTAAAGGCAAGACCCTGTCCTCAGACTGTTTATAGTCTAACTCTCTGCCAATACAGCTTCTCAACGTAGTCATTTGAAAATATTTTTAAAAACTGGCAAATCTGTGTAACATTTTAGAACAAATGCAATGAAAAGTCATACTTTCATTCATTCTTGTGATAACCGTAACTAGACTAAATTGCATCTTAACGTATTTTTTCCCTGAACTCTTTTGTTTAATGTCAGTGGGATAAAAGGTATCTTTTCCTGGAAACATTCAACAAAACAAGAAACTTACTTTTTCCAGGGTATACAGTTTGGTCTATTTTACTTTGTATTAGTAAATCTCATTCTCAAAATTAGGTTGAAGATAGTTTGTCTTAGGGAGGACCCTTGTACAGTTCTTTAGAGGAAAGGATTCTCGTGGCTTCCATGGAAGATCCACATGATCCACGTGAAAAAGGGGTTGATTGATTGAGGTCTTATTTATGGAATCTTTAGGTAAAGTCATTTTCAGAAATGAGATTTCCATTACATGCCCATTGCTGGGGTTTCATTTGGAAAATTTGTTTACTCTTCCCTGGGGATTCCATATGTTGGTCGATTTATAAATCATATTTACAATCCAATTAAATAGAGTAATTTAGCATGTTTGCTCCCACGATATTTATGGTGTACATTTGGTAGTCTCTACTCAGCCTAACTAGCTTTTCAGATTAATTACATGCCCTTCACTGAAAACATTAAACAGATTTGGGAAGTTTAAGTCATGTGCTCTTTTACTGGAAAGAATAAACAAACATCAATGCTACCTGTAGTTGTTTTCCTTTATGGTGGAAAATTTTACTCTTTCAATGATTGCTTCATAAGTAACAATTACTTTACCTGGTAGAGATTTATATCTTTTACTAATGTCATGTTTCAAAATTAATAGTGAGAAAATTGATGTGTTTATTGGGTCACTAGAATGAATGGTGATGGTGGCAGGTACATTTTATTTAAAGCATATTTGTTCTCTCATCTTGATTATGCCGTTTAAAAGAAATTTTTAAATGTGAACTTTAAAAGTAAAAAGGGAAATTAAGACAAAATTTTTCCACCCCAAATCTAGGTCATAATTTAACATGAGTGAAAGCTAAGAGCTATTTCTATGCTGTTTAAAGATCTCTTTTTTTTTTTTTTTTAAAGCAAATTCTTGAGCCTTCCCTTGCCTCCTAACGATGAAGAGGTCAAACCTCTCGAAGGTCCCCTTCCCAACCTTCCTTTCTGCAGTATAGTGGGGCCTGCATCACTGAAATGACTCTAAAAATATTGCAGATTTTAGAGGACTTTGAAATATTTAACATAAAAAATAAATTTGGTGCCTTGATAGAAAATGGACAAATCTGGAAAGAATTATTAGTGTGTGTTTTTTTTTTTTTACAGTTGATGAACAAATGTAGTTATGGAATAAATAAGGCATCTGATGGTAACCTGGGCTTAAGTTCAATGTTTTGACTTCCCACAAATCCTAGGAGCATTATCTAAAATGAGAATCCACTCCATCCTGACTTCTCAGGAGGACATCTCTGGGCAAAAAGAAGTGGACCCACATCAAGGATTGTAGACATTACATTTGAGGAGCTGAAGAGCCCCCAATAAAGGGGTGACATCAGAGCAATGGTTCTAGCAGCAAGGGTGTAAGGGAAGGAAAGGGAAAAAGGGAATATGATAAAGTATTTCACAGAGAACTGTAAAGTTGAATGATAGAAAAAATATATATAAAGAAAAAAGAATGAGTAGGAAAAATTTAGCTGTGATGAAAAACAGAATTCACCAATACATTTTTTTTTCTGCTGTGTTGCTAAATAATATGTTGTTTCTGTATAATACTACATAGTCTAACCCATGTATTGGTCAAATGTTGAGCAAAAGTCTTCATTAGTTTTAAAGTAATTTTAGCCTTAACACTTTAGTCTTAACATTCTTATTTTATGATACTTGGTGTATAAAATATTAATTAATACTAGAATAGAAGAGACCAGATACAGGTGCAGACACCTTTCCATAATTGAACTGGAGCAATTCCTTTCCAAACTAATTTCTTTTAGGTTATTGGGAAGATTCTAGATAATAATGATCAGAAATATAATCTCTGTGCAATGCTAAAGTTCTTCTGCAGGTTGCCAGTTCTTGATCTTCATACTCATTTGCTGAGAGAGCCTTAAAGTGTTTCTCCTTTGAACCATTTTCTAATGAGCTATTCTCAGAAAACAGGAAAAAGAGGGGTTTTTTTTTAGACGTTAAGAAACAGAATTAGGGCCTAAGACTGAGTGTCAGGTTCTAGAAGAGGAAAGAAACTTTTACCAGAAAAGATGCTCTAGTTTGGAATGAAATCGTATCTTTTAATTGTCCAGGAGAAACAGTATGATTTGCTGCAGAGAATCCTGTATCAGAAGGGGTGATAACTTCTTTTAACACATGGTCATGGACTTGCTGATTGATTGGCCTAGGATAAATGGCTGAACTCCTTAATCTATATTCTCTTGTGTAAAAAGAGGATAAGATTTCATTTATATTCAACAGTGATGTACAATGGCTTCTTTCTTAAAAATCAGAACATCATCCTTTGTAACACATTTTAATTGCAATTAAACATAGAGTTTTACTCATTATAAATTATCTTGTAATTATTATAAACTCAGTAGGTTAAAATGAGATACAGTTTCTCAGTTTAATTATTTGATAAAATATGTTGGGTATTTCTTAGTGCCTGAGACATAGGACAGATTCAGGAAACCTCAGTTTTCTTTCTTCTTCCCCATTTTTCAAAGAACAAGCACTCTGACAAAAAAAAAGAATAGGAGGTGTGTGTTCTTATAGAACTAGCTACATAAAGTTAACCCCTGTACTTTTATTCTTATTTTGACAGAAATTCACAAGCAGTGTTAAATTACATCCATGTGTATATTTTACTCCATGCCCTACTCTACATTGAGAAAATGATTTTTGAGATCCCACTGTTGCATTCTCATAGACATGGAAGTGAAAATAATAACCAAATAAATTACATTGGAAAACAATTTCTATGTTGCTATTGAATTGGAAATAGTATCCAACATATGTCTGCTTTTCTTACCTCTAAGGATTAATTGGTGTTATGAATTATATTTCTATTATTTACATTATATTTTCATTAGGAAATATGGTGATATGTTTATTTATTCAGATCACCACCAGGAAATGGCATTTTCCTTATTTCTAAACAATGTAGAAATTGAAGGGGGAAAATTAAGTTACTTGAAGAAGGGTGCTGAGTATTCATGCCAGAATCAGGATTAGAAATCAGGGTGTTTTTGGTGTTGTTAATAGTAACGATACCAACAATAATTTATTGCATGCCAAGGTTTCTAGGCAGACTTGCCTGCCAGAGTTGCTGCGTTTTGTTTGCAAACTAAGATTTTACATTTAAATTCATTTCAAGAGATTTATCCACATGGCTTCTAAAACTTCAGATCACAGAGCCGTAAAACTTTTGCAAGCAAATTTTCCAATTTCAAAACCATGCATATGTAATCCTTTCATATTCTGACAGTTTCCTTTTTAATAAAGTAACTCTGGAAGAAATACCCCCCTCATCTTCATTAAAAAACCCTTATAGACAAACTGCCTGATCTTTGCATGTCCTTTGTCCAACAGGCATTTTCAACATGATGTTTTAAAATATGGCAGTGTTTTATTTAACAAAGGTCATGCTCATTTTGAGTTTCTAAAATGACAGCACACACTCTGCCCTTCTTTACTGGAAATGAAAGTACCCCGACCAGGCCCTTCACAAAGATCTCAGCAAAAGCGCCAAACAGAACTGGAGTGTGGGGGGAGCTGACAGAGGCGGACAGAGAGCTGCACGGATTCTAAGAGTACTTCATCACAATTCATTCTTTCCTCACCTTGTGTTTCCTTCCTATAATTCCAAGTAGCAAAAGCAAATACTGTGGATTTTCTGGTTTTAGCCTCCTCAAAATCTTTGTGGAAAAAAATACGTTTAAGTAGCAAGACTAAATGCATTTAGAATATAAACAGAGTCAAATCTAAGAAAAAAAAAAAGAAATTAGAAGGTAGAGTCAGAATATTGTCATTTACTGCTCAGAACTTACATTCTGCGTTTTTCTAAGAACTGGTGAAATATCAACCACTCTAATGTGATTATTTTCACCTCTTCTCTTTTCCGACTCCTTTTAGGCACCAAACGGTCTCCCAGCTGTAAGCAGTTTTGTGTCAGCATCCAGCATGGCTCCTTACCCGACCCCGGGCCAAGTGTCGCCCTACATGACCTACAGCGCTGCTCCTTCTGGTTATGTTGCTGGACACGGGTGGCAGCATGCCAGTGGCACCCCACTTTCCCCCCACAACTGTGACATTCCCGCGTCGCTGGCGTTCAAGGGAATGCAGGCAGCCCGAGAAGGTAGCCACTCTGTCACAGCTTCCGCGCTCTGATGGGAGATTCTGTCTGCAGCAGCTTCACCCGAGGAGTCTCCCTCTCGGCACACCCTCCCCCTCTTCCCTGGTCTCGGATCCCACCCCTCTGCCCGCCAACCCTTTTGCCGGAAAGCTGGCTTTATGGACTCACCTCCTTTGTGCTGATGACACTTAAATATTTCTCGCCATAACTTCTCTCTGACAGAAAACCTGACATGACTTTAGGATTTAAAAAACAAAAGCGATGTTAAGGATTGAATGAGACGTTTGTGTTGCCCACACACTGTTTTTAACGTAGTGAAGAAACCTGCACCCCTCAAAGGGCTTAAGGAACTTTTAAAACTAGTCTTTGGTAAAACCACATGTGTATATTTATTCTAAATCAACCTGAACTTCTGAGATGTGCAATTGTTGAGATTCTGCAAAATCAATAAAAGAAAATACATATAGAAAAAGTTATGCTACACTCTCTAATCAAATAAGGTAATAAAATAAGCCTTAATTCATCATTAGGAAACCAATCAATAATTGACTTGAGTGATCCTTTATTTTTAACAGATGACCTATTTTGTTGGAAAATATATGTATAACTTAAGCAATATCTGAATTTAGCTCCTCCTGGTGTTTTGACTTGGTTCCAAATACAATAATGCTTATATTTTCTAGTAGTTTGTAAATACGGACTCTGGATGGTGCATTTGTGTTTTCATTCCATGGGATAACCCCCTCCCCACTCCCCCCCCACCTCGCTTTTTTTTTCTCTTTCTTTTTGCAAAGGTGACTTTCCGGCAATGTCTTTGTCTCTGTTTGGTGGTGGGCTGCTCAGGCTCCTGGGCCTGGACTTGCCCCAGATTTTGTGTGTGCAGTGAAGGCTTCGACATCTCATGAAGGACATTTTCTTTCTACAACAGAGGACTCAAAAACAGATAAAACAAGCCAGTCTCCCATTTTGTATCCCAATCAACACACATGCCAAGCATATAAAGACAAGAGGGTGGAAATATCTGAACGAGGCTCTAAAGGAAGTCACTTAGAAACTTAAGTTTAATGTGAAATGCTTTGCAAAGACACTTAAAATGAACTTTATGTTAAAAAAAACCACTGTGAAACTAAATTGTACTGTTATTGTTGGCTTACCTGTGTGTTCAGCAATCTCAGCCCAAAATTACATTGTAATTTAAAGAAAATGGAAAATTCCGCTCTAATGAATGTAAAAATGGCTTGCTGTGAAGTTTACATTGTTGTACAGAAGCATGTGTGTCTCGTGTAGGTAAACTGGTGATGGTATTAGAAATACAAATGCTATTTAATTTTTAAAAATTCCTTTTATTCATTTCTGGAGCTACAGGACATGGTTTAACTAATGGGTCTTTTGAAACCAATTTTCTTTTCACTTTAATGTTAATAATAGAACTGAGGGGGTATATGTGTGTGTGTGTGAGAGAGAGAGAGCATGTGATTATGTTTCATATTTTAAAACAACTGATTTTCTTGGGAAAAAATCTACAGTTTTAATCTCTTCTGTTTAGAAAGTTCTTCCTGCTTGGCAATATAGGCTTGAAAATACGTTTTTAAAACGTTGGTACAATTCATCTATTGGAAAATTAATATATTGTGGGGCTTTTATTTTGGTGTTGATTCTGTGCAATAACTAACAGGGCCCATCACTAGATATGGATGTTAGGTGGTTTTGATTCCTTCCTGTCTGGGCTGTGCACAGCCCACGGGGCAATCCACTTCTGTCACATCGGTTTCATGGCCTCATTTAAAACTCGGATGGCTAGATTAGCCAGGTTTTCAAATCACTATGATATAAACAGTAAGCAGATTTCTGACACACAAGTTATGTTCGAGGAATTGCTTTTTTCAAGCAGCAGATATCTCGTAGAGAGCTTTGAACTGCATTTATTTCTAAAGCAACTGAAATTCAGTGCTACAAACAGAGGATTATAACTTCAGGAGAAGAATAAGCAGAAGGAGCAGATGAACTCTCAGGGCCATAGTCTTCCTTTGATCTTGTAAAACTCCTATTGACATCTGGAGTTCCCAGTCTGGTGAGAAAATAGAACTATAAACCAAATGGAACAAAATACCAGTCCGATATTTGGTGGAAACTTTAAAACCATACGGTACAAGGACTCTCCTGCCATGCAGAAAAACTGACACAAGGTACAGAATAATTTCTGATCAGATGTTTTTAGGAGGCTATTAGGAGTCTTTAAAAAATATCAATAATTTGTATGGAAATACAACTAAATGTTATTTTCCTTATCTAAATTAAGAAGTCTCTTGTTAATATGCTATTTATAATTTTTTCCTGATTCTTGTATCTTTAAAAATCTAATATTAATACTATAAATGTTTTCCTTTTCTTTTCTCCCCCGGAGGCTTTTTCTTAGCAATGGTGAATTCACATGGAGTAAATTTTAAAAGATAAGAGAAAGCCCAAATACAATTTGCTATTCAAAGCACACTGTGATTTAAAACTACTTTTAAAAATGAGAGAAGGGAAGTGGGAGGGGAGATGAGGTTGTTTGATTTTTTAAAACATTATTATTATTGGTTAACATTGACTTTTTTCCTCTGTTTCTTAGGGGGTAAAAGTGTTGTTTTTAACCTGGCAAATGCACTCTTCAGAGATCCTTTTCCATCTCATCCACATGGAGAGGTTAAAGGTTCAATTTCATGGCCTCTGGAGGCAGTGCTCTCTCTCAAAGGGTGCAGAGTGTTACCTGCAAGGATAGAATGCAGTTGGACAACAGACACATTCTTACTTCTCTTGTTTTGTCCTACTTTTAATGACCCTCTTACTAAGTATTGGGCTGAAATATAAATTAAAGAACACGCTGGAAAGGATGTACAAGTGAAGGCCGTGTATGTATATACAGTATGTCAAAAGCCTTTATTTTTATACTTCAAATGCTCTAAATTAATAAAAAGTAATAACTACCATGTTATCTTTCATTTTTTATTTTCAAAATGTTTTAGTGATACAGCTTCATGGTAGACAGATCTTCTGGTTATAGTTAAGAACAGGTGTCATCCTAGAACAGATATCTTTGTTGGCTCGAGCTACTGAAGGAGCATCACTTCAGGATGCAGATATAAAATTAAGCCTCGTTACATCAACGTCAAGGAAATTTTTTTTTTTGAGTGCATGTTAGTACAGGCATCTTTGGAAATGCTAAGAATGTACTTCTCTTTTGAAACATTTTCTCCTTCGTAATACATATTTTAACATTGAAGTTGGTAGACTTCACATCTGAAACCATCACTTAAAACTAGTAAGCTAGAAATGTAGTTTTATTCTAAACATCCTTTTAAAAAAATGGCATAGATAAGAATTCTGAGAAAAGGTATGTGATGCAAACACAGACAGCACACACAGGCCTAAGGAGCAGTTCAAATTTTGATTTAACATAAAAATATTTCAGCATTAAAACTTGTTTTCAAAGGGAACTATGTAAAGAAAAGTAGTTTTAATATAATTTCATGTTTTATCTTTGTCACAAAACACTTCAAATATCATAATTTAAAAATATGACCTGCTTTAACCAACAGTGCAAAATATAAAGTAGGTTTAGGAAAATACAAATGAGATGTATATTATTACCAAAGGAAACCAACAATTCACATTTTAACATGAAATTTTAAAAAGGCCATTTTAGTACTCTTCAGAAACATTTTCCTTGTATATGATTAAATAATATTTAATTTAATCCCTTAAATTTTGGCATATTTTTTTCACTTATAAGCACTTCTTTACCTTTCAGGAAAAAATAATCATCAATACAATGAATTTTTATTGTAAAGCCAGATAAGAGGAACATAGGTCATAAAATTTGTATTGTTTTTTATGGAATATATCTAATTTCCATGCTACTTTTCTATATTCAGTTTATATATTTCATTGCTTCACAGTATTAATTTTCTCCTCTTAGTTTTAAGGATATTAAAACGACAGTTTCAAATTGTCTAGAGATAATTTTTGAAGTATCAAAATAGGTTTTGTTCTTGAACACTGTTTTACCTTTTACAACTGTATCTAAGTGTATAATTATAATTTATCATTGTATAGGCTTAACTGATAGATAGTCTTGCCTCCTGATGGTGCTGTCTAATGAAAATCCATTTTCACAAGGGGGAAAAATACACCGTAGGCAATCACCAGTTCTCCTGAAGCCATGAATAGGTGTATTCATAAACCAGCAGCATCACTGCACCACCTAGAAAAGAAAAGAGCAATTTTTAATCCTGTGAGATTGTGTTGTCTTTCCCACTGGGTTTCTGAATCCCCTGGAGTCTTATGCAGCCTATCAGGCAGAAGCCATTCAGAATCATCTGTTCTCAAGCTCCAATGCATAGACAGAAAACTGTGGAAAATTCTCAGAGCAAAATCAAGACCATTTTGAGCCTCCAAATACATTTTTTCCTCATGAGTTTCTGTAACCTTCATCATTTTTCATCAGATTCTTTTTCAGGCACTTTTAATTTTTAAAAGTAAATAAATACACATTTAGTCATGTAAGGGCATGTGACTTTCCTGTGAACAGATACCTTCGTATTTGTCACATGCAGGCAAAGGATTTATCTTTTCCATTTTATAATGAGCATTGTTGTAGCTGCATTCAACAGGGACATAGAATTCTAAGATGGTGCTTGATAGATGGGCCTGGTTTTCTCTTACAGCTTTCAACTGGATTGTAATGTGAAAAATAGCTTCTGAGTCCTTCTAAAATCTGTATTTCAAAACTTAACCAGCTTTCAACCTCCTTTTGTTGCCTTCATTCCTTTCATCTGCCTCAAATAGATATGGATTGCACTTGCAAATCTGGTAGTTGTATTAGGTGTCGTAAGGCCATCATTTATCTGGGAAGAGAAGAGTTATATAACTGGCTGCAAAAAGGCTTGCTATATAATATGTCAACAGGAATACGATATAGGAAGACAAACACTGAGGCTGCTGAATTCCTAGACATCAGAAGCACGTGTATGTGAATGATTTTGTGTTCTCTCTGATGCGGTAAACAGCACACATCCTGTGCCCTTTAAAATGTTCTCTGTCCTTCCGTGTCTATGTGAACAGTATTACAAAATCAAAATGTGGACAAATATCCAGAGCACATCTTAGAGAAGACTTGGCTATGTGAACAGAAGACTGACTTTTGACAGAAAGAAATAGAACTTGATTTTCATCTTATTTTGTACACACTGCCATATGCTTCTTTTTTTTTTTTAATCTACAGGCTGCACATGTTTGTGTAACCTTATGCCAAAGATAATTATCTGCCTGTAATTTTCATTTTTAACCCATGAAGATACTCTATTAGCCCCATCTTGGCTGCTGTAGCCCTCCTGGAGTTCTGGCAAACAAAAAGGGATGCACTACAGAGGGCTGTCATACGTATGTAATTGCTGTATTTCCTCTTAGTAACCGTTTGCAGTGTAAGACAAGAACACACAGAATTGAGTAGTGATATTTGGAGTCTGAACCACAGACTTTAAAATTCTTCTTTCCTGGGAGATCCTGATTATTAGCCACAGAGAGCTGCTAAGACTTACAAAACTAAGGTGTTTCACCCTTCACAATCGTATATAAGTTGGGATGTTTCTCCAGAATGAAGGGTGAGAATTCCAGGTTCATCCAGCTTTTCATTTTTACCCTCTCTCTCAAAAACAAAACAAAACAAAACTCTTATCTTTAAGTCTTACCTTCCTCTCTACAACTTTCTTTCCTTTGAGGTTGGTAGGACTTGCATGTTTGGGATGACAGTGCAGGGATGACAGGCTAAACAATTTTGTTTAGCCTGGACAGTATGTTCACAACAACCCTTTTCATTGGATTTAACACCACAGCAACTCAGGACACCTCATGCAAAAACATTTAAAAAGCCAACCAAACATTTGTAAGCCTCTAACAAAACTTGGGGTCAGATTATTTAAGAGTTTTGGATTGAGGTTCCAGTCAATTACCATTTTAGCTAAACTCTCCCTGATCACTCTCCCTTTTCAGGCCCATGGCCTCCTGAGAATGCTGGAGGAGGGTCAGTCCTATGATTTTCTCTAATACTAGGTCTACTAGCAGGATTTTACTGTGTGGTGAAGGAAAAACACCACATTCTTGCAGAGAGAGTTCCACAAAATCACCAATATTCTTTATGACTGAGTTCATTTTTATACATGGACCAGTAAGAGGTCTGAATCTCAAATGTGAAGCAAAAATCCATGCTTAAATGCCTAGGAAGTCTGGGATAGATGGACTGGGAATTGTAAAAGTGTTTTCTAAATATATGAAAGTATGAACTGTTCAACAGCTTCAATTTACAGACTGCTGTTCTATATCTCAGGTTGGCAGAAAGGCTGAGATTTAAACGTAAATATGCACGTGTGTGAGTGTGGCAGGGAAGGGACACATGGGGTGTTCAAAGGGAGGACGGAAGGGGAAAGGGAGAGGGGGGAGGAGCAGGGGAAGGTTTGGGGGAAGATTACCAGGATGTCTAAGTAGGTGAGTGTGGCCTGGTAAAAAAAATCTGTGTGGCCTAGTGCATACTTCTGTACTTATTCACAAGGTTGCTTATAATCCAAGACTATTTGCCCAGGTGGTAGAGTCTGCAGCAGTTGCTTTCTTATCTATTTACATAGAGGCAGCTGACTCTCCCTGTGGGAATGGCAGCCGGCTTTTTGTGGGCTGGCATCCTGAGGTAAGGCCCCGAGCCAATCCCCTCCGCCATCACGCTGACAGGAGCCAGGAAGGCGAGAGCCAGGCTGCAGCTTCCCCGCCCCCCTCCCCAGAGGCGACTGTGCAGAGATGTGGCCGGCTGTTCATGGAGTAGTCCTCCTGCTTTTCTCTCAGTCAAGCGAAGTTGAGGCAGGAGCAAGAACGAACTAGAACCAGAGAGAGGTTTTTTGGGCTGGTCCCTTACTCAATGAAAATCCTCCCCTTTAGCCAGAAGCCACTCAAACTCCAAGTGACTGTGGATCCTTTCCTATTGACTTAAGCTGGGCTTTGGCTTCTATCAGCCTCTAGCAAGGCCGTAAATAATACTTTATAAACAAAAGTACAACGCATCTAATGGACTCCCTTAGTGTCTTACTGCTACACAACTTTTTATTCTTAAGGTTTCCATGTTTCACAGTGTGACCAACTTTTATTGTATTACTGCTGCTACTGCTAAGTCACTTCAGTCGTGTCCGACTCTGTGCGACCCCATCCCTGGGATTCTCCAGGCAAGAACACTGGAGTAGGTTGCCATTTCCTTCTCGAATGCATAAAAATGAAAAGTGAAAGTGAAGTCCCTCAGTCATGTCTGACTCTTCACGACCCCATGGACTGCAGCCTACCAGGCTCCTCTGTCCATGGGATTCTCCAGGCAAGAGTACTGGAGTGGGGTGCCATTGCCTTCTCCGATGGACACAAATAAGAATGAGAAAGATACTAGAACAATAAGGAAGGAAGGATATAAGTAATGAAAACATAATTACCTGGTCCAAGCCTCATAATCTTGGGAAGCAGGCCTTTATACAAAGCTAAAATGCTAGAACCGGGAGAGAAAGAGCACAAACATTCTTATTCTGAACATGCAATGGATTTGCATCTCAGCTTTATAGAGATGTTGACCCAGTATTTACCCAAACAAGTCATTTGAAAAAAATTTTCAAATCCCCAAACAGATAGTATCTGGCCAAGTATTCCCTGCAGCAAATTGGATGAGAGGAAAGAGTTAATTCTTTATTACTCAAGCTATGCTGATCTTGTCCCATCAGAAATAGGACTTTCATCAGCGAGATAGTTTTTGTGTTCAAGACAGGCCTTACTTTTAAGACAGCTGTGTATATGGACAAAATGACTCTTGTAATTGAGTTTAAAAGACTTAGTCTTCACAAAAAGAAATATGATGCAGTTTAGATCAAAATCATAAAACATTACTTGCCTACTTGAGAATGAGACCTGGTTAGGAGGGGCAGAAAGACAAAAACAAGACTTAAAAAAGTAAAAAAGACCAGCAGAAAAAGGCACATACTTTAAAAGGAAACTACTTTCATAGAACTATCATGTTTAACTTTCCCAGGATAATATAATTAGGTGACATTTTGATTAGGTTTATAGTCAGAGGACACTCGCTTTCCTGCCCATGTGGGAACAAGGCATATTATATGCAATAGCGTATTATGCAAACTGTCAAGCGGAAAGTTCACCTTGGCATCCTCGGACAAACATACTGCATACTGAATGATCGTGGCTCATGTTTCTTGGTGTAAGAAGGTTTTTGGCAACATCTCATTCCTGTGTTATCTCACAAAGTTCCTGATCTATTCCCTAAAGCTTCTCAGACACAGACCCAATGGAGGAGGGCTTAATGGCCCTCATCAAAATAGAAGTATAATACGGCTTTAGCAATGCTTTAGTCTTGCTCATTTATTAAAATAAGAGTGTGTTACCCTTCTTCCTGATAGACCGTGGCCATTGTTTTAAAACAGGTTCTGTACTTGATCTCTCCAGGAACTGGCTGAGGCCCTTGAATCCGACTTTTGGCAACATCAAAAGGGATGTTAATGACTGAGGCTATTGTGCCTGAGAGAAGACCAATCCCAAATTTTCTCAAAAACTCCAAGGTTGGATCCTAAAAGAAAAGAAGAATAAAATAACAGAAAGGGAAGCGGAAGCCCCTAAATCGGTTAAACACGATAAAGCAATATGTATTTAAGCAGAGCATTGCGCTGCCTGGCACCCTCCTGTTATTCCAGCGGAACACATTAGGATTTCCTAGGCTGGAACTTGTTTTCTTGACAATCCCATTGGCTATGTTTTTACACATGGTCTAAATTGCTGAAGTACACATTTCCTCACACAGGATTTATAAACACAGTTCATAAAGAAAGACTGGTATGGCATATGGGGATGATTTGTATAATTGGGCTTCACAATGTACTTAGTATTACTGTATCAAAACAGGAGAAATCCAAGCACACTATTAGCTAATTGGCCAGAATATTTTACAAATGACAGCAACTTCCACCATGAAGCCTACTAAAATGCTCATTTGTGTGTGGACCCCCAAATGTTAAATTAAATCAAGGCTACTCTCGGTCTGCTGCTATTCCCCTCCAGGTTTTTTGCATTTATTTTCACGTGTAGCTGATCCACTGTACTGAGAAGTGCTAGCTTCCTGTTATTAACAAACCAACTTGGGGAGGCTGCAAAATAGCCTGTGACATTCTGTGCACTAGAAACAGTAGTAAGTCACTGGACTAATTGGCTGAAGAATTTATAGCCCATTGTTCCTCAATCGTATTCTTCCTTCATGGCAAAGGAAGAAAAGAAGAGAGAGAGAGAGGGGGAGAAATATTTCTTCTTTCCATTTGAATTTAGGTCCTTCACTTTGGTCTGATTTGATTTTCCACCCCTGCCTGCTCTGCTTTCTGACATCAAAGTATTTAATTAGGTCTGATGTTGAAGTTGCTTTCCTTCAGCCTATTTTTGTGCCCAGCGAGCTCACATTATACTGTGTTATAATGAATTTGCCGGGAAGTTCTCATTTTGCTCTCAACCTCAGTCCTTACCCAAAAGAAAGTTCATCTCACACACCGTAAGTTGCTGACAGAGACCTCCCCCATCCTCCCCCTGCCCTCTCTTTTGGTTAGTACTTCAGAAAGGTCTTCAGAGAGGAACAACACCGGGTCGTGCCGTGATGCTATTTTATCTAGCAGGAGAACTTAAGGGGGGAACCATTCTCTGCTTAATTAAAAAAAAAAATCAGGTCTTAGAATTGCATGCTTCTAACTTTGATGGAAGAAGAAAAATTCTGGAAACTCTGAAATTTTCAATGAAACCAAGAGCCAGATACCATCACAGAAACTCCTATGTGTTTAAATATAAAAAGCGAGGGGTTCGATAATAATTCTTGGATCTGGGCCATACAGGTGCCGAGTAGGTTTAAAGGGATTTAAAAACCAACAGGGTGTTTCAACAGGAAAAACAATGCTGTGATTGCAGTATGAGTGAGGTGTGTTTAAATAATTCCCCCTCCCCCATTTTCTTCTCTTTTACAAGGAGAGAAAAATGCCTTTATGTTACCCTCCTCCATGCTGGCACAGGAGCAAAACTGGAGCTCAGGAGGGTGGTGGATTCAGGGCCAGTTCTGGGTGTCTGACCATGCGCTGGCCACTGCATCCCATGGAGCCCAGCAGACAGAAGGGATATGTTTAACACCTACCCTACTCTTGTGCTGTATGGTTTCTCTGAAAAATAAAAACAACACTAATAAAAGTGCTATGAATATTGTATGAGCCTGGCAGAAAATGGATAGTATTTTTATGTAGCCTGTTTTCTAAAGTCTCAAAACACCTGTAATGAGACCCTCATGGTGCTCCTGTGACATGGCCAAGGACAAGGGTGAAAGTGATGACTTGTATGCACACAGACCTTTGGGGACATTCAGGGGACCCTGTCAAGCACACAGCTCTCCCCCACTCCTGATGTGTTTGCTGAGGATTGGAGTTGAGGAGGGAGGGGTGGCTAAGACACTCAACGAGGGTCATTATGTTTGAGACAGTGTTGGGGACCAAATACTAAGGTCTTCAAGCCATCATAGTGTTCACTAGCACAAGCTTACATTGAACCCATGGTTTCTACACATTTCTCAGCTCAGCAGTAAGGTCCCACACTAGTTCCCAAATTCATCTGTGCATCAGAGTCACCTGGGAGCTTTACAAAATATGGATGCACAGCCCTACCTCATACCCACCTTAGATTCCCAGATCAGAATCACCTGGGAAAGTGCCTGAACGTTGACTTAAAAGAACTTTAGGACTTCTCACCTGGCCAGACAGAGGGCCCATATCTGAGAACCATTGATTTTGATTGATATTCCACACGGGCAAAGCAGATGGCCAATTGCTACCCCTCTGGACATTCTAGGGAGGAGAAAAGTCTTTGGGGATAGCCAAGAGGTGCCCCTCACAAAAGCCCTCTGGGCCCCTCTCAGCCTCTTCCTCTGAGCCTATGGTCTGCAAGAGGCAGCAACCCGGCTGGGAATTAGGTGCGCCAAGGAGAGCCTGGCCAGCTCCCCTCTGCTTTATTTGCTGCATGTCGCAGCCATCCTTGGATGAATGCAGCCCCTCAAATGTCCCTCCCCTTCATCCCCTCTGGCTACTCTCACTTCTCTGGCTTTGGCTCACACCTGTGACTTTCTAGGTCTTGCTTTCTTCTTGCCTCTGTCACCTGTTCTTCACAGTGGCACCAGGGTTCTCTTTTTATAAAAACAGATCTGCCTCCCTACTCAAAGGCCCTCAACCCTTCCCCACTCCATGGAGAGTAAGGTCAAAACTCCTTGTTGGCCTTTGCTTTCTTTCCCACGATATGCTTCCAACTTAAACTTTCGAGCCTCAAATTCTACACCTCTATGCCCAACGCATACTATAGTCAGGCTGGTTAAATCTTAATTATAATCATGCAGATTTTCTACCAAATACTTTTCTAACTCCACATCTTCTTTCAAACAACTCACACAGCCTAGAATACCATTCACTATCATCTTCATGGACAGCAGCGCCACTCTTTACAGTCCAGCTTAAATCCCAGCTTGCCCAAGAGACGTCTATGGATCACCATTGAAACTGACTTCTCCCTCTCCTGTGCTCCTGAAGCACTGTCGCGATCATTGTTCTTGCTACACTTCTCTTTGTGTCTGGTTTGTTTTTGCTCGTATCCATCTTCCCTGTTGGACTGTGAGCTGACACAGCATGTATGCTGAGGAGCATATATTACTCCTCTTTGTGTCATCTACTGCACTGTAAGTACTAAACAAATGTCTGCTGATTAGCTTATCACTGCACTTCTTCTTATTATTATTTTGTAGAAACAGTGAGGGTCAGGATTTACTCTTAATCACTATTTCTCAAAGCTCGGTATCTTCTACCCTGGAAATGAGCTCCTACTAGGACTTCATGTTTCTGTCTTTCTGCCAGGAAGCATTAACATGGGGACATGACAAGGCATTGGACATTTGCAAAGTGGAGTATTTCCAGGCAAATGAATTGAGACTCTCAGGTCACAGAGCCAGGCCTGGGCTTGCCAGACCCCATGACTCAGTGACTCACGGAGAGAACCATGATATGGCAACCTGTGACCAGATTTTAGCAAAAGAATGCAATGAGCATAGAGTAAAGTCTTGAAATATTACTCTTTGGGCTCTTCTTTCTTATACTTCCTGATCTTTCCCCTAGTGGGGAGAGGCATCCACTTGCCTCAAGAATGAGGATTGTTGTAGCAGGACTAGAAAGAGAGGGCAAAAGGTAATATTTAGTGGTTTTGGTTTTCAAATTAGGTTCTTCAGTGTGCTATATCAATTAATCACTCTTTGAGGTAAGGACTATTATTTTTACTTTTATTTTACAAATGTGTGAACTGAAAGGTATAGAAGAAGTATAAGAAGAACTTGAGTGCAAATCCAAGTATAAGAAGAAACTTTTTGTTACATCCAAGTGAACCCAAGACTTTGCCTTAAGGGGACAGTTTTTCTCCTGATACTCTTATGGGTTGGTAGGTGGGCTGTGTGGGGGAGGTACCTGAGAACTGCCTGAAATTACAAGCAATGCTCTGTGTATGTGTATTTGGGTTTTTCTGGAGAAAGTTTCAATAGATTTTATCAGGCTCATGAAAGTTAAAAGCAACTTCATCAAATCATTTTTCCTACTAATAAATTTATAAAGTAAGAAGAGGACAATGCAGTGTTAAAAACACTGGGGTTGAAAACAGGAAGCCCTCATTTTCATGGGAGTTATCAGGCAATTCACTGTAGTGAAAATATTTCTGCAAATATTCCTACTCTGGAGTCGGGTTACTCATACCTCAACTGTATCGGTGAACTCAATGGTTCTCACAGTGTAGTCCTTGAACCATCACCATCAGTATCATGTGGGAACTTACTAGAAATGAAAATTTGGGCTTTACCAGGACTATAGTACCTAAAACTCTAGGGATGAAGCACAACAATCTATTTAAACAAATTTTCCAAATTATTCTTATGGATGCGTAAGTCTGAGAACCACTGATTAACTGAAGCTTATGGTTCTTTTTTTTGGATCCTTGGCTAGATAAAGTTAAAGAAAACGAAAGTCGCTCAGTTGTGTATGACTCTGTGACCCCACGGACTATACAGTCCATGGTATTCTCCAGGCCAGAATATTGGAGTGGGTAGCCATTTCCTTCTCCAGGGGATCTTCCCAACTCAGGGATGGAACCCCGGTCTCCCTCATTACAGGTGAACTCTTTACCAGCTGAGCCACCAGGGAAGCCCAAGAATACTGGAGTGTGTAGCCTATCCCTTCTCCAGGGTATCTTCCTGACCCAGGAATCGAACTGGGGTCTCCTGCATTGCGGGCAGATTCTTTACCAGCTGAGCTACCAGGGAAGCCTGGCTAGGTAAGTGATGCTCTAAAGGGACCTAGACGTACTGCGGAGCATTTTAAAGCCTTCTTTGGTGGAAACAGGTCTTTGTTTCTTTAAGGCTGCATAACTGAATGCAACACTGTTAACTCTGTTCACCTTTTCCTACCCCAGCTCCATCCAAAGCGAGAATGCATATCTGTGAGGTTGTTCAGTCTGAGTGAAACCTATGACATAGTTTGAATGGGTCATTCTGTACTGGCAATCAGTAAATCATTCTTGTCAATAACCACAACAGGAAATAACAATAAAATAGTAAAAATAAACAGAAGTAATAAAATAATATACCTTATGATATTTGTGCTATTTTTCATAACTTTCACTAACAGAATTAATGGTACTGTTAATAATAGTTACTTATTTCTAGACAAGTTTATATGCAGAAAACATGTATAAAGCATATATAAGAACCCTATGAATTAGGTACATAACCCCTTTTTATAAATAAAGACATGAAACTTAAAGAATTAAACAAGTTGATCAAGACCGCATTGCTTATAAGAGGTTGAGCTTGGATTTGCACTCAGGTTCTTCAGACTTCCAACCATTACATTTTATTACAATTCATTCACTATGTTATATTGCCTCACATTCACCATTCATTTGTTGTATACTCATCCAACCTACACTTATTGTACGTTACAAGTTGCTGTGCATTAGCTGAATGCCTAGCCTTCTGGCTTGATTATCATATTACTTGGGATGTCATTTTGCCCTTTTAGTTTATTTTATTAAAAATTGAAAAAGCTGATGATGATAATGATAACACACAATCTGCTAGGCACTGTGTTAAGCACTTTCTGTATATTTAAGCCTCACAACATTGCTGAGTAGATGAGGCATCTGAAGCTTACAGAAACTATCTTACTAATGAATATAATTTTGAATTAACCAAAAAAGAGCCATGATTCTATTATTTGGAAGTGAAGAAGTCAAAATACTGAGAAGCTCTGAGATTGCCAGATATCAACCAGCAGAATTAGAGACATACACTTGCCTCTCAGGACTGTACTCCACTTCAATAGTCAAGGAGATCACCTCTCAGTCAAAGAAAGATTTAAGTGGTGGAAAATAAAATCACAAGACTGGAAGTGAATTCAGAATGTCCCCTAACCTAAAGAGTGACATCAGCAAGGTGGCAGAGCAGGAAGACTTGAATTTTCCTTTCTCACACAAACCCAACAATTCATGGACAGATTCTCTGCGTGAGAAATCTAGAAATTAGTTGAAAATTCCTGTACCCTGGGTCCACATGAGCAGACTTATAGAATTCAGTAGGGAGATTCAGCACACCCTCCCACCAGAGTCCCTGCCCCTAGTGTATTGCCATATAATCAGGAAGACTCCCTAACTTCCTGCTTCTCCTAGGGGAGGGAAGGGATTAATTTGCATGTCCACCTTCTCTGGGGCTGAACGAGAAGAACTGGTATAGAGAAGAAGAACTGGTATAAAGAACTGGTATATTCCTTGCTTATCTGGGAGTTCTGATGGCTCCAGTAGAGTCTAGCCACCTTGGGGAGAGCTGAGATGAAGGGTTGGACTGCTAGAGGCCATCTCTCTCCTTTTGCTCAGTACAGAGTAAGAAGACAAAAATGACAGCTGCCTGCTTCTTCCTGAGGAAGGAAAGAGTTAGTATAGGTCCCCAGAATCTCTAGCCAGTCTGAATTGGAGGGGGTCTTCTCCTGCATAGAGAAGGAAATGGAGAAGGAAATGGCAACTCACTGCAGTATTCTTGCCTGGAGAATCCCATGGATGGAAGAGCCTGGTGGGCTATAGTCCATGGGGTCGCAAAGAGTAGGACACGACTGAGCAACTTAACTAACTTTCTAACTTTCTCCTGCATGAGGGCTTCCCTTGTAGCTCAGCTGGTAAAGAATCTGTCCACAATGCCGGAGACCTGGGTTCGATCCCTGGATTGGGAAGATCCCCTGGAGAAGGGAAAAGCTACCCACTCCAGTATTCTGGCCTGGAGAGTTCCATGGACTATATAGTCCATGGGGTCGCAAAGAGTCGGACACAGCTGAGTGACTTTCACTTCTCCTGTTTGAAGCTAGTCTATGAAGACTGCCTTGTCTAATGCACAGATACCAACAAAAGAGAGTTAAGGAAAATGAACAATCAGGCAAAGATGTTCCAAATTAAGAAACATGATACAGCTCCAGAAACTGACTATAAGGAAAGAGAATTACATGATTTACCTGACACAGAATTCAAAAAAACTGTCATAAAGATGCTCACTGAGGTCAAAGGAACACGTGTGAATAAAATGAGAATTTCAATGAAGAGATAGGAAATATAAAAAATTACCAGACAGAAATCATGGAGTTGAAAAACACAATAATTAAATCAAAAATTCACTAGAAGAACTTGGTAGTAGACTAGATCAAACAGAAGAAGGAATCAGCAAACACAAAGACAGACTATTGGAAATAATTCAGTCAGAGGAGCAAAATGAAAAAGGAAGGAAAAAGAGTAAAGCTAGTCTAAGAGATTGTGGGAGACTATTATACAAAGCCCAAAATAGAAAATTTAGAAAATACCTCAAGCCAAATGAAAAAGAAAACACAACATACCCAAACTTATGAGATTCAGCAAAGGACTACTAAGAGGGAGGTTCACAGTGATAAACACCTATATTTTTTTTAAAAGGAAGATCTCAAACAATCTAATTTTATAGCTCAAGGAACTAAAGGGAACACTAAGTCCAAAGTTAGTAGGAGGAAGGAAATATTAAGATTAGAGCAGAAATAAACATTCGAAAAACAATAGAAAAAATAAATGAAATTGAGTTGGGTTTTTTAAAGATAAAGCTGACAAACCCTTAGCAAAACTAATTAAGAAAAAAAGGGAGAAGACTCAAAATCCAAAATGAAAGAAGAAAAATTACAACTGACATTATAACGAATGCCACAGAACTAGAAAGGATCATAAGAGGCTATTGTGAACAATTATATATGAACACACTGGATAATCTAGAAGAAATGGATGAAATAAACTACCTATCAAGACTAAATCACAACGAAGTAAAAAGTCTGAATAGACCGTAACTAGTATGGAAATTACATTAACAATCAAAAATCTCCCAACAAAGGAAAGCCCAGGACTAGATAGTTTCACTGGTGAATTCTACCAAACATTAATTCTTCTATTACTGCCAATGCTTCTTAAATTCTTACAAAAAATTGAAGAGGAAGGAACACATCCACCTCATTTTATGAGGCCAGCATTATCCTGATATCAAAGCCAAAGACACCACAAGACAAGAAAACTATAGGACAAGATCCCCAATGAATATGATGTAAAATTTCTCAGAAAACACTAGGAAATCAAATCCAACAGTGTGTTAAAAGGATCATACATTATGACAAAGCGGGATTTATCCCTGGAATAAAAGGATGGTTCAACATATGACAATTGATTAATATGATAAAGCACATTAAGAGAATAAAGGATTAAAAAAACCACACGATTCTCTCAATACATGTAGAAAATGCACTTGATAAAATTAAGCAAGTTTTCATGATAAACTCTCAAGAAAATAGAAACAGAAAGAAAGTACCTCAATGTAATAAAGTCCCAACATAAGTAAAACCCACAGCTAACATCATACTCACTGGTAAAAAACTGAAAGCCTTTTCTCTAAGATCTAAGTAACAAGACAAAGATGCCTGCTCTTATCATAGTAACATAGTAATGGAAGTCCTAGTCAGAGCAATTATGCAAGAAAACAAAAATAAGAGGCATCAAAGTCTAAAGAAATAAAATTGTCTCTGTTATATATGACATGGTCTTATATGTAGAAAGGCTTCCCTCGTGGTTCAGACAGTATAGAATCTGCCTACTATGTGGGAGACCCAGGTTCTATCCCTGGGTTGGGAAGATCCCCTTGAGAAAGGAATGGCTACCTACTCCAATATTCTTGCCCGGAGAATTTCATGTTCAGAGGAGCCTGGCAGGCTACAGTCCATGGGGTGTCAAAGAATTGAACACGACTGTAGGAAAACCTAGAGACTCCATAACAAACATTTAGAACTAATAAATTAGTAAAGCTGCAGTATACAAATAATCATATAAAAATCATTCATGTTTCTACACACTAACAGTGAACTATCTGAAAAGGAAATTAGAAAAGTAATCCCATTTACAATAGCACCAATAATAATAAAATACTTAGCAACAAACTTACCTAAGAAGATGAAAGACCTGTATACTGAAAACTACAAAACATTGGTGAAGAATTTTAAAAGACAAACACAAAGACAGTTCATGTTCATGTATTGGAAGACTTAGCGTTGTTAAAATTTCCATACTACCCTAAATGATTTTCAGATTCAATGCAATTCCTGTTCAGTTCAGTTCAGTTCAGTTGCTCAGTCATGTCCGACTCTTTGGGACCCCATGGATTGCAGCATGCCAGGTCTCCCTGTCCATCACCAACTCCCGGAGTTTGCTCAAACTCACGTCCATTGAGTTGGTGATGCCATCCAACCATCTCATCCTCTGTCGTCCCCTTTTCCTCCCACCTTCAATCTTTCCCAGAATGAGGGTCTTTTCAAATGAGTCAGTTCTTCACATCAGGTGGCCAAAATATTGGAGTGTCAGCTTCAGCATCAGTCCTTCCAATGAATATTCAGGACTGATTTCCTTTAGAATGGATTGGTTGGATCTCCTTGCTGTCCAAGGGACTCTCAAGAGTCTTCTCCAACACCACCGTTCAAAAACATCAATTCTTCAGCACTCAGCTTTCTTTATAGTCCAACTCTTACATCCATACATGACTACTGGAAAAACCAAAGCTTTGACTAGACGGACCTTTGTTGGAGAAGTAATGTCTCTGCTTTTTAATATGCTGTCTAGGTTGGTCATAACTTTTCTTCCAAGGAGCAAACGTCTTTTAATATCATGGCTGAAGTCACCATCTGCAGTGATTTTGGGGTGCCAAAAAATGAAGTCTGTCACTGTTTCCACTGTTTCCCTATCTATTTGCCATGAAGTGATGGGACTGGATGCCATGATCTTAGTTTTCTGAATGTTGAGTATTAAACCAACTTTTTCACTCTCTTCTTCCATTTTCATCAAGAGGCTCTTTAGTTCTTCACTTTCTGCCATAAGTGTGGTGTCATCTGCATATCTGAGGTCATTGATATTTCTCCTTGTAAATATTTCGATAGCATTTTTCATAGAAATAAAAAAAATACAACTCATATGGAATCACAAAAGACCAAAAGTAGCCAAATCAACCTTGAGAAAGATGAATAAAAGATGAACACATTTCCTTATTTCAAAATATATTGCAAAGCTACAGTTAATTAAGACAGCATGGTACTGACACAAAGACAGACATAGAGACCAATGAAACAGAATAGTCAGTCCAGAAACAAATCTAAGCATGTAGTAAGTGTAAGTGCAAATGTTAATCGCTCAGTCGTGTCAACTCTCTGTGACCCTGCCAGGCTCCTGTGTCCATGGAATTCTCTAGGCAAGAATACTGGAGTGGGTAGCCATTCCTTTCTCCAAGGGATCTTACCAACCCAGGGATTGAACCTGGGTCTCCTGGACCACAGGCTGATTCTTTACTGTCTGAGCCACCAGGGAAGCCTGAGCATGTATGCTATATGCTTATAAATGGTCAACTAATCTTCAAGAAAGGGGCCATTGGTCTTGGCAATGATTCATCAATATGACACCAAAAGCACATAGACATGTGGGACTATGTCAAAAAACTTCTGAACAGCTAAGGAAACAAAAGAGTAAAATAAAAACTTATGGAGTGGGAGAAAATATTTGCAAACCATACATATGATGAGATGTTACTATTAAAATATATAAGGATCTCCTATAATTCAATACCAAGAAAACTAATAAGCTGATTTAAAGATGGGCAAAGGACTTGAATAGACATTTTCCAAAGAAGACTTATAAATGGCCAGCAGGCATAGGAAGAAATGCTCAATGTCATTAATAATCTGGGAAATGTAGACAATCTGGGAAACGTAAATCAAAAGCACAGTGAAATCTCATTTCACTTGTGTGAGGATGGCTACTATAAAAAAATACGAAAGACATGTGTTGGTGAGGACAACAACCTCACCAACCTCTCCAATGTGGAAACATTGGAACACTTGTACACTGTTGATAGGAATGCAAAATGATATAAGCTTTATAGAAATCAGTATAGAAGTTTCTCAAAAATTAGAAATAGAAGTATTATATAATCCAGCAACCCCACTTCTTGGTATTTCTCCAAACAAAATGAAATCAAAATCTCAGAGTAATATTAGCACTCCTATATTCATCATTGGAGCTTCCTGGGTGGCTCAGTGGTAAAGAATTCACCTGCAATACAGGAGATGTGGGCTTGATCCTGAATCAGGAAGATCCCCTGGAGAAGGAAATGGCAACCCACTCCAATATTTTTGCCTGGGAAATCCCATGGACAGAGAAGCCTGGCAGGCTACAGTCCATGGGGTCGCAAAAGAATCAGACATGTCTTGTGACAAAACAACAACAACAAATTCATCATAGCAGTATTCACAACAGCCAAGATATGTATGCAACCAAAATGTACATTGGCAGATGAATGGATTAAAAATGTGGTATATATATATATATATATACAATGGAATACTATTCATCTTTACAAAGAAGGAAATTCTGCAATATATAACAACATGGATGAACCTTGAGGGCACCATGTAAAGTGAAATAAGCCAGTCACAGACAAATACTGCATGATTCCACTTATATGAGATACCTAAAATTGTCAAATTCATAGAATCGAAGAGTGGAACAATGGTTGCCAGGGGTTGTGGGAGGGGGAAATGAGTTACAAATCAACAGGCATAAAATTTCAGCTAAGCAAGATGAATAAGCTCTAGAGATCTGCTGTATAACACTACCTACAGACAGCTATAATAAATTAAGCATTTAAAATTTGTCGTGTGTAGATCTCAGGTGTTTTTACCATAATAAATTTTTAAAAATTTATGGTAAAACAGGTCACCTAGCCTAAGTAAAATATTTTTGATGGATCATATCTTAATTGTGTAAATGGATACTAATGTTGATAAAAAAATCTATTCTGTTATTCAATGTTTTCAACTAACTTCCATAATTTGTTCCAACTGTCATCAATCAGTAAACTTCCTTTGTTCCTAACCCACATTCCTCATGCATATGCCTAAGTTATTTTACTCCAGTTTTTTGCTCCCTTGCAAGGGCAATCGGCTGTCACCATTCTCAATGTAATTCATCATGACTTAAAAACCATTACTGCAATAACCTTTTATTCCACATGGTTAAAAATTATACTTCCTCTCAAGTATTTGAGTAGTAGTATTATTTCCCTATCTACAGATGAGTTTTATTCTTTTCCTCTAAATATTTTCTAATTTTCTCATAAAATATGGGACTTTAAATTGGAGCTGAGTAGCCTGACATGTTAGTGGTTATTATATGCATTGACCTCATTTTGTGACAGCAATGCAAAGTCCAACATTCATAATTTTCAAACATTATTTAACTCCCCTGCAAACCTTTTAAGCATGATGTTAACATTTCATTTCACAAATAAGAAAACTGAGACACAGAGACAGGTATAATTTGTTAGAGAGACATGGCTAACTAGTAAGTATCAGAATTGGGAATTATACTCAGGTCTCTTATTAGAACTCTCTGGCTGTTTTCATCACATTGCAATCTTGGAGTAAGTGCAGAGTTAAAGAAATGTGTTTACCAGCCTCTGTTTGGGAAGATCAATGAATTTTCCTGACAGGACATACTGTTTATAGACTCCACAACTTGACAAGAGACACTACTTTAGTTGTTTAGTTGTTGCTCATATCCGATTCTTTACAACCCCTGGAATGCAGCACACCAGGCTCCTCTGTCCTCCACTGTCTCCCAGAGTTTGCTCAAATTCATGTCCATTGAGTCAGTGATGCTATCTAACCTTCTCATCCTCTGCCATCCCCTTCTCTTTTTGCCTTCAGTCTTTCCCAGCATCAGGGTCTTTGCCAATGAGTTGGCTCTTTGCATGAGGTGGCCAAAGTATTGGAGCTTCAACTTCAGCATCAGTCCTTCCAATGAACACCCAGGACTGATCTGCTTTAGGATGGACTGGTTGGATCTCCTTGCAGTCCAAGGGACTCTTTAAGAGTCTTCTTCAACACCACAGTTCAAAAGCATTAATTCTTTGGCACTCAGCCTTCTTTATGGTCCAACTCTCACATCCATATATGACTACTGGAAAAAACCATAGCTTTGACCATACAGACCATTGTTGGCAAAGTGATGTCTCTGCTTTTTAATACACTGTCTAGATTTGTGATAACTTTCCTTTCAAGGAGCAGTGTCTTTTAGTTTCATGGGTGCAGTCACCGTCTGCAGTGATCTTGGAGCCCAAGAAAATAAAATTTGTCACTGCTTCCATTTTTTCCCCTTCTATTTGCCATGAAGTGATGGGACCAGATGCCATGATCTTAGTTTTTTGAATGCTGAGTTTGAAGCCAGCTTTTCCACTCTCCTCTTTCACTCTCATCAAAAGGCACTAATAAGTGATCCCTAAACATTGGTGGCAGTAATGTTCCACAAACAAGTGGGAACATAAGACTCAAAATAGTTAACAATCAACACACTACCTATTTGTAACTAATTTAACCATCTAATCCAAACATACACTAGTAAAGACTGCACCAATAATTTAAAGCAACGGCACTTAAGGAGTTAATATGCAGAGAGGCAAAAAATATCTTGATCAACAGAAGCATGTGCCTCCTTTTTTACCTTCCCTGGCAGGGACTCTGATGCCTTGGTTAGTGACTGGCCAACTGGCTGCTCGCTTGATAAACAGAACCTTCGCCCATCTCACAGGCCTTTGTGATTAGGGTCTGGCATCTTCAAGAAGACATTCCACACAGAGGTATGCCAGATGGAGGGGGTTAAGGAAGATGGGAAAAGCAGGATTTGTTAGCTAGTGAGAACTAGGGATGGTGAGGGAGACTGGCCAGGAAGCCTGCTGCTTCCTACAAGGCAAGGCTGAGCAAATTGCAGTGATGGGCTTCTCATTTAAGGGAGCTCAGCATGAATATATACATTCAAGTCTACTCTTAGAATCCTCCTACCTCACGTCAACCCAAATCAACCCAAATCAACCCAAATTTGCTGCAATTCACTCACCCTTTAATTCCTCCTGGTACCACACCAAACCTGAGGTCCTCCCTGATTTTAGCTTTGAGTCATTTTTACAGAGTTCCCAACGACCCAGCTTAAAGTCACTATACCCTGCTTCTTCAGACAGACAACCTTAGAATGAGCACACCGACCAGACCGTTCTCTGCTCAGGCTTGGCCTCGGATGATCCTAGAGTGGATTTCATGTTACTTGTCAAAAATTGCTAAGCTGGGTTTGCCGTTTGAAGAACTAAAATTACTGTTTAGAAGTGACTAAAAGAGACTGCTATAAAATGCTTTGGATAGGAAAATTAAAGACAATATGCTAGTCCTACGAGGAGTCACATGATTTTCAGGGTATCGCAAAGTATTTCTTTGAAGAACTCTTTTACTCACCTCCCTCCTCCCCCAGTGGGTAAGGAAACTTTTGATGATGTGAATGTTATGATCATAACAAGAGCAATTCAAAAAGAATCGAACATTTTTATAAATCAATTCATTAGTAATTAGATTACATATAAACATGTGGTCAAAACCAATTTTAATAGAATCCATCTATTTCTATAATTTTACAGATGGTCAGTCTGGACTGTCAGTACACATTAATTTTCTGCTTAGTTCCATCCCTCTCATAGCACATCATCATCAATAGTTGAAGGGCGATCGTGATGAAGTCCTTCATTTGTCAAGGCCACAAGTAAGAGGTAATACAAACATAAGCTCATGATGTATCCTTATATAAAGAAACAGCAGAAAACCCAGTCTGGTAATAAATTTCACTCCAAAGCCCAGAGCCTCTTAAAGGAAGGGGCTGTGCCATGTCACATTCACCTTTATAGGTACACTGGACCTGACACATCATAGGTGTTTAATAAATGCTCTATCTCTCCTCTGTAAAGACATAATACACAAAGAACCAAGGTCTCAGAGGCAAATTGCAGAGGAGGTACCTACACACGCTGGTTAAGCACCTGCACAACCACAAGGCAAATAATAGCAGCTTAGCAGTGCCTTTCCCACAGCCGGCTGCAGTTGTCATGAAAATGATGTGGTGTGTTGAAATCACAGTTGCCTCCTGGTAACTGAGCAAGAAGGCAGATTGAGTGAGAGTGAACTGCCTTTCTTTTTTTTTTTTTAAGAAGAAATTTGCATGTTAGACATTGTTAGTTTCAGTGGATCCAAGTCAACTAGTTAAAGTCAGCTCTTAATTTGCACCTTTCATTTTCTCTAATCTTGGCTCTCTTTTGTTGTTTTGTTCATAAACTTTTGTTGTTTTGTTCATAAACTTTGACAAAAACATGTTTTCCCTCGATGTTATGGTATCATGCTGTCTTGTCCCCCAGTGAAAATAACTCTATTGGAGCTTAATTAAAAGTTACAGTTGTTTCCATTCACAGCTATCAGAAGAATCTATTAGTGTTTGTTTTTTCTTCATGTGAGATAATTTGGGGAAATGCTAGCTCCTCACTCCACAGAAGGTCACTAAAATGAGATGGTTTAATAGATAAGCATTCTTTAAGGAATGTGGAATATTCCCAAGATCCTATCCTTGTAGGGCTCTGGGCTTTGGAATGAAATCAAAGTCTTGTTAACTCAGCATCTGAATGTAGCCATTCAGAAAATAGCCATGAAAATTCCTTTCCCCTCCTAACATAACTGTTTTTTAAAGGGTTGTGATATGTAAAATAATTGTAAAGGTCTTACACACGTAGCCAAAATTATAAAATACATACAATGTCAAAATGGGTTTGGGTTTAAGAATAACAGTTATCACTTCATTATTTCATATATATATGTGTGTGTATATATATATGTATATGTATATGTATATATATACACACATATATACATATCTCTAATATCTATTATTTATAAGTATCTCTCTATAAATAAATAAATATAGAGAGATAATACCTTCTGAGAGTCAGTTATATCACTGAGTATTATCATACAAAATGCAGGAAAGTATTAATGTTTCCTTGGGAACCCAGTAGGATTTTTCTGTTTTTGTGTATTCTATTCTTTGCCTTAATAAAAGCACTGACCCAAAGGAAAACCAAGGAAAACTAATAAACCAGGATCCCAAAACAAAATTCCAAATGCTGAGAAGTCAGGACAAGGACACACTTGAGATGCTTTGAGGTGGAGTTAGGCACATGATCAAGAAGATGTCTTTGAACCAAGTTTATTTCATGAGATTCTACTTCGGGACTTCTATACATGAGACTTTCCCATGCCCATTTAGATGCACTAACGTGACGTGCCCCCTCAGTTAAATCACTGAAGGGGACTCAGCTGCCTTACCACTGTGACTCAAACATTCTGACCAGCTATCCTCTGTAGCTTCCACTGCCTCCCTTCCCCCGGTTCAACACACACCAGCCACCCTCCTCCTCTCCATGCCTCTTTCTGCTTCTGCGCACGCACACATTCTGTTCTCTCTGGTGTCTGCTCATCCTCCTCATCTCGGCCTGACTAGGCCTCATCCTTGAGCTCCAGCCTGAACATCTCTTTGGAAGGAAAGCCTTTCCTATATTCTCACCCTACCCTGCCATGGGTTTAGTTAGGATCTTTGGTTACAAATTCCCACAGCTTCACAGTTGTCTGTCATGGCACTTATCACAATTGCCACAATTCAGTTCCCTGTGTAGGGACTTGTTTATTGTCTGTCTCCTCGACTAGAATGTAAACCCCATTAAGGCAGGAGCGGAGCTGACAGTGAGATGGTGCCCGGCTTCCAATGATAGATGTGCCAGGAACACTTCCGTAATGAATGAATAGAAGCACCCACTGAGAATCTAAAGCCACTTGCACCTCATTTCCATCCACTTGGGTGGTACCTGACGGGAAACTTTTTGGCCTGAGGTTTATTTAAGAAAGTGCCTGAACCCCTGCCCTGCTCCCCTCCCCCAGGCCCTCCTCCCCCTACAACACATACACCACCCACCCCCAGGGAGACTGTGAAAACTGCCAATGAAAGATACCACTTTTTACCACAGAATCTTGTCACATGTCCTGGAATTTTCTAGATAATATATATGTGTAGTTTTACCCCAGTGGTTACCAGAAAGGAGAGTTGTTCTTAATGAAAGTTTAATGCTCTTGGCCTTCCCATTACCGGATGATTGGTAAGACTGATGATCAAGTAAGAGAGGATCAGAAAAATAAATGGTCATAAATTAAATCCTACTATGATCTAATCCTACTGAGATTCTTCTTTTCAAAATATAAACAGCTCTGTCTAAGTTCTCCACTGGAACCCAAAGGTGCATTTGTCATTCTGCTTCGTGCACACCTTAGGGAAGAACAGAGCTCTAAATCATGAAACCAACACATTCCCACATTTCTTCTGATAAACTGAAGTGTGTCTAGCACCACCCTCAGACTTTCTACAGAATTTACAAAACAAAGAAAGTGTTAAAAATCAAAAGAGAAACATTTGTGTTGCTTAAAAGGCAATCTTTTACAAATATTACCTTATGAGAAAATAAAATGTTTGACTCATTGCTGTCCATAGTAAAATGACCACAGGGACAGGTCTAAATGGTTTATTAAGTAAGAAAGATTGAACTTATGAAGAATTGTTCTCTCCTAGAATATTTCTAACCCACACATGTAATTTATATCATGGCAGAATTCAACACAAAAGGTCTATTGTTTTTGGCAAGACAACCTGCAAACACGCTTAATTAGGATGCAAACTAAAAGCACAGTTAATACTGTTGACAGCCATGAGCTTTAGACAGCAGTTTCTACTGTTAATCATTATTTTACTTATGGAAACACAGGAAAAGCAGTAAACATGGAACTAGAAGATAAAAGTTATCAAAGCAATGTAAAATTTAAATCTTAGGATTCCCATTTGTGTGCCACCATCACAAATAAAATGCTCTGAACACCCTATCTAGGAATGAAAATGAAATAAATTGGTTTTGCAATGAAAGCTTACCTTCATCAATATTTTAAAAAGATGTCAGTGTTTAAGGTAATCAATATCTATTTCTAGAAGGCTTTACTTTGAGAGGTGATGGCCTCTTTCAGAGAAGGGATAATTCTTTATACTGACATTGCATTCCATTTGAATGTCGCCATTAAATGAATTCCATGGTCACTTACTATTCAAAACAAACTTTTTTATTGTAGCCATCTATTCACTATCCTATAGGAACATCTAGGTTCTAAAAATAAGTCTGCAAGAATATAACATGGCACTGTTTTCAAACTGGTAATGCCTAGCTCTTCCAGGGTCATGTCTTGTAATTCTTTGTTTCTGTGGATCAGAGACTAAGGAGGTGAAAAAGGAGGACCAGTTTCCAGGTCCGAATGGGGCAAATGTGGAATCTGGTTACACTGACTGGATAGTCTACCAAGTTCACTTATTTAAATTTTAGTAACCATTTTAAAGTGACAGTTTATGTGCAACACAAGTCAAGGTAAGAGGCAGACGTAGCACTACAAGGCGTAGCAGAATGAGTTCTCCCTCTGGTTCTTTCCTTCCCCCTGCTGTATGCTGCTGCTGCTGCTAAGTCGCTTCAGTCGTGTCCGACTCTGTGCGACCCCATAGACGGGAGCCCACCAGGTTCCTCTGTCCCTGGGATTCTCCAGGCAAGAACACTGGAGTGGGTTGCCATTGCCTTCTCCGCCCCCTGCTGTATACCTTCAAATAAATTATGTCAGTAGCTTTCACCTCTGGGCCTTTACTTCCTGTTTCTATTTCCTCACCTGAAAATGGCAGTTATTGTGACAAGGATCAGGCAAAATCATGGAGTTTACAAAAATGATTTTAGTAGTACAGAATGGTATAGGAGGTCGGGATATCTCAGTGAAACAAGAAAAAGGAATCTACCACAGATCATCAATCTGAAAAACCAAAGTTAAAAACTTCAGGGTGGATATCTGACCTGAGTTATCTGAACTCACTGTTTGAAGTTCTTATTTTAACTCTGTAGACACAAGGTTGAATAAAATGTGAGAAAGTTAACTAAGTACTCTATAAGATTCTATTAAAATTTTCACTGATTTATTTCCTATTATAAAATTTATACAGGCTTCTTGTAGAAGCTTCCAACAGCTCAGAATGCTGTAAAGAAAAAGTACTTTTCCTACACTGCTCCCTGCTTTTTCTTGCTCTTCCCTCCCCCCAGCTTAACACACACACACACACACACACACACACACACACACACACACACACGGCTCTTGACTTCCACTCCTCAGATATGATCATATGGACAGTTTCCTATAAAATCAAATACTTTGAAAATGGAAAATATTGGTAGACAGTTTATAAAGTTTAAAAAATATTAAAGAAAAATCTAGAATTATCTCATGCCAGTCAGAGTTGGTGAAATCTCAAATTCCTTTGGGACAACATAATGAACAATTTCTGGGTGAGGGAACTGAAACAACAATCCTGTAAACAAACTGTCTGGAGTGTATGGCTGGAGCTGGCCTAGAGTGAAGATGGAAAAAAACCTTCAAGGAACACCACCTCCTCCTCGTGGTTAACAACTTGATGACGTTCTTCAACATGTTTTAATGATTATCATACCTTCCCCTGCACAAAGCATTGATTTATTATGGTTTAAATTTAAAGAATACTGGTTTCCCAGTTCTGAATCAGGCTTAGATTACAGGACACATAAAATCAATGACTTTGTTCTAGGCAAAAAAACCCTAGAAAACAAAACCCACAACAAACCCCACAATGTTCATTTAAGTGCAAAAGGAACAGTTCTGGGGAAAAGCTCTTCACACATTCTACATGCTGACTGTTTCCACTACCCTCCTCACCACCTCTACTCCTCCCCCATCCCTGTCATCAGCAACCCCCACACCTAACACTTCTACGGCAACTTAAAGTTCACAAACTTCACTTGCCATTTATTTTGATCCTCAAATAAATTTGTCAGGTAGAAAGAACATTCTTAGCTTTTCAATTTACAGATTTAAAATACTCAGATGCTCAAAGCGTTAAAGTGATTGGCCCATGATCGTTCCCCAGAAAATGAATGTTTAAGTGTCTGTGTCTCTATTTCTGCTTTGCAAATAAGATCATCTATACCACTCTTCTAGATTCCACATATATGCAGTAATATATGATATATATGGATACCAAGGGGAAGGAGGGTGGGAGGAATTGGGAGATTGGGACTGATACATACACATCATTGATATAAAATAACTAACTAATGAGAACCTGTAGGGCACCGGGAACTCTCCTCAGTGCTCTGTGGTGACCTAAATGGGAAAGAAATCCAAAAAAGAGGAGATACATGTATCCATATAGCTGATTCACTTTGCTTTACAGTAGAAACTATCACAACACTGTAAAGCAAATACACTCCAATAAAAATTAATTTTTAAAAAAAAGTGTGCTCGCCTTGGGTATACCGATGACGTCTGGATGTCTATCTCCATCTCAGGGCTCTCCTCTCAAGATTCCACATACAATCATTGCCTCAATGTCTGTACTTTGAGTTCAAATGTGGTTAAATCAGTTTTCCAGGCTCAGGAAATAATATTTTCCCCCAAATCTGTTCTTTTTCAATGGTTTTCTTTCCTAATCAATGGCACCATTATCCTTCCAGTTGTTCAAACCCCAAACCTAGGAATCATCCCTACCCATCACTCTTTTATCAACATGCACACAGACTCCATCACCACATCCTACAGATTCGGCCTTCTAAACATTCCTCAAATCGATTCACTTCTTCTTGCCTTCACCATGAACACTAGTTCATGACCCCTGCATTGCACCTAACAATCATTTCGATGTTATACTCTGTCTTTTGCTCACTACCACACTATACCCATTTTCCACCCTGCAGCCAGAATTATCATGTAATTCCTCTGCTTAAAATCTTTTGTTGGCTTCCCAGTGCTCTTCAGATAAACAGAAGAATCCTTAGTGTGGCCTATAAGGGCCAATATAATCAGAACCCTGTAAACTGGCATGATAAACGAGCTCTTTCCATAATTTCAGAATACTATGATGTCTTTTAACTAATAAATAAATATTTAAGCTTCTGCTTTTTTCACAAAGTGTAAAATTTAGTAACTTAAGTGTATTGATTATTGTTAAATGAAGTTTGTATTTGTGGACTTTTTTTTTAAAGCATTAGTAACATACAATCAGGCTTCCCAGATGGCTCGGTGGTAAAGAATGTGCCCATCAATACAGGAGACTTGGGTTTGATCCTTGGGTCAGGAAGATATCCTAGAGAAGGAAATGGCAACCCACTCCAGTATTCTTGCCCGGGAAATCCCATGGACAGAGGAGCCCAGCAGGCTACAGTCCATGGGGTCTCAAAGAGTCATACACGACTAAATGACTAAACAACACAACACATAATCATATATAAATCTTATTGATTTTTCTGAAATTCTTCCTTAGATATAACCAAATTCATATTATTGTGATAATATATTCATTAAAATAATGTACAAATAAATGTAATGAAATATATATTATTTATATATTTGTAAATTATATCATTCATTTCATTGTGTGTAATTTCTATTTGCTTCAAGTCTTTGGATAGCTAGAGAAAGAGGTATGGACATTTCTCCCACATTGTATGAATCACCCAGCTCAGAGTTTAAAAAAAACATCAGCTTCATGGGTGTGTGACTTGTGCAGTTGCCCAGAGCCTGCACTTAGAGGAGCCCCATGCTTGGTTTATTGTTCCATAATTTTTTGTGTGCATGCTCAGTCGTGTTTGACTCTGAAATCCCATGGACTGTAGCCCACCAGGCTCCTCTGTCCATGAAATTTTTCAAGTAAGAATACTGGAGTGGGCTGCTACCTTCCTCTTCCAGGGGATCTTCCCAACCCAGGGATCAAACCAAAGTCTCTTGCATCTCCTGCACTGGCAGGCAGATTCTTTATCACTAGCGCCACCTGGGACACTACGGTCTTGAAATTGGTTTTTTTTTTTTTCCTATTTTTTTTGTCCTTATCGTGCCAGTATGCAGGATCTTAGTTCCCTGAACAGGGATAGAACCCATGCCCCTTGCAGTGAAAGCATAGTGTTTTAACCACTGGACTGCCAGGGAAGTCCCTTGAAATTCTTAATTTTTTAAAATTAATTAATTTATTTTAATTGGAGGCTAATTACTTTACAATATTGTAGTGGTTTTGCCATACATTGACATGAATCAGCCATGGGTGTACATGTGTTCCCCATCCTGAACCCCCCTCCCACCTCCCTCCCTATCCCATCCCTCAGGGTCATCCCAGTGCACCGGCCCTGAGTACCCTGTCTCATGCATCGAACCTGGACTGGCGATTTGTTTCATATATGATAATATACATGTTTCAATGCTGTTCTCTCAAATCATCCCACTCTTGCGTCTCCAACAGAGTCCAAAAGGAAATTCTTAATTTTTGAACATTTTCATTTTGCCCTGGGTTCCACAGATTATTTAGCCTGTTCCTGCTAAAAGCATTTTTTTTAATGTATTGAGAGTTGAACTCTTTCATGCCATCCAGGACCAAAGTATTTATTGCACTCTATTTCTGTATTTCATGAGCTCAACAGGAGAAGAACACCGAGGACCACCAGTGTCAGAACTGTCACTCAATGGGGAAATCTATATATTCTGTGGTTATTCATTGATTTCAGACCAATACAACATGAGCTTATGCTAAATAAGTGAGATTTCTAAATACAGTAAAACCCGGTTAACAATTTTGGCTAATGAGTGAGACAACGTCAATGGAAGGTTAATGGGGAACATGCCTTGAATTTAGCTGTTACTTGGAAGATCCCCTGGAGAAGGGAAAGGCTACCCACTCCAGTATTCTGGCTTGGAGAATTCCATGGACTGTATAGTCCATGGGGTCACAACGAGTCGGACATGACTGAGCGACTTTCACTTTCACTTTTTGAGATAAGTACTGACCTAGATTAAAAGGGATAACTGGAAAAAAAAAACAAGTACAACCAACATTACTTTACCAAATCAGGTGACAGCCATATTAGGAATATTTTTATGCTTTATAAAAAGTTCTTCAATACTTTTGTACTAGGCAAAATGAAGAACTGAACCCCTGTGGGAAAATGCCTGCATGTGAAAAATGTCTCCCTAGTTGGTGCTTCCAGAATTACACTTTTGATTGCAGGCAAGCAATATGATGGTGGGAGAAAAGTTTGTGATGCTCCAGTAAAAGATGCTCATTTTAAGTCACATGATGTGCTACTTTTATCTTATCAAAGTGGAAAGGCTGCTGACATATGTGAGTTACTGTTAAAAATTATTATTGTTATTTCATGTCAAAAGTGAATGATCCTAGAAGAGTTAATTTAGTACTTACCCTAATTAACTTAGGTAAATTTAAAAATTACTATCTATGTAAGATTTAAATTTTAGGCTGATAACTTTCTTTCACAAACTCAAAATGTATTTAGACTATGAAAATTTCAACTTTGAGAAAGTTATACTTCTGAGATAAAAATTAAGTAATAACAGTTTCTAGAAATTCCTATTAGTGATAAATGTTAAACATTCAAGTATAATGGCGTATTCTTCAAGAAGAAGAATTTTGGTGTCAGACTTGGGTTCAGGGGTCTGCTTTGCTCTTTATTATATGACTCTGGGCAATTTACTTGATCTTTTTAATTACATTTTAGTTTCTGAATTCAAAATAAAGATAACAATACTCAATGAACAAGGCTGATGTGAGGATCAAACTAGGTAACAGATGAAAGAGTTCAGCACAGTGACTTGGAAGGATAAACACTCTATCTATGTAGCTACCATCATTGATAGGATTTTTCCTCCAGGATTTTAACCTATGAAATGGTTACCTGATTGACAGGAATAATGTTTTTGACATTGAAGTAGAAGCCAAAATAAACCATATTGAAAACTCCATGACGTCCCAAAGTTGCTGTAAATCCTTTGTTGAGGCCTCGGAGTCCCAAACCTTCCTTCTTAATGATGTGTCTTGCATAACTCACGGTGGATGGTTGCTGCAGGAGAGAGGAGCAAAGCCACAAAGGTCATCTTTGAGACCGTGAAACAGGGCAAATTACCATTTCAGCTTCCCTTCAAGCCCAGAATTTTTAGGGACCTCCTCCTCCAAACATGAATTATCATGCCTAGATCCATGCTTTTTAAAATTAGGAAACCCCAAATGTAAATAAAATTGCATGCATGACAACAGAACTTAAAAGGAAGATTGTTGGCAAAGAAAAAATACCTTTGGTGGAATTAGTGAAACTAATGTCAGATAATGACTAGCATCATTTTCAACATGTCAATAGTTGCATCCAATTCTGGATCATCCACACTAATGGAGGGGATTAACCATGTAGATAAACTGGAAATCCATAACCGTGCATAATCCAAAAGGAATGTATATTTGGCTCCTGAATCCAGTATATTTACCTTCCTAATTATGTTTTTCTAAAGCAAATGTTACAATTAGTCTTGATTCCATTGCCTCAATAGTTTAAACTGGCGTTAGGTTAGAAATCAGTCATGGATAAATAGTAGTTGATTGTAGACTTCCTCAAGAAAGTGGGCAATCAGTGTGTGTAACACTTGCTGTGATAAATGATAAATCAATGGTGTTGAGAGGACTGGGTTACTTTTAATTTACTTCTTTCTAGCCTTTGATTGATTACCCAAGGTTGAAATACCTTGACTGCTAGAATCCAGTCTATGCTTCTTTTGGAAATTGCTAAAGAAATCACTGCAGTTTGCCCTGAGGTTTATAATTCATTACAATACAATTAAAACACTTCACATAAGCTTTAAAATAAGTTTGAGTGACTGTTTCCTTTTTTGGAGGTACAGCACAAAGGATATCTCTCCCTCTTAAATTTTGAATACTGAATAGCAAATAAGCGGAAATGTTCAGCGTCTAATTTTTTTTTTTTTTTCCTTACAAGGCAAGCATTGACATGACATTTGTTTGAAATTTCACTGGAGCAGGTTGCTGGAGTGGTCATGGCAGTCTGATGCACTTACTAAAAGTGTTTTCTTACATGTGCAATTAAGGCTGTGTCAGCCAAACAGAACAGGACAAATTCAATCAAGGCTTTTCATCCAACTTGTATTTGTAGCTTAGGTAATTAACCTGATACATTTAAATGAGTTTGTTTATAGAGTAAAATCCTATAGCTTTTACTGGTAGATGTTTCAAAAACTCTAGCTACAATTCTACACTCAACTTCTTTTCATTTAAGAGGATTAATGACAATATATTAATCCTAAGAAAGCCCTTTTTTTGTGACATGAAGGAGAAAAAAAAAAAAAAACCATAGGAACATATCTTAAAACAATAAAAGACATTTCATAGAGGAAAACCAAAAATCTCAGAAGGTAAAAATTCATTCTCTCTGCTACAAAATGAGATTTGGTGGTTGTTGTTGTTTGTGTTCTGGCACAGTAACTATCAACTTAAATTATTCATTTTGGTTTTCAAAGGAGACTTGAAGACAAGTTGAGCCACAGTTCATTTCTGTTGGAAAGACTCTGAAGGTGCTGAGCAGGCTTCTGGGCACTGTGTTTGTGCTCTGAGAAATGCAGCCTAGAGGGCTGAGGAAAGGAAAGAGGCAGTTCTCCTGGGGATGGGAGAAACAGGGCAGAAGTGAGGCTGCCTGGGTCCAGACTGTCCAACACCAGTTCTTCCTGCTTCTGGCCTAAGCTTTCTCTCCATCCTCACCCACTCTCAGTATCTAAGAGCAGGAGAGATGGAGAGCGTGGAGATCATCTAGATTCTTCAGCAACAGAGGAACCAATGGCTTTAATTGAAGGCACAGATTAACATGTTTTTTAAGATCATGGCATCCAGGCCCATCACTTCATGGCAAATAGATGGGGAAAAAGTGTAAGCAGTGACAGATTTTATTTTCTTGGGCTCCAGAATCACTGCAGATGGTTACAAAGCCATGAAATTAAAAGATGCTTGCTTGGAAGGAAAGTAATGACAAACCTAGATAGCATATTAAAAAGCAGAGACATCACTTTGCCAACAAAGGTCCATATAGTCAATGCTATGATTTTTCCAGTAGTCATGTATGGATATGAGAATTGGACCATAAAGAAGGCTGAGGGCCAAAGAATTGATGCCTTCAAACTGTGGTGCTGGAGAAGACTCTTGAGAGTCCCTTGGACTGCAAGGAGATCAAACCAGTAAATCCTAAAGGAAATCAACCTTGAATATTCATTGGAAGGACTGATGCTGAAGCTGAAGCTCTAATAACTTTGGCTACCTGATGCAAAGAGCCGACTCATTGGAAAAGACCCTGATGATGGGAAAGATTGAAGGCAAAAGGAGAAGAGGGTGGCAGAGGATGAGATGGTTAGATAGCATTACCACCTCAACGGACACCAATCTGGGCAAACTTTGGGAGACAGTGAAGGAAAGGAAGCCTGGTGTGCTGCAGTCCATGGAGTCAAAAAGAGTCAGACGCAACTTAGTGACTGAAAAACAACAAAGATGTTTTTAATCATTTTAAACTCTAGTGTGCTAAACCATAAAAATTAAAAGAGAGGACTTTTATTAGGTCTTTTTTTAATGAACTTTTATTGGAGTAGAGTTGATTTACAATATTGTGCTAGTTTCTGTTACACAGCAAAGTGAATCAACAATAAATATATCCACTCCTTTTTAGATTCTTTTCCCATTAGTTCATTACAGAGTACTGAGTGGAGTTCCCAGTGCTATACAGTAGGTTCTTATTATCTATTTTATAAATAGTAATGTCTATTATGTCAATCCAAATAACATTTATTGACTGCTAACTGCCTGATTCCCACCAATTTGGGTGTTAGGTGGACATGGGAAAATGTAACACATGGATTTTGAGTGAAGTGCTTTGCTGAATTTGAACTCAGTTATGAATAATTAAGCAAATCAGCAGGTGGTACTGTAGTTAGAAAGAGGGGTCAGGGCCAGACAGTCCCAGCTTTGAGCCCCAGCAATACCATTTGCCAGGTTAAGTAGGTGTTTTATTCTCTGGTTCATTCTCATTTTACTCATCTGTAAAATAAGGATAATAATAGAATCATCCTCATAGGATTGTTGGGATGATAAATAAGTCAGTGAACTTTGCCCTGTATAAGCATTTACTATACATTAGCTGTTAATAATAATGGCAATTATGATGATAATAATAAAACTAGTTATCATAGTAAAATAGCAGGTAATTCCTTTTGGTGGCTGAAGACAGTGACAATCAAAAGGTGGAGGCTGATGTGAGGGAGGGGAAGCTAGCTTCTTCCTGCTCATTCCTTCTGGCTGTTGTTTCCTTTGGCAGAGCCCTGAACCTTTGTGAGAAAGTCCTACAGAAATGTATCCAGAGTGCAAGATCATAGGACTGCTTCCTCTGAGACCCAACCATACCTACTCCTGGGCTAGAGATCTCTTTCGAGGGATAGTTCCTCAACCCAGGAAGCAGAAGATCCTGTAAACTGGTCTCTTCCCTACCACTTGGTAAACATCCTCAGTAAGAACTGTCCCCTGGACAGGTCTATGGACAGTAGAAGCAAGGCCATCACACGGGCGCAGACTCTGAGAATGGAGAAGCGCACTGACTGGTCCTCCACCTCCCATAATGTACTTACACCCTAGCGGGCACATACATGCAGGTTACCACGTACCCGCAACACAAGAATTGCTCATTAGTGGCAGCCATTATCATAGATGCTTGATACTTTACATATATCGTCTTACTCAATCCTTTCAACAAGTGTATGGGGTGGGTATTATCATTACCTCCACTTAACAGATGAGGAATTTAAGCTACTTGCTCAAGATCACAGAATGAGTGGAGGTTCCAGAGCTCAAACTGAAGCCCTGCAGACTCAAAGTTCGTGTTTTAATACTCTGCATGGTTTTGTCATCTGAACATATCCGGTTGCCCCTCTTAACAACCTGTAAGATGGGCAGCAGGTATATTCTCTATATTTTACAGGTGAGAAACCAAGGATTGAGTAATATTTTAAGGGGAAAGGACTGAAAAATGGCTTAAGCAGAATTCTACATCTCAACCAATGGTGCTGTCATCCTCGTTGACTCATTCTTGTTATACATATGCTGTAAGGTTTTCAGAGTTTGCTAATCCAACTGATGCAGGTAAGAGATAAAATACAAATATATATTTCTGGCAACTTGGGACCTTGAGATAAAGAAAAATTTAAACTCTAATTCTCATAAGAATTAGAAGTGCCCTTTTGGCTTCATTCAGAGACATTGTATCACACATGTAAGCAAATATTTAATTAGAAAGGCAAAACCTGACTTCCACTAGGATGCTTAAATAGGAAAATACAGAATCATTTTGACTAGATCTCTGTAAACACAAGGAATTTTACTAAACTTATTTGATTACTGGGCTTCCATTTCAAAACAAAATGGTGACTGATTAGCATCATCAGCCAAATGATTCCAATACTATCCAACCCAGCAGGTCACCCACCAATTCAGTTTCCTCCCAATATTTAGATTCACTACAATTTTCATATTTAGTTACCAGCTGTGGGCCAAATTGCATTCTAAGTTTCCTAGATATACTTTTCATTGACTGCACCAGACTGCAAGTGTGGAAGAATAAGTGAGTCAGAATGTAGCTAACATTACCATATCACACTGCTCTCTACATTGGTTTAGAAAAATCTTCAGTTCATTGGTTACCTGCCAGAAGTATTTCCATTTGAAGGAACTCAGAGACTAACTCTGATGTCAGCTATTGCCAGTTGCTAATTCTGGGAACTCCCTGTTCTTCCATGCATTCATTTATTTAACAAGCACCTATAGAGCCCTACAAGGTACCGTGCACTGTGTTAACTATCTAGTATGGACTTTGCTCATATTCTAGAAACAAAAATACTTTTATATTGCTTTTTATTTGGAGAGATATACTGAAAAACATTATATCTATCCATGAGAATATTCTATAATGATTATGAACTATGAAATAGAATTTCTGTAATTGGTGCAATACTATGGAAAACAGTATGGAGTTTCCTCAAAACACTAGAAATAGAACTACCACACAACCCAGCAATTCTACTCCTGGGAATTTATCTGAAAAAATGAAAATAAAAAGTTGAAAGATACATGCACTCCAATATTTATAGCAGCGCTATTTATAACAGTCAAGATATGGAAGCAACCTGTATCCATCAACAGACTAATAGTGGATAAACAAGACATGGTATACACTGAGAAATCACCTCATACCTGTCAGAATGGCTAACATCAAATAGAACACAAACAGCAAACGCTGGAGAGGATGTGGAGAAAAAGGAACCCTCATAAACTGTTGGAGGGAATGTAAATTGGTGCTGTCAGTATGGAAAACAGTATGGATGTTTCTCAGAAAAGCTAAAAATTGAACTATCACATGACTCAGAAATTCTACTCCTGGGTATATATCTGAGAAAAACAAAACTCTAATTCGAATAGATACATGCACCCCTTGTACACAGCAGCATTACTTACAATAATAGCTAAGGTACAGAAGCAACCTAAGTGTCTATCAACAAATGAATGCATAAACAAGATATGGCATACACACACACAAACAAAATGCAATGGAATACTACTCAGCCATGAGAAAGATTGAAAATTGCTATCACTTATATATGGAATCTAAAAAGTAAAAAAGTGAACTTAGAAAAAAAGAAACAGACTCAGGTACAGAGAATAATCTAGTGGTTACCACTGGGGGAAGGGGAGGGGGGAGGGCAAGATAGAGGTAGGAGATTAAGAGGTATAAACTATTGTGTAAAAAGTAAATAAACTACAAGGATATATTGTATAATACAAGGAATACAGTCAATATTTTATAATAACTATAAATGGAGTACAACCTTTAAAAATTATGAATCACTATGTTGTATACTTGCAATTTATCTTGTATATCAACTATCAGTTCAGTTCAGTTGAGTCGCTCAGTTGTGTCCGACTCTTTGCGACCCCATGAATCACAGCACGCCAGGCCTCCCTGTCTGTCACCAACTCCCGGAGATTACTCAAACCCATGTCCATCGAGTCATTGATGCCATCCAGCCGTCTCATCCTCTGTCATCCCCTTCTCCTCCTGCCCCCAACCCCTCCCAGCATCAGTCTTTTCCAATGAGTCAACTCTTTGCATGAGGTGGTCAAAGTACTGGAGTTTCAGCTTCAGCATCAGTCCTTCCAATGAACACCTAGGACTGATCTCCTTTAGGATGGACTGGTTGGGTCTCCTTGCAGTCCAAGGGACTCTCAAGAGTCTTCTCCAACACCATAGTTCAAAAGCATCAATTATTTGGTGCTCAGCTTTCTTCACAGTCCAACTCTCACATCCATACATGACCACTGGAAAAACCATAGCCTTGAACAGACGGACCTCTGTTGGCAGAGTCAAGTCTCTGCCTTTTAATATGCTATCTAGGTTGGTCATAACTTTCCTTCCAAGGAGTAAGCATCTTTTAATTTCATGGCTGCAATCACCATCTGCAGTGATTTTGGAGCCCCCAAAAATAAAGTCTGACACTGTTTCCACTGTCTCCCCATCTATTTCCCATGAAGTGATGGGCCCAGATGCCATGATCTTAGTTTTCTGAATGATAACCTTTAAGCCAACTTTTTCACTCTCCTCTTTCACTTTCATCAAGAGGCTTTTTAGTTCATCTTCACTTTCTGCCATAAGGGTGGATGTCATCTGCATATCTGAGGTTATTGATATTTCTCCCGGCAATCTTGATTCCAGCTTGTGCTTCTTCCAGCCAAGCATTTCTCATGATATACCTCAGTTTAAAAAAAGATGTGCTATACATACACAATGGAATATCACTCAGTCATAAAGCAGATTGAAATTCTGCCATTTGCAGCAATGTGGATGGATATAGAAATTATCGTGCTTAGTGAAATAAGTTAGACAGAGAAAGACAAAGTATGATATTACTTAAAAGTAGAATTTAAAAAATAATACAAATGAATGTATGTAACAAAACAGAAACACACAGATACAGGAAACAAACCAATGGGTATCTATGGGGAGAGGGAAGGGGAAGGGGTAACATTAGGGGTATGGGATTAAGAGATACAAATTACTATGCATAAAATACATAAGCAACAAGGATGTATTGTACAGCACAGGGAATTACAGTCATTATCTTGTAATAACGTTTCATGAAATATAAATTGTAAAAATACTAAATCACTATGCTGCCCACCTGAAGCACAAATAATATTTGAAATCAATATGCTTCAATAAAAAATTCTTTTAAAAAATAAAAGTCCTTGAAAGCGTTAGTTGTTCAGTCACATCCAACTCTTCGCAACGCCATGGATGGAGGCCCACCAGGCTCCTTTGTCCTTGGGGATTCTCCAGGCAAGAAAAGTGTGGAGTGGGTAGCCATTCCCTTCTCCAAGGGGTCTTCCCAACCCAGGGATTGAACCTGGGTCTCCTGCATTGCAGGCAGATTCTTTACCATCTGAGCCACGAGGAAAGCCCAAAAGTTCTTAAAAGGTTAAAGTAAAAGAGAAGATCTGGTGCTTAAACAGTGCTCCCTGGCACCACTCTAGGGACTGATTCCTTCCTGAGAGCCCAGAATCACCAACATATCACTGAGATGACTTATGGCAGCCCAAGCTATTTTTCTTGGAGTTTTTCCATCAAGTACTGACCATAGCTGGCTCTGATTACCTTGTGAGATCACGGATAGAGGTTTCAGGCATTGTTCCTTGGGTAAATAGCTATCAGAGCATGGCCAGTAGGCACAGGCATGGGGTGTGGGTCAGAGAGAGATTTCCTCTCTCTCTAAAGTGAGAGAAGAGCGCTAGGCACACCGTGTCCAAAGACAGCATGCTCCACGTGCATCTCTTTACCTGCTTCCCACGGCAAGGGGAACTCGGGTGCATTTTAGAGCCAATGGGATAAGGATATTGCACTGGATTTCATCACATGACTAGAAAGCAAACCGGAAGATATCTTTATACAAAGAAGTGAGTGTCCATATCTGGCCTTAGGAAAAATACTGCTTTGTTAAAAAGAGGAGATCCAGTTGCTACACTTAGGTAGGAAAAATACCTTCGTTCCATTAGGAGATAGAAGATCACTGAAGCCTTTTGTTCCTCGAAGTCTTGAAGCATTTTCATAAATTAAAGAAAAAAAAAAAGCCCCTTCCTTTTATTTGAAAACAAAATGTAAAAGAAGAGGAATTGGGCTCAAAAATCTCCCAGTTACACATCTCTTTTTGCTTAGGTATTACACTAATTCGTCACTGCAGTTTATTTTACTAGGGCATGATTATGGACAAAAAGACATCCAAAATATAATTATATTCTTTCTAGAATTTACATTTGATGAGCAGGCCTATTTTTCAACAATCTGTGAGTGGAAAATAATTTGCTTTAAGCAAACTCTTCCAGATGCTGAGCTACGTCAACACCAAGTCACTGCCCAATAGCTGTCTGGAGGAACACGGGGCCTCCAGGTGACGAGATGTTGGCCCTGTGCTTTGCCCCAGCATTGCTGGGAGGGCGGGAGGGAAGGAGACTGGGCTGTGGACACAGGCGTGACTGGCAACATGGAAGGACCCGTTTGCTTTTCATGGTTCCCCAAACATTTGTGATTTCCCCTTAAGCTTCTTCATTACCCTCATTTCTTTATCCCAATGAAAACAGTGTGGTTTCTTGAAGGAGACCTCTGTGTTAATGCTCAGTTCATGGGAGCTAATAACTGATTAGGTTTTATTTCCATTCCCTTTAGAGATAAAGTCACCAGCCTTACAGGGTAATGGGAGGATTTGATATCAGGTGTGTATGAGCACTGGAAAAGGTGGAAGGACCCACAGAAGTTACCAGAGTGATTGGATTGGAGGGTGGTAGTGACAGAAATCATCAATTATTTTTTCTCGACATAGCTCTGTATTACATAATTTGTGAGAAAAAGTTACTTTGGTAATTTATAAAAAATGTATAAATTTTAAAACTTAAATAAAGGAAAAAACATGTGAGGCATCTTGCACAGTATCTGGCATCTAATGCATGTTCTGTAAATGGTAGCTATTATCATTACTTCAAAGTCTCAGTTCTGAAAGCAAAAACCTAGGGTTTCTGGCACAGCCAAATGTAAGACTGAGATCTATTTTCTGTAAATGATAGTAGAGAGGCAACTTGGCTGCTGCCTTAGGTATTGTTGAAAGATAACTATATGAAAGGATTCATATACATAATTCACTTTTCTGCCCACAAGAATCATAGACTGGAAAGAAATAATTTAGGTACTGAACAGCTTCCAGGCAGGATTTCACAGAGTAATGCAGGAAAAATTTGAACTTAACTCAATACATCATCATGAATGTTGACATGCCCTTGAAGCTGGCTTCTCACACTATCTGAAAACAGAGCCACACGTTCGCTCTCTATTTAACTCAACTCCTCTCTTTCCTGAAAGTGAGGATCACAAAGTATCATCCTATTCACTTTGCGTTGTGTCTACATAATACAACTAAGCTTAAGCATGTGTTCATTGCCTACGGAGAAAATAATCACTAACCTTTGTTACACTGTACCTGACCTAACTGGTCTCTAATAGATAACTAGGCTTCCCTGGTGGCTCAGTGGTAAAGAATCTGCCTGCCAATGCAAGAAACATGGGTTCAGTCCCTGGGCTGGGAAGATGCCCTGGAGAAGGAAATGGCAGCTTACTCTAGTACTGTTGCCTGGGAAATTCCAAGGACAGAGGAGCCTGGTTGGCTATACAGTCCATGGGGTTTCAACAAGTCAGATATGACTAAACCACAACAACAGATTATTAAGTTCACAGGATACAGTGTATAGAGCTATATTTAATGGTGTTATCCCAAACCAGAATCAAACCCTGAACTAATTTTTTTTTTAAATCCCTATCTTTAGAATCTATCATTGATGACACATTTGCTATCAGTTCATTGATCCTTAACTTTATCATAGAGCTTAGGTGGAAGACTATTCTCTTCTTGAGCTGAACATCTTCAAAGACTAAACAGAGGTGAAGCAGGCTTTTGCAATTTCCTAAAGGTTGAATTTCATACTTGGGGTGAAAATGATTATGTTCATATGTAACATAGATAAAAATGACAGAGTAGAAGGAAAACCTGTGCCCCATCCACACATCAGAGGCAAATACTGTAGACCTCAAGGGAAGGAAAACATAATCTGTTAGCCAAATAACAACTTTGAAGTAGATTTCAAAGTGAAGAGAAAAACTGGGAAACAATTCATACAAGATTTTGCTCCTGGGGAGAAATTCACATTTTCCAGGCTAGCAGAGAGCATGCCAGTCAAATACCACTTGGCTTAACAGAAGTGATAGGGGACTTCTTTTTATATGTGTACAGAAAACAAAACAAAACAAAAATGATACACTAGTTAGGAGGGAGCAGGGTCTTACAAGGACAATAAGCTATAAAGTCACACTTTTGGCAAGACTGGGTATACAAACCCTCTCCAATAGAGAAATACTCTGGCAAGTATAATCCTCAGCCAAAAAGACTACAAACCAGAACAACACTTTGCTTGGGTTTAGTTTGAAGGACGGGGGGAAATTTGGGTCTATTCTGATTTTATCTGAACATGTTTTTACACCCACTGAACCAAACCAGAGCATGACAAAGCTGTGATTACTTTGCTCCCCACAGAAGGTCAAGCATATTTAAATTAGAGACCGGTTTTCTTTATTCACTGTGAATTTTAAGATGCTGGCCAAGATTCTGGTACTGGAATTGAAAGAAGTGTGGCAGGGATTATAGTCTTTGACTGATATGGTGGTAATTTTAAAAGTGGAGGCAAGACAAGCACACCTATTGAAATACTTTATACAGAAGCTGGAAGGATATGAGGGAAATATCAGGAACCAAATTAACCACAATTTCCTTGAAATTTCTAGAATAGTTTAGGGCTAACCGGGAGGGAAGGCATATTTTATGGATAACATACCTCCGACTGGCCAGAAAATCACAAAAAAAGCCTTAGACCACAGAGAGGAGAGCACAGGGAGCTGAAGCCAGCGGGGTGCCTACAATTGCTCTGAGAACCCAGCACATGCAGTCTCTGCTCTCAGCCAATACTGTCCTTGGACCCCAGCGAGAGGGGCCCTTTTCCTGCACCCCATGCTTTAGGGGGCCCATTCTAGCCCTTTGCCAGCCATGTCCTCTCCACAAGGCCAAGTAGACATCTACCCACATGCCACAAGCTCCTTTTAGACCATGCTCTGTGCACCCGGGACCACGGCAGTCCTTTTGCTCCATCTTTATCACTCTACCATTGCCCGCAAGACTCTCACTGTAATAATTAAGAGTAATATTGACTACTGTTACCCTAGGCTGTCTTCCACTGCAGACAACTTCTGGGAAAATTTTTATGTTTAAAGGACCGTGTGGACTCGCGTTTCCTAGGCTGACAAATTAGGAAAATTCAGGATTCCTGTGTTGGAATCCATGGTGGTTAAGATATAAGGCAGGGAGGTAGAAGGGCTGAGCCGCAGACCTGAGGCCTGAGAAACTTATATTATTGGTGAAACAGCAGTTACCTTCCTGTGAAATAAGCCTCCCGGGAAACTGCTCTGCTTTTTGTAAAGGTGTTGTCAAGCCCTCTGGCAGTTCCACGTGCAGCTCATCCATTTAGTGTTTCCCCACAGCTGGTCAGTCAGTCAGTTCAGTCACTCAGTTGTGTCCGACTCTTTGCGACCCCATGGACTGCAGCACACCAGGCTTCCCTGTCCATCACTGACTCCTGGAGCTTGCTCAAATTCACATCCATCGGGTCAGTGATGCCATCCAACCATCTCATCCTCTGTCGTCCCCTTCTCCTCCTGCCTTCAGTCTTTCCCAGTGTCAGAGTCTTTCCAATGAGTCAGCTCTTCGTAGCAGGTGGCCAAAGTATTGGAGTTTCAGCTTCAGCATCAGTCCTTCCAATGAATATTTAGGACTGATCTCCTTTAGAATGGACTGGTTGGATCTCCTTGCAGTCCAAGGGTCTCTCAAGAGTCTTCTCCAACACCACAGTTCAAGAGCATCAGTTTTTCAGTGCTCAGCTTTCTTTATAGTTCAACTCTCATATCCATACATGACTATTGGAAAAACCATAGTTTTGACTAGACAGACCTTTGTTGGCAAAGTAATGTCTCTGCTTTTTAAGACACTGTCTAGGTTGGTCATAGCTTTTCTTCCAAGAAGCAAGTGTCTTTTAATTTCATGGCTGCAATCACCATCTGCAGTGATTTTCAAGCCCCCCAAATTAGTCTCTCACTGTTTCCATTGCTTTCCCATCTATTTGCAGGAAGTGATGGGACTGGATGCCATGATCTTAGTTTTTTGAATGTTGAGTTTCAAGCCAACTTTTTCACTCTTCTCTTTCACTTTTATCAAGAGGCTCTTTAGTTCTTCTAAGCTTTCTGTCATAAGGGTGGTGTCATCTGCATATCTGAGGTTATTGATATTTCTCCTGGCAATCTTGATTCTAGCTTGTGAGTCATCCAGCCCCACATTTCTCATGATGTACTCTGCATATAAGTTAAATAAGCAGGTTGAAAATATACAGCCTTGATGTACTGTTTTATGTCCAGTTCTAACTGTTGCTTCTTGACCTGCATACAGATTTCTCAGGAGGCAGGTAAGGTGGTCTGGTTTTTCCATCTCTTTAAGAATTTTCCACAGTTTGTTGTGATCCACACAGTCAAAGGCTTTGGGGTAGTCAATAAAGCAGAAGTAGATGTTTTTCTGGAACCCTCTTGCTTTCTCTATGATCCAATGGATGTTGGTAATTCAATCTTTGGTTCCTCTCTCTTTTCTAAATCCAGTTTGAACATCTGGAAGTTCTCAGTTCATGTACTGCTGAAGCCTGGCTTGGAGAATTTTGAGCATTACTTTGTCAGCATGTGAGATGAGTGCAATTGTATGGTAGTTTGAGCATTCTTTGGGATTGCCTTTCTTTGGGATTGGAATGAAAACTGACCTTTTCCAGTCCTGTGACTACTGCTGAGTTTTCCAAATTTGCTGGCATATTGAGTGCAGCACTATCATAGCATCATCTTTTAGGATTTGAAATAGCTCAACTGGAATTCCATCACCTCCACTAGCTTTGTTCATAGTGATGCTGCCTAAGGCCCACTTGACTTCACATTCTAGGATATTTGGCTCTTAGGTGAGTGATCACACCATCATGGTTATCTTGGTCATGACGATCTTTTTTATATAGTTCTTTAGTATATTCTTGCCACCTCTTCTTAATATCTTTTGCCTCTGTTAGGCCCAAATCATTTCTGTCCTTTTTTGTGCCTCTCTTTTCATGAAATAATCCCTTGGTATCTCTAATTTTCTTGAAGAGATCTCTAGTCTTTCCCATCCTATTTTTTTCCTCTATTTCTTTGCACTGATCACTGAGGAAGGGTTTCTTCTCTCTCCTTGCTATTCTTTGGAAATCTGCATTCAAATGCGTATATCTTTTCTTTTCTCCTTTGCCTTTAGCTTCTCTTCTTTCCTCAGCTATTTGTAAGGCCTCCTCAGACAACCGTTTTGCCTTTTTGCATTTCTTTTTCTTGGGGATGGTCTTGATCCCTGTCTCCTGTACAATGTCACGAACCTCCATCCATAGTTCATAAGGCACTCTGTCTTTCAGATCTAATCCCTTGAATCTATTTGTCACTTCCACTGTATAATCATAAGGGGTTTGATTTAGGTCATAGTTGAATGGTCTAGTGGTTTTCCCTACTTTCTTCAGTTTAAGTCTGAATTTTGCAATAAGGAGTTCATGATCTGAGCCACAGTCAGCTCCAGGTCTGGTTTTCGCTGACTGTATAGAGCGTCTCCATTTTCAGCTGCAAATAATATAATCAATCTGATTTTGGTATTGACCATCTGGTGATGTCCATATGTAGAGTTATCTCTTGTGTTTTTGGAAGAGTGTGTTTGCTATGACCAGTGCATTCTCTTGACCAAACTCTGTTAGCCTTTGCCCTACTTCATTTTGTACACCAAGGCCAAACTTGCCTGTTACTACAGGTATCTCTTGACTTCCTACTTTTGCATTCCAGTCCCCTATGATGAAAAGGATATCTTTTTTGGGTGTTAGTTCTAGAAGGTCTTTAGGTCTTTATAGAACTGTTCAGCTTCAGCTTCTTTGGATTAGTGGTTGGGGCATAGACTTGAATTACTGTGATATTGAATGGTTTGCCTTGGAAACGAACAGAGATCATTATGTCATTTTTGAGATTGCACCCAGGTACCGCATTTTGGACTCTTTTGTTTACTATGAGGGCTACTCCATTTCTTCTAAGGGATTCTTGCCCACAGTAGAAGATACAATGGTCATCTGAATTAAGTTCGTACATTCCAGTCCATTTTAGTTCACTGATTCCTAAAATGTTAATGTTCACCCTTGCCATCTCCTGTTTGACCACTCCCAATCTACCTTGATTCATGGACCTAACATTCCAGGTTCCTATGCAATATTGTTCTTTACAGCATCAGACTTCCATCACCAGTCACATCCACAACTGGGCGTTGTTTTTGCTTTGGCTCTGTCTCTTCATTCTTTCTGGAGTTATTTCTTCACTCTTCTCCAGTGGCATATTGGGCACCTACCAACCTGGTAGTTCATCTTTCAGTGTCATATCTTTTTGTCTTTTCATACTGTTCATGGGGTTCTCAAGGCAAGAATAAGTGAAGTGGTTTGCCATTCCCTTCTCCGGTGAACCTGGTGGCTCAGATGCTAAAGTGTTTGCCTACAATGTGGGAGGCCCAGGTTCGACCCCTGGTTTGGGAAGATCCTCTAGAGAAGTAAATGGCAACCCACTCTAGTAGTCTTACCTGGAAAATCCCATGGATGGAGGAGCGTGGTAGGCTACAGTCCATGGGGTCACAAAGAGTCGGATACGATTGAGTGATTTCACTTTCTTTCTTTCTTTTTCCAGTGAATAATGTTTTGTCAGAACTCTCCACCATGACCCATCTATCTTGGGTGGCCCTACATGGCATGGCTCATAGTTTCACTGAGTTAGACAAGGCTGTGGTTCAAGTGATCAGTTTGATTAGTTTTCTGTGACTGTGGTTTTCATTCTGTCTGCCCTCTGATGGATAAGGATAAGAAGCTTATGGAAGCTTCCTGATGGGAGAGACTGACTGTGGGGGAAACTGGGTTTTGTTCTGATGGGCAGGGCCATGCTCAGTAAATCTTTGATCCAATTTTCTATTGATGGGTGGAGCTGTGTTCCCTCCCTGTTGTTTGACCTGAGACCAAACTGTGGTAGGGGTAATGCAGACTGTGGGGACCTCCTTCAAAAGGTCTAATGCACACACTGTTGTATTCAGTGCCCCTGACCTGACCCTGCAGCAGGCCACTGTCGACCCTGTCTCTGCTGGAGACTCCTGGACACTCACAGGCAAGTCTGGGTCAGTCTCTTGTGGGGTCATTGATTCTTTCTCCTGGGTCCTGGTATGCAAAAGGTTTTGTTTCTCCCCTCCAAGAGTCTGTTTCCCCAGTCCTGTGGAAGTACTGTAATCAAATCCCACTGGCCTCCAATGTCAAATTCCCTGGGGATTCTCAGTCCCTTTGCCAGATGCCCAGGTTGGGAAATCTGTTGTGGGTCCTAGAACTTTCTTAACAGTGCCAGAATTTATTTGGTACAATTGTTCTGCAGTTTGTGGGTTGTCTGCTTGGCGGCTCTATGGTGGGGTTAATGGCGACCTCCTCCAAGAGGCTACATGCTGTGTCAGCCAGATCTGCTGCGCCCAGAGCCCCTGCCCATGTGGCAAGTCACTGCTGACCCGTGCCTCCATGGGAGATGCTCAAACACTCTAAGGCAGGTCTAGCTCAGTCTCTGTGGGGTCTGGGTCCTAGCATGCACCAGGTTTTGTTTGAGCCCTCTGAGCTTCTCTGGTGGGTATGGGGTTTGATTCTAAATGTGATTTCGCACCCCCCCCCCCCAATGTCTTGCTTGGGCTTCTCCTTTGCCCTTGGCATGGGTATCTTTTTTTTTTTTTAAACCACAGCTAATAATTGACTGAAAAGGCTGAAAATGAGCTTCGTTCACAACCTCCAGGTGAGGTGACCATGAAGCTTGATGAAGAATACATGCTTACTTTATATGACTCTTGTGAAGGAAGAACATATTGATGGAGGTAGAATTCTTCCCAAAATGGCTTCAAATGTTTTCAGTGTCCTCTCAAACTTTTGTTGCTACATGCAAGTTATTTACAGTAAACAGATAGCCAACTACTACTGTTTACAATAACAGACCTCATTTGAGTTTAAAGACCTCAGTAGATACTGAAGCTGGGCTGCCTGCCCTTAAGAATTCAGGCTAAATGGATTGTATTGGCAGTTGGGAATGACCTAAGGGAACCATTGCCCAGTAAGCTGTTTTCACACCCACAGCTGGATTGGGCTGTGACTATTAACTGGAACATATCTCAAGATAGATCTATTTCTTAAACCTTAAGCATTTATAGGATCAATTTACATCTAGAAATTGTTATTGGTTGAATGCCTATAATGTACCAGACTCTGTTAAGACCTTTGTGTATATTATCACATTTGCTATTGTTCAGTCACTAAGTTGTGTCTGACTCTTTGTGACCCCATGGACTGCAGCATAGCAGGCAACCCTGTCCTTCACTATCTCCTGGAGTTTGCTCAAACTCATGTCCATTGAGTCAGTGATACCATCCAACCATCTCATTCTCTGTTGTTCCCTTCTCCTCTTGCTCTCAGTCTGCACTTGCCCAAAATGGTAGTTGGTTTTAAATGACTAGATCTGAAATTTGCTGTTCTTAAGTAATGCTCAAAATTCTCCAAGCCAGGCTTCAGCAACACGTGAACCATGAACTTCCAGATGTTCAAGCTTGTTTTAGAAAAGGCAGAGGAACCAGAGATCAAATTGCCAACATCTCCTGGATCATCAAAAAAGCAAGAGTTCCAGAAAAACATCTATGTCTGCTTTATTGACTATGCCAACGCCTTTGACTGTGTGGATCACAATAAACTGTGGAAAATTCTGAAGGAGATGGGAATACCAGACCACCTGACCTGCCTCTTGAGAAACCTGTATGCAGGTCAGGAAGCAACAGTTAGAACTGGACATGGAACAACAGACTGGTTCCAAATAGGAAAAGGAGTACGTCAAGGCTGTATATTGTCACCCTGCTTATTTAACTTCTATGCAGAGTACATCATGAGAAACACTGGGCTGGAGGAAGCGCAAGCCGGAATCAGGATTGCCAGGAGAAATATCAATAACTTCAGATATGCAGATGACACCACCCTTATGGCAGAAAGTGAAGAACTAAAGAGCCTCTAGATGAAAATGAAAGAGGAGAGTGTTGGCTTAAAGCTCAACATTCAGAAAACTAAGATCATGGCATCTGGTCCCATCACTTCATGGCAAATAGACGGGGAAACAGTGGAAACAGTGGCTGACTTTATTTTTGGGGCTCCAAAATCACTGCAGATGGTGATTGCAGCCATGGAATTAAAAGACGCTTACTCCTTAGAAGGAAAGTTATGACCAACCTAGATAGCATATTTAAAAGCAGAGACATTACTTGGTCAACAAAGGTCTGTCTAGTCAAGGCTATGGTTTTTCCAGTGTTCATGTATGGATGTGAGAGTTGGACTATAAAGAAAGCTGAGTGTCGAAGAATTGATGCTTTTGAACTGTGGTGTTGGAGAAGACTCTTGAGAGTCCCTTGGACTGCAAGGAGATCCAACCAGTCCATCCTAAAGTAGATCAGTCCTGGGTGTTCATTGCAAGGATTGATGCTGAAGCTGAAACTCTAGTACTTTGGCCATCTGATGCGAAGAGCTGACTCATTTGAAAAGACTCTGATGCTGGGAAAGATTGAAGGCAGGAGGAGAAGGGGACGACACAGGATGAGATGGTTGGATGGCATCACCAACTCCATGGACATGGGTTTGGGTAGACTCCGGGAGTTGATTATGGACAGGGATGCCTGGCGTGCTGCGGTTTATAGGGTCACAAAGAGTCAGACACGACTGAGCAACTGAACTGAACTGAACTGATCATGTCACTTCTTTCTCTCAGAATTTTTTGGTAATAGGCATAACCCCATTACTTTATGTTGGGTGACTATGCACTACTTTTCAATTTGATCACTATTGCCTATAAAGTGCCTCCTCTGATCAGCTACTCAATCCTGATAACTGCTGGAAATAAATGCTGACATCTGTGACCTACGTGATCCCTCTGTTACTAAGTTCTGACTAGTTGATGTCATATGACAAACAGTTTGTAAGGAACCTAATAGATTGTATTTTGTCTAAGTAAATGAATTCTGAATGCAGTTTAGTGAATTCTGCAAAAGAAATAACACCAAACAAGTTCTCCTCTCTCCCCAACTTAAACAAACAGTTGCATATACACCAACAGTTTACACAGACCACACTCGGTCAACGAACTAGGAGCACGTGCACATGCAGCATTTTTTGTGTTGGGCTGCAAGGGCATTTAATGTGTTCTAGCAAGGCCTTGGCACATGCAAAACATAACCAGTGCTTACATGGCCTCAGTGCAGAACCTCCTTGAAGGCAGAGGAGAGAAAAAGAACAATAGGCTTGAGTAGGGGTGCTATGATAATTTGTTATTTTCACTCCTGTGAATGCTTCTTGGTGCTCTGTCCCATTTTGTGTTTCTCTACTTACACGCTGTCTTGATGAAGGACTGCAGTTGGAAGGCCTGTGTATTCTTTTGCTCACTCCTTCCTGCCCCAAGACATGCTTCCCAATGGGTAAAATGGGACACTGATGGGGAGCTCCAAATTTCCTATCTGGTAATTCTCCCAGTCTAACAAATCAAATTTTCCTTGAGCACATTCCATGGGGGCTGTCTTAAGTGCTCCATATTGATAGGACATTGAAAACGTGTTTCTTTTTATTTCCTTCTGGTGCCTGCCATCTTTTCCCATCATTTCAAGGAAGAACAGAGAAAAAGCAAAACAGAATCACAGTAGGGCAACACAGGAATTTTCAGCCTTTTCTAAAGTGCTGTGTATCTCTGCAATTAGGACAACCTTCTGAAACTTAAAAAAAAATCTCCCTTAATTAGGACTGACCTCATCTGAGGAGCTGAAGCAGCCCAGCCCTGTCCTCCGCAGGCCTTGGCAGCGAAGGTGAGTAGGGCTCTCTCTCTTTCCCATAGCCCTGCTCAGGAAGCTGCCAGAGAGCTCTCAGGCAGTATCAGCAGACAGGAAGTGGGGTGGGAGTGAGGGGGTCTCCACCCACTAGCAGCTGCTTAAGTGATAGGCAGGGGAGCTTTTCTACCGAGAAATTCAGGTCAGCAGATACTCCAGACCAATTTATACCACATGCTACCCAGTTGTGGAAGTGAATTCAAATGCTAAGAAAGGACCTGAACTGCCAATCTCCTTATTTTTTTCCTACCTTTGGCTTGGCACCCAAAAGAATAAAAGAAGAACAATTGGACTTGGTGGTTTAAAGGGAATTATTAGGCAACTGGAAGGAAGTGAAGGCAGCGCAGACCAAGGGAAGCTGTCTTCATGGAACATCATGTACCAGTGATTAAATGTCAAGACCCATCATTGTCCAAGTGGTGATGTCTACACAGGTTTGGTAACCAGCTCATTCAGATTTAACCAAAAGACAAGCTTGACAGATTATCAGAATCTTTGGGGGAGGGCAGTGGGTGGAGTGGGGAATGGAGGGAAGTAATTTTGAAAAAATGATTTCATAATTTTTTTTAAAAAAGCTCAACAATATTGTCACCTCAGTGTTTTTTTTTGCTACAGTCTATTCTAGTAAAATGTGAAAAAGAGGTTTTGCCAAAAGTAGAGAAAATATTTCCAAATAAGTCATCATATATTACATTACAACTCTAAAATAAAAATGTCTAAACATGTTTGTCCATCAGACTTTAGTGCTTTTTTGTTAGCACTTTCCTGTGGAAGAAATTGGACTTTTTCTTATGCTACTTCCTTAACAATAAGTTACTATGGCTTTAGCAAGTGGCTAGGAGCAGGGTTCATAATTTTATACTGTATACTGAAAAATAATTTTTTAAATTCCCTCAACAATAGGAAAACAAATGATTACCTCTGTAAATCTGTTCCGATTGGCTTGCAAGCCAACTTTTACTACCTCAAAAGGGTTGACCACGATGGCTTCTGTTAGTCCAGATCCCAATCCAGCAATGGCAAATGTCTAGAAAAATTAAGTCAATCAATACTTTAAAACAAGTTATCATGTATATGAGGTTAAACATCTTACTCATTACACTATGCAGCTGAATGGTATAATGAGAATGGAGAAACTTACATAAATGCACCATATACCATTACTAAACAGCTTTAGATCTTGATTCGATGCTGACAATTATTGAAGCAGAAATTACAGAAGCCACAAACCACATCCTAACAATTCAAAATAAAACGTCAAAGCCCCATCAACAATGACTTTGTCCTTTAATGAAAAGCAAGGTTGTTTTATGTATTTAAGGTGGATACTAAAACATCTGCACATGTAACAACTAAGAGTTTGACTTAGTAAAAGGAGAGCTTCATTTTTAAACAGCTGCTTAAATATATTTAGTGAACATATAAAAAATTCAAGGAGCAGAACCAGAAATAAAACGTTCATAAAAAGCTAAATTTCAGGTAACCAGAGTATAGTTGAAAATATTTAAATATATAGCCACATTCTTAGAGTCATTATTCTAGGAAGTTAAGAAACAAAAATAATTTTAAAATTCATCTGTTTTTTTTTAAATTGAGCCCTATTCTTCTAGACCTAGAAGCTGAGGGATAAAGGCTGAGGTCAGAAATTGCTAGGTTGTCTTGAAGGGCTCAAATAAAATCTAGAACATTCAGCAAGAGGCAGCTGTGTCTCAGGTTATTTTCTACCTGTTAAGAATTTCTGCACTAGGAAAGAACAACTTTCTAGAATTTTCTTCTGAATAGAATGCTGAAGGGTTTTTTCAGAAACTTAAATAACTACAACTATTAAAACACACACACTTGGCAGGAAAACAAAACAAAACAGTCTCAAACCTTCAAAACAGATGCTGGAAAAAATAATTCTTTAGTGCTGAAGCTCTAGCTCCAGGAGAAGAGTTATACTATATACAACTAGGAGAAGAAAAAAGCCAATGAAGAGTAAAGAACAGAAGCTCTTATTAGGAGTCTGTAATAGGAGACTAAAAGAGAAAAAACAATGTTCTATATCCTTAGAAGGGGAGGCAAGATGGAACCAGGGCAGAATCCAGAGCCAGGAGGTCTGGGTTTAGGTTCTGATTCTGCCATCTTATTGGCTGTGTGACCAGAGCTGCCATGTAGAGTAGTTTATGCACAAAGGTGCATGTAGAGGCTGAAATCAGCCTGCACCCTGTTTGCCAAGTGGGAGTTCTGGAAAAGCACCAGTCAGGAGAAAGGAGCACCTTATCATAATCCACATAAAACACCATGTGTGTCAGCTGCAACTCTGTATATAAATAACTGAATCTTTTAAAGGCAATGTGGTACATATATACAATGGAATATGACTCAGCCATTAAAAAGAATGAAATAATGCCATTTGCAGGAACATGGATGGACCTCGAAATTACTACTAAGTGAAATGTGTCAAACAAAGACAAATCTCATAGGATATCACTTATATTTGAAATCTAAAAAAAAATGATACAAATGAACTTATTTACAAAACAGAAACAGATTCATATACTTAGAGAACAAACATTATTACCAGAGGGGAAGGGAGGAGGGGAGGGATAACTCGGGGGTTTGGGATTGACGTGTACACATTACTAATTGACGTGTATACATTACTATATTTAAAATAAAATGCCTTTCCATGAAAAAAAAACAATGAATTTTTTATATCACAGTTTTCTCATCTGTAAAATGGAGACTATAATATCTAATCTTTGTACTTAATAAGATTATTATGAGGGTCAAAATCATGTGTGAAAGGCTCCTGTAAATTGCTGTTATTGCTACTAAAGACCACTGTTACTGTTGTACAAAGAGGAAGAACAAGATTTCACACAGATTTCAGGATAGAATAACTAACAATGCTTTCCTGTATTGCCCCTTCATCACAATTTTAAACATATCTGTATAGGGTAACAGACCAAATATTTTATTCATTTATCTCAGACTCCCATCATGGAAGCCAAAAGCAGAAGAAAAAGAAAAATACTAGTCCCAAACTCTTCTGACTGAAAAAAGCTAAAATCCAGATGTTCAGGTTTTTATTACTATATGCACCCTTCCAAGTAATTCACTTTTTTGTTCTTCTATAAAACTCAGCTACATTTGCTGTCAGAACTAGTGTTCAGCAGTCCCTTGTCAAAAGAATTGATCAGCTATCAGCATATCATGTTACTCAGGTTGTTCCAGAAATCAACGGTGACCGTCAGGTTCCCAGCCTCCCAGGCTCTTCAAGTGAGAGCACCAAGGGACATTTAACGGCTGTTTAAGTGTCTAGCTGCATCAAAGAGAAACTGAAATAAATGAGTTCAAGAAAAGAGAAAAACTATATACAGTTTGCCTGAATTCAGTGAGAGGATCTGGAGTGGCCAAATGCTTTTCTTTTTGAATTAGCAAGAAAGAAGCATGGTCTCTCACATGGTACAGATGCTCCACCCAGGAGCACCCAGCTGACCCGCTGGAAACCATCCTCTTTTTAACAAGATGTTTCCAAAGCGAAGGGAGACATTCAGGGAAGACACTGAGGAATTAATAAGAAATCTCAGCTAATTTTAGGACTCATGCTACCACTTCTCCTTCTAGGAGAAGCCTCCTCACAGCCCCCTTGTTTAAGTAGGACCAGAGGTTTCCTTGTCGTAACACAAAGCAACACTATTGGGTTTCTTAACTGGAGCCTTCCTAGAAAGGGAGCATGCAAGATTTTTTTTTAATAGCAGCTAATTCTTAATCAGTCTTTGGTGTTGTTTAGTTGCTCAGTCGTGTCTGACTCTTTTGCGACCCCACAGACTGTAGCCTGCCAGGCTCCTCTGTCCATGGGATTTCCCAGGCAAGAATACTGGAGTGGGTTGCCATTTCCTTCTCCAGGGGATCTTCCAGACCCAGGGGTAGAACCTGCGTCTCCTGCATTGCAAGTGGATTCTTTACCACTGGGCCACCAGGGAAGCCCAGTGAATTACCGATTCCCCGGTGGCTCAGCGGTCAAGAATCCCCCCTGCAATGCAGAAGCTGTGGGAGGCACAGTTTTGAATTCCTGGATCCAGAAGATCCCCCGGAGGAGAACATGGCGACCCACTCCAGTATTCTTGCCTGGAGAATCCCATGGACAGAGAAGCCTGGTGGGCTAGGATCCATAGGGTCGCCAACAGTTGGACAGTGAAGTGACTGAGCATGCAAAGTAAATAAAGAGCGGAAGCTCAGAACGCCGCCCCTTTGGCTGAGTTCTGAGGTGCATTCCATCAGGTAAACTGGAGGTTGGAAGGCACATTGTCACTTGGAGGGCTAAGGTAGATTTAGTTTAGTTTAGTCGTGTTTTGCAGATTTTGAGGAGAAATTATTGCACTGGCTCTTTCTGGGGCTCTTGCTGCACTCATACTAATAGAACATACTTGACCAATATAATTTAACTTGTTTTGTGAAAAGCAACAAAATCACTAAGAAAGAAAGGAGTGGTATCTACAAATGTTCAAATCACCAAATGACTTTTATCGTAATAGTTGATCTGACATGGTAAGATCACTATTCTCCCCAACTATAAAAGGCCTCTCAGTGGGCATCTGACCACAGAGTGACCTGAAGTCCTATACTTACTACAGCTTGAGCAAGAGCTGGAAAAGTGACCCGTTAGGAAATAATTTTAGGTACATGGACTTTCACATAAATAGATATGTGTAGTAAGCATGTAAACACATGCATTTTGGGGGTTTAAAGGAGTCTTTGACAAATGCACCCTTTATTTTATATTCTTGACCATATCTCATATGGGCCTTTCCACACATATCATTATTATCATAAATTCATCACTGGGAGCTATAAAATAGCCAAATTGTGAGTTATTAGGAAGATGGCTTTCAACAAGTAGCTGAACATTGAATAACTCAAATTCATATTTTAGTAGCTGAGCTTGGGGAATCAAAAGGGTTTTTGTTTCCAGATTTTGCTTTATGAAATAACACACACACTTAAGTATAATAAATACTCTCACTTACCAATGCTGGTGACAGTGACACATATCCAAGCAATTTCTTGTACTGCTCAAAGGTGAAAAACTGTGAAACAAAACCAAACTCAGAGATTTATAACAATTTCCTGCAACAAACCTTTAAATTGACTCAAATTTCTTTAGTAAATCATTATATTCACTAATAACTTAAAAAATGATAAACCATCGAGCACAGTTTTTAATCCAGCCTTGGGTAGTTGCTATTGAATCATACTTGAACATTCACATTTTTAAATGCCGCTATAATAACCTACAGAAGAGAAGATGGAATCCTTTATAGCAGTAAATGAACCATACAGCTGCCATTTACCATGACCATTTTCAGTTTCCCTAGACATCAATAGACTTCTTTTTTATGGCAGTGATTCAAAATTACAGGCATAGAGACCTGAAGTCTTCGGTCTCCTATGTTTTCTCTATGACCTGCTTTCCCAGTGAATGCCCAATTTTCTAACCCCCTTGTAAAAGACACCCACTTCTCGGCTGTAACTCGCATTTATATTGCTGTGTATCTCTATTGTCCCATGGGATTACTAAACACTCAATAATGATGAAGATGCCATGATAAACTAGGAAAGGACCCAGCAAGGACACATCTAATCTGTCCCCTGCCTGAAAGTAAAACTGTCCTGAATCTGAATGAATAAACAGCTGTTTAATCTTCCCTTTAAAATATGATGATGATGATGATGATGATGATGATGAAGATTTTGTTGGTTCTTTCAATAGTTGATGTTTAATATAATTTTCTCTGTGAAGGGATTTCTATGGAGGCAAATCTAATCAGTCACTTTGTATAATATGACCCAAATAAATTTTTCTCCTCTCTTTCTATCCTATGCATTTTGGACAACAATCTGGTTGAACATGATGTTTTGCCCCTGGATTCTCTGTTAGGTACCCTGCCAAAATCACTGATAAAACACACTCTTAGGTCCTGCTAGGGTCTGATTCTCAAGACTACAGAAATGGCATGGGCACTTTATGGTCTTAAATGTCTTCTACTCTACTACTTTATAACCCAGTACAATGGAACAATAAAAAAATGTAGATTTGAAAGCCAGATAATATTCTGTTGTTAGAAAGAGGTAGTTACATGTAGATGTGGCTCTCCTGAATCTTTGGGCAGTTCAAAGGTCTTTACGTCACCAGATAGATTGATTCTTTTAAAGACTCAGGAATGATTTTTGTGCTATGGTCCTTTAGATCACCTATGGATGTAGACTTCCATAGAACAGGAATTCATTCTTTCACTGATTTGACAAATATTTCTTGGTTCACACACTGGGGATGCAGCATAAACAAAGAGAAACCCTTGCTTTCTTGGTTTAACATTCTAGTGGATGGTAATAACCCTGAAACTATCCTGATGTTCAACTAGTAACACCAGGAGCCATCACAGTTTTGATGAGAGATGTACTAGAAATGATTAAAAGGAAAAGGGTTATGGTCTTTGGGTTTAAAAAATAAATTATGTTTTTCTTTCTTCTCATGGTCATCATCATAACAATTCTTTGATAATCACTTTGTGTGGATTTTGACATAAGCAGTCCTAGGTTTGAATCCTGACTTAGCTCTGGAAGCATAGCTTGACCTTTCTGACCTTGAGGACGTAAGACTTCACTTCTAGAGTAGTCCTTAAATAAGAAAACTTGAGGAAGATTTCTTGACAGTCCCGGCACGCAGGAGACTTTCAGAAAATCTTAGTTTCCATTTCCTTTCTTCACTTTGGGACTAAAGGAACCATAGATCCCTTATTGACATGGATCATTCACAAGAGCCTGCTGTGGTCCGGGAAACATGCTAAGGCCTTTGCACATGCTACTGCATTAAATCCATGAGACAGGTTATAGCACAATCATGATTCCCATTTGTAGATATCTGTCCTGCAGCTAGGGAGTCGAAGGATGGAGGTTTCTCGCTACGTCCAACTCCAAAGCCTGGGTTTGCTCTCAGCCACTATACCGCACTGCTCACTGGTGAGCCACGCTTTTCAGTGGTTTGGGAAGAGATTCTCTGTGCTACAGTTTTCTTCCTGCTGAAATCTCCTTGCCTTCCCTGACCCCAGAAGCTGAGTTCCTTAAGGCAGAAGATTTCAAACTTTTCTGACCACAATCTAGGTAAAAATTACCCAACTCAGATACATACATGCATGCAGCACACACTCACATTTATCACTGAAACAAAACACTGCCGTAAAACAATGTTTACCACTTCACTAAGTGAAGAGGGGTAATGCATTCTGTTTCTACTCTATTTCATCAGAAATTTTTTTCTGGTGACCCACTACATTGATTTCAGAGCTCACAGGTCATGGCCCATATTTTGGAAACATGCTCTAAGGGGTCTATGTGAGTTCAGGAAAATTCTGGGAGAGGATGGATCTTGCAGAATGCCTCACTACCTTGTTCCCTTCCAGTGTGAGTATGCATTTTTTCTTTCTGACTTTCTGTCATGAAAAGAAATTATAGACCAAACAGATCTTGAAGAAGTGTGGGAACATGGACTTGACCTGTGATGTGCTGTGATTTGCTGGGCTGTGCTTAGTCGCTCAGTCATGTCCTACTCTTTGTGACCCCACGGACTGTAGCCCATCAGGCTCCTCTGTCCTTGGGGATTCTCCAGGTAAGAATGCTGGAGTGGGCTGCCATGCCCTCCTCCAGGGAATCTTCCCAACCCAGGGATAAAACCCAGATCTCCTATGCTGCAGGCTGATTCTTTATTGACTGAGCCACCAGGGAAGCCCAAGAACTGGAGTGGGTAGCTTATCCCTTCTCCAGGGGATCTTCCCAACTCAGGAATCAAACCAGGGTCTCCTGCATTGCAGGTGGAATCTTTACCAGCTGAGCTACCAGGGAATCCCGGACTTGACCTGTAACTCTAAGCAGTTCTCACAGGGAATTCCAAGTCTACACTTTGGCGCAATTCTAGGCTTTTCATTTTCCTATCTCTAAAACTGTTTAAAACAAAAAAGAAAAGCTACCACTAGCTAGTTGGTACTCATCAGCAGTCTAGCTGGAAGATTCTGGTTATGGCTGGGATGAAGTGATTCAGGTTCCTGGCAATAAAGAAGCCTCATAGATCAGTGATAAGTTGCTAATAGATTAAATCCAAAAGTAATGAACAATATATATTACATATTCTAATAAACAAATAGTGCTTTGAACTAAAAAAAAAGACTTGTTTTAATTTCTACCTTTGCAACCAAAGTCTAAATTACTGAATATAAAATAAAATAATATCTCGAGAAAGGAAAAGTCAAAATCTTTTAAAATGGATTTCCAACAAAATTAAAATAATATAATGTCATTACAATGTGAAACCCATTATTAGCTAAAAATATTTGTTCATTCAACAGATATTTATTGGATGTCTCCCATGTGTAAAGTTTAGAAGATATTATACTAGACTACATCCTTAAGAACTAGTAGGTTAATTGTTATTTTAATTCCTTTCTATGCAGCACTAATACTTTACTGCCTTCATGATATTTAGTGCAGAGAAGTGATAAAGTTACCCTATCACATAAAATATGAGATTACACTCTAAGGATGAAATTAGGAGAGTCAACATGTTGAAACTCCAGTACTTCGGCCACCTAATGTCAAGAGCTACCCATTGGAAAAGACCCTGATGCTTGGAGAGATTGAGGGCAGGAGGAGAAGGGGGTGACAGAGGATGAGATGGTTGGATGGCATCACTGGAAATAGTGAAGGACAGAGGAGTCTGGAGTGCTGCAGTCCGGCATTGCAAAGAGTTGGACATGATTTAGCAACTGAACAATAACAACAACATGTAGTAATGTTACCTATTCAAAGTCATGCAAATGTGTACTAAAGAGTTTTGAAAACATTTATAGTCAGTCAAGGTTTTGGGAATCTTGAATATAAAATCTGGAATCCAAATTACTATGGTATACATAATCTATCTATTGGAACCTTGAAATTGGTAGTCTGGTTGGGAGAGGGGTTGGACCTGGAGGACAGGCTGTGTGGTCCCTGGAGAAGTGTCAAGCTGTGGTTGGACAGGGGAGGTGGGCATGGTTTGCCTGGGTGACCCAGCCCTCTGGAGGGTGTTTTCATTGCTCACTAAACAATCTGATGACTAAGCTGACCTCCCAGATCATCTGTTCTGAGAGGCAGTTACATTACAGGGAAACAGTCTGATCCATTTGGGTCATACTTTTAACAAGTAGGCCCTGAGAAGTGCCCAGACTAGGACTGACTATTCCCCATCACAGAAGCAAGCCCTTCTGGGTACCGCTCTCAATGTCCTATACGTTTTGAAGCCTCCCAGTTTGGTTGGTGGTAACAGGCACTATTCCCAGTCCTGTGTGAGTGCTGGGCAGTTCGCGGGAACCCCTTCTGACCACTCTTTCCAGGCCTCGCTAGTTTCCTCACGTGTGTGCTGGTCAGCTGGATACCGGAGGTGTCCCTCTGCAGATCTTAGGTGTCTCTCTCTGTGCAGATCTCTCTCTGGTGCTCTGTCCTGCGAACTCTAGATGCCTTTCCCTCCCAGCCTCTCAGCTCCTTCTCAACCCAGGGAGTCCACTGGTTGAGGGAGTCAACTGGATTTCTCCTGTGTATTCCTGAGCTAAGAACTCAAGGCAGTGAGTTGGGGCAATCTTTAGGGCACATCTCATCTGTTTTGCATCTCAGGTATGACTCTCCCTCTTTGTTTAATGTCCAGTGTGTTAAAAATATTCTGGTTTCATATATTTTGTTCATTTTCTGTTTTAGCTGTTTCAGGCAGCAGAGTAAATCTGGTCCCTGTGACTTCATCTTGGCTGGAAATGGAAGTCTCAGCCTTTCGGAAACTCTGAATAGTAGATGTGGGAATTTGGGGGAACAGGACAGGAATTCTCCTGTTATAAAGTAATAAATTTTCTTTCTGTTTCTTGTTACATGAAAGTGAAAGTGTTATTCGCTCAGTTGTGTCTGACTCTTTGCAACCATGTGGACTGTAGCCCTCCAGGCTCCTCTGTCCATGGGACTCTACAGGCAAGAATACTGGAGTGGGTAGCCATTTCCTTCTCCAGGGGATCTTCCCAACCCAGGATTGAACCCAGGTCTTCTGCATTGCAGTCAGATTCTTTACCACTGAGCCTCCAGGGAAGCTCCTGTTACATATGTTTCATTTATTCATCTAATATCCATTGAACATCTACTTGTAAGCACTGTGATAAGTGTAAAGGATACAGAGGTGAATAAATAGACTTCACAATATATAATATTTTGTGAGTTTGGTTGGCATTAAGCAATCCTTGAGAATCTGACCAAGAACTGATGGTGTTTCTGGACCTGTGATGCTCAAAACTAGATCCTGGAATCCAGCATGCTGCGCCTGCCATCTCTGAGCAACCAACTGGTCTCTTTCAGAGGTCTTCATTTCCTTTTGCTAATTCCAATACTCATTCTGTCTGTATTTGTGAAGGGGAGTTTTATTTATTTAGCATCAATGAATATTATTATTTTAATACTGAAATGAATTTCAAAGAATAAAGTACAGACAAAAATGATCTGTTTCTAGACATTGTCTCTGTTTCTCTCTATATACATACACATACATATATATACATAATTTCAGAGACCATATATACATATGCATACGTGTGTGTATATATCTATGGCCTGAATATTTTTTCAAAGTAAACTGTGATGGCATACAATAAAGCAGTTTATGATGTATGAAATCGTTGCAATCAGATGATCATTTTCCTCACAAATCCTAAGATAAATATCTATAAAAGGAATGTTTTCATAAATTGTGTTGAAAAACTGGTGCTATCCATCTGGCAAAGATACACTTAACTCGAAGTCATACTTAAAAAGCCAACATACTTACCATATGTCTCAATAATTTTAAGGTAAAATCTACTTGAAACAAGATGTCTGGGACACATACACCATATCCAGTTGCCCAAAAGTTCATCTGTTAACCATTGTTCTGGCAGGGAGCATTGTTTTTTTAAAGTAGAGACTAGCTCAGTTTTGTAAAGCTCAACTTTTTTCTCTTCCATAAAAGACTGTTCAACATTGATAAACGTTAATCCTCTAAAAGCTTAAATTGTCTCCAACGTATAGTATTAAGGAAAAATATTCCAGGAAAAACTGTAATTACAGTTTACTTTATTTATACATGTAAAACTCTGAACAAATGAATATATTATTCCATGGAGACAAAGTGACTTTCCTTGAACAGGAACTATGCTCTGTTTGTTTACTTGGGCAATCTTTTATCAAGCGAAGCCATTTCATAATTCAATTCAGCCCTCTTGTGTACTTTGGTGAACTTTTTCCAGATTCTCTATTGCGATTCAGATCCTCATAAAGAAATTTGTATTGAAGTAATAATGTAAAATCACAAAAACTATGGCAACGAAGAGGTGAATTTATAGAGGAAGTATGTTTTAAAGCTTTGCTTTCTGCACTCTAGACTGGAATTAAATCCTATTATATCTCTATTTTCACATGAGTAAAACTTTGGTGTCTGTGTTATATGTTGTTTTTTTTTTTTAACCATAATTTTTAACTCAGTCATCTTCTTGACTAACTGAGTATAAGCATATAAGCTGCATTGTATTACCTTTCGGGAATGTTGGGAATACAAATTGAGTAATGTGTGTGAAAAAAGCTTTATGTTATCAGTTGGAAAGGAAGTCTTTAAGTTTATGTTATTTTTATTATGGAAAGACAAAGCTGTATTTGGTGATGGCAGTGGTGTTGGGGAGGGGATAGGGCCACCAGAGTCACTGTGATCAGGACTTCTGTCTGAAAGAACCTAGAAAACAGCATGATCAGATTTATTTCTTTTTCCCTTGGAGGTCCTGCTAGATCAGGAGGCTTCCCCAGTGGCTCAGCTCATAAAGAATCTGCCTGCATTATGGGAGACCTGGGTTCGATCCCTGGGTTGGGAAGATCCCCTGGAGAAGGGAACAGCTACCCACTCCAGTATTCTGACCTGGAGAATTAGTCCTATATAGTCCATGGGGTCACAAAGAGTCAGACACGACTGAGTGACTTTCACTTTCACTTTCCCCTGGAGGTCCTGCTAGATCTCCATGTTCATATCCAGACACTGAACCAGCAGGGAGTGCATAAACCTCCATAGGTGGGACTTCCCTGGCGGTCCAGTGGTTGATACTTCACGTTTCAATGCAAGGGTTGCGAGTTTGATTCCTGGTCAGGGAGTTAAGATCCCACATGCCTTGTGGCCAAAACACCAAAACAGGAAACAGAAGCAATATTGTAACAAATCCAGTACTTTTAAAATGGTCCACATAAAAAAAAAATCTTTAAAAAACTCCATAGTTCTGTGGTTAAAGAATGGAAATCAATGTAGTGGAAGCATTGATAGTACTTTTGTGAAAACGAGTATAGAATATTTTAACAGAGGAGACTAGGATGGAGAAATGAAGTTAGCACACCAAATAAATGTGTTATATAAGAACCACACACAAAGAAATATAATGTATTAGTTCACTCTGTTAATAAAATGAGAATGATTTAGGGAAGGTTTTTCTACCTCTCCTCTCCTCTCTCTCTTTTTTTTACTAATTACTGCTCCAAAGGCAAGTTTACAAATTGCCTTGAGAAAAAGTCCAAGCTCTTTTGTGGCTGCTGTGGTTTGATTACATGAATTTCATTCACCATGGTGATTTTTGTGTAATTTTGCCATTAGAAGGGAAGGCTTTTTACCTGGAGAAAGAAATCCACAAACCAATATAGCAATATTTGACAGAATGATCAAGTCTAATAATGATAAAAAATATAATTTCTATATAAAATTTTAGTATTTCACATTAAATTCCCATTAATGTCCCATAGTTTATTGTGGGATGTGCTAATGCTGAAGCACTAAGTCCATTTTCACTTGATGGGAAGGCATATGTTGTTTACCTTTACTGCTCTTTTTGGTGTTTCAGCCAAGATGGGTGGTATAATCCCCTTGTAAAAACCGAACAACCTATTGGAGAAATGAAAAGATTTATGTAAGTAAGGAGGGCTTCCCAGCTGGCACGGTCTCCTGCCAATGCAGGAGATGCAAGAGACGCAGGTTCAATCCCTGGCTCAGGAGGATCCCCTGGAAGAGGAAATGGCAACTCCCTCCAGTGTTCTTGCCTGGAAAATTCCATGGACAGAGGAGCCTGGCAGGCTACAGTCCATGGGGTTGCAAACAGCTGGACATGACTGAATGACTAAACAAGCACGCACATATAAGTAAGGGAATTAGGATGGATAAAGCAAGTTATCTTAAAATATTCCCAACTATTCAATACAGCTCATTAGTCATGAAATCTTCCTTTGTTTTAATGCTAACGTGGAGAGACTATGAATTCTACATTTATACGTTCTATGACATTCAGAAGAGGAATAAATGATGCTGAGACTGGAACCCCTTAGGTAAGCTGCTAAAGATAATCATGAGTTATACCTTAAAGATAAACTCAACCCTCCTTAATCTAAGGAATCTTCAATTTATTTTCTAAGTTGTGTGGTTGGTAGCCTTGAGCTCTTTACCATCTTGTATCTCTTTCCTGTGGACACCAAATGAAGTGAAGGCTACACCTGAGCCCACTAGACTAAGACTTCAGAGGCTAACCAGGTGACGAAACCCTCAATTTTAGCTTCACTAACATAGGAGAAACTAACAAACTATATGGCTGTGGAACTAGGGCTCCTAACCCTATCCCAAATCAGTCATATTTTTTTTTAACTTCCTTGATGGAGATGAAAGAAGGTCAGGGAGGGCTAATGACAGAGACATGTTCCTGACAGTAGAAGTATCAAGCTTTCCTGGAGGTGGTGCATGCTCACTCAGTTGTGTCTGACTCTGTGACGCTATGGACTGGAGCTCACCAAACTCTCCTGCTGATGGGCAATCTCACAGGGCATGGGACAGCTGTTGTTTTCAATATTGACATGTGGTCACATATTCAGACATTTTTAGGAAAAAAAAGAGTGAGTGTCATATATGCCTATAAGTTTTATAAAAAGTCACCATTTATTTCTCATTAAAATTTAAGATTCAAAATCTTAAATCTGTCTGCCCTGGAATTTACACACTCATATACACATATATATGCTATGACGGTATAAAAGTGAAAGTTGCTCAATCGTGTCTAACTCTGTGACCCCATGGACTATATAGTCCACAGAATTCTCCAGGCCAGAACACTGGAGTGGGTAGCCTTTCCTCGAGGGGATCTTCCAAACCCAGGGATCGAACCCAGGTCTCCCACACTGCACGTGGATTCTTTACCAGCTGAGCCACAAGGGAAGCCCAAGAATACTGGAATGAGTAGCCTATCCCTTCTCCAGCGGATCTTCCCAACCCAGGAATTGAACCGGGGTCTCCTGCATTGCAGGCGGATTCTTCATAAGCTGAATTATTAGGGAAGCCCCATGAGGGTATAGTGTAAATATATATATAGTATGAAAATATTTCAATAGGAAAGAATATTCTGCATTATTCTCTGAGATAATCAATTCCCCTGGTCAACCAGTAAGTGGCTACAGATAAAGGTAGGACTCAACCAGTCCCTATTTTAGGATAACCACTTAACATCCTAGAGAAGGCTGGAACTTCTCTGATTAACCCATCAAACTTTACTCCAGCACCCTTAAGTTGGCTTCTGCTTCTAGCTATGCTCTGGAACAAAAAAGTTAAGAGTTTATTCAGACTAACCCACTGTGGCACTCAATCCAACATGGCAACCTCTTGCTCTTCCTCAACACACTGGCTGACACAGTACCTTTCCATGAAGGGAGCAAAAGCCTCGTTTTACAGCTTCTAATTGTTAGTCCCTTGAGGGCTGGTGTTCCCTACAGTGCTTACCCCAGAGTCTTGTGCGTGTGTGTGCATCTGCACGTGTGTTTGTAAACAGGACACAAATATTTGCTAAGCTTACAGATTTTATGAAGAGAAAGAAAGGAATCAAATGGTCCCTTAATGTGGGCTTACTATGCCTGCTGTTTTTGACTTAATGAATAACACTAGCATTTGTGTTGATATACAGGAAGTAAAGCAGACGTGCTTTGAAGAACTATGAGAATTCATGAATTCCCCCACTTCCTTCCCATTTCAACTACTGAGGCCTGAAATTTACTTGTAAAATTTAAATACTCTTTCTAATTTGAATTTCATTATAAATTATTATATAATTTTCAGCATGAGAATGATTCTGCCTAGGTTTGATCTTCCTAAAAGATAAATGTGATTTTCTTGAATAGAAGTTCTATATTTATAATAAAAAACATTATTAGTTCTGTTCTTTTTGTTCTGTTTTTTTCACCCCTGGATGATTATGCCTGGTTATGGGGGGGGGAGCAGGGATGAAGAAGAACATTTAAGGACGGAAAGCTTCTGGAACAGAGTGTCCCTGTTAATAGATCTACTTGAAATCCCATGCAACAGAGAACAGATATAGGACGAACAGTAGCTCAGCTGGAGAAGAAAGATCTTAGTGACAAACATCTGATGAATTCTTCTGAAAAGTGAGCATGTAGGAAACAGATTAGACTTTTCTGTTTGTTTCCAGGTGGTAGAACTAGGGCCAACAGGTGGAAGCAACAGAGAAAGACACATTTTTGGCTCAGTAGGAGCTTGATACAAGGAAGTACTTCTAACAGTCAGACCTATCTAAACATAGAATGGACTCTCCTGAAAAGTGGTGTGTTCCCTTTGGAATGTGGTCAAGCAGTGTGGATGACCACTCATCATGGATGCCAGAGATGGATGTACACAACAATGGAAGGATTTGATGGCCCTCAAGGTTGGTTTACTCCAATCCTCAGATTTTGTTATTCTAAGAGAAAGAACAAAAAGACATGGAACAGCACATTTCTGAAGACAGACACTCCGAATTACTTTAAACTTTTGCCTAAAGTGGAGCACTACTTCGATAAAGGAGGACAGAAGTCTTACAGCAACGCAGAAGGTCTTCATTTTAAAAAATGATGAAAGAAAATGTTAAAAAGAGGTGTAAGGCAGGAGGGAAGAGAGGCAGTAGGGACAACCATAAGGATCTAATCTGAAAAGAGCTGGGAGGTCCAGAGCCCTCGGCTTCACGTTGGTGATGCTTCCGTGATGTGCGCGCGCTCTGTTCTGCTCTTTCATGTGCAGTCATCCCCTGCTCCCTCACCAGCTCCAGCCAGCTCGTCATCCTGAACTCTCTAATTGTGAATGAACAGCTTTAACGGGAAATTCTCAGGGACCATAGGCAGCATTTGCTGACAAACGAGAAGTGAGAATCATCTACTTCCTTGCATTATTTTTACAGTATATCCATGCAACAGTGGGTATCTATGGAATAGCCAGGCTGGCAACTCTTCTGTTGAGAACTGTCCCACCCAATTTTTTTAAACTACTAGAACCCATATATTAGTACAATATGATACTACTTGTAGGCAGTGGTTGATTGGGCAACTTGCTGAATGGATCCAAATGGGACTCCATTTCTTTGTTCCTGTTAATCTGATCCAAGTAGAGTTTTTCTCCAGGATTTTGGAATTGGAACTGAAAAGGTCAGCCTTGCTCTGTGTGGTTGAAGCTCTAAGATAATAAGGCTAGAATATTAACAGTAGTCATGTTTTCTGTCATTCAGGGAAAGTCAATGTGCAGTGATAAGAAAGAAGGAAGCCATCATTCAGGAAAACAAAGAAGCAAGATGCAGAAGTTCTGGTACTATAAGTGTGATTCTGCGGCCAGGATTTCTTTAAGCCTCGTTACATCTTGACCCTTCTTGAATACTGACATTTCCCTTTGCTTTTGATTCTTTGAGATACCCAGTAATATCTATAATAAATTCCTTAATTTACTTACAAACCAAAGTCCTGGATCCAGAAATTGGCCTCTACAGTCAAAGTGACTGTTGCTGTTCCTCCATGCTGTGGCCTCTCCAATGAAGAGCCTTTGGTCAGGTAAGCGTGACACTTGGGCCAATTCAAATAATAACACCCAAAATGTGAGCAATAATGCAAATCAAAACCACAATGAGCTACCATCTCACACCAGTCAGAATGGCCATCATTAACAAGTCTACAAATAACAAATGTTGGAGAGGATGTGGAGAAAAGGGAATCCTCCTACACTCTTGGTGGGGATGTAAATTCGTGCAGCCATTATGGAAAACAGTATGAAGGTTCCTCAAAAAAATAAAGATAGAGTTGCCATATGATCCAGCAGTATATCCAGACATACCTATAATTTGAAAAGATACATGCACCCCCATGTTCATAGCAGTACTATTTATAATAGCCAAGGCATGGGAACAACCTAAAAGTCCATCAACAGATGAACGGATAAAGAAGATGTGGTATACATATACAATGGAATATTATTTAGTCATAAAAGAGGATGAAATAATGCCATTTGCAGCTATATGGATGGACCTAGAGATTATCATACTAAGTGAAGTAAATCAGAAAGAGAAAGACAAATACCATATGATACTGTTTACATGTGGAATTGAAAATACGACACAAATGAACACATCTACAAAATGGAAACAGACTCATAGACAAAGAAAGCAGACTTGTGGCTGCCAAAGAGGAAAGGGGGTAAGCGACAGAAGTGCTGGGAGCTTGGGATTAGCAGGTGCAAACTGGTATGTGAAGGATGGATAAACAACATCTCACCGTATAGCACAGGGATCTGTATTCAATACCCTGTGATAAGCCAGAATGGAAAAGAATAAGAAAACAAATATATGTAACTGAGTCACTATGCTGTACAGTAGAAATGTAAAACAACTATACTTCAACAATTTTTTTTTTTAAAGTCTGAGCAAGAGAATGTGGGCAAGGCCTTAAGCTGATGACTTATTTTTTTGACTTGATTGATAATTACTGGGAGTTTTCCGAGTGTAAAAGTATGACATACAGATCCTAAAAAACAAAAAGGACTGGTAATATCTTGTGAAGAAGATACTCTTTCTGGCTAAAAAAACTGATGTTTATATTCACATGCACTGTTCATTCTGCCAATTTTTTTTTCTGTGCTCATGTAGTGTTGGCTTGAAATACAGGGCATGTAGCTTATCAGGACAATAAGCAAGGAAGTTAAGAGATTTGCAACACTCATATCAACATGCTTCAACCTGCTTACTTCTCAAGAACCAGATTGACACATTTCATCTACTCCCTGAATGAATGGAAAGTGAGATTCTAATGTCTGCTGAGAAGACAGTAAAGCCACTACTGTGGTTTTAAGTTTTGACCCACATCAAGCCAACTGGGGAACTCTGTGGAAGAGACACAAGAACCAGTTCAAGACCTCCTATAAAACTGCACTATGAACTGTTTGGAAGACCTCATATTTTGTTTCTCAAAGTTGTTACTTCTAAAAATTATGAGTTCGATGTTAACTACCCTGTGTAGGAATATGCTAACTTGGATGTGTATCAACTTTTATTAATACTATTATAAGTAAAAATAGTCAAATTTGGTGAATGCCTAATGTGGACTTGCTACTCTGTTAAGAATAAGTATATGAAGGCATATGGACATATTTTAATCTCATTCAACTCTCACAACAATCCTTCCTTTGAAGCAGGAATGATTATTTTCTTCATATTGTAGATGAAGCCTGTCCTCACAGTCTCTTGTCCTTGTCCACAGTCTTCAGTGCTTGTCCACTGAGGTGTAGAGGTATCGCAGTTTTTCTTAAAATAAAACTATTTTTACAAGCACATTTGAAAAGTCAAGTTATTTCTATTGCAAAAATGTCTTGTCATGTCTTATTTTAGGAGAAGCAGTTAAAAATCAGATTTCTATTCCGCTTCCATTCTCTTTTAAAGTAATATGCAACATTTCCTGCACAACTGATAGATCTGGGCTGAGATGAACAAGATCATTTTCTGGAAAAACTTTTGGGATGTTTATAAAATATTTCCTAGGTGAATCAGATGAGAAAAAAACTTAGGCTCTAGGATAAACTTTTTCCCCATAAGATACAGTTTTGCTCTTAAGACAAATATCAGGATAATTCTGTGTGGGAAAAGACAACGCATAGTTTAGTAATATGATAAAACAATGAAATATTCATACTAGATATTAAAATAAAAATAGTTGTTGTCCAAAAAGTCAGTGGGGAGCACTTTTAGCTGTTGATTTAACAGATACCCTCCTCAACAGTCTTTGTTCCTAGAGGTGCAGGTATTCACCATTCCCTCCACTTTGGGAAGAGAGCCCTTTGCCAGTCCAGGGGGTAAAGCAGAGTTCTTCAAGCCAATCATGGTGGTCCCATTCCCTTCCTAGCAAGGAGGTTAAACATGGACATACAACTCAAACCTAGCCCCTTGGACCAGCAAAGAGGGAGGGATGCATGCTGGAAGTCTTGAATTTCTAGCCTAAGGAAAAGAGTACATGGGGAAAAACGACCCTCTTTTTCACTAAATGTTGTCCGTGCTGCATGATATCCCTGTGTACTGTGGTCAAGTGAAATATCACTGCCTGCAAGCTGAGGATGTCCAGCAAAAAGAAAAGACCTTGACCTTGATGACATCATCAGACTGCTCAATGAACCAATCCTGGCATCCTACCTCCAGATGTCTGGTTACATGAAATTAAAAATAAACCTTTACTATTTGAGCGCTTTCAGTTGTATCTTCTGTTAACCCACAGCTAAAAGCATTCTGATACAAATAGCTTTAACATTTGTATTTTTGAAAAAGTCCCAAATTCTTAAATCATAATATAATGAAGATAGTTGTTAAATGTTAAGCAAAGCACTTAGAAGGAGACTGTGAAAACCATTTTTAAAATGTTTTTAGTTTATTTCTTTCAGGAACCATATCATATACTAAAACTCTACCCCATTATAATGATTACATATGAGAAACCACCACACCAAAGACAGAACGTGGAAAAGTTCACAGGCAAAAATGAGGATGGGGTTCCAGTTTTTCGAAACCATTAGATCATGATGGTTCACATCCTGATTGAGAGTTGTTATTCAGGAATATAAGTACACAAAGAGTATTACAACATTGGATCACATTTGTTTTTAATTGTATGATCAAAACAGGCCTTGTGTTACTTATGTACATCTATAAAGTGAAGATCAAAACTGCACTGCACGTGTTCTTCTCAAAGACATAGCTCACACATAGCTTATTTGAAATACAGATTTATGCCAAGCCCCACAAAATAATTTTATCCCTCATTTCCCCCACCACTTTTTTAAACTGTGAAGTTATTTAACATATTGGGTGGCTCCAAGGTCGTAGACAAGCCAATAAAAAGATGTTGATTGTACAAATAAAGGAAATGCAGAATTTTCTTTGAGTTCCAGTTGGTGGTTCATTTACAAACCCTGGAGGAAGCCTTCCTGCTGTCTCTCATTAGTAGGGACCAATCTTAGGTTACCTTCTTTGGGGCCCAAACTTTAGAATCCCTGCCCCCCAAGGAGACCAGATAGATCCTTAATGAAACATCTTGTACCTGACAACATCTTTAGTCCATTTGGATGGATGAAAAAAGTTACCTGCTTTAAGTCAGCTACTGAAATCTGAAGACTTTGTGGTTAATAGTGGGTAGACAGGACAGGGCTTAACATTCTCAAAATTCAACCCAGGTAAAGAAGCCAGAAAGGAATGGAAAAATGACATGTCCCTTCTGCCCCTCCTTTTTTTCCCTCTGAGTCACCTCCTTGTTGGTTTTGCTGTTATTTTTCTAATTTAGTATGTAGAAATGTTTGTTTGGAAGTAATTTGTACTGTAGAGCTGGACTACTCCTATAGGCAGGCTGGGAAATTTTTGAAGTTGCTAGCCTGGTAAACAGGATTTTGGCCTTAGAAGCCACAACATGGAATCTTTTCTTCTTTGCAGCTCCCAAGGAGAAAGGGAAACAGCACAACTGCTTCACCAGTGACCTTTAGAGGGAGTCATACCACGTTGTCCATCAGAAAAGTGATCAACTCAACTGGTAGATTACTCAACCAGTTGATTATAAAACTCAACTGGTAGATTACTGAGAAATGAGTATAAGGAAATGGTGAATAAATTATCTTCCCTCCTAAGAGAGGAAAAGATCACTGTACAAATCTGCTGCCTGGGGACACCAGGCTTTCCCTGGTTGTTGGAGAGGAAGGGTTTTGGGGGGTCCAAACTGCTGAGATTCATAATTTGGCCCAGCAGCCAGGATAGCAGTGCACCTCATCCAAGCCTGAAAAGGCCAATTAAAGAAATGACTTCAAAGTTGAAAAGCCATTTTCAAAGCCACCTGCAGCATACTCACATGCAGCAAGAGACGGATGTTTTCACCTGGATTCCACTTCTTTGCCAAAAACCTGGCATTCAGTAAAAGTCCAGAGCAGCAATAATACTCATCGGTGAAGCATGAAATAGGAGAGACAGGGAAAGTGACACCAGATCCCCAGTTGGGGAAATTGGAAAGCATTAACGTGTCTGTGTACCTAACAGAGCACAATTACTACATTTTACTTCGTTTCAACAGTCAGGACCTAACTGAACATCACCATTCAGTTCTGTTCTGGGCAACGATCCAAGCTCATCTTTGGTACAGTTGATTTTGAAGCCTTACAGTCAATCATATCTTCACAATTTGTTCTTCTTTCAGGCTTCAGGCATCCTCCTGATTTCCATTTCTTGTTTGGAAGTCTTGAGTCATCTGTTCTGGCAACATGACCAACCCAAATCAGTCATTTTCTCCAAATTATATTGAAATAGGGATCTTGCTAGTTTGTTTTCTTCCTCCCCCCTTCTTTCACATAATTTCCCCTTTAAGGATCTTCTAATACAAAGCTGATTGAAGGCATACAATATCCTCTTTCTTTTGCTGTTGTCAAATCCAAGTTTCTTACCCACATGCTATAGCTCTGTAATTAAAACAATGAGGGTGGCACTCAGCCCTGGGTTATGAGGGCATGGCTTCCATCACTCGATGGGTCCCGTCTCCCAGGGCAGAATTTTGGCCTCGGCACTACACCTTTAGGGCAGAATTCTGACATCATTTACGCTCTGCAAGTCTCAGCGGTTCACAGAATCCAAATGAAAGACTGCAGTTCCATGGCTCTGTTATTTGAATTATGTAGAATCTGCAATCTGAAGTTCTCGAAATTGCATGCATCTTAGGGCCATTTTCAATTAGGCAAAGGAGAGAGGGAAAACTAGATAGCCTTCAAAGGAGAAGGAAAACAGCTTACAAAGAGTAAGTGACACAGATTCTTCTTTCAGAAGCAGCAACCGAACTTTGAAGAAGGGCAGGAAGCATAAAGAAAGTTTCAGCTAAGATTCTAACATAAAACTCAAGAAACTTTCCCTTGCTTCAACTCATATCAGGTCTCTGGGCACAAACAATATAGTTATTATTTTTCATTACAGAGAATTAAGTGAACTGAGTTTCTGCATATGGTCCTTGGATCTATTTGTTACCCCAAACCATACCACTTTCATTACACGCTATACGGAGGAATTCTTTAAAAGTTTTCCTCAACACACGTTTTTAACTGAACTTTCAGTATGATTTTACCACCACAATTAAACTTTGCTGATGGGTCTGAAATAAACTACAACCTTGATTTTCTAAGATACGAAAAATTAGTTTAGCTGTCAGTATCATTTAGGAGGTAGGTCCATGGCTCCATTCCCTGGAAAGTTGGCAGGATGCTCAATGCACCAAGCATATTGCACAGGGAAGGCATTAGTGTGATATAAGAACCAGAACCCTGATAGAAAACGCTAAGGAAAGAAAGAGCAAAAAAGATATTTGAGAAGCAACTAATATGTAAATAATATGGGTAGAATGTGGTATTAGTTGCTGCATTAATCTATAAGTAAAGAGACTTATTTAGAACTGAATATGCAAAAAGTACAGTAATTTTCAGTGACAGCAGATTACCTTGCTTATAAAGATGAATGCATTTCCACTAGAAAATAAGAATCATGTAAGAGCAGTCTTTCACTCATGTGGATGGTAACTCTGAGAGAAAAAACTCAAAAAAAAAAAAAGAAAAGAAAACCAAAACAACTCTATTTCTTGGACAGGGACTGAAAACCAGGAAAAAGGACCTGACTGTGGAGTCAAAAGTTCCTTTGCCAGCCAGTTCCCTGTTCTCTGCTGAAGAAATTCCTTCTCCATTCTAGTCACCCCAACCTCTCACCAATCCCCCTTTTCTTATTTCCTCTGTTCTAATTTCTGTTGTTCCCACTCAAGAAGTCATCATTCATTTATTCACTCACTTATTCTTTCTGTATATTTTGTTCCAAGCACTAAGCTAAGCACCTTTTTCTGGGGTCAAATGTTAATAACAGAGTAGTTCCACTGTCCCCAAATCAAGTAAGACCTTAACTTTATCCAGGAAGCCTTCTCTGAGATGGTAGACAAAAATCTTGATATTGTACCTGCTGGCAATATTTGACCAAGATGTTGTCTTCATACATGCTTGGCACATAGCAACATGCAGATAACATTATATTGAATACACTGACATTCAAATAAGAAATGTATATACTTATGCATATATGTCTATACATATCGTGCATGTGTGCTCAATTGCTAAGTTGTGTCCAACTCTTCAGCAACCCCATGGACTGTAGCCTACCAGGCGCCTCTGTCCATGGGATTTCCCAGGCAAGAATACTAGAGAGGGTTGCCATTTCCTTCTCCAGGGGATCTTCCTGACCCAGAGATAGAAACTGCATCTCCTGCATTGGCAGGCAGATTCTTTACCACTGAGCCACCTGGTAAAACCATGTATATACATTTACATAGAGTATATATATATATAGTCCATATTCACAGACATGACTCGGTATCCATATAAATAGTCTGAATGACTCGCATATTTTTAACAAGAGTATGTATTATTCACATGATTACCATATTTAATCCAGGTAATAAATTGTTTGACAATGGTCACTCCTGTTCTTTATCACCAACCTCTAGCATTTAGCATTCATTTGAGTCTACCTGTTTTTTTGAGTCTACCTGTCAGGAAAGGCAATGTGATGTACTGGGCAGGAATGAGGGCCTGCCCTCATTCCCAAATGGAGACACACTCCTTGGGTTGGAATTCTAGGTCAATCATGTGTTAGCTGTTTATGTAGCATGAAAAACTGTTGGCACAAAAGGTGAGTAAATTAATTCCAAAAGATAACTGCCAGAATAGAGATTTTTTAAATGCCAGCTCCCTCTACAATTGCTTATGGAACTAAGTTAGTACATTGTTGTAAGTTGCCTGATATTATAGCTTGGTCTAGCTGAAAGGTTGCATATGACCACAGCTGGGGCAAAAAGCCTCAGAATTCAGAGATGTCCTTTCCAAATGGAACCTTACTTAAGTGTGTGACCTAGGGCCTCAGGAATTCACACCCTATTGTGGAATTCTGCCACAACCAATGCATACATGTTTGAGACCAGAGATGCTGGGCACTAAGTAGGCTGCTCCTAAAGTAAAAGTCATATTTGGAAATGCATTAACTGTTTTTGAAAGCCGCTCAGTTGTATCCAACTCTTTGTGATCCCATGGACTATACAGTCCATGGAATTCTCCAGGCCAGAATACTGGAGTGGGTAGCCTTTCTCTTCTCCAGGGGATCTTCCCAACCCAGGGATAGAACCCAGGACTCTAGCATTGCAGGCTGATTCTTTACTAGCTGAGCCACAACGGAAGCATTAACTGTTTTTAGTCACCAGTTATTACAGTAGGCTCCAGATTAATTTTTTGAGGTGCCCCCTAGTGGTACCAGAGTTAAATGCAACTCAACAGCTGTCCAACCCTCGATGTTGCTGTTCAGTCCCTACATGGTGTCCCACTCTTTAGTGGCCCGATGGACTACAGCACACCAGGCTCCTCTGCCCTCCACCATCTCCCAGACTTTGCTCAGATTCATGTCCACTGAGTCGGTGGTGCTCTCTAAGCATCTAATCCTCTGCCGCCCTCTTCCTCCTGCCTTCAATCTTTCCCAGCATCAGGGTCTTTTCCAATGAGTTGGCTCTTCCCATCAGGTGGTCAAAGTATTGGAGCTTCAGCTTCAGCATCAGTCCTCCCAGTGAATATTAAGGACTGATTTCCTTGAGGATTGACTGGCTTGATCTCCTTGTAATCCAAGGGAGTCTTCTCCAGCACCGCAATTTGAAAGCATCAGTTCTTCGGTGCTCAGCCTTCTTTATGGTCCAACTCTCACATCTGTAAATGACTACTGGAAAAAAACATAGCTTTGACTCTATGGACCTTTTTCAGCAAATTGATGTTTCTGTTATTTATTTATTTATTTTTTAGTTTTAAAAGACTTTATGTTTTATTGGGTATAGCTGATTTTTTTTTCATTTATTTTTATTAGTTGGAGAATAATTACTTTACAATATTGTAGTGGTTTTTGCCATACATTGACATGAATCAATGACATGAATCAGCCATGGATTTACATGTGTTCCTCATCCCAATCCCTGTTTCTGTTTTTTAATACACTGTCTACATTTGTCATAGTTTTCCTTCCAAGGAGCAAGCGTCTTTTAATTTCATGGCTGCAGTCACCGTCTGCAGTGATTTTGAAGCCCAAGAAAATAAAATCTGTCACTGCTTCCAATTTTCACCCTTCTATCTGTCATGAAGTGATGGGACCAAATGCCCATTTGGTTTTTGATCTTAGTTTTTTTTTAATATTGAGTTTTAAGCCGACTTTTTCACTCCCCTCCTTCACTCTCATCAAGAGGTCTTTAGTTCCTCTTCACTTTCTGCCATTAGAGTGGTATCATCTGCATATCTCAGGTTGTTGATTTTTCTCCTGGCAATCTTAATTCCAGCTTGTGATTCATCCAGCCTGACATTTCTCATAGAAGTTAAATAAGCAGGGTGACAATATACAGCCTTGTTGTACTCCTTTCTCAATTTGGAAACAGTCAGTTGTTCTATGTCCCAACCCTACCAAAGAACAAAGCCTTGGACCAGAGCATTTTGTAGGTTATAAATCATAGTCTGATCTAGCAGACTTTCAGTTCATCAGATGAGGCTCCAAAGGAACAGTATTTTAACAGCTTGGACTGCTCATGGAATTGAGATTACTGACAGAAACTTTAGACACAAAATCAGCAATGACTGTGCTTGATGCTTTACAAAATCATCCCATTCAACTCTACACGAAAGAGATTCTGCTCTTTTCCATTTTATAGAGAAGGACACAGAGACTTAATGAAGTTAAGCAACTTTCCTACTAGTCAAACAGCTTGTAGTACTCTTGCCTGGAAAATCCCACGGACAGAGGAGCCTTATGGGCTATAGTCCACGGGGTCACAGAGTCGGACACAAAACCACCAAGTGGGAGAGTTGTTATAAGAATGAAAGTCTACTGGAATCTAAACAGTCCGCCTTTGGATGTTGTGCTCGCTTCCCTGTGTCCTCAGGCAGCGAGGACTCCCAGTGTCCGCAGAGTCAGAGTCAGGTCAGGGAGAAACGTCATTCCATCCCCTGGCCCTCACGCTCCTCTGCGCCTGTGTCTCCAGTGCTTGGGCCCCAGGTGCTGCCTGGTTTCTGAGAAGGGCTAAAGTGAGGGGTTTTGAACAAAGGAACAGATGAGCCAGAGTTTACAGCCCCTTTTGTCGTCCACAGTCCTCTGCACCAGTTTTTTTCAAAAGGGCCTGAGTTCTCACTTGCTTGATTTAAACACAAGATGAATGGGCAGTAACCGAACTTTCTGGATTTACTTTATGGATGTCCACAGTCTTCCAGGTCACTTTGAAAAGTTGTTTCCTTCCTATCACATTATTATCAGTGAATAGTGAAGGGTTAACTATTTTCCTAACTAACTCTTTCAGTCAATGTTCTAGAAAACTACAAGTTGGATAAAGTACATAGAATTTAAGACATTTGAGAAACAGTGCAGAAGCCAACCCTGGGGCTTAGTTTCTGGACCTCATCTATCTCTCCCTGGTGATTTCATCCAGCCATATGACTTTAATTACCATCCTTACGCTGTTAACTGCCATCCATCTCCAGTTCATCCAGTCACCTAGTCAACACCTCCACTTGAATATCTAGGAGGCATCTCATAATTAGCATGTTCAAAAGAAACTCCTGATTCTGCCTCCACAGACTTGCTCCACCCACAATATTTTCCAAATCACTTCACGGTAAGTCCATCTTTTCAGTCACGCGGGCCAGAAACTCCGAAAGCACATTTGAGTTCTGTCTTTCTCTTACTCATCTCTATTACACTGGCCCAAGCCAGAATCATATTGCGTTTGAACCTTTGTGCTAGTCTCCTAACTAGTTTCTCTACACTCTATATCCTCAAAGCAATGACAGAATAGTCCCATTAGGATAAAAGGCAGGTCATGTCACTCCTTCGCTCCCATCCTGCAAGTGTCCGCCCATCTCCCTCAGAGCAAAATGAAAATCCCTTCAAAGGCCCCAGACAGTCTGCTCCTACACACTGAGTCACACGTTTCACCTCATCTGCTATGCCTTCCTTGGCTCACGCCCCTCCAGCCCCACTGACCTTAATCCTCAGAGCAGGCATGATCCTACTCCAGGGTTTTTACATTTGCAGCATCTCATCTGAGATCCTCTCCCCCACTTATCCCCATGTCTCACTCCTCACTTCCTTAAACTACACAGATGTTACAGTCTCAGTGAGGCTTGACCTCACCTCTCTTCTCTTTATTGATAAAATTGCAACACCCTCACTGGAACACTACCTATTCTTTTGGCCTGCTTTATTTTTCTTTATTGAATTTACCCCTTTCAAACATGTTTATAGCTTATCTGCTTGTTTTATTTACTGCCTGTCGCTCCTACCAAGACACCAGCTTCATGAGGATAGGGCAGGTATTTTGTCTATTTGCTGATGTATCCCCCAGTTTAATACGGGAACTGACATATAACAGGTGCTCAGTAAATAATTGTTGAATGAAAGAATAAATGCATTATATTCCTCCTGACCAGTGTGGTGATGTTGTGAATAGAAAACTGGACCTGGCATTTTGAACTATTTCAAGATCAATCTTCTTTTTTCATTAATTTTTATTGGAGTATAGGTACTTTACAATGTTGTCAGTTTCTTCTGTACAGAAAAATGAAGCATTCATACATATACATATATTCCCTCACTTTTGGATTTCCTTCCCAGTCAGGTTACCACAGTGCATTCAGTAGAGTTTCCCGAGCTATACAGTATATTATCTTTATACACAATATCAGTAGTGTATATGTGTTAATCCCAATCTCCCACTTCCTCCAACTCTCTTCTCCCTTGGTATCCATACATTTTTAATCTACACCCATGTCTCTATTTCTGCTTTGCAAACAAGGTCACCTATACCATTTTTCCAGATTCCACATATATGTGTTAATATGTGATATTTGTTTTTCTCTTTCTGACTTACTTCACTCTTACTTCATTCTCTAGGTCCATCCATATTTCTACAAGTGACCCAATTTCATTCCTTTTTATGGCCGAGTAATATTTCATTGTATATATGTATCCTAGTTTCTTTATCCATACCTCTGTTGATGGACATTTAGGTTGCTTCCATGTCCTGGCTATTGTAAATAGTGCTGCAATGAACATTGGGGTGCACGTATCTTTTCCAAGATCAATCTCTTTCACTCTCCGACCAAATGCCAATTCTTCCCTGTTTCTTTGGAGTCACTTAGACTTCACCAAAGAGCTTCCCTGGTGGCTCAGATGGTAAAGAATCTGCCTGCAGTGTGGGAGACCTGGGTTCGGTCTCTGGGTTGGGAAGATCCCCTGGAGGAGGGAATTATGCACTCCAGTATTCTTGCCTGGAGAGTCCCCATAGACAGAGGAGCCTGGTGGGCTGCAGTCCATGGGATCACAAAGAGTTGGACATGACTGAGCGACTAAGCACAGCATAGACTTCACCAAAATGGGTATCAAAGAGGAATGTTTTGGGCATTTGAACTAGTGAACATGAATAGAAGTCACGAAATAGTAACTGAGGAAGCCTAGATTTCATGTGAGTTATTATCCCTCATCAGCTTGTAAGCCATGATAGCAAATGGTAATTTTACCCACCAAACCCACCAAACCTGTCATCACTCTCCGTGCTGGCAGGACCTAATTCTAGGGTTCACACCTCTGAGGCCATGTGCCCATGGAAAAGGAACTCTCTCCAACCTTGCTATGATGGAGTAAATCATCTGGTCTTATTCTCCTGGCTTGTAATAGTATGAGACATGAGCATGCAACTTAATTTTAGCCAATAAAACTTTAGGGGGCTTTTGAGAGAGGATTTTTTTCCCCTTCCTGAAAAAAAAAAAAAGGATTCTTGTGTCTCACCTCTTAAAATTTGGATTTGGTAGGTCTGAGTGGAGGTTCAGGTATTTGAATTTTTAATACCACCCCCAATTCTGATGCAGAAGGTCCAGAAACTACATATTGAAAAATAGAAAGAAAAAAAAAAAAACAACTTTCCTATAAGATTAATGACCTGGGGCTGTTCTTACCCAGTTATCTGTTAGGAAGCCAGCCAAATACTCATTTCCATTATCAGGTAATTCCCCCAGGAAGGTCATGAAATCATCCTCACTTTCCTCTACTTTCGGGTCTAGAATGTACTCATTTTGTGAGCCAAAGACTGTTAATTGCAGGTGTGCTCCATCTCTGGCCTCCAACACCAGGAAGCTACAGATATTTTTACCATCAGTGACAGCTAAATAGGGGACCAACTTGCGTTCTCTCCAAGATATGCTTAGTTTAGAGGAACTTTGTTCTTACCTCGGTTTCCTCTTTGGTTTATTTAGGAACAACACTGAGACATTCAAAAAGCAGATTATTATCTTACCCACATCTTTTCAGAAGAGATTAATATTTCATTCCACCTCCCACAAGACCTGCAGAAATCTTGGTTGGCAAAAGCATGTTTCACTGATTAAATATGAGAACAAAATTCAAATGAGGGTACTTTACTTTCATTCCCAAATAGTAATGCACTCTGTAGAACAGGTACAACAGGAAGTAGCCCCTGGTGTAAAGCAAGCAGGACCACACCTATGGCTGTTTCAGCTGAAGAATGTAGGAAAATGCTTTCCTTATGCTTTAGGGAATGAACCAACAAAGAATGCAGGCTTCTCTGGGTTTTGCAGGGAACTGATTTTGAGAGAAGCGACATTGCATGGAGAGTGGGGCTACAGATTTAGCTTCTAAGTTGATTACTTACTTGAAGAAAAAACTTGTGAATTACTCAGCTGGTAAAGAACCCGCCTGCAAAGCAGGAGACCTTAGTTCGATTCCTGGGTCAGGAAGATCCACTGGCGAAGGAATAGGCTACCCACTTCAGTATTCTTGGGCTTCCCTTGAGGCTCAGCTGGTAAAGAATCCACCTGCAATGTGGGACACCTGGGTTCCATCCCTGGGTTGGGAAGATACCCTGGAGAAGGGAAAGGCTATGCACTCCAGTATTGTGGCCTGGAGAATTCCGTGGACTGTATAGTCCATGGGGTCGAAAAGAGTCACACATGACTGAGTGACTTTCACTTCACTTGATGTTTATATTTTCCATCAAAGCCTTGATGTTTATAATTCACACTAAAGCCACTAAGTGTCTGGAGCTCTTTCGTCCCAAAGAGTTACATATCTTTTCAGTTCAGTTCAGTTCAGTTGCTCAGTCGTGTCCATGACCCTGCGACCCCACGGACTGCAGCATGCCAGGCCTCCCTGTCCATCACCAACTCACAGAGTTTACTCAAACTCATGTCCATTGAGTCGATGATGCCATCCAACCATCTCATCCTCTGTTGTCCCCTCCTCCTTCTGCCTTCAATCTTTCCCAGCATCAAGGTCTTTTCTAATGAGTCAGTTCTTCACATCAGGTGGCCAAAGTATTGGAGTTTGAGCTTCAGCATCAGTCCTTCCAATGAATATCAGGACTGATTTCCTTTAGGATGGACTGATTGGATCTCCTTGCTGTCCAAGGGACTCTGAAGAGTCTTCTCCAACACCACAGTTAAAAAGCATCAATTCTTCAGCGCTCAGCTTTCTTTATAGTCCAACTCTCATATCCATACATGACTACTGGAAAAACCATAGCTTTGACTAGACGGACTTTTGTTGGCAAAGTCATGTCTCTGCTTTTTAACATGCTGTCTAGGTTGATTATAACTTTTCTTCCAAGGAGCAAGCAAGTTAAAAGGAGCAGCAAATTAAAACCAAGTCTTCTAATTTCATGACTGCAATCACCATCTGCAGTGATTTTGGAGCCCAAGAAAAGAAAGTCTTTCACTGTTTCCATTGTTTACCCATTTATTTGAAATGAGGTGGTGGGACCAGATGCCATGATCTTAGTTTTTGAATGTTGAGTTTTAAGCCAAACTTTTCACTCTCTCTTTCACTTTCAACAAGAGGCTCTTTAGTTCTTCGGTTTCTGCCATAAGGGTGGAGTCATCTGCATATTTGAGGCTATTGATATTTCTCCTGGCCATCTTGATTCCAGCTTGTGCTTCTTCCAGCCCAGCATTTCTCATGATGTACTCTGCATATAAGTTAAATAAACAGGATGACAATATACAGCCTTGATGTACTCCTTTTCCTATTTGGAACTAGTCTGTTGTTCCATGTCCAGTTCTAACTGTTGCTTCCTGATCTGCATACAGATGTCTCAAGAGGCAGGTCAGGTGGTCTGGTATGCCCATTTCTTGAAGAATTTTCCAGAGTTTGTCGTGGTCCAAACAGTCAAAGGCTTTGGCATAGTCAAAAAAACAGAAATAGATGTTTTTCTGGAACTCTCTTGCTTTTTCGATGATCCAACGGATGTTGGCAATTTGACATCTGGTTCCTCTGTCTTTTCTAAAACCAGCTTGAACATCTGGAAGTTCACGGTTCAAGTACTGTTGAAGGCTGGCTTGGAGAATTTTGAGCATTACTTTCCTAGCATGTGAGATGAGTGCAATTGTATGGTAGTTTGAGCATTCTTTGGCATTGTCTTTCTTTGGGATTGGAATGAAAACTGACCTTTTCCAGTCCTGTGGCCACTGCTGAGTTTTCCAAATTTGCTGGCATATTGAGTACAGCACTTCCACGGCATCATCTTTTCAGATTTGAAATAGCTCAACTGGAATTCCATCACCTCCACTAGCTATGTTTGTAGTGATGCTTCCTAAGGCCCACTTGACTTCGCATTCCAGGATGTCTGGTTCTAGCTGGTTCTAGGTTGGTGATCACACCATCGTGATTATCTGGGTCATGAAGATCTTTTTTACATAGTTCTTTAGTATATTCTTGTCACCTCTTCTTAATATCTTCTGCTTCTGTTAGGTCCATACCATTTCTGTCCTTTATTGTGCCCATCTTTGCATGAAATATTCCCTTGGTATCTCTAATTTTCTTGAAGGGATCTCTAGACTTTCCCATTCTATTTTTTTCCTCTATTTCTTTCCATTGATCACTGAGGAATTTTATTTACCAGTTATCATTTTTTTACTATCATTTTATTTACTATTTATCATTTTCAAGACCATTCACTTATTTATCAGCAAGTATTTCTTGAATACCTACTATATGCCTAGTACTATTACCAACAGTACATGGAATTTGGTCATTGAAATAGGAAACATGCTATAATTTTATCAAATATCAAACACATGAGACAGAGAGATCCATTTTCCAAGGAACACTGAATAATGGAAAGGTGACATTGACTATTATCTCAGGCAAAAAATTGAGTTCTTGAATATTAATCTGAGTTCTGTATATGGGGGTTGTATTTTTATCTCGTGTAAATCCATCTTTTCATTCATTCAACAAATAATTGAGTGTCTGTTATGTTCCAGTCACGGCTCTCTGGGTTAGAGATAAGGCAGTGAACAGGTCAGATACAATTCTCAGACTCACAGAGCCTATGCCCTATTGAGGGTGCAAGACAATGAATAGGCAACAGACAAATGAACAAAATGACATCAAATCAACATCACTAATCATTAGAGAAATGCAAATCAAAACTACAGTGAGATACCACTTCACACCCACTAGGATGGCTGTTACAAAAAAAGCCTGAAAATAGCAAGTCTTAGGGAGGATGCAGAGTAACTGGAACTTTGTACATTATTAATGGGAGTAAAATGGTGCAGCCACGGCAGGGAACAGCATTAGCTTTTTCTTCATAAAAGTTAAATACAGATTTGTCATATGATCAAGCAATTCCACCTCTGGATTTAAACCCAAGGAATTGCTAGCAGAGACTCAAACAACCATTTGTATACCAATGTCCACAGCAGCTTTTTTATTTACAAGGGCCCAAATATTTATCAATAGATGAATGGACAAACAAAATGTAGTATATACATACAATGGAATATAATTCAACGCTATAAAGGGAGCAAATTCTGATACATGAGACAACATGGATGAATTGAGGATATTATTATGCTAACTGTAGCCAGACACAAAAAGCATTAAGTACTGTTATGATTCCACTTATATGAGATACCTAGAGTGGTCAGATTCATAGAGACAAAAAACAGACAGGTAGTTCCCAGGGACCAGGGAATGCGGGGAATGGGGAGTTAGTATTTAACGGGCAGAGTGTTACATCTGCAATATAAGAAGGGTTATAGAGATAGATGGTGGTAATGGCTGTGCAGTAATATGACTATACCTAATGTTGCTGAAATATACACTTAAGTGTGATTAAAATAGCAGACTTTATATTATGGATATTTTACCACAGTAAAAACATGATGCCAGAGAGTAGAAAGTTACAAAGAAAGTAAAACGGGAGGGTAACTGGTTACTCTATGGAATGGAAGGAGGCTACTGATTCTGGATTATTTACCACTGAACCACCAGGGAAGCCCAAGGTTTTGCTTTACTCTTCACGTAATCATGGAAGAAGCCCTGATTTCCAACGTAGTCTCTTGGGATGTTCTAAAAACTAATTTTAAAAATAGTTCCTGCTCTTTAGAGTCATTTATATCCCTACAGGGAACTTCATGCATAGGAATTATACACTGTGATGGCACTGAAGATTTAAAACCAAATAACTAGGGAAGACCCTCCAGAAGCAAAGCTAATGTTGAGTATGGAATTACCGAACCACAGCATCTGGACTAGAAAGGACCCTTCAGAGTCATTAGTATTCTCTTCTGAAGTTGGAGTTCTCGCTATAATGTCCCTGCTAAGTCATCATCCAACTTTGGATTAGGCACCTCTAAATGACATTACTTTGCCAACAAAGGTCCGTCTAGTCAAAACTATGGTTTTTCCAGTAGTCATGTATGGATATGAGAGTTGGACTATAAAGAAAGCTGAGGGTCAAAGAATTGATGCTTTTGAACTGTGGTGGTGGAAAGGACTCTTGAGAGTCCCTCAGCCAGCAAGGAGATTCAACCAGTCCATCCTAAAGGAGATCAGTCCTAAATATTCATTGAAAGGACTGATGCTGAGGCTGAAACTCTAATACTTTGGCCACCTGATGCAAAGAACTGACTCATTAGAAAAGACCGTGATCCTAGGAAAGATTGAAGGCAGAAGGAGGAGGGGACGACAGAGGATGAGGACTCACTTAATGGATATGAGTTTGAGTAAACTCTGTGAGTTGGTGATGGACAGGGAGGCCTGGCGCGCTGCGGTCCATGGGATTACAAAGAGTCAGACATGTTTGAGCAACTGAACTGAACTGAAATGCCAGGATCCTATATCCTTTCAGAGTGTCCATCTGATCCTGGGATGATTTTGCTGTTGGAAAGCCCCATTCCATTTTTTAGGTGACCTTCATCTGATTCTATTCAGCAGGTGAGATGGTTAATTTTATGTATAACTTGATTGGGCCAGGAAGAGATTGAGTAAAGCAGATTGCCATCCATAATGTGGGTAGGCATCATTCAACCAGTTGAAGGCATGAAGAGAACAAAAGACTGAGCCTCGCCCACAAAAAAGAAAATCTTCTGCTTGATGGCCTCTGAACTGAGACATCAGCTCTTCCTGTTTCCAGCCTTTGGACTCAAAGTGGGATGTTGGCTCTGCAATTTTGATACTTGCATATCATAATCTTGTGAGCCCATTCCTTACAATCTATCTATCTGTCCATCTATCCATTCATCCTATTGATTTTTGTTTCTCTGGAGAATCCTAACACACCAGGTCATATAAAATAAGTTTAGTGCCAGTCCTCTTGAGGAACTGCCAAATATCTGAACATGGTACTGAGCACCCTGATGCCTTTCTTCAATAACTAAAATATCTCCTGACTCCTTATCAGTCCACCTTGGGTTCCTTGAACCAAAATCCACATTTACTGTGGGCTGATCTGGGCACAAGAGAGCAACATCATCATCTCCTTGTTCTACGTGTTATATTCCTATGGCAAAAGTCCAACTGAAGTTTGTTTCATCCATGTCATTCTGTTGCTTTTATGTGTAACACAAATGCACATACATGTACATACCATCTACTGCTGTAAACTTATCACTCTTCTGCTTCCTTGAGGTCATGATAGAAGGAAAGGGGGATGAATAAAGATATAAATAAGTTCCAAGCACATTAAAGTGGAGTGAAATAAGATTTAACAAGAGTTGTATGACATAGAAAATCTTTTTTTTGTTTTTTAGTATCTTAAGATTTTTATTCAGGTAAAAACTAAATCAACAAATAGAAAAAAAATACCACGCTTGATATTTGGTACAGCAGGAAGTAACCCGTTTCATTAATTTTTAGCATGAGACCTCTGTTCTTTGTTTGTTCTCCTCTAAACCCGTTTCTCCCTCAGCTTCACAGTCTCAGCAGCTCCAAGATTTTCATTTTTCTGGTTTCTCAGACCAAAATTTCTGAAGTCTGTCCTGATTAGTTTCTCAGCCCTTAGCAAATTCTTTGAACTCTGCCATCAAAATACAATAATCAAAATCCAGTTGCATCTTATCAGGTCCTCATTCTGGTCCAGGCCACCATCACTCTTCTGTAAAGGTCTCTTACCTGGGCTCCAGGCTGCTCCTCTGGCCACCACCCGTGCCTCCTCCCATCTTCATCGAGCACAGCAGCAAACTAGGACTCGTTTCCGTGCTCTAAATTATCCATAACATCTCCTGCATTTAGATACAAGCTGAAGCCCTTCCAAGGACCTGTACAGGGTGGACCCCACCCAGGTTTCCCTGTCTTTCATCTCACCCTTTGCTCCTGCCCTCTGGCTTCAGTGGCCTCTGTGTTGTGTTTCCTCTAATGCGCCAGGCTTGCCCTTGCTTCCCCCTGTATCCACCTACCTTCTCCCCTCTACCCCCTCACTCAGAGAACTGTGCTTCTGGGTCACCTTTTCAGAAGTCCCAGTCTGACACTCTTTTTTTTTTTTTTTTTTAAATTTTTTTATTAGTTGGAGGCTAATTACTTCACAACATTTCAGTGGGTTTTGTCATACATTGAAATTTATTTATTTTACTTTACAACATTGTATTGGTTTTGCCATACACTGACTTGAATCTGCCATGGGTGTACATGTGTTCCCCATCCTGAACCCCCCCTCCCACCTCCCTCCCCATTCCATCCCTCTGGGTCATCCCAGTGCACCAGCCCCGAGCACCCTGTATCATGCATCAAACCTGGGCAGGCGATTCGTTTCACATATAACAATTTACATGTTTCAATGCCATTCTCCCATATCATCCTGCCCTCGCCTTCTCCCACAGAATCCAAAAGACTGTTCAATACATCTGTGCCTCTTTTGCTGTCTCGCATACAGGGTTATTGTTACCATCTTTCTAAATTCCATATATATGTATTAGTATACTGTATTGGTGTTTTTCTTTCTGGCTTACTTCACTCTGTATAATAGGCTCCAGTTTCATCCACCTCATTAGAACTGATTCAAATATATTCTTTTTAATGGCTGAGTAATATTCCATGGTGTATATGTACCACAGCTTTCTTATCCATTCATCTGCTGATGGGCATCTAGGTTGCTTCCATGTCCTGGCTATTATAAACAGGGCTGCGATGAACATTGGGGTGCACATGTCTCTTTCAGATTTGGTTTCCTCGGTGTGTATGCCCAGGAGTGGGATTGCTGGGTCATATGGCAGTTCTATTTCCAGTTTTTTAAGGAATCTCCACACTGTTCTCCATAGCGGCTGTACTAGTTTGCATTCCCACCAACAGTGTAAGAGGGTTCCCTTTTCTCCACACCCTCTCCAGCATTTATTGCTTGTAGACTTTCAGATAGCAGCCATTCTGATTGGCATGAAATGGTACCTTGTTGTGGTTTTGATTTGCATTTCTCTGATAATGAGTGAAGTTGAGCGTCTTTTCATGTATTTGTTAGCCATCTGTATGTCCTCTTTGGAGAAATGTCTGTTTAGTTCTTTGGCCCACTTTTTGATTGGGTCGTTTATTTTTCTGGAATTGAGCTGCAGGAGTTGCTTGTATATTTTTGAGATTAATTCTTTGTCTGTTGCTTCGTTTGCTATTTTCTCCCATTCTGAAGGCTGTCTTTTCACCTTGCTTATAGTTTCCTTTGTTGTACAGAAGCTTTTAATTTTAATTAGGTCCCATTTGTTTATTTTTGCTTTTATTTCCAATATTCTGGGAGGTGGGTCATAGAGGATCCTGCTGTGGTTTATGTCAGAGAGTGTTTTGCCTATGTTTTCCTCTAGGAGTTTAATAGTTTCTGTTCTTACATTTAGATCTTTAATCCATTTTGTGTTTATTTTTGTGTATAGTGTTAGAAAGTGTTCTAGTTTCATTCTTTTACAAGTGGTTGACCAGTTTTCCCAGCACCACTTGTTAAAGAGATTGTCTTTTCTCCATTGTATATTCTTGCCTCCTTTGTCAAAGATAAGGTGTCCATAGGTGTGTGGATTTATCTCTGGGCTTTCTATTTTGTTCCATTGATCTATATTTCTGTCTTTGTGCCAGTACTATACTGTCTTGATGACTGTGGCTTTGTAGTAGAGACTGAAGTCAGGCAGGTTGATTCCTCCAGTTCCATTCTTCTTTCTCAAGATTGCTTTGGCTATTCGAGGTTTTTTGTATTTCCATACAAATCTTATTTTATCTTTATTTACAGATGTAAGCAGAACAATAGACACTTGGAGCCTAAGTAACTTATCCACATCTTCATAGTTAAGAAGTAATTAAAATGGGGTTGAAGCCCAGGAAGCTCTGATCCTGAAACCAATGGGCTGTCCACTGCCTCACACCATATAGCAGGCACATTGTGGGCACTTAAAATAATTTCCAGAGTAATATAAGGTGATGGCATGAAGCTATGAGAGAAAGTACCCCAAAGAGGAAAAAAGGAAGAAAACTATAATGCAAGGAAAAATTAAGTAGCAAAGGTATTATTAATTTATCTATTAGTTCTTATATACTTTCCTATCCCATTCAAGAATTTTCCTAGAAAAATTCTCACCATCAATAGCAGAATGTGTGGCAAAGGAGGCATAACTATAGGTTTACTAGGTGAGCTAAGGGGTGAGGGAAATTGAATTAAAAAAAATACACACTCAATATGGTGATTATTAACTTTAAAATTGGTATTTATAATGAAAACTATCAGTGCTGGGGAAACAACAGTGCTGGGAAAACAAGTTTTAAATATAAAACTATGAACTCCTATATACAATTCTGAAAAAAAGGAAATAAAAGAGAAAGTCATTCAGTCTTGACCCTTGAAAATCAGTCCAAAATATACCCATGTACAGTAAATAATAATGAATGGAGACAAATCTGCTATCTGAATACATTTTAGAAAAATCTGACACTGAACAGTTTTCATCCAGCCATAGGCATCAAAGTTTCTTGTTCACTGAAGGAAGCAACGGCGTGCTATCTGAGTAGAATTGTTACCATCCATCATGAAAAACCAATACTGTATTCAGAAAGTGGGCATTCTGCACACAGAACAATACCAGGAATCACAGTGCGCACACACATAGGCACACTCACACGTGCCGGGCTCTTTCTCTCCATTTCTGTCAGTGCCGTATGGTGATGATCACTGATCTCCATGCATCCCACTCCCATGTAGCTTGCTTGGCAACACACCTATTCTATAGAGCTACCAGCTGATGTTCTTGGTGACGGCCTCAGAGCTGTCCCTCTCCTTTTGGAGACCAAGTGGATTCTGCATAGAGGCCTGGCATCTTTATCATGACAGCAAATGAGAGCATGGAACTCGGGGCTGAAAGTGGATTTCCTGCACAGCTGAGCCAAGGGCTTCCAACTGTCCAGCCAGATGTTTCTCTATATGGTCCTGGCAGCCATGTCTTGGGATAAGGCCAGAATCTGGCCTGATTTCTACACTGAAAAGCTTGATGGAATGCTGGGGTGGTGCCATCCCATAATAAAAGAAGTGGTCTTTCAGATTGGCATACCATTTCCATTTGCCTTGGGAGCCCCTCCAAAAGGAAGAGGGGTTTGAAGAAAAGTGGGTGTGTCCACCCAATTCATGCCAGGGCCTGGGCAGAGGAGGGGAGGGTGGGGATGGGGGTGGGGGAAAGTGGATGAAGAAAAGCTCTGAGTGACTGGAGGTCGGTGCCAGATGGAGCTGCAAGACAGCGCTTTGCCGCCTCCCTCCGCACATGTGTGGTCACCAGGGGATTGCCTGGCTATGAACACTGCTTCACATCTGTCAGCTAAATCAAAGATGCATAATTGAAGATGCAAAGCGAGAAACATTACGTGGTTCACAAGGCTCCCCAGAGGATTTCGGATCTATAATCCAGTGAGGAGATTTTAATGAGACATGAGCCTAGTGCTCTCATCTGTGAGAGAGGATCTCACTCCAGCTGTGTTCATGGATGTGGAAAACTTCTTTTGCAAAATACAGGCAGTCTTTCTTGATTGGTCACCTGCCTGCCCATTTCTCCTAGAAGCCTTTGGCCTTTCTGCCAAAGAAATGCTTTTGAAGCCTGGGCAATTTCTGAACATGAGGAAGGCTCATGAGTTGCTATGATTGAAGCTTTAGGACAAACATGTTAGGGAAAGGTGTGCTAGATAAGAACATGGACCTGGTATAATTTCTTAGACCCAAATTTAAGCATTTCCAAATGTTTAATCATAAAAGTAATTCAAGGTTTGACTTTTTACTCAAACAATACATAAATATGGCAAGTGTGAAGTAAACGTGTAAATAGGATTTCTTGCTCACATTCCTAGAACAGTGCTTCCCAGATGTTCTGAGGTAAAGGAATAAATTTTCCTTATCTCCAATCCTCATGGACCAGTACTTTTGAAAACACAATAAAAATGAATTACTAGAACAACTACCAAAAACCACCCAAAGGCATATAAAGTACAAACCCATCCAAAAAAAAAAAAAAAGAACATTTAAGTTCAACAGATCACATGCTTGTATGTAGTGAAAATATCAATTTGCTGTAACATTTTTAAGGCCTCTCAATTTCTATACTCATTGTGGACCACACTTTGACAACTCATTTTCCACTGGAGATTTTTTAAAATTTCTACATATATCAAATATATGTACATTCAGGTATATGTTTTTAAACATAAGAGGAATCACAGTATACATATTGATATATAACTTGCCTTTTGTACTTAATATATTCTTACATCTTTCATATTAGTTCTTAAAAAAATCTACCTCATTCTTTTTTGTGGCTGCCAGGCATTCAAAATTATGAATACACTACAATTATTTTTAGCTAGTCTCAATATTTATGGACATGAAGATGGTGTCTAGATTTTGCTTATAGTCAAAATTTGATGGCATGACCTCCACAAATGGCGTGGTATTAATTCCATATGCCTTTTGATGCCAGTGTCACCACTAGCACTTGTTAGAATTTAGACTTTGTGAGCAAAAGCAAAATTTCTTGCAGTCCAAAGGTTCTTTTCCCTCAAACCAGCTCGTTGGGCTCCTTGAATCACATTGGTGGTGAAATGACTCAAATAGGCACTTGTCACCACAGGGTATTAAAATTCAGAGAAATTACTTGGTCTAAAAAGGTCTATATTTTCTATATGGTTTTTCCAGTAGTCATGTACAGATGTGAGAGCTGAACAATAAGAAAGGCTGAGCACCAAAGAACCGATGCCTTTGAACTGTGGTGCTGGAGCAGACTCTTGAGAGCTCCTTGGACAGCCAGGAGATCAAACCAGTCAATCCTAAAGAAAATCAACCCTGATTATTCATTGGAAGGACTGATGCTGAAGCTGAAAGCTCCAATACTTTGGCCATCTGATGCAGAGCCAACTCATTGGAAAAGACTCTGATGCTGGAAAAGACTTAAGGCAGGAGGAGAAGGGGACAACAGAGGATGAGATGGTTGGATGGCATCACTGACTCAGTGGACATGAGTTTGAGTAAACTCTGGGAGATGGTATAAGACAGGGAAACCTGGCATGCTGCAGTCCATGGGGTCGCAAAGAGTCAAACACGACTGAGCGACTGAATGACAACAATGGCATAAGGCACCTTCTTCAGAGGTTGCAAAACTAAAGGCGGTGCGAATGAATACTTTAATGGAAAGGCTTTGCCTTTCCCGTTAAGTGGCAGAAAAGTGACTATCCAACGAGAATGCAGGCTGCCTCGGGGGTCCTGCACACCACTGCCCCTCAGCCGATGCTCAGTTCTTAACTTGGTGATTCAGAGTTCAGCAGAGAGCCTGCATGAAGGGGAGGTCTGCCTGGTGACTGACCTCAGCTGAGGGCCCAGTTCCTCTCTGGCAGTCTTTCCCCTGAATTTGGAGCTCCACATGATTACCTGCCTGAGTTTCTGCACTGCTGCTCAGGCTTCAGGTGGCCCATTGTGGGAGCAGTCAGCTTTGAGTGTGTAAACCACACTCCCAGGCAGGCAGGTCTAGTCAAGATGAACCCGAGCATTTGGCTCCAGTATTCTCGCTCCAGGCGCAGGGCACGACCCAGTGAGGGGTGGGGTGTTTTTGATGTTTATATTTCAGATATCTCCAACACAGCCAATTATGTCAGGTCCCCGGGCACGTATGGAGCTACTGGAAAGGGTTTTGTGTTGAAGGCAAAACTGCTCAAGTAGAAAGACAAGTTTTCCTTTCTTCTAGGTTATCTAGGTCAAAAGGAAAAGGAGGTTCTAGACTTGAACCATGAAGTTCATCCACTTGGGTCTGGTTAATCCAGATGGGGGAAGTCCAGCAACAACTTCCCTCTGTGTTTTCCGTCAAGAAAAGAAATAATTTTGGATACCCCGAAGGCTCCCAAGACCTGACATTCTCTTGCATGAGAATTAAATGAATACTGCAAGGCAGTGAGGGGGCCTAATTCTTTGGTCTTGCTAAAACTGCCAGTGGTCCTGAGGAGAGCAGCCCTGAGTAGAAGCATACAGACTAACAACCAAGTGAATGGATGAGCTTCACCAAAGGCTGATCCACTTCCCTTCTGGAGCAAGCATTCTACATGTCAAAGGAGGCAGAAGAGAGCTTTGGGTAACAACTGAGAGACAAGGGGATGTTCTCATTATGAACCCCTGTTCAGTCTGGGCTCTGAGATGACACCCTGAGTCCCAGGCATCATCTGCACCGGGAGAGGACTCAGGGCTTGGCATTTCCTCTGTGACCTGCCAGCCCCTAACGTGCAGCTCCCGTAGGATTTTTCTTTGAAAACCCTGCAAAGATCCCTTTGAGCGGAAACCTGCCCCAGCAGGCCTGCCTTACACATCCCTTCAGAAATGTTTTCTTTTTCCTCTGAACATGCACTTTGGCGAGGACAGCCTTCCCACTCTCAGCCTCTTTTGTATGAAAGTAAGGTTGCCATCTAAATCCACAGAAAGTATTTTAAAATGTGTATCTAGTTTCCTTCTCAGAAAGGTTGGAGACCCTTTCCGTGTAAACATCATCTCCATTTCAAAGTTCTTAGAGGGACATTTTGTTGTGCTGACATGGAAATGCTTACTCCTGTCTTCAATCTCCCCGGTTCCCTAAAACTCTCCACTGATAGGCTCTAAATGTTTCACGTTGCTGACATAACCCCTTGGCTCCAAGTGAGCCCTCATAGCCCTCATGATCTCTCTCTGCTGTTTGGTTTAAGATGACCTCATGTATGTCTTACGGGGAGAAAATCACATCCCAGAGTGGGAAAGGCCAGGATCAAAGAGCAACTCGGTTAATACAGGTAGAAAAAGATCACTCATTTCCCCTCACAGCATATAACTCTCATCTCCAGATGACAGTGACTGGCGGCTCAGCAGTAAAGAATCTGCCTGCAATGCAGGAGACCCAGGCTCGATTCCTGAACAGGGAAGATCCCCTGGAGGAGGGCATGGCAACCCACTCCAGTATTCCTGCCTAGAGAATCCCACAGACAGAGGAGCCTAGCGGGCTGCAGTCCAGAGGGGTTGCACAGAGTTGGACACGACGGAAGTGACTAAGCAGCAGCAGCAAAGCAGTCACAAAAGTTAATTGCTGAGCGCCTGGGAAATTTCTTCCTTACATCATTTCAGTAAATAATTCAGTGGCCATCTTTCCAGGCATGTGTTCAACCTGGATGAGTAAGGAGAGAACCTGGCTGTTCACTGGCCGCTTACTGAGGACTCTGCACCAGTGATGTACCCAGGAGATGTGGATGCTACATCCAGGGCAGCAAAGGCTGCCTCCCCTGTGACAGACCCTTCTCAATGCTTATTCAACATAATCACAAGCCATGGCAAAGTCAGCCCAATTCACATTTTACTAGGTACGACTAACTACTTTGTTGTTGTTGTTTAGTTGTTAAGTCACGTCTAACTCTTTGGCGACCCCGGGGACTGTAGCCCGCCAGGCTCCTCTGGCCATGGGATTTCCCAGGCAAGAATACTGGAGTGGGTTGCCATTCCCTTCTCTAGGAGATCTTCGTGACACAGGAACTGAACCTGGGTCTCCCTCATTGGCAGGTGGATTCTTTACTGCTGAGCCAGCGGGGAAGTCTGACTAAATAATTACTGTGACATTGTTACCATGTTGGTTTATGAAGCTAGGGTCAAAGAAAAGGCCATGTAGATGGTAATATCTGAAGGAGAAACTACATTTTTTTTTCTTGCACTGTCTTATGAAGGTGAGGAGAAGCTTGGCCCCAATGAAATCATCTCAAATTTTCTGGGAGTGAAAAATTAAAATTAAACACAAAACTAAGCCCATTCCCTGCCTGTCACTGGGGAGGAGCTATCAACTCCACACCAGCACACCAGGGTTCATCTAAGCACCTACAGCTTTTCTGTCCTACAGGGAACAGCTTAGCTAGAGATGTCTCAGAGCAAACAGCTACCCTAATTTTTTTAACCATCTGGGAAATTTATTGAATTCATAGACTAATTTTGGTAGATTTGACATCTTCCCAGCATTGAACATTTAGCTAAGTCATCTTTAATTTCTCTTAATATCTTGCAGTTTTCATTGCAGAAACCTCGCACATCTTTTAGTTAGATTTCTTCCTAGATATTTAATATTTTTTTGAAGTCACTATAAATGCCATATTTTTAGAGCTTAATTTTCTGATTATTGCTGCTATATAGGGATGCAACTGAATTTTTTACATATTGATTCTCTATCCAGCACTGTTTTATTTCATGTTAAATTAACCTTCCACTAGGTTCATGATGTTTTATCTCATTTATAAGCCACTGGTTCTGCTGGTAAATATTTCATTTAAACTTTTTGTGTCTAATTATACCAGTTATTCAGAAAAGTGTTTTAAATTGCTTCTAAATCCCTGGTGGTCCAGTGGTTAGGAATCCACCTTCCAATGCATGGGACACGAGTTCAATCCCTAGGGGGGAGGGGGCAACTAAGATCCCTCATTCCTCAGGGCAACTAAGCCCATGTACCACGACTAGAGAAGCCCGTGGGCCACAACCAGAGCATACTGGAACAAAGACCCAGCACAGCCGAAGGAAAAAAAATGTTAAAATATCTATGATCGTGGATTTATCTATTTCTCCTTTAGGTCTGTCAATTTATGCTTTATGTATTTTGAAGTTACATCATCAACTCATTTAAATCTCATTAATTTTTCAAAATGTTTTCACCTCCTGTCTAACTCCCTCTCTTATTTCCATATCTACTAATGACATGGAATACCAGGGTGTGTGTTTAGAAGAAAACACTTCTGGAGAATACTCAGCTCCTTCCCAAAGAGAGAGGGAAAGAGGAATGGAGGAAGGATGATCATAGAGATAAGAAAGGAACGGGGAGAAAAAAAAGAAGGAAAGAAGAGATAGAAAAGAAAGGAAAAGAAAAAAAAAAGGGTATCAAATGGTTTCTGCCTCATTATTTTTCATTGCTGCCAAAGTTGCTGGCACATTCTTAGAGATTGCAGAGTCTGTTCCTTGAAAACCAACTGGATGTCTAGACCAGGCTTAAAGGCATCTCTTTAATTACAGCCACAGAGATGTTCCTCTTCCCTTTCATCTCGGGCTTTTCTGGGGCTCGGCTCTGGCCCTCACCATCATCTTCTGAAAGGTTAGATGTGCCATGGCACCATTCATTTTGTGCATCCAAACAGAAGCCTTGAAGCATTTTTCTCTTGCTTAGGTTGGCACGGCCAGCCAACAGGGTGTGACTTTGCTACTCTCTCTCATCCTTTTTTTGTTCTCCTCTTGAGCACATGTCACATTAGTGTCCTGCCTTGTGCCAGACGTGTCTTCAGGACAGCATTCACTTTAGACAGCTTCCTTGAAGGTGCAGCAACTCTGTGCCTCTCTCTCAAGAGAGGCAAACCAGGAAAATATTTGCTGCTCTCTTTATAGAGTTGGCTCATTTTAAAGCCAACCCAATCAAGTCACACAGCCTGCTAATGAGCATTTTAAAATGATTTGCAACAACTACTGAAAATCAGTTAACCTGCACAAATGTTCACGGAGATTGTAAGCTGTATTTTGTAAATAAAGGAACAAACCAATAATCTTAACTGACTTCTCAGAGGTCACACAGCCGGTTGGAAAGGAGCCAGTTTAAGAGCTTAGTTTGTGAATCACTTTTCTGATCTACCAACTTTAGGGTATGTTTGCATAGAAGCAACTTAATAATTAAAATTGGATTGATCTACAGAAATAGAAATGATACATGAAATATGAACTATGACAGCATTTAGGTTGATCAGATTACCAAGTCAGCTAATAAAGATATACAGATTGATGCATAACAGATCAGGATTCAAGGATATAGTGAATTCTGGTTATTAGGTGCTAACTATTCATCTTGTATGGATAATTTTTAGGATTTTTGTTTCTGTTTTCTTTTTGTCCTTCCTATTGCCAGATGTCTGTTCATACTATCACTTAAAAATGGCATATGGGGACTTCTCTGGTGGTCCAGTGGTTAAGAATCTGCATTGCAATGCAAGGGACACAGGTTCAGTCCCTGGTCAGGGAACTAGGATCCCACATGCTGTGGGGCAACTAAGCTCAAGTGCTACAACTACTGAGCCCACACGCCACAAGGGATTCTAGACAGAAGCCCTCATGATGAAACAAAGAGGCTGTATGTCGTCATGATCGATCCCACATGCAGCAACTAAGACCCAAAACAGCCCAAAACAAAATAAATAAATAATAAATAAATATTTTTTAAAAGATGAAAAAAATGACATATAGATAAGAGAGGAGAAAATGTATAGCTTAAATCTGCTCATTTTTATTGTCGAAATGTAGGTATCATAAGGGATTATAGGTAGATTTCAATAACCTGAAAGCTATATTTGCATGTGCAAGAAGGTATCATGAGTGATAAACTTAGCAAAGGCAACAGCTAATTAGACTTCTTACAGAATCAACGACCTCTCTCTGCCAGTGGCAGTACAGAATAGATTCAGAAAACTTTTATCTCAATAGTAAAAATGACACTACTAATACAAATTCATATTGAAGTGCTTATTACATATCAGGCACTGAGTTAGTAATTTTATACATAACATGTCATCTATTTTTCACGGTAAGAGACCGTGATTGATTTTCTTAATTCCATTTTTACCAGCTGAGGAAATGGAGCCCAGTTAGCAGTACCAGTGGAGGAGAGAGAGGGGTCCTGGGTCAGAGTGCTGCCTCTCACTGAAGATTGCTCGCCTGGCCCAGGCCTCAATGGAAACTGGGTCTTTGTCCTGGGAAGGGCGGCTCTGAGGCTTGTTCTAAGTCACACACACAGCAAGAATGTGAAACTACATGTGTAACACCACAATCAAGGGGGTATTTAGGAAGCTCAGACTTCCCTGAATATTGCAAACTCATCTCAGCTTGAAAAGTCTAAACTCTAATCAATTCTAGTCTAACATGTGGTTATCAAGCATTTAAAGTCTATAACTGGGTCCTAGTTCAAATCCTAGCTCTGATACTTGGCAGCTGTGTAACCTTGACATGGATCTTTCTAAGCTTTAGCTTCTTCATCTGTAAAATGAGATGTTATGCTGGCCTCGCTGAGCTGGTATGGAGATTTGAGATAATGTTTATAAAGAGCTTACACCTTTGCCTGGTTCATGGTAAGCCCTTAATAAATGTTAGTATTACTGCATCTCTGTAGCATAAAGTAGAGTTTAAGAATATGTCACTGAATTAATCCAACATACTTAGACAATGTAGCCAAAATAAACCCATTACCTAAATTACATAGACCCTCATAGTTACGTGAATGCAAACACACGAGTTTATAACTTACTATAAGGTGAACATCATGTGATAATTATCTCTGTCTAAGTTTTAAAAGCCTGCATTAAACCATGCAAAGCAAGGAGATTAGATCTTGGAATTTTAAAAAGTAACACTGTAATTTTATAAAACAAGGGAGACATGCTAATTAAATTATATTCAATGTAGGCTTCCAAACATCGAGTAAAAAATGGGCATACTGATTCTAGGATGAGATTGAATTAGGACTGCAGAGGCCCAGACCTGGGTTTTTCTCTGCAAGTATTTAGGACAGAGAGAACATTCATTTGCTTTTTTGTTCATTTACTCAGTCATTCTTTTGTTCATGTGACAAATATTTATTGAGTGTTGCTAAGCTATGCTCGGGTGGTGCTGGAGATACTGAGGTGAATCACAGGAGCTTTTCCCCTGCCCTTGTAGGGTTTATAGTCCATTGGGAGGAGAGGATATTCTGTTATTAACAAATAACTGATTTATTAGAAAGGTGATGAATGCTTTCAATGAGAACTATACGTCTCTTAGTCATTCCCCACTGGAGGTGAGACCAGGAAGAACTTTGAGCTGTTTGTGCTGGATAAGAAATGCTTGCTAGACCGCCTCAGGTACTTGGGTAGGAGTGGCAAGCTTGAAATAGTCTATGTTCACTGTTGGGGTGTGGTCAAAGTGATTCAAAGTGGTGCTCACGTAGGAGCCAGACACAGTGGGGCATATTGAGATCAGTAAAAGAAGCCCCATCACATTCACTACCATAGACACGGTGGAGCCTCTAAGGACTAAAGGCACACCAAGGGAGCAGCCACTTAGGAACCTTCGCTTGGCCCAGTAACAATGCCCCAGCCTGGGTCAGTGCTGTCTCTCATTGAGATTGCTTCCTAGGCCCAGCCCCTGGTAGGAACTGGGGGTGAGTCCTGGGGACTCCTATTGAAAACAGAAATGATGGGAAAAAAAGTTAGTCCAAGAAGAGTGGTTTTCATATACAATGTCCATGAGCTGCACTGCTTGGAGAACAAGGTAACAGGATTAATAACAAAAGTGATTCCAGATGCACACTCCAACACACACACACACACACGCTCCTCTGGCACAGGACCCAGCATGGCTATGATATATCTGGAGCCCTAATAGTTGAGGTAGTGGCCCAAAACAAAGCACTCCACCAGCAGGAGAGACCGAGACCAGCGCTTTCTCAGTAATGGGCAACAACGCTGCTGAAGTGTTTTGATGGCAGGCCCCCTTGCAGGGTCCGTGACAAGCCATCGCACATGGTTTTGCATGTTGCAGGGAACCTGAAGATGAAAGGAAGAATGTGGTGGGCCACAAAGTAACTGGCCGTCTTGCTCTTACGCACATCTGAGACCCTTTGTATAGACTCTGGGAACTAGTTGAATAGGAGGGTCTGTGTCCTTTTTCTTTCAGTCTGGGTGGGCTCTGTGACTACTCTGACCAATATAACATGGTAGAAGTGATGCTGGATCAGTTTGGGAGCACTGGCTTTATTCAACTAGAAGCTTCCCCTTCCTGTATTTTGAAACGGTTGCTTTTGGTACCTTGTGCTGTCATGTCAGAAGTCTGATGACCTTGAGGCCACCATGCTCTGAGGAGAGGCCCTGGACGATGAGACCCCATGTGGAGAGAGCTAAATGCTGAGGTACCAGACCTGCCAGTGAATACACCATCTTGGAAAGAATCATCTAGCTCCCACCCTCATCTGACCAGGTGGACCCTTCCCAAACTCATGGCTTGCAAAAAGTCGAAGAAAATATCACGGTTGTTTTAAGCCCCAATGTTTGGGAATAATTTGTTCCACAGCAGAAGATAACTAGAACCCGAGGGTTGAAGGAAAAGTACAAGTACCGGAGATTTCGCTGTTAGATGTAAGAGAGTAGAAGCCAACTTTGTTCATCATCCTTTACTGTTTGGGTCCAGTCTGCTGTGGCCTGTCAAAGCTCAGACTGTACTAGAAAAGAGAAAAAAACTAAAACAGGAAGAAGTTACTGACTGCAATGTCTGAGTTTTCTTCCTGCCTTTAGACTTTTCTGGCTCCTCTTTTGTATCCTTTTCCTCTGCTACTCCCCAAACATATGTGCTCAAAAGGGTCTGTCCTTGGACTTCTCCCTTCTCTCACTTGGATATTATTTACTCTCTCTCTTTTTTTAACATTTATTTTTATTTCTGTATTTTTGGCTGTGCTGGGTCTTCATTGCTTTGCGGAGTTTTCTCTAGTTGCCGCTAGCAGGGCCTGCTCTCTCGTGATGGTGCATGGGCTTCTCACTGCAGTGGCCTCTCCAGTTGTAAAGCACAGGCCCTCGGGTCCACATCAGCTCAGCAGTTGCAGGTCTCGGGCTCTAGAGCCTAAGCACAGTAGTTGTGCTACACGGGTTTAGTTGCCCCTTGGTGTGTGGGATCTTCCCGGATCAGGGATTGCACCCACGTCTCCTGCACTGGCAGAATGATTCTTTACCACTGAGCCACCAGGGAAGCCCTATTTACTCTCTTCAACTTTAACTGCTCCTCTGTACAGATGGCAATACACAATACTCAATACACAACATTCAATACAGAATACTCATTATACAATGTTCAATACAGAAGACTCAAAATACCACACTTGATACATAAAACTCAACATACAACATTCAATACAGGATACTCTAGCCCCAAAGTCTCTCCTGGCCTACAGGTTAGGGCAATTACTCAATTGTCTGCTTGATACCTCCTGGAACCCAAAACTCAGCACATCCAAAATCAAACTCTCATCCCACACAAAGCCAGTTTCTCCATCCATCTTTTCAACTTCTGTTGATGATCAGCAGCCTCAGAGGCTGTTGAATTGCCAAGTCATTCCCTTCTGAAATATCTTTTTTTAGGTGCCCCTCCCATTTCCCTGGGTCTAGCCTCCACTCCTGCCAGAATTTGTCATCGGTTTCCCCACCTTGTTCCATCTCTCCCAGCTATGATCTAAACCCTTGTTTTTCTTACTGTGAGTTGTAACCCATCGCTGAGTTATGAAAATCAATTACAACTAGTACTATTTTTTAAAAAAATAAACAAAGAATATAATACAACAGAATAGAAAGCATCAGTGTTTTGCATATTGGTAAAGATATTTGTCTTACACAATTTTGCTTCAATTTAAAACATGTTTTAAATGTATATGCACTAGGTTGCAATACCAGATGTATTTCTTATTATGGGCTGTGATCAAAGAAAAGTGAAAGATATTGGTCTGAACTATACATTCCTTTCAGACGAATGTTCCTAAAGTATAGATCTGGTCCTGTTGCTCTCCTCCTCAAAAGCCTTTGATGGCTAAATATTGCTGACCACAGGAAGGGCCCACTCTCACTCTGGGTTCCACAACCTTCCTGATTTGGTCTAAGCCCTTTTCTAGTTTATCTCCTATTCCTTGTCTTCACAAGCTCTGACCCAGAATGGGCTGTCACGTGTTCCTTGAATCTACTCCAGGCTTTCCATCCTCTGAATCCTTGCTCCCTCTGCCTGCCCCAGACTCTCTGAGATACCCACATGTTTACTTGACTTCAGTGAGTCCACATTTCAGTGTCTGTGGTAAGGGATCAGGCCTTGGAGTCACACCAACCAGAGATTGACTCCAGGTTCTGTCACTTACTCTGTGGGCAAGTTATAGAATCTTCAAACTGAATCTCCTCATCTCTAACTGGGACCTTGGGGGAAGCCCTAGTGCAGTGGCTCAGTGGTAAGGATTCCACCTGTAGGAGATGTGGGTTAGATCCCTGGGTCAGGAATATCTCTGGAGAAGGAAATGGCAACCCACTCCAATATTCTTGCCTAGACAATCCCACGGACAGGGGAGCCTAGTGGGCTACAGTCCATAGGGTCACGAAAGAGTCAGACACGACTCAGTGACTAAACAACAACAAAAGGGACCTTGTAGGACTGGCATGAGGATGATATGAAATAAAGCACATAATGCATTCAGCGTAGTGTGCAGCAGCCAGTAGGTATCTATGAATGGGAGTCTATGCCTTCAACATGCCGATACTGGGTGATGATATTTATATTTCTAACGGTATGTATGTGTGTGTGTTTGTGTGTGTGCGTGCGTGATGTGCTCAGGTGTGTCTGACTCTTTACGACCCCATGGACTGTAGCCTGCTCCTCTGTCCATGGGATTTCCCAGGCTGGAATATTGGGGTTGGGTTACCATTTCCTACTCCAGGGGATCTTCCTGACCCAGGGATCAAACCTGCATCTCTTGTGTCTCCTGCACAGGCAGGCAGATTCTTTATCACTATGCCACTTGGGAAGCCCTTCTAATGATATAGCTACCATTTATATTGTTATAAGTATAAACAAATATAACAAAACATCAGGCATATTGGAGAATCTCAAATATTGGAGACCCTTAAAAATTCTTTTTTTTTTGGTCTCCAAGCTTTCTTTCTAATTTTATTGTTTTAAATTCTGTGATTCTTGTGCTTGTTAATCTTTCAGTGGACTTAATATTCCTAGACTAGGCATTTAAAAAAAATCTATCACCTGTATCTTATAATGCTTTGGTAAAATGGCTTTTATACAGGTAGTATTAAAAAAAATGGAATGGATTTGGAAGCAGAAATATTACCATGCTATATTCTGGCCAGAAAAAAGTTCTACATCTGCATGTCTGCATGTGGGACCTGCATAAACCAACTGAGAGTGATTATTCTGATTTTCTTCCAAACTCACAGGATGGTTGCATGTATATAAAATTTAAAGTCTATGTCCAGGAGTACCTCTTCTTAGAGTAAGCAATAGATTGTGGTATTACAATTTGCCTTCGAAACTATTACGATCAAATCTATAAATTCTGTGTGGAACTTTGGGAAAATCAGTATAAAAGTAAAAAGTGTGAGAATCTGAAACTAGTTTTGTTTTGTTTTTAGGAGAAAAAGGAGCCATCAAATCTTGAAAAGCTGGAGTGAGTCAAACACACCCAAGATCAAATGTGTGAATCCCAGGGCTGCACTTACTCACTTCTTGCAGGGAATGCTCTTTTCCTCCTAATCCATTATGCTAATACATATGCCACATTTTATGAGGCCAAGGTGAAAACTAATCAGGCTCTATTGTAACTAAGCCTGTTTAGCTGACACATGACACCCACAAGGATTTCTAGCCCAGCAAATCAAGCCCGCTGGTATCTGCTGGGAGGTGATGAATAATGAGGTAATCACAAAGGATTGTCTCGCCAGGGCACTTTGTGAGGAGGTGGCAAAACAGGCTTTGGATCTGAAGTTTTAACCCTTTTTTACTGGACATCTGGTGCTGCAGATACTGCTGAAATGAAGTGGCTGTAATCCTGACACACATCTGGACCCACTACCGTGGCACTGTTTCCCTGAGATCTGCAGTGTGGAAAAACATGTAGCTGCCTGCAGAGCTGCACTCTAAGAATTTTCAGGATTCCAATGGACTGTTCACGTTTCTGTGGCCCTGGAATCACCCACCAGCAACAGCCTTTGTTGAATGGCTTCAGTGCATTTGGGATGGGCTTCGTAGTTTAAGCATCAGAGAAGGAAGGGCCCAATGAGCTGTTGACCTAAAGAAGGTGGTGAAAAGGAGCCAGGCTCAGGGTGAGAATGAGCAAGAGAGATGCACCTAACATCAGTGTTAGGGTCCAAACGAACCAGGAGAGAAGCAATTATGTCTTTTCCGGTTAGTGCCGGCGGCTTTAAAACACCGAGAAAACCCGAATCAGTAAACTGACAATGACGAGGGCTTAACTACCAATTAAGTAATTTTAAGGAATTAATGATTAAAATGATCTTAATGTCTACCCCCTCTTTCTTAGAGTAGCACTGCTTGACTCTTATTCTGACTTCACAGTCACTGCTTCGGGCTTTCCCAAGCATTCTAATTGTGGCTGCGGCATCTCTGTTAGTTGCTCAGTCGTGTCTGACTCTTTGCGACCCCATGGACTGCAGACCACCAGGCTCCTCTGTCTATGGGATTCTCTAGGCAAGAATACTGGAGTGGGTAGCCAGTCCCTTCTCCAGGGAATCTTCCTGACTCAGAGATCGAACCCAGGTCTCCCTCACTGCAGGTAGATTCTTTACCCTCTAAGCCACCAGGGAAGCCCAGCACCTAATCCCTCTGCCTGCGGCAAGGAGACACAAATTGATCTCAGTTGACTGAAAGCTGCTTTCAGACAGACCTGGGTTCAAATCTTTCCAGACTCTATGATAATGGGAAGGTCACTTAACTGCTCTAAATCTTAGCTTCCATGTCTGCAAAATGAGATAAACAGAAACCATATTTTACGGTTGTTTAGAAGACAATACAGATCATGAAAGCACAGCCTAGCGCCAAGGCTGGGGACGTACCCAACAAACAGTAGCTAGTATTATAACTGGGCTTCCCAGATAGCTCAGTGGTAAAGAATCTGCCTGCTGATGGAGGAGATGCAAGTTCGATATGTGGGTCAGGAAGATCTCCTGGAGAGGGAAATGGCAACCCACTCCTATATTCTTGCCTGGAGAATTCAATGGACAGAGGAGTCTGGTGGGCTACAGTCCACGAGGTTGCAAAGAGTTGGACAGGACTTAGTTGGACAGGACCTTAAAACAACAAGGTATTATGATCGCTCCAGGTGATAAAAACCTACATGCTAGATTTTCTTTATATTTCTTCACAAAGCAATGCGGTATCACTTGATGTGATGTCCCCTGGCATTGCTGCAGCTGAGGATAAGGGGAACATGATGATAGGGTGTTACTAAATGTCCAGATAAAACACTGTTACTTGGAAGTGTAACCGTGGGGCTGTTTAGATAATGTGACTCAAGATTCCCTTGTCTTCATTTTCTTTCATGGTTCTAGTTAACATTTCTATCACACTTGCAACAATTACAAATTTTCCCTCTCCCTGGCGATTGTTAGGCAGGCATATTTCTCCCTCTTTCTTCAGTATCCTCACAAAGGGAAGAGATTGTTTTTGAAGGAGTTTTCTCTTTCCTTTTCTAAAAACCATTTTATTGAGATATGATCAACATACAGAAAGCTGTACATGTTTGATGAGTCTGGAGACAAGTATACAGCCATGGAACCATCTCTACAATCTATGCCATAAACATACCCATTACCACCAAAAAGTTTTCTTCTTGCCTTCTTTATTTATTTGTTATTATTAATCTTTAAAGGAGTTTTTCATTGCCCTTCAAGTATTACTGTTGTTGAAACTGCATACGTTTTGAAGGTCATTCATAATTTGGAAATTTTTCATCTATCAACATTGGAAAAGTATTTTAAAATAAAATACCAGTGATAACAAAACAGACCTAAATTTCTAAAAATCCCAAGGAGAACTGCTCTCATCCCATTATTTCCATATTATCCAAATGTTTATTAACAAGGATGGCAATTTATCTTTGGATGACCCATGTTTACATATTTCTTCTCCCAAGGGTGTATGAAAGATTTTTAAATTTTTCTTAGTCACTTAAGATTCTTTTCAAAATATGTAGACCCATTTTTTCCCCCACAAAAGTAGAATTCATGACAAAGAAACTGAACACATCTCTCAGTAGAAAACCTCAAGTGGCACAGAAATACATCAACTGCTGTGTCGTTGTCATGTTTACATTTCTTTAATGGCGACTTCTCTCTCTTAGACTTTTTCTGGGGCCACCTTTGTCTTCTATCTTATTTACTGTCACATCCTCAAAGGGCCTGGCATGGTGCCTTGTTTAAAGAATGAAAAATCTACATTTTCTGTCAGGTCAGAGACTATCTCTGAACATAGCAGCTACATGTGTTCAGAGAGTTGTCTAGAATTCATCCTCCTCCAAGTCAAGGGCCTCTGGTCTAGACAGAGCTTGTCTCTATGCCTGGGACCTGAAGGATTGCCCTGCTTGGTTTATATCTATTTCAGAAAGCATTACACCATGTATACACAGCATTTGCTGTTGATTATTTATGATTTGTGGTGATTTCTAGAAAACTTCAGGCATCAGGCTCTTGGTGAGGCATATAATCCCCTATTATAACAGTTTCTATGAGGAAATCAGATTTGACTTATGTCTTTCCTACTTACCTTGCATTTACTGGGAGGATAGGTAGATTTGGAAGCTGCATGTGTTTCATTTTGCCATATGTAATTATATTATATATATATAATCAGTCTTAAGAATTGGTTGGCTATATTCTATTTCTCCTGAAACTATCTTGACTTTCTGCATATCTGTTTTATTTAGATGTTGTTTATCTTGTGTTCTGCTGTCCACCTTATGCTCAAATTTAAACTTAAAGGCCCTTCTTGGGGATCATGTCTAAGGTGCCGAATTCTGACTTCACAGAGCAGTAACTGATATGTCAACATTCCACTGTGATAAACAACAGGTGAAGATGTAGGTCTTCAAGAATAATCTCTTGTTAGCTCAAGTTTTGCTCTCTGACAGCCCATCTGGTTTTCAGTCTGCTGCTATATTTAAATCTTTAATAAACTTAAAAAAATTTACTACCTAAAATTTTGCTTAATTTGTAAATCTCACCATTTCTTGAGTACTGTTATGAGTTCTACAAAAACAGAAACACTACAACCAAAACAACTAAAAAAGAAAAGATACAAAAATAAATCACTGATTCAATCTTATTTTTTGCAATTGTCATTTTTGGATGATAGCCAAGAATGAATTTTTTTTTTTTTTTGATGCAGCTTATGAATTCAAAGTACAACTCCTTCCATTGTTATCAGAACAAAGATCACTCACTCTGAATGGCTCAAGATATGTAAACACAGCTGGTCTAATAGCTTGAGTAGCAATGAAACCCCACACAGAAGAGCTGGATTCAGGTGTGACCTAAAGACTCAGACGCTCTTGTGCAGAAAGCCCAGAGGCGGTACATTCTACGCCTGATCTATACAATCTATTCCTGATTGAGAAGAAAAACTTACGCTCTCTAGAGAAGTTTCCTTCTTGATAAACCTTAGAACTATGTTTAGCCTTTTGGATTTCCCAGATAAGTAAGATTTCAAAAAAAAATGTTGGGGGACTCAGATAAAACTGCCAACTTTCAATCATGCTTAGTAAGAAACCTAAAAAAATCGACCATCTCTATCATTTTATGATAAAAGAACATTATAACATAAAAATACTAATAAAGCATACCCTTTTAAAATTGAATGCATTTAAGCTGTACCAAAATCTCTGTCTTCTTATTTTGCAGGGTACTAGAGAACAGGTGATTACACACAGTGTGGTGTTTGGGCCCAGAGGCCTCATCATCCTCTGCTAAGGGCTGTTGACTGATGCGCTGATGTCTGAAGCCACAAGCAGCATCAGGTGGGGACCGCTTTCCTCAGGGCCAGGCGAAGAGTGAGCTTGTAAAACCCTAACATTTCACAGAACGTGCCACTTCAAGGCCACACTTTGGCCACAAAGCAAGGCTCACATGCTGCCTGGTCTCCTTCAGGAGCAAGTCATGCCACTGAGGGCCTTTGTGAGCTGTGAAAAGAGAGAGAACTCTTGTAGCCTGGCACTCGGCACTCATATTTTAACTGTACCAGAAGCAAAGCAAGGGAATTGTTTTTAGTATTTTAAAATCTCATCCAGACCTTCCAAATTTCATGTTTTGAAATCCTTGATATTTGCAAGGGATAAATCCTAAAAGACTCCAAACAAAACAAAACAAAACAAAAAACCCTCCAAATCTGTGACTATGAGGATTTTTGCACAGGTTCCTCATGTTTTAAAGAATTAATTTGGTTTTTTATTTGTTTGTTTTTTGAGACATATTTATTCCCAAAGTATATCATCTTCTGAAACCATGCAACTTTTGAAAGATTTACTCACTTTATCTTTCATATGATGACTATTTCTCCTTTTCACTAAAACCAAGTTTTTAATCATCTCAAGAGTTACTGCCTAGGTCAGGAGTAGAGAAGAAAAAAGTCTGATTGGAGAGGGTTGCAGAGTGGCCAACTAGGCTAGCTTACTAGCTCCTCAATCACCCCCAACACTGGCTTCAAAGTACATGTGATTTGAATTTGAACCTCAGAAAAACTGCCAATTAACACATCACAAACCTTCATGGTCGATTGCAAATATTCAAAACCCAGAGTGTTAAATCTGTGAATTCCAAGGGTCTCCTGCATAGTTCTCTGGCAGTTCAGTGTTACATAATTTGGGGTGAGAAACCCAGGCTCCTGCTGGAATGGTAACGATCACTAACGACATCTTCTTTTGTTGCAATTCAAAGCACAATAGAACACAAGTGAAATATATATATATATATATGAAATATATTTTTAAAAATGAACATGCCAATTGCCAACATGATCTTTGCTTGTTTTCACTTTGCACTGGCATGATGGTAAATGGGTATTATGAATTAAGAAGCTGGGAGATGGCTGAACACTGTTCAGGAGAAAAAGCTGGTTAAAGGTCTCTTTAGTGCTGAGGTACTGGGTTAAAGAAAAAATATCTCACGTTTACCAGCATTCTTGAGGATTTCATGTTCTTTCAAAATAAACTTAAAATACTTTGCCTGGTTGCATGCATGATGACAGATTTTGAGAAGAAAAATAGTCACCTACCAGCCACTGGGTGGCTAAACAACAGTGTGGAATGTTTACGTCTTTCCAGCTGTGAGTGATGAGTTAGTCCTCCCAGACACTGCTACGCTACAAGGCTCACCCTTGAAGGCACCCATGTCACAAAGGCCATATCACTTCACGTTCCTCTGGAAAGACCCCTGATGGGCATATAAGTGCTAGGTCAGAAATAGAATATGTGATGGAAAAAGACGCCCTGCATGGCTCATCCTCAGATTGCATGGGTCTCAGAGGGAATACATTCCAAAGTTTAAAAGTCCAAGCGATGTACATCTATTAAGTATTTATTTGAAATCTATAGTTGTTTGGAATAAGTTATGAGAGATGAAAAATAAACAGTCCCTGTCCTAAAGGAGCTCAAAATCTCATTGTGTTGATAAGAAGCAACATACTAACGGCAAATATAATAGTGCCATTTATTGAATGCTTACCAGATGGCTGCTGCTGTGCAATTTCATTTAATCATCACGATAATCCTATGTGGAGGATTCTAAGGCTGTCAACAGTTCTAAGGTTGTCTTGTCTAAGGTTATGGTCAAGAAAACTGAGGCTTAGAGAAGTTAAGTAATTTGCCCAGTCAGGTGTCTCTGACTCGAAAGCTCATGTTTTTAACATTTCATGATACATACATACATACATATGTACATACATACACAGATGACACTGGGAAAAATAGAATTGTGACAAGGGGAAGAGTCACTGTTACTTGTTGATGCTTTATGTAATGAATGAACATGAACTTTACTAAATGTCCGTCTGATGGGTACTGGTAGATGTCTTGGTTTAATATGCCTACCTCTACTGAACAGGTGAGGGGAACATCCAGATATCAGCTCAAATTTCTTCTTTCCTTTATGACAGATCTTCTGAGTCTTCCTTTGTTCCCTTCTAATAATGCATGTCACCTTTTTGCAATTTATGTTTCTGTACTAGACTATAAGCTCTTGAGCAAAAAGGATGTAGTTGCTCTCTTAATACTTCTCAAGTGTTTTATATATAGTAGCAGCTTGACATCTGTAAATTCTAACAGTTTCATCCATTACTCAGCAAGTATAGGAAGTAGTCGCCTCGTGGATGCTCTTGATTTCTTTGCTGATATTGTTAGTTTCTAGAAATTCCTTTGGTTTACATGTTACCAGATATTATTCCATGTGACATTGGAAAAAGATTCAGAAAGCAACAGAAAAGTTTTTTTCAATATCTTTCTTGGGATGACTTCAGGTAAACCAGTAAAAGGAAAAGAACTGACAGCTTGCTAGATAGATTTTGATAATGATATATTCTGGACTCCAAATTCTAAGATGAACAGAAGACTCTATATACATCTTATTAACAAGGGTTGGTTTTTTAAAAGACTGTTTTTTAAAGTCTTTACTGAACTTACCACAATATTGCCTTTTTTTTTTCCAATTTTTTTTTTTTTTATGGTCACGAGGCATATGGGATCTTAGTTCCTCAACCAGGGATCACACCTGCACCCCCTGCACAGGAAGGTGAAGTATTAACCACTGGACTGCCAGGGAAGTCCCAAAAGACTAGGTTTAAAGGAAAAATTTTTTAAAGGGACAGTAAGAACTCACATTATCTATTTGTCTTTGAGGACACTAACTCTGGAAACCTTTCTTTCCTTAATAACATAAAATTTCTCAATTATCCTCTTATTTAATTAAAACAAACTGTTGCAAATTAAAGGGAAAAGCTGAAGTTTCAATTTCAGAAATCACCACTTTTAAATTATTTTCATGAAAATTTAAAATAATTTAAAATTGATCCCAATGGTTCTCATGTGCAATAATTTTAATCACCTTTGCTAGATTTTATAAACATAACAACAGAAGTTCACATACTTTATTCCTATCACTCATAAGATTTTACTCCCCTCAGCCAAGAGTTGTCTACGAAAAAGTCTACAATTGTTCATTTCCAAATAACTGTTTGAATAGAAATTCATTCCCATATGACTTGTAAGAAGAAGTATGTCAGCTTTAGTGAAAGATGAACAATTGCCACTCAGGAAATCAACAGCAGAAAAGGAGAAGAGTAGACCCATGTATAAGTTTGGTTCCTAGAATACTTCGATAGATTAACCCCCAGAAACTCAACATAGAATGGTTGAAAAGAACCAGGGATATGAAGTTTGTATAGAGCTCTGCAAAAGATCTATTCCCAGCTAACTTGTATAATTTTATAAATTGTCAAATATTTAAGGACTTTGAAAGTCACAAACAGTCAACTCTGGATGTGGAAAAAGAAACATTGCTTTCCAGAGCTGGGTTTCTAGGAGGGCAATATATTTAGCTAAGCCAGGGGTTCTGCACTGCAAAGTCGCCAGCATAGACATTGTAGGCAAGGTTTGGAAGACTGGATGTGTATAAAACCCACTGAAAGAGAAAGAGCCTTCTCTACTCCATAATAAAACAACCAATAAATATCTGTTTCATGGCTGTCCCCAAGCAGAGAAGTACTCATCCTGCTTTCTCCCACTGTTTAGGGCTGGGAGTAACCTTTGCACCAGTGGCCCACATTTAGTGAGGACTGAAATTCTTTCACATCGCACTCATTAATACTAGCAATCACACTAAATAGTTCTCTCCCCGCCCCCCCCACCCACCCCCAAATGCCCTGGTCTAATATTTCTTTGACTTCCTCATTTCTAATTTTTTTTTTTTACCACCACCTCATTTTAGCAAGCTATTCCCAAGGTCCGGGCTTTACATCACCTGGAATTGAGACATCTGGAGACACTAAGAGCCACCAGCCCGTTTTTCCATCCTTGCCCCACCCCTCTCTCCATCTTGGTTCAGTAATACCTGCCTTTCAACCTCATCTGGACCTGCTTCTTTCATCTCTCCCACTCATCCCAGTCTAATGAAACTTCTAGCAGGTACTCCTATTTCCTTATTCTTGGTATGTTCTTTTACTTTTTGCAATCACACTCAACCCATCATTTCTAAGGACTTCCACCAACTGCTTTCTTTGCTGCTATCCTCAGGTTCCAGCATCACTGGAGAATATCACATGGTCTGAAAATTGGTGCCACCTCAAATGTATGCCCCATGTCAACTGGGAACTTAATGACTCTTAACACTGCTATGAGTTCCTGGTCTTTTTTCTGTTCTCACAGGTGCTATTTCTAACCTTCACACCACTTTTCTCAAGTTCCCTCTTCACTATCAGCAGATAATCTTGCCTTCCATTTCACAGAGTCAATAATGGTTATCAGGGAGGATGTCTGTCAACATCCAGCTCCCCACCTTTAACTCTATTTACCTTCACACATCCTGTCTCAGAAAACTGGAGACAGCTCATCCTGTTAGATTGTATTCTGCTACCAGCATCATCAACTCCTGCCTCCCTAGAGGGTTAGATCTCTTTCTCACATAAAACCTAGAATAAATCCCTCTCATCTTAAAAAAAAAAAAAAAGAAAAAAAAAGACCTCTCTTGTGGGTTGAATAGTGGCCCAAAGATGTAGGTCCAAGTCTTAACTCCCAGCACCTATGACTGTGACCTGATTTGGAAATAGGGTCTTTGAAGATATAATTAACTTAAGTATCTCACAATGACATCCTCCTGGATTTGAGTGGGTCCTAAATCCAGTGATGGATGTTCTTAGAAAAGACAGAAAAGGAGAAGACACACAGAGGAGAAAGTCCTATGAAGACGGAGGCAGAGCATGGCGTTCTCCTGCCCCAAGCCAAGGAATGCCATGGACTGCTGGCAGCCACCAAGAGCCAGGAGCCAGGAGCTAGGTACAGAGTGGACTCTCTCTCAGAGGCTCCAGAAGGAACCGACTCTGAAGACACCTTGATCGTGGCCTTCTAGCTCCCAGACTGAGAGAGAACATGTTCCTGTTGTTTAAAGAAATGCAGTCTGTGGTCATTGTTACAGCAGCCCTAGGGAACAAATACATCCTCCCTTCCACAAGTCCTGCTACTTATCAACGATTTCATGATTTTCCTTTCCTACTAAGACTCTGCGTTTATACTCTATATCTTACCCTGCCTGTAAAACTGGAAGTGTGCTCCCCAAAGACATTATTTCCCACCACCCACATCCAGTGGGAACTCCCAGTCCTCCCCTCACTGGGCTGTCTGCTGCATCCCTTGCTGTTTGTGGTCCCCTCCTTCACTCTTCACAGCTCTCTTCTCCCCAGGTTTCCGAGATACCTTCTGCCCCCGCAGCACTTTCTACTTTTTGGTTGCTCCTTCCGGGTCCCTTCAGTGGACTCACTTCCCTCCTTTTTGTCTGAAATTTAAGCATACTTGGGCTTCTTCCTTGGCCCTCTTCTCACTCTCCAAGGCATTCTGGCTCCATCTCCTACACACACGTCACGTCTAGACTTTCTAATGCAGTCAGAAAAGGATGGTGTGTAGAAAGACTAATTTGTACAAACATCTCTGAGCTTCAGTTTTTTCCTTTATATTATGATGAGGCCACCAACTTATAGCGTTGCCTCCAAGGCATGAAAAGTATGTAGTACCAGTGATGACTCAACATAGATTAGCTTCTTCCCCTGTCCATCTCCTTAGCTCAAGTTCATTTCCTCATTCATTCACTCTAGAAATACTTATTGAGTACTACCATGAACAGGTCTGCTCTAGCAACACTAGACAGACAAGGCAACTTACACTCTAGTGGAAGCAAAAGAAAATGAACAAATAGATACAAGGGGACATTTCAGATAGTAATGACTTCTATAAAAGATAAAAATAGACTGATATATATTAGTGAATGATCAGGAACAGGGGGTATTTCAACCAGTGTGCTCAGGGAGTCTCTCTCTGAAAAGGCTATAAATGAGCTGAATGCTGAGTGACGAGAAGACAGCCTTGCAAAGAGCTGGCAGAAGGGACATTCTGGGTAGAAGGAACTTTGAGTACAAAGGATAAAGGTAGGAGTGAGCTTGGTAGGGTGAGAACAGGAAGGAGGCCACAGGTCTGCAGTGCAGTGAGCAGAGAAAGGTCACAATCTCTCATCTGGACGACTGCAATTGCTTCCGAAAGGACCTGTCCCTGTGGGTCTCTTCCCACTTTGAATCCTCCTTACTGTTGCCATTGTGATCTTATTAAAATAGTAATAATAGAAAACAATGTGGAGCATATCAAATGTATCAGACATTGAGTGCTTTGCACACACTGAACAATTTAATCACATCCCAGCAACTCTCTGAGGTAAGTATCATCATCTATTTTCTCCATTTAACAGGTGAGAAAATGAGACACAGAGAGATTAAGTAACTTTCATGAGTCCCAGAGAATGTCAGTGACGGAGCTGGGATCTGAATCCAAGAGAAGTGGGGTTTGAACATATATCTGGATGTGTCACACTCCTGACCTAAATCCCTCAGAGGCTGCCCAGGACTTTCAGGATTAGAGTGTGAGCTATTTCGTCATCTGCCCCTGCCTCCCTCCCCAGCTTGGGTTTCCCCTGAATACACCCAGATCACTTACTGGCCTGGAACATGCCATGTGTTCTCATATATCACCCCTTTGCATGTGGTCTGCCCTCTGCCTAGAACACTCTTTCTCCTCTCTCACCTGGCCGTTTCGAGGATTTGGTCAAGATTGAGCTCAGCTGTCATCTCCTCACTAACAGTTCACCCATCTTTCCTGTGACACAGTCATCATAACACACATCATTAAGTAATGTATTGTATCTACCTCCAGATTACACTGGGAATGGCTTAGAGGTGAACACTATCAGATTCACATTTTTAGCTCAGCACTTAACATAGTATCACACACATAGATGACTCTCATTAAAACACTGTTGAATAGATGAACAGGGACAGTGAGGGATGTACCACTATTTTGAGTGCTTACTTTGTGCCAGGAACTGAGTTAAGCTTTTTACATATTGTTTTGGACTAAATGGTTGTGTTCCCCCAGATTCATATGTTGAAGCCCTATCCCCCAATATGATGATACTTGAAGACAGGGTCTTTAGTGACGTAATTAAGGTTAAATGATACCATAACGGTGGGACCCTAATCTGATGGAATTATGTCCTTTTAAGAGGACAGAAGACCAGGGAGTTCTCTGTGCTGCACAGAGAAAAGGCCATGTGAGTACAGAGTGAGAAGGCTGCCATCTGCAAACCAGGAAGAAAGCTCTCACCAGAAATCAATCATACTGGCACCTTGATCTTGGACTTCCAGACTCCAGAAATGCAAGAAAATTAATTTCAGTTGTTTAAGCCACCCAATCTGTGTATTTTGTTACATCATCCCAAGTGGACAAATACATACTGTTCGATTTGATGTCACAGTCACCTGATAAGGTCGGTACCTCCTTATTTAGAAAGAGACAAATGGAGGCTTAGAGTGAATGACATGCTTTTGATCACACATAGTGGTGCGCCGTGATTTGGATTACTGAGCCCAACACTCAGGAACAAGAAAAGCGAAAGGGTCTGTTCATCAAGATCTTAAATTTCTTTGGGGCATAACTAAAACACCCAAGCAAGATGATGTGGGCAATGCCCAAATCTCTCCCTTAGTTTCCTGATTTGTGCTTCTGGTAACCCAGACGACATGTCCACTTTGATGTCTCCTTTCCCTCCAGCTCAATCCAACATTTGCTCTTTCCTAAAAGCTTTCTTTACTCTTAGATGACACCGTGTTTCTCTTCATCACCCCAATAGAAGCCCTTGGGATCACAAAGCTGATTCCCTTCTGTATTTTGTCACTTCATCCCTGTTAACTGCCACCTCCCTATCCAAGTCCCATAATTTCTTGTTTCCTGATGTTCCTTCATAAGGCCCCTCCCTGACTTCCCCAGCACCCGCACCCACCACAGCCCACATGATTTCTCTCCTAAGTTTCTGCAAAAGCGTCTGAACTGTGGCTCGGCCTTTAGCTCCAACCACCCAATCAAGCACTAAATTACAACTCTATTCAACTCTTCCATGTGGGGATAAGTGTGGCTCTTACTAAGACATCAAGGGCACTGAGGCAGCGGCTACGTGTTACCATTTCCTTCATACCTTTTAACAACAGCAGTGCTTCTAACCTCGTTTATTTCCCCCTCCTATCAAGGACTGGGTTTCCCTGGTGGCTCAGTGGTAAAGAATCCACCTGCCAATGCAGGAAACACAGGTTCGATCCCGTGGGTTGGGAAGATTTCCTGCAGAAGGAAACAGCAACCCACTCCAGTATTCTTGCCTGGGAAATCCCATGGACAGAGAAGCCTGGTGCGCTACAGTCCACGGGTCACAAGAGTCAGACACGACTTGGCAACTAAACAACAATCAAGAATCTTCCTTGAGAAATGAAGACTATGGATTCTTCCCCCAAAAACACATGTACATACAAAAACTGGCTGAAAGCTTCACACCTGCTGAGGTCTATGAACCCTAAGTTAAGATTCCTGCTTTCTGAACATTGATAACCAGGCTGGTTGGTTAGTACTGGTGCACTCCACTTTCTGCTCTCATCCCCCCATGAGAGAAACTGAAAAGCTACATTGTATACAAAGGTTAGGGAGGGAAAAAGTCATTTGGTAAGGCTCAACTAAGGTGGGGCATGATCTAGATTTTCAGGTACGGTGAGGATTGAGAAAGCAAGGGGAAAATGGTATTCAAGGCAGGGAGAAAGGTATGAATAGGGTATGATGTGGAGACAGCAAGGTGACCCACTTGAGGAGATCTAAGAGCATGCTTGAGCAGAGCAAGGGATGTAAGAGGGTAAGGTAGCATCAAACCTGAGCTGGCATGGAGAAGGCAGTGAGGAGCCTGTGGAAGTTTCTGAGCAGAGAAAACATGATGAGAGTGATGTTCAGACAAGTGGACACAGAAAAGAAGAGCGAAGGGTATTGGAAATAGAAAGGCTGGCCAAAGCAACTACAATGATAACAGTGGGAATTGGAGAGGCAGAGAAGAATTGTTCCAGAAACAGAACCAGGATTTGGTGAGGGATGGATTCAAGGATCTAGAGCTGAAAAGAGCCTGGAAGTTGGCAGGACCAGTGGAGCAGGGGGAGAAGCCACAGGATAGTGTGGGTGCACCAAATTAAACCAGCATACTTGCTCCCTTTACCAACTTACAGTCTAAACCAGACACCAATGTAGGGATCCGACATGCTTCCCAGAAAACTTGCAGTCAGTTCTACCAAGTTTTATTGAGTGAAATAAATACATGGGTAATGTTTCCAGGATGTACATCAAAATGCCCACATTGAAAACATCTCAGAGAATCTCTCTTTTTAGCACATGGTGCCCTGCACGGAATGTGCTTTTAATGCAATAGCATCTCACCATTAATCATGTTTTCATTTTGGTGCCTACAGAGTTCTCAACAATAGCAGCATTAATAATGCCCACTGGCATTTCTATTGGCTGTGCAAAACTCCAAGGGTTTCTGATCTTGGCATCATCTAAAGATGCTCTCACAGGAGACAAGTCACTTGTCACAAGCCTTTGCAAAGGCACAAAAGTGTGTTTAAGCAATAGCAGCAGCAGCAGCATTGCTCATCCAGTTTCCCCACACACATCAAAATTGCCCTCCAGGGCCAATTTATGCATGTGTGTGTGTGGGTGCACCTGATAAGAGTTACAAGTAGAAATTAAGTGATTAGGTAACTTTATTGACTCTTGGATGATGCAAACTATTTCAGTGTCTAAAACCTTCTCCATTGTACTCAATCATTTTAAGTGAAATTGAGCATGAACTTAAAATTGGGGGCAGGGGTGGGTGCGGAGATCAATTCACGATCACTGTGTTACTTAAAATCATGAGTTCTAATTGTTCAGAGAAGACCAGATTCAGTAAAGACACATTCAAACTATGGTTGGAAGGGGGAAGTGTGCAGCTTTACCATTAGAATGGAGGCCCAAGGGAGCCCAGAACTAATCCCAGACTGAAAAAGGAGTTGACACAATCAAGAACCAGCTCCTGGGTTCTGTTTTTCACCTCCCAACCCCAGAGTCTTCACCAGCCAGTGAGGTACACTGCCCAAACTTGTATCATGCCTCTGAGATGAGTAAATTTAAAAAATATCAGAGAGTTAGCTCAAAATATGAAAGAATATTTAAGGGATTAGACATTCTTTTCACCTTTTTTGGTTGAAAAGTCTCCCTGCACCACCAAAGATTACTCAGATTGTCAGACACTTTGTTGATGAAAATTATTATTAGTCCTTAGCGGAGGAGCCTAGGCACCATAGACGTGCTCTTAATGACAGATTTGAGGAATATTTAAATCAAGCTGTGGGGCATTCTTCAGCACAGAATCCAGAAGATACATTTGAGCTCCATGACTATTCAACTATTTGCACAAGAGACAGTGTTAGGAACTATCAGTTCCTAACTGATAGTTTAGCTTTCAGTGCCGGTGTCACTGGAAGTGAAATTAGGCTTGTTATGCAAGAAAGTCAGTGGTTCCCAATAGAAACATTTACATTTCTGATAGAAACAACAGAAATATGCTACATTTATGCAGTCGGGATGACCCATGTGCTACCAGAACATTGGCCCTGGTTGTTCCTCTTCTCTGGGCTGGAGATCTTGCGAGTTAGCTCACTGGTGGCAATAGTTTTATGTGAGAGATGCCTGGGATCTCCCCTAAGCAGAACTCTGTCTTTTCTAGAACTACCCTCACCCATCCCAGTCAGAACAAGCTAGACTGGCTTTGTAACCTCAGGTATCCCCAGATGGGAGCACATCCCTTTCTTTCAGAAACAGAACTGTAGACTAAGGCCAATTAGTTACCATCTGGAGAAGAGAACAAGAGTAGTAGAATAAGGGGCCGAATCAGCTCAGTGCTTCTTTCCTGAGCAGGAGCAGGGAGAGATGTGGATGCAAACGTGACTCGAGTGCTCACAGGCACCGCTTGCTATCTTACCCCAAGAGCCAGCTATCATGATGCCCACTTTACAGATAAGGAAACAGAGTTCCAGTACATAAAACGCGCTTACTATACTATCTATATTTGGCAGTTTGTGTCTTAAAAAAAGAAGTTTTATATGGGAAACAGAGGGTGTGACACTGGAACTGAAAGCTAAAATGAACTCTTGGAAGCTTTGGGAATGACATCTCTCCTCACTATTCCTGACCTGAGGGGCTCTCAGAAAAGTTGGCAGCCAAGGAAAGATATCCAATACAGTGTCTCAACGAGTTTCTCAACTCTCACGGGGTGCAAAGTTAACTCAAGGTCATGTGACTCAGTCCTCCTACAGGGACGGATCAGGGAAACTCACTTTCTGGCCGTTCCTTTCTGGCTGGAAGCTGGGTGCTCATGAACGGGGAGCAGAGCCAATCACAATGTTCTTTCCTGTGGAACTGATTCCATTTGAATCTTAGATTTGATAACCAAGTCAAATCAACTTGCAAACAAGCAAACAATAGTATGTGTGTTGGATTCACTGACATGTATTTAGTAGTCTGACACGTCCTTCTGCCTCTCATCTAGAGAGTAACCTTGCTGTGCCCGACTTCCTCCACGTGGGAAGTAGAGATGTACACATTTTCCTTCATCTGCCCCCGGGGGATGGTGAGAGGATTACCGAAACAATAAACATAAAGCTATTTGAGCTTCTTATCAAAAGGTGCTTCTGGAATACAAATTATTATTAGCATTACCATTGTTCTGTGGTTTAAAACAGTAATGTGAAAAGCAAGATCTGTAGATCAGTCAGCATCAAGCATAATTTAAGTTCAATCTGGAGCTGGCTGTTTTGGCAAGCTCAGGTCCCATACTAAAGCATTCTTTTGATGCAAGCACATGTAAGGGGCCAGATGTAGTCACCCTGCAAGAAGAATAATGAAGAAGCAAGAACAGGCATGCACAGGTAACACCTGTGCAAAATGGATGTCTGAGCTCTCATTTCTTTAACGCATGTTTATATTACAAAAGTCCCACCACGGTGAAGTTGGGGGACTCTTACAAGTCTTTATTAAGTGCTTAATGTGCAGATTATGTGACCTGGGATCAGCTGGAAACAGATACTGAAATTTTGCTTTGAGAAGTGAAGCACTTTGATAGAAATTAAAGATGTGGAATCACAGGACATTCATCTTGGGGACAAATGTGAGATTTCTGGTCATGAAGACCCTGCCCGTGGGTGTGATGCTCAAGAGGCATCCTGGTGTGCAGGCAAGAGCATGGGCTCTGGGATCAGAACATGCCTGGATTTATTTATTAGCTATGGGACCTCAGGTGCCTTGGTTTCCACTTATAAAATGGGGACAATAAACTCTACCTCAGAGATCACCTATTGTACTGTGTACAAAGAACCCAGCGCTGGAGCAGGCACTTGTTAAAGACTACTCCTGTTTCCTGCTGTTTGACACATTTCAAGCATCTATATTGTTCTTTAAATATAATCGATATACTGGCATATAAAAAATACCTAATTTTGAATACCTGAATCTAAATGCTGAGCAATTCAGAGCTGCTTTTCTTCTCTAAAAATAACTCACTAAAGGAGATGTTCTGCAATACTTCTGCAATTAGGACAAATCAGAACAGCCCCATTTGAAAAGTAATCAGGAGAATCGGCACTAAATGAATTCCAGGAGATTCCTAATTTGTGTCTAAATTCCCAGAGATATCATTCTGCTGGCAGAGCTTAAATTCTTCAACAGTTTAATCCCTCCAACTATGTCTGTGCAAAGTTCTTCCTTTGAGTCCTGAGATCACTCCAATTCTTTTCTCTTGGAGCACAGAGGTCTGATCTACACCTGGCCCCCTGCCCTGCATCCTATTAAATGGCCCTTGAAAAAAATGTCACGAAGGTGGGGGTGGGGAAACTTTGAAGGAGCTTGGCATATCGCCCATACCCCAGGTGCCAGTCTTTGTATGGGAAACACTCTGGGCCATGTTGTGGGCACTGGTAGAGGCTCACAGGCTCTCATAGCAATTAGAGCCGACGGAGGTGAGGCCCCTCACCTCTCTGATCATTATGAGCCTGTGGTAATAAATACGCGCAGCCCCTGTCCGCTATAAGTTTTCTTGCTCAAGGGTTGCAGAGTCAACACTGAAAGCCTTGATAATGAAAGAGTGTCAGGGCAGGGACTGGGGTGGTGTTCTTTCACATTTACTCAGCAGCCTGGATGAGACAGAGTCACACGTAACTCCAGGGACCTGCTCTCAGTGATGCGAAAGAGTTTTGCATAAGTTGGCAGAAGCAGTAAAGAGGAGAGTGGCCAACAAAAGAGACTCGAGGGACTAGCCCTCCCAATACACTTTCCTCAGAATAGCCTGAAAGTGAAAGTCACTCAGTCATGTCCAGCTCTTTGTGACCACACGGACTACACGGTCCATGGAATTCTCCTGGCCAGAGTATTGGGGTGGGTGGCCTTTCCCTTCTCCAGGGGATCTTCCCAAGCCAAGGATCAAGCCCAGGTCTCCCACATCACAGGCAGATTCTTTACCAGCTGAGCCACAAGGGAAACCCAAGAATATTGGAGTGGGAAGCCTAACCCTTCTCCAGTGGATCTTCCCGACCCAGGAATCGAACCAGGGTCTCCTGCATTGCAGGTGGATTCTTTACCAACTGAGCTATCAGGGAAGCCCCAGAATAGCCTGAGACGCCATGAAAAGCATGGTGGGAAGAGCGAGCAGTCATGGATTCTAATCCTGCCGAATCCTCATTTATTACAGTGTTACCTCAGGACTGTCACCATTGATGTTCCTTTTCTTTGCAAAGGGGCCAATGGCATTTTCCAAAAAATTTACAAAAACAATAGCTAGAAATTTGAAGGGTTTAAATGTACTTAGTATGCCAATTCTGGGATTTAATTTCTGGATATTTTCAAAAAGGATAAACTTTCTTGAAGAACCTCAATAATTAATAGTGAAATTGACACTAATATAGAAAAGATGAAAAGAGTGAAAACACAGCCCATTTCTACTGTGTTTAGCCCATACTAAACCGAAATCACATCATCCCAAATAACTGTATACATATATTTACAAGACAGATGCAAATGTTGGGTACAAAATAATGTTGAAAACAATATTACTTTCTATACACATTTTCTTCCTGAAATATATCAAGATGTTTTAAAAAATTATTACTGCTTCCTGTGATGCAGAAACATGTCTGACTAATATAGGAATAACTAAGATGGAGAATTGCCTTGGCCTCATGCTATTTTAACACCTAAATTCCCTGTTTGGGTTTTTTCATGCAGGAACAAATGGTTTCTTTGAATAGTCCTTTGCAAGCATGCCTGTTTTAATCAGATTGCTTGCCCAATGCATAAACTTAGCTGTATCAAATCAAGGTGAAACGTGGTGTAGACACTCTGAGAGTAATTTGATGTGGACCCTAAGCAAACTACAAACACTAACTTAAAGTACATTGCTCTCTGTACTTTGAAAGGAAAAGACTAGCAGCTCTGGGGGACTCAGCTTTTATTTCTCAAGAAACGGAAGAAATAGAGCAGCCATTTTTATAAGTTTGGACGTATTTACAGCATTGCTTTATTTTCTTAGCGCGTAACAGCATCCATTCATCACTTGAGGGTAACAAAGCAGAAACCTGATATATGACAAATATTACGAGCTTAATGGCTGATGTCCATTACTGATGGGTCCCGCTCAGTCTTTGCGGGAGATTGGCACTGAAGGATTACTGAGCAAACAGAGCACCTGAAAAAACTTGCACGCCACAGTCTGTCGTCAGGGCCCCGATCGAGGGCACTGCCTGAGAACCGCGGCTCTTATCTGAAGCTGCAAACTGCTGCCATTGCCAACAATTCTCAACAAAGAGCAGCGGTCATGGAAGGCTGAGCCACCGAGGCAGGCGCCCGGGGACACTGCCTCCCAGAGCCCAGCCCCTTTATGGATCACTTGAGCCCAAGCGTGAGACTGCGTTTTAGTCGTGGATGACCACGGCGACTGAGAACAGGGCTCCCGCATCTGTACGTGTTAAAAAACAAAAAGGCTCCAAACATTCTCTTGTAACACTATAAAATATTTAGCATTTTAACTGCATCTTTTAATTTCACCACCAACTAAGGAATGAGTCTGTGTTAATGTTTGAATTCTGATGGAAATCTTTGGATTCTATCAACATTTAAAGTATGTGTTTTGCTGTCATCTATCTTTCTTCTCCTTTTCCTAAGAGGACCTCATATTCCTGAGAACTAAACTTGTCTTACTGGTTTGGCCCTCAAGAAAAGTAAGTCACTGCTCTCTCTTTAGTTATTTTACTTAACTAGAAAAGATCAATTTTCCAACCACAAGGGTTTATGGCTTAATGAACTTGTCAAATTTATAAATTCCAGGTGAAAACAGCATTTTTGATTTGGTTTTACTCATTTTACTGTTTCAGCAACCAAACAAAATATCTAAAATATCTACAGATTTCCAAGAAAAAGATATTTACCTAATGTTTCTTTGTTGCTTCTGTAGGTGTATTTTATTTCAATCATGTATTAACATTTGATTTCTTTGTTCATTTTCAATAAATTTCTTTACAATGGGCTGATAAATATAATACGTGCAAATGTTAACTTTATGACAGGAATAAAAAGTACTAACTCTGTGACAGAAATTTTAAAAACATTATTGGAAGTTGAATTATTGGGAGTTAATACTGACATTGTATTACTATGATAATCTCATAAATAATTAAATTCAGTGAAATGAACAGAAGTCATTTGAATTTCTGCTACTGGGAATCTGTTTTCCTTAAAGTATTTTATAGTTTTTTTGAGGTGGTGGGGGCAAGAAGGTGGAAGCAAGTATCTTCAGAGAAGAAAGGACAAGTATTAGAGTGAAAAAAGAACATGAAATTTTGTTTTGAGAAAACCATTGAGAGCTTCATATACCTATGTATTTAAAGTGGTCACTATGCTTTCATTTTACTGACACCTTTCCTTCCTGAAAAAATTTAATTCTATCAATCCTCATTAAAGAAGCTGGGCAGCACTCAATACACCTTATGTCTGTCATTTGGCACAAACGCACACGAGGCAGAGTCGGATAAAAATACAATGTTAGAAAATATATAGAAAACTAAAAGGTAAGCAGGAAAAAAAAATGTTCATCTTATTCATATAAGAATTCATCTTTTTACTATAGTTAGGTTTATATACATATTTTTTCTAGTAGAGAAAAGCACTCTATCTAAATTAATAATTGATAAAAACAGAAAAGTATACACTAAGTACTGTTTAGGAGCATTCAAGGTGAGTTCTGCAGCTTCATGGGGGTAGTAGTTAACATCTGTTGGCCCCAGGATCTAGAGGTGTTTTTGTTAAGGTTAAATTTTCTTTCTAAAGTATGGTGGCATCTTAGGATACAAATATATTTACAGTGATGACTCAAAGGTAATAGGTAGAATAACAATTATTAATTATCTCAAAGGAAATGTCCAAACCAAAATAAATAACCATCATCAATGTTTCTGATCTATACAAAAAGTCCAATTATTTCCAAGCCTAATTTTTGAGGGCTGGTGCCATGTTCTGTTTAAATCTATAAACTGTCTATATCTCTCCTTCTGCCTTTGAAGTTGTGCTACATCTGCTCTTGCCAGGTAAAATGCTGAACTTATTCTGCTTTAGCTAGTTAAAAAAAAAGAGAACCATAGATTTTGTGTTGTGAATTCACAAAATCCTTTCCCTGAAGAACTTATATTATATATTCAAAATGGTCCCTGTTTGGTTTGTATTTAAACAGAGAGTTTATTAAATTATGGATTATTGAGAAGTGTCCTCCAAAAGAGTCTGCAACACTTTTGAGGGTGTAAAAATAAGTCCTCTGTTAGAAAAGCCACAAAATATTGGATTTGGGAAATCTGGTTTAAGATGAAAGGTTAGTCAGCACACACAATCACACAATGATGACTGCCCCACTTTGAAAAATTAACTTTTCAAAGCAGGAATTTGGGAAAGTTGGACTATTATAAAATTACATATATAATGGCATCACAGTACTGGAAACCAGAGGAAGTATAACCAAAATCTATATCACATCTTCCAAAGATAGTATTTCAGCCATAAAAGGAACATGCTATATATCAATTTTCATTTAATAACAGAGTTCAAAGTTAAATGCAGCAAGAAATACCACCAAAAGATTTGTCCTTACTTTTTAAATTTTTCAAAACATATAGCAAGCAAGCAAACACAAGCAAATGACTACAGACATTAAAACTACTGTTTATATTAGAATGGTTAATATAATTAAACCATAGAAAATTTCTAAAAGGATCCTCTCAGAATTATTGATATCTAAAAATTTTTAAAGAGAAAATTATGCTATAAGTTGCTAATTAATAATTAAGCCCATTTTTTTCAAACTGAAGTATTTCTATGAGGCAACATTTTATAATGCACATATTATTTTGCATCTAACTTAAAACTACACCAGTAAATCACCTTTCACAGGGAAACATTTTGCCCTTTACAATAATATTCTTATTCATTACTTATTACTTCCTCTATCTAAACAAAAACACTTTGCCTGCCTTTTAAAGTCTAGAAATTTCTTTGATAAATCTCAGTGAAAACTTCTAGGTTTTAGCAACTAATATCTATGAAGAAAAACCTGACTTAATTATAGTTAGCTCCACCAGCAGTCATTTTAAACAGAAACTGGTTTAGTTGTGTTGACAATCACATTTTAAACTGATTCTTTCCAGATGAAAAGATACTTTTTCAAACAATGTAATAAAAATGTAAACTCAGCTGTTTCACAGACATAAAAGTGATTTATATCACATGTACTGTGCTCATGGAGTTTTTCTCCTTACACAATGGAAGTTTTATTTTAAGGAAAAGTTAATAATTAACAGCTAGGAAAATCCCACAATGCAAAGAAGTCAGCTATAGGGGATTTGCCACCCCCCCTTTGCTTTCCCACAAAAATCAGCCAATAAGCCTGGTGAGAAAACAATGTGATATTTGAAAATTAAAGAGAGTCAACATCAGGATGGTCCTTACCTATGGTGGGGGTGGGTGCAACAGTGAATAGAGAGAGGCACCAGGAGGATTCTGGGAGTGGAAAATAGGCTGTGTTTTGATCCGGATGCATGAGTATCTAGTTTGTGAGAATTCAGTGAAGCTAGACCTGTGCTTTCTGTATTATGCTATACTTCAATGAAAAGTTTTAAAAAGAGATTGCATACTTTCTGTTTTAATGACAGTATGAAAAAAATTTTAGTGTAATTAGATAAGTACTCTCCTTTTTATAAATACTCTGAGGTACAGTTGGACTATCAACTATTCTCCCATGAAACTATTACAAGAACTAAAAATTATGTCAGTGGCTCATGTGATGAGTCCCATGCTAGTCCTAAAGAAGCAGAGAATATTTTACATTTTAGGAGAGAAAAATACATGTGAGAGAAAAAGAGCATAGTATATCCGAGGTCTCATACAGGAAATCTCCACAAAAACATGATTTTGGAAGACACTTTAATCGCTTCTCGGCCTTTTGGCTAAGATCAAGTGTGGAAGACACTTTAACAGAGGCTTGTAAAATTCACATTTCTAGCAGAGTTTTTCTATGACTGTGAATCTGTATTCTATACATCCAGTTTCCAATTATTCCTGTTAATGGGAGGCAGGCCACATGGGTAATTGAAAACCCACAGTCAAGAGTTGGAATATATCCTCTCCCATGAAAATAGGGACCCAAGTATTACATAAATAGAAAAATTGTTCTATGTTTGAATTGCTAATAAACTGTGAAATGTCCAAAATTTAGGCCACTGCAGGGCAAGTAAAGAACACCATCCAGCTAATGATCCCCTGAAAACTCAAGCACTGGACACATTAACCTTTATGGAACAAAAGCTTAATTTTCATGTTTGCTCTACGGTGAATTTTGGTATTTAAAACTCTAAGGTTTAGTCCACCAGCACAAAAATATTTATTACTTCTATTTCTTCAACATCTCTTCTCTCATTAAAAAGCTAAAAACAACGCACAGGGTTGAGTTTCGGTATCGTGAATGCTGAAACGGTGCCGAGCTGTCCAACACCACTAAGACTTCCCTGAAGGAAAGATCTTTGCCCTATCACAGAACCTCCCCACCTTAGACTCCACATCTTAAAGGCAGTCCTCTCTGGTTCTCTCTTTCTAAAACTCCTCTTTCATGTTCTGATTTGCGAAACCTTGTCTTCCTGTAGTGTGCCCTTACCCTCTGAAATGAGGTCTTATACTGACTTGCGGTTCTTTTTTTCCAAATCTGAGTAAAATAAAAATATCATCCTTAAGCATACATACACATGCACAAGATCTGGACGGAAATAGACAACATATAGGCAAAGATATTGTGATCTGATTATCCCCCTGGAAATCTCCTATTAGTTATTTACTGAGAGAAAGTAGAGGCAAGGTGTGGGGGGAGGTAACAAGGATAGAGGAGGTAGGTAGGCAAATTGCTTTTGGTTCTGGCAAAGTTACAGGAAAATCTGAACAAACAGAATCAATGGGAGAACCTCAGGTACTTAATTCTAAGCAACAAGGACGCTAATATGAATACATTATTCTGTATTAGCTCCCAGTCAGCCTGAAGGAGAAGAAGCCTTCCCACATTGCTCTACTGGCTGCTGTCTCCCCCGACCCCAAAGACACACAAAAAATCCCCCAGCATGAATACCTTGATGGTCTCATCCACCTCATGTTAAGAATTAAGGAGAAGGATAAGCATATATATATGACGAACTCAAAGTTAAGGGACCAACTGTTTTCAGAGTTACTTGTGTACCCCAGGGTCAGATTCAACCCTCAGAAAGCCACGTGCAGTTTCCATAGAAATAACTATAAACATCAAGTAGGAAAAAGAGCTGCAGTCAGTCTCTTTCTCTGTATTGACATATGGCCTTTATTCCTTCCTGGCTTTATCTTTTGAGTGGCAAGTTTTGGCTTGGTTTTATTTATACAATGGAACTTCATCAACTCACACACACCTTCAAGAGAACCAGAGTAAAATACTCATTGTGAAGTTCAGCAAAGAACTAGAAAAAAACTTGGCAAGAAGAAACAAATCAAAGAAGTTCATGAAACACATTTATTTTATTGGGCTATGAAAAAAATACAGACTTGGAAAGTGAATATGATGTAACTTCAAAGGCAAATAAATAGTTAATAGAGATGAAGGTGTCAATCAGCAAGCATCAAGGCAAACATGTGAAAATAAAGGTCTATGGCCAAGTCTGGTGGAGATAAAATACCATGCATACAATCAGGGCAGGTGTGCGGAGTGTGAACAGGGGTGTAGGATGGAATAAGAAGTATTTTCTAGTTAGTGATGTTTACTTTTTAATTTCTCCCCAAGAATGGTTTTTATTTCCTCAAAAGAAGAAAGGAGAAGAAAATGAAACTTCTCCTTTAATAAAATTTAATAAATCACAATGCGTCTAGCAGACACACAATACCAGTTTCTAACACGCTTGTTTCAGACTGAAACAGCGTTAGAAAATATGATTATGTAATGGATCAAAAATTTAATTGTAGACCTGCTTATTGGTGATGCATAAAAACATACTAGGAAAATAAGACTCTTGATCAAGTAGTAAAAACTAAAGCTATGTTTATGTCAGTGGATCAGTGCATAGAACTGACCAAAAAATCAACAGTATAAAAATCTCATAAATTTCCAATAATCTAAGTTTTACTTTGAGCATGAATTTATGCATTCGCTATATTTGTTTTTACCATACACCATGCTTACATTATTGGAGGCCACTGGACCATTCTGGTGAAAAGTTTATTTATTACAAAGGGAAAAGAGGAAATTCCCAGGTCACCCGACATGACTCCAGCTTATTATAATACCTTAAAGATACAATAACATAAATTAATCTATTTAAACTGTTCTTTTTGTTATGGGGGCTTTCGGGGAAACTGCTTTTCAAAAAATGAAATTGGAACATGATTTTAAAATGCTGCTGAGTGGTATACAGCTTGGCAAATGGATTTTAACTTTGTTATTAGGTCCTAAGGATCATAAATAAAGTGGTCAGTTTGGTCAATTTGTTACAAGCAAACCAATCCATTCTGAGCACAATTTTGCTCCTGGCAGAGTTTTATTGTGTTCCATGGCTCCTTAGGTCCAGTTCTGAAGTCTAGCTTCATGTGGTAAGAGTGCAGCATACCTCGCACCATAATTCTGTTTGCCCAGCAGATTCTAACGAAGGTCCAGACATCTTCAAGAAAGTGTAAAATAAAATGAAAATTGTTCAGACTTAGCAGGCTGCTAGAGGTTTTTGGTTTGGGTTTTAAAGGAAGAATGGATTTACAAGTCGTTACTGGTAACCTCTAGATTTCTAATCGCAGAAGCCCAAGACTGCACGTGGGTATGTGAAGCGTCTGTGTAGTGTGACTCACACACCATGATGAAGCCTGTCAGCCGTTCCTGGGACGATACAGTGGTAGCCGACTGTTTGCCAAGCCAAGATTCCTGTCACCAACCCCAAAGAGGAATCAAACTCACAGAGTAAGTTAAAAAACCATGGCGGTGCCCTGAGCTGAGCCTGAAAAGTAATAGGCAGCTAATGCAGACCAGGCCAGAGGGTGATGGGAAGAGAAACAGAATTCAATACATGCAATACGGCATGTGCATAACCTCCTCAGGACAAGCATATGCTAAATGTGAAGGACTTGCTCCAGGGCATTGGAGTCATGGGAAATGTGATAGATGTGTCTGATCAAGGGAGGAGATGCCCTCCCTCATTTATTAAGAAAGCGAAATACTGCACAGTGTAAATCAAAAGAAGGGCCCACAGGCATCTCAGTTTTGTGTTGGTGCTCTGGGAATGAAATGAAAATTCCATAGACACGGTAACTAGCAACTTACTAGCAACTTCTGCAAGGCAAGACGTTATGACACTTTAAAATGGAAGCAATCATCATCACCATGGACATGATGCAGAAAGGAATTAAGAATAAATTAAACCTATTGAGGAATAAATTACATGTTCCACTTAGTAAATTTTTAAAAATGTATGTTATTTTCTTTCTTTTTTAAAAAAGGGCCAAATCTATCTTTAAACAGAGTTAAAAATTATAATATGGTTCAGTGGAGCTCAACAAACATTTGGCTGAATTCTGTCTCCGGTTCAGGCACCATGTCGGGTTCCAGGGACACCAAGATGGTGTAATAGGATCCTGACCCTGAACAGCGTACTACTTACTGCCTGGCGGTGATGTGTTCATTAGCTTAGATGCATACTTGGTGTAAGATTCCTTGAAAAAACTACCTCTCAGCTGCTGGAAGGTTCTGACATTCTCATAATCTCTTTGGTCTATTCGTGTATATGATATATAGCACACTTGCCCAAAGACCTACCCATATCCATGGAGACAGTTAGTTCCGTTGATAAAGTTGAAAACTGAGCTATTTGTATGTTCACATATTAGCCTTGTCAGGAGATAAGCAGATTTTTCAAAGGGAAAAAGCTGGCGCAATTTAATTGCCTTGGGGCTCTGGACTCAGTAAACCTGGTTTCCATTTCTAGCTCTGCAGCCACTCCTTAGCAAGCAACCTTTAACAAGCTGCCTAATTTTTCTCTCCCTTTTATTTTCCTCAATGCAAAATAGGACCAAGTGAGGGTGAGGGTGGGGGGAGCATAGTGAAGAGAGGAGTAGTAAGAGCTGATGTGAACACACTACTATGGTGAGTTAAATGCGAATAAAATTCTTCTTTATCTTTTGGTGGAAATATGTTAGGAAAAGAGATATTAGTGGTAATTATAATTAACATCAAGCTAAAAAAAGAAACCCTGAAGTCAAGCATTGTTAATCTAATAATAGTCTGATGAACTACTTTCAATTAAATAGATTATTTCCAAAAGGGTAATATTTCCACTTACAGAAAGAATAATTTACTTTTAAAACATTTCAAATGTCTCATTTAAAATAACGATAACAATCTAATAATGTTGATACGCGCGTTGATACTCGGCTAAAGGCAAAACTGAAAACAACTCCTTAACAGTTTAAAACCAGCTCTGAAACAGTTTAAAGTTATTTCTATTCCCTTTGTCCAACAACAATGATTCAAAATAACAAAAACCACGGGAAAAAAGTTAGAGTTCTTACTATATGTAACCTATAGGAAATAGTAGAAAAAGTTTATATTATGAGCAATGTGGTTTAGATCTTGCTTTACTGTTAGCTTGCAAGTTTGCATGGCTCATGTAAATTCTATGGTACGGAACCTGTGAACGGTAGCATCCTCCCTTTCAAGGTTTTATTCACTTCGAAACCCCTGTTGTAAAACATCCTTTGAGTGAGGTAGCCAAGTGGAGGAGATTGAGTAGCGGGGAAAATTAAGGGAAGAGCGTCAAAGAAATCAACACAAAAAGTTTTTATGTAGTTGATCCCAAACCTTATTTGAAAAGCCTGAATAGGATGAAAAGATTTTCTCTTCTCGGTAGTTTCACTTAATCCTCCATCCAAACATTTGCCCCAATAAACATTAGATTATTTTTATGTTAGCTGTAAAGCTGTCAGTCCTCAATAAACAGATACACTCCTGGTGGTTTTACCTTTGCTGTCAAAGAATTGTCAATATGCATACTGGCTCTTAAATTAAAACAAACACACAGGAAGAGAAATGTAAAATAGAATCACGCAGCAGAGTTTAACGGGAGGCTGTTGAAATCCTAAATAGTTGGTGGTGATTAGAAGTTCAATATACTGTGATATAAAGTAGTCATTGCGTTGTTAGCACCTTGCTGTCTCCTTAATGGAATGCTGTGACCTCTCCCATTCAGGTAAGCCAGGTCTTACTTTAGTGTGTCTCAATTAAATTTTATGTCTGATGTGTCCATTTGTTGTAGGAAAAGAAACAAATCCAATGAAAGGGACACTTTGAAGGTTTTTATTTCCTATGGGGACAGTTTACTTTTGTCTGGAAAGTCCCTTCACAGCTTTCGTGGGTCTTTTCCCTGTGATTGAGAATGGTTTTTTTAAGCGTGTTATGAGATACGGAGGTATCGAAAATGCAAACCGACTTTCCAAGTGGTCAAATCTCTATCGTTTATTTATGCTTTCGGAAGAATTTTTTCACAAAGGCTAATAGAGTCATGTGACTGAGACAAGAATTTTTGTTCATTACAGTCACTGCATTGCAGAATTAAGCTTTCAGAAGGCCAAAGCTGTGTCTCTTTTTATGTACTCTGTGTGCTGCGTAACAGAGGGCTGTGTATACATAGGCAGCCACTAAATACTATTTGCTTGGTGGGTTACAAGTGTTACTCTAAGGCTGGCAAAGAAACAACATCAGTCTCGGGTGGCAGAGCGGTAAAGAATCCGCCTGCAGTGCAGGAGACGCAAGAGATGTGGGTGCGATTCCCGGTTTGAAAGGATTCCCTGGTTTGAAAGGATTCCCTGGAGTAGGAAATGGCAACCCACTCCAATATTTTTGCCTGGGAAATTCCATGGACTGAGAAGCCTGGCGGGGCTACAGTCCAGGGGGTCATAAAGAGTTGGACATGACTGAGTACACACACATACACATAGAAAGATGTAGATATCTGTTCTTAGCTGGCATAATGTTCACCACCTATATAAAGAAGCTTTGCAAACTTTAGGGAACTGGGCCTCACACCAGAGAGAAATTAATATATACTTATTAATATGATTATATATAGTATCACAAAAGTGGTTCTTTCAATTCTATTTAATTCTGTCTGAAATGAGTAGTTCTTTTTTCTAAAAAAAGAGGGGGAAAAAAAAGAGAAAGGGAAAGCAAGGGAGAGGGATAAAGAAAGATCTTTTATATTGGACAGTCCGAAATAAGGGATCAAAATAGGATGTGCGGCACTCAGAGGTGTAACCTGGTTGAACAAAGAGTTTGAGGGAAAGAGAGCTGAAGGCAAATATATTGGGAATCTTAAGGTCCTGATGAATACTCCCTTTGTTCTATGTACTAAACGTATGATCTTCCCTGCCAAGGCTGAAAGAAAATGGATTTCCCCAAGGAATGTCCCATCACTGGGGAAGCGATCTGCCATCAAAAGCCAACATGCTCTTAGGTGCAGCAAGAAGATTAAACATTTCAGACAGATGATGGGGTAGGGGAAGGAGTGAAGACAGGGATGTAGGAAAGGGAAAAGGTCAGCATCCTGCAAGTGAGACCCACAAACATGAAAGGAGGAAATTGAGAGTGTCAACTTTAAACCCGCAGTTTGTGTCTTGTGGCCCTGAGCAACACGGAGTTTCAGGAGAAAGAGGGACATTCTGTTCATTAGGGTGGTGTTTCTTATATGTCAAACATGCATAACGGAGCTCATGCCAAAATACATTAAGCAGTGCCCTGTCATCCAGAAGGAACATCTGAAAAAACGTAAAGGTCACATTACAAAAAGAGTCTAGTGCCCTAGCAGATGTCACCATGCAATTTGGTTTCTCAATTTTCCATTTATTTCTAAAATTTGCAACTAGCCCAGTCAGCCAAAGCAAAACAATCTATGTTTCTTTTTTTAAAAAATTCTTTTAAAATGATGTAGATAGAGGTAAACATCTGGATCCAGGTCACCTGGGTTCAGATTTCTTTAACCTGTGAAACCTTAGACAAGTTATACAAAGTTTTTGGCCTTGGTTGTCTTACCTATAAAATGGGAAGAATGGTAGTTCCTCTCTATAGGTTGCTGTGAGAGTTAACCAATTTACTGCATGTAAAGCACTTAGCAAAGTGCCCGGCTTCTGGTAAATTTAACTTTCTTCCTTTTTGGTTATTTAAAATGAGTTTTCAAAAAATTTTGTGATCTCCCTCATCAAAAGTATATGTATTATTATTATTTCTGTACTTATTCAATCAAGTAGTTGTAAAAATTGAGTATGTACCACTGCACACTGGTAGGATAAAACATACCCTTTAATATTTAAGAACTAATAAAACAGTTAACAAGTTACATGCTGACAAAGTAACATGCAGATTGAAAATCCCCCTACTGAATTCTTATTTTCTGTTATAGTATTTTTCAAGATTTCCACGTGAGTCTTTTATTTAAAAAAATAGATTTCAAATCTCTGGTGAAATTCTCCATTTTGTCTTGTACTTTCTTGAACATATTTGCTGCATCTTTTTAAACAGTCTTTTTAATATTTGAATAAATATTTGTACACTTTTATTTATAGCAGCATTGTTCACAATAGTCAGAATGTGAAAACAACCCAGTGTCCACTGACATACAAATAAACAAAATATGACCTGTACATGAGTGTGTGCGTGCGTGCTAACTCTCAGTCGTGTCCAAGTCTTTGTGACTCTATGGACTGTAGCCTGCCAGGCTCCTCTGTCCATGGGATTCTCCAGGCAAGAATACTGGAGGGGGTTGCCATGCCCTCCTCCAAGGGGTCTTCCTGATCCAGGGATCGAACCCACGTCTCCTGTGGCTCCTGCATTGCAGGCAGATTCTTTACCACTGAGCCACCAGGGAAGCCCAATCTGTACATACAATGGGATATTGTTCAGCCTTAGAAAGGAAGGAAATTCTGACACGTGTATGATCGAATCTTAAAGACTCCATGCTAAGTGAAATAAGCCAATCACAAAAAAGACAACTACTGTATGATCTACTTATATGAAGTACCTAGAGTAGCCAAATTCACAGACATAGAAAGTAGAATGTGTTTGCCAGGGGCTGCGAGGAAGGAAAAATGAAGAACTATTGTTTAATGGTTACAGAGTTCAGTTTGGGAAGATGAAAAAATTTTAGAGATGGATAGTGGTAATGGTTTCACACAATGTAAATGTAAATACTTTATGCCACTGAACTGTACACTTAAACATGGTGAAAATGGCAAAGTTTATCTTATGTATGTTTTACCACAGTAAAAATTCAATTTACTTCAAAAGTCCCTGTCTGATAATTCCAAAATTTGAGTCACTTGCTGTCTCTGTTTCTCTTGATATCTGGTCATTTAGTCTTTTCCCCCAAGACCCTGCAATTTTTTATTGAAATCAGGACATTGTGCATTAAAAAATCAAAGAGCCTTTGGATGGTGGTATCTCCCCGTAAAGAGGAATAAATCTCTTAGCATACAGATGGAGTCTAGCAGGTCACCTTCATCTTTCTGAGGGCTGGTTATAGGCTTTGTTAGGAACAATGTTTGTGTTTTACTCCTAAGGTATATCCCTATCTTGAGAGTGGACATTTTGGATTTCAATTGAAAACTCAGTGTTTATAAGAACTCTCCCACCTGGCTGGTCTCACCAGAATCATGGGGCTGCTGAAATCTCTGCTCATTTCTTGTCTGTTTTTGCTGGGTTTCTTGGAGTTTTTTCCTGCTCACAGGAAGCTTAGGAGTTGGCAAACCCCTCAAGGTGAAATTGCTTATAGATCTTTGGGTTCACTTCTCTGCAGTTCCCTCTTCTTTGTGATTTTTGCTTCTCAGGTCTCAGCCACTTACCAGCCCTGAATATCAACTTCCAGTGCCTCTCCCTGCCTAAGACTTGGTCTCATTTGCCTCCCCTAACCCTTCCTCTCATGACTCAGCAACACCTTTATGGGAAAAGTCAGAGTGAGTGTAGAGTTCAATGACATGGGCTTCCTTCTCTCAGGCCTGATGGCTCCTTACAAGTTCTGCCTGGTTTGGAGATGCTCCATTGTCTTAAAAAAGTAGTCTGTGTATATTGTCCAAAGTCTACAGTTGTTTTCAGCAGGAGAGCTGTTCCAATACAAGTTACTGTGGTTGTTGAAATCGAAAGTCTGTTAATTTTGCCTTTAGAAATTTTAACTCTTGATTTGCCTCTGATTCTGTTCTAAACATTCTTTTGCTTTCATTTTAATTCCTCTTTTTATGGACCTGAATATTTGGTTTTTATTTTTAATTTTCAAATTTTTATTGGAGTATAGTTGACTTCAAATGTTGTGTGTTCTGCTGTATAGCAAAGTGAATCAGTTACACATACACATTTATCTACTCTTTTTTAGATCTTTTCCTACATAGGCCATTACAGACTATTGAGGAGCGTTCTCTGTGCTATACAGTAGGTCCTTATTAGTTATCTACTTTATATTATATATAGTAGTGTGTATATGTCAATCCCAATCTTCCAGTTTATCCCTCCCCCACCCCCCCCCACCCCTCCTTGTTTTTATTTATACTGTTTTAGGTCCCCGTGCTTATTAAACCTCAGTCAGGCAGAGTCATAAGTGCAGTAGTGAAGACAGACACCTTCTAAGCAATAGGAGTAAATTGTTTGTCCTTCACTGGGATCATCAGCCCTTTGAATTTCCCTAACTAACCCCTCCAGTACCACCCAGCACTGAGTCCCTTGAATCGAAAAACCCTCTACTTTCAGCCACCAGATCACTCCAAGGAGTTTAATGGTTATTTAAACCATTTTCTTTCTAACTGTACCTAAAATAATAGCACATCTTACATGGCAAATAGATGGAGGGAAAGTGAAAACAGTGACAGACTATTTTCTGGGGCTCCAAAAATCACTGTAGTCAGTGACTTCAGCCATGAAATCAAAAGATGCTTGCTAAACCTAGACAGCATATTAAAAAGCAGAGACATCACTTTGCCAGCAAAGGTCCATCATAGTCAAAGCTATGGTTTTTCAAGTAGTCATGTATAAATGTGACAATGGCACCACAAAGAAGGCTGAGCACAGAAGAATTGAAGCTTTTGAACTGTGGTGCTGGAGAAGACTGTTGACAGTCCCTTGGACTGCAAGGAGATCAAACCAGTCCATCCTAAAGGAAATCAACCTTGAATATTCCATTGGAAGGACTGATGCTGAAGCTTCAGTACTTTGGCCACCTGATGCGAAGAGCCAACTCACTGGAAAAGACCTTGATGCAGGGAAAGATTGAGACCAAGAGGAGAAGGGGGCAAGAGGATGAGATGGTTGGATGGCATCACCGACTCGATGGACATGAGTTTGAACAAACTCCAGAAGTTGGTGATGGACAGGGAGGCCTGGTGTGCTGCAGTCCATGGGGTCACAAAGAGTCAGACACGACTGAGGGACCGATCAACAACAATCCTGTGGCTTCTGAGAGAGCAGCTTGTAAACATGGATGCAGACGGAAGCCAGATCACGAGGATTAAGGACCAACAAGTGGTATGAAACGTTTTGTAATCTAATGTATATTTTATTTTATATGTGAACTCAGACTTTTCATAATTTATATGTCTTATTGCTTAGTGGATCACATTGCAATACATGTCTAATTTTGGTTCTTTTATAAATAGTGCCAACTTCTGGGAATTTAATTTGAATTTTGAAATGCATATTGAGCTGTTCACTGAAAACTTAAAGGATGCAAAATGGTAATGACACCATAGCACATTATTGTCTCTTATTGTGGTTCTTGATTCTTCTAATTTAGGAAAAACTTTACATAAGGAAAGCAAAACCTTCACTTAAAACTCTATCAGTTTCCAAAACTCATCTCACACTTTACCTCATTTTTTGTTACCACTGAGACTGTGTCCACATTAGAATTCCTGCTAACTAGGGCTTTGTTTTCCCATGAGTTCTCCATGGCCACAGGAGAATTATGGACATAGTGTTTATCAGCAGGAGAACTAGGCTGCTGCATATGGCTGTCATCTGCTCTAGGTTTTGGTGACCGCATATTTCAACATATCTTGCAGTCATATGATGATTTCCACCCCATCTGACAGTTCATCCAAGGAACTTTGGTTAAATGTCTTATCTCATGTTTCATGAGGTTTTCCTGGTTATTATTCAATATTCAAGTTGAGTTAGGCAAAGTCACCAACAGGTCAAATAACAGTTAGTTTATGCAGTGAGGCTTAACCCTAAACAAATACTGTAACTTCCTTTTGGAGAGGGCTCTGTTCTGAGTTGACAGCTTTTATCATGGTTTCATGGGATGATGGTACCACCCTTCAGAACATATATTTTTCTAATTTCATTTACCTAAGATGTCCTCAAAAGTCAAACCTTTGTATTCTTTGAGCACTGATCTTAGGATCTAATCTATTATTCTAGGAATCTCAATAAATTCCTTTCTGCCAAAATTTTCTGGTTTGTAGAATGTAACCAACCATACCATCTCTCCCAGATGCTCTTCAGCCAAGTGAGGTATGTGGCAATGCTTTGAACTCATAATGGAAACAGTGTAAATCTGAGACGTTGCTTCTATTATTACTAATACTACTATTAAGTTATTGACAGAAGGGGGAGCATGATACAGGATGTAGAAGACCATGGATGAATGCCTGCCCCAACAAACACCAGCAATGAGATGCTGGGCAAGGTTTTTGACATCTCTTATCAGTTTCCTGACCAGAAAATGAAACATCATACTCCCCACCTTTCTAGCTGCTTGGTTCTTGTGGAGGAGCATCAAGATAAGTAAGATGTATGGACACATTTCACAAAAGGGTAAAAATGGCAACAGTGATTTTGAATATAATCACTGTTATGACAACAGAGCCTGAACCTTTTCCTTTCTTTCAGTTTTAAACCACCTGAAAGAGCTGGAGGAGACGTAAAGCTAGAGTCATGAGACTAAACAAAGAATTCACAGGCTGAGAACACTGCATTTGGGTACTAAACAGATTCCTAAGCAGCAACTGAGTAAAAGCCTGTCATAATTCGCACTGATGGATTCTCCAGTGGAATCTGACCCATGGGATTTAAAGAGAAAATGTAACAATCTAAACTATAAGCAATTAAATTTAGTTTAAACACATATATGTGTGCATATGTCTGTAGGTATTTTGCCAATGCTTTTAACTTCTTAACAGAGTTCTAGAATATTAAAAATCCATGTCACCTTTTTCTAAGAAAAATAAAATAAGCTTAAATATTCATATTCTAGCAATAGAAGACTTCCTGCCAAAAAGATAGCATATTGAAAGATGTAATTCTATAAAGTCAGAGACACTAGCTGAAATCAATGATGAAGATAAAATATTAACTCCTTTAACCTTGTCTATGTCAAATAATACCTAAGTTGTGTTGTGTGTTCTACAATAAGAGAATCAGACAAAGGTAGAAGAGTTTTTGGAGATTTTCTTTCTCATTCTCCTCTGAAAATGTTCAGTTTAACAACCTAGAAAAAGGATTCTGGTTTTTGTAAAGATATTTTGCCTCCCAAGGTGACTGCATCTAGCCCATCAGAAATCCAGAACAAGTTGAAATAAAGGCCTGGAAATATTTTCAAATGGACATCTCCCACTGACGATGAAATTCCCTCACTCCCCATTAACACTCTATAAAAACATGAAGAATATCTTCTAGGGCTCTGAACTTAGAGACGGACCTTCCCAAAAGACAACTACTTCCACCCAAACAACTGGTCCTCCTTTCCTTCTTGTCAGCACTGCTTGCTGAGAATGGCCATGTTTGGTCTCTTAATCAGACCTTGATGACGGGCTGACATCACTGCAAACGTTTTCACTTACTCTTTGGCAACACTTAAATCCTTGCCAAAGGTCAGTCAGTAAGTCAGAAAGCATTGTTAGTGCGAGGCTGGTGGAGAGGGGTGTGTGACTGTCAGCTAGCAATCTATGGTGATGACAGGAGGGAAATTTAGGAGCTGAAACCATTTTAAAGGTCACTCAGTGTACAGAACAAAAGATCTCTAATTTAGAAAAGGAAACAGAATTCTGGGACATAGAAGCATCAGGATGCTGCTGTCTGAGTTCTCTGAAAATTCACTATCCGCACCTTGCTTGCAAAGACCACTTTACAAGCCAATACAGCTTAAACCAACAGCTATTTTCTTCAGCAGCAGTGCGAAATAATCTGGCAAATAGGAAAGCTAAATAACGTACCAGTGGTTCAACTTCCTGTTTTTTAAATGTATTTTTCTGAGGTAACATTGATGTATAACACTGTATATGTGTCTTATGTACATTATTTTTCTACTTCTGTATACACCACAGCATGCTTACCACCAAAAATTTAGTTCCCATCCATCAACACGGAGTCATTTCCCTTTACCCATTTTGCCTTCCCCACTGACCCTTCCCTTCTGTAACCACTATTCTGTTCTCTGTGTCTGCATGATTGTTTTTGTTTGGTTTGGTTTGTTCCTTTATTTACTTTGTTTGTTTTTTATATTCTACATATAAGTGAGATCATACAGTATTTGTTTTTCTCTGTATGACTTATTTCACTTAGCACAGTACCCTCAAGGTCCGTCCATGTTGTTGCAAATGGCAATAATTCATCTTTTTAAATGACTGAGTAGTATCCCAATGAATATATATATATGTATATATATATATATATCACATTTTTATTTTTTAAAAAGATACTTCTTCAGTATTCTTTCTCTTTACCTTTCATTGAAAAAATAATTTTATTTATTTATTTATCATTTATTTATTTATGCTTGGCTGTGCTGGGTCTTCACTGCTGCATGGGTTTTTCTCTTGTTGCAGCAAGCGGGGGCTGCTCTCTAGTTGCAGTGCTTGCAGGCTCTTCGCTGCAGTGGCTTCTCCTGCTGTGGAGCACGGGCATGTGCAGGCGTCAGTGGCTAAGGCTCCTGGGCTCCCTAGCACAGGCTCGATAGTTGTGGCACAGGGCCTTAGTTGCTCTGCAGCATGTAGGCTTTTCCCAGATCAGGGATCAAACCCATGTCTCCTGCACTGGCAGGTAGACTCTTTACCACTGAGCCACCAGGGAAGTTCCTCACTTTTTAAAAAATTTTCAAACTTGAATTGCTAAATAGAGTTTAACGTTCTTAGCAGAAGCTTTCAGTGAAAAGCTGTTACATATATTGTTGTTGTTCAGTTGCTCAGTCGTGTCCGACTCTTTGCGGTCTCATGGACTGCAGCATGCCAGGCTTCCCTGTCCTTCACCAACTCCCAGAGTTTGCTCAAACTCATGTCCATTGAGTCAGTGATGCCATCCAACCATCTCATCCTCTGTCATCCCCTTCTCCTCCTGCCTTCAGTCCTTCCCAGCATCAGGGTCTTTTCTAATCAGTAGGCTCTTTGCATCAGGTAGCAAAAGTATTGGAGCTTCAGCTTCAGCATCAGTCGTTCCAGTGAATATTCAGGACTGATTTCCTTTGGGATTGGCTGGTTGGATCTCCACCACAAAGTCATCAGTTCTTCGGTGCTCAGCCTTTTTTATTGTCCAGCTCTCACATCTGTATGTGACTACTGGAAAAACCATAGCTTTGACTATAAGGACCTTTGTAGGCAAAGTAATGTCTCTGCTTTTTAATATGCTGTCTAGATTGGTCATTACATATATACTTTATGAGTAAAATTTTGGGAGTATAATATACTAAATCTTTGATAAATTATATTTAAAAGGAACATGAATCATTAGAGGTTAGTAATAGTAGGCCCATGCCTGAATTGAGATCGTCTCTTTTCTCTAAAACAGGAGAAGGCCTGGGAGAACACAGTGGCTTCAGTCTACTGAACACCACATTCTGGACCTGGGTTGATCACTTATAAGACTTGTCAGAGAGATCTGCTATAGTTTTACTCTCCAAACTCTCACTGGCTGTGTTTTTTTCTTGTTTTCCTTTTTTTCTGAGCTAAAGAGGACACTTGTTCTGCCATCATTAAGAAGCCCAGGCAGACCAGGGCTGAACTCTGCCAAGTGGAGGCAAGAGCAACAGGGACCATCTGCTCTCCCTCTCATCACCCCTTAAAAACAAGGGAGAAGGGACGTAATATACAGCATGGTGACTATAGTCAACAATATTGTATTGCACACTTGGAAGCTGCTAGGAGAGTAGATCTTTAATGCTCTTACCACACATAAAAATGGTAATTATGCGAGGTGATGGATGTTTTAACTAGTCTTATTATGGTGATTATTTTGCAATAAATGCATGTATCAAACCATCATGTTGTACACTTTAAACTTATGAAAGTTTATATACCAATTATATATCTCAATAAAGCTAGCAACAAAAGAAAACAAAACAAGGGAGGTCCAGCAGGTACCAGAAGGGGCTGCTTTGGTAAAGTGAAAAGGCTAGAAGAGAAGGTACTCAAAGGCACCAGGAAACTCATCACGGAAGGCACACTGCACTTCTAGTTCCCACTCAAGAGTGAATTCACTTGGGTAAATCAGTCTTGCAAACCCAGTCAACACCCAGTGACCTACACACAACTGATTTATACTATGGATTCTCTGCATAGGACCCTGGGATATGGTCTGTAATTATTTATCTGAGTGAAAAGTCTGCATTTGTAAAGTGGCAGAGTCCACAGTGATGCGTGACCTCCACGGGATCTGTCGTCAGCTAAGAGGGACTGGCCTGAGGATCCAGAGACCTGAGGCCGAGAATCACCTGCTCCACTCCAGCTTGGCCACCCTGGGAAGGTGAGTGGGTTTCTGCTGGCTGAGAAGTGGGGTTGAGAGGAGAGAGAAAAAGCAGCAGCAACTGCTGGGCCTTGTGACGTTGGAACTTGGCTGAGCTGGTGAGGACGCTGATTGCTCAGATAACTACAGTTTCTGGTAGTGGGAAGAGTTATCTCCTCCACCGTCTCCTGAGATCTAATGCTTTCCCCCACTTCCATGTGCGAGCGAGAGACAGTTTCCAGACACCATTTTACTTAGAGGGTTTCAATAGGAGCAGGTCTTTCTATTTATAGCATTACTTTAAAAATCACCTGGCCCTGTTAGACTAGGTGAACCACTATAAAAAAGGCAGACCCACCTAGACAACAAATTAAGCTAAAGACCTTGGAGTGAGTCTGCCTGTTAAAAGAAAATGTCCAAGTCTTACTCCGTTATTGTTGCTTTCGAGTGTAGACATCCTGCTTCCTTTGTCTGTGTCACAAGCCACTCATTCCCCTTCTTAATGAAAACAAGAGGGAGTGATTATACCTCCTGGGGCTGTGCCATTTATGCCGTCTGAAAGGCACTTAAACGAGTGGCACATTGTCTCACACATCTGGAGTTTACCAAATTAGCCAATTACGCTGGAGCTCATAAAACGAGGCCTTAAATGTCATTTAACTAGAAAATATTATAATCACCAAGTGGTCTGATTGTAAGATGATACTTGGGGCAACATCAGTGGTTACCAGAAAACAAATCGTGAAACAAAACACAGTTCCAATGCCCCCCAAATGCAACCACATATTTTCTACAGTAATACTTTCTGAGGAATACCATATTTCTGAAGGCACCAGCAATCAACATGTTTCTCATTTGAAACTAAGTATAATCTGACCTCCTTATTTCCTAGTGATTTGCCTTGGGCAAACCAATGCCCAAGAATTTTTCTCATAAGAAAACTAAGGAATAAGCAGAAGGAGAGGAGACTGATGGAAACCCATGAACTCATCAGAGATATGGCGCTCTCTGCAAGAGGTGGCACAATGATTAGATTAAGAGTCTGGCGTTGTCAGAGGTTTGCGGTGCTGTCTCAAAATCGGCAGGATCTGGGTGACTGAACATTTACTGGTCTCTCATACTTCACTTGATGGAAGAGATAAAAAACTGCTTTAAATTGCTATGTGATTTGAGGGTAGGAATATCAAAGGTTTTAGAAAAGCTATTTAAAAATTAGAGGTTTACACACTACTTCCACATTGTCTTCTTTTCATTGAATAAACAACCAACTTTGGGGTTTAGTGAAAGGTGATACAGTGTAATGGAAAAACCATGGTATGTCACTAGTACCTGCTTGACTTTGGGCAAGTTAACTTCTCTCATCATCAGTTATCTCACACAAAATACAGAAATACATAATGATGCTGAGTTGTGTTGAGACTCGTGCTGTGTTGAAATAAATATATAAAAAAAGTCCTTAGCACAGTGTCTGGTACACTGAAGAAAATAAACATTATTTTCACATCTTTCTTTACCTATGTCACCAGAATATCTTAAGTTCTGTTTAACTCCCTTTTCTCTTCATGTCAGAAAGAATGGCCACTAGGTGCTTTTGTTAGGGGAACCGCTGACTGAAACTGACTGCCCTGACCAGTTACCACAGTAATATTTGCATGAGTTATCTTACAGGAGAAGGTTCTGGTAAGGAATGTGGAACTAACAAGCTACCACCAACTGGAAGAATTTGGGAAAGGTTAAAAGGAGAGAGTAGACTCCAGTCCACATGTCCTACCAACCTCCCAGAATCCTTCTTGCTGGAATCCATCTTGGCTGAGTGAATACATGCCACCAGGAATGACCCTGAGTCAGAGTAACTGACCAGAGAGAAACCAAAAACCAACCTGGTTACCATAAAACCTGGACTGTGAGCCACATGAAAGAGCAGTTTTCTTGGGTTCCCTGACCCTGCTGCGCTCCACCCCAGTGCCCCTTCCCGGTAAAGTCTCTTGCTTTGTCAGCAATGCATCTCTTTGGACAATTCATTTCAGGGTGTTAGACAAGAACCCACTCTCAGGCCTTGGAAGTAGTCCCCCTTTCCTGCGATACTTTCAGAGAAGAGTAAGGAGGTAGGCAGTCCTATTTGCATTTATTTTTTTTTTAGCAAAATTTATAATCCCTTCACCCATCTGGAAACATCTCAATCACTCTCTTTAAAGGAATGGTAAGTACAGCAAAGACTAGAAGAACACTCATGAGATACTTTGAAACAAAAGGAAATTAGGTATGATGTCTGAACGCATGGTAAATAGAGATACCAGCTACTCTCTTCCAGGGGAGTTTACAAAATGAAAATTATTGGTTTTGAAGGCACCTAATCAACTAGGCTAAATCTTTGTGTCTTCTGGGTTCATGATTACAGTAGATGGACCTGTTAGTCTATTTTGCCAAACCAGAGAAAGATGAAAAATCATGGTGAAGATGGAGGTGCTCTCAATAGTGACAAATTCCTTCCCTGTGATTTTCTACAATGATGGCCTTTTTGGTAAAATCTAAGTAAATAAAATCTAAGTAAAAACCTAGACAGTATATTAAAAAGCAGAGATATTACTTTGCCGACAAAGGTCCGTCTAGTCAAAGCTATGGTTTTCCCAGTGGTCGAGTATGGATGTGAGAGTTGGACCATAAAGAAGGCTGAGCGTTGAAGAATTGATGCTTTTGACTGTGGTGTTGGAGAAGACTCTTGAGAGTCCCTTGGATTGCAAAGAGATCAAACCAGTCAATCCTATAGTAAATCTATCATGAATATTCTTTGGAAGGACTAATGCTGAAGCTGAAGCTCCAATACTTTGGCCATCTGATGGAAAGAACTGACTCATTGGAAAAGAGCCTGATGCTGGGAAAGGCTGAAGGCAAGGAGAAGGGAACGACAGAGCATGAGATGATTGGGTGGCATCATCGACTCGATGGACAAGAATTTGAGCAGACTCCAGGAGTTGGTGAAGGACAGGAAGGCTGGTGTGCTGCAGTCCATGGGGTTGCAAAGAGTCAGACTTGACTGAGTGATTGAACTGAAGTGAATACCATGATTCCACATAACAGAAATTCTTACTTAGAATTTGGAAGGCTTTTCAAAAGAAAACAAATTAACTTCACCTCTGTAAAACTGGGTTGAAAAACTATGCCTTTAATAATAGCACAGTGTATTTATACTTTAAAAAAACCTTAGAAGCAGTAAAGGGATCCAGATTCATGTGATTTAAATTTAGCTATTGTCTCTTAGAAATGTGAATTCTGGTCTAAGAGGTGGGGAACTGCATCTCTAAGAATGGTGACAAGCACCAATTCACTTTCTTAGAGTGGAGAAATGGGAGACTGTGCAGATTCTAAGTGCATTAAAAGACTTTAATGTTTTTAAACAACAGAAAAGGATTAGCTTTCAAAACTTCTAACTTGCAGGGGCTGGGATGAGGGGTTAGATAAGAAGAATGAAGAGAGATGAATTCTCCTAATTATGTAAATAGTCAAATTAACTAGCACTAGCCTCTGTAGGCCACAGACCAAACTGGCCTCTATGCACCTGAGTGAAAAAAACATTTTTGAAAGCAGAGTGTACTCTAAGACCTAACTAAGAAAATAAAAAGGAATTGTTTTACTAGGAAAAAAATTCAACACAGCATGTGTTAAAAGGTTTTCTTTTTTCTTTCTCTTTTTTTTAAACTTAAAGCTATAAAATGCTCTTGCTCTATATCAAAAAGCAGCTTTTTCTTTTGTATTTTTACAAATATTTCCATCTTTAAGACAAGAGCTTTCTGACTTTTGTTAACAACGTATCCAGATCTAAAGGATTACAGAAAGAATGTCAATTTGCTTTAGAAGCAATTAAACGTACAGTTGAGGGAAAAGGCCAATTTTACTATGCAAGGACCACACATACTGTATGTTTGTTATATTACTTGATATCAAAGCAGAAACATCCAATTCTTCCTAAAACACACTTGAAATGAGGAGTCTGGCTAAGGAACTCCCACATCCAATTCAGAGATATCTGTTACTGTTTACAAAACTGGGTAATGCTGACACTATTGTTTTATAGGAAAGAGATACTTTTACTGACTACATAATACACTATGGTTTCTTTAACTTTATATATATTTATTGGGTAAAATGAACATGATTTTGATCCTAATCGCCATAAATGCAGGTATATTATCAATGACAGGTACCACATCGCCAGAGGAACAGCAAGAATTTGCTGATTCTCTGTCATTAGATGACCTCAAAATATTTAACCAGCCTTCATAGCTTCAGAGGAGGTGGTCAGTAGGAAGAATTATCATCTTTCTTCTTCATTTTGCATCATCATGATGTTGGTGTGATGATTTTCATTCATTTGTTCAACATGCCTTTACCAAATATCTCTCCTTAGTGCCAAACACAGGCATAGGGAATACGAGGGAAGTGAGACATGGCCATTAGCGAAATGTATTATTAGGGTGGGAGAGGAGAGATAGAAAACAAGCTCGGTAAATTAGGGTGGTGCCTGCTATATAACGGACCTGTGCATGGGGAATGAGACTGGAGAAGAAGGGAGGCCATCCTAGGAAGGGCTCTGTACACCTAATAAGGAGTTTAGACTTTACCCTACAGGCCATGTTTTTACATATTCCTGAAATACTCTAAAAATAAAATAAAAATAGCATGGTACTTGCATAGAGCTAGAGAAGTTAATGAAACAGAACAGAAAATGGAGAAATCAAATAGAAAATTTAGCTGATAAATATGTGCAAGTTTAATAAAACAAACAAACTGGCATTTCTAATTAGTGAATAAGGAATAGAATTCTTAACCAGTGGCATTTGGACAGTTGACTAACCATTTGAAAATAAAATTTGATTCCTATATGCCACACTGCACATTAAAAACAAATCTCAGATAGATTAAAGATTCGAATGTAAATGTTTATCTCTTGGAGTTTGAGGATATTCTTTTTTAATGTGCTATCAGATATCACAGAGGAAAATAGATATAATCACAAAATCACAATCTTCAAAGATCACAAATTTCCGAAAGGTTTAAGATATTATAATTGTAAGACAAAGAGCATTCATGTCAATGTATGACAAAACCCACTGAAATGTTAAGTAATTAGCCTCCAACTAATAAAAAAAAAAAAAAAGACAAAGAGCAAGTTAGGAGAAATATTTTTAATTTACATAATAGTTAAATAAATTAATAAAAATTAATAAAAGCATCTAACCTATGAGAAATGGGTAAAGAACACAAATATACAATGCATGGGAAAATATGACAATGATATAAAAGTATGCTCGACCCCAGTTACCATCAATGCAATTTTGTTATGACAGTTTTCTTTTGTATCTGTTAGATTATAAACAGGAGATGCACATGAGTAAAAGATATATCAAATAATGACTGATATTGTCCAGTGTTTGAGAGACTGTGGAGAAATGAAAACTCTCAAATACTAAGTCAGTACATACTTTTTGGAAGATAATTTGGCAACATATGTGATATAAGGTGTGCATATCATTTGATCCTATAAGTCCTAAAGCTGACAACTTTTAAAAACAGAAATTTAAAAATGTGAAAAAGTAGTATAAGAATATATACTGTACTGTTGTTTAATAGTAAAAATCTGGAAACAACCTAGTGGGACACCAAAAGGGATTAATTTAGCAAACTGCAGTATGTAGATAAAGAAATTACTATGCTGTTGTTCAAAAGGACATATTGGCATGGAACAACATCAATGACATATGTTTAACTGAAATGAACAATCAGCAAAACAATATCCCCAGTAAGAAAGATAGTGAACTACAGAGGTTAGGAACATGGGCTTTGGGGAAAAGTTGACTTGATTTGAGTCCAAGATTCATAATTTATCAGATATGTGAAAATTAACCTTTCTGAATCTTGGTTGCTTCATCCGACTAGCTTGAATGGATGCTCACAGGACCTACCACAAAGAGCTATATGGAAAATTCCTAGTGCATAGTAAAGGCTAAATATATACTAATTGTTATTATTACTATTATCATTTTGGTATAATTATTATTGTCAACCAATTCTCTTATGAAAACTGCAAAATGCAAATCTAAAATCTTTTGTAAAATTATTTATGCTTAATAGAATCTTTACCTGAATCTATACATCAAAGACCATTTTAGTTTATGTAACTAAAATATTCTATTTATCTGATCATCTAATGGACAGGATGATGAACTTGACACATTAGTTTTTGACAACAGTATGTTTTGATAGAATATTCATAAATCAGAATGCAAATAAGGAACACATATTTAAGAAACAAACAACTATCACATTTAGACATTTCCAGTTATAAGAACTTTGAAAAGCTTTAACAGCACAAATTAAAAATTGTCCTATAGTCATCAAATTATTTTTAATAAAGGATATTATTAATATCCTTTTTGAGGTAGTTATCATGTGTGCGTGAGTGCTGGGTCACTTCAATCATGTCCAACTCTCTGTGACCCCATGAACTGTAGCCCCCTCAGGCACCGCGGTCCCTGGGATTCTCCAGGCAAGAATACTGGAGTGGGTTGCCATGCCCTCCTCCAGGGAGTTTCTATCATATACATATTTAACTTTCAACTGTATTATCAAGAAAAACATCCACAAAAATAGAAAAACACCCTTTTCAATATTTTTCCCTAATAAGACTAGGAAAAGAAATCATTCAAAATGAGAAAATGTGTTATGTAGTAATATATTAAAATGTCTACATCAACACAGAGATTGTGTGAAGAACCATACATACCCTTCTGTGCGCAAAATCATTCGAAAGCTGTCTCCTAAGCTTTTATAACTGTTTGGATCGGTTGCACATCTCTGAATCTGGAACCTAGAAACAAAAATCAAACAAACAAAAAAATCCAAGTTAAAGATTTCGCCAAATGGCTTTTTTCATTTTTCAAAGTCTTAGGAGACTCAGCCTTTTCAGATTAACCTAAAATATTCTGGCTTTTGCTATAGATTTTACTGATTTATTTGCCTTATATAATCTTTACCTTATTTTTGTAGCCTTTAAAATTATGATATTTCTCTGTGCTTTAATAGAACTGCAAAAAGTGTGTTTTTCCATCTGTTTCTTAGGCAGATGCACCCTGAGGCATTTATGCTTTTTTCCTTTGTGAAAACCACATGCATATGTCATAGATTGTTTTAACGTATAATTCAGAAATCTGAAGATGCATATGAAACAAATAAGTAGCTCTATTTCTTATCTTAATTAATGCTCTTTGATGGTAATTTAATACAAAGGTTAAAAATACAAAGCAGCTAATATGGCCTAACTTTGATCCTGATTATGAATTTGGAATTCATTCTGGCAGACAGGAGCCCTTGTTTGGAGGAAGAGTTCAGGGCATACCGTGATGCCATTTACTACCACGACTTCATGATGGAGCAGAGTTGGTCATTAGGAGTAGTTCAGATTACCTGGACTTTCACAGAAGCACAGTGCTCCACATGTAGTTTGTGTGCAATAAACAAAATTCTTTTGTTTTCTTCTTCTTTTTGGGTATGAGCGTGCATCTCAGAATTCTAACCTTCAAAATGTGAAAGTTTCCAGTATGAAGGTCTTAACTTATTATTTTGTATCTTACCGGGGGGATTGTTTTTAAATGAGATTTATGACAAGTGCTCTCATTTCCCTACATCCTGGCTCTTCATTTTTGGTTTTCTTTAGTCTGCCTGCCCCTTATGTTTAACTTCCTTGTCCCAACTCTAAGGTAAGGCCCTTCCCGCTTCTGTACATCCCTCCACAGTTTTAGCAAGTCTTTAAAAATAGAAATTCTCAGATATACCTCTAATAGTGTCTACTCTGAGATGTTTTTCTCAGATTGTTGGATTTATGACATGATCACAACTTCTACCTCTGAGAGTGATTTATTTTATAGTTCTAGGCCCCAGGGAATTAAGCTGAAAACTAACACATACATCACAGAAAAGAGAGACTATTTTGCTTTGTTTGAAGTGGTTGGAAAGAACAGTATATGATAAGACTGGCAAGTGAGGCTGGATTACATTTGACTTTGGAAAGTGGAGAGTTGCTGAATGTGATTGTGCAGGAGAGCTGCCATCCTAAGATGAGGGAATTGATTCTTCCAGTAGATTACTTGAAACATACAAATTCCTAATAAAATTATTGTCTGATTGGGTGGATTAGAATGGGAGTATGGAGGGCAGAACAATGATGAAGGCAATTATGAGAGTCTGGGTGAAGATAACGATGCCAGAATATGAGTGGAGGTTAAAAGAAGTGTCATAAAAGAGGTGAGCTTGTTGGGTGATCCTTTTTCTCTTTAAATCAAACTGGTTTTTTAAATGATACATTTAACACGATCCCCTCTTGATCCTCATCAACCCAGAAAGCAATAACAGTAAGTCCTAGATTTAGTATTGCCCAAGTCTGCATGTATGTGTGATTGGTCACTCAGCTGTGTCCAGCTCTTTCTGACCCCATAGATTTGTACATGCTCAGTCACTCAGTTGTGTCTGACTGTTTCTGGCCCCACTGTAGCCTACCAGGCTCCTCTGTTCACTGAATTTCCCAGGCAACAATACTGAGCAGGTTTCCAATTTCCTTCTCCAGGGGATCTTCCCAACCCAGGGATCAAACCCATGCCTCCTGCATTGGCAGGTAAATTCTTTATCACTGAGCCACCTGGGAAGCCCCGAAGTTCATTAACCTTTGTCAAATTCCTTTCTAGATGCTTTTCTCCCAAATTACCAAGTTTGTTTTTTTTTTAATATTTGCCATATGAAATAAGATGCTATGGATTTTACAAAAACCCAGGGAATTATACTCACTCTTGAGAAGCACAATAAATAAATGAGAAAAAAAACAACTGATAATATAAGGAAAACTATCCAAAATGTCAAGTAGCATCAGCATAAGTTGCCCATGTGTTCATCAGAGGGAGCAATTACTGCTTTCTGCAGAGAGTCAGGAAGGATCTGAGGAAGCAGAAGGGATTGAAGCTGCTCCCATAAGATTCAGAGAGGCAAAAAGAGTAAGAAAGAGGAAGCATTCCAGTGGGAAAATGAGAGAGGAAAAGATGTCCTCTTAAGAGATGTGAAGGAAAAGATCTCCTACTACGACAACGTCCTCCATTTCCTGTAGGATAGATGTTTCAGCACCCTGCTGGTGGCATTCAGCTGCCCAGGGTGGGTGGAGACCCGAGCAGGTTAGAGGATGGTGTTTATGAGATCAAGTCAGCAACCAATATAGAGCATCTGGCTTTTTCCTGCTCCTCAGCATTTCAGCTAACTCTGTGGCCATCTCACAGTCATGTGATCAGTCCTAGAAGGAACTGTGAGTCAGCAGAAGGACCAAAGTAAGTGAATCCTAATGGCAAGAAAATCAACCTTGGCTCCTCTCTTACTGATGGGGTTAGAGATGTCAGCTTTGTCTATGATGTCTGGTGTTCCAGTAATCCCAAGGTCGGTCCTTTCTTAGCTTATGCAAAAATAAAACACAGAGTACAATTATTTCTTAAATAACTAGTTATCTAACTTGGCTATTGAAAGTTTAGTATTTCACTCACTGGTTGCGATTTCTTTCTTTTTTCAGTATCCAAACAGATATTTCCAATACACTATTCCCAGTTAATGAATTCCTGAATACTTACTACTAGGTACTCCACTATTTGGGGCATTCTGAAGGAAATTAGACATAATCCTGCCCTTTGGAAGCTTATAGTTAAGTGAAGGAGATATACAAATAGATGATTACCATATGCAAGGAATAATGTTTAGGAATATATTTTGGAGTATCACATGTCAGCCAATGAGTTTTACTAGTGCTGAATAAACGCTAGTATTACTCTTAGGGGAGATGATCTCCCATCTGTGGCCAACTTAAAATATTATAGTACTACACAGAAACATTGGAGGGAAGAAGGAAAATGAGAAGTATATATTCGGGCTAAATATATGTGATTAAACTTTATGTGTATGTGTGTCTTAGTCACTCAGTCGTGTCTGACTCTTTGCAACCCCACAGACTGTAGCCTGGATTCTCCAGGCAAGAATACTGGAGTGGACTGCCATTCCCTTCTCCAGAGGATCTTCCTGACCTAGGGATCGAACCCTGGTCTCCTGCATTGCAGGCAGATTCTTTACTGATTGAGCTACAGGGAAGTCCTGTGACTAAACTTTACCCTCCCACTTCAAAACTGGCAGCAAGGACAGTGGGTGGAATCTTTGAGGAGTGTTCCATTTAGAAGCTATCTGTCTGATGAGTGATGCTGTGATCGTTATAAACAGGGGTGGCAACATCAAAACAGTATCGCATGAGGAGGAGAGTCCACAGGCTATGTTGTAGAGTAGTGCAAAAGGATGGGCAGACATGGTAAACACTAATTCCTCCATCAAACCTCCCACCATTCCTTACTCTCCTGAAGCAGCTGGAGGTCCCATTAAGCAGGCTAGGGCAAGTACAACTGTCCCTTCTACTGCACATCTCACATATTGGCATGTCTACTCTCTGCAGAGAAGGTCCATGCTGCATTTAGTTCCACTACACATGACTTATTCTGATCACAGAGTTATCAGTTCTTCTAAGGAATCTGTTTCAAGTCGATATAATTACAGTGCATTTTGGCCAATCATGTAAAATAGCAATTTCCTTCTTCCTCTCCATTACATTTCAGCAACTTAAAAGGTTTCTCTCTTGGATTGAGGCTTTACATCAGCATTTTCCAAGCTGCGTTCTGTGCTAACAAATTCTCTCTATGCTCGGGGAGACAATTTTCCAGTTACGTAATACAGCTCTTTGTAAAATTACAAAGGCAAAGCCACACTACTCCTGATTGTGTTTAGAAGAAAAGATTGGACTTTCCCACTGTCCTAATAAAAGCAGCTTAGACACATCTGGAATCGCCATCTGAGTAACGTCTTTTTATTAGAATGAAAACTTGCTGCCAAATGGGCAAATTGGACAATGGAGTAATACTTAAGAAATATTCAGAGCCTAATATCAGGTCAGAATGAAACACAGGGGAAGGAGTGTGGTTCAGACCTTATGCCCCATTGCCCAGGAGTCAGCGGTCTCACGCGCTGTGGGGCCAGGGAGCCTGGTATTGCACTCTCTTAGAGTTGGGAGGAAACAGCCCTACCATCTCCTGCACCGTAGATGTTAGTATGAAGCAAGTTACTGTTGTAGTTTCCACAGGGCAAGGAAGAGCTGCTCCGTGTTCATAAGCAAATGTATAAGCATATTTTTAAAAGCCAAAGAATGTTCTTACTCACTAAAGTATTTTTCTTTAAACTGGTCAAAAACGATTACTGTAGTATTTTCCCTAACTTACTGGTGGACTTAGTCAGTGATACCAAAGTCTGTTGCTGATTCTTTGCACGGTTAGAAATGCTGCTTTAAGCATTCAGCTTGTCTGAGCACTTTCTAAGATACCACAAGAGAGAGAGTCTTGCCTTAAAAGCTATAGAATGAATTCTTTGAAAATTCCTAAATCTTAAACTTATACAATGCCTTTATTTCCAAAGTAAATTTTATGTCTATCAACTTCATCTACTGTTGGTTGACAGTGTCTATGCTGGGAAGTGGAGGCTTCAGGGCACACACACACATGCACAAATATATATATATAATGTGTTTATACATGTATATGTGATCTACATACTTATATGAATGGTGGCAACTGAGTTGCAAAAAGTCAGATTAGGATAGGTGATAAGACTTGTTCTGAAGCTTTGCATAGCACATAATTTACAATTAGTTAGATTGTATGATTATTTGTGGTGCTTTAGGGCTGGGAAACGAAGAGTATTTGGAAGTCAGGCAAAAGCCATCCTAACTCATCTCTTTTGCACTGCCACCAATCCTAAGCAAAGCAGTGAGACAGGTGGGTTTTATTTTTAGCGTCATCTCCAGATCCTTTTCTAGTCCAGGAATAACCTAATGCTCTCTCCTACCTTGCTCTCAGAAGAGCATTCACACCAATTATTTATCCCTATTGTGTCTTTTTGGGCTTCCCAGTGGCTCAGTGGGTAAAGACTCCACCTGCAATGCAGGAGACGCAAGAGATGCAGGTTCAATCCCTGGGTCAGGAAGATCCCATGGAGGAGGATATGGCAGCCCACTCCAATATTCTTGCCAAGAATACCCCATGGACAGAGGAGCTTAGTGGGCTACAGTCCATGGGGTCTTAAAGAGTCAGACACAACCAAAGGACTGAGCATGCACACATTGTGGGTTTTAATTTGATATGCTCTCTTTCAGAACTTGTCCCCTGTTATAGAGGATTTCAGCTCTCAAGGAAGAGGCAGGAAGGTTTGGTTTTGTTTAGGGTGGGGATGCCTGGGTACCTTTACCACCAGAGACAGCCCCAGTGGTTCTTTTCTCCCTGAGTGGACTTTTATGCTATCATCATGCACTGCTCCATAAAAACTACACCCTTGTGTTAAAGAAGGTGAGGTACTTGGGAAACTGAGACACTGACTAGGAAACACTAGTTTCGCTTCCAGTGCTGCCGCCAATAAACAGTGTAAACTGGTGAGAACTGTAATTGAATCCCTCCTTGCCTTTCTCCTCAGTGGTAAAATGGCACCACAGACACTAGAGGACACTTGACTTTGAAGGGACAGTGATGTACTGACTTAACATTGGACTTTGTTAGCCATAAGACATAAGAAACATTTCATTTTGCTTTGTAAAACCCCAAATTCCATATTTTATAAGGGTGAGAGACTGCTAATAAAAATTGTACACTGACAATAAGGGGTGATGAGCCTAAGGAAACTCCCTGCAGAGATCCTTGTAAATGTGCTGTGAACAAAGATTACTAGTAATTACCAGAATGTTACACGTGCTCCTTAATAACACTTAAGAAACCCACTAATGAATCAGAGATTAACAGACTAAAGGTTTGCAATTACAGAACACATTAAAAGAATAACTGTAGGGAGATTAAATAAAGGTTCTAATTCACTGTAATTAGCGTATCTTACTGAAATAAGACGTTGTTCCTACAGAGTATGTTTGCTTGCTCACTGGTTGGTTGAGCATGGCCAAATTACTGAACAGGCAAAGACACGTCTGAGACTTTGAAATTCAGGTGTGCATGCTTACCTTACAAACTTTGGAGAAAGGCCCTATAAAGCACATCTGTAGAGAAATTCCCACCAAGTATGTTGTTTCCCGTACTCTGAAAAATTACCTTACACTGAAGCTGCCCCAAGAGAAGAAATACCCCTTCCCATGAAAGGTTAACCATTGAACTGAAGGGGGAAGGGGCCATTGCATTGGTCATCCCTGCAAAGGGACCACATCGGGTGGTGGAGAGTTAAGGCTGCTGATTTAGGAGATGAGTCTGTCAGTTTTCTTTACCAAGTGCTGAGGAGAAAGGTTTTCTTCTAACATTTCTCTATTGTCCATAGCCTTCTTATTCTAATTTTAAGTCCCTGGTGATGATGAATGGTAATTTTTAAAAAAATCTTAGCTATGGGTATTTTGTTTTACTTCAGATTAAATATAACAAAAATCCACATACTGTTGCCTTAGCCATGATGAACATAAGAGCCCTTTAATCATGTTGGAAGGGTGTGGTTTACAGTTCTAGACCCAGATTTTGGTCTCAACTTTTCCCAAGACCTTGATCAGCACAAGAGGCAAGGTTGAGAGTTTGGGAGACCCAACAATGAACAAACCACAGGTCCTGCTTTCAGGAATGGAATAAACGTGGGCTGGGGGGCAGGTACAGGGAGATGGAGTAATTAGTTATAAAATAAGAATAAGGCAGGACACAATATTTAATAGAGATTCTAGGAATTTAGTTCATCTGCAGTTTAAGCATTGCCTTTGTTTGCTGGGTTCACAATCTAGTCACAGTCTAGGCCTGGCATCAATTAACACCCTAAAATAATGCTAACAAATCCACAGGGTCATGCGTTTGGCTCTGCCTCAGCAGTGATCACTGACTGAAGTTCAAAAGCTGTACTCACATATTTGGCTGCTCATCAAATTATCCTGACAGTGCATGGGGGGAAAAGATACTTCTCCTGATGGTTGCTCAGTTATCTAAGAGAGAGTCTCTTTATATGAGAAGTAGGTGCCTTTACCTGGTAAAAATTAAGATGTCCTTTGTCTGTTTAAAGTCTGAATGTCTTTACTAGGAATACATGGGTTGGGCTATGCTTTGGCTTACTGTTTATGATATTGTAAAGAAGACCAATGAATTTCTCTGTGTTATTATAAAACAGTTTATAATTTTGAAGAAACATGTAACCTGGAGTGCTCAGTCAACCTAGATAGTTACTACAGATAAGGTAATAACATCTTGGCAAGGCCACAAAAGCGAGGGAAATCTTCTGTGCCATGTAATTTTGAACACGTTTTTGAACAGAGCCTCAAAAATATTATCTCTCTGAAATATCAGATCAACCCAGATAACCTGACTATACTTTCGGTGACTGCCTGTGATCCAAGACACCTCTAATTGCAGTCTCCTTTCACAAGCCAGGGAGATTTAAAACCTGATATCCTGTGACTGTACATTGTACAATTCACACTTCGACAGTACACTTAAATATCCAGTAAATGGCTCATCGTTTTGTTAACCACAAATTTTGTTACAATAAATATTTGCCTATGTGTCCTGATTAATGTGATGAAATAGATCTAGTTTCATACATCTTACACAATTATAAGGTAGTATTTAGGACCTGGGTAAAATTTGACATTGTAAAATGAATCGTGATAAGAGAGTTTATTCTACTGTCTGGCACAAGTTCTTCCAGTTGTTTATATTACTTAAGGGATAATAACTATGTACGCTGACAATATAATTCTACAATTTATTTTAATGAAAATATGCTAGTTAACAAGTCAGAGACAAATGATCATTAGAGATTACAACCTAAATCTAATAATGTTAAACCACAAGCAGTAAAACAGGCTAATTGACAGAGCTATATGATTTAAATGCTCCAAGCATAAACTGGTCTCAATTAAACAAGAGCTTGACTAGCGTGTCTTTCAGTCCTTTCACTTTGTAAACTACCAGTCACATTATAAAACTGTGCTTAATATCAGATTATAGTGCTACCACTCTTTGAAAAGACATATATGTGTAGGTCTCATATCTATATTGAATTAAAATTCACTCTTAATGCCAACAAATGACCTCACACCTGGACACACCTACCTATATTTCCCAAGTATATTAACCCGGGCTGGTCATTTACAGTGGCTGACTAGCATGAAACCAAATTGTACTTGGGAAATAAGTGGGATGGATTACAGATTGGAAATAAAACCCATTACCAAGGTGATGAACATAGAGAGGGCGACATCAAATTCAGCAATCAAATATTAAAATAACCACAGTCATGATAAGTATCACAGTTTCTCCATAGTCCCAAAATAATTGCAGTTTTTCAAAATTTGAACCCCCCCCAAAAAAAAGTTAGCTATGTTCTTTCTCTCTCTGGGCCTCCCCTTTCCACCCCTCCCAACTTGGGTTCACAACTTTCCTTGATGTTCACCAATAGCACCTACCACCTCATGACAGCAGACAACACATCATTCTTAGCTCAGCATTCTTGAACCTTGGCTCATTGCTCTGGATGGTACTGAAATTCTTGGGTTTCTAGCCTTCATAAAAGATTTCCGGAACAGGGAATTAAAAAACAGTCAAATCTACCAGAATCTTTTTGCTGGCCCTGGGAACAAAGCCACTTGACAGAAATTAATTATGCATTAAGGACCATAAGCCTGGGTCCCAGTGAGGGGGAATGTCAGAGAAGATGTCCCTAGAGACCTAATATATACAATCCATGTTATTTTAACTTATCAAATGTGCCTATTTTATAGTTTACTTAGTATTGATAAGAAAGGCTGCTTTTGAATAATGTCAAAGAAAGAAAGATGAAAAGTGTGGGTGGTTTCTTTGTATTCATAAGCATAAATGCTTATGCTAGAAAGAAATTTGAAGAATGGAGATAATAAACTTGGCTATTAACGAAGAAAACATGCATATGCTTATCAAAGTTGAGGAAAATTTCAAGGGAAGTTTATATTTTTATACCAAGATTGACCTCATATGTTACCAAGATATGGGTGAGTTATTGGTTCCAAATGAGGACAGTTTTCAAAAGCATTTCATAGGTGGACAGGACCTGAAAATGACCCCAAAATAGTAATAATCCTTCTTACTTGTAAACCACTTTTAACTATGATTGCATTTTTACATTTTTCCTCTCATCTCAGAGTGGCCCTTAGTTTCATAGTTCCTTCTATTTATAGGGTTAAAAATCACTTTAAAAAAAAGAAAAGTATCAGCCTAGAGCTACAAAGGCATAAGACTGAAGGGAGTAGGCTTCCCTGGAGTCTCTCAGTTGTACTAGAAATTTGTCTAACTCAGTGAAAGATCAGTAAAAATCACTATTCTGAACCCAGGCTTTTTCATTTGTTAAAAAGGGAATAATGTTACATGCACATCACCAAATGAAAGGCAACTATGTCCACTTAATTTGATCTCTCCTTGTCAGGGGTATACACTATGGATGGAGAGAAATCTCTGCCTGGGGAAAGTGGGCAGGACATCTTTGGTAGAAGAATTTCAATTCTATTTGAAGAGCAAAGACATCAAGTGATTCCTTTCAGGCCTCTCATTGTAGACAACTGGACTGATACATTCTGGATCAAAAAAAAAAAACAAACCCTTTCTAAGTTTATCTAGCATCTATTCTGTGGGATTTACTTCCAAGTGTTTTAAGTGTCCAATGTGTGCCTGGAAAATATTGTCAAGACCACTGTCTACTAACTCTGTAAATTCTTTTGCTCACTTTCTCCTTCTCTCAACTAATAACTTTTAAGGATGAATACTCCATTATGTTAATGAGCCCATGGTCGAGAGTGCCCTTGTGGAAGGATGTGGTTTCATTATTATCATCAAATAACATGCTAAAAATAATTAATAATCACTTAGAATGCTAGCAACAGAAAAGATGTGAATTATTTCCACCCAGGAGAAGGCCTAACTTGTTCAAAGAACTTGTACAGAAATCTGTGTTTCACTAATTAACCAAATGTTTAATAAAATACAACTAATGCTTTTGGTTGAATTATAGATGGGCACTTTGGCAGGTAACAAAGCACTTCAAGACAGTGCAAGTCATTTAATTTTATAAAATGCTGATCTAATTTCAACTAAGCAGCTTCTAAATAAAGCTAACTTCACCTTTTAAAGCAATTAGTTTTTTAAACAATAACTCTCTGTTCTACAATTTAAGATCCAGATAACCAGATATTTTGGTTAATCTAGACTCCCTAAAATCTTAAAGACTAAACATAAGACATTCACATAAAATGATACCCACGTGCGAAACCTATAGTAAATATGTGAGTTTAAAACCCCTCCTTCAGAATTTTGCTAGGGTGCGTTTTGGTTGTCTCTAGTGAAACTCCACTTACTCTCTTTCATTTAATCATCATGAGTTTAACGATCATGAATTCTAAAGTGTGAAAAATAGACTTAAACATTTGGAGCTTTAGTCCCTCCCATCACAACTGATATCTTAAAACTGAATATAAAAGAACAAAAGTGTTCTTTTATACAGTGAAATTTACAGAGAATTTAAGCCAACTGGCACTTATGGAATGCCTATTCTATATGGGGCACTTGGGTGTGAGACTCTGCTTAACTTAGACACTGACCTTCTTACAGATGTTTGCATTCTAACAGGAGACAAACATGAAGCATTAAAACATTAATAACAGGCAAGGATTCCCAGATTTGTTGTGTTCTTGCTTGCTCCCTTGAACAGTACACCGGGAACCCCTCCCCACACACATCATTTTTGTAGTGCCTGGGGTTGGAAGGGACCTTCTAAATAGGAACCACCCTCCCATCCTGTTGCACAGTGATCTGATCAAGCTTTGCAAAGTGTTGATTAGTCCTTGCACTAATGGCCCCATAATGCTTTTCTAGTTCTTGGTTTTCCTGACATGGTTTTGTTCACTCCCTTCTTGCTAGGCCATGAGCCTATCTTTTCTTGCCCATTGGTGTGTCTGCCCCTAAACACTCTCCTTGCTTCCCTCTCCTCCCACTTTTCTCTCCTGCATTCCTCCCATGACCTTTAATTCATCACTTACACCCAGCAGTGAACCAAGGACCAGATAAACCAGCTGGGTCATGCCTCTCAGTGGGGGCTGGAAGGGCCATACTATGAGTCAGGCCCACGGACATCAGTACCTTCTCTGTAAAACATACAAGCTGGCTGTCCAGTGACCATTCCCATATCTGCGTCTCAGTTCTGTGTCAGAACTGAGGTTCTGAGATAAGTGGCCTCTGGCTGAGTTTGAACTCTCCTTGAGAATGAGCTGTGCTGAGAGGGGGAAAGGACAGCCAGCCTCTGATTTCCTCTGGTGTCTCTCCCCTGGTGCTGGGTCACGCTGAGGGAGAGCCCCCCAGGCAGGTATAGTCTCTCCTCCTGGTGGAAGGATGGCCCTGCTGCCATGTGCCTATTTCTTTGGGATTCCTCCACTCTGAGGACTTTATAAAGAGTTCTATGGCTCCTAGAAGCCAAATAAGGATTAATTTATAACACAATGAGGACACATAGCCCAGCTGACCTCAGCCACAATGATTCCTTCTGCATTTTGCTTCTCTATTTGTTTGGTGGATTTCATTTGTTTGTTTCTTGAAATAAAATGCCCCCTCTAGCTTTTTTGTATGTTTGTTTTCCATTTCTGCATTATGGACTAGTAGTGTCTGTTATTTAGATTCTCATAGATGCATGTTTAGCCTGAAAACGTCTTTTTAAAAATATATTTATTTTCAGAAATCTGGCCAAATCCCTGTGGCTTTCTCTTGGCTCCACTGGTACTGCACTAGAGGAGGTACTTGAAAGAGTAAAGGAAGGAAGAAAGGAGGAAGGGGACAGAAAGAGAGAAAGAAAGAAATAGAGGGAGGGAGGAGGGAAGGAAAAAAGAAAGAAAGGGAAAGAAACACTGTAAAATACTGTACTTTCCAGTACGAATACTTCTAATACTTCTGGAACTGCTAAGCCCACTCTTACTCATTTGTGTTAGGTCAGATTCTGGCAAAAATCACAGGACAGCTGCAAGTCCATACTTTGAAATGTGTATTAAAAGAAATCTTGATATAATTTATAGAAGAGATGGAAGGTAGTCTCTATTTTTTTTCATTCCCTTGAATGCAGACAACTTTTTTGAATAAAAGAAGTAGAGAAATGAGCATTTTCAATGGTGAAGTCAGTATATTCACAACTTTAAATATATAATGCCAAGAGAACTTTCTGCAAAGAAGATTGGTTCATATATATATATATGTATGAAAGTGGAGTGAAACTGTTAATTTCTCAGTTGTGTCCACTCTTTGCAATCTCATGGACTGTAGCCAGCCAGGCTCCTCTGTCCATGGAATTTTCCAGGCAAGAATACTGGGGTAGGTAGTCATTCCCTTCTCCAGGGGATCTTCCTCACCCAGGTCTCCTGCATCTCAGGTAGTTTCTTTACTTTCTGAGCCATTAGGGAAGCCCCTATGTATGGTATAGTATGTTATAATATGTATGTATATATAGTAATATTACTTGGGTCAGGTTGAGTTTAAGCTAACTACATGAGAATTAAAAAGCTATACAATTTATGAAAGTTTACATGGTTACAGGTAAACAAGCATATAATCAAGATATCACACTTTTAGATACAAAGAAGAAAAACAAAATTTTCTTTAAAATATCAAATATAAACATTCTAGAAATTTGAAGACATAAACAGATGCCTTTTTTATATTGCAATACCTATGCTAAATGAATGTGGCTTCACCAAGGGCTTTGGTTGCCAGGACTGCCATGTGACACGTGTCATATCAGGGGGAAGTGGTTACTACAGAGACCATGTATGTCAAGGAGGTGCCATGAAATCTCGGTCTCCTGGGAATTGGGACTGGGATGTGGGAATCCATCAGGGGCTGTTGCGGAAGTGATTCCTTGTGCAAAGTTGATGCTGGGAGATACCTACTCAACCAGAGAGTAAGTACATCTCCAGCTCTCTGTACATCCTGGTGTAGGTCATTTGACTTGTTCTTTTCAGTGAAAAAGTAATGTACGGTACTTCCAGATTGAGGTTTTAAAGAAGTGAGTGGGGCTTCTCCAGTCTCTATCTTATTGCTCCTGTTGAGTGGTACTTGCAAAATACCTTTACATCAAGACTACCTGCATCTTACATCAAATCTGTGTCACCTGCAAGAAGGAGGCAGTGAGCTCCCAAGCTCTAATGAGTGCAGAGACACCAGATGGAAGGAGCCTGGATCATTAAATCACACACTGAGGAAACCTCCTAAATTGGACTACTGTCTGAGTATACTTGGCAGAGGGTAAACCACTGAAATTTGGTTTATTGGTTACTGCAGCTAGATTTGCCTTAACTGATCCAAAGATTAACACTGCACTGTCTCTGTCTCTCTCCATGTCCTCTCTGCAGACCAGCTCCTTCTGGTTACTCATAGCTCCTTCTTCTCCATAGCACTGACCTTGACGAAGCAACCCCCCTTGGTATAATAGGACACAAACCCAGGGCCCACCACTTACTGTTTTCTGACACTACTTGTGCCAAATCCCTCCAGTCTGTTCCTTCAGACCCACTCTCTACTCTTCACCCAGTTTGCTGCCCTGAGAGGTGATCTGAACTGATTACATCAAAAGACTGCTATGTTCTCTGCCTTCCAGTTGGATTTGGTCAATGAGAAGCCCTGGCAGGTGACAACAAGAAGGGAGGAAAATGAGTTGGGGACGTTTATTTGTCTGGTTCCTTCCTGTGAGACTTCTTCAGGCTTGTCTCTGTCAACACAAGTTCACTGCTCCTCTCAAGGAGCCCTTTCTTTGTGACTTTCATCTTTCAAGTTTTGGTAACCTTTCCCTTCACACACACCTTTGAATTTAGGCATAGGGATCAGCTTTACTTCCTCCTGCTGGTAGCCCCAGAATCCTGAATTCTTCCTTGTAATTTCCTTATATCCTGCCCATACTCTTTATAATGAATCCATTTATAAACCCTCTTCAAATTGTCCCAATTTGAGAGTTCCGCTTCCTGTTGTTTTCTCACTGCAAAATCACATCACAGTTAATATTCTCTAGGGAGTCAGCAATCTATCCCTTGCTCACTTGTCTGTATCCAAGGGATGGAGTTATTGTACAAACATGGCCATCAAGCCCACCTCATCAGCAGAGCCTTTGAGTGATGGCAAATTGCAGAGGAGGAGCATGCAGGCAACCCCAGAACATGTCTACCAAATAGTACATCTTCATTTCTTCTGGTAAAAGTTTCCCTTCCTCTTTTCACTCCTCTTCAGCTATATGATTGCCATCATCTGTTGTTGCACCTTTTTCCCTTACTGGACTGCTTCACCACTGACAGAACACATTACTTTTCACAGGATCGTGCACTATCAATAGTGCATATTCCCAGTACCTCACTTGGAATTCAATTCTTTACATTTAAAAATAGAAATGTTCATAAAAACAAAAAGGGAGAAAAAAGTAGAAATCACCACAGAAGTACTGCTATGTTACTTCTTATGGCAAAACAAACAAAAAACAAACAAACAAACAAACCAACTTTGTAACCAACCTGGATATGCTATGAATATGTCATACAGAATTTGCATCCAAAGATCTAATCACAACTTTCCCTTTCAGATTTTTCTGGTATTATGAACATTTTTTTACTGCCATTGTGCTAAGTCACTTCAGTTGTGCCCAACTCTTTGCAATCCTATGGACTGTAGTCTTGCAGGCTCCTCTGTCCATGGGACTCTCCAGGCAAGAATACTGAAGTGGGTTGCCATTTCCTCCTCCAGCAGATCTTCCTGACCCAGGGATGGAACCCGCATCTCTTACATCTCCTGCATCGGCAGGTGGGTTCCTTACCACTAGTGCCACCTGGGAAGCCCCTCTACTGCCATTGGGTCCCAGCAAAAGATGCTACATAAGCATCAAATCGAATGGGAAAGTATTATTATTAAGCCAAACATCTCATCACTTCCATTCAGTGTGAAAAGTGCCTCATAGATGGGCGTGGGGAGACAGGTAGTCTCAGTAATACATGTAACCTGAGGGATTATGAAGATTGTGTGAATATCCAGGTACAGACTCCAAACATTCCATTTGAAGGGCTTATTTTTCTCTAAATATTTTATCCTGGTCCTTAGTAGCTCAGCCATGTCTGACTCTTTGTGACCCCTTGGACTGTAGCCAGCTGGTTCCTCTCTCCAAGGGATTTTTCACACAGGAATACTGGAGTGGGTTGCCATGTCCTTCTCCAGGGGATCTTCCCGACCCAAGGATTAGACCTGTGTCTCCTGTGTCTCCTGCATTGCATGTGGATTTTTTACACTCTGAGCCATCTAGGAAGTCCCATTTTATTCTAGGTTGCTAGTTAGAACTTCGGTGATGTAACAGTTGTATCCTTTTTCTTATTTCAGGAAATGGGAACCTAGAAAGCACTTACACTTCTCCTCTGGGAAAACACAAAATGGGAGAAAATACATATTTTCATTCTACTTAGTTTTAAAGTTGCATGTCTTATATAGGATGAAAAAAGATCAATATTGTAAGATAGGTGTTTTTCCAAATTAATATATTCTTTTTTTTTCAAATTAATATATTCTTAAGGAGTGTTGCCACTGTCCTTCACCATACAGGAGAAAGCCCACACCAACCTCTTCTCAGCATCCTACATCATCAATTTCATTACTTGAACTGTAAGTGAAAGCTTAGGTTTATTAGAATTTCATGATGGGGTTCAAAGTGGGAGATGGTTATGTGGTTTTAAAAGTCACAGGCTGATAACATGGCTACAATTTCTATCCCTCCATCCTTGTAAGCCTTCCAACACACAGAAGCAGGGGTTAGCTAAAATCATGGGAAATGAATGTGTGCTTAGAAATCAGTGCAGCACAAAAGAATTTTATTTACACTGATTTCCAGTGGACATATAGCAATTTATCTTTGTCTTATTGTGTTTCTTCTAAACAGTAACTACATACAAAAAGATCATTAAAATAGCACTAGAACTCTGAGTAAAATCCACAAGCTTGTGGATTTTAAAACTACCTTGTTCAATATAGCCACTAATCACATGTGGCTATTGAGCAGTTGAAATGTGGGTAGTGCAACTGGGCAAATGGGTTTATTTTAATTAATTTAGATTTAAATTTAAGAGCTCAAAAAGTATTAAATATTTTCCCATTAAACACAACTGCATCATTTTGCTAGGACTACATTTTAACCATTGGATCCCAAAAGATACACAGTAGTAAAAATCTAGTTTTTACTTCTAAAAATGTGGCTAATAGCAAATTTTAAATTATATGTGTGGCCATATTATATTTCTATCAGAAAGCTCTGGCTAAAAAGTGAACACTTAAGGCTAAAATGCTAGTTTATTTTTTGCATGCAGCTGAACCCTGGGGAAGAAAATGTCAACCTGCTCCAGTATTCTTGTCTGGAAAATTCCATGCACAGAGGAGCCTGGCAGGTTACAGTCCACGGGGTCACAGTGTCAGACACGACTGAGTGCACACACATGCATGCATGCATCTTAATATATGTAGCATTATCATTTCATCGGGAGACCATCTCTAATACATAGAGTAGGTATGATATTGGGAAGAAATCCTGAATTTCAAATTCAACTCTCCTCTTATAAGTTTAGTGTTACTTGTTGTATATAGTCCCCCCACTTACTTCAGTTGTTTACCTAGGTTTAAAGTAAAATGAGTTTCCACCACAAGTTAATTTTATTATGCCAATTTTGAACTGATTAAAGATGAAAATGTCTCCTTGATATTTCTCCAACAATCTTTCATGAGATGCATCAACCCTTAGAATGAAGCCACAGTGCCCATAAGCCTGGCAAAAATGTTTTCTGAGAAATCCAAATTGGAATCTACTGAATTAAATTCCAAATCAAATTAGAAACATTGAAAAGACTCAAATACACAATGTTCTTTTCTTTCAAGCTATATGAGTCCCAGCTGAAGATACCAGTACAGTCTTTTCCAAGTATAAAACTTGACAAAGATCAATACATAGATATGCTCAAGTCATTTCCCTGCTGTGTCTTTGCTAGGTAATCAAAATCCTCTAAACTTAAGGAATTGTCAGCATAGACTTAAAAGAAAACCAAATCCCTCACTGAAAAACAGAAAGAGCCAGTTTCTCAGGACGGTGCTGGAGAGAAGTTGGAGCTATTTTTGGAGAGATGGTGTCTTGAAAATCACCAGAGTATAATGAAAATTAAAAGTGCTTTTTTCTTCCAAATCAGCCGACTGATTCTATAAAACAATACACTTATCTTCATTACAAGTCATAACAATGACTTGAGAATTTCCAATTTAAATGTAATGCCTCTTTGTTTTTCCTTAGGCAGGACAAGAGACGAAAACTGGAAAGTTTGGGTCATATGGATCATGGCAGTACTGCTATGTCTGGAATTTTCTTATAAATATCCTATTGCTTTGAGGCTCACAGGCCTGGCTAAAACAGCAGGGACAATCTCATTTGCACTTTTATAGTTGTAGAGGGATTTTCAAGAGTTAAAACAATTTTCCATAATATTCTGTATTAACTTAACGGACCTGAAGTGTGATTATTACACTTTTTCATGCTTTTCTGCAGGCTGACAGTTTGAAAGTAATTTTAGAAAAACAAACAAAATTATAAACAAATGCCAATAAGAAGGCATTCTTGGGTACTCAAAAGAATCTATCTGCAAATTTTTACTGCCTATTTTCGGCTTTATGACTTTTTACGTTTTTTTTTTTTTTTTAATACTATAAATGACTGTTTCTACCCTTATGAAAATCATCACTTCAAAGGAACACCTTGTGGCACTCTACAATGAGGAAACAAATTTCAGAAAGCAAAGTGGATGCCACTCTTTATTTGTGTGATTAAACAATAAAGAACATTTTATCAGAATCTATAAACCCTAATAAAGTAAATACTCATTTACTAGAGTTTGAATAACTTTACTTTGCTTAAAATTAGAAAAAAATACTAATTTCACTAAAATGTAAAACTTCCTTATGTCTATCAAAGTTAAATTTTCAATCCATCTACAAAGTGCATAGCAAACTATACCAGCCATAAGAACACTAAAAATAGATGAAAAGGAAGTTTGAAAATCAGTATGTGAGAATTCAAAATAGATATGCAGCACTATTAAAATAAATTTTATACAGAAAGAATATAAATAAATGCTTAAAGGAGATAGGATATACAAATTGAGTTGATGGACTGGAGAAAATATCGGGTTAAATGGAGAAAACTTATTTGAAGCAGTTAACTTGTAATGTAGGGAAGGACAGTTCTGGGCAATGAGCAAAGTGATTTCATGGGTAAATGGGAAGTTAAACCAGCACAGAAAAAAGCCTGTCAGAGTTTTTAAAGGAGGTATGTATATACCGGTAAGGACCGATAACTTTCTCCTAAGAACGAAGTTTATGATTTTGAAAGCTTAGGAGGAATATTCGAGAAATTTATTTGGAGTCAGAAAGAAGTAAGTATCTGAACAATAAGCTGAAGTGAGAGTAAATTATCAAATAGTTGATTTGCGTCTACTTAGGAAAGGGCATTGGCGTCCACTGAACTTGGCTCTGTGAAGGGAAAACTGTGCCAGATCAATTTCATTTCCTCCCGCAGCAGAGTGACAGGCAACGTCAACCAACAGGAAGCAATAGCAAAAAAAGGATGTTAAAATAGGCCAGGCATGAGAGAACCAATATCTGGAAAACAAATTTGATAAGGGATTTGGCAAAGTAAGGGCTTATCAGGGGGCTCAATGGTAAAGAATCTGCCTGCCAATGCAGGAGGCACAGGAGACGTGGGTTTGATCCTTGGGTCTGGAAGATCCCCTGGAGGAGGGCATGGCAACCCACTCCAGTGTTCTTTTTTTTTTTTTTTTTTTAATTTATTTTTTTATTTTTTATTAGTTGGAGGCTAATTACTTCACAACATTTCAGTGGGTTTTGTCATACATTGATATGAATCAGCCATAGATTTACATGTATTCCCCATCCCGATCCCCCCCTCCCACCTCCCTCTCCACCCGATTCCTCTGGGTCTTCCCAGTGCACCAGGCCCGAGCACTTGTCTCATGCATCCCACCTGGGCTGGTGATCTGTTTCACCATAGATAATATACATGCTGTTCTTTTGAAATATCCCACCCTCACCTTCTCCCACAGAGTTCAAAAGTCTGTTCTGTATTTCTGTGTCTCTTTTTCTGTTTTGCATATAGGGTTATCGTTACCATCTTTCTAAATTCCATATATATGTGTTAGTATGCTGTAATGTTCTTTATCTTTCTGGCTTACTTCACTCTGTATAAGGGGCTCCAGCTTCATCCATCTCATTTGGACTGATTCAAATGAATTCTTTTTAACGGCTGAGTAATATTCCATGGTGTATATGTACCACAGCTTCCTTATCCATTCATCTGCTGATGGGCATCTAGGTTGCTTCCATGTCCTGGCTATTATAAACAGTGCTGCGATGAACATTGGGGTGCACGTGTCTCTTTCAGATCTGGTTTCCTCAGTGTGTATGCCCAGAAGTGGGATTGCTGGGTCATATGGCAGTTCTATTTCCAGTTTTTTAAGAAATCTCCACACTGTTTTCCATAGTGGCTGTACTAGTTTGCATTCCCACCAACAGTGTAAGAGGGTTCCCTTTTCTCCACACCCTCTCCAGCATTTATTGCTTGTAGACTTTTGGATAGCAGCCATCCTGACTGGCGTGTAATGGTACCTCATTGTGGTTTTGATTTGCATTTCTCTAATAATGAGTGATGTTGAGCATCTTTTCATGTGTTTGTTAGCCATCTGTATGTCTTCTTTGGAGAAATGTCTGTTTAGTTCTTTGGCCCATTTTTTGATTGGGTCATTTATTTTTCTGGAATTGAGCTGCAGGAGTTGCTTGTATATTTTTGAGATTAATCCTTTGTCTGTTTCTTCATTTGCTATTATTTTCTCCCAATCTGACGGCTGTCTTTTCACCTTACTTATAGTTTCCTTTGTAGTGCAAAAGCTTTTAAGTTTCATTAGGTCCCATTTGTTTATTTTTGCTTTTATTTCCAATATTCTGGGAGGTGGGTCATAGAGGATCTTGCTGTGATTTATGTCGGAGAGTGTTTTGCCTATGTTCTCCTCTAGGAGTTTTATAGTTTCTGGTCTTACATTTAGATCTTTAATCCATTTTGAGTTTATTTTTGTGTATGGTGTTAGAAAGTGTTCTAGTTTCATTCTTTTACAAGTGGTTGACCAGTTTTCCCAGCACCACTTGTTAAAGAGGTTGTCTTTTTTCCATTGTATATCCTTGCCTCCCACTCCAGTGTTCTTGTCTGGAAAATCCCATGGACAGAGAAGCCTGGTGGGCTATATGGTCCATAAGGGTCTCAGAGTCGGACATGACTAAGCACACACACTTATATTGGCAAAGTAAGGATACACACAAGGATAGCTCTAATTCTTTTAAAAGTCCACCTCCCCTATGTAAAATCATTTAAAATTGTGGCAGTTGATAATGAAGCAAGAGTGGACTTCTAATAATTGTGCTCAAATTGGCAATATCTGTTGGATCATCAAAAAAGCAAGAGAGTTCCAGAAAAATATCTACTTCTGCTTTATTGACTATGCCAAAGCCTTTGACTGTGTGGATCACAACAAACTGTGGAAAATTCTGAAAGATATGGGAATACCAGACCACCTTACCAGCCTCCTGAGAAATCTGTATGCAGGTCAAGAAGCAACAGTTAGAACTGGACATGGAACAACAGACTGGTTCCAAATTGGGAAAGGAGTATGTCAGGCTGTATATTGTCACCCTGCTTATTTAACTTATATGCAGAGTATATCATGCAAAATGCCAGGCTGGATGAAGCACAAGCTGCAATCAAGATTGCCGGGAAAAATGTCAATAAACTCAGATATGCAGATGACACCACCCTTATGGCAGAAAGTGAAGAACTAAAGAGCCTCTTGTTGAAAGTGAAAGAGGAAAGTGAAAAAGTTGACTTAAATCTCAACATTCAGAAAACTAAGATCATGGCATCCAGTCCCATCACTTCATGGCAAATAGATGGGGAAACAGTGGAAACAGTGACAGACTTAATTTTTTTGGGCTCCAAAATCACTGCAGATGATGACTGCAGTCATGAAATTAAAATACGCTTGCTCTTTGGAGGAAAAGTTATGATAAACCTAGCTGCTGCTACTGCTGCTGCTGCTAAGTTGCGTCAGTCGTGTCCAACTCTGTGCGACCCCATAGACGGCAGCCCACCAGGCTCCTCCGTCCCTGGGATTCTCCAGGCAAGAATACTGGAGTGCGTTGCCATTTCCTTCTCCATTGCATGAAAGCGAAAAGTGAAAGTGAAGTCACTCAGTCACGTCCGACTCCTCGAGACCCCATGGACTGTAGCCCACCAGGCTCCTCTGTCCATGGGATTTCCCAGGCAAAAGTACTGGAATGGGTTGCCATTGCCTTCTCCTGACAAACCTAGACAGCATATTAAAAAGCAGAGATATTACTTTGCCAACAAAGGTCCGTCTAGTCAAAGCTATGGTTTTTCCAGTGGTCATGTATGGATGTGAGAGTTGGACTATAAAGAAAGCTGAGCGCCAAAGAAAATTGATGCATTTGAACTGTGGTGCTGGAGAAGACTCTTGAGAGTCCCTTGGACTACAACGACCAAGCAGTCCATCCTAAAGGAAATCAGTCCTGAATATTCATTGGAAGGACTGATGCTAAAGCTGAAACTCCAATACTTTGGCCACCTAATGTGAAGAACTGACTCATCTGAAAAGAACCTGATCCTGGGAAAGATTGAGGGCAGGAGGAGAAGGGGACGACAGAGGATGAGATGGTTGGATGGCATCACCAACTCAGTGTACATGAGTTTGAGCAAGTTCCGGAAGTTGGTGAAGGACAGGGAAGCCTGGCGTGCTGCAGTCCATGGAGTCACAAAGAGTCAGACATGACTGAGCAATTGAACTGAACTGAATAATTGTGCATTTCCTGAATTAAAACAACATGTAGTTCCTAACTTCAGGAGACCCTCAATTTCTTTGAAATACCTAAGAATAGAGAATTCTGTGAATTCTCATGTGCACCTATCCCCCAGTCTTGAGCCTTTTGGGCATTTATTTCACAACCACCTTATAAAGTGTTATGAGTGAAAGTATTAACTAATTTTGTAGTTATGCAGTAAATGGAACTGTAAGCAACTTAAAAATATGATAAAAATAAGTCATCATGTTGCATTAAAAGAAATCACAAATTAGCAGAAAGAGGCATTAATATTCTAGGCTGCAACTAGGTAAACTTCAAGGATCTCTAATATTTGGGGAGGGGGTTGAATTTCAATCAGGCAAGGTTTCATTGATTTTCCAAATCTTTTATCATTTCTTAGAATCAGCTTCTGTGATACAGTGGAAATAGAAAAGGTTGTAGAGTTTTACAGACCTGTATTCAAATTTTGACTATGTCACCCACTATACAAACCTGGGCAGGAAATGTAAACTTCTCTGTTTATCTGGAAAAGTGATCCCTACCCTTTGCCATTTGCAGTGAGGATTAAATAAGACAATGTGTATAAAATGCTCAGTATGTATATTTCTACATAGTAAATATTGGCTCCCTTCCACCACGTCTCAATCCTAATCTCTCTTCTCCCTCTCTCCCTAACTGACCATACACCTTGGAAAGAAAGATACACAAAAAGGCTAAGAATAAAGCCCTGTCTTGTGAAACAGGAAAAGGGACACAGCCTTACTTCCTTTCACTCTTAAACCCTTGTTAAAGGTTTCCTGACTCCACAAGGAACCTTTCACACTTATTTGGCATTCTCCCAGTGTTTCCCAGTTTTCCCATGTCAAATGTCAATAAGCTGAAGGAAAGAGCCTCCTTGTCAAGTGATACATTAAAAAAAAATTCTTTATTCGTGCATATGTTAGGTAAAACATAGAGCAAACATGAGTATGATCATACTCATCATGAGTATGAACAAATGGTAACTCTATCAGGGCTAAAAATACAGCCATCCAACTATGTCAGGTTTACAACTGCAACTTTGAACTGGGAAACCAGTCTCTTTGTTGAAGATGTGTCCAGTTTTCCCAAGTAAACAAAAATCAACTTCCTAGTGCTCTCTATAACATCTTGATAACAATTTAGCACCTATGCAATAAAGAAAGAATCAGGGATTATAAAATCACTTAGAATGTATTATTTTTAGACTGAGCAGACATAAGTCTTTGAGGATTAATTTCATGCTGAGGGTTAAATTTCACTTTCACGATAGGCTAACCATTGCCCGGGGCTGCACAGATAATGAACCTGCCAAGGGATTAGCAAGGAAACACTTGTGTTATTCTAAAGCGGGTACACTTCCCTTTCTAACCAAGTTCATCCTACATGACATTAACAAATTACTCCCTCTCTCTGCCCACATTTCAATATAATGTGAGCCAGCAAGTGACCCTGAACCAATAGGACACGAGATAAGATCTTCTCAGTGTATGAACGGCTATTAAACTCCTCTGAGAGAGCTTGACCTCCTGCAGGGAAACATAAGGCATTCTTATCTCCATAGGGCCCCTGCCTCCCTGCAGAAACCTTTCTTTGGTCATAAAGCCTCTAAATAGACACAATGCCAAGAGGTAGGAACGTCTTAACACAAATATTTAGCCCACAAAAAAGGCACTCTCCGGAAAACACAAATGGCACAATTCAATCTTAACAAACTCATAAGGACCTAGTATCTTCTAAATACAAATTTAATAGCTTATCATTTGTTAAAATATGTGTTCAGAGAGATTTCTGACTTTCCAGATAAAAGTATCCTTTTCTCAACACAGCCTTTTTAAAATAACAGGTATATGTATTCATAGGCATCAAATCTGTTGACTTTTCTCAGTCTTCATTCTCAGAGGATCATCTTCTCCTGCTAGGGGTTAGAGTGGCCCCCTTCTTTTGGAGTGGTCCCACCCTCCTCTGAATGACACTTACCGTTGCCTCCTTTCAATCATGGTTTCCAAGCACTTGTTTCTACTACTTGACTATAAGCTCCCTCAGAGTAGGGAGTTCATCTCAATTTACTTCTGCATCCCCTCCCTCCAGAGTCTGACCAAATACCTTGACAGAGTGGACACACCTACTACTGGCAAAATCGAATCTAACCAGAATTAGCCATTTGACCATATCCTGATTCCACTGTACAACGTCTGGAGAAAGGAGAATTTAATGGATCCACAGAACATGTGGTTCCTGTTATCGATGAAGTCAAAATTTAGGAGTGTTTAGTATAAGTTAAGAGTGCTTTTGTTAAGAAGCTGTTCTGTTGTTGAATGGACCAACTGCTGCCACAGTGAGACCTGCTACTTCTGCAACTTGCTAATAAGCAGCAGGAGGAGATGTGGAATGCCTAGGACACCCACTGGTATTTGCTACAATGCTACTTGGTTCAAACTATGAACCTTATGGGAAAGCACAATATAGTTTTCTTATGATGTATCAGCAAGTCTCTGTTCAAAATATGGTCTTGTGAACAGTAGATAACGTTTCTATACATTCATTGGAAAAGACCCTAATGCTGGGAAAGATTGAGGGCAGGAGGAGAAGAGTGTGACAGAGGATGAGATGGTTGGATGGCATCACCAACTCAATGCATGAATTTGAGCAAACTCTGGAAGAGTGAAGGATAGAGAAGCCTGGAGTGCTGTAGTCTATGGAACCACAAAAAGTCAGACATAACTTAGTGACTCAACAACAGCAACATGCATTCATGTTCTTATTTGCCAGCTTGAAGGGTTTAGAATTGGGCCCATAAAGCTCTCGTTGCATTTCATGTATATTCTCAGACTAATACAGTTCAGTTCAGTTCAGTCACTCAGTTGTGTCCGACTCTTTGCGACCCCATGAATTGCAGCACGCCAGGCCTCCATGTCCATCACCAACTCCCGGAGTTTACTCAAACTCATGTCCATCGAGTCAGTGATGCCATCCAGCCATCTAATCCTCTGTCGTCCCCTTCTCCTCCTGCCCCCAATCCCTCCCAGCATCAGGGTCTTTTCCAATGAGTCAACTGTTCGCATGAGGTGGCCAAAGTATTGGAGTTTCAGCTTCAGCATCAGTCCTTCCAATGAACACCCAGGACTGATCTCCTTTAGGATGGACTGGTTGGATCTCCTTGCAGTCCAAGGGACTCTCAAGAGTCTTCTCCATCACCACAGTTCAAAAGCATCAATTCTTCGGCGCTCAGCTTTCTTCACAGTCCAACTCTCACATCCATACATGACCACTGGAAAAACCATAGCCTTGACTAGATGGACCTTTGTTGGAAAGTAATGTCTCTGCTTTTTAATATGCTGTCTAGGTTGGTCATAACTTTCCCTCCAAGGAGTAAACGTCTTTTAGTTTCATGGCTGCAATCATCATCTGCAGTGATTTGGGAGCCCCAAAAATAAAGTCTGACACTGTTTTCACTGTTTCCCCATCTATTTCCCATGAAGTGATGGGACCAGATGCCATGATCTTAGTTTTCTGAATGTTGAGCTTTAAGCCAACTTTTTCACTCTCCTCTTTCACTTTTATCAAGAGGCTTTTTCCTTCCTCTTCACTTTCTGCCATAAGGGTGGTGTCATCTGCATATCTGAGGTTATTGATATTTCTCCCAGCAATCTTGATTCCAGCTTGTGCTTCATCCAGCCCAGCATTTCTCATGATGTACTCCGAATATAAGTTAAACAAACAGGGTGCCAATATACAGCCTTGATGTACTCCTTTTTCTTTTTGGAACCAGTCTGTTGTTCCATGTCCAGTTCTAACTGTTGCTTCCTGACCTGCATACAGGTTTCTCAAGAGGCAGGTCAGATGGTCTGGTATTCCCATCTCTTTCAGAATTTTCCACAGTTTACTGTGATCCACACAGTCAAAGGCTTTGGCATAGTCAATAAAGCAGAAATAGATGTTTTTCTGGAACTCTCTTGCTTTTTCGATGATCCAGGAGATGTTGGCAATTTGATCTCTGGTTCCTCTGCCTTTTCTAAAACCATAAATTCTAAAACTAATACAGTAGGTAGCTCTTAAACACAGGTTGTGTTTAATGCCAACATGAAAGCATTATGTAATGGAGAGGCAGGGATCTGAACTTTGACCCTTGAACTCTGCTGGAGTGAAACACTCTAAAAGCCATGTTTGAGAAGGCAGCTTCTGTAGATTGGTGGAGGTGGGCATCAGAGTAACTGCATAAGAAATGGGCAGGTGGCATAGAAAAATAGATGTAGACAATATTCTTTGTCAAAAAGTTTTATAATTAAGAAAAAGAGAGGGCAACAAGAGGAACAAATAGGAAGATTTTTTTTTAACGATGGGAGAGATGAGTATATTTGTAGAGGAGGAAAACTAAAGAAGCCAAAGAAAGGAGGGATAGAGTTAATCCTAGAGGAGGAGTAGAATCAGGAGGAACTAATCTTAGAAAAAAGACCAGACACATACATCCTCTTAGAAACAGTAATAAAGAGAAACAACTCAGGTGTGAGCCCGAATAGAGGAATTTTGAAGGAAATCATATCAGAGGTTCCCAGTTTCTTCAAGAGAATGCAAGGTCACCTGCAGGGAGTGATGGGAAATAACTGCAGGCCTGTGCAGTGGGAGGGAGCCCAGAGAGGCTGCTGTGGGAGTGAGATGCAGACTCAGAAAGAAAGTAGTCAGAGGCACTGCCGAGCTGCAGTAGAACCAGAGGATATGGAGCTAGAGTCACATGTGCATGAAAAGGCCAACTGTGGGCGTCAATATGGAGAGCCAAGAGACATCAGAAGGGAGTGGAAGACGAGGAGGAGGGGGGGTTGAAGGGCAAGAGTCATGAATAGGAGGAAAAGGAGTGCAGCACATACAGAGGAGGGAGCGGCGGAAGAGCAAGAAGAAGGGGGGATTTCAGGTTTAACCTTAGGGAGCTGTTTCCTGTCACCACCTTGCAGGGAGATGAAGGTCAGGGCTGGTGCAGGAACTGTGAGCACTGACGCTCAGCGTTTAGTGGTGCTGAGGTTGATACTACCAGAGAGGAAGTCTCTGGGGTCTGGAGGGTTGTGGAGCCATGTCTGGCCAGTTGGTAAGTGACCGAGGAATGAAAGAGATGTTGAGTGAAGGTCAAGGACGATGGCGGGTGAGGAACATGCCAGGCCCTTGTGTGCGAACAGGAGGAGCAGCCTTCTCCAGAGAGGTAGAAAGAGGAAGTGAGGGGGTGTCTGATGAGCAGGTGGGCGGGGCTGTGAGCAGTGGCTAGAGGCGGAGCAAGTTCAGGGTGAGCTAGGGTTGGCCTAGCCCGGGGTCAAAGAGCATGAGGTCACCCCGGTTTTATAGTTCCTTGGTATCCCCAGCTCCAGAGCTCTCTGTCTCCACACCACCCTCCTGTGACTCCTCCGTGGAGCTAAAGCTTGACATGAGCACACCAGGAGATTTCAGTTTGTTGATGCCTTGTCTTGATTTTCCTGATGAGTGAGCTCTTTGGGCCTGTGACCCAGTGCCCGTTACTATCTCCCCCATCCCACGCCTGGGCAGCGGGGCCTGCACATGGGCTCCAGGTTTGCACTAGCAACAAGCACTGGGAACCAGGTCATCATCAGGTCTATGAAGGGATTAGCGATCCAGGTGTGCCGCACCTTTCCCCATGGAAGGTTGACGTGGGCAAGTGCTTTTATGATCATGGTCCTTAAACTAAGCTGGTACCACAGACACCAAGGTTACTCATGGAGGGAATTATGTCAGACTCAAGATGCAGGACTGTGAAGGAATGGGGATGGCCAGAGGTGGGCAGAGTGCTCACAGCTGCCAGGGCTCTCCCTCAGCTTTCTCCTCTGGGTAAGGATTTGGACCTGCTGATGTGGAGTTCAGATGGAAAACAGACAGGCCCAGAGGACTGTAAAGATGTCCTACTGGCTCCAGGAAGAATGAAATAGTGCCAATTACAAAAGAGCTGTAGTTCAGCACATCGGTACCTTCTCCAACACCAGTCCTAGCAGCTGCACAGCCCCACTGGGGTCTGGGCAGCTACACCCGTACACACTGCACCTGCTCTGGCTGTCCACCTCACTTCTACCAGATCGTGTAGCTTTTGCTCAATAAATCAGAACTATAATACAGACTCACAGAGCATGACTTGAGGTAATGCAGATGGGGTGTAAAGAACAGGACATGACATCATAAGTTTGACATCCCAGAAAGATGGCCTGGTCTCCAGAAAATCAATTTTCAAGATGGGAAAAAGCAAATTTATGGGGGGGCTGGAAGATGGGAAAGATCCTTGTCAGAAGCAATTTACATGCCTTTGACTGATATTCCAGGCTACAGTAATAGGGATATATTATTTGATCCATTAGCTAGCCTGTCTGTTCGTGGTAGCATGAAACAATGATGCTCATCTCTAAAGTTGAGTGGGAAGCCTTTTTCATTTGTTAGTAGGCAGTACTTGCCAGAAGAAACACACCTTTCCCTTTTAATAAGCATTTTAATTGGCTAAGTACATTATACCCAGCATATCTAGTAGTTTCAGTGGAAACTTCAAGTTGTTACAAGGCTAGTACCTTTGTCAGCATCTCACTTGCATGGAGTGTACATTCTATAATCTGCCAAAAAGCATGCAGCTGAATGAAGTTCTTTAATCTACATAATTGCTACATAAAATATATTTACTATATGTTTATTTGATGTCTCCTTTAAAAGAGTCACTGGAGTTTTTCCAAAATCACTTACCTAATTTTCCATTTTCTGAAGGTTATTAAACCTTAATTAAAGTGCATTTACAGTCAACCATGAGAGGCTCTCATTTAAATTATATTGACAAATTTTATTATAAATCCCCATGGTCTTAATACATGAACACATCTATCAAACCAAATTCTAGAAACATCATTTGCATTTGTATGTACTGTACTGTGCTGTGCTTAGTCACTCAGTCATGTCCAACTCTTTTCAACCCTATGAACTGTAGCCCACCAGGCTCCTCTGTCCATGCGGATTCTCCGGGCAAGAATACTGAAGTGGGTTGCCATTTCCTCCTCCAGGGGGTCTTCCCAACCCAGGGATTGAACCCTGGTCTCCCCAGATTCTTTACCGTCTGAGCCACCAGGGAAGCCCAAGAATACTGGCGTGGGTAGGCTATCCCTTCTCTAGGGAGATCTTCCCAACCCAGGAATCCAACCGGGGTCTCCTGCATTGCAGGTGGATTCTTTACCAGCTGAGCTGACCAGAGAATCCCGTACTGTACTAGGGGAATTTAATAAACATTCATTGAGTATTTACTATGAGGTGGGTATTCTTTCCCAGGAACACAAAACTGGGAATGAAAACAATCAGTTTTGTTTAAATAATAACTGGCAGGTAAATCATCTCCATCGCTTAAATGGAACTCATCAAAGGGAACTAAATTAACTTCCCTAGAGGTCAGTTTAGTAAAAGGCCACACTCTTAACTCCAAATGACACCCTTTTGCTCTGAAACATTAACGTGACATATCTGAAACAAATTTCCCTGTCTGCCCAAATCCAGTCAAACGTTGACAGCTATAACTAGGACAGAAAGCTCCTAAGCAAAAGAAAAGATCCTCTAGAGATTTAGAGGATCTTGTTCACTTCTAGGAGATGGTCAAAAGCTGGTGAGAAATGGACTGTAACCTGATGACTCAGGCCCTAACCATCCAGCAGTGGCACCACAGCGGTGACCTTCCAGGAGGGAAACTGGGGTTCACCGAGCTAAGTCCAGAAGAACATTCTTTGATAGCCTTCACTGCCACATGTCAAAGGAAAACTGAATTCACCAAGTCAAAACAGGAATTTTTAAAGAAAAATTATTATCCAAGAAATCACTATGGAAAACGCAGGAGAGTCCATCCTCTGTGATTAGAGATAAGAAACTTTTCTAATGGATAATGAAAGGAGAAGTTTATTTCAACCACAAATATATTTGTTTGCCTTTATCTTTCAAATTTCTCAAGAAAAAGAACTGTTATCCTATCCCTAGTTGGAATGATCTTTTATCTACCAAATATTTCAGTGTTCTCAACAACATTAAAAAATAAGCTCTCCAAATGAGTAACTTGAGCAAATTCCTGACTAGCCTCACTAACAAGAAGAGAAGAATCCATTTGTTTTGGACAGACTTTACTCAGATAAACTTTCTTGAAATGTATCATCTTTCAAATGGCATGATAGCATCGATTTCCTTAGCTTAGGCTTTGAATGACCAAATGTTGCTCTCCAAAAGTTCTTCCACAGGATATTATAAAATAGAACTGTGGAACCCACAAGGTTTACAAAATCTTTCTAAATTTTAATAAGCTGTGACTTTCAGAAACCATAGATGAGTAATTTTTCAATAGATCTGAAGATCTGATGAGCCAGAGAGAAGAGAAAAGGAACTGAGAAGCCAAGCAGCTTTGAAAAGAATGAAAAGAATGAGTGGCAGCTTTGACCTTAGTGTTTTGGGGTTTGAATGCTAGTTTGACCACTTAGCTGTGTAACTGAGGACAGCACTTACTGTTCTGAGTCTAAATATAAGAGTGTTGGAGGTTGAAATGAAATTGTCTGGCAATGTGTTAATGTTGATTTATATTTTAGTTGATTGTTTTTATTGTGGCACAAATTAAATGTTAATTATTTTCCTTTTAGGAACTTTAGGTAAATGAGATTACCTTTTTATGAAGAATTAACATAGCAAGCCTTGTGTTTTTCGAAGTATATTCAAAGTATCAACATGATCTTTGTCTACTCTCTCTCTCTGAAGACTTTACTCCTAGAAAAAATACAAACTGCTAGGTATGTTCTAACTAGAAATACACATAGCTAAACACAGGAGCATAGTTCAGGCCTCAGTTAACACAACAGAAATACATTTGGGGCTTTCAATTGTTTAAGAATTACTTAATGTCTCTTGCTATATCTCTTCCACCCACTCTTACAGTTGGTTTCTCAAATGTACAAATCGTCCAGAATTTGTAATTATCCCCTCAGAGTCATCTTGTATTTTTTTCCTTTCTTCTATTTCTTGATCATCATTCTACCTCAATTTTTCTTTCAAATATCTTTCAGGTTTATTTTTTCCCCTCAATTTCCATTGATTTCTTTAACACGGGGTCTATAGTAAATCAAGACTGTACTTATTTACTAACTCAAGCTTCTTCACCTACTTTTATTTGCAACTAACAACTTCCTGAAAATGGCACTTTCACGTCAATAATATCCTGCTCAAGGACCTATTAATACAATGGCTCCCTGGTGCCTAGTCCATCAGGACCAAACATGTGCCTTGGGTTCAATCTCCTCCATAATCCCTACCCCTTCCACCTGGCTCTTTAGTTTCTGCTTTTCTCCAGACCATGTCCTCTGTCCAGCAACCAGACCAAGGCATTGACTGCAGCCAGTCTGCTCATTCTTCCTCTGCGCTTTACTTGTGCTCTTGCTTTCCTTAGGAAAATTCTCTTACCAAGTCTCTCTTTTTTTTTTTTTCCAAGTCTCTTATCTAAACCAAATCCAGAAAACTTGCCTGAAAACTTTGGCTCTCTTTCCTTTGAGTTCCATTTAGATTAGCACCAAATTTTCTTCTAATTTTCCCCCACCTTTTGCCTCTTCTTCTAAGTTTCGAAGGGATTAAGAGGTACAGGAGATGTGTCCTATTTTTTATGCATCCCCCCTCAGCCCAAAGTTTACACTCAAACATCTGACTCGGTGAATGATGTTCAGATGCTGGAACATCAGGTTGCTAGCCGCCTAGCCAGTGTTCCTTCTCCTCTTCTTCCTGATACATTTTCCGATTTAAGGGCAACAACGTGACCAGGGGAAAAACTACATTTCTCAACCATCTGTGCTTCTTGGCAAGTTGCTGGCAGTATTTATTAGCTAAGACTCCCCAGAAACTACTTTGAATGGGGCTGACTCAGCTGGAAAGCATGTTCTTTTTGCCTGGAAGCTGGATATATAGATAGAGTTCTGGCAGCTGCTTTGCACTATGAGGTGACTTTGCAAAAATGATGGAAGGAGCAAAGGAGAAAGAAGGCATAGAGAGAAGGAGCTTCGGCCCCACATGATATTGTAAGGCTACACTCTTGATCGATTCGGCAAAGAGGGCTTCCTATTACTTACAGCTATTAGCACCTAACTAATTTGGTGTCAATGAAGGAGAAAGAGGCTTGGGTACAAGGTAGTACAAAGTGAGGAGAAAATCACAATCCTTGCTCTAAGTAGGAAAACAAAATTGAAAGGGTATAAAAACTGGGTAGAAAGACATGACATATCAAAGGGTACATCCATATGGCTTTCCATCCTGATGCCATTAGAAGTAGAAACCTGGACTGAGGGAGGCAGGAAGACCGGGACTACAGGTCTGATGCACCATGATCCATTATCCTGAGAGGGTTGACCCCTGGGTATTAAGAGGAAACAAATCACTTGGGGATATGTTTGGTACTGTAAGTGTTGGAGCCTGGCTAATTTTATAAAGAACCTTGGTTTAAAAATGCATCTGTCAAGTAAGACATTCACAATAGCTGTCTGAGAATTCTAATCAGGTAGGATATTGTATGACAGAAATTCCATGGCTGACCTAAAGGCCAGGCTATCATGACTTTACTGTTAACATCGTTAGAAATAGTGGCATTTGCTAATCAGTGTGCTAATCACCTTGCTTATATAATTTTTATTTAATTATTAAAACAATGCTACGAGGTAAATATTATATGCCTCATTTATAAAACTCATCCAAAGTTATCTGTTTTCAACACTTTGCCACACATGTTTCTTCTCCCTCTCTCTCACTCCATATGTGTGTGTGTATCAATAGATATAGTTTTATAACATGAACATTGTGCTGAATCACTTGATATTCAATTGAAGACATCATGACACTTCACCCCTAAATACCTCATAATGTATCTCCTAAGAACCAGGACATCTCCAACATAACCAAATGCTATCATTTCATTCACAAAATTCAGCATTGATACAATAATATTGGTTAGTGCATTCAACTATTTCCCAGTGGCGTAGCAGTAAAGAATCAGCCTGCTATGCAGGAGCTGTGGGTTCTATCCCTGGGTCAGGAAGATCCCCTGGAGAAGGAAATGGCAACCCACTCTAGTATTCTTGTCTGGGAAATTTCATGGACAGAGGAGCCCGGCAGGGGGCTCCAGGGGGTCGCAAAGAGTCAGACATGACTTAGTAACTAAATAACAACAACAATAATATTATCCAATATTCAATCAATATTCAAATTTCCCAACTGTCTCAATAACATCATTTGTAGTTTGTTTGGTTGTTGCAGCCAGTATCACATATGATATTGAATTATCATGTCTCTTTAGTATCCCTTAATCTAAAAGAGTTCCCTCATTTTTTATTTGGTCTTTTAAGATATTGACCTTTCAGACTATAGCCCAGCTATTGGTAGAATGTCTCACAATTTGGATTTGACTGACTGGTTCCTTATAGCTCTTTAGGTTAAATATAATCATTTTTTTTTTTTTTTTTTTTTGTTGAGGCTTGATGGCTCAAAGCTTTTGTGTGATAAAGATTTATTAAAGTATGAAAGAGAGAGAGACAGCTTCTGACACAGGCATCGGAAGGGGGCAGAAAGAGGGCCCCCCTGCTGCTGCTGCTGCTGCTGCTAAGTCGCTTCAGTCGTGTCTGACTCTGTGCGACCCCATAGACGGCAGCCCACCAGGCTCCCCTGTCCCTGGGAGTCTCCAGGCAAGAACACTGGAGTGGGTTGCCATTTCCTTCTCCGATGCATGAAAGTGAAGCCGCTCAGTCGTGTCCGACTCTTAGCGACCCCATGGACTGCAGCCCAGCAGGCTCCTCTGTCCATGGGGTTCTCCAGGCAAGAGTACTGGAGTGGGTTGCCATTGCCTTCTCCGCATTTTTTTTTATAAAAATACAAATACAGGTGATGTTCTGTCCTTTTCATATGTCACAGCAGGAAGCACACAATGCCAATTTATCCCATTATAAGCAGGCAAAGCTACAGCTTTTAATACTGTGCAATACTAAAGAAGTCAGTTATTTCAAAGGCATCGTACTTATTTGAATGCTAATCTGGCAATAACCAGGTTACTAATGATTTACTTAGCTTTTATTTTCTTGTCACATCTTAAGAATATGTCCTTCCAAATTTACAACTCCCCTTCATTAGAGACATGAATGTTTTCTTATTTCTGACAAGTCTTCTGTCATGGAGAACTGCTCCTGCTCTAAACATGTGAACACAGTATCACTCAGTTTCCCTTCCATATGCCCTTGCTAGAAGCTGGCAACAGGTGGACACCAGCAATGCCAGCTGCAAACAAGGGGAGAACCCAGCAAACCACATAAAACTGTTGCCCAGAGAAGGTGTGAAGAAGAGATGAAGCCAAATCTGAACTATGATCCCCCCGAGTACTCATTTTCATTTTCTTACACCTAATGAGGCAGGAGTTGAAACGTTGGCTGATCAGAGTCAGATGGAAGCCTTAGAGGAGCGGGACCCCCCACTGCCCTCCTGTCCCGACACCCTTTGTTACCTCCAAGTGAGCTGAGACCAGGCTGTGAACCATGTAAATAGAAGGCTTCCAGGTTAATGAAAAGCTTCAGCACTATTCAAAAACCTGGACAGAGGGTCATGCCGTCTCCTAATCCAAAGCAACTTCATGCCGCTCGGTAATAAAGTTTAATGAATGCTGGTCATTTTGAATCATGAGCCTGAAAGACTGGCCAAGGGCTAATAGTTTCCTTATAGAATCTCTTCTTTAGCTGGGACAGAAGTACTCAAAAGCTGTATGGGAAGCCAGAGTCGTGCATGAAGGGTAATATTACATATGCCCCAATCCAAGGGGAAGCTTCTGAAAAGGGCAGTAAACATTTCTCATAAGCTGATGTTTTTATTAGGTGATGGCATGCTTTGTACTGCATTTCATTAATTATCTGCAAGAGAAACTTTCTTTCAACGCCATGTCAGATTTAACCTACTGCAATCATGGAACATTGTATAAAGCCAGCCTGCTAAACAGCTTCTGCATCTTTCTAGGAGCACAAGACTAGAAGGTAAACTAACAATTTCACTAAAACTGACCCTAGAAAAACTCACATCTCCCAGAGAAGCAAACAAGGATTTCTTTTACATTGTTTTAAAAAATCTGTCTTAATTGTCATTTTAAAATATAGTAGAAATTATATTCCAGTTACCTAGTACATAGATATTCCATAAATCAAATCATATTCTAAGAATGTTCTTGCTTGTACATGGCAGAAGTCTAAAACGTGCCAAGCCATGTATGAGGCACTGGGATTTTCAGGAATGCAGAGAACGTTTCCACATTTAAAAGAGCCTCAAATTGAACTATTTCAAATAAAACTTTTGTAGAAGTGTATGATTCAACTGATGGCCAAATTATCCTAGTTGCCTCAAATGCCTCTTTCAAGAAATAGGTCTTGCTATTGGTTTCCACCTATTCTTGCAAAACAATTAGCCAGAATTTTTAGACCTTCTCTTGACAGGCAAGTCTGGGAATTCAATGTAAATACTGGATTTGAAGATTTATGGGGCGGGATATTGTGATTGCACACCGGCGCTTCTCCAGTTTTCCAGAGATCATAATTCCTGCCTCTGTTTATTATTCAGTTTATGGTTGGAGCATAACAGATGATTCATTTTTAATGTGATAAATGTTTGGGGGTTTGTTTGAGGGAAATAAAAGTTTATAGTTCAGCACTGGACATGGATAGTAAACTGGAGTGTAAGGCAATATATTTCTAAAACATGGTGATTAGGATATTTATTTGCTTCTTTATACCCAGAGCTCTAGTGAAGAGTGACTGATAGTGTTTACCTTTAAACCCCTAAACTACATCACTCTGTTTGCAACTAGTGAACTTTCTAAAAGGAATTTTAATTTTCTTAAAAAATTCAAACTACTAGTTGTGAAAGGAATTTATAATTTCTTACATGAAGGCAGCACTAACTAAATCTACACAAAGCATCAAAGAACAAGATATGAACAAAATAAAGTATCCTGACCAGTAAGAACTCACAGTCTATGAAAAAGTGCTTAGAAACAATACTTTACATTATTTGGTAATTACACTATTAAGTCATTACATTAAGTACATTACATTATTAAGTCAGGGTTTTGTCTAATTCATATATACAACTACTCATTCATTCATTTGACAAAAATTTATTGAGCACATACTAGACATTAGAAACAGTCCTAGAACTAGTGGCATAGGATTGAACAAGACAAAGTCTATGGCCCCAATGAGTTTATATTCCAGGGAAGGAGATGAACAATAATCAAATAGGCAAATTCATAAACAGGTCCTAGTCCCTTCCATAATTCCCAAACCCAGTGCTCCAAACATTCAAAAACCACAGTTTTACCGCTCATGGAAAACAAACTTAGTGGCAAAACCTCATCTAAAAAGAAGTGAGGCTACCTGTAGTTTTTCTTCCATTCAGTGTGAATGGCTATATGTTGAGTTGCATAATTATTGTATTTGACTATGGGATGCTGCCTGTACCCTACCCAGGTGTTTGTGGTACACATGATAAGTACCCTACGACTTTTATAAAATACAAAAATGCCTGAATTCCAAAATTTATATGTACCTAAGAGTTCTCTAAAAACAGTTTTAATGAGGAATAATTGATATACAAAGAATTGCACATATTTAATGTATACAACGTGATGAATTTGGACATCTGTAAACCCATGTCATCAGCACAATCAAGGTACTGGATGTATCCAACACCTTAGAGTTTCCTTGTGTCCCTTTGCTTTTGTGATAAGAACACAACATGAAATCTATCCTCTTAAATTTTGAAATGTACAATGACTATATTATTAACAGCAGGCACCATGTTGTACAGATCTCTAGAATTTATTCACCTAGAAAACTGAAGCTTCATACCTATTGGAAAACTCCCCACTGTCTCCATCTTCTAGCCCCTGGCAACTACTATTGTAGTCTTTGATCCTGAGCTTGACTATTTTATATACCTCATATAGATGGAATCATGCCTGATTTGTTCTTCTGTGACTGGCTTATTTCCCTTAGCATAATATCCTTCAGATCCATCCATGTTTTTGCAAATAGCAGGATTTCCTTCTTTTTTAATGCTGATAATAGTCTGCTGTATGTATCTACCATATTTTCTTTATCCATTTATCTGTTGGTGGACAGTTAGGTTGTTTATCCTAGCTATGGTGAATACTGCTGCAAAGAACACAGGAGGACCAATATCTCTTCAAGATCTTGATTTCAATTCTTTTTGGATATTTACTCAGAAATGGAATTGGTGGATCATATGGTAGTTCTATAATATTTTTAATTTTTTGATGAGCCTCTATCCTGTTTTCCATTGTGGCTCTACCAACTTACATTTCCACAAACAGTGTACAAAAGTTCTGATTAAGGAATTTAGGTCTGTATATCATAACATCCAGAAGTGAATGAATAGATGCATGGACGAATGGGTGAATAAATAGATGTTTAGAATTATTTTTTTCAGGTGAATCTGATCACACCATTAAAATACTTAGGCATCAGTAGATTTATACCTTTTGCAATGTCTACAACCTAAACCCAAGTTATTTGATATTTAATGGTTCATTTATTATACCTCCTTGGTTTGCTGAGGAGACTAAAATGAATGAGGCACAGTCTTTGTCTTTGTGACGTATAATCCAGTAAAGGAAATGGATATAAAAACAGAAGAATGTCACGCACTGTGATAAATGCCACAATCAACCTTCTTCTGCCTGGGAGGATGGGCAGAGGGGGTGACATTTGAGGAGCGTTGAAAGATGAGTAGCTGTTTTCTAAGCAGAAGTAAGAGAGGACCCTCCAGGAGGTGGATTTCTATGTTCAAAGGCTCACAGAATTTGAGAAAGACGGGGCTTGTTTGAGCAAAAGGTCAGAAGGTCACTGTGGTGGTAGCGCAGGGGGTAGCAGGTAGGCAGCTCTGAGGTGAAGAGACTGGAGCCACAGGACAGCCTGTCTGGGGCTTTGCAAAAGAGCATAGATGTTTTTCTGCAGGACATTTTCGGATCTGGAAGTGGGTGAAACTCTCAGCTTTTTTGCTTTGTTTCATTTACCGTTTTACAGAGATCACGCTGGGAGTAGTATGAAGTTAGGTTTTTTGTTTTTTTTTTTAAGTTAGGTTTGAATATGGACCAGGAGTGGAAGGCAGACCCTGGGGAGGAGGTGATAAAGGTTGAAACGAGGCAAAGGCAGTGAGGGCGAGAAGGTAGATTTAAGAGACATTTCCAAGGGAGATACAAAAGGGTGTGGTGGCCAATGGGTGTGTGCAGTGAGGAAGAAGGAAGAGTCAGGGTGTCTAACCTGGAATACTAATGAGAAAAACACCATAAGTGAAGATACTCATAAGGGCTTGCTAAATATTATCCATCAACACCCGGATGTTCTCCTGCTTTATCACCTTACCTCAAAAGGTCAATTATATTCTGTTTTACACCACTGTGGATGCTATTCATAAGACACAGTAAGATGAAAAAAATTTTTTTGTACTTAGGGACTTTCTAGTGGGACAAGCAGAAGAAGGAGACATTCAGTATATTCTCCATACTGTCAAGGACCAGATTCGTTTCCAGTGTCGTAAATCATCATAATTAACAACCTTTCAACCAAATGGATCCCAAAGCACTTTCCAAATTATGCAACTCTGGAGGTGAATTGCCTCAGCTGTCCAACAGCTGTCAGCAGCACTCTGCCACGGGGACAGAACAAGAGGGAGGAGGCAGGGTCTCCGCGGAATCCCCGCAGCATTTAGGATTGTGGAATGCAATTCCCCAAAACAGAACTTGGCCCAAACAGGGTCTCATCTACTCTTCGTAGAAATGCAACAGAAATGCATTCTTATCCCCAAATGGTCAACAAATTTCTCTTTCTTACAAAAGATACCTGTGAATGGAATCAATACTAGTCCTTTGCCTAAGAAAATCTTTTTCTTAGAATAGAAATAGAAGCTAAGAAAAGCTTCTATTTGAGATTACGTTTTCTAATTTTGGTAGTGGCTTCCTTAATAGTTGATCAGGGCACAGTGGTTTCAGACAGAACCTCATTTCTTTTTTCACATATTAAGAGATCAATAAACAATTGTGGAGTTGAATTAAATCAAGCTGTTTGGAATCTCATGTGCTCAAATTCACTCTGTTTTTTCTTTTTTTCATCTAAGTTTGAGTTTTTGAGGGAGTCACTTTTGTAACCTGATCAAATCCTAACTTTTTCTCTCTCTCCCTGTTAGCTCAGGCCCAGTTGATCATAGTAAACCCATAGTAAACCCTTCAAAATATTCTCGTGATTGTGTGCTTTTCCAACTAAGGAAGGCAGGGAATTTGCGAAGTCATAAAATCAACTCTTGGAAGTTCTAATTTATCCTAAGATTTGAGATAATACCAAAATTGATATATTGTGAAGTGCAATGTAACATTAAAGTAAGTTTTAAAGATAAAATACAGGAATTTGAGTTTGCTGTGTACCTACTACTCAGGAACATCCCTGGACAGTTCTCCTCTCATTCCTCCCGCCCCCGTATGTCCATTTGTATTTGTTCCCCTTTCATTTGATATGGAGAGGACTTTGGGGAATAATTTTATGAGATGCTCCCATAAGTACTTTTAAAGTATGACTTTCCTGGATAGCAGGGGAATTAATTACACATTTTTGAAATGACACCCCAATGCTGAGATTCAGCAAATCTCATGTTAAGGAAATAACAGCAATGAAAAGGGCTTATCTGTTTCATAATAAGAACTAACACGATCAGTCTGAGAATAATTCAAAACAATGTGACTCCAGCTGACAAAAATTATTTTACCAATACCATTCTAAAGGGAAAAGCAAGAACATGGTATTTTTCATATCAATTCAATGAAGTAAAAGTTTCTGGATTGCCCATCTAGTACAAATAACTGAGTAATTCAAGGTGCAAAAAGATAAAAATGACATTTCTAAAACTTTGGACTATGCTAATACTTGGGACAGTCTGTCTATATATCTCTGATGGATCTTGAAAAATCAGTTACCCAGAGCTTATTTCCTGCTATGCCAAAACTGTAATGGATGCATTAGGATCTGTTATCATGCTCTATTAACTTGGCAGAATCAAGAGTGTAGACTTTTGTAAACAGTTGCACTTCTTCTACTTTGAATTATTTGTTAAATCACCAGTTAATTAATTAATTCATCTATCCATTAGTTCAAACCTTTATTTTTCTCCAACCAATTTCTGGGCACATTTATTTCTGTAATTGACATACAGTTCCCACAGCCACAGGACTTTCAGTCTCACATGAATACAGGTAAGTGAACAGATAATTGGCAATACTTTGCATATGAAGTGTGGTGATGAGGGTGGGGAGTAGCAGGTGGGTACCTGACCCTAACATCTCAGGGGGAGAAGGCCTTCCAATGGAAGTGATGTGTAAACAAGGACCTAAAGGATGGGGCATTATCCATGGGAAGGGGAAGGAAAGAGGAGGAGAGAAGAGTTTTCGAGATAGAGGAACCAGCATGCGCAAAGGCAGAGCGAAACAAGAGAAGTGTTTGGAGCAGAGTTCAGGATGGGAGAATGGCAGGAGAGGAGGAGGAAAGTCACAGGGGTGAGATTTGAAAGCCCTGTAAATAGGGCTGAAGAAAGTGGGCTTCATCCTGAGGGTAAGGGGGATCTGAGCCACGAGGATCAGAGAGGAGTCTGAACTTTATTTAAATAGAGTTATCCTGATGCCCTGCTTACAAAGCAAACAAGATATTCATGTAGGCTTCCTATCACACCAATCCATGTTTGCAGAGAAGTAACGATTGCTACCTGCAACAGACTCTTTGCCAGAAACTGAATGGCATTTTACATATTTCAGAGCACTGAACACAACTATTTCATTAGGTAGGTAGGTATCACGACCTCTGTTTTGCAGATTAGAAAACTGGGGATCAGTTAAGTAATTGGTGAAGTCATGCTCTAAGTTTCAGTCAGGATTTGAACCCAGGCCTGTCTTGCTCTATAACTGAAATTCCTTCCATAGCTCAGCTTGCCAGCTACAGAAAGCAGTAGAAGATGCAAAGAAAGGTCCCACCTACAGTATCTGTTAAGAAAAAGGCTTATGATTACAGAAAGCTATTTAATCAGAAGTCACATTTGACACTTTTTATTTTCAACCTCTTAAAAATGATATTCACCATAGTGTCTTGTAACCAGCCTTGAAAAACTGGCTGATAGTTCATTGCTTTGTTATTACGTATTACTTTCTCCATAGTCCCTGAACTTTCCAGGCATCTAATGGAGCTGCAGCACAGGGCACAAAAGCCTACTAAAGACTCCAAATGGATTTTAGCACCATTCACTGAAAGAGGAGAGTGGGGATTTAGCATCTATATTTAGGAAGCAATATTTTGGTCTTGATTATGCTCCATGGGACTCCTTCATTCACTGCTAGAAATTCAGATTTAATGCATAATACAGAGTACACAAAGGGACCAAGGCAGGTGACAAAGATTCCTGCTTTCTACCTATTCTTTCCTTCCACTAGAAATGTTAGTGGTAAAAATGGTGATTAAAGGTTATGACAAGCAACAGTCCTCTTTAAATAAGATATACAAATTTAAGTTTTAAAGTAGAGTGTATACTCTGTACGGGGGTTTGCTTGGTATCTCAAAAGGAAAATATTCTAATTCTGGACAAGCTCACGGGGGCTGGGTCACCAGCAGTTTATTAAACTTACCCTTGACTAGGCACGAAGTATGCAAGATAACCTGGGAACCATATGTGTCACATGATTTGTTAGGGCCCAATCACACCTAATTTCAGTGGCCGAAGAAAAAGAGGCAAGCAATTAAGGGAGAGTTCGGTCAGCTTCTGTTCAACCAAGGACGGAAACCTGCACAGCTGGAGACAATCCTCAGCAAATTGATCAGAATTCCTTTACCTTAACTAGGGCCTGGCTAACAAGTCAATACCCGTGAGTTTCTACAATCAAGCAGCAACAATTTAAGAACCCAGAACGGCAAGTCACCTTGGAGTAGGGAATAGCTCTCGGCCATGTTACTTTAAGGAGCAGAGACACCTGTTAGCTTGGGATAAAGTGGACTATTTTTCATGAATAACATAATTTTCTGGGTAACAACATGCTCATTCTGGGTGTCAGGAGAATTAATCAGTTGATCATTATCAGTTATAAAATAAACGGATAAATAACAAAAATGGGAACTAGGAAAACCTATGGAAATTATTACTCTCAATGGCATAATATCTGGGTATTCAGAAAGCTGTGTCTCCTATAAAAATAAAAAGAAAGACTTACATTTTAATGTATGTTCTCCACATGGGCAGCTAGGAGTCTTCTCTGAGTTGTTAATCCCCAGAACCCCACAAAGCGCTGTTTTATATATACTAATGTTTGCTTTTCTCTTGTTTGCCAATATGATGACCACATCTAAAAACAGTCTTTTCCTGGGACAGATCAGCTACTTTAAGGAGGTTTCCCTAATTCCTAAATAATGAACATGGTACTCTGGAAGGATACCAAGGACATTAAACATTTGGACGAGTTAGAGAAAACACTGTTACATATTTTTTTAATAATAAAATAGATTTACCTCCCCTCAGCCGTATGATTATTTTTGCAGTTGCAGACTTTAACTCAAAGCCAAAAGTACTGGAAACACACTTGTTGCTATCCAAATGAGTGTATTGTGGATCCTATCCTTTACTGCATGGAGCAGGAAGAACCTACCAAGCAAAACTGCCTACATCCAGAGCAACAACAAAAACAAAGATAAGGTCCAATCCGTTTCCACTAGCCAGCAAGAGCGAACCTGGTTAGTTTGCTTTAGTGCTGAGACACTCTTCTTGGATTCTAGTCTTTTCTTAAACATACAATTGCTATTTGGGAAAAAAAGAAAACCAACAATTAGACACACCTGCTTACATCTGTCCTGCGCTCTGTTCACTCTTCATGATGTAAGTGACAGCACATTAAAATGTCAATGTAATTCTTGCACATGATGTGGCTAAAATAGCTGAAAGTACAATTAGATTTCCTAGCATTATGTAACTAAACCTGAATCTTTTGGAGTGCCAAAAATTCATATATTATGTGAAATATGTAATTTTTATAAGATTATAAAAAATTGGAGAAACTGAAGTTGACATAAATTTATGAATTCCTATTGGCTTTTTTGTTTGTGCATTTAGAGCATGGTCCTAGAATTCCTTGGGAGTCTACCATCATGCATTAGGCATAATACAGGAAATTTTGGATAAGAAAATTGTCACTCAAATATTTCCAAGACAAACACACAGGTAACCATATTCAGCTCTAAATATATATATTTAAAAACCATACAGGAAACACTCCTAAAATCTTACATGGAAGCCAAATATACCGAATTTGACTATAATGAATATCATAAACATGAAATGGGATCAAATTGCTTCCAAGCACCGAAAAAGGAAAATTGTAAATCTGTTAGAACATACATTCTTGCTAGTAAATTGTGACATTCTTATTGTGAAAACCAGGAATGCAGCAAAATACTTATACTGTACAATTATTTCAGTAGCCAAAATAAAATAGACTATTACAAAGGAATTTGGAACAAAACAATTGTTCAGGGGAAAGCAATTTAATTAAATTGTTCTTTTGAAAACTAATGATAAGATACGAATCACATATTCCAGATAAGTGTTTTGGTAGAGCTCTGCTTCCACTAAAATCTCCCAAGGACAAGCATAAAATTGCAAAATCTGAGATCCAAGTGAGTGAATATTTTACTCAAGTAAAGCATTTCATGGGCTTCACTGGTGGCTCAGACGGTAAAGAATCTGCCTGCAATGCAGGAGACTAGGGTTCAATCCCTGGGTCAGGAAGATCCCCTAGAGAAGGGAATGGCTACCCACTCCACTATTCTTGCCTGGAGAATCCCCACGGACAGAGGCACCTGGTGAATTTACAGTCCATGGGGTTGTAAGGAGTCAGATATGAATGAGCAACTAACACTTTCAAAGCATTTCACAGCAGATTGTCTGAACACTTCTCAGCATAATACTCCATACTTCAACTTATTACTCTCTTATAAACAAACACTTAGCCCTCTCTGAAGTGTGGTATGGCTAGGGCACACTGTTTTTTTATATCTAAGCTTTCATTTCTAACTTCTAGAAATCATTTCCTAATATGCCAAGTAGTGCCAGGACCATCTTAATTTCTCACCTCGCAAGACTACCACCAAGTCATGAGCACCTAGTTCCTATGCAGGGCCTGCCTGCCTTCCTCTACTCATGTGGATAAGCAAACTAGCACTTACTCCAATAAATAACTGGTTATACAGGGGGACGTGCTGCGACGGCTGCAGTTGCTCTGGCTTGGCTACTCTGCGTTCTGCTGGACCAGTGACAAATGCCACAGCTTTTTAATGGTCTGATCCCTGAGACTTTCATCAGCCAACACCCTATTTTTCAGAGGTCTTAGGTGTCCTCTGAGACCCTCCAACAAACACTGCTGCATTATGCATCCAGTGCTTTTGTTCCACTTGGATTAGAGAGCACAGTTAATATATTGTCTTATTTTTCCCCTTCTTTTATACAAGAGTAGGTAGGGTGAAAATCTTTTAAACTATAGAAATCAGAAGTATATGTTTCAGTGTTCATTTCAACTCAGGTTAGACAATGGGTAGATTGGTGTGGACTGTGTACATTGAAAGCAGTATTTAAAGTTGGGATATACTATTCTTCTACTTATTCACTCCTTCAGTTAGTACATATATCTACATGGCACCAGGCACAGTGCTAGATGCTAGCAATATAAATATCAATGTGGCATGATCTCATATTTTAAGAGAGGTCTACAAAAATCTAGTAACACTATGATGTGAAATATGTGTATTACATATACTGTAGACACACATGCACATGGCACACATGCCCTCATGCATGCAACATACACATGTATAGAATTTTACTCAGTGTCAGAGAAAGGAACTGTTCATACCATTTGGAGATACAGAAGAGGATTCATGGAAGTAGCTATATTTGAGTTGAGTTTTGAAATACGACAGAATTTATGCTGTGGTATATTATCCTGTCGTAAGGAGAAGTTGGGTGAGAGTAAATTAAAAGACGCTTACTCCTTGGAAGGAAAGTTATGACCAACCTAGACAGCATATTAAAAAGCAGAAACATTACTTTGCCAACAAAGGTCTGTTTAGTCAAGGCTGTGGTTTTTCCAGTGGTCATGTATGGATGTGAGAGCACCGAAGAATTGATGCTTTTGAACTGTGTTGTTGGAGAAGACTCTTGAGAGTCCCTTGGACTGCAAGGAGATCCAACCAGTCCATCCTAAAGGAGATCAGTCCTGGGTGTTCATTGGAAGGATGATGTTGAAGCTGAAACTCCAATACTTGGGCCACCTGAGGCGAAGAGGTGACTCATTGGAAAAGACCCCAATGCTGGGAAAGATTGAGGGCAGGAGGAGAAGGGGATGACAGAGGCTGAGATGGTTGGATGGCACCACTGACTCAATGGACATGGGTTTGGGTGGACTCCGGGAGTTGGTGATGGACAGGGAGGCCTGGCATGCTGCGGTTCATGGGGTCGCAAAGAGTCGGACACGACTGAGCGACTGAATTGAACTGAACTGAACTGAATCACTGCAAATATAAATAGTGCATATAGTACTTCACAAAGAAAATTAAAGATGAAAGAAAGAAGGCTTAAAATGATTGTCATCCTCATCTGTAGCTACTTCACCATTGGTGGTAAAGTACCAATCCAGAAAGGTCCAGTGTATAGAGTCAGACAGCCTGGGTTTGAATCCTCTCTCTTTTACTCATTTCTTGACCTAAGTTCCAGATTCCTATTGGTAAAAATGGGTATAATAATTCACAGGCTTGTTGGAAGGATTAAAATAGACAACATGGTAAAGAACAGTACATAGCACATAGTAAACATTCAATAAATACTTGCTAGTTACTTTTATTACTATTATGACTATTATGTGTAATTATAGGCCATATTTAGAGAATAATAAATGACAGTTTGGCACAGATAGAACATATATATGCATTAGCGTCAGTGAAAACAGTGGATTCTGAAAAAGGTAAGTTGGGATTCTCCACAAAAATCCTCATACGTCATGCTAAGGAATCTGGATTTGATCTCATCAACAAAGGGGGACCATGACTGGTCACAGAGTTCAGTAAAGCACCTGCTAAGAAACCTACAGTGTATAGACACCTGCAGTGCAAGAAGGTAATTGGTATCTTTTGTACTTTTCTAGGGCATGAGGCTGGGGAGGCCCATCCTTGGAAACTATCAAGGTAAAGTGATGATAGTAATTGCATCACATTATCTGTGCAGAGTTCTTAAAAGATAATATACTTTGGCCTGCTTTTTATTATCACCACGCTCTGGCCATTAGGAACAATGTCACTGGTAAAATATGTTCTTCCTTGCTGGGTGGGCCATCTTCTCATAATGCCACTGCTTGGTAGTTTGTTTTGTGAAATCTAAGGAGGATTATCAAGCACTCAGAAGTGTCTATTAGTATTTCCTGACACATCAGTTTGGGTTCATTCAAGAGCAGGAAGTAGACCTGAGGAACCAACAGCCAAATCGAAAGCTTTCGTGGGGCCAAGTAATTGAGAAAAATTAGGGGCATCTCCCAAGGGAAAAAGGTCAAAGGGGGAGGCATCATCAAGCAGACCCTTGGAAAAAGAAGTCAAATGACACTGGATGGCGGCGATGACGAGGAAGATACAGACACAGAGAAGACTTCAAATAATGTAGCTTACTCACCTGTAGCTACATCACCACCGATAGATCAGGTGCCAATCCAGAAAGGTTCAGGCTTGTGGTTTTCAAGAACGTCAACATCAGCAAATTGTCAAGAATGCAAACTTCTGGACCCCACCCAGAATGGGTGGATTAGTAACTCTGGGGTTAAGCCAAGACATCTGCCAGCCCTCCAGGTCTCCCCCCATCTGTGGAACAACTCCCTAAGCACAGTACTATATCTTCTGGGTCATGAAATCATATTCTGATGCCTCCACTGGTATTTGTGACATTTACCACGTATCGATATTTATGCCTGTTTATGCTTATTACGCATGAGACCAACAGATTTGTTCCTTTGTTTAACCCAATGGTTTTCGAAGGAGGTGGAAGGTGATTTTTGGTTCCCTAAGGGACCTTTGACAATGTCTGAAGACATTTTCGGTTGTCACACTGGGAGGAAGGTGCTTCCGGCATCTAGTGAATTGAAGCCACGGATGCTGATAAAGCATTTTACAATGCCCAGGGCGGACCCCACACAACAAAGAAACAACCAGCCCACAGTGTCAGTAGAGCTGAGATTGAGAAACCCTGGCTAACGTCACAAAAAAAGAGGTTTCTTGAGGATCCCTGTTAAAGCGGGGGTGGGGGGGTGAGGGGTGGGAGGGGTGGGGGGGTGGTGGGCAAGGAAAAGCAGAGTGGGGAAGTCAGTATCTAATCTGGTGTCTTCGAACACAAATCCCCACTCGCGTGTGAGGAATGTTTACTGATTGATGACTGACTGTTTATTGTCGGTCTGTAAAGGAAGTAGGAGCTTTATGACCCTGACCAGCAACTGCTGGCTCTGTTTGCTCTCCCTCTCTTGAGCTTATCCTTCTGTATATTGTTTCTACCCCCAACTTCATTCTTTGATTTGAAAGCAGTCAGGCCAGTCCTGATCTGGATCTCAACATACCCCTTGGGTCCTGGCTGCTTGGACACAGCTTCTGAAAAGAGAGGGGGACTATTGGCGACTGCCAGTTCTGGGAGTGGGCGCTGAGGGGACAATCTCACTGAATTGCTGATGCCAAGATTCGCTCCTTTCTTAATTTGGGGAAAGCCAGTGAAAAGGGGGCCACTAGCACCACCGTGGAAAGATAGGAAGCTGGCGAGAGCTGTGCCAGACCCAAGAGGTGATCCATATGGGAAAGCAGCCCTGGGATCCCCACACCTTGGCACATGGAGACACAGCAGAGGTGGGCACACAAGCCACTTATTGAGTGAATTTGGCTAGAACTTGAATGAGGCAGGAATGGGGCTTAATTGTGGGACAGAGGGGCAAGAAGGAGACAGATCTATGGAGACTGAAAGCTGGACGTTGGAAACATGTCCCACACAAACAAAAATGTGGAATCAGAACAAGTGAGAGTCACAAATATTTGGCTTGCTTTCTTTTCATTTAATGTGGGGGAGGCTTGTCTGCTGTGCTGTCCAAGAGAGCTTGCTGCTGGTGCAAAAGGCCATTACATTCCTGTGAACAACTCTTGGCATCTTTTTTTCACAATGATTTTTACAGCCCTCACATTTCCACAGGGTCTTTTCACATTTACCGCTGTTTGATGTATCTATCATGCACTCTAGTAGCCAAATGGAACACAGTTCTCTTTTAATTTTAAAGGACATTTTTTGCCTTTAGAGTCTAAAATGTGCTTTATCTTACACCTGGGTCTGGAGATGCCTGGGTTTGGGTCTCCAGTTTTCTAATTGTCAACTGCCATGGAGATGGGCAACAGACCAACACTGGAAGGCTCACCTCCTAAAAGACACCAAGCGAGGAAGCAAGAGGCTGGAGGATGGAAACACCTTTCAGGCAGCACCCTGGGAGTCTCTATTTAAACAGGTGACCTTGCGGGGAGAGGCTCCAGATCCCATTACCAACTGACTGGTTGAGAGGCAGATTTGTTTTTATGGGCTCTCAAGGCACATGTCGGGGGCCAGGAGTAAATATGGAGAAAACTTATTGAGGTTTCGCTCCTCTTACACACAATGTAAAGAAAAGAACTTGATGCAAAGGCTTTTGTGAGAACAGCAACCTACGAATAAATGGCCAGCAAACCAAGTGGTCAGCATTTAATTAAAGTGTTGAATTGACTTTATGTAGTGTTATGCCGTGCTTAGTAGTTCAGTCATGTGAGACTCTTTGAGACCCCGTGGACTGGAGCCCGCCAAGCTCCTCTGTCCATGGGGATTCTCCAGGCAAGAATACTGGAGTGGGTAGCCATGCCCTCCTCCAGCGGGATCGTCCCAACCCAGGGATCGAACCCATGTCTCCTGCATTGTAGGCAGATTCTTTACCATCTGAGCCACCAGGGAAACCCATGAACATTGGAGTGGGTAGCCTATCCCTTCTCCAGAGTGCCTTCTTACCTAGGAATCGAACCAGGGTCTCCTGCATTGAAGTCGGATTCTTTACCACCTGAGCTACCAGGGAAGCCCTGACTTTATGTAGGGGAATTTGCAAAAGAAAAAAAAACCGTATGAGACATTTCAGCCTTCCTGCTTCCTTCAGGGAATGGTGAAAACAGGAAAACAGCTGCCTGTATATGAAGGAGTTTAAGGGTCAAATACTGCTCTGCCCAGCGGTGCTGATATCACTTAACTCTCCCCAGGAGAAGGGCACTGGCATCACTCGCCAAGTTGGCCAACCACAGGCCTGAAGATGGGCTGCCCCAGCTCCCACTTTGTTTCTCCCCGAGTACCTACGGGGTCAACAACTGCAAATGAATATTGCAATTCGATTCTAAAACTTTGTTTTTATTGGCTTTTGGGGGCAAGAATTTTTTTTTTCACAATTTATGAAAACACAATGTAGCCAGTAAGTTATAATGTGAATGTGAGCTTCAAACTTTGCATAGTCATTAGGCTAATCATTAGTCATTTGCGGCTGACAAGGAGGGTTATAGTTTGACACCTGGCAAAAATCAAGCAGATTTCGGAGAATTTGGAGCTGGGAAATGAGATGGAAAAAACACCCTCTTTTTCCCTAGGAGGTCCCATGAAGTAACGTTTGCAAACCTCTTTTCTCCCCATAGAAGTGAACTGCCCATGATTCAGGGCTCTGATGTCTCTCCATCTCTGACTGTTGGACCCCCACCCCGCCAAGAGCCTTGTAAGCACTGGCCAAAGAATCCGCCTCCGAGGGTTCCCAGAAGTGAACCTCTGGGAGTTACGAGAAAGAGATAAATAACTTCTCAACCTGATGCTTAAGCAACAAGAGACCACCAGAAAGTTTCAGTGTCAATTCTGAAAATATTTTTTGAAACATCATAGAGTCATGGGAGAAAGGAGTTTTAGAATGACAGAATCCTTAGTTCCTAACATCTCCATAAAATTCCAGGTTTTCTTCTGTCCACTATCTAGCACCATTTTCTTTTGTGTAATGTGATCAAAATAGCGAACCCTGAGTTTGTCTTTTCTGACCTCCGACCTCTCACAGGTGTTCTGGCTCATTTCCTGAGAGTTATGTTTGATTTGGGAATGCTTCCTTCTTTTCTCCTGTTCCCTTGTTACAGTTTGAAACCTGGAACACACGCATACAAGACCCCGACTATCTCCCTGTGCTACCCAAAAACACTCTTAAATGTTCTCTCAGAACTTGGCAAGCATCTGGACAGGGACAGTTTTCTCACACTCTGGGAAATCAAAATGTAAAACAACAGTTCTTTTCCAATTTTTCAACCTGAGGATAAATTTCGAGGTCATTTCTTTTTCTTTATTCTTTTCCTATTTAACCTAAAAGTTTCTCTGTTTTTTTTACTAAAAAGAAGTCAAATAAATAATCTACTCAAATTTTCAGTATGTATTAATAACAAGGAAGCAGAAGCGCTAATGTGAGATCCTTAGGACCAAGCATAGCAAAAGGCCAAAACTTATTCCAAGATTATTACTTCAGAAGCAATGATTAACATTTTCTTAATACATCTTTCTCTTCCTCTCCCTCTTCCTCCACCCTCCCCTTCCCCTTCCCTGCCTCTTTCAGATTCCAGGAGAAGAGACTAGAAAATATTACTTTTGGAAGTCATGCCTAATTTTTGTTTTGAAATGAAGCTAGCGCCTTGCTTGACACTACTGCTCTATTAATCCTGGTTGCTTTAAAAAAGAAAAAGCTTAAGGTACCTAGCAAATCCTGATAGAAAAGAGATTTCTATATTTTTTTAATTCAAGAAGAGGTATGCCAATTTACTGAGCAATGCAATAATCTCTCCCTACTCCATCTGGCATTATTCATTAGAAATAAGCAAAACAAAAAAACTAGCCTCTTGAGCGGTGCAAGTAAAAATATGATATTGTCTGCACTAAAAACGTTTCCTTAAGGAGTGTCCAGGCTGGCCTCTAGAAGCCCACCCATCACTAGCATCATTCTCACCAATCCTGTCATCACCCGTGAGAGTCCTTTTTCTACTCTAGTGGGTGGGGTCATCCCTGCATTGGAAAGGAAAAAAGACCCTTGGACCTTGGCAGAGAAGAATGGACAGGACTGAGGGAGACACAGCTATCTTGGGTCTAGATGAAACCTTCTCAGTGTCAAGAGTAGTAAAGGAGCAGCTGGTGCAGAGGTCCTGGAAAATTCACTGACACAGAGTGAATATACGAAAATCATTTTTAACTCTCTGTGGTATAAAGCTATAAACCACAAGTTGAGCACTGCAGAAAATACAGCATATGCTGTATAAAATGCCCAGGTTACGTGGCCAAAAGAAACATGTGAATTCCATAAAGTATGTGAATTGCCCTTGTGTGAAGCTTGGCTCATGATTGGAGCAAAAGACAGGTTTAGTGTTTTTGTTTGTTTTATTTTTCCAAATATATAATTTAAAAATATACATGCATCAATTTTTAAACTACCTTCATTCAATAAGTACTTATCAAGCACCTACTTTGTGCCAACACTCTTCTAGACACTGCATGCATACATCAGTAAGCAAAAGAAGGTCTCAGCCTACATTCCAAGGGAGCTGGACAGTTAACAAGTACACACAGAAATCAACATGATGAGATCAGAAGACTAGAGCAAAGATAAATGTGGTAATGAGAGCGAGAGAAACACAGAGGCCACTTCAGATGAGGTGGCCAGGGAGGACTCTCAGTGGAGATGACAAGTGAGCCAAGGTCTGAAGGCTGAGATGGAGCCAGTCGTTTCAGGAGAAGGGATAGCAGGCACACGGGTTCTGAGACATGAGAAAGCTTGGCATGTTCAAGGAATAGAGAAATCCCACTGCTGGACATGTACTAAGATCATGCAACACTTAGCCCTGAAGACGTGACTTTGGAAACATAGAATATCAGACTAGAAGAAGCCTCCGAGATCATTTAGGGGAATAGCCTTAATTTCCAGGTAAGAAATCAAGTCCCAGAGCATTCCATTGACTCCAGCTGCTCGAGCCAATAGCGTTGAACTAGAATGCTGGGCTCCTGCATTCATCTTCCTGCTTGATTAGATGTCTCTCTGAGCTAATGTTAATCACATTCTTGCTTGACACTTAAAGCCTGTCTACAGAGGATCATTTCTGCTAATCTATCCTTTTAGGATGAAAATGGGTCAGAATTCTAACCAGTTCCCACTTTAGGACATCTCAAAAGAAAAATTTTTTTAGGTATATTGGTTACTTTTCAGAATTTAAAAGGACACAAGTATAGAAATTTAAATTCTAAAGACTCCTTTTCCTTGAGACTTCAGCAGTACTCAATTAGATCTGATAGACATTTGCCATATTGTATCTTTTTTTTTTAAAAAAAGAGAGATGCATTTCCCAGATAGAGTTTGATTACCAAAAACTGAGGATATTCAGCTTAATTTTGGATTGTTTTTCCTATAAAAGTATGTAACTTATTCAGTTCTCAAAACTGGAGAAAATATTATTCAATAACCCCCAAATGGGAAAATTTTATTCTGTAGGAACTTGGCCCAGACTATGTAGAGTTGTATCCAGAGAATATACAGCTCTATTTATCATCTTGCAAACTTCTTCATTATGTCAAAACTAAATCTCAGCTGCGCCCTGACTGCAAAGGAAAAGCAATACAGGCTATTTTAGCCATCCCAATAAGAATATTTTGAGAATTAATCGATTTCCCAGGAATGTTTAAACAATTTTATCAATTTTTGGTTAAGGTTCACAGTTCTGATATTACATTATCAGCCTTGAATTTAAGTTTGTCTCAAGAAATTTTTGATTTTTTTTTTTAATTCTTGGAAAGGAAAACCAATCTTCCAGCATGTCCACAACAACCACAGTTTTCAACTGCGCTACAACCCCAACATTTCTGATGTCATTCTTCATTCCCATTATACGCTCAACTCAAGAGGAGCTTTCCCACGGGCAGGTCCCCAGGTTCCAAGGGTCAGCTCACAGTTGTGCTTTCTCTTCTCAAGCAGCTTCTTTCTCAATGCTTTCAGGGTTCTTTTGTGATATAGGAAGAGCCCGAGTAAGTAACTCAAGTATTTTCTGCATGACACACGACTTTTAAGGGATATTGCAGCCCTCTATGACAGACTATAGATGCAGGTGAGGCGCAAACACCCCTAATAAGACAATTTTATTTTCACTGGTGATGTTGCTTAGGGTTTAACTAGAAATCATTTAAAATAAGTGCTATAGTCAAATAAACAGCAAACATTCTGAATTTTTACTGTACTTCTTGAATTTAGAGTTAGAGCTTTTCTCAAATAGCCTTTGGATAGCTACTGAAAATAGACATGGCTATTAGTTCCAAATTCTCTCTTTCCCCCAAAACCTGTGCTTAAAATAGATGATAGAGAAAAGTTTATGAATGCAATTTTTAAAAATACTTAAAATACACCATTTGTTTTTTAAATCAAAATAATCCCAAATCAGTTTATTTTAATCCTATACTTTATGCTCATATTATATTCTAATAATCTAAGATGGGAATCTAAGCCATGTTTAAGGCAATGTCTCATTATAGGGGAACCTGTCATAGGTATTGGCTAAATAAGTAGATTAATGAAGTTGCTGAAAATTTTAAAGTGATTGGGATAAAACCCTGGATGGGGACTAAGGAGTGGGATGGGGGAGGTGAACAGAGGAAACAGTCATCATGCTGACACTCACTTTAGAAGCAATTCACTTTCCCATGACAAAGATAAGAAAGTCATTTAAGAATAATTTACCTTTCAGCTTAAAAAAAAAAGGATGTCTGGAAAAGCCCATTGACAGGCATGAAGAATCCATAGGTGCTTTGCCTCATCCTCTTTGGGCTCCTCATAGAAGGAGAAGCCTTTGCAAATAAGCAGAAAGAAGACAGAAGTGTCAAAATAGAACACACCTTACATCTTAGCTAAGGGAGAATCTTCTAACTAAGCCCATGTCATCAGTTGAGGAATAATAGCTACTGTACTTTAAACAAATACCAAATCTGTATTTTAAAATTTTTAGACAAAAACGTAAATTAAGGAGAAACAACATTTTACAAAGTTTCCACAATGTGAGTCATAAAAACAGCATGCTTCTCTGGGGAGTGATTTAAAAAAGACTTCCATTTACAAAATAGATAAAAGAAAAGAAATTAGAAACAATATTTCAAGATTATGAAATGAATTACAGTGGATTTAACCTAGTAGAACTTTGTTATTTTATGTAGGAGGAACTGGCTGGATTTAAAAATATATATATATATTTATTATTAAAATATATTTATATTTATTATATATATATATTTATTTGGTTTCACCAGGTCTTTATGTGGCATGCAGGGTCTAGATCCCGGACCAGGGATCAAACCCTGGCCCCTTGCATTGGGAGTGTGGACTCATCCCCTAGGGAATTCCCGTGGATTATTTTTTTTAAAGAAAGGATTTGTTTCCCTTATCAATAAATCTGAAAAATAATTTTAGCCTATCGTAGCAAGATTATTCTGCATAAGATCTTTGAGACAAATTTTTTTCTTCAATGCTTCAGAGCAACAGGTCCTTAGACAGCCTCTCTTTCTGTCTACTCTTCATTATTACTGGGCTGCTGGAGAAATGATGAAAACTGTCCAGTAGCAACAAAGGCCCACATGCATGTGGCATTCACTATGGATTAGGAAACTCTTGCAACCAACCCAGCCAATGGCTTGGATTTATGTTCAGTGGAAAGGATTGCTGAACGTGAGGGAGGGGCAAAACTGTTTACTGTGGGCCCTCCTGAGTTTTCCACAGTGTAGATAAATGTGCTTATGGGGCTCCTTGTTTCCCAAAGAGAGGCAGAACATTGTCAAAGTAAAAAATCCCAGGAGTAATATTAATGAAATTTCTTCATGGGGTTACAGCCTCTCATCCCCCAACCTTCTGTCTTTCTCAAGAAATCCACACCTTCTAGAACATCAGGTAGCATTCCTACCAGTGCACAAAATAGGACTATTTTCTCTTGTTTTAGGGTCAAGCTTAAGCTTAGATTATATTAGTCTTTTTAATTAAATCACTATGCAAATGTGGGACCTTTTTAAGTGTGTCTGAACTCACTGGCAATGACAAATTTAACTTGTAATAAAGAAATTAGGTGGGGGCAAATGGCATTTTAAAGCATTTATTCACTTAACACATATTCACCGCAGCCCTATGATATGCCAAGGAGAGCATAATTAATTGTCACCTCTACCCATTCCAAATATATTATCCATCCTGTGCACAGTTTTTATTTGATTATGTCAATAAATAAAATCTCAAAGGATGACTGCATGGAAAAAATGACATGCTGCATCAATGTGAATCTGTGGCGTGCCCACCACCCAGGACTTTCTGGCTTTGGCTCAGTAAGTACAGAAAGACATTTCAATTAAATAAAACAAATCCCAGAGAAATCCTGATATACTCATGCAACTTCAAAAGCAAAGTTGAAGTTACACTCACAACGCCTTTCGGGAATTCTGTAACCATTTTGTGCTATTATAAGTTGCCATTGATTGATTTAGCTAAAGGACAAAGACGAAACAAAAATAGAGTTTATAAAAATGTGGTTCTACTCCTTGCTTGCTTTACTTCAGACACATTCTCTCCATGGTTAGAAACAAGCCATGACAGTGGTCTAGCCCCAGATTTCTATGCATGGTGAGAAATCAGGCAGAACCATGGTCTAACCCTGAATGTGATCTTAATGTTTTATACCACGGACAAATCATTAACATATGGAAATAACCCTCTCAGCTGCTCTATAATTGTTTTTAGACCTATAGACTCTACTGCCTCGACTTTATACTCCATCTTGAATTTTTTGCACTGTTCTCTCCCAATTATAAAAGGATTTTCTTTTCTTTTCTTCCTTTCTTTTTTTTTTTTTTAAAGGATCTATTGGGGAGGAAAAAAATTTCGTTCCTTGTTTCCACCCTGCTGTTCTGTTGGCCTCAGTGGCTGCTCAATGTCCCCTCTCCAACCTCTAAATTAAGTAATCATTTTCAAGTTCACTGCTGTGCTCCCCTCCCCCTGTAAAGGAAGGCTGTGGATGGTCCCCAGCCCAGTCCCTCGCTCTCTGCTGGGCTCCCCACAAAGCAGCCTCTCACCAGAGCCTGTCCTCAGATTTCTCTTTTTAATAAAGTTTATGGTGGGCTTACACCTCTAAATCATTTTTACTCATCAGGGCCGACTCACCTTCCCTCTGTAACAACCGACACTCACTCCCCTCCCATCACCTGGCACTGATTTTTTGCCCCTGTAACCTCTCTCAGTAGGACAGAGTGTGTTTTCTCTGGCTGGAGATAATATATTCCCATATCACTCTCACAAACCACAGAATGAGCTCCGCAAGGAAACTGCCCTTCCACTTCCCGTCATTGCTAACAAAGCAGTTTACAGAAATAAAACCAATGAGAACCACAGGTTAATGGAGATAGTTAACATACACACACAAAAAGAATTCTTTACATGAAGACTTTTTTTTACAGAATTGCCTGTAGGGTATTCAGCCATGGTTCCCAAAGGCTGACCCAGTGACCAGTCAGGCTTAAGATTCACCCAGGAGGGTGTTAAACATAAATATCCATAGGCCCCACCCCCAGAGTTTCGGATTCAGTGGGTCTGAGGTTTGGGAGCCTCAGAGAGAGACAGAATCTAAATCAATCTCAGCAGCTTGAGTAAAAGCCCCATAAGCACATATATAACAACACATGAATGCCAAATTTTCAAGCCATGTGAGGCCTTAGAATTCACACAGTGATTAATACGTTTGAGGAGAAGTATGATAAGACTTCTCAGTGCAAGTTAAGTCCTGACGTGAGGAAGATGAAAGCCAAGGTGTGTATCGGCCTGTCCACTCACCAGCAGCCTGTACCTGTGCCTGTGCAATAAACGATGAGGACGCCACCTCACCCCTACTTCTCCCCGCCTTCCCCAGCACACCCCAAAAGATGTGCTGCACATCTCTTTGACAGGACATGTTTGCAAAGATTAGTCTTTATAGGATGGCCAATTCAGTTCATTTGCAACTGATTTATGTCCCATTCAAAAATGAAACAAAACAAAAACGATGAAAAATGACTCTGGGCAAAATAGAATGAACACCTCAGTAATTCTGTCTTCCTGAAGCACAATGAGCCATTTCCCTTCCTGGGAATAAACGTGTGAAGGGGATGTAAGCTAAAACCCCCATGGAGTGTAACTTCGATAAATCTGTGGGGTTTTGAATATCACTCTTTCCACACCAGTACAGACCATCACATGTGTATGTAGTAAAATTCCCTCCCACCTAGGATCTTGCTTATTTGCAACTGTCAACCTATTTTAAGCAAGGGTATTTTTCTTACTAAGGAACCACTAGACCACCTCTCTTTCCCCATAAAGAAGTCCTTTCCCCACTGCACTCTAGGCTTGTGCTGCCTAATACCATAACCACTAACCATACGTGGCTACTGAGGATTTGAAATGTGACTGTCAATAAGTAGATGTATTCTAAGTGTAAAACAGGCACCAGATTTCAAGGGCTGAGTATAAGAAAAAAGAATACAAAACATTTTAATAATTTTTCCAGAAACTAATATATTGCTATGACAATGTTTTAGATATATGAGGTCAAATAAAATATAGTCAGATGAGATATATTGTTAAAATTAATTTTATAAAATATTTCTTTTTACTTTTAAAAATATAGCTTTTAGAATGCATTTTATTTCAAGTAGCCAGTGCTGTCCTAGGTGAAGTCCAAGACATTACTTTTCATCTCAAAGCTTGTCACCCGTCCTCCACTGGTACCTTCAGAGCCATGTGCGGGTTTACTCCACCCACCTCTCATCTTGACATACCCCCTGGAAACCCTCTCATCTCACTGTTACCCGGTCCCACCTCCAAAACTCCACCACAAGCTTGAAAGGTTTTGCCCACCATCCTTATCAAGTAATCTCTCCCTTTTTATTTCAACAGATTCTTATTTCCCACATCTCTTTCATGAAGTCATCAGTTTTTCAATGAAGAAAACACAGTTGCATATTATTCACTTCTAGACATTCCAGTTTGGCCACAGAACTCATAGGGCTCTTATTTCTGATTGTTTCCCAACACTCATTTATTCATTTGTTCAACAGCATTCACTGGGCCCCTCCTAGAGGCCAGGCAACTGTGCGTGCCGTGGGGGTTACCTAAAGATGTCAGTGCACAGACCCAAGGTGATATGCAGAGTAACATCAACAGGAAGTCATAGATAAAACTGATGCTCTCCTGTCCTCAGACCCAGGGGGACTCTCTACTTGCAAACACCCTTCTGAGGAAGGATTTAAATGCAGTGCTCATGTAACATAAGTCTTCCAACTTGGAAACCTGAAACCTCCTGACTCCATATTAAACACTTCCCCTCTCTCACACTTTGTATTCTCCCTAGTGTTTCCCTGACTACCTTATAAACTCCATTTGTCTTTGCAGTTCCCGTTTCCTTTGCTGACACAGTATTAAACACCATGCTTTCATATAAATAAATATACATATATGCATGACTGTGTGCTAAGTTGCTTCAGTCATGTTTGACTCTTTGCGACCCTATGGACAGTAGCCCGCCAGGCTCCTCTGTCCATGGGATTCTCCAGGCAAGAATACTGGAGTGGGTTGCCATACCCTCCTCCAGGGGAACTTTCCAACCCAGGGATAGAACCCACATCTCTTATGTCTCCTGCACCACTAGCACCACCTGGGAAGCCCCATATACACAAATATGTATGTTATATATAAGACTGTGTATATGTATAGTCATTTATTTTGTACAATAAGGTAGGTACTATTACTGTTTCTATTTGAAGATATGAAAAACTGAGGCACAGGGAAGTAACTGATGTTACATGGATAATAAAGAAGCAGAATTTAAACCCAGGCAGCCTAACTCTAGAGCCAGATTTCTTAGATACTAGGTAATCCTGTCTCAGAGGGAATACAAACACACACCAAGGAGCATGTAAGCTTGAAGCTGGTGAGGCCATCTGGTGCCAAGTGAGAAAAACCACACCAAAAATGAAGCCCATGTAGGAAAAGGAAAGCTCAAGGAAAAGAGGGAGAGACAGAGACTGAGAGACAATATGAGAAATGTATGAGATAGTACTGATTATTTTATTTTATTGATATAAATCTCAAGGATAAGAAGCCAGAAGCTAAACTACCTTTAGTCTTCCTAGTTATACAAGTAAATAGTCATTTGTAGCTATGGGTTCTTAACTGGAAGTCCAACAACAATTGTACACAAAGTTCTTCCTATAAAAACAGAACTATGAAACAATGTACATGCATATCTCTGAGTAGAATCTCAAAGGAGACCTTGATTCTATCTAACTGCTGTGCTTACAACATCTTAGCCAAATCTCCTCTGCCAGATCAGGTGGGGACACTTACAATAAGGTTGTTTTCATGTGATAGCCTATGCTCACATTAGGTCTATCCCTAGAGCTACAGTACACTTACGAGGAGGGAAATAAGTTATTTCTCATATAAAGCTGAGTGCTACAGTGCCTAAAATCTTTCTATAAAGGATTTATTAGTTACAATTTCTAATCATCTTTCAAAGTGCAAAGTGTGTTTCTGTTAAACATAACAGAATTGAAAATACATGCTTGCAACCTAAGGGTCCATCAATGGATGACTGGACAGTGGATGGAGAAAATGTAATACATCATACACACACACACACACACACACACACAAATAGAATACTACACAGCCATAAAAAAGGAAACTGCCACTTGCAACAACACAGCTGGAATTTGAGAACATTAGGCTAGGTGAAACAAATCAGGCAGGGATAGACAAATGCTATATGATCTCACTTATATGTGGAACCTGAAAAAGAAAAAATCAAACTTATAGATGCTGAGTATAACATTGGTAGTTGCCAGAGCCTGGGGGTGGGGGTTGAGGAAAATGGATGAAGATAGTCAAAAGGTATAAACTTCTAGTTATAAGATAAGTCCTAAAAAAAAAAAAAAAAAATAAGATAAGTCCTGTGGATATAATATATGATTAGTAACACTATATTGTACATTTGAAAGATGCTAAGAGTAGATCTTAAAAGTTCTCATCACAATAAAAAGAAAATTGTGACTATGTGTGGTAATGGATGTTAACTAGACTTATTGTGATTATTTTGCAAAATATACAAACTTTGGATCATTATGTACACCTGAAACTAATACGTCAATTACATCTCGATTTAAAAAAAGAAAATGCGTGTTTATGTCAGTTCTTTCTCCAAATCCCACTAAAACGACCGTGTGTCAGTTCTGAATGTTTGTCTTCAGACCATTTCTCACTCTTCCCTTGTCCTCTGCTCTGTTATCCAGAGGGACCACCTTCCGCTGGGCTGAGCCTCCCAGGCTTCCGTAGGTTCAGCATCTAGGAGCACTGATAGGAGACAGCAGAGAGAAGAGAGAAGCCAGAGGATCTTCCCTCTCCCTGCCTGCCTCAGACAGGGAATCCGGCAGTGGTTGGGGCTCCTCTGAGACCAGCTACCACTAGACAGGTGTACTCCGGTTCTCCAGCTATCGCCGAGTAGTCCTGACCCTTGGGCTTAGGTCACAGTACCACCTCTCCCGTCCCTCCAGCCAGGGGTAACAGAATCAGTAATTTACAGAGTGAAAAAAAAAAAAAATGAAAAAAAATTCCTGTGAAGAAAGAACTTGGAAATATATTTTTAGAATCTGCTATCTTTCATTCGACAAAGAAAAGGATTGGGTACAAACAGAACCCAAAAAGAAAGAACTAGACTTATTGATTCTGCCACATCTCAGACGGTAAAGCATCTGCCTACAATGCGGGAGACCCAGGTTCGATCCCTGGGTCAGGAAGATCCCCTGGAGAAGGAAATGGCAACCCACTCCAGTACTCTTGCCTGAAAAATCCCATGGACGGAGGAGCCTGTTAGGCTGCAGTCCATGGGGTCGCAAAGAGTTGGACACGACTGAGCGACTTCACTCACAACACATGAGATGTTGGGGAAAATGAGGCCTTTCCACACTCAGATTAATTCACTGTACCATTCTTCAAGCAATAATATCCTATGAGAGGTAAAAACAGCCCACAAAAAAACTGAAGCCACGAGGTTTGGCCTGGTGTACCCCATGCCCACTTTGACAATGCTTGCAACAACTTAGAACCCAATGCCCTTGACTATAATCAAGGAAAGTAACCTGGTAAAATCACTAATGCTCTGTGGTTTCATGTTTTATCCTTTAGACTTTACAGTCTGTCTTATTCAGAAGCATAGTCACCTCCTGTACAATATAACAGTGACGATTTCAGCAATAATTTAGTCTGTCCTGTGCCTCTCTCTCACCTGCGTGTTAGTGCCCCGCTGACACATGCTCGTGGTGTGGGGCGGGGCGGGGGGAGGAATTAGGTTTAGATGAGGTCATGGGGGACCCCATGATGATGAAATTGTGTTGTTATAAGAAGAAAGACATGAGAGTTTCCTTTCTCCATCACCAAGAAAGGATACAGCAAGAAGGTGACTGTCTACAAATCAGGAAGAGGGTTCTCACCAAGAATCAAATTGACTGGCACCTTGATCTTGAGCTTTCCAACCTCCAGAACAGCCTCCAGTTTATGTAATTTTGTTATAGGTGCAAAAGCTGACTGTGAAAGAGCCCACATTCTTTTCTTGTCTATCTCTATCAGAAATGTAATATTATTTGCATGTCACAGACACCTTCCCTTACTTTCAGCCACCAGCCTAGATTCTGTTGCCTCTTTAGGTAAATTAAGCAACACGTCCATTCAGTGACCAGCTTGACTCATCAAGCATTCCCTAACTGTGGTCATAAGGGTTTGCTTGACCATCACTGTTGGATGGTACTTCTGCTATTAAGCTCCACCTTAGGCATATTGTTGGGTTTGACACAATGCAAATAAATGGAAACTTTCACTACAGTTTCAGAGCTTTTAATTTGAAAAAATAGAGGTTTTTTTTTTAGTAATTTTTAGTAATTTAGTCACAGATTTAACTTTAAAAAAAATGCTCCAAATCATATTAAAACCCACAAGATTTTGCTTTCTCTTGGTAAACAGACTTAATACATTGCCCTGATTTGTATCTCCCTTTAAGAGCAAATGCATTTTCCAGGAAATACGGCACTCTGCACTGGCAAACAGATGTAGGAATAAATTCTTTAAGTACCATTTAAGAAGTTTACTTGAAATTTTGGAGTTTCACACCAAAATGCTAACTATTAAATAGCAATCTGCTATATGCAATGCCGAGTGGAAGTCAGACATGTATATGTGTGTATCCTGACAGGAGTTGAGTTTTTACATCATTTTGATAAATTTCCTTTGCTCACCAGTTAAGTCACAAATCATACCTTATGGTTGTCATGTGAAGGCAGTAAAATATTATATACCTTCAGATGACCTCTATCGAGAAATGTTTTTCACTGCTCACATTTTATCTGTCAAATAGTATTTTCTTTAAGAAGTAAATACAAATGCCATTATTGGGAGAAGCTACCGGCCTAGGACAAGTTCTAGCATTTAGTGTTCTGACAGATCTTAATTTGGATATCAGCCAAAGTCAATAAAACTTGTTCATGCAGAACCTTACCTGGTTTTCACCACATCGAGAGGGTGCATCAGGCAAATTTCTACAAGACCTGAAAGATGATAAAGAAAAGTCCAATAAACACTTATGCAAAGACTGGTTCCTATTTTCTTGACCCTATTGGTTTCTCAAGTATGAAGATTCAAATAAAACACTTGGAACTTTGGACATGACAGGTAATGGAGACTAATAGCAAAAGGCTAAAGTACAACAAAATTTTATTTCAATGAGAGTAAGATATGTGACTACTTTTTTTAAAAAATGGAGTATAATTGCTTTACAATGTTGTCTTAATTTCTACTGTACAACAGTGTAAGTCAATTATATGTATACATATATCCCTTCCTCTTGAGCCTTCCTCCAGGTCATCACAGAGCATTGAGCTACATTTTTATAAGTGCTCTGGCACAAGCAGGGATTTTAAATAGAGGAGTGATGCTAACTTCTATGAATATGTGCTCCCATCAATCTGATCATCTGTCCAGGAACGCTTCCACTGCTCCCAATCACATTTATTAACATGCCAACACATGAGTGGTGATGCTCCAATCCCCTCCCCTTTGGTAAATACACCATCTCTCTCATCACAGCATGGAAGCTCTGGTGTTCCAAGCACCTCTAAGTCTGAAAAGCCAATGCCCAACTAGAAGAAGAGCACAAACACTATCATGCAAGGATTAACTGTGAATGGTGAAATAACAGTTTCTTCAGTGTTCAAGTCCCTGAGCTTTTCCTTCTTTCTGGAATGTTGTCCTCCAGTCAGGATACACACATATACACTTCCGAGAATCCTACTTACCCCAGATCTCAATTTGGGCAATTATTTTCCCAGAAATCCTGAGGCAGAGACTGTTAGTTGTCCGCTAGCATTCATCCTCTTTCTCTTCCTGGTTGCCCCGAATAAATACATCATTTCCCAGCCTCACTTGCTGCTAGATCACCACGTGACCAAGTTCTGGCCCATGGGAATGTAAGTGAAAGTGGTTTGAGCAATTTCTAGGAAGTCTTTTAAAGTTACAGAGACTGCTCCTTCCCTCTCTTTTCCTACTTCCTTCTGGTGGAATGTGGACCTAGGGCAGGAGAAGTCGCCTTGCACAATGAGGTGATTTGGGGCCTGGAGGTCACACATAGTACAGTAACAAGACAGAAGTAGATCTGACATTATGGAGTTCTGGTCTACCTTGAGACATTCATGTTAAAAATTTTCTATTTCTTTTAAACTATTGCTATTTGGGTTTTGTGCCACTTGTCCTTGAACCTAATTCTAACAGATACAGGTGCCCTTTGATGCGCTCCTGCAGTACCCTGGACTTGTGTTATTACATGGCACTGAAACTGTTTGCTTGTCCAAACGCTCCATAAGGACAGAGATTCCACCTGCCTTATTCACCTTTACAACCCCACCACTTTGCACAGTAGCTGGCACTCAGTAAGCTCAATAAAATTTGTTGAATAAATAAGACTAATTAGGGTTCCTGCACATGCCATCATGCCAGTTAATTCTCCAAATGAATTCTTGAATTGGTAGCTGCTTATTCTAGATTTGTTTCATTAGTTTGAGCATCATAAAAATAAGTAAGGATAGAGAAATATGGTAAATATTGGTAAATATGACATGAAATAAAGCACAGGAAGGACTTGAATGAAGAATTGCAGTACTGTCGATCATATATACGTATGTTCAGCTGCTATGTGAATGAGAGAAAGCCACCAACGATTCAGCACCTAATAGACTGACAAATGGTTCTTTAGAGAGGAGTGCATGCAGGGTACTGTGCTAGGTGCTGGGACATAGCCTAATGTATAGTTAAGGGTGCCTGAAAGAATGAGGCTTTCAAAGGTGGGTACAGAAGTGACACTGAGAACAACCTTACATGTAAAGGGAAAACAGTAAGCAGAGAACAGCAATATGCATAAAACTAAGTTTTAGGCCCAGTGATGTAGTGTTGCTATTTATACTGTCAAATGTTGCTATTTATGCTCTGCACCAACTCTGGTTTTGCCTAACGGTTTACTTTTATTGTGAAACTGTCAACTGTCTTCAAGGAACTTTGTCACGTTCTCATAAAATGAATGACAGAAAATACAAATGTTTGCAATTTTTAAAATATATTTATTTGACTGTGCAGGGTCTTAGGTGCAGCATGTGGGATCTAGTTCCATGACCAGAGATTGAACCCAGGCCCTCTGCATTGGGAGTGTGGAGTCTGAGCCACCAGACCACCAGGGCAGCCCCAAACATTTACAATTTTTAAGTAAAATTTTAATTCAGTTGTGGCCTAGATGTGCTTTATAACTGAGATTATTCATAGGATACAAGGCTGATGTCATGAGGTAAAGACCATTTAAAAATGTTAAAGATGTACATGTGTGTGAGTATATATATAGGCTTCTCTTGTGGCTCAGCTGGTAAAGAGTCTGCCTGCAATGAGGGAGACCTGGGTTCAATCTCTGGGTTGGGAAGATCCCCTGGAGAAGGTAAAGGCTACCCACTCCAGTATTCTGACCTGGAGAAGTCCATGGACTATACAGTCCATGGGGTCATAAAGAGTCAGACCCAATTAAGCAACTTTCACTTCACTCACTTCACATATATATTTGTGTGTGTGTGTGTGTATTTCACCTGGAAGCATTTTTTTACAATTCTCACCTACTTGGCCAATAACCACTGGTGGATGACTCAATAGTATTCTTAGAGCTGGGAACAGAAAAATCACATTAAAGGCATCACTTCACAGAAAAGATGTTTTTTTGTTGTTGTTGTTGTTTTTTGGAGATTATAATGCTTACAACAAGAAGTAGAAGACCCACTTTTTATTTTATTTCTTTATTTTTTCCATTTATTTTTATTAGTTGGAGGCTAATTACTTTACAATATTGTAGTGGTTTTTGTCATACATTGACATGAATCAGCCTTGGATTTACATGTATTCCCCATCCTGATCCCCCCTCCCATCTCCCTCTCCACCCGATCCCTCTGCGTCTTCCCAGTGCACCAGGCCCGAGCACTTGTCTCATGCATCCAACCTGGGCTGGTGATCTGTTTCACCCTAGATAATATACATGTTTCGATGCTGTTCTCTTGAAACATCCCACCCTCACCTTCTCCCACAGAGTCCAAAAGTCAGTTCTGTACATCTGTGTCTCTTTTTCTGTTTTGCATATATGGTTATCGTTACCATCTTTCTAAATTCCATATATACGCGTTAGTATACTGTATTGGTCTTTATCTTTCTGGCTTACTTCACTCTGTATAATGGGCTCCAGTTTCATCCATCTCATTAGGACTGATTCAAATGAATTCTTTTAACGGCTGAGTAATAGTCCATAGTGTATATGTACCACAGCTTCCTTATCCATTCGTCTGCTGATGGGCATCTAGGTTGCTTCCGTGTCCTGGCTATTATAAACAATGCTGCAATTAACATTGGGGTGCACGTGTCTCTTTCAGATCTGGTTTCCTCAGTGTGTATGCCCAGAAGTGGGATTGCTGGGTCATATGGCAGTTCTATTTCCAGTTTTAAAAGAAATCTCCACACTGTTCTCCATAGCGGCTGTACTAGTTTGCATTCCCACCAACAGTGTAAGAGGGTTCCCTTTTCTCCACACCCTCTCCAGCATTTATTGCTTGTAGACTTTTGGATAGCAGCCATCCTGACTGGCGTGTAATGGTACCTCATTGTGGTTTTGATTTGCATTTCTCTGATAATGAGTGATGTTGAGCATCTTTTCATGTATTTGTTAGCCATCTGTATGTCTTCTTTGGAGAAATGTCTGTTTAGTTCTTTGGCCCATTTTTTGATTAGGTCATTTATTTTTCTGGAATTGAGCTGCAGGAGTTGCTTGTATATTTTTGAGATTAATCGTTTGTCTGTTGCTTCGGAAGGCCCACTTTTTAAAACCATTCCTTTATAAGCTAAGCCACAGAAAAGAGACAGTGGAGAGTGCAAGACCACACTGATGGACTGATTGTGGGACACAGCACCCCTGCTAACTCCTCACAGGATCCCCAAGTATAGAAAACTAGAATGCTGTGGTCCTCTTGTCATTCCTGTGTCTTCCTTCCTCATCCACCTCTGCCTTCAACCATGACCAGTGCTGCAGTGGGCTTCGGTAGCCTTTTTAGCAATAGGATGGGAGAACTCAGAAGACAAACTAGGTGCCCAAAGGTGGACCTGAATGTAGGTTATTAAAAGATAATGTCAAGTGATCCTTCAGTTCAGGTCTTAATTTTTATTGTAACTACACACAACATTACTATATATTAATCTGTTCTAAGATACATTGTTTGAGAACAGAGTCTTCTAAATTTAATTCCACCTTTTTATTGTTGAGTCAAATCACATTTCCTCTCTCTATAATCCCATGACATATACCAATTCTATTACATTTTACATTATTAATATTATATTACAATTCTACTACATATATCAAGAATAGCATTTATTGTATCATGTTGTGGCCATTAACATGTCTAGTCAAAGCAATAGCTTTTCCAGTAGTCATGTATGGATGGGAGAGTTGGACTATAAAGAAAACTGAGTGCAGAAGAATTAATGCTTTTGAACTGTGGTGTTGGAGAAGACTCTTGAGACTCCCTTGGACTGCAAGGAGATCCAACCAGTCCATCCTAAAGGAGATCAGTCCTGGGTGTTCATTGGAAGGATTGATGTTGAAGTTGGAACTCCAATACTTTGGCCACCTGATGCAAAGAGCTGACTCATTTGAAAAGACTCTGATGCTGGCAAAGATTGAGGGTAGGATGAGAAGGGGACTACAGAGGATGAGATGGTTGGATGGCATCGCTGACTCAATGGACATGAGTATGGGTAAACTCCGGGAGTTGGTGATGTACACAGAGGCCTGGCGTGCTGTGGTTCATGGGGTGACCAAGAGTCGGACACGACTGAGTGACTGAACTGAACTGAAGGCCATTAACATACAGAAATACATAACTGACTCTCCACACTGCTCTTTGCATCCCCATACTGGCCATTGCAATATTCATCTCCAGACACTACAGTCTATATGAATAGTACCTGCTGCACTTATGAAAATGTACAGTCAAATAGAAACCATGAGTTCTTTGAGAAGAGGGCGTATTGAACTTTACAGGCCCATGGAGTAAATCATGCCAAATACATGAAATTCACTCAGGAAGTTCTCTATCTACACTCACTCCCTTGGTGATCTCATTCTAATTCATGGTTTTAATTATCACCTATATTCTAACAACTTGCCCAATACATTTCCAATACAGACTTCTCTTTCAAAGTCTAGACTTAAGTATCTGATTGTCTATTTGGTATCTGTGCTTGGATATCTAACAACTTTCTCAAAATTCACATGTGTAAAATTGAACTCCTTCCCCAACACCCCTATTCAATAAAACAAAATAAAATAAACAAAACAAAAACCAACCTGTTCAACCTTAGAATCACTGTGGACTCCTCTTTCTCTCAAAATTCTCTTCCAATCCATTGGCTCTACTTCAAAACACAAACGGACTTCTACCATCTCTCACTGCCTCTATTGCCTGCACTCTCGACCCTTTTCTAGTTAAGTTATGGTCATCATTTCTCAGCTGATTAACTGCAGCACCTCATTAACAGGTTTCCCTTCATCCACCTTTGACCCCTTCCATCTGTTCTCACCCAACAGCCCGAGTGATCCTTTTTTAAAATGTAAGTCATTTCATGTCATCCCTCTTGTCAGCAATGACTCCCATCTCACTCACGGAAAGGCCATACATAATCCAGGCCTGCACTACTTCCCTCAGCAGCTCTCTCACTATTCTCTCCCTCACTGATCCTACTCTGGCCACAATGGTCTCTGCTGTTTCCCAAACATGCCAAGACTGTCTCAGCTTTCAGCCTTTGTGCTAGCCATCCCCTCTGCCTGGAATGCTCCTCCCTCAGATGCTACGTGGCCAACTTCCTTCACATGGTCACTCAGTAATCTGACCACTCTAATACAGAGGTCTGCTCCTCCCGACGCTGGCATCAAAAAACAAACAAACAAATAAACAAACAAAAAACACTTCTCACACTGCTCTTTTTTTTTTTTTACCAAAGTACTTATCAACTTCTAACATAATACTTTATTTACTTCTTTTTTATATTTATTGCTTCCTGTCTTTTCCAGTAGAATATAAGATTCACCAGAGCAGAGATCTTTGTCTGCATTGTCCACCAATATGCACTAAGTACCTAGAATATGCCTGAAACCTAGTAGTTGCTTGATAAATATTTGTTGACAAAAGAAACGGATTATATAGAATAATAAACTGCCACAATGATGGGACTCCTTTACAACAATATGTAGAAGATGAAGTTTTCAGAGTTTAGCGTACATAAAGGGAACTTCACCCAGTTATTCAAGGAATCCATGATAATGTATAATATAGGAAGTTAGTCTACTGAAACACTCTGAGTTTTTATGTATCCTCTAAGTAGAATGGATTATGCCAAAGATAATTTTGTTAAGTAACTTTTTACGAATCAGAAAACATCTCAACACCCTCATGAAGATGAAAAGGAATAGTGATGCAGAGAGAGAACTGAAGCATTCAAGCATCCCAAGATGTCAGTTACAAGTAAGACCTACGTTTTCCTTCCACCAAAGCCAAAAAATTTTGCATTGTACTATAGCCCTTTCCTTGGCATTTTGAAATAAAACCTAAGTCTTCTATTTTGTCCTCTGAAATTCATAGTACCCTAACCATTACCCTGATTTTCGGTGACATCTTTAACTCTTTAAAAATAAAAGAATTCTTAAAAAAATTTAAAGAAAACCACGAGGGATAAATGGTCTCAAACTGTGCAAATCTGAAATTCAAAAATAGAACAGCTACAGACAGAACTAATATTTTTTCATCTATTCTACTAGTCAAGCAAATCATTACAACATCCTATTTGATAGCCTGCCCAGAAAATGTGGTAGCCCTACTGAATTATAAGCAATGTGAGACTCATAAAGGGAAATCAAATAAATACTTTCCCCTAATAACAGCTAAAGCATACTACCTTTGTGGCAAAGTAAATTAATATTATGCAGACTGAATTGGCTAAATAGGCAATGTAATTTCTCAGGTTTGAAAGATGTTGTTAAAAGTTAAGCTTTGGGGCAAGCCACAGACTTCCTTGAAAATTCTGAGTAAATATTATCATGGAAGTTTACTATTAGTTTGTATTTTTCTAAAGAAACTAACTCCAAGCAATGGTCATTAGCACAAACCTAAAGGGAGTGCACTAACTTCCTTGGCACAAACTTCTTGCTCTCATAAATTTTATTATTTCATTGACTTCAGAATATAGGAAAATATATTTCAGAGTTATAAACATATGCATACATTATACATGAAATCATGGTAGATACAGAATGTACAAGGAAGGAAGAAAATTTGAGGCAGAGCTTAAAAACAAGTAGGTTTTCAAAAATCACACTTTGAATGAAAAGACGGAAAAGCTGAGAATTATTAAACTAATGAAAATCTCACTTGTAAGCAAAGTTTTTACTGAACTCAATTTCAGCTCAATGTAGTATATTTTAAAATTGTTGTTTGCTATTTTAATTCAATGGAAGCTATCACTTTATTTTCTTTACTTGTTATTAAACTTTATATTAGACCCCAAGTAAGCTCCAAGTGCACTTAGGTAAGTGGTTCAATTTTCAGATATGTTGTTGGTCTTTTATGGAAAGTTAACTGCTATATACAGGCTTTAATACAATAAGTAATGCAATGAGAAACACCAGGGGAAAAGTAAACTGTGGATTAGGTTGGCAGATGGTAAAATTCCCCAGTTCAGTCCAGTTAAGTCACTCAGTCTTCTCCAACTCTGTGACCCCATGGACTGCAGCATGCCAGACTTCCCTGTCCATCACCAACTTCCAGAGCTTGCTCAAACTCATGGCCATCGAGTCAGTGATGCCGTCCAACCATCTCATCCTCTGTTGTCTCCTCCTCCCACCTTCAATTCTTCCCAGCATCAGGATCTTTTCTAGTGAGTCAGTTTCTTGCATCAGGTGGCCAAAGTATTAGAGTTTCAGCTTCAGTATCAGTCCTTCCAATGAATATTCAGGACTGATTTCTTTTAGGATGGACTGGTTGAATCTCCTTGCAGTCCAAGGGACTCTCAAGAGTCTTCTCCAACACCACAGTTCAAAAGCATTAATTCTTCAGTGCTCAGCTTTCTTTATAGCCCAACTCTTACATACATACATGACTACTGGAAAAAACATAGCTTTGACTAGATGGACCTTTGTCGGCAAAGTAATGTCTCTGCTTTTTAATATGCTGTCTAGGTTGGTCATAGCTTTTCTTCCAAGGAGCAAGCATCTTTTAATTTCATGGCTGCAGTCACCAACTGCAGTGATTTTGGAGCCCCCAAAAATAAAGTCTGCCACTGTTTCCACTGATTCCCATCTATTTGCCATGAAGTGACTGGACCAGATGCCATGATCTTAGTTTTCTGAATGTTGAGTTTTAAGCCAACTTTTTTACTCTCCTCTTTCACTTTCATCAAGAGGCTCTTTAGTTCTTCTTCACTTTCTGCCATAAGGGTGGTGTCATCTGCATAACTGGGGTTATTAATATTTCTCCTGGCAATCTTGATTCCAGCTTGTGCTTCCTCCAGCCTGGCATTTTGCATGATGTACTCTGTATATAAGTTAAATAAGCAGGGTTACAATATGCAGCCTTGACATACTCCTTTCCTGATTTGGAACAAGTCTGTCTTCCCAAGCCCAGTTCTAACTGTGGCTTCTTGACCTACATACAGATTTCTCAGGAGGCAGGTCAGGTGGTCTGGTACTCCCATCTCTTGAAGAATTTTCCACAGTTTGTTGTGATCCACACAGTCAAAGGCTTTGGTGCAGTCAATAAAGCAGAAGGAGATGTTTTTCTGGAACTCTCTTGCTGTTTCAATGATCCAACTGATGTTGGCAATTTGATCTCTGGTTCCTCTGCCTTTTCTAAATCCAGCTTGAACATCTGGAAGTTCACAGTTCATGTATTGTTAAAGCCTGGCTTGAAGAATTTTGAGCATTACTTTGTTAGCATGTGAGATGAGTGCAATTGTGTTGTAGTTGGAACATTATTTGGGATTGGAATGAAGATGGACCTTTTCCAGTCCTGTGGCCACTGCTGAGTTTTCCAAATTTGCCCGCATATTGGGTGCAGCACTGTCACAGCATCATCTTTCAGGATTTGAAATAGCTCAACTGGAATTCCATCACCTCCACTAGCTTTGTTTGTAGTGATGCTTCCTGAGGCCCACTTGACTTCACATTCCAGGACGTCTGGCTCTAGGTGAGTGATCACACCATTGTGGTTTCTGTGTCATGAAGATCTTTTTTGTATAGCTCTTCTGTGTATTCCTGCCACCTCTACTTAATATCTTCGGCTTCTGTTAGGTCCATACCATTCCAGTCCTTTATTGTGCCCATCTTTCCATGAAATGTTCTCTTGGTATCTCTAATTTTCTTCAAAAGATCTCTCATCTTTCCCATTTTATTGTTTTCCTCTACTTCTTTGCACTGATCACTGAGGAAGGCTTTCTTTTCTCTCCTTGTTATGCTTTGGAACTTTGCATTCAAATGGGTATATCTTTCCATTTCTCCTTTGCCTTTAGCTTCTCTTCTTTTCACAGCTATTCGTAAGACCTCCTCAGACAACCACTTTGCCTTTTTGCATTTCTTTTTCTTGGGGATGATCTTGATCACTGCCTCCTGTACAATGTCATGAACCTCTGTCCATAGTTCTTCAGGCACTCTGTCTATCAGATCTAATCCCTTGAATCTATTTGTCACTTCCACTGTATAATTGTAAGGGATTTGATTTAGGTCATACCTGAATGGTCTAGTGGTTTCCCCTACTTTCTTCAATTTAAGTCTGAACTTTGCAATAAGGAGTTCATGATCTGAGCCACAGTCAGCTCCCAGTCTTGTTTTTGCTGACTGGATAGAGTTTTTCCATCTTTGGCTACAAGGAATATAATCAATATGACTTCAGTATTGACCATCTGGTGATGTCCATGTGTAGAGTCTTCTCTTGTGTTGTTGGAAGAGGGTGTTTGCCATGACCAGTGCATTCTCTTGGACAAACTCTGTTAGCCTTTGCTCTGCTTCATTTTGTACTCCAAGACCAAATTTGTCTATTACTCCAGATATCTCTTGACTTCCTATTTTTGCATTCCAGTCCCCTATGATGAAAATGATATCTTTTTTGGGTGTTAGTTCTAGAAGTTCTTGTAGGTCTTCACAAAATTGTTCAGCTCAGCTTCTTCAGCATTACTGAAGGGGCATAGACTTGGATTACTGTGATATTGAATGGTTTGCCTTGGAAATGAACAGAGATCATTCTGTTGTTTGTGAGATTGCATCCAAGTACTGCATTTTGGACTCTTATGTTGACTATGATGGCTACTCCATTTCTTCCAAGAGATTCTTGCCCACACAGTAGATATAATGGTCATCTGACTAAATTCATCCATTCCAGTCCCTTTTAGTTCACTGATTCCTAAAATGTTGACATTCACTCTTGCCATCTCCTGTTTGACCACTTCCATTTTGCCTTGATTCATGGACCTAAAATTCCAGGTTCCTATGCAATATTGCTCTTTAGAGCATTGGACTTCACTTCTATCACCAGCCACATCCACAACTGGGTATTGTTTTTGCCTTGGCTCTGTCTCTTCATTCTATTTGGAATTATTTCTCAGAAATACCTCAAGAAGTGTATTAAATGCCTCTAAGGGCTTCTCAGGTGGTGCCAGTTGTAAAGAACCCATCTGCCAATGCAGTAGATATAAGAGATGCAGGTTCAATCCCTGGGTTGGGACGATCCCTGGGAGGAGGGCATGGCAACCCACTCCAGTATTTTTGCCTGGATAATCCCATGGACAAAGGAACCTGGCAGGCTACAGTCCATAGGGGTGCAAATAGTCAGACACAACTGAAGTGACTGAGCATACACATACACACAAAATGTCTTTAAAGAGAAGGAAATGTGAAGAGAAACAGACGTATCACTTGTTTCACAGACTGCGTGAGTATATAATATATATACATTTAGGGGAAAGTTGCATTATATTTTGTTTATCCAGAGTGAAAAAATGTTCACGATGACTAGCATTTCAACACTGGAAGTCTATCAACATGCAGAAGGGTAGTTGTAGAAATTAGGACTCCACGCTATCTCTGCTGAGTACCAGGACCTCTCTTTCCACTCAGAAGAGACTTGCCCAATTCTGGGGATTCCTCTATCAGTCACAAAGATGACACATTACTTTAACTCAGAATTTCTTTTTTCTTTAAATTTAAATATATTTGACATATGACACTATGTAAACTTAAGGTGTACAGCATGTTGATTTAATACATTTACATACTATAATTAATATGGTTGCCATTGTAGCAACAATTAGCACTTACATCACATAATTATCCTTTCTTTATAGTGGTTGAAATAATTAAATTCCAGCCTCTTCAAAAGTTTGATAACTTCTACACAGTTGGTCTTCCTTCCTTCTATTATTGAACTGCCTGGAAAGAAAGATCTTTCTATTTGTCACAAGACTCAGCAACAGAGCTTGGGCCCTCCCTGCTCACTCCTCCAGTTCTGGTACTAAAGCTGGCCCTTACCGGCCAGATGCTACACCTTTCTTCCCAACCACGCATACAGTGGCATCATGGTGGTAGCGTGAAACTGGCCATGGTAGGAGTATTTACACTAAGAAAAATGCCAAAAGGTACAAATCAGAGAAGATCCAGTTATTAAACACTTACCAGACCAACGCTGCCCAAATCCAACTACAAAGTCTGTTACCTATATTGCCTAGTCGGTCAGTTGTGTCTGACTTCTTGTGACCCCAGGGACTGCAGCCCGCGAGGCTCCTCAGTCCATGGGATTCTCCAGGCAAGAACACTGGAGTTGGCTGCCATTTCCTTCTCCAGTGTTACCTATATTAGGTTCAAATAATTTTAAAAGTATAGTATATGGAGAGTTTTTAATTACCAGTACTTTAACTCAGAGGCTTCCCTGGTGGCTCAGTGGTAAAGAATCTGCCCGCCAATGCAGGAGACTTGGATTCGATCCCTGGGTTGGGAAGATCCCCTGGAGGAAGAGATGGCAACCCACTCCAATATTCTTGCCTGGGAAACCCCATGGACAGAGAAGCCTGGCGGGTTACAGTCCATGTGGTTGCAAAGACTCGGACATGACTTAGCAACTAAACAACAGCAACAACTTCTTTAACTCTGCTTGTCACAAATTTCCAAGGGTGCCATAAGTCAACCTTTAGCCTATATTCTCTGTTCATGATAATTTAACAATAAAATTATAATCCTACGCCAAAATTTTTAAAGAAATCCTTAGGAATTGATACCCAAGAAAACCAACCAACCCACCAAACTACCAACCACACATGTGATTCACAATGCTGTTTTCCCGATGCTTAGACCACATAGAGATTTGGTAATGAGAGCAACAATCTTCCAGGAAAACAGCTTCCTTCCCCTCCCCTCCTCCAAGGGTATGAGCACCTTAAAAGAGGGGTGGGGGGGCGGAATGTTGCTTTAAAGACAGCTTCGCCTCAGTCACTGGATAGAAGTCTGGAAACAGGAAGAATTAGTACTATTTCTTGCAATCTCATTGCTCATCTTGATAGAGTAAAAGACTTAGAACTGTTAAAATATGTGCCACTATTACCTTAATTAATATATAGCCAAGTGTTTTGCACTTAATCACACTGCTTTAATACTTGCCTTTATGTAATAGCTTTTAATTTTTTATTTGCCAAATGACCTAGAACCACAGCTATAGAAATTGTTAATTTTGAACTGCTATTCCATACCAGTCTTGGTACCATGCTTTTATGAAATCCAGCTTACTGGGATTTATTCTAGATAAATCCTGCTATGTGCTGTGCTTAGTCATTCAGTCATGTCCAACTGTTTGAGAACCCATGGACTGCAGCACGCCACTCTCCTCTGTCCATGGGGATTCTCCAGGCAAGAATACTGGAGTGGGTTGCCATGCCCTTCTCCAGGGAATCTTCCCAACCCAGGGATCAAACCCAGGTCTCCCACACTGCAGGCAGATTTTTTACCATCTGAGCCACCAGGGAAGCCCATGTCCTTTATCAAGGTCTGGCTTACGGGGAACAAAGAAGAAAGCTGATTCATTTTCAGTTATGTAGTCAGCCATACAGTTCAATCACACAGAATTTTCACCAAGTTTGAGTTAAGCTAATCTTTACTTCCACATGAAAAACTTACAAAAATGAAACTGCCCTTCAAGCAAAATAAGTATCAACTGAAAAACAATATTTAGATAACAAAGTGTGAGACATTACACAAACAAGACGGCGGATAGATTTTATAACACAAATATTTAATTGTAATAGCACTGAATATATTACTACTCACAGAAATATAATCTAAATAATAATCAATGTTTGATATCAGTTAATATGCTTAACTTACTAACTCACTAGAAACAATATCTGCCTTCACGGCATCCATCCAAACAAGCACCGTGGTATGTGTCTTTGCTACTGTATAACATTAAACGTGCTTAAACCCAGTTTTCTGGGAGCCAGACAAGTACTTGATCAGGAGGATTTTCATTCATCAAATTTTTCTCAGTGCATACTGTGTTAGTTGTCCTAGCATAGTTCTAGGTATTGGTTCTCTTCTGCTTGCTTCCGTTTTCCATTTTCTCAGGAAGCAAGGCCATCAACTGAGAGTGAGGATAAGGAAGGGGATGTTGGAGAAAGCAGAGAGAAGGCATGAAATAGCTGTCAGTAGGAGTGAGGGAAGAGATGGATGGGGAAACATACAGTAGTATGATTGCGAGGCAGCACTGAGGGTACACTTGAGGTCAGAGGTCATGACTTTAGTGTTATTTTCTGTAGCCACAATTTGGCTTTGTGTGTGCAGGCAGAATAGGCAAACCAGAATGAGGTTTTGCCAAGTGAATATGAGGAAGTGTCAGAGGGCAACGAAAAGAATGTGTGCCGGGAAATGATTATAATGGTTGACTCTGGAACTCAAGCTGAGTAGAGGGAAGTGAGGACGAATGGGGATGAGGATATGGTGGAAAGAGCATAGGCTTGCTAGTCCTGTTAGAGTCAGGATATTAGAGGAAAGCGTTAGAAGGATAGGAGGTGGAGTTAACACTGAGATAACTAGTAAATTCCTGTTTTTATGAATACATAGTAACTAAATAGCTTGTTTTTCTTCATCAGTGTCTCCAGTATCTAGCACAAGGTATGGTATACCATCTATATACTGAATAAAAATGTTGAATGAACAAACTGTTGGTCATATTATTGAGTAATACCAAGTATGTAAAGAACAAACACACTGATGGAGGTTCACTATTCCCTGAACTAGATTCAGCAGATATTCTCTTTGGTTTGTTTTAATCTTCAAGGTTTCCTTGGGTTTATGGTTTGGCAAATATTTAACTAAGATCGGATAATGTACCAAAATGTGTACACCTTAAGCAGTTAATATACTTAATGGCCAAATTACATCATATAGAAATGTAGAAAACTGGAAACATCAACTAAAATAATTATACAAATAAACATAGGCCTCTAAAGATGGGTCACGAACCCAATAAAACTACTTTAAGAAAATTTGAATCTACAGTATTAGTCCTCAAGTAAAAAAGGACAAAAAGTTAAAAAAGAAACTAAAAGCACACATTTATATTCTTATTCTTAAACAAAATTCAGTTCAGTTCAGTCGCTAAGTCATGTCCGACTCTTTGTGACCCTATGGACTGCAGCATGCCAGGCTTCCCTGTCCATCACCAACTTCCAGAGCTTACTCAAACTCATGTCCATCGAGTCAGTGATGCCATCCAACCATCTCATCCTCTGTTGTCCCCCTCTCCTCCTGCCTTCAATCTTTCCCAGCATTAGGGTCTTTTCTAGTGAGTCAGTTCCTTGCATCAGGTGGCCAAAGTATTGGGGTTTCAGCTTCAGCATCAGTTGTTTCAGTGAATATTCAGGACTGATTTCCTTTAGGATGGACTGCTTGGATCTCCTTGCAGTCCAAGGGACTCTCAAGAGTCTTCTCCAACACCACAGTTCAAAAGCAAAGTTAGATAGCAATTAAAATGAAAGATTTTAAAAATGAATCATCTTTTCTAGGGAAGGCAGGCCTAACTTTTTGCCAAGCAATTTAAAATGCATCCTCACTAAAAGAATCTCTTGATGGAAGAAAATTAAAACCATGAAAATCTACCCTGGAATTCTCAGGGTGTCTAAAAAGTCTAAAAACAGACAAATAAAATTTCTTCATGTGCTACTTTGGTGCTCCAAGAATCAATGTCTTCATTTTTTTTCCCTTATGCACCAAAGTAATGCATGTGATAAATGGACATGTGAAACAGTGGCACAGTCTAAAAGGGTAAAATATCTCTGGAAACAATACCTGAGCTCCATCAAAATCCAATTTCTCTTTCTTCCATGATCCAGGATATCTCAGAAATATGGCAGTAGCATCTTTTGTGTGTGACCATGTGACTAAGTTCTCCATCCATGGCATGTAAGAAGCAGAGTGCATAAGACCATGAGTATGCCTCTCTCCTACCTAATTTCCTCTTCCCACTAATTGGAACTTCAGGGTGATAGTAACTGAAGTTATACCTTACAGATGACCAGACAGTGCCCTAGGGGATGGCAGAGCAACCACTGGAAGGGACCCGTGTCCCAGAGTGACTATGAGGAGCAAAGACTCCCTGATGAACTGAACTATTACCATCAGAACTGTCACATGAAAGAGAAATATTTCATTCTTTAAGCTGCTGAATGGTTGGATCTCTCTGATACAGCAGTTAATCTTTACCCTGACATGGTTTGTGGTGGTTTAAGTCGCTCAGTCACGTCTGAATCGTGACTCCATGAACTGCAGCCCAGCAGGCTCCTCTGTCCATGGGATTTCCCAGGCAAGAATACTGGAGTGGATTGTTATTTCCTGCTCCAGAAGATCTTCGCGACCCAAGGATCAAATCTGAGTCTCTGGCATCTCTTGCACTGCAGGCAGATTCTTTATCACTCAGCCACTGGGGAAGCCCTGACACATACAAAGGCCAAATAAAATAGCATCAACACATAGTTGCTAGCTATATTATGAATTCATAAATGGCACCTTTTCTGAACTAAATTCAGCTTACAACCAACGAGGAGAGAGGATTCCCCTGTTTCCAAGGAAGAAGAAGAAAGACATTATGAAGTGTGTCAAGACCAACATTGTGAAATTACAGTGTGTGTATGTGTGTGTCTCTGTGCGTGTGCACATGCCTATGCTAAGTTGTGTCTGACTGTTTGCAATCCCATGGACTGTAGCCCATCAGGTTCCTCTGTCCATGGAATTTTCCAGGCAAGAATATTGGAATGGGTTGCCACTTCCTACACCAGGGGATCTTCCCAAAGCAGGAACTGAACCCTCATCTCCTTCATTGTCAGGGAGATTCTTACCACTGCATCATCTGGGAAGCCGAGTGAAATTACAGGTTTACTCAAGCTGCACCTAAGGCTTTCTCTTGCCTTGGAATGGGTTTTGGAGCACTTGTCATTGAAAATGAATTTAAGAACATGAGATTAAAAGTTAATATGGAAGATATAGCTCCAATTAGACCACAGTACAATTATTAAAATGAGAACAGAATCTAAAATGCCATTGTTCAATAAATGAAGCAATATTGTTTTCTCCATTGCAGTTTAATTTATTCAGTATTTGTTTCACGCAGTTTGAAAGATACTCCTACAAGGAGTCATTTGTGTTTTAAAGTGGTGTTTTCCAGGATGAACAAACACAGAGTTCACATTTTCTGTTTTACCTTACCAGTGAAAAGGCAGGAGAGTTGGTGTGAGAGAAACAACGCCTTTTATTCATGCAGGTAGTCAATTCCAACCAAAATCATTTGTCAGGGCTCTTTTGGTTGTTTAAGTCAAAATTCAACATAAATCAGCTTAAACACAAAAAGGGAATTCATTGGCTCATAATTGAAATGACGGAAATGGCAGGGATGCTTGGCTCTAAGACTTTCTCTCCCCTACCCTCATCTGCTTGCCTCTGCTTGTCTTTATTCACTCCTGCTACAGAGGTTTCCTAACAGAGAGGTATACTGCCTCTGAGAGCCCCTGATTCCCATCCTGTCACCTTTCAGATGCAGAAAGCAAGCAGGACACATCCCTGCTGGCTCCAACAGAAAGGTCCTGGGAGGGCGCTGATAGACCTCACTTCGGTCACATGTGAGTCCCTGGGCCAATTGCTGTGGGAAGGAGGTTTGGACATCTGATTGGTGGGGATCTGGTTACACGTGAACCCGTGGATGGAGGGCTATAGAAAAGAGAATTTCAGAGTTTTCAAATCTCTTTGTAACATCTTTTTCTTTGTGCTTTGGAAAATAAGAGTGGGTTTGGAATGTTTAAACAACACTCTTGCGGCTTCCTTATCTAAATAATTAAGTTTTAATCCTAATTAACTGACTTATTTTCCACACTGCTGACCATCCAATAACAACAGTACTGGGACTAATTAATTGCACTTCATTTCAGAAAACACTTTTCTATTAGGAGCCCAGGTTTATGGTTTGGTTATTCTATATTCCTGTGAGATTAGCAAACTTGGAAAGAAAATGGAGTGGCTCAAGTTTTAAATATACATATACTACATAAGATGTTAACTTGTGGATAAGGCCCAGCTCACCTAAACCTGTCATTTAGAAAGTATTTATTGTATAGGAAAGTTGTGAAGAAATAGGGAAGACATAAGCCCGGCTTGAAAGGTTTACATAATAACTCTGGAAGTCATCGCAATAGGGCATCATGGTTATTAAAACTGCACACTGCTTCCTAGAGGGGCAAACAGAGGTAACTTTGGCTGCATGTTACAATCCACAATTCAGTCTGGCATAGCATCTTGCACAAAAATGTATCCCAAACCACTTTACAGAACTGAAATTTCCATTCTCAAGCCAATATATGCTATACATTACAGAGCAGCTGTGTGCAAACATTGCCTCATGGAAAAAAAGAAAACACCTAAGGCATTAGATCATGAGATGGAAATCCAAAGAAAAACTCAGGCGGCACTGACCACTACGGCAGGAAACAGGGAGAAGAGGAAAGAATGACAAGAAAGGAAAAAGGTTAATCTTCAGGTTTTAGAAACGGATCCGTGATAAGCTATAGACACATCACATGCCTTTTCTTCCAGAAAAAATTGAGATTGAGATAATCTTTTACATGATCCAAAGGAAGTTGGATAAACATAAAAGCAGCAGAAGTTAAATAAACGTAAAAAGTAAGAAGTGAGGGCTAACAAACATTTATAGTAGTGTAATTACACAGGATTAGTAATCTTAACTAATATGGGATAAAGGCAATACAATGATGTATTTGAGCCAACAAATTATAGTAAACTATTATCTAGAAAGGTTAGGGGATGAGATGTACTTTAAAAACTAATTTCATAAACATATACATTGCACATAGTTGTGTATTTAAAAATAAATAGAATTTTATAAAATATTACTAATAATGCTAAGATAAACCACATACTTTTAGAATCTCACTAGGTTTTAAGAAACCATAAAATATCAATTTTTATTTTATTTTTGAGTACTAGAGTACCAGATAATGGGTAATTGTAATATTTAACAGTTGGCAATAGAGAGTTAGCTGAACTTAAGTTGGATTCCCAATATAAAATTTTACTTTTAAGTCTAAATTTTTTAAGTGAAAATTACTCCCAAGTATATAAAGGTACAAAATATTTGACTATGTTTCCCATCATTTACATAACAATAAAATATGTTTTTAAAATTCAAATTCTCCATTTTGGATGTTTATTTGAAGCTTAAGTTGCTATTTTAAGTATTATCCACATAGCAAATTAACCTATATACTCCGTGTGTAACAAATATCATTCTAGTTACATAAACTCCAAGATTATCCACTTAACAGGGGTTTATATAACTCAGTAAAAGCTATGCACTTCTTTTAAGGCAATGTACTCTTGAGTACTGAAGTTTTCCACATAAAAATATGATTAACTCTGTATCTTGTATAAGTTATTCGTGTTTGGCATCTCCTCACTTTAATTTGGCAAGTATCCCATTTTACATGACTCATATAACACTATATATGAAAATGGAATAAATTAAATCTAATATGCATTATTTCCCCAAATATTTAGAAATACTGGATACTCAGTTCAGTTGTAAATGAATTTGGTATCACTGACCTTTAAGGGACACTGAAGATAATGCAGTTTATCACTGAATTTGGCAGCTGAACAGGGTTTAGCAATAACTGACTATATATATGTCAGGGGAATGACAAGAGGATGAGATGGTTGGATGGCATCACTGACTCAATGGACAAGAGTTTGAGCAAGCTCTGGGAGATGGTGAAGAACAGGGAAGCCTGGCATGCTGCAGTCCACGGGGTCACAAATAGTTGGACACGTCTGAGTGACTGAACAGCAATGTGTGTGTGTATACATATGTATACATATGAAAATTCCCACCAGACTGAGTATAATTAAAGTTTTTCCTTTATCTTCTTAAATGCACAGTATTTTTCTTTAAGCCCATGCTATCTGGGAAAAAAAAATCATTGTGTCTTAAAAGGAAAAACAACCTTTCAGGAATTTTTGTACTGTCATATATCTCAAGAAGGGTTCCCTGATGACTCAGTAAGGAATCTACCTGCAATGCAGGAGACGAAGGTTTGATTCCTGGGTTGGGAAGACCCCTTGGATGAGGAAATGGGAACCCACTCCAGTATTCTCGCCTAGAGAGTTCCAAGGAGAGAGGAGCCTGGTGGGCTACAGTCCATGGGGTTGCAAAGAGTCGGACGTGACTGAACAACTAACACACACACATATCTAAAGAAGGATGACAGAATAAGGCATCCTCCCCTGCACCTTCCACTCCCTCATATGCTCACTCTACAATGAATAGCAGTATAAGAGAGTGGCTAATGGTGTCAGAGCCAGAGTCAGGATGATCATCTTGGTTTAGCAGTTCCTTTAATCTGTGTGATGGAGGTAAAAAACTGTACTAACTTCAGCACTCAGCACAGTGCCTGGCATATCACAAGCATGGGGTGAGTAGTGGCCACTCTTACCGTTGCTGTTACTATTTGTAACTCTGAGATGTCTTCGAGAACACTGAGAGGTTTTTCAGAGACTACGGTGAGGAGGGTTCTAACTGCTGATGTCTCCTCCCCAGTCCCAGCCTCATCTCAGAGTCCAAACATTCCAGCGGTGGTGGCTTGCAAATGATTCTTCAGCCTGGGCAGGCTCTACTCTGGTGGCTGCTCTCTCAATTATTTGCTTCTCTAAGGAGGGAAGCATCAGGTAATAGGAAAAGATACACACACACACACACACACACACGCACGCACGCACGCACGCACGCGCGCGGCTCTGAAGACCTCGGTTTGAGTTGTGTATCAAGTTTCACAGAACACTTATTCCAGGGGTTCTGTGGTTGGACTTTGGAATGAGGAAGGTGTCCATGACCTCCCAGAAATTATGTGCTAAGTTTTTATTTTAATGTTCAACTTTATAGCAAGAGAAGTCTGTGACTTTCAACAATTTCTCCAAAGATTCTTCATCCTTAAAATGATTAAGAACCTCTCACCAAGTTTCAGTATCCTCCTCTGTAAAACAGAAATAAAAATAATAGTCCTAATAGCCCAGCATGATTGACCTGAGGACGCCTCTAAATGAGAGTATGAAAGCACACTGTAAGATATCACCATACAAGCATTTGTTCTTGCTAACTCTGCTGTCACTATTTTTTAAAATCAGTTTGTGCTACCATTTCTGATGACACGGTGTCATCCACTCAAAGTCTTCCATGTATTTTTTGAAAGCCATGTCATAGCTTGCCCAAGCAGTAAGCGCTGAAAAGAAGATTGAGGCACTACCTCCAGAAAATAGTCTACAGATGTGCCTTGTTCAGTTCACATAGTGTTCTTTTTTTAAAATGATTTGGGTTGTCAACATTTACCTATCAGAAGTTTTCACATATAAGAAAATCAGACTTTCAGGTGATTTGAGAAACTAAAATATCTGGCAGCCCTGAATCATCTTTCTGCAAGGCTGCAAGTGGCTGGAATTGAGTACAGGGACATGTACCACCACCCCATACCACTCCCAGAGTTGAATCTGGCTGTTTTGTTCCTCTCTTTGGACTGACTGGCCACATCATAAGTGTCCCTAGGCTTTAGATGTTAACTCTAAATCTTAACCAAGCATAATCATTCTGCTTTGAAAATATACAAGGTGCCTCCTGCTCCCTTTTTTGTTCTTATAAAGTCCTTTCAAACTTCAAGTATAGAATAGTCAGGATAGACATTCAGGTAGTTGAGGACAAAATGTCTATAATTTCCAAACACACTGCTTTTTCTATTAGTGAATTCTTGTCCTTTGAAAGAATGGGCTCTAACAGGAATATTGAAGGGCAAGACCCATGACGTGATTAAAAGATCCAGAAAAAGAGGCAAGTGATGCAACTGAGGAAACTGAGGAAAAATTTTAGCCAAGGGGAAGTTTGGACCATGACTCATAATTTGGCCATACACAAGTCAATAGGTACAGAGAAACAAATTGCTGACATATCATTTGGGAAAACTCAAAGTGAATCAGCAACTCAGAGAGCCTCCTAGTTTTATTCTGAGTGAAAATGTTACTTTTTAAGAATTGTGAAATATAGGATAGTGCTTTTCTCAAACTTCATACGTTACAAGACATTGCATAAGGCTGACTTTTCTCTGAAATTTAAGAGGAGGAAGAGCACCTATAAAAATTGAACATGCATGGTAAAAAATGAAGGGTTGGGAAGTCTTTGATCTTCTTTTCTCAAATCAAATGTTCTCTCATGTTATTAAGGACCCCCAAATAATGATGCTATGGGTTATAATAAAGAAGAAAAAATGACAACAGGAAATTCACTTAGATATGGTTAGAATGGACTCCTTTCCAGAAGAGTTCTTAAGCTCTAGTTCAAGATTATTGACTCTAAGGAACACTCTATTTTTAAAAAAATTGCTGATATTGGCATTTTCATTCAAATGAAGATTACATCAATCAGCTTGACTTGTGAAAGATTTCAAGATTTATGCAGTCATTACCAAAGTAAAATTTATGTTGGCTCATGTTCTACTTAATACATAGTAGATGCTTCAGCAAAAGTGATGATATGGTATAACAGAGGCCGTCCATTCCATCTGTATAGACCATAGGAAGTTTTTCTAAACCTAATTGCAGGGGCCATTTGGGTTAGAGCAAGGGTGCACTGTAAATCTTCCATTCTTAGAGGGCCAACATTCTCAATGCATACTGAACCAATATTCCTGCTATGAAACTGTGTAAGCTAGATTCTGAGCCACTGTAGTAAAATGCCCCTCAATAAATCTGTTTTCACAAGAAGTTTGCCCACTCATGCATCCCAAAGCTGTTGTAATCTTCATTGTTGAGGCTGATCTAACAGCAGGAACATTATTCTATTTCTTGACATGTTTAAAGTTCTCTAATGAATAAAGCTAACAGCTTATGGCTGCTTCCACTGTCACTTGATTACCCCGGAGGGATTTTCTTTTTCTTTTTTTTTGTCTTTAAAATGCCCTCCTAGTTTGTTTTTAACTACCTTGTGTGCAGAAGTCTGAAGGGGGAAGCAGATCAAAGATCAGCGTGCAACATAAAAAGCAGCTGCAGTTAATTAAAGGCAAATGAAGGACATCTGACCAGATTCTTTATGAGCCGCCTTGTCACACATTCAACAGTCCATAATCTCTGTGACCTTGTCCCTTGGTCCTGAACTGTCGCCAAACCTGAGAAATGGATACGTCTCAAATTATATACAAATGGAAAAATGAGAGGAATGTTCAGGGTGTGGCTTAAGAAAGAGGAAGTAATATGGAAGAAGAATGCAAATGGAAGGGAAGTTAACTGAAAATACGCAGAAGTCACCTGAGTTTCCATTGGGAAAGCAGAGAATCTTTCCCCCATTAAAAATAAGATGGCTTGTTATAAAGAGGTAGTGGTAGATAAATCAGATTATAAAAGATAACATTTGACATGTGATAGCCATTCTGCTATGATTTTAAAGAAAATGAACTAATAACACTCTGATACTTATTTAAATTTAAATAAGTTTAAATAAGGATTTAAATTTTTAAAAAATTACAATTATTCTGAGTTTTTTAAATGTTATTAAATCTAAATCGGTCAAGTAGAACAATAACTTTCTATAATTTTGAAAGCAATGTATATTCACTCTAAATACTCAGAAAATCCCAGAGACATGGAAGAAAGAAAATGAAATTCTCTCCAAACACAGTCTCCGGGAGAATTTCATTATGATTTATATTTAAATCAAGAGAAAAAAATTGAATACTACTAATAAAAAACTGCAGTAAAGTTGCACAGTACCTGTGTTTGTAGATGGCCAAGATAGCTATAAAGGATGGATGACAGAGTGAAACTTTGGGTTCTGGCAAGTCATTAACCTCTACCAACACTAGAAAAATGGCTGTGAGGGTCTGCATTGATCCCTTAAAAGTCCATCTCCAGCATGGATAAAAGAAAAGCCACTGTATCCTCTATAATCCCCAAAATGATTGGATAGCTTTTAGGTCTGCCTGTTAGCATACATGCAATAGGCCCAGAATAGCAAGTTTCTTACCCTGACTCCCACTTTCTCTTGACTGAAGATTAAAGATCATAGAGAAAATGTCTAATTCATAGTACTACATAAAGAAATGTGTTGTTGTTGTTTAGTCATTAAGTTGTGTCTGGCTTTTTGCGACCCCATGGACTGTAGCCTGCCAGGCTTCTCTGTCCTTGGAATTTCCCAGGCAAGAATACTGGAGTGAGTTGCCATTTTCCTCTCCAGGGGATCTTCCCAACCTAGGGATTGAACCTGAGTCTCCTGAATTGGCAGGCGAATTTTACCTCTGAGCCACCAGGAAAGCCCATGTAAAAAAGAGATCATATCTCGGGAATGCATTCAAAATTGCAAAGTATTATTTATTAACTATTATTAATAGTAATTGAAGTGTGGTGGAAGACACTAAAAATGAATAGGAACTTACCTTCCAGGAATTTTTATCATGTATCTAGAGGTACAATATATAAACAAATAAAATATTAGTTAAAGTTTGCACATAGGTTCAACTTACAGCGTGTCAGATAATCATCAAGTGAAGTGTAAAAATCTGAGAAGGGATAATCAAGTATGGGTTTTGGGTTTGCTTATTTTTTTCTAAACAAACATCAGTACTAACACAAATGAATCATTGTTTCTGAAGCCATCACCTTCACCATCTACAAGTATACTAAAAAAGTATTGCTACTGAAACATTTCTGAACTTTATGAGATTCCCTTGAGCTTACGGTATATAATCTTTAAAAACCTAAAATGATAATTTTGAAGATAAATCCAATTACTGGAAAGAACCAAGAATTATTCAGAACCAAGAGTGGTGAATGCAGAGGTGATCAATTATCATACCAGCAGATCATACCACCTTAGATAGCAAAAACAGGTGGCCACAGAATAATGAAATTAATCACTGTATATAAGATATAGTATTTCTGAAGAGTATTCCTAGAGTTTCTGTCCCAAAAAGTATTTTGATTAAAGCAAGTCTTTAAAATAAGCTACTAGTTACAAGGGCAGGATTAAATGAAACGAATGTGAATAGTGATATCTTCATTAAAAAACCCAAAAACCTGGTTACTTTATAGTTACACTGCAGTTGCCCAGGGCTTTAGAAGACAGAGATATAGAAAAGCTTTACAGTCTAATTTGGGTTTGATGTTACTGAAGGATAGACAAGATATTATTGGGAGAGTGGATGAAGTGTAAATCTCAGGGAGGTGGAATGGTGTATAAAAATTGATGGTTGGATACAGAGGATTCTTGTGGCAGTGAAACTATTCCTTATAATACAACAATGATGGATACACATCCTTATACATTTGTCAAAAACCACAGATGTACACCACCTAATATAAATATGGGCTCTGGATGATAATGGTGTGTCAATGTAGGATCACCAAATCATAACAGATACACCACTCTGGTGAGGGGTGTTGATAAGTGGAAACTGTTGCGTGTGTGTATGGGCAGAAGGCATATGGGAATCCTATATATTTTCTCCTCATTTATACTCTAAAACCTAAAATCTATTTTAAAAATGATGGTGGGAAAGCACAAGGCATTAATGGGGAATGTAAGGAAAGATCAATTAGAAAGCATTCCAGGGAAAGGATAAAAGACTATAAATGAGAGAAAAAGGCAGGGTTCCAGGAAACAAAAGGATTTCAGCATGCATATTCCTGTCCAACAGAACTTTCTGCAATGATGGAAATATTTTATAATCTGGGATGTCGAGTATGGTAGCCACTAGCTTCATGTAGCTACCGAGCAAATGAAATGTGGCTAGTAATACTGAAGAAATGACATTCTGTTTTTACTTACTTTTAATTAATTTAAATCTACATAGCCATACATTGGTCACAGATACACTGAATAGTGTGAGACAGCACGAGTGATGGTCCTGTGAAACTCGGATGGACAATTATATGGAGGATAAAGAGGAGAGTTATATAGGAGATATATAGGAATTATATAGGAAATTACTAGATACCAGAGGATCTTCCAGCTATGTTAGAGTATTAAATTTACCCTAAGGAACATGAGAAGCCAGTGAAAAGATTTAAGAGGGGTGGCAACTAACATGATCAAATTATTTGCTTTCTGACCTTAAACTACAGGCAAAAGAACAGATGAGGGTTGGGATGACAGTTTACCTAGGAGGCAAGGTACCAGCGAAAAGGCTATTGGATAATCCAAGCAAGAGATGTCATGACACAAAATGGTAGAAATAGAGGGACTTGAGGGACATTTGAGAGGTGGAGGAAAGGATGGATTAGTGGTAGAGGAATGGATATATGAGGCTTAAGAATGGAAGATGGAGGGACTTGCCTGGTAGTCCAGTGGTTAAGAATCTGCCTGCCAATGCAGGGGACACAGGTTCCATCCTTAGTGCAGGAACTAAGATTTCACCTGCCTGTGGGGCAACTAAGCCTGTGCACCACAAATACCGAAGCCCACGCACCCTAGAGCCTATGCTCCGCAACAAGAGGAGTCACCGCAATGAGTAGCCCCCACTCACTGCAACTAGAGAAAGCCAGCACACAGCAATGAAGACCTTGCCACAACAAAGACCCAGCACAGCCATAAATAAACAAACAAGTAAAATACCAACGACTATTTTTTTTTTTAAAGAATGGTAGATGGTGGTGCCATGATTTGGAGATGAATCCAGGTAGAGACACATTGAGTGAGGGGTCTGCTAGGCATCCAAATGGGATGATACACATTTGGGAGGCATGTATAGGCGGATGGAAGCCACGGGGTTGGCGGGGGTGGGGGTGGGGGGTCCGACCATCCAGAGTGAGTCTGAAAGTGAGAAGAAGAGGCTGGGACAAAACCCCAACAATACCAATACCCTGACATTATTCTTCTCCTTTAAGTCAGTTGCCTATTTATTCCTATATACTGTAGTGAACCACATTACTCTGCACTTGTGAGTCTTTTAAATAAAAACCCTAACTCACTCTCAGCACTCCATGGCTCTCTCTCAATAGGTTGAGATTCTTTCTCCCCAAAATCCCCCTTTAAGGACACACTGACATATGAAAAGTATTATCCTAAATTCATTTTTTTTCATGCAGAACACAATTTCATATTGGAAAAAAGTAAATCCCAAAAAAAGAAAAAAAAGTGAATGCTAATGTGAAAATAAAATAATTACTAGTAAAAGAAAAAAAATACTAGTAAAAAAAGACTATATTCTTCACAGGTAAGCCATGTTTTAAAAGAAGCTAATAATACATTCATCAAAAAGAAAAATCTACAAAAAACTAGTGAACTATGAATAAAATCTTGAATTTAGTTAATAGTGATGCACTAGTGTTGATTTCTTAGTTGTACTCTGGTAAGTTAATAACTTTAGGGGTATATGGATCTGTAGTATCTTTGAAGTTTTCTGTAAACCTAAAATTATTCTAAAATTAAAATTTTATTTAAACAATAAAATAAAATCCACAAGTGTTTATCTCTCCTGTAAATTTATTATCAAGCAAATGTCCAGTGCCCTTCCCATATCTGGCGAGCCATCAAATAAAGCACAAGCAACTACTTGTGGGAATATACTGATTTTTAAAACTGGAAGCACGTCGAGCAGCAACCAACCCCTCTGTATGCAGTGATGCCCGGCACGCCCAAGTGGAGGGCTGGGGCCCCGCCATAGCAGCTTCGTTCCTGGTGTATTCACAGTGGACAGGGCTCTGCCTATAGGAGCTCTGGGAGCCCACAGGCACTGACATGGTTGCCCACATGCTGAGATGGGGCTGACATCTGCGCCGATGAGCCGTCTCCCAGGAGCTGTGCTACTCCCAGGCTGACGTGCCTCCCAGGGCTCTGAGCGCGGTGCCTGCCCGGGGGACATCTGAGCCGATCACTGGTGCTCCTGTGGATGGGGCAGGTCCGGGTTAGCGGCTGTGGGCTTTGTCACTCTTGGAGGCAGAGCCGGGGTCCGGGCTGTAGTTCCAACAGTGGGTCCAGGCGCTCAGCTATGGCTATCCCAGTGCCTGACTGCAGCAGATGTGTGCCAACGACTCCACGCTGGTGGCATTGCAAGCACAGCACCTGCGGGACATCCAGGCTGATGGCCTGCATCCCCACAACCGAAGAGGGGCTGGGAGCAGTGTCCACGACAGTGTGTTTCTGAGCCCTCACAAGAGGTGGCAGGCAGCCCCACAGAGCTCCTGCGGAGGGACACTCCGTAGCTCCTCTCCCAGCGGGAGAATTCCAATCCTGCCTACCTCACACCACAACTTATAAACAGATCTGGGGGCTTCTACTCCAACAACTAGAGCACAGACCCTGCCCCCAACAGGACTGTGGCAACCACAGAGGGAAGAGGAGGCCCCTCTGGACACTTGGTGTAGGCTCTGGTCACCACCACACCAGTCACAGTCCCCATCGATGGGACAATGGCTAGCACACACCGAGGAAAGACACAGCAGGCATCCATACTAAAAACTGCCCTCACACCAAAAATATTAGATTCAGGCAGGCTATACACAGATGCTCCCACATAAAAACAGCCCTTCAGGACCAGAGTAGGCAACTGTTTCTCCTAAATGTATACTTAGTATAAGTCTTGTGATTATTATGAGTTTTCATTCTTATTTCAAGAACCCAACTGACATTATAAATAAATCATGACAGAGCCCATGTTGGGCTATTTCATCTAGCAACCTCTTATTAAGCATTTAGTAAGTATTGTGGTTTTGAGCATTATGTTGAACAGTATGGACTTCACAACTATGAGAAAAGAAGGCATCAGAGTGTTGGGAGATGAGGCATCGTGTGGCAGTGATAGGATCTCATTCATGTTTTCAGAGAGACAACATTGGGAGCAGAATTAGGGCAGAGAGACTGGCCTTGTGAGCCTCCTGACTAGAGGTTTTTACATTAACTTGGATAAGAAAAGTTTGATGCCTGAAACTGAGAAAGGGGTATGGTAGGGGGGCTGGGGAGAAAGAAATTAATCAGAAAGATACTTAGAAGTTGATTTGGAAATTGAGAAATAATTCTGAGGTTATTATATGGGAGGATTGTGTAGATGTTTTTGATCCCAGGAAGTATCTCTAAAGATATTAATTATTTCTCAGTCTGTATTTGTGGTACTCCCCTAGAAGGTCCATGGAAGTGCTAAGCACTCATTAGTGACTTATTTTGGAATTATAGTTATTTCTTCACTAAACAGCCTGTTAAGAAGTTAATGATCTGTAAAACTCTTAACTGAACCAGGAAGAGTTCTTTAAATTAATTCTTTAAACCAAAGATCCTTTCATTGTATTTTTTTATATTCTGATTTGCTTCTCTAAATGAATTGTGCCTATCTCTCAGGGTGTATTTTCTATTCCCTGAACTGTGAAGAAATTTCATTAGTCTTTCATATGATCCAGTGGAACTGAACTCAACCTGTTAGTTTTCTAAGTATCAACATATCAGATATTTTTAGAGCTCTAGTGAAACTAAATCAGCAGCTGTCAGGAAGATTCCTAAGATGATATTTCTTCTATACTTCTATTACTGCTACTACTACTACTAATGCTATTATTACTCCTTTTATAACTACTACTATCATCACCATCACTACTAAAACTGGCTTACTTTAAGTGCTTTTGTGTACCAGAAACTGCTGTATGAATTTTACATGTATCAATTCATTAACTCATTGCTGACTTACTAATACAACAGTACTCTGAAGGCAGTAGGGCTCTTTTCCCTATTTTATTAATGAGAAAACTGAGGCACGGGGAGGAGAAGTAACTTGCCCAAAGTCACACAGCTATTAAGGGGCAACCCAGTTGGAGACTGTTACTTTGATGGTCACCAATAACCACACCTCGAGGGATTCCTGCCCTGGTGGAATGCCCTCTAGCACTGAGGCCAAGCTTGGTCACGTGACTTGCTTTGACCAATGAGGCATTACCATGTGTTATGCAACTGGGGTCTGATAAGCGGCCTGCACATTGGTGTGGTGTTTGCTCAGCTGGTATACTTCTTTTTGGGACTCAGCTGCCTTGTGCTGAGAAGCCCAGCCACTGGGAGGACGATAGAGGCTCTCCAGTCCCAGCCAACAGCCTGAACCAACTGCCGGCAGCATGAGGAAGTCATCTCAGCCACTGCAGCCCCAAACACCATCTGACTGTAACTGCACGAAATACTCCAATCAAGAGCAGCAGCACCGCCCGTGTGAGTTCACACAACCCACTGAATTGTGAGAGATGATATCAATGGTTGTTTTAAGCTACTAAATCTTAGGGTGACTTTTTATACAGTAATAGAAAGAGCAAAACCCAATCAAGTTTGGCTCCACATCTGTGCTCTTAACCACTTTGCTATCCTGAGCTGAAGTTCCTAAATAATTATTTAAACTATATAAAGACATAAATGTATATAATATATATTGTATATGTAAATAACTTGAGTATTTACTGTATGCTTATCATAACTAATTTAAAATCCACGTTTATAAAATTTGTCTTCTCTGTGTTCTAATATATTACTTATTATACATTTCTGTCTTAAATCCAAAATGTATCCTGGGAATTAAACCTAATAACCTACCTGTCCATTGCCAAGAACGTTCAGTTTTACCACAAGAACTAATTTGCAGAAACGATTAGATCTATTTCACTAACTCTTCTAAGAATTTATAACTGTAATATTCATTCATATATTCAATCATTCAACAAATAGTTAACATTTATTGCACATATACTATGTGCTGGTAACCATGCTAAGCAGTCTACATAGATTTGCTCCTCACAACTGAGGTTGTCCAAGAACTGGGAGGGTACCAGGAACCATCTCTCAGGTCACAGCCGGTAGGTGGCAGAGCCTGGGTCAAGGCTCAAGTCCATCTAACTTTAGAGTCCAAGCTCTTCTCTCACATTTTGCTGTATACTACGCTGCCATACAGGCACTGTAAATTCTGACAACTAAGAATCTGACTGAAAGCATCACTGAATATCCAGTCTCATTAAAGATATCTAATCCCCTGTGCTCCTAATGCAGGGGGCCCAGGTTCAATCCCTGGTTGGGGAAGATCTTGCATGCCATACAGTGCATCCAAAAAAAGAGAAAAGCATTCAAAAGTTCCTATTTTAGCTTCCCTTTAAATTATATAGTCTACAATTTAAGACAAGTCAACAGATTATCTGCAAATTAACATTTGTTGTTACTATTGTTGTTTAATTGCTAAGTTCGTATCCAACTCTTTGCAACCTCATGGACTGTAGCCCACTAGGCTCTTCTGTCCATGGGATTTCCCAGGCAAGCATACTAGAGTGGGTTGCCATTTCCTTCTCCATGGAATCTTCCCCATCCAGGGATCAAACCCACATATGCTTCATTGGAAGGCAGATTCTTCATCGCTGAGTGTTTGATGCAGAAAACTCATTCGTGGGTAACAGTTTACTCACATGTTAATTTGCAAATATTTTAAGACTCTGCCTACCTAACATCAATGCTTAAATTATTAGCTCAATCCTCTCCTACTTAGGCAACTAACCAATTTGGACTACCCCAGTCAAGTTAGATGCAATTTTATTTGTCATGTTAAGTATCATAGTAAATTCTAATGCTCTATTCACCAATCTACTTCCTAATTCTCTCCCACTCACATGGACTGTGAGGACTTTGAGAACAAGAAATATATATCTTTTAATCTATGCTGTCATAGTATCTTTGGTGAAAAATAAATCCCAGGGTAGAAAGAGGGCTTCCTCCATTTCCCATTCCTCTCCTCAGCAGCCACCCACTGGGGCTGCCCTTCTACTGGCCACAGTTGAGGAAATCTGTTCATTCAATTGAGAAATAACTGTAATAACATAACTTCAAGTAATAATGAAACAAAGTTTTAATTATTTTAAATCACTTTTTTCCTTTCCATTTCAAAAGACATTTTTAACTTACATGGTTTAAGATTCAGAAAACAATATATTAAAAAAAAAAAAAAGGAAAATTCCTAACACAAAGGCTACTGTGTGAGCCTCTGTATTTAGATAATTAAAATCCAAAACATATCTTGAGAAGGAAAACACCTTAAAGCAAAGGTAGAAGTAGTAATGTTTGAACTGAATTTTAAAGGATCATTCAGTTCAGTTCAGTTCAGTGCTCAGTCATGTCTGACTCTTTGTGACCCATGGACTGCAGCATGCCAGGCCTCCCTGTCTATCACCAACTCTTGGAATTTACCCAAACTCATGGCCATTGAGTCGGTGATGCCATCCTACCATCTCATCCTCTGTCTTCCCCTTCTCCTCCTGCCTTCAATCTTTCCCAGAATGAGGGTCTTTTCAAATGAGTTAGCTCTTCACATCAGGTGACCACAATATTGTAGTTTCAGCTTCAACATCAGTCCTCCCAGTGAACACTCAGGACTGATCTTCTTTAGAATGGACTGGTTGAATCTCCTTGCAGTCCAAGGGACTCTCAAGTCTTCTCCAACACCACAGTTCAAAAGCATCAATTCTTCAGTGCTCAGCTTTCTTTATGGTCCAACTCTCACATCCATATATGACTACTGGAAAAACCAAAGCTTTGACTAGACGGACCTTTGTTGGCAAAGTAATGTCTCTGCTTTTTAATATGCTATCTAGGTTGGTCATAACTTTCCTTCCAAGGAGTAAGCGTCTTTTAATTTCATGGCTGCAGTCACCATCTGCAGTGATTTTGGGGCCCCAAAAGATAAAGTGTGCCACTCTTACCACTGTTTCCCCATCTATTTGCCATGAAGTGATGGGACTGGATGCCATGATGTCAGTTTCCTGAATGTTGAGCTTTAAGCCAACTTTTTCACTCTCCTCTTTCACTTTCATCAAGAGGCTCTTTAGTTCTTTGCTTTCTGCCATAAGGGTAGTGTCATCTACATATCTGAGGTTATTGATATTTCTCCTGGCAGTCTTGATTCCAGCTTGTGCTTCATCCAGCCTAGCGTTTCTCATGATGTACTCTGCATATAAGTTAAAAAAGCAGGGTGACAATATACAGGCTTGATGTACTCCTTTTCCTATTTGGAACCACTCTGTTGTTCCATGTCCAGTTCTAACTGTTGCTTCCTGACCTGCATACAGATTTCTCAAGAGGCAGGTAAGGTGGTCTGGTATTCCCATCTCTTTCAGAATTTTCCACAGTTTATTATGATCCACACAGCCAAAGGCTTTGGCATAGTCAATAAAACAGAAAAAGATGTTTTTCTGGAATTTTTGCTTTTTTGATGATCCAGCGAATGTTGGCAATTTGATCTCTGGTTCCTCTGCTTTTTCTAAATCCAGCTTGAACATCTGGAACTTCACGGTTCATGTATTTGTGAAGCCTGGCTTGGAGAATTTTGAGCATTACTTTGCTAGCATGTGAGATGAGTGCAATTGTGTGGGAATTTGAGCATTCTTCGGCATTGCCTTTCTTTGGGATTGGAATGAAAACTGAACTTTTCCAGTCCTGTGGTCACTGTTGAGTTTCCCAAAATTGCCTGCATATTTGCCCACAATTTCACAGCATCGTCTTTCAGGATTTGAAATAGCTCAACTGGAATTCCATCACCTCCACTAGGTTTGTTTGTAGTGATGCTTCCTAAGGCCCACTTACTTCACATTCCAGGATGTCTGGCTCTAGGTGAGTGATCACACCATCATGATTATCTGGGTCATAAAGATCTTTTTTGTACAGTTCTTCTGTGTATTCTTGCCACCTCTTCTTAATATCTTCTGCTTCTGTTAGGTCCATACCATTTCTGTCCTTTACTGAGCCTCTCTTTGCATGAAATGTTCCCTTGATAGCTCTAATTTTCTTGAAGAGATCTCTAGTCTTTCCCATCCTATTGCTTTCCTCTATTTCTTTGCACTGATCACTGAGGGAGGCTTTGTTATCTCTCTTTGCTATTCTTTGGAACTCTGCATTCAAATGGGTATATCTTTCCTTTTCTCCATTGCTTTTTGCATCTCTTTTTTCACAGCTATTTGTAAGGTCTCCTCAGACAGCCATTTTGCTTATTTGCATTTCTTTTTCTTGGGGATGGTCTTGATCCCTGTCTCCTGTACAATGTCATGAACCTCTGTCCATAGTTCATCAGGCACTCTGTCTATCAGATCTAGTCCCTTAAATCTATTTCTCACTTCCACTATATAATCATAAGGGATTTGATTTAGGTCATACCTGACCTAAATTCTTCAATTTAAGTCTGAATTTGGCAATAAGGAGTTCATGATCTGAGCCACAGTCAGCTCCCAGTCTTGTTTTTGCTGACTGGATAGAGCTTCTCCATCTTTGGCTGCAAAGAATATAATCAATATGACTTCATTATTGGCCATCTGGTGATGTCCATGTGTGGAGTCTTCTCTTTTGTTGTTGGAAGAGGGTGTTTGCCATGACCAGTGCATTCTCTTGGCTAAACTCTGTTAGCCTTTGCCCTGCTTCATTTTGTACTCCAAGACCAAATTTGCCTATTATTCCAGATATCTCTTGACTTCCTACTTTTGCATTCCAGTCCCCTATAATGAAAAGGACATCTTTTTTGGGTGTTAGTTCTAGAAGGTCTTTTAGGTCTTCATAGAACCGTTCAACTTCAGCTTCTTCAGCATTACTGGTCGGGGCATAGACTTGGATTACTGTGATATTGAATGGTTTGCCTTGGAAATGAACAGAGATCATTCTGTTGTTTTTGAGATTGAATCCAAGTACTGCATTTTGGACTCTTTTGTTGACTATGATGGCTACTCCATTTCTTCTAAGGGGTTCTTGCCCACAGTAGTAGATATAATGGTCATCTGAGTTAAGTTCACGCATTCCAGTCCATTTTAGTTCACTGATTCCTAAAATGTTGATGTTCCCTCTTGCTATCTCCTGTTTGACCACTTCCAATTTGCTTTGATTCAAGGACCTAACACTTCCAGTTTCCTATGCAATACTGCTCTTTACAGCATCAGACCTTGTTCTATCACCAGTCACATCCACAACTGGGTATTGTTTTTGCTTTAGCTCCATCTCTTCATTCTTTCTGGAGTTATTGCTCTACTGATCTCCAGTAGCATATTGGGCACCTACCCACCTGGGGAGTTCATCTTTCAGTGTCCTATCTTTTTGCCTTTTCATACTGTTCAAAGGACAAGAACGTTTAAAGGACAAGATTGAGTTAATTGTATGAGTCAATGTTGACATTCCCTTCCACCATTAATAGTAGAAGAACCAGGGTTTGAAAGTATAAGAGAAGAGATTTTTGTTGTTGTTGTTCAGTCGCTAAGTTGTGTCTGACTCTTTGCAACGCCATGGACTGCAGCATGCCAGGCTTCCCTGTCCTTCACTATCTCCTGGAGTTTGCTCAAATTCATGTCCATTAAGACAGTGATGCCATCCAACCATCTCATCCTCTGTTGCCCCCTTTCTCCTTTCTCTAGTCTACGGTAAATCATATGTTGTCCAAAGAACATTTTATAGATCATTTAATTGTCATGAGAGTAAATTAATCACAGCAAATGTTAAACATTAATTATCTTAAATACCAAGTTAAATATTTAAACATGAATGAAAAGTGGTACATGAGTATGTCTTTGATAGACATGGGAATTCAGAATCAGATAAATCAGAATATTCTGAATTATCACAGCAAAGCAAAGTTTGAGGAGTCTTCTAAGAAGGATCAAAACACTCCAAGAAATATTAGGTTTACGACATGTGATTGTTGCTAAGTCATGTAATAACAAGTCATAATAATATGGTACAGTCAATTCTATAAGGATTCCCCTTAACAAGCAACTTCTCCAAGGCAGATCTTCGACCTATAAGCTAAACACATTAACATCAGTTGGTGGAAGATGAATAGGAACAAACAGACATAAACTTTCTAAAACTCAGGAAGACTTTAAGGAAATCTTCCAGCTCAGAATAAATATATTTAATTTGCTTCCAGATTCCCTTATACTTGACTGGTTTTAATCACCATAATGATAATTAATAAATGATTTGTCAGTGCTCTAGGAGACAGTATAGTCTCCATCTGGTATATGCAAGGCTTGTGAAAACATTTTCCAGTACTACCCAGTGACAGAAAACATTGGAAAGGTAAGCTCTCACAGCTGAAATGTAAGAAATCAACAGCAGTTGATTACCAATGGAAGCTACAGGAAAGGATGATTAATATAAACAGACTTTTTCCTGGGCTTCACAGCAACATTACATAAAGCAGTGCTATTTCAGGAGACTTTTATATTTTAATTTTGAAGAGTCCATAGGGTAACGGATTTTTTTTCTTCATCTTGTTTGATCTTTGATATTTAAGACCAACTTCTGTGTTTTGTTTATTTTTTCTTTGCATTGGAAAAAGAACATAAAGTGAGTGACAACACATAATCAGGGCTAATTGGTATTTTTCAGAGAGAAAAAAAAGAAAACACCTTTTATGATGAGCCAAATGCAAACATTTTACAAATAGGGTATCTTGCACCAAATAATCATGTCAGTAAAAAAAGTGGTTATGTTGCATGCATGAAAGTATTTGTTAGTTTCAGATTTAATCATAGCAAGTGGTTTTAATTTATATTTCCCTAAAATTTGGCTATTACACAAAGCAAGAACTTTAAAGGACTAAATGATTGTCTTTTCCCTGAAGGAAAGAAACTGAAAGTTGATTTCAGACTGCAAGGAGTAATAGAGACAAAGCATTTTAAATAAAAATAAATAAAGGGGGTAGGTAAACCATCCGGTGGCCAGCTTGTTTAATATAAGATGATTTAGTTTCCTTTAAAAAAAAATTTGCTATTTTTTTCACTCAAAAAATGATCAGGATGATGCAAGCTACCTATTCCTCCTTAAAATACTATCAGATATGTTGGGGTCTTCTTGTTGCACTTTTGCTAAGATCTGTGTTGTCGAAACAGGTGATGACAGCAGTACTATTTTGTGTTATTTTAGCCGTCACTAGCCTTCCTAGTATTTTTCACCACTCCCACTTGCTGGCAGTATATCATGGCACAGTTTCAACAGAATTCTACTATGAGCTGTGAGCTAACTGGGAAATGTCAACATGTAAAGCCATGTCTAGAATTAACCTGTCTTTAGCTGGGGCAAACTCCCACACTCTTTCTTCTCTCTCAAAACTTAATTACGGCAGAAGTGCAGCAGAAAGGAGTGGAGAGGGTTGGATGAGGAGAGGCTAGACACTTCTATAACCAAAAGGTAAGATAATCATGCAAAATCCACCATGAACATTTAACTATGGAACTAGAAAACAATACTGTTTGTCTCATCAGGGAACAAACTCTTCTAATTAAGAACCACATGGCCTTCTGAGTAAGAGTCTTGATCCCTCCAAAGTGAAAGGATCATGCCCTTCAGCTTATTGTGATGCATGCCACATCCTTTCCTCTGTGGAACATCTGACTCTAATTGAACAGCTATTGAGGTTCCTGCTGTGACATCCTAGAGGCATCATCACACTTTCAAGCATCAGCCTTGGCTGTGATCTGCCCCATGTCCCCTTTAATGACAAGAGGTCAACATTCTATCCCCTGGCCAAGTTACACACTATATGATGGCTCCTCTTAGTACTGCCCCATGCCTGTTGACCTTGAAAAATGACCAGCAGCCACAGGACAAATCGGCCAAGCTCCTGAAGGTCATGACCCCCATGTAACCTAATCAGCATCTCTAAATACTCTGTCAAGTTGAGAGTCATATACTAGGGGGACTTTGCTGCCCACATATCTGAAACCTTTCTCAGATAAGCAGATCCATAAAGATTTCTGTGGAAAGATCATAGAAACAAAAAAGAAATGTTCAAAACTTTTAAACATTTGAGAAAACAAAGAAGTAAAAGGTCATTTTCAGACTTTTAAAAAATCTATTAAAGCATTTCCTGGATTGTAAACAACAGAAAATTTCACTGAGAAAAGAACAGAGATCTAAAGATCTGGACTGTCTTCAATACAAGTGGTCTCTGACAATGCTAACAGCATCCCAGGAATCATAAAATGACATGAAAAAGATATCAGATGTTGTATCTTGAGGAGCTCACTTCTCATTTTGGCTATTTATCTTGTGTCCTCTCAAAAACTAATTTAACACCTCACTGTCAAGGAGAATAAATATAAATACTTCTCATTCTCTCTTGTGCTTATATAGTTTAGAGCTACTCATGCTGTTTTAGCACAAAACAAAACAATGTATTTCCAACCTAGTTTTGATTGAGGTTTCATTTAAATTCACTTTTTAACTATGGATAATGTAAATATGGGCTTCCCAGGTGGCATTTAGTGGTAAAGAACCAACCTGCCAATGTAGGAGACAGACGTAACAGATGCAGTTTTGATCCTTGGATCAGGAATATCTCCTGGAGGAGGGCATGGCAACCCACTCCAGTATTCTTGCCTGGAGAATCCCTTGGACAGAGGAGCCTGGTGGGCTACAGTCCATAGAGTCACACAGAGTGTAGTGACTTAGCATGCATGCACGCAATGTGAAGATGCTGATGAGTTGACCAAAATATTGAAAAAGATGCTATTCACTTGCAAGCCATGTGATGTACATTGTTGATTTTGTTTAACTAGTATAGATTTAAAGTTAAATTAGGTTTGATAAAATGGACACAGACCCTGATAAAATTATAGGAATTATTAAAATAAGTAGCTTATAACGACTGTCTTCTAACTGTTGACTTCCAGATCTATATTATAATATTTATTGACAGACTGGATCTCTCTAAGGCCCAGACTCAGCTTTTAAATTGCCTCCTGAGCCAGCTCCACCTAGATATCTCTGGAGCCCCCAAATCTCTATCTGACCAGAACACATTCTTCAGCTCTCTTCCCAGTCCACCATCAATCTGCTCTTCCTTTGACTTTCCCATATATTCTACATGCAGTAATTAAAATCAGAAACTGATCTTCATCCTAGATACCTTTACCTCTCATTTCCAAGCAGGCTTTAAGTCCTGGGATTTCTTTGACTTCTCTCAAATCTCTTCCCTTCTCTGCATTTCTACTGTCTTTACCAAATGCCAGGCCTTCATTATTTCTTGACTGGACTTTAACAACATCCTCTGCTATGGCTCTTTCTGCTTCAAGTTTCTCTTTACTCTTCATGCATTTCTAATGTTTCTATTCCATGACCTCAGTGGTTACCCACCACCCACAGGACGAAGACTCATCCAAACGCTATTTCTTTGTCTGGGACTTGGCCTATAACCTTCAACTCTCTCTCCTCAGTGGGCTTCCTGGTTTTGGCCCTAGAAAAGTAACTGCTGGTCCTGTTTGACCCTGGTCCTCTGAACATCAAGGGTTCGAATGCCCTGAGTTACTTGTCTGCCTTCTGAATGCCACTGGGGCAACTCCAAAGAGAGTGAATCCCATTCCCACAGTTCTGTGTTTATGCCTTGCTTCTTATAATTTTGTACATATCTATTTCTTTCCCCACCAAACTATGAGCTCCTAGAAAACAGAATCCATGTACTGCCCATATTTCTGTTTTAGCATCTATCACAATATATGGTGTATAGGAGGAAACTTAATAATGCTGAGTAGATAAATAAATGAACCAATCGAGCACTGAAAGATGCTTCAATTCTTGGATTCAAAGCTATATAAATAAGGCAGAAAATATAGAGGTAAACCAATGGTATTTGATAGTTCCCAATCAAACATTAGTGAAATACTATTTGTAAGGAAGAAAATAAAGTTTCCTTAATTAAGAAACATAATGCTAATTACATAAAAATCCAGGAGGTACCTTACATTTGTATTGTAACATTAGTAGAAAAGAGTAAAAACATTTACAGATAAAGGTTAAGTTTTAGGAAATCTGAATTTCATTTTCAGTCAACTACAACCTAAGGGCAAATTAAAGCTTCTCAACTGAAAAACTAAAAATTGGCATCATAATCCTATTACTTTTTTTTTTTTTTTTTACCATTTCATGATTAGGTGTTATCATCAAAGTCTGTGGCTTAGCATCACTTTTTGTGTATGAATACCTAAAGCGATCAAGGTATTAGGCCTCAGGAGAGGGACAAAGACTTCTTAAGTGACTATGATGCAGAAGTACACTCCCTAAAAAGGAATATAAAATGGAAAGCCCCATAAGTTCCTTAGCTCAGGCCAGCTTTCATATTGCATAAGATTTACTACAAAGATTGAGCTGAAAAAGTTGCAGAAAATCTTAACATCAGTATAGCAGATGTTAGACAATACTTTGAGCTCCAGATGTCCACAAACAGGCTTGTTACACTGAGTCAGACCCATGGGTCACCCATCCCAGAATCACATGTCTTTACAGAGATCAAGGGATGATTGTGGATACCATGATTTTCCTCCAAAATGCCAAACTCAACAAGATAAGCAAGTATTTCTCAAATATCCCCAGTTTCCTAAATAACTTATTGAAAAGCTGACATCCTGAAGCTGATTTAAATCCTTCCTGAAAAACAAAATTTACCACAGACTCCTGATCTGGACCGAGGGAATTGGCTGGACTTGAATCAGAATTGCTTTCAGAACTGCAAGATGAGAAAGTCCAACACAGAGGGCTTTAAAGGGATTTCATCAAGGGCATGGAAATACTGTCCACAATTCTGTGTAAATCTAGAGCCATTTTTAGAAATTATCTTCAATTTAATACAAATAAATTTCATACTTTCTCATTGTAAATGATCAGAAACCAATACAACATCGAATGTAGAAAAAATGCAGAAGCTATAACTTTGTCACACATCTTTATTACCTTTAAAAATAACCAATGAAAAACAGTAACACACACACACAAATCAAATGGGGGTAAAAAAGAGAGAAGTTGTAAAAGGAAAAGCGCACCAGATCCTTTTAAGCGTAAAACACATAAATTTTTCTTTTTCTCTTTTTTTTTAACAGCCCTCTTCTGTGGGAGAGGGTGTAGGGGGAGGTTTTATGTGATCAGTCAGAACTTCTAGATAGTAACTAAAACAGAGAGAAACGGACAGTAAAAAGAGTTAGCGTCCAACCATGGAAACCAAAACAGAATTCATGTTCTTCCCATTGCTCCTAGAAATATTCACCCTCAAAAGATAAGATAAATTTATTCTTATAACGTTGGATGCTATAGTTCTCTCTAAATCTTTTGAAACCAAAATTCTTTACCAAATCCACTTTGGCATCAGATAAAATACTTTAAACTGCTTCACAATGAGATTTAAACCTAATTCCATGCTAGGAATTAGGAAATTGCTTATTAGGTTATATCTTCATTAGGTTTGTTTATCCACATTTGAATATGATTTGTTTATGGAGTCATCTTTTTAGGTTAAAAACTCCTAATCCATCTTTAGAAGCACTGAATTATTTCTAGTACAATTTAATCTTTGTATGAATACTTGTTGAGAGGTATAGCAAATTGACATTGGGACAACATATTACACCAAAGTTAGAACTTCATAATGGCACTTTCTATGTCCAAAGCAATTTCTCTACCTCCTGAAATGAAGATGTTTCTCCTTGACATTCCTTTCACAGAATGGGAGAAATATATGTATGTGTACATATATACACATACATACATACATCAATACATACATATATATTAATACATATACACACATGTATATATATATATATATATATAAGCCCAAAGACTTGAAATATCATAGGGTCAAATTTTTTGTAATAATTCAGGAGAACAGATAGTAGGAATTTTGATTGAATCAGAGATATACACTCACTTGATTTGCAATCAAGATGTTTCCTTAATAAAGACCACAGACCACATTATTATATCACATATTTAAACACAAAGACAAATAATGGTGATGAATGAAGAAGTAAAGATCTTGCCAAATGAATTTCATTCTCTGTAAATGAAATTACACCACCATGAAAAGTTCTTATTCTGTATAGATGTCCTGAAGATATTTTGTTTTGTCAGTTCTCTAACCCCTTCTTTTCTGATTACTAATTTTAACTCTGGAAATCAGTCAAATAACTAGAAACAAATACACAAAATGCATCTGAAGAAGCAAGTTTAGAAGTTTTCATGTATTTGGCAAGTAAACCAGATAACCTTTCTTCTAGATACTGTGTTAATCTTAATTAACTTTGTTTCTAGTTACATTTATGGCAGGAAAAAAGTGTTCTTTAAACAATATATCTATCCTCTTACAGAGACACATGTGTGAAAAATCTATTGGTTCAGGTAAAATAATTCTTGGTATCAATTACAGCTTTATTTTCACAGAAAATTTAGAATTATAAAGCAGGCTCCCTGTAAAATTTTATGTTCACACACAGGTTATAGGAATGTGATATAATGTTTTAATATTGTAATTTAAGTCAGTTTAACCATGTTTATATTTACATAATTTTAAAATTATGGCAGGTTAAATATTCTTTATAATCAGGAAAGCTACCCTAATAGAATCTCTAAACAAACTAATGTAAATATTATTTGAGAGGCTCCCACAGGATGAGAAGGTATCATATATCTTAAAAAGATTTGGGCCATTCTTAAGGAGTGACTTCATCACACCTCCTTTAAGTGTCCCTGGAAGAAGTGCCCCAAGAGAGAGAAAAGATCAACATGTTTTATGTAGTAATGCTATACCAAATGAAAAATTTAGTATTTTACCTCTATTTTTCAATCTGGGTTTCAATTATAGTAGTTAAAAGTTACAAAAGTGGAAAAAGAGAAGCACTAGCAATTCCATAGCTCTAATGCGAAATATTATGGCACTTAACCCAAAAGGAATTCTAAAATTAACCAAAGTTATTTGCTCATTTTTGTTCAACAAATATGGTTACATACTACCTATGTATTAGGAAAACAAGTTATATTGATAATTACTGACTCATGATTTACAGTCAGTCATATGGGAAAGTAGATCTCTTTGCTTTCAACTGTTCCACAAAACAGCTTATAGACTTTTAGGTCTGATGCATTCTTAAAAATTGAGTTCACCTTTAAGGTTGTTCAGATAGTAACATACAAGCTAGAAACTGTAGCCTAGTGAATTTTGCCCTAGACTAACAGTGAATTGCCCTTGTTCTATGTGAAATTCACCTCGCCATAGTCTGGACCATACTCAAAGGAGACAACAGTGGTACTAATGATTTTTCCATTAAGGAGGGTGATATTTCATTTGTTCATTCAATGAACATACACTGAGCACTTCCTACATGCAAGGCACATACTGGGTTCTAAAGTTACAAAAGTAAATAGAATCCTTTACCCTCAGTGAAATGACAATATAGTAGAAAAAATTACAGTATGTTTATGGAAATTAACATGCTAATTCTTGTCCCGAAGATGCAAAATCTACATGAAAATGCAAAAGCTCAGAATAGCTAAGTCTGCTGTGATAAGACACAAAGTTAGAAGACTTATACTACCACATATCAAGATGTATGATAAAGCTATAGTAAGATAATGTGACACTGGCAAAAGAGTAAACAAATAGACCAATGGAATAGAATTTTAAAATCTACAAGTACATCTATGCATAGAGGATCACAGGATTTATAATTAATGTACCAGTGAAGAACTGTAAGGAAAAGAAGGTCTTTTCCATAAATGGTACTGGGACAATTGGATATCCACACAGGAAAAAAAAAAAAAGGAATCCTGATTCTTATAACACATTAAATACAAAAATCAACTCCAAATGGATTGGACATCTAAGCATCAAAAGTAAAACAATAAAACTTTAAAGGAAAACCATAGGAGATAATTTTCAGAAATTTGGGAGGGACATAAGATAAAACAAGTTACAGAAAATGTTATATAAGAAAGAATAAGTTAGGCTACATTAATTGTTACATAATTTTTACCAAAAGATTAATCATAAGAGTGAAAAAGAAAGTCACAAGGTGGGGGAAGATATTTGCAGAATGTGTATCAACAAAAAGCCAGGGGACAAAAAGACTTACAAGACTTACAAGTTATTTCATATAAACAAATACATGAAAAAGTTCTCTACTGTAATTATTCATCATGAAAATGCAAATTAGACCCACAATACACCCATCAGAATGGCTTAAAATGAATAAACACACACACAAACATTATCACATGTCATTGAGGATGTGGGACAAGTGAAGTTCCCATATATAGCTGGACTATTAACTGGTAAAACTAGTTTGGAAAACTGACAAGATCTGCTATGGCCAAATATGGACATGCTTTAAGACACAACAGTTCCATTCTAGGAATATTTCCAACAGGAAGATATATATTCACCAAATGCTGAGTATAAGAATGTTCATAAATGTAGCATCTTTAAATTAGACCATTAGGAGTAAAACAAATTATTTTATACTATAATACTACACTGCAATTAAAATGAATGAATGATAGCTATGTAAAACAAAATGGATAAATCTTCTAAACAGATTGAATTAAAGAATACAGACCCATACATACTGTATGAGTCCACTTCAGTAAAGTTCAAAAGAAGGCAAAACTAACCTAGGGTAGTATTAATAGCTTCTGGAATAGTGGACACCCTTTCTTGGGAGAAAGGAATGTCTTGGGGGAAAAGAGGGTACTTGTTGGGTGCTGATTATGTTCTGTGATATATAGGTGTGTTCACTTTGTGAAAGTTTTATTAGGCTAAATATTTATGATTTGTGCACTTCTTGTATGCACTATACTTTAAAAGTCACTTTAAAAAATTATAGTATGAAAACTTCCAATTCTGGCTGTGATTTTGGTCTCCCACTATAAACAAATGAACTTGCCCTCCTACCAAAAACAACAAGAAAACTGGACAAAATACAGGGCAGCTGTTTTTAGAAAATAGATCAGTAGCAGTGCAGGGCTGTTTTCCCTAAAAGAAGGGAAACAAATTATCTCTATGATTGCCTCTGCATTCCTCTTGGAAATAATTTCTAGACAGCAGTGTAGGAAGGGGCAATCTAACCAAAGTACAGTACTTTCTTCAATTGAGGACACAGAGATTAGAAGTCAGGAAGACCAAGGCAGCTCTAATGTGGAAGACAAAGCCACAGAGGAATCAGCTACGCAGTGAAAGAGCTCCGAAAATCTTCATGAGGGTCCATCCTGTTGCTATTTTTCTTTGCCAAATGTAGGATGAATATGGGCTTCTCTGGTAGATCAGCTGGTAAAGAATCCGCCTGCAATGTGGGAGACCTGGGTTCAATTCCTGGGTTTGGAAGATCCCCCTGGAGGAGGGCAGGGGTTCTGTCCCTGGGTTGGGAAGATCCCCTGGAGGAGGACATGGCAACCCACTCCAATATTCTTGCCTGGAGAATCCCCATGGACAGAGGAGCCTGGCGGGCTCCAGGCCATGGGGTCGCAAAAAGTCGGACACGACTCAGAGAGTTAACACTCAGCATAGCATGCATATATGCATAATAAAATTCTACGAGACCAAGCAAATTCCAATGAGGGAATTGGAGCTAAAATATTCTTAGAGCTCACATAGGGCTGGAAGATATTCACATGTTTTAAACAGCCAGAATGGAGAGATATCATTGAAAGCAGGAACATTGAGTACAGACTCCAGAAGGGTCACAACTTTGTAGCAGGGCTAAAATAGTGGTAAGATAAAAGATACTCTAGATCCATTCTAAGTAATTTAAAAGCAAGCTTTGAGAGAATCAAGATGATCCACAAGTAACTTAACTACTTGAAAAACAAACTAAAAACACTTTAATGGAGAACAGTGAAATCCAGACACTCAACAATATAACATTTACAATGTTCACTGTCCCATCAAAAATAACAAAGAGGCTGGAAAACATGACCCATATCCAGGAGAAAAATTAGTCCACAGAAACAGACCTAGGAATGACAGAGATGATGAAATGAGCAAAAATTTAAAGCAGTTATAATAAATACATCAAGGGTTTAAAGGAAAGCTATAAACTGTGTGTTTAAGAAGCACAAAAAATCTCAAGTAGGCTAAAGAAAAAATCATTCAAAGCTAAATTATATTCAAATTCCTGTAAAGCAATGAAAAAGAGAAAATCTTTATTTCAGCTGCCAAAAAAGACATTATATAAAGAAGAACAAAGATAAAAAATGATAGGAAAAAAAATGACAACCTAGCTTTCCACATCCAGAGAAAAACATCTTTAAAAAGCAAAAGTAAAGTAAATATTTTTTCCAAACAAAATTTTAGAGCATTCATTGCCTGCACCTCTTTGTACTATAAGAAATACTAATGAAGCCCTATAGGCAGGAAGAACATGATACCAGATAGAAATTTGGAACTCCACAAGGAAATGAGGAACATCAGAAATGATAAATGTGTGAGTAAATGTAAAATAATTTTTCTTATTTTTAAACTTTTAAAAAATAAATTTTAAAAACTTTCTTATTTCTTTAAACAACAGTAGACTGTTCAAATGTATTGTGGGGTTTACGCATGCATGCTAAGTCACTTCAGTCATGTCTGACTCTTTCCAACCCTATAGGCTGTAGCCCGCCAGGCTCCTGTGTCCATGGCAAGAAGACTGGAGTGGGCTGCCATGCCCGCCTCCAGAGGATCTTCCCAACCCAGAGACTGAACCCTCATCTCTGGCAGCTCCTGCATATCAGGTGTATTCTTTACCTCTGAGCCACGGGGGAGGCCCTGTGGGGTTTATAACAGATGCAGAATTAAGGGGCATGACAACAGCGCGAAGAACAGGGCACAAGAAGTGGAAACATTCTGTGGCGAGGTTCTTATGGAGTGTGGTGCAATATTAGTTGAAGGTGGACTAAATTAAGATAAAAAATACATGTTGTAAACCCTTAAGCAAGCACTTAAAAAATAAATTCGTAAACGTAGGATGCCTCTTTATTTTTCTGTGTCATGTTAATTTCTTTCATCAATGTATTAGAGTTTTCAGTATGCAAGGCTTTCACCTTTTTTGTTAAGTGTATTCATACGTAAAAAAAAGTTCATTCATATGTATTTTATTCTTTTAATGCTATTGTAAACGGGATTTTTTTCCTCAACGTCCTTTTCAAATTGTTCATTGTTAGTGTATAGAAATGCAACTGATTTTTATATGTTGATTTTGTATCCTGAAACTTGGCTAAATTTGTTTCTTAGTTCTAACAGTTTTGGGTAGAGTCTTTAGAGTTTGCTTATAAAAGATCATGTCAACTGAAAACAGAGATAATTTACTTCTATCTTTCAGATCTGGATGCCTTTTATTTCTTTTCCTTACTCTAGCTAGTATTATATGTAGTGAGTATCCTTGTTTTGTTTCTGATTTGGAGAAAAATCCTTCAGCTTTGCACAAGCTGTAGGCTTGTCATGTACTACCTTTATTATGTTGAAGGACATTCCTTCAATAACTAATTTGTTCATCATTTTTATCAAGAAGGGTATAAAATTTTGTCAAATGTATTTTCTGCATCTATTGAGGTGACTATATGATTTTTATCCTTCATTCTGTTAATGTGATGTATTATATTTACTGATTTGTGTATGTTAGGCCATTCTAGCATCCCAGGGATAAACTCTTCTTGATCATGATGTTTGATGCTTTCATTGTACTGTTGAATTTGGTTTGCTAGTATTTTGGTAAGGATTGTTTTATCTATATTCATCTGGAATATTGCTTGTAATCTTTTTTGTAACTGTCCTTATTTGACTTTGGATTGATTACAGAAATTAAGGAAGACACAAATAAATGGGATGACATCACAAGTTCATGAATTGGAAGACTTAATATTGTTAAAATGTCTATACCACTTGAAGTGATCAAAGAAAAAATTTGAAGCAATCTAAAATTTCAATGCTATTCCCAAACTCCCAATAATATTTTTTATAGAAATAGAAAAAAATTCTGAAATTTATGTGGAACAGCAAAAGATCCAGTGGTCTTTAGAAAGTGACCAAAACTGGAAGCACCATATATTCTGATTTCAAACTATTACAAAGTTATAGTAATGAAAAATTATGGTGTTGGCATAAAGACAGACATATAGACTAATGGAATAGAATAGAGTCAAGAAAGAAACCCATTCATATAACTTCAACAAAGGTGCCAAGAATATATGATTAGGAAAAGATAAGTTTCTTTAACAAATGGTATTGGAAAAACTGGATATCCAAATGCAAAAGGATGAAAGGGAACACTTATCTTACCATACACAAAAAATCAACTCAAAATAGATTACAGACTTAAATAAAAGACTTAAAATTATAAAACTCCTAGAAGAAAACATAGTGGAAAATCTTTATGACATTGATCTTGGCAATGACTTCACAAATATGACACCAAAAGTTCAGCAACAGAAGGCAAAAATAGTCAAATGGGACTAAAACAAACTGAAAAGTTTTTGCAGTCAAGGACCAGCAACAGACTGCAAGACAAGCTACAAAATGAGAGGAAACATTTGTAAACCATGTATCTGATAAGAGGTTAATTTCCAAAATACATAAGGAACTCATACAATTCAAGAACCAAAAAAAAAAAAAAAATTAACCCCCAATTTAAAAATGAGCAAAGGACTTTGAATAGGTATTTCTCCAAAGAAGATATGCAAATGGCCAGTAGGTATATGAAAAAGTGCTCAAAGTCACTAATCATGATGGGAATGCAAACCAAAACCATAGGGAGATATCACTTCCTACCTGTTAGAATGGCTATTATCAAAAAAAAAAAAAAAAGGTAAGTGTTGGCAAGACTGTAAAGGAACTAGATCCCTTATGTACTGTTGGTGGGAATATAAAATGGTGTAGCAGCTATGGAAAACAGTATGGAGGTTCATCGGAAAATTAAAAATAGAACTACCACATGATCCAGCAATCCCACTTCTGAGTGTATATCCACAAGAATGGGAATCAGGATCTCGAAGAGATTATCTGCACTCACATACTCATTCTACCATTATTCTCAATAGCCAAGAATATGCAAACAACCCAACAGTCCATCACGAGACAAATGAATAAAGAAATGCAGTACATATGTACAATAGAATATTATTCTGCCTTCAGAAAGAAGAAAATCTACCATTTGTGAGAACATGCATGGAACTGAAAGACATTATGATCAGTGAAACAAGTCAATCACCTAAGGAAAAATAGTGCATGATCCACTTATATGAAGCATGTAAAATAGTCAAGGTATCTAAAATATCTTAAAAAGCTATAGAAACAGAAAATACGTTGGTGGTTGTCAGGGAATGGGGGGTGAGGGAAGCAGGGTGTTGTTGTTCAGCGGGAATAAGGTTTCAATTTTGCTAGATGAAAAAGTTCTAGATATGTGCTAACTCTAACTCTAGTGCCTATAGTTAACAGTGTGGTATTGTGCACTCAGAAATTTGTTAATAGTGTCGATCTCATGTTAAGTGTTCTTACTACACACACACAAGGAAACTTTTGGAAGTTATGGATATATTTAATACCATGGTGATCATAGCATGGGTGTATGTATATGTCCAAACCCATCAAATTGTATACATTAAACATGTGTTTTATATCAATTAAAACCAAATAAAGCTATAAAAATAAAAATGAAAAGCTAATGAGGTGATAAAGATGATACAGTACAATAGTAAAAAATAATCCTAATGAAACAAGGATAGAGAGATATAGGAACAAATTAAACTGAAACAAAGAGAAAACAAGTAGAATAGTAATCTTCAACCCAATTACATCAATAATTACATCAAATGCAAAAGGTTTAAACTATTACATGGCAGATTTTATCCACTTAGAGTAAATTAAAATGTAAGCCCCAATTATATGCTGTCTGGTAGATTAACTTTAAACATAGTAACACTGATAGGCTAAAGAAACCAAAAAAGATATATTATGCAAACACTAATTATTACAAAAAATCAGAAATGACTATGTTAATAATATTGGACAATATAGACTTAAGAATATTATCAGAATAAAGAAAGACATTCTATAATGATAGAAGAGTCATCAAAAAACCCCATAGTAATCCTAAATGTGCATTCACCTAATAACAGAGCTTCAAAATACATGAAGCAATGACAGACAAAACTGAAAAAAGAAACAGACAAATTAAAAAATGTACTTGTTAGTTGAAGACAGGAAATCAGTAAGTATATTGGCGAGGTGAATATCATCAACCAACTTGACTGTACTAACATTTATAAACCCCTCCATTTCAACAACTGCAGGATATACAGTCTTTTAAGTGTATGAGAAACATTACTAAATGGCCTATTTGCTGGACCATAGAAACTAGTTTCAATAATTTTGATGAAATTGAAATAAAAAAGAGTATGTTCTCTGAGCAGGACTGAATTAAAATAAAAATGAGTGATTGATAAATATCCAGAAAATTCCTAAGTAGTTAGAATTAAAGAACACAATTCAAAATATGTCACAAAGAAGAAACCATAACAGAAATCAGAAATAAGAAATATTTTTAACTGAATGATAACAAAAACAGAATGTATCAAAACTTGACCTTGGGTAGGCAACAATTTCTTAGCTAGGACACACACACACCAGGTAACAAATTTAAACAAAGACATTTGAGGGAGAACAGAAGAAAACCCTTGGAAGAGGGAGAAGAAAGATTAAGTCAGTTGTGGTAAGTGGGACAGTAGGAGGGGACTTCTCAGAACTACCTAAGGATACAGATGGAGTAACATTTATCTTAAGGTGCCAAAAATAAAACCAAGCAGTCAGGTAAAAGAGAAAGCAGAGAGGGCAACATAGTAATGAAATGCATTAAGATTAGTACATGAAAGAGTACAGGCACCTGGCTGAGAACCGAGAGTGTGGACTTGGAAGAGATCGTGGCTTAGAACAGCGGCCCCTACCGTAGTTCAGACACTTTACTACACCGGTACTCATATGTTAAATATTTTGGACTACAGTCATAATGTTTGTGTAGTGCCCCCACCTACAAAAAGAAAAAAAAAAGTGAACTGTAAAGACTATCTGCTGCTTCCAACTAAATCTAAAGAGGATACTTGTATAGTAATTCCATATAACTGAAAAGTGATAATAACCAATCCCTTGTGGAATGTCTCAGTTCTCCAGTTTGACACATTAGAGAAGTCCCTAGGTTGTATTGACGCCACTAACAACTTTTTTTAAAAAGCATGTAAAATTATTGAATTAATAAGAATTAATTGTTGTTTAATTATTGAGTTGAATTATTATTAAATTATTATTATTGAATTAATTATTGTTTAATATTTTATACATTTGAATAAATTAGAAGATTTTCAATAGCTCTTTAGCCATATCAATCCAGAAACAGCCTGAACCTATTTTTTTTTTTATCACATATTTTCTCTTCCAAGGGTCATCTTTATGTCTGGAGGTCTAAAGATGGGTAGGTGAAAACAGAGGGCTTTCTTTCTATTTTATTTTCCTGGACAACATGAAGGAAATTGGCAATTCTGCAGCAAGGCTAGGAATTTCCCATTGGAGTCTGCGGCAACAGCATTCACTTGAAATGTTTGGCTGTGTCTCTGTTTTTATATAGATTCTGACGCTACCTCTAGCTAGATGATCAGGAAACAGGCAACTCTAGTAGCATGGAAAACCAGCCCAGGATACAATTTGTGTGGAGAAAAACTTTACCTTTTAAAACAAATTCTCTATATCCACAGTCGTTGTTCAGTCGCTAAGTTGTATCTGACTCTGGGACCCCAGGGACTGTAACCTGCCAGGCTCCTCGGCCCATGGGGGTTTTCTAGGCAAGGATACTGGAGTGGGTTGCCATATCCTTCTCCAATATCCTTGCCTAATCGTGGAAATAGCAACCAAAACTGACTTGAATCCAGCTTTGTGCCTGTCTCCAAAAATATTAATAATGAACTCTGTGGGGTCTGAAATCACAGATTCAACAGCTAGTAGCCTCAGGAGTGGTGTATGAGCAAATATTTGGTGAGGGAAATCTTCCTATTTTTTTTTTTATTGTGTAGAAACCAGTCTTCATTAGTAATTCTTGGGACCTAGCACAGAACTTGAGGCAATGGAAGCTAAGGTCCTAAAACACTGACTTCTTAATGACACCTCAGAGACCCAGAAGCATTAATGCTAACTTCCTAAAGCATCTAATCTTTCCCAGGGAGCAGTTTTCCCTCCTGATATAGTTTGCCTCATTATGACAACATCGAGTTGATACCCTTATCTTTAAAACAACTCAGAGTAATTCCTAAGTCCTGGAAACAGTCACAGCATAAGAATTTATAATAGTCACATGTGAAAAATAAACAGGTACTCCAAAGAGGACTAATTTACTTACGGAATAATGCCAGAAACATTAAACGTGATGGTTTTGCTTTTAAATAAAATGCAGTTAATTTGATTACTATTTATTTTATTTTTTGCCAGATTTCAATCAACTTTTATGGTAGGATTAAGCTTGTAAGTAGAGTGTTGTGTTTTTTAAAAAATAATGGAAGCACTTTTCCAAACTTCACCATGGTTAACTAATGGGAGGATAATGTTGTACATTATGGATCCGTGTTTATCCTCCAACGTATTTATCCACAATGCATGCGTGTTTAGGGTCTGGGTTAGAATGAGTAGGTATGTGTATTGCAGACTCTCATTAATTCATAACAGCTTAAATTGTGATTTTTATTTGGCATCCTACTGTGGAACCCAGTCGAGAATGCCGAACTACTCAGCTAAACATTTTCAAATCCGTGACTCTCCATCTGGTTATTCAATCAGAACAAAATCCCTGCAAAGAAAATCCTCTTCTTAAAATGTACCCCATTTTCCTGGCTAAGAATCATTTTGGAGAAATGTGAACAGTTTGCCCAGTTGTTCAAGGAGTTTATTTGCAGGAAAAACTAACACTATAAATATCAACAGCACTTAAATGGAAGTGAAGAAAGAATTCCCTCATCCTGCATAATGGCAGGTTTGTTAGAAGTAATTATACAGAGAAAATGGAAATGGAATTTATTATTTTGGAGCATTTTTTCAAAACATGAAGTCACCATGAAACAGTCTCATATGACTCCATTGACATATCAGGAGTAGCTATATTAGTATCATTATGTTTTATAAAAACTTCAAAGTAATGGTAATTTAGTACCTAACACCATGTAAGGCCTTCATGAAAAATAAAAACTGCTCTAAACAAGCAAGAATATTCTTGTAAGAGTAAGCAATTCTACCAAGCAAGATGCCTGGACACAGTGGCCTATAATAAATATTTGTCAAATGAATACCGAAATATTCCACTCACAGTTCATGGGACTTTTGTTCCTATTAAAATGGTAGAGGATTAGACTCCCACCTAAAGTAGCTAAAACAGAGCCTTTTATAGAGATATTCTGTTTTCAATGTGTTTTTCATTGCTTTAGTTCATTGACTATCCCTATCTTGGAGAAAAATGGGAAAAGTAAACATTGCAATTATTTTTTTTTTCTTCTTAAAAGGTAAGTCTGTTTCTAATTAGAGAATATTAGATAAAAGAAGATTTGGGGGGTGTGGCTATGGAAAAGTGATAGGAATTGTATAGGTTAGAATTAGCAGGCTTGGCTATCATGTTGAACAGAATAAACATCATGTAAACACAGGATGCTGGAAAACATTTTGTGTTTCTAAATAAAAAATGGTTCTGTAATTCCTTTACCATTAGAACAGAGGAAAAAAAATATTTAAGGGGAAATGGTGAAAGTCACCTTGATTCACTTAAGAACTATGACAAGAGGTTATAATATAGCTTTTCTCCAAGATGGCTAACCATGTATGTGTAACCATTACTTCTTTGGAAGTTGGAGTCAATTCTTCTATGCTCTTGAATCTCAGCTGGTCTATAACTACCATGATCAATAGAATATAACGATATATAACTTCTCAGATTAGGTTCTAAGAAGACTTGCAGCTCTCACTTGGCTTCTTGGAACAATCACTTCTGGGGGAAGCAACCACTCTGTAAGAAGTTCAGAGTACCATGCTGTGTAGAAGCCCAACACAGCCACGCACAGAGGCCTCTTGAGAGAGAAATTTCCAACCAGTCCTTACAGCCTGGAATCAGATATGCAAGTTAAGAAGCCTTCAGATGACTCTAGCCCTCCCTGCATCTAGCTGCACCCCAAGTGAGAAACACCTTGGTGAGTTTATGAAACCACTGCCAACAGAAGAAATATTAATAAATTGTTGTCTTAAGTCATTAAGTTCTGGCAAGCTAAAAAACACAGCATAAAACCACCAATAGTCAGGTTTTCAGCACATTTAACATTATTCTATTGTTGAACATTTAAAGAAACAGTGAGATTTTAGAATAAAGTGGGAACCAAACTAATGTTCACCTTTCCACAAGTTGCTAAAATCAGAAAACGAGTCATGTTAAACTCTCCCATTCTCTCAGGCCCCTCATCCAATCACCGAGTTCTCCAGTTTACCTTCCTAACATGACTTGATTCTATGTACTCCTCCTCATCCACATTGTCGTTGCCTTATATGACATTTGGACTTCTCGTCTAAATGACACAATATCACTTCCCTCAGACCCTCTAAACCCACTTCATAGCTAGCTATCTTTCACATTATTATCCTAATAATCTTTTTACAGCAAAGTCCTCTCATCTTTCTATCTAAAATCCTTCAATGGCTCTCAGTAAGAGTTACATGAATTTTAAATTCCTCAATCTAACACATGAGGGTCTTTATGTTCAGGCATCCTCCTGTCTCTCAAGTCTCATCCCCTACCATCTCCTCATATGTCCCTCCTATCATATTAAATCTCTTGTAGCCATCAGAGAGAGTTAGGTACCTCTGCACTGATTTACCCAAATGCTCTGCATTCTGCTCATAACATGCATCCCTCTGCTGTCTAACTCCTACTTGCTCTTTGAAATTCAGCTCAAAAATCACCTCTTTTTAGGAAGGTTTCCCTGAACTGGCCTATCTCATTTTTCTCATCATTTTGAATTTTTGTGGTTGTTTGTTATTAAACTTTTTATTTGGTATTGGAATATAGCTGATGAACAATTTGTGATAGTTTCAGGAGAAGAGCAAAGGGACTCAGCCATTTTGTCTATCTAATTTTGACATCTCTCCTTCAGACTCCCATGGACTCATTTGTTTTTCCACTTGTGAGTTCAGTGCACCTTGAGTTAATTTCCTGAGTCCCTTATTTAAAGCAAGAGAGACTGCGATGACACCTGACACATATCAGGCCTCAATAACACATTCCTAGAGGGAAATAAATGGGTTATTGAAAGCCATGATATTTTCATTTATGCAGTGAAAATCATAAATATCATTTCCAACTGTGAGTATAAAGCTGTTTCTCTGAGGAAGGGCACGCAATTCAAACTAGAGGCAAAGGAGAAGCTTGTCAGAGGTCACCATGACAAGTACGAGGATAATCCAGCAGATAGAGTGGAGAGAAAAGTATCTTAGCAGATGGATAAGCCTTCACAAAAATGTAGAAGTAGAGAGTTCAGGAAGCATACATAAATCAATGTGGTGAATGCTTCACACTCTGAATAGCAGAATGTGAGGCCGGTATGATGGTCAGAAGCCAGAAGACAGGAGGCTCTGAGAAGGACATTATACTGAACTGTGTAGGCAATGGGGAGTCATCACAAGATACAAACCAGAAAAGAAACACTTTGGGTTCTATGTTAGAAACTTAGTTGTGGGAAATTGTTTAAAGGAGGGATACAGAAAGGAGAGAGGTGTGGTTAAGAGTCTAATGCAGTAATTCAGATAAATTTAAAAGACATGGAATTGGGATTCACAAGGTTTGTTAACTGTATATAATGAGTGGCAACTAGAATGCTTCTCAGAATTTTGCTCTGTGTCATTCTGTGGTGGTGGCAAATTAAGCTAATTTTCAAGGATTTTTGAGAATTTTACCATGCATTTTGAGCTAATTAGAGACGTTTTGTAATATGAGACATGATATTTTGAAAGAGATGTTTCTGACACTAGTCTCCATTTGCTATGAAATAGCCAAGAAACAGAATTCCTTTGGATTATGCCATAGAGTCTCCATGTAATCCCAAAGAGTCATTAAACTTTCTGCACCCCAATCTGGCAAATTTTTCCATATAAGTAAGAAAAAATAATGCCTCCCAGATAACTCAATGAAACAATTTATAAGTAAATTTGTCTGTTTGGTGATTTCTGTTTCTAAAAGGCAAAATGAAATACAACCTCAATTTCCTCCTCTATTAAAAAATTTTTTTGAAGAGAAGGCTTAAATGATTTCAAATGGCCCTTTCAGCTCTAAGATCAATACCTCCATAAGTCAAAACACTTGGTTGGAGCTACATTCTACCCAGATCAGCAGCTGATCCTCAACAAGAACCAAGGGATTTATGGTGGAGGCAGGTTGTCCTATTTAGGCACTTCCTGCTGAGTAAAGTAGGACTTCCTTTTATTTGTCTTAATAGTCTGGTTCTTTATCGCGCTACTTTTTTTAATGAGGTGTTTTCGTTTAACAACTATTTGTTGAGTGCCTACTGTGTGCCAGGCACCACATTAGGTGCTAGAGAAACAAAACTAAATGGCACATGTTCCCTTTTGTTACATTTGTTAACTGTAAAGCATGTTCAAGCCAAAATCCATCAACTTCTAAAGTAATATTTATCATGTACACGGTCCTGCTCTAGGAACCGCGCCAGGCTACCCCATTAAACTTGATGGGCCTGAGAACAGTAAAACTATACACTGTACAATGTACTTATAGTATATTGTAAGGCAACAAGGTCCCCTGAGAAGGGAGGGCAGGGAAACTGAAAAATCATCATAAGTGCACTTGGAACTCAGAACATACACAAACGCCCTGACTACTTCATGACTCTATTTCTTTACCTATAAAATGGAGATAATAAGGCCTACTTCTAATATTCTTCACAGGATAAGGATTAAATAAGTAAAAGCACATTAAATACTTCAAGCCTTAAGAAAGAGCACTAAACAAATATTAGGTATTGTTATTTGGTAGCATTAGATAAAATTACATTAAAGTTAAAAGCCTACTGTAGTTATTCTAATGGAAGTTTAAATCCCAAAATGAAAGCAAGGTGAATTGACTAACTAAAATCAGGACACACCCCTAATCAGATATAGTTAAAAACTAAAATTAAAACTGCATGACTAATAAAAGATGGTTTCTTGCACAGGACAGAGCTTACAAGATGTTTACTTTGTGTCTATAAAGCTGGGGAGGAAAGCATGAGCCCTGCCGGGGTTGACCACTCTTGGATTTTAAAAATGAATCTTCAACTGGTGGCAGCTTTCAGAGAAACTCCTCATTGTTGGGGATCATGCATCCACTGAAGATTATGCTACCAGCTCTCCAATGACAAAACAGGGACACCTGCAGACCAGGGTATTTGATGAGTGTCAGCTTCAACAGCAGAACCAGTTGTTAATCTTGAAAGGTTGACTGTAATGGAAATCAGTTGTCTCTGCTCAAAAGCTTTACTTAGGTTTTGTTCTAAGGTTCTATTATAAAATATCTAGGCCCTAGGAGGTGTGTTAGTCGCTCAGCTGTGTCCGACTCTTTTGGGACCCAATGGACTGTAGGCTTTTCCGTTCATGGAATTCTCCAGCAGAAATACTGGAGTGGGTTGCCATTCCCATCTCCAGGGGATCTTCCCATCCCAGGGATCAAACCTGGGTGTCCTGCATTGCAGGCAGATTCTTTACCATCTGAGTCACCAGGCCCTAGAAGAAGACAATTTCTCATGAACATTTTTTGGTTAATACACCCAAAGCTAAGAACTTCCCACATGGCACTAGTGGTAAAGAACCCACTTGCCAGTGCAGGAGATGTAAGAGAGGCAGGTTCGCTCCCTGGGTTTGAAAGATCCCCTGGAGAAGGGAATGGCAACCCACTCCAGTATTCTTGCCTTCAAAATCCCATGGACAGAGGAGCCTGGCAGGCTACGGTCCATAGGGTTGCATAGAGTCGGACATGACTGAAGCGACTGAGCACGTAGCCAAAGCTAAGGTAGGCACTAATACCAACCAGAGAAGCTAAACTAATAAAACCTTCATCCATCTCCACATGAGAACTATCTTCAAGCTCAATAAGAGGAATCAGAATGCAGCTCAGTGCCCTTCTCAAGTCCCAAGATGGAAAGCTTCATGAATAGGGAAATAACGAACTTAGCAATACTACAGTATTTCTTTCTCTTTCTGCTTCTGTGCTCTAGATAAGAGGATAAAAGAGAGCAAAGTGGAGTTTCTTTTAACCTTACTCACAACAATTCTTTTTTTAGTTTCCTAAAGAGGAGATGAATAGAAGAGATGGGTGAGGAGACGTTTGGACCCTAAGATTTTAGCATCATTAGGTTCTCAATGCTAAGAATGGCTGAACGTTTAAAGCAAATCTTCAGAAATGGCTTTTGACTACAAGCTAGCTTTCCAGGAAAATAAATAAAGGGAAAATATTAGTTGGAAAAATACCAAAGTTTAACTAGATTTTTTCAAGCACCAAAAGAATATTTTTAAAATTCATATTTGTTTAAACCCAAATTGTTTTAAAAAGAGGCTCATTTGGATAAAAAGTGGAAATTACACTGCTATTAATCTTTAAGGAAATAAGTAGAGAACCACTGACTAAATCTCAGGCAAAACTATACCTTTTCTATTAAATATAATCCAGGGAACCTCACATACTTTATTTCAAATGTGAATAAATCTCTTAAGAAAGGTGACTCTCTAATAATTAAAGGATCTAAGCAAAGCAAGTCCACAAATTCTAGTGAGTTACATAACTTTCTGAGTAACACATTCTAGAGTCTTAAAATTCTTAGACTCAAATTCTCCCTTACAACAAATCTGTATCTGTTTTATCTTGGGAGATAAAAAATATTAAAAGTATAAAATCCCTTGGGAATTAACTCTTCGTCTATATTAAAGCTATAAATCACCAGCTACCAACCACTGACCAAAATTAATGACACTAGACCCTATGCCATTTCCACTTAACTTCTAATTCTCTAAGACCTACAAGGTGAAAAGAAGATACCACAATTTGGCTTTTAGTTTACAAAATACAATTGTTAAAACTCTCACTCTTGCTCTTTAATTAGATTTTACACAAACACACACACACACAGTAGAGGAGCTAAGATTTTGAAACTTTTTGTATACTTAATGTCTTTTATCCTCAAAACTTTAAGATTTATTTAACATTTATTATGTGGCTCAGTGGTAAAGAATCTGCCTGCAATCCAGGAAACACAGGCTGTATCCCTGGGTCAGGAAGATTCCCTGGAGAGGGAAATGGCAACCCATTCCAGTATTCTTGCCTGGGAAATCCCATGCACAGAGGAGCCCGGTGGGCTACAGTCCATTTGATCACAAAAGAGTTGGACACAGCTTAGTGACTAAACAACAACAAAAGCACCTCCTACATTTTCTTGGCACTATTTCCATCTACTAAGATGGAAAAAGCCTTGCTTTTTCGCTTTTATGAGCTTCATTCCACAAGATATTTCAAACAACATACCATACCTAGCACTATCCCTGACAAATGAATGAAACCCGGGTGGGCAGATTCTTTACCATCTGAGCAACAGGGAGGCCTGAATAAATAAATATCAGCAGCTAAAACCTCATGGTTCTCCCCTCTCTTTCTCCTGAGGGCTATCACCAAGACTCTAATCTATCAGCATATTTTAAATAGGGAAGATAATTCAAGAGATCCCAGAAGGCTCTCAATTCAGTCTAAAATCCATATTCTGCCACTGACACCTCCAAACAACTTTTCAGGATCCTAAAGTCTTGAAGTAGTGTAGACTTTCTAGCTGCCTACATAGTATTTCAAATGCTGTTCTTGCTAAGCACCTTAATGTTTCACAGATATCTCCTAACAGGATAATTCTGAATCATAATTAAATTTCAGTTCCTCACATCTTTCCATTTCAACTCATCCAGACACGGAGCAAACCGTTGCCAAACGGTGGGGGGTGGGACCTAAGGGAGAGTCTGACTTGAGAGGGCCCTCTGTTCCCCAACCCTGCCTCTAATATGGTAACTGTTTTCAAAGGATCCTCTCACCTGGACTATGTGAAAGATGATGCCTCTGTGCACACACTGATTTTCTTTCTTGGTTAGTCCTGAGAACTAAATTATTCTGTAGACACAAACAGGTTCATATGGGAGGCATCTAATATCTACATTCATTACAATGTCTTAGTGAAATAAATCCACATTACTTCATTATTGTCATTCTTTAATGTCTGATTGGTTAGAGGATTTAACTCCAAATTTCCTCACTGTGGGCTTCCCTCATAACTCAGTTGGTAAAGAATCTGCCTGCAATGCAGGAGGCCCTGGTTTGATTGCTGGGCTGGGGAATTTGCTGGAGAAGGATAGGCTACCCATGCCAGTATTCTTGGACTTCCCTTGTGGCTTAGCTGGTAAAGAATCTGCCTACAAAGCAGGAGACCTGGGTTCGATCCCTGGGTTGGGAAGATCCCCTGGAGAAAAGAAAGGCTACCCACTCCAGTATTCTGGTCTGGAGAATTCCATGGACTGTATAGTCCATGGCGTTGCAAAGAGTCAGATACGACGAAGAGACCTTCACTTTCTTTCCTCACTGCCACCCCCTGCAATATATCAGACTACAGTATATTTGAAATAGAATAAAGCACTATTTGCAAACCTAGCAAAGAAACCTGGAAGTAGCAGGGGGACACCCTTCAAGTACTATCAGAAAAAATGTGGTTTATATCTAATTCTGAGATTCTGCTCCCAACCACTCCCCTCCAAAAAGAGTAAGGTCGTAGATTTTTCATCTTTCTCATTTTTAAATTTCAGACTGTCTGTAAAATAATATTTTTAAGCTTTCCTTTTAAAAGGCAAATGCATTTAGATCCTTTGTTTTTAAAAGGACCACCTTAGAGAGTCCTAAGAGTTTAAAGAGTAGAATTCTGCCTGGATATTTCTTGGATTTATCCAGGATTTATCCAAGAATTTCTTGGATATCAAGAGAGAAACAATTTGTCTCTAAATGGTGGAATAGTAACTCTAGGGTAAATTATTCCACATTTCCTTCAGCTACTGGTACTGGGTTTTTATCTATGGGTACCATCAGTTTCGCAAACCTCAGGCCAACAATCACAGAAGTTGAGAGAAGCCCATCAGGGGAAATCAATCCTAGTCAGGCTTAAAGAAATCTTTAGCATCTACATTTCTTCCAAGCTGAATCACAAACAGTCCACACCCATCATGATCCCTCTTCAAATAATTTCTTCATTTACCTGTGTGGCATTTCCTGAAAGTAAGGAATGGGCTTGACTGGATGAGCTATTATCTCATTAGGATTTGTGAAGGACCAAGCAGACTGGAATGCTTTTCATGATCCCCCCCCTCCCATGTCCCGTCTCCATTTCCCATACCCTGGCCACCGTTTGTACTGTTTGCCTTTTCTCAGTTTCTGTGTTGCTCAAGGCAGATAGATAAGCCCTTTAAATGATTACTACCACCCTGCATTAGCTTCCAAAGCCTCTGACAATTTTTCCATGTTTGGGAACTGCTTTGTGATAGAAGTGTTGACAATGTAAGGTGATAACTCAATCACAGCCCAGAACTTCTCAGCATAAGTGGAAATCACCCAAAGACTCTCTGGGAATCTTTTCCTAAGGATTTTTAGCCATAGGTCTGTCCAAAGCACATGTGGAAGGCAAGATCTGTTTTTCTTGTTCTTTAATCAGCAGAAATACCAGGAATAGTAATAAAGGTATACATACGAGGCTTTTGGGGGGGGAGGTGTCAATATGATAGTTTTCACGTAACTTTCATTTTTTCCACTTTCTCCTTTTAGATTATCCAGAAGAAAATCATACAATTTCTCAGTCTGGTATCCTAGAAGAAATACAAACTTCGATTTTCATGTAGAAACAAAATAAATGCTTAAAGGAGGGGGAGATCAAAGCATAATGCTTCCCCTCCAACCTGCTGCATGTATTTTCATGCTGCCTGAAGTTCATTCATATCAGTGTAACTGGAGGTACAAGGACACAGGCAGAACTCTTTCTCTGGTACAACAAGGACAGATAGGTATTACATTTCAGCTTGAGAGACCAAAAAAAAAAAAAAAGGGCAGGGAGAATTTGCTAAATATTTGCTTCCTTCTCAGAGCACTGCGAAGTTTTCTTTCGCTAGTTGATTGAATGCCTGTTGCTGAACAAAATCCTGCAGTTGCACTGTAAAAACCACTGTGTCCGAGTAAATGGATGGATGCTGGAGGCACACTATCCCACCTTGCCGCACATCATCCCACAGTGCGTGGGGCTCCTAGGAAGAACAGGGCCACCAAAGAGCCCCCCACCCCCGAGGAGTGGTATTCCCACTTGAGCTAATTTGGAGTGGACAGGTGTGGAGAGTAGGAAAAAATAAAGGAAACCATGTCAACTTAATTTTGAATCATGAAGAAAACAAACAGAAAACAAATGACAGAGTAATGGGGCAGAGAGAGGACAGACTATCATAGATAAAGCACTCTATTAAATGGAAAAAGAGCCAGTCATGCAAAGAGCCAGAGGAGCAATCTGGGCAGAGAGCAAAGCAAACGCAACGGCCATGAGGTCAGAAAGAACAGAAAACTCATGGCACAGAGGAAAAAGACTTTTTCTTGTTGTTTTAATGGTTGAGTTTCTAATGCATGGTCAAGAAATAAAACTATATGCTAACCAAGCATGGGTTAACTAACATGTTTACGTTTAAAATCAACCTATTATTTCAGACATTTTCTGGAGAGAACACTTTATTATTATTATTATTTTAATTTATTTTTTTCCCAGGGACCAGTTATGTCTGGCTTGTTGTTTCCTTTGAGAGCCCAGGAAACTGCTCTGATGAGGCCTAAGCAGTCTATACTTCTACTCCTGATTTACAAACACCCCTGAAAACATGTTGTTAAGCTGTATATATAGGTCTGACTGTCAAATTGTTTTTTTTCTTTTTACTTTATCTTTCGTACAGAAGCCTTCTCCTGGCAACACCTAGAAGCTGATTTAAAGATGGATGGCAACAAATCAGATCTTCATGCACAGGGTAGATGGTGCCCTGGGCTTTAACCAAGATTCCACAGGAGTCTATTGATGTAGGACTCTAATTAGCCAGGTTTACTTCAGATGACACATCTCTTCACAAGGGCAAGACCACCTTGTTTGTGCGTTGGGGCAAAGTACTTTATTGGAGACTGTCAGACTCTGGATAGCGTTAGAGGAGCAGAGGGTTGGATCCCCGGCATCTCTGTGTCATCATCCCCTTCTACTCTGCATCTTACTCAACATTTGTCTAAAGTTGGGATCACACTGGCTTTCTTCTGCTTGATTGATTTTTATTTTTCAATACATAATAATAAATGATTGCCAACAATCAATGGGATCATTGCACAGCCAATCCAATTTAATCACAAAGATCACATCTGGTTATTTTACTCATTTTAATGATCAAACAGGATCAACCATGAAGAAATTTTTGGCTCTTTAAGCAATCAGTTAATCTCATAAACTTCTAAACAAGAACCTGATGAAAAACAGTCAAGTTGGGTTGTGTATATATATAATATACACACACACACACATATACATATGTATATATATACATATATAGATGGCTTATATGATGAGTAAAACAAATTTATTTAAAAATAAATTTATTTCTTTCACTGCATCATGGAAATAGATCAACCTATATTATATTCAGATTTAATGTTCTTGTGCTTAGATAATAATAGATTCGTTCACTACTTTTAGCTTTCTAAAGTTTTATGTAAACCAAATTTTTGCAAATCTAATCATGTTTTAAATACATTAACAGAATTTACTACTTAAATTATGAATCTGTGTATAATCAATGAAATTCCCTCAAACACATCTCTTGTGTAGAGGTGGAATTTCATATAACAGAGTTTGCTTAATAGTGAGTTTGGTTGCAAAATTCTGTTTCCCAGATAACTTGTAACAAATTTTTAGTATATCTAAATTTGTCAGATTCATTTATGGAAAAACATAAGAAAACCATGTTTCTGTGTTTCAAAGAAGTGAAGGAGGGCGGCTTGTTTCTTCCTAAACCAGTAAGTTGGATCCAAAGGGGGAAAATGTAAATATGAATTCTCTATCAAGCACATTTCCTTCTGTGAGGGGTTTCATGGCAATATGATTGAAAAGAATATATTCACGTACATTGCTTGTTACGACAGCATTTGTTAAGTGGTTCTGTCAAGTAAACATGACTTATGCCCCTCTTTCTCATCTCCATAATCTTCTTGTTGTCCACCTAAATCTTCCTGACATACCATCACCAGGTTACCTGAGCTTTGTCAGATCTTTCAGAACCAATCGAGTCTCTCTCCTTTCTCTTACTTTCACAATAATCTGCCTCCCATTGTTGTATGTGAAGAAGAAGCTGTTTTAAGAAAATGTACTTTATAGCAAATAGATTAATAGGTTCCTCAAGGGGGAAATAGTCAGTGTTTACATACACACATAAATAAGTTGTATACGTACAGCTTTGCTTATGGATTTAGCAAAAGGGAAAAAACAGATTTAGAAGACACAGGGAAATTTAAAGGATCAACCACTGTTAGCAACACTTACCTAGAATTGGAAATGAATGAACAGAAAACATGGACACTTTTAGTGACTAAGAATGTAAACTGTAAGAAATAAGGAAATCTTGTTTCTGATTATTGTGTTTTCTTTTTTATGCCTAGTATCATTTTGTACTTCAGAGTTTCCTAAAGAAATCTGGATCATCTACAGTAGCTCTCCACAGGGCACAGAAGCAGACTTTAAAAATCACCTTAGCTCTGTAGATACCTACCTTCCCACATGGTTTTATAAAAAGAGAATCGAACAGGAAATTTTTAAATGTATACTCAAAAATATTTATTGTAAAAGTTTCATAATTATACTTAAATTCAGCCAACTTTAAAAAAAACTAACCTTGGCAGTCTCTTTGAATGAATATATTAAAACATATTTTCCCATATAACTAATGAAAAAGAACAGAAAAAATGCATTCAAAACCACTGACATTTTTTTCATTTGGTTTCTTCCAAATTTAAAATGATGAAACTGCCATGATTTCAAGTTTTTAGTAAAATTTTCTCTCAGATTAAAAGAAGAAATACACGAATCTGAATGTAGGTTTTTTTTTTTTTTTAAACGGTTGAGTTATAAACCAAAACTCCTAAAAATAGGAGTTTATGGTGGAAATGACAGTATTTTAACTATAAAGGCATGAGTGGTGTCCTTTTACAGACGCCTAAATCAAACACAGAAAAAAGTGCTGGGTTGCCAGGACATTCGGTGCACTTTCCTTTAATTGCCATATATAGTTAATAGCCTGACCTTTTTTTTTTTTTTAAGAAAATAAATTGCAAAGATGGAAGCAACTCAATTACATAATATCTTCCCATGCAACATATCAAATACAATGAATTTAATCATTCTGTGGTCTGGGTTGAATTCAACACTGAAATCTTTTATCGAACTTCACAGGAACAAAGAACTTCAAACTTACAGATGACCATGTTTGAAGTTGGATAGGACGTTGACCATACTATGATTGTCTGATACTAAAAAAGGACACAATACAGTATTCCAACCAGGATTTGGGCTGATCTGAGAAACTCAAGAAAAGTACTGTGAAAGAATTAGAGATGTAGAATAACTGGATAGGACATTTGATCTTGCTTCTGAGACTGAACTTAGGAACCTCTGTTTCAGATTAAACAGTATTTCATTGCTTTTCTTTTCCTTTTTTTCTTGTCACAAAAGTACTTCTACAGATTAAAAGAAACAATCAGAATGGAGAAACAGAATTATGCAGGATGTATTACACCTACATAGGTCCGGAAGCTTCCTGATATTTGAATAAATCAAGCTTTACTCAAAATATTGATACTAAGCAGTATCAAACCAAACTCTGGGATCACGCAGTGGTCTTTTCTACAATGTGTGTGATGAGTAACAGCAGTGATCCTATCCTATAATATACCATAAAACGGGGTAAAAATCATCTCACATTTTAAAACTGCAACTGCCCCATTAACCTAAATACACAGTGTAGGCAGTCAGCATTTTATGGTTTTCATTATTTTCAAACATTATGTTGCAAAAAATTGCACAGCGAATGTTTTGACTATATATTTGACATTTAGAAAAAATAAGAATGATGGCAACAATAGTATTGACTATAGCTTTAACTTACATTATCAAGGTAACTACATCAAATAAATTTGAAATTAATGTAATTTTGATATAAATCTTGAATCATATAGTTTCCAACATTTAAATAAATATTGTCACCACATTAATTTGCATTTTATAGATAACCAGTGAGGAATTATACTCAATATTTTATAATAACCTATAACAGAAAAGAACCTGAAAAAAAAGTGTATGTGCATATATATATATACAGACACACATATATAATACTGAATCATTTTGTTATACACCTGAAACTAATACAACACTATAAATCAACTATATTTCAATAAAAAATAAAATTTTTTAAAATGTGCACTTTTGAAAAAAAATAAAAAATAAAAATGTGCACTTTTGATATTTTCTAGATAGAAGATCTGTGGTATATATTTAGTTACGGCATGGAATTTTTTATTGTGCTTCCTTCCATAGCTTAGGATATGCAAAATTAAATATAACTATGCTTTTGTTCATAGAATAATTTTTACATTCTATTATTACAGTTGCTAGTTATTGAAAAATTCAAGGTTTTCATTTTTAAAAATTAATTAAAAAATAATGAAATCTATGATGGTAGGTGAACAATAATGTGCTTAAATACATAATTTTAAAGCTTGTTACATACATAGACTTCTTTAGAAGAATGAGTGTAAATATGGTGTTATCTTCATTCTGAATGTGTAAGAATTACTTCAAATAAATTTTATACATGTAATTGGATGAAAGAAAACAAATGACACATTAAATTACACACACAACATTGAGAGAGGAATAACTGTAGCAAATTAAAAACAACTACTTGAATAACAAAACCAGTGAGCATCTAAAATTTTATTTTTATTACTTTAGATATATACCACCCCACTTTAAAATTATTTATATTATATGATTGCTTAGTTTTAAATTATATTTACTATTATTTATTCTCCCACAAATAATACTGAGCTTGTAAGCAAGAGCTCAGACTAAAAATAGAAGATCTTGCTGTTGGTATCAACTTAAATTCATCGTACCTTGAATAATTTTTGAAAGTGAAATCTTAGGGCTTAGAAAACCAACCTAATGAGACTCTTTTTGATTCAATTTAGTCAAAATTACCTAAACCAAACCAACCAAACAAGAGTACACCATACATGCAAAACCCACGTTATTCAGGAGTCTGGAGCATTAGCTGAAATCACCAGAAATGAACACAGCAGGCTGCGGGGCTGTGCTGGCACCTAGTGGAGAAGGCAGCAGAGGAGCCCTTTACCCGGCTGAGAAAAGAACACGTTTTAGTTATTTCAATCTACACCTTCTATCACACACCTCTGAAAAGAAGACAAGTGACAAGTATCTGGGGTAATTCAACTTAAGTATACGGCCGAAAGCTACAATTTTCATTTTCTGCGAGGACTAAAAAAATTTTGGAGAGGTGGGATGGAAGCAAGGAATATGACTAGCTGTGGTGAAAAATATAACATAGTAAAAACAAGGATTGTGCAATTTTCTTCTCCCTTGATAAATTCTGCCAAACCTGGTCACACTAGTCTATTCTCTGTCAAGCAAAGAATTTTTATGAACTCAAGTGACAGGCTGTTTGTGAAGTTCGGTCTGTATTTGGGACATAAGTCACCAAACACTACTTAACATTAAATGTGGAATTTTCAAATGTCAGTATTACATGCAGAGTTATAATTATTTTTCCTTCTCAGCATGTTTAGGGGAAGGACATATTTAAAGTTGAGCCCTACCTTCTCTTATGTTTTGGAACTAGGGTACGGTATGTTTCTGGTAGAGAACTTCTGCGTTAGAAAGCAATGTGCTCCCCAATCCAATGCAAGCAAGTAAAGGCAGAATTCCTAAAACTTACGGGGGAGTGTCATACATCAATTAAGTTCCCCAAGTGAATCAACGATCTCTTCCAGTTGGGAGATTCTATGATTTCCAAAAGGAAAAGTTTTCTTATATTTTTCTACACTAGGAAATTTATTTTAGTTCACTGTCTCTATCAGTATTCCAAGGACTGCATTGATCTCCTTATTTTTTGTTATTCTTGGAATGGTTGGTAATTATTTTATGATGAAGACAAAGAAGGATCAAATCATACTAAAGTCAAATCAAGACTGATCTTACTGTAGGTGAGGAGTCAACTTTTTCATAACTGCATAACTTAGGTTACTAAAGCACAAGTACTCCATGATTTACTCCAGATCCACTTTGCTTTATCAAGCAGCTACACTGTTTTGTGAAAGTCACTCAGTCATGTCTGACTCTTTGCAACCCCAAGGATTATACAGTCCATGGAATTCTCCAGGCCAGAAAATTGGAGTGGGTAGCCTTTCCCTTCTTCAGGGGATCTTCCCAACCCAGGGATCACACCCAGGTCTCTCACATTGCAGGTGGATTCTTTACCAGCTGAGCCACAAGGGAAGCCCTTGTTTTATCCTGTTTAAGGAAGCTAGTTTAATTTTTAACTAATACATTATGAGAGGGATTTACATACACAGTCTTTCTTCTTAATAACCTTTTCCCCTCATTTTTAAATCATGGAGAGCAACCCGTTTCATCCTGTTGTATTAACCTGATGACATCTTGCACCTAATCAGGTGCTAAGACTTACCCTATATTACTGTATTGATGCTCAACTTTAAAAACTGATACTTTGGCTAACATAATTGGTTTGTCTGATATCATGTCTTAGACACCTAGAAGTTTGTTTCAGAGGAACTATTCTGTGTATCACACTATTGGAGGGTTGGTACTGCCCTGGCATTCTCTGCCTTGCTGCAACACTAGAGAGAACAGGATCAGTGACCCCTTGTGACTCTGGTTCTCCTGAAATTGCAGGGAACTGCCGGACAATCCACATTCAGGGCAGCATTACTCCCCTGGCCCCATACAACAGATATACTACCTAACCATCAGGTCAGGGTGGTTTCTCAAAACATAGGACAGGACTCATGTCCTGGACCACACGACTTGGCCTTCTAGTGAGCAAGTGTCCTTTGGCTGACTAGGAAACCTCTTCGCAACAAATGGGATTAATTGATTGAGAAAATAAATAGTCACTGACTTTTTATACAAAGTTTGATATGATCACCACTAAATATATGAGAAAAATAAGAAATTCATTGGAAATTTTTTGCAGGTAGGCACAAGTTTATTGGTGGAGCTACAGTAGAGTTCTCCTTCTCTCTGGGATAACCAAGGGCACAGCGCCAACAGGGGAATGGACAGACAGACCCCAAACGGATACATGGATGGTCAAGTTCACTGGCGAGGGAAAGTTTCCTGTGAAGGACACTCCAATTCCCTTTGAAATTCTAAATTCAACCTCTTCCCTAACCCTGCTCCAGTCACATCACAGAACCATGGTCTTGTGGCCATCTCTGTACTTTTTCAGGTGACTTTGCCTAAGAGTGACCAGAGGTCCCCAGAGATCAGTTATCAGGATCATGTCCTGAAGCCTGTCCACATTTGGGATCTTGGCCCAGCTGTGTGACAAGGACAAGGCTGAAAGATCAAGAGCCTGCCATGAATGTGAGGGAAGGATATGGGGACAAGTAGTAGAAAAAAAGCAATAGCCACAGTGGGTGCAGATAGGCTGTCATAGAAATTCAGAGGGAGGGACCTGCTCCAGCTAAGGAGGGGATTTGGGGAAGATGGTATCAAGGAAGACTTCCTGAAGGAGGTGGCTGAGATGTGAGATATGGTTAGGACTTGGGAAACCATCATGGTGGAGAAGAGCACACTTTGTATGAAGCTACATGGCAGATGGTGACAGGATTTTTTTTCTCTCTTAGACAGACAGCCTGAGGAGAAAGCCATCTGTTCCAACATCAGAAGGGTGGGGCTCCCAGCAGCCCGCCCGGACACAGGCATGGACAAGTGACTACGACCGCCCTAGTTAATCCACAAGAAAACCACTGCATATTGGTAACGTATTTCTAAGCCACTGAGTTGACCGGTGACCTCAACAGCAATGATAAATTCCATCTTTCTCTCTTTCTCCCAGCCTATTCCATCTCCTATCATTTTCAAGTATAATGAACATTACTTCAGAAGCCAAAACAGAGAACCAATACTGAGTGCCCTAAAATGAGGTCCATTGCCTGCAGCTGATTATCCCATCGTTGTTCATTTCTGTTGTGTGAATCAATTCTAATTTTCAAACTGAAATGCATCATGCTTTGTCATCATTTTGTCCTTTCCATAAAAGCCCTGGAATAATTGTTAAGAACATGCCAAATCATGTTTGTTTCTCCAGATTCCTTTCTCCAGGAGTACCCTTCCCAGCCAACCTTCTTAGGACAACCAAAATCAAACCAAATAATAAAACTTCTCCCCTCTGATCCAGATTGCTATTTTTAGTTTTTAAGGACTACATGTGAGTGTAAGAGGAGGTGGTTATTCATTCTGCCTCTAAAATGTTCTCATAATCATCTCAAAACTACTGGGTAATGAGGACAGTTATCTTTATTTAAAGAAGAAAGTGAAACTTTGAAGTTAAGAATATTACTACAAAAAGAAGTAGAAATGTGAATTAGTACCATGTACTCAAGTGATAATATCTCATTTTTAGCCTGTTCAAAACAAACTTCAACCATATGACTCAGTGAATCCGCTTCTGGGCACAGGACCCAAAGAACTGAAAGCATGGAGTAGAAGAAATACTTCTGTACCCGTGTTCACAGCTGCACTATTCACAACAGCCAAGAGGTAGAAACAACCCACCTGTTCATCAACAGATGAATGGATGAACAAAAGGTGGTATATACATACAATAGACTCTTATCCAGCCTTAAAATGGGGAAGGAAATGGCCACTCACTCCCGTATTCTTGAGAGAATCCTATGGACAGAGGAGCCTGGTGGGCTGCTGTCCATAGGGTCGCCCAGAGTCAGACATGACTGAAGCGACCTAGCGTGCATGCATTCGTTGGAGAAGGCAATGGCAACCCACTCCAGTGTTCTTGCCTGGAGAATCCCAGGGACAGAGGAGCCTAGTGGGCTGCCGTCTATGGGGTCACACAGAGTTGGACACGACCGAAGTGACTTAGCAGCAGCAGCAGCAGCCTTAAAAAGGAAGGAAATTCTGACACATGCTACAACATGGATAAACTTTGAGGACACTACACTAAATGAAACAAGCCAGGCAAAAAAGGACAAACGATGAACGATTCCACTTATATGAGGTACCTAGAGTAGTTCAATTCCTAGAGATAGAAAGCAGAATGATGGTTGCCCAGAGCTGGGAGGAGGGGAATGAATGAGGAATAACTATTTAATGCACACAGAGTCTCAATTTTATAAGACAAGAAAAATTTTAGAGATGAATGGTAGTGATGATTGCAAAAGTGTGAATATATTAATACTTAATGCTACTGAACTGTACATGTAAACATGGCTGAGATGGCAAATTTTATGTTATGTATTTTATCATAGTGAAGAACATACCTAAATTTTAAAATCTGGCTGGCAAAAAAAATTTCACCATTCAAACTCGAGAAGTTTGAACATATGTATGTAAGCAACCTAGCCATACACTCTCTACTCCTGTGATATATGCATGCTGAGAGTGATGATGCTCAAGCTTCTGTGAGTACAAGATAAAGGCATCAGACAAATGATCAAACATCTCAAGAATGTTGTGAATAAACAGATAATACTAGATTCAGAACAAGAAATAAAGAGAATGATGTTATTATTATAAGCAATATATTTATTATTATAAATAAATATAATTATTATTATAAATAATTATAAATAACTCAATGAAACACATTTGCAAATGCCAGTTTACTCCTGTGTTTCACATTGTACTAATATAGTAAAAGTTTATTATTAAAATACAATGTTAAAATCTTTGGCAACTCTAAAACTGTAGTGCATTCAAGAATTAAGTCCTCTCCCTTCTAAATTCTGTATTTACTAAAGCTATTAAATAAGTGTTAGTCACTTAGTCGTGTCCGACTCTTTGCGACCCCATGGACTGTAACCCACCAGGATCCTCTGTCCATGGAATTCTCCAGGCAAGAATACTGGATGTGGTAGCCATTCCCTTCTCCAGGGGATCTTCCAGACCCAGGGATTGAACCTGGGTCTCCTGCATTGCAGGCAGATTTTTTCCTGTCCAAGCCACCAGGGAAGCCCTTTACTAGCCATTAGCTCTTATCAAAGCAAAAGAAAGAAGCGTGTGTGGTTACTTTAAATGTAATTCATTGAATTTAACTATGCATACCATAAATAAACTCATATTTTGTCAGTTATTAATGCCAATAAATATATAGGCTCATAGGTAAATAACAGCAATGGTAATTCTAACAAAAGCTGAGTGTCTGCATTTTTAAATCTTTCAATAACATTAACATGTGCCTCCTTAAACTTCTATGTTATACATGCATCTGCCTGTCTGATACAATCAGCATTAAGAAAAAGACCTGCTAAATACCGAGTAAGTGAAATTTTTCTTCCATAAATCATGACTTCAAATGTGTTGTCACAATTCTCAAAAGTCCAATTAATTAAAATCCAAGTAACAGTTGGTTTTGCTCAACAACTGCCCGGCCCAGCAGTCCTCTGAAAGATGGCCACCCCTATAATCTTACTAATACCTCTAGGCTGTCAGCGTGTCATGGCCTGAGCATGAAATCTAACTTGACAGATAATGGAAATGAGCTATTAACACAAACCAACCTATGCTCAGACCATGTTTTAGTATTTTATATGTGTTTATTTGGCATAACATTACAACTTTTCTCCAGACTGTCTTGGAGCAAACCCATTCTGGAAACTATTTCTCTTTTGTAAAAAATTTTTTGATACTGAGAAGTTTCTTAATTCTATATCCTCCAACCCTCCTCACTCTACCCGACATGTTCAGCAAAAGTTTCTAAAAGTTATTTAGCTCTCTAATCTTTAGGCTGTTTTAACTCTGGCCTTTTGAAACAGCCCATAAGTGATAATGAAATGCATAAAGGAATGAGAGAGAGAATCCAATTACATCTACCTGCATAGCTCAGCTGCACACCAAGTAACAATAAACAGGCATTCTTAAGTCACAGCATTTCACTGGAAATGGGGCAGAACTTGTGTATTTTAACAACTTTTTACAACTAGCAACCACTATAGCATTTATTTTACTTTCTCAAAGAAAACCAGAGAAGGTTCATAATTTAAACTAAAGGGTCTTTCAGCCTTGAAGACAAAAAGCACTTCTGCTTAGCACCTGAGTAATAATGTGAGATGTGTACAGGTGAATTAAGAAGACTAGACTCAAAGATAGTTTGTCTTTGGTCAGTCTGAAGCACATGACTCCTTTCCAGCCCTGCAATCATTTATTATCCAGCAAAGAAAAGCTGGGTTTTTGCTCCATAAACACAGTGGTGGTCCTCAGCTTATAATGATTTACCATGTCTGCTCTGAAATGCATGACACAGACTGTTCCAGAAAGGTCTCTCTCATATACAGACACACACATCTGACGGTATTTCAGGTCTGATTTACTTTTGTGCCACTAAAGCCAGAGTTTTGGTCACCTGCACACATTTTCCCTCTCAAATGTGACACTCAAAACAAATTTTAGGGTGTACTTTATTTTAAGCGATATATATGTGAACATACACAGCAAAAGCATCTCAGGTTTTATGGGTTAGTAACCTGAGATTCATTTTTCCTTTTAGAAGGGACTATTTTTAAGACTTAGAAGTACTGCACCCAAAACACATTTTAGGCATTACTCTATTTTAAATGATGTGTATGTGGAAATAAATAGCAAATGCTTCTCAGGGAACATTGGATTAGTAACTAGATATTTATTTTTCCTCTAGGAAGGGACCATCATTACTCTAAAGTATGAATATTTTATAAGAGCACAGAAAAATATATAGTATTAATAAGAAGGAGCTTTAACTCTGATGGAAGTTTGGACACATTGCTTTAGAAATGCCTGTTTCTAAGTGTGCAATTATGACTTTAAATCTACATCATACATACATTCAACTATATACACAGTTATAAGTACTGCCTTATGTATGACATATGTAGGTGTGTAGAATATCTAAGTCATAGGCTCCAGTTTGTTAAAATCGCCACCCTAATTAGTTGGTATAATAATACAAGTCAGAAAACACTAATTTTTTAAAATTTGCTATATACATGTAGATTTATATACTTTCCGAAGATATTTACAGAAGCACGAGTTCTGACGCTAAATTAGAATATAAATGGATTCAGTTAGGCTTGTCATCCTCAGCAGGGGTAAGTTACAAACCCAACACAGAGTCTGGCACAAATAACAAGTCTGCACTCAAAGAAAACTATTCCATGGTGAAAAACAGAAAAGAGGCAGGAGAAAAACCTAGTAAGCAATAATTTAATGAAAACCTCCTTGAAAATAATGGCGGTAACTAGACACCTACAAGTATATAATAAAACAACAAATACTGAGAAGCAGAGAAAGTTACTCTCTGGTACCGAAAATGATAAAAAGTTTGTCTTCCTAATGCTCTGAGTCTAAAGCTGTGTAGTCAAATATGAGAGCCACTAGGCCTAAATGGCAACTGAGCATGTGAAATATGGCTAGTCTGAGCTGAGATGTGCTGTGAGTGTAGAATACACATAGGTTTCAAAGATTCAGTACTAAAAACATAATGTAAAATCTCATTAATGTTTTTAATGGATTCCAAGTTGATAGGTTAATGTTTTGAATTAATTACATTAAATAATATAATCAATTTCATCAGTTTCTTTCAACTTTTTAAAAATGTGGCTATTCAGGACTTCCGTGCTGGTCCAGCGTTTATGGATTCACCTTCCAATGCAGGGGACAGAGGTTTGATCTCTAGTTGGAGAGCTAAGATCCCACACGTCGCAGGGCAAAACAGACCCAGTGTGGCCAAAATAAAACTAAATAAATAAAATTTTTTTAGAATGTGGCTACTCAAAAATTTAAACTTACATATGTGTTTGCAATACTTATCTAAAGAATAAAGTTACAAAATGTGAATATTGGCTGAGAAATTACAAATCACCTAGTTCAAAGCCCCATATTTTACAAACAAGAAAACCAAGGCTTAGATAAAGTGATGGGTTCTGGTTAAGTCCAAATTGAGCTGTAGATTCTTTCACAGGCCAGTATTCTCTTCATGAGAGTATCATGAAGGAGAGACAATAATGTGACTTGTCTCTCAATCAAAAGTATTTTCACACAGGTTCAAAACCCTTTTCTCATTTTTTGAGCTGTGATATAAGAACTTTAAATTATACTTACCCCAAGACATGCCTTTTACATACCATTGACATCATTAGTATGCATTTCACTGAAGATTTTTAATTCATGTCATAAACTAACATAAATTAATTAGAAGTTTGTAAGCCAAACCATTTAAAAGTATGCTTTAAACTTGTCTTTAAAGCACAATAAAAGTTACATCAGGGGATTCGCAGATGACTCAGTGGTAAAGAATCTACCTGCCAATGCAGGAGACACAGGAAACACAAGAGACACAGGTTTGATCCCTGGGTTGGGAAGATCCCCTGGAGGAGGGCATGGCAACCCACTCCAGTATTCTTGTCTGGAGAATTCCATGGACAGAGGAGCCCAGCAGGGTATAGTTCATGGGTTTGCAATGAGTCAGACACGACTGAAGTGACTGAGCATGCACAACATGTACCCTCGCCCCCTCTACCATCCCTCCAGGCCACATACCCATACAAAGGGCCTTCTCTTTTCCACAGTCACTCCCATATTTAAGAGACAATTTTTTATCTTAAGAAAACAATTTTTTATTTTTATTGTTATTACCATGATACCAAGTTTAAGTTTATACATTAATGTCTATTTCTAGATTCCAATGCCCTAAGAGTCTGAAGTTGAGTTGAAATGGTAAATGGAAAACAGGAAGGACGAGAAATCTCCATTTGCTCCTCCCCTTCCAACTCTGAGCCTACAGATATATTACCCTTCAGCAGGGTTTGAGGCATTTTCAAAATGGGCAATAAATAGCACTAGTTTTAAAAAAAAAAATTGGAGGGAAGGTTCTGTATCCAATATGTGGAAGGAAAGTCTGGGCTAAATACAGTTAACACTTTTCTTTTCTGACATATCAGAGATTTTACTATGCTAAAGTATAATCCGACTCTCCAAGAGAGGGATATAGTATACAGAGTTCTCCAAATGTATTTAAACCATGTAAATCCTATTCTCAGAGAGCATCTTGAGAGACTAGCATCCCATAGAATGCATTTGAGGAAACCCTGGACCATGGAATTTGCTGCAAGATACTTTACAAAATCACATATCACCCTTAACCTTTGTATTATTGCTGAAATAACTACCATTTATCAATTCATTTATTGAATAGACTTTTATTACCTTGCTATGGATTGAATTACATCCCCCTCCAAATTCATATATTGAAGCCTGATCCCCAATGCGATCGTATTTGGAGACAAGGACATTAAGAAGTTGTTGCTGTTGTTCAATCACTTAGTCGTGTCTGACTCTTTTATGATGCTGTGGACTGTAGTCCACCAGGCTCCTCTGACCATGGGATTTCCCAGGCAAGAATACAGGAGTGGGTTACCATTTCCTTCTCCAGAGGATCTTTCTGACCCAGGGACTGAACCCGCATCTCCTGCATTGCAGGAAGATTCTTTAAGGTTAAATGAGTTCATAAAGAGGGCTCCTTATCTGATGGGATTAATGTCCTTATGAAAAGAAGAAGAGATACCAGAGATCCCTTTCTCTTTCCAAAGGCCACGTGAGGACACAGCCAGGGCACAGGTGTCTACAAGCTGGGAAGTGATGTCCCAGCAGAAACACACTCTGCTGCAGCTTGTTGATGAACTTCTGGTCTCTAGAACTGTAGGAAATAAATTTTTCTTGTTCAAATCACCCAGTCTGTGGTATTTTATTACTGCCACCTTAGCAGACTAATCATAGCTCCTACCATGTTTTAGAAAGTGCACATAGTGAATAAATAGGGATAGTCCCTGGCCACTGGAAGTCTGAATTCTAGTTCAAGGGCAGTGTGGGAAACACTGAGGATCTTTCTGGTGTTAGACTAGTCAATTACTTGACTTGGCGTCAGCAACAACTTGCCCCACAGCCCAACCTCCAACTCACATTCTCATTTCAAGGGATAATCAAATGATTTGTTTTATAAATTCTTACTTGAAGAAATGGGCTAACTGGACCTCTTCTTCCCTCTCATTTTCTGGAAAAACCTGGAATCCCAGGAATCAAAGCCTAAGTCCCTGCACCCTTGTTTTAGAGTATGGAAGGATATTTCAACCAGGCAGCCAGGAATATACATTCCATGCTCCCCACTCCACCTCTCAACAGCTCTCCAAGAGACCAAACACTAGGCTCCATATCCTAACACCAGTATTTCCTCCACCATGGTTGCTGAAATCACATTGTTGATACTCTCTGCCTTGACTCTACAAAATAAAAAAGAGGCAATCTGAAGCCGACCACATCTATCCACACCCTACAGAGGCAGCCTTCTCTATCTGTCTCAGGGACAAAGTTTTGGTAACCAAGTCACACACTATGAACTATGTCCTTCTTTAAAATTACACAAAAAGAGAAATAATTTGACTTCTCGCTTGTCATCACAAAACAAAGAAACAAAGCAAAGAAACCCCTAGTAGTTACCAAGACAAATAGCCTATTTTTAAGAAATCAATAATGGTGTTCCAAAACATGGTGTAAACAACATAGTAACTTAAAATAGTGATAACATTCAAAAATATATAACTTAGGAAATTTGGGGACTACTGATTAGTTACACTATTTCTACCACATTTTCCACTGCACTGCTCTGAATCCTTGCAACTCTCTGCATCTCAAATGCCAAGCTCCTTACTAACCAATGCACTACTGCAAAGTCACTTCAGTCGTGTGACCCTGTGCGACCCCATAGACGGCAGCCCACCAGGCTCCCCCATCCCTGGGATTCTCAAGGCAAGAACACTGGAGTGGGTTGCCATTTCCTTCTCCAATGTGTGAAAGTGAAGTCACTCAGTCATGTCCAACTCGTAGCGACCCGATGGACTGCAGCCTACCGGGCTCCTCCGTCCATGGGATTTTCCAGGCAAGAGTACTGGAGTGGGGTGCCATTGCCTTCTCCAACCAATGCACAGACCTTGTCAATTCCTCTAGTTATGAGACTGGAGCAAATAAAAGAAATAGGACTTTCATTTATCTACAGACCTATCCATCAGACAGAGTTAATTATTTTGTCTAAATATTTGTGCAGGAAATAATTTTTTTGCAGAGAATTGTTTTTCAAAAATATAAACAAACAATTAAAACATATTGTTGTTCAGTTGCTAAGTCGTGTCTGACTGTTTGCGACCCATGGACTGCAGCAGTAAATGTATTAGGTTGGTCCAAAAGTAATTCCGGTATCAAACTGTGAATTTTAAGTTATTATAAATAGACTAAAACCATCTTTATTAATCAAAATCAACATTAAAATCAACACATTTTTGCCAATAAGAAATAAGTTGGTTTATTCTTGTAGCATGAAAATCCATGCTTTAGGATTCAACAAACTCTTGGAAAGTTCATCCTCTGGTTGTGGAAGCATTTTCCACATCCTACTGTTTGTGGAAAGATTTTCCCTGCAAAAAGTTGTCAAGATGCTTGAAGAAGTGGTAGACAGTTGGCAGAAGGTCAGGTGAATATGGCAGATGAGGCAAAACTTTATAGCCCAATTGGTTCAACTTTTGCAGTCTGACACTGTTATGGGGAAGAATTGGGCCCTTTCTGTTGACCAATGCCAGCTGCAGGCATTGCAGTTTTTGGTGCATCCCATCAATTTGCTGAGTATACTTCTCAGAGGTAATGGTTTTGTCAGGATTCAGAAACCTGTAGTGGATCAGACACCACCAAACAGTGATCATGACCTTTTTTGGTGCAAGTTTGGCTTTGGGAAGTGCTTTGGAGCTTCCTCTTGGTCCAACCACTGAGTTGGTCGTCGCTGGTTGTCATATAAAATCTACTTTCTGTTTCATGATACAATCCGATCAAGAAATGGTTTGTTGTTGCTGCGCAGAATAAGAGACGATGACACTTCAAAGTGACGAGTCTTTTGATTTGCGGTCAGCTCTTGAGGCACCCACTTATCGAGCTTTTTCACCTTTCCAGTTTGCTTCAAATGCTGAACAACCATAGAATGGTTGATGGTGAGTTCTTCGGCAACTTCTCACGTAGTCATAAGAGGATCAGCTACGATGATGGCTCTCAAGTTGGTCATTACCAGCTTCTGATGGCCAGCCACTCTGCTCCCCATCTTGCAGACTCTCTTCTCCTTTGCAGAACTTCTTGAACTGCTGCTGCACTGTATGTTTGTTAGCAGTTCCTGGGCCAAATGTGTTGCTGATGTTGTGAGCTGTCTCCGATGCTTTACGACCCACTTTGAACTCGGATAAGAAAATTGCTCAAATTTGCTTTTTGTCTAACATCGTTTCCATAGTCCAAAATAAATATGGTAAACAGCAAGTAATGTCATTAGCAAAAAAAATAAAATAAGAAATGCACATTAAAATATGATGTGTAACATAACCACATTTATTAAGAATGTATTCCAATATTAAACAGCAAATTTCAAGATGCAAAAACTGCAGTTACACTTCCACCAACCTAATAGTAATATTCAAACAAGTCAATTGGTATTAAAATGATCTAGCTTAGATCTGACTGTCCTTCTTGAAAAAGTCACTTATCCTCTCTGAGCCTGCTCCCTCAAACTCAAAATGAAAGGGAAAGTTTATTTGATCTCTAAAATATTCCTAAATGCCATTACTGAATAAAAGAAAAATGATTTCTTGAAAAAAATTAACTGTAAGAGCTATCTTTAGAACTCCATTCCTTTTATATTTAGCAGTGCTAAATTTTAGCCAAGTCATGATCCTCTAAGAAAATAGGCTAGCTCTACTTAACTTTTAGCCATTGCAAAACTATCCAGTTGAGCTGGTTTTTATTTAAATAGCAAGAAAAAGTAAAACAATGCTAACTGTATGCTTCTACTTTCTGTCTAGGCATAGAGACAAGACCAACCTCTTGGAAGGAATGAGTATGAAATTTGTGAAAGCTGATTATGTGTGTGCTTGTATAAAAATGGCTAATATATTTTTGTATATTATTGTACATACTCACATTGTTTTAAAATACTCTGCCTTGTGATTGCAGAAGAATTGGCAATTTGGTAACAATGCAGACCAATAAAATTATTCCATTCAGGACACATTAACTGCTCTTAACCTCTGTTCTGTCCAGTGTTCTGTACTGGACATGCCCAGGACTCAGAGAAGTAGGGCTATGGGGCCTGGCCCTTCCGTTTGGGCATTTACTATCTGCACAAACGAAGGCTGTAGATGTAAGATTCGTAACCATTTGGTTGTGTCTCCAGAGTTCTGCCACAGGTGCAGATCACAGTGAGGAAAACTCTTAGCTTTTCAGATAAGTGGTAGGTGTTAGGAAATCTCAATTCAGTGATTCTTTATCAGTGAAGCAGATAAATCTGGAGTGTTTATAATTATAGTGGAAGCACAAACATATCCAGTTATTATAAGACTATATCTCATTGAAACAGACATTGGTCCATGCTACAGAATTTTCTGTCTCTGACATGGAACCAGGGTCAATTTTGTGCTAAAGTATGGTTGACAACCATGAGTTCACAAAAAGGACAAGAAAAGGAGCACTTGACAGAGCTTATTCAATGATGACTCTGTCTGTTTTGAATTGCCCATGAGGACACTTTACACTCTTTGAAACTAATTATCTTTTCAGATTCTCTTGCCATTTGAAAAATAATAGTTCTGGATTTACTAGCTTCTAACTATTTTCATGATTTGGACAATAGGTAAACCTAAGCAAAAGCTAACCTCAAATATTGTCCACGTGGTTCTTAAATGACCAGACTTCACAAACCAGTAAATTAAAAAAAAAAATTTAAGGAATAACTGAGTTGCCAAATTTTCACTTTGCCAAGCAAGAAAAATTTTTAATTACCATCATCAACTCTTACCATTATTTCACAAAAAAGAAAGGACATTTTAATAGCACAGAAGTAGAAAGGACAGAATCTTAAAAATGACAGTTCCTTAAACTGATTAAAATTAATTATGACGATGTATTCTTTACTTTTCTTATTTCACACAAACCAACAAAGACTCCATTATGGATCGGCACGCTTTTAGGAAAAAATTATTTGGGAATCACTGATTTATACTGTAAAGCTTTTCCTTATTTCTACTCTATCAGGGTATTTTCTTTCTCCATTTCCCTTAAGAATGTGCTCATATTAGTTCTATTATATTAAAGAAGTAATCATACTATAGTATATGGTAATAGTTATACTGTATTATATAGTTGTTCTTTCTGTGTGTCCCACTAGACAAGGTTAAGAATCATTCATCTTCTGACTTCAATGCCTAAGATAACACATTCTGAATGTCTTTATAAATGAACAAACGAGTGAGTGAATGAAAAAGAGAATAAACCAGTAAAGGAATAAACAAATGAATGGATGAAAGTCAGGCACACCAAAAACACTTTCTCAATTCCATGGGTTAGCCTGTTTTTCCCTTCTATGGAAATAGATGGCTGAGAAATTCTGGCATTTCCTACATCACTAAGAGAGAAATCTTGATTTGCCATTGTGGATGTATAGCATAGTTCCACTCAAACACAGTATCAATTCAGAGCTTTGATTACAATCTTAGGGTTTTTCCAGAGATTTCACCAGTTAAGACTTTGTATTCTGGAACCCCACAGAATGATTCACTGGTTACATACACCCTAAGCAGAGAAATCCTGCAAAAACTTTGTTTTGCTCATGTTTCAGATAGTCTTGCTTCAGGTACAATGAATGCAGGGTAAACTTGAACCAAAAAAAAAAAAGAATCACAGTAGAATGAACAATTATCTTCTTTTCAGTTCCTGGCAGTACAGCTACTAAAGCAGAAAACAGTACATCAATTTTTTTTGGGGGGGTGGGTGTCTATTATTTTATGTTCTTAAAGATTCCTATATTTATATGTATCCATGGCTATTAGTATCTCTGTGGATAAATTTCTTGAAAGGTGGAATTATTTTCTGAATTTTATTACTATATATCACATACCACTGTTCCCTAAATAAATGGTGAAATTTTTATGTGGTGGTTTAGTCACTAAGTCGTGTCTGACTCTTGCAACCCCAAAGACTGTAGCCTGCCAGGCTCCTCTGTTCATGGGATTCACCAGGCAAGAATACTGGAGTGCATTGCCATTTCCTTCTCCAGGGGATCTTCTCAACCCAGGGATCAAACCCAGGTCTCCTGCATTGCAGGCAGATTCTTTACCGACTGAGCTAAGGGAAGACTCAGTAATAATAAGTGACATCAGGATTAGAGGCAAATCATAAACCAAAGAAGTCTAGATCTCATAAAGTCTCACCAATTTCCAGATATTTAGAGTTCAAACAGATAATTCTTGGGAAGTCTGTGCTTTTTCTGTGTTTTATACAATAAAGCCTGTGTTTTACACAATAAAGTGTAAAAACAAAACAAAAATCAGTGATGCCTTAACACCATAACAATAAATCCTAAAAAGACAAATCCCCAAAGCACAATACAAACAAATCCCATTTTTATCCAGTATACAGGGCTGGGGTCTTGGGAGAAAAAAAGACTACACCTTCTAGAGTTTGGGCTTAGTCTACAAGTTGTCATGTTTCAGGTATGAAGAATGGGATATTTCAAGAAGACTTCTCTCAAATGGCTGGGTATTTACAGAACATTTAGATCTGGTTACTCATCTATCATCAAGCTGTGGCCACCCAGTCTTCTCTGAACCCTTCAGCAGTGTTGTGGAATTTGATTTTTATCATTTTGCTATTCTATCTCCACCTTTACTTATTTACTTTTGAAGTATCAATTGCCTGCATTATGGTCCATGTCTAAACAGTGCTTTTGGTTATCAGGGGTTGAATGTCAGAAAATATTTGGTTAATGATAATATGACATACTACATATAAGCTATTGCTAATCAGCAATGTGCTTCAACTTTAAGAGATTTCTTAATCATCAACTCTTGAATTTAATATAAATACAGCGGGATACTTTTGGGCTACTTTCTGTAAATGGAAGGCTGGGCTAAATAACAAAGATTACATTAATATTTCTATTTTGTAACCCATAAGGTTTGTAACATGAAAACAGCATAAACGGCGTGCAAAATCAAGTTGGAAATCTTAACGTATATATAAAGTTAGGGATATGGAATACCAAGGAAAAATCAAAATGGAACAAAATAGGATATAAAAGTTTGTAAGTGGTTAGCTCCAAACTAAAAAATATAAATCCATGCCTGCTAAAATCAATATTCAATATTCAATGAACAGAGGTGAAAACTTTTGAATAATCATCTTTATTTGTTTTGCAAGCAAACGGCTAGAAGTGTTGTTTACTGCCACAGTAGAGGACACTTCACTATTGGCACCAAGTTTTTTGGCATAAAATTTTTCTCAGCATAAGACCACATATTTCAAATATTGTGATTTGTATTATCTGGTAAAAAGGGTATACATATCACTTTTGAAATTACCACAATAAGAAAGAAACATTCAAAAATATTTATTTACTGTTTATGTATTTTAGCCACTCTCCTGGTTAAGAAATAAAACCTACTAGATATTTAACTGTATCCTACAAACAAGGCACTGTGAAGAGAGAAAATAAATTATGACTTGCCTGACTTTCCAACTGTCTACTGAACATTTTCACATGAGATAAATCTGTTTGTCAAATAACATTTCAACTTCATTCAGCATCCACATTTTGTTAGAAATTGGGGATTCAAAGATACATATACTATGATTCTGTAGATCCAGATTATCATACTGGTGTCCAGAAATGAACTTGGCATTTTACCCCTTCTAAACCTGCCCCCATTTTTTACTGACTTTCCTAGTCCTCAACTGAAATCTGAAAGTTGATCTTGATGCATTAGTCCCCTAAACATGTCTCTGACCCTCTGACGTGACCTCTGCCTCATATTTCCACTCCACTGCCCCCCTCTTTCTCTCCATGTTCTTTCACACGAATTCTTTCCCACTCATCAAACTAGCCTCCTCACCTTTGTTCTCTTTATCCTCCACCTCATTCTGGAGGCTCAGCAATAAAGAATCTGCCTGCCAATGTAGGAGATGCAGGAGACGCAGGTTTGATCCCTGGGTCAGGAAGATCCTCTGGGGAAAGAAATGGCAACCCAATCCAGTATTCTTGCCTGGGAAATCCCATGGACAAAGGAGCCTGGTGGGCTACAGTCCATGGGGTTGCAAAGAGTAGGTCAAGACTTAGTGACTAAAAAATAGCCACCACTATTCTGGAGAGTGCTTTTCTAAGTACAGTGCTATTCAAGTTTGTTCCTGCTAAAGACTTTGAATTCCTCCCCACTGACTAAGGAAGAAGGCCTGAAATCTTTAGTTGGCCTCTCAAGGTCCTTGGTGATCTGGTCCCATCTTCTGTTTCCATCATTCTTTGGTTTCTTCACTTCTCCCTCCCTTCCTTTCCTCTGTACCTTTCTTCATTTTCCTTGTGCCTGTTGTGGCTTTCCTGTTCTCTGGAGGGGCAAATTCTAGGCAACCTTTAAAACCCAGCTCAAATACTGCCATTTCTAGGAAGTTTTTCCAGAGCCCTCCAGAAAGAAATAATGGTCATTCCTGCATCTTCACCTCCCAGTGCTATCAGCAACAATCTAAGGATGTGTATCACATTCTACCTTATATGTGGAGCATTTTCACACCTGTTTTATTTACTCTACTGCTTTTTAAACCACTGGAAGTTCCTTATCTGATGCATTTTTGCCTCCTCCTAAAAACCTGGCACAGGAAAGGCTTCAGAAATATTTACTGAATAAAGTGAATAAATGAAAGAATGAACAAATGAGGAAACAAACTAAAAGTGACTAAAGATGGTCATGGTAAAATTAACTTGAAAGGTGCAACCATCAGGAAAAAAGAATGTACAGCATTGCTCAAGAGGTTATAATAACTAGTATAATGGCTGACATCATGAAAGAAATAATTTATGCTAAGTACTTGGAAAATTTTCCCAAAGGGATTACTTTTGTATAGTGATAATTTCCTACTTAGTGGTGAAAGGAAATTATCACTTGGATTGATACTAAAAGTTTTTCCTATTTTTTATTTTAATTCTGTTTCCATCCATATGGGAAAGGGCACCATGGGGACAAGTCTATGCTGTCATTCAAATGGCCTGGTTGACTTGTGGGTCTCGTGATTTTATCTACAGGCACTCTCGGTAGCAACTCACTATTAATCATGGGAATTTTAACTGTGGACACATTAGAGATGACAAACAGATTAAAGATATATGATAAATGTGTTAAAAATCTTCTCTGTCTAATTTTTCATATTTACTCATCAAAAATTTCACCTTTGGTAATGAATACTTAGGCTTAAGATATTTTTTAAAAGAGAGTAATCCATCTTGTGGAATGGTATCTGTGAAACAACTTAAGAACTATTGCCTGTGAGGGGGTGGGACATAGAAAACAGTTTTCACCAAAAAAAAGGTGGGGGGGGACTGTTCAAATCCCAGCCTGGTCCTACCCTTTGGTGCTGGTCAATAAACTTGGTACCAGATATAAACAAAACATTCCATTCAACACTATGTCAACCTTCAGCAAAAAGATCATCCATCACTGTACATTAATGTTCTGAGCACCTGTAAAATCCAATGTGTATTCTTTCAGGCCATTTTTTTTTCAACTGTGTGTCTGTCAGAGATACCCCCCACCATATACATATTATTTATGTTGGGAGTAGCTTTCTAAATGTCACCCAAATGAATTAGTATCACGCTGAGCCTCGGAGTTAAGAGAGTCGCCATGTGCATTTATGTGTTTTCTCTCCCTGAATACTGACACATTTATATCCCTGCCCCGTCTGCTCTGGCTTTGGCAGGGATGCATAGTACAAGTAGTTTATTTTACTATGACATGGTGACAAAATAGAACTTTATTTATGTGAAGCTGGTTAAAAATGCCCTGGCCAAAAAAATATGACACCAGTTAAGGAAATCTAATAAAACCTCTTGTAGAAATGGTGTAAAGGATAGAGTTTTATTTGGAACTTAATGAGGTTAGCAATGCATACTGTACCTTACTGTGTCTACCAAATAACATTAGGCTAATGTTGCCAATTTTTTTTTAAGCAGTCCAATCTCTGTTAATTTTGTCGGCCACTTTTAGTTCCCTAGCAGCCCTCATTCATTCATTCTTTCAACAAAGAAAATATTTATCACATACTTATTTTATGTAGCTGGAGAGGAATTATGTTAGTTTTTAAATATATGGAAACTCAAACCATTTTTATCAATATTTACATGTTCTCTAAGGGTCTCAGCTGAAGTAAGTCACTAATCACAGGGATATCCACTGAAGCTGAAAGCAAAAAGCCCTGAAATTCATAAAATTTTGTGCTAAATGCCCATCATCTAAAAATTATTTTTCCATTGGCCAAAAATAGACACTTCACTTATAGATCATGTCACATGGTTTGGTCATGGACATAAGCAACACGTACAAATAACACAAAAAAATTATTAGGTACCCCTAAGTTCATGACTCTGTCTGCACACAAATAGAAATGAAATAAAAGTTTTTCATCCAAATTTCTGTTGTTTTTGAAAGGCACTACACTGAAAGGCTGGATGCACTGTCAAATGATGCTATCAACTGCTTAAAGCATTTCTGGCTTTTGTCTTGGATTTGGCCATCAGACACCCTTTTCAGTCACTAGAGAAAGTCCATCTTATTATTTTACAAACAGGGCCACTCTTCTATGGTCATCTTCCCCCTCCCTCTTTTCTCCTCTTATTTCTTGCTTCCTCCTCATTCCCAGGCCTGCTGCTGATGCTGGCAGAGATCCAGAAAGTCAAAGAAGGGCAGCAACCTGCAGAGGCCCTTGGGAATAAGAGGGGCCTTCTTCAGTGTTCACTGGGAAGCCTACGGGAAGTGTTCGAAACTGATGCAGGGGTGAATCAGGCTGACTGTGGCTGGATCTTGAGTTCCCATCCTAGTTCAGTCACTGATATGCTACTTGAATAAGGGAACACCTCAATGGGTTTTAATTTCCCCATAAGATAAGGTGGTTGGGTATGGCAATGGGGGTACCACAGGTAATCTTTACAGATCCTTCCTGCTCCACAATTCTGTGCCCCACTCCCAGACAACCACCAACAGTCAGAAAGCATCCTGCATCAGCCCCAACTAAAATGACATAAAACTTCCAAATCTCAGAAACCAATCACATTGCCTGGACAAAATTTAACTTTGATTGGGATTTCAAGTGCAGCTGTCAGTATAAATACCCACTGAAACAGCATATTTCTGTTGAGAAACATGTGCCTGCTCATTGGTTTCTCTTTCAACATTAATGCATCAAGTTCACTCTAACACTTAGCATTAGAGACTTCTGACCAGGTCAGGAAAAATGGATTTAACATACAGAACTTGTTCTTTAAGGATATTCATTTCTATTCAATTTTGTTTATGTCTCATTGTTTGTGTGTGTATATGTATATATATATATATTCCCCCCCGCCCTGGGTAATTCTAGGTAAGAGTCTACTCTTTCCATTGGAAGTGATAAAATACAGTATGGACTAACCTGAACATACATAATAGCATAGGTCATGACTGGGTTACATGCTATCAGAGAATAAATGAAGAAGGTCTTCAGAAATTATTCTTTAAGGCTCATTTCAGCCAGCCATTAGGCTACTGTCATACATATATATAACTCCTGAGAATAATGCAACTAGGCCATTTCCAGGTGCATGTGCTCAGAACAGTCAAACTGCCAAAACTCCTCCACTATCCCACTCTGCCTAACTGCCTGTGTGCCACAGGCACAAGTGAGTAACCATGCCCACCTTCCTCAGCTCTCCTGCCTAAGACAGAAAACATTCAGAAGCACGGACAACTACAGCTCCGGCAGCATTCAGTTTTACATTCTGTCTTATGTAATCAGCACACACATTTATTTCACATAATGAAATTTAAAGTAAGTCTGAACAAAGTTTCATAATTAGGAAACCATTCAAGAAATTTTCCTCTTAGGAATCTCCAAGATTAAACTCCTTTGAAGTCTTCCTGCAGGTATGTTCATTATGATCCTTTATGCAATGAACACCCAGCACTAGTTCAGAGACAATCTTCCTGACATTGGAGATATTAAGAGTCATTAAGTGTGCCCTGTGGAAACTAGCCTTGTTACTAGGTGTTGAGGCCTTACCCAGATATGGGAGACTGACAATCTCCGCCCACATAACACTGTCAGACTCACACACGCATGTGCATAGGCACGTACGCACGCATGCGTGTACAAAGGAGCCAGAGGGAGGACACAGAGTGAAGCCACTTGGTTTTCAAGAGTTTACACAGGGCTCCCACACAAACGAATCAGAATGGAGTGGAAAGAGCCAAACCCACCTGAAGGATGCCACCAAAGACAAGACCACACTCCAAAACTGTCTTCTGCAACCAGCTTCTTGGTAGATTTGACAACACACTGCTTCAGGCTTCTTTGTTTAACCTTTCTTGCTAGACAGTGCATATTGACCCCACAAATTCTTAGGTTACCAATAAATAAATGAATCTGCCATACACAAATATGGAGTGGGGTAAACACTGTCATGTACTTCTTGTGGTTGCTTTGCCTGTAAGTTGAAAATGTCTTATGAGGGTGTTCAGAGTGTGTGGCATGAGTTTAAGGCTTACTTTTGCTATTAGTCAGTATTGCTGCTGCAACAGATGTGCCCCACTCTTCCAGGGCATGCAGCATGAGGGCAGCGGACTTGTAGGAGCAAGCAGTGTAGGATCTGGCACTCCTCCCTTCCTCCTCCATCAAGAATCCTATGATGAAGTGAGGGCAAGTGGAGTCAGCTGATTTAATTGCTAGATCCCAAGCCCTTTGTATCTGATCCTACTCACTGAAACCAGGACATTCTTCTCTTTACTGTCTCTAAAAACAAACCCCAAGAAATGTCTTTAAGTGTTCTAATTCCCTGTAATTCCCCACTGACCGCAAGTGGAGGAGGTGATGTTTCACCTGCTTTTACAACCTGAGAAAAAGGTATCTGAACATGAGCACGGCCAGTTTTGCCTGTGTTTCTAGGGGCCTTTAGAAAGGAAAGCTCTCCACAAAGCCAAAGAGATGGGGAAGAAAGGGCACAGGCCACCAGCTGACCTGAAACACATATAGAAAACAATGAAAGGAAAGAAGGGCAACCCAATTTTTGGCTCATTTCCACCTTCACCTCTTTGTTTGAATTTCCTAAATCTGGATTGCACAATTTAGATCCCAATTCCTCAGTCTGATCCTAATAAACAGATCAACTCATGATGGATGTTCCAGTACCTATTTAGTAATAATTTAATCAGTGACCAAGAAGCAGTCTTAACATCTATCTTTTCTTAGAATATTAAAAGAGAAGGCAGCACATTGGAAAGATCACTGAACTCAGAGTCAGAAGAAATGGATTTGAGTCCTCCTTGGCCACGCGCTGATCATAAAATGTCCAGCAGGTCACGTAAGCTCTTTAGCTGTTAGGTTCTCCATCTCTCCAGTTTGGGCGAGAATTCCCTTCCTGCTTCTCTGCAGACTGTTCAGAGCATTAATGAGATGAGATGGGTATGAAACCCGCAAAAGTCCAATGTGACACCCAAAGTCCATGGGTGTCTTTTTTTTTTTTATTTAAATGAGAAAATGGGAATCTAATCATTTAATCTAAAATACACAAAGCTGTTTACACAACCAAGATCTATTTTCACTGGTCAATTAATGTCATCCCTAATGTCTTGTGAATCTTATTCTTATCTAATTTCACCTTTTTCGTTTCAGTAGTTTGATCACTTATTCACACACAGACATGTGACTGAGAAAGACATATGGAGGACTTCCCTGGTGGTCCAGTGGCAAAGACTGAGCTCCCGATGCAGGGGGCCAGGATTTAATCCTGGTTGGGGAACTAGATCCCATATACAGCAACTAAAAAAGATCCTGCATGCCTCAACAAAGATCAAAGATCCCATTTGCAGCAACTAAGACCCAGCACAGCTAAATAGATTTTTTTTTTTTAAAAAAAGGCAAAGGAAAAATAAAATAAAGTTATGTGGAATTTCTAGGATAACAATGGTGAATAAACCAGGATTGAGAAAATCTGTTTTCATAAAACAGAACTAGATTTTCATGTTCCAGGGCTTCATGTGATAAAGAGTTAAGAGAGAAGAGGATAGATAGAGATAATATTAGATAAACTACTATGTTTTTTAAAGCATAAAATATCAATATTTCTTTTATTGAGAATGAAAAAAAAAAGTGAAAGTTAGTTGCACAGCCATGTCTGACTCTGCAATCCCATGGACTGTAGCCTGCCCGGCTCCATGGAATTCTCCAGGCAAGAGTGAGAATGCCTTTCTCATATAAATTTCCTATCTTACAATGCAGATTCTGTGATGTCATGCTCTCGCCGTCTCTTTCCTTTTGTCCTTTTCCCTCCTTGCCCCAACCTGCCACCTCAGTCCTTTCCTTCCCTTGCTCTCTGACCCACTCTCCCTGAATATGGCCTCACCATTATTTGGTTTCTTTGCTGGCCTGTATCTTTCCAACAAATCTCTCTTGAGTGAGAAATGTAGAGCGATGGGCTGCAGTTCCGTGCACAGCCCTGCTCAGCAGCACCAAACACAGTTACAGCCAAAACAAGCAAGAAAGTCCGTGGGAACACCTATCTAAACAGCAGCGGTGATTCCACTCTCCAAGCCACCCCAAGCATGGAGCCATTCTCATTATGTGTAACTCTTGCTTTTTGCCAATAATCAGAAAAGGGAAGGTTCACACAATATAGAACACAATAGCCTAATTGCTCAAATGGAATTCTGACAGCAACAGTGCTGCTGTCCTCACTGTACTAATCACAATCTGTTAAGGTGAGGAAATTTTAGACAATGGTTCTCAAACTTTCAGGTGCAGAACTATCTGAGTGAGCTTGAAAAAATCCACCCCCAGAAAGTCTGATGCTGAAGGTCTGGGATAAGACCTGGAAATTACAGCTTTAGCATGCCTTTCCTAGTTGTTCTGATAAAGAACATCCAATGGCCACACTTTGAAAAACATTGCTCTAAGGCTTTGCTGAGAAAGTGGCCACTATTATAAGAGGCCTGGAAATTTTCTAAGAGGGTCACTTTGGCTCCAGGCCTGGTGCTGATCCCTTACTGTCCTTAGCCTCAGTCTTGACCCACAAGCTCAGGGCCATTCCTCTTCCTGCCATCCCCACCCCAGTGCTGATGAGGAACAGAGAGGCAGGTGGGGTCCCCAGTGGACTCCCAAGCTACGGCTGCGCGGGGAAAGAGCAAAGGAAACGCAGGACCTTTCGAGGGATGGAAAAGTGTTCTACAAATGCCTTAGCACAGAGATGCTGCGTAAGAGGTGGAGAGGTGCATCCTCTCCCTGGAGCTGGGCAGGTAAGAGGTATTCTCTGAATCCCTACTCTAAATGCTGACACAATTGTGAGAGTTCCCTCCAGGACAGACACGTTCCCTCCTTGCTGTATGTCTTAAAACATAATTTCCCATACAAACAATGAAAGAAGGAGAATTAGAGCCCCCGGCCAGCCTATGAATGATGACACATCTTGGAAGTATTTCAACTCCAGTTCCACAGTCCGGATGTGAGATCTCCTTATCTTTGTCTGGACAACTGCAGCACTTTCAAGGTGGTTCACTGCCTCCCCTGTCTCTACCACTCGTCCTTTCTCTATTTTTCTATCAAAGTTATTTGTCTCACATAAAAATTGTTACCAGTGTTAATATTTTGCTTCTGGCTATTAGGCTCCATGATATTCTTTGGTGTATATAATTTTCCAAAAAACTGTGGAAAATTCTGAAAGAGATGGGACTACCAGACCACCTGACCTGCCTCTTGAGAAACCTGTATGCAGGTCAGAAAGCAACAGTCAGAACTGGACATGGAACAACAGACTGGTTCCAAATAGGAAAAGGAGTACGTCAAGGCTGTATATTGTCACCCTGCTTACTTAATTTATATGCAGAGTACATCATGAGAAATGCTGGGCTGGAGGAAGCACAAGCTGGAATCCAGATTGCTGGGAGAAATATCAATAACCTCAGATATGCAGATAACACCACCCTTATGGCAGAAAGTGAAGAAGAACTAAAGAGCCTCTTGATGAAAGTGAAAGAGGAGAGTGAAAAGGTTGACTTAAAACTCAACATTCAGAAAACTAAGATCATGGCATCTGGTCCCATCCCTTCATGGCAAATAGATGGGCAACAGTGGAAACAGTGGCTGACTTTATTTTTTGGGACTCCCAAATCACTGCAGATGGTGATTGCAGCCATGAAATTAAAAGACGCTTACTCCTTGGAAGGAAAGTTATGACCAACCTAGATAGCATATTTAAAAGCAGAGACATTACTTTGTCAACAAAGGTCTGTCTAGTCAAAGCTATGGTTTTTCCAGTAGTCATGTATGGATGTGAGAGTTGGACTATAAAGAAAGCTGAGCACCAAAGAATTGATGCCTTTGAACTGTGGTATTGGAGAAGACTCTTGAGAGTCCCTTGGACTGCAAGGAGATCCAACCAGTCCATCCTAAAGGAGATCAGTCCTGGGTGTTCATTGGAAGGACTGATGCTGAAGCTGAAACTCCAGTACTTTGGCCACCTAATGTGAAGAGCTGACTCATTTGAAAAGACCCTGATATTGGGAATGATTGAAGGCAGGAGGAGAAGGGGATGACAGAGGATGAGATGGTTAGATGGCATCACTGACTCGATGGACATGAGTTTGGGTAAACTCCAGGAGTTGGTGATAGACAGGGAGGCCTGGCATGCTGTGGTTCATGGAGTCGCAGAGAGACACAACTGAGCGACTGAACCGAACTGAACTGAACTGAATTACTTTACAATATTGTGATGGTTTTGCCACGCATCAACATGAATTGACCATAGGTACACATGTGCCTCTAAGGATGAGTCTCATTTAGGGGTCAGACATAAACACAATGAAACTCATTTCTAAAAATTTATAATTTTACTGCTTCCCTTGATTCTAGGATTTGAGGTAGAGGTAGTAGATATGAAGTTTTGACTGAGCCAGAAATTTTCTTTCTGTAGTGGGGTACAACTATTAATATGAATAGCAGTAATTTTAGTTTTTGGCAGAAAAGTTATTGTGAGACCTGAGTTGGCAGCCTTCAAGTTTTTATTTTATTATTCCATATTTCTTTTGAGTCATTTAAGAGGTTGAAAGAAAGTCAAAATGTTCCAGAAATATTTTCCACTTTCTTTTGGTTAGAAAATGGGCCCCCTCTCTACCAAAGGTTAGTGCATATCCCCCCATAGTATATTAAACTGGTTAAAGAAACGATAAGTGAAAAAGCCATTAAGCTTATTCTATTTTTAAAATTTCCCCCTTTTCCTGTTTTATTCCCCTAAGTCACACAAAAATGCTGCTTAGATCATGTGAACAGAGGTTATAAAATGGCCCTCCCCAGATTATGGTGATTCTGAACAGCATGATAGCAAAGAAGGTATTTATGGTTGACAGAGTAATGGGAAAACTTATATTTGAAAATAATAGATTATTCATGCAGGGACCATAATAACTCTGTCTTCGGCACAAAGATACAAGACCACGTATGAATCTGTGATCAGAATAAAGAGTTGAATCAATGTGCATGACCAATCAGGCCATTCTCCCTGGTATTCTGCACCCTCTTGGTTAGAGGGCATGTTTTGACTCTTCACCAGTGGAAAATTGAGCTGCTACAAACTTTAACCCTGCCTGCAAAATGAGCTGCCAAAGGTACATGCACAGAAGTGCATCTATGCTCATTTCAAGCCAGGCCAATCTGGCTCCAACTTTGCAAGCCTGCTCTAAGAGTGCCAGGAGCACCTGGTGACCTCTCATTATATGGCACAACCCTAAAGAATCATAGATAGAACATCACCATTTTTTCGTTTGTGAAGAAAGCTCCTAGCTAAAGTGGAGGGACAAAATACTCGGTGAAAAATGGCTTTTCCTGTCTATCAGGATCGCTTGCATTCACAATTCCACAATACTCTTCCACATTTTGAAACTGCACCTTTGCCATATTTGTAAACATGATTTAGTGCTTTTGTTTTCTAAGACTTCTTATGTAAACATATAATTTCCTAGTCCAAATAAATCCATTGAAAACAAAATGAATAAATATATTTTTAAATTAATATAGCTTTTCCACCTTCTCATAAATACTAATTATGATAGACTCAAACAAAATACCAATAAAATGTTTCTAAGAATATGCATCTTAATTTATGAATCAATAGCTTGTTTATAATCAGCATATTGAGTATAAACCAGTGCAGATGAAGTGCTTGGCAACCTTTCGGTGTAGCAAGTTAACCATTTTTTCTCTACATTTCTATTACTTTGTTCGCTCAGCAAACCCTTTCTGTATGGACTCTACAAAGTGGATCACTTGTGCATGTTCACAAATGCTTATTAATTTAATGGAGTCCACATGACCATTCTCTGGGTGAGAGCCATCACAGAATGCCTCCTTCAAGTGTTAATCTCGAGGGTGGAACAGTCAAGCCCTGGAATCAGGAGCGGCTTTGTAGCTACATTAGAGACTTCTTTTGCAGACTTTGAACAAGTTACTTATATCCATGGGAAGCAGTTTCCTCAGTTATAAAACAGGAAGAATAATCCTGGGAATAACACACTAATGTGAGTAAAGCTCTTAAAGATCCTCTCTTGAGAGGTGCAGTAAAAGGACAAAGTAACATTATTGGTACCTTGTCAACACTCAAACAATACACTCAGGTATTAGGTAAAAGTGAATATAAATATAAGTAGAATCAGCGCCTGCAGTATAATCACATAATCCCCCCCAGTATACTTACCCAGAACTATAATTTAGCAGTGCATTTCAAGAAGATAAACTATTTATATGGACATACCTATTCCAATATCAGAATTACAGACTTGCTTGTGATGGTGAGAGTAACAATTTGCTTATTTCTGTCTCATCAATTTAGTTCTGATTTGTATGATTAGGTGAGTTTTTTCTATCCATGTGGATGGTTCTATAGATTGAGAAAAGGGTTTTCTAAGTTACCTAAAGGAATGGCTCTGGTTGGATCTGACTTTGTCTTCCAATTACCTACTCCATGTTCAGCCAGTTTTAAATGTTCATGGTTACTTTCAAAGGATAGGAATCAACTGGCTAGTAGATGTGCTCATTTGATTTTTTTATTTTTGCAGATATTTGTTAGCCTTACTCTTCTTTTGGAATCCGACTTTTTGTGACCCCATGGACTATAGGCCTTCAAGGCTCCTCTGTTCATGGAATTCTCCAGGCAAGAATACTAGAGTGGGTAGCCATTCCCTTCTCCAGAGGATCTTCCCAACCCAGGGGTCGAACCTGGGTCTCTCACATTGCAGGCAGATTCTTTACCATCTGAGCCACCAGGGAAGGTCCTTTGGAGTCCTCAGAATTTATTAATTTGAACGTGAAAATGCTCCCTTTTGATCCTGACCTATGGAATAGAGCTATGCTTTAATCACAGGACATCATTATTTCATATCATAATCACCATGACTTTCCATGTAAACATAAAAAATTCATAATTCCACAGTTATCCATATTTTCCACTCCACTAAATTTAAAAGCTTAGGCTTCATTCTTTTTAAAATAATCTCTCCTCAACCAGATTGCTGAATATTGGTTATGATTTTTTATATGTTTAAGACTCAAACGTTTGTTATTTTTAAAGACTGTCAATAGAACATTAAATTTCTTAATTTTAAACAAAGAACAAAGACCCCCATGAGATACAGAAATTTACAGAGAATTTTATAATCTCTAACATTCCAATGTTTGAATAATCTCACTTGGTTTTGGTATATAAATACACATGAACTATATATAGACATACTTTCCAAGTAAGAACTATAGCATTCCTATTTATTCCTATCAAAAATAAAAGCAAAATATTCTGGAGCAAGTCCAATATTTTTTGGAGACACTAGACCAGAAATATTTTCCTTCTGAATTTATTTCTCACTCTAACAGATTCTCATGAATTATGAAAAATAAATTTCATATTCTTATGAAAATACTATACTAACATTTTATTAAAATATATTTTCATTTAATTCAATTTTTAGTTAATATAATATTTAAACATAAAAATAAATCAGAGTATCTAAGACAACCCTAATCAACTGAGAACAATCTGTAAATATGCTTTTGGTTTGGGATAGGAACCATGTAGAACAAGAAAGTGGATGGCACAGAGGTGTCACAGTCATGAGAAAGAGCTGAATCTCCATTTTCAAAGTGACCTCTCTCTTTCCTCTGCTCTCTGCCTCATTTGCTATCTCTACAGAAACATTTCAAGAAAGAGTCCAAAAAAGGGAAGAGGGGAGTTTCCCATCAGCACAGCGATCTATGACTTTAGAGACATTCCAACAACTTCCCACTATTTCCACCACAGAGAATGAACCTCTAAGCAACATGAAGGCATGTTAGAGGAAATTCCTGAGTTGATCAAAGGAATTGCTCAAGAGTCTCTTTCTAGTCAACTCAGATACCTCAAAGAAGAGCCCTTATGTATCCTGGAGCAGATTCAGCACAGCCTGACCTAATGTCTTCACTGATCAGTGGATCAGTGTTACGATCTTATCAATTCCTTGCTTTTCTTACAGGATATGTGACTATGTCTCTCTTTGTCAACACATTATACTCACACTTCCCTGCTTACTAACATTGTTCTCCTCCACCATTCAAATTCACTGACTTTTGTCATCTGTCCTGAGAAAGAATTCTTGAATTCTGCAGTTTAAACAAAAGTCCGCGAATCATGGCAGCAGAGCTCTTTCTTCTAATGAGATTTTAAAATTCTAAAAAGAAGGTTTCAACACAGAGCCCTTCTGGTTGAAGGCCTATTGGTGGGGGGAGGCAGGGGGACCAGACCTTTATCCCTTGAGTTCCTCCCTTCTTGACTTCTCCTTCAGAAGCCTCTGCAGGGACTTCTCAGGGAATGAAAAGCCTCTAAATTAGACAGCAAGAGGAAACCGCCAAGTGAATTTTTATTTCCCTAAACACTTAATGCCTTTGCTCTGTTGAAACACAACTGTCAACAAAATACACCTGCTGCCACCCTGAAAATCTTGTAAGGAATCTTGATTTTTTTTTTTTCCTTTTGAATATTGGGTTAATTTTAGAATGAAATCACAAGATTTATGGGTTGTAGATCTGAACAAATCACCACTAACCTAGGGTCAGTTACATTTTTATCTTTCTTGAGTCTACAGATCTGACCATGTAGAAGGAGAGAGAATTCAACTTTCTTCATATCTGTGATTCTCTCACATTTCCACAAGTGAACTTTTTCTCCCCTGGTCTTTATCTGCTGTTTCTTATTTAGATGATAAGCCTCTGAAGGGCAAGCATTTTGTCTATATCAGACAAAAGAGCAAAGGACTGTCCTAAATAATAACCAGAACTTGATGACCATTGTTTGACAGGGTCAGTAAGAGAGAACTTTATGTGAAATACATATATTCATTTGATCTGAAAATACTGGACTCTTCAATCACAAAAAAGAGGGGTTGCTACACTTGTTACTAAGTAAGCAACTCAGCTTTGCTCTTAAAAGGTACCTCATACCATGAATGTTGTGTATCTCTTTATGCCTATAAAAAGGATATAATGACAAGTTTCTGCTTTCCTAATGATACAGAAATTAAACATCACTATATCCAGCAGTAACAAATATGCATTGAGTAGTGGGCAATGGAAGTACAACGATGGAGACTGACAGCTACCATTCCTATCCTTGAGAAACCTGAAGCTGGAACAAGGAGAACAGGCATTCATGGTGCAATCGTGTGCATGTGTGTGTGTGTGTGAGAGAGAGAGAGAGAGAGAGAAATAGACAGACAGACAGGGTACTTAATAATGTAGAATGTGAGAAAGACATCCATTGAATGGTCACTGAAACTGTGCTGCCAAAGAAGGGACATTGTCCTATGGACATCGCAAGCAGGAAGCTCTGACTTAAGCAAGAAGTACAGGGGTTCTGGAAGTAAGGAGGATGTTTCCTCTCATAATCTGAGAATAGAAAGATGAGCAGCAGTTAAGAAAGAAGTAAAGCAAGGAGGGAAAAGCCTGCACAGTCGAGGGAACAGCATACACCAAAGCTCTGTGGTAGGAATGAGCTAGGCAAGTCTCAGGGCCTGAGAGAAAGTCAGGGAGGAATAATGTCTTAACATGAGGTAAAGTGAAAATGCTTCTGAAGACAGAAAAGGTCAAGCAAACTCTGAAGTCACTTCTGTTATGTGACCATTGGCAACCTGATTCTTTTCCCTCACAGAGCCTCTCCCCTGCACCGACAGCACAGCTAAGCCCCTCGTCTGAGAGTGGGAGGTCCTGCTGATGGACAAGCAGTCACTGGTGGGTCATAGTCAGTCATTCCTGACAAACCCAGGTTATTATTAAATGTAGTGGAGCAGTGAATTCAATGGCTAGAAATGGAACGGAGAGAGCCTGAGAAACGTGGCGAGGCAGCCTAGAGGAAAGCCACCTCCATGGAACAGGAAGTCTTTTCTCTTTTCAGAGCATCATCCATCATGCTGGGGGAAACGGCAGGAACGTAACCTACTACTTCTTAATAGGCTTCTGCACAGAGAGTGGCTTTGAAGCAGCAGCTGCCCACAGTAAATTTCACTGACCCTTAGAGCCTTTCCCCAAGTTTTCCAACTGTTTTGTCTCCTGAGCTGCTGCTCGGTGTTGGGTCCAAGTTACAGCACCTGACAAAACTAAGGAGCCTCCGCCGAATGAGAAGGGATAGCGTTCAGTGATGTTGTCTTTTCGTGCTACCCCAACAGTGAGACATGATGCCATTCCATCTGGCCATAAAGTGTATTCTTTCCCAGGGAGAAGACGCCCAGTGAGGGATTTTATTTTAGGATCTGGTATTTTACTGTACATATATCAAAGAAAATACAGTAAAGTATAGCCTGATCCCAAGATAAAGCAGCCAAGGGGTCAAGTCTTCTCAATAAAGCAGAAATAATAAGTCTAATAAGAACACATGTTTTTAGAGTGCATTTGGTCTTGATTTTTCTAAATTATGAAGTGGCAGAGACACAAAAATCGAAGGATGGCATCAGAAAAAAATATGAAAAATAAGAAAGCATATCAGAAAAAAATTTAGCTGTTTCCTCTTCTGAAGAGGGCTTCCCTGGTGGCTCAATGGTAAAGAATCTGCCTGCAATGTGGGAGACCTGGGTTCAATCCCTGGGTAGGGAAGATCCCCTGGAGAAGGAAATGGCAACCCACTTCAGTATTCTTGCCTGGAGAATCCCTATGGGCAGAGGAGACTAGCGGGCTACAGTCCCTGGGGTCGCAAAGAGTCAGACATGACTGAGTGACTAACACTTTCATTTTTCTTCTGAATAATCTCAGAACAATTACAATTAAATTTTGGGAAGCATGACTCATGTACAAAGCAGAAACAAATTAATGAAATAAAAAATATGTGGCCTCTGAGGCCCAAGGTTGAAGTTCCAGGGTCCTGCTCTAGGGTTTGTGGACTGTGCTGCTTTTTCAGGAGTGGGAATAGGTTTGTTTAGATCCTGCTATCCTGTCTCAGTCTGGTTTCCTCTGTAGGCTATGGAAGACCGTTGTGCAAAGAAAGGCTGAATCACATTGAAACTACTTTACACTTGAGGGCCTGAAATCACACTCTCGTTTTTATTACCACCAACCAAGCTGAGGAGTAGAGTCCAAAGAAGCCCTAGACACTCACTTCTGTACTTCTGACAGCCTATCCCAGGCAGGCGATAGAGGCACATGCAAGCAGGACTGTTTTGGTGGTACAGGTTTTGAGCCATGCTCTCACAGGGAAAATGCTTCTCGGTGCTTTAGCTCCCGACAGGGGAAAAGCAGAAAGAGGAGTGAGGCTTCAGATCCTGTTGTCTCTGCCGACGTTGAGCAAAGATCCAAATAAACTTCTATAAAGTTGTCACAATAGAACACTTACTTAATGATGACACCTCTAGATTCCTCTCATTCTCCTTAGTATAATAAAAAATTACTGTCAGAAGGAAAAAAAAAGTATGACAGTAATTTTTTTATTATTATGAAGAACAATTCTTAAAGTATAGCTTGCTATCACTTGGGATTATGACCATCATCATAATCATGATTATCACAGCAAATGTTCAGTGAGCAAAGATTATAGGCCAGGCACTGTTCATACTCTCCTTGAGGCCAGGAACCCTATGTTATTTGAGGTGGTATCCCAGAGCAGATGCTCAAGAAACACTTGCTGATGGAATAGTCAATGAATGGATGAGCCTAAGAGCATAATTCACCAACACACATGAAAGTTACTGAGTCAGAGTCATGACATGGCATGTATATACCTTTAGGCCAACATGAAAGAAAAGAAAATACTCAATTAATTTTATATTTTAATTACTAGTATAATAAAACCAACTAATCATGAATATGAACCTGTAACTAGAGAATTAAGCCAATAATTACCAGTAATGACTAACAACTAGCATTACTAATTAGTACTTTATCTCCATAGGCTGAGTCAAAAATAAAGTAACAAACCAATTTAGAGTGAAGAAAGAACCAGATATATACAGACCCATGGTACTAATAGTAACTTCTACAGATTCAAGACTTGTCCCAATCCACAAGTCTTGAAATTGCTGTTTTTGTTTAAATGCTCGAACGTCTCTAGTTTCATACAGTCCAAACTAATATTTTCATGCAGCTATCCTTGTGCTGAACTAAAAATAAAGGTAACTAATAACTACAGATTAGTCATATTGCTAATCTTTTACTCTTTGAAGAGCTCTTAAAAGAAGTAATGTGAGAACATCCCGTTTCTTTTATATTTATACATTCTATATTTATACATTCATCTGTATATTCAACATTTACACATTGAATATATTCAATCAGTCCCTGCCTGCAGGGATTCAAAGGCTTCTTAGCAGAGGAGATAAATTTATAAGCAAATAAAGCTCTTCAAGATTTTTAAAGTTCAGGTAAATATGTAAGCTCGCCAGGCAAGGCAAACTGAAATGAACTTTCTGAGTTCCTTCATCATTTCTTCATTAATCCAAATGTGATAATAACTGGTTTTTGATTCTTTCCCACTTTCTTCTGTAAAGTACAAGTCCTGGTTGGGAAGGGGAAGTCTTGAATCTTGGAGTATCGCAACAGTAAAGACACACTAGTTGTGAAGATTATGTTAAAAAAAAAGAAACAAGTAAGTGAAGATATTGGAGATTATATTTAATTATACACACACACACACATATATATATATTTTCAACATATATTTGTCAAGTACCAAGCATGTATTATGCTGGGCACCATGAGGAATACAAAACTAATTAAGGCAATGGTTGTCACCTTTGTGGGTATTAAATTCTAGTCAAAAAGAAAGAAATACAATCGGCTATAACAGAAAATAGAGGTTGACAGACGAGGAATGAGGAATAAGTATAGTGAGACTGGCCAGTAGGCTTGGGAAGCAATATAGCAGAACCACAAGGATGGCTTCCTGGAGCAAGTCTTGAAGAAATGACCAGTGTCTTTGCAGTAGTGATAGGGAAGGGAGGTAGTAGGCAGCAGAGAGACATTGAAAGGTCTGGGGAAGAAATAAACTACTAGAGCCAAATATTAGGAAGTCCAGTAGCTGTGTGTATGATGGATTAGAAGTGGCAGGAAGCAGGAAAGCTGAGGGTGGGACATGTGGTTGGGGTGGTGGCAATGGCAGGGGCATGAGTTATAAGTTGGGAACAATGCAGGAGGAGAAAAGTAGTGAAGGGTTGAGGGAACTCAGTGATATAAGCACAGAACTGAGCACATCAATGAGAGAAACACACTGGAAGCTGACTTATAGGATGTGGTACCCAGTTGAATGTGAAACAAGAAAAGGAAGCATAAAATAAAGAAAACACCAAATCTGTGGGTTACGCTAACTGAGAGGCTCCATTACCAAACACAGGAACATCACGAGCTTACAGCACTGGAGGGACACCAATATAACTGATGTTAGGTAGCCAAGGAGGAAGACAGATTCGAGTTCAGGGGAGAGGCCAGGGTCAGTTTTGGAGTCAACCTCCTTGACTTGGAAAACTGACAATTTATAGATTCAGGAAATGTTACATAACTAACAAGAGGAAAAGTTTTTTTTACCATGAAAATTAAACTAAAAGTACAATAAATTGTAACAGGTAGTTACATTGATCCAATTGGACTGTAAAATAAGTTGTAAGGCTGGAAGGAAACAAAGTAAATGAAGAAATGAACTGAAAGCTCTCAGGGGAAAGGGGAAAGAAAACAGCACAAGAGAATTCCTTTAAAGGATGAAGATCAGGCCTAACTCGGGCAAGAGAAGAAAGTCTGACAAATCGAATTTTCAAATCAGAATTAGCAAGGACAAAGTTGAATGTGGTACTAAATTAAGAAAGCAGTTAGCTGAGGATAGGTAAACCTCTTTGGGGGACAGCCTTATTCCTAAGGCTACACATGAGGGGGAAAAAAGAGCAACATTTGAATAAGAAGATTTGACAAATCTCAAAAGAGTTGAGTGGAAGTGAAATAAAAGGACACTGGGATGGGCTCACCAGAAATATTTGTTTGAAAGATAGAAGGAGATTTGTTTTTCCAGTGTTACGTAAACTAATCACTGGTATTTAAACTTTACTGACTCTTGGTAATCCCAACTTCTAGAATGACTTAGACGTTAACAGACGTGCTTTTGGACTGTTTCCACACAAAGTTGGTGATTGCCTTTTCTTGTTAGGAACATGACTCATACTTTCTCTTAAATATCCCCTCTACTCCTCCCTTTTTATTTGCTAATATAATTCTGAAAGAGTAGCATGTACCAAGACCTTCATTTCTGACAACTCTTCTACTTTTGAGAACTTGTCTTAAAAAAAACAGTAGGCACATGTATTATTTCTTTTTTCTAATCACTTCAGGTGCCTGCCAAGTATTCTAAAAGTTTTTACTTTCTGAGCCTCCAAATACTTTGCTATGAAAAAGTACATATCCTAAAAGCCTGGGCCATTCTGAAGTCTGACCTGCAAGAATACAATAGATATTGCTGCTTCTGCTTAATTGTCTCAATCATGTCTGACTCTGTGCAACCCTGTAGACTGCAGCCCACCAGGCTCCTCTGTCCATGGAATTCTCCAGGCAGGAATACTGGAGTGGGTTGCCATGCCCTCCTTAGGGGATCTTCCCAACTCAGGGATCAAACCTGGGTCTCCTGCATTGCAAGCAGATTCTTTACTGCAGAGCCACCATGGAAGCCCATAACAGACATTAGTAGCTGCATAGCTGCATAAAACTTAAATTGAATGGAGCTACTACAACCTGGCCATCTGATACACAAGAAGCAATGAAGCATCCATGCACGCCTGCCATTTTGAATCATCACAGGCTGTGCAGATCAGAGTGGGTGGAACTCTGAGGAGAGAGTAGCAAACTGGAAATAGATGGAAAGGCATGGGATCTGTCTTCAGCATGTTTCAGTATATTTCACTCTCTCTGTGACGGTTTAACCATGTGACTGTAGTTTTTTTTCTTTTGTGAACAACCAAAGGCAAAGATCAAAATAAATCTTTAAATGTGATAATTACTATACCATGTTAAAATTATAATATAAACCTGGGGATGCTTAGCTCAAAAAGCTATAATATTTATATCAAGTAAGACCAAAAACAGTTCAATAACTGTATCTGAGTATAGTTCTCTGGAGATATAAAACAAAAATAATGCAGAGCTGGAATACATAAGATATCAAGTAGTGTAATAAAAGGCAATCAAATTGGCCCCTACATTGAGAAAAAAGAGATGATGAATTATTAGTGCCCAACATTTCAGCAAGGAAACGATCAAGCTGAGTCTTCTGACACCTTGACCTACTAATGATGCAATGATGATGAAGAAGATGATGACGAGTGCCACTTTGACAGCACTCTCTAGGCATACATTATCTCATTTAATCCTCATAATTCTATAAGGAAAATACTTTAATTATCCCCATTTTACAGATGAGGAAATTGAAGCTTTCTGGAACTCTGGGCAGGATATAAAAGATTAGGAAGAAGAAGTAAAGACATACATAAAGAACTTGACTGATGACATCAAAGAAGAAACACCCCTACCAAAGAAAGATGCTTGAGAATGAGGAAGCAGATAACTTAAGGTTACATTACAATGGAATATATATTGAAAATCCAATTTAATAAGGAAAAAGTGTAAGATTTTTTTTCTTCCAACCCACAGCAAACATTATCCTCAATGGTGAAAAATCGAAAGCATTTCCCCTAAAATCAGGAACAAGACAAGCGTGCCCACTCTCACCACTATTCAACATAGTTTTTGAAGTTTTGGCCACAGCAATCAGAGCAGAAAAAGAAATAAAAGGAATCCAGATAGGAAAAGAAGAAGTGAAACTCTCACTGCAGATGACATGATCCTCTACATAGAAAACCCTAAAGACTCTACCAGGAAATTACTAGAGCTAATCAATGAATATAGTAAAGTTGCAGGATATAAAATTAACACACAGAAATTCCTTGCATTCCTATACACTAACAATGAGAAAACAGAAAGAGAAACTAAGGAAACAATACCATTCACCATTGCAACAAAAAGAATAAAATACTTAGGAGTATATCTACCTAAAGAAACAAAAGACCTATACATAGAAAACTATAAAACACTGATGAAAGAAATCAAAGAGGACACAAATAGATGGAGAAATATACCGTGTTCATGGATTGGAAGAATCAATATTGTGAAAATGAGTATACGACCCAAAGCAATCTATGGATTCAATGCAATCCCTAGCAAGCTACCAACAGTATTCTTCACAGAACTAGAACAAATAATTTCACAATTTGCCTGGAAATACAAAAAACCTCGAATAGCCAAAGCAATCTTGAGAATGAAGAATGGAACTGGAGGAATCAACCTGCCTGACTTCAGGCTCTACTACAAAGCCACAGTCATCAAGACAGTAGGGTACTGGCACAAAGACAGAAATATAGATCAACGGAACAAAATAGAAAGCCCAGAGATAAATCCATGTACCTACAGACACCTTATCTTCGACAAAGGAGGCAAGAACATACAATGGAAAAAAGACAACCTCTTTAACAAGTGGTGCTGGGAAAGCTGGTCAACCACTTGTAAAAGAATGAAACTAGAACACTTTCTAACACCATACACAAAAATAAATTAAAAATGTATTAAAGATCTAAATGTAAGACCAGAAACTGTAAAACTCCTAGAGGAGAAGATAAGCAAAACACTCTCTGACATAAATCACAGAAAGATCCTCTATGACCCACCTCCCAGAATATTGGAAATAAAAGCAAAAATAAACAAATGGGACCTAATGAAACTTAAAAGCTTTTGCACAACAAAGGAAACTATTAGCAAGGTGAAAAGGCAGCCTTCAGAAGGGGAGAAAATAACAGCAAATGAAGAAACAGGCAAAGGATTAATCTCAAAAATATACAAGCAACTCCTGAAGCTCGATTCCAGAAAAATAAATGACCCAATCAAAAAATGGGCCAAAGATCTAAACAGACATTTCTCTGAAGAAGACATACAGATGGCTAACAAACACATGAAAAGATGCTCAACATCACTTATTATCAGAGAAATGCAAATCAAAACCTCAATCAGGTACCATTACACGCCAGTCAGAATGGCTGCTATCCAAAAGTCTACAAGCAATAAATGCTGGAGAGGGTGTGGAGAAAAGGGAACCCTCTTACACTGTTGGTGGGAATGCAAACTAGTACAGCCGCTATGGAGAACAGTGTGGAGATTCCTTAAAAAACTGGAAATAGAGCTGCCATATGAGCCAGCAATCCCGCTGCTGGGCACACACACTGAGGAAACCAGATCTGAAAGAGACATATGTACCCCAATGTTCATCGCAGCACTGTTTATAATATCCAGGACATGGAAGCAACCTAGATGCCCATCCACAGATGAATGGATAAGGAAGCTGTGGTACATATACACTATGGACTATTACTCAGCCGTTAAAAAGAATTCATTTGAATCAGTTCTAATGAGATGGATGAAACTGGAGCCCATTATACAGAGTGAAGTAAGCAGAAAGATAAAGACCAATACAGTATACTAACGCATATATATGGAATTTAGAAAGATGGTAATGATAACCCTATATGCAAAGCAGAAAAAGAGACACAGATGTACAGAACAGAGTTTTAGACTCTGTGGGAGAAGGCAAGGGTGGGATGATCTGAGAGAACAGCATCAAAACATGTATATTATCAAGTGTGAAACTGATCACCAGTCCAGGTTGGATGCATAAGACAAGTGCTCGGGCCTGGTACACTGGGATGACCCAGAGGGATGGGATGGGGGGAGGGAGGTGGGGGGGTTCAGGAGGGGGAACACATGTAAATCCATGGCTGATTCATGTCAATGTATGGCAAAAACCACTACAATATTGTAATATTGTAAAGTAATTAGCCTCCAACTAATAAAAATAATTGGGGGAAAAAAAGATTTTTTTTTCTTCCAACACATTAGCATTCGAAGAAGAAATTTCTTTTGCGTCTTTGCACTGTAAAGATAACAGTTGTTCAATGGGTACAAACTTAAAGGAACATATACATTAAAGTTTTACAAGTCCAACTGTTAAAACTGTAATTTTAAGATGGTCTGTTTGGCTTAACAAACACCTAGAAATAGTTTAGGTGTTTTAGGTTCAGCTATTTCCCAGATACTTTGGCCAATACTTTGGCCACCTGATGCGAAGAACTGACTCACTAGAAAAGACCCTGATGCTGGGAAAGATTGAAGGCAAGAGGAGAAGGGGACAACAAACGATGAGATGGTTGGATGGCATCAGAGATTTGATGGACACGAGTCTGAGCAAGCTCCGGGAGTTGGTGATAGACAGGGAAGCCTGGCGTGCTGCAGTCCATGGGGTCACAAAGAGTCAGACACGACTGAGGGACTGAACTGATTTCCCAGATAACCTTGTTTGGTCCATGGCACATACACATCCAGTGTCCAAATCCTGAGGGGACCCAGACTGACAGTTCTATCTCCTCACTGGCAACAGAAGTAGAACCCCAACAAGTGACAAACGGGAAGAAACCTGGGAACTGTGGCTGATACCAGTGAGGTGATCAGGCAACAATCACAGGAAGAAGAATCAAAGTTTAAGACACCCTGCTGAAGTAAAGTCCCAGGAAGAAATAAACTAAATATAAGTGTTGCAGAGAAGACAGCTGTAGGCAGTGCTACTGTTGGGGGAGGCAGACACTGGGGCAGTCCCTTACCAGGCAGGCAGTGTAAACCAGCACCTTAGCCTTGGGGATTTTTGCTCCAGATCAAAAGGACAGCAGCAATGCCATCTGCTGTTTGCTTAGAAAAATGGTAAGAGCAGATGTTTTCATGTGCTGACCTGCCATCCTTTGACTAAGAGGCCACTTGAAAAATAATCAAGAAATAGCACAGGAGAACATCTGTGCAGTTACAGCAGACCACCAATCATGCAGCACAGGAGAGAAGGAATATGTATGAAGCCCATGAAATGATAGTAGGCAGGTCCCCAACAAGTGGTGGGGGCCCCCTTGTGTAAACGTCATAGGAGAACATCTAAAAGTGAGATCAGTATTGGGCAAGGAGTGGCTGCAATGTACCCCAGGGCCCTGAGGAACTTCAGTGGCAAACCCTAACCTATTTAGAGTATCTTCACAAGGCTCAGAGCTACACAGCTACCCCTCAGACATCTCTCTGCTGTTGCCTACAATATCATTTGATTTTGTTTAGCCCACATTTTAGGCATCACTGAAATTAAATGACTAGCGGCTCCTTAAGAACAAGCCATGGCCTGTAGATGAAAAAAAAAAAAAATCAAATGCAAAATGCCCGTGAAAAATGGGGTCAGGATATGGTGAGAGGATTTGCATCTTACCTCTCCTGCTAGCCCAAGCTCCAGAGGGACCTCACCCTCAGGGTGAGGCTGATTCAAACCAGGACTCTTGGAAATTGCTGAGTCACTCGCCAGGCACCAGATGGGACAGAGGAGGCTCAGCTTCAGGAGGAAGCAAGTTTCACTGAGGATTTGCACCTCAGGTGTGCTCCCCTTCCTTTGTGGCCACACCTGCTACCTAGCCGAGTTCATCCTCTTGCTTTGAGAGCCTTGCGTGAAAAGCACTAGTCATCTCTTCCTGCCTCCCGGCTGGATGCAAGGCCCTGCGCCCCATTTCCCCAGCAGCTAATCATCATGCAGCTGCTCAAATTGTTTACCAGATCACATGTACTCGGGACTCAATGTTATTCACAATTTTTCAAAATCATAAATTTTCCCTTTGTGCACATGGAGGACAAAATGCTTACATGACCTGTATTTCATCTCAAACATGTAACACTTTTCTATTTAGGACTCTGCTTTCAAGGCACGAATTTTTTTCTCCTTTCATTTAAGTATGTGTTCCATCCTCTTTCCTTAGTTTATTTTTCTGACCTAGTGATTGATTGCCTAATCTCTCCTCAACAGTTTAGGTTTGGGTTTTGTCATTTGGGGAGGAGAAGATTTGGCTCATTTTTAAATGAACACTTTCTCTTCTTTTTCTTGATATAAATAAGGCATTTTGACTGATCAGAGAAGGAGGGTTCAGTCTTATTTTCTTCCATCTGCAGACCTACTGGCACATGGTAAATGCTAAGTGTTTCAATAAATTAAAAAAAAAAAAGATTTTCAGGAGAGGGCTTACTGAAAATGTCTGCTATATAATAAAACCACTGGAAATAATATATTCTCACTAAAAATGAAACATAAATACCGTAAAGTCTAGACCCTGGTGGGGACCTTAAAGTCTAGAATAGCTATCACTGCCTTCTCTCAAATTCTTGAGAAAAGAGAATGTTTATTGATACCTCTCCTCTCTTACAGCAAGACAGCTTTTGGAGGAAAATGTTAAAACAAAATGATTTTCTATATGTTCTAATGCAAGTGGGATCTTTTAATAAAGTTTGTTTTCTTAGATACCATCAATTATACAGACTACTAATGACAGTATTACTTATACCACACATCATTCCCAAAGAGGGAAAGAAGACATTACTTAAAAGATAAAGATATTATTTAATTTTCAAAACTTAAAATAGGATTTATCTCCTTTAAAGATGTGGTTTTCTTAAGGCAAATGCATATCATGAACATTCCCTTTGCACAGGGCACTTTAAGAATTCTCTTGGAAATGTCCTCAAAACTTTTTCTTTCCTTCTCCTTTTTTAATTTTCCTATTCACCTCAGTGGTCATAAAGTTTTTCTTTGGGGAATAAATTTGAATTTTGTAAATATTCAAATTTGGAGGCAAGGATGGGCAATAACATGGTCAAGCTGGGTACCATTTGGTTAAAATCAAGGTATGATTGTAAAGTGTTATATGAGTGATTAGTTGTCTTCTTCTGTGACTCAACCCGACTCCAAGAGTATAACAAAACTTTTTGAGCAGTGGCAGTACTGCAGCAACAATTCTAATATGACAATTTAGACAGATAATACTTAATCTGTATGTAAATAATCAGTGTACATACATGTACTTGAAAAATACCTGTATATGTAAACTGAAAAAAAAAAATGCACAACCTAAACGTTGAGAATTACGTTTTATTTGGCAGACAAAACTAAGAACTTAAATCTGGAAGACAGCTTCTCAGATAGCTCTGAGGGACTGCTCTGAAGAGATAAGGGAGGAGCCTAGGATGCAGAAGAGTTTTGCAATAAAAAACCAGGTAGTCAGAATATCAAAAGATTGCTATTAATTAAAGAAAACGAGACATCTCAAGTTCATGAATTTAGTGCTTTTGTAAGTTTGGGAGGATGAAAGAGTCTGGGCTGATTGAAATCATTCCTTTGACATGCGCTTTAACTATCTACCGCGCTGCATCTTATCCTGAATCCCCTAAGGGTGCACAGCTGGGGGTGGCTGCAATCGCTGATGGCTTGAAGGCTACAACATCCTGTGTTTACTGATCCATGTGTGTTAGTTGCTCAATTGTTTCTGATTCTTTACTGGTAGAGCTGGCAGCATTTTTCATCCATATACATACATACATAAATAAACTCTATTTCATGATGATGCTCATGCCCCAAAATAGAGTATAGAATCTAATGTAATATAAAATTACAAAATATAATACCCTCCTCTTACAGTACACTCAGTTCAATTCAGTTCAGTCATCAGTTGTGTCCGACTCTTTGCGACCCCATGAACTGCAGCATGCCAGGCCTCCTTGTCCATCACCAGGGATGGTGACTGAAGCCATGAAATTAAAAGATGCTTACTCCTAGGAAGAAAAGTTATGACCAACCTAGACAGCATATTAAAAAGCAGAAACATCACTTTGTCAACAAAGGTCCATCTAGTCAAGGCTATGGTTTTTCCAGTGGTCATGTATGGATGTGAGAGTTGGACTATAAAGAAAGCTGAGTGCTGAAGAATTGATGTTTTTGAACTGTGGTGTTGGAGAAGACTTTTTTTTTTTCATTTATTTTTATTAGTTGGAGGCTAATTACTTTACAATATTGTAGAGGGTTTTGTCATACATTGACATGAATCAGCCATGGAGAAGACTCTTGAGAGTCCCTTGGACTGCAAGGAGATCCAACCAGTCCATCCTGAAGGAGATCAGTCCTGGGTGTTCATTGGAAGGACTGATGTTGAAGCTAAAACTCCAGGACTTTGGCCACCTAATGTGAAGAGCTGACTCATCTGAAAAGGCCCTGATGCTGGGGAAGATTGAGGGCAGGAGGAGAATGGGACGACAGAAGATGAGATGGTTGGATGGCATCACTGACTCAATAGACATGGGTTTGAGTAAACTCTGGGAGTTGGTGATGGACAGGGAGTCCTGGTGTGCTGCGGTTCATGGGGTTGCAAACAGTTGGACACAACTGAACGACTGAACTGAACTGAACAGTCACCATCTGAGTGATTTTGGAGCCCCCCAAAATAAAGTCTGTCAGTGTTTCCACTGTTTCCCCATCTATTTGCCATGAAGTGATGGGACCAGATGCCATGATCTTAGTTTTCTGAATGTTGAGTTTTAAGCCAAATTTTTTACTCTCCTCTTTCACTTTCATCAAGAGGCTCAGTAGTTCTTCGCTTTCTGCCGTAAGGGTGGTGTCACCTGCATATCTGAGATTATTGATATTTCTCCTGGCAATCTTGATTCCAGCTTGTGCTTCATCCAGCCTAGGATTTCACATGATGTACTCTGCATATAAGTTAAATAAGCAGGGTGACAGTATACAGCCTTGACACATTCCTTTACCAATTTGAAACCAGTCTGTTGTTCCATGGCCAGTTCTAATTGTTGCTTCTTGACCTACATAAGATTTATCAGTAGGCAAGTCAGGTGGTCTGGTATTCCCATCTCTTGAAGAATTTTCCACAGTGTGCTGTGATCCATACAGTCAAAGGCTTTGGTATATTCAATAAAGCAGAAGTAGATATTTTTCTGGAACTCTTCTGCTTTTTCAGTGGTCCAGTGAATGTTGGCAATTTGATCTCTGCTTCCTCTGCCTTTTCTAAATCCAGCTTGAACATCTGGAAGTTCATGGTTCATGTACTATTGAAGCCTGGCTTGGAGAATTTTGAGCATTACTTTGTAAGTGTATGAGATGAGTGCAATTGTGTGGTAGTTTGTGAGCATTCTTCGGCATGGCCTTTCTTTGGGATTGGAATGAAAACTGACCTTTTCCAGTCCTGTGGCCACTGCTGAGTTTTCCCAATTTGCTGACATATTGAGTGCAGCACTTCCACAGCATCATCTTTGAGGATTTCAAATAGCTCAACTGGAATTCCATCACCTCCACTAGCTTTTTGTAGTGATGCTTCCTAAGGTCCACTTGACTTCCCACTCCAGGATGTCTGGCTCTAGGTGAGTGATCACACCATCATGATTATCTGCGTCATGAAGATCTTTTTTGCATAGTTCTTCTATGCATTCTTGCCACCTCTTCTTAATATTTTCTGCTTCTGTTAGGTCCCTACCATTTCTGTCCTTTATTGTGCCCATCTTTGCATGAAAATTTCCCTGGGAATCTCTAATTTTCTTGAACAGATCTCTAGTCTTTCCCATTCTATTGTTTTTCTCTATTTCTTTGCAGTATGCTCTAGAATATTACAATTATTTGGCTTGAAAGATTGAGTTTTGTGTATTGTACAACACTTCCTTAGCTATTCTCCACTAGATTAGAAGTGAATGTCCTTTCCCCAGAGAGTTAGATGATGTCAGTGCATAAGCCATTCATCAACATTGTTAGGATCCTCGCTTTGTTAGCCAACTTACTGGTCACTGCTCTTAAGCAGCTATTCTTAGTCTTTAAAAGACAGTTTCCCATAGGACAGCACTATGCCGTTACCAGGTTACACATCATGATTCTGGTACCCTCAAAACCCAAGAATTTGCCAAGTACCTGGTCCTCGGAGATATTCAAACTAAGTAGAATATGGAGTCTTTTACCCTAGAGTTTATATTACTATTTTGGAAAACAATCAACCAAAAATTTCAGTAAAAGTTAATATAGGAGATTGTGAGGTAATCTGAACAACCTGCTGAGGTAGTACTTTTTAAAACTTGCTTATGCAAACCTATAATCCAGCAAGCTATAAGGCCACAGACATGAGTCTGAGTAAACTTCAGGAGTTGGTGATGGACAGGGAGGCCTGGCATCCTGCATTCCATGGGGTCGCAAAGAATCCAACATAACTGAGCGACTGAACTGACTAATTTGAAGGCTACAGAGATTCAATAAAGAAAACAAAAATTCATAACCTGTGGCCTGGAAACTATTTCTCCATTAAACAATGCGATTTCCTTTTCAAAAATAGCCTCTATCCTGGTCAGCAGAGACAGTGTATGCTCTGATTATATTCCTTCCAGACCTACTCTATGGGCTTCCCAGGTGGCTCAATGGTCAAGAACCCACCTGCCAATGCAGGAGCTGCAGGAGCTGCAGATTGGATCCCTGGGCCAGGAAGAAACCCTGGAGAAAGAAATGGCAATCCACTCCAATATTTTTGCTGGGATAATCCCATGGACAAGAGGAGCCTGTATGGAGACCTAGACCAGTGCTTTAACCCCACAGTAGTTATCTATGGGGCAATTGGAAGGTCGCTGACATTTTTTTCTGGCTTGAAGGATGAGACCATCACAGAAGAAGGGGTTATTCTTTACCTTCTATTTATTTACTAAAGTGTATGCTGGGTATATAGAGTGAAAAACAACTACTTATAAAGAAAAAATACTGAGCTAAGTATTTACTTCACTTAATACCCAACAGGCTTGTTTATAATTGAATTTACTCTGCATTTTTCATGAACTGAATGACTGTTTTGGTGTCAGGTAAAGAACACCCTGGGGCTTCCCTGGTAGTGGCTCAGAGGTAAAGAATCCACCTGCTAAGGAAGGAGATGCAAGTTCCATCCCTGGGTCAGGAAGATACCCTGGAGAAGGAAATGGCAACCCCCTCCAGTATCTTGTCTGGGAAATCCCATGAACAGAGGAGCCTGGCGGGCTACAGTCCGTGGGGTCACAAGAGTCTGATACAATTTAGCGACTAAAGAACAAAATCAACAAAACAACACTCTGAGTTTTCTACTGACCATCTCTATGATTTTGTGCTTTTTAGAGTACAGTCAAATATTCTGAAAAGTGCTTGTAAAACATGGAGAATGTCTTACTGTCAACATTATGTAATCTCAGTGCTTATAGAAAATGGTAAAAGTTCAACACCAATTGAACCTAGAATTGATTTTGGAATCTTTTAAACTCATTTTAAAGACTGTATGTCATATAGGAAGATCTCTTAAAATATACCATCACAGGAACTTCCTCCGCAGTCCAGTGGTTAAGAGCCCCACTTCGACTGCAGGAGGCACGTGTTCCATCCCTGATCAAGAAACTAAGATCCCACATGCTCTGCGATAGGGCCAAAAGGAAAAAAAAAAAAAGAAAATATACATCACACATCACACAAAGATATAGTTACATATCACAGGAAGTGTGACTCGTTTAAGAATTTAAATTATTCCTTGTGTATTATTCATAATACCATTCTTAGTGTGAATACTCCTGAGTGAATAAACTTCCAGTGTCCCAAAATACAAAAATGTTACTCAAATATCACAACACAGTAACTCTATTTTCATCTTGCTGGGCTTGCACACATGAAACAAAAAGCAAAATTTTAAAAAGAAGCATGGGGGGGGGGAAGCTAACACACAAACAAACAAGCACAGGAATACGTGAATAATGGCATTCGATTCTAGCACATTTTAAAGTAGATTGATTTTTTTAAATTGACTAATATAGATATAGTTTACTAAATAACATTCTGCTTATTTAAGGAAGAACTTCCCAGGTGGTGCAGTGGTAAAGAATCCGCCTGCCAATGCAGGAGACACAAGTGACGCAGGTTCAATCCCTAGGTCAAGAAGATCCCCTGGAGAATGAAATGGCAACCCACTCAAGTATTCTTGCCTGGAAAATTCCATGGACAGAGAGAGGAGCCTGGCAGGCTACAGTCCATGGGTCCCAAAGAGTCGGACAAAACGAAGCACACACACACACATATTTAAGGAACCATATTTTGCTTACTTTTCCAAGCCTACATTAAAGACATTAATTTCTTTTGAATTTTCTTCAAAATAGGCCAAAGGAAAGGCTAATAACCACCATAAAGTATTTCTGAATATGTTCCAAAATAAATATCTGATATTAAATATCCTTAGACTTGAATATCTATAAAGTTTTAAGAAGAAAGATATTTTGCTCTTCAGTTGACATTTAAAAGTCTTGAGTACAAGACTCTGAAACATGGTATAAAAGTCTTCTAGATGGCTTATACTTATTGAGTGATTTTCAGTGAATAGTCTGTATTGCTGGGTTCACTGTCATAACTTTGCATCTTTCCCTTATTTTTAATCTAAAAACTAGACATTCAAGGAAAAAAACATAGTTTGGTTGGTATGGCTCTGATTTATTTATTTCACAAATATTTTGGGGTGCTTACTTTTATTACAGGCATTGGCATAGGTGCTAATATAAAGCAGTAAACAAAACAGACAAAAAACCCTATGCTCATAGGTTTATATTACCTCTGCCTTTCTAATCCCATATGCTTAAGGGTAATACATTCCAAGTAATCTCAGAATAGTGGCAAAATTAATTGGATTCTGTAAAATTATCTCTTTTTTTATTTGCCTCATCAAGGCTATTTAAGGGACCGTGGTGTAAACAAGGAACTGCAGTGACTGGTATTATGTGAAATTGCTTACAATATTGTTTGAAAGATAGAAACTAAACAGTATGTCAACTAAAAAGTATGACATAATGTGCCCCCCAAAGGAAGGTATTGTCACATTTTAAAATTTCCTCTTATCTCTGGGTCTTACCCAGGCATTTTAACTGGGTAAGAATTAAAATGCTACCCAGGCATTTTAACTCCTACACAAACAAGTGATGAATATGGAGTTAAAACATCCATGAGGATCACTATCCTTATATATTCAAAGAAACTATGCTTGCCTATGCCCAATTGCAACTTGTCCTGTGGAAATTATCCCATTTACCTATAGTTCAAGCTCAAAGAGAGATGAGAGAAAGAGTAAAGCCTAACATTGCTTTTGATAAATGGGAAGACTAACTCTGTTAGTTTTCTAGAGTTACCATAACAAAATGCCCAAGAACAGGTTGCTTAAGCAACACAAATGTATCAATATTATCTCACAGTTCTAGAGGCTTGGAGTCCAAAGTCAAGGTACTGGCAATGTCTCTGTCTCCTGAAGTTTCTCTCCTTGTCTGATAGATGGCTACTTTCTGTCTGTTTTGTCCTCACATGGTTGTCCCTATGTATATATAATATGCACCCCTGGTGTCTTTTTCTATGTTTTAGTGCCCTCTTCATATAAGGACACCAGACAGTTTGGATTAGGGTCCATTCTAAAGAAGTAATTTTAACTTAATTACCTCTTTAAAGGCCTTATCTCCAAACACAACAACAGTGTAAAAATGTTATTCTACTATTTCTTGGCTTCCATTGGTGCTGTTGAGAAATCTACTGTTATCTAACTTTCATTCCTTTTTAGATTATTTGTCTTTTCTCTATGGCTGTTTGTAAGTTCTTCTCTTTGTCTTTGGTGTTTAGTAGTTTTATTATGATATGTCCACACATAGACTTTAAATTTTTTTCTGCTTGGTATACAATAGTGCCAATCTTTATTTGTAATGTATTTCATGTTTTAAATATTGTTGTTGTTCAGTCACTAAGCTGTGTCCTAGCTTGCAACCTCATGGACTGTAGCACTCCAGGCTCCTCTGTCCTCCACTACCTCCCAGAGTTTGCTCAAATTCAAACTGGGTTAGTGATGCTATCTAAATATTATTTTAAATATTACTTTTCTTAAAAAAGTAATTGGGTCAGTGATGCTATCTAAATATTATTTTAAATATTACTTTTTTTAAAAAAAAGTATTGCTGCTCCTCTGTCCTCCTTATTCTATCATCTGGAGATTCTATTAAATGTATAGTGGACATTGGCTTTGCATTCTCCAAATCTCTTAACTTCTCAGTTCTACTCTCAGTCCTCTTTGAGTTACATTCTGATCATTTCTTTAGCTCTTTCTTCCAGCTAACTAATATCCTTTTAAACTCTTTCATCTTCTGTTTGGCCTTTACATTGAACACTTTTTTTTTCTTTCATTTTTACAAGTTAAATTTAGTTCTCCTGTAAAACTTCTTCTGCCTAATGGTTCTTTGAAAGACTTTTTTTCCTTATGTACTTCTTAAATTTCACTTTTTAGTTCTTTAAATATTTTATAACAGTATTTTATATTTTTATCTTTATAATTCAAATGCCTAAATACTTTGTAGATTTGTCTTTTTTTTTTTTTGTTACTACTGCATCTCAGTCCTCATTTGATGATTTTTTTAACTTGTGATTTATTTTTTAATGTTTTATTTTGAAATAAGTTCAAACTTAGGAAGGGATAGCAAGAATAATACAAAGAATTTCCTTACACACTTCACCCAGAGATCCCAGTAGTTTCTCCAAGTGCCCCAGTTACGCACTCTACGGCAAAGAGGACAATCAATGATCACAATGCACTTAATTCCTATCTGTCTCCAGTCTCCTTCGATCTCAAACAGTTCATCAGTCCTTCCTTGACCGTTATGATATATCATTTTTTAAGGTTAAAGGTGAGTTTGTAGACTGTATTTCAATTGTGATTTTTATGATGCTCACTCATGATAAGACTCAGATTCTAAATATATCATTACCTCAAGGAAACAGATCAAGAGACACATGATGCCAAGTTTTAACAAATATTGATATCACTTGACTGAATTAATTATTACTATAATGGTTGCTATAATTTTCTAATTGCATTACTTCTTCTACACTTAGTAGCATTCTACTATAAAAAAGAACTTTCCCTTGTCTCTACGTATTTATTCATTCATTTACTCATATCAGTGAGGACTCGGGCTTCCTATTCTATTCAATGTGATAAAATTCATTAGTATCATTATTTTAATACTCAAATTGTCCCAGATTTGGCCAGTGAGAGCCCCTTCAAACTGTTTTATATGTCCTTTTCACATGTCCCCATCATTCTTTGACTGTGTCCTTATTTTCTGATATAAGACATTCTCATCTTATCTTATACTATCCCTGCCCCATGCCCTGAAAAAGCACATTTCTCCAGAGAGCCCTAGTTCTTTTTAGTGGAGAGCAGTGCTTAGAAACCAAGATTTACCTGTTAGGTGTGCCCTTTACTTGGTGGCTCAGACGGTAAAGAATCTGCCTGCAATGTGGGAGGCCTGGGTTTGATCCCTGGGTTGGGAAGATCCCCTGGAGGAGGGCATGGCTACCCACTCCAGTATTCTTACCTGGAGCATCCCCATGGACAGAGGAGCCTGGCGGGCTACAGTCCACGGGGTCGCAAAGAGTCGGACACGACAGCAACTAAGCACACAACACAGTGCTCTTTACTACTGAGATCTCTCAGCCACCCTCAGGTGGACAGAGCAAGCACATATATGCATGTGTAGATACACACACTTATCTACATACATACATTTTTAGATTTATATTTATTCCTATATCTATATAAATACAGATATAGAAAGTCATGAGTTCACATCAATATTTGCAGTTCCAACTCAACACTATAGAGTTTACCCTGTATTCTCTCTTTTTATATTAATAACAACCATCTCCAAAAGTAAGACATTTTATTCCCATTATCCTCAATCCATCTACTTACGTGCTCATTCCCCGCTGTATGTAGCCAATGTCCTGACCCTCCTGGGCCTCCACCCCCATTTATCTGCTTGGTTGATCCTTATAATCTCACATCTAATTGGACTTAATCTGTGGGAATCCTAAAGGCAACAGTGAGGTTGCTTTCCTATACAGAAGATTTGCACTTACTTCTCCCAGGAGCCTAGGGCACAATCAGTGTGAGATCATGTAAACTCCCCTACTGAGAATTCTGGCTAATTCAGAAACTTAGGTTAGCAATCTCATACTGCAGCAAGCCTCAGTCTAAGTCTCCTATCCCACCATTTACTGCTCTCCTTTTCAATTTCAGTTCTCTGAGTATTTGGTGGAAGACTTTTTTGGAGGGTACGGTATTCTTTGCTGGTTTGATTTTATTTTTTGTTTTGTTTTTGTGTTATTTGTCTTTTTGCTTGTTCAGGTGATCTTTGTTTCTTATCTTTTGTTTTCGCCCTTAAAGACTTCCATTGGCTTCTTGCAATCTCAGGAATGCTTTCAAAGTTAGCCTTCTATTTTATCCAGATTCAGGTGTACTAAGTAGTGGAGCCTTTCAGAGTTTCCATTTAGTCATAATTTGTCTTTATGTGTCCATATGCTTATCTGAATTGATCGTCTCCTGTGCCTCAAAACTATTAATGCCCTTGAAACACCTTGGGAATCTCTGCTATAGCCTAATTATTATTTCAGTGCAGAAAAAAAGTGAGACAAGAGAAATTATTGGGTAGCACTTCTATTTTTGTTCATATTGGAAAACAGAGATTCTTTACAGCAAGGTTGTGATAAGAATGTCTTTTTTAAAATCTTAAAGATAAAAAGGTTATTAACATTACTTTGATCTATTCCCCTAATTTGACACAAAGGGAAAATGGAGCCCAAATAGAGAGGAAGAATTCCTACCAAAGTATATTGTCACCCTGCTTATTTAACTTATATGCAGAGTACATCATGCAAAATGCCAGTCTGGATGAAGCACAAGCTGGAATCAAGATTGCCAGGAGAAATATCAATAATCTCAGACACGCAGACGACACCATCCTTACGGCAGAAAGTGAAGAAGAACTAAAGAGCCTCTTGATGAAAGTGAAAGAGGAAAGTGAAAAAGTTGGCTTAACGCTAAACATTCAAAAAACTAAGATCATGGCATCTGGTCCCATTACTTCATGGCAAATAGATGGAGAGACCATGGAAACAGTGAGAAACTTTATTTTGGGGGCCTCCAAAATCATGGCAGATGGTGACTGCAGCCATGAAAGTAAAAGCCGCTTGCTCCTTGGAAGAAAAGCTATGACCAACCTAGACAGCATATTAAAAAGCAGAGACATTACTTTGCCGACAAAGGTCCATCTAGTCAAGGCTATGGTTTTTCCAGTAGTCATGTATGGATGTGAGAGTTGGACTATAAAGAAAGCTGGGCACCAGATAATTGATGCTTTTGAACTGCGGTATTGGAGGAGACTCTTGAGAGTCTGTTGGACTTCAAGGAGACCAAACCAATCCATCCTAAAGGAAATAAGTCCTGATATTCATTGGAAGGACTGATGCTGAAGCTGAAACTCCAATACTTGGTCACCTGATGCAAAGAACTGACTCACTGGAAAAGACCCTGATGCTGGGAAAGACTGAAGACAGGAGAAGGGGATGACAGAGAATGAGATGGTTGGATGGCATCAGAGACTTGATGGACATGAGTTTGAGTAAGTCCTAGGAGCTGGTGATGAACAGGGAAGCCTGGCATGCTGCAGTTCATGGAGTTGCAAAGAGTCAGACACGACTGAGCGACTGAACTGAACTGAACTAAATGGCATTTTGGTGAGTTTGCTTAGACTTATTTGGAACTCAGGACTCTGGTCTACTATCCTTAATCTATTTCTGTCCAATCCTTTTTTAATGAAACTCTATGATTATTTTTGAAAGTATATTTTAATGTGCTTCCCACTTACTAAAATAATACATGATCATTTTAGAAAAAAATTAAATGCATAAAAAGTATTTCAAACCTTATTTATAATCCTACTGCCTGGAGATAAATACTGTTAACATTTAGGGGTTTTTAATGCTTACATCCTTTATTTTCATAGCTGAGATCATACCATATAGTTTTGCATCTTTTTTTCACATATCATTAAAATTTCCTCACCTCATTAAAATCTCTTCATAAGCATTATTTTTGATGCTACATAATATTTCATCATATGGATGTACTTAAGTATAGTGAACTATTCACCTTCACTAAATATTTAGATTGTCCCCCTTTTTCCTATTATATATAATGTTCTAAAGAACATTATTTTTACTCAATATTAGTTCACACCAATAATTATTCCCTAAAAACAGATTCCTAGAAGCAGATGTTCTAGGTCAAAGGATGTGAATGTAACTAAGATTCCTGATATATACTGCCAAATTACTTTCTAAAAAGACAGTAACAATTTGTGCTACAAATTATGGGTTTAAGAAAGCTGGTCTTATCATGTCCTTTCCATGGTTCTTCCATATGGGTTTGACCATTCTCAAGCATTCTTCTTCATTACTCTACTAAAGTTCCAAGTTAAAGGGTTCTTGAATTATGGAGTGGAGCCTGGGGATATCATGGATAGCCTTGCAAGGAATAGATATACCTTGCAAGAATGACCTTGGAGTGCCTGAAAAGCCCTGCTTATGCTGAATGGCCTTCTTCCCTTCTTAGCAGCAATAAGATCTTATGGGGAAACCACAGGTTGAATGGCCTTCTTCCCTTCTTAGCAGCAATAAGATCTTATGGGGAAACCACAGGTTCTGGAGTTAGACATACCTGTCCCATTCCAACTACCTGTGTAATCTTGAGTAAGAGAGATAAAATCTGACTTATTTTCCTTATCTGTAGAATGGACTATTGATGCCTTTCTGATTACAAGGATTAAAGGTAAAGTTGCCTGATACTTCTTTATCCCCTAATTATCCCTCCCCATCAAGTTTGAATATCTACCCTTAAGACGATTTCATGAGCTAGATAAAATAGGACAAGCTTCTTATATAGGTCACAGTCTCCACACATCAGTTAGTATACACAGCATTCTACCACATATATGACAGGTGAGTTTATATATGGGATGCTTACATTTTGTAATGTAACAGCATGAAAGCATGGAACTTTGAAAGGACTGGCCTAGGAGAGAAGGCAGCCAGGATACAGAAGCCAAAATAGAAAGGTTTCACAAGATACTTGATCATGTTTTAAATGATCAGATCAGGTTGCTCTACCCAGGAATACAGAAGTACCTGGCAAGCAGTTAACTATTTATTGCAATCTCACCCACGGTTGTACATCTACTATTTTTAAGCTTTAAGAGCTTCACCCAGACCTACTAAAGTGGAACTTTGTGGGATGGAGCCCATGTATCTGTATTTTTTTAAAGCTCCTAAGCTGATTCTGATTCACTGCCAAGCTTGAGGTTTAATGGATAACGTGGTTCATAGATTCTGGAATGAAAGAACTGGAAATAGTCATCTAAACCTTTAATTAAACACCCCTGATTTATAGATTAGGAACTAAGGCCTACAGAGGTTCAATTACTTGCTAAATATCACTTAGTTTGGTAATAACAGGACGAAAATGTAGAATTCTAGCATACTGCCAGAATGTCTTAAAGAAGCTTATTAGATAGAAGACAAACATCTCATAAAATGCAAAAATCAATTTTTGAAAGCAATTACTGCCATTTGGCAAGGGGTTGTTACTGCTCTCATTTTAAAATTATCATATTTCATACTGTACATATGTGCAGGATGAAGAAATTGGATCTCAGTTCTCACCTGGATGGAGGGCCAAAAAACACTTGCCTTGCTATTTGCTCTCCCCCAGGAAGCAAGCAACGGTTGCTGCAATGCAGAATCTTTGTCAGTTCTCCTCAGCGCACTAAGTTCTCTTAACTGTTGGTTTTTAAAGCTGAAACTGTAATGGTTGAGGTGTAACTGTTGTCAGAAAGGTTCTCCATGAGCTGCCATTTCCAAAACTCATTTTAATTTCTAAAATGTAATTGCTATTGTTGCCATGAACATTGTGAAGACTCTCTCCCTTAACATATACTGTTTCTTCTTTAGATATTGGGGAAAAGGTGAATGTTGACTGTTGCTTGGGTCAGCAATAGTGGAGGTATGATGATCTTAAAGAACTTGGGTGGAGAGGGAGGTGGGAGGGGGGATCGGGATGGGGAATACATGTAACTCCATGGCTGATTCATGTTAACAAAACCCACTTCAATATTGTAAAGTAATTAGCCTCCAACTAATACAAATAAATGAAAAAAAAAAAGAACTTGGGTGGTAAAAGACCTTAAGCAAACCAGTTTTTTTACAGTTTAATTTTGACTATGGATGGCCTACTAATGAACTTTTAATCACATCATTAATGAAGTCTTAACTATGGCTTTGTTTTAACTTTTAACAGTTTCCAGAAAAAAACATCTAACCATACAAAAATGCCTTGCTAATTTTTATTCCTCTGGGGCCATGTGGGGAAGAGCTGGGTCCTAAAATATTGCTTAAAGGCCTTGAGTTCACAGCTGACATGTTCTTAACATTTAGAGTGATTCTAGAGACCCTTGGTATCTAGTGCTACAGTTCCTTCTTGCAGTGTTTTTCTTGGATTGGATTTACAGCCAACTGGTTGTAATTGACCCTCTACTGGGACAAGTTAGGATATGAGCATATGACTCTCCTTTAAAAAAAAAAAAAAAGAGCAAGAGAGAGTGACCAAGAAAAAAAATCACCGTTGATATTTATCTTAAACTTCCTTCATTTCCAGCTTCTCTGGCAGCAAGTCAAACTGCTGTCATAAAATAGAACTCTCAGTGAAAGGGTTTCTTAGAGAAAGGGCATAGTACTGCATGCAGAACCACACAGGAGAAAGTATAATAGAAAAGACAAGCAGTTTCTGTCTGGTAGGGCACATAGCACCTGAGTTTTGTCACAAAAGTGGGATTTGTTACCTGAGATTCCAGGCTGGCACTTCCCCATAGGAAAACTGTTCATAAACAGTCAAAGGACAATGGGGACACTGAAAATCACTATCAATTCTTTTAAAAAAGCAAAGGCCTGTCCAATTACACAAGCCCTCCCAGCCCCAACTGCATTGTCTTCAGCACTCCATGGAACTGTCCCCAGTTCTCTCCATGGAACCGATTGGTGGATCTTTTTCTATTTACTCATTTAGGAGGCCACCTTCATAAAGAAAGAAAAACTAATTAAGGCTTTACACACTAAATGAGAGCCTGAAATTCTTTTCTGTTTAACCTATCATGGTTGGTTTTGAGGAAAGAGAAAAATGAAACAGAAATAATTCTGTATTTGGCACACAGCATGCTTACAGAGTCATCCCCCAAGAAGTCTTCCCTATCATGGCCACTATACAAACTGCAAAGTACTGATTTGTAAGAATCTAAAGTTAGCCATGTCCCAAGCTTTTTAACTTTATGGTCAGTAGGATGGGAGTTCCCATCCCCATGTGCTGGAAAACAAATCAGTGCAAATCACTCTATCCAAAAGCATACAGTTTTCCCTTCAAATGGAATCTTTTAAAAAGCTAACTCAATCTGAAGTCTGTTTTATGTAAAAGTCCTAATAATATAAATAGTAAAATGAGCATTTTTAGTCATTAGCACTGAAACCCACCTGGGTATGAACAAGGAGGGTTACTTTCTCTACGGAGAGGTTGATCACAATTGGAGTTGGGCCATCTATCAGATGGCTGAACAACATGGACCAGAAGTGGGAAGACTGTTAATGGGGACTGCTTGATGCAAGGCTTCAGCTCATCTCAGTTTTGGCTCCTCACCTTCACACTCAGCTTTATAGTTTGTGAGACTGAAGCAGGCAAGAGGTGCCTGACACAAGGCATCATGACCTTGGCTGCTGGTTTGGAGAAGGGTACATGGAAGCAATGCCTTGCCACCACTGACTTCAGAAAGCATTTCTTAAGCACTTTGCTCTATTATGACAATCTTCACCCTCTAGTAATAAAAAGAACCAAGAAATTTTGAGTGCTTCATTGTGCTGAGGCCTTACCAGCATTACTTCGTTAATTCCTCATCACAGCACTCTGGATGGGAAGTAATACTACTATTCCCTTATAGTAATACTATCACAGAGGGAGAAACTAAGGTTTGAAAAAGTTAAGTAGCGTGCCCCAAGATCACACAGCCAGAAGGGCTCAAATTTAAAACTGGGCCTACCTTATTTCAAAGTCCAAGCTCTTCACCACCACACAATACAAGGAAGTTAACGGTCTCTCCAAGCTGCTATCTCCTACCCTGGGCTCTTCCCTCACATAGCAGAAACACCGAGGCAGAAGGATGCCCACTCAGGAGAGACAGAAAGAATCGACTGCTTTGGGGCGTGTTCCAGTAACCTCAGTGCCCAGGACTCAGCATACTTTAAGTGGGGCCTATGTTTGACTTGACAAGATCCTTATAAGATCTGGGCAACATATCCCATTTCTACAGAAGTGGTATAGTAGTTGGGTGTTCTGTCAGTGGTTTCTCCATTTCTCATGTAGCAAGAGATCAAGTGATTCTTTTTCATACAAAGCAATATGAAAACAACATTGGCGATTTATTAACATATATATGCGTGAGGTCTTAGACTGGGGGAATGAAATGGCATCAATAATTATATGATCCTCACAAACCTAACCACCTGTGGGTGGAACCGTCTACCTCCCCATGGATAAAACCCCTATGTTGATGGGCCAGAGAAGTCATATCCTCGATTCCCAGGGTATTAAGAATAGCTCTGTTCTTTGGTCACTTACTCCGAGAAAGGAGCCTTTTTTTACATCTGGTTCAAGCCCTGAGTCAGCAACTGGCTACATAAGCTCAAGGTATGCTAAGGAGAAACCATTAACCATGCAAACTAGCCCCAAATGGCTTTTCTGATTACTTGCTAGCATGCAGGTGGCTTGGAGAAGAGGACTGCAATTCTAGAATGTTAGTTTTTGTAGTATGAGAAAATCATAACTTTTTTTTCCAGGAACTTGTTTTGCCACAGATTTAAGGCAGTAATTTGTTACAGGCAAGACATTTCTAGGGGCTGCGTTATCGAAGCTAGAATCATCAAGAAATTCTATCAGAAGACACAATGTTTAAGTATAGGTCTAATTACCGCAATCATTTCTTTTTTGTTTCCTTTGCAGAGATCCACTTAATCCCATCTCTTAGTGTGGGCACAAGCTGACAGTTGCATGACAAGGAATGTTTCCCTTTGTAAAAAACCCACTTCCTTTCTATGTAGTTTTAGCCTAATTGAAATGTTTCCTATTAAGCTCAATCAAGGCAGCAATTATCTAATTACTCACTTATGCTTTTCCAGCCAAAAATTTGCCTATGCTGGTATATCAGAATGAGGGAGAACATACTTATTATTGCTCTTACATTTTCCTGTTTGGCTTCAGACAACAATCAGAAACATTTACTTCTAGCTCACCAGAATATATCTAATTAATACTGCTATTTTCTGTAAAATTGTGTCACTGCAAGCTACAGCCCAGTGCCAAATGTGGCCCTGGCTACGAAATATGCTTTAAAAGGCTTGTGGTTATGCTACATGAATGGTGTCACTGGAGAAGGGTAATAAGGAAAGAGGGTAGTGAAAACAAATCACAAACATATATTCAATCATTTCAAAGCCATGAGTTTTATGGCTTTACAAAATAAAAAGTGAATCACAGATTTAATTGAGAAAATAATTTTTATAGCATCACTTTAAAGAAAGATGTATCCTGCATGTCTGGATTTTCTCCTGATACAAATCCCTTAGGTCTCAAGATGATCACAACCAGTCAACAACACAGGTGGTCCACACTTTTTGGGTATAAATTAGAGACATATATCATTAAAACCAGAATTAATTTTAGAGTTAGTGACCCTATGAGGTCACTCCTGATTAACTCCATTTTGATTGAGGTTGTACCAAAACACAACGGACAAATTGGGTATGAAAGATTGATATTTTCATTTCCAGACAATAAATTTTATCATTTTCATCAAAAATACTAACAAATGTGGGACCAATACAACTCTCTATATGAAAAAAACATTCCCTGGAAAACTTGTGTCCCTCTGGGTGAATTTGTCAGGAAGGACAGGAACACTTCATCAATCCCCCAAATGTGACCACTTGACAGTCTTTCACCTAAGTTTACCGTAAGCCCAGAAAATGACTACACTCCATGAGAATTACAACAACAAAATAAGTCTACAAGGAAAACGTTTCATTTACTGGAAGGAGGTGAGTTTTTGCATTGAATTGGTAAACAGAAGAGCTTCTTTTCACTTACACATAATGATGAATGAGACATACACAATATTAGTAACCTCAGAGATAACAAGTTCTGTTCAAAGAGGACATCTCAGTTTCTAATAACTGATTTCTCTTAGTTATGCTCTGAGTGATGACTGACTAATAAATTAAACCTGAGTGGTCAGACATTTCAGGGTGGGGGAGATGTTGTTCTCCAAACCAAGTTAGGTCACCTGCTTCTCAGGTTGGAAAGAAGTTCAGAAAAAGAAAATGCATTATATCTTAAAGGTGGTCCCAAAGATTCCACGTCTTGTTCTGTTTATTTCCTTCAGGAGAGGAAGGAAGCACAAAAGGCACAGAGAAAGGAAGGAATCAGCTTCTTTGCAGGAATGGGGGAAATAACCAGACATTTCCCTTTCACTGGTCCTTACTAAAGAACTTGGAAATTTGTGAAGAATTCAATAAAACGGTTGGAGAATGAATTTCGTTTCTTCAGGTGCATGTTCATTGAAGAGGACAAGATAAGTATCCACATTCTGTCTGCAGTTGACTCATCCCCACTGTTCCCTGACCAAGCAGCTTTACAGACTGGAAACAAGGTGTAAGTCCACCTTACAAGAGGCAGAACGTGAGCCTGGGGCATGAGGTGAATCGTCTGAGAACAGACACATAGAGACCAGCACTCTCCTACCTGTCTAGATCTGCTTGCAGCTGACCCTGAGCAGCACCAGGGCCATGAAGGCAAGAACACTAAACCTACCAGGACCTCTTACATACACGGGCCCATGGACCTCCTGCTTAGTGTTCAGCAATAAATAAAAGGAAACAAGCCATTAAACCAAGTGGTCCTTGTGTTGAGCATTATGGAGCTCTTGAAACTTTCAAATTGAGTCACTATTGCCTTTATTTTCCCTCTTACTTTGTACCAGTTCTCATATTTCTATCCTCCCTCCACTGCAATAATTCAATAGAACTAATTAGGTCTTTAAAAATAGTTACATAAGCAAATGACTGAAGTTCTCCTTCCGTTTTCCCTAATGCTGGGCAAATGGCTTCTCAAGTTTGTCTGAAATGATACTCTCGAAGGTCTGTCCTGGGTCTTCTGTTGGGATCTCTTCTTTTGATGTCTCATTATACTTCCCAAAGTGTGTTGAAGTGTGCTATTTAATTCAGCTTAAGGTAATAGTGGCTGGCAAGGCTTAAGATCACAGAAATTTAACACTAACTTTTACTAAAGAGTAAATATCTCACAGTTTCTTAATTGTAATTATGGATTATATATATGCTTATTCTAAATTTTCCATTTGTGAATTATTTTCCTATCTTGTCCAATTTTAATATCTGATTGGTCTGTCAGTTATTTTGTTCCCAAGGCCTTTAGTTTTCTATAATGGTAAAGACTTTGGAAGAGAGAATATGGAGAAAAGCATTATTTACCTTCCAGTTTTCTAAAAGTGCAAATTAATCATTGGTGCCTTCTGGAACCCGCCTTCCTCAGCATGGCTGCTGGCCCTGTCGTGAGCCAGGAGCAGCTGTCGGGTGGTGGGGAGCATGGCCTCTCCACAACACCACATGGGAGTGCAGAGCAGCAGCAGAGGCCATTCAGGCTTCAGGGAGTTGGAGGTCTGTGAGATGCACCACAGGGCCGGCAGCCATGCTGAGGAAGGCACGTTCTGGAAGACACTGGGCTCCTCTGACTGCCTATGGCGAGGCTCCATTTTGTGACGGTTTTCCTGCAAGCTGAGACGCTTCCAACCACCTTCTCTTCCTTCCACCTGCCCTCAAAGGCCAGCTCTGCAGAGAGGTCTGACAGAGTTGCTCTGCCTCTCCTGTCTTCCTTCCCATTTACTTTCACAGCAGTCTCCTCCAGGACCCACCACATCACTTTGAGTACAAAATCAAAATGTGGGGCGCTCTGTTGAAAAAGCATGAATTTTAAGACCGGGAAAGCAGAGCATTGAACTAATTGTTCTAAAACGGAAGGTCTTGTGCAGCTGCATAGGTAGCTCCCCCCTCAGGCTGGCCCTGGTATCTTCTGGTAAAATCCTTGCATATATAATATAATATAATCCCAGTTTGGTGCCTGTTCAGAGAATGCTTACTAGGACATTCTAGCACAATTCCCCTGTAGTTGCTTTGGGCATCAAATCTGGCTGTGATCAAGTAAGTGGAAGTCACAGAGTTTCACCCTGCCTTTCCAAGCCTCTGGTACAATTTTTAAATTAATTTTATTGGTTCAAGCTAGTTATTTTTGTTCAGTGTTGAGGTTTCCCTTTTCTCCAATAAATAACATGTAATGTGTAAGAAGTAGTGTAGGTTTTTGAGCCAAGCTCATTGGGGAAAAAATATGTAGCGAGAATTACAGTTGTGATTGCAACATTTCACTTGAAATAAACACCAAGGCAAAATTCAGGCAGTAAAACTCAGAAACACATTCCTTCAGTTCATATTTAAAAGAAAAGGAGCTGGAAACAACTAAAGGGCTACTTAGACGAAAGGAATAAAACTTTCTCCTTCTGCTCCCATTTGCTATTTCATGAGCAATTTTCTTTTCTGAGAAGGTGGTTTCCAAACATTCAGCAATTTTAAATATCAAGGCAAAGTACTGTGGCCTTTAGCAACTTCTCTGGGCCTCAGTGTAGCAAGCACATTGGACTCAGAGATTCTTTTTGGCAATAAAATTCTTCAAATTTTCAAAAAAATAATTCTGCTTTAGTTAAGTCTGTGAGTTTTTGTTGCATTATATTCTTCAGTATATATTCTACCTGGAAGTGTATGTCTTTTCAGGGTGTTCCAAAGAAACTGATTTGCTTAATACTCCTGACATTAAGATTTGTTATGGAAGGCATTATAAGTGAGATAAAGAAACTAAAATGAAGAAATGCAGTTGATGAAATGTTCAAATCATGAGCCCAAATGTTCAGTGTTGGTTAGAGACAGACTCTGGAGTGGAACCTTAGTCTTCTGACTATTCATCATATTTTCTTGTCTGTGTGATGCTGCCTTTTCATAATTTGTCATAATAAGAGCCAAGCTGTTCAGTTTTACATTTTTGCAATACCAAGTTAATATATGAACATTTTCATTTAATATATTCCCTTAAATAGTGCACAGCTCTGACCAAGACACTGGATTCCCAAGGCAGGCTAATAATTTGGCCCCTTCAAGCTGATGCTGTTTATTCACCTAACACTGTTGTAAACTAAATGTGGGGGGTGCAAGAAGAGGAAGACGGGGAGGCAGTGGGGCAGGGTGGGGAGGAAGACCACCAGATCCCCATTTGTATACCAAAGGCCTGCAGAGAGCAGGACCCACCGCCCTTGGAAGCTGTACGGCCACTGTAGCTGCTATTGTTGTGCACCTTTTGTGGTCACCCCCTAAGCAACTCATTCATAAAAGTGACCACACTACTACACAGAAGTGACCACACTACTACACAGTCATGTGTTGGTGCCCTGAATAGCTATCTGACTGCTCCTGTCCTCAGTCCAGCTTTTGATATTTTAAATGATTTTTCCTTCAGGGCCACTGCACTTTTATAATTTGAGACGAGAGGGAATGAAATGGTTCCTGCATCATATGCCCCTTGTGAAATCTGAAAACCTGTTTCAGATTTTTCTCTTTATTCAGGTAATCTGTTATCTCAGAGATTTAGATATGCAGAGAATTTATACATCTCGTTGAGTAAGAAAGAAAAAAGAAACCTCAAGTCAAAGGCAAACTAGAGCCATACACAGCATTAAAAGATTTGTATTTATTGAGCTGAAACCTACAGAAACAATGTGTCTTAAATGTCAGATTTTGAGACTATTTGCCTGGAGTAGGAATAGGAACAGGAACACAGGATACTTACTTTTATGTAGGTTCCATGCCAGCTACTACAAACCATGCCAAACCTCTTTCCTCCTCATCAGGAACTGAGATGCTTTCTTAGCTTATGATCCTGTCCCAAATACACTGATATACTTGCCAAGTATATCAGAAAATTGCATAGAGACTCTAAACACTTGGAAAAATCTCTAAAAAAGTAATAAATGATATAGAGTCAACATGTTGTTCAGATCTTGTTCAACATATAAGTTCAACATGTTGTTCAACCACTGCATTTTGAGCATTATTGTAGGTAGGCCACCTACAAAGTCAACTAAAACTGGCAAACCCTGATTTCCAACCTATGCCTCCAAAAGTTCTTCACCATTCGGTGGCATTACCTTGCCAACCACTCTGTTTCTGTTATTGCTATATCTGTTTTCACTCTCCCTGCCCTCACAGTCGATCACATCCCTTGCGTCATCTCTTGATTAATGTCTTCATTAATATCAGAAATCTCTGTACCAGTATTCTCGTTCAGCTAACCTACATCTCCTGGTCTACTATAATTTCATCATCTTAGTTATCTGCTTCACTTGATCATAATATTGAAGCCATGCTACAGCTCAATTAGGTCCTCACAGATACTCAGCATCAGATATTAATGACAGACTGTATATGATAACAGTGAATAATACCATGGTTAAAAGACAGGCCTCTGAAGCCAGATGCCCAGGTTTCAAAGCCTGGATTCTTTGTATTCTGGCTTGGGCAAGTTAACTTTTTTGTGACTCCATTTCCTCATCTGCCAAATGTGGATAATACCTTGTTGTGAGCAATGAATAGAAGCTGACTAATCACGTTGGCTGTGTACGTCCTACTCCTCCTTTACACTGCTAGGATGTTTGCTCTCTTCTCTCCTTCAGTTCTCACACACTGCTGCCTGTATGAGGAAACGGCATTGTGGAGGACTTACAAGCAATGAAACCAAAACAATCATGTGAAGGAATAAAAGAGAAAACAGTGGGGTTAAAGAGAGAGAGAACAAGGTCAGAAATGAGCCAAGAAGTCAGCATTTTCTTAAGACTCGGGTGAAATGACAAAGCCTTGGGCTCTGTCTCCTCAAAGTGTCTTCAGACAGAAATGCGGTGACAAACACAGAGTACATGAAAAGCGGATAAAGAGGTTCAAAAGGAAGAGCTGTTAATTCAAATGAAAGAAGAAAGAAGGAAGCTTTGGAGTTGTTCCTACTTCTACTGATGAGAGATTGACTTCACTAAGCAAGAAGTTAGGGATGAGAGAGAAAGAACATCCCAAATCCTGGTGGGGAAGCAGGCAGTGCCCTGAACCACAGGACAATTTGTTCTCAGAACCAGAACCAAAGCAAAGCCAGTGAAGGATTATGTTGTGGGAATCCTGATGATAAACACACTCAAGATGAAGGAAAGAGGGCACCCCTCCCCCAACTTCGTGGGTACCATAATTGAAAACAGGATGATGTAATTCTTAAAAATGGAACAATCTAGGATTCAGCTCAATAAATGCGACCCCTACTATGGGCCAGGTACTGACGATGTGGTCTGTGCCCTTGCAGAGCTACAAACCAGAGGAGAGGCAGATTTTCTCAATGAATGACCAAAGGAGTTAAAAGGGGACAAATGAGAGAAGGCCAAACTGAGGATGACTTCCTATAGAAGGAGATGGTTTACACTTGGCTTGGATCAAAGGACATACAAATTAGACTGTTGGCAAGAGAAACTTCAAAATAAAATTACTATATAAGTTAAAAATAAGTATTACTTCAGACTATGCATGAGATGTAAATTAAATGCTTGAAGAGACGCAAAAATAAGATTTAAAACTACATTATTTAAACTCATACAAAGTGCTTTCATTTAAACTTGTGCAAAGTGCTTTTCATTTCATGTTTTATACACTTAGAGGTACTGAGTAAAACCTGAAGCAAGCCTAGGAGGGCCTGTTATTATCACCATTTTACAAATAGGAAACCTAGGGAACAGAGAGGTTAACTGCCTTGTCTACGGTTACACAAACAAAGCCAGCCTCAACACTGGAACACATTTCTCTGGATTTCTTGCCTATGATGCCGTCAACCCACTCAGCATTTTCCCAAGGTTCGAGGCCTGACACACAAGTTCTACAGAATGTTCACACGTTTCTGTCTCATAGTAAAGGAAGTGTTGGATATGCTGAGTGGACAGAATTAAACAATTTCATACTGTGAGACTTCTCAGAGCCTTAAAAATGATCATGTGCAATATGAATTTCCAAGTGGTTGTGACGCGGAATGTGGCTTTCCTTAAACTTGTTTTATCATGGAACACATTTCTTGTGGTCTATCTCTTGGACTTAGAGTAATATGGAACACACTGGAAAATGTTGCATCAGAGTGGACTGACTGTGAGCAAGAAGCTAGACAGGTTTTTAGTGTGAGCAGAGAAATATAAATTTGATGTAGAATAACTATGACAAGATGATTCTGGAATAAATTACTTACTTGAAACAACTTACAATTAAGCAGAAATGAGCTGGTGCCCCTAAACTAGACCACCATACACCCATAAATATCTATGCAATGCTCAGTTTAGATAAGTGTGCATGTGCATATTTCATTATGGAGAATTCAGATATAAATTAACACTAGAGATAGTAATTGGTATGAATTGTGTGACCAAAAAAAGCCTATTTATTGCATCTGAACAGGGATGAGGAGAAAAATGCAAATTGGAAGAAAGTATCATCAGACACAATGGAAAAGGTTGTGTCTTTTCCACTTAAATTCAAATCAACACCTTTAGAAGCAGACAGAGCTGACCAGGGCAGTGAATCAGTAATGGCAAATTCAACAGTGAGTGAATCAATGAATAAAAGATTATACTCAAATCAGACCCTTTGATCACTCCCAGCACCCAGAAGAAATCTTCCTCATCTTTTCCATCTTAGTTAATGACATCTCCAGTTACCCTTGTTCCTTGGACCCCAAAATCCTGGGGTTTACCTTCACTTCACTTTCTCTCTCACCCTCTTCCAATCAAATAGTAAACCAAGTCAAGTCTAAATTTATCTGTATCACAATTCTAATCTCTTCTTCCCATCTCCACTGCTACTACCCTAGTCTAAGCCATCATCAACTTTTGTCTGGCCTATCTTGATAGCCTCCTAATTATTATCCTTGTTTCCTCTGACATCTTGCTACTATCTTGTCTCACATAGCAGCCAGGATTATCCTTTACAATTATAAATCAGCTTCCATTGCTCCTATGCCCCAAACCATACAAGTCTTTAAAGCCTCCTACCCCTTCCATCCCACTTATTGCTCCTTGCTGTTCCAGGCTCACTGGACCCCTTGCTGTTCCTGGTTACATCCAGCACATTCCACACTACAAGGCCTACACTTACTGCTTTTTCACCTAGGTTTCTTCCCCCGGACATCCACACTCCATTTCCGCTTCCTCTAGGTTTCTCCTAGAGGCCACCTCACCACCATGATTCCTTCTGTGCTTTTATCCTTTGTTATTTCATTGCTCTCACCAGGCTCTGATTTTGTATGGCTATTTGTTCTCTGTCTCTATACCCTACTTGAATATAAGCTCCATAAAACCCGTTTGGCTAAATTCTGTAGCTTCGGCACACAGAAGAGTGCTTGGAACAGTATAGCCCTGATAAAAATATGCTAAATGAATTAATTGCCGGTGTTTGTCAAGTGCTTATTATACCGCCAAGACCTTTACAAGCACTATTTCATGATCCTTAAGAGTCAGCTATTAATATTATTAACCCACTTTATAGATGAAGCAATTGATGCCCAGAGAAGTTAAGTAACTTGCTCCAAGAAAGAAGTCAAGCTTTACACCCAAGCAGACCAGCTCTGGCTCTGAACCTCTGTGCTCTACATTTTCTTACATTGCTATGGTGAACATGTATCAGTCATTCCAATATTCTTATGAAAATTCCCAGAAATGTCTTTTCTCTCTTCCTTTTTTTCCTCTTTTTTTCTTCTGTTCTTTCATTCATTCATTCATCTGCCCACATGTTAAACACTGTGACTGACTGGCTCTGGGGATACAAATTTAAATAAGACACATTCCCCATTCACAACAAGCTGCCCTATCTAGAAAGAAGGAAGACATATAAATAAACAATTCGAAGATATGTATTTATTTTCTCCTATAAAATAGGAACCATTTTACTCAACATATGTTCCACTTTGCATTAAACTACAAGAAATTTAAGTCAGTCATTGCCTAAATGGTGTACTCTGCTTATCTCAATTGCCATAAAACATGTAAATCCCATATTTTGCATTTTTTTTCCTTGCAAGTTGTTTCTGGTTCTTCGGAAAGTAGATGCAGTTTAAATAGTAAATGTCATAAAATGCTAAGTATTTCACTGCTCCTGAAACAATTACTTATTGATGTTTGTCATTAAGATATGCACTAGGCACCCTGAGGGATTAAAAATAACTATGATGTAGCACCTGTTTCTTAGTGAGTTCGTGGTCAGGTAGAGAGACACAGGAAAAAAAAAAAATAACTGCAGTACAAGACCCTAGCAGAAAGCATCACAAGAGAAGTGCAAGGTCTCATGCATTTTCTGCAGAGAACTAGGTTTTCTGGATGGGCTATTGGGGATTTAAATGCAGACAGCCCAGTTCCAGGGCCTGTATTCTTAACCATGGCTCTCAACTATGCCCACTGAGGTTGGTATAGATTTAGCATTGGTAAATATCATGTGGTAGAAATTTTTCATCTGATATTTTTAAATGTTTTTCCAGTTTTATTGAGAAATAACTGGCATATATCATTGTATAAATTTAAGGCATACAGCATGACACTATGGTTTACATGCTGTAAAATGATTACCACAATAGGTTCATCTAACATTCATCTTTTTTTTCAGCATTCAATAGGTTATTATTTTTTATTGGAATATAATTGCTTTACAGTGTTTCATCTCAGATGTTTTAATGTAAATTATCCAAATGCTTTGTCTTCTACAGAATTATTAATGGCTCTGCTGAGCTTATAAGTTTTCTCTGCATATAGGTCTGGTCTTCAGGATTATATCTGGTCAGACTTTTAAGATCTTGTTTTAAAGATGTTACATGTAAACCAAGAGTGTATATTCTTCCCTACTTCCTACTATAGAATTTTGGGAAAGCTACTTCTCTGTACCTTGTCTCTAAAATGAGCTTAATAGGAGTATCTACAATATAGTGATGACACTGAGGGTACAAACTTGGTAAAAAGTAAGAAGAAAATTGAAGGCAGTTAGATAAAAAGCAATATTCAGGTAAAACTATTACAAACTGTATATAACAATACTAGTAAATATAGTGCATATAGTGAATATAGTTGGAGAAGGCAATGGCAACCCACTCCAGTACTGTTGCCTGGAAAAATCCAACGTACAGAGGAGCCTGGTGGGCTGCAGTCCATGGGGTCGCTAAGAGTCGGAGACGACTGAGCGACTTCACTTTCACTTTTCCTTTCACACATTGGAGAAGGAAATGGCAACCCACTCCAGTGTTCTTGCCTGGAGAATCCCAGGGACAGGGGAGCCTGGTGGGCTGCCGTCCATGGGGTCGCACAGAGTCGGGCACGACTGAAGCGACTTAGCAGCAGCAGCAGCAGCAGTGAATATAGTATATGTCTATGTACAAACATGTCTGCATTAGGGTTAAAGGCTAGTCCATAAACTTTTGGTACAGTCCTTCCATTTAAGTCTGTAATTCAGAAACCATGGTGCAGCAAGAGAGCTGCAGTGATTATTTGCATTTTTAAATGGTAATACATATGATGAAAAATTGGTAGTACCTACTAAAACTACCACACAATTTCACTCATCTCACATCCTAGTAAAGTAATGCTCAAAATTCTCCAAGCCAGGCTTTAGCAGTACATGAACCGTGAACTTCCAGATGTTAAAGCTGGTTTTAGAAAAGGCAGAGGAACCAGAGATCAAATTGCCAACATCCACTGGATCATCGAAAAAGCAAGAAAGTTCCAGAAAAATATCTACTTCTGCTTTATTGACTACACCAAAGCCTTTGACTATGTGGATCACAATAAACTGTGGAAAATTCTGAAAGAGATGGGAATACCAGACCACCTGACCCGCCTCTTGAGAAACCTATATGCAGGTCAGGAAGCAACAGTTAGAACTGGACATGGACCAACAGACTGGTCCAAATAGGAAAAGGAGTACTTCAAGGCTGTATATTGTCATCCTGCTTATTTAACTTATATGCAGAGTACATCATGAGAAATGCTGGTCTGGAAGAAGCACAAGCTGGAATCAAGATTGCTGGGAGAAGTATCAATAACCTCAGATATGTAGATGACACCACCCTTATGGCAGAAAGTGAAGAGGAACTAAAAAGCCTCTAGATGAAAGTGAAACAGGAGAGTGAAAAAGTTGGCTTAAAGCTCAACATTCAGAAAACTAAGATCATGGCATCTGGTCCCATGACTTCATGGGAAATAGATGGGGAAACAGTGTCAGACTTTATTTTTGGGGGCTCCAAAATCACTGCAGATGGTGATTGCAGCCATGAAATTAAAAGACATTTACTTCTTGGAAGGAAAGTTATGACCACCTAGATAGCATATTAAAAAGCAGAGACTTTACTTTGCCAACAAAGGTCCGTCTGGTCAAGGCTATGGTTTTTCCAGTGGTCATGTATGGATGTGAGGGTTGGACTGTGAAGAAAGTTGAGCACCGATGAAAAGATGCTCAACATCACTCATTATCAGAGAAATGCAAATCAAAACCACAATGAGGTACCATTACACGCCAGTCAGGATGGCTGCTATCCAAAAGTCTACAAGCAATAAATGCTGGAGAGGGTGTGGAGAAAAGGGAACTCTCTTACACTGTTGGTGGAAATGCAAACTAGTACAGCCACTATGGAGAACAGTGTGGAGATTCCTTAAAAAACTGGAAATAGAACTGCCATATGACCCAGCAATCCCACTTCTGGGCACACACACCAAGGAAACCAGATCTGAAAGAGACATGTGCACCCCAATGTTCATCGCAGCACTGTTTATAATAGCCAGGACATGGAAGCAACCTAGATGCCCATCCGCAGACGAATGGATAAGGAAGCTGTGGTACATATACACCATGGAATATTACTCAGCTGTTAAAAAGAATTCATTTGAATCAGTTCTAATGAGATGGATGAAACTGGAGCCTATTATACAGAGTGAAGTAAGCCAGAATGATAAAGAACATTACAGCATACTAACACATATATATGGAATTTAGAAAGATGGTAATGATAACCCTATATGCAAAACAGAAAAAGAGACACAGATGTACAGAACAGACTTTTGGACTCTGTGGGAGAAGACAAGGATGGGATGTTTCAAAAGAACAGCATGTATATTATCTATGGTGAAACAGATCACCAGCCCAGGTTGGATGCATAAGACAAGTGCTTGGGCCTGGTGCACTGGGAAGACCCAGGGGAATCGGGTGGAGAGGGAGGCGGGAGGGGGGATTGGGATGGGGAATACATGTAACTCCATGGCTGATTCATGTCAATGTATGACAAAACCCACTGCAATGTTGTGAAGTAATTAGCCTCCAACTAATAAAAATACATAAAAAAAAAGTAGAGCACCGAAAAATTGATGCTTTTGAACTGTGGTGTTGGAGAAGACTCTTGAGAGTCCCTTGGACTGCAAGGAGATCCAATCAGTCCATCCTAAAGGAGATCAGTCCTGGGTGTTCATTGGAAGGACTGATGCTGAATTGAAACTCCAGTACTTTGGCCACCTCATGCGAAGAGTTGACTCATTGGAAAAGACCCTGATGCTGGGAGGGATTGGGGGCAGGAGGAGAAGGGGATGACAGAGGATGAGATGGCTGGATGGCATCACCGACTCGATGGACATGAGTTTGAGTAAACTCCGGGAGTTGGTGATGGACAGGGAGACCTGGCGTGCTGCGATTCATGGGGTCGCAGAGTCGGACACGACTGAGCGACTGAACAGAACTGACTGACTGACTAAAGCTGAACATTTCTATGATTCTTAGTTAATTCCCCCTCATCATTATATACCCTACAGAAATGTTCACATGTTCACCAAAAGACATTTATAAGAATATTCATAACAGCACTATTTATAATCAGTAGAAACTGGACACTACCCATACACTCATCAACGTAAACTGTAGTTTATTCATTCAACACTAGACATCAGTTATAATGAACAGATCACAACTGAATGTAACAACATGAATGACTTTAACAGATACAATAATGAACAAACAACCCAGATGGAAAAGTAAGCATGCTCTTTGCATCAAAATCAAGTTCAAAAGCAACAATACTAGGATGTTAGAAGTTAGGACAATGGTTTCTTCAGGATATGTTGATACTAATTAGAAGGAGTTACAAGGAGAGCTTTTAATGGTCTAGTAACATCTGTTTCTTGCTCCTAGTCAGCTGGTCATAGGCAATTGGTAAATATTCATCAAACTGTACAGTTAAGAAATGTACTTTTCTTAATGTATGTTATTTTTCAAGAAAACACCCCCACAAAACATTATCTTCCTGTCACTGTTCCAACACCCAGGCCACACATTCCATAGCTTTGCGTGTCACTCTACGCAAGGCCAGGCATTCTGAGAACCCACCCAACGTGTTAATAATCTTTCCCTCTGTAAGCATAATGCAAGTAGAGAGTACTGCTGCAAACCACTCTTAGAATCAATGTTTTCTTTGACTATGATTAGCTCATTGGTGCCACATGTTCCATGGGGCATTAAGACATTTTTTAAATGGCAAAATAATGAAAGAGTCATTTGGTGGTAAAGCAAGTAAATAGCTTGTCTTTATTTTCCAAAAACAACCTGCAGCCACCCACCAAATTCTATTTTGAAATGTCATCAATGCTTGGAAGAAAAAACTATCAACTGACAACTATTATTTATACAAGACCCTATAAAGGGTATTAAAGATGTCAAGAGTGTTTTATCTACTAACCTGAAACCTGACCGCAGAGCCAACACATGCATTTCATGTTAGTGCTGCATTTAAGGGCACCTGGGCCAAAGTTACGTGTTAAGTCAGTGAAAATGTATAATTCATGGGGTAACTGAAAAAGCCACTAGACAGGAAGATGGATGGATTGAACATTTTCTGTGCCACCAAATGGCTAATGATCAGGTAAACACCTCTGAGAAAAACAAGATCCAGAATTGTTCCACCCGTTCTCTGACCACCTCTTGCCTCTGGCATGAGCAGCCATTAGCCTGCTGAGGGTTCCTCCAGAAGAGAGACCAGCTGCTAAGCCCCTGGGAGGCCACATGCTCCCTCCCTCCCTTCAGAGCCCAGTAAATAGCTCATTAGTCAGAGGCACCTGCTGTGGAAACCTGGCATGGGCAGAGCCAGAGCTCAAACCAAATTTGCTGATTCTGTGGCTGAGTCTCATAACTATTATATTATAGTGCTTCCTAATTTTAAAACATCTTTCTATGCCTTCATTCTACAAAGAGGAATAAGGACAGAGGCCAGACCAAGGAATTAATTATGATCCATACCCATCCCTTCCAATTCCTGCTCTGGATTCAACCAGCCATATTATCAGAGGCAGCACTCCATGCGACACACGTATGTGGAACTTCCAAATACCCTAAGGATACTGCCCTCCAGAATATTACCTCCCAATTATTTCATGTAAGTAGCCATCATTCATACACCTGCACCTCATGCACATGTGCACATACACACACACACAAACGCACACACACCACAATAAAAAGAATTCTGGAGACAGCAAAGGTCAGAGAAGCAAGTCTTCAGGTTCAATCCCCTTTTGACTGACTTCCACAAGAAGCTCAGACAGCTCTACAAAATTAACCTCTTGTTTTTGGTTCTTAGTTCCCATCTATAGCCAACATGGTATCTTGTTTAGTTTCTCTTATTTATACCCTAAGAATTATGTCAATTTCCATCCATGATATTTTATTAAATAGCCATGATTGGGCAGTAGAATGATACACAAAAGTTTTTTAAAAAAAGGTTTGTTACAAACTATGAAACATAATGCAGCATGTTAAGAATTGAATTCACTTACCTAGTTATCATACATTTTAGTTTTTAAATGCTGGACTTATGGATTAGATTTGTTTTATGTATGTTTTGAAATTTACTTTCCCCTATAAATCAATATACTGTATACCTTTCATGCATATATATATGATATGATTCAAAGTTAAGATTTTTCAAAGCTAGACATACCAGTGCATGTGAAATTAATGAACATTACACACAAAATGAAAAGAACTATAGCATAAAACACAGACAGTATGTTCCTTGCCTAAATAAAATATACAGTCATTGTATCCCTAGAATATTTTGTCTTTTTTCTTCTTAAAAAATAAAGCCCATTATCCACTTACTGAGTAAATAACAATGTAATTTTCTTAAAAAAAAAAAACAAAACTGATAGGTAATGGAAAATGTACTGTGTTCTGGGTTTTAGCCCACCAATTACTCCAAAGATATTAAGTTAAAAAAAAAAATACCAGTACATGAAAAACAATGTAAACTGTTCAGATAAACATGTTTACATTTAAATAACTGAATAATATACAGAGTATCACATTTGCAAAGTGTAGCTTTCCCCACTGTTGTCTCACTAATGATAGAGAACAGTCATTGGCCTCCTTTTCTAAGCTTTTTACAGTATTTTCAAATGTTCATGAAAAATTTCCTATATTAGTTTTAGTATTTTGTTTTGAAATACGGGATGACCAAAAAGTTCATTTGGGGATGCCACCAGAAAACTCAAACTTTTTGGCCAACCCAATATAACATCTCGATTTTCTCCCCTTAGCTCAAATCATACCCTATTCTTAAAATATTATATGCATGTGATATAATTTAATATATAAAATAATATAAAATAAATATAATATATAATAAATATAAAATAAAATATGTAATATAATTAAAATATTATGTGTATGTAACAGCATGCATATTCATGTATTTATTAAACAACTTGCGAAAAGAAGATCCCTGTGAAAAGATTTACCAACGCAGTACAAAATCAAGCAGGAAACCTCTAGCAAAATCTTTCAACAATTTGTTTTACTGAGTGGCAAAAGCAGAGAGCCTGCAAAATTACATTCTGTCTAAGATTATCAACAATTAGTTTCCTAAAGTCCTGTGCCAGAATCTCAGCCAAACCTTAGCCAACATTATTTCCTTAATTTCCTTAATTCCTATTTTCCCCATATTTTAATGTTTCTAAAATTGGGATTATCTTACAAAGAACATATATATTTTGTTAGTTCTCCTTTTAAAAAGGAAATAACTACACTAACTTGATGTCAGATGCAACAAGAGATAGAGGTGTAGAATTACAGAAATACAATAAATATAGTATTACTCACCAAGGGTAACTCTAAGGTAAGTATTTTTTAATTTGCCATTTCTTCCAGTAATACGTGCTAAATTTACAACTCACCCTACCCAAAGTGGAGCTCTCACAATCTCCCAAAATAAAGAAATAAATAATAATCCTGCAACCAATCAATTTTTTAAAACATTTTTTTCCTATAGCGGCAACTAATGCCAAGTCATTTTATCACTTACCAAAGTGAAGACACCAGAGAGTGATTTACAGATTAGAAAGACAGATGATACAGACCAAAACTTACTGAAAAGTAATGAGGTTAGTTGCCAAATCACCAGGATGAATTATCTGTTGCAGCAGGACTCTCTTATGAGATGACACGTTGTTATTTATTCCAAGAACTGGCCATTACACTAGCTTGGCCAGATTACATGCAGCACTTCCAAGAACTACTCATGCAAAAACCTTGGCTAAAAATTACCTCTAATAGTCTGGAACTTATTTTTTTGGCATTAAAAAGCCAGAATTTTCAGACCACTCACCATAACTTGCCTAAGAAATCTATTTCTCTTGGTTAAAAAAAAAAGTGCTCATTCATCTACCTTGATTTTACTGGCACACTTTAAGGGAAGAGTTAATTCATTTAATATTCATTCATCTTTTCAACCAAAGTATGACAATCACATTTAAAAAAAAATACCAATCCATTTAAAACCTCTACCATCTCAAAGTTTCTGCATTTACTTCTAATTATTTTAAAGAATGTGTCTATACGATTGCTACTCAAACTCCCAACATCACTTCTCACTCACTACACTCAAATAAACCATCAGGCTGAAAGGACTGTACAGATTTTCAGATTGCTCAAAGCTGATTGCTGGAAGAGACGATCAAACCAGTTGCCAGGCTAGTCAATGCTCCAAAAATCATTGCATGTATTCTTTGCTCTAAAACAAGAGTTTATTCTGAACAGAATTTTAGGCACTTGCATTAACTATCTTTATCCACATTTGTAGGAAAGTGCTACAGGTTAAATATATAATCTTGATGGTCCCTATAGAACCCAACAAAGGAGGCTGGGATCGGGATGGGGGTAGGGGTAGAGGTGATGGAGTTTCAGTTATTGTAATACATGTGGTACCCAAAGCTCATATAGTCTTCTGCAGCAACAGGGACCATGTCAATATAAAGGCACCACCTCTGCGATTGTTTTTGTGTTTTGTTTTTTTTCCATTTTATATAACCCAAATTTTACTCTAAAGAGATATTTGTACAGAAAGGTAACATTTAAAAAGGAAACATCTGATACAGTTTTACCCAAATTGGTGTTTCTAGTTTGCATAAATTAAAAATAGAAAAGTTGAAAGCAAAGTGACGGAAATCAAGCTTGATACTTTTACATATAAATCTGATTTTTCTGTTCTACCTTTGAGTTTTAAACTATATCTTATGATTACTTACCATATCTACCCAGTCCACCTGCTAAAGCAGCATTCCATGATTTTTAACTACCTGGTGTAATGCAGAGAGAGCCTTAAAAGAGGTACAGCCCATCCCCAATTAGGAGATGATACTGGAGAATGAAGAGAGGCTTTGATTAAGTGCTAATGTTCTGTTCCTTCTTCAGAGTTTTTTCCTCAAAGATTTATGTCTCAGTTATTTTATGGGCAAGTTAAAGGACTGTTTACAAAAACAATTTTATATCAAGAGGCAGCACATATATTTTCCTATTTCTAGTACAACATCTGTGTAACCAAAGGAATCCAGCAAACAACAAGTGAAAATGGAAGACAATCTTAGTCCAGGAGAACAATTCTTTATAGACAGAAGTACGTGGAGATAAAACCTGCCCGAGGAACCCAGGGCCCGGGTGTAGGCAAGTGTATAGCACAGCAGGGCAAATACAAGCCTGTTCTTAGTTTGTCTCTCCAACACCTGTTCTCATTTCTCTCTTTCCTTTTTCTTAATCTCACTCCATCAGAGCCCATATGTATTCATTTACCTCAATGACAGGCTTGGTGCTTTTCCTTGGAAGTAAAGAATAAAGGATTTAGTTTAGAAGTCTTAGTTCAGAAAAATCTGGATAAGAGAAGGAAAAACAAAAAGGTTTCCACTTGTCCCTTAATGTTTTTTTAGCATCGTTGGTGACATTTCTGAATTAGTGTTGGTGTCTAAACATAATGAAAACCCTGACTCATTTGTGGCCCTCTAAGCAAATTTCCCCCCAGTAAAAGCAACAACCTAGCCAGAGAATGCTCAGTGAAAGTTACAGACACACTGATGTCTTGACATGGTCCTCTCAGTGGCCCTACTAGGCCAGGTGTTAATGCTTAGAACACAGGATTGGACAGGCAAAATCAACCATAAATCCATGGCGCAGATAGCGGGAGAGGCAGGGCTCTGGAAATATATCATACCTTTGTATGTCTTAACAACTTAAGACATCTTGACATAATGTGAAAAATATCTCCTGTGCTCAGATAATCGTCTAGGTGAGTAAGAATTAAAATTTGAATAGAATGGTGGGTAGAAAACTCCAATTGAGTCAGAACATCTGGTTCAAATTTTAGTCTGCCACTTATTACCTGTGACTTTGGCTGTACTGCTTCTCTTAGCCTTAATTTCCTTATCTGAAAATTGGGAAAATACAATGACATACAGAATAGGATTGCTGTGAGGATTGAGTAAGATGAAACATTGAGAAACAATAGCATAGTACTTGAAATGCAGTAGATACTCAATTGTTTTTACAAAAACTAACCACACTAATTCAAAGATATCACCAATGATGCTAAAATAACATTTAGGGACAAATGAAAGCCTCTTTATATTTTTTCTCTTTTCTAGATTTTTCTGAATGAAGATTTCTCTTACAAAAGTTGTTTTTACAAAAACAACTTTCCTCTACTGTTGCTGTGTGCTATCAACTCATAATTTAAAATCTTTTTCTGGGGGATGGGGAGAAACTTACAGTTTTTCTGCTATGGTCACTGCCTGGCATCTGCATTGCTTGAAATATTGCTATTGTTATGTAGTTGCTAAGTCATGTCCGACTCTTTTACAACCCCATGGACTATAGCCCACCAGGTCCTAGCCCACTAGGTCTCTCTTATCTCCTTTTGTCACATGTGAAATGATTTGAGGTTCATTCATTTAGTAAGGACCTACTTTCTTTATCAACAGGCTTGCTATCTAGCATGAGAAATGCAAATTATGACAATTTAGGGTATAACACAGCAAGGGAGACAGTGGAGCAGTGGCAGCATGAAGTCCATTAGCCGGGGGGAGCCTGGGAGACTTCAGTAGGAAGCAGGACTTGGACTCAGGCTTAAGGATCAGGAAAGGGATCTGCCAGGCATCCAAGAGCAAGAGGAAGTCTTTAAGACAGAACCTAGAGAAATATCTAAACTCGATTTTTTAAATGTTTAAAATGCTCATTTTAAAGGTGCCTAAATTCTAAATTGAAAGTGAAAAAAAAAAAAGGTATTAAAAAGCATAGACATCACTTTGCCAACAAAGGTCTGTATAGTCAAAGCTATGGTTTCTCCAGTAGTCATGTATGGATGTGAGAGTTGGATCATAAAGAAGGTTGAGCACTGAAGAATTGATGCTTTTGAATTACGGTGCCAGAGAAGACTCTTGAGAGTCATTTGAACAGCAAGGAGATCACACCCCTCAATCCTGAAAGAACTCAGTCCTGAATATTCATTGGAAGGACTGATGCTGAAGCTCCAATTCTTCGCAAACTTGATGCAAAGAGCCAATTCATTGGAAAAGACCCTGGTGCTGGGAAACACTGAAGGGACAACAGAGGATAAGATGGTTAGATAGCATCACTGACTCAATGGACATGAATCTGAGCAAATTCCGGGAGATGGTGAAGGACAGGGGAGCCTAGTGTCCTGCACTCCATGGGGTCGCAAATAGTCTGACACAACTTAGCAACTGAACAACAACAAATTCTCAATTATTATGTGTTCATATTAAACTACTCACAAATGTACACATTTTTCCCCAGAAACTCTAATTGAGATAATTTTAAAAGTAATGGAGATATTTATGCTTTTGAGATTCATGAGAACTTCTAAAGGAACAAGCAGTAATGAGAATAAATTCATCAAACCATATCAAGCATTTTACTTTTGAATACTTATTATTAACTGGGAGATTTCACAGCAGACCCTTGATAACTGATGTATGCAAATACCTATAGAGGTCTTTGGTTTTCTCTCACAGTCTCATCCAGAATTACATCATCATTAAAATCACCACTATCACAGCAGATAATATTTGCATGGTTTTTATGTGCTTTACTGTCTCAAGTACTTGATAGATAAGAACCCATTTATTCCCCCAAATGGTGAATATTTATCATGCCAAAAGTCAACGGCCTTTTCAACTCTGCTCAAAATGCTTATTTGATGAGCAATTCTTATATTGGCTACAGCATTCCCAGAACAGATTCATAAGTCATTTCTCTTTCTCTGTGGAGCATATAATAAGCTCACTTCATACACCTAAATCATGGTGAAATAAATAAACATCACTTTTCAGAGGCTTTTACATTCTCACTTTTATCATACTCACCACTTGGCTCTTAGTTTTTTTCCTCTGGACTATTTTTCACAAATATAGCAAATCTTTACTCTTCGCAAGAATTACCATATAGCGATGATCAAACTGGAACAACTAAATTGCCCTGAGAAGTTCTTGCACTGTAATTGGCTGGGCTTACTCTCTAACCACAGTGATTTGCTCCTACCCAATTTAAGAAATGCAAAGCCATGCTTCAGCAAAGTGACAAATTAGTACCCATCACGACTTTGGGACTATGCATGAAGACTGAAGTCAAAGATATTAAATCCAAAGGTCTATTATGGCATGTGACCGCTGAAGTCAGGAGATAGCATGATGTACAGACTACATAATGAGAACACAGCTATACTATTTAGAAATAAAGTTTAAAAGCTGCTGCTATCAAATGTCTTTTTTATGTTATCTTGCTGTATACTTTTTACATGTAATTCACATATTTCATCACACTTGCAGTTAACCTACTCTAAGAAAACTTCAGTACTATAACTTCTTCCTTTTCCACCCTTAAAATAAGATGATTAGGAAATTAGAAGCTAAATTATATGGCTGAGTAATATCATGCCCACAAGTAATATAAGCTGTACATGCAGAAAGTAGTAAATAACTTGAAATTATCACTGAAAAGTTAACCTCAGTTTCAAGGCATTAACAGACATTTCATATTGTCTTTAGTACTGGTAAATGTTAGTCAACTTCTGACTCTTATTCAATTCATGATTCCATCACTTAGTACACAAAACATTTTTAGAACAGAGTCTGCACATGTGTGGTAGCCAGATTTCCCAATTTTAACAACAGTTATTTGGGACTTCCCTGGTGGTAGAGTGGATAAGAATCCACCTGCCAGTGCAGGGGACACAGGCTGATCCCTGGTCCGGGAAGATTCCACAGGCTGCGGAACAACCAAGCCCGTGCACAGCTCCTGGGCCTGCGTGCTGCAGCTACTGAAGCCCATGCACCCTAGAGTCTGTGTTCCACAAGCCCAGCAGAGAAGAGACACCAGTAAATGAGAAGCCTGCATGCCACAACAAAGAGCAGCCCCTGCTCATCACCGCTAGAGAAAGCCTATGCATGGCAACAAAGACCCAACACAGCCAAAAGAGTAAAATAAACTCAAAAATACTAAAAATAGTTATTTGGCTTAAAGGACTCAATTTTCCTAATAGACCCACCACTTAGGACATTGAGTGTAAAACAACTGCTCTTGAAGTTAGAGGTCACCACAAAGAATCCACAGTGCTGGGCTATGTTTAACTTGTCATTCCTACTGTTGAAATGACAAAACTGATTTGATCATAAATAGTCTCCAATGAAGGCCAGTATACTCTGGAGACATGCCAACTTGGTCCAACCGCCATGAACTTGGAACTCTGAGAGCATAGTATCAGGCTCCTTGCAGGGATAGTTGGAGAATATAGTGCTCAGAGTCTAGTTAAACAAAAGTTAAATTGTTTTGTAATTAAAAATATATACTCCAAGAACCCTAATAATTGGAGTAGTATTTGAAAATAAAAGCTTTAACAAATATGATTTTTAAAGACTTCTTGCCATTCAGAGCCACTATTCCATGGGTGTGAAATGAAACAGCAGGCTTTATCCTACTGAAATTTGAGAGACAAGGAGCTCATTTTAAATATTCGTATGTCTGTGTTGGCTTTACAGATAAAGATCAATTCAATGACATTTTAGAAAAGTAGTTGTGTCTAATCCCCAGTGTCCTAGTCAACATTTCCTTTATTAATAGAACAGGATACACATGGCTGTGGGTGACCTCTTACTGGGTTTGCTCCGATTATGGTAGTAGCCTGCAAAGAACAGATGCTCTATGAAGTACAGTGGGCTACTCCAAGGGAAAAAAGTACTTCATGGGGCTCCTCGTTATCATTGTCTAATTTTACCATCAAAGCTTCTTGAGCATTTGCAGATTTGTTTTCAAGTCTCTTAATATATAGGTAATAATATTATATATATATGTATATAACATAGGTAACTAAAACAGACATTAAAACATTGATTTCCAGGGACTTCCTTGATGGTTTAGTGACTAAGACTCCACGCTCCCAATGCAGGCGGCCGAGGTTCGTTCCCTGGTCAGGAAACTAGATCCCACATGCAACTAAGACCTGCTGCAGCCAGATAAATAAATATTAAAAATCAATAACAACACTGATTTCTAAAATGCCTTCCAAACCCTACCTTTAATATTTTATTAACATAGTTTCATACACAAAAGCATAACGTGACTGTCATAAAATATTTAACCCTCCTCCAACCAGTCACTCTTCAAAATTCTCATAAGTCACCTTATGAGACTATAACAAAAAAGCAAATAGTAATTAGGCCTCTACTTCTTTACTTTATGCTTTCCTGTTACCTTTCTTCCTTCTTTTCTTCCTTCATTTTTTAACTTCTCATTTTATTTCTCTTAAATATCTGAATTTCATTTTGCTTTTTCATTTCTAGAATGATTTCATATCTTTTTAAAAGAAAACCAAAAAATGGAATGGCTAAAAAAACATGAAAAAATGCTCAACATCACGGATAACAAGAAAGTAAAGTAAAATAACACTGAGATTACATTTTCCCCTTTCAGACTGTAAAGCATAACACAAATTGATGAGTCCAATGTTAGATAAATTGGCAATCTAATACCTGGTTAAACGGTACAGTTCTTTTCAAGGGCAGCAGTTTCTATCTGAACTCAAAATGTGTATATGTTTTAATCGATAAATTCTACTTCTTGAAATCCTATAGAAATACTTTAAAAATTATGTAATAGGGACTTCCCTGGTGGTTCAGTGGCTGAGACTCTCTGCTTCCAATGCGGGGGGCCCAGGTTCAAGCCCTGGTCAGGGAGCAAGATCCCATGTGCTGTAACTAAGTCTCTGTAACTAAGACCTCATGCAGTCAAATAAATAAATAAATATATATTAAAAAAAAAAAAAAAATTATGTAATAATATATATAATAATGACCACATATGTAAATTTTGATTATAGTACAGCTATACTATCATGCAACTTTAAAAAAAATAATGAAGTAATTTTATATTATAGATAATGAAGAATTCTCATAATTTGGTTTTAATGAAAAAAATAGAATTATATTCATAACGTGATATTTCTTTAATTTATAAATACTTACAGGTATATTACTTTCAAATCCATATATTTAGCTGTCTACTTAAAAAAATCTTATTTAGGCACAGATGTCTAAAATTTAATATCTCCAAAATTGAACTACTGATCTTGCCCCCAACACTGTCCCCTATTTACTTGACACCTCTATCTGCTTGTTCATTCAAGAAACTAGGGACATTTTCCTCTTTCATATTCCCCACATCCAGTCTAGTCCTAAACACTTAGAATCTGTCTACTCCCTGCTATCTCCCATTGCCATTACTCTATACCTCCATCATATTCCTCTGATTTTTACAACAGCCTCCTATCATATTTGTTATCTTCTGCTTTTGCAATTTTATAATTTATTTTTTACATACCTTTAAAAATTCTGAAGCATGTCACTCCATGCCTAAAACCCTCCATGGTGTCACTTTGTGCTTGGAGAAAATCTACTTTCTTTCCCTTGGCCTGTGCTACCTGCATTACCTCAACACTGACTACTTCTCCAGTCACTGGCATTATTACTGCAAAAGCAATAATAATATTGCCAAATAATTCTTCACTTGGGTTTCAAAAGAACTTTTAAGAGGCATATAGTTGGTCCCTAAATAGTAAAAAAATCCACCTATCTTTACACTCAGCCCTCCTTATTTGTGGTTGCATCTCTGAATTCAACTGATGGCAGATGATGTAGTACTGTAGTATTAATACATAATAACTGAAAATAATCCAAATGTAAGGGGACCCCAATAGCAGAAACCCAAGTTGATCGAGGGTCACCTGTAACTATTAGTAACTGTTCTGAGGATAGTAGGATCTCAAGATCAACTGTTTGAAAGTTATCCCTAGCCCAAACATGTGCAATAGCCTCCTTGCTGGTTCCCCTGAGATGCTTGCTCACCTACAATCTATTATACAACAGCATCAAGAAAGGTAAAATATCCATAACATTCCTTTACTTAAAAGCCTCCAGTGGTGTCTCGTATATAGGGTCATCGTTAGCAACTTTCTAAATTCCACATATATGCATTAATATACTATATTGGTGTTTTTCTTTCTGACTTACTTCACCCTGTATAATAGGCTTCAGTTTCATCCACCTCATTAGAACTGATTCAAATGCATTCTTTTCAACAGCTGAGTAATATGTGAGACAGCAAAAGAGACACAGATAAAAAGAACAGACTTTTGGACTCTGTGGGAGAAGGCAAGGATGGGATGATTTGAGAGAAAAGCATTGAAACATGTATATTACCATGTGTGAAATAGATCGCCAGTCCAAGGTTGATGCATGAAACAGGGCACTCAAAGCCAGTGCACTGGAACAACCCTGACGGATGGGATGAGGAGGGAGGTGGGAGGGGGATTCAGGATGGGGGACACATGTACACCCATGGCTGATTCATGTCAATGTATGGCAAAAACTACTACAATATTGTAAAGTAATTAGCCTCCAATTAAAATAAATTAATTAATTAAAAAATTTTAAAAAGCAACTCAAGCAGCCCTGTGGAGATGCCCGCATGAAAAGAAAGTGAGGTCTCCCTTAGCAAGAACTTGAGAATTACACCAGGAAAACACCCTGAAAGTGTATCCTCCCACCCCAGTCAAACCTTCAGATGACTGTATTCTCATGAGATATCTCAAGTCAGAACCAGACATTCCTAAATTCTAGACTCAAAGAAACTATGAAAGGTAATAAGTGGTCATTCACTTTGGGGTAATTTGTTATTGGCAATGGACAATAAAATGTGTGTCTATTGACATTAAAAACAAAAAGTCTCCGGTGGTGTAGACCGACCTGGTCTGGCCTCCATTTAGCTCTCCAACCTTATCTCATGCCATCATCCCCTTGATCACTATACTTGAGGCAAGTGGCCTCTTCTCTGGTTGCTCAGATACACCAATCTCTTCACCTTGGAGTTTTGTATGTGACTCTCTGCCTAAAACATTATATTTTCAGTCTCAGTTTAAATGTCACTTTTTAAGACTCTTTCTTGACCATTAAGTAGCCTAATCCTACTTTTCTTTCTCATAGCACCATACTAATTGCCTTTAAGTCACTTGACACAGTTGAAATTGTTTACTTGCCTGTCATCTGTCTTCCCTGAACATTCTGTGCAACACAGCCCATGATAGAGGCATTGGTAGGGGGAGCTGTGAATCATGGAAGACTTCTTAGAATATGACATTAAGTCCTGAACTTAAGGGAATGTGGTAAGAAAGGAAATGAAGAAAGTCATTCTAGGTCAAGAGGATAATTGATGAAGCTGGGCAAAAGCACTTAAACTCCAGAAGACTATATTTGGGACCTAAAGAGAAAAGTGAGGAATGGGGCATTGAGGCTGAAGAGATAGGTAGGTACCATATGTACCATAGGTACCGTATGGTAAAGAACTAAGGAGTCCTTTTTTGTCCTATAAATGCTGGGGAGCCACAGGAAGCTTGCAAGAAGAGTAAAATATCAGATTTATGATTTAGATGGAAAACAGACTACAGAGTGTCTTCTAAAAAACAAATCTGTAGCCCCAGCTCTTCTTATTAACAAAATTAAGATATGTAATATGTCTAAAATATGAAAGGTGAAATAAGTATAGTTTTTAATTAGAGTTGAGTAAGAAAAATGCATGTATATATTTGGTATAAATTCAAATATATTGTTAAAAGTTAACTCTTTTTAAAGTAATGCAGTTTTGGGAATGTCAGATAATTTTCCAGAGGAGCCAGTGGCAAAACTGTGCTGGATAAAAGTCAGTCAATGTAGCTAATTTATAAGAACAGGAGCAGAGTAATTTGCCCTAATTTAAAAAGAAAAAAAAAATTTTAAGGATTATAATCCATGTATCACTTTGGTAAACCTTATATGGTAAGGTTGCTGGACTTATAGGAAAACAAATGACACCAAATATTTGTACATAAGCAAAAGTTATTAAGTTAAAAATAAATTAATTGGAAAATACATGAAACTCAGTGTTTTCCATTTAGAGATTCATCCAGTAATCTAGGGGGGAAAACTTAGCAAATACAAAAAAAGTCAAAACACAGAGTTTAGATATGACCTGATTTGACCCCAAATTCCACTGGACATTCTGCTACAAAGTAATTAGGAATACACAATGTACTTGTTCGATTTGTTTGTACTATGTAAAATTGATTTTTTTCTTTAATACTAAAATTTGGTCCATCTGTTGGGAAAACAGAAAATGTTCTAAATATATACAATGAGTGGAAATGCTTCATTCCACTGGCTGTATCCTGTGGTATATGCATTTTCATCAGTATGTTTGTCTTGCAGACAAAATGAATATCAGATGGTGGGTTTGAAAAAGGGCAGACCTAACATGAGGTGATTAGTTTCAAAAACAGATTTTTATTCTTGATAAATTATTACCAAATACAATCATCTGTTGATTGAGGATATAAAACAGATTGGTCATACTACAACCCACAGGTTAAATGAAAAACGGAAATAATAAGTTTATTTAACATGGTCTTGCATTAGGTTCCCAGCAGTGCAAATCTAAGGCAAATAATTAGATTTCCAATTTAAAGATATACATTTGTTAAGCCAGACATTTCCTGAGGTCATCTATTTCTCTGTTGGCTAGTCTTACTGCATTGGCAATGTGTTTAGGACATTTCCACTTAGAACTTTATATCACTACACCTTGTACATTACCCTGATCAAACCTGTATTATAGTTTGATTCAGGGACAATGCAGAGAGGGCGAAGGGCTGATTGTAAAATCTTCTGGCTATAAATCAGATTCAAATATACAGTCACACAGATTTAAAGAAAGTGAATCCCCAAAAATAAATCCCAGGAGGAAAAGAGAGACAACTGGTAAACCAAACAAATCAAAACATCTAGGACAAGAAATACAGCACACTCAATTTCTTAAATATCCACTCTTCCTTTTCTTGGGACAACCACTTATTTTTATGGTAAAAAAATAAAAAGTTAAAGACAACTGCTTTAATCAATAGTACATCCTATTTTTACTGAGCATACTCCTCCTCCCACCCCTTCGTCCTCCTCTATTTCTTGATTTACAGCTCTGCTATGTAATGTCTCTCCTGGGAGCAAAGAATCCCATTACAGATGATTCCTCTGTGCAGACTTCAGCTCTGTAAATCAACAGTTGAGCTCTCTAACAGATTTTAAATCCCTGCTTCAGTTAGGCTGGGACAACTTGCAAATTGGTAGGGCCAGAAGTAGGGGGAGGAAGGAGAGTTTGGTACCAGAATAAGTCCCAGAAAAAGCACTTATAACACAACTTATACTTTGTTAACTTTCTCCAGTAACTATTGTGCCTTGATGCAGAACACAGGAGGTCCAGAAATACTAAGGGTTGAAAAAGAACATGCAAAGGAGAGTTTCTCCCCAGAGCATTCTCAGGGGAGTCTAACAAGCCCAAGAGAATGTATCAGAAGCATAAAGTAAGCTGGACTAATGCCTCCTTAGAGATAAAGATTTCTGAATGGAATAGAGCACCTTAAAAAGATAGAGTGAATTTGTATGACAAAGATGGTAGTGGGGATTATTTTTAAAATAAATCTCTGAGAATTAGATGGCTCATAGGGAATTTATTTTCCTATAGGGCTTTTGATGCCTTTATTACTCAGTAAGTGAAAAATTCTCTAGAAATCCACTGATGTGGTGGAAGACATTTGAGAGACTGCCATTATTTTTTGTATAGTGTAAGTCTCACTTAAAATAATGGTTAATAACTGTAACAAGGATGTAAAGCATAGGCAATTATGTAAAAACATATTTTATAATAAGAGTATCTTACACATATTATACCAACATTGGGGTTTCCCAGGTGGCACAGGGGTAAAGAAGCCACCTGCCAATGCAGGAGACTCCAGAGATGTGGGTTCGATATCTATGTCAGGAAGAGCCCCTGGCAGAGGAAACGGCAACCCACTCCAGAATTCTTGCCTAGAGAATCCCATGGAGAGGAGTCTGGTGGGCTAGAGTCCATGGGGTTGCAAAGAGTCAGACATGACTGAGGGACTGAGCATGTAGCACATACCAACACTGATCATATTAGGAAATAGACTCTTGGATATTTTCATTAAAAATCCAACATGCTGTGGTTTTAAATGCTTCTATTAAAAAAAATACTATGTTCAAGATGAACCAAGTGTTTATTGAAATAGAACAACAACAAGAAGATGGGCAGGGAAGCCAGTTCAATATTCCAAACCAAACTGTTTCTGAAGATCAGTGCCATATAAGACCCCATTACTTGAGTTTAACAAACTACTCTTTTATTGTTATCAATAACATAACATAGATCTCTCTTTCTCTGCCCCACTTCTCTCTCTCTCTCTGACTCTCATAATCTCAGCAAATCTTTCCCCAGCTGGCCCTAACCAACACATCTCCTCTTTTCTCCTCAAATTATTTTCACTTTTTAAAGCAAAAATATTTATTTATTTGGCTGCCTTGGGTCTTAGTTGTCACAGACAGGATCTTAGTTGCAGTGCACAGACTCTCCAGCTGTGGCTTGCGGCATGTGAACTCAGTTGCTGCTCAGTATGTGGGATCTTAGTTCCCTGAACAGGGATCAAATCCACATCCCCTGCATTGCAAGGTGGATTCTTAACCTCTGGGCCACCAGCAAAGTCCCTATTTTCACTTTTTACCTTTTCCATTTGGCCATTTCTGTGACCAGCATTCCAACCCCTCTATCATTTATTCTATCTACATGCCATTGTTACTTAATCTTGCCCATTCTTCCTTTTGTATTTCTCTTATTTTGTTTTTTACTGTTTTCTACCACCATTATCCTAGTACTAGGTCTCATCAACTCTATCCTGGATTACTACTATTTCATTCTGTCCAAACTCTTTTGCTTGACATTTTACCAGATCTTCAGCTTCTGCACACATCTCCAATTAATCTTCCTAAAACATTACTCCAATTATGAGTTAATAAAACCTGGAATCTGAAATACTTTCCTTTACTTAGTTCTGTGGTGGCAGACAACAACTTTGACTATGTCCAATTTTTTATGCTGAAATCTAATGTCATATGTAAAGGGATAAGAAAATAAATGGATTGGGACAAATCTCTTCTAGACAAACTACTTCAAGCACATGCTTCTGTTATTCAACATTTCCCCACTTCATATAAAAAAAAAGGATATAATTATTAAACTGGAAGAGGTTTAATGGAACCCTGATTATCAATTTAACTTCCTAAAGGATCCTTTCTGTTTTCCAGTATCACTTCTCCAGGTCACCATCCCAACTCTCAAACACTGCCTCTGATTGCTATGATTACCAACAGACTGAGATTACCTCCAGCACTGTTTTGCTCCTCTGGTGAAAACCCAAATGATAGTCTGTAACAATCTTTGATTCTGCTGGTTTTCTGGAAGGCATCTCACTGTCAATATTTACTCCAAAAGTGTTCCAAAAGTCAACATTTCCCTTAACATGGATTAGTATGTAGAGACTTGTCTGTGCTGCCAGGAAACTTCAGACTTTATTTTTAAATGGAAGAAAAAGCCTAGGCACAATTGTTCATCCATGTGCTGCTTTAAAAATGATGTGTTTGTTTTAAATTGGTGCTCCATCACTAAAGTTCAAGATGAATCTTTTAAAAAAACCATCAGTGTTTAAAACAACCCAATTTCTCTGCACCTTTTGTCAAGAGTTCATAGTTACTTCCCTTGTTAGGAGAACTAACTTTTCTTAGCAACAGCAAAGAAAGTAAAAACCAATGGATTCCCTGTTCTCCATCTATTGATTGATCAATAAATTAACTTCTAAAACTATCTTTGCCTTTGTGTGCAAGAACTTTAATTCTCTACTTATTTGGCATTTACAATCTCAAATGTAAATAATGAGAATGTTCTTCCACCCTGTACTCCTTCTTACACTTACTTCAAACAGTACTTCCTTGACTTCTGATTAACATTTCTCTTATGTGTACTTTCACAGAACAGGCTCCCTGACCCTCATCACTAACACAGCACTTAACACATTGTATTACAGTGGTGATACTACAATTTGCTTCCTCCTACCAGCATAGTCTGTGAACTCCTGAGAGACAAGACCACATTTTAGTCACCTCTGAATTTCAAAACACAGCATAGTAATTAACATGTACTAGGTGCTCCGTAAATTTATTTGCTGAATTGAACTGGACTGACAAATTGTAATTCAGGCCATGTTAATTACTGGTTAAGGCCAGGCTCCCACAAACAGAGGATAGCAGTGAAATGAAGTAATTATCCAGATCACTGAGGACAAAAAAAAATGTGCTAATTTGGGCAAAGTGAGTAAGCAAGAGTTTGCCTAACTGAACTAATCCATCATTTCATTCCAATGCTTAGCTTTGCTAATGGCAATCTGACCTCTGTGGGGCAGTCCTGTTCTCTCCTGTGCTTTTGTGTTATAATTCAGTCACCTGTTTTATATCGATGCTGAACATACCCTACACTTCTTGGGCACACAACAAAAATCACGTCCTAATCCCTGTCAGTGTCTCATGGGAGCATCATCGGTTCCAAAGAGGATCAGTTGAGGGCAGAGTATAGCTGGTTCTGAGAAACCCACAACTGAACCCACACTTTAAAGAACACACCCCACTGATATATAGTGAGTCACTGGTATCTGTATATTAAAGTTAGCAAGTTGCATAACGGATTCAACTTTTAGCACATGGATTCTCCAAACAAATTCTGCATAATCCTCTAGACAAAAAGTTAGGTGGGTCTCTCAACACATTTAACTTTGGGATGAAGATAAACATCACTGGATTTGAAGGATTATTAGAGGAAGAAAATAATGTGGCTTTTTAAACAGACCAACAGCTTTGTTATTTATACTGTATGTATTTGTTGGCATCTTTCCTTTCCCAGATAATTTGTATTTGATCTAAGCAGGAAAAGCAAACTTACTCAAACAACTAAGCAACAGATTAAAATTTAAGTACTTTTAATCTTGTCATTCTGTGCCTGTAATTAATTTCCTTATGGACCTGTGTCTAGCTTCAGAAATGGTGGAAAAGTTTTTATGTGTTTCATGAGGAAGCATAATTTTTAGAAAATACTTTGCACTTGTAAATTTAAATCTTTCAATTTGCAAGCAGTCACTTTGCAAATAGCTGGGAAAAAACAACACTGAAAATATAACTATATTTGACATTAGCACTGTCAAACTTACAGGACTGTTTTTTTATATACCCTTAAGGTTTAAAAGAAGGATGAGTACTCTTTTAACTTAGTGGCAGACAAAATATTTAATGAAAATTACGGTAAGACAGAGCTTCCCACATGGCGCTAGTGGTAAAGAACTTCCCGCCAATGCAAGAGACACAAGAGTCACAGGTTTGATCCTTCGGTTGGTAAGACCCCTTCAGGAGGGCATGGCAACCCACTCCAGTATTCTTGCCTGGAGAATCTGATGAACAGAAGATCTTAGTGGGCTACAGTCCATAGGGTCACAAAGAGTCAGACACAACTGGAGCAACTTAGCGTGTATGCACACACAATAAGACAATACTTTAGGCAGTATAGAGAAGTAGAAAGAACTGATGTCAGAAAAACTCTAGTTTGAATCTCAATTTTCCTGTCCTAACTTCATGACAGAGGGCAAGTCACTAAAACTTTCTGAACCTGACTTTGCTCATTTCTAAAACAGAAATAATAGTTCCACTATTATCTAATTCTTGAGGCTGCTTGAAGAACATAAGGTAACATAAATAGAAGTAATTTTAAAACTATGGAAAGCTATACAATATAGACATTATTTTTATTATCTTGGCATACGGCTATTGATGGTGGTGATGGTAGTAATGGCCTGACATTTGCCATCAGATGTATCACTAATGCTCTGCTGTTAATTAATGCAATTATCATAACGGCAAATTAATTTTGTTCAGATTCAACCAGCTGCAAGGCCAAATATTTGTTTCAACACCAAGTGAAAACAACTTATAAGAGTTTAAACTAAGAATAATAAACAAAGGCTATAGTTCATATTTCTTCCAATTGAAGAGTCCTTTTCTCACCTGGCTTCCTCTTCACTCTTGTAGAATACACTTGTTAGTAAACGTCAATCATATTTTATTAAATTGACTGTGAAAAGAGTAAACTTCTGGAAGAGATTTGCAGTCTTCTGCTTCCTTGATTTGCTTGTTGCAGATGCAGTTTTAGCAACTCCTGCTCAAGTTTCTTTAAAAATAAAAAAGAAACAAAAGAAAAAGGAGAAAGAAAGAAAAACAGGGGGTGGGGGCAAAAAGGAGTGAGATAAAGGGACTAGCGCATAAATTCAAACTGGAGTGGACAAAACCAGGTGGTAGATATCAGAACTTACAGTGAAGGAAAGAAGCCCTGGATGGAACGTGCAGTCACTTACACTTCACCATGGGAGTCAGGAACTGTCTCAGACGTAATCTTCTATGTCTTAGACAACAGGAAAGCACCACAGGACACCAGCCATCTTCCTAAAGACTAGACTTCTTGACTCCCTGCTGGTCCCCTGGTGGTCAGGTGGTTAAGAATTCGCCTGCCAATGCAGGGGACACGGGTTTGATCTCTGGTGCGGGAAGATCCCATGTGCTGCAGGGCAACTAAGCCCATGTGCCACAACTACTGAGTATACTCGCTGCAACTACCAAAACCCCACGCAACCAGAGAACCCACCACAATGAGAAAACGGTGCACCGCAACTAGAGAGGAGCCCCCGCTCACCACAACGAGAGAAAGCCTGTGAACAGCAACAAAGACCCAGAGCAGCCATAATAAATAAGTAAAGACTTGGAAAAGGACTAGACTTCTTAAGTAAAGAAGCAGTCTTCAACTAACTTTTCTTCTTTGTGAAGTACTAACATCTTCGATACAATCTATAGCTCTTTGTAAAGACTCTGTTGCACCACAGGAAATAATCTTTGTTTTTCTACACATCAGCAATTCTCAACTAGTTTCAATAAGACTCTTCTCCAACACTAACTATTATGAGTTGGCTAGAAAAAGGTAGAGGCATCACTGTAGTTCTCTGGGTTTTGTCAAAATGATTACCCTTTAATAAAGGTTCTTATGAAGAGCCTTGACCAAGCTAGTAATCTTCCAAGTGTCTTTCTTAGCTAGCAGCAGGAAGACCTCCAAATTATTTTGTTATTAGAAAAATAAGCACCAAAAAGAGCTCCTTGTCTCCACCAACTTTAAATTCCACATATTATGCATTTGAATAAATAATTAGATAATATCTAAAAGGCATATGCTCCAATGGAAACTAGCATCCAGAGCAAAACTGTTTTATGGGATATTGTGGTGTCACGTGAAAAAAAAAGCGTTTCACACTCAAATAAGTTTGATAAACACTGAATTAAACTAGGTTTAAAAGATTTTTTTCTCTGCTGGATTTCTCAGAACTACGATATACTATCGTGTATTGTGATATTCTAAGGAAGTGTTTGAGCTTCCCCGGCGACTCAAATGGTAAAGACTGGCTGCAATGCAGGAGACCCGGGGTTCGATCCCTGAGTCGGGAAGATCCCCTTGAGAAGGGAATGGCTACCACTCCAGTATTCTTGCCTGGAGAATTCCATGGACAGAAGAGCCTTGCAGGCTACAGTCCATGGGGTTCCAAAGAGTTGGACATGACTGAGCTACTAACATATACGCATGGAAGTGTTTACAAAATTATGTGAGCAAGAAAGGCTTTTTCAGGGAACTTTAAGACTCTAGAGCTCTTTCAAATCCTAAAGGATGATGCTGTGAAAGTGCTGCACTCAATAAGCCAGCAAATTGGGAAAACTCAGCAGTGGCCACAGGACTGGAAAAGGTCAGTTTTCATTCCAAACCCAAAGAAAGGCAATGCCAAAAAATGTTCAAACGACTGCACAATTGCACTCATCTCACACACCAGCAAAGTAATGTTCAAAAGTCTCCATTCCAGGCTTTGACAGTACGTGAACTGTGAAATTCCAGATGTTCAAGCTGGATTTAGAAAAGGCAGAGGAACCAGAGATCAAATTGCCAACACCCACTGGATCATCAAAAAAGCAAGAGAGTTCCAGAAAAATATCTACTTCTGCTTTATTGACTACACCAAAGCCTTTGACGGTGTGGATCACAACAAACTGTGGAAAATTCTTCAAGAGATGGGAATACCAGATCACCTGACCTGTATCCTGAGAAATCTGTATGCAGGTCAAGAAGCAACAGTTAGAACTGGGCATGGAACAACCGACTGGTTCCAAATGGGGAAAGGAGTATGTCAAGGCTGTATTTTGACAACCTGCTTGTTTAACTTATATGAAGAGTACATCAGGAGAAATGCAGGACTGCATGAGCAGAAGCTGGAATCAAGATTGCCGGGAGAAATATCAATAACCTCAGATATGCAGATGACACCACCCTTATGGCAGAAAGTGAAGAAGAACTAAAGAGCCTCTTGAGGAAAGTGAAAAAGTTGGCTTAAAACTCAACATTCAGAAAACTAAGATCATGGCATCTGGTCCCATTACTTCATGGCAATAGATGGGGAAACAGTGGAAACAGTGACAGACTTTATTTTTCAGGGCTCCAAAATCACTGCAGATGGTGACTACAGACATGAAATTAAAAGACTCTTGCTCCTTGGAAGAAAAGCTATGACCAACCTAGACAGCATATTAAAAAGCAGAGACATTACTTTGTCAACAAAGGTCCGTCTAGTCAAAGCTTTGGTTTTCCAGTAATCATGTATGGATGTGAGAATTGGACTATAAAGAAAGCTGAGTGCCCAAGAATTGATGCTTTTGAACTGTGGTGTTGGAGAAGACTCTTGAGAGTCCCTTGGACTGCAAGGAGATCCAACCAGTCCATCCTAAAGGAAGTCAATCCTGAATATTCATTGGAAGGACTGATGCTGAAGCTGAAATTCCAATACTTTGGCCACCTGATGTGAAGAGCTGACTCTTTTGAAAAGACCCTGATGCTGGGAATGATTGAAGGCAGGAGGAGAAGGGAATGACAGAGGATGAGATGGTTGGATAGCATCATCAACTTGATGGACATGAGTATGCGCAAGCTCTAGGAGTTGCTGATGAACAGGGAAGGCGGACGTACGGCAGTCCATGGGGTCGAAAAGAGGCGGACACAATTGAGCGATTGAACTGAACTGAACTGAACTGAAGACCCTAGAATAAAAGTGGTTAAGAAATGCAGGTCTGTAATATGGCATAAATATGTCAAAGAATTCATCATGACCATCAAAGAGTTGTCTCTGTGTAGTTCATTCTATTTACGCCAATCTGTGTAATCCATTGTCTTTACAGGTTCTGTTTATTTAAGGAGTAGATATAGACTGCTTTAAGGGAAGAAAAAAACAGATTTAATCAGCACCAACAGTTCCAAGGAATCTTTTTTCTTTCCCAAGTGACAGTAATCTCAAGAAATGGCTTAAGCTACTTTTTCCATGATGTCACAAGGTCCCAAAACAGTAATCCCCCACAATAGGAACCTTCAAGTTGCAAACTTCCAAAGATGCAAACGTGTGTTCATATGTCCAATCACGTAAGTTAGTTTATGTGTCTGGCGTACACTGTCATGTTCGTCCTCTACAAATGGTTGTGTTTTGTGTATTTTAATGTACAGTTCTGTATAGAGTACAGTAGTACAGTATCTTTATTTCAAGTCCCGGATGTCTGGAAGCAAGGGTAAAAGCAGCAGTGATGTAACTGGTACTGTACTTACTGTACCTTTTAAGGTACTATACTATGAGATTTAAAATGCTTTATCTTTTGTGTTTGTTTTTGTGTATTATTTATGTGAAAAATATTATAAACCTATTACAGTATAGTACTAACAGCTGATTGTGTTAGTTGGGTACCTAGGCTAACTTTGTTAGACTTAAGAACAAACTGGACTTATGAACAGGCTCTTCGAATGAATCTCTTTGTATGTAAGGGACTTACTGTATTTTTCACATTTTCACTGGGGATTGTGGGAACAGAATAGCTACGGAATTACAAATGGCATGATATAAACCACAAAATATTGCATCCACATTTTTAGAAATTATAGGAAAACTGGTTTCACCATTTAAAACAGGACATACTACAGCAAATAATAGATCAATTTTAGGGGTAATGACTTAATATCTAATACATCTGAATCTAGCTATAAGTAACTCATTTGAATTCAAACGTCTTACCTCTGTGTCTCTGGAACATTCCTTTCTCTAGTTTCTAAGACAGTTACTATAGGAACTCAAATCAGTTCATTGATTTGAACTAAAATCAATTCATTCCTAAAGCCTTCTTTTATAGTCAGCCTAATGATGATGAGTTTTGTTTTGTTTGTTTACAGGGCAGCAAGGAGGACCTAGATTTTATCTGTTTGCGTGAAGCTCCTCTTTTCCCAGCTGAAGTGCAGCCTCCCCAGAACACTACAGTAGCTCCGGAGCGTGTTCAGCGGCTGTGGCAGCTCAACCATGCAATTTTACAGCAGGCAGCAAACAAGGCAGAGAATTCAGGGTTAAAAACTCAAGTGAAGTTTTGTCTTCTACAGTAATGAAAGCTGACTAAAAGAGTAAATCAAATGGATCTCCTAACAAAATGAAAACAGCTGTTTGGCCTGGCTTGGTCTCTGATTTAGGTTAAGTAATTATTGCTCTAGTGTGGTTCAAGGTTGTTCTGTATTAGTGAAATAGGATATCACATGAAAATCATCCAACTTTTTAATTTACTGTAGCATCAGAAATTCCACTGCATAAAAAATTCCAGAAACGTAATCTTCTAAAAACTTTACCTATAAACCTTTTCAAATACCAATTGATTAAATCTTCCAAGACATAATTACACAATACATAATTACATTATAGTAATAACTTTCAGTATCTATGCTGAGAAAATATTTAAAACTTAAAACACTAAGTTTTTCAAGTTTTACTGAAGTGATATATTATAAGCCCATTCTCAAAAAACTGTAAAGATCATTTCTGAATAGAGATTTTACAAAGAGTAACTAATGAACAACTACTTCTTGAGTCCCCAAACAAGTCTATTTTAATAGTGTAAATTTTTTAATTTTTTTAATTCAACCTTGGCATACCAATAGTGGTTGAGAAGAAAAACAATTACAATAAAGAACCACAACAAAGGAAGATTCTTGAGGAAGAGGTTTTTGTGTTTAGTACTACTCAGAGTAAGATAAATTACTCAAGTCACTTCAAATACCATTTCCTGTTTGTGGACTTTTGCTTTTCATTCATCTATCATCATCATCATCAATGCTATTCCTCTCTTACCTAAACACTTTATTTCTACTTCAGCTTGTCTATGATAACAAAGGACAAATCAATGGTTGGTTGCTGGTAGTTTTTTTTAATGATGCTCCAGTAATTATTTTTAAATGATTAAAAGAAGCTTTAAATAGTGTCTAATGCAGATGTTAAGTTTTTTAAGAAAACAAGGACTTAAGTCTTGGCCACTTTAACTTTTAAGTCAATCTCCATTATGTCACTAAATGGATACTTAAATGTATGAGAAAAAAACCATAACATTAAAATATTTTCTGATACTAACAACTATTTAAATTATAGGATAACATTTCTTCAATAAGGTGACATCTTTCAGTTCAGTTCAGTTCAGTCGCTCAGTCGTGTCCGACTCTTTGCGACCCCATGAATCACCAGGCCTCCCTGTCCATCACCAACTCCTGGAGTTTACTCAAACTCATGTCCATCGAGTCGGTGATGCCATCCAGCCATCTCATCCTCTGTCGTCCCCTTCTCCTCCTGCCCCCAATCCCTCCCAGCATCAGGGTCTTTTCCAATGAGTCAACTCTTCTCATGAGGTGGCCAAAGTATTGGAGTTTCAGCTTCAGCATCAGTCCTTCCAATGAACACCCAGGACTGATCTCCTTTAGGATGGACTGGTTGGATCTCCTTGCAGTCCAAGGGACTCTCCAGAGTCTTCTCCAACACCACAGTTCAAAAGCATCAATTTTTCGGTGCTCAGCTTTCTTCACCGTCCAACTCTCACATCCATACATGACCACTGGAAAAACCATAGCCTTGACCAGACGGACCTTTGTTGGCAAAGTAATGTCAATGGCAAACCACTTCAGTATTCTTGCCTTGAGAACCCCATGAACAGTGACATCTTTAGAGCACTGTAATTCATTTAGATACATTCAATCTGATTCCCAACAAAAAACACAGAAAGAGGGAGAGAGAAAAGATTGCATCAGAAAATTAATATTGTGAAGAAAACTAATTAGGTGGTATAAAGCCCAGGGAAATATCTCAGATGTTCTTGTTGCAATTAGTATTGCTGGACACAAAACATGACATATTTACCTTTCCAGTGGGATAGTTTTGTAGCTTTCCTAAGTCTAAATAGTATTTCTTGCTAGCCCTTGCCAATTATTGGAACTAGTGCTTGCCAGCACATCAGAATAACAGAAACAACAGGGTTACATATGTTACTTCTCTAAAATGTTTCCACATTATGATCCTTCTTCGGGGTCAACATTCCTTAAATAAGAGAATATATCATGTTTGGGGTTTCCATTCAGAAAATGTGCTGTGGAACTAGAGCAACAGGGTACAGTTTACTGAAGGATTAGAGAGGAACTCAGGGAAAAGCAATATTTAAAAGGAAGGTTTAATTTTTTCTTTTCAGACAGTTAACGTAAATTCCACTGAGATCTTCAGAAATGATAAGGCACAAGAAGCCAGTCTACATTCTTAGCTGTCTGCAATCTGAGGAGGGTAATATGGACGCATGGTCCCACCATTTTTGGCATAGCTGGTGTTTCCTTTTCAAGAAGCACAAAGCCTGATGTTGTTACTGTGTAAATCTGAAGTGATAGGCAAATGTCATTAACTCAGATTTATAAAGAAAAGGGAGCTACTTAAACAGTACATCTTTAACTGCTAAGTATAAGGTCAAACTCTATTTACTTCTCAGACATGTTTCCATAAGCAGTGTCAGAGCAGTACCTCCAGACAGAATCTTTATGCTCGAAAGAGAATCTTCCTCTGTGAAAATTTTACTCTCAAATATGTATATGGAGTCCTGGTCTTCCTCTAGCTCTCAGTTACTCCTGATATTCTTTTCTACTTCCTTTGCTTCTTTGATGATTCACATTTACTCTGAAGGTGAGCAGGACACCACTGTTCAAGGGAAATGGATTTTCCAAAGACTGACATTCTCTAAGCCTCTCCCTTTGCCTTCTTCCTCCTTTCCCTCGGGACTCCAGAAAAAACCTGTTTACCACAATCCACAGCCTTCCAAGGCAGCAAGACTTTCTTCCCATTTGCACTTGAATAGTGAACATTACTTTTTACAATCACAGGGCTTACACTCTTTTTTTTTTTTTTTTTTTTAGGGCTTACACTCTTATAGTCAACCATTTCAAAGCAGCTTTCCCACACATTTTTCCTTTTCCTCTTAAATTCTCTAATGAAAAAATTCCTCTTTTAAAAAATTCTTTGGTTCAAAGTAACTACGTAAGCCCTTACGTAGTTAGGCTTCAAATTATTTCATTATAGATTATTTTCATTTGAAGTTTTAATAATTTAGAAATAAAATGAATATAGAATATAAAATACTGTTTATCACATCAACTTCAATAAAACTTTCATAGATCTTACAAAAAATGTTTTGGTAACTATTCTACACTAATTTACAGATTGCCTTGAATCATAGGTATTTTTTCACTTAATTTTGGCTATGATATGAGACGATATCTCAACTTACATAACCTGTGAATAGTGGCAACCACATCAAAAGGTAGGGCCTTTACCGGAGTAAATTCAGGCATAAATTTGATCTATTGAAACACTCTGTAGCAAAATATTCACTCCTACTCTCATATCATAGGATTCTTAAAATTAGAAAAGCCCTTAGCGACTATTCTTTCCAAAGCCATCTTTTTACATGAAAATGAAAGTGTTAGTCAGATCCGACTCTTTGTGACTCCTAGGGTTGTAACCAGGCTCCTCTATCCATTGATTCTCCAGGCAAGAATATTGGACAGGGTAGCCATTCCCTTCTCCAGGGGAATCTTCCTGACCCAGAGATGGAACCTGGGTCTCCTGCACTGCAGACGGATTCTTTACTGTCTTAACCACCAAGGAAGACATCATTTTACATACAAAGGTATTAAGGCCCCTGAAAGATGAAGCAAATCACCCAAGGTCACAGGATTGATGGGTGGATGAACCCAGACTAGCTCTTTCTTCCTCTCTGGGCACAAGTGGTAAAACAAACACATATTTTTTAAAAAGATTTTACCTCATATTATATTCAAAATATATATAGATATTCTTCTTAAAGAATTCCCAATTCCTAAAATTAATATTTTAGTCCTCTTTCATACTTCCAAAGCAGGGCCAAATTAAAGTCATGAGGGTTTGATCATTCCCATTCAACATTCCTATTCCTGTAATCACAGACCTTCCCCCACAGTCTTTCCTACACAGCTATCTGAGTTTTATATTTGAAGCAATTAAGGTACAATAGAAAATATTACATTTAAATAACAAATATTTGTATATGTCAAGATTTTTAAACAATGCCCTCTGAGTTTCTGAAATAAGTGCCAAGTCTATAAGTAAAACCTAATCTATTCATTGTTTCAAAATATTCCAGGAGGAATAAAAGGTGGAAAAATAGATGAAAATAGATTGGAAAAACTAAAACTGTAATTATAATCTAATTATAATTATAACATAAATTATCATTGGTAACAGATGGCTCAGTGGTAAAGAATCTGCCTGCCAATGCAGGGGACACGGGTTTGATCCCTGGGTCAGCAAGATCTCCTGGAGAAGAAAATGGCAACCCACTCCAGTATTGTTGCCTGGGAAATCCCATGGACAGAGAAGCCTGGCAGGCTACAGTCCATGGGGTCACAAAAGAGTCAGGCATGACTTAGTGATTAAAAACAAAAAAATTTTTTAAGTGGAATATATATGGTTGATTATATTAACCCTAACATAAGTAGAAGACATTAAGAAGAGGTGGCAAGAATACACAGAAGAACTATACAAAAAATATGACCCAGATAATCATGATGGTGTGATCACTCAACTAGAGCCAGACATCCTGGAATGCGAAGTCAAGTGGGCCTTAGGAAGCATCACTATGAACAAAGCTAGTGTAGGTGATGGAATTCCAGTTGAGCTATTTCAAATCCTAAAAGGTGGTGCTGTGAAAGTGCTCCACTCAATACGCCAGCAAATTGGGAAAACTCAGCAGTGGCCACAGGACTGGAAAAGGTCAGTTTTCATTCTAATCCTAAAGAAAGGCAATGCCAAAGAGTGTTCAAACTACTGCACAATTGCACTTATCTCACACACTAGTAAAGTAATGCTCAAAATTCTCCATGCCAGGCTTCAACGGTACATGAAACATGAAATTCCAGATGTTCAAGCTGGATTCAGAAAAGGCAGAGGAAGCAGAGATCAAATTGTCAACATCTGTTGAATCATCGAAAAAGCAAGAGAGCTCCAGAAAAATACCTACTTCTGCCTTATTGACTACGCCAATGCCTTTGACTGTGTGGATCACAACAAACTGTGGAAAATTCTGAAAGAGATGGGAATACCAGACCACCTGACCTGCCTCCTCAGAAATCTGTACAACTGGACATGGAACAACAGACTGGTTCCAAATCAGGAAAGGAGTATGTTAAGTCTGTATATTGTCACCCTGCTTATTTAACTTATATGCAGGGTACATCATGCGAAATGCCAGGCTGGATGAAGCAGAAGCTGGAATCAAGATTGCCGGGAGAAATATCAATAACCTCAGATATGCAGATGACACCACACTTAGAGCAGAAACCGAAGAACTAAAGAGCTTCTTGATAAAAATGAAAGGGGAGAGTGAGAAAGTTGGCTTAAAACTCAACATTCAGAAAACTAAGATCATGTCATCTGGTCCCATCACTTCATGGCAAATAGATGGGGAAACAATGGAAACAGTGACAGACTTTACTTTGGCAGGGGCTCCAAAATCACTGCTCCCCTCATAACTCAGTTAGTAAATCATCTGCCTCTAATGCAGGAGACCTGGGTTCAATTCCTGGGTCAGGAAGATGCCCTGGAGAAGGAAATGGCAACCCACTCCAATATTCTTGCCTGGAGAATTCCATGGACAGAGGAGCTGACAGGCTACAGTCCACAGGATCGTAAGAGTTGGACACGACTTAGCGACTAAACCACCACCACCAAAATCACTGCAGATGGTGACTGCAGCCATGAAAGTAAAAGATACTTGCTCCTTGGAAGAAAAATTATGACCAACCTAAACAGCATATTATAAAGCAGAGACATTACTTTGCCAACAAAGGTCCATCTAGTCAAAGCTTTGGTTTTTCCAGTAGTCATGTATGGATGTGAGAGTTGGACTATAAAGAAAGCTGAGTGCTGAAGAAGTGAGGCTTTTAAATTGTGGTGTTGGATAAGACTCTTGAGAGTCCCTTGGACTGCAAGGAGATCCAACCAGTCCATCCTAAAGGAAATCAATCCTGAATATTCATTGGAAGGGCTGATGCTGAAGCTGAAACTCCAATACTTTGGCCACCTGATGGGAAAAACTGACTCATTTGAAAGGACCCTGATGTGAGAAAGATTGAAGGCAGAAGAAAAGGGGACAACAGAGGATGTGATGGTTGGATGGCATCAATGACTCAGTGGACATGAGTTTGAATAGCCTCTGGGAGTTGGTGATGGACAGGGAAGTCTGGTGTGCTGCAGTCCATGGGGTCGCAAAGAGTCGTACACGACTGAGCGACTGAACTGAACTGAACTATTCTATTCAGTGAATGTTTACAGTTTTTGATAATATAAAGTTCATTTTAAAAATTAATCCACATACTTCCTTTTGGGAGAACTTAACAAAGTACCAAGTCGCAATGTATACCAGCGGACTGTTGTAATCAACAATAATAAAGGTAAAGGAGAATGCAACCAATGTCTTCATCTTTTCTTTTAATTATGTTAAAACACACACACACATAACTTGAAGTTAAATAGCTTACCCATTTAAGTGACCTTTAATAGTGTTAGGTATATTGACATTGTTGTACAGTGGATCTCCAAAACTTTTTCATCTCACAAAACCGGAATTCTATACCCACTGAACAACAGCTCACCATTTCCCCTTCCCTCAGCCTTCTGAAACCACTACTTTCTGTTTCTGTGAATTTGACTGCCTTAGAAATCTCAAGCAATGGAATCATACAGAATTTGTCTCTTTGTGACAGGCTTATTTCAGTTATCATAATGTCCTCAAGGTTCATTCATGTCATCCATGGTGACAAGATTTTCTTCCCCTTTAAAGCTGAATAATATTCCATTGTAGATATGTGCTACATTTTATTTTTTGTCCATTCACGTGTCAATGGACATTTGGGTTACTTCCACCTCAAAGTCTTCATGTTAATATATTTTCTGAGGAAACTGAAACAAAATTGCTGTTAGAAAAACTCAAGTAAGCAACAAGAAGAAAGAAGCATATTCAACTACTGGAACAAAGTCTAGCCACTTGATTTTCATCACTCCAGGGACTATAAGAAACAGGGCACATCTAATGGACATTATTGAGTGGGTCTAAAAGAAGCTAAATTTATTATTTATTGACTTCTGTTTTCTACCCTCCTCTTTATTTTGGTACCCTTTCTTGATGGAACTATTCGGAGGATGTTGATGGGTAGAAATATGTTTTTAGTCCCTTAATAAGGGATAAAGCTGTAAGAGATGTAGCTAAACTGAGAAAAAAAGTATCACAAATGGATGGATGAAGACTGGGAGAGTGCCAAATATTTCAGATTAAAACTTTTCCGATTAATAAAAATTACACGTAAATCGTATTACAGGTACTCCAGGGTTTATTTTGATGATGAATGTGCTAAACCATTTGATATCTAAAAGGTTCCATTTAACCACTTTGAAAACTTTTCTGAATGACAACATGATATCAGGGGGGCTAATTATTTTATTATTTATTAGAAATAATGAACCTACCATAGAGGACATAGTTCTTCAGATGATTATATGCCATCTGATTCTACATGGACAAAGTCCATCCAAAATCACTTGGGTTTTTTGGGCATTGAAAAGTCACTGCCATTTTATCTGGAGCCATTTTTGTATTTTATATTTTGCCTCTAGTTCACTTTCTCAGCTCCTACTCCAAGGGGTCATGGATCCCTTGGGTTCATTAAATTTCTGGCTTGGATTATGTGGAATGATTAATGGTGGTGGGCCTGATACATGTTGAGGTCAGCATGCTGAGCATCCTGTATGTCAGCGACAAATACAGCAGTGTGCATCCACTAAGTCACTTTGCCCCTTTGCAACTGTAATTTATTCATCCCAGAGTACACTCGACCATCTGCTATTTATTTTGTTTTCTTTAAGCATTATTTCCTTCGATTGGCTAAGCCAGGGCACAGGTGAAAAGTGGTAAGAAGCAAAGGGAAGTTGCTGTTGTTGGACACAGGAGGGGTGAGTTGAGCTCCCCTGAAGGAAGAGCATTCAGCTCCACAGAAAAGGCCTAACTGTATTGTTGAATACTTAAATCCCTGTCTAATAGGAGCATTTGGGCCAGGCCCAATCATAACTAGCTAAAGCTAGACCCCTGGGGCGAGAAGTGTAAAGCTGGGGAATTTTAAGCATCCTTAATAGTAGCCTTGTAATAAACTGATGCTCTGAATCTATGCTAGAGTATATACAAGACTGGACTATAAATCTTACATTTGGCTAAGTGACTCATAAAGAAACACCCACCTGATTTCAGACATGCATTTTTGGCAGTGAGGGTGCTAGTTAAATTAGCTACAGTTCTATTTTTAGCTGCTTTCTTTCTCTGCCTAAAATACAATGATTCTATCTGTACAGTTTTACATCTGTGCCCTTCTCCACTACTTATTAGACTGTCTCCTGGATTGGGAGATTGCTTCTTTTTTTTAATGCCCAAAACATGGGAATAAAATTTATTTTTTATTTTATCTATAAGCGTCTGACCCAGGAAGCTGTTTGTTTTATGAGAGTAACAATAATAAATACTTATCAAAATGCATTTCAGCTTATTTCCACTCAAACAATCTCTGCTATTTACAGAGTGATAAAAATATAAAAACACTTTTTCCTCAGGAAGAGTTGAAGTGTCTCTTGTCCGGGGAGGTCCAGTGTTGACTTGAGGAACTTTGGTCAAGCTGGTATTTGACCTTTGGCAGGAGGCTGCCCTGGGTCTTATATTCTCAACAAACTGGACCCAAGACAATAGTGTGCTTTATAGCCCAGAGCCTGATCAGTGTGTTTCTCCAAGGAAGACCTCAAGCTGAAAAGCCAACATGCCTGACAAGCACCGTCAAGGTACCAAGGGCATAAGCACTAGACATTGGAAAACAAATGGAAAAGCACACACAGCTACATCTGGAATCCTAATGGGCCGCCAATGGTTCCCAGCTAAAGGAAGAATTACCCGTGTTATTTTATCATCCCTTGCGCTGACTTCGCTGTTTATGTACAGCAATAAATGATTTTTTAAAAACATATTTGGGTCATTATGTCATATACCACCAGCAAGTAAGGTTGTTTTATTGTGCTTGGAGTCAAAATACACTGCTGTACCCAGATGTACGGGAAGTTTAAAATCTCCTGTCCTTCTGTATTCATTCCTCCCGGACAAATGAGTTAAGTTTTTAAAAGGGAAATTGAGAATTTTTATGGCTTCTATTCCCACCTCGCCAGTAAAATTTGCACCAGTATTTTCCTACCCAGCAAAGGTGCTTGGCCAATGATAACACTAAATAGTAATGCAGAAAGCCAAACAGCTTCCAACCAACAGGAAATGCCAGAGATTTTTTTTTTTTCTGGAACACTTTGAGCAAGTAGAAATTTTATGCCAAGGCTGTGCTACAATCCAAAAGCAACTGCACCTCAGGAACACAGAGTGAAATCCAAAGGTTTAAGCAGACTCTTCCCATGCACTATGTGGATTTCTAGCTGCCTTTCTCATTGCTGCCAGCAGTTGTAAGATACACCTGCTCTGTTCTCATACTTACCAACAAAATGAAGTCTCTTCTTAGTTTAAAAAAAAAAATCCAATGTGCCTATCTCTCTATAATGTAACCTTCTGCACGCTCTTTAATCAATGAATCTGATTGGCTTCTTTTTCTATCCCTTCCCCATACCTTCCAAAAAAATATTTTATTGGAATATAATTGCTTTACAATATTGTGTTAGTTTCTGCTATACAACACAGCGAATTGGCTAAATGTATACATATATACCCTTCCTCTTCAGCCTCCTTCCCACGCCCTCCCCCATTTAAAGCTCAAGTCACCTAAACCTGCTTCCATTCTATTAAAGGAACTTTTTTCACATGAATAAAGTTAAAGACATTCTACATCAAGGGAGGGAAAAGCAGAGGGAGGCTAAGAAAAGCAGATGTTCAGACCTGACTGACCCACCTATCCAGAGAATCAGACCTTGTGTGAATGTTTGGTTTCTGAAGCAGAGGATGGTGGCCTTCCTGTTTACTTAGCTAGCCCTGTCTCTGGTTTACAGGTGGCCTGGAAAGAAGATTTAGGAAATGTTTTCTCTTTCCATAAATGAACATCAAATTATTTTACAATGTGCCCTGGTACATGCATCATGACAGGTTAGAAGGCTGAGACAATCTCAAAAGGGGAGAAAGAAGTGAAGAAGTGGGGCAAGGAGTTGAAGGTTGTGGGATGAGGAGGGACGGTGAGAAACTTGACTGAGTTCTCGGTGAAACAAAACTATTTAAAGTTTTTCAAATGTTTTGCTAACAGATAAGTCATTTTGCCCTTTAACCTGGCACACCTCCCCTTCCCAGTCTCCTTCTTTGGCAGGATTTCTAAGTTCTGGTTCCTCCTGCAAAGTAACAGATTTTTTGAAAGATCCTCTTTAGTATGCAGCACTGAGTTCCCTGAAAGTCTTACCATGATCTTACTTTTGCTAAATAATAGTCATTATTTTATTAAAAAAAAAAAAAACAAAACGGTTAACTTGATTTTGAGTTAGTATTACTGAATCTCCTCAGAAGGGAAGACTAGAATGGCCAGCATTGCTTCCATGTGGAAGAAGTCATTATGTGACAATTTATCAACTAAGGCTAGAGTTCCATCTCTTTTTCCCTCCCTTTTCATGATACTCCATCTTTTCTTTTGTCTTATTACTTAACAATTTTTTTCACCAAACTTCAGAGGTGATTTTGGTGACTTCTTCCCTTCTTTCTTGCTTATTCTTGACCTTGTCCCACTGACACATTTCTAGCCTGCATTTTAGCAGTATCTGATTCTTGTTATTTTTCATGTTTCCTGAGAGTTTTAGTCTCTTGCTCCTAACTCTACATTCTCTCAGCCCAGCAGTCTTCACAGATCATCTCTGTCAATTCACGTCCCTCCTTCTTCAGAATGCTGCCAGGAATCATCTCTTAAACTAACCCCACAGGGCTCTGCTCAACTAAATCCCTTCAACAATCCTGTTTGCACAATGTCAGGAGAAGCTGCCTAGAAAGAAGTTTCTATATTCTGCAGATGTTTATATTTTTTATATGACTCTTCTTTCATTTGCATATAACTTCTGGTCCTCACTGAAACTCAAGGCTCCTTGTAAGCATGGAATGATCTTATAACCAAGTACTTTTTGTGTGTTTCTAGAATTCTCAGTTCAGTGCTCACTGTATTATAACGGAGGAAAATCAAGAACTGTGGTTACCTGACTGAAGTCTGAAATTACTTTTCTAGCTATCATGCTATTTGGCCTGTGATAGCAAAGCATCTCTTAAATAATACTCACTCAGGGTCCTTTTTTATCAGGTAGGCTTATTGGTAACATCCACTGGACTCAAGATTTCTGAGGTGACATGGGATATACTCACCTTCTATTTGTTGGCACAAAAATGAAGAATAAATACAGCTGGCAAAATAATAACATTTGAAAAATATTTCTTTTGCTTCCAACCTTCCTTTCAACATTTGTGAGAGTCCTCTCTCCTTTCTCAATTTCAGATATTAAGTGCCTCCTTAAATTCTAACTTCTCCAATTAAAAGCAGCAAGATGTAGTATTTTTAAACTTTACCTAAAATTAATTATCACAATGTTAATATATTCACTCTTTTAAGAATTTTCCATTTTAAGCCTCATTTCCTGTTACAAAAGTATCTCCTGAGAGAGGAGTTTAGAGAATATTTGGAAGTGAGAGGGCTTCCCTTGTGGCTCAGCTGATAAAGAATCCACCTGCAATGCAGGAGACCTGGGTTCAATCCCTGGGTTGGGAAGATCCCCTGGAGAAGGGAAAGGCTACCTACTCCAGTATTCTGGCCTAGAGAATTCCATGGATTGTATAGTCCATGGGATCTCAAAGAGTCAGACACGACTGAGTGACTTTCACTCACTCACTCACTCAGAAAGTGAGAAGAATGTTATAGGGGGAGGAGGATGTAGAACAGAGTCTTCTCCTTGACCCTAAAATCAGTGCTGCATTTAATTCCGATCTTTGTAAGAGACTAGCATAGTCTCTACCTTTCTACTTTCCTTAAGACAAAGATTCCTGTGCCAGAAAACTCATAAATGCCAGGGGGCTTGAGACCTCAACCTGCCTGGGTCTTCCAGTATCACTGCCATTCACACAACTCCTCTCCCCCACCATGACAGGGACATGGGATATGCTTTTCCCCAGCCCCCTCTTTGCTTCTTCTAGAATGTTATCTATAATCCCAAGATCCGAAGTTCTAGTTACTTCCAATAACTTCCCCAAAATACTGAGTCTGACACTGCCTTAGAAGCAGAGGACAGTTGCTAAGTAGTCATCAGATGAAGCAGAATGACAGTAAGGTGCGGTGTGGGAACCATCAGCCCAGAGCACCATGGTTATTAGCAGACATGATCCTGCCTCTCTGTCAAGTCCCTGACTTCATATCCCAATAAAGTTTAAAGGTATTTACTGACTCTGTCTTATTGGTAGTGTTTTTAACTAAGGTACAATTGACATGCAATCAACTGTATATATTTTAAAAGTACAACTTGAGGAGAAGGAAATGGCAACCCACTCCAGTATTCTGGCCTGGAAAAATCCATGGACAGAGGAGTCTGGCGGGCTGCAGTCCATGGGATTACATGACTGAGCATGTGTGCACGAGGGTGGAGGGAGATGGGTTGGTAGCAATAAACTGGTAGAACTAAAAAAAAAAGTACAACTTGATAAATTTTGACATTTGTATATACCTGTGAAACCACTACCACAATTCAAGATATTAATGAATATATTCATCATCCTCAGGAGTGTCCTTATACTCCTTTGTTATCCTCCCTTCCATTCCCAAGGGATTCCCTTGGTAAACCGAAGAGATTCTCTGGGAGCTCAGCTGGTAAAAGAATCTGCCTGCAATGCAGGAGACCCTGGTTTGATTCCTGGGTCAGGAAGATCCACTGGAGAAGGGATAGGCTACCCACTCCAGTATTCTTGGGCTTCCCTAGTGGCTCAGCTGATAAAGAATCTACCTGCAATGCGGGAGATGTGGGTTTGATTACTGGGTTGGGAAGATCCCCTGGAGAAAGAAACAGCTACCCACTCCAGTATTTTGGCCTGGAGAATTCCATGGACTGTATAGTCCATGGCGTCACAAAGAGTCAGACAAGACTGAGTGACTTTTACTTGTACTTTCCTCACATTCCTGTCTCTTCAGCCACTATAGATTAATTTGTACTTTTTAGATTTTACATAAATGGAACCATATAGTATGTACTCATTTTCCTCTGGCTTCCTTCACTTGGCATGATTATATGGAGATTCATCCATGTTGCTATATGTATCATTAGTATATTTATATGTATTGCTGAGTAGTCTTTCATTGCAAGGATACAACTATCTGGAAGGTGTTAACTGGGCCTCTTCTTTGTGGTGGACACTGGAAGATAGAGTCACTCAAGTCTAGATATCAGTTCTTAAGGATCTAATTTGGTATCTAGTATCTGTGTGTCAGTCATGTCCAACTCTTTGAGACCCCGTGGATTGTAGCCCACCAGACTCCTCTGTCCATGGGATTTCCCAAGTAAGAATACTGGATTGGGTTGCCATTTCCTTCTCCAGGGGATTTTTCTGACACAAGGATTGAACCCCCACCTTTACGTTTCCTGCATCGGCAGACAGGTTCTTTACCACCTCATCATCTGGGAAGCCCATGGTGTCTAAGATGGAGACTGAGAAGAGAGTTGATGGTTATAGTAATGTGTGATCTTTGGTGTATGGGAGATAAGCATCAGGCTTCGGAGGCCTCAGCAAAGACCATGAAAATTAGACTTCAGGAAGAGTGGTTCAGCAAAGACTGTTGGAGGAATTAGTGCTTGAGGTGGATTTTGGTGGATATGCAGAAATTTGTTACAGAGTGAGGCCAAAGAGTTACAAGTAGTTCTATATGCCTGGCATGGTGGGGGCAGAGGAAGCTACTTAGAAGGACTTTTATATGCTGGGTAAGAAGCTTAAATTATACTGAGATGTATTAAAGTCATTTAAATAGCAAATGAATTCATAAGTAAATTTACTTTTTACTGTGTAGAATGAGCTAGAAGAAAACAAGACCAAAGATAGGAAGACTAATTAAGAGGGTATCAAAGTAGCCCCCAGATCAGAGGGGATGGAGGTGTAGGCTAAGATGGTGGATGCAGAGACTGGGGGAAGTGGACAGACCACAAATAAAGTAAAAAAGACAAAGGAAATAGAATTCTAAGTACTTGTTTTATTTTTATTTTATTTTTGTAATTTTTTTATACCAAAAACATTTTGTGTTGGGGCATAGCCAATTAACAATGTTGTGATAAACACATGAAAAGATGCTCAACATCATTCATCATCAGAGAAATGCAAATCAAAACCACAATGAGGTACCATTACACGCCAGTCAGGATGGCTGCTATCCAAAAGTCTACAAGCAATAAATGCTGGAGAGGGTGTAGAGAAAAGGGAACCCTCTTACACTGTTGGTGGGAATGCAAACTAGTACAGCCGCTATGGAGAACAGTGTGGATATTTCTTAAAAAACTGGAAATAGAGCTGCCATATGACCCAGCAATCCCACTCCTGGGCATACACACCGAGGAAACCAGATCTGAAAGAGACATGTGCACCCCAATGTTCATCACAGCACTGTTTATGATAGCCAGGACATGGAAGCAACCTAGATGCCCATCAGCAGATGAATGGATAAGGAAGCTGTGGTACATATACACCATGGAATATTACTCAGCCATTAAAAAGAATTCATTTGAATCAGTTCTAATGAGATGGATGAAACTGGAGCCTATTATACAGAGTGAAGTAAGCCAGAATGATAAAGAACATTACAGCATACTAACACATATATATGCACTTTAGAAAGATGGTAACGATAACCCTATATGCAAGACAGAAAAAGAGACACAGATGTACAGAACAGACTTTTGGACTCTGTGGGAGAAGGCGAGGGTGGGATGTTTCGAGAGAACAGCATTGAAACATGTATATTATCTATAGTGAAAGAGATCACCAGCCCAGGTTGGATGCATGAGACAAGTGCTCGGGCCTGGTGCACTGGGAAGACTCAGAGGGATTGGGTAGAGAGGGAGATGGGAGGGGGGATCGGGATGGGGAATACATGTAAATCCATGGCTGATTCATGTCAATGTATGACAAAACCCACTACAATATTGTAAAGTAATTAGCCTCCAACTAATAAAAAACAAAACAAAACAATGTTGTGATAGTATTCTAAGTATCTGTTGATTCATTAACTGCATAGGGAAAAGTTAAGTAGATTCCCATATTTAAGGCTTGAGCAACTATGTAAATAGACAATGGATTAAGAAGTGACAGTAGAATTTGGGAGGATGATAAAGTTCAAAAGAAGTACAGAACTTAGATGGATAAAAACATGGGTTTAGACTGTGCAGGAGTTTAGAGATGGAGATACACTTCCTCATATTTACAGACTTGAAGGACGAAAAGATAAAGGATGAAAAAGAGAAACAGGCTTAAAATGAAGATCTTAGAAACACTGCCTTTGTGGGGGAAAACTAGCTCACGTATCTCAGACATTTATTTCTGCTCCTTAATTAGTTTAGAAATTCCTGAAGAAACAAGCTTTGCCTTAAACTTTTTAGTAACTCAGCACCTGTGACAAAGAAGGAGTTCAGAACTCATTATTTGCATACTTACAAACTGGAAACATAGTCAGTCTGACTCTATAACCAGCTGTCTCTAAGAAATCAATCCATCTGGCATACTAAATGCTAAAACAATTATTTAATGATGCTTGGGCATGAGCTATCACCACCACCTAGATGTGGTCTATTTCTGTTGAGCAGAAACAAAAATTGCTAGTTACAGAATTTTCTGATATTTAACCACATATGTAAAAGGAAAAAATTGCTGCCAGTTTCAAATCTAGTAATGTGACTTAAGCCAAACCATGATGGCTAGGTCCAGCAGTGGGTTTACATATACAGCTAAATAAAAAATCAGACAACACATTGAACATTCCTTTTGCCATTTTTTGCACATCATGCAGAATTTAGCAGGTGACAACCTGGGATACATTTTTGCATAAATGATTAAGAATCCCAATTTTCTCAACAGCACACCCACCAAAACTGGGAAACTCTTCCTAATACAAATTAAATCTAAAGACTGCAAATATTACTGTATCTTTAAACTGGATTAACTCAAGGTAAATGAGTGTAAGGTGGTCAGGAAAACCTCAGTGAATCAGTCCTCATTTTTCCTACCACATCAAGTAGAGAAGCTATGATTTAGGCAATTTCTGCTAGGGAAAGTGCTTCTCCTGTAGCTTTTTTCCTCCATGATCTCTCCCCCATAATACATTAAGGGGTAACCTTTACTTGCCATAGAAAAACAGACTTGTGAATTTGATACTCTGAGTTTGTTGATATGTTTTTAAAGCTGGCGAACAAATAGAGTGCAGAATGTGAAATTTTTTTTGCTTCAGCTGCCACATGGCTAGCTGGAAGCTGTGTTCAGGACATAGCAAAGTGTCTATTCTGATTTCCAAGAATAGCAAAAATATTAAGTTATGTTTAGGGAGAAAAATTCTTATTCTTGATATCATCAAACTTGTTTCTGAAATACCCTCCAATTTCTTCTAGGTGGAGAACCTCACAAGTGAAATAAAAACAACAAACTTAATTTGATCATCTCCAAAAGATGTCTAACAATTCTCATAGGAATTTCTCAGACCCTCATTTTTCCAAAGTTTCTTTTTTGTAAGTAGAAAACAACAATGTAGTTTGAGTTGTAAGTACATTTCCTAACTCTTTAAAGAAATATTCGTTGGATACAACTTGATTTAAGAAAATTTATATGCAAAATCTTTCTAAAGAAGATAAATTACAAAGATATTAATTGTATTAAAAAACTTTTTCAGAATTATAAGATCCATTAATATACTAATCTCCTTGGAGAACTTAAAAATTAATTGATGAAAGTTTTGTTCACTCAGTCTTTGGGAAAACACATTTATTGCATAATCCATGGCATGTGTGAATTTTTTTATAACAGTGGGTCTATGATACTTAGTCTATCATTCTCTTCTATTTCTCTTTACATATTCAATTTCCTTTAATGTTCCAGAACAAGAGAATTCCAGAAAAACATCTACATCTGCTTTATTGACTACGCTAAAGCCTTTGACTGTGTGGATCACAACAAACTGTGGAAAATTCTGGAAGAGATGGGAATACCAGATCACCTGACCTGTATCCTGAGAAATCTGTATGCACGTATATATGTATGAGAAAACTGTATGCAACAGCTAGAACAGGGCATGGAACAACAGTCTGATTCCAAATTGGGAAAGGAGTATGTCAAGGCTGTATATTGTCACCTTGCTTATTTAACTTATATGTAGAGTACATCATGAGAAATGCTGGGCTGGGTGAAGCACAAGATAGAATCAAGATTGCCAGGAAAAATATCTATAACCTCAGATAGCAGGTGACACCACCCTTATGGCAGAAATTGAAGAGGAACTAAGGAGCCTCTTGATGAAAGTGAAAGAGGAGAGTGAAAAAGCTGGCTTAAAACTCAACATTCAAAAAAAGATCATGGCATCCAGTCCCATCACTTCATGGAAAAATGATGGGGAGACAATGGAAACAGTGACAGACTTTATTTTTGGGGCTCCAAAATCACTGCAGATGGTGACTGCAGTCATGAAATTAAAAGACACTTGCTCCTTGTAAGAAAAGCTATGACCAACCTAGACAATGTTAGAGTGTCTCAACAATGTGAGAGTTGGACCATAAAGAAAGCTGAGTACCGAAGAATTGATACTTTTGAACTGTGATGTTGGAGAAGACTTGAGAGTCCCTTGGACTGCAAGGAGATCAAACTAGTCAATCCTAAAGGAAATCAGCTCTGAATATTCATTGGAAGGACCGATGCTGAAGCTGAAGCTCTCATACTTCAGCCACCTGATACGAAGAACTGACTCATTGGAAAAGACTCTGATGCTGGGAAAGAGTGAAGGCAGGAGGAAAATGGGAGGACAGAGGATAAGACAGTTGGATGGCATCACCGACTTGATGGACATGAGTTTGAGCAAACTCTTGGAGTTGGTGATGGACAGGGAAGCCTGGCATGTTACAGTCCATGGGATCACAAAGAGTCGGACATGACTGAGCGACTGAACTGAACTGAACACTCACGTATTCAACAGAAATTTCACTGCAAGTATACTTTGATAGATTACATAAAAGAGATCCTGAAAAATTAAGCAAGTTTTAGAAATACTACCAGCTTTGAATGTACCACTGGAATGTTGGCTTTATTATTTATAGGAACACAGGCTTTGTCTAATGCTATGAATCCGTCTCTTGAGTTTTAGAAACTTGAATTTCTATATACAGTATTGGGTTTTCTTAAGGTAAGGTCCAGGGCTTCCCTGGTGGCTCAGTGGTGAAGAATCCACCTGCCAATGTGGAAGACATTGGTTTGAGCCCTAGTCTGGGATAAGCCCACATGCTGTGGAGAGCATCTAAGCCTGTGTGCACAATTGCTGAAGCCCACGCACCGCAGAGCCTGTTCACTATAAAGCCCATGCTCCAAAACAAAAGAAGCCACTGCAGTGAGAAGCCTGTGCACACAACAGGAGCATGGCCCCACTCTCCAGAACTAGAGGAAAAAACCTGAGCAGCGTTGAAGACCCAACACAGCCAAAAATAAATAAATAAAAATTATTTTAAAATAAGGTAAGGTACAGTCACAAAGCACTAAAATCCAAGGAAGACTTCAAGCTTGTGAAAAAAGGAAAAGTAAATCTTGAAATTATATACTGAATAAAGTTCTCCTAACTTTGTCTTGACTTAAATCAATAACTGACCTGCAATTTTTGGTTGATCTTGTTTTTAAATTTGTGGCAAAATCCTCAAATCTGAAAATTAAGGTATTTACTTGCCATTTGTTTCCTACTGGGCAAATGGGGAAACTGGGCTGGATCAATGTTCCCCAAACATGAGTCCAACTGAGAAGTCTTTTCTTTCTTTAAAATAAATACTACAGAGATGACCAATATATAAAAACATTTACAAAATTCAGTTGGGGAAATGAAAAGGGGAGATACTCTTGTTCCCTAAACCCTTTTCTCCACAGCACGTTGCTTCTGAAGTGCCAAGAGTTAGATGGAATACAGCTTTAAAACTACTTGTCTGTTAGAGCTGCAAAGACTCCTTTCAAATCTGAAGCTACACAATTCTAAAATTTACAAACATTTCTATGTGTGCAGTTATCTAAAGAAGAAGGACTAAATAATCAAATCTCTATGCTGGGACTTTCTAGGGAATATGAAAGTGTTTGGTATAATATAGGTGTGATGTAAACTACTACAGTTATGAAGGAAAGCTCTCTGGAAATCATTGTTATAGAATTAATGGATTTTATAATGTTTCTGTAATTATATTTTTTTATCTAATACTTTCCATCATTTAAAGGAGTCCATGAGGGTATGTATAGTTGAATGAGAAAGGCAAACTGCTGGAGGAAAAAAAGTCACTAATATTTCAGAATTGGAAAGTGAAAAGAGTGAGTTTCAATGAGAACCACAAAATAATGACAGGAACTCAGTTTGAAGAAACCCCAAGACATCCAGAAACTCAGAGTAATGAGTTTAATTCCCCAAAGTCGAAAGCAGTTTCCACCCCAGGGTAACAAAAACAAGACCTCATGTTTGTTTGTTTTGGAGTCTCCATTTGGACCTGGAAGGTCAGGCTCTGAACAGCAGAGCCATTGTTCAACATCATTCATCCTGATCGTGGTCCAGCACCTGACCAGGAATTAGGAAACCTGGGTTCTCTATCTGATTCTGTGATTGACTCGCCCCTAGGGTTTTTGAAGAGTGATAGTTTCTTCCCTCTAGAGTATCTGTGAAATGATCTTTTCCCTCTGGACGATGGAGGAATTACAGAGATTATGCTGTCTCCTAGTAATACTTGGAAATATGCTTACCAAGGTTAGGCTGACACTTTATTACCCATGTTTTTCACGTCAGTACCTAAAACAACATCAGTGAGGGATTATTCTGTGCCAGGACCTTTTCTAAATTCCTTACATAAATTAACTCAATTCTCACAACAACACTATTACTTAGGTGTACTATAATCCTTGGCTTCCTGGTGGCTCAGTGGTAAAGAATCTGCCTGCCAATGCAGGGGACACAGGTTCAATCCCTGGGTCAGGAAGATCCCCTGGAGAAGGAATGGCAACCCACTCCAGTATTCTTGCCTGGGAAATCCCAAGAACAGAGGAGCCTGGATGGCTACAATCCACGGGTCACAAGAGTAGGACACGACTTAGCGACTAAAGGAACAAAAAAAACAAACTATAATCCTCATTTTGCAAATGAGGCAGCAGATTATAAAGAAGTTGAGTAACTTGCCTAAAGTCACACAGTTAGCAAGTGGTGCTGCCAGAGCTCTGAAGCAGGCATTGCTCTTCACACTGCACTACCTCTTCCCCAGAGAAGCTGTCTGGTTTCCCCAGATTTGCTGCAATGAACAAGAAGGCTAGAGCATACCTCATCTTTTAATTGCCTGTCAAATCAGATTAGCTAGGTTTGCTCTCACACAGTCAGAGACTATGACATATATCGGCCTTACATTTTTTCTTACTACAGATGCAGGTAGTTGAGGGAGGGTTAAATAACTTCACAATGGCATTGTAACTGAATTGGACTATCTTTCAATATGTTTGTATTTAGAACAAAAAAAAGGTTTGGAAAATTTTGTTAAAGTCATTTTAATAATAATGGCAAATCCTGAACTTTCTGTTAGAGATACTTTGCAATTAATATCAAAGTACCAACAAGATATAGTGAAACTTGCAGATCAAGTTTCCATGAAGCAGAAGTTGAGTTGATTTTGTAAAGTCTGTATGCCTTCATGATACAGTTCTGCCTTTACTGCTCTCCCCTCTCCCCCCAATTAAACGTTCTATCATCAGATTGTACAGGATAGGGAATTCTTAGGTCCCAGCAGAAATGAGAAAACAATTGATAGTGTATTGTCTGTTGATCACAGCTAGCTGCAACACTGAACTATTCCTGCCCCCCACAACGCCCCTGGTTCCTACTCACCCAAGATTCCCTAGGTCTGTCTTCAACAGGAACCAAACAGGACAATGGTATCCAGAACATTTGGCCTTATTGCAGTTTGTTTTAAGACATTACAGTTCAAAAGCCTCTAAGCAACTACTGTGCTGCACTAATCACAAAGAGATCTCTCCTACAGGAACTATGAAATAATTTAACTAGAGTCTTCCTTCCAAGAGTTCAATAATTCTAAAAGTCACAGTGAGTCAAAGGACTTGGAAAGGCATTGAGGCTAAGGAAATGCATACTGGTGGGGTTGTATTAACCCTAAACCAATCTGGAAATCGATTCATGTGAGATTAAGAAGAGCACACTGCAGGCTAGAGGAAATGAAGTCTGGGTGTCAAGTTCAGACCCTTCGAACATGTAAATAAGACACTTGGTCCAGGCAATTGAGACATATTTTGAAGTGTACATTTTGTTCACTAACACAAGGATAACCAATACGAATCAACTGCTATGAAACCAGAGCAAAGTCAGAAGTATGGGAGCAAAAAGAAAAACATGACCTTAAGTGGCAATGTAGCAAAGAGCAGACCATGGTCCATTGATGGAACTTTGCTAACAGGCAAAAGTAGGAGGCTCTGGGTCTCACCAAACCCAGATGGCAATGTAAAAATAAATGAATGAATGCTGAGTAATTATTTATCAAGCAGCACAATCATTCCAGAAACAAAGAAAATATGTAACATAACAAGAAGTATTAAATCAGTCCCAGCAGAGTTTTGAAATGGGGCAGTAAAGAAGTTCACATTGATTAAAAACCAAAATGCAATCTTGTGCTTTTGATTTGCTTTGCTCTTACAAAATAAAAGTGTTTTATTGATATCCATATGTGGAGACAGAAAGCAAAACCTTTCTTGAATTTCATGCAAAGTAAATGTGGTTTTCAATGTTTCACCCATTCCATGTCAGGCTTCCAATTAACTTTATCAGGCTTATCAGGAAAAACAATAAGAATATATTAATAGCACAGACTTGTAGGTGCTGGATTTCATGCCACTCCTAAAAGAAATATAAATATATACGGGCTTGTCCTTTTTACAGTGGAAAAAAAAAAACCAAACTTTAACTTACCACAATCACCCAAAGAATGAATATCTTTTTAGAAAGAAGATTATTCTTTAAAAACTTTTTTTCAGGTCCACTCACAAAGTTCTTTCATTGTTTACAATGTTTGTGAACCTATTTAGGTTGTTTTGAAAAACAACCACTACTTCCATTCCTCTCTCAACATAATATCTGGAAGGAAGACAAGGAAAACCTTCAGGAAAAAAAATTCTGTCTTCTAAAGCCTTTGACTATGTGGATCACAAGAAACTGGAAAATCCTTAAAGAGATGAGAATACCGGCCATCTTCCTTGCCTCTTGAGAAACCTGTATGCAGGTCAAGAAGCATCAGTTAGAATTAGACATAGAATAATGAATGGACTGGTTCAAAATCAGAAAAGGAGTACGTAAAGGCTATATATTGTCACCTTGCTTATTTAACTTAAATGCAGAATACTTCATGCAAAATGAAAGGCTGGAAGAAGCACAAGCTGGAATCAAGATTGCTGGGAGAAATACAAATAACCTCAGGTATACAGATGACACCACCCTTATGGCAGAAAGTCAAGAGGAACTAAAGAAGCTCTTCATGAAGGTGAAAGGGGAGAATGAAAAAGCTAGCTTAAAACTCAACATTCAAAATCTAAGATCATGGTATCTGATCCCATTACTTCATGGCAAATAGATGGGCAAAAAATGAAAACCATGACAGACTTAATTTTCATGGGTTCCACAATCACTGCAGACGGTAACTGCAGCCACAAAATTAAATGACACTTGCTCCTTGGAAGAAAAGCTATGACAAACCTAGACACCGTATTAAAAAGCAGACATATCATTTTGTTGACAAACGTCCATATAGTCAAAGCTATGGTTTTTCCAGTAGTCATGTTAAGATGTGAGATTTGGACCACAAAAAAGGCTGAGCGCCAAAGAATTGACGCTTTCAAACTGTGGTGTTGAAGAAGACTCTTGAGAATTCCTTGGACAGCAAAGAGATCAAGCCAGTCAATCCTAAAGGAAATCAACCCTAAATATTCATTGGAAGGACTGTTGCTGAAGCTGAAGCTGCAATACTTCAGCCACCTGATTCGAAGAGCTGACTCATTGCAAAAGACCCTGATGCTGGGAAAGACTGGGGGCAGGAAGAGAAGGAGGTGACAGAGGATGAGATAATTAGATGGCATCAGTAACTCAACAGACATGAGTTTGAGCAAACTCTGGCAGATAGTGAAGGACAGAGAAGGCTGGCAGGCTGCAGTCCATGGGGTCACAGAGTCGGACAGGACTGAGTGACTGGACAACAAAGAACTCATGAGAACAGTAACACCTTTTGATTTTGCAGGATTAAGGCAGGTCATACAAATTCTCCCAGAGGCTGTGTCAATTTTAACATGCTAAACCACCACTTTCTAATAACATACAGGTAGGAAAACAACTGTCAACATAACCCAAGTCATGTGTCTCAACCAACTACTACCTAAGGAAAGTTACATCACTTGGGGAGGGGAAGAGGCAGAAGTAAATTTCTATAGCTTTCCTGGTCTTGCAGTAAAAAGTGTACCTCTGCACTTAAAAGAGAAGGTGCCAACGCCTGAATAGATCTACACTATTCAGTAGACTCAAAATACTGTAACCATGGAGATGTCACTGGCTACTTGCCTCTGACTTCTGACAGGTGAGACGCACTATTACAAATCTCCATAGAAAGGTCCAAAACTTTGCTATGGTATTTAATTGAGAAAGTACTTGACCTGATTCTCAGCTCACATTTGTGAAAAACAGGTTTGGCATGGGTGCCTCTTGCTCAGAGTTCTTCAGAGGACCAAGGGATCTAATATATAGTGAGCACCCAAACTTTTACAGGCTTGAATCCCGGTGAGAACTGAGAGTTTAGTCACTTAGATCCATAACTAGAGCAGCTACACCTTCTAGTTTTATCCTGACAGCCTTGACTTCAAATACTGTGTCCTGCTGTAGCCTCATTAATTAGCTATTCTCAACTGTTACTCACCTCTAAGGGGGTTGCTTTAATTTTTGTTTTTTAAAATATATGCTGGACTCCTCCTCCTCCTTGCCCCCCAAAACTTTCTGAAACTGCAGGGGAAGGGTTAAGGTAATCTTTATTTGTTTTTAATCTCCATACAGGTTATAAAGCAAGCAGAGTTAAAAATCACTAACAACGGCCATTGTTGAATTTCCAATGTTTCAACTACAGTAACTGAATAAATCAGTCAGAAAGTCTTGCCTAAAAAAAAATTCATGAATGGAAAAAGATTGAACTCCATCACAGATTTCAAAGGATCCAAGAATTACTAAAATAACAATTACAAGGTACATACTTTAAACTCTAAAATTTAGATCAATGCTGTGCAAAGGATATGCAGTAAGACACAATTGTGAGTCATATGTGTAAATTGTAATTTTCTACTAGCCACATTGAAAAAAAAAAAAAGAAAACCAGATGCAATTAATTCTAATATCATGTCTTATTTAATACAATGCGTGTGTGCATGCTAAGTTGCTTCAGTTGCGTGCAACTCTGTGCAACTCTATGGACTGTAGCCTGCCAGGCTCCTCTGTCCATTAGATTCTCCAGGCAAGAAGACTGGAGTGGATTGCCATGCCCTCCTCCAGAGGAGTTTCCCAACCCAGAGACTGAACCTAGGTTTCCCACATTGCAGGTAGATTCTTTACTGACTGAGCCACCAGGGAAGCCCAAGAAATAAGCAGTTTTATTAGAATTAATTCATTTAGGGTAGAAGTAGATGACAAATCTGGCCCAACTTCTACACCTTCCAAGCCAAAGTCATCTCCTCCTTGCTAAAGTCAGTAATACAGAGCTGAAGCAGCAACCAAGTAGCTTTAAGACCCAAGGTAACTTCCTATGTAAATATTAACCCAAAGCCTCTACCAGTAGAAAGTTGAATGGTTCACTCTCTGGGCATAAGGCAAATCAGAATTTTAGATTCCTAACCAAAAAATCTGGTTAGCCACCTATATGCCTGGTTTTCAAGTATTTTGACCTTATTTCAGACAACACAGAGATATCTACTCTTCAGGCTTCTTCATCTAAAAATAACAGTTCCACTTACCAATTTAGACTATTCCATCTTTTTCACTGCATTTAGTACTATCTTAGTTACTTTGTTCATCTAATTGTTTACCTCTTTACTATCAGGGACGACCAGTAGCACATCTGGGATAAGTGAAGTCATTTCTACCCAAGAACCTAAAAGGACAAGGAGGGCCAGATCCTGAAAGGACAGCTTCAGGGCAAGGGCTATCCAGAGCTGACAGTAGCTGTGGTCTTTTTCCTGGTCAGAGCCCAGCCACTGTGACTAGGTAGCGAGGGACATGGTCGATAAACACTCTAACTTCATCCTTGCTTTCGCCTCCCTGGTCTCCCATTGGGACCTCCCATTAGATTAGACTCTGTGCTCTCACTGCCAGGAACCAGTTCTACTCCTTGGTTGGGGAACTGAGGTTCAACAAGGCATATGCTATAGTAAAAAAAAAAGAAATAATAATAATAATCACCTAAAGAGTGCTTTAAAACTAAAGATTCTAGGATCTACCCACCTGACTCCCCCGAACTCGAACTCTTCAGAAGAGGAGAGGGATTAGACACACAGATTTTAGAACTAATGTTTTAAAATGTCCCTTCCAAATATTAAATATCTTGATTTTTTTAAAGTGTTTTTATTTTTCCATGCTTGTTTTTGTGCTGTTTTAAATTAAGTATTCATCAAAGATAATTTGTTATTCAAATTTCTGAAATCAATCAGTAAAATCATTAATAAACATAAGCATTTAATAAAAGACTTTTGGGGGTTCCAATCCAAGATGGTGACATGGGAGACTCCTGAATTCACCTCCTCCCATGGCATTAAATATAAAATGATTTTCAGAACTAAGACCAAAGAAGGATGAAAAGGGAAGGTTAAAAATCACAGGTAATGGCTACACGATCTGACAATGTATATACAGTATTTTTTACAAATTAAGGAAAGCAAGTGTAAAAATCATTTTCTTAACTGTTTTCATAATCCTTTTGGTGGGACCATCCAATTTGTGGTCTTACAATATTATTTCCTACCATAACATACCAAAACGTCTTAGATAAATGGCTGACTCTAGGTTTAGGGAAGAAATCTAAAGCCTGAAACATTTTGTCATAACAGATAACATGGAAGCCATCACATGGTATTAGGATCAGGTCAAAAGAATCCAGAAGTCAATTTGAGGAGGCTCATATTAGTCAAAAATAAGACAATTTGAACATCAATTAAAAATAATAGCTTTGATGGATTGAAGCACATCGAATATATTTATACCTGAATTGATAATGATCCATTTTTTTAAAGTTCATCTTAGAATAATAAGTATGGTAGATTAATATTACTAAAAAATCTCTGTTACTCTTCCCAATGAGAAGAGTAACAAAGAACCTATGAGTTCCTCTTCCCTTGATATGGGCTGGTGTTAGCAATTTGCCTATGCAATAAAATGCAATGGAAGTTACATTCTGAGATTTCAAAGCCTAGATCAACATAAGATTTGCAACTTCCATCTTGTCCTAACATTCTCTAGGAACCCTGAGTTGTCATTAGTTAGACAATTCTAGTTGACAGTCCCAGCTAAGGCTAGCCTCCCAGCCATCCCAACCATCATCAGACATGAACTCACATACACAGCACCTTAGATCTCTCAAACCAGCTCATCTACAGCTAAATATCACCAAGTGACCTTAGTTGATGCCACATGGAAAAAAAGAATCACATGGCCAAGAACTGCCAAAATTCCTAACCTACGAAATCCTGTAATACAATAGTTTTTATTTTAAGCCACTAAATTTTGGAGTAGCTTGTTATGCATCAATAAATGGAACATATTTTTATATCTGCAGTAACAAAAATCTAAAACATGTTTAAAAAAATTGGTTTGGGGACCACAGAAGCTAGAAGAGCTTCAGGGAGACTAGCAATGACAGCTAAAAAGTTCAGAGAGACTTTGGTGAGGATTTAAAGGAGAGTGAGGAAAAATGCTAGGGAGTTTAGAAAAGGAGAGCACCCTCATACAGTGGAAGTTTGACAATATTACAGCCTTTAGAAATGTGGAATACAAAAGAGACTTAAAAGAAGAATTGTTTGGTTTTTAAGAAATGTTTTGAGGGGAAAAAGAAGATCTAGAACTCTCAATGGTTATATAAAACTGTTTCTCATCTCTATTTTCTCCAAGCAAAATATTCTTGTTAGAAATGACTTCAAGGCAAAAATCAAATCCAGAATCCAATAAGTTAAACTTGGTCTCAGATTAAAGCTGTCAAGTATGACTCCAAAACTCTCTCCAAAACATTTAAGGGTATGCCTAGTAGAGTGTCTAGGAATCATATAGGTATGCTTCTTAGACCCTCTCTGCTAGACAATCTGGTGTCCAGGAATCTGAAAGGTGTGCCTCACAACCCTGTCTAACTAGAGGATAGGCTTCTATTTTAAAGTCATTGTCCCACAGCACCCAGACATTCAGCTCAACATTGAGAAGAGCAAGTTTCTGGAATAAAATGTAGATGTTTCTTTTGACTAATTAAGTGAATTGTAACTTGATACACAGGAAGCCCACAAATTGCTTTAAGAAAGTGTGTCAGCTTCAACCAAAAGGCACAAAGACAATTCAAGAGAAAAAAAAAAAAGGAATTTGATTCCCTAACTTTTACTAGCAGGAATCAAGACTAGGAAAGGTTGTTCTTTTGCAAAGAGAAAGGAAAAGAAAAAATGACTCAGTGTGAAAACAAAATCCCAGAGGTCCATGCCAAGAGCTACAGAGAATCATTTCCAGGGGAAAGGACTGAGTCCTGATCAATGAACTGGTGACATCTGCCCAGCTGGAATTCAGAATTGCCATAGACCTTCTTGGCTATGCACCTCCTGTTTTATCCCTCTGTGAATGGAAATGTATACTGTAGACATCTTGTGCCTTTGCCAATACCGTATGTTAGGTATATGGGAAGGGGGTGAGGGTTTGGGAAGATTTGATAAATTTGTCTCTAATTCACAGACGTTCAGATCAAAGGGAATGACATTATACCTGAGAAAATCACACACAAGTAACTTCATTAGCATCTGGATTTGATTTAGATAATGTCTTAGTTCAGACTGTTACAACAAATTACCATAGACCGGGTAGCTTAAACAACAAACATTTGTTTCCCACAGTTCTGGAGGTTAGAAAGTCTAAGGTCAACATGCTTGCAGATTTGGTTCTGATAAGAACTCACTTTCTGGTTTGTAGATGGCCATCTTCTAGCTGTTTCATCACACAGAAGAGCAGAGAGGGAAAAAGCAAGCTTTCTAGTGTCTCTTCTTATAACGGCACAAATACCATTCATGAGGGCTCTACCTTCATGACCCAATTAACCCCCAAAGGCCCCACAACCTGATATCATCACACTGGGAGTCAGGATTTCAACATAAGACTTTTGGAATGGACATATTCAGTCTATAACAGATAATGAGTGTTAGGCTTCAAACAGGAGGCCACAGTGAGATGAGAATTTGGAGGAACTGGGAAGAAGATAACTCTCTTTCGCACTTGGCAGGAATGTAGGAGTGTAGCCTGAAGCAAACTCTGTGTGTGTGCATGTGCTCAGTGACCCAGTCGTGTCCAACTCTTTGTGACCCCATGGACTGTAGCCCACCAGGTTCCTCTGTCCATGGGATTTTCCAGACCATAATACTAGAGTGGGTTGCCATTTCCTAGTCCAGGGGATCTTCCCAACCCAGGGACTGAACCACTCATCTCTTGCATCTCCTGCATTGGCAGGCGGATTCTTTACCACTGCAACACGTGGGAAGCCCCAGTCCCACCTGAGAAGTAGCTTCAAATTCTTCAATGCCTCTCCCATTGAAAGGTGGCATCTCACGTCTTCCTCCTTGAATCTGAACTCACTTTAGTGGATTGCTTGGTCAAAGAATGCAGTAAAAGTTACACCTTAGAATTTCTATGACTTAGAAGCCTCCTGGCCCTTTTGAAACATTTGTTGGTAGACCTAACCTGTCATACATAGAAATCCAACGACTCAGAGATCCTTCTGCTAGAGGAGCAAGAAGTAAGCTCTCCAGATGACTGTCCTAGCTAAGCCTAGCCTTTCAACCATCCCCATCAATGCACCAAACACATGAATGACTGTCCAGAGCTATAGACTGGACACAAAGATTCCTATCTCACTCTGGTCTTTAAAAGATTAGGTAACAGCCTAAGTGAAGACACTATGAAACTTCAGCAAGTACTATATAAATTCTATAAAATAGAATACCCAATCTGTACGTCCATAAAGTGACACATGTACACCTCTGTAATTTATGCACTCTCCAAATCTATGAAATGACTCACACTCTTTCTTACCACGTCCACATACAATGGACCTGCACAGCTTTCTTCCTTCCATCCTGGCCACCCTGCTGTGCACTGACCTCCAACTACAGACTCGGAGTCTGTAGCCAAGTCAACACTGAAAGATAATTTATTTTTACATACGAAGGGGCAAGCATTCATCCATATCCATCACACCTTTGCAAACTATCCGGCTTTTCTTTCTCCCATACAAACTTCCGAAAATCTTTATCTAGACATGGTATTGATTTTTAACCCTCAATCCATAAAGACTAGAAACACTTCAGATTTCTCATTCCCCTCCCTGGAAGCATTTAAATACATTTCCACACACTGAGAGCTGGATTTTTTAACCATATCTCAAGAGAAAGTAAAAGACCATTTAAGATATATTTCACAAATGTACTTTTTATTTGAGCTTTAATCTAGATCCTCCTCTAAACTGTTACCACTATATCTAAAGTAACGCAGTACCGTTTTCTTCCCTTTGGATTTAGAACTTTCAAATATGTATACAAGCCTACAATAACCTCCCTTTAGTCACAGACTCCCTAACTATATTTAGCTTTTGCAGTCTTGACATTCCTCACCCCAGCTCTTTTTTTCCAAGCAATTCTGTTTTGCTTTCATCTGTGATACAGTGACAGTTGGAACCTAAAGCTGTATTCCAGGTGGGTCTTGAGTTACTTGCCCTTTACAAAGTATTTTTTTTTCTGGCCAATCAATTTTATGATAAATTCAAGTTAGGAAACTTTTAGCAAGTTCAGCTAGAAAAAGGACAAATTGTTATAAATGGAGGATATTCATATAAACTGTGCAATTTCCTTTGATTTTTCTAGCTCCCTTTTCATATCCTCAGCCAAAAAGTTACTGGATTTGAAAATCTTGTGAAATTCTCCCAGCTAAATCAATAGACATTAGCAACAATAAGATAAAATATAATAATTCTTTAACAATAAAAAGCTTATAGCACTGACTGAATCTAGTGAATACCCATGTACAATTGGAAGTAAACCCAATCTTATTCTCCTTTTTTCTTTATAATGATGAACTACATCGTTGTCTCTTTTTATGTTAACTTGAGTTTTCATACAAGTACAAGCTTTCCTTTGATAAACATTTTATTCCAAGAGTTTTAATTCTATCTTGTCAGTGGATGCTTCCTTCAGAATTTTGAGTGCATTTTCCATTTTAACAACATATTTGTATTAAGATCTAGAACACTGATATCTTAACAAATTAACATCAAAAACCCAGATACTACAGATTGCACAGATGAACCTTCAGCCTAAATCTCATAGTGCCTGGAATGGTTTGCTTTTTTATGTTTTCCATATGAACAGTTTTCTACCCACATAGCAATGATCATACCCATGCAATTTTGAATTTGGAATATGTTCATGGGATCCTATAGCCAGAACTTTCCCACATTCAAATAACAGCAGAACTATAGTATATTCATCCAAAACTTTCAAAATTCTATTAAATAATTTGAAAAATGATTAAAGCATAAAAATAGCAAATTATTCTCCATGTGTACTATTTGTGTGTGCTAAGTCGCTTCAGTCATATCTGACTCTTTGCAATCCATGGACAGTAGCCCACCAGGCTCCTTTGTCCATGGGATTCTTCAGGCAAGAATACTGGAATGGGTTGCCATGCCCTTCTCCAGGGAATCTTCCCAACCCAGGGACTGAATCATCTAAGCCACTCAATTCGATTAAATTTGTTGAAATCAAGTCAGCAAATATTTACTAAATGCCAGAAATTTGGGGCCTCCCAGCTGGCGCTAGTGGTAAAGAACCCACTTGCCAGTGCAGGCAACATAAGAGCCATGAGCTTGATCCCTGGGTTGGGAAGATTCCCTGGAGGCGGGTATGGCGACCCACTCCAGTATTCTTGCCTGGAGAATCCCATGGACAGAGGAGGCTGGCGGGCTACAGTCCAGGGGGTCACAAAGAGCCAGACGAGACTGAAGCAACAGGGCACGGCACAGTAAGAAATTTAATAATGAAAAAAACAATCTTTACTGCATAACAAAGCCCTTATATCTCTACTACCAATAATGTGACCCTTGCTTTCCTGGTAGACTTTAAATTGGTAAAGATGCAACTCATTTGACCAACTTGTATATGCAACTGTTAGAGCAGAACTTCAGTGGCTATCTTTGTTTTATATCACTTCTGTGAAATAACCAAGGCATCTCAATATTTATTTTGGGTCCAGGGCTGCCAGGTATAGTAATCAATCATTTTATAAAGATCACTTTTCCTCTGTGAGTTTTTATATTCTTGGCTGTAAGGTGAAGGGATTAGACCAAATGATGTCTGAGACCTTGTCCAGTTTTAGGGTACTTGGATATTGGTCTGTCTGGTTAGAAGGAGCATGACTTGGACTAGACAGATGCTGCTCTGTAATGCATTGTAACAATAGCTGAAATACTGACTGAATTTTGGGGACATTAGAGTTTGAAGACCACAGCAAGATCTGTTGAGGGCCTGTCACATTTGTGGCCAAGTTTTGCTAAAACTGACGGATCCTTTTCCATGCAGGAGTGTACAGACTAGCACCAGCTGTCAGTCTGCCCCTAAGAGCCTTGCTTGGCCTTGCACTCTTGGGTCACATGAACGTACATGGTGTCTCAATTAATGGTGACTCCTTCCCTCTCCCTCAAATACTTCTCTCAAGAAAGGTTAAATATCTCCATGAAACCTTCCATGATCTCTGCAGATAGGGGTGCCTTCCTCCCAGGTCACTATTCTAACCTGAATGCATCTGTGGTATTACATTTATATAACGGTAAATAATGAATTACCATTATTTAAGTATATTCTCATATATTAAGCCATCAGCTTCTTCAGGGCAAGGATCATGTCTTATTTATCTTTGTATCTGACACAAGAGCCTACCACATAAGAGATATTCAAATAACAGTAACAGCCTACATTTATAGAGTACTTATTAAGTGGCAAACACTGTATAAACATCAGCTTTTAACCATTACAACAACCTATGAAGTATATACTGTTATCATCATCACTAAGTCAGAAGGTTAACAACTCGTCCACAGCTACACACAGCTAGACAGTGACAAAGTACGAATATGAATCCAGAGTGTCTGGCTCCAAAGTCAGTGCGACTAATTATTATGCAGTGATTATTACATGATAGTATCTTTCAGTATGTTATTGTGATATATATTATTTATCAAATTATTCTTCCCCTTCTTCTGAGGCAAGGTTTATTGTTTCTTAGCTGGATCTCTATATGATAAATGGAAGTTTATATAGAATTATATGAAGTAGAATATTTTAAGTTTTTGACCATGCCACACAGCTTGTGGGATCTTAGCTCCCTGACCCGGAATTAAACCTGGGTCACTGGCAGTGAAAGCAGAGAGTCCAAAGCACTGGATCAACAGGGAATTCCCAGAATCACACTTTTTAAAACAGCTATAGCTCCATTCAGGATAGGTTTACTGAAACAAACAAAAAAGCTTGAGAAATAGATTTTTGGTATTTGGCATCGGGAGAAACTGGAGGAAGAAACAGCAACCTACTTCCGTATTCTTGCCTGGAGAGTTCCATGGACAGAGGAGCCTGTCGGGCTACAGGGGTCGCAGAGAGAGTCAGACTGAGTGACTGATCACACAGTGGGAAAAAATAACCACAAAGGCAAACCTGCAAGCATCAGCTTCTATGACGGAAGTCTTCATAGAGTTGACAAACATAAACAGGGTCCTGTGTGGATGGAATCTGGCATCGTGAAACACTGCCACCCCAAGGTAACCAGTCTGGGATTTCCAAGTGAGGGCACTGGCAGAGGGCCAGCCAAAACTAGAGTAGCATCGAGCAACACCATCTGGATCCAAACTTGGGCCTGACACCTAGGAAGTTCCACTCCAGCAAGGCCTAAGGAGTGGTCACAAGTCAATGCTTTTAAGGGATCAGGAAGCTAACAAGCTTGAAGGATATCTTGCTAGAAAAACATTTACAAACACTGGGATAAAAGAAAATATACCATTTCTCTTTACTATATTAAAAAATAATAATAACCACAAGAAAAGCAGGAATGGTGGAAACTACAGAGAACTAAAGAGAGAAACATACACCGTTCCAGGCATCAGCTGCCAAACCTTTCAATTTTTCATGGGACACCAGATTTTAAGGTGAAAGTTTTCAGTTCTGAAAATATTATTAGCAACCAATCCAATTAAAACACACATATGATGCAAATAAACTCTAGATGTGGCAAACAAAACTGTTGGTCAGATTTGGCCCATGGCACACAGTGGCAACCTTGGAATTACAGGCTCTGAGTTTCCCGGCATTTAGAAAAGAAGAAACAACTACATGGGTAAATATGGCTACTTGTAGTCGGAAATAAAACAGAGAATAGAATTCAACAAGTTAGACCAGGTGAGTAGAAGCAGAGAGATCTGGATGTAAAGCAGGAGAGAGCCCAGAAGTTAGGAAGATCAGTGGGTTAAGACCATGGTACCAGAAATCCAAACCACAGAGAACAACCTGAGCCAGGGCATGTTTTGCCCACTAGAGCCTTTTCTCCCTGTAAGCTGAGGCTGGGAGAGGGTGGTGGCCATCTCTGGAACCAGGGTACGCACAAGGAAGTCAATGTGGGTGGTTGCAAGAGAAAGTCCTCTTCCTACAGGTGTGCTCTGATCCTGCTGGAACGGAGACAGTCCAGCTGGGATTCCAGGGAGATTCTTAGGTTAGGGCCCCTGAACTTTCTATTCTAAATAGGAAGCACACCTCAGAGACAAGAAGGTTAAGCCCTCCTATATTTCAGAGCCTGCCTTGTCTGCCAGGGTTCCTCACGTGTTCTACAAATTAAGCACATTTTGCTATGACATCAATGAACAGCACTGGTCCCAAGCAACAACATTCAGGTCGATTCCTCAAATGTCAGTTTGCACAATCTGCCCTCTTTCTTGTAGACCACCCAGTCTTCCTATAATGATTCTACATTGTCTCATTTATTTTCTTCATGGCAGGAGAGATCCCAATTTCCTTAGTTAAATTTCATTCCCTCCCTTATGCAACTGCTGATTTATTTGTAATTCCCTGACTCTCTATTAGTCAGTTCAGGATGATTTTTTTCTCTCTAATCAGCTGAGAAATATAGCAGAATTGATAAGCTTTTACTTTTACTTTCCTACTCAGAGAAAAGTGAGAAGCAAAGAAAAGGGGGGTGGGGAGAATGTAGAGGAGAAAAATTAAGTACAAAGCAATTAGAAGGGAAAAGAAACAAAGAAAGGAGATGCTACATGTAGGTAGTTCATAGTTCATAGTGTCCGTTTTGCTGAGTGTTTTGAAAGAAATGGACAAGAAAACAGTCTTAATGAATTTACCCTATCATTTGGTGCAGCTCATGTTATTGCATTATTGTAATGAAAAACACATCAGAATATGTCTAGACATATGACATACTCCTGGTAGAGAGTTCCCTGAACTTCAAAAAAATTGTGGTTCAATTTCCTTCTGGGAAACGCTCCAATGGCAACATTTCAGGTTCTTGAAAGGCTCTTCAGAATGACCGCCTAAGGGGAGGCCACCTCCACAAGAAGACTTAAAGCACCAGGGCACTGTAAGGGCTGGCAGAGCTTTCCATGGGAAAATGGTCCGAACAGCATGGCCCCCCTGGAGAAACTCCACGTACAATAATTCACTGATAGCTTTTGCTATGTACAGAGTAGCTGTGACAGTCTAAATAAAACGCTAAAAAGAACCTGTAAACAGAACAGAAGTAATGAAATACTTTGTTTTGGTGATTCTTTAATTTTAACTACATATGGATTAAACAAATCCAATTGGTATAACTTTCACCAATGTGTTGATTTAAATCAAATTCTATAGACACTGGAAGTCAGGAAAGGAAAACAACACCACATCTCCATGGTATACTACCTATTAGAGGGTAAAAGATGCTACGCCTGTGCTCTCTCAGAAAAGTCAGGAGAAGAGTAAGTCCTAAACTGTAGTAATCAATGCTTAGACTGTAATTCTGGCTATGCCACTCCCAGACTTAAATCTCTAAATGCCTGAAGCTGGGAAAACCACATAATCTCCTCTTATACATCCGTAAAACAAAGAGTATAAAACAAAACAAAAAGGACCCTCTATTCAATCCAACTCCTAGAATTTTCTAGGATGCTATCACATACAGGACAGGATGATTTGAGAGGTATGGGGAGGCTCTCTGTCTATACTCAACAAGTCAAAAAGCATTTCTTGAGTGTATAACTAGTACTACAATTAGCAATGAGCAATGAATGGCCCATCAGGTGAATACAATAGTCTCTAAGGAGTCAACAATCAAGACTGGGAAAGAGGATTAACCCTAGTTAAATAATTAAGAAGCATGACAAAATTGAATATAATTAAATGCAGAATGTTGAGAGTTTAGATAAGTTCATAGGAGTTTGGTCGATGGGCTAGATAATATAGAGGATATCTTATGAGAGGTGGAATTTTAGTTGGGCCTTGAACCATGAGCAGATACAAAGAAAGGTATTCTAGAAAGGGAAAATAATATAGCAAAGGCAAAAATTGGGGAATTTGTTGTGGAGGGAGGGCCAGGAGCAGCAATTACCATGGATTTGGGGATACTTCAGCTTGACTGGTACTTATTGGAAAGGTGCCAGGTAAATCAGGCTAGAAGGAGCCAAACTTTGAAGTTTTAAAAGCAGGCCTGGTGGAAGTAATCTCTCTCCAGAGAATTTAGCCCTCAGTGCAATAGCTAACCCAAAAGAAGTTTGCCTTACGCTAAGGAGCAGCTCACGTGTTGCTCAATACACACAACAGTCCCACACAATAGTCAAGTTAAGGCCAGAATGCAAGCCAAAGGCCTTTGCTGAAACCACCTCCACTTGTGCCACTGAGAGTCATCATCTAACTTTCAAGTTCAGGAATTGTTTGAACTATGATTTTTACTGATCCTCTTCCCTAGTCTGTATCTCTGAACAACTGTGAATTATAAACCCCTACACATTTCAAATTCACTTCTGTTTGGTTAGATAAACCAGAATTGTATCCCTTCAAGACTCACAGTAATTCTACCACCACTGCTACTGCCATCACAAACACCACATCCTATGAATTAACCTGTTTAGGTCACCTGTCCTGTATTCTGCTCTAGTCATTCTGTCCCATAGTCTATCTCAATTCCAAGGTGACAAAAAAGTCCTGTCAACAAATAATTATTAGATACCTACTATGTATCTGGGAACATTAGATACCTACAAATCACTGGGAACTCAAAAATCTGCCAGCCACAATACTAGGTCCTGGGGGTACAAAAATGAACAAGATATGATACCTGCTCTCAAAGAACTCATAGTCTCTTTGGGAAAGACAGACAAGAAGGCAAACTGGATCAAGAGAATAATCTATTGTACCTCGGGAGAGGGAATTTGTTCAGAGGTATCTTAATGGAGGAGGCAGCACTTCAACTGATATATGAAAACTAAGGAGGTATTTGAGGGACAGAACAGATGAAGAAGAACACTCAATATAGAGAATATAGTATGAGGGAATACCACAACTTGGGTTATTCAAACCTGTCTTCCCACTGAAAACAATGTTAGTCAATGCAGAAAAAACATCTTAAACCCATTAAAAAGCTAACAAGTATAGAATAACCAGGCTAAAATCTAAGGAAAACAGAAACTCAGAGAGGTGAGCAGAGCTCTGGAATTCATTTTGCTCCAGGACATTTGACAGCTAGGTAACTTTGAGTTTTTATTTGTAGACCTCTTGGGATGAGAAGAAATCGAAGCTCAGGTCCTTTAAGGTAGGGAGCCAAATCAAAGAGATCCCTACATTCAGCACTTTTCCCAAAGGACTATATTCTCAAGGAAAGGGTGAACTAGAAGTAAACTCACCCTATCCCATACCCAGCCCCAGGGGACTGTAAAGAAACATGTCTTACTGAGCAGATTAGAAGGGAAGTCCTTAAGAAGCTGCAACCATAAAATGACCCTTGAGTAAATGTGAAGATCTGACTCACATCACTTTAAAAAAGTACTATGAGTACCATGAGAAAGAGAAAAATGCAGAAACAGATCTTCAACAGATTTCAGATAGTGAATCATTGTACATATATTATAAAACAGTTAACCTTACCATATTAAAAGAAATTAGAGAAAAGTAGAATAAAATTTAAAAGGAAAAGGAAAATATCAATATGTGCCCTAAGCAAAACTGAAAAGAACAGATTTTATACAGTTGAAAAATAAAACTAATTTAAAGTGTTTTTGCAACAGTTGTAGTAAAGATTAGATCAGGCAAGAATCATCAGTGAATGCCAAATCTAGGGGGAGATTTTTATAAGGCAAAGACTATTTAGTTTTGCTGTTTTTGTTGTTTGTTTTTACATGCACGGCTAACTTATTTACTTGATTTTATTACCTTCTACAGACAAAGGGTTCATTTTTTAATTGATGTAAGAACTCTTAACATGAGACTTACCCTCTTTATTTTTAAGTCTACAAGAGAATATTGTTAACTATATGCACAATGTTGTAAAGTAGATCTCTTGAACAGTCACCCTGCATAACTTAAATCTTATACTCACTGAACAGAAACTCTTCCCCATTTTCCATTCCCAGAGTGAGAATATTTGTATCATCTTAAAGTGTTACCCTGTAAACTGTTTATTAGTTGCAAGAGAGGGGGAAAAATAATTATACAGTGGAGAAATCAGATAAATTGACTGATCAAAATTACTATCACTATCTACAGATATAACCCTGAGAAAGAAACGGCATCACTGATGTAGTATTCTTGCCAAGAATGCATAACCTAACTCTAACCATGAAGGAACATTAGACAAACCCCTAAGTTAGAACTATTCTTTTTTTTAAAAGGTGGGTATAGGGGCTATAGTCTTTTAAAATGCAACTATCATAAAAGACAAAGAAAGACTCAGGAAATGTTCCAGATGAAAGAAGGTTTAACAGACATGACAAGTGAATACAATACCTGACTCCAGACTGGACACTGAAATGGAGGAGAAAAACTGCTATCAAAGACATACTTGAGTTAACTGAAAAACAGAATACAGCAGTAGGTTAGATAAAAAGCACTGTGTTCATCAGTCACTTAGTCATGTCCAACTCTTTGAAACCCCATGGACTGTGGCCTGCCAGGCTACTCTGTCCATGGAATTCACCAGGCAAGAATATGGAGTGGGTTGCCATTCCCTTCACCAGGGGATCTTCTTGACCCAGGGATCAAACCCAGGTCTCCTGCATTCGGGGCAGATTCTTCACCATCTGAGTCACCAGGGAATCACTGTACCAATACTCTAATTGTTGAACTTAAATTTACCATGTCAAAATTTACTGAAGTTGATAGCTTTACTGTAGTTACATGAAAATATCCTTATTCTTCAGAAACAAATAGTGAAGTAATCAGGGGTAAAGGACCATGATGTATACAAGTGCTACAAGTGCTTCTATTCTTGCAGCATCTTAAGAAAGAAAAGCTCTAGCAGGAGATTGATACAGAGGTTGCATATGAAAGGAAAGCATGTAACAAAACGCACTACCCAGATGATTGTGCACTTTTTTTTATTTACTTGGACTCCATCTTGTTAAAATTGAAGAGGCTTACAAAAATGCATATAATATGTAAAAACCCAACAAAAGAAAGTAAAGATGAAGCAATATGTAGCAACCTAGAATTTGTCATTCTGAGTGAAATAAGTCAGAAAAGCAGAAACATTGTATGACACCCCTTATATGTGAAATCTAAAAAAACATAATACAAATGAACTTATTTACAAAGCAGAGAGACTTGTAGACTTAGAGAACAAACATGGTTGTCGGTGGGGGGAGGGAATTAAAAAATGCTTCAGAAAAAGTACTTACATATATATATATATATATGCACATATGTATATCTATCTAAAATTGATTACTTATCATGTATATATACCTTTAATTTATATAATATATACAATTATACATAGAAAGACGGAGCAACAGAGCACAAATGATTAAGCAAATGGAGTACAACCATAATAGGCATATCTGGGCAAAGAGTTTACAGATGTTCTTTGTACTGTTTTTATTTTTTCTTCAAGTTATCCATGTGTTTTAGATGTTTGAAGTTATTTCCAATAAAAAGGTAAAAAATGAATCTCAATGAATAGATTCAACTGCAATCTAGATAAGAGGAAACTTAGTACACTAGAAAGCAGGGAAGAAGAAATTATTCAGAATCACATCATAGTGGGAAAAAACAGAAATATAAAAGAGAGGTTAGAATACATGGGCTAAGGAAAGAGGGAAAATATATGTTTAACTGGAGTTTAATTGAAAGAGAAGATAAAAATACTGAGGCAGGAACAGGGACAAAATTGAAGAAGTAATGACTAATATTTGTAAAGTGATAAAAGCCACTAACCCTAATTCATGAATCATAATGAACCTTGAGCAGGTAAATAAAATGCACCTAAAGGAACATCAGAGTAGAACTTCATTAAACTAAAAAAGTGAAAGCAGCCAGAGGAAACAATAACAGATTTCTTCCAAAAGAGCAGTAGTTTGGCAGCTGACTTCACAAAAACAAAACTGAAGTCCAAAAGTCAATGGAATTACAATACAACTTTAATGTGCTGAGAGAAAACTACCAACCTAGAGTTCTACACACAGCAAAATTATCTTTATTATAAAGATGTTTTCAGGCACATGAAGAAATTTTCCTTCTAGTACACCACAGATAAAGGAATTTTAAAGGAATATACTTCAGGGGAGAGAGGAGGGAGGCTCAAGAGAGTGGGGATATGCATAATTATGACTGATTATATGTATAATTATGTTGTTGTATGGCAGAAACTAACATAACATTGTAAAGCAATTTTCTTCCGATTAAAAAACAACTTAAAAAAGAATATACTTCAATGAATGTGATCATGGAGGGGAATGTCTGAGAGGCAAAACGGAATAAAAAGTAAAAAGAATGCTAAATCCATGAGAGGACAGCATGAACAAAAGCTCAGAGGCAGAGAACAGTCTGGTACGTCCTGAAAATTGCCAGAAGCCTTGGAGTAGGTTGGTAGAGCAGACAGTTAATCTCTCACATTTACCAAATACAAATCCTACAGTAAAAAATAATATTAACCATGTGCATGGCAAAGGAAATGACAACCTGCTCCAGTATTCTTGCCGGGAGAATCCCATGGATGGAGGAGACTGGCAAGCTGCAGTCCATGAGGTCACAAAAGAGTCGGACATGACTTCCCGACTAAACAACAACAGCCATGCACTATGAATAGCCTAAATTTTAAAAGTCAGTATATTATGGTTGGGGAACTAGGATCTTGTATGCCACACAGCGCAGCCAAAAAATAAATTAATAATGGTAAATAAAAATTAAAAAGCAACACATAATTTAAATATATATATATATATACTATGTATAATATAAATTATACATAAAAAATTTTTAAAGGATAGAATTAAAAACAAAATATAAATAAACTTTCTGATGATTTCTTCCTATAGTCTAAGGCATTTTTATTCTAAAATCAGGATTGGCAAACTAGCCTGCAGGCCAAATTCTAGGATATCACCTTTTTTTGTAAATAAAATTGTATTGGAACATGGTAAGACTCCTTTGTTTGCATATAATCTATGAGTGCTTTCATGCTGCAGCAACTGTTGTATAGACCATGAAGTCGAAAATATTTGCTGTCTGGTGCCTTACAGAAAAAGTTTCCAAACCCTGGGCTTGAATATGGACAGGCAGAAGGGAGGCATAGGCTCATAAGTCACTACAATATGGACAGAAACACACAGGCAATACCAAGTATTCAAAGGAATTTAAGCAGGAGAAAGGTCACTCTAGCAGCCACATCTAGCAGATGTAAAAAGAACAGAGATCAGAAAAGGGAGACATTAGGAGATTTTTTTCTATGATGTTGATTAAAGTGCTTTCTCTGAGACCAGTTTCCCTGTCAATAAAGTGAGAGTGACAATTTACACAGAGTTATTTTGTGGGCCAAATAAAATAATGTGTAATAAAGTGTGTCTTAAATGTAAAAGCACTATAACAAATTAAGGTATGATGTTTTTACTTGCAGTAGATTTTCATTAAATGAAAGCTTCACAAAGAGTTACGTATGTTTTGTTCTCTCAGTTTGGGCTGCATTCTTTGATACCAATACATATTTTATTAGTATCACATAGCTATATTGAAATTGTTTAGTACCATCTAATTTTAGATGTGATTTAATTGTACTAATTGACTTAAACTCACTAGTTACTTGCCTGGAAAAATACTTCCAGATGATAATATCCAGTGTAATTTATTTGCCTGTTCAGTTACAAATGATGCTCCTCGGTTGAAAAATATATTGTATAGGCATTGGCTTCTTATTAACACCAAGCATGCATATTCCATGTAAAAGACATATGAAGGCCATAAAGAAATAATACAGCAGAAAAAGATCTGTAAACATAATCTTACATTTTCTTATAATTTTTGAGACTATCAAAACATTAGGAGCTAAATCAAGCATTTCAAGTCTTTAAAAAAAAAAAACTCTAAGTGCTTCTCTTATTAATACTTAACTCTATGATCATAGTAGTTGATCATTTTTCAGACTCAAGGATATGGTTTTCAATAGCATCTATCTGCATCCACCATCTCATAACACAAAGTGCTGAGAGCATTATCCGTGGCAATAACAGATTATGCCCTCCTAATTTTTAAATGCCTCTGTCCTTCATGCATGTACAAATATGTGCTTATGAACACATGTGGAGATGTGACATTTTAAAACATGCCAGTAAATTGGTGAAAGAAAAAATACATTATTATCATCAGTGAAGATAGAAGGTGAGAAACAGTACCACATGCATCCTAATAGAACTGCAGGCTGTTTTAATTTAAATTAGTTTCAGCCTTCTTTGTTGAAAACAGAAGTAAATCATGTAAGGAACTAATTCATACTGGGAGAGACAACAAAGAATGCCAATAAAATTTATTTGCAAAAAAAAAAAAATACTACAAAAATATTTCTACCACATTTCCCGTTTTGTTTTAAATAAAAGAATAGAGGCCCCCTTCCAGGAACATTTTAAAAGGATATAGCTTAAAGGAAACTTTCATTTCTTTTTTTATATGTATTTGGCTGGGTCTCATTTATTATGCATTAATTGCAGGCAAAAATCTTAGTTCTCTGCAAAACGAGACTTGACACAAGCAACATGGTGGTCTATGAAACAGAAGGTTACATGATCCCTAATTCTGCCTGTGTCCAACATATGCACATTATTGTTCGCTCCTCTGATAACAAAGATCAGATGCTCCCAGCATACAAAGCACACTCTTTCACAGAGGTTTTCCACCACCAAATGCTCTAGAATTCACATGCAGCTCTTTTACTTACATATCTTTGGAACCTAGATAATTCAATGAGCCCAATTTCCCCCACATTTTTGCAGTTGTCTTACCTGCCTAAACCAACTGCTATATATACATTCCCCAGGGTCCATTTCATCACGATATTCCTTCTCTGATGGGCACACCAAGGGACATAGAATAGAAGAGTATGTCTGATCCCCTTTAAGAGTTGTGGACATACCCCCAAAGTGTCATTGTTTCCCCAATCTGTTATTCATGAGCTTATCTAACTTTTAATAAATCTATTTATATTTTCAATCTGCACCACATCCTGTGATAATGCATTCCACAAGTCTCTATTCATTGTAGACCTCTTTTAAGTTCCTGAGAGTGCTCTGAGTCCTAGTATACCAGAATTCAACAAATAAGAAACCAGAGCTTTCATAATTTTATAGATTTTAATCACATCCTCTATCTCAACCTTCTTTTGTAAATAGAGTCCTTCTCTTTTTATGTTACATGTGGAAAAATATTTAGTGAATGAATTCACCAATTTAAGCTAATTAATCAATATAGAGGCCTATTCTTCTGCCCATGTTAGTTAACTTTCTCTGGACCCGCTCGCTTTAATCACATCTTCGTTGAGGGTTGCTCACCAGAACTGCACACCATGTTCCTGGTACAGTGCATAATGAGACACAAAGAGAGATTGTTTATTCTAAAACAATTTATAAGCAAGCCTGGAAATGATTAAGACACTTGTGGAATCACCACATACCACCACGCTGGAATCAAGAAGGGCTTTGGGTGAAATGGTGCTTGTCAGTGAAGATAGGGTACAGAGGGGAGAAGCAAGCTACCCTTGTCAGGCTCACCTCCTCTTAATCCTGGGTTGCCTTCCTCACTGGACAAGCCATCACATCAGTTTCTCCAGGATAAGGCCTCTTCACACAAGGCTCTTAAATATCCAGAGTTTCCTTGAAAGTACAATTTTCAAATAATTTTATAAGACAAGATGAAGTACCGTGACCATACATGCAGAAAGGTACTAGGATATTTGTCCGTTTGTGCTCGTATTAAGCCACATTCCAAAGTGATTACCCATTTATGAAACGTCCAACAGAACTTCAAGGGCATAAATCCCCCGGAAAGCTAATTCAGAAGGTTTCTTGGCAAGTAGAGAATAAAAGCAAAGATGTTTACATGATATTGGCGAAAATGGAAAAGCATGTTACATTGATCCTACTGCAGAATACATCACTATCATGACAGTGACAGACAACTTGTGCCCATCAGATACTATTTTTCAGAGACCTGGACAATGCCAGATAAACAGTTATAAGCTAGCGATTTCCAATTTCCTTTTCAATATAAGCCCCAGGTAGAGAATTCCTTTCCAATTACTTTATAGGAAAGAAGAAAAATGCCTGGCTCATAAGCAGCCATCTTTCTAACCCCTACCCTTATAAATGGCATAGGCTCTGAGACAGAATGCAGTCTCAGAATGTCTCAATTCAGTATTTCTGGTAATCATTACAAAATTATTACTAGGTTACTGTTTTGGGGGGTTACATTTTAGTGCCAGAGATACATTCCAGTTATTGAAGACAGAAAAATACCCAAATTATATTTACAAACATCCTCCCAAGGTTCAGTTTTTCAAGGACTCTCAGAGGCCATCAATCATCAAATGCACCATTGTTTTTATGTAGCAAAAGGAAAATGCTGCTAATTATTTGTAAGGCTTGTTGCTGTTGTTGGTTAGTTGCTAAGTCGAGTCTGATTCTTTTGAGACTGCACGGACTGTAGCCCACCAGGCTCCTCTGTCCGTGGGATTTTCCAGGCAAGAATACTGGAGTGGGCTGCCATTTCCTTCTCCAGAGATCTCCTCGACCTAGGGATCAAACCTGCCTTTCTTACGTCTCCTACATTGGCAGGCAGATTCTTTATAGCTGAGGCACCAGGGAAGCCCTTTGTAAGGCTACAGAAATTATACAATATACCCTAGTTTCAGAGCTATTACAGTGTGGGGGAAATGTATCCTGAAATCTATTTAATACAGTGTTTTCATTTTCATATTTTTCTCAAACCAGTCCCAAATTTTGAGACCACTCTTCTTCTAGGCCCCATGCTCTGATTTCCAAAGCTGTCTTAAAGGCCACTTCAAATTAGTGAATTCTGGGAAATTGCATCACTGTCAGTAGGCTCCCACACTCAGTCATAAGTAAGGGACAAGCAAGGGTTTTATTTGAGGTAAGGATTCCGGTTGACTGCAAACCAAAGAGCAAGAGTCATATGGAGAACAGTTTCTGGAAATATGGTTTAAAATGAGAAGTCAGGAAACGGTCTTCTTAAAAGAACCACTGCTTATGAAGTAGACCTTCCAGTCACACATGCATATATAGAAAACACAGTCACCATAAAGATATATAACCTTTAAATACCAACAATAATAATAAAAACCATACACACTTTAGGTGACAACTTAGTCCTGGGACAAGGCATCATTCTTGAGCTTGGTTCCCAGGTTCATTCAGTACAGCCCATCCCTGTTTCCCAGGCTCTCTTCCTGGCATTGTTCCTGAAGCCAACAGGCTTTCTTAGTGTCCAGGTTAAATGCTCTGCTACTGTGCACTCTGGCATTGGTTCAGAATAAAGTGCGAACCTGTCTTAGTTGAGCAAAACCCAGGGTGGCCTCCTGGGAACACATTACTTGTTGGTTGACCATGGAACTCAACCATTTCTCTAGACTTCAGGGCTTTCCTGGTGGCTCAGTGGTAAAGAATCCACCTGCCAATGCAGCAGATGTGGGTTCAATCCTTAGGTAGGGAAGATCCCCTGGAGAAGGGAATGGCAACTCACTCCAGTATTCTTACCCGAAAATCCCATGGACAGAGGAGCCTGGTAGGCTATAGTTCATGTGGTCACAAGACTTGGACACAACTTAGCAACTAAACAACAATATAGTCTTGAAGCATATTGATAGTGCTCAAATCACCTCCTGGCTTTCTTCTACATTAAAAAAAAAAAAAAAAAAAAAAACCTCCTTGTGCAGCTGAGATATAAAATTCCTAGAAAGTTCTGGAAAGAGGCTCAGAAATCTGGCTCTTCAATCCTCTCTAGAACCAGTCTCCTTGTCTCCCCAGTCGACCTCTGTCTAAATCAATCAGGTAGCATCTTCCTTTGGAAAATGGAAAGAAGAGCAAGCAATTACTCCAAAGACAACTTAATACTTTACTCATTTAATAAATCTTTAATTTTTTCTGTAGCATTGCCAACAATAAAACATCTCACATGCTGCAAAAAAGAAAAAAAAAACAAAAACTGTGTTCTCTACAACAAAGAACATTGTTTCTCCTGACTTGGTATTCTTTTCTAATGTTGAAACCAATGTTTTCTATATTTCATAACATAACTTATATCCAGAATTGAATGAAATTGGACAGTGCTCCATTGTTTAATTAGAAATAAAGATCCTTAATTATGCTAATATTCTTCATTTGCCCCTTTGCTTCCTCTCTTCTCCACCTTTTTTCCAAGAGGCTAATTTCCAAGAACTATATCAACTATACTCCCTTTTTGCCTTCTGACACCCAGTTAGATTTGACCAAAGGGAGATACTGATAAGAATTCAAAGGCAGGAGGGGACAGAGAGTTGAATACTTCTTTCCCAGCTTCCTCCTGTCCAAGCCTAGCTTAAAACTGTTTCTGCTGGTTGAGGCCAGAAAGCCTATAAGGCAGCCTTCTCCTGCTTCAGCTATAGCCAGGGCTGGGAGTGGTTTCCCATGGCTGTCAAACCCTGGTGCTTCACTCTCCCTTCCTTAAATATGCCCAGTCTTTTCAATAGTTCTTCCATTCATCTCTCTTCAATTATGCCTTTTCCATGAGCCATTTCCTCTTGGGACTTAATAGACACATCAGAGTTTACAATAATCCATGCTACCTAACATTCAGTGTGCCTCTGTCCTTCAGTCTAAATCTAAGGATATCTCTTCCTCAGACACTTGCTAATAATCTCAATTTTTAAAAATTAAAAGAACTTTAACTATTCTTTTACTGTCAAATCTTGCCTGAAACATCTGGCAGTCAAGAGGATGGTCTATATTAACCACTCTCTCTTCAAGAGCCCAAGTGTTACCCTTGTTTTAGGCCAGATCAAAAGGCCGCTACATACCTCAACCATATCTGTCTGTACACACCCTACAGCCCTGTTCTGGTCTCAAAGGATTTCGTCTCTCCCATTTCTTTGGTCTGCATTAGCTACTCTTCCTGTGGGCTCTCACAGCATCCTGAACTTATCTATCTGATTCTCTGTATTGCAACTGTTGTTGGTTTTTTTTTTTTCTAAATTTTATTTCTCTATCTGCCCCATTTGATTATAAGCTCTGTGAAAGGACAAACTGTCTTAACTCACTTTAATATTTACAGCTTCTAAAATTATGCCACTAGGCACTTGCTAATACTTGTTTAAAAAAAAAAAAAGAATGAACTGAACATTATGCTTTTGAATTTAACGGGTGATGACATAATAACACAAAACAATCATAGGTGGAACACAAATGCATTATAAGTAAACTGCTAACAAGTACTGTGGTCACTCTCTCATAGCTTCATTCACTGTTTCACTCATTCGCTGTTCTATTAAATGTGTTTAGGGTGTGCTATTAGACAGCATAGGGACTTCCCTGGTGGCTCAGTGGTAAAGAATCCACCTACCAATGCATGAGACTTGGGTTCAGTCCCTGGGTAGGGAAGATTCCCTGGAGAAGGAAATGGCAACCTACTCCAGGGGTTGCCTAGAAAGACCATGAGCAAGAAGAGCCTGGCAGTGCTGAAGATCATGAGGTCACAAAAGAGCTAGACGTGACTTGCCACTAAACAACTGGACAGCATGGTGCTAGGTCCTAGAAACACACATTTGTGTGAACCATCGTCCCTACCTGAAAGCGACATTGTTAATTACAAGGACCTTGTGAGGGTCATATTTTGACCATAGATGGATTCCTATGCAAATTCATCTTGAAAGAACTGGTTTCCTATTGCAACCCAGTAAGAACTGGGAAGATCACTTTGAAACGTTGGGCAATGTTTTTTGTTTTGTTTTGTTTTTTTATCAGGCAGCACAGCTTTCTACCACCCCAACTTCTTGACTTAACATTCCCCTCTTCTGTATTTCCCCTTTCTTTCTCTTATTTACACTTTATGAGTGGTTCTTGCTTGTATTTTCTTTGCCCTGGTTTTTACTGTAAGCTGTTTCAAACGCTTCTTGAAAAAAGTTGAAGCATGAATAACAAAACAAAATAAACTGCTTTAGTTTTTCCCACTTGAATTTTATCTACCTTTGAAGTTCTTTATTGATTGATCCAGCTAATTTTTCACTTAAATTAATTTTAAAAGGCCAAAATTGCATTAGTAAAATATCAACAATAGAAAATTCCATGAATGATTAAGAAGTAGTTGATACACACCAAACTGTTAACATGTCAAGTGATAGGGAGGAGGGGAGGCCCCCACTGGAGATTTTAGCTATTTATATTATATAATTTTCAAAATTTTACAGGCATTTTACTTGTATATGCAGAAAAACACATTTAAAAGAAACAAAACAAAGAGAAGACAGCCTAAATTATTTTTGCTTTTCCATGTCCATATGGTGGTCAAATGAACATACAGATTTAAGATATATAGGGTGGTAATTTGATTATTGAGTCATATGTGACCCAGCTGAATGGATGTAATAACAGACAGATGATGGTTTATGTTGTTGATAGAAACTGATTTCCCTCGTTCCATATTTTAGCAGCCAGTCATTTCCAGAATTGGCTTAGACCCTGAAAATAACCTCAGCAGGGATGCTGTTTTGAGCCCAGGACATTCTCTAACAGCTGGAAGACATTCAGTGACTCCAAATGATGAGGGCCGGTGGGAGCATGTGAGGATGGGCACCTGTCCTGGAGCTTCCCTGAGCTGGCAAACACCTTGCTCTGGCAATGAACTCTCCCTCGGGCTCTTTTAGGTATTAAGTTTCAGAACCAAATCGAAGGATGACAGTTCATTTGAAATAACCTTCATACCTAGAGACCACACTGTAAGACTTTTTAAAGTTTAATAAGCGTCTGCATTTAGAGAAGAATAGAAGGGAGGAGGAGACAGCAACATAAATAAGCCTTATTTTCAAATTCCGAGGCCACCTTCTTCAGAATAATTCCAAAGATTCACAAAGCAGGTTCTCTCTATTACAGAGTAAAACAAAGTCTCCATAAAATATAAAATTAAATGCAACGTGTATGAATAATGAAATATTGGGGATCCATGTTTGTACTCTCATAGCAAAATATCTGAGCTGTTTAACATTAAACTCCAAAGATCTAATCATCTATATATCTGAGTGACTCAGATGTTGTAAGTCATTTCAGCATTGCAGTATTGTATTTGCCAGGAGATACAGTCAGTTCTTTCACCAACTGAGATATCATTTAGTCTACAACTTAAACAAGCATTGATAAAGTTTTTTACAAAAGATGCTATCAGGAAAACAAACAGAGGACTTTGTATTACTTCAAAGCTTACTTATAATGTGTTTAGAAAAATTTCAATGGAAACAGGAAAATAATGTCTTGGTTTTCTAAACTTTACAACATCTGCTTTTACTTACTTTTCAGCATTGTAAAGGTCTGTGGATTTCAAGTGAATTACTTTCCTTTCCCTCTGTCTCTTCCTCTACTCGGCTATCTCCACACTACGTTACATCCAGGCACAGTGTATGAACCCATGGAAATTGCTGTGGCATGAATAACAAAGGAATTTTAAAATACGCAATACCCTACATGGTAGTATGCCTCAGAAAAAAGACCCGGTGTGCAGGAGCAGATCCCTCTGTAAAAACATTCAAAACTCTGCATTATTCTTTCTCATACCATCCAACACTGGTTATTTACATGTCATTCATAATCTTTGCTGGATAATATTAAAAATGTTTCCTAAAGGAAAAGAAAGGACTTTTACATATACATGTATACTTGAGTATGCTTGTGTGTTTTCCCCAAGTCTAAATGAAAGTATTAATATAATATTCAGTAAATCCACAGGTTTTGAAAAAAAAAAAAAAAAGCTACTAAAATCTGCCAGGAAAATAACCTCAATGTTAATCTAATCCATTGGGTTTTTGCTTTCCTTCTTCCCAAATTAAAAGAACTTGAAGCCAAAGACATTTTAGAAATGTTTTCTAATTTATTTTTTAAAGAAAGATATTTCTCTATATTGAGTGAGAATTGCCCATAAAGAACACTATCATCCAACTATTTTGGAGGGCATGTATGTCTCTCACTCCTTGACCTTAGCCTGTCTAACTACACATTCATTTATTTCATTTAAAAGCAGTTACCTTAGAGAAATATAATGATTTCTTCTGCTACATTCCTGATTTCTTAAAATTTGAGATTTCAGTAAATTTTGCATCAATAGAAGACAGTGGGTAAAAGAAGAGAGTTGATATATTGCTCATCATACAAACACAATTTTATTTAAGACTTTCTTGGAAACCTTGTTGAGATGCCTTAAACACTTGTTGGTGGCTTTTTGTGAAGCTGATTTAAAGGCTATGGGTTATTTGTGGTTAATATACAAAAGGAAAAAAGAAAAACAAGGAGAAATGGCCTTTACGGAGCACACTCCTGAGGTTTCACTGCTGGGTTAACTGACATTCTTTCCTTCACTTCCCCAGTTAGGCTGACCTCAACATTCTTGGTGTCCAAGACTTCCAAAAGAATGTAAACCACATTATCTTCCCCAGAGGGGAAAAAAGAAACAAAGTTGGATGATATGTCAGGATAAGGAATAGGTCCACCATGTGTTTAAGAAGGAGGAAGAGTTCTACAACAATCTTACCAAAAATCAAAGTTTTGTGGACATAGGTTTGTCCACATAAAAAAGAAGAGTGGCTCTGCCAATTACTCAAAGGTCCTTTACAAGCAGTTAAAGAGCAAGTTGGGAGCCATTATTCTTGGTTTTTGCTACACACCTGTGAGATCAAGATGGGAGAGAGAATACAAAGAGATCCATATCTCTAAAGGATTTTAAAAATGGCAAGATACTGTAAGTCAGTGGTGAAAAGAGGAAAAGGAAGCAAGGTTCTTCTTTGGCCATCACTGAATGTTGGCAACACTGCATTTTATGGTTGCTTTCATTATGCGCTAAATTCAAAAGTTTTAGCCATGGATAATTTGATGCTTTGATTTTACTTTATTCTCATTTTTTTCATTGCATGTTTTAAAATGGTTTGTGTTCAAGAATCAATTTAACCACAACAGAAGAGACTCTGATTGGAATTTGCATGACTTCACTTGAGGTGCAAGTAAAACGGGAAATCAGTTTTGAAAAAGAAAACTCTCAGGCTTACAAACTTTCCTTTTTTCTTTAAAAACATTTTTAAGATGGTTTATCTTTAAACCATCACGTTTTGAAAAAGATTCTTTCAATGTCAGTGTTTCTCTGAGGCTCCATTATAGGTCCTCCATTGTTCCCATTCAGGCACTCTGCGTAACTAACAGCATTAACTTACAGAGCCTCAGTTGGCATCCATGTACTGGTCACTCCTATATTTCATCTCAGTTCACATCTGCTGCTCTTTGGACTCACTTACCTAACTGCCTGATGAACAACAGCCTACTTGGTATCTCATTAACCCTCCAGTGCATCACGTTCAGAAATGAAGTCACTGCTCTTCTTTGCTCTCTATCTAAGCTTTCCCTCTGTGGCTTTAGAGTTTACCCAGGGAGTCCATATAATTAATCCAAGGATCTCTCCAACTCTTCTGTCTCATCCAACTAAAGACAAAGTCCTGTCAAAATGCCTCCCCAATATCACGTTAATATCCTTTATCTCCATCTCTGCCACCACCCTAAGTCATTGTTATCTCTGACAAATTTTGCTTAAACAGTATCCTAACCAGTCTCCTTACCACTTACTCCCACCCCGTTTATTTTCCCTCCACACAGCCCTCAGAGTAATCCTTCTTGAAGTGATCCCCGTAAGACACAAATATGATCATACATCCAGATTAAAATCCACAAATAATTCTCATCATTCCTAAAATCAAGTCTAAACACCTTAATTTAAAAGACTCTTACTATCTAATCTATTTCTACCTCTCCACTGAAGATTTTCACTTCTCCTTCCAGGCACACTGAGCATCTTTTCGTCCCTAGAACCTGCCATGCTTTCAGTTGGAACATGTAGTTTGCACTGCCCATTTTTAGTCCAAATGTCAGTTTCCTAGGGACATATTCTTAACCTAAAATAGATCAAAGACCCAGATATGTTTGTAAAACATCCTAACTTTTAGTGCAACACTCATCATATACTAATTAATAGTGAGTAATGTCTCCTCCATGTTACTATATGCTCCCCAAGGGCAGAGACCACATTTGTCTTAATTACTACTCAGCACGTGGTACTTGGAAGCTATTTAATAAATACTCACTGAATGTATGTACATGTATATTTCTTTCTTCATTGGTACATCAGGCCACATGACCTGCTATAAACTTACCAGTGACTGGCTCATTCACCACAAAGGAAGTATGAACCATTCTATATCCAGGATGCTCCATAACCAGTACATCGCATAGAATTTATAGGTATCACTTGCCCCAAATTCTGCCTAGTTAATAGGACAGTAACAGTGTCATATAAGCTTAGCCAGACCCAAATACTTGCTTACCTTTGGCTAATTCAAAAGTCAAGAGTGAAATAAATAAATAAGGTTGTTAAATGGTTATTTACTACCTTTATTTATTCTCCTTGATCCTGTCACCTAGTTTAGAGAAAAGTAGGGAGTCATTCATAGAGAAGGAAATGGCAACCCAAGATGTTATTAAGCTGGAGGAATATTTTACCCATCCCCTGAGTACAACTGATAGTTACTACCAATGACCACTTAGTTCCAAGTACCACTTAGCGCCAGTAAGGTGCTCTTGTGAACTTCTTCAACCTTGAGAATATGAGAAAAATTACGAGTTTATACAGGTATTACAGCGATACCTCAATCAGAAGACGGTTTTTTAAGGGCTATTTTAACTCTCTCTAACCCTTGGGTATGTTTCCCCTTGATATCAGATAAAATATCAGGTATGATATCTTGAGATAGTTTAACTGACAGAAGATGTGATGTTAGTGATATATTGTGGAAAATGACAGAATTGTGCCAAAGAAGGGACAGAAGACACGATCGAACAAGAGGTGTGCCACCTGCAGTGTCTCCCCTCACGATCAGGGCTCAGTTCACCACTTACGTTCTGCTCCTTGCTGCTGTCTTCTCCAATCAAACAGGAACTTCTTACTGTCTTATTTACTCTTAAGATTTACTGATAGAATGCTATATTATTATGCCAAAATCATTATTGGCTTGACAGTTTTATTGCTCTATAACTGCTTAGGGTGATGAAATACAATCATAATTAGAAATTAAAATATCTTCAGTGGTCTCTATAATTCTGCAAGTCAGCAAGACATGCTTCAAACCCCAGCACTGGATAGTGCATAAAGTAAGATGCCATAAAGAAGAGAAAGCTATGAATAGACTGAATTAGATCAACTCTGGATAAACACAAAGGCTTAGCAAGAATGCTGTGCTGTGCTTTTCTTAGCTGCTCAGTCGCGCCTGACTCTTTGCAACCCCATGGACCCCAGCCTGTCAGACTTCTCTGTCCAAAGGGATTCTTCAGGCAAGAATACTGGAGTGGTTAGCCTATTCCTTCTCCAGGGGAACTTCCCGACCCAGGAATCAAACTGGGGTCTCCTGCATTGCAGGTGGATTTTTAACTATCTTAGCCACCAGGGAAGCCCCTCAATCCATGCCTCCAATTCCATCACTGGGTATTGAATAAAGTAAGATGCTGCATAGAAGAGAAAACTAATGAAACGGAATGAATTAGATCAACTCTGGATAAACCATAAAGGTTTAGCAAGAATAATCCTATTCAATTACTGTACTAGAATCTCTGAGGTACTTCAGTTGCTGTTAGAAACAAGCCAGGAAACTATGACAAGGCAGCAACTTTGCTGGAAAACCATACGGTGACTTTCTATAGAAGTGCCCTTTCCAAAGGGAGTAGTAACAAAAGAGAATGGTGTTTACAGTGACACCTGAAGAAATTTGGCCCCACCTATTTCTCCTTTTGTCTCTTTAAAGTTTCAGATCTCAGAAATGAAAAAGGAGTGATGATACCTATCTCACACAATGGCTCTAAGCAATGAATTAGTACATGTAAATCTCCTAGCACTTGGTGATGTATCTGGCTCATAACAAGTATTCAAAAAATTTAGCTCCCTTCCTTCTTCCTTTCCCCACCCACACTCAAATACCTACTTTGTGCTGTGGGAATCACACAGTCACTGAGAAAAACAGAAACCATTCCAACCTGATATTAGCAGGTCCTATTCTCTAGGTATCTTTTCACAATAATTTGATCTATCATTGGTCCTCTAGAAATAGGATCATCGAGGTGCATCTTTTACTTTTGTGTTTAACTCAGCTATAATTTAGCACAACAATCTAAGTAAAACTAATTTTAAAGTATATAATTTTACAACTAACTCTAATTTGAAGATAATATAATAAGTCTAAAATTCATTGTATATCAAAACACCAAGAAACTCCCAACGTATCTCATCAATTTCAAGTTTAAATCTATCCTAACTAGCTTAATACATCAAACTGTTTGCAGCTACGAGGCAGAATTTTCTTGTTTTCTTATTTTCTTATGCTTATGTTTCTTATTCTTACACTTAGCAGCAGGTAAGGTAGACTCTAAGAACAAGAGAGGTGTGATAGGATGGAAATAATTATTTCAGTCCACATAGTACTATTAAATGGATTCACAGTTTGTTAATTCAGCCAAGTACTATGAAGAGCCTGCTATATGCCACTGTTCTACGGTATACAGTTGCAGGTATATATTTCTAGTGCTGATTCATAATGTGGCACTAATTAACGTTCCTAGTTTTATCTCGTGAGTATTATCTTCTTTATAACTACGGTAATAACATATGCTAAGTGCTTGTGACAATGTTAGACACAGTACAAGTGCTTTATCCCATTTACTCTTCACAACACTCATATGAAACAAGGATTATTTTAATCCTTATTTTACCAGATGAAGAAAAGAGCTATGGAAATAATGTTTAACTTACCAAACCCACCCAGTTAGTAACCAAAAAATCTGAAATTCAAACCAAGTCTGTCTGATTCTAGAATCCACTCCCTAAAGTCTAAACCAATGCTACTCAAAGTATGGTCCTCCATGGACTGGCAGTATCAGCAGCACCTGGGAGCTTCTTAGAAATACAGGAACTATTCAGTCATAACTTGGTGGAGTGGGGCATAAGCCCTCGATGCTAAAGTTTGATAAACATTACTCTAAACCACTACATAATACACTATCAGCCTCCCTAATTCACAGTACACTAATGGTATCTGGTCATATTACTACTCACTTGTATTTAAGAATTTTTAAACCTCATCATAGGTGTCCTTCTGGGTAGTTGAAAAACAACTCTGTGCCATATCCTTTAAGCAAAGTGGTGATTCGTCCTAATTCTCCTAGGAAAATCCCATTAATTAACAGTGGTCATGATATAATTAACAGTAGCCGCTTTCACTCTCAGAAGTGCTATGGTCAGACCACAAGTCACATGGCAGTCTTAGCTATAAAACACTACCTACCTTGGCTGCCAGTTTCTCTAACCTCACCCCCAGCTTCTATTCTTTAGCTACAATAATGGCCTTCTTTCAGTTCCTTAGAGATGTCAAACTCACGCAAAGCTTTAACATTTCTGTTTCCCCTTCCTGGAAGACTCTTCCTCTAAATTTCAGAATAATTTGTTCCTCCTCAGTAGCATCCCGAGGGTGGGCTGGTGAAGTAGTCTGCACAGCATACAGGCAATTTTGAGAATTTTAAAACAATAGTAAAGCCAACTAAAAGTCAGCCTACTTTTCATTTATCACCATGTACCAGCAATTGTAAACAATGTTAGTGATAAAACACTGCTCCCCCCAAAAAATACTTTGTGATTTGTCTTTCAATAATCATTGTATTCTACAGCAAAGTTAATAAGGAGAACTCTCAGGTATATAGGTAGCCCCCAACAGACACAAACACAGATATTTGTCTTGCATTCATTTCAACAGTAAATTCCTAATAGTTTCAGGACAGTCATAGTTTATTTGGGGTAGTTTGTGTCTCCAACCCCTGTTTTACTACATATTTCTTAATTTAAACAGTAGACTTGAAGTAAATTGTGGTAGTGATTATAAAGATGAAGAAATAGAACTTGACTCATTTGAATTGTCATCTTATTTGGTTTCCTGGAATTTTTATTTGTATTTAAGATTTTAAGCATAGGGAAATTCAGTGGGCCAGAGTAGCCAAAGCAGTCGTCAAAAAGAATAAAGTTGAAGGATTCACACTCCTCAGCTTAAATACTCACTGCAAAGATACGGTAATCAAGACAGTCTGGTACTGGCATAAGGACAGTCACATACGTCAGAGTCCAGAAATAAATGCTCACCTCTAAATCAATTAGCTTTCAACAAAACTGCCAAAACAATTCAGTAGGGGAAAAAGCCTTTTCAATACATGGTGTTAGGACAACTAGATATCCATATGCAAAAGAATAAAGTTGGGCCCTCATCTCATATTAACTCAAAATGTACCAAAGACCTAAGTTCAAGAGCTGAAACAGTAAGACTTGTAGGAAAAATATAAGTGTAAGTCTTTGTAAACATGTATCATGCCATTTTTTTTTTTGGTCACTCAGTCATGTCCGACTCTTTGCAACCCCATGGACCATACAGTCCATGGAATTCTCCAGGCCTGAATACTGGAGTGGGTAGCCTTTCCCTTCTCCAGGGGATCTTCCCAACCCAGGGATCGAACCCAGGTCTCCCACATTGCAGGCAGATTCTTTACCAACTGAGCCACAAGGGAAGCCCAAGACTACTGGAGTGGGTAGCCTATCCCTTCTCCAGCAGATCTTCCCAACCCAGGAATCGGACCGGGGTCTCCTGCATTGCAGGTGGATTCTTTACCAACTGAGCTATGAGGGAAGTCCACATCAGGCCATAGGTTTTTAGATAATGCCAACAGCACGAACAACAAAAGAAAACTAGAAATTGGACTTCATCAAAAATAAAAACTTTTGTGCTTCAAAGGAAACCATCAAGAAACTGAAAAGACAATCCATAGCATGTGAAAAAATATTTGCAAATCATAAATCTGATAAAGGACATAGCTAGAATATATAAAGAATTCTTACAACTCAATAATAAAAAGACATAACAATTCTAGAAGGGACGGGCGTTTGGCGGAGACTGGATACATGTATATGTACGGCTGAGTCCTTTCAGTGTTCACCTGAAACTACCACAACATTGTTATTCCAGCTATACTCCAATGCAAAATAAAAAGTTTAAAGTTTGTGGAAAAAAGACAAAGCAATTAAAATGGGCAAAGAACTGTGAAAACAGTATGGAGGCTTTTCAAACAACTAAAAACAGAACTATCATATGGAGGTTTCTCAAACAACTGAAAACTAAAAACAGACCTAGCAATTCCACTCCTGGGTATATATCCAAACAAAACACCAAGTCAAAAAGATACATGTGCCCCAATGTCCATAGCAGTATTATTTATAATTTTCAAGATATGGAAGCAATCTAAGTGTCTATCAGTAGATGAATGGATAAAGAAGATGTGGTATACATATATAATAAAATACTATTCGGCCATTAAAAAAAAAAGAACAAAATTTTGCCATTTGTAGCAACACGGATGGACTTGGAGGGCATTATGCCAAGTGAAACACATCAGAGAGAGAAAGACAAATATGATATTATATTACCTATCTGTGGAATCTAAAAAATACAACAAACTACTGAATATAATAAAAAAAAAAGAAGCAGATGGCCAGCAAATACACAAAATGATGCTCAACATCACTAATTATTAGAGCAATGAAAATCAAAACTACAATGAGGTATCACCTCACACTGGTCAGAATGGCCAACATAAAAAAATCTACAAACAATAAATGCTGGAGAGAGTGTGGGGGAAAATGAACCCTTCTATGCTGTTGGCGGGAATGTAAACTGGTGCAGCCACTATAGAGGACAATGTGGAGGTCCTGAAAAAAACTAAACATAGAGCTCCCATATGACCCAGCAATCCTACTCCTGGCATTTGCTGACAGAAAACCACAATTCAAAAAGATACATGTACCCTAATGTTCATTGTTGCACTATTTACAATAGCCAGGACATGGAAGCAACTAAATGTCCATCAACAGAGGAATGGATAAGGAAGATGTGGTACATATATACACTGGAATATTACTCAGCCATAAAAAGAAACAAAATTGGGTCATTTGTAGTGACATGGATGAACCTAAAGTCTGTCACACAGAGTGAATGCAAGTCAGAAAGGAAAAACAAATATTGTATATTAACACATATATATGGAATCTATAAAAATGGTACTGACAAACCTATTTGAAGGGCAGGAATAGAGACACAGATGTAGAGAAAGGACTTGTGGACATAGAGGGGGAAGGAGAGAGTGGGACGAATTGAGAGAGTAGAACTGACATATATACATGACCATGTGTAAAATAGATAGCTAGTGGGAAGCTGCTATATAGCCTGGGGAGCTCAGCTGAGCACTCTGTGGGGACTGAGATGCATGGGATGGTGGGTGGGATGGGGGATGGGTGAGAGCCAGGCTCAAAAGGGAGGGGACGTGTGTATATGTCTGTGTATACATCTGCACATGTCATAGCTGATTCATGTTCTTATACAGCAGAAACGAACACAACACTGTATAGCAATTATACTCCAAATAAAAATTAAATTTAAAAAATGTAATGGGCAAAGAAAACATACAAATAGCCAATAAAAAAATGAAAAGATGTTCAGCATCATTAGCCATTAGGGAAACAGAAATCAAAATCGCAAAATAACTACCACCTCACACTCACAAAGATGGACAGAATCAAAACTTTAGACAATAACATGTTGGCTAGGAGTGCTGGAGAAGTTAGATCCCTCATTCGTTACTAGTGGGTATGCAAACTGATGCAGCCACTTTGGAAAACAGTATGATAGTTCCCCAAAAGACATAACATAAGAGTTGCCATGCTGTTGTTGTTGTCGAGTCACTAAGTCGAGTAGCCCACCAGGCTCCTCTGTCCATGGCATTTTCCAGGCAAGAATACTGCAGTGTCCTTGTCCATGGAGTGCCATGTCCTTATCCAGGGGAACTTCCTGACCCAGGGATTGAATCTGCGTCTCCTGCATTGCAGGTGGATTCTTCACCAGTAAGCCACCAGATACTATTGCACTCCTAGGAATATGTGTGAGTGTGAAAGTCATTCAGTCATGTCCGACTCTTTGTGATTCCCTGGGCTGTAGCCTGCCAGGCTCCTCTGTTCAGGGAATTCTCCAGGCAAGAATACTGGAGTGGGTAGCCTTTCCCTTCTCCAGGGGATCTTCCCAACCCAGGGATCAAACCCAGGTCTCCGGCATTGCAGGTGGATTCTTTACCATCTGAGCCACCAGGGAAGCCCAAGAATGCTAGAATGGGTAGCCTATCCATTCTCCAGCGGATCTTCCCAACCCAGGAATTGAACCAGGATCGCCTGCACTGCAAGCATATTTTTTACCAGTTGAGTTATCAGGGAACGCCTAGGAATATACTCCACAAAATATAAACATATGTTCAAATAAAATCTTGCACATGAATATTCATGTCAACATTATTCATAATATAAAAACAGTAGAAACAAACCAAATGTCCATCAACTGATAAATAGATAAATGAAATGTGGTATATCCATACAATGGTATATTATTCAGCAATAAAAAAATGAAGTATTAATAAATGCTACAACATAGATGAACATTAAAAACAAGATGCAAAATAAAAGAAGTTGGCCACAAAAGAACATATTTATGATTTCATTTATATGAAAAGTCCAAAACAAGCAAATCTATAGACCCAAAAAGTAGATTAGTGGCTTCCTAGCACTGTGCAGAAGTGGTGATACAGGGAAACAAGAGATGATTTTAAAGAGAATGGGATTTTTCTTTCGGGGTGATGAAAATGTCCTAACATTGACTGTGAAGATAATTGTACAACTCTATGTGTATACTAAAAACCACTGAATTATACATTTTAAATAGGTGAATTTTATGGCATGTGTATCTCACTAAAGCTGTTCAAAAAAAGGATTTATAATGTGAAACAGTGCAAACTGCATATGATATAGTTATGTTATTTTTATCTTTTTATAGAAAAAAATACAATGATGTAATTTAAAAGTACTAATCCATTATTCCCTCCCTCTTTTGTACAGTATGATTATTTTATTTTTTAAATTTGTTACTGGCATGATACTACCATAAAGCTTGATAACATTTTGTCATTGTCACTGTTTTTTCTAGCCATTATTATCATTCTTTTCATCACATTAATATTACTAAAAATAATTTTATCTAAAGAGGATAGAAATGTTAAAAATTACTTATCCTAGGTGACAAATGCCACAAATATATTATTTATTTAGATTACTTAAGAGTTTAGCTCAAATTGTATCTCCTAACCATACTGTTAAGCCTATAATCCTTTTGTTAGGAGAAGGGAAGCCTTCTCCTAATCACTTTGTTTAAAAGAGTCCACTCCATGTCCCCAAAGACATCACTTTTTCTCCCCTTACTCAATTTTACATTTTTTATAACTTAAAATTATCTGACATTATATTATTTGTTTATTCTTGTCTCCTTCTCTAGAAAGTTAGTTCCCCTCTGTCTTGCTCACTCTTGCATACTCAAACCACAGAACACATTCAATCAGTTTTGGTGAATAAAAAAACACAAAATTTTATCTACTGCTTAAATTTTTTCACATACATTTTATCCTTGTACACACTTTCTGTTTTTTACCTTGAGATGAAAGCACTGGTTCTCACCAGTCTCCTCATCAGAGTATTTCCTGTATGGACATTGTATTCTGCTAGATAATTCAGAGACGTCTGGCAATCAAAATCTCTTTGTCTAGGAATTTGAAATCCCCCCAAAATTACACATAGCATTTTATACCTCTGAATTATCTTCAACAAGGTTTATGAGCTGTAGTTCACCCAACTTTGCAACATTCTTTCTTAAAGTTATCAAAAAAGTATAATTTTTTAAGTTTAATCAGCTTAGATTATCCCAGAATTCATTACTCCTCTTTAGTGATAAAAACCAGTCTCCCTTATTGAAACCAAATATTGCTGGACTTTGTTAAACAGACTTCAAAACACTCACTTCTGAAAACTTGACAAATTTTTATAGCAACTACTTCTTAGAGCCTAGATTTTTTTTTTTTTTAACTATTGTTTCTATCTCCTTTTCAAAATAATAGTTGTGTTTTTAAAACAAAGCAGAACCCTGTTACAATATGGCTCAATATTACAACTGCTTGTGTAGGCCATAAGTCAAATCCTGTCCCTCCCAAAATGCAACAACCACACATGGTAAAAACCTAACCACACTGTTAAGCCTATAACCCTTTTGTTAGTCATGTTCTGGGATATGAAAGCTAGGAAAAAAGGATATTACTATGTATATAGGTATATTAACATGATATTCCTTCTGGAAAAGTTTCTCCAAACATAGTGAAATAATCTTTGGAACACCATTCCTGAAGTCTTTTGAATAATAAATTTGGTGGATTTAGATATTTGTATATAGATCTTCAACAACCTAAACTAACAGCTGCACTGCAGAATGGTTAAGAGCCTTGAATCTGGAGTCAGAATGCCTATGTTCAAATCCCTAACCTATCATTTCCTAGCTGTGTGACATTGCCCAAGTTACTTATCCTCTCTATACCTCAGTTTTATAAACTTTAAAGTGAAGATAATAACAGCACCCGCCTCAAGGGGTTATGATGATTAAATGTTAATCATGTATAGTACTTAGAACTGTGCTTATGATACAGGACGCCACCATATTTAGGGTGAAAGGGAAAAGCATTTAAAGTCTTAGTTACCACTAAAGTATCCATTTAAAGTTTAAAATATAATTTCACACATTTTAATATAAAATTAGCAGGAACTTTATTTTAGCTTCGGGTTTTCCATGTAAAATTTATGTATATTTTATCTGTTCAGCTAAAGTAATGACTTTCTGAAGTGAACACTTATGCAGAAGCCTAAAAGATGCAAGATTATTTTCTTACACTGTTGCAGCCTAGTAGGAAAAGGACCCATGGCCCTCCTGCTAAGTTTAGACTAGACGGTTTTCTTAAACAGTCACATATTTCTTCATTAAACTGTTTTTAATGGCCTTTTTGATGACTGCCAGTTTCCTCCACAATAAAGGGAGTTTTGACCTGTGAATTCATTTTTTTAATCTAGTAATAACTTTGAATACATTAACTGAACATTGTGGACCAAATAAGGAGTCAATTACTTGTATTTTCCATCCTCTGAATAAAATACAAATGAACCAACTTCATCACTAAACTTAAAAGGTTGTCTCCATTGGCAAAGAAGTCTAACTATTTTCTGCTAACTCAAGTTCTTTTAAGAGAATAAAGAAAGTTGAATTATCTGTGACCTAAAAACAACCAAGTTTCATTTTCCCTTGCCTTCTGTGAACACCAGTCAAGTGACCTAGTACTGTTTCACAGTAGCGCTCCCCATAAAATTACTCTAAGAACTCATTACTTAGAGAGCTGCCTATAAATTACGATCCAGCACAGTCTTCATTTTCATAAATAGATGCTGTTTATTTTTCCTTCCTCATTCATTCTTTATTTTCCTTTTTCACTCATCTAGCTATTGGGACGGCGTGATGAATGCATACTCCGCAAGTCACTATCTTTGGTAAAGAGACCCCAAAGATAATCTCCTCATCAACTAGTTATAACAAGTCAGAAGAGAGACAACCATGAATGAGTCTGAAATCTTAGCGCAAACACTCTCCAGCCATGTTTGCTTTTTGTAAAAGGACATCCTTTCTCCTCAAGTGTTTAGTTTTTACAGATGTCAACTGAAAAGATTTCAAGCTACACACACACACCACACACCACATCACCATTTTGTGCCCATTCAGATAGTGTCTGTGTAGGACATTTAGCATACAGGAAATACAGTTCATCTCACCAACACACATTGGAAAAGATCCTCATTTTCAGCATTTTCATGTGTACTTTCTTTGGAGTTTCAAAAGAGAAAGTGAAATATCAGTTTTAAGTTTAAACATGTCATCACAATTTGGGGCATTTTTCACACTATAAAAGTAAAAAACACAACGGGGATATACTAATTACTCACAATAAAATGTTTAAATGCATCTATGATGCATTTTTTTCTCTTGAAAATATATCTTTAAAATTCTGATGACCTTTTGTTTTCCTAATTACTTCCTAATTACTTGCTTACACTGTTGCTAAAATATCACAATACATACAAGCTACAATTTTTAATACCCTGGTTTGAAAATATTTCCACAGCTGTTGCTTGTGTAGGAATCCCTTTTTTTTAAAGTTGAGGAATAATGCCATAAATGAAATATAGATACTTAATAAACCATTTTTATGTTTAAAAGCAATTCATTAACTGGGCAGCTAACTAAAGAGAATACAAAAACCTCACTTTTAATACTCACAGGTTCTTATTGTGAATATTTGTTCTGTTGAATACTTTTCTGTCAGGCAAAGTCTCCAAGTTGGGAATGGACCCCTGCCAAGTCTCTGAAAATCGATTGCTCAAAAATCTTAATTATAAGAAAGTAAACAAAGAGCGGGTTGAAGCAGTGCAGAGTTCTAATGAGTTAATGTAACAAAACTCGGCAGAGTCAACTGTCTTCAAAGCGGCAGGCTCGGCTCTGACAGTCATCCATCAAACTGAAGGTCTCCTTAATAAATGCCAATTATAGGGCACATATGCACAAACGTGGCTAGCCTAAGCTTGAGGATCATTTCCTTCCGAGAAAACTAGTGACCAGGAAAACACCAGGCAGTATGAGCAACCAGCCCACCGAAAGTAAGGTTTGCTCCTGATAGGAATAATAACCAGCATTATTTCTCTCTTTTTTTTCAACTTTGGAAAAGTTCAGAACCACACAGAATTTTGTTTGGGGTTATACAAATTCCTTCACAATTTGTATAGAAGTCTAACATAACTTTTTAAAAGCCATGACATGCCCATAATGTATACAGAGTCTCCGACTTCCGCCGTAAGCGAGGCTTTTTCCTAACTTAATCATACTCAAATTTCACCCCTTTTAAAGATCCTGATTCAAAAATGTTCACTCATTCTCCACAGTCCACAAATTTATACCATCTCTTCCTGTGGTATTTTATGTGCATAAATTAAAAAAGAATGGCCTCCAATGAGGATTAAAAGGTTGAAAAAAATCATAGACTTTCCAAATTTAGTTTCATTTTTTATTTTAACTCTCAAAATGTGTGTTAACAAAATATATATATTTTCCTATACTCTTACAAAATAATCCATTTATGTTAACCTTATTACCTAGAGGAAATGCTGAACTAAGATAGGAAGTTACATTGTAGGCTTAGGCTTAGCATCATATCACTCTGTAACCCAGCATACATGAGAAATACATGTTTGAGGACTCCTGAAAAATAATGAAAATATTCCCCCACTAGTATATTAACTCTTACTGTGGAACTCAAACCATTATATGAATCCTAAGTTTCAAAAATATTTCTCTCCTGCCTTTTTCATTATCTACCTGGCCAGGCATGGAGTCCATCCTCAAACAGGTTTCTGAGAGGCGTATGATGACATCAGGGGAAGGGAGGGAACTTTCTTAGCAAGATGGCCACAGATCTTTTGTTCAGAAGCCATGAGCCCCAATTTTATACCACAGCACAATTTCTTTAATGGAGATAGATGGATTTTTCAAAAAGAAAGTCTGTATCCTCCTATGATGACAGAGATAATTAATGGAATAAATGAAAACGTTCATGTTTGATATTTTTATGCAAATGAATTAGAATAGTCTGCATTAGCCCCAAGTTGATGTCTTATCTAATTGCCGTTTAAAGTGATATCTTCCATTACACATGCAGACCCGTGCTAAATTCATTTATTTCCATCTTGCCTGAAATTATGATGAATGGTCTGAGCTCCATTCAATTATTTAAAATGTGCAAAGAAACAGAAACAATGAAACTGGCAAAGCCCTCTACATTCTTAGGAACAATTTAGGCTAATTAGCATCAACTTCTCCCCCATTCATCATACCCCTTTAGAAATATAAACAAACTGTCAGCTCTAACCTAACAAACAGATCACTGAGCTACTTAACACAAATTATTCTTACATGAAAAGCTCCTTCTCAGGCAATATTCTCCTTTAGGGCATCTGGGAAGCTGAGCTATTAAAATTGAAGACATATGTTCCAGTCAAACTTAACTCCCGGATTGTAATGATCGCTGTTGTGACAGTTTTCAGTCAGCATACTTGCTGCTGGCAACACAGCCCAAGCTTGAGCGAAACAAAAGTCAAATGGAATGATGCACACAGAGTCCTAGATGCAGAGGACACCTCCTCATCCTACCCATCACAACTGACTTAGCGGGCCTCAACTCATGATCTCCAGTGGCAGCTCAAAGTTTCACAAAGTTTGGTCTGGGAGCATTAGGGAAAGGAAGGCAACAAAGGTGGTCTTCGACAAGAGAGTGGATTTCATCATGTGTTACTGTTCGTTGCATCCAGTGGATGAGGCTGAAGCTATGGTCAGTGGAAGCCTGTAAATCATGACTTTTCATGTCAGAGAAAGTAGAGAGGACACAGATAGAAGAGTCCAGGTGGAGAGAAATGTAAATTGCAGATAGATTGCGTATGTCTCCTCAAGTGGACTACTTAGAAACTCTGAACTCTTCTTTTAACTAACAGGGATTAAAAATAAAGTGTTTACACACTAGAATTCTGTGACTGACTCCTTGCCTGGATATTGGCCTAAGATATTTTTTTCATTTGTTAAATGAAATCACATATATACAGTCAATTCTCATTACTTGCAGCAGTTACATTCTACAAAGTCATTGTGAGCACTGAATTAGTGAGTACTGAACCCATTACTCCTAGGGGAAGTAACAAGGCTAAGTTCCTGAGAGCCTCTGGATCACAACTTTTTCATCAACCAATCAGTACATTACTTTATGTGTGCCTCAGTTTAAACACACTTTACTTAATTTACAGTTGATTTATTAATACTGACCTCACAACTAACAGCATTATAACTCATGCCTGAACACAGCTTACCTAACTGATGTGTTTTCTCATAAGGCACATCACAGTCTTCTTGCATTTAGAAACAATGGACAGTGCTTCAGCACCATGCTTGGAGGCCATTTTAAATAGTGAAATCACCAACAAAAGGCACAAAAAAAATGTGAAGAACGTGGCGCTAAATAGACTGTGAAAGAGACATGTGTTTACAGCATGAGAGCTGAAACAGGAAGGCAGAGCATCTTCTCACTTGACCTCAGGTGGGAACGTGGGCTTCAGATGGCTCAAATTGCTCACCATCCTGCACATGTCTGCAAATGACCGTGAAAGCACCAGCACTGATTTTGAGGTTCCAAACAAATTTTAGCAAGTAGACAAATTCACAAATACTAAGTCTGCAAATAATGAGGATCAAATGTGTATACATTCATACACTTTTTTTTTTCCTTCAGATTTCTCACGGAACGCCTCTGAGTTTTTTTTCTCTTAGTAAGCAAGAGTCATAGCCTAAAGTCAAGCAAAGGCTTTCATGAGCTAATGGATAAAGCAGGTGGCCACATTCCTAATAACATGATAAGCAACAAAGGCTTTCAAATATGTTTCTGTTCTTTAGCATCCTAGGAACATGAATATTGATGGCACCTATACTTCTACACTAAAGAAGTATAGAACTCGACATGGAACAATGGACTGGTTCCAAATTGGGAAAGGAGTACAAGGCTGTATATTGTCACCCTGTTTATTTAATTTACATGCAGAGTAGTACATCATGTGAAATGCCGGGCTGGATGAAGCACAAGATGAAATTAAGATTGCCAGGACAAATATCAATAACCTCAGATATGCAGATGACACCACCCTAATGGCAGAAAGCAAACAGGAATTAAAGAGCCTCTTGATGAAAGTGAAAGAGGAGAGTGAAAAAGCTGGCTTAAAACTCAACATTCAAAAAGCGAAGATCATGGCATCCGGTCCCATCACTTCATGGCAAATAGATGGGGAAACAATGGCAGACTTTCTTTTCTTGGACTCCAAAATCACTGCAGATGATGACTGCAGTCCTGAAATTAAAAGATGCTTGCTCCTTGGAAGAAAAGCTATGACCAACCTAGACAGCAAATTAAAAAGCAGAGATATTACTTTGCCAACAAAGGTCCATCTAGTCAAGGCTATGGTTTTTCCAGTAGTCATGTATAGATGTGAGAGTTGGACCATAAAGAAAGCCGAGTGCCGAAGAATTGATGCTTTTGAACTGTAGTGTTGGAGAAGACACTTGAGAGCCCCTTAGACTGCAAGGAGATCCAACCAGTCCATCCTAAAGGACATCAGTCCTGAATATTCATTGGAAGGACTGATGCTGAAGCTGAAACTCCAATACGTTGGCCACCTGATGCGAAGAACTAACTCATTGGAAAAGACCCTGATGTTGGGAAAGAATGAAGGCGGGAGGAGAAGGGGAGGACAAAGGATGAGATGGTTGGATGGCATCACTGACTCAATGGACATGAGTTTGAGCAAGCTCCGATAGATGGTAATAGACAGGGAAGCCTGGCGTGCTGCAGTCCATGGAGTCGCAAAGAGTCAGACACGACTGAGCAACTGAACTGAATACTTCTACAGTAACAGTGTTAACCCACACCCAGCCTGCCCTACACAGTACAGTGTACTATATCTCCTCCTTACTGCAGCACTCGAATTATTGTTACATGCTGCAGCGGATAGCTGTTGTTACCAGCATCCCTCTCTCTCTTCCCCCTACCTACCTAGGTTTCAGATTACTCACTCCCTGTATTTGCTGGGAAAGATTGAGGGCAGGAGGAGAAGGGGACAACAGAGGATGAGACGGTTGGATGGCATCACCGACTCAATGGACATGGGTTTGGGTGGACTCCAGGAGCTGGTGATGGACAGGGAAGCCTGGCGTGCTGTGGTTCATGGGGTCACAAAGAGTTGGACACGACTGAGTGACTGAACTGAACTGAACTGGTATTTAAGTGGAGTTGTCTCTAGGACTAGAATACTGGCCTTTAAGCCAGTTAGTGCATCCATCCCCTTGGTCACAGTAATTTCTTTGGGAATAAGTACATGACTCAGTCTGAGCTAATGACACACAAGGAGATATTTGCTGAGTTCATCTGGGAAAAACAGTTTCTGTTATAGCCATGGTGGGAACCAGCCTCAGGATGAAGCAGGCACTACAAAAAGCAGAGCAGAGAAATGCAAAGAATCTGGGTCCTTGGTGACAGTGTTGTGCTCCTGGAAAAAAGTCGCACATTTATCCCACTCTATTTTTTAACATTTCAATTCAATAACTAATAAATACTAAAAATATCCTTCATTGTTGAAGACAACTTGGGTAAGATTCTCTTTTCCTTGTACCCAAGAGAATCCTGATATTTTTACATGTTATTTTTTTATTTCTCCTGCTTCTAATACACACATACACACACAGAAACATTAGTTACCTGAATTATTTTTTGCTCATCTTTTTATATACTCTTTACTTCCTGGCATTATGACTGATAATAGCAGCCATTGATAAATACTGGGTTGGCCAAAAAATTCATTTTGATTTTTCCATAAGGTGTTATGGAACACATAAGGTACTTTTTATGCCAATCCAATATATAGAATTCAATTATTAGAATGGAGAATTCCTCCCATGGATATAATCGTAACAGTTCAGTTCAGTTCAGTTCAGTCGCTCAGTCATGTCCGACTCTTTGCGACCCCATGGACTGCAGCACGCCAGGCCTCCCTGTCCATCACCAACTCCTAGAGTTTACGCAAACTCATGTCCATTGAGTCGGTGATGCCATCCAACCATCTCATCCTCCTCCCATCCCCTTCTCCAACTCACGTTAACTGCACAATGGTTAACCAAAATGGCTGCTGTCACATTGCTGCTCACCCATGAGAACAAAGCTCTTGCTATGATCACCTTAAACATAAAGTTATTCATTTTACATTATACATATCTGTACCATAGAAGGTTAAAATTTTAAAACAACCAACAAGGATCATCTTTTAACTTTATCAAGGAAAATTACAAAGAAAACACAATCATATTTCCTGTCCACTCCTCCCAATAGGACAACTTTGGAATACATTTTCTTCAGTATCCCTAACTCCAGTTTCTGAGAATTGGGATAAAGTGAATAGGACTGAATGTTACCCAAGCTTCATTCATAAATGCTAAGCAAAATGCCAACTTTTAAAAAAATTTCTGTCCACGTTTTTTTTTTTTCTCGATGGGTGGTTTTAACAGCCATGGTTATTTGTGGATGCAAAACTGCATATAATAAATTGCAACTGCAATTGACTAACCTCAGAAGGACTGACAAGTGACTAATTACTCCCACAGGTGGCCAACTGCTTTGGCAATTAGCCCACTGTGGGCAAAATTCATGGCATGGAAAAAAGAGGCTTCCTTTTCAAAATATCCACACCTCTTTTCTGGAGGAGGAAAGGAGGGAAGAGGACTTATGCACAGGGGAGGGGAGTGGTATGGGGAAGCAGGGATAAGGGATAAATGGAAAAATTAATGGTTTCTTCAACAATGACCAAAAAAAAATTTTAATCTGAATTTCTCTCCCAAGATGGTGGAATTCTACCCAACCACCTTCTTCCAAAATAACTTGAGTAATCATTTTAGAGAGAAATCAAGCCATCTAGCTAGATATTTAAAATAATTATAAGGCCATCTGCCATGAACAAATATTTCCTCTTGAGTTTATTATATGTCTCAGAAATGTTTGAGTGACACTGTAGCAGTTTTGGAGACTCTGTTATAGGCCATTCTTCCCAGAGTATAGCAAATATATAGCAACAGCATAAAAGATTTGTGTCTAAATGTACATTTTTTTATTAATCTATGTTTATACTATGTCATTAGCTTTCTACTAAAACGTCTCAAGATCCTAGATAACATTCCCATACCACAATAACATAGTCAAGAGGGGAATTTAGCTTTTTAAACATTTATTTATTTATTTTTACTTTTGGCTGTGCTGGGTCTTCGTTGGTGCACAGGCTTTTCTCCAGTTACGGTGTGGAGGCTTCTCATTGCAGTAGTTTCTCCTGTTGCAGAGCATGGGCTCTTGAATACATGGGCTTCAGTAGTTGCAGCACATGGATTCAGTAGTTGTGGATCACAGGCTCTATAGCACAGGGTCAATAGTTGTGGTGCATGGGCTTAATTGCTTCATGGCATATGTGGAATCCTCCAGGATTGGAGATCGATCTCATGTCTCCTGCATTGGCAGGCAGATTTTTTTATCACTGAGCCAACAGAGAAGTCCTGGAATTTAGATTTTAAAGATTTCTCTCCTAACAGGCTTCAATCAAGAATTAGATGTTTAAAATATTCATACTACCCAAAGCGATCTACATATTTGATGCAATTCTTAACAAAATTCTAAAAGCATTCTTTTAAAAAACTAGAAAAATCGATCCTAAAATTCACATGGTATCAGAGAGGACCCTGACTAGACAAAGCATTCTTGAGCAAGAACAAAGCTAGAGATGTTATTCTTCTGCCTGATTTCAAAGTATACTACAAAGTCATAGTAATCAAAACAGTATGGTACGAGCCTAAACGTAGATTATGTATATCAGTGGAACAGAATAGAGAGCCTAAAAATAAATCTACACATCTACAGTCACCTGATCTTTGACAAAGGTGCCAAGAACACACAAAAAGGAAAGGACAGTCTCTTCAATAAATGGTGTTGAGAAAACTGGATATTCATATGCAGAAGAATGAAACTGGACTCATTTCATACCATGCACAAAAATCAATTCAAAATGGATTAAAGACTTAAATGTAAGCAGTGAAAGTGTAAAACCACTAGAAAATAGATAAAAAGTTTCTTGACATTGGTCTGGGAAATGATTTTTTGAATATGAACCCCTGAGCACAGGCAACAAAAGCAAAAATAAAAAATGGAACTGAACCTAACTAAAAAGCTTTGCACAGCAAGGGAAACAAAAAAGTGAAAAGACAATCTACAGAATGATATAAAATATCTGCAAACCATCTGATAGGAGATCAATATCCAAAATATTGAGTTGGCCAAAAAGTTCATTTGCAGTTTTTCCTGTAACATCTTATGGAAAAATCCAAACGAACTTTTTGACCAACCCAATACATAAGGAACTCAAAGGACTCAGTAACAAGAAAACAAATAATCCAATTAAAATATGGGTAAATGATCTGAATAGGGATTTCTCAAAGGAAGAAATACAAGTATATGAAAAGATGCTCAACATTAGTACTCATTCAGTTCAGTTCAGTCGCTCAGTCGTGTCCGACTCTTTGCGACCCCATGAATCGCAGCACGCCAGGTCTCCCTGTCCATCACCAACTCCTGGAGTTTACTCAAACTCACATCCATCAAGTCAGTGACACCATCCAGCCATCTCATCCTCTGTTGTCCCCTTCTCCTCCTGCCCCCAATCCCTCCCAGCATCAGGGTCTTTTCCAATGAGTCAACTCTTCGCATGAGGTGGCCAAAGTATTGGAGTTTCAGCTTCAGCATCAGTCCTTCCAATGAACACCCAGGACTGATCTCCTTTAGGATGGACTGGTTGGATCTCCTTACAGTCCAAGGGACTCTCAAGAGTCTTCAATACCACAGTTCAAAAGCATCAATTTTTCGGTGCTCCGCTTTCTTCACAGTCCAACTCTCACATCCATACATGACCACTGGAAAAACCATAGCCTTGACCAGATGGACCTTTGTTGGCAAAGTAATGTCTGTGCTTTTTAATGTGCTATCTAGGTTGGTCATAACTTTCCTTCCAAGGAGTAAGGTTTCAATTTCATGGCTGCAATCACCATCTGCAGTGATTTTTGAGCCCCCCAAAATAAATACTCATTAGAGAAGTGCAAATCAAAACCACAATGAGATATCACCTTATACCTACCAGAATGGCTATTAAAAAAATTAAAAGATAACAAGTGTTGGTGAGGTTGCAGAGAAACTAGAATCCCATACACTGTTGGTGGGAATGCAAAATGATGCTGCTATGAAAACAGTAAGGTAGTTCCTTAAAAACTTCAAAATAGAGCTACCATATGACTCAGCAATCCCAATACTGGGTATATATCCAAAGGAAATGAAATCAGTATCTTGAAGAGATATCTGAACACCAATGTTCACTGCAGTATTATTCAAATAGCTAAGAAAGGGAAACAACCTAAGCATCCATCAATAGATGAATCAATAAAGAAAATGTGACACATTATGTATTATTCTACTGTGAAATGGAATGGAATAATATTCAGCCTTTAAAAAGAGTGGAATAATATCCAATGGAATAATATCCAGCCTTTAAAAAGAGAAAATCTTGTCACTTGTGACAACATGGATGAACATGAAGGACATTATACTAAGTGAAATAAGCCAGAAACAGAAAGACAAATACTGCATGTTCTCACTTATAAGTGGAATCTAAAAAAGTATAGCACTTAGAAGCAGAGTAGAGAGGTGGTTTCCAGAGACAACAGGGTGGGGGAAATGGGAAAATGTTCAAAGGGTACAAAGCTTCAGATATGCAACATGAACAAGTTTTGGAGTTCTAATGTACAACATGATGAACACAGTTAACAATATCATACTGAATACTTGATATTTGCTGACAGAGTAGATCTCAGTTATTCTCACACACAAAAAAAGTTAACTGTGTGAGATGGCAGATGTGTTCATTAGCATGATTGTGGTAACCATTCAACATATATCAGAACATTACATCATACATCTTAAATATGTACAATTTCTGTTTGTCAATTATATCTCAGTAAAAGTAGGAAAAATGATTAGGTATTTTTCTCCTAAAGATATAAGTATCCACCTTGTGATCAGTCTCTCCATTCACCAGAGGTGGGTCTCATGAAGGACAATACTAGTAGCACTAGTAGCAACAAGCAAACAAAACAGATACTTTACACGCCAGACTTGGAAAAAGCTGGATCTACCTCGTTGCCATCCAGCTGAGATGATCCCTACGTGCTACATACTCAGTTGCATCAGACTCTGCGACCCCATGGACTACAGCCCACCAGGTTCCTCTGTCCACGAAATTTTCTAGGCAAAAATACTGGAGTGGGTTGCCATTTCCTGCTCCAGGGGATCTTCCCAATGCAGAGATCGAACTTGCATCTCTTGCATCTCCTGCATTAGCAGGCAGATTCTTTACCACTGACCATAGGGAAGCCCTAAGATGATCCCTACTAGTATGGAAAAGATGAAAACCTTTGACTGTGTCCAGTTGGTGAGGACTGGGAGAAATAAGCACTATACTGAAGACAAAATACACTGCACTGAAAACAAAAACTAGAGGGAAATTGTAACATCTATTGGAATATAAAAAACAAATTTGTTTGACTCATAAATTCTCTTTTAAGGAATTATTCCACAGATAAACAAGTTTATACACAGATATACATGCTTGCTGAAACATTCACACATAACTATAAATACACACATTCATATATATGCACAGATGTACATACATACACACACATGCAACTAGATAAATATACTACATTGCAGGGTGCTGCTACAGCAGCATGGTGCGTGCATGCGTGCTAAGTCATGTTCGACTTTGCGACCCTATGAGCTGTAGCCCACTAGACTTCTCTGTCCATGGTATTCTGTAGGCAAGAATACAGAAGTGGGTTGCCATGCCCTCCTCCAAGGGATCTCCCAACCCAGAGATCAAACTTGAGTCTCTGCATCGGTGGCCTTTGGGAGGAGGTCATGAGGATGGAGGTCATGAGGACAGAGCTCTCATTAATGGGATCAGATCTCTTACAAAAGAAATCCAGAGGACTCCCTCACCACTTTCTGCTTTGTGATGACAGAGTGAGAAGACAGAAAATCATCTATGAACCAGGAAGCAGGCCCTCACCAGACACTGAATCAGCAGACATCTTGATTTTGGACTTTTCAGCTCCAGAATTGTGAGAGATAAATTTCTGTTATTTGTAAGTCACCCAGTCTATGGTATTCTGTTACAACCCAACAGACTAAGACAGAGAGTAAAGGGCCAGGGTATTAACTACTTACTCTCAGTTGGATCAGACAAAAACAGTATCAGTTGATGGATGGATGGACAGATAGATAGATAAATAGGTAGACAGATAGACAGAGAGGTGGACATAGAGAATAAATGGTAAAGCAACTTAGCCGAAATGTCAATCGCACTGAATCTGGATAAAATTTCTATCATTCTTGCACCTTTTTTGCAACTTTGAGCTTTTTTTCAAATAAAAACATTTTTAAAAGACACACTTACAGTTTCTGAAAGCAAATACTAAAAAATGTTTATGGCATTTACCTCTAGGAAACGTAACTAGAGGGCTTTGGGGGGACAGACAGCACAGGATCATTGAAAAGGAGGAGGATTCTGCTTTCATTCAGTATGCTTCTCTACTGTCATAATTTAACATGAACATATGATGCCTTTGTCATAAGAACATCTGATTAATCTAAAGCAGCGGTATGGAGTTGTAGAAAGTGTGTAGTCCTGGAGCCAGACAGATGTTAGTTGAAATCCCCTCAGTGCCCACTTTACCTTGGGTGTGGCCTTGATGAAGTCAAGTAATTTTGAGTGTGAAATTCCTTAAGCTGACCTGGTTTCCTGTCACAGCTCTGTCACAAACCAACTGGGGAATATTAAGTAAGTCATCTCACCTACTTGAGTCTCAAATCTCTTGTCTATAAAAGGACAGAACACAGCCATATTTCTTTTCAAGTTCATTTTTGCTGCAGAGAGGTTTGTATTTTCAGGACACTACCATTAACCCCTGCTTTTCAAACTTCCTCAATACTCGTCTTCGCTGTTATCAAAGACCTATGTCAGTACCTGTTTTCGCTAACTGAAAGGAACTCAAAGATTTTTGCTTTTATTCAAAAAGGTGAAAAGTGAAAATAGCATTCATCGTTGGTTTTGCAGGAAGTGTAACAGCACCCTTGAGTGAGAAGAATGTCACCGCCAAGCTCCTTCCCAGGGAACTAGACTCAGCCTTGAACTGTGCTGTCTGTGAATATCTGAGCCTTATCTCAATTATTTGTGTGCAACCTTTAGCAAGGTGTGTCCTAAGGTAATTGCTTCTTTCACTTTACAACACTTAGGAAAGGTTTCATAGGAACTCTTTGCTTTTGGTTATCTGGGGAATCCTCTATCTTCTTTAACAGGAAGAGTTTTTAATTTTACCATTCACATGAAGAAAAGATGAACTACCATCTTCTGGGCCGATGCTATTACCTAAACTCCTCCTGCTACTGCTGCTAAGTCGCTTCAGTCATGTCCAACTCTGTGCAACCGCATAGACAGCAGCCCCCCAGGCTCCTCTGTCCACGGGATTCTCTAGTCAAGAACTCTGGAGTGGGTTGCCATTTGCTTCTCCCAAACTCCTAATGGGACTTAAAATGTTTTTCATACTCTGGAGTTGAGGCCACACTGACATGTAATCTTTGGACTTCACCAAATTTGGGGCTGAGGGTACAATGTCCATCCCTGATTCTTCTCCTCCTGACCTTCCCCAGGGTGCACTTCTCAGTCTTTGCTTTGTGAGTCCACCTAAAACCCTGCTGAGGCAAAAATCAGAGACTGCTTAACTCGGGAAGGCCCTGTTCTCATTTCTCTTTCCCGTTAACATTGAAACCAGTGCATTGCTGAAAGGAAATTTAATCCATATGCTTCTCAGTAATTTACACTTAACACATCACAGTATTCTGTTGTAACAGTCATTTGTTGTCCCAAGAATTCTCTCGAGTCTTTTTAAGGCCCTTTATTCTGAGCAGTCTCGGTTCAGCAGTCATAAATGGAATTTGAACTCCAGAAGGACAGTACTTTATCCTTATTATTCCTCACGTGTTTTGGTAGACCTTGCAGGCTTCTTTTCCTCCCCTTAGGTAATAAAGTTTAGTTCTAAGATGCTTTTTACATTCTTTTAGTTATATAATCAGGGTATTAATAATTACTATTTGCTGGGCATCAATAATGACAGGCTCTATACTAGGAACTTCTCTGTATCTTCTTTAACCTTCACATTGAAGTAAGCATATTTTTTTCCTACTTTTCCAGATTCAGAATTCAAAGCTCTGAGAGATTAACTAATTTGCATAAACCATACAGTTGATAAGAACCTAAGTGTGACCAACTCCAAATATTGCACTGTATATCTTCTTTTTTATCATTACAATTATTTATATTCTTGATCAAAATAGCGGAAGTATTGCATATACTGTAATTTTGATGAAAAAGTGGAAGTAGTGGCAGATTTTATTTTCTTGGGCTCCAAAATCACTGCAGACAGTGACTACAGCCACGACATTATTATAAGAGATGCTTTACATCTATTTGGAAGGAAAGCTATGACCAACCTAGACAGTGTATTAAAGCGCAGAGGCGTCACTTGCCAACAAAGGTCCATATAGTCAAACCTATGGTTCTTCCAGTAGTTATGTACAGATGTGAGAACTGGACCATAAAAAGGCTGAGTGCCAAAGAATTGATGCTTTTGAACTGTGGTATTGGAGAAGACGCTTGAGAGTCCACTGGACTGCAAGGAGATCAAACCAGTCAATACTAAAGGAAACCAGCTCTGAATATTCATTGGAAGGACTGATACTGAAGCTGAAGCTCTAATACTTTGGCCACCTGATGCAAACAGCCAACTCATTTGAAAAGACCATGATGCTAGGAAAGATTGAAGGCCAAAAGAGAAGAGAACGGCAGAGGATGAGTTAGTTAGACAACATCACCAACTCGATGGATATGAATTTGAGCAAACTCTAGGAGACAGTGGAGGACACGGGAGCCTGGTGTGCTACAGTCCATCGGGTCACAAACAGAAACGATTTAGCAACTGAACAACAACATAGTACTTACTAAGTACTAGCCGCTATTCCAAGAATTTTACTCATTCAATCCATATAACATCCCTAAAATGTTATTATTATTATTATCATCCCCATTTCACTGAGGAAGAAATAGAAGCAGAGAAAGGCTAAGATGCTCGAGGTAAACCCAGAGCCCACAGTTATTAAATGAAGTTCAAACTCTGCCATTCTCTCTCATAATGTAACTATTATATTTATCTGCACATACTTAGTGAGAACAGAGGGGAAGTCTGAGAAACATTGAGAAATGGACATACGTGAGAATCAGTTTTGAATCCTAGTAAAAATGACGATAGGTCTCAGTTTCCCTCGGGACAGTCTAAGCTCATAACTATTGTCTCAGTAATTATTAATAGAAATCCTTTCACTATCAACAGTATCCAAGTCTGGGCAATAAACTATAGGTCAAACTTTTAGAAAAGCCCTATTTTGCTACCACGAGCAAGGCTCTTAAGCTTTGTTATCCATAATTCCATCTGTAAAATGGGAATGCTCTCTTTTTGCCTCCCAAGATGATATTATTAAGGCATTATAAAGAAGAGTATAAATGTAAGATATTTTGCAGTGTTACAGACATCAGAGAGCTGCCTAGGGAGCTTCTATAACTGTGGAGCTCCCATCATGAACAGAGCATGAAGGTAGATGCTTTAGATTTCTTAGTGGACTCATTGTCCTTGAGTACATAATGCCTTTTTTATTCTTATAAAACAAACATTTGTGATGGAAACCTTGGTGTCAGGATAGAGTACAAACCATTGTCACTCTTAACCATCATTACTGAACTAGAAACTGTGACAAGAAACTTGAAAAGGAAGCTTTGCTAATTTCATTATATAATATCCACTTTATGGCTGACTCATTATTCCTATATAAGCAAGAAAAATGAGCAGAAGAAAAGAATAAACTGTTTTGTTATTTAAAATTCAGTTTAAAAAGCTAGTACTGCTAAGGAATTCATCAGAAAGAAAAGCTTATGGTTTTTTTTTTTTTTTTAAAAGAAAAAGTATACTGAGAACTTGTAGCTACAGAAATGAGTTGAAATTCAGGAAAATAACATACATAGTAGGAATTAAAGGTATGAGTTCTATCGTGTGTGTGAAGGGGCAGAGAGACAGCATATTCCTTTGTGTTCTGGCTTTTTGGTATAGAAATTCACAAAAACAAGAGAAAGATCATTTAAAATGGATAAAGGTATTAAATCCTTTTTATCTTTTTGTATTTCTCCCCAGTTTTCAAGTTTTTGTTCCCGGATTTCTATCCATTCATTTTGCCACATGCTACTTTCTGACTTATTGGTCATTTTATCAGTCTATCACTTTCCTTTGCTCCTCTTTATTATCTCACTAAATGTACTCATTTCTTTGTAAATAAGGGAAGAATAAGTATATTCATTGTATTTTTTTCTTACATTTTGTCCCACTTTGTAAAAGCAGAGTTTGGGTTACAGTTTCCTTACCTATAAATTGAAATGTTTCATTTAGTTGATCCCCATGAAATTTACAGCTTTGCAGTTCACAATATATTGCATGAGTGGGGGGAGTTTAACAAATGCTTCAAACTGAGACAAGGATAGAAATTACAATGGTGTGAATTATTCTATCTTCCTTTGGGAAGAAAAATTGTCATAACAACTAACTCTGCTTCAGTGAAGCAATAAATCTCTGGTTAAACAGAAAAAAGAGAGGACTAAGGAAAAGAAGGAAAGGAGAAAGAAAGAGAGAACAGGAAAGAAGGAGGGGAGGGAAAAAACCTCTAGGTACATAAAAACATGGGTCAGATTTGTGGCATTCCCTTAATTTTTTGCCCCAGTGAAAAATTAGTCATTAGAATGTGAAATATGAAGCCAAAATACATAAATGCAACTTTGGCTTTTTGAAAAATTGTTTTATCTTTACCTGTCATAAAGAGTGGTTGTGAAAGTAAACAATGTCATGTAGTTAGGAAACTCACATGCTAGCCTTAGCTCTATCTCTAACCAGCTTTCCAAGTCACTTGGTATTTTTCAGCCTGGATTTTGTCATGGTTCCTGAGGCATCTCTCAGAGTGGGAAATAACGATAAGGATTATACCTTCGGTTCATCACAATTTTTTTCACATAGCAAAATTGCCATAGAATTGACTCTTTTTTATAATCTGAGGTCTTTATAAAAGAAAATAAAAACAGAAATTTGATAAATAATATTTTTCTAGTTCGATTTCTCACAGATATGTGAAAATTAACACTGCATGTCTAAAACCAAAACAGCTTAAACGTATATAATGAAAGTAAACTATTACAATTTTATTAAATATCTTATGAGGTTTCTTTATAACATCATATTACAAAAACCAGTACTTCTGACTTTAAGTTGACCTGTGCTTTCCATGAAGAACACTTTCACACTTGTGAAAAAAAAATGTAAAATTGCTGTAAAACAATAGTTTGCGAACACTATTTCAGACTTTCTAATCATGCTCCAGGGAATCCAAGAGTTCATTTCCTCTGAAGTTCTATTACTCATGTTTTATGTTAAGAGGTTATATTGGTTTGCAAAGGCATTAGTTAGCCAGAAAACTAGTCCCTAGAGAACTTGCTTTATTATTAAATGCAAAATAAGATAGTAAATAGTAGGATGAAGGTAACTTTCACATTTATTTAATGCCAAAATTACCTAATAAGCTCATAGAGAACAGGTTGAGTATCATTCAATTCTGAAGTATTAAGCTCATCCATTCAAAATACAGCACTTGCAGGGCCTTCAAGGGGCTTCCCAGGTGGATCAGTGGTAAAGAATCCACCTGTAATGCAGGAGACACGAGTTTGATCCCTGGGTCAGGAAGATTCCCTGGAGAAGGTGATGGCAACCCACTCCAGTATTTTTGCCTGGAAAATCCCACGGACAAAGGACCCTGCTAGGTCACAGTCCATTGGGTCACAGAAGAGTCAGACATGAGTTAGCAACTAAACAACAGGGTCTTCAAAGCATGAAGGAGACTTCATCTTTTATTTCTCAGAACCCAAATCACAGGATGTAGAGATCATTTTCTATGATAAAGACACAAGGAAGGTACCTGCTGCTTAGGTTGAAGAGTTCAGAAGAGAAAGTGATGGGGTGACTCATTTCTTTGGAGGTCAGTCCCTTTGCTGGGCCTGGGTCATCTCCACCCACACAACCTCTACAGAACCATGATTCAGTGATATAAGGGACCTCACCTACTGCACTCAATAACTGCCAGGCAATGCCTCAACTAAAAGACTCCTCATGCTGCAATGAAGATGGGAGATTCTGCTTGCCACAGCTAAGACCTGGTACAGCCAAATGAAAAAAAGAAAGGAATATTTTTTAAAATTGTCAGTTAAAGCCATGATAATGAAAATACTTCATTCTCAAACAACCATTCATCAATAATAATAATAATTGATAATATAATTCAATGGAGGAATAACCTGTTTGAACCAATATTTATCATACATGTTATCTGGTTTTTATGAGACAATAACTATTGGAAGAACTTGGTTTCCTATTATATGCCAAACTTCATCATTTAATTTTCCAAAAAAGATAACTACTCACTTTTTTGAACAAAGTCACTAAATCACTAATATAAGGATACTTTGGAGCCAGTACATGCACAGTGGGAAGATAACCAGCCCAGGAGTAAGGAGACTTGAATTCTGGACCAGGCTCTGCTTTAGAAATCTCTGAAAAATTAATTCTTTCTAGGCCTCTATGTTTTCAGCTATAAATTAAGGAAGTTGGGTTCGATGGAAGGACTCTAAGCTTTTGTTAGAATAAGACCCCTTTTTTCAAGAAAATTTATTAATGAACCCAATCTGCTAAAATGATGAGTGAATCTGCTCTGCTTTGAAAAGAGGGCAGGAAACTCAAGTTTTACCAACCGCCTTCCTGTCAAAGAAAAGCCAAATTATGTTTAAGGTATAGGTTGCCTCCTGTATATTTTCTCCTTTACAAAATAATCCTATGTCAAATATCCCTTAGAGAAACAACTAATTATAATCTTATTCAAAGATGAAATCCAAACTAAAACAAAGTTAAGTCTGACTATTATGTGGCAGTTTAAGACAATACTAAGTTGAATTTGCAGACAGCAAATTCCTACCACATTGCACTCAGGAAAGAGTTTTCAAAGGGAAAACTAGTGCATATGTTGGATAAGCTGGAAGTCTGAAGACAAATCCTGAGGTGGAAAAATAAACCCATTCATTTGTTCACTTAACAAACTTTGTTGAGCATTAACAATGAGCTGGGCAATATTCCACATGGTAGAGATATAGCTGTGAACAAAACAGACAAAAATTCCAGCTTTCCTAAGGCTCACATTCTCATTTCTTCATTTTCTTTTCTTTTTCTCTTTCTCTCCCTCTTTCCTTCCTTCCTTCTTTCTTATTTCCATCCTTCTCCCTCTTTTTCTCCTCTCTCTCCTGCCCTTTTTCTCTTTCTCTTTCAATTCTTTCCTTTTCTACCAACTTCCTACAGAGCACAGGCTACTCATGAACACTAGCTATTTACATTGAATATTCGCATTGTCATTACTGTAGATTAAAATAAGGGAAAGGAAGCAATAAGCAAAGAAAAAGGATAAAGAGGGAGAGAGAAAAGTAAAGAGGAGAAGAAATGAAGAAAATCAGAAATCTGAATTAGAGAAGATCAAAACTGTCAGAGACCGTTCTAACAGAGACCAATCAAATACTCATTCTATATACTCTTCTTTCCTTTTGATAATAGAAAACCCCACCATTACCACTTACTTTTAGCTGGACACATAATTGCCTATTTCCACCTACACTTCCTGGAGAAGGCAATGGCAACACACTCCAGTACTCTTGCTTGGGAAATCCCATGGACGGAGGAAACGGCAATCCACTCCAGTATTCTTGCCTGGAGAATCCCAGGGACAGGAGCCTGGTGGGCTGCCGTCTATGGGGTCGCACAGAGTCGGACACAGCTGACGTGACTTAGCAGCAGCAGCAGCAACTACACTTCCCAGAGTCCTTTGCAGCTAGGAGTGGCCATATGACTAAGTTCCAGTCAATGGGATGTGAAAGAAAGTAATGTCAGTAATTTCAGGTCATATCTTTATTAAGGAAGTTGCTGCTTCTCCTTACTTATGACCACCCCATCACCAGTTCAGGCTGGGATGAAGACAGTGATGGTAATCATGCTTTTACCATGCAGATAGGGATCATATTCTAAGGAAACCAGGGAAAAATGAAGTAACCTATATTCCTTGAACTTACAGAACAGAAACTCCTGTATGCCTTCCTTTTTGAGTCTCTGTATTTTAAAATCTCTTTGTTACAGCATCTTAGATTATACTCTAATTAACATAAGTTAATTCTACTTTATTATAATTAAAAAACAGAAACAAAAATATAGGGATAGATGCAAAGAGATAACACCCAACAAGTGGCTCTGCGTTGATGTTATGAAGGCTAAAATCACCAAGGAGTCTTAGTTTCTAGAGTGTCAAGTCACTGTAAGAAAGCTTCATAAAGTGACTCTGAGGGTTTCCATAGACACATCAGCTAGGTCAAATTTCAACAAACCAAAAGATATTTCAGCAGGAGGCTGAAATCATTCACCATGCTCCTATGTTCGCTATGGCCGTCTATTAGTTTCCTATTACATGGGGCTTAAAAACACACCTTTTTCTCCCCTATCACACAAACATCTCTACCTTTCTGAGGGATGGATTTGGGGTGGAACTGACTAAATATTTCTAGTCTCTTTTTACTCTTTAATTCCATTCCTTGTGACAATAAAACAGAGAGTGATAGAGAGTGTATACAAGCTAGGCAAATACAGACACAGCACCCAGAATATATGAAGGCACAAACCAATTATATGTTATTTTATCATTGTCATTGCCTTCTTTTCTCAGAGCCTTTTCTCTAGTTACTTGCAGAATACCATATATAATTATTGAAACTTTTGCTTTGAAATAATAATGCTAAACTTTCCTCTTCCATTAAATATATTTTATACCTGCTTGAATATCTGCTACCAAGATACATGAAAACTATTTTTGGATCCAACATGAAAAGGTATTTATATATATTTTAATAATCCAGGGACTTAAGCATTAAAAGTGGTAGAGAAAAACAGGTTGAACATGGTGATGTAATAAAAATATTTAGCATGTCTTGACATTAAATTTTTCCTCAGACTCTTTACTGTTTGTATTTCCTCCTATATATGATAATAAAACATAGTTACAATTCGTGTGTGATGACAAATGGTCTCCGGGTTGAGTTTCCATTCTTCCAAATATATTGGCATTTATAAGTGGGAAAAGATAGATGTAATCAACCACCCTCAGACAAAAGCAGGATGACTATTCTGGCAAAATGTTCAAACCACATTAAGCCCTAATTTGAAATGATGTTTGAAAGAAAGCAATGCAACTAGGACCAATTTATTTGTACAGCAACTAAAAACTGAACTCACCAGACATATTTAAGAGATGGAAACAATTAAATACATTTGTTTTCTAAATAGACCAAGTATATTAGAAGGTAAAAAAAAAAAAAAAGCCGATTTTACTAGACACTAGTATTTGTTGCTGTGTAATACTTAAATCATTTTCTTTAATGGCCCTCTGAGGCTGTTCTAATAAAACATGCTATTTTTAAGAGTGAGTAAACAATCTGTTTAATTTTACATTATCAATATATCACAGAATTTCATTCTAATTAGCAGCATATGAAAGGAAGTAGCTGTGAAGAAGTGTGGGACAACTTAATGTCATTTTATTGTGAGGGGTATTGTTGATTTTCACTTTTATTTTCAGAAAAACTGAATTTTGATGCTTTCTCCTTTGTATCCAAATCAAGTTTCTATGGTATTCTGGTAAAATTATGTCAAGTGAGTTCTTTTGGGTACATATCTAGACACAATACGCACTTCATCTGAAGATGACAATTGTTCTGGCTCCAAAGAGATTGAAATAATGATGTTTCTATCCAGAATAATATTCTGCTCCAAATGCGGGATGGCCAGATACCAGCATATCATCAAGTCTTTGGCTAATATATGGACCCTGACCACTCAATCAAGGAGAGTTTCTCTAAGACCAAGTGTCCTAGACTCTCTGGCGTCTTCTCCCTTGGGCTATATCCTGACAAGCCTGGCTAAGAGAGGTGGCTCTTTATACACCATAATGAAGTACATGTCCGTGAGGGCAGCACTGCCAAGGCCCCACTGAAGTCTGCCAGGAACTGTACAGAGTATTGAAAACAGGACAGGGCCATTTTTAGTTCTCCTCTCTGCATCACTAGTTTATAGGAGTCTGATGAACATTTGAATAAATAAAGACCAAGAGGATTTTTTCAAATAAGGATCACACATCACAAGCAAAGGATATAAGGCCTGCCCTAGCATGGAAGATACCAGAAGGACTGGTGGGAAAGGTAGAACATACATCAATTTCTTAATTGCATTACTACATAACTTCAAAGTACTGAAAGGCTCTCCTCAGGGCTTCTTCATTTTATGTAGAAACTCTAACAATTCAGTGCATAGCATTTTCCTAACACTAAGTGTTCCTCTTAGAGATCCATCTAGGGTTAAGAGAGTGTATTTGACTTTGATGTTGTACCTATTTGGGCTTCCCTGGTAGCTCAGCTGGTAAAGAACCTGCCTGCTATGCAGGAGATTCTGGTTTGATTCCTGGGTCAGGAAGATCTGCTGGAGAAGGGATAGGCTACCCACTCCAGTATTCTTGGGTCCCTGGTGGCTCAGTTGGTAAAGAATTCTCCTGCAATGTGGGAGACCTGGGTTCAACCCCTGGGTTGGGAAGATCCCCTGGAGAAGGGAAAGGCTACCCACTTCAGTATTCTGGCCTGGAGAATTTCATGGATGTAAAAGACATTTAGGGCTTCCCTGATAGCTCAGTAAAGAATCCACCTGAAATGCAGGAGACGCAGGTTTGATTCCTGGGCTGGGAAGATTCCCTGAAGAAGGAAATGGCAACCCACACCAGTATTCTTGCCTGGGAAATCCCATGGACAGGGGAGCCTGGTGGGCTACACAGTCCATTGGGTCTCAAAAGAGTTGGACACAACTTAGCAACTAAACAACAACAACAATAACAACATTGTACCTCTTCAGTTTGCTAGGAAAAGTTAAGGAGATTCTGCTGATAACAGCATTTAGTCTCAAAGATATTTAAAAGATTTAAAAGATTACAATACTGGTGAGACAACTAAAGCATGACTGAAAAATCAATTCCAGTGAATTGCTTCATGGCATACCAGTATATCATATCTAGCAAGTATAAGGCACATTCCAATTGACCTAAAAACCAATGAACGCTTCAGATACTGTAATTGCAGCTATTCAGCACTTCAACTAAAATATTTAAAGATTTCAAGTGTTTCTTCTACCTAATAAATACATGAAGAATTAAAATACAAAGGAATTCCCTCATGGTCCAGTAGTGGGTCCAATAGTGAGGACTCCTCACTCTCATTACAGAGGGTACGGGTTCAATCCCTAGTGGGAAAACTAAGATCCTGTAAACCATGCAGTACAGACAAAAAAAAAGTTAAAACATAAAAATACATGTAGTAGAAATACATTTTAATGAAATTCATATCATAGATTTATTTATCTAAAATAGAACTTGTCTAGAAAAATGATCCTACTCTAACACAAAAGGTAAGAAAGTTCAAAAAGATTTTTTTTTAAGGGTGAGCTGCTTTTAAAAAAAAAAAAAAAAAAATTTAAAGCAACCAAAAAACATTAAGTGACTACATGTTACGCTTAAGACACTGTGTTTCAAGCATCAAGGCACACAATATACAATCTCTCACTTCTACCCACCTCACAGGATGGGCTTGGTACTGAGTGTATAGACCTTAGCCCATCCAAAGTAGCCAATCTTTAAGTAGGCTACTCTTAATTGGAGTTCTGAGGGTAGTATTAATATAAATTCCTTTAGCAGGCTTATGCATTCACTGTGTTGTACAAAACACAAGACACACTGGTACTAAAGATATATGTTACATCCTCTAACTTTAGTATTACATTTTAAGTCCTTAGACATGTTATTGGAAGCCTTTACTCAGCAGACCTTTCCAAACTAACCAGAACATATCCTTTTAATAAAAAATAATAGCTATGTTCTCATTTTCAAAGTTTGCGATTAAAACCTACAGTGAAAGAATCCAGCTGAGAAGAAATTTCCTTTTGGTTCAAAAAAATAATAATGTCATTAAATTTATCGGAACAATATGAAATGAAGATGTTGTTGTTGGGTCCTTCACTTATAATGGAAACCAAATAGGCTTGTTGGCTTAGTTATATCCATAAATTATTCGTCACATAACATTTCAACAGTAATTTTAAGCATATAAAAATTAAGGCACAAAAGAAAACCCCACTATCAATGATAATCAAACAACAATTATACATCTTTTTGCATATGGTTTAATTGCCCAGATTTCAAAGAACACCACATAATCTCACGTGTTAAAATATTGCTTTTACATGTTGTAAGCATGGCAGGACAGCTTTTCAAAATATAGCTTGTAGTACTGGGTGCCATTCCAACTGCTGTTTCAGATCCTTTGACATGGCAGCTTAGTTTGCTAATCTTGGCTTATACTTTTAAAAACAACTTATTCCAGTTTTATGTGGTAGCATTCTATCTTTCTCATAGTTTATAACCTGAAAATGCAATGTTAAATTGCTTTTGATATTGACAAAGGGCACTGTTACTCATTTTATTTTTCAACATAGAGCTAAAAGGTATATGAATCATCCTTTTGAAACCTGGAATGCAGGCAAAACAGTGGATGTGAATGGAGACTAAGCAAATAATTCCTCTCATCATCTAAACTATTTTTTAGGGCATCAGCCCTGAAAAAAAGTCATTTTCTTAGCAGGAGCCTACTGCCCTAAAGAAAGAAATGGTGAAAAATTTGTTCACAGAGAGCAGTTTATTTACCATAAGATGTGGCTCAGCAAAGGTTTCGTGTTCTGGAAATGTAAAGTTAATTCTTCCTGTCAAAGCCTTAGGAAAACAGGCACATTGTAAACATATTTGCACTTAAGAGCTGGCCCTCATTTTATTTCGGAAGAGGGTTGTTTCTATGTGTCCCATAAATCGGTGTTCTTAGATGTGCAGAAATGAGAATAAGTAATTTAATAGTATCTTTGTATGGCAGACCTAATATAACATATGTTAGAGCACTCTTTCATTCTCCATATGGAATTACAAAGGGGAGTGTGGGTAGAAAATGAAATCCCAAGAGATGAAACTGAATTTAGCTAAAGTGATACTTCTTAGGAAGAATTTTAAACTCCTTCAAATAGTGTTAAAAGAGAGCTAAGGCTCAATACTGCCATCTCCTTCTTAAACGCTGAAATACAAGGGGCAATCTCAAGATAAAAATACAAGATAAAAATAACAAAGCAAAAGGAAATAGCGATGAACACATAAAACTCACCAAATGCATAATTTTTATGCTTGGCATCTTGGAGGGAAGATTCAGTCACTAAAAATTGTATATATGTTTTACTAAATTAACAAACATTTTTAACTACAAAATGACTAATGTTTTGTGGATTCCCCTCTCCCCAAAAGGCCATATATACAATTAATTTATCCATCCTATTACTGACGAGAGTCCAACTTATTTTTCTTATTTTGAGGATAAGGATTGAGACAACTACTAAGGAGTCAATAAAGCCAGCCTTGAATGTAGGCAGAGTAATTTCCTACTTCCCTAGTTGCTTCCTAGTGGCTCAGAGAGTAAAGCATCCGCCTGCAATGCAGAAGACCTGGGTTCAATCCCTGGGTCGGAAGATCCCCTGGAGAAGGAAATGGCAACCCACCCCAGTATTCTTGCCTGGAGAATGCCATGGACAGAGGAGTCTGGAGGGCTACAATCCACGTAGCCCACCATGGGGTCGCAAAGAGTCGGACATGACTGAGCGACTAACACACACACAATTTCCTACTTATTCTTTGACTCTAATAGTCTCCTTACCTAGAAATTGATATCTGAAAATCCACCATTAGGATGCTCTTTTAACTTAAAGATTTGAGCTCTACTAAAATGCAAAGAGCTCACTGGGAGGTACATTTGTAAGGTATTATCAAGTGCATAGAACTTATTGTGCACTGTTCTCACACAGGGTAACAGTGAGGTTCCTAGACAGTGCCAGTTGACACCTCTTGTCCTACAGTAATGATTTAAAACTCTGCTTTATCAATCTTGATAAAGTATATGGTTATCCTAGTCTTAGGTCCTTCTTGAGGGTAGGGTTTAGCAGAAGAGAGGAGGCCAATGTGGCAAGTGGGGGGCCACTATCAAAGCAAGTGGATGAAGAGTAAGTAGAATGGGAAGGTTGAGGGTAAGAGTGCTTGTGCTTCTCAGGGAGTTATTTAGGTATTACATTTATGGGATTTAAGAGGAAAAATCCATGTAGTATGAAATGCAGCACAACCTTAATTAACAATGGTAAAGAATGTATTTAGCTAAAATAAATGTTAAAGAACCATACTGGTTTTATCACTAACTTCTTGAGCAATTTATCTTTTTCAAAAGAACAAAAATGCTAATTTAGAATCTCTCCCTTCCAAAATGAATAGATTACTGAATATATTCAGAACCAGTCTGAGAGATTCAGAGGCTTGGAGAAGGCACTGCTCCACCATATGTATTCTCACCCTGTTTAGAAAAACATCTTTTCTCCCTCTGGAATATTGAGATCTGCAAGAGATGTCTAGAAAGAACAGGTAAGTTACCATCTTGTTAAGCTGCTGGACAGGCTACTCACTGACAGAACAGCTCTCTTGCCATGGCTGACACTCCAAAGGCCCACATCCTCAAAGGTGGGGTTCAAGCTCAAGAAGGGCCATTGACCCAAGGGGGGGAAAAGAGGATGAGCTTACTCTTACAGCAGCAGTCATAACACACTAATACTCTAAGTAATAGAAGGAGCATTACTATTACTGAAGAATGTATTGCTTCTAATACATAACTAATAGAAGGAGATTCAGTATTGAGACTTTAGAAGTAGAAAGTACAAAATAAGGGGAATTCCCTGGTGGTCCAGTCATTAAGAGGACCTGGCACTTTCACTGCTGAGGGTGCGGGTTCAATCCCTGGTTGAGGAACTAAGAGCCACCAAGACTCTTGGTGCAGCCAAAAGTAAAAACACAAAATTAGAAAGTAGAAAACAAGATAGAAACATCTCCACGACTCTATCCAATGAAGAACATACTTCTATAGGCTGTAAGAATTATATTAAAATTTAACCACAAAAATATAGTAATAGATGTTTTTATACCTTGTAAATTTAATTACTCAAAACTTCAAGAAAGTTTTTCTATAAACAAACTGGCTATGAATCAGAATAAAGAGACATTTTCCCTTCTTCTAATAACTTAGAATTTTTACATAAAAGTTAGTGGAGCAAATTATTACCTCATCTACCACCTCCAAGTTCAATCAATCTGTGTTTTAAACATCTGGGCTTTAGACCTTTAGATAAGAAGCATGGACTTCACAAGTGGCTCAGTGGTAAAGAATCTGCCTACCAATGCAGGAGATATGGGTTGAATCCCTGGGTCAGGAAGATCCCCTGGAGAAGGAAATGGCAACCCTTCAGTATTCTTGCCTGGGAAACCCCAAGGAGAAAGGAGCCTGGCGGGCTACAGTCCATAGAGTCACAAAAGAATCAGACATGACTTAGCGATTAAACAACAACAACATATATTTTACATGCATTTAATGTCTTTGGAAAGAAAATGTCTTGAAAAGTTATTATAAAACGTGTTACATGCATGCTCAGTCACTTCAGTCATGTCTGACTCTTTGCAATCCTATGGACTGTAGCCGCCAAGCTTCTCTGTCCATGGAATTCTCCAGGCAAGAATACTGGAGTGGGTTGCCAGGCCCTCCTCCAGGGGATCTTCCCGACCTGGAGATTGAACGAGTGTCTCCTGAGACTCCTGCATGCAGGAGGAGTCTTTACCCATGAGCCACCTAGGAAGCCTTTGTGTAACAGAAAGTATGTGTGTGTGTATATATAAATACATATATAATAAATATAACTTATTTATGTATATATATGTATACATATATGTATACATATATATAAATATGTATATATATGTATATATATAATTTTATTTATTTATTTATTTTTGGATGTGTTGGGTCTTCATTGGTGTGTGGGCTTTTCTCTAGTTTCAGTGAGCTGGGGCTACTCTTTGTTCCAGTACCCAGGCTTCTCATTGCCGTGGCTTCTCACTGCAGAACGCAGGCTCTAGGGCGCGCAGGCTTCAGTAGTTGTGTCATGTGGGCTTGTTAGTTGCAGTTCTCAAGCTCTAGAAGACAGGTTTATTAGTTGTGGCACACAGGCTTAGCTGCTTCTCATCATGTGGGATCTTCCAGGACCAGGGGTCAAACCTGTGTCTCCTGCATTAGCAGGCGGATTCTTTACCGCTGAGACACCAGGGAAGCCTAATGACAAATGTTTTCAAATGACCAAAAAGGACTTCACCAATACTGCCTTTAGTTCTCTGAGAAAGCAATGCCAATTTTAAGTCCTCTCTCTTTTCATCCAGAGTTAGAAACAAAGGATACCAAGCATAACTGCCATCTCTGTACGATAGGTGAGGCCACTGATGCAGTGCAAGGAGCACCATCACTGACCACTTTCCCTTGACCTCTTGAATAAAAAGATGCTGCACACTAGAGTAGGTCTGCCATCCCTTAAGTTTCGTTACCAGCTATGTTGGCTCAATTTGGGGGATTAAAAAAAAAAATTGTCAAGGAAAAACATTCAGAGCTGTGATGTTTTTTCTAAGGCATTCTTCTTGGTGTTACTATATGGCAGCATTTCCAGCAGACCCAGCAACACTACACAGAAGCTTTCCATATACAAATTAGTAGAAAAAAAAATGTTCCACACCTCCAAGAGAGAAAATGTCCTAATTAGTATAAGCACTAACAGCCTCATCCTTTTATTAGTTCCTCTCATAAAGGAAAAATTGAGAGAGCTGTTGTGGTGTTACAGAACTGAAGTGAAGTGAAGCGAAGTCGCTCAGTCGTGTCCAACTCTTTGTGACTCCATGGACAGTAGCCCACCAGGCTCCTCCATCAATGGGATTTTCCAGGCAAGAGTACTGGAGGGGGGTTGCCATTTCCTTCTCCAGGGGATCTTCCCGACCCAGGGAGCAAACCCGGGTCTCCCGCATTGTAGGCAGACGCTTTACCATCTGAGCCACTGTCCCTCGTTAAATGAGGACAGGACAGTCTGAAGCTTATAAAATGGCCAAATAAACATTTCTCTGCAAAAAGTATCCTGGCCAAGGTCTTTTAACCTTAGTGACTTCAGTAAACACCCAAAGGGCATAGCAGGTGGACACATACCCTTTAAAACTGATTTTCAAACTTTTTCAGAACCCCAGACCCCTTGTGCTGGGCAAAAAGTTTAATAACCTCACTTGCTCTCAGATACAGCTCAACAAAATAATTGAAGATTAGCTTTGATGTTGGGAAAGATTGCAGGCAGGAGGAGAAAGGGACAACAGAGGAGGAGATGTTGGATGGCATCACCGACTTGATGGACCTGGGTTTGGGTGGACTCCAGGAGTTGGTGATGGACAGGGAGGCCTGACGTGCTGCGGTTCATGGGGTGACAAAGAGTTGGACACGACTGAGAGAGTGAACTGAACTGAACTGAGCTTTGATGTTCATGATATCCTTATTGGAGAGACTGATCATGTCTTCAGTTATTTGGTCCTTTCTTTTGGCTGATTACATAATGGGGCATGATTTTTACTTTGTGGTAAGTTGTGTGAATGTGGCTCAACTAATTCAGTGTTCCTAATCTTACTGATCTTTCTTATGATCTTTCTGGATCATAGAAAAAGCAAAAGAGTTCCAGAAAAACATCTATTTCTGCTTTATTGACTATGCCAAAGCCTTTGACTGTGTGGATCACAATAAACTGTGGAAAATTCTGAAAGAGATGGGAATACCTGACCATCTGACCTATCTCTTGAGAAACCTGTATGCAGGTCAGGAAGCAACAGTTAGAACTGGACATGGAACAACAGACTGGTTCCAAATAGGAAAAGGAGTACGTCAAAGCTGTATATTGTCACCCTGATTATTTAACTTACATGCAGAGTACATCATGAGAAATGCAGGGCTGGAAGAAGCACAAGCTAGAATCAAGACTGCCGGGAGAAATATCAATAACTTCAGATATGCAGATGATACTACCCTTATGGCAGAAAGTGAAGAGGAACTAAAAAGCCTCTTGATGAAAGTGAAGGAGGAGAGTGAAAAAGTTGGCTTAAAGCTTAACATTCAGAAAACTAAGATCATGGTATCTGGTCTCATCACTTCATGGGAAATAGATGGGGAAACAGTGGAGACAGTGTCAGACTTTATTTTGGGGGCTCCAAAATCACTGCAGATGGTGATTGCAGCCATGAAGTTAAAAGATGCTTACTCCTTGGAAGGAGTTATGACCAACCTAGACAACATATTTAAAAGCAGAGACATTACTTTGCCAACAAAGGTCCATCTAGTCAAGGCTATGGTTTTCCCAGTGGTCATGTATGGATGTGAGAGTTGGATGGTGAAGAAAGCTGAGCACCAAAGAATTGATGCTTTTGAACTGTGGTGTTGGAGAAGACTCTTGAGAGTCCCTTGGACTGCAAGGAGATCCAACCAGTCCATCCTAAAGGAGATCAGTCCTGGGTGTTAATTGGAAGGACTGATGTTGAAGCTGAAACTCCAATACTTTGGCCACCTCATGTGAAGAGTTGACTCATTGGAAAAGACCCTGATGCTGGGAAGGATTGGGGGCAGGAAGAGAAGGGGACAACAGAGGATGAGATGGCTAGATGGCATCACCGACTCAATGGACATGGGTTTGGGTAGACTCCGGGAGTTGGAGATAAGACAGGGAGGCCTGGCACGCTGCGATTCATGGGGTCACAAAGAGTCGGACACGACTGAGCGACTGAACTGAACTGAATCTTACTGACATTTTCCCCCTAATCCAGGAGGATTCCACATGCCATGGAGCAACTAAGCCTCAGAGCCACAACTATTGAGCCCGTGCTCCACAAGAGAGACCCACTGCAATGAGAAGCCCATGCACCACAACAAGAGAGTAGCCCCCACTTGCCACAATTGGAAAAAAGCCCACCCAGCAACAAGACCCAGAACTGCCAAATATAAATAAATTTTAAAACACAAAAATGTGAGAGAGGCACATAATAATTAAGCAATACATGGATACCAGCATGCAATCTGTTTTAACTAAAAAAGTACTGACTTCATTAAACACCATGAGAAGAGAATTCATGCTGGAGAAGCTGACACCCTTCCCTATGCCCCATCTCCTCTCATGCTCCAATTTTTATCTCTTTCAAAAATTAGCTCAAAAGTCATGCCCTCATCATGTCCCCAAAAGCCCAGAAACAAAGGTAAACTCTTCTGATCTCCACTGAAAATAGTCTTTCTATTCCCCTTATCATGTTGTATATCTTACATTTTTCTTTCCTTTTCTCTCCCATTTTATTGAGATACAGTTGACAGGTAACATTGCATTAGTTTAAGGTATACAACATAATGACTTGATATATGTATATATCATGAAATGATTACCACAGTAAGTTTAGTTAATAGCCATCATCTCATAGTAAGCATTTTTTTTCCTTACTATGAGAACTGTTTCTTTCTTGAGGAACTTACCGTCGTGGCTATCCCCAGGACAACTAGGATGATGTCTTACACTAATAGGTCTTCAAACTCCTTCCTAACATTTCTGAGAATGTCTCTTGTGATAAGAAATAATTCTTTATTTCTTGTTGAATTCCTTTAATTGTTTACAAGCACTTCCTTATGTTAAATCACTTTGTAACTCTTACCTATAAATTAAATCCAAATTATACATTCTAGAGTTATACAAAAGCCTAATAATAAATCGCAAAGAGTCAGACACGACTGAGCGACTGAACTGAACTGAACTGAATCTAACTCTAATGGTATAATCCTTCAGTATTATTTCTAGACTAAATGCACTGTCCCAAAAGAAATGGCTTCTAGATCCTTCATCATCTTTGTCACTCATTTGAATTTGTCTTCCATTTCATTGATACCCTTAAAAATCTTTCTATAAAGATTTTTCTTTATTTCCATAAGAAATAAGAAAAGAAGATATATAAGAGAAAATAAAAGGACAAGTATATTAAATAACAAAATACTATAGAAGTACAGTGGAAGAAACAATCATCTGAGAAGTCACCAATAAAAATAATCAGTAAAACAATTTAGTAAGACTAGACCAAAGTCAGAGAATCCTATAGCACTCCCTCAAACACCTATCTGTGAGTCACTGTTTTCCAAGGTGTATAGCAAATAGTAAACAAATAACAACTTATGTTAACTGAGCATATAACATGTACCAGGCATCGTCCATGCACTTTTTATGTTTTAGGTCATTTAATCCTCACAAGAATCCTTTAAAGTAGATAAATAGACCCAGGCTTGGTGAACCAGCTTTGAACCATCCTTCCAATTTCTCACTTTCAATCATCAACAACTAAATGAAAACAAGCACATATAACAAATAAGAATGTTCAGGTGTATAGAAAGTAAAGAATGTGATTTTCCTTGTTATGAAGCAATTTTTTAAAACTAAAAAAAAAAAAGAAAAAACTCTGCATATCAACATGCAACTTAATTCTGTTGCTCCATGAGACATTCCTTCTGACTAGGCTCTGAAATTTTCCTATTTAATACAATGATGTGCTTTGTAAACAGTAAAAAAGCTAGAATGAACATATAGCCAACAATGGGAGACTGATTAAATAAACTGTGAAATGCCCACATTAAAAAGTAGTATTTACATTCAGAAAATGACAGAAATGTCCTTAAAATTAAAATACAAAACTTTGTAAAATGTATCATGAGAATATTATATATATTATTATAAACACACAAACTAAAGAAAAGACCATTAAGAAATAAATCAAGATAACTATGATTATCACTGGGTTGGAAAGTTACTAGTGATTTTCATTTTCTTCATTATATTTTTCAATATTTTTTAAATTCTCCAAATTAAGTTCAATTGGTTTTAAAAGAGAGAAAAATAATGATATTCTCTTAAAGATACTTCCTTCTAATTTTATTTCTCTACTGGGGCACTGACTTAGGACTTTGAAAAATAACAGAATTTTCCATTTATAACATTTGCCCAAGGACATCTGTCAACAATCCTGTAAATAGAGTATTCCGCTTAAAGACTGCAGATCTGAGAAGAATACCTAGGGTTATATAACAGGGCACATATATGACACTATATGTAGGCTATCCCAGTATATTATTGTTACCTGCAGCAAAGATAAAAATCAATTACTGAACATAGGACCATGTTATACTGATTCTTTTCTTAAGCTGAAGGGTTTCATTTCCAAGGCTGAAATTATCAGTAAGACCCCTCTTGGTTATAGATAGATGTCACTTATATGCATATATGGGCTTCCCTGGTGGCTCAGCTGGTAAAGAATCCACCTGCAATGTGGGAGACCTGGGTTTGATCCCTGGGTTGGAAAGATCCCCTGGAAAAGGGAATGGCTACTCACTCTAGTATTCTGGCCTGGAGAATTCCACGGACTGCATAGTCCATGGGGTCTCAAAGAGTCAAACGCAACCGAGGTTGCACTTTCACTTTCGTAATGCAAATATAGGGTAGACTCTGAATGGGACCTGGATGGATGGCCACCCAACAGAAACAGCTGTGCACTAAGTCAGGACATCAAGACTCCTGTCCTGGTTATGCTACTAAAAAGCTATGTGACCTTGGACAAATCACAACTTCTTAAACTGTCAGTTTCCACATGTGTAAAATTGGGGAATTACACAATTTACTTGTTCAAGGAAGGACCCTGCTGAAAAGAGGGCTGCAAATGCATAAACACTAGACAGTCACATACAGAACAGTGTGACACTTAGGTCAATATAAACAGGTATGAAAAGATTCTCTAGGTGTCCAGAATCTATAATTCCTGGTCTGCCACTAACTAGCTGTATGATTTTCTGAAATTCATATGACCTCTTTGTTTTTTTTTTTTTATGTATATGTATATTTATTTTTTTTTTTAATTTTTTTTTTTTTGAGAACATATATTTTTTTTTTGTCATACATTGATTGCATATGACCTCTTTGAAAGTGAAAGTGTTAGTCACATCTGATTCCTTGCGACCCCATGGACTGTACCCCACCAGGCTCCTCAGTCTATAGAATTCTCCAGGCAAGAATACTGAAGTGGGTAGCCATTCCCTTCTCAGGGGATCTTCCTGAACCAAGGATCAAACTTGAGTCTCCTGCATTGCAAGCAGATTCTATATCATCTGAACCACCAGGGAATCTCTTTAGGCCACTACAGAACACAGGTGAGGGAACCAGATGATCTTTAAGTTCCATTTGACCTCTAAAATCTATCATTTGGAATTCAAATATGCATCTAGAGAAGACAAACAGGTTTAAAAAAAAAAAAAGAACTGAAATTCTCTAACTTCCTTGTTTCTAAACCCAGTTAGATTTTCTTTAATTCTGTTATTTGGTGGAGGGATCAGTGGGAGTAACATACATTCTAATTGATGGTAAGATAGCAATTATTTTAAAAAATAAAACATAACAATTATGATTAGGTTAAGAGGCAGAAAGTAAGTTCTATATTCACATATAACAATATGTGACTATATTAATATATACTAATAAATTGCTTCAGGAGGCAGAACCATCTTACACTTTTTGGCAACTAGAAAGTACTTCATATTTCCTATATGTCACAATGACTATTGTTCTACTTGAGTGAAGACAGACCAGAAACAGGCAGCCTTAAGTGGAGGATTCTAGTGTTTAGAAATCCCTTTCCTTTCTGTTTCAAAAGACTCCAAATCTTTGAACCCATTAAACATCCATTATGTGTTTATGGTCTATCACAGTGAGAAGGAGTCAACTGGGACATACAGTACTTCTGTTACTTTGAGGGCTATCCAAATCCTGTGGCAAGATCTCATTGTTATTGAGTGAGGGTCAGAAGGAACTCAGGGTACCTAACAATTCAAAAGAAATACTCTTTGCTCATATAAATTAGGAACAATTATATTTCTCAACCTAGAGTCTGACAAATGACTCTTTTTAAAAAACGGATAATATATAAAGATGTGGTCCTATAGTCTTTCACCACATCTCTTATTAACCTACATACCACTTAGGTTAAATATACTATCTATATTTTTATTTTAATCATAAATCAGGGCATTCTTCCACCATGGCCTGGCCGATGGCTTTCTTCCCTACACATGTGCTATGTATATACTACAATCAGGAGTTGAACAACTTTGTAGTAATAAGTACTGAAGTGAGCATTACTTGTTCTGACTGCCACAGAAGTGGCAGTTTACTAACACTGGCTCAACAATTCATCATTACAAAACCATCAGCCACAGCTTGGCAGCATAAGTACTTTCCTAGAACCACTGAAACAGAATTACCAGTATCAATGCCCTTATCATTATACACCTAAATTAGAGGAGGAAAAGGAAACTCATTTGTAGAAATTTATTTAATACTATTGAGTTGGCCAGGAAGTTCACTGGGTTCTTCTATATAATGGAAAAACTAGAAAAAACTTTCTGGCCAACCCATATATGTATTAGTATTCATCCTTCATCTCATATTTGTAGTGCCAGATTACATTTCACATACAAGTTATTGAGACTATAAAAAAGAATGTTCACCAAGGAAGATTGTGCATGTGTACAATTTTATGTTTTTGGCAAAATTACATGACACATGCAATGAAACGTAAAAAATAAGAGGCTATTTGTCACCATGTTGATTTCCATAATCTCAACATGATAGTTCAATTACAGCAAAAAGTTTACATGAACATGTCAGTCTGATCCAATTTAACAAGCATTTACAAAGCCATTTACATGGCTTTAACAACCATTTTCATGGCTGCTAGATTCAGGGCACAAAGCGACATCCAAGATGTGTTCATCACCTCCCTACCTTCAAGGAGTTTATAAGGACATTTTAGTCTCCCTTATAAAGAAAGTCCTAGAAAATTAATGTTTCTTTTTATTCTTTAACAGAGTTCCCAGGAAGAGGTTTTTCTGGAAGTTAATGAATCATAGTTTTGCTACAGGCCGGTTCTTCAGAAGATGCAACTGATGACTTGAAAGAAAATAGCAAGATCTACTGGAAATTCCTGAAACACATGTTTCCACAACACTAATATTAAAGGGATATTGTTTGCCCACCCTTGTTCTGAAAAGACCAAATTCCATTAAGGTAAAACTAAAAAGAAAAACAAGAGAAGAATAAGGGTAGCACTTCCATAAAAAGACAACCCTAGGTTAGGCAGGACTAATAATAAATACCATTTAGTAAGTGCCAATCAAGTCCCAAGCACATTGCAAACATTATCCTACTAACCTTGCAAAATGGGCATTTTTAACCTTGTTTTGCAGGATGGAGAAACTAAGGCTCAAAGGCCTTAGGGATTCTGTGTGAGGTCACACAATGAAGAGCGGCATAACCAGGATTCTAAGCCAGGAATGTCTCACTTCAAACACCAGGAATTTCATCAGCTGCCTCCACAGAGAGATACCTCTATAAATATCTACGGATGTCTACCATTTGGCCAAAACAAATTTCTCTGACGTGAACCTGACCTAAGTGCTGCACAGCGCATTTCTTGCACCCTCTCAGTTTTTCCCTCCTCTGTAGCCAGATCTTGTCTTTGACTTCTAGTGCTTTTCTACTTTTTTTCTCTCAATGAAGAAAGCCTGAAAGAGGGTGTGGCAATTACTAGCTGTTGGCACAGAATCAGAGTGGGTCTCAAATTATTCTTTTTAACTTGTACAAACCTAAAATCCAGTATCTTCATTGAGCAAGTGCAAAGTAAAGCTTCGAAACCAAAAAGACCAGTTCTCTAGCTGCTACATTCAATTGTTCTTCTCAAATAATACACACACATAGAAAACCAAAGACCTGATGAGGAAGCTGGAAGTAGCCTAAAACCAACATAATTTCTTACTTCGAACGATGGTGGAATTATTTTGGTAAAGTTGGGATAGATTGACACTAGGTAAAGGCCATGTCAAATTGTCAAAGAATAGGTTATTAAAAATTTTAAGAACTAAGAAAAGCCAAATATTTTGCTATTAATCAAAATGCTATGAGAATGTGACTCAAAGGGACCTATGAATTCAAAACACAAACTTTCCAAGAAAAAAGTTATGTTACAATCTATATTTAATAGTTAGGTGCTAGCTTTCTTGTCTGTTGTGTGCTAAACACAGCCATTCCTATAAAAACAGAAATGCCCATTCATCATCTCCTTATTCTCATGTCAACAGATATTCACTTTAAGAAATACCCACACTACAATGATTTTTAAATATTATGTTGTTTAAGCCAAGGGAAGCCTAGCATTATCAGCAACTATTAGAAGCTAGGAGAGAGAGGCTAGATTCTCCCTCAGATCCCCAGAAAGAACCAACCCTGGTGACACCTTGATTTTGAATTTCTAGCCTCCAGAACTAAGAGACAATACATTTCTGTTATTTTATGCACAACAACATTATATTGTTCAGGAAGAATTTTACCTCTTAAAGTGAACCATAAGTTAGACTGAATTATTAATATTTTGATGTGCTAACACAAAAGAATCTTCCCACTCCAAAGTAAATACACAGATCAATATGGTCCATTCTTCTACATTTTAAATGTTATTTTTTGGTTTCAGTTCAGTCAGTTCAGTTCAGTAGCTCAGTCGTGTCCAACTCTTTGCGACCCCATGAATCACAGCACATCAGGCCTCCCTGTCCATCACCAACTCCCGGAGTTTACTCAGACTCATGTCCATCGAGTTGGTGATGCCATCCAGCCATCTCATCCTCTGTTGTCCCCTTCTCCTCCTACCCCCAATCCCTCCCAGTATCAGGGTCTTTTCCAATGAGTCAACTCTTCACATGAGGTGGCCAAAGTACTGGAGTTTCAATTCAGCATCAGTCCTTCCAATTAACACCCAGGACTGATCTACTTTAGGATGGACGGGTTGGATCTCCTTGCAGTCCTAGGGACTCTCAAGAGTCTTCTCCAACATCACAGTTCAAAAGCATCAATTTTTTGGCGCTCAGCTTTCTTCACAGTCCAACTCTCGCATCCATACATGACCACTGGGAAAACCATAGCCTTGACTAGATGCACCTTTGTTGGCAAAGTAATGTCTCTGCTTTTTAATATGCTATCTAGGTTGGTCATAACTTTCCTTCCAAGGAGTAAGCGTCTTTTAATTTCATGGCTGCAATCACCATCTGCAGTGATTTTGGAGCCCAAAAAAATAAAGTCTGACACTGTCTCCACTGTTTCCCCATCTATTTCCCATGAAGTGATGGGACCAGATGCCATGATCTTAGTTTTCCGAATGTTAAGCTTTAAGTCAACTTTTTCACTCTTCTCTTTCACTTTCATCAAGAGGCTTTTTTCATTCTTCTTCACATTCTGCCATAAAGGTGGTGTCGTCTGCATATCTGAGGTTATTGATACTTCTCCCGGCAATCTTGATTCCAGTTTGTGCTTCTTCCAGACCAGCATTTCTCATGATGTACTCTGCATATAAGTTAAATAATCAGGGTGACAATATACAGCCTTGACGTACTCCTTTTCCTATTTGGAACCAGTCTGCTGGTCCATGTTCAGTTCTAACTGTTGCTTCCTGACCTGCATATAGGTTTCTCAACAAACCCATAACCTAAATAGTCCTGTCCAATACAGTAGCTACAAACAACATATAACCATTTAAATATAAACTAATTATAGTTAAATAAAACTAAAAATTAATTTCTTCAATCCCACTGGCCACATTTCAAATGTTCAACAGTCACCTGTGGCTAGTAGCTACTGTAACGGATGGCACATTATAGAACATTTCCATCAACGCAGAAAGATCCACCAGAAGGTGCTGGTAGAGAAGAGTGCAACAGAGAATAGAGAACCACTGTGACAGCCCCTGTTTCTGTTTCAAGAAATTTCTGGCTTCTCATCCAACACTGACTTCATAACACTCACACAAACAACAGCTACACTCCACAACCGCATAAACATCACTTTCCTGGATTTACATCCTAGAGAAACCAACAACTGGCACTTTATTATACACAGTGGCAGGTCAACATCTAGTTTGGAGATGCTATTGTCCTGACCTTTCTGTTGGCAAGAGTTATCTGTGCAGTTCCACTTGTCTGGATTAGAATACAGCTGGGTGAGAAAATGGAAAACATGACGCTCCCCTTTCAGCAATAACCCAGACGCACCCAGTGTTCTTTTCAGGACTGTTCCTAAGTGACTATGAAGTACATTTACACAAGCAACAATCCTGCACTTTTCAAAAACCACAGTAAGCTCTCAAGATAACAAAGGATTGATCTTGGATACAGGAAAGCTGTGCATTTCCCCAGGTCCCATATTCTATCATTGAGATAGAAACACTGTGTTAAATATATTATACATAATAAGAGTGCTTAAAACAGTCCACCCAGAAAGTAGATAATCAATATTCCATAATATGCCTACATGTAGCTCTTGAAATAAGTATAGAGTCTTTTTATATTACATTATACAGTTTCAAAGTTCTCATAAACATAATTAAGGAATCTATATTTATTTCTTGCCTAAATTAAAGTCTCCAAATACACATGAGAATTATTCCAATAATTTTGTTCAAGACCAGTTGCTTTGACAGTATCAAAAACTTAAGTCTTTTTTTTAAAAAAAAAAAAAACAAGGACTAAGTATCCATAGTATCCTACTAGAATGACAAAGAATAAAAATAAAGCTGACTCCTACTATTAAGGCAGTCTATACCCATTTCATGGGCTTCTGATGTGGCGCAGTGGTATAGAATCAACCTCCCATGCTGGAGATGCAGGTTCAATCTCAGGTTAGGGAAAATCCCCTGAAGAAGGCAATAGCAACCCACTCCAGTATTCTTGCCCGGGAAACCCCATGGACAGAGAAGCCTGGCAGCTACAGTCCAATGGGTCTTAAAAGAGTTGGACATAACTTAGCAACTCAACAACAAGAAGATACATTTTTATTACAGGTTGTCCCCAATCAGAGTCCACAGAGATTCATGATATAAATCCTGAGACAGCAGCAAGACATGTTTGCTCTGCATTAACATGTAAACTGGATCTATCCTCCAATTATTTTTAACTTTTCTACTTATAACAAGCATATGCACTACAATATGTTATGTTGCTTAATGCATAAATTGAAGAAAAATAATAAAGTATATCACTAAAACTAGAAAGATGATGGGAACTCTGACCTAAGCAAAAATTAAAGGAAAAAAAAAATGTTAACTCACAGCAGTTCATGTGCACGGCACGGCTCTTTTGAAAAACAAGGGTCCTGAGAGAAACTTACAGCCAAAGAAGATTTGGTGGTTTCTCATTAAGCCCCTGGCAGTGAGTATTTCAGAAAATTAAGTACTTTATGGAGCACATACTCTTGAGACATTCTCTCGCTTGATTAGATGAGGCAACAATACAATGTGGATGTGAATTCTAAACAGATGGGGAAAATAATCATAGAAAAAAAGCTGCTGGCTTTGGTCAGATTGTAAAAGGGTTCTCCTAATGGGCAAGCAAAACACACCTCATTGAAAAAGAAGTTTGAGGGGATCTGGCCACTATAAAGGAAAAGCCAAAGTTAAATGCCCTACTGTTGTAGGGGAGGAAGAAGGTAATAATTGGAGGGAAGAGTAAGGGGGGCCTCTAGGTTGCTGGTGATATTCTATTTATTAACAAGGGTGTTGGCTACACAAGTTTGTTTACTTTGAATGATTTGTCAAGCTCTATACTTAAAATTTGTATATATTTATGGGTGTCTGTTACATAAAAAAATTTTTAAATGTAAAGAAGTTAAAACATCTCCCACTCCTCAACAGAGAGCCAAACAAACTAACCTCAGAATCTTCGTGGGTTTCTATGAAAGAAGCAACAAAAGGAATTTGTTTAATGTAACACTAGGGCATGTCATTGAGTTAGACACACGTTGTGGTGACATTTCATCTTATGAGGTCCCTTTGTGAACCTTTTGGTGTGGCATCAGTCCAGGTTCATTGGTGCACAATCAACAAGAAGTTTTATGTTTGACTGTTTGGTACTAACTGATGCGATTGTCAGCCAGCAGACATATGCAGAAGACCTCAGATATGCATAGCACTGCCTATGCTGGTAAGAGAGATATTATGCCCATAGTGAAATAAAAATGACTGACCTTTTTTCCCCCATAAGTAATACATCAGCAAGTTGCTGATTCACATGGATTTTAAGTGCTAATGGGAGAATGATTAATCATTTAGACTACTTGAATCAAAGAAGATCTCTAAGAATAGTTAACTAGTTTAGGGCAATGATCTTAAGCTTGGCTGCTCAATGGAGTCACCTGGGGAAATTTTTAAAAACACTGACGCTTCGGTTCCACAGCCAGAGATTCTGATTTAATTAGTCTTGGGTGTGATCCAGCCATAGGTTTGGTTTGAACTCTCCAGACAATTCTAATGTGAAGCCAAGGATGAAAACTACAGCTCAGGCTGGGATGTTGATAGCCTACTGCAAAGCCATTTCATGTAAGAGTAACATCATGTAGAGAAACATGAGACTGAGTAGAAAAGTCCTGTAATTCAGAAGAGCCAGCATACTTGACCAGAGACAAAGGTTCATATTGAAAGATCTGGTTAAATCAGTGGTTCACAAAGTCCCAGGCAATTTCTGCCCTAGGGTAACAAAAAAACAAGAACTCCTTTTCGTTTCTTTTGGAGTTGCCATTTAGGTTTAGGAAGACCAGCATCATTCATCTTGGTTGTAGCTATCTGTATCTATGATCTGTGATTTCTGAGAGGGAAAATCACAATATTAGTCCAGAATAGTGCTTGTATTTTCTTCCTCACCTTAAATGATGGAGATATTAAGGATACTATGTTGCTAGTGAAGTGTTTTGGTACATGCTAAGGGTATTTAGGACAATACCATTCTACCAATGTTTTTAGTTTCGACACATAGAAATAATTGACTCAGGCACATTAATTGCATTAACTCATGTAACCTTCATAGCAACCCTATGAGACTGATAGCTATCCTAATCCCAAAATGCAAAAACTGAACCCTGGTGAAGTAGAACTTGGCAAGGTCACCCATCAATAATTGGAGAAGCTGGGATTCAAAGCCAGACACTGATTGTCTTTCATTTCACTATACCCACAGGTAAGCTGGGAGAGTATGGGTTGTAGAAGGTACAAATTTAAAGGTGAAAATTTTAAACACCAGGACACAGAATTTTAACTTACTGGTGACATATGCACATGGAGAGAAATATAAAAAAAAAATGTTCAGGCAACTATTTTTGGATGGATTGGAAGTGCATTTGACACTATTGACTTCCTTGAAAAGTTCTTTAGCTTTCAGGGCACTCTTCTGGTTCTCCTTCCATCTCTCTGATGATTCATTTCTTTAGACTCATTTAATACAGCTGCTGCCCCTTCCTCTTCCTCTCTTTGTTCTCTTACTCTGATTTCTGAATGTACTGCTCTTCTGTTCTGGCTTCTCTAACAGTTGTGGCCGTGAAGGTATGGAATTTTTAAGTATCTCAAATAGAGATGTACTTTTTAATCCCCTCAAATGACCCTGATACACATACCCTACCCCAACATACAACACAGCTTCCCTGAGAGCTCAGCTGGTAAAGAATCCACCTGCAATGCAGGAGACCCCAGTTCGATTTCTTGGTCAGGTAGATCCCCTGGAGAAGGGATAGGCTACCCACTCCAGTGTTCTTGGGCTTCTCTTGTGGCTCAGCTGATAAAGAATCCGTCCTGCAATGCAGGAGACCTGGGTTTAATCCCTGGGTTGGGAAGATCCCCTGGAGAAGGGAAAGGCTACCCACTCCAGTATTCTGGCCTGGAGAATTCCATGGACTGTACAGTCTACGGGGTCGCAAAGAGTTGGACATGACTGAGTGACTTTCACTTTCACTTTTCTTCACCCCAACATACAAACAATGTAAGAATAACTAACAAATATGCTGATAACTCTCAAAACTTCATAGACAACTCATCTATTTTCCAACAACCGAATGAACAATTCAAACCTCACATACATAAAGCATATATTGCTGAGTTCTTCTTCTGATATTCCCTATCATCCTTAATGGCATCAGACATCAGCTTTACCCAGTCTATAACCATGAGGCCTTTTCTCATTCGTCTTTTCATTTCAATCCCCTCCTAAATCCAACTGATTCTTCAAGCTTCCATGCCACTGCAATTACTACTTCCTCTGCCAGAACATCCTTGCTCTCGCAGAAAACTCCTACTCACCTTTCAATACACAACACAATTATTTACTTCCCCAGTAAAATTGTTCCTGGCTCCTTCTTTGAGGTCTCACAGAACTGGCGTACTCCTCCAGGCCCAGGACTCACTTGTTTTCTCACGTCCAAGCATAGCACCTGGTACCAGGCAGGCACTCAGTACACTCAAGGTTTATTAAACTATGACCTGAGAAACTTGACCCAGGAAGCTAAATAATTATTGAGGTCATCTAGCCAAGAAACTATAAGAAACCAAAACAATAGTGGTCAACAGAGAGAGGAGGTAAGCCAGAGAGATTAGCAACAGTTTTGATGAGGGGGGGCACACAGCAGCAATAATAGAAAAATTAAAGGATGAAATACACTTTGTTCCCTGTGATGGCTTTCACACCAAATCCAATTTTAATTTATGTGAAAAATATGTGAAAAAATGTTCAAGTTTTTGAGCTTCCTTGGTGGCTCAGTACTAAAGAATCCACCTGCCAATGCAGGAGACACAGGTTCATTCTCTAATCCAGGTAGGTCCCACAAGATGGCAGAGCAACTAAGCCCGTGTGCTGGCAACTATTGAGCCTGTGCTCTAGAAGCCGGGAGCCACAACTACTGAAGCCCATGCACCCGAGAGCCTGTGCCCTGAAGCTAGAGGCCCCATGGCAATGAGAAGCCTGTGCATCACAACTAGAGAGGAGTCCTTGCTTGTTGCAACTAGAGAAAAGCCCACGTAGCAACGAAGACCCAGGCCAACCAAAATAAATAACTAAATACAATTTTTTTTAATGTTCAAGTTTTAAATTTTTCAAATTTCAATCCTAGAGTTAAGAGAATGCTTAGGTAAAATAAGTTTCCTGAGGTCCTCAATGGCAGAATGTTACTAAAAACCAAGCATCCTGACGTTCAAAATTTCTTCCACCTGTAGTACACTGACTCTTTAGATCGGCTTAATGTTCTGAGCTTGAAAACTGAATAATCCAGAAAAAAATATCTAAGCACAAGGAGTTATCAGACAGTTCCCTTGAAAGGGAGATTCATAATAAAATTTAATAATTCCTATCCTTTTGTCCCTTGGCAAATTTACTCAACATCATTTTTTTGGATCTCCTCCTCCCAATTGAAAGCCTTCTCCAAGCTTGTATCTTATAGCACCCTCTTCACTGATTCAACAAATATATATACTTAACTCTTTCTGCACATAATTTAATAATTTAGTTTAACAGGCAAAATAGTAATGTTTTGTGCTTCTGAGTGAGAGCTCTGGAACCAAACCATCAGAGTTTGCTTAACAACATGAGCAAGAATTACTTAACTTTCTCTCTTCCTCAGTTTCCTTATTTGTAAAATGAAGTTGTTGAAGTTTGTTGACAGGTGCCACAAAATCTGATTCCGCTCTCATCTCAGAATAGTACCTGACACAGTGGTGAAGTGTGTGCTCAGCCGTGTCCGACTCTTTGCAGCCCCATGGACTGTAGCCCGCCACGCTCCTCTATCCATAGGATTTCCCAGGCAAGAATACTGGAGTGGGTTGCCATTTCCTACTCCACGGGAATCTTCCTGATCTAGGGATCGAACCCACATCTCTTTCGTTCTCCCTCACTGGTAGGCTGACTCTTTAACACTAGCACCTCCTGGTGCTAGGCACTATGATAATAACTATTGTTATATCATTTATATAGTTTTGATTCTCCTTGAATATTTGTATTTATATTATCTACCATAGCTTAAAATGTCCTTGGTTGGTCGAAGTAGAAGGATACACACACAACCAAAGATTTTGAATGATACCTAGCACGGAATCAAATTCTATAACTAATATAGAAGCAGACCGTCAGTAACCAAGGGGGACACTCCAATCTCCTGACTGTATTCTAGGTGTCATCTTTTATGGGCTATGTTTTCCACTGTCTTTGAGATGACCCACCCTCAAGGATTAATTGTAATGGTCTCATCAAATTACGAGTTTATCTCACCTTGAAATCTCATCAAAAATCAACAAACATGGATTTGAATAGCTTTTCGTGCCTACTGCATACTATGCAGGAAGAATAAAGTGAAGATTTATTTATCCTGAATTCAACTGTAAGAATCCAGGAAATACATTTTTACCTTTCCTAATAAATTAGCTTAAAATATATATATATTCTTCCTCAATGTTCATACCAGCACTATTTACAATAACCAAGACATGGAAGCAACTCAAGTGCCAATCATCAAACAAAAGGATAAAGATGCAGTTTATATATACAGGGGAATATTACTCAGCCATAAAAAGGAAGAAAAGTCTTTCATTTGCAGCAACATGGATAGACCTACAGATTATCATACTAAGTGAAGTAAGTCAGAGAAAGACAAACATCATATGATATCACTTATATGTGGAGTCTAAAAAAATGATACAAATGAACTTATTTACAAAACAGAAATATAGACATAGAAAACAAACTTACAATTACCAAGATGGGGATAAATTGGGAATTTGGGATTAACAGATACATACTCCTATATATAAAAAACAGAAACAAGGGCCTGTATAGCACAAGAGACTATATTCAGTATCTTGCAATAACCTATAAAGGAAAAAAAATTTTTTAAGGAATATATATATATATATAAAACTGGATTATTTTGCTGTACATCTGAAATATTGTAAATAAATTCTATTTCAGATAAAAATAATTTTAATTAATTAATTAAAATTTAAAATAAAATGATATGATATTCTTAAATACTGAGATATTGCTACAGATAAATTCATTTTAAAATATTTCAATTATTCAGAAATCACACTCCTACATATTTAACCAAATGAGTTGAAAACATATATTCACACAAAAATTTACAGTAGCTTTATTCATAATCATCAAACTTGAGAGCAACAAAGATGTCCTTCAATAAGAAACTGATAAACTGTGTGCACTCCATACAATGAAGGGTATCCAGCCATGAAAACACATGGGGAAACTTAATTGTATATAGCTTATTGAAAGAAGCCAGTCTGCAAAGGCTCTATACTGTATGATTCCACCTACATGACATTCTTGAAAAGGAAAAACTATAGAGATAATAAAAAGGTCATGGTAGGTGGGAAGGGGGTTCAGGATGGGGAACACATGTAAATCCAAGGCTGATTCATGTCAGTGTATGGCAAAAACCGCTACAATATTGTAAAGTAATTAGCCTCCAACTAACAAAAAATAAAGGAAAAAAAAAAAAAGTCATGGTTGTCTGGGGTTGTAGAAGGAGGGATAAATAGGTGGAACACAAGGGATTTTTAGGACAGTGAAATTATCTGTACAGTTCAGTGATGGTAAATATATATGACATTATTGACAAAATCAATATGGCATGAATTTTTAAGCACCAGTTTTAAAAGGTTACATTTATGTTTAAGTATTACTGTTTACTTACCTGTATCGTTTACATTTATTTCCAAAATTTAATTTTTCCCATAGGCAACAATCCCAATTTTAGTTCCCTGTTACAAGAATAGACACCAGCTGATTTTCTTTAAAATGTCAACTGTGTGGATATATATAAGCTGAAATATAAGTAAATAAGAAAATTTCCTTTAGTGGCTCTCAAATGCATCTTCATTTGAGATGTCAGCTGCCTGGTTTTTATACATCACTACATTACAGAATCACAAGTAAAGCCAAAAGGGATGGTATGATATAGTATAAGCTATCACTACCATGTAGTCTGCTTATCTAGGAAGTGGCAATTACAAGCGCTATTCTCAAAGGCAAAAACAAAGACTACATCATTAAAGGGTCCACAGGCATTGACCCTTCTTTAAACTTACAGTCTACTATAGTTTTAACATGTCTATATGTCAATGAACTCGTTTTACAGATATTCATTAACTACTGACACTCAACAAAATATGTAGAAAACAATTCAAGGATCATATAGATGGATCCTCCATTCTTTTTTCATTGACATTATTCATCAATGTCAATAAAATAGTCTTTTATTTTTAAGTGCTTTTACTTATGATGCTTGCATTCCTAGATTCTTATTGTCTTCATTTTGTCCCAAAACATTTTTCTTAAAATAGATTTCACATATTCCACTTGCTTTTCTCTCAAGTGACTATAAACCACCTAGGGAAATAAGAGCCACTCTGTTATACTGACAACAAAAGCAGATATAAGATCCCACCCTCAAAATGGCATTTATTGCCCATGTGATTTTTAAAAAGCAATAGAAGAAACATGGTCTCAATTTCAGAAAACTGAGACAAGCAGAAAAACAATAGAAAAGATAAAGAAAAAGAAACAAATAATAGTTCTTCTAGAATTTTTAACTCGTGAACTACCTCAAGTAAACTATGTACTTTGGCATTTAAAAGAGTCATATTCAAAATTCACACGATAAGGCCTTTAAATCTAACTTATTTGTAAAATAATTTCTAAAAGAAGTAATCCTTAATAACTGTTTAAAATTTGAGGGGAAATGTAAAGATTTTCATTGAAGACCATGTTTTTTAATTTGTAATGTCCACAGCAATGTGATTTCCAGGATAACATTCTAGCTGATGATAAAAATGAGAATATGCTTATTCCTACATAGCTCTGCCTTAAACGTATTTGTCACATACATTAATTTATTATCTTCAGACAATATAACTTATCTTTTATCTATTTTACTCTACTCAATTGCCTATACATTTCTAGTAGCTCCCTCTGCTAATTTCTCTTCGTTGAAATGTTAAACATTGTTTATGAGCTCCTTAAAAATCTTCCCCCAAAAATAGCTACATATTATAGTTACACTGATTTTCGTAAGTATTCAATATAATTTTGATTTTGAAAAAGGAAAAACTATTTTAAATGTTTATATAATACTCTACAAAACAGTCTTCAACGAATGTTTTTTTTGGTAAACTATGGTTGCAGTCTTTTACCAGCGTTGTTTGGTTCAGTATAAATGATATGGTAAATTTGCATTCAAATTCATGGAACTTTTCAAATCTGTTTCCCATTTAGCTGACCAGCCAAAAACAATATTTTCATTTGTAAACAGCTGTTTCATAATCAGCTCTTTTGTACTATGTGGAATTCCATAAAAGATAGAAAATTTTATTTAAAATACAGGAACTGCATTAATCCACTGCAAATCATTGATTAGTTTTTGTATACTACCACACAGTTTAACTTATAAGGAAAGATTTTAAGGAAAATTTAATCTTGTGTCCAAATATAACATTACTTTAAACATGAGGTCATCTAAACATCTGTCTCCAATATATCACTGGGGATTTAAATCAAAAGTCTGCTAAACATGTACAATCATTTTGAAAATAAATAACAGGACAAATTTTGTCTTGATTATGATTATCATGCATTTTAAAAGGAAACATTTATTCTAATAAGAAAAGTCTGAACTAATTTAAACTTTATTGACATTAAGTTAAAATAGTTTCATACAAAAGAGATATATTTCATTTATTTGCTGTTTAACAATACTTATATTTTAACTTTTCAACATTATACACTGTTCCTTTGTCTCTTTGTATATTTTTAACTGCAAAATATTCAAGGAAAATTTTCAAGACATAAAATGTTTCCACTCAGTAACTGAAAAACTAATAATATTCTTTCTGAACTTTTCTTCCTTTAGGGCAACTATGAATCCTCAAAAAGGACTAAAATAGGTCTATCCATTTAACTGACTCATGCTTTATACATTAAAATAAAATGAATTTGGCCAATTACAAAAGACAAGGCAAAAAGTTCTCTTCAAAACTTTACAACTAGCTGGAAAAAAAAGGATTATTTTAAAGAGTTTAATTAAAACAAAGTATATACCTTATTGTAGAATTTGTGTCTAGTAAGCATGATTATGTATTTTAATTCAGCAACAGGATTACTTTAAAAACCAGCTATTCAATAAATACTTCAGATGAATTAGCATTAAAAATAAACCAAATGCTTAATCTTCAGAACAGTTTCTGCCAAAACCAAAATGAATGTTAGCACTTGAAAAGCCGGAGAAAGGCAAATTGAAGCATCCCTGAATAATACATTCTTAGAAACGCACTATAGCGTTTCCTTAATGTAGCAGAAATCACTAGAAAAAATTCAGCCACAGGGATGTAAAGGATATTATCATGTCCAGGCTGATCATGCATCTAATAGGCTGTGACAAAATATAACTGTAGAAGGTGGTAGGTATGGATTTTGGAACTCCCACAATTCTTTTCTTCTTCCCGCCTATGTCTCAGAAAAGCTGACAGCTTTCGCCGTGGTAATTTCAGGTCGTGTATTCTACTTTGGTGGACGTGGGCTAAGAACTTTAAAATGAATTTGTGACACTGTGTGTGGAATTCCTTAAAAGCAAGAAGTGTGTCTTACTCACCTTGGATGCCCGTTGCCTACAGCTGCATCAGACTCATACTTACAGCTTGACAATGCTTTGTAAATGCATGAACTAGCTAATGAAAGGAAGACCTGACTAAAAACCAAGAATTTTGCCCTGGGTCAGCTGGAACAGCCTACTATTAATAATAAACTGCCTTAGCTTTCCCACCTATTAAACAAGGCTAATTTTTGACCTGGACCCTCACTGAGGTATTATGAAAACTGAATGAGAACATATATACAAAAGTATTCCCAGAACTAACAGTAGTAAACAAGTATAATTATTATGATGATTCTCAACAATCTATGTGGGTTAAAACTGTATACACAGAGACACAGATATGGAGTGTGAGATAGAGTATTTATTAAAAACAAAGATTTTTTGAAGGTTAAAATTAAAATAATTTGTTTACAAAAATAATGTGATATGTCAAAATATAAACAAATTCACTTTAGAAATGCAGTTTAAAAACTGGGAGCTAAGAAATCCCTCGGGAAAATTTGTCTTGTATCATTTTGTTTAACTTTATAGGATGTTGAAAACTTTATAATTAATGTCTTCTGGATTACCCAGAAATTCAGGCTTTCTTATATAGTTAATACAAATAAGTTTATCCTACATATTAGCCTTCTCATTCAAAAGGTTTAATCCTGTAATAGATGCCTACAGATGTTGATTCAGCATAAGCAATATAAAGTTATAATTCTTCTGTTGCCAGTGGTTTTCTTCAAAATTTAAACAAACACATATTTGACCTAACTGGGAAGTATTTGAATTTATATTCATCTTTGTATTAAAATAGCACAGACTTATCTTTACAATCACTGCTGTTAATCCCATTGTTTTAAAAAACCACTAAAATATAAAAATAATTTTGCCTCACTATAGTTTCTATTTGTATAACTTTCTAACATTTGAACTTTAGGTTCCTACATGTAAGTTTCCTTTTCTTTCTTAGTAGATTTGCTCTAGAATGATATTGCTAGTAAGTGGCTCCTTGAAAAATCACTTTATTTGGCTTTTCCACATTCAGTTACTCAATTCATGCAAAGTACTACGTGTCATTTTTTTTCTAAATCATACTGAATTTTATTTTTCAAAACATTCATATTAGCAAGATTTTCAAACATTCATCTAAGTTCTTTAATATGACACAGTCCCGACTTTCAGGGACCATATTTCTCAATTTTGACTGCACATTGAAATCAGCTGAAAGCAATTTTTTAAATGCTAATAAGTCCTAGTCTCAACCCCCAAAGATGCTGATTTAGTCTATCTGGGTGTGTGGCCCTGGCATCAGGGGCTTTTAAGGTTACCCAGGTGATTCTAATGTGTAATCAAGGCTGAGAATCATTGCTTTGGAAGTTTACAGCCTTGTAGGGGAGAATTACTAATAACAGCAACAAACACATTTATGGGGTGCTTCCTTGTGACAAGCAACAGGCTAAGCTCTTATATGCAATATCTCATTTAACTCACAACAAACTAATGAGAAAAGATTCTGTTACTAATTCCTACTTTATGAATAAGGACATGTAGATTAAAAAGATTAAGAAGCTCTCCCAAGGTTCCACCACTGTTCATTGACTGAGAGAGAACTCAAAGACAGCTCTCCCCAACTCCAAATTCAGAGAGGGAAGTACTATCATTGTAGAAACTAAGTCATAAACCTGATCTTTTAAAGGAGCAAGTCAGAGTACTAGTGAAAAGAAGTGACAGAAGAATTACTTTTGAAGATATAAAAACAGTCAAATTACCAAGATATTGAAAATGTCCATTTTTCTCCTTAGCCTGATTATCAGAATAAACTGCAAATGTTCTCAAAATTGTTGTATTGAAGGGAAAAATGAAAAAATAAAACAAAAAAAAAAAAACCACTCCCAGGCAGTGTCTTGATCTAGCTGCATACCTCTAGTTGTCATGGACACGAGAAGGAACAATGAAATCATTATTTGACTATTATTTTTCAGTTGCTAGTCAGCATATGATTTCGTCCGTAAACTGCATCTCTGTACTCCCTACGGATCAGGGGAGCTGTCCCTCCTGGTAGTGACAGAATAACCACAAACAAAACAATCCTTCTCAGGGGAAAGCCATCTTTATCTGTCAGTATTAGTCAGTTGAGAAACAGAGCTGCAGGCAGCTGAAAAAACAGTTTGACTGTTTTAAGTTTACAGGTGGCCTTATAATGGAAAGTTTTACACGCTGAAATTCCTTTTTCAAGTTAAAAAAGTGTGGATATAAAGGGACAAAATTTGGCAGTGTTTTAATGCAAAGCTTCTAACCAGCTTGCAAAAGCAGAATATCAAATTTTAGTGAAGCTTGGTGAACCAAGCCCCGGCCTTCTGGTAAATGGATTCAGTTCACGGTTAGTGTTTATGGTGTTAGCCACTCACTCATGTCTGACTCTGCAACTCCATGGCCTGTGGCCCACCAGGCTCTGCCGTCCATGGAACTCATCAGGCCAAACACTGGAGTGGGTTGCCGTTCCCTTCTCCAGGGGATCTTCCTAACCCAGGAATTGAACCTGGGTCTCCCGTATAGCAGGCCATCTGAGCCACCTGAGCCACCAGGGAAGCCCTCACTTAATAACTGTTACCACCCTTTCTACGCCACACACTCCTCATGGTTAAAGTCAGATCAGACACATGTACCTGTTATCACAGGGCCTGGTATATATGAGACACTTAAGAGATGTTTTCTGAATGAATTCATGGACATTGGGGAGAACTAATTCAAAAACTACTTTTAAATAGCAGACTATAGACACAGTGAATAATAATAATATCAGTGGGTAAATAAATGAACAGCTGTTTAAAGTCCAGCTAGAAAGTATTCTGATGTGTATGTTTATTTGCCTCTGGGTGTGTGTGTGTGTTTATGTGTTGTTTTTTGGGGGAGACAAAGTTGAAAAGAGAAGGCATTTGAGTAAATAATTCCATAACCATTAGTATTAAGGATCAGAAACTGGGGATTCTATGAAAGGCACCATCTATACTTTCTCCATCATGTGTAGAAGCAGATGGGGTGGGTTTATTTTACAGGTGGCTCAAAACACTTTGCCTGCTTGGCTTATCATAAGTTAAATGTTTTCTGGGGCAAAGGCACAGTATGGAGACTATCCCATGGTACAAAGCACAGTTAATTAAACTTAGCTACTAGAATAAAATTTTCCTAGAATAAAATCAGGGTTTTAAAAAGTCAGATAAGGCCACCATTGATGAGTTAGAAAATACAGGGGAATTTGATGGGAAGCCCTGGACAGGCCCTGAGTGAGTACACTGAACCTTGGAGTTAAGGGACTGGAAAAAAACACAGAAACTAATGAGAAAAGAACCATTAATTACAAACTTGGACAATAATGTTTCCTGGGAAAATGACTAACAGAACCTAATTAACCTATAAATCAGAAGTTGGAAGTTGTCGATCTGGTGGTCTCTTTATCACTGGTGGGATATGGAAATAACTACATTAAAGACAAGGTCTTTATTACTTGTCTTGATTAGTAATGCTTGACAGAATTTATTCCAAACGTTACTATACAACTCAGATGCCAAAGTTTTTATGAATGATAAATATAATAGAATAACTACAAAAATATAAATGCCTTTCTCTTACAAAAAAATAAGTCTTGGGATAAGGGAATAACCCAAGCTATTTGATAAGGAGACCACTGGATTATGAATTGAGAATAATCACTCCTCTACGCCCAGGGGGTCGCAAAGAGTCGGACATGACTGAGCAACTGAACTGAACTGAACTGAAGGCCCCACTATGGAATACTAGAAAAAAGACTTCCAGAAGCAACCTAATGACTCCATCTGGGGAATAAAAAGACCACTTCATCTGATGAAAAATAGGATTATGTTAATGATATCCAGGTTTGAGACCAAAACTCTATCCCCCCAAATCAGTAGAGTTAAGCAAAATATGATTAGGTTTCTAAAAGGTAAACAGAAAAATAGAGTTTACATTATAAATTGTAGAACAGAATTATAGTTAGCATATATTCATATAATGTGCCACTCACCTATGAAGATTTTCTAAAATGTTTAGAATATACCTAAATACTTCCATGTATTCCCTCTCCATTAATAACTACACTTACAGAGTGCTTACTTGGTGCTAGGTACATGTATAAGCACTTGACAAGGATCAGCCCATCTGACCCTTCCAACAGCCTTATGAAGTATTGCAACGGCTCTGTATTTTATGGATAAAGCACAGACATGTTAAACTGCCTGCCCGCAGTAACACATCTAGTGAGCATGTGAATTGGGATCTAATGCCAGGTGTAACGCATCAGAACCCCCGCAGGACACTACCTTCCAGTACTACCTTTACTCTCTTCATGAGGTAAAGTTCATACACCTTAAAACAGATGCCTCTTGATGGTGTCCTACTTTCTTCTTTTTGTTGACCTCCGTTTGTACCTCCCATGGTGTACTGAAAAGTTTGCCATCTATGTAATCAGTTTTGGAAAATGAGATAATTTCAAAACAAAGCCCCAACAACAAAAGTGAGGCAGATGAATGTTTCCATATATTTTTTTTTCCAAATATATATGTCATAAACACACACACACACAAATGTGTTAAATAACTCTTTGGGACACCAGAGTATAAACTTAATAGACCAGAAGAGAAAATTAAGATTAGTTTGCTCTGACCCCACTGAAGAAATCCCCTGTCATGTGACCCCATGCATCTCTCTGTGTCGACAAATCATGTGGGAGTAACCCACCGGTTCCTGAGGGTGTTACTGGTGTGGGACAAGTAGGAAGACGACTGACTGGAAAAACACAACCAACACAGCAGCCCTTGAGCTTAGAAAATAAACTAACCTCCAAAAAGTAAATAACTCAACAGTCAGACAGTCTACACTTGTTACAGTCATTCCTGGGAAACCAGGTATTGGGAAGAAGCCAGTCTGCATCTATGCACAGTCAAGATCCAGGAAGACACATACCCCAGAATCAATGGGACTTACAGTATTGAGGATTAAAGTCCCTCCCAGATTGACTCCCACTTACAGCAATCAGGGCAGGAACACTAAGCCTCCTTGGATTTCCTTTTTCTTCCTTTGCAGCTGTTAGAAATAAAACGGAACAGTGCACCTTAGGTAGTGCATGGTTCCTGGGGTAATGTCTCACTTTGGTGGCAGGAGAGCAGCAATGATTTCTCTCACCATCAGTGACGTGTATTGGGCCTGGCAGGAACTCAACCAACTCCGTCAGGTCGTTAAGTAGTAATATAAACTCTAGCATCTTGATGACACGTTTAGAATTTTTCAAATTAACATTCAAAATTGAAAACCAAAATAAATGTGACATTCATTCATTCAGTCATCTATTCATTCAACAAATGTTCACTGAGTATCTATCCTGTACCAGATTTTATTTTAGGCCCTGGGGATACAGCAGGATACCAAACAGTCAAGATTCTTATCTTCAGGGAGCTTATTGTTTTCTGAGAGAAATAAGAGCATGTTTTAATACGTCATTGTTCTACATGGTTTATCTAATGATTAATATTATAAATTCTTACATTTAAATAAAAAATAAATACGTCAATGTTACTTGCTGCTGCTGCTGCTGCTGCTAAGTCACTTCAGTCGTGTCCGACTCTGTGCGACTCCACAGACGGCAGCCCACCAGCCTCCGCCGTCCCTGGGATTCTCTAGGCAAGAACACTGGAGTGGGTTGCCATTTCCTTCTCCATTGCATGAAAATGAAAAGTAAAAGTGAAGTCGCTCAGTCATCTCCGACTCTCAGCGACCCCACGGCCTGCAGCCTACCAGGCTCCTCTGCCCATGGGATTTTCCAGGCAAGAGTACTGGAGTGGGGTGCCATCGCTTTTTCCGGTCAATGTTACTTACAGATCAATAAAATATAAAGGATATTTTCTTTTAATTTAATATATGGCTATCTTCCCAGCTATGTAATGTTAATAAAACATATATTAAAAGTGTGATTTCCTCATGTTCATTCAAATCAAGCATACATAAATTCATATAGACTGCACTACTGCTGCTGCTGCTAAGTCGCTTCAGTCGTGTCCAACTCTGTGCGACCCCATAGTCGGCAGCCCACCAGGCTCCCCCATCCCTGGGATTCTCCAGGCAAGAATACTGGAGTGGGTTGCCATTTCCTTCTCCAACAGACTGCACAAATCATAACAAAAAATGCGGACATTTTCCAATGCAGAAAAAGCGAATTTCCTAACAACCTATGCATACTAATGACCACAGCAACACTTACTTTACTCCAACCTTGAAGCTTCCTGTACTATAGTTCTTCGGTTTGCGCTTTCTCTTTGGTCCTCCCCTGCTATCCAACTACTCAAAATCCATTTATCCATCCATTTATTTATTGCACAAATATGTCCAGAAACAAATGAAGTGAGAACCTCTAGGATCCACTTGCCCTTGTTCTTTAGGATCAGAGTTTCTCAGAAGATGAAAAAGATCTAAGGTCTTCTTTTTTTTTTTTTTTTGAGATTCTCAGTTTACTTTATTAAAAAGTAAAGAAATGGCAACTAACAGAGTTATTAAGATATAGCTGATCTTAAATGCTTAAATTTCACAGAGTAAAGCTCTTAAAAAACACAATTGCAATGACAGAAGCAATGACTTCATGTCTAGTTTATTTGAAAGAAATGCCAAAGGTTTTTGACATTACAAGGTCCTCTGTGAACTTGAAACTGCCTTCCAAGGGCCCTCCTTATCCTGCTGGCACATTTCTGTCTCATTGTTAAGAAGAGGCCACCAGGCTGTCTCCACCTATGACGGTCTTATTTTCATTCCCCAGTGCGTATGGCCCTTGGACCTCAGAAGGGCACAGGATCCTGTATTTGGGCTTAAAAGTCCTAAATATCCTAGGGCTCAGGGCTCCTGATGGTGATATCTCACTCCTATTACAGGTTTAAAAGAAGGATTTTTGCGGCCCACCTACAAATTTCATACCATTGTTCTAGAAGGAAATGCACCTTATTGCGAAAAATTAACTTAAAACTACAAATTTTTGAAATATGACCTACACACTTAGAGAATTACATGAAATTCTATATTTTCTCAAACATGGTAACTGCATTTCTTCTCTTCTTGCCTATTTATCTTACATGTTCTTCCCATACATGGTAACTGTCTTTTTTTTTAACTTGCCCATGAAAAAACTTGCCATTCAAACTTGCCATCCATTTATAACTTATGTAAATAATGGAAAATAACAGACCTCCTTTTTGAGTTTACAAGGTAAAATATTTCTGTATATAGCTACACACAAGCGGCAAGTATACAACTTATACAGATTAAATGTCAAATATGCCATTATAGAAAGCAAATCATACTGTTCACATAGGACTATTATCAATTAGACACTTTTGAGAAAAAAAGTAAGTTTATTTTCAGTGCTGTCCTGACAAACTATCACTCCTATAAAGATCATTCCCTCCACCACTGGGAAAACAAAAGATACCACGAAAAAATTCAAATCACTTGGCTTCTAAACTAAAAGGTCTTTTTCTTGTAGGGGGGTTGCTGTGCTGAACATGGTCTGTGCGGATCTTAGTTCCCTGACCAGGGGTCAAACCCATACCCCCTGCGGTGGAAGGGCGGTGTCTTAACCACTGGACCACCAAGGAAGTCCCTAAAAGGTCTTTACTTTACCTCCTCCACACTGAGGGCTGCTTAGGACACAAGGGGCACAAAAGCAAAATAGATCTCAGCAGAAATGTACTGCTTTGTGGCAAATGCAATTTAAAGCAAAACAGATTTACTGAGTGGTTACTATATGCTAACCACTGTGCAGGGCCTAGAGATATAAAATCAGTAAGACTTGTATGTATGTGTCCCTGTGACACATATACAGGGACCCATATATAGACCCTAGGGTCTCTGTGCGACCCTTTGGACTTTAGCCCATCAGGCTCCTCTGTCCACGAGATTTTTCAGGCAAGAATCCAGGAGTATGTTGCCATTTCCACCTCCAGGGGACCGTCCCCACCAAGGGATCGAACTTGCATCTCTAGTGTCTCCTGCATTTCGGACAGATTCTTTATGCGCAAGTAAGACTTGGTCTCTACTTAAAAGGTGCTTCATAAGACTTAAAAAAACAAGACACAGATCCAGTGTAATATTTTAAATTAATCACACACAAAAACTAAAGTAATCATGAAAAACATCTATGTAGGGTGAAACATAATACTATATAATATATAAACATACCAATGAAAACATTAAAAATACAGATACTACTGGATAATGACTATTTAAAAACCCAATGTTGAATGGAAAGATGATACATTTTTAGATTACAGAATATATAAATCCAGCAAGGGTCACTAGACATCATTACCACTGCCCGCCTCCCCACCGCACCCCCCACCACCCATTTTATACTTAGGTGCCAGTAGCTCTACTTTTCATTCCTTTCTTTCCCTTCTTTGCTTCTCTATTGGCCTTCTAATCTCCAGTATATGTGTGCTTGAAAGACTAGAAGGTATAGGCCAATGCAGATCTTCATGAAAACATGAAGGAAACAAAAGTTTTATTTCCTGATGCAGCATCAGGCAAACATGAGACTATGTTTCACTGCAAAAGGAAGTTGCTGATATGCCCCTACAATTTTTATATCATGTTCCTACTTTCAACTTAAAAGAATATAAAATAAATGTAATGAAAACTTGCTCAATCAAAAAACAAAAAAAAAAACTAGTCTTTAGTACTTCTTATATCAATTTACTTTAAATATTCACCTTCTTCATTATTTTCCTAAAATTTTATAGCTGTATACATTTCTCATTAAAAAATAATTTGAGTCATCATTTTAGAAACAACTTATAGGACATGGGAAAGTGATACTGCCATCTTGTGGTTAAAGATTCATTTACCGCAACAAAGACTTAATGGTATTTCCCACTAACTCCACAACACATTATGTATTAATCTAAAGAAAAATAATTTCCTGTTTGGATGTTATCTTTAAGAAAAATATACTTTTCATACATCTCTCTCACTTTCTTATGTTAAATTCCACTAGGTTAAAACAAGAAATGGCATTTTGAGTGGCAGCCTCAGATAAATAAAAAGAACTGTGCATTTGGCCCTCTAGATCCTACTCACAGTAGCTGATCATTTACTTTCAGTGTAACACACTCTAACCCTAAGAATTTAGAGAAACAAAAATATGGAATCTAGGAGCACTGTTTTCACAAAGTAATCTTCAAGACCTACAAGCAACTAATGTGATATTTATGCTAAGCTTATAAATAATTTTTATTTGACCTAGGACCCTAAATTCAAAAGCACTACAGATAAAATAAACAAATAGCAATAGAAATACTTTCTCCCATCCCTCTTATATATGGTAGTGGTGATTTAGTCACTAAATTGTATCCAACTCTTGCGATCTCATGGACTGTAGCCCACCAGCCTCCTCTGTCAATGGGGTTTCCCAGGCAAGAACACAGGAATTTACTTATGTATAGCAACCTATTTTTCCATATATAGCTAAGAATTATACTTAAATGGAAAAATTAATTCTAAAAGTACAATCCTCTATATTTTTCAAGTGTGTATTCTTCTGTAATCTATGCAAGATACTTGTTGCAAGTGTTTTACAATGGTGGAATCTAACTGAAAATCAGAACACTTCTACATCTAACTCTTGTCATCAGAAAGTTTTCCTTTTTTTTTTTTTTTCCCTTTTTGAGCAAATCACCAAAATTATAGGAAGACAGCACCATCTATAGGTCTGCCCAGGTACAGAATAAAGTTATTAGATGTTACTACCCACTGTGATGGGCTTCCCTGGTGGCTCAGGTGGTAAAGCGTCTGCCTGGAATGCGGGACACCCAGGTTCGACCCCTGGGTTGGGAAGATCCCCTGGAGAAGGAAATGGCAACCCACTCCAGTACTCTTACTTGGAAAATTCCATGGACTGAGGAGCCTGGTAGGCTACAGTCCATGGGGTCACTAAGAGTCGGACACGACTGAGCAACTTCACTTTCACTTTCACCCACTGTGATACAGTAGCCAACCAAACATACTACCCCAGCAGGAAGTTCCAAAATAACCCTGTTTATTCTTGACACTCTCCAAAGCGTTTTACTCTATCTCTACAACCATCTTCCAGGATAATAATTGTAATAATCACAAAAACAGTCACAACAAGAACTAAAACCAAAGTTTCCCATAATTGCATTATTTTGATTTTGATAGACTTGATTCATAAATAGGTAAGTTTTCAAGAAATATTAGGGCATTGGCATTTTCCTCTCCCTTTCTCTCTTTCTCTCTCTCTCTCTCACACTCACACAAACACACAAACACACACACACATACTCACACACACACAAAATGTAAAACTTTGTGCTTACAATTCTATTTTAGGTGTCATTGAATCCTATTGAAACACATATTTCATTATTCTTTCTCCCAAGTTACATCTTCTCCTTACAATAGTCCATTCCAGTTTCTACAGACATTCAACTAAATTTACCATTGTGTCTAACCTAAAGCTACCAGACTCATACAAATGAAAAGGCTCAAGATAAATCAATGTTTTAGGCAACTTAAATATCCTCCTTCACAGATAAGCTTGTCTAGTCGGCTCTGGGGTTGCTCTCACTCCAGTGAGTCATTCTAGAGCCTAAGGTGATTTATAAGGGTTGAATAAATGATAACCTGAGTACCGAGGCTCAGCTCATTCTTAATCATTACTGGCAGAAATGATGTAGCCCCAAAGATGCTGAGCCCCCTGTGGGTAATATGGAGAATTTCATACAATTGGTGGGGCTGGCACTTAAAGATCTAGCAAAAACAAGAAATGGCCGGTTGCACCAAAGGTGGACTCTGTTTGTTCATCAATATTCAACCTACAGTATTTAATCCAACCGGATTAAAAGAGGGCTGAAGAAGGCAGTACTCTGTATGGGGCTGATAACCTGATATCTCATTCTGCATATTACAAGGCAGGGTGGGGTAGTGGGTAGGAGTATAAGCTCTGAAAGCAAAGAGAACAGCTTGAGCCTGGGCTCTGTCACTGGTCTTAAGCAAGTTACTTAATTTCTCTAAGCTTTATTTTCCTCATCCTCAAGAAGCTACAGATTAATACTGATGATTTAAGCAAAGTAAGGATTTTAAGTAAAGCATTGATATATTAAATAGTATACACATAGTAGGCATTCAGGAGCATTGAAGATGTATCTTAGCATTTCCTGTTTGTCTTATTATAATTATTGACTAGATAATTATGCAGGATCCACCCAACTCAAACAAATACCCAGAGAAGCTCATTTGCAACTTCTTAACAAACAGAATGAATGAGAAAAACTGGACTCAAAATAAGGATGGACACGGCTATATAACAAAGGGAAAATGGTATTTGAGGCTCTAATGTCAGTTTCAAATTTTAGCTCCAAAATTTTTTAAATCATTAGAATCCACATGACTCTTGATTTCCACATTATTTTTTACTGGATAATTTAGAAATTTAAGTCTTCAGGGCACAGAGAAGTTAGAAATACAGATCAGAGAGTTACCTGCACCTGGATAGTACAGAAGCCAAAGAGCAAGGACACAGCAGAGTGGGAATGGGTAGAGAACTCGGACCCTGCAGAACATCAATTCTCTGAGGAAACAGAAAGAAGAGAGAAGAACCAGCAATTCTTTGTTGCTGGTGCACAAGTCATCACGGTACACAAGTGATCATGTATGGAGAAGGGGGTGAAAATCAATAGCAGAGACAACTTTAAAGAGAAAAATTGGTTACAGGTGTGAAATCCCACCAAGATTAGGTAAAATTAGGAATGAAAGTCAGTAGTTAACAGTTCCAGCAAAAAGGTAAATGCAGATATGCCAGCTATACTGGGTAGTCAAAACTGAGTGAGGAACTTTTCACAAAAGTTGACAATGAAAGGAAGAAAAATACAGGACCATAGCTTGAATTTGAGAAACGCAATATGAAGAGAAAAATACAATCGATTGTTTGTTGTGACTTGAACTGTGTCGCCACCCCCCTCCCCGAAAAGATATGTTCAAATCCTAACCCCTAGTACCTGAGAATGTGACCTTATTTGGAAATAGCATCTTTGCAAACATAATCAAGTTAAAATGAGGTCATAATGGAATGTAGTGGGCCACAATCCAATGAGTGGTGTTCTTATAACAAGAGGGAAATTTGGATACAGACACTCAGGCAAACAGGGAGAAAGCGATGTGACAACAGTCAAAGAGCACAAGGATTGTGGGCAACTGCCAGAAGCTGGGTGAAAGGCAGACAGCAGACTCTCTCTCAGATTCCCTGCCCACACTTTGATTTCAGACTTCTAACCTCCAGAACCACGAGACCATGAATTGCTGGTGTTTTGAGCCACCCAGTGGGTGGTACATTGTTCAGACCACTAGCAAACTAATAAACAAAAACTATTGATAACAATCAAAAGATACAGACCTACTAGAGTATCTGCCATTGCTGTTGTTTAGTCTCTAAGTTGTGTCCAACTCTTTGCAACCCTATGGACTGTAGCCCACCAGGCTCCTCTGTCCAAGGAATTTCCCAGGCAAGAATATTTATAAGCTGTATAAATCATGATCACATAACTAACACAAACATAATAGTTTAAAAGCAAAAGAAAACTGGTAAGAAAAAAAAAAAGAGTTAAAATCTAGAACAATTATAAAGAATCCTGTAGAAGTCCCTTAACCTGGTTTCACACATTGCCATTTCCAGATACCGCACACTTCAATCATAAAGGTGTTTGAAAATGATTGGTGCATCTCTTTTCAGTTTGGGGTCCTGAAACGAAAGATAACACATAAATTTTAAAAGTGATCACGGGGACTTCCCTGGTGGTGCAGAGGATAAGAATCTGGGCACACGGGTTCCATGCCTGGTCTGGGAAGATTCCACAAGCTGTGGAGCAACTAAGCCCCTACGCCACAACTACTGAGCCTGTGCTCAGAAGCCCTCGAGCCGTAACTATTGAGCCCTCGAGCCACAACTAGAAGCCCTCCCACCTAGAGCCTGCGCTCAACAAGAGAAGCCATCACAGTAAGAAGCCCTAGAGAATGCCCCTAGAGAGCAGCCAACTACAGAGAGTTGCAAACTAGAGAGTGGCCCCCATTTGCCATAACTAGATAAAGCCCATCCAAAGCAATGAGGACCCAACACAGACAAAAATAAAATAAATAAATAAAAATTAAAAGTGATCATGGGCCTCTCAGCCAAAAAAAAAAAGGTGGCAGAGAGTGCAGACCTGAATGTTTTTACGTCATTTATCAAACGACTACTATCAAATAAAATATTGTTGAAGGAAAATATTGTTGCCATATCAGTTGTCTGATTATTAGAATCCCAGAACACTTATCTTTCTTCAGAGTAGGACCCTAAGAATAATATTCTATGGCTTGGGCTTCTGATATCTATTATTAATACAGTCAACAAACATTTCTGAGCACCGACGGTACTATACCTAAAAGGCAGCTTCTCAATGGTCTGAGACGCTGTAGTCAAGACAGTGGTGGGACACAGGGCCAGAGGTAGGGAGGTGAGGAAGGCCTGGTTTAACAAAGTGTATCTAAAATGTGTAAAGTTGTTTTATGTTCTTACATCACTTGTGCCCACATACGATACTTATAGTTTTTAAAACATGTTTCAGTGAAGGACAGTAAAATAAACCCTCTGAAATGTCCCATGTAATTCATATTTTATTGGCTCTTAAATTCATATTTTTGAGAACTAGATTTTCTTAGAGACAGACTATAATTCAATTAAAGCATATCCTTTAAAGGTATTTCATAATTAATTTGAGCAATAGAGTTGCTTCCTCCTATGTGGTTGAAATAAGGGGAATTTTTCCCCCCTAATTACCCATATAATGGGTTCCAGCCTCCCTTTGATGTGTCATAAAGGCTCACCTGTTTCACTACAACCTGCTATTTATTATCAAGCAAATGCAGTTTGCCAAATCCTGAATTTCCAAAGGTGTCATTTATCCAAATCACATGTGTATCCCCTTTGCACCCATGCTGAAAAAGAATTCTCCTTGATCAAAATTTTAACCTTGATTACCCCCCCAGTGCATCAGCCCTTTTATTACCAAGTCCAAATTAAAATCCAGAGAACTACTAGTATACACACTGCCTATTAAGGCATTTCTTTTAACTGTATTTTAACTGATTGGGGTTAGGGTAAGAAAAGGCAGAAATCTTGTGAAAACGGAGATATGTAAGGTATATAAGAGAGGAGTTTTGAAAATAATATTTGAAATTATTCTACCTTTTTAGTGACCTTTTTGGGTTGAAAGCCTTGAACTCTCTCCCATCAATATAAAGTACATTTTACATATACTCTCAATAGTTTATCTCCCAGGAGCCGATTTATGAATCCCAGGTTTCTCTCCTCCAGAAAAAGTCTCTCATTTCATTTCCTCATTTGATCCCTTGAAGATGATTAATGAGATGAACTATACAAAGTTGTTGAACTGTGTTTAGTGCAAAACTGGAAAACTTATTTCTGAGATACTTTGACTAAAGAATTTGACTCAAACATCGCCAGCACGATGAACAAAATAAAAACAGTGATTGAAGCTGTGGTAGGATGTTTGCTTACAAGATACAGAGGACTAGGATGGTGCTGCAGAGGAAGAAACAACAGCCTGGAAATTTGGGGAAATAAATCAGGGTTCTGCCAGCACGGTGATCGTGTAAAAGACAGATGGAGGAGACACGCTTTAAGAAGAATTCGGAGTGAGACCTGCAGACGTCAAGGAATATGAGTGTCAAATTTGGGGAGGCAGGAGGAGAATGGTCCTAGTGATGTCACCATGAAGAAAATTCAGTGTGGACAGGATCTAGGTGTGCCCTTGGTGGGGAGCCTGACAGGTCTGCGCAAGAGCAGGGTTTCTCAGGGAGCCAGGGGACTTCGTTAGAGACCCAGGAGAATTGTAAAGCTGAATGCCAGAGCCCTATGAGAACTTGGGTAGAATACCCATTTGAGGGGGCCTAAAAAGCACCCACATGACATGGGAAATAAAAACTGAAGGAGTCTTTTGGGCCTAGGAAAGAGAACAACAGTCTCAAAGGCCCCTTGCTGAATCATCTAACTTGGGAGAAACCAAAGTATAACTTTAGTTCCACCCTGATGCTCCAGGCCGGTTGCATCTATCTGGGACTTATCACCCCTTGTCCGGAAACCTACCACCCCCTACATCCGCCCAGAAGACTTATCACCCCCTGCCCAACTACAAATGTCATCTCAACAAAAGAATACTCAAAATATCCCGCCTGATTGACGTTTTCCTTATCGCTTCCACAAACCTCCCTGTAAGTATGAAGCCTCCCTGATCCCTTCTGCCCTCAGCCTGGTCATTAGGCCGACTGTCGCCCCTCCTTGCCTGAATAAAGGTAACCTACTTCTGTTGAGGTTGTCTTTCCTTTTCTGCCTCGCCCGAACTATGCCTTACAAAAACCCCATAAGCTTTGCAAACACATGGAAGCACCCACATGGGTCACTAGGGAGAATGGGAAGGTCTGAGATGGAACCATGCTCCTGGCTTCAAAGAAGAGATAAAAGGGAAACTTCCCAGAGCCACACTGGGAGCAAACCCATGGAATGATGTGGGCCCCAAGGGACTGGGCTCATCTCTGCTCTAGGATACACAGATTATGAATCAGACCACAGGCTAGATTTCAGCTCCCACTTGCTCAAATGGACAGAGCCCTTTTTCAGTCCACAATCTGCCCTACTGCACATAGAGGCCCTAAATGTAATGAGAATTTTCTTTTCACTAAATGATAATCTTGTGCCTGTACTCATGGAATTATTTAGAGAAAGCAAGATATTATGATGCAGCAGAAAGACTATAAGGATTGAATCTGTAGATAAAAATTGTTTCAAGGGATGTAAACTAATAAAAGATAGATAATAAAGGATAGTAGACTTGATCTCTCCAACTTCTAAAAATATCTGCCAGTGAGAATAGTATTTTCCTAGTTCTTCTCTTATCCTATTCCTTTAAAAATGATTGCATGCTTGTGCAACCACAGGCAAGTGAATTATGCCCTCTGGGTATGTTTCTTCATTCTGAAGGTGTGGTGAGGATTTAAAATGTTGATACTTGTAAAGCTTCGCACTGGGCGTGGCCCTTGTATTTATTCCAGAAATGTTAGCTATTTTTATTACTTGTATCATTCAATGCTAATGAGAATGTTAAAACTGGATGTGGCTTCAAGGCCATCTGGGAGCATTTATGCAGAAAATGGTTTTCAAGTCAGGCCTTGAAAAGTGGCAGAATTTCAATAGGTAGAGAAAATTAGGGAAAGACATTCCAGGCATTGGGAATAAAGGTGCAAAGGTATAGGCAGCATTCAAGTATGGTGAGCAGATCTACTGAGCAGAAACCAAATGGAACGTACGGCAGAGGACAGGAAAATAAGACTGAAAGCTAAACTGGCAGCACACAAGTAAGGAGTACAGAACTTATTCTTCTCTCTATGGTCAGCATGAAAGCCAAGAAAGATTTAACTTGCAACCTACTTCAATCTGGCTACAACTCTATGGAATCTCTTTTCTCAACTCTTCTAAACCAGTGCTTCTAAAACCTTAAAGAATAAACTAGTGACTTGAGGACTTTCCTAAAACTCAGGTTCTGATATGGTATGTCTGCAATAAGCTTAGCCTGAGGTCCTACATTTTTAACATGCTTCCAAGGACTACCAGGCTCCTTCTTCCTGCTCATCCATGGATCACACTTTGAATACTAATCCAGTGGCCTCTTCTCCATCTCATCCTTAACCCCTCTGAAGTGTAAGCCTTGCTGATCTTCCTGAAGCTATCATCACTGGCTTATATTCACTCACCTGAATTTTAGGCTATTACTTGAAGCTGAGAAGGCAAACTAGGAGCCTGCTTTGTGCATGCTGTCTTAAGCACAGCTTTCATCATGTAAAACAAAGTTGCCATTGGTAACAATATAATAGCTATAGCTACAAACTCAAGACAAGTCTTTAGATATGTATTATCCAAGCAACTACCAGTACATCATTTGGTCTTTTAAATGCAAATATTACAAACATCTTTTAACAAAAGACACACATATATCGTTACAAAAGACACCAATTGCCCATCTCATGATGTGTTTCAACTTCTTTGTAAAATAATTTGCCCTGAGATCCTCACCCCTCCCAGTGGGGATTGGCTACAACTGATTGGTACAGAGGTGGGCCTCTGACCAGTACTGGATTATTTTGAGTCTCACCCCAGCATCATACACTGGAATTGAAAAAAAACAAGTCGGTCTTCTGTTTTCCTGGTGGCTCAGTAGTAAAGCAACCGCCTGCAATGCAGAAGACCCAAGAGACACAGATTCGATCCCTGGGTAGGGAAGATCCTCTGGAGGAGGGCATGGCAACCAACTCCTGTATCCTTGCCTGGAGAATCCCATGGACAGAGGAGCCTGGCGGGCTACAGTCCATGGGGTCGCAAAGAGCTGGACACAACTGAAGCGACTGAGCATGCACAAATGTAGGTATGAATCACTAGTCCCAGGTTAGGATGTTCACCAATGAACTATATTTCCCTCCTGGGTCAGCTGAGTTTTATTTAATAAGGGTTGTGGACTCCAAATCAACCAAATCAAGGACAGTTGACAGTCTTGGACATTGTGGAATTTGACCAAAATGGCGAGTAAATTGGTGCAAATTCATTATCACTACCGGGAACAAATAAAAAGTAGAAAGTGGGGGCACTGACAACATAATGAATAGACACAGCACAATTATATATAAGAAATGAATTCCTTGATTGCCATATTAATGAAATGTCATAGTTAGAAAAGTGTAGATTGTAAGTAATACATCAGCTTGTGGTCCTCCTAGATGCAAGGAACTTGTGCCAGGATGATAAATAGTCATAATTTGTAACAGTCCCTTATACAAAGTTCAAATTTGTTTGAAAATCAAATTTGCTAGTCAAAGGTAGACATTAAACATTCAGTCATCTTAATATGATTTACTAGCATTACCATAATTTTTTAAGGGGTATTTACATTTTAAAAAATGTTTTGGGACTGCCCTGGTGGTCCAGTGGCTAAGACTTGGTGCTCCCAATGCAGGGAGCGCAAGTCCCATGCCTGGTCAGGGAATTAGGTTTCACTTGCTGCAACTAATGAACTCCCTTGCTACAAGAAAGATTAAAGATTTGAATGCTGCAGCTAAGACCCAGAGCAGCTAAATAAATAAATAAGTACATTTAAAAAAATGTTTTTATGGTGATGAGTCAATTACAGTAATTATTCTATATATTTGTAATAAAATATATCACAATTTGTAAGATTAAATTTTCAATCAATTCATAATTTATATTTTAAAATACCTTTAAAATACATTCACATAATGTAACTCCTGTGTTAGTAACTTTCTCTTAGTCACACTTAGTAATTATTTCCATGATTAGTTATAACAGATTTATTCCTAAAGATTCTTCCCTACAGCATAACTCTCCATAAATTACTGTGAGCCTATTATATCAAAGGTGTTTATATGCGTCAACATTTTCATTTAATTTTAATATGCTTATTAAGGCAGGAATAGCTGCAAGCAAGAAACAGGATGCAATAAGAAAACCTGTGGAGTCCCGAGGCACATACTTTTACGAGGGAGGTAGAAATATGTAGCATCTGAGTTAGCTGAGGAAAAAAAGAGGCTATAATGAATAGCACAACTAAGTCTAACGCAAACTGGATCATTTCAAATAGAATAGCCAGCCAGGCTATAAGACCTCCTCAAAGTGGCAGGCCTCGGGACTGCTGCCTACCTTGCTTTCCAGGCTAGGAACACAGAAGGCGGGGAACTCGAGAGCGGCCGCCGCAGGCGCCGCGGCGACTGGACCTGGGACACCCGGGGCCCGCCGCCTGATCCCGGCTTTCTTTACTCTCGCGGGCTCGGGCTAGTCAGGCTCTGAACCCCGAGCGCGGAAGGCAGAGGAAGAAGGCAAGACCTATGGTGGGGAGACTTTTCGGAGAAAGGTTTTCGGAACACGCGAAAGGAAAGGCTACTAGCCCCCGGCGGGGCGGGGCGGCCTTACCAGCAGAGCCACCGGCTAGGATCTGCCGAGAAGCCTCGTTCACGAAGCCGACAGAGGGCTTGGCGGACATCTTCGCAAGACAGTGGACCACGGCGTGGGCTGAGATGCCGGGGCGAGCTCGCCTGCCTCGATGCCGGCCTGCGGAGCCTCTCCGGAGCAAGAGAGCCGGGGCTGTGTTGCTTCTTGGGCCGAGTGGCTCCCTGGGGGGCGGCAATCCGACGACTGCTCGGAGGCGGCGGGCGGTTTGGACCACAGATTAGCAGTGTGATCTCCGGCGGGTTGAGACCTGCCTGTGGCTCTCCTTCAGGGGCTCCCTCTCCCCACTCCTGTCTCCCTGGGCTCCGAGGAGGACCCAGGGACCCCGGGGTTGGGTTGGTCGACCGCAGCGGGTCGGTTTGGTCTCCTAGATTGGCGCTCACGGGTTTCCCTATCGGGAGCCTTCTGCAGAGTTTGTCAAGCTGGACGCTCTGCCTCTGATAACGCAAGTAAAAAAAAGTGACCCTGGCCTAGAACTCCATCGGCAGGGCCCCGGCGACCCTTGCCCCCTGGAAAGCCAGAGCACAGTGCAGTTCTAAAGAAGGAACAGGTGACTACATTCCTTGGAGTTAGTTGTCCTGAAACTGTACGACTGAAATTGACAAAAACTAAGTCAAAATAAATCCAATTTATGGTTATCTTACAATTGAGTTAATGTAGTACTTTTCTAAGAAGTGATTTTGGCTTAAGGGAATTTATCTCATACCTCATTAACTTGAGTTTTATTTGCTGAAAGACCAAAGGAAAAAAAAAAAGGCCTTAATACAAGTAAGTCGCTTCTATACCTAATATCCATGAGCATCCGTGTAATGTGTGTGTAACAAAAGCAGATTCATGTTCCAGTCCTGACCTACTGAATCACAATCTGTGGTATAGGGCTCAGAAAACTGTGTTTGAATAAGTTCTCCAATGATTATTATGTATGTTAAAGTTGGTGAACCACTGACCTAAATAATCAAGGAACATTAAGGAACTCCCAGTATATTCTCTCTATGAAGCGATTGATTATTCATACTAGCCTTTTAGGAGAGTTAGCAAAACAAAAATACTATGATTTATATACTAGTTTTAAACCACAAGTTGATGCTATGTAGGAGAGACAAGATTCTCAAATTTTAGGAAAATACTTGCCACACCCCTAACAGGCAGCAAGTGATAGGCCTAAAAAGGAGGAGAAGCTTTGAAACCCTTATTGTCATATTATTTCTTAAACACGGTATTCAGTACTAAATATATTCAGTTTGAACCATATAAAATTGCTATTTTTGAAGGCCATTGAATATCAGTATATGTAACAAGGTTCAACTTAATATATATGATTTCCTATTAAATGTACAAAATACAGTAATTGGTTTTATATTTTGTCTTTATTTCTTAGGTTGAGCTATTAAAAGCTGATAATAATGACAGTGAGCAATTGGAGAGACTTATTACTTCTGTGGTCAGATATGCAAAAACAAATTTTCTCATATTTGATTAAAATTACCTAGTTTGAAATGCTTACCAAGAAATCGTTTTCAGAAATACTTGCTATTTAGATATAGTAAAAGCTTTTAAGCAATGTTTCAATTTATTGCTAATTAAATATGAGGCCCTAAGTATAACATAGAATCACTTACTCATTCAGTAAATACTGAGAACCTATTATATACTAAGCACTAAAATCAGAATTTCAGAGCTCAGAGAAAATATTTCCCTCATTTTCCATTGAGGAAACTAAGTTTCCCAAGATCACACCATAAGTTATTGGTATAGCTGGATTCAATTCCAGGATTCCTTCTTCTAAGAGCCATGGAATTATAAATTTAATGTTAATCACAGACCAAATTACCTTTGGTCATACTGAAACCTAAAATAATTAAATGCTACCAAAATTAATTTTGTATATAAGTAGATAATTTTCTTCAATTAAATAATTTTTTTAGATTATTACATACAATTAAATCCCAAAGCACACAGGGAAGCAAATACTATTCATTCATTGAGAGTTTTCTACATGTCAGCATTATGCTCTGGCAATATTACAGTTAAAATCCCCTCTGGAGTATATAATCTAATGAAAGAGATCACACCATGTTGCAATGTAAGTAAATTTTTCCCTTCCCCAGGAAATACAGCAGTACTCCCAGGTCAAGATTTAAAGACAGCCTTTTGACATCATTCATGTTTCCATTAATATCTTTTTTTTTTCATAAATATCTTAATCTATGAATATTTTAACCTGAGGAGGTAGATGCAAGTTTGAGGTCTCACTCAGACCTCAACCTTTCAGGATCCCAAGGATTCAGTCAGAAGACTCCCAGACTCTCTCCAAATACCCTTTTAGAAAATTGCTATCTTTTTTTAACCTCTCTGCATTAGAACAGATTTCTTTGAGTAAAAAAAGCAAGACCTGATATCACAGGTGGTCTAATCCTATACTTCTAGATAAGCTGAGAAGATAGGACCTGGGTATAAGAACATTGTGGAGCTTAGGAGTCAGCCAGTGGTAATCCACAGTCAACAAGTACCCACTATGCTCAGAGCTCTGATTATGCGGCATAGCTCTTAGCTGCAGCCAAATTTGCCCATGGCCAGTATTGGAACCCTGGGAGGTTAGCACTGGGAAAAGCAAAATTTACTTGACTACTATTTCAGATTCCTTGGACACAATCCATCACATTACTCTTTCTATTATTATTTTACATAATGGTGTAATATTAGAGCAAAACTGCTAAAGTATCAAGTTTATATTTTTTAATTATTGATTTATTTACTTTATCTTGGTTGAGAACTACATAGCTAAATTATGTATTTATCAGTTTGCCAAGTGACTAGAAATTAAGCTTTTAGGAACCTTAAAATACTTACTGAAGGGACTTCCCTGATGGTCCAGTTATTAAGACTTTCAGTGAAGGGGGTAAGGTTTCCATCCCTGATTGGGGAGCCAGGATGCCATACGCCTTGGGGCCAAAACATAAAACAAACAATATTGTATCAAATTCAATAAAGATTAAAAAATAGATACTGAACTTAAGTATCTGACAATTTCTTCAATGTCTTTTTTGGAATAAAGCTTTTGTATTGCGCCATAGGATCAGCTACTGTTCAAGGCCAAAATAATAGTGACTTAAATGAGACAGAAATTTTATTTCGCCCTCAGATAATGACACAATTGTAAGCCAAAATAAAGCTCAGGCCTGCAGAGAGGAAGAAAAGTAAAAAGGGTAAAGAAAACCCTCGAAATTACATAAATCTCATTGGTTAGAACTTGGCCACAAGGGCTATGCCTAAGTATGAGGGAGGTTGGGAAAGGTAGTATTTTGCTGGGTGACAATGTGTCTAGAAAAAAAAAAATTTATATATATATATATATATATATACTATTATGGGGAAAATATTAAGAAACAACTGGCAGTGTCAACCACAGTTTGGGAAAAAGTTTAGGAACCAAGAGCTATGCTTTAAAATTATAGTATTTCTCAGTTTGAAAGATTCTGTTTTCCTCAAGTCTAAAGTTTATCTTCATCAGTTTCTGACTAGAAAATACAATATAATCCCATGGTATTCAAGGTACTGTGACTGGAGCCACATTTACAAATACCATTTCCTAAAGATACATAGACATTGTAAACTAGAGACTCTTCTTTAGATGTCAAGACACACTCTATATACCAATAGACATACAAATGCAGAATTTGGCATACATACAGCCCATCCATGGAATAGGGTGGGAAGTTGGGAAGAATGCTCTGTGGACACCAGATTAAGAAATATTGACCAGTAGAAGAGATTTAAACTCTCGAACCATTCAAAAGACATATTATTCTCAAGTATTCTTTTGCAGAAATATTAAAGAAATGCTGTGTGCAGATGAAAGGTGCTTTAAAATCTGCAGGTCTGAGTATCACTGCTCTAAGTCCTCAGTGATTTATAGTTTACACTATAAATGTAGTTTACACTTTATACCAAAGCAACATGTTATTTAGGACAGATCCTAGGTTCTGATGCATTGGATTATTCTATCACCTAACAGAGCAACTCTAAGTTTCAAGGAACTTCAACTGGGCTGTATGAACAAAATAATTACTTGGCAATCTTTTTTCAATGTATTATTGTGATATGATAAGAACAACACTTAGAGGCCATTTATTTACAGAGTTCTATTACTTAAGAGGTAACTGTGAATGTAGAGTTATGACCTATGAGCCATCAACATGCAGAAATCCTTTTACTTGCTCCTGGAAGCTTCCCAGGCCTTCACTTAGAACTGATTTTACACCCAATTCTAGAAAGGTTGATAGGATGGACATCTAATATTTTGGTTCACAGCAAATTAGAAAAAAAAATAATAAGAGAATAGACCAGAGGGAAAGCAGGGAGATTCTAGAAGAGTGAAGGGCCAATCTGCAACCTTCAGGCCATAGTCAGCCTGCCTAGCAAATTGTAACAATTACGATAATTACAATATTCATGTAAAACTTACTTATGCAAGGAGCTAGGCTAAGATTTTTACAAACCACTGTCTCATTCACAATATCCCTGTGCTTGGGCTTCTCATTGCAGTGACTTATCTTGTGGTGGAACACAGGCTCTAGGCATGTGGGCTTGGTTGTTCTGCAGCATGTGGGGTCTTATGGGACTAAGGATGAAATCCGAGTCCCCTGCATTGGCAGGCAGGTTCTTAAGCATTTGACCATGAAGGAAGTCCTGAAAATAGTCTCATCTTACAAATGAGGAGGATCGCCAAGTGTCAGATGTGACTGAGCGCAGCACACACACAGGGCTGTTTATAATGAATATAAATTCAAAAATAACTCCTAGAAAAGCTGTTACTTACTCTCAGATACATTTTGGGCTTTCCTGGTAACTCAGATGGTAAAGAATCTGCCTGCAATGCAAGAGAACTGGGTTCGATCCCTGGGTCTGGAAGATACTCTGGAGAAGGAAATGGCAACCCATTTCAGTATTCTTGCCTGGGAAATCCCGTGGATAGAAGAGCCTTGCAGGCTACACAGTCCATGGGGTTGCAAAGGGTTAGACACAACTGAGCGACTAACACTTTCACTTTCACAAATGAGGAAATTCTGGCACAGAAGTTAAGTAACGTTTGCCTGAATTCATTCTGAATACTTTATATATTACTGGAACCTAAGTATACATATATATGCCTCTATATTCCTCTCCAAACTTGTTATTTTCCATTTGAAAAAAAATTATAGCCATCCTAGTCCCAGAGGATGTGAAGTGGTATCACATAGTGGCTTTGATTTGCTTTTCCTCAATGACCGATGAAGTTGGCCATCTTTTCATGTGATTATTGGCCATTTGTATGTCTTCTTTAAAAAAAAAAAAGTCTGTTAAAGCCCATTGCTCATTTTTTAATTGGACTGTTTGTATTTTTGTTATTAAATTGTAAGAGTTCTTTATACATTTTGAATATTAAGCTCTATTAGATATATGATTTGCAAATGTTTCTTCCATTTTTTACTTTCTTGATAATATCCTTTGATGCACAAGTTTTTAATCTTGATGAAGTCCAAGAGTTGAAAGACTATTCTTTCCCCATTAAATGGTCTGGAACGCTTATTGAAAATCAATTGGCCATAGATACTTGGGTTTCTTTCTGGATTCTCTACTCTTTCCACTGGTCAGTATGTCTCTCCTTATGCCCCAGCCTCACTGTTTAATTAATCTAGCTTTGAAGGCTTTGACATCAGAACACATTTCTCCAACTTTCTCTTTTCCAAAATTGCCTTGACTATTTGAGGCCCCTTGCAATTCCATATGAACTTGAGGATCAGCTTACTGATTTATGCAAGAAAGGCCACTGGAATTTTGATAGGGATTGCTTTGAATCTGCAGATGACTTTGGACAGAAGTGCCATTTTACCAATATTAAATCTTATGATCTATGAATATGGGATGCCTTTCCATTTAACTATGTCTTTAGTTTCTTTCATCATTTCATTGTAGTCTTTAGTATGCACACCTTTCACTTCCTTGATTAAATTTATTACTAGGTCTTTTATTATTTTGGATGCTGTAGTAAGTGGATTTTTTAAAATTTCCTATTTGGATAATTCACTGCTGGTATATGGAAACACCACCGATTTTTGTATTTTGATCCTGTAACCTGCAACTCTGCTGAATTCATATATTAATTTTTCAGTGGATTTTTTTTTTCCTACATAGAATCATGTCACTTGCAAATAGAAATAGTTTTATTTTTCTCCCAATTTGGAGAACTTTTGTTTCTTTCTTACATAATTGCTCTCTCTAGGAATTCCAGTACAATGTTGAATAGCAGTGATGAAATTAGGTGTCCTTCTCTTGTTCCTGACATGAATATGTTACCTGTGAAATCTTCATATGTGCTTTTTATCATGTTAAGGATGTGTTCCTTCTATTCCTATTTTGCTGAGTGCTTTAACATGAAATGATGTGGAATTTTGTCAGGTGCTTTTTCTACATCTATTAAAATAATCATGTAGGTATTTTTCCTTTGTCATATTAATATGAATGTACTATATGGATTGATTCTATCATGTCTTAACACCTTTTTATTCCTGGGATAAATTCTGTTTGTTCATGGTGCTTTCTCCTTTTAATATGCTTTTGAATTTAGTTTGCTAGTATATTTGCATCATAAAGGATATTGGTCTGTACTTTTCTTGTGATATCTTTTTCTGGCTTTAGTATCAAGGAAATTTTGGTCTCATAGAATGTATTAGGAAGTATTTTCTCCTCCCTATTTTTGGAAAAAGTTTGAGTTGAATCATTGTTAATTCTTTAAATATTTGCCATCTGGTCTTGAACTTGTTTTATTGGATTGATTTTAATTACTGATTCAATTTGTTTACTTGTTATAGGTCTGTTGAGATTTTCTATTCTAGAGTAAGTTTTGGTAATGTGTATATTTTGATGAATACGTTCACTTCATCTAAATTATTTAATTTGTTGGCATATAATTATACATAATATTCTCTTAAAATCCTTTCAGTTTCTGTAAGGCCAGTAGTAATGTCCCCACTTTCATTTCTGATTTTATTAACATCTGTTTTTTCTTAGTCAATGTAATTAAAGTTTTGATGTTTTCACTTTCATTTCTGATTTTAATAACATATTCTATCTTTTTCTTAGTCAATGTAGTGAAAGTTTTGAAAATTTTAAAACATTTTTGAAGAACCAAACTTTTGGTTTAGCTGATTCTATTATTTTCCCTATTCCCTATTTCATTCACCTCCGCTATAATATTTCTTTCCTTCTGCTAATTTTGTTTTCTCTCCTTTTTCTAATTTCCTAAGGTGTAAAGTTAAGCTATTGATTTGAGATGTGTTCTTTTTTAATATGGTCATCTACAGCTGTGAATGTCCTGAGCACTGCTTTTGTTGCATCCCATAACCTTAGCATGTTGTGTTTTCATTTTTATGTTTCTCAAGTTATTGTTATGGGCTGAATTGCCTCCTCCAGAAAAGATGAATTGAAGCCCTAACTCCAAGTACCTCAGAATATGACCTCATTTGGAAATGAGGTATTTATAGAATAATCATATTAAAATAAGCTCATTAGGGTGACCCTAGTACAATGTGTATTCTTATAAAAAGGGGAAATTTAGACACAGGAAGATATGCATAGAAGGAAGACTGTGTGAAGAGACACAGACAATGCCACTTAACTATAGTTGTCTATAGTATGCTTTGAGTTCAGGAAGTGTGAGACTTCTACCTTGTCCTTTCTCAAGATTGCTTCAAAGGTTTTTATGGTTTCATGTGAATTTAAATTTTTTCTATTTCTGTTAAAAATGCCATAGGGATTTTGATAGGGATTGAACTGAATCTGTATATCACTTTGGGTGGTATGGACATTTAAACAATACTGTCTTCCAGTTCACAAGCATGAATGTCTTTCCATTTATTTGCATCTTCTTAATTTCTTTAGAAATGTCTTACAGTTTTCAGTATACAAGTTTTTCACCTCTTCAGCTAAGTTTATTGCTAATTATTTTATCCTTTTTCATGCTATACTAAGAGCAATCATTTTCTTAATTTCCTTTTCACATTGGTCATTGTTAGTGTATAGAAATATAACTGATTTCTGTGCATTGATTTTTATATCCTGAAACTTTGCTGAAATTTTTTATTACCTGTAGTAATTTCATTGTGGAACCTTTAGCATTTTCATCTAAAATAATTTCATCTGCAGAAAGAGTTAATTTTACCTCTTTATTTCCAATTTGAATGCCTATATTTTTTCTGCCTAATTGAAGTGACTAGGAACCTCATGTTATGCTGAATAGTAATGGTGACAGTGAGCATCCTTGATGTGTTCCTGATCTTAAGGGAAAAGCTTTTAGGTATTCACCATTGACTATAATGTTTGCTATAGGTTTTTATACATGGTTTTTATTATGTTGATATGTGTGCATGCAAGTTCTGTCACATATGACTCTCTGCGATCCCATGGACTATAGTGCTACAGACTCCTCTGTTCATGGCATTTTCAAGGCAAGAATAGTGGAGTGGTTGCCATTTCCTTCTCCAGGGGATCTCCTGACCCAGGGATGGAACCTTTGTCTCCTGAGCCTCCTGCACTGGCAGACTGATTCTTTACCCCTGAGTCACTTGGGAAATCCATTATGTTGAAATAACTGTCTTCTATTCTTAGTTTGTTGTCTTTTTTAAATAATGAAATCAAGAGTCAAGTTTTGTCAAATGTTTTCTCTGATTTCAGTTGAGATACTAATGTGATTTCTGTTTTTTGTTAATGTTGATTGATTTCGATATGTTAAATACAGCCTTTGTTCCAGATAAAAATCCCACGTGGTCATGGTAAATAATCATTTTAATGTGCTGTCAGATTCAATTTGGGAGTATTCTGCTGAGGATTTTTTCATCATTGTTTATCAGGGATGTTAGTCTGTTGTTTCCTCTTTTTATCTAGTTTTAGTATCAAAGTACTGCTGACCTCATAGGATGAGTTTGCAAGTGTTCCTTCCTCTATTATTCTTTGGAATTTTGAGGAGGATTGGTGCTAATTCTTAAATGTTTAGTAGAATTCTCCAGTGAAGCCATCTGGTCCAAGCACTTTTCTTTGTCGAGAGGTTTGATTACTGCTTCAACCTCCTTACTAGTTATAGATCTGTTCAGACTTTTTTATTTCTTCATAATTCAATCTTGGTAGATTGTGTTTTTCTAGGAATTTATCAACTTCTTTTAGGTTATCCATTTTGTTGGCATATAACTATTCATATTTGTCTCATGGTCATTTTTTAAAAAATAATGGCTTTAACCGTCATTTTAAGTATACCACATTGGAAAGTGTGCTTTAATTAAATATACATACCAGTGATGCTGGCAAGGTTGAAAGTTACTCCTAATGTTAATAGCTATAAAAAGTAGTTTTACATGATAAGACAATGAGAAGGGAAAAAAAACCAATCCCTTTGAAACAAAAAAGTTAACAGTGGTTTGTATCCAACAGTATGCATTTTATGACAACATGTACATACTGAGCACCCTAGAGCTCTTTATATCCTAAAGAAAAGGAGCACTTACATTATTCAGGGGCTTTACTGAATTAAAAAAAAATCAGTTGTACACTCACCCCTTAGACAGGGTACACTGTTCTAAGTGTACAGCTTTTACATCATCATTAAAGTTGTTTACAAAAGGAACAGAGAACAAAACAAAACACTTTTCCTTGGGAGTGGAGAGTCTTTCATATGCTGTTATAACCAGCAAATACCATTCCTTAAGTAAAAAATGGAAAAGGAAGGAGGCCCAAAACACTGTTTGAGCAAGCTGACCAATACACATTACAGTTTTTAAAAATGAAAGTTATATACTATATGTTACAAGTCCCAACTAAGCAGTGTCAAAATGACATCTATTTCTTTGTTTGCTTTGTGATGATACCCCTTGGAGGTGTTATGGGTCTCATGGCATTTGGCTTCTTTTTCTCTGCTGCTGCTGCTAAGTCGCTTCAGTCGTGTCCAACTCTGTGTGACGCCATAGACAGCAGCCCACAAGACTCCCCCGTCCCTGGGATTCTCCAGGCAATAACACTGGAGTGGGTTGCCATTTCCTTCTCCAGTGCATGAAAGTGAAAAGTGAAAGTGAAGTCGCTCAGTCCTGTCCCGACTCTTCACGACCCCATGGACCCGCAGCCTACCAGGCTCCTCCGTCCATGGGATTGTCCAGGCAAGAGTACTAGAGTGGGTTGCCATCTCTGCAGGCTTTAAAATCTGAAAAGAACACATCAGATGTGTTTTGTTCACACTCATCATGGTACCTGCATTGTCAAACTCTCCACAGTAATTGGGCATGGAAAACAGAGTGACCAACTGCCTCTTTGCAAAAAATTCATATCCTTCTTCAACCACTTGATGGGCTTTACATATAAGATCCAAAGTATGCTTACGGAGAAATTTTACAACCACTTCTGCATCAAATGTGGACACTCTTCTGTCATTTTCACCCCAGCTTAAGACATCTTTATCGGGGTCAGACCACAAAAGATCACAAAGAAGACCTTGATCTGGTACACCAGTTGGTTGCATAATTCACCAAATCTGTTCCATGGATTGAAGATCTGGTGATAAACCTCCATGACAGCAGAATATTTTCTCATCCGCAATGGCTGCTATCAATAAACAGTTAAAGTAGGCTATGAAAGCTTTCCGTGGTTTAATATCTTCTTTTACATTCATCATAAAATCCATAAATTCTATTGATGCTGGCACATTCTTGGTTTCCTCTGAGAAAAAAACATTTTCAGGATATTTGATTTTGTAAGCCAACAAGAGGCTGATAGTCTCCAATGACTGCTTTCCCCTATGCACATAGTCCCCAATAAACAGATAATTGCTTTCTGGCAGGATTGCATCACTCTACTCAAAAAGTCGAAGCAAATCGTAGTATTGCCCATGGATATCACGACGTGTCTTGAGTGGTGCTTCAAGTTCTAGCAGGATAGACTGATTGAGAAAGCTCTCTTGGGACTTTATGCACTGTCCTCTGATTTCATTCTCCTGTAGCTAGACATTCTTACTAGGCTTGGACTCTCTCTCACTTACAGCAGCAGTTAGATGCCACCGCCAATATTGAGTTTATTTATATCCGCCTTCGCCTTCCCACCGCTAACCTTCTCGCAGAGGCTCCACCGCAGCCTTGGGCCAGGATTCACACCTCCTTTCCCACACCACAAGCATAGAGATGGTAGTGGCAGCGGCGGCAGAAGCTGCAGCAGGTCCTCCCTCAACCACCCCTCTGCCTTTTCTCCCCACTGGAACCATGAGCTCTTGTGGTCATGTTTAATTCTGTCACATCAGTGGCACTGTCTTCTATTTCATTTCTAATTTATGAGTCCTTTTTTTATGTTTTTTTCTTTCTGAGTTTAGGCAAAGGCTTATCAATTTTGTTGATCTTTTTAAAAAAAATCAACTTTGGATTCATTAATTTTTTTAAAAGCTGTCTTTCTAGTCTATTTCACTTATCTTTATTATTTCTTCTCTTCTTTGAACTTTGGACTTAGTTTGGCTTCATTTTCCTAGTTCCTTGAGGACTAAAGTTAGGTTGTCAACTTGAGATTATTTTTTGATGCAACCGTTTACTACTATAAACTTCCCAATTAGTACTCCATTTGCAGCATCCCATAGTTTTGGTATTGTGCTCATGCTCAGTCCTTTCAGTCATGTCTGACTCCTTGTGACCTTCTGGACTTTAGCCTGCCAGGCTCCTCTGTCCATGGGATTTTTTTTTTACTTAATACTGGTTATTAATTTGCAGATTTTCCTATTTTCTTTGTTGTTGATTTCTAGTTTCATTTATAATTGGAGAAGGTACTTTATTTCAAATTTCTTAAATTTACTAAGACTTGTTTTCTGGCCTAACATATCTTGGAAAAGGAACATTTCCGACTCTTTGTGACCCCAAGGACTGTGGCCTGCCAGGTTCCCTTGTCCATGAGATTTTCCAGGCAAGAAGATGGAGTAGGTTGCCATTTCCTTCTCTAGGGGATCTTACTGAACCAGGGATCAAATCCTCATCTGCATTAGCAGGCAAATTCTTTACCATTGAGCCACCAGGGAAGCCCCATTGTTGGATATAATGTTGTTCATATGTGTGCTAGGTTGGTCTATAGTGTTGTTCAAGTTGTCTGTTTCCTTATTTGATCTGCTGTTTTGCTGTCCTACCTGTAGTTGAAAGTTGGGCATTAAAGTCTCCTATTATTATATTGCAATCTATTTCTCCCTTCAGTTCTGTCAATGTTTGCTGCATATATTTACTCATTCTAATGTTCAGTTCAGCTGCTCAGTCGTGTCCGACTCTTTGCAACCCCATGAATCGCAGCACGCCAGGCCTCCCTGTCCATCACCAACTCCCAGAGTTTACTCAAACTTATGTCCATCGAGTCAGTGATGCCATCCAGCCATCTCATCCTCTGTCGTCCCCTTCTCCTCCTGCCCCTAATCCCTCCCAGCGTCAGGGTCTTTTCCAATGAGTCAACTCTTCGCATGAGGTGGCCAAAGTACTGGAGTTTCAGCTTCAGCATCAGTCCTTCCAATGAGCACCGAGGACTGATCTCCTTTAGGATGGACTGGTTAGATCTTGCAGTCCAAGGGACTCTCAAGAGTCTTCTCCAACATCCACAGTTCAAAACCATCAATTTTTCAGCACTCAGCTTTCTTCACAGTCCAACTCTCACATCCATACATGACCACTGGAAAAACCATAGCCTTGACTAGACAGACCTTTGTTGGCAATGTCTCTGCTTTTTAATATGCTATCTAGGTTGGTCATAACTTTCCTTCCAAGCGTCTAGTGTTAGGTAATGCCAAAGAATGTTAAAACTATCGCACAATTGCACTCATCTCACACATTAGCAAAGTAATGCTCAAAATTCTTCAAGGCCGGCTTCAACAGTACGTAAACTATGAACTTCCAGGTGTTCAAGCCGGATTTAGAAATTGCAGAGGAACCAGAGATCAAATTGTCAACATCCGCAGGAACTCTCTTGCTTTTTAATGATCAAATTTATATTTACAAATTGTTACATCTTGTTGGTGAATTGACACTTTATTATTACATAATGTCCATCTCTGTCACTTGTGACAGTTTCTGTCTTAAAGCTACTTTATTGGACAGAAGTTGGCCATTCCTGCTCTCTGCAAGTTCTGATTGTATGTAGTAGCTTTTCTCTTCCTTTTACTTTTAATATTTCCTTAGATCTAAAGGGAGTCTCTTGTAGGCAACATATAGTTGATCTTGTTTCCTCACCCATCTAGCCAATCTACATATTGAATATACATTCACATTTAAAGCAATTGTTAAAAAAAAATAATTACTGACAGGATAAGATTTACTATTGCCACTTTCTAAGCTGCTTTTCATATGCTGTGTAATTTTTCTTCCTATTCTTTTCTTTATTGTTGTCATTTTAAATTTTAAATCAATGGATTTTTTATAGTGAACTGTTTTGATTCCTTTCTCCTTTCCCATTATGCATATGCATATATAGAACATATTTTCCTTTGGTTACATCTGTCCTACCCTTTATGTTGATGACACACACAAAAAAGATGACTTTTTATGTTGCAAATCCATTAACAGATTTGTAGTCTTCATGCTTTTGTGTTTTAAATTTTATACATTTAAAAGTGATTCATGCATATAGATTACGATACGATAGAAGTCTATGTCTATAAATTTACCTTTACCAGGGAGCTTTATATTTTCTTATGGCTTTGTATAGCTGTTTACCATTCTTTCATTTCAACTTAAAGAGTTCCCTTCAGCATTTTCTGTAGAGCAGGAGTAATGGTGATGAATGCCTATAGATTTACTTTATCTGGAAAAATCTTTTTTTCTTCTTTGTTATTTAAACAGATTTTTGCAGAATATAGTATTCTTGATTGGCCATTTTTTTCTTTTAGCACTTTGAATACATCATCCCACTTCCTTCTAACCTGAAAAGTTTCAGCTGAGAAATGTGCTTATAATCTCATAAAAAGTTCCTTTGTACATGACAAATTGTTTTTTCTCATTTTCAAGATTCACTTTTTGTCTTAGATTTTTGATAGTTTGTGTATCTCAGTACAGGTCTCTACATTTATCTCATCAGAATTTTTGAGCCTCCTAAATTTTATGTCAGTTTCTCTCCTCAGATTTGGTGAGTTTACAGTCATTATTTCTTCAAATAGGCTCTCTGCCCTCTTTTTCTTTTCCTTCTAGGACTCTCATTATGCTTATGCTGTTTCACATGATGGTGTTCCATAAGTCCCTTAGCCTCTCTTAATTTTTCTTCATTCTTTTTTCTTCTTGCTCCTCAGCCTGAGTGATTTTGAAAGTCCTGTATTCAGTTTCATTGATTCTTTCTTCTTTCTGGTCAAGAATTCAATTTCAGAATTTCTGTTTAGGTCTTCTTCATAGTTTACCTTTGTTAATGTTGTTGTTTGTTAACATAATGTTTTCCTGACTACACTAGTTATCTATCTGTGCTGTCTTAATTAACTGAGCATCCCTATGATGGTTATTTTGAATTTTTTGGTAATTCATATATCTCCATTTCTTTAGGGTAGGTATCAAATTTAATTTGTTCCTTTCAATGGGTAATGTTTCCCAATTCTTTGTATGTCCTGTCATCTTCTGTTGGGACTTTAGCATTTGAAAAATCAGCCACCTCTCCCAGTTTTTGTGGTCCGGCTTCATACAGAGAGAAATTGCTATAATCATTCCAGCTAGAGATCCTAGAGACATCTTAAGCCTTACACGCACTTTGGGCTTGTGTGTGTAATCTAATAATTGAAGAGGTTTGCCAGTTTCTACTGAGACTCCCCTTCTGGATCTTTCTGCCTTACTGTGGCCTCTGTATGCAGTAGTAAGCTAAGATACTTGTCTCCCATCTAACTTCTGCCATAGTATAGTGGAATCTGGGGCATATTGATTGCTTTTGTTCTTAGCAGCCCCAAACTGGCTGCCCGTTCCTGTCAGTTTTTAGATTCAAGAAAGATAGAAACCAGTCCCCTAGGCACCTTCTTGAAAATTCAGATCACTGGATATATGTTCTCCTTTTTCTTCTCAGTGAGAGGATGGGAGTTGACTCCCAATCATGTTATATTGGGGGTGAATCACTTGCAAGTGAGTGCCACAAGATTTCTTACTGGGTACTGATGCAGTTGGTTTCACATTAACCTTGGGTGCAGGACCCACTTAACTGGTTTCTGGATTTCTCACAAAGGCAATTGGCCCATGTATTATTGTTAAGTTTGTGTCTCCATGGGAGAAGGAGGGTCTGGGGTTGCCTATTCCACCATCTTCTTAATTTCACTCCTGATTTGAATCTTTTCCAATGAATTTGTATTTATGATATAAATTATGGCCTGTCTTGGAATATTTTATGCATACCTGAAAAGAAAGTGTATCCTGTTGTTAATAGCTTTTCTATAAAAGTCAGTTAGGTAAGTTGGTTAATCCCATTGTGGTTGATTGTGTTGTTCAAGCCTTATATACCCTTCCTGATTTTCTTTCTGCTTGCTATCATTTTTTGAGATGAGTGTGAAATCTCTGATTATAATTTTAAATTAATTATGGATTTCTCTCTGCAGTGCTAACACATTTTGTTTTATGTATTCTGAAGTTCTTTTATTAGGTACATAAGAAAGGGAATGTTGTTTAGTCGCTAAGTTGTGTCTGAATCTTTGCAACCCCACGGACTATAACCCATCAAGCTCCTCTGTCCATGGGATTTTCCAGGCAAGAATACTGGAATGGGTTGCCATTTCCTTCTCCAGGGGATCTTCCCCACCCAAGGATTGAACCTGAGTCTCCTGTATTGGCAGGCAGGTTCTTTACCCCTGAGCCACCAACAAAACCCCATGGCAGAAGACAAAGACACTGAGATCAGGGGAGGATTAAGCTCAAAATTGCAAACTAAAACAAGATACCCTTTACAATAAAAACCTATCTATCTATCTATCTAACCTTATAGTTTCTATATCTCTAGAGAACACTAATAAAAAAGATATTTTAAGCTACATGTGTGCATAGATTTTATTCATTATTTTATTTCCAGAACTGATCAGTGTGGCTAGCACATTGTGGGAAACATATTTGTGAACTTAAAAGTATTCATGATCTGACATTCTTTTGCTCTCTGTAATGAAAATGAGGTTCATTTTCTTTACTTCTCTCATACTTATGCAACTTATAAGAGGGATAAAGACATATTGGCTTTGATAATTGGCTTGAGAAAAAAAAGCTCTAATTGGGGCCTTTCATTTCTTGTAGACTCGCAACTGTTAGCAGGATTAAGAATGAAGAAATGTACATGTGAGTGATGATGGTGGTGGAAGGGGTTGGAAAAAAATTAGTTATTGTGGCATGTAAAGTTCAAGAAAAGAACATTAAAGAGTTACTTCTGGTAAGTGGGAAGGACTACGGAGAAAAGGCATAATGTTTGAACTCACTGAATAAAAACAATGGAAGAAGAAACAGGTTACTAAAAGGAAAGAAAACATGGATTTTCTTCTTACCCCAGAGGTTTTTCGCACCAAGCTAATGAACTTTAAAAAACCAGGGTTAATGTACCCTTAGCCAAAGAAAAATAGCATAATCACATTGTTTTAATTTAACTTATAAATTCATTATTTGGTTTGACTTTTTTCAGTGTTGTGATCACTAGTCTCTCTTATTTCTTGCTATTCCATAGCTAGGAAAAGCAACTCTCCCTCCTTTTCTTTTAAATAACATAAATTTGAGTAGCCCTTAAAGCTTTTCACAAGTCTAACCTTTTTTTCCTGATTAGGGTGCTCTTCCCATCTACTCTGACCCGTTCTCCTTTTTGCCTCCCATATTTTTACGGTAATTTTTGTCCATTAATATCTGGTTCAGACCTTGACTGAAGTAAAGAAAAATGGATTTCAAAGCTGAATCTATAAAAAAAGGAAATTTCTTCAGAGACCCGTGCATTCATTACAATATAATAACCAAGAGCTTGTATTACAACTGTGTTCCAACTAATTTACATTGGTTTATTCACCCGCCCCACTCTTTTTTACTAAAGTGTAAGTTCCTTTCGTTAACTTTAACGACTAACATAGGAGACCGTCAAGACTTTATATTATACATATTCTTCGGGGATATTTCAGAAATCATCACTATTGCTTATTATCCAAACCCAGAGGAGTACCTGGCACATGGTATGTCCTCAATAACTATGTGGCGTCTGAAGGAGTTAACGTGACATTTATAAAAGCAACAATTTTCTGTGGTACAAAAAAATCACATTTGAATTACTATCAGCTATAATCCTTTCTTGTTTCAACACGGAGGTACACGAATTGAGGGCTTAATTTTTTAATTCTGTAAAGTTCAACCTTTTGTCTTAAAGAATCCGTATCTTGAACGTTAAGCATCCATATTTTTTTCTTAAGTACTTGTCAAAAGGTAACCACCTCCTAGTTTTAGTCAGAAGCGTTCTTTGTCTAAGAGGTGGGTACTGCTTTTTGCTAGCCCAACTGGAATCCGACTGCGGCCTTTTTAATTCAACCATTCCTTCCCAACACGTCCCTCTTCTCTCCCTGGGGTACCATCCCCAATCTCCCTCTCACCTCAAGGCAAAAACAGAACCGGAAACCCCATTTCCGCCAGTTTCTGTGGAAACTCCACAACACTCAAGTTGAGGCCACAAAACACGTTGTTACGGACGTGGTTTCCCTTCCCTAACCAGATTAACTTTTGTCCGGGGAATATTTGGTCTCACAGAATGCGCCGTTCATCTCAAACCTGACAACCTTAACTACTAAAACTGTCTTCTCCAAACTCCAGTGAGGACTTGCCCGGTTGCCTAGGGTCCCCGCCCCGCCCCACGGCCCCAGTGGCGCGAAATGCGCATGCCCGGTGCGCGCCGCCTGCCCCCGCCCGGCGTCTGCTCCGCCTCTGCTCGTCGTGGATCCTCGCGCGCCGCGCGCGTCTGGCCACCTCCTCCGTCGCGCCCCGCGGGGGCATTCACGGGCGCGCGCACCTCCTCGCGCAGAGGAACCCAGGGCAGGGACGCTCCGGGCGAGCTGCGATTGGCTGACGTGGAGGCTGCGCGTCTGGCCTGAGAAACTGGGCGAGAGCGCAGAGTCGGCTGGCTCCCGGGGCTGTGCGGGGCGCATCTCAGGTAAACGGGTAGGGTGGGAGGTTTGGGCGATCCGAGAAAGGGAGGGGTGGCTTGAGACCAGCCCTGGAATTTCCGGCCGCAGCCTCCTTGGAGAAGGGGAAGGGGCCGCGCAGGAACTGCACCGGGTGAATGCTGGCCCCGTGCGGCCGGCAATGATGGGGCTCCCTCGAAGGTCAGCGTTGTGTGGTCCTCCGGTCTCCTTTCTCGGCAGGATTTAGGCATCTTCCCCTGTTTCTTATTACAAGAGTGCTGCAGCTGAGTTTTTATTCGAGGGTTTTTGTTGTTGTTGTTGCTTTGCCTTTCCCTTAAGAGGCAGTGAGTTGGAGGTCCTGGCTCAACCTAGGATTGACTCCGTGCCCTTGAGAGTCACTCACTGGCTTGTATTTCAGTTCTCACACTTTAAGTTTCGGCAAAGAATACGGTGATTCCTTAGGTAGGCGGAGCCGTGCTGTAGAAAGATACTGTTAGAATTTTTTGAGTTCATAGTGTCTCTGGGCCCACATTTCTCGTCCTGGCTGGAAGATGACACCACCCGATAGTATTTGTGAAGTATTTACTTTAAGCACCGTGGGTGGAAGGAACTGAATGAACACAAGATAACAGCATTATTAGGATGTCGTGGGAAGAAAAAACTTTTCCACCAGAAGAGGCTTTTTGAAAAGCTCCTCTGAACATTTTATGCAGATTAAATCACAGTGGTAGTAGATAAAGGTGAGCCAAAACAAAGGGCCAAACAAAAGTACTTTTTAAGGAGCTTTTTTAACCGCCTCTTCTTTCCCAGATAACTTTCACAATGACAAGTTACTGGCTTTTCAAAGTTTCTCTTTGGGATCTATTGTGGAACTAACCTGAAATGACGGTTACATAAACATGTGGGTATCCTGTGCAGTAGTATACCAAGAGAATTAATTAAAACTACTTTCTATGTAAGGTAGCAGGAATTAAGATATCTCATTGGTGGTAACGATGACAAATCAGAAAAGTGAGCAGAAGATGTGCACAATTTTCCTTCAAAGGCGTAGAGTTTGTAAATATGAAATGTTTTTAGTGTGTTAATTATTAAAGGTTAATAGACACACAGAAAAGTGCATGAATCATAAGTGTACAGTTCACTGAATTTTCACAAAGTGTGCATATCCAAGAAAGAGCGTTACTCACATTCTAGAAGCCCCACTTTTCAGTTTCTGACATCATCAGTAAATTTACTGATTATTGACTTTATATAAATGGAAACATACAGTGTATAGTCTTCTGTGTCTCACTTTTGCTTAATATTTGTGGGATTTATGCAAGTTATGTAGCAGTTGTTTGCTCTTAATGCTGTGCAGTATTTTATCCAGCCTTTGGCTATTACTAATAGGTCTGGTATGAACATTTTTTCTAAGTATTTTGGTGAATGTATGTATACATTTCTGTTGGATATATACCCACTGGTGAAATGACTATGTTATAGTATATGCGTATATGCATTTCTGATATTCTTGTTGTTGTTTAATAGCTAAGTAGCGTCCCACTCTTTTGCCACTCAATGGACTATAGCCTGCCAGGTTCCTCTGTCCATGAGATTTCCCAGGCAAGAATACTAGAGTGGGTTGCCATTCTGTTCTCCATGGCATCCTCCCAACGCAAGGACTGAACCTACATCTCTTGCGTTGGCAGGCAGATTCTTTACCGCTAAGCCACCAGTGAAGCCCAGTTCTGGTATGTTGTTGTTCAGCTGCTCAGTTGTATCCGACTCTTTGTGACCCCATAACCTGCAGCATGCCATGCTTCCCTGTCCACGCTTCCATCACCAATTCCCAGAGCTTGCTCAAACTCATGTCCATTGAGTCAGAGATGCCATCCAACCATCTTGTCCTCTGTCGTCCCCTTCTCCTTCTGCCTGCAATCTTTCCTATCATCAGGGTCTTTTCTAATGAGTCAGTTCTTTGCATCAGGTGGCCAAAGTGTTGGAGGTTCAGCTTCAGCATCAGTCCTTCCAATGACTATTCAGGACTGATTTCCTTTAGGATTGACTGGTTGGATCTCCTTGCAGTCCAAGGGACTCTCAAGAGTCTTCTCCAACACCACAGTTCAAAAGCATCAATTTTTCGGTGCTCAGTTGGATCAATTATTGTTCAACTCCCACATCCACACATGACAACTGGAAAAGCCATAGCTTTGACTAGACCGACCTTTGTTGGCAAAGTGATGTCTCTACTTTTTAATATGCTGTCTAGGTTGGTCATAACTTTTCTTCCAAGGAGCAAGCATCTTTTAATTTCATGGCTCCAGTCACTGTCTGCAGTGGCTTTGGAGCCCAAGAAAATAAAATCTGTTACTGTTTCCACTTTTCCCAATCTATTTGTCCTGAAGTGATGGGACAGGGATACCATGATCTTAGAGTCTTGAATGTTGAGTTTTAAGCCAGTTTTTTCACTCTCCTCTTTCACCTTCATCCGGAGGCTCTTTAGTTCTTCTTTGCTTTCTGCCATTTCTGGTATACATTACTAAAAAATTGTTCAAATCAGTTTCCACATGCTTGAAACATTTAGCATCATCCTTTTCATTTTACCCATTCTATTGGGTAGTGATATCACATTGTGGTTTTTCCCTAATTTCTCTACTGATGAATGATATTTACAGCCCTCTGTATGTCTGTTGGCCATTTGGGTATCTCTAGTGTCAGGGGTCATCAAATTTTTTGCAAAGGGCTAGATAGTTAATATAGGCATCTTGCTTTGTAGAGTTTCAGTTAAAGCAATATTGTGTGAAGCTAGGACTGCTCGTATTTTAGGCGTTGCGGGCCATATAGTGTCTATTTCATATAGTTTGTATTTTCTGCTTTCCCTTTTTTTTTTTTTTGCTTGCCTATTTGCTTGCTTCCCTGCCTCTGTCTACCTTCCCATCCTTTCTCCGCTCCTTTTCTTCCTTCATCCCTCCCTCTCATTCTTCTCTTTAATTTTCTTTTCTCCTTCCTTCCTTCCTTCATTTTGTACTTCGCTAACCATTACTGTGTTGAAAATGACTATTCATAAATGACTATTTGATCTTCTGCTCACTGTTGGTGGTGACATCATTCCATTCACTTCAGTCACTCAGTCGTGTCTGACTCTTTGCAACCCCATGGACTGCAGCACGCCAGGCCTTCCTGTCCATCACCAGCTCCTAGAGCTTGCTCAAGCTCATGTCTGTTGAGTTGGTGATGCCGTCCAAACCATCTTATCCTATGTCGTCCCCTTCTCTTCCCGCCTTCAATCTTTCCCAGCATCAGAATCTTTTCCAAGGAGTCAGTTCTTCGCATCAGGTAACCACAGTATTGGAGTTTCAGCTTTAGCATCAGTCCTTCCAATGACTATTCAGGACTGATGTCTTTTAGGATTGATTGGTTGGATCTCCTTGCAGTCCAAGGGATTCTCAAGAGTCTTCTCCAGCACCACAGTTCAAAAGGATCAATTCTTGGGAGCTCAGCTTTCTTTGTAGCCTAACTCTCACATCCATACATGACTACTGGAAAAACCATAGCCTTGACTAGATTCACCTTTGTTGGCAAAGTAATGTCTCTGCTTTTTAAATATCTGCTGTCTAGGTTGGTTACAGCTTTTCTTCCAAGGACTAAGTGTCTTTTAATTTCATGGCTGCAAGTCACCATCTGCAGCGATTTTGGAGCGCAGAAAAATAAAGTCAGCCACTGTTTCCACTGTTGCCCCATCTATTTGCCATGAAGTGATCGGACTGGATGCCATGATCTTAGTTTTCTGAATGCTGAGCTTTAAGCCAACTTTTTCACTCTCCTCTTTCACTTTCATCAAGAGGCTCTTTAGTTCTTCTTTGCTTTCTGCCATAAGGGTGGTGTCATCTGCATATCTGAGGTTATTGATATTTCTCCCAGCAATCTTGAGTCCAGCTTGTGCTTCATCCAGCCCGACATTTCACATGATGTACTCTGCATATAAGTTAAATAAGCAGGGTGACAATATGCAGCCTTGACGTACTCCTTTTCCTATTTAGAACCATTCTGTTGTTCCATGTCCATTTCTAACTGTTGCTTCCTGACCTGCATACAGATTTCTCAAGAGGCAAATCAGGTGGTCCGGTATTCCCATCTCTTTCAGAATTTTCCACAGTTTATTGTGATCCACACAGTCAAAGGCGTTGGCATAGTCAATAAAGCAGAAATAGATGTTTTTCTGGAACTTTTGCTTTTTCAATGATCCAGCAAATGTTGGCAATTTGATCTCTGGTTCCTCTGCCTTTTCTAAATCCAGCTTGAACATCTGAAAGTTCATGGTTCACGTACTGTTGGAGCCTGGCTTGGAGAATTTTGAGCATTAATTTGCTAGCGTGTGAGATGAGTGCCAGTGTGCGGTAGTTTGAGCATTCTTTGGCATTGCCTTTCTTTGGGATTGGAATGAAAACTGAACTTTTCCAGTCCTGTGGCCACTGCTGAGTTAGTATTAGCATACATTCAAGTAAATACCTAAATTGACTTCTATAAACCACCTAAAAAAAGAGTTGTTAGCTAAATATGTTAACCTACTTTCAAAAGTTTTTTTTTTTTATACTTTTAGTTCTAAGTGAAAGGCAAGGGGCCAAAAATAAGAGATGAACTGGACAGCCCAGTGAAGCATTTAAGGAAGACAGGACCTCAAACTTAGGGAGGGGTGCCACAGTTGAGTTTCATGTCTCAAGCCATTGGTAACTGAAAGTGAAAGCCGCTTAGTCGTGTCCGACTCTTTGCAACCCCATGGACTGTACAGTCCATGGAATTCTCCAGGCTAGAATGCTGGAGTAGGTAGCCTTTCCCTTCTCCAGGGGATCTTCCCAACCCAGGAATCGAGCCCATGTCTCCTGCGTTGCAGGCAGATTCTTTACCAGCAGAGCCACAAGGGAAGCCCTTGTGGAAGTAATTGTTAATTACCTTATGAGTGTACTCAATCGTGTAGATATAAATTTCAACCAAGCCATCCCAAGATGGAACAGCTCAAAAGACAATATCCATCTCAAAATATGACAAAAAGTTTATGCATTTTGATACTTTTTTTACTCAGTGTTGACAACTGCCTGGATATCCGTCTTTTTCATAGCCTTCAATGTAAAGCAACAAAGGTTGTATTTCCTCTCTTTTCTTCTTCTTACCTCTCTTTTATTACTCAGGTTAAAAGAGAATGAGGGATATTTAACACCAAAACATTACAGTCACCCATTGCTATTGTTCATTTGCTCAGTCGTGTTCAACTCTTTGTGACCACATGGACTGCACCATGCCAGGCTTCCCTGTCCTTCATTATCTCCCAGAATTTCCTCAAACTCATGTCCACTGAATCAATGATGCCATCTAACCATCTCATCCTCTGCTGCCCCCTTTTCCTTCTGCCCTCAATCTTCCCCATCATCAAGGTCTTTTCCAGTGAGTTGACTCTTTGCATCAGGTGGCCAAAGTATCAGAGCTTCAGCTTCAGCATCAGTAAGTATACTTTTATAAATAGCCCCATTGAATGATGTCTAACTCAATGAAACTATGAGCCATGCCGTGCAGGGCCACCCAAGACGGACAGGTCATGGTGGAGAGTTCTAACAAAATGTGGTCCACTGGAGAAAGATATGGCAAACCACTTCAGTATTCTTGCCTTGAGAATGCCATAAACAGTATGAAAAGGTATAAAGATAGGACACTGAAAGATGAACTCCCCAGGTTGGTAAGTGCCCAATATGGTACTGGAGATCAGTGGAGAAATAACTCCAGAAACAATGAAGAGATGGAGCCAAAGCAAAAACAACACCCAGTTGTGGATGTGATTGGTAATAGAAGCAAAGTCCGATGCTGTAAAAAGCAATATTTCATAGGAACCTGGTATGTTAGGTCCATGAATCAAGGCAAATTGGAGGTGATCAAACAGGAGATAGCAAGAATGAACATTGACATTTTAGGAATCAGCGAACTAAAATGGACTAGAATGGGTGAATTTAACTCAGATGACCATTATATCTACTACTGTGGGCAAGAACCCTTTGGAAGAAATGGTGTAGCCATCACAGGCAACAAAAGAATCCAAAATGCAGTACTTTGATGCAATCTCATAAACAACAGAATGATCTCTGTTCGCTTCCAAGGCAAACAATTCAATATCACAGTAATCCAAGTCTGTGCCCTAACCAGTAATGCTGAAGAAGCTGAAGTTGAATGGTTATATGAAGACCTACAAGACCTTCAAAAACTAATACACAAAAAATGATGTCCTTTTCATTATAGGGACTGGAATGCAAAAGTAGGAAGTCAAGAAACACCTGGAGTAACAGGAAAAATTGGCCTTGGAGTACAGAGTGAAGCAGGGCAAAGGCTAATAGAGTTTTGCCAAGAGAACGCACTGGTCACAGCCAACACCCTCTTCCAGCAACACATGAGAATACTCTACACATGGATATCACCAGATGGTCAGTACTGAAATTAGACTGATTATATTCTTTGCAGCCAAAGATGGAGCAGCTCTATACAGTCAGCAAAAACAAGACCAGGAGCTGACTGTGGCTTAGATCATGAACTCCTTATTCCCCAATTCAGACTTAAATTGAAGAAAGTAGGGAAAACCGCTAGACCATTCAGGTACAACCTAAATCAAATCCCTTATGGTTATACAGTGGAAGTGACAAATAGATTCAAGGGATTAGATCTGATAGACAGAGTGCCTGAAGAACTATGGATGGAGGTTTAGGACATTGTGCAGGATACAGGGAACAAGACCATCCCCAAGAAAAAGAAATGCAAAAAAGCAAAATGGCTGTCTGAGAAGGCCTTACAAATAGCTGTGAAAGGAAGAGAAGCTAAAGGCAAAGGAGAAAAGGAAAGATATAAACATCTGAATACAGAATCCAAAGAATAGCAAGGAGAGATAAGAAAGCCTTCCTCAGTGATCAGTGCAAAAAAATAGAGGAAAACCATAGAATGGGAAACACTAGAGATCCCTTCAAGAACTTTAGAGACAACAAGGGAACATTTCATGCAAAGATGGGCACAATAAAGGACAGAAATGGTATGGATCTAACAGAAGCAAGAGATATTAAGATGAAGTGGCAAGAATACACGGAAGAACCATACAAAAAAGATCTTTACATCCCAGATAACCATGATGGTGTGATCATTCACCTATAGTCAGACATGCTAGAATGTGAAGTCAAGTGGGCGTTAGGAAGCATCACTATAAACAAAGCTAGTGGAGGTGATGGAATTCCAGTGGGGCTATTTCAAATCCTACAAGATGATGCCGTGAAAGTGCTGCACTCAATATGCCAGCAAATTTGGAAAACTCAGCGGTGGCCACAGGACTGGAAAAGGTCAGTTTTCATTCCAACCCCAAAGAAAGGCAATGCCGAAGAATGCTCTAACTACCGCACAGTGGCACTCATCTCACATGCTAGCAAAGTAATGCTCAAAATTCTCCAAGCCAGGCTCCAACAGTACGTGAACCATGAACTTTCAGATGTTCAAGCTGGATTTAGAAAAGGCAGAGGAACCAGAGATCAAATTGCCAACATCCGTTGGATCATTGAAAAAGCAAGAGTTCCAGAAAAACATCTATTTCTGCTTTATCGACTATGCCAAAGCTTTTGACTGTGTGGATCACAACAAGCTGTGGAAAATTCTGAAAGAGATGGGAATACCAGACCACCTGACCTGCCTCCTGAGAAATCTGCATGCAGGTCAGGAAGCAACAGTTAGAAATGGACATGGAACAACAAAGTGGTTTCAAATTGGGAAAAGAGTACATCAAGGCTGCATATTGTCACCCTGCTTATTTAACTTACATGCAGAGTACATCATGTGAAATGTCGGGCTGGATGAAGCACAAGCTGGACTCAAGATTGCTGGGAGAAATATCAATAACCTCAGATATGCAGATGACACCACCCTTATGGCAGAAAGCAAAGAAGAACTAAAGAGCCTCTTGATGAAAGTGAAAGAGGAGAGTGAAAAAGTTGGCTTAAAGCTCAGCATTCAGAAAACTAAGATCATGGCATCCGGTCCGATCACTTCATGGCAAATAGATGGGGCAACAGTGGAAACAGTGGCTGACTTTATTTTTCTGCGCTCCAAAATCGCTGCAGATGGTGACTTGCAGCCATGAAATTAAAAGACACTTAGTCCTTGGAAGAAAAGCTGTAACCAATCTAGACAGCAGATATTTAAAAAGCAGAGACATTACTTTGCCGACAAAGATCTGCCTAGTCAAGGCTATGGTTTTTCCAGTAGTCATGTATGGATGTGATAGTTGGACTATGAAGAAAGCTGAGTTCCAAGAATTGATCCTTTTGAACTGTGGTGTTGGAGAAGACTCTTGAGGATTCCTTGGACTGCAAGGAGATCCAACCAGTCCATCCTAAAGAAAATCAGTCCGAATATTCATTGGAAGGACTGATGCTGAAGGTGAAACTCCAATACTGTGGTTACCTGATGCGAAGAACTGACTCATTGGAAAAGACCCTGATGCTGGGAAAGATTGAAGGTGGGAGGAGAAGGGAACGACAGGATGAGACGGTTGGATGGCATCACCGACTCAATAGACATGAGTTTGAGTAAACTCCAGGGGTTGGTGAGAGCCAGGGAAGCCTGGAGTGCTGCAGTCCATGGGTTGCGTAGAGTCGGACTTGACTGAGCGACTGAACTGAACCGAACTCCTTAAGAACTGAATCCTCCCAACAGCCACTGAGGGAAGTTGGAAGATTGTGTTCCAGTTAAATTTTGAGATGACTGTTGCCCTGGGTTAACACTGTGGCCTCAACCTTGTGAGATACTCTGAACCGAGGACTGAACTGATCAGCACCCAATTCCTCAGAAACTTTGAGATAATAAATGTGCATTGTTTTAAGCTGCTCAGTTTTGGGGTGACTTGTTAGGTGTCAGTTGTTCAGTCATGAGGTCATGTCTGACTCTTTGTGACTCCGTGGACTGTAGCACTCCAGGCTCCTCTATCCTCTACTGTCTCGCAGTATTTGCTCAGATTCATGTCCATTGAGTCGATGATGCTGTCTAACCATCTGTTCCTCTGACATCCTCTTGTTTTGCCTTCAGTCTTTTTTGGCATCAGGCTTCCCCCCAGCAGCCTTATTCCACAATGTGTTTCATCCAGCCCAGCCTTTTCCATAATGTACTCTTCAGTAAGTTACATAAGCAGGGTGACAGTATACAGCCTTGTCATACTCTTTGAGCCAGTCAGTTGTTCCATGTCTGGTCCTCTTGCTTCTTGGCCTACATACGGGTTTCTCAGGAGACAGGTAAGGTGGTCTGGTACTCCCATCTCTTTAAAAAATTTTCACAGTGCATTGTGATCCACATAGTCAAAGATTTTAGCACAGTCAATGACGTAGATGTAGATGTTTTTCTGGAACTCCCTTGCTTTCTCCATGATCCAATGAATGTTGGCAATTTGATCTCTGGTTCTTCTGTCTTCTATATCCAGCTTGTGCATCTGGAAATTCTCTGTTCACGTATTACCAAAGCCTGACTTGACAGATTTTGAGTATAACCTTGCTAGCATGTGAAATAAGCACAATTGTACAGTAGCTTGAGCATTCTTTGGCATTACCCTTTTTTGAGATTGGAATGAAAGCTGACGTTTTCCAGTCCTGTGGCCACTGCTGAGTTTTCCAAATTTGCTGACAGTTGAGTGCAGCATTTAAAAAGCATTATCTTTTAGGATTTTAAATAGCTCAGCTGAAATTCCGTCACTTCCAGTAGCTAACTAATAAAGTACTCTTGCTAATTTCCAAAAAAAAAAAATTTTTAATGGAAAGAATAGTAGTTCTTGAAATTTTTTATAAACATAGCTTCAAAATGTTTTTATCATCTCAAACAAATTTGAGGATATTATTTTTACTTTTTTGCAAAGTAAAATATTAACCAAGAATACAGCAGGGATGATTTTATTGGAAGCCCTAATCCTGAATCTTTTTTTTTTTTTTTTAATTTTTCTGTTGGAGCTTATGAGCTTCCCATCTTCATAGTTTTATCTTGAGGTTTCTGCTGCTCAAGATAAAACAAGTTTTGAAAAACTGGAAAAACAAAAAGAGTATGTAAATAAATAATATAGGTCAGTTAACTTTTAAAAATATTTATTGTGAAATTTAATACATGTTAAAAAAAAGTATGTAAAGATATATGGACAGTTCAATGAGTAAATAAAAAGTTAATATCTATGTAGCTACCATCAGATATTTGAATTAAAGAATCATTGAAATGTGCTTTTTCAAATTTTATATGTGTGAGTGATGTCTTAATAACTTCTGCGGTTAAGAGGTACAGTACTTTGTTACATGAAATTTGTTAATGCTGTTGTTAAAATCTTCTCTTTCCTTATTGATTTGTGTGTGTGGGTGGGTGTGTGTGTGCGTGCACTCACATGTGCTTGCCTGTCTGCTACTGATAGTTTACTGTGTGTTAAGTCTCCCTGTGTAATTTTGGATTTTGTTTCCTCCTAGTAGTTTTCTGCCAATTTTTGATTTATTTATTTTTAAGTCATATTATTAGAAGCATATTCAGCTTTCTAATTCGTCCATCTTCCTATGAATTGAACTTTTGTTCCATGAAGAAGTGTCCCTTTTTATCCCTAGTAATACGCTTTGTTTTAATGTCTAATCTGACTTTTTGAAAACTTTTTGAAATAATTTTAGACTTCCTGAAAAGTTGCAGAAATAGCACAGAGAGTTCCTGTAAACTTTTCAACCTACTTCTAATGTTAACACAATGCATAATCAGTGTAATTATCAAAGCCAAGAGATTAATATTGTTACAATGCTCGTCACTAAATTACATACTTTATCATTAGTTTTCCCATAACAGTAGTATTCTTTTTTTGTTCCAGTACTCAATCCAGATCCCACACTGTTTTTAGTTGTCATGTTTCCTGTGTCTTATCCAATCTGTGACCTCTTTCTGATTTTGGTTTAACTATATCAGCCTTTTTTTGGCTAATGTGTACTTAGAATTGGATTTAAAAAATCCAGTGGGATATCTTTGTCTTAAAATCGGAGCGTTTGGTGGTTGGATCATTTAATCCATTCATATTTTGTGGTTTTTTTTTTTTTTTTTTACCCTGTTATTCTGGAAATTATACATACCTTATAATGCTTTTAGTGGCTCTTGTAAAAACTGTAGAATCCTGGAATGCATCCTTTCAGACTTTAATCCATTTCCTTATGTCTATATATGTATCTAACCACATAGTTTTGCTTTATTTGCTTTTTTCCCTTAATGTAACAATGGTCCTACTGTATTATTTTATGACTACTTCTTTTCATTTATTAAAAAAATAAATGCATAATGGTTATAAACTCTTTCAAGCAACATAAATCTATAAAAGTTGACAGCAAAACATTACCCCAGATTCTATCCCAACAAAAATAACCTTCATTAAAAACCAGGTGTACAACATTTATGTGTCTGTTCCTAGGAGTGCTCAATTAAAAAAAATAAATGAATAAGCCTAGCCATAGGCACGTGTTTGTGAAATTTCATAGCACCAGGAATTTAAAAAAAAATTCTGAAGATTTCCAGAGAGAAAACCTAATAAGAAAAAAGAATTGAATATATCACTATCAGTCTTCTTGATCAGCAGAATGGCTAGTTAACTAACAATATGTAAAGTATGGAAGTTAGAATAAAGATTTTTTTCAGATCTGAAAAGGGCCTCAGAAATCCTGCTGTTGAAAAATAAAGAAGTGAAAAAAAGACCTGGGGTGTAGGAAGTAGTAGATTCAATGCAGGAGAACAGTGAAATGATGTCCCAGAAAGGAGGGCTATATAGCAGGCTTAGAGAGCAGATGGTCCAATTTGAGAGAATCCTCAGATAGGAAGTTTCCAGGAGAGAAAGGGGATTTAAGAGATCCTATATCCTCTGGGGCTGGAGTTTTCTCTCTTGGAAGGTTTTTTAATCTATGAATTCAATTTCTTTAGTAGATGCAGGCCTATTTTGATTAGTTATTCTTACTGAGTTAGCTTTGGTAGATTTTATCTTTCAAGCAATTTGTCGAATTTATAGGTGCTAAATTGTAATATTCCCTTTTAGTCTTTTTAATGTATATGGAATTGTTTTAATAGCCTTCTCTTCTTTCTGATGTTGGCAATATATGTCGTCTTTATTTGTATCTTGATCAGTCTGGCCAAAAGGGTTATTAATTTCATTGCTCTCAGAACCAGCCTCTGGTTTCATTGATTTTTCTGTGTTGATTTTACCTTTTCAGTGTTGTTAATTTTTCTCTTTACCATTTTCATCCTTCCGTTTAATTTTCTCTTAATTCTGCATCTTTTTTAAGGTTGCAAGCTCCAGTATTAATGAGAGGCTGTCATACACATACATATATCCACTCTTTTTTTTTTTAGATTCTTCTCCCATGTAGACCATTAGAGAGTACTGACTCGAGCTCCTTGTGCTAATAGTTTGCATATGTCAGTTTATCCCAGTTTATCCCTCCCTCTCCTTACCCCCTGGTAACTATACGTTTGTTTTCTCCACCTGTAATTCTTTTTCTGTTTTGTAAATAAATTCATTTGTACCCTTGTTTTCTTGGAGTCCACATATAAGCAATATTATATGATGTTTGTCTTTCTGTGTCTGACTTCACTCAGTATGATGATCTCTAGGTCCATCCATTTTGCTGCAAATGGCATTATTTTGTTCTTTTTTTAATAGCTGAGTAATATTCCATTGGGGCTTTCCTGGTGGCTCAGTGGTAAAGAATTTGCCTGCCAGTGCTGGAGATGTGGGTTTGATCTCTGACTGGGGAAAATTCCCCTGGAGAAGCAAATGGCAACCCACTCCAGTATCCTTCCTGGGAAATCCTGTGGACAGAGGAGCTTGCAGGTTGCAGTCCATGGGGTCACAAAAGAGTCAGACACAAATTAGCAACTTAACAACAACAAACAACATTTTTCCATTGTATATATGTACCACAGCTTCTTTATCCTTTCCTCTGTTGATGGACATTTAGGTTGCTTCCATGTCCTGGCTATTGTAAGTAGTGAATATTGGAGTACATGTATCTTTTCAAATTATGGTTTTCTTCAGCTGTATGCCTAGGAATAGGATTGCTGAGTCATATGGTAGTTCTGTTTTTAGTTTTTTTTAATCCCTAAAAAAGCTCCTTTTTTTTTTTTTAAGAATTATAGGGATAAAGTTCTTTTATCCCTAAAGAACATCTATATTGTTCTCCATAGTGGCTGAACCAATTTACATTTCCACCAACATTTGCAAGTGAAGCAACCAACAAGGATTTAATCTCCAAAATATACAGACAGTTTGTGCAGCTCAGTATCCAAAAAAATAACCCAATCAGAAAATGGGCAGAAGATCAAAATAGACTTTTCTCCAAAGAAGACATACAGATGGCCAAAAGGCACATGAAAAGATGGTCAACATCACTAAGTATTTGAGAAATGCACATCAAGACTACAATGAAGTATTACATCACATCAGTCAGAATGCTGCTGCTGCTGCTAAGTCACTTCAGTTGTGTCTGACTCTGTGTGACCCTATAGGCGGCAGCCCACCAGGCTCCCCCATCCCTGGAATTCTCCAGGCAAGAACACTGGAGTGGGTTGCCATTTCCTTCTCCAATGTTTGAAAGTGAAAAGTGAAAGTGAAGTCGCTCAGTCGTGGCCAACTCTTCGCGACCCCATGGACTGCAGTCTACCAGGCCTCTCTGTCCATGGATTTTCCAGGCAAGAGTACTGGAGTGGGGTGCCATTGCCTTCTCCAACCAGTCAGAATGGCCAACTGTGGAATTGTTTTCAGCAAGCAATAAACAATTATCTGTGGAAAAAAAAAAAAAAGATGTATAAGTGCTGGAGAGGGTGTGGTGAGAAGGGAATCCACCTCTCTTTTTTAACATATATGTTTAATACTATAAATTCCCTCTAAACACTGATCTTGGGCTTCCCTTGTGGCTCAGTGGTAAAGAATCTGCCTGCCAGTGCAGGAGACACAGGTTCGATCCCTGAGTCAGGAAGATCCCCTGGAGAAGAAAATGGCAACCCACTCTGGTATCCTTGCCTGGGAAATCCCATGGACAGAGGACCCTGGTGGGCTACAGTTCATGGGGTCGCAAAAGAGTTGGAAATGACTGAGCAAATAAACAGCCCTGCTGATGTAGCCACATCCCACCAATTTTGGTATTTTGTGTTTCCATTTTTATATAGTTTGAAATATTTAAAAATTTCCCTTTACTATTCCTTTTTGAATCATGTACTATTTAGAAGTGTTTAGGCATTTTTGAGATACCTTTCTGTTAATGATTTCTGGTTTATTTTGTTGTGATAAGATAGCATTGTATGATTTCAGTTCTCATCAATGTGTTGAGGTCTTTTTTTGTTGTTGTTATGGACCAGAATAGGGTCTTTTATGGTAAATGTGCCATGTGCACTTGGAAACATTGTGTATTTTCCTCCTCTGGGTAGAGTTGTCTATGAATGTCAAATAGGTTAAGTTGGTTGATAACACTGAGTCCTCTGTATCTTTGCTGATTTTCTGAGTATTTATTGTCCGGATCACTCAGTTTTCAGCTATAGTCATGGATTTGTCTGTTATTCTTTTCATCAGTTCTCACCTCTTCTATTTTGACATTTTGTCAAAGCCTAAATATATAGTTTATGAAAGGGTGATTTGCAGGATATTTCATTTTGCGTTGGCAAGGTTCAGAACACACTATCCCCCAAATATGATACCTTGGCATATTGAATATTTTAAAGCTGAAGGATTTTGAGAAACGGCAGGAGCAGGAAGGACTCTCAGACCTTCCCTTTCTTCACTAAAGCAGATCATAAGACCCTCATGTGAGAGGGTCCTTTCTGTCTAAATCTGGAGGAAAGGAACATCCTTATCTTCAGAGATGGAGAATACCAAGAAGAATCTGAACGAACAGGCCTTGCTAAGTTTTTCCCAGTTTACTACCCATTGGTTCATACTCTTTTGTCCTATGACATTTTTTCCATGACTCTCAGCTGTTCATCATACCTAGTATAAAAATGCTTCGACCTGTTTCTTCACATCTTCATTTCTTTGTAAAGGCTCCCCTGTCATGTAAAACTTAGATTAATTAAATTTGTCTGCTTTTCTTTTGTTAATCTGTCTCTGTCAGCTTAATATTCAAACCCCTGCCAGGTATCCTAAGAGGATCAAGGAAGTTTTTCACCCCAACAGTGCATTTTGTTATTTATGTATTTATTTTAAATAATGTTTTGATTTTAGCAAGTAATGTCTTACTAAGTATGACCTAAGCTCATGTAGTGATAATTTATGTTAAGGTATAATGATATAAGTGTTCATCACACAATTAGAAAAAATTTTTGCATTATTATTCTAATTCTCTGATGGAATTTGAATGGTTATTTCTTACAGATACTATTTGTATTTGGGTGTTGAGATGCTGTTTTGCATTGTCTCAATCATAAACATACAACCAAAAATTTTAAAAAGACAATTTATTTTTTTAATGATATATTTTCTGAAGTACGGCAGACTTCTTTAAGCAGCATGTCTTGAAACTAATTAGTAGTTTAATACTTTATTATCTTTGAAATTTAATGTAAATTGAAGCTATTTCCTTAATTTATGTCAAACAGCTTGTTACCAGCATGGGAGCTGCAGATATTGTGTGATGTAGCTTAAGATAACCCAAAGTAGAACATTTTATTCAGTGGCATGAGCTGGCTCAGTGGGCAAGATTATTCTAATTCATTTGGGTAGGTGAACTGAACTTAGAAAGTTCATATACAAAAACTCATTGTCTAAGTTTCTTTGTGATTCTTTACTGGTTCAGAAACTCCACTTAGGATTTCAGTGGCTTAATTTCTATTGCCTTTATTTCTGGCAGAAGATTAATTTTCATTTTAGTTAAAAATCTTCATCCACATCTTTAAAATGCCTGTATTTTTGTTTGTTAGCCATCTTAGAATTCAAATCTCTTTTAAAATATTTTGTTACATGATTATTAACTGGTTGGTTTTGGTAGCTTTGGAAGGTTTTGACCTGCACGTTAAATATATCTTTAAATTAGAGAAATTAATTATTTTCTCCACTGAAGTTTTTCTTCTAAAACATGCTTTAAAATATTAGGGATTAATTTATGAGAAACAAAAGACTGTATTATTTGCCTGTTAGTGGATAGAAATTTAGACTGCTCTTTAACATCGCCACATTTCATTTTAATGAGACTTTTAGGTTGCCAAAACATTGTTTCTTCTAGTAATATCCCTAACAGGAGATTATGATACTGCCATCCAATGGAATTAAACAGCCGTTGAAGTAGTTTGAAGAAAAATACTTATGATATAATTTGTGAAAAACAAGTATTTGTAGACTTTGGCTGCACATATATAAATATGTAAAACAAAAGTGACAAAGAAAACACAGTTTTAATTTTATATTTTGTTGTTAAATGTAAGGGATTCTCTCTTTTTTCCTTCTTCCTATTTTTGTGTATTATGGATTTTTTTTATAGAATGTGGGCATTTGGGCAGTGCTAGAATTTCTATCTCTATTTTTTTTTTCTATCAGTGATTTCTACCAAATCAAGAATCCAGCATCTTTTACCATTACTGTTGGATTCACACCTGACTTCTAAAGATTATTGTGGATTGTAACCAGTGTATTTGTTTTAAGAATATAATAATTTTTAAGCCCTTTGAAATCTTGCAAATGAGCTGTCAAATTTTTTTAAAGTAAGTATTTGGAAAACTGTTTCCTGTTTTTGAGAAGTAATTTTCTAAGATCATCTGTGTATATCACTTCCCTTCTCTAGCTTTTGTCTATACTTTTTTTTAAAGAAAATTTTTGTGTGTTGTCCATGTTGCTTTATTTTTTAATGTTTTTGGCCCTGCCACATGACTTGTGGGATTTTAGTTCCCCTACTGGGAATTGAACCCAGGCCCTGGACAGTGAGAGTGCAGAGTCCTAACCACTGTGCCGCCAGGGAATTTCCTGGACTTTTGTTTTTATTTTGTCCATGTTGTATCTTCCCTACTGAATTTAGACTGTTTTCAGTTCTCCATGTGCAAGAAACTGCCAGATGTTTTGAGAGTTGACAAGGCTTTGACCGCTCCAGGCCCCTCACTTGAGACCTTGTAGAGGCCCTTTGCTTGCTGAGAATGTAATTGCTGTGCAGAGAGATGCTCATGGCTCTCAGATGCCACTTTGCTCTCTGTCGTTCCCTTCTCTTCCTGCACAGATGTTGAGTATCATGCAGGTCTTATAGTCATTGGTGTTGTATTTTTGTGTTTACCTAGTTTTGAGGTTGGTATTTTGTCTCTTTTTTTTTTTTTTTCTGGGTTTGTTTTTGCTCTCCTGGTCTCTCTGTCTGTTTTTATGGAAATATTTGAAGAGATTCAAAAATTATGTAGCTCCTACCATGGCCTTCCCAGAATGTTCTTGGTTTTTTCACAAAGTTAAATTTATTCAGTTTAAAAGGTTGTCTGTTTTGAAGATAATATTCCATTAAGATGTTCTTCATTTTATAAAATACAAGTCTAGAAGCAATTTTTGTTTTGGAAACTTGACTGGCCTGTGAAATCGAATGTTTTAGTGACCACTTAATTTCTCAGTTCCCTGAAACAGAAAAAATAAGTGACTTGTCAAAGGCTACAGCATTAATGAGTGACAACATCAGTGTCTAAACATTCATTTTATGATCCCATAATAATCAGCCCTAAGTTAGTTGCAAGAAGTGACTGCATGAAAGTGAACACTGTTTAGAAAGTGTTTTATCCTTTAGCTAATATGTGGTTGTACTGAGTTAGGATTCCCTCCTGGATGGTATGAGAAACAGCCTGTCTAGGGAGAGTGGAGATACGCTTTTTGGCAGGCTCCTGATAATCAAGACCTCAGTTTCCAGTTGACTCATGACTGTGATCCCTCTTTTATTTTAAATTTGTTCTGTAAGAGAAGCTGAAAATGTCTCTAAACACATAGGTGGTATGAGAGCTAGAAGACTAACAAGACATGTGTATTTAGTTTCTATTGCTGCTGCAACAGCTGTAACAAATCAGCACAAATCTAGTGGCTTAAAACAACACACATTTATTATCTTACAGTTCTGGAGGTTAGAAGTCTGACAGGATCCCCACTGCCCTAAAAAGATGTTATTACTAGGGCTGTGTTCCTTTGTAGACTCTCCAAGGGAGGTTCTCTTTTCCTCTGTTCCTACTTTAGAGGGAGTCCCGCTTTTTAACAACTGAAATGGTGCATTTCCCCAAGGAGATGATCAGAGTTAACATTTATAGTCTATTCATGTATTTGGTCCTTTGAACTTATTTAGTGTAATTTAACCAATAAGCAGTCACTGTCTATTATCTCTCCTCATATCTGGGGGTTGAAAATGGTGATGGAGCTGAACAGGTATATCCATGATCTAAAAATATGAAATGTGTGTGAGAGGGAGAGAGAGAGTGTGAGTGTATGTGTGTGTGTATTTTCAGAAGAGGGTACTGGATGAGCTTGCATTGAAAGAGTTTTGGGTATATTCACAGTTGACATTTGTTGGTACTGCACCAAGAAACTCCTTGGTGAGAATTGAAGCATGGAGGGTGGCAGTCTCTTAAGTTGTTTATTAGGATAAGAAAGCTCTGTTGCACTTTGTTGTTGTTTAGTTATGTCTGACTCTCTGAGACTCCATGAACTTCAGCATGCCAGGCTCACTTGTCCTTCACTGTCTCCCAGAGTTTGCTCAAATTCGTATCCATTGAGTCAGTGATGCTATCTAGTCATTTCATCCTCTGCCTCCCCCTTCTCCATTTGCTTTCAGTCTTTCCCAGCATCAGGGTCTTTTCCAGTGAGTCGACTCTTCGCATCAGGTGGCCAAAGTATTGGAGCGTCAGCTTTAGCATCAGTCCTTCCAGTGAATAACCAGGATTGATTTCCTTTAGGATTGACTGGTTTGATATCCTTGCAGTCGAAGGGACTAACAACCCTCAAATTGTGACTTAATACAACACAAGTTTATTTCTTGCCCATACAGAGTTTGGCTTAGAGATCGAGGTTCCTTCTGTATTGTGATGCCACCATCTCAAATGTGGTTTTTAAGGTTTTCGCAGGAAGGGAAGAGAAGGCTAGAGTATCTCTTCTGCCTACACTGCTTTGGCTACAACTCAGTTATATGACCCAAATGTAAAGAAGTTTAGGAAATGCAGTTACCTTGTACATTCAGGAATAGGGAGTGCTGTGGTTTATAATCCACCCAGCCTGGCGTTTAGGTGGGGAGAAGATAGAAAAGTAAATAATGTTTAGACCTTGTTATGAACTGAATGTATATGTGTCCCCCAAATGCATATGTTGAAACTTTGCTCTGAAACGTGATGGTGTGCCAGGTGAGTACTTTGGGAGGTAATTAGGATTTAGTAAGGTCTCAGGGGCAGTGTCCTTGTGAATGTGATTAGTTCCCTTATAAGAACCACTTGACAATTGCTTCCCCACTCTGCTCTCTACCTTGTGAGTACAGTGAGAAGTTGGTAATCTGCAGCCCAAAAGAGGACTTTCACCAGAACTCAACTCTGGCTGACACCCTTCTCTCAGACTTCTCGCCTGTGGAACTGTGGGAAGTAAATTTCTGTTGTTTGTGAGCCATCCAGTCTGTAGTATTTTTGTTGGAGCAGCCCAAATGGACTAAGATAAATCTCTTTCCTGACCCAGTGGAATTTCTGTGCTGCCTTACTGCCCCATGGCACTTGCAACTTGGGTTATTGCTGTTGATTTCTGTGTTGGTGAAACAGACAAGAATTGTTCTAACGCAGCGTGGGGTGGTTGTCGTTCTTTAGTTGCCAAGTCATGTCCAACTCTTTTGCAGCCCCGTGGACTGTAACCCGCCAGACTCCTCTGTCCTTGGATTTCCCAGGCAAGAATTCTGGAGTGGGTTGCCCTTTTCTTCTCCAGGGGATCTTCCTGACCCAGGGATCGAATCTGCTTCTCCTGCATTGCAGGCAGATTGTTTACTGCTCAGCCACCAGGAAAGTCCATGGGGGACGTTAGAGCTCTGTGAATTTTTCTCTCATCTATTCTTTCTGCATGATCAGTGTCCTTTTGTTCACCCAAGGCTATAGTCCTCTTTCCTAGCCCTCTGTCAAAGCAGCTGACATGTATTTCTTGAAGGTTTTGGTTGGTTCCTCAGGTACCTGATTCCCTCTTTTCTAGTTTGTCTAGGCTGATTTGGGGAAGAGAGCCAGCAATCTTTATAGTTTGCTGTCTTGACCCTTTCTAGTTTCTGAATAACTGGAAGCCTTCCTAATTTCTGAATAAAACATCCTTGGGAAAAAAACTCCAACCTCGTCTTAACTGATAAGGAAACAGTTTCATATTTTTGTTCCTAATAAATAGAATAAACAATTTATTCCTTGGACCTGAGTAAAAGGATAATTTTAATAAGCTAGTAACTTTTCCTATGGAAAAGTTTATCAGATGATAATGACCTGACCAAGGATAGCAGGAAAGTTTGTATTAGGTTATTTGTGGAATATGATTCTTGTTTTAGCAAGTGGATTCTTTCTTTCAGCTGTTGATACTATCCTTACCCACCCCCTCAGGTCAGGTTGGAGGTCTGAAATAGTCATTTTAAAGCCAGTTTATCAAAGCAATTACATTGCTTCAAATTTTTAGCCTCTCATGGCATCCAAAAGAAAGAAAAAATTAAAGCAATTTGATTTGATAAAATATCACCCTGACCAATAAAGAAAAGTTATAAGGTTGATAGTGTTGCTAAGGTTCCCCAAAATAAGTCAACATTCTCATAAAAAGTCTTTATGTTGGATTGTTCATTTAAAATATGAATAGTCACAGCTAGGTTTTGTGCTGAATTTGGGCAGTGTTAAATCCTTAGACATTATTAAAAGATTAACGTTTGCTAGCCATATTATTCTTATGAATTAACATCACAGAGTAGTAGACTAAACAGTCTTAATTAAACAAACAGTTCTAATTAAATCAACAACATAAAGAGAAATACAGTTAAATTCTGTATTGAGTTTATGCAGAGGTGTGGAAATGAGTATTAGATCTGTTAGTACTACATTTGTATACCTCTATGAAGAGGTACCTGATTTTAGTTGGCTTTTATATTAAGTTAAATTTAAATACATTGCATCATGATTCAAATATAACTGAGTTTGATTTGAGTTTAGTTACATTAATGATTAGAATGTTTTTATAGTTTGAAAATGTGTGTTTTAAAGTAGTTTAATAACTTTAATAAGGAATTTTCATAGTTCTTTAAAATTGCTATAACGTTAAAATTTTGCATCAAACTTTTAAAACATTTGAAATTTTTTTAAATTATGTTATTTAATAGTGTGAAGTGAAAGTTGCTCAGTTGTGTCCGACTCTTTGCGACCCCATGGTCTATACAGTCCATGGAATTCTGCAGACCACATTACTGGAGTGGGTAGCCTTTCCCCCTCCAGAGGATCTTCCCAACCCAGGGATCGAACCCAGGTCTCCCGCCTTACAGGCAGATTCTTTACTAGCTGAGCCACAAGGGAAGCCCATTTAATAGTGGAGAAAGGTCAAAAAAGTATTTAGAAACCTTACTGGTGTTTTGCCCATATCTCTCTAGCTGTTATCTGACCATAGGAACTTGGAAGAGCATTTTACATTAGTTTGCAGAATTTTACTCCATAATTGTATGTTTCGGTTATGACTCTTGTGTGCTTTATTCTCTTTAAAGGAACAGGGATTTCTAAGTTTTTCCTTTGCAAAATCAGTTGTCACTATTCTTTTTTCCTATGGAAAACTTCATTAGAAGATGTTGAGAAAATCTCAAATATTCATAAATATCACTGATCAAATGCAAAAATGTTGGTTAGAATATTGATTAGTAAAAAGTTTGTAATTACTTGTTATGAGTGAAGAAGTGAAGTCACTCAGCCGTGTCCAACTCTTTGCGACCCCATGGACTGTAGCCTACCAGGCTCCTCTGTCCATGGGATTTTCCAGGCAAGAGTACTGGTGTGGGTTGCCATTTCCTTCTCCAGGGGATCTTCCCGACCCAGGGATCGAACCCAGGTCTCCTGCATTGCAGGCAGACGCTTTACTGCTTTACATAGGCTTTACTGGCTTTACATAGGCCACCAGGGAAGCCTATGAGTAAAAAGTTGACCCTTTTAAAAGCCAAATTTGGTAGACTTATTGGGAAATTAGGACTGAAACATAGGCTCTGGAAACATTTGTCTATTTTCCCACTAGATGGTGCTGTTTACTTGTTATTTCTCTATAGCAAACAAGGCCAGTTATCTGATCAGGTAAATACTAAGGTTAAACTTTAGTAGCCTGTATATTAATAGAAATAAATAATTGGTCTATTTGTTGTATAAGTTTATTTGTTATATATAAAATGTTATTTACCAGTCATCTGAGGGGAATGTGTAATTTTGATTTTTTTTGATAGTATTGCTAATTGTTTGTTAGTCAATCCTTACGTTTTGTCAGCATCTTAATGGCCAAAAATATTTTAAACATTTTGTATACAGTTGAAATGATCTTAAATGATTTCTCCTTGATGATTTTCCAGAATAAAGTTCTGCATTTCCTTTGGCATAAACATACTAACTGATGCCTGTGGTATGCTTAATGCATGGGCTAGTATTGATCTCTTGTTGATGTTTTTGCTCCTACTAGTTTAGTTGATTTATTTACATACCAAGAATGACTTGTATTTGTCCCCAAACCTGTTTATACCAGTTGTATCTCTGTCATATTATTTAAATGAAATCTAGGTAACCTAATGGAAATATCTTAAAGTGTTCTTCCTGAGAAAACCAAGTTAATGTTTAGCACCACTCAAGTTAGGTGAGTTGCTAAAAAAAATATTACTATCAAAATAGGTGTGAGGAAGCTATGGGAAAAACTTAGATTATGCACTTATTTATGAGACAGAAGAATGCTTAGAATTCTATAAATTCTGTACTAAAGGTGCTTTTATTTAACAGAGTGATTACAAATGTAGAAGTTTCACATTTTGATGCTTACAAATGAGAGATAACTCTCCACAAAGTTTTTACTTGAAGATGTTGAATATCCTGGATGAAAATTATTTAAAGCCTTTACCTACGTGCTTAGTAATTTTAAAGTTTGTTTATCTCTTAATATTACTCTCTTGCTATAGTTTATATGGTTGATTTAACTGATTGTTATTTAGGTACATCTACATAGGAAGTATTAAAAAACAAAATGTGTTTGGATAGGAGAGAATTAATACTTATCAAAGGCTTCAGAAAGATAGTTTAGCAAATAACATAGCCTTTGCAGTCTTGCTGTTGATTGAATGTATAGATCCTTTTCTTTTTATAATTGTAGATTTTATGATTTTTTGCTGAATTGTTTTTCAGCCAAAAGTTTGAATTTTGGTCCCTAAGTTCTCTGGCCTCTTCATGTTTAACTAAGAAGGGGTTGTTTTCCTCCAGGTATACAAGAGAGGCAGTTTTGGTTCAGTGGTGAGTCAGTTTGCCTATAATATGGTTTTTCTTCCCCACTATAATCCTCTGAGAGCAATTTCATTACTGAGAAATGGTAGATTTTTTTTCTACTTTTTTTGGAAAGAACACTGTTCTAGGAGTCAGAAGATCTAGGTTTTAGTTCTAGAATTTAGGGCCTAGAACAATAAATATTTGCTCAATACAGAAAATAAATGAGTAGCGTGTTCCATATAAGTTGTGAGATTATAACCTGGTCAATTAACCTCCTTAGAACCTTATCTGTAAAATGTGATTTTATTAACTCAACACACATTTCTTCAGTGTCATGAGTCAGGCAAAAATGAGAAATATAAGCTTCCTTTCGATCAAATTGCTTAATTGGGAGGATCACGTAAGTAAATAATATGCATTTTAACAAGTTGACAAGTGCTCTGATGAAGTTATGTATGGATAGAACTGGGAAGAGACAAGAAGATCGCCCTTTTAAACCCATAGGTACTGTTTGAACATTTACTTTGTGGGTGTAGGGAAAACTGATTTTTTTTTTTCTTGAAGCTATTATATGGAAACAGTGAAAGCATTAACTTTCACTCATTGAAGAAAACATTTCTGAGAAAGATTTTGTAAAATATTTTTCAGTTTACTGTAGCTCTTTTCACTTCTGAACCAACAGTTTGCTTCTTAGGAAGCATATTTATGAGTTTCAAAATTGGGTAACAAGTCACCAGAAAAGTGCTGTTTGAATTTTTAACTCAGTTTAACTACATGTGTAGGAGGTATTGTCAAGGAATGTTATAAAGCTTCCAGTTAAGGATGACATACAGAAACCCTAGTTTACTGACATCATACTTGAATTCATTCCAGTGAGGTTTTAGTGGCCCTCATAGTCATTCACTCTGCCCTTATATCCTAACTAGCTTTTAGTTTGAACAGATTGACACTTTATAATTTTAAGTTTTCCAATCCATGACCATAGATCTGTATCTCTCAATAAAGTTATATTATTTTCTCCCTCGGGGTTTTGCGTTGTTGTAATGGCAAGAACCTTAAGTATAGATGTTGAAAGAAGCGTGAATAGCCAGGATTCTTGATTTGTTCCAGTGGCACGGGAACAATTTTTAATGTTTCACCATTCTTAGAGGATTTTTTTCTTGATTGTTGTTTGTTTTAAGACATCTGTTATCAGGTTATTATATTTTTAGAATGCAAAGAGTTATTTTAAGAAATGCTTGTTGAATATTACCAGATGCTTCATCTCTATAGTTGTTTATCTGTCCTTTGATGTTAGTAATGAATGCATTAATTTCTTTTCAAATATTGAATAAATCTATATTGAGATAAACAATTTAGTCACAGTACATTATTGCTTTTCCTATATTGTTGGTTTCTACTTGTTAATATTTTGTTTATAATTTTTACATCTGTGTTCATTAATGAGGTTTCCCTTTTTCTTAGGGCTTCCCTGGTAGCTCAGTTGGTAAAGAATCTGCCTGCAGAGCAGGAGACCCAGGTTCTATCCCTGAGTCGGGAAGCTCCCCTGGAGAAGGAAATGGCAACCCATTCCGGTATTCTGCTTTCAAAATCCTATGGACAGAGAAGCCTGGAGGGCTACAGTCCATGGGGCCACAGGAGTCTTCTTATACTTTCCTGTGTGAGTTTGTTATCAAGATTCTGCTGCCCTTGTAAGATTTTGCTATCTTTTTACTCACTGAAAATTTTAAAGTAAGATTGGAATAATTCCAAATAAGATCGGAATAATAATTTCTGAAATAAGTTACTTCCCAGGCACATTTTCCACTCCTGATTAATTTCTTTGAAATTATAGGATTAGTCAAGGTTTTTATTATACTAAATCAATTTTGGAGTTTATGTTTTTCTGGGAATTTGCTGCACCTCAGTTTTCAAATGTATTGCCATAGAAATGTCAATAATATTCTATTCTTTTTTTTGAAGCATATTTGATTTATAGTGTTGTATTATACAAATAATATACAATTTATATTATTATTCCTGAATTGTCTATTTGTATATTTTGTCTTTTCTTCTTGATCAGTTTGACCAGATTTGTCAGTTTTTAATTCTCTTCAAAGAGCCAACTTTTGACGTTGTTAATTCTCTCAGTCATATGTTTTATTTCCTATTTAATTTCTTCTCTTAATTTTTTTCCTTCTAATATCTTTGAGCTTATTTTGCTTTAGTTCTAATTGTTTTTTCTAGAGTCTTAGCTCAAACACATTAGCGTTCAGTCTCCTTTCCTAATATGTGGGTTTTATGATATGACGTTGCCTCCAAGTGGTACTTAAGTTGTATCTCACAGTTTCGTTTTGTAAAATTTGTTACTGTAGAGTTCAAAATATTTTCTAAATGTAATCATGATATTTTCACTGACTTCTTACTTTCTAAACATAGGAACTATATTAATTTCTGAATATATAAGAATTTAAAATTTTAAACATATGAGAATTTTCTTTTTGTTATCTGTTTCTAACCTTATTTTGTGATTAGAGAAGATGCTCTATTGAGTTTTAATTCTTTGAAATTTGATTCTACTTGCTCCCAGAATATGGTTGATATTGTATGTACTTAGCAAGAGTGTATATTCTGGATGTTGGGTAGAGCATTAATTTATTAATTTATTCAGATTTGTTAGGCCAGGTTTGTTAATAACATTGTGTAAATCTGTATTCTTACTGAGTTTTTGGTGGTGTTCCATCATTTTGGATTTATCCATTTTCTCTTCAAAGTTCTGTTGGTTTCTACATACATATGTGTAGAGGATGTTGTTAGGTTTGTACGCACTTAGAGTTTTTGTATTTTCCTTGCAAATTGAAACTTATTATGAAGGGACATTCTTTCTGCTTAAAATCTATTTTGCCTCATAGTATAGTAATCGTTTGCTTAATATTTACATGGTATATCTTTTTTACATCATTTTGTTGTTATTCTGATCCTTTTCATTTTGGGTGAGTCAGCATATAGACAGATTACAAAAAATCAAATCTGACAATTTCTTTTTAACTTTACGTTTAAAAGTATTATATAAAAGACCTCTTTCTCATTTGGTGTATGTTCCTATGAATTGCTTTTATTGTGGTGAAGTGTAGGGAATTCCCTGGCAGTTCAGTGGTTAAGACTCAGTGCTTTTACTGCCAAGGTCCCAGGTTTAATCCCTACTCAGGTAACTAAGATCCCACAAGACTGGGGACCAAAAAAATGCTGGGGCCAAAAAAAAAGTGTGCTTAATGTAAAATTTTAACCCTTTTTATATGGCCAGTTATAGTAGTATGAACTGCTTTCACAGTATGCACCATTACCAGTCAAGGCAAGAATACTGAAGTGGTTTGCCAATTCCTCTCCAGTGGACCATGACCCTGATCTTGGGCAAGATTGAGGGCAGGGGGGGAAGGGGTCAACAGAGGATGAGATGGTTAGATGGCATCATCGATTCATTGGATGTGAGTGAGTTTGAGCAAACTCTAGAAGACAGGGAAGGACACGGAAGCCTGGTGTGTTGCAGTCCACGGGGTTGCAAAGAGTCAGACACGACTTAGGGACTAAACAACAGCAGCAACCATTACCACTGTCTGTCTCTGTGGCTTTTCCCTTGTTCCAAACACAACCTTTATACTCATTAAACAGTAACTCTTAGTCTTCCCTCTCCCAACCACTGTTTATTACTGTTCTTTCTCTATGAATCTGAATATTCTAGGTATCTTAAATAAGTAGAACCATGTGGTATTTGTCCTTTTGTATTTGGCTTGTTTTATTTAGTATAATATTTTCAAGATTCAAGCATGTTGTGGCATGTATCAGTATTTCATTCCTTTTTAAGACAATAATATTTTCTTACATCTATGTTATAGTCCAGGAGTTTATATCACATTGTATATTACATTTAAATCTATGATCTGTTTAGAGTTAACTTTTGTGAAAGATATCCAGTCTAGATTGATTTTTTGCATGTGGATGTCCAGTTGGTCAGGTTCCAATTATTGAAAAGATTATTCTTTCTCCATTGAATTGCCTTTACTCGTTTGTCAAAGATCAGTTGACTCTGTTTGTATAGGCCCAAGTCTGTGTCTATTGACCTGTTTGTCTATTCTTTCACTAATACCACACTGTCTTGATTGGAATAGCTTTATATTGAGTCTTGAAATTGTATAGTGTTAATCCTCTGACTTTGTTCTTCTTCAATATTGGGTTTCGCTCTTCTGTATCTTTTGTCTCTTTCAATTTTAGAATTAGTTTGTTAGTATCAGCAACAAAACTTGCTTGGGGTTTGATTGAAATCACATTGAATCTATAGATCAAGTTTGAAGGAGCCGATATCTTGAAAATATTGAGTCTTCTTTCCCGTAAGCATGTAATATCTCTCCATTTATTTGACTCTTTGATTTTTTTTAAAGCATGCTTTTGTAGTTTTCCTCTTGTATATCTTGTCTATGTTTTATTTGATGTATGCCTAATTTCAAATACAATTGTTCATTGCTGGTGTATTTTTGTTTTATGTTTCTTCTAAACATTTTATAGATTTACTGCCTTTTTGAGAGGGTGGGTTGTGTCATGCAGCATGTAGGATCTTAGTTCCCCAACCAGGAGTACCCGTGCCCCTGCATTGGAAGCATGGAGTCTTAAGCACTGGACCACCACGGAAGTCCCTACTGCTTTCATTTATGTGTATGACCCAATCTTTGCATATGATGTAAGGTTTAGTTTTTATGATTAAAAAAAATTTTTTTTAAACATCTGGGCATTCCAGCAGTGTTTGTTGAAAAATTAGCTTTTCTTGAATTGCTTGTGCACCTTTGGTAGGTAGAGATCAAATGGTCATGTTTGTTTGGGTTTATCTCTGGGCTCCCTAGTTATTTCTTTTGATTTGGAGATTAATACCGTGCTATCATGGTTACTTTAGCTTCATGGTAAATCTCAATGTTGGGTAGTGTGCATTTTCCAGTTTTGTTCTTTCTTTTCAAAATTGTTTTAGCAATTCACATTCCTTTGAGTTTTCATTTAATTTTTAGAATCATGTTGTATCTGTAAAATATCTTGCTGTGATTTTGATTGGTATTGCATTAAATATATTGCTTACTTTAGGGGAGAATTGACATCTTTACTATGTTGAATCATCTTTCATGAGTTGAATATGCCTTTCCATTTATGTAGACCTTGCTTTCTTTCATCAGTGTTTGTTTTCAGCACATAGATCCTGTATTACCTAATATTTTTCTAGCTATTATATATGGTATTATTTCTTTAATTTCCTGTTTTTGTTATAAAGTGTATCATGTATCCAGAAGAGCATAGAGAATAATAGATGGTGTATTGAGCTACCCAAATTTGTCACCTTTTAAAAGTGTTTTGCATTTTACCTTATTGCCAATCTCATGTCTCTTTTTTATGTTAATCACTGTTAAAAGTAGCTGGGTATTTTATCAGACTGAGTTCTGTGTTTTCATTTATTCAAACACACATACAAATATCAGTATATGTGTATAGTTTTTAGTTTAAAAAATAAATGCAGTCATGTTATAATATTTTTCTGATATTTCATTTTTCATTATATCATAGATATGTTTTTGTGTCACTGCATATTGATCTATATCATTTAATGAATGGCTTTTAAAATCTGTTTTACGTTAGTACGTTGCCTTTTATGTAGCAGGCACTCAGAAAATAGTGGCCATGATTTGCTCTTATTATTATGATGATATGCTCTGGATGTACCAAACTTTATTTAGCCACTTACTTACAGAGTGGCTTTCAGATACCTTCTAGCATTCTGGTCTAATCTTTGCCTTTTCTTTTAAGATATTTCTTATGGGGTAACTTTTTTCTCTCATGAGTCTCTTGGTTTTTAGATAAATTATTAGCAAATGAAGGACCTTTGAAATAATAATAATAATTTGGTAAATATCATTTAATTAATATCTCTGTCTTTGGAGTCAACAGATTTCTTTTCTCTGGGATCTTTAAACTTTTCTAGAAAGATTACAGTGTGGACAACCTTCCTTATTTCCATATTTATTGTGAGCCATATTTTTCTTAGTATCTGAGTCAGGTCTTTAAACAGGAGTTGGTGAATTATGGCTGATGGAACGAAACTGGCCTGCTGTCTGTTTTTGTAAATAAAATTTTACTGAAACATAGCATGTACATTTATGTGTTGTTTGTGACTACTTTATTGCTATAGTGGCAGAGTTGAATAGTTGCAACAGAGACCAGTGGCCTATAATAAGGCCTAAAATGTTCATTCTCTCATTCATTACAGAAAATGTTTGCTGACTGCTACTTTAGATGAGTATTAGATATTGGCCAGTAGTTGATATAGTACTCACATACTGAAAGTAGTCAGAAATTCTAATGTACCTTTGACTTTTTTTCTTTGACTTTGGAGGAAGTTGCTTTCTCTTCCTAAACCCTAAATTTCTTTTTCTGTAAGAGGGAACATCACTGAATGATTTTTGAGGTCCTATCTAACTCTGAGGTTCTGAGAAACTGTGTAACACAAAGATTTTGAAAGGAATTTGAAATAAGTACAGATATATATAGATATATATTTGGAATAAATACAGATATAAATGCAGGTTGCTTCTATATAAAAGAAGCAACAGAACTGGACATGGAACAATGGACTGGTTCAAAATTGGGAAAGGAGTATGTCAAGGCTGTATATTGTCACCCTGCTTATCTTACTTATATGCCGAGTGCTACTGCTACTGCTAAGTCACTTCAGTCGTGTCCGACTCTGTGCGACCCCATCCCTGGGATTCTCCAGGCAAAAACACTGGAGTGGGTTGCCATTTCCTTCTCCAATGCATAAAAGTGAAAAGTGAAATTGAAGTCGCTCAGTCATGTCTAACTCATCGAGACCCCATGGACTGCACCCCATCAGGCTCTTCCGTCCATGGGATTTTCCAGGCAAGAGTACTGGAGTGGGGTGCCGAGTACATCATGCTAAATGCCAGGCTGGATGAAGCACAAGCTGGAATCAAGATTGCTGGGAGAAATATCAGCAACCGCAGATATGCAGATGACACCACCCTTATGGCAGAATGTGAAGAGGAACTGAAGAGCCTCTTGATGAAAAGTGAAAGAGGAGAGTGAAAAAGCTGTTTTAAAACTCAACATTCAAAAAACTAAGATCATGATATCCATCCTGTCCCATCACTTCTTGGCAAATGGATGGGGAAACAATGGAAACAGTGACAGACTTTCTTTTCTTGGGCTCCAAAATCACTGCAAATGGTGACTGCAGCCATGAAATTAAAAGATGCTTGCTCCTTGGAAGAAAAGCTATGATCAACTTAGACAGCATATTAAAAAGCAGAGACATTACTTTGCCAGCAAAGGTCCGTCTAGTCAAAGCTATGGTTTTTGCAGTAGTCATGTATGGATGTGAGAGTTGGACCATAAAGAATGTTGAGCACTGAAGAATTGATGCTTTTGAACTGTGGTTTTGGAGAAAACTCTTGAGAGTCCCTTAGACAGCAAGGAGATCCAACCAGTCCATCCTAAAGGCAGTCAGTCCTGAATATTCACTGGAAGGACTGATGCTGAAGCTGAAGCTCCATTACTTTGGCCACCTGATGTGAAGAGCCAACTCATTGAAAAAGACCCTGATCCTGGGAAGAATTGAAGACAGGAGGAGAAGGGGGTGACAGAGGATGAGATGGTTGGATGGCATCACTGACTCAATGGACGTGAGTTTGAGCAAGCTCCAGGGGATGCTGGTGGACAGGGAAGGTTGGTGTGCTTCAGTCCATAGGGTACCAAAGAGTTGGACATGACTGAGTGACTGAGCAATACCAGATATATACAGACATAATCAGTCTATCTCTATATAATATAGATATAAAATATGTATAAAATAAGTGGGCTTCCCAGGTGGCTAAGTGGTAAAGAATCCACTTGCCAAGCATTAAATGTGGGTTCTATCCTTGGGTCAGGAAGATACCCTGGAGAAAGAAGTGGGAAACCCACTCCAGTATTCTTGCCTGGGAAATCCCATGGACAGAAGAGTCTGGTGGGCTATATAGTCCATGGGGTCATAAAGAGTCAGACATGACTTAGTGACTAAACAACAACAGCAGTAAAATGAATATATATATGGACCAGAAAATGAAGGTGATACAGAGGTTTTTTCCCTACAGTTTAATACAGGAATCTTTATTGTGCCAGTGTAATCCCATCGTGAAAATGTATTAAATAGGGATTTTTTTTGATACTGTGAAGACCTATGTTCCATTGTGTTAAATAGAAGAGTAATGAAGTGTTATGAGCTTATCCCCAAACCCTAACCAGTTGCTGTCTAAGTATCACTGAAACACTCTTCCACATCTATATAATCATATATAGTTGTTATCGTAGTATGACATTTAAAATACTGATGTGAAGTGAAATAAAAGTTGCTCAGTCATGTCTGACTTCTTGCGACCACGTGGACTGTTACCCACCAAACTCCTCTGTCCATAGAATTCTCCGGTCAAGAATACTGAAGTGGGTAGCCATTCCGTTCTCCAGGGAAATCTTGACTCAGGGGTTGAACTTGGGATCGAACTCCTACATTGCAAGCAGATTCTTTACCATCTGAGTCACCAGGGAAGCCCCAAATACTGATGCCTAATTATATAATTCTTAATGAACTCATTAGTGTATATGTATTAGTTTGGTATGTAATATATATTTATGTACATATACATACACATAAACAATATGTAATATTCTACCTTGTACAGTGTAGCAAGTGTACTGCTTTGTAATACACTATGAATACAGATAATACTTAGAAACTTTTGAACTGTGGTGTTGGAGAAAACTCTTGAGAGTCCCTTGGACTGCAAGGAGATCCAGCCAGTCAATCCTAAAGGAAATCAACCCTGAATATTCATTGGAAGGATTGATGCTGAAGCTGAAACTTCAGCACCACCATACTTTGGCCCCCTGATGCGAAGAACTGACTCATTGGAAAAGACCCTGATGCTGGGAAAGATTGAAGGCAGGAGGAGAAGGGGACGACAAAGGATTAGGTGGTTGGATGGCATCTCTGACTCAGTGGGCGTGAGTTTGAGTAAACTCCAGGAGTTGGTGATGGACAGGGAAGCCTGGCGTGCTGCAGTCCGTAGGGTCGCAAAGAGTCGTACACGACTGAGTGACTGAACTGAACTGAACTGAATACTTAGAAAAAGAACAGTGAAGAAAAAGTCACTTACTGACTAGAGATTTCTTTCAGCTAATAAATTCTATCCACCATAGTTTTTAAGGAGTTCTGGTTAAAGTCGTAACTGCCTCATTTCTTAGGAGGGAGGAGTCCTGTGGAGGGGACTCAGCCATACATATACAAATATCCACACTCCCCTCCCATCCAGACTGCCACATAGCATTGAGCTGAGTTCATATGTAATACAGTAGGTCATTGTTGGTTATCCATTTTAAATACAGCAGTGTGTACATGTCCATCCCAAACTTCCTAACTGTCCCTTCCTCTCATCTGTCTGCCCGGCAACCATTAGTTCACTCTTTAATATAAAAGGGGAAGCATACTAATATCCTGATACCACCAGGAGGAGCCATCCAGTGGGAAATGAAATTTGCTCTGCAAGATAGATTAATTGCAGCTATACCCCTTCACAGGTTTTTAAACATATACTCTTGTCTTTTTTATTGTTCTTTTTCCTGTTGCACCAACAGATACCTGTACCTTTTTATATGTGTTGGTGGAAGCATTTACTTGCATGAGTGCGTGCGTGCGTGTATCCTTGCTTCCGTCACGTCCAACTCTTTGCAACCCTATGGGTTGTAGCCCGTCAGGCTCCCCTGTCCATGGGGTTGTCCAGGCAAGAGTACTGGAGTGGGTTGTCATGCCCTTCTCCAGGGGGTCTTCCCAACCCACGGGTCAAACCCACATCTCTTACATCTCCTGCACTGGCAGACAGGTTCTTCACCACTAGCGCCACCTGGGAAACCCATGTGTAATTTTTCTAAAGCCAAATTCTCTTATTTTTTGAGTCCATTTTCTATAAAAAATGTATCAAATGAGTGCCTTAAATCTTGTCTCCCCATTTTTTTTTTATCCTGGAAATTCAAATGTCTGATTTTATTTAATTCTGTTAATGAACCTATAATCTCATTGTTACGTCATACTACTGTGGAAGAAAGATGAAAATCTCATGACCAGTTTAGAACTGCCAGATTCCATGATGATTAAAATATTCAATAATCCTTCCTAGGTAAGTGTATAAACCTTCTCTAGTGTAACTGAGATGTATACTGTTTTACTGCCTTAGTGAGCTGTCTGATTCACTCATGTATAGCTTTGTCTTTCTAATCTGACTGCTAGTCTTGACCAACCTTCTGAAATAAAGCACCCTCTAGTGTCCCTTTTTGAGGTGACAAGTGTTATTTTATCTGATGAAGTGCTTCTTGGAGCCCCTTTTGGGCTTGGTTCAGTAATCCAAGTTTGTCCCTAAGGCTCCCCAGTTGCCTCTTGGTTGTCGGGGCCAGAGTTGATAAAGCCACCATTAAACCTGTTGGCATTGAGTACCTGTGGCCTGAATGTGACTTAAATATAATGTGCACACCCAAATATATTTTTTGTGTCCCAAGAAATAGTCAATAAAGTGTATTTATTTCACTTTCAGGTTAAGTTTAGTCTTTGTCAGCCACAAGGTTTAATGCAGTAGTCCTTTTCTGAATTCCAGAGGTGAATCTATGAGTGATAAGTAGCCATCATGTTGTTTCAGACCCACTCTTTTAGAGACCACTTCCCTGGTGGCTCAGAGGGTAAAGTGTCTGCCTGCAATGCAGGAGACCTGGGTTCGATCCCTGGGTCAGGAAGATCCCCTGGGGAAGGAAATGGCAACCCACTCCAGTATTCTTGCCTGGAAAATCCCATGGACAGAGAAGCCTGGTAGACTACAGTCCATGGGATCGCAGCGAGTTGGACATGACTGAGTGACTTCACTTTGACTTAATCCTATGAATGCTATTTCATTTGTATTCATGCCTTTTATAACCAAAGGAGCAGCAGTACTTTGCCCTCATACCCACTTTTCTCAGAGTGATTTTGATGGGAGCAATACAATACGCCAGTCATCTGCTACCTCTTATGATTCATCCCACTTGATTGAAAGGTAGAATTTTTGTTAAGCACTGTAAAGGAACCAGTGTGATAAAAGTACTATCAACAAGAATGTGACTTCAATTATGATTCTAATGTCCTCCCACTTAGGTGAGTCGTTAAGGGGATTATTTTTGGTATCCTTTCTCTAAGTCACTTGAGGTAGTTGTCATCAGTCAGTATTAGTTGAGTTTTCATACTCTAGAGATGATAGGTTAACTGCTTTTTCCCAGCCACAGCCATTCTTATTACTTTGCTCTGAAAAATTCTTGTGGAAAAAGAATAATAGCATTTTTCCTTGTGTCATACCCCGTTTCTCTGTTCCCTAACTATTGGCCGATATTTATTTTGGCTTCCATTTATTATTCATTTTAACCTCACTTTTCCCCCTCTGGTGCAGGGCTCTGATTTGGCCTCATGCCTGTCCACGTGGCAGGCAATCACAGCAGCCTTGCCAGGACCTCTGCTTTTATTTCTTCCTGGGAAAATTTTGTACAGTTTGACAAATAAAGAAGTAAAGGACGGTCTTCTTAGTAATGAAGCAGCACTTAGAGTTATTAATTTAACTACATGGGGTGAAGTCCCTTAGGGGACTTTACTGGTGGTACAGTGGACAAGAATCCACCTGCCAAGGCAGGGAACGTGGGTCTGATCCCTGGTCTGGGAATACTCCACATGCCGTGGGCAACTAAAGCCCCTGTGCCACAACTCCCAGGCTGAGTGCTACAACTACTGAAGAACCTGTGCCTAGAATCTGTGTTCCGCAACAAGAGAAGCTACTGCAACGAGCAGCCTGTCATCACAAGGAAGAGTAGCCCCAGCTCACCACAACTAGAGAAAGTCTGTGCACAACAACAAAGACTCAACCCAACCAAAAATTAATAAATAAATTATATATATTTCCTTAGGAATGTTCTTAGTCCCTCAGCCCTGTCTGACTCTTTGTGATCCCATGGACTGTAGCCTACCAGACTCCTCTTTCCATGGGGATTCTCCAGGCTACAATACTGGAGTGGGTTGCCATTTCCTCCTCCATTCCTTAGGAATATGTCTGATCAGATTTTATATATGGACAGTGTGTCCTATGCAGCAATATCTCTGTTGACACTGCTCTTTTGGTCTTGGCACAGCTGGGTCTTGCAGGATGAATGAAAAATTTATGAGGTGAGAAAGAAAATTGTGAATTACATCACCACCATCCCCTTAACTGCCACTCCAGTTGTTAGTGAGAAGTGGAATATTTCCTTGCCATGTTGGTAAACAAAGACGTCACAGTCATCATGGATTGCAGCCTTCAGTGTGAGCCAGTGAGCCCTAGCGGAACTCAGGAAGGAGAAGCATTCCTGCTAATCTAGCAGCCGTCAGACTACAGCCATTCCCTATAGTGAGCCCTGAGGAAAGGAGGCTCAGGATGTGAAAATAGGACACTGGCTCCAGATAGGTGAGGTGCATTTGAAAGGAATGATTTCAGTGAGCCTGGACCCTTGCATTTCCAGTCTTAAAGGAAATCAACTCTGAATATTCATTGGAAGGACCGATGCTGAAGCTGAAGCTCCAAAATTTTGACCAGCTGATGCAAAGAACCAAGGCTTTGGAAAAGACCCTGATGCTGGGAATGGTTGAGGGCAGGAGGAGAAGGGGGCAACAGAGGAAGAGATGGTTGGATGGTATCACTGACTGAATGGACATGAGTTTGAGCAAACTCCAGGAGACAGTGAAGGACAGGGAAGCCTGACCTGCTGCAGTCCATGGGGTCACAAAGAGTTGGACATCACTGAGCAACGGAACAGCAACTCAGCTTTTAGGTTGTGAATGTTTTTTAAGTTGATACTAGAAACGTTTCTGGTGGGATCCCCTCTTACTTCCTCTCATATTTAACCTTTTAACTCAGTGGCCAACTTGAGTTAGCCAGCCCTCAATGCCTTATCTCCCATCATTTTAAATAACATGTTTTAATTGCTCATTCCAATTTTTAATGAGATCATTACTTTGAGAGTGTTAAGGAATGTGTTCTGTCCATGTAATATTTTATTTCTTTGCCTATTTTTGTATGTAATCAGTGGAAACATATTCAGGCAGTTCAAATTAATAAGTGATTCTCTGTTCCAAACTTTTAATTAAATCTTTGACTGTTAAATACTTTTGTTAAAGTGTGCTGCAGTTCACGGGGTCGCGAAGAGTCAGACACAACTTGGTGACTGAACAGCAATAACAAAGTAAATTCTAGAAAAAAGTAAGTGTCAATTCCAGTCACGACTTTGTAGGTTTGTAGGTCTCTGAAGTACTGGTAGAGCTCTAGTGTGGTCCACTTACAACTGCATTCTTAAAGTGGAAATTCCCCAACCTTTTTTTTTAATGCCATTATAGTGACATTTTTGTTACAGGGAGGGGTCCCCTTCCAGGGCCCCCGAGTAGGCTCTTGTCTAACACTCAGAAATGCGTTGTCTAATGAGACACACATGCTGACAAAGCAAGAGACTTTATTGGGAAGGGCATGCAGGCGGAGAGGAGAAGGGTAAAGAAACCCAGGAAGACAACCCTGCCACGTGGCTCATTAACCATTTTTAAGTAGACCTTTCAGTGTCATTACGTACATTCACAGTATTGTGTAATCATCACCATTACCCATTTCTAGAACTTTCATCATCCCAAATAGAAACAAACTCTGTACGCATTAAATAGTAACTTCCGAATCTCTCCTCCTCCAACTCCTGGTAACCTCTATTCTGCTTTGTCTCTCTCTGAATTTGCCTACTTCTGGTACCTTATGTAACTGGAATTGTACAGTTTTTGTCCTCTTGTGTTTGGCTTATTTTACTTAGCGTGCCTTCCAAGTTCATCCACATTGTAGCATGTGTTAGCACTGTCTTCTTTTTAAGATTGAACGTTATTCCGTTGTATGTGTATGCCACATTTTGTTTATTCATTCATCTCTCAGTGGGCACGTGGGTTATTTCTACCTTTTAGCTTTGTAAATTATGCTGCTGTGAATGTTGGCTTACAAGTATTTGTTTGAGTCTCTGATGTCAATTCTTTGGGATATATACCTAGTAGTCGGGTTGCTGAGCCATGGGTAATTCTATTTAACTCTGAGAAGCTGCCAAACTGTTTTCTACAGCAGTTGCATCATTTTACATTTCTACCTACAATGTGCAAGGGTTCTGATTCCTCCAATTCTTTGCTCTTGGCATTTTCAGTTTTTTGATACCAGCCATTCTGTTATATGCAAAGTAGTTTTGATTTGGATTTTCCTAATGGTTAGTGATGCCGAGCATCTTTTCATGTATTTTTTTGTCTATTTGTATATCTTCTTTGATGAAATGTTTATTCAAATTCTTTGTCCTTTTTTTTTAATATATATATACTTTTGAAGGCTGTAGTAGTTTGAGACTTTTCCAAATTGTTTTTGCAGAATGTTCCTCTTTGTGTGTGGTCCCTGAAGTCTCTGTTCCTTAAATTAATGCTCAGCTAATATGTTTATAGAGACTTCCTTGAATGCCAGCTCTTCCAGTCTTTGCAGATTACCTCTGTGCTTTGGTACTCCTTCAACCCTTAGCTAGGCTTCTTTGAATATAGAGTTCAGCCTGAGGTAAAAGCTTAAGTTCTTCCTTTCTGAGCATACAGGTAACTTTCTGTGGAGGTGTGGTTTAGTTGCTATGTTGTGTGGACTCTTGCGACCTCATGGGCTATAGCCTGCCAGGTTTCTCTGTCCATGGGATTTCCCAGGCAAGAGTACTGGAGTGGGTTGCCATTTCCTCCAGGGGATCTTCCTGACCCAGGGATCAAACCCATGCCTCCTGCAGAGCAGGCAGATTCTTTACCTGAGCCACCAGGGAAGCCTAGGTCACTCTCTAAATTCCCCCGTATTTTTGACTGCTTTTACTTGTGTTAATTTCCCAGAATCTCCATGGCTTTTCTTCCAGGCCATAGATGGTCTAGTGTATGTCTCCATCTCTCTTGCCCTGGATGTCTGTGGGTCTGTAGTTTTCTTGTAGCTCTTCCAAGTACTGAAGTTCCAAACTAGGTGATAAAAAGGCAAGTGCCTTATGTCAGTCCTTCGGATACCCTCCAGAGAGGTTAGAATAGAATTGTGTAACAATTTCCATATCAGGTCTTCCCTATTCCCTGGAAACTGGGAACCAGGCTGCCGTTGCTGCTTCAGGAGCGGACATTGGCACAGGGGTGGGCACAGTGAGGGGAAATTCCGCAGAACTCCTCTGCCGTTTTACAGATGACTTCTTGATTTGCTGTTTGCTTGGCTGGTGTTAACTTTGGACTGTTTTCCAGAGCTTCAACAAAGTTGGCTTAGACTGTTCCTGTTTCTTTTTCTTTTTGAAATTGTTCTGCAGTAATGAGAGCTTGGCACTTTCTAGCCTGCCATTTTGCTGACATTCCTCCTATTGAGTGTTTCTTTTTGTTTATTTTTGGCCTTTGTGGTGAGTCATGCGGATCCTAGTTCTCTGACCTGGGATCAAACCTGCACCACTCTTGTTGGGAACATGGAGTCTTCACCACTGGGCTGTCAGGGACGTCTGAGGGTGAGGTGACTCAGCACAAATGTGGGGGTCATCTCACTATTTGGGGAAACCCTAACAAAAAGTCGCTGCATTATTTTGGGCCTAGTTTGGGGGTTAGAGGGTACTGCAGGGAGGACAGAGAAAAGAACTAGGAATGAAAAAGTACTGTTTATTAACAAAGAGTTTAGAAAAGTGTTCTCCGCCCACAACCTCCAGGGAGGTCTGCTTCTGAGGGAGACTCTAGATAAAGAGACCTCTTAATGACTTGGAATGCAGATACACATAGGAGCATGGCCAGACAGGGGGACCTGAGTCCTGGACTGCAGCTCACTTTAGAAACTGAGGTACGTCAGTTGTGCAAAGTCTGGTGTGGGGAGAGCAGCGTTGTCCTGTGACATCAGCCAGATAAAGCCAGATAATTGCTTACAGTTGACAGCATAACATGACTGTAATTGTTTATGTGAAAAATCACACACAGGAGCTGGGTTCCTCAAGTGTACATTGTTTGAGCCCATTGATACAGATTCTAGAAGTAGCATTGAATTTGTATAGTAAAGGAATTTATATTAGTATTTGCCTGGGATTGAGCAAGATTGGGTTAGATTTATTGCAAAGGAGCAACTTTTTAATGGTTTTTTTTTAAGATTTTTTTTTTTTTTTTTTGATGTGGACTTTATTTTTAAAGTCTTTATTGAATTTGTTACAATGTTGCTTCTGTTTTATATATTGTTTTCTTGGCTGCAAGGCATGTGAGATCTTAGCTCCCCAACCAGGGATTGAACCCACACCCCTTGCATTGGAAGGTGAAGTCTTAACCATTGGACCACCAGGGAAGTCCCTTAATACATTTTTTTAAAATTATACCATTGTAGACAATTGTCAAAACTTAACTTACCAAGTGTACAGTTGAAATGGATGCCTCAAACTTGATTTTTAAAGTGAAGAAAATAAAAGTTTTAGTTGAATTCTAAGTGTAGTGGTAAAAATACTAGTGTGCTTACTGCAACTCAAAATTTCCAACCATATACAAATGTACAAAATGTGAACCCATATGGGTTGGTAAAGTCAGGTGAATTTTGTGTATGGCTTTATCCAAGCACCTGAAAAGAAAGTGATTGTAGAATCATGACTACTATTTAAATTACTATTAAATAGAATAGCTGGGTTATAAGGTAGTTCTGTTTGTAGTTTTTTAAGGAATCTCCATACTATTTTCCATAGTGGCAGTACCAATTTACAGTCCTGCCAACAGTCTATATTGTTGTTGTTCAGTCACTAAATCACTTCCAGATCTTTGGTTGACCCCATGGACTGCAGCATGCCAGGCTCCCCTGTCCTTCACTGTCTCCCAGAGTTTGCTCAAATTTATGTCCATTGAGTCAGTGATTCTATCCAACCATCTCATCCTCTGCCTCTTTCTCATTTTGCCTTGAATCTTACCCAGCATCAGGGTCTTTTGCAATGAATTGACTCTTCGCATCAGGTGGCCAAAGTTTTGGAACCTCAGCTTCAGCATCAGTCCTTCCAATGAATATTCAGGGTTGATTTCCTTTAAGATTGACTGGTTGGATCTCTCTGCTGTTCAAGGGACTGTCAAGAGTCTTCTCCAGCACCACAATTCAAAGGCATCAGTTCTTTGGCGCTCAGCCTTCTTTATGATCCAAGTTTCACATCGGTACATGACTACTGGAAAGACCTTAGCTTTGACTATACAGACCTTTGTTGGCAAAGTGATGTCTCTGCTTTTTAATACACTGTCTAGGTTTGTCATTGCTTTCCTTCCAAGGAGCAAGCGTCTTTTAATTTCATGACTGCAGTCACTGTCCGCAGTGATTTTGGAGCCCAAGAAAATAAAATCTGCAGTGCTTCCACTTTTTCCCTTTTTCTTCATATCTTCTCCAACATGTTGTTATTTCTTGTCTTTTCAATAATAAACATTCCAACAGGTGTGAGATAATATCTCATTTTGGTTTTGATTTGCATTTCCCCGATTAATAGTGATCTCTAACATTTCTTTCTGTTTATTTTACCATCTCTGTGTCTTCTTTGGAAAAATATCTACTCAGATCCTCTGTCCACTTTTTAAATCAGGTTATTTGTATTTTGTTGTTGTTGTCTTTATATATTTTGGATATTAGCCCTTTATTAAATATATAGTTTGCAATTAGATTCCTTTCATTCAATAGGTTGCCTTTTTTGATTATGGTTTACTTTGCTGTATAGATGCTTTTTAGTTTGATGTAGTCCTGTTTGTTTATTTTTGCTTTTGTTTCCCTTACCTTTGGTCTTTCATCCACAAAACATTGCCTAAGGCCAATGTCAGTAAGTTTACTTCCTTTGTTTTCTATTAGGAATTTTATGATTTCAGGTCTTACATTCAATTCTAATTCCTTTGGAGTTACTGTTTGTATATGGTGTAATGTAGTGGTCTAGTGTCATTCTTTTGCATGTGGCTGTCCAGTTTTCCCATGCTCCTGATTTAGAAGACTGTCCTTTCTCCGTTGTATGTTCTTTATTCCTTTGTTATAGATTAATTTTCCATATATGTATGGCTTAGTTTTGGTCTCATTCATCTGTATATCTGGCTCTGTGCCCAAACCATACTGTTTTGATTACTTTGTAGTATACAAATGATCCTTGAACAACATGGATTTGATCTAAGTGTGTCCGTTACAGCAGAGTTTTTTGCAGTAAAAATACACTACAGTACTGCAGGATCCACAGTTGGTTGACTCCAAAGATTCAAACCCTTGGATATGGAGGACTGACTATAAACTTAGATGTGTGTTTTCAACTATGTGAGAGGTCAATACTCCTAAACCCTGAGTTGTTTAAAAAGTTAACTGTAGTTTGAAGTCAGAGGGTGTGATACCTCCAGCCTTGATTTTCTTTCTCAAGATTGCTTTTGTGACTCAGGATCTTTTGTGCTTCCTATACAAATTTTAGAATTATATGTCCAAGTTCTGTTAAATACGCCATTGGGATTTTGATAGGAATTGCACTGAATCTGTAGTTTGCTTTGGGAATTATGGACATTTGAACAGTTTTAATTCTTCCAGTCCACCAGTACAGAATATCTTTCCATTTTTTTGGTGTCTTCTTCAGTTTCTTTTATCAGTGTCTTATAGTTTTTAGTGTACAGGTTTTCACCTCATTGGTTAAATTTATTTCTAGGTGTTTTAAACTTTTTGATGCAGTTGTAAATGAGATTTTATTTTTTTATTTGCCTTCTTGTGTATAGAAATGCCAAAGATTCTGTATATTGATTTTGTATCCTACACTTTATTCACTTATTCTAACCATTTTTTTGGTGGAATCTTTATAATTTCTATATATAGTATCATGACATTGGCAAGCAGTGACAATTTTACACTTCTTTCTTTCTGATTTGGATGCCTTTTATTTCTTTTTCTTGTGTAATTGCTGTGGATAGTACGTCCAGTGCTCTGTTGAATGAAAGTGGTGAAAGTGAGCATACTTGTCTTGTTCTGGTCTTAGAGGAAAAGTTTTTATTTTTTAACTACTGAATATGATGTCAACTGTGGGTTTGTCATTTATGACCTTCATTTTGTTAACATTTGTTCCCTCTGTACTTAGTTTGTTGAGAGTTTTTATCATAAATGAATGTTGGGTTTTGTCAGATGCATTTTCTACATCCATTGAGATAATCATGATTTTCATTTTTCATTTTTTAAAATGTGATATATCATGTAGATTGATTTGCAGATGTTGAATCATCGATTCCCTGAAACAAATACCACTTGATTTTAGCGTTTGATCATTTTAATATAGTATTGGATTCAGTTGGATTCAGTATTTTGTTGAGGATTTTTACACTTATGATCATCAAGTATGTTAGCCTCTTCTATTTTCTTTTTGTGGTGTCTGGTTTGGTATGCTGGTTTTATAAAATGTCTTTGGAAGATTTCCCTCTTCAAATGGAAGAGCTTGAAAAGGATAAGTATTAAATCCTCTTTGAATGTTTTATAGAATTTTCTTGTGAAATGTCTGGTTCTGGGCTTTTGCTTTTTGGGGAGGTTGTTGATTATGGTTTCCATCTACTTGCTAGTAATTGGTCTATTCAGATTTTCTATTTCTTCATGATTCAGTCCTGGAAGATTATATGCTTCTAGGAATTTACTCATTCCTTCTAAGTTGTCCAATTTTCTGGTATATAATTGTTCATAGTAGTCTCTTACAGTTCTTTGTATTTTTGCGTTCTTTCATGGTGGGGCTATGACTGTTGCAATGGAGTGTCGGTGGGTGGAGCTGGCCCTCTGACTGGCTTCGGGGCCTGATGGTGGCTGCAGCAGTGAGCTGGCAGGTGCGGCTGTTACACTTCCGGCTGTGAAACCCAGTGGAGACCGAGGTGGGCAAGGCTCCCAGTAAGGTGTACCCTCTGGAGCTAACAGACCAGAGGGAGAATTTCACAATGGCATCTGCAAGGTAGCCTGAGATTGCAAAAGTTGTTCTCACCAGTTTCTTGGGCCCCAGGGAGCGTCCCAACTGTTCCTGTCTCTCCAGCAGACTCTTCAAGATGAGTGGGTGGATTCCCTTCACACTTCATTCCATGCGCTTTTCAACCTGGTGTTTTTGTGTGGAATGAGACTGTGCTCAAGCCCTTTAAGAGCAGGTTTTCCATTTTCTGCAGTTCTGTAGTTTTCCTGGGCTTACTTCTCATTGGTTTTCAAAGCCAGCTGTTGGGGGCTTCTCTCTCTTGTGCAGGATCTAGGGGTTTGGGTGCCTGATGTGGAGCTTGAATCCTCTGCTCCCAGGGGAAATACATATAGCTTTGTAATCTCTCCTGTCTGTGGTTTGCTGAAGTTGGGGTGTTTTTTTTTTTTTTTTTCCCTTGCAGAGACCATCCCTACGTCTCCTACCTGCCTTGTTGTTGTCCTTTTTTACCTTTTGTTGTGGAGACTCTGTTCATCTAGTTTTTAGGTCCCTATTAGGGAGAGTTACTCTGCATGTATTTGTAACTTTGTTGAGGCCATGGAAGGAAATGAACAGATCTCCTGAAATATTTCTGTATAGCATGCTTATATTTCAGCTTCTTGATTCTCATCCCAGTTTTGTCATAATTCATGAACTTATGAAGATGGGGAAGATAACAGTTACATTATGGGACGGGGGCAAAAAACAACTCTAGGTATTTCAAGCAGAAAGGTCCTTTATATAGGGAATTAACAGCTTACAAACTTATTCCAAGTGCTGGAACAGCACAGTAGGCAGGGACGACTCTAGACCATGGTTCAGGGTTGTGATATTGTTGCAACCTAGAGGTCAGAAAGCTGTTTTTACGGCTGGCACCCCTGCTCCGTTGTCATATCTAGGAGGCTCATGCGCCTCATTAAACTTCAGAGTCTCTGTCACTAGAAACACTTATGTCTGTCTGACCTTACATGCTGAAAGCAGATGGATAACCTTTGCTTTCCTTTCTTCTTCCGTATCTTACTAGAGAACATCTCATTGGTAGAACTTTTTTTTTTTTTAACATTCAAACCATGAGCTGCAAAGAGACTGGGAAGTATAAGTTCTAGATGTTAACCTATTTCAAACAGAAAGGAAGAGTGAAAGTAGGGAGGTCCTGGTAACTAAGACAAGGATATAGGTCTCTTTGATACCTCTGTCCCAACACACACGCTCCCTTTCTGTTACAGTATAACTATACTGTAACTTTGTTCAGGAAAAACATATAGTCTTTATATTGTTATGGTCATGCAGATGCTATTCATGATTAATACATGTAGTATATTTTTATTGTTTTCCCTTCCCCCTCACCTGCATACTTTACTGCTCTTGTGCTTTATTTGCTTGATTTTCTGTATATTTATTACTGATTCAACTCCAGACTCTCTTTTCATTTATTTCAGTCTCTTCTCAAACTACTCTTTCTTGAACAAATTACTCCTGAAGTTTTCTTAATGCTGTCACCTTTGCATGGCTGTTATCTATGTCTGGTGTATGGCTATTATCCTGTGATTTTTCTCGCATGACCATGGCTATTCTTTCACCTCTTTCATATTTTACTCCCATGTGTTGATGGAGCACATTCTCAGCTAGCTTTCTGAGAAAGAATGTTAGATACAGGGCGAGGTGGTTTTATTTTTTGAGTTCTATTTATTTCTGTGTATATAAAGAAAAACTTTGTAGAACATTGCTAATACATATTTTTCCTGTGTTTCAAGAGCAAAAGCATCATTTTAGCCCATGAGAACCAAGATTGCAGATTGTACTACATGCTCTCAGCCTTTAAGTGTGGCTTGGCATTCTGCCATTTATTTTGATTTTTGGCAAGCAGTTTTGACCAAGTTGGTGACATGAGATGTATAAGTGATAATGCTGGATTATAAAAAAAATGAAGAAATAATATCACATTGGATATTAACAAGCAGTTATATTGGTGACTCCTTGTACCTTGATGGAAAGGGTAAGGAAACAGGATAAAGATCAACAGACTTAGTATTTTTAAACATCTCTTGGTATTGTGAAAGGTAGTGTATGCATCACTGTGATTTGTAGGTAACAAAATAATGTAGTTGCGCAGAAATTTCAGGAAATTTGAGGAAAATGAAGGATCACTGCCAGAATGTGATGCTGGGACTGCATCTCCATGGGAATTATGGGATGTTGATACTATATAACTCTGATTCAGTTACTCTTTTCCAGGGACACATTTTCTGTCCTATTTGGAGTATATGTACTTAATTTACTTTTCATTTTTTTTTATGCTTTTCCCCTACTCAATCCCTTACTGGGCATTTGTTAGAACATCTTATTAATATTTTATCTTCCATGTCGCTTGACTTCTTTTTTCATATTTTCAAAGTTTTATTCTATGCAGCATTCTGAGGAATATCTTCCTTTCTGCCTGCAAATCTTTAATTCTGTGCTCTACTGTTTTATAGTTTTTACTTCATCTATGGAGTTTCAACTTGAATTAACATTTCTTATTTCTGAACAGTTTCTGCTTGATTCATTTTTATATCTATGCTTCTTTAGAAACTGATTGCTTTTACTTAATGGGTTGTATTGATTTCTCTATGTGGCAATTTGAAAATTATACCTGTTGTGAAGATTGACTTCAGGTTGCCTAGTTTTCTCTAGTTCAAGTATGAATCTCTACCTCTCTGTTTCATATGCCTGTACTGCTTTTCCTTATGTTAAATTCTTTCATATATGTTATAGTTTTTTCTTGTGGTTGTGAGCTTATTTTCAAAAGAAATTATCTTGTAAAGAAATGTAGTTCATGACCTAATTTTTTTTTTCTTTAAAATTTCTGGCTGGACAGTATAGTCTCAGATTGCTAATCAGTTTACATTAATTGATTGGCTTAAGTACAAGTTTGTATTCCTTGCCCCACCATGGCAAAGACTTTGGGTTTTGATCTTAGGTAGTTCACTTTTCCACCTAATTTGGCGGGTGCCTTGTGTCTGTTTCAGATGTTGAGCAGGTGGTTGGAAAAAGAGGAAAGGGTGTGTCACTCACCTAGAGCAGACATCTTGGAGTACAGTCAAGTGGGCCTTAGGAAGCTTTGCTATGAACAAAGATAGTGGAGGTGATGGATTTCCAGTCGAGCTATTTAAAATCTTTAAAAGATGATGCTGTTAAAGTGCTGCACTCATTATACCAGCAAATTTGGAAAACTCAGCAGTGTCCACAGGATTGGAAAAGGTCAGTTTTCATTCGAATCCCAAAGAAAGGCAATGCCAAAGAATGTTCATAGTACCGTACAATTGCACTCATTTCACATGCTAGCAAGGTTAGGCTCAAAATCCTTCAAGCTAGGCTTTCGCAGTACATGAGCCAAGAAATTCCAGATGTCTAAGCTGAATTTAGGAAAGGTGAAGGAGCCAGAGATCAAATTGACAGCATCTGCTGGATCGTAGAAAAAGCAAGGGAATTCCAAAAAAAAGTCTACTTTGGCTTCCCTTGTGGCTCAGCTGGTAAGAAGCCACCTGGCAATGCAGGAGACCTGGATTGGGAAGATCCCCTGGAGAAAAAAATGGCAACCCACTGCGGTATTCTTGTCTGGGAAATCCCATGGACAGAGGAGCTTAGTGGGCTATAGTACATGGGGTTGCAAAAGAGTCAGACACAACTTAACAACTAAACAATAGTCATTGTCACTATTTCTGCTTATGATTCTTCTAAATCGCCATCTTTGTTAATTAAGAGAGAATTACTGTGCATATACAAAGAACTATCATTGTTCTACAAATGAGAAATATCTCCAGCAGTGAAAATACATATCTTTTAAGATAAAATTAGGAAATATTTCAGATTCATGTAGCCATGACTCTAACAAATGATAAACTTGGTTATTTACATCACACATCTGTAGCAGTAACTAACTAGGATATTGCTTCAGGGTGCAGCAGATGGCCTCTGAGTGGCTTGGTGAGGAGAATGTTTGCTAAAGGTGACAGAGTGTACTATCCAGCATATGCAGTAGGTCATTGGTAACGTAAGGTCTTAGCTTCAGGAAGTTATTAAGTATAAGGTCGGTCAGGGAGTAATTCCAAAACATTTTAATAAAGTACATATTTCTCAGCAGATAATATCTTCTGTTCAGTTCCTGTGTGGTAAGATGAAACGTTTAGGCTTTTCTCTAAATGACGTGCAATATAGAATCCTTGTGAGGTGTGTATGTATGATATATTTGTGAACCATGTGCAATATTTGTTACATAATATGTTTATGGATACATGTATCAGGCATGAAACTGATAAAATTTGATAATGTTCTATTATAAAATGAAGTACTCAAAAAAAATAAAATGAAGTACTCATTGCTAGTTCTGTGAAAGTAAATGATAGTGTATATACTCTATTATAATATGTATTTTAAACTATTATGGAAAATTGTAAACATACAAGAGTAGAGAAATGGAATAATGAGCCCCTATGTACTTAGAACCCAGCTTCAACATGATTATGATTATAGTATAAATCAACACATCCTAGAGATGCAGTTTCTTAAAAGAAAGAAAATTCTTTTAAAATAAAAGAGCATTTTCTTGTGGAAAATGCCTTAAAATTAATAGCACATATTTAATTTAGTACTGTGGAACACTGTACAATTGTTTTACTAAATATTAATTTTGTAAGTATTAATAATATTTTAAACTCAGTCATTTTGCTCTCTTGATATGTTTTAAAAAATAACTTTTCTGAAACAGATTTTTAGTGAACATATACTTCTAAATCCTAAGAAACTATGCTATGGTGAACAAAAGAGCTAGTACCATCCTTACATATACTTTGTAGTTGACATCTTATCATTTTAGATGCAGGAAGAATAAAATCATTGAAGGAAATTTCTCTATATAGTGGCTTCTTATATTTTTCTGTTTCATATTGTATTTTATTCTACATCAGTTATGGATTATCTACTTTAGGATCATAGTCTTATTACATATTTTTTACTAACAGATGCATTTATTAAGAATGACTCTTAAGGAAGTTAAATGAGCTTTGGTAGGTCCTCAGATTAATGAAACTGATGACTGTGACTTTCTTGATATTGGATAGGGAATTAGAACTGTAAGCCTAACATCTGCTTTACTTTCTTCAAAGTTTTTGTTTCTAATAATTGTATTTTACAACCTACTTGCCTTTAACATTACTGTTTAAAAAGTGAAATACATAGTTTGCATGTTGCATACTGTCCACTGGGAATGATTAAGTGCTATAATTTTAGCAAACTGCATAGATAAACCTTATACTAATTATATGCATGAATTGTTACTTAGTATTTAAAGTATAAATTAACACAACATTGTAAATCAACTATATGTCAACAAAAAAAGGGAAAAAATTAATACTAAAAGTGTTCAAAAGCATAACTGCTATCATTAGAGTGTATTGATGTTATTTGTTAATGTCCCTATTAACTACTTATTATTTAACTGTATAAACTATAGAGAATTATTAAGCAATTTTTTGGGTAAAATCTGTTAGCATTATGATATGTGATGAATTAAGAACTTATCGTTTTTACTTTATTTTAGAGGGACATTTTCTGACAGCTGTTCTTTTATTTGATTTCAAGTGGGTGCTCATACCAGTTGTCATTACAGATCGATGTAACTTGCTCTAATACTTTTTTACCTTTGATTTGCCAAGAACTTCAGTTGGTTGTATGGAAATGTAAGCCTTTGTGTGAAGGAGTGTGTCATTGCATCAGAACTTGGCAATCACATGAATCTTAAGAAAACATGCTGTTTGTTCCCTAGAGAAGCTATTCTATAAGATGACTTTGTTTTTATATTCTGTGCTAGATTAAGTGATTTAGTTTGGTTTGGCCTAGGGCAAAACGTTTCAGGTTATTTTAGAAAATCCTGTATCTGATTAAACTTCTGAAAATAATAACCAGTTTTAAAGTTTTTCTTTTTAAAATTTTATCAGTAGGCTATGCAATACAGGATTCATTCTCAAAGTATCATTTGTAACTGACAGTGAAAGCTGTTGCAGTGTTCCATCTGGTATATGCAGTGTTCCAGGTATATTTATTTGGCTATGTCGGGTCTTAGTTGTGTGAAAACCATATATTTGAAACATTAAATATTTATTTCCTTTTAATTTGACACCCTCCATGATATTAAATGATGTAAGTAACAAGTCTTTTTTTGATAGTAATTTCTATTATAAACTCTTAAATATTATAATCCTGAACACTACGACTGTTATAAATAGTCCCTAATTGAACATAGAAATGTGATTGTTTTTAAAAAAAGAAATGCTTAATTTTCAGGAAATTCATCCATTTAAAATTTTTCTATACTAAAATATTTCTACCATGTATTAGTAAATTAGAACTTTTCACTCTACGTAAACCAAGCAAGCAAACAGCCATGACAAAGTATAATTATAAAAGTTAATTAGTCTAATTATTTGTTCAGAGTTTCAAGGAAGTCATAAAGCTTTCTTTCAGTTCATTTTGAATCTCTCTGATGTAATGTGTCTTCTTTCAGAGTTTCTTGTAAAATGCCAAGGTTATTAATAAATATTTCACTATTAAGTTAAAAAATAATGCATGCACATAGTAAAAAAAAAATCAGATTATACAGGTATATATAGATATATAGGTATATATAGATATAAAATGAAATAGAAATACTTCGCTCCCTCATTTTCTCAGTCTCTCTACCTCAACTCTTAGGCCCTTTCTTCAGAGTAACCACTGATAGTAGATTGCTATGTGTATCCTATTCAAGCATGTATGCATATATGAGTGTAATTTTACAGTTTTTTCTGTCTTTAATTTATCCATGTTCTGTACCTATATTGTTTTAGCTAAACATTTATTTTGGGTAGGAAATTGATTTATCTTATCTATTTATTTTATATTTAATCCCTAGAACGGTTGATTGACAAATAACATATAGGTGCTTAACAGATGTTTGTTGAGAGAATCTTCACATCTTCTCTCCACCTGTCTGATCACCAGGTACACACCGAATACTTACTTACTGTTTGCCAAACACCCTTCTAAGGCTACAGATGAAAGACAAAAACAAGGGCTGTGCCTGAATATAATTTCCATATACATCCTTGGTGGATATATATCGTAAACAATGAAGTAAAACCCAAACAGATGGCTTCATGAAAGTAGTAGCACAGGTAATGTGATGAGAGAGGAGTTTCAACTTTAGATAGGATGGCCAGGCAAAACCTTTTGAAGAGATGGATTTTGAGCAAGGCCTAAATGATGGGGAAAAATGGTTTAGCAATCTAGAGAAGAGAAGTATAAAAGTTCTGAGGCAAGAATAAGCTTAGTGAGTTCAAGGAACAGAAAGAAGTTCAGAATGACTAGAGCATAAGTATTGTCTCATACCAAATAAATGTTGCTTCAGTGTGTATCTTTGTACATAAAAATATGTCCTACATATTTTTAAAAGACTATTAGTAGACCTGAGGGATCAAAAAGTATATGCATTTAAAATCTTGATAGCTATGGCATCTGTCTACTTTTATCCTTTCTCCCTTTCCCTAAATCTTTTCTTGATTACCCAGGCTGTGGGAAACTTGGATTATCTGGAGCTGGTAGGGAGTGGGCTGTGATGTGAGATAGTGAAAGGAATTCTTTTTTGTGAGAGAACGTGAATATTTGAGAGACTTTTGTCTAGTAAGATGGAAATCCATCAGTAGAACATATGCATATATTGTATATGTTGAGTTACCTGATATAATATTTGGCTGTCAGAAATACACTACTCTGCTTTAGCCATTTAATGAAACCATCCCAGTGCAGAAGTTATCAACATTTCTCAATCCAGAAAATCCAAAATTTGGCGTTGTTATAGTTGCATATAATTTGTTATAGTTGCATATAATTTGTTATAGTTAAAAATGATTCTTAACTTTATACTCTGGATTCAAATTATACAAATTTGTGATTAAACTAAGGAGACATTATGAAAAAGGAAAGCCATTAATCAAAGTCAGCTGAACACTTTTGCCATGTGTGGTTTTTATGGAGGAAAGTATACAGGTGTCTCCTATTTAAAATACGTTTTAAAAAATCCTGGATGTTGTTACTTTGAGGTGTGAAGTCCCATCTTTAAATGCCTTTCTATCCAAAAAGCATTGTTTCATTTTGAAGGATAAATGTCAGAATTACTCGTTCTTTTTTAGGCAGATTAGAAATTTTAGACTGGTCAAAGAACAAATTTTGTTTCAAGTGTTTTACTGCTGAGTAAACAAGGAGAGTCAAGTCCCATTTCAGAGCATGGAGATGTTTGTTTAATTTTTTTCAGTCTCCATTTTTTGATAGCATGAAAGTAGGAAATATAGGCAGATACATTCAAATTCCAGTGTAGTTAGAGGTGGTATGTGGTTTCCTTGACTATAAGTTGTTTTTTCTTTTTTCACTTATTCCGAGACTTAGAAACAACTTGAAGGAATGAGGTTAGGACTCTGATGGAGAAGATTTCATTTTAACACATGCTGATATGATATGTTCTGTTATAGTAAATATTTTATTTTTCTTTTTTATGTGGGTAATTTTTTCCCACATTACTTAAAGATGAACTTCAGTTAGATTTTATTTTGTTGCTCAAACCTGGTAACATTAGTAATGTTAAAGCATTTAACATATTTTGTCTGTGATATAATGATTTAGCACTTGATTAAGAAGCCTAGTTTATGTATCTACTGTGAAATCATCCCACTAATTTTAACATGAAGATATAATTTCTGATTTAAACAAGTTCTTGATATCAATCTTTAAGGTGAGTGTGAGGAAAGGAATCAGAATCTTATTAGTCTTAATCCTTTGTCCTAAAATTAATAGATGTGTAAAATATGTTGCATGTTTACAAAAATCTTCTATTCTATTACAATATGTAGATCTATAAGTTGTAATTATTTGAATCATTAGAACATCTAATTTTTGCTTGACAATATGCAAATGTGCCATTAAATCTGTTTTTTAAGATTTTTCCAGTTTAATGTCTGAATCCAAATTCATAAAGAGTTGGAAAAATGAGATGTCTGAGCTATAGGATTCACAGGGATTTCATATGAAGCCTATTTAATCAGGATAACACTGTTATTAATATTCATAATGTCAGCTGGAACACAAATGACAGACTATGGGGCCTAAAAATTTTACTTGGTGAATTTATTAAAAGTAGCTTAAAAAATTAATGAAATTGAAGTAAAGTTGGTGAATATGAAAATCTTGTGTTAGCAGAAAAAAAATCTCTATTAGAACTTTCTTTAAGACCATTTTGCATTGATGTCTTTTGACAGATTTCATTGGTACTTAAAGAAGAAAGATGCATGAATGGTCATTTAAGAGGATTTAAACACATTGGCACATTAATTTTTACATGAATAATAAGTACTTTCCAAAAGCAATTAACTTACAGTGTACAAGATATGAATTGAAAAATAAGACTGTGACATCAAGGGCAAAGCAAATGTGCTGTACATTTTAAACTTAGTGGCAGGACTTTTTAATATTTTGGTTTATTTTTATAGCTTGCATAGGCTGTGACTTAGATTATAGTTACTTTATTGCATTTGAAAGCATAGTAGAAAGAAATAATGTTCCCTCCCCGACTAAAAAAAATGGTACTGTTAAGCATTATCCCCTGCAAGAATCTATTGCATTTATTGGAGAATTAAACACTTGTTATACCATTGTTTATATTTGAGAATATATTCAATTTTGCAGAAAGTTAAAGGGATGATTCTGAATAGGCTTAGTGATACAAATACATATGTGTTAACACAGTCTTACTGATTATATCATGACTTAAATGTGTAATAAATAGATTTCTAAAAGTTTAGTATAAGAAGTTTAGTTGATATGAATCAGGTAGTATTCAAGTAAATTTGTCCTGAATGTTAGCCTAAAAAAGTAAAAAGTTGGGAATGGCTTAAGTAAAACTGGGGTGTTTTATTTTGTGTACTGCTTGCTATTCTTTACATTTTAAAATGTGCTTGTAATGATATTATACCAGTGCTGTAGGTCTTTTTTGTTGTTGTTGTTATTGGAGTTCATTAAAAACAATTAGTTTTAGACCATTTTGTGTAGTCACAGTAATACTGAGTGTTTAGTTTTATATCCATCAAAGATTATTTTTCTTATCCATTTTAGTACTTATAAAAACATAGCTTAAATCTCTAGCAGTCTAGTTAGGGTTTACCAATGAGAGAATATAGATGTTGGTCTGACAGTCCAAGAGGGAACTAGAAGTTTCACTTGCAGTAAGTGTCCTATATGAATGATGTAGTTTCATTAGATTATAGGAATTGCCTGGTATGTTTTGGGACTCATATTCAGAACTTGAATGGAAAAATCACTAATTACTAGGATGTGAAGAAATTATCACAATAAGCCATAAATGAAAATGTTTTGCTTATGGAATGAAATAAAGTTTACATATAAATTTATATATATGTATATATATATTTTTTTCTTTTTAGTATCCTTTAAAAACTTATGTTTTGAATTGGGGAAAATGTTTTGTTTTTGGCTCTGAAGTATTCACTTATATGCCCAGGAGAGGGCAGCATTTTACTGTATCAGTCTCATAAAAGAATTAGCCCTACTTAGACTGTCAATGTTTCTTGTAATTACTCCCAGTATATTTGTTGCTTGCTTATGAATTAACTTGCATTTATGGAACTAAATCATTCCAATCATTTAATTACACCTGAGGAGCTGAACTATAATTGCTTGCTTCCAACTAGGATCTGATATGGCTTGAGCAGTATTAATTTGGTGTTTACTTTTCTGAGTGCTAAAAGCATTAAAATGATTGTGCAATGGGATTACATTTTACTAATTGCTGGCATTCATTAGCTGGGTAAATGATGAGGAAGAGTGACTGTATATCGCAAAGGGATAAAATTATGGTTTTAAATAGTATATTACTAAGCACATTAAGGCCTGTAAGGCATGTTTTAAAATACTCCAGAGGTTATTAAAGACTGTATTTTCTTCATGTCTTGCTATATGAATCTCTTATTAAAAGACTGCAATTATTATTAACCTTTTTGGGCAATATGGAGGGAAATGGCTTCATTGACTGGAACATATTTCTTTGATATTAATAACTTCCTATATTTTCAGTTAATCCAAAAGTAAATGAGGAACTTAGAAAAAGATTGCCAACTCCAGATCAACATATTTAGAGAAAATTGGAATAGGAGAAGCTTGCTACAGCTTTATTTGAGGACTTTTTAAGGAACGCAGAGTTCTAGCTGTGAGGTGACTCTAATTTTATTATTCTCTTTAAAAGCATGCAAAAAAGTGAACTTGCATAGCTTTGATCATATTTATTATGAAAACAAATGGAAGAGAAAAATATCAATAATTCCACAAGCTGAAGATAACCTTTTAAAAACTAAGAGTAGCATTTTAAAATTATACACTATGAAATATTTATGTGAAAATATACATTCAAATAAATAAGTTTGAAATTTTTGCTATAAACTTATGACAAATAGCTTAAAATTTTTATTTTTCTTAAATTGTTGAAGTTGTGTTAATAGTTGGAGAAGACTTAAATAAACTGAATAGTTCCCTAATCAAAGGAGCAATGTCTAGACACTTACCCTTGAACTGTATTTACTAAAATGTAAGTGTGAATGAAAGAGCTTTTTTTCCTGAGAAAAAAGATTTAGTTTCACGTGTTGAAATATACAGTTAATTGTCCTATTATAAGTGTTTTAGAAAACCATTTATCCTGTAAATTCTCTGTTAAACAAAGGTAAGATTTAGGTGTGTTCTGATATATTGTTTTAAGTTTATTTATCTAGAGTTGGCTTTATTTTAGCCTCAAATCTTGGCGCAAAAACCAGAGACGTTGCCAGAGCAAACAAGAACAGAAGTGCAAATGGAGGACTGGTCAAAAGGTAAGGACTTTTAAGGTATTAATACCATACCCCAGGTGATGTGCTACTTTAAGGCACTGAATGAAGTGTGTTTGTTCTAACCAGTGTATTAGACAGAAGCAGATAAGCACAAGTATACATGCATGCACGCACACACGCAAGGCAGGAAGTATACACAAAAAGACCCACATTCTGCAGAAGAGACACAAGGATAAAGAGAAAAGGGCACAGAGCAAGAGATACTGAAAGAGAAAAAGGAAGGCAGACACACACCCACAAAGTGATAGAGGAGATTGGGAGAACGACTAGCAGAGAAATGCACACAGAGAGGTCATTGCAGAGAAAGAAACCCAAACAGAGAAAGGAGACAGACATAGGAAGGAGATGGTAAACTCAATGAAAAAGACGCAGATACACATACAGAGGTACACAGAGAGAGACGCAGGCGTGGATACACACAAAAAGACTCACATCTCGAGACTCATAGGAGAGAAATAGCAGAGTAAGAGAAACACAATGAGGAGACAGACATACTGTGACCGAGAGAGAGGGGCTGGGGGGGACGGTAAAGAGACACCCCGAGAGAGGGGGGCACTGTGTGCACGCAGACACTCTCAGAAGGAGACAGAGATGAGACCCAACGTGAAGGAGGGAGAGGATGCACACACTGCAGAGATGGACAGACATTATGGAGAGGAGACACACATACCCAGAAAAACAAAGACACATCCAGGCACAGAGACACTTGTACATCAAAAGACACTCAGAGACAACCACAGAGAAACAGTCAAAGGGGGACTCTCCCTAAAGAGGCAGAGCCACAGACACTGGCAGAGATGTACAGATGAAAGCGGAAGAAACACTTCGAAAAAGAGACAGAGACGTGAACACAGTCAGAGACAAGGAGAGAAACAGAGAGAAAAGCACAGATACGCACAGGCAGAGGGAGAGAGCGGTCAGAGAGAAATACAGTTTGAAAGACAGACAGACAAAGAGGTGTCCTGCCAAAGGGAGAAATAGTGGAAGGATGGATGGATGGATGGATGGATGGATGGGTGGATAGGTACAAACGTAGGGAGATAAGTAGAGGACACCCATCTGTGTGGAGAGCAAGGTAGAACAAGCGCCACACAGACAGGTTTTTAAAATGTTTGGTTTTTATTTGAGGTCTTTTACACTAAATCTGGATACAGTTGCAGATCTGAAATCCTTGGATAACAAATCATTCTGAATATAGTATGACGTATAGTTGAAAACTTGAAATTTTATGTTCGTCATTTTTATGTCCTCTCAATTTTTACAAATAGAATTATTATCGAAACATTGCACACATCTCTCTTTCCCCTCTCCTTCAACAGGGCTTTCTTCACCATTTAACAACCACACTGTTAGCTCTTTCAGAAGGTTAAAGGCCATTTGAGGAAACTCTTCTGTCATCCTTGAACTAAATCAGTTAATAGCTACACGTTCTTTTGAGATACAGAAAGATGCTGCACTGAGTATATCTTTTTTGATTTCTCCATTTGTTTTTGATTTCTATACTGTTATCAGTTTTCTTGTCATTTATGCGTACCATAAGTAACCTTTCTCTTATTTGTGATTCCAGGCTACTGTCCTGAATTTAGAATCCAGGTAACAGATTACATTGTGTATAAAGGAATAGCAAGTAATATCTGAGTAATGTATATAGTTAAAGGTTTTAATGAAAAGTTAATAGCTTTAGTGGAAGGATTTTGTGGCACTTGATTTTAGTCTACTCTCTTTATATTCAAGTTGTGATAATGATATATTGGTGTGAAGCAGGAAACTATTTGTTGTAGCTGTTTTTATTCATTTATGCAGATAAGCAGGCAAACACTCTTGAAAAACTCAAAGCAGTTCTTACTCATTGTATGTGCAAAATAAGAAAAGAGGAAGTAAATAACAATGCCCTTCTTGCTTTTGTTCCCTGTTCAGAGGTCACATTGCTATGAAAGCCATGTGGTTCACATTATAGACCAAAGGATCTTTAAGGAGCCAAAGGAATTATTTTTAATATTTCTAAAGAGTAGGGGCTGTAGAGGAAATACTTCTCACAAATGTGGAACAACCAGGAGAAATGTTAAGGAAGGGAACTGCTGAAGCTCTAGGACACTTGTGGAGAGGAAGGTTTTAGGGCTGAAGACAGATGCAAAAATAGTTTGCAGGAGGCACAGACTGTAGGAGACGTGACTGAAACATCATTAAGAAAATTTGCATTTTTACAGACATTTTTTGGACATTGAAAATAGGACTAAGACATTCCTTAAGGACCTATTAATGAAACATTATTAACAAATAAAGTTAAACAGGTAAATGAAGTGTCTTTTGAGTTTTGTGATAACGGATACATTTAAACACATGGTTACTTCTTTGTTATCAAGGTTCATGGGATTTTTCATAAAGCACAGATTTCTTCAAAGCTCTGTCTAACACAAATGTTCATGGGCTATTCTTATAGTTATTTTATTTAAAGTTATCTTAAGTTTTAAGGAAACGGAGCTAATTAAAAACTTTTATTACACTTTGTATCATCCTACAAGTTTCATTATAAGGAATGCTGAAGTGGTTTTCTTTTCCTAGCTTTATTTTAGAAACATTGCTGAAATATTTGACATTAAAGATTTGATGAGGTAAACAATGTTAACAGGTGAAAAGATTTACATTTTTCTTGGTTTTTATCATTATTCTCAGTTTAGAAAATGTAAAGCTGAGGTTGATAGGTAGGGTAAGTGAAGACATCTATAAACTGTACAGGTTTCTTTGGGTAGTTTGAAAAAAAAAACAACCCAGCCCTGAATGAATGAAATTTTAGGTTGCGGAAGCAATAGGTGACAACATTTGTGTGTTGTCTAGTGAACATTGGTAACATCTTCTGGCTTACTTGAGAGGTAATGATGATTTGTCCTTTCATGAAAGCTTTCTCTTTTTCAATATTCCTTTTTCCTCCCTGCTTTTGAAGAAAAAAAATGAAATGGCGCAGTCAAAGAGCATATGTAAAGTTAACCCTCAGAAAGAACCAGTTTACTATATGATTGATTGTTTAGCCTGTCTTAAGCATTTACTTATTATTTACTTAACAATGTAAGAAAAAAGTCTTGAGGATCAGAAATCTCTTATGAGTAATTATTGGGAATAGTATGATAAATTACTGGATAGTTCTTAAATTTTGGTGATTTTTATTAAATTAGCAGAAACACGGTTGTTTTATAGTGCACAACAGTCTGTTGGAAATAATTTTAAGTGTGGTTTATGAGTAAACATGGTGCATATATACCTACAATAATGGTAAAAATGAGGTCTGGATACCAGTTAAATTTAGAATATTGTTAAACTTGTTTAAATTTAGAACCTTTAGGGGTCAGTGTTCCCTAAGAAAGGTTAAAGAAGGTTATTGTGCCTACCCAAATTAAACACTGTCTGCTATGTTTTAAATATTTCTTACCAATTGAGGGTAAGAAATGGTAGGAATCATACAGCTTGAAGAATCTTTAGACAAAAACCTTTCAATTTCATGAGTTTCTTGAATATTTTTAGGTTTAATATTTTAGGAGTTATATTTAATATTTGTTTTATACACAGAGTAGTTATTTTCACTTATGTATTATCTCAATTTAAATGTGAAGCACATCTTAAAAACTATTTTAAGCATAGTTTAAAAAAGTGAGCATAATTCTAAATCATTGTCTCAATTGAAACTTGAGTTGAAAGCCTTCTGGAACTGCTTGTATCAACAGAGTTCTTACATGTTGCAGTTTATTGGAGGTTAGCAAATATTTTTAAAAATCTTATCTTGCTGCTCTAAGTAAAAAGCAACTGTCTTCCTTATATGTAAAGAGGACATAATTTTGTTACCATGATTTTTGTGGGTTTTTTTTTATCAAATAACAAAGACTAAAACCTAGCAAAAGGTAACTTATAAGTAGTTTGTTAGTTTCTTCTTGAGTCGGAATACTGTTTAATTTTGCTTGGCATTTGGAACCTGTGTGCCACCTTCAACCTCTTTTATTATTGGTTCTTTTATCTTTCTCTCTTTTTGCAAAGTATGTGTTCTTTTTACTTTTTGCCCATATAGTGTTCTGTAACCGAATTACATCTAAAACTATTGTATGATTTGCAAGCATTTTATAAGAGTAGACATCTATAGAAAAACAACCTGGATGCTTTTAAATATCTCTGATCGTTATGATAAAAATAGTAGAATTTCATATCATCTTCATAAACTGTTTTGAAGTAGAGAGGAAGGAAACAGCAACTTATGTAAAGTGGACATCCATTTCTACCAGCAAGATAGCTGGTAGGAAAAAATGGATTCCCTAGACATTATGATTAGACACTCCTTGAAATTCAAGGTTTTGGAACTGTCTACATAATTATTTATTCTGTGTTGAGTTACAGGATATGAATTGTACTTAATAATTGGCATTCTAGTTAGTAATGATTTATTTTCCTTGAATGAGTAGCACAATTTGTTTTTATTAGTTTTGTTTTTGTTTAAATTTAAAGGAAAATTACACTGGGAAACCAATGCATTTAATAATTTCAATAATATGTTATAGTAGAAAGAATGTAGGTTTTGGAACTAGATAGACCTGTGTTTTAATTTTTCAATCCTCTACTGACTACCTACCTGGATTTAAGTGGAAGTTTCATAATAATTTTCAAGCCATAGTTTTCTTGTTTATGGAACAGGGAGATACTTCCTTTTGGAGAGTTTGGAAGATGAGATATTGTGTATGTAAAAGCCCTACTACAATACCTGAAATAGGAAACAAGTTTAACATGAATTTCATATACCCAAAAAATTATTTTCAATAATGTGGTAGTAATGGTCTTTACAGATGCTTAAAAAAATAGATTGTTGACATTTTATAGGGCCTAGATACGTGGTGGTGGTTGCGTCATTGTTCTTCCACCCAGCTGTGAAAGATAGTCTATAAAAAAGTTTCAAAAGTATTAAGAACACAAATAATAGTATTTGAAATGGTTATTATTAGTTTTATAGGAAGTTATTCTCTTTAGATATAATATTCACAATATCAAAAACTTGATATTTTTCAAAGTAGTATAGTTTATATTTAGTATATTTATATTTTGTAGAATAGAATATAAAATCAATAATAATCGTTTAGGATAAAATCTAATTGTGTCTGTATTGAAATCCCAGTTGCAGTAATAATCTTCACACTAGTGACATCATACAATTTGCCTTTTCCTTTTGACAAGTGTGAATATAAGAATGCATTTCTAATTTTTGTTTTGCCATAGAAGGGTTAAAAAAACAGCTTGTCAAGGTCTGCCTAAATTTACTATTTATCTCCATAGGTTCTAACTTAATAGAGTTCTGGTGGTTTCTTACACATGACCATTGAGAATATTTGAGAGTGGTTTTAGGACTGTTGGCAGCAAGCCAACAAGGATTGATTCATTTCCAGAGGAAATGCTAAGATACCCTTCAAAGCATGATTGAGGTTATACCCTTTTAGAAAAAAAATAATTTCTTTTTTTTTAAAATAAGTTTATAAAAATAAATGAGATTCTGAGTGTCTTTATTTTTTAGGGTTGATTTGAATGATTCTGTCACGATTCCTGGCCTCATTAGAAAAATGTAATGGAAAACCAAAAAATTTTTATAAGGGCAACTTAGTCTAGCTGGTTATAAAGTTTGTTATAAACCGTGTTTGGGGATTTATCACTTCTGCTGTTAGTAATTCACATTTATGAATTTCTGTCATGTATATTTTTTACTTTTGTGGGCAGTTTTTTAAAAAGACTTCACTTTGTAGAACAGCTTTGGGTTCTCAGCAAAACTGAGCAAAAAGTACAGAGTTCCCATTGCAGCCCTACTCCCTAACCCCACACAAGAACAACGAGTATAGTGGTACATTTGCTACAGGTGATGAACCTGCCCGTAAATTCTTAATGAGGGAAAATTTGGGGAGATAGTAGGACTTTTTCTTTTCTTTCTTCTTTTTTTCAAAACTAAATTTAGAATCTTTTATATCAGTTCAGCCTATATTCTTCACATGGAATTCTTATTACCCTTTCAGTTCTTCATTTTGTAAAAATGATAATTACTAAGAAGACTAAGCATGAAAAATGGTAAATTTCTTTTTTAATAGGACTACTTCTCCATTTCTATGCTATTAGTATGACCCTCTCTTTTTACACCTTGGGACTATTTCTTTGATTTAAGGAAATGCAGTTCTACTTTTAATGAGATGTTTTAAATATATTTGTGACCATGAAAATACATCTTTTTGAAATAGGAAAAAACTACTTGAATTTTTCAAAAGTTTTTGGTTTTGTTTTAAGTTCTCTGTTAAGATTCTGAGCTCTTTGATAAAATTCCTCTTTCATTTCTGGTTAGAGCCCTTTCATGCCAGAGCACTTCCTGGAACACATATTTATGACACAAATCTCAATATAATGTTATTGAATCTTAAATTTTTTAGAAATTGGAATTTCAGTGGATCATACTTAAGATCATTATTATGGTCTCCATAGTGGCTGCATTTGTCACGTTAGCATGATTACTATAAAGTCCTGAGTGTGCATTGGCATTTTGTTGGTTTTGTTGGTCTGAATCAATATACAGTGGTGTATAGACTGAATTTATGACCATTTACACAGTTGGTTCAGGTTGACTGACTGTTTGTAGAGTAGGACTGATGTGACTACATTTACTCACTGTTTTTGGTTCTAAATACATCTGAAAGTTGAATATAAAATTTGAGGTTTAGTATGTGTATATATTGGTGCTTTAATCAAAACTACCTGTCATATAAGACATCATTATCTTCTGGGAGGAAGTTTCAGATACAAATTTTCTTCATGTTTTGCCTTTTGTGATTTTGATTTTTCTTGGGGAATAAAAAACAAATTTAGAAAATCAAACAATAAAATTTTGAAATTGGTTGCATAGATTATTTCATAGTCTGAATGATTGAATTAAAAATTCTAATCTGTAGCTTTCTGGTGAAATTGATAATTTTTGCCAAATGGTATAATTGTGCTGACAAGATATAAGGTAAAAGTAATTATTTCAGAAAATTATACTTTGACTTCTTTTTTAATTTATTTTGTCTTCTTCACATATTGAAACTTTTCTGTGCTTTAAAATCAGGATGCTAGTGATTTTAGAAATCTAAAGCTAAAAGTAATCCATTCACATTGATAAAATTATAATTGTATAGATACTGAATATGTTAGTTTTTGCAAATTAAATATGTTTTAAGTTAAAAATCAAATACTCTTTTTTAATAGTTTCACTGGCTATACTTAATGTGATATACTCTAAAACATGGTAACATTCTTTGATTTTGAGTTTAGAAATATAATCAAAATTAAGCAAAAAATACTCTTATTTCCTTCCTTAATTAATATCCTGTTTAAGTTTTATCCTCTCTGTTTCAGATTAATTTTCAGATTAATGTTGATCCCTAACAGATTAGGATAGGTAAGGTTTATTTAGCCTTAGTTTCCTTGAATCCACAACATGTATCGGAGGAAATTTGATAGGAAGAGCAGGAGAAATTCATAGTTCTGAAAGAATCAGGATTGTGTATAAATTCTAGCATTTTGAGTATGGAATACAGAATATTTTGTATCCTTTCCATGGATTAAATTAAGTGTAAAGAATTTACAAATTTCAAGGAATTCCTATTTTAAGTAGATTAAATGATTTTTGAATCTTCATCAGGAAACCAAATGTTGCAGAATTTTGAGTCACTGAAGCCTTCTATTCAATTGCTTTTAAGAGTTTAAAGTTAAAAAGAGGAATGATTTCAATTCAACAAATCTGATTTTTTTCCTTTCAGAAACCTTCATTGTCTATATTTTATAATCAGTTGATATATTTCAGCATCAGGACAATGCTGCATTAGTCCAGGTAAGAAGAGCGAAGACAAAACAAAAATTTTCATTAAAGAAGTCCTTGATCTCCTGAGAATGCAGTGCAGACTAGCATCAGAGACTTCCTCTGCATTTTTAATAGACCATTGGTCTCTAATAGGTTCTATATTGGTCCTTCCTTACCTTTTTCTTTTGTAAAAGTCTCTGCCTCTTGCCACAGTCATTTGAAATGAATAGATTATATACATAGATAATTTTTACTTTTCTCAGGCTTTTTTTGTCTCAGGTATTTTGTCTCAGGCTTTTTTAAAAGTTAAAAAATGCTAACAAGATGGTGATGATGACGTACATTAGTATAGTAGTCACAGTTGATTAATAAAATGAGAGTCCCTACCTTTTCCTTTTGTTCCCTCCCCCACCAAACAAATGGTGAATTTGAATAAAACATACATAATTTGCATAGAAAGTTATGTAATGATGCCATATAGAGTGTAATGATTTCCTAAAACCTTGTATTTAAAGTAACCTGAATTACAATGAGAGATAAACAGAATATTTACCCATCCCTTATGAGCTGCTGCTGATATGTAAATTTATTCTTCTACTTTGCACAAATATACTTTTGAGCTACTGCTTAAACACTTTGAGGTCCTTAGTCAAACAGTTTTAATGATGCCTCCGATATTATGAAAGTGTGACATTTGATGAATGTCTCATATAGTTTTGATATCTAGGCACATGTCAACAAAAAAAAATGAACATTGGTTTGTCATGCAACACCTAGATAATTTATAATTTTACTGTTTATATCCATCTTGACATTTTTTATCTGCCAAAGGCAGGTTTCATTTGGAATCTTAATCTGAGATTTATTTGGTGGATCTGGAAATCATAGCTAGGGTTCCCACAGGAAATGGTCCATCTACCAACAGATTAAATGGCAGTCCTGCAGTTGTTAGGGGAGCTCTGCATTTAACACACATGCATACTCATTCAGTCAGCACTGGGGAGAAAAATTAAAGTAGTAACCCAGGTTTAGGAACAATGTAGCTAAAAAGTCCCATATTTGCTGAATGACAAAGGGTTATATAGCAGCATTTCATTTTATTATTCGTGCTTGAATTTCTTGTTTGCTCTGTTGAGTCTGCTGACGAATACTAATAAATGCCTGCAACAATCCAGACGAGAGATGCCTGGCAACAAAGCTATGCGGTGGACCTCCCTGATCTTCTCCAGTTCACAACCTGACCTTTTGAAAAATTGGCTGGGCTAAGCTGCAGAATTTGGGTGTAATGGTTATTGTTAACTCCAGCTTTAGGATTTATTAATTTGTGTGATCAAGACTTACCTATACTTCAAAGTTTCAAAAGACCAAATACAATCATCCATCCATTAGAACTAACATTGTGTTTCAGTGATTTCCACTTAGTATCTGACTGGTGATTCTCCTGTTTTATTTTCCAAATCTAAAGATGATCTTAAATAAAATGAAAGGCACATGTAAAGAAATCATTTTTCCTCCTCGTTACAATTGCTGTTAAAAAGGTTACCTTCCATAAATGCTTTATGGAATTGTTGAATTCATAGACAATTAGTATGTGTTCATACTTAGCAAAGAAAAAATATATCATTAAGAAACCCATTTTACTTGCAGTGGTAGAAATGTAAGACTTACCTAGTTGATTCATATATTTAATTACTTTATATAAATTATTCCTAGGAAAAATTGAAAAGGTTGAACAGATTAGAAATATACTAAGTAGCCAAATAGTTCATATCACTGGGGAAGAAAGAGAATATAGAGTACTATTCTGCTAGTTAATCTAATTTTAGGATAGTTTTCACAATCATTTTAGCTTAAATAATATTTGCAATGGTTTAAGTAGGATGATATAATTTTTACAAAGCTTTAATTTATGTGATAGTTTCATAAGTTAGGTAGTGTAAGCTTTAGGTAATTATACTGTACTGTGTTCATGGTCTTCATATGGTGAAAAATGTTAAAATTTAAAAGCTGAGATACTATGATAGAACAGTTTTTACAGAAGTGTGTTGAATGAATATCGATGTGTTCATGACTGTTTCAGGACTGAAACAAAAACTTTTAAAAATTTGTTTAGTACCACCACTTCAGTAGCTTTTTTAAATAATAAAAAGCAAAATTCCAGCAAGGTGGTTTATATGTCTAGTCATTGGATAATTTGAAATGTGGTATACTAAGCCATTGAATTGTCTTAATCAAAGATGAAATAACCTCACTAGTTCTTTTTGACGTGTTTATTTAGAGATACAACCATGTAATGGAATGAAAAGGACATAGTTTATTTTGAATTCATGTCCAGATGAACAAATTATGTGCCATTCCTAGGTTTCATGATTTTTCAGGTTAATAAACTTTTATGAAGCCTTATTTTAAAATCTTAGAGTTATGTCCAGCCTCTCCCCCATCACATGTTTTTGACTTCCCCTTGGTATATATGATACCCCTTATTAGAATTAGAATTAGAATTACTGTGCTTTTCAACATAATAGCCAATGGCTATTGAATGCTTGAAATAGGAGCAAGTAGAATACAGAACAATGAAAATTAAAGTTATAGTATTTTCTTCTTCTTCTTCATAAGGCTGGTTAAGCCAAAAAATAAATTGAAAACACCCCGAGAGAGTATACAATATGCAGGTAACAAGTTTGCAGTTGTTAAGCCAAAGATCCAGAAGTTACCTAATTTCTTGTGACTCCTAAATTAGAATCTCTGAAGAATAAGTACCTGTGATCTATTACCTGTGGCCCTGATCATATCTAATTTCATGTGCCAGTATAGTAGTGTTCAAATTATGTTACAGAAACATGTTATTTAAATTCCTTATTTTCCCGTTGTGGGAGTGAATTTACAGAAATATCCTCTTAATTTTCTTGCTATGAGATGGAATTTTCTTTCAGGATCTTTTTCCTAAAGTCAGGATTTCTGAATTTTGAAGTTCTGTTATTTTTGTAATTTTTCAGCTTTATAATCTTATACAAACTTTATTAAACCATTATGTATTAACTACAAGTTGTAATTAAGCTTGTTAAGTATTTTCTCTTTTTTGTATGTATCTCATTGAACAAAGTAGCATTTTATTTATTTTCCACGTTCATGTCTTTTGATCTTAATAGAAATTTTTTCCTCAATTGTATTTTTATGTATTCTTACTACAGTTTAATAAGAAAATATTTTGCTTTTAGCCAACTAGATACTTGCAAATAATAATAGCTAAATTTTATTGAGTGTTTTCTATGCTGATACTTCTCCAAGAGATTATATAATTTAAGTAATTTAATTCTCATAATAACCTTTTGAGGTAGGTGCCTTTTTGTGTGTGCTTTTTACTGATAGGGAAATTGATGAGAGGTTTATTAGTTTGGTAAAGGTCTTACAGCTATGTTGTAGAGCTGGAATTCAAACCCTGCGGTCTGTCTTCAGAGCCCATGCACTTTGGTTTTGCTTGGAAACTCTGAATACACCAGTATTCTACTTGGAAGGTCTGAACTTTGCTCTTGTACTCATGTTAAGTGGAGCTACTATAATATGGCAGAAGTTTCTGATGTCTTTCTTTTATGTTTGGGGAGAGAAAAGCTCATATATGCATCTATGTGGAAAACTAATCACCCCCCACACATAAGAGGGAGCAAATAAGTCCGAAGTATTTAGTAAAGGGAGTAGAGAGTATTTGTACACATATACAGATAGATGATCTACATGTAACTTAGTTAAGGAATTGGTAGAAGTTATTAGGGGCTATGTTGAAACTAATGTTTGTTTAGAAAAATTCTTAACCATTGGAAAAAAGACATATTCTGTTTAAAATGTGGGACTGTAGTAATTCCATCATGAAATCAAATTTACACTTATTCAACAGTAAAAAAAAAAATTATCATTTTGATGTTTTTACATAATGTAGTGACAGTATACAAAAGAAAGAAGCAATAAACATGAGATTTTCATTCTTTTTATATTTATAAAATCTAATGCTACAATCAAAGTAACAACCTTTTCAAAAAAAGAAAGATGGAATATAAAGAAGTGATGACCAGTTATGTTAGCAAGTGTCAGACAACACAATTACAAATTGCTTCTTTTATGGTTCATTTTAGATAGTCAGTGCCCTTGAGTAGCGCCTGCATGTGAAGGAGCAAGAAATACATTTATTTGAATGCACTTGCCTGTTACACGTCCATCCTTTTCTCTTTTCTGCCACTGAGCTCTCAGGTACCTGTGATGTTGCTATTCTGAGTAACCCCTGTAAGATCCCTAGAGACAATTCTAGCTCAGCCACTCTGAAGAAACAGCTCTGTAAACAGTATTGACCCCCCAGGGGACCATCAAATCCATTTACACAGATACCAGTTGTCACAAACTATTTACAAAGCCAGACAGGACCAGAATTTCCCAGCCTCTAAGAATCCCTGTTTGATTCTAACTGCCTCCTCACTTCTGTATAGTAGTTGTGAAGTAACAGTTATTTTTGGCCCTGAGTTATGATTTCTTGGATGGCATCAATGCAACTGAGTATATTATACATTAATGTATAATTGTCTGGAGAACTGGTGTCAAAGGGGATCCCAAAGTGTTCTTTTCTAGGTTAGGAGATAGTATGATGCTGTTAATTTTGTAGACTAAGGAGTTGAGAAGGTGATAGCAACACTAACATTGAAATGGTTGACAATACCAATACCTCCAGCAATAAGGGAAGAATTTGTTAGATCATGAAAATGATCCACTGAAACAATATGAAAGTCACTAGAAAGATACAGGGTCTTCACACTATGTAATACCACCAGCCAAGGCACATGTATTAAGAGTTTTAAGAAGCTGTTACTAAATTCACCCAGTTTGCCCAGATGAATAAACTGGCTCTAACAATAGCAGTAGGTGGCATTTGAAGCGTACTGAGTAATAATATTCTATAACATTATTTTCAATAGTGACAGGTTTACATGGCAGTGATTACATTAGATAGCATGTAAAAATATTGTATTGTAAAAATTGGAGAATAGATTTGTTTTAAGTAGTTAAAATTCAAATGTCCAATTAATACAGCATGCCCACAGAAGAGCAAATAAATAAAGGGATTTATTAGTCATCACAAAAAGCTTTGTGTTGTTTGAGGAAAGGGAGATTTCATAGACATGAGTTATGAAGAAAAGATTGGTAACATTCTTAAGTTCATACGAAGAAATGAATTTAAATAGCTTTTAATTCTGTTAGTCCTAATGATGGAACAGTTGACAATGATGTTGATTCAACACTGAAGCAAATTATTAAAGAAAGTTATAGAGTTTCCATTTCAGACCATGAGAGAGAGAGAGAGAGGCATCAACAGAATAGAGTGTTTTCATCTGCCTATAGGTAAATTTGAATCGGAAATGAGTTCTTTTAAACATTTATCTTGTCTTTCTACTTGAGTAGTGTATGAAACAGATCCATAACTTCACTGTTGCTGCACTTTATTGATATATTGCTAATTCAATATTTTTTTCAAGTGATGGGGGTAAGACAGCATCTCAACTAAACTTTTTGGTAGCATCATCCTATTAGTACTTGGTAAAAGTTTTTCTGTTGGGCCTGCAGAGTTTAAGAAAAGTAACAAGACTGAATTAGAGTAACTAAATGCAATTTTCTCTTGGTTGGTGAAGGTATTAACTCAGAAATTGAATTTAAGTTGAGCTTTGAATAAAGTAAAGAAAATTTGGTAAAACGAAGTATGGTACAGCACCATCTTAATATTTGACCTGAAAAGTCAAAGTGAATCATGCCTGCAACTTCCTTTGAAATGTTTCAGAAAAAAAAAAAAAAAAAATATGTGTAGATGGACTGACACAGAATAAATAATAAAGCAAGTGTGGTAAAATGTTAACATTTGAGGAATCTGCATGAAGGTTATGTAGGAACCCTTTGTACTATATTTGCAACATTTTTATAAGACTGGAATTATTTCAAAGTAGAAAGGTAGAAAGAGATGACTGTTATCTACCATCAGTCAGCTTTCTCATTAGGCTCTGTCTTCTTTAGCATATTTATGCAGCCAGTGAAGTCTCTTGCATTTGTCTTTCATCTCTGGTCTCCATTGCTTGCCATTTTTCTGAATGACTTCAGTGTCTTGAAAGGTAGCATTCCCTGTACCGATACCTTCATTTCTTCCTCTCCAAGTACTTCATCATCAGTCTATTTAATCAACACATTTCCAGATCTACCACATCTTGTCTTTACAATGTTACTCATTTTACAAGTTTTTACTCCTCAACTATAGCATCTTGTCCCTTCAAAACACCAAATGACTTTGTTTTTCCTAAAGTTATTCCTTCTCTTTTGAACTCATTCTTCCTGTTCTCTTATTCTTTCAGTCTGTCAGCTTTTTCTTTACTGAACTCAAACCCTTTGACAGTTCATTACTTTGCATATTTCTATTTGTCATGTTTTGTAATAAATGCCTTTGTGAAATCATCCAGTCTTCCAGCTGAGCATCAGGATGTCTAGTATGCTTTGTTTGTGGTCTTTGTAGCCCTACCTAGCATGCTCCTTAGTACATTGTCTTCAAATTATTAGATCAGTTTGTCTTCTTCACTGTACTGTAGAGTCTTCGAGGGGAGAATCTATTTCTTACCCATCTTTGTTTTCCCAGTACTTATCACAGGATATATCACACTGTGGCATTTCCATGGATAATTATTAAGTGAAAGTGAAGTTGCTCGGTCCTGTCTGACTCTTTGCGACCCCATGGACTGTAGTCTCCCAGGCTCCTCCATCCATGGGATTTTCCAAGCAAGAATACTGGAGTGGGTTGCCATTTCCTTCCCCAGGAGATCTTCCCAACCCAGGGATTGAACCCGGGTCTCCCACATTGTAGGCAGATGCTTTACCATCTGAGCCACCAGGGAAGTCATTAAATTAATGAATAAATAAATAAATTGTGGGGTCAAACTTTCTATACAGATGATCAAATTCTGATATCAGGAAACGCAATATGGCAGAGTAGAGGACTGTTGAGAGCATTCAGAGATTTAAGGAAGATTTGCTAAAATAGTTGGTCCAAAAAAAAAAAAGTAAAAGACAGACAGGAAGGAAAATTTTATAAGTCAGCTTGTTTACTTTAAAGTAAAATTAAATTCTCAGTAGAAGAATATGGATAGTTTCAGATCAGTCTCCGAATATCTAATGAACAGTTTCAGTTAGGAATCTAAAACCTTTTACTACAGAACAAGATTAGAAACATCCAGAAATAGAGCCAAATCACATAGTATGAATTCTTCAAAAGTATTAAACATTTAGAATTAAGATCCATAAGTGCATTAGAACTTTATGAATTTATTTTGATAATACTTCAAGAGTTAATGATTACTCGGATCCAGGAGGGATCAGTAAAGAACCCTCTTATTGGCAAGGTTCCATGTCTGCTCTCAGTTTGAAGAAGATAACACATTCAGGTGAAAAGACCATGATTTACCAAGAGTTCAGGGATCACAAAATTTAACGTTAGGTAGGCTGAAGTGGGGGCTTCCCAGGTGGCACAGTGGTAAAGACTCCACCTGCCAATGCAGGAGACGTGGGTTCAATCCCTGGAGTAGGAAATGGCAACCTGCTCCAGTATTCTTGCCTGGAAGATTCTAAGGACAGAGGATGCTGGTGGGCTATCGTCAGTGGGGTTGCAAAGAGTGAGTGCTTGTGCGTGCCTCTGTACTCGGTGCATGACTGAGCGCACGAGAGAGAAGCTGAAGTAAGAAAGAGAGCTGTAAATGTGGTAATGAAAAGCAATATAGATATCAGGGATGAGGTAAAGTCAGCACTCAGAAATAAAAAAGCTCAATGAAGAGAGATGTTGCATTACATCCAGAAATACAGAGGTGAAAACATGGGACAAGTTGGCAGATAACGGTATGTTTGTTCTCAAAAACAGGTCAGAGAGTCAAGACTTAAGACTCTGAAGCAGTTGATAAGGTGTTGCCATGGGGCACGCGGGAACCTTGCGTGCTGCAACCCATGGGGTCGCCAAGAGGTGGACGCGACTGAGCGACTGAACAGCAGCAGTAACAAGGGGAACTGGGGGCTTTTCCCAACTGGCTGTGTTCCTTGGCTTATCCTTTTACCTGTTGAAGAATCTTTCTACTTCATAAACGGAAGAATAGCATAGGGCCTAATATTAATAGTTATTTTCTGATATGCTCCTGGAGACAATTTTTGTTGTTTTCATATTGTTTTCTATAGCTGTAATTTTCTTTAAATTACTTTAAAAGTCATAGGCTAGTGCTAAAAAGCATGGTCGATTAATGATATTATCTTGGTGTCCATTTATAAAATTTTATAATACCTCATTCAGATTTGGGGGTACTAATACCAGCCTATTCTAGAAATGTAGCATGATGAACATCTATAGCAAGTCAGGTGTTTTGAAATGTCAAGAACCAACAAATAACCTTCAGATACATAAAATTGTTGAAGTTTAAAACAGAATATAATGAAATTCCATAGATATGTAATTATGATAGCATATTTTCCCAGTTGATGCCCTCAGTGAATTTAAGAGTAATTTAAGACCAAAAATGAATGTTTTCTGGTTTAGCATTCAGCCACCAGTAAGATAATGTCTAGGACTTGGAGTGTATGACTGGCTACATCTAATTTCAGCATATATATATATATATACACACACATATATATATATATAAAAGCAAAGAATTTCTTCTGAAAGAATGAGTGCTTTGTGAGGGGTACCTTATTTATGTTTCCCTACCCTTCTGCCTCAAAAGGATTTTAAGTGTGACAAAGAAGGCATCATAAACAAGCAGGTGCAATTCACCTGCTTTTTAAAGCTGAATAATTGTTTCTATTGGAAATAATAAAGTACTAGTTTCAATCAGTATTTGTGGTCGTTGATCTGATTTATTGGTTAAGAGAGTTTGTTTTGCTTGCTTGCGTGTGTGTAGTTTTCTCCCCGGAATTTCACTATAAATCAGATGTACACTGTTCCTTTGAATAGCTATTTAATAGTTGAAGCTTGAGGTAACTAATTTTTATGAGATAGCCAAGCTTTTCAAAATATTCTCTAATGTATATACATATCTGATAAAAGATAAGTTAAAAATAATTCTCCTTGTATTATTTCCCTTTTAATATGATGATGCTGATTACAAAAATAATAGCTAACATTTATTGATGTGCCAGACTGTAGGCCAAGTACTTTGTCTTCATTAATTCAGTTAATCCTTGCAGCAACTCAAGTAAGCAGTATTATGTTTCCACTTCACAAAGTCTGAGGCATGGATGGGTAAAGTAACTTGCCCAAAGCTATGTGGTCGGTAAAGACGGGATTCTAACTCAGTCTGATATTCGAATCCCGTGTACATTATCAGTTCACTGTAATCAGTTAACTTACCATATCCTGTTTTTCAAATTCTAGAAAAAAAAGTAATGTAGAAAATGATAACCTAAATCAGTGGTTCCCAGCCTTGATTTTATACTAGAATCCTGTGATCACACCCAGGGATCTTGATTTAATTAGTATAAGGTGAACCTGAGTTTTAGGATTTTTAGAAACTCCTCAGTTGATGTAGACTTCCCTGCTGGCTAAGCGGGTAAAGAATTTACCTGCAATGCAGGAGACACAGGTTTGATCCCCCGGTCAGGAAGATCCGCTGGAGAAGGGAATGGCAACCCACTCCAGTATTTCTTGCCTGGGAATTCCCATGGACAGAGGCTACAGTCCATAGGGTTGCAAAGAATTGGACACGACTGAGTGGCTAACCACACACACAGCTGATGTGCATTTAAGGTTGTAAACCACCATCCTACTCTGCTGTCTGACTGGAAATGGAAGCATTAATAGCAAAATCACCCCATATGTGTATGTCTGATTACAATAGGAGTAAGGTTAGTAAGTGCATGTTTAAAGCTATGAAACCATTTTTTACAGAAAAATACTCTTCTGATCGATTTAATATGTAATGATGTTTTAAATATCATGTTTTTATTTTGTTTTAAATGCAGACATAACCCATAGTTACCTTGAACAAGAGACTACAGGCACAAATAAAAATACCCAGCCAGATGAGCAACTGCCTGTGAATTCTAAGGGAAGCATGCATCAGAAATCCAATGAATTAGTTAATGAAGCTACATATGAGAGCACAGAACTGCCAGAGCAGAGATCAAGGAATTTTCAAGTCATCAGCCCTCATCCAGGTGATGAGACAGCTTACTGCACTGCAGGAAAATCCAAGTGAGTGCTAGCAGCCTTAGATTTAGAAAGTGAGAATTGGGAGAACTTTTCCTTCCTCTCTTCTTCCCTCTGTCCCTCCCTTTCTTTTTGATGTGGCCTAAATTTGATGTATGGTTAACTTATTAGAATTTGGGGAGTTTTCTGCTATTTTCATTACATTAATATCATGTGTCTAAATCACTGAGTGAAAAAGCACAGGATGAGCCTGAGTGAAGGTCATGATGATTTTTTTTTTAATTGTTTTTGTTTGTTTGGTCCTGAGGTTTTATATTTTGTTGAGTATTGTTTTAAGTGACTTTTCATTAAGAACCTGGAAATAACTATTACATTGATGAAAATGGTACATTTTTCATCAGAACCATTACCTGGCAGCTCCACGAAAAGACAAGCCCAAAGATATGTTTTGCTTTTGGTCAGCACTGTTCTTCATTTAAATGAGTTTGACTTCTTTTAGAAGGGTCATCTACTCTCCCATTTACATTCCTTGATATTTTACATTTTGTAGTTTCTACCCAGTCACTTTACCTACCTATTTTATGAAGAGATTTGAATTTGTGACACCTGTGACTTTTGCCTATAAGAGTAAAATACTTTGATAATTAGTCATGTACTATGAAAATATTGCTACGTTTAAAGATTCTCAATGACTAACTTATAATTATATTGAAATATAAATATTGTGTTTTCAGTCCAGACAAAATAATAATTATGAAATACTTTTTAACAGAGTTTTATGTGGGAATACCTGTTTGTATTTACTTAAAAATTATGAAATAGATATGTTAATGAATATTGATATAATGAAGTAGATATGTTAATATGATCCACCCTCTTGGCAGTCAGTTTTATTCTTATGAAAGTGCAGATTGGAGTATATTTTGGGGGAGTAGGGATGAATGAAGAGGTGATAAATTTTATAACCACATGGGAAAGGTAAATAGTAGAGATTGGGCTAAAGTCATCTACTTTTCCCTTCCCGTCCTTTATAGTACTTGCTAACAAGTTAACTATTATTCTCAAATAGCATACACATTGTCAAAAATTTATTTTGCTTACCCCTAAGTGTTACAGGAATAGGTTTTCATTTTTAATATGCTGTGATTTTAATAATGAAAATATGATATTCTGTCATTTATAATGAAAAATTATTTGTTATTCCCAGTTTCAGAAAGGTAAGACTGTATCTAGAGTCCTAACCAAAAGTACAAATTGAATTAATGTTCATAACCCTTTAAAAACTGAATTCTTTAATTTTACTGAACCATGCATCTCTATGGTCGTGGTGGTTTAGTCGATAAGTTTTGTCCAACTCTTGTGACTCCACAGACTAGTCCTCCAGGCTCCTCTTGTCCATGGGATTTCCCAAGCAAGAATACTGCAGTGGGTTGGCTTTTCCTTCTCCCCGGGATCTTCCTGACCCAGGGATCAAACCTGGGTCTCCTGTATGAATCTTTATAGTTATTACCAAATGTTTTTCACAGATTTAGCTCTTCCTTGTGAAATTGGTATATTAGTACCTCTGTGAATTTGTGATGTTTATTCTTTTTCATCCATAGTATTTTCTTAAGAGAAATTTTAAATTAAGTAATTTTACATATTTATTGTTAAACTTGTTTCCCCTGTTTGAAGTATAAAATGTATAGATCCTGTATGGTAGAAATTATGTGTATGTTGTTTTAATAGTTTTCTTCATTACAGCTTTATGGACCACAGAAATAGTGATTTGCATTGCGAATGTACAATTCCTTGTCAGGTTACTTCAGACTTAAGTAAAGAGGAGACAATAGCATTGCTTCTAAAAGAATTGAACAGTCTCAAAGCAAGCAATAAAAAGGTACAGTATAGAAAGTCTGATAATTGTAGAGTATACTTTTAGTTATTGACCTCCTACGTTTGCTTTGTCACTCATCATAATTCACTTTTATTGTGTACTTTAATCCTGTAACAGTAGCCTCATGCCGTTGCCATACCATGCCATTCAGGGTATGATTGAATTGAGACATGGGCTATGAAAAGCAATTTCTTTTGTTTCCTACCTTGGTGGCTTGCAGTATCACTCGCTTTTTCATAATCTGTAGTACTTTGCATAGGTGCCTATAAAATTCAAGTTTTACTTCATTGGATTCATGTTACTTTCTTAACTTTTTTTCTTTGTAGTATCTGTGCCCTGTATTTCATTTCAGTACTGTATGTAAACTTTAAAGTAGCAAGGCTTGGAAATACTGTCATTTACCTTGTGTTATCTTATATTGCTGTATTTTGTCCAGTCGAATTTGTCATGTCACTTCTGACTCTTTTTCTACATTCCTTTGAGCTTTAAGTAATGTTATTAAATAATGTTCATTTTCTATGCTTCCTACTTTTCTGATTCTAATTTTCTATTTGTTTGACCTAATCAAACTGAAACATGATGTTAGGAGTGTTGATCATGTCTGATGGAAAACAGCACAAATGACAAAAGCCGAGGGAGAAATTAAAAATAAAACATTTGGAAGGACTCCATGTGAAAGCATGAGATATTTTCTGTACTTTCATCTAGCAATTATTTATTGCATACCGATCATGAGTCAGGTGCCAGTGCCAATTTAAATGGAAGTTGATGGCATAGCATTCTCAAAGGGAGATTTGTATCAAATATTAAGATTATTATCTTAATTAATTTTGTTTCAAAATATTAGAATTACTAAGAGAAGCTGTAATTTGTGCTACCCTTTATTTTATTACAATGATCCCTTCCAAGCCTTTTGCTTTAAGACAAAAGAATTTATCAGATTACTTTTTGTTGCAGTATATTTAATAATAATAATGTTCCCTTAAAGATTGTTTTTTCCCAAGAGTTATGTATTCATAAAGTTAATATGGTATTCTGTAAGAGTTTAGAGAAAGTAAAATTTAACTCTGGGATTAATTATATTTGTGCAAAAGATATATTTGTAAGAATCCATGTTTTTTTCAATGTTTTTTAGCTTCAGGAAAAACTGAGTAAAGAAGATAAAGAACACAGAAAACTGAAGCTTAAACTGGAACTCCAAGAAAAAGCAACAGAAGCTCAAATTGCTGAAAAGACAGCAGGTATTGCATATGAGTATGAACATATGGCATTAAAAATCATACACAAGGTTGTTATCTGATGTGGCTTGGTGAATACTAGCATGCTAGCTTATTTGCCAAAGGAGGGAAAGCTCTGGCTTTTTTTTTTGGCTGCTTAGAAAATAGGTGGCTTTAACATCCTGGTACTGGTATTAGTGAGAGCTTTACCTGTATTCATACTGATTTGGGCATTAAATGCATTGTTAACACCATGTCAATCCAATCACAAAAAGGTTGTTTGTTTTGTTGGAAGGGCCTGAACAAACAAGGGGAAATAATGATTACCAGTGCCTCTACCTTTCATCCCAGCAGTTCACATACCACTTATTGTTTTAGCTTGTTGAGAGGAAATACTTCTTTGTATGAAGATAGTCATATATTCATTGCCAGTGGAAACCTACATTTGATTCAAAAATCTGTTTTGTGAAGTTAATTTTCATATGATGACATGGATGATGATGAAGATAATGTTTTCCCTGAAAAGATTAAAGTAAAAGATTGCCTGAGTTTAAGATTATAAATGACTGCCTAAAATATGTTTTGGAGTCCATGTTCATTCACAAGTCTTTGTAAAGAGAAAAATTTTTAAATGTATCTGTGATGTGTTACATATATGGTCAATTATCTCTGATGGACTCTTTCTCTTGCTTTCTCTCCTTCCCTAAATCACTTTATAAATCACTTAACCTGGTTGCCTTATATAAAAGAATTCTGGTATTTTAGGTCAGAGATACAGTTAACAGGTATAATACATCTTCAAGACATTACTGTGCAAAGTAGAACATCACTAAGAAAATATAACAAAGATGATCAGAAATAAATATTCCAGCTAAATACCAGATGTTTGTTTTTTGATTAATGTTAAACTACTATGAATTTTTTGTTTCTTTTTTAGTGGGAAAATATGAAAGTAATGTATTCTAAGGAAATTTAACAGTATGTTAAAATGGATATTTCAAATATAAATTTAGAACACTTAAGTTTCTTGGCTTTTTATAATCAAATATGTGTACTAATTGCTGGAATGGTATTATAAGAAGTACATCTGTTTTTAGTGTTTGCGTTATAATTTAACTTTGTATATGTCTTTCAGATATAATTTATTAAGGTTTAGACCATTGTGATTTATTGAAAATCATGAATTAATATATCTGCATAGCTCATTTGTCTCTTGGAGGGGAAAACTGATTAAGCATTAATATTTACTCTTTAAACTTTTGTATAGTATAGCTAATCGTATGCTTTAAATATTTATTTATTGGTATATACTTATGGGTTCCCTATGACTAAACAGTATGAATCATGCCTTCAGAAGATGGAGAGAATTTGATTGCTTTATGATTCTTATTAATCAAATTTTCTCATTAATGACAAAATACTTTAATGTTGAATGTTTGAAAGATGTTTAGTGTATTTCTATAACGTCCTAAGTTGATGAAAATAAAAGTGCTACATAGTTTCTCTGGAGCTAAGTAATACTGTTTTAAATCAAAGTAGTCCATATTAACAGAAATACATGCTAAAACATCTGGACATTGAAAATTGCAAATAGGATACAAAAATGTACATCTATACATTTTTCAAATAAAATGATAATTAAAATATGTGATATTCTAAGGAAATAGCCATTTTCTTTGAGTATATGATTTGTAAATATATAAATAAGAATATTTATATCAGTATTAGTTATGATAGCAATAAATTTATGGTATGAGACATTTATGGTATGAGACATGCAGTAATTTAAAACCATTTATGAGGAATATTTAATGATATGAGAAAAACTTTATGACTCAAAGTTACGTGAAAATTAGGGGGAAGCTGTATTCTTGATATAATTTTGTTAAAAACTATATATACATATATGTAATATAAAGTTAGAGTCAAGTTTTGGTTTTGTGAATGGATGTCTAAATGCTTCAGTTACCAGTTTTCTGCCTTTTCAGGTTTTTTGCAGTGAGTGTGGATTAGATTTAGTATTAGAAAAAGTAAATGTTACTTTTAAAAGATGTAATTTTTTGTTGTTGTTACTTGCTCTCTAATCTTAAAATCATTCCTAGGTTAGGTTTGACACATAAAGATTATATAAACCAAAATTATATGAAATCTATGTGATGGCTTTGATCGAATGTTGCCATTTTACCTGTGCAAAATTTTTCTTGTCTTTCTGATTTTTCCCTTATTTATTTTTATGTCTCTGATATGTAACATATATGTATTAGTCCATCTTATCTCCCCCCCCAGTTGATTGTATAATTCATGAGAATAAGAATCTTGTATAATCAAAACCATATAAAAATAAAACGTTCCCAGTACTCTGTGAGAGAGATTGAAGTGGTGGGAAGACTATATAAGCTTTGGAATCAGATGGACTAAGGTTCAAATCACAGCTTTGACCCTTAATACCAACCATGTGCCTTTGAGCAAGTTACTTATTAGCCTCTCCCATGTCAGATGTAAATATTAACTAATTTACCAGATTATTTTAAGGATTAGAGATAATGTATAGAAGCACCTAGGGTATAACTGGTACTCAGTAAATTGTAGCTAATATTAATACTTGCTTACATTTATCTTTATGAAATTCTTAAACCTTTGATAAGTCAGAAGTCATGATGATATTTTTATTCTGTTTAGCTTTCAATTAGAATTAATAGTTTACTGTTAATAGATTTTAAGAGGGAAATAAAGAGAAAAGTGAAAGAAGAAGGTTTGGAAACCAGGATTGGATGATGAGAAAAATTCCCAAAAAATGTATTATCACTAATACATTTTACTTAAATGTGGATCTGAAATGAAATAGGATGCACAAGATTTGGGTTTTAATCTGATATATACTTATGGTAAACCTTCATGCAGACTGTTACTGTTTCCTTTGCTTCTCTGTTAGTTTTTAATGTGAATAATGTACTATCATTGTAAAGTGATTTCATGAGTTTGAAATGCAATTGTATCATGTATCTTGATAAAATCTCAAATGGTTGACTTTTTACCTTCCCCTTTTTTGACATCAGCAGCAGCAGCATCACCACCATTGATACTTTTAGTAGGCATTTAATTGGAACTATGCTGACCTCTTTAAAAGTTAAACAAGAAATATTTATTGAAGGGTCTGTATATACTAGACACTGTGCTAGGCACTAAATACACATCAGCAAATAAGACAGATTTGGTATTTCAGACATGTCTTTCTGTTTGCAGTCACTTCTTATTCATAATACGTCATTGTAGTAGGTGGTGGTAAATGCTTACTTAGACTTTGGATTCAGACCTTTATTCTAATCTTTTTACTACTTATCATGTGTAAGTGACAGCCTCACTAAGATTTGGTTAAAACCTACTTGATGGGTTGCTGTGACATTTAAGTGAAATAATGTTTATGAAGTAGTTAACCCATTAGAAAGCACTCAATAAGTGGTAATTATGATGATAAGGAAATGATGTTAGCATCTTGTTTCCTTAAGACTTTTTGATCTAATAGGGGGCATATCATAGTGTAGCTAATATAAATAACTATTTCATAGTTACTTATATATAGCTTTGTTTTTTATATTCCTTGTTAAAAATATATATTTTATTTACTTCATCTTATCCACATAGATTTTAGTTTTCCCTGACTTTCCAGAATTAACTTTGTTTGGAAAGTTTGAAAATATGAAAAATTTTAAAATCTCTACCAAAAATAGAATAAAGGAAAATATATGCTACGTAGGTCTTAATGTGTTTTAATTAATTAAATTATACCTGTGGATAATATGATGTAAATTATTGTCATCTATGACCTTCAGACTAGGAGATATTTCAGAGAAGCACAGCTGAAACATTGTCCTTTAAGTAAGTATCTTTTCTCATCTAAATAAAAGTGATTAAATCACAAACACTTCAAAATTTCATTTATTTAAATTGAATTTGACAGAGATAGTATTGTATTACCTTATTTGCATCCACTTAATTTTTCTTAGGTGAGTGATGTTATGACTTGTAAAAATAATTTGTTAATAATTAAACCCTTCATTTTTCTGAAACAATCTCAGTGGACATTTTTTTAGTGTTTAATGTCTTAATTTTTATTAATCTATTGCATTTATAGTATACAGAGGATGTGTGAATTTTTGTGCAAAGAATATTTATTTAAATAGTTTTTTTAAGTTATTTTTGTATTTAGAATATTTATATTTCTTTAAAAGCTTTATTTTTCTGTTTCTTAAACCCTGTCTTTAGAGTCTCTCCTCTATATGTTATTTTTCTTGCTTGCATGTCATCCATTAAAGATTAGCTGTGGAAGCTTGGAGCATGGAGAGATTATGAATGACAGAACAACTGCTGTAGAATAATAATCAGTTTTTGGTATTTAATGCTGTTTGACTTTTGCAGACACATTTCTTATTAACCTTTGGTACAAAGAGAAATCCAGGTTCCTGATATCTCATGGAGAAGATGAATTTGAGATCCTCTTCCAATTAAACTGAAATAAGGCCAATATTGGGTTTTAGCCAAAAGAACTCCTTAGTTCCTTATATAAATCTATCTATTTCTTAGTTACATTTTGCATATAATTCGGCGGTTACGTAATTTGCTTAGTTAGCATACCATACTGATTCTGCAAGCATTTAATCCACCTTTTCTCGGTAAACAAATTCTTTTCTGTGCATCCAAATTTAGACTGCTAGTAAAAACAATTAAGTCTTTCTTATTACAGGGAATTTTCATTTATTTTTGGTAGAGACAAAATAAGTTTATTGTCCAAAGCATCAGAACATAGAATCCCTGAAATATGTAACATGTTTTTCTATTCAGATTAATATGTAAATGTTAAAAGTGTAGATATATCATCTACTGTTGTAGCAAATATATTAAGATACCCAACTAGTTAGCATGTAAAAATAAAAATTGTTGTAAGAAAATATGTACATTGTTCTCTTGTAAAAAAGCTATTACTGTATACTGTATCTCCGATGATGCTGATCATATAATGATTAAGAAGAACAAGAGTCATTTAGTTTGGTATATCAGAAGAACAGAAAATAACATACTTTTAAGAAATAATGCACATTAGAATTCCATTTCTCTGTATATATGATGAGCATTGAACTTCCCAGGTGGCACTAGAGGTATTGGTAGGTGATGAAAGAGGTGCAGGTTCAATCCCTGGGTCAGGAAGATCCTTGGAGGAAGGCATGACAACCCACTCCAGTATTTTTGCCTGGAGAACCTCATGAACAGAGGAGCCTGGCAGTCTACACGCCATAGGTTCACAAAGAGTTGGACACGAGTAAAGCAACTTAGCATGCACGTGTGCATAATGTGAGTTAATAAAATATGCTAGTCTTTAACCTAAAACTTAAATGCCATAACAGTATTAATATAATGATACACTACATATATCTCTGTTGCATATTTATTAATTTGGAAGAAAAAAGGATTTCAAGAATATGGCTAGTTATTTCAGATTAAAACAAAAAGGTTCATATCTCTGAAATGCAGCAGGTAGAAATATTGATAGAATGCAAATGACATTACTATCCTTGGGTATAGAATCCTTTGAGTATTAAAATTGTAATGAGTGCTAGGTCAAATAATGCTTACAGGTAGAGTATGGCCAATTTTATAACCTCCCTCCCTAGAAAAGTTTGTATTTTTCTGGAAACAACAAATTGAACATGAAAAAGCAAAAACCATTATACATAACAATAACTAACAATTGGAAATATTTTACTAAGTATGGCATGCTATGGGCTTTAGCATGAATCAAACGTTTGAGAGCTTATCATGCAATTTGGGTATTTAAAACAAAAATAACAAAAGACTTCTCAAAAAATGATTCCTGACTTTTTCCATATGTTTAATGAATTCTAAAGCGGAAAATGTTTAGGTAACAATTATATTTCACAGAATTTTCCCATTGGTATCTATTAAAATTTAAAGTGTATATTCTGTGCAGAAAATAGGTTAAATACCCCTTAAAATTATATTTCAAAAGTGCATAAAATAATTGATTTTAATACTTCAGGGATAAGCTTATCTCTTTCACATTAAAAATTGTAGCTAGTATCAGATATTTTGAAGGTTTGAATGTAAAGATCACATTTTTAGGAAGTGTTTTATAAAAGTGAAAGTGAAGTCGCTCAGTTGTGTCCGACTCTTTGTGACCCCGTGGACTGTAGCCCACCAGGCTCCTCCATCCATGGGATTCTCCAGGCAAGAATACTGGAGTGGGTTGCCATTTCCTTCTCCAAGTGTTTTATATAGTCTGCATTATTTGTACTAAATACATGTATGTAATGATGGCAGGTTTTGCCAGAAAGTTGCTGTTTTATAGTTTTGCTCCTTAAACTTAGGATTTTGTATAATTTTCTAATTACTCTTTGGCAGTTTCTATACTCTTGGGAAGTATAAATTTATAGCAAGTTTACAGAGGAAAATTTTAAAACATAGTAAAAAACTTAAAAAGCTGATTTTTAATGTAGTAATCATACTTCTAGGAATTTTCCTAAGTCATTGTCTATGTACATACATAAAGATTTGTGTAGAAGGATGTTCATTACAGTGTTGTTCATATAGTGAATAATTGGAAATGGTGTAAAATCTTATTTTAGGAGAATCCTGGTCCAGTCAAATATGTCATGTCCCTATGATAAAAGTCTATTCTATTCTATTTTATACCTTTGAAGAATACTAAAGAATATGAAAACATGTTCTATTTATCTTAAATATACCCAGAAAGTTATAAAACTATGCAAAATATTTCTTTCTCCACATTTTTACAGTGAGTGTATATTATTTTTCAATCAAAAAAAGGTTATTTACAGAATAATCATGTAAAATGTTGAACATTTATTCCAGTTTTAGAAAAGTAATATTCTGGTTTATTAAAGAAGTTCTGAAGAAATAAGTTGAATTCAGCAATGTAATGCCAAGAACAGAACCGTCAAACTACTTGAAGTATGTTGGTTAGTTCCCTACTGGTGTGTGGTATTTACCACCTGTTTAATTTATAATAAACAACTTATGCCAAGAAAGAGAAATTATAAATTTTAAGGAAGTTAAGACATAGTGTAATATTTGTGGTTCTAGAATGTATACATATTGTGATTTCATAAATATTATCTGCAAGGAATTCATTTAACCTCATGTAAAGCAATAGTAAAAAATATTCATACAATATGAAATTTGGTAATGTTTAACCAAACTATTACCTATATTTATTGCTTAGAATTTTGGAACTTGAATTAGTGATTATTTTATATCTTTCAAATTCAAATCCTAATGATTTCTTCTTCCCTCTCTGCAGTTCAGCCTTTTCTATTTAAATAACTACCTTGAGGATGTTAATGGATTCTTTTTCTTGGGAAATGTCTGTCTTCCAAATTATGTTATTTAGAGAATTATGATTTGATGTTTAAACTAGAATGTTTTCCAATAAACCGTCTTACTTCTACTGTATTTTAAAAGTAGTTTGAGGAGTGTAGAATGTGGGCTTGTCAATAGACTTGGGTTCTACTAAGAAAATATGTACTCTGTCTTGACTCAATAAACTCATACTTAGTATGGTTCAGCTTCTTCATATTTACATTTGCCCATATTAGAAAACAATTAGCTTACTAAACAAATTTGAGTATTTGGGGGTGGGGGCTGGGGTGATCCTCTCTGAATCTTTCTCATTTGACTAAGAATTATAGGATATTTGATAACCATGTTTAAAAATGGAGATATCCAAATATTATTGTAAACACCCAATGATTTGTTTTACCTACAATACAAGTATTTTACTTGGTTGGCTTACATAGTAGCTAATAATATTTGTTAATGTAATTTAACTGCTGTGAACCTTTACTGAACAAATATTGAAATTTATTCAAGTCAAAGAAAGAGAATCTCTAATGACTTTTGTTAAAGCTTCTATTTAATAGTTAAGGAGAAAAGTTTGTATGACATACGAGATGCAATTAACAGTAGATTTTACATTTAATAAAAAGAAAGAAGCATACGTATTTGCTTTATTCATTCCATCATAATTTGCATTAGAGCTGTGGGTGTTTAATGAGCAAATTCCAACTAAAATGCTATATTGATTTTCTAGTGAACTTTGTAATAGTCATCTACCTTGGAAAAGCTCTGTGTTTACAATTAAGTTTTCTTTACTAAAAATGTTTGAGAGTTGCATATTGATTCTTTAAAAGTACTGAATTCTAGAAAAAGAATCAGGTTTTTCATAATCAACAAATTTCACATATAACCTAGTATAGTTGTTGAAATTATCATTTTGTAATACTTTACTTTTGGAAAACTTTTCGTAACATGTATAAAATGCATAATCAGATTTTGTGTGTGTGTGTGTGTTTTATGGTATTTTAAATTTTAACCTTAGAATATTCCTTTAAATGCACACATTATTCATTTATTTAGAATTGATACAGCATTATAGAGGGAAAAAATGTTTTCTGTTTATCACATAGGACCAAATAAACTCTTGATGTAAAGCGTTTATCCTTAAGCATAGAGATAGTGAAAGTCACTCATAGTGACTGATAGTGAAAGTCAGTCGTGTCTGACTCTTTGCAACCTCATGGACTATACAGTCCATGGAATTCTCCAGGCCAGAATATTGGAGTGGGTGGCCTTTCCCTTCTCCAGGGGATCTTCCCAACCCAGGGATCGAACCCAGGTCTCCTGCATTGCAGGCAGATTCTCTACCAGCTGAACTACAAGGGAAGCCCAATAATGTATTAAGTAAGTATGCTATTTACCCCATTAAATTTTAATAAAGTAGAATTAAGCCACTGAAATAATGTTCTAATGTCACAGTAAGTTGGGAATTGCTGAGGCAAGCCGTAAATATCAGAAAGCAAACTAAGACAGGAGGGCATGAAAGAATTCTGATGGTCATAAGGCAACCAAGTATGTTAAGTAAGTCTATGGAGATGCTGAATATAAAAGTTAATATTTGGGAACTCTGGGGTTTTCATGTTGTCATTTAGTCACTAATTCATGTCTGACTCTTAATGACCCCTTCAACTGTAATCCATCAGGCTCCTCTATCCATGGGATTTCCCAGGCAAGCCTACTGGAGTGGGTTGCCATTTCCTTCTCCAAACTAGACATTACAAGCCCTTAATAGTCACAGCCTTACCTTTTCAATCAAGTGTTATTGTATATAAAGTAGAACACAGCTTACATTAAATGTCACTTTATAAAGATCTCATCACACTATACAGAAGTGATAGAAGCCTGTTGGCATTAAAAATTTAGTGAATAGTGCTTTGGGACTTTCCAGGTGGAGCTAAGTGGTAAAGAACTCGCCTGCCACTGCAGGAGACATAAGAGGTTCAATCCTTGGATCAGGAAGATCCCCTGGAGGAGGGCATGGCAGCCTGCTCCAATATTCTTGGCTGGAGAATCCCATGGACTGTGGAGCCTGGTGGGCTACAGTCCATAGGGTGGCAAAGAGTTGGACAAGACTAAAGTGATTTCGCATGCACACAAATTGTGTTTTGACCGTTTGATATGCCAGAATATTACGGGCAGTAACACATTCATGTTAATTGGTACCTAGGTCACTGTTTGGCATCATTTTATTTATCTTATCTGACCCACAAATTAGAAATATTTTGTAATGTAAAAATTAAAAAATATCTTAGAATGTCATATTTTGTACAAACATGTCTTTATAGTATACTGTATAATATAGAATGTGTTCTGAGTAAAATCTTACTCAATTCCCATTTGTACTTTTTCCATATCAATGAAAAAGCCTAAAAGGTAAGTAATTTTGAAGTGACTATAGATAGCAATGGTCCAAATTAATCAAAATCACATTTTTAATGTGTCCAGAAATGAAGCTAAATTGTGAGACTGTGGGTTGAAGGTGATGATGGCATGGTAATGGTGGCATGGAATGGTAATGGTGGCATCGTAATAATGTTTGTTGAGAATCCACTTTATATGACCAAGAGCTTTTATATATCATCTGATTTAATTTTCCCTAGTAACCATAAATGATGGTATTCTATTCATTTTATACACCTGAACTGTGACTAAAATAATTTAAGAAATATTAAAAAAAACCAAGTTGCCTTGGATCTGAATCAAAGCCCATATTCTTCATAATATATCATATTGTTTTCTCTAAGCTGTTTATATCCTTTCTAGGATTGTATACAACTAACTAGAGATTGTATACAACTAATAGGGGAAAATAAAACTCACTATTGTGTACTACATTATAGGCAAAAGGTTTTTTCAAAACAGTGTGATGAATTGATGCATACAAGCAGAATAGTATGGCCACAAATAAGCACTTAACAGTAATGATGTAGACTTTAAAAATATATGAAAATTGTACTGGAAAGTAGTAGGTCTTCCAAAAGCTAGGTTTATAGCAAGAATTTCTTAATTTTATCTAAACTGTTGTTTAAAAGCATTCAATTTTATGCATGTGGATATCCAATTGTTCTAGCACAATTTGTTAGGTAGTTTGCTTATCCATTCATCTGTTACTAGAAATCTGGGGTGTTTCTGAGTTTTTACTATTGTAAATAAAGATGCCATGAATATTTGTGTTTAAGTCTTTGCATGGACATAATCTTTAATTTTCCTTGGATAAATACTTTTGAATGGAGTAGCTGAATCTTATGGTGGGTGTATGTTTACTTTTTTAAGAAACTACAAAATGTGATTATACTATCTTACATTCTACAGGAAGTGTATAAGTGGTCCAGGCGCTTTTTTGTTTTTTACATCCTTGCCAACATCTTATATCAATCTTTCCTATAAGTCATCGTAATAAGTTTGTAAGTTGACCCTTGAACAAAACTGATTTAAACTCCACAGGCCACCTATACATGTAATTTTTTCCCAATAAATACGCACTGCAGTACTGTACTTCATGATCTGTGGTTCTGCGTGGATACAGAGGACCAACTGTAAAGTTATACACAGATTTTTGTCTTAAGTAGTTAGAGGAAGGGTAACTCTAACTCCCATATTGTTCAAGGGTCAACTGTCTATGATGGCTATCTCATAGTTTTAATTTACATTTCTCTGATGACTGAACATGTTGAACACCTTTTCTTGCGCTTACTACCATCAGTATATCTGATAAAAAGTCTTCAAGTTTTTCCCCAATTTTCATTGTTTCTTTTCCTTGTTATTGAACTTTGACAGTTTTTAAAATTACATTCTGGGTGCAAGTCTTTTATCAGACACATACTTTAAGGTTATTTTCTTCCACTCTGTGGCTTCTCTCTCTTTTTTTTCTTATCGGCATCTTTGAAGAGTGGAAATTCTTAATTGAATTAAATTGCATCATTTCTTTTTAGATTTCACATATAAAGGATAAGGTATAGGTTTAATGTGCTAGTTATATTTTTATAACATACATTAAAATGACACATAACTATTAAAAATGTATTTCACATCCTATATTTTGTGAACTGCTGACCTAGAAGGAATATAATGGTAGAGGATGCAGGAAGGTAGGCTAGAACTAGACTCCAGTTTTCCTTAAATGTTGGACTAAGACTCCCCTTCCCCCTTGGAACCAATGTGGCAGCAGGAAGAAGAGTAACCTGTTTTCCCCAGAGTTTTATAAGGATTATCTTTTGATAGATGGAGGTGTGCCTTAGTGAAGTCACCTGTCCTATTTTTCTCTCCTTGAAAATTTGATATGTGCTTAACTTTTTGTTACGAATTGAATCAGTTTTCTTTCTCTTTTCTGTTTCCCTTGCCTTAATTCACGATTTCATTATTTCTCACCTGGACTGTTATAAAATCTCATCTTGGGTTAAGGGGCATGTCCAATCCAAAGTTTTTCTCTAATCGCTGCTTGAGACGCTCTGAATGCTAATCTCTGGGTGTTTTCCTCTAAAACACAGATCTGATCAATTTGTGCCTATTTTTCTAGAAGTCTTTTCTCTAGGGTGGCATATTTATTTATTTATGGATAGCTTTAAGTTTCAGGGAAAGGGTTATTCTTGTGGGTTATCGATGTGAATTCTTGCATAGATCACTCCTGTGTCTCCCTACTGGAATCTGCTTCCATGTTTGCCCCACATATGAATAATTTCTCACCCAGAAGCCAGAATTCCTTTTTAAACATGTTTGTGAGTCTGTCATTTCCTTGCTCATAAGCCTCCATTGCTACCATCGTATTTGCTCTTTACTCTCTAGTCGTGTCTGATGCTTTGTAACAGATCTGAATTCCCTGCTGTGACTTATAGTGTGATCCCCAAGAACTCTCACCCTCTCACTGTGGTCCAGTCATATTGATGTTGTTTCACCAATATTCTAGGGCCTAGTTGCAGTTTTTCTTCAACTTCATCTACTTTCAAATATAAATATGGTTTCTCTTCCTTTATTTGAATGTACTGAAATGTCATTTGTTTAAAAAGATCTTTCCTGACCACTCTTTCTGAAATAGTCTGCTGTAATCCACATGTACCAAATCACTCTCTTTTCTATGAGTTTTCCTTTAAAGCAATATGTCTCCATACCTACCTATCTAATTTTTGGTCTGTTTTTCTCACTACTGTCTGTTTTCTTGTAATAGAATGTGTACTGCAGGGTGATAAGGACTTCTAGGACCACTGTATTCATATGACTTAAAACTGGATTGATGACTGCCACAGGAACTATATAAATATTTCATGAATTAATTAATTTATTGAATATTTATCTTGCCTCAGGCTCAGCTTCTTAGAAATGGTTGTGCCTTTTGTTTTACCATTGCATGTTCCATTTTACACTCTATTATGGAAAAGATATAGTTGATTTTTTTCTCAGGGTTTCTCTTTTACTGCTTATAATTTAAGTAATATAAAAGTAACTATCTTGATTAAAAGTATATTAATCTATGACAAATCTTGGTACAAAGCTCAGTATTCTGTGACCTAAAGCAATGTTTCAAATGTCTTTCCCAAGTTTATTTTGTGGTTTGACACTATAAATAAATGTGCTTCAGTGATATAAGTATTTGAGCCCCTTTCTAAAATTGCAGTGATATTTTAAGTTATGTAAGATTTCAAGTAGAAATTCAGCTTGAGAAATGACAATTTCAGATAACATATAAGCTCCTTTGATAGTGCTGCAGAAATTTAAATGAAGTCATTTGTATTGTAATCAATATAAATGGTGCCTCTGGAGATGTGCCATGCTAAACTAGCACAACTCTGCCCCCTTGTATTCGCCTGTTTCCTCTTCTTTCGTCATCTTACTGAGGTAACTACTGTCCTGAACTTCATGTTTTTCATTTTCATGTTCATTTTAATATTTTTACTAATTGTGTCAATCCACAATGGTTAGATTTGCTTTATTTTGCAACTTCCTGTATTTTTCAGATTTTCATTTTTGAGATTTGTCCATTTGTCTATAGTTAATTCATTTTAAATGCTGCATTGTATTCCACTTTTAATGTATAGAAATTTATTCCTGCTCCAGTTATTCTACATTAGGTTATTTGTAAGTTTTTGTTACTATATAATGTTGAAATAAACATTTTTATACATGCCTCCTAAACATTTTTATTCTTCTTTCCTTGTACTCATGTGCAAGAATTTCTCATGTGCTTCATACCAAAGAGGAGATTAGCCAGGTTATAAATGAGGCACAGCTTCAGCATTGCCAAATTGCTCTTCAGATGGTTGTAGAAATATATATGCCTATCTGCAATATATTTGAGTGTTTCCGTTATTTTACAAGCTCAATATTTTTTATTAATATTTTAATTTTTGATTTTATGGGTATGAAATGGTATCTCACTTTTGCAGTAGCTTTAAAATGTTTTCTCAAGTGATTAATTGACGCTAATTCAGTTGAATAAAAGAATTTTTTTATTTTTGCTAAAAGTATGCATTTTCTTCTGTATTTTCAAATTAATTTTGAATTATGTATTTTGGTAGCTCTGGTTGAAGAGGTGTATCTTGCACAGAAAGAACGTGATGAAGCTATTATGTCTCGACTGCAGTTAGCCAATGAGGAGAGAGATGAAGCAATTGCACGAGCCAAGGATATGGAAATGTCTCTAAAATTGTACGTATGCTTGTAAAGCCACATATGGCATCAGGAGCATATGTAAAGTGCATGAATTATGTGATGGTTACATGTTCAAAAACGTTACAATTACAGTGGTAAATTCGATATCCCCAGTCTTTTTTTTTAGAACTTTTGTCATACTAGTAGTTTTCAGTTACTAAAGGAAAGGCAGAGAGGGAGGAAGGAAGGGAAACACTCAGTGAAGTGACTTTATTTCTTCACAGTGCTGTTGTTGACGTCCTTACTCTGCTTTCTTCTGTGACTCCTCTTTTCTTCCTCTCCTTCTTATTATCTCCTTCTTGGTTTATTTCAGCTCTCTGGGTTCTTTTACTGCTTTCTGCTTGCTGTGCCCATTTATAGTCTCCAGTACTTTTTACTTCTTTTAGTTGTGAGTCTTAAACTTAATGACACCTGAAATAGGGTTGAGCCTGAGAATCTACATTTTTAACAGCAATCCAGGTGATTCTGATATAAGTAAACACTGGACCACACTTAGAGAAACTTGGGTCAGGAAGATCCCCTGGAGAAGGGATTGGCTACCCATTCTAGTATTCTTGCCTGGAGAATCCCATGGACAGAGGAGCCTGTCAGGTCATAGTCCACAGGGTCACAGACACGACCTAGCAACTAACACTTTAACTTTTTTAGAGAAACAGTGCACTGGAAAGAAGTACTTCAATTTTAATGTGCACTCCAATCATGGGGGAATATTGTTAAAATGCAGATTCTTGATAGATAGGTCTGGAGCAGGGCCTGAGATTCTGCCTTTTGCCAAGCTCCCAGATCATGCAAATGATGCTAATCTAAGAAGTCCCCTTTGGGTAGAAAGGCCCTAGAGCATCTAGAAATGTGTTACTTGCAAGATAGATAGACTACAATAATCTAGTATTTTATGTTGATCACTCCATATATTTATTGAATGTTTCTTTTGCCCAGTGTTGTTCTAGACTCTCTGAGGGATCACAGTCAAATACTAATTAAAACGTGGTGGGAAGTTCCCTAGCAGTCTGGTGGTTAGGACTCTATGCTTCCGTTGCAGGAGGCACATGTTTGATCCCTGGGTGGGGATCTAAGATCCCACAAGCCACATGGTATGGGCAAAAAAAGCCAAAAAGGTACCAAAAAAGTGGTGATTTATTTGACAGCAAGCATTAAATAATTAATATTGCAGTGCTCAAGTTGTGACTAGATGGCATGATTTGGTTTTTGTTTATACTAAAGGCTTTTTTTGAAGGCTCATTCAAAAAGTAGATAGACTTATTATAAACATTCAATTCATTGACAAATAAAAATAAAGGAAAAAATATTAGCTGAATTCTACACTGCCTACTCCCAAAAAACTATCTTTATCAATAGGGAAACATGATTCCAAACATTTGTCTTTGCTTATATAAACTACCGTCCGGAAGGATAGATGGTTGATGATTGAATAGATGCTTGCAACGTGCTAAGTTGCTGAAGTTGCATCAGTTGTATCCAATCTTTGCAGCCCTATGGACTATAGCCCGTCTGATTGCTGTCCGTGCAGTTCTCCAGGCAAGAATACTGGAGTGGCTTACCATTTCCTTCTTCAGAGGATCTTCCTGACCCTGGGATTGAACCTGCATCTCCTGTGTCTCCTGCATCACAGGCAGATTCTTTACCACTGAGCCACTAAGGAAGCCCAATAGAATTTATTTGGTAAAAATTAGTTCATTTTCTACATTCTGTTTTATATGAGAGGCATTATATTATTGAGGTGAAGAGCATAGATTCCACACCCAGTTACCTGTCTTGGAATTTTGACTCTTTTGCTTCTTAGCTGTACAACCATGGACAAATTATTCAGTTTCTGGAATTACAAAATGTGGAAGTAGTGGCTGTTTTTATATTGGTTGTTATGAGGGCTAAATGATTTAATAAGTATTGAAAAGTACTTGCAGCAGTTCTGTATAAATATTACTTGAATTTAAGAGTAATAATCAGTTGTGAAACTGAAGACAATTGTGAACCTGAGGCACTGTTTTCTCCCAGAGATCGAATCCAGGTTCTCCTGCATTGCAGGCAGATCCTTAACCATCTGAGACACCACAGAAGCCCCATTTTCTCTCAGTAAGATATATTAATTCCCTAAGGGTCCTTTTAAATTTAAGAAAAGAGACTGAAAAACATTAAGGTGTTAGAATCTCATCAATATTTTTTATGTAGTGTTTTACTTAAACAATTTTATTTGACTCAGCTATGAAATAAATAATAAATTTAAACTCCTTTTTTTCTTTTTCCTTATGAATTCTACTTTCCGAAATTTTATAAAGTTACATTGGATACAATAGCCAAAGTGCTTCTCTGGGTTTAACCTTAATTTTATAGTTTAAAGAATTAAGAATCATTGCTGGAACTTTTATCATACAGGCATTTTTACACCTGAATTCTTTATTGTGGGAAATTCCTGGGTAGCCAAATTTCATTTTCAAATAGTCTTTTAAGGAAGGATTTATAAATACTTTATTCTAAACTTGAATATGCTCCAGATTGGCTGTTTATTATCCTTATATTCACAGTGGTTATGAATAAAATTCTTGGCTCAAGTATTTTTCATCCTAAACATTGTAAAAACTGTTACTGACTTTTCTGACATCAAATTTGTCTGAAAAGAAGTCTAGCGTCAATCATATTCCTTTTTTCCTCACTTAAAGGTAGTTTATTTTTTCCTGCCTGGGTACCAAAAGGATTTTCCTTTATTTTTGAAGTAGAACAACTTAATCAGGATGTTTGTGTTGATTATTAGGTAATAATATTTTTAGAATCACAGCATGCCTTTCTAAAGACTATTTGATTCTTCCTTTATTTCAGGGAAATTTTAGATTTTTTTATTTTTTTGCTTTTCTATTTTAAAAACTTTGGTTACTATTAAGGCACTTTGGTCCTCATCTATTATCAATTCAATAATTATTTTAATTCCTGTTTTTTTTCTGTGCATTCATTGTGACAGTCTCAAGCCTTTCCTATATGTTAGTACTTCCAGTTTTACAATCCCATTGCCTGTTCTTTCTACTTCATTTATTAAATATTTGTCTGTTTATTTATTCTCAGTGTTTCCTCAAGCTTTCTTTTCTTTCTTTTTAAAATTATACAAGTTTCAGGTCTATCCTTTAGTTTTCAGTTTTCCTCTTCATCTGCTCTTTTGTTTTGGCATCTTCTCTTTGAAATTTGTTTTATTGAATTCATGTTCTTATGCTTTTCTAGAATGCCAGGCATCAATAGGTCAACCTCCTTCTTTTGCTTGGTCAGTGTTATCTTCTATATTGTGATCTGTATCTCATCTGCATACTTTGTCGTGTGTTTGTGGTGAATTCATAGTTGACTTGCCATTTCTCTTTTATCTTGCTCATACTTAAATCGTCAAGACCTTTTATCTGTTCTGATATGGTGCAAAGGAATTTTCCTTGATAAATATTTCATATTATTTGACACCTGTTTGTCTTCCCCTCTGACTCTTGGCTAGGTATTGCTTCTGGGCCACCTTTCTACATTGCCCTAGGTCAGTGGGGGTAGTAACAGAGGTTGGGAAGACCTCCTTGGGGTTGGATGCCCATTTTGCTTGAGATTCTGTCCTCTGCTTGTGGAGTTTTGTTTGGTGTCTTGCACTGCACTGAGGGGCCACTCTGTCTCTTCTTGTGAATATCCTGATTCCATGGAGTAGTACTTTTGGGCTTTTATTTGTTACACCAGTGTAGTAAAAAAAAAAAAAAAAAAAAAAAAAATACCAGGCAAACAAAATGGCCAGCCCTGATGATTTTTGCTTCATCTGTAAAGATTCTTAGTAATACAGAAAGATTTTAAGTTTTCTTTGGGCTGTCTACTCAACTCATTGGTCTCTAAGGTTATTTCTGTGTGGTATTAGTGAAAAATTCCTAAGATTTGGTGAGGTCACTGTCTTTTCTGAATACCTATTTTCATGTGTAAAAAGAGAAGTTACTTGAACCTGTTCAAAATCGTTTTTCCACCCTCCACCTTGTCCTTACTTTAAAAAATGACTACATGGTGTCCTGCTTCCTCTACAGTTGGATTAATTTTTATCTTCTGTTCAAGTGGTATGTGATGGAGTAGATGGATTTGTGTTCAGATTTCACTCCACTGTCTTTACTTGGACTTTTTTTAGAATAAACTTTTCATTTTAGAATACTTTCAGATTTACAGAAAGGTTGTGAGGATAATACAAAGTTTATATAACGCTCTCCCAGTTTCTTTTATTGCTACCATTTTGTATTACTATGATATACATGTCACAGGAGAGAAATCAACATTGTTATACAACTATTTACTATAGGTCATACTTTATTCAGATTTCACTACTTTTCTCTAATGTCCTTTTTATTTTCCATGATCCTATCCAGGATTCCATAGGCATTTAGTTACTGTGTCTCCATTGCCTACTCTGGTCTGTGACATTTTCTCAGACTTTCCTTGTTTTTGATGATGTGACAGTTTTTTGGAGTACTGGTCAGGTATTTTATAGGATGTTTCTCAATGTCAGTTTTTCTGAAGTCTTTCTCATGATTAGACTTGATGTATTGGTCTTATGGGACAAATAGTACAGACAGAAGTGAAATGCCATTTTTATCACATCATTTCAAGATTATATTCTGTCAACATGACTTTCAGCCAGGGGTGTTAATTTTGGTCTCCCAATCAAGGTAGTGCTTGCCATGTTTCTTCATTGTAAAGTTACCCACATTCCTCTTTTATACTCTGCTCTTTGAAGCAGATCACTAAAATGCAGCCTATACTCAATGGTGGGCTGGAGAGTGTGGGCTAGGAGGTTAAGTTTTTTTGGTTGTACTGGGTCTTCGCTGCGGCACGCAGGCTTCTCTAGGTGTGGTGCATGGGCTTAGTTGCCCTGCAGCATGTGGGGTCTTAGTTCCCCGACCAGCGATCCAGCCCTGCATAGGAAGGCAGATTCTTAACCGCTGAACCACCAGGGAAGTCCTGGTTCATTGAGTTCTACCTTTCTTAGTGGAGAATATCTATATAAATTATTTGTGATTCTTCAATACAGGAGATTTTTATCCCTCATTTATGTGCTTAGTTATGTCAGTATGGACTCATTGATATTCATTTAATTATTAATACTTTGAGTTATAATCAAATTCTGTGTTATTTTGTTTCTTGGAGTGTTCCAGTTTTGACCATTGGAAACTCTTTCAGGTGATTCCTGTATGCCTTTGGCTTGTTCTCATCCTTTTGGTTTTTGAACATTTTCTTACTTTCTGGCACTATAAAACATGTAAAATGTTTTATAAAAGGGATGTGCCCACCCAGCAGTGACTCAGCCAGGGATGACTCAGAATTCTCATTGCTCACCATCCTTGCCAGCATTTGTAATTGTCCTTTTTGTTTGGTTAAGTTTCCTGTTTTAGGCATTTAGCCATTCTCTAATAAAGATGATATTGAGCAGGTAAACCAGCTGTGTATCTTCTTTGGTAAAGTGTCTGTTCAGATATTTGACCAGTTTCTGAAGTTGGATTATTTTCTTTTGTTAATTTTAAGTGTTCTTTATGTATTCTGTATGTGGGTCCTTTATCAGATAGGTGATTTTCAAATATTTTCTTGCAGTTCATGTTTGGTATTTTTGGTCTCTCAACAATATGTTTAGCAGAATATAAGTTTTAAATTTTGATAAAATCCAATTTATTTGTTTTTCTTTCATGTTTTGTACTTTTGGCATTGAATCTAAAACTCAGTGCCACATGTTTGGTCACACCAATTTTTCTCCTGTGTTTTCTTCTAGAATTTATAAATTTCATGTTTTACATGTAGTTCTATAATTCATTTTTAATTGATTTTTGTGTAAGGTGGTACATGGTACATACAGTTTTACTTTTACATCTGGACATTTATTTATTCCAGCACCATTTGTGAAAAGGGTATCATTTCTCCACTAATTTCGTTTGCACCTTTGCCAAAAACCAATTGGCTGTATTCACGGGGGTTAATTTCAGGACTTTCTTTTCTGTTCCGTTGATCTGTGAGTCTGTCACTGTCATTGCCAGTACCACACACTCTTGATTGCTAAAGCTTGAAATCAGATGTCATCCTTCTAAACTTTGCTCTTTTATTATAGAACTATTTTGACTATTCTGGTGCATTTGCCTTTTCATATACCTTGCAGAATCAGTTTGTTTTTATCTACAAAAGCAGACTGATTCTGCAAAGTATTCCCCAACAGTTGTTGGGGCCGAATGTGTTTAAACATACTCTTCAAATAGATACCTTTTTTCTTATTTCAATAGTGCAGCTATTAATATCTTTATTTATTTATTTATTTTATTATTAATATCTTTAGAATTGTTCTTTAGGGGTTTGCAAGTATTATTAGCTTCAACTTATCAACCGTTCACAGTACTACACTTCACATATAATTTATGACCATAAATCTTTTATGTAGATTGACTATCCATTTTTTTAATCACTTTTATTTGTGCATTGTTGATTTACAATGTTGTGTTAGTTTTAGGTGTACAGCAAAATGAACCTGTTATACATACACATATGTGCTCTGCTATATGTGCTCCATCATGTCCAACTCTGTGACCCCATGGACTGTAGCCCACCAGGCTCCTCTGTTTGTGGAATTTTCCAGGCAAGAATACTGGAGTGGGTTGCCATTTCCTACTCCAGGAGATCACCAATTTTAATCATGAATTTTTCTTATAAATAGATTTGAGTGTTTTTTGAAATGAAATTTGCCTTGAAAAGATTACAAATCAATTTTTTATGTAGTATCACAACTCATTGAGGTAGGTGATATTCAAGCTTTATAGGTGAGCAAACTTAAGAGTGATTGACTACCTGCCTAAGGAGTCATAGTAAGTCACATGTTGTAGCTACCTCAGATCTATTCGGGTAACTCAAACTTATCATATCCAAAAATGGAATTACTAATTTATTTTTAAAACCTGATTCTCCTTAATTCCCTGTACCAATCAGTGGCATAACCGCTCTCTCACATATCCAAACCAAAACTTCTTCCTCAGAATTCCTCTTAAATTGGTCTCTTAGTTTTGTTCATTCTATCTCTTTTTTTTTCCCTTGGAAATATGACTTGCTTTATGGACGAGGAGATGGTCAGTTCATTCTCTCTCTTTAAAAGATGGATCTAAATTGAACCTTCTTTAAACTTTTTAGCCTCCATTGTCTATTTTCATTTGTATATATGTTTTGTTATAGTTTTTATTGCAATACATGAAAATTAGGCTTCTTTGAGGTATAGCCTTTTTCATTTTGTTCTAGGTAGAGTTCATATTGAGGGAAGAATGGGAAAGGGAGAAAAGGAAAACAGTCCTATCCTAAGCCTTCTCTTTTAGTTAATTAGTCCATTCAATAAATACTTAATTGAATATGTGCTAAGTGTCAGTGTCAACACTGCTAGTTGCTGGGAACACGGCATTATGGTCTCAGTTAAGATCAGCATCAAGTAAATAATTACATAAATATTTAAAATAATTTCAAGTGATAATGAAGAATTTTTAGTTCCTAGGAAGTTTATAGACAGCTGCTACTTTATTACAGTCTAGGGTTTCAGGTAAGGGGATCAGGACAAATGCATAAGAAGCAAGAACAACAGCAGCAACAAAGAGCATGTCAGTACAGTTTTATATGGTGCTGTAGAGGTTCCTTTCTAGTTAGCTGAGGTCTATGAACTCTGACCATCAATAGTGCATTTCAGACTAAATCTTTGTTAAGATGGAACCAATTTATAACTGAGCTTTGCTTGACTGAAAGGCATATTTAGAAGCATTGTGTATAAGAAGAAAATATATGAATTATTTTGCATCTCTCTCTTTTTTAAAAAGGGTTTTGCATCTTTATTTCTCTAAACAACGACCTTTTTCCTTGGTTTGAGAGATAGTGCTCTACTTTACAGAGCAAAATATCCCATATCAATTTATCCCATATCAATGGGATATAATAGTTATTCTCAATTTGAATTTTCTCTCTCCTTTGGTCTCTTGATAGCATGTGTGTTCGGTTGCTCAGTTGTGTCTGACTCTTTGTGACCCCATGGACTGTAGCATGCCAGGCTTCCTCTGTCCATGGAATTTCCTAGGCAAGAATACTGGAGTGGGTTGCCATTTCCTTCTCCAACATTTCTTTTTTAATTCCTCATTTCTTGCTTCCTGTTATCTGGAAATTCCTTCCTTCTCTTTTCTCTTACCGTTTTTTTTCACTTCTGATCTACTTTGCTTCTTTCTGTATAATGTTCGTCTTGTCTTATTATTCTGTCACTTCTCTGCTTTCCCTTACTCCCTGAATTTTTAATGCCTTTTTGTCTCTTTTGCTTCTATCCAAAACTAGGAAAAAATAAAAAGGATTCAAGGTAAAATGACTTTTGTAGCATGCCAATATAGACATGCGTGCATATGAACATTCCAGCTTTTGAGATCATGATATCTTTTTTTCAGTCTGTTATTATTGGTGTATTTTTTTGTACTGTATTAAAGGTGGCACTGTGTAAAAAATGAGACTTAGAGAAAAAACAAACACTTCAGGATTTTCTGATAAGCTGATCATTAATTATTTTTATCATTTGGGGTCAAAGTTTTGCTTCTTCCCATTGAACAAGGTAAATGACTCTAGGTTCAGAAGGAAAAGATGTTATATTGACTGATTTAGGAATAAATCAAGAAATGTGACATTTCGTGCATGAGTCTTTTCACTTAGAGTGCAAGGTTGTCAGTCAGAATTTACATAGTATAGGAAATCAATTGAAACTTGAGCCCATGGACATTTACTTCAGCAATATTCTTACTGATTATCATGACTGTCTAATTAGACTGTTATAGGAATAATTTAGAGTTTATGAAAGGTTGAGGTTCTTTTGTTTAACTGTAAACTTTCTATTGATATATAATGTATAATTTGTTAGCTCTATTTCATATGACAACTATTATTTTGTCTTTATTAAGCAAATAAAACTTATATGTTGTACACGCTGCTAGTAAACCTTAAGCTTAAAAAGTCATTTTACATAGAAAGTTGAATGTCTTATATAACTGTTTTAAATTGCTTCAGTTTTTTAAAGGTAAGTTGTTTGTCTAATTTTTGTTTTCATTAGTGATACAGTATAGTATGTACTTACCGTAGAACTATATTTAATCTTCTGCAAGCCACTTTTGTTGATTTTTAATCTTTAAGTAGATATTGAATGATCCACCTCAGAAAAATGTGTCAAATATACTGTTTTGTCCTTTTCATAACAGCCATTCTAACAGGTATTAGGTGATGCCTCATTGTTGTTTTGTACGAGAGTTTTTAAGTTTTTCTTTTCATGTTTTATTTTTCTCTTAGTGACCATTTATCTTTATACTTATATCAATTTTAAAAGGTCATAATAAAGCAAAATTGAGATGCACATGCTAAGTGGCTGACTTGGCTCACTCACTCATGCCTTGTATTTCAGACCTGACATACTCACTCACTAAAACTTGATTCAGATTCATTTATCAGAAAGTGATAAATCACTGTATATCATGTACTTTGTAAGACAACCACACAAGTTATTTATAATCAGAATGCTGCATTCATATACTGAGGATCTAGTATATAACATCTGCTAAGAAAATTCGATTTTAATATTTTTTCTTAAATTTTAGTTGTTAGCAGGGAATTTAATATTAGATTAAATACAGTTATCTTAACCATTTCCTGTTGAAAACTGTTAATTTAAATCATTTAAACTCTTAATTTGATTTTCCTTAAGGTCAATAACTCTTCATTTTGCAGTGCCTGAAAAAAATGTACAGATACTATATAGGAATTCCATGCACTTTTTATTGTGTTGATTATTTGGAACATATGAATTAGTTAACCTGTCTCTACTGCCTTTTTCTTTTCATCCATATGTAATTCTTTGAAACAAAAAAAAAAGTGAGATGCATAATACTGAGAAATAAGTTTTTTTGTTTCCAGTAATCTGTAAATCTAAATGCTTAATTTCCGTGTGTCTTTTCCCATTTTAAATGATCAAGTTTAATAAATTGTTAAATTTATAAAAATTTAATCATCTTTGGAAACTATTGTTAATCAGCTCTTACTTTGATTTCATCTGTAGAGAACAACATTAAGGTAAATATTTCTCACCACCTATGGCTTTCTTAAAAATCATATTTAGCCAGCCAGTAACTCATGGTTAAAGCTGCTCATGTTTTTCAAATATTTTTATATGATTTTAAACAAGTGTAAGAATTTTATCTTATACTTTTCCACTGTATTTTTTAATTGAGTAAAAGAAGTGATTATCTTCATAGTTCTTATAAACTAAGCTTCTATGAAGCAGAATATTTGAAAACTTTGGATTGATTTGGGGAGGAAAAGATAAAAGATTAGAGTACATATTTACCCTTATTGGAATGTGAATCCAAGGGGACATTAGCAGTTTGAGATATAATACATTAAATATATATAATTCAAAATTGCTTCACCTACTTGTTAACTTACACTATTTAAATATGGGTAGAAATAGTTTTTTTTACATACGTTCATATTTTTTCCTGTGAAAATGCAGTGTTCTAAAATTTACTTCCTCTCTATTAATGTAGTAGTTTGAACTGTGGAATTTGGAACAATTTTGTAATAAATTTATTAAGTGTCTTTTATTTTTTCCTAGTATCCTTTTTGTGTGTGTGTGTGTGTGTGGTAAATGTTAAATCATAGGAGCAAAGAAATAGAGGGGGAAAAAATCAAAACAAAAATTTGGATATCTAAAATTTTTAGCCCAATTTTTATTTTGCCTTTTTTTTTTTTTTTGGTTGCACTGCACATCATGACTGATCTTAGTTCCCCGACCAGGGATTGAACCCATGCCCCTTTCAGTGGAAGCACAGAGCCCTAATCACTAGACCACCAGGGAATTCCCTAGTACAGTTTTTAAATAATTGACATCATTTCTAAAATCTAAGTCATTTCACTGGTATCCATGATAGCTTCATTTAATCTACCAAATTTAATTATCGCCTAAGTTATATTACAGACATTTTCTAAATATGTGATTTAGAGCTTCTTTCTTTACTGCATTTCTTCAATTTACCAACATCAGCAAACATTTCAGTGAGCACTAAGACTCTTTTTTTTTCATTTTTTAAAATTTATTTTTAATTGGAGGATAATTGCTTTTACAATACTGTGTTACTTTCTGCCATACATCAACATGGTATACATAGGTATACATATGTCCCCTCCCTCTTGAGCTTGCCTCTCTACCTCCCATCCCATCCTCCCCCAGCACTATGACTCTTGTAAGACAAAAATGCATTTATGATGGAAACCAGTTTACCTTTTTTGCCCTTAATTTGAATAATTCTATGTTATGCAGAAGAGAAAATAATATTAGACATCTAAAAATGTGGCCCAGTTTTGGTCAGCGTTTCTACACAGTATATTTGTTTTACCAAATAGGTAGCAACAGGAGATTGTCAGGTCAAATTTAGTGGTAATTCTTTGTTGTTGCTTTTTGAGGGAACATTGTTAAACTCTGTAGTAAAAATACTTGCCTTGTTTTATTTGTGATGATGTCCAAAAAGGAGAGGAAATACAGTTTCTGCTAAGAATTGAAAGTCCAGAAATAAATATAATGATGAGAATGAGTGCTTCTATCACTGGGGAACTTTCTTCATCTAAGCACATATGAACAATTGATCCTTGTAGTCATATATAGCAGTAAACATTAATAACTTAACAGTCTGAAGTCAGTGCAGAAGATATGGAGCATTATTGAAAGATGGAGTCGAGCAGGTGGCACTTTAATATGTTCAGTGTCATGGTTGACTCTAAAGACTAGTCGAATGAAATTACTTGAGGTTCTAAAGATTTAAAAAGCGAACTCATTTTGCTGCACTAAGGAAATGCTACTGATCAGGCTTTCTGTGTCCCTTTTTTCTAGGCTAGAAAATATTAACCCTGAAGAAAATGACATGGTAAGCCATTCTCCGAGGAGATTTCTTGATGTCAGTCTTATATCTTAGAGGCTTAAGTTCAATTGAGTGGGTTTCAAGAACTAAGATGTGGGAAAAAGAAGAATTGACACACTAATAATGTACATCTTTGCTGCAATATGAAAATTCAATAACTTCACTCAGTCAATTTACAATTCACATGTGCCTATTAATTAAAACCCTATATTAAATAAAATATATTAAAACTTCATGTCTGACTAACATATAATGGTGTTGGTAGACATTACAGGAATTACTGAACAGAATAAACAACGCAGACACAGGGGTAGCTATTCAGAAGAATGGAGCTATAATTGTGGATAGAATCTACAAGACCAAGGAATGTAAAAAGAGAATAACTGCAGAAGAAATGAACGCAGTGATTGAAGAACGAGATGCTGCTTTGTCTCAGGTAACTGCATGTATCTGTAAAAAGCTATGTCTACCATTTTCCCCTCTTTCTTTACATTAAAAAATGACTTTCCCCCACTTATTCTTAATTCAAATTAGTTTTTAGCTTATAATTAATACCACAATGATTAGCTATATTAAGGTAATCACATATTTTGTTATATCATTCTTCAAATATATGCATCCTCATTTCTTAATAAAACTGTTAGCTTTTTATAAAAATTTAGTTCAATTCTTTAAAGTAATCGCTTTTATATGAGACTTCTTACTTGAGTCACAGTTTTGGGAGGGCTGAGATTATGTCTTTATTACTGTTTTATTCCCAGTGCCTAATTCAGTGCCTTTTAGTAAACATGGATAAATGAATCAAATTATTAGGGTATTCCTTTCTGAACATTACTTACACCTTCCTGCTCCAACTGAAACCTGATCACCACCCTGAGGATGCAGCTTCCACTGCAGTTCTCTCAAGTGTGAATATTCCCTCCCCCAGCAGTTGGGCCACTGGCCTTGCAGGCTTGTTCAACTAGTGCTTTTAGATCATTGTTCCTTTTTTCTCTCTAAACAGCTCCAGCTTTGAGACCCATGCATCAGATTGTACCACCCATTACACACTCCTGTTGCAGTCATGTATACACTCCCATATAGCTTCCTTCATCTCTTAAAGATTTTAGGATCTATTTTACTGTCTCTTTCTTTAGCTTACTTCTGTCACAATTCTTGGTGATTTAAATATCTATGTGGATGATTCTCTCAATAGCTATCTCATCTCTCTGAATCTCTCTCCTCCAGTCTTCCAGATGCTCTTTACCTGTTCTGCTATCCACCCTATGATCATACCTTATTCTTGGTCATTATCAGTCTCAATTTCAAGCATCCACTTACTATCTTTCCAGCTCACTCTAAAACTCTAGGAAATTTTCAACTTTACTAGCGCCTGATTATATTGATCTTATCACCTCTTTGCCTTTCCTTTAACCCCTTCATGTCCTCTATCTAGCTTAGATTCCTTGGGTCACCATAATTATCTCCTGCTTGCATGTAAGATAACCTCAGTTGTCCTGACCTTCTTCCTTTGTCCTGCTCACCTAACAAAACTTAAGTTTTATAAATTTGACTTTCTGCCTGTTCTATCCCTTCAAAGCTTTATATGGCAAGAGTCTATCACACACATTTGATGACTGAACTGTTCATGACAGTTGTCTTCAAGTAGACCCATGGTGTTGCCTGATAACTTTCTTGCCTTTTGCTAGTCCACTCACTCTCCCCCTCTGGAGGACTCCTTTATCTTCTTCCTTTCTCCTCAACTATCCAACCTCTTCTCACCAATAGAAAGAGAAATTTCTGCTTGTCCCCACCAGATCATTGACCAACCTACCTGTGTGTGGCACCCATATACGCTGCCTTTTCTACTTTATATCTTTCTTACATATTTCTGTTTGCAGACAGCTTCTCTGTTTCACACTAGTGGACCTCTTTTCTTGCTTGCTTAAGGTTATCACTTAACCAGTTGTGCCTTTTCTGCTTCATTAAATATTTCCTATTAGTTCATTTCTATCAGTATCTGATGTTCTTTAGAATATCCTTGAAGGCTGGGTGAGTTTTGGTACATCTTGGACTACCTGCGGTTTACCCCTGTGCTTTTGGTGAGGTCTCCTGAACTGAGAGCTAAGTATTCACTAGGGACCTACTCCTGGAGAAGCCTCTAGTGTGGTGTTTGTCTCCTCAGCATTTTAAGACTGTTGGAAATGCCAGTGTTCTTTTCACAGGGCTTAGGGCTTAGCTTTTTAACTTCGAGCCCTGTACAGGTTTGGGATTTAGCAAATGATATGAGATGGAAACATCTCTCAAATCTCTAATTTTGTCACTTCAGCCCTGCATAAATGCCAGAGGCTTAGATGACTTCTCTGTTCTCCAACCAGAGTCCTCTCTGTAGTCACAGCCTGATTGCTCAGCCTCTTGCCCATTCCTTGACCCTTTAAAACTTAGGAGGAAAAAACGACTTCCAATCTTAAAGTCACCTGTCTCCAGCTAAACCCTCTTCAGAATTCTAGCTGCTCAAGTCATTGTTGCAGAGCAGTCTTCTGCTGTCTTAAACATGATTTTTAAATTTTAATCTAGCTTTCTTTTTTCTTGGCTGGAGCACTGTTCTGCCACAAATAATTCTATCATATCTCAATGTGGAAATCTGACATTTATCATTTACCTTCGGATTAAAATTGGGAAAAGTTCAATTTAAACTTTTTAAATGAGCAAGTTTTTTTTTTAAAGCATTTTGTACCCTACCAAGTGTATTTAATCTTGGATCATTCAGCATATTGTTTAAAAAAAGTGAAGTGTTAGTTGCTCAGTTGTGTCTGACTCTTTGTGACCCCATGGATTGTAGCCCTCCAGGCTCCTCTGTCCATGGAATTCTGCAGGCAAGAATATTGGAGTGGGTAGCCATTCCTTTCTCCAGGGGATCTTCCTAGCACAGGGATCAAACCCAGGTCTTCTACATTGCAGGCAGATATTTTACTGTCTGAACCACTAGGGAAGCCCTATATTGTTAAAGAGAGTCAAAATTATTTTTATGAGCTTACAACAATTACAGGTATAAACTCCAGTTTAGGATGTTTTAGAAATCATTTATTTTGTTAACTAAAACATCCATGTATATAGAGAACTGACCACTTTCTTCCTTCATCCCTACTATATTCTGAGTCTTTATTACAAGGTCTTTGCTTTTGTGTTTTGGATATATTTTATATACCAACCCCCGTAACCCTTTTGGCAAAAGTCCATACCCCAGCCTTCATTCCCACACCTTACTTACTCAGTGCTCAGAGGCTAGGCCCTTCACCTACTGCACTGAGTACCACCCAAGTTCCAATCAATGAAAATATAATATTATTCTGTGGACTACAACCATCAGTGAGACCTGAAGCCTTCTGCCAGGCTTCAACCATCTATGCATATCCTGGGAAATCAAAACTAGCCTAGAACCAGTCTAATTTAGCCAGAACCCCAAGGAATAGTATGATAATTATGTGAAAACTTGACTGGACCATGGGGTGTCCAGCTTTTTGGTTAGACATTATTTCTGATTGTGTCTGTGAGGATGTTTCTGGATGACATTAGCATCTGAGTCTTACATCATTGACTTTCCTGGTTTTCAGGCCTTCGGACTAAAACTGAGACTATACCCTTTTCTTATGTTAGAATGAGATTTTGTGTCTTTGGAAAGAGTACCACAGAAATGTCACCTTAATTAGCACTATTTTCTCTTTCCCCAGGTCAAGCATCTCAGTATCCTTTCCCTGAGTTTCCTTTTCCTTTGTTGTCTTCTAGTTATTAATTTTCCTTCTTGGACTATCAAGGCTAAATGAGTGACCATAAATTTCTATTACCTGAACACCATGCAGAGAATCTTAACTCATCACTATTTTCTGGAAAAGAGTCATTCTAAATCCCTAAATTCAATAGTAACCCTTTTTCATCTGTGCACTTTTCTTTATTGTGTTTGTTGTTGAAAATATTTTTAAAACATTTGTGTGCCTCTTTTAACCAAAATATAATTAACACATCTTTTTTTGATAGTTGCTTACTTCTGTCAAATGCTATAATGAAAACTATAGATCCTGAGATCTTTCAGGTCCACAGTTGACAAATATAAAAAGCAGGGAGGACCACAGAGTAAATACCGGGGTAATTAAAGAAATTCAGCTAACCATTTCACTAGTCAGGCTCCTGCTTCTCTATAGCTTGCAAGCTGTTGATATACCATGCAGTAAGCTCTAGCAAAATGAAAAATAAACCAGTTAAGAGGAAGATGTGAATCCAGTACAGGATTACAATGAATAAAATTCTAAGAAGACAGCTGAACAGTGTACCACAAGTACAGGTGATTTGTTGCTTTGTAACTCTTTGTACCTTTAAGTGTATTTCCCCCCTCACTGACACATGCTTCTATTCACTTGTTACTCTCTCATCTACCTACTGCTTTATAGCTAATTTAAATATTATCTCTTCCATAAAGGTCTCTTACATGTCACAGTATTGATAAGTATCTGCTTTGTGCCCACATTTTGCTTTACATCCTATTATACTACTTGTCACACTACAGTACAGTTAATTGACTTTATGCCTATCTTCCCACCTAACTTGAAGGTAGGAACTGTTCTTTATCTGTGTCTGTTAGTCCTTAGGACAGTGCACGCACAAAATAGATGAATTAATGAACTGATGAGCTCAACTATTTTATATTTTATTTATTTATTTTTTCAATTTTTTTTTTTTTTATTAGTTGGAAGCTAATTACTTTACAGTATTGTAGTGAGTTTTGTCATACATTGACATGAATCAGCCATGGATTTACATGTATTCCCCATCCCGATCCCCCCTCCCACCTCCCCTATTTTATATTTTAGATCTATTTCAAGATCAGTTCAGTTCAATTGCTCAGTCGTGTCCGACTCTTTGTGACCCCATGAACTGCAGCACACCAGGCCTCCCTGTGCATCGCCAGCTCCCGGAGCTTACTCAAACTTATGTCCATTGAGTTGGTGATGCCATCCAGCCATCTCATCCTCTGTCATCCCCTTCTCCTCCTGCCTTCAATCTTTCCCAGCATCAGGGTCTTTTCAAATGAGTCCGTTCTTTGCATTGGGTGGCCAAAGTATTCAAGTTTCAGCTTCAGCATCAGTCCTTCCAGTGAATATTCAGGACTGATTTCCTTTAGGATGGATTGGTTGGATCTCCTTGCAGTCCAAGGGACTCTGAAGAGTCTTCTCTCCAACACCACAATTCAAAAGCATTCATTCTTCTGTGCTCAGCTTTCTTTGTAGTCCAACTCTCACATCTACACGTGACTACTGGAAAAATCATAGCCTTGACTAGACAGACCTTTGTTGGCAAAGTAATGTCTCTTTTTAAATATGCCGTCTAGGTTAGTCATAACTTTCCTTCTAAGGAGTAAGCGTCTTTTAATTTCATGGCTGCAGTTACTATCTGCAGTGATTTTGGAGCCCAAGAAAATAAAGTCAGCCATTGTTTCCACTGTTTCCCCATGTATTTCAAGATAAACTGAACTAAAAGGAGTTATTGAAATATTATTTATTCATCCACATTTTACTGAGGACCTGTTACATCTCTGTTGGGGGACTCAGTGAAAGTGAGAGTCGCTCAGTCATGTCCACCTCTTTGTGTCCCCATGGATTACAGTCCATGGAATTCTCCAGGCCAGAATACTGGAGTGGGTAGCCTTTCCCTCCTCCAGGAGATCATCCCAATCCAGGGATAGAGGGTTCTCACTTTTGTGGAACCTATATTTTAGTATGGTAATAGAGATAGTGAACAAACAAATGAATGAAGTATTTTCAGTTAGTGATGTTATTAAAATAAAAAGGTAATGGAGAGTGACGACAATTGGTCATAGGATTGTCACTTTAAATTGGGTGATCAAGGCAGTCCTTTTGTTGAATTGTTAAATTCTGGTGAATAGTTGAACTGAGACTTGAAAAAGAAGGGTCCAGACATGCTAATCTATAAAGAGCATTCCATCAGGGAAGAGTACATCAGCAATGTGCTGTGAGAGGGAACAACCTTTGTGTGTTCAAGGCACTGATGTAAATGCTCCAAGCTTAAATATGGTTGAAGAGCAGTGAACAAGATAGCAGCAACTGATGAGGTAGAAGAGACAGGCAGCAGACAAATTTGTAAGGTTTTATGTGCCATGGTAAGCACTAAAATTAGTGTCTTATTGAAGGAGAAACCTGTTGCAATAGTCCAAGCCAAAGATGAAACTGATGCTAGCTCATAGGAGCAAGTATAGATTTGGAGAAGTAGACAGATTTGGAAAATATTTAAAGAGTATAGCGAGTAGATCTTTAAGACAGATTGGTTTGGGGCATAAGGGAGCTGAAAGAATTAGGCTGAGTCTGTTTTGGACTTGAATGCTGTGTAGATTGTTTGCTTCAATTTTTGTGATGAGCAAGTTAAGGTGGGGGGTTGGGTGGGGGTGGTGATCAGTGTATTTCCAGAGGGAATTTATATTTTTGATGGATATGGTATATTTGAGATGATTCTTAAAAATCCAAATGGAAGTATTGAGTATTCACTTAGCTACTGCAGTCATCAGTGTACAGATAATTAAAGCTGTGACTCTAGATGAAACCAGAGAAAGGTAATTGAGAAAGAGTGGGCCTCAGATCAAACCCTGTGGTCTGTCAACAATTTAGCAGTTGGCCAAAGTGGAAGGGGCCCACGAGGAGACTAGAAATGATGGAAAATGAAGAAAGAAACTGAAGAAAAGAAGTGTTTGCAAAAGATGAGAATGATCAGTTCCCTTGAACAATGTCGAGGGGTCATGCACATTGAAGGTGGGATCATTACTTTTAAATTTGAGCACATGGGAGATGTTGACAAGAGTTTTGTCCAGGACAGAGGCCACATTGAAACGGTCTGGGGAGACAAAGAAAGGTGAGGAACTAAACAGAGTGAATGTATACAACTTTTATCTCCCTATAATGGCAATAGAGAAATTGGCCATAGATGGAGAATGGGCTTATGTTTAGGGTAAGGGTGAATGGTTAGTGAGCTTTTCTTTCTTTTTTAATGTGAGATTCTAAGGCATGTTGGTCTGTTGATGGAAATGAACCAGAAAAGAAGGAAAGGTGAATTTAAGGGAGAGACTAGAGTATTATATTAGCAAAGTCTTAAAGTAGATAAGTAGATTGAGAGCAGATAGGATCTAGAACTTGAGAGTTGTCTTTTGCTAGGAACAGTAAAACCACTTTCGTTGTAGCAGAGTACCGTCAAGAACTTGGATAGATACATGAGCTGGCAAGTTGATGAATTTACGAGATTAGATGACCATCCTTTTCTTTATGACAATGTTAGGTTTTTTGAGTTTCTCAGTGTTATAGGTCAGTGGATGGTGGTGGAGATTTATAAAGAGGTGATAGTTTTCAATATAGTCAGCCTTCCCTATCTATAGGTTTGGCAGATACAGTGGATTCAACCAACCACTGATGGAAATTTCTATCTGTGGTTTGTTGAATCCACAGATGTGGAAACCCCGAATAAGGAGGACCAACTGTATATTTATTGAAAAAAATCTACATGGGCCCGTGTAGTTCAAACTGCTGTTTTTCAAGGGTCAACTGTATTTATTGTACTACAACATTTTATGTAAGAGACTTGAGCTTCAGTGGGTCTTGATATATGCAGGAACTCCTAGAACCAATTCCCTGCAGATACCCTCAGGATGACTGGAGTTGTCTGTTTGTGTGTAAACAAACTTTAACAAATCTACTTGAAGAGCAAACCCAGATTCCTGACCAGTGATGTAACCATCAAAGGTAATATTCCACATTAGCAGAGGAAAGCATAACCAAGTTTCCAGATCTCTCCATTGTTAAGTGTTGCTTTCACTTTGTATCCTTGTAATTCATGTAATAACTAGCACCTAATAAATGCAAAATAATGATCTGTTAAATTATTAGAAGTTTGACAAGAAACTCATACTTGAAAAGAAAATAGATCATTTAGAGTTTCATTTTTCAAGAAAAGTCAGAAACGTGTTTAACATTCTTTATTATTGTCACTATAAATTTTTATTAATTTTTTCCCTTGTCAGTTTGTTAATTTGCTTTCCTGTCTATCATACAATTATTTGCCTGTGCATTTTTTTCCAGTCCATCTTGCTGAAATGTATTGTTGATATTTGATCTATTCTAATAACTTTCTTTCTTCTTATTACAACATTTTTACAACTTTATGAAACTATAGATAACTTTGGACAAGTACAGATAAGCAAGAAGGGAAACAGTGATACACAGATCTTTTGTCTTCTTTTCAATGCATATCATATAACCTACTTGATAACCTGATTTTTTCACTTTGATTTTATATTTTGTCAGATATTCTTATATTTTTATAAATGTTTATATTGATTTATTGAACTCATATGCTATTTGGGGAGGTAGTTATGTTTTTTTCTCTTCTTTTGATAGCAGGAGCATTTTTGTATGTAAATTTTTATGTACATCCATGTTTATTTCCTTAGGGAAAATTCTTAGAAGTAGAAATACTAAATCAAAGAATATAAACACTTTAAATAAATATAGATTTTTGTACTGCCTTCATAGAAAAATTGTACACAGAAATGTTGAGATTTTATCCAAGGGGAATTTGGATGAATAAAATTCTCAGGAATTTAGATTTTATTTTCTAGGCAGTTGGGTCTCCTGAATTTTTTTTTAGTTTTCTGATAATATAGAAAGTACGTTCTTGAACAAGATTTCTGGACAGCACTGCATAAAGTGAATTGTATAGTATGAGTCCAAGGCTGAGGAAATAGTTGGGATCCTATTGTAATAATTCAGGCAAGAGATAATGAGGGTCTAAACAAGAAAAATGATAGAGGAATAGATATGAAAGCTAAATTTCCATTAAAAAACAGTTTAATACATGTATGACTTATAGGAAGGAGCACAAATCTTAAGTGAAAATTTGGTGAATATTGACCCCATTTTATAGTACAGAAGCAGCACTCCAGAGGGCTCCCCCATGCCTCTTCCTAGTCAGAATTCCTTTCCAAAAGTAGTCACTACTGTCACTTCTAACACTTTCTGACTTCTAACACCTAGGTCATTCGGCGTGTTTCTAAGCTTGATATAAAAGGAATCATGCTACGTACTCTTCTGTATCTGACTTCCTTCATCCAGTGTTATTTATGCCAGTATGTTGATGTGTGTTGTTACAGTTATCAGTGGTTTATCTTTTTCACTATAGTGTTACGCTCTGTTGTATGAAAATAACAGGTGTTAGAAATGTATGTTGTTTCTCTTTTTGATTTATTATGAATGAAGTCCTGTGGTTGTTCTTTACATGTCTTTTGGTGGGCATAAGCATTCACTACTTTTGGAACATATTCAGGAGAATAGCTGTCACAGATTTAGCTTTCATAGGTAATGCTAAACATTTTCCTGAAGTTGTTTTACCAGTTTATACCAGCAATGTAAGAGCTTCTCCAGCTGCAGGGTTAACACTTGCTATCACTATTTATTTTAATTTCCATCATTTTGATTGAGATGTAATTGCATTTCATTAAGCTTTAATTTGTGTTTCCTTAATCACTAATGACATTGATCTTCTCTTAATGTATTTATTGGCCATTTTGATATCCTCTTTTGTGAAGCGTCTGTTAGGCTTTTGCCCAATATTAAACTTGTTTGTTTTTTCTTATTGATTTATGTAATTTGGATACAAATGCTTGCACAGTTTGGCGCTTTCATTTTTATTCTCTTAATGCTGTCTTTTGTCATCAAAAATTCTTAATTTTAATGAAGTAGATTTTCTCATTTTTTTCCCTAGTAGTTAATGTATTTTGTGTGTTGTTTAAGAACCCCTTGCTTTCTCAGAGTGATGAACACATTCTGCTGTGCTTTCTTTTAGAAGCTTGATTATTTTAGTTTTCACATTTGGTCTTCCTTGCTTTCCAATTAATTTTTATATATTCAAGGTACATCATTTTCTTCATATGGATATCCACTTGTTTGGACCCAGTGTCGTATATTTAAAAGATCAACTCCTTTCCTCTTGCCTCCAGTGAACTCTAATGTATCGGGTGGGTGTATGTATGTGGATTTGTTTCTGGATTCTTGGTCCTTTGTTCAGATTGTCATTTTTCATGAAAAAAAAATTGACTAGTATTCTGATGAGAATTGCATGCACTATAAAGATCAATTAGAGAAAGATTGGCTCGTAGCAATGTTGAATCTTCCAAACCATTGATCTTTTCATAAAAACTATTAATTTTTCTTTGTACACCACTTTGGTCGCATCCCACAAGTTTTTGATATGTTTGTATTTCATTATTATATACCTTAAAATATTTGTTACTTTCTACATGTGATTTTTTTCTTGAATCCATGAATCATTTAGAAGTGTGTTGCTTAACACTTAAACATTAGATTTGATATTATCTTTGTCATTAAATTAGAATTTAATTCCATGGTGACAAGAAAACAAGCTAGGTGATTTCAGTCCTTAGAAATTTGTCGATACTTTGCTCTGACGCCAAAACAGGTTGTATTTGTTACATGAGCTGTGTACTCTAAAATATTGTGTATTCTGCAGTTGCCGAATGTAGTGCTTTTCTCTATATGTCATTTAGGTCAAGCAGATTAATCATGTTTTTCAGTTCTGTATTCATAAATTTATTCTTGCTTGTTATATATATTTCTGAGGGAGGTGTTTAAAGCATCAAATGACCATGATGAATTTTTCTTCTTTTAATTCTGTTAACTTTTGTCTTACTTATTTTGAAACCATGTAGTTAGGTTCTCAAGTCTTTGGGATTACTGTTTCAACCTTTTTGCCCTAACATCTTATGACATATTTTCAACATATGGCACTCATCACCTGGAATCCTTAATCCAAAAATCGTTAGTATTTTGCTAAACTTGATTTGTTATATTATCTCTGCAGTATCCATCTTTTCCTCTATCCATCAGTTCACCTCACTCACTTAGTGAATTTCAGGTGAAGGCAGGCATCAGTACTTTGTCCTTTGAATTCTTCAGCACAGCCTATCATTACTTTTCACTCCAGAAATTTCCCCCATTCTGTTTTCAGTTAACCCATGCCCTTGCTGTTCCCCAGTAGCAATCACCAATCTGATATTTTTACATCATTAATTAGTTTTACTTTCTCTAGAAAGATATATGCTTGAGATCACAATATATCTTAGATGATCACATTTATTCGAGTCTCATATGCTTGTGTAGGTAGGAAATGCATATTTTTCTAAGCTTTCCTCTTGCTGTTGAGGACTGATTTTTTTTTCCTTAAGATTTTCTTCATCTTTTTTGAAGTAGATCTAGAATTTCTATTGTTCTTTTTCTGTGCTAATTCCTGTGGGTCATTCTGTTAAAACTGCATTTCAGCATATCATTCCTAAAGGTCCACATGTAATTTTGCCGTCTTAAAGTATCAAAAACTGAAATTATTTCCCTAAAATTTAGTCTTCACCAGCGTTGCAACTAATACTTTTTAAAATGTAATAGACCATGTTAAGTATGCAATACCATTTTCTCTGGTACATTGTTCTTCAGTGTGATAGTAAACATATCCTTATTTTCCAGAAAAAGCAGTGTTAGGCAAGATTGAAGGGAGTGTGAATTTAAGCCATGAACACATTTGACAATTAGCAGAAGTCTCTAAGTTTTGAGGAATCTGTATTATAAAGTTTTGGCATGAAAGCATCTTTATTCTAAAGACTTTGTGACATTTTTTTGTGTAAGTTATAAATTTATGATTTTTTTAAAAATCCCATATTTTGTAGTAATCTTGGAAAACTACTTGATAGTTTCATAAACTGCCATTTGGGCACAAAAATTCAAATTGCTGTGATTTTGTTTCTTCATTACATCTCTGATTTCATAAGGAAAATTTTCAGTTAGCATTTTGGTTGATTATATTTCTGCTAAATTTTATTTTCAAAAACACAGGATCATTCAACCAAATATGTAGTAAAATTATTTGACTTGTTCACACAAGTAGTGTGGGAGTAACATAAAGATATCTGAATGTATCATTCACTATAAAATATATGTCTTTAGTCCAAAGTATTAGGACACTTTTTAAAATAAAACTTTCATTCTCAACATCAAGACCTTCACTCTTGAAAATGACTCTGTGGCTGTGCCTGTACATTTACCTACAGGTTTGTTTGATTAATTGCTACTTGACTCATCTATCATAATACTAAGCTCTGGGATCACAAAAGATCAGATTCTCAAACCACCTCCTAGAATTAATTTAAATATCTAATGTTGATACTTGCAATGATTCAGGGGATAATGGTTTTTACTGTTACTAGTAGCCTGTTTCAGTATTATAAACCCTTGAAAAAAATTCTGAAGTTATATATTAACTCCTTATTAACATTATTTAACCTGTTGTGGTAAAAAATTATCATAGTCTTTATTAGTAGGTTAGAATATATAATGAAATATACTTCTAAGTTATAATTTATCTGGAAACTTTCAATAAATATGTAAGTCATAAATGTATTACTAGATCTTCATGAGTGTTATTTTGGTTTAGTGATCCTTGAAAATGGAATGTTTTTCACTATGAATATATTTACATTTTATTTACAATTTTTATTTCAAATACAATTTACACATAAATGAAATACATAAGTATTAAATCAGCAATTTTACAAGTTTTGACAAATATTTTCACACACATGACCACCTCCCTCTGAAGATAGAGAACATTTCCATATCCCAAGAAAGTTCCCTCATTTATTTCCCTTCCCTGCCAATCACATCTGCCCCACCCAAATGACTTTTCTGTGTGTGTTTTTTTTTTTGTCAAAATTAATTAATTATTTTTAAAAAAGATGACTGAGGGCCAGGGACCATTCTTTCTGAATAATGCCAGCTGATGTGTCTAAGCAAAGATAGAATTGGAAAATGTAATAATTGATTCAGGTGCAGACCATCCATGGACCCCAAAGCCATTGAGGGAAACCACTTTGGGGAACACAAGATCCCAAAATATCACCCTACAGACTTTTCTGTTTTTAACCACGGATTTGTTTTGCATATTCTAGAACTTTGTGCAAGTAGATTAAACAATTGCACAATTGGCAGCACAATATTTACATTCATCCATATTGCTCTTTCTACCAAGTACTTCTTTCCTTTTTCAATAAAAAGGATACTTATCAAGTATTCCATTGTGTATAATCTTGCATTTCTTCTTCATTTTCCTGTTGATGGAACAGGAAACTTGGATTTGTCCCATTTTTGTTCATTATCAATAAGGATACTATGAGAATTCTTATACAAGCCTTTTTGTGGACGTAAGTTTTCATTCTCTTGGTTACAAATCTAAAAATGAAATTGTGGGATCACAAATTGCTCACTGAAGTTGCTCTCTCAATTTACAGTTTCAGCAGCAATTTATGGACATTCTGATTGCTCCATATACTCACCAACAATTGTCAGTATTTTTAATTATAACTGTTTTATTAGTTGTGTAGTAATATGTATATCATTGTGGTTCTAATTCATATCTCTTAGTGACTAATAGCAGTTTTTCGTGTGCTTATTGATCATTTATATACTTACCTTTTTGGGACTTCCCTGATGGTCTAGTGGTTAAAGACTCCTTGCTTCCAATGCAGAGGACAAGGGTTCAGTCCCTGGTTGGGGAACTAAGATCCCACATGCTGCATCATGTGGCCAAAAAAAAAAAAAAAACTTGCCTTTTTGAACATCTGTTCAAGTCTTTTACCTATCTTTTAATAGAGTGATTTGACCTTTATTGATTTGTATATTCTATATAAAGCCAGTTATTTGATATATGTAGTAAAAATCTTTGTTCCTAGTCTTCTCTTGACTACTCATTTTCTTAATTCTGTATTTTGATGGACCAAGTTTTAAACTTTGATGAAATCTGAGATGTCATATTTTTTTATTGGAATAGAATTGCTTTACAATGTTGTTAGTCTCTGCTTACAACTTGGTGAATCAGCCGTATGTGTGCATAGATCACCTCCCTCTCGATGCTCCCTCTCAACCCGTCCCCCTCCCACTCTCTAGGTCATCACCGAGCACCTAGCTGAGTTCCCCGTGCTATACAAGGGCTTGCCACTAGCTATTTTACACAGGAGAGTGTATACATGTCAGTGCTACCTCCTCAGTTCGTCCCACCCTCTCCTTCCCCACTGTGTCCCCAAGTCCATTCTCTACATCTTGCCTCTCCTTCCTACCCTGCAAATAGGTTCATCTGTACAATTTCTCTAGATTCCATGTATGTTGTTGTTCTGTTGCTTAGTCATGTCTCTTTGCGACCCCATGCGGGACAAAGATCCCATTGGGGATCTTCCCAACCAGGAATTGAGCCCGTGTCTCTTGCATCTCCTGCATTGGCAGGCGAATTCTCTGCCTTGCACCTGTTGATGAACATGCTATTCTGCTGTAATGATGTTTCCCGATGCTTACGCCATTGGCACACTCCATTGATCACTGTAAATCAGTGATGTCAGGCATTGCTTCTCCTCCAACTTTGTTCTTTTTTAAGATTGTTTTTGTTGTTATAGATTCTTTGTATTTTTCTATAAATACTAAAACCGGATTTTCAGCTTCTATAAAAAGCCTGGTGGGATTATGATTAGATTGTGTTGAATTAGTAGATCATTGAAATGGAGGGCGATTGACATCTTAACAATTTTTAGGTTTTTTTTTTAAATCCATGCGTATTTCTCACAGCCTTCTTGATATTAATAGTATATTACATGGTTTAAATTGAAGAATCTTAAAACAGTAAAATTTCACTTGCTATCACACTTCTTAACATATTGACATATTTTTATTTATTTTGATTGAAATAAATTGTTTTTTAAAGAAATTATGAGAATTAAAAATACACTCTATGTTTATCCATTTTTGATTTTCAGCATTCCCTATTTGTTCATGTTGGAATGATTTTCCTTATTTGTCATTTTTCTTTATCCGAATAACATCTTTTAGCCCTTCTTTCTTTCCTTCCGTTCTTCCTTCCACACATCCTTTCTTCTTTTCTTCCTTCATTTTCTTCCTTCCCTCCCTGCCCTTTCTCCCTCTCTCACTTCTTTCATTTGTTCCTTCATTTTTCCTTTCTCTCTCTCTCTCTCTCTCCTGTAGTATACATCTGCTCTTCTTTAGTTCCGTTCTTATTTATCTCCATATATTTTTATTTCACCCTCATTTTTAAGGGTATTGGTGGATGTGATAAATTAGATGTCTATGAGAGATGTATATAGGCGTGCAGAATTGAAACAAACATTCTTTTAATGAGTTCAAAGCCGTAAAATTTGCTCTGTGAAATTCCTGTAAAATGTTTGATTGCTGCTTCTGAATTTTAGTACCAGCTTCAAGGCAGTATCAGTTTCAGGCTACTACTAGCCCATGGACCACACACTTTGTATGGATAACAGAAACTTCAAAAGCGAAAGGGTTGTTTAATGAAGGATTAGTGGACTGGAAATGACAGTTGGGAACCAGGAAAATTATATGTTATTTTTTCCTGTTTCTGACATTACAATATTTGAACATAGAGTAGGCTCTACTAGAGAGGGTACAGATGAGGATGTCATGGAAGTGACTAGTTCTTTTTTTTTAATCACGCTGAGGAAATGAAGGGATTAAGCTTAAGAATGTATGGAAGTATTTTGGCAATGAAAAAGTACTTCCAAAGTCCCCAGCACCAAAAGTGCAGGAAGGGTAGGTAAGAAAAAGAATTAAGGCAGGTGAGAATGCAAGTTTCAGTTGACTTGAGGGAGCTAAATACAGTGTTGACTTACTTTTCTACTGAGATTGCTCTTGATTCCAGTCACATGGTTTGGATGATGTTCATGGGTTTGCATATATATATTATTTTTAATTAGTTAATAATTTTTGGCTGCACTGGGTTTTCCTTGCTTTGCATGGGCTTTCTCTAGTTGTGGTGAGCAGGGACTGCTCTTCAGTGTGGTGCGTGGGCTTCTCATTGCAGTGTCTTCTCTTGTGAAGAATGGGCTCTAGGGTGTACAGGCTTCAGTAGTCAGCTCATGGGCCCTAGAGTGCAGACTCAGAGGTTGTGGTCTATGGACTTAGTTGCCCCACGGCATGTGAAATCTTCCCGGGCCAGGGGTCGAACCCATGTTTACTGCATTGGCAGGTGGATTCTTATCCACTGTGCCACCAGGAAAGTTCTGAATATGTATAAAATGGAAACAGTTTCCAAAATGTACAAATATATTTTTAAAAATAGGTGAAATAGAGAATTCCCTGGTCCAGTGTTTAAGACGTTGTGCTTCTACGCATGGGGCATGGGTTTGATCCCTGGCCAGGGAACTAAGATCTGACAAGCCGTGTGCTGCAGCCAAATAAATAAATGAAAATAGGTGAAATGATTGACTCCATTGAAAAACTAGGAAGTGCCTAAATTTACAAAGTGTTTGCTAAATAGCTGTCACTAAATCAGACCACAGGTAATTTACTGCTTTCCTTTGGAGAATGCTAGTTATAGTTACATGGTCAAAAATAGAGTCTTATCTCTCCAAGAGAATGACTCTTTAAATTTTCAACTTGTTGATACTTTGATTTATCACACATTTTTTTAGTTTTTCTCTTGTAACCTTAGAAGTTGAAGTGGCTGCTATTAGGATATCATAGTGTTTGGGCAACACACATTTTACAACAAGAAAATTACGAACGAGTACTTAAGTAATTGACAGCTGTGTTGAGATTACAACATTTATAATAGCAAACAAACAAAGTTTGCAAACCAAGAGGAGGAGGCATCTGTGATTCCAGGAATAAGATAACTGAAAAAGAGCTTAATAAACTATTAAATATGGCTGTCATCCAGTCGGTACTAATACTATTTCCTGAACTCTGCTTTGTGTCTTACAATAGTAAAAGAAGCATCTCTATCCTCTTGTGCAATAACTGTCAACTTAACATTTAGGTTATACTGTTGTTTGTTTATGGATTTTGAGAAAATCCACTGAAGTTTACTTAAGCACCAATTCATTACAATGGTATTATTTACTGAATTTTGTTTTCCTGACCATTAGCTAAGTACAAGGTTCAGCATTACAAGGTTGTGACTGTACCGAAAGGATCAGAGTACCACAGCCTAGTAGTCGAATTAACCAGAGAAGTCAAGTCATCATCTTAGAAATAAATGGTTTTGCAGCACTGAAGAGAATGTAGAAATTGAATAAGCTAGATCAGATCTGTTTTATGTAGTAATTTTATAGTTTATTTTAATTATTTGAGTTGTAACATATTGTTATACTTTTAGTTAGTTCTGATTGTTCATATTAAACTATTGAAATGCAATACTTTCCTGATATAATTCATAGCAAAACAAAAACTCAAAGCAATTCTATAGTTTTTATTAATGAAATTGAAGAGAAAGTGTTATTAAGTTTGAATTGTACTTTTTAATTTAACTGCTAGAATTATAATTTCAAATCTATTTAATATTTTAGGTGATCATCCTAAAATCTGGAAATTGCAAACCAAGTTTTCTTAAATTTTATATAAACATATTTATAATTCAACGTCAGTGTAGTAAGTATAATTATAAGCATTGACATAATAAACAATTCATACATTAGATGTGAAATATAATAGCCTCAGTGTTAAACTGTCATTTTCTTCTTGTTAGACCTGAAGGCTGGACCGACAGATTGAGATCCTTAGAAGCTGTGGCATAGTGGAAGTGTTGCCTCTTCCCAGGGTACAACAGATACTACTGAAATCAAGGAGTTCTGTGGCTTTTGTTTTCCTCTCTTCTTTTTTTGGGCAACCTGTTCAGATTACTTCCTTTGATTTATCATCCTGCCCTTCTCGTCTTTTACTCCTGTGTATGTCATATCTATACACAGCCAGTTAGAATACACTGAGGATTAGGATGTAGGGAAGAGAGATCAAAGAGGGATGGGTTGAATGGACAAATGATGTTAGTTTTGGCTTACTTTTCTGTTCAGGGAAGTATTACTTGCATTTTTAATCTTTTTTAGTTTCTTATGTTATTAACAACTCAATGTTAGTAATCATTTCTAGATGTGTTCTATTAGAATCCAGAAAAGGTGAAATAATGGAAATATTTCTACATTGTTCAGTTTGGTCGCCATGAACTACATTTGGTTCCTGAGCACTTTAAATGTGGCTAGTGCAACAGAATAATTTATTTTAAATTTTATTTAGTTTTAATTAATGCACAGTTAAATCTGAATAGCCACATGTGCCTTCTGTGTATATATCAGTCAGAACAGCTCTAGGTAAAGATTCAGGACCTCAGATTAAGTTCAGAACTGGAATAGACCTGTTCAAGTAAATTATAAAAATAAGTTTGATAGGTGCAAAGGAATTAAGCAATAACTTCACTCTTTCCTGGAGGAAAAATCCACACTCTTCACAGAAAGACAGCATAATATAGATACCTTACAGTGAACCACCCACATTGACCAGCACATAATTAAAAATACTAGAAGTAGATAAATGTGAGCCACAGTCCAGAGAACATGTAGTTAGCAGAAGCAAATCTTGACACATTTAATACATTACAAATTCAGAACAGTGCTTTGAAGAAGTTATTCTAAGTTTCTTCCAAGACTTAAAGTAAAAGTGTTCCCAGTGTGTGAACTGCTGGGCAATATCAGCAAGGAAACAAAACTCTAGAAAGAACTTAATTGTAAAACTAAAATTGTAACATCTCATATGAAAACTTTGGTGGACATACTTAATAGTAGTTTAGAGACTGGACAGTAAAAGATTTGTGAGTTTGAAGACAGATCAGAATTTATCTAACCTGAAGAAAAGAGAAATAAATGAAAATAAAAGAATATAACCTCAGTGATCTGTGGAACAGTATCGAGCATTCTAACAATGTTTAATTTCCAGCTATTTAGGGATATTCTAGATGTCTTATTCTTGTTAATTTCTCATTTAATTCCCTTGTGAGCAGAAATATGCTCTATGATTTCAGTCTTTTCAGATTTATTGTGATACATTTTAAGGTCAGGCATATAGTTTTCTCTTTCCATTGAGAAGAATGTGTATTAGGTCAAAGTGAATGAAAAGTAAAAGTCAAGCCTTCTACAGTGTTAATGATTTTGTCTAGATTGTCTTGCAGTTAGAACCAATTATGATTGCTGAATAGTGTAAAAGAATGAAATTTGAGCACTCATGCTATCTGATTTCAAGACTTGCTCTAAAACTACAATAATCAAGACCATGCTTTGCACATGCACAAATCAGTAGAAGAGTGTAGCAAGCCCAGAAACAGATATCTATTGTGTGAAGTGTTAGTTGCTCAGTCATGTCCAACTCTTTGAAACCCTGTGGTCTATATAACCCACCAGGCTCCTCTGTCCATGGAATTTTCCAGGCAAGAATACTGGAGTTGGTAGCCATTTCCTTTTCCAGGGGATCTTCCCGGCCCAGAGATAGAACCTGGGTCTTCCTGCATTGCAGGCAGATTCTTTACCAGGGAAGCCCCAGACCTTGTGTATAGTTCCTTAATTTTTTTTTACATTTTTAATAGATTTATTGAGATTTACATGCCATAGTAGTAGTAGTATCAGTCACTCAGTCGTGTCTGACTCTTTGCAACCCTGTGGACTGTAGCCTGCCAGGCTCCTGTGTCCATGAAATTTTCTAGGCAGGAATACTGAAGTGGGTTGCCATTTCCTTCTCCAGAGGATCTTCCCAACCCAACAATTGAACCTGGGTCTCCTGCACTGGAGGCAGATTCTTTACCATCTGAGCCACCAGGGAAGCCATAAATATATTTAAAGTTATAATTCAGCATTTTTATTGTTTTCATAGAGTTGTGCATTCGCAAAATTTTGGAACATTTTCATCAGCCCAGAAGAAACTTTATACCCATTATTAGTCATTCCCATTCAGTCCCGCAAAGCACCCCTCCACTAGCCCTAGGCAACCTCTAAGGTACTGTCTATCTCCGTAGATTTACCTGTTCTGGACGTTTATGTAGTGGAATCACACAAAATGTGATCTTTAGTGACTAGTTTCTTTGACTTTATATAGTGCATTTACAGTTCACCCATGTGGTAGCATGTATCAGTACTTTTATAGCTAAATCAATCCTTTTTAAATTGCCAAATAATAATATGGATATATACCACATTTTGTTTGTCAGTTGATAATTTATTTCTACTTTTTGGTTATTGCAAATAATTCTTCTTTGACTGTTCATTTACAACTTTTTGTGTGAATGTATTTTTTTCACTTTCTTGAGTATATACCTGGAAGTGGAATTTCTGTGTAATATGGCAACTGTAACTGAAAATTGGGCTGTCTCTTCCCAACTGACATCATTGTAATGAGTCATGGAGACAGTCCAGAAAGGTCAACTAAATATGCCATGAATTTTCCTACCAATTGAGAGTGTCAAATTGGTTGGGGGTTCATTGGGTTGCTATAGATCCTTAATTGTTTTCTAGAATTTCCACAAAACTTTAGTCCATATGTTGTTGACTTTTTGTTTCCATTGAGGAGCTTATTTGTCCACCATCTTGCAGGTGTCATTCTGCTCATTGTCATTTTGATTTACATTTCCCTAATGGCTACTGATATTGACTATCTTTTCATGTGCTTATTGGCCATTGATACATGTTTTTTAGAGAAATATCTATTTTGGTCCTGTGCCCATTGTTTAGTTATGTTTTTATTCTTCCTTTTGTTATTGAGTAGTAAGAATTCTTTTTGTATTGTAGATATAAGATTTTTCTTTTTAATCAGATACATCATTTATAAAATATTTTTCGCTTTCTGTGGGTTGTCTTTTCACCTCTTAATTATATGAGCAAACATGTGCAGCACACAAGTTGTTCAGTGTAGTGAAGTCCCATTTATTTTTTTTTCTTTTGTTGTTTGAAGGCTTAGAAGGTTATGCCAAACCCAATGTCACTAAATTTACTCCTGTTCTTCCCTAAGATTTTTTATACTTTTATTTCTTACATTTAGATCTGTGATCAAATTTAAGTTAATTTTTCTGTATGTACTAAGAAAGTTGTCTGACTTTATTCTTTTGCTTGTGACACATTTGACATTTGACCAAGGCATCAGGTCAGTCCACTGTGGAAGGATATATTTACAGCAAATAATGGTGGAACGACAGCTCAGTATCAGTATGAAATTAAAAGGAACCTTAACTCTCTCCTCACACCATACTCAAAAATAAAGTCAAGGTGGATTATAAACTTAGGAGAACTTAAACCTTAAAGATGCTGTAAGATACCAGCGGTAAATATCTTTATTACCTCAAGGGAGGCAAACTGTCAGAAAGGACAGAAAGAGCTCCAACAATAGCAACAACAACAAAAAGTGATAAATTTAACTTTGACAAAATTAAAAGCTAATGCTTGTCAAAAGCCAACTTTAAGATGTAGGACTTAAAGGTAGGAGGAGGTAGGACTTCCCTGGTGGTCCAGTGGCTGAGGTTCCTGTGCTCCCAGTGCAGGGACCTGGTTCGGTCCCTGGTCAGGGAACTAGATCCCACGTGCTGCAACTAAGAGTTCACCTGCCTAAGCCAAGTAAACAAACAACGAAAAGTAAGCCATAGCCTAAGAGAAAATATTTGCAATTCATGTGTCTGACACAGGACTTGCATGAAGTATATTTAAATAATTCCCACAATTTGTGAATAAAAAGAACCCAAGAAAAAAAATTGGCCAAAGAGTGGAAGAGAAGCTTCACAAATGTTCAGTGAACACACGAAAAGATTATTATAATTTGTGAACAGGGAAACACAAAGTTAAATGTGATACCACGTCACATACACAATGGCATCTGAAATTAAAAAGACCAACAACAGTAAATTTTGGTGAGAATGTATAGCAAGTGAAACAAGGACTCATTGCTAATGGGAATGTAAAATGGAACAACCAGTTTTGAAAACTACTTGACAGTTTCTTAGACACTTGAACAAGATATACTTTGTGACCTAGCATTTCCATTTCTATGTATTTATTCAAGGAAAATGAAAAAAAATATATATATATAATGCTGTAGGAATTTTAGAGAAACATTTATAGGAACTCATTTGTAATATTCAAATACTAAAGACAACTGTCATTTCCTTAGTAAGAATATGGACAAATATGTTATATTCATACAATGGAATATTATTAATATTTTACGTGAAAAGAATGAAATACTCATGCACACAAAAGCTTAGATGAATCTCAAATACATATGTTGATTGAAAGAAGTCAAAGGATTGCAACTAAAGATTTTATTGTTTTTTTAACAAAATTAAAAGACAAGTAAAATTACTCATGGTATTATAGAAAATTCCAAATGTTCTTTTCTGGTGGTCAAGGACTTCTGCCAGGATTTAACTGGTGTTCTGTAAGAACTGCTGCATTTGTATATATATTCTTGATGCACCATGGAGAGAGTTGTACTCCACGTCCACCTACTTCTCCATCATCTTGTCAACCTCCTCATGATACTACAAATCAGAACAATGGTAGCCTATGGCTATGAATGGGCTTCCCTTGTGGCTCAGATAGTAAAGAATTCACCTGCGATGCAGGAGACCTGGGTTCAGTCCCTGGGTTGGGAAGATCCCCTGGAGAAGAGAACGACAGATTGGGAGCACCAAGACCTTTCTGGTGTGATGTAAATATTATATAACATCATCCAAAGATTTTGCATATTCCTGTATTTAAAATTATTTTAAGTATATATTTTTTTCAGTTTTTATATTATGCTGCATTCATGCTTATATGTATACAATAGCCTAAATATTGATTACTGGTGCATACTTTTAATTTTAGATCAAAATTAATATAGAAAAATAAGATTTCTTAAAAAAATTCACATTATTTATTTTTAAGCATGTATTATATAGCTTCAATGAAGCAGGTGCTGGATTTGTCCCTGGGATTGTAGGTGGATGTGAGGGAGAATGACAAGCAGATGGTTGTAGATGAGAATATAGAGAAAGGCAGTGAATTCAGAGAAGGAAGGAGGGAATGGTCTTCCTCGGGAAGGCTTCCCAGTGTTAAGACAGGGTGTGGTGTTGTGTGGATAAATCATATATGTACAAAAACTTGTGCAAAGGCATAAAAGTTGAAAGTAATATTCATATATTGGGGACTGTGGATAATTTATCATGTCTGAACTAGAGCAGGTGTACAATTGAGGAGGAATGAGATGTGAGAATTTTAATTCTTTAAGCAATGGGAAAACCAATATACAATATCAAGATAGGGCAAGTAGGAGTTAGTGTGATTAGAGTTGTATTTTAGAAAGACCTTTCTGGAGTATTTGTTAGCTCTGAGGTGCAGCTTGAAAACACGTGCATGCACACATATCCATTCTTTTTTTTTTTTTTTGGAGTATAGTTAATTAACCATGTTGTGTTTCAAGTGTACAGCAAAACGATTCAGTTAGGTGTGTATAAACACATGTGTCTATTCTTTTTCAAGTTCTTCTCCTATTTAGGTTATTGCAGAGTATTGAAGCAGAGTCTCCTGTGCCATAGAGTAGGTTCTTTTGGGTTATCTATTTTAAACATACCAGTGTGTACATGTTAATCCTGAACTCCTAATCTACCCTTCCCTGCAGCCTTCCCCATTGGTAACTATAAGTTTGTTCTATAAGTCTGTGAGTCTTTTTCTGTTTTGTAAATAAATTCATATGTATCTTACTTTTTTACATGCCACAGCTAAGTAGTATCATTTGATATTTGTCTTTCTCTGACTTACTTCATTAGGATGATAGTCTCCAGGTTTATCCATGTTGCTACAAATGGCATTATTTCTTTCTTTTTAATGTCTGAGTAATATTCTATTGTATTTGTGTACCACATCTTCTTTATCCATTCATCTGTTGATGGTCATATAGGTTGCCTCCATGTAGGTTGCATGTATGCTTTCAAACCATGGTTTTCTCCAGTTATATTCCCAGGAGTGGGATTTTTGGATCATATGGTAGCTCTATTTTTAGTTTCTTAAGGACCATCCATACTGTTACTCATAGTGGCTCTACCAATTTATATTCCCACCAGTAGTGTAGAAGGGTTCCCTTTTTTCCACACCCTCACTGCTATTTATTGTTTGCAGATATTTCTATAGTGGCCGTTCTGACTGGTGTGAGGTGAGATCTCACTGTAGTTTTGATTTGCATTTCTTGAATAATTAGCAGTGTTGAGCATCTTTTGATGTGCCTCTTAGCCATCTATATGACTTCTTTGGAGAAATGTCTATTTATATCTTCTGCCCATTTTTTTATTGGGTTGTGTGTTTTTATGGTATTGAGCCACATGTGCTATTTGTAAATTTTAGTGACTAACTCATTGTTGACCTCGTCGTTTGCAAATATTTTCTCCCATTCTTTGGATTGTCCTTTCGTTTTATTTATGGTTTCCTTTGCTTTCCAAAAGCTTTTGAATTTAATTAAGTCCCATTTGTTTATTTTTATTTTTATTACTCTAGGAGATGGATTGAAAAAGATACTGCTGCAATTTATGTCAGAGAACATTCTCCCTGTTTTCCTCTAAGAGTTTTATAGTATGTAGTCACATTTAGGTCATTAATCCATTTTGAGTTTATTTTTGTGTATGGTGTTAAAGAGTGTTGTAACTTCATTTTTTTCGTGTGGCTATCCAGTTTTCCCAGCATCATTTATTGAAGAGGCTCTTCTATTGTGTGGTCTTGCCTCCTTTGTCATGGATTAATTGACTGTAGGTTTGTGGGTTTATTTCTGGGCTTTCTATCCTGTTCCACTGATTTATATTTCTGTTCTTGAGACTTCAGACTATACTGCAAACATATAGTCATCAAAGCAGTGTGGTACTAACACATTCTTTTTTAAAACTCTCCTGATGATATTGATTTGCAGTCTGCTTTGAGAACTACCAGATTAGAGGATAATTTGAAAGGATTTGAGACTGAAGACATGACACTTGCTCTCACAGTTAATGAAAAAGTCAGAGGCTGAATGAAAGGCATGACATCAGGGATAAAAAATAAAGCATGTTGAAGGAATAGGACTTCCTCCAACTTTAGGATAAAGATAGGAGGAAGCTTAAGATGACTTTCAGGTTTAGTAAGGATTGTTGGTTAAATGCCATTTATAAGCAGGGAATACAGTAAAATAGGAAATACATATTTACTATCACCTATTTTTTAGGTACCCTGCTCTGTATCAATAAACAGACACTTTGGGCTCTACCTCCTTGGAGTTTGCAGTTTGTACAAAGTAGAAATAGATACTTTTATGTGAAGGCCTAATGTTTTCAGATCTTTTTGTATATTCATACATAAATATATTTGTTATATAACATAGGTATAAAAATATGTGTATGTATGTGTATATATATATGTATCCATATATATGTGTGTATAGCTTTTATAAGGCCTTCATTTAAAACACTTCCAGTGTTAGTAAAAGAATAGCAATTTTTCTGTTTTATATTCCTAAAGAGAACATTATGATTTTAGATATAATGTTAGTCTTAGAATATGCTGTTAAAAGGTGAGAAATAATTGCCTAGGTTTTTATCAATTTCACTTAAGTACAATGAACTGAGTTAAATGTAGTAATCCTGAATGGTAGCTAGTTCACCTTCCGTTCTGATCTATGTTACATATTTCCTTATATCAGATTTATGTACTACTTTAAAAATTATCTGTATCTCTAATTGCTCAAAGTTCAAATTCTAAAACATCATCATCGTTAACTTTTTCTGTAATTCTAGCTATTACATTGCTTTTGCTATTTTCCTATGTGTGTACATGTAAATTTTGTTGATAAACAGTTATTCTGCCTGCAATTGAATCCTCCTCATTAGTTGTATGAGTTTAAAGGAGGTATTCTTTATAGAAACAGTTTCCTTCTCTGCCAAATGGTAAAATATATAATCTATAGGGTCCACATGAAGATTGACTGGTTTAATACATGTAAAGTTGTTAGAGCCTGGCACATACTGATTTCTCACTGAGGGTTGGTTGACTATCATTAATAACATGTGTTAACTTTTATCTGGAAATAGAGATGCAAATCATGATTTTTCAAATGAATACATTTTATGAATACAGCTAACAAAATAATCTTAAACAGTATTACAAAAATGATATTTTGATAGCATAGCTTACTAAATACCTATATACATGTTGACATCTTTTTAAGTAATTATTATGTTTACTAATAATCTTTTTACATTGTGATTTTAATCTTCTTTGAACAATTTAGTTGTTTAAAATGAGTATAAACTACTGTATTTGCTATTAAATCCTTATTTACTTTCACATGATGTTTTTGAAATGTTATATGTAAATATAATTAAGATATATATGTATAAATATGTACAAACATGTCATTGTCTGGCATGTTGCCTGGTAATTGCTGGTATATTGCTTGATGAGTGTTTACTGAGTATGATTTGTCTGTATGTGTATGTGCATGTGCACGCACACAGGTGTGTATCAGCTGTAACATAAGTGTTTTCAGAGACTCACATAATTATTGTTTTTCTTTTTTTAATCTTTGTTTTTTTTTAAAACTCTGAGTATTGTATAAATTATTCATTTAACCAAACGGCTGATATATTGCCAGGGCTTTGAAAAAGAAACAAGTTACCTTTTTGAATTGGATAACTCTATTCCAAGTTATTTTAATGTGAGAAAAGCATTCTAGTTATTATTTTTAAATCTAAAATGAAGTGTTGTTTTAAAATTCTCCTAAATGAAAAGGAATAAAAAGTTATTTATATAATCCTAAGTGCTTCCAAACATCTACAGCTCAAAGTTCATAATTCACATTGACACCAAAGTGTAGTTTCTGTTTTGACTGGAAGAGTCTGGTATTATTTTTTTGTCTGCAAGGGAAAGAGTTGTATAACATCCAAGTGGGAAAATGTTTGATTGTAATGCAATCAACATGATTTGTGAGTGAGAGCAGATTGTACAGGAAGAGAAACAGCAGCTGTTAAAAACCTAGATAGTATTAGAGAATTCTTTAAAAAAAACAAAACTCTTTCAGGAAATAAACATAAGGTGAGACGGAATCATAGCAATATATTTTCTGTTTGATACAGTTCTTCACAATTCAGGGTAATGAGTAAAAGGAAATTACTGGTGAATATAATATCTTATAGTAAATATGGGTCAAATCCTTTAATAAAATTTTTTTATTGATTTTTTTATATATTTTATGTGTTTAGTTCACTCATGTTGTAGAATTAGTTTTGTTTGCGGGGGCAAGTTTAATTCTTTTCTTTTTATTAGTGATACTATAGCACATAGAATCATGAGCCTCTGAGATCGTTTCACCATATTACAATAGCTGTCCATCTTTTTTTATCTATATCCCCCACTCATTTACTCCTCTTCGTTTTATCTTGCAGGGAATCCCAGACATAATGTCCTTTTCATCTATAACTTTTATTGTGCATCTCTTAAAGATGTGGCACGTATACACCCAAGCACGTGAGTGCATGCTCAGTCACTCAGGCATGTCCAACTCTGCGAGCCAGTGGGCTGTAGTCCACCGGACTCCACTGTCCGTGGAATTTCCGTGCCAAGAATACTAGAGTGGGTTGCCATTTCCTACTCCAGGGGATCTTCCTGACCTAGCGATTGAACCTGCATCTTGTGCCTTGGCAGGCGGTTTCTTTATCAGTGCCCCACCTGGGAAGCCCTTAAAGATGTGGACTTTGGTGCAAAACATAGTTACAGCACAATTATCATACCAAAAATATTAACAGTTCTTTACTGTTGTGAAGCATTCAATTAGTTTTCAAATTCCAACAGTCTCATAAATATCCTTTTCCTCTTTGTTTTAAATCTGTATCTAAAATAAGAATCACATCTTGCAAATGATTGAATTGACTCTTAAGAGTTAAAAAAATTTTTTTTGGAGTACAGTTGTTTTACAGTATTGTGTTAGTTTCTGCTTTACAGCGAAGTAAATCAGCTGTATGTATACTTATATCCCCTCTTTTTTGGATTTCCTTCCTAGTTAGGTCAGCACAGAGCATTAAGTAGAGTTCCCTGTGCTCTACAACCGGTTCTCATTAGTTATCTGTTTTATATATAGTAGTGTATGTATGTCAGCCCCAATCTCCCAGTTCAGCGGCCCCCACTCCCCCCCAGGTGTCCATGTTTGTTCTCTACTTCTGTGTCTATTTCTGTTTTACAGATCGATTCATCTGTACCATTTTTCTAGATTCCACATGTATGTGTTAATATATAATAGTTGTTTTTCTCTTTCTGACTGACTTCCCTCTGTATAATAATCTCTAGGTCCATCCATGTCTCTGCAAATGGCACAATTTCAGTTTTTATGGCTGAGTAATATTCCTTTGTATATACATACCACTTTCTTTTGCATTCCTCTGTTGATGGACATTTAGGTTATTTCCATGTCCTGGCTATTATAAATAGTGCTGCAGTGAAACTGTGACAATATACAAATAGCATTTCATTAAGTCCCATTTAAATATTAAAAAATTTTAAGTATAAAAAATGTTTAAAAATCCTCCTAGGTCTTAATTTGTACATTAGAACTTTCAAGAACATTAATGTTTGGCACAATATGAACAGAGAAGATATTGTGTTATTTATTATTGCTTGTGTCAGTTCAAAATGAAACTGTCTAAAACCATAGAAGAAATTATAGAAGATAGAATGTTAGTTTAGGGACATTCTTCTTCCCTAGCACTTGTTTTGTTTATTTTCATTCATTAAATTAGGGGAAATTATTAAACACCTGAAAGTGTAGCGCTTTGGGACATTTGCCACATTGAGTGGTCCCTGGGCCTTATCTTTTGTCCCTCTTATACTGCGTGGCAGGGAATACTGAGCTCAAGTACAAAATGTGAATAAATGTTCTCAGCACAAAAATTGCTTTATTAAGCTATATTACCTCTCTGGTTATAGTTTTTCATAAAAACTTTGGCCTACAAGTATGCTTCTCCTCCCCTCCCCAATCTGTTCAGAAGGTGAGAAAATCTATGAAGAATAAAAATTTAGAGGAAACCAAAAAAGAAAGAAAGGAAACCTAAATAGTTACAAACATACCCATTAACTAGGGATCTAAGATCAGGTATAGAACTCCAAGGCTAAAAATTTGAATTGTATTGCCCTTACAAGGGTTGATGATTAGACTACTTGTGATAGGAATAGACCCTTGAATGTATTTCCAGAATCATAGAAAGACCCCCTTTTTAGTATAAGAGAATCTAGGGAAAACAAACCACTCACTGGTTTAGGAAAGGACAAGGAGGTTTATCTTTAGTCATGACTGAGCAAAAGGCTCAAGCATCCTGACAAATCGAAGGATTGGACACTCAGTGTAACAACCATCATTAAAAGAATTCACACGCTAAGACATTAACGTAAAAGTATGCCCTAGTTGAGTAAAAACTTTGGGTCACCTTGCAAGAAACAAATGCAAAACCGGTCTGGACAATTCTTCCACACACAGGTGGGCAAAACTTCTACAGAAAAGAATTCTCCATGTAAGGAAACAATCCACTATGAAACACAATTAAAAGAGACCATTTAGAATTTTAGACAATAGGAAAAAATGAAAGAGTTTGAAACTTGCATGTTTAAACAGAGGCATCATTATGTAATACATATAAAAGAAGAGCACTATGAAAAGTAGATGGACAGAATTGAAAAAGAATACAAGGAAATACTTAGGACTGAAAACTAGTCATTGAAATTAAAGTATAAGTCAACAGACAAAGGTATAGACAGAATTGAAGATAGAATCAGGAGTCTCAATTCACTAATGAATGGTAGATGCTCAGAATTCACACACATACAGAGAGAAATGGATATTAAAAGATATGAAAGGAAAATGAATAAATCCAACATACGACCTATAAGAGTTTCAAAATGGGAACTGGGTAACATTTCAAGATAAAACAGCTATGAGTTTTTCAGGTTTGAGAAGTATAGAGAATATCTAAAAGATTAAAATAAATCCATCTCTTCAAATATAAAATTGAAGAACTCTAAAGTTAAACTACAGATTTTAAAGCAACCATTGAGTAAAGACAAACCTATAAAAGAATGATTATTAGACTAATATTGACCTCACATTAGCAACAATAGATGCCAGACTGAGGCAGAACAGTATCTTCAGAGTACTGAAGATAGAACTTTTGTCATAACAGCTCTATCCAGTGAAGACTGTCATGAAAACAAAATAATCACATTTTCAGGCAGAATGTCTCACTAAGATTTTTAAAAGCTATGCCTCTGGAAAGAGGGACTTGAACCCAGAAGGAAAGCTCAGAGGGTTTGATAGGGGATTTACACCAATTCTTGTATGAATAGATAATTTTTTTTTTTGAATAGATAATTTTAAATAAGCTATTTCCAAAAATTAAATAAGTAAACTTTATGAGGGTAATCCAACATTGATAACAAAACTGGAAAGGATAGCCCAGAGAAGGAAAGATACAGGTCAGTTTCATTTAGGAATATGTACCCCACAATCTGATATATTGATATAAAATACTTGGAAACCAAATTAACATATATATTTTCATACACATATACACATTCAAATGGATGTAAATGATATGTAACAAAATTCATCTAAGTGGTTATATGATAGAAGCATTCCTTTTAAGGTCACGAGCAAGAGTGGAAGAATAACCGCCACTTTTTTTTTTTTGGCTACATCTAAAATACATCCACAGTCCCACTGCTGCCCACTACCTCAACTGCTCCCTACCACCTTAGTCAGAGACACATCATCTCTCTCCTTCACTGCTCAGTAACCTCTCAGCTAGACTTCCTGCTTCTGTCCTTGCCTTCCTTAGAACCTATTCTTTACATTGCAGGAGGAGTGAGCCTATATTAATATGAGGCAAATGGTGGTACTTCTTTGTTCTAAACCCTCCAGCAACTTTCCCACCCACTCAAGAGTAAAAACCATGGTCTGTAATATCTCAAGGCTCTTCTGATCTCATCTCCCAGTATTCTGTCCCTTGCTTATTTCATTCCTGCTGTATTCTTCCCCTTGTTTAATCTCAAGTATGCTAGACAAGCTTCTACTTCAGAGCCTTTGCATTCAATTGTTCCTTTTGCTTGAACCACTGCTTCCAAAGATCTGAAGACTTAACCTCTTTGTCTTGTTAGTGTCTTTATTCAAGTATCTGTTTCTCAATTTAAAATTTCTCCTATTTAAAGTCATAAAATACTTCCTTCCCTACTCTTTTGGTATTCCCTTTATTTCTTGTTTATTTTTCTCCATAACATTTTCACCTTCTATCATACTATGTATTTCATTTATTTTATTGTCTCTTTCCCCATCTGGAATATGAGTTCCATGTGCATAGGGATTTTTATCTATTTTGTTAAATGCTGTATCCCCCACCTTTTATAATTAAACCTAGCACAGAATAAGTGCTTAATAAATATCAGTAAATAATGTAAGTGAATATCAAGAGTTTGGTAAGACTTTTTCTTTTAAAAGAATTTGTATGTTACTCAAAGTTGGGAAATACTGATACAGATTGCTGAATAATATTGAGATAAGAGGCAGAAAATATTAGTAAGAAATGCTCGTTTGGATTATGACTGCATCTTGATTTTGTATCATAATAATGATTTTTAATTCATCACGACACCTAACACTTGCTGGGTAATGCAGAAGTAACTTTGTCTAACTCTCGAACTAATAGGTGCACTTACTTATTGATTATTAAATATCCTCCATTAAAAATAGATAAACTAAGGAGTGATTTTTTTAAAATATTTTACTGAACAATAGATTTAGTAATTTATTTCTTTACAAATCACCCTTGTATCATCATATGGTTTTAATATGCAGCATGTCAGTTTATATCCTATACAGTCATTGTGAAAATGTTTGATATATTCATATTAAGATCATTTTCAAATGACATAACATTTTAATGATTTTTTTGAGTGTAGATGCTTCTGTTAGTTCATTTATGCTTTTGTTTATCATTTCCTTTTTACTTACATTTTTATGTATTGCCAGTAGGTCAACGTCATTTCACATCTATTTTATCACTTGTTTTACTTACAAGTAAGGTTTAGTCAAAATAGGATTAAAAACAGTTGTTTCCTTAGTTGTTTCCAAGTCATGTAGTGCTCTGTGGCTGTTGTTTTTTCTCAACTCAACTGTTTTTTTAGATATTTCTAAAAATATGAAAATCTCATATATATTTTTATGATAATTTTTACTTTAAAAATTAATAAAAATTCCTCACAGAGTATTATCTCATAGTTTATTTAGAACCTACTATCATTTTTAGAAGTATACTTTTATTCAGCCAGCAGATACACAGTGAAAATCATTTGGTTAATGAAGAAAATAATATTAAATGTACTTTAATCTTAATTTTATAAGAAATAGGTATTTTTCTAATTTATATGGTAGCATTTAGATTAATAAAAGTCGAAACTGAAAATTGCAATTGAATGTGCAATGTTATTTTGTTCCTTTTCAACAGTGCTTTTAACTTACTATTCTTATTGCAAAAGATACTTTGTCTTTTAGAGAGTAAGATGGTATTATTTACATCAATTCATGTGGGTTTGTGAAAAAAATGCCGTGACTTCTTTACTTAATGGGATTCTTCCCCTGTGGCAGTGCAAACGGCTGGAGCAGGAGCTTCATCATCTGAAGGAGCGGAAGCAGACTTCAGCAAACAACATGAGACATCTGACTGCTGAAAACAATCAGGAACGTGCGTTGAAGGTAAATCTCCATTCCTTCTTGCAGGCAAATTAAGGTTGTAAGCCCTTGGTGCCAGCTTTCTGCGCTGCATATATCAGTTGTGTACATTTCAGCAGAAGTGAGCTGTGGTGTTTGCCAACAACCCCTTCTTTAAACACAGATACAGCACCCTTCTGTCACGGTATTATTTTATTTCGTGTATGTGTACATGAAAACAACATATTTTCTGAATTTCAAGTGGTGGTATATAATAACTTTAGGTTCATGCTCATTGTGTTTGTGATTTCAAAGTACATTGTTACCTTTAGTAGTTAAGAAAAAGTGGGCACTGTGAAAGAAAAAAAAAATAATGGGCTTTTTGTTTGCATCAATAATTATTACAGTAATTTTCTAAATGACTTATAATATTAGACCCACAGAACTGACACTCCTTGAAAGGTACATGAAGATGTTTGGGAATTGAAAGAATGCTTAAAATGTTACCTACAGCAAAAAATGAAAGAAAATATATTCTATTAGAACTTGAAACAAGTAGAGTACATATCATGACAAAAGTTCTGTTTCATTTTAATATAGATCCTATAGTTATGAAAAAGGACATTGTTTCAATTTAATTATCTTTTTTTCTTAAGATACTTTTCATTCTCTTTTTTGTCTTTGCCCTGGTTCCTACCATAATGCCTATGACATAACAGAGGCCCCTGCCCTCAAGGTGCTTACATTCTCATTAATGGGTTAAAAATAAAAACACAGCTTAGCCACAGGAAACAAAAGGTTCATCGTGGTTGTTAATGGCACAGTTAAAGAAAGATGTGCTGTCAAGAAGATTGTATTGTACTTTGTTGTCTTAAATTCGTTTCTTGCTGCAGATTACAAAAGAACACCATGTCATTAGAAGGGTAAGTCAGTAAACCAGAATCATCTACTAACATTGAGGAAAATGGTGACATTTGATGTGGAAATACTTTTAATCTGTTTATGAAGTATGAGGTTTGGTTGAAGACGGATTTTTCTACAAAGTATATTTAGCTTCATTCTCAGCAGTGTTTGTGTGATAGCTTTGCTATTACTATTTAATGCACTTTTCTTTTTTCTCTCGAATTTATAGATAGACTAGAACAGTAAATGGGAAAGAAAAGACTTGTAGATTGCTACGATTATTTTTCAGTTACCCCAAGGAATTTGCTATTGTATGAGTAAAATTAAGTATATAATTACTTAGATGTATATTTGCAAATCAAAGGTAACGTTCTTTTAGAGACAGCCTCCATCATGTGTGTTAGTTTATCAGCCTTAAGGGACAGGTATTATGTGCTCTGTTTGATATGGTTATCAGTATTTAAAATAGGACCTAAAATAAGAATTCTAGTTTGTTAAGTTAGTAATAATTGCATGATCTTTATTCTGGCATTTTTGTTTGTGTATTTATGTTAAATTGAATTAAATGATAGCTACTATGTGTGGAGAGAAAAAGATGCATAGTTCCAAGAGATTATTAAAATTAGAAGGTAAATTGTAGACCAGAAGAAACCTGTAAATTCAACACGAAATAAAAATAAACCCCCATAAAATCATTCTTTAGTTATCTTGTGCCATAATTCCTCATAGAAAACCTTTAAGTTTATTATAAAAATTAGGTCATTTATAATATATCTGCTTTATTCTGAATCTTTTTTTTTAATTGTTCTTACCTTTCAGGGTCTTTATTCTTTATTTAATTTTTTTATTATTATACTTCGTATCTTTAAATTGCCATATAAGATATGGATAATAATAAGTTTATTACCAAGCTGTTTGGTGAACTAACTTTCTCCTTTCTAAGCAATATGCTTATCTCTTAAAATACATTTGCAAGTGTCATTTTTAAAAAATGTTAACTGGCAATATTTGGCTAGTATCTAATGAAGTTGAGGAAGAATTTTTAAACAGAATCTCTGTCTCTAGTAGATTTCAGTCTGCCAATAATATTTCTAGTATTTTAACATAAGTGGTACTATTATTAATGTCACTGATAAAGGTAATGTAAATTTGAATAGGATGATAGCTGAAGTTTTTGTGCTTTATTACATTGTATTATGCTGTAATTCTTAAAGGAAACAGTCCTAGAGATATGTTGGAAAAAATCAAAGTTAATGGTTCTACATTACATAGAACTTTCCAAAGTGACGACTGTGGGAAATAACATGATTATTATACATGGATATATTATATGTGGATACTTTTTAGTAATCTAGTGCCGTTTGAATGATATCTTTGTTTATCCTAATAACCAGGAAATACTTTGTAAATTAGTTCTTGTGATAAAGCATAAAATAAGGCTTTTGTTGATCCTTAAATGCATCATTTTTGAAGTAGCATGGAATGGTGGTGGTTTAGTCACTAAGTCGTGTCTGACACTTGCAACCCCAAGGACTATAGCCTGCCAGACTCCTCTCTCCATGGGATTTTCTAGTCAAGAATACTGGAGTGGGTTGCCATTTCCTTCTCCAGGGAATCTTCCTGACCCAGGGATCAAACCCTGGTCTCCTGCATTGCAGGCAGATTGTTTACCAACTAAGCTACAAGGGAAGTCCAAGCATGGAATACATACTAGCTAAATTTGGTAGCATGACACCGTTTCCCTACTTTTACAATATTTAAAATTTTCCCTAATAATAAATAGAACACAGTGATACATATAGGATGAAAGGCTAAATTTATACTGATACTAATCTATACCCTGAAATTTACATAAATTAAAAAGATAGCTTATTCTTCATTTAAAATAAATTTTATCCACTATTAAGAAATTTATTTCTCGATGAACACAGTTTTGAACATCTAATGATTTTAAAGTAAATTTAGATTAGCCATAAATATTCAGGCATTAGATTTAATAAGAAATGTCATATGAATTTCCTCTTTCCTGTTTGATTTCATTTACTTCCCTTATCACATATCTTTAACCTCCTACAATTGGACTTCACCACTGTAATTCCATTGAAAGGCACTCTTTCTAAAATTATAAGTAACCTCTGATGGTTAAACCCATGAAACTTATCATTTCATATCCTGCTTAGTATCCCAGTAAGCCTAACTGGAACACATTTTCATCTTACTGGCCCCTGCCCTCATGAATTACTTTCCTATAGTTCTTTGCTTCCATATCCTCATCATTTTTCTTTTCTTTCATTGTTATTCTTTAGCTTGTGCCTCTTTTCTACCAGTTCCTAAAGTATAAATATTCCCCTAAGTTATGTGATTCAGTTCAGTTCAGTTCAGTTGCTCAGTCGTGTCCGACTCTTTGTGACCCCATGAACAGTATGAAAAGGCAAAATGATAGGATACTGAAAGAGGAACTCCCCAGGTCAGTAGGTGCCCAATATGCTACTGGAGATCAGTGGAGAAATAACTCCAGAAAATTGCATGATTAGTCCCCTACTTTTTGTTTCTTAAAAACAACAACAACAACAAAAAAAACAGACTTTTTATTTTAGAGAAGTTTTAGCTGCACAGCAAAATCAAACAAACTAGAACTCCTTCACACTCAGTGTTCCATACATTTCAGATGCCCTCAGCATCCAGTACAGGAAAGGTACATTTGTTGCAATCCATGAGCCTACATCAGTGTAACCCACAGTCTGTAGCTTACATTAGCGTTCACTTAGTGTTGTACATTCTGTTGATTTTGAGAAATGTAAATAACAAATCTTTACTAATATCATTTTGGTATTTCAGAAGAGTTTCACTCTAAAAATCCTCTATGTTCCACCTATTTATCCCTTCTTCACCTCAGCACCTACCAGCCATTAATCATTTTACTGTGTCCATAATTTTGTCTTTTCTAGAATGTCATGTAGTAGTTCTGTGCACATTGGTTTCTTTCAGTTAATAATAATCATTTAAAGTTTATCTATATCTTTTGATGGCTTTATACTTCATTCCTTTTTAGTATTGAATAAATTTCCATTATTTGAATATACCACAATTTATTTATTCACCCACCTATTGAAGCACCTTATGGTTGCTTCCAAATTTTGGCATTTATTTATGAATAAATCTGCTGTAAGCATCCACACGCACATTTTTCTGTGGATGTAAGTTTTCAACTCATTTCGGTGAATACGAAGAACCGTGATTGCTGAATCGTATGGTAAAAGTATATTTAGTTTTTGAGGAGATACCAAACTGTTTTCCAAAATGGCTATACCATTTTGGATTTGCTAGTTATGAATGACAGTTTTTGTTACTCCATATTCTTGCCAGCATTTGGTGTTTTGTTTACTATAGGCTTGTCTTTTCTAATTTCATCTGTTCCTGCAACATCATGTCATTTATGTCCTCACGACTGCTTTGTCTGCCCTTCCACTTGGATATCTTAGTGTCTGCTTTACTTCAGTAAACTTGAAACGAAATCCTGAATTTGACTTCCTAAGTCCTCTCTTCAACCTGGGAGGAAGTTAGGACCTGAGCCAAACACTACTGACTGTATAACTTAACATTTATTCTCAGTTATATTCTCCTTTGTTTGCCTGTACAGCTTTATAGAAGCTGGAAAAGTTAAACACTTTGTAAGCTTTTCTTTTTGCCAGTGAGACATAAGAGGAATTCTACAGTGGGGATGAGAGAAGAAGGAAGAATCTCAGTTTTATAGCCATGAAGTTGGGACTTCCTAGGTGGTGCAGTGGTAAAGAATCCACCTGGCAACACAGGAGACACAGAGATGTGGGTTCAATCCCTGGGTCAGGAAGAGCCTGAAGTAGGGAATGGCAACCTGCTCCAATATTCTTGCCTGAAAAATTCCATGGACAGAGGAGCCTGGCGGGCTACTGTCCATGGAGTCGCAAGGAGTCGGACATGTGCAACCGAGCACTCTCACACACAAACACGCAAATGCCAAGAGAAAAGTATGTTAATCACTTAGTCATGTCTGACCTTTTGCACCCCCATGGATGATAGCCCACCAGGCTCCTCTGTCTGTGGAATTCTCCAGACAAGAATACTGGATTATTCTTGGAAATACTTCTCTAGGGGAATTTTCCAACCCAGGGAGTGAAACCAGGTCTCCTGCCTTGCAGGCAGATTCTTTACTATCTGCATGACCAGGGAAGCTCACCTTTAACATCATTGAGCCTTTTAGCAAGTGAGCCTCTTGGAGAACTTTTAAGTCCCTATGTGGTCATCTATACCCTGATTTATTTTTCTGGTGACATAATGCTGTATATTTTACATCATTCTTAACAATTTTCTGTTTACTTCCAAATTGATCTGTTTGTTGTTGTTTAGTTGTTCAGTCACGTGTGACTTTGCAACCCCATGGACTGCAGCACACCAGGCTTCCCTGTCTTTCACCATCTCTGTGTTTGCTCAAACTCATGTCCGTTGAGTTGATGATGCTAGGCAACCATCTCATCCTCTATCACCCTCTTCTCCTCCTTTTGCTCTCAGTCTTTCCCAGCATCAGGGTCTTTTCCGATGAGTTGGCTCTTCACTTCAGGTGGCCAAAGTATTGGAGCTTCAGTGTCAGCATCAGTCCTTTCAATGAATGTTCAGGGTTGATTTCCTTTAGGATTGACTGGTTTGATCTCCTTGCTGTCTGAGGGACTCTCAAGCATCTTCTCCAGTACGACAGTTCAAAAACATCAATTCTCTGGTGCTCAGCCTTCTCTGTGGTCCAATTCTCACATCCATATATGACTACTGGGAAAACCATAGCTTTGACTATATGGACCTTTTTCAGCAAAGTGATGTCTCTGCACTTTCATATACTATCTAGGTTTATCATACTGTTTCTTCCAAGGAGCAAGCGTCTTTTAACTTCCTGGATGCAGTCACCCTCCACAGTGATTTTGGAGCCCAAGAAAATAAAGTCTGTCACTGCTTCCAATTTTTCCTGTCTATCTGCCGTAAAGTGATGGGACCTGATGCCAGTATCTTAGTTTTTTGAATGTTGAGTTTTAAGCTAGCTTTCTCACTCTTCTCTTTCACCTTCATCAAGAGGTTCTTTAGTTCCTCTTAACTTTATTGATCAGTTAACATCTGTTACTTGATGACATTCCCATACTCCTAGACTTGTAGCCTAATATGTAATTGGCATACTTTTCATATCCTTTCAAGCTCTCACCTACTACACAGTGCTAGAGCATCCAGTCCTGTTAATTCTACAACAGTGATTTCTTTTCTATTTTACTCTCCTTTGTATTATCATGCCTCAATTCTATGTCAAGTTCATGATCTAGAAGGTAACAGTACCTTCCAATCTCACTTTTTTCCCCTCAGTTTCTCACCTTGTAATCTGTCACACTTCCATTAGCTGTCATTCTGAAACACAAGTGACACTCTTCTACCCCAAAACCCTTAGTAAGTCTAACATTTTCAGCAATGAAAGAAGACAGATATTCTGAATAACTTTCTTGATAAAAACAATAAAAAGGATGCCTTAAAGGATACTTTAAGAATATTTTACAAAATTACTGAGAAGACAAGGAATCTGAGAAGGCTTAAAGCCACATGGAAATAGAAAAACAAATGAACAAACATGGGAAATAAGTGATTGCCTGAAGTCATCTTGCACCCTCAGTGCATTTGTCAAGTGGTGGTGAATTTGAACTTTGAATTTTAAGGACTACAAGGACAAGACAAACAGAAAACAGAGCCCAGGGCCTATTTAAACCAGAATGTAATGAAGATCTTTTCCGGAAGCTGGTATCTTAGATGATCACACCATCACTGTTTAGGTGAACAAGAGTCAAGCCCTTCATGCAAAATATGAAAGTAAGAAAACTTGATTTTCTGACTTTGGAGAAGCTTACTGTGGAGAAGCTCACAAAAAGTCTCAAGAATTCATCATCTACAGCTAGCCTCACGGCTGGTTTAGAACCACACCTGTTGCCTGAATTCTTGCTGACTTCCTAACAGTAATAATAGTATAATATCTTAAATATACTGAAAGCAAAAGGGGGACTAATTCCTTAAATATACAAAGAGAAAGCAGCTATTAAAAACAAGGGTGAAATAATGATTGGATAAATAAAAGAACTTCAGTTGCTTTTCATTGTCTGTTTTGGTTTCTGCCATACAACAACATGAATCAGCCATTGATATACATACATCCCCTCTCTCTATAACTTCCCTCCACCTCCCGCCCTGTAGGTTGTTACAGAGCCCTAGTTTGAATTCCCTGAGTCATACAGCAAATTCCCATTGGCTATCTGTTTTACATATGGTCATGTATATGTTTCCATGCTACCCTCTCCATTTATCCCACTGTCTCCTTCCTCCCTACTTTGCAAGATTTTGTGGTCTTGAATTATTTCAAAATAATACATTGTTAAAAATTTTTACATGTTCATTGTAGCCAGTGAAAAAAATGCTAAGATATGTAAATGAAATGTTAATATTTCCTCTCCTCTCTCACAGTTTCTAGACCTGCCAAATTAATCTTGACGAGGAATTGCAATAGATACCCTGCTTGACTTTTACCTAATTTTAATGAGAATGGATTCTACATTAGACCAACTAGTTGTGATACTTACCATGGGATTTTATATTTCCTTTCATAATTTAGAGTCTCACTTGAATAGTTCCAATATATGGATCATCCCTGAGTCTGGTTTTGTGGTTGCTTTGTCTTTTGACATGTTTGTTGGTTTGCTTTTGCTTTTCGTGTATCTCATAATTTTTTCTTTTTTAAATGCTAGACATTGTGGGTAGAATGGTGCTTCTTCTATCAGGCCAGTAGTGTGAGTATTGAGTTGATCTACTCAGGAGTTGATCTGGACTTGGGTTTTGTTGTTATGGGCACTGTTAGTGCATCCTAAGTTTCAAGTTGTTCTCAGAATGGATTGCCATTGGCCTTTTTTAAGGATAGAAATGTAGTACTGGAGGACTTCTTCAGTGTTCATCTTCCACCCTTCATTTTCAGTTGATCCTGTGTACGTATATCTCGAGGGTGTCTCACTGTACACTCCTGCGCTTATCCAGCATTTGAATGCTGATTTTTACCATCTGGTGTTGAAGAACTGAAGAGATTTTCTGCTTCTATCTTACACAGTCCCTTTGTGATTGGACTTTGGGGTCAGGCTTTCTCAGGATTCCTCTCCATGGCAGCCAAACTCTGACTTTTATCTGTGGCAGGTATTGTAAAAGAGAGACGTTCATGCCCCTCTCTCAATGTAGAATCTACCTATCTAATGATACTGGTATAGGATCCTGGGCCTGGATCTATTTCTTGCTGCTCACCCAGGGATAGCAAGAGGTCTTTCTTCTACCACTCCTAAGCAGAGTGTGTTTTTTTTCCCCCCCTGTGTCCTGAAGTTTACTGTCCTTCTTTTAGCTGTCTACTGCTTTTGATCTGTTTACGGAAAGGGCTGGTGTTGGGATAGAGGGGTGGGGTGGTTTGTTCCTTTCCATAGCAGCAGTTCCCTCCCCCGCTTCCCCTGCATGCCTACATCACTGAGGGAAGTTCTCTCTGGTTTTCTACCCTGTCTTTATTATTTCTCATGAGCACCTGATGGAGATCTATGGGGAAATATCTCCCCGTAGGTGCAAGTCCCCTTCTGTGAGGATTTTCCGAAGATTCTGTGTGATAGCTAACCCTTCTTCCCGTGCTCCACTCTCAGTCCGCTAGGCTGTGTTTCCCATTTGCTTTGCATGCCTCTCCCTCCTTGAAGTTAAAACTGGTTTTCTGCTGAGCTTACTTGTCTGATGAGCTCAAGAAAAGATATGGCTTTGTGCCTTATCCAGCTTTTCTTACTGTCAAAGTGGAGTGACAGCTTGTTCCAGCTTTCTGCGACCTAGGCATAAGCATTACATCTACTGTTGGACTTTGATATTGTTTTGTCATATTTAAGTAGCTTCTTTCTAGAATTTTTTAAAAGTTCTTGTTAGTAGATGTATTTTATTGAGTTCTTGGATGTTGAACAACTCCTTGAATAAACTGTTGGATTTGTTTTGTCATTGTTTTCCTGGGAATTTTAAAAATTATAATCGTTTGCCCGCCCTCATACAGTACTTAACAGTGTCAGGTACTCTTACTCCATATAGTAGTAAGGAATTTACTTATAGTGGTAAAGTATTTGGACCTTTGAGGTAGCGGGTGCAGCTGTTTCTAATTTTATAGGGTAATAAACTAAGCAACATGTGTTAATTAACATGACCCATGTTAGGAAGAGTAGTTAGTGGTGGACCTTAGGTCTGAACCAAGGCTATTGATCTCCAAAGTTCACATTCTCGAATATAAATGTTGCCTGTTTTGTTTGTTTGTTAGTGAGTGTGAATTTTTTTTCATATATTCCAGGGATTATATGGAAGAATATGAATAATTAGGTGTATTTGTTCATGGTTTTTGTCCTTTTTTTCAGTTGGTTTTTCTTTGCTTTCTTTGGTCCTTTGTCCATCAGTCGTGTGGTTTTGTTTTGTGCTGTTTTGTTTTGTTTTGTATCTTACAGCTTTATTGATAAGTATTTCATATACAATAAAATTCACTTGTTTACAATTTACAATTCAGTGCTTTTTGGTGTATTTGCATATTTGTGCAGCCATAACATAACCACAATCGTAATTTTAGAACATTTTCAACATTCACCTAAAACATCCTGTACATTATTAACTATCATTCCTCATTCCTGCTAACATCCTCTCCTCAGTCCCAAGCAACCACTAAGCTACTTTCTATCTCTATAGATTTGCCATTCTGGAGATTTTTTATAAATGAAATTATAGGATGTGTGACCCTTTGTGACTGGCTTCTTTCACTTCACGTAATATTTTCAAGGTTTATTCATATTATAGCATGTATCATCCTCCCTTTTTCTTTGATGCATAATCATTGTACAGATATACTATAATCTGATTATCAGATTATTAGCTGATGGACATTTAGGTTAAACATTTAGACCTTTGACCAGTTTTTAATGAATTTTTAGGTATTGTATAAGGTAGGAGTCCAAATACTTTCTTTACATGTGTGTATCTAGTTTTCTCTGTGCTACTTGAATGACTGTTTTCCTCCCTACAGAATTATCTTGACACCTTCTCAAAAGTCAGTGATCTTAAATATGAGAGTTTAGCTCAGGACTCTTAGTTCTGTTCTATTGATCTAACGTATCTATCTCTATGGTGGTACCACTCTGTCGATCACCAGCTTTGTGGTAGGCATGTCATCTAGACCTGAGTTCTCCAGTTTGTTCTGGCTTGTTTGGCTGCACCTGTTTTGATGTTAATGTTACTAGCTTAGTGAATAACCAAAATTTCTGCCTTCAGCTGTCATCTTGGCAAGTTTAAAATTGCATGAGAATGATCTTGCCTTAAGTATTAAATAGAATCAATTTTTAAAACCATGTATTCTTGGTAACTTTTTACTACAGTGACTTTGTAAATTGCTTTTTCAATAGTTTCACTCTATTTATCTAACTTTTATTTTTCTTAAGTCAGTTTTGTTCGTCTGTATTTTTTTCTAGAAAATACCCTTTTCACTTTAACTTCCCAGATTTGATATTATAGAATTGTAGGTAATTTTCTCAGTTTTTGAATTTCTTCTGTTTCTCTGTATTCACTCTTTCATATGTATTGTGGCATATATCTGCTTTCTCTCTCCCTTTCTCTTTTTTCTTATAAAGTCTCTCCTGGACTTTATGCATTTTATTTTCTTTTAATAAATTCTTGATTTTACTTATCCTTTCAACTGGCTAAAGTTTCCATTTCTGTTTACCTTTTCACTCTTTATTCCATTTTATTCTAATTTTTATAAGTTAATTAGCTTATCTCAGTCTTTTTTTAAAAATAAAATTGTAAGGCTATACAGTTTACTCTTGACTATAAGTCCAGCTATGTCTATAGTTTTGGGAGGAATCAAATGTTCATTTTTTTCACGAGTTGGTTCTGTTTTGATTTTTTTTGTTTGATACAGGATAATTTAGAGAATATAATTTAAATGCTATATTTTTTAATGTATTAATGTTTTATTTCTTACCATGTAAATAATCCACTTTGAAAGATATCATCGACTGAATAAATAAATTACAGTCTCTGTTCAGTGTATGAGGTCAATACATAGTCAGTTGAACTCAATTTATGCTTCCACTATAACTGCATTCTTATAATTTTCTTATATTGCCAGGAATTTCCTTATACATTTGTCTACTCTATTCTTTGTTATATAGGTATTTACAACTCTCTTAGGCTATGTATATACATTACATCATTATATACTATTCCTTTTCAGACTGCTTACAGCTTCATACCTTTAAGTATACTTTTCTGATATATGTATTAGTGCCATTATCTTGGTTTATTCAGACTGCTATAACCAAAATATCACAGACCGAGTACCTTATAAATAGCAGATATTTATCTCTCACAATTCTGGAGGCTGGGAAGTCCAAGATCAAGATACCAGTATGGTAATGATCTGGTAAGGGCCTTCTCTTTCTCTCATAGCTGGCCCCTCTCTCACTGTGTCTTCACGTGGTGGAAGGGGCAAGGCATCACTGTGGGCTCTACATCAATACCATGAACTCTCTACACTCGTGACCTAATCACCTCCCATTCCAAAGGTCGCCTTTCTAATACCATCATCTTTAAGGGTTAAAATTTCAACATTGAAATTTTGGAGTGACAGAAGTTCAGATCATAGCAACTACTTTTTCTTTCTTTTGCTTTTACATTTGCCTAGTGTAATGGTACTGTTCAACAGTAATTTTGCTACTCAGAATTTTTTCATCCTTCATCTGATTTTTATAACCTTTGTTCTCTTGTAAGAAACAGACTTTCCTTATTCCTCGCATGTGGTTTGGCTGGTGATAATACTTCTGTGGCCTCACGTCTGACAGATCAGAATGTCAGATTCTCCAGGCCACAGCAGTTGCTTCAGAATCAGGCACGTGTACCACGTGAAGCCAATGATTCCAGGCCTTTTTTTCTCTGTGTTGTTATGGATTTAATATAAACAAAAATGAAGTAACTCACCAAATACAAAGATCTTTCTGCATCTGTAACTACAGATCTGCATCATCAATTTGTTGACTCTCTAAATCCCTGTGCTTGATACATACCTTGTAATTTTCTGTCTTCTGTTTAGAACATTTTGATTCCAGCTATTCAATATCATAAGCAAAACTTTGAAAAATACTCTTGCATGTACATCTTTCTCTTAGAACATGTGACCATACAGTGGGAAGTACAGTGGCAGGAAATTACTGGAGAAGGAAGAGAACGATACCAGATTTTGTACAGGTTGCAGTTCAAATCTCTGAAGTATATGAGAGTATTCAGAGGTCAGATTTAGAAGAAGAGATACATGAAACAAGAGTGTATTCCAGAATCTCACTACTGATGCACAGAAATAAATGGTTCACAAAAGAGACTGGGAAGCGAGTCAGAAAGATTACCAAGAGGTTGTGTTTTCATAGATTCGAAATAGAATAAAGTTCTGTGAATGGAGTAGTTCACAGGGTCAAATTCTACTAAGTCAAATACAATCACAAGTGTCCATTTGATCTGACAACTAGGAAGGCATTAGTACCTTTGCTGTTGCAGTTGCAGTTCAATGGTTCTGATGGTAGCCTTCGATCTAGTAAACTGCAGAGGTAGTACATTTAAAAGTGGGGAAACGGTATTATTTTTTGAGGAGCTTTTCTGTGAAGTGTAAGTGTAAGGCTTATATGAATATAACCTGGAGGAAGATTTAAAGAATGGAGAGAAGAACAGTTAACATATCCTCAATCATTCTCCTTTTATAAGAAATCTGATATGAGCCTGTCTAGCCCAAAGCTAACTAGTAATGACCTGTATCTGTTGTTGTTCAGTTGCTAAGTTGTGTCCAACTCTGTGACCCTAGGCTCCTCTATCCTCAGCTATCTCCCAGAGTTTGCTCAAATTTCTGTTGATTGAGTCAGTGACGCTATCTGACCATCTCATCCAGTTCAAAAAGGTTGGTAGGTTCAGTTTAGTTCAGTCGCTCAGTTGTGTCTGACTCTTCGCGACCCCATGGACTGCAGCCCACCAGGCTTCCCTGTCTTTCACCAACTCCTGGAGCTTACTCACACTCATGTCCATCGAGTTGGTGATGCCATCCAAGCATGTCATCCTCTGTCGTCCCCTTCTCCTGCCTTCAAGCTTTCCCAGCATCAGAGTCTTTTCAAATGAGTCAGCTCTTCACATCAGGTGGCCAAAGTATTGGAGTTTCAGGTTCAGCATCAGTCCTTCCAATGAATATTCAGGACTGATTTCCTTTGGGGCTGGCTGGTTGGATCTCCTTCCTGTCTAAGCGACTCTCAAGAGTCTTCTCAAACACCACAGTTTAAAAGCATCAATTCTTCAGCCCTCACCTTTCTTTCTAGTCCAACTCCCACATCCATGCATGACTACTGGGAAAACCATAGCTTTAACTAGGTGGACCTTTGTTGTCAAAGTCATGTCTCTACTTTTTAGTATGCTTTCTAGGTTGGTCATAACTTTTCTTCCAGGGAGCAAGTGTCTTTAATTTCATGGCTGCAGTCACCATCTGCAGTCATTTTGGAGCCCCGCAAAATAAATTCTGTCACTGTTTCCATTGTTTCCCCATCTATTTGCCATAAAGTGATGTGACCGGATGATGCCATGATCTTAGTTTTCTGAATGTTGAGTTTTAAGCCAACTTTTTTACTATCCTCTTTCACTGTCAAGAGGCTCTTTAATTTTTCTTCACTTTCTGCCATAAGTGTGGTTTCATCTGCATATCTGAGGTTATTGATATTTCTCCCGGTAATCTTGATTCCAGCTTGTGCTTCATCCAGCCCAGTATTTCTCATGATGTACTCTGCATATAAGTTAAATAAGCAGGGTGACAGTGTACAGCTTTGACGTACTCCTTTCCTGATTTGGAACCAGTCTGTTGTTCCATGTCCAGTTCTAACTGTTGCTTCTTGACCTGCATACAGATTTCTCAGGATACAGGTCAGGTGGTCTGGTATTCCCATCTCTTTCAGAATTTTCCACAGTTTGTTGTGATCCACACAGTGAAAGGTTTTGGCGTAGTCAATAAAGTAGAAGTAGATGTTTTTCTGGAACTCTCTTGCTTTTTCAATGATCCAGGAGATGTTGGCAATTTGATCTCTGGTTCCTCTGCCTTTTCTAAATCCAGCTTGAACATCCGAAAGTTCACGATTCACATACTGTTGAAGCCTGGCTTGGAGAATTTTGAGTGTTACTTTGCTAGTGGTTAGATGATAATTTAATCATTTGGAATCAGGAAACTGAGAGAGAACACGACAGTGAGCTTTGAAATCTGAGCCACAAGATCCCAAGGTAGGCTTAGGGCAAGGCAGACTGCTGTGGGCTTCCCTGGCGGCTCAGCGGTAAAGAATCTGCCTTCAATGCAGGAGACCTGGGTTCAATTCCAGGGTAGGGAAGATCCTCTGGAGGTGGGCATGGCTACCCACTCTAGTATTCTTGCCTAGAGAATCCAGCGGACAGAGGAGCCTGGCAGGCTGAGGTCCATAGGACTGCACAGAGTCAGACGCTACTGAAGTGACTAAGCAGCAGCAGACTGCTGTAGGCCATGGGTACTCTGAAGTTATGAAATAGCCGGTTGGCCTATATGCAAAACAGAAAAAGAGACACAGAAGTACAGAACAGACTTGTGAACTCTGTGGGAGAAGGTGAGGGTGGGATGTTTCGAAAGAACAGCATGTATATTATCTATGGTGAAAGAGATCACCAGCCCAGGTGGGATGCATGAGACAAGTGCTCGGGCCTGGTGCACTGGGAAGACCCAGAGGAATCGGGTGGAGAGGGAGGTGGGAGGGGGGATCGGGATGGGGAATATGTGTAACTCTATGGCTGATTCATATCAATGTATGACAAAACCCACTGAAATGTTGTGAAGTAATTAGCCTCCAACTAATAAAAAAATAAATAAATAAATATTAAAAAAAAAAGAAAGAAATAGCCGGTTGGATAAGTTGGAGCCAATATATCAGTATTAAAAAGTATGAAATTCTGAAGAAGAGAGGTGAAAAGAAATTTTATCCTGGTTCCTAATAGTATTCTGTTACCATCTAGGCTTTCTTTTCCACACAATAAATGTTTTCTTTCTTTATAATGGGCAAGACTCTCAGCTAGACCGGGTTTAAAGTCTGCACGCCAAATGGAGAATTGCTATGACACATTCATTATAGGCTCTCTGAAAGGAATGATTGCATTAAAGGGTGACCCTGTGGATTACTGCTCCAGGTATAGCCAAATCATCAAAGCCTGTGTAAGTTCATCAGGTACACCAAGACACAGTAACACGGATGAGATTCACATGAAACAACTGTGAACTGTTCCCTCTTCCATAAAAGGAATACTGAATTACTGTGGGAAACTTCTGTGGAGATTGTCAGAGGCAAACCCCAAATGTAATACTTGTAAATATTTACATTTCATTGCTCCTAGTATTGGTTACTAATGTTTTTGTAATTTTGACATTCATAGTACTATTTTAGCAATTTGAAGATATTATTTTGACAAAAAATTATAGAAATATAAAATTACCTTGCTTGCTTCCCTGTTGTTTTATACATTTTGTAATATGATAAAAAAAAATTAATCAAAATGATCATTTGAATGAAGACATCACTGAACTTTAGGCACACAGGCAGACATCATTATGGGAACTGGCTTTATATAGATCTTGGAGTCTTTCTCCAGCCTCTGGACCTAGTATTTCCCTGACTGAAATGCTCTGCATCACCTATTGCCATATTTCCTTTGCCCAGATAATACCTACTCATACCAGCTTCAGTTTGTCCACAGTCCTCTTGTCTCTACCCAAACTGGAGAAGGGTTTGTGTAATAAAATCGGTTCAGTTCATTTCAGTCACTCAGTCATGTCTGACTCTTTGCGACCCCATGGACTGCAGCCCACCAGGCTTCCCTGTCCTTCACCAACTCCTGAAGCTTACTCAAACTCATATCCATCGAGTTGGTGATGCCATCTAACCATCTCATCCTCTGTCGTCCCCTTCTCCCACCTTCAATCTTTCCCAGCATCAGAGTCTTTTCAAATGAGTCAGTTCTTCTCATCAGGTGGCCAAAGTATTGGAGTTTCAGGTTCAGCATCAGTCCTTCCAATGAATATTCAGGACTGATTTCCTTTGGGATGGACTGGTTGGATCTCCTTCCTGTCTAAGCGACTCTCAAGAGTCTTCTCTATCACCGCAGTTCAAAAGCATCAATTCTTTAACACTCAGCTTTCTTTATAGTCCAATTCTCACATCCACACTTGACTACTTGAAAAACCATAGCTTTGACTAGATGGACCTTTGTCATCAAAGTAATGTCTCTGCTTTTTAGTATGCTGTCTATGTTGATCATACCTTTTCTTCCAAGGAGCAAGCATCTTTAATTTCATGGCTGCAGTCACCATCTGCAGTGATTTTTGCTCCCAAGAAAATAAAGTCTCACTGTTTCCATTGTTTCCCCATCTATTTGCCATCAAATGATGGGACCGGATGGGTAGTAGAATGAAATTGTTTTAATAGCAAAATAAGTACTGACCTGAAAAGAAATGTAATATGTGAGAAACTCTTCAGTGCTCCCTTGACTTCCTTCCAGGTCTTTCCTAAGTCTGCCCACGTCAGCAGTCCTCCTTTCCCCTTGTCCCCAGATCTCACCTCATCATCTCCTCTCTTTTTCTCCTGACTTATTGGCCTTTGGTGTTACGGTGACCAAGAAGATGTAAAAGAGCAGATGTCCACAGGACATTCTTGGAAACAGTACCCTGGGTACCTTTAAAGGCAATGAAGGTCCAGTAGATTGGCTGTTAGGTGCTGAGTATAGGTTCATAACAGAGGCATGTGTCAGAATCATAAGAAAAGTGTTTGCTATTTAAATCTGGGCCTGGCATAAAGCATGCTGAATTGGAATATCTTACATGGTGTTTTCAAACTTACTGTCATAGGCTAGGTGTTTGGACATAAAATAGGGACAAAATATTTCCCCAGCCTTCTCTTATGCCTGTGGATTTCTTTATTTCTGAAGGTAATATTTGTTTTCTGTCAGTTGTGTTTTTTAATGTTGTTGTTCATTGTTGGTCAGTCACTAAGTCGTGTCTGACTCTTTGCAACCCCGTGAACTGCAGCATGCCAGGCTTCCCATTCCTTCATCTTCTCCCTGAATTTGCTCAAATTCATGTCCATTGAGTCAGTGATGCCATCCAAGCATCTCATACTCTGTTGCCCCCCTTCTCCTCTTGTTTAATGTTAGTTCTGTTTAGTTTTCTAATTGATTTCAGGATTTGGCTGGTATCAGTATTTTTGTGGCATTATCAGTTTTAAATCTTTTATAAATTTGTTTTTTGGTATTTTAGGGATAAGCTAGATGAGGCTACAGAGAGACTGCTGACCAAATAAAATTTTTCTGTTTCATTTTTTGCATATCCTGCAATCAAATTCTACACGAGATTGTACCTAATAGTGATTTGAAATGAATGACGTATCAGATTCTCTTGTGAATTGCAGTGTAGTAATATGGTGAAAAGTGTAGTGAAAAATCCAGATGGTTTTTTAAATACTGTGAAATTTAATTTGATGAATTTTCAGTATTACATGTTCTTTCTAAACTAGAATATATATATTAAAACATTAGATTATCAAATACAATTAATGTACTCTGGCTACTGAGGAAGTTGTTTCTGATTTCAGACGTGATGCTAGAAAGCAGTTAAGTCCTTCATGAGAGATTACATACAATTCTCAATAAAAGTATTTTTAACAGTGTAGTTTTCTGTACCAAGCAAATCGTTATTGTAGTAGCATTTTTGGCTTGAGTAGTTTTTAGACACATAGTTTTTAGTATAATGCATCTAGAGAATGTTGGCATATTTAACTTATTACTAATATTTTAAAAACTAACATTTTATATAAATTGACATAGCTACAGTATGTCTTCTATATCAAAATGACTTTATTGTGTTGTTCAGTGTTGGTTAGTTTTTCTGTTATGTTGATGCATTAAAACAGATATTAAATTTTATCATTAATTCAGTGCCTGGTCTCTCATCAAATCCCCTTAATTACAAATTGACTCCAAGGATTAGACAGCATGGATTTTAATTTTAACTGAAACAAAAAAAAGGCATCTTGAAGAATCACTCTTGCCTAGTGACTCGTAGACACATTTAAAAGATCCATAATGTATGCTTAGTGTTTAAAGTTGAATACAATACAAAATATACCACCAACATTTTTTCTCTTATATTCATATTAAATATGTGTTTTAATATATATTTCATAGTTTTGAAAAAACTCTGAGTATTTTTAGATAAATAGCAGCTTCAGAAGTTTTGATAACTTGTAACCCTTTCTTTAGAAAATATTAACTTTGAATCTTACACAACCATATCTGAATGATGTATATTTTCTTTTATTTCTGTTTCCTTAATAATATCACAGAATCATGCAGTGTGATTTTATATATTCCATAGAAGTCTTTCCAATGTAATCCAGTGTCCTATTTACAGTATTATTTGTAGTTTATAACTATTTTGTTAAATCTTTACTTCTTTTGATACTTGCTATATTAAGTCCAGAATCATTTTTGTGCATTTTACTCTGAAGATATATGAACTTTTCTGCCCTTCTTTCTAAAAGTGCTAGTTTTTAAATTTGAATTTTAATACATAGTTATTCATTTAAAGATAGAACAGCAATTCATTTTTATTAGAATAAGAGGATAATGAAATGAAGTCATGATTACAGTGATCAAAAAGTATATTTGTCCCCTGTATTTTTTGTTTCATTATGTGGTGATCAGCTTTTAACTCTGTGTTCCCTCTTAAAAAATTTACTTATTATTCTTAAAAGATTCTGGAACCTATCTTGTGATAGTTGTCACTTATGTTGAATTTATCTAGATCTATAAGTTTTCAAGTAGTCAATTTACTTTATAAAGACCAAGACACAATTATTAATAAACCCAAAGTATTCTAAGGTATATCATTTTTTAATATATTCTGTTGTGTCAATGACCTTTACCTTTTGAAAGGTTGCAAAATATAAATAATTGTATTTTTCCAGTTAGTGGATATTGTTTATCTTATATTTTTGTAAATTGATTTTTAAATAGTAGTCCATTGTGGGCTTTTGTGCTGTGGCTATTAAACTGGATTTTTATATGCTGGAAGGTAGCGTCCAGATGAGCTCAGCTCATCATGGAAAAAATAAATTGCCTAGAAACAGATTGTTTACGTAATATTAGATGGTAATATAAACCAACAAAAGCGAGGAAATTAACTTCTAAGGCTGACACAGTGCCCTTCCCTTGCTCCTTTATGCCTGTAGGTATCATGAATGTGTTGTAATACCAAAGTACCGTGGACTCAGTTCAGATCTGTCAAACACAATTCTAAATTTCTTTACTTTGTTGGTTTATGTCACAACTTAATATTATTATTTTGTCCCTTAATACTATATAATGTCCTTCACATGTGAGATGAAGCAATGCATGGGTGAATCTGAACAAAATGGAAAAGTTTATTTGCTTTTCTCTCACTTACAGTTGATTGCCTCTGATTAACCATTATCATGCTGCTCTAATATAGTTCTTTAACTTGTGAAAAAAGGTAATACAAAAAATTATAAAATATCAGGAAATTTTTGAAAAATGTAGTTATTGATTTTAAAAATGTTATTTGTTCTTAATTTTTTTCCCATTGATTACTTTTTGTTTTATCATTTTCTTGTCATCTTGAGAGGCAGCTATCTCTCTGTTGGGGCAATGAGAAACTGCTAGTGTTTTATTATAATACTCAAGTATCCAAGTATGATTTCACAGAGAGTTCTAATGTGAGTTGCAGAGAAGTATTATATGTGCAATATCTACTTCCGAGAGTGGAACTAAGCCTCTCAAAATAACCTCCAGGATTTATTTGGAAACTGATAGAAACTTGGCCACTCTTTTAAGAGCACCTATTTCTTGATGGTTATGGTAAAATGTAAAAATGTATTCATTTAATTTTTATATTCAGTAGTGAGGCAGTCGCTCATCAATTTTTAATGTGTTATCTCTGCTTTGGGGTCTCTTTCATACAATTATGGGGGGACTTTTAATACTAAATATTTCAGTGTTAGAAAATTTATTTCTTTTATGAATATGAGTTCCAGATCTGCAGCAGTTTGGAAATGATTTTCCTTTCTGTTTTTCTCTGTAAACAGTATCTACCCTTTTTAGTATCCATTAAGACAATTTTCTAAAAGAGAATTACAGATTTTCAAGTTTTGAATATTTCTTAGAATAATCTTTCCTTGTACCAAAGATACTTGACTACTTTTTTTTTTAAAAGATTCTTATTTATTTCTGATTTGTCTGTTAAACCTTATAGAAGGTCACATACTTTCTGTAAAATTATACAACAGAACAAACTCCCTAATGTGGTCAAACAAAAGATTTTGCTCTCAGAAACTAAAGTACCGTGAAATATGATGGTAGCGAAGCAGTTTAAAGTGAGGAAGGGTAATAATTCTTTATGAAATTTTATTTTTATTTTATGCAAGTAATGTTTAATTGGCTACATTTAAAAGTAGTGAAAAAATGATCTATTTGCTAGAGATTTGCAAAACAATACTTTAAGCTCTTACTTATTTTGAGGTGTTGAAAGGTGAAACATTTGACATTTTCTTTTCGGGCATTGCTTTAAAAAACAGAGGGCGGGAGAGAGGCGTTGCCACATCAGAGTTAAGGGTGTTTGTGGTTGTCCGTGACAGCAGCTCTAGTTTTAAAACACCTGTGTTTACTTTAGAGCTTTTCAGAGTCTGCCTGAAAGTGGCCTAAGAATGGCACAGGCCTTCATGATGGCTGGGGTTTTTTATAAGGCAGGGACAGAACTAAACTTTATACTTCGATGTTCTGTTGCCGGCATTTACTTGTCTTATTTTATATATTTTATCTCTTCATATACTTACAGGTGTGCATCAGATAATGCATGATTTATAATCTATATAATATAGTATAGATTATAATACAGCAAAGCCATTTGTTTTTATAGAGATGTTTTGCTTTTTGTTCACTGATTGATAAAGGTTGGCGAAAAAGTCTACAGTTGTATTTTCATTCACAATTTAAAGAAGTTTATGAAAATACTTTTTTGGAGAGGAATGAATGTGGCCTAAACATTATTTTGTTTTTATCTTTAGTGGTTTGAACATGGGTTGATGTTTCAATTTGCCCATCATTTCCTAGCTGGTCATTGTTTCCGGTTTAGGAACATGTGCTTTTTAAATGATTTTGTACATTTCTTATAATTCTATAGTATTTCAAATGACATCTACATATTATATAGTCTTTATTATTCTTCAATTGAGATATTCTTAACTATGAGAATTTAATTTAACAGAGTTTAGTTTTTACTGAATTATTTGTTTCAGTATTTTTTTGTTTTCAAACTTAATTATCAGGTATCATATACTCTGTGATGCATTCCTATAATATTCAACTTCAACTTTTAATTATAGTATCAAGATATTTCCATGATATTACAGTTAATAGCAAGCCTTATTAGTGTATAAAAGAAATAATTTTGTCTTTTGGTAAGAGATAGTTATTCTTTGTTTCTCCATATAGCTGGTATTTAACATTGTATGTACTTAAACCCTTTTGAGAAGCCAATGCCAGTTTTGAATCTTTTCCCTTGAAAAATACACATGCACAGAAATTTGCGTATAGGTTTAAGTTTATTTCTCACCCAACCCCATCCATGTGTCCCTGAGTAAGAACCCTATTCTAGGTTTTATTTTCTCTAGATAATTGTATAGACAGTTGTTAACCTAGAATATCTGAGAATCAGAGTCAAATAAAGTATTAAGTATTTAGTACAAATCACTATGTGAAATTGAAAAACATAAAGCAGACATTGATTTTACCAGTTTTAAATATAAGTAGTATTTTAATGATATACTCCAAATCCTATGATGGCTGCACATTATGTTAATGTCCTAACCCCAATACCTCAGGAAAGTGATAAAATAAAAATGATAATTGCCTCATTTTTCTAGATATAAGCAATTGACAATATACCTATTATTTTATTGAAAGATAAGTCAACTAATATCATCACATAAAAGCTGCAAAAAAAAAAAAAAGATATTGTACTTCAAAAGTGTAGGCATCCCTTTAGGTGGCTAATGCTCAGCTATAGACAGTATACTAAAGGAATTACATGTAATAGTGTGTATCACCTGAAAGATAATGAAAACTTGAGGAAAATAACTAATAATTGAGTTGTTAAATATGAAAGAATTCAGAAAAAGATAATTTAAAATGTTTGAAACAGAGGAAAAGCAACCAAGTTATTTTAAGTGGCGTTAAGTTATGTGTTCCGTCACTAGCCTGTGTCTGACTCTCTGTGACCCAGCACAGGCAGGGTTGATTGCAGCATGCCAGGCTCCTCTGTCCTCCACTATCTCCCAGAGTTTGCTCTAATTCTTGTTCATTGAGTTGGTGAGTTATATGACAAATAACTAAAATATTTTAATAATGATTAATAATAATACTGTATTGTGTATGGTTTTACCTAGATCAGGAAAACTGTTTTGGCCAGATAAAACTGCTGAGAGAAAGGATAATTTTATTTAAAATCTTTTGTTTTTATTCTTTTCTGTGACTACTGAAAAGTAAGTAAAAGGGAAGAAAGATTCTCTTAGTGCTGTAAGTACATTTGTTTCCAGAAACTCTCAAATTGCTTAACTTAACTCCTGACACTTGATACAGGATTTCCATTGGGTGTGTCAGTTTTGTCTTGGTGGCAGTTCTTGTTAGATAGTAGTTACCTATCTCTGACGTAAGTTTCAGAGTAATTCATGTGTAGCCACTCTTTGTGTTATATAAGATTTACAATTCTTTAATAAAAACTTTATGTGTGTATCTGTCTCAGCACACTTCCAACGTCCCTAGTTGTTAAGACCACAATTCTGTCTCTCCTTCATTCTCCCTCTCTCTCTCTCTCTCTCTCTCTCTCTATATATATATATATATATATATATATATACATATACATACACACAGCATTTTTCCTGAATTTTAAGCTATCAGTCCTGTGTTTGGAATGTATTTATTATAAAGTATTGGGTGTTTTAAACTTCATATTTCTCTAAAACTAATATTTTCCAATATAATTTTAAAGGGGAAATGGGAAAACTTTAAGATCCAATAGATTTCTAAAAATTAAATGAGACTTAATATAGAAATTAAGATAATTGAAATGAGAGTAAGCCAGAGATATGGCTTCAGTTCAGTTCAGTTCAGTTCAGTCGCTCAGTCGTGTCTGAGAGATATGGCTTAGAACTATGCAAATGTATGATAATGTAACTTGGAGAATTACATATTACCTCGTGTTCAATTTTGAAGTAAACGTGAACAGAAAAAATACTGAATCAATGATCAGGAAACTCATTAAGTGACAGCTATGAAACTATGTAACACATGAAAAAACTTTGTTGGACTCACTTCTTAGGATTAAAAATAAAACTTGAAGACTTCCCTGGTGATCCAGAACATTACAGCATACTAACACATATATATGGAATTTAGAAAGATGGTAACGACAACCCTATATGCAAAACAGAAAAAAAGACACAGAAATACAGAACAGACTTTTGAACTCTGTGGGAGAAGGTGAGGGTGGGATGTTTCAAAAGAACAGCATGTATACTATCTATGGTGAAAGAGATCACCAGCCCAGGTGGGATGCATGAGACAAGTGCTCGGGCCTGGTGCACTGGGAAGACCCAGAGGAATCGGGTGGAGAGGGAGGTGGGAGGGGGGATCGGGATGGGGAATACGTGTAAATCTATGGCTGATTCATATCAATGTATGACAAAACCCACTGAAATGTTGTAAAGTAATTAGCCTCCAACTAATAAAAAAAAAAAGACTCTCACTTCCAATGCAGGAGACACAAGTTTGATTCCTGGTTAGGGAAGTTCTGCAAGCTGTGTGGTATGGCAAAAAAATAAGTAAAGCAGTAAAAGTAAAACTTGATTTAATCAGCATTATTGGAGAGTCATGTTTTTATTTAAAAGCTGAGTCACTGAGCATCTTAAGTTCTTTTGTTCCACCAAGTTTGACTGTTTCAAAAATGTATTAATATATTTGTTTACTGTAGTAAGGGGCTTCCCTGGTAGCTTAGCTGGTAAAGGATCTGCCTGCAATGCAAGAGACCTGGGTTGGATCCCTGTGTTGGAAAGATCCCCTGGAGGAGGACATGGCAACCCACTCCAGGATTCTTGCCTGGAGAATCCCCATGGACAGAGGAGCCTGGTGGGCTACAGTCCATGGGGTCACAAAGAGTTGGACATGACTGAGCGATTAAGAACAGCACAGCACATGTGTGTTTACATTCATATATTTATGCATATACACACATACATATTGAGGCTGATCACATGATTTACATAGTCTATATCTGTGTTTTTTTAATTGGATCCTTGACAACTTGGAAATCTAGGTCATTCTTTATTTTTTTTTCATCTATTTTTATGGTATATTTTCTGTGTTGTGTCTGTTGACACTTGATTTTTTATTCTTGAGAGTTATTTATTCCCAAAAATTCTGTGTGTTATAAAATAAAAGACTTTAACTTCTGCTTCTGAGTGTGATCGAGTGGTTTACAGCATCCCAGCATTCCTTTCAAGAACAACTGAAAAAAAAAATTTATTTCAAGGGATAAGAGAACTGCCAGGAGCAATGATAACTAAAGTAGTCAAGATAGCAGTAGCAAAAAATCTAAAAGAAAACAGATTTCTTCAGTCACTTTTACTCTGTAGGCATTTGTTGATTATTTGCAGGTAGAAATATGAAAATTCCAGCTTTGTACTCATGGAGTGTGATTGCTAGGACACAGAAAAACAAGCAGATTTTTGGTGGTTATGTTGAGGGGAGGAGGGACTCAAGCATACATTTAGTAGTGCCATCAGGACATCTGAGGCTGTACAGATTAAGAGATTAAAAACATAAACAAAAAGTCTCTGAGAATCAAAATGGGCTTCACAGTTGTTTTATAAGAACCAGAGGCTACAAACTGGCATTTACATAGAACAGTTCTTGTTTGAATTAATGTGATTACGTCCTACTCCATCTGCCTGGCATAAATAGGGCTGAATCTCCAGAAAAATGTTTGGAATCTCTGCCATTATTTTATACATGATGGCAGACACTTCTGTGATAATTACTAGGCACACAAAAAGATGAGACTACATGACCAAAATCAAAAGAAATGCATATTATATAAACCAACTCAAAGTTGATCCAGATATTGGCATTAGATGTACAAGGGCTTTATAATAATAGCAATGCAATCCCTATAAAATTACCAGTGACATCTTTCACAGAATTAGAGCAAAACATTTTACAATTTGTATGGAAACACAAGACCCCAAATAGCTAAAGCAATCTTGAAAAAGAAAAATCTGGCTCCCTGATTTCAGACTATACTACAAATCTACAGTAATCAAAACAGTATGGTGCCAGTACCCAAAAAAAAATGAATATGGGTCAGTGGAACAGGATAGAAAACTCCGGAGATAAACCTACATACCTGTGGTCACCTATTCTATGACAAAGGAGTCATAATATACAGTGGAGAAAAGACAATCCTTTCAATAAGTGGTGCTAGAAAAACCAAACAGCTCCATGTAAAAGAATGAAATTAGAACACTCCCTAACACTGTACAGAAAAAATAAATTCCAAATGGATTAAAGACCTAAGATTTAAGACCAGATACTCTTAAAGGAAAACAGGCAGAACACTCTTTGATATAAATCAAAGCAAGATCTTTTTCAACCTATCTCCTAGAGTAATGAAAATAGAAACAAAAATAAACAAATGGGACCTAATTTAACTTAAAAGCTTTTGCACAGCAAAAGAAACCATAAACAAAAAGTCACACCTCAGAATGGGAGAAAATATTTGCAAACAAAGTAACTGACAAAGGATTAATCTCCAAGATATATATACACAGCCCATGCAGCTCAATATCAAAAAAAAAAAAAAAAAAAAAAACCCAATCAAAAAATGGGTAGAAGATCTAAATAGAGTTACAGATGTAGAAAGCAAACTTAAGATTACCAGGGGCTAAGGGGGAAGGGGAGAGATAAGTTGGAAAAATTATAATAGCCATGATTAAAGTATTCAAAAAGAGAAAACGAAGGAGAATGCAGATAAACAGATTATTCTGTGTTATATTAGAAATAAATGATACCTAACACTGGTAAAACGTGATCTGCTGGAGAAGGGAATGGCAAACCACTTCAGTATTCTTGCCTTGAGAACCCCATGAACAGTATGAAAAGGCAGAAAGATAGGACACTGAAAGACGAACTCCACAGGTCAGTGAAGTGGAAGTGAAGTCGCTCAGTCGTGTCCGACTCTTTGCAACCCCACGGACTGACTATAGCCTACCAGGCTCCTCCGTCCATGGGATTTTCCAGGCAAGAATACTGGAGTGGGTTGCCATTTCCTTCTCTAGGAGATCTTCCCGACCCAGGGACTGAACCCTCGTCTCCCGCATTGTAGGCAGACGCTTTACTCTCTGAGCCACCAGGGAAGTCCCCAGGTCAGTAGGTGCCTAGTATGCTGCTGGAGATCAGTGGAGAAATAACTCCAGAGAGAATGAAGAGACAGAGCCAAAGCAAAAACAACACCCAGCTGTAGATGTGACTGGTGATGGAAGTGAAGTCTGATGCTGTAAAGAGCAATATTGCATAGGAACCTGGAATGTTAGGTCCATGAATCAAGGTAAATTGGAAGTAGTCAAACAGGAGATGGCAAGAGTGAACATTGACATTTTAGGAATCAGCAAACTAAAATGGACTGGGATGGGTGAATTTAACTCAGATGACCATTATATCTACTACTGTGATCAAGAATCCCTTAGAAGAAGTGGAGTGGCCATCATAGTCAACAAAAGAGTCTGAAATGCAGTACTAGGATGCAGTCTCAAAAACGACAGAATGATCTCTGTTTGCTTCCAAGGCAAACCATTCAGTATCAAAGTAGTCACTTTTTTGGGTTTTAGTTCTAGAAGGTCTTGTGGGTCTTCATAGAACCGTTCAACTTCAGCTTCTTCAGCATTACTGGTTGGGGCACAGGAATGAAGAAGCTGAAGTTGAGCAGTTCTATGAAGACCTACAAGACCTTCTAGAACTAACACACAAAAAAGATGTCCTTTCCATTACAGGGAACTGGAATACGAAAGTAGGAAGTCAAGAGATACCTGGAATAACAGGCAAATTTGGCCTTGGAGTACAGAATGAAGCAGGGCAAAGACTAATATGAGTTTTGCCAAGAGAATGCACTGGTCTTAGCAAACACCCTCTTCCAACAACACAAGAGAAGATTGTACACGTGGACGTTCCAAGATAGTCAATACTGAAGTCAAATTGATTATATTCTTTGCAGCCTAAGATGGAGAGCTCTATACAGTCAGCAAAAACAAGACCAGGAGCTGACTGTGGCTCAGATCATGAACTCCTTTATCACCAAATTCTGACTTAAATTGAAGAAAGTAGGGAAAACCACTAAACCATACAGGTCTGACCTAAATCAAATCTCTTATGATTATACAGTGGAAGTTACACATAGATTCAAGGGATTAGATCTGATAGACAGAGTGCCTGAAGAACTATGGACAGAGGTTCATGACTGTATAGGAGGCAGTGATCAAGATCATCCCCAAGAAAAAGAAATGCAAAAAGGCAAAATGGTTGTCTGAGGAAGCCTTACAATAGCTGTGGAAAAGAAGAGAAGCTAAAGGAAAAGGAGAAAAGGAAAGATATACCCATTTGAGCACAGAGTTCCAAGGAATAGGAAGGAGAGAAAAGAAAGCCTTCCTCAGTGATCAATGCAAAGAAATAGAGGAAAGCAATAAAATGAGAAAGACTAGACATCTCTTCAAGAAAATTAGAGACACCAAGGGGACATTTCATGCAAAGATGGGCACAATGAAGGACAGAAATGGTATGGACCTAATTGAAGCAGAAGATATTAAGAAGAGGTGGCAAGAATACACAGAGGAACTGTACAAAAAAAATCTCCACAACTCAGATAATCACAATGGTGTGTTCACTCACCTAGAGCCAGACATCCTGGAATGCAAAGTAAAGTGGGCCTTAGGAAGCATCACTACAAACAAAGCTAGTGGAGGTGGTGGAATTCCAGTTGAGCTATTTCAAATCCTAAAAGATGATGCTGTGAAAGTGCTGCACTCAATATGCCCACAAATCTGGAAAACTCAGCAGTGGCCACGGGACTGGAAAAGGTCAGTTTTCACTCCAGTCCCAAAGAAAGGCAATGCCAAATAATGCTCAAACTACCGCACAATTGCACTCGTCTCACACGCTAGCAAAGTGATGCTCAGTATTCTCGAAGCCAGGCTTCAACAGTACGTGAACCATGAATTTCCAGATGTTCAAACTGGATTTAGAAAAGACAGAGGAACCAGAGATCAAATTGCCAATATCCATTGTATCATCGAAAAAGCAAAAGAGTTCCAGAAAAACATCTACGTCCACTTTATGGACTATGCCAGAACCTTTGACTGTGTGGATCACAACAGACTGTGGAAAATTCTGAAAGAGATGGGACTACCAGACCACCTGACCTGCCTCCTGAGAAATCTGTTTGCAGGTCAGGAAGCAACAGTTAGAATTGGACGTGGAACAACAGACTGGTTCTGAATTGGGAAAGGAGTGCATCAAGTCTGTATATTGTCACCCTGCTTATTTAACTTATATGCAGAGTACATCATGAGAAACTCTGGGCTGGATGAAGCACAAGCTGGAATCAAGATTGCTGGGAGAAATATCAATAACCTCAGATATGCAGATGACTCCCCCCTTAACCGCAGAAAGTGAAGAACTAAAGAGCCTCTTGGTTAAAGTGAAAGAGGAGAGTGAAAAAGTTGGCTTAAAACTCAACATTCAGAAAACTAAGATCATGGCATCTGGTCCCATCACTTCATGGCAAATAGATGGGGAAACAGTGGAAACAGTGAGAGACTTTATTTTTTCTGTGCTCCACAGTCACAACAGATGGTGACTGCAGCCATGAAATCTAAAGACACTCACTCCTTGAAAGAAAAGTTATGACCAACCTAGACAGCATATTAAAAAGCAGAGACATGACTTTGCCAATGAAGGTCCGTCTAGTCAAAGTTATGGTTTTCCCAGTAGTCATGTATGGATGTGAGAGCTGGACTATAAAGAAAGCTGAGTGCCAAAGAATTGATGCTTTTGAACTGTGGTGTTGGAGAAGACTCTTGAGATTCCCTTGGACTGCAAGGAGATCCAACCTGTCCATCCTAAAGGACATCAGTCCTGATATTCATGGGAGGGACAGATGCTGAAGCTGAAACTCCAATACTTTGGCCACCTGATGTGAAGAACTGACTCATTTGAAAAGAGCCTGATGCTGGGAAGGACTGAAGGCAGGAGAAGAAGGGGACGACAGAGGACAAGATGGTTGGATGCCATCACCGACTCAATGGACATGAGTTTGAGTAAACTCTAGGAGTTGGTGGTGATGGACAGGGAGGCCTGGCGTGCTGCAGTCCATGGGGTAGCAAAGAGTCCGACACGACCGAGTGACTGAACTGAACTGAACACTGATAAATATAAAGAAGGTATAGAAATTCTAAATCTATATGCTTGTAGTACTAGTTTAAGAATATATATGGTGAAAATTTATGAAACAGAAAGAACTAGGTAAGCTTAAAATCGCGCGGTAGATTTTAGCACATCTTTCTCAGTAATTGATAGAACAAACGAGTCATAAAGGATATAGAAGATTTGAACAACATAGTTAACAATATAATATACACACAATGGGAAGTCAGAAGGGGATGATAGAGAACACTGCAACTCAGTCCATAGAAGGGAAAGTGATATACTTAAAATGTTTATTAGAATAGCGAAAAGGCCAGAAGCAAATACTCTTAAGATTCTACCTTAGGAAGAAAAAGTAATTACCCAGTTGAGTCAACTGCTGTGACTGTGGCTTTCTCTTCAGCTTTAGTTTTGTCCTTAGTATCTCCAGCAGTTCTTTCAGCATGATGTCTTACAGCAACCATTTTTAAGTTCTCCTGTTCTTTTGGAGATCTTACTCTGATGCTCTTCCCCTGTCTCTCTGAGAAGATAAGCTTGCAGAGGTAAGCTTCATGGAGAAAATGGATCTAGTAAGTATGATCTGTCAACTTCATCCTTACTTGCTTTCCCAGTGTCTCAGAGGAAGTGACCTCCTTCCTTCTGTATTCAGACCTATTCCGTCTGCCATGCTCACACTCCTTTATTTCCTATATTCTCTTGTCATAACAGCTGTTTCTAAACGATAGTCTTGGATCAGCTGTGTACCAAAATTACCTGTAGAGATTTTTTAAAAGTACAGATTCTAAATCCCTTCGTCAGAGGATCTGATTCAGTGGGTCTGTGCTAGGACCTGAAAATTTATGTTTTTAAAAACTTCTCCAGGTGATTCTCATATGTAATCAGTTGTGGGAACCATTGATGGGTGGAATTTTGATCTATTAGGGATTTTTTTAGTGTTTCTGTGGGGCAAATATTTTTTATTTTTTTTAATTCAATTAGTGAATTTTTTGAGTTAATTATTTCTTCAATAGATTGTATTTTTGGCATCATCCTAAGAACTCTGTAACCGTAGGTCATGAAGATATTCTGCATTCTTCTAAAAGTTATGTAGTTTTACATTTAGACATTCATTTTGATTTATTTGTGTAACAAGCATACTCAAGTGGAAGTCTTTTTTTTTTTTTTTGCATATGGATGTTCAGTTGTTCCAAGACCACTTGTTAAAGGACTCTACCATCTCTGTTGAACTGCTTTGCAGCTTTATCAAGAAAAAGTTAACCACGTTAGTGTGGCTCCACTTAAGGACTAAACCAGTCTGTTCTGTTGATCTGTCTATCCCTTCACCAATACCAGGCTATCTTGATTTCTGTGGCTTTATAGGAAGTCTTAAAGTTAAATAACCCACCTTTATTGATTAACCCACCTTTATTGATTTTCAAAATTATTTTATTCTACTTTCATTCCCTTGTATAAATGTTTAAATCAGCTTATCTACTTCTACAAGAGATCCTGCTGAGATTTTGATAGGAATCGACCTATAGATCAATTCAAGGATAAATGACTTCTTTACTATGTTGAGTCTTACAATCTATGAATAGGTTATGTGTCTCCATTTATTTATGTTTCTTTGATTTCTTTAATAACAGTTGGAGTTTTAAGCATGCAGATCCTGTACAAGCTTTATTAGATTTACACTTAAGTATTAATGATCAATATTGTAAGTAATACTGTTTTAAATTTTGTTTTTCCTGTTGTAGGTTACCAGTGCACAGAAATACAGTTTATTTCTGTTTGTTTGTCTTGTTTCCTGCAGCCTTCATCAATTCACTTATTAGTCCCAGTGTTGTTATTGTGGTTTTAATGTTCCTTGGGATTTTCAACATAGACAATCATTTGTCTGTAAATAGGGACATCACTAGGTCTTTCTTTCACCCATGTATGCCTTTTCTTTCCTCTTCCTTCTTTATTGCACTGACTGGAACTCTGAGCACTGTGCTGAAGAAGAGTAGTGAGGAAGGACATCATTGCCTTATTCCCAATCTTGGGGAAAAGCATTCAGTCTTTCATCTTTAACTATGTTGTTAGCTATGATTTTTTGTAGATACTCTTTACCACAACAAAGACCTTCTATGGGGTTTTTATAATGAATGGATGTTGAATTTTCTCAAAGGCTTTTTCAGCATCAGTTAGACGCAGAGGTAGTTAGAACTTATGGATTCAAAATTGGATCCAAATAATTTTCAGTTACTACAGAAATTGAGAAAGTCCTATTAACTTATCTGTCTAATGTAGGTAGAATTGAGTCTTCCTAATAAGATCTTTAAGTTCTAATCCCTGGTACCTATAAATGTGACCTTATTTGGAAATCTTCGCAAATGTAATCAAGTTAAAATAAGGTTATACTGCATAAAGATGGACCCTAATCTAATGACTGGTGTCCTTACAAGAGGAAAATTTGGACACAAACCCAGGAGACATGTCAAAGAAGACCATGTGATGGCCGAGGCACAGACTGGAGTGATGTGTACGCAAGCTAAGGGATGCTGAGGATTGCTAGCAACCGCCAGACGCCTGGAGAGAGGCATGAAACAGTCTCTGGAAGGAAACAACCCTGTCCACACCTCAACTTTGAACTTCTGGCCTCAGAACTGTGAGGGAGTAAATTCCTGTGGTTTTAACTCACCCAGTCTCTGGTAATTCATTCTAGTAGTCCTAGGAAACTACTATCAAAAAATTCATTCAGGTTATTCCATAGCATCTTACAGAAAAACCCAAATGAATTTTTTGGCCAACTCAATAATATACAACCGCTTGCTGGTGAAAGTCAATAATATACAACCACTTTCTGGTGACTTTTTTTGAGTTCCAAAATGGTTTTATTCCAAAAAATGAGTCTTTGTTTGTTTGGGGGTTATATACGTATTTTTCACAACCTACACATAACATCAAACAACTCAGGTAGTCTGCTCTTCTTCTTAGGTTTCTTAATAGTTCTCTCAGTGATCTTCAAAAGTTTTAGAGAAAAGCATATAATGTGCTCATTACGGTTCCAAATCATAGAAGGATATTCTTTCTGTTCTGCACTTTGAAAATATGATTTTATTGTAGGCCAGCCTTTTAATATCTTTTCTATGACCAGCAACAATGATAGCCATCATAGGCTCATATCTGAGGAGGCTGTGTACCTCCATTTTTTAAAGTTAAAAAACCTCATTAAAAAATTTTGCATGTTTTGAGATGATCAAAAGTGGAACAAAAACTTTCATTAATAAAGCCTCAGTATCACAGGTAAGCAGATCATACCCCTTTCTTAGAAGTATTGCATACAAGCTGTGCAAGACATTTCATTTTCTTTGGTAAGAACTGTATAGAAAAGAAACCGCCTACGTTTTATTTGCACTGTCAGCCTAATATCCAGATAAGTGAGAAAAGTCTAGTGTATATTTGGACAGAATATCAACATTCTTTTGTTTTATGTTTTTTACAGTTTAAAACCCTCATAGAAATCAAGAAAACAATTTGAAACCTCATTTTTCAAATGAAAATACCTAATAGGTAGAGGATAATTATTTTTGTTGCTCTGATTTGGCACATTGCTTGGTATGTTTTAAAAAATGTGATTACTCTTTAAGTGCTGACAGAGTCAGCTCTATACTATAAGGGGCCAGCACAACTCTTAGCAAAATCCCTTTTTGTTTATCCATAGTTGTAACCTCTGAGCCAATATAGGTAATTTTACTCAATTTCTTAGAACAGTCAAGGAAACAAAACTAATTTGTGTCTGTTCTGTGTAGTTTACCCAGGCTAATGCAGCCTGGTGTAATTTATTATCATTGGTGTGATATGGAGAAACAAAAACACCCCTTTTGGTTGGTTTAGAAACACATGCCTATTTCACCCCAGACTTGGGAGATTCACTTTCCATATGTACTTTCACATCTCCCTCTCCAGCATGCCCAGCCACGCATTCTTCTCTGTGTATTTTGCTGTATATTGTTTTGATTATTTATCTGCATAATCCACCTGTATATGTGTCCTATCATTTAGCCTTCGTTTTTTGTAATATCTGGGTCATGCCAACATTGGTAGTGTCATCATTTCCTTTTTCATTACCTGAAACTCTTAGAAACCATGTTGATAATATTCACAATTTTAAACATTAAACTAGCGCTGTCTTGATACAAAGCACAACAGTTAGTGTACAGAGAAAGTCAGAGGTGAACTGTTAACTCTTAACATTGACAGTGTATATTTGTTAAACTTAACTTGCATCACTCGGAGTGATGCAGTGATGAATGATCCATGATTGTGAACCACTTGTAAGTTAGTGGCCAGAGGAAAAAAGAGCAATTGCAGCAGGCAGATAATTTTGCTGTATCCATCAGATACTAAAACCAGTATTGCTTTTAGCCCTGTTGTTTTTTGGACTACCATATGAGTTTGTACTCCCCCTGCCAAACTTCTACACCCATTGCCAAAGACCAGAACATTTTCCATTACATGGAGGGGTTTCCCAAAATGGTTGGTCACTCTGTGGACAACTCTGATATCAGAGAGTGAGCTCTTAAAAGTGACACAAAGGAGGTTATACTTGGTCTGATAAAAATTTGGCAATCTCTGAAGTCCATTTTCTGGAGGAGTTATAAAATGTATGACTTGATAATATCAGAGTTGGAGGAAAGTAATCTCACAGGTTTTAATTGAGGTAACTAGGGCAGGTATAAGAAGGTAGGAAAGACTGACTTGGAGGCTATTGGAGTATTTCATGAATGAAGTTGTTGTTCAGTTGCCATGTCATGTCTGACTCTTTGTGACCCCATGGACTGCGGCATGCCAGGCTTCTCTGTCCCTCAGCATCTCCCGAAGTTTGCCCAAGTTCATGTCCACTGAACTGGTGCTGCCATCCAACCATCTCATCCTCTATCTTCCCCTTCTCCTGCCGTCAATCTCCCAGTATCAGGGTCTTTTCCAGTGAGTTGGCTGATCACATCAATGAATGAAGTGCATAAATTCAAATTACTGGAACTGGAGGTCATTGATAAGGATAGGACAAAGTTTAGTGAACACTGCAGGATCAATACTGACTCCCTATGGAGTCAATATTATGATTTAAAAGGAGTATTTGCCATTTGTAGAAAAGGAAAACATATAACTTTTAAAAGTTTGAATGAATGAATGATAGGAAAAGAAGTGGTGGAATAAAAGTTGTTTCTGCCCTGAGTGACAGAGCCCCAGTATGTCCTTACCTTGGAAAGAAGCTGTCTTTGTCCAATTCATGATCATGCACTATGAGAAACTTGCCAGTCTACCTAATGGTGAAACTACTTACTACTCAATCTTGCTCATCACTACTCTTCCAAATACATTAGTTTTCAAATGTACTAAAGGGAACCCATATGAACTAATATGAATAGGCTTGAGAGTCCACGTATCATTTAGAGAGTTTGATTGCTTCGTGGAGAAAGGCCATATTCTGTTTACCCTGTTGGCTCCACCTGAAGCTGTTTTAGTACAAGAAGAAAATTTTAAAATTAAAATAAAGACTTCTTATGGCTAGTCAGACATATTTTGAGGAAGTGATCAAAATACACCTGCATTGTAAAAAGATACCAGAGGAGATTTGAACAGAATGATCAAGGACAAAAATCCAGTGATCTGGAAGAACAAAAGGAGAACATGAAGAATTGGAATGAAATGCTAGACAAACCCTAGTGTGTGAAAACAGAAGTAACTTTTAGAAATGAAAGGCGTAGATGTAAGGGAAGCCATATTCGGAAGAGTAATAGGCGAAAACTCACTTGAACCAAGGGTCGACAGAGGATGAGATGGTTGGATGGCATCACCGGCTCAATGGACATGAGTTTAAGTAAACTCTGGCAGCTGGTGATGGACAGGGAGGCCTGGCATGCTGCAGTCCATGGGGTCACAGAGTCGGACACGACTGAGTGACTGAACTGAACTGAACCCTTGAACCAAAGAAAAACTCAAGTTATCAAAATGAAAGTACATCACAAGGATGGGGTAGAATAAATGTTTTATTGTTTATATAAATTTATATATATATATGTTGAATGTATAGATATATCTGGCTAAAATATCTGTACTCAGTTGGGGAAGAGAAAATGTTAACACCTTTCCAGTATAGAAGTGATGGTTTGCAAAGGAAAGAGCATCATGATGTCACTTGTGTACTTTTTCAGTTTTCCAGCTGAGTGCAGAGGGAAAGAGTCCTGACACTCATGGGAATTTGGTTTCCTAGAAATGGACCATCTTTTTTTTTTTTTTTTTTTGGTAATGTGTTTATCTCTCATGTTTATAATTGTATAAATACTGAAGTTACTGTGATTGCATGGAATGTGGTAAGCTTCCAGTCTTTCATATCGGAAAGCCAGGGTGCCCAAGTGGAAACCTAAATATTTCTGTAGGAAGTTTGCCTTTATTCATTATTTTTTTATTACAGCCTTTTTTGGTGAAGTGATTTATTTACATTTTTTTTTTTTAAGTTTCTGTCCTATTAATTGTCTTGATGCCTAACTGAGGGCATTCAGAACTGATAATCAGTAGGCTTTTCTGTTTAATGCTGGAGGAACAAGCTGCTTATGATGACCCAACAGAGACATGAGGAAGGTTTGTGAAAGGGGTGTATTCATCCCGCTCTAATCCTTGTTTTCAGAAAGACAGTGTCTTTAAGTGTTCTCTAATTAGTGAATAGATATGGTTGTAAATTCTTGTAGACACCTCTTTTGTAGGACAGAGATGGATGCCTGGCTTGTTTAAATCTTTGTTTTACATTTCTTTTAAGTGAAATTTTGATATTGAACATTTGACAATGGAGAATAGGAAAAGTAACTTTATACATATAATTATTCCTCTTTTATTAGTATGTTCCATTGTGATATTTCTTTTTTAACATCATCACAATTAGAAACTTGAATATCATATAAGATGATCACAGCAAAATAAAAGTAGGGTTTTCTGTTTTGTCTTCCTGCTTGGTTGTTTGCTTTGCTGATCTCTTTGTGTACATAAAATAATGTTTACTGCTATGAAATAAATTCTTTTTGAGTTTGGTAAAATTGCTTCTATTAGTCAACTAGGAAATGTAAGCGAGGGAACAAGACACTGATATTTAGGCATACCAAGAGGAAATATATTTCTTCAGTGAACTGAATATAAAACATGATCAGTGAAAACACCTGGAAATCAAAAAGAACAGATTTTAGTTATGCTTCTCCTTTTCAAAGAACTTAAGTACTTAGCTATTATTGTTAGTACTAGAGAAGTAAGTTGGCAGTGTCATTTGAAATATGATAAATAAAAGCCTGTCGAATGTCTGCTTCTACTTTTAGCACTTGTCTTGATTCCTTCTCCAGGAATTGCATCATGGAAACTACCATAGAATTAATGGGAGTCAAATATACAGCCTTACTTGTTGTAATGTATTCTCTATCACTGTGTAATGATAAAGCCATAGTTATTGAAACTACCAAAGTTATTGAAACAGGGGGATAGGAGCTTTTTGCCTTTATCACCTGTATTATTAATTGGAGATAATTACTGCAGAGCAGCTGGCTGTTGGTTTTAGGGAGCATCAATTGTTCTTCTCACCCAGCTGTTGGCTAATAAGGATAGTCAACACATCTGTTTCAACAGCTGGTAATTAACAAAAGCCTAATTGCTGCGACTCTTTTAACATCCAATCTGTGAAAAAGAAGGGATGTAGAGGAATATTATTTACTTTGTGCTTTGCGCTCTCTGAGACCAGTTTCTCTTTTTTCTCTCTCCCTCCACTTTTTTTCCCTTACTTTGAACACCACTGCCTTTGTATGAAGCATTGAATGGCAGGAGAACACAATATGGTAATCCAGAGCTTAACTTTTTCAGATCTTTGTTGGTGTTTCTTATTGCAACATTTCTTTGCTAACTTGCAAGATAAAATGGATCAAAAGCATTTTGAGTAGTTCCATACAACAGTTAAAATCCGCAGCAGCGTGTCCTAGGCTGTGTTGCTGTTGTCTGCAGCATCCAAAAGGAAACACGGAATTCTCTTTTCTTATGCTTTTCACATGCTTAAACACAACTACCAAATAATTCCACATTCATTTACAGAATTTTTGTTTAAATTCATGTTTATATTGATTAACACAAGTGAAGTCCGGTTTAGTGATTTCTCTTCCTTTGTTTTGTCATTTCTTAAAAACTTGAGTTGCTGTGTTTAATGCCTGTATGTTAACTTAAAGTATTTAAGAAAACTTTTAATTTACATATGAAATCTTACTTCATCTTTTTTTTTTTAATGTGTTTGGTCTTTTAAAACCTTTGCCTTTAATTCAGATAACTTCAGTTATTTCTTGTTGATTTTTAAGATGAACTGGAAATTTACTGGCTTACTGATAGAGATCTGAGTAAAATGGTTTCACAAATGAAAGACTTACAAATTAGCGTTTCTTTTATTTGAAAATTTTTAGTACTCTAATTGTGAACTATTTCAGTAAAAATATATTTCATATAACCTCGGTTATAAAGCTTTATATTTGTATTATCATTGTAACTTTTGCTAGTTATAGATTAATGTTTACATATTTTTAAATTTCCTTTTCTCATATCTTAAAATTTTCCATGTAAAATGTAGCTTGCTTACTTGTTTTCCTTTGTAAGAATATATTTTTCAGTTATGGCTGATTTTGTCAATAGGCTTTTCCATAGTCTTATGTTTTCTTTATAGTCTATATATGTGTAAACTTTGTGATGAATAAAGGTTTTATTTTTAATAATTAGAGATTACATAATCATGCTAATTCTCCTTTTAACTTAAGGTTAATCTGATAGACAGTGATTACGATACTTATTTGAGTATCAGAAAATTCCTTAGCTAAAATGTTACTCAAGTTCACTTGGTTAAACTCACTTCACTAACTTTTCAGTTGGCAGTATTTCTATGCAGCCAGGGCTTTAATTGTCGTTAGGTATGTTGGAAGGTATAGAAGAAATTCTATCCAAGTGCTTGCCATGGACTGAATTGCAGATTGCATAATTTCAAAATTTTTTGCTGGCAAGACAAGTTTAAGTTTAGTTCAACAGGTGTTCAGATGGTGAAGTGTATTATAGACATAGTGAAAAAACATAAATGATCCTGAACAAACAAACAAAATACTGCTGACTAAAATTCTAACTAAATAGAAGAACAGCAGCATGTAGAAAAGTGTTTACGACTCATCTGTAAAGGAGGAGAATGCTGTCATTTTGGGAAATGTTTGCTTCTTGAGTTTAAATAAGAATTTAATTTTCTCTGTGTGCTCATGTTCTTAGGTAGTACCAGAGAGAGCAAGCTTAGTGAAAGGAATGTATCATGCCATGAAAAAGGAGAATGGACATTTTGGAGGGAACTCACATTCCAGCTGATGCTTTAAGTGTTTTCTTGCATATAGGTTTTTTCCCAGAGAAAATAACCTCAAGAACAAGTGGTGTGATAGACAGGAAATCAATAATTTAATGGATATTCTCTGAAGACTGTGACTACTGCTTGATTAACCTGTTTTCTAGACATTAAAAAAAAGCAAATCTCATTTAATGATGAATAAATTTCTTAGTGAAGCCAGTGAAGTGGTCAGTGGTTTTGTACGTATCAGTATAAATGACTTTCAGAGGTATGGTCAGGAAGTCCTGGGAGCCAGACATCTAATGGGATCTAACTAGCAACAAATTTAAGGTCAAGGTAGTATCTTCTGAGATAAGAGTTCATTCAGTGGAAAAGATAGAACCTCCACAGTCTGAATTAATGGACAAATGCTTCAAAATAAATATGTTGAATTACTTGTGGCTTTAAAATTGAATAATTCATACACTAAAATTAAAAATACAAAAAAAAAACTTTAAAATAAATGATAGTGAACAGAAAAAGAGAGAAATTGGAGTAAACTGTGTTGTCTTTATTGTCATCCCAATCAGATATAATGGCTCCTTTAAAGTTGGAGAAGAAGTTGGCAAAGTAGCTAATACATAAACTCAGAATTGTTTATTGAATAAAGTGAAAGTGAAGTCGCTCAGTCATGTCCGACTCTTTGCCACTCCATGGACTGTAGCCTACCAGGCTCCTCCATCCATGGGATTTTCCAGGCAATAGTACTGGAGTAGGTTGCCATTTCCTTCTCCAGGGGATCTTCCTGACCCAGGGATTGAACCCAGGTCTCCCGCATTGTAGACAGAAGCTTTACCATCTGAGCCACCCGGGAAGTCCCAGGTTATTGAATAAGTAGTTAAGAATTCTGTACTCAAATTCTGGTTCTGACACTAACTTTTATTTATAACCTTAAAAACAGAGAGTTTTAGTAAATAATTGCCTAACAACCAGTTCTTCCACCCCAAGGAATTTTTTTCCGAAAGGATTCACATTGTTAAGTGTAGTTAGGGGGAATGTTTCAATTTCTGCTTTTCAACATTTTATCAATTAAATAATTATTTATATATACTTTCCCTTTAAAATAAGTGAGACTATGATAACTTCTATTTGTTTAATTAGAATATGTGGCAGTTATTGGAGATCAGACATGACAAGCTTATGACACAATTTATCACTCAACTGAACCATGCTAGCTGCTATAGTGATTCTGACCATTAATCTGTTATAAGTAGCTTTCATTCTTATAGTGTGTTTATTGTAGAACGGAGAAGCTGTTGTTTTTAAACAGAAAGCAAAAAAAGATACTAATGATGTTACGCTAGTTAATACACAGCTTAAAAGTGATAATGGAAATACTGTTAGGATGACATGTTCAAAATTTTACTTTATGTTTCAGGTATTTGAACTTTAGACTAGACCTCCACACAGCAGGGTATTCACAGAGAAGGGCTTGCACGTGGTGACCTGAAACCTTCTCTTATATCTTTTCTAATCAAAAACAATTCAAAAAAATTATTAAATTATTGAAATAATTAAGTCTAGTTAATGTACCAAATCTGAGAATTCCAAACATTAAATTATAAAAATAGTTTGGTCTATTTTTGATGGCATAATACATGTTAAATTTTAGTATAGGCGTTTTCTTCTTGAAGTGTAACAAAAACATACTGTGGGGACCCTTCTGCTGCCAGCCTGTTAGGTCCTAGACAAAATCTAATTCATGCATTGCTAGACTCATAAAAAATAGAGGAAATTTTCCAAAGATTTTATTTTACCAAAAAACTGAGGGTTGAGCCAGAAATATTCCCCTCTCCAAAAGGAGGCAAATCAATGGTCCCCAGAAGAACCAGGGGCAGACATCTATAGAAGTACTTTGATCTTCACCTGGGATCCCCATCTGAGCCAGAAACGATGTTAATCCAGGCTTCTTGAAATTTATCTAAGAATTGTCTCCTCTGACTCCCTAATGAAACAGACACAAGTTCTCCTCAGAGAAAGATATCGCCAATTAAGTCCAACATAATTCCCATAAATTACTATCTGGAAAATATGAATTCACAACTAACTTGATTTAGTCATTTTCAGCCTTGTATTAAAGAAACTTCCAAGAGCTGGAATAGGATGCATAACTAAGTAGAAGGAATGTGATTCTGTAAGGAACTTCCCAAGGAGGAAGGAATGAAACAAAAAAAGTGACAAATATAAATATACATTTACTCAAGAAAATAATATTAGTAACGTTTTGGGGTAATTAAACCTAACTAAGGTGAATTATAATAAATTTTAAAAACAGTAATAAATAAATTGGAGTGAAAGTAAAAAGGGTTAAGGGGTTATAGGTCCTCTAATTGTCAAGGAGGGTTAATGTTATATTTATGCTAAATCAAGTTGAATCTTGTAATTTCTGGGATAATCATTAAAAGAATGTGAAGGAATTATTGCATTAAATGAAGAGGGGGAAATGGGATAATAGAAGAACCGAAAATATAACAAGAAAAGATGATTTTAAAAGAAAAATGTAGCAGAGCTAACAGGCCAAATAGAAAGTACAAGATAAGAATATATGAAAGTGTTAATTGCTCAGTTGTGTCCGACTCTTTGCAATCCCATGAACGTAGCCCGCCAAGCTCCTCTGTCCATGGGATTCTCCAGACAAGAATACTGAAATGGGATGCCATTCCCTTTTCCAGGAGATCTTCCTGACCCAGGGATCAAACCTCTGTCTCCCTTTTTGCAGACAGATTCTTTATGATCTGAGCCACCGGGAAATAAGAATATATACCTAAGCCCAAATCTAGTGGTAATTACATTAACTGTAAAGAGATCAAATGTCCTAGTTAAAAGACAAAAGATTTTTATTCTGAAAAAAATCCAGGCAAGTGCTTCTCAGATAGTGAGTTTTTTACAAGTAAGAGATTTGTGGCAACCCTTTGTCAAGCAAGTCTTCAGTACAGTTTTTCCAACAACATTTGTTCACTGTGTGTCTCTGTGTCACATTTTAATAATTCTCACTATTTCAAACCTTTTCATTTTATTTATTATGGTTATCTGTGATCAGGGATCTCTGATGGTACTATTACAAAAGGATTACGACTCACTAAAGGTTCATATGATGATTAGCATTTTTTAACAATAAAGTATTTTTAATTAAGATAAGCACATTGATTTTATAGACATAATACTATTGCACACTTAATAAACTACAGTATAGTATAAACATAACATGTATGTTCTGGGAAGCTAAAAAATTCATGTCACTCATTTCATTGTAGTCTTCACTTTATTCCAGTGGTCTGGAACTGAGCTTGCAATATCTCTGAGTTCTTCCTTTATGCTGTTTGCAGTAGTCACATCTAAACCTAGGCATGTAAAAAAGATTGACATTAACAGGATATAAAAAAGATATGCCATGCAAACACTAATAAAAAGAATGCTATTTAAAAAAAAGAATGCTATTAAAACTCTCTTGACATCAGGGGAAATAGAATTTAAAGCTGCAGGGTTTTTCATTTGTTTTGCTTTGTATACAATAGGTGACATCATAGCTCACTGACAAGGTGGTTTCCTGTCACAACGCACTGTTCCTATGCCAGCACGTGGTTACCACACAACCATTAACTCCTTTTTTCCTTCCTATCGTTATGTGTCCTGGCAAATCTGTTCTAGAAGAGTGTGAATTTCAAGTGTTTTGTTTCATCGCACCCCAAAACATGTTCCTCTAGACAGAGCACATTTTCTTTCTTCATTTCCCCAGGTATCTGACAGCATTAGCCAAAAGTTTATAAAGACCAAGAAATATTTTAGGTTCTATGTATCTGACTCTCCAGATACATAGTTGGCAAACAATGGCCTTTGGACAGGCTCCTTATTTTTGTAAATAAAGTTTTTTTTTTTTAATACAGCCATGCTTGTTCATTTATATATTGTCTATGGCTGCTTTCACTCTCCAACAATAATTGAGTAGTTGCAACACAATCTTTACAACTCACATTTTTAAAATATTTAAGAACTCTAGTTCTTAACAACCATTCTTTAGATGGCCACATGTCTTGAACTTGTACTTGAAGCCCGATTCCTTCTCACCATATTGACCTGTTACTTTATACAATGCTATTCCTTACTGACGTAGTTCTTTCCACAGTAACTTCACATCAAAAGTTCAGCAGTTTCTGTTGTGCAGTTTATATACTTATTCACGTTGATATGGCTATATTGTATGGGAATTTATTTTATCATTGTATCATAATCCTGTGAAATGTGATATTATGCTTATTTTACCAAAAAGAAAATAGAGGTCCACAGGCTCTAACTTACTCATTCATAGAACTAATTGCTGGAAGTGAAACCCAAGTTTATTCTTACTCAATGTGCTGTGCTGTCTTCGTGGTGTACTTCTCTCTACCCTTCCTTTCTCTGCTTCGTGGTTTCTCCTCACTGCTCATAGATCACTCTCTGCCTGTGTATATTTTTATTTCTGCTTCCATTTCAATTCACAGATCACTAGACAGTGCATTGCAACTGCTTTTGAGTCTAGATGCTGATCATTCTTGGTCTAAGAAATTTGACATGAGGACAAAAGGTAACCTCTGAGGAATAACCTTTCAAAGAGCAATGCACTCCAGTAATATACTGCTGTAATCCCAGTCTTCTTATCAAGGGGCGATGTAATTAAAATCAGTCATTTGTATCTTTCTAATCTAGTAGCTTCTAATTTTTTAGATATCCTTTTGCAGTGTTACTTTACAAGCTTCTTAATAAGCTTCTGAGATTAAAGTGTCAAATACTAGAATGGTTATACTCATATTGTTTGAGCAATTGTGCAATCAGACATATTGTTTGAAAATCTCTAATTAGGTACCTTACAGATATGTTTAATAACATAGCACAGTCCATATATTTGTGCTTAGTCTAAAATACTTATATTAAAACAGTTAACATATATATTAATTGCTTGTTAAAAATAAGCATTATTTTCTGGATAGTTTTATGCTAGTTCAAACTTCTAATCAGCTATGAAACCTTAAACAGTTCCCAAATGTTTCTCTAAACATATTGTATAATGTTAGCAACAATTTCCTCACCTATAAAAGCAGAGGACTCTATTACCTCTGAAATCCTTTTCAGGATTTGGTTCTATGATTTGATTTGTACTGTATGGTTCTTTCTTTAGTAGATATCATACATAAGATCAGATGCCTCTGTTCCCCATTTATGGAGATTTCCATTTTATGATCTTGGAGTTACCAAAGAAAGGTTTAACTGTATCAGACTATTACTATTAAAAACACATTCAAAACCAAACATAACAAGATTTTGAAGTAAGATAAAAGTGGTTTCTCCACAATATCCATACAAATAGTGTTCACTGATGTGAATAGTGTAGTCTTTTCTTTGTGATTCTACATTAGTAGATAAAACTCTAAGGAAGTAATGTAGTTAATTTCTGAAGAGTAGCATTAATAGTATAGTTGGTTGTCCTGTTTAGATGGTATTGCTCAAGATAGATATAGTTTAAGAATAATGAGATAATTATAAGGTTAACCTAACTAATTAACCAGCATGTTTTTAGTCACTTAAGGTAAATAAGTTCTGGAGAAGTGTTAATGTGCAGAATAGTAACAATACTGTATTATATATTTGAAAGTTGCTAGGAGAGTAAATCTTAAAACTTCTCATCACAGAAAAAAAAAATGTGATCATGTGAGGTGATGGATGTTAACTTACTGTGGTATTTATTGTGCAGTATGTATATATATTTCTTTGAGCCCCTTTCCCTAATAGTTCAATTGGTAAAAAATCTGCCTGCAGTGCAGGAGACCCGGGTTTGATTCCTGGGTTGAAAAGATACCCTGGAGAAGGAAATGGCAACCCACTCCAGTATTCTTGCCTGGAGAATCCCATGGGCAGAGTAGCCTGGCAGGCTATAGTCCATGGAGTCGCAAGAGTTGGACACAACTTAGCGACTAAACCACCCTGTATATATATATATATAATCATTATGTTGTACACCTAAAATTAATATAATGTTACATGTCAGTTATAGCTTTAAAACCTGGAAACAAAGAGAAAAGATAACCCACACACAGCCCAGAATGTTTGTATGTTGAGGTTTAATGGAGAAATATGTATTTTGTTCCAAATAGGCTTGAATATGTGCTTCAGTTCTATCAGTCACTAGCTCTGTTATATTTACAAGTTGATTAATGTTCATGGACCTCAGTTTAATCATCTGTAAAATAGGGATACTGGGAATTACCTCACTGATTTGTGAATATAGTTGTTGTTGTTCAGTCGCTAAGTCATGTCTGACTCTGCGACCCCATGGACTGCAGCACACCAGGTTTCCCTATCCTTCATTCACTCCTGGAGCTTGCTCAAACTCATGTCCATTGAGTCAGTGATGCCATCCAAACATCTCATCTTCTTTTACCCACTTCTCCTCTTGCCCTTTATCTTTCCCACCATCAGGGTCTTTTCCAATGAGTCGGCTCTTCACATCAGGTGGCCAAAGTATTGCAGCTTCAGCTTCAGCATCAGTCCTTACAATGAATATTCGGGGTTGATGTCCTTTAGAATTGACTGGTTTGATCTCCTTGCAGTCCAGGGACTCTCAAGAGAATCTTCTCGAGAACCACAATTCAAAAGCCTCAGTTTGGCACTCAGTCTTCTTTATGGTCCACCTCTCACATCTGTACCTGACTACTGGACAAACCATAGCTTTGACTATACCAACCTTTGTCAGCAAAGTGATGTCTCTGCTTTTTTAATACGCTGTCTAGGTTTGTAATAGTTTTTCTTCCACGGAGCAAGCATCTTTTAATTTCATGGCCACAGTCACTGTCCACAGTGATTTTGGAGCCCAAGAAAATGAAATCTGTCACCGTTTCCACTTTTTCCCCATCTATTTGCCATGAAGTAATGGGACCAGATATCATGGTCTTAGTTTTTTGAATGTTTAATTTTAAGCCAGCTTTTTCACTCTCCTCTTTCACTTTCATCACGAGGCTCTTTAGTTCCTCTTTGCTTTCTTCCATTAGAGTGGTATCATATGCCTATCTGAGGTTGTTGATATTTCTCCTGGTAATCTTGATTCCAGCTTGTGCTTCATCCGGCCTGGCATTTCAAATACTCAGTACAATGTCCAACCCACAGAAGGCATTCAACAAATGACATTGCTATTGTGGTAAACCACAGATGGTTTTTGTTTAGTTTTTTATTGAAATCTAGTTGATTTACAATGTTCTGGTAAATTCTGCTGTGTAGCAAAATGATTTACATATACATATATATGAAGCGACTTAGCATGCATGCATGCCTTGAAGAAGGAAATGGCAACCCACTCCAGTGTTCTTGCCTGGAGAATCCCAGGACGGAGGAGCCTGGTGGGCTGCCGTCTATGGGGTCGCACAGAGTCGGACATGACTGAAGCGACTTAGCAGCATACACACACACACACACACACACACACACACACACACACACACACACACACTCACAAACACATTCTTTTTTATATTCAGTACATTGAATATAATTCTCTGTGCTATACAGTAGGACCTTGTTGTTTATTGACTCTGTATATTCAGTAGTTTGCATCTGCTAACCCGAAACTCCCACTCAGTCCATCCCCTACACACCCCCCACTTGGCAACCACAAGCCTATTTTCTATGTCTGAGTCTGTTTCTGTTACACAGATAAGTTTGTTTATGTCATATTACAGGTTCCACATATAAGTGATACGGTTTTATGGTATTTGTCTTTCTCTTTCTGATTTACTTTACTTAATGTGATCATCTCTAGTTCCATCCATGTTGCTACAAATGGCATTATTTTGTTCTGTTTTATGACTGAATAGTATTGCATTGTATTATACATATGTGTCACATCTTTGCTTTTATTCATCTGTTGATGGACGTTTAGGTTTCCATGTTTTGCCTATTGTGAATAGTGCTGCTTTGAATGTGTGTCTTTTTGAATTATAGTTTTATCTGGGTATATGCCCAGGAGTGGGATTGCTGGATCATATGGCAACTCTAAAAACTCTTTTAGTTTTTAGAGGAATCTCCATATTGTTGTCCATAATGGTTGGACCAGTTTACATTCCCACCAACAGTGTAGGAGGATTTCCTTTTCTCTACACCCTCTCCAGTATTTGTTATATGTAGACTTTTTAATGGTGGTCCATCTGACCTATGTGAGGTGATAGCTCATTGTGGTTTTGATTTGCATTTCTCTGATAATCTAGCGATTTTGAGCATCTTTTCATATGCCTATTGGTCATCTATATGTCTTCTTTGGAGAAATGCCTATTTATTTCTGCCCATTTTTTGATTGAATTGATTGGGGTTTTTTTGTTGTTGAGTTGTATGAGTTATTTGTGTATTTTGAAAATGAATCCTTTGTCAGTTACATTGTTTGCAAATATTTTCTCCCATTCTGTCAGTTGTATTTTCACTTTGCTTAGGGTTTCCTTTGCTGAAGCACAGATGTTTTTAAGTTTTATCAATTTAGGCAGCATGTTTGGCAGTTTCTTTATAATGTATATAACTTAATAGAGTACATAACTTTTAAAGTATATAAACACACACACTTATCATGGGACCCAGCAATTCCACTCCATGGTGTTTACCTAAGTAAGAGAAATGAAAGCATATTTCCACAAAATTATCTATAAACAAATGTTTATAGCAGCTTTATTGAAACTACCAAAAACTGGAAACAATCCAACTGTCCATCAACTGGTGAATGAATATACAGATTATAGTATATCCATGCAGTGGGGTACTGCTTAGTGATACAAAGAAATGAACTACTAATCCATATAATAATATGAATGAATCTTTAAAAGCATTAAGTAAAAGAAGCCAAATTCAAAAGGCTGTCGACTATATAATATTTATATGATGTTCTAGAAATGGGAAGACTGTAGCAGTAAAAATAAAAATCGCATCACTGGTTGCCAGGAGCTACATGTAAAGAAAGGACATTGATTGCAGTGTTGCACAAGGGAACATTTTGGGATAATGAAAATATTCTGTGTCTTGATTGTCATTGCTATTACATAACTATATAAACTTGTGAAAATTTATACAACTGTACACCAAAAAATGGGTGAATTTTTACTTTGCCTCAATTATAACTCAATAAGCCTACCTAAACAATTCATGTATGTATATATTTATATATGTTATGAATGTTTTACTTCAATAAAATTTTTACCTGAAAATGTAAGTTTAAAAAATGTTATACTTGTGTACAATGTTTGTCTAAATCTATGACCATATAATTGTCCCTTGTCATCCAGCGGATAACAAGGATTGTTATCAATCCAATTGTATACCAATACCAATACCAAGGATTGTATACCAATCCAGAGGATTGGTTCTAGGACCCCCACAGATATCAAAATCTTCAGTGTTCAAGTTCCTTAATTGGCCTTCCAGTATCTGTATATATGGAACCTGTGGATGGGGAGGGCTAGCAATACTTAGAAATTTTGACTCACTATATGCTGTGCTCAAAAATATATTTTAAAGTATATGTTCACAATGTGTGAAGGTAATTATTAGCAATTGTCTGTGAATGTATAGAGTATCATTTATATAAAGCTTGTCATTGTGGTGTTCAGTCGCTAAGTTGTATCTGACTCTTTGTGACCCCATGGACTGTATCAGGCCAGGCTTCACTGTCTTCCACTATCTCCCAGAGTTCTGTAAAGTTTAGAAATGTATAAACAATCAAATATGTTATCTGTAAGTACATAACTATATTGTAAAACTATAAAATAGTCTTGAAAATGATGAACCCAAGTTCATGGAAATGTTTCCCCTTGGGGTTGGAGGGAAGGAAGGAAATGTGATTAGTGAGTGCAACACTTGGGTTGGGATAAAAGATTCCTTTTTTAATAGAAAGCAAAATAGCAAAACTTCTTTTAAATCTAAAAGTTTTCAATAGTGTGTAAAGAATACTATCAGTATTGTAAATAGTTTTATTTGGTTGTAAATATATATATATATATATGCTTGTATATATATTTCTAGAAGGATATACAACAAACAGGTAACTTGAACTCTCAGGACGTTTGTAGTTTGAAGATTGGGTTGGGAGATTGACAAGTAATTACCAGAAATACGGGAAATATGATGGCAGAGAAACAGTAAAAATATCTTGTTTGCTAATATTTATTGTTTTTGAGGTTAAATATATTTTTGACTTGCAATGTGATGGAAAGAATCAACATGACTGAGCGACTAACGCTTTCACTTTTCTTTCAATAATGAAACTAGGAAATGCAATAGGTATAAACAGCACATGTAAATTAATTAAATTTTCTTGCATTGCTTGCATTCTTTGTGACCCCATGGACTGTAGCCCACCAGGCTGCTCTGTCCATGGAATTCTCCAGACAAGAATACTGGAGTGGGTAGCCATTCCCTTCTCCAGGGGATCTTCCCAACCCAGGGATCGAACCCAGGTCTCCTTCATTGCAGGCAGATTCTTTACCTTCTGAGCCACCAGGGACATTACATTGCATATATCATAAATCCAACTCAAAGTAGCCTATGCAAAAAAAAAAACAAACTCGTGTGTCCAAGAAATGAATCTGGAACTGTCTGGTGTACAGGGATCCAGGATACAAATGATGTCATCAAGGTTCAATTTTCTTCTGGGGTTATCAGGATGGACTACTCTGTTTGAACAATCTAGACCATATGGGGACGCCCCCAGCGGTCCAGTGGCTGGGACTCCACATGCCCAATGCAGGGGACCTGGGTTCAATCTCTGGTCAGGAACTGGATCCCACATCCTGCAACTAGGAGTTTGCATGCCACAGCTAAAACATCCTGTGTGCCAAAGCTTAAAAAAAAAAAAAAAGATCCTGCATGTTGCAATGGAGGTCAAAGATCCCATGTGCTGCAACTAAGACCGGCACAACTAAATAAATAAATATTTTTTTTTTAATTCTAGATGATATATACTTGAGCACCTGAGGTAGTGGGGAAGGAAGTTTATCCTAGCCACCAAACAGGATCACTGTGCCATAGGGTAACAGTATTTACCCACCCCTAAAAAAAGTTGACCAGATAAATGTGTATCTGATAAAGTAGCGGAAGGAGCTTGTAAGGCCAGAAGGTTTATAATAGCTTTGAACATAGTCTCCAGTGCCTAGATATAAGATTAGGCATTAGAAGTAATAAATCAAATGGGTTGCTATGAAGCAACACCAAATCTTCATGGTGAACCGAGTGTAGGAAGAGGAATGAAATGTTCATTTTTACCCAAAGCAGGGGAATTTTAGTACAGTTCTCACATGCCATTTTCATTGCAGACATTTTTTAGGCATAATCTTTGTTATGGCTTTTTCCTGCTACAACATTGCTGGTTTTGTTTTTGGCTTTGTGTTTGGGTTTGTTTGCTTTTTGGTTTTCTGCAGAAGTACCAGGTACAAAAGCTTAAAAATAATCATCTCAGGTTCTTAACATTGTCCCATGGTTATTTATCAAATTATCAATTACCTGTCAAATAGTTGGTAGTTCTTAAATTCCATGCAACAGGATGTCTGATGTTTTGTAAGTTGAATGTGAAATATTTTGGGGGCAATTCTTTTTGGTTTCTTATTAATCACAGTGGGTATTCAGTCATGCAAGTTACCCTTTCAGTTAATTTTATAGTATACTCAAAATTAGCAAAGCTGTTAATTATTGGCATCAAGAACCAGCTTTAAATGCTTTTTTAAAAATAATCTTTGAGACTATTTCATCCATAATTCTAGAATATGACATGTTAAAGCAAGCACTTGAACATCTTAAATTTAATTAAAAGTAACACTTTGTTAGGATTTGCTAGTGCAGATAGCTAATTAATTTGGTGCTTAATTTTTTATATAAAAATTTAAACTGCTATTTTTTTATAATTCCACATTATTAAAATAGAAAAGTGGCACTGTTTAATGTTTATTACACTCATTAATTTTCCTATGATCAGATTTCACAATTTATCTTATGACTTCATTCTTATGCGAGAAAATAATTTCAGTGAAATCATGAGTTCAGCAAAATTAAGCAATTTCATTCAACCTCCAACTTTTGATTACTTTTTAATTATTACCTTTAGTGCAGTTTGTGACGTGTATGATAACAGTTTGCTTCATGTTATCTATCAAACACATTTAAAGCAAGAGACAGCCTTTTCATGCAAATTAAACTTTAAATAAGCAAAATTAAAGTCTGACTTACCAGTACCATACTATATTTATTTATTTATTTTTTCATTTATTTTTATTAGTTGGAGGCTAATTACTTTACAATATTGTAGTGGTTTTTGCCATACATTGACATGAATCAGCCATGGATTTACATGTGTTCCCCATCCTCATCCCCCCTCCCACCTCCCTCCCCATCCCATCTCTTTGGGTCTTCCCAGTGCACCAGCCCTGAGCACTTGTCTCATGCATCCAACCTGGGATGGTGATCTCTTTCACCCTTGATAGTATACTTGTTTCAATGCTATTCTCTCCGATCATCCCACCCTCGCCTTCTCCCACAGAGTCCAAAAGTCTGTTCTATACATCTGTGTCTCTTTTTCTGTCTTGCATATAGGGTTATCATTACCATCTTTCTAAATTCCGTATATATGTGTTAGTATACTGTATTGGTGTTTATCTTTCTGGCTTACTTCACTCTGTATAATGGGCTCCAGTTTCATCCATCTCATTAGAACTGGTTCAAATGTATTCTTTTTAATGGATGAGTAATATTCCATGGTGTATATGTACCACAGCTTCCTTATCCATTCGTCTGCTGATGGGCATCTAGGTTGCTTCCATGTCCTGGCTATTATAAACAGTGCTGCAATGAACACGTGTCTCTTTCAGTTCTAGTTTCCTCAGTGTGTATGCCCAGGAGCAGGATTGCTGGGTCATATGGCAGTTCTATTTCCAGTTTTTTAAGAAATCTCCACATTGTTCTCCATAGTGGCTGTACTAGTTTGCATTCCCACCAACAGTGTAAGAGGGTTCCCTTTTCTCCACACCCTCTCCAGCATTTATTGCTTGTAGACTTTTGGATAGCAGCCATCCTGACTGGTGTGTAATGGTACCTCATTGTGGTTTTGATTTGCATTTCTCTGATAATGAGTGATGTTGAGCATCTTTTCATGTGTTTGTTAGCCATCTGTATGTCTTCTTTGGAGAAATGTCTGTTTAGATCTTTGGCCCATTTTTTGATTGGGTCATTATTTTTCTGCAGTACCATACTTTAAAAGGTGGGTTGATAACTTTCTTTGACTCTGCTGGAAATTTTGGGAATGATGTTTGGAAGGTACAGTTTTTTTAAAGTTACTATTGAACTCTTGAAAAACTGATTAAGACTCTTTAAAATTTGAACACTATAAGCCAAGATGAACAATAACAAGCCTTGAGTAAAATATCTCCAACATTCAAAATTACTGCCATTCTCCCTTTAGAGATTTTTTTTTTCCTGCAGAAAAGGAATTGAAGAGGTTAAATCATATCTGTAAAAATCAGGTTGTAGTGTTGTGCAATTTTTTTCATGTTAAATATCAAAGATGGCTTAACATATTTAGAATTTTCTGAGTTTCTATTAATAAAGTTAAAAGAAAATCTAGCGATCAGGCAGTGGAGCCACATAAAATTTATATGTGAAACACCCATTGTGCTTATCTCTACTCTAGATAATGCTCTGAACCCATGTTCCACATTCTGAATTCTGTGTGTAAAGTTAAACATTGCAGAAAGGCATATATCTGATGATACAGATGAATAAGATTGAAGTTTAGAAATGAGCAAAGTTGGTAAATTAAATATGTTCATGTCTTTAATATTTCTGTTATTAATATAATTGAATTATTTTGTGGGAAATTATGAACCACTACTAAAAATACTGATGGGTTTTTTAAACTCCCAGAAATTAAAGACTTCTATTCATACTATAGTAGTATATTTAAAGGTACCAAACTGCTATTTAATTTCTTAAAATGTTAATTACTTGCAGGCAAAGTTGTTAGCTATGCAACAAGCCAGAGAAACCGCAGTTCAGCAGTACAAAAAACTGGAAGAAGAAATCCAGACACTTCGAGTTTACTATAGGTAAAATTCTTTTTATCCTGGGCATAAATAAATGTTAGTTTGGAAAATGTTTCTACCCAATTTTATAGTGGTGAATGAGGAAATACCTCAATGAAATTAAACATTATACACTTAAGACATTTTTGTAATTTTAAAATGATTCAGGCATAAAATATTTATTATTCTATTTGTTTCTTTCTGGTATTTGGTAAAGTTTAAGTTGAGACTCCCATTTTAAAACTCTTAACCAGTTGTCTAAATGGAGGCTGCTTAGCTCTTAAACTATTTGCTCATCTAAATGGCACCTCTGAAATGAAGGAATATATTTTTAAAATAATACATGAATAGTAGTAATAACAGCCTTTCAACTATCACAGTATGAGAAGTTTCTAAAGGAATTCCACTAAAGGATTTTTAAGACTAATTTAATTTATGCTCCAAGATTAGTTGTGAAATTAATTCAGTAGGTCACACTGGCATGTTTTAATGAATGGAGATAGAATAGAAAATGTCAAGAGTGCAGTAAGGGTAAATATTGTTTTGTGACATTTTTGTTTCAGTTTTGTGTTGTGTGTGAGAGAGAAGATTGTGTCTTGGGCTACATGTAAAATATATATTTTCACGATGGATCATAGTTTTTTTTATAAAAGGTTTGAAAATGATGTACAAGGCACTGCATATTTTTAAATGCTTAACAAAATTAAAAAACGTCAAGTCTGAAATGGCAGAATTCACTAACTAGAACTGTCGGTTATTGAAAGTTTTTTTTAAATTTTGATCCCCTTCTCAAAATAATGTTCAGTGCATAAAATTCAATTAAATCAAAATCGGTTTTATTGAAATAAAATTATGAAGGTATGACATCGTGATATATTAATGCACTAATACATTAAATAACTATCAAACAGCAAGTCTATTAAAAACTCTAATTTCAAAGTAGTGATAACTATAAATAATATTTTTGAAATGTGACCTGAAAATGTGGTTTCTATGGGCACAAAGTCTCAAGAACCACTAATACTACTACTGAAGATTGTTGCCTGTGTTCATAATTGTAAGAAATACTGTATTTACATGAGAGTGAAAAATAAAGATGAAAATTTTTTCCCATCCTCATGTTAAGAATCCATGCTTTGAAGCAATGTTATTTGATACAAATCCTAATTGGTTATTGTTATGGGTTGAATTGCGTCCCTCACGAAAATATATTGAAGTCTTAACCCCTCGTGCCTCAGAGTGTGCTCTTATTGGGGTCTAAATAAGGTCTTTAACAGAGCTAATCAAGTTAAAATGAGATCATTAGCATGGGCTCTAACCCATTATGACTGAAGTTTTTATAAAAAGTAGAAAGTTAGCCACAGAGACTCAGGCATAGAGGGAAGATTATGTGAAGACCTGGGGCAAAGACAGCCTTGTGCCTGGGGAGATGTAAAATATCTACAAGCACGTGAATACCAAGGATTGGCGCAAACACCAAAAGCTAAAAGAGGCACCAGGAGGATTCTCCCTAACAGCCTTCATGGAAGACACAGTCCAGCTGAAACCGTGACTTTGGACTTGTAGCCTCCAGAACTGTGAGATAATAAATCTCTGTTGTTCTAACCCCCCTAGTTTGGGTACTTTGCTACAGCAGCTCAGGAAACTAACACAGTTACCGAATTTCAAGTATGTTTGGTTGATGACTGACCATGGGGAAATCATTTGCTTGCAATTAGAATCAGTAGGTATGTGGGCAAGCAGAACCCTGGTAGTAGTTGAGGATGTCCAGTCCTTTTTTTTTTAAGAGCATGAATATAACAGTCTTTCCTCCCAGGTGGAGCTAGTGGTAAAGAACCTGCCTGCCAATGCAAGAGACATAAGAGATGCCGGTTCCATCCCGGGTCGGGAAGATTACCCTGGAGGAGGAAATGGCAAACCACTCCAGTACTCTTGCCTGTAGAGTCCCCATGGACAGAAGGGCCTGGCAGGCTACAGTCCATAGGGTCACAGAGTTGGGCACAAGTGAAGCGACTTAGCACACACATACATTTTACACTAGTGGATTCTCAGCTGTAATTATGCAATAGAATCATTTGAGTAGCCTCTAAAAATCCCAATCCCCGTCTGATCCCAGACTGATTACTTCAGAGTCACTTGGAGTAAGACTCTGCTTTGGCTTGTTTAAAGCTCCTTAGAAATTCCCTTGTGCAGCCAAGTTTGAAGCCTGCCAGTTAAGATGCACACTTCAGTTAGCTGCATTAAGTTAGGGTTACTTCTTGGGAGAATAACAGAAGTCTTTATTAAGACTGATTAATACTGTGTGGTTTATGCTTAGACCTTGGCTGTTGTGGTATGGTATGTAGTCATTCACCCCATTGATAGGGAGATTTTATGGCACCTTCTCCTGCCTTGAGACAGGTCAGCAGGTGTTCTGTCCTTAAAGGGACAGTGTCCAAGAATGCTGAGGGTGATGTGCTAATCTTGCATAAGTTGACCTTACTTACTGAAAAACAAACCTTGATACTCCTTCTCTTTGCTGAATTGCAGAGGATTATTGAAAGATTTTTGAAAATTACGTGGATTAAACATTTATCTTTCAAAGACTTTTTAAAATCTACATGAATCTAGCAGAGCTAAGTAACCTCCTTTAAATAGTTAACAATTATTGGCTCAAAGATAAGCTTCACAAAGGCCCCTCTCACTGCTACCTTTTTTTTTAATTGCTGATAATGTAGTAAAGCTACAGAGATTTGCAGTTAGACAGCCCTGCCTTGTGTAACCTTATATAAATGAACCTCTCCAAGAGGTTCATTTTATAAAATGAGAATTGTAGTACCTACCACATAGAGGTTTTGTGTTGTTATGGCCAGGCCACACAGCTTGGAGGATCTTAGTTCCCTGACCAGGGATCAAGCCCATGCCCTCATCAGTGAAAGCACAGAGTTCTAATCACTGGACCACCAGGGAATTTTCTAGAATTGTTTTAAGCAACCCTTCACACAGTGTTTGGCTGATTATTAGTGCTCAACCAATGTTAAATTTCTTTTTAAAACAAGAAGTCAGTGAGGTAAGAGTAGAATTAAAAACAATATCACTGAAGCCAAGGAAGGAGATTTTAATTAAAAAAATTTTTTTAAGTCAAATGTTTCTAAATAGTTAAGATTTGAGCAAAAAGTATCCCCTTTGTTTGAAACGAGGTAGCCATTATTGACATCTATAAGAGCAGTTTTAATAGAGTATTAGGTATAGAAGCCAATTTTTTTGTAGGTTCAAGAATGATTTGAGGGAGAGAAGAATAGTAGCTTGAACTATCAGTTTGAGTGATCCTTGAAGAAACCTAAATAAGAAAGGTGTTATGGCTGAGAAGAAAGGAAAGTGGGTTAAGGATTTTGTCTTTTGTTGTTGAAAAATGGCAGACATTTGAGCATGTTTATGACTCATTGGAAAGAGCCAAGAGAGAATTGTTCTAGAACAGAACCCGCCCAAATTTAGGAAGAGATGGAATTAAGAATCTGTAGAAGGGTTTGCCTTGAACAGGAAGATGGTCACCTTGTGCTTATAGACAGGAGTAAAGGAGATAAGAATAGCTATGAATATAAATAAATTTAAGCTCACAGTTAAGTTTCCTTTTTAAGGTATAGAAAACATTCTGTGAGGATATTCAGAAATTTATTTTAAATAGAATAGGAGTAAGATTCCTGGGATGCAGAACTCTAGGACGAGAGAGGCGATTTCCAAAAATAATAAAGTTTAAATTTCCTGGAATCCCAGATTCTAATTTAAGTGAAAGTAAACAGTATTTCTTACACACCCGAATAGATGGTGGTTACAGATCCATACATGAAACATAACTAACTCATAAGAGATAGTACTCTTTTTTTTTCCTTCAAAGTTTCCTCTGCTATAGAAGACGGGGGAAGAGTTCCATATTGATTGTGAAGAAAGCCAGGACTAACTCTGTAATTTTCATGTGTGTTTGCATGTGTGTATGTATATCATAATAGGTAATGTATTTTTTAAATAAAGTTTAAGAAAAAATACACTTTTAGTTATTCAAATTGGTTTTACACATAAATATATATATACCCATGCATGTATACGGTCATGTCAAAGAAAGTTGCTTATCAATAACTAAGAAAAAATACACTGAGAAAAATATAGGAATAGGACAAGAAGCTAGAGCCAGGAGTAAGTCAGCTTGCGTATTTACCATGAAACAGTAAAAGAATAAGCCTCAAGAATAATTCTGTCTTAAACTTTCCAACAGCCAAAGCAAAAGAGGATAGGTGATCAGTCATTAGTGTTAGGGGCATATTAAAATTTGCTAATGACTTTTATTCTTCTTGATATCGACCTTATTCTTTCTAATTTTTTTCTAAAAAGTCATTTTTTTTAGCTGGGTTACACCAAGAGCTACTGTTTATTATAAATGTTTCGTTCCCTGAATGGGAATAGGAATATGGAAGAATGTATTATGAGATTTTCCTATTCTGTTTGTTTCCTTTGAGTCCTAGAAGACTTTGAAAACTGAGAAAAGGAAATGTTGGCCTTTGTGTCCTTTGGCCCAGCTAGTGACGGGGCAGATGAGGTGAATGGGTAGCGATAGTAAACTTACCAGTATAAGTGATGGCTCCTTCACATTAAAGCAGAGAGGATAGCAGGAGACGAATCAGTGTGAAGGTTTAAAAGAAATGGTATTATTACAAAAGTGCTATTAGTAAAGTATTAGTAACTTCCTTTCTGCCAAGTACTGAATTCATCTACAACAGCTTCATTAATGTAAATCTAAACTGTTTCATCAGGGAAGAATCTTAACTTGTAGGAGTTAGATTTGTATTTGGTAATGATTTTTTTCCTGTTCTTTAAACCTGTAGTGCTGCATTCCTAAGCTCAGGAGGCATAATAATAACAAACTCTTTTCTAATCGAGAGAAAGCCTAAGTTTCAATGTTTGCTGATTTTATAGTACTTCTTTATTTACTTCTGCTTAAAAAAAGTGTAAATTCAAGTTTGTAGATAGGAATTAGATCCTGTTGTTCAGTGCCAGTAGACTAGGATTTAATATAATCATAATAGCTGCAGATTATATTTTAAATTTTTGTTGTTTTGTTCAATTCCAAGTGAGAAGTTGTGATGCCTTTCAGAACATGGCAGATTTGACATTCTGGAACATCACAAATATTGAATAGTCTGCTTCATATTTTAAGGTGGTATGTTTCCTCTAATTGTAATAGTATTTTTAAAAAAAATTAAATAGAATGCTTAAATGTTTGGCATAGTGAATACTGGATTAAAAATAAATCCTACTTACTGGGTTCATGACATACTACATTTCTAAGTCATAAAAGCCATAAAGACAGAAGCCATATCAAATGTACTCAAAAAGAGGGTGGGGTGCTTTTTTTTTTTCTACATTCTTCTTATAAATTTTATTTAGTATGTGTCCCTTTTACTTCTTATATATTTTTTTTGTCTTTATATATCCTATCCTTCATAATCAGAAATATGACTGACTGTCACTAGGTGCTGGTTGGGTTTGGGGTGTGTGTGTGTGTGTAATGGTGATGGTGATGCTTTCTCATTCAGTAGTCAGAACTATGCATCAGTAAGAGTCAACGGCATGCAAACCCTAGCCAAGAAGCAACATTTTTCTCAATGCAAATCCCTCGTCAAGAGGGGTTGAACACTCAATCCTGACCTCTTAGTTCTGTGTTATAATTGGACTACCCAGTGACACAAACATTTTGTTATGTCTGTATTTTTATCGGAATTAATTATCGTGGAACTATATTATGGAACAATACTGCCAAAACAGTAATAAAAAATTGAAAGGACTTCTTTGCCATTAACCAAATTTTTTATGACATAGACAAACTCTAGGCTTTCTAGGCTTCAAGTTCTTTAACTTGGACTTGGGGATTTCTCTAGTTCTAATATTCTGTGACATTTCTAACCATTTTGTATGAAGTAGGTTAGATTTTTTGTTTAGTGATGTTTGGGATTAAGAACTAGTTTCTTATACCAGTGAGTTGCACCTGTTTGTGAATTATCTAAGCCACTTACTATGACAATTAGGGAGATTTTTTTTTTATTAATGTTTTTGAAAACTATAAAGTACTATGCCAAGGAAATGTATTAATAGTATCAATGATCAAAATACTTTAAATGTTTTTGCTTTATTGACATATAAGACAACAATTAAATAACTGTGGAGGCTACCAAAATATTTTATGTCTTCTATGACTTTGAATTTAGAAGGAATTTTTTTTTTTAGCATTACCGACTTTCACTGTTTTCTGTGCCTTATTTTAACATACAAGTTCAACATGTATAGCTCTCAACTGCTCCTTTTTATTCTGTAAAATTGTTCAGCTTCCTCTTTTAAGAGCATTTAACAAAATATTTTGCCATTTAATTATCATGGTTAGCAAAAGATCCAGACTTAGAATGGGACTGCTAATTATAGATCCTGGAGTTTGCCATCTATTAACATCATTTTCATCAGCTTGAGAAAAAATTAATTTTGTATTTTGGTAAATAGAAAAGTAAAGTGTTTGCCTTGATCTTGGCACTATCATTAGAGTTCTACAGATGCTTGTTGCCTTCTGCATAGGTAATCTTTGATTTGTCCCTTTTTAAAATTTAATTAGTAATCAAATTTTGCTAGATTTTTTCTTGCAATGTCTCCTTCCTTTGCAAAATTCCTACCTTAGACCAGTCTTATATAATTCATTCCCAGTCTTTTCTAGCTACATCATCTAGTTGTCTCCATTCCTTACTCCTCTTAAGATTTCTGAAACATTATTTTCAACCTTTCAATCAGATATCAGCAGTATTTAGCAATGTCACACTGTGTGTGTGTGTATGTGTGTGTGTGTGCACACTCAGTCATGTCCAACTCTGCAACCCCATGGACTGTAGCCCACCAGGCTCTTCTGTCCATGGGATTCTCCAGGCAAGAATACTGGCGTGGGTTCCCATGCCCTCCTCCAGGAGATCTTCCCAACCCAGGGATCGAACCCTTGTCTCTTATGCCTCCTGCATTAGCAGGCAGATTCTTTACCACTGCCCCACCTGGGAAATACCACATTACCTATACAATAAATTCCAGACCCTTTAACCTAATATTTATGAACCTTTGATATTGCTGCCACCTCTATCTCTGGTTTAGTGTTCCACCAATCATCTTTTTATCTTCTGGTTTCATTCATATTTGTGTCACTGGTGCTAGTACACTACCTCACACCTAATAAGCACCCAACAAATATTTGTTATACTAAATTGGCTATTATTTGTAGTATTATTTGTACTCTCAAAATGAATTATTCACTGTTTCTTGGCCATACCCCAAATTTCCCACTTCACTGCTTTCTTTTTATGTCATCTTACTCCTCCTGGAGTTCTCCCAATCTCTGTCTATTAGATTCTTACTGAGCCTTCAGAACACAATTTAAGAACTATTCTGGTAATCTTTTTCTGATCTTCTCAACCAGAAGTGATCTCATTCACCTGTATAACACCTTTATGAATATTTCTCTTAATTTCCCTTCTAAGGCTTGCATTTTTTATATATTACAAGCCTTCAGTAAATATTTGCCAAGCAAATGAATAGACAGTCAAATTTAACACTAAACTGAAAGTCTCTTCAGATTAAAACTTTCTTCTGTAGAGTGATAGTGTGTGCAATGCACATAATAAGAACTCAGTGATGAGTTAATTGATTGGAAATAACATGGACCTACTTCAGCTTTTCAGTCAGTCATTTGTAGGGCTGTGGGGCAAAACAAGGTCTTTATATGATAAAGTATCTTATCTGCAAAGTTTCTTTTCTTTTAGGCCAACAGTGTTCAAATTTGAAAACCATTATCAGTAACATTTGTTTGGATTTTACCTTTCTTAAAATTTAGAATGAAAAAAAAAAAAGGCTTAGGCAGACTGTAAATAGACTTCTAAAGCCATTCTGGAGAGCATTATCCATTACCTAGAAATTTGGCACATGTGTATATTCCTTGAATAAATTCTCACAGGTCCAATTAAAAAAATGTGTAGGAAACAGTTTTTTATTAGGGTTCTCCAGAGATACAGAACCGATAGACTGTTTATGTACAGGGAGGGAGATTTATTTTAAAGAACTGTGTGCTGTACTCGGTCACTTCAGTCATGTCCAACTCTTTACAACCCCATGGACTGTAGCCCGCCAGGCTCCTCTGTCCATGGGATTTGCAGGCAAGAATACTGGAGTGGGTTGCCATGCCCTCCTCTGGGGGATTTTCCCAACCCAAGGATTAAACCCTCATCTCTTATGTCTCCTGCATTGGCAGGTGAATTCTTTACCACTAATGCCAACTGGTAGCTCATGCAGTTGTGGGTACTGGTAAATCTAAAATCTGCAGGGCAAGTCAGCTGGCTAGAGAACCAGGAATGAGTTGTTGTGGTTGTGAGTCCCAAGATGCAGCATTCCTTCTTCCTTGGGAGATCTCAGTCTTTCTCTTAAAGCCTTCAACTGATTGGCTGAGGCCCATCCATATTATGGTGACTAATCTTTCTCCAAAGCCTACTGATCTAAATATTAATCATATATAAAGTATACCTTTACAGTAATATCTAGACTGGTGGATGAACAAACAGCTGAGCACCATAGTCTAGCTGCATTAACACGTAAAATTAATACCTGTGCTTTTCAACAATTAGCTGAGGCTAAATAGAGGCTACCTTCTCTAAAAGGGGCTGGCATTTACCATTTTACCACATTTTCCATCCTGCTTTTGTTGTTTTCAGTTGCTCAGTCATGTCCAACTCTTTGTGACCCCATGGACTGCAGCACACCAGGCTTCCTTGTCCTTCACTATCTCCTGGAGTTTGCTCAAACTCATGTCCATTGAGTCGGTGATGCCATCCTCTGTTGCCCCCTTCTCTTCCTGCCCTCAATCTTTCCCAACATCAGGTTTTCTTTTTTTTTTTTTAATGAGTTGTCCCTTCCCATCAGGTGACCAAAGTCTTGAGCTTCAGCTTCGGCATTGTCTTTCCAATGAATATTCAGGGTTGATTTCCTTTAAGATTGACTGGTTTTATCTCCTTACTGCCCAAGGGACACTCAAGAGTCAATAGTATCTTGCTTACTTCATTCATTTAACAACAGCTGCCTAAATCATGTAGTGACTCCAGATATTCTTTCTTATTTAATTATAAAAGGAGTGTTTGTCCACATATGGACTGGCCCCTGCTACCTTTCTAACTTCATTTCTTAACAGGTGTCTACTCTTACTTTGGTCCAGCCACACCAGGTTTCTTATTATCTCCAACATTCTAAGAATGTTCCCATCACAAAATCTCAACTTTTTTTCTCTGCCTGATCTACAAGCCCACCACCACCACTACAGTGTCACGAGTCAACTTCTCACTTTGCTCAACTTTCTGCTTATATTCCTGGCCACATTATCTAAAATAGTCTACCTCCTTGCTGTATCACACTATTTGTTACTGTCCTGTATTTTTCTTAATAATGGACAAGCCTACATGATACTATAATGTATTTGTGCATTGTCCTCTAGAAATTAAGTTCTGCAAGGACAAGGATTTTGTTTATTTACCACCACATCTTATACCTGAATCAGTGCTTGGAGCGTCTGTAAGGGTCAATAAAAATTTTTCTGATACCCCAGAAACTCAACAGCATGTTTTCTGGAAAGTGGGACTGTGTTTAACAGTTAGGTGTATTATATGTATGTGATGAATGAGAGGAGAGAAAATTTTAACTTGCATTCATAACCTAATTAAGTGTTTGAATTTATGTATATGTGTTACTTTTATATAAAAATGAGTTTGCAAGTTTTGATAAAGTTTTGCAACTTTATTCATAGTAACCTGCACAAATTAAATTTGATGCCTAGAAGTAAATAAGCTTCTATGAAAAATAGGTCTATAATATATATATGTGTGTGTGTATAATTTATTTATTATATCACTGAAGTTCATCTCTTTAATATAGTTTATTAGTGTTGTGCTTTAGAAAACAATGAGACATGTGAGAATGACACCCCAAAGTGGATTCACTTACCTTATGAAATAGATACGTATATACATGATAACTTCACTTATGTTTTAAGTTTGCAAAATATTTTAAACTATTTTTAAAGTACTTTACACTGCAGAAATTCAATCACTTTTATAAAAAAAAAAAGTTAAGAAAATTATTAGCAATTTTAAAAGAAGTATTAACCTGTTATAACATTCTTCTGCTATTTGTTAGAAGTGGGGGCCCAGGACAGTTAGTGAGGGAAAGGATACCTTTTCAAAGAATTCAGTCCTGTTAACATTGGGTTCTGGCCAGAAATGACAATGAAAGGAGAGAATCCCTTCATATTTCCAGAGACTTTGCTCAGTGCAATTAGATTAATTTAGCATAGTTGTATTATAAACATTTTCTCTCACTACATGTGACATATACATTATTGAATGTATTAAAGTTTTACCGACTCTAGTTTGAAATACTGAAAATAAATGGAAATAATAGCTAATAATAAAGACGTGTGTTCAGAAACAGTTTGATTCATTAATTGAAAAAAAGAAAACCAAATATCAAGGTTAACTTACATGGTAACTAGTTACAATAAACTGAGATCTTTGCGCTACTCTTGATTTTTATAAACTTTCTAATGCCGCTGCTGTCATAAAGAGCTTAGTAAACATTGACTGAGGATGATGATGACGATATGGTGATACTTTTAGGACTGGGTGGCACTGGCAGCACAGTCAGATATCCGGGACTTAACATTGTCATTTTGCCATGGGGCCCTTCCACCTGGGCCTCTCCCCAAAGGACAAATGTTTACTTGCAGTTAAGCATTTAAATGTGTAAATATTCCAGTCTTAAATATATATGAAGTAGTTAGAGTCTTCACTCTTTATAGCATGAAGTAGTTGTTCTCTGAAGTTTAAGGTGATGTTCCAAAAGTTTGCAAAGGTCAAAAAAAGGCCTAATTGAATGTTTTCTCTGTAATTCCAAGCCAAAATGTGTTTTATGAACTCAGGTCAATATTAAAATATTTTGATCCCCTTACTATTTTAGACTTCAGATATTTATGAAACTTCCAAATTTATTAGGATCTAATTTACTATTTGCTTCAGTTGTTAAGTTTTAAATGTTGTTATACTCTGTATTTATTCCCTTTGGGCTTTTAATAGTTTTGTGATTGTCAGTATTCTATCATAGTTCCAATTTTTTCCCCAAATAACTGGTTCAGATTAGATCAGAAATAAACAATATTCTGTTATTTCATGAAACAAGGAAGAAATCAAAATCCTAGGTAATAATATTTTTAAATTTAGTTTTATTAGACATCATTGATCTGATAAGTATTTAAATTTGTTTTAATCCATAGAAAGTTTAGCTGTCCTGTCAGGCTTGGTTAGGTCTTCCCTGGTGGCTCAGTGGTAAAGAATCTGCCTGCTGATGCAGGAGATAGGGTTCCTCCCTGGGTCGGGAAGATCCCCTGGAGAAGGAAATGGTAAAACCCACTCCAGGATTCTTGCCTGGGAAATCCCATGGAGAGAGAAGCCTGGCGTGCTAGTCCATGGGGTCACAAAAGAGTCGGACACGACTTAGCAACTAAACAGCTACAAACAGGCTTGGTTAACTAATCTGAACTGTAAAACATAAAATTTTTCTAAAATATCAATTATGTGGAAACATGTGAGAATTGAGATTTTGATCTGGAAAGTCACACTGTTGGCTCATAATTGAGGAGTATACATTTCTGATTGGTTTCATTTGTTTTTGTTTTGTTTTGTTGTATATGATTTGAAATTGAAATAATCACTCAGTCACTTATTCTACTCTGTTACTTGAAAACTAAGTGAAACCAGGGAGTCAAGTATTAACTTTTGACTTTAATAGATATATGTTTTTTGGTTTTTATTAATAATTAGTGACATGATTAAAAGGTGATATAAATAGACTTCAATTATAATTTATATGAAGAAAACCATTTATTTCTAAATCTGAGTTAATTGGACCTTTATTTTTTTGTAAAGTTTGTGTTTTGCAATTATTCTTTTAGTACAACAATAGTGTTTTAATTCCTAGCTAACAGTGTAATAAGACAGATGGTGTAGATTCTGATCCTAGCTAAGGTGACCTTTGATAGGTAATAACTGTAAGCCTCAATTTCCTGACCTGTAAAATTGAAATTATAGTAATAGCTGTTTATATTGTTTTCAAGAAAAATAAGAATAAAATAATAATTGTCAAATGTTTTGTATCGTACCTGAGTACAGCTTTTAAGTAATACGTGTGAACCACTTTGTCAATAAAGGTCCGTCTAGTCAAGGCTATGGTTTTTCCAGTGGTCATGTATGGATGTGAGAGTTGAACTATAAAGAAAACTGAGCGCCGAAGAATTGATGCTTTTGAACTGTGGTGTTGGAGAAGACTCTTGAGAGTCCATTGGACTGCAAGGAGATCCAACCAGTCCATCCTAAACGAGATCAGTCCTGGGTGTTCATTGGAAGGACTGATGTTGAAGCTGAAACTCATTTGAAGAGCTGATGCGAAGAGCTGACTCGTTTGAAAAGACCCTGATGCTGGGAAAGATTGAGGGCAGGAGGAGAAGGGGATGACAGAGGATGGGATGGTTGGATGGCGTCACCGACTCAATGGACATGGGTTTGTGTGGACTCTGGGAGTTGGTGATAGATAGGGAGGCCTGGCGTGCTGCAGTTCATGGGGTCGCAAAGAGTTGGACACGACTGAGCGACTGAACTGAACTGATTGTTGTTACGATACCTATGCTGAGTTTATAGTGATCCAACATTCACGTTTCTTTGAGAATCTGTTAATGCATATTAAATATTTTTAGTGTTTTGGCTCAAAATGCAGTATTGTGACTGCAATATGGAATCATTTGTTTTTTCTTTGGGGACAAGTTTTCATTGGAATTAAAAGGTTAATTTTTTCTTTCTCATTACCGGACATTTAAAAAATACATAGTCAAAGTGGTATGTTTCAATTTAGATTTGGCCCTTTTTGATTAACAGTTTATTTTCAGGTGTTTTTCTTCACACAGGAGAATTTTAAAGTTCAGAAATCTATTGAGAATTTAATAATTTTTTCATTTTTTCTACTCTATTAAAAACATATTTTTCATGGAGTACACATTCAAAATATACCATGTTTTCTGTTTTATAATCTACTCCAGAAAATAATCAGGATGTACTTTTAAAGCTATGTTCCTGATTCTATCTTGTACTTTGGAATTCAATACAAACATTATCTTCTTGAATCCCTTGAATCCCTTCAACATCCTTGTGAGGTATTATTGCTTTTTACAGATGAGGAAACTGAAATACAGAGCTATAAACTAACATGCCCTAGGTCACATCAGGGCCAATAACAGAAGTATAAATATTACGTAACCCATCTTATACTTGGGCCTTCTGCGCTATCTGCCAGACAGCTTCCCCCTCCCTTGCCTCTCAGAAATAATGCTAAGGTAGAACTGGTACTTCAGCATTATTTTTCTGATTTGGATATGCTTGGTATGTTTATCACATAAAACATGCCTCCAAGCGCACGTTAAAGACATGTTAAAATGGTAAAAGAACCTGACCTGCTGTGGAGTTCAACAGTCTTTGTCTGTGTTCAGCCAAACTCTGCAAATTACAACCGCGGTCAGTGTCTGGATTTATAAATAGACTACCTCTGAATTTTTTTTTTGAGAACCTTTAAGCTCTAGCATTATATCATGTGTCAAACAACAAAGGTAATACTGTGCCTGAAAGTAATTTTATCCAAACATTTATTTTCATTTATATGTTGTGGTATTGTTATTCTATCAGTGCCCGAGCATAATCACTAACATTAACCAAATAGTCATTTTCAGTTTCAGGAACCTACTATATGCAGAGGATTGTGTAGTCTCCTATAGTAAATAGAGTAACAAAGGGTAAGATACAATTATTACCCTGAAATAAATATAATTAGATAGAAAAAAGAAAATGAACATATAAGATTATAAACTTTTAAATAAAGTGATTGGACATTGCCATAGAAAGTGAAGTGAGAAATCTTTGCAGACTAAAATAAAGTTTTATGAAATGCCTGGAAATTGAGATATGAACAAATAAGATTCTGAAAGAAAGAGAGGAGAAAGAAAAGGGGCATTCTAGCCTAGAAGAACAGTATAAGCAAACTGAAGAAGGTGTAATGAGCATTCAGTTCAGTTCTATCACTCAGTCATGTCTGACTGTTTGCGACCCCATGGACTGCAGCACACCAGGCTTCCCTGTCCATCCCCAATTCCCGGAGCTTACTCAGACTCATGTCCATAAAGTCAGTGACCCCATCCAACCATCTCATCCTCTGTTGTCCCCTTCTCCTCCTGCCCTCAATCTTTCCCAGCATCAGGGTCTTTTCCAATGAGTCAGTTCTTCACATCAGGTAGCCAAAGTATTGGAACTTCAGCATCAATCCTTCCAATGAATATTCAGGACTAATTTCCTTTAGGATTGACTGATTTGATCTCCTTGCAGTCCAAGGGACTCTCAAGGATCTTCTCCAACACCACAGTTCAAAAGTATCAGTTCTTCGACACTCAACTTTCTTTATAGCCCAACTCGCACATCCATACATGACTACTGGAAAAACCATAGCCTTGACTAGGTGGACCTTTTTCAGTAAAATAATGTCTCTACTTTTTAATATGCTGTGTAGGTTTGTCATAGCTTTTCTTCCAAGGAGCAAGTGTCTTTTAATTTCATGGCTGCAATCACCATCTGCAGTGATTTTTGGAGCCCAAGAAAATAAAGTCGCTCACTGTTTCCATGGTTTTCCCATCTATTTGCCATGAAGTGATGGGACCAGATACCATGATCTTAGTGTTTTGAATGTTGAGTTTTCAGCCAGCTTTTTCACTCTCCTCTTTCACTTTCATTAAGAGGCTCTTTAGTTCCTCTTCACTTTCTGCCATAAGGGCGGTATCATCTGCATATCTGAGGTTATTGATACTTCTCCCTCAATCTTGATTTCAGCTTGTGCTTCATCCAGCCCGGCATTTTGCATGGTGTACTCTGCTTATAAGAAAAATAAGCAGGGTGACAATATATAGCCTTGACATACTCCTTTCCCAATTTTGAACCAATCTTTTATTCCATGTCTGGTTCTAACTGTTGCTTCTTGTCCTGCGTACAAGTTTCTCAGGAGGCAGGTAAGGTGTTTCCATCTGTTTCAGAATTTTCCACAGTTCATTGTGATCCACATAGTCAAAGGCTTTAGCATGGTCAATAAAGCAGAAGTAAGTAGATGATTTTTTGGAATGCCCATGCTTTTTATATGATCCAGTGGATGTTGGCAATTTGATCTCTGGTTCATCTGCCTTTTCTAAATCCTGCTTCTACATCTGGCAATTCTGTGTTCATATGCTGTTGAAGCCTAGCTTGAAGGATTTGGGGCATTAACCTTTCTAGCACATGAAATGAGTGCAATTGTACAGTAGTTTTAACATTCTTTGGCATTGCTTTTCTTTGGAATTGGAATGAAAACTGACCTTTTCCAGTCCCGTGGCCACTGCTGAGTTTTCCAAACTTGCTGACATATTGAGTGCAGCACATTAACAGCGTCATCTTTTAGGATTTGAAATAGCTCAGCTGGAATTCCATCACCTCTGCTAGCTTTGTTCATAGTAATGCCTCCTAAGGCCCACTTGACTTTGCACTCCAGGCTGTCTGGCTTTAGGTGAGTGACCACACCATCGTGGTTATCCAGGTCATTAAGACATTTTTTGTATAGTTCTTCTGTGTATTCTTGCCACCTCTTCTTAATCTCGTCTGCTCTGTTAGGTCCTTGCCATTTCTGTCCTTTATTGTGCTCTTATGTGCATGAAATGTTCTCTTGGTATCTTCAATTTTGTTGAAGTTACCATTTTTTATACTTCTAATATGTGTGTATATATATGATGTCTATTTTTTTAGAACATGAATCATTCCTTCAGTTTTCACATGCTCCGTTTTATTGGTTATAAATATTTATAGTAGAAAATCCAAAAATATAAAAATAGAAATGAGCTTCAGTTCCACTACTCTTTTCATATTTTGGAATGTATCATTCTAAACATTTCTCCTGTCACTAGCTATACAGTACTTTTTTTCAAAATGTTTTAGTTAATATTTCTATGCTGATTTGTTACAGTATATATTATACTATAATTCTTACATTATCTGTTACGTCTGTCATACATATTGAACTATATAATAACACTAATTCATCTCTGAGATGCGCTGTAAAGATAAATACAATGAATTCATTTCAGGCATGGGAATATACAGATAGAAAGTAGACCCTCCAAGTTTATAGAGTCACAGAGCTATTACTCATAATAAACTAACTCAAATATAACAAAGTTTTAATTATCATTAAAGTTAACATTTTATAGCCACCAGGATGGCTATAATTTTTTTAATGGAAAATAACAAATATTAGCAAGGATACAGAAAAAAAAACCTTTTATGCTTTGTTAGTAGGAATGTAAAATGGTGCAACAACTGGAAAATATTTGGGCAGTTGCTTAATAAGTTGATTACAGAATTAGCATATTGCCCAGTATTCCTGAGTATATACCCAAAATAATTGAAAACAGATAGTTAAACAAAAGCTAGTACATGAATATTCATAACAGAATTGTTCACAATAGCCAAAAAGTAGAAACATCTGAAATGTCCATCACTTGATAGACAGTATGTGGCATATCCATACAGTATTCTTCAGTCATAAAAAGGAATGGGATGCAGGTACATGCTACAGTATGAATGAACATGCTACGCAAAGAAAGCCACATACAAAGGTACACATTGCATAATTTTTTGGACAAGAATTATCCAAATTTATGGAACCAGAAAGCAAATTAGTGGGACTGGAAATAGTGAGGAATGGAAAGTAAGTGCTAAATGAGTACAGGATTTCCTTGGGGGTGATAAAAGTGTTCTGGAACTAAACAGTGAGATGATTATACAACGTTGTGACTATACTAAATATAACTAATAGCGTATTTCATGTTATGTTTGTTCTCAGAAAAACCCACACCCTTGCAGACTGAAACCAGCAACCTATAAAAAGAATTCTTTATCATGACCAAGCAAAGGTGGGCTTCCCAGGTGGTGCTAGTGGTAGAGAACTCTCCTGCCAGTGCAGGAGACATAAGAAACACAGGTTCCCTCCCTGGGCCGGGAGGATCCCTGGTGCAGGGCACTCTAGTGTTCTTATTGGGAGAAGCCCATGGACAGAGGAGCCTGGTGGGCCGTAGGGTCATAAAGAGTCAGACACGACTAAAGCAGCTTAACACACATACACACACACACACACACAAGCAAAGTTGGTTTAACACCTGAAAATCGATAAATGGAATACACTTTATTATTTTGCTAGGACTGCCATAACAAAATACCTTAGGTTAGGTAGCTTAAACAATGAAAATTTATTTTCTGTCAGTTTTGGAGACCAGAAGTTTAGGATAAAGGTGTCAGAGGTCTGATTTCTTCTGAGGTCTATCTCCTTGACTTGCAGATGTCCACCTTGCTGAGTTCTCACATAGCCTTCCTCTTTGTGCACACATCCCTGATGTCTCTTGCCTGGAAAACCCCATGGATGGAGGAGCCCCGTAGGCTGCAGTCCATGGGGTCGTGAAGAGTCTGACACAACTGACCAACTTCACTTTGACTTTTCATTTTCATGCATTGGAGAAGGAAATGGCAACCCACTCCAGTGTTCTTGCCTGGAGAATCCCAGGGATGGCGGAGCCTAGTGGGCTGCCGTCTATGGGGTCGCACAGAGTCGGACACGACTGAAACGACTTAGCAGCAGCAGCAGCAGCCCTGATGTCTATCTCTGTATGTCCTGATCTCTTTTTATAAGGTCACCAGTCAGGTCATATTAGAGGCTACCATAACATCCTCATCTTAATTATCTCATTAAAAATTCTGTCTCCCATGCAGTCACGTTCTGAGGCATTGGAAGTTTGGTGGGAGTTAGGACTTCAACATGTGAATTTGGAGGGTATAGATTTCAGTCATCACACTCCAAAATTTGTCCTTCTCCCATTCAAAACTCATTCATCCTCATCCCAACAGCCCTGAAGTCTTACATCATCCTTCTAAGTTCCAAATCTCTTATAAACCAATGGTGAACAGAAACTTGAGGTATGATTCAGCCCAAGGCAAAATTCCTCTCCAGCTATGAAACTGAAACCCCACAGGTTATCTGCTTCCAAAATATAGTGGTGGGACAAGCATAGGGTAGACATTTCCATTCCAGAAAGAAGAAAGGGGATCACAGGTCCCAGTTAAGTCCAAAACAGGCTTTAAGGTTCCAGAATAATCTTCTTTGACTCAGTGCTCTATCCTTCAGGCCTCGTGCAGTAACAGCCCAACCTCCAGGCCTTCTAGGATGGCTAAGTCACCACTTCACCCTGGGTGGGAACCTGGCCCCCCTAAGCTAAAGAGGAGACAGTGGTGCTCCCTGGACCTGTAGTCCTGACCCCTGTACCACCTGCAGGGTCACTCTTCTCTTTCCTGAAGGATGGCACATGTGCAGCAAGAAGGATATATCTATTATCCCATCCTACAGAGTTCCAGAAGTCTGATCTCCTCACTTCATTTTGTTCTGTCTCTGTTCCCTTTAGTCTAGACTGACAGTGTTTCTCCTGATGTAACCCCATGTTTATTCCTAGCTTCTGCAGAGGTGGCTGATTAAACCATGAATCACACCTGTAATCACTTTATGGCATTTCTGTCCTATCTCATTGTTCTCGCCAGAAGACACTTCCTCAGTTTTAGCAGTATGGATAGGCTGTGAATTTTCTCAATCTTCAAGTTCTGGTGCCTTTTACTTAACAATTTCTTCAACTGATTCCTCTTTTACTCCAAGTAGTGAGGAGAAACCAGGCCACACCTTTAGTATTAGAAATCTCTTCAATTAAATATCCAAGTTCACCACTTAAAATTTTTACTTTCCACGTTATTAGAACACAGTTCAGCCAAGTTGGTTGCCAGTTTAAAACAAGGATCAACTCTATTCCACTTTCTAAAGACACATTCTTTGAATCCATCTGAGACCTCACCAAAATCATCTTTTAACATCCATGTTTTTTTCCAGCTATCTCTTCAGAGCAATGTAGGTTTTTCTAATATGCATCTCAAAACTCTTTTAGCCTCCACCTTTTTTCCAGTTCCAAAGCCACATCTACATTTTTAGGTACCAAAATCTGTATTAAGTATAGATTCTGGTACCAAAATCTATATTAGTTATAAAGAAACAGAACCAATACGATATGTACATATATAGAAAGATTTAATTTAAGGAAACAGCTCATTGGATTATGTGATTAAGGAGACAGACAAATCCAAAATCTTCAGGTGACCCAGTAGTTTGGAGATCTAGGGAAGAGCTAATATTGCAATTCAAGTACAAAGGCCACTAGGCTAAAGAATGAGGGAAAGGTCAAGGTTGCAGTTTAGTTCCAAAAGCAATCTACTGCTAGAATTCCTTCTTGCTTTTTTCTAGTAAGACCTTCATCTGATTGGTTGAGTCCCATGCACATTATTGAAGGTGGTCTGCTTTTACTCAAAGCTAACCAATTTAAATGATAGTCTCATTCAGAAACCACTGTTACATAAAGTCTAGGTGGTCTGATCAACTATTTGAGCACTGTTGACATGTAAAGTTAACCATCATATCCACATACATATGCATTAATATAAAAGTAAATGTAAGCAAAATAATGTAAAATGAATAAAAAACAAACCCACGTGATTACCTCAGTAGATGTAGAAAAAAAGCATTTGACAATATCCAACAACCTTTCATGATTAAAAAAAAAAGACTACAACAGAATAGGTATAGAAAGGAATATTCTCAATCTGAAAAGGGGCATCTATGAAAAACCCACAGATAACATCATACTTAATAATGAAAGTTGGTAACACTCCCCAGATGGATTCAGACTCAACATAATTCCTGTCAGAATTTTGACTTCTGTATAGAAATTACATGTCAAATAGCAAGGGACAAGAATAGTAAAAACAGTCTTGAAAAATAACAAAATAGGCAAACTCACACTTCCTGATTTTAAAACTTACTACAAAGCTACATTAGTTAAAACATTGTGGTGCTAGCATTAGAATAGATATCTAGATATTTAACAGAATTGAGACTCTAGAAGTAAACTCATACTTAACATAGTAAGAAATGAAAACTGAATGGCCCTGTGTCTATTAAAGACATTGAATTCACAGTTTAAAACATTCATAGTTTAAACAGTGCTAGACCCAAGTGTTTTAGTGGTGAATTTTGTCAGCCATTTAAGGAAAACAGTAAGCAATCTTAACATAAACTCTCAGAAAGTGGAAGAGATGGGAATACATTCTAATTTAGTTGATGATGCCAGTTTTACATTATTGTAAAAACCAGGTGAAGGCATTACAAAAAACCAAACCACAGGCCAAATCTTTAACAAAAATCAGGAACTCAAACCCAACGGTATATAAAAATGACACCACATTGTGACCAGGTGGCCATGCAAGTTTGGTTTAACATTTAAAAATCAATGTAAATCACCATGTTAACAACGTAAAGAAGACGTTTATTCCAGCATCTTATGTAGTGCCTGTCTGATGTACTCAGTCGCTCAGTCGTATCCAGCTCTTTGCGACCCCATGGACTGTAGCCCGCCAGGCTCCTCTGTCCAGGGGTTCTCCAGGCACGAATACTGGAGTGGGTTGCCGTGCCCTCCTCCAGGGGATCTTCCCAGCCCAGGGATCAAACCCAGGTCTTCCGCATTGCAGGCAGATTCTTTACCATCTGAGCCACCAGGGAAGCCCAAGAATACTGAAGTGGGTGGCCTATCCCTTCTCCAGGGGCTCTTCCCAACCCAAGAATCGAACTGGGGTCTCCTGCATTGCAGGCGGATTCTTTTACCAGCTGAGCTACCAGTGAAGCCCATCTGTCTGGTAGTAGGTGCTAAATAATTATCTGTGTAATGAATAAATGATTAGAATAGTTGTCTTGGTTTCTGACTGTGAGAGATGATTACCACACTTTTGGAAGGCTATACAAACTTTGTTTTAGTTTCAATAAGCTATAACCCAGTTTCAATAAGATATAACCCAGATTGTAGTTCCCTTGTTTCACTGAGTCAGTCTGGGTAACTTTCCTTCATAACTTCCAGTTACACTCACCTGACTCTGAAATGTTTAATAGTTTTATAGATATTTGTGTCATTGCATTTGTATTTATTAGAAGTGGCAAGCATAAGAACATGTTAAACTTAGAGTAATAAGAAACAGAACAATAATATGTGCATGTGGATAATTCAGTACTGTTTCTTGATGCTGCTGATTTGAATTTTACTCCCACTGGCAGCTAGAGTCAACATGACATACTCATTTATGCTAACATTTAATTCCAGTGAGCTGTCTTTAAAAAAAAATAATATAGATCCAGTGCGACTTTATTTTTTGCTCAAAGAAATTAAAGGATATTGGTACCCATATTTTCAACATGTGGGTAATCAGTGACTAATGTTGGTAGATGAACTAGAGAAGTAAGATAACTTGACCATTGACATGAAAGAGGAAGATCGCAGGTAAAGTTCAGTACTCCTGATGGCTGATTTTATAAAATGATTCTTAAAGGAGTAGGCTGTATTATAGAATACCTCATCACTTGGTTGCAAACTGGGAATGCTCTTAAATTAAAAGCAAAACGAAAAAATAGTCTGAGCCAAAGAAAAATAAATACTTCTCTTCAAAGCTATGTTTCAGGATACTACTTCGATTACTCACCAGAGAGAAAACCCATTAGGTTCTAATGAAAGTGAAAATTGCTCAGTCATGTCCAGCTCTTTGTGACCTCATGGACTATACAGTACATGGAATTCTCTAGGCCAGAATCCTGAGTGCGTAGCCTTTCCCTCCTCCAGGGGATCGTCCCAACTCAGGATTCAAACCCAGGTCTCCCACACTGCAGACAGATTCTTTACCAGCTGAGCCACAAGGGAAGCCCTAATAGTCCCTCATAACTTCAAGACTGCCACATCTTCCTTTTAAAGGGAACAGTCTCTGTTCTATAGCAATAGCAGCAATAAGCAGTGTGGGCTGATGCATGACAGAGGTGTCATCGCAGAAGGCAGCTTATATTCTGAAACAGGAAGTTGAACCAAGGTGTCCTATAATGCTGCTTTTCTAAAACTGGTCTAAGATGTAGTATTATAGTAGTTTGTTTATAAACTGCCCATAGTATCACTGGCAGAAAGTTATTTTTGTTTTATGTTGTTGATGTTGATGGCATTGTGAATAGGTTCTGATACATCACAAAATTCTTTCTGACTAAACCGTATTGATCATTTTCTCCTAAAAGATTGTTTGATTTGCCAATAAATACTTGTTAATAACAGCCAGCAAAATCGTTAGCAGTTTCTAGAGTCTTATTAGTTCAGTTTATCCCTTACATATTGAATAGTCTTAAAATCTTTCCAAGAAGTTAATATTCTTTGCTATGCTGTGGCCTTTTAAAATCAGTGGGATGGGGTTAATCAGTAGTGCAAGGGGCAGAAACCTTCTTAAAGGGATCTTAGAGAACTGATAGTCTTCCTTTACACTGTTTATTATACTAAAAGAGCCAAAGGATCTCAGATGTCAAAACTGATATCCTGCTGACTCTTTCATGTTATGTCAAGATCACTTGTAGTTTTTGCATTTATCAGTATTTATTAATATATGCTATGTTCAAATTTCATGACAGACGTGTTCCTTTAGGTATTCCTCAAAGTGTTTATTCTTACATATTTATTTTCTAACAGAGACATTCTCAAAGACCACCTTTAAAAGAAATCTGGTTTATGCCAGCAAAGAAGGGAATAGCAGCGAGAGCACATTCTTTTTGTCGCCTGAGGAGTATTTTTCTTATTTCATACATCAATACTTGATCAGATAGGTTGCTGAAATTTTTGCCATGTCAAAGTCATCTCTAATAATTAAGAGCTCTGCTTCATTTTCTTTTAATCTCCCTGTTAATGGGCTCTACTATTAATGTTATCAGTTTTAAAAATGAAAGGAATCTTTGGCAGAGGTAATCTACAGTTGTTAAAATATTAAAGCAAACATACACTCAGATTATGTTTTGAATAATTATGTTTATCAGTGTGCATGCTCAGCCACTTCAGTCGTATCTGATTCTTTGCTATCAAATGGACCTTAGCCTGCCAGGCTCCTTTGTCCATGGGCTTCTCCAGGCAGTAATACTGGAGTGGGTTACCATTCCCTCCTCCAGGGGATCTTCCCGACGCAGGGGTCGAGCCTGTGTCTCTTATGTCTCCTGCATTGGCAGGCAGGTTCTTTACCACTAGCGCCACCTGGGAAGCCTGTTTATCAGTATAAAAACTGACAAAATGTAGACTTCTAGAAGGCATCGAAATGCAAATATATAGATCTGCAAAGATCTCTTACTGTCACAGTTGTCCTAAAAATTGTTCAACAAATTGAATGAAGGTGAAGAATCTGAATTTGACTTTCTCCTCTTTTCTCCACCTGTACTTCGGTGGAATTAGTAATGAAATTCCTTATTGCTTTATACACAGATTGATGTTAAGATTTAAAATTTTTCCTGTTTGAAAAACAGAAAAGCAACGTAATTGACTGAATTGGCCATGTGGTGTTCAAGAATCATAGTCCCTTTTCTTTGGGTTGAATGTTTCAGTCCCTGTGCCAAAGGAGAATGTTCTTTGGATCAAGACAAAAGGATTAAAAAAAAAAAAAACCTCCCATCAAGTACTTAAAATCATACCATATTTTGTGTCTTTTTCTTACTTAAGCCATGACTTTCTTGTACAGTTGTTTCATCTTGTCTGAAATTTCTAATTACCTTTCTTTTTCTTGGATCTTGTACTTTATTATTTCAGCTTTGTCCATCTTGACACTCTCATTTTCTGTTTTCTGTAGTTTCCTTTTTCACCAGAGCCCCCCATCCTCCTGCTATAATTGGACCTGTTGGTTGCTCTCTAGGCTTCCTCACAGCTGTCTTCCTAAGATTTCTCTTCATCTCTGAGTTGGTTTCACTGTTTCTAGGATTCCATGTCTTCTTTCTTGCTTTATTGCCTGTTCAAGTAACTTCCAAGCAAAGGCTAGATGACAGAGAGGTTCTTTGAATATAGAACTTAAATTTGAAATTTATATGCCTTTGAAACTTTTAAGATATTTCTCTTCTCTTTTTCTGTTTCTAGTAACTGATTCCAGGATGATTCAAATCAGTCTTCCTTTGCAGACTTCTTTCTCATGAAAAATATTAATTTTTTTTCACCTTAGTGTTCTGAAATCTCATAAGGAGGTTCTGAGAGTGGATCTTCTTTCTTTTATTGTGTTCTGTACTTATAGATGCTTTTAATTTGAAGATTCTTATCTTTCATCTCTGAGAAATGCTCCTTAAGATTATCTGAGAGTTTCCTCTCTTTTTTGTTTCTTTCTTTACGATGTCTCTTTCTGTTTTCCTAATTCCCAGATGTTGTACTTTCTGGACTGATTCATGTTTTTCTTTATATATTTTTTCTGATACATAGTTGTAGAAATTTCCCCAACTTCAGGTTATCTTTTTTGTCAGTGGATTTAAAACATTTATTTGTATAAATAATGCTGTCTACTTCCTCATTGTTGCTTTAAGTAACTTTCCATTTCCAAGAATAAAAATAAGTTGTTTGTAGTACAAAATTTCCACCACAGCTATTGTCTACAAGGAGTTTTTCTGGGAAATAGTCTCCCATTTACCAAACTACATAAAAGTTCACACATTTTTTTTTTTTTTTTTTTGTCGTAAAACATATATAACAAAATTTACCATTTTAACCATTTTTTAACTGGGCAATTCAGTGGCATTATATAGTCACATTATACTCTTACATTTTTTTCCATAGCATCCCAATCTTATATTGTAAGATAACATATTGTCTTTTCTTCTCATATCTCCCTGCGTATATTTTTTTCTTTCTTTTTGTTTTAGCATTAAAATGTTTTTTTTTTTTAATAGGGATCAAATTTTCTGTTTATTTACCTTGTTTTATTCTTTTTCATACTGTGGCTCTTGTCATATGTCTTTTCATAGTTAAAAAACAGAAGACTTAGTATCAGATGTGGACTTCATTAACTATTGTATAAGAAGAAATTTTTACATAATTGTAATTCCTAAATTAAAGATAGATTAAATATGATGAGGCTTCTTTGGTTTAGAAAAGATTGTGTGTCATAAGCTTTCCGTATCTTCATCGTAGACATCACCTGCCTTTTTGTACAAATCTGTCATTCTTGTACAGTGAACTTCATTGTGTAGACTCTGACTTTTTAATATGGAAATGGAGTTAATTATTTCTCTGCGTTCTGCAAGCTAAGTCCCTTCAGTTGTTTCCAGCTCTGTGCAGCCCTAGGGACCAGAGCCCACCAGGCTCCTCTGGCCATGAGATTCTCCAGGCAAGAATACTGGAATGGGTTGTCATGCCCTCCTCCAGGGGATCTTCCTGAATTATCTCCCTGATGGTCATAAATGTTTTTAATGAAAGATGTATACATATACACATACACATATGTGTGTGTGTTAGAAAAAGCATTAACATTCAATAGATTTTAAGCACAAAGCATGACTTAGTTAAAGCAAAGGATTGTTTTTAGGGGGAAAACTAAGAAATAAATGTTCTGCTGAGTTGTATTTGTCAAAGCATATCAAACAAATCATTATGAATCTTAAAGTTCTTTTGTCTCTTCTCTTTGCCTAGCACTTGACCACTAAGGGCTTGAGATGAAAAGAAAGAGATATGGCTACTCAATAGTCTGTCAGTGCAGTTGGAATAACAAACTATGAAATCTGGAATTCAGCCAAGTGTTAGTTATTAATATCTTGAGATGATTTTTAAATGTAGATTTGCATTAATATAATTTAATATAGTAGAAAAGCATTAATTAGAGAAATAGTCTCATGAATATGAACAGCAAATGAAAACTTGATTAAAGGTGGCCATATCAAACATTCCTCTCTTGAATTATCTTGCTAGCTTCTGAGTAATGCTTTGATTTGATTTGAACCTTTTGTATGTAACAATTTTTAGAGCAAGTTACTACAGTTCTTTCTGAATAATATAGGTCATGAGAAGTTCATTTGTAGGTGGGGCAGCTGTGCTACTTTGGGGGACTGTCTTAATAGATCCATTTCATTAATTGTCATGAATTTTTTATTAACAAAACCAGTACATCAGGTTTAGCCAGCTGAAAACTGTTCTCGTAGTTGTTATCTTTATTGTCAGAAAGAATATTGTGAAAATAGGGAATTACTGCACATGCTTTAACTCTTGATTAAACAGAGGAATGGCACTATCCATGAACAATAACTTAGGGGCATATTATGAAGTTGACATACAGTGTTTTCAGTTGTGCAACTCCCATTACCTTTAAAGCCCTGTGCTTTAATTTCAATGTCTTACAGTTAGGAGTAATGCTATAGCTGTCTGCGAGGTTCTCTGAGTTAATGTGATTAATGTCAAGTAGCAGGATGTTCATTCTTTATTCCTTAAGCTTTATTCCTTAGGTATTTTTGGTGAAATGGCCTTCTAATGAATTCCATTTCAGAAACCACGCAGTGGTATTAAGAAGTTGAAGCAATGGGATGGAAAATGAATGTTGTTAGCATATACATTTTTGCTTACCAACAGAAGAAATTTCCTTCAATCCTCATCTGATAACCTTTAAGTCAGACACAGAGTATTACAACTGATTTTATTTTTATTTAAAAAAAATTTCAAAAGGCTTCTTAGATACATGATAGGCAATTATAATGTTATTATCCATAGTCTTTGTATCTTCCAAGGTCATAAGCACTTTTTATTTTCCACCTCTTGTGAGGTAATTGATATCATAAATTATTATCTCTATAAAAATGGTTTCAAAAGGGAAACAAGGAGAGGCTTGGTGGTTTTCTTTGGATCCCAGAACTAATCTTCGATATACTACCTAATAGGACTTAGAATGTATACTTGTACTCATTTTCCTTGATTAAAGTTGATCTCATAAAATAGTAAGCCTTAAAGAGTCCTGAGAAAATCACATTTTAGAAAACAAAAATGACATAATTTTTGGAGGAACATATATTGTGACTGGAACCCTGACTTGGCCATTTACTAGCCTGGGTAGATTACTCAGCCTCTTTACCCTCCATTTTCTCATTTTAAATGGAAGTAATAGCTACCTTTCAGCTTTATTGTGCAAATTAGATATAATGTATGTAAAATGTCCAAATAAGTGTTGAAAGCACTCAAAACAATAGGCATCATGTTTATTTTTATCTTAAGATTTGGAATCAGTCCTAGAAAAGTTAAAATAGGATTTACCAAGGTATCATGGCCTGTTAGTGGCAAGGATAGAGTTTAGAACCAAGATGTTCTTACCAAATCCAGTGTTCTTTGCATATGCAATGTTATCTCTTAATTATTGAAATTGTCTAGTCTTTTTAGTCAGGATTATTCACTGGTGGATACTCCTGTTACTCAATGAGTCTTCCCCAGTGGCTCAATGATCAAGAAGCCACCTGCAATGCGGGAGACACAGGTTCAATTCCTGGGTTGGGAAGATCCCCTGGAGAGAGAAATGGCAACCTACTCCAGTATTCTTGCCTGGGAAATCCCGTGGGCAGAAGGGCCTGGTGGGCTACAGTCACGGGGTCGCAAGGAGTTGGTCATGACTGAGCAACACAATAATAACAGCAGCAGCATGTTACTCAGTAGTGTCATCACTTTCTTTCCTTTCCCCACAATTCAAGATTTGAATATCTATCATTAAGGCCAGAAACCCAGATTTTTCTTCATGTATGTGTGATTTAAAGAATCCTATTATTTTTAAACAAATACTTTCAAATTCTGTTAGAAACAAGAGAGTTTTTTCAACGGCCAGTTTTTAGAATCTGGAAAATGAGTCTAGGTAGCCATCACCGAGAGTAAATAACATAAGACATTTCTACTCTAGGTCACACAATTTCTACTGTAGGTCATACAATTGCCAATATGCCTGGTGATACCTGCTGATACATGGCACCTTATATTCTGTCTGCTGGCTTTTCATGGACTTCATGCTCTCGGACCAGAATAATGTTCATAGCTCTAGATCTCTTACTCCTCCTGGATTATAGGTTTCAGGGTGCTCCCCAGGTATGACCTTCTCCTGGGCCGGTTTTCTTTGCCATCTGTGATGTGGATCTTCCACTCCTCACTTCCCATGCTGTCTAACTGGTCTACCACAGAGGTGTAGTGATGGTGTTGGCTAATACTTACATAGAGCTTTACTTTTGGCAGAGTTTCTTTCACAGTCATAATCTAAGTTGATCCTCATAACAACTGTGTGAAGTACGTAAATTGTCTGTCTTACAATTGAGGAATCTGAAATTCAGTTAAGTAATTTGCCCAAAGTCATGTAAATCATGAATAGAAGGGCCCAGGGCCTTTGACCACAAACCCCATGCTCTTTTCACCTCGCAATCACTGCTTATGATCCTTTGCTGGCAAATGGTGCCCCAGGTGCCCCAACATAACCAAAAGTGCCCCAAGATAATAACAGAATGAAAATGTACAGTTAAAGTATTATGTTGTGGTATCAAAGCTACTGGAAGAAGCATCTTATATACAAATCTATATGAGAAATAAAGTATTGGCAGTGTTAACTAGGGAATAAGTCTTACCTTTCTTTTATTTCTCTCAAAACTGAGCACATGGGAGGTAGCCGTTAAATTTTTTTGATTATTTCATTTAGAATATCATTAAAAAAGACTCTCACTTCTTGGGGAAAAAGTCTTTCTATGATTTTTATTACAACTATCTCTCAGCAATTTTTTCATTGTTTGTGATAGCAATTATTCTATAAATCATTTTCCTGGACTGCCTCCACTTATTCCTCTGATTTTAACAACTACGTATATGCTGATGATTCCTAAATGCAGATACACAGCCCAGACTTCTCAGCTTCAGTCATTGTATGAAAACCATCTGCTGGACATTTCCAGATGATATTTCATGGGCACCCCAATTCAGAATGGGTATCCCAACTTCTGAAACTGAAAACAACAACTTTCTTTAAAATAAAATCTGCTCTTCCTTCTAAGTGCCTGAGTCAACATATTCATCTCTTTCCCTTCAAATACTTCTGGAATCTATTTCCTCTCTTTTATCTTGATTACCAGCACCCTATTCAGTCTCTCATATCATCTCACTTGAACTACTGGGAAAGTGTTGGAGGGGAGGGAGGAGGAAGGGAGGGCAGGGGAGGGAGGACTGAGTCGTGTCCAACTCTTTGCAACCCCACAGACTGTAGTCCGTCAGGTTCCTCTGTCCGTGGGATTCTCCAGGCAAGAATACTGGAGTGGGTTGCCATGCCCTCCTCCAGGGGATCTTCCGGACCCAGGGATTGAACCCGGGTCTCCCACATTGCAGGTAAATTCTTTACTGTCTAAGCCACCAGGGAAGCCCCTGAACTACTGGGATAGCCTCCTAAATAATTTCTCTGTAGCCAGTTTTGTTATCTTCAGATTCATTCCCCACTCCTGACTGCCATTTCCCTTTTTAAAGCCTTTCAGTAGTAATCCTCCATCCTCGCAGGATAACATCATAGCTCTTAAGGCTTCCATCGTGACCTTCCCCATGACTGCCTCTTCCACTCCGTCTTTGCCCTTTCCCTGGGTTTAGCTGAGGCCGCATACACACCAACTGCTCACAGTTGCCCGTATGCTGTTCTTTTTTTTTCCCAAAAGCTTTTGCTTATGCTTTTTTTTTTTTTTAATTTATTTTAAGGAATTGTTCTCTTCTTAAAAACCTATTACCATCATCACCTCCCATTCACCAGCCAAATTAGGTGTGCTTCCACTCTGTTTGCATTGTAATTATCTGTCTTATCAACTGCACTCTGCAGTTTATAACACTTGGGCTAAAAGTGTATTTGGTATATTGTAGACACTCAGATCTGGGCTTCCCTGATAGCCCAGTTGGTAAAGAATCTGCCTGCAATGTGGGAGACCTGGGTTCGATCCCTGGGTTGGGAACATCCCCTGGAGAAGAAAGGCTACCCACTCCAGTGTTCTGGCCTAGAGAGTTCCATGGACTATATATAGTCCATGGGGTAGCAAAGAGTCGGACACGACTAAGCGACTTTCACTTTTTACTTTCAGACACTCAGGTAGTTTTGAAATGGGTGTGCTTTTAGAAATGTCATGTTCTTGAAAACTACATGTTTTTAAGTCAATTTATTTCATTTTGTTGTGAGTGATCTCTTTAGTAGGTCAAATTTGGTAAATTCATGTTCACCAAGTTAGATTTAATCCATACACATGTCATTTTTTCATTAAAATAATAATTTGTTATTATATTCTCTTTTGTAACATGTTTCAATAAGTTATAAAAAAGTAACATATGCTGATAATATTGCAGAAGCCCTGTCTCATGTAGATGAAAATACAGGTTTCTTCCTTATTATGGTAATATTGGTAGCTTTTCATTTATGAATTTATCATACCCATAGCAGGAACAAACTAAATAAAATAAATTAGCTGAAGACCAGCTTTCAGTCCATTACCCATCCAAATCAGTCTTTTTTATATTTTTTTTCTAGTTGAATCTGCCTTTCAGTTAGCAGATATTTTCTTGAGTAGTGAACAAGATCAGATACTTATTCCCCAAGTGAAGAACAAATTATAGTTAGGCCCATGTTTATATTTGTATTACAGATAAGTTCTATACATACCTACAATGGAAACTTATTAAATGAAAAACAAGCATGTTGCAGCTATGAATTTTTCAGATAAAGGAAATACAATCTTGCTTATTGAAAGGAGCCTAACATTCTTTGTTATAATATACTCAGCAGCAGTACATCTTATTCTAATCCACTATTTCAATCCAAAGCTAGCTAAATATTGGACTGTAAGGACAATAAAAATTTCCCTGCTATATCATTTAACTGTCAGTTTGTTGGATTGGTTGGTTTGTTTGTTTTGATGATTTACTTGCTTCAAAGAGATCTAGAAGTTATATTTGTCACTCTCCAAAGTAAACCTCTTATAGGCAGTGATTACCAGAATATAGATGGATGTTGAAGTACTACAAAATCTAGTACTTATGATTTCAAACCTTTTCTTATTATCTGAAAATATTTCAGTTTATCCTAATGTCTTATAAGAATATAAAATCTCTTTGAAAATAAGCATGAGTATATGAAAACTCACTTTATAGGCTACCTTCAAGGAATTGTTTTTACAGTCGAATCATTCTTCAAAATTGTGACTAATGGGACTTCCCTGGTGGTCCAGTGACTAAGATTTTGCATTCCCAATGCAGGGGGCCTGGGTTCGATCCCTGGTCAGCTAACTAGATCCTGTATCTGCAACCTGACACAGACAAATAAATAAATAAAAATATTTAAAAAATAAAATTGTAACTAATGTTCGTGTATTTGCATAATACTTACATATACCTTTACCATAAAAAAACATACTACAATAAGGTGTACTTTGTTGACTGAAAATTTATTCTGGAGATACATATAATACAAAAAGAGGACTCAGCATGAAAATATAAAATTTGAAATAAAGCGTTGGTTTTAAAAACTGAAGAATTGTGTATCTGGGGAGTCTTAACATAGAGGATAGAGTGGAAAATAGATGAGAGATAAGAGCCTCTCAGACTAGGGCTGTAGGTTAGTTCTCCAGAAAAGGACCTCAGCTGCCAGGTGTGTCTTAGCTAAATAAAGCTGAGTAAACTTCATTCTCAAACTTTCCAAAAGAGTAGGAATCTTGGTCTGTTTTATTCATTGCTCTCTCCACAGTGCCTAGAACTGTGTCTAGCACAAAGTAGATATTGTATAAGTATTTGTTGAATGAATGAGTGATGGCAGTGAAAATGAGCCTGTCCTCAACCAGACCAGGTTTTCCACACATTGGCCTTTCAGCAGTCAGAGCATCAGTTATTCTCTCTCTTAGATTCAGAAAACACTTGTCAGTAAGAGAACACTAGATAGTCTCTCCCTCACCTACTTTACAAAGATCTGATGGTTTCCTTTTAGCACTAGCCATCTATGCAAGCCTATAGTGAGTTAAATATTTTCCACAAAGTTTTTCTCATACCACCATGGTACACACACAGTATGTGCTGACACACACAACGTTCATTAGCTACAACATCCTCTATAGATCTTTGTTTGACTGAACAAATCCTATTCCTTTTTCAAGACTCAAATTAGACATAGTGTCTTCTAAGAAGCTCCTATACTCCCTACCCTTTAGTCTGTCTGAGCTGGCTGCCCCTACTAGGTACTGCCACAGCTTCTTTTACTTGTCTTTTTTAATTTCCCAACCAGACAGTTTCTGAAGAAACATATTAGAATTGAATCACTTAATGGCATCACATCATATGTTTTGGTTTCAGAAGTAAGTTGGTAAAGTGTAATTGATGCTATTTATCATACATTATAATATGCAATCGTGTATCAGAGCTAGCAAAAAAAAAAAATATTCTAAATTTCTAGGTAAGGTACTCATCTATTTAGGGCAGTAACCCAATTTACTTTTTTGCATTTATGTGAGTCATTGGTCACCTGTGCAACTTGAGTTCATGACCTCATATTTTAAATTTATTACAGTGAGTTTTTTGTGACCATTTAAAATTGAGGCCCATGATGTGTACCTGCTGGCCTGCCCCTAATTCTGGTCTGATCTGGGTCCCTGGCCAAATTCTGAGAAGTAGGGCAATACCATTATATCATATAATGTATATCAAAATGAATATAGAGCAAAAAAATGAATATAGACATATTTTCAAGAGACATAAAAAGAAATGCTAATTTTAAAGCATACATATTCTATGCCATCTTTCCAAACTTTAATATATAGAGGTTAGCAATATAAAAATGAACTCCTTTTAAAGTTGGAGTATAGTGACTTATAGTTGGAATATAGGTCCATCTAGTCAAGGCTATGGTTTTTCCAGTGGTCATGTATGGATGTGAGAGTTGGACTATAAAGAAAGCTGAGCGCAGAAGAATTGATTCTTTTGAACTGTGGTGTTTTAGAAGACTCTTGAGAGTCCCTTGGACTGCAAGGAGACTCAACCAGTCCCTCCTGAAGGAGATCAGTCCTGGGTGTTCATTGGAAGGACTGATGCTGAGTCTGAAACTCCAATACTTTGGCCACCTCATGCAAAGAGCTGACTCATTTGAAAAGACCCTGATGCTGGGAAAGATTGAGGGCAGGAGGAGAAGGGGACAACAGAGAATGAGATGGTTGGATGGCATCACCGACTCAATGGACATGGATTTGGGTGGACTCCGGGAGTTGGTAAGGGACAGGGAGGCCTAGCGTGCTGCGGTTCATGGGGTCGCAAAGAGTCGGACACGACTAGCGACTCAACTGAATAGTGCCTTACTCTCTCAAAGCACCATATTATTAAAGAACTCTTAGAAAGGGTTTTAGGAAAGATTCAGAAACCTTTCTTTCATAGTAATTGGTTCATCTAATAATATCGTAAAAAATTAACTTCATATGTCACTGATAATAGGTGGCTATTTCTGTTCTATGCACTAGCCATGTCAGGCCAAAAAAAATGTATCAACATTCCTTTCAGACCACCACAAAGTAAAATAAACAGATCATCCAAGTATTGTGAAATCTGGCACATTTGTAAAATTTTTTCATTCTGAAAGCTTAACTTTAACCTTTTTTTGCTTTCACACTTTTTTATGTATTTAACCCTTTTGATGTAGGATGTCTCTTAAAAGGCCATTAATTTAATACAATGCTTTGAGTCACAGGTTCTTATTTGATACTTATGAGAATACTTAGAATAATTTGTGGCTTTCTGTAGTTAGACAATTAAAATTCATACTTTGTGAAGCAGTATTTAGTAGTAAATTTTTTTTTGAAACAGTATTTAGTAGTAAATTTAGTGTTAAATATTTAGACTGATAAAATGAGCCTCATTTCTAGAAAGATTCTAAACAGTTATCAATATTCCAATAAAACTTAAACCTTAAGTTAAACCTTAACTTAAACCTTAAGAAGAGATTTCTTCCAAATTTAAAAAAGTTGTCAGGTTGGTTTGTTTGTTTTTGCCCAACCACAAGTTAGAGTAAGTGAAACAGGAGGGCATAAGAATTCAGAAATTAAAAAGGTAAAGGTGTAAAACTCAACCTTTATTGTGTTGAATAGAAAGCAAAAATCCAAATGCTTTCTGATTTTTACAGGGCATATAGCAACTCTGTAGCTATAGAAACTTCATAACATTTCCTGATGACGGCAGCCTACAGTGAGTTTTGAAAAAGTCTGGTGTGGTGTTCAGTAAAATGAGAGGGGCTAGGTTGTTTTATGCTTTGAGTTGGCATTTTGCCAAGGAGAGAAGTTTGTTGGTGGTTTGTTTTCCCCTTATGTTTAAGTGACAGAGTATTGATTAAAATGAGCATTTTTTCATATTCTCACTTGGTCTTTTTCTGAGCAGGACACCCAGTAAAATGAAATCCAGATGCTTTTACACCTACATACTATATTGCTGAGCAAATCATTTATGGAAGAGAAGGCAAGATAAAGTTGCTTTTAAGAGTCCTTTAGCATATCAGTTTGATAACTAGCAAAACACCTCTACTGCCATTAAATATTTACCAAGACTCAGCTTTGGGCAGGGGGGCAGTTTGGTGCAACAAATTTGACTCTGTGCAATGCCATTGATTAGCTATCAGAAGGACACAGTTAATAAGTAACTTTAGGTATTACAGGGCACTCTACATTCTTGTCAAATATTTTCTCTGAAGATGACCTAAAAAAAGTCAGTTACAACCAGCATTCACCCCAGCGATGATTGCACAAGCACAACTCTGAAAGAAATAAAGGCCAGGCAGATCAGTTGAGCAGTAAGTACTTAGGCAATCTTTCCTAGTGACTGTTGTCATTGCCGCTGGACTTTAGAACTGAACATGTTTACATTTAATTAGAAAGGACACACAGTTTACAGCACAGTAGCTATCAATATCGGATCAGAATTGATTTCCGCTTTCTCCCCAGTGATTGCTTCCTTCAAGCTAATTAAAAAAGGCATATAACCAAAATGACTCACATAAATTTTAAAGCAAAGTAAACAATATTTCCTGGAGACCAAAACAAAAGTAAATGACATTCAACCTGATTATTAGCTACATTTTTTTTTTAAGAATTCTGATGCCTATAAATGTGATATAAGGCATGTTTAGTATCAGACTGCTGATAAATCACATATTCCCTTCTGAAGAAACCTGAATGAGTCCTTTACTGAGTTCTTTAGCTCTCAAAGAACAATAACCTTACTTTTATCTTTATAATCCCTAAAACATGTAGATAAAGCAGTCTGACAGAAGCTTGGACTGATTTTATTCATGTCTTCAATTTTCACATATTATACAAAGAAACTGCTAAAAATATAACAATAATTACCAAATTGATTTCCTTTTAAATAAGTTATATAGAGCACATGTGTAGTTTGCTGAAATTAAGGGAATCATTCTGGTGTATGTGAATGTGTGTAGTATGTATGCACCTAGTTGTGTCTGACTCTTTGTAACCATGCCCACGAGGCTCCTCTGTCCATGGAAGTTTCCAGGCAAAAATACTGGAGTGGGTTGCCATTTCCTACTCCAGGGAATCTTCCCAACCCAGGGGTAGAACCCACATCTTTTGTGTCTCCTGCATTGCCAGGCATATTCTTTACCACTGCACCCCCTGGGAAGCCCTGTATGTGAATAACATTTCTCTACAATTACCATAGCCAAAATCATCAGCAAAATTATGAAAAAAGATATTTTCTTAAAACTCTATTCATTATAAAGGGAACTGTTTTAAATTTCACAAGCTAGCATTTGTTGATTATGCTATATTATGGTAAAATTGATTTCAAAATTAAAGATATAAAAGAAAGTAAGGGAGACATAACGATTACCCACCGGAAGAATTGTGTTACAGCCCTCCTTCTTCCTTTTCTATGCATCTGCCTTATAATCCCTCATCTAGAATGCAAGGCCATCAAGAGGTAAGGAAATGCAGAATGATTCAGATTAGAAGCAGGTCTTAAGCAACATTCATTAGTCAATTTGCAAATATTAAGCAGTTCTTCCAAGCACTAAAGATAAAGGTAGTGAGCAAAATCTCTGTATGATCAGACATATTTTATCTGCTTCGGTTACTATTATATCCCCAAGCATTTAATGTATACTTGGTACTCTATATGTTTAGTTGCTCAATAAATATTTATTAAATGAACGACTCCTTTCAGACATTATTTCATTACGAGCAAATATTCACTCATCCACCAGAGGGGAGTCCAGTAGCACGTGTGTCTAGTATTCCAGGAAAACTGCTGAAATCCACATTGGTACCATAGTAGATGAGAGTCAAGGTGAAATCCCCCTCCAGAGGAGAATAATTCATTGCAGCTATTTTTGCTTGCTTTTCTTTCTTTCATTTTCTTTTTAAATCTTGGGCTTTTTCTTAGTGTTCACAAAGCAATCAATCTGGAAGCCACATAGACCAGTACATAACTATAACTTAGATTCTGCAGGGCACACACCAATCACAGAGATTCGAGTCAGCCATTAAAACATTAAAAAAAAAAAAAATTAAGAACCACATGAAGCAGGCCGTCAGTTCCACAAATATTTATCAAATCCTTTTCTGGGCACTAGAGATCAAATGGAGGGGAAAAAAATTGCTTCACAACTATCTAGTTGAAAGGTCAGAGTACTATAGGAACATGTGAGAGGATCAGCTAATCTGGACAACAGGTCAGATTTCTTAGAGAAACTCATATCCATGCTGAGATCTAAAGGATGAGTAGGGGCTAGATAAGTAACAGAGAATAAGGTCAGTGTTCTGGGAGATATGAAAGTTGTTCATTCTGGCCTGGAGTATAGAGACTAAATAGGTGAATAATGAGAAATGAACTAGAAAGAGAGGCATGAGGAGCTTTGTAAATGATGCTTAAGAAATTTGGACTTTACCCTCGGAGCAGTGAGGAGTCACTGAAGAGTTTTAATCCAAGTAGTCATACATTCACATTTGTTCTTTAGAAAACTCACTCAAGGCAAAGAACAAGTGAAGACTACTGCAGTAATCCACTTAAGAAAATAATGGCAGACACTCTAAATTATGATAATGGTAATGGGGCTAGAAAGAAATACTGGAAAGATACAAGGGAGATTTAAGTTTAAATCAAAAGGATTGATTAGAGTGTGTGTGGAAATAGATGTCAAGGATGATGCATAGGTTTTGAGCATGAACTCTGAGTAGAAGTAGTACCCGGTGAGAAGATAGGGAAAGAAAGGGCTGATTTGTAGAGGAATATAAAATGAGATCATGAGTTTAGTTTTTAGATACACTGAGTTATAGATATTTGTAGGATGGCCAAGTAAAAATGTCTACTAGGTGGTTGTGTAGATCTGCTGCTCAGGATAGAAATCTAAGTTGGAGAGAAAGACTTCCGAGTTAGGAGTCATTAGCGAAATAAATGACTGAGTGAAACCATGGGACTGAGCTAAAATCAAGGGAGAGTGACTAGAAGTGAGAAGACACCAACAGTTAAAAGTTGGGTAAAGAAAAAAAAGTTCCCAGAGGAGATTAAGAGGTTAAGAGATTAAGATTTTTGATGAAGTAGAAAAGCTGAAGTGTATTTTTATAGAAAGCAAGGAAAGAAAGCATTTTCAGAAAGAATTGGCTTCTAACAGATAATAAAACATAGAGATTGAAAAATGAGCAACAACATCATTGGAGCAGTTGTGGATAGAACAGATAGCAGAGCCTTGAATAGAATTTGAGTTGAAGATAGAAAGCACAAACAGTTCGATTCTAAATGAGATGATCCCAAAATAAGTCCAAGAAAAATCTCATCTTTTAGACCAGACTGGCATACCTTTGAACTTAGTCAGAATCTCTGGTAGATAACAGAACAAAACAAAAAACTTCATAAATGGAATATCTGGCCCAAGGAAATAAATAAAATGTGAGTTCTAGAACTTTATTTCCCAGATTTGAAAAGCAAGTGAAGTCACTCAGTCGTGTCCGACTGTTTGCAACCACATGGACTGTAGCCTACCAGGCTCCTCCATCCATGGGATTTTTCCAGGCAAGAATACTGGAGTGGATTGCCATTTCCTTCTCCAGAGGATCTTCCCAACCCAGAGATTGAACCCAGGTCTCCCACATTGCAGGCAGACGCTTTACCATCTGAGCCACCAGGGAAGCCTCAATATAGTTCCATGCCCTTGAAATTCCACTCAGAGAAGCAAGGTGCATCTTAGCAGTTAGAGGCTGTTGGTCATACAAGGTAATGAAGAGACGCAAAACACACCCTACCCAGACTAGAGCAGTTGTTTTAAAAGGTAAATCTTGTTCCCCTCTCTTTAAAATCCTTCAGGAGTTTCTCATTTGCCTTAGGAAAAGAAGCAAAATCCTCCTCATGTTCTGAAAAGGCCCTCTGTGATCTAGTCCCAACCACTTGTTCAGTGATACAAACACTAGTTGTAGCTGGGATTCGTTGAACTCATCAGCCATCCTTATTATATATATAAAGTACAGATAAATAGATAAATATATAATGTATCCTTATGTAGTAAGAGAAGGAAATGGCAACCCACTCCAGTATTCTTGCCTGGAGAATTTCAGAGGAACCTGGTGGGCTACAGTCCATGGGGTTGCAAAGAGTCGGACACGACTGAGCAACTAACACTTACTTCCCTACTATGTAATAAGATCATCATGTTATTATGAAGCCTTGGTACATGCTCTTTCCTGTGCCTGAAATGTTTCCATCATGTCTCTTCTAGTTAGTGCTACTCTTACCTTTAAATTTCAACTCAAACGTCACATCCCTTTCTTGATAGCACTTGCAATCATTTGAAATGTGTGTTTAGTCACTACTCTAGCTCTAGTAAAGTGCCCCAGCACACACTAGTCATTCATTTACGTGCGGAGGGGAAGCAGGGGCCTGACGTGTCACCATGCAGCCGCCCAATTCCAAGTAAAGCAGAGCACATGCTTCCAGTCTGTGTGTACCGACTGAACCCTGCTCAGCAACTCAATTAAACAAACAACTGTACAGCAACAGCTGTGTATCATGCAGTGTGCCTTTGTAATGGTCTCATAAAATGAATTTATTTAAACTTCATAGCTGAGATCAGCATCAGTGCTTATCCTAGGCTTTCTATAATGTGAAATAAAACTATATATCTAATGGGACTTAATTTACTTTTCCTAAGGGAGTCACTTAGGATCATTAATAAAATTGAAAAATATTTACCCTATGTGAGAACAGTTGGTCTGCTGTTTTTACATTTTTAGTAGAATGATTTATTCATGCAGATGGTATGGAGCATAGCTTTTCAATAGTTGAACATACTTCTCAGCCATTTGCTAAGAAATAGGCTAGTAAGAGCGTGGTCAGGCTCCTCAAAAGCCTTTTGTCTAGAACTGACCCTTATGTGGGTGATACTCTTCCTCTGTGACTGTTCATAGATGGAGTGCCCCATCTCAGTAGAAGCAGATGACAAATTATGATAGTTGACATTTAACTAGGTCTTGGCACTGTGAGATCACTTATGTCTAGAGCTGACTTGACACCAATCTTCTACATTGTGCAGGGATTTCTTCTACACCATTTCTAACAGCTTAGTTATCTAGTGTCTACATAAATATGATATCTGATCACAGGTAGGGCTTATCTTACCTGATAAGGTGCTTCAATATACAACGTAGACATGGCTGAATTCAGCTGTGATTAGGTCTGATTTGGATATTATGCCATGGCTGGCCATGCTTGCCTTTTTTTTATTCCTTTCTCATGTCACTTTGGATTCCTACTAAAATATGGTTCATATGATAATCTCTAGTCCATCCATGTTGCTGCAAAGATTTTCTCTCTGTCTATGGATTGTCTTTTCATTCTCTTAACAGTGTGTCTTGCAGCATACAAGTTTTTAGTTTTAGTAAGGTTTTATATCTATTTTTTCATGGATTATGTCTTTGATGTGGTATCTAAAAGCTCATTGTTAAACCCAAGATCTCATATGTTTTCTCTTATGTTATCTTCTAGATGTATATTGTTTTGCATTTTACTCTTCAGGCCTATAAAACATTTTTAGTTACTTTTTGTGAAAGGTGTCAATTCTCTATCTAGATTCTTTTCTTGTGTGAATGTTCATTTGTTCCAGCACTTTGAGAAAAGGCTATTCCTTGTCCATGGAAGTGCCTTTCCTCTTTTGTCAAGATCAGTTGGCCATATTTGTATGAATCTATTTCAAGGCTTTCTATTCTCTTCCACTGATTTGTTTGTCTCTTCTTTTGCCAGCGTAATGCTGTCTTGATTGCTACAGCTTTAAGTCCTGAAGTTGGGTGATGTCATTCTTCTGACTATTCTCCTTCAATATTGAGTTGGCTGTCCTAAATCTTTTGCCTTGCCATATAAACTTTAGAATCAGTTTGTCAATATATAAAACAATGTTCTGGTCCTTTGATTGGAATTTCATTGAATCTATAGAACAAGTTAGGAAGAATTGACATTTAACTGTATTGAGTCTTTTTAATCACGTACATGGAGTATCTCTCCATTTATTTAGGTCTTTGATTTCTTTTATTCCAGTTTTCTTCCTATAGATGCTGTACATATTTTGTTGGATTTATATCTAAATATTTCATTTGAGGGAGTGGTAATATAAGTGGTATTATGTTTTCATTTTAAATTGGAACTGTTCACTGCTGCAAGATAGGCAAGCAATCAACTTTATATTAACCTTCTATCTTGCAGCCTTGTTATAGTCAATTATTAGTTCCAAGAGTTTTGTTCTTTTGTTTCTGTTGAGTCTTTGAGATTTTATACATAGACAATCATGTCATCTGTGAACAAAGAGAGTTTTATTTCTTCCTTCTTAACCTGTATACATTTTATTTTCTTGTCTTATTGCATTAGCTACAACTTCCAGTACTGTGTTGAACAGAAGAGGTAAGAGGAAGTATGCTTGCTTTGCTGTGATCTTTGGGAGAAAGTATCTAATTTCTTACCATTAAGTATGATGTTAGCTTTAGAGTTTTTTTGGCAGATATTCTGTATCAAGTTAAGAAATTTCTTCTTCTTCTAGTTAGCTGAGACTGTTTATTATGAATGGATCTTAGATTTTGCCATTGCTTCTTCTGCAATGATTGATATAATCAAATGATTTTTTTCCCATAGATTGTTTTATGATGGATGACAATAATCAACTTTTTAATGTTTTATACCTAGAATAAATCTTATGTGTTGGAGTGCATAATTCTTTGTATACTATGTTGGGGTCGATTTGCTAATATTTTGCTGAGGATTTTTACATCTATATACATGGGAGATAATATTCTGTAGGGATTTTTTTCTCATAATATCTTTATTTTATTTTGGTTTTGGGATAATGCCAGGACTCATAGATTGAGTTAGAAAATATTTCTTCTGTTTCTACTTTCTGGAAGAGATTATGAAGAGCTAATTGATATCAAAAGAAAAAGAATTGGTATCATTTCTTCCTTAAATGTTTAATTAATTCATCTGGGCCTTGGGCTTTATTTTTGGGGATATCATTGACCGTTGATTCATTTAATAGATAAAGACTTATTTAAACTGTCTATTTCTCCTTGTATGAGTTTTGTTAGTTTGTATCTTACAAGGAATTGGTCCATTTTATCTAAGTTATTAAATTTGTGGACATAGAGTTGTTCATAATGGTACTTTTAATGTCCTTGGGATCAGTGAGGACCTCTCTTTCATTTTGCTATTAATAATTTTTATCTTCTTTTTCTTGGTTAGCCTGGCTAGAGGTTTATTGATTTTATTAATTGTGATAAGCCAAAAATGCCTCTTCTCAAAGATATCCACATTAAATCACTGGAACCTTTAAGTGTTACCTAATGGGGCAAGGAGATACAAGAAAATTCCAACCACTTGGGAACTAAACAAGTTTCTAAATAATCAGTAAGTCAAAGGAGAATTGTCAAGGGAAATTAGAATATGTATATGTATGTATATATATGTGTATATATATGTATACACACATGTGGAAGTGAATGAAAATAAAACTGCAACAGCAAAATTTCTGAGACACAGCTAAGGCAATGCTGAGAGGGAAATTGTTAGCACTAAATTCATACCTTAGGGAAATTTGAGATGTATCAAATTAACAGTCTAAGGTCCTACCTCAAGAATATGGAAAAAGAACATTAAAATAAATACAAACCAAGCAGAAGGAGGAAAATATTAAATATGAAAGAAGCACATAAGAGCAGAGAGAAGGCACATGATGAATATCAGGAATGATAGGCTATCACTATGGACTTTCCAGAGATTAAACAATAAGAGATTACTATGAACAGCTCTACATGCATAAAAATGGAAACTTAGAAGTGACAGACCATTTCCTCAGAAAAAACTATTATTCCATTATTGATACATGCAACAACCTGGATGAATTCTTGGGGAACTATGCTGCATGAAAAGAGAAAATCCCCAAACCTTTCTATTTGTATAACACTCTTGAAATGACATTATACAAATGGGAAACAGATCAGTAGTTATTAGATTTAAGGAGAGGGTGGAGTGGTAAGGAAGTAGGGGAAAAGGAGGAATCTTTGTGGTGAAATAACTGTTTTGTATCTTGTCTATATCCATGTCAATATCTTGGTGGTGCTATTATGCTATAATTTTACAAAATGTTACGGTTGGGGGGAAGGTGGTTAAGGATATCAGGCATCTTCTGTATTACTTCTTGCAACTCCATACGAATTTGCAACTATCTCAAAATAAAAAGGTAAATTTTTAAATATTCCTCCAAAATGGAATGGAATGGAGTCGGGATGAGGGAACGCAGTGGAGAATGAGGCTTCACACAAACATAAGGACAAAAGAAAGGAAAGTAAAACTGGTATGACTCTTCTAGAACACTAGAGTCCACTTGTTCAAATGGAGCATTTAAGCAACAATGTTCAATAAATAATTTTTGTCAGCCTCTTACAGAAAAGCCACTGTGCTTGGCCATAGAAGGAAATAAAGAAGAGTAAAAGTATTAAAGTAGGAAAGATAAGACAAGCATAAAGTAGGTATGAAGGATAGTGGAAAGTGATGAAGTTGTGTCTCCTTGGTAGTATATGGGAGAGTGACTTCATGATGGTTGTGACAATTCATCTGAGTCTTAAAGTGTAGTGATCAGGCATTCATAGTGGAGGCAACAGTGTGAGCGATAATCCATAGTGAGAAGTGTGAGGGTGTTTTTAAAGAATAGTTTATGTTACCATTTGACTAGAATAAAAATTTTTGATAGCATAGGTAGGATGAAGCCTGAAAAGAAAAACAGAACAGAGTTCTGGAGCACCTTGAATTGTCAGACGAAACCTTGGGACATCAGCCTAGAATTCTACATCCAGGGAACTTACCCTCCAAAAGTGAAGGAGAAATAAAGACTTTCTTAGACAGACAAAAACTGAGGGAGCTTGTCACCAAAACACCTGCCTTGCAGGAAATGTTAAAAGAAGTTCTTTAGAGAAAAGATACTCACAGTAAGTCAGCAACTCAGATTAAATTAACTGATGCAGTAAACCGGGAAGTAAAAAACAGGCTCCGTCTTCTCAGAAAATGTAGTTAGGACAGCATAGCTCATACTTCTGCTTTCTGTACTAGCTTTGTCTTTATTTATTTTTATTCAGTAAAACAAGCCAAACCTGCCTGTTTTGGGGTTTTGTTTTTTTTTTTCCAAATGATTTAATAATGTTATCAGTGAGTGATAAGGTTAGGAAAACTAGGTTACTTCTCCCAATTCATGAAAAATCTGTAGCAACAGGCAGGTTTTTTTTAATCAGAGTATTTATAAAATATCTAAGCATTATATGATATCTAATACAAAATAATTAGATATAAATTATATCTTTAAAAATTATAATATAAAAAAATTATATAGTGTATAAATAGCTGGTTTCTGCCAGGTGTTGTGCTAGATATTTCCATATAGATAGATCACCTCATTTTTTCTCATATAAACTTAATGAGGTTTTTCACATTGTTTTAGAGTTGAGGATAATAGATAGTCAAAGGGGTACTGTATTTTTCAGACAAAGTGAACAGCAAGACTAAAATTTGAATCTCCTTCAAAATCCAAATCCAATCTCTTTTTACTTACCAGATTTGACATTCTTGACATGTTAGGTTGGATAATTCTTTGTCATGGGGATCTGTCCTCTGCAATGTAGGATGTTTAGCAACATCTCTGGCCTCTACTCACTAAATGCTGGTAAAAATATTTTTAAAGGCTCACTTTCTATAGAAGCATTCACTAAGAATTACATAATTTCAAAACTGGAAGAGTTAATTTAATTTTTGTGTTACTTCATTATCTTCATAATAAATAGGGTTGGTTACCATCCTGTGTTAATGCCCTGTAAGCCACACTCTTTCTGGGGGTGATTAACAGCTTTTCTGTTGTTGTTTTTTTATCATTTATTCATACTGTAACTTAAAATATTTTCCTATACAATGTCATTTAAGTGCCATTAAATTGTAATGCTGCTTCATGGGAAAAGATGCATCTGAAAAACAATGCATCTCAATCAACTTGGAACAGAGGTTAAATGTGATATAACTCTGAAGAAAACTAAACAATGTGACCCTCTTGTCAATTTAGGGAAGAACTTTCTGAAGAAAAGTGTTAGTGCAGGCTTCCTTCATGACTCAGATGGTAAAGAATCTGCCTGCAATGCAGGAGACCCGGGTTCCATCCCTGGGTCTGAAAGATCACCTGGAGAAGGGAATGGCTATCCAATCCAGTATTCTTGCCTGGAGAATTCCATAGACAGAGGAGCCTGGCAGGATACAGTCCATGGGGCCGTGAAAAATCAACACTAAAACAAAAATTTACTTCAAGTGGTTATAGATTTATACACACTAGGAATGTATCCTCTCTACTTCACCTTTATTCCTATAAGAAAACTTCCCTAAATTATAAACATTCTGCTTTATTGAAGTTTATGAATATATTCTTCCCATAAAATAAAATTTCCCTATGTAAGTTAATATGCTGGAATTAGAAAGTAAATCACATGATGATACTGAAAAAAACTGCAAAGTATTGTAAGTTCTAAGAAGGAAAAGAGGTTCTATGAGGGAACATATAAATTTAAATGAAGAGACATAAAAGTTTTATCTGAGAAAGAAATACTTATGCTGAGACCTAGGAGTCTAGTCACATAGAAGCGTGGAGAGAAAGGCATTTCAAACAAATGCTTCAAGCAGGAAAAGCTTGCTGTACCTGAGAAATGGAATGTCTGCTCAAAGGTGGTACGCAGAGAGACCAGATGACAGAAGGCTTTGTAGCCCATGGCAAATAGGGGAGGATTCCAGCCCAAGTAAAAGGCTGTGATGGGTGTTCAGACCCTGGCTCTGCTAGGGGTGAGATTAATTAAATTACTTATGTCTTTGCTTCAGTTTTTTATTAGTAAAAAAATTAATATTAATAGGACTTCTGAAGTTGTTGTGAGATTTAGTTAAAGTATGTAGTTCGTTATTATCGCCAGAGATTTATTCTGAGTTCATTGAGGTACTCTTATGGGATTTTGAGTGACATTATCTAAATCATCTTTTTATGAGATTACTCCAGCTACTACTTTAGTCCGAGAAAGACTTGATGGGGATTTAAAGGTTTCCAAAACATGCTGAATGATGAGTAACTTTTTGAGCTTGAGAATAAAGGGTCCCAGTCACAGGTCCATCTGAGAAAAAAATTAAAATCAGGTAGTATAAACTTACTCCCCAAAAGGAAAATATTAAATGATAGAAGACTAATAAGTGATGAATGATTAGGGAATTAAATTGGGATAACATTGATTTTAATAATGGTATAATTTTTAAAACTGAGTCATTGATTCTTAATAGTTAATTGGTTAGAATATACTAGATAGTGTTTTAGGTATCATAAGCATATGCAGAATTCCCAAAATAAGCTGACCAACTTCAAGTTTTAAATGAGGAGCATATATGTAAGATTAAAATACAAAGGAACTGGATAGGCTAAGATTTTTTTAAATAGGACACAAGAAAACGCTGCCATTAATGGAATAATAATAAACCGGATTTCATTAGCATTAAGAACTTGGATTCATCAAAAGACAACATTAAGAGAATAAAATATCACTGTATCCCTATTAAAATGGCCACAGTTTAAAAGACTGGCAATCCCACTCTAAGTTTGCACATAGAGTAACTAGAACTCCCTTGTGATGGGAGTGTACATCGGTGTGACCACTTTGGGAAACTTTGCAGTATCTGCTAAATCTGGACATACATATACCCTAAGGAGAAATTCTCTTCCAGGTATGAGTGCTTATGTCACTTATATCTCAGTAAACCTGGAAACAAAAACCAAAACAAAAAAGAAACAAGTATGTAGATCCATCAAAAGACACATACAAGAATTTATTCATGGCGGCAACAGTGGAATGGTGAAATAAGTTGCTGTGTAATTATGTAACAGAATACTTAATAGAATAAAAAAAGGGAACTATATGCAACAATAGGATGAATCTCATAAACTTTATGTTAGGTAAAATAAGTCAGGCAAACAGTTCAAAAACAGGCAATATTAATCTTGATAGAGGTTGAATTAGTGATTACCTTTGGGAAGGGGATCAACTGGAAGGACTGGAGTCTTCTGTGTTTGTTCTGTGTTTTGTTCTTTACATTTTGTCAAAGCTGAATATTTTAGATTCATGCACATTACATAATTTAAAATGTAATTGACATTTAAAAGTAAAGAGCATAGACTTTTTAGAGGTTTTGCTTTGTTTTGTTTTTAGTTTCTTTCTTGGGTCTTTCAAGTAAACAAAAAGAGTGGATTGGAAGAAATTGGGAGTTGGAAGAATGTAGAAAGTATGAGAGGACAGAGAAAGAATAGGAAAATGAGCAAGAGACAGAAGTCTTTAAGCATATGGATTGGTAGAAAGAAGAATGAAATAAGGGTTAGAAACTATGTTTTTAGGTGAAAAAGCACAAAGGAAGATACTTTCTTTGCACTCCGCCAATCTGGCACAGTACACCATTTTTATTTCGTACATAGTAATCAATCACTTGACCACAGTGTAGCAGCATTCTCTCTTCCAGATTAACTTGAATTCTGGAATGATTTCTTTTGGTGTGCTAACTGTCGCTGCCTCGGGTCCATCTTATTTCCTTATACCTTCTCCAAAGTGAGCGCTTTGGAGGAGGTGTATAGGTTGCTAAAGCAAAAAGAAGAAATTTATAATTACTTCAGTTTGAAAAGTTTTAGATAAAGTACGAGGCTAGATATTCGGCCAGTGTTAAAGTTCCCTGACAAGCTTTCTGCAGCTTTAAGAATTAGATTACTTTCTTTCAACACTATCAATCTGTCTTATATAGTTGGGTTGTTTTACTTCAAGTCTCCCATCGACATTTCTTTTGTATGCATATACTGAAATGATTTTATTTAATAAAAAAAGAACATCTCCTGTGTGGATTTTAAATTTCCCCTTATTAAATATTTATATTTTCAAAATGTCTTTATTTAATTGAGTGAGGTGCTTGGTGCCATTTCAAAATAACCTCAGGTGGTAGGTGTAATGACATATCAAAGATTTGACCTTTAGCATTTTAGGATTCTATTTGTCTGCATTTTCTTCTGCATTCATTTGGTCTTAATTTATATGCTGTTTCTCTGTATGACTTAATGAGTGGGTGTATTTGGAGTAAGATTCATTAACAAAAAGAAAATATATCTGAATACATATTATTTCTGTGCAGTCTGACTAGTAATTTTAACCTCATTCATATCTCAACTGTGACAAGCAGAAAATGCTGTGTATAAGGCTGATCAGTATTTGTACAAACCTCATTCATTCTCATTAAGTGTTCAGCTGAATTAGACCCTGGATCTACTAAACTGATGCCCATTCTCTTACTTCTCACTTCTTTACAGTCAGCTTATTACATTCTTTTATTTACCTAGAGATACTTTATTTTCCAATTCTTTGCTATTCCTTTTAAAGAAAATTGAATGTAATATTTACACTGATATAATTAAATTAACATCTTACAGCATCTTTTTGTATGCTTTGGTAGCAAAGATAATCATTTGTCTGGGTAGCTTTCAGCTTAGAAGCAGAGAAATGGATAATTATCAAGTATAATATTGTGATATAAAAATTACTTTCATTTATCCATTTAAGTATACCTTTATTGATTTTTAGAAATGGATCTTTCTAACTGGAGATTTTTGTTTAATAGATGATTGGCCAGTAAGCCTACATATTTATGTTTAAATTTTTTTATTTTTATATTTTCTCAGTTTACACAAATCTTTATCCCAAGAAGAAAATCTGAAGGAGCAGTTTAATCTTACACTTAGTACCTTTGAAGAAGCTTTAAAAAATAGAGAGAACATTGTTTCCATCACTCAACAACAAAATGAGGAACTGGCTACCCAACTGCAGCAAGCTCTGACAGATCGAGCAAACATGGAATTAGCGCTTCAGCATGCTATAGAGGCCTCCCGAACGGCCAATGATAAAGTTCAGAAGTAAGTAAAATGATCTTGTATTATTTCAAAAGTATGAAACAAAACATGGCAAAAGCACTTTGTTTTGGCAGCTAAGTAATATGTTATTCAAGCTATTAATAGTTTAAGACAAAAGTGGATTGAGCCAAATGAACTTTTTTAGACTACCTGTCATACTTAAATTTGGGGTCAAAAAGTCATTTACTGTTTAGGGCAAACAACTTTTATTTTTGTTTGTTTTTAACTTTTTTTAACTTTAGTGATTGATCTTCATGAGTTCATGTAGGCCATATGATAAAAATCATTTCATAGGTAATACATGAAGTTATTAGCAAAGGGAAGAGACGGGCAGGTTACCAACTTTATTCATTTAGCATCAAAATAATCCTGCCTGAGCTGAAATCTTCTATAATCTTGCAGTTTGAGACCTCTAGGCATATAGAATCCAGTACAGTGAAATTCATTTTCTTGTGTAGTTCCTCTGAAGAATTCAATACAACTTTTCACAGTGCATGATATTTATTTTAAATAATCTTTGCATTTTTATTCAAATTTAAATAAAGCTGTATAAGACACTAAATTCTAAGACAAAGGGTTCTAAAACATCCTTTTCCTTAGCAATTTTTTTTTCATTTTTACAGTATGAAGTGTAAGTGCTAACTTCAAGATTTCTTACTTCTCACTACTTCTTATTTGAAAATAGGTCTCAAACATTTCCCTCATACCCCTGAAATTATATCTTATATCTTGATTCATAGCCCAAGGTCAGGTACATATGTAGTCAAGACTTTTTTAAAACAGATTAGGAATTTTGCATATTAATCTTTAAATCAATGTCTTCTACCTTGAAACTTATGATTTATGATATTATATTTTTATAGGTTTAAAGATTAAGTTTATATTTGACCAGCAACTGTCTATAATTATTCACGTTCTATATTCATGTGTCTATAAATATTAACGTTCTAAGAACACCAAGATAGATATTTAGGTCGATCTCATTTCATTGTCAATTACAAATCGGTAACTTTTGACAGTCAAGGTCTATTTTGGCTCAACTTGTTTAAAAGCTACAAGTACTTTAAAATTTCAAAATTTTCTTTACATATAATCCTTTAATTTTTTACATAACTAAAATTCCCTAGAATTGTGTTTCCCAAAGAGCATTAGATTTCTTAAATATTTGGAAATGTTGTCAACTTTCATTTTAAAATCTCATCAGCTATCTTATTATTTTGTAAAAGAAACAACTTTGTACCCCAAGAAGTAGAAATAACATTTTCTCTTATAATGCTTAACCTTTTGAAAAACTAGTGATATTGCCCTTATTTTTCACATTTAACAACAGACAAATCAAGACTTGGAAATGGCACCAACCATGGACAGGGTTTAATTGCAATAATTATGTCAGCTACCAGAGTTAAATGTTAAATTTTAATTTAAATGTTAAATCTTTTATTCTGATTTCTAGCAGTCAGACCTAGAGGAAGTATTAAAAGGCTTTCCTTTCCATATTTTATACACTGTCTTTCATCTCTAGTTGCCCTCGAGTGTGCAGTGTATCTTCATCACAGTTACGGTGGGCATCAGCCTGTTTTATTGGATATAAGATGATAACCTTCCAGGAAGCCACCTTGTAAGATTTTATTAAATGGTATTAGTATCCTCTATATAATCTGAAATTGTTATTACTAGCAATTATTTTTGAAGGTCCTTTGTAAATATATCAGTATTCCAGGCAGTAATTAAAATTTAAACAAAAAGGTTTCACATTTTCCCTTTTCCCTTCACAAATAAATTTCTTAAATAGCTGATCTGTATTCACTCTAAGTTTTCAATTCCCATTTGCTCGTCTACTACTTAATACAGTATGGTTAGCTCTTATACTAAAATTGCTCTTCTTAAGATCACCAGTAATTTCCTAAATATTAAATTCAGCAGCCCAATCCTAACTATACTTTATTATAAAACTAGTATATGATCATGGTAAAATAAGTAAAAATGCTCATATGTCTTCAACATGTTAATTTAAAATCTCAGGCTCTGGATTCAGAATGTATAGGTATGTGAACTAGGACATTTTATTTTAAAACATTGTGTTGATGTGGACAATAAAATGTGGACAGTAATACTACCTCATAATGTTGTAAGAATTAGATGAGATAATACATGGGATGCTTTTAGAACAATGTGTATTGCATACTCCTTCCTATTGTCATTTCACTCACACTCCACTGTCTCATTCTTCAGAAGGGCACTACCTTTTCAAGGCTAAATGCCTTCATATATGTTGGCCTATCTCCTTGGAGCCTTTGGCCCTTTTCCTTCATGAGAATTGTATTCATCCTATGAGACTCACTGCAGTGTAGAAGATAGTCAAGATTTGTAGTCAAATTGAACAGACCTGTGTTTGAGTCCCTGCTTTCCTACCTATTTCCTGTCAGATTTGGGGCAGATTACTTAACGCCTGAAGCAAAATTTTTTCAGTGAAAAAATTTGGACAGTTACACTGACTTTACAGGGAGAGTTTATGTGAATAATAAACTGGATAGTATGTAAAGATGCCTAGTTCATAATCAGTTACTGTAGCATTCTGCAAATTATATCATTAGTATCACCACATTTATCAAACCCACAGGAGTAGTTCAACTGCCTTTTCTCTACCAAGTCTTCTCCAACATCCTAGAAAGTTAAATCACTGTCTTCTGTGTCATAGATTTTTTTGGTGAAAAATTACTCCTCTGAAAATAAAGCCCTCCTGTCCTGTATTTCCTGTCTCCATCATAGTCCTCAAAAGTTTCCGCCCTTTCCTTCTTCCCTCACTCTTTCTTTTCATTCACATTCACTTTGTCATCAGTCTCTGTTGTCTACTGCCTAAGTATCTCCTGATTCCCACCACTCTTCCCTTGTTAATGTCATTAATTCAGGCCCTCATCATTCCTCATGGCTGTTGAAATAATCATTCCTCAAGACTATTGAAATAATCTTAGAACTAGTTTACCTGCTTGTAGCTCTCTCAAAACTTGTCTTCCTTACTGCCACCAGAGTTAATTTTTCTAAAACACAAATCAGGTTATTTTATTTCCCTATTTGAAATCTTTCAGGGACTCTTCAACCCCTGCAAGTTAAAGTTTAAACAACTTAGAATGATATAGGAGGCCTATCAGTGGGCTTCTCCCATTGTTTTAGTATCATCTCCCCCCATGATGCCCTACCACAGTATCTCTGCTCATGCCATTTCACCTTCTTAGAAAATATTCCTCCCTTTTAGTGCCTTGCCAGATTTTTGTTATTCCTTAAATTCTGGTCTAAATGTTACCCCTATGATGCTTCTTTATATTTCCATTCTTTAATGCTTTCGTAATCCTCAGTCCATACCCTTATTAGAAGTCTTAATCATCTAGGTGTTAAAATTGCATTGTATATCTGTATGCTATCTACTCTGATCCCTGCAAAATTAGTCATCATTGAGCTTTTCCAAGCCATAGATGTTCTGTTCATCTTTGTCTCCAAATACTTGGCCCAGATGCCTGCTGTTAAGTGGGTACTCTATAAATGCTTATGAACATATGGACTAGAACAATTTAATAGTCTGATATAATGACAGAAAAGGGTTTCCCTGGTGGCTCAGTGGTAAAGAATCCACCTGCCAATGCAGGAGACACGGAGACAGGGATTTGATCCCTGGATCAGGAAGATCTGCTGGAGGAGAAAATGGGAACCACTCCAGTATTCTTATCTGGAGAATCCCATGGACAGAAGCACCTGGCAGGCTACAATCCATGGGTCGCAGAAGAGTCGGACACGACTGAGTGCACACACTTGGTAGTGATCAGCTTGTTCTAACCACAAACTTCCATCAAGTTTAATTACATTTAAAAGACCTGAAGTCTTCATGAAGTTTAACCACAAACTTCCATCAAGTTTAATTACATTTAAAAGACCTGAAATAGGACAGAGAGACCATAAACTATTTCTAACCACAAAATAGGACAGAGAGACCATAAACTATTTCTAATAATTATATTTTAAATTTATATTTTATTCCTTTGAGTAAATATTTTTCTTAAATTTTTTAACCTATAGGAGTGTATTTGGAAAGGAAAGTTGTACAGAATTACTATCCATAAGGTAGCCAATATTTATAGGCAGATAGTCACTTATAGGGTAAAATGTGATGAATGCCAGACTTCACAGACCAAAACTAACTTCTTGGCCCAGGTATCTGGGTGATACCTAAAATTTCACCAAGGGAAATCCATTCCTTTGCCTTCAATATTACTCTCCTTAGGTAGGTCTCTTTTTAAAATGTATGTGTTTGTGGAAGAAGAGCACATAGTGATTTACCTTTTAGGTGTTTTTTTTGTTTTTGTTTTGCCGATCCTGGATGCAGAGATTTACGTGGAGGCTAAAAAACAGGTTAAGAACATGAGAACTTTGTTATAAAAAACTTCTCGTAATAGTTTTGCCTAAAAAAAAAAATAATAGTTTTGCCTAGACCATCCATAGTCCTCATTTATTAAAAAGAAAACTGATGCACTAGTCCACTAAATGATGTTTTTATCACATGAGATTATAAAATCTGATTCTTTGTGCTGTATTTTTCCATCTGTCTTTTGATCTACAGATAACGCTTCTCCTGGCCTACAGCAAAAGTTCCCAGAGGGATTTTTAAATATATTTTACTGTAATTAACATTTTTAAGCTACACAGTTACCTAAAAGTATTTATAGCCAGACTGATGTGGTTGGAAGACCTCTCAAAGATCTAGGTTTTAAAATGAAATAACTTTCATCACATACCATCTTTACTGTGGGCCAGATTTACACTGATGTTATTTATTTCCTCATAAACTATAACTATATAATGAATAAGTTAGACTAAAATTGTAAACTTTTAAGATATCTTCAAGAAGAAAAATGTATCAACTATTTAGAATTTTCTGTCTGTAGTTTAAAAAAAAATCAGTTACTTAACATTTGCAGGCATTCTAACTTTTAATTGCATAATTAAAATTTCAAAGATCAGCATAAAACATTTCCTTCTGAAATATAGGGCATCCTGTGGCTTTTGAGTGCTATTTAAAAAAAAAAAAGAAAAGAGCATGTAAAGCTAATAAAAGTCTTTCCTGCCGTTGGCCAAATACTGATTTCTATGAAGAAGTTGAGGTTACAAAGAAGTTGTGAATTCTCAGCCTGGTTTCCCTGCTGATGAGTGAGAGCAGCCTGTAGTTCACTTCGAGGTATCAGGGGAGTCGCCATAGTGTCCCACAACGGTTCTTAGCAGAGAGCAAACATACTTTCCACAAACTTAGCTGCTTAATCTGTTTGCAGGTTGAATTATAAAACAGGCTAGATGACTCTGGGTGCTGGGAAGGGGAACAGAGCATTTCCAGTTTCTTGACTTTTTTTTTTTTTAAAGCCTGCTATTATTTAAAAAAAAAAAAAAAACCTACAGTTTTCATCAAAAGACTTCACTAAACTTTGTAGTTTTGTTGCTAGTTCCAGAATCTGATATTAACTATAATGATAAATGATTCTGCTCAAATAGTCTTACATAGTTTAATGTGAAAAGCATCAAAGAATTTTTTTATATAGTTGCATTAACTTTGTGTTTTCATTAAAATTATTCTACTTCTTGCCAACTTTATCTTGCTATTTTCCCTGTAAATTCTTGGTTGGACTACAAGTTGCAAAGCAATATTAGATGTATTGTGAATGCTTTGTAAATATGATACTTGTTAATTGAATCAAGGAGTACATTTCATAAATTCTCAACTCATCATAAGGTTTAAATCAATATTTAATAAAACGTTGAAAGTTTACTTGGATTTATTAGTATTATTAGTAAATGAGGATTTAGAACTTTTCTGAAAATTTCTTCACAATCTTTTTTGTGGTTCCGTAGTGTAGTGGTTATCATGTCTGCTTTACACAATCTTTTTTGTATTTCAGATTTTAAAAGCTCTGTGAAGTATGATATATACCTCAGCAAATAATAAGTCAAATAGTTAATTTATTTGTGATAGTTTATGTACAACTGAACACCCCCAATCAGCTTTGGACAGCACCTTCTAAATCTAGAAGTAATTAGATATAGCTTTTTAATGTCATTTATATATGGAAAATGGACTCAGACACCTCCTAAACAATCATCACAAAATATACACCATCTAACATGCTTAATTTTTATTCTTGAATGCATGATATGCTTTTTAAGAATTTAATGTTCTGGGTTTTTTAATCATAACACATGTTTTTAAATTAAATACCTATTTAACTTATGAAATACATCTTGTACTCTCTCAAACAAGTATGTATTTTATAAAAACTTTAATTCCATTATATATTTGTATAGTGGATCACCTCTCTTACACACGAGTACATAAAGTAGCTTTCCTTAGAGCTACTTTTATTATATACAGAAATACCTACCATGTTTGATAGGTGATATAATTATATTCATTTCTTTATAAAAACTAGAGAATTGAGGCGTTTTAATTGTCTAGCTCATTTCTTTCTACCAGGGAAGGATTAATCTGTGATTATTAAAATTGAGAAATTCCAATGAAGTGGAAAGTCAAAGATCCAGGCTAAAGAAGAAGAGGGATTCTCTAAACCTAAGTATCTGCCCTGTCCCTGTTAAGTTCCCTTTTGTAGTTAATTTTATGGAATGAATCATAAACAGCCTGAAAGTAGAGCCTAAAAAGTTAAATCATGACATGACTTCTTACATTTGATTGGCTTCTTCATTTCAGAGTCTGTCTTCACTAGGTGATCTAGAGTTGGACTAGTATTCATCTCAGCCTGCTAAGATACATAAAACACATTTCAGATGATCATGAGAGGAATGAGAGAAAAAGAATAGAAATGTTGAATAAGAGACATATAGTTTCTAAGGCTAAATAAAATGCAGGAATTTTTATTGTTTTTTATTAATCCCAGTGTTACAGTAATTGAAATCAGAAGTCGTGTCTGACTCTTTACCACCCCATGCACTGCAGTACACCAGGCTCCTCTGTCTTCCACTATCTCTCAGAGTTTGCTCAAATTCATGTCCATTGAGTCGGTGATGCATCTAACCATCTCATCCTCTGCTGCCCGCTTCTTTTGCCTTCAGGGTCTTTTCTTCAGGTCTTTTCTTCAGCATCAGGGTCTTTTCCAATCAGTCAGCTCTGCATCAGATGGCCAAAGTATTGGAACTTCAGCTCCAGCATCAGTCCTTCCAGTGAATATTCACAGTTGAGTTCCTTTAGGATTGACTGGTTAAATCTCCTTGCTGTCCAGGGGCCTCCCAAAAGCCTTCTCCAGCTCCACATTCGAAAGCATCAATTCTTTGGTGCTCAGCCTTCTTTATGGTCCAACTCTCATGTCTGTACGTGACTACTGGAAAAAGCATAGCTAGCTTTGACTATATGGACCTTTATTAGGGAAATTATAGGATGCACTTAATGATGATCAAGTACACTTTAACTGAAGCTTGACAAGCTGAAAAAAGTACGAGAGTTCTTACACTGCAGAGATGTCCTGTTGTGATTTTCATGCACATACATGAAATGTAAATGCCTTAGAGTGGTCTTACACTCTAATCAGTACCATTTCCCTAGGTTCTATTCTTAGCTCCAGTTAAAAGCCTTCTTAATTGTTTAACCCTTGACCCCAGGGTACTTCATAAAGATAGGAGAACTTGTCTATCTTACCTGAAAATAGTTTTAGAATTGATAAAAATAGGATATAAAAGTGATTTGAACTTCCTAGGAAAGGTACTTAATATCACCAACCACTGAATATTTTAGCATACTTCTTTTGTAGTCAAGGAAAAAAAGGAAGCTATTTTAGAAATTAGATTTTTAAAAGTTTTCATTATTCCTGCCTGGATGTCGCTCAACGTCATTATACTTGATAACTCATTCAGAAATTCCTCTTTTGCTTTCTCTATTCTTAAAAGCACAGATGAATGGATATAATGTATCTATCTGTTGATCTGTCTATCTGAGAATGTTTACATGCTTACATAATCAGGGTCTGATTTTTTTTTAATAAATTGTCAGTGTATTCATCTAAAGTCTGATGTATACTTCTTTACTAGGTATAGGTTTTATTCCCAGAATATAATTGAAAAATTCTAAATTGAACCCAAGAGCAACTAGAAATACAGATTTTACTTGGATTGTAAGATTCTGTGTTTGATTCTTTCTTCCCATTATTCCATGTTTGTCTGTATATCCCACTAAAGGATTTTTCACAAGTGCACATTTGGCGCTCTATAAATGAAAGAATATTGTTTCTTTCAGGGTAACTCTGTCTGATAGTGAAATCACAAACACTGTCCTCACATAAACTTCATTCTTGATAACGTTTACAGAGAACAGAATGCATTCTGTAGCAATATAGTATATAGTAGCAACTGAAATCCTCCTTCTTTCTTTCTTATAATGTATTATTAATATATTCCTGAGCAACTCAACAAATATCATTTTTTTCTTCAGCTCTTAACCTAAGTATAAAGAAAAGAATAATTTTGCTACTATAGATTACTTCATTAGGTGTTCCTATGGAAAGACTAACTGGAAGTGAAAATTTTATATAGTAAATAGTATTTTGGAACCTATTACTGAACTTAACTTTTAATTTTTTTAATTACTTTGACATGTATAGCATTCAAACTAATAGTTCTTGGAACAGCAGCATCATTTGACTTTTTCCTTCCCATACAATAGTATCCAAAAGCATAACGAAAGTGTGTCTTCTTTCTCTTTGTGTTATACCATTTCACAAGCTACATAATGGTAAAAATAACATAAACATGCTCAAAATCTTGAAATGTCACCTTCTTTAGCTTAAACTAATCTGCCTTCTGAGCTATGTGTATTTCACATCAGTGTTCCAAGAAGTTCTCTACTACTAAGTGGGGGGCCTAATCTTTCCCAGGATGATGGGAGTAGCACAGTTCAAGAACAAGAATGAACCTCTGTATAATCACACCATAATGTGAGGTGACCCTAAGACTGAGAACTGACCAGATACACATATGGGTTTTAAGAAGACTTTCTGATGCTCTTTTTGACACAGCTGTGAGAAGAATGTGGCTAAGGCCCAGTAGTCATTCTTGAGTAGAGCTGGCAAAGGAAACCATGAGGAGAAGAGACTTTAACACATGGGTGTAAGAGAGTACGGCTTCATTGATGTGATCTGAGGGGAATGCCTAATGACTGGAAGAATCAAACTTGGCAATGAAAACACAAAGCTCTTTTCATCAATTCAAACACAGACTCTAAAGCTGCAGATGGTCACCTCCAGCCTTGTCTATTCAGTGTGAGGTTTTATAAAATGGCACTTTGGTGAATACTAATAGATCAAAACAAAGATTTAATAACGTAAAGATGTGGTGTTCATTTTTAAATGAATATACAGGTCAGCATCTCAGAAAAGGATAAAAAGAATACCTTTTATATGTGGGTCTAAAGTCTTTTTGTTATTTTTCAACTTCAAAAATAAATGACATTTATCTTCAAAACTAAATGACAAATGTACAGATTGTGTTTTATGGAAAACAGTTTACATTATGAAAGAGACCAAAATCAGAGTTTATATTTACACATTGATTTCACTACTTTCATTTGAGGACTCTCAGTTTACAACATTTGTTAATGTCATCCTGTAATATTTTCTTGAAATTCACTTGATAGGGCAAATCTGATTCTCAAGGATTAATCAGTCTAATTAATTTAGCCCAAAATATTTTACAATTGGAATAGAACTTTTTTATTGCCTTTTTAGAAAATGTGAAGAAACATTGTTTGGTACAAAGGAGTCTTTGAAACTTTAATGCATTCTTGAAAGGTACTTTGCATTTGATTTTGTAAGACTTTAGAAATTCATAATTGTATATATAGTCAAGAGGTAGTTCACTATACTCACCTGTTACTAATGCTTACATAACTGAATCTTACTTTAAATTAAATTTAAATTAAAATATGGTGTATTTTTCCAGAACAAATTTTATTATTAGACTTGTCTAGCACTTTACAGTTTATGAAAGTCTTGAGCTAAACCCAAACAAGTAAGCTTTATTTTCTAAAATACGCTTAAAAGATGAACATGACTAATTAATAGCCTTCATATTTCTATTATATGTTAAGTAAATATAATGAATAAGTCTGAGTTCCTAATACTTTTATCTAATAAGTGACACTAACTATAATAAAATACTAGAATTGAAAGTTAAGAGGAAGGCAACCAAGTATCTAGTAGAAATACCAGTAAACTAAAGGCCCTTGACTGTCATTAACTGGGTGTGTACAAGTTAATTAGATTGTGTTTCTTCTCAGTTTCCTCATCTGGAAGATGGAGCTGATAGACTTGCTCTAACTATTTCCAAACATGACTGTGAGAATCAAATAATATGCATGTGCATAAAAGTACTTTGAAAAATATACACTTTATAAATGCAAGCTATAGACTGAAGAATATCTTCTACTTATACATTTTAGATTAAAAATTATAATTACTTCTTTGGAACCAGAAATGAGTGAGTTAGAAAAATAATATTTTAGCCTCAGAGACAATATAGATGTCATGTAACTGGAAAAAGTGATTCTCCACATAGATCTTGGAAACCAAAAGCAAAGAGGATTCTGTGCTTTCTCATACATTACTGGTGAGATTGCAAAATAGTGGAGGGGAAAAAAAAAAAAAGCCCTATAGTGGAGAATTTGATGGTATGATGGTATGATGGTACCTAACAAAATCATGGGATTCCCAGGTGGCGCTAGTGGTAAAGAAATATCCTACCAATGCAGGAGAAATATGAGATGCCAGTTTTATTCCAAGGTCAGAAAGATCCCCTGAATGAGGGCATGGCAACCCACTCCAATATTCTTGCCTGGAGAATCCCATGGACAGGGAAGCCTCGCAGGCTGCAGTCCATAAAGTCGCAAAGAGTTGGACACTACTGAAGCAACTTAGCACACACACACAACAAAATTATATTTACCCTTTGACTAAGGAAAATCACTTTTAGAAATTCCTCCTAAGGAATTCCTCCTAAGAATTGTAGTATTATTATCATCATTACTGTTATTTAGTGAATGCACTGCGTGGCATGTGGGATCCTAGTTCGCTGATCAGGGATCAAACCTCTGTCCCCTGCAGTGGAAGCACAGAGTCTTAACCACTGGACCATCAGAGAACCCCCTACAGTATTATATTTAATAGCAAACAGAAACAACCCAAATAGGAGAGTAAATGAATAAACCATGCATATATTTACATGATGTAATGCATGTGCTTACTCAGTCATGTCGGACTCTTTGCAACCCCATGACTGGCCTGCCAGGCTGCTCTGTCCATGGAATTTTACAGGCGAGCACGCTGGAGTGGGTTGCCATTTCCTACTCCAGGGGATCTTCCCGATCCAAGAATCAAACCTGCATCTCCTGAGTCTCCTGCATTGCAGGCAGATTCTTTACCACTGCACCACCTGGGGTAGTGCTTAGTGTGATACAGTGCAACTTTAAAAAATAAAATAGTAAGTGAAAGTGAAAGTTTAGCCGCTCAGTCGTGTCCGACTCTTTGCGACCCCATGGACTGTAGCCTACCAGGCTGCTCCATCCACGGGAATTTCCAAGCAAGAATACTGGAGTGGGTTGCCATTTCCTTCTCCAGAGGATCTTCCTGACCCAGGGATCGAACCCGGATCTCCCACATCATAGGCACACACTTTACTGTCTGAGCCACCAGGGAAAATAGGAAGGAAGATGTCTATAAACGAATATTGATTGACATATTGCTAATTGGAAAAAAAATCAAGTATTTATATGATAAGTGAGAAATAAGGATAAAAGGAACAGGAAGGATGTTTATCCTTTGGAGGTAGATAGGAAACAGACACAGGCATAGGATGGTAATGCAACTTTTTGAACTATGTCTTTTTGAATAGTTTGACTTTTGAACCATGTATATGTTTTAAATATTTAGAAATTAAAATCAAGTGAAAAAATTAAAAAGCACCCATGAAAAGGAATACAAATAGAAATAAATGTACCTGACTGTATCAGATTGGTTAAATTCTTATAGAGAGAAAATAATTAACTCAAGTGTCTTTTGACTATTAGACTGACTATGCATCATTAAAGGCATATGTTTTAAGGACAAGAAGAAATGCAAAGTAATCTTAAACTTTGCTCAGTATATTCATACTTAGTTGTACTACTGGTTATTAAAATCTTAAAACTATTTTCTCTATATTGTTGGACTAAGGAGCTATGTAAATATTATTAGGAGCCAAAATTTACACTGTAAAATAAATGGCATTAAGAAAAAGAAACTGTAATACTCAATTTGAGTTGAAACTATCAGTATGAATTTATGATTTTAAAAAAATGTATATTTTTCCTTAGCTTTATTGAAAAGGCCTTAGAAGCAAGGGACACACCTAAACACCCAAATTTTGGTTTCTGACTACATTTCTTATTAAAGGGTATCAAAGCTTCTGGGTCTGGATCATGGAAAGTACAGTGAATCTAGATTATCACTTTGTACCAAAAAACAAGAACTTTCTGGTTCTTGCTCAGAGACGAATAGAGTCATGTAGAAAGGGCATGAGAACAGCTTGACAAAGTTCCCATAGACCAAAATTGAAATAATGTGTGCATCAAAAGAAGTGTACTTGATTATAGAATCCTTAATTGTTACACTTAGGATCTATAAAGATACTTTTTTTTAAAAAAGATGGAAGTTAGAAAGGAAGAATGCCTTTTATAGAGAAGAATGTGCTGTGCTGTTGTGCTCAGTCATGTTCAACTCTGTGACTGCATGAACTGTAGCCCACCAGGCTCCGTGTTCATGGAATTTTCCAGGCAAGAATACTGGAGCGGTTTGCCATTTCTTACCCCAGGGGATCTTCCCAACCCAAGGATCGAACCTGCGTCTCTTGTGTCTCCTGTATCGGCAGGTGGATTCTTCTACCACTGTACCACCTGGGAAGCCCCGTGGAAGGAGAATGGCAGTTAACAAACATAGAGTAATAGAATCAGAAAACTACCATCTTGTAACCCCTACTGTAATTAATTCAAGCAAAGACCATTCCATCAGCCCTGTAATGAGTTAAAAGAAGCTACTTTGGCACTATAGTCTGTCAGTCTAGTTTGGGGAAACTTACTTAGCATATACCAAAGAGTTTAGAGCTTAAAAATCAGAGAGGGCTTAGACATGGGGATTTAAGATGTCAGGTGCCTTCAAACAATGTTTAGGGATTTATTATTAAAATTTACTTTAGAAATTTTTCTTACTCAAATATTCTGTGCTTATGTAAATCATAGAAGATAGACCTAAACCATTCAACCTTTTATCAAAATTCATCTTTTAAAGAAACTCACTATAAAGAAGTTTTGCCTTAGAGATTTTATCAATCTTAGACTAGGTACTGATCCTTTATTTAAATTTTGGGTTTTTTTTTTTATCATGGAGTTTTTGTGTTAATTTTGATTTTTTGAAATATTGCATTAAAATATTATTTATCCTGATAATGAGTGTTTTTACACCTCTTTAAATTGTTCATCTGAATTGAGTGCCCCATTCACCTCTCCCTAGATTTAGCCCTGAATATTCTATAGATGAAAAAGACACCCAGAGTGCGCTTCTCGTTTACCCTCATTCGAAAATAAGAACAGCTTACTTAGTTTTCTTAGTGTGTATGATTTCTATTGAATGGTGTTTCACGTTTAGAAATAATAGTCATACAGTGGACCTGTAAAACTATGGTTCTTCCCACTCTATGGAAATTGACCAGGTTTTTAATTATATACTGTCCAGAAAGCCTACCACTCTCTGAATTTCTGTTTTTACTTTGTGGACATTACCTGCACCACTTTTTTCAACTGTTGCTTTGTCTTTATTTCAGTCATCTGGGTAGATGGGTTATTATATCTATCAACAGTAAGGCTGTGATTGTATTCTAGACCCTAAGTGTTGATTTCAATTTGAGAATATTTGGTTTTTATGAATCAAAGATAAGTCGGATAGAGAAAATGACTGTGCTGATTCTGCTTAATAAGTTGAATATTACTTTTACTTTGTAGGCCTCTGGCTTAGTCTGAAGTTTGAAGGTACATTGATATATTATCTCTACTAGTCTCCCAAAGGATGTTGCCAGTCTTTCGAATTAAACTTGAATAAGGTTGATTTGTATTCCCTCTTAATCAAAATTTGAAATGTTGACATTAGAAAATTTCATTCAGTGCTAATTATATATGACTTTTATGAAAGTTAGGAAGGGAAGAATCCTACATTTTAAAGTTTAGTATCAGCCTAAAGCCCTGTGAAAACAATAGTGAGTAGCTTAATAAGCCATCTTAATAAGATACCTTAATAAAACTAACCAGTTATTCTAGCTTGCTGCATTTCACTTGGCAGTATAAAAATCAGTGACTTACTTCCTCCATCATTAATTGAAACTTTCCTGGATTTAAAATGATCAAAAACCTCAGCAATGTTATAGCAATGTTTCCTAACCTTTCTTGACTCTTAATTCCCTTTAGTAGTAATACATACTCTCTAGGCAGAGTTTTAAGTATCCTTCTTGCATTGGTATAAGATAAAGAAGTTAATTTGCATTGATTGTTTTTTAAGTTTTATGTTAAGTACAGTCTTTAGTATTCATATGTAACATCACATGGTATTTGATATACATATAAGGAAGTATTAATAGATTAAAATTTCATAATGTGTTATGGCATTAAATAACTGCTTGTGAGATAATATTTGAAATTCTTAGCATTTTACTTTTAAAAGGAAATAACAGTGATTTTTCAACCTTTGTTTGCTAGAATATTTCCACAGGTAGCACATTATGATTGTTTTGGGTCTGTACTCCAATATAGGTAAAGCTAAATTAAATATTATTATTATATATTATGGACTTGCCCAGTGGCTCTGCAGTAAAGAATCCACCGGCAATGCAGAAGACCTGGGTTCAATCCCTGAGTTGGGAAGATCCCCAAGATCCCCTGAAGAACGGAATGGCTACCTACTCCAGTATTCTGGCCTGGAGAATTCCATGGACTATAATCCATGGGGTTGCAGAAAGTGGGACTCAACTGAGCAACTTTCACTTTCTTTTCTTCATTATATTATATAATATTCCTTTCATCATGAGCAAAGTGTACAACTCCAAGACCTGATTTGTTAGTGAACTTGCTAAATATTATCTTTACTAGTCCAGTTTATGCACTTATCTTTTATGCCAATACTAATTTTGCTCTAAAATATTCTGCGATTTGCTGTTACATGATACTAACCCCATAGCTAGCTTTTTCAGTCTGCTGAGTATGCTTAGTATATTCTATAATAAATCAATAAAATCTTGTAATGTACATACTCCTGTCTCTATGAAGCAATTGTAAGCAAACTGTAAGTGAATGCATGAATCAAAAAGGTATGTTTTGATGAGACTGACTCTGAGAACATTTGATTTTAAAAGTATACCTCATTTATTGTATGGTATAAATTGGTTGTAGCACTGATTATAAGTTTTTGAATAATAAATCCAGTTAATAGTAAAACAAAATGTTTATATCATGGGAATACATTTTAAGTAATTATTCTGAAGAGCTACATGTTAGTGATCTTTAAGCAAATTAATGAATCATATTTCTTGTTTAGGGAATGAAACTGGCACCTGTTAATAAAATTTTTATCTTTAGTAATTGAATTTTATATTGTTTCATACATTTTCTATTATCATATTATAGTAGATAGCAAAAATGCATTGAAAGTATGTTAGTCACTCAGTTGTGTCTGACTCTTTGCGACCCCACATACTGTAGCCCACTAAGCTCCTCTGTCTATGGGATTTCCCAGGTAAGAATACTGGAATGGGTTGCCATTCCCTTCTCCAGAGGATCTTCCCAACCCAGGGATCAAACCCAGGTCTCCTGCATTGCTGGTGAATTCTTGACCATCTGAGCCACAGGGAAGCCCCCAAAATGTATTTTTTAAAATGCATTAAAAACTTTAAATACATTTAACTACAGTTTAACACAGTAAACTCTACATTGATTAAATAACTGTGTTATAAAGCTGGGAATAAAATGAATGCATCAAAAAAGTTCCTTTATAATCATGTTGTCTTGCTCATTTTAAAATAATTCCTGGGACTTCCCTTGTGGCCCAGTGGCTAAGACTCCATGCTCCAAAAGCAGGGGATGTCAGTTCAAACCGTGGTCAGGGAACTAGATCCTGCATGCTGTAACTAAGAGCCAGTACAGCCAAATTAAAAAATAATAGTAATAATAGTTCCTGCTTAATGTAATGCTTCAATACTTGTTAAAATTTTGTTGTCTTAAATAGCTAACCCATTCAGTTGTCCAATTCTTTAAAGAAACTGTACTTTCATGATAAACCATAGCCTTGACACTCTTTTCCTGACAGATTTTGTCACTTTCAGAAATAGCCCTTTTGACTATTAGACAGTGATTATTTGTATTCATAATTAGTTGATATAGATGTCCTAATTAGTTACTGTAAAGTGAAAAAGTAAGTATAAATCATTACAGTTGAATTGATTGGGGAAGTGAATAGTCATGTCAATATAAATATTAGAATATTTTCACTTCTCAAAAATTTATGTATTTTATTATGAATAAAAAGGTAAAAGAGAAAGTTCCTTAATGGATGAAAGGCCATAATTTAAATATTTCACCAATAATAATAAGCAAGATCTTGAACAATTTTATCCATGTTTTTATTCTACAAATATTTTAAAAACCCGTAGTGTCAGGCATGGGTGAACAAAGACTAACTGTACATTGAGTTCATGAAGCAAACCTTCTTTCAGAAGAGATAAGTAGTAAATATGTTGCAGGAAGGGGGACCCCTTCCAGGGCCCGAAACTGGGCTCTTGTCTAACACTCGGAAATGAATTGTCCGAGGAGACACATGCTGACAAAGCAAGGGATTTTATTGGGAAAGGGCACCTGGGTGGAGAGCAGGAGGGTAAGGGAACCCAGGAGAGCTGCTCTGCGAGTAACTCAGCGTGGCTCACAGTCGTGGGTTTTATGGTGATGGGATTAGTTTCTGGGTGGTCTTTGGCCAATCATTCTAATTCAGTCTTTCCTGGGGGTGCACGCATCGCTCAGCCAAGATGGATGCTAGTGAGAGGGATTCTGGGAAGTGGACGGACACGCGGTGTCTCCTTTTGACCTTTCCCAAACTCTTCTGGTTGGTGGTGGCTTATTAGTTCTGTATTCCTTATCAGGATCCCCTGTCATAAAACAACTCATGCAAATGGTTACTATGGTGCCTGGCCAGGGTGGGCGGTTTCAATCAGTGTGCTTCCCCTAACAACTATGCATATAAATAAATGTATTACTATAATTTGTACTTAATATGATGAGGGAAAATTCTCTACAAACTATAAGAGAATAAAACAGATCTAATTCAGATTTGTGTTAAAGGGAGGATGGTTTTACTAAGCTGGGGCCGGAAGTATAAGTAGGAATTAGCCAGAGGGAAACCCTTCTGTGTGTAAGCCAAAGCAAAGAAATTGGTGCCTGGGAGAAACTGAAGAAAGATCTTTTGGCCAGAGGGCAGCTTGGAATAAAAAAGAAGGATGGACTAGTCTTGTAGAGTCAGATCTTGAAGAACCTTGTAACCCTCGTCAAGGTTTTTGTCTGTTAGTTTCCATTTTTTAACTTAAACAGTAGAATTCATTGATCGGTTTTAATAAGAGTACATGTTCTTATTTGCATATTTAAAAGATTAACCCTGAATGCTCTGTGGAGGATGAATTTGAATAAGAAAAGAAGTAGAGAGACTGACTAGGAAGAAAAGCAGTCATGAGACACTGTGATGACTTGGACAGGGGAGTCTCATTGGAGATGGAGAGGGTGGGAACTTGAGATGTACATGAAATCCGAGCAATAAACTTCCTGGATAATGATGTGGAGTGTTTTGGAGAATTCCCAAACATTTGTCTTGAGCAACCTAATAGACAGAAATACCTTTTGTTGAGATTGAGAAAACCAGGGGAAGAACAGAGATGAAAGAGAAGGGCGTTTCTAAGAGTTTGAGTAGTATGCAGGACATCCTAATAGCTGTCCTTCTTGGTATCTTAATTTCTTAAGAAAGGGGCTTTCATTTATTAACAGATAATCCTTCAGAATTGTTCGTCCATTTAAAAAGGGCTTCCCAGGTGGTCCAGTTGGTAAAGAATATGCCTGTCAATGCAGGAGACACAAGAGATGCAGGTTCAAGCCCTGGGTTGGGAAGATTCCCTAGCATAGGAAATGGTAACCTGCCCCAGTATCCTTGCCTGGAAAATTCCATGGACAGAGGATCCTGGTGGGCTACAGTCCGTGGGTTGCAAAGAATTGGACACAACTGAGCAAGCATGCACACTCCATTTAAGAAGATATTTGACATTTATGTCCCTTAAATATTAAGTGATCACTTATATTTAGAGTTTAAAATTGTAATGAAAAGAGGATAACCTGTAGTTTTCTTGCATGATAATCTTACCATTAGGCTATGTGAGGAGACCAGATAACATTCTGTGATACGATTGATAGCTACAATAACAGATATAATCTAAGAACATTATTTAGTTAGTATATTTTTCCTTCCCATAGAATATATCATTTTCATCCAAAAGTTTTCATTGAACCATCTTGCCAAGAATCACTTTAGGTCTTAAAATTATGTCATTTATACATACGTGTCACTATTTTGTTCCAGAACTCTTCCTTGCTATATATATTTATTTCCTGCTAATAATGTACTTGTATCATATTAAAAGATATAATGATTACACATTAACCAAGGAATTTCTTGGTTGTCCAGTGGCTAGAAGTACACACTTCCACTGCACAGGCTCCATCCCTGGATGAGGAACTAAGATCCTGCAAGCCATGTGGTGGGGCCACAAAATAAAAATAAATAAATAAAAGATCTTACACACTCTGTGTCTTTTAAAAAAGATATAGATTAGCCAGCTAGGTACATAATTTGAAACCATAATTTTGTTATATTTTATAAGACAAAAATATTTTGCTTTTGAGGTTTTATGTTAGCCTAGTTATCTTCTTCTCTCTAACAAATTACTTCAAAACTTAATAGCTTAAAAATATTATTATTTCCCTGGACTTCCCTGTGGCTCAGATGGTAAAGAATCCAACTGAACTGTGGGAGGCCAGTTTGATCCTTGGATTGGGAAGATCCCATGGAGAAGGAAATGGCAACCCATTCCAATATTCTTGCCTGGAAAATTCCATGGACAGAGGAGCCTAGCAGGCTACATACAGTCCACGGGGTCGCAAAGAGTTGAACATGACTGAGCAACTAACACTTCCTTTTCACTTTCATTATTATTTTCATTTCTTTGGATAAAGGATATCAGTAAAGCTTAGCTGAGTCCTGTGGTTCCAGGTGTGTTGCAAGCTGCAGTAATCTCACGGCCTGACTGGGAAGGATCTACTTTCTAGGTGACCCACATGGTTGTTGTCAGGATTCGGGTCTCACAAGCTGTTAAACTAAAGCTACTCAGTTCTTGTCACACTCAAGGCCTCAGGCCTTCTTTAGTTCCTTGCTATGTGGGTCTCTCCATGTAGCATCTCAGAACTTGGCAGGTGGCTTCACTGGAATGGCCAAGGAAGACAGAGTAAATTAGCAGAATGGAAGCCACAGCCTTTTCTAGCAGTCTTAGAAGTGACATTCCATCACTTTTACCATGTTCTATTCATTAGAACCAAATTCTTAGGTCTAGTCCCCACCAATGGGGAGGGGACTACACAATGGTGTAAATACCAGAAGGCAAGCCTCATTGGAAGCCATGTCAGAAGCCACCTTCCTCAACGTTTTCAGAAGGTTAAATTATTTTTATGGGGCCTTAGGGAGCTAAGAATTGGTGGTGTCTATGACATTCAGTTGTTCATATTGCTTCACAAGCAGTGGTAAATGCCCAACCACACTCTGACCTTAGGAAATCATCTCGATCCTCTGAAAATCTACAGAATCCTATTTAAAGAAACCAAAGGTCATGGCAAGGTCAAAACTTCTAAAGAAACCAAAGCCTGAGCCAAAATTAAGTACCAGGAATCATGCACATTCAGAAACATAAAAGATCACGAACAGGGCAATTAGCTCGACCTGTCTGTGGTGCTCCCGGTTCCTACTTATTTTAGAAATAGGAATTTTAAACTTCAGAGTTCCACTAGCTAGTGTAAGAAACAAGGAAGGAGGAGTTAGATTTTTATCTCTTTCAAATATAAATGAATACAGAGAATCTGAGTCAAGATTTAAGCCAATCCTAAGTAGCCAATTTTTATCCTACTGATAAAAATGAGAAAAATAATGGGAATAGGGGAATGCTCAGCTGTGGTGAATTTAGAAAACCAGTTAGTGTTATTTGACTGTATACTGAAGTGTAGCAGTATTATTAGGACTTCAGATCTGTTCATTGTTGATATTGATGCTATTAATAATTGTACTCAGTTTAAAAAAAAAGTCAATAGTAATGGAGATTCAGCAAAAATTCAAGTTACCAAATATAAGTATTTAAAATATTTACTTAAAAAGACAAATAATTGTCATCATTAACATGAAAGATTACCAAAAAATAAATTGAAATAATAATAAACATGATTGTCCTACAATAGAAATGTCAGTGAATGGACAGCTGTTAAAATATGTTGGTGAAATAACATGAAAAAGAGCTATTAAATAATGATAAGATAAAAGTTGGGCTTCCCAGGTGGTGCAATGGCAAAGGATCTGCCTGCCAATGCAGGAGACTCAGGCTCGTTCTCTGGGTCAGGAAGATCCCCTAGAGTAGGAAATGGCAACCCACTCCAGTATTCTTGCCTGGAGAACTCCTTGGACAGAGGAGCCTGGGTGGGTACAGTTCATGGGGTCATAAAGAGTTGGACACGACTGAGCAACTGAACACACACACAAGATGGAAGTTGAATGAGAGGAGTTCCTGCCCATTTCTAAGTACCTTGAACTATGGGGGCTTCCCTGATAGCTCAGTTGGTAAAGAATCCTCCTGCAATGCAGGAGACCCCGGTTCAATTTCTGGTGGGGAAGATCCGCTGGAGAAGGGATAGGCTGCGTACTCCAGTATTTTTGGGCTTCCCGTGTGGCTCAGCTGGTAAAGAATCCACCTGCAATGTAGGAGACCTGGGTTCAATCCCTGGGTTGGAAAGATCCCCTGGGGAAGGGAAAGGCTATCCACTCTGGTATTCTGGCCTAGAGAATTCCTTGGACTGTATAGCCCATGGGGTCCCAAAGAGTTGGACATGACTGAGAGACTTCCACTGGACCATGTGGAGGTCCTTAGAAAATTCTTTGAAACTTATCTGCTCTTCAAGTCAATTATTATTTTAATCAAGTATGTATGATTCACCAAACATTGAGGTAGACTCTGAGCATCACTGGTAGATAAAATTAAAGGCCGCAGTACTAGCCATCACTGAGCTTACAATCTGGCAAAGGATATTGACAGGTAAACAGCTCTAAAGAGGAAGTTTGAGGTACTCAGGGAACACTTAAGGAGGATACTCTATCAGACTTGGATCAATTAGGGGAGGTTTCATAGTTGTGAAAGCATATATGTTTCATTAATTTTGTGAGTTATGTTGCTAGTGGTCTTGGTTACCTGTTACAGCGTGCCACAAAAAAAAGGTCTAAGATTTAGGCCTTCCCAGATTTTTATTTTTAAATATTGAATATGCTATAGCATATGTACTATATTCAGCTACTAAAGAAATAACAAAACAGAATCTAATCAGATCCACACCCTTCATTTAACCCCCTTTGGTGGCTATTAGTGTTTCAGAATTTAGAATTTTTCAAATTTCATAAAGATAACATGATGTATATTCTCTTTATTAGTTAACATCTTCAGTTGTTGTAGAGAAACATACTGTAATCAAGCATGAATATTTCTGCAGTGGAATATATGAATTATCACCCTTGTTCAGGTTTTGCTGTTGCAAGAGTTACAACAAACATAAAAATACTTTTGGTTTTTCAGAGCTTTCTCAGTTTTCAAATTGCACGTTAAAGAATTATAAATAAAGACTCCTTTTGTATGAGAAAAAAATTGGAATTGATAAATTAACAAAAGGTTACCCAGTGAAGACTTTACATTATGTTTGTGATCATAATATCAGTTATTGAAATTTAAAGAAAAGATTGCACTCCTTCCTCTATGATGGTATATTGACTATCCCTCAATGATTGGAAGGATCAGTGGGAAAAGTGACTATTCCTACTGACTTCTTTAATAAGTATTTCTAAGAGATTATGGCATCACAGACAAAGTTGTTTAAATTTTAGGGATATAAGAATCACAAAAAAGTGATAAATATTTTTAAATAGAAGTTTTAATAACTTTATTAAATGTTAGCTTCTCCAAGCTAATATTTATGTCAGGCCTCTGGTCAGGGTAGTTGTAAATATGCTGCTTTATAATATCAGATGATGTGGTAACCTAGTGAACTAGGCTGAATTTATTAAGAAGGATTTGTCACAAGTGGGAGCTTTTTTTATGTCAACATTTCCCCAAAACTTTATTCCATTGTTGTTCTTTTTTTTTTTTTCTGCAATCTTACAAGTCAGTGAAGTTTTTTGTTTACTGAGATGCATAACCACCTATTAGTTGGGTTAAGTAAAAAGAAAAAGTCAAATGCCACACCTAAGGGATTTTTTTTTGAAACAGGGTTCTGTGGTTTTGTCTGGAAAAGATGTCCTTTTATTACAGGCTCCAGCTAGCTTTTGAGGGTTGAGCTACTAAAAGAGAAGCTAGAAACAATTCAAATTATTTTAGAGCATCAAGTTCTCACTGGAGCCCATATTTAAGTTGTTTTGATCTCCACTGCAATTCTGTGAACATGATCCCTGTTTTAAGCAAAGCATTATGCCTACCCATGAAGAAGGATGTATACTGATGTGTCCAAGAAAAAGGCAAATGTGTGTATCTTAATAGTACTAAAAAAAAATTAGCTTTGAATTTTCAGTCTCCAAAGTATTATCAGCTTCCTTACAGAGTTTCCAAAAATAAAAATATTAATTGCTAATTCCCAGCCAATACAAAGCATTGTGAAATAATACTTTGAGGCTATAAAAAATTTTTTTACACTGTATACATGTCTTTTGTAGACTAGAGTGCAATTTCTGTGAGAAAAGAATTTGAATTTGCTTACTTGAGTTTTGAAAATTTGCTGTTACAAATTATGCTACAAGTGAACAGCCTTCCTTAAGCAGATTTCTGTATGGTCCTTTAGCTAGATTTATAGGATAAATTTCTAGAAATCAAAAATTTAAGGTTAAAAAAATGTGTCTTTTTAACTCAGTCAGTCAATTCAGTCGCTCAGTCGTGTCCAACTCTTTGCAACCCCATGAACTGTAGCAGGCCAGGCTTCCCTGTTCATCACCAGCTCCCAGAGCTTGCTCAAACTCATGTCCATCAAGTTGGTGAAGCAATCCTACCATCTCATCCTCTGTCGCACCCTTGTCCCCTGTTAATTCTAAATACTGCCAAATTGTTCTGTTAAAAAATTATGTCAGCAACTAATAATCTGTGAGAATGCTTATTCCCTAAGCTTCACCACTATTTAGTATTATCAAAGCTTTTAGCCTTCCACTCTGAAAGATGAAAAATATCTCATTTTAATATGTCTTCTATTAATTATGAATAAAGTTAAACAATTTTTAATATTTATTGGTTTATTTTTTCTTTTTATGTTAACTGTTGTTCATGACCTTTTCCCATTTTTGTATTGATATGTTAATCACTTTTTATTGATTTGTAAGAACTCTTTGGGTAGTAAATAAGCTTTTTATCATATGTACAGTGAACATTTTTCTGTTTAAAACTTTGTTTTTTTTTTTAATACAGACTTCTTTTTTCTTTTACAGTTCAGGTTTATTATGTTGTTCATTGGAGGATTTTAAATTATTATTTGTGATTATCTGTCTAGAAAAAGCATTAGAATTACTTATAAACTTGATCTTTGTGTACTTTTTTTTATTTCAAAGAAAGGGTTGTTTTTATTAATTGGCAGTCCAGTAGGTAATAATTTTTTTTTAACCTTAATACTAATGCAGGTTGGTTTATCTTAGCAAATAAGCTGTTTAAGTCATAGTTCTTCAGCTATAAATCTCCTCTTCCAAAGCAAATATCCTGCAAGGATAGAACAAACAGGATCAAAACACAATGAGAGGTTTGAGCTCTTAGTTGCTGGATTGACCTCATTTGGGTGTGGGAGATTAAAGGAAAGTACCTGAGGAAGCCTTGACTATGTAAAAAAGTCTCCTTCAATTCAAATAATATATTTAAATATTGTAAAAACTTAATTGGCAAAATTGTATGAACTTGATTTATGACATTAAAAAACAGTGAAATAATGGTTATTCCATCTTTGTGTACCTTATGTCCCCTTCATTTATTTTTCTGGGAAGTGTCTAGCTAGTAAGAAGTAAAACTTTTAAACCTGCAAAATACACACACTGAATAAAACTACTTTATAACCACTGGTAACTTTTAAGCCTCAGAAGCTGTCTGTCAGCCTTATTGGATCCTCAAACCTCTGGACAGCTCAACAAAAAATAAGACTGGAAATAGAGACAGGTTGCATTTTTTTTCTTTTTAATGACCCCTTGTTCACTTTAGTAGTTAAGTGCATGTGTCATCTTTCTCAAGAGAAATATTACATAATATTGTTTAGGCCAAATATTTTTAAATGCTTTATAACCATGATATGTATATATATATATATATGGAAATTACCAAACTAATATACACGAATTTTTAGATAATTTTTAAAATAGTACTAAACAACTTGACATTTTTAAAAAATGTTTTATATAGTACATACAGATTTGTAACCTGATTCATTTGATATGTCATGATTAACATTCTGTATCATTATACATAATGTTTTACTAAATAATTCAAATGACTTTAGATCTATTGTTACTAGTTGTTTTAAAGTATTGCTGCAGTGAACCTACTTGCCTCTAAGTGTTTGCACATATCTGTAGTTATTATAGGAGACACAAATTCCTAGAAGTGGAATTGTTGAATTTAAAAGTATTTAGAATTGTTAGAAAAAGTTTCTATTAATTAAGAATATAGTCAGGTCATTTGTAGGGATGCCATTGAGGAATAGCAGCAGATTTTAAATTTCTTCAGTTGTATCAAAAAGAGGAATATGATACTGGGGTTTTTTTATAGTATACAGGTAATACTTCATCTTGCCCTCTAATTATAAAACACATTTTAATAGTTTCTATTATAATGATAGCCTAAATTGTTTAAAAGCTATATATAAGAGTATACAGAGCTTTCCATGTGACACTGTGGTAAAGAACCCACATGCAAATGCAGGAGACAGAAGAGATGCAGGTTCGATCCCTGGGTTGGGAAGATTCCCTGGAGTAGAAAATGGCACCCTGCTCTTGTATTATGGCCTGGAAAATTCCATGGACAGAGGACCCTGGCAGGTTACAGAGTCGGACACAACTGAGTAACCAAGCCCAGTCATAAGTATACCTGGTGGTGGTTTAGTCACTAAGTTGTGTCCAACTCTTGTGACCCCAGAGACTGCAGCCCGCCAGGCTCCTCTGTCCATGGGATTCTCCAGGCAAGAATACTGGACTGGGTTGCCATTTCCTTCTCCAGGGGATCTACCCAACCTAAGAATCGAACCTGGGTTTCCTGCATTGCAGGCAGATTCTTTACTGACTGAGCTATGAGGGAAGCCCAGCATTTGTAGTGATAGCTAGATTTTCAGATAAAGGACTGAGAATCTTTTTATTCAAAATATCTATACTTTGTTAATATGGCTTTTTTTTTTTAAGCCTTCAGAGACACTGGCATATAATAGAGCAGAATGATATGAAGTTAGAAAAGGCAGAGTATGCTTCCCATCAAAGAGCCATCTTACAGTGGTTCAGATTGAGAGAGAAAGTTTAGACAGGAGTTAGCTTGCTTTGAGGATAGTAAGTTATCCTCTCTTCTCGGTAAGCATGTCAAAATAGTGCACTTTTGACAGGTGCATATGAGGGATTTAAGTCTTTGAGTGTATGTACATATCAGTAGAGGCTTCCCTGGTGACTCCGTGGTAAAGAATCTGCCTGCTAATGCAGGAGACATGGGTTCAATCCCTGAGTTGGGAACATTCCCCTGGAGAAGGAAATGGCAGCCCACTCTAGTGTTCTTGCCTGGGAAATCCTATGGACAGAGGAGCCTGGCAGCCTAGCGTCCATGGGGTCACAAAGAGTCAGACAGGACTTAGCATCTGAGCATGCACTCATGCACATAGCATTAGAAGCACACTGCCAATGGGGACCTTTAGGAGAAGATAACAATTATTAGTAAGATTAATTCTTTCAACTTGTTTCTTTATATCTGGTAATACTTTTTCTTCTAGCCCTTTCCTTGTAGGCATTAATGCAAATAGTTTCTTGTGTTTCTTGTTAGTCAGACTACCATATGAAATTTAAATAAGTTTATCTTTCCTTGGAAAGTAAAGATATGGAATTTTAGTGAGAAATACAGACCAGTAAAATTGGAGAAGGAAATGGCAACCCACTCCAGTATTCTTGCCTGGAAAATCCCATGGACAGCGGAGCCTGGTAGGTTACAGTCCATGGGTCGCAAAGGGTCGGACATGACTGAGCGACTTCACTTTCACAATAGGGAGGAATCAATGAGTTTGAATTTTATTTTCATCTCTGTTACTGTCATTATATGGACTTTCCAGGTGGCACAGTGGTAAAGAATCGGCCTCCCAGGGGAGAAGATGCAAAAGACATGGTTCAGTCCCTGGATGGAGAAGATCCCCTGGAGTAGGAAATGGCAACCGGCTCCAGTATTCTTGCCTGGAAAATTCCGTGAACACAGCTGAGCAACTGAGCACACGTTATTATAAGATACAGAGAAAGACACCTCATAAAAAAAATTGTTTTCTGTATTTAGCACTCAGATTTGGTGGAATAAATGAAAAGTATGCTATACAGCTCTTGCCCACAAGACATTTAGAGCATTGGTATTAAGTTGTTTCCAAAAGCTGCTGCAGTGAATATGTTGTTGTTGTTCAGTTGCTAAGTTGTGTCTGAGTCTTTTGCAACCCCACGGACTCTAGCCCACTAGGCTCCTCTGTCCTTGGGACTTCCCAGGCAAGAGTACTAGAGTGGGTTGCCATTTCCTTCTCCAGTGGATCTTCCTGACCCAGGGATCAAACCAGCATCTCCTGCTTGGCAGCTGGATTCTTTGCCACTGAGCCATGATGGAAGACCTTATAGCTAAATGCCTTAGAGAGGGCACAGATTCCTAGAAGTGAAATTGGGAGGGTATCTGCCATCTTACATCTGTATATAAAGCTAATAAAATATTTATATATGTATTTCTGTTTTTTGTTGTTTCATTGAATGGTATTGAATAGCTTGTTAATTGTTCAGTGCAGATAATACAGAGAAAAGGAAGACCTGTAGAATGAGTGGGAGACACACAAGCAGAGAGGATAGAAGGGTAAAAGAGGAGAGAAAGAGCATCAGTGAAGCAGAGGTACAAGTGAGTGAAGTACTGGAGAGGAGCCAGTCCAAAGGTCAGCCCGGCGGAGCGGAGGTTCCTGTGGGACGACGTCACATGGGCGAGGCAGGGCTGAACTACTGGGAGCCTGCAAAAGTATGCGAAGGCATTTAGACCTCAGGTGATAGGGAATAAGAAGCCACTGCAGAGTTCTGAAAGTAGCAAAGGTTACGCGATGGAAATAGCATTTTAGAACATCAGTCCCGCTTAGTATTGTGGAAGATTAATTGCAGCAGGTTGGTTTTAGAGATAAGAGTGCCAGCTAAGAAGCACTACAATTTAATAGTATAGAGAACTGATATGCCGATGTGGGCTGGTAGCAGTGAGAACAGGAGGAAGGAATTCGTAGCAGGAACACCATAGAGAAACAATGTAATTTGGTGACTGAAGTGATGTTAAGGGTAATGAAGTAGTCGATATTTTAAGATTTTCTGCCTAAGAGATAGGAGCAACACAGTGCCATTAATAGAATGTCTTTAGTTCAGCACTGAAAACGAATTTCATTTTCTTTTTGTGTAACCCTAACTTATAAACTTAGGAGAAAAACTAGTGCTTGAGAACAGTGCTCTCAGATGGCAGATATAAAACTCATCAAAACTGGCTTCCAGAAACTGAAGAGCAAAAGAAGGAAAAGGCTTCTTAGGAATCTTCTCTGGGAAGAGCAGAAATACCTATGAGAATGTCTTTAGAATGATAGCAGTTTAAATTATATAACTTTCCCATGTAATTAAACTCTTTCTGTGGCGTTTAGTGCTAAAAGTCAGAATGTCCAAAGTCATTCTGGATGATAAAGATTATTCTTAAGAGCTGAATCTGAAGCTGTTCAAAGATAGGCCAGATGTCAAGGCCGTGGTCTGAGGTGTCATTCTTCAAAAGGCAATATGTAACTCTTCCACTGGGCAAACAGCAGATCAGCTCCTGAGCTGATAGTATTGGGAAGAACTGTCTGAACCGAGCTGGTGGGTGAATATTTAAAAGTCCAGATATATGGGGCAGAAAGCAGATGTAGAAGAAATTTTTATAATTATTTTGTTTTAAAAGGTACATGATGATGGCAGGCTAATAGCAAAGATTTACAGCAATTATTCATTAATACCAGCTGGATTATTTACTCAAAGAAGTAATTCCACCAAATTTAAGTGACAAAACACATACGAGAAGATACAAACATTACGGTATTACCCAAACCTGGTTTAAGGAAAAATAACAAATGATACTTTTCATGTATGTTACCTTATAGACTATTAGAAAAACTTTTAGGATTTTATCAGAAGGCAGGTTTAAGGCTCAGCTCTTCACAACCAGATGGGAATTGCTTTACCAATTAAGACAAGAGAATAGTTTTTATTGACCTTACAAATTTCCCTCTGCATGCATGTATGCATCAGTCCTTCTGACTCTGCGATCCTATGGAATGTGGCCTGCCAGGCTCCTCTGTCTGTTGGATTCTCCAGGCAAGAATACTAGAGTGGGTTGCCATGCCTTCCTCCAGGGGATCTTCCCGATCCAGGGATCAAACCCACATCTCTTATGTCTCCTGCATTGGTAGGCAGGTTCTTTACCACTAGCATCACCTGAGAAGCCCACATTTCCCTCTAATACTCTGTAAATCGTTATAAATATATGAGGCCTTATTTGTTATTACTTGTGACAAATTCAAGGTAGTTTCTAGAATACAAAAATCTGTATGTATTGTTAACACTACAAATACTGTAAGTCTAAAGAAAATTATGTAAAAAAAAAAAAAAATCCACCTCAGTGAATGAATTACTCACTGTAAGTAAATTTGAACATAAGAATGATTCACATTTCAGATCTTTGTAACTCAGTCCCTGTTACAATTTAAAGTGTTCTGTCAGCTTGCTTCCTCCACCAGGGGATCTTCCCAACCCAGGGATCAAACCCACTTCTCTTGCGGTCTCCTGCACTGGCAGGCAGATTCTTTAACCACTAACACCACCTGGAATCCAGCTGCCAATGCAGGAGATAAAACAGACGTGGGTTAGATCTGTGGGTGGGGAAGATCCCCTGGAGTGGGAAATGGCAACCCGTTCCAGTTTTCTTGCCTGGAGAATTATTATCTGGGCAGAGGAGCTTTGTGGGCTACAGTCCATGGGATGGCAAAGAGTCAGACATGACTGAGCGACTGAGCACACACAGACACAGCTCGAAAGAGTGGATGTGTGTCTTTGTCACTAACTTATTGATGTTGTTCAGTCAATAAGTGGTGTCCAACTCTTTGAGACCCCTTAGACTATGTAGCACACCAGCCTCGTCTGTTCTCCACTACCTTCCAGAGTTTGCTCAAATCAATGTCCATTGAGTCGATGATGCTATCTACCAGCTCATTCTCTGCCTCCCTCTTCTTCTTCCTTCAATCTTTTCCAGCATCAGAGTCTTTTCCAGTGAGTCAGCTCTTCCTATCAGGTGACTGAAGTATTGAAGCAACAAGCCTTCCAATGAATATTCAGAATCGATTCCCTTTAGGATTGACTGGTTTCATCTCCTTGCTGTCCAAGGGACTCTCAAGAGTCTTCTCCAGCACCACAGTTCAAAAGCATCAATTCTTTAGCCCTCAGCTTCCTTTATGGTTCAACTCTCACATCCATACATGACTACTGGAAAAACCAGTTTTGACTATACAGACCTTTGTCAGCAAAGTGATGTCTCTGCTTTTTAGTATACTGTTTAGGTTTGCCATAGCTTTCGTTCCAAGGAGCAAGTGTCTTTTAATTTCATGGCCACAGTCTACAGCCCAAGAAAATACTTCTACTTTTTCCCCTTCTGTTTGCCTTGATGTGATAGGACCAGACGACATGATCTTCGTTTTTTGAATGTTTAATTTCAAGCCAGCTTTTTCACTCTCCTCTTTCATCCTCATCAAGAGGCTCTTTAGTTCCTCTTCACTTTCTACCATTAGAGTGGTATCATCTGTATATCTGAGGTGGTTGTTATTTCTTCCAGCAATCTTGATTCTAGCTTGTGATTCATCCAGTCTGGCATTTCACATCATGTACTCTGGATATAAGTCACTAACTTACCACCAGTGACTAATCTAGGTACTGAGACTAAAGTTCATTCATCCTTAGTACTAACACTTTAACACATAAAAAAAAGGTACATGCAGTTTAATTTTGTCTTCTCTGGTGCTTGAAAGTATTAGCTGTGAAGTGAATGGATATTAAAGAATAGTAATTATATTTACAAGTGGCATATAAAAATAAAAAATCAGGAAGAAATGAAACTTATAAATGCTCTTTGTGAAGGCATTCAGAATTCCTTACCATAAATTACCCAAAATATATGTATATTGTTGGGATAGACACTTTTGAGATAGATGAAAATATAAACCTCTTTCATTCTTTTATATATGTATTAGTATAAATCTTTATAAACATTTTCCTTTAATATGTTCTCATGGCAACTCTAAGTAAATAGTGTATGTTTTATGACCAGTATGCATCATAAACTTTTCAGAGAAATCTTCCTTTTCATGATTATATTACTTAGCTAAATTTTTATATTTTAGAAAGATTAATTTTTCTCATTCATATTAAAATTAGACTGTACATAAAATATCTAAGTATTGTAACATACAATTTTAAACTGATAGAAGCAGTGACTGTCTAGCTATCTAATGATATCATGAATGAGATTAACTTCAAACTTTTATTTACTGTATCCTTATCTTGAAACCAAGGATCAGTTTCTTCATAGGGGAAAAAAAAACTTTTAGGAGAACATGATTGAAGTTTTTAAAACAGTATTGAAGAAGAAAATGACTTGTCATTCTTAATTTTTAACAAAAGACACTCTAAAAATAGTGAAAGTCAGTCAGTCAGTCAGTCCAGTCGCTCAGTCCTGTCCAGCTCTTTGCAACCCTGTGAATCGCAGCACGCCAGGCCTCCCTGTCCATCACCAACTCCCGGAGTTCACTCAAACTCATGCCCATCGAGTCGGTGATGCCATCCAGCCATCTCATCCTCTGTCGTCCCCTTCTCCTCCTGCTCCCAATCCCTCCCAGCATCAGGGTCTTTTCCAGTGAGTCAACTCTTCGCATGAGGTGGCCAAAGTACTGGAGTTTCAGCTTCAGCATCAGTCCTTCCAATGAACACCCAGGACTGATCTCCTTTAGGATGGACTAGTTGGATCTCCTTGCAGTCCAAGGGACTCTCAAGAGTCTTCTCCAACACCACAGTTCAAAAGTATCGATTTTTCGGTGCTCAGCTTTCTTCACAGTCCAGCTCTCACATCCATACATGACCACTGGAAAAACCATAGCCTTGACAAGATAGACCTTTGTTGGCAAAGTAATGTCTCTGCTTTTTAATATGCTATCAAGGTTGGTCATAACTTTCCTTCCAAGGAGTAAGCATCTTTTAATTTCATGGCTGTAGTCACCATCCGCAGTGATTCTGGAGCCAAAAAAAATGAAGTCTGACACTGTTTCCACTGTCTCCCTATCTATTTCCCATGAGGTGATGGGACCAGATGCCATGATCTTAGTTTTCTGAATGTTAAGCTTTAAGCCAACTTTTTCACTCTCCTGTTTCACTTTCATCAAGAGGCTTTTTAGTTCCTCTTCACTCTCTGCCATAAGGGTGGTGTCATCTGCATATCTGAGGTTATTGATATTTCTCCAGGCAATCTTGATTCCAGCTTGTGCTTCCTCCAGCCCAGCGTTTCTCATCATGTACTCTGCATATAAGTTATATAAGTAGGGTGACAATATACAGCCTTGACATACTCCTTTTCCTATTTGGAACCAGTCTGTTGTTCCATGTCCAGTTCTAACTGTTGCTTCCTGACCTGCATACAGGTTTCTCAAGAGGCAGGTCAGGTGGTCTGGTATTCCCATCTCTTTCAGAATTTTCCACAGTTTATTGTGATCCACACAGTCGAAGGCTTTCACGTAGTCAATAAAGCAGAAATAGATGTTTTTCTGGAACTCCCTTGCTTTTTGATGATCCAGCAGATGTTGGCAATTTGATCTCTGGTTCCTCTGCCTTTTCTAAATCCAGCTTGAACATCTGGAAGTTCTCGGTTCACGTATTGCTGAAGCCTGGCTTGGAGAATTTTGAGCATTACTTTACTAGCGTGTGAGATGAGTGCAATTGTGTGGTAGTTTGAGCATTCTTTGGCATTGCCTTTCTTTGGGATTGGAATGAAAACTGACCTTTTCCAGTCCTGTGGCCACTGCTGGGTTTTCCAAATTTACTGGCATATGAGTGCAGCACTTTAACAGCATCATCTTTCAGGATTTGAAATAGCTCAACTGGAATAGTGAAACTATGATATTTTAAATAGGAGAGTGATGTAATCAGTAGTCTTTCATCTAAAAGAAATAAAGGTCTTCTATGTGCCTTCCCCTTCATGGATCACGGCCTTGTCATGGTGAAGGTGCTTATGTAACAATGAAGCTACAAGCCATGCTGTGCAGAGACACCCGACACGGATGGATCTTAGTTAAGAGCTCTGACTAAACGTGGTCTGCTGGAGAAGAAAATGGCAACCCACTCCAATATTCTTGCCTGGAAAACCCCATGAACAGTATATAAAGGCAAAAAGATATTACACCAGAAGATGAGCCCCCCAGAATGGAAGGTGTCCAATATGCTACTGGGGAAGACTGGAGGGCAGTTACTAGTAACTCCAGAAAGAATGTAGCATCTGGAGCAAAGCAGAAATGACGCTCAGTTGTGGATGTGTCTGATGGTGAAAGTAAAGTCCGATGCTGTAAAAAACAATAATGCATAGGAACCTGGAATGTTTGGTCCATGAATTAAGGTAAATTAGACACAGTCAAGCAGGAGATGGCAATATTTTCATTTTAGGGATCAGTGAACTAAAGTGGATAGGAATGGGTGAATTTAATTCAGATGACCACAATATCTATTATTTTGGGCAAGAATCTCTTAGAAGAAATGGAGTCACCCTCATAGTTAACAAAAAAGTCCAAACTACAGTATCTGCATGCAGTCTCAAAAACAACAGCATGATCTTGGTTTCGTTTCCAAGACAAACCATTCAACATCATAGTAATCCAAGTCTGTGCCCCAACCAGTGATGCCCAAGAAGCTTAAGTTCACCAATTCTAGGAAGACCTACAACACCTTCTAGAGCTAACACCAAAAAAAGATGTCCTTTGCATCATAGGGAATTGGAATGCAAAAGTAGGAAGTCAAGAGATACCTGGAATAACCGGCAATTTGGCCTTGGAGTACAAAATAAAGCAGGGCAAAGGCTAACAGAGTTTTGTTAACAGAACATGCTGGTCATAGCAAACACCCTCTTCCAACAACACAAGAGATGACTGTACACCAGATGGACGTCACCAGATGGTGAGCACCGAAATCAGATTGATATGTACTTTGCAGCTGAAATGGAGAAACTGTATATAGTCAGCAAAAACAATACCAGGAGTTGACTGTGGCTGAGATCATGAGCTCCTTAATGCAAAATTCAGGCTGAAATTGAAGAAAGTAGGGAAAACCACTATTCAGGTATGACCTAAATCACACCCCTTATTACTATACAGTGGAAGTGACAAGTGGCTTCAAGAGATTAGATCTGGTAGACAAAGTGCCTGAAGAACTATGGATGAAGGTTTGTAATATTGTACAGGAGGCCATGACCAAAATTATCCCAAAGAAAAAGAAATGCACAAAGGCAATGTGGTTGTGTGAGGAGGCTTTTACACACAGCTGAGGAAAGGAAAGACATACCCAACCGAATGCAGAGTTCCAGAGAATAGCACAGAGAGATAAGAAGGCTATCTTAAATGAATAAGGCAAAGAAATAGAGGAAAACTGTAGAATGGAAAAGACTAGAGATCTCTTCAGGAAAATTGGAGATATCAACGGAGCATTTCATGCAAAGATGGGCATGATAAAGGACAGAAATGATAAGGACCTAACAGAAGAAGAGACTAGGAAGAAGTGGCAAGAATTCACAGAAGAGCTACACAAAAAAGGCCTTAATAACCCAGATAATCACAATAGTGTGATCACTCAACCTATAGCTGGACGTCCTGGAATGTGAAGTCAAGTGGGGCTTAGAAAGCATTACTATGAACCAAGCTAGTAGAGGTGACCAAAATCCAACTGAACTATTTCAAATCCTAAAAGATGATGCTGTTAAAGTGCTGCACTCAATATGTCAGAAAATTTGGAAAACTCAGCAATAGCCACAGGACTGGAAAAGGTCAGTTTTCATTCCAGTCCCAAAGAAAGGCAGTGCCAAAGAATGTCCAAACTACCATACAGTTGCACTCATTTCACATGCCAGCAAGATTATGCTCAAAATTCTTCAAGCTGGTCTTCAGCAGTATGTAAACCAAAAACTTCTAGATATACAAGCTGAGTTTCGAAAAGGCAGAGGGACCAGAGATCCAAAGTCCCAACATTCGCTGGATCTTGGAGAAAGCAGAGAAGTTCCAGAAAAAATGTCTGCTTCATGCAAAATGCTGGGCTGGTTGAAGCTCAAGCTGGAGACAAGACTGCTGGGAGAAATATCAGTAACCTCATCTATGCAGATGACACCACCCTAATGGCAGAAAGTGAAGAGGAACTAAAGTACCTCTTGATAAAGGTGAAAGAAGAGAGTGAAAAAGCTGGCTTAAAATTCAGCATGCAAAAAACTAAGATCATGGCATCTGGTTCCATCACTAGGACTATCCTAGAAGCTGCAGAGCAGGGACAAAGCACAAGAATCAGAAAAGGAACTTGCTGAAATTTGTGTTCTTTTTAAAAATACCACTAACATATCCCTTTCTCAATTCTTCTAAATCAAGAGTTTTTAATGGAATAGTTAAAAATGGTTTACCTTATTTTCAGTTTGTTTTCCCTACATTGTCATGCACCTGCTTGTTTTTGACTCTAATGCTTCTCCCATAGAAGATGCATGAGATGTATAGAAGGTGCATCTATAGCAATTTTATTCCTTTGTATACTTCATATTTTTCTCCTTATAAGTTATGAAGTCATAAAGAAGAGCTAGACATGCTGGTTTTTGGAATTAATAATTTATTCTTATCACATTGACAAAATTCCTCCTGATACAAAAAGCATAACGTTAGTTCTCACTAAGAGTGAAATTTCATTTACCATCTTTCCCACCAAGCCCCCAAACTCCCTTCATTCTTTTCAAATAACTATTTTATCATTCAGTATGCTTCTGCAGGGACCCTTAACATATGCATGTGTGTATAATATTTATTCACAAACAAATAATGTCCTGTTGATTTTTGAGAGCCTATTCTGCTAGTTACAAGAATACATTTATCAACAAAACACATAATGTCCCAGCCCTCATGGAGCTTCATGAGGTTGTTAACTGGTGTTGAGTTTTCTTGGGAATCTTACATAGGATTTAAATATCCTCTGATAGACAGTTAAAGAGCCCAATAAAATTGTCACTTGATCTTACTTCATTCTATTATCTCAATCACTTTATTATGTTAAGTTAGAGGCTTAAGCAAAATAACTCCATTATCTTCCGTAAGTACTTTCCTAATAGTATCATCCATGCACTAGCACTGCCTTGAACAATTGGAATCCAGCAGACTATCTAGACATCTAACTTACTAACAAAGACTTAATTAAGCCCTGGATAAAATTATACCAAAATTATCCACTTAAAATCCAAAACTTGAAGTAGAATTACCTTAGAGATCCTGTAAAGAAGGAAATATAGCTTTAATTCTTCTCCCTGTTTTAATTTTTAAGTGGGATGAAATAAAAATAATGCCAAGCTTTATGTATTTTGATTGTGGTATTTCCAACTTTTATGTTTATTAGTCATCTAAATTGATGCTAATTGATATAATGATTGTTTAGTGAAACTAATTTTCCAAGGTTACATAGAAAATAGCAAATGTTAGTCTGTGTTTAAAATATAGGTAACTTTTCATTGCCTTGTGTACCCTGATAGCTCAGTTGTAAAGAATCTGCCTGCAATGCAGGAGACCCCAGTTCGATTTCTGGGTCAGGAAGATCCGCTGGAGAAGGGATAGGCTACCCACTCCAGTGTTCTTTGGCTTCCCTTGTGGCTCCGCCTGCAATGCGAGAGACCTGGGTTCAATCCCTGGGTTGGGAAGACCCCCTTGAGAAGGGAAAGTCATTTGTACTAAAACTCTGTGTAAGCCAGTAGTGAAACATGGCAGCATTCAAATGGAAGTAAAATTCCAGATCAAGAGAAGTATCAATACCACTTTCCTTTCTAACTGATTAACCTGAATTATTAGGTCAGACTCAATATTTTTAAAAACCTAGATATGCTGAAGAACCTGCGCAAAGAATAATCAATATGGTGATAGTCTATTAACTTTAATATGCAAAACCATTGACAGCTGGAAATATTAACCTTGAAAAAAATAGCCTAGTAAGGACATGGCAGTTCTTTTAACATTTGAGACCACCTCATATAGGAAATCAACCCACTCCAGTATTCTGGCCTGGAGAATTCTATGGACTGTACAGTCTATGGGGTCACAAAGAGACACAACTGAGCAACTTTCACTTTCACTTCACTTCACTTTTCACTTCACCTTAGATATTAGTGACATTGAATAAGGAATGTCATATATCTAATCTAAGCAGTTGAATATACATGTACTAAGTTTTTTCTATGCTCTGTTTAATCTCAAAGATAAATCCAAGTTTATTATTTAATTTCAAGGTGAAAAACAATTTCTTACTGTTAATATACATTAACATTAAAGTGGAGCTAAACAAAGTACAGAAAATTAAATGACCCAAAATTGTGGTGTCTAAGAACAGCTTATTCCTACTTTCTCATTATTTTCTTGTTAATACACCTCTTGTTCACAATACTTATAATCTTAGAACTATTTGCAAAAGGTATAGCCTGAACTCATTGTATCATAACTTAGCTGAAAATTCCTTTTATGGCACATCTTTACAGAGGATTTTGTGTTAAAAAAAAAAAACTTGATATAACACACATCTATAGTAGACACATTAAAAACTCTTTTGAACACAGCTGTTTAGAAGGTGCCATTCACAAAATAAATACTCAAGAAGTATTTCTGAATGAATGAATGATAGTATTTGATATAATGACATATCTGAAGAGCTAAATTAATCTATCCATATTATTTCCTTATATGCTTTATTCTAAAAACAAAATATTTTTACACAGCAGAAAGACTTGGAAGAAAGAATTGAATTAGATTTGATTATATTGAAAGTTATGGTAGAAATCAGCAAATTAATAAATGGTTAGTAACATCTTTTAAAACTAAATATTGATTGCATGTACCAAACTTTTTTATTTTGCTTTTCTTTTTTAAATAAATGTAGATCCAGCAAAAAAATACCCAGTTGACAACAGATAGAAACAACCTTATCTGAGGAGATGATAGTCACACCCTGGGTGTTGTTTAAGACATACTGCAAGTTTCAAAATGTGTCTTTTGTAACACCTATCAATTGATAACCTGAAATTCCTCCATCACAGATTCAGATTGAGGTTAAAGCTTTGTTTTATTGTAAAATGTAGTTACACTTGATAGCCTTTGTTTTTTCAATCATATAACATTTAGGATCAACACAGCCACAATTTTTTTTGCAGCTGCTCCTGTCAAAGGTAAAAGCCTATTCCCCCACCCTTTGAATCTAGGGTGGCCTGTGACTCCCTCTGACCCAATAAAATAAACCAAATGATGTTGTACAACTTCTGAACAAGGCCTCAATCGCCCGTGTTCCCAGCTCTTGCTAACGCATGCTCACCATGTAAGTAAGCCTGGGTTGGTCTACTTGGGCATGAGATCCGTAAGAGGCAAGTCCTAGCCAGAAGTCAATACCAACTGTCAGGCAAGTGAACACCCAGCTGCACCTAGCCCACGTTAGCATGATTAAGTAAAGTAGCTGTTGTTTTAAGCCACCAAGTTTTGGGTGGTTTAGTAGAAGTACTAGTGTTAGTCACTTAGTCGTGTCTGACTCTTTGCGACCCCATGGACTGTAGCACGCCAGGCTCCTCTGACCACGGCATTTTCCAGGCAAGAATACTGGAGTGGGTTGCCATTCCTTTCTCCAGGGGATCTTCCCAACCCAGGGATCGAACCCAGGTCTCCTGCCTTGCAGGCAGATTCTTTATCATCTGAGCTCCAGGAAAGCCCTGGGTGGTTTATTACACAACAATAAACAACTGATTAAAAAATATTAGTTGTCCATGTCCAAGATAGAATAGACTTGGCTTGGCTTGGATTGGTAGGCAAAGCAGGTCAGCATAGAGTCATTTGTACTAAAACTCTGTGTAAGCCAGTAGTGAAACATGGCAGCATTCAAATGGAAGTAAAATTCCAGATCAAGAGAAGTATCAATACCACTTTCCTTTCTAACTGATTAACCTGAATTATTAGGTCAGACTCAATATTTTTAAAAACCTAGATATGCTGAAGAACCTGCGCAAAGAATAATCAATATGGTGATAGTCTATTAACTTTAATATGCAAAACCATTGACAGCTGGAAATATTAACCTTGAAAAAAATAGCCTAGTAAGGACATGGCAGTTCTTTTAACATTTGAGACCACCTCATATAGGAAATCAACCCACTCCAGTGTTCTTGCCTGGAGAATCCCAGGGATGGGGTCGCACAGAGTCGGACATGACTGAAGTGACTTAGCAGCAGCTTATATAGGAAATCAAATAGTGTAATGACATGAAGGATAGATCTAGGCAGATGAGTGGAAGATCCAAGGAGACTGATTTCCTAGTAAGATAAGAAATAATTTTAACCATGTTACTGTTATTCAGCTTCCCATTCTCACCACTTTCTGCTAGTTGTTTCCACTTTGTTCACCATGACTTTTCACCCCACTCTCCCATCTACTTCTGCATTCACCTTTTTACTTACAATTTCTTTTTCCATTCTGTTTCATGTGTGAATAGTCTTTCTTTTCTCTTCTCCATTTTATTCTCTCTTTTATTGATCTTTATTTCTTACACATACTTTTATGCACATATGTGTGTTCATATTTATATGTTGTGCCTTTACAGATTTATAAATGTGTATATATATGTATATTTTTTATGCATTTGTGTTTTTTTTAGTCTGTATCTTTCAGTTACATAGTGTGCCTGAGATTGAGAAAGAACTTTTTGTTTCATTCTTTACAATTTATGCGTAGGAGGGTGGGTTGCTCTTGTTCAGTCACCCAGTGGCATCCAACTCTTTGCAACCCCATGGACTGTAGCCCACCAGGCTCCTCTGTTCACAGGATTTCCCAGGCTAGAATACTGGAGTGGATTGCCATTTCCTACTCCAAGGATCTTCCTGACCCAGAGATCGAACGGACATGTCTTTTGCCTCCTGTCATTGGCAGGAGGATTCTTTATCACTACACCACCTGGGAAGCCCTACTACACTGCATCTTTCCACAACTTCTGCACTGAATGTTTCACACATACATTCTACCTGAAACTTGAATTTACCAAGGACACTTCTTTCCTTGTAGCCCCCTAAACACCAGTCTTTTCCCCATACGCTGTAGACTAGAAAGAAGAGTTCTCTGGTTCCCTGTTGCTACTTTCATACCTTCTGCATCCACATGAAAACCCTCCCTTCTTTGAGATTTATACCATCCAGCTTAATTATCACTATGTCTCTCTCCTCTCCAGTGATATCTACTGATCTCCTTAAATGTGAGATCAGTGGGGTTCCTTTAATGTGCATTTCAAGTGCCTGGTTCAATGTCTTCCTCTCTACCCCAACCTCTGCCTTCATGCAAAGAAACTTCAATATCAGTGGCCCATCAATCCCACTAGCATTCCTTTTACATGTCCAATATCACCTCCCTTTCTTGTCCCATTAAACCTTTACTGTTCCCTGCCCCCCCACCCCAACCCCTTCCCAGCCTTTTTCTTTACCCTATGCTTTCAGTAGAGAACTCTGCCTCTCTCAATGGGGAAAATTGAATCTAGCAATGATGAGTTCTGTCAGTTAAATGCCTCCACCTCTACAGAGTTATCCACAGCTCTATTCCCCGCACCTCTTTCCCTCAAATCTCCAAGGAAGAGTTTTCCAGTCATATTTTTAGTGATAATGCTGCAAGTTGTGCTTGTGATTCCATTCTCTGAGACCCTCCTTAAAAGATACTGTCTTCCTCCATTTTACTTTAGCTTCTTCCTACAGTCTTCTCTTCTATAGTCTGTAAACATATTCACATGCCATCCGTTTCTTTAAGGACTTCCTCAGCCATACATTTTCCTGCAACTATAATCCCCTTTAGTTTCCACCCAAAATCTTATATTTTCTAGCTAAGCCTATACTTCGTCTTCACTTTTTCACATTCCATGAGGCTTTATCCTACTTCTATCATGCTTTATTAAAGCTGCACAGAAAAGGGTATCATTTCCTAATGTTCATTTGTCACTTGCATCTTATTTAAGTATTTAACCCTGTTGATCACTCTCTTCTTGAAATTCTCTTCTCTGCATTCTGTGACAGCACCTACTCTTGATTTATCTTTTGCTTCCCTGACTGTTTTCTCCAATTCTTTTGTCAGTCCTTTTCCTTTAAGTATTGGATTTCATTTTGGTTCTATCTTCTTCCCACCCCCCTCCCCCTTTCTTTTGTCTCTCTTAGCATTTCCATCCACTCCTGTGGCTTCAGTTACCACCTAGGGCAAGACCTAGTCATGACCAACCACTGCAGTCTCATTTCCCAACATCTTCCATGATCCTGAGAAACCTGTGAAACCATCCTCCTGGTAGGACTTGACACACACCATGCTTTTCATACCTCAGTGCCTGTACACATATTCTTTCCTTTGTCTGATATTCCCATCCTACCCCCTCTCCATATCCACTCTTCTTGAGGCGACTGTCTCCTTCTTATCCTTCAAAATTTAACTGAGGCATCATCAGAAAGCCTTCACAGGCACTTCTTTTTCCCTGCCCAAGCTAGGTTCTGTGTAATACCCATGCTTACCCTTTTATTACAGCATTTACCAATAACTGATTGAAATTACCGTATAAAGATGTTTCTCCACCTTACTGCTCCTATGATCAAGAACCATGTCCTAGTCTTTGAATAATCAATGCCTCGAATAGTATCTAGTTCATAGGAATTACTAAATAATTAATAAATAATAAATGTTCGTCAATTGAACTTAAATCCATATCATAAGCTTTTTAGGTATGCAGTTTTATGACCATAAGTACATCCACATTGTTGTGCTCCTGAGAAGTTATCTGGACTCCCTGCCTGTAGGCCAACTTACCTCCTTCTCATCTCTATATTCTTGCCAGGGGGAATCTTTCTAAAATGTAAAGGATGTTACTAGATGAGGTAAACCCTTTTATTGCTTCCCACTGTCTACATTTGTGGTTTTATCACAATCTTTTCATAGATCCAAGCTGCAGTGAGAAAAAAAATCATTGAACCAAGGTTTTCTAAATTTTTTTCAACTTAAAAGTTAGCTGAGTTAATGAATGGCAGTCAGAATAAGAAATACTGAAATATGCATGGGAGGTGAAATAAGCTTTATTTTAGATATGTTCACTGTCATATGCCTGTGAAATAAGCAAGAGGAGCCATCTTGAAGGCAGTTGCATATATGAGGGTGAAACTCAGAAGAGAGTTTTGGGATGATGATCTGTACCATAAGCATTTAAGTGAAATCAAGGGAACAAATAACATCTTTTGAGGAAAACATAAAAAGTGTTTAAAGGTGATAAAACAACATTTAAGAACTAGCATAGGAAGAACAGCCATAATAGTAAAAGAAAAAACTACATTTAAATCTCTTTCTTGTCCCGCTGCCATGGTTTAAAGAGGGCAAGACCTTTGATACTAATGGACAACCCAAAGCATTTTTAGTGGTTTTGCTGTTTTCTCTACTGGAAGGATGATTTTTATCCATCTCTCTTGAATTTCCCTGGTTCTTTCTCCTTGGGAAAAAAGATAATAATAATTCAGAAGTCAGATATGTTGGATGAGACAATTTTCTTGCCTAAATAGTAGAAATGGAATTTTTTTCTAAAAAGAAAATTCTCCTGCTAATAAGAATTCTACTCTCACCTTGACAGAAAAAACAAAAATTTCTCTCAAAAATGAAATCTAAAAAGCAAAAAAAAAAAAAAAATCTAAAAAAAATTTTTTAATGGGATCTACAGTTTGTTTATTTATAGTGAGATTTTTGCTTCACTACAATTCAACTGAAGACGAGGAATTTGTTCTGTTTTCAGTACTTTCTCTCACTTTGCAAAAAAATTATCTAGTCAGTAAGAGTAGTCCAAGGCCATAAAAAATCAAAACTAAACCTTAAAAGTTACAGTATTTTTGGAAGCAGTGGAGCACATCATCAGAGAGATCAAGGATGTGGTAATTACACCTTGCATTGTATGCCAGCTTCAGACCTCAATAGCAGTGCAACTCTGGTCAGATTACCTTCTATATGCTTTGGTTTGTCATCTAATGATAATATCTACTCCATGGAGTTGTATTGAAAATTAGATATGTGCATAAAGTACTTCTTAGAATGTTGACACATCGTCAGTATTCCTTAAGTATTACTTGCCTTTTAAAATGTATCAAAATGTTCATTGAGTGAAAAATGAAAGTAAACCAGCTCAGAAAATTGGTAAATAACTTATGATTCATCTACTTGATGGAAAGCTATGTATTTCATTGTAGTATGTACATATTATATAGACATAAAGAAAATATAAAAGAGGAGTTATTTGAAAAAACTAGAGAGACCGCCCTGGTGGTTTGGTGGCTAAGACTCTGTGCTCCTAATGCAGGGGGCCTGGGTTCGATCCCTGGTCAGGGAACTAGATCCTGTGCACTGCAACGAAAGGTCTCACATGCCGCACCTAAGACTTGGTGCAGCCAATAAATACTTTAAAAAAAAAAGAAAAAAAAAAGAAAAAACTAGAATTTCTCTCTAAAATATAGCTGTAAATGTATTTTTCAAGTTCACAAAGCATTTGTGTTATAGGAAATAAACTGTGTTATTTCCTAATTACATACAGTGTTATCAGTTTACTTTCCTATAATGTGTTACTAAACTAGCAGATGAAATATACAAGTAAATGCTTACCAATTTGACTTAAGTAATAACTTGAGGAAACAGTTTAATGTACTTATGAAGATAAATAGTACATTAACCTATAATCTAAAATCTGTAGCTTTCTATTAGCCCAAACGCTAGTGGAAGTGACTTTGAAATAAGAACAAGGAAACCAGGCCCACATTTGTTACTGTCTTATCTTAGGACCTTGTACAAGGGTTTCTTTTTCTGTCTGGGCTTCTGTTTCTTCATTTAGAAGAGAGAAATTCTAATCCTAGAATTCTAATCTAACTTTTTTCCTATTTCATGAATTTTGTGAGAAGCTATCATTGAGCAACATGTAAAGCAATTGGAGCCTATTTTATTAAACTACATAATTTTTTAAAGGATATTATTGATTAGGACAGTAAAGAATAACCTGCAGGCAGATCCTGCAAGGTTGTTCAACAGACAGACACACTTACCTTCCTGTCAGCACAGTCCATGTTTGGCAGGTATAGTCCATTCCTTACAGGAAGCAATAGATGCTTCATTGTGTTTCAAAAGTCAGCAAGCTTTTACAAAACGCTGTAATTGACATTTTTCTCGTTTCTGAGATCAAATTTTCTTAAATCATTCAACCTGGATAAACTGAGAATGTGGTTGATCTAGTTGTTGAAATATAGTAAAGACATTGCAAAACATGATATTTAAGTATTTCCTCCTAACCTCTTACCGTCACAAGATGTAAGAGTTCTAAGTGGAAGGATATCTTAATGTATGAAGAAACTAAAGTAAGATGAGTCCATCTGTAAAGAAAAAACCAAAAGAAGCACAACGCAGACTCATCTCAGTAATTTAGCATTCCATTGATTCATAATTCATAGTGATAATAACTATGCAGATTAGAGCTTACTTTTACATTATGAGGAAGTTTTTTTAATAGAATAGCAAATGATATTGTGGGAGAGAGATATAGTTAACTAACCTGAAAGTACTATTTTCTATCTTTCGGGACTTCCTTGGTGGTCCACTGGTTGAGAATCTGCCTTCTGATGCAGGGGATGCGGGTTCAATCCCTAGTCAGGGAACTATGATCCCACGTGCCGCAGAGAAACTAACCCTGCATGCCACAACTAAAGAGCTTGCACGCTGCCACTACTGAGACCGTGCTCTCCAGAGCCCATGCATCACAGCAGGAGCAGCCCCTGCATGGCAACTGGAGAAACCAGCACGCAGCAACAAAGACCCAGCGCAGCCCAAAATAGGTGTATTGTCTTAACTTTTTAGTCTATGCTGAGAAATTCTGTTAATGGCATATCAAGGTTTCTACTGGCTTCTACAAGTTTTCTAGCTGTTAGCCATTAATTCAGGTTATTAGCATATTTTACAATGTAGTTAAAATTTCACAGTGACATTTTTCTCCCCTCTCCTCCACAGTTCACCTTAGTGAAACTTTGTCTTAAAGAATCTATGTGATCCTAGGAATCATACTATTCGGAGAGTATAACAGAGCACTGGTTCTTATCACTAGGGAAAGTCCAACTAATACAGAGTCATCTGTAAGTACAGTGAATTGTCTAGTAAATCTTCTAGTTCAAGTATTTGCATCACTAGCTTAAAACTGTTTTAATGTCTGTATAATACTTGTGTAAAATTTACATTAGAGAAAATTGTGGTAATCAATTTAAGCAAGATTTTCCTTTTTCCCTGAGATCATAACTACATTTCTCAAAGCAGAGATTTTTTTATGCCCCGAATTGTTTCATGTCCCTATTTTCTGTTAACAGAACTCTTGATATATGCAGTCATCCATTTAACTTGAGCTGTTTTCAATGTTGCATGCAGCTGATGAGTCCATCTAAACCAGTGGGTATGACTCTGAGAATACCCTCATTCCTGTAGTGTCTGGCTCAGTGCTGTGTTTATTTGCAAAGGACCCTCATGCATGGATCCATATAAATGAGGCAAGCTGGAGCAGACTAGACTGTGTCGCTCACCAGTCTTTGAGGAGGGAGAATTGTGTATATGAAAGCTGCTGGGTATGAGCTTCCCTTATAGAGAAGATTTCTGTGTGTATGACATCAAGCAAGACTTTTGGTTGAGGTTTTATGCTTACTGTAAAGAAAATAGTAAGAAAAAGGCAATTGATGATCTAATTCTCTAAATCTTTTGAGACACAAAACTCTTGCTGATGCAATGAATCTGATCTCTCTCCCATAGAGTAGTCTAAGAACCCTATAGAATGACTTCTGAACTTTTGAGTCCATTTTCAGTTTAGTTGGAGAATTTTTAATCAACTGAAAAATCACTTATATTTGACTCAGAAGTATATAGAGTCAGTGCTAGCCTATTTATATTACTCAGGAATAGAAACTTTTAAAATGTAGTAGAGAAAATCTGGTTTTATTAGCATCAAACCATTTTTATATACTTAAATTGTTTTGATGAGACTGAGACATCGTTTTTCCAACCTAGCCACCTAATACCTGGCTTTAAAGAGAAGAAATGTAATGCATGACAATTATACAGTATACCAACATATCACTTATTAAGCTCAGTAACAGGTGTAAGAATGATAGTATTTCTGTATTGAAAAATGCACTTCTTGGGTGAAAAATTGGTTTGAAACTGCTCAACATTTAATATGCCATCTTGTCATGGCATAATAGTGATTCATTCATAACTTTAATGCAAGTAGGTAGATGTATTAAAACTAGTAGCTTATGTTTTGCATGTAGCCGCTAAAACTGACGCAATCTGAAGATGGGGTTTAAGTGTGTGTTTTTGCTGTTTTTTTAACCTCAAATCCTTGGCACTCTGCGCCCGTGTCTCTCACTTACAGTCATGCTTTGTTTCTTCACATGACGACCAGAAGTGCTCGGTCACAGCTAAATACTGTCCTTTTTCAGTCAAAACATTCCTGACAATAATTGCACTTTTTATGTTCTTTACTTTTTTCCCCTCCCACCCCACTGCCCTCAACTTAGGTTGGAAAGGCTGGTGGACGTCCTGAGGAAGAAGATTGGAACAGGGACCATGAGGACAGTGATCTGAACTGAAAAAAAAAAAAAAAACGACAGTCTGGGGAAGCAATCACATCTGGTGACCAGGCTGCTTCATTCAACACTGTGTAAACACTAAAGCCTTAACTTAGCAAACAGTTGTTAGAAGTGGGACACTCCAACCACATTCCAAGCTGAGATAAAATCAAATCACAAATGTTTAACCACTTTGCTGCTGACTTGAGTTATTTATCCAAATGTATTAACTGCAGACTTTTACCAGTGAATAGCTGTAAAGTTGCAGCTTATTTGTAATTATTTTATATCTCACTGTATTTAATATAAATATTTTTGCTGGAAGACCATTATAGAAACATAGTAAAGTTGGTCAGGATCATATCTTCACATATGGACCTTTCTGAGTCAAATGCAGCAAAGTAAATATTGTCTAAACCTTAATCCACTGTGTTAGGTCAAAACTTCAAATACATGCATTTTTCAATATAGAGTTTATTTCCTAACCAATAAGAGAAGCACATACATAAGAAGCATATATAGTCTTCCTTCGACATATGCATGTAATCTTTTTTAGTATTAAAGAATATTAAGTATAGATACCAAGAATCAAATGTATAATTTGCTTTAATAAGAGCTTGGCATATTAAAATTACATTAATCAAAGCATGATTTTTTTCCACTACAAATAATGCACACTGTTTTCAATAAAAAGAAAGTATTGTTAATGTGTACTTATAAATTCATGGTGTTGGTATTTTTTAATGTTGGGTCTGAATAATGATCTAAACTCTATTTAAGCCATAGTAATTGCCCAGTCTGTCTACTCAGGTGGGATACTTTTGGGTTGAAAATTAGCATGTGTCACCATGACATGAAAAGGCAAGCACCCATGAAACATATGAAGTATTCTTTTTTTTTATGCCTTTTTTTATGCCTTTATTTAGACTGTCATTTGAATTTTTGTTACAGAAGAGGGGAATCTAATTATAATATACAATAAAATTATAATGGAAAAATATAAAGACTTGTGGGAAAAAGTAAACCTGTGATTTGGTTCAGGAAACCTACTTTTTAAAATTTTATGAATAAAACTAAAATTCATGTATTTAGCTACAGGAAAAAATCTTTTTTTAAGATTGACTAGATGAGAAGCAAATAGAAAATAAATATGACCAGAATAGGATGAAATAAATAAGTAGAGATGGAATTAGTGAAAATTAAGTAGGCAAGTGAAAAATTTTCTAAGTCCATATGATCTTTTAATTTATCTTTAAGACTGAGCTAAATTATCTACCATTGCCTATTTTCGGGACAAGTACAGAATCATTTACTGCGTACACCATTGGAAATTATGCTTTTGAATTTTTTTTACTCTGCAGAAAAATGTAAGGTGCTTTATCATAGGGTGACAAAAGAATTGTGATGCAAACAAGCTGTATCTGTTTCTTATTAAACCCGTTGAATTAACTGACAGAATCATCCCATTGATTCAAATTTAGAATTTACTCATGTTGCCTGATTTTAATTTTGCTTAAACTATGTGAAAAATAAGGAAGAATAGGGGTTCAAAATTAACTGGATTTATTCTACAGTCCTAAAGAGAATTGTAGCCTCTCTAAAGCAGCGACTATCTAACTATAGAGATTTAGAATAGTTCCATCATGCATGTAGTTTTCTCTACTAGCTCTAATTGAAACATGTAACAGCTCCCTATGTGAAGGAACAGCCCCATTCAAGTCATGCAGGTAAGTAAAGAGAAACAGTTCTCATCACAAAATAGTCCATTCCTGAATCCTCTTCAAATAAATCGCAAGTAACTTGAATTTTCAATTTATTCCTGAATAACAGACGAAACTTTATTGAGTTATTTTGCTTGAGGCTTTATAAAACACAAAGTGTAGAATAAAGATATTTTACAATTTCCAAACATCTCTTTCTATAACTAACCAATCAGATTAGCACAACTAATTCCTATAATCAGTATACAGAACCTTTAAAGAATTTGATACCTTGACATTAAATTTACAAAATAGTTCTAGCATCTACTATTGCTCGGTGTAGGTAATCTCCCCTAGATTACCACATCCCCTTGAAAATGAGTTGTCTACAAAATTACAGATGTGTCAAGTAGTACATGTTTTTTGGACAGAGCAAGAGGGTATAAAGGAATAATCTTGCCTGCTGAAGATCAGTTCTCTATATATTCAACTATAACGCAACTTCTGAAGTGTTCCACACTTCAGAAAAGAGGTTGCTTTGAGTTTACTTTAAACATCAAGTCTAATTCCTACAGTGAAATCATAATTTACTTTTCCTTGTTAAAAATAAGTAGTTCAGAGGAAAAGCAGAAAAGATCATACAAACATGCAGCACTTGATTTACAAAGCCCTTTCTCATCTGCATTTTTATGTGATTCTATCGACAGTAATTGTAATACCAATATATATGTCAACCATGTGATAATGGTAATGATGCTAGTAGTTTTAGTATTACCATTAGTAGTAGTATTAGTAATACATTTTATGAATGAGGAAACACACTCAATGGAGCTAGGAATTTGGCAAGAACTGGCTGGGACTTACAGCTGAGATCTTATGACTCAACTCCATGCAACCATAGGTTTCCAAAACTTTCACTTTCAAAAATTAAAAATCAAAGATTCTAACTGTTGCAATTTCTTTTATTATTGTGCCATTTCTTTTATCATATATGTATGAATTTTCTGCACATATCTTTGAATTAAGTACGGTAATGTGAGCTGCATATGTGAACAGCATCACATTATTACTATCTCTATAGTGTTACAGTAGCAACCTTGGCCTTACTTTCACTAATTAGGAATATTGTGACAATTCATTGTTGATTAAAAAATAACCAGAGTTCCTCTGTACTCTTTTTAATTTGGCTTGATGTTAGAACCTGACAATATATTTCTATCAAATGATAGTCTAAACTTAAAGGCTCACTGTACCTCCTGAAGCATCTGTTAAAGACACAACCAGTTATAGGCAAGTTATAAGCAAAGTATAAAGCAAAGTTATTAGTTAATAATATGGGAGAAACTTTCATTCTACTTCTATATTATGTTTAACCATTGTGTTAAAATTATTTAAAATATCTTTCTTTTTCAGTGAGAAACTTGATCCTTTGTAGATATCCTTATTCAAATTGATAAATCTTCTCATCAGATCATTTACCAATAGAATTATTTTATTGGACAAAAATGTTAGAATATTAAAATTTTATAGTTTTAATATTGATTAACATTGCATAAAAAGCCATTTTTATAGATAGTATATTTTTAAAGATAATTAGTGAAGTTTCTATCTTTAAATACTCTTGACAAGTGAGGCATTGTAATGATAAAATAGCGATGTCCTATACATTTGTCTTCTCACATATGGTTTGTATGGAACCCAAATTTTTCACAAGACAATTATTGTGTTGATAACTACTATCTACAGCTATGCTATCTATCTAGTAATATTGAGAGAGATATCAGTTCAGTTCAGTTTAGTTCAGTCACTCAGTCGTGTCCGACTCTTTGCAACCCCATGAATCGCAGCACGCCAGGCCTCCCTGTCCATCACGAACTCCTGGAGTTTACTCAAACTCATGCCCATCGAGTCGGTGATGCCATCCAGCCATCTCATCCTCTGTTGTCCCCTTCTCCTCCTGCCCTCAATCCCTCCCAGCATCAGGGAGAGATATATAGAGATATATAGATATATAAATACACAGACACATACACACATAAATATTTTCGGCTTTCTAAAAAATTGATTTATAAGTCAATTGTTAGGCTCCAGTGACTTCAGCATTTTGTTCGTTTTATTACAAATGCACGTGGTTTCTGAGGCTTTTAAACAAATACATGAAATGGTTGAAAGATTTATATTGCTTGAGCTTAGCTAAATATGTCATCTCTAGAAAAGATGTGGTTTATTTTGGCACTGTTTTTAAAACTCAAATATTTTAAACATTTGTTAAGTTGGAGCTTGCACATTTGAACTAGTAGCATACGTTCCAGAATAGCATCTCAGGTTACCAGATTTTTTGTAATCCTTTTACTAGAATAACCTTCTTTGAAAAGGTTTTCTTTTCTTTTTTATTATGTACTTTAAGTTAAATTGATAAAGGTTGAAGTTATTTTTAATGTAGGATTTCATAAATAGAATTGGACAGTGATAAATGTGTATTTTTTAAGACTCATTAAATTATTGTGTACTATTGATACTTCTTTGCAGAAATCTTAATATACTTATTTTTAATGTTACTGTTTTCTCAACATCATTTTGGAGAATGCTGATACTTTGGATGTCACCAGTTTCTTGATGGTCAGATTATTAAGAACGTTGTATTTTAATGCACAAACTCCAAAATCTGAAATATATATTTACTTTTCAGTCATATAAGCTCTCTACTGCAAATGTTATACATTTCAATACAGTTATACATTTAATCAAGCTTTTATAAGTATTCAGTCCTGAAGGCACTGTACTGAATATGCCTATAAAATACACTACAGTAAGGAAACAGATTAAGTTCACTGTCAAACTGTGTCTGACTATCTTACAAGTTTAATGAAGATAAAAATCATTATGGACAAATTTATTAGGTACTTTACTACTGGCACTAGTAAAATATTAAAGAGAAATTATATTTTGGTTAGAAAGAACCTAAGATAAGCAATCAAATTCTCTTAATAAAAAAAATGATTCGAATCTGTTACAAAGCACCTCTACTAATTTTGGAATTTGTGTGTGGAATTTTGCTGTAACCAAGAGCTGAAATCTAAGAACATTGCTTCTGTTGTGTTTGGTTATTCAATCAAGATAAGGTAAATATAAACAGACTATGTAACACACTGTCACCTGTAGTGAACTTAGAATTTAAAGCTTAAGGTACATGGCTACAAGAGGACTAGGGTGGGGTGGGCAGTAGGAATTGTTGGGGTAAAGTTTCTATAAACTGATAATATCTAAACAGTCATGTTGCTGTTTAAAAAAATTGTCTCACCATGTACGACCTTTGTGATATTGTTGTCATGCATTTTACCTTTACATAGGTATACAATAATAATTTAAATATTGTTTTTGCTTTGAATAATTAACTGCTTTTAAAGTGATTTAAAAAGTAAGAACAACATTATTTTATATTTACCCACGTATTTACATTTCTAGTAGTCTTCTTTATGTAGATCCAAGTTTCCAGCTGCTACCATTTTATTCCTTCCTGAAGTATGTATCTTTTATACAATGCTGGGCTGTAAGTAATTAATGCTTTCAGCTTTTGTATGTTTGAAAATGTCTCTCTTTTTTTGCCTTCATTTTGTGGGGGGAAAAAAGTTTTTTTTCTGGCTATAGAATTCTAGGTTAACCTTTTGAAAAATATTTTCAAGATGTTATTCTACTGTCTCTGGCTTGCTTTTGTTCCTACTGTCATTTTAATTTTTGTTTTCTGTACATATGTCCTCTGGCTGCTTTAAGGATTTTACCTTCATTACTCATTTTAGCCAATTTGATTGTGATGTGTTACAAATTTCTGCATGTTCCTGTGCTTATTTGTTGAACTTCTTGGACTATAAGTTTATAATCTTCATCAATTTTTTAAATGTTTGGCTTTTTTTTCCCAATATCATTTGTCCTCAAACTCTTTCCTCCCCCTCTAGAACTGCTCCTTAATATACATTAGGCCACTTGAGCTTGTCCTGCAGCTCATTCATTCTTTGTTCATTTTGCCAGTGGCGGAGGGGTGTTTCTTTTTCCTCTGGGCATTTTATTTTGAATACTTTCTATTATTTTGTCTTTAAAGTTACTGACCTTTTCTTTTGCAGTATCTAATGCGCTCTTCTTAATTCCATCTAGAGCCTTTTACTTCACAAATAAACTTCTCATCTCTAAAATTTTAAATTGGGTCTTTTCAATGTCTTTCATATCTCCTTAATTTTTTCATGATTCACACTATCTTCTGGAATACTGTGCTTGTCTGTTAATTCTATTATCTATTCTATTTCCAAGTCTGTTTCTATTGATTTCCTTATCATAAGTTGTTTTTTTTTTTTTAATTGAAGTGTAGTTGATACTTTATAGTTGAAGCCTGATACAAGCCAGGCTTCAACAGTATGTGAACCATGAACTTCCAGATGTTCAAGCTGGATTTAGAAAAGGTGAGGAACCAGAAATCAAATTGCCAACATCCGTTGGGTCATCAAAAGAGAGTTCCAGAAAAACAACTACTTCTCTTTTATTGACTACGCCAAAGCCTTACTGTGTGGATCACAACAAACTGTGGAAAATTCTGAAAGAGATGGGAATACCAGACCAGCTTACCTACCTCCTGAGAAGTCTGTATGCAGGTCAAGAAGCAATAGTTACAACTGGACGTGGAAAAACAGATTGGTTCCAAATCGGGAAAGAAGTACATCAAGGCTGTATATTGTCACCCTGCTTACTTAACTTATATGCAGAGTACATTATGTGAAATGCCCAGCTGGATGAAGCCCAAGCTGGAATCAAGATTGGCAGAAGAAATATCAATAACCTCAGATATGCAGATGACACCACCCTCATGGCAGAAAGTGAGGAATTAAAGAGCCTCTTGATGAAAGTGAAAGAAGAAAGTGAAAAAGTTGACTTAAAACTCAACATTCAGAAAAATAAAATCATGGCATCTGGTCCCATCACTTCATGGCAAATAGACAGGGAAACAATGGAAACAGTGAAAGACTTTATTTTCTTGGGCTCCAAAATCAATGCAGATGGTGACTGCAGCCGTGCAATTAAAGGATGCTTGCTCCTTGGAAGAAAATCTATGACAAACCTAAACAGTATATTACAAAGCAGAGACATTACTTTGCCAACAAAGGTCGGTCTAGTCAAAGCTATGGTTTTTCTAGTAGTCATGTATGGATGTGAGAGTTGAACCATAAATAAAGCTGAGAGCCAAAGAATTGATGTTTTTGAACTGTGGTGTTGGAGAAGATGCTTGAGAGTCCCTTGAACTGCAAGGAGATCCAGCCAGTCAATCCTAAAGGAGATCAGTCCTGAATATTCATTGGAAGGACTGATGCTGAAGCTGAAGCGCCAATACTTTGGCCACCTGATGCGAAGAACTGACTCATTGGAAAAGACCCTGATGCTGGGAAAGATTGAAGGCAGGAGGAGAAGGGGATGACAGAGGATGAGATGGTTGGATGGCATCACCAACGCGATGGACATGGAGTTTGAGCAAACTTGGGAAGTTGGTGATGGACAGGGTTACCTGGCGTACTGCAGTCCTTGGGGTCACAAAGAGTTGGACACAACTGAGCAACTAAACTGAACTGAACTGATAGTTGATTTACAGTATTATCTTAGTTTCAGGTGTACATCATAGTGGTTCAATATTTATAGATTATATTCCATTTAAAATTATCACAAAATAATAGCTATTTTCCTGTGCTATACAGTCATGAGTTGTATTTTTCTGCTCTGTATGCTTGATACCTTGTTTTGGATGCAGATCCTTATGAATTTTATCTTGTTGGGCGTTAGATATTTTTGTTTTTCATTAAAAATTTTGAAGTGTGTTCAGGGATGCAGTTACATTATTTGGAAACAGTTTTGATCCTTGCTAGTAGGTTTTAAGCTTCAGTAGGTAGGACGAGAGAAGCTTAAGTCTAGGGCTCCATTCTCCCCCTCAGCTTAGGCAATCCCCTTCTGAGTACCTGATACCCTGTGCAGTATGAGTTTGCTCTGACTAGTCACACCATTGTGTGAGTTTTGGTCATTGTTCTGCCTGCACCTCTCTAAAGTTCTAATCTTAGCCTTGGTAGTTTACTTACACAGGTATGCTGGTCCATACTCAAAGGAAGACTCAAGGAATGCTCTGTAGCTCTTCAGAGCCCACTTGTTCTCACTCTCTTTCTGTACAGCAATTTTTGTTCCAGAATCTACCCTCTCTAGTACTCTGACTGCAAATTCTAACCACCTTGACCTCTCCCAATTCTCAACTCTATGTTCTCAACTCAGGGGAGCTCCCAGGCTCTGTTTTGGTCCTCCTCCAGCACTCTGCTCTGTAAACTCGCCGTGCGATATGCCGGAATCATCTTAGGACTCCATCTCTTCCCCTTCTCTCTGGAATCACTGTCCTGTTTGCCTCTTGTCCCAAGTACAGAGACATTGATTCATGGATTTCCACCTGTTTTTGTTGTTGTTTTGCTTTTGGTGGGTCTTTTCCTTTTGTTTTGAGGTTTTGGTTTGTTTGGGAGATTTTTCTTTTGTTTTTTGTTTGGTTAGTTGGTTAGTTGGTCATTTGCTTTTTTTTTTTTTTAAGGTGGAGAGGGTAAACATGGTCCCTGTTATTCTATCATGACCAGAAGTATTCAGTTCAGTTCAATCGCTCGGTCGTGTCCGACTTTTTGCAACCCCATGAATCGCAACACGCCAGGCCTCCCTGTCCATCACCAGCTCCCAGAGTCTACACAAACTCATGTCCATCGAGTCGGTGATGCCATCCAGCCTTCTCATCCTCTGTCGTCCCCTTCTCCTCCTGCCCCCAATCCCTCCCAGCATCAGGGTCTTTTCCAATGAGTCAACTCTTCGCATGAGGTGGCCAAACTATTGGAGTTTCAGCTTCAGCATCAGTCCTTCCAATGAACACTCAGGACTGATCTCCTTTAGGATGGACTGGTTGGATCTCCTTGTAGTCCAAGGGACTCTCAAGAGTCTCCTCCAACACCACAGTTCAAAAGCATCAATTTTTCAAGTCCTCCTATAACTTTTCTAAAATGTCATCCTCTTAATATCTAGCTTCCCTCACCCCTGTTGAGAAATCAACCATCCAGTCTTAATGTTCTTCTGAAAGTAAAATGTCTATTTTCTCTGATTGTTTTTTAGATCTTTTTCATTGTTGGGTTTTGCTGGGAGGGTGTTTTATTTTGTTTGGCAGTTTTTTTTAATTGATGTTCTTTGCTTGAGTTTGTAGATCTATTAAATCTCTGACTTCATATCTTTTGTCAATTTTAGGAAATCTTTGCTTAGTATCCTTTTCTCCTTCCTTTTGTGACTCTATATAGTTTTATATATATATGTTTTTTTTCCACTGTTCCCACATATCTCTTCTGTGTTTTCCTTTTTTTTTCTTTATGTGCATTAGTTTTAAATTTTCAAAATTACCTTTTATTTCACTAATCCTGTTTCCTGCTGTTAAAGCCATCTATTCAATTCTTAATTTCAGATTTTGTGGTTTTTAATGTCTTCCTCTTGATGTTTTTGGTGCATTTCAATTCTCTGGTGAAATACTCATCTTTCTAAATATATTGTCTCCCCTTTGCTTATAACTATAAGAAACTATAGTAACTTAGTTTCTATAAATTAGTAATTAAAAGTCCATACCTACTAACTCCAATATCTGAATCACCCCTGGTCTTTAATATCTGTTTTGTTTCTAGGTGTCTAGATGCATGGTCCTCTCTTGGCATGCCTATTAATTGTTGATTTAATGTAAGACATCCTGAGCCTCCCAGGTAATTTTGCTTTCCACTAGAGAGAGCTTCACCTTTCCTCTATTGGAAAGACTGAGTTGACGTCCGCCTTAATCCAGTCAGGTATGCTGAGTTGAAGCTGAGTTGCAGTTTGAATAAGGCTCAGTTTTCTCTGGTTTTCCTCTTTTCCTACAGGGTCACTCACTAGACTTTCAGTGGTGAAAGTAATATCTTCACTTGAGTCCTTTAGATATTCTTACATGAGCTTTTTTAATCTTCCACTTAGGAGAGCCCAGAATTTGCCACATACTTTCAAGGGGAAACTAGGCATAAAACTCCAATACTTTGGCCACCTGATGCAAAGAGCAAACTTATTAGAAAAGACCCTGGTGCTGGGAAAGATTGAGGGCAGGAGGAGAACGGGGCAACAGAAAATGAGATGGTTGGATGGCATCACCAACTCAAGGGCCATGAGTTTGAGCAAACTCCAGCAGATAGGGAAGGACAGGGAAGCCTGGCGTGCTGATGTCCATGGGGTTGCAGAGAGTCAGGCATGACTTAGCAACTAAACAACAACCAGGCATGTGTTTCTGGCCCCTGTGGATTTCTAGGTCTCTCACTCCAACCCTGAAAGATTGCCAAAAGCTCTGCTGGTTTCTTGTCTCTAACAGCAGACTTCTGCCAGGACAAACCCAGAGCCAGCAAATGCTTCCAGGGCAGGAGTGGCTGCAGACCATTCGTGGACCTCTCAGTTCTCGCCTCTGGAGTCTTCGTTCCTCTAGCTGTCTTTGTTTCAGCCCTTCTCTGATACTTTTAAACAAATATGTTTTGTATTTCATCCAGCTTTACTAGTTGTTCTTGCAAAGCATTGATCTGCCACAAATGACTCTCTTCTGTCTGGAGGCAGAATTCCAGTGCATTTTTAATTTTTATTATTATAGTTTTCATTTCAGGGTTGTATTTTGTTCATCCCCAAATCTGATCATTCTTGTGGTCTCTTGTGTCTGTCTCATATTTTCAACCCCTTTTTAATTTTCTTGTACATTTTAAACATGCTTATTCTATATTTAGGGCTTACCTGGTGGGTCAGTGGTTAAAAAATCCACCTGCCAGTGGAGGAGACACAGGTTCAATCCCTGGGTTGGGAGGATCCCCTGAAGAGGGAAATGGCAACCCACTCCAGTATTCTTGCCTGGAGAATTACATGGACAAAGGGACCTGGACAGCTGCAGTCCATGTGATAATAGAAGGCTCAGACACAACTTAGCAACTAAACAAGATCAACAATTCTATACTTCTGACTATTTTACAATCTCAAATATTTATTGCTCCAATTTTAATATTATTTCTGCTAGCTACATTTAACTTGCCTCTTGTCTTTTGATGTTTACTGATTCGTGAATATGAGCTTATATGTCTTAGAATTAGTTCCTATGGGAGTTTTCAGGCCTTAATTGAAGGTAGATTTCTTCACAGAGGCTTTGCATTTGCTTCTGCCTGGGAATAAGGACAGGCCTTAGCATACTTTAAGACCTTAATTTGAATTTTATTGGGCTGCTTAAATAATAATTTGGGATGGAAATTCATATGAAGCCTAGCTTGTGTTTATAAAATTCATAAGGGATTTTTTTTTTCTATCTTCCATTCATAGTCTGAGTTAAAGATTTCTCTTCGTGTGTGGGCCCTGGACTTTGTCCCCTGCTCCATTAGGAGGCCATGGAAAACCAGAGCTCAACCTCACCTCTATCATAAGTCAAATGCTCTCAAGGTAAAAACCCTGCCCTTCATGCTTCACATACCATTAAGGGTTCCCAGTTGTACTTAGATTTTGCTCTCTGTATTCCTTGCCTACTTGCCAATGTAATGATGCATTTAAGAAGATGTTTCTCATTTTCTGTACAACATTTTTAGTTGTTCACTATGGGAGGTTCCAGGTCCCTCGTAGTAGGAAACAGTAGCCAGGGCTGAATGTTATTAAATTTACACACACACACACACACACACACACACACACAGAGGTATAATTATACTGCTAATAAAATGTTCTGAATTTAGTATCACTTGTATACATGATTAAAATGAGTAGGTAATAAATTTACCTTCCAAGATCCATAATTGCAGCTCTTTGTCCCCACCAGTAACTACAAGCAATTTTTCATTAAAGAAAAGAAAATGATTGAATAATCCAAATTAGCCTGGGCAAGAAAACTAACAGCTGCCTAAAATGAAATGTTTGAGTTATGAGCCATGTGCCACTTTGGTTTATCTGCAGCCAAAAGGTTCAGAATCCTTATTCAATTAACCATGTTGCTTGGGAGGGCTTGGTTGCCCTGAATAAGAGCTGCCTGGTGATGAGTAAGAGGTATCCGTGACACACAAGTTCAGACCTTGCAACTCTGTTTTTGTTGTTTGAACTTTCTTCTCTGTTGTAGCTAGGGATCCAGCATGGAATTTAAACACTTGTGTGGTAACTCCATTCCTCCAGCCATTGTGTTGTTAAGCTCTAGCTAACGAACTTTTAACACTGGTTCCATGTAAGGTAAGACTTGGAAAACAGCAGCAGTCAACATTTCTGGCATTATAAATAAAACCATAGGCTACGTCTTTAGGAAAGTAAGATGCTGCTGCCTGTCTATTCCAACTGAACCCCACCCAAAAGTAGCCTTTATGATATATATGAAAAAATAAAAATAAACCAAGGTAGCACCTAAGAAAGCTTAAATTAAGAAGAGGCTTTTATTTAAAAGAAAAAAAAATGGAAGTTTCAAAATGTATGCCTATTTTAAAACTTAGGAATTTTGCATAAAATTGAGAAACCAAAATTACATAATATTTGCAAAGGTAAGAGCTGCCAAACGCAGCAAATAGACTTTGTCTCATGTGGACTTTTCTTCCTTGCCAACAGTTTTTGTTGCTTAGGAAGATCCTCCTGATAATGTCACAAAGAATGTTTCTCAAACTATATATATTATGTACACACTGGCTTCTTAAGGACAGGTTTGATTTTAAATCTCTAAGCTTCATTTTGCTTCTAAACATACTGTTTTGAAACAAAAGCCAGGTGACTGAATTTTATTTTCCAACTTAAAAACAAGTTTTGAAGATAATTTTGGAGGAGAAAATTCAAATATAGTTTGAACAGCGATATAATAATTTTACATAAAATGTCTCAGTGTTAACTGCTTTGAAGAACTACTCTACTTGAATGTGCATGCACACTAATTAGTAATGTCTTACATCATAGTCTTCCCACCTTACAAAATTAGATTTGCTTTTTGCATCTTATCTTCTTAAGTTGTGGTCACACTACAACGAGTAATTACATGCTTTTATTTAGATGACAGGCGAACGTGAATATGTAATCTTGTTTGTGAAATAGAAGTGAAGACAATCTTTTGAAATCAGAAGTTTCCTTTCAGTGAAGACCTCAAGCATATCATATAATTACTTTATTTATTCTTTTATAAAAATTATAACAACTTTTTCAAGAATTATAGCTATCCTGTATACTGTAAGTCTAAATATTACAGATATTATTGTCTTTAAGTTGCAATAAGACAAACAGTGGTTTTATCATTTCTATAATCAAAGAATGAAATGTGCATGTGTGTGCTTTTTATTTTTAATTTTTTTAGATTTTAGGAAGGTTTTCTGGGCCCATTTTTGGATTTTCTAAAAGAACTAATTGCCCAAATCATACTTGAAAGTTTTGATATGTTATTTTGTTTTTCTTTGGACAGCAAGAAAATTAATGAAAGTGACTCATTCATACTAATACCTTAGACCCTATGTTCCTCTCCATTCTAGTTCCTACTCTGTACTTTTATTATTTAATTCATTGGCCATTTTTAGTCCTCTACTCAGTCAAAATCCCCTTCACAAGTTTAATCTAATTTATCTTTCAAGAACACTTTTATACCACCTCCTAACATGAAGCTTTCCCTAATTCCTCACTCTACCCCACCACCAAGTAGAAGTCAGTCTCTTTTCTGTATGATTTATAGGTCTTCCTTCATCTCTATTAGGGCAGTTAATAGGGTTCCTCTTGTTTCATTACCCCTGTGCTGTCTCCCATTAGCATATAGCTTCTGGAGGTCAAAAATTCAGTCTTATTCATATTTCTTTGCACAAGTAAATACTTAATCATTTTTGTTAATAAGCCTAAATTTTCAAACTATATTTTTGTTTTATAAACATCTATGTAATCTGTCTTTCTAAAAAATACATGCAGTGAAAGATTAAGATTTGAGTACCTTTTTTAAAAATAGTGCTGATAAAATATACTGTATGTCAAATTATCTAGCACCGAGCCCATTACCAGGTGAGACGTTGGGTCTACCTGAAGATTTTAACTTTTAATCATAATCAATTTAAAGTGCAGAGTTTTGGGGGTGGAGGGGTTACTTGTTTGTTTTATTTGGTTAAATTTGCTTTTCAATCAGAACTTCTTGCATTATTGTTCAATTTTGGTCCCATACAGTCCAAAATTTGAAATTTCACTCCTTGATAAAGTGAAGATGGGGTTTTGTTGTCTTGGAATGTTTACACAAAATTTCCAGGCCACAAGAGAGGTCATTTAAATCTTCTTTGAACAACAGTAATAACTAAGTTGCTTTCTGGAACCAAGTATGTTAGAATGCAAAAATAAGGAGAAGGCAAGCAATGTATAAAACAAGGCATTCTTGGATGCTTTCTGATATTGCTTCAAGCTACTTTAAATCATGATTTCGAATTCAATTATTCCTTATTTCCTAAAAGTAACTGAAGTCTTCTGAATTCCACTTGTGACGTTTTCTTGAGATTTTATTTTCTGGCTGTTTATTATTCTTTCAATACCTAAACCCTATTCTAAGATATAGTTTTGAGAGCAAAACTAAATTGTGTGTGAACATTACCCACCAAGCTAGAGCTTCAAAAATTTATATTTAGTTACTAATTTTATCTTTACTTTAGTCTCCACCAATTTTCATCATGGACGTTGTTGAGTGAAGATCCTAAAGCTTAAAAAATACCTACCTTTCTTCAATAAATAAGTCAATTATATCAAAGGCTTTTTGAAATGCTTAAGCATAGAATATTCACTGCATACTACTTGTATGACCATAACATTAACACACTGAAAATCTTTGAGCTCCCTAAAGAAGACTTTCATAAATCTTTGCTAGCTGTGTCTAATCAAATTACATTTTTCAAGACAGTATGCCCTTCTCTGAAACTGTTTCTTGTATATACCTCTCACTCAAAGTTAACTGTCTTGGTTATAATTGGCTGTCAGCAGAGAGGCTCACTTTTGATAACATTATTTTGTTCATAATTTTCTAGGAAATACAGCTTCTTTCCTCACCAAGGAATAGTAAACCCAAACTGCCAACATTGTCTACCATGTTGAAAAAGTAAAAATTTATAGTGCTCAAATGCTGGTACATAGTCAAATGAATCATCTTTGTCTTAAAGTAGCAAAAAGGGTAAGATACTACTTATAAAGACAATTTTCATGAAACTCATCAGACAAGAAGTGAAAATGCTACAGAATCTTGGCTTTTGTCTTGAACATCTGAAGTCCTCTTAGCTAGTAATTTTTTACTTAGATTTATGTCTTTAATCCTAGGATCTCCCATCTCTTTGAAACCAGTTAATTAAAACAGATAATCACCTTATAGAACTTTCACATTAGAAATGAGAAAAAAGGAATTGAATAACTTTCATAATGTGACACAAGCAGGCGTTTTCAGAGCTAGATGTACAACTGTGTGTCCATTCCTAAACTTCTGCTTCCCTAAACTTCTGCTTCCCTGTTTCTGTTAAGAGCTGAAGCTTGTGCCATCATGGTTAATGTTTTGACAGATTTTATCATAAACCTTGCTGTTGTACGTTTGCCTTGAGCCAAAATTAACATGTTGTAAGCTCAGAAACAGTTTTTGCTGTTAGTGACCAGAAAAGGAAATCAATTATGCTCTTTTGAAGGATAGGAGTAGAGAGTTTAACTCTTTAAAAGTTACTTGAAATTTGAGAGATATTCTCATTTTTTAGTCTACAACCTCTCAGTTGTCAATAAGACATGCATAAACACTTTTGTGATTCTCACAAAGGAGAATGTACCAAAGAAAATGTTGCACAGCTTTAACATGCTCACTAAATTTCATCACCAAAATACTATCCCTAATTTTTTTTAATGAAAAGGTCCTTTGCTTTATTGTATGGAGTCAAAATTTTAAACCCTCAACATGTGATTGATTCAAAAATTATGAAGTAGCTACTTTGTTTCCAAATAATTTGTCAGGATGCAGTTCAGTTATAACCTATTTTATGGTGTCTATCATATATTGTATAACTACTTGGAGTATTTTATTAAACATACTCCCAATCATTGCTGTTCCTAACAGTCTGTAGATCTAGAATTTTTTCCCTCTAAAACATCTTCAATGACCATGACCATTAATATTTACTCATAAACTCATTTGTACACAGGCTAAATCATAGCATATCAGTGAAGGAAAAAAAGAGTTGTAACCCAGTCTTTACCCTAGAATAAATCAAATCAACAAATATTTATTGAATGTCTACTATGTGCAAATAGCCCTGACTGGTCAGCTTTTAAAAGCCATCCAACTTCTCACATTGACAAATCAAAGCATTATTATTTTTAAGTATTGCAGAAGCTGCTTCCAGGTCCTTTAGGTGACAAAACCTGTGAGGACCCTGCAGTTACTTAGGATGAAGACAGACAAGGAAGAGGAAGCTAACTGACGGACTGAAAAGAGAAGAAAGGATAACCTAAAATATCACCAACAGATTGCATCATGTATGTATGTGTGATCATATGTGTGTTTATGAGTTTATGTTTATGTGTATGAGCATGTATTATGTATATGTGTCTATACACATATACTCACAAAGAGAAGAATGAGTGACTTTGAGAAAAATAGATTTTGTTAAGGTGACATAAAAATTTATATTTGAGTCCAGAGCTTTGCTTTAAAAATAGGCTTAATAATAGTTTGGCCAGTGTTAAGTTCTATGGTAGGATAAAACCAAATAAATCATAACAGAAAGATTACTCAACTTGGCCCCCCAGGTTCTAACACCTACCTTTCCTTAAAGTCTATTAGCAGATGACTTCATCAGTCAACAGATTTGTAATAGAAGTAGTGACTTCTACAATGTTACTATAAAAAATTACTGTAGAGGCCTAAATATAAAGTTAATTTTACCATAAATAAGAGAAGCTACTTAAAAGCTCACTTTAAAGATTCTAATTGTTATCAGAAACTAAATAAATCTACCAGTTAGAGACAAATCTTGTATACTTTATACTATGTCATATGTTACAGTCTTTTATGCTATATATTATATTTTATGCTACAATGATCTATGCATTTCATTTTACTAATCTGTAAAAAATAAAACAATCCACTATCTACCCCCACCAAATAACTAAATGTGAAGTATAAAAGGGAGACTATTAGTAAAAGTTTCCAGTTTTATCAAATAGAATTAATCCTGGCTACTTTTCATATAAGGTACATATTTTATATATATATATATATATATGTTGGTGGCTGATGATATTGTCATTGACATTCTCATGGGAGATGTCTAGTGTCAATTTAAAAATATTTGTTTAGGAGAACTAGTTTTCTGTTAATTTTGCTTCCTATTTGTAGACTAAGTTTAGTTTCTCATGAAAATCAAAGCAGATTCTTTTAAGCAGCAGCTTCTATTTTTCCTAAAATGTCTGAAATTAATATCTCAATTTTTCTATGGGAAAAAAAAACTGGTATTCCTCTATTATTCAAAGTTTATGCCTCTGTTATGAAATTGTTGATCATTCAGATCACTTTGAGGCAAAAGTTTCTTTTCATATCTTTTTAATAATTTGATACATTTTCTCTGGTTGTAATTTATTTTCAAAGTATATCCTAATTGCTCTGTAGTAAATTTTGGATTTCTTCTCAGTTTATGTATAACCTTTCTCTTCTTGATAAAACCATGCTATTGGCCTTTGTATATATAGCAGGTACTTGCAATGTGTGACCACATTGGTTTGGTTTCTTTAATTCATTTTCTTGGTATATGATAAGAAAATGTATCTGGATATATTATAAATAAAATTTTACTTGGACGACACAGACACAATGCTGAAGCTCCTGGGGAAATATTCTCTTTAGAGTCGTTTCTGGTTTTCATTTCATCTTTCCCCTCCTTTGACCAGAATTCCCCAAACTGAGACCCTCTCACCTAGGACCTAGCCTGGATTCACCTGCCCCCTTGTGGTATTCCTCTCTGAATAGTTCATTGATTTCTGAAATTTGGATTTGGTATTACTTAGCCTGAGAAGATAAACCTCTTTACTCTAGTCCAGCAGTCTAAGACCAGAAAACTTCTGTTAGTCACTGGCTAACATACAAAGATTAAAGGAGTTTATTTTTCTAACTTCATTTGGAGCATAAGAAGGAAATTGAGCACTATAAAGAAACTATGATAAGAGATGATGATAAGAACTTTGTCTGGAATCTATATTAGTGACTTGCAGATTGATAAACTAGAGAGATGTTTCCAAGATTCTCATAAAGCAACTTAAAATTTTTTCTATGTGAATGTCTCCTTTTTTGATTAGTGTTAGAGGAAAATGTTACTCCATTTTATTTAAATTTTATATAGATTTCCTAAACCTCTCATCAAGGATGAATTCATAAATATAAAAAATAAATGTTGTATACAGTATGATCAAACATTTTGGTATATTTGACACATCTCTCTCTGAAAAATGGAATTTTTTTATATGCCATAGAACTAATTTTTACATCCTCAATTGAAGTCAATATTGAAATCACATGGGAAAGGGATGATATATCAATGAGGGAATTATCTAGACACAAATTCAGAGATATTTTTCAAGAATAAGGATGTAAGAATTAGCCATCTAGTCAATAAAGAATAATGTGCAGATGAAAGAAAGTGGGAGATGAAAGAAAAGCACTATTTACAAAAATAGTTTGTCTTTCTTAGAAGGTAGAAATAGATTAATAAATTATTGTCAATAGACCCCAATTAATGTTTGAAAAATCTTTTTCTAGCTGCTAAGTATAAATATTTCTAGCAGAAAGAGTTGTTTCTTTCTTTGCTGTTCCACCTCTTCCCCAGCTCTTCACCAAAGGCTGGTTTGATTGAATGATAGTGGTCCTCTGTGGCATTTTAAACGTTATGTCACCTAGCTGGAGATCTAGAAGAAGAAAAGGTATGCAGGCTTTAATAAAGTTGTAGTCCAACTTCCAATTATCTAGGATCCACCGCTCCTTTGCAGCTTCTCTTACATTTATGACAGCTGACCTACTAACAGGTTCCCAGAAATCCAGGTTCAAATTTTGGCAGGCTTACCTCACCTCTTTGTCCTTCCAAAGTACATAAATGCTAAACTGTGTTCACAGTGAGGAAGGAAGAGTCATTCCAATGAGACTTTTAAAATCAAGACCCTTTCTGCTCCCTACCAAGTTACTGCCATTCTCTCCAAAGAACTAGAGTTTTCTCAGCGTGCCCTTGGCATAATTTCTTCAGCCTGGATTAAGCACAGGTGACTGAGAGTCTACCTTATCTCCACAGGGCATTAGTCACTCTATAAAAGTTAAATTTATTATGAAATGCTTTGTTTGTGTTAACATATATCTTCTCTGGGAAGTTGGAAACAAAGGCATGTCCTTTAAGACTCCGTGTGGGGAAAACACATCCTCCTGTGGAATTTAACCTTAATTTGAACCAAGATCTGTGAAAGAAAAGCACTTTAGTGTATTGTTCCCTTGCTCCACCCCTCTATTCCCTTATCTAAATGGGGTTACTGTCGCTCTGCGTTTTTTAACTCTTAACATTCCAAACCTTGCTTTCCTGAACTTAAAATAATCTTAGGAGTATATCAAAATAATTGTGGCAAACAATTATGCCTTTTTTAGTATGAATGGTTTTATGTAATATATTAATTCTGAGATCTTTAAAGTTAAATTTATAGCCAGTTATGCTTACATGTCTTATTGTTCATTATGTTGTTTTAACAAATGGTACATTGTAAAGGATATTTTATTTCCTGAAAATCTTCTCCAAGATTCACTTGTTAGGAAACATTGTCATGTATGCATTGTTCATACTTTATTCGAAGTCAAGAATAATTAGAAGAAAAGTTTACATTAGGAAGGATGAGAAGATGTGTTTGAAAGACTAATTTCGACCTCTCTTTTCCTTCAGTCTGTTTGCATAGTCTTGTATTGCTTTCAATGTATTTAAATCCATAGATGCACCAATGCTTTTTAAAAGTAAAAGCAAAGCTTCCATGGCTGCTATCCACCCTCATAACAGGTGAGTTTATAAGCAGCAAAGGGAGTATCTTTTAAATATTAAGTTTACATTTTAAAAAATTCTGCTTATATGAATACATAAATTTTCTTTGATAGTATCTACCAACAAACTTGTAATTATTCAAATGACTTTTCTTCTTTTTTTTTAATCCTTTGGCCATGCCACACTGCATATGGGATCATAATTCCCCAACCAGAAATCAAACCTGTGCCCCCTGCATTAGCAGTACGGAGTCTTAACCACTGGACCACCAGGGAAGTCCCCTTTCATTATCTTTTATTAAGTTAAGAAAAAAATAACAAACTAAATTTGAATATAAACTTAGATATTCATTTAAAATATACACATATAAGATTTTTAAATTAACGTGCTCAATTCTTCTACTCAAAATAACTATCTTCAGCATTATTAAATTGAAAATTTCTTGTCAAAATAAAAAATAACAAAACATTTGTAGATTCTTGCCATCACATATTCCTTATCATATAGTATGTTTCATATAAACAATAACATTGAAATTAGTTTGAAAAATATGTTTTTTAAAAAATGGGATATATGAATAATACATTTAGGGTGTTAGGACATTTATCACAAGTAATATCAAATCAAAGCATCATTGTTCTCCACCTCAGCCCTGCCTACATTGACTGGTTCCAACCAACCCTCATATGACATTTATTGCAGCTTAATTTTTACTACTTGTTAGCACTTGATTATATACTATGACTGCTATTTGAATTCATAATTTTTATTGTTTTTTCATGGAAATTATAAACTCAGAATACTAATGAGTGGACAACTGGAATACTTTAATTTACCTCTTAGACTCAAATCCTTGTTTCTCTTGGACTTTACACTGTATTACATACTATTTTGATACAAATTTTCTTAAAATGTAACAGCACTACACCTCTTCATGGCATATATAGATGCCTGTATAGCATATTATTTATTCATGGTCATACCATAAGATGCAGGCTTCCTTGGTGGTAAAGAATCTGCCTGCTAAGCAGGAGACATGGGTTCAGTCCCTGGGTCGGGAAGATCCCCTGGAGAAGGAAATGCCAACCCAGTAGTCCATGGGGTCTTACATAGTCAGACATGACTTAGTGACAAAAACAGAAAACTACTACCATAAGATAGCCAAAAGAAGATCTTCTCCGGGAGTAAAATGGTCAAAATGATAGACGAACAAGACAATGGGAGAAGTGATAATAGTTAAGACTGAAAAGGCAGATGTTAACCAGAAACAAACAAACAAACAAAAAACAATGAAAAGTGTGGACTTTGTAAATGATGAGGAGAGACACTTTGGCAAAAATAAAGGCGCAAAAGGGAGAGAAAGAACCATAGATAACTCCAAACTGCCACAGGTGTCAATTTTGATGAATCCCAAAGTATTTGCAAAATTGGATTTAAAAAGGTTGTGTGCATGTCTGTATTTATAAAAATGTAGACAAGAATGGTCTTCACATATTATGTTTTAGTGGTATAAGGGTGTGGTAAAACAAAATAATAAAATATTGAGTACCTTTACTGACCATGAACTCCATTTCTAGAAAAAAAAGCTGTGTCAGATGAAATTAGAAGTAATAATGAGTTTGTTCATGCAGTGTATAATTTTTATTAATTCTTATTTTATCTTCTTATCTCCAGCACCAATTAGAACATACTGACCATAGGAGACACCTTAAAGTATTTAGCGAAAATTAAAATGTCCTTACCCAATGAAATCATGATAGAGTCACAAGAATTATGGATAATGTAGTGTGGCAATGGGTAAGGGATAGATGACAAGAGACTCAACTGTAAAATGTAAAACATCTAAGCCCTGTTAATAAATTAGTTATTTAATATCATACAAATTATTTACAGTACAAGTGAAGGTAAAAGTAGTATTCTCAGGGGATATTTTTGCTGATTATATTTGGAAGGCTTCAGTATTTCTCTAAAAATATATCTTTTTTTTTTTTTAAATATATCTTCATGAAAGAATTGAAATGGATAATAGAGGGGGTATTATTATTTATTTTTATCATTAATTCAAACTACACCATCCTAGGTACTGAGGATACACACTAAGATACAGTTTCTATCATGGAAATCACAGTTCAGAGAGAATGACAAAACTGTAAATAATTACAACATAGTGCCACAGGTACCGTAACAGAGGTGGGCTCAGAATGCTTTGGCAGAACAGGGGAAAGGGTACCTTGCCGTATCTATGACATTAGGGAAGGCTTCCCAGAGGAGATGGTTTGGAGCTAAGTGCCATTGGAATTGGCAATTAAAAGAGTTCATGATGACTTTAATGAGAGCAGTTTCTACTGTAATGAGAGAAAAATCCAAATTGCAGTGAGTTAAAATGTGAATGAAAAAATGTAGAAATGGACAGTGAATATAGACTACTTTTGCCAGGATTACCTCCTAAGTCTTCTTACTCACTACCTCTGAAAAGATTCAATAAGGAATTTCACATTGCATAGCACAATTAAGTGCTAATGATCTAATGGATTTTTTCTGTGTTAGTAAATAAATTCCATTCCACATGTACAAGCTCAAGCATCAATCCTTCTGGCAAGAGTCTTAGCACTGAAGGAGCGTCATATCTATACCTTTGTATTATGAATGCCTTTGATCCCTAATTCTATTCCTGTTTTCTATTCAGACACTTCACAGTCTTATTTGCAAAGTGTACCTGGATGAAACTTTTTCTTTCTTTCCTCTCTTTCATCTTTCATATAATTTCTCTTTATACCTCTAACCACATATCCTCAAGTGGTTCAAATATTTTACTGTCCATACAGTATCTTTCTAACACCAGATATTACCTGCTGAATAAACTCCAAATTCTTTAGAACATTCAAGGCCCTCCAGACTTTTTTGCCAGCCTACTTTCTCAACTTTTTATTCCTGTAGCTTCCTCTCTCAGGCTTCAACTTCACCTTGCCCTCTATGCACTCTGAACTTTCTGTCTTCCATTTCCTGACACTGTTACTGCCACCTAGAACTACCCTCTCCCTGAAATCTTCTATCTAAATACTGTCTGACACTTATGGTCTGGATTGTCATATTCCCCGTAAAAGCCTTTCTTAATTTTCCCAAATATAGATTTTCTTCTCAACTTTTGTATTTATATGTGCCTCTCTATGCCTTTCATTCATTCATTCAGCAAAGCTTTATTCAGCATCCACCTACTATGTGCTAGGAACTGAAGTTGTCATTTTCTACTGTTTTTTCCCATGGTGGAGAAACTGTTTTATCTCATCACTCCTATCAAACTATACATTCTTTGAGACCAAAAACCATCTGAAATAGCTCTATAACTATTACAATGTTTTACATGTAGCAGTTATTCAACTAAAATTAATTATTAATCTCAGAGACTCGCCCCCTGAAATTCAATTAGACAAAGGCAGCACCCAAATATTTTGTCCTCCCTGACATGAAATTCCATCCTGCCATTATTTCCAAGAACACAGTTTGTCACTTCCTCAGTTTAACCACCTTAAATAGCATTTTTTAAAATGGTATTTGATTTCCTTGTATATATTCTCTTAAACTCTTCCCTGTCTTCAGCTCCATCCATTCCACTGAAAGAGTCCACAAGTAGTAGTATTAATTAAATCCTTCCACTTTACCTACATCACTACCTCACTTAACTGGTGACCATACTACAACTTCCTTAAAAGGATCATTCAATGTCAGTCATTTCCTCCTTTCAGTTCATCCTACATGACTTATATAAACTCAGATTATATGCCTTTTCATATCTTTCCTGTTTCTGTAGACATTATAAAACTGCTTAATACTAACACACTTCCATTTCTTCCTTAATCTTTCATCTTCTTGCTATTTGCCAACGGTCCTTAGCTTAAAATGTCCTTCACCTCTGGAATGTTCTACCTCTTCACTTCCACCAACACAGTTTACTATCACTCCAGCTATCTGCAATCAAGCTTAAAATTCATTTTCAAGGGAATTTTTGGATTAACCTAGATTCATGTATTACTATACTTATTTTCTATATATTGTTCAACTACTGTATTGCTTCAAGTCAGTTATGTATTTATCTAACTTTACTCTCCATGAGTGTCCTCTGTTAAGGACATTATCTAATTCAAAGTGTAAATTAAACTCCAATATGAATCCTGTACACTGATCTGAATTTTAAGTGTGAAGGTTTGCTCTTCATGATGATGTTAATCTGTGGCTCTCTGCCCTTTAGGTAAAACAAACATACTAGATTAAATAATATCAAGATATTCAAATCTTCTAGAATTACCATATATAACGACATGATCTTTTTTGTCTAAACAACCAAAATTTACAGAACAATAATGCTACCATAATGTGACCTCAAATATACGTCAATCCACAAATTATAAGTAAGAGGATGCATATGAGCCTTGAACACAAGGTAATTAAGAGGGTCTCATAAGACTCACCAAGACTTGATCGTTAGGGACCAGGGCTTAGAATATAATTAGGAAACGTGTCTCACTTCTGGCTGTAACAGAGTCGATAGAATGAGATTAATTCACTCACAGAGAATAACTATAAAACTTGGACAAAATGCAAAGTAAAACAAAACAAAATCTGAAGGCACTGAAGAACAACCAGTGCAGCCAGGACCTGAGGGGCCAGGATCCTGGAGAGAAGGAAAATACACGAGGTGAGTCCTGCCTTCGCAGCTGTGTTTTTCCCTCAGGGTGTTTGCCTAGTCAAGGTTTGGGACATAGAAATATAACAAAAGCAGCTTCTCGAGTTTGTGGCAGTTTGAGCTGGAGAAACAAAAATGGAGTTTAGAACTAATTAAACAGCTATGCTCCTAGGAGCCAAGATTAGGAGAAGAGAACTACAGACTGGAGACCAATGTGCTGTGTACAATTTTTCCCTAAAGGCATTTTCTGATTTCTGAGAGGCTTAAATTCAGGACAAAACACAGAGAAACTAAGTTTAAAAAAAAAAAACAAAAACACTTGCTAAGAAGATTAAAAAAATAACTAAGAAGAGAATTAGTCCTGTGATGCTAAGGAGACAAAAATTGGGGTGAAGTCTCACCAAAGAGGAGGAAAGACTCAGCTTTTAACTTAGACTCTGGGAAAGTTCTGCCATAGAAGTAAGGGTAAAGGGTAAATAGACCAGCTTCAACTGTATCAGGTTGATCTTCTCAAACTCACTCACACCTAAGATGGTCCCACCAACACTGAAGTGGAATTTGGGAACTTCCCTGTGCTGTAGACCCCGCGCTGAATAGGAGGCATAGGCTGCCTGCCACTGGAGGAGGTGCATACAGCCTGCCTAAGACAGACGGGAGCTGGAGAGCTGAGCAAACTTCCCCCTGCCCCAGCGAAACTTGCATCTAGTAACAGGTAATAGCCATGTGAAAGTCGCTCAGTCATGTCCAACTCCTTGCGATCCCATGGACTATGGAATTCTCCAGGCCAGAGTACTGGAGCGGGTAGCCTTTCCCTTCTCCAGGGGATCTTCCCAACCCAGGGATCGAACCCAGGTCTCCTGCATTGCAGGCGGATTCTCTACCAGCTTGAGCCACAAGGGAAGCCCTGTACTGGTTCATATAATAGCCATGTACTGGTGGGGGGAACAAAAACATGGAAACAGACAGTCTCAAAGGTGCAGGCCTAGAGAACCTGCTGTAATCTGAGGGTGGAGCAGGGAAACAGAAAACAACCCTCCAGTTCTCCAGGCCTTACACCAAACACAGAATAGTGGAAATCCAGCTCACCATTGGGGGAATTTGAAATCTGTGGTATGTTAAAGGTAACTATAGCAACCACAAAACCGAACTCATTTCAAACGTTAACTAAGTTCACTCCCATCTCCTTTAGTGAATGAAGTATTCTCATCTTGGGCATTTACCTCAGTTTCTATGTTCTTTCATACACAATGTGTAGCGTGTGCATGCTCAGTCATGTCCGACTCTTTGCGACCCCGTGGATTATAGCCCGCCAGGCTCCTCTGTCCGTTGGATTTTCCAGGCAAGAATACTGGAACAGGTTGCCATTTCCTCCTCCAGAGGGTCTTCCTGACTCAGGGATAGAAGCTGCGTCTTCTGTGTCTTCCTCGTTGGCAGGTGGATTCTTTACCACTGAGCCACCTGGGAAGACTTTACACACAATATCTGGCACTTACTCTTTCAAAAATACAAGACTCAATAAAAAGAAAGAAGAGCCATGTGAAAATATAAAATAGGTAATAGAACCAGACCTAGCGATGACCCAGATGTTGAGATTATCAGAAACTTTAAAAAGGGGGAAAAAATAAAAGCACATATTAATTTCAAAATGGTAACAATAAGAGAGAACTTCTCCAAGAAATAGAATCCAAAATAAAATGAAGTAGTATCTTTAAAGAGCTGAAAGTAAAACAAACAGCTACAATTAATTGCTTCTCAAGAAATCAGAGAATGTTACAAGCAGAACACTAATAAAAAAATCTTCAAGGGAGGTGATTAGGCAATTAGAAAGTGATCACAGATGTAATCACAATAACACTGGGAAGAATGCAAGCACCTGGAAGGGTAAATGTGTGTGATAAGATAAAGGAATGCTAGCTATTTAAGAAATAAGAGCATGCATGTAATATAAAGTGTATTTTGTTTAAAAGAAACAAATCTACTGTAATTGACAGTCTAATGACCACAGCTAAATAAATAAAGCACAAATTTGAGGGACATGTTTACCTAAGTGTTCATCTAGTCCACCTCTGAATGTTCAATGTTGAGAAGCTCACTATTTCCTGAGGTAGCCTATTCTATCTGTCACTATGCTACAAATTTTTTTTTTTTAACAAATGTTTTTATATTGAGCTATAATCTGTAATTCTCTCAAATCTCCACCGTCTGGCTCTAATTTTGCCTTCTAGAATCATATGCAATACGTATTCTAATTTCTTTCACACATGCTTGAAATAACTAAATTATCCTCCAATGTAATGGAAAAGTTTTACTCTGTGGTCAAACAGCCCCAATCCAACCATCCTTCCCAAGGCATGGTCCAGTTCCCGTCTAATCCAGAATCTTTTAAGTGCACCTCACTTTTAAAATATTTCTCAAAGAATAGATCTGGGATAGATCTAGAATAATTCTGTGGTGACCAGAGCATTCTTGCCCTCCCTATTCCATGTGTAACCAATGGCATTTATCTTTCATAAGGGTTGGGGGGGGGGGGATCATGCTACTTATTCATATATATTCCTGATTTAACCTCTGAAAACTCTGGCCTCAAGAGGTAGGACTTCCTTGTGTTCACTGAAAGGTATTGCTCAGGAATATTAGGCTAGAAATGGTATATAGGCAAAGAGATTCGGAGGCTATTTCAACAGGTAGGTAGTGGACAGTAGTATGAAATAAAATTGTGACTTCTAGAATGTTAAGAAATAAACAATTGGAGGATGGGGGGTATTAAAAGAGCATATTAATTAAGTACAGATGTATAGGCCATAAGAGGGATAAGTCGAAGACTATGAATTTTCAAGCCTGTGACAAAGAGAATGAGAGAAATATGGACATCAAGAGGCATGCCTTGGTACTGAGACAGTTGTGTTGCTGTCATTTAAATGTGTTAAGTACTCATGGAAATACCTCGTAACTGGTGTTGCTATAAGATGGGAGATGTTGTTGGGGACAGATACGGAGTTTTAGCTTGGTACGGGGATATAACCTATAGTTGAACAAGTTGTGTTTCTTGCTTGTTGCCAGGGAGAGAGACCACACATCCTAAGGGCTCTGTGATGTTTCAGTAAGAGGGTTGTTAGAAAGGACTGGGAGTATTGGGGCTTCTGCTAGGTGGTTTAAGGAGGGCTCAAGAAAGTGGGACGTCAGGCTGTGAAGATAATTCTGTGGTTTCTTAAGAAATCTTGGGACTTCCCTGGTGGTCCAATGGTTAAGACTTCACCTTCCAATGCAGGGTATACAAGTTTGATCCCCAGTCAGGGAGTTAAGGTCCTACATGCCTTGGAGTCATCAATCAAAACATAAAACAGAAGCAGTATTGTAACAAATTCAATAAAGACTTAAAAAAAGAAAAAAAAATCTTGCCTAGAAGGAAAGACTAAAAGTCAAGCTGTACTTTATAAAGAGGCAGCAGTTACCAATCCTAGCTCATGTGGAAGGAACATTTGCCATTTTTGTGATTTGCAGTGACTTTGTTTATATCTGTGCTTAGAAAAAGTTATAAAGTAGTCATCTTTTTGTCCAACTTTTTCTATAGTTATAAGGTGGCCTTGTCTCCTGTTGATGTTCAGTAAAGTGGTTGATGTTTGACAGGAGAACACCTAGGTCTGTCTGTGCCAGACCAACTCCTAAGAACATCCTAGGCTAGTTGGAAGTGTCAAGCCAGTTTCTAAACATGAGGGGCTGTTTTGCTGTCTCAGGCTAACATACTTAGCCTCAGGGAACTATAGTGAAGGTTTGAGTAGACAGGAAAGACAGTTATAGAAACAGAAGGGCAGCTGAGAAGAAATAGACATTAAGGATAGGCTGGTGCCAGGGGATCTCTGTAAGGAGAGCATTCAAAGCTGCTATATTCAGAACTCTTGAGGCTTTTGAGACTTAGCAAAAGAAATAGAGTAAAAACATCACTGAGCAAGCCACCACTGATGATCTACAAGAAAGAAGTTTAAGGGACAACAGATCACATCGCAAGGCTATGGACAAGTAGAGACTGTGGGTGATGGCCACTCAACTTGAAAAGTTTGGCAGTGAGAAAGAAAGCAAGGGAATGTTAACTAGAGGATTTTGAAAAACCAATTTGAGTCCCCCTCTCCCCCGCAAAAATAGAAATACGTGTTTAAGGCTGAGGAGAAGACTTGTTGGACATAGAAACCGAAAAAATTCCAGTGACAGTAAAAAACAGAAAAGACAGTCTAGGACTAAGAACTTGAATATGTTTGTTCTGGAGGGGAGGCAGGACTCTTTTCTCCTCCGGGACCCAGCAGCGAATGTGCTGGTATAGAAACAGAAAGGCTGGGCTAGAATATAGGGCAGATGAAGGAACGGATGACAGGCAAAATTATCTTTGTTTTTTTTTGTTTTGTTATCTTTGTTTTTTTTTTTTTTTTTCCTTTTCAGTGAAATTAGAAATAAGATCATCTGCCAGGGTTTCAGAAAAAAGGAGATGAAAAATTTGGAGGTTTGAGTCATCTGCTAAGAAGTTGTTTAGTGATTCAACAAAAGATGCTGTTGCCTATTGTCATCCATTTTACTACAGAAAATGCAACTGTTGCTGTGTATTGTGAAGTGATAGAGGATTTAGAAGTGAAAGCTCTTTTACTCCCTAAAAAAAAAAAAAAAGAATGGGTTAGCATCTTTTTATACGAGATGTACAAGGTACAACAAACTTCTTTCATAGGCGACCCATACTAGATTAAATATTATTTGACACAAATAATTTGTAACTATTAATTTTGGTTTTTGGACTGTAGCTCCCAAGGAGGGATAATCTTGCTGTTTTCAAAAGCTAAATAGAACATCAACCAGAGACAACCATCATCCAGAAGGATGAATTCCATAGTATCTAGAGCAAAGAAAATCAACATTTGCACTTATAATCATAAAAATGGTCCCCCCTACTCCATCTTGAATTCTCTGATTATGTGTGTCTAAATAGCTAGATGTTTCGCTCACTCCCAGTATTGGGTGTGACGGAGATGACTTACTCAGGGCAGTGGCAGCAGCATCAGTTTCTATGCTTGAAGGAGCCCATGCTCTTGTGAGCATCAAAAGATGAAGCCTGATTAACCATTTTGAAATCTATCGGATGAGGAGAAGTCCTTACAAAACAACTTTTATACGCTTTAATTAAAAACGTGTTCCGGCAGCTCAGAGCTGAATGGGCTTCAGGGGGAGCAGGGCTGAGCCGGTTGCTATGACGACACAAAATCTTTTCACGCCTGGCCCTTCCTCAGCACACACTCTCTGGCTCTCTCCAGCCATTAATTTGCCTCCATATCATCTCTTATTCCTTCGGTCTCTTGGTCTGTGCGTCTATAGAAGACCCAATACTTCGCTTTTTCAGCTATGGAACCTCTTCCTTCCTCCCTTTCCCTTATCTTTTCTTCCCTCACACATTCCTGACACTATTTTCTTGTTTCTCTTGAGAACATGTTTACCTCCTGAACTGCAAACATTAAGAAAAAAAAATTTTGTTTCTTTGATCCCAGCATGGTAGTCATGTTTATTACCCCTCATGAGGAATCCATTCTGGGGGGTTTTGAGTATAGTCAAGAAGGATTTCACTAGGTTCTACATTTTTTTTTTTTTCAGGTTGAACACTGGCTACTATATCATGCTTTCTGTTGCTGAAGATAAGGCTAAAAGAAAAAGGTCTATGTTACTCTGTTAATTTCTGCTTATTATTAAAATCTAAGGTTGTTTCACAAATCACATCATCTGATAACAACTCTCAGTGAATGTGAGATTTTAAATATATCCTGAAAAAAAGGCAGACCTCACTTCATTTAAGAAGGCTACTTAAATATTTTTAAGATTATACCAAATACAGAGACTTAAATAAAACCCAACCCTGTAACTTGTTATACCATATGAAACAAGAATTGGGTAGAACTTGTCCATCTCAGAACCCACCCAACAGACAACTTGGAAGAAGCTGGTATCATTGGAATTTTGCATTCAATACATTTGTATGATAATAATATTATTACACAACTTCTTACTGTTACTCTTTGAGTCATCACAGGCCTTACAACCTTTCACTTTTATTACAATTCCAATTTTCCCTTTCACCTATTCTATTTTATAAGATGATGGAGGTAAGTGGAATGTAGTAGAAATCATTTTTCATTTCTCATTTTTTTCCTCCCTACTTAACCCTCAATCTGTTCTTCCTATGATTATACTTCCAAAGTGAATTATCGGTCAAATTCAATAAGCATCTCCTTTCTAATTGCCTGACTCAGTAGAGATGTTGTAACTTGAGAGACAGGAATAGTCTGGAGTGTTAATTCTTGGCAAAGCATGGCACAGTGGTCACTGTAGAGAAAGTGGTGAATCCTTCAGAGCCTTGGGAACCTAGAATCTGGATTCTCTGAAAGTGAAATCTAAAAGTTTAACTTCTCTTTAGAAGTTTAATAATGAACTTCTTCAGTGTCTTTATTAAAGAAAACTCTGACATAATATAGTCCTGGTAGGTCGCATGTAAATCTGTGTACCACAGATTAACAAATACTCTTAAACTCTCTCTAGTCTGAGGAACAGTATTTCTTTTAAATGAACCAACCTCCAGATTGGTTTCTTGATTTTGTTCTTATAAATTAAGAACTCAACACGTTTTGAGAAAATGAAGTTCTTTTACATCTTACAATTTGTTGTTGTTTAGTTGCTAAGTCGTGTCCAACTCTTTTGCAACCCCATGGACTGTAGCCCACCAGGCTCCTCTGTCCATGGGATTTCCCAGGCAAGAATACTGGAGTGGGTTGCTGTTTCCTTCTCCAGGGATATTCCTGACCCAGGAACTGAATCCGTGTCTCCTGCATTGATAGATTCTTTACCACTGAGCCACCAGGAAGCCTACTTCTTACGATAGTCATACATAAAGATGAAGAAGCTGCATGATGTAGCTGCATGATTTGGGTGGCATTCACAAATGGATCAAGTTTCCTATTTATAATGCTGGTATAATTAAAAGGAATTGTTGAGGTTTAACTTTAATTTTCCCCTTTCAGTATTAAGAATAGAAAGTCAAATGCTTATACTTGTTAAAGGTGCTTTCCCACCTGGGACACTTTATTTGGACCAATCTTAGGTGAGAATTAGAGAAAGTAAATGTGTATAGATTGGTTACATAAATAGAGACATAAACATCCAAGTATCTGGAACAGGTTTAGGGCTGAATGAAAATGGATCTTCCAGGAAGCTCATTTAAAATGTAAGTGGAAAATATCAGAGAAAATATTCTGTTGGCAAGATGTCTTGCATTGAAATATAGTGCTTCTCCAATACACTGATAAACTCAAGAAGTGGGAGTTCTTCGGTTCTTGACATTTAAATCTATTTTGGACTTGATTTGGGAAAACTCTGAGGGAATAAACTCACAGGTGAGTAGAGTAGAAAACATAATAAATCCATCTTTCCTGTTACCATATACTAGAGCCCCAGGCAGTGAATCTCTAGGCTAAAATATGCTCTGGGGTTGCACTTTAGGTAACATTGAATTCTCACTTCTACTGAAATGCTTTACATTTCCTTCCCTCCTAATTTTGCTTCATGATCAAAGATATCTACATGAAAATCATGATATCTTTTATTTAGTAATTCATCCATCCTATGGCACCCTGCTCACCTGAAGTCACATAATTGTTTATATGTCGGAATTAGAGCTTTTTTGGTGGTTATTTTGAACATATTGTTACTCACAGAATAGTTCTTACATTGAGTCCAGAATGTGGTTACTCGGAAGTCCTCAAAATGTTGTAAAAATTAATTCCCAGGTAGCTATACCTACATATAACTTATTCTGGTCATGCATGTTATGTTAAACTCTTACTCAAATTGGTAGTCTGTAAAATCTAAGTCACTGCCATCTTTACCCAGTATAAATGCCTTTCTCTCCCCAGTATTTCCAAACATGTGATGATGAACAAAGGAAGCACAGCAGTCCACCAGGTGTGGAATAGTATGTCATATTGAGGACGAAGATTAAATCTCTTCTTGATGTTACAGAAGAGATTTTATAAAAGGTGACTTAAATAACACCACACTGTAAATGTCTAGGTGGCCAAGATTCAGATCCATTCTTTAATAAGTTAATAAAATGTGGGGTAGGGTGCAGGGGAGAAGTCATTCATTCCTTGACAATTTGTAATACAGATTTGGAATTTGATAGAAGAAAGAAAGTGAAAGTAAAGTCGCTCAGTTGTGTCCAACTCTTTGGGACCCCATGGACTGTAGCCCACCAGGCTCCTCCGTCCATGGAGAATACTGGAGTGGGTTGCTATTTCCTTCTCCAGGGAATCTTCCCGACCCAGGGAACGAACCCAGGTCTCCCGCATTGCAGGCAGGCGCTTTAACCTCTGAGCCACCATTTGATAACTCATCTAAAGATTAGTGTTACCCATAGACCTCTTTATTAGAGATTCAGAATATCTGCAAGTCAATGTTTTACATCCTTTTTGATGTAAATGGAAACCATAAGTCTTCATAAAAGTAAGTACATGTTTTAATGTAAGTTGTATTCAGGATGTTACTGTGTAAGACAAAAAGAGGAGAGAAAAAAAACAAAAGAAAAGAAAATGAAGGAAGAAATTACTGAAGTCTTCTCCTTAACATTACCTATCACAATAGATTTTTCTCCTCCACCTCCCCCAGATTCCTAGGCCTAAAAACTGGGGGAAGTGGTCCAAGTTTCTTGGGATAAATATGTAAAGTTTTCACCACTTAATGCTGAAGGTGAGTAGAGTAGAAAAAGGGAAGGGAATAAATAACAAAATTCCTGTATCTCTGTTGATGTATGGCAGAAACCAATGTAATATTGTAAAGCAATCATCTTTCAATTAAAAATAATTTTTTTAAAAAAGCTAAAAAAAATCCTGTATCTCTTGATGAGAATAATACCTAGCTGAAAATCTTACATCTGAAATGCTTTTCTTGGTTTGCCCCCAAATCAACAGATCACTAATTTATTGCTTCCATGTTTAGGGGACAGTCATGAGGACAGAAGGATCTTCGTATGCTCTTCTAAATCAGCATATCTAATTGTGTGTGTGTCCAAACACACACCCTATATCTGGCATATCTAACTATCTACCTATCGGATATCTATTATTCTAGTTGCTTAGTCCTATCCAACTCTTTGCAACCCCAGGGACAGTACCTGCCTGGCTCCTCTGTCCATGAAATTCTCCAGGCAAGAATACTGGAGTGGGTAGCCATTCTCTTTTCCAGGGGGTCTTCCAGACCCAGGGATTGAACCTGGTTCTCCTGCATTGTAGATGGATTCTGTACTGGTCTGAGCCACCAGAGAAGCCTATAGTATATGTGTGCTGGCTCTAATTCCCTGAAGAGAAAGGTGAAGAGTCAAAGCTTCAAGATTAGGATAGCCATGACTAATTGGCGATGGATGACTAATCCTAACCCATGGTTACTACCATAGAGCGTTTTATGTATTCTCGAAAAAAAAAAAGTTTCCATTTTCTTTATTGTTATTCGTTATCTGATTGAAATAAAACTGCAACATATACTGTCCACAATAATGAGTGAGGGGGGAAATAGGGTTGAGTAGAAAGTACGCCTAGCAATGAAATTACTCAAATTTTAGACACTGTAGAGAAGTCGTCTTTGATCTTGATTCTTAGGGAATTGCATGCACGCGCACACACACACACACACCCACCTTAAATCAAGGTACCTAACACACACAGAAATCCCTTGCATTCCTATATACTAACAATGAAAAAACAGAAAGAGAAATTAAGGAAACAATACCATTCACCATTGCAACAAAAAGAATAAAATACTTAGGAGTATATCTACCTAAAGAAACAAAAGACCTATACATAGAAAACTATAAAACACTGATGAAAGAAATCAAAGAGGACACAAACAGATGGAGAAACATACCGTGTTCATGGATTGGAAGAATCAATATTGTCAAAATGGCTATTCTACCCAAAGCAATCTATAGATTCAATGCAATCCCTATCAAGCTACCAACGGTATTTTTCACAGAACTAGACCAAAGAATTTCACAATTTGTATGGAAATACAAAAAACCTCGAATAGCCAAAGTAATCTTGAGAAAGAAGAATGGAACTGGAGGAATCAACCTGCCTGACTTCAGACTCTACTACAAAGCCACAGTCATCAAGACAGTGTGGTACTGGCACAAAGACAGAAATATAGACCAATGGAACAGAATAGAAAGCCCAGAGATAAATCCACGAACCTATGGACACCTTATCTTTGACAGAGGAGGCAAGGATATACAATGGAAAAAAGACAACCTCTTTAACAAGTGGTGCTGGGAAAACTGGTCAACCACTTGTAAAAGAATGAAACTAGAACACTTTCTAACACCATACACAAAAATAAACTCAAAATGGATTAAAGATCTAAATGTCAGACCAGAAACTATAAAACTCCTAGAGGAGAACATAGGCAAAACACTCTCCGACATAAATCACAGCAAGATCCTCTATGACCCACCTCCCAGAATATTGGAAATAAAAGCAAAACTAAACAAATGGGATCTAATGAAACTTAAAAGCTTTTGCACTACAAAGGAAACTATAAGTAAGGTGAAAAGACAGCCGTCAGATTGCAAGGTACCTAACAGTACCCGTTTTAGCCCCTGTTTTCACCTGCGTCCACTCAGGACAGCAGGGGCCAGAGGAGACTGAAAGGGCAAAGACGGCAGTGGAAGCCGGGAGGAGGCGCTCGCGTGGAGTCGGGGTCCCGGGCAGTGTCCACCCGACCGGAAGCGAAGGTACAGCACCTCACGCACGGGGCTGGGACCTGGCGCCCGGGTACCGACGTGGTGTCCGGCCGTCGGGGCTCCGGCTCCTGGCGCCGTTCTGCGATTAATGTAGGTGGCGGCTGTGAAAGCCTGAGCGGAGCGGGTTGCAGGACGGGGGCTATTTAAAGCCGGGTTTATCAGTGCTGCGTTGCGAGTATAGCTGGCTTGGAGCCCAGGACGCCTGGGGTCGGGCTGCGCCGCCAGGATGCTGAGAGCCCTTCGCGCTCAGCCATGGGCGCAGGGCGTCCTTTCTGGTTGGCGCGCGGGGGCCCCCGCTACTTCACAGCAGGAGGCCGGGAGGGAAGAGAGTAAACACCCAGCCCTCGGGGAATGGCTGCGAAGGGAGACACGAAAAATAAATCAAGCCGAGAGCCGCCCCGCCCCCGCCCCCGCTGCCTCCGCCGGCGGCGCCACCGGGTCCCGCGGCCTCCGGAGGGCCCGCGCCCCCGCGCGCCGGGGGCGTCGCATCCCGGCCCGGCCCGCTGCAACTGCGCCTCAGAGCGGGTCTCAGGAGCTCGCCTCGCTGGCCCGCCCCGCCCGGCCGGGCCCCTCGGGCGGGATAGAGCCCCGCTTTGCTCTTTTCGTTGGCCAAGCACAATTGTGTTATTGGAGATAATGAATTCAATCCCCATCAAAGGGCATTAGGCTCGCCCGGGCCCTGGAGTTGCTGATGCCTTTTTTTTTTTTTTTTTTTTTAAACCTGGAATGAAAGGCAGAGGAGGAAAAAAAAAAAAAATTCTCTAGGGGAGCCTTTCCCCTGATCGCCGCTTTTGAAGTGAAGGGGCCCGGGCATTGTTGTTCACCTCGCGGCCCATACGGCTGAAGAAAGCCTGGGCTTTTGATGGGCTGAGAACCGCCTCTGCAATGAGCACCACGTCGGGCCGCGCGGCCTGCGGACAGCATATGTCTCCGGGGTGCGCCGGCACCGTCTGGCGGGCGGGGCCGCAGGCCTGGCGGGAGGGGGCTCGGCCGTACCAGCTGAGAGGCTGGAAGCGGGGAACAGACCCGCACCCACGAGGAGAGTCCTCTGGGGCCTGGGGTCGCAGCTCCTCGCGCCCACTTCGTGGCGTAGCGCAGGGGATGCCTTCGTGGTTAATCAGTTAAAACCTCCGACTGGGAGGCCAGACAGCCCTTTGGAGGTGAGGCTGGGGAAGGCAGCGGGTGAAGGAGGTTGGAAGTCTTTAGGTTTAGTCACTGGGACCCAGCATCTAAGGTGGCTGTCTCAGCTAGAGCTGGATGAGTCTGCGGCGGTGTAACAACACCGCAGGCAGGGGCATCCGTCCCACACGCAGTTAGGATTTTTCACCTGTGACTCGAGGACACCATGCAGGGCGACCCAGCTCCGGGCGGGGGGCGGCGGGTGGGGGCGGAACGCGGGGCGGGGGACCCGGAGGCGCTTGGCCCGCTCGGCCAGCGGGGCAGGTTCTCTAGCGTGCGTGGCGTCCGGGCCTCTCAGTTCTGAACCCGGGGCTGCACATTAGCATCAGACCGCTCTTTCTAAATCACTTGGTGCAGGCATTTAAGTTTGCTTATAGCGCCCTCAACGTGAACTTTCCCCACCTGGATTCACAACCCGCGCCCCCCTCCCTCTCCTGCCGCCGGCTCGCCTCTGAACACTTTGGCCCAAGGGTCAGCAGCTAGATCCGTTCCCTTTCCTTCTCTGCCTTCCCTGTCTCCAACCCCCCCTCCCCCGCTACCCCTCCTCAAAGGATCTGGGTTATCCGCCCCATTAATATATTAGCCAGGCATAACACAAAGGAAGCGCGTGTCAGCAGAAGGCAGTGATTTCAGGCAGAGGCGAGGAAACCTGGCCGGTGCCCTATGCTACAACACGGCTCATTGCAGTTGGAGCTTGTGAATCGGCCTCCACCTCGGAAGAAGCGGCGGAGAACGCGGCAGGAGGTGGCCGTCCGAGTTGAGGAGCTTTGGGGTTAGGCGTTTGTAGCTGGGCTATGGAACCGAAGCAGTAGGCTCCCAGATGGGACCCCGGGCTACGGGAACGTTCCAGAAACACCCAGTCACCTAAATCGCGCAAAGAAAATCAGCTTTCCAGGAGTGCAGCACTAGGCGGGAGTCTCCTTGCTCCCTCGTGCGTAATGTGTCCTTAAAATTAAATTTACAAACGAAACACTCCCCCACCCCTAAGAAGCCTCTTACATTCTTCTCATTAAATTGTTTGTTTTAAAATAACAACTTCTTGGTGTGTGTGTGTGAGAGAGAGAGAGACAGAGAGAGAGAGAGAGAGAGAGAGAGGACCTGGGACATGATCAGACAAGCAAAGGACTAACTGTAATTTCATGGGAGAGAGGGGAAAGAAACGCAGGAGGTTTCCAGTTGAAAACATCTCCCCGCTAATGCTTTGGGGGAGGGCTATTTCCAGGTTGTTTTTCTTAGTTTCAATAATTTTTTTAAAAGGAGGGGGAAAAAAAGTCCCTGGCGTGTAATGTTTAAGAGGAGTTGAGGAAAGAAATAGAAAGTTAACCTAAGGCAACCTCACTCACTCAGAATGGCACTGACCAGACCCGGTCTGAACTTGCTCTGGATGTGCCTTGACTGGCATCCCACTTGAATTCTGAGGTCTTCAAGCATTTATTCCATTCAAGCCCTTTCCTTCCCGGATTTTGAGAAAGAATATTCTGTTTTTATACTCTAAGTTGACTAGGACATAGAGAACCCCAAATCATCAGAAAGTGATTTCTAGAAGGAGGGATGCTCCTCACTTCCCAGGGCTGCAGAGGGGAGCTCATGCTGTTAGACTGTGCACGCAGAGCTAATATAATTGGAGAAATGAGGAAGTTAGAAAAAGAAAGGTAACAAGGGAGAATTTCCCCTTTGTCAGATTAAAAGACATATTCATAAGAAGGAAAATGCATGCACTTTACAAGTTAAAGTTGAACGGAATGGGTATGTTCCAGCCCCAAATTGCTTACTAGTATGATGGCTAGAGAAGGAAAAAAAAAAAAAAGATGAAGGCTTCAGTCCCAGCTGTCCAAAGTTCAATGAACTGAGCTAGACCAGGAGCTAAAAAGAGAAACACCAGTGGAAACATTATGGCCTCAAACTTTACTATTTGGAAGGGGGAAAAAATGAGAATATTTAAAGTAATCTGCTTTTAAATGTTAATTGGATACACTAGGATCTTTTGTAGAAAATAAAACTTGAATGAATGACTTTTTAAAAAAAACCTTTTCTGTCTCCAAATAGATTCTATTTTTAAGTAGTAAGGTTGTAAAACCTTCCAAGTTATTTCATTTTATTACATTCTTACTCTCATGAATTTCTACACATGCCAGTGATTCTTTCAGTTCAGGAAAATCTTATTTCTAAATTTCAGCATAATTTAATTTCCTAGTTAGTCCAAGGTAGCTTACAAATAATCACCTTTTTGCACATAATTATCTTGAAGTAATTAGACATTATCTTAACTCCATTTAGTTGCAAAACACATTTTACTACAATTCAAATAAGCAATTTAAATTTGATCTTTGAAAGTAAAACATTTGAACAAATTATTAATCTATTACATAATTTAAACAATTATATCTTTTTAAAGCATTTTTCCTCTTGACATATTGAAGTATCACATTAAAATACATTATAGCTAAATGTTCTGCAATATTACTGCTAAATCAACAGAAGACCAATTGATCTTGAGGAAAGGTTAATTAATTTGGGCTACAGGTCTCCTACACTGGCCTGCATTGAGAGGAATTTGTATCGATCACAGAAGTTTTCTGCAAAGAAATGTAATAAGCATTTTCGTGGAATTGAGATCAATTATTTAAAGTGCCAAAACAACGAAGTTTTCAATTTCTATCACTCCAGGAATTCTTCACTGCCATGGCTTATTCAAATCTGTTAGACTCCTGAGTGAAATAATGTTTTTTATACTTTCAGTGATATCAATCGGGTATCTAGCTTTCAGAGAATGAAAACAGAAGTTGAGAACTTTAATAGGATTTTCTTTGTTTAATCCCTCCTGGCATGATTCTCACCAGTTTCTTCTACTATGAGGGGATCGCGAAGGGACAATGGAAATTAAATTTTATCTTCGGTTTAAACACTGGTAGCTATCCTGTGGAAAACGCTGAGCTGCTTTCTACTTGGAAACACACATTTAAGTTGTGGAGTTTCTGAACACAACCGGTGAGCTTTTCTTCATCCCTAAATTTATCAATTAAAAAAAAAATGTTTCAGGCCTGGGACAAGGTGAAGGTAACATCTGAAGTTCCCCTCCCCAACACTATACTCACTCTCAAAACCTTTTTCTTGTTTTCTAAAAATGTTTGCTCTGCGGCTAGTCAATGGATCGGAGGGCCTCCGGAGCTTTGCACTTGGGTCTAAAGGAAGGTTTTTCCCTTCTCGCTCCCTCCCTCTCCCTCGGGAGACCCCTCCCCCACCTCGGGCGAAATTCCTAAATAAAGCGAGTCCGGTGGGCCGCGGCTGAGCGGTCTGCATCCCCTTTCCGGCCGTCTGCTGCAGGAGCGTCCGAGGTGCAGAAATCTGGAGGCTCCAGGGCGAAAAGGGAGGTGGGAGGGGGTCGCGGGAAGGCGGCGCGCTCCGGGAGGGTCCCAGCACTCCCTCGGAACCACAGATGTTTTCCTCCTGGCCCTGGGGCTCCGCGTCCCAGCCCCGGGCGTTCCGGCATTTGTGTGTCCCGGTTTCCGAGGAAGGGATTACGCAGCGGGAGCAGCCGCGGCAACGCGGGCGTTGGGGCCGCAGGAGCGGTAACGAGGCGCCTGGCCTTCTTTGTTGACTTTTAGGTCTCGGGCTCAAAAGAAGATTTATTCGCTAGGAGGGGAAAATGCCCAAACAATGAAGAACTAACTGCACTTGTCACCTCGAGATGCTTGCGGTCCTTCTCTCTGTCCTCCTTCCCCGGCAACCGGCCGCGCCGGCGCCCAGCCCGCGAGCGTCCTAACACACCGGGCGCAGATGGCATCGTCCAAAGGTGGCCGAGGGCGCGGTTAGAAAATAGTCTGAGAAGCCCACGAGGCGAGCCCCGCTCCCCGAGACCCACCGGGCTAGGTCCCCAGGCGGGTCTCCAGAGTGGCCTCGGCCTCAAACCCGCCGCGCACTGTCCCCCGCGAACCCTGAAAAAGTCTCCGCCAAGTAAGAGACCAAGAACTGAGGCCGACTTAAGCCTGGTGGGTGAATGCAAGACACTTTATTGCTAATATGTTAGAAAAAGGGAAGGGAACAAAGTAAGACGATTTAGGTTCAGTAGGTCTGGGTAAGATTCCGAGGATCAAACTCATGCTTTTATATTACTTTTGGAACTCAAATTTGCCAACGTTGCCCATTGTATAAATATAAATAACAATTGGGATTGAAAGCTTTCCCCTCTCTTTGAGACTTTAACGTCCTTCCGAGAGGCCTCTAAATTAAATTTTAAAATTATTCAAATCAATAGTTTCCATCTCCTCCTTTCATTAGCTGAAGTGAGAGCGAGGGGTTGGATTTCTGGACTTTTCTCAAGTGCTACATGGCACCCCTTCTCCCATCTGGGGAGGCAATTACTCGATAATTAAGGGACTCACACAGCTCTTTTTATCTTGTCCGCGGTAAGGAGGAGGCGATCAAAGTAAAGGCTGTCCAAGTTCAAGCCCTGGCGAAGATGGAGTTCATACACAAGGGCTCAGGCAGGCCAGCCGCTGCTTGGGCTACTGTTTTTATTGTTGATGTCAATCCGAACGAGGCTTACAAAGAAATAGGTGGACTGGAAAGTGAGCCTACTATCAAAGGAGATTACTGATTTTGTGATCTCAACCAACTGTAGAGGTGTGAAGTTGCGTTTAAAAGCTTAGAAGGCAAACAAATCATCAGTTTTTAAGTTCTCAGGAAAAAAAATTTGAAACAATATTTTTTAAAAATACCTTCACAAAGTACAAAATACCCGCAACCCTGAAACGTCCTGGTGGCACTAAAGCTTCCCTGCAGGAGTGAATTAACCCGGGCCTCCCTGCGCCTCCTCTAAAGCTACCGTGATGGGTAAATTTTGCCTCTTCTTTAGTAAAAAGACGGTTCTGGATCCTCTCTTGTAGACAACTTAATTTTATCAGCTACATCTGATATTTTATTCTCACTCAAATACTTTTCAGATAAACGAAAATGATACACTGGAGAAGGGGGGGAAGGTAGTTAAATTAATAATAATTAAGTTCATTGTAGGAAGGCTCAAAGGAAGCACAGAAGACTTAAGCCCTTGTCAAAAATTGAAGTAAACATTACAAGGAATAAAGAATCTTTCAAAAACTCAATACTTAGGATATTAAATCAATTTATCTACCTTTTTATTTATCTACTTTTATTGAATCTCCTTAATTACTTTTCCCTAGCTACATGTTCATATAATAAAAAATTAAAAAAACAAAAATTTTAAGATTCTTTTCCTTTTTGTCATTTCTATTCAGTGCAGGGCTTTGAAAAATATCATATTCAGAATATCCAGTTTGGATTAAATTAAGGAAAATAGCAGAAATTTTCTTTTTGTTAACATTTGATTTATTTAAAGTCCTTAGCTGCAAATGATCAAGAACATATTCCACAGCTTAAAATTTCTCATTTTCATTATTTAAATCAAAATATTTTAATTACAATCACACTGATAAAAATTAACATTTTAATTTGTAATTTTAACCATCATTTAAAGCAATTTGAGCTGTAAAGAAAAAAGAATAAACCATGCAATAAATTAACATTGAGAAAGCGAAGAGGAATAATAATGGAACCCGTCTGGCTATACTAACACCATGTCCAACTGTGAAAAGTGCATTAACACTGAAACAAGCACACGATGGCAATAATTAAAATGGCCACAATCAATTGGATTTTGGAATCTTGGACCAAATTTTGAAATACAGCTTCCTATAACTTATCTCTCCTCCAACATTGTAATAGTATTCCCCTTTTTTTCTGGAAAAAAAATATCCTTTAAATGGTATAAATAGAAAGAAGCTAATTTTACACATGTTATATGACCTCAGAATGACATGACCATGGCCCTCTGCAAAACAAGGAGTACAGTTATTGACAAGGGCAATTCTCAAGGAATTGATTCCCAGGGCTATGTGTGGGTGGAGAGGAGGGGAAGAGGGTGTCTTTGTAACTTCTTGGTCCTGGCAACTCAAGAGCAGGTCTATCACCTACCTATTACCTTTATATGTTATATAAATATATGGATGATGTCTACATATCTGAGCATGTGCATAAATAAGTTCATATATATGATAGATATGTATTTCATTTAGAGACATCTGCTATCTGAACGTATCTGAAACGCAAGCTGAAAAACGTGGCTCTAATCTGTTTATGTTTTGCTGTGTAACAGCAGCACTGTCCTTCAGTACTTCTAACAGCCCTACTGTCTACTTGTTTCTTCACTCTTTCAGTTCTTATGGTTAAGAGTATTGCCATGGACCTGTAAACTGTTTGTGTCTGTGTGTGTGTGTGGGAAGGGGAATCAGGTGAGGAGGGGGAAAAAGCACAAACAAATATTTTACAAGCTTGACCATCTTTCTTTTTTTTTTAAAATAAATCCTGCACAGACTAGAACATGTCTGCAGGGGGGGAAGAGGGAAGAAAGGGAGAAAGACAAGGAAGTAGGAGGATTTATATATATATACACTTGTGGATCATTAAACTTTGCAGGACAACTTTTGTTGGTTTGAGGTTGGTTTTCTTTGTAATAATATACACAAGGCGTTTTGAACAACAGTAACAAAGTAACAGTCTTTTGCACTAGGGGAAAGATTGTGCACAAAAAAAGAAAAAAGGAAATAAAAATAGTTGGGATTTCATTATGCTGCTGTCGGCTTGGTATGTGTGGTTTTGTTTGCTGTTGATTTCTCTCTCTCTCTCCTGCTACCAGCATGGCCATGCCAGACAGACCCCCGGTCCCAGGGAGCTAAGAAGTGTTTAGAACGGGTCTGGAATACACACCTTGGTAGTAGGCGGGCTCCAGGGCTGAGGGCTCAATGGGGCTCCTCGTGGCCACCGAGGCGCCGCCGAGGGGCAAGCTGGCGGGCAACGCGCTGCCGTAGGGCGAGTACTGTAGCGCCTGCTCGTATGCCTTGAAGTCCAACTTGTGCTGCTGCTCCGAGGAGGACATGAGGTTGTTGATGGAGAAGGGATGATTGAAGGAGTAGTGAGGGTCCCCTTTCATGTGCAGCTGGGACTCGTGGGGTGCCAGGGCATGCGCCGGGTGGGAGGGGGGCACAGATACCAGCGCCCCAGGCCCAGAGCTGATCGGAGGAGCAGCCGAGGTGGCTGGAGTCTTCAACTCCGAGGCGCCCCCTGTCGCCGCCGCCCCGCCGTGGTCCAGAGTCTGGGGGCTGGCGGCGGGCCCGGGGGCCGGCGCGCCCTCTAGCTGGCCGGCCTTCCCGTGCACGCCGCGATGAAGGGGCGAGTCGGCGCTGGGGTTGGCAGCGCTCGAGGGGTCCTTGCGGCTCTCCGGGCCACCCTTGGGGCCGCCGCCGCCGCCGCTCCCGCCCCCGGGGCCCGGCTGCTTCTCGCACTTGAAGCGCTTCTGGCGGCGCAAGTAACAGCCATTCTCGAACATGTTGCCGGAGTCCGGGTGCAGCGTCCAATAGGAACCCTTGCCTGGCTTGTCCGGGGAGCGGGCCACTTTGACAAAGCAGTCGTTGAAGGAGAGCGAGTGGCGGATGGAGTTCTGCCAGCGCTGCTGGTTCTGCCGGTAATAGGGGAAGAGGTCCATGATCCACTGATAGATCTCGCTCAGCGTGAGCATCTTGCTCGGCGCCTGCTGGATGGCCATGGTGATGAGAGAGATGTAGGAGTAGGGCGGCTTGGCGTGAGGGTAGCTGCGCTTGAAAGTCTTGGCGTCGCCGCCGCCGCCGCCAGCGCGGCTGCGGCCCAGGTTGGACGGCGCGTACGCCATGGGGCTCATGCACGGGTTCATGGCGGCCGCGTAGGGCCCCAGGCCGTTCATGGAGGCCGCCGGCTGCGCGCCCATGGCCCCCATGCCGCCGGGGCTCAGCGTCGTCCCCATGGCCGTCACGCCCGCCGTCATGCTATTCATGGCGCCCGCAGAGCCGCCGGGCATGCCAGCCACCGCCCCGGGGCTCAGCCCGGCGCCCAGGCCCGGGTTTGCGTAGGACATGTTGAACGAGGCCGGGGTCATGTTGCCACTCGTGCTCATGCTGTTCATGGTCATGTAGGTGTTCATGGAATTCATGGTGCCCAGACCTGAGTTCATGTTGCTGACCGGGACGGAGGAGTAGGCCTGGAGCGGAGACAGCGTGAAGAGGCCCCGAAGGGCTGAGTTAGCAGTGGGCGCGCTGGCGGCTACCGGCCCCCCGGCAAATCCGAAAACGAGAAGAAACCATTTCTGCAAAGCCTAAGATCCCCCAACCAGGGGCAAACCGGCGGGCGCCCTCCCCAGAGCCAGCAAAGAGATGTCGTGCACGGCAGGGGGGAAAATCCTAGCTCGGCAGGCATGAAAGACAAGAACTCACAGAAAATATGTCCCCAGGAAGATGTGTAATCGCCTTACACGCCAGGCTTAGGGGCCGGCTTCTGGGGCCCCTCCATCGCCTCTATCCACGCCAGGCGGTATCCCACTTTCCACCCCAGATCGGGCCTCCGCAAAGCCGTCCTTTTACTTGAAAGGAGTTAAAACTCCGAAAATAGAATATCTCTGATCCTCTGCTTATTCACTCCACCTTAAGCGTGCGGTGGGTATGACAGTGCTTCCTCCCACGCCCCAGCCCCCACCCCTAGGCGGGCAACATCCCCAGATTTGCACCCATCTCGCCTAAGCCTGCCAGGCCTGGGCTGACCACATAGCGGCCCGCGCTGTTCCGGGTGACTGTTAGTTAACCTCTCCCTGATAGAGCAAATCATCCATGGCCATATGACCAAACATTTCCAAACAATTGGCTTTACTGCCTTAGCAGCTTTCACCAAACGGTGACTTTTTGTTGTTCATTATATTGAGAAGTAGTGTTTTCCATCTACTTGTAGCAATTGTAATATTAAAAGGGAAAAAACTCAGAAGTTGAGTAACTTTTGGAAAAAACAGATATATAATAGGAGAAAGGGGAGGGGAGGGTACATAACAATATCAATGCACAACCTACATTTAACTTTAACATGACTTTACAGCCATTCATAAACTTGCACTAATTTCATTACCTATTTCCAGGCCCCTAATGTTTGAAAATTTTGGTGACAAACTTTATAGAAATAATCATGCTTTTTACATATTCTGATATTTTGCCACTGATCATCTCAAAAGCTGGCTTTTGAAACTATATGAATAGTATCAAATACTTTAAAATTCAAAAATCAAAGTCCACTTGCTGTCTTTTAATGCTATTCTACTTCCCAATTCTAACCTGTAAAGAAGCTCTTTTCATAGAGAATTTAACTGACTAGTGAGTGGCGATGACTGTACCTGAATTAAATCTGAGGAAGTGTTCTGAGCTCCTTCTTAAATCATCAGTAGGGGAAAACTCTTATCAAAGGCAATCTGAGAATGCACTAGATATGTTAAGAATATAAAACTACTTATCTGTTAATTTAATAAAAATAATAATATCCTTAAATTTATTTTCATCCGAAAACATGACTTTATTTGAAAACATAAATGGTGCACAAACATTTAACTAGGTACACATTCTGCTACAGTATGCAAATAAACTCGGGATATGTTTGTGAATATATACATATATAAATATAAATAAATTAATTACCATGAAAATATTTCCTGATTTTATGTTTTTCTGTCCATGTCTTAAAGTATATTTTACTTTTCCTCTTCCCAAGATTATCCAAGGCAGTTTCAATAAACATTTTCAATAATGGTAAATTTTTGGAGGGTAATCGCCAGTTATTTCCAGAGAAATACTTTTAGGAGTAGGAGGTGGTCCCTTCTGTACCTGGTTTTTCTCGCAATCCCTTTGTGCACGCTGTATTGATAAAATAAACCACACGAGCGTGCCGCCAAGGGGACAATGAAGAGAAACAGGTTTTCCGCACGCCCGGAGTGCTGGAGGAAAAGTCAGCTCGCACTAGCGCCACCCAGCGGTTATAGAGAGGAAGAAGCACACTTCTTCCCCAAACAGGGCTTTTGAAGAACTTTTACAAAATTTCGGAATCATTTCATTTTCAAGAGGCGCATTATTAGCGGCTGCGCGCTTTCATCAGAAGACATCTGAGAATTCAACTGCGGAAGGAAGAGGCTGCCCCGCAGGCGAACTCTAGCCTTTTCACACTTGCCTCAAACTCATGCCTCCGCCAGCCAGCCAACCTGCGCTCGGCACCCGGGTCTGGGCTCTAGCTCCCGTTCTCCTCAAGCAAGAAGCAAGTGCGTCCAAGAGAGCGGGTGCTTTCACAACAAGAGTTTCCTAAAACCGTCTCGCCCGCTCTGAGCGCCAATCGCCGGAATCCGGTCCCTGGGCCGGGCTGAGGATCCGGTTCTCAGGCCCGTTTAGCCAAGGCCCGGCCGGGGCTAACCCGGGTGGGTAGGCACCGGTGGCACGGAGAAGGCGCCCCCAGTCCGCCCGCCGCCCGCCTCGCCAGGTTTCCCCCGTCCCAGCACGGGCTCCAGGAACGTCCCTCCTGCCGCCCGCCTCTCACCTCCTGTGTGTCCGCGTAGTAGCTGTTCCAGTCGCTGCTCTCGTGCCCTTCCATCTTCACAGTCCCTAACATCCTGGAGCCACCCTGCTCGCTGCAACCATCCAGCCCTGTGCGAAGCGACTGGCAGCCGCGCGGCCCGGGGCGGGGGGCGGGAAGCCAAGCCGCTGCAGTCACCCGAGCGCCCGCGCCGGCCCAACGCCACCCTAGCGAGGAGGAAGCCAGGAGCTGCGGGGCGCGGCGTGCTCGGCGGTGGCGGCGGCGGTAGGGCGGGTGGGGGCAGGCGGCGGCCGCGGAGCGCGGCGCCGGGGAGCGCCTCCGCGGGAAGTGAGCTGGCGGCCTCTGCGAGATGAGTGCAGTTGAGCTGATGTGGATCTTACGTCGCTCGAGTGCCCACCTCCTCGTCCTCTCCCCATTTGTCCGCCGCACAAAGACGCTCGCACCTACAAAGCCCGAGGTGCACCTGCGAGGCGGCCGCCCGCCAGTCCGGCTGCCGCGCCTCCCGCCCCGCCGCGCCGCCGCCGCCGCGCGCGCCCCTTGGGCCCCCTCCCGCCGAGCCCCCTCCCCCAAAGCCGACCCTCACTTTGTTTGCCAAGCGGCGTAATTGGTTTAAGCCGGGAGGCTGGGGGGAGAGGGAAACCGGGGTGGTGGTGGTGGAGGGGCGGGGGTGTAACCCCTCTTTGGAAGAGGAAAAAAGAAAAATAGGCGGGGCCGGGAGGGCTGGCGAGGGTTTTGGATGGGAACCGCGCAGCCGATGAAGGGCTGGGGGCGGTGGCGTTGGAGCCCGGGCTCCTGGGGGTAGAGCCGGCTACATGACCCCCGGGTTCCCCTGGAGGATCTTCGGCCCTCGGTGCTGCGACCCCGTCCCGCGCCCCCTCCTGCCTCCTACTCTTCTGCCCGCTTCCAGCTCCCGCCCTTCTGATTCCTGACCTAAAAGTTCAACCCCGGGAGACTGGAAAATTCAGACTTCCTCCTCCCGCCCCCAGCCCCCGCCCCGGACTTCGGGATTGAAAAAGGAAAAAGCCCCACTTTTGCCCGGTCACTAGAAACTCGGCCATCTGAGTCAGCCGAGCCAGGTGACGTTAGGCCGATCCCGGCTCCAGGCTAGCAGAGTGGAGACGCTGCCACGAAACCCGTACCTGCGGCTAAGAGCAGGTGAGTCACAACACCGTTTTATATCTTTATGACATAATTTTTTTTTTCCACCTCGATCCGCTCTACTCCCCCTGTCATCTGTAGCGATCATAAAGAGGAAGAAACTGAGAACAGATGTCTATGTGATAGGGCAGGCGGACCCGAGTCGGGCCGTCCTCCCTCTGCCCAGCTCCTCCTCCCGCCCCCCTTCCGCAGCCTCGGGGACTGAGCTGGAGGCGACCGTCTGGTTTCTGATAGGGAAAGGTCAGGGGGAGGGGACATCTCCCTAAATACGCTCCGGGAGAGGCTGGGCTCGGGCGCGGGAATGCATCTACTCGGCTAGAGAGGTGCCAGGCCGAAGCCAGCGGTGGTGACGGAGGTGCTTGGTCCCATCTCTGATCTGGAGTGGCCGGGCTGGGACTGGACATCCATGGGAAGTGCTTCTTCAAGCGAAGCCTCTTGGCTTCTCTGAGACTCTGGGTAGTGGCTTGCCCACAAGCCCTGGGGAGGACCAACTAAAGTGACTGGGTGGTAGGCAGTGAGTTGGTGAGAGGTTGCGCTCTGGTGCATTTGTGTTTCTGAGTGTGTGTGTGTGTGTGTGTGTGTGTGTGTGTGACCATGTATGTGCTGTACTTTCGGAGAACCACTAGGTTTAAGTAGCAATAAAAAATCTTTCTGAAAGGACTAAAATATTCTTGTTTGGCAAAGTTTTAAACTGTTATTAATCTCATTTTAAGAAATGTGTTTTAACTTGTCTTCCAAACAGATACCTTTCCCCCCCGTGCTTTGTTCTTATAAACCTTTCTTCCTTGAAATTTGGCAAGAGAATCACATTAAATCCTTGAACCAAACAAATCTCTTAAATCAGCAGGAGAGCATGAGAGGGTGAAGATGTGTAGTTAAGGAAATAAAAAAGATAAAAGCATTGGATTACAATCCCTTTAAGAAAAAAAAGGGGGGGGGTGGTGGTGAGTAACGTCACGTTGTAAGGAAAGGCTTGAGAGTGAAATTAAATCACCTGGAACTCAGCAGCCAGTCGCCCTCCTTAACTGCAGCCTGTCGCTGGGACTGCAAGCCAGTCCCATCAATTTGTGTAAATGTATCTGCAAACGTGTGGGTCTGCACATATTTCTCCAGGCGACAGTCAGAAACTAATTCTTTTGTGCAAAGTTCCCATGAACAGCAGGACCTTAGTCCCATTTGTAAAGTACACGGATGCATAGGCTCCTCAGCCTGACTGTGGAGGTGGGGGTACTTTCAGTGCTAATGAGCTTCCTTGTTCCTTCCCGCGGTGATTCTCCAACGCCCTCTTGGCTCTTCCACCACATCCAGCATGACTAGGGTATTTTCTGTGGGTAGTAACAACTTAGCAATAACTTTTATGGTGCACAAAAAGCCGGAGCTTTAAGGGGGAAACAAACCAAACCAAAGGCTGTAACCGTAAAGGGAGTCAATAATAAAAAAAATAATAATCTTCCTTTCAGCCCACATCTCAAACCCACTAGACCTCATCTTACAAAAAATTCAGCTTGGGGTGGGGGGTGGGAGGAGAACGCCATTTTTCAAAGCGGATGGCCAAAGTGAAGTTTCTTCAGGGCTTCTCCAAAGCTCAAGATCGGTGGTGAAGAGTGGACTCTGCCAGTTTTAGAACCTTGATCCCGCTTGGGGACCCGGTCCGCAGCCCGAGGAATTTCCGCGATCACAGCGCCTCCTGTCGTGGGAAGGGAACGCGGAATCCTGCCGCAGGCGCCCCCAGCTAGCATTAGCAGGCGAGACTGGAACCTCGCACGCCTCCCTCAGCCAGAGATTTTTGGTTCCTAGAGCCGACTGCCCGAGGCCAAGAAGAAGGAAAGGCGGCAGCTCGATGAGTTTCTAGCCTCTCTCCATCTCAGTCGCTGTGTTCCAAGACACCTAACAAATTTAGAAGGTGAAGTTCTAGAGAACCCTGCTGCCAGTCGGTCATTTCCCTGAGGTTTAAAAGCGAATCATCAGTGCCCTATTGGGTCTTTGGTTTGGAAAATTAACGACCAACAAAACTGCTGTTTCTAGGTTACTGACCGGCAACTAGGTAACGAGCCCGGCTGCTGCAGCCTTCTCATTTCCAACCTTTTCTCCCCAACAGGCCCTGCCTTTACGCGGTGCAGAAATATTGCTGCGCTTTCCAGGCAACTGGACCTGCCTTCTGTGTCGGGGAGGTGGGGTCGCTGGGGGACTCGAGGTAAGGGAGCCCCGAGGGCAGCCGCGTGGCGGCTCCTGGGGCGTCCCGGGTTCAAGTGGCCAGTGCCAGGGCGAACAGAGCGCGCCTGGAGTGGCCCGGGGAGCGGGGTGGGCAGGCTCCTTGGATGGAGGGAGTCAGGGCAGTCGCGATGGCAGGTGCGCGGGTACCTCCAGGTGAACAAGGACGGAGGAAGGGGCCCCGCCCTTCCCGGAAGCTGCGCCCTCCACCCCCTTGGGGTCCGCTGGCCGCGCAGTCGGGCACTGGGGGCCGGCGGCGCCTGGCCCACCCACCGAACTTAGCCACCTTCGCTCCGCTCTCCCAGCATTACCTGGTTAGGAGCCCCTTCCGCAGATCGCCACTCGGTCAGGGAGAAGTCGAGGGTGACGACTGGAAGCAAAGGCCGGGTCTTGCGCCTCGGGCCCAGCTGGCTGCCTTTGGCGGCACCAGGTCCTACCTGTTCAGCGGGACCGTTTAGACGCGTGGCAGACAGCAGGGCCCGGGGCGGCGGGGTCTAAAAATGTGTCCCCTTTCCCCGCCAGCCCTCCCCTCCCCAACGAGCCTCGGCCAGATCTCGCCCGCGGCCGCGGGCCCAGGGTGCACGCTCTCTGCGGGGTGATCCGAGCTCCTCTTCAGGCTCCCACCCGCCACCCAGATAAGAAGCTTCGATCCTCCACCTCCCGGGAGGATCAGACGCCGAGAAACTAAGACCTGTCGCCTTGCACGCGGTTCATAGTCGCCTGGGACCGGGCCCCGAGTCGGTTTAGGACCGAGGACGGCTTGGGACGCTGGAAGCAACTGTTTGCTCCTGCGTGTGCCTGGTCCTCGAGGACAGAGGTGTGTGCGGGAGCTGGGGAAAGGCCGGCGCCGCGAGAGGGCGGACCCCAGCGCCGGCCTCGGCCTCCCGCTCGCCGCCAAGACGCGGCCTTCGAGTCCCGCCGCCGCCCAGGCCAGGGTGAGGGCACAGAGGGTCAGGAGAGCAGCGCCGAGCTCCTTGTTCTTCCGCTGCCTCTCTCTTCTTTCCTTTCCTTTCTTCCTCTGCTCAGTCGTGTCCGACTCTTTGCGACCCCATGGACTGTAGCCCGCCAGGCTCCTCTGTCCTTGGGATTCTCCAGGCAAGAATACTGGAGCGGGGTGCCATTCCCTTCCCCGGGGGATCGTCCCAACCCAGGGATCCAACCCAGGTCCCCCGAATTGCAGGCGGATTCTTTACCGACTGAGCCACCAGGGAAGCCCTTGCTTCTATCATTACATCAATTTAAGAAATTAATTCACTAGGCGTTTGACCCTCAGTAGGTAGGGGCCGCGGGACCACCTTAACCCGCCTTGTCGGTTCCCTGCGGGGAAGTCTACGTTTGCTGGCCGGTATTTGTGTACGCGGATCCACAGACATGCACATCCAGGGCTTTCACTTTACTGAAAAAAAAAAAATTTAATGTAACATTTTAATCCCGGTTCCTCATCCCTTGGGTGTGTCCCTTCCCCTACAGCTCCTTGAGCCGCTGCCGGGTTTCTTAGCGACCCGGGTCCCTGGCCGGGCTCGCCCACAGCCGGATGTCGGAGCCGGAGCTGCTCCCCACCCGGCCTCCGCCCGCGGGCGACAAAACCGTCTCTCTGGCCGTGAGCGAGCAGCGCCTTGCCAAAATCAACTCTCATTTTCTTGTATTAAAATGAGAAAGGTTGGGAAGGGCGACCTGCCCTCCTGGGCCATCACTAGCCTTGGGAGGTAGGAGTCAGAGGCCCGTCGGTCCTCGCAGGGAAGGCACGAAAGCCTCTCTCCTTGGAGGGTCGCGCATAAAACGCGACACCCCTCCACCAACCCCCCTGCCGGTTCAGGCCAGGTCCCCGAGGCCGTCGCGTGTCTTCAGGCAGCTGTTTCTCCAATTCACTTTATTCACGCCAGCTGGAGAAAGTGCCCCAATCCCTGAAGTCTTTCCTCACCCCTGCACACTCCTGAAGTGGCTATCTTTGCGTAGTGGTGCCCGTACTTCCCCCCATGGTTACTTGAAAATCGCTGGGGAGGGGGTCTTGAGGGGAGTAACTGGAAATGCACGCTTCAGAGTTGAAAAATTATAGGGAGATGTGACAAAGGTTTAAGTCTGGGAGCAGAAAAGGACTAGAGTGGCTGAGGCCCTACTGTGTGCCACCGAAGGAGCGGAGTGGGGTGCGTTTGAGGGGGAAAGCGTTGCGATCCCCATCTTTTCCTCCTATGCTGCTCCAGGGGTACCACTGGGAGATTGGAGGTGTAGGCGTTGATACGTCAGAACCTCCATTGCTCCAAGTGGCAGAAGCTCAGGCTAGTGGGAAGTAGTGATGGGAACAAAGGGTTGGGGTTGCTCGCTTAGACCTCAGTCCTTCCCTAATTGTTAAGGAGTGTTTAACTTCTCAGTCCCTGAACTGCCTGCCCCCTTCCCCACCCACCAGTCTCCCCCAAAGGCCACCACAGGTACACCCAGGACTTTCCCACGGCCCTTCAGCCTGACCTGGTGGCTTAACTTGGGCTATTCAAATGTGATTACCCTCAAATTTACATAGTTCTATTTAACAGATGCTTTTGTAACAATTATATAAATCATATCCTACACATGGGGGTGAAAGGGTAAAAATGTGTTATAGCCAGGCTTTTCCCATTGTACTGGCTCCCTGATCTCTCTCCTAATTTTAAAATTGTGCTTTTGGATTGGCATGGCATGGCTAGAGGGAGGTTATGTTCATTATTTAAAATTCGATTGGAGGACACTGTTGAGTGGTTGCTTTTGAGATTTCCAGCAAGCTCTTCCAGAGCTAAGGAAAGCTTTGTTTTAAAATAGTGCATCTGATTGAAGCTGTTTGATTTTTCTTGTCCTAAGGGTCACAGAGTAAAACCAGTACTTAGCTCACATGCAGTGAGTTTTCTTGTAAAGAGAAACACTAAGAAGAGGGCTCCTTGGCAGCCTTCCCTTTTGCTAGGATACTAGCAACATTTGCAGGATCTTTCACCACTTTCTGAATACTGCCATCCTGGTTGTCTACCGTAAATGGATCAAAGTAAGGAAATGCAGCTGCCAAAACTGGGCATTATCTGTGGTGGCAGGTCCAGTGCAGCCTCCCTGGGTCTTGAGGAGTTTGTAGACTTCCCCAACTAACTGCCTTCTTTAGGTCCATTTCTGTTGCTGTTGTTTAGTCGTTAAGTCATGTCAACTCTTTTGCCATCCCATGGACTGTAGCCCACGAGGCTCCTCTGTCCATGGGATTTTGATGGCAAGAATACTGGAGTGGGTTTCCATTTCCTTCTCCCGGGGATCTTAGGTCCACCCCTTGCTCTAAGTTCCTGCCAGGTTTTTATCCCTCCTTAACAGCAGATTCCATTTGTATCTTTTCCATTTTTTTCTCTCCCCCACTGGACTAGAAGCTCTCTGAGGGTGCAGACTACAGTGGTCTCCACTGCCAGAGCAGAGCCTGGGGCTTAGTAGACTTCAATAAAGATTTGTTGACTCGATCACTGAACTAACTGCCCCAATCCAGAGACTGGCCAGGTTGGTGTCAGACTGGAAAAGATGCTGGTCCAAGTGAGAGGATCTCAGGGACTTGTCTCAGTTCAGTGGGCTTGAGAAATGAATGGACAGTACAATGAACAAATTGATGAACAGATATGTCTAGCATAATGGTTAGGGCCTCAGAATCCTCGGATCCTTGGATTTTCAGGCCCGCTGGGCTTGGTTCTTCCCATGTATGTGATGCTTCATTTTAATCTAAATCATCGTGGTGACATGATCAAATGGGAAATGCCCCCACCTCACCTGTACCCGGCCTTTGGCAAAATCAGCAGCCGCCGTTGCTCATCTAGAGGGCCCTCAACGTGTGACCCGAGGCAAATGTTTTTACTTTCCCCCGCTGTGAAAAGGCGGCCAACTGCACCTTTCAACAAAGATATCGATTAAAAGTTGAAGAACCCCATCTACTTTCCATTAAACAAAATGTTTCACTCCAATCTGTACAGGAAACTTCCGTGTTTAAATAATATGTTTAAATTGGCCAAGGGATGAAGCCGATCCCACGCAGTGAGAAGGAAAAGCACTGTTAGTCCCGGATTGTGCCCAGTGCTAGGCGCGCGGCGTTTCCGCCCCGGGGTTCCGGGGGGCGCCTGCAGGGGCGGGGCGCGACCTGGACGGATGGCGTAGCGAGAGTCCCCGTAGTGACCCTCCCGGATGCCAGACGCTCAGCGCACCACGGAGGTGGCAGCGCGCTCGAAGTTTTCAGGCTTTTACCTTCAGTTATCTTCCTGTCTTTAGGATCTAAAGCATTTTATTCCACGCACCTTCCCAGTGTGATGTAATCATTTTCTTAAAGGACCACCAAACCTCTCCGAATCTGCCATGTTGTTGTTACAAGATTTTAACTGGAGACCCCGCGGGTCAACTTCTCCTCCTGAAGTTTTATTTAACATGAAAGCCTGCGTGGGAGTCCTTGAGAGAGGAAGCGTGTCCTCCTCCCTCTCCTCTGGGCTGCTGTCACTCGGGAAGCCACCAGGCAGCATCTGGTGTCCGTGATGTCCCAGTCCCCTACATCCCACCGACCCGGCGCTGAGAGTTGCTCTAAGGCTCCGGAGCTCCCCCAACCACCTCCCCCCCCCCCCCCACCCCGCCGCCGCCACGCCCCACCCCGGGAGCTGGGCGGCAAACTCGCTGCTTTCACCTCTCTTTCTTCCCGGGACAGCTCCCTACCTGGACCCCGGTCCGGCGGCTCCGGAGAGGGACTTGGCACTGGATGGAACCCGACCCACCTTGGAGGCTTAGGCTTCTAACAGATCTGGTGTCGGTTTGTTTTCTTTCAAATGCTTTCCATGATACAGTCCACCGGGTGCATCCCTCTCTCCTCACCCCACTGGCCTCCTTCTAGGAAAATACCTTCCACTGTGAATCTGTTAGTCTTCTCTGACCTCCTTGTGACCCTCCCTTCACAACCCACCCCGAAAGAGAGGTGGTTTCAATAAATAAAGCACAGTGCTTGCCTTGCAGGTCAGTTTACATTGGGGCAGAAACTTCTAAAACTCCTGCCGGTGCTGGAATGGGAATAAACCCATCCCAAGAGATGGGAGAGGGAGGAAGTATGGACTAGGAGAAGACACCAGGAGATGAAGACAGGAATTCCAACAGGGTGGAGGGGCGTGGTCAGGAGTTTGGCACCCTCCAAACCACCTTCAAGTTGCTGGGGAGCCTGGATGGATACTTTGGGCCTCAGTTTCCCTTGAGGCTGGAGTGGCTGGCGCAGGCCCAATGACCCCACCCAGGGGAACCAGGATCTGTGTGAACTTAGGAAGGAAACCATTTAGGTGATGGAAGGTGAGGAGGTGTGACTCAGCTCCTAGAGTAGGGAAGCCTCTCTGCAAGATGAGAAGACTCTGGGATAACAGGTAGCACAAAGATTTTCCTCCGGTTTGCTCTAATTTTGTGATCTATGTTTCTTAGTAAATTTTGGGCAAAAGCCTTTCTTTTTCTCTTTTTTCCATTTTCCAGCATCTCCAAAGACAACAAGCAGCGGGAGGAAAAGTAGAGCTTGTGTTTCAGTTTCCAAGACCCGGCAAAGCCTTCTCAGCAGCAGAAGCAGTGCTCTGCACATACCCCTGCGCACAGCCGGCACCTCTGAGGCTGGGGGTCTCTGGGTCTTAGTCAATCTCTCATTACACAAGCTCCAACCTGGCTTGTTCTCGCAGTTGACAAGGACCATAGGGTTTATGTTTAAGATCGTGGATTTGGAATCAGATTCCAATCTGTACTCTGTAGGAGACTTGCTTTCTCTGAGCCTCCATTTTTTCAACTATAAAATGGGCACATTAGTACCTACCTCACACTAGGTGAGTGCAGAGTGTAAGTACAATAAAAGGCAGCAACAGTCAAGAGCCTTCGCAGAAATCTGGGAACCTGGGCAATGCTGGATGCTGTGGACCGGCTATCTGGGCGCCCTCGGCCCTCCCTTTTTACCAGTCTTTTGGAGATGGTCACCAGCCAGGCTCCCGGAAATCACGGTGTCTCCCGGATACAAATGGCAGGGAGAAGGGAGTCCCCACTTGATGACTCTGAGTCCCCGGCCGCGCCTAAGCGTCCATCGCGACACTGCCTATAATCCCCTCCCAATCTTCCCCACCCGCGGGGCAGCTCTCTGTGGAGCAAAGAAACGTGCTTCCTGAAAAGGTCCGGTGGCTGCATCAGCTACACCTTTAGGACCTTTAAGGGAGAGGAGGCTCAAGGGGCGAAGAGGTGAGAGATCCCCGCGCCTCCCTCCCTCCAGGACTCGGCAAACCCCAGTGAAAGTCGCTCAGCCGTGTCTGACCCTTTGCGACCCGCCAGGCTCCTCTAACCATGGGATTCTCCCAGGCAAGAGTATTGAAGTGGGTAGCCAGCCGTTCGTTTCTCCAGGGGATCTTCCCGACCCAGGGATCAAACCATAGTCTCCCGCATTGCAGGCAGGTTCTTTACCATCTGAGCCACCAGGGAAGTCCGTCCAGCTCCAGGAGCTCCTCTTTGCTTACCCCCTTCCATTCCTCCACTTCACTCCCCACCGCCCCCGACCGGGCACAGGCAGACTAGGGGACCTGCACCATCGCAGCACTGCCTGTGGTGACCTCAGGCAAGACTGTGGGGCCTGGATCCAGGAAGCATTCACTGGGAGAGGTGAAGGAAATGAGTTGGGGCTTCTGGGAGGCTATTCCCCACCCTCAGCACTAGAACTTGCAGAGCTGGGAGGTAAGAAAGCAGGACCCTTGATTCACCCAAACATTTTTTTCTTTCTCCCTGGGATCGCCTTCTCTATTTCCCCTGTCCTGTCATGGATAGAGTCTGAAGAAGCCACTTAGGACTCATTTGGAGAAGTGTCACTGAAGACATTTTCTAAAATCCTCAAAACCTGAGACACTACGAGTGTAAGGAAACTTTAGGTCCTGTCTTTTAGAATTATTTGAGAAAGATTCTCTTTAAAAAATAGTTTCTGAGAGTCCAAGTCCATCAGAAATGAAGCAAGCATGCTGGACTTAAGTTTGACCCTTCAAACAGTGAAGACCCTATATGATATTTTGCATATACTTTGCATGTGTAAGAAAACTTAGTGGGGGACAGGGGCTTAATCAAGACAAATAATTATAGTATACGTAAAGACCAAGGCACAAGAGGATTTTGCCCCATACATGTAGATCCAACTGATGAGGTAAAAATTCACAAGTTGATTATCACCTCCCACTGAGGAGGCTTGGAAGAGCTAGAGTTTGGGGGTGAATTCCTGGATCTCTTGCATAACGACCCACATATTTCAGACAGGGTTTGGATGGGCTAAGCCGGCTCTAGTAAGATTTTCAATTCTGCTTCACTTAGTAACCAGAACCAGGGGAATAAAATAAAATTTTATTTTGCTGGAGGACAAACATCACACCTTCAAAGCTTATTAATTTTCCTTGGGTTGGTATTGGGGAGTTGCCTTCGGGGGAGGAGGGCTGGTACGCAGAAGTCTCAGGCAGCAATGAATCTCTAGCTAAATGCAGCTTCTGTTTTTACAGCTTACTTAGGGAGAGTTGTTAGTTTTTCTAAGCATAAACCGAGCATTGGTTCTCTAAGCTCAGTGTTTAGGCTACAAAGCACATCCAACAGTCTTATATGCCTTTAGGAAAAAAAAAATGGCTCTGACCCCAAACGTAGCAAAATCTCTAGTGTATTACCATTCTTGGAGAACACCTAAGCAAAGCCCTTTGGAAGTGTAAAGTGTAACTGGAATGTCAAATACCAGCCACCACCTCCAAGGAAAATAAATCCTTCATTCTCAGCCAGGTACACCTGCTTTGGACAAGGCTTATTAGTGTTATTTGTGTCTTTTCAAGTGGATAGTTTTACTCACAGACTTTTCTTTCTACTCAATGCTTGCTAATTTTATCTTACCTTAAAAACCCTGAGATCAGGCCTGGCGCCAGACTTCTGAGACATCCCACGGAAGGATGGTTGCTGGCTTCCCAGAGGTCCATTCCAGAACTCAATAAGCTCAGATGTTAGCGTCAAATCAGAGTTTGGGGTCTGGAGAGAAGCTTGGCATATGTTAATTAGGTCAGCAAGGTGGGAGGGGGGAAATGGGTGGGCAGGCTGGGGGTGAGCAATGCCGAGGAGGACCCTAAGGTAGGGAAAGTGTCTCAGTTCATTAGTTTGTGTGGATTAAAGCAGTACAGGCAACTGTGGGTAGTAGACTTTGCTTGTTCTCCTCTGTTATTTTTCTGAGCTCCCTCCTCTGGTCCTCTGCCGCAGCGACCAATCTCTGTGAGTCGCATTGATCCATTTTCCTTGCCTTGGGGCTTCCAATTGGATTTGGCCAATGTGGGGATAATGATGCCAGCGTGGAGAGCAGAATAGAGCAATAGGAGTACTTAAGTCCTGCTTTCTCCCTGCATCAGTGTGGCTTTGTCCTTACCTGCCTCTGTGGCTACTGTTCCTATCAGGCAACCCCTCTCTCCAGTCTCAGCTCTCACCAGGCTCTGCTCACACCTCTTTTTTTAAAATCCCTTTCCCCTTTAGATCAAGGGTGATAATACCTCTGTGCTATTGCTACACCTTGAATGTTAGTTCCCTTTAATCCTGCCTGCATCCTGTAAACAGCTCTCTCCATTCTATCTGTGTTACCCCTCCAACCCACCACCTTTTGAGCATGCCATCTGTCTCAGGTGGGAATCTAACTGATAAGGAGAGGAATGGAAGTGAAATACAGTGTCTTTAACTTGTTCCAGTGTGATCCTCATACTGTACGCATCGAAAGGCTGTACCCTTTCTTGTCATCATGGGTGGAGTGCAGCTGTGATGCTCTCGGGGTTTCGGTGGTGGTTGCTCCCTGCAAGCAAGGCTGCAGGGTAGTGAACTCTTGAGTATATTTGTTTTATATTCCATGTTAATTTGCTAACTTGCATTTGCTATCATTGTGAAAGTGATTGATGTTAAAACCAAGTACAGATATTATTCAAGTTTTTTTCTTTTTTTCGGTGAACTGATCTTTGCTATACACGTAAGACTGAGACTTTTGCTTCTAGTGGTGAATATAACCAGACACTAAACTAGGCCTGGGCTTCCCAGGTGGGTCTAGTAGTAAGGAATCCGCCTGCCAGTGTAGGAGGTGCAAGAGACATGGGTTCAATCCCTGGGTTGGGAAGATCCCTTGGACTAGGAAATGGCAACCCATTCCATTATTCATGTCTGGAAAACTTCACGGGCAGAGGAGCCTGACATGGGAGCTACAGACCATGGGACCACAAAGAGTCAGACACAGCTGAGCGACAGCACAAAGTAAGTCCAGTGACCAAGGGGCTCCTGGGAAATACACTCTCCACAGCCGGAGCATCTCTTGCTTTCTAATCTTTGGAATGTTAAGTCTAGAGTTCAGTTCTCCCTACACCTGTGCTCTGGAAATAATTTGGTCTTGACTAATGCTAAATCAGTGACATTATTTAGGTGTGTCTCTCAATGAGCACTCTCCGTGTCCCAGGCTCTGTGTGAGACACTAAGGAGACTCGGTTGAAGACAAGAGTTTTGCCTTCTGATGATTAAAACAATTCTTCAGTATCATTATTGTTAAATTTTGCATATCTCTATTAGTAGGAAAAGTTAACAAAAATGAACTTTCTAGATTAAAAGATATGTAAGTGCTTAAGACTTATGAGACATTTAGCTACAAAACATCTAGCAAAACAGCAAGAGATAGCCACACCTGTATGCAAATACCTCGTCACTTTGTAGTCTGGCAAAAATTACATAAAATTGTTTTAATTTTACATGTCAAAGATTACTACTGAAGATGAAAATTTTAATATTTCTATTAGCCAGAAGTATTTCTTCTTTTGAGAACTCCCTTCACCTTTCTTTAGCCAATTTCAAGTTTTGATGGCTTATCTATTTTTCATTTAAAGACTCTTAATCCCATGTCTGCTGTAAATATTGTGAATTTTCCACTAAGTTTTCATTTACACTATAATTTTGTTTATTTTTAAATGCATGGATTTTGAAAAACACAGCCATCAGTATTTTCATTTGTAGTTTCTGCCTCTTATAGTTCAATGCTTACAAGTCTTTTCTATACCTGCTACTGTTATGTATAACAAAATCGTTCATCCAGTTGGAGTTTATCATACGAAGTGAAGGTATAATTTAGTCATCATTTTTTTCCCAAATAGTTAGACCTTTGGGCAGGCTCTAACGGTGTGGGACCTTGAATTCTCTTTGGAAAACTTTGGAATTTGTTCTGTAAGAGAACGTGGGAGATACAGAAACTGAATGTTACATTGGATCCTCAGTGAACCAATAGGGGTCTCCAAAACTAGATGACAAGAGGATGGGTAGAGGGCAGTTTGAGACGAAATCAGTGTTTCAATGATGGGTAAGAAATTTTATGTCACTCTTTTAAGTTCTCTCTTTTAAGATGGCACTAAAATTATTAACATTTTCATAGAATGGCATTTCAGTATCAACAAAGAATTTGAAATATTTTTAGATTAATGCATGAGTGCTTAGTCACTCAGTCGTGTCCAACAACCCCATGGACTCTAGCCTTCCAGGCTGCTCTGTCCATGGGATTCCCCAGGCTAAAAGCAAGAATACTGGAGTGGATAGCCATTTCTTTGTTCCAGAAATCTTCCTGATCCAGGGACTGAACCCAGGTCTCCTGCATTACAAGCAAATTCTTTACCTTCTGAGCCATAACTACCATCCCTCCTCCTCCTTCCTTTCTCTCTTGCCCCTCATTTCCTCCTTTGTCACTTTGTTCCTTCCCTCCTTTTTTTTTTCTTTTTTGGTGAAAGCAGACCTAGAATAGAATTTCTAGTACAGGATTGATTACTCGCTCAAGGTAAATCCTTAATCTCTTTGAACATTAGTACCTTATCTATAAAATGAAGCTAATAGTATCTGGCTCATGGATCTCATTATCTGAATCAATGCAGTTCAGTCAGTTCAGTCGCTCAGTCGTGTCTGACTCTTTGCGACCCCATGAACCGCAGCATGCCAGGCCTCCCTGTCTATCACCAACTCCCGGAGTTTATTCAAACTCAAGTTCATCGAGTCAGTGATGCCATCCAGCCATCTCATCCTCTGTCGCCCCCTTCTCCTCCTGCCCCTAATCCCTCCCAGCATCAGGGTCTTTTCCAATGAGTCAGCTCTTCAAATCAGGTGGCCAAAGTATTGGAGTTTTAGCCTCAGCATAAGTCTTTCCAATGAACACCCAGGACTGATCTCCTTTAGGATGGACTAGTTGGATCTCCTTGCAGTCCAAGGGACTCTCAAGAGTCTTCTCCAACACCACAGTTCAAAAGCATTAATTTTTCGGTGCTCAGCTTTCTTTACCATCCAACACTCACATCCATACATGACCACTGGAAAAACCATAGCCTTGACTAGATGGACCTTTGTTGGCAAAGTAATGTCTCTGCTTTTCAATATGCTATCTAGGTTGGTCATAGTTTTTCTTCCAAGGAGTAAGCATCTTTTAATTTCATGGCTGCAATCGCCATTTACAGTGATTTTGGAGCCCTAAAAAATAAAGTCTGACACTGTTTCCACTGTTTCCCCATCTATTTCCCACGAAATGATGGGACCAGATGCCATGATCTTAGTTTTCTGAATGTTGAGCTTTAAGCCAAGTTCTTCACTCTCCTCCTTCACTTTCATCAAGAGGCTTTTTAGTTCCTCTTCACTTTCTGCCATAAGGGTGGTGTCATCGGCATATCTGAGGTTATTGATATTTCTCCAGGCAATCTTGATTCCAGCTTGTGCTTCCTCCAGCCCAGCGTTTCTCATGATGTACTCTGCATATAAGTTATATAAGTAGGGTGACAATATACAGCCTTGACTTACTCCTTTTCCTATTTGGAACCAGTCTGTTGTTCCATGTCCAGTTCTAGCTGTTGCTTCCTGACCTGCATACAGGTTTCTCAAGAGTCAGGTCAGGTGGTCTGGTATTCCTATCTCTTTCAGAATTTTCCACAGTTTATTGTGATCCACACAGTCAAAGGCTTTGGCATAGTCAATAAAGCAGAAATAGATGTTTTTCTGGAACTCTCTTGCTTTTTCGATGACCCAGCGGATGTTGGCAATTTGATCTCTGGTTCCTCTGCCTTTTCTAAAACCAGCTTGAACATCTGGAAGTTCACAGTTCATGTATTGTCAAAGCCTGGCTTGGAGAATTTTGAGCATTACTTTACTAGCATGTGAGATGAGTGCAATTGTGTGGTAGTCTGAGCATTCTTTGGGATTGCCTTTCTTTGGGATTGGCATGAAAACTGACCTTTTCCAGTCTTGTGGCCACTGCTGAGTTTTCCAAATTTGCTGACATATTGAGTGCAGCACTTTCACAGCATCATCTTTCAGGATTTGAAATAGCTCAACTGGAATTCCATCACCTCCACTAGCTTTGTTCATAGTGATGCTTTCTAAGGCCCACTTGACTTCACATTCCAGGATGTCTGGCTCTAGCTGAATGATCACACCATCGTGATTATCTGGGTTGTGAAGATCTTTTTTGTACAGTTCTTCTGTATATTCTTGCCACCTCTTCTTAATATCTTCTGCTTTTGTTAGGTCATACCTTTTCTGTCCTTTATCGAGCCCATCTTTGCATGAAATGTTCCCTTGATATCTCTAATTTTCTTGAAGAGATCTCTAGTCTTTCCCATTCTATTGTTTTCTTCTATTTCTTTGCATTGATCGCTGAGGAAGACATTCTTTTTTTTTTTTTTTTATTTTTTTTCCAGTGGGTTTTGTCATACATTGATATGAATCAGCCATGGATTTACATGTATTCCCAATCCCGATCCCCCCTCCCACCTCCCTCTCCACCCGATTCTGAGGAAGACATTCTTATCTCTCCTTGCTATTCTTTGGAACTCTGCATTCAAATGGGAATATCTTTCCTTTTATCCTTTGCTTTTCGCGTCTCTTCTTTTCACAGCTATTTGTAAGGCCTCCTCAGACAGCCATTTTACTTTTTTGCATTTCTTTTCCATGGGGATGGTCTTCATCCCTGTCTCCTGTACAATGTCACAAACCTCCGTCCATAGTTCATCAGGATCTCTGTCTATCAGATCTAGTCCCTTAAATCTATTTCTCACTTCTACTATATAAGGGATTTGATTTAGGTCATACCTGAATGGTCTACTTACATACTATTTTTGATTATCAAAAGTATTAATGAACAGTATTTATTTACCATTTAAATTGTTTCCTGATCATATGATAGGCATATTTCAAGGTTACATTAATTTTTGAATTTTTCCAGCTTAGAAACATGGCCTGAATGTTTTTTGTGTGCAGCCTCAAGGATGGTACCAAGAATAATTAGTCATCTTCTAAGCTCTTGGTTATTTGCTTATTGTTTTAATTGGCACAGAAAAGTAATTTTCTTACTGTCTGAAAGGGTTACTCCCATGCTTAGCATGAAGCTGCCCTCATGAAGCACCCACAGGACAGTGAGATGTGAGGAAGGTGGCAGGGCCTTCTCTGTAGAATGCTTCTTATTTTGTGGGCATTCAGCAACCATTTTTGAGCTCATTATGTTAGAGGGTAAAGCAACAAACCTTCAGGGTAAGAGTATTGTCTCCATTTTACAGATGAGGTTGCAGAAACTCTGAGAGGGAAGCAACTTGACCAAGTGGCAAAGCTAGGCATCCCTACCTGGCTTTGTACACCTCCAGAGCAGGAGCATCCCTCAGGGAGGCCTCGCTGAGATGCCTGAGTGTATCCACCTCCACAGCCGGGCTGCTCTGAGACCCAGTACCAGGGAATTGTATAGCACCAGCATCCTTTTCTCTTGAACTGCTGGAAAGCATGCTTCCTGCTTCCAGCATCTGGAGCCCCATGGAGGACTTCCAGAAGGTTTTATCTGCCACTTTCTCAATCTCACTTATTAGTTGCCTGGGTATTTGGAGAAAGACAGGTTGGTAGAGAGTTATTGCTGCTGTTCAGTTGCTAAGTTGAGTCCGATTCCTTTCAACCCCATGGACTGCAGCACACCAGGTTTCCCTGTCCTTCACTATCTCCTGGAGTTTGCTCAAACTCATGTCCATTAAGTTGGTGATGCCATCCAACCATCTCATCCCCTGTTGCCCCCTTCTCCTCCTGTCCTCAGTCTTTCCCAGCATCAGGGTCTTTTCCAATGAGTCGGCTCTTTGCATCAGGTGGCCAAAGTATTAGAGTTTCAGCTTCAGCATCAGTCCTTTCAATGAATATTCAGGGTTGATTTCCTTGAGGATTGACTGATTTGATCTCACTGTAGTCCAAGGGACTCTCAAGAGTCTTCTCCAGCACCACAGTTTGAAAGCATCAATTCTTCGGTGCTCACCCTTCTTTATGGCCCAGCGCTCACATCCGTACATGACTACTGGAGAAACCATAGCTTGGACTATATGGACCTTTGTCAGCAAAGTGATGTCTCTACTTTTTAAAATGCTATTTAGGTTTGTCATGGTAGAGAGTAGAGGAATATAAAATAAACATTTTTAAGGGCCTGCTAAGTGCCAGACTGAGCAAAGCACTATCATCCCCATGGTTTCATTTAGTGGTTTTTCTTTTTGCTTTTTTAAACATGATGGCATATAACAGGAACATGAGCAAAACAGAGAATGACTTTTTTAAAGAAAAAAACTTTTCTAAAGAAAAAAACAGCCATCACCAACATTGAAAACTAGAACAGTGTTAGCACCTCAAGATTCTTCACTGTGCATCCACTCACCATCACCTTCTTCTCTCCTGGGATGATTACTATCTCGACTCTTATGGTTGTTACTTTATTGTGTTCATTTGTAGTATATCTGCTGAGCCTGCATGCATAAGCACTATAGTTTTTTCTGGCTTGGGTTTTAAACTTTATATGAATGGAATGGTATGGTATGTATTCTTTTAGGTATAGCTTCATAGTTCAAAATAACATTAGTTCGTGATTTATGTATATGTTCCCCACAGATCTTTCTTTATTTCTTTCAAGTATAGCTTTGCATTTATGAATAAAAGTGAAGTCACTCAGTCGTATCCGACTCTGCAACCCCATGCACTGTAGCTCACCAGGCTTCTCTGTCCATGGGATTCACTAGGCAAGAACACTGGAGTGGGTAGTCATGCCCTTCTCCAGGAGATCTTCCCAACCCAGGGATGGAATCTTTGTCTCCTGGTCTCCTGCATTGACAGGGGGATTCTTTACCACTGAGCCACCAGGGAAGCCCCTTTGTAGTCTAGACATACAGCTTAAAAACCCAAAAAAAGAAAAGAAAGCTTCAAGTTTTGTAATCCAGTATTATTCATTAAAATGTAGAAATAACCAGAGTGCCAAGAAAGCAGGTTGAGCAAATTGAGCAAAACTGGCGATCTAGGAGACTGAGCGACTGAACTGAACTGAACTGAACTGAGGAGACTATAGTCCAGGAAGTTCTTCGGAATCTCCGGGGAGGTGCGGTCTCAAGCGTTTGTGCTCACCCTTCAAAGCTGTCCTAAAGCTGGTTCTCCGAGGCAGAATCCGCGAGTGGGCGCCCGCAGTGCGGATGAATCCAATCCTTCAGGGCCAGGGCCAGGGCCAGGGGGCGGGGGCGGGGCGGGGACGGGTACCCGAGGGAGTAGCGCGTGGCTTGTTGCTAGGCGACGACGCGCGTTCTGACGGCCCGCGGTGCGAGTCCACCGGCCGCTGAGCCCCGGAAAGGCCGGTTGGAGACTGGGCCGCGGGGCCGGCCGGCCAGCTTCTCCGTCACCTGAGTAGGAGCAGAGGCCTCCCGGGAGGCGGGTGAGAGGAGGACGCGGACTGGGGCGCGGGGAACTTGGTCTGGGAGGCTGTGAGAAGGAATGGCTGCGTTATTTCGGGGGAGCAGTTGTCACCTCTGTTCCGCCCCTCTAATCTCCAGGAAAATCACGGCGGAAAAGAGTTGAGGTTGGAGAAGGGATTGGGGCTGGGGGCACGAGTCGAGGAGGACCTGGGAGGAGTGAAAATCTAGTGGGAGGGAATAATAGGTAGATTATGATGACCAACTGTGGGGGAAATAGGAAGAGCTAGGAAGGCAAAAAGCCGGGGTTGGGGGATGCGGCGGGGGAAGAATCCGAGGGGTTACGGGGAGGCTGAAAGGTCACAATAGAGGAATTTAATTTCCAATTCCTTGACCTTTTCTGCTATCCCTTGACAGGGGCTGGTTGTTTGTGACAAACCTTACACACATCGTTTGGAGACTTTCCCCACTTAGGTCAGTGTGTCTAATTTCGGAATAGGGAGCTGTTACTGAGTTTGACCCTAAAATTCTTTGCTAGGCAGTGGGACACTCTAGGATTACTTTGAGAATTATTCGGTACCGAAGGCCACAGATCCACAATCAATCTATTGTGGACTACCACTGCAAGGATCCGAAGAAATTTAATAATTCTTTTTATTTTAAGCATTCATATGTAAATTTAGCATGTTTTTTCCCTATTTACAGCTTCATAGAGGTATAATTTGTATTCAGTAAGATGTACAGAATATATGGTTTTTATAATGTTCAGGTGTACAGTTTGATGAGTTTTGATAGCTGCAAACACTTTTCAAGCAACTACTACAATCAAGATAACAGAACCTTTTTCATATCTCTGCTGCCTTTGCTATCTAGCCCTGCGTTCACCCTCTCCTGCCGCCTTGAACTACTGACCTGCTGTGTAATATCTTAGAAGCAGTTGCATTTTCTGCTAGTTTGTATAAATGAAAGCATCCATCGTATCTGGGTTCCTTTACTCAGCATAATGATTCGCCATGGCCTTTGTCGTGATTGAGCTTCCCAGTTGGCGCTGGTGGTAAAAAACCCACCTGCCAATGCAGGAGATGTTGAGTCAAGGGTTTGATCTCTGGGTAGGAAAGATCCCCCCGAGGCTGGAACAGCAACCCACTCCAGTATTCTTGCCTGGAGAATTCCTTGGACAGAGTCTGGCAGGCTACAGCCCATAGGGTTGCACAGAGTCAGACATAACTGAAGGGACTTAGCAGGCAGGCATTGTCTTCATTACTGCAGTAAATAGTAAGTTTTGAAACTGAGTAGTGTAAGTCTACCTTTTTCTTTTAAAAAATCAATTTAGCTATTTTAAAACATTTGAATTTGTGAATACAATTTAGAATAAGTTTGTAATTTCTAGAAAAAATGTCTGCTATAATTTTGATTGGGAAGGCATGAAATCTATAGATCTATTTGGGGAGAATTGCCATTTTAACAATATTGTCTTGCAGTTTATGATCATGGTCCCTAAATTTATGTTAATTAATTTCCCTTGGCAGTGTTTTGTAATTTTCAGTGTAGAGATTTTGGACATATTTTGTTAGATTAACTCCTAAGTACTTTATGTGTTTTTTCCCAATTGTTTGATGTTAGGATATAAAAATGCTATTGAGTTTGTATATTAACCTTGTATTGTCCAACCTAGATAATTCATTCATTAGTACTAGTAATTGTTTTGTGGATTCCTTGAGATTTTTAACATTGAAATCACATCATCTGCAAATAGGGACAGTTATACTTTTTCCTTTTCAGTTTTTTAAAAAAAATATTTATTGATTGATTTTGGCTGTGTTGAGTCTTACTTGTGGCATGCAGAGTCTTTCCTGCCTCATTTGGGATCTTTGCGTGGATTCTCTAGTTGTGGCACGCATGCTCCAGAGATGTGGGCTCAGTAGTTGTAGCCCACCAGCTTAGCTGCTCCGCTGGCACTGAGGGATCTTAGTTCCCCAACCAGGGATCAGACCTGCATCCCCTGCTTTGCAAGACAGATTCTTAACCACTGGACCACCAGGGAGGTCTCTCCTTTTGAGTTTTTATTCCTTTTCCCTGCCATGTTGCAATCACAAGTACCTCCAATACAACATTGAATAGATATAGTAAGAGTTGAGGCATTTTTGCCTAGCTCTCAGCTTTAGGGGGAAAGCAAAAATAAAATATTAGCTGCAAGTTTTTAAAAATTTCTCTTAATCAGATTGAGAATATTCACTATGCTTCATAGCTTTCCTAGAGTTATTATTTTTATCACAAAAAGTGTTGAATTTTGTCATGTGATTTTCCATTATCTATTTAAATGATCATATGTTTTTTTCTCTCTTACTTTGTTAATGTTGTGAATTATATTGATTTTTAATGTTAAATCAATTTTTCAACTGTGGGGTAAACTATGTGATTAGGATATATTATTCTTTTCAAAATATTTCAAATATATTTCAAATATATATTTCAAGTATATTTCAAAATATTATTCTTTTCAAAATTAAAAAATTTTATTGAATTTGTTTTTTAAGAACCAGCTCTTGGTTTTCTTAATTTTCTCAATTATTTTTCTGGCTTCTATTGTTTACTTTGTGTATACTTTACTCCTCTTTTTCTAGATTCTTAAAGTAGAAACTTAGGTTATTGATTTTAAACCTATTTTTCTTTTTGATTTAAGCATTTAAACGGTACTTTTCCTTCTAAACAGTGCTTTAGCTGTGTCCCACACATTGATATCACTGTATTTTCACTATTACTTACTCTAAAATATTTCCTAAGATTCAATAATTTTTTGTATTGTTTTATTATCTATTAACTTTTTATTACACATTTTTGTATTACTTTAAAAAAGTGTGTCTTGCGGGAATTCTCTGGTGGTCCAGTGGTTAGGACTCGACCTTTTCACTGGGGTGGCCTGGGTTCAGTCCCTGGTCAGGGAACTAAGATCCTGCAAGTCATACAGTGTGGCCAAAAAAAAAGTGTTTCTCTAGGAGTTACAATACTTTGGCCACCTGATGCTCGGAAAGATTGAGGGCAAGAGGAGAAGGGGCAACAGAGGATTGGTTGGATCGTATCATCCAACAGAGAGGTTGGATGGTATCACCGACTCAGTGGACATGAGTTTGAGCAAACTCCAGGAGATAGTGAAGGATAGGGAAGCCTAGCGTGCAGCAGTTCATGGGGTTGCAAAGAGGTGGACATGCTTAGTGACTCAACAACAACAAGGAATTACAATATATACCCTTAATATTTCATGGTCTAGAGTTAATATTGAACTAGTTCACATAAAGTGCAGAAATATTAACAGCCATAGTTCCCTGATTAGCTGCTCAGTGGTGTCTGATTCTTGGTGACCCCATGGACTGAAGCCCATCAGGCTCCTCTGTCCATGGAATTCTTCAGGCAAGAATGCTGGGTGGGTAGCCATTCCCTTCTCCAAGGGATCTTCCCAACCCAGGGATTGAAGCTGGGTCTCTTGCATTGCAGGCAGATTCTTTACGGTCTGAGTCATGAGGGAAGCTCCAGTTTCCTTACCCACCCCCATTCCAGTCTCTTTAGTGTTGTCATATGCATTACATCTACGTATACAGATACTCCACAAGACAATGTTGTAATGTGTATACAAAGATGGCTTGTTAAATGTACACAGATATTTGCCATTTCTGATCTTCATGCATTCATTCCTGTAGAATTTGATTTTCCACTGATACAATTTTCCTTCAGTGTAAAACTTTCTTTAGCATTTGTTACAGTTTTAGTCTGCTGGTGAGTTATTATCTGTTTTTCTGTATCTTAGTTGTGTCTTCATTTTTTAAAAGAATTTGCTTGCTAGATATCTAATTCTGGGTTGGCACTTTTTTTGTCTTTTAGCATGCTACGAATATTCTTTCACTTTCCTGCGGTCTCGGGGGTGTTTGGTGGGAAGTTCATGGTCATTTGAATTATTTCCCTTTAATTAATGTGTTGTTTTTCTGTTTCCTTCAGTATTTTATGTTTGTGTTTGGTTCCCAGCAGCTTACATGTAATTTTCTTTATCTAGCTTGGAATAATGAAAGCCTCTTTGTTATAAACTTTTTGAATCTATAAATTTATGTATTTCTCCAAATTTGGGATGTTCACAGACATCATTTCTTCAAATATTTTTTCCACCCCATTCTCCTCCCTCCTTTTGGGCTACAAATAATCCATATGTTAGAGTTTTTGATATTTTCTCACAGACTCTGAGGACTTCTTTTTCTCAAACTTTTTTCTCTCTCTTTTAAATATTGGATAATTTCTGTTAATTTATCTTCTAGTTTACTGACTCTTTCTCTAACATCCCCACTCCACCAGTCAAATTTTTATTGACAATGTTATATTTTTTCAGATATAAAATTTCTATTTCTTTATTTCTCTGCTAAGATTTTGTCTTTTTATCCCTCTTTAACATATTTTCCTTTACTTCATTGAGTATAGTTATAATAGTTACTATGAAGTCCTTGTTTAATAATTTCAACCTCTGGGTCATCTCTGGACTGGCATCAGTTAATTATTTTTGCCCTTGACATTGGGTCACATTTTCCTGGATCTTTTTATGCCAAGTATTTTCTTGTTATATCCTGGATACTGTGAATGTTTCTGTAAACTCTGGGTTCTCTTGTAGCTCTCTGAAGAAGGTTTACTTTTTTCATTTTCATTTACTTTTTTCACTTCATTTAATTTTCATTTAGAAAACATTTTAGATTAAATAATAGTGAAAATACTATTTTCAGCTTGGCGTGCTGCGATTCATGGGGTCGCAGAGAGTCAGACACGACTAAGTGACTGAACTAACTGACTGACTGAGGCCTCCCTGTCCATTACCACCTCCCGGAGTTTACTCAAACTCATGTCCATCGAGTCGGTGATGCCATTCAGTCATCTCATCCTCTGTCGTCCCCTTCTCCTCCTGCCCCCAATCCCTCCCAGCATCAGGGTCTTTTCCAATGAGTCAGCTCTTCGCATGAGGTGGCCAAAGTATTGGAGTTTCAGCTTCAGCATCAGTCCTTCCAGTGAACACCCAGGACTGATCTCCTCTAGGATGGACTGGTTGGATCTCCTTACAGTCCAAGGGACTCTCAAGAGTCTCCTCCAACACCACAGTTCAAAAGCATCAATTCTTCGGCACTCAGCTTTCTTCACAGTCCAGCTCTCACATCCATACATGACCACTGGAAAAACCATAGCTTTGACTAGACGGACCTCTGTTGGCAAAGTAATGTCTCTGTTTTTCAATATGCTATCTAGGTTGGTCATAACTTTCCTTCCAAGGAGTAAGCGTCTTTTAATTTCATGGCTGCAATCACCATCTGCAGTGATTTTGGAGCCCCCCAAAATAAAGTCTGACACTGTTTCCACTGTTTCCCCATCTATTTCCCACGCAGTGATGGGACCAGATGCCATGATCTTAATTTTCGGAATGTTGAGCTTTAAGCCAAGTTTTTCACTCTCCTCTTTCACTTTCATCAAGAGGCTTTTTAGTTCCTCTTCACTTTCTGCCATAAGGGTGGTGTCATTGGCATATCTGAGGTTATTGATATTTCTCCCGACAATCTTGATTCCAGCTTGTGCTTCCTCCAGCCCAGCGTTTCTCATGATGTACTCTGCATATAAGTTAAATAAATAAGCAGGGTGACAATATACAGCCTTGATGTACTCCTTTTCCTATTTGGAACCAGTCTGTTGTTCCATGTCCAGTTCTAACTGTTGCTTCCTGACCTGCATATAGGTTTCTCAAGATTGGAGGTTAAGTTCAGCTAAATCTCAGTTCAGCTCTTTAAACCTTTGCTTCTATTTCCTATATGATTTTTAATCAGCACAATATGTTCTAGTAACTGTTATTGAGCTTTGAGTTTGTCCCACATGTGCATGGTTCAGAAGTCAGTCTAGACTTGTATGGTGTTTAGACACAGAATTGGGGGATTAACTTCTCTGACTCTCTTTCCTCTGGAATTTCTCTCTCACTCCACAGTGGTGGTTGTTGTCTGGACTCTTTTCTCTAATTCTTCTGGCCAGAAGTCCAGCAAGAGAAGATAAAACATGGAGAGGAAAAACAGGCAGAAAGAGCTTTTTGCTGTTCTATTGCCTATTATGTATTTATGTATATATATATATTTTGTATGTATGTATGAGTATTCACAAGGGATATGGACATACTCTAGGTACTGGTTATAAAGAGTTAAATAAGTTAAGCTTTTATAGTCACTGAAATTTCTGTGAGCCTAAGAATACTGGAGTGGGTAGCCCTACCCTTCTCCAGGGGATCTTCCCCACTCAGGAATCAAACCTGAGTCTCCTGCATTGCAGGCAGATTCTTTACTAGCTGAACTACCAGAGAAGCCTCTGAATAGTTTAGAAAAATATCTTTTTGGAGCTTGAAGACAGCATTTCTCTATTTTCTCTATCATTTTTAACCAACATGATATGTATCAGTTATTATTATTGATATTACTAGGATTAAAGGCAGGAAAGCATGTATTATAGAAAGTGTGGGATAATAGAAAAAATTGCTATTATCCCATTTCTTAGCAAAATTGTTAAAATATTTGTACATTTCCTTTTGGACTTCTTAATAAATTATTATCAGTGGGCAGACAGATCTCATTCCTACCAGTGATATTTCAAAAGCCAATATGATTTTCAGAATACTTCTATGTTCCTTGCAATACTGAAGATTTTACTAGATGAGATAGGCTGTCTTTGGACATTTCTTTTGGAACTTTGGTGCTGTGTATTGTGAGTTGATGCTGGTGTGAAATTTAGGAACTGAGTTGAGATATTTGGCTATGAACTCAACTTAAATCTTATCCTTAATGGGTCACTGTTCCCACCGAGGTGCTGATATATAGGTGACTATTTGTAGGAGGTGGTCAAGGACAAGTAATTCCAATAACCAGCTGGAGCTTTGGCTCATTTCCCCAGGTAATACTCTGCTGGACTAAGACTCCTTGCCCTGTGTGAAGTGTTCATGTGGCTTGGAAGCAAGTCATCTGGTAGTCTGCTTTATTTATTTCTGCTTTAGAGTCTAGAGCAGAGTTCTGGATCTTCTGTTCTAACAGGAGGAACAACCAAACCTGCCAGAACCAGAGAGCAACCTGTCTGAGTCTAGAGAATTCAGGCAGGCAGCCCTCCCTGGGCCTTTAGCTCTTTCGGGCTGGGAGCTCACTTTTTATGTCTGACCGACTTTGCGGGAAAGGAGAAAAGACTGGCACTTGGCCTCTCTGACTACTTCACTGCTCAGGCATTGAACATCCTGGTAGAGGAGTAAGGAAAAGGCAGAGTTTCAATGCTTGGGAAGGAAGAGGAGGGCGAAATTACTGCTCATTCTGTCCCATTCAAAGTGTAGGGTAAAGAGTCAACCTGGATTGTGAGCAGCAGGTGTGACACGGTATGTTAATTTTAATACTTCCTTCTTTTGGGACAGCAACATTAGTTTTCCTTGAGTATCTCCAAATCAGAACTAGGCTCTTTTTTTAAAAAAATAAATTGCTAGCAAAAAAAGAGAACTTGTTTTTTTCCCATGAGATTGGATGTTTAAAAATCATTTTACATATTTCGTAGTGTTAAGGGGTGGATGGGGGCTATGAAAGCACTGGCTTTGATGACCTGGCCCATTTGCATTGGGATACCACCTTCCTTGAAAACACAATAGAAGTTCCATTTCCCACGGTTTCATTTTTACAAATAAAGAACAACTTTCCTAGGTGGAACTCTAGGGAAGGTACTGAGAAATGTTAAACAATGACCACTTGTTAAACTTCAATAGCAAACCTAGGGCCTGAGAGAAGTTGGAAAGGAATACAAAGCAGGAACTAAGAAACAAAAGGGAAGTGCAGTTGAGAGAGTCAAATCAGACTCCCATCAGGTACTGATGTCTTTCTAGTCCGTGCCCTGTTCCAGTTACTACCTTTCAGTCTTTTGTAGGAAGTAATGCAGATGGTGTCAGGATGAGCATATTACCACCTGTGCAAACAATAAACAGCCGCAATACTATGAGGGTGGTTATACAGAATTTTTTAAATGAGGAAAGTTCCTTAAGGGCTTTAGAAGTCATTTCTTTTTTTTTTTTTTAATTCATAAAGTGTTTATTGATATAAGCTGTATACCAGGTAGAATCCAATAATGCACACAAACAATTAAAATATAATTTAATAGACACTGCCTAGAGCTCCTTAAAGGTGCTGTGGAAGCCTAGAAAGCAAAGCGGACTTTGCTGAAAGAGGATGGGGAAAAGAAATGACACGTATTTTCCTACCGTAGGAAGAACACAACAGGGCTCCTCAGCTGTCGAAGGTGGAATACACACAGGCAGAGAGGCAGGAAGCATGGAGTGTGCTTGGGGAATGGCAGGTAGTTTAGGATGGTGAAGTGTAGTGTGAGCAAAGCTTGGAAAGTGGATCAGGTGGGGAGGCAGGACATAAGACTAAAACATCTGGTTATTGCGGTTGGGGAGGGTCTACTTTGCCTTGCTTGGGAATTTGTTTTTGTTTCTTTTTTTCCCATGTCTCTTTATTTATTTATTTTTTCATTTATTTTTATTAGTTGGAAGCTAATTACTTTACAATATTGTAGTGGTTTTTGCCATACATTGACATGAATCAGCCATGGATAAAAATATGGAACACTTCATGAATTTGCATGTCATCCTTGCGCAGGGGCCATGCTAATCTTCTCTGTATCGTTCTAATTTTAGTATATGTGCTGCCGAAGCAAGCACTAGAAGTCATTTCTAATGTTCATATTCTATGGCTTGGAAAAGAGGCAACAGATTATTATTTTCATTTTTTAATAAGAAATCTTGTTACTGATAGGATTAAGTTGTCCAAGGTGTAGTCAGTGGTTGAACTGGGTGGAGAAAGAAAGCCTACTGATTCCGAAATGAGAGCTCTGTCATATAGTGGGGTCTTGGATTTGAGAACCAGCAGTGACAATTTTAGTGATTAAAAGCAATATGGCTATATTTAGAGGCTAAATAGGATGTTTTCTTCATATAACCCATTCAGTTCAGTTCAGTTGCTCAGTTTCGTCTGACCCTTTGCAACCCCATGGACTGCAGCATGCCAGGGAATCCTGTCCATCACAAACTCCCGGAGCTTGCTCAAACTCATGTCCATCACGTTGGTGATGCCATCCAACCCATCCAACCATCTCATCCTCTGTCGTCCCCTTCTCCCACCTTCAGTCTTTCCTAGCATCAGGGTTCTTTCAAATGAGTCAGTTCTTTGCATCAGGTGGCCAAAGTATTGGCGCTTCAGCTTCAGCATCAGTCCCTCCAATGAATATTCAGGATTGATTTCCTTTAGGATTGACTGGCTGGATCTCCTTGCAGTCCAAGGGACTCTCAAGAGTCTTCTCCAACACCACAGTTCAAAAGCATCAATTCTTTGGTGCTCAGCCTTCTTTATAGTCCAATTCTCACATCCATACATGACTACTGGAAAAACCATAGCTTTGACTAGATGGACCTCTGTTGGTAAAGTAACATCTCTGCTTTTTAATATGCTGTCTAGGTTGGTTATAGCTTTTCTTCCAAGGAGAAGTGTCTTTTAATTTCATGGCTGCAGTCACCATCTGCAGTGATTTTTGAGACCCCCAAGATAAAGTGTCTCACCATTTCCATTGTTTCCCCATCTATTTGCCATGATGTGATGGGACCAGATGCCATGATCTTAGTTTTCTGAATGTTGACTTTTAAGCCAACTTTTTCACTCTCCTCATTCACTTTCATCAAGAGGCTCTTTAGTTCTTCTTCCCTTTCTGCCGTAAGGGTGATGTCATCTGCATATCTGAGGTTATTGATATTCATTCTCTCGCCAATCTTGATTCTAGCTTGTGCTTCATCCAGCCCAGAATTTCACATGTATACTCTGCATACCAGTTAAATAAGCAGGGTGACAATATACAGCCTTGGCATACTCTCATATAGCCCAGACTGCATGATAAATGAAGAAATCCAATTGTAAAAATAACCCTTTTATGAGCTGATATAAAAGAAACAACCAAGAAATGTGGGTACTTGGTAAGCAAAGAAATGCACAGTAACATAAGAAAAATGTTTCTTTCCATATTTGTCTTAAGTCCATTGTGAAAAATGAAAAAGTGAAAGTGTTAGTCATGTTAGACTCTTTGGGACCACATGGACTGTACCCAGCCAGGCTCCTCTGTCCATGGAATTCTCCAGGCAAGACTACTGGAATGGGTAACCATTTCCTTCTCCAGGGGGTCTTCCTAGTCTGAGGATTGAACCCAGGTCTCCTGCATTGCAGGTGGATTCCTCACAGTCTGAGCCATCAGGGAAGCCCATTATATTTTGGCATAAAATGAGATAAACCCCCTCATCCCCCCCACCATAGTCATCCAATTGTCTTAGCACAATCTATTAAATGATTCTTTTATCATCAATATAATGCTGCCATTATATTACCCATATTATTCTTAATTATTTTGCTCACTCAGTCTACATATTGATTGTATCAGCAGTGTTTCCATTTTAATTCTTACATCCATATGAGTTTTTAATTAGGACAACACTCCCTCATTTCTCTTTCCAAAATTGTGGCCAACCTACCCTGTTTATTACTTCAAATAAATCCAGAATTAGTTTTCAAATTTCAAAATATCATGTTTCGATTTTGATTATGATGGGATTAAACCAGTACAGTATTTTGGGAAGATCTGATAAAATGAAAATATTTGGTCTTCTTACCAAGGAATATTAACTGCCTACTTAGTGGAGTCTTTCCTTTATGTCCTTCAGTTAAAATTAAAACATTTCATTCATGCAGTTTCAGCACATTCCTTATGTTTATTCCTAGACATTTACTCCTTCAAATAAATTATACATGGAATTTTGCCACCCTGATTTTGGTATAAAGGAAGATTTTTTTTATATAAATTTTAAAAATTTAAATACCTTGCAGACCTCAATTATAATTATAAATAGTTCTTTAGTGCTTAGATTTTCTATGTAAATAATCACATTTGCAAGTAATGATGGTATTCCTGAGGTATTTTTGCTTTATTATTTTATTTTCAAAGAATCTTGGCCTTGGGTTTTCTAATAAATCAATTAATTTCTTTGTTATTATTTTCTGCTTTTATTTCATTATTTTACCCTTATTTCTTGACACTCTCTTCTCCTTGGCTTCTGTGGAAACTTCTCATTTTCCCAGCTCTGTGATTGCTCTCACTTTTCCCACCTCCCAACTGTGAGTACCAAAGAATGTCATCAGCCCTTCTCTATTTGTATTTCTTGTTATCCTGGCTTTCGATAATGATCTCAGAGCTCTCAAGATCTGAAAATTCACCTGTCATCATAGATGGCTGGCTCTGCTGAATAGCATACTTTTTTTAAATTGTGATAATATACCTGACATAAAATTTACCATCTTAAACCATTTAAGTGTAAAGTTCAGTGAATAGCAACAGCTTTATTACACACTTGGTTATGACCCAGACTTTATCAAAGCGATTCAAAGTTGCTATTTTATTTATTCCCAGTCATTGGCCAGATCCTACCAGTTTTACCTTATAGAGTGTTTTCACTCTGCTGTTACCAAACCTAGGCCTCAGGCCTCACCTCCACTTACTTGCCCTCTCTACCTTTCGTCTTTCTCCCACCCCAAGCCCTAGATCCTATCAAGCCACTTTTCTGTTAAATGTTTTTGAATAGTTTCCAGTAGACCACAGAAAAAGTAAAAACATCTGACTTTCAAGGCCTCCTGATCTCACTGCAGCCTAGCTTGTGATGACTCATTTCTTTCCCTTCCTACACCTGCTCTGTTTCCTGTCAAAGGTAGAGGCAAGTGGGCTGGGTAAGAAATGGAGACACCCCGGACCAGCTGGAGGAGGGAAAGGGAAATTGTTGTCCTGCCACAAGAGTAGGGGTTGGCCCTTGCATTGCCAGAGCCTTCATTCCCGCCCCCCCCCCCCCACCCCCAGAGAAACTGCAAATCTGAATTTTTATATGAAAATCTCTCAACTTAAAATTGTTGGCTATGAATTAATATTTCTGAAAAGCTCAGAGAAGTTGAAAAGCATGCTTGCAAGTAGGATCCAGGCTACTACTGACCTCTGATCTCTCTTCTTGGCAGGATTACTTTAGGTTTACTATGCCTATGTGGAGTGTGGTCCCTCTTGCCTGGAAATGGGACACTACAGTACAGTCGAGAGAAATACTAAAATACACTCAATAGAAGTTTCAGAAAATCTTCACCGTAAAAATTTACTGATTTAAAAGTTTTTCATTGTTACTGTGAAAAGGCCAGTTCAGTTCAGTTCAGTTAAGTCGCTTAGTCGTGTCTGACTCTTTGGGACCCCATGAATCGCAGCACGCCAGGCCTCCCTGTCCATCACCAACTCCTGGAGTTTATTCAAACTCATGTCCTTCGAGTCGGTGATGTCATTCAGTCATCTCATCCTCTGTCGTCCCCTTCTCCTCCTGCCCCCAATCCCTCCCAGCATCAGGGTCTTTTCCAGTGAGTCAGCTCTTCGCATGAGGTGGCCAAAGCATTGGAGTTTCAGCTTCAGCATCAGTCCTTCCAGTGAACACCCAGGACTGATCTCCTCTAGGATGGACTGGTTGGATCTCCTTACAGTCCAAGGGACTCTCAAGAGTCTCCTCCAACACCACAGTTCAAAAGCATCAATTCTTCGGCACTCAGCTTTCTTCACAGTCCAGCTCTCACATCCATACATGACCACTGGAAAAAACCATCACCTTGACTAGACGGACCTTTGTTGGCAAAGTAATGTCTCTGCTTTTTAATATGCTATCTAGGTTGGACATAACTTTCCTCCCAAGGAGTAAGCGTCTTTTAATTTCATGGCTGCAATCACCATCTGCAGTGATTTTGGAGCCCTCCAAAAATAAAGTCTGACACTCTTTCCACTGTTTCCCCATCTATTTCCCATGAAGTGATGGGACCAGATGCCATGATCTTAATTTTCTGAATGTTAAGCTTTAAGCCAAGTTTTTCACTCTCCTCTTTCACTTTCATCCAGTAGTTGGATTTAAAATGATATAAAATGATATAAATGAATGCTGCCCACTGGTGCCTCAGTTAAGCACAGTGAGCGTTCTACCATGAGAAGCTTTCTTGAACTGGAATTTTATTTATCAATAGAAGTTTTCATGTATGTGTGTATGTATATATATGTATATATATATAAATATAAATTTATTGTTATTTCACAGGACAAATCAGTCAAGATGTCCACGATTTCAAAGCACTTTGGACTGAAATACAAAGAAGAATCGTACATCTTTAAAGAGCTGGAGAAGGTTCGCAAGGAGACCAAAAAGGAATTTCTCCGAATCAAGGAGAAGTTGGCCGCCAAGCCAGCTGTGGGTGAAATCCCAGTCTTTGGCCTCCGGGTCCCCAACCCGGCCCGGCATGGGGCGAAGGGGAGCGCTTCCCGCGTCGGATCCCAAAAACCATCAGGCTCCCCTCGGGTTAAAGGTCGTGTGCCCCCAACTGCGACCCTCCCGCAGCCGGCGCCCCAAGGCGCCCCCCGGCCCCTAGGCCGGAGGGAGGTGGTCGCTCCCGGGAAGGGCCGGCCCTTCCGCCCCCAGGACTTCTACTTGCGGAGCTCCGCGTTCCTCCGGCACCGGCCCCAGAAGCCGCCGGTCATCGCGCCCAGGGCCGGCACGTCCAGACCCGTGGTCCTGATGCCGCCGCGCGTGCCCACGGGGAAGGCCCGGGCGCACCGTCCCCCGCCGGCGGACTCCAAGCCCGTGCTTGATCCGGCCCGGGGGCGCGTGCCGAGCCTGGAGCCGGCTCAGCTCTCCGAGGTCGGCCAGGCCAGAGAGAGGCTGCCCGACTCCCTTTTCAGCGACGAGGGAGACGCGGAGGCGGCCGGCCGGCGGAGGAGAGTGAGGATTAACGCCCGCTTCCTGCCCGAGGACTCGGATGGCGAGTCTCGGGAAGCCCCCGTATCCGCTTCCAAAACCGACCGCGAGAGCATCCCGCCGAGCGACTCCCGGGAGGCCGCCCCGCAGGCCCCGCAGCCAGTGCGTGCGATCCCCAAGTCCATCGAGGAGATCATCGCCTCGCTGCAGTCCGAGGCCCAGCTGGCCTCCGACCAGACCATCAAAGAGCTCATCCAGAGCGTCCTTGGACAGAACTACAACATTAAAATGGAAGTAGGTGATCCAGAACGGGGGTCATATTTCTTCTGGATAAATTTCATTTCAGGATTCAGACATAAAATCGTGCATATCGTGTGTTCTAAGCTAGACAAGCTCGAAAAGCTAGACAAAGCGCTAGGCTGTTAATCAGGGTCTCTGAATTTTCCATCGAGGGAGTATATCCTTTTAAAAAAGTGAAAATAATGGAGAGGATATTTCAAAAACTAGTCCAAAGAACATTAGTTCTTTGACCTGAGTAATACATCACTGGTAACCTTTCCTTTCAAAGTCTTTGTGATTATTTAGTATTGATTTGATTGATGTTTTATATGAAAGACTCAGTCTTTGGTACAGTTTATTAACAGTGAATCTGTACCTTAAGAAGATCAATATATTACTAATAAGTTGTATTTATAAGTGTTTTGGTTCATTTTCAGTGAAAATCATTCTCTTAAAATATGTTTAAAAAATTTACTTTCTAGGTCTTCTCAGTTATATGAACTATAAGTGATAATTGGTCCCAAGGATAAGCCCATCAGGTGGATACCCATAAGAGCCCTGTTTTACATAAGAGGCTTCCTAGCCTTAGTGAGTTTAAAAGGATTGCCTCCCAGTTCAGCAGCTAAGGCGGAACAGAGCTGGGTGTCCACCCCAGCCAGTCATGCCCCAGAGAAGAGACTGGAATCATGCCAGGACCTCCTCTTTGTTGACTGTGATGTGTCCCCAGCAGGGAGCAGATTTAGATAGGGTCCTAGTTCGTTATACAGTCTTAGTTCTAGAGAAGGACATTCAAAGGAGAAATAATAATAGGGAAGTCTGAGTCCCATACACAGAGAGAGGGAAAGAGGGAAGGAGGAAAGGAAAGAAGTTTTTTTTTTTTTTTGAGAATGGTAATGAGAATGACACTTAGGAGGGAAGAAGATTCTATTACTCTTCTTGGCTGCAGCGCCAAACCTCTTGTTAGTACACAGAATACGGCTGCCACGTTATGTCTTTAAAATAGTTTCAGCCCAGAATATACTCTTGGCTGTGATTTAAGGAATGTGATTCTAAAGCCCATTAGGGAAACAAAAACGTGTAAGGACAAGAGTCCCCTGTGTCGTCTTTGACCTAATGTTTGTAGGCAGAGTGGGACAAATGTTTTCAATTAAGATCCACACCTCCCTACGGTTACTGAACAAGACCAGCCTGACTGTTCAGGCCGTTTCAAAATGAGTACTTCTGGTTTTCTGTGGATCTAACAGAAATGGATCTAACAGAAAAAGGAATCAGGGATACCCACAAACGGAGAGAACAAAGGCCTTATTGCCCACCCCTGTGAGAAGGAACTCTGTAACATGGTCAAGGCGTGTGACATGAAGAGGGGTCTATACTGGAAGCAAGCTCAGAGGTCCTATACAGTTGGGGAAAGTTACACTTGAGCAAGGGCCCACAAAGAAAATGCATTTTGAAGGGTTCAAATATAATAGAATATAAGAAGGGAGCGTATCAATGATGAATCTGCCCTGGGACAGTGAATTCTGTTCTTTCTGGTATTCCATTTCTCTTGTGTATCCTTTTCTGGTGCTTCAGTTATCAGAATTGGTTTATGTAGGAGAGTGGTTTGGAGGATGAGGGTCAGAAGCCAGCGTCACTAGCTAGCCTCACATTGTAAGACTTTGTTGTTCAGTCACTAAGTCATGTCTGACTCTTTGTGACCCCATGGATTGCAGCACTCCAGGCTTCCCTGTCTTCACCATCACCCAGAGCTTGCTCAAACTCATACCCATTGATTTGGTGATGCCATCCAATCATCTAATTCTCTGTGCCCCCTTCTCCTCCTGCTCTCATTCTTTCCCACCATCAGGGTCTTTTCCAATGAGTTGGCTCTTCGCATCAGGTGGCCAAAGTATTGGAGGTTCAGGTTCAGCATCAGTCCTTCCAATGAATATTCAGAGTTGGTTTCCTTTAGGATGGACTGGTTTGATCTCTTTGCAGTTCAAGGGACTTTCAAGACTTGGCCAGTTTCAAATGCCCTAGTCCCATCCCTGCCTTCCATTGTATTGATTTTTTGTATAGCTATGTTCTTGCTTTTGCCTCTGTGTCCCATCTCCCCTTCCCCCCAACAATTCCAGAAGATGGAGCTTTGCATTATTTTGGTCTCAGAAGTTTTATTAGAGTGAGAAGAGAACAGTGGGGTATTTGTTGAAATGGATGTGACTGGGTAGGTGAGGGATAGCAATGAAAATGCAAGTAAAAGTGGTGTCTAAATTATGATTCTAAAAATCCTTACGATTATAATAAGGCCACTTGTTTTAAACGTTTGGAGTTTATATAAACAATATTCTGTCCATAATAAGCAAGGGATATGGTTGTTCACTTTAGACATCTTAATTTGAAGCCAATCCCTTGAGGGGAAGTCAGAGGATAAGACAGTCTTGGCAAGGTGTTCTGTCTCTGTTTAGAGCTCGGGCAGGGCCCTTCCAGACCTCGCATTCAGAGTTCCACAAACAATTACATAGGCCAGAAGGTGCTCAGAAGACCTGAAGATTAAACTCAGCTGTCAAATGTAGGTCAAACATCTAAATCAAGGTTTCTTAACCTTGGCACTTAACTTTTTGGTTTGAATAATTCTTCATTGTGGGTGGCTGTCCTATAATTGTAGGATGTTTAGAATTATCCTTGGCCTCTACCCAGTAGATGCCAGTAGTATGATCCTCTCATCCTCCTCCCTACCACCAAGTCATAACAATTGAAATATCTCTGCTGCTGCTAAGTCACTTCAGTTGTGTCCAACTCTGTGCGACCCCATAGACGTCAGCCCACCAGGCTCTCTGGTCCCTGGGATTCTCCAGGCAAGAACACTGGAGTGGGTTGCCATTTCCTTCTCCAACGCGCGAAAGTGAAAAGTGAAAGTGAAGTCGGTAGGTCGCGTCCGACTCTTAGCGACCCCATGGACTGCAGCCTACCAAGCTCCTCCATCCATGGGATTTTCCAGGCAGGAGTACAGGAGTGGGGTGCCATTGCCTTCTCCTTGAAATATCTCTAGATGTTGCCAAATGAGACCAGGGGAAAAGGGCATAACCACCCCTCCTGCCCCCCTCATCCTCCCAACCAGCTGAGAACTGCTGGCTTAAACAGTAAGCATATACCATGGCAGGACGGATGGAAATGTTATAAGGTCCTTTGTTTGTTTTACTGAGGAATTCAATATTATCACTCACAAAATACATTCTAATTATATGGGACTGAATAAAGTTTAGAGACTTCCTTCCAGGTGTTAATTGAGGAGGAAGGAATCAACCCATCCTTGCTTCTGTCATGTGTGGTTTTTTTTGGCCATATAACTCAAAAGAAGAAATGACTTAAAATGACCCAGGTAAGAGGGAATTCATGTCCCCAGGTCTTTATAAACAAATAACTCACAAGCAAATGTTTTATCATAAAACTTATGCCTGCTGTTAACTTTAGGGAAGATGAAATAGACATACTTCTCCCTCTTCTTCCTGCTAAGTAAACCTACATAGAAACCCAAGATGTTATTTATAAATCAAACAGGGGAAGACTCCAAAAGGTAGAAAGAAGCAGGCTGGTTGGGGACTTTGGGATCCAAGTGATCACGTAGTGATAAGTTCTTAGGTTTTCTTTTTGTCTCAGATCTACTGCACCAGGAGCTGAAGAGACTGGCAACCTAAGAATGTGCCAGTGGGTACAGACAGAAAAAGCCCCAGCAAAAGCCTGCTCTCTTCAGCTAAGGATCAAGAAAGGGGCAGCCTAGCAAGACAAAATTTTTAGACAATAACTGTGCTACTCTAGTCGAGCACCACAGAAAAACCTATGACCTTGTCCTCTCCTCTGCCAGCCAGGACTGAGGAGGGAGCTAAACTTCCACTCTTGAATGACTGTAACAGGTTATCCCAATGTCTTCTCTAATGACAGTGTCAGTGGAGAGCCAAGACTTTCAACACTATCTGACAGTAAAGAGGCTACCCTACCTTCCTCCCTGCTGTATCACTGGACACCATCCGGGCTTTTCCCAGCTTCCAGGACTTTGATGACAGGAAGCTCAGATCTTCTGTTGTAGTCCCCCAAGTGCCCGAGGCTCTATTATTCCCCCAGTTTACTGTCTGTTACTCAGATTGATAAAATCATATGTTTCATCTTCATGATCACTGATTCTTTCCACTGTCTCCCATACATTCAGTATTTGAGGCATTTGTACAGTTTTATTTCAATTACTATAATTTTCAGTTCTAACATTGTTCTTTGGCTCCTCTTTGTATGTTCTGTTTCTTTACTAAGACTCTATTTCTCTGCTAAGACTCTTTTTCTCATTGTTCCAAGTATGCTCATTATTATTTCTTATTGGAGTTTTATTTTTAGACTTGAAAGAAAAAAAAGACGCTACCAACATTGAGATGACCGAGATGTTAGAATTCTCTGATAAAGATTTTAAAGTGGTCCTATACATCACTCTAATTGGAAAACAACAATACCAATAGATGGAAATAAATTATGATATATAATGTAATATCTGGAGCAATGACCAAAAAAGCTATACAAAGAGATTCACTCAAAAACCACTGTATATAAATCAGCATAGAATTAAGAAATTTTAAGTAACCCATAGGAAGGCAGGTAAAAAGTAAACAGGAGCAAAAAACAGAGAACGAAAAGAAAAGATAAAGTAACAACTTCAAACTCAAATGCATCAATAAGTACACTAAATGTAAGTAGTCTAAATGTAGTGATTAAAAGCAGAGATTGGCAAGTGGATTCTGTATAAAACCCAGTATTTTTTTTTTTTTCACAAGAAATGTACTTCTGTTATGATGATATAGGCAGGTTTAAAGTAAAGCATGAAAAGATTATCAGGCACAAATTATTCAAAAGAAAGAAGAGTGGCTATATTAATTTCAGATAAAGTAGACTTCAGTACAAAGAAAATTATGAGAGTCACAGTTGGCATTTTAACATGATAAAAGGGTTAATCCATCAAGTCAAAGGAATCCTAAATGTGTGTTAAACAAACGACAGAGCTGAAAAAATATGTGAAGTAAAAACCAAAAGGAGAAACTGATGAATCTACAATCATAGTTGAAGATGTCAGCTCCTTTCTTTTAACAAATGATAGAAAACCTTAGACAGAAATTCCCCAAGAATATAGATGAACTCAACACGACCATCAAACATTAGAAACTAATCTACATTTATAAAACACTGCACTCAGTGGTAGCAGAATACACATTCTTGTCACTGCCCTTGGGACATATACTAAGACCATCTCTGGTCCATAAAAGTGACCTTTAATGAACTTAAAAGAATTGACATCATATGGAGTGTGTTCTCTGATTATAGTGGAATCAAACTAGAAATTAATAACAGATTGATAATAAAATCTCCAAACGCTTGGAAACTTAAACAGTGTCTAAGTAATCCATGGATCAGTGGGGAAATCTCAGAGAAATTTTAAAAACTGAACTGAATTAAAAGTACAAAATTTAGGGGACATAGGTAAAGCAGTAGTGCCTTTATCCTAGAGAATGAAAACTTACATTCAAATAGGAAACTGAGATGAGTGTTCTTAGAAGCTTTTATTACTTAATAACCCCGAACTAGAAATAACTCAGATGTATAAGGACATATTATTCAGCAATAAAAAGAAATAAAGTACTGGTATGTACAACAACTTGGATGAATCTCCAGAAAATTATGCCAAGGCAAATCCAGTCTCTAAATGTTACATACTGTATAATTACATTTTATACAACATTCTTAAAATGACTAAATTATAGGAATGGAGAAGAGATTTGTGGCTGTCAGGGGTTGAGGACAGGCTTGAAGTAGAGGAGGGTGAGAGGGAAGTATGTGTAGCTTTAGAAAGGCAACTTGAGAAATCTTTCTGGTGATGGAGATGTTTTGTACCTTGACTATATCAGTGTCAATATCCTGCCTGTGATTTTGTAATAGTTTTTCATGATATTCTCATTGGGAAAACCTAATAAAGGGTACAGGGGATAACTCTGTATTATTTATTATAAGTGAATATGTGTGTGTATGGTGTGTGTGTGTGTTAATTGCTCAGTCATGTCTGACTCTGCGACCCCATGCGCTGTAGCCTGCCAGGCTCCTCTGTCCTTGAAATTCTCTAGGCAAGAATACTGGAGCAGGTTGCCATTTCCTTTTCCAGGCGGAATCTTCCTGATCCAGGGATCGAACCCAGGTCTCCTGCATTGTAGGCAGATTCTCTACCATCTGAGCCACCAGCGAAGCCCCAAAAGTGAATATGAACCTATAATTATTTCAAAACAGAAACTTTAATGAAAATTTTATCTGATTGTTTATAAAAGTGTATGCTTCTTTTCACAAGTTGTAAGGAGGAATATAAGGAAACGATAATTTCTCTTTTAAGCCTTCCTTAACCCACCAACAGTGACCAATATTTGTTTATCCTTCTGTTGTTGTTCAGTCCCTCAGTTGTGTTTGACTCTTTGTGACCCCACAGACTGCAGCACACCAGGCTTCCCTGTCCTTCACCATCTTCAGGAGCTTGCTCAAACTCATGTCCATTGAGTCAGTGATGCCAGCTAATCATCTCATCCTCTGTCATCCCCTTCTCCTTCTGCCTTCAATCTTTCCCAGCATCAGGGTCTTTTCTAATGAGTTGGCTCTTCGAATCAGGTGGCCGAAGTGTTGGAGCTTCAGTTTCAGCCTCAGTCCTTCTAATGAATATTCAGGATTGATTTCCTTTAGGATGGACTGGTTGGATCTCCTTGCAGTCCAGGGGTCTCTCAAAAGTCTTCTCCAATACCACAGTTCAAAAACATCAATTCTTTGGCTCTCAGCCTTATTTATGGTCTCACATCCATACATGACAATTGGAAAAACCATAGCTTTGACTAGACGGACCTTTGTTGGCAAAGTCATGTCTCTGTTTTTTGATATGCTGTTTAGGTTTGTCATAGCTTTTCTTCCAAGGAGCAAGCGTTTTTTAATTTCATGGCTACAGCCATCTGCAGTGATTTTGGAGCCCAAGAAAATAAAGTCTGTCATTTTTTCCATTGTTTCCCCATCTTTTTGCCATGAAGTGATGGGACCAGATGCCATGATCTTAGTTTTCTGAATGTTGACTTTTAAGCCAACTTTTTCACTCTCCTCTTTCACCTTCATCAAGAGGCTCTTAATTCTTCTTCGCTTTCTGCCGTAAGGGTGGTGGTGTCTGCATATCTGAGGTTATTGACATTTCTCTTGTCAATCTTGATTCCAGCTTGTGCTTCATCCAGCCCAGCATTCCACATGATGTACTCTGCATAAAAATTGAATAAGCAGGGTAACAATATACAGCCTTAGCGTACTCCTTTCCCAACTTTTAATCAGTCCATTGTTCCATGTCCAGTTCTTTCTGTTGCTTCTTGACCTGCATACAGATTTCACAGGAGGCAGGTATGGTGGCCTGATATTCTCATCTCTTTATGAATTTTCCACAGTGTGTTGTGATCCACACAGTTAAAGGCTTTAGCGTTGTCAATGAAGCAGAAGTAGGTTTATCCTTCTACATTTATCTTAATTCTTTAGTATAAATATTTATACTAAATAAATTATACTAAATAAATGTGTACACATACATACATATGTAGGTTTTTTTTTTAAATAAAAATAAAAACCTGTGGTACACATTATTCTGCAGCTTACTTTTTGACACATATCAATGGACATGTATACTTTTTAGATTATTTTTTTTTTAATCGCTGCATATTATTCCATAGTATTTAAATATTTCTTGGCTCTTTGCTCTTCAGATTTTATCTTTCCCTATCCTAGGAACAAAGTTTTGGTCACTGGAGTTATAAATCAAAGAACCTACCAGGATCTGGGCAAAGAAAAGCCATCTACTGTTTGACTGTCACCAGTATAATTGGGAGGGACTAGTTTGGGCAAATCTTTTCTCTTCAGAGTGACAGACGCGTTTATTATACTTTTCTCTTTATATTCTCTTTGTGCATTACTTTATTGTTCTCACAGGCATAACAGCTTAAACTAGTACAAATGATGTAATGATTAAGAAGTTTCTTGATGTACAGTTTTTTTTTTTTTCCTGTGAAGTTTTAAAATCTCTCAGATATCATTTGGATGCCTTCAATAAATGCAAAATGTTCATGTGTTTAATTTCATTTCATTTTAAAAGATGGAAAAGAATATTTTTATTTGTTCTTGAGAAAAAATTCTTATTCCTTTAGTTGGTTTGGTTGTAATAATGATTTTGAACCAAGCTAGAAGCTGTTCCTTTAAAATAAACTTCTTCTTTGTTGGATACAAATGTGTTTTATTTTCCATGAACATTTTTTTTTAAGACTAAAATACAGCGTTACTTGGAAAATGAAATGTTAATTTATTGTAGAATTCAGATGTACTTTTCTTCTGATTCTTAGTACAGATACTGCCCAGCAGTGATTTTTTTTCTTTTGCCTGTTTGTATAATAGTCTCATAATTTAGACTATAAAGGACAAATACATTTGAATATATTGAGAGTAATTCATTTTCACATATGCCACAGTTTTGAGTACATGTGAGATAAAGTGAAGAATTTTTAAATATTGGTGAAATAATTGCTTTCTTCCTGGCTACTTCAGGTACAATTATTTGGATATTTAGGACAAAGACTTTCCCCCTCTATGGATTGTTATTTCAATACATAACTCAGTTTTAACTTTGATTTCTTAAAATAGACCTTTTTAATGCTTTTACATTTTAAGGACTAGTCTAAGCCCTAGAATCTCTTTAAGTGGGTGGTGAGGTGGGCGCAGCTGATAAATAGCATATTTAAAATCCAACACTAATCACTACCTTAACATTGTGAAGTTCAAATACATTTTAAGGGTAATTTTTGTGATATCTTCAAGTCATGATTTTTATGGTCTGTATTAGAATGAGAGGAAAGAGTTCATGCAGTTTAAAGAAGCTTAAAAAAACTAAAGTTGCTATTAAGGCTTAAAATAATATGGCTACCTTGAGAGCAACTGAACCAACTGAATGTCCCAGCTAGGTTACATATTGACTTATTGTACACAGTAAGTGGTTTATTTTTTATTACTGAAAACTACAGTTTTGGGTTGTGAGTTAAGTCAGTCATTCTGTAGCTGTAAACAGCTTGAAGGTAGGCAGTTGTGTTATTTAGAGTGCCTGTTTTAACACATAATAGGTAAACATATGGCTTTTAAGGATGGGCAGATAACCAGTTTTGATAGCAAAATCAAAATCTTGAGAACCACAAGCATGCATCTTTCATCCCAGATGGAAGTAATTTAGCGGACGAGGCAGCACACTATCCAGTTGTGCTGACTATGTATGTCATTCTGGGGAGAATATTATTTTACAAGTACCTGGTTTCTTTAGTCCACTGTAAAGTACACTGCATTTTTAGTCTTACTGTAATAGAGAAGGATGGCTTGACAGAATCATATTTATTATCTTTAAGAGTTTTTATGAGCACAGTAAGAATAAAGGTTAAAATCTGTTGCATTGAAACAAAAAATAGTCTGTTGCATTGAAACTAAAAGTAACACATTCTCATTTAATAAATTTTATATATTTGTCTTAACATTTTTTTAAAAATATTTATTTATTTGGCTATGCTGGGTCTTAGTTGTGGCATGTGGGATTCTTAGTTATGGAATTCAGTCTCTTTAGTTATGGCATGTGGGATCTAGTTCCCTGACTAGGCATCGAACCTGGGTCCCCTGCATTGGGAACACAGAGTCAGTCACTGGACCACCAGATAAGTCCCTGTTTTCCTGTATGGAAAAGAACTCTCAGAGTTCTATGATAAATTTTTTCATAATGTTTCCTTGCGCTCATTTTTCATTACGATAGTGTCTGAAGCTGAAAGGTAACCTAATTAACTTTGTATTATAGATAACAAAACTGAGACCCAGTGAGAGACAGTGACTTTTATAAGGCCATACAGCCAATTAACATTGTTGGGATCAGAACCAATTTAGGTCTTTTGACAGCTGAACCAGAATAAAACTATTCTTACTACATGATGTTGATGGCACTTCCTTTTCCTCTTTTGCCCCATCTTCTCCCCACCCCCACCAACTGTCTTGAGACCTAGACCCCAAGACAAGTGTCCAAAATTACTTCTCAACTCAATTTTTCCCCTCTCAGATCTCTACATTAGTGAGAGGCCCATCACACTCTCCTGTGCTGGGATGGCCACCTGTAGCCTCTTGCTGGTGACTTCTAAGCCCAGGACACTTAGACCTGGGAAGGTCAGCAAGAAGCAAGGATTGGCTGCTCATAGAGTGGGGTGGTGGTGGTAGAGATGGTGTGTGTGGGCTGGGACTTGGGCTAAGATTGTGTCATAAAGTGAAAGAATACAAGTGGGATGAATTACAAGTAGTGATGACATTAGCAGTGGGTTATATGATCACTAACCGGTTACATGCAATCAAGGAACACTGATCCCGCCAACTTAGGTTGCTGTTCATATGAATAAAAGATGAAATCACCATTATCTGCCGTCTCTCATGGCAGGATACAGTCTGACCCACTTCTACTTCATCTTCTTAGCTTTATTTTATATATTTATATATATTTTAGATAAAAAATCTTTTAGCTATTCTCAAAGTGAGGAAATGCCTGAACGTTTTTTTTTCCTCCTAGCCTAGTGGTATAGGTTATGGGTCCCCATCCTTTTGGGGAAGAAGAGCTACTTAAAAAGCAGTTAATAATTTATGTTTGTCTGCACTTGGGTCTTTGTTGCTGTGCACAGGCTTTTTCTAGTAGTGGAGAGCAGGGGCTACTCTTCATTGTGGGACTTGGGCTTCTCACTGCAGTGACTTCTCTTGTTGTGGAGCGTGGGCTCTAGAGCTCGGGCTTCCGCAGTGGTGGCACAGGGGCTGGGCGTAGTTGCGTCGGAGCATGTGCCATCTTCCTGGACCCAGGACCCAACCCATGTCCCTTGCATTGGCAGGCGGACTCTCAACCATTGGACCACCAGGGAAGCCCAAGGAGAGCAACGTTTGACATATTTGAAATCTTACTATCTGTGATGGATTGGGGTCTTGTTGAGACTCCTCGACTTGAGAGAATGGAGGGTGTCAGTGGCCAAGAATTCCCAAAAGCCAGGAGGGAGAGTCAGCACTTTGGATGTTATCTAAATGAGACTGCAGGATTGCCATGATTGCATGGTTCACTGTTAATTGGCATTCTGTTCATCAGATTGGGCCAGTCTTGATAATGAATAAAATCCCCACCGCCCTCTACCCTTTCCTACCTTTTAAATTGGTAGTCTATCTTCTTTTTAGATTTCACAGATAATACAGTAAATAAAATTCCTGTCCTTTGCATGACTTACTACAAATTTATTAGGCACACAGGAGAAGATTATGATAAAGCCAGACCTCATCATTTCAGCCAGATTTCCCCTCAAGAACATCTCTAGTATCAAGCTCTTCATCTCTTAATCATTGGAAATAGGTTTTTGAAGAAATGAAAGACTGAGACAGCTGAGACACTTTTCATTGTTCTGATTTCATTATGCTGTTGAGACCTGCCTAGATGTAGTTTTTGACAATCAATTATTACTCTGAAAAGTGATTATTAAACAGTTCACTGAATTATAGCTTTTTATGCATGACTCTGTTCTCTTGCTCTTTAGGGTTAAGTGAAAAAGCTTATTAAATATCCATTTACAATGGAATCTTTGAAAATGCTAAATGGAATGCATAATTCATATAGGTTGTCACTAGTACAATGCCAAATTAGTTTAGCCAAATATCAAGTAACAGGAAATAGGAGTAAGTGGCAGTCCTAATAGAACTAGCTAGGGCAGCTTATGGGTGCAGATAATCAGAAAACCCAAAATAACAGTGACTTAGACGAGATGGAAGTTTATTTTTGTCTTGTAAAAGTCAAATCAAAGCTAATGTTGGACTGATGTGGTGTTTTGCAGAGTCAGGAATCCTGCCATCTTACTGTTTCACTGACTAACCCTCATTGCCATGGTCATCTCAAGGTCAACAGTGGCTGCTGTGACCACCATATCTGTATTCTAGCCAACAGTAAGGCTTTAAGCAAGAAAAACGTGTGCCTAAAATTGCCCACCACTTTTACTTATGTGTCACTAGCCAGAACTTAACTCCATGACTACATTTACTTACAAATGACAACGGAAATGAAGTCGATATTCTGAGCAGGCTGTGTGGCAAGGTTCACATTCTGTTACTCTGAAGGAGGATAGAGATGTTGGGTCGGTTTCTGTTATTGTTCCTATGGGTCATGTACTGTCTATGGAGACTTTTGTGGCTGAAAGAGTTTTTCCCTCTTCCAGCAAAGGTTTATTGAGTACCTGCAACATTTGGTGGCTCAGTAAGTACAGAATCCATCTGCTGATGCAGGAGATGCAGATTTGATCCCTAGATCGGAAAGATCTGCTAGAGCAGGGAATGACAACCCACTCCAGTATTCTTGCCTGGAGGATCCCATGGACAGAGAGGCGTGCTACCGTCCATGGGGTCGCGAAGAGTCAGACACGACTGAGCGACTTCACTTTCTCTTTTCACTTTCATGCATTGGAGAAGGAAATGGCAACCCACTCCGTGTTCTTGCCTGGAGAGTCCCAGGGACGGCGGAGCCTGGTGGGCTGCAGTCTAAGGGGTCGCACAGAGTCGGACACGACTGAAGCGACTTAGCAGCAGCAGCAGCAGACCTAGCACATCAGGCACTAAGCGTTGGAAGATTTTATATGTTTAGCTTTAAGAAATTAGGTAAACTAGCAGAAGTAGCAGTCAGTGGAAACCGGTGGAGAAAGGCCCGGAATTTCAGTTTGACGACCTAGATCCTTGACTTGTAATTTATTTGTTACTTAAAATTCTTGGTGCCTCACTTTTCTCATCTGTGCAGTAGAGTTAATAATGCTTAGTTTACAATACTATGAGAGTAAAATGATCTTAAATAAAACAGCACATGTTAAATATACTGCAGTTTTTAAAGGCTTTTAGTATGTATTTCCATATTACCTCCTGGTAAAATTGAGCCATCTACATTCCCACAAATAGAGAGTATCAGTCTGTTTCTCTCCATCCTCACTAGCATTGTGTGTTACTGTGCTTTTAATCTTTGCTAATTTGAAAGGTCAGTGGCTTTCCAATACTTCTCAGTTCTGGGAACCTTTCTTCAAATGAAATATTCAATGAATGTTCAGGATCTCAAACATTTAATAGCATGGCAGCTGTGTGTCAGTTGGGAATGAAGGAACCGGAACCTACCTGCACAGGATTCAGGCTCCTACCAGCACATTCTTTGGCCTTTTAGATACCCACCTCTCCATTCAGTTTTATCGGGTACCTATGATATTATATCAGGCACCACACCAGAAACTGGAAAACAGCAGTGAACAACTGAAGTCCCTGCTTTCATGGGCCACTCTGTGTTCTAGAGACACGAGACAGAGAGGAAACAAACCAGTAATGTCTCATGGGGCAGTAAGTGATGTGAAGAATACTTCAGGATAAGAGAGCGCATGATGGGATGGAGAGATGCTTAAACTGGATGGTCAGAGAAGGACCGTTAGAGAACATGGAATTTGAGCAGAGGTCTGAAGGAAGTAATGAGCAGGCCATACACTTCATGTGTGGGCAGATCATTCCAGGCAAAGGGAAAAATCATTGTGAACCTCCATGGCAGGAATGTTCCTGTGGCGTTTGAGAAACAAGGTGGGAGGCTTTGAGTGGGGGGTATGATAGGAGAATACGATCAGACTTAGCATTCTCTTCTTTTTTGTTCGTTTGTTTTTCTTGGCTGTGCCACATGCATGCGGGGACCTTAGTTCCTGGACCAGGGATCGAACCCCGTGTCTCCTACAGTGAAAGCACAGAGCCTTAACCACTGAACCTTCAGGGAAGCTCCAGCACTCCCTTCTTATTACATGTACTTTGCATGTAATTTACCCCTTTTACTGTCCTGAAATAAAATCAATAGCTAATTATCATCTACCTACCTAAGTGATCTCGAAAATCAATATAATGCCCTATTTGTAATGTAAAGAAAAAATGAGTGATGAATAATTAAATTATAAATAATGACACTGGAAGACATAATAAAAGTTGTTTGCTGCTTGTATCTACTGATAATGAATGTGCTCTGGGTAGGAATATATGGGCCATAATATATAACGATGACCAGAAAATGAACACAGGTGGCACTGGAATACGTGTTAAATAATAGCAGACTAGAATTATGTGTGTATGATAAGAGAAGATGGGAAGCAACTTTAAGTGAAGTTAGGATGTATGCTGTGACCAATGAAAGACTCTTGAAATGGAGAAAATGAGCTTGGCCTCTTTATAAATATACTGTCAAAATAAATCTCTCTTGAGATATAGGACAAAGTGACAGATATCACACTGCCCACCCCCCATATTTCCCAACATGAACTTTTAGCAGATATCAGGACACATTCAGAGTCTGAAACCTAAAAATAACTTGCAAGCCATGTCTTTTGATAAATGATGAGACTACAGGATGAACTGGAAAAAAAAAAGGGTAATACAGGAAGACATGGAGAAATAGACCATTGTGAACTGTTTGACAGTAAAATAAAAACCAAACCACGCCATTCAAAAAAAAAATAACTTTGACATGTGATTTTTATGACAAATTTATTACCCTTTGCTTAAAGTATTTAAAATTATATAAATTCTTAGTGATATACAGTTAATTCCTTTAGTAAATATTTATTATTCCTGTGCTTTACAAGTCTTTGCTAAATTAATTATGTTTGGTTCTAAGTTTATAAAATGAACTTCATAATCCTCTTGTACATTTTTATATGCAACTGCTAACAATGCAAAATGAAACAGGTGTGTTGTTCTGTTAACACAAAATAAACTGCCAGCAGAGTTGTCTTTGGTTGACCTGATATTCTGAAGTGGTAAGGAATTCTTGTTGAAGTCACCAGGAAAATAAGGTATAATCTTTCTTTGATTTACAAAATAGTTGCATTCCTCGAAAATATAGTGTGGGTTAAATAAGGGGAATATTTTGTATTTTTATATATAAAATGGAGAAACCTTTATGCAGAAACCTGTATGCAGGTCAAGAAGCAACAGTTAGAACCAGACATGGAAAAAAGGACTGGTTCAAAATTGGGAAAGGAGTACATCAAAGTGTATATTGTCATCCTGCTTATTTAAATTCTGTGCAGAGTATATCATGTGAAATGCCACATGGGATGAAGCTCAAGCTAGAATCAAGACTACCAGGAGAAATATCAATGACCTCAGATATGCAGATGATACCACTCTAATGGCCGATAGTGAAGAGGAACTAAAGAGCCTTTTGATGAATGTGAAAGAGGAGAGTGAAAAATTTGGCTTAAAACTCAACATTCAAAAAACAAAGATCACGGCATCTGGTCCCATCACTTCATGGCAAATAGATGGGGAAACAATGGAAATGGTGAGAGACTTTATTTTCTTGGGTTCCAAAATCACCGCAGATGGTAACTGTAGCCACAAAATTAAAAGATGCTTGCTCCTTGGAAGAAAAACTATGACAAACCTAGATAGCATATTAAAAAGCAGAGATATGACTTTGCTGACAAAGGTCTGTCTAGTCAAAGCTATGGTTTTTCCAGTAGTCATGTATGGATGTAAGAGTTGGACCATAAATAAGGCTAAGTGCTGAAGATTTAATGCTTTCAAACTCTGGTGTTGGAGAATACTCTTGAGAGTTCCTTGAGAGGACAGCAAGGTGATCAAATAATCAAACCAGTTGTTCATGAAGGAAATCAACCCTGAATATTCATTGGAAGGACTGAAGCTGAAGCTCCAATACTTTGGCCACCTGATGTGAAGAGCCGACTCATTGGAGAAGACCCTGATGCTGGGAAATATTGAGGGCAGGAGGAAAAGGGAGACGACAGAGGATGAGATGGTTGAATGGCATCACTGACTCTATGGACATGACTTTGAGTAAACTCTGGGAGATAGTGAAGGACAAGGAATCCTGGCGTGCTACAGTTCCTGGGCTTGCAAAGAATCAGACATAATGGAGCTACTGAGCAACAATACGGAATGCAAGACATTTTTGTTTTGTAGGACTGTCTTATGAACTGTAGGCTGTCTGGTCCATCCCCTAGTCCGTCCTTGCCCAGTAAATGCCAGTAGCTCTTTCCCATTGTAAAAACCAAAGGTGCTGCCCCCACCCTCAGGCAGTTTGTAAATGTCCCCTAGGGAGCAGTATCATCCCTAAGGAGAATCACTGATGTGCAGATAACTGTAGGCTTTTAAGAACTTTGAATTTCACTTAGCGTGACATAGGAAGATGTTGGGGGGTTTTGAGCAGAGGCATAGGGTAGCAAAGAGTTGGACACAACTGAAGCGACTTAGCACGTCATGTCATGGCATGACATGATCTGACCTTATTCTAAAATGACCAACTGACTACTGTGTGGACAGTAGTTTACAGGGGAAGCAGTGGTGGAGAAAAGATGACCAGTTAGGTGCCTCTTGCAGTAATCCACGTGAGAGATGATGGTGACTTCTTCCAACTGTGATGGTAGTGGTGGGAAGGAGGTGAGAAGTGGTCTGACTTAGCATGAATTCTGAAGGTCCCTTATGGGTTGAAAGCGTGGAGAGAGAAGAGTAGAAGATGACTCGTGATCTTTTGATGGGTGAAGTTAACTGGAAAAATAAAGTTTTCATTTTCTGATATGGTGAAGACCAAAGGTGAGTTAGCTTGTGGGGTTGATATAAGTTAGAGGCGCCTAATATTAATTCCAAATGGAGATGTTGAGTAGGCAATTCCTTAACAGTTTTAGAGGTCAGGAGGCAGGTTAAGGCTAGAAAGATTGGGACTCATCAGGGTCCAAATTCAAAAATTTGAATTTATTAAACTGGAAGAGATGATGAAAGGGAAGAGTGTAGTTGGAAAGGAGAAGAAATCTAAGGACTAAGAGCCTCGGGGCCACCATTGTGTACAGGCTGACAGAAGAGGTAGAATGAAAGAGAAGAGCCAGGTGTGGGAGAAAGAACCGAGAGGAGGTGTATGGCATCGGGCCTCTACCTTTTCAGCACCAGAAACCTGTTTTGTGGAAGACAGTTTTTCCATAGACTGAGGGGCTGGAAGATGGTTTGGGGATGATTCAAGCACATTATATTTATTGTGTACTTTATTTCTATTTTGTGGCAATATGAAGATATTCTGCCTTGACTTCAGGGTCAGGGTTCATGCTTCTGTGAGAATCTAAGGCACTGTTGATCTGCCAGGGGGCAGAGCTCAGGTGGGGATTCGAGCAATGGGGAGTGGCTGCAAGGCTCTGCTCCATCCCCCTTGCTCACCTCCTGCTGTGTGGTCCGCTTCCTATCAGGGACCCCTGGTATATGGGGTCTTGGAAGCCAAGTGAAGGAAATACTTCCAGAAGGATGTGATAACTGTGTTAAATCCTATTGAGTCGAATTAGATGTGCACTGTAAGGATTAATAATAGCATTTTATCTATATCATAGAGCTATACACAGACAAATAACTATACCTACCTTATAGATCTTACTGTTCTTGTGAATGAGATTTTTTCCATTCACATTTTTAAATTGTTTATTATCATGTTGGTTTAACATGTTGATCATATATCCCAAATATCTCTGAGCTCTCTTATTTGTTCCAACAGTTTGCTTATTTATTCTTGTTGAATAAAATTTGTGTTGAATAAAAGTGGTGATAATGAGCATCCCTATTTTATTTCTGACTTTAAAACAAAGACTTGGTTCTTAGTTTTACCACTAACTATAATGTTTACCATAGCTTTTTGGTAGGTACTGTTTATGTTCTCTTATCAGCTTGTCAAAACTTTTTGTCATTAATGAGTGCTGAGTTTTGTTGAGTTCTTTTTTTGCTTCTTGAATGTTGTGATATGTTGTTCTACCTGAACTATCCTTGCATCCTGGGAAAGAGTCTTGTTTATGTCATGGTATGTTTTTATACAACGAGAATCTCTATGGGGTTTTTGCATTTATAGTTACACCTGAGATTGGTATATACTTTTTTTTTTCTTATACTATCCTTTTCCATTTTTGGTGTTAATGTTGTTCTACATGCATAAGCTGGATGCTTTCTATCTTTTTCTGTTCTATAAAAACATTTTGTATAAGAGGGGTTGTTTGTTCCTTGGAAGTTTGGTAATTTTCACTTGTAATTTTGTGGCTTTTGTCTTGGGTAAACAGATTTTTAAAAAATTATCTCAGTTTCTTTAGTGATTATTAACTTATTCAGACTTTTAATTCCCTCCCTCCCTAGTCAATTTTGTGACATATATTTCTAGATAATAATTTTTAAAATCAAGTTTTGCCATATTTATTAGTGTGAAGTTATTTATACATTATTTTTCTTATTCTGTGATTTATAGTCTTTTGATTTTATAGCTATGGAGTCTGTCTCAGCATACAGTGGGTATGAATCTCAGTCTCCAAACATGGATGTGCAAGAAATATGTTTATTTCTTTAGAACTCAATTTAGTCTCTATTTGGGGTTCCCATTCCATCAGGACCACAGAAATTTGGTCTTAGGCAATTTGGGGTTTCCCTATCCCCTTGCCTGGGATGTTTACAGAGTCTCTTAAGATTGCATCCAATTCTTTGCCTGGGACATCTCTCCATCTGGTGGTCCACTTAGGGGTTCACTTAGGCCACATTAGGAAAGAAGGCATGCAGTCTCTTGCCTATTGGAGGGTACTGCAACTCGGCCATGTAGGAATGGGCCTTTGGCTTGGAATACTTCTCTACCAGAGTCCTCATCACTTGTGTTGGACTTGTATCCTTGTATGGGAATATCTTTTCCTGTTTCCTATTCAAAATGTATGTCTTTGTTCTGCCTAAGTGTGTGTGTCATGTGGTACCTGGTGAGCCCCATTACTTTATCTGTCCATTGCAAGGAGGGGCTGAGGCCTTTCATTCTACAACACAAGAGTTCGGGACTTTATGAAGGCCTCCGGTCCTGCATTGGCTGTCAGGAGGGCCTTGCTGGCCATGGTGGACCTTTGGCCACTAGTTAAGCTGATCTTCCTCTGCCTCTTTAAGTGACATTGTTCCCTCCACTGCTTGACTGTGCTGTGCTTTCCTTGGTGACACCAGTACCACGACACAGTGGGCAGGAGTATTTGGACTTCTGCTCCTGGTGACTGGCCACAGATGCCACTTGCTTGACAGATGGCCTCTCCATCATAAGTCTACACAGGTCCCTCTGAGTTGCCCGTTGTTCCCGTCTTCAAGACTCCTTCCATTTCCCCAGGTTTCCCATCTGTGTTTGCCACTCATGGGCATACAGAAATCATTTTGCTATTCTCAGGCCACGCTGGGACCTGGTACACTCTGCAAGATTATACAGTGTTCCATCTGCCTTGATGTTCCCACATGGCTGTTTCCTTTCAGAGATCTTGCTGCTTTTTGGATTCCTCATTTGGGAAATGATCTCAGATCTTTTCTGCCCCTGTTCACTGTTCCTACAAACACATCTCCCTCTTGTTTCCTTTGGGCTTAGCCCTGGGGAGCTGGGTATGAGTCCCTGTCCCGGGGATCCAGCAGCATTCTGTGTTTTCATCACCTCCCCACAGATGTTTTCTGGTCCAGGAATTTAATTCTTTTCTAGCTATAGAGGTAGGATATGTTACTCAGATAAACTCATCTTGTTTGCTCCCAAATCAATTGTTACTGTGCTATGTTCTTCTTTTCCATAAGACTCCCCGGCTTTTAAAACCTGAAAACCAGAACAGACCCTTGTTTTATCACTTTATTCTGCAGTAGCATCTTTTGCCTGAGGCCGTGGGTCCAGAATGGCCAAGTTGAATAAACGGAGAATACTGTGAATGTGGGTTGGAGGGAAATGTCAGTGGATTCTTCAAAACTGTCCCTTCAGACCCTCATTTGACAGATGAAGGGACAGAGTCTCAGAGAAGTAATGGACTCGCCAAGGTCACATACAACAGAGACCAAACTCCAGATCTCTACTACTTTTGTGTTCTTTGATGTTATATATTGTTTTAATAGTTATTTGAAACACTTATGGAGTTTAGATTCTACAACCCAATACTTATTTCACCTCAGTTTCAAATACTTTGTAACTGTCATCATGAGGATCCCTTAGCAAATGAACCATTGTAGATGCTCAATTTTCTTAATAATTATGGGTTCAGGCCAAATATTCCTTTTTTGGGGGCAGGGAAGTGCTGCAGGGCATGTGGGATCTTAGTTCCCTGAACAGGGACTGAACCCATGTCCCCTGCATCCGAAGCTTGGAGTCCCAACCATCAGACCTCCAGGCAGGTCCCAAATATGCCCTTTTAAAATGTTTTTTCTTTCAGTAGAAACACGTTCTAAAATCTGTTATACTTCTTCCCCTTTGTAAAAGTGGGCGGGACTTGTTCCCCCTTGCATTCTCGTTGCCTACTTAGGTACCCCCTAGCAGAGGTGCTAAGTTGATTCTTTTCTTGAGGACCAAGGACACCATTTTGGAAGTTGGTTCCTAATACTATGCTATAATAAAGTAATGCCCATGGTCTTATTGGGTGAATGAAGTGTTTGTCCCCCATACCCTGTATCCAACCGTGCTTTGATTCCATACACCCTGGATCCAACTGTGCTTTGAGTTCTCTTGTTTTCTTTTTGTAATTTTTGTTTCCTCCTTCCCATTATGCTGGCAAGTGTCTCTGTTTTGCAGTCAATATTTCAGTGTGTTGTAAGTATCTCCCACAGCTCTCTTCCTAATATCTTTTGTCTATTCTGCCCTAGGCTTTGAAACTAGGTAAATAAGCTTGGTGATATTGTTTGTAAAGTGAGAGTAAATAGCCTCTGAGGGAGAGCCTCCCACACCTTCCTACGGGAAAGTTTGCGAGCTTCTTTTGCACAAGCCTTTGCTGACCCCTCTTTGCCTGCTTGAAGGCCTTTTTTCTTACATCCTGCTTCCTGTCTCGGCTAGATCCGTGAAGTTGCAGGATGTCTGCACAGTGAACAGGTGAGGATCAACTGCGTTTTCCCCCCCTTCATTTTCTTATTTCGTTGACTCAGAGATACTGTAAGAATGCTTTGCATATGATTATGCCATATCCTGAGAAGAGAGCCATTAGCTAGGTAGTTGCAAATAAAAATAAAAAAAAATCACCACCCCAGAAGCACAGAACACCTTTGGGCCATTTGATGCAGACGGTACCGCTGACCTTGGGGGCTTTCTGAGCCACAGATGTCAGTTTAAACAAAACTCCAAACCCAATTAAACTTTAGTTGGATAGGGTGCTAGTTTGAGAACTGGTTGGACGGCTTTTAAAACTTAATGATGACGCTCTTCACCAGAAGATAAACAGAAGTATAAATACTTGGTACACATATTTTTTTTAAAGCTAACCTTAAGCTGGTCTTAGTTTTATCATTTTGTTGGAAAATGGAGAGCAATTTCCTGCACGCAGATTAGTTACAATGTTTGCAAGTTTTCATCTCATAGTTGTTACATTGTAAACTTGAGGTGAAACTTTTTTTTTTCCTCAAGAGGGAAGATTGTTTATTTACTAGTATTATGATTGAAATACTTGAATGATATGTATTAGTGAATTCCCTTTAGTAAGAGCGGACACTATGAGCAGACACTATGTCTGTGAAGCTGTGTTGTTTTTTTTTTCCAGACCCTTCTCCATGCCTCCCTATCCCATTCCTCTTTTCTTTTTCTTTCTCACATTCTTTCTTTCTCTCTCTCTCCCTCTTTCAGTACGACTAGTTCTTAGTTCCCCATCACCATATGTTTGAATATTTAAGTAAAACATAATCAGCCTTTTCATCATTGACTTGGCCCATAGAAGAAATTGAAATTTTTTTCATCCATGATTACTTTTGGGATCATTTAAGAAAACACTGAATGGTTAGCTTGAGTCAAGTATAGAGTGCAGGGTGGTAGTCTGTCTAGGATGGGTACAGAGAATGGAGGAAGATAGCCTGAGAGGTCGCAGTGGTCAGCCCACGGCCGTGGGAGAGTTTAGGTTTGATTCTGATGGTTTTGGGATGCATTGTAAGAAGGGGAGTGTCACAATACTGTGAGTGTTTAGAAAGCCTGTCCTGGCAGCAATGCCAGCATGGCCTGGTGGTAAGCACAAGTTGGGAGGTTAAAGCTTTAATCCAGAAAGAAATGAAGAATGTCTGAATTAAGGCAGGGCAGTGTTGCTGCAGCTCAGGGCACAAATGAAACAGCAGGGCATATTCAGGTGGTGAATTCAGAATTTGGTGGTGTTGAGAGTAAGCCATTTAGATGAATCATATGAAATGTTCTTTTTATAGGTAAAAAATTATGAGATCAGTACTTTTTCATATGATGCAATTTAATCTTTGCTGCAGGTTAGAGAATATTATGCAGTAAGATTGACTGTGATGGAAAGGAAAGAATCTGGACTATGGCTGGAAGAGGTTATATAAGGGTTTTCTTCGAAAGGATGTTTATATGCTGAGGGGAGAGTGAAGCTATAAGAAGAAATGGATTTAATGTTGTTGTTGTTGTTTCTTGTATTGCTTTATTTATTTATTAAGTTTATTTTATTTTTTTTTTTAAGTTTATTTTTAATTGGAAGATAACTGCTTTACATTGTTGTGTTGATTTTTTCCCTGCATCGACATGGATCAACCGCAGGTATACAGATGTGCCCTCTCTCTTGGACCTCCCTCCCACCTCCCACCCCTTGACACCCCTCTAAGTTGTCACAGAGCGCAGGATTGAGCTCTCTGCATCACACAGCAAATTCCCACTGGCTACCTAGTTTACATATGATAATGTATATGTTTCATTACAAATCGAGAGTTGCTTTATTTATTTTAAAAACATATTTACTTATTTGGCTGCGTCGGGTCTTAGTTGCAGTATGCAGAATCTTTAGTTGTGGCACGTGGGATCTAGTTCCCTGACCAGGAATTGAACCTGGGCCCACTGCCTTGGGAACTTGGAGTCTTAGCCCCTGGACCATGAGGAGAAGTTCCCAAATGTTTTATTTTTTGACCACAGTTTGCAACATACGGGATCTTAGTTCCCCAACCAGGGACTGAATCTTTGCCCTCTGCAGTGGAAGCACAGAGTTTACCACTCGACCACCAGGGAAGTCCAGTATTATCATTGTTTTATTTAAATTTTTGTCAAAATAATAGGGGGATATAGTTTAAAAAGTTATATAGTACTACTTGATTTTTTTTTTTAGTTACAACAGTTCCATACCTCCCATTTCTACTCCCCATAGAAGATTACTCTTCAGCCTTTTAGCTACTCATCTTACATGTATCTTTTTTTTTTTTCTCATTTATTTTAATTAGTTGGAGGCTAGTTACTTTACAATATTGTAGTGGTTTTTGCCATACATTGACATGAATCAGCCATGGATTTACATGTGTTCTCCATCCTGAACCCTCCTCCCACCTCCCTCCCCATCCCATCCCTCTGGGTCATTCCAGTGCACCAGCCCTGAGCACTTGTCTCATGCATCCAACCTGGACTGGTGATCTGTTTCACCATTGATAATACACATATTTCGATGCTGTTCTCTCAGATCATCCCACCCTCGCCTTCTCCCATAGAGTCTTAAAAGTCTGTTCTATACATCTGTGTCTCTTTTTCTGTCTTGCATATAGGGTTATCGTTACCATCTTTTTAAATTCCATATATATGTGTTAGTATACTGTATTGGTATTTATCTTTCTGGCTTACTTCACTCTGTATAATGGGCTCCAGTTTCATCCACCTCATTAGAACTGATTCAAATGTATTCTTTTTAATGGCTGAGTAATATTCCATTGTGTATATATACCACAGCTTTCTTATCCATTCGTCTGCTGATGGGCATCTAGGTTACTTCCATGTCCTGGCTATTATAAATAGTGCCGTGATGAACACTGGGGTGCACGTGTCTCTTTCAGATCTGGTTTCCTCGGTGTGTATGCCCAGGAGTGGGATTGCTGGGTCATATGGCAGTTCTATTTCCAGTTTTTTAAGGAATCTCCACACTGTTCTCCATAGTGGCTGTACAAGTTTGCATTCCCACCAACAGTGTAAGAGGGTTCCCTTTTCTCCACACCCTCTCCAGCATTTATTGTTTGTAGACTTTTGGATAGCAGCCATTCTGACTGGCGTGTAATGGTACCTCATTGTGGTTTTGATTTGCATTTCTCTGATAATGAGTGATGTTGAGCATCTTTTCATGTGTTTGTTAGCCATCTGTATGTCTTCTTTGGAGAAATGTCTGTTTAGATCTTTGGCCCATTTTTTGATTGGGTCATTTACTTTCCTGGAATTGAGCTGCAGGAGTTGCTTGTATATTTTTGAGATTAATCCTTTGTCTGTTTCTTCGTTTGCTATTATTTTCTCCTATTCTGAAGGCTGTCTTTTCACCTTGCTTATAGTTTTCTTTGTTGTGCAAAAGCTTTTAAGTTTCATTAGGTCCCATTTGTTTATTTTTGCTTTTATTTCCAATATTCTGGGAGGTGTGTCATAGAGGATCTTGCTGTGATTTATGTCGGAGAGTGTTTTGCCTATGTTCTCCTCTAGGAGTTTTTTTTTTTTTTTCCTCTAGGAATTTTATAGTTTCTGTTCTTACATTTAGATCTTTAATCCATTTTGAGTTTATTTTTGCGTATGGTGTTAGAAGGTGTTCTAGTTTCATTCTTTTACAAGTGGTTGACCAGTTTTCCCAGCACCACTTGTTAAAGAGGTTGTCTTTGTTCCATTGTATATCCTTGCCTCCTTTGTTGAAGATAAGGTGTCCATAGGTACATGGATTTATCTCTGGGCTTTCTATTTTGTTCCATTGATCTATATTTCTGTCTTTGTGCCAGTACCATACTGTCTTGGTGACTGTGGCTTTGTAGTAGAGCCTGAAGTCGGGTAGGTTGATTCCTCCAGTTCCGTTCTTTCTCAAGATTGCTTGGCTATTTGAGGTTTTTTGTATTTCCATACAAATTGTGAAATTTGTTCTAGTTCTATTATTTGTTTTAGTTCTGTGAAGAATACCATAGCTTGGTAGCTTGATAGGGATTGCATTGAATCTATAGATTGCTTTGGGTAGAATAGCCATTTTGATAATATTGATTCTTCCAATCCATGAACACGGTATGTTTCTCCATCTGTTTGTGTCCTCTTTGATTTCTTTCATCAGTGTTTTATAGTTTTCTATGTATAGGTCTTTTGTTTCTTTAGGTAGATATACTCCTAAGTATTTTATTCTTTTTGTTGCAATGGTGAATGGTATTGTTTCCTTAATTTCTCTTTCTGTTTTCTCATTGTTAGTGTATGGGAATGCAAGGGATTTCTGTGTGTTAATTTTATATCCTTCAACTTTACTATATTCATTGATTAGCTCTAGTAATTTTCTGGTAGAGTCTTTAGGGTTTTCTATGTAGAGGATCATGTCATCTGCAAACAGTGAGAATTTTACTTCTTCTTTTCCTATCTGGATTCCTTTTATTTCTTTTTCTGCTCTGATTGCTGTGGCCAAAACTTCCAAAACTATGTTGAATAGTAGTGGTGAGAGTGGGCACCCTTGTCTTGTTCCTGATTTTATGGGAAATGCTTTCAATTTTTCACCATTGAGGGTAATGCTTGCTGTGGGTTTGTCATATATAGCTTTTATTATGTTGAGGTATGTTCCTTTACATGTATCTTTATATTTCTAAATAATATTTTAATGCTGCTTTTTCTGATTTTTTATATTAGCATCTGTTGATTTTCTTTATGAAATATAACAATTTAGTGCTTTTTCTACCATTTATCATCATTCCATGGCACATACGTTTTCCTATCTTCTCAACATAATCATAATTTTTGGTGTTTGCAATGTATTATTTAGGAAGATATCATAGCTAACATTTTCTTTATTGAGTAACTACTTTTTCCTAGAATTGATGATTGCAGAGTTTTTTTTGCTTCCCCTAGTTATTTAGTGTTTTGTGTAAACTTCACTAATTTCTTGCTGTGCTCTTTGATACATCGTATAATCTTTCATGTTCTTTCTTTGAGACTTTTTGGAGTTGATTTCCTGGTAAGATCTGGATTAATTGCTTTCTGGGCTACTATTATTCTTACCTGTGGCCATGGTATTTGCCTTCATCATCTGTGATTGAGCCCCATATCTTCCGGTTTCTTGACTTCCTATCTACCAAGAAAGGATACATGGGAGGTACTTTTTTTTTTTTTTTTTTAAATCTCACTTGCGAAAGTTTCTGTGTTTTACCTTCACTTAACAGTTTGGTCACAGAATGCTAGGTCAAAAGTTATTTTACTCAGAATTTTGGAAGTGCTATTCCATCTTCTAATGTTAATCTGTGGTTGTCGGTCAGAGCTTCAATGATGTTTTCCTTTCTGTTCCCTTCTAGTGACCTTTTCTCCTCTCTCCGAAAGCCTTTTACTCCAGGTTTCCGGCAGTTTCACAATGGCATGATGTGGTTCCTTTACCACTGGTTTATGGTGGGCCCTTGCAGCCCTTTCATTCTAATAATCCAAATCCCTCAGTTCTGGGAAATTTCCTTTTGTTACTTATAAGTCTTCACCTCTGTTTTCTCAGTCCTCTCTGGAACTCCTCTTATTTGGATGTTGGTTCTCTGGAGTGATTCTCTTATTTTTATTTATTTCTCTACTACTTGCTTCCTTGTTGTCGCCTCTTTGTTCGGGAGAATTTTCTTAGTTTTTGTTTCTTCTTTTTGTATTGATACATTCATTCTGCTGGCTTATTTTATTCTTAACCCTTTCTGTTCTCTGCTCTGGTGTGATAGTTATTTAGCTGTATGAAGGGGAGTTCTAGGGAGGCTGTCTTCCCTTGCACCCTCACTTTTGGAGATTATTGCCTCTAACCCCTGGGGCTTCCCCGATGGCTCAATGGTTGAAGAACCAGCCTGCACTGCAGGAGCTGCAGGAGTGGTGGGTTCGATCCCTGGGTCAGGAAGATCCCCTGGAGGAGGGCATGGCAACCCACTCCAATTCTTGCCTCGACAATCCCATGGACAGAGGAGCCTGACAGACTGTAGTTCATAGGGTTACAAAGAGCCTGACAGGACTGAAATGAGTTAGCACACACACTCACCTCCAATTTCTAAATCTTTCTGAGGTTATAGTTTGACTTGTTTTGCTTCTAGGCTTTCATTTTTGTAAAGCGAGTTTACATTTCACAGAGGATTTTTTATAAAATAAAATAACATTTACAAAATATTCTCATGTCTGCTTATCAATGTTTAGTATTGTTTTTAATGTGTGCCTTTATTTATTTATTTGCAACTTACTATATGTGTTACAGTAGTAAGACACCAGAATAAATAATAGTCTAACAAAACACATTTTGAGGTTCTTATTGGCTGTTAAGTCATGTCCAAAGTAAACTTCCTTTAATATATTTGCTCCCAATTAGAGGAGTATTTATTTAAAGCAGTGTCTTCTTATATTTGAAACTTGTCTAACATAATTTTTTTTTTTACTCTTTTTTAAAAAATTGAAGTATCATTAATTTATAATGTTATGTTAGTTTCGTATACAGCAAAGTGAGTGTTATACATATACATATATATATATATTTATATTCTTTTTCATTATAGTTTATTACAAGCCTAGCAGGCTATAGTACATAGGGTCACAAAGAATCGAACATGACTGAAGTGACTTATCACACTTTATTACATGATATTGGACATGATTCCCTGTGCTATACAATAGGACCTTGTTGTTTATCTGCTTTATACACAGTACTTTGTATCTGCTAATACCAAACTCCTAGTTTATCTCTCTCACCCTTTCCCCTTTGGTAATCCTAAGTTTGTCTTCTACATCTGTGGGTCAATGTCTATCTTGTATTTAAGTTCATTTCTATCATTTTTTTAGATTCCACATACAAGCAATACAATCTTTCTTTGTCTGGCTTATTTAGTATGATAATCTATAGATCCATGCAAGTTGCTGCAAATGACATTATTTCATTATTGCTCATGACTGAGTAATATTCCATTTCACACACACACACACACACACATATACATCAAATCTTCATTATCCATTTATCTGTCAATGGACATTTAGCTTACTTCCGTATCTTGGCTACTGTAAATAGTGCTGCTGTGAACACTGGGGTCATGTATCTTTTGAATTGGACCTTTTTCTGGATATATACCCAGGAGTGGGATTACTGGATCATATGGTAACTCTAATTTTAGTTTTTAAAGGGACTTCTGTACTCTTCTCCATAGTAGCTGTACCAATTGCATTCTTACCAACAGTGTAGGATGGTTTCCCTTTCTCCACACCTTCACTAGCATTTATTATTTGTAGACTTTTTGATAATGGCCATTCTGACTGGTATGAGGTGATACCTTGTTGTGGTTTTGATTTGTGTTTCTGTAATAACTAGCACATGAACATCTTTTCTTATGCCTGTTGGCCATCTGTATATCTTCTTTGGAGAAATGTCTATGTAGATATTCTGTCTATTTTTTGTTTGTTTGTTTGTTTGTTATTGAGTTGTATGAGCTGTTTGTATGTTTTAGAAATTAATCTGCTGTTGGTAGCATTGTTTGCAAATATCTTCTCCCGTTCTGTAGGTTGTCCTTTCATTTGTGGGTTCCTTTGCTGTGCAAAAGCTTATAAGTTTGATTTGGTCCCATTTGTATATTTTTGCTTTTATTTCTAGTGCCTTCAGAGACTCGATGACCTAGGAGAACATTGCTACCATTTATGTCAGAAAATGTTTTGAGTATGTTTTATTCTAGGAGTTTGATGGTGTTTGGTCTTATATTTAAGTCTTTAAGCCATTTCGAGTTTATTTTTGTGTGTGGTGTGAGGGTATATTCTAATTTCATTGATTTACGTGTGGCTGGCCAGGTTTCCCAACACCACTTGCTGAAGAGCTTATCTTTTCTCCATTGTATATTCTTGCCTCCTTTATAAAAGTTTAATTGACTATAGGTCTGTGGCTTTATTTCCGAACTTTCTGTTCTGTTCTATTGGTCCCCATGACTGTTTTTGTGCCAGTGCCATGCTGTTTTGATTGCTGTAGTGTTGTAGTGCTGTCTGAAGTCTGGGAGGGTTCTTTTCCAGATTTGTTCTTTTTCCTCAGGATCAATTCTGGATCTTTTATTATTCCATATAAATTTTAGGATTACTTATTCTAGTTCTGTGAAAAAATGTCATGGGTAATTTGATAGAGATTGCATTAAATCTGTAGATTGCTTTGGATAGTATGGCCATTTTAGCTGTTAATTCTTCTAGTCCAAGACCACAGGATATCCTTCTATTTCTTTGACTCATCTTCAGTTTCCTTTATCAATGTTCACCTCCTTGGTCAAGTTTATTCTGAAGTACTTTTTTTTGGATGCTATTTTAAAAGTATTTTTTTTTAAAAAAACTTTCTTTCTAATATTTCATTTTGTCAGTGTAAAGAAATGCAGAAGATATCTGTCTGTCAGTTTCCTGCTACCTCACTGAATTCATTTATCAGTTCTGCTAGTTTTTGTGTGGAGTCTTTAGGATTCTTTTTCTCTATAGTATCATATCACTGGCATATAATGACAGTGTCACTTTGTCCCTTCCAATTTGGATACCTTTTATTTCTTTCTTTCTTGTCTGATAGCTGTGGCTAGGAATTCTGGAACTGTGTTGAATAGTAGAGGTGAGAACTAATATCCTTGTCTTTTTCCAGATTTTAGCACGAAGACTTTCAACTTTTCACTGTTGAGTATTATATTGGCTGTGGATTTGTCATAAATGACTTTATTAGGTTGAGATATCTTCCCTCAATACCTACTTTGATAAGATTTCTTTTTTTCATGAATGGATGTTGAATTTAATCAGATTCTTTCTCTGCATCTGTTGAGATACTCATGTAGTTTTTGTCTTTTCTTTTGTTGATGTGGTGTATCTCATTGATTAATTTGCATATGTTGAGCCATGCTTGTGAGCTTGGAATGAATCCAACTTGATTGTGGTGTATGATCTTTTTTTAATGTGTTGTTGGATTCTATTCGCTAATATTTTGTTGAGAACTTTTGCATGTATATTCATCAAAAATATCAGCCTATAATTTTCTTTTTTAATGGTGTCTTTGTCTGGTTTTGGTATCAGGGTGATGGTGGCTTCCTGGAATAACTTTGGGAGCATCCCCTCCTCCTCAGTCTTTTGGAAGAGTTTGAGAATTGGTATATGTTCTTCCTTTATGTTTGATAGAATTCCCCAGTGAAGTCATCCAGTCCTGGATTGTTGTTTTTAGAGAATTATTTTTTAAATTAGATTTTTGAATTCAGTTCTAATAATTGTTGTATTCAAATTATATATTTCTTCTTGATTCAGTTTTGGTGGGCTGTTTATTTTCAGAAATTTGTCCACTTCTTCTAGGTTGTTCAGTTTGTTGACACTTAATTGTTCATAGTATTCTCTTACGTTTTTTTTTTTCCCTGTGGTATTGAATGTTATTTCTCTCAAATTTCTTATTTTGCTTATTTGGGTCCTCTCTCTTTTCTTCTTGGTGAGCCTGACCAGAGGTTTGTTGGTTTTGTTTACCATTTCAAAAAAAAAAAAAAAGAGATTTTGGTTTTATTGATTTTTCTATCTCTATTTTATTCATTTTCTCTCTGATCCTTATTATTTCCTTCCTTCTGCTCACTTGAGATTTTTGTTGTTTTTTTCCTAGCTCTTTTAGATGGTAGAAGTTAGGTTGTTATTTGAAATTTTTCTGGTTTAAGGAAGTCTTTATTGCTATGAACTTCCCTCTGGGGACTGCTTTTGCTACCTCCTATAGATTTTTATATGATTTTATTTTAGAAATTTTTTTTTTATTGAAAAGATAGTAAAAGCATAACTTTAAGAATATATTTGGAAGTTGGAACTGACAGAATCATTAGAGAATAAAGCAGTTCAGGGATAAGTAATTTTTCTCTTGGTTTGTCTAGTCTCATAAATTTAAGCAAAAATATATAGTGGGTACGTGGACAAAATTTAAATTAGTTTAAATAATAGCACTCTTGAAAGTATGAGTAAGTCAGGTATTTGAGTTATTAAAAATCTTTGTTTTCTAATTTATAGAGAATGAGACTAGATTTTATAGTTGATTATAATCTACTAATGCTAATCTGGAGATTATACTTTCCCATTTATCAGCTTGTTCCTTAAATAATTTCTAAATTTATATTAAGTGTGTGATTTCATTATGCTGTGGATGGGTTTGGAAACTGTGAGTTAAGTTATTTTGGCTGCTCTTTGGATGTGTCACTTACACCCTTCACTACCCCCCACCCCCACCCCTGGCCTCACTCCCCAGTTGTTTAAATCACTTGCATGTCTGGTGTAGTGGGCTTGGAGATTTTGACATAAAGACTGGAAAAATAATAATCATGACCAATGCCACCCTTGAATTTTGATACTGTAAAGATGAATGTTAGTTGCTCAGTCATGTCCAACTCTTTGTGACCCCATGGACTGTAGCCTGCCAGGCTTCTCTGTTCATGGGATTCCCAGGCAAGAATACTGGTGTGGGTTGCCATTTCCTTCTCCAGAGGATCCCGACCCAGGGATTGAACCCAGGTCTCCTGCATTTCAGGCAGATTCTTTACCATCTGAGCCACCTGGGAAGTCCTTAAATATGAATATTTATAATGAAACAAATTGACAAAATTTTTATCTAAATAGAGAAACTGAATGGTACCCAGAAAAGCAAAGACTAAAGAAGAAAAAAATACTCTTATGTATAAAATGGATAGTTTCTCATAGTTTCTCAAATAATTCCTCTAGTTTCTGTTTAACTTTCTGCATTTTAAGCTATTTTCAGCAGTTTAAAAATAAAACCTTGTGTTTTAATTTCTATTAATATTCTACTACTTTGCTACCTTGTGATTAATTTGAATTATGATATCTTGAATTTTTAGCATATGAACCCCCAACCAGGATTACTGTTTTCTTCCAGAACTACCCTTGTGTCAATTTGAAATAACTGTCCTTTTCTTTGAACTTTTGGCTTTGTCTATAATATAGGCATATCATATCCCTGTTCTAGATTTTTATTTTTCCAACAGCTCCTCCCAGTCTTATTCAGCATGACTCAGCATCATGCAGGGGCCCAAAATACTTTGAATAGATATCAACAAAAGATAATAAAATGACTGTAGATTCCCAGAAAATGTAAAAATAAACATTAATCTGATACTACGACTACCCAGTACCTGTCATCACTCAATATTTTATTTGTGAGTATTCATAAGGGACTTTCCGGCAAAGTCTTTATTTTTTTTTAATTAAAAAATTTATGTATTTATTTTTGGTCGCTCTGGGTCTTTATTGCCGCATGAAGGCTTTCTCTAGTTGTGGTGAGCAGGGGCTACTCTTCGTTACGGTGGGAAGGCTTCTCATTGCGGTGGCTCCTTTCCTTGTGGAGCACAGGCTGGGAGTGCTAGGCCTCAGTAGTTGTGGCACGTGGGCTCAGTAGTTGTGACTCAAGGGCTTTAGAGCACAGGCTCCACGGCATGTTATTCCAGTCTAGAGATGGAACCCTTGTCCCCTGCATTGGCAGGTGGATTCTTAACTGGATCAACAGGGAAGTCCCTTCCACAAAGTCTTAACCGTGGCTCTTAATTTCAGTTCGTTGTTATTTTCTTTTAATATGTAAAGTTGGAATGTTAATAGTCATTATCACATGGATTTGTTGAATAATGTTTGTCAAGTGTTCACTGATGCTTGGACCACCATAAGTGCTAAGTCATTCTTAGCTTTCGCGGTATATTCTTTTGCCTGTCTCTTTTTAAATATCTAGCTTTTGGATGTGGGTTAGATATTTTGAGAACAATCAAATGTCATCTAAAGCAATGTCTTTCAAATACAATGGGTGAACACTTTTGGAGTAAAGCCTTTTTGGGTCAAAAATCCAGGTATGGCAATGGAAAAGAAAGACAATTTTTCTTTTGTAGAAGGCAGTGTCTCTGAATGCAGTTCCATAAGATATTCCAAAAATTACAGAATTAAGTAGGGAACTTCCAAAATGGACTCCTTTAAAGTAGTTGGCAGCATTGAGACTGCAAAGAATGAGATGTTGCCCAGGATTAATACAAACATGAAATGTCTTTGAATGAGTACTATATACACATCATTCCCTTATCTCATAGAAGGGACAGGCTTCAAATTCCCACACAATTTTGCAAGCCACATGGTGCTATGATCCCTTGTGATGTGGGTAGATGAAGTCAAGGATGCTAATGTGTGAACATGGATGAGTTTGATTTAAGATGATTACCCTATCTAGTGGGAGAATGAAATAGCTTTGGTAGGAGGTGGTTAAGTTGGTTGTAGGTTATAACAGCTAGGAGGCCAATGTGGAAATTCCAGAAATATTTAGGCAGCAACTTAAGGATTTGGTATTGAGCTGGATTTCGGAGATGAGGGAGAGGGGAAATGTCAAAAGATGGTTCCTCCTTTCTGGCATTTGTACATTGCCACTCTGGAAAACAACTAGCTGCTTCTCCTTCTTTTTTAAAAAATATTTGTTTATTTGGCTTTGTTGGGTCTTAGTGGCAGCAGGAAGAATCTTGAATCTTTGTTGCTGCATGCATGATCTTTAGTTGTGGCATGAGAACTCTTAGTTGTGGCATGTGGGGTCTAGTTTCCTGACCAGGGATTGAATCCAGGCCCCATGCTTTGGGAGCACAGAGTCTTAGCCACTGGACCACCAGGGTAGTCCCACACAACCAAGTTCTTGAAATCTATAAAGAGCTAGAGATGGATGATTCTAAAACCACATTCTGATCAGATAGAATGGCATAAATGCAAAATAGAAGTTCAGGTAATGTGTTGTGGGAGCAATGAATTCTGAGTGAGCATTCAAGGAGGAGAGACACTTCAGTAAAAAATCATTTTCAAAAGGTTTAGGTTTGGCAACTTTCCAACTGAAAAAAGAAGAAAAACAAAAAACAAAACAAAAAAACCCTCCTCCTCTCGCAAACCCCTTGAATGCCTTGTTTATCTACCTATGGCACCTGGAGAGAATCCCTGCAACAGCGTATTCAGAAAGAAAATTCCTGACAGAGGGACAAATGTGAGTAAGGGTACTGAGCCAAGAAAGGACCCAATGTATTTGGGAAACTATACCAGTATGAATGATTTGAAACAATCTATAAAGAAAAATAACACGTTTACAGTCATACCTCAGTGATATTGTGGGTTCATTCCAGACCATTGCAATAAAGTGAGTCACACGAATTTTTGAGTTTCCTATTGTGTATAAAAGTTATATTTACACTATAATGTAATCCGTTAAGTGTGCAGTGGTATTATGTCTGAAAAATGTACATACCTTAATTAAAAAATACTTTAATGCTAAAAATCATCTGAGGCTTCATGGAGTTATAATCTTTTTGCAATAGTAACATCAAGGATCCCATTTCACAGATCACCATAACAAATATAATAATGAAAAAAAGATGGAGATATTGCAAGAATTACCAAAATATGGTACAGAGACCCCAAGTAAGCCAGTGCTGTTGGAAAAATGACACCAGCAGACTTGCTGTATGTGGGGTTGCCACAAACCTTCAGTTTGTAGAAAACACATTATATACAAAGTACAATAAAGCAAAGTGCAGTAAAACAAGGCACTCCTGTATTGGTGTGCTTCATGAATTGAAAATTATTTCATAGATTGCTTATCAATATGTAGATTTTTCCACAGGTTCAATTTTATAAAACAATATTTTGATTAATAAAGTTTAAAGCAGAAGGTCAAAGTAGAGTGGTTGCTTAAATTCTTAAACTCCCAGTGAAGGTAATTTTGAGAGGAGATACCAATTTATCTTGTTTTACAGACAATATGGTATGTAGTGAGGTGATAACATCAGTTCAAGCCATGTAACTCTACATAAGGAGATAAGTTTGATTTCTTTTGTTGATATATACCAACTCTTAAAAGTATTTGTTTTGTCAGAAATTCCAGAGTGGAAAATTCATTCCTCTGGTCCTCTTTAGAAATACATTTTTCCTCACAAAGTGGTTGTTTCTTGTTATTTATCAGTCATTTACATCAGGGGTCACCAAACTTCTCTGTAAAGTAAATAGTAGATAGTAAATAGTTTAAGCTTTGTGGGCCAAGAGGTGAAATCAAGAATAATGTGTAGGTACTTATATAATAAGAGAATACAAATTTCCAAAAATATCAATGAAATTAAAATTTTCTTTTTAATGGACATTGAAATTTGAATTTCATGTGATTTTTTACGTATCACAAAATGTCATTTTTCTTTTGCTTTTTAAAAGTCGTTAAAAAATGTAAAAACCATTCTTAGCTCATGGACCAAACAAAAACAGGTGACTGGCCAGATTTGGTAGGCCATCTTTTGCCAAATCTTGATTTATATTGTATTATGAAAGACTGTCATTTTATGTGATCAGATTTTCCTCTTTTAAACAAAAGAGAGATGGAGGGGACCTTGGCCACTGTTACTTAAAAGTATGAGTTGGTGAGGCTTGCAGTTGGGGGCATTCTTGGTTTGATTAGTCTTGGCTTTTTGTTTTTAGAAAAGCCCTGGATAAATAAGATGTCTGAAAAAGTCGTCCTTTTGCCTTCACTTTAGAAATGTATATGAAGGTAAATGATTATTGAAACTCATGACATTTTTGAGAATAGATCTATGCTTCCACTCTAAAATTTGGATCTTGGTCTTACAAAGCTATAATCATTGGGTGACATAGAGTTTATTTTTCTTTGAAATATAAATTATATGATGATTAATTACCAAGACTTAGAAGTTGGTTAATCAAGGGTTACTCTTAATCATCAGTTCTCTTATTCACGTTATCAAGTTGAAACCTTTTTACTTTGTTAGTTATGCCAGTTGCTTCAGACATGATGTACATGATATTAACATAGATAAAATTTTGAGAAAACAGTGTCATTTGTTCTGCCTTTGACTGTTTGAAAAGTTACAGAATTTCCATGATGAAATTTAATGCAGAGATTTATTCTGTGAGGAGTCAGATTCCCAAATCAGCACTTAAATTGAAAATAATGAACAGTCATAACTACCCCTGAGCCTCTTAAAGGGCAAGAGGCCAGATAAGACAGCTACACAGGCTTCCCAGGTGGTGCAGTGGTAAAAAATCTGCCTGCAAATGCAGGAGACGAAAGAGATGCAGGTTCGATCCTTGGATTGGGAAGTTCCCCTGGAGAAGGAAACGGCAGCCCACTCCAGTATTCTTGCCTGGAGAATTCCATAGACAGAGGATCCTGGTGAGCTAGAGTCCATGGAGTCAAAAAGAGTCAGACACGACTGAATGACTAATCACACAGTACACACTGCAGGACAAGCTACACAGTCTCCAAGTAAGCCCAGGGGAGCTAGGCTGAGCCCAAGATGACATGGCTGGCCAATGTTTTGGGGTGGTACATCTGCTTAAAACTGAAATCACACTCCTTAGGTGAGATGTTCATACTCTGAGGCTGCATCGGGAACTGAGGCAGCAGTTGAGTCAAGCTTGTCATCTTAAGCACATGCAAGAGCCTTGATTTAAAATAGATGATTCTTTTTCTTCCTTCTACTCCCAACATGTATAGTTAAATCTCTTGGGGCCAAATGAACATGTCATTACAAAGCAGTTTACAAATGAAACGAGTTCTAAATTTAAATCTGTTTTTCGATGAGCCCATCTATATTATATTTCTGCTTAGCCAAGAGCAGTGATTTCTAGCATACCAGAGAGTCCTGGGATCCTGTGGAGGTGGGCGGGAGGAATGAGTGGAGGGGGCATTGGCCCCCCTCCCCCCCCAGCACTCTCCATCAGCCCTTACCCAAGTGCAACATTCCCTTTTTTTTTCTTAACTTTATTTTAAATTTATTTAAATTTATTTTTGGCTGCACTGGGTGTTTGTTGCTTTGCACAGGCTTTCTCTAGTTGCAGCGAGCAGGGGCTGCTCGCCTGTTGCTGAGCATGGACTCTAGGGCTGCAGTAGGTGTGGCTCACCAGCTCTAGAGCACAGGCTCAATAGTTGCGGCACACGGGCTTCGTCGCCCCATGGCACGTGAATCTCCCAGGACCAGGAATCGAACCTGTGTCCCCTGCACTGGCAGGTGGCTTCTTAACCACTGGGCCACCAGGGAAGTCCCAACATTCCCTTTTTAAAGAATACTTTTATTAGTGTTTGGCCATGCTGGGTCTTCGTTGCGGCACACAGGCCTTCTCTAGTTGTGACATGTGAGGGCTACTCTCCGATTGTGGTAGGTAGGCTTCTCATTGCGATGGTGTCTCTTGTCGCTGAGTACGGGCTCTAGGGCGCTCGGGCTTCAGTAGCTGCGGCACAAGGGCTCCGTGGATGTGGTTCCCAGGCTTTAGAGCGCACCTCAGTACTTGCGGTGCACAGACTTGGTTGCTGCGTGGCATGTGGGATCTTCCCAGACCAGGGATCACGCTCATGGCTCCTGTATTGCTAGGTGGATTCTTTACCACTGAGCCACCAGGGAAGCCCCCGGCATTCCCTTCTGATCTGCTTTTTTGCTGGACCTTCAAGCATGAATTTGTTTGACAAAAAAAGATCCTGCTTTTTTTTTTATTTTTTAAATTTTTGGCAGTGCCAGGTCTTCGTTAATGGGTGCCAGCTTCTCATTGCAGTGGCTTCTCTTGCTGTGGAGCACGGGCTCCAGGCTTTAGTAGTTGCAGCACGTGAGGCTCCCGGGCTCCAAAGCATGGGCTTGGTGGTTGTGGCACATGGGCTTAGTTGTTCCACGGCATGTGGGATCTTCCCGGATCAGGGATTGAACCCATCTCTCCTGCGGTGGCAGAAGGATTCTTTACCACTGAGCTACCAGGGAAGCCCAAGATCCTGCTTTGTAAAAAGTTGAAAGTTGATTTAAAGTTTATTTCCACATGTCTAAATTCTCCAGGGCCTATCACCACTGGGCCTAGCAGTTTTCCTGCTTCTCCCAGGCAGTTGCTCTCTTGTCATATGGCCTGTGGGATGCCTTATCTGGGCAGAGGCTCCCTTAGGAGAGAAGGGAGAGGAAACAAAGATACCCCCAAACTCATTTAATCTCGATCTGCTAAAACCCACCTCTGCCTCCAGCCTTGTCATTTTCTGCTCATGTCCTCTGAGGGAGTAGGTGGAGGGGGGCACTTACCCAGCTTCCTTCCTGGTGGCAGCCACCGCAGCTCAGGGCTCTCAGAGCTCTCAAGTTATACTCTGCTGGCTCCAGGACTGTGTTTATGACTTTTGTGGGCCCAAGGCACTTTTGCCTTTGGAGTCCCTTGTACTGTAAAAAAATATTTGAAGATTACATTATTTGACTCTGTTGGTATAAAAAAGAAATAGAATTCAGGCTGGATACATTATTACATGTTCATCCTTGTATTTATCATTTTCATCTGATTGTAAAAGAAATTAGAATGAAAACATTTTTGTAGGTCTTCAAAATATCACAGGCCCCGGGCACTGTATCTGCTGAGTCCACTGGACATGTTAGCCCTAGTTAGAGCAAGGGGATTAGGTTGGGGAGAAGGACTCTTTTTCATCCCTTAGAAAGACGTGTTAAGTTAATTAATTCTTTTACTCTTTACTTATAACACCCATTCTCCCCAATCATATACCTACTATGAATCAGACATGAGTTCTGTTGGATTGAACCAAGAGACAGATTTGAGAGACAGAAGTGTCACTCCTGTCAGAAGACAAAGGCTTTCTTGTGGGATTCTGCTGATCATGCCTAGCTTTTTCATTCTCTGGATTTTTAATTTTTTCCCCACAAGTGACTCCATGCAGATGAGATTTTGGGAAGTCTGTTCATAAGACTTTGCCTGGCGTGTCCAAACATATCTGAATTCCATTTAGACTCAAGGTAGCCTCCCTATATTTCAAAAATTTGAGGGTTATTTTTTATTAATATTTTCCTTTGATCTGTGAGGATATCCTTAAGGAATGGAGAATGAGAATCTTTTTTTCACATTTTGATGTTGGTCTTCATTGTGGCACACAGGCCCTCTCTAGCTGGGGCACTCAGGGGCTTCTCTAGCTGCAGCACATGGGTTTCTCTTGTTGCACAGCGTGGACTCTATAGAGTGTGTGGGCTCAGTAGTTGTAGCATGTGACCTCTCTAGTTGGGTTTAGTTATTACTGCAGCGCATGGGATCTTAATTTCCCAACCAGGGATTGAATCTGCATCCCCTGCACTGGAAGACAGATGCTTAACCACTGGACCACCAGGACAGACCCAAGATTGAGAATTTAAAGAGAATATTCTTTTAAATCTTCTTATTTCCACTAACTGTGTCTTAAGTTAGGCCCTCATCAGCTTTCACATGAATCCTTTCAACATCTTCAGGGCCAACTGCCAGTTCTTACCCTCCCTGAAGTTTGTTTACCAGACACTTGTTATTATGTTATTTCTCACAAAAATTTGGCTGGATTCCTACTGATCACAGGATAGAGTCCAACTCCAAAACGTAGATAACCTAGAGGGTGCTTTGTGATCTAACCTTACTAGCCTCATACTTTTCTCTTGCAATCTAATGTCAGTCACCAGATATATCAGTCAGCTAATGCTGTGTAACAGCAGCTCTCCAAATCTAGTGGCTTATGACAGTATTATTATAGCTCTCACATCTCTTGGCTGGAGTTATTTGATCTAAGCTGAACTTGCATATGGGTCTATGAGTCCAGTTGTTCATGTATCAGTGGGTCGACTGGAGGCTTTAACTGGAGCAGCGGTGCTCCTGCATTTCCCCTTTGGGACCAACACGTAGAGCAGGCACATCCATGCATGTTTTCACCCTGAACCCATTGGTTTGACCAGGCATGCCTTTCTCACAGTGACAGCAGAAGCTCAAGAGAGTAAAATGCAGGACCTCTTGAGCTCTGGGCTTGGAATTGGCCCATCATTACTTGTGCCAAGTAGTGGCACAAGTGGTAAAGGTTCATTCTGAGCCATTGTGTCATGAGGAAGCCAGGCAAGTCTATTCTTGCTAAAACACTATTATGATACTTCTTGCTTCTTGATCCTGTGGCTCCTTTGGTCCTTCTCCCACTGATTCTGTGAGTCTTGCCGGTCTTCCAGTGCCTCTTATATGGCAAGAGCCTGTTTTTGATGCTTCTGACTGAGAATGTTGATTGAATCACTTGATGACTTGAGTAAGCTCCTTGTTTTCCTCAACAGATGAAGTTCCTTGCTCCTAAAATTCGCAGTGGGAGGAGGGAAAGTAAGAATGTAGATAACATGGTACAAGTTCTAACAACTTCATATAAACCAGATGAATAGAATGATTTTGCTTTTGAATTGAAATCTGGCTGTCAGGAAAGCCATTTTAGAGAATCAGGTGAGCACACAGCCAAAAGACTTATTCCCATCCCTTGAAAATGGACATGGGGGGTAGGAAGTGAAGGAGCCAGTGTGCACATATCCTCCATCCTCACCCTGCTTATCTTTAACAAGTGGCATGTGTGTGCCTGCCCGTTGGGGAAGAGAAAGGACCTAAAAATCTGCCCGAAGAGTATTTTTCCACACTAAATGCCCTTTGTATTTCCCAGACACATTTAGATCCTACCTTTCTCTCATGCCTATTTTAAGGAAACACTGCCTTCTATTCTAAAAATATTTAATCTGTCCCTTCCTTGCCCTAACTCCATGGTACAAATTTACTTTCTACTTCTCTTATGGCATATATTATTATTATTTACATACATACCAATACATTTGTCTGTCTAGGCTGTGAATACCTAAGTGATTGGAATCAAGTCTTACTTGTCTTTCTGTTTTTAGTAGGATGGATCAAATGAATGCTAAATGACTTGGAGGCAAGATTATTTATATTTTGTCTTTTTATCCCTTATATCACTCCACATAGTTCCTCAGACTTAAGAGTTAACTATAAATACATATTTGTCAAGTGTTGTAAATAAAAATATGCTTACTCTTGGAGACCTGAATTTTATTATTGAAGAATTTATGTTATTAAATCCTATGTGATATTAGAAGGCCTTAAGAATATGCTTACAGACACTGCTGAATCATTTCCACTCCTAGATCCATGTGAGAAAAGTTTGGAGGAGTTTGAATTTGCTATGGGGAATATATAACAGAAGTTGGATTATTGATTCTCCTTTATGGATGATATTAGTCATTCTTCATCTGAACTAAGGAAGACATATACATTGCCTAAAATTAAAACAGTTTGGGTATTACTTATAGATTTATGTTTCTCAGGGGACTTACAGAATTTCCAATTCCTTGGCTTTGCCTAGTAATAGGACAAAGAACCGTGTTCTTGGTGTATCCTGCTTCAAGTAAACTCTTTTTTTGTAGTTTTCAAATACTATAGCAATGGTGCTTAGCATGTGTCTTTTAAAGTTGCTGACACAGGTAATGAAATGTCAGATGATAATATTTCGTGATGTACAGGATAATCATGTGGGACAAAGAAAGGCGTATTAAGTATCACTCAGTATATATTGCTAATGCACATACTTTTTGTAAAGTATAGCACAAAATACTTAACTTTTTATTGGACTTCCTTAAGCAATATATATCTTTTAAAAGAGCTAAGAAAAATTATGTAATTATAGGTAATAGGAAAGAAAACATATTATTACCTAAATAAAGAATGGTAATTGCTTTGAGCTCTTGAAGTCATGGGTTCTCTAGAAACTGCCATGAAATATCTGAAGAGTTAGAATTTAACCTTTAGTGCCTTTTAAAGTTATTTCTTTGTAACAAATCACCTCAAAATTTAGCAGTTTAAAACAATGAATATGCATTGTTTCACATAGTTTCTGTGGGTCAGAAGCAGCTTAGCTAGATGACTGTGACTGGAGGTCATGGGATTGTGGTTAAGATCTTACACTGTGTGTGTGTGTATGTGTGTGTGTGTGTGTGTGTGCGTGCGCTAAGTCACTTCAGTTGTGTCAGAGTCTTTGCGACCCTATGGACTGTAACCCTCCAGGCTTCTCTGTCCATGGGATTCTCCAGGCAAGAATACTGGAGTGGATTGCCATACCCTCCTCCAGGGGATCTTCCCGACCCAGGGATTGAACCTGCGTCTCTTATGTCTCCTGCGTTGGCAGGCAGGTTCTTTACCACTCGTGCCACTTGGGAAGCCCCAAGACCTTGTTGGGGGCTGCTATTTGAAGACTTGATTGTTGGGGACTAAAGGATCTGGTTCCAGGATGCCTCAGTCACAAGACTGGCAGTTTGGTGCGGGCTGTTGCCAGGAGACCTCAATTCCTTACCTTGTGGACCTCACCGTAGGACTGCTTGAGTGTCCTCGTGACATGGCATCTGGCTTCCCCTAGAGCAAGTATTCTAAGAGAGAATAAGGTTGGACTTGTAGTATCTTTTATGACATGGCCACATACTGTCATTTCCACTGTAGCTTATTAATGATACAAATCTGCCATATTCACTGAGGAGGAAGACTACTCAAGGGCATGATTACCAGCAGATGGAAACCATTAGGGACCATCTTGGACATGGGATATCAGAGTCTGTTTGTAATAAGATTTGCATTTGGTACTATGGGTGTTTTTGATATTTATATTTATATGGCTGCCATTCAGGTTCTTCTCTTTTTTTTTTAATCATATTTTTTAGAAGTGACAGTTTACTGAATACAAGGGTCAGCCATCCAGAACAATCCCATAAACTGTTTAGTTTAAAAAAAAAAAGTCAGATGTGGTTAAGAACGAGTGCAAAGCAGCTCTGGCACATTCTTGTGCCTGTGAGCAGGATTCTGCAGGCCAATGCCAGCAGGGTTTTGCCTGCGGAAAGCAAGAGAAAGTCAATGCAAATCAAGGCAGTTTCTCAAGAAAATAACCTGTGTGGACAAGTATTTGCTTAGGGCCATAAAAATGTCTTTTCTTTGCTTCTTTCTGAAACTTGAACTTCATAGTAAGTTATTTAAAGGCAGTGCACCTTGAATAAGTGCCGATGAAACCATAAATGGGTACGTGGGAGAAACGCACTTTCGGCCTCTATCTTGGCAGCCGGCATCATTTGGGGAGAGCTGGATTGCGTGAGGAAGGCTAGAGGGACGTTGCTCTTCCCATCACTTTTTAAAGATGACTGGAAAACTGCTGGGCCTGCCTAACTTAAGGCCAGCAGAACACTACTGCTTCTGCTGCTGGTCATCTGCTGGAAGCAGGTTAGGGGAAAAGCCCACAGTCTCTGTCTGTTTTGGAGAAGGAAACGGCAACCCACTCCAGTGTTCTTGCCTGGAGAATCCCAGGGACGGGGCAGCCTGGTGGGCTGCCGTCTATGGGGTCGCACAGAGTCAGACACGACTGAAGCGACTTAGCAGCAGCAGCAGCAGCTGTTTGTTTTGAATACCACCCAGCACACTTTGGGGCGCAAAACTCTGATTTCAGTGTCTGACAATGTGGGCTTCCTTCAGACTTTATTCATCTTTCAGGTTCCCTCCAGCGCTGACGTTTTGGGTTCTAAGTTTGACACCACAGGTAGAAACTGCTCTGAGAAACACATGAGAAATGTATCTAGGATTGTGAAACTGGACTGCTCACAGCTTTAAAGCATTTGTTCAACACTGTGCCAGACCTTGTGTAAAATGAAGAACAATGCTAGTTGTTATACTTTCTGACTCAGTCGGAGAGACAAAATAGAATTAATACTGCTCTTAGGTAAAAGAGGCTTCCCTGATGGCTCAGTTGGTAAAGAATCCACCTGCAATGCTGGAAGCCCAAGTTCGATCCCTGGGTGGGGAAGATCCCCTGAAGAAGGAAAAGGCAACCCACTCCAGTATTCTTGCTTGAAAAATACCATGGACAGAGGAGCCTGGCGGGGTACAGTCCATGGGGTCGCCAAGAGTTGGATGTGACTGAGCAACAAATAAACACTTAGGCAAAACAATAATCATATTTCTTTAAAAGATTATCTTTGGTTTTCTTTTTAGTCCTACATTCAAAATTTCTGATTCACGGCAATTTTTATATCTCAGTTTTTTAGTTTTCCTCACATTTGTTAAGGCATTGTTTTGGTAGTTTATATTTTTGTTGCTTTTTGTGGTTTTTTTCCTTTTCTCATTTTTTAAATTTGTTTTTGTGAATTGATTTTATGTCTAAATAATATTATTTCTAGTACTTTTGCAATAGATTCTTTCAGGGTTTCTAGCCACATAGTCATGTCCTCTTCAATGCTCAGTCATTCAGTTAAATTATTTCTTATAATTTTATGTTTATTTCATATCTGGAATTTATTTTGTTTATTTCAATGTTAACAGTAATAGGTATTATTACATATATGATATTTTTTTGTTTTCATGTATTATTTCATTTATTCCTAAGGATAAACATAAGAGATATGCACTATTATTATCTCCATTTTACAAACCAAGGCCTGGAGAGATTAAATAACTCATTCAAGTCTGCCTTAAGGTGTTTGAGTTAAGACTTGAAGTAACTTTTGACTTCAGAGCATGTGTGCTCAACCAGCTCATCACAGTGCCTTCCAAGGGATTGTCACTTGAGACTACCATGATAGTAACTCTTTTCTGTTACCTCCACATCAGTTTATGTCACTGAAATTTAGATCTAACACTAATAAAATTGATATTAATAAATCCTTATTTTTATATTACATGTCTTTAAAAATGTCAAATGTGATTTTTATTTCTATGAATTTACTACAATACAGACAATGTCTTATTGTCGTTGGACAATGTCTTAGAACTCTCAGGTATAAATTTTATTGCTATATTAGGAAGTGTCAAAGAAGCAGGGAATATTTTCAAGTGCTCTTCAAACCCAATCCCTTTTTTTTTAAACGTTGAGGTGAAATTCACATAAAATAAACCATCGTGAAGTGTACAGTTCAGTGGCATCTAGTACATTTACGATGTTGAGTAACCATCATCCACATCTGGTTCCAAAATGATTTCATTCTCCCCGAAGGCTATGTACCACATACATTAAGCAGTCATCCCCATCAATGGCCCTCCCTCCAGCACCTGGCAGCCACAAGTTGGTTTTCTGTCTCAATGGATTTACCTCTTCTGGGCGTTTTATATAAATGGAATCATGAAATATGTGTCCTTTTGTGTCTGGTGTCTTTCCATTAGCATAATAATTTTGAGGTTCATTTTATGTTGTGACATATGTTAGTATGTTGCTTCTTTTTTTTGGCTGAATAATATTCCATTCTATTTATAGACAGTCAGCTTATTTCTACTTTTTGGTGATTGTGAATAGTGTTACTATGAATATTGATGTACAGATATCCTTTGCCAAGATGCCTTGTTTCTAAATATGCTGATTAGTTTGATTTGCAAATATTTTAATTGGGATTTTTGCATTTATGTTTACAAGTGATGCAAGCTATGGGTTTCTTTTATATGTTTTTATCCATCTTTGACATTTTTATGCTACCTACATTAAATATGTTGAGAGATTTCTTTTTTTAATCATGAAATATTTTAATTGTAGAATAAATACTCAACACTCAGATTTTTCAAAATTTATTTATTTTTACCACATTTACTTCAGATTGTTTAAATAAATAGAAAATTGCAAGTAAAGTAGCACCCTGTTTTGTATCTCTTTCCAGTAATTCTCTTCCACCTCAGATGTGAATTTGGTATCCTGAATTTGATGTTTGTTGTTGTCATGTTTTTATATTTTAATGATGTCTTTATAACCTTAAAAGGTTGTGAAGAATTTTTTGTAGTTGTTCATATTTCAAATTAACTGTTTAGTTATTAAATTAAAAAAAAATGTAGTCTTTGGAGCCACATAGTCTTTGTTTGAAATTTCTAACTGGAATAGTGTGTTTTTTTAATTTCTGTTTTTCGTTCTTTTAGTTTTTGTTTTATGCCCTTTGAAACTTTGTCATCAGTGCATACTATTATGTTTTCTGAGGGATTTGATTCTCTTTTATTGTGATGCAGTGGTCCTATTTTTCTTTCTAATACTTCTCGTTTTGAAGTCTGCCTTGTCTGATGTTAATGTAATCGGTTCTGTTTTATCTTAGTATTTTCATGTTTTATTTTCCTTCATCCTTTTGCCTTTAGCCTATCTGTGTCTTTATACGTAAAGTAGGTTTCCCATAACAAGCATATATTAGGATCTTGTTTTTTCTGCAATGTGACAGTCTTTGTCTTTTAATTGGAATATTTAGCAGCATTTACATGCAATTATTGAAGTGAAAGTGAAAGTGTTAGTCGCTAAGTCTACTGTGTCCATGGATTCTTCAGGCAAGAATGCTGGAGTGGGTTGCCATTTCCTTATCCAGCGAACCTTCCTGATCCAGGGATCGAACCTATGTTTCCTGCACTGCAGGCGGATTCTTTAGCATTGAGCCACCAAACAGTCATTATTGATATTTATATCTTATATACATTATATACATATAAATTATATGTTTTAAAAACTTTATATATATAAATTATAAAGATATTTATATCTTGGTATTTGGTTTCTATTTTTTGCATTTGTTGTTTGTCCCCCTTTTCTGCTTTACCTGCCTACTTTTTTTTTTTATAAGGCCTTTCATGCTATTTCATACTGTTGGCTTACTTACCTTTTTGTTTTATTGTTTTAGCGGATGCTATGTGATTTACTGGAGCAGGAAATGGCAACCCACTCCAGTGTTCTTGCCTGGAGAGTCCTGTGGATGGAGGAGCCTGGTGGGCTGCTGTCCATGGGGTCACACAGAGTTAGACACGATGAAGCGACTTAGCATGCATGCATGCATTCGAGAAGGAAATGGCAATCCACTCCAGTATTCTTGCCTGGAGAATCCCAGGGATGGAGGAGCCTGGTTGGCTGCCATCTATGGGGCTGCGCAGAGTCAGATACCAGTGAAGTGACTTAGCAGCAGCAGCAGCATGGGATTTACAATAAGTATATCTAACTTATTCCATTAAATAGTGTATGGTATAAGAAATATAGAGATGTATACTTCCTTTTCCCTTCTCCTATTATTGTTATCTCATTAGTGCATACTTCACTTCTATATATGTTATAAATCTCAAAATGTATCATTTTTAAATAGTCTATTGTATTTTAAAAACTTCAAAATGGGAAAGTATATTTTTTATTTACCCACTTTTAAAATCATTTTATCATTTATTTTCACTGTATGCATTCAAGTTTTGCTCCTTCTGCTTGAAGAATTTCCTTTAACATTTCTTGTAATGCAGCTTTGATGGCAATCAAAATTTTCACCTTTCGATTGCTACAAAAGTATTTCACCTTCAGTTTTAAAAGATATTTTTGCTGGATATGGAATTCTGTGTGGACAGTTGTTTTCTTTCAGTACAAGTACTCTAATTATGTTGCTTCATTGTCTTCTGTCTTGTATTGTCCTGACAAGATGCCTGCAGTGTTACTTTGTGGTAATTCTGTCTGTCTGTCTGCCTGTATGCTCAGTTGTGTTTGATTCTTTGCAACCCCATGGACTGTAGCCCACCAGGCTCCTTTTTTCATGGAATTTCCAGGCAAGAACACTGGAGTGGGTTGCCATACCCACCTCTAGGGAATCTACCTGATTCAGGGATCGAATCCGTGTCTCTTGCATCTCCTGCATTGGCAGGTGGATTCTTTACCACTGAGCCTGCTAGGAATTAGTTGCCATAATTCTTTGTGTCTTTGTAATTAATGTATCTCTGGATGCTTCTAGGTTTTTTCCTTTATTACTTTTTTTTTTCATTTTGATGATAATGTGTTTGTTGTACATTTTTACTTACAGTTGATGGAACTTTTTGTACTGGGGGCTTATGGTGATCATCAAATTTAGAAAAAATCTGGCTACTTTTTGTACAAATATTTTCTGCTCTCTTCACACTCTGCTTTCTGTGACTCTAATTAAATATATGTTAGTGTGAGTGTTTTGTTAATTTTGTTTTGGTTTTTATTTCTCTCTGTGATTTATTTTGTGTGACTTCTTTTGCTGTGTCTTCAGGTTAACTGATCTTTTCTTCTGCAACATTTTCTCTGATTTTCATGCCACTCAATGAAAATTTGTCTCAGGTAGTAGACATTTTATCTAGTCATTCCATTTGATTCTGTCTTTAGTATTTACATCTTTGAAAATTTATAGTATTTATATTAGAAGTTTCAAGATTCTTACCTCTTAATTTCAATGTCTCTGTCATTTCTGGGTCTTTTTCTGTTGATTTTTCTTCTGGTTATGTGTTGCACACTCATGCTTCTTCATATAAGTAGTAACTTTTGATTAGGTGTCAAACATTGTGAATTTTCCATTGTCAAGTACTGGATTTTGTTGTTTTTCCTTTAAAAAGATCTGGAGTTTGTTCTTTTAGACACTTTAGCTACTTGAAGATCAGCTTGATCTTTTAAAGTATTTATTTTAAGATTTTTTTAATGTCCAAAGAAGTTTTTACTCTAGGGCTAATATATGATCCATCTGAGGTTTGTAATGAATGTACCATATATTCAGAATATCTAATGGGAGATCTGATGATTCCTAGTATTGTATGGAGGCAACCCACTCCAGTATTCTTGCCTGAAGAATCTCATGGACAAAGGAGCCTGGTAGGCTACAGTTCATGGGATCGCAAGAGTCGGACACAGCTTAGCGATATCTTTCCCTAGTGACTCAGACAGTAAAGAGTCTACCTGCAGTGTGGGAGACCTGGGTTTGATCCCTGACTTGGGGCGATCCCCTGGGGAAGGAAATGGCAACCCACTCCAGTATTCTTGCCTGTAAAATCCCATGGGCAGAGGAACCTGGCAGGCTCGTCCATGGAGTTGCAAATAGTTGGACCCGACTGAGCGAGCACTGTGTGAAGTCTGGGAATTATGACTTCATCTTTTTGGTGATTGCTTTTCTTCCCCCTGGCAATTTTTCTTTGTTTGGCCTCATAGGTTTCACCATTTTACTGAGCAGATTGATATTCAGCCAAAGACTCAAGGATTCTATTGCAGATTTCTGGAGCTGTTTATCTGTGCAGCTCCCTCCTCCCCATACTGTGTCCTACAAATCCTACCCTCTTTGTCTTCCTTTTCTAACTTCTGTCTCTGCAACTCAGTGAGGTTCCTGGGATCTGTGTGATTTCTCTCTCCTTGTGTTGTGGTCTGAAAATTGTGTGAGGCAGAAATGTGGGGTGATTTAGCTCATAACGTTTTTTTGTTTCCATTCTCTTAGCCATTATAGTCTTGCATTGCCTGCTGTCCAACCCTAAAAGAGTTGTCCTTTTATTTTGTCCAGTTTTATAGTTATTTATGACAAGAGGGCAGAAGTATAAGCCAGTAACCTCAGTTGCATCTTTCTAACAAACCAAAGGGAAGGTAGAAAAGCAGCATTTTAAAGTACAAAGACAGTTCATATTTTGCTACTGACATTACTAAAAGTCCAGAGGAGAAAGGGCGTTAAAAAGTCACGAATGTCCATTTTAACGATGATAAAACTGAGGGAAAGGGAAATAAGATGACTTGCCTGCTGTTGTCTGGTGTGTGACTTTGCAGTTTGTGCAGAACCTGGGTCTCTTCGTTTCTGTTCATTGTTAGACATTGTGTTGTGCTGTCTTCTTACCACTTCAGCTGAGTTGAGGGTATATCATAGCAGTTAGCATTAGTGATGAAAATGACCCTATCAGTTCTATCCATTGACATTTAAAGTATATTTATATTCCTTCTTGTTCTTGGTTAGGTTAAACTTTACTTTTGATTTTAAATTTCTTGTGCAGCCGTTTAAGAGCAGTGATTTATAGTATCTGATTTAATATTACCTGATTGTTTTATTAAGCCTGATGATATATCTATAGGGGTCAGTAATTTAAAAAGTCTCAAATTGAAATGATAGATAAAATATTTTTACTGTGTCTTTGGTTCTGTCTTCTCACTTGCTGCATTATACTGACTAGCATTTTATTGCATTGAATAATATGCCTCAGTGATCTTTAAAACTGACATTATTAACTTCTGTTACCATATATAAAATAGATGGCCAAGGGGAATTTGCTGTATGTCTCAGGAAACTCAAACAAGGGCTCTGTATCAAGGTGGAGGGGTGGGTGAGATGGGGAGGGAGATGGGAGGGAGGTTCAGAAGGGAGGGGCTATAGGTATACCTATGGTTGATTCATGTTGAGGTTTGATAGAAAACAACAAAATTCTGTAAAGCAATTATCCTTCAATTAAAAAATAAATAAAATTTAAAAATCGACATTATTTTAATTGTTTTCTTTTCCTCCTTCAAGGATATTTCTTTGATGGGAAAAATGTACTGGCAGAAAGCACCTCAAATGCAAGCAGAGCAAGGCTCACAGATAAGTATGAAGGAAACTCAAACGGTAACGTGTCTAATAAAAATCCTCCTCATCTATTTTAAAGTAATAGCCTGCTTCTGTTGCTTTAATGTTTTATCTAGAGAGTTAAAAAAATTTTCCTCTGACTTATTTTAGAGGCGTGTTTAACTATAAACACATCTAACCTAATACCATATGGAGAGTCTTGGCTATTTTGACTCACCATTTTTGCCCATCATAGATATTCTCTGCTAAGGCTCAAAACTCTTCAGAAAGAAAAGATTTTTAACAGCTCTTCTGCTCTGAACACATTTATACCTAGAAAGTAGCTGGAGAAATTAAAAGTTTTTAGTTTTTAAGAAAGCATCCCCTTATTCTTTATTTAGGTAGAAGAATTGTGAAAAACATTGACAAGGGGAGCATTTTCTAGAGAAATATGGACACTTGGTGACAGAAATTTGTTTCAGAAATAGAACTTTCTTTTCATCCATCATTGGCAAAATACTTATGGGATTCAAAGGAATCTGGAACATATTCCCTGTGAATGGGAAATGTCTCCCTGTGTGTAGAAACCCACATTTACATGAAATAAACAATGGCATGATGATCAGTCTTTTACAAAGGATTCATAAAATGATGTCATTAGATAACAAGCTCCTTTAGTTCCTGAAAATATGATTCTGCATACATAAAAATTCAGATCACAATTATTTTTAGGATAATATATCATGTTTAAAAAATATACGGACTCTTTTCACAAAAATCATGGATCTTATAACTTTAGAGTTACTGCAAGAGATTGACTACTAGAGTTTGAGATGCTTCTGGGTTGAGATCATTCATTTTTCCCCTTTGTAGTCTCATCACGTGTCTCAATACCCAGCATGTGTGGCACTAGTATGTGGAGAAATCAATTCTGAAGCCTTACCACATATGCTATGGGCTTAAAACTGACATTTAGGGTAGCTGCCTTTAGGTGACACCATTTATAGGTAGATATCAGACCTGTAAGCTTGTAACAGGTATAGTAAAGTGGAACTGCAAGATCACTTAGGTTCAGAAAATTAGAAATATTCACTCATAGAATAAACTTGACATAATACCATTCACTGAATATTCATATAAAGTAAGAGAAAAGATTATTCCATTTTGAAGGAAGCTGTGAAAAAGGCTAGTTTCAGATACCTAGCTTATACATCATCTTGATTGTTAAAATAAAGGTTTAAACAAAAGTATCAACTGTTTTGTAATTCTGTAGGAACCATACTGTCAGCTTTGACATTTATAAGCAATCTCTGGACCTCTCCTGGCCACTCGGTTTTTCAGAGGAAGCTTACCACTTGTTTAGATCTTTTAAGTTTATCTTTTCTTTAGCTTTTATTAAGTTTATCACTTCTTTATCTTTTAAGTTGATACCTAGCCATGGTAAAAAAAAAAAAAAAAGTTCCTCTATGATACCTTTAATTCCTAACACATTTTTGGGGTTCCTACTCTGTGTCAGAGAACAGAACTCTATCTATTCATTCTACCTATCCCTTAGACTTACTCTTAATCTGGCCTTGGGCAGGTTACTTAACTTCGTTATGACTGTTTCTTCATCCACAAAATGGGGTTGCGGACAGTTCCTACTTCATGGAGTTGAGGTGAAGATTAAAATTTTAGGAGCTAATGCAGTTATGTGTTGACAGTTATGATGGTTACTTAGATGGATATACTATAGGATGATACGTGCTACAATAGAGCAGGTCACAGGGTAGTGATAAGATCAGTAATGGCTTTGTGGGTAGGTGAGGCAGAGTCCTGAGCCGGTCACTTGCAGTTGGGGGATGACCATTGCCCTCTCAAGCTTTTCTTCTCCATTTTCTATTTCGGAGGGTGGCACCTTCATATGTTCAATCTCCCCAGCCCGATCCTGGGAATGTATGCTGAGGAAGCCAGGAGCAGAAAGAGTAAAAAGAAAGGGAGTGATGAACAGTTCCAAAAGTTATGGAACATAAAATGAGTGAGTTTGTCCGAGGTAGACGGTATAAGCCCATAAGACATATTTCCTTTGTGTATCTATCCTGCCATTTTATGGAAGGACTTTTTTAACCCTTTTCACCAGTGAGGAAGATGATGTTAAAAAGGGTTAAATAATTTGACCGAGATTACACATCTGTTAATAGATCCAGGATTTGAATTAAGTCCTATATAGATACAAAGCTCTTACTCTTTCTCCAGTACCACTGAATAGCTTTGTAAAAACATGAGCTCCAGATTAAAGTTACGTTTCACAAAAGTACATTTCTTTGTTTAGCTATCCTTTCTTGCATAATAAAGAAACTTAAACAGTATTTGGTACTGTTCACCATCTTTACCCCTTATTTGGATGACAGAGGATGAAATGGTTGGATGACATCACTGACTCAATGGTCATGAGTTTGAGCAGACTCCAGGAGTTGGTGGTGGACAGGGGTGCCTGGTATACTGCAGTCCATGGGGCCACAAAGAGTCAGACACGACTGAGCGACTGAGCTGAATTGAACTTACTTATCATCAATTGAGTATGCCAGAAAGAAAAGAGATACAGTTGCGTTTTCAAGTCATTCTATAAAATTCAGATTCTGTGTAAATCAGACTGGTTTTATCATCTGTTAATTTGAGGCAGTGCTCATAATCCCCAATAATCTTGGTTTAAAATTGGATAATACCCAAAATATGTCTATAGAGGTACTTTATTTGAGGCTCAGTGAGATAGATATTAAGTAAATGAGATGTTTTTAAGAAACACAAAACAGGTGTAGGAATGATATTTTGTTAAGAATTTTTCATTAGGGCTTGGCATGGAGCTGGGGTGTCTGGGTAGTCTTCTTGGGGCTCTGGGTCAGCCCTTCTCTGAGAGACTGAAGTCATGCTTCTACAAGAGCATTTGGCTAGCAAGAATCTCATTGTTTAGGATGAAAGAACCTCAGATTGGGGAGAGGTTGGATATTTCAGTGGCCTTGATTCTGTGTGAGTATGGGGAAGAATCAGGGTAAAATTAGAGTCTTGTTATTTTCTTAGAGTTGTTGCATCATACATGTGGGGTAGCAATATGTTTTGAGACAAGGGCCAAGGAAAATAATTTGCCAAGCTTCACGTTTTTCTTAAGTCCAGTGTGAGTTTCTCTTTCTCAGTCTTTCGGAGGAAGTTTATTATTTCTGCTTAATTTCAATCATGCATTTTTCATAATCAGTTTGTTGTCAGGGAGAAAACAGTGCATAACTTAAAACTTTGGAAGGACCAATAAAAAGGGCACGTTTGTGCATTTATGTTTCCCAACAGAATGTGCTTGAGAGGCTTCCTGAAACTTTATCAAGTACTTTGCAGATTGAACAAGAGGATGTATTGGAATGGGGAACCTCAGATGCAGAAAGCTCATTATTTAAACCTCAGGAAGCTTCGGAAGTTCAGTCAGCAAGTGAATCAAGTAAACCTTTGGAAGGCTCACAGCCCATAGGTGATTCAAAAATGACCAAGCGGATACCTTTAAAGGTAAAGCACTACTTAGGCTGGAAACGGTTGTGAGAGTTGAGAACGTGTGAAGATATGGCTCAGCTTGGGCCAAGGTTTGTGAGAGGGTTCATCCTGAAAAACAGCCTTTCATGTGAAGTTGCTCATCTGGGAAAAAAGGACTTCTGTTTTTTTGCAAACTTTTAGTCTCAAACCTAATTGCAGCTCTGGGGAGAGAAGAAAGATTTTTAAGGAACAAAGGAACCTTGGGGCTTTCATAAACTGACCAAATGTTGTCTTGTTACCATCTTGACAGAGTCAAGAACTATAGCCCGGGGATCAGGACTGGGTGAATTTTGTAATCTTTGCTCCATTTGGGTTTCTCCTACTCCCTGTGTCTTTTCCTACTGTGAGAATTTTATTTTATTTATAATTTTATTCTATTTTATTTATGCATAATTTTCATTATTTTACCACATTTGTTTATTGCCTTATTATTTGCTTGGTGTGTTTCCTTGAGTCATTTTTTGATTTAAATAAATGACTTATTTAGGAATTTGAGTTTATTTAAGAATAGATAATTAGTAATAAGCCTTGGACTTCCCAGGTGGTGCTTATGGGGAAGAACCTGCCTGCCAGTGCAGGAGACATGAAAGACGTGGGTTCTATCCCTGGGTCAGGAAGACCCCCTGGAGAAGGAGGTGGCAACCCATTCCAGGATTCTTGCATGGAGAATCTCATAGACAGAGGAGCCTGGCAGGCTATATAGTCTACGGGGTTTCAAAGAGTCGGACATGACTGAAGTAACTTAGCACATTTAAGAATAGATATATTATCATTAGGATTTTTTTAAAAAGCCACTTCTTCATGAATTGCAGCATATTATCTTGATCTTATCTCCTGCAGTCTTCTCTGATTCAGATGGATACCCATTCTTGGATAAACACTCCTTCTAGTCAGTTCCTCTGCTTCTGGGTTCCTCTCTCCCCACCAACGACTATGATCCTGCTACTGTGCATCACCCGAGTCACTGGCCATTGCCAGTTCTTTAACTTTTGCCCCAAACACCCAACTCTGAAACCTTAGATTTTTCTGTGACCTTACTGTCTTCTTGCCTTTCATAAAATAATCAGTCTCCAAGGCCTAGATTCCTCCTAAACATAATTGCCTATAACCATTTTCTTCTCTTTTCCAGTTGACCTTCTCTCTGGATTAGTACCATTGCCTTTTGGCTTTTATTCATTTCTCAAGTCCTATTTTCTTAGGGTCATCTGGCATGATATTAGCATATGGATCTTCCCACAATAATAGATAATAAGGAAAATCCACAAGTAATAGGTGACCAGAGAAAATCTGCCCCTGCTGCAAGGGGAAGGGACTTACTGCTGTGATTGGTGACTGACTTTATCATACATCCTGCTGTCTTTCTAAGCTCAAACTGGATGTATGAAGTGAAGCCTGCCAAGGCTGAGTGAGCCCTCTCAGTGATAACTACCCTGTGTTAGGCTGATACCTTCTAGGTGTGGAGAACTTAATAGGCATCTTTGAAAATGATGATGTCTTGCCGAAAAACCGTTCGGCTGGTGGTCACAGGTGATGTTTTTTACCCATTCTCCCACCTGAAAATTTGGGACTTTGGAAATAAAATGTGGCATGAGGGGCAAATGGTTAATTAATAAGTGTGTCAAAGAATGAAATGGATTTTTTGGACAATGATTTCACCACCATGACCAGTGGGGAATTTAAATCTTGCATTGAGAAAAGTCCCATAATGTTCATTCTTTTGATTTCCTGTGGCTGCTATTAAATGTCTTGAAAAAGTGTGCAAAATTATTTATTTTTGGTAAAAACACTCATTTCCTAAGGTAACTAGAGCTTGTTGTTTTCCATGTTCTGGCCACTTTGCTAAGTGTTTTACACGTTATCTTTTTTCTCCTAACAACAACCCTACTACACGACTCTCCTTTTAGAGTTGAAAAAACTGAGTCGTGGAGAAGAGAAATAGCTTTCCCAGGTACAACCATATGGCTAAGGTGTAGAGGTGAGACTTGAGGTGGCTGATTCTGGAACCTTCCCTCTTTGCCTCTTTGCAGTGCTGCCCATTCATAACAGCAGTTACCAGGTGCCTGGTGAAGTACGAGAACGCAGACTCACAGTGGTGAACGTGACTGTGGCCAGAGTGCTCCTCACTTAACTGGGAGGAAAGGTCTGACGAGACAGACTCAGAGAACAGGTTCAGAGGGTTCTAACCTGAAACCAGAAGTGTTTCAAAAGGAGGAGAAGAGAATGTCTGATAAGACTTTGATGGTTTATTGTTGTGGGACACATCAGAAAGTAGCCAGAGAAAAGCGAGCTGGAAGTTTTCTGACTCATCCCACCGAATCTTCACCTTGTATTCCTTTTATTTGTGATAACATCTCAAGATCAGTTAGTCTCCATGAACTTTACCGTTTGGACATCTGAGGCCGTAAAGTTAGTCTCCAGCATCTCTGGCACAGGAATGAGGAACAGTGTATTCCAGCCAGCCAGGCCAGACTGTGGACACAAGGAAACCTCTTCTGCATTGCTCAGAGAAGTAGCCTGGAGCTGTGGTTAAGAAACAATGCAGGATTTGCACTGCTCAACTACACGCCAGATGGTCTCATTCAGCCAAAAAAAAAAAAAAAAAAAAAGGAGAGAATTTAATCAGTTCTTACTTTACTGACCATTTCTGCCCTTAGAAGCTTGTTAGTGTAGTAAAGATTGAGGACTCTGATCTGAGCCATGACCAACAAAAAGAAATTAGATAATAGTGACTCTGAAGAAATGACAGACAGAAGAACCTGTGAGAGGATCGTTGAACATTTTAGGAAGGAAAAGATCAAAAGTTTGTAAAAAAAAAAAATTATATATATATATAGCTAGCATGTATCTCAAAATTCTAAATAGAAGGAAGTTTCAGAGATGTGGCATACCCCAAATTCTCCCCAATTTTTACAAAACAATTTTGAGTGGTCTATTGCATTCAGAGTTTAAAAAATACACAGAAAATGAAAGAAGAAATACATATCCATAGATAAACATAAAAGTGGCATGTGGCTATAACAATTATATCAGGAGGGCTAAGATCCAAAATGGGTTGAGGCCTGTGAATAATGCAAAGAATAAGAAAGTATTTTTTTTTTTTTTTTTTGGTGTTAGTTTTGGAGTAAAGAGAGAAAAAAGGAAGGATAACCTTGTCATTATGGATGAATAGAGTGATGACAACAGATGACAGAGCAGTCTTAATTTATTTTTGGGAAAAGGTTGAGGTTTTAAATAAACAGAGCTATGTCAAAGAGAAAGGGAAGCTGATAAAATTGTACTTTGCTTCTCTTAAATCTGACAAGGAGAATGATCCTTAGTTTAGAAAGAAGAAAGGAAGAATTGATAAAAGAAACCTGAAGCCCAAGATTGATAGAAAGATTTTAAGAGTTAACTTGGATATCTGATCCTGTTGGCTGAGAGAGATGGGTTTAAGCCTGCTGTGCCTCTGTCAGCAGCAGCTTTGAGGAGCTGCTGTCGTGGGAGAGGTGCTAGGAACCTGGAAACAGGCAACTGCAAATCCTGAGGTTTTTTTTTTTTTTGTTTTAAGGATAAGAATTATGATTTCTGCAGTGTATGCACTGGTCTTGGATAAAGATCTGAAATGATTAAATGAATCATTAAAAGAATTGTGTTTGAACCCTTATGAAAAGGAGCCAGCATGGGTTCCCTAAAGGCAAGCCATGGAAGAACAACCTTATTATTATTACTATTATTTTTTGAGAATTACTAGACTGAGCACAAGAAAAGTGTCATACCTGGGGGTCAACACAAGAGTATCATGGGGAAGAGCCCAGCACATCAGAAAGCTCAATAAACGTTAGTTATTGTTACTATCCTTTGGATTTCAACAGTCCATTTAGCCTCCCGATGAGAGTTTTGTAGACAAGACTAGAACTTGGTGAACTGCCAGGTGGACTTTTGAGTAGTTATGCAAAGGATGCACAATTAGTCATGGAAGTCCCTAGAGGACTGTCATAGGGTTGTGTGTAATTCAGCATATTTTTTAAATAATTTGCATGAGAATATGGAAGATTTACTGATTAGATTTGCAGATAATGTCCAAAATGGGACTGGTAATATTTGCTTGCTCAGATGCAATTTAATTGGGATAAATGTATGTGTGATTCTTTCCTTGACTCCACAAACTAAGTGTGTAGCTATGGGACGGCATGACTTAGAGTGAATGTGAAAAGGTTTCAGGGTTTTAAGTTACGATTCAGTTTTGTGGTAGGAAGATATGTGCAGTCATAATTCACATTGATTGACAATTACCCTAGAAGATCATCTTCCTCCTGGTGGATCTGACCGAGTGCACGTGCTGTACTAAGTCACTTCAGCCATGTCTCACTTTCTGCGACGCTATGGACTGCAGCCCTCCAGGCTCCTCTGTCCATGGGATTCTCCAGGGATTCTCTGGAGTGGCTTGCCATGCCCTCCTCCGGGGAACCTTTCCAACCGGAAATTGAACCCACGTCTCTTACGTCTCCTGCATCGGCAGGTGGGTTCTTTACCACTAGCGCCGCCTGGAAAGCCCTCAGATCTGATCACATCACACCTCTAATGCTGTGTTCGGACCTGGGAGTCCAACCCCAGGAGAGATACTGACACATTGGAGATCATTTGGAAGAAAGTACTCAGGATGACAAAGAAGAGTATTTCAAAAAAAATGTCATGTGAGGTAGAGTTGGAGGGACTGGGGATGCTTATCGCGGCGGGGTGGTGGTGGTGGTGGTGAGGGGGTGGGAGGCGGGAAAGCAGGCCCAGGGGAGTCCACTGTGTTCAAATATTTGTCTGTCACGTGGAAGAGAGCCAGATTGTGCCTGTATGATCCCGAGGATTGAATTGAGACTGGTAGATGAAAGTTGTGGGCTCAATAATAATAATAAACAAAAATTCTAACACCTGGAAGAATTTCAAAGAATTTCAAGAATTTCCTAGTCCTCTGTTGCCAATCATGTTCGAACCAGGATGGATGGCCTTTGGTGGCGACACTGTAGATTAAATTCAGACATGAACTTGATGTGAGATAGAATACCCCATCCTCTGAGTTTTCCCTATTCATCATCATTTCCCTCCCCATTTTCAAGTCAGGATGGGTGGCCTTTGGTGGAGACACTATAGAGGAAATTCAAACATGAACTTGGTGGTGAGTTGGAATACCCTGTACTCTGAATTTACCCAAGACATTGCAATAGCTCTCTCCTTATGACTGCAGCGAACCCAAATCCTCTACCTAATTTATAAGGACCTCCTGTTACCTGGCCTCCTCCTACTTACTCAGTCATTCTCTGCTTTCCTCAAGGAAAACCTCCCTGCTTTCTTCCTGAAATCTAGTCTCCAGAAAGTACAGAGCAACCCACAGAGAAAAATATCTTTAAATGAACTACTGCCATGAATTCTGCGAATTTCCTGAGGAATCTAGGGAAACAACATTCCTAATATCTATAATGATTAAAAGCAAATTATTTAAGAGACAGAAATGCATTTGACTTTTCCCAAGCAGTAGAAACAGAAAACAGTATAACTGTAAGAAGTATACATTGGTAAATATTGCTCAAAATAGTTCTATAAAGCATTAAAGTTCATTTTGGCTAGTGCTTACAAGCACCAGTCATACCCAACTTTGGGGCTGAAGGTAAGTTTTATTAAAAATACTAACCAAGAAGAGTAGATTTATGAAGGGAAAAATCTTATATTTTTTCTTTAATAGTTTTAAGGCAACAAAAGACTTCTGAATGATTATGGTACTAATATTTTTATTGCTGTGAAGGTATAAAATTAAGTTATATGTTATAAAATTTAGGGGAAAATTTAGAGGAAAATATCAACACCTCCTTTAGGATTTGTATTCCAAAATATACATAGAAATTAGGAGTTGAAAAATAACATGGAACATCAAATATGAGAGAAAAATCTAACTTGTGGTTACAGCTTTCCTTAACAGCTCACTTTATGTTTTTTCCAAGGTGAAATCATCAGAATTGTTGCAAATCAAAGGAAAAGAAGTTAAGAGAAGGCGAAAAAGTAAATTTGGAGTTATACCACAGAGACCAAAAAAGATTTCAAAACCCATGTGTGATCAAAAACTACCTAAAAAAAAGTAACTTCCTTACTATACAAATTTTATTGTCTGAAGAGAAATTATTCAGTAGTACTGATACCTGAAACTGTGTTTGTAAAGGAGGATTAAATGTTTTAGAAATTCACGTATGAAATCCAACTTAAACCTTCTCACAGGAAGAGTTGGTGGCAGCTAGTATAGTAGGATATATGTATCATAGTCCACACTTCTTTCTACTTTTTTTTTTTTAATCATTGTACTTAGTAATGACAAACAACAGCTAGAATAAAAATAATTCTTTGAGAGACAAAAAAGAATTTAATATTAATGTGAGATTTGATATTTTTTGGTCACTGAAGTGCCTAATTTGGATTAACTGCTCATTATGTTGGTTAATTTTGTTATGATAAAATAAAAGACAACCCCTCACAAAATGTCCATAGGCCAGTCAATTGGGAAATTTAGATGGCCTTACTTTCTCTACTATAATTTTATGTTTCATTCCTACCCCTCACATACTTTCAGTAGGGTTTCTTACTACACACGGGTACAACCACAATTTTGAATAATAGTGTGTAAATGCAATTTAGATGTATGGTTTATCTTTTGCCAGTCATCTTGATGAAACTTATTTTCTCCTTATTTTTCCACTAGGTTTTTATGGGTTGGTTTGGTCTAGGTTCTTCTTCATTTAACTCTTTATGGGGGGCTTAAAGAAGCTTTAATTATTAGCTTTGTTGTTGCCTAGGGCACTGAAAGGTGTGCAGGACATGGAAGACAACCTTTTTATGGCCAGCCTAAACTTCGTAAATGGATAATACTCACAGTTTAGTAGTTGAGAGTAAACTCACAGGAAAAGAATTCCAAAGTTTATGAAAGAGTCAAATTGGCATTTAAGTGACCCTGTACATGCCATTGCTTATCTGCATTGCTTTAAGCTCATTTAGTTAGCAAGATTATGTATTAAAACAAATAGTGACAGCAGACAACAAGTATGTTACCTTCAATAAATAGTTACTGTCAGATTATCAATGAAGCAGAAACTTCTTGATTTTTTTTCCCTAAAAAACCTTGCATTTAGTGCATTAGGCAAAGTAGTGTGGCCACACACAGAGGCAGTCTTTTCTTTTTTATGTCTTAGTGTTTCAAAGAATGACAAATAGTCCTGTTAAAGGAGAGTGTGCTATAAAAACACACAGCCTTTCTTGAGCATGCCAAAAATATTTGTAGATTTTTTATATATATATATATGTATACTGTGTTAATTCATTAAAACTGAAATTAGAAATCTCCATTATAAAGAACTAAGAATGTGATGCAGAGGAATAAAAATCTGGTATTTAAAAAGTTTACATGAAGAGAATTTTGGAAAATCTTTTATTCACTGCTCCTTTTTCAGTTTTTTACCTTAATCAGTTTTTTACCTAAATTTTCTCACCAATGACTAGCTTCCCAATTGATTTGTTTTCTTAGAAATTCAGCCATCTCTTGAAAACATAGTGTTTTTTAGCTCAATAACCAAGGGAGATTCATTTGCAGATCTATATTATTAAAAGCATGAAGGGAACATAGGAATTCAGATCGGTTCTGATGCTTTTTTAAGTAAAAAAAAAAAAGAATCTGTAATGTAATCTCAAGAACATTCTACTAGCCAAGACCTGCCCCAGAGAGAATGAAGATGTAGGTGAGCGTGACATCAGAGCCCACCTTTCTCTCTCTCTTTTTCCCAGTCCTTTCTTAGGAACCCTGAGTTTCTTAGGGATCCTTGGCTTCCTGGAGACCCATTTTCACTCCCTGAGTTATATTTCTTTGTCCCAGACATTTCCAAACGCTTTAGATTTACCTCTCTTTTCCTCTGCCACTTAAACATGTACACATTTCATATCCTGTTTTTGTTAGGCCCTGTACTGTTTCGGAAATAACATAAACCACTCTCTATTAGTGATTCAGTAATGTACATATGATGCCTTGCAATGGGTTAGGTGTTGTGCAGTGCAAATTAGTAACAGCAGTAAACATAAGCGAGAGTTTCTTGAGAGTTCCAGAGACCAAGAAGTGTTACTGTTATCAATTTTTTATAAGGTAGGGGTTAAGAGTTTTTGCTTTAATTTTGCAGAACACCTTCAGAGAGGCCTGTATTAGCGTTTCCAAGTGTTAGAACTAGGCTTCTGATGCAGGCCCAGCTGACTATTTATACTATGCTACTATCCAGACTCATGGAATGGTCAGTGGATAGATCTGTATTAACCCATTACATTAAGGGTCAGATTGGGTGGGACAGGAATAGGGCAATGTATGAAAAGAGATATTTGTAAGAAAGAAAAAGAAAGTAAAGTTTGCAGAGAAGTTTGTCCTTGAAGTATTACTTGAAGAATATTTGAAAAAGTGAAAGTGTTGGTTACTCAGTCATGTCCAGTTCTTTGCAACCTCTTGGACTATAGCCCACCAGCCTCCTCTGTCCATGGGATTCACCAGGCAGGAATACTGGAGTGGGTAGCAATTCCCTTCTCCAGGGGATCTTCCTGACCCAGGGATTGAACCTAGGTCTCCTATGTTGCAGGCAGATTCTTTACTGTCTGAGACACCAGGAAAGCAGATAAAAAGTTAGGCAATATATCCATAACTGAAAGAACTGAGAGGTCTTTCTGGCCCTATGAATTGTCCTGGAGACAGCATCTGCCATATGAGATGGCACATATGCTTTTTTTTTTTTTCCTCAGATTGATTATATTCTTTTTTTTCCCATTTATTTTTATTAGTTGGAGGCTAATTACTTTACAATATTGTAGTGGTATGGTATTTGCCATACATTGACATGAATGAGCCATGGATTTACATGTGTTCCCCATCCCGATCCCCACTCCTGCCTCCCTCTCCATCCCATCCCTCTAGAGTCTTCCCAGTGCTCCAGCCCTGAGCACTTGTCTCATGCATCCAACCTGGGCTGGTGATCTCTTTCACCCTGGATAGTATACTTGTTTCAATGCTGTTCTCTCTGAACATCCTACCCTCACCTTCTCCCATAGAGTCTAAAAGTCTGTTCTGTACATCTGTCTCTTTTTCTGTTTTACATATAGGGTTATCGTTACCATCTTTTTAAATTCCATATATATGTGTTAGTATACTGTATTGGTGTTTTTCTTTCTGGCTTATTTCACTCTGTATAATGGGCTCCAGTTTCATCCACCTCATTAGAACTGATTCAAATGAATTCTTTTTAATGGCTGAGTAATATTCCATTGTGTATATGTACCATAGCTTCCTTATCCATTCATCTGCTGATGGGCATCTAGGTTGCTTCCATGTCCTGGCTATTATAAACAGTGCTGTGATGAACATTGGGGTACATGTGTCTCTTTCAGATCTGGTTTCCTTGGTGTGTATGCCCAGGAGTGGGATTGCTGGGTCATATGGCAGTTCTATTTCCAGTTTTTTAAGGAATCTCCACTCTGTTCTCCATAGTGGCTGTACTAGTTTGCATTCCCACCAACAGTGTAAGAAGGTTCCCTTTTTTCCACACCCTCTCCAGCATTTATTGCTTGTAGACTTTTGGATAGCAGCCATCCTGACTGGTGTGTAATGGTACCTCATTGTGGTTTTGATTTGCATTTCTCTGATAATGAGTGATGTTGGGCATCTTTTCATGTGTTTGTTAGGAGATGGCACATATGCTTTAAATGCATTCATTCCTTTCTTTCTTAAGGCAACTTTACTCAGGATACACTAATGTTGTAATTCTCAGCTTACCAAATATTATTCTCAACTTACTGAGGTATAATGAAATTAATTGATTTGCTTATTGCCAAGTGATAATTTGAAACAGGATTTGAACAGAGGCATTCTTAACCACTATGCTGAAAGTAGGGCCAGATGCTAGGAGCCTTGAAACTTAGAGAGAGGAAATTGGAGGCATGCAGCAAGCAACAAAAAAAACCATTGTATTGGGGAGAGGAGTACTTAAAGATCAGTGTGCTAGAATTTTGCAGGATGTTTGGAAGGGGGTGGAATAGCAAATGGCAACCCACTCCAATATTCTTGCCTGGAAAATTCCATGGACAGAGGAACTTGGCAGGCTATAGTCTGTGGAGTCCCAAAGAGTCAGATATGACTGGGCAACTGAGCATGCATGCAAGCATGCATAGAAGGGGGAGGAGACAGAGTGTGCAGTGCTGAATCCAAGTGGCAGACTTTGCTCTGCAGGGGAGGTGATGAGGGCTTGGACTGGAGTGTGGTGGAAGTAAGGGGGAGAAGGAGCACACTTGAAGAGCTCTGTCCAAGGGAGAAGCTCAGTTTTTCATTGGCTGAGCAGGTGAAGGGCAGAGGAGACAAAGATGGCTCCAGTGCTTTGTATGTTGAAGATGAGGAATTTAGGTGAGAGAGTGATAGCAGAGATGGGACTTGGGAACTCTCAGTACAGAGGGAAGAGTTAAAACACTGAAGGTGATTTTTCCAGTGCAAAAAGAGTAGTTCACCTTTGGAAGCCATACCCAGTTCAGAAGATGGTGAAAGAAAAGCCAGTGACTAAGTCAAGTTACAGTGAATTTGAAAGGTAGATGGAGAGCTGGGATGGTGCAGGCTTAACAAAGCTCATGGAGGAAGAAGGGTCATCAGTATTGCCAGCTGTGGCTTGGAGGTCCATAATCTAAAGATCTAAAGTTCATTCGATTTGATGAAAAGGCCATCGTTTGGGTAATGTAAGAGTATAACGTTAGTAGGAGGTGGGGATGGAGTAGTACTAGCTATTGGCCACTTTCTCCTCAGAGGTCATTAATAGGCGTTAATAGGAAAGAAATTTGACTCATAGTTAGCAACACTGTGTTTAGATCCAGTGACCACTGACTAATTTTGCGACCTATCCAAAACAAGCCTGCTGCAAAATAAGGCTAATAATAATAATAATACCTCCCACATAGTTTCATTATAGAAGTTAGAGATGATGTGTATAGATTGCCTAGTACAATGTCTGGTACGTAATAGGTGGTCAAAGAGGATTTGTTGATTGAATGGCATGGCAAGTGAGAGTGGGTATTAAGAAATTAGATCTTCATGGCCTCTTTTCTGTTTTGGAAAGGCAGGAGAGAAGCAAGTTCTATTAACTGCATAGTGGGAAAGAAGATGCTTTGTTAACTTAGAGAGACCTAGATTTCCACTGATGCTAGTTAATGGATAATGTACTGTGTTGTTGAACTTCTTCAGCGATGTCAGCATTTGAGCAGAGTAGCAATGAAGTAATGTATGATGGCTAAAGGTTATGGTGTCACTGAGTGAGTTGCAGAATTCAGGAGAGAAGAGATTTGGGTGGAAGTGGGATAATAATAATGAGTTTGCTTTCAGACCTGTTGATTCTGAGATATCTGTAGAAAATACAGGTTGAGATCTTCGGCAGGCAGTTGGATATATGTGACTGAAGATCTGGTCAATGGCCTGAGGTTGTAATAGTAAATTTTTTATAAACCACTGTAATAGTTTTAAATGTGATCTCCCACGTGTTGACATCTTTTGTAGAACCTGAACTAAACTGACAGTGTAAGTATATTTTGTATCTAAAAAAGCAGAAAATGATAAAAAAAAAAAAAGGCCCACTTTCTTATCTCTGTGGCAGAATTCCAGAAGACTACTCCACTTGGACCCTTCACAACCTGTGCACCACCATCCCAGCCAAAGAGCTGCCCATTGACTTGCGCGTGGCCTCTCGAGTGTATCATACAGCCGACAAGAAAGGCCACAATACTGTGCTTGGAGTATTTGGAACCTCTTTGTTAGATGATCGCTATACAGACGAAGAGCAAAGAGATAGGTGAGAATTCCACTGTTAATTTTGTCTTAAACTAGATTGAAAAGAATTTAGCCAAAGAATTTCTGCCTTTGAGGCTTAGATTCTGAAGACCTGCTTCTGTTCTTGGGCGCTAGGAAGGAGCAGTTCAGTTTTGGTCCTTTCTGTTCCTTCCCCTTACGTACACAGTCTAGGTCAGTGTCTTCATCTCCTGCTATTATTGACGTGAACCAGAAGGTAAATTTCGTTTAATGGTTTATAGTTTCCAAAGAGTGTCACGTGCATGGCCTCATTTGTTCTTTGTAACAACCTGGTGGAGTCCAGATGTAGGAATTGAAGCTCGTAAGAACCAAGCAACTTTGCCTGGCTTATACAACTAAGAACATCACAGATTTGAGAGTTGAAGGCAGTTTTTAGATTTCCTTATCATTGGGCATGCTTGGGTTCAGGGATCATGTAAAAAGTCATATCTTCTGGAACTTTTCCCATTTCTCCTTGTGTCTCCCTTTCCTTTGGAACATGAGTATTCTTTTATGGTAAGTATATAACTTATAGCATCCTCAAATGGGAAAAGAAAAGGGAAGGGGGCTAACATTTACTCAACATGAACTATATTCCTTGTACTATGCTCTGTGCTTTGCATTTTTTCTGTTTAAATCTTCAGTCATAAGAAGAAGTCATAATTTCCATTTTATTCATGAAGAAACTTAGGCTTTATAATATCAGGTAACTTACCTCTAGATGTACTTCCCTGGTGGCTCAGATGGTAAAGCCTCTGTCTACAATTCAGGAGACCTGGGTTTGATCCCTGGGTCGGGAAGATTCCCTGGAGAAGAAAATGGCAACCCACTCTAGTACTCTTGCCTAGAAAATCCCATGGACGGAGGAGCCTGGTGTCCATGGGGTTGCAAAGAGTCGAACATGACTGAGCGACTTCACTTTCACTTTCACTTACCTCTAGATAATGATTAGAATTCAGATTTGTTTAACCTAATTTTTCTCAAAAATGCTTTTTCATTGTCACCCCCTTAAGAAGGCTTTTAAAACTTCTCCCCACGCTAATTTCCCCTCCTCATTAAATTATAATGCTCTAGATATATTGTATATCTGTTTATGGTACTGTGTGTATATCTGTACTTTATACATAGAAGGAGTAAACTTTTATCATCCCCTGCCCTCCTTAGCCACTAATTTTCACTCCCGTGAGGATATCACCTGCATACAGAGAATGCATACTCTAAAGTCTCTTGTCTTTCAAAAGAGCTGGTAGGAATCCTGAAAACTCATCTGTAATGCATTTTTTTGCATTAATTTTTTTATTGGAGGATAATTGCTTTACAGTTTTGTGATGATCTCTGCTGTACATCAACATGAATCAGTCATAATTACAAGTATATCTCCTCCCTTTTGAGCCTCCCTCTGCTACCCATTCTACCCCTCTATGTTCAGTTCCCTCAAACTTTACTTTTAGTCAAGATTGTAACACTTTACTGCCTTCTTTTAAGATTTAAAGTCATCTGATTTCCCTGCGTTTAGTAATCACAGTGACATTCAGTATGAATACCCCAAGGAAGGTCATTCTCATGTTTGTTTTCTGTCTAGGCAAAAAGATTTTTTAAAAAAGGATTTATGTATTATTCATAATTTTATGAATAAAATTTTATGTGAAGATTTTGGAAATTTCAAAATTGCTCCAGTTTCTCTGATAGATAATAGCAGTTCCATATAACTTCTTTGAAATGTCTTTTATTTAAAAGCCTAAAACTGAGAGTGGACATAAAGACATAAACATAGTCTAGTGGATATGAGACAACTATATTGAATCATTTCCATTGTCACTCTGCAAGCTAAGCATCCTTTTTTGAGGACTCACAGCTTATATTATTCATGCAAAGTGTTAAAAATACTGATTTCTTTCCAATTCTAAATTTTTTTTTCCTCAAGTAGATCTCACTTTCTTTTTCCCAGAGAGTCAATAAATGTTCTATTTGATGATGATAATTCTTGGCAATTTGTTCCTAAGTACCAAATAAGAAGTTAATTTAAGTAGTGAATATTTAATTCTCTGGCATCCATTTCTTGAGGATTATCTTGCTAAACATAGCTTAACCTTTTCAAAATATATCTGCCTGCTGAGCCTACAAGTTCAGAGAAATGTATATTTTTTTCTGCACTAATAAGTTGTCTCAAGAAAGGTAATTGTGAACACAAAATGAATACCTTTTCACTTGGTGGCTTTTTGGTTTTTCTGTGCAGGGAACAGTTAACCACAAAGCATAACACTTGTGGTTATACAGTTTAATGCTTTCTTAATTTTGCACATTGTAATTGTCATTTGTGGGAAATACCAAGGATACTTTAATGGGATAGTGTGGTTACATAAGTTTAGTTAAAATAGCAATCTACTGTTCAAACTTATGTTTATTTTGTTAAATAACAATTTTGATGAGAACTGTAAAAATATTCCATATTGATCATATTTTTGCATTTAAAGTTTCTGTATTATAAAGAGAAGTTTATAGACATCTAAGAATTAGGATTCTTAGCATTGAATTTTAGTGAATAGCATGGAATTTAGGTGAAAAGCCTTGTGAACATTTCTGTGTATACATGTATTTAAACCATAGATGGCATTCTATAGACTGATATTTTTCACTCAAGGTTATGTGTGAACGTTTAAATTATTCCATAATATTTGGTAACTTAACCAATCAGTAGCTTAAGAAAATTCCTTGGTATGGAATTACTTATTACATTTTTTGGCTTAAAAATTTTGATGCATATTGCTGAAATTCTCTCTGGAAAAGTTATACCATCTTATATCCCTACCAACAATTTATGACATTGTTCATTTCCTTTCAACCTGACCAAACTATTAATTGTCAGTTTTCATGATTTTTTTTCCCTAATTTGATGTAGAAAAAAATCTCTTTATTTGTTTTATTCATTTCTAATAAGATTGAGCATATTTTTAGATGTCTCTTGGTTATTTGTTTTTATCCTTTTGAGAATTACCAATTTGTCTTCTGTTATCATTCATCTTTTTCTTATTGATTTATAAGTGATCTTTCTATATTAAAGATTTTAACTGTTTGTCATATTAATGAAGACCTTAAAAAATTTTGTTGTTTGCCTTCAGTTTTGTTTATGCTGTTTTATGCCATACGTAAGTTTTACACTAATACAGAAGCAGTGAAAACTGGCAATAGTTTCCTTTATGTGTTTCTAGTCTTGCTGTCATTCTTAGAAAGGGCTTTGCTACACTTAAATATATTTTTCATATTTTCATGAAGTAATTTTATTGCTTTCTTTAAAAAACATTTAATCTTTGATCCATCTTTAATTAATTTTATAAGATTAAGCATTATTGTTTCCTTCCCAAATGACTAATTAATTGCACAATAAATTTATTTATTCAGTAAATCCTCTTTTTCTCACTAATTTGAAATGCCAACTTTTCATACCTTACATTGCAATGTGTCATCAAATTTGTTTATAGACTTACATTCTATTTTAGTGAGTTTTCTGTGTAAAATTGCATGTATATTTCGTTGACCCACCATCAAGAAAGAGAGAATGGGTGGCAAAAATGTTGTCAATAAACATTGACTGACCCTCTCAAGTCAGGTACCCCTCATAGCCAGCTTCTGGTGGTTAGCCCTCAACTGAACTTCAAATTACAAGGGAAATTTCTAGTCATATTTTAGAAAAACATGTGTAGATGGTTAGTTCTATACATTAAAATAGCAGTCATGACTCCCACAACAAAAATTGGAAAAGCAGAGGTTAAATGTCAGAAATCAAAGTTTAATTTCATTTGTTATTTTGCTATAAAATAAGAATAAAAATACAAATATGCAAGCAAATACACAAAAGGACAACAATTATTCAAGATTTTGCCATCCAGAGATAATACTTTTCTTCAGTATATGATTCTGGACTTTGTTGTTTGCAAATAAATCATATGGAGCAAAACTTGGGTAATGCTGTGTAAATAATGTTTTGTAACCTGATTTTTAAAGCTTATTATGCCATAATTATCTTTCTATGTCATGAAATGCAGGTCTGAATAGTCATGTAAATTGATCAGTTTTAAAAAACTTTTGTGTGCTTACTGTGTGGCAGGCTTTGAGTTAGGCACTAAATAAGCATCTGTGAGGAGCTTCCCTGGTAGCTCAGATGGGAAAGAACCTGCCCGCAGTGCAGGAGACCCAGGTTCGATCCCTGGGTCAGGAAGATCCCTGGAGAAGGGAATGGCTACCTACTCCAGTATTCTTGGCTGGAGAATGCCATGGACAGAGGAGCCTGGAAGGCTACAACCTATGGGGTTGCAAACAGTTGGACACAACTGAGTGACTGACACAGTTAAGAATCTGTGAACACAAGAAACAATCTCTGCCCACAGGGAAGTTGGAGATTAGCAGAGAAGAAAGGTGGTGAATTAATTATTGTGAGTTTGACAGTTAATATGCAGATGGGCAGTGTATAGAAGCAGGTTTTCAATTTATCTGGGGAAGATTGAGGAAATGATACTTAAATTGAAATCTAGGAATGAACAGAAGATAGCTTGGAAGAGGAGAAAGAAATTTTTTAGTTTCTTGCTACTCCAAAGTATAGTTCACAGATTAGCAGCATCACCATCACCTGGAAGCTTGTTAAAAATACAGATGATGTGTATGCAAGCTGAGGTTTGAGAGTCTGTGCTGTGGACAGTTGGAACCCATTTGAGAATTAGAAAGATGTCCATCAGTAGAGGGTAGCAGGAGCAGTGATGCCGTTGATTCTGGAGAGGACACAGGGTCAAGATTATGTAGGACTTACAGATGCTCTCTGTGTGTCTATGAGAGCATGTGTGTGGGGACTTGGGGGAGAGATTCTTATTCACAGTGTATTGAGAAGCCACTGATAGGATTATTTGAGGGGAAATGACATGATCAGATTTGCTTTAAGACAGCACAGTCCTCATCATGACTTCTCAGTAGCACCTGGCACAGTTGAGCACGTGCTATCCCTTGCAGCACCCTATCGCTTGGCCTTCAGGACTGCAGTCTCTCTTGGTTCCTGCCTCCTTTGCTGTGTCTTCTTAGTCTCCCATGCTGGTATCTCCTCCTCTCTTGATTTCAAAGCATTGGAGTACCCAAAGCTTATCCTTGGATCTATTTTCTCTTCTGCCTGTACTCTCAAGGTGATCTTATTCAGGACCATGGCTTTACATATGATCTATATGCTGATAACTATTATTAACTAAGATAAATGATTAAAGACTGTAATTGTCCTTATAATAACCAAAAGCTGGAAACAACCTAAGTGTCCATCAATGGAAGACTTTTTATAGTGCATCCAATGATGGGCTGTATTAGAATTGTGGCAAAGAATAAGTTAGCGCTCTGCGTACTGAGAGGAGTTAGAACCAAGTATATAAACAGATGTGTGATTATACACAAACAGATTTTTAGCATGGAAGAAGATTCAGGAAACTAACTGTGATCCTTCTATTTTCCTTTTATATTTTACACTAAATTGATAAAAAGTGAAATTATACTTTGTCTTATTTTTGCTTTATTTATATGATAAATGAAAGTGAAAGTCGCTCAGTCGTGTCCAACATTTTGGGACCCCATGGACTATACAGTCCATGGACTTCTCCAGGCCAGAATACTGGAGTGGGTAGGCTTTCCCTTCTCCAGGGGATCTTCCCAACCCAGGGATCAAACCCAGGTCTCCTGCATTGTAGGCGGATCCTTTACCAGATGAGCTATAAGGGAATATATTTGTCCTTTACTTTTTAATTTTTTCTAAGTTATTTCCCTTATAGATTGCATAGTATTGAATATTTGTTAAGCCAATCAGAAATTAATTTTCTTATAGTCGGCTGGATCATCCCATATTCATTTATTGTCATTATCAGATACACTTGGTAGTATTCTTGAAAGGTGTTGGAGGTGGGAGAGGACAGGATTGGAAAATTTTGCCTCTATGGTTTCATTTGTGATTGTTGAAACTATTGTACTAGAAGCCAACCTTTTCCTATTGAGTTTTCTATGTGGAGAGATTACTCTTGACTGTTTTTCTGTGCATGCACGTATATTACTTATACATACATTTTACAGAAAAGACATTAAAGATGTTATCTTGACATTTATAATCCTTAGAGGATTTTTATTTTAAAACCGAAGGACAGACATGTGAGTAATTATTTTGACTTATTATCTTTACTACTTACAGCGTACAAATCAACTATACAAAATGTACTTCCATTAGGAAGATTTTATCTGGCCCCCCCCATCTTGAGTAGGGTAGCAATATCTGAAATGGAAAACAGAATTTTATCTAGTAGAAAGTCTGTTGAGGTGCATTTATTGCATAGTTTATTATTAACAACCACTCTACGCAGTAGATGAAATCATTCTGTTTCCCAGACGGAGAAAAGGAGGTTCAGAGATTGACCAGTTCATATTTATAGAGCTGGTGAAAGCTGGGACTCAGACCCAAGTCTCTCTGATCCTAAATGTGGTTTCCATTATATCACACTGTTTTTTTAAAATTAATTTTCTTTGGAGTATTGTTGACTTACAATGTTGTGTTAGTTTCTTCTTAGTTCCCCTGGTCCAGGATCGAACCTGTGCCCCCTGCATTGGGAGTACAGAGTCTTAACCACTGGACAACCAGGGAATTGATGTATATATTCATATACACACACATATATACATAAGTTCACTGTTTTGTGAATTTATAAAAATCCCTCTAATTTTTTTTCTATGTTTCAATTCCAAATACTGATTCTCATCTTGTTTTCAGAACCAATCCTGATATAAACTAGGAAGGATCATATTTTACTCACCCTTGATGCTTTGTATTTGGTCTGTTATAACCCAATTTTGAAAGTAGGGTTTATGCTTATTAGGGTGGGGATTTTATCTTGTATCATTTGTTCCTTCTGAAGAACTGAAGTTCTGTTTCTGAGTCCTGGGCCAAAGCTGGCGCCTTGCGCACTGAGGGGACTTTTCTGGTATTAATTGCTTAATTATGGAAAGCTCTCACCAGCTACTACCTGTATTTGTACTCCGTGTCACTGGCTGCTCCCGTCCCCACACTGGAATGTGCCATCATCCCATGTTAGACCTTTCCAATGTCACTTGCAGTGCTGTGGTCAGTAGCTCTGCATTTGGGATAGTATGTTTGTCTTCTGCTCCACATTTCCTTCCAGTGTGGGTATCTGGGACTGACTTTCCCCACCATCCCCGTGTCCTGCATTGTCTGCCATTCCCCACCCCTTACTTGGCCTTGTTCCTTGCCACATAATCCAGACAATGACCCAAGGTATTATACTGAAGAATATAAGACCTAAGCCCCATTTGAGGTCTCGTTGGTGATATGTGTGACAGAAGCACATATATAAGAGCTGTAAGAGACCTTGGCCTTCCCCTTGCCTCACCATCTCATGTTATAGATGAGGAAACAGAGGCAAAATTTTGCACCCCAAATCACAGTAGGTGGCAGTTAGGACTAGCATCATCAGTAACCTCATTTAGGTTTTTGTTAATTCATTTTCAACAAGTAGCCCCCATACCTAAGTTAGCCTAAAGCATACTTTAAAAAATAAATTGGGATGACAAACTTATGTTAGTACACATTATCAATATTTGATAAGATTAGTATGTTTTTGTTTTTGTATGAAAACGCCAAAAAATTTATTTGGAAATTTGCCTGATTTCTTATCTGCCAACATTTAGTAGCTCAGCTGGTAAAGAATCTGCCTGCAATGCAGGAGACTTCGGTTCAATTCCTGAGTTGGGAAGATCCGCTGGAGAAGGGATAGTCTACCCACTCCAGTGTTCTTGGGTTTCCTTGGTGGCTCAGCTGGTAAAGAATCTGCCTGCAATGCGGGAGACCTGGGTTCAATCCCTGGGCTGGGAAGATCCCCTGGAGAAAGAAATGGCTACCCACTCCAGTATTCTGGCCTGGAGAATTCCATGGACTGTGTAGTCCATGGGGTCACACTCCATGGGGTCGCAGAGTCGGACACAATTGAGCAACTTTTACACAAAAATGTCTGAAAGTAAAGCAATGTCATTCCACCAGATGTCACTGTTTGCATGTAGCAATGAAGTTATAATGATTAAAATAAAATTCCCCCTTCCCTAATTATATTTGTATAAAAGATTCTGCATAGTTGTACTCTTATTCTTCTTTGGCTTATTCTTCTTTAGATTTATTATTTTATTGAAGACTCTGTTTCCTGAATTTTCTAAAGTATCGGAAGTATTCATTATCTCTGCTATAGATTTTAAAGACTACTAAGCAAAATTATTTGTAGATTAGTATTTTCAAGAAGGTGAGCTCTTAAAGTCTTTTCTAGACTTAGAAGTTTGCTTTTCAAACAACATTCTTTTAAGTTACTGTTTTCTAAGTTGTGGATTGTGACCCAGTAAGTGGGTTGTGCAATCAACTTAATGGCTTGCTATGAGCCCCTTAAAGAAATGGGTGGGTGGGATAGAATATTGCATGTAAGTATTACTTTGACAAGACTTTTTACATGAACGCTAAAACTATCTCTGAACACATCACTGAGCTGCATAAAAGTGGCTGTGAGCTTTATCCTGTGAATGCTCCCCAGGCTTAGTACCCCAAGGAGCACAATGAATTTCCTGAGGAAGGGACAGGGAGGATGTGATGTGTAACTTCTCCGTTGTTAGAGTCGCACCAGGGAGGGGAGAGGGTCGCTGGAGGGAGAACCCTCCATGCATCACCGGATGGAGCCTGCAGTCACTTCTATGTAAGTCACAAAAGATGTGGGTGAAGATTTTTAAGAGTGCTCACAGCCTAGAGCAAATGTTCTCCAAACTTCTTTTAACTTGTAATAAGAAAACCATTTTATATCTCTGGCCCCATGGGAGATCAGTGTTGACCGGGAACGAGTGTTAACTCGCTCTGAGAGAGAGAGGCTTGTTTGCTTCATTCAGTCCTCTCGGTCATAATAACAAAAATGATTGTAATATCAACTACTTAATGTATTTTTCTGAACTTAGTGCAAACTTGTCACATATATTATTTTTAAGCATTAGATGCTGAAAGATCCCATCACTGTTGCCATTCACAGATGAGGAAACGGAGCCTTAAGAAGAAAATGACTTACCCAACACAGCACATCAAGTGGCCAAACTAAAGCTAAAATCCTGGTTTTTAACTTCATTCCAAAGGCTAGCTCTTCTCACTGTCACAGTGCTTTCTAGGCTTCTCCTGAGGATAAGGACCACCTGGAGTGTTTAAGTGATCTTGGACTCTATCCCAAACCAACTGAACTAGAATCTCCAGAGGAGGTATCTGGGGAACTATAGATCTGACTAGCATCCCAGAATATTCTTGTGATGAGACTGTTGGGAAAGACTGCAGTTTATCAGTGCTCCTCAGACTTCACCGTGCATCAGAATTAACTGTAGGGCTGGTTAAAACACAGAAGGCAGGGCTTCTCCCCAGACCTTTTGATGGGACTCAAGAATTTTAATTTCTAACAAGTTCCTATGTGGTGCTAATGATGCTGGTTAGCGAATACCCCTTGAGAATCAGTGGAGTACATCATGCCAACCCATGATTCTCAGTTTCTCAGGACAGGGTCTGGGCTGGCTTTGGCTGTGGGATTTTTCAAGCCCAGTGTTAAACAGTACGTATTCAGTATCTACTATATTCATGGGAGACAGGAAATGAATAAGAATCAGTCTTCCCCTACCCCAGCTATCCTGTAATCTGCTGTGAAAAACACACAGAACAAAATGCAGCATATTCTATAATGAAATTGCAGATCAAATGCACCGGGAAACTAGGGAGGCAGAGATGAATTTTTGCTGGGCAGAGGGACATTTGTAAAGGCCCCATGGAATAGTTGAGACCTCAGTCTTATTTTCAGTGTTTTCATAGCCGCATTGTATTGTAGTTATTGTAGTTCAGTTTTTCCTGTTTCTCCTGCAACACCTAGAGTAATCTAGAGCATCTTTTTCACAGTGAAAGATTGGGCTGGGTATTGGGGAGGGAAGTAGAATTGGTAAAGTAGGTGATGCCCAGGTGTGGAGGACCCTAACAGCCAGGCCCAGAAGCTTGTGTGTGTGTGTGTAGCCATTAAAATATTTGGAAGAGGGTAACTGACAATAACTTTGGTACCAGTCTGTAGCATGGATTAGAGGAGGGAAAGTTTGGAGGTGAGGGACAGCAAAGATGTTATCACAGGACTCAGTTGAGAGAAGAATGCAACAGGATGGAGAAACACTGGAGGGAGAAGAGTCAGGACTAGTGATTACTGCTGGGAAGAGGGAGAGGTTGGAGATGAAGAGGTTTTCAGTCTGAACCACTGAGATAGTGGTGATCTCCAAAGGGGGGATCTCTCAGAAAGATTGGTTCTTTTCTCTGGAAATTAAGAAGGAAGCAGGGAAAATTCAGACAAAAATTTCAAAGCAAATGATTCATTTTTGTCAGACAGGAATAATTGCTAACCTTGGGTAGACTTTCCACTAAGATCCCAAGTTCATAATTACCAGAGCTAGCTATGCACTCTAAAATGCCCAATGACCTCTTTCACTTTCCTTCCAACTAATCAGAATTTCGTTCGTTCTTCTTCTTTTTTTTTTGATGCACATTTGGGATATGAAAAGACAGTAATATGTAAATGATCCTGACCACTTTGTTTTTGGCTTCAGTTCAGTTCGGTTTAATCGCTCAGTTGTGTCCGACTCTTTGTGACCTCATGGACTGCAGCACGCCAGGCCTCCCTGTCCATCGCAACTCCCGGAGTTTACTCAAACTCATGTCCATTGAGTCAGTGATGCCATCCAACCATCTCATCCTCTGTCATCTGCTTCTCCTCCTGCCTTCAATCTTTCCCAGCATTCAGGGTCTTTTCAGATGAGTCAGTTCTTCACATCAGGTGGCCAAAGTATTGGAGTTTCAGCTTTAGCATTTGTCCTTCCAAAGAATACTCAGGACTGATTTCCTTTAGGATGGACTGGTTGGATCTCCTTGCAGTCCAAGGGACTCTTAGGAGTCTTTTCCAACACCACAGTTCAAAAGCATCAATTCTTTGGTGCTCAGCTTTCTTTATAGTCCAACTCTCACATCTGTACATGACTACTGGAAAAACCATAGCTTTGACTAGTTGGACCTTTGTTGGCAAACTAATATCTCTGCTTTTTAATATGCTGTCTTGGTTGGTCATAACTTTTCTTCCAAGGAGCAAGCATCTTTTAATTTCATGGCTGCAGTCACCATCTACAGTGATTTTGGAGCCCCCCAAAATAAGTCTGTCACTGTTTGCACTATTTTCCCATCTATTTCCCATGAAGTGATGGGACCAGATGCCATGATCTTAGTTTTCTGAATGTTGAGCTTTAAGCCAACTTTTTCACTCTCCTCTTTCACTTTCATCAAGAGGCTCTTTAGTTCTTTGCTTTCTGCCATAAGGATGGTGTCATCTGCATATCTGAGGTTATTAATATTTCTCCCTGCAATCTTGATTCCAGCTTGTGCTTCATTCAGCCCAGTGTTTCTCATGATGTACTCTGCATATAAGTTAAATAAGCAGGGTGACAATATATAGCCTTGACATACTTGTTTCCCGATTTGGAACCAGTCTGTTGCTCCATGTCCAGTTCTAACTGCATACAGACTTCTTAAGAGGCAGGTCAGGTGGTCTGGTATTCCCAACTCTTTAAGAATTTTCCAGAGTTGTTTTGGTCCACACAGTCGAAAGCTTTGGCTTAGGGCCAGATAAAAATATAGCAGTGCCTCAAGGTAGCTTCTTAAGTCACCCCTCTCCTCCCTGATCTTCATGCATGTACTCTCTTGGCTCATTATTCTAGACAAGGCAATATCCCACTCTTTTGTTTTTGCTGGATATATCAGTGAGGATCCAGTTGCAGAAAATAGGAACATTTTTAGCTATTTTAAGCATAAAGGAATCTGGTAATGGGAATATGATGCTTGAAAAATCAATGGAAAGATTGGAAGAATGGGCTGTCGGCAGGCTGGACTTTCCAGAGATGACTCATGTAGCACGTTTAACTGGCTTCCGTGCCTGCTGCTCCTTCTGGTAAGAGTCAGGAAGGTGGGAAAGCTGGAGGCCAACCTTGGCAACATACCACTTTAGCTGAGACTCAGCGATCATGTGGCTTCTCCTGCCACAGCTTTTGACTCTGGAGATACGCCATGTCTGTTTGAAACATTCACTGGCAAAAAAGTCTACGCATAAAAGATGTAACCAGAAGGCTGCTACAGAAGAACTCAGTGTTGCCACGACTGCTTGCCAGTGGGAACATGAGAGCCTTCTTCTAGATTGTGTGTGAGTGCATCTGGTTAGTAGATCCTAAAACACATCTCAGACACTGGCTGCAGGAGAGTCGTCACCTCTCCATCCTCAGCAGTTTGGGAAAGCATATTGGATTGGATGTTGAATGACAGAGTGCCGTAAGCCACTGTGCTGGGACTTGGGCTTTACCTTTTCTTTGAATTCAGATATTTAACTGGGTGAGATAGGAAGCTTTTTTCCCCATGAACCTATTTTGGCAAAGCTCTGTCTCCTCCAGCCTAGCTTTGGGTGGGCCTGATTTTTAAGAGCTGGTTTAATATGATAGAATCCGAGGATTTCAGCATATTGTTAAGTGCAGTCAGTGTGGTATGTGTATGCTTTGTTTTCACATTTGGTGGCTCTGAAGTGATTGTCTGTTCGTGTAATGGTATACCAAAACATTCGGGGAACATTGGCTCCACTTTCAAGTGAAATTGAAATATGGCTATAGTCAGTGTAGTTCCACTTTATACTCATTTTATATATTTTGCACAGTGTTACAATACAAAAATTAATGTTATTTCAAGCCATCTGTAAGTCAGTCATTAATGACACATTTTGCCTTCAGATTTTGATTTCCCTCATCTCTTGGTTTAATTCAGGCTTTTGTTGATAAGTTTTAAACCTCCTATGTATATTCTTCTTACATATATATAGTTAGTTGTTGTTAAGTTGCTAAGTTGTGCCTGACTCTTTTGCAACCCCATGGACTGTAGTCTACCAGGCTCCTCTGTCCATAGGATTCTCCGGGCAAGATTACTGGAGTGGGTTGCCATTTATTTCTTCAGGGGATCTTCCCAACCCAAGGATCGAGCCCACATTTCCTTCATTGGCAGGCAGATTCTTTACCTTTTGAGCTACAGGGAAGACATTCTGAGCTGCTATGGAAGCCCTATATATAGTTGGTAGCCCAGAAGTAAAGACCTAATGCCATAACAGTTTTCTGTTCATCCTGGCAAGATATGAATCAAGAAAGAAAAACGTTAATGTGAGCAGGCAGTTCTGCTTAGGCTGATGCTTTGCCTTGGGCTAAGAAATGAAACCATTTCCCATGAGCTTGGAGTGGGGAGCAGGTTAGGAATCAGAAGGTAGAGAACTTTTAACCTCTCTTGTAATGAGACTTTCATAGAGTGAATTTATTATTACTATATTATAAAACAAAACCACCAAAATGTTACTACTAAAATACATTCAGAAGCAAACATAAGTTATTTTTGAGTCATTACCCATTTTGAATTATCTGACTTCTGCACAATATCTATTTAGCATAGATGCATGCATGCATGTGCACTCAGTTGTGTCCAACTGATTGTGACCTCATGGACTGTAGCCCTCCAGGCTCCTCTGTCCATGGAATTCTATAGGCAAAAATACTGGAGTGAGTAGCCATTCCCTTCTCCAGGGGATCTTTCTGACCCAGGAATCGAATCTGTATCTCTTGCATCTCTTGTGTCTTCTGCATTGGCAGGTGGATTCTTTACCAGCTGAGCCACCAGGGAAGTCTCATTTAGTGTAGATATCAAATGTCACTGTGTTTATTTCATAGAGATATAAAGTGAGAGTAAATACCTGTTGCTTTATCAATGACTTAAAAAATTTTTTTCACACTGTAGAATACTGCACGGAGCTCCTGTTAAGGATGTCAGTCATGAACATGTTGCTGTTGTTCCAACAAGACCAGGGATACTACCTGAACTGATACCAGGAACTGGCCAGAGTGCTCACAAACCACAGTTACAACTCTTTGGAGAGGAAGTAAGAGCTTCCTTTAATATTAGTTTTCTCTATCTCATAGACTGTCAATCTTTTTGGTTTCAGGACCCTTTTTTACATTCTTAAAAATTATTGAGGACTTCAATAATTATTTATGTGGCTTATCTATTGACATTTGCAGTGTTGGAAGTTAAAACTGGGAAAATGCTAAAATGTTTATTTTCTAAATGAAAAATAGTAGTACTAAAATCATACATGTTAACATGCTATATTTTTTATGAAAAATGGTTATATTTTTTAAAACAAAGAAGTAGTGTAAAACTGGAGTTGTATTTTTTGCAAATCTCTAATGCTTGGCTTAATAGATGACAGCTGGATTCTTATGCTTGCTTCTGCATTCAATTTTGCGATAAGTTGTTTTGACTGAACTATATGAGGAAAATTCTGGCTTCATGCAGATATGTAGTTGAAAAAGGAGAGATTATTTTAATAGCCTTTAAACATAATTATGGATATTCTTCTTTGATAATATGCTTCCTAGGTGGCACAGTTGGTAAAGAACCTGCCTGGCAATGCAGGAGACATAAGAGACATGGGTTTGAGCTCTAGGTTGGGAAGATCCACTGGTGGAGGAAATGGCAGCCCACTCCAGTATTCTTGCCTGGAGAATCTGATGGACAGAGGAGCCTGGTAGACTACAGTCCATGGAGTTGCAAAGAGTTGTACATGACTGAGCAACTTAACACACATACAAGAGGTAGTTTCTTGAAACTTAGTTGTGAGACTTCCACTTCTGTGAATGATGCAGTGGGAAGTTCTTTTTCCTATTGTTCCTGCGAAGTACAAGTAAAAACCTGGGTGTTACAAACAGGACAGATCTGAAAGGTGGAGAGACTGAGACTCTAATTAGGAACTTTGGGATCCAAGAAATGACACGGTGGCAAGTTAGTTCCTTGAGTTTCCTTTTTTGCCTTGTGTATCCTTTGATAAATCCTTTTTATAATTTCAAGTTAAAAAAACCTGGTAACCGGGAAAGAAAATTAGGTAAAGACACAAAAAAGTCCAAACAAAGCCTACTCTTTCTAGCCAAAGAACCGGGAAAGGGGCAGCCTAGCACAACACAATAGTTATTTAAACAATAACTATAACAAAATTTAAACAATAACGAAATATTTAAACAATAACTACCCCAGCCAAACATCACAGAAAAAATGGTGGCCCTGGTCCTTCCCTCACTTCTAGCAGCAAAGGTCTTGTTGGAAAACTAGACTTTTACTCTTGCCAAAGTATGTAGTGTGTATGCTCAGTTGTGTCTGACTCTTTGGGACCCCAGGGACTGTAGCCTGCCCGTCTCCTCTGTCCTTGGGATGCTCCAGGCAAGAATACTGGAGTGGGTTGCCATTCCCTTCTCCAGGGGATCCTCCCAACCCAGAGATTGAACCAGCATCTCTTGCATCTCCTGCATTGGCAGACAGATTCTTTACCACTAGTGCCACAGAGTACGAGAAGGCACTGTCACGCCTCTGACCGTGTGGTGTTGAGGAAGGCCATGTGGGGCTCGGACTTTCGTTTTGGTAGAGTGGTCATGAGGTTTCCCTTCTATGGTGTCAGTTGAGACCACATGGGGATCCTGGACTTGCATCCCCACCTAGTAGTAATGAGCCACTTCTCTCTCTCCCCATTGCGGTGGTATCAGAGGAGGCCCAGCAGAGTGTCAGCTGGAACGGAAGGTTTAAATAAGATCCAGAATTTCATAGCAAAGTATCCAAATTTCAATTGAAAATTACTAATCCACCCCAAGAACTAGGAAAGTCTCAAACTGAATATAAGAAGGTAATCAATAGATGCTATCATTTAGATGACAGAATTGTTAGAATTGTCTGACAATGATTTTAAAGCCATCATCCTAAAAATGCTTCAGTGATAATTATGAACACACTTGAAAAAAATTTTTTTTCAATAGGAAGATTTAGAAAGGAAATAGAAGATCTTAGTAAAAAACATTGAAGATACTTAGTAAAGAAACTGAAGATATTCTAAGAATTGAAAAAATTTAATAACCAAAGTAAAATGCTTGGCAGATGGGCTCAAAAGTAGAATGGAGGAGATAGGAAGTGAAGTTGAAGATAAAACAGTAGAATTTATCTAATCTGAGCAACCAAGAGAAATAGATAAAGAAAAAAAAATTAACAGATCCTCAGGAGTCTGTTAATTGTGGGACTAAAGTAAAAGATCTAACATTTGTGTTATCACAGTCCTGGAAGGAGAAGAAAAAGAAGAGGGGTGACTGAAAATGTTTAGGAAGAAATAATGACTGGACACTTCCCCATTTTAGTGAGACTTAAACCTGCATATTGAGGAATCTGAGCAAACTCCAAGCAGGAGAAGTCCAAAGAAATATGAACCAAGTCACTTAATAGTCAAACTTCTGAAACCTAATGACAAAGAAAAGAATCTTGAAAGCAGCAAGAGAGAAACCATATGTTACCTACAGGAGAAAAACAGTTTGAGTGATAATGGATTTCTCATCAGAAACCATGGAGGCCAGAAGTAAGTGGCAGAACATTTTTCAAATGCTGAAAGGAAAGAACGGTATGCCCTGAGTCCCTATATATCCAGAGAAGATATCCTTCAGGAATGAAGGGGAATCCAGACATTTCCAGATGAAAGGAAAGTAAGGGAATTAGTCACCCAACAGACTTACCCTGAAAGAAAGTCTGGAGGATGTTCTTAAATGATGAAAGATGAAATCTTGGAATATCTGGAAGGAACAAAAACAAGTAAAGCAAAAATGTAAGTAAATGCAATAAAGGATTTTCCTCCTCCTTTTGAGTTTTCTAAATTATGTCTGTCGGTTAAAGCAAAAATTACCATGCCATTAAATGTATACAGAGGAAATGTTTAAGACAACTCTATTATAAATGGAGAAAGGAGACGTAAAAGAAGGTAGGTTTACACACCCTTGAACTGGTAAGTGCAGACATCAGTAGACTTTGATAAGTTATGTTTATATAACATAACACCTAGAGCAAAACTAAAAATCTATACAGAGACATATTCATAAACACCACAGATTAATAAAAGTGGAATTCTAAAATATGTCCATGTAAAAGGAAAGCAGGGAAAAGAAAACAGAGAAACAAGAGAAACCAGAGAGAACAAGCAGAAAACAAAAAATGAAATGACAGATGAAATTCCTAACTTAAATATATTATTGGTCTAAATACACCAATTAAGTGACAGGGAATTCAGAGTAGATTAAGAGAAATGACCCAACTATTTACTATCTGCAAGTAACTGACTTCATATGTAATGATTTAGAGAGGCTGCAAGTAAAAGAATAAAACAGATAAGCCATACAAACATTAATCAAAGAGAAGTAGGAGTGACTATGGTTTTTTTTTTTTTGACTATGTTAATATCAGATAAAGTAGACCTCCCAGCAAAGACAGCTAGAGACAGAGAAGGGGATTACATTATGACAAAAATGTCAACCTGCCAGGAAGACATAGTACTCTTAAAAAGCATGTGCACAAAACAGCAGAATTGTAAAATATGTGAAGCAAAAGCTGGTGAACTGAAAGGAGAAATAGGCAATTCCACAATTACAATTGGAAACTTCAATGCCCCTCTCTAAATAGTTGGTGGAACACTAGAAAGTCAGCAGGGATACAGAAAAATCAATGACTGTTATCAACTAACAGGATCTAATTGAAATGTACAGAACACTACACCAAATCAGAGCAGAATACTTATTCTCTTTGAGTTCCTGCAGAAGATATACCAAGATAAATCCATAATAAAATCAAACTAGATATCAATAACATAGATAACAGAAAAATCTCCAAACTGTTGGAGTTTAAACAATAGAGGTATAATCAATTCATGGGTTAAAGAGGACATCTCAAGGGATTTTAAAAAGTACTTTGAAAACCAATTAAACTGAATTAAAATAAAAATACAACATACCATAATTTATGGAACGGAGATAATGCCAAGAGGGAAAATTATAACGCTAAATGCTTACGATTAAAAAAGAGAGGTCTCCAATCAATAATTTAAGCTCCCACTGCAAGAACGTAGAAAAAGAGCGAAATAAACCCAAAGCAAGCAGTGGGAAAGAATAAGAGCAGAAATCACTGAAGTTGAAAACATGAAAACAATAGAGAAAAATCACTGAGACAAAATAGTTTTACAAAAAATTGATCTCTACAAAACTGACACGAAAGAGAAAAGACACAAATTACTAATATTAAAAATGAAACAGATATCACTACAGACCCTACAGACTTCAAAAGACTAGTAAGGTGATACTATAAGCAACTCTAGTTGTTAATATAAGCAATTTATATAAGCAATTCCAGTATTCTTGCCTCAAGAACCCTATAAACAGTATAAACAACTCTACACACATAAATTTGACAACTTAGACAAAATAGAGCAGTTCCTCAAAAAAACACAAACTACCACAACTCACTCAATATGAAATATTAATAGATAATTTGAATAGCTCTATCATGTTAAGGAAAGTAAAGGCCTACAAAACTCGCTTCTCAGACCCCTGAAATAGTTTGACAGTTAAAAAATCAAAATAAACATGCAGCTATCAATACTATTAAGCATGTTGCAGAATGAATACATAAACTATAAGGATAAATCTTCAGAGAATTATGCTGGAAAAAACCAATTCCAAAACATTACACACTGGATGATATTCTTATATAACATTTATGAAATTACAAAATTACAGAAATGCAGAACAGATTAGGGCTTTCCAGGGTTTCAGGATTGGGGGGTGGGAATGAGTGGAGTGTGTCTATAAAAGACAACATGGGATCACTTATGGTGATGAAAATGTTCTATATCTTAACTATATCAATGTCAGTATTTTGTTTGTGATTCTGTACCACAGTTTTGCAAGTTTACCTTTGAGGTAAACTGGGTAAAAGATAGTCTCTGTATTATTTCTTAATAAAAATTATGGTTGTTGGATCAGTGCTAAAAAATTAAACTTAGTTAAAAGGAATATGTATTAAATGATCATTTGTACAGCTAAAAATGTTTGTTGCATTTGAAATCTGAAACCATTGGGTCTTTAGTACAAACGTGGTTATTGAATTGGGTTGTAATATACATAGTAACCTTAGAGGCTGTGCAGGTGCTGTTAAACTAATTAACCTAGCTTGCTTTATAGTTGTGTGTGTGTATGTATGTTAGTCACTCAGTCGTGTCTGACTCTTTGCGACCCCATGGACTGTAGTCCACCGGGCTCGTCTGTCCATGGAATTCTCCAGGCTAGCATATTGGAATGGGTTGCCATTCCTGTCTCCAGGGATCTTCCCAACCCAGGGACTGAACCTGGGTCTTCTAAAGTGTAGGCAGATTATTTACCATCTGAGCTACCAGGGAAGCCCTGCTCTATAATTACTAAATTATAGTTAGTAATTCAGTTTGCTGTGCAGTCAAGTTCTAACAGCCACCAATCTGGCTGCTTCTGTTGTCCTGATTTCCTCTTAGAAAGTTCTGAGGATTGTTGGGGAAACCAGTATATCATGATGAGTGTTTCTTTGCTAGTTTAATTTGACAAATCTCTCCTGAAAGTGCATGGGTGCTTTTCCTTGAGAACAAAATAGTGCTGTTTAGTGATAGATTTTTCTTTCTTTCCATTTAGAGGCTTGTATATTACTTTCTTCTAGGGGAATAATTTTATTCTAGATGCTCAAGCTGCTGAAAGTCTATCTACTACAAGGAAAGGTTTACCACATTGTATGTGATATATCATTTGAATATCTGAAATCTTAATTTCTAGGTGATCTTTGGAAGAAGAATTTTCAACTGATTTTGGAAGAGTTTTTTCATCTTTTATCAAGGAATTCCTGGCTCTAGGTCTATACAGAATAAAGGGATGCAGTGTGTCCACCAAACAGAGGATGAGTGAGATGGAAACAATTTTGAATTTCTATGGTAGACAAATGAACCTAGCATCTGAAACCATCTACCTTTCTCTAAATAAATACTCTGTTCGTAGAGAAGAAATGTGATCTAGTTGAGAAATAAAAGTGGTGAAGACTCAGTATCAGCTTATAATTGTGAACCTTTGTTTACTGTGTTTGGGTCTTTGGATATTACTCTCAAAGTCTGTGTAACAGCCATGCTCAGGAGATGGCGACTGGTAAGGTCTCATGCTGCTGCTCCTTATCGCTTCAGACGTGTCTGACTGCAGCCTAGCAAGCTCCTCTGTCCATGGGGTTCTCTAGGCAAGAGTACTAGAGTGGGTTGCCATGTCCTCCTCCAGGGGATCTTCCTGACCCAGGGATCGAACCCGAGTCTCCTGCATTGCAGGCAGGGTCTTCACTGCTGAGCCACCAGGGAATTCTGTTAAGATTTCATGGGTGTGTGCATGCTTAGTCGCTCAGTTGTGTCCAATTCTTTGTGACTCCACGGACTGTAGCCCGCCAGTCTCCTCTGTCCATGGAATTCTCCAGGCGAGAGTACTGGAGTGGGTAACCATTCCCTTCTCCAGGGGATTTTCCTGACCCGGGGATTGAACTGTGGTCTCCTGTATTGCAGGCAAATTCTTTACCACCTGAGCTACCAGGGAAGCCACTATTCTTGTTGGGGAAAATGTTTGGTCCAATTAAGTATTACTCAGAGTTAGTGAAAGTTAAGGAAAACATAATTACCAGGAATACCATGGACTCAAAACAGCTATAATTTAAAAAACTCACAATTCTTCAAACTTGTCATGAATGCCTGATTAATTTTTTCACTTCCAACTATTTAAAAATTTTTTTCTTTTATTGTTTGTTTTATTATTATTATTTTATTGATAGTAGACTCTATTTTTTAGAATAGTTTTAGACTTCCAGAAAAATTACAAAGACAGTATGGAGATTTCCCATAGGCTGTTCCCCTATTATTATATTAATACAATAATGATGGGTAAATAGTGGCCCCCAAGAGATATGTGCTCAGTCGCTCAGTTGTGTCTGACTCTCTGCGACACCATAGACTGTAGCCCACCAGGCTTCTCTGTCCATGGAATTCTCCAGGCAAGAATCCTGGAGTGGGTTGCCATTTCCCTCTCCACACGCAGAAGATATATCCAGATCCTAACCCACAATACCTGTGAATGTGACCTTATTTGGAAATAGAGTCTTTGCAGATATAATTAAGAATCTTGTGATGAGATCATCTTGGATTTAGGGTAAGCTCTACATATCTAAATTCAATATGACTGTCCTTATAAGAGGAGAAAACCCTGTGAACACATAGACACACAGGGAAGAACGCCACGAGCTGCTAGAAGCAAATTGGAGCAATGCCGCTGCAAGTCAAGGAATGCCAGGGGTGGCTGGCAACCACTAGAAGCTAGGAAGCAGCAAGACAGAATTCTCTATGGCATTCAGAGGGAGCATGGCCCTCTCAACATTTTGATTTTGGACTTTGTTTCCAGAACTCAGAGAATTAATTTCTGTTGTTTTAAGCCATCCAATGGTAATTTGCTACAGTAGCCCTAGAAAACTACCAGTACATCTGACAGCAGTATGATACATTTGTTAAAACCAATGAACCAATATTTATACTTTGTGATTAATTAAGATCCATGCTTCATTTGGATTTCCTTAGTTTAAGGTAATGTCCTTTTTCTATTCCAGGATAGAAGTGGATACCACGTTACATGTAGTTGCCATGTCTCCTTAGGCTTCTCTCAGCTGTGATAGTTTCTGGGGCTTCCTTGTTTTGACGACCTTGACAGTTTGGGGGAGTACTGTCAGGTATTTTGTAGACTATTCCCCAAATATCTATAATTTTATTTGGCCGCCTCTGGTCTTAGTGATAGCGTACGGACTTAGTTGCTCTGTGGCATGTGGGATCTTAGTTCCTCAGCCAGCATCCCCTGCATTGCAAGATGATCCTTAACCACTGGACCACTAGGAAAGTCGCACATGATGTTATTTTGATTTGATTGTGTGTTATGTGATTTTGGGAGGAAGACCACTGAAGTAAGGTGCCATTTTCATCATATCATATCCAGAGTACATATTACCAGTGTGACTTAGCATTGTTGATGCTGACCTTAATTGTCTGGCTGAGGCAGTGTCTGCCAGATTTCTTCACTGTGACGTTTTTCTTTTTTGCTCCCTTTCCACACTGTAGTCTGGAAAGAAGTTGCTATATATATAGCCAAAACTTAAGAAATGAAGAGCTATGCTCCATCTCCTTGAGGGCAGATTATCTATAAAAACTAATTTGGTTTCACTGGGACAGGATGCCTCTTCTTCCCATTTATTTATTCAGTCACGTGCTTGTATCAGTAAGACTCATAGATGTTTGTACTTGGAGTTGTGCTCAGTCGCTTCGGTCGTGTCTGACCCTTTGTGACTCTATGGATCGTAGCCCATCAGGCTCCTCTGTTCATGGGGTTCACCAGGCAAGAGTGCTGAAGTGGGTTACCATGCCATTCTGCAGGAGATCTCCACTCAAGGACTGAACTGGTGTCTCCTAAGTCTCCTCCATTGCAGGCAAATTCTTTACTGCTGAGCCACCTGGGAAGCCCGAGTTTAATACTATTTATTATTATTTTGCTAAGACTGTTTGAGCTTTGGTCACTGAGAGCTCTTTCAGTTGTCTCCTATGTCCCTTTGACAGACCCTATCACTGTGGAATTTTTTTTAACATTTAATTACTGGCAGTACAGATGTTCCAGGCTCATCTTGCTTATTTCCTGTGCCAGTCCACAGAATCAGCCATTTCCACAGGAAGCCTCAGTTCCCTTAATTGGAGAATGTAATTAGAAACTAAAATCTGGCCTTTGCATGTGCTTATTACCACCAGGTCTTTGCTGCTTCTAGGCCTTCTCAGCTCACACAAATACATGTCTGTATTCTAACTCCTTCCTATAAATACACATATTTTAATGTGCATAATAAATATAATAAATGCACATAGTGATAGTTCTATATGTAACCATCTCTGTCTAACTTAAGCTATTCATGAGTTCATACTGATGTCTCCACCTCTAATTCACAACCGCATAGGTCATTCTAACCTCCTCCCCTGCTGATCTTTAAACTCCCAATAGTTAGTGACAAACCTGGTTGCCCCCACACTCCATCCATTTACCTGATTATTCAATTCCAGTATAGAAATATCAGAATTATTTACCCATATTCTTATGGAAAATAACCTTATCAACTAAAGTGTAGCACTATGTACAGTTTCTTTTGCCTTTAGTGTTATATACTTTACTCATTTCCAAAGTTACTAAGGTCAGCAATTTTTTTCTTCCCCCATTCATTGAGATTGTTTCATATATTTATAATAGAATTAGCTTGTTTCATTATATTCCACATTTCATTGTGGGATTCCTCTTGACCTCCCAAATAATTTTTTAAAAATTTCAACTTTTATTTGGAAAGAGTTAAAAGAAACAAATACAGAAACCAAACTAATGAACACAAGACTACATGTGTGTTTGTAATTAACATTTTGTCATACTTGTTTCAGTTTTTTAAAAAGACATTTAAAGAACAGATTAAGTCCTCTTGTACTTCTTAATTCCATTTCTCTTCCTTTTTACCCAAGGACGGTTACTGTTACAATTGTGTTTTGTTCCCCACTCCATGATTTTTTACTTTCTTAGGTGTACTTGTGACCCTAAACAATAAATCCTGTAGTTCTGTGTGTTCTAGGAACATTTATATAAATGATGTGATTTTGTAGGTATCTTTCTAAATCATGCTTATTTTATTGTTAAATAGTATGCTATTAAGATCCATCTATGGTTGATAATGTTTGTGTTAGAATGTCTTTACAGTGTTTAGTTAAATGAATATACTACATTTTATTCATCTGTTTATTAATTGACATTTAGATTGGGCTATGTTTTTGCTATTTCATGTGCTGTATTAACATCCTTGTATATATCTCCTCATGCATATGTGAAAGAATTTCCTTAGACTGTATAGCTAGAAGTGAAATTGTTGGATTGTGTGGCATGTACATTTTCTATTCTACATTTGCTCTTATTTTAGAAATGACCAGTTTGCCTCTGGTGTGATTTTACTAGTTTCCCACATCCTCGGCATCACTTGAAACAGCTGACTTTTTATTTTTGCTAATCTTATAGGTATGATCAATTGTCTTTCCCAGATTTTCAGAGACTGTGGAACCAATCACCTCATTTTCTCAGGAACTAGAACTAATTTTGATAGGAGCTTGAGTGTTTATCCTTGGGGCTATTTATTAGCTTCTAACAGCTTTTTATGTTATTTTCAAAGGTGTCTGCTTATCCAGGAGTTACAAAGTTGTTTTGGAATCTAACTTCACCCAAATTCTCTGTTCCAATATCTGTCATGAAGGAAACTGTATATCCAAAATATGAGGTAAAATGCAGAATGACTTTTCTCTATTGTTGTTTACTAATTAAACTGTATAATTAATTATGATATTAAATTTTACTGGAAGTTATTATGTAAATTGTCAGTAAAGACTGCAATAACTGAATGATTGGATGGCACTATAGAAAGTATGCATATAATAAATAATTATTATATATATATTGTATGTGTGTACATATATACACATATACTTATAAGCTTATGACTATGTGTACACTTATACATGTACATTATAGGTATATTTCTAAGAAAATGATTGGACTTATCCATGTTACTTTAGCTAGTCAAGAAGAATATTCTCTTTTCTTTCTGAAAGAATTATTTGACTGACCAGGTATAAAGCATCTTGGGCTGTTTAGAAGATCTTTATGATATGCTCATTTGCTTTTAAAAGTGAATTTTTAGTTATTGTTTAAAAAAGTTTAAAACTACCTAATAAAATTATTAGTCTATTTTCTTCTTCCCTAAAGGTGTTTAACATTTTATGTTACACTGCTTATTTTAAAGGGCTTCCCTGGTGGCTCAAGTGGTAAAGAATCTGCCTGCAATGCAGGATACCCGGGTTCAGTCCCTGGGTTGGGAAGATCCCCTGAAGAAGCAAATGGCAACCCACTCCAGTATTCTTGCCTGGAGAATTCCATGGACAGAGGAGCCTGGTGGGCTACAGTCCATGGAGTCTCAAAGTAGAAAAATCAAGAGAGGAAAACCAAAAGAGTCTATTATTTTTCTCCCTCAAGACAATTACTGTCCACTGTTTGGTCCACTCTCTTTCATTGTTAAAAGTTCTTTTTCTTCTTCCTCCTCTTCCTTTTTTTCTCCTTTCCCCCTTTTCTTCTTCCTACTTATATTTTCCTCTTAAAATAATTCTGTGATGAACATTGTTGTACATAAAGTTTTAATGGTATTTAGAATCATTTTATTTGCATAGGATCCTAGATAGATTACTGATAACACATATACGAGAAAAGAATACAAAAAAATTAATCATAGGGAAAGAACAACCAGGGTAATAGGATAAGTCAGACATAAAATTAAAGAAATTCTGTTCATTTATGCCTTTGCTTGAAATGGGGTCATCAACATCAGTGTTGATATTGAAACATCTTTACATTCCTTGCATTACTTAATTATGATGTATTATTCTTAAATATTATATTGAATTCTGTTAGGCAATATTTTAATTGTTTTTTAAAAACATATGCTAATGAGTGAAATATGTATGTAGGATTTTTTTTTTGGACTCTTATCATGGTTATTTTTGCTTTATAAAGTTAATTGGTTAGCATTTCATTTTTTTAATACTCTGGAATTAAAAGAACATAGGAATAATCTTGAAAGTGTGGAAGAATTCACTGTCTAGGAACATTTGAGCTATTTGGGAAGGTAATTTTTGACAATTAAAGCCTTTTATTTTTTAATTCTTGGGTTACTCTTGCTTAATATTTTTTCTCAAGTCCTTTGGTAACATATATTCTTACAAAAAGCCATCTATTCAGTTGAAATTTATAAGTTTATATGCAGAGTTTGTATATAGTCTCTCTTTAGTTTTAATCTCCATTTCTAAATTTCCATTATTTTCTTTACCATTTCTAATGATACTTGGGGAATTTTTTTTCCCCGAGAATAAATTTTCTAGAAGTGAATTTAGTATTTTTTTTCAGGGATCTTTTTCCATTTATTTTCAAGTACAGATGCTTTATTTTCTACTCATCAAATTACTTATACTAGTGTAAAACCATCCATTTAATATTTTTTTAGCAAGGTTTTTGATGTATGATTATGGGCTTCTCTGGTGGCTCAATGGTAAAGAAAGAATCTGCCTGACAGTGCAGGAGACATGTGTTCAGTCCCTGGCTAGGGAAGATTCCCTGGAGAAAGAAATGGCAACCCACTCCATTATCCTTGCCTGGAAAATCCCATGAACTGAGGAGCCTGGTGGGCTACAGTCCATGGGGTCAGACATGACTTAGTGATTAAACAACAGTATCTGAGTCACTGTGCTATACATCTGAAACTAACACAACATTGTAAATCTACACATCAATTTAAGAATAAAAATCTCTCTTCCCCTTCCACAGTTGTTGGATCATGATCTGAAGGCAAACGCTGCCTACTGCTCCTTCTCTCTTAATCCTCCATTGGTAGCATCTGCTTCTAAATGAACTGACAGAATAGAGGAATCTATGATATTAGTATAGTGTTATCTAAACTGTGTGTTTATAAAGCATGGACACATATTTTTCTGTCTTTATGTGTATAAAAGTGTGGATATAAGGAATTGAGAGTAGGCAGAATTGTCTGAACAGAAATAAAAATAGCAGCAATTTTAAGAAGTTTGGTTAGAACTGTTGAAAATGGAGTGACACATTACAAAGCTAGTTCAAAAATAAATTGCTCTTGGTGATTGTTCAAACCAGTGACCAAAGGACAAAGATCCAGCAGGACTTTCTGGTACAGAAGGAGGGCCCAGGACACTTTCCATTCACTAGAACTGGAATCAGACCTTTGTTCAAAGACTGGTGTTTCCTTTGAATGGGAAATTCATTTAGATACAAAGATCTGTGTGCCTCATTTTTAAAAAGCAAATGTTACCTATTTACATATATTATGATTATTGGTGTTTTTTATTTTATCCTGCCATTTGATTTTTGTTTTTTGTAGATGCTGCCTTTTTTTTTTAAATTTGGACAAACTAAGCAATTTACTCAATTGTTCTAAAAAACAGATACTTCCATTATAAAATGAAGAATTTACAAAGTTTTAATTGTTAGCAGTAGCCCAGAGATCAAAATGAAACTTAATTGTACAATGATAGATTTAGTACTAATTACATAGCAAATTTGCCAAAATGTTGCAGTCCCCTTCTTCGCCTGCAAATTCATAAGCTAGATATTGCCTTTTGTTTGTTTTATATTCTTTTTATTTCTTTTCTTAAATTTGTCTTTTTTGTTATTCCTTTTAAAAAAATTTCAGTAGTCTGAGTATAATATATTCTGATTTTATTTTTATTTTAACTATTTGGATAAATTGTATTTTATCATCCCTGTTTTGGAAGTTATGTATACTGTTTCTTATTCCTATGGTGGTCTCCCTAGAACATACATGTTTAACTTATCAATATCTAATATTAATCAATACCTTTATACTCTTCCAGGAAACTGCAATTATTTGAAAACTTGTTATTCCATTTACTCTTTCTTGATTTAATGTGCTCTTACTTTGATACATTTTTAGATCCTTTTAAAATTCAGAAGACGTTGTTCTTATCATTTTATGCAATAATCCTTAGATTTTACCCATGAATTTATCTCTCTCTTTTTTCCTTTCTACTTTTCAAGCATCTCAGACCTTTCTGTCTGGAATCATTTTGCCTTCTGCTAGAATATATCTTTTAGAATTTGCTTTAAGGGAAATAGGAGGTCTACAGTTGGCAAAAATTCTGTTTTTTCTTTGTTTTAAATGCCTTTATATTACTTCATGCTTGAGGGATATTTTACTTTGTGATAATATTATTGCAGATACTTATTTTTAGCACACAAATGATGTCTCACAGTTTTCTGGTGTCCACTATTGCTGTTGAGAATTGATTGTTAAATATGAACCCTCTGAAGGTTCTTTGATAACAAATCAAAGAACCCTTTGAGAATAAATTCTCTGCCTCTCCCCTTTTACTTTTAAGCTGTTCTTTTTTCTTCCATGCAATTTCAGTATGGTGTGTCTAGTTGTAGATTTCTTCTTATTTATTATATTTTGGAATGATTGGGATCTTTGAATCTGTGGTTTGCTATCTTTCATCAGCTATGGAAATTTTTTAGTTACTGTTTCTTCACATTTTGCCTCTGTCTATTCTGTCCTTTGTTTTCTGGGCCTTTAATAACGTGTTTGATACTGGATCCTGTACAATTTCTTCTGATCTGTCTTATAGTTCAGGTTCATAAATTCTTCAGTTGTGTCTAATAATACTGTTTAAGTTGTTTTCTGCATGTTTCAATTTGGTTTTATATTCTTTTTAGAAGTTATCTGTTTTCTCTATTACATTCTGGTGTTTTGTATCTTTGTGTACTTGTCTTTAAATGTTTATCATTGTATTTAGAACATTATTTTTAGTAAATATTTGAGACCTAGGATGGCTGTTCTTCCTCTAGAAAAAACTTTTTGTCAGAACCTGAGATCTGTATCATTCAACCTAAAATTGAGGTTGAGGCTTGAGTTTCTTTGAACATATACAGAGCCTATGCTGCAAGTCTACACAAATGTTGATTTACATCCATTCATTCCTAATCTTAGGGTATAACCCTGTAATATCCTTGTAGCCTTGGATACCTGTGTATTATATATATATAAAATCAGTTTCCATACTTCAGGGAGACTCTGGGCTTGCCTGTCTGTCATCCTTGACCCTTAAAGTTGCAAATATGAAGCTCAGATTTGCAACTGTTTTGGCAAACATTTTGCGAACAAAAGCACCTTTGATACTGGGTTTACCTTTTCAGGTTTTTTGATTTTCCTATATTTTTTTGCCCAGTATCTCTTCATCATATTATTAGCTCTGATGCTTTGAAGATTTTTTTTTCCTTTATTTATTTATTTATTTACTTTTTCAGTGGGTTTTGTCATACAGCTTTGAAGATTATCTTTGTCATAATACATGCTTTCTAGTTCTCAGAAGAATTGCTTGTTGCTGTTCATTGTTCAGTCGCTAAATTGTGTTCAACTCTTTGCGACTCCATGGACTGTACTGTATCAGGCTTCCCTGTCCTTCACCATCTCCCAGAGTTTGCTGAAACTCATGTCCATTGAGTCAGTGATGCCATCCAACCATCCTCTGTTGCACCCTTCTCCTCCTGCCCTCAATCTTTCCCAGCATCAGGGTCTTTTCCAATGAGTCAGCTTTTCAAATCAGATAGCCAAAGTATTGGAGCTTCAGCATCAGTCCTTCCAATGAATATTCAGGGCTGATTTCCTTTAGAATTGACTGGTTTGATCTCCTAGAATTACCTAGCCTGCCATAACTAAAAGTGGAAGTCATAATTGACTTTTAAGGTAGCAAAACTGTTTCCATTTCCACCTACATCCCAGCTTTTATTGCACCATACTAATTTTAGCAATATTCCTGTAATAGAGCAGAATTTTTACATCATATATATGTAAGCACTACTGTAATTGCCCTCTCAAAGCATGCTAGTATGAGCAATATACTGATAGGTTCCAACATATGAACCACGTTGTCTTTATACAAAGCAGCCATTGATTGTTAGTTCTGCTGTTTTGATATAAAATACAGTGTTAGGGTTTTTGTCTTTATTATTGTTAAAAGCATTCTTTTAAAGTGTAATAGCTGCTATTCCACCATATTTGAATATTTTGTGTAAGCATATGGCCAAATAATTCCAAAATACTTGTGCATCAGATAATTTATCTTTGAAGAATAATGATGAAAGTGACCAGGTGTCTTTCTGCAATGTCCAGTAATTCTCTTACATGGCATTGTGCTATAACTGTTTTCCAACAATACAGCAGAGAGGATGACCAAAAATTCAATACTGATGATAACTAAAATAGTCATTGCCTTCTCCGTATCTGTTTCATTCTCAGTAATAATTACATCATACTTTTAAAAGTTCATTTTCTACTGAATAAATATTTAAAATTTTTAAAATGCTAGTTGAGATATAAAAATTTCATCAAACAAAGCAGCAGCATGATTTACTTCACCATGAATCCTATGGAACTTAGATCTTCGAGTTGTTTCTTTATAGCCAAATCACTGGTTACAAGATAGAGAAGTAGCACATTTAATAATAATCATAACTGTTGCAGCAGTTTACGTTGCAGCAGTAAATAGATATATCATCTAACTGACCGATACAATTCAAACTCTAAAGCATTTAAGGAAATTTTCATTCCAGTTAATATTTAGAATGTTTGCTTGTATTTGTCAGTGAATAGTCACATATTGATAATAACTCTAAATGGCATGTTTTGTTCATAATCCTGAGGTTGATATGCTGAAGAGATTCAACAACACTCTATGAGGTCACAGGATCATTGATTGTCCTGAGTCCAAGAATATCAGAAATAATGTAGATTTATCAGTTTGGCTAAGGTCCAACACCAAAGCCATATTGTGGGTTTTAGCCAAATACTAAGGCTGCAGCTGGACTTTGATCTATGGTTTTTTTTTTCTAGAATTATACTTTCCTGTGTATTGCTGTTTTGGTAATAACATTTTAGTATGTAGCAACAGTAATCATAGGCTCTGAATTAAAAGTATTCTACTATATAGTTTAAAACTGTTATCTTTTATCACAGAGTGCACAAACAAGCAGAATTTTAATTGAGAAATTTGTGTCTGAAAGCAAGGAAAGTATCATTACTTTAAATCAGTATAGGAAAAGTTCCAGGGTAAGTATAATTTTTAGTCTGAATTATGGGTTGGTGTCCCTGTCTTCCTAGAGTTTAGATATTATTTCTAGTGATTTCAGAAGTAATTTCTTGACGCTTTCTCATTCTGGGAAATGCCTCAGTGCATTCGCCAGAATGTTTGTGAAGGACATATTTCCTCTTTTTCCAATATGCTGTCTTTATGACACTCAGAATATGTTATTTACTAATCAGTAGTAGGATATCTGCTGTGAGTTTTACTGAAATTCCTAAAATGTCTGGTTTTTCCATCATTCGTCACTGCTTGCCCAGGTCTTAAGTGATCAAAGGAACATGTTTATGAATCTTTTTACCAAATGAGGGGAGGGGATTGTTTATGGCTATGAAACAGAGTAACACTGAATTCTCTAAGTGGTGACTGGACTTGTGCCCATGATTTTATAGTCACTAAAGTGTATCTAAGTAAAATAAATAATAAGCACAGTTGGAGAGAAAAGAGATAGCGATTGAGGGAAGAAGACAGGTATGAAATTTATATCACTGGCTTAATAAATATCCTGAACTTTATGAGGGACTAAGAGGAAATGGTTTTATTTTTCTTTCCTTTAGGCCTCCAGCCCTTTACTCCCCTTGATGATATCTTAGGATGCTGAGTGCCACAGAGTAGAGAGTCTTATTAACCTGGGATAAATCAGATCCCTATTCTAGTCAATTACACTAGGTTTAATATGGTTGTATGCCTCTTTCTGTATTCCCCATACAGTCAGGTGATATATTTTTTGGGGGTAATGTTTCTATTTAATGTAGGTCACTTTTGCTATTTTAATATATATAACTATTTCTTATTAAATATTTGTCCTCATGTATGTTTGAGCATTTTATTTCTCATCAGTCTGAATGATATGGTTGTCATATTGTTCTTGTTTTTTATCAACGGCACCTAGAACAGTGACCATCACATAAAAATTAATTGAACCAATAAATAACACTTTCTAGTTTGGAATGCATGGACTATTGTAGTAGCATTACTGGTACCTAACCTGTCAGGTATTCCTGTTTTTAATAGCTGTTTCTAATCTAACCTCCCTGTTGCCCCTTGCAATATTCTTAAAACACAGGTATAATTACACCACTCAATCTCAACAAACTGAATAACATCACCTATCAAAGTCAGAGTGCTTATCTAAGCCTCGTAATGTGGCCTCGGCTATGTTTTCTGTCTTACCACCCCTTGTGCCTCTGCTTCCATGTAACGTCCATGTACTCTGTTCTCTGCTTGCACCAGAGTCCTTGAGGACTAACATCCCAGCACTTAGACACTTCTCTGTGCTTGTTTAGGCTATTCCGTTGGCCTGGCATGTGCTCAACCCATTCTCAGTCTCGCAGTGAAAATGTCACTACCTTTCACAGCCTGGCCCTAATGGTACCTCTTCTAGCTGGTCAATCCAGGTTCCTTCTCATTCTGAACTGACCTCCGCCTCTCCTGTGCTCTCTTTACACCTGATTCATGCTATCCTTACAGTCATTGTTACAGCTGCTGTGAATTATAGTTACTACTTTATGCCTTTTTCCACCATCATACCTGAAACATGTCCGTTTTTTGTACTTTCCACCCTATCTGATGTGGTAGTACTTCCCAACTCTTTTAGTGTAATAGTTCTCATGGTAAGTAGTATTTGTGTGAATGCAGCCATGAAATTAAAAGATGCTTGCTCCTTGGAAGAAAAGTTATGACCAATCTAGACAGCGTATTAAAAAGCAGAGAGATTACTTTGCCAACAAAGATCCATCTAGTCAGAGCTATGGTTTTTCCAGTAGTCATGTATGCATGTGAGAGTTGAACTATAAAGAAAGCTGAGTGCCAAAGAATTGATGGTTTTGAACTGTGGTGTTGGAGAAGACTCTTGAGAGTCCCTTAGACAGAAAGGAGATCCAGCCAGTCCCTCTGAAAGGAAATCAGTCCTGAATATTCATTGGAAGGACTGATGCTGAAGCTGAAACTCCAATATTTTGGCCACTTGATGTGAAGAACTGACTCATTTGAAAAGACCCTGTTGCTGGGAAAGATCGAAGGTGGGAGGAGAAGGGGATGACAGAGGATGAGATGGTTGGATTCAATGGACATGAATTTGGATAAACTCTGGGAGTTGGTGATGGACAGGGAAGCCTGGCATGCTGTAGTCCATGGGGCTGCAAAGAGTCAGACATGACTGAGCAACTGAAATACTGAACTACTACTAAATTGATGGATTTTAAGTTCTGACCCTATGTTTGAACATAGTGATTTCAAAATCAGTAAGAACCTGTATTTTAATTAATATTTCTGCATTTCATGAATTTACTCAGTTATCACTAGCCAATTGTCATCTGATATTTTAGTTTACCAAATAGCATGTAGAGTCAATCAATGTATATTTGTCATTTGACTATTTTACAGCTTTTTTTCCTGAGAAAAGCTGCATCATTTGAAAATGTCCAAAAACATTTCAGCACACAGTCTACTCAATTAAAGGTACGATAACTTTTCAGTTTTTGTTATTGAAAGGAAATGTTCACATTTCTAGTAATAATCACCACCTATGCTTTTTGTTTGCTTTCCTAAAATAGCGTGATCACTTGATTCCTACAGAGTTGATTGAAATTTTGGATTTCACTGAGAATTTGGTAGCCTCTGTAAGATTGTTGTGGTTAGTGCCAATTTAAGGTTTTCCACATCTCTTGGAAGTGTCTTATAATCACACTTTGACTTTACTTGAAAGTGAAAAGTCGCTCAGTCCTGTCCGACTCTTTGCGACCCCATTGGAGTTCTCCAGGCCAAAATACTGGAGTGGGTAGCCTTTCCCTTCCCCAGGAGATCTTCCCAACCCAGGGATCGAACCCAGGTCTCCCACATTGCAGGTGGATTCTTTACCAGCTGAGCCACGAGGGAAACCCTGACTTTACTTGGTATATTATAAGTCAAGTCACTTATATATTGATCTGCCACTTGCGTTGAGCTCACAGTTTGTTTTACGCTGTCAGTTTATTTACAAACATATCTAGGATGCTGAGTTCGAGTGTTTAATCCTTTTTTCCGAGATTGCACCTCTTAATATGCTCCTCTTCATGTCTGTCTCATGGATTACTTCTTAAGCAGTTGGTGTCTTACTGTAAAGAAAGGTGCAGCAAATCCAGACCCAAAGAGCAAAGTCATCATAGTTAGTAACCTCCACTTGTTTTCCGCTGAAAATGGAATATGCTTCCATGGGCCCTCCTCATAGTGGCTCCAGGTCGTGAACTTCCAGATGTTCTGTCCCAGCGTAGCACTGTTGGAAGCTCTGCAAAAGGCAAAGAGACTGAAGGTGGAAGAAATGGTGGGAGTACATGAAGCCCTCCCTTCCTCGTGACCTGGTTCCCTGGTGTGCCAGGCTCACTGTTTTAAGGCATCGATCATAAGTGAGGGACACCTACTTACTGATCTTATAGCAGCTGCTGGAGAGGCAGAAACCTGTTGGGACTTCAGATGTGCTGGTGGGCACCATTTTTAAATCTCATTCTAGTTTACTGATGAGGGAGCTGGTGGGTGCCATTTTTGGTGTTCTCCCTATAACCTGTTAGTGCCAACGGGCATGGTCCAGCACACACCTCCTACAGCAGCTATATTGGAACTGGGTTGGGTGAGTGCACCAAACTCTGCAAACCCTGTCACACAGCTGTGTTGTGCAGGGCAAGCGCCTGAAGTCCCCCCGCCTGTGCCCCAGCAGCTGGGCCCCAGCTGGGCTGGGCGAGCAAGTGCACCAGGCCTTGCTGTCTCTCTGCATCCGGCTGCAGCCTTGCAGTACCTGGCAGGTGATCACAGCACCCACCGGAGCACCCTCAGAGAACCTGGCTCAGGTGCCAGGGGAGATTGTGCTTCTGGGTCCCATGGATCATTTCCTACTCAAGACTCCTTCAAGCCTGGGAGAGGTGCTGGTTTGCCTCATTCGTATAGAACACAGAGAATCAGGCCATGTGCAGAGACAGGAATGTGTTCCTAAAGAGTTCAACGTCACGGTCAAAAGATGCTCACCAAATCTGGGACATGATTGGATGAACACAGTGGGAACAGCAAAGAGACAGAAAATATAAGAAAATACGGAACACAAGTTATAACTGAATTGAAAAATATACTTAAAGAGTTAAAACAGCAAACTGGATGAAGGAGAAGCATGAAGGACAAGCAAGAGGGAAAAGCAACAGAGATCACTGTTAGGCAGAAAAACGAAAAAAGAATTTTAAAAAGTGAGGATACCTTAAAGGACCTCTGGTACAACATCAGGCAGAATAGCATTCACATTATAGAGGTCCCAGAAGGAGAAGAGGGAAAGGGCCAGAAAAATTATTTGAAGAATAATTTTATGTTTTACTTTTTTCAGGCATGTTCTACTTTTTCTTGGTACATACATATGTGTTTATTTTTTGATATATATATGTACATGTATATATATTCCATAGTCGGTATTTCTCTGTTCTCTGTTCTAAGTCCATATTGAGTTAAATACAGTTTCTTGACATGGGGAAAGTATATATAGTAAGTCACAGAGAAGGTCAATATCTCTATTACATTTTAGTACATCTTAAAATATACAACTAGCTTGTATGGAATTGTTATTTGGGTTTGGAATTTGGGTCTATATTCACTGTTAAGAAAAATATTTCTGTAATGAATTATTTACTAGCAAAATTAAATGCAATTATTTATTGACAGTAGCTCAATAGGCAAGAAATGCTATATCAAAGGATTGGAGCTAATCTCTCTTTTATTTGTAATGAATGTTGTTAGAGTTTCAACTACTAATGCATAATTATTATAAATTATTCATTAATGTATTATAATATTAATATTATTATTGAAAATTAAGTTGATTCTCTAATGATTAGATAAAATGAATATTAGGTTGAAATTCTGTTATGTAAGCATATAAATATTAAATTGAAAATAATTGAATACTAAGTATAGGAATTCAGTGTTATTAAGGTGCTTTTGAAAATAGACTTACAAATTGATTTAATAAGGTGAGGCATTTTAATAATTTTTGCTCTGCCTGCAATGCAGGAGACCCCAGTTTGATTCCTGGGTTGGGAGGATCTGCTGGAGAAGGGATAGGCTATCCATTTCAGTATTCTTGGGCTTCTCTGGTGGCTCAGCAGGTAAAGAATACACCTGCAACGTGGGAGACCTGGGTTCAATCCCTGGGTTGGAAAGACCCCCCTGGGGAAGGGAACGGCTACCCACTCCAGTATTCTGGCCTGGAGAATTCCATGGACTATATAGTCCATGGGGTAGCAAAGAGTTGGATATGACTTAGCAACTTCCACTTCACTCACCATTTTTTTGCATTAAACTACAAGTAGAGCACATACTTTATTTGGATATGTAAAGAGCATTCTCTTTAAGAATATATAAAATCACAATTCATGTATACTTTATGGTGTTATTTTTATATAGCTAATGAAATGTCATGTGACCAAATTATTGTACTTTGCTTTAACTAACCCACTGTTAACTTATAAGCTCACTTGCTTTCTCTATCTCCTTTATACTTTAATAAAACTTTATTACACACACACACACACAAAAAAAAGAATAGATGATTTGAAATTTTTCAATAGTGACCAAATTCCATTAACAGTAATTATAATTGGATTAATTTAAAATGTATAGCAACTAAATTGATTTTATATTTTTCAATTTTTTGTTTCCTTATGAATAAGAGAGTAAAATCTGCAGTTGAGTTGATTAAGGAGGAGACCACAGTTCTATCAGGGATTCAGGATGACATGCAAAGCAATATAAAAGAGGTGATGCTTCAAAAAGCAAAGGAGTTGGAGCGTTGGATGACTGAGCAAAATGAAACTAAGGAATCTGTCTCTGAGAAAGAAAATATAGATTCTATCTTAGACTACATGCGTAGCAGATATGGTTCAAGAGACCTGTCTTTCACTCTCATTGAAGCATCTCGACAAGCTGGCATTACTTACATTGTTTATCCCAAGAAAAAGAAGATGAGACGGAGGAGAGGACTGAGGCTCAGTAAACTTACACTTGTGTATGATGAGTTATCCAAGCCTCCAAAAATTCTTAAAAGGTCTCGTTTAATCAACATTTGTTATAGTTTAAGAAATATATTATGGTTTGGGCCTTAGTTTTATAATTCAATCATTGAAGGATCCTTTTGTATGTATATTTCCTGGGTCTGTCTCTGGTTGTTGTTCAGTTGCTCAGTCATGTCTGACTCTTTGTGACCCCATGGACTGCAGCACACCAGGCTTCCCTGTCCTTCACCATCTCCCGGAGCTTGCGCAAACTCATGTCCCTTGAGTTGGTGATGCCATCCAACCATCTTGTCCTCTGTTGTCCCCTTATCCTCCTGCCTTCAATCTTTCCCAGCCACAGGGTCTTTTCTAATGAGTCAGCACTTCACATCAGGTGGCCAAAGTAATGGAACTTCAGCTTTAGCATCTGTCCTTCCAATGAGTATTCAGGACTGATTTCCTTCTGGATGGACTGGTTGAATCTCCTTGCAGTCCAAGGGACTCTCAAGAATCTTCTCCCATGCCACAGTTGAAAAACATCAATTCTTCAGTGCTCAGCCTTCTTTATGGTCCAACTCTCACACCCATACATGACTACTGGAAAAACCATAGCTTTGACTATAAACCATAGCTTTTCCTGGGCCCATCTCTGGTGCCAATTAATTTATCAGTCAGGGTCCCAGGAGTAAACAGATAGCACTCTCAATTTAGAATAATTCTAGAGAGGGATACCAAATGGCAGTTTACAAAGATGTGGGCATAGGAAAATCACAAATGATAGAGTGCTATCCTGGGGCTAGAAATAATAGAGCCAGTTTCTATCCCTCAGTATGAGAGGACAAAAAGAGAGGATGATTACTAGAACCTGGAAGAAAGGAATTTTATGGAAAGGATTTCCTTGAAAGAAGTAGTGAACTTTGGTCAAAGATCATGGCTAGTTTGAGGCAACCTTTCAGGAGGGGCCCGGAGGAATACTTTGGCCTCACTTGAACTCCCTTTTTAGGACTCCTAATTGAAAATACTTGATTAGAAGAAAGAAAGTATTCCTATGCATATAGTCTGTACAGACTAGTACTCTAGGGCAAAGGACAAGGTAGAGAATAGAGATAAATGTGGAGGTGGAAAGGAGATCTGTTTGTCACAGATGGTCTTTCCAGGGTGACCTTTGACCAGAAATACGAATTGAGAAGGAGTCAGCCACTCAGAAGGACTGGAAAATACAATGGCTTTGAGGCTTGCCCTAAGCCTGGAACAGTGGGAGGCGAGAGAGTAGTGTTATTAGAGATATTTGCTGGGGTCTCATCGTGTTGTCTTGTAGGCTATGATGAAAAGTTTGATTTGTGTTCGAGGTACTAGGGAACGCTCTTGAAGGGACTGACATGATCTGATTTACATTTGTTTAAAAAAAAATAAAAACTTGCTGGCTGCTGTGTGGAGAATGGATGAAACCAAGCGTACAAGCAGGGATTTAAGATGTTATTATACTCTAGACCGGAGAAGGCAATGGCACCCCACTCCAGTACTCTTGCCAGGAAAAGCCCATGGACGGAGGAGCCTGGTAGGCTATAGTCCATGGGGTCATGAAGAGTCGGACACGACTGAGCGACTTCACTTTCACTTTTCACTTTCATGCACTGGAGAAGGAAATGGCAGCCCACTCCAGTATTCTTACCTGGAGAATCCCAGGGACGGGAGCCTGGTGGGCTGCCGTCTATGGGGTCACACAGAGTTGGACACGACTGACGTGACTTAGCAGCATACTCTAGACTGAAGAGATGATGGAGGCTTGCACTGGAGTGTAGAGAGGAGTGGAGTGTCACCGAATAAGGAAGCAGAAGGATACTGACTTTTCTCACTTTTATTCTTCTTTTAGCACAGGCCTTTCTCATAGTACACACTTGGTAAATATTTATGAAATTATGGGGTTTAATTTTTTTTCCTTTCAATAGAGCATGTTTGTTCTCTCACGTGGCTATAACAGCACCAGCATACAATGAATGCTACTGAATGAAAACTGTGTGGGAAATGGAGAGTTTGCGGAGATGATCCTAGAAACATAGCATTTGAAAGCATATTAGATGTCATCTAATTTGATAGCCTAGGAAGTTTGGGATGAAGTCTGGGATGTCTTTTTGTTAGTCTGCCGTGGAGTAAAATCTTTGCTTCTTCCTGCTTCCTCAAGTTCATGTCCTTGCCAACCATTTGGATACATTTTCTTTTGCACATCAAGTTTTAACCCCTCAATTCTCCTGAGATTATATTTCTTCTGGTTGGGGGTGGGGATGTAAATTAAGCCTGGAAGGAGCACTGACCCCTTATTCAGTTCTTTACAGAGGCTGTAACTTTAATAACAGTCTTCTGCTTTCATAACCTCAACATAGATTCTTCACACGATCTAAATGAATGAACAGAAGGACTTGATTTGCATAAAAGTACCATGTAATTTTATTTTGATAACAGAGAAATAGTAATTGTGACTGAGTTGATTTATTGGTTATAAAAATTATATTTCTGTAATTTAAGAATCACCCTTTTGCATACTAGATCAGTGTCCCACGGAATCCTTCCTGGACAGAAGAAATATTTGCTCAGAGTTCCACTATATGAACGTGTACTTCGGTGTCCCAGTGCACCTTTGGGTTTAAATTCTGACAAATGTGCCCAAATTAAGAGAATTCTGGAACATAGTGATCCTCAAACATGGTCTCCTGAAATGGTCTCTCAGCCTAAGCAAAAGAAGACAACCCCGAGAGTTAAAATATCTGTTGACGAAGACTCATCTGAAGGAGTGAAACAATCACCAAAGCTAGAATTGAGTGATTCTTTGACCTGTGGTCTTCCTCCAGCAGTCATTAAACATTATGAGTCTGAAGTGGAGATCTTGACTGAAGAAATAAATAGTAAGAAGAAATATCCTGCATTTTTATATTGTAGGCGTGGAGCTCTTTATAGGAAACTGGGAAAGTTACAGAGTGCCATGAATGATCTACAGGAAGTAAGTTTTATGTGATCAAAATAATAATGCTAACAATTTACCCTTGCTTATAATTATATATTAACTTTTACTAGAATTTTGAATAATGAATATTTGTATTATGTATATAGGATTAAAAAATTCTGGCATTTTCAAATAATTAGCCTTAAAAACACTGGATTTTGTCAGATTCAGAGGCATCATATTATACTATACAGATATAAAGCTGTTGAAGTCAGCAATGTGTGAAAGTTTATTTGCTAGTCTGTCTTCCCTTAGGTCAATTTAAATAGAATTTATACATCTATTTTCTAGGCTATATTCTTGGAGCCGTTGTTCCTCAATGCCTATTGGCACCGACATTTCATTTATCTTTTCCAAGACAAAATTAATGAAGCTTTGGATGACTTGAATTTTATAAATAAATACAATAAAAATAATGCAGGTGGGTTTTCTGTGCAGTCATATTTTAAACTAAGCTTTGGTCATTTAGTGGTAAAAAGATACATAATTCAAGACATATAAGTCTCCACAAATGGTTGTAACTTTCCTAAGTTAAATTTATTCTTGATTCCCTGGTAGCTCAGATGGTAAAGCGTCTGCCTACAATACCAGAGACCGGGTTTGATCCCTGGGTCGGGAAGATCCCCTGGAGAAGGAAATGGCAACCCACTCCAGTACTATTGCCTGGAAAATCCCATGGATGGAGGAGCCTGGTAGGCTACAGTCCATGGGGTGGCAAAGAGTCGGACATGACTGAGCGACTTCACTTCACTTCATTGTAAATATAGGACTCTTTTGTGATCCTGTTGTTTTAAAAAATATTTATCATAGTTTGAAATGTTAATGTCCTTGGTATACATTATAATAAATTGGTTTCTTACTGCTTATTTTGTAAGATAAGCTTACAATTTTTGTAGAAGTAATTCACAAATTTAGTCTGAATTAGAGCTGTAGTGATTTTGCATGTGTGAGCGCTCAATTGCTCAGTTGTGTCCAATTCTTTGTGACCCCATAGACTACAGCCCATCAAGCTCCTCTGTCCATAGGATTCTCCAGGCAAGAATACTGGAGTGGGTTGTCATTTCTTCCTCTAGGGGATCTTCCCGAAACAGGGAATGAACTGGTGTCTCCTGAATCTCCAGTATTGGCAGGCAGATTCTTTACCATTCTTAAGACTTCTCAGTTGGATGAAATATATAGCTTTGTGTTTATGTACTATTCTCTAATCAACTTGAATGACTAGGCATGGAACTTTTGAGAAATGAGAAAATGTCATATTCATCTTTGTATCTCCAACACTCACAACATACCCCTAAAATATAACATGAGCTTAATAAATGTTTTTTTTTAAATCTATGCTGATCTCTGCTAAAAGTCCATAACTTTTTACTGTGAACATTAAAAGATTATGAAATGTTTTAGATATATAAAAAGCAAAAAGGTAATTTTTGTTATTGAAATGGAAACTTTTAACATAAGTATTTATCTAGTCTGTGAGAATGAATTTTGCATTGTTGAACAAAAGAACAAATATTAAATGACAAAGAGAGTAAAATAGAGATACATTTTTGTAAGACTACATTTTTTTGGAGGGTGAAGGATTAATCTCTTAAAATTTAGGACTGTAGCACTAAATTTTACCCTATTAATTTTCTTTAGATGCATATTTTTCAAGAGCAGAAATTTTCAGAGAAAAAAATGAAATTACTTTGGCAATTCTAAATTATACTCAGGCAATCAAGTGCAGACCCATGGATGCTGACATGTACTTCAGGAGGGGTGAGATGTATGAAATAGATAACAAAATGCTGGCCATTGATGACTTTTCTAAAGTAAGCTGTATTACATATAATGCTGCCATTTATATATTTGTATATTTTAGAACATGATATACTAATTATATAAATACAAATCATCTAATTATATATTTATTTATATATTTTAGAGCATGATATCCTAATTTATAACAAATTGTTGAAATTCTTTCATGCATTATATAGTCAAAATTAATTTATTTTAGATTAGATCATAGAATATTCATTAGTGGAATTGATATTAACAGGACATCAATGATATTTTTGAATGAATGGATTTCCATCAGAGTTGGGTATGGGAGCATTCAGGCAACTTTGATGGAGCCTTGACTTTCCAGCTGTCTTCTTTTGGACTATGAGGCACTGAATAAGGAAACCTTTGAAGGGTGCTTCTTTCTTTCAAACAGTGGAGAAAATAATTTTCCACTTTTTGACACAGATCTGGCGATTTACTTCTGCAGCAAACCTATCTGCTTTCAAAGACTGCTTACTGGCTCATTCATTCATTCACTCACAAATATTTATTGCCTAAGGCACTGGGTAATAAAATGGATAAATCCTGGTGAATAAAACAGAAATGTTTCATGCTTACATAGAGCCTATAGTATAAAGAACAAATATTAAAGAAATAAATATATATACTAATATATAATTACTAATTGATGAATGCTGTGATGGAAATAAAGATGATCAGTTCTGTTCAGTTGCTTAGTCGTGTTTGATTCTTTGTGACCCCATGGACTGCAGCACACCAGGCTTCCCTGTCTATCACCAACCTCCCAGAGCTTATTCAAACTCATGCCCATTGAGTCAGTGATGCCATCCAAGCATCTCATCCTCTGTCATACCCTTCTCCTTCCGCCCTCAATCTTTCCTAGCATCAGGGTCTTTTCTCATGAGTCAGTTCTTTGCATCAAGTGGCCAAAGTATTGGAGTTTCAGCTTCAGCATCAGTCCTTCCAATGAATATCAGGACTGATTTCCTTTAGGATAGACTGGTTCGACCTCCTTGCAGTCCAAGGGACTCTCAAGAATCTTCTCCAACACCACAGTTCAAAAGCATCAATTCTTTGGCACTCAGCTTTCTTTATAGTCCAACTCTCACATCCATAACATGACTACCGGAAAAACCATAGCTTTGACTAGACAGACCTTTGTTGGCAAAGTAGTGTCTCTGCTTTTTAACATGCTGTCTAGGTTGATCATAGCTTTTTTTCCAAGGAGCAAGCGTCTTTTCATTTCATGGCTGCAGTCACCATCTGCAGTGATTTTGGAGCCCCCAAAATTAAACTCTGTCACTGTTTCCATTGCTTCCCCGTCTATTTGCCATGAAGTGATGGGACCAGATGCCATGATCTGAGTTTTCTGGATGTTGAGCTTTAAGCCAACTCTTTCACTCTCCTCTTTCACTTTCATCAAGAGGCTTTTTAGTTCTTCTTCACTTTCTGCCAGAAGGGTGGTTTCATCTGCATATCTGAGGTTATTGATATTTCTCCCAGCAATCTTGATTCCAGCTTGTGCTTCATCCAGCCCAGCGTTTCTCATGATGTACTCTGCATACCAGTTAAATAAGCAGGGTGACAATATACAGCCTTGATTTACTCGCTTCCTGATTTGGAACCAGTCTGTTGTTCCATGTCCAGTTCTAACTGTTGCTTCTTGACCTGCATATAGATTTCTCAGGAGGCAGGTAAGGTGGTCTGGTATTCCCATCTCTTTCAGAATTTTCCACAGTTTATTGTGATCCACACAGTCAAAGGCTTTGGCATAGTCAATAAAGCAGAAGTATGTTTTTCTGGAACTCGCTTGCTTTATCGATGATACAATGGATGTTGGCAATTTGATCTCTGGTTCCTCTTGTCTTTTCTAAATCCAGCTTGAACATCTGGAAGTTCACAGTTCACATACTGTTGAAGCCTGGCTTGGAGAATTTTGAGCATTAATTTGCTAGTGTGTGAAATAAGTGCAATTGTGTGGTAGTTTGAGCATTCTTTGGCATTGCCTTTCTTTGGGATTGGAATGAAAAACTGAATTTTCCAGTCCTGTCGCCACTGCTGAGTTTTCCAAATTCACTGGCATATTGAGTGCAGCACTTTCACAGCATCATCTTTTCGGATTTGAAATAGCTCAACTGGAATTCCATCACCTCCACTAGCTTTGTTCATAGTGATGCTTCCTAAGGCCCACTTGACTTCACATTCCAGAATGTCTAGCTCTAGGTGAGCGATCACACCATCATGCTTATCTGGGTTGTGAAGATCTTTTTTGCACAGTTCTTCTGTATATTCTTGCCACTTCTTAATATCTTCTGCTTCTGTTAGGTTCATACCATTTCTGTCCTTTATCAAGCCCATCTTTGCATGAAATGTCCCCTATTTATCTCTGATTTTCTTGAAGAAACCTCTAGTCCGTCCCATTCTATTGTTTTCCTCTATTTCTTTGCATTGATCCCTGAGGAAGGCTTTCTTATCTCCCCTTGTTATTCTTTGGAACTCTGCATTTGATTGGGTATATCTTCCCTCTTTTCCTTTGCCTTTAGCTTAATAAATGAAATATTTATTGATGATGGGGCAATTTATATTTGATTGGGAGATATCAGAGAATCCCTTGAGGGAGTGAATTTTTGTTAGCCTGTGTATTGAGTCTATGCTGCTGCTGCTGCTGCTAAGTCGCTTCAGTCGTGTCCGACTCTGTGCGACCCCTTAGACAGCAGCCCACCAGGCTCGCCCATCCCTGGGATTCTCCCGGCAAGAACACTGGAGTGGGTTGCCATTTCCTTCTCCAATGCATGAAAGTGAAAAGTGAAAGTGAAGTCGCTCAGTCGTGTCCGACTCTTCGCCACCCCATGGACTGCAGCCCACGAGGCTTCTCTGCCCATGGGATTTTCCAGGCAAGAGTACTGGAGTGGGTTGCCATTGCCTTCTCCAATGGAGTCTGTAGTCAGGCAGATATTCCACTGATTGCAGCAGAATTGTAACCTTGAACGTCTGAGTTTTAATTCTAAATTCTAGTTCTTAGTACAACTGAGAAGTTATTTAAACAGTTTAACTTTTCATGTTCTTAATTTATAATAGTTAGCCACATATTTGATGTTCTTTTGCTTCAAGAGAATATTGTTATAACTTGGTAACTTCTTGTCTAGAAGTGAACACAAATCTCTTTTGAAGATATTAAAGTTGTTAAAAATATCTTTTCTGATCATTTCCTCTATCTAGCACTGATATTAATAGTTTAAAAATTGACTCTTGCAGCAACTTGAGGTCAAACATCAAAATCTTTAGTGGTTTTTTTTCCTATTTTAAAAATACTTCATAATTGCTTTGCTTCAATTTCCCATCTACTATCAATAGGCAAGGAACTTTACAACTGAGTTTACAATGATTTAGTCTGTTTATTGCCTTCTTTGTCAGTGTGAAATGAATGAGCCATGCCAATACCAATTCATTTCTTTTCTCCATTTTAGGGGCTAAATAAATCCATATTTGATTTCATTGAGTCAGCCTTAATGTGGTCTAGTATGTGTCACCTTTGATTAGAATAAAATGCTATGATAGATCCAATATAATACAATCCTACTCTAGTTGAATAATTACTTATGAGGTTTTATTAATAAAAACTTTGGCGGGAAGAAACCTTGGCTTCTTATATATGCTGGATTTTGTTTTTGTTTTTAATAAAACCTCCCCTTTCTAGAATTTGATGACAAATGGATTTCCTTAAAGGCGTGGTCTTTACATGCAAATCTGAAACTTTTGGCATCTTAGTTTGCTTTTATGTAATCTGAAGTTAAAAACATGGTTGTAGTTATTTAATTTCCTGTGGGATTATATACTTTTCTTGCTTATTTTTTTTTCATAATGTGATGTGTTTCTGTGACTTCCCTCCTCCCCCTGCCCCATGTAGTGTATCTTTTATGATCCCGAAAGAACAGATGCATTATTTAAACGTGGGATGTTCTACTATGAAAATGAAAACTGGATTGCAGCTGAACAAGATTTTACAGCCTTGTTGAATATAGATCCCCAAAATTCTCAAGCAAGGTAAGAATTATTTTAGATATGGTTTTTGAAAAAAAATTTGAAATATGCTCTCAGGAAAGAAAATTGCTTGAAATACATCAGACAGCCCTTTAAAATAGTGAATCAATTTTTAGAGCTACTAGTGTATGAAGATCTTTACCTATACCCTAAGAGTAGTGAGTATTTCAACCTAAAAGTCATAAAAGTGATAATTTAGAGTTGTTTCATTTGCATTTTCTAAAGACTAGTTACATTATCGATTTTTTAAAATAGTGACCTGTATTTTGTTTCTTTGGATTTCTTTTCATATCTGTATTTATTCAGTACAGAGAACTGTTGACATAGATTTCCGTTCTTTCTTATTGTAACTTGGATTTTAAACTTTGTTCGTCCAACCTTATTGTGCATAATTCATTTCCATTTTGTTGCTTTTCTTTTAATAAAAATTTAGTTTTGAAGAAGCTTAAAACATATATATGGTCATACCTATTTGTCTTCTATTAGCATTGTTATAGTAAAATAAAGTATGCATTTAAAAATATGCAAAGTATATTGACATCACAATGTAAATGCTTATGTAACCGCCACCAGCTCAAGAAACATTTCTAGCACACCTCCTTTTGCCTTTGCCTCTCTGAGAAGGTAACCCTGTCCTGACTTACATTTCTTTATAGTTTCAACACACAAGTATATGTCCCTAAACATTCTTAGTTTAGTTTTGCTGTTTTCTTGAACTTTATATAAATAAAATTGTAAGGTAGTACTCTTTCATCTCTAGCTTTATTTCACTGAATATTATGTATTATTGCATGTGGCTCCAGTTTGTTCATTTTAATTTTTGTATAATATTCAGTGACATGAATATATTACAGTTTATTTATCCATTCTACTGATGAATTCAAGTATGGTTTCATTCAGCATTATTGTACATGACGCACATATGTGCGTATCTGTTGGATATACAAGTAGGAGTGGATACTTGCATTCCTATACCTGATTCATAGGGTATGCAATTGTTCAGCTGTAGTGCCAAACTAATTTTGCAAACTGGTTGTACTACCAATAGTTATGCAGGCTCCACACCAGCACTGGGCACTATTATAGCTTTCAAATTTTAGCCATCCTAGTGGGTATGAAGTATCATCTTATTTAGTTTGAATATTCATTTTCTTCATTACAAACATGATTATTCAGTTTCAAATGTTTACTAACCACTTGGATTTTCTTTGTCTTGTTATCCATAACTTTTGTGTTGTTGGTCTTTTTTCTTTATTAATTTGTATGAACTAAAACATATTCTTGATATGAGCCCTTTGGTTATATTTATAGCAATTATTTTTTTCTAGCTCTGGATTGTCATTGTACTCCTTAAATATTGTCTTTTGGTAAATAGTTTTTAGATGTAATACAATATAATCTGATTGAATAACATTTTTTTCTTTAAGATTAGTGCTTTACCTGTCTTTATTATAAGTAAGTTTTTCCTTCATTTATGTCATGCAGATATTCTCCTGTCTGATCTACTAGAAAGTTTATTATTTTGCCTTTAAAGTTAGATTTACAGTATACCTAGAATCAATTTTTGTATATGCTGTGAAGCAGAGAACAAATTTCATTTTTTTCTGTATGCATATTCAATTTTCCCAGCAACATTTAGTAAAATGCCTGTCACTTTCCCATTGCTCTATAGTGTAAGCTTTGTAGGAAATGAAGATCCAGGTATGGGTGGATCTCTTTCTTAGTCCTTTTTCTATTTTGAGGTTTTCTTTTTTTTTTTTGATATGGACCATTTTTAAAGGTTTATTGAATTTGTTACAATATTGCTTCTGTTTTTTTTTATTTTGAGTTTTTGGCCACAAGGCATGAGGGATCTTAGCTCCCTGACCAGGAATTGAACCCCCACCCCCTACATTGGAAGGTGAAGTCTTAACCACTGGATTGCTAGGGAAGTCCCTATTTTGGGGAGTTTTAAAAATTCTATCTTTGCACCAATACTATACTGTCTTAAATACTATAGTTTCATAATAAGTCATGAAATCCAGTAGAACAGTTCTTTTGATCTTTTAAAATTGTCAGAGCTTCCCTTGGCTATTTTGCATTTCCAAACACATTGAATGGGGTTAAACTATATGAAGGGCTTCCCTGATAGCTCAGCTGGTAAAGAATCTGCCTGAAAAAAAAAAAAAAGAATCTGCCTGCAGTGTAGGAGACCCTGGTTCAACTCCTAGGTTGGGAAATTCCCCTGGAGAAGGGATAGACTATTCTTGGACTTCCCTGGTGGCTCAGATGTTACAGAATTTGCCTGTAATGCAGGAGACCTGAGTCTGACCCCTGGGTTGGGAAGATCCCCTGGAGGAGGGCATGGCAACCCACTTCAGTATTCTTGCCTGGAGAATCCCCATGCAGAGAAGCCTGGTGTGGGCTATAATCATGAGGTTGCAAAGAATCGGACATGACTGAATAACTAAGCAGGCATGCAAATTATATGAAAACTGACTTCTTTATTGATCAGAATAGTAAAATTTCACAATTTTGTATGGTTTAAGTTAGTAGAATCAGCATGTTAACTTCCATGGTAGTTCATTTGTATTTTGATTGGGGTTGCAATGAATTTATAGAACAGTAGGGGAAAATTTGACGTCCTAACAATATTGAATCTTCTCATGTATGCCTACGATACATACATTTTCTTTAGGTCTTCATTTCCTTTTACTTAATAATGTTTCATAATTTCTGTAAAGAAGCCTTATGTATATCTTTTTCTTTATTCCTATATATTCAATATTGCTTAGTTTTATTTTAGGTACTACTTTAGTATAATTTTATTTTAAACGTTTTGTTGCTGGTATATAGAAGTGCAGTTGATAAATGTATACTGACCTTGCGATATAGCAATCTAGCTAAACTTTAAAAAAAATATATTTAAAAAAACTTACTTCTATTTAACTGGAGTATAATTACTCTGCAGTGTTGTGTTGGTTTCTGCCATACATCAATGTGAATCAGCCATAGGTATACATATATCCTCTCCCTCTTGAACCTCCCTTCCACCTCCCATCCCATCCTACCCTTCTAGGCTGTCACACTGGATTTGAGCTCCCTGCCTCATACAGTACAGCACATTCCCATTGGCTCTCTATTTCTTTGCATCTTTCCAAACATAGAAAAGTGCTAAATTCCTTAACTTGAGATATCTGGTTTTCCTTTAATTTACAATAATCTTTTGGCATTCAGACTACCTGCTCTTTGTTGCAAAACTTCTATATAACCTGCCCCCAACCCTCGCCTCCTCAGAGCACTTCTCTCAAGGTTACTTGAGCTTGAATAAACCTTAAAGTCCTAAAAAATCCCACTAAATAAAACATAACTGTCAACTTAGGTTGTGAATATTTTTTAAGTCAACAATCAGTTCAGTTCAGTTCAGTCGCTCAGTCGTGTCCAACTCTTTGCGACCCTGTGAATCACAGCCAGACCTCCCTGTCCATAACCAACTCCCGGAGTCTACCCAAACCCACGTCCATCGAGTCGATGATGGCATCCAGCCATCTCATTCTCTGTCATCCCCTTCTCCTCCTGCCCCCAATCCTTCCCAGCATCAGGGTCTTTTCCAATGAGTCAACTCTTCACATCAGGTGGCCAAAATATTGGAGTTTCAGCTTCAACATCAGTCCTTCCAATGAACACCCAGGACTGATCTCCTTTAGGATGGACTGGTTGGATCTCCTTGCAGTCCAAGGGACTCTCAAGAGTCTTCTCCAATGCCACAGTTCAAAAGCATCAATTTTTTGGCGCTCAACTTTCTTTATGGTCCAACTCTTACATCATCCATATATGACTACTGGAAAAACCATAGCCTTGACTAGACAGACTTTGTTGGCAAAGTAATGTCTCTGCTTTTCAATATGCTATCTCAGTTGGTCATAACTTTCCTTCTAAGGAGTAAGCGTCTTTTAATTTCATGACTGCAGTCACCATCTGCAGTGATTTTGGAGCCCCCCCAAAAATAAAGTCTGACACTGTTTCCACTGTTTCCCCATCTATTTCCCATCAAGTGATGGGACCAGATGCCATGATCTTAGTTTTCTGAATGTTGAGCTTTAAGCAAACTTTTTCACTCTCCTGTTTCACTTTCATCAAGAGGCTCTTTAGTTCCTCTTCACTTTCTGCCAGAAGGGTGGTGTTGTCTGCATATCTGAGGTTATTGATATTTCTCCCAGCAATCTTGATTCCAGCTTGTGCTTCACCCATCCCAGCATTTCTCATGATGTACTCTGCATATACGTTAAATAAGCAGGTGACAATATACAGCCTTGACGTACTCCTTTTCCTATTTGGAACCACTCTGTTGTTCCATGTCCAGTTCTGACTGTTGCTTCCTGACCCGCATACAGGTTTCTCAAGAGACAGGTCAGATGGTCTGGTATTCCATTCTCTTTCAGAATTTTCCAGAGTTTATTGTGATCCACACAGTCAAAGGCTTTGGCATAGTCAATAAAGCAGAAATAGATGTTTTTCTGGAACTCTCTTGCTTTTTTGATGATCTAGCAGATGTTGGCAATTTGATCTCTGGTTCCTCTGCCTTTTCTAAAACCAGCTTGAACATCTGGAAGTTCATGGTTCACGTATTGTTGAAGCCTGAGTAGGAGAATTTTGAGCATTACTTTACTAGCCTGTGAGATGAGTGCAACTGTGTAGTAGTTTGAGCATTCTTTGGCATTGCCTTTCTTAGGGATTGGAATGAAAAACTGAATTTTCCAGTCCTGTGGCCACTGCTGAGTTTTCCAAATTTGTTGACATATTGAGTGCAGCACTTTCACAGCATCATCTTTTAGAATTTGAAATAGCTCAACTGGAATTCCATCACCTCCACTAGCTTTGTTCATAGTGATGCTTTCTAAGGCCCACTTGACTTCACATTCCAGGATGTCTGGCTCTAGATGAGTGATCACACCATCATGCTTATCTGGGTCGTGAAGATCTTTTTTTTGTACAGTTCTTCTGTGTATTCTTGCCACCTCTTCTTAATATCTTCTGCTTTTATTAGGTCCATACCATTTCTGTCCTTTATCAATCCCATCTCTGCATGAAATTTTCCCTCGGTATCTCTAATTTTCTTGAAGAGATCTCGTCTTTCTCATTCTGTTGTTTTCATCTATTTCTTTGCATTGATCGCTGAGAAAGGCTTTCTTATCTCTCCTTGCTCTTCTTTGGAACTCTGCATTCAGATGGGAATATCTTTCCTTTTCTCCTTTGCTTTTCACTTCTCTTCTTTTCACAGCTATTTGTAAGGCCTCATCAGACAGCCATTTTGTTTTTTTGCATTTCTTTTCCATGGGGATGGTCTTCATCCCTGTCTCCTATACAATTTAACGAACCACCGTCCATAGTACATCAGGCCTCTGTCTATCAGATCTAGTCCCTTAAATCTATTTGTCACTTTCACTGTATAGTCATAAGGGATTTGATTTAGGTCATACCTGAATGGTCTAGTGGTTTTCCCTACTTTCTTCAATTTAAGTCTGAATTTGGCAATAAGGAGTTCATGATCTGAGCCACAGTCAGCTCCCGGTCTTGTTTTTGCTGACTGTATAGAGCTTCTCCATCTTTGGCTGCAAAGAATATAATCAATCTGATTTCGGTGTTGACCATCTGGTGATGTCCATGTGTAGAGCCTTTTCTTGTGTTGTTGGAAGAGGGTGTTTGCTATGACCAGTGCGTTCTCTTGGCAAAACTCTATTAGCCTTTGCCCTGCTTCATTCTGTACTCCAAGGCCAAGTTTTCCTGTTACTCCAGGTGTTTCTTGACTTCCTACTTTTGCATTCCAGTCCCCTATAATGAAAAGGACATCTTTTTTGGGTGTTAGTTCTAAAAGGTTTTGTAGGGCTTCATAGAACCATTCAACTTCAGCTTCTTCAGTATTACTGGTCGGGGCATAGACTTGGAATACCGTGATGTTGAATGGTTTGCCTTGGATGAACAGAGATCATTCTGTCATTGCATCCAGTACTGCATTTGCAGATCCAGATTGCATCCCAGTACTGCATTTCAGACTCTTTTGTTGACTATGGTGGCTACTCCATTTCTTCTAAGGAGATCCTGCCCACAGTAGTAGATATAATGGTCATCTGAGTTAAATTCACCCTTTCCAGTCCATCTTAGTTCGCAGATTCCTAGACTGTTGACGTTTACTCTTGCCATCTCTTGTTTGATCACTTCTAATTTGCCTTGATTCATGGACCTAATATTCCAGGTTCCTATGCAATATTGCTCTTTACAGCATCGGACCTTGCTTCTATCACCAGTCACATCCACAACTGGGTGTTGTTTTTGCTTTGGCTCCATCCCTTCATTCTTTCTGGAGTTATTTCTCCACTGATCTCCTTTAGCATATTGGGTACCTACCGACCTGGAGAGTTCATCTTTCAGTGTCCTGTCTTTTTGCCTTTTCATACTGTTCATGGGGTTCTCAAGGCAAGAATACTGAAGTGGTTTGCCATTCCCTTCTCCAGTGGACCACATTCTGTCAGACCTCTCCACCATGACCCACCGTCTTGGGTGGCCCTGCATGGCATGGCTTAGTTTCATTGAGTTAGACAAGCTGTGGTCCATGTGATCAGATTGGCTAGTTGTCTGTGATTGTGGTTTCAGTCTGTCTGCCCTCTGATACTCTCTCTCAGTGCCTACCGCCTTACTTGTGTTTCTCTTACCTTGGACACGAGGTATCTCTTCACGGCTGCTCCAGCAAAGTGCAGCCACTGCACGCTAGTAAAGTAATGCTCAAAATTCTCCAAGCCCGGCACTAGTAATATGTGAACTGTGAACTTACAGATGTTCAAGCTGGTTTTAGAAAAGGCAGAGATCAAATTGCCAACATCCGCTGGATCATTGAAAAAGCAAGAGAGTTCCAGAAAAGCATCTATTTCTGCTTTATTGACTATGCCAAAGCCTTTGACTGTGTGGATCACAATAAACTCTGGAAAATTCTGAAAGAGATGGGAATACCAGACCATCTGACCCACCTCTTGAGAAATCTATATGCAGGTCAAGAAGCAACAGTTAGAACTGGATATAAAACAGCAGACTGGTTCCAGATAGGAAAAGGAGTACGTCAAGGCTGTATATTGTCACCTGCTTATTTAACGTATATGCAGAGTACATCATGAGAAATGCTGGGATGGGTGAAGCACAAGCTGGAATCAAGATTGCCGGGAGAAATATCAATAACCTCAGATATGCAGACGACACCACCCTTCTGGCAGAAAGTGAAGAGGAACTAAAGAGCCTCTTGATGAAAGTGAAACAGGAGAGTGAAAAAGTTTGCTTAAAGCTCAACATTCAGAAAACTAAGATCATGGCATCTGGTCCCATCACTTGATGGGAAATAGATGGGGAAACAGTGGAAACAGTGTCAGACTTTATTTTTGGGGGGGCTCCAAAATCACTGCAGATGGTGACTGCAGTCATGAAATTAAAAGACGCTTACTCCTTAGAAGGAAAGTTATGACCAACCTAGACAGCATATTAAAAAGCAGAGACATTACTTTGCCAACAAAGTCTGTCTAGTCAAGGCTGGTTTTTCCAGTAGTCATGTATGGATGTGAGAATTGGACTATAAGAAAGCTGAGCACAGAAGAATTGATGCTTTTGAACTGTGGCATTGGAGAAGACTCTTGAGAGTCCCTTGGACTGCAAGGAGATCCAACCAGTCCATCCTAAAGGAGATCAGTCCTGGGTGTTCATTGGAAGGACTGATGTTGAAGCTGAAACTCCAATATTTTGGCCACCTGATGTGAAGAGTTGACTCATTTGAAAAGACCCTGATGTTGGGAAAGATTGAAGGCAGGAGGAGAAGGGGACGACAGAGGATGAGATGGTTAGATGGCATCACTGACTCAATGGATATGAATTTGGGTAAACTCCAGGAGTTGGTGGTGGACAGGGAGGCCTGGCCGGCTGAGGTTCATGGTCGCAAAGAGTTGGACACGACTGAGCAACTTAATTGACTGACTGACTAAGATAGTTGAATATAAGTCTGTCTGATGTCTGGACTCCCTCAGGGGTTATGTCTATTAATTTCTTTTTATACTGTGGATAGGTCATTTTTGTTTGCTTTACTTGTAATTTTTTGTTGAAAAGTAGTCCCTTTGAATATTATAATATAGCACTTTAGGATATCATTTTCATCCACTCATCTTCCAGGGTTTATTGTTGCTGCTTCTTGTCATTCATATGGTTTGTTTAGTGACTTTACTGAACAGATTTTTAAAAGTTTGTATTCTTTGTCATGGGTGGCTACTGAAGTCTCTATTCTGTTAGCTTGATTGTCAGCTGTGATTTGACTGAGATTTTCTTAATCTCCTGGAGCAAACCAACCAACCAAATAAAAGAAGTCTCTCAATCTTTGCAGATTGGCTCTGTTGAGGCACTCTTTCAGTACTTGTCCAGACAACTTCAGTGACTCAACTTTTGTGTCCTACTTGCACAGAGCCTGAATTAATCAGAGGTGAGAGGGTCTTTGCAGGTCTTTTCTGTGCATGCTTCCAGCCTTGGGTTTGCATGTGGCTTTTAGATTTTCTCAGTATGTAGAAACTTTCTAAAGCCCCCACCCCCCTGGTATCTTCTTTTCCAGCTTCTTTCATCCCAGAGTTTTTGGTTAGTTTGTTGCTTGTCCCGATTGTTATCCCTTGCCTCAAGTGGCAACTGCTAATACATTTGCCTTTAAGTGCTTTTGATAAGTACCATCCAGGAAGTCACATCAGCCCCCAGAAAGCTCTAAGGCAGTCAAAACAGAGGGAAACATTTGAGCCAGTCTTTCAGTGATCCATTCAGCAGACAGGTCAAAACACATAACTACAGTTCTTTGAGAATAAGATTTGTGTTGTTCCCTCTGGTACTAGTAACCTGCACCAGGAAGGCAGGTGATTGTCCTGAAGGCCACCATGGGTCTGGGAAATTGGGGAGGGAAATACAGGGTGAGTTAGAACACACCATAGAGTTCCCTTACCAAAATGCAGCAGTTTGGCCTCCTTTATTAAGCATTTCCCTGGTTGTTCTGTTTTTAATTAGATTTCAGAGTTCCAAAAAAAACGGATTCTGATGGTTTTTGCCATTTTATTCATTGCTTTTGTGGAGAAGTGGAGTTTTAGAGTTCCTGTTCTACCTGTTTTGGTCTACTCCAATCTCCCAACTCTTTTTATGATTGCATCAACTTTAACCTTATTATAACATTAGTAATAAAATAGTCTTTATTCCTTTAAAGTAATGAAAGTGCCTTTGGCTTTTGCCAACAAACATTGCAGTTTTAATTTTTGAGCCATTTATTCTTTATTTCAAGGGAATATCTTTTTTTCCTGTTTAAAATTTTTCCTATGATCTACTTGTAAGAGTTTCACAGTAATAGGCCTTATAATTTTGAAATCTCTTGGCTGTCATATGTTTTTATATTGAATGTTATTAAACTATACCGAATTTGTCTTTTAAATTTTTAAAAATTTTCATCTATACTCATAGTAAAATTGTTCACTGATTTCATATAGTCAGATTTTGACTTCAGGAATTGGCTACTTTCTCAAAATGAATAAAGTCTTTTATCTTTTTCTTTTCTTAGAAATATGTCCTTTAGGATTAGATAATTTTTGTTCTTTGAAAGTTTGAAATAATTTACTTCTAAAACTATCCCAGCTTGCAGCCATTTGAAGGGAGGGCAAAGTTTTTTGAAGCTCTTTAAAAATTCTTCCCTAGTTATTGCTCTATTCTGGTTGTCTACTTCTTGACTTGAAGGGGATTGCTTACAGGAAGAACTTTCCTGGTGGCTCACTGGTAAAAAATCTGCCCTGCAGTGCAAGAGATGCAGGAGACGCAGGTTCCATCCCTGGGTCGGGAAGATCCCCTTGATCTTTATTATTTGATGATTAAATCTTACCACTATAGAGACAGGAATGGGATAAAATAGTAGCCTAGGTGTGATCTGATGAGAATCTTCAGTATTGAGGCAGTGGAAATGAAAGAAGGAACAGATGCGAATGTCAGTGTTTTTGAAAAATTGACACGACTTAATGCTTCAAACACATTGTAGATGACACCCTACGAAAAATATTGCTAAAGATTTATTCTGTAAGATTTTAAGTTCAGAATTATATGTAGGCTTAAAAGTTAATTAATATTCTTTAACAAATAGAAATTATTAAAAATAAATGTAAGATTTTATGTTCGTTAGAAGATACATAAGACATTTCTTATGTGTGGTGTAAAAAATATTTTGCTCCAATATAAAATATCCTGAGTCTTGGTGCTTTTGAAAGACCTCTGTTAGTGGCTGCACTCTTTATTTCAAATTACCATTGTTTTCATATTATAACCTTCCTGAGCATCTCTTTTCCTCCCCCTGGGTTTAATTTCTTCAGAGCAGGCAGCCTAGTAGCTTATTCCTGTTTTTCCTTAATTGTCATTTTTATTTTAGTTGTAAAAACTGATTTGCTTTACATTATTAATTGAAGATTGGATTTTCAGAGTTGATCTAGGTCAATGAAAATTTAGGAACTGAAGTCAGAAATTAATGGAGATAGAATTCAACTCATGAAACTGATGCAATATCTTTTATGCATGTAGATAGAGAAATCTCCCATTTATATGGGTGTATTTTATTGACACACATCTCTGATAAATATAAGAGATATAATAAATTCATAAGCATACAATTAATATATAACATTAATAAGCATAAAATATTTTATTGTATATTTATAATGAAAACATTTTATTATATATATTTATTTATAAAAAGTTTATATCTCTTTTGCTGTTAACATTATGACTAAGCTTTCCTGGGAAGCAAAGAGAAATAACCACCAATTGTTATTCAAATATAAAATTAGTTGTATAGGTTTGCCAAAAAGAGAAAATTTATATTTTTCTGTACATGTTAAAATGAACCTTTCTCTTTTTCTAGGATGTACCGAGGGAGAACATATTTTCAACGGCACTTTTATAAGCAAGCAGTTCAAGATCTTTCTATTGCAGTTCACTTAGAGCCTAATAACTGGTTAGCATTGTATTATAGAGCCTGCTTATTTAGGAAGAGTAACCCTCTTAGGGCGCTGCAGGATTATAGTGTTTCAGGTACTTCACCTTCAATGGCACATATATGGGGATTTAATCTGAGGTTCAGCAGCTCACTTTCATGGAGTGGGATACTAATGTGGGATAACTAATGTAATATGTGTATTATTGTATGGTTATATATATATACACACTAATGTATATTTATATAGCACATATATTTTATACTTGTAAGCTATAATAGTTTAGCTAAAAGTGTTTCTAATAGTCCCTTTTAGTGTGTGTAATTGTGTGTGTGTTTACGTGTGTATAACAGTGGCAAAGAGAGAATATCATATCAAAGAAATCTCTTTCTATATGTGAACTTCTGAGGCTATTTCTGGAAATCTAGGCCCATTTCCTAGTCATCTTGCTAAAATGATAGTGAATTTTCCTGGTGGGATGAGTCCCACTCCATAGGCCCAGCCGATGGATTAGTCAAATTCTGAGTTTTGTAACCCTTAAACTAAAAATGCGAATCCTCGGTAAGAGGATGCCAACAGGTAAAAGTGGCCATTTCTACCTATGTGCCAGTACATTCTTGGTCCCCAAGTATGTCCAGCACAATTCTGGATAGAGAATAAGTGCTCAGTAAACAGTGTCCAGCTGAGTAAATTAGCCCATCCTTACTGGCAAATTCCAGCCAGGGTTCAACACTCCAGACATGGCTGTGTTCACCTGGGTGCAAAGTGTTAGAATCCCGACATCCTTGATGAGGCAGAATCTAGAGCTTAAGGAAACCCCTAGACCCTTAGGAAGAGAATAGAACGCTGTTCAGGGAAGTCAATAACAGGTGATCATTTATTGATATCTCTAAGTCCATCTGACTTCTGAAGTCACCCTTCCCACGAATATGCAAATAAAATAACTCAGAGCCCATCCTGTGTGCCGAGAGGAGTCTAGTGTCCTCCTTTCTATTGCCAACGATTCCTGGAACTGAGGATTCTTGTTCACTTCTCTTGTAATCTTTGTATCGAATTACTCCTCTCTGATTGATTCTCCATTTTGGTTCACCAGTTCACTTCTCATGGTTACCATCTGTTACTGAATGTTTTAGGGGTCGTTGGATAAAGTTAGCACAGATAATTCAAAACTGAAGGTTAAAGACCCTTATTTCTGAAGGTTCATCTTTTATTAGTCTCTGTCAGCCCTGTACATCTGCCATCTGGCCAAACCCCTTTCTTCCTGTTCTTCCTAAAAGCCGCTTTCTCATATTTCCCTCTTCTCCATGTCTTGGGTTCCTTATCCCCTCTTTTCTATGCCATCACAATAATACAAATCCTTGTCAGTTGATTATTCAGAGCTGACCAACTTTATTTTGGCCTCAGTCCTTTCCTATAGGTTAGCCTAAGGAGTTTTATCTTTCATTAAATGGGCCCTCAAGATATTTCTCTAAGCTAATAATAATATCTAACATTCATTAGACATTTCACAACTTTCCAGGCAGCACTATTCTAAATGCTATGTAGGGAGTGTCTCAATTACTCTTCAGAATAATGCTATGAGGTAGGTACTATTATCATCTCCATTTTACTGATGAGAAAACCGATGCACAGAGGGGTTAAGTAATTCTAATACATTTTTCCCCCCCGCCGAAGAGAATGTTTCTGTTTTCTAGAGCAACCACCCAAACTGCAGCTAACTTTCTCCTTGTTAGACAGTCATACTGTAAACTGAGCAGTCAAATAACCTTCAAGTGATTACTTAATCTGTGTGATCATTGCTTATACTCGGTATACTTCCCAGAATATAGTACTGTGAATATTTGTGTCCCAGCCTGTGAACATTATGTATCTTTTTTTGTTGAAAACTTTCCCTTTTTAGCTAGAATGTGCTCAAGAAACTTGGAAGATGTAGATTATATGTTGTGTAAATCTCATCTAATTCACTGCATGTTTTTGAAAGTTGAGGGGGAAACGTGAGATGACCTCTAGACTGACTGGTTGTTGTTCAGTCGCTAAGTCGTGTCTGATTCTTTGTGATCCCATGGACTGCAGCACACCAGGCTTCCCTGTCCTTCAGTGTCGTCTGGAGTTTGCTCAGACTGCTGCCCATTGAGTTGGTGATGCCATCCAACTATCTCATTCTCTGTGACCCTCTTCTCTTCTGCCTTCAATCTTTCTCAGCCTCAGGATCTTTTCCAGTGAGTTGTCTCTTTGTGTCAGGTGGCCAAAGTATTGGAGCTTCAGCTTCAGCATCAGTCCTTCCAATGAGTATTCAGGGTTGATTTCCTTTAGGACTGACTGACTAGACTGGTCACTGATGAGGACCACACACCCGGAGTCCTGAGAGGAGATTACTTGTGCCCTATGCTTCTGTTATTTGGGACATGCATAGCCAACTTGCCTGCCTTAACTCCAAGGTCTGTATGCACTGGAGTGGTCTCTTTGAGCTGCCTTCCTGGTTTATGTGTATAAGCCTGGCCTCTGCTGTCTGTCCCAGTCTGGGCTTGTACCTGTTGTTTGGCCAGTAATGATGCCTTCCTGTGTACCTGATAATAACAGGCCATCAAGGGTAACAGCACCTTTCTGACTGCAATTCACTGAAGTGAATCAGAGGTCAGATTCTAGGCCCATCTTTGACATTGGTTTGCATGGGCAATGTGGACCTTAATCTTTTCATTTGTAGATTACCTGGATTACCACCAGGATGTCTTCCAGCTCTAATGAATTTGTGAACCAGGATAATCACATTATTATTTATAAACAAATATACTTTTATATGTGAGTACTATCTTTTACTCACCAAGGAGTTACACCCATAGATATGTTTTATTTTATATAATAATAAAAAATAAAAATAATCTGTAGGAAGGAGTATAGGATAAAATATAACTCAGATATGTTTGCTCACAACCTGAATAAGATATATACCTTTATTTTTAAGCTCTCATAAATGATGGCTACGAGAATCTTAGTTGTTTCCTACATCGCGGCATACTCTATGCAGATCTAAAACTTTGGTGGCTAGCTATTTGTGACTTTGAAGCCGTTATTTGTCTAGAAAGGTATGTTTTCTTTTTCGTTTTGACTGATTTCACTTTTGTATAAAATTAAGAAAGTACCAAAAATGCAAGAAAAAGCTTTCTCCCCTCATCACTAGTAACTTTGTAAAAATGAGACAAATATAAAGTCATCCTAGAATTATAATACTACTTCCAAAAATAAGATTACTTCCAAAATAAGGACTGTTCTCAACATCTGTTTGCCTCAGCTGCTTCTGCAAATTTTAGGGATTGAATGGGTTTCAGGGAAGTTTATATGCATGGATAACAAAATCAACCAGTAATTAAGAGCAGTTTGGGGATGACCAGGTTAGAACTTTTTGAAGTTAAGTTCATGGAATTGTCATCAAGTTCTAAAATAATGGCAAAATATTCTGTTTGATATATCATTACAATGTTCAATATATGACTCAATGGAAGGAAATCCTCTGTTTAGAACTTCTGACTGCATTTTGTTCAGTAATGCAGAAGAAAAAATCAAATACCATTAGAATATAGGTTCAGGAAGAAACAGACTGAAGGTTATATACACTAGTCAGAAAACCAGACTGTAAAAACAGAATTTAATTAAGTAATTCTCCTTCTTTCCAAAGAAGCATTCATTAAAATGGAAGTTGTCAGAAAGGTAACAAATTATGCCATTTTTGTGCCATCTGACAGACTGCTTACTTAGCTTCTTTGGGGTAAACATGGAACTTGACTTAGGAACGTCATGGAGCATGGCTTCATAGTGGCCACAGTGGTTTTCTTTGGGATATTTTTGAGTCAGGAAGTGAAAGAAGTGAGTTTCACTTGCAGAAAGCCAGAAGAAAGTGGGCAGTAGGCAAAGGATCAGGACTTTTACAAAGTTGGGCTAAAGATGTACAGTTTCTTCATTTTGAAATAGAGGCATGGAACACAATTTCTAAAGTTCTACATTTTAAATTGCTTCGAAGAGAGAAAAACAGTATTTATTTGATATGGAAAAGCAGCTGGGTTAATAACTCTGTGGAGAGGATTTTTAACCCTAAGCCTTGCTGTTTCTTACTGTTCCACACCCTTTCTCAGGGAAAATATAACATAGACTGAGGCAAAAGCTTTTGAGGAAAACTAAGCTTGTTATTCAAAATAAGTCAAGATTAAGTAAAGAAGAGTGAAGTACTGCTAAGAGTCAAGAAGGCTTTAGGAAATCTATTCCTAGGACAAACCCTATGGATGTTTATTCCTTACTAAGGATTTTATGAAGGTGTTTGTAATTTTTAATAGAAAGTAGTTAACTGATTTACTTTGCTTTAGTAAAACCCTGAGAATGAACCCTTGAATAAATTGCTGTATGTATTTTATTAGGTTCATTTATAATTGGAAAACATTTGGAATAGTTAAAATGTCTAAGAATATTTTGCTTTGCCTTTTTTTTTTGAAGAACCATTACTTTGGCTTATATAAATATTGGCCTCATATATCTGCTACATCTGGATAACTACATTGAAGCCACTTCATATTTTTCTGAGGCTATTAGACATGACCCTATGTATATTCAAAGCTATATTTGTCGAGCAGAAGCCTATAGTAAGGTATCTAAAGTTTGAGATGCTTGATTTTTTTTTTTAAAGTTTTCATGTTCTGAATAGTTGTTCAATAGTATAATTTAAAATATATCTGTGTATTCTTTTTCAGCTAATTACAGAGCCCAGTGCATTTATAAGCAATGCATTTTAGGTATTAAGTAGATTCAGTTAATTAGAATTGCCCACTTATAAAGCCTCTCCTGATTCAGTGTGAATTTCTGTCTTTCATTTTCTTTTCTTTTTTTTAAAATAATGCCTTTTTTTCTTATTACAAAAGCAATATATATATATATATATGTAATATATGTATGCAAATAATAAATTAAAAACTATCCACAATCTTATTCTCTATAATGAGACCTATGCACTGGATGGGATCCAAATCATTCACATTTTCCTTTAAATTTGGTTTAAATTTTAAAAGTTATTTAAATTAAAAAACTATGCTTAGTGTAAAATTCAATCAATGCAGTGAATAATAAAAGTTCTTCCTGACTCCAACCAAATTTTACTTTCCAGAGATATACAGTGTTATCTGGTTGTGTCTACTTTTCAAAGCAGATATTCCTTTCTACTGCTCCACCACTAACCACCCTGTCCAAGATACTGTCATTTCTCACTGGTTATTGCAGTAGCCTCCTGGTCTTGCTGCTTCTGTTCTTTATTCTTTTTGATGGATTTTCAAAACAACAGCATAATGATCCTGTTAAAACATAAATCAGATTATTTTCCTTTTTTGCCTGGAACCCTTCCACAGCTTCCCTTATGTGATCAGCATAAAAGCCAAATATCCTGCGGAAGCCAAAGGTCTGCAAGAGTTCATGTGAACCGGCTTCTCGTTACCTTTTGGCCCTCATCTCCTCCAAGTCCTCTTCTCACGTAGGTTTCAGTCAAGATAGGCTGTTATGCTATGGAAAAACAACAACAACAGACAAAACTCCAAAGTCACCATTTAAAAATAACCAAAGTTTATTTCTTGCCCACACAACATGTCCATTGGGAGTTTGCTAGAGGCTCTGTTCTCATTGTCAACATCTCAGAAGCCAGTGTGACTAGAGTCCCACTCGAGTCCTTACCTTCCCGATGGTGGAGGGGGATGACCCTCGGCCAGTTTGGTGTTGTCCCCAGGGAGAGTTTGCTCTTGATCCCTTTGGGAAGGGATGGGGGTGGAGTGTGACCCTTTTGTGTCACTCCCTGTAGATGGAGCTGAGGCCTCATGCAGAAGTTTCCTCTGAGCATGCTTAGAAACCAAAGCACTAGCATAATACCAAGGTGTAAGGACATATATTCAAAGACTCATTGTGAGGGGGCACATATCTCTTCACAGTAATGGTTGAGTAAATTACATTGTATTTATACTCTAGAGCATTATGTAGTCAGTAAAAAGAATAATTAGAACTATACCAGCTGATTTGGAGGGATTTCCGAGATACTCTAGAGCAAGATTTAGAAGAGTATAAAGTGTGTACAGTAAGATCCCATGTAGATGAAACAGTGACAAACCAAACCCTGTGTATGTATATAGAAGAATACCTTTGCCTACAGTGTGGATTCAGCCTCTAGGGTAAATCTGATTTCATGCTGCCTGGAGAAGTTCAATCTCAGGAAAGTTTGTGAAAACCAGAGAATGAGCCTCCATCATTCCCAGTCAAGGTTTTCTCAGTGTATAGATACGTCCATTGTTGGAACCAGGTGGATCAATGTAAACATATGATGAGGTGGTTTATTAATTACACCAACCTGGTCAGTCAGTTTGAGAAGCAGCAGGCCGAAGTTGCACAGTTAAACACATCTCAAACTCCTTTCTTTTGAATTCCCTCTTGACATGACCCACTCTGTATGTTTACTTCCATGTACAAATATGTTTTGATCAGCATGTCAGCATAGTAAGAGGAGTCATTTGTTGTCCCAGGTTGATTTTGCTGGAATCTGTTTAGTTCCTCCTTTTGTAACATACCTAATGCTGGGAAAGATTGAGGGCAGGAGGAGAAGGGGATGACAGAGGATGAGATGGTTGGATGGCATCACCGATTCAATGGACAAGAGTTTGGGTAGACTTTGGGAGTTGGTGATGGACAGGGAGGCCTGGCGTGCTGTGGTTCATGGGGTCACAAAGAGTCAGACACGACTGAGCAACTGAACTGAACTGAATGTTGTAAAAATTTGTACAAATCCAGATTATGCTATGTAACCTGTATTAAGAAAAGAATCAATGTTTACTTTTCACTGTATATTTATTTTAAAACATATCTTTTTTTTTTTAGCATTGTTGTAGTTTGTTTTACTCATTCATTTTACCCTTTAAGTGCAAGCTTGTTTTTCCTCTCTTATTTTTAAGTGGAATTGACTTTTTATTTTACCTTCCTTTGTGATCTAGTTTATTAACATGTAATGTTTGGTGTAAAAGATGCTATGGTTGAGGGAGAAAAACTGAAAAGCTAGAGAAAAAGCTAAACAAAAGAAACTAGAATACCTGATATAATCATATTTATCTAAAACTATGTATTTGTGGGTCTGTGTAATCATTCTTCAAACTTAAAAGATAATTTAAAAAAACAGAAGACTTAGCATCTTTTTGTTTGTTTGTTTGTTTTTACTTCACTGTATCCCACGTTCATTGAGGAATTCCTGCACAATTTCTGTATTGAAGAATGGGAGAAAATAAATATCAGAAAGGAAGCAATTAGTATTATTATGAGCTAAATTCCTGTTTATCACTCAACAGTTGCATAAACTTAAAAAGGCGGTAAGAGAGCTATCTTATGCGATCCACCTTCAGCCAGATGGAATCCAGTTATATATAATAAGGTATGAGCATAGAAATAGAATTCTTTTTGGGATAACTTAGAATCTGAGCTAGCTGTTGGAATCCTTAGTTCTTTCTTGATCCTCCTGACCTCTTTGTTTTACATTTAATCTCCCAGGAATGGCCATCTCTGAACCAGCAAGTCAAATATAGTTACTGTTTTCATTGAATTTTAAGATAATTTATGCAATAAGCAGATCTTTCCCTTTGTTCTATCCTTGTTTCAAAACACAACTATCTCGTGTTTAAGTTCTTTGAGACCTCTCTAGATTACTGGTTAGATAGTTACCCCAGATCTCATGAAAGTGAGGCAATATATTTTTATTGTGTCTACAGAGGTACCAAGTATAAACCTCGGATAATTCGGTGAAAAAAAAAAAAAAAAAAACACAATACTTTGAACTGTATTTCAGATCCAGTAGAGTTTGCTATGAAAGGACCCATTGCAAATTATGAGTTATCACTACCAAAAATATAATTACTAACATGGGAAATGGATTTACAGATGTGGGAAAATGGACTGGAACAGTGCTTTCTGATAAGAGCTTGCTTTATGTTTTAACTCTTGAACCACATTTTAACAATTTATGTAAACACTTCTCCCTTTTTATGTCCCCTTGACCTGTGTTTAGCGTTAAAATTTCTCAGCAGCAGAGTGTAACATTTTAAATACTGATAATTAAAAAAAGACGTGAGTATTTTCCTTTCAGCTTCACATTTGCTAAATTGTTTTGTTCTCACATCTCTATGCTAATTGGCTTACTTAGACTTACACAAATATTCATATGTTTCACATTGTTTTTGTCATATATATGTAAGTATGAATAAACATAATTTAAGATCTTAAGTAATATAAAATATTTATCTTAGAAAAATACAGATTATTTTTAGCTGCTTAGATTTAAAGAGTGTTATTTCTTTCAGAGGACAGTATCTTCTTAGGATGAGATGCTATGATCTTGCAAAGTTTACTATTTATCAAGTAGCAGAAATGAACAAAGGTAAATATAATCAATGCAAAATTATAACATTGCCTTAATTTTAAAATACTTCTTTAATCTTTTTATACTATTTGCTATGCTTCTGAACTATGGTGTTGGAGAAGACTCTTGAGAGTCCCTTGAACTTCAAGGAGATCCAACCAGTCCATCCTAAAGGAGATCAGTCTGGATGTTCATTGGAAGGACTGATGCTGAAGCTGAAACTCCAATACTTTGGCCACCTCATGAGAAGAGTTGACTCATTGGAAAAGACCCTGATGCTGGGAAGGATTGGGGGCAGGAGGAGAAGGGGACGACAGAGGATGAGATGGTTGGAAGGCATCAGCGACTCAATGGACATGGGAGTCCATAGACTCCAGGAGTTGGTGATGGACAGGGAGGCCTGGTGTGCTGCGATTCATGGGGTTGCAAAGAGTCGGACACGATGAGTGACTGAACTGAACTGAACTGATAGCTATGTATAGCTAGCACAAAGAGTTCACTTGAAAGTCAGAGTTGGATTTTGAAACTTTAAAACATCAATTTTGCATGTATATAATCAATTTGTAAAATGCCTCATAACCTGGTGAATTTTGTGAGAGATTATTATGTGTGTGTGTGTGTGTGTGTGTGCGCTCAGTCATGTTTGATTCTTTGCAACCCCATGAACCATAGCCCATCAGGCTCCTCTGTTCATGTAGTTTTCCAGGCAAGAATACTGGAATGGGTGCCATTTCCTACTCCAGGGGATCTTTCTGTCCCAGGGATCGAATCCACATCTCTTGTATCTCCTGCATTGGCAGGTGGATTCTTTACCACCTGGAAAGCCCCGAGATTATTACAGGCTATATCAAACTTACACTATTATTTTTTTGTTTGTAATTGGAATGTCTTATTGTCTGTTGATAATAAATAGATTTTAGTATCATATTGATTTATTAAATTCATATTGTAAACAGAATATTGAATTGCTTGACTGCCTAGAAACAGTTAGATCGAAGTCCTAGATATTTGGCAAAGTTACTGATAAACGTTCTTTTCCTTTCAGGTCTCATTGAGTTGAGTCCTATTCAGCAGGCACTCATTTATTCCTTTTGTGAGAACCATGACAAGGCCGTCCAGGTCTTGGATGGGATCATGGTAAACAAGCCTGATGTCCCCATGTATATTCTGTTAGCAAAAGCTCAAATGAAGGCCAAGAGAAACAAGGTGAAAAACGTTTCAGTCATGTTTACTAAACCTATTCATGGAATTGTTATATTGTGCTTAGAATTACAGCTTATATATATGTTTTTTAACAAAATAAATCATGCCATTCATTTCTTGATTCTTCTGTTAGTTAACATTTAGGTTATTCCCTTTTATTTTTTTTTCCTCTTAAGAGTAAGGTTGCTCCAAGCACTCTTTTTCATGTCTTCTGTTAACATTGCTGGAACATAGAAGATGTAAATGTTTGACTTTCAAGAAAATGGCACATAGTTCCATAGGCTTCTACCAATTTATTCTTGCACCTGTGGTGTATGAGTATTATTGCTTATCTCCATCCTATGATAACTGGTATTGTCAACTTTATTTTTGTCAATTTGGTGCATAAAACTGTCTCATTGTGGTCTTAATTCACATTTTTCAGTTTGAGTGAAAGATCGAGGCATCATTTTATAGGTTAATAGCCACTCATATTTCCTGTTCTATCCATTTCCTGTACACATTTTTGTTTGTCTTGTTCATATTCATTTTTGGCGTTGAAAAAATAAGTTCTGTGTATTAGTCCTTGGTTGGTGGCATGTGTGTCATATATTCTCTTAAAATTTGTGCCTGCTTTTTAAATTTTCTTTATGATGTCTTTTAATGAGCAGAGGGTCTTAATTGTAATGTACTTGACTATATCTACTTTTTGTTTCATTGTCACAGCCTTAAAAAAATTCTCGTTTGGACTTTCCTGGTGGTTCAGTGGCTAAGACTCTGCGCTCCCAATGCAGGGGGCCTGGGTTCGATTCCTGGTCAGCTAACTAGATCCCACATGCCACAATCTGACACAGTCAAATAAATAAATAAAAAATATTAAAAAAAATTATTGTTTAAAAATCCCCTTTCTACACCAGGGTCGTAAGATGTTTCCCCATATTTTCTTCTAAGAGTTTAAAAGCTTTGCTTTTCAAATTTAAGATCTGAGTTCAGTTCGGTTCAGTCACTCAGTCATGTCCGACTCTTTGCAACCCCATGAACTGCAATATGTCAGGCTTCCCTGTCCCTCACCAACACCTGGAGGTTGCTCAAACTCATGTCCAACAAATTGGTGATGCCATCCAATCATCTCATCCTCTGTTGCCCCCTTCTCCTCCTGCCTTCAATCTTTGCCAGCATCAGGGTCTTTTCTAATGAGTCAGTTCTTCGCATCAGGTGGCCAGAGTATTGCAGTTTCAGCTTCAGCATCAGTCCTTCCAATGAACACCCAGGACTGATTTCCTTTAGGATGGACTGGTTGGATCTCCTTGAAGTCCAAGGGACTCTCAAGAGTCTTCTCCAACACCACAGTTCAAAAGCATCAATTCTTTGACATTTCAGGTTTCCCAACTCTCACATCCATACATGACTACTGGAAAAGCTGTAGCTATGACTTAAAAGACCTTTGTTGGCAAAGTAATGTCTCTGCTTTTCAATATGCTATCAAGGATGGTCATAGCTTTTCTTCCAAGGAGCAAGTGTCTTTTAATTTCATGGCTGCAGTCACCATCTGCAGTGATTTTGGAGCCCCCCAAAATAAAGTCTCTCACTGTTTCCATTGTTTCCCCATCTAGTTGCCATGAAGTGATGGGACCAGATGTCATGATCTTAGTTTTCTGAACGTTGAGCTTTAAGTCAACTTTTTCAGTCTCCTCTTTCATCAAGAGGCTCTTTAGTTCTTTTTCACTTTCTGCCTTAAGGGTGGTTTCATCTGCATATCTGAGGTTATTGTTATTTCTCACAGCAATCTTGATTCCAGCTTGTGCTTCATCCAGACTGAGCATTTCTCATGATGTACTCTGCATATAAGTTAAATAAGCAGGGTGACAATATACACCCTTGACGTACTCCTTTTCCTATCTGGAACCAGTCTGTAGTTCCATGTCCAGTTCTAACTGTTGCTTTCTGACCTGCATACAGGTTTCTCAAGAGGTGGTCTGGTCTCAGGTCAGGTGGTCTGGTATTCCCATCTCTTTCAGAATTTTCCAGAGTTTATTGTGATCCACACAGTCAAAGGCTTTGGCGTAGTCAGTAAAGCAGAAAAAGATGTTTCTCTGGAACTCTCTTGCTTTTTCGATGATCCAGTGGATGTTGGCAATTTGATCTCTGGTTCCTCTGCCTTTTCTAAATCCAGCTTGAAGAACGTCTGGAAGTTCACGTTTCATGTACTGTTGAAGCCTGCTTAGAGAATTTTGAGCATTCCTTTGCTAGCATAAGAGATGAGAGCAATTGTGCAGTAGTTTGAGCATTCTTTGGCATTGTCGTTCTTTGGGATTGGAATGAAAACTGATCTTTTTCAGTCCTGTCGCCACTGCTGAGTTTTCCAAATTTGCTGGCATGTTGTGTGCAGCACTTTCACAGCATCATCTTTTCAGATTTGAAATAGCTCAACTGGAATTCCATCACCTCCACTAGCTTTGTTCATAGTGATGCTTCCTAAGGCCCACTTGACTTCACATTCCAGGATATCTGGCTCTAGGTGAGTGATCATACCATTGTGGTTATCTGGATCTTTTGTGAAGATCTTTTTTGTATAGTTCTGTGTATTCTTGCCACTTCTTCTTAATATCTTCTGCTTTTATTAGGTCCATACCATTTCTCTCCTTTATGGTGCCCATCTTTGCATGAAAAGTTCCCTTGGTATCTAATTTTCTTGAGATCCCTAGTTTCACATTCTATTGTTTTCCTCTATTTCTTTGCATTGATCACTGAGGAAGGCTTTCTTATCTCTCCTTGCTATTCTTTGGAACTCTGCATTCAGATGCTTATATCTTTCCTTTTCTCCTTTGCCTTTCACTTCTCTTCTTTTCTCAGCTATTTATAAGGCCTCCTTAGACAACCATTTTGCCTTTTTGCATTTCTTTTTCTTTGGGTTGGTCTTTATCACTACCTCCTGTACAAAGTCATGAACCTCCGTCCATAGTTCTTCAGGCACTCTGTCTATCAGATCTAATCCCTTGAATCTATTTGTCACTTCCAGTATAATCAAGAGGGATTTGATTTAGGTTATACCTGAATGGCCTAGTGGTTTTCCCCACTTTCTTCAATTTAAGTCTGTATTTGGCAATAAGGAGTTCATGATCTGAGCCACAGTCAGCTCCTGGTTTTGTTTTTGCTGAGTGTATAGAGCTTCTCCATCTTTGGCTGCAAAGAATATAATTAGTCTGATGTCGGTGTTGGCCATCTGGTGATGTTCATGTGTAGAGTTGTCTCTTGTGTTGTTGGAAAAGGGTGTTTGCTATATCCAGTGTGTTCTCTTAGCAAAACTCTGCTAGCCTTTACCCTGCTTCATTTGTATTCCAAGGCCAAATTTCCTGTTACTCTAGGTGTCTCTTGACTTCCTACTTTTGCACTCCATTCCCCTATGATGAAAAGGATATCTTTTTTGGGTGTTTGTTCTGAAAGGTCTTGTAGGTCTTCATAGAACCATTTAATTTCAGCTTCTTCAGCATTACTGGTTGGGGCATAGACTTGGATCACTGTGATATTGAATGGTTTGCCTTGGAAACGAACAGAGTTCATTCTGTCATTTTTGAGTTTGCACCCAAGTACTGCATTTCGGACTCTTTTGTTAACTATGATGGCTACTCCATCTCTTCTAAAGGAATCTTGGCCATAGTAGTAGATGTAATGGTCTTCTGAGTTAAATTAGCCCATTCCAGTCCATTTTAGTTCACTGATTCCTAAATTGTTGATGTTCACTCTTGCCATTTCCTGTCTGGCCACTTCCCGTTTACCGTGATTCATGGACCTAACATTTCAGGTCCCTATGCAATATTGTTCTTTACAGCATTGGACTTTACTTCTATGACCAGAGAACGTTGTTTTTGCTTTGGCTCCATCTCTTCATTCTTTCTGGAGTTATTTCTCCACTCTTTTCCAGTAGCATATTTGGCACCTACCGACCTGGGGAGTTTATCTTTCAATGTCCTATCTTTTTGCCTTTTCATACTGTTCATGGGGTTCTCAAGGCAAGAATACTAAAGTGGTTTGCCATTCCCTTCTCCAGTTTAAGATCTCCCTCTACCTTAAATAGATATTTTTGAATGTGTGATATTGATAAAATTTCAATTTTCCCCATATGGATACTCAGATGTTCCAGTATCATTTACTGAAGTGTTCTCCTCAATCAAAGATTTAAGTAGTACATCTGTCCTGTTGTAGCTTTTCATGTATGTGTGGGACTGATTTTGGGTTTTCTATTCTGTTCCTTTGGTCAATATTTCTACCCCTGACTTAATAATACAATGTCTTAATTACTGTTGCTTTATTGTAATTCTTGACATCCAGTAGAGCAAGTCATCACAGCATATTTTCTCAGGAAATCCCTGGTTATTTTTCATCCTTTTATCTTCCATACACATTTTAAATTCAGCTTGTCAAAAGTCATTAAAAACCCTAGTGGGAGCCTGCTCTATAGCACAGGGAGCTCAGCTCAGTGCTCTAAGATGATCCAGATGGGTGGGATGGGGTGGCAGGGAGGGAGGTCCGAGAAGGAAGGTATATGTGTATGCATATAGCTGATTCACTTCTTTGTACAGCAGAAACTAACACTGTTGTAAATATCTATGCTCAGTCATTCAGTTGTGTCTGACTCTTTGCAATCACATGAACTGTAGCCCTCCAGACTCCTGTCTGTGGGATTTTCCAGGCAAGAATACTGTAGTGGGTTGCCACTATGCCTCAATAAAAAGAACAGCAGCAAGAAATCCTGCTGGAATTTCGACTGAATTGCATTGACTCTCTAGGTTATTTTAGGGATCATTGATACTTTTATGATATTGAATTCCTTCTTGGGAATAACCCTAAATTTCCTTTAACCTCCCTGCCTCCCTGACATTGCTCTGTTAGAAATCTGAGGTCACTTTTGGTTGCCCTTTATACCAAATCAATAGTCATGTTCTCTTGGTTCTACTTTCTAAATATATCTCTCAAATCCACTTCCTTTCTCTGTTTCTCTGGTCATTAGTCCTAATTCAGAACATATTTTTAGTTTGCTTGACTTAATATGATAGTCTTATAAGTCTTCAAAGTTTTTATCCCCATGGCCACCAGAATATTGTGTTTAGAATGTAAATATGCCTTCCCTGCAAACCTCACAAGGACAACCACTACTTTCTATAGTAGTGAAGGAAAGAGAGGTGGGACAGCAGCTGAAGGAGAAAGCAAGAGGAAGTGAAGATGCGTTCATTTTAAAGTAAATGTGGTGGAAGACTGTAGGGAGTCAAGGAGACAATGAAGGGGCAGAGATTCAGAAGTGGAAGGAACTAGCAGATTCTGTGGGGATGAGTTGGGGTCAAAGGCACAGCTTAAGGAGTTAGCTCTGAGAAGAAGAAAGGAAACCATCCAAAGACAGGAGAGAAACAGATGGAAATGAAGAAGATAGAGGGACTTTGAAAATTAAAAAGGAGGAAAACTGAGAATTTGATTGGTGTATTTTCTGTAGCAAGGTCTTGCCTTTAATGTTGAAAGTGAAATTCTGTCAGTCATGTCCGACTCTGTATGATCCCATGAACTATACAGTCCATGGAATTCTCCAGGTCAGAATAGTGGAGTGGATAGCTGTTACCTTCTCCAGGGGATCTTCCCAACCCAGGGATCGAACCCAGGTCTTCCCTCATTGCAGGCAGATTCTTGACCAGCTGAGCCACTGAATGTTGAGATGGACTGTAAATATGTGGCGGAAACCAAGGGTGGGCACAAGGACGCCGCATATCCGAGTTAAAACTCATCGTTTCTTTAGCAATTTCATGGAAATTTCATGTAATTAAGTAGGCTAAAGAGTCATAAGCATCTGCATTTCTACATAGATTAATATACAGAGACACTAATTATGAAAAGCTGTCTTTATCTGGGAAACTGAATTTTTTCATTAATGAATTTCAACTCTTTTGGCAAAATAGTTTAAATGGGTAATTTTTGATGTTAGTTTATTCTCTCGTGTCAGTGGAACCCTGTTGAGAGCACAGCAGAACAAAGTAAAGGGTGATTCAAACCGCCTCAGAGATTGTCAGTAGAGAACTTTTACTACATAACAGCCGGCCAGCATTCCCTTCAGGAGACTTACTAGGCAACTGGTCATAAACTGGTCTATAAATTGAAGTCTGATTTAAGACTATGAGAAAATACCCTTTAGAATTTAGAAATTAGTCTTGTATGGCTCTATTTCATAGATTAAACTCACATAAATTTTCACAAAAAAGAAAAGAATTTAGAAATTACAGTTCCAAAAGTCCATTTGTGTAAGCCTACTTATATACCTCCTTATAGGCCAGGCACATGGATAGGTCAGACTCCCCACCCGGGTCCTCTCTCACTGTGCTCTGACAAGATCCATGTCTTTACCAGATCTGTGTGTCCTCATGTGAAATGAGTGTAAGGCTGTGCACTCAGGATTCCCTTTACTATGTAGCCTGTCATGTTAAATAAACATTATAGAGAAACGTTATCTTCCCTCACTCTCTTTTTTAAAATCTTTATAGGAAGCCATGAGAATGTTTAAAAAGGCGTTGGATCTCATTTCTTATTCTGATAAAGGACTGAATCCCTTAGCAGCTTCTGCAGACTGTCTGTATCACTTGGGTCTTTGTTACATGGAGGAAGGCAGCTTACAACTGGTATTTTGTGTATTTAGGCACATAAGTTTTTCATGGTTTTAGAAATTATTTCCTTACATTCAGTTCCATTTCCAAAGGCCACCTAAGCAGTGAGGGACTAGACCAAAGCTTCTCGTAAAGCTTGGCTTACTATAGTCAGTCTGCAAACTTAAAACCTACTACGTTGTTTTATTTATTCAACACGTTTTATTAATGCTTGTTTGTCGACAATATTCTAAAGACTAATGTGTGTTTCCCGCCAAAACAGTAAATCTAATTGTAAGAAATTATTATAGCAAAATAATTTAATCACTTAGTATAAATTTACTTACCACAGTAAATTTGTCAGTACTTTGAGTGCATCAATGTCATGCAGGATAAATGGAAAACAATTAGGACACTGATTTCCCTTATTGACAACTGAACAATTAAAATCAGAGTAAATTGGCTGTTAAGATGACCAGGTTCATTGAAAAACAGTTGATTCAATTATTAAGTATTTATCTATTAGGTTGGTGCAAAAGTAATTGCAGTTTTGGACCTTGAACTTTAAATCATTATTAGCTAGGCTCAAACAAATCCTTATTTTTTTTGAATTTTATTTTATTTTTAATTAGAGGATAATTACTCTACAATATTGTGACAGTTTCTGCCATACATCAAACATGAATCAGCTGTAGGTATATACATGTCCCCTCACTCTTAAACCTCCCTCTCACCTGCTTCCCCATCCTACCCCTCTAGGTTGTCACAGAGCACAGCTTTGGGTTCCCTATCAAACACATCTTTATTAATCTTTATTAATTAATTTAATTTATTTATTTAATATTTATTAATTAATTATTTTAATTAAAATAGGAGCCATTATAATCAACATATTTTTGCCAACGAGAAATAAGTTTATTTATTCCTGTAGTGTAAAAATCTGTGCTTCAGGATTCGGTGAACTGTTGGAAAGCATTTTCTGCATCCTGCTGGCTGTGGAAGCGTTTTCCCTGCAAAAAGTTGTCAAGATGCTTGAAGAAGTGGTAGTCGGTTGGCAAGAGATGAAGTGAATATGGTGGATGAGGCAAAACCATAGCCCAACTCATTCAACTTTTGAAGTGTTGGTTGTGCGACATGCAATCGGGCATTGTTATGGAGAAAAATTGGGCCCTTTCTGTTGACCGATGCCAGCTTGTAGGCGTTGCAGTTTTCGGTGCATCTCATTGATTTGCTGAGCATATTTCTCAGCTGTAACGGTTTCACTGGGATTTAAAAAGCTGTAGTGGATCAGACCAGCAGAACACCAAACAGTGAGCATGACCTTTTTTTGGTGCAAGTTTGGCTTTGGGAAGTGCTTTGGACCTTCTTCTTTGTCCAGCCACTGAGCAGGTCATGGCCAGTTGTATAAAATCCACTTTTTGTCACACCCTGATTGAGAAATGGTTCATTGTTGTGTAGAATCAAGGGAAGACAACACTTCAGAACGACAATGTTTTTCATTTCCAGTCAGCTTACGAAGCACTGACTTATCAAACTTTTTCACCTTTCCAATTTGCTTCAAATGAAGAATGATTGTAGAATGGTTGACATTGAGTTCTTCGGCAACTTCTCATGTAGTTGTAAGGGGATCAGCTTTGATGATGGTTCTCAGTTTTCGTTGTCAACTTCCAAAGGCCAGCCACTGCGCTCCTCGTCTTCAAGGCTCTTGTCTCCTTTGCAAAACTTTTTGAACCACCGCTGTGCTGTACATTCATTAGCAGTTCTTGGGCCGAAAGCGTTGTTGATGTTGTGAGTTGTCTCCGCTGCTTAATGACCTATTTTGAACTCCAATAAGAAAATCGCTCAAATTTGCTTTTTTGTCTAACATCATTTCCATAATCTAAAATAAATATAAAATAAACAGCAATAAGTCATTAGCAAAAAAACATAAAGTGAGAAATGTGTATTAAAATAACATATAATGTAACCACATTTATTTAAGAATGTATTCTAATATCAAATGGCAAATTTCAACAGTGCAAAAACCAAAATTATGTTTGCACCAACCTAATAATATTTGGCTATTTTATACAATTCTCCATTTCAAAATTTTCACTGATATGATAAATATGTAAATAACATATCATTGGCTCTTTTTGAATATTTCACAACTACACAGACACACACACAGACAGACACACCCACACACCATTCCAGTCCTTATATTCATAGGGGTGGATGGTGTCTGAGACCTGTATCTTCATAACTTTAAAAGAGAATTGCACTTGATTAGTTTTCCATTAAGAAATTACAATACATATGAGATTAATTACAAATATTTTTTATGCTCTTAGTCCTTTGGACAAGCAGGGGAAACCTAGTTTTGCTTTAAATGTTAGAAAAAATTTTGGAGTTCTTTTGTTTTGAAATTTTGTAACTATGTATCTGCTGGTCTTCATGGGAAATAATAAATAAGAATTGTGATTTCTTTGAAGAAACACAATAAGACACATAATGATTAAAGTCTTTAGGGTCTTCCCTGGTGGCCCAGTGGCTAAGACTCAGTGCTCCCAATGCAGGGGACCTAGGTTGGATCCCTAGTCAGGGATCTAGATCCCACATGCGGCAACTAAAGATCCTGCATACCACAGCTAAGACCCGGTGCAGCCAAATATATACATAAATTAATTTTTTAAAAAAAATTACACCTCCAAATGTATTGTAACAACCTGAATTATGTAGACATTAGTCTGTGAATAAGGGAACCTGTAAATTATAATAAACCTGGGTCATTCATATATTTTGGCTTCACAGGTTTCACTGGGAAAAACATATTTAAAATGACCAAAAAATAAAAATTTTTCAATAATAGTTATACTGTAATGTATTAACTTTTTAACTAATATGTTCTACCCACTGAATGATTTGCTTTTTACCAATATGCTCTTCTAGGCTTTTGATTCCTTTACAAAAGCTGTGAAAGCAAATCCCGATTTTCCAGAAGTCTTTTATCACCGTGGGCTTTGTAAAGTCAAACTCCACAAGAGTGGCTCGATCCTGGATTTCAATCGTGCAATTACCCTTGATCCAAAACATTACCAGGTATTTAAACAGGTGATCGCTCTGGTTTGGAGAGTGTGTTAAATTTGCTAATACTATTAAATCTTTAAGTGTTATTGTTATTAGTTAGCAACAGTTACTTTTATCTACTTTTCAGTTGTTTTAATAATCTATATATTATCTGTATTTTCCATTGAACTGAAAATATGATTTCCGATAGGGATATTATATAGGTAAAAGTGCTTTGTGAATTTTAACGTATATAAATTTGTTAATATTTTAATGTACCTATTAATCGTTATGATTTTATATACTATATAAATAAATTTATTTACTTCTTGTTTTGCTGTTACATTGTATCCTGCCTTTTAAGAGACTATAGAGACAATATAAAATCCAATAGATGAAACTCCATTGGATCTTGATTTTAAAAGCATATGAAATTTGAATATGGATGAAATATCAGATGATTTTAGGGAAATACTATTAATTTTTTTAGATAAACAGTGGTAACGCTGTTGTGTAGGAGAATGTCTTCTTCGAAGAAGATGTATACTGAAAGACTTGGGGTGAATTTTTAAAATGTCTACAATTTATTTTCAAATTGTTCAGAAAAAATTAGATAACAACAAAATTACAAAATGTTAATAATTATTGAATCCAGGTGGTAGGTGTATGGGTGTTCACTGTACTATTCTTTCAATATTCTGCGAGTTTGAAATTTTCTTAATAAAAGAGAGTGACAAAAAGTCTGATTTATATCATATTTGGATGGCATAAATTTGTTCCAACTACCATATATATTTTGGCAGAACTGATGCTTTTACTGAAATAATCTGTTTCTGCTTTCTTCCTATCTTTCTCTGAAAAGGCATATTTAAGTCGAGTAGCCTACTATGGTTTGAAAGGCAGATACTCCAAAGCAATCTTGAGTTGTAATGAGGCCATTAAAATTTACCCTCAGAGTGTGCGTGCCTATGTCTACAGAGGAGTTCTGAAATACTACAGCAGGGTAAGGAATTTCCTACCTTAACCTCTAGTATTTTAGAGTGTGTGGCTGCTCGGATGCCAAGGAGGGACTCACTTCCCCTTTCTCTCTGTGAAAGGAGAATTGCCATGGAATGAAGGCAGAACTACATAGAAGGTGTTACACTTTGACAGTACATCAAAAGAGATTTCATAATGATTTTTCATAAAATAGTGATATTTATTTTTGACATTTATATTTTAAATGGCATTAATTATATATATTTTATTAAGGAAATAGTATTCATTATAGAGAATTTGGAAAATATAATGAGGAAGAAAGAAGATTAAAATCACCTGATTCCCTACCATCAGATGGTAATTCCTGAGAGCACTTTGGTGTATTTCATTTGGCCTTTTTTTCCTAATAAAATATATACTTCCAAAAACTGGGACTGTGCTAGTTAAATAATCTGTGTTGTACCCTGCTTCTTATATTTAATCTTTGAAGATGATACCAGTTTTAATGACTGCATATTATTCCATCATAGTATATTTTAACCACTTTATTGTTGGGCATTTGGATTGTTTGATTTTTTTTTTACTATTTTAAATAATGCACATAGAACAAAATCAAAGGTTATGGTTCCTAAATGGATATTACTGAATTAAAAGGTGTGAGCAACACTACTGATGTCTAATGCTTCTTGGCATATTTTTTTTCTATTTTTCTTTTCTGACATTTCTTTGTAGATATTTCATATGAAATATTTTGCAAATAATACCATAAAACAAAGGTAAGACCTTGCATTACCTTTTAATTCTGTGAAAATTACTGTCTATTTGAATCAGTCCTAATGAGATGGATGAAACTGGAGCCCCTTATACAGAGTGAAGTAAGCCAGAAAGATAAAGAACATTACAGCATACTAACACATATATATGGAATTTAGAAAGATGGTAACGATAACCCTATATGCAAAACGGAAAAAGAGACACAGAAATACAGAACAGACTTTTGAACTCTGTGGGAGAATGCGAGGGTGGGATATTTCAAAAGAACAGCATGTATACTATTTATGGTGAAACAGATCACCAGCCCAGGTGGGGTGCATGAGACAAGTGCTCCAGGCCTGGTGCACTGGGAAGACCCAGAGGAATCGGGTGGAGAGGGAGGTGGGAGGGGGAATCGGGATGGGGAATACGTGTAAATCTATGGCTGATTCATATCAATGTATGACAAAAAAATTAAAAAAAAAAATGGATGATCTAAGTTATCAGGGAAGCATCCAAGAGAAGCAAAAGAGAACCTGGGTAGAAAACATGACAATTATGTGATATCACAGTACTAGTGACAGAAGCAAGCCAGCTCTGGTGAATGTTTGTTGGGTGAATTAGCTTTCTTCTCTTTTATCCATAAGAAATTTTTTTTTTCCTTGCTATATAGTAATAGGGGTCTTCCCAGGTGGCATTAGTGGTAAAGAATCTGCCTGTCAATGCAGGAGACGCAGGTTTGATCCCTTGGTAGGGAAGATCCCTTGGAGTAGGAAATGGCAATCCACTCCAGTATTCTTGCCTAAAAAATTTCACGGACAGAGGAGTCTGGCAGGCTATAGTCCATAGAGTTGCAGAGTCGGACACAACAGAGCAAATGAGCACACACACACATATAGCAACAATGGAAAAAAGATAATCATTAATAGTTGTTTGTATGTTGAATTTTATTTGCAAGTGAGAAAAACTATAATAACAGTTCCTACCAAGGGACCTTCTTAATTAATTCTGTAAAAGATTACTTTGATTGTCTTAATTTCACAGATGATACACAGAATGATTAAATGAATAGTCCCCAAACTCCGATAGAATCAAGAATTTATTTTACAACTAAATTTAAGTCTATTATGATTAACCCTCCTCACTTAATTATGTTTTCTTTGTAGACTTATAAACTAGCGATTACAGATTTAACTACAGCTATCAACATGGATAAAAACAGTTATATAGCATTTTATAATAGAGCATTATGTTACACCAAGATAAATGAACTTCAAATGGTAAGATTTATAAATATGTTTAAAGCATATTTTCTTTCTTATTTCTATTTCTTTCATGTTTCTTATTTCTGTTACAATTTTGGAAAAATAATTCCTGTGGAAATACACACAAAACTTGAGAAGCCAAAGAACCATTTTAAAGAATATTTAATTTTTTGTTAGTGCTTACCAAATTTTCTTATGCAGTCTCTGTGACGTCAAATGAAAATTAATTTTATAATGCTTCTAAAAGCATTTAAGGGCTGTGTAAATTAACACGTGTTATATGTTTCTCATTTGAGAAAAACGTTTCCACTGATAAATTGTGTGTAGAATTTTTAAGCAGTGATCACTAGCGATATTGTTTGCTTCACAACCTCAACATTAACTAGAACAGCCTGTGGAGGTATTTTGTTACAGGGCTCAGACCATGGATGAGCAGGCAGTTTTGAGTGATGGTTTCCAGCTCAGAGACCGTTTTGAAGCCTAACTGATGGTTGAAGCAAACTTTTTTTCTCTATTTATCCTGCTCCTGATTCTGCCTATGCAAGCTCTTTTTTATATTTTTGAACCTTACTTCATTCTCCAGTTTCCCCTTATCAATTTTGTCCTTTTCCAATCAGTTTCCTCACTGGGAAGCAGATCAGTAGTTTCTTAGTGTTCTGCCCAATTTCTTGCTTCCTTTTCTGCTACCCACCTATCTCCTCTTCCCTGTTTCTATCCACTTCATTGTTGATGATGCCTTCTTTTAAAAGACTGCATCATGTTCCTGCTGTTGTGTGTGGACACACTCCCTCAATTTCCTCAAAACCTGGAAAGTTAAATCTGTTTAAAACATTTAGAAATTTAGTGATTTATTTCCTATGGATGGAAGAAGTTGAGAAATATTGTTTCTGTCTAAATGGATATCAAATTGCGGATAACTGGATTTTCAGGTTTCCTTCAGAAATGTTGACAAATGAATAACTAATTTTAACACAGGTTGTTGTTACCATTCTAGGAGCCAATTAAAGGATCATTTATTAGAGTAACTTGCACAGCAGGAATCTTTGACAGCTTCCTCCCCACCCTGACCCCTGCCTTTTCTGGGTAACCCTGAACTTGCAAACAATGGTCGGGGTCTGGGCAGGGAAGTACTATTTTTGTTATGTCTGACTGGTATCAGAGTTGGTGCTCTATGAATAAGGAAAACGAAAATCTATGTAAATGGGAACCTAACTAGAATAAGAATATATTGGCTATTTTAGAGCGGCCTGGTACCCAATGCTTTTCATCCAATGGACTTGTTTTACAGATGAGGAAATGGAAACAGGGAGAGGTTAGAAGCACATCCAAGTCACACAGGGAATAGGGACCTGTATTGGCGTCCACGGGTTTGTTTGCTTCTGGCTAACAGTCGTTAGGTGGCTTTGTGAAACCATCTGACCTCCAGCACGTGGACCGGATGTCACTTTATAGTGTCACCTCCTCCCTTTTGTCTCCCTCCACCTGTTTCTCAGCATTCCTGCCATAACAGGACCAAGCAAACCCAAGTCATTTTGCACAAAAAATGCACTCTCAAGATACAGTTTCATAAAAACTAAGAAAAGGTGAAGTCTGGTTCCTACCCCCTTATGTTAATAAAAGTAGTAACTGTTACCATCCATTTTGGGCTTATCGTGTGATAGGCACTGGGCTAAATGCTTTACCAACATTCAATCAAAATATTTTAAGGACTTCCCTGGAGGTCCAGTGATTAAGACTTCACCTTCCAATGTAGGGGGTGGAGGTTTGATCCCTGATTAGGGAGCTAAGATCCCACATGCCTTGGGGCCAGAAAACTGAAACATAAAACAAAAGCAATATTGTAGTAAATTCTATAAATGGTCCATATAAAAAATCTAAAAAAACAATATTTTAAAGTGGACTTCTATAACAATATGATGTTATTAATATTCCATTTTTGTGGATAAGAAAACTGAGGCTTAATGTTAAGTAACTTTCCCAAGACTGAAAGCTTAGTGACAATAGCAGAGACAAAGCCCAAAGCCTGCTCACTGTGACCTTCATGAAATCTCATTTCCAAGCTTTTGTTTCCTCTTTTGTTACATATTCAGTTGCTTAGTAGATTTCTAAGGCATCATGATATATACACAGGTTTTAATTATGTGATTCTGTGAAAGGAAAATTGCAAACATTCTAGTTTTGTTTTACAAGTGTTACAAATTATTTCTACAGCCTGTCAGTGTTTATTTATAGTTATTCCACAATATACATATAGGATGTTTAATTGTACAATTCTTTTAGATGTCAAGTTCCCCATCACAAAACACTAGAGGAGAACCACTAACTAAGCAAATAGTAAAATACTATTTATTCACATTTTCATTTAGCACATGCTACAGGCATATATGATTTGGCCCTTTTCTGATGAAACCATATGGCTCTTTTGGGGAAAATGTTCAGAAGGAAAATGAGTTAAGCGATTCAGCTCCAACTGATGTTTGGGATACTCCTAGTACCTGGTACAGTAAAAACCTATTTATTGAATGAAAAAAAAAAGATAAGAAATGGAAAAAGGTCCTCTGAGTTGATTCTCAGCTTAGACTATCTTTAAAAGGGAGAATACTGAAGTAATTTTCCAACAAGTGCTCATTTGTTAGTTTTATTAAGATTTGTTTTCATTGCTTTATGATTTATTCACGCAACAAAAATTTATCAAATGCCTAGTAAGTGCAGGCATGGTGCTAGTTACTGGCTTTACAATGTGTGAACAAAATGAATAATCTCTGCCTCAGTAAAACTTAGGTTTCAGTGACAAAAACAATAAAACACTATAAAGCAGTTAAACTTCAAAAGGTTAACAAGTGCTCTGCTTTAATGTCAGTAGTCATTTTGTGAAACTGTTGAGCTGGGGAAGGGTGTTGTGTGCCCCCTTCAATCCATGCACAATAAAAATGCTTAGGATAGCATGTGAAGTATAAGCACAGTGCACCCCATTTGTTAGAAAGTAGCAGCATCCATAGTATTTAATTAAGTGGACCTATTAAATCTAACAAATGATTATTTTCAGCCTTAAATTTTAAGTCACATTGAAGAACTAATTATGAGGTTCTAGTTTTTCCGTGGTCAATGTAGTAACGCTTTAAAGAGTTGACTCTAGCTTGTAAGTGATTATTTCATTTTTAGGCATTAACAGATTATGGAATTGTGCTTCTTCTTAATGCTGGAGAAACTGTGACATTGAACACCTTCATTAATCGTGGACTCATCTATGCAGAATTAGAACAGTTCAGTTTTGCTTTAGAGGTAAACTTTTCTGTTTGCTTGTAAAAATGAACCCATTTGATTTTGCATGTTCACTTCTGAAAACCTGTGAAAAAGTTTTTCTTGATAATTAATGGCACTATTAATGAACAATAATTCAACTTTAGTGAGAATTGTGATGAAGTACTTTGAATGATAGAATCTTTGCAAAAATATGTTTTTTACTTTTTAAATACAAATGAATGGATAATATGTAAAAAAATTCTAAATTGATGAAATATCAAGACTGTCATCTCTCCTAAGGGAGTGTCTTAGCTGTAGACAAAAATTAAAGTGATTTAAGTATCATTTACTTTGCTGCTCAGTGCTCTTCCTCGTTCATAGTTTTCCTCATTCCACATTGAAAATATGTCAGAATAAATCTGTTTGCTTCTCATGGGTAGAAAATAGCAGCTCAGAATAGGTTACTGGGAACAGGCTTTTAAGTTAGTGGGAACAGGCACTCAGAATTGCAATAGAAGACAGCATCTGCAATATATGGATAAGAAACAGGTGGATTTCTTTATAGAAAAATGAAACAAAGTTCACTGTTCTCATTTTTATCTGTATTGTCTGTATAGAGTTAAATTAGGAATTAAGAGATACAGACAAAAATCAAATAGTAATTTGAAGTTTGCCATTAAATAATGGTAACTTTTCTTCTGTGTTTTTCAGGAACCACAACAGACCATTATGTAGGAGAGTGTTTCCTATTTTTTCACCTCCAAATATAACTTGTATTATTTTTCAACTTCTGGAGCCATCTTTTGAGATTCTGTCCCACAAAATTACTTATTATTAAAGAAGTGACTAAGATACTGTATTCTAGGCAGTTTACATAATCGTGTTGGTGCTCAGTTACAAGTTATGTCTGACTCTGTGACCGCATGCACTGCAGCCTACCAGGCTTTTCTGTCTGTGAGATTTCTCAAGCAAGGATACTGGAGGGGGTTGCCATTTCTTTCCCAGGGAATCTTGCAGACCCAGAAACCGAACTTGGCAGGCAGCAGGTGGATTCCTGCTTGGCAGGCAGATTCTTTACCACTGGGCCACCAGGGAAGCCAGTTTACACTATGGTGAAATGTGATTTCAAGAGTTGAACTCCCTTAGGTTTTGGCTTTGAGATGTGCCCTTTGGAATTCCCTCAGGTAGGGAAAGCTAAAGAATGTCTTTGGAATAGGCAAAAAAGCTATGAGACTCTGGGCAATGGTGTTGGGTGGAGAAAGTGAGGAAAATGAGGTTTGGAAGCAAAAGACGTCAGCTGTTGGAGAATTAAATGCAGGGCCCATGTTACTACCCACCTAAGTATTCCTTTAGTACTTAACAGAACAGTAACTCGAGTTATTGCACAGTTATACCTGCTGTGTTCTCAACAATACTGCGTGATTTACAATTGTCACTTATGGATGAGGAAGCTGATATTCTAAAGAGGTTATTGAAAGAGTGAGAGAGTTCCAGAAAAACATCTGTTTCTGCTTTATTGACTATGCCAAAGCCTTTGACTGTGTGGATCACAATAAACTGTGGAAAATTCTGAAAGAGATGGGAATACCAGACCACCTGACCTGCCTCTTGAGAAACCTGTATGCAGGTCAGGAAGCAACAGTTAGAACTGGACATGGAACAACAGACTGGTTCCAAATAGGAAAAGGAGTACGTCAAGGCTGCTTATTTAACTTATATGCAGAGTACATCATGAGAAATGCTGGGCTGGAGGAAGCACAAGCTGGAATCAAGATTGCTGGGAGAAATATCAATAACCTTAGATATGCAGATGACACCACCCTTCTGGCAGAAAGTGAAGAGGAACTAAAGAGCCTCTTGATGAAGGTGAAAGAGGAGAGTGAAAAAGTTGGCTTAAAGCTTAACATCCAGAAAACTCAGATCATGGCATCCGGTCCCATCACTTCATGGCAAGTAGATGGGGAGACAGTGGCAACAGTGTCTGACTTTATTTTTCTGGGCTCCAAAATCACTGCAGATGGTGATTGCAGCCATGAAATTAAAAGACGGTTACTCCTTGGAAGGAAAGTTATGACCACCCTAGACAGCATATTAAAAAGCAGAGACATTACTTTGCCAACAAAGGTCCATCTAGTCAAGGCTATGGTTTTTCTAGTAGTCATGTATAGATGTGAGAGCTGGACTATAAAGAAAGCTGAGTGCTGAAGAAATTGATGCTTTTGAACTGTGGTGTTGGAGAAGACTTGAGAGTCCCTTGGACTGCAAGGAGATCCAACCAATCCATCCTAAAGGAGATCAGTCCTGGGTGTTCATTGGAAGGACTGATTTTGAAGCTGAAACTCCAATACTTTGGCCACCTGATGCGAAGAGCTGACTCATTTGAAAAGAAAAGATTGAGGGCAGGAGGAGAAGCGGACAACAGAAGATAAGATGGTTGGATGGCATCACCGACTCAATGGACATGGGTTTTTGTGGACTCCGGGAGTTGGTGATGGCCAGGGCGGCCTGGTGTGCTGTGGTTCATGGGGTCACAAAGAGTTGGACATGACTGAGTGACTGAACTGAACTGAACTGAGTCAACCAGGAAGTACTGGGGCAAGATATGAACTTAGGTCTCTCCTGATTCCAAATCCTGTATTCCTTCAGACATTGAAGATACGGAGACAAATAAGACAGATTTCCAGGCCTTGAGGAGCTCATGGTGGGAATCATTCTTGACCTCTCTCTTTTCTCACACCCCGTGTCTAAATCATGAGCCAGTGTGGTCAGCTCTGCCATCAAAACGTATCTTGAGTTCAGTCATTTCTCATTTTTTCACCCTGCTCTCCTCCTCCTTCCAGCCTCTACCTTCTCCTGCCTGGGTTCCTGCAGTAGCTTTCCATCTGGACTCGCTGCTTCTGCTGTCGTCCCTCTAGGTGCTATTCACACTTAGCAGCCAGAGATGCCTCTGACAAACATAAAGCAGTTCAAGCTTCTCCTCGGCTCAGAACCCTCCAGTGGCTTCCCATCACACTCAGGCCAAAATCTGAACTCTTGATTGTAGCCAACCAAGACCCCAGTGACCTGACTGCTGCTCACTGATCTGACTTCATTGTCAATGTTCTTCTTTTCTCCACTCAGGTTACTCCGCTGTGGCCTTTGGCTACACCTCGGAAATCCCAGGCTCCCTTCCTGCCTCAGGGTCCTCACACAGCTATTCCCTATTTGGAAAACACTCCTCCTATTGATCTGTATATGGTTCACGACCTCCTTTTATTCCATGTTTCTTCTCAAATGTGACCTCCGCAGTCAAAAAGAGTAGATTAATTAAAATGGAATATGAAAAAATTAAAATAATCCCAGATAAGTCTGGAAAGAGAAGACAAAGGAACAGAAACAGAGGAGACCAGCAGAAAACAGACAATAAATGGTAGACCTAAATCCAACCTTACCAGCAGTTACATTAAATGGAAATTCTCCAAATACCCCAATTGAAATAGTGATGATGTTATATTAGAATTTTTTAAAAGTCCCAACAATATTCTGGCTGCAAGAAACAGACTTTAGATATAAGATATAGTAGGGTAAAAGTAAAAAGACTGCGGAAAAAAACATGCCCTGCAAACACTGCAGGCTTGCCTTGGAGATATTGTAGGTTTGGTTCCAGACCATAGCAATAAAGCGAACATAGCAATAAAGTGACTCACATTAATTGTTTTGTTTCATGTAAAAGTGCATATAAAAGTTATGTTTGTACAATGCTGTAGTCTATTGAGTGTGCAATAGCATTATGTCTTAAAAATGGACCTATCTTAGTTAAAAAGTACTTTATTGATAAAAAATGTTAACCATCATCTGAGCCTTCAGTTAGTTGTAATCTTTTTGCAGTAGTAACATCAAGGATCATTGGAGGATCACAAACTACCATAACAACTATAATAATAATGAAAATGTTTGAAATATTATGAGAATTACCAGAATATGATACAGAGACACGAACTGAGCAAATGTTGTTGAAAAAATGGTGCCAATAGACTTGCTTGAGGCAAGATTGCACAATTTGTACAAAGTGCAATATCTGCGAAGCTCAATAAAACAAGATATGCCTGCAATAAAAGGCAAAAAAAGTTTTTCCCCTGTGTAAATTTTAAAAAGTAATTAGAAAAATTAAAGAAAGATGATTGCTGAGGCAGACCAATGAAGAAATACATGACTGAATAATAAGAGGGCTAAATGCAGAACCTAGAGAGAGCAGAGTCTGAAAACCTACGCAGGGAAACATTATTAGTGGGAATGATTGATTAACAGAGAGATCAAGTAGGATGAGAGCTGAAAATGTATTAGTTAACTGATAGTTGTGTGCACTTCGTAAGAACACAGGAAATAAGAGTGTGGCATTTGAACTGGACTTGTTAGGCTGAATTAATGGGAAAGTTTGTAATGAAATCTCAGTTACAGTTGTAAGTTTGACCTCATTTCAGCAAAAAAGGAAAAGAAAATCCTCTTGGGGGAAATACCTGGTAGCATATTTCATTAGATTATATTTGTCTGGATAATAAATTTCTTATTTTCTTCCAAATAATTCCATGTAGCATCAAAACGTGCTTCAGAAGTCTAAGTGGGGAGTTCATATTCTCAGACGGGTCTGGACTGATACCCTTCTCCTATAGTAGCGCCCCAGAGGGTTCAGTTTGACATTACTGCTCCCTCTTCCACCCCTGGTATTAGCAGAGAACTTATTCTACCCCCGTTAAACAGCCAGCTTTGTGGAAGGAGAAGGGAGAGGGGAAGATGATGGAGGAACAGAGGGAGGAGGGAGACCATCCTCATGGTTGAGTTCTCTCTAGTGGAGTGGAAACCAGAAATCTGATGCTTAGCTTTTAAGACTGTAGAGCGCTCTTACCCAGCCTTCTGGAAGTGGGAAGGGAGTCTGGAAACTAAAGTTCCCTTTAGCCACTCCACAGGAGGTTAGGATCCTCCCCACTGTCTAGTTTGGTCAAGTGAGTTCATAACCAAAACGGCCCAAAAGATTCTTGCTGAAGCAGTCCTCTGGGAAAAAAGCAGTCATTTTTATTTTTTATTCCTTTGTTTATTCCATTTTTATTCCTTTACAGGCGTTGAACTCTTATTTTTTGAGTTCCCAAATTATGGGATATAATTCCATAATCCCACATTATGGCAAACATTGAAATCAATCTGTATCTCACATTATTTACGTATATATGTACACAATACCTGTGGACATACCTAGGACTTCCCTGGTGGCTCAGACGGTAAAGCATCTGCCTACAATGCAGGAGACCTGGGTTCAATCCCTGGGTCGGGAAGATCCCCTGGAGAAGGACATGGCAACCCACTCTAGTACTCTTGCCTGGGAAATCCCATTGATGGAGGATCCTGGTAGGCTACAGTCCATGGGGTTGCAAAGAGTCAGACACAAGAACAACTTCACTTTCACTTTCACACATACCTATACATATAAGTCTCATTGCTGTTGACGTGGTCTTTCGATATGTAGACATTTATTTAAACATTTTATTTGTTTCAGTTTAGTGGTATTCTTATTTTGCTTCAGGTTTCAGTTGTTTTTGTAGGGCTTTGAAAAGCTTAAGAACTTCAGACAGCATGTCTTTGGTGTCCAATAGAGAACAGTGTTCAGGTCACAGCATCAGGATCTCGGGCAGAGTTAGTGCTTTTAATTCTTTTAGCCTCTTCCCCAGTACCATTTGGGCTTCCCTGGTGGCTCAGACGGTAAAGAACCTGCTTGCAGTGCAGGAGACAAGGGTTTGACTCTTGGGTTGGGAAGATCCCCTGGAGGAGGGCATGGCAACCCCATCAGTGTTCTTGCCTGGAGAATCCCCATGGTTAGAAGAGCCTGGCAGGCTACAGTCCATGGGGTCACAAAGAGTTGGACACGACTGAGGGACTAAGCCCAACCACTACCATTCAGGTCTATTCCAACTGACTGCCCTGACTTTACCTGTTGCAGTTAGCATTTCCACTGCTCCTTCTCTGGAGGCTTCTGGGATCCCTGGACAAAATGACACATTTTCCCCTAAGTGTGGGCTGCCCAGGTAGGAGCTATATTAGCTAATCCACACAAAAGTTGTGGTTATAGTGCCTGGCCCGAGTGCTTATCTGTCCTGTAGTCCTAAGAGTCTCTGCCAGCAAATTTTTATTTCTGTCTGGATAGAGAAGTCTCTGGTGGTGGTCACTGGGGGAAAAAAGCAATAAAAAAGAAAGTAAGTGTGATACCTCATTACAATACCAGGCAAAACCACAAGAAGAGTGGAGATAGGAGTGAGTTTTTGGTTGTGGTATTCTGTATTGGGTTATAGTATTCTCATGTGATACTAAAAGGAAAACATAAAGTTTAAAGAAAATGTATATTTTAAGGCTTGTGTAAAATTTATTTGTGGTAGAATCAAAGTTAGGAGGAAGTTTATGAAAACCCAAAAGATAATGTGGTAAAACTAACCAAAATTTGTAAAACTCTTTCAGGATTTTAAACAAGCGGCACTGATAAGCAAGACTAACGTGAACCTATGTCAAGCTACTGCCATATGCTATCACAGGTATGGAGGGTGGTTCATGAAGTGAGAGCAAGTGGGACCAGCAGATTTATAACAGGAGAGACAGAGGAGAATATTGTGGAAGTGGCAGAGTACAAAAATGGGGAGAGACACAGAGAATCACTGTATGGAAGTGGGAACCACACCTAAGTTTCTCAAACTATTTTAGCCAAATCAGCAAGTAAATGCCTGCTGATAGCATTGGGGGTATCCATATGATTCAGGTCCACTTATTGGAAAGGACCTTGGTAATACACAGAATGAAGTCATCAATAGCTTGAAATATCTAAGAATAGAATAATTAACTTTGTTCATTAAATGGAGCTAACTTTTAAAAAGTCTGTTTCCTAGAAGAGAGGTTGATTTAGTAAAATATTTTCAAGAAAATTTTACCTTTAAAAAGCATTTCTAAAACTAAAACTAATTAAAATATACCAGTAAAAATCTATAAAATACAATGAAATCTACAAAAAATACATTACTTAAAATTACTTAAAATACATTACTTGTTTCTGGTATTATTGTAAAAAATAGGTAAATTATAGAAGAGGAGAAAAGAATAGTAACATAAGGCTAAAATATAGAAGATTACTTTAAAATTTACTCTGAAATAATATTAGATTGATTTTGCTAGCTATAATTTATAGTATACATTTCTACCCATACATTTGATATCAAAAAATTAATTTCTGGACATTTTACTTTTAAAAGCATAGAAATTCAGCACATGAATTTCACATTTTAATGTGAAACAATGTATTTAGTTAAGTAATAATTTACAGCATTTTTCATGAGTGAAATAATAGCAGTTACTTGGATGAGAAAATTAGGATAGCAAGTAGACTCTGTAAATATACAATTTAGGCAATAGAACATAGTTTGAATTATTTAGAAAACTGACATTCTTTTTTCCCCTCTTTTAGGACATAACTATTACAGGTATGGTTTCTCTCTGAGAGCTATATTTTTTCAATTTTATGAATATGGTAGTATAATTACTGGAGCTTGTAAAGGTATATTTGGTTAAAAGGCCCAAACTGGTCTCAGACCTTTTAATTTATTATTTTTTTTCTTTTGTTTTTTTTTTAGACCTTTAGATTTATACAGGCAAAAAACATAGTCCCATCATTGTCTATTTTAATACAGCATCTTTGTGCAATTCATCTCTTTAAGTAATTGCCATTCTTAAAAAGAAATGGAATAATAATGACTGATGTGTTTGTTTTGGTGGGCGAGTGGAGACCAGAAATGTCTGAGGTCACTGAATTCTCTTAAAACCAAAACCAGACACCAAAATTTTCTCAGCCTCATTCCTGTGTTTTGCAACTCTTAGAGTCAGTAAACTTTTCTATGTGTCAGGTCCTAATCTCTTTTATGAAATGTAATCACTGGGTATATATGGCGGGGTCTCCTTAAGCTGAAACTGCTTTGCAATTCCAAATAACCAACTTTCATCATCCCACCAGAATCTCTATTGTCTTTTAATAAAAATAGAATTAAATCAACAGTAAAATTCTGATAACTCAGCATCCCAATTCCATGTATTTTAACAGTTTTACTAAATTTAACAATAAGGAATGTTTAGTGATTGGTTATATTTATTTCAAGAAAAATATTTTTGCTTTTCAAGTTGAGCTATAACATACTTTTTACTTCAGCAGCATGGTTTGTAAATAATGAGATTCACTATTGATGTTTCATAGTAGAGAAAGTAAAAATTCTTCCGTTTGGAAAATTTTTAAAAAGGAATAAATCTGTAAATTTTAGGACTTTGATCTTTGAACTCGTGGGGTTGCAGACTTTTGAAGTGTGCCTTTGTATATCTCTGGTTCTCTCTCTTGTGGTTGCTAGGAGACAACATTCCTTAGGCTGAATATCCTACTTGTTGCCCAATTGGGTCACTAAGAGTATTATGGTAGAGTTAATTTTTAGATCTCTTTGAGAAAGCCACCTTAAGATTAAAAAAAAAAGTCACAGAGGGGGAGCCTGATGGCTCAGAGTTACATATTCTATCCACTTTTTACTTCAGCACATTTATTTCACTCTTCTTATATTTGCATAAAATATTTCTGAATCTTCGACTCTGCAGGCCACATTCTTTAGTTTGGGGAGGTATTTATGATTTATTTGTACAACCCAGTAGGGCACATCTGGTCATGTACATGATTCATTTGGAAAATGCGGTGGGCCTTGGTGTCTGTGGCCTAACCTGCAAGCTCAGCAGCTGGTCCTTAGTTAATAGACACCATAATGAGAGTCACACACCTTCCTTCGGTGATCGCGTTATTTTAGATTTATAGAGACACTTTTTATTTTAGAAAAACTAACAGACTTTTGTGTTTGTGTAATTGATGTTTTAACAGTTTATGTGCCAGTTGAACGTGTACCCTGATATAACAGACACTTTGCCATGTTTTTCCATTTCTAAACTGCCACGTGGTTATTTAACAGGAGCCCTAAGCTATAGGACATTGTGTGACATACCCATCTTCAGAAAAATGAAGTTGCTGTGTCTATATTTTTTCCTACTGGTGTAGGGGGCTGGGGGTGGTGTCTCTGGCTTTGGCTCCACAACCTCCTCTGGATTTGATTTTTAGATATTATCAGCTTTGAAGAGGTTGCTAGGTGCCTTTCAAGCTCCCTCCCCAGGTTTAAGGTTTAATGATTGTTTACTTAGTCTGAATAGACTAGATGTTTGTTAAACATTCGTGCTGATAGCTAGATGTGTGTCGAAAAATAACTTCAATTCATTGCCTCATTTTTTCTTTTAAAATTGGTTTGACGATTCAAAGGGTGAAATTATGTTTTGTAAACTACATATTGGCATATGTATTCACAAAAGATTTTAAATTTCCCTCTGGGTAAGAGGGAAGCAATGTGTATGATACAATTTGGAGGTAAGCATACTAGAAACATTTCAGTGCTTTGTGGGAAGAATATGAGAGAACTGGGTTGCCCTGGAAATTTCCATTTACATGGTCACCGTAGGTGTGCATCATAAATAAGTAGCTCACTACCTAGAGATAGAAATGAAAGTGAAGAGTTCAAGTGTTAGTTGCTCAAACGTGTCTGAGCGACCCCATGTACTGTGGCCGACCAGACTCCCCTGTCCATGGGGATTCTCCAGGCAAGAATACTGGAGTTGGTTGCCTTGCCCTCCTTCAGGGGATCTTCCCCACCCGGGAATTGAACACGGATCTCCTGCCTTCAAGGCAGGAGAAGCAGTGGCCGTTAAAAACCTATCAGCTTTTATATATATAAATGCATTTTATATAGAAATGCAAATTTTATATAGAAATGCATTTTATATAGAAATGCAAATTACTACTGTGTAATTATTCTTGATAAAAAGTTCATTATCTAGGCTAGGGTTATTTCTGTAATACAGTGAGAAAGTGGCTACAAGCATTGTAACCTTGTATTCAGTGAACTTATACTTCTCAGATAGTGCCAGTTACCAGGAAAGAGGAGGACAGTTTCACTCTAAACTGCTTGAGGGAGGGGAGCCGTGTTTTCTCTGTGAGAATCCCCAGAGTAAACTCAGGAGATACCAGCTGTCTCATATACGTGAGTGCTCACCGTCTCCTGTTTGTAATGTCAAGCTCTCCTGTGCTTTCCTGTTGACTCTTTTGTCACCTTCTGGCACAACACTTGGCGCACACTTTTGGGCAGTGTTTGCCAAAACGTGGGGGAAATAGCAGCAGCACCTCTATTACTTTTTCACGGCATGCACAAGCATTCAAAAAAATTGAATCACGTTATGGGAAACTGGATTGCTTTTCAGTTTCAAAGTGAATTCTTTCTCAAGACCCTCTGAACACATGAAGGAGAAAGTCTCAGCTAAGAGTTGGTCTTCAGCATCTTCTCCACACTTGGTGATGGATGGTGCCGCTGTCAGGTTTAGTTTTCTGCAAACTGTGCTATCCAACTCCAATATTTATTTATCTTTATGGTTGCCTTCGGCTTATGACATGAGAAATTGATTTTGTGCTTGTGGTATTGAAATTAAGTTTTTTTAAAAAAATAGTTTTACTTAAATAAAAAAGTGACTTAAAGAGAAATACTCAATAAATGATAGGTATAGTTGGGACACGGGGCAACTGTCATGAAGGAAGGGCTGAGGTTTGGGAAACTATATTTTAAGAGATAATGCTGAGTGATATCTAAAAGATGATAGTGTCTAAAACAGTTACCCTGGGTTCCATGATTATTTTCATAAAGGAAAAGTTAGAAAAGCAAGTGATGCATCTTGTTAAAATTTGAAACCTTTTTGAGAAGTAATGAAAAGAATGGAAAGAGGATAATAATCTTTATTGGGTGAGGGTCTCTGTGCTAAGGGTTTTTTTCACATGCTGTCATTTGATCCTTCTAGCAGTTTTGAAAAATTAGTGTTAATTTGTATGTTCAGGCTTAGTCTTGAACGCCAAGCCTTCCTTCTGACTACACTGTTGAGAGGTCAGCACACCAGCTCTTGTGAACTGGCTACAAGTATGTTAAAGGTGAAGAATGTGGGTAGGGATGACTTGTGGGAAAGCATGGATTTTGGAGTCTGACTCACCTGGGTTTGAACCCCACATATTTGCTCTGTGCAATCTTAGCATGCTCTCTACTGTGTTATTTAATATGTGCAAACTTTTCTGAGTCATGATATTCTTTTAATCTATAAAATATAAAAAAAATTATAGCAAGCTTACAGAAGTGTTGGAAGAATTAAGTGAAATAGTATATGTAAAGCACTCAGCATAGTACCTGGTAAGAAAGTAGTTACTCAGTGTTAGCTCCTTCATTCTGTTAAAAAATTCTAAACTTTCCGTATAAATTGAAATTAAAAATACTTATTAGATTTACATGTGAAATGGCAAAGTGACTTTATATACCCGTGGATAAATGTTCGATTACGTCAACAACCACAGGAGACTAATCAAGGAAGATAGACAGAGTTATCATTTAGTCACATATATTCACAAGTTAATAATAAAATGCATTTCACTTCTTTTTCTCCCCTCCTATTTTGGTGTCCAAAATGAAATGGGCTGCCTTTATAGAAGTTCTGAAGTAAGAATTCCCGTGTGATGAAAAATTGAGCTCCTTTCATGATAAAGGACATATTAAATATTTAACAATGAGTTTATTTTAATCTGATTTAAATGGTGTATTTTATTAATAATAGTATGTTTTTCTATGCTGTCCACTGATAACTCTTATAAGTGTGTTCAAGAATGCCATTCAGATTTTTAAAATTCTGAAAAAAGAACTCTAGAATATCATTTCAATATATTCTGCTATAAAGAAGGCTCGCTCTTCCCCTCTTTCCTTCTACCACTATCTTCAAAGAACCCCATCAGGCTGCCTTAGGTCGTATGATAATAGTTCTTGGTGGTGGTGGTGGTTGTGGTTTAATCACTAAGTCATGTCCGACTCTTGAGTCCCATGGACTCTTGAGACCCCCCGCCAGGCTCCTCTGTCCATGGGATTCTCCAGGCAAGACTACTGGAGTGGGTTGCCATTCCCTTCTCCATGGCAATAGTTCTTATGATAGTTCATAGTTAATAAAAATTAAAGTTTTTTTTTAAGGGTTAATGCATTCCTTTATGTAAAGGTTATATACAGAAAAGCACTTAGATAATTCACCAGAAAGCATTAATATTTTCATTTCTTTTCAGGAATAAAGAGTTTGAAGAAGCTGTCAACTTCTTCACCTGGGCTGTTAAGATTGATCCACGTTTTCTGGATGCTTACATTGGACGGGGAAATTCTTACATGGAATATGGGCATGATGAGGCCACCAAACAAGCACAGAAGGACTTTCTGAAAGCACTGCATTTTAATCCAGTCTATACAAAAGCCAGAATTTGTTTAGGCTATAATTTGCAGGTAATATCATATGACAACATTTTGGACCATGAAAGCACCTTTTAGACAAGAAAGAGGTTATATTTGACCTTTCAGTGGTGATGGGTATACACAATGCTTCTTTCACTGTGAACATTTTACCTTTATCTTCTTACTAGTATTCACAATGTCAGTGGAAAGCAGGGATTTGATGAGTTACAGGGAGCCTGCCTGGGGAGCATACCCAGGAACCTAGTGTGATAGTGAGATGAGGATCTTGTGAACTTGAGTTTCCTTATTGCCTGCACCCCTTTCTACCTCACCCCGTTATACATACCACTCCTATAGACAACTTTTAAGACTTTCCCGGTGAGTTTCACATAAAAAATCTGGTTAAAATTTATTTCACTAATTATACCTAGGCTCCATAGGTTTTATCCTATTAAATTAGTGAAAAGCTAAAGGGAATAGACAATGTAATGACATGACCTATGCAATGGACCAGACAACCACTATATAGGGACTTCTGAATTCAGGTCATCTTCCAAATGGCAGTGAATTAGAACACACTGGAAGCCAAGAGAATAGGCATGTGTCCTTCCAGCTAGTTGGAAGAGTGTTGTTCTTTGTGTTATCAAGTGTGTCTCTGAGTGATTTCTGGGACACTGACCTGACCCATATGCTCACTGAGTTACGTGCACTACAAAATATGGAGTGATTTTCTTGGAAGAAAGTGCTAGATGTGTTATATTTTCCATGAAAAGGAAAGGAGTAATCTTTTTGTACCATTTATTATTAAAAAAAGATTAAACAATGGGCAAAAGTATGTTTAAATTATGGTAATTTGTAGAAATTCCTATTAACAATGTCTTTTAAAGTTGAGGTTTTTTTTTTTTTTTTTCATTTAAAAATTAAATGAATTTGGCTGATCTAAGACTAGAAGGTGTCTGTGGGTTGGTTGTAGTGAGGTATGCCCAAAAACTGATTAATAAGGGAAATAAGATTGCCTTCTGAGAGTTAAGCATGAAATTAGCCATTATTTGACCACAATAGAAATTTGCAAAGTCATTTTAGAGACAGGGTGACTCCCAGAACAGCTAGAACTGACTGCAAGTCAAAAGAAATATGTTAATGTCATCGTTCATTGCATTTTCTGGGCACCTAGTATAGGACAGGGACTGATCTAGGCCTAGGGCTACAGCGGTGACCAAAAGACACTGGGTTCTTCTTGTAGACTTTACTACCTATTGAAGGGATAAATGTCAAGCTGGCACATGAATAATTACTTAATTATACTCAGGATAAGTACAAAAAAAAAAAAAGGATGGGTTTTAGGACGGTTTATATGAAGGAAACCTAGCTTTGAGGGGGTGAGGGAAGACTTTTTGAGAAATGAACATTTAAATTGAGATATGAAAAACTAGTAATTAGGAGTAGGAGTTGGGGCTTAGAACACGGTGCTCCACAGAAAGGGACCAGCTCATTTGGTGAGAAAGAGACAGAGGGCTTAAGGAGATGGAATGTTATGGACAAGGGGAGAGTGATGTGGGATAAGACTACAGAACTGAGTAATGACTGGAGGTGGAGGTCATTTCAACTGGTCTAGGTCAGTTAAAAACGTGAATGTCACTCACCAGAGCACTGACATCAGACTTGTATTTTATGACGATCTCAGGGTGTATGTCAACCTGAAGGAGAATTGAAAAACTCGTCAGTATGAGGAAGAATTGAATCAGGAAAGGAAGGACTGAAAAATGAGAGCTAGAAAAACCCATCAAATCCTGTTTAGGGCCAAGAGTGACCGTTTTTTAGATAAATACGAAACACTTTCCCCTTCTATGTGCCTAGCGCTAGAGATGGGAAGTGAGCAAAACAGATGTTGTCAGGATCAAACAAGTTCAATTCCTTGTTTATCAAATGAACACATGATGGTGATGTTGATTCTCACATAATTTATTGTGAGGGAGAAGTTTACTGGTTAAAGACAGTGTCTAGTTAACTCTAAGTTCTATTTTGTATTAGTTTTATTCAAGAGTCAATTGGTTTATGTGAGAGTCAGCTTCTGAGACTGGCAAGTTGGGTTTTTGAGCCCACAGGAATAAAGGACAGGCCTTGGACTGTGCTGAATTTATCAACTCACTGCCTTTCTGTGATGGTTTATTTGGTTGCCAACTGGTCTTCTCTAGGAAATACTCTGACATCTTTCTGCTAACAGTGTCCCCTTCCTAACCTTCTCTCTTTTTTTCCAGTTGGTGGTAAGGTTGGTGTAAATACCTGCTTGGTTGATTTGTATGCATTTTTCATGGAATATGTATAGTGATCCTAAAACGCCAGACACTGGTGCAATTTAACAGTTAGGTTTTATACCATTATGGGCTTCCCTTGTGGCTCAGCTGATAAAGAATCCACCTGCAATGCTGGAGACTTGGGTTCGATCCCTGCGTTGGGAAGATCCCCTGGAGAAGGGAAAGGCTACCCACTCCAGTATTCTGGCCTGGAGAATTCCATGGGCTGTATAGTTTATACACTTTCACTTTATACCATTAGTTTATTTGCTTAATTATTGAGCACATATTTATTTTGTTATGTATAATACATATAACTAGAGTTTCAATGCCAAGAAAATAAATGACTCCTGCCTGTGTGTGCAGTGAAAGTGAAAGTTGCTCAGTCGTGTCCACCTCTTTGCTACGCCATGGATTATACAGTCCATGGAATTCTCCAGGCCAGAATACTGGAGTGGGTAGCCATTCCCTTCTCCAGGGGATCTTCCCAAACCAGGGATCAAACCCAACTCTCCCGCTTTGCAGGCAGATTCTTTACCAGCTGAATCACAAGGGAAGCCCAAGAATACTGGAGTGGGTAGCCTATCCCTTCTCCAGCAGATCTTCCCGACCCAGGAATCAAACCGAGGTCCCCTGCATTGCAGATGGATTCTTTACCAACTGAGCTTGCAGAGCTCAGTGTAAATTTTGTAGTGATTGTCAAAAGCATTGATGTTTCCCATGGTGGTCAAGATTTTATGTTATTAAAGACCGGTATAAGAGATGCCTCTGACAATCAGATATATTTCAGCTAATTAAAATTTCAGCATAAATACTCAGGGGAATTAGTCATTTGAATGTACTCACGGTACAGCCTACTTCCTTGTTTAAAATAGCTTAGATTTAGCACAGTACAAATATACCCTTACGAAAAGACTTTATTTAAGTTAGAATCATAAACATTTGTCATGATATGGGCAATTTCTTACTTAGTATAAATGGAAAATTATTTTAGGCCCAAGGAAAATTCCAGAAAGCTTGGAACCACTTTACCATTGCTATGGAAGTTGATCCAAAGAGCTACCTAGCCTATGAAGGAAGAGCTGTGGTCTGTCTTCAGATGGGTGATAATTTTGCTGCATTTCAGGATATAAATGCTGCCATAAAGGTAAAAATCCACTTAGATTATATTATCATTAGTGTAAATTAATGTCGTCAGTGAATAAGATGAAGTAAGAAGTCCTCTATTGCCTGTTAAAAGTGACTTGTAGAAAGAATAATATTTGTATTTTTTCCCCAGGAGTTTCCCAGAATAAAGAGTTATTATAGCTCGCCAATTTTATAACCTAAATGTATTTAAAATTTTAAAAATACATTTCTAATAAATGTTGATTCCTCTTAGTACATGCAAATTTATAGCTTCATGATACATCAATATTATTTTATAATTAAAAAAATAAAATAATGTTCTGGCTTTGAAGGAACTAAAGAAAGAATAATGTAAATCCATAGCTTTTTCTGTAGTGAAATGGCAAATAAATTCAGTGACAGAAAATCTGCCTTTTGTCTTCTCAATTTTGGATTCTTTTTTATTTTATTTTTTTGTATATTTGGGTAGATATTGTAATCTTTGAGATCAGAAAAAGGAAAGACCTGAAAGGTAATTGCTATACTGCATAGAACAAATAAACATGTTAACTTTTTAATTTCTGGCTCCAGTTTAACAGAGCTGAACAGACAAGCTTTTCCTCATGCATCTATTCTTAAGCCCCATTCTTTGCAAAGGAACTGAGTAAAGCACTAAGATTATTTGTTTTATTGCAACCAAATCAACAAAATGTTGGCATTGAACCAACTTCATGCCGAGTCATTTCTCAAAATGTTTGCTCTAGTGGGGTTTCACCTGCCCTATACAATCACTAGCTTTCCACAAAGAGATTTCATGTCCATTTTTGCAGACATGAAATTGGAGATAAATACTATTCCCAGACGCTAACTACTCTTACTGTTATATTGCAGATCAATGCTACAGCAGAGTTCTTAACAAATCGTGGTGTGATTCACGAGTTTATGGGTCAAAAACAGAACGCAATGAGAGACTATCAAGAAGCAATTTCTTTAAACCCCACCTACTCGCTGGCTTACTTTAATGCAGGAAATATCTACTTTCATCACAGGCAATTTTCCCAGGTAATGTGAGTTTTCCTTCTCATTTTCTTTTTGACACTAAGTGCTTTCTTCATTACATATAATTTCAAAATGCAATCCTTATGTCTCATGCATTCATTAGCTCTTTAGGAGATCTTCTCTTTCCTGAGAATGCTTATAATTCTGTATTAAGTGTTTGCACCTCTGTGGGTTTATTCTTCTCATTATTATCAGCCACTCAGCACTTGTCCAGTCAACATTGTCTTGGACTTCTGCAGGTGCCTGCAGTCTCCTTGCTGTCCATTGTTGCCGGAATTCTCTGCTTTTTGCCCCCATTTAGCAAAATCTCAGACTTTCTCCCAGACTATCTTTCATGGTGTGATTGTCTAGCTCATCGTAATTTCTACCTTAAGTTTCAGTCACATGAGCACTTGACTGGGGGTGAGGAGATATGTATGTTACTTCTGGTTTTATGGCAACAATCCTTTTTTCAGCATCAGTTCATAACGTCTGAAATGAAAGTGTTGGGTTAATAGATGATATTTTTATATTTTGAATTTATTATATTTGAATTGTAATGCATTACATGAGTCAAACTACTTTTTGTGTTTTTTAAATCTTTATTTACTCTTTTGTTCTTTATCTTCAATTTTATTATATTCTTTGTCTAATTCTTTGAGTCAGAGCTTAATCTATTTATTCACTCTTTCATTGATATTGTGGTAAGTTGTTAAGGGTTATGCCTTTCCCCCAAGTAATGTTTTCAGCAGTATCCCCTGAATTTTGGTCTTTAATGCTTTTATTTTTGTTTTCCCAAAATGTTGCACTTGAAATTTTAGCCAAATTTCCCCTTTGATTAAAGGATAAATTGATGGAACACTTAAAATGTTCAGGAGGGAGGATTTTTATCTTTTCAAATATTGGAATTTATTGTGGGTTTTAATGTGGTCTATTACATGATAACTTTTTTTTCTTTAATATTCCAGGGGCCTTCCCAAAAAGAGTTTCTATCATTAGCATATAGTGTTGAAATATATAAGATCTACCTTATTAATTATATTTTTAATTAATCTTTATTCATACTATTTTGTTCATTTGGTTTATCTTATACAGAGAAAGATTTATTCAAGTATCCTATAATTAGTGTAACCCTATGTAGGTTTCTTTATATCTCTTTCATTCTTGTTTAGTGGCTGAGTTGTGTCCAACTCTTTGTGACCCCATGTACTATGGCCCTCCAGGCTCCTTTGTCCATGGGATTTCTCAGGCAAGAATACTGGAGTGGGTTGCTGTTTCCTTCTCCAGTTATATCTGTTTAATTCCCACCTTATGAAATACAGTATTTCATGTATAGATATTCATACATATTATATATGCATTGTGAATTGTAGTCTTCAGCATTACAAATGCTCTTCTCTCTTTGTAATAAATTCTCTTTTATCTGTTATGAAGATCCTGACCTCTGATTTCATTTGATTTGCTTCTGCTTAGTATTCCTTTGTCCTTCCTTTTATTTTCAATGTTTAAAATTCTTTGTTTTAGTTTTGTCTCTTTCCTACAGTGTAGAGTTGGATTTTATTTTAGATGACAAAATTTGAAAATATTTATCTTTTAATAAGTGGGTTATATCCCTTTTACATTTTGGCATAGTTCAGTATATTTGGTCTTAGTTCTGTTATTTTATGTCCTATTTTCTGTTTACATGTATTTAAATTTTTATTCTGTGGTTTGTTTTATTTAAAAATTTAGAATTTTTCCTAATATTTAGGAAGGTTTACAGTTTTGCTTTGTTGTTCAGTCATTGAGTCAGGTCCAACTCTTTGCAACCCCAGGAACTGCAGCACACCAGGCTCCTCTGTCCTTCACTATCTCCTGGAGTTTGCTCAAATTCATATCCATTGAGTTGGTGATGCTATTTAAACATCTCAGCTTCAGCCACCCCTTCTCCTTTTGTCTTCAACCTTTCCCAGTGTCAGAGTCTTTTCCATTGAATAGTCTTTTCACATCAGGTGGCCAAAGTATGGGAGCTTCAGCTTCAGCATCAGTCCTTCCAATGCATAGTCAGTGTTGATTTCCAACCCAAGGATCAAACCCAGGTTTCCCACATCGCAGGCAGATTTTATACTGTCTGAGCCACCACGGAAGTTCTTTGCTATGAAGAACAATAAAAGGACCCTTTAGTATCTTTCCCTCTTACTTCTCCCTCTCACACATTATCTACAGTCCTTTGCATTTTGCTGGAAAAGTTGAGCAAGTACTTCTTGATTCCACTTGGCTCTTCATTCTTTCAAACTCCTTATGTTTATAATGTACCTGCCATCTGCTAGGAGTTAATGAAGACCCTCAGGGTACAGAGCTAAACGAGACAAGGAAGACTTCTTTTATGATGTAGTTTACATTTTATTGGAGGAAGAAATCAAAAATAATATAATATTAGTAGTGATAAACATCTAATACCACCTCATATAAGCAGTACTATATCAGTATTAGCTTGTGTGTGGGACTATAGGAGGTTACCTGGGTGGATAATGTAGGTGGAGAGGAGGGGTTTAAGGAGCAAGCCCTGGGGCAACATCAGTGTTTAGAAGTGAGGCAGAGAGGAGATGCCAGAGTGTAGACTGAGAAGGGAGTATCCAGCCAGGGTGATGGGAAGAAAAGCAGGAGAGCACATATCACCTCCGGATTAAAGTGCTTTAAGAAATATGTCCTGTGTCAAATGCTGCTGAGAAGTCCAGGAAAGAGAGGTTGGAGAGAATCCTGGATGACTTTGGTAAGAACATCATTGGAGTAGCAATGGCACCAGAGCCTTAAGTGGAAAGGATTTTGGAAAAAACATGAGGTGAAGAATTAGACAGTTCAACTAGTTCAAGAAATTCTCCTGTGAAGAGAAGTAGTGAAATGGGGGTGATGGCTGGAGTGGAGTAAGGTGTTGTTATTTTTAATTTTTTAATTGATTCATGCTCCTATGTTAATGAAAGGATCTGGTGGAAAAGGAGAAATTGTTGGTTCAGAAGAGAGTGATAGGGATAATTAGAATCAAAATCTTTGAGGATTTGATGGGGCTAAAGTTTGGAAGTTCCAGGGGTGGCCTTTGAAGAGAGCAGGTCACACTATCCATTATGTCGTGAAGGAACGCAGAGAGTACAGAAGAGAGTACCGCTTCTGTAGTTGGATAGATTTTTTTTTTTAAGTTGCTTTTTATTTATTTTTTATTGCACTGGATTTTTGTTGCTTTGTGCAGACTTTCTCTGGTTGAGGTGTTCAATTCAGTCACTCAGTCATGTCCGACTCTTTGCAACCCCATGGACTGCCCCATGCCAGGCCTCCCTGTCCATCACCAACTCCTGGAGCTTACTCAAGCTCATGTCCGCCGAGTCGGTGATGCCATCCAACCATCTCATCCTCTGTCATCCCCTTCTCCTCCTGCCTTCAATCTTTCCCAGCATCAGGGTCTTTTCAAATGAGTCAGTTCTTCACATCAGGTGGCCAAAATATTGGAGTTTCAGCTTCAGCATCAGTCCTCCCAATGAATATTCAGGACTGATTTCCTTTAGGATGGACTGGTTGGATCTCCTTGAAGTCCAAGGGACTCTCAAGAGTCTTCTCCAACACCACAGTTCAAAGGCATCAATTCTTACGCGCTCAGCTAGTTGCAGTGAGTGGGGGCAGATCTTCATTGTGGTTTGCAGTCTTCTCACTGCCATGGCTTCTCTTGTTGTGGAGCATGGGCTCTAGGTGTGGGGAATTCAGTAGTTGTGGCGTGTGGGCTCCACAGTTGTGGCTCGCTGGCCCTAGAGCGCAGGCTCAGTGGTTGTGGCACACAGGCTTAGGTTCTCCTTGGCATGTGGAATCTTCCCAGACCAGTGATGGAACTTGTGTCTGCTGTCTTGGACAGTGGACTCTTATCCACTGCACCACCAGGGAAGTCTGATAGGTAGATTTTGATAGTAGGCATTTCTATTTATTGATTATAGTTTTTCCATGAGATATGAGTATCATTTACCAGTTAAGAGTGAGGATGGATAGGTGAAAAGGGGGACGTGTAGCTAGGAGTTTTGAAGAGGAAAGAGAACATGTGAAATAATTATTCTAGAAAGTGGTAGTGTGAACATTCCAGGGAGGTATAGTAGGACTACCAGGCAACTTTAAGCTCTCATTTGAAGTTTGTGGTTAAATTTAAACTGAGATCTTGACTCTGTACTGTTTTGTATATGATTCTTTCTATATAAATTCAGTATGGCTTTGTGTCACTCCACAACCATTTCTCTGAGTTAGTCTCTTATCTCCTCATTCCAGTTAAGCTCTTTAATGCCAGGAATCACACTCATGTCTCTTCTCCTATATTTCCTTACTCAGAAAGCCCATCTATACCCATGGCTTATGCTGCATGTCAGCCTCTACCTTTCTTCTGAGCTCCTAACCCATACTTATCAGTTGCTAAAACTGGATGCTTTATAAGTGCATTAGAGTCAAAACCGAATCAATCTCTGTATCTTCTACACCCCATCCAGCTCTTCTTCCTAAAAACCCTGTCTCAATTCAAGATGTCATTCCTTAGAGTTACCTGAGTAAACATATTGCATCAATCATAATTTTTCTTCCTCAGCTTCATCTAATCAGTCATCTAATTCTGTCAGTTTTGCTTCTTAGTTTTTTTTTTCACACATGCCATTTCCATTCTATTTCTACTGCAATTGCGTTAGTTTCATTCTTTCCCAAGTTAGATCAGTTAGCTTGCTGACCCCTATGATGAGGCTGGTTGACCTCAGAGGTGAAGTTAGATGCTGAGACAGAGAATTATCAAAGATATTATTGTGTAGGGCATGAATGAGATTGTCATAGCTCAGACCTCAGATAGCTGGGAGTCTAATGTCTTCTGAGGCTGACAGTCAGGGTAAGTTACCTTAAACTTTGTCAAGCTGAGACTACTCTCAAGCTGGGTTTTGGCAATGTTTCTGTGTGCTAGCGAGTTAGTTAATGAGATTAAGACATACACAATGCCCAGGGCAATTTTCTGTTTCCATAATTGTTTATGGTCCATCTGAGAAGGAAGCACTCACATTTTAAGCTTATTCGTCCTTAATAACTCTATGGATATCACGTATAAGACTGCTTGGTTAGATCTAAAGTGTAGTTTGAACTTTTGATCATTTTTTTAAGTATGGCTCTTTTTCCTCCAAACTGGGGGCACATCAGCTGGGCAAATATTTGATCTAAGGTATATTCTGTCCTCTGTCTTGATATACTGGATACCTGGGCTTTATAGTGTGTGCTCCCTTCAAAAACAAGCAGACTTTGAGAGTGGTTTATTCAGCTATTTTTGTATGCTCTGTTTTTTTGTGGAGAAAATTCTTATATTTGCTATACACCTTCCTCCCCATTTTATTTCTGACTATGGATAGAAGATTTAGGGCCAGGAGAAAGGGTCTTTCAATAAACCAAATAATCTCTAGAGGGTTAAGACATGTATGTGTTCTGGCTTCTTTTGTGATTACTTAGTAGCTTAATGGTTTTAAACCACATTTGGATGCATCATGGACTACATACAGGTGATTTTTCAATAATAACTGAGTCAGCCTTCTAATTAATTACAGGTATGAGGGAATTTACAGGTATGGTTCTGAACTAATTTTAGTTTTGGGGATAGAGTCTTTTGAAATTCGAGAAACCCAATTTGAATCAGAAAGCATCTAGAAGCTAACAAGTAAACAAGCCCTGGCTTCCCAAGTGGCACTAGTGGTAAAGAACCCTTCTGCCAGTGCAGGAGACAGAAGAGATGTAGGTTCAATCCCTGGATCAGGAAGATCTCTGGAGAAGGAAATGGCAGCCCACTCCAGTATTCTTGCCTGGAGAATCCCATGAACAGGAGCCTGGCAAGTTACAGTCCATGGAGTCGCAGAGTTGGACATGACTGAAGTGACTTCAGTCAGTCCTAAAGGAAATCAGTCCTGAATTTTCACTGGAAGGACTGATGCTGACGCTCCAATACTTTGGCCACTTGATTTGAAGAACTGACTCATTGGAAAAGACCCTGATGCTGGGAAAGATTGAAGGCAGGAGGAGAAGGGGATGACAGAGGATGAGATGGTTGGATGGCATCACCAACTTGATGGACATGAGTTTGAGCAGGCTCTGGGAGTTGATGGACAGGGAAGCCTGGCGTGCTGCAGTCCATGGGGCTGCAAAGAGTCGGACATTACTGACTGACTTATCATGCACACACACGTGCATGAGGAAATTAGACAAGTTGTTAAATCAAGGCCATCCACTGTGGTAGGCATCTTTGTCCTCTAACTACTCCATGGGTGATAATACTCCTGTTCTAGTAACCTCATTAAATATATAGGCTTTCACTTCCTAAGTAGTATATATTTAAAGCTGTAATAGAAAGTTATATTGTTCACAGTTAGCCATACTATAGTGTTTTACTAAGTTCATTTATTTTAGCTGAGGTAGGTGTTAGCTCCTACCTGACTGAAGTCATCCTTTTGTGATTTTGAATTGTGTAGTTTTTATTGATGACTTATTGGTTAGTTAAAATGAAACTTAAATTACTTTTTGAAGGAAGTCTTGGCCCTGCTTTGAGTCATTTCCTTGCCTCATTTGTAATGACTGTGAGTCCAGCCTCCTGTTCAGGAGTGAATTCTTTAAGCTTTTCACAGAGGAATGTCAATTCTGCTGCCTTTTTCAGGGATCCTTAAATTGCACTTAGCCACAGCACAGAACAGCTCCCATTCTGGGATGAGATGGATTACACAATCTTGATCTAATTGCTTCTCAAAAGTCACAAACAGTAAAATTCATGGTGTATTGCCTGAGGGCTATGATCTCTCCATTTGCAGATACTGGCAAAAAAAAAAAAAGATGTATCAGTATAATTGAGTCTTTACTATATTCTACATATTGTTCTCAGTACTTTACCTGTTAGCTCACTTAGCTGTCATAGCAGCACTGAAAGTAGAGTTCGATTTTTTGCTTCCATTTTACAGGTGTGAAAAATCTAGTCAAAGAGTTGAGGGCATAGAGCTAATATGGGGTAGAGCCTGGGCGCCTGGCCCTGAGGCCTGGGCGCCTGGCCACCGTGCTCTCAGTGTTTCACTTCACCCACAGTGGAAGTGAACTGAGGAAAAAATCCCTGGGAAATATAAAGGAAAATAGTTCAGTGAAGAAGACTGATAGAAAATGGTCAGAGAGGGAGGAGAAAAACTAGGGAGACTCCCTGTTTCAAAGACAGAGAGTTTTAAGGGGGAAGGAAAGAACAAGGGCATCTGTGCCACAGAAATGCCGTGGGAGGAAAGGTCTAGAAAACGTCTGCTGGACTTCACAACACCCTTAGCCTTTCCAAAAACTGACCTCATGGTAAGAGGGAGATGGACAGAAGCCAGACTGTGGTGTGCTGGGGGAAAATTGAGTGCTAAAGGAATTGGATTCAGCAAGCTGCATTGTTAAAAATAATTTTTCCTAATTTAGAGAGGTTTCAAATTTTTTTTGAAACTGTGGTGCGCTGAGGGAAAATTGAGTGGTAAAGGAACTGGACTCAGCAAGCTGTATTGTTAAAAATGACTTTTCCTAATTTAGGGAGGTTTCAAACTCCTTTGAATTCAAATTCAAAGCAGTCAAATTTTTATCCATTCTCTAACTAGAGGAGAGATTCCTACCTTGAGTAGTAGCGTGTCTAATCAGCATCTCAGGCTATCTGTGGTGAAGGAGCAGTTTTTAAGATTTTTCTAACTTACCTAAGACCTCAACACCGGTCTATGGACCACACTTTGCAGGGTCCTTTCCAGCTTTAGAATTTGTTGTGAAGCATCTGGAGTCTCGGATCTTCTTGAAAAGCTGATTTTTATCTTCTCTCTTCTTTCCTTATAGCTTTTCATAGTATAACTGTGTTTTTAAACCTTTTTAGTGTGGTTTAGAACTTTATTTTCAAAGTTCATTTCTGTCTTTAGCCCTTACTCTACTTTTATATGAAAAGTGTTTGTTTTCTAACTTATGTTTTATTTTCCTGTTGTGACCTTTTCCCCTAACTTATAGTGTTGTACAGGGATATGGGATTTGTGTGTGTGTGTGTGTGTGTGTGTGTGTGGTGGGGGCATAGACAGCAGGGGGAGGTGGTAGGAGAACATTTCACTTCAGCAGAGAGGAGTATTTTATCTCTGACACTATCTAAAACTGCTGACACAGGATGATAATACAAAACAGACCAACTATTGGTTGGTTTTATATTATCTTTTACATTCTCTGCAAATACTGTACCCTCTTATCATCTGTATCTGATACAGATGGCCTGAGTTTTATAGTAAAAGTGTTTTAAATTGCTGTATTGCTGCCAGTTAAAATATATTCAGATTATCATTGTCTTCACATTTCTATAGGCTAGTGACTACTTCTCAAAGGCTTTAAAGTTTGATCCAGAAAATGAGTGTGCTGCCATGAATCGAGCTATTGCAAATACAGTATTAAAGAGATATGAAGAAGCAAAAGAAGATTTTGCATATGTAGTTGAAAGCTGTCCATCGTGGGCTGCGGTATATTTTAACAGAGCATACTTCTACTGTTGTTTAAAGCAATATGAACTGGCTGAAGAAGACCTAAGTAAAGGTATATTTTTTTGGTAATTTTTTGAGTAAGATTACAATGTTTGAATTGTTTTTAGATGACAAAAAAAGAAAGGCATCAGGTCTGTTTGCTTAGATAAATTTTCATTAGAATTAATGGTTTTATATATCTTCTCTTTAATCAATATAGATTTGTTTATGTAATAACTTACAGCATTAGTATGCTAAAATGTAGAAAATTATTAGGGAAACCACACACAAATATTGCTTGACTTTCAAAAAAGACATTGTACTGTGTTTCCCAAGTTAATTTTTGTAGAAAGATTCAAATGTAACTAAATAATGTACATATGAGGAAAAATGTTTTCAAATAGGTAATACTAAAGTATTATTTTATTTTTATATTATATACTATTATTTACTAATAATAACTTATAGTAATAATAAAGTATTATTATAATTTATTATAAAATTTGTATTTAAAAAATGAGAGTCTTTTTGAGTGCTCACATAAAACATACCTTGAAAAATTTTTTTCTTTTACAGCATTGTCTTTGAAACCTAATGATGCTCTAATATATAATCTTAGAGCAGAAGTTCGTGGTAAGATAGGTCTGATTGAAGAAGCTATGGCTGACTATAACAAAGCGCTTGATCTTCAAGAACATGCCTCGGTGGTATGAGTACATAGACCATGGATTCTGTAGCAATTTACAGTTGTCTTCCAGAAATTGAAACCTGTTTGTTGCTTTTAAAAAAGTTTCCACTATCTTCATTGTTGTATTCTTTGTGTTAGTCTTTTATATAATCCTTTAATGCATTTTAACATCTTCTTTATATATTAACTATAAAACTTTTAGGTAATTTTCTGCAGATTTGTAACAACTCTAAAATGAATTTTTTTCACAAGATTAGAATTTAAATGAGAATGTTTCTCAAGGGTCCTAGAAACACAAAATATTTTCTTTAAAGTAAAATAATTCCTTTAAAAATAATACTGCATGATTTTAGAAAAAGGATCATTGACCTTTTCATCAGTACCTAGATGTATTCAACAATATCCAGATTAAAAAAAATAGAGAGCTGATGACTATAAAGAAATTAAAGTCAAGCACATTTCCTTTGAACAATATCTACACAGGTCTGAATTCTTCCTAGTACTTATATTGTTCCAACACATAAACACGTTTCTCTTTTTCATGTAGCCTCCCTCCCAGGACGGCGCCTAAGAAGATTTTGAGCATCTGCCTCTTTAATGCAAATTTTATAAACATATATAAAAATCTGTATATACTTAATAATTAGTGCATCATACAATTTGACAAGCAAGAATACATTAAAACAGGTGCTGCTGCTAAGTCACTTCAGTTGTGTCTGACTCTGTGCGACCCCATAGACGGCAGCCCACCAGGCTCCCCTGATCCTGGGATTCTCCAGGCAGGAACACTGGAGTGGGTTGCCATTTCCTTCTCCAATGCAGGAAAGTGAAAAGTGAAAGTAAAGTCGCTCAGTCGTGTCCCGACTCTTCGTGACCCCATGGACCGCAGCCTACCAGGCTCCTCCCTTCATGGGATTTTCCAGGCAGGAGTACCGGAGTGGGTTGCCATTGCCTACTCCTTAAAACAGCTAAAATTTCTTAATAGAATATTTCTTCAGTGAAGCAGAGAACCCTTTTCCTTTATCTCACTGGTAGTAACAAGGTTTCCTGACTTACACACTCCCTTGGATTTGCTCCACTCAGTTTGTTTCCTTCTGTGTCTCATTCTTCCAGTATGTCTCCAGCTCCTCAGAGACTTGTTTTCACTGTGATGAAACTTTATGGCAAAAAAAAAAACACCCCCATCTACTCAATTGCCTTTGTTTTCCATTTGAGGTACCAGAGTTTCACAGTAGAAAGCTGATTTTAAGTCAGAAGCCACTGTGAGGCTGCTTCACACACTTTCAGGATAGTTTCCTTGGCGTGGTACGTGGGTTCATGTGAGGACTGGGCCACGCCTAGTATTTCAGTGGATGACTCAGCCACCTTTAATAAGCCTCTTCACATCCTCTTGCGCTCACTTGTCTCCAGAACCTTTAGTCCCAGCCCGGCCGCTGATGAGATCAGAACAACCTCATGCACCCCACTGACAGACCCTCATCTCATGCCCCAGCCACACATCTCTCACCTACGGCCCTGGGGCATCTCTGTTAAAAGCTGAGGAGTGGCCTGCTAGCAGTGATAGTGCTGGGCCACATGCCCAGCGGATGTGCAGGGGACCCAAGTCCCTGTCAAATGAACTTTCGATGATGAGAGAGAAAAAACTAGTAAATCAGCTCCTTTCCATCTCTTGGTGAAGTGTTCTGAGATACTCCGTCTATACAGCCTCCTATATCACTCACTTGGGAGACTAAGCTGGTACCCAGCTTCCAGACGTATCCTGCACTGGTGCTTTTGACTTCCCTGGCTTGCATGTTTCTGTTTCTCCCCCTGCTTTTCTGGGTTTGCACTTCTTGATAAAGTCATTGCCCAGAAACATTTGCCTCTGGCTCTGCTTTCTGAGACAACCCAGGCTGAGACTATTAGCAATTTTTTTTTTTCTGATTACACACAAATCCTTATAACATGAGGCAAGAATGATAAAAACCAAGGAGCATGATAGTATAATGGAGCAAATCATATCTAATGTGCCAAAATGCTGCAGGTCCTGGGTCCATATCCCCTGCGGACCCAGAGTTTCTGTCTGTACCGACCTCCAACCTCTTGCACAAACCTACAGTTTTCCACCTGAGGCCTTTCTCTCAGTCTACACCTCAGTTAAGCCACTGGGCCAGGCTAGGTAGAGTGTTCTATGCCTCACAGTCATTGTTTTGCTTTTTCACCTATGCCTTGTAAGGTAGCAGGTTTCATTGCATGAGGAAACTGAGGCTCGGAAGGATGAAATTATGTGACCAGCTAGTAAATGGTGGAGCTGAGAGTCAGCCTCTGTTCTAGTTTAAAAGTCTCTACTCCTCCTGCTCCTTTTCACCTAGAGAGAAATAAAACAAGATAAACTCACCCAGAAAATAACCTTTATCATTGTGACATTAAAGCTCTCTGTCTGCCTAATGATTATTAGTACACAAAAAGGATTTCCAGTCTTTCAGTTCAGTTCAGTCACTCAGTCATGTCCAACTCTTTTGCGACCCCATGAACCGCAACACGCCAGGCCTCCCTGTCCATCACCAACTCCCGGAATTTACTCAAACTCATGTTCATCAAGTTGGTGATTCCATCCAGCCATCTTATCCTCTGTTGTCCCCTTCTCCTCCTGCCCCCTATCCTTCCCAGCATCAGGGTCTTTTCTAATGAGTCAACTCTTCACATGAGGTGGCCAAAGTATTGGAGTTTCAGCTTCAGCATCAGTCCTTCCAATGAACACCCAGGACTGATCTCCTTTAGGATGGACTGGTTGGATCTCCTTGCAGTCCAAGGGACTCTCAAGAGTCTTCTCTAACACCACAGTTCAAAAGCATCAATTTTTCGGTGCTCAGCTTTCTTCACAGTTCAACTCTCACATCCATACATGACCACTGGAAAAACCATAGCCTTGACTAGATGGACCTTTGTTGGCAAAGTAATGTGTCTGCTTTTTAATATGCTATCTACAGAGGATGAGATGGCTGGATGGCATCACCAACTCGATGGGCATGAGTTTGAGTAAACTCTGGGAGTTTGTGATGGACAGGGAGGCCTGGGGTGCTGCGATTCACGGGGTTGCAAAGAGTCGGACATGACTGAGCGACTGAACTGAACTGAACTGATGTTGGTCATAACTTTCCTTCCAAGGAGTAAGCGTCTTTTAATTTCATGGCTGCAATCACCATCTGCAGTGATTTTGGAGCCCCAAAAAATAAAGTCTGACACTGTTTCCCCATCTATTTCCCATGAAAGTGATGGGACCAGATGCCATGATCTTAGTTTTCTATCCAGTCTTTAAGAACACTTACTTTTTATTTTAAGAACATTTCTTTTGGACTGGCATATATGTGTATTTATTTTTGTCTTTGATAGTAGTAAGTATGATGAGAGTAGTAAGATTATCTAGAACTTTTAATTTGAAATACAGTCAGTGGGCAGCATGTCACATTTTGCCTTTGATGGTACAGGCCAAATAAGAATGACAGTAGAAAGGTCAGCATGTAGGCAACAAGAAAGGGGGGAAAAAAAGGAAACCTTTGTCTGCTAAAAACCTACTAAGTACCAGAAACTCATCTATGGCTTAAGGACATTTTCATTTCACCATTATAAATGAGGCAAGTCTTATTATTCCCATTTTACAGGAGAAAAATATGAGGTAGAGAAATTAATTGGTTTAGAACACCCTTGGTGTAATGTTGTTAACCAAACTTAGTTTTGTTTTTATTTATGTAATATATTCCTTTAAGTTGACTTGCTAGAATCAATTTAATTTATTTAGCAATAAGGAATTTGTAAAAAAAAAAAAAGCATATTTATTAATGTTTGTTCCTTGTTCTACCCACAGAAATCTTTTTGCACCCGTGTTCCTTGTATCACATTATAAGAAACATTGTCCTCTATTTCTAGGTGGGTGTAGCTGGAAGAGACATCACAGTGAGGGAGGGAAAAACATCTAATGCCTCTGCATGAACAACAGCAGAAGTTGATTTGTGCCTGGACAGACAGATCGGAGCTAGAAGCAATAACCTTTGAGAGCCTGTCTACCTGCTTAGTGGGAAGATCTCACTCTCTGAGGTTCCCCAGTGGCTTAGAAATGTTTTGATAGTTAATGTTTAAGAATCACTGATTCCCAAAAATAGCAGGCACTTTGACCATCTACTGTGAGATTCCAGTGTTCGACATCTCTTCTCCTCATCCATCTTTGCCTGGGGAATTTATTCTCAAGAAGAGATTTCCTCTCCCCAGGAGCGTGGTTTAGATCTTTTTTCTCTGCACTTCCACAGCACTGCTACCTACTCTTTTAGAGCACCCTTCATATCTGTAGATCCGTGTTTAATGATTATCTTCCCCACTAGACTAGAAACTCTGCGATGGCAAGGATTAGGCCTATCTCATTCACCATGGTGTCGCCAATGGTTTTCACAGTTCCTGGCACATAGCTGGTGCTTCATAAATATTTGATGAATTTCCCTAAATAAAATGCAAGTCTGGATGCTCACATTGCAAGCCATTATGACCCAACACCATACTATTCATTTCTATAATAAAGTGGACATCTGTGAGATTCTAGGCATAGCCTCTTAAAGGTCAAAGCAGTGACTGCATTCATCTTCAGTGCAACATATTTAACATCTGTGAGTAGAAGAACTGTAAGATGAATACCTTAGAAAATGAATTAGGAAAAACTAAGATGTAGTGAATGAGCTCAGTCTGTTGTAAAAATAACAAGTGGGTAGCTTAAAAACAATGCTGTCAAGGTGATAAGGGTGAAACGTCTGAAATTATGATGTATTAACATCTTAAGCTAATCACTGTAATTTTTATAATTGGATGATGCTATGATATAATCAAGCTGTAACCCAATCAAGTAAAGTGAATAAGAGCTATAACAAATTTTAAATTTCCTTTTAATAAAAAGAAATCTTGCAGTAATCAAAGGGAGTATGGTGGATATTGAACCTAAAATTGGGGCAGGGAATGGTCAGAGGGCAAACATTTATTTGCTTGTTCCTGGCTCTATCTGCTGAACTAGTGCTCCAAAGAGTTGATAGGAACAGTCTTTTGACCTCTTGTTAGTTAATCCCCATAAAGTAAATGGATTGTACCATTGTCATAGTTTTAATCCACTAAACCGTTAAGGTAATTCAACTACTTATTTTCTTTCTGATTCTATGCTAGTCTAGAAACTTCAGTGATAATTTGACTTTCATTATGTAGAAAAATATTTATAGTATAATTCCACTTTATTGTAACATATAAAGAATATACCTCTTAAATATATTTTAAAAGCCTTAAATTATTTGAATACACCAGGCTTTAACAGTGAGTACCTGTGGAGAATGGGATTGCTGGTGTAGGGTTTTTGGTCAAGGGTGTGTGGAAGGTTTAAAAGAAGCTCAGTTTGAATATTTAGTGGACGCTTCTGTGTTTTCTGATTTGTTTAAATCATTGAGTGTGTCTTGGCTTTAGAATAGGAACAATATAAAATAATGTCCGCCACCCACTAAATTAAGTAGCTTATTTGCAGCAACATTTATGACTGTAAAAGATGCATGTTGCCTTTTCCCCTGGGTGTCTATAGCGAACTTCAAGCTAGAGCTGGCCTGCAGGCTCCCTTTAGAGTTCAGCTGGTTGAGGCAGGTCCTGCTCAGGGAGCAGCTTAGGTCCCTGTTTCGCCATCACCATCTCTTTGGAAGAACTTAGTCTTGAAAAAAATCTTTTTCTGCTATACAGATGGTGTGATCATAGTCACTTATATTTCCAAGGAAACTATAAAATTTGCTGTTCAAACCTGTGAGTCAATTGAGGTCTCTTATCTTCCCAGCAACTACAATTTTAATTTACTTGCAAAAGTGGAAGATATTAGTTGTCAGGTATTCATGTAGTGATTTTGCTTTTACTTTAGAGCTCTTCTCTGAAAGTAAAAAGATCTCCAAAGCCTGTGATGAGAAGAAAAAAAAAAAAAAAACACTTAACTTTTCTTTAATATATCTATCAAACTTCATGACACAAATTATAATAGAGAAAGGAATCTTAAGAGGCCAGTGGTTTATGCTGATGATACTTGTAATTTTATAGCCATCACTTAATAGAAAGAAATCTCTAAGTGGAAAAAGAATCATTTACATTCCAAATATAAAAATGTTCTTTAATCTTACTTCAATTGGTTAATAGGTTAGACAATTCCATTTATTGTTACAATATATGTATTTTATTATTTGATACTTTAAAGTATGATTTTTTTTCTTGTGTGGTTCAGAGACCTAAGGGATAGATCCATACTTAGGTTTTAGGAAACATATCTTTTTTTTTTTTATAACCTTCCCATAGATGACCCATATAAGTCTATAGATCAACTTGACTTACACTTAAAAAAAGAAAAGGTAACTGGGAGTTTAACTTAATATTTTATATGACTGTTGCATAGTAGAAAGTGTTTTATTAAGACAGTTACAAATAACAATATTCTGAAGTTATTAGACCGGGAGACTGCCATTTGAGTATATTTGCTTTATAAGTTAGGAACAAATCTGTCTTTTTAATCTGCAGACCATGATAAGAATTTTAGTGTCTAAGTTAAGGTGATTTATTATATTACACAAAAAACTATAGATGAGGTCTTCTTCCTTAAAAATGATAGAGCAATGATTTTATTAAAGTCCTGGAGCCCTATTCAGGAAATTTCCAAATTCTGTAGTACAACTCTGTGCCTTTGAAATGTGGGAGACATCTCACCACACTTTTTCAGGGTATAATTTACCCTGAATAATGTATGAGTTGTGTAATAGCTCTGCAATGTACTCTCATCTGCGCTGAATGCTGGCTTCTCTAGTATTGCATCTCCTGCTTTCAATTCCCATGCCATGTGTTTACTATATTGGATCCCTGATGGTGAGTAGACAAGGTGAGGCGGGGTGGAAATGTTGGAGAACTGAAAGTCCTTGGCAACCCAGCAAATAGTTTCTATACACTAAACTTTTTTAGTGTGGTTTGGTTTTGGAAGTGTGACTTTTGTATAGAGCTTTCCTCTAGGGTTTCTGAACCTGGGATGTTTTTACCATTAGGAAATTAGTGGGTAGCCAATGCATATTAATTTTACTGGAGGAGTGTCAGAGGGAGAGAGGAGGGAGAAAGTTAAGCCATTTAACTGGAAAGTAATTTATTTTTATTATTATTATTTTTAAAAAATGTTTATTGACTTATTTATTACTCGGTTGCATTGGGTCTTAGTTGCGGCATGTTGTGGTGCTTGGACTTCTCTAGTTGTGGCTGGCAGACTCAGTAGTTGTGGCATGTGGGCTTAGTTGCCCTGTGGCAGGTGCAATCTTAGTTCCCTGACCTGGGGTCAAACCTGCATCCCCTGGACTAGAAGGCAAATCAGGGAAGTCCCCTGGAAAGCAATTTAGACATGAAAAGATACAGCAAAGTCATGGAATAGAACTTGAAAAATTCACACGAATCTTTACAGTAAAACATAAGACTTTGGAGACATCTCTCCCTGTGGGGTGGCTGCTCTGGGATGTGCCATAGACCCACAGGGGTTAGCACCTAGCCTCCTCTGTTGCTGGGCACTGGGAGACGCAGCAGCCTCCAGTAGCGCAGGGATGCAGCATCCGAGGCTCCCTTCATAGTGGGTGTCCGTGAGCCCATTTTACAGATGGGGAAACTTGGGTCCAGAAAGGTTAGATGGCCCACAGAGGCTTCACACTTAAGGGAGGAGCCATAAAACAAACCCTGGCAACCAGAGGAATTTGAGAAACACTGTTTCTGGAATACCTTAAAATGAAAATAGCTATACAGTCAGATATAAAAGGCTGAAGTTCCTCTTGTTTGAGTTTTGTTTGTTTTTTTTAATTTTGATGTAATGCACATTTGACTAACCTGATGAGTAATTCATTTCTCAAAGTCCTTTCAACATTATGTGTATTTTTATTTGATGTTTTAAGTGCCATCTTCATATCTACTTGGATCCATCCTGTGCTATATAAACTATGTGGAATAATAAAAACACATAAGTGCTTACTCAGGTGTCAAGACCGCTTCTAAACGGTCTACATGTATTAGCTCTTTAATTATGACAACCACCCCATAAAATTATTATGATTAACACGCCCATTTTATAGATGGGAAAACAGAAGCAGAGGGAGATGAGGTAATTTGGTTAAAGTCACATCAATTAAGCGGTTGAACAATCTGACTCCAGGGCATCTGCTTTTCCCTCCGACTTTAAACCATGTTAGGGAGGACAGATACTGAGGCCCTGCCCTCTTCAGAGGAGTTGCCTGTCAGCAGCCTGCAGGTTTTGGGGAGATCTGTGCCCCAGAAACACAGTCTCATGGCACCCAGAAATAATATGGTTTCTTGAGGAACTCCATGTTTTATCTTCTGTGTGGAATACCCTAGACTCAAAGTAAGCATCTCAATTTTGTTTTAAAATAAGGAAGACTAAAGGATAAAATTCAACCTTAAAACCTAGTCATTTTCCTCACTATGCTCTAGGGCTGTACCTTCTTTGGAGCCATAACTTTTATTTTCTGGAGATTAAGTCTCTCTCAGATTTATCCCTGGAAGTTTACAGGAAAACGGAAGGACCCTCTGAGAGGAAATGGCTCTTGTGACCTAATTCTCTAAACAGGACAAGGCTTTCAAGAGTAATTTCTGCCATTCAGCTCTCCTGTGATCCACAAGCAATAAATGACAGTCTTTTTAAAATGGCAATGGCTTATCGAATTCTTGGGCGTCAGGCAAAGAACTTGAGCGATTTCTCTACACTTGTAATGTCAAGAGGAGTCATACTTGGAGACCTCTGTTATAAAAGAGGAATTGTTTATGGCTATTGAAAAATCCCGGTGGAACTGTCCATCACACTTTATGAAATGTGCGAGTTACGTAGGTATCAGCTTTCTGGATCTCATTTTCTTTCCAGAGCATTCAGAATCAAACGCTTTGCTGACTGGCTGCTTTCATACTGATAGACACAGAGCTGTTTCCCTTTTCTTCCTTTCCTGTTTTTGTTGACACTTTCCACATACTTTTTTTCATCTCCTGTTCTGAGATCATACTCTAACTCACAGCTTCTCAAAGTGGGGTGTATAGTCCACCTGGGTCAGAATAGGCTTGAATGCTTATTAAAAACGCATATTTCAGGCCATTCCTCAATTGTACTAAAGCACATTCTCTAGGCAGCACCCAAGGACTCTGCATTTCAATAAGCGCCTGAGAGATTCCTATCTACACTGAAACAAAGACCATCTAGTCCAGTGAGTTTCCAGTTTAATTATGGAAGGCTTATTACAACAGATTTCTAGGGCCTGGTCTGGCGTTTCTGATTCAGGAGGTCCTGGGTGGGGACTGAGCACTTGCATTTCTGTGGAGTTTCTGGGGGTGCTAGTGCTGCTGGTTTGGAAACCCCACTTTGTGAACTCCAGAGGTTGAGAAGCTGTAGTCTAATCTCTGAATCTTTTGATAAAACTTGCTCTCACATGTTAAATATGAAGCATTTTGGTTGTAGAAATTAAAATGTTAACCAAACCCCCGAAATGTCTGTCTCTACCTCTGTGGGGACCATTCCTCACTTTCCACATGTGCCTGTTCCTCCCAGCTGATCCTTCAGAGGGTGACTCCCACCTGCTTAGGAAGGCCTGAGTCACACAACTGTGTCATCTCTCCGGCCCCTCTCCAGTACCTGCTTTTCATTTGTTCAAGGACACCGCCTCCTTTCTCCATGGGTATACAGTTTGTGCTTGAGGGAAGATGTTTCATCTTTCCTACTGTACAGTTAACTCCTTAAATACAAAGTCTGTGCCCTTCCTTATTTTGTTTTGCTTCACAGGGGGTGCTTTCTTGACACGCAACAGATGTTTGATTAATGAATGAATGTTTCAGTGGGAGAACGATACATTTAATTCCTTTAAGTTAGAGCCAGAATGGTTTATGTTTTATATTTTCCACTTGAAGGATCTGTCTTCACAACGATGACAGTTATTCTTTAATTTAACTCAGAAGGTAGGTCGTGTTTGGGATAAGCATCTTTATAGTAAGATATTAAAATTCAAGGAACACTTTAGTAAGGTGCTGAGGCTTTTTTTACTGGTTTCCTAGAAATAATCCTCTACTCTGGCTACAGAAACTGCGGTTCCTGGACCAACAGCATCGGTCTCACCTGGGAATGTATTAGAAACCCAGGATCTTGGGGTTCACCCCAGAATCAGAATCTATAGGTGTTTTGTCTATGCATTCAAATTTGAGAAGACAAGTCAGTGCTGGAATTTTTGTTATTGGTGATTGTAAGTTTGTTTAAAAAGCTTTTTTTTTTTTTTTTTTTAAACTAGATGCCCTTGTGGTAACTGGGAACTCTGCTGTGGGTTTGTAACCATCATCAAAGGTTCTTATTAAATGGACTTCATGTTGTGCTAGATACTATTAAACAAAGGTAATGAATCTGAGATTTACCACAAAATGACACATCATTGATGTGGGTAAGCACCTATTGAGACACAATTAAACACATGACCCATATAGATGCAACATCAATTCAACATGAGTGAATTTGGTTTTGAAGTTTTTGTAATTATTCACCCCCTATTAGCCAATGTCTTTGATTTGAGAGTTTTCAGAGCAAGCTTTTTTTTTTTTTTAGCTATTTGGATATAGAGATTTGGTATTAAACAGTCAGCTGCCATAATAATAAAGGCATCTTCTCTTTGACTTTCATTTATAGTATAACTCGTGTAAATGAGTCAGGCATCAAAGGCATAAAAACAGTCTTAAATAAATTGTCAAAAGTAAGGAAAAGTGTTTAGGTCCTTTGTATTAAAATGTTTACTCATAATTTAGGGTTCAAAGTTTGTCATTATTATCCAAATACAAAAACATTCATTTAGCTTATTTGAGATTACTAGACTTACAATATTGATTTTCCTGCTCCCTCGTGAATAGATTGTGCAATATTTAATGTGCAAGGCTTCTGTGGGATATGAACTTCCTTGGTTAACAAGATCTCTTTCCTTTTATGACAGTTGTGATTCTCAAAAGATGCTCGTTAGTAAGGTCAGAGCTGCTCTGAAAACATGCTCAGTGATGGATGAGCAGATCAGCAAGGCTATTGAAGGAGTTTCTGAGCTTTATATGTCTTGTTCATTACTGTGCTCTTTTTCATTTCTCTGGGAGGTTTTGTGTGACATAATTTAACAAAGAACAGTGTCATCAAAAAGCTATTTAGGATATGGGTTACAATGCTGGTTGTAAACATTCTGCCCTCCCAGGCCTGAGAATATTAGAACAAGGGAATATAGCAGTTAATTATAAAAATATCTTTTTCCATTTTACATATTATAGTATTTGGATGAATTATTTCTTTACCATTGAAGACTTTACTTTTAAAGTCTACTTACTAGTTATATCATCACTGTTAAACTTCTAGCACATAAATAATTAATATATTATTCATAAAAATTTTGTTTCACTGATGTTGTTTTTATTGGAGACTGTGGGGTTGAAAACACCCAGTGGGTGATACTATTTCAAAATACAGTATGACCATGGTCATTATGAGCAGAACGTGATAATACCCATCTCTTCTTAATGGGAGAATTAAAACATCTCCAAATCCCATATGTGCTTTTCTCAGTTACATGAAAATCAGCATTGTAAACAGTCAAGTCTCTTGTAAGCTATATTTCCCCATGGGGAACCCTGCTTTCTCTCTCTGCTTCCTCTCCTCAACATAAAAAAAATTAGTCCTGAATTCAGTAGTAGACAGCATAGCATAGAAAAGGCATTTGATACATCGTTATAGAAATAAGTAACTTAATATTGGGGGGGAAATTTGACCTCTCAAAAGAAAAAAATGGAATTTAAAACATGAACATAGATGTCAGTAAATTCACAGCAAAAAGTCAGAACTTACTGCCAGGATATAGAAGGTAGTCATGTATGTTTCATATCAGTAATAGTGATGAGCATTTCACACTAATATTAATGTGGTTTAATATTCATAATAATAAACTTCTGCATAAATACATATAAGTTCCTTGATCTCACCCTGTGTCAATTTTCTAAATCAAAGCAAATTTGAAGTAAGATACATTTGTTCCCAGAGATGAAATAATTTAAAAGACTAGGGCAGTTTTTTTTTTTCTGAAGTGCATATCTGGACTAAGGTTTAGAATTGCATGTCTGGAAATACTATTCATAATCTGCTTTTCTCTCCTTTTCTTTCCTTTTTGCACGTATTTATTTTGGCCAGCTGGCGAGACAGATCTTTTTCAAGGGCTCAGCCTTCCAGTCTGAGTGTGATTCTCCAAAACCAATCTTTGGATCAAATTCCCGTCTTACTCGCTCTGGTGTCTGAACAGTGTTGATGTCACGGGGGCATGGCGATCTAGTTGTCTGTCCCAAATGCCTGGTGATGTGCCAAGTAAAGAGCTTAGCTAAGAAGCCACAGGCTACCCTGCCTCATGAGGGGAAAGAGGTTGCAGTACAGTCCTTGGGCAACCTGTCTCACTTTTGTGACTCCTATGTCAGCTGATTACTATGAAAGTGGACACAGGGGTCCCCGGAAGAAAAAATGGTTCCCTTTCCTAGCATGGTTGTCACCTTGTCTGGTTTTGTCCATCCATCTATGGGCTCACAAAAGGTTAGTTCAGGGAGGCAGGGCTGGAAAGTTATTCTTGCTCTGGCTTTGTTATTTCCCCATGGCATTGGTTCTGGGGGAAATGTAAAATTTGGTTCCATTAAAGGTGGAATTTGTTCTAATGAGGTTTCAAGATTTGGGGCTAACTTTGGGCCCTGTTCATCCTAGTCAGTCTTAGAGATGACCCTCCTTCTCAGAGATTCTGAAATTCCAGACCTAGGCATCCCCTGAGAAAGCCAGGTGGGATCCACTGCCTGGGAAGCAATGCCCCCTTGGAGTTGGAGAGGCTGAATGTGGGGCTTCTCACTTCTGTGTCAACTGTAGCTTTGGAACACGAGCCACAGGAGGTTTACCAGGTTCTGTAGATAACATCATGGACCTGAATTCGAGCAAACTCTGGGAGATAGTAGAGGACAGAGGAGCCTGGTGGGCCACAGTCCATGGGGTTGCAGAGTTGGACACAACTTAGTGATTGAACTACACAAATACCTCACTCTCTTGTAATCTTGAATGTGGGGATCTCAGGTAATGTGGTCATAAAATATTCTACTATCAAATCCCTTGAGCACCTTGCTCTCCTTCCTTCCATTGTGGTCCTTTACAGACTAAATGACCACTTTCATCTTTCCCTACTTGAGATAGATGAGGTATCATGGTTAGTAGAAAGGCATTGGATCTGGTTGTCAGAACTAGGTTTTCTAGTCTCGTCCCTACCAGTTGTGTCAGCTCGGCTGCTCTGAGCTTGTTTTTAGGATTGGGTCTTCAAGTCCCGTCTAGCCTTTGAAGGTCTATGGATTTGACGAGAATAGAATTACCTGCTCAGCCTACCCAACTGGGTTGTTGTGGGAATTAAAGGAGATCATATTTATGAAACCACTTTGTAAATCCTCTACAAAAGATTAAGGAATGTGATACTATTAATTCCTTCTGAAGAATCAAAATAGCTTGCAATTTATTTCTAATCTTCAGGACTGTGTATATATCTTTTGTATTGTCTTTAATGATGTGCACCATAATGCAAGACAAATGAACAGACTAATCTCTTTCCCCCTAGATGTTACTCCAAGTCATTCTAAAGCAAGAGGTTGGAGGGAGGAACTTTTTTTTGAAAACAGAGGTCAAATTAATCCCAGGTACACAGGGTTCTGGATTTTTTTTCCTACTCCTTTCAAAGTTCTGAGAAGCAGGTGAGTTTACTGTTTCACTCCAGAGAGCTTAAACAGAGCTGGGGACTCAACATAGTATCTCCCCTAGGTGGGGAGAAAAGTGCTGTAGTTCAGGACAACCCATAACTGGGGGCCAGTGCGTGGCAATGGCAGGAAGTACACATCAGAGACCCCAGAAAAATAATGATATGGTTTGTACCTGACTGTCACTGTTGAGACACAGCACCGTTAAACTAGGTCATCTCTCCAGTTGTGATAGTAAAAGAATATTTCCCATTGTTCCAACTCACAGGGTGGTGTAGAAGCTAAAATACCCCCAAGTATTTTATATATCTCTAGCTTATCTATCTGTCCCTATAATTGGATGCAGCTTTAGAGTACTATAGAAAAAATGAGAGTCCTCTTTAAGGGTACTGAACTGAATTCTTCATGCACAGTGGTTCTCTTTCCAGTTAGCCTGTATGCTCTTTGAGGACAGAACTATGTCTTAGGCTCTTTTCATATTATCTCCCGTACTTTAACAGCGTCAGACCCAACCCTTGATCTATAGCAGGTACTTGATAACTTCTATAGATGAAGAGATGGATGCTCAGACAGAGAGGGAGGAGCCTTGGGATAGGAGGCCCCGTTCTTACTCCTACCTTCCTTTATGTCCTTTAGTTTTAAGCATATGGTTAAAGTTAAAGCTTAACCTTGGTAAGGTTAAGCACTGTCCTTCCAACTACTAATGAAACCTGGTAAGGTGTGCAAAGTGCTCCAGGCAGGTGAATCCCAAAGACATTGCCTACCTTCTGCCCACTCTTCCATGTGGTGAATTCCAGATCACTTCAAGATGCTAGCCTATTAGAAGGAGGAGTCATCAAAAGTGACTTTTAAAAAATCAGGCTTCTGGAGAGTGGTGCAGATCAAAGGAAGGGGACCAGCAGTGTTTATAATGGTATTGAAATTTAATTTCAATGCTGACCTTTTATTTGACATTTTAGATGATGCTATGGATATGCTCAGTTATTTGTTCTTAACATATTTTCCATCTTTTGAGGGCACTAATCTACTTATATTCAAAGTCAGTAAAAGAATAAAGTAAACTTTGGGCTTAAAAATACCTTTTGGAAAAAAGAGTTCATTCACAATAGCAACAAAATATGCAATGCATATGAATTATCTTAAGCAATATTCAAGACTATGAAAAGGCATAAAACTACAAAGAGGCAAAAGAAAATATGGGAAAGAAAAATCATGTTCCTAGATGAGAAGAGTTCTGTGTGTATGTGCACACGTGCTAATTTCCCCAAATATATGAAGTTACAAATTCTATTAGGACTTAATAACACACATCTAAAGTTCATCTGGGACTTCCCTGGTGGCGATGATAAAGAATCTGCCTGCAATGCAGGAGACCAGGGTTTGATCCCTGGGTCAGGAAGATCCCCTAGAGAAGGGAATGGCAACCCTGTCCAATATTCTGGCCTGGAGAATTCCATGGACAGAGGAGACTGGTGGGCTACAATCCATGGGGTCGCAAAGAGTCAGACACAGAGGAAAACAACAGAATGGTAAAGACTAAAGAGCTCTTCAAGAAAATTGGAGATATCTAGGGAACATTTCATGCACAATAAAGGATATAAATGGGCACAATAAAGGATATAAATGGCAAGGACCTAACAGAAGCAGAAGAGATTAAGAAGAGGGCAAGAATACCCAGAAGAACTATACAAAAAAGGTCTTAATGACCTGGATAACCATGATGGTGTGGTCATTCACCTAGAGCCAGACATTGTGGAGTGTGAAGTCAGCTGGGCCTGAGGAAGCATTACTACGAACAAACTAGTGGAGGTGATGGAATTCCAACAGAGCTATTTCAAATCCTAAAAGATAATTCTATTAAAATGCTGCACTCAATATGCCAGCATATTTAGAGAAAACAACAGTGGCCACAGAACTGGAAAAGGTCAGTTTTCATTCCAATTCCAAAGAAGGGCAATACCAAAGAATGTTCTAACTACTGTACAATTGCCCTCATTTCATATGCTAGCAAGGTAATGCTCAAAATCCTTCAAGCTAGACTTCAACGGTATGTGAACCAGATGTACAAGCTGGATTTAGAAAAGGCAGAGGAACCAGAGATCAAATTGCTAACATCTCTTGGATCATAGAGAAAGCAAGGAAATTCCAGAAAATCATCTACTTCTGCTTCATTGACTATGCTAAAGCCTTTGACTGTGTGAATTACAACAAGCTGTGGAAAATTCTTAAAGAGATGGGAATAACAGACTACCTTACCTGTCTCTTGACAAACCTGTATGCAGGTCAAGAAGTAGCAGAACTAAACATGTAACAATAGACTGGTTCCAAACTGGGAAAGGAATATGTCAATCCTGTATATTGTCACCCTGCTTATTTAACTTATATGTAAAGTACATCATGTGAAATGCCCAGTCTGGATGAACCACAAGCTGGAATCAAGATTGCCAGGAGAAATATCAACAACCCCAGATATGTAGATGATACTACTCTAATGTAAGAAAGTGAAGAACTAAAGAGCTTCTTGAAGAGGGTGAAAGAGGAGAATTAAAAAGCTGGCTTAAAACTCAACATTCAAAAAAGCTAAGATCATGGCATCTGGTCCCATCACTTCGTGGCAAATAGATGGGGAAACAGTGGAAACAGTCAAAGACTTTATTTTCTTGGGCTCCAAAATCACTGTGGATGGTGACTGCAGCCATGAAATTAAAAGACGCTTGCTCCTTGGAAGAAAAGCTATGACAAATCTAGACAGCATATTAAAAAGCAGAGACATTGCTTTGTCAACAGAGGTTGTTATAGTCAAAGCTGTGGTTTTTCCAGTATGGATATGAGAGTTGGACCATAAAGAAGGCTGTTTGCCAAAGAATTGATGCTTTTGAACTGTGCTGTTGGATAAGACTCTTGAGAGTTCCTTAGACAGCAAGGAGATCAAATTAGTTAATCCTGAAGGACATCAACCCTGAATATTCATTGGAAGGACTCATGCTGAAGCTGAAGCTCCAATACTTTGGCCCCCTGATTCGAAGAGCTGACTCACTGGAAAAAAAAAAAAAAAACCCTGATGCTAGGAAAGACTGAGGGCAGGAGGAGAAGGGGAGACAGAGGATGAGATGGTTGGATGGCATGGCCAACTCAATGGACATGAGTTTAAGCAAACTCCAGAAAATAGTGAAGGACAGGGAAGCCTGGCATGCTGCAGTTCATGGAATTGCAGAGTCATACATGACTTAGTGACTGAACAACAAAGTTCATCTGGAAGAATAAATTGATCACGTTGGTGGAAGTTTGAAAACTTGAAAAGACTAAAATCTATGAGGCTGTGGAGCAATGGAAACTCTTATACACTACTAGTAGCAAAGTAAATCTGTTACCACTCTGGAGAGCAGCATGAGGACACTCAATATAAAGTTGAAGAGTATAAATCCCCAAGAAATCCTCAAGAAATACCACATATATATCTGTAACAGGACAAGAATGTTCATAGCAAAAGAAACCACATAAAACTTCATTCAAAAAATAATGGGTAAATAATTTAAATGATACATCCCATTCATACCATGGAGTATTTGGAAATAATGAAAATGAAAGACTACAGCCACACATATCAGTTGCACAAACTTCACCAACATATTGTTGAATGCTATCAATGTTAAACAAGTTTATACATGGGTATACATAGTAAGGATATATGCCTTATATAGATATAAATATTCTATATGCCTTCTAAAGTGAAGTGAAGTGAAAGTTGTTCAGTCATGTCCGACTCTTTGCGACCCCATGGACTATACAGCCCATGGAATTCTCTAGGCCAGAATACTGGAGTTGTTAGCCTTTCCCTCCTCCAGGGGATCTTCCCAACCCAGGGATCAAACCCAGGTCTCCCACATTGCAGGTGGATTCTTACCAGCTGAGCCACAAGGGAAGCCCAAGAATACTGGAGTGAGTAGCCTATCCCTTCTCTAGAGGATCTTCCCAACCGAGGAATCAAACCGGGGTCTCTTTATCAACTGAGCTATGAGGGAAGCCCATATGCCTTCTAAAATGGCTTAAAATTTCCTAATGCCTTGAAAAATGTTGAAGGATAAACAGGCAGAACTAGCACAAATTTTATTGGAACAAAACAAACTGATCATGAGGCCCTCACCACACTATATCTGACATTACGAGGTGTTATACAATGCTAAACTAAAATAGGAAAAATAGAAAAGGACAACTAGAAAGTCCTCATACTGGTTTATCTATTAAAAAAAATGAGTGCATAATTAAATAGGGGAAACAGTGAAAAGAGAATGAACTTTTTACCAAACAGTGCGGGACATCGAGACTGCTTGCAAAACACACAAGGACAAACGACTACTTTACCACCACATGCCAAAATAAATTCCAAATAGATTAAAAAAAATTGAAAATTCAAACGTAAATTCATAAAAAGAGTATAAAGTTTTGAATATTTATGTAATTTTGAGTGTGCTAGATTTTCTAAATCTGACAAGTCCAGAAATCATGAAAGAGAAAGATGGATAGATATGCCCATGTGAAAATTTAAACTGTATATAAAAAATACTATAAAAATGATAAAATAGAACATATTAAAATATATTTGTAAAATACATAAATATTTGTTAAACATAAAATGAGCCCCATCCCCCATAAAAAAACCCCAAACATATGAATTTTAAAATGGGCAAAGAATATAACTCAAAAGGAAGAAAATGCATGAATAATATGCATTATAAATAAATACTCAAATAATAAAATTAATATTACTATCTAGTATTCAAGAAAATGGCCACTTTCATTCATTGTGTGAGGGCAGTTAAATTGGTCTAAATTTTCGGGATTATTTATTATTATTATATCAAAGCCCTTTAAAATATGCCTATCCTTTGAGCTAGAAATTAGACTTTTATAAATGTGTCAGAAATGATTAGAAATGTAAGCAGATATTTAGACAGCATACCCATAAACATTCTACTTTTAAAATGAAAAAATAGGAAACATTTTAAATCTATAAAAGCATATAGATTAAATGAATTATCGTCTATACAATCAAATGTTATTTCTCTATTAAAAACTATATCATAGCTTAATTTCATAACTATCTGTAAGAATATATACAACATCATATTAATAATAGTCATCATCAATGGTGGGTTTAAGGGATTAAGTGGTTTTCTTTACATTTCTTAAATTTTTTTTCTACATTTTTATAGAAAAAAGATGTACTTTCTTCATTTCTGAAAAGAGAGAACAAATTACATTGAATTTTTAAGTCTCTTCAAAATTTTGAAACTATAAAGCAATTCTGAAATTAAAAGCAAATGTTCATAAACTGCAGCAGGAGTCATAGAAGCATTTTCTATAAATAGAGGTTATTCTTTTTGATTGCAACTAACAGGTCCTGGGTAGATTTCATGGAGTTATGACCATCATTCCCATTTCATATTTTAAAATGTGTAAAATAAAGTATGTTGAGCTTATCACATATTTAATGCCTCATAATAGACTCTCAATATCTATGGGCTATTACTATTATTTTTACATAGTAAGGAAAATACTCCTGTAGAAAAAGATGTTTTCACCAGTTTTCAGGAATGAGGGTGTGCATTAACAACTTTATAAATTACTTGAGGAAATTAAGAATACTTGCCTGGGGACCGTGGGCTATGAAAGAAGCTCCCCCCTCCCAGAGGCGAGGAGAGACTGGGGCAGCCAGAAGGCCTTCCTGGAGGACAGGCCTCTTGTTGGTAAGGCTGGCTGAGAACCATTTCTACATAATAATTATTCACTGTGCCGGCCCTACCCCTCCTTCCAGCCGATGGACGTTCCTAATTATGATTGACATAAGCTATTATTCAAGAGCTTTTACCAACCTACAGAAAGTTGGTAGCCTGAAACGGTGTTCTGGGCAGTACAAAAAAAAATTTAGGACTGAAAGCTGATGAACCATCTTCTTGCTTGTATATACTATTGAATATTATTGTAACAGGAATGACTGTAAAGTTTCATAATAAACCTGGCCCTGTATTCAAGTTTTCTTGGCTACTAAAATAAATATTAATTTTCCTGAAGTAATCATCAAACCTCTCTTGCTAAGGAATCTTTGGTGACTTCTCATCACTTTGTACAGAAAATCTGACTCCTTGACTTGGGGCACTCAGCCCTCCATTTCCTGACAATCCCACTTTTCTGACCACAATTTCCTCTATTTCCTTTCCTGTACACTACTGCCCAGACAATGGAACTACCTGCTTTTATTTTTAAGCATGTGCACCCTTTCCCTTCTTAATACCATCACTCAGGTTATTTGTCTTTGAGAATATGTTCTGCATTGCCTTTGCACACCCTAATTTCACCTCAACCCTTAGCTCCTATACAACATCTTTCCAAATTCTTCCAGCACAGAAATCATCTCTCTCTACCACCTGGCCTGTTCAGACTTTATCTGTGACTATATAATGACCCATTTCTAATCTGTATGATGGAGATTTGTGTGCTTATAGCAGTGATTAGTGAAAGCTTTTAGATGGCAAAACTAAAGTCTAATTATTTTTGTTTTACAAAGCACTTAACCCAGTGCCTTGAAATATAAACATTTGTTGAGTGAATGAATGAAATGCCTAAACATGGCCCAAAAGGCACTATATGTAGCAGAGGTAACAACCTGGTGATTAACAGGATAGCACGTACTTTTGGTCCTGGTCTCCACCGCTGTTGTGGGCTTCTACTTAGGTTCCCTTACGGTCTCACAGCAGGGCTTCCCAGTTGGTGCTAGTGGCAAAGAACCCACCTGCCAATGCAGGAGATGTTAGAGACAGGGGTCCGATCCCTGGGTTGGGAAGATCCCCTGGAGGAAGGCATGGCAATCCACTCCAGTATTCTTGCCTGGAGAATCCTATGGACAGAGGAGACTGGCAGACTACAGTCCATAGGATTACAAAGAGTCAGACAACTGAAGCGACTTAGCGCACACACAGAGTCCCACAGTCAGTTCTGGGGGTCCTTGGGTACTGTGTCAGGGGGATTCATGAACAAACTTAGGTGACTGTTATTTCAGTGGCTGCCATCTATTTCTCTAAAGCTCTGCCTTTGGTAACTTCTCTGCCAGAAGCTTCTGTTGCTGACTGAAGCTCTTTGGGGGAACCTCACCAATGCAGGCCCTGCAATGAGTCTCCATAATGTATCTCATCGTGGGCTTGACCGCAGCCAGGGCTGGCCTTCTCCTCTTCTCTACCCCAGCAACATGGTATCCCACCTGACGGCTCCTTTCATTTATCCTTTATTATTATTATTTATCCTTCTCTTTTTATTATGAGATTTTTTTTGTGCTCACAGTAAGGAGTCTGAAAAATAGAAAATCCATCAGTCATCTATTTCACTAATCCCTGCAGCATTTTAGAAACAAGTGGAGAATTCTACAATGTGCAGTTTCATTGAAAAATGTCTGAGGAAGGAGGTTTACTATAAACCATGCAAAGTGTGGCCGTCCTCTCCATGACGAAAACACCGACAGGGCCATCACGGGCCTCCACTGTGGTTTAACCTGTTGTTTCGTGTCTCTCCTGCACTGTCGATGGCCACCTTCGGCACATTTTGGAAACCATGCCTTCAGGGCAGGCCCACAACTTCACTGAGCTGAATATAGGCCTTGTCTTCTTCAACACCGCAGTGGAGAAGTAACGAGCTATCATGGTGGTTGGGGGGTGATGGTAATGGGGAGACAGGAGTCTGCCCTCTGCAGGTCGGTCACCACCAAAAGGCTTCGTTCTCCTCTACGACAGACAGTGGATCTTTTACCGTTTGCACTTCATCTCCTTTGAGCTGCTGCCCTCTCTCCTACGCTGGCAAGTGTATGTGTTTGGCAGGGAGGTTGGCAAGCATTTCACAAGACAGTAAAGGTTAAGGTACGGTGGAGGTTGTTTAGTGCAGAATTGTAAATATTTGGTAAGGGTTTGTGGAGCTGCTTCTTTTGATACCTCTAATCCACCGAGACAGAAATAACTTCAAAGCCATGCCTGGTCTGACTTGGTCCTCAACCAAAGGAAAAGATCAGCTACTGCTTAAGTATGTTTTCACTCACAGCCAGGCAGCCTGCCTTAGCAGGCGTCCTGGAGGATGAATCATCAGTTAATTGTCTCTGGGCACTTGTACCTCAACAGGGCAGGAGTGGAGCTGCATGAACAAATGTGAAGGAGCCTTTAGTTTACACCGTTCCATGCCATCAACAGCTGAACAAGAAGTGAGGTTTGCAGTCTGTTCAGAAGGGCGGGCTGAGCCAGCTCCCCTGCCCAGAGCGCGGCAGGCTTCACTCGGTGTGGCTGAAGTGACTGGAGAGCAGGGAGGTCACTCTACCTTTTGGGCTTCTCCAGAGATTTCAGAACCTCGGGATGTCTAAATATTCCTGTGAGATATGGGTGTCTGAGGATGAGAGGAGAGGAGAGGGAATGGGAAGCTATCCTACAAGTGGGTTTTGGGAGTTGTGCTATGTATTTTTTCCATATTTTAAATTTCTGTAAGCAACTACTGTGGAATCAAGCTCCTTTATTTTCTTCCATCTCCAAATTTTACCCTCATTTTCATCTTATAGAGTCTTATTTGTTCCCCAAAGCAACATCACCAACAGTCAGGAGTGAAAAGAACACATATTGCCATCTCTAGGGAGAAAATGGAATACATGACCGTGTCTGACTAGTGAACACTCAAAAGTGATCAGAGACATTTTTACCTCTTCTACTCTTCCCAACATCACCTAACAATTTAACTCCTATTATTACTGCTAATCTCTGTAGCCAATACAAGGGTGTGTGCATGCTAAGTTGCTCCAGTCATGTCCAACTCTTTGAGACCCCATGGATTCTAGCTCACCAGGCTCCTCTGTCCATGGGATTCTCCAGACAAGAATACTGGAGTGGGTTCCCATTTCCTCCTCCAGGGAATCTTCCCCACCCAGGAATCGAGCCTGCATGTTATGTCTCCTGCATTGGCAGGCTGGTTCTTTACCACTAGCACAACCTGGGAAGCCCGTCCAGAAGAAGTACCCGACACTAGGTACTTCTTACCATGTATTCTTGATGACAAGCAAGTATAAATTCTAATCTATCATGTTTTATGTCTTAATTGTTAACATCAGATAACTTGGCAGCTAAAAAGGCTTTAGAAACTTTGGAAGCTCGTGGGTTGAGGTGAGCTTTCTTCCCCAGGCAGTGCTTCCTGGATCTGAAGTTGAAGTTTGAGGCCTGACTGCAGCCTCCCAGCCACTTTCCGAGAAGAACCATTACTTGGGGGACTCTCACAGTTACTCAGTGGAAAGAGCACTGAGCCTGCACTGGAGCTCACAGGAGACAGTGGGAAGCGTGAAATTATGGATGTTGGTGCAAGAAATGTTTCATCAAGGAGGATGGGACCAGGTTTATATCTCTGAGTTTAAGAAGGAAAAGATCTGATGTCAGTTTGTGTGATTTAACAAAAGAGGCAAATGGGTCAAATCTGGTATAATCAATGTATGCTAGGAGTTTGAGTTCAGAGCATAAAATCATCAGTCAGATTGCTCCAAAAGGACTTCATGAATTAAAAATTAGACTTGAGCTGATTTTCGAAGGATGTATCTGGGGAATACAGTCTGGGAAATATATATATGTCTGTGGGGGTGGCACAGAGTAGCCAGCTGTTCACCAACTGCGTGTCCTCTTGTTTCCGGACATGCTACTGGATTATATCAGATGCTGTTATGTGACTCAGTTCTGCTCTGTGCTCCTCCATGCCTGACCTGTAATAACCTCCACTCATGAATCTCCCTGTTCTCTCTTCCTCTGGAATCACCCTAGAAACCACGTGTAAAGGGTTGTAGGGCCACAAGATGGAAAGATCCCAAATCCCGGAATTATCACCTGGAGGAGAATCACCTGCCAAGTAGGAATACATGTTTTGGATTTTAACTGAGCAAGGAATAAAGTTCTCTTGTATTAAGCCACTGACATTTTGTTTTATCTATGACAGCGAACCGTGTTATCTAGAAGTGAAAGACACATTTGTAGGGCAAGAAACAGATGCAAAAGTCCAGCAAGAAGGTCTGGAAATGGCAGAAATAGCAAAGGGTGAAAAAGTGAGTGGTGGCCAGTTTATGGAGGACTTTATTTCCAAGAGGAAGTGCTTGCATTTTCATAACATTATTCTTCAAGTTTGTATTTTCACATTAAAAAAAAAACACTTTACCTTATTTAATTTTTCCTTACAATAGCCCTAAAAGTGAACGTCTTAGTCACTCAGTTGTGTCTAGGTGTAGCCCACCAGGCTCCTCTGTCCATGGACTTCTCCAGGCAAGAATAACTGGAGTGGGTAGCCATCCCCTTCTCCAGGAGATCTTCCCAACCAAGGGATCGAGCCTGGGTCTCCTGAATTGTAGGCAGGTTCTTTACCATCTGAGCCACCAGGGAAGCCCAGAGTAGCCCTCTGAAGCCTATATTAATATCACATTTTATAGATGATGAAATTTAGGCTTAAAGCAATTAAAGTTACAAAAGTTATTCAAGCATAGAACTAAGATCGGAAGCGTGGTGATTGATTCCAAGGCCGCACTCTTTCTGTAACAGGCTTGATTCACACGGCCAATCAAACTTCAGAAACTGCCGAAAGCAGTTGATGTGCTCAAGACAGCATCTAAGGATTTTTGTTTCCAAAGCAGCTGTTAGGATGAATTAACAGAGGAGTGATTCCAATTAGTGAACTTCTGAGTTCAGCCAGGGGCAAAGAAATATGAAGCTGGAATGAAGATGATGGCAGATGAGAAGGAAGGGAAGGTCAGGGTGAAGCTTTAGAGGGAAAAATCCATTTGCAGGACCTGGTGCCTGGGTGTGAGAGACAGGTGGGATTCGACACCGTCCTCTTGATATTCAGGTGTATCTTGGCATGTGTGTCAAATGGAGGGAAGGCCCTGGAGGAGTGAATTTGCATAGGGACGTTAATGTTTCTTGGGAGGAGGACACCTGTGCTCCTTTGGGTGATGGAGGAGGGGCATTTATTCCATTCCCAGGCTGTGGTCTATATCCCAGGTGGAGGGAGAGGCAGAAAGTAGAAGCAGTGACGATGTTTTCATGAAAGATTTTGTGAAATGAGGGGCACAAGTCAGGCAGTTTCTTTTTTTTCTCCCAATAAGGCATTTTATTCAAGACAGGCTAAGGATTAACAAGGATTAACACTGGTGCTGCTTTGCTAAAATTCTTGAGTTCTTGATTTGAGTCCTCTTCTTTTTTTTCTTCATGAGTCTGGCTAAAGGGTTATCAATATTGTTTATCTTTTCAAAGAACCGGGTTTTAGTTCTGTTGATTTTTGCTATAAATGCATATTTTTGGTCTCTATTTCATTTATTACTGCTCTTATCTTTACGATTTCTTTCCTTCTTACTTCAGCTTTTGTTTGCTCTTCTTTCTCCAGTTGCTTGAGGTGTAAGGTCAGGCTGCTTCAAGGCCCAAGAAACAAAGTGGGACAGGGAGCTGGCATGAGTGGACCTCTGGCATTTTGTTGTAGAACCAGCATGGTTCAGACCTGAGAGGGCTGGGTGGGAGGGTGGGGGGCCGGTGGTGGAATGTGCGTCTTTTAGTAGCTGGTGTGTTTTGCAGATTTGGGAGCCTGGGGATAGTCCTGGGACAAGAACACCACCCTCTCAGAAAGTGCCAGTAGTGGGGTAGGATCTGCACTCACGTGGAGGGAACAGGTGCAGACTTCCCATCTCCAAGAGAGAGGAGCCCAGGGCATCTCAGGAGCACCTGGTTGGGGTGAGGGGCCGTCCCTGCAGGTGGGGACAATGGGCAAGCGAACTCTGAGTGATTGCTATTGATGTGGTTCTTACCAAAGATTGGTGAGCCCTGGGGACATGTTGGGTCTCACTGGGACCCACACTGAGAATAGTAATGTATAATTTAACGAGGAGGCACCTTAGTGCAGGAGATAGGATCATTTAAAGATTGAGACCAGAACAACAAAAATGAGCTTATTCATACAAATGTAACTTAATCCTTACCTTTTTTAAGCTTCTTATTGTGCCTTGTTACTTGATGGGACTTGGTCTGGCAGCGTTCTGGGTGTTTAAGAGGTTATATTTTCAGAAAATAAGGACTTTTTTTTTTCCTACTTGAATGTTTCAAAATGCTTTCACGGTATGCGAAGAAAGCCACTTGATTAAAGCGTTTGCAGTTTACATTAAATCCTTTTCTTCTTTGCAAAGAATTCAAGGTCCTGGCACAAACTAAAAGGGTTAAACTACACCTGGCCCTTTCATTGTGCTGTTTCACAAGCAACGAATATTCTGAGTAAAGTCCAAAATGTGAGTCTTCATGCGAGTATTTGGTAATTTCTGCCCTCCGCACTTCTCTGCACCGTGTCCCACTCCATGCATCTCACGATGCAAACATGTTACTCATTTATTAAGCACTGCGTGGTGATGAAGCAAATTAGTGCTTTTGTCATACCTCCATTAGTAGAAGAAGGAGAAAACCTGTAGAGACTAAACTTTGGCTCATTCATCTGTTCTTCGTTACCTCCCCTGTTCCTGCAAAACCCAGGGACCAGAAGCTGCCTGTAAAGCTTCTGCACTCTTCTGCTCCTGGGCGGGGGTGTTTGAGATGCAAATAGAAGGGGCTGGTTCTTTAAACACACGAAAGCCGTATATACATCGAGTGAAGATGAGCCCATCCTAAGCCACACGCTATTATTTTTCTTGCTTTGAGTGTCATTACCGCAGGCTTCTGCCTCGCTCCCATTTGTCATCCTCAAATAAACAGCTCCCACGGGAGACGGAAGCGGGGCGGCACCCTCCCCCCACCCCCCCACGCCCTTGCAGCTCGGCTTATTTTGACAGATTGCTCCATTAAAGCAAGTCTGTTTGCTTAAAAACAGACAGCCAGGCTTCCTTCCATAAACGCCAGCGAGAGAGGGACAGAGCTGTCCCTTGTTCTCAGCCCGGCTACTCTGCGCATTGTTTCAGGCTGGAGGCTGGAGGCTGGGTGACCGACGCGGCCGCCTTTCGCAGGAGTCCTTCCTGGCCGCTGCCCGGCGGGGGGGGGGGGGGGGGGGGGGGCGGGGGGGGTTGCCTCATCCCGGCTCCACAGCAGGGGCCAATGTTATTTTTTTGGCAGGGATGCAAAGCAAACGGAGATGCGGAAGGAAAAGTTTGGCAGAGCATGTTACACAGGTCCAGTTCAACAACTGCCTGATCAGAATTTATGTTTTGCTCATTCGTTTTATCTTTCACAATATGCTTTAAGGCAGCGTTAGCCCAAGTCATTCACTCATTCATCAAGTCATTCTGGAGTGCTTACCCGGTGTGCGAGGCACCAGATTCGACAGTGAGGAAATGGCACGGGAAGAAGCCAGATAAAAATCTTCACTCTTTAAAAATACATTTTAAAAATTTTATTTTTATTTTTGTCTGTGCTTGGTCTTCCTTGCTACCTGAGGGCTTTCTCTGGTTGCAGGGAGCCAGGCTCTCTGTTGTGGCGCAGGGGCTTCTCAATGCGGATGCTTTTGTTGACAGCAAGCAGGCTCTAAGCCAGGCAGGCTTCAGTAGCTGTGGCTCACCAGCTTAGTTGCTCTGAAGCCTGTGGAATCTTTCCCAACCAGGGATCAAACCTGTGTCCCCTGCATGGGCAGGCAGATTCTTAACCACTGGACCACCAGGGAAATCCAAAAATCATGGCTGTTTTGGAAGCAATATTCTGTTGCAAGAGGCAGAAAAAAAAAAGCATATTTGGCACAATGTGGTTAAACATAAAATTACAGGTTTCCACATATTTCATAAATCGAGTTTGAAATAACTAACAATAGCATATGATTTTACAGTTTATAATTTTTTTTGCATGTCAGGTTAAATCATAGGCAATTTCATAAGTTTAAACTTCCATGTCATCTCATCTGATTTTGATAACTCTGTGGTATTATTCTTAATCTTATTTACAAATGATGAAAGCGTGGATTATGTAAGCCAGAGATCATAGACTCACCTCAAACTCGGGTCTCAGGCAGAACAGCAAGGAGAGCAAAACCAAAACCATGGATCCAGTGAGTTGCCATTATTTAAAATAACACTGGAAAAACAAAAACTCAAGGTTAATGGTTGTTCTGGCAGCTCTCGTGTGGAGAGGGATTCAAGGGGTTTCATAAATGTCGCTGTTGTCACTTTCCCCCAGTCCTTTCAAACTTTGCCTCTTAAAGTGACACATGCTCAAGGAAACCCTGGGACTGGAATGTGGCACAGCAGTGTGGAGCCAGCATACACGTCCTGGCTGACAGGGAGATGTGGTCAAAAGACCACAATGTTTAAAATCCCCATACCAGACTCTGAGTTAAATCTGTGACTAACGCCGGAGACTATGGTTAATGAGAGAGAACTTGGGGTGATCTGGGTGCTGCCAACTCTAGAAATGAGAAACCAAAAGTTCCCTTCTTATTCCAGGCAAAGTTCTGCACTGTGGAGAAACTGCTGGGAGTAGAATCCAAACTATGAATAGAAATAATGAAGAAAAAGGAGTGAGAAGTTCTGATGAAAACGGGAGAGGGGAAACAGAGAAAGTATGTCTCAGAAAGCTCAAGGTTGTATATTGATATTTATCTCTTCAAAAATAACACCAGAGGGAATCCTAGCGCTATGAAATTAGAAAAGCTATCCATTCAACCCTCCTTACTAAAAGTAGGGTAAAACCTCTGAAAAATGAGCAGCAGAAAAAGGTTGGGAGTGAATCAATACAGAGTTATTAAAAGCAGGGAAATAAGTAGAATAACATCCCTACTCAATGAAAGATAGTATAGAAAAATATTCCTACAAAGCAGATGACAATTGTAAACTAATATTAAAAAAAAAAAGCTAAACATAAATAAATAAATAAAAATTTAAAAAATTTAAAAAAAAAACTAAAAGAAATGGGTAGAAATTATGAGAGAACAACAGGAATCAGAATTAGGGAAACTCAGGAAACATTGGAGAAAGTGACATTTAAATGTGAAACAACAGGATTCACAAAAGTAAAGATAAAAGAAAAAATTTCAGAGCTAGAGAAACTAGGGGGAAAACAAAAGAAAATAACCACCATGGATATTGCTTAGAGAAACAGAAGAGGGGAAAGGGAAAAATTTTTTAAATCAAGCAGAAATGAAGAAATGGAATTTGAGACTGATAGGATTAGCAAAGAAGATCCAATATACAGGTGGTAGGTATCCTCAAAGAAGAAAACCAAAGAAGTAGAGTACAGCAAATGCTAAAGTTTATAATTCAAGAAAGCTTTCCTGAAACCAAAGATGATTTCAAGCCTCAGATTAAAAGCAAAAATTAGGGAAACTGACCTCTAAAAGATCAACCTTGATACATAGTCTAGTAGGCATATGGGACTTGAAGGAAAGGAAAAAATCTTCAAGGTGTCTAAGGCTAAAAGACAATTCATGTGTTAGGGAAAGGAAATAAATTTTCATCAGGTGGTTTGAGAGCAATGTGTTGTGCCAGAAAAACAATGAACTAACAATTAGGATACTGAAGGAAGGAAAATGTAAGCTAAGGAGTTTATATCCAGCCAAACAAAATACAGAGTTCAGACCTGCTGTCACGACCAGGTCAAAAATGAGGAAGCAATGGTTCTGTGAGTTCTTTTTGAGGAATCTACTAGAGAATGTTTTAGACAACCACAGTGACTAAAGAGGCATTGACACAAGGGTATTGGTTGTTACTGGATGGATGATATGGTCCACTAAAATGAGGAAATACAAGAAAAAGAATGGATGGGAGCCAGGAAGCAGGATCTAATACCAAAATGTGGAACAGAACAATCTGACAAATTCTCCTTTGTGGAAAACTGTCTTCAGAATTCAGAAGGGACATTTTATAGAGGTCCTGGGGTATGCTTAGTCAGATGGTCAAAGTAAAGTAAGTAAAGTAAAAAAAAAAAAAAAAAAGGACAGTTATTAATTCTGGAATAAATAGAAGGTTGTTCAGTTCAGTTTCTCAGTTGTGTCTGACTCTGCGCCCCCATGGACTGCTGCACACCAGGCTTCCCCGCCCCTCGTCAAATCCTGGAGTTTACTCAAACGCTCGGAGGGCTCAAACAAACCTTGTGTGCACCAGGACCCAGAGACCCCACAGACTAAGAATTGTGTTTGCGTGTCTCCTGTGGAGATACGGGTCAGCTGTGGACTGCCACAGGGGCAAGGGCTCTGGGTGCAGCAGATGTGGATATGACATAAGCCCTCTTGGAGGAGGTCGCCATTAACCCCACATAGAGCTGCCAGAACTTACAGAGGACTGAGGAACAGACTCTTGGCGGGCACAAACAACCTTGTGTGCACCAGGACTCAGGAGAAAGGAGCAGTGACCCCACAAGAGACTGATCCAGACTTGCCCATAAGAGTCCAGGAGTCTCCGGCAGAGGCGTGGGTCAGTGGCGGCCTGCTGCAGGGCTGGGGGCACTGAGTGGAGCAGTGCATGCACGGGACCTTTTGCAGGAGGTCGCCATTATCTTCATCACCTCCACCATGGTTTGGCCCAGGTAAATAGCAGGGAGGGAACACAGCTCCACCCACCAACAGAAAATTGGATTAAAGATTTACTGAACAGGCCCGCCCATCAGAACAAGACCCAATTTCCCAGTCAGTTTCTCCCATCTGGAAGCTTCCATAAGCCTCTCATCCTTCTCCATCAGAGGGCATACAGACTGAAAACCACAGTCAGGGGAAACTAACCAATCTGATGATATGGACCACAGCCTTGTCTAACTCACCGAAACTATGAGCCATGCTGTGTAGGGCCACCCAAGACGGACAGGTCGTGGTGGAGAGTTCTGACAAAATGTGGTCCAGCGGAGAAGGGAATGGCAAACCACTTCAGTATTCTTGCCTTGAGCATGCGATGAACAGTATGAAAAGGCAAAAAGGCAGGACACGGAAAGATGAACTCCTCAGGTCAGTAGGTGCCCAATAGGCTACTGGAGATCAGTGGAGAAATAACTCCAGAAAGAATGAAGAAGTTTGTACAAGAAACGAAGTGTAATCACAGTATATTACTTGACATAGTATGTTACCTAAATAATATTTATAGTCCTAATAAAAAGTGATTATGTTACCAACACTTTCGAGTCTGGCCCTAACAAGGGTCCTCCTGCAAGGCGTCATTAGAGCCAATGGAATGAGACCAGGTTTGATTCCGAAGCAAAGGAAAGCTTTATTTTTTCCTAAGAGAGCGGAGGTGGCTCAGCAGGTAGAGAATCGGCCTGCCAGTGCAGAAGAGATAAGGGTTCCATCCCTGGGTTGGAAAAGATCCCCTAAAGAAGGTAATGGCAACTGGCTCCAGTATTCTTGCCTGGAAAATTCCACGGACAGAGGAAGCCTGGTGGGCTACCATCCTTGGGGTTGCAAAGAGTCGGAGACACCGCGCGCATGCACAGAACAGGAAGAGAATGGAGAGGCCTGTGTTTGGGCTCTGGAGGGCACGCTCTCCATAGGCCCGAGCTGGGGCTGCTCAGCTGGCTTCTCGGCAGGCGCCAGGAATGGGGCGGAGCCCTCCTGGGTCTGGGGCAGGCGTCCTGCTCCGGCTTTAGGTCACAGCGCAGGCGCAGCATCTCTGCAGACGCCCTGCCGCCGCCATCTTGAACTGAGTCCCGTGGCTGGTCCTCGGCAGGCGTTTGGCTGTGTCAGCTGCCGCCTGCGGACTTGGGAACTCTGGTTTGAAGGGCTGGATGCGAGGCCCCTGTGTGGCCCTCTATGAACAAGTGAAACGCATCGCAAAGGAAAACAAAAAGGTTATAGCCTGTGTTTTATTACCCGGATTCTACTTTAATTTCCCAGGAATTGCTAATGGTCTTTCTTTGCTGATGACAAATGTAGATATGATTCAAAAAATAAGACAGATAATTTTTGGAGAATAATGAAGGGAAGAGATGGTGTGACTGAATTAGTATCTAATCTGCCAGAGTAAAAAGCCAATAGTAGTAGTAGTGCTCAGTCATGTCCGATTCTTTGTGACCCCACGGACTGTAGCCCGCCAGGCTCCTCTGTCCATGGGATTTTCCAGGCAAGAATACTGGAGTGGATTGCCAGTTCCTTCTCCAGGGGATCTTCCTGACCCAGGGATTGAACCAGAGTCACCTGCGTTGGCAGGTGGATTCTTTACTACTAGAGCCACCTGGAAATCCCAGCTGGCTCAAGTAATAGGATTTTTTTTTTTTTTTTAAAGAGGATTATATCATATATTATTTGGAAGTATGGAGGCAAATTGGAGAAGAAACGAAAAGAATTCTGAGACATTGCTTCTGAGGAAAAGGATGAGGAGGATAAGAGGAAGAGAGACTTGTTTCGGTTATAAGCCTTTTAGTCCTATTTACGTTTTAACTATTTGCATGCAATTTTTAACAGAGTAAAGAACAAAACAAAACAGAAAACCCCCACAGCCACCAAGGAACCCCAACTTTCAGAGCAAACTGAAGCCTTGTTGGGCTTCACCCAGCAGACGGACCAGCCACCTCACCATGGGCTCTGTCCTCCCTCCGACTCCCCACTCATTGCCTATAGAATAGGGATCCTTCCAGTTTTCTCAAACCCAGAACCAGGTGCACTGATCATAGGATGTGAAGGTTGAAAATGCCCATTAGAGATCACTCTTTGCATTTTTTCCCTGATTTACCGCGGAGGGAATCAAGGGAATCAAGACTGTTGGTGAGAGAGTGGCTGGCCCAAAGGCGCTGCTCCCTTTTCCTGTCTGAACTGGAGCTTGGGTCTCCCGACCAGGTGCCACTGCTACAGTGTTCCCTCCTTCGAGTTAATTCTGGCCTGTGTGAACATTCTCTCCTTGCTGCTGATTTTATCAGCGTCTTGCTTTTCCAATTGCTCTCTTAACCTCTGTTCTATTTTGAGCTCAATTAGATTTACTTTCAGGGGTGTTTGGGCTGTTGTGGGGGTGGGAGGAGTCCTGAGGAATTTACCCTGCCCTCTGCTGCCCTCTGCTGGCTGCAGATGGTGTTTACTGTTCGCCCTTTAGATCTGAGTTCCACCAGCCTCATAATGAAATAGTTATTTTTAGCACTTTGGGCTCTAGCTCAGTGAAGAAAATCTTTTCTTTCAGGGAAATAATGTGCCCTCTGACCTGTGCCAGTCTGTGTTGCCCAGTCCAGTTGTTCTAAGCTTCCTTACTTCTTTAACTGTGATCTTTGAAATAATAGTGTACACATTGCCTAGGAGATTGTTAGAAATGCAGAATCTTGGACCTCACTGAACATTTACTGAAGAAGAATCTGCAGTTTAATCTGAAGTGATTCATGTGCACATGAACTCTGGAGAAGCACTGCTCTAGATCAAACTCAACTAGTCTTCAGGAAAAAATTGAGATCAATCTTGTGTTGGTGCAGTGCCTACTAAGTTGCCTCATGTTCATGAGTCATGTTCAACCTCAGGTTGCTTCATGAGTCATGTTTGACTCTTTGTGATCCCATGGACTCTAGCCCACCAGGCTCCTCTGTCCATGGAATTCTCCAGGCAAGAATACTGGAGTGGGTTGCCACTTCCTTCTCCAGGGGATCTTCCCGATCTAGGGATTGAACCCATGTTTCCTGTGTCTCCTGTATTGGCAAGTGGATTCTTTACCATTAGTGCCACCGAGATAAATCTTACTGCTTGGCAATTATCTCTGATCACTCTAATACCTTTTCCAGTCCTGTTACCTGGTGATAATCAATTCTTGCCCAGATACATTTTTCTGCTCTGTTTATGCCAGAACAACTGCCTACAATAACAGAGAGGAGAAAGTAGCATAATTTGTGTTCTAAGCTTTAAAATTCACTAAATTAAAATTAGTCCATTAAATCAAATGGTAGAAAGGCAGAGCACATGGATTGTGCTAGAGTATTTTAATCCTTCTGCATATTTTCTCCTTTCCTCTCACTGTTATTAATAAAAATGTCATATTTTGGCTCTGAAGATAGACTAAAATTATTCAACAAGTTTTTAAAAGCTCTATCTTGGTTATAATTTATAAAATCTCTGTGTATAGCTGAATTAGGAAACATTAATCTGGGGGGTTTTCAGAATGCCAGAAACAGAACATGTTATTAACTGAAGTCTCTCCCATGTTCTCCTGCACAACTTCGTTCGTTCGCAGGTATTCAGTCAGCAGACATTTAGCTGACGTCTAGCGAGCACTCACTATGAGTCTGACACTGTGTTGGTGCTGAGACTTTATGGCAGGTATGGTTCTTGCTTTCATGGATCTTCCAGTCTAAGTCAAGCCATTAAAGACATTGCTGCTGCTGCTGCTAAGTCACGTCAGTCGTGTCCGACTCTGTGTGATCCCATAGATGGCAGCCCATCAGGCTCCCCCGTCCCTGGGATTCTCCAGGCAAGAACACATTTCCTTCTCCAATGCATGAAAGTGAAAAGTGAAAGTGAAGTCGCTCAGTCGTGTCTGACTCTTGGCGACCCCATGGACCGCAGCCTACCAGGCTCTTCCGTCCATGGGATTTTCCAGGCAAGAGTACTGGAGTGGGGTGCCATGGCCTTCTCCAATTAAAGACTTTAGGATTTAATAAAATTGTATCAAGTGCTGAAAGAGAATGTTAGGGTGATGGAAGATAGGCTGGTTGGTGTCCATGAAATGAATGACACTTAATGGATTTTGGAGTTGGTGAAGAGTAGAGGTAAGAGCATTTTAGGGGAGCAGGAGCAGGGTGGGAGCACTAGGAAGGTGACCGTGGCTCTAGCACAAGGATGGAGGTAAAGTCTCCTGAGAGGGGACCTGTGATGTATATGCAGGTCAGATCTGCAGGGCTTCATAGGACCTGGAACTTAGCTGGGGATTTATCATTAGAACAGTGGGAGACACTGGGGAGTTAAACTCAGGGGAATCACATGATATGATCTTCTTGTTCTCCCCAGCGTGCTGTTGTTTATATAGACTGAAGCTGACCTTGGATCTCTGGGCCATGGCACATTTTGGGGAGGACACGTCTTTGGGTTGAGTGCAGGCGCTGTGTCCTTGGGATGGCTCGTCACAGTCTTTCCTTCTCCATGTCTGAGTGTGTGAGGACTCAGGGAGTAGACTGCTCTGACCCAGGTTCTAGGATAGCGTTTCCCACTGCATCGGTGAGATGGGCAGGAGACCCCGTCTCCTCCTTCCACACCCTTCCTATACCCTGTGTCTCTCTGTTTCTGTCAACTCCCTGAAATAGGTCCTTGCTTTTTCTCTCCTAGCCAGCTCTCTGCTCCAAAGTGTCATAGCCTCTCTGAAGTTTTTCTCCCCATGATATATTCTGACTCCGTATGAAGTGATGCTTTTTCTTTGAAAATAAGCCTCCAGTGTTTCAAGGTTAAGGATATCTTTCTTTAGGGTTAAAGCAGGCACTGATGTCAGTTCATCCCTGGATATAATCACTGGAAAGGGAAATTCAAAAGCAGAGTTCTACTTTGGCAAGAAGTGTCTCAGAAGACACATTTTGCTCAAAAAGATTTCCTTCCGGAGGAAGTACTTACACTGTTCTAGAAGGAGCAGGTGGATTGTTTAGAATCTCTGAAAACTTAGTAGGAGGCATTTATAATTTTATAGCTTTCAGCAGAGTAAGAAGAAAGATACTTTTGTACTGGAATATAATTGCTTTACAAAGTTGTATTAGTGATACTGTTAGTCTATTATTGAAAAATTGTTGAATGAAATACACTGTCTAAGGTTTCTTAACAGAACTATCTATTTTACATAAATCATATTTCATACAGTACTTTAAAAAATATTTATTTATTTTTGGCTGTGCTGGGTCTTCCTTGCTGCATAGGTTTTTCTCTAGTTGTGGCGAGCAGACTGCTCATTGCAGTGGCTTCTCTTGTTGTGGAACATGGGTCCTAGGGTATATGGACTCAGGAGTTGTGGCTCTAGAGCATGGGCTTAATAGTAGTGGCACGTGGGCTTAGTTGTTCCACGGCACGTGGAATCTTCCCAGACCAGAGATCAAACCTGTGTCTCCTGCATTGGCAGGTGGATTCTTTACCACCGAGTCACCAGGGAACATAAAGTACTTAATGTCTGTCTTTGTCATAAGCTCCATGGACAGTCAAGCCCATGGGCCATATTAACTGGCCATATTAATTGAGTTCACAGCTGAGGGTAGCAGATGTAGTCTTCAGAAATGTCCCAGGAAGCCCAGGAAAACCAGTGTTAGTGCAAGAACCAAAGTGGGTATGTGGTTTTGAAAAGAAGTTTCTCTAAACTCACACTGAGCACTGCCCTGGCCATACTAGCACTGATTGCATTGGGCTGAAGCCAAGAATCTGATTTTGCAGTCTTAGTGTGCTACCAGTATTTCAAAGGAAGCTGTAAAATCCTCAGTCCTGGCCAGTTGTACACTGATTTGTATATTTCTATTTGTGCCAACATAAGCTCATGCCATATAACACACTGAAGGATTCTGTTGCAAAATCATACAATAACGGGTTGTAATGCCAAGAATTCTGAGCATCCACTGGGTGTCCAGTCTCTTCTAGAACTTTGTATGAGCCCTCTTTGCAGGTAGAGTTTGAGGGTGATTTACCCCTCTGCCAAAGCCTATTCAAGTCACATTCTAGGAAATAAAAAATGCCACTTCCCAAGGAGCTGTCATTTCTCTCCCTGTTTCCTCTTTCCCCATCAGTCTTCCTTGAACAAGACCAGCAAACACAGGAGCGGGTGTGTGGATACAAACCACGTCCTGAGGATCAGCATTTACCAGATGAAGTTCAAGAAGGGAGACCAGTGTTGAGGTGCCATCAAAATCAGTAAGGGCATGTCTAGTGGAACAGAAGGGTCCTTGCAGCAGACATCTAAGGGCTCTCACACTTTCACTTCTCGGGAAAGATAATAAATACCATAAAATGTGTGATTTTCTTCAGATCGTCTGGATGGTTCTCTTCTGTGTGGTTTCTCTCTGTGCCTTTTGTGTGCGTGTGTGTTGTTTTGGGTTTCTGTGTACAGGAGAAAAATGTGTTTTTGTTACGACTGGTGGTAAAGGTCAGGCAGGCTGGAGGTCTGTGCCTTTCCTTCAGCCGTCTCTTCTTTACTGCAGAGTATTTCTGGTGGGGGCAGGAGTTTTGCAGAATGAACAAAACTGGGTGAGCTTAAAAAGAAAACCAGGGACAAAGAAAGGGGCTACATTGAGTGTGTTTAAAATGTCCTATTTTCTGAAGAGGTGCATATAACAAACTAACCTCTGAGAGTCACATTCACATGTTCATTCATTAAATGCCCAGAGCTGGAAAAAATGTGCAGAATTACTTGGCCTATTTCTCACTCTACCCTTGTTCTGGTTGGGCTTAGGAACTTAGACTGTTCCAGTGAAGGAGGAAAGAAAGGGAAGTGAGAGAGAGAATCATATTTAGAATGACAGCATAAATTTGAAGAGACTAAGTAAACTTAAGTGCAAATAAAAGCTCAAAAATTAAAATGACAACAGTTTTAGAAAAAGAAATGTAAAATTCTGTATATCTCAGTATGTAATCTATGAAATTTATATCTGCTTAGTCATTAAACTTCCCTTGTGACTCAGCTGGTAAAGAATCCGCCTGCAAAACAGGGACCTGGGTTCGATCCCTGGGTTGGGAAGATCCCCTGGAGAAGGGAAAGGCTACCCACTCCAGTATTCTGGCCTGGAGAATTCCATGGGCTGTATAGCTGTAACGTCCATGGGGTCACAAAGAGTTGTACAAGTGAGCGACTTTCAGTCATTAAACAGAGCACAGAGCCACATCTATGTCACAGAAGTCCTCAGGAACACTTCTGTGTGTGGAACTGAAAAACCATCCTAGAGAGTTTCCCAAAACAAAATTGTCTCCCAAGGTAACAAATATTTACCTTCAGGGGACTTACCTGTCGGGCCAGTGGTTAAGATGTTGGTTTTCAGTGCAAAGGCTGTGGGTTTGATCTCTGGTTGGGGAACTAAAATCCCACACACTACGCATTGGGGCTTTACCTTCAGAAAAGTGAAGGCTAGCAGGTCCTCATCAGTTGCTCCCTTGCTTAAAAAAAAAAAAAAAAAATTCATCGTCTGGCATCGTCCAGTTTTGTAATGCCTAAATCTGATATTTATTAAATGTGTACCTGGTATTGAATAGCTATAAATTTAAATGTGGTACATCTTGCCCAGGAAGAGTTTGCATTCTAGTCAAAGAAATAAAATACATACATATTCGGTAAATAATTAAGGGATAGGACAGGATATGATGAAGTCTCATTGTGGTACAAGTGAATAATAGTGACATTTATTAAGCACCTACTGTGTATGACAGAGGATGAGATGGTTGGATGGCATCACCGAGTCAATGGACATGAGTTTGAACAAACTCTGGGTGATAGTGAAGGACACGGAAGCCTGGTGTGCTGCAGTCCATGGGGTTGCAAAGAGTCGGACATGACTGAGTGACTGAACAACAAATGGACTAGATTCTATACTGGTTACTCTATATCTGTTAACTCATTTATCCTTGTAGCAATTCTCTGGGTGGGTAGGAGCGTTATTATCTTCATTTTCAGAAAAGGCAATGGGAACACAGAAGATTTCCACCATCACCAGACTCTAAGTGACTGAACTAAGGAAACTCACAGTCTGGGTCCTATGTTCCCCCTCTAACCTCTGAGTTTTTCTGCCTCCCAAAGTGAGAAGGAAGGAGAACAAGGGCCAGCACCATCTGGGTAGATTTTTGGTAAAAGCATGGTTTGAACTGGGTCCAGAAATACTAGCAGGCTCATGTGAGTTGCCAGAAACAGGCTGGAAGGACCTTCCAGCTAGGGGAACAGCGTGAACATGAGCCGGTGCCAGGCAGGCTACGTGGAGGGACAGAGAGAAGCCATGCTCACTTGGAGCCAACATATTTCTTTGGAAAAAGAAGGGGCTCAGGGGAACAGTTCACTTCTAGCTCAGTCACTTACTTGTTTGATCAACTTCTCTAAGGAGCAGTTTCTTCATCTGTCTAATGGAAGGAAATCAGTCCTCTCATCACTATTGCTAATAACTAACATCTCTACTATAATATCTCTGTTACTAACAACTCATCTCTACTCTAATATCTCTATTACTACAATATCTCTGTTAGTAGTAGAGATATTGTACACATAGTCTCTAGTACAGAAACTGTCACATTATAGGTACACAATAAAAGTAAGCTATTGTATTATTTTAAAAGCTGTGTTAGCAGAAATGGAAACAAGATACAGAGACGGGATTGGATGGTGGAAGGCTTTGCAAACAGACATGTCATAGTAGCAACTTGGGAAGTGAGATCACAAGTTTTCGTGTTTTTCAAACAGGGTTAGGGACTCACTAATGGGCAGTGGCCAATTACAGTGGGCAGCAATGAACTTGTTTTATTTTTGGATGAAATAGACCATGGATTGATATTTCAGAGAGCACCAAGGGTATTTAGAAATTGTTTTGTAATTCTCTTGATTCAGTTTATGTATATTTTTGTGTATTTATGTGTGCACGCGCTGGGTCACAATATCAAAATTATTTTGTACTGTGGGTAGAGCTTGAAAAAAAAAGGTTTAAAAGCCACTGCTTTAGGTGGTGCCTTCCTCTGCTAATTCCAGATGTCCTGATAGATAATAGCTTGCCAACAAGACCCAGAGCAATTTCGAAATGCTTGACACTGTAGTTAAGCGCAGATTTTAGTCCTCGGCAGAATGAGGCTACGTGGAGAGTTTATCTTGGCTTTATCCCGTGTGGCTGCAGAGGCACCAAACTGGCCAAACAATGTGAGGAGAGAGGAGTTCCTTGGTAAGAGTCACACTTTACTGCTTTTGACCTCAAGAAGCGATGTGGTGAAACTTGTTCTGAACCTGGCTAACAACTTTTATGAGTCTTTTGGAAAATTTGTGTCAGTCGCAAACCTCCTAAAGAAAAAAAAAAAAAAAAAAGCGTGGGAAATGATCATCCTTACAGAAGTACTGTTTTCAATTTTGTTAAAAATATTTTTTTTTCCAAAATGTCTTTTTTCCTCACCAGCAGTACCTTCTCACCTAACCACTTGATAGGTTAGGAAATCCTACAGACCCAACTCAGTGGACATGAGCAAACTCTGGGAGATAGTGAAGGATGGGGAAGCCTGGCGGGCTGTAGTCCATGGAGTTGCAAAGAGTCAGACACGGCTGAGCAACTGAATGACCACAAGAGGCAAGGGCAGGTTCTTCTTGAATTTCTGTCAATGGCAGTCTTAAAGACAAAAACAGCAATGACAAAAAACCAGGTAAAGGGTGGAAAGCTGGAGGCAGGGGGGAATGTAAAAGATGGTTAATGATTACTAGTTAACGATGTCAGCCTAAAAGAATGCTGTCCTAAATAGCTTCACAACTGAGATTCCTCTCTGCTTCCTACCACACAGGATGTCTTTCTGTCCCCACAGCCCCAGTGTGCCCTGCCCTGACCTCTCTAAGGGCGGCAGGGACTTTGACCCAGCTTCTTACTGGTGCCTCCCTGAAGTTATGTGCTGTGCTAAAAGGAGAAATTATTCTTGTCTTCCAATTATTCTTGCGCTCCAGGAAGTCACTCTGGCATCTTCCCTCTAGTTTCATTTTCCTACCTTGCTGCTGTGCTTGTCCATCAAAGACCATTCCCTTTTCCTCCAGTGCAGTGACTTGAGACATTGCCCCCCCACACCCTGTGTCTTTACTTTATAATATATATTCTTCCCTAGGGCTCTCTAGTAATTATTTTGACCTTAGAATTTTCTGGAGGAGAGTGAATATCTCTCAAGCTCCACTTCTACTTACCTAACTGATCCTATTCTTCTTTTGCTTAAGGCCAGGAAATTGCCTCTTCACAGTTTGTCTCTTGACAATCTTTTTTTTTCCACTAAAATTATGCAAAACAACTCTGCTTCTAGAACAACTTCCTACTTCCTGAATGTCTAACCTCTTTTCCCCTTCTGAGATATTTTCTAATACTTCTTGTTAAAACAGCAAAAATGTAGACTGGATTCCCAAGACTCCAGCTACACCCACTGATGTCACAAGAGAAAAGGACAGTTAAGGACATGAGATGCTAAATTCTGTAATGACCTGGGCTCCAAGAAGTCTGAACATTTTCAGGTACCTATTGGGTTGGCCAACAAGTTCATTTGGGTTTTTCTGAAAAACTCAGATGAATTCGTTGGCTGACCCAATACTTAGCTATTTGACACTAGCCACTTTCTTTTGCATTTCTTGATCATGAAATCATTTTGTGTGAGTGATGGTATGAGGTGAAACATTCCTTGGTGAAAGATATTTATCTTCTAACTTCTCTAAATATTGATTTGTTGCACATTCAAAATATTTTGACTCCCTGATTTGAAGATGATAAGAAAACAACATGTGGTTTTCTCCAATCTGTATATTTTCATAAAAGGAGTACAACCTATGAGAATAACATACTGTAAAGCTAGAAAATAACAGAATGAAACTGTCATCTTTCTCTTCTACTATTGTGATTTTAAACCAGGAAAAATGAGAGGATTTAACATCCTTCTGAAAAAAACAAAAAAAACAAAAAACAAAAAACAAAAACATCCTTCTGAGGGATTTCTCATTCTTTTCTCACAGCCAGTGCTGGAGTCCTTCTCTCTGGATTTATTATCATATCCACCATCGCTTATTGAATGTCCAAGGGGGCCCATGTCCTGCTAGGGACTCTATATATTCCTCCCAACAAATTGAAAGATAGAGATTACTTACCAACATTTTTCTAATGAGGAGAAGCTCAGAGAGGTTAAATGGCCTCTTTTGTGCCAAGAGCTAGCTTGTAAGCCAAGGAGTAGAACGTAGCTCAGCACCTTGGTCTTCAAAGCCAAGACCTTACCCATCATTTATGAATGCTTACTTTGCCACTTTTGCATTTTCAGTATCTAAAATCTGCACCGTCCAGGATTGTAACCACTAGCCACCTGTGGTGTCTATTACATACTTCAAATGTGGCTAGTCCAAAATGAGATGGTGTATTTCACAAACCTAGTATATAAAATGGATGTATTGTCTCATTAATATAATTTTTGAATTATAGATTACATATTGAAATGCTAGCAGTTTATGTATATTGTGCTAAATGTAGCTTATTATTACTGTTTTAAGCATATTATTATGCTTAAATAATAAGTTCACTTATTTCTTTTAAACTTTATGAAAATTTAAAATTACACTCATAGCTTGCATTACATTTCTGTCAGACAAAGTTGATCTCAGTAGAAGCTGAGAGAATTGATAAAGTTTACTGTCCTCCATGTTTCCTCATCACAAAGCTGGCTTTGTTGATGACAGTTGTGTGCCAGGCTGGTGAACGTGGCAGGGGCTACTCCTCTGCACTTGCAGGGGCGTAAAGTTCGTTCTCTGCTCAGGGTGAGCCCTTTAATGGTCCCTGCCAAGGTTCATTCCTTCAGCTCAAGGTCAGCGGGATGTGTTGGCTCACACACAGATGTCCCATTTTCTTGGCTGGCTGTGTGCCAGGCTGTCTGTCTGCTACTGTTTTACACTGCCTCTCAGTCACCAAAGTCAACATTACCTTGTTCCCTGCAGATCGTTGGGAGACAGTCCATGGGGAGCTTTTGGCTTTAAAAGGCTAAAGGTCTATGAATCTTTAGAAATGGTTCCAGAAGTCCCAGGTGAGCACTGTGGTTTGGGTAAAGATGGAAATATTTTCTATTACCCATCCAAATTGCACACAGACATCTGACCCACCCTACCATGCATCCTAATTACCCACTGGCTTGACTGAAAGTTGACATTGTACATGTTGTCTTACATATTTTGAGTACAATTTTCAGACCCTCAAACAAATTCTGTGTTATGACTTTCTTTGAATGACGAGTAAAGAAGAAAATTTGAAAGTAGTGTGTTATTTTACTGATCAAGTTGGTGACTACCTGTGTCAAATCTTTTTTTTTTTTTAGAATTTAAACCAAATGAAACTGTATCATATGTACTTAATCCATTTTGTTGGACATTTATTTATTCATTCATTAATATAGCATTCACTGTGTGGTAGGTACCCAGATGATACATGTTCCTTCCCCTCAAAGTACTCTTGAAGACACACCAGCAGAAGGACTTAATATTAGCCTGAATGTAGATTTGTATTGGGCAGGGTGGGGGTGGGTGGTACCAACAGAGTGCTTTTGGAGTTTAGTGGGGAAGGACTTTTGCTCCAGAATGACTAGGGGAAACCTTAAAAAAAGGAGATATAATTTGGGCTGAATTTTGAGAGATCAAGAGTTCAAGAAAAAAACAAAACAATCTTTCAGTAAAGGAGAGAGGTTGATGTCTGAGTAGGTGGGAGCAGGAGCTGAGGTCAGGAAGGTAGGTGGGGTCAGTTTACATTCAGCTCTTCAGTGGTAGGCTGAGGAGTGTCTCCATCTCTTAATCTCCTCATGTTTCTCCATAAATGATGTTAGGGAAAACAAAGTAAACAAATGTTAAGAAACATATACCAATGAAATAACAAAATGTAAATAAAGGCTATCCCACTAGGGGAAATACTAATTAAAATAAGAAAACAAGAACAGATGACATAGCAGAGTAAAAACTGTTTATGAGCTTCCTTGTGGTCAAATGGAAAAGGAAGTTAAGGTTGATGTAATTATTACTGTCTGCAAGGAAAAAGCTTTTCCTGCCCCCAAATTTAAAAAGACATTTTTGACCTGGGCTGAATTTAGTGTCCAGAAAAGTCCTCAATTGCATAGATTTATTTTTAGTGTCCCTCATAAAATCAGAGGGAAACCACGCTGTCGATCGGTGCTTTTCACGGTGCAGTGTGCTCAGTCACCTGAGGAGCTTCTCAAAATGTAGGTCCTGAATCAGTAAGTCTGGGGCTGGCCTGATATCCTGCATTTGTAATAAGCTTCTGCTGCCGCTGCCATCTGCAGAGTACAATGTGAGTAGGATCAGCTACTGTAAAAGTGTACGAAAGCAGAGAATTATAAAAAAAAAAAAATCATGCATATGATATTCATTTTATTATAAGGAAAGGTACAGTTTCTGAGATGTATTTTGATGTAGATCCTGGGCCTTTACAATCCGATCTGAAGGAGGAATGCTTCAAATTTTGGATATCTCCGCCCCCTCCACCTTTTTTTAACAGTTATCTCATACCAATTTTTAGCACCTAATTTTCTGATGTATCTGAAGCAATCAACCAAGTTTTCATAGGAACAACTAATCTCTTTTCACCTACCTTTTGATTACTTTATATAATACAAATCATGAATTATAACAACAAAAATAGTATAAATAGGTTTGAGAAAAAAACACAACTGAGTCTGGGCAAGCAAATAACCGGGGAAGACAGAAATGCATGGATTTGTTAGCTGCTAGTATTCAGCTGGCCCTGGGCTTTCCTCAGTTCATTTTCAGAGAGAATCAGGAACAGCTGTTAACCAGTTAGCCGGATAAGTGGAGGTCAGCTCGAGTGACTTCAGGAAAGCAGAGGCCAAGAATTCAGTTCTCAGATAATTAGGCTGGAGAGAATATATAAAGGCCTGGATGGGCAGCGTGTCCTCCAACAATATTCCTTCATTGTTTAATCTTGACCCCATGATGTTGGACGGCAGCTGATTCAATACAGTGCTCTCTCGCAAGGCCTGGCAGGAGGCACAATCCTGGGAATCTTTTTTTTTTTTTTTTTATTCAGAGTAGAGTTCAGGGAATGGTAGCTACTGACTGAATGGTTCTGGAAAGGCCCAGGTCATCTGAAACAAGCCAGTTCACGAGGATGTTTGGTCCATAGCACTTCTGGTCTCCACCACTGACAGGGCTCCCTGAGGACTCAGTCGAAGCTTTGCTTCAATCCTGACCAGTGGCCCATGAGAGACAGAAAAGGATAAAACATTTTCAGCTCATAAAATACAGAGGATCGATGCCCGGTATGTATAAAGAGCTCCTACAAATAGATAAGAAGAAATCAGATCCAACTGCCAAAGGGAAAAACGTATTTGAACAGGTAATTGACTTCACAAGTTCTCAGGGAATGTAGATTAAAGTGAGCTCTTGGATTAACAAAAATTTGAAAGTCCTACAATGGGCAGTGTTAGCAAGGGTGCGGGTTAGTGGGCACGCATACAGTATTGTGATTATGTAAATTGATAACATCTTTTTGAAGGGTGATCTCAACAGTGTTCATTCAAAAAATGTTTTGAGTGTCTCTACAGTGCCAGCACTGCTCTATAGACTGGGTATATACCAGTAAAAAAAGGAAGTTCTGTCTCATAAAGCTTATCTTTTAGTGGAGGGAGATAGTAAACAAATAAATATGTGTCTGGGTTGATAAAAGCTGAGAAGAAAATAAAGTAAGGGATGAGAATGACAGAGGTGGGGAGGTTGCTGTTTTATAAAGACGGCCAGGAACACCCTCAGACAAGGTGACATTTCACTATTTGCATCTCTTAGAAGAATGACATGGCAATATGCATAGACGTTGAAAGAGCTTCAAGATCTATTGTTTATTGTAGAGCTATATCATGGGTATAATTCCTTTATGTTAGAAAGGTGTGTGTGTGTGTAAAAAAGAAGAGAGAGAAGACGGGAAGATGGTGGCTAGGTCTTACAGAAGGAGGTACAATTTGGAACCACAGTTTATACTTAGGTACCCCTACCCCCTTGTGGTGAGGCCTTGGACCCCTTAACCTTTCTAGGAATCAGTCTCCTTATCTGCAAAATGGTACTACTTCTCAGAGTAGTTGTGAATGATGAATGAGTTGATACACAGGCAGTGTTCAGAACATAGCACATAGCTTACTTAGTGCTTAGTAAATATTAGGTATTAAAAGGTTCCTCAGTTCCACAAAGTTGAGGATGACTTCACACAAGGCAGGCAGCCATCAGCAGAAGGTGGGACCCTTTGACTTGCTCTTTAGCATCTTGCCATTTCTCAGATATCTGTGAAGTCTGAAAAATTCGGTTATTAATCAGGGTACAAAGGACTGACTGATGTGTGGTCTAGAGGTCAGGGAGCAAGCGTGGGACATGATGGAGTCTGATAAAATGGAGCTCAGAGCTGGCTCCACCACTTAATAGCTTTCACCTTTGTCGGTTGAAAAATAAATAGGTCTCCAGACTCCCACAGGAGTGCTGTTTGCACTTATGGAGAGTGGGAAAACAATGGGCAGGCTCTCTCTGCTTTGTTGACGTTTGCCTTAATAAGCTATAATATTGGTCCTCAGAAAATCAAGAGGTTTAGGTGGCTTTCCAGATTTCTAGGAAATATAAGGTTGCACACCTGAAAGTGAGTCATTAGCTTTAAAATAAATGACTAGACATTTAAGTTTCCAGAAAAGCAAGTTGCAGACTCTGCTCATTGCATTCCTTTGATTTCGAATGGCAGAAGTGGGTGACACATTTAATATAGCTGAGGACAAATGTTAAGGGACCCGGCCTGAACTTCTGTTGAGGAAGAAGGAACCCAGATTCCCCAGTATCCCACTGGACACCACTTTTCTCATTGCTTCCTCCATAGTCTCTCCCTTTATCTTCCAGAGTAATGTTGCCAAGTAAGTCGAGGTATAGAATGACCCAGCCAGGGTCCCTGTGCATTAAGAGCTTTGGGACAAAGCCAGACACATTTATAGGACTCTGTCAGCCAGCCCAGGTCCTGACCTACCAGACCCCTTTGTGGAGTCCATAAGTGCTCACATGCTCTTTGTCAAGACAGCCTCAGCAGGGTCTCTCTCCCCCTTTAACCCTTCTCTTCTTTCTGTCTTCTATTTATTTCCTTCTCTTCATTCAGTTCTTCTCTACCCCCTGTTCTGTTCATCCCTATATAATTTCTCATCTTGTTACTCATGGGGCATTGTTGCCAACACTGCATCCAATTTTAAATTAGTTTTAATATCATGTGCTCAGACTTCGCAGTTGGCACTAGTGATAAAGTGGAACCTGCCTGCCAGTGCAGAAGACATAAGAGATGTGGGTTCAATCCCTGGGGGGGGAAGATTCCCTGGAGATGGTGATGGCAACCCACTCCAGTATTCTTGCCTGGAGAATCCCATGGAACCTGGCGGGCTACAGTCCATAGGGTCGCAAAGAGTTGGACATGACTGAAGCGACTTAGCATGCAGCACATGTGCTCAAAATAGTCACAGCCCACAGATGTTGTCTCAGTTGGAAAAAGTTGTCATTTACCGTACTAGAGCAGGCTTGATCAGATTTCCACATCCTCATCTTTTTAGGTGCGCCATAGTGTCTTTGAGTGGAGGAGGGCATGGCAACCTACTCCAGTATTTCTTCCTGGAGAATTCCATAGACAGAGGAGCCTGGCAGGCTATAGTCCATAGGGTCGCACAGAGTCAGATGGGACAGAAGCAACTTAGCACACACACAAGTGTATTTGAGAAATAATTTGGGGGAATGAGTTATAATTTATTGGGAGAAATTAGCTTTAGCAAATACTTAAGTAATGTCATGATGGGGGACCAAGCAAGATTTGTCTCTGTCCCTGACTGTTTAAGAATTTAAGCATAAAAGCAGTAGCGTTGTTCGTACTGGATGGCAGCCCCAGAGTTAAAACGCTTCTGGTTCAGGGCCGTTTCTTCAGAGCATTCTTGGCTGATGACTGCGGTGACGAATGCTTATGTGTTCTGTTCTCGACACTTAAATTTGCACACGGGGCATAGTGGTCAGGTTATTGAAGAGGGAACAGGAAAGCAGTGGCTTTATGAAACTCATTTATTCTCTTTATCAGGATTGCTTCATTGTTTGTCAACTCAAAATATTAGTGAGGATTTAGGGAAATAATCTCGCTCTCTAATTAGATGAAATTGGAGGCTGATTGCTGCAGCCATAAATGATCTTTGAGGTGTTACTAATTCAACTAAATCTCAGATGCCCAATTTGTGAAGCCTGTTGATGATATTATTCGAGTAAAGAAGGAGTGGGGAGATTGGGGATGATTAAGAAAATTGGTTTTGCTCACAACTTAATGATGGCACTTGAGGGTAATGTAAAAAACAATAGCAACTTCTAAAGTCAAGATGGCTTGTCCAGCAGTGACCTATTACTCAGCTACCTCCCAAGATTCAGATCATTAAGTGCTCAGCTACACAAGGAAGAAATAAATTACTAATTAGTGCTGTTAAGGCTACTGTTCGTGTCTACTGTTGAGGCTGACTTGCTGGTGTCTGCTCCATCCTGAGGCCCTGCTGGATGCCTGCCGTGCTCTCCTCACAGAGCCCCCACATTGTCTCTTTCTGGGGAGCAGTGGTATTGTGTGCATGCCTACTCAGTCGTGTCTGACTCTTTGTGACTCCATAGATGGTAGCCGCCAGGCTCCTCTGTCTGTAGAATTTTCCAGGCAAGAATATAGGAGTGGGTTGCCATTTCCTACTCCAGGGGATCTTCCCGACTCAGAGGTTGAACCTGCATCTCTTGTGTCCCCTTGATTGGCAGGCGGCTTCTTCACCACTGGGCCTCCTGGGAGCAGTGGTAGAGAGGCAAAACAGTCTCCGTGTGATGTCTCCACTTATCTGGCATCAATAACCCAAGCTACAAGGTCTTGTTATTCTCTGTCTCCATGTATATGGAGTTGTGTCGAATGAGTCACTTCAGTCGTGTCCGACTCTTTGCCACCTCATGGACTGTAGCCCACCAGGCTCCTCTGTTGTTTTCTTAGCCTTTGTTCAAAGAAATTGGCTGTCTAAGAAGTGTTGGGAAGGAAATGAGGGTATGTAGGATATGTATCCTTAGATCTGTTTCTTTGCTTTGTATAATGTCCCCAATATTTATTCTCCCAGAGAGAGGCTGGTTTTCTAGGGAGGGGTCATTCTGTATTATCAGGACAGTTCAGAGGAACTGAAAAATGCATAAGTGATCCGTTCATATATAAAAGGTAGTAAAGATCCGAGTACAAGAGGCTACATGGACCGCAGACTCTAGTCTGTCTTCTGATGACCAGGTACACTCAGAGCAATTGACAAAAGAGTATGGGGGATACTTTGGGGCTCATTTAATCAGGGCTCAGTCTGGTGAGTTAATTTTGGGGCAGCCCCACAGATCTATAGGGCTTTACCAGGGGCCTATAAGCCAGGGAAGCTGCAGGCCTTCTGCGAGTGGAACTGAGATCAGTTTTAGGAGCAGATGTGTAATAACTAGGCCTCCACTTTTATTAACAAAATCAATTCTGAAGCCTCCAGGTTTCAACTTGGCAACTCCAAAATTCTGAACTCTTGTCGATGCCATTATGATGATTTATGTGTATCTCCATGCCTTAAAAAAAATGTCTCTCTAAGGAGTGGTAGCTTTAATTAAGTTTATTTTAAAATACAAGTGTTGGCCATGCTGCTGGATAATAGAAAAAACTTCACCTACTGAGGAGGATCAGAAATGATCTTCAAGGTTATGCAGAAAGGGCCACTTAGACATTAACTGTCCAAACAGTGGCATCGCATTTCAGAGAGGACAAAAGCAGAGCTTAAGAAGATGTGTATTGCACATTGGATCCTGTTTGAAGGAGCCAAATGTCAAAGGTTACATGATTTTGGATCTTCTGAGAAATGAGGAAGATCCAATTCAAGAATATATTAAATTAAAAAAGGCAAGGTGCTAAAATTGTATATAATATGCTACCTTTTGTGTATAACCAGGGCAGAAAATAAGAATGTACATTTGATTTGCTTGTATTTGCACAAAGAAACCCTGGAAGGATGAACGAGCAACTAATAATAGTGGAGGAATGGTGTAGGTTTTGACAGGGTGGGAGCATGACTTCTTGACGATACTTTTATATTGCTTTGATTTTTTTTGGTATTTAAAAAATTCTTTTCCATTATGGTTCATTACAAGACATTGGATATATTTCCCTGTGCTACACAGTAGGACCTTGTTATTTATCCATTCTATATATTGTAGTTTGCACCTATTATTCCCAAATTTTGATTTTTATAACCCATCGATGTTTTCCTTCTTTAAGAAGAATAAATTGAAAGACAACACCATGATTAGCTGGAAAACAGCCCTTAATGAAATGTGGCTGGGAGGTTGTGAAGCATGAAAACATGACATTTGAACATAAGCCCAGCATGGTGAGGTGGTAGAGAGGTGAGTGGCCTGAGAAACAGGGGACGTGTGTTCAGGTCTCAGTCTTAATTCTAACATCACTTAACACCGGATCAGCAAATGGGCTTGCGGTATGATGCCAGTCACATTTACGGTTAAATATGAAGAGGCTGCCTGGAGTATTCTGTTGAGAAAGATTTGGAGGCCAGTAAGGAAGGTTTCTACAGTTGATGGTGTGGGAGAGGAAGGGAATGTGACAGCCTCCAGGCTTTCTATTTGTTCTTCCTGTGACTCTTTTACCTCACCTGTAAATTTGGGGACTTAGTCTTTAGTCTCCCGTAGTTCTAAAATGTTAATAATGAATGAGATACATTCCAAAAAGAAAAAAACGAAGGAGAGGTCAGGAGGGGAGCTGCTGCAGAGGACAGAGTATGTTCAGCAGGGAAAGATTGCCTTCAGTGGAGTATAGGGAAAGCTAAGTTTCAGAAAAGCTCCATCCAACCCTGGGTGAACAGGCTTCTGGGACCCAGGCTGAAATGGTCTAGTATTTCCAACTCCTCAGTTATTCAGTTGGAAAGTAGCTAGGATAAAGATGTAACACTTTCGCAGAGAATTTGCTGGAGGAGATTCTAGGAATATGACAGGCTTGAGAGCCCCCATTCCCATTTCCTACTGGAACAGAAAACAACTATAGGAGGAAGTTTGAGAGAACACCTCGCCTGCCGGTGGAGAGTTGAGAGACAGAAAAGGTGAGGGCTACTCCCTCCTCAAAGCCTACAGTGAAATGAGAGATTTTTTGTGGCTTCTTCGGGGTCCAGCAAGTGGAAGCCTCTGGGTCCTCTTGAAAAGGAGCCAGCCTATTTGCTGTGTGGTTCCCAATGAACTCCCCAGTCCTATTCTCTTTAAGTTGGAGAGCAACAGTTCTGAGTCCAGGGCCAGAAGCAGAGCATGAAGTCAAGTATGCTTGAGGAAGGGGACGGTCTACCCACCATCTTCAGTAAGACATCAAGCAGAGATCCCTTAACCAGAGGGCTTCCCGGTGTCATGGAGACAGAGTCCTGGAGATGATACATTTCAGTGCTCTTGATGGCAGGAGTCTGCAGAGAGAAAAAAGACCTGGAGAGCTGACCCAGAGCCCCTTGAAGATGGAGGTTTTCTTCTCCTCTCTGCTACCTGGACCCTCCTTGGCTCTGGAACCACTGGCAGAGCAGGCTGGACTCAGGCTGCTGGCTTCTGCCTGTCAAGGCAGGGAACCCTCCTCTCCTAGTTTACCAGGCTGACAAAAGCTTCTAGGTTACACTGTTCAATGCAGTAGCCACGGGCCACATGTGACTATTTAAATTAACCAAGATTACTTTAAATAACAATTTCAGTTCCTCAGTTGCAGTAACCACATATCAAGTGCACGATAGCCATTTGTGGCTACAGGTTACTGGATTGGGTAGCAGAGATTTAGAACACTTCGCTCCCCGCAGAACATTCTATCAGATGCTGCTCTAGAGTGTGTGTCTGGAGACCACTGTGAGCAGATGGATCCACAACAATAAAGAATAATAAAGAGTAAACCTAAAATCAACAAAAGGGGTTAAGGATGCATATTTACTTTCATGCAAGATGTGAATAGGTTAAATTCATTCATCAAAAGACAGAAAAGTTCAGATTTCATTTAAAAATAAGCTACTAATATATATCGCTTAAAGAAATTCATGCACCACAACATGGCCAAGAAAAGTCGAGAAGTTCTTGTATGTGAGTGGTACTTGTGTGGTACAGCCTTTATGGAGCTGTTTGTTATCTAATTTTACAAGGGCTATTGCTCAAGCTGTGAGTTGTTTTTTTTTAATAATTTTATTTATTTATTTTTGGCTGTGCTGGGTCTTAACTGCAGCGCAGGCTTTGCCCTAGTCCTGGTGCGCGTGCTTCTCACTGCAATGCTCTTTTTGTTGCAGAGCGCCGGCCCTACAGTGCTTGGACTTAGCTGTCCTCCAGCATGTGGGATCTTCCCGGACCAGTGATCAAACCGGTGTCGTCTGCATTAGCAGGCAGATTCTTTACTCCTGAGCCACCAGGGAAGCCCTCTAGCTGTGGCTTTAGAGGAGAATGAAAGTTAGGCTTGGGGTGTTCATGCAAAGTAAATTAATAAACTTGTGGACAGGAGACGTCACTATCTTTTTGTGATTCTCTCTGGGAACGTTATTCTGCTAGAGGTGGGGGGAGCAGGAGAGATGAAGGGAGAATCAGTCCCTTTAGGATTATTCTTGTCACAGAGGCAGGCTTCCAACCAGCTGGAAAGAACCCTGTGCTGGTTGACTGGTCAGCGTCCTCCTGGGAACACTTATTCCGCCTGCTCTTTTTTTTACAACCCACCAAGGAGCCTGTCCTGGCAGAGCCATTAACGTGCAGGGCCACCTTAGGAAACATCAGGTCCCTCCATCCATACTGGTTACCTCTGCCTCTGGGGGCTGGAAAAGGCAGTTGGCACCTATATACCCTGATTACTCTCATCAGATCCCTCCAGATTCAATAATAATAATGCTTCCATTTGCATTGCCAGCCAGTGTTCATGACTTAGGATAGTCCTTGCATATTTGGACATCCTTTCCTTCCTCCAGTGTTTCATAAGTTCTTGGGAGATTACAGTGTAAATAAGAATAGGAATTGAAAATGTTTGATGTCTATTTTGGGCATTATATAATATAAATCTTGCTGAGTCAAGCTAAGAGACTAGAGTAAACCTAATGTGCATAAGAATATTATCTTAGAATGCATATGTAGAGGAAAAACAAACACTTGATATTGGAAACAAAGGTTGCTTATTTTTTGTCAGCCATTTCCTTCTACACGATTCTGTGATAGCACATAACGGCACAATACATGGCATTAAATTAATGTCATTCTGGAAAATGGTATCCACAAACTTACATTCTAATAGAAATATAATTCAAAGTCACAGTGCAAGCTAAAATGATAAAACCTGAGCTAAAAGCTGAAATGAAGTGTACCCAGTTAGAACAATATAAGCAAAGAGGGTTATTTTAGTTTTCTTTTTTTTTTTTTTGTACTGCTTGAAGATGTGAGTAGAATGCAAACTGAGAACCTAAAATGACCTAGGTGCTCTATGCTAACTTTTTCTTTTTCTCTTCTAGTCCAGGAATTATGGATTGCAGCCCAGAGTCCCAGTCGATCAGAGAGATGACAGATCTTTATACTAAACATAGGCAGAGAGTAAGTGAGAACTAGTTTTCTGTTCATCTAACAACTGAACTTTTTTTTCTAAGCTTGCCAGTCTTAGAAGGGGGATCAAGAGAATGTGTGCACTGAAGGTTATTGTAAAAAAGTCATTGTGTGACTTTTTAATGGGTTGTGTTTGTCCTCCCGTACCATGTGCTTGGGGGAGTGTTCCCTAGCCTGGATCATCCTGCACTCCGTTTACAAGATGTAAGCAAATGAGAGGTCCTCCAGCAAAAAGTCACAACCATGGATAGGCAGATGCTGCCCTGGCATTTGAATTGGAAGTAGTGGAAGAATAACTTCTGGGGATTGAAGGCATTTTATGATACTTTGTGATGTTACCTCCTTTTTTCAGAAAGACACAAGTGATAGAATGTGTGACCATCCTTATAAATTTTTATTATGTGTGATGTTAGACAAACATTTGGACATTTGGGGCTTGTCTTGTTGATGTGTTGTGTTGAATTGCTAAGTTGTGTCCAGCTCCAGCTCTTTGCAAACCCATGGACTGCAGCACACCAGGCTTTCCTGTCCTTTATCTCCCAGAGTTTGCTCAAACTGATGTTCATTGAGTCAGTGATGCCATCCAACCATCTCATCCTCTGTCATCCCCCTTTTCCTCCTGCCCTCAATCCTTCCCAGCATCAGAGTCTTTTCCACCAAGTCGGCCCTTCGCATCAGGTGACCAAAGTAGTGTAGCTTCAGCTTCAGCATCAGTCCTACCAGTGAATATTCAGGGTTGATTTCCTTTAGGATTGCGTGGTTTGATCTGCTTTCTGTCCAAGGGACTCTCAAGAGTATTCTCCAGCATCACGATTTGAAAGCATCATGCATTATAATTCCTGGGGAACTGAAGAACCTAGTATTAGATAGATGTACATTTTCACTCTTATACTATCCTTAGATAAAAATACTTTAGGCTTGTTATCATCTGGCAGATGCAGAGAACACAGTCATGGAGGATCCCAAATGCTGACTAATAATTTATGTTCCATTAGAACTTAGTAATTCAGGACATTTTGTGCCCTTTGCAATCACCTGCCATCTCTTCTTACTGTAATCCATGGAAGTTGCTCTTCTGGGAGAGCTTGTCTAACCCCTTTCTACCCTTTTTATTATCTTTTCTCCTGAATCATAGAATTGGCTGTAAAATAACATATTACCATTAGGTGTCGCTCTCTAACATGTAATGTACTTGGTGAAGCCGGAGAAATTTCAATTTTTTAAAAAAAACACTCAATTGATATTTTAGGACATTTAATCTGTAGATTTTTAAAATATTTCCCTTGCAAATAAGAAATTCTTTCAGATAGAATAATTGGGAAATATAATTTAAATAAAATTTCAAAATTTATTTTCTGGAGGGATTGCAAAAAGATATTTGAACATTTTTTTTTTTTATATTTGAACATTTTAAGCTGGCACTCACTCAAAGTTTCTCCTGACTTATTTCAAACCTACATTTCCAAAATTACATCTTATTCTATCTACCTTTAGTTACCCTACCCCTCAAATTGTGCTACTTGCCTTTTTTTTTTTTTTTTTAAATACTCATATACATTTCCATGCTACTCTGTTTCCTAGGAGCATCCTTCCATCATCTCTTAATGTCATCTGTACTTACTCTTATAGATAAACTCACATACTAAGTCCTCTATGAAATGTTCTCTAATCTCAGATGAAAGCATTTATGCCTACTTCTGTATCTCTGTGACATTTTACTGTGTTTCTTGTGCAGTGTTTTATAAACACTAGCTCAAATGATAATTATTCACATACTGTCGTGAAAGCAAGGACTATGATATAATCCCCACAAGTCTAGAACAGTGCTTAACATAAAAGTTAGACAAGGTAGTGATGTTAGTTAAGTGAATGAACTGATACTTTAAAAATACAGAAGCAGAAAGATTTTAGTCTAGTTGACTTTTGAAGCGTTGCCGATTCACTGAGTACTGGAACCTGGCCAGATAATAATCATTAAAGAGTAACAGTAAATGGCAGTATATCAATGGATGAAGAAATGCGTCCTACACAGTGCTGTAGGGAGCCAATCAGTGCGATTGGTTTATTGGCCATGATAATTGATGACATGAGAAAGTAAACAGCTCATCAATCCCTGAGAGTCTCTATTTAGAATGTCTGCTTTTTAGTCATGCACTTGTGCATAAGTAAGAAGTATAGTAAGAAATACAAAATATTCTGTCTATATTAATTTCAGAAAATTTGTTTCCTTCATCTACTATATTCATGATGAAACTTAGAGACGGGGGATGCTTGGAGGAGAGGATGGAAACTCTATCAAGTTGAAGACTTAAGGGAAGTCTCAAACAGAAGTTTGAGCTCACCGCTTAGCAACTCACCCAAGAGGGAGAGGTGAACAACTGAACTCATCCACAACAGTTTTTTTCTAGCACTGTTGGCCTTTGTGATCGTTATTGGTGACCTTATTCACCACACAAAGGATTACTCAGTCACAGCCGAAAGGTTGGTATACTGTCCCGCTAAGCAGAGATTCTGTGAGGCCTGACAGTCTCAAATGTTCAGGACACCCACGCTCACTGGGACTTGGCCCCTAACTTCTGGTGCAGTGTTGAGTGAACTGGCCATTATTTATTTTAATTTCAAAAGTTACAAGAAACAGCCTATAGAAATAGAAAGAGCTGTACATTTTGTTAGATAAAATTACCCAGGACAGATGAAAATATAATGAATCATGCATACTTTTGATATTATTTTTATCTTCTTTTATACTCCTTCAACTTAAACAGGTTCCTAAAAAGTGACCTAAAAACCCCAGACTTATACAGAGGTTTCTAATGTTTCATGATGACCAACTAGACATGGAGATATGGGTTTGATCCCCAGACCGGGAAGATCCCACATGCCATAGCGCAACTAAACCTGTGAGCCACAGCTTCTGAGCTGGTGCCCTAGTGCCTGCGAGCTGCAACTACCGAGCCCCAGTGCTGCAGCTACTGAAGCCTGTGCGCCCCAGAGTCCGTGCTCTGCAACAAGAGAAGCCAGTGCAATGAGCAGCCCGTGCACCACGACTAGAGAGCAGTCTGTGCTTCCGGAAAGAACCAGCACAGCCCAAAATAAATAAATACATAAAACTCTTGGGGGAGAGGAAAGGGATACATTCTCAATTGCTTTTGGAGCAAACTGGGTGTGTAAAAAAAGTATGTATGAAAGGTCATCATAGTAAAAGAAGGAAATTTAAAATATACCTGCTTTGAGTTATTAAAGGCAAAGAGAAGGGTATCTGTGAAAAAGTATTTGAAGGGGGAGTGGATAAAGACTAAAAAAGAGCTGCCAGTGTTAAGAAAAGAATCCACAAAAATTAAAACTCCCCTGCAGAATTAAAATCTACTTTGGGGATAGTTAATGTAGAATCTAGTTTATAATGCAGAAGAAAATGAGAATGATAGATTTGGGGAATGGAACATGAAGGTATGAATAATTGGCACCCTTGAAGATGAGACTAAATGAATAGAAAGTATAAATAAGTGTATAATCAAAGATATGTAAAGAAAAGTTTCTTGATCTGAAAAAAATACCTGACACTATGGATTGAGGAAAATGTTTCAAGGCAAATAAAAAAAATCAGGTATATGCTGGTGAAAATGTGACTTCCCAGTAGAAAAACAAAGTTATCAGTCTAGAAAAATGAAAGGTACTTCTAAGGATAAGAAAATAAAATAGATTACCCTATATATGACTCAATTTTTTAAAAAAATTTTTATTTTTTGGCTGTTTGACCAGGGATCAGACCCATGCCCTCGGCAGTAAAAGCAAGGAGTCCTAACCACTGGACCCCAAGGGGGTCCCCCAAATGAACTTAATGACAAAAGAGAAATAGACGCTTAGACATAGAAAACATACTTATGGTCACCAAAGGGGGAAAGGGGTGGTGTTAGTGTTAGCTGCTCGGTCATGTACAACTCTTTGCGACCGCATGGACTGTAGCCTGCCAGGAGCCTCTGTCCATGGAATTCTCCAGGCACGAACACTGGAGTGGGTTGCCATTCCCTTCTCCAGGGGGTCTTCCTGACGCAGGAATCTAACCTGGGTCTCTCACATTGCAGGCAGATTCTGTACTGTCTGAGCCACCGGGGAAGCCCAAAGGGGTGGAGAGGGATGAATGAGTTTGGGATTAGTAGATATAAACTACTATATATAGAATATTAGATAAACCACAGGATCCTACTGTACAGCACAGAGAACTGTATTCAGTATCCTATAATAAACCATAATGGAAAATAATAGGAAAAATATGTGTATGTATAACTGAATCACTTTGCTATATACCAGAAACTAGCACAGCATTGTAAATCAACTATACGTCAATTGAAAAAAATTAGATTGTCCTAAAGGACTATGATGAGAGCACTGATGTCAGATATATGTATAGAGTGAAGCCCAAGTAATTATTTTAAATTATTACCCAAATGAAATATAAGAGTAATAATTTAAAGTGAATACAGAATGAAAAACAATTTGATAATATTTTAGGCACTTAATCTTGGGCAGTCCTGGCAAGAATTGGGAAATAAAGGAATGTTAAACTAAAACTTATGCTACTCTTGGATCTTGTAATTAGAAAAAATAGAAATTCAAATAGGGTTTTGTAAAAAGTTCTTGTTACTTAAAAACTAGCTATACATCGTCTAAATCATTTAGTAAAATGAATATATAGATATGATTGAACTCATTAGCTTTATGCATATATGTATGAATTCAGCAAAATGCTAACAGAGGTTACTTCTAGTTACAGAGACTATGGATAACTTTTATATCCTTCCTTATGTTTTTGTATTTTTATAAAACAGTGAAATGATATTAAAGTTATAAGTCAGTCAAAGTAAAAGCAAGCAGTGTTTTTTGTTTGTAAAGGAAAAGAAGTAGACTTAAGCTACCGTTTAAATATTTAGCAAGGTTTGTTTTCTTATTGCATCTTTGAATAATTACAGATATCAGATAGGAACAAGACAGGAAAATCTTCAAACCCATTGCAAGGTTCTAATGATATTGACAGTAGTTTAAGTTTGTCTCTTCTTTTGAAGCAGTAACATCTTTTAGGGCCATTAGAGCTGCCTTCTGTAATTTTAAAGGATGTGTCATTCTCTACCTCTATAAAGCCAGGCCCATTATCTTAAGTAGAGTATCATTAGTAATCAGTCTCCCAACTCTGCACCAGATTGCAAAGGCGATATGTAAAAGATAAATTCAGGTACAGATAAATTGTAAATAGCTGGAGGTTTAATTCCAAACTTATATTTACTTTCCTTGGGAGCTGAGCTGTATCACAATATGCCACAAAAATGTTTTTCTTATCCTACAGTCAGACTTAAGTGGTTGAGGTAAACTTTAACTAGCATGCTAAGAACCACAACCCCTAAAACATAGCCCAGAGTCCTAACTGATGTCTGTCTCCTAAACTCATGTACACAGTGGGTAAAAAGGAAAGAAAAGACACCCAAGTTAGACTACAAAAGTCAGAGAGGAGAACGATTTGATCTAAGGCCTTCAGAAGTGCTGATTCAAGGCATCCTTAGGAGATGGTCCCATTGCAAGGTAGCCCCAGGTTCATTTTTTTGCAACAGGTGTGAGAAAAATCAAAAGCAAAAAAGCGGGGGAAAAAAAAAAATCCAAACAGCCTCTTCATTCTGTAGAAACCTAAGTTCTAACTTTCCTCTCATTTTACCCAAAGTTCTCTTCTGACTCGATATGGCTTTGGACTTGACCCATTCTATAAATATCCTGCCCTCTGAAGGATAACAAAATAACTAAAGAACCCAGGTAAACTGGTTCACTGAGTGAATGAACAAATCACCCAGAGAGGACAACTTGGTTCTAATGCCAGCCTGAAATTTGGCAGTGTAGAAGGGAGTCTAGACGTGAGCACTTTGCTTATTTCAAGCTAAACATGACATGGTTTATCTTTTCTAGTCAAACAGTTCAGTTTTCACACGTTTCTGCTTACTTTAAGAACAGTCTCCATCCTCACACCCTCCTCCCAATGGCCGCACACAGCTCTGTGGGCTAACTGTCCCTTATTTGAAAAAAGATCTAAATCTGTACTCGGAAAGTCTCCCCAGATTTCAATAGGGTGCATAAAAAAGGATATGTTGAGGTATGGTAGAAATTCTTGAACTCTTAGAAAATAAATGATCCCAGAGTTGGACTATGACAAAGGGATTTGGGTGCTTTCTCTGTGCAGGGCTGGGCTTGACTTTTTATTGACTAAAATATTTTATAAGTCTGTAGTGGCTGAAATTAATATGCAGATTTTTGTCTGGTAGAGATGGAAATAATTTCTGTTTCATGGAACAGGCACCCCTCAAGGGATACAGTTTATGACTCTGTAAGACATAAAGCAGTTTTGTATCTCACTCAGCAATTTTATCTTTACATTTCTTTTTGTCTCTCTTTCTGCCTACCTTTCTGAATCCTCACCAAATTGCTGTCTCTCTCTCCTCTTTCAAAGAGTTTACTGTTTCTCTTATTTTTAGTGAGTTAAAAAATCATTGGCAAGTGCTCCTATTGCATGAGAATTGTGGTTTTACCTTTTTGAAAATGATCCTCCATTGAAATGCCCAAGTGCACTCAGCTGAAAGGGCTGCTTCTTTGAAGTCACCTCTGGAGATGCGTATGCTCAAGCATTCTTTTCTTGCCCCCTGGAGTAAATGTCAAGCAGCAATACAAGTTTAGCTTCTGCAGATGCTCTGCTTCTTTAGATTTCTCTCTTTCTTGATTTTGTGTTTTTGCTTTTTCTGGTTCCTGCATGGTCAGTCTGTCAGTTTAGTTGCTCAGTCGTGACCAACTCTTTGCAACCCCATGAACTGCAGCACGCCAGGCGTCCCTGTCCATCACCAACTCCGGGAGTTTACTCAAACTCATGTCCATTGAGTTGGTGATGCCATCCAACCATCTCATCCTCTGTTGTCCGCTTCTCCTCCTGCTTTCAGCATCAGGATCTTTTCAAATGAGTCAGTTCTTTGCATCAGGTGGCCAAAGTATTGGAGTTTCAGCTTCAGCATCAGTCCTTCCAATGAATATTCAGGAATGATTTCCTTTAGGATGGACTGGTTGGATCTCCTTGCAGTCCAAGAGACTCTCAAGAGTCTTCTCCAATACCACAGTTCAAAAGCATCAATTCTTCATGGTCAGTAAAGTCTTTCCCCATTGGTGGCAGCGATGGTTGGGAATTTAAGGTTTTATGGCCTGACCATTGGTGATCTCTGTCAATTGGATGATGGAGATCTAGTCTCTGAAGAGTCAGGGTTTGATCTATTGGGATCTTTTCCTGTTTTCCTACTTGTGAGCTCAAATCAGTTGAAAAATATTTGGTGACCACTGGGAAGAGTATTGAATGACTCTTGAAATCTAGACTGATGAACTTTTGACTTTCTGGGTTTACTTTTGACCTGCAGTTGAAGTTGTGCAACTGGGTTAAAAGCTGTGTGTTTGTAATTCAAAAAAACCTTTACCTCTTGTGTGTGAATGTGAAATATTTTCTTACTTCTGGAGGGTATTAATGTATTAGATTACAGTGTATGATAAATTTAAGGAACTCTTTTCTGATTGGTTTTTAGAGATGAACAAATGCTTATATAAATTAAATATTCCTAGAATTCATAGAAAAATAAATAACTAATCTTTTACTACTTTAAATGCACTAGGCATATGAGGGAAAAAAATCTCTCTTACAGAAACTGCAAGCTTAGAAGCATATTAAGAATCCAAGTTTAAAAAAAAAAAGAATCCAAGTTTACATAATAAAAGTGAATCTTTGGATAAATTATACTGATTTAATAAATGTTTATTTATCAGTGTTCATTGTAATACAGTGTATTTTTTAAAACATGATTTGGATATGTCTTCTCATGAGGAGACTAGTTTAATATAAACTTCCTAAACCCATTACTCTGGATTATTAACCAAATAAATTACTATTGTTGATACATAGTGTTTAAGATTATAAAATTGTAAATTTGTTTTCACAATTCTGACAAACACTTTTACAGGTGTAATTATATTTGCAATGTGTCAGTTTGAACATCATTTCCAAGATTGGTAGGTAACTTAAAATCTTGGAATTTAAAAGACTGTTATTTAGAAGAAAATAGACACACAGATAATTTATAAGTACTTCTGAGACTAAAACATGGATTACTAAGCATAATTTCAAGTTCATATACTTTTACACCTGACTTCTATACACTGTAGTATTGCTATATCTTTGGGATATTCATGTTAATGAATGTTCTATTTTTGTCATTTATGACAGTGTAAAGGAAGTGTGTATGTGGAAAAAGTGTTGTTATTAGTATTCATGAGTTTTGTTAGACTGATAAAATTCTAAAGTATGATACATTTCTCAATTTTCTATCTTCCAGTTTGCTCTGTAGAAGTAGAAGTTAGAAGTTATTTTAGTTAAAAGTGACAATTAATATGGATGCTTGAAAGTATAGTAGGAGCCACAATGTGAGAAAAATGAAACTGCATATATACTTTTGTTTTTTCAAGAAAAGAGGAGAGTGATTTAAAAGAGCACAGTGAAGGACAAAAATCTGAGTATGTAGAGCAAGTTATTGAGAATTTGAGGAAAGTGATTTTATTTGCCTTGAATTATAATAGATTAGTCTGAAAAGAAGCTATGACTTATTAAAATTTTGGCAAATTTGTTCAATTTTGAAGAATTGGTCATGGGATAATTGAAGGAATGAAAAGGAGCTTGTGAATCTTTTACTTTCAAATATATTAATGAGAAATTAGAATTTAGCTTTCTCTCTATTAAAATAATAAATTAATCTTAACAAAGGATTGAAAAATGTTTTTGTGTATCCTCTGTAAAATCTATTCAAATAATAGAGGCTCTGTATCTCGTCAGAATATTTTTTCTGTTATGTATTGACTTTTTTTTTTTTTTAGTAATGTCCTTAATTATTTTTTAGAAAGCAAAAATAATGAACAAAGATCCTTCACTTGTGAAAGAATCAAAACTCCTTATAATCATGTCATTCTGTTTGTTGTTTAGTCTCTCAGTCTGATCTTTTGTGATTCCATGGACTGTAGCCTGCCAGAATCCTTCATCCATGAGATTCTCCAGGCAAGAATACTGGAGTGGGTTGCCATTTCCTCCTCTAGCGGATCTTCCTGACATGGGATGGAACCCGTGTCTCCTGCAGGATTCTTTACTGCTGAGCCACCAAGGAAGCCCAATACACCCTACCTGATGTTATTTTAAAATACCTTATTGACACTTTGATTAAATAGATAGCCAGGTACTAGTTCTCAGTATCCATAATGTTATCTTAATTAAGTCTTCAGATCTCTTCTAATAACTCTTTTGACTTAGACCCTAAAATTAGAAAAACAAAATCAGTATGTCTTTTACATCTAAAACTATATTTGAGAGTTAACAGAGGGCCCTGAAGATAAAAAAAGATTTATTATTTTACCTTATATTTATACCTTACCTTTGTACCTCTAAGAATGCTAGAAATAATTATGAGTGTTTAGTATGTTCCATATTTCATAATTAATTTGACATGACTGTAAGAATTATATGGAGTGATTGTTAAATCAGAAGACCTGCTGACTCTTCCCTTGTTAAGTTTGTATAGGTAAAATGTTATTAAGATAAATGTTTCAGAAATTGTACGTTTTGTGAGAAAGCCCTTGAGATTTATTGGTGCTCTCATTATTTCTATTTGCAGGAAAAACAATGATCCTCATGAAACACCCTTATGAAATAGTTATGTACTCTACTTCATTAGAGAATATTATTTTCCTTCATTCTGATACTATTAGTCACTGCATTGTTGACCAGTCATTCAGTTTCGTTATTGAACAAGTTTCAGCTCCACTTGGATGTTTGCTGAAAGGGCTTTCCTATATATTACAGACTAGTATAAGGCATCTTCAACAAAAAAGGACAGTTGTAGAGTCTCAGGGGTGATAGACTATCACATACTGTGTTGACACTTTAAAGAACAGATACTTGGATATATACTTCTAAGCTCTCAATGCTTAGGGGCCTTACAGATTTTACCAGTGGGCTGTTAGGAATTCCAGGACTTTTTCCAGGCTTGAAGCAGATATATATGATGAAAGAAGACTATTTGGCCTTGGATCCAGTGTGGGACTAGACAAGCTGATAAGGAAATTAAATTGTGGTTATTTGTTTGAAATATAGTTGGCATTTTTAATGTTTCATTATTTTATATATATATATATGTATACACATACATATATATATATATCTCATTGACCCTTCAGAATTCAGAAATGCTTCTATTTAGTGTTCTCTCTTTAATAACAATAATATTATTTACAGAGCTTCAGTAAACATCTATTCTCCTTTTCACCAGAATACAACTGGACAAATTGTGCAACTGAATCTATATCTGTAGTGTCATATCTGAGAATGAATCTCATTTAATCAGGTATGATATGCCCACTATTAATAAATAAGTTTTGAGTTTTGTATAAGGAGCTTCAGTTATCCCTCGTGTATTCCTTCTCAGAAGACCACTTGGTAAAAGACTCCAATTAAACAAGAAATGAACCATATCAGAAAGTAAGATAAGGGAGGATGAAGAGAGAAAGCAGGGAGAATCAATTTAAATTATTCATTAAATAGAAAATTATAAGTTGCCTGGAAGTGTATAATGTTAGGAGCTGAATCTAAACTCTTGAAATGGAAGGAATCTACTACAAGAAAAGTCAACTAATCGTCTAGAATTAAAAAAAGCATAAAAATGTAGCAAACTATCTCAGCAAAAGCAAGATTTGGGCTGGAGAGGGTAGAATAAAAGTATTCCCAATGTCTCATGGGGCAGGAGGAGGGAACATGAAGTAATCTAATAAAAGTATCATTTTATTCAGAAGGAGTATATTTATGAGGGAAAACACTCAGTATTTTAATTATCAGCAGAGACAGACGTGCATCTAATTATGAGAGCAGGTAGGTAAATGGAAGGTGCCTCAAATTAATAAAGGAAAAAGTGGAATAAATAGTGACTTGATTTTATCAAAAAAATGGGAAAAGGTGGCACCTTTAATGAAAAATTAATAATCTTTTATTTTATTTATATCATAATTTTATGCCTCTTCTTACAGAAGTTTTTTAAATCACTTTCACTGTTTATGTGCCCATAAAACATGATAGGGATGATAATATTCCTAAATCTTTCCATGTTAACAATATATCTAGCCTAATGCATTTTAGGCTAATGAATAATGCAGTATTCTGGACTGAAGTAAGTATGGTAACGGTGGTTCAGTTGCTCAGTAGTGTCTGACTTTTTACGACTATAGACTGCCAGCCGCCTCTGCCCATGGGATTCTTCAGGCAAGAATACTGGAGTGGGTTGCCATTTCCTTCTCCATGGGATCTTCCCAACCCAGGGATTGAACCTGCATCTCTTGCATCTCCTGCACTGGCAGGCAGATTCTTTACCACTAGTGCCACCTGGAAAGCCTGAAGTAAGTTTGCTGCTGCTGTTGCTGCTAAGTCACTTCAGTCGTGTCCGACTCTGTTCTACCCCATAGACGGCAGCCCACCGGGCTCCGCCGTCCCTGGGATTCTCCAGGCAAGAGTACTGGAGTGGGTTGCCATTGTTTACAGGATCCCTATTTAAGGGCAGGCTGGGCTTCCCAGGTGGCCTAGTTGGTAAAGAACCCACCTACCAATTCAGGAGACATGAGACGTGGGTTTGATCTCTGGGTTGGTAAGATCCCCTGGAAGAGGAAATTGCAACCCACTCCAGTATTCTTGCCTGGAGAATCCTATGGACAGAGGAGCCTGGTGGGCTGTAGTCCATAGGGTCATAAAGAGTTGGACACAACTAAAGAGACTTAACACACCCACTTACAAAGTTGATACATTGTTGCCTCTTTCATGCCTATTAAGAAATTTTAAAATTGAAAGTTCACAAGCAGTGGAGATTTTGTAACTAATGACAATAATATTCTGCATCCCTTATTTTTGCCCTTTAATTGAATATATTTTAAAAATTATGTCCATCTTGATGATAGCATACTTGACACAATCTGAAAGGTAACAGGCACTTTATTTTTGGATTGAACGATTGATGGACTGAACCAATGAATAAAATAATTCATTCACACTAAAATATTAGAGACAACGTGTTAGTGGGACTCTATGTTGAGAAATCTGTATTTTAAAGGAGGTTAGTATGTATCACAAAGAAGAGAAAGGGCTGTGGTAGATATTTTGCAACATTTCTGTGGAAAGACTACCTGTGAATTTTCTGATTACACCAGTCTGGCAAATGCTTAACCTTCTCGCACCGATATTCTTCCTACATTTTGGAGGTCCAGAATACTTCTCAGGCTTCTGTGGGTGTCTTCAAAATATTTATCAACTCTGTATATCCCCATGATGTGGACATAAAAAATCAATGGCCCCTTCCTAATCTTGACAGGAAAATCACTAGTTTGCATGTAGAGAAGCCTCCAGGTTCATGGACCGTTGGTTCTGGCAGTCAAAATCTGGTGTAACCATGGAGAACATTATTATTTGGCTGTGTTCATCAAAGTAACTTTCCTATTTGGCAAACTTTGTTAGGATGATTTTTAAGATTCTAGGAAATTCTTGCCCAGAAAGAGAAAGTTGCAAGTTGCTTTATTTTTTTCAGAAACATTCCCCAAACCCACAGAACTGAACACTAGACTACTCAGTATACCCTCATCAGAATAAATATTCCTTTTCAAGATGATGTGTGTGAGAAAGTGTTAGTCGCTCAGTCGTGTCCGACTCTTTGCGACCCCATGGACTATAGCCCGCCAGGCTCCTCTGTCCATGGGATTTCCCAGGCAAGAATACTGGAGTGGGTGGCCATTCCTTCTGCGGGGGATCTTCTTGACCCAGGGATTGAACCCAGGTCTCCCGCATTACAGGCAGATTATTTACTGTCTGAGCCACGTTTTTTTCTTCAAGGTCCACTTTGAAATCCTTGCCTTGCTGTGTTCACCGGTCCCGAACTATTATGTCAAAAACTTGACCTGTCCTAATCAAATGTCCCCTCTTCTGCCTTTATAAAGGAAAAAAATACCTGCCTAAACCAGACCCTAAAAACCTTTTAAATAGCCCTCTTCCCTCTGAAATGCTACCAAGAATCTTTCAGGGAAGTGCTCTCCTGTACCTTGCAAGTGTGCTCAGTCGTGTCCAACTCTTTGCCATCCCGTGGACTGTAGCCCGCCAGGCTCCTCTGTCCATGGGATTTCCCAGGCCACAATACTGGAGTGAGCTGCCATTTCCTACTCCAGGGGATCTTTCTGACCCAAGGATCAAACCCACATCTCCTGTGTCTCCTGCACTGGCAGGTGGATTCTTTACCACTGAGGCATCTGGGAAGCCCCTCCCATACCTTAATAAGCAATAAACTCAGCTTTGCTCTTTGACAGGATATTTTGGTGACATTTTTTAGGAAATCAGAATTTGAAAATCTAGAAGGAGGAAATTGTGGAGTCTGATTGACTTATTCAAGTTATTTAAATAGATGGGTTTACTTTCTGAAAGGAAATCTTAAATTGCTTTTTTATGTGATGCTGGTGTGCTGGAACTGACTTATGTTGACTCGCGCTGGCTCTCAGAACTGATTTTCCAGTAATCAAGTATTTGCAAGTTGTTAAAACTTTGGTAGCTTTAACTTGCCTTGGTAGGAATATTTTTATCATAGAAATTACATCCTGTTACAAATACTACAAATCAGGGCTTTTTTATTCGGAGAGCTGTTACACTTGCACATCACTAGTTTATTGCTGGGTTAATTTCATGTGCCTCAGGGAATCCTTTGCTCATATTGGGAAATAGGGATGAAAAACATCCCCTCTTTTGAGAGACTGAAAGCTTTAAAGCTCTATTATTATGAGAGAAGTATTTATGTTTTTCCATTATAAAAACATTGTTATAGAGAATACTACACACACCAATAGGAGAATTTATTGTCTCACATCCCTGGTAGATATTTTCCTAAGTTCATTACTTCTATCCTACTATTGATAATATTATAAATGGGTGCACTGAGTGTATAAAAAGCTCAACAGTTAGGAGTTTCAAGTTATTTAATATCTTGTGGAAAATAAGCTTTGAGGGATCAAATACATAAGGGTTTGTGACATGTGTAAGTTGCTCAGTCATGTCCAACTCTTTGCAACCCCAGGGGCTATAGCCTGCCAGGCTCCTCTGTCCGTGGAGTTCTCCAGGCAAGAATACCAGAGTGGATAGCCTTTTCCTTTTCTAGGGCATCTTCCTAACCCAGGGATTGAACCTGGGTCTCCTGCATTGTAGCCAGATTCTTTACCGTCGGAGCCACCAGGGAAGCCTATCTAAGGGTACAAGGGTATACGCAGGTGGAAAAGTAATGCTCAGTCCTGTTCCAAGGGGCTGACTTTCTTCACTGTCCCAGATCTACACGTTTTCAGCCCAGCTTCCCAAGTCAGTCCCTCTGCTCCTGATTCCTGGAATATACAGCTGCTCTGGATTCCTCAGCAAGGCCAGGAAGATCTGTCAGTTGAAGCAGGTTGGAATTAAAAAAAAAAACCAGACAGTTATACTAATAACATTAGTTATTGTTGGTCAAAAATTTGTTTGGGTTTTTCCATAAGATGCCATGAAAAAACTTGAACGGAATTTTCAGCCAACCCAGTAGAAAAGCAACAACAAAGTAAATAAATGAAATATGAAAGCATGGTCATATGTGGTGCACATAATTAAAATCTATCAAGTGTGAAATAGATTGCCAGTCCAGGTTGGATGCATGAGACAAGTGCTCAGGGCTCTGGTACACTGGGATGACCCAGAGGGATGGGATGGGGAGGGAGTTGGGGTTCAGGGTGGGGAACACATGTAAACTCATGGCTGATTCATGTCAATGTATGGCAAAAACCACTGCAATATTGTAAAGTAATTAGCCTCCAACTAATAAAAATAAATGGAAAAAAAAATCAACTTTTGCTTTTGTTCTCTGTCACGTTTCCCTTCCCCTCTTTCTTTACATTTGTTCTCTGATTTGAGAAAAGGGCTGGAGTGAAAATTGGTGCAATTCTCCCTCCCTGGTGAATGCTGGATAGTAAATGAGTAGATGTGTGAACTTACTTATATTTTACTATTCCATGTATTTTGTGTATTTCCTGGACTACATGGATGTTTCTCTGGGAACACACTGACTGAAGGAATAGGTGACTGTGACAGCCAGGAGAACCATGTAACTCTTGTCTTTGGTCTTATTTTCTTTTTGTGGTAAGGTATTGAATTATTGGAATGAGATCAGCTCTAAACCCTGGGGGAATTTGATTGATAAAGGACTTAAAATTCAAACATAGTTATGGTGCCTATAACTCTCCTCAAGTTGGCAGCAGAATAAAGCAACTTCTCTCTCACTGTGTGAGTTAAAAAATATTAAACAGCAATCTCAGAGATCCCTGGGTAGGTGCTCATTTGTGGTACTTTTCTTCACCTGGACCTTTGGCTTTCTAATAAAGGGAGCCAGAGAGCTGAGAAAACAGAAGACTTGGTGCTTATTTGTAGAAGCCTGTAAAATCATAGAACATGAAGGAACCTTTGGATAAGCAACACTGTGCCCCAGGACTTAGAGAAAAGGAATAGGAGTAAAATTACATGCTTAATATCACATTGTTAGTGGTAGAGTTAGAAGCAGGTAGAGCAAATGAGTGGATTCCAAACTTGTGGTTTTTGGGAGTAATAGCTGATGTGATGTTGGGCTTGTACATACGTGCGCACACATACACACACAAACACACATATACATTTTTAAAGTTTTACATTTGCCTCTCTTCATATTTCTCTGCCTCACTTCCCCTCTTTTTCCTGTTTCTTCCATTGTCTTTTAAAATATATGCAAGTCTCACAAAGAAAAGGAAAAATCTTTAGAAATGAACAAAATAACTTCAGATTTTTTTCCTTTATTGTTCAAGGGTCATTTGTGAGCAATTAAAAAACCCTTGTTAAAGTCCAGCCTGAATTTCCATGTATAGAAATCCAGCTAAGCCACAAAGGTAATGGAAGAGTGGGATTTATTTTTTCAACAAATTTTCAAAACTGTCTTCCAACAGGTGATACCCATCGTATATGAACTTCTCAGGCAGTCAGGAGAGACATAGCCTGCTGAGTTAATTTACTGCTCGCCAATCTGTGGTCTTAAAAAGCATTTAGCCATATTTTTCCTGTGGGCAAACTCTGCATGAAAAACTTCTTTTGGAATTAGCCACATTACCTCTTTCTGGTCACTGGAGTATCATTCAGTAAATTGCTTCTTTAGTGTTCCTTAGTGGCTGGAAAGAATTAATGAAGTTACTAGGTAATTTTTGCACTGTGAGAATCTGGCTATAATTTGTTTAAAAGAAGACACTCCATATTGCAAGCATCTCTGTACAGTATTTCTGTTTTTATCTTTGTTCATCCAGCAAACATTTGTTGAATACCTACTCTAAGTAGGCTCTTTATTGGGCACTAGGGTTGGGGGGGGGGCAAGATAAGAAAAGCAGCCCCTGACACCAAAAAATAAGGCTAGTGAGAGAAAGTTGTTGTTTAGTTGCTAAGTTGTGTCTGACTCTTTTGCAACCCCAGGGACTGTAGTCTGCCAGGCTCCTCTGTCCATGAGATTTCCTAGGCAAGAATACTGGAGTGGGTTGCCATTTCCTTCTCAACGGGATCTTCCTGACCCAGGGATTCCTGTGTTGGCAAGTGGATTCTTTACCCCTGAGCCGCCAGGGAAGTCCAGTGAGAGAATAGCCAGTAAACAAATAGTACTAAACAAATGTAGTGTGATATAGCTGCATTAAGAGATGTGCGCAGGGATAGATTGGGCTGTTGCGGTGGTGGTGGTGGTTGTAAGTGGCAAAGGAAACAATATGGTGGTGTGGCAGTTGTGGGTGGTGATGTTGAGGAATGTAGTGGGGATCACAAAGAGCTTCTTGAAGATGGTAATTGCTGAGTTGAGATCTGAAGGATGAATAGAAATTAGGCAAATGGAGGAGAAGCGTGTTCCCTTATTGCTGCCCCTAAGTGCCTCAAATATATATGCAATGCATTTTAATTAAAAATCCCAATCTAGCTAACATGAGTACAGTTCTGAGAGGTTCTTCAAATTCTCATCTTAAAATTCGCATTGGCCTTCCTGACATGCGGTATACATCTCATGCGTGCATCGTCACAACTCCCCACACATTTGTAACCTATTCCATCGGAGAATGTATGACATGCCACGGTTTTTGGCCCCTCGTCAGTATTTGATTCAAAGCAATACCTTCTCCATCGCCTTTGCTCTAGCAAGAAGTATGCCATGCATCATCAGACCGCCTGGTAACACTGACACTTTTATGTATCCCTGAGAAATAATTTCTGTAGCTGAAAGGCCAAAAAGTTTATAGAGCAGGATTTTGGAGAAATAAGCAAAATGAACACAACCTGTTAAATTCTCTGAGTGTTGATACACTTTACAAAAAATGACATTCGGGGGACAAAGGTCACTGAGGTGAGAAAAATGATTCATGAGGCCGTCACATCAATTTCATCTATGTGCTATAATTTTTAATCTGCTCCAGGTCAGTAAGGGTTTAGAATGCCTGGCCAACAGGAATGGGGCAGTCAAGATATTCCTCATGGGAACCTTAGAAGAAATACAGGTTATTTTGTATCTTTCTTGCTATAGGAACCAAGAGACCATGAGGTCACTCTTGATACCCTAGGATATATTGGACTCTCCTTAATATATCCACATATCTATTTCTAGTCTACTGAGCAGTTGTTTTCATTTTAGTTCTCACCAACATGTTCTCTATTTCACTAACAAATGTGATTCTCTTATTACAGCCTTCCCAGGCATCAAAGGCTTCTCCATTTATCTTTCACAAAACTGGTTGGTGGTGGAAAACATTATCTATTTTTAGTACTGACATGAATTGAAATGTTGAATAATCAGGCAAGTAGTGGTGGTATGCTTTCAAATATTGACAGGCTATTATTTAGTAAGTGCGTGTTCTGTGCCAGGAATTGTACTTATTGATTGTCATGTATCTGTCACACCCCTACCAGGTGGGTGTTATATAACACATAAACATATGTTCATAAAGGTAAAGGAATTTTCAAAGACAATGTACTAGAAAATAGGAAAAGTGGAATTTAAACTCAGAGCTAATGTTCTTTCTGTTACATTGGATGGATGATGTCAGTCTTTAATAGATATACATGACTAGACATTTTTTAATCAGCCTTCAGTGATTTGAACTATGGATGCTTTCTAACTATGAAATGGATACATTGGATCTTATTAAGACATTGAGATATATGGTCTCTAAGTAGAAAGTCTGAAAAGAGTAATGCAGGAAATTTAGTGGGAGAGGAGGAAAATTTCACAGGGAAATGGAACTTTAAGTAAAACCGTCAAGATAACATGGGGCGAATAGGTAAGAGAGGGAAGCGTATTTTAAGAAGTGAGATACTAGCTTGAGGAGATGTTACAGATGAGGATATACATAAAGAGTGATGCTGATTTGATTTTTCATTGTGATTGTCATTTAAGACCTGGGCAGGACCAGGATGGAAGTCAGAACTGGTGAGTGAGTGTTCATTGGTTGGTGAGGAAATGGTACTGGATACTGAGATTAAGCCTACTTCAGAAAGAACACGAATCAGAGAATTTCCTTGTTACGACTGCATTTCAACTGTACGTTCCCAAATGTATATATGCAGTGGCACCAGTAATGATCAGTGCTTTGGAAGACAGAGTTCTGTGACCTTCATCAAAGGACTGATGTCAGAATACGTTTTTGACTATTACTCCTCTGCTTGTCTCTAGAAAAGCATCTAGTGCCCCAAGGTTCCTCTGCCAGATATTCTTCAAGGCATGAAGTTAAGAAATGAAAAATGCAACAGGTCTGACATTGGTATGGTCTGTATGGGAGATGATAAATCAGCTAACAATTTCCAGAACTTTTGCAAACCTCTAATAGAGCTTTGATTTTAAAATTTCTTGGAAATAATGTTTTCTTTGTCTGTATTTCAAGCTGAGAACGGGGAATGAACAAAGATGTTTTGATAAGATGAGGCAGTTTGGAGACAGTTAAATGGGGAGAGAGAAAGCAGGACTGATGACACAGCAGCACGTGCAGAACAAAAATGTGGGGCCTCTTTTGCAGAAGGCAAGGAAGAGGGTCATTAACCCTGCTGAAACATAGTGCTTTGTCCTTTCTTTTAGGTCTTTATTTCGACTTGTCATGGTATTTTTTTTTTTTTACCTTACTATTTCATGTCACTATATTTACATTTAGATAAATTAAGAATTTAATAAGTAAATAAAATTGTGAAGAAGTTCCAGATGGATGGTATTACTTATATGTGGAATCTAAAAAGGGGGTACAAATGAATTTATCTGCAATACTGAAATAGAATTATAGATATAAAAAACAAACTTATGTACCAGGGGGTAAGTGGTGGAGGAGGGGTAAATTAGGAGATAAAAATAAAATAAGAATAAAAAATATATAATTTCTAGATGGTGACAGGAGAGTATTTAGCTGAGTGAAGGGACCATCTGAGTGCTGGGCTCTGCAAACAAGTAGTATGTCCGTGAAGCTAGCCTTGTCTGGAAAGCAGTAGTCTATAACTTTAGCAACACCAGAAGGACCATTTGATGATGAGAGCGAATTCTTGGGGGTAAAGAAAGAAGTGAGGTTTAGCGTAACATGGAAAAGGTCATGTTAGCAAGACACAAGAATAGGATGCTGAAAATGTGAATTCATAGCTACACATGTGAAAAAGACCTAAAATCTTTATTATAATTATAGCAAATACTATGTGAATGAGCAATATGAAGTAGCTGGAATAAAACAACTAATTTGCTATTGAGCTACATAAATAGAAGTATGATATCTAGGGCAAGTGCGGCAGTAATGAAATTCAACTCTGTACTTCTTCAGACCACACCTGTGGTATTGTTTTCAGTTCTTGCATCACAGTTTCAAAGTGATATAAACAAATGAGACTATGATTATTGGAACTGAGTAGGAAGAATGTAGGTACTCGCAGTGATGTAAGGAACAGCGGGAAAATGGGGCTGTTTGGTTGTGCAGAAAGAAGAACTTGGCAGAGGAGAAGGGGTAAAGTGAAAGGCGTTTCTGAATATTTGAAGAGCTTTCAAGCAGAAGAGGAATTAGGTGAATTAATTTAACTGATGGATAAAACTGGACCCAGTGGTGACTACTAGAAGGGGTGAGTTTTCAGCTTAATGTTAGAAGGGACTAAGATCTTTTAAAAGAAACAGTGAGCTGCTTTGGGAAGTAATGAATTTCCTGTTGCTGAAGCATGGGTATGGTATTATCAGAAAAGGTTAAGTTTTGAAGTCATACAATGGGGTTCACCTTCAGGCCTTGACACTTACTAGCATGACTTGGTGTACTGCCTAATGTCTCCAGCTTCAGTGGCTGATGGACGAGATGTCCAACTTTACTAGAAGGTGTTTTTGGAGTATTAGAGAAAGTCAGTGTAAACTCCTTGATATATCCTCAAAATGTTGTTCTCACAAGATTCTGAACGTGCATTAGAGGAATTATATATCATTGACACATGTAGTGGAACACATTCTTGGTAGAGAAAGAGCTTATTTTGACTTAGATCTCAAGATACCTACCTGAGCGTGTTTTTAAAAAAACAAGTATTCATTTGAATCAGTTCTAATGAGATGGATGAAACTGGAGCCCATTATACAGAGTGAAGTAAGCCAGAAAGATAAAGACCAATACAGTATGCTAATGCATATATATGGAATTTAGAAAGATGGTAATGATAACCCTATATGCAAAACAGAAAAAGAGACACAGATGTACAGAACAGACTTTTGGACTCTGTGGGAGAAGGCGAGGGTGGGATGTTTTGAGAGAACAGCATCGAAACATGTATATTATCAAGGGTGAAACAGATCACCAGCCCAGGTTGGATGCATGAGACAAGTACCCAGGGCTGGTGCACTGGGAAGACCCAGAGGGATGGGATGGGGAGGGAGGAGGGAGGGGGGAGCAGGATGGGGAACACATGTAAATCCATGGCTGATTCATGTCAATGTATGGCAAAAACCACTACAATATTGTAAAGTAATTAGCCTCCAACTAATAAAAATAAATGGAAACAAACAAACAAACAAAAGGTAGGAACTTGCTTAATTAACATTGTTCTTATCAAAATTTTCCCTTCTTAGATCATAGGAACTAAGATTATAGAACGTACCATGGAAACTAATCATAGAACTATGATATGATAGGAAACCTGTCACAGAACTCTAAGAATACATAAATATTCTCAGGGTTTTCCTAGTGAGTTCTCAGTTTTTATATGGAGTTTTAAATATGACATTATGAATTTTGATAGTCAAAACCAAAATTTTTTAAAAGTGAAATTTATCGCAGTCCTTGTATAAAATATATATATTCTCATCTTATCCTCTGATCTTGGGTTTCTCTGAAACATCTTTTAAAAATCAAGGTGTTTTCTGTACAGGTGAAGATACATCTTTAAAAGATTATAGGGGTCAGTACTCTCACAGCCACTCAAGTTGAATAAGATAACTTCCATTTTATAGCTGGAAAAACTGAGATTATACCAGTGGTAAAATTTATTGGGCACCTTCCAAATGTCAAGTGCTGCGTCAGACCCTTTATTTCATGCAGTCCTAGCAACAACCCCAAGTGAAGCAGACATCATTATCTTTAGTCACAGATGAAGCACTGAGGGCAGAGGCCATGTCTCTCTTACTGACTGCACTTACCCCAGGGCCAAGTGTAATGCCTGCCATCCTTGGCACACAAGAAATATGTGCTGAATTAACAGACACATGAATGAACAAGTGGAAACATGGAATCTCAGAAAGAACAAGCAAACAGACTGAGATCGTAAAGCTTTGTAAGTGGTGGAGATTGACTCAGGCTCAGGTCAAAGTGAGGGCCTTCCTCAAAGACTTGCAGAATCTACCTTTGATGACTACTGATTTCCAGGCACTGTATGAGGTGTGTGGATGGCAAATATGCATTTTCATACTGTAAGACCACTGAATATCTGGCAATTGACCTTGAGTAAAACTGAGATAGGGACCTCCTTGGTGGTCCAGTGGTTAAGACTCCACACTCCCAATGTGGGGGGCTTGGGTTCAAACCCTGGTCAAGGAACTAGATCCTAGATGCTACAACTGAGAGTTTGTTGTACAAACTCTCAACTAAAGATCTAAGATTCTGAGTGCTGCAACTAAGACCCAAGGAGCTAAATAAATATTAAAAAAAAACCAATGAGATAAATTATTTTTACAGATTTTTATCCACTCTAGGTGTATTGTTTAGTTTGCATTTTAGGAAGCTTGCTTTCCACAGGTTGATTCCACTCTTTTTACTGACTCAGAACTGTGAAAAAAGAACACAACAGGCCCCCAAATGGAGTCACTTATGCTAAGCCCCACATCACCAAACCTAGACTTGATTATAGTTTCAGCTCTCCTAGAAATGGAATCTTAAACCCGTCAATTAGGAATTGCCTGATCGGCACTGGTTAGGTAATCTGCCTGTTAGTCCCCCGTCCCCTAAAGGAAAGTTAGCTTGCAGTGACCAATCCTCTTTTTTGCCTTTATAACTTCCTTAGTTCTGCTCCTTTCTACCTATTAAAGTCTTTTATTTTGTACAGCTCTTCAGAGCTCCTTTGTATCTGCTAGCCTGGATACTGCCCAATTCATGAATCATTGAATAAAGCCAAGAAGATCTTTAAAATTTATGCAGCTGGATTTTTTTTTTTAGCAGATAACTGTTTTTAGAATAGCCCCTTTTCTCTGATTGTGAAACTTGTCCATGGGGGACAGAATTAAATTGTGTAGACTTGGTTTTGAATCCCAACTCTACCATATGTCAGGAAAGTGATCCTTGGCAAGTTATCTGATGGTGTTAATACTTCCTACGTAGGTTCTTTTTTGCCCCTTTCAGTAGAATAAAATGAAATAATACACGCAATTTTCTTGGCATAGAGTCATGTACATTATAGGTACTCAACATATATTAAAACCATTGCTGATAAAATACTAAAATATATGCTTACTGTAGAAAGCTTGGAGAAAACAAAAGGATTGAAAAGAAAGTAATAAAATACTCATAATGGCATCCTCAAAGATTTACCACAGTGAGTGTTTTGTTGTGTTTTCTTCTCTTCTAAAAATATTGTGTACATTTTAAAATAATTGAGATAGCATTGCATATATAATTTTGTGAACTGCTCTTTTTGTTTTTACCTCAGCAGGAGACTAATTTGATTAAGAGATAAAAGCGAAAAAAAAAAAGTCAGAAGTGCCTTCCACACTGGAGCATTTGAGGCTATGTTCCTAGCCCCTAAATGGGCACTTCTTCGTCTTTTAAATTACTTTTCTGCTCAAGGAGTGATAAAGTTGAAGAGCTGCTCCCCAGGGTATCTGGGAGGCAGTAATTATTCAGCTCTCTAACTGAAGAATAAATGTCCAGTTTCTACTCTGTGCTTTTTCCAGGCCTGTGCTAATCAGGATGCTCGCTCATCAGGCTTTCAGACAATTAGTGATGAACATTTTGCTCTGGTTGTTCCATAACCTTCCCTTTCCTTTTCAATGCCTTCTCATTAGTAATCAAAAGAGAAATTGCATCAAAAAAGCTGAACATACAGTTATCTGACTCAAATGCCATGACTGGTTTGTGAATTGCTCAAGAACCTGGGAGTGTTTCACTTGGAAACCAGATGTACTTGTAAAGATGTGCTTGTAACGATGAGAAAAGGGATGCACGCAGTTCAGGGGACTGATGGTAAAAAGGTCATGGGCTGCTTTCTTCCTGGTTACTTGCATCTCTCAGAGTGATGGAAGCATGGTTCGGCTTTTAGGGACTGTGAGGGGTTTCTGAACTGCTTCTTTTGACTCTCACTCCATTGCGGAAGACACTGTCATGTCAAAATTACTTTCACTATTTTTAGGAGAGAGAAGACTAGAGATTCAAAGCAGCCAGTCAATTCTCAACGCAAATATATATACTATGGACTCTATCCAGCCTAGAAAGTAAAATAAGACCACAGATCTAAGTATAAAGAATTGGCCATGAACTTTCTGTATATTCTAGTTATGCCAAAGCCTATATTCCTGACTGGAGTAGATTTTTAGAATTATCATCACTACCATCAATATTTTCATCATCATCACCACCATCACCATATGTGGTATTCATGAATGAGTACAGAAGGGCTTCCCTGATAGTTCCCTTGATAAAGAATCTGCCTGCAATGCAGGAGACCCCGGTTCAATTCCTGGGTCAGGAAGATCTGCTGGAGAAGGGACAGGCTACTCACTCCAGTATTCTTGGGCTTCCCTTGTGGCTCAGCTGGTAAAGAATCCACCCGCAATGCAGGAGACCTGGGTTCAATCCCTGAGTTGGGAAGATTCCCTGGAGAAGGAAAAGGCTACACATTCCAGTATTCTGTCCTGGAGAATTCCATGGACTAGTCTATGGGGTCACAAAGAGTCGGACATGATTGAGCAACTTTCGCTTCCACTTTGAATGAGTACAGAACCTACCTCATACTTTGGAAATCTCAGGGATGCTGAAGACATTATTCTTTAAACTCATATGCATCTTTTAATGTGCCTGTGTTAGACTTGATCTGCATATTGGACTTCTGGATTTCTGATAACTGATTTTTCTGAGTAGTGACTTTTCTGACTTCATTGTTCTGTTAAACTGGTAGATATGGCATGGTGTGGGTTGAACTGTATCCCCCAAGAAATAGTTTCAAATCCACACCTCCTGTATCTAAAAGCAATCTTATTTGGATATAGGGTCACTGTAGATGTAATCAAGTTAAGCTGAGGTCATCCTGGACAGGGACAGGGAGAGGGTGCTAAATCCAATGAGTGGTGTCCTTCTAAGAGTACATGTGAAGAGGCAGAGAGGCCACAAGGAAGAACTCCATGTGAAGACCAAGGCAGAGATCGGAGCGATGCAGTTGCAACCCAAGGAAGGCTTGCAGGATTGCTGGGAGTCACCAGAAACTAGGGCAAGGAAGGCTCCTTTCCTAGGGTCTTCAGAGGGAGCATCTTGGGCATCCATGAATCAGAATTGTGAGTAAACAAATTTCTATTGTTTTAGGTCACCAAATTTGTGGTTATTGTTATTGTAGCCCTAGAAAACTACTACATAGTATGTATGAAGTTGAGCTCTATCTATTACTAAGCAGCCCCTTTTCAGGAGGACTAGAGGTCTTTTACATTCTTGGACTGTTTTATACTGTTTTATTCTTTACTGACTACCACTTTAGAAAAGAGAGAAATAGGGTGTTCTCAGAGAGAATAATAATAGTAATTGTAATAATTATAATAATAATAAATTTATAATAATTATAAAAATAATTGTAATAAATAATTATTAATAGCTATTTATTTTAACTCTAATCTTATTTGCATCTATTATCTATTATTATTCCAATAATAGCTACAAATAGCTCAGAGGGACTCATGGGCATACACATCCTTTTAGGTTGGGTTTTCTTAGAAGCAGACACTGAGATAAGGATTTGTGTGAAAGTAGTTTCTTTGGAGATAATCCAAGGGAGGGTTGAGAAGGGAATGGAGGCATGAGATAAGCAAGAGAAGGAAACAAATATGGAGCAAGTCAGTCAGTTTACCACTGGGATGCGATCATATTAGCAAGCTCTGGAGTACAATGTAGAACCCCCCTCAGAATCACCCACTGGAGAAGGGGAGTTGGAGGATAAACACCTGTATTTTTGCCACAGATGCTCCTTTATTTGCTTTAAGAATTTTGTTCTTGTCTATGTCCTTAAAGGGTATGGGTTGTATTCTTAGAGTTTGCTTTTTACCTCTGTGAGATTCACTTCTTAATCCTCACAGTTGAGTTCCAAAATCAGAATGGGAAGGACTTTTTTGGGATAAAAACAAATAAAATTGAATGTATTCTTCAGCTTTTGCCATGATAATGCTGGAACCATCTAGCCTGTCACCTTTTCTGCGTCATTCTGGAGGGAACTTTCCTCCTAGGTTTGCCTCTTCATTATCTGCAGTTCAGAATGCCCAGAAGAGAGTAAATCCTCAAAAGTCAGCTTTGAGGTCGAAGTTCAACATGCCGTGAATCTGCCTGGAACATTGTAGTGTAATGCCTTTGAAGGTTTGAATTTGTAAACAACTGTCTAGCTGTGGAAGCTAGTTGATCTTTTTAAAAATAAAATTTTCAGCCTTATTCTTAGTTGTTGAGTCAGAATAGGTGCTTTAGGAATGTTTTAAGCTCTGGGTTTGATTTGGCAAGAAGAGTATTTTTGAAGTTAGTAAAAATTATGTCATTTTCTCTCTCACTACAGAAGTGATGAACAAGACCAGAGATTACCTTTTTTTTGGGGTGGGGTGGGGGTGGTATTTACACAGAAAGACTTGCCCTATAGGAACATGCTGTCCCCAACCCAGAGGGCCTTTTGGGTATTACAAATTTTGCAAAAACTTCAAGCATGCAGGAGAGGGAAGTTTTCTATCACCTTCAACAGTAGTAAGTGGCACTGGAACACCTGTCAAATGAACCTGGCTTTCCTTCCAGCAGCAGCAGCAGCAGCGTCGAAACTTTCAAGGTGTGATGAATTATTATCCACCATCTGTTTTACAAAATGTTAATTCTTCTTGAACCAAAATTACAATCCAGCAAATGAGCTCTTAGCAAAGAAACAAGTCATCATTCATATGCAGCTATAGAGAGACCTTGAGCCGGAAATCATTAGCACAAATGCTTTGCCAGAAACAGTGGAATCTTATTAAAGACCAGAGAAAATGGGCAATTAGATAAGGAGACACAAAATCAGCAGTCAGTGATGGAAAGAAGGGAAACTAGTAGCTCCAGAGGTTAAACTAGAGGATGTTATTCTGCTTTATCCTTTAGAAAACAATTTCTGACCGTTTATAAAATTTTTCATGTGGTATTTGTCCAGGGTTGCTGTGCAAGTGTGCCCCAGAGTTGTAAAATGTAGTTGTTAGTTGTGCTGGGTTTTTCTATTCTATGACTGTAGTAAGATTATTGTGTAGAGAACTTGTACCTAAAATCCATTCTTTATTTATATGTGATATGCAACTGCACTTGAGATGAATAGCATACTTGGGGGATATTTTATTTAAATAAATACATATCTATAATATAATTCATAAATATATATTACTTTTTAGGAATTGTACAAAAGTGTTAGTTATTGATATTGACTAAGTCTACTTTTCCTTATGAATTATGGATTAATCTATAGCTATATAAATAATATATACAGAGATCAACAGTAATACATTTTATATTAAACCATAGATAATAGGTGATTTTTAATATAATGTGATTCACAAAATTCATTTGCAAATAAAATTTTATTATCAAATATCATTTGCTGATGTCTTTTAAAGTTGTAGATTTTTCAAAGTATAGATATTTTCAGTGTAGATGATTCAAGTATCTTGAATTTATTATCTAAATTGCTAAATATAATATGCAGTGTATTTTGTAATTTTCCTTCAGCTATTTATTTGGCTATAAATCTTTGGTGTCTTAAGTAAAACATATTTTTCCTCTCAAATTTTCCTGAACTCTGCATACCTCTCTTCTATTATGGATATATAACAGACATAAAAAGAAATAAAGTGAAAGTCATCTAGAGACTGAATTGTTTAATCATTGCTGAAATTTAAGATTGTTGCTGCTGCTTCTGTTTGGTCGCTAAGTCATATCTGACTCTTTGCAACCCCATGGACTGTAGTCTTCTGTTCTTGGGATTTCCCAGGCAAGAATATTGGAGTGGGTTGCCATTTCCTTCTCCACGGGATTTTCCTGACCCAGGGATCAAATCTGCGTCTCGTGCACTGGCAGGCAGATTCTTTACCACTGAGCCACAGGTTCTGAAAATTGGGGGAATGTAGTAAGTTTGAGGTAAAGAACTAAAGAGGGTATACTGGAAAATATAGGAGTGGGTCTCAAGTATGATTCTGAGATCCCTGATAAATGCATACGTACATCTAATCCTCTGTATACTCCATGTCTATGTTTATGTTTGGTCTTTATATCCCTATATATAGCTATCTATATCTACACATTTACAGTAATTCAAACAAGAGATAGCTCATCTAATGGACTATAAATTATATTTTACATATCTAAAAGTTTTAAAAGTCATGAATTCAGTACAATTAATTCCAATTTCTTTGTTCTTTGGATGTCTATCTGAGATGATATTTGCTGATATTACTGTTTATTTTGGTGATAAACGACGAGAATTAGATCTTCCTGGGAAGAATTCTCCTCATACTCTTGGGTCTCCAGGTTTTTAGATTTCTTTTGTTCTACTCTGATCTTGAAGTTGTGAGATTGTTTGTTGAGAAGGCTAACATCCTTTGGGCGCATTTGAATGGCACTGAAGCGTCCATTTGGTCAAGGCTATGGTTTCTCCAGGGGTCATGTATGGATGTGAGAGTTGGACTGTGAAGAGAGCTGAACGCCAAAAAATTGATGCTTTTGAACTGTGGTGTTGGAGAAGACTCTTGAGAGTCCCTTGGACTGCTAGGAGATCCAACCAGTCCATCCTAAAGGAGATCAGTTCTGGGTGTTCATTGCAAGGTCTGATGCTGAAGCTGAAACTCCAGTACTTTGGCCACCTCATGAGAAGAGTTGACTCATTGGAAAAGACCCTGATGCTGGGAGGGATTGGGGGCAGGAGGAGAAGGGGACAGCAGAGGATGAGATGGCTGGATGGCATCACCAACTTGATGGGCATGAGTTTGAGTAAACTCCGGGAGTTGGTGATGGACAGGGAGGCCTGGCATGCTGCAATTCATGGGGTCGCGAAGAGTCGGACAGGACTGAGCCACTGAACTGAACTGAACTGAAGCTCCTAGAGTATCTTTTTTTTAAAAAAAAAAATATAACATTGTGTGTTTGTTTGCTGGTCACATTATATCAATAACATACAATTTAGTTACAGGACATTTGGGGGAAGTAAAAAATGTAAAGGAAGAAAATGAGTCATTCATAATCCCTATCATCCAAAAACAGCCACTATTAACATTTTGGTGCATATCCTTCCAAATATATAGTTTAAGAATTTTCAGACATCATAATTCTAAAGGTGTGAATATGGTTACCACAGCAGTAATTATCGTAAACTTCACTGGCTTGAGCTCCCTCCAGCATATGTAAGAGTCTGAGCCCTCTTCAATACTGCACCATGCTATTTTGGGCTGGCTAGGAGACACTCTTATGGCCTCATTACAAGCATGTCATTCACACTCCCATCACCTGCAAAACCACTCGGATGACAGCTCTTCAGTTGCCTTGATGTCATGGCCTGGTCTTTCTGGTGATCAGCCCCCATCCAAGAGTCCACAGAGAGTCACTTTAGAACAAAAATCATTTCTATTACCAAGGAAATTCCAAGGGATTCAGGAGCTTGAAGTCAGGCACTTCCATCACTCAGGAAGTTATAACAGCCTTAGGAGCGCTGTCTCAGGAACAAGGGCAGAAACTGACATATATATTTACTGTCATTCCACATTTATTCACACTGGTTTGACCTATTCAGAAAAGAAAACAACAGGTCTGCACTACCTATGAAGTTCTGAGTATACCGGTCCTGCCCAGTCCTATTTATTTGCACACTTCAACTATCCCCCTGTGGTCCTGTATTTCCTGTTCAGTAGCCTTCCCAAATCATGCCCTGGTTTTTTGCCAAGATGGCATTTGAGACTGTCCCTTGATTTCTGTTTACTTCATCTACATTTGTATCTTTTAATTTTAGTGGTAGCATGGGAAAGGCTTCCATTGTCTGGTTTCAGCCTCACTGAACTCTATTCATTTTACTAGCCTCCATTCAGTCTAAGAGCCCAAGACCGCAAATGCTTTGTGGTCTCCTCCTTTTTTATTGCATTGTTTCCCCCTAAAATCTTGCCAACTGTGGAAAACTATTGTATTTTTACTAACTAACTTGGTATCCATCCTTTAACATTATACAGTTCTCTTCTGATTCATGTTACTCAGACAAAATAAAAAAAGAATGTTCACTGAGTGATTTGTTTTGAAAATCTCTTTGCTCCTTCTTATAAAATTGTATCAAATCATTGAAATCTCATTCAAAGGTCCTGCTTTACTGTATATATTGAATAGTTTATGTAATAGATTCTTCTGCATTGTCATTTCTAAGATATAAAGTAAGAATTATAATCATGAAACATCTCATAGGGCTGTTATCAGCCTAAATGGGCTTACAGTATTACCTGGCACATACTAGAAGTGCTCAATAATATCATTTAAATAACCATTACTATCATTATTGCTATACTGTCTTTTTTTGAGAGTGGCTTTATATTTCAGTGTGAATACACTGGGCTTACTAGTGGGAGGAGGCTAGAACCCTTCAAGTAGAATCTATAGGATGTCAAAAGTAAACGACTGTCTTTTGTAATAACAAGGAGTTTAGATGGAAAATTTTATCTGCTTCAGTATATTCTGCACAGTGCTGGTTAGTGTTTTCATGATGTTGAGCTCTCCTGTATCCTCACTGTTGTGTATTTGTGTGCCCTTATGGAGGCTAGATCTCTTTGAGTTACAGTTGGTGTTCAGTTTTGTTAGTGGTAAGAGGGACATTTAAAAATCCTTTCTGAGAGTCACTGGGAATGGATTCCCCATTGTGTGGCATCATAAAATTTCCTATTGTTAAAAGATAAATTGAGCCATATTAAAACATTTTAAGAGTTTATTTAAGCAAAAACTGATTAGAATCGAGCAGCATCCAATCTGGCGGATAGACAGGACCTCTGAGGAACTGTACGAAATGAAAGGCTTTTATAGGGCGAAGGGAGCAGGCACAAGGAAGTTATACTAGGCCATAAAGCAGGTTGGTTATTGCAAGTTTACTTTCCTTTAGGGGATGGCAAGGGTCTATCAGGCAGATTACTAGTGCTGATCAGGTGATTCCTGAGTGGTTTGTTTATGATTCCATTTCTGGTAGAGCCAAAACTGTAATTAACATAAGTCTCAGTTTACGATGTTGGAGCTTAGCATAAGTGGTTCCATTTTGGGCCCGTTGTTTTGTTTTTAACACTATGTAACACCATTAAACCTGAGATCTGCAGCTGATGAGCCCTACTGTCTTTATGTTCAGTATCTTTTGTTTTCTGAAAGCACTGCATAATAAAAATATATTTTCACCAGATTAGGAGGCTGTTACCAACTGTGCAGCTGGCAGGAGGCAAAAGAACAAGCCTAGAAGTCAACCATCCAGAGTTGCATTTCACTTATGAGGAAGCCATAAAATGAAGCAAGGGATGCAGTGTGCATACAGTTATGAGAAAGACATAGAGACAATTCCATGTGTCCTCAGTAAGGGATTACAGGTCCTCTGCTCCTCCCAAAAGGGAGCTCCTCAAGGACAGGAGACCTGACATAAGTATCTTCATAGCTTTGTACCTGTCTAATTGTAATCAGATTCTTCCCATTGACCTGAATCTGTGGCAAGGCACTTACTTGGCCTTCTCAAATTCCCATCAGAGCCTGAGGAGTAGGCAGTGATAGACTCAGTTAAAGAGCGAGATTAGAGGAGCTCTGGGTGGTTAAACAGAGTGGCAGAATGGGAATCCAGGTTCAGGTCTGCTGACCCAACAAGACCTTGATGGGCAGGTGGCACGGTCCTTGAGCTGGGCTGCCTGACTTGGTCAGATCCTGACTTGGTCACTCACTAGCTGTGTGAATTTAGGCCAGTCACGTAATCTCTCTGCTTCTCCATTCCCAAGATATAAAATGGGGATGATAAATATACTAACCTCATAGCAGTGTTATCAGCTGTAGTTTATAGTATTACCTAGCACATACTAAGTATTCAAGAAATATCAGCTGAAATAACTACTACTACTACTATATACCATTCTCTAAGTGGATTTTATATTTTAGTGTGAGGGCACTGGACTCAATAGGGAGCTAGAACTTTGAAAACAGAATCTGCAGGGTGTGAAATATAACATTACTGCTTGAGCTCCTTTAGTATCTCTTAGTATCTTTCTTGCCATTACATTTGGATTTCTGGCTCAGTTTGAGTCATTCCCTAAAAAGAGACAGAATGTACTAAAATTCTACCTGGATAACAGTTTCAACACTAAATAGTATGTCTGTCCATAGGAAGTCATACAAAGTCAAGGAAAATTTCATCTTAAGAGTAGAACTGATCCCACAAAGGAAAAGCATAGCAGTGACATGTATTTGCAAACTTTTGGAAGGGGTTCCATTTCCCAAGATAAATATATAATTCTGAATATTTTAATTCATCCAGATTTTCATTTTATAAAATACTGAATAAATTAGTATTTTCTAGGCATAGAAGCTCATGGAATCAAGTATTTCTAATTTAATTTCCTTTCTTTAAATAGCTGTTGGATAAATATTAAAATGAAGATATTCTTTTCTTTTAAGCAAGGAAGGGATTTATATTTATTGCATTTCTTCCTTGACCAGATTAAGGGCAAGATTTTGTCCTTCCAGTTCACTACTCAGTGGTGAATCTAGAGACATATGGTATTAATGATCTCTTTTAGGGTTTACAACTGTTCTGTGGGTGTGGTTGGGTATTAAGAGAATGTGGGGGCAGTGGGAGAGGTTGCTGTTTTTCATATTTTGTCTCTTTCATTAGAAAAACATTTTTAGAAGTACACAGATATTTTGTACTTTTCAAAGACATAAAAAGTAATCTTCATATCCAGAAAAAGTACATTTGGGAAAAATACATAACCAGCTATGACTTTTTGAAATGAATTTTAGAAATTGCCTTGTGCATTCAGGTTTCTTACACTGTAAAGTTACCCTTTCTCCCCCACCCCCCTTTCTGTATACTGTGGAAAAGAAAGGAAAGAGATCACTATTGGCAGCTCGTACTTAAGGGGTGGGCTATTAGGCTCCACTTCCTTGACTGGTGCATATCTGCACATATTATTTGGAATTCTGCTGGGAAAAGGTGTCTGTACTCCCCAAATTATTTTTTTATTCAGTCACTTACATCATCAGGAATTCATGTGTGCTCATGCATATTTATATTTTGAGTTATAAACTAATAGTACTTTATTAATTTGGTTGCTCAAATTTTTCCAGGTTTGTTGCTCAAAGTTCTATTGGGAACCCTTTTATTTGGCTCCTAGATCCCTTTGACATACCTACATCATTGTTATTTATTATTACTCTTTTCTTCTGTAAAGCATTTCCTTACTTGCTGAGAGTATAAGATATTCCAGGCTGATTTTGTATATTTCCTGCCCCATCCTAGAATCAGCCATTTCTTCCAGGGGCCCTGTTGCTTTTTTTTTTTTTTTTTCTGGAAGGACAATGTTAAAAGCAATATCTGGGCACTGAATGTGCTCCCCAAGGAGTAGTTGGCTCTCACAGCTGAAGAACAGGAGATTAATGTGTGTATTCTAATCTATATATATACACCTATCAGAAAATAACTGTGTATGTAACCAACTGTATCTATATGATAAAATTGATCTAATGAGTTCATACTGGTGTTTCAAACTCTATTATTTCATAGATCATTCTAGTTTTCTCCCCTTGTTTATCTCTAAGGTTCCACTTCCCACTTCTGTCATCTGTTTACTTAATTTTTCACTTCTGGCATTCACATACTGTGCTTTCAGAACTGTTAACCCATACTCCAATGGGATGTACAGTTTCTATGGCCTTTAAGCCTCACGGACTCCATTCATTTCCAGAATTACTTAGGTTGCCGCTTTATTCCCCTACTCACATTGCTTCATGTAATGAAGTTACTTCATATATTTGTAAAACATGTAGATTCTTTTGCCACATCCTTCATTCTCTGTTGGATCCTACTACCTCCTAAATTGATTTTTAAACAATTTTACATACATTGAAGTTTGCTCTTTGTGCTATAAAGTTCTATGTTGTTGTTTAGTTGCTAAGTTGTGTCCTGCTCTTTTGGGACCCCATGGACTGTAGCCTTCCAGACTCCTCTGTCCTTGGGATTTTCCAGGCAAGAACACTGGAGTGGGTGGCCATTTCCTTCTCCAGAGGATCTTCTCAACCCAGTGTTTGAACCTGCATCTGCTGCATTGGCAGATGGATTCTTCACCTCTGAGCCACCAGGGAAGCCCTTATAAAGTTCTATGGTTTTTGCCAAATGCTTTATGTTTTGCGTTCACCATTACAGTATTACACAAAATAGTTCTACCACCCTAAAAAGTAACCCTATTCAATCACCTCCTCCCTCTGAGTCCTTGGCCACTCATACACTTACCATTTTTATAATTTTATCTTCTTCAGATTACGCCAAAGCCTTGGATTGTGTAGGTCACAACAAACTGTGGAAAATTCTTCACGAGATGGAAATACTGGACCACCTTACCTGCCTCCTGAGAAATCCATGTGCAGGTCAAGAAGCAACAATTAGAACTGAACATGGAACAGCAGACTGGTTCCAAATCAGGAAACGAGTGCATCAAGGCTGTATATTGTCACCCTGCTTATTTAACATCATGCAAAATGTCAGGCTGGATGAAGTACAAGCCAAAATCAAGATTTCTGGGAGAAATGTCAGTAATCTCAGATACGCAGATGATACCACCCTTATGGCTCAAAGTGTAAAGGAACTAAAGAGCCTCTTGATGAAAGTGAAAGAGGATAGTGAAAAAGTTGGCTTTTTCAAAATTCAAAAAACTAAGATCATGGCATCCAGTCCCATCACTCCATGGCAAATAGATGGAGAAAGTGGAAACAGTGACGGACTTTATTTTCTGGGGCTCCAAAATCACTGCAGATGGTGACTGCAGCCATGAAATTAAAAGAGGTTTGCTCCTTGGAAGAAAAGCTGTGACCAACCCAGATAGCATATTAAAAAGCAAAGACATTTCTTTGGTGACAAAGGTCCATCTAGTCAAAGCTATGATTTTTACAGTAGTCATGTATGGACATGAGAGTTGGACTGTAAAGAAAGCTGAGTGCCAAAGAATTGATGCTTTTGAACTGTGGTGTTGGAGAAGACTCTTGAGAGTCCTTTGGACTGCAAGGAGGTCCAACCAGTCAATCCTAAAGGAAATCAGTCCTGAATATTCATTGGAAAGACTGATGCTGAAACTAAAACTCCAATACTTTGGCCACCTGATGCGAAGAACTGACTCACTGGAAAAGACTCTGATGCTGGGAAAGATTGAAGGCAGGAGGAGAAGGGGATGACAGAGGATGAGATGGTTGGATGTCATCACTGACTCGATGGGCATGAGTTTGAGCAAACTCCAGGAGTTGGTGATGGACAGGGAAGCCTGGCATGCGCAATTCATGGGGTCGCAAAGAGTCAGACACGACTGAGCGACTGAACTGAACCTTCTTCAGGCTGTCATACAATTGGAATCATACAGTATATAGCTTTTTCAGATTGATATTTATATGCATCAGTATGCATTGAAGATTCATCTATGTCTCTTTGTGGCTTGATTCAGTTCAGTTCAGTTCAGTCGCTCAGTCATGTCCGACTCTTTGTGACCCCATGAACTGCAGCCTGCCAGACCTCCATGTCCATCACCAACTCCCGGAGTCCACCCAAACCCATGTTCATTGAGTCGTTGATGCCATCCAACCATCTCATCCTCTGTCGTCGTCTTCTCCTCCTGCCCCCAATCTTTCCCAGCATCAGGGTCTTTTCAAATGAGTCAGCTCTTTGCTTCAGGTGGCCAAAGTATTGGAGTTTCAGCTTCAACATCAGTCCTTCCAATGAACACCCAGGACTTATCTCCTTTAGGATGGACTGGTTGGATCTCCTTGCAGTCCAAGGGACTCTCAAGAGTCTTCTCCAACACCACAGTTCAAAAGCATCAATTCTTCTGTGCTCAGCTTTCTTTATAGTCCAACTCTCACATCCATACATGACCACTGGAAAAACCATAGCCTTGACTAGACGGACCTTTGTTGACAAAGTAATGTCTGCTTTTTAAGATGCTGTCTAGGTTGGTCATAACTTTCCTTCTAAGGAGTAAGTGTCTTTTAATTTCATGGCTGCAATCACCATCTGCAGTGATTTTGGAGCCCAGAAAAATAAAGTCAGTCACTGTTTCCACTGTTTCCCCATCTATTTCCCATGAAGTGATGGGTCTAGATGCCATGATCTTAGTTTTCTGAATGTTGAGTTTTAAGCCAAATTTTTCACTCTCCTCTTCCACTTTCATCAAGAGGCTCTTTAGTTCTTTCTGCCATAAGGGTGGTGTCATCTGCATATCTGAGATTATTGATATTTCTCCTGGCAATCTTGATTCCAGCTTGTGCTTCCTCCAGCCCAGCGTTTCTCATGATGTACTCTGCATATAAGTTAAATAAGCAGGGTGACAATATACAGCCTTGATGTACTCCTTTTCCTATTTGGAACCAGTCTGTTCCACGTTCAGTTCTAACTGTTGCTTCCTGACCTGCATACAGGTTTCTCAAGAGGTAGGCCAGGTGGTCTGGTGTTCCCATTTCTTTCAGAATTTTCCACAGTTTATTGTGATCCACACAGTCAGAGGCTTTGGCATAGTCAATAAAGTAGAAATAGATGTTTTTCTGAAACTTTCTTGCTTTTTCGATGATCCAACGGATGTTGGCAATTTGATCTCTGATTCCTCTGCCTTTTCTTTCTTTCTTTCTTTTTTTTGCCTCTGCCTTTTCTAAAACTAGATTGAACATCTGGAACTTCATAGTTCACGTATTGCTGAAGCCTGGCTTGGAGAATTTTAAGCATCACTTTACTAGCGTGTGAAATGAGTGACTTGATAGCTCTTTTCTTTTCATTATTGAATAATGTTCCATTTGATGTATACCAGTTTGTTTATCTATGCTAATAGAAGGCATCTTGGTTGCTTCCAGTTCTTTTTGATTATGAATAAAGATACTATAAACTTTCATATGCACTTGTTGCATGGACATAAACTGACTCATTGGAAAAGACCCTGATACTGGGAAAGATTGAGGACAGGAGGAGAACAGGGTGACAGAGGATGAGATGGTTGGGTGGCATCTTTGACTCAATGGACATGAGTTTAAACTCTGGGAGATAGTGAAGGACAGGGAAGCCTGGCATGCTGCAGTCCATGGGGTTGCAAAGTGTCAGACACACCTTAGCAACTGAAAGGTAACAATGCTTTCAAATCAGGAAATGCTTATAAGTGAGGTTGCTGAATTGCTTGGTAGGGCTACATTTAGTTTTGTGAGAAACTGAACTCTCTGCCAACTGTCTTTCAAAGTGGCTGTACCATTTTTCATTCCCCTAAACAATGAATGAGAGTTCGTGTCGCTCCATACCTCACCAGTCCTTGGTATTGTCAGGTTTTGGTTTTATTTACTCTAATACATATTTAGTGGTATCATATTGTCATTTTAATTTGAATTTGCCTGATGATGAATGATGTTGAGAATCTTTTCATGCACTTATTTGCTGTCTGTGTATTTTCTTTGGGGCATTGTTCAGACCTTTTTCCTATTTTTTTGATTGAGGGGTTTGCTTTTTTGTTGGCTTTTAAGACATCTATGTATATTTTGGACACAAATCCTTAATCAAATGCATGTTTTGCAAATATCTTTTTCCTTATTTGTGGTTTTTCTTTTCATTCACTTAAGAGTGTCTTCACCAAAGGATACAATTTTTAATTTTAATATAGCCCATTTTATCAGCTTTTTTTTTTTTTATTAGTTGGAGGCTAATTACTTCACAACATTTCAGTGGGTTTTGTCATACATTGATATGAATCAGCCATAGATTTACACGTATTCCCCATCCCGATCCTCCCTCCCACCTCCCTTACCCACCCGATTCCTCTGGGTCTTCCCAGTGCACCAGGCCCGAGCACTTGTCTCATGCATCCCACCTGGGCTGGTGATCTGTTTCACCATAGATAGTATACATGCTGTTCTTTTGAAATATCCCACCCTCACCTTCTCCCACAGAGTTCAAAAGTCTGTTCTGTATTTCTGTGTCTCTTTTTCTGTTTTGCATATAGGGTTATCGTTACCATCTTTCTAAATTCCATATATATGTGTTAGTATGCTGTAATGTTCTTTATCTTTCTGGCTTACTTCACTCTGTATAAGGGGCTCCAGTTTCATCCATCTCATTAGGACTGGTTCAAATGAATTCTTTTTAATGGCTGAGTAATATTCCATGGTGTATATGTACCACAGCTTCCTTATCCATGCATCTGCTGATGGGCATCTAGGTTGCTTCCATGTCCTGGCTATTATAAACAGTGCTGCGATGAACGTTGGGGTGCACGTGTCTCTTTCAGATCTGGTTTCCTCAGTGTGTATGCCCAGAAGTGGGATTGCTGGGTCATATGGCAGTTCTATTTCCAGTTTTTTAAGAAATCTCCACACTGTTTTCCATAGCGGCTGTACTAGTTTGCATTCCCACCAACAGTGTAAGAGGGTTCCCTTTTCTCCACACCCTCTCCAGCATTTATTGCTTGTAGACTTTTGGATAGCAGCCATCCTGACTGGCGTGTAATGATACCTCATTGTGGTTTTGATTTGCATTTCTCTAATAATGAGTGATGTGGAGCATCTTTTCATGTGTTTGTTAGCCATCTGTATGTCTTCCTTGGAGAAATGTCTGTTTAGTTCTTTGGCCCATTTTTTGATTGGGTCATTTATTTTTCTGGAATTGAGCTTCAAGAGTTGCTTGTATATTTTTGAGATTAATCCTTTGTCTGTTTCTTCATTTGCTATTATTTTCTCCCAATCTGAGGGCTGTCTTTTCACCTTACTTATAGTTTCCTTTGTAGTGCAAAAGCTTTTAAATTTCATTAGGTCCCATTTGTTTAGTTTTGCTTTTATTTCCAATATTTAACAAGTGGTGCTGGGAAAACTGGTCAACCACTTGTAAAAGAATGAAACTAGAACACTTTCTAACACCATACACAAAAATAAACTCAAAATGGATTAAAGATCTAAATGTAAGACCAGAAACTATAAAACTCCTAGAGGAGAACATAGGTAAAACACTCTCCGACATAAATCACAGCAAGATCCTCTATCAGCTTTTTGTTTTGTGGATTATGCTATTGGTGCTGTGTTAAAAAACTTATCACCAAACCTAACATTGTGCAGTTACTCCCATGTTTTCTTCAATAAGTTTTATAATTTTGCATCTTACATTTAGATTTATTATATATTTTGAGTTACTTTTTGTATAAAATGTAAGATCTGTTTCTAGGTTTATTTATTTATTTTTTGCATATTCATATCCAATTGTTCTGGCACCATCTATTGGAAAGATTGCTCTTTTTCCATTGAATTCTCTTTGTTCCTTTGACCAAGTTCAGTTGACTATATTTGTGTGGATATGGTCTGGGCTTTATTTTACTCCATTGTGCTATGTATCTTTTTTCTGAGATGATGCTATTTTTATTACAGTGTCCTTAAAATAGGTCTTTAAATAGAGTAATGTTAGTTCTCCAACATTGTTCTTCCTCTTCTCCCTCTTCCTCTCCATCTTCTTTTTCCTCTCTTTCTCCTCCACACCCCTTCTCCTTCTTGGTATTATGTTCGTTGTTCTAGGTCTTTTGTCTTTCCATATAAGCTTTAGAATCAGTTTGTTGATATCTACAAAATAGTTTGCTGGTATTTTGATTAGGATTGCATTATATGTGTAGATCAAGTTGGGAAGAATTGACATCCTAATTAACAGTATTGAGTCTACAAGTCCATGAACGTGGACTGTTGCTCCATTTACTTAGATCTTCTTGCATTTTTTTATCACTCTTTCCTGTTTACAGGCCCTGCACAGACTTTGTTAGATTTAAATGGAAGTATTTAATTTTGGAGGGATTCTACTCTAAATGGTGCTGTCTTACTAATTTCAAGTTTCAGTTGGTTATTTCTGGTATGTATAAAGGAAAGTAATTGACTTTTGTGCGTTAGCTTCCTATCTTGTGACTTTGCCAAACTTGCTTATTAGTTTCAGAAGTTTTTTTGATAATTCTTTGAGATTTTCTGCCTAGATAATCTTCTGTGAATAGAGATAGTTTCAATCTGTATACCTTTTATTTCTTTTTCTTGTTTTATTCCACCAGCTAGTACTTATTGGATAACGCTGAATTGAAATGATGAGAGAGAAATCCTCGTCTTATTTTCAGTGTTGAGGAGCAAGTGGCCAGTATTTATTTCATCATTAAATATTATGTTAACATATTTTTTTTTGTAGATGTTATCAAATTGAGGATGTTCTTCATTCCTAGTTTGCTTAATGTTTTAAAATCATGGATGTGTTGGATTTTTGTCAAATGCCCGTCTGTGTCAGTTGGCATAATGACATGATTTTTATTCTGTAGCCTATTTATTTGGTGGATTATATTGATTGATTTTCAAGTGTTGAACCAGCTTTGCCTACTAGAAATAAATGCCACTTGGTTATGGTGTATAATTCTTTTTAAACATTGTCAGATTCAATTTGGTAATATTTTGTTGGGGATTTTTATATCTATATTCATGAGAAATATTTGCCTGTAGTTTTTGTTTCTTGTACCATCTTTCTGTGTTTCTGGTATTACAGTAGTTCTGGCTTCATAGAATGAATTAACAAATATTCCCTCCTCTTATATTTCTTTTAGGAGATGAGTATCATATCTAAGTTTGTTTCTGATGCTTGCTTTCTCTCCTCTGAGTATTTCTTCCTGCCTTTTGGTGCACCTTGGAATTTTTTGTTGGAAGCTGTACATGTTTTATTGGATAATGGAAGCTGGGGTAAATAGGCCTTCACAGTGATAATATATGTTAACATAAGAGTTGGGGATAAAGGTGCCAGACACTTTAAGTTCCTCTGATGCCGTGCTTTTGTTTCCCCTCTTGATTTTACATTTCCCTAAGTCCTTTTTCTCCTAGAGGATTTGTGTCTTACAGCTTTTCAGCTGTAATCCACTGATATCACACTGAGAGTCCCAGATGTGATATTTAATGGGTCTGTGTTTATGGCATGGGATACTCACAATTTTTTTTTTTTAATAGTTTCTCCTCCTTCCCCTACCTCTCTTAGATGAGACAGGAAGGCTGTCAGGGTGGGAGTCCCAGGGCTCTGAAACAAGCTCTGGTAATCCTTTTTGGGGGAGTAGGCCTTTGTTATATAGAAGACTCTGGATGTACTTCACAAGGATTCTTCTCCTTTTCCTCCTACGAGAAACACAAGTGTTACAAGTTTACAGCTCCAATGGCCTCTGCTATAGCTAGGCAGATTTTGACTGTGACCCCTTGGATTTGTTGGTTTTTTTCAGATTTGGTTGTGGTGGTTTGCCCTGCAAAGTTCAGTTCTTTCATGGGTTTAAGAAAAGTTACTAGCTTTTTCAGCTTGTTCAGCTTTTTCTTGTAAGGATGGGGTGAAGAATTCTTAGTTTTTTAGACGTTACGGCTGAAACTGCTAGTGCATTCTCAATGACCTGTTAGTTTATTCTATTAACCTCTAATTTGTTGTTTCTTAATAGGGTATGGCATTTCCCTACCATGTCTTACCCATTGTTTCATCCCTCACTTCTAGCTCCCCACTACCCCATGTACACATATTGTACTTGTCCTCTGAGGACCTCTCTGAGAATTTCTTTCCTGTCTTGGCTTTTGTTATCTCTTAGTTTTTTAGTTTTTTGTTAATTATATTTTTGATTCATCTTGAATTTATTTTGGTTGAAGGAGTGAGTTAGCCATCTACTTTTTTTGTTTTGCCCAGTGCCAGGCCATTTTTGGGGGGGATAAATCTATCTTTTCCCTGATGATATAAAATACTTTTACTTTTTATGTACTAAATTAAAAATATATTTGATCTATTTCTGAACTCTCAAGTTTGTTCTGTTGATCTGCCAGTTTACTCCTGTGTCAATACCAACATCTTAATGTTAGTGTGTTAAGAAAAATACAGTATTTTTAAAATAGTAATTCATTAATAGTATACATTATGTTAAGAATAACTGATGAACAAATATATTTATAATATTTATTTTGCTTCTTTATGAACAGATATCTTTTTATTTCATACAATTCATATTGCACTGTGTCTCTTAGTAGAATTAAAAATTTTTTTTCACATAGACCCAATGTATTTCTTATATTTTTTAAACTGTTTTATCTTTTCTTTGTATTTTCTTGGCAGTAATTATTTGTATATAAGAAAGCAATCAATTTGGGGACATTAATTTTGTAACCAAAGATTTTACTGCATTATCTCTTTGTGTCTAATAGCTTTTTAGTTATGTCTCTTGGATTTCTTTTCAAGTAATGGTAATTTTGTATTTTCCTTTCTATTTTTTGCCTCATTTATTTCTCTTGCTTAATGACAGTGGCCAATCTTTTTTTAGAAAAATATTAACTAGTAGAACACACTTCATTGTAATAAACTTTTTTTTATCACACTTATCTCATTGTCTTGTTAGACTGTAAAATCCTTGGTGTAAGGACTTTTATTCCTAATGTTTAAAATAACACAGGTATAAAAAATAGGTACTCGATAGGCAGCTATTGAATGATCTAGGCAGGATAAGATAAACTAGGCTGAGCTGAGGTACCCTACTCAAATACCTTAGCCTATATGAAGTGAGTATTCCCAAATGTCATGTGTGTGCTGGAGATAACTAGATTACCTCTTCATTCATCACACCCATGAAAGTCTGGTTTGAGTCCTATACCTAGAACCTGTGATTTATTTATTTTTTTTTATTTTGGGGTCTAGTTGCTTTACAATGTCGTATTAATTTCTTCTGTATAACAGCGTGAATCAGCTGTATGTACACATATATCCCCCTGTTAGATTCCACCCCCTCATCCTGGAGTCTCACCTGTCTCACCACAGCGCTCTGAACTGAGCCCCTGTGTTACACAGTGGGTTCCCATTAGCTATTGTTTTGCATATACATCAATCCCGGTCTCCCAAGTTACCCCACCCCAACCCCCACAGTGTCCACCCGTTCATCCTCCACGTCTTCGTCTCTATTCCTGCCTACAAATAGGTTCATCTGTACCATTTTTCTAGATTCCACATATCTACAATGAAATATTACTCCGCCATAAAAAGCAATAATATCGGGTCCTTTGTAGAGACGTGATGCACCTAGAGTCTGTCATAGAGTGAAGTAAGTCAGGAAGAGAAAAACAAACATTGTATGTTAGTGCATATGTGTAGAACCTATGATTTTTGACCACAGTTGAACCTTCAACATGGACAGAGGAGCCCGGCGGGCTACAACCCATGGGGTCACAAAGAGTTGGCCATGACTGAGCATGCGTGCATGAACCTTCAAGGAGCTGTGTCCTCTGGGCCTGCCTCAGTTCAGCTGGAGTGAGGGAATACTCCTGCCCAAGGTCAGCCTTTTAAGCACAACTGCCCTGAAAGGCAGAACTTTAAATTTTTAAAGATGGTGTATACAGAGAAGCAGCAGATGAGAAGCCAAAGTGCTTTGTAGATTCTACATGCCGTCCTGCAGCAGAAGTCTCATGACAGCCTCACAGAAGCAGCAGGAACTTTCCAGTTTCCTGGTCTTGTGTTGTGGGTTGGAAGATGGAGGCAGAAACTTGACTCTTCTATGCATAACAAGCATCAAGATTTTTGAAGAAACCAGAGAGGCAGACTTATCTACAAGGCAACTTTGAGAGCTCTATCAGTGGGGCTTGCCTGGAAAATGGTCAGGGAAATGGAATGTCAGCAATGGAAACATGAAAAAGACAGCTCCTGGTTGGAATGGGACCAGAGTGAGAAAAACAAGTGCAGTAAACAAGCCAAAGACACCTGTCTATATTCTTGGGTTATGTGCAGGAGCCAAAGTAGTTTAGTGATGCTCAAATTATGGTTAGACTTGAAACCCAAACCTTTGGCTTATAGACTGATGAACAAATGTCTCTGGCTCGATGTTGGCTCCTGCAACCCTAATATGGTGGCTCAAGAATATTGTGCTCTCCTTTTCAACTCTATTCCAGTAAATCCTTTATCATGCATCCCTATTTCAGAGAAGATTGCTTCTAACTTTTCCATTAGAAAAATGAGTATTATGATGGATTTCATTTTTCCATTGAAGCTAATTGACTGTGGGCAATAATACTAAGCACCATATCTAGTAGAAAGGAAAGCAGAGGGATGTTGTTCACAAATTGCTGCAGGGAAACAGAGATCACAGCTCATTTGAGGAATTGAGGGTTCTGATTATGTGTGCTACTTGAGGGTCAGGTTGCTTCTCAGTGCCCAGCAACTTATTCCCAAATGGGGTTTGTGCATTTATTTGTTCATTCATTAATCCATTCATTCTTTCATGAAATTTCTTTTGAGGTATATCATGAACAGAACTATAGATTCAAAGATGAGTAGACCATCTTCAGGCTGCTGTGGAGATCATCTTCAGGATAATGTGCTTTTCTTTATTTAGTATGTAAAAATCATTTTTGGTCATGAATCTCTATGGACAACTTAAGGAAGCAATGATTCCTCTTCCCAGGAGAAGACACATAAGCCCCTAATTTTCCATACAGTTTCAGGGGATTCACAGCCATCGGATGCATGTCCATGGAGCCCCTCGGGTTGAGAACTCCACTAGGACTACAACAGACATCAGGATCGATGGCAGAAGACATGAACTTCACACATCAGTGTAGTGAAGGTCATGGTCTCTGACCAAGCCTCTCTTTGGCATCCCATCCACTTTTATAACCCATCTGTCCCTGTTTCTCTTTTCCTTTGAAGTCTTAAAAGTTTCCCTCTCTGTAGCAGCATATTACTGAACACTGGAGAGGGTTTAGTTGAGGAGGGATCCTGAGTGTTCTGTAATGTTGCCAGTTGGCAGTCTGTATTTCTGCAGCAGCCTTCCACCCCCAGAAAGCTGATGAGATTTTGGTTGGATCCATCCACAGTCTTGCCTAGGATTCCATGACTTGTTAATGGCAGAGCCTGAACACAGAATGCCTGATTCTCAGGTCTGTGCCTTTAATACTGGCTTATTTCTTATTTTAAACCTTATCCCATCTTTGGTTCTATCTTTTGGCCTGAAAACTCCATGTAAATTCTCATAAGCACTTTTTCTGAAGAGAGATAAGAATTTATTTGCCAGAGTTGTTAGAGACAAATATGGAGTTAGTGAGGTATTTTCCTGATGAAAATGAATATGTTAATAGTGTTCAGCATCTTCCCATCATACACAATTTCAAAGCACCCCCAAAGTATCTCAAAAGAAGCATTTTGTCTTATTTAAGAGAGAAAGTTAAAAAAAATTTTTTGTGGTCCTAGATGAAAGCAATTTTTTTTCATTTTTGGAAAAGATGGTTTTCTGAACAGAGCATTCCTTTTTATGATGTAGGCCACTAGTGTTGCCCAAATAGGACAGAAAAATGCAGAAGTTAGGAAGTAAATGCTGACATACTCACAACCTCAGGGGCCAAATGGCACTACAATGATTTCTCACGTATTTTAACTTTCAAAAGACCCTAGAGAGTGCTTTTATTGCACATTTTATAGAGCCATCTGTCTTTTTACCAGAGATAGTATATGTTCAAAACTTTAAATAATATTTTTCCCCTGTGTCAAAGGACCAAAATCTTTACAAATTGTAGTCTCTAGTAGGAAATTCACTAGTGGAAATTCTAGTGGAAGAAAGAGTCTTGGCACAACCCTAGAAGCTTGGTACATCTGCTGCTATGGAAACAGCACATGGTAGGCATTTCTTGTTACATGTGTCTTCCTACCTCAGCCAAGAATAATCAGTGCCGTAAATCATCTTAGATGATATATCCTTTTAGGAATTTTCCTTTGTATTTGCTGATATGGTGTCATTTAAAGTTCATTATACTTCAATTGAGACTTTGTAAAGAGGAAGGCTTCCTCCATGAAGAGAAAGGCTTCCCCCAAATTCATATTTTGCAGCTTGAGAGGAAGAGTGAGGGGCAAGATATGAAGGAACAGCATTTTGCTTGGGGTAAAGCACTATGGCAATATGTGAAAGAAGTGGTTTAAGTCTTAAGAAAGTCTAAATATAACCACTAACTCAGACACTTATAAGTCTAAGGATATGTGAATATAAAGTGCATAGGCCTTGATAAAGGAAAAGCATTTGACATAGTTGACTCTTATTTACTAGTGTTCTTACTTCTACTGCTCCTACTGCTTTTCAAGTCAGATTTATTAAAAGTATTATGCAGTACAATGGAAATGCTCCTGAATTGACTTTCACATTGTGAAAGATGCCTTAATTTCCAAAAGAATATAGGTTATCCAAGTAAGAACACAAGAATAGAAGAATCCCCAATTTTAACTAAACCTGCCAGCAACACTTTTTCAGGTTTTTTTGGGCACACTGACAGCATCTCTTTGGAAGACTGTTAGTATTCAGGATTAGGAATAAGTATACTCATTTCTCAGAATTTGATCTAGAGGGTTATGTTTGGGTTAGAGAGCAATCTAGGTGCTGTTGGTGTTTTAGATAAGGGTAACGGTGGTGATAGGGAAGTAGGGAGGGTGCCTGGGAATGATTAGTAGTTCTCAAATTTGTATGCATGAGAATCACTTGGGGTGTCTGTTAAAAAATGTAGATTTCTAGAAGCAATCCCCAGTGATTTTGATTGAGGGGTCCCATAGGCAGCTACCCTTATGGGCACATGCCCAGGCACTTTTGCCCCCTGCTCCCTCCCTCTATTCTTCACTTACCAGCTGCCAAGATCTTGGAAGCATTGAAACTCAGCAACAAGGGAAATCCGTTGAGAACAGTCTCTAAAGGGTCAAGCAATAGCCGTATATTACATGCATTCTGCCTATCCCCTGCCTAAACCTGGGATTCTTCCATGGGGTAAGAGGTTGTGGGCCCCACATTGGCATTGCTCATTTGGTTGATGAGGACACTTTGCCAGAGTTGTTGCTGCTGAAGAAGTAGAGGACAAGATGGCAGAGCAGAAGGACTTGAGCTCGCCTACTCTCCCAAAAATACCAAAATTAGTAGCTGCTAACAACCATTGACAAAAAAGACTGGAACCTGGGGAAAAAGATATCCTATATCCAAAGACAGCTAAGCCAGCAGGAGGGGTATGGAGGGTACTTTCATGATATAATCAAATCCCATACTGACCAGATGCTGCTGCTGCTGCTGCTAAGTCGCCTCAGTTGTGTCCAACTCTGTGCGACCCCACAGACAGCAGCCCACCAGGCTCCTCTGTCCCTGGGATTCTCCAGGCAAGACCACTGGGGTGGGTTGCCATTTCCTTCTCCAATGCATGCATGCATGCTAAGTCACTTCAGTCGTGTCTGACTCTGTGCGACCCCATGGATGGCAGCCCACCAGGCGCCTCAGTCCGCAGGATTCTCCAGGCAAGAATACTGGAGTGTGTTGCCATTTCCTTTTCCAACTGACCAGGTGGGTGACCCACAGGCTGGAAAACAGTTATATCACAGAGGTTCTCCCACAGGAGTGAGGGTTCTGAGTCCCACATTAGGTTCCCCAGCCTGGGGGCCTAGCATTGGGAGAAGCCCCCAGAGCATTTGGCTTTGAAGGCCGGTAGGCCTGGAGGAGGGCATGGAAACCCACTCTAGTACTCTTGCCTGGAGAATCCCATGGACAGAGGAGCCTGGTGGGCCTTAGTCCATGGGGTCACAAAGAGTTGGACATGACTGAAGTGACTTAGCACACATGTACACATGCATGCTTGAGTGCAGCAGTTCCGCAGGACTGGGGGAAACAGAGACTCCACTCTTGGAGGATGCACATAAGATTTTGTGTGCACCAGGATCGGGGGCAAAGCAGTGACTCCCTAGGAGCCTGGGCTAGACCTACCTATGGGTCTTGGGGGTCTCTCAGGGCACAAGGATCAGCTCTAGCTCACTGTGGGGACAGGGACACTTGTGGCAGGGGCTCCAGAGCATATTCATTGGTGTGAGCTCTCCTAGAGGCCACCATTTTGGAACTAAGACCTGGCCCCACCCAACAGCCTGCAGGCTCCAGTGCCAGGCCAAACAACCATCAGGGTGGGAATGCAGCCTCCCCTTCAGCAAGCAGGCTGTGTAAAGTCATCCTGAGCCCACAGCCACCTCTAAACACACCCTTTGAAACAGCTTGGGCTTCCCAGGTGGCACTAGTGGTAAAGAAACTCTCTGCCAATTCAGGAAACATAAGAGACATGGGTTTGATCTCTGGGTCAGGAAGATCCCCTGGAGAAGAAAATGGTAACCCATTCTAGTGTTCTTGCTTGGAACACCTCATGGAAAGAGGAGCCTGGTGGGTCACAGTCCACTAGGGTTGCAAAGAGTCAGACGTGACTGAAGAGTGACTTAGCACTGCCCATCACAGGAGCAAGACCCAGCTCTACCCACCAGTGGGCAGGCACCATTCCAGCCCACCAGGAAGCCTGCACAAGCCCCTGGACCAACCTCACCCACCAGGGGTCAGACATCAGAAGCAAGAGCAGCTACAGTCCTACAGCCTGCTGAATGGAGACCACAAGTTAGAGAAAATGTGATGGTAGAAAAATATGTTCCAGATGGAGGAACAATTTAAACTCCAGAAGAATGAAGTGAAGATAGGCAATATACCTGAAAAAGAATTCAGAGTAATGAGAGTAAAGATGATCCAAGATCTCAGAAAAAGAATAGAGGCACAGACAGAGAAGATATAAGAAATATTTGCCAAAGATCTAGAAGACTTAAAGAACAAACAAGCAGCGGTTAATAATACAATAATTCAAAACAAAAATACACTAGAATGAATCAACCAATAAATAAGGCAGAGAAATGAATAAGTGAGCTGGAAGATAGATTAGTGAAATCACTGCAGCAGAACAGAATAAAGAAAAAAGAATGAAAAGAAAGGAGGACAGTCTAAGGATCCTCTGGGGCAACATTAAATACACAAAAATTCACTTTATAGGCATCCAAGAAAGAGAAGAGAGAGAGAAAAGGCCTGAGAAATATTTGAAGAGATAATAGCCAGAGGCTTCCTTAACATGGGAAAGGAAATGCAGCACAGAGAATCTCATACAGGACAAACTCAAGGAGGAACATGCTGAGACACACATGAATCAAACTGACAAAAATTAAAGACAGAGAAAATGTGAAAAGCAACAAAGGAAAAGCAACAAATAACATGCAAAGGAATCCTCGTAAGGTTATCAGCTGATTTTTCAGCAGAAACTCTGCAGGCAAGGAGGGAGTGGCACAATATATTTCAAATGATGAAAGGGAAAAACTACAACCAAGAGTACTCTACCCAGCAAGGCTCTTCTTCAGATTTGACAGGGAAATCAAAAGTTTTACAGACAGGCAAAAGCTAAAAGAATTCATCACCACCAAACCAGCTTTACAATAAATGCTAAAGGAGCTTCTTTAGGCAGAAAATGAAAGGCAACAACTAGAAACAAAATTACAAATGCAAAAGCTCACTGGTAGAAGCAAATACAGTAAAAGGAAACCATCCACACACAAATATATCAAAACCAGAAATCAAGAGAAGAGGAGAGTCAAATGCAGGATATTGGAAATGCATTTGAAATTAAGAGACCAACAGCTTAAAACAGTCTTGTATAATTATAGACAGTTGTATCAAAACCCAATGATTTTGATTGAGACAGTAGAGAGTGGGGACTGTCCAGCTGCATTGTCAAGAAGTCCCTCATCTGATTCTGATCAGTTAGCCCATGTTCCACACTGTGAAGTGCTCGAGATCCCATCTTAACTTTGACTTTTAGGCTAACACTTCTAGATTCCATTCTGAATAATAATAACTTACGAAATATACTCATTCTGTATCCCTAGGTAGTGGTAGTTTTCAAATCACAGTACATCAACGTGTTTGGTTTAAAAATAAGTCCAATGAACTATGATTTATATTAAAAATTCAGATGATACAACTGCCATATGACAATTAACATTACAATAAACATTGTAGTGTGGTATATAAATATAGAAACTCTTTTTACTAAAATTTGATAGTATATAACTAATTCCTTCCTCCCTCATAAAAACGACCAGTTTCCAAAACGTAGCTCATTAGTATCCTATGTTTGTTATGCTCAGCTTGTTTATGGGTTACAACAAATAATGTCCTACTGAATATCATCCCATCCTCAACTACATTGGTCTATATTACAAACCACCCTAAAAATCTCCATCTTTCAGTAAAACACAAAAGCATAATGGTTTTGATCAATAACGGGCTGACAGAACTTAAATACAGTTTTTACAAAGAAGTCACATAATGTATTGACAGAAGAACTGCTAGATTAATGGTACATTGCTTATCATGTTATCCCAGAGATTATAAGTACCTTCCTTTCCACACCTAGGCAGACATCATTCATTGATCATACCACTGTTCCCAGCTAAATTAGATGCTGCCTCAGAATCCTCTCCAACAAAGGTAGTCACTGCCAATCTCTCAGAGTTGACTTGAGGATAAAATTCTGTTTTCCATACCAGTCCTACACCAAACATAAACTAGTTCTCTCCATCACATACACACACATTCTCTCTCCACTGCCTCCACCTCTGAAGCAATCAGAAACAAGTCATCCATATGACTCATCATAAAGTCTGGTGAAGTAAAAGTGTTAGTTGCTCAGTCATGTCTCACTCTTTGTGGCCCTATGGACTGCAGCCCACCAGGCTCCTCTGTCCATGGTGATCCTCCAGGCAAGAATACTGGAGTGGGTAGCCATTCCTTTCTCTAGGGGATCTTCCCGATCCAGGGATTGAACCCAGGTCTCCTGCATTTCAGGCAGATTCTTTACTGAGCCACCGGGTAGAAGGCTCTATTTTACCATAAATTAAATTAAAAAGAACAAGATTCACTTGCTTGTAAATGGAAGTATGGGACTCCATGTCTCCGTTTGCTTTTCTAGAGATTCTCCCAGTAGTGGCACGTTTGTTCATAAACTTTAAACAGATAGTTCATATCTATCTATTATTAAGAAGACAGTTCTTTCTTTCTTTCTTTCTTTTTTTTCTTTGTTGAGAAGACAGTTATTTCAACCCACATATTGAAATTCACCAAAGTACTGAGGAATCAAGAAACCTAACTTTGTCTTTGAAGTTCCAATTTAAAATAAACCCACCAACAAAAAAACCTAGATTATTTTAGGGAAGCATCATATGTCTCAATTTAGCCATTTTAAATGCTTAGCCAGTATCTTAGTCCATTCAAGTTGCTATAAATACCACAGACTGGGTGGCCTAAGCAACAGAAATTTTTTTTTTCCATTTATTTTTATTAGTTGGAGGCTAATTACTTTACAATATTGTAGTGGTTTTTGCCATACATTGACATGAATCAGCCATGGATTTACATGTGTTCCCCATCCTGAACCCCCCTCCCACCACCCTCCCCCTCTCATCCCTCTGGGTCTTCCCAGTGCACCAGCCCTGAGCACTTGTCTCATGCATCCAACCTGGACTGGCGATCTGTTTCACACTTGATAATATACATGTTTCAATGCTGTTCTCTCAGATCATCCCACCCTCGCCTTCTCCCATAGAGTCCAAAAGTCTGTTCTATGCATCTGTGTCTCTTTGTCTGTCTTGCATATAGGGTTATTGTTACCATCTTTCTAAATTCCATATATATGTGTTAGTATACTGTATTGGTGTTTATCTTTCTGGCTTACTTCATTCTGTATAAAGGGCTCCAGTTTCATCCATCTCATTAGAACTGATTCAAATGTATTCTTTTTAATGGCTGAGTAATATGATGTTCATCGCAGCACTGTTTATAATAGCCAGGACATGGAAGCAACCTAGATGCCCATCAGCAGACGAATGGATAAGAAAGCTGTGGTACATATAAGCAACAGAAATTTATTTCTTATAATTCTAGAGACCAGAGCATGGACAGATTCATTGTCTGGTGGGGGTTGCCTTCTGTTTTACAGATGATCATCTCCCTGTCTCCCCACATGGTAGAAGGGCAAAGGAGCTCTCCTGGGTCTCTTGTATAAGCACTCATCTTGTTCATGAGGACTCTGCCCTCATAACCTAATCAACTTCTCAAAAGCCTCACCTCCAAATGCCAAGACACTGGGGATTAGGTTTCAAGATATGAATTTTTGGAGGGACGTAACTCAGTTTACAGCAGCCAAATTATTTTTTTTTTTGTATTTTCTATAGAATCTATATTTTCTTAAATTGTGATGTTATATCATGTTTTAAAGTTACAAATGAAATAATCATTTAGATAACTTACAACATTCAGAAAAATCCATAAAATCAAATTAAAACCACCTATAAAAAGACTACCCCAAAATAACCACTTTTGACACTTTGGTATATTTCTACTTATTCTATTTTCTATGTATCTTCATATGAGTATGTCTTTTTCTTTTATTCTCCCACACTAACTGGCTAATTTAGGGCATAGCGTTTGCATCTTACTTTTAAAAATGTACTATTTCATGAAGCATTTGATTTAAAATTTGTTGTTTATTCACTCAGTCATGTCTGACTCATTGTGACCCCATGGTCTGCAGCACGTCAGGCTTCCCTGTCCATCACCAACTCCCAGAGCTTGCTTAAACTCATGTCCATTGAGTTGGTGATGCCATCCAACCATTTCATCTTCTGTCATCCTCTTCTCCTTCTGCTTCCAGTCTTTCCCAACATCAGGGTCTTTTTCAATGAGTCAGTTCTTCGAATCAGGTGGCCAAAGTATTGGAGCTTCAACTTCAGCATCCGTCCTCCCAATGAATAGTCAGGGTTGATTTTTTTTTTTGTTAGGATTGACATGTTTGATCTCCTTGCTGTCCAAGGGACTCTCAAGAGTTTTCTCTAGCACCAATTTAAAATTAGAGTATGAAGTTAAATTATCTTTTCAAATTGTCTTTTTATGTGTCTTAGTCTGGGTCCTCTGAGGAGCAAATGCCAAGGTGTGATTAAACCTGCATAGATTTTATTAGAAATGCCTGTGGGAGAGAAAATTGGAAAGGAGTCAGACGAGATTGTGACAGCCATCATACCTCCATACAAGGCTGACCAGGAATGAGTCTGTCCTAGTCCTTGGTGTCTTGGTCAGTAGCGGGGGCCAGGCCTTTGGAAGGATAGCTTCAGTGCAGGTGGAACAGTGGGTGTCAGAACGCAGGAGCCAGGTTGGCCCTTGTGCAGTTATATTTCCTGGAATTGGAGGTCTGTGACAAACATTTTCATGGTCCCCACAAGGGTCACATGATAGTCCATCATATGAATAGATTTTTTTCCTCCAGTCTTTCCCAACAATTCTGCATCAGTGATTATTTTCTTAGTTGGTTTCCTGAAAATGAAGTTGCTAGATCATGGTATGAAATTTATTTCTAAATATTTTATACAGTGTTTATTCTTTCTATTGTTTTTTCCAAATGAATTTCTAAATAAACTATGATTTATTTACTTGAATCTCAGGAATTATTTGGAAGGTATACATCATTCAATTAGTGGCTATTTTTAGGTTTCGAAATAATGTTTTGGTCTGTATTTGTCACCAGCCTATAAAAGCTATTTAAGACATTGTCATGCTCTCCTCTTCTTTCTCCTCTTTAATTTTTCTTATACTAACTTTTACCATTTTCATGAATATTATACAGAGTTTGAGGCTAAGTGAAAGAAAGTGAAAGTGAAATTCGCTCAGCTGTGTCTGACTCTTTGCAACCCCATGGACTATACAGTCCACAGAATTCTCCACACCAGAATACTGGAGTGGGTAGCCTTTCCCTTCTCCAGGGGATCTTCCCAACCCAGGGATCAAACCCAGGTCTCCCGCATTGCAGGCGGACTTTTTACCAGCTGAGCCACAGGGGAAGCCCTGTTGTTCTTTAAAAGAGAATCACCTATTCTGGTTAACTAAGTGTATCTTTTGATGCTGGATTTTATGTTAGCAGCAACATCACCGGGGAATAGAGCTATCTTCACTGAAACAGAATTTTCTTTAAAACTGATTTTGAACCAAGGAAACTTGGAGTTCATTTAACATGTTGTTCTGGACTACTGTGAGTTCGCCAGCAAGAGCTGCTTCCTCCCACTCATCGATGAAGTTCTCTACTGGGTAGAAAAACTGCCTTCTGTCTCCAGCCACATGCTGGCATCATCATTCTAATGAGGGTCAATTTCCATTTCTCCCACCTCTGTGCTGCATAATGTTTCACAGCAGAAATATTTGTCCTCTAGTGTAACATAATTCTTCTGGCCACATTGATGACAAAATGCTGACTTCATGCTGAAAATGTAATTCCACATCCATCTCTCTCCTCAGAAGAGAAAGTTCTAATCATCTCATATGAAGGTGTTAACAGTGTGAACAGACCCCAAACTGCAGCGATCTTCATAGGCTTTTGACACTGGGAAATGAATTCTTCTGTAATATGTAATTTTCTTATTTGCCTACTGGAAATTTTTACTCCTTGTCAGAGAAATAGGTCTCACTGTGTCTGTCTCCTCAGTGCTAACCTACAGAATCATAAAGAGGAGATGGAGCAGGGGAGCTGGCAGGGGTGTGGTGGCTGATTGGTGTCCTGTTAAAAGGATAACAGAACTGTCCTGTGCAATATTAACCACCCATGACACCATTTAGTCTGATAACAGACAGCCCTGTGAATATTTAACTTTCACAATGTTTGCTTTACTGATAGTGGGTCACTTTCGTATATGAAATATTGCCTATTGCTTATTATTAATTAGACCTGACTTGACCTTCAGAATTTAATATTCTTTCAACAGTGATATGTATAATTTATTAATACTATAGCAGGTACATTCAAAATGTGAGAATGTTAGGACTTAAAACATCACAGGCTTGGAAAGAATCTTGATAGACCATCTAATTTATTCACTCAACTGTCTATTGAAAATCATTTACATGCTAGGTGCTGGAGGGCATTCAGTGAAATACAAGACACTTTCTAACCCCTTATGTACTCAGGCTGCACTTTCAGGGGAAAATAAGTGACCTCATAAGAGTACAAGGCAGTGCTGGTTGACATTGAGTCTCTTGAGTTTAGAGCAGAGAAAGAGAGATGTGGGCAGCAGGCAAAGACCTAGTAGAGGAAGAAACATTTGGAATGACCATGGAGAGAAGGGCAGGGTGTGGGTAGGCAGCAGAGGGGCGGAGTAGGGGAACAGCAGGAAGCCAGACAACACCTGCTGGTGACTGTAAGGACTTAGGGGACATGTTTGGAGGTCACCAGCCTCCCAGCTGGCTCAGGCCATGGTGTGGGGCCTGGTGCACTGGGAAGACCCAGAGGATTCAGGTGGAGAGGGAGGTGGGACGGGGGATCGGAATGAGGAATACTTGAAAGTCCTGACCACTTTTTAGAACCACTGATGGGTGAGGCAGTTGGATGCCTTTTGGAGGGACATATAGCTCCTTGCTCTAGTGATTTATAGAGGGCCTCTGTGATACGAGCACGGGCTTATTAACTATGCTTCTTCTCAAAGCACTCCATATTTTAATCAAACACACCGCTTCCTGTTCCTTGTGGCTCAGATTAATTAACTAACACTATGTGATGTTAAGTGCAGGTGGAGACAGACAAGCAAGAACCTGAGGCCAGTATATGATATGGTGTCTAAAAGTTAAGACTTTGATCATTAAAGTGTTAGAAAGCCATTCATGGGGCTGGGCTTTAATTGGGGGGGGGGGAATGTCATAGTTAGATTTGCGTTTTAAACGGATGACTGAGTACAGTGGCGATCTTCATATCATGTGGTTGTTAAGCACCAGAATTCTGGAGACACTCTGCCAGGGTTTGGATTCCTTCTCTCATCTTATTAGCTCTGACTCTGTTAACTTCTCTAAGTCTCAGTGACCTCATTGTTAGAATGAGGATAAAAACCATTTTTTGTTGTTGTTCAGTTGCTTAGCTGTGTCTGACTCTTTGGGGTCCTATGGACTGCAGCACTCCAGGCTTCCCTGTCCTTCATTATCTCCTGGAGTTTGCTCAGATTCATGTCCATTGAGTCGAAGGTGCCATCCAACCATCTCATCCTCTGTCACACCCTTCTCCTCTCCTCTTCCCTCAATCTGTCCCAGCATTGGGGTCTTTTCCAATGAGTCAGCTCTTCGCATTAGGTGGCCAAAGTATTGGAGTTTCAGCTTCGGCATTAGTCCTTCCCATACATATTCAAGGTTGATTTCCTTTAGGATTGACTGGTTTGATCTCCTTGCTGTCCAAGCTCAAGAGTCTTTTCCAGCACCACAACTCAAAAGCATCAATTCTTCAGTGCTCAGCCTTCCTTATGGTCCAACTCTCACATCCGTACATGACTACTGGAAAAATCATAACTTTGACCATACAGACCTTTGTCGGCAAAGTCTTATAAATTCATTGTGAAGATTAGTGAGATAATGCATGTAACATACTTAGTCCAGTAACTGGCATAGAAAGAAAGGGCATTTAGCATTATTGGCTGTTATCACTCTTCTTATCTCTCCAGGAATAGTATAAAAGATATATGACTCTGCCAGCAGCTCTAAGAAAGGGACTGGAGGACAAAGACCAGATAGAAATCCGTTCATGGCAATATTATAAGAAAGGCATTGGCACACCGAGTTAAGGCAGTAGCCGAAGGATTGAGAAGGCCCAACAGAGTAAACATCACAATAGGAGTAAAATCATTGGGACTTGGGGGACAAAGTCAAAGTGGAGGGTAAAGAAAATGGAGAAATCACGGATGATTATAAGGTTTCTAGCTGGGGTCTGTTGTGGTGTGGTGCCTTAACCAAAATGCAGAACACAGCCTGATAGCTGAAGTGTGTTTCCGGTACCTGAAGGCCTTCTCTGGTGGCAGAGGCAAAGGACGTGGGACCATGGGACTGGAGAATTAATGTTCTGGTAACACCCCTCAACCATTGTTGGACAGTTGCTCAGTTGTGTTGCTTTGTTGCCCCATGAACTGTAGCCCACCAGGCTCCTCTGCGCATGGAATTTTCCAGGCAAAAATACTTGAGTGGGTTGCCATTTCCTACTCCAGGGGATTTTTCTGACCCAGGGATTGAACCCATGTCCTTTGTGTCTCCTGCATTGGCAGGTGGATTCTTTACCACTAGTGCCTCCTGGGAAGTCCATTGTGGGTAAATGTCTTGGCACCTTTGCACCACAGGTGGGGTACTCTGAGTTTTATATTCTACTCACAGAGTTCCCAATGGGATATAGCTCTAGATTCCCACATTGGTAACTTGTTTGACAACTCAGCCTTTTTGGCTGCCTTTTCTTCCTGGTCTCACTGCTCTAATCCTTGAGTAGTCTTTCTTGGGTCACCATTCAGGTAAACTATTTGCACTGGAATTCTTGTCTTGGGATTTGCCTCTGGAAGAAATAAAGCTAAGAGGTAAAAAAGGGTAAAGGGAAAAGGGGAATAGGAAAATAAATTCTGTTTTAGACATTTTGAGGGGTACCTGCATTTGGGATAGTCACCTAGAGATGGTCCAGAATGCAACTGAAATAAGGAAATGGAATTTTAATAACTAGCTGGGTTCTGATATTCTAGATTGGTGAGTAAACTGCAAAAAAGTGTTAGTTGAAGTTTTAGAAATGGACAGTTTGTAATTTGTGAAATTTGAAAAAGCTAATGGAAAACGCAAAATGGACACAGAAATAATGTTCTTAGAAAGGTAGGAACAGAGCAGGAGGTTGATGTGATGGAGCCCAGAAGACAAAATTATTCAGGAAAGAAGTCTGGATTTCCTTTTTATTATTAAAGTACAAATCCTTTAGGGAAGTCCATGTTTCATCTTGGTAATGACCAAAGTGTTTCACACATAATAATAAAATGAAAATTTTGTTGAGTAAACATTGCTTTTCTCTATCCCACTGTGAAGATAAAGGAAGAACAAAGGTGGTGAAATTAAGCGACCAAGAGTAACTTAAAAATGTTCACCTTACACAATCTTTTCTGTTCCTTGGTTGGTTAGTTCTCTGCCCTTGTTTGCTACAAAATGGATTCTTATTGTGAAGAAATGGGTCCTACCACGTTCCCTTAACTAGCAGTTTGTTTTCTGTGTGAGTTTGTTCCCAATACAACTAAGATAAGATAATTTTGGCATTTGGGGTAAAAGTTTGATGGGGAGAAATCTTGAAGGAAGAGGAAGAAGAAAGGGCAGGGAATTCCATGATACAAAAATCCAATTCTTGCTCACCCCCTTCTGCCACTACTGTTTCTCCAAAATTCTCCTTCTGTACTTTATTATTGCCTCTTAGGTTGGAACAGAAGGTTGCAGCATGTCGTCATCACATTCTGGTACTGAGGCCTGATGTCCCTCAGTTTTCTTCTTTCTCTGTGGTTTGAGACAGTATAGCGAAGGTAGAGTTTTCAGTGCCTCATGTTACAAGTTCTTCTAAATGATAAAGTATTTCCATTGAAATCTTTTCAATGACCTGTTTATTGCAGATAGACTTAGACACAATAAAATTCCTAATCACATTACAAAATTTCCATTGTCTTTTGAGTTATGGAGATTTAATTTGTAGGGCAAAGTGGCATTTACATTGTTTCTGAAGAGGGGGGAGTGTAAACACTTGTCTTAGGGTTCAAGCCTTTTCTGAGTGCCTGCTCTCCTTTAACACTTTGCTTCTTGTTTTGCAAGATTGTCCAGAGAAACTTGCTTCAGACTCTTCTACAAGGAAGAAAAAGTGGCTTCTTGTTGGAAATAGAAGAGATAGACTCAGTTGTTTGCTATCAGGTCAGCCAATTTTATAAACTGTAGAAAATCAATGTCCTTTTAAAATAAATACATATATCATTTAAAGAATAACTTCTGATCGACTCTTTATATTTTTCAGTGTTCAGTACCCTTAAGCATTCAGCATCCCTAAGATTGTATTCAATGCCCTGTTGCCTCCTGAAGTATCTTTTCTACATTGTCTACTGCTGTACTAAGTCAATTACGAAGTTGTCTTACCCCATTTATATGAAGCCATTAAACCAGTGTCCTGTCCTGTACAGATACAATAAGCAATCCCTGACAGTTTTCCACTTGATTACATGCTTCACTGGGTGCTTCATGATGGAAAATATTCTCCTGTGATTTCCTTTGTTTTATGCTCATGATCTCACCCCTGTAACATAAGAGATGATAAAGAAAGACCTGATTCAACAAGATGGATTTTCTAGGTAGTAGCTATACCTGTCACTCCAATGAAATGCACAACATTTTGCCCTTTACCTTCAGGCTGGAGTGTTGGATCTGGGTTCTCCCTTGTGGGTTACTGAGTCTTTAATTTTCCAAGAGGTATTACTCAGCCCTTGGGTTATGATTTCTCTGGAAGCTGTTCTTCAAAGGCCAAACATCTGCTTCCACTGGCCTTTTCTGGTGTTTTGAAAAAGCAAAATGACTGTTACATTTCTGTTCAGGATTGTTTTTTCAACTTCCTGACCTCTTGGTCATTTGGACCAGTAATTAGCAAGCTCCTATAACCCCCATGACATGGCAGGAAGCCCTCAAACAGTTTTTGAAAAAGAATCACAGAAATGCCTTTGCTCAACCAGTAATGTTATTTATTGGATGCATAGATAACTTTGAACTGTAGTCAGACCAACGGATGCTTTGAAATGAAGGTTTTGCTTGAATTCTTGTTCTTATGTGATTTAACTACCAATGCTTGACTTTTTAAAATCTTACAGTTATGCTATTGCCATGAAGTGATAATTATGGGCAGTCAAGTTGACCACATGAGGAAGAAGGAACCTGTTTTGTTCAGCATTCACTTTTTCTTCCCTCTCTCAAATTCTTTCTCTAGAATATCAGGAGAAAATATAATCATTAGGCTAACTAATTTATTTTGCTTAAAGTGTTAGGTCTGCTAAAATAAAGTTGCTTCAAGAAGAAGTAACAATTTAGGACTTATTTACTAACCACTGCTTAATTAATCACCCTGTATATAATACTATGAGTATAAAAATGTTAGAAATAGGAGGCCTGAACACAGAGTTCAATCTTGTTCAATTTCCTTATTTCATAGACAAAAAGAATGAGGCACAGAGGTGAAGTGATTTCTCTTGATATTGACTCCTTCTGTTAGAACTGGTACCAGAACACAGGTCTTAGTCCAGCTCTCTTTCTTTCTGATGAAATTCTTCCACAAGAACATGTTTTTGTTAGAAAAGGTAAAATCTTAAAGGTGCTAGGGGAAAAAAGGCCAGCTTGAGGGGCAAAGGTAGGGTGTTGTGAGACAAAACCAAAGAAGTTTGTATTGTACTGATTGAATGCTGGAAAGCATGGGAAACACAACTTAAAGACTTCAAGTTGGAAAGAAGGCCGGTATCAGTGATCAATCTTATAAACATTGACTTAAAATATAGCAGCACTTGGTGAAAAGTTGAATATCAAGGATGAAGGAAAGAGAAAAAAGTAAATTGTGATCACAGGGTGACCTTTTCAGACTTTGGCACCTACCCTACCCTTTGGTTTATTTGTCACTCTCCTTGGATGGACTGGAGGCACGTTGGATTATACCCCATGTCTATGGACTCAGAACATATCACAGAGTCAAATATTAGGGATTCAGTAGAATAACTTGCACCCTGGTATCTGGGAGGATGGTAATATTATAAACAAAAAATAGGGGCTTTAGATGTGGAAGGAATGCCATTTAGAAATTCTGTGTTTATGGAAATGGCAGGAACTGTATATAGAAAGACCTTAACTATGGTTGGAAATACTGGGTCTTGGATGAAATGTCAGGCCCAATGATAAAGAGTTGTGAATTGGCAGGGTGGAATTTTAAGTTGAGTTTTGAGATTGGATGGAATCTCTGAGGATGGGGAACTAGGGAGGAAAAAGCAGGAAGTTTACCTATAAACTGTCAGTTCCCATAAGAGTGCTGTCTGAAAAAAGAAATTATATGTAAATCCACTGTTCATTATTGAGTTTAGGAGTTTCTGTTTGCCCAGCAATGTTAAACAGTTCCCTAGTTTATTTGATATATTTTTTTCTCTTTATTTCTACTCTCAGAAAGCAGAGGATAGCGTCTCAACTAGGTCAAAAGGAGAACAGGGAGGGTCAGGTGGATTAGTTCCCTTACTATCCTGAGGCTCATTAACGTTGAGGCATCAATTTAAGGAGAAGACTTGGAGATTAATGGAGCAAAGATGAAAGAGGAAAAAATGCAGAACCTAAGAAAGCAAGACAAAGTTTCAAAAGAAGCCTTCTCAGCCAGAATAATGTGGAATTGTGCATGAGGAATGAAATTTTTATTATTAATTTTTGTTTCTAATATATGAAGAGAGAATAAGGCCAATAGAGTGCATGAGAGGGCAGATTATGGAAAAATGTGATTGGAATGTCTGAAAGCTCAAATTATCTTTTCATTACTGCATCGTAAAAAGATGAACATTTCAGAGCCTGAAATATGTTCTGTTTTTTTCTGGGGAATTATATTGTTTAAAGTCCATTATATCTTCTTTCGTGATATTAATGTTACTTGGTTGGCCTGGTGAATCATGGCCAAAGACTTTGCAGCACAAATCAAAAAGCATTTAATGAAGATTATAGCTGAGTAGTTCAAGAGGGCAGAAGAGTGATAGCCTTGAGCTGTATGAATGGTTCTCAAATCCATGAGTGGTTTGACTCACCTGGAACCTAGATCAGCCTAAGGGTCTGTAGTATGACTAATACGACGTAATGAAAAGTATTATATAGTATTATGTAGCATGGATTGGGTGTTGAGAGATGTAGCTGGGGAGATCGCCAGTGATCTGGTTATATAGTCCTTGCCTGTAAGTCTGTTTAAGGAATTTGGACTTGAGGAAGTAAAGCAATGTGTTCTCCATTTTAGACGTCTCTGTCTAGCTGAAGTATGGTGATTGGATTGTTACACACTTTGGTGGAAGACAAATAGTGCAGGTGAGAGACCTAAGATTAAAGCAGTGGGGGTGGAGAGAAGTGGGTAGATTTAAGAGTTATTTAGAATGACAGGGATGATGGATTAGGTGTAAAGAGGGAGCATCAAGAATGACTCTTAGACCCCTCCTTGGCTTGAGTGGCTGGGTAGATAAAAGTGCTGCTCACTTTACATTCCCACTAACAGTCTACAAGTGTTCCAGTTTCTTCATATCTTTGCCAACCCTTGTTATTATTATTATTTTTTTTAATAATAGCCATCCTAATGGTGTAAGATAGTATCTCATTGTGATTCTGGGATGTGTTTTGATATGAGGTCTTGTGAGAGATACTGGTGAATGAAAAGGAATCTTTGTGTCCTTTTTGTGCAGTTTAAATAACAAGAGAAAAGGCAAGATGGTGATGACATAGCCTTTGAATCTCGCTAAATTCCCCTCAAAAATTGGGAAATGGTAAATAAACACCACCACTACTACAAATGACAAAAAAGACAGATGCCTCTGTAAAAAATGAAGAGTGGGACACTCCAAAAAGTCCTAAAACCAAACAGTTCAGTTCAGTTCGGTTCGGTCGCTCAGTCGTGTCCGACTCTTTGCAACCCAAGGAATCGCAGCACACCAGGCCTCCCTGTCCATCACAAACTCCCAGAGTTTACTCAAACTCATGCCCATCGAATCAGTGATGCCATCCAGCCATCTCATCCTCTGTCGTCCCCTTCTCCTCCTTCCCCCAATCCTTCCCAGCATGAGGGTCTTTTCCAATGAGTCAACTCTTCACATGAGGTGGCCAAAGTACTGGAGTTTCAGCTTCAACATCAGTCCTTCCAGTGAACATCCAGGACTGATCTCCTTTAGGATGGACTGGTTGGATCTCCTTGCAGTCCAAGGGACTCTCAAGAGTCTTCTCCAACACCACAGTTCAAAAGCATCAATTCTTCGGCACTCAGCTTTCTTCACAGTCCAACTCTCACATCCATACATGACCACTGGAAAAACCATAGCCTTGACTAGATGGACCTTTGTTGGCAAAGTAATGTCTCTGCTTTTTAATGTGCTGTCTAGGTTGGTCATAACTTTCCTTCCAAGGAGTAAGTGTCTTTTAATTTGATGGCTGCAGTCACCATCTGCAGTGATTTTGGAGCCCCCAAAATAAAGTCTGACACTGTTTCCACTGTCTCCCCATCTATTTCCCATGAAGTGTTGGGACCAGATGCCATGATCTTAGTTTTCTGAATGTTGAGCTTTAAGCCAACTTTTTCACTCTCCTCTTTCACTTTCATCAAGAGGCTCTTTTGTTCCTCTTCACTTTCTGCCATAATGGTGGTGTCATCTGCATATCTGAGGTTATTGATATTTCTCCCGGCAATCTTGATTCCAGCTTGTGCTTCTTCCAGTCCAGCGTTTCTCATGATGTACTCTGCATATAAGTTAAATAAGCAGGGTGAAAATATACAGCCTTGACATACGCCTTTTCCTATTTGGAACCAGTCTGTTGTTCCATGTCCAGTTCTAACTGTTGCTTCTTGACCTGCATGTAGTTTTCTCAAAAGGCAGGTCAGATGGTCTGGTATGCCCATTTCTTTCAGAATTTTCTACAGTTTATTGTGATCCACACAGTCAAAGTCTTTGGCATAGTCAATAAAGCAGAAATAGATGTTTTTCTGGAACTCTTGCTTTTCCAGTGATACAGCAGATGTTGGCAATTTGATCTTTGGTTCCTCTGCCTTTTCTAAAACCAGCTTGAACATCTGGAAGTTCACAGTTCACATATTTTTGAAGCCTGGCTTGGAGAATTTTGAGCATTACTTTACTAGAGTGTGAGATGAGTGCAATTGTGTGGTAGTTTGAGCATTCTTTGGCATTGCCTTTCTTTGGGATTGGAATGAAAACTGAATTTTCCAGTCCTGTGGCCACTGCTGAGTTTTCCAAATTTGCTGGCATATTGCATGCAGCACTTTCATAGCATCATCCTTTAGGATTTGAAATAGCTCAACTGGAATTCCATCACCTCCACTAGCTTTGTTCATACTGATGCTTTCTAAGGCCCACTTGACTTCACATTCCAGGATGTCTGGCTCTAGGTGAGTGCTCACACCATCGTGATTATCTGGATTGTGAAGATCTTTTTTGTAAAACCAAACAGCAAACCAATAATAACAATAAGAACTATGCAATATAAACAACTGTGTGGTAGAACAGCAGAGAGGACACAGGGAGCAGTCAGAAATTAACATGTTCCCTTTTAGGGTGTGAAGCTCCATAGACTTCTCTGAGAATGACAGCAAAATTCGGGGGCTTTGGCACAAAAAAATGTTTCAAGAAGAATAGACTACATATATAAGATGTAGTATAAATTTGCTGATCGACTGATTGGTATAAAAGTAAAATTGCATTTCAAATTTGATTCTGGGGAGAAAGAGGGGAGGGAATATTAAAGTTAACTAGCTATTTCTACTATTTTTCCTACTAGGGAACCAACAGAAAGCATCCTAAAAAGAGGGGACTAATGAAATTACATGTATATATTTAGAGGATGAGATGGCTGGATGACATCACTGACTCGATGTGCATGAGTTTGGGTAAACTCCGGGAGTTGGTGATGGACAGGGAGGCCTGGCGTGCTGGGATTCATGGGGTCGCAAAGAGTTGGACACGACTGAGCGACTAAACGGAACTGAACTGGTGTGTGTGTGTGTGTGTGTGTGTGTGTGTGTGTGTGTGTGTGTGTGTGTGTGTGTGTGTGTGTGTATGTGTGTGTGTATGTGTGCGCGTGCCTAAACGGAACTGAACTGGTGTGTGTGTGTGTGTGTGTGTGTGTGTGTGTGTGTGTGCTTTCCTGGTAGTTCAGATGGTGAAGAATCTGCCTGCAATGCAGGAGACCTGGGTTCAATCCCCAAGTTGGGAAGATCCCCTTGAGAAGGGAATACAAATATACACACACATACACACACACACATATATATACATACATATGTATATTTGTATGTTTTCTTATAGGAAAATCATGCATTTTCCTCATCCAACTTAGCTCTGAAAGCACAGAAAAGTGAGTTCTGCATTACAAAATCAGTTGCACCTTTCTTTCTTACCTTAGAGGATGCATAGACATTCCCCTGATCTTTAATTTGGTTTGGTTAATGTGGGACATGGAATAACGACCTCTCACTCTCAAGATGTCTATGTGATAACCCCTGACACCTGTAAACATGTTAGGCTATGTGGCAAAGGGAAATTAGGCTGAAGATGGAATTTAGGTTGCTAATAAGCTGACCTAAGATAGGAAGATTGTCATGGAGTATCTAGGTAGAGCCAATGTGATTACAGGGGTCCTTAAAAGGGGATGACAAAGGCTAAAGAGAACCAGAGAGGTGGCAACCTGAGAAAGACCTGGCCCGATGTGCTGCTGGCTTTAAAGATGGAAAAAGAGAGCCATGAGCCAGGGAATATGGGGAGCTTCTAGCAACTGGTAACGGGAGGAACTGGATTCTCTTCTAGAGGCTCCAGACAGGAATACGGCCCTGCCAATGTTTTGACTTTAGCTTAGTGAGACCCATTTTGGGTAAGATAATAAATTTGTGTCATTTTAAGTTCTGCATTTACGGTAGCCTGTTATAGCAGTCATAGAAAAATAACACAGTTAGTTTAGATATAAATTCTTCTTCATAGAGTTTATGTTAGATGTTGGTATATTAGTGCTCAAAATCTATCCTACCTTCTTTGCCCTGCAGTGGGTATCAAACTTTTGGCCCTAGTCCATATGATCCATGTGATTTTTTTACATCACAACCAAAGACATACACACCTCTGAAATAAAAGACTTTGTAAAACAATCTTCCATTACTACATAAGAATATATTCTATTCCATTTCATTAAAAATCAGTTTATTTCATGGCCCATTAAATAAATTGATTTTATGACTTATAAGTAATTTGCAATGTAGAATTTGAAAATGCTCTTCTAATATGCCTTTCTGCCTGGTAAAACTACTAGAATGCTAAAATTTTCATTTCCTGAACTCCTTTGATAAGGATATATATATGATAAGATTTGGCCAATCAAATGCACTTGCATGAAATTAGAGGCTACATTTCAACTTTCCTTCCTCTTGTTTTCTTCTGGAAAACAGAGTTATGGAGACACTGGATTAACCTATAGTGGAATTTTCCTGTCCAATCAGTTTTGTAGGCTTTGAGAGGTAGGGCTTGGAGCATCACTAAGACACTATGTTCCTGAAGTCAGAATCCGCAGGGGCAGCTTTCTGATTGCTCCATTTCCTGGTTGTGCTCTTGGCAGGTCAGTTCTGAAGTGGTTTGATGGGAGTCATTTCTCAAAGCCCAACCTAGAGCTCTGTCATTGATTTTTTAAGTACCCGAATGTCTTTTCTTCAACTTCTTTCTTTGGAAAGTAACTTCTGTTTTCTATAAAGCAACCCTGACTGGGATGGTATTTTAACCCTATGGATATAATTGGACTTCCCTCATGGATATAATCAGTGAGATCTCTTTTAAAACACATGGGCAAATCACAACAGAACCTGTACAGGACTGGACCTGAGGGTAAACAAACACAATGTACAGTCATATCAGGGGCTTCCCAGGGGTGCTAGTGGTAAAGAACCCAGCTGCCAATGTAGGAGACTTAAGAGATACAGGTTTGATCCCTGCATTGGGGAGATTCCCCTGGAGGAGGCCATGGGAACCCACTCCAGTATTCTTGTCTGGAGAATGCAATATTGCTCTTTACAGCTTCAGACTTTACTTCCATCACCAGTCACATCCACAGCTGGGTGTTGTTTTTGCTTTGGCTCCATCTCTTCATTCTTTCTGGAGTTATCTCTCCACTGATCTCCAGTATCACATTGGGCACATGGACCTGGAATGTTAGGTCCATGAATCAAGGCAAATTGGAAGTGGTCAAACAGAAGATGGCAAGAGTGAACTTCGACATTTTAGGAATCAGTGAACCAAAATGGACTGGAATGGGTGAATTTAACTCAGATGACCATTATATCTACTACTGTGGGCAAGAATCACTTAGAAGAAATGGAGTAAACATCATCGTCAACAAAAGAGTCCAAAATGCAGTACTTGGATGCAATCTCAAAAACAACAGAATGATCTCTGTTCATTTCCAAGGCTAACCATTCAATATCACAGTAATCCAAGTCTATGCCCTGACCAGTAATGCTGAAGAAGCTGAAGTTGAATGGTTCTATGAAGACCTACAAGACCTTCTAGAACTAACACCCCAAAAAATGTCCTTTTCATTATAGGGGACTGGGATGCAAAAGTAGGAAGTTAAGATATACCTGGATTAACAGGCAGATTTGGCCTTGGAGTACAAAATGAAGCAGGTCAAAGGCTAACAGAGTTTTGCCAAGAGAACATTCTGGTTATAGCAAACAGCCTCTTGTAACAACACAAGAGAAGACTCTACACATGGACATCACCAGATGGTCAATACTGAAATCAGACTGATTATATTCTTTGCAGCCAAAGATGGAGAAGCTCTATACAGTCAGCAAAAACAAGACCAGCTGACTGTGGCTCAGATCACGAATCTTATTGCCAAATTCAGAGTTAAATTGAAGAAAGTAGGGAAAACCACTATATCATTCAGGTATGACCTAAATAAAATCTCTTATGATTATAGAGTGGAAGTGACAAATAGATTCAAGGGATTAGATCTGATAGACAGAGTGCTTGAAGAACTATGGATGGAGGTTTGTGACATTGTACAGAGACAGTGATCAAGACCATCCCCAAGAAATGGTTGTCTGAGGAGGCCTTATAAATAGCCAAGAAAAGAAGAGGCGTGAAACGCAAAGGAGAAGAGGAAAGATATACTCATTTGAATGCAGAGTTCCAAAGAATAGCAAGGAGAGATAAGAAAGCCTTGCTCAGTGATCAATGCAAAGAAATGCAAAACAATAGAATAGGAAAGACTAGAGATCTCTTCAAGAACACCAGAGATACCAAGGAAATATTTCATGCAAAGATGGGTACAGTAAAGGACAGAAATGATATGGATCTAACAGAAGCGAAAGATATTAAGAAGAGGTGACAAGAATACACAGAACTACACAAAAAAGATATTCATGACCCAGATAACCACAATGGTGTGATCACTCACCTAGAGCCAGACATCCTGGAAAGTGAAGTCAAGTGGGCCTTAGGAAGCAACATTATGAACAAAGCTAGTGGAGGTGATGGAATTCCAGCTGAGCTATGTGTTTCAAGTCCTAGAAGATGATGTTGTGAAAGTGCTGTACTCAATATGCCAGCAAATGTGGAAAACTCAGCAGTAGCCACAGGATGGGAAAAGGTCAGTTTACATTTCAATTCCAAAGAAAGACAATGCCAAACAATGTTAAAACTACTGCACAATGGCACTCATCTCACTCACTAGCAAAGTAATGCTCAAAATTCTCCAAGCCAGGCTTCAATAGTACATGAACCGTGAACTTCCAGATCTTCAAGCTGGATTAAGAAAAGGCAGAGGAACCAAAGATCAAACTGTCAACCTCTCTTGGATCATCACAAAAGCAAGAGAGTTCCAGGAAAACATCTACTGCTGCTTCATTGACTACACCAAAGCCTTTGACTGTGTGGATCACAACAAAGTGTGGAAAATTCTTAAGGAGATGGGAATACCAGACCACCTTACCTGCCTCCTGAGAAATCTGTATGCAGGTCAAGTAGCAACGGTTAGAACTGGACATGGAACAACAGACTGGCTCCAAATTGGGAACGGAGTATGCCAAGGTTGTATATTGTCACGCTGCTTATTTAACTTATATGCAGAGTACATCATGTGAAATGCCAGGCTGGATGAAGCAAAAGCTGGAATCAAGATTGCTGGGAGAAATATCAATAACCTCAGATATGAAGATGACACCACCCTTATGGCAGAAAGTGAAGAGGAACTAAAGAGCCTCTTGATGAAAGTGAAAGAGGAGAGTGAAAAAGTTGGCTTAAAACTCAACATTCAGAAAACTAAGATCATGGCATCCGGTCTCATCACTTCATGACAAATAGATGGGGGAACAGTGGAAACAGTGAGAGATTTTATTTTTGGGGGGCTCCAAAATCACTGCAGATGGTGATTGCAGCCATGAAATTAAAAGATGCTTGCTCCATGGACAAAAAGCTATGACCAACTTGGACAGTGTATTAAAAAGCAGAGACATTTTGCCAACAAAGTTCCATGTAGTCAAAGCTATGGTTTGTCCAGTAGTCATGTATGGATGTGAGAGCTGGACTATAAAGAAAGCTGGGCACTGAAGAATTGATGCTTTTAAACTGTGGAGTTGGAGAAGACTATTGAGAGTCCCTTGGACTGCAAGGAGATCCAACCAGCCTATCCTAAAGGAAATCAGTTCTGAATATTCATTGGAAGGACTGATGCTGAAGTTGAAACTCCAATACTTTGGCCACTTGATGCAAAGAGTTCACTCATTTGAGAAGACCCTGATGCTGGAAAAGATTGAAGGCAGGAGGAGAAGGGAACAGAGGATGAGATGGTTGGATGGCATCACTGACTTCAATGGACTATTGAAGCCTGGTAGTTGGTGATGGACAGGGAAGCCTGACTTGCTGCAGTCCATGGGATCTCAAAGAGTCGGACACGATTGAGCAACTGAATGAAACTGAACATTCTCCGTAGGTGGCTCAGATGGTTAAGAATCTGCAGAATATTCTACCACTGGTAAATAATATTGCTGGACTTCAACTTGTCATTGACATATTTTAACAGTTGATGAAATGTGTTATGTGAATAATGTATTTTGTGCTCTTAAAAAAATAAAAGAATCTGCCTTCAATGTCGGAATCTGCCTTCAAATGCCTTTGATCCCTGGGTTGGGAAGATCCTCTGGAGAAAGGAATGGCAACCCACTCCAGTATTCTTGCCTGGAGAATTCCATGGACCAAGGAGCTTGATGAGCTGTAGTCCATGGGGTTGCAAAGAGTCGGACACAATTGAACGACTAACACTTTCACATTCTTCAGAAGTCCAGATTGACCATCTAGATGTTAACCATGGGTTAGATAAAGAAATATCTTTCAATCCACAGGAAATTTCAGCACATTTTTCATTTCCTGACACAGAAATTCTCTTGAGCTCTCTTTTTTTCCCGAGGGCAGAGGGAAGAATAAATGAGAAATGGCTCCTTTGAACAGAAAGAGCAAGTTTGAGTTCAGCTTCATTATAGTAGATTGGATCTGTGTCACGGTGACCACTTGGGCATCATGCAGCTGAGTGATAATAGCAGGGTGTGTTTTTCAGTTACAGTCTCTTAGCTAGCTACACATGATCCTCAATAATCACCAGGCTGACTGCATCATGTACTCTTTCTCTGGTCAGCCTAATACACACCTTTGCTTTGTGGAATTTTATTTATCCTCTAATTCTTTGAAATACTCTGCCTGAAACACTTGCTGAGGGGAGAAATTCTAAATAAGTGGATAAAGTTAGTGCCTTTAAATCAATAGCTCTGAATAGCACCTAAATAGTTAATGTATGAAGAATAGTGCTGGCAGATCACAAGTGCTAAAAAATTACAGTAGTCCCTGTTCATGCCTGGCTTTGCTTTCCACAGTTTCTGTTACCCTTGATCAACCACAGTCTGAAAACATTATATGGAAAGAAATACCAGAAATAAACAGTTTGTAAGTTTTCAATTGCACACCTTTCTGCGTAATGCGATTGAATTACTCAGGTCCAGTTCCAATCCTCCCAGGACGTGAATCATCCCTTTGTCCAGCATATCTTGCCAGTTAGTCACTTAGAACCTCTCCTGGTTACCAGATTGACTGTGGTGGTATCACAGTGCTTTTCTTCAGTGACTCTTATTTTACTTAATAATGGCCCCAAAGCATGAGAGCAGTAATGCTGGCAATGTGGATATCCCAAAGAGAAGTTGTGAAATGCTTCAAGTGAAAAAGTGATAGTTCTCCATTTAATAAGGAAAGAAAAAATAAATCATAGGCTGAGATTGCTAAGATCTATGTGAAGAATGACTCTTCTGTCTATGAAATTGTGAAAAAGGAAAAAGAAATTCATGCTAGTTTTGCTGTGACACCTCAAACAGCAAAAATTACAGCCACAGTGCATAAGTGCTTGGTTAAGAGGGAAAAGGCATTAAATTTTTTTAATGAGGTATCTTGAGAGAGGAAAGTTATAAAATAATTTTTATTACAGTATATTGTTATACTTCTATTATTATTGTTAATTTCTTTCTGTGCCTAATTTGTAAATTAAAGTTTATCATAAGTATGTATGTATGAGAAAAAACATGGTGTGTATAGACAGAGTTAAATACTACCCACTGGGGTTCTTGGAATGTATCCCTTGTGGATAAGGGGTGAACTACTGTAATTGCTATCATGATATTCAAAAGTAGCTATTAGAAATTCTTCTCATTCCCCACATTAGTCATCACAACCAAGAGCCAAATAGTTAGAGTCTTTATAGCTGTTTTTGTGGGTTTCCCTGGTGGCTCAGTGGGTAAAGAATCAGCCTGCAGTGTGGGAGACCCGGGTTCTATCCCTGGATTGGGAAGATCCCTGGAGAAGGAAATGGCAACCCACTCCAGTATTCTTGCCTGGAGAATCCTCATGGAGAGAGGAGCCTGGTGGGCTACAGTCCATAGAGTTGCAAAGAGTTGGACACGAACGACTGAGCGATGACTTCACTTTTCTTTCTTTGGCTCCTCAAACAAAGGCCAAGAGACAAAGCAAGACATTAATCTGTTAACTGCCAATCTCCCACATAGTTGAAACAAGAGAATCTGCTTAGAGCCTTAAGGTTTAAACCTGAAACCCAGCAATCCCACTCCTGGGCATACACACCAAGGAAACGAGATCTGAAAGAGACACGTGCACCCCAATGTTCATCGCAGCACTGTTTATAATAGCCAGGACATGGAAGCAACCTAGATGCCCATCAGCAGATGAATGGATAAGGAAGCTCTGGTACATATACACCATGGAATATTACTCAGCCGTTAAAAAGAATTCATTTGAATCAGTTCTAATGAGATGGATGAAACTGGAGCCCATTATACAGAGTGAAGTAAGCCAGAAAGAAAGGCCAATACAGTATACGAATGCATATATATGGAATTTAGAAAGATGGTAACAATAACCCTATATACAAAACAGAAAAAGAGACACAGATGTACAGAACAGACTTTTAGACTCTGTGGGAGAAGGCGAAGGTGGGATATTCAGAGAGAACAGCATTGAAACAAGTATATTATCTATGGTGAAACAGATCACCAGCTCAGGTTGGATGCATGAGACAGGTGCTCAGGGCTGGTGCACTGGGAAGACCCAGAGGGATGGGATGGAGAGGGAGGTGAGAGGGGGGATCGGGATGGGGAACACATGTAAATCCATGGCTGATTCATATCAATGTATGGTGAAAACCACTACAATATTGTAAAGTAATTAGTCTCCAACGAATAAAAATAAATGGGGGAAAAAAAACCCTGAAACCAGATATTAATGCCACATGCTTTTTCTCCTTTTTAAACCAGGCATTTTCCATGAGCTAAATCATCAGCCCTGAGGCTACTGGAAAGTCACAGAAGTTGAAACATAGAAAGATAGATTTAGAAGTCTTGCAAATCAAGGCTTCATGATAAATTTTGACAAATAGGTGCTTAAATCTCCTGGAGAATGTCTGATTGAAATTGACATCTCTAACCTTTTCTTGTTAATGATCATAAGAAATAACAACAACAGCCAACATTCATTGAATGCCTAAGTATGTGTTAGGTGTTTACTGTGCTAAGTAAGTACATCAAATCTCTTGGGTTTTGTAAACCTCACAGCTCCCTTATGAAGTAAGTACAGGTTTTACAAGCAATGAACCTGAGTACAGAGAAGTTCAGTAACTTGTTAGAAGTCTCACATAGAGTGTGCGGTGGAGCAGGCTTAAAATCCAGGTCATCTGACTGCAGAGGCCCTCATAATTTCTGTACGTCCTGCTTTCCTACCCATGCAGCTAAAGAAACATGAATCAAGCAGCTCCATGCTGTGACTTCTGGGATGACTCAATGAATCGTGGTCATTTGATCATACATGAATCCTATTTACTGTAATCAGAATTGGTAGTGGATAGGTTATTCTAAAAAATGTGTGTGGAGAAATCATGAAAAATGATAAATACATTTAATTAGATTACTTTGATGGCCTTGAAAGCAGCTTTTTAAATCCCGCCCGCAATGCAGGACCTGGTTTCAGTTCCTGGGTTGGGAAGATCCCCTGGAGAAGTAAATGGCAACCCACTCCAGTATTCTTGCCTGGAGAATCCCATGGACAGAGGAAGCCTGGTGAGCTACAGTCGATGGGGTCGCAAAGAGTTGGACACGACTGAGTGACTAACACATACAAACAATAAAGATTTTTTAGGGGTTACTTGAATTTTTAAATTAACCTTTGATGTATTAAAGTAATAATATGATGAATCTAATTTTTTCTTAAATGTTTCAATTTTACTTAAAATATGATTCTACATATAAATTTAGAACATTTCAGCAATTACTTTTATGGGAGGTTTTAAAAATCTTTTGCGACATAGAGACTAAAGTTATCCTAAGCATTTAAAATATGAATGTGTTAATAGTAGTATAATAAAAATGTCACTAATTCTTTTTAAACAATTTTCAGAAAATTTCAAGTACTCAAAAAACTCATACTCTAAGAAAATAAATTACAAATATGGTAATTCTAAGTTCTCTTAACACTCCAATAGTATTACCAAACTTAACAACTTTTTATATATTATGCTGAAAATCAGACAGATCAATTAATTATACATTTTTTATTGTGGTATAATACAAACAACAAAATTTACCATCAGCCGTTTTAAAGCATCCAGTTCAGTGGTATGAAATACATTCACATTTTTGTGTGGCCATCACCACTATCCATCCTCATAACTCTTTTTTATGTTGTAAAACTGAAACTTTATAAACAATAACTTTCCATTCCTGCTCTAACCCCAGCTCCTGGAAACCACCATTATATTTTCTGTCTTTATGATTTTGACTACTCAAAGTACCTTCTATAAATGGAATCACATAGTTCTTGTCTTTTTTGTGACAGGCTTATTTCACTTAGCATAATGCCCTTGCAGTTCATCCATGTTGTTGTAGCACGCGTCAGAACTTCCTTGTTTTGTAAGGGCTGAATGCTATTGCATTGTATGTATATCCCACCTTTTGTTTATCTACTTCTCTGTTGAGGGGCTCTTGGCTTGCTTCCATGTTATAGTTATTGTGAATAACTGCTATGAATAGGGGTTTACAAATATCACTTTGAAACTCTGGTTTCAATTCCTTTAGCTATATATATCCCTAGAAGGAAACTTGCTGAATTATATGGGTATTCTGTTTGCAATCTTATGAGGTACTGTCATACTGTTTTCCACAGAGGCTATACCATTTTACATTTTACCAACAATGTACAAGAGTTCCAATTTCTCTGTAACTTTGCTAACACCTGTTGTTTTCTGGTGGTTTTTTTTTTGTTGTGTTTTTGATAGAACCAATTCTAGTGGGTGTGATGTGGCATCTCATAGTAATTTTGATTTGTATTTCCTTAATAATTAGTGATGTTGAACATCTTTTCATGTGCTTTTTGACCATTTGTATATCTTTGGAGAAAGGTCTATTTAAGTCCTCTGCTCATAGTTGTTGAATTTTAATAAGTCTTTATGTTTTCTACTTATTAATCTCTTATCAAGTGTATGATTTGCAAATATTTTCTTCCATTCTGCAAGGTGCCTTCTCACTCTGTAGATGGTGTCTTTTGATGCATAAAATTTTTCAATTTTCATGAAACCCAGTTAGTCTATTTTTTCTTTCGTTACCTGTGCCTGTGGTGTCATATCCAAGAAATCATTGCCAAATACAATGACCTGAAGCTTTTCCCTATATTTTATTCTGAGTGTTTTATTGTTTTAGGGCTTTCATTAACACCTTGATTTATTTTTAGTAAATTTTTATATATGGCATCAGGTGAGTTAAGTTTCATTCTTTTGCATGTGGCTATCCAATTTTCCCAGCACCATTCCTTTGAAAACACTTTTCCAATTTAATGATCATGGTATGCTTGTCCAAAATAATTTGATATGTAAAAAAGATTTCTATCTGGCCTCTCTATTTCATTGGTCTGTATATGTATCTTTATGCCAATATCACATTGTTTCATTACTATAGACTTGTAGTAAGTTTTGAAATCATAAAGTGTGAATCCTCGACTATGTTGGCTATTCAGGTCCCCTGGAGATTCCATATGAACTTTAGGATGGGTTTTTCTATTTCTGTAAAAACATCATTGGGATTTTGATAGTGGTTACACTGAATCTCTAGATTGCTATGGGTAGTATTTTAACAATATTAAATCTTCCAATTCATGAACATGGGATGTCTTTCCATTTGTTTATGCCTCTTTTAATTTCTTTAACCAATGTTTTGTAGTTTTCATTATACAAGTCTTTCATCTGTTTTGTTAATTCTTAAGTTTTTTTTTATGCTATTTTAAATGGAATTGTTTTTGCAATTTTCTTTTTGAATTTTTCACAGTTTGTCTATAGAAATGCAGCTGATTTTTGTGTATTAACTGTGTATCCTGTTATTTTGCTGAATTCATTTATTAGTGCTAAAAACTTTTTGTGTGAAATCCTTAGGATCTCATGCATGTAAGATATATAAATGTTTTGCAATAGAGACACTTGCAAATAGAGATAATTTTACTTTTCTTCTTCCAGTTTTGATTTCTTTCTTTCTTTTTTCTCCTGATGGCTCTGGCTATTATGATGTTCCAATATTGAACAGAAGTTTGAAAACTGGCATTCTTGCATATTCTTGATCTTAGAGGAAAAGTTTTTGGTCTTTCACTATATCACTAATATGATATTTGCTATGGGTTTTTCATATATATATTTTATTATGTTGAGATAGCTTTCTTCTAGTCCTGGTTTAACTGAATGTTTTATCGTGAAAGGGTGGTGAATTTTGTCAAATTGAGATAATCATATTTTTCCTCCCTTCGTTGTGTTGATGTGATTTTTTTTTACAGTGATTTTTTTCATGTATTGAACAATTCTTGCCTTTCAGGGATAAATCCCAATTGGTTATGTTATATAATCCTCTTAATACACTGATGAATTCTGTTTGCTAGTGTTCTGTTGTGGATTTTTACATCAATGTTCACAAATGTTGTGGTGTATAGTTTCATTTTCTTGTAATGTATGCATCTGGCTTTGGAATCAGGGTGATGTTGGCCTCAAAGAATGAGAAAAATCTTCCCTCCTCTTTAATTTTTGGGAAAAGTTTGAGAAATTGGTAGTAGTTATTCTTTATATATTTGGTAGAATTCACCAGTGAAGCAGTCATGTCCAGGGTTTTACTTTTTTCAGAGATTTTTTGATTATGGATTCAATCTCCTTACTAGTTACTGGTCTATTTAGATTTTTTATTTCTCATGATTTAGTCTTGACAGATTTTGTGTTTCTAGGAATTTTTCCACTTCATCTAGGTTACCCAGTATGTTGGTTTACAGTTATTCATAGCAGTCTCTTATAATCCTTTTTATTTCTGTAGAATCTAGGTAACATCTACACTTTCTGTTTTGATTTTAGTAATTTGAGTCTTCTCTCTTTTTTTCTTAGTCCGTCTTGTTAAAGTTTGTCAATTTTGTTGAACTTTTTGAAGAACCAACTTTTGATTTCATTGATTTTCTCTTTTTAAAAAAATTCTTTATTTATCTCTGCATTAGTCTTTATTATTTCCTTTCTTCGGCTAGCTTTAGGTTTTTATTTCTATCTCTTTAGGACCGGCTGATGGATATTATATTTGGAACCAGCAGAAGTTGGGAAAAGCAGATGGGATTGCGTGTGTAAGCGTGTGTGTGGGGTCCTCATTACTCAGACAGCCCTCACCTTCCATCAGCCTACCACGTTGTTGTTCAGTCACTAAGTCACGTCTGACTCTTTGCGACCCCATGGACTGCAGGCATGCCAGGCTTCTCTGTCCATCACTGTCTCCCTGAGTTTGCTCAAACTCATGTCCATTGAGTCAGTGATGCCATCCAACCATCTCATCCTCTGTCGTCCCCTTCTCCTGCCCTCAATTTTTCCCAGCATCAGGGTCTTTTCCAATGAGTCAGCTCTCTTTGCATCAGGTGGCCAAAGTATTGGAGTTTCAGCTTCAGCATCAGTCCTTACAATGAATATTCAGGACTGATTTCCTTTAGGATTGACTGGTTTGATCTCCTTGCCGTCCAAGGGACTCTCTAGAGCCTTCTCCAGCACCACAGTTCTAAAGCGCCAATTCTAAGGCGCTCAGCCTTCTTTATGGTCCATCTCTCACATCCATACATGACTACTGGAAAAACCATAGCTTTGATTATATGGGCCTTTGTTGGCAAAGTGATGTCTTTGCTTTTTAAAACACTGTTTAGGTTTGATATAGATATTCTTCCAAGGACCAAGCATCTTTTAATTTTGTGGCTGTGGTCACTGTCTGCTTTGATTTTGGAACCCAAGAAAATGAAATCTGACACTGTTTCCACATTTTCCCCATGTAGTGATAATGAGTCACTCTCAAGGGAAAAGGGGTGTTAACTCAATTATCTGTCTAATGTGTGTATGGTGGGGAGAGAAGTGGGAATAGAGAGATAGTTGGCACTTTAATATACATTTCGTGAAACATAAGCAATAACAACTTCTGGTCTTGAAATCCAAATGTGGTTACAACCTCAGAACCTCTGAGTAGATAAATGAGGAACCGGGAGCCAAAAACCAAAACCAAACAAGTAAAGAACCAAAACACAAAAGCAAAGCATAAACACTACAAATTTATGTGAGAGCTGTCTAGAATCTATGAGATTGAGCCAACAAAAGATTCAGAAGAATTAAATTCTGCATGTTTATCACCAGTTACTCTTCACAATAATCATATGGTACAATAAGGAAGTTAAAATGGTATACTAAAAGATATCTGTGCTGTGCTTAGTCGCATCCGACTCTACAACCCCAAAGAGGCTGCTAGACTCCTCTGTCCTTGGGGATTCTTCAGGCAGAAATACTGGAGTGCGTTGCCATTTCATACTCCAGGGGATCTTCCTGACCCAAGGGTTGAATCCATGTTCCTTGGGTCGCCTACATTGGTAGGCAGATTCTTTACCACTGCACCACCTGGGAAATTGTGGAGTGGGTACTATTTTGTAGATGAGAAAGCTGAGACTCATATGTTTAAAATAATGTAATGGGCTGCACAGGAAGCAACTTAGAAAGTCAGCCCAGGTTCCCCGACTTCAAATCCAGTACTTTCACTCTGCCAAGATCTCATACTTTTTGGTAAATGAGAGCCAGGAAAGAGAATTTCATGTTATTTAGCAATACAATTTAGAGATGAGGCTTTGAGCACTGGATGTACACAGACTGACTTGCTAGTAAGAATGCATCTTCTGGGATTCCCTATTGTGCTCATGGATAAGACTCTATATTTTGAACAAAATATCAATCTCTGAGCCTCAGTTTCCTCTTGTAAATAGAGATAAATTACATTTTGCATTTATTTATTTTGTCTCCCCCACTAGAATGTCACCTCTGTGAGGACAGGGACTTCTTATCCTCCCTGAGTGTTTGTGAGTATTTGTTGAATGTGGAAATGAATGACTATACTCTGTTCTTAGCACCTCTGTTAGTTTCCTAGGGCTGCTGTAACAAAGGAACACAGATCAAGAAGGCTTAGAAAAGCAGAAATTTATGGTCCCACAGTTCTGGGGGCTGGAAGTCTAAGATCAGGACTTCAGCAGGATGTGTTCCTGCTGAGGGCTGTGACAGAGAATCTGTTCCATGTCTCTTTCCTTGATTCTGGTGGTCTTCTGGCAGTCTTTGGTGTTCCTTGACTTTTGCTACATGACCCTGATCTCTGCCTTCATCTTCATGTGGTGTTTGTGTGTGTATCTGTGTCCAAAATTTCCCTTTTATTAGGACACAAATCATACTGGATTAGGAGCCCACTAATATACTCCAGTATGACCTTATTTTAACTGATTACATTTGCAATGACCCTCCTGCAAAAGGAGGTCACATTCTGAGGTATTAGGGGTTAGGACTTCAGTATATGAATGGGGGATGATGGGGGGGCATAATCATTCAATCTATAACATCACTCAAATACACTTTTGAATAAAATATAGTCCTTGCTTTGATAAACTCATAAAATCCCAAAATATGACCTAAGAGGTAATTCTTCGATGTTTATAAAATTTGAACAACAAATGGGTTTTATGCCCAATCAATTAAGGAGCTCTTGAGTTAAACCATTTAAGGAACTTTTATTTTAGACTTTCTCAAGTCTTTAGAGTAAGAATACTTGTTATGTACCCTTTTCATAGAGGATGTCACATGATTATTTTTCTGCAGACTCAATGCAGTGCTGGCAGGATAGAAAAACACTGCTTTGAGAGTTAGGAAGTTGATCTTGGAAAATATTTGATGTTTGCTCCTCAGCTTCTATATTTATAAAAGGTACCAACCTTCTGCAGAAACTTCTATTGAGGATTGTTGCAAGGATCAAATAAGATCGGGTTTCTAAACGTGTTTAAAATTAGCAAAGGAATATAGATCCTTAAAGCATTGTACTTAAACCATCCTCAGGAATGTACAACTTGCCTCAGGTGGATTAAGATATCAGCTTTAGTGCCTAGATTTAGAAACTGGTATAGTAAGAAAGTTAAAAATGTATCTTAATTGCTTATTTGGAACAAACATACAGCTTTTCTACTTCTCTGCTCATCTGGTGTATTTTGCTTCCTGGTGATTGTTGCCTGCAGCATGGAACGGCACGCTTGCTCTATGATTTCCATGACCACACATGACCATAGCTCACCCAGTCCCTGCTGCATTGTAGCCAATTTGGTAAAGGACCCCTGCCTTCTGTGGTGAGGGAAAGAGTGCAGGGGAAAGGAAAGCTAAATGTCTTTATTTGGGGAGAGTGGCACCTTGTTTATCTCAGAGCTACATTCTACTCTGCCATTGCTTTCCACGTACCTGCTAGGGAATAGCGGAAGATCACCCAGCTATCTTAGGAGCTTGGATAAAACTGGTCTGAGATTTATTCTCTCTCATTACTAAGGACATGAAAGTGTGTGTGTGTGTGTGTGTGTGTGTGTGTGTATTTATGTGTATGTGTGTGTGTGTGTGTGTGTGTGTGTGTGTGTGTGTGTGTGTGTATTTATGTGTATGTTCCCAGTTGTTAGTCCTGTCTGACCAGAGCTGGAGAGAAAGCTGGTGGCAGACTATGAGATGAAAAGTACATCGGTGCCTGTTTTTAGAATAGGCATTGTTGGGTTAAAAATGGAATGCAAGCATGGAAGTGAATGCTCTTCAGCCCTTTCCCTCAACAATGGACTTGCATCTGCTTCAGACTGATAGAATTTTGGTGATAACCATGGTTACTAAAATGGATCATTTTTTACTCAATGAGAGGAAGCAGCTTGACAACAGTTGCTCATTTTACAATAGTAAAACTCTTCATGGCAGTTAAAAATGGAAGAGTCATCTTATGTTTGTAAGCAACTTATTTCAGCCTGAATTATCCATTTAAGCTAAACAACATGATGAGATTCTTAAGCTAAATATTATGATGGGATGCTAAACTCTGGTAAACACTCAGACATGAGTACTTGAATGAGGAAACATTGTGATGTAAGCATGGCACAAATGGTGTAAAGAAGGGGAACAAGATGCTTTTCTTTAGTGTATTTATTAGGCATGGATTGGATCTAGATAATGGGATGATAGCACTAATCCCACAAATAGTAACAGAAAACTATAACTCCATTTACTAAATTGTTCTCCAATATCACCACAAGAGTTTTTATTTTGAGAATATCTACAAGGCACAAATACATCTTATGAAAGAAAATTGATGTTTTGATCCATTCCCCATTTTGACAATATAGAACACTGATTTGTATTATTTGACCTACTTTCTGAAGAGGAGAAAGCACTTACTTCTCAGTATTCAACACATTTATACTTGAATTTGATGTAACCAAAAGGAAAATATCTAGGAGCCAATGAACACAGAACTCTTGGGTTTTAGAAGCTTCTCTGCTCTTGAGCAAAGCTTGCTCAGGATCCATAAAATATCTGCCCATGTTATAAAGCTTTTATAGATTTCCTTCAAATAGGATGCAAATACAAAGTGTAGTTTGGTTTCTTGTCTTTATTCAATAACTTTTCCAGTAAATATTTAATGAATGTCAGTTAAGTGATAAGCTGTTTGAAAACCCCCTCCTTATTTAATTTTAAGAACCTCTTCTTCCAACTCATAATTGAATGTATTTAAATTTTTTCTTTGCTTGTTTACATAGTTTTATTTATTTATTTTTAAGTTTTTATTTTTTATTGAAGTGTAGTTGATTTACAATGTTGTGCTAATCTCAGGCGTACGGCAAAGTGATTGAGTTATACATATATCTCTTCTTTTTCAGATCCTTTTCCCATTTAAGTTATTACAGAATATTGAATAGAATTCCCTGTGTTACATAGTAAGTCTTTGTTGATTATTTAACATGTAGTAGTGTGTGTGTGTTACATATGAATGTATTTTAAATAGTGGCCACAATGTACAAACTGTAAAATATTTAGGATGAACCATATGGAATTGCCACATTTGACTGGTATTGTAAAATTTCTTAGGTTTTGACATACACATGCACACTGCAATAAAGCAAAGTTTGCTTCTATTGCCCTATTATTGCATATTCTTGTCATTGTTATTTCTATTAATTTCACTAGCGTATGGAGTATGCCTGAATTAACTTGCTGCATGATGAACAACTAGAGAATCTCAATGGCACGTAATAGTAGACACAGGACGCCCTCCAGATCTTCTGGTCGGCTTCATGTATCTCTTAGTCCCCTTGGCCCAGCAGACTCCCGCTGCATGTCTGTGTCATGGCAGCATTAGAAGTGCAAGAGGGCAAGCAAAACACTCAAGGCTCCTTAAGGCTTGGGTGTCACACCAACACAAGGTTATTTCTAACGCCCCATCCCTTTGGCCAAGATAAGTAAGTTAAAGCATGACTATAGAGAGGAGGTGAAGAACTGAGGTCAGTAGTACAAACTGACACATTGACTAGCATTGAGAAAGCAATGCATTATCTCTTTATGTCGCTGAAGTTTGCTAGGGAAGTACCTTCCTATACGAAAAGGAAAACATCATCATAGTTGTCATCATTATCATCATCATCAATTTGATCTCAGGCACATATCATGCTTTCTACATGCCAATGCCTTGTCTAAAAGCTTTACATTTAATTTTTTCAATAACTCAGTGAGGTCATCACTAATAGTATCCCCCCACTTATGACTAGAGAAACAAGGCACAGAGAAATTACTAAAGATGTTCATTGTTTGCAAGAGATTGAGAATACTGGTATTTCAAACTGCACTATTCTAGCACAGAATCATGTATTGGAGGATGTGACTGTGTTTAAGAGGTTTTAACTTCTTGTCAGGGCACTTATGTGCTCTCTAAGTCACAGAGAGGAGGACCATCTTCACGGTGGATGGGCTGACCACAGAACACTAGTGGGATTCTGTTGGTTAGTCCCCAGTTCAGTGGCCTAGTCAATCAGGTATTTTTCTGGGCTGTTTTGTCCATTTTTCTACCTGGGAACAAGAGAGTCAGGACTACCATTCACCATTTTTCTTTTCTTTCTTAGTGACTCTTTTGCTCATCTAGTATATTTTTCCTTTCAGCACACTGGTAGGATGTCATTTAAATGCATTATCAAAAGACTCATATACTTTTACATCCAATAAATTAATGCATCCAGCCATTCTATCTGCAATACTTAGCCCTTTGCTTTATAGAACATGACAAGCTTCCCTTTGGCTCCAGAAGTAACTTGACCCAAAGAGAACCAGAGAGCCAGGGCCAAGGTAGAGCAGAAAAACAAAAATGGATTCCTGAAGCATTCGATTCCATTTAGAACCCAGAAAAGAAAACACAAGCTCGTCTGGTTCAGTGTGAGAAATTACTCTCATCATTTTATATAAAGAAAAATCAAGGCTTCAAAGGAATGTGTGATAGATAACATATCTGTGTATGCTAATTTGCTTCAGTTGTGTCTGACTCTTTGCAGCCCTATGGACTGTAGCCTGCCAGACTCCTCTGTCCATGGGATTCTCCAGGCAAGAATAGTGGAGTGGGTTGTCATGCCCTCCTCCAGGGGATCTTCCAAACCTGGGGATCAAATCTGGGTCTCCTTTGTCACCTGCAGTACAGGCAATTTCTTTACCACTGAGCCATCAGGGAAGCCCATGATAATGTATACATTCACACAATCTTTGGTAAGTCCTTATATACCATTAATTCTTACAGGATTTTTAAAAATCCATGAGTTTAAGTTTTTTGGATCTGCTCCCCCAATTTTTTGACTCAAATGTTTTTCTTGCCACAAATACTTTGTATTAAAAACTTTTTACTGGATGTATTAAATTGTAGCTTTTCCCTATATTATTTTCACTTCTAGGCATTTACAAGTTAATTACATAGTCAAGAATTAGGGAAATACTTCCTTTTTGTTCATCAACAGTCAAGTGTCCCTGCATGCTGCGTGCTGGGTGCTGGTCCAGCTGCTCAGGCCACGAGCAAATGGGGCTGAGGGTGCCTTGCTTCAGAGCACAACTTCAGGGTTTGCCTTGGAAATCTAAGCTGGCTCATCATCTGCAAGGTGGATGACACAGGCTCTTTTGGGAAAGAAATGCTGTGAGTTTTAGAATGATACCTAAGGGCTCCTCTTTCCTTGCTCTTTCCAAACCACAAGAGAAGTGCTACTGGCTGGAAATGTGTAAGAAGTGCATTTGATGATGCTATCTTTTTGAGGCGTCATTCCTGTCAGACACTTTCTGGCTTCTCAGCTTTCACTGCAGTGATATTGCAGGGTTACAAACAAGCCTCTCATTAGGGAGTGGAGATGGTGTCTGTCTCATTTTTCAGAAACCCTGACAACAAGTGTGAGTCTTGGCCAGCAGAAGGAGCGAGACACAGGTGATGTGAGATTGGGGGTGCAGCCTCGCTGTTTCAGCCTTGATTTGCTTTGGCAAAATTTTCATTCGTTTTTTAATTAAAAAAGATTAACTCCTCTTACGGACTGGGAACTGTGCTAGGCGTTGGGCATCAAACAAAGAACTAGAGTAGTGTGAGCCCTAACTTCCTAGAGTTTGGGGGTGGAGGATGATAATCACTAATAAATTACAAACAAGCTGACGCATAAGTAAAATAGTTTCAAATTGTGATCTCTGCTAAGGAGAAGCCAAGGGGGGCTGAGAGAGGGAATAACCGGCAGGGGAGAATTGAGGGAGCCACACTTGTTCCCCGTGCTTCCTTTTCAGGAGGTGTGTGAACAGGGGCCCCCTCCTCATGCTCAGATCAGAAATCATCCAAAAGAGTTGCTTTTAAAAAATGAAATGATGGTTCATGTACAACAGGGTTCTCTGGAGACCCTGACAGTTTGCTGTCTGACTCCCAGACAGTTTTGGCTTTCCTACATGCCAGGGCTCTGCAGAGCTGACAAAAAGCTTTCCTTCAATTCAATGACTTATGGTCCTGAGACAATGCCTTCTGTGGAAATGTTCCTGAAGGCTCAATTATTAAAAGAAAAATGACTCTCAACTAGGATGTGTTATGTTTTTAGTTTTTCATATACGTATGTGTTCGATACTGAACTAGTTTTATACTGAGGCACTCCTATACTGATCAAATAATAAAAAACAATTAACATAGCTAATTGATTCTTTCCTCCAAGAAGGATTATGAAGATTTGGGTTAACTAGCAGGATGTTAGACTCATAGATGATATTTTAAAATATTTGTTGAGTATTGTGAAACCTGAAGAACTTAAGAATTAAACCAATGTGCTACAGCCTGTACATACCATTGTTGGTCGAGTTACTAGTAAACTTATATTTTTATGAATTCTCTGAGAGATTTCTTCGAACAAGGGATGTGTATGCACACATGCTGTTTTTCAGGAATATCTGTATTATCCACAAAAACAGAGGGTGTAGAGGAAAATGTAAGACAATTTATAAAATTTTATGAGCTGATTTTACAACCTGTTTCTTCCAAAGAGTGGATTTTAGCATTTTCCTTCTAAACATGGCCACTGGGCCATGTTGATGGCTGGTCACGTGCTGTGGAGCCTTTGGAGAGTATTCACTAACATGCAACCATGCTGACAGGACAATGAAGGAATCGTCAGGGAATGGAAGCCAAACTGTGGGCCAATACCTACCCCTTCCATGCCCAAACATTAGGCTGGCAGTGAACAGCCTCATAAATGAATAGTGTCTGCCTGCCTAGGGTCTACACAAGGAGGAGGAATAAATGTGGTTGACTTCTCCTACACGCGAGGTGGGTCTCCAGCTCACAAATAAAGCCCTGTGTCTCTCGTGAGCTACTTTCAGGAGGTTCATTGACAGCATATGTCTCTTATTTATGATTAGCCCAGGATGGTTCATAGAAGCACTGGCTTTTCAACAGCTAGAAAAAAAAGGAAAGATGGCGATGGAGAGGCAAGTAAATATCCTGACAATGATTTTTGTTTCCTTTCTTCCTTCATTCCGTCTCCCTCCTTCTCATCTCTCCCCTCATTCCTTCCTTTCTTCATTTTTGAAAAAGTATGACTTAGCTACCTACTTTGGTCATCCCTAGGGAATGAGCAAGGCTGTCAGTGGTATTTCCTGGCAAACTGGACCTAGCTCCTTGCTCTGATTTTGTTGCCATACCAACAAAGCACTGGACTCACTTTCCGTCCTTGGAGGAGTGAACAGCAGGTCCCAGCAGCAAGGCTGAAGGATGGCAATACCCCAGTCAGAGTCTCAGCCTAAAGCAACTCCCAGCAAATTGGGCCTCAGTCTAGGATAAACCTTTAGGTTTCTTTGGAATATTTGGAATTTTTAGGTGACTATAATTGAACAGATGGTGAGGGATGGCTTTCAAAAATTTTTTTGTTTGTTTCTTGAGAAGGTTATCAAACAGTAAAAACCCTCCCTGTAATTTTGAAGGTGAAATTCCTCTATCTTCCTTCCTATCCCTTTCCTTGATCACACACGAATTCCAGGACATTATAGGAATAACTTAATTAATCATGTTTCTCAGGTTTTATTTTGTGTGTAGATCCCCTGGGAGGGAACATTCTGTCTCAGTGAGTAGGTGAGGCCCAAAATTCTGTGTTTCTAATAAACCCCCAGGTAATACTGATGCTGCCACCCCAGGACCACACTTTGAGATACAAGGGGCTATTGAGTTTGAATACCCATGCTTTAGAATGGACTCTGGCATGTGCATTCCTATTTTTCAAGGATTTTTACTTTAGCTAGATCCAATTAAAAAATTTATCCTTAAGTGATGCTGAGCGGAATGTCTATTATGAAACTCTGTAAATTATCTTGAAAGATAACAAACTGAACGCTACAGTTAAAGACTGCTTACAGGCTGAGGTTGTTCATCAGCTTTACAAACCTTGTCTTTTTGATATGGAGAACCATGAGGAAAACTGCTGAGCCGTAACAGAGTTCATTCCTGTTAAGTGTATCCTGAGACAGCGAGACTCTTCCTGTTTCTTCCAGTGACTCTTAGTGAACAGCAAATTCTCTCTTTTATGACTCAGTTTTCATGGCCACGCATTGTGAAAATGAGTGGATACTCTTCCAACACAGCTTGACAGGTTCTTTATTGAGATTATACAATCAAACATGGGACTTATGACTTACATACTATGTATTTCATTTAGATGGATCTAGGGAAATGTGTGAAAGTATAATTTTGAATCATGATGCTTATTATGTACCAAATACCATGCTTACCATGTAGTAAGTAATACATTTGACCCTCCAAAAAATCACATTAGGAAGGTACTATCTTCATTTTATGGTTAGAGAATTAGAGGTACCAAGACAATAGATAACTTTATCCTTGTTGAGACAAGCACATGGACCTTTTATGGTAAGAGGTTGCAAGCTGAGGGCCTACAACTCAACTTTTGATTTTTTTATTTGCATGAAGATTTTTTTGAAAGTTGAATTAATTGTCAATAGATACTATTTCCTGTTTCTTAAAAAATACCTGGAGTATCCAGCAGCTTTAGACTTGCATTCCTGTGCAGCAAGCATCAGCTGGTACAGAGTAGCAAAACCGCCTTTAGGAGGGCTGTGCGCGCTCCAGCTTGTCACATTTTTCACCTCTCCCATTTTACTCATATTTGTTAGTCCCTGGCTCCAAAAACCATTTGAGTTTGAAATCTCTGTGCATACTCATTGTTGAAGATCTTCATGAAACTAGGAATCACCACCCTAGTTAGGATTTTATTGAGCTTTCCACAGGGTGGAAGTCACTCTGATGGGTTGCACAGGGCTTGGGTACTAAAGACCTATGGCCCAGCCCTCAAGACTTCTTCTGCTCTGATCATACAGAAACATTGTCAGAGTTTAGAAGTATAATATTTCCTGTCATGTAGTGTCAAGGAATACCGTCAGTAACCCTAGGGCGTGTTAATGGCAGGACTATATGCTGGGCTAACAGGAAACTGATTCAGTTGTGCTCCATCTTGCCTCTCCTTTCTTTCCTTTCAGATTTACCATTTTACTTTTTGCAGTAATTCATAGCAGAAGATGCAGAAGGTGCCAAGTGTAACTCCCTAGAGAGGGGAATAATTTCAAAGATTTGTACTATAAAAGGCCTCATAATATTTATGTTGAGAGTGAGTGAGATATAGAGAGTTTTACTTTTTCAATGTTTTATCCTTTAAAAAAGAATTGGATTATCTTATTAAAGAGTCACTTGAAGAAAGGCATTTTCAATTTGGGCATGACTGGCTCATCACCTTTCACAGTCTGGGTCATCAAAGATATGACTCTTCCAGAGAGAATTTCCAAGACCTGGGACTGTCAGAGGGGAGTGTATGTGTGTGTGTGTGTGTGTGTGTGTACATTTATGTGTGACTATATGCCTGCCGAGAGAGCTCTTCTGACTGAAGGGGCCTGGTTCAAAGGGAAACTACATTTTTTGGCCTGGGTGAGTGGGAAGGGGTATAGTACATATGGATAAGGCAAGTGAACATGCTTTTAATCAGCCTGAAACACTAGCTGGCATAGATTTCTTTTGCTTCCAAGCAGTCATGCAAATATGGGTGCTTAGGCCAGAGCTCATTATTATTCCTGAGTGGAGTCCTTGGCCTCTAAAGAAATGGTACCTGCTATGAATTTCTGTGTTCTCTGACTTCTGTAATCTCTCCGCAAAGCCCTCCTGCTTCCTACTCTGCAAGAGTTTCACAGGATGTGTCTTTGAACTATTTATCTTCAGGAAGGGTTGGGGCCTGCACCAGTTCTTCCAGCTCCAAGGGCAGCAGGTGTATTAACTCTAGACTGTCCTGGACATTGTTAGCTGAGGCAGTGGCAGATAGAACACAGAAGTAAAGGAAAGGGAGATAGAAGAGAGTGGCTGTTTGCCAAGGGCAAGGTTATGGGGAGATTTTAGGGGAGATTGATGCAGAAGAGAGAAGCAAGACAAGGGGGATTTGGGATAGTGGACGATGCAGTCAACCAGTGCTTACCCGGCATGACAGGGGAAAGAAATGTGACCATAATAGCAATCTTTACTGAGCTCTCATTATGGAGAGCTGGCCCTGATTTAAGTACTATGAGATACTAACATTCTCATTTTACAGAGGAGGAAGCAGAAACACACTGAGGTTAAGTAATTTGTCCATTGTCACATAGGGAATAAGTGGTAGAGCTAGGATCTAGGCATCCTGGTTCTACTGCTCAAGCTGACAAAACGCTCTGCTAGGATGGTTCTGAAACAGAGGAGAAGAAAAGGAACAAGGCTGGGGAAGAACTGGGTAGAAGAGGGGCAAGGTGAGAAGGAAAGTGGAGAATTCTCCACCCTGTTTGGTCTCATTCGGGATGAGGATCATCAGAGACTTGAAGCAAGAGAACCGAAAGCTAAAGGAGTTCATCACCACTAAACTAGCCTTAAAATTATGTTGGAGACTTCTTTAAAGAGAAAAGGCCATAACTAGAAACAAGAAAATTATGAAAGAAAAAAATCTCACACATTAAAAATAATATAGTAAAAGTAGTGGTCAACCACTTATAAAGTTAGTGGTGTGGTGGTTGAGTTGTGACCCCATGGACTGTAGCTTGCTAGGCTCCTCTGTCCATGGCATTCTCCAGGCAAGAATACTGGAGTGGGTTGACATTAAGTTAGTAGGAAGGTTAAAAAACAAAAGTACAGAAATTATCTATATCTCACATAATATGTTAGGTGATATATTATCAAGTGTGAAGCAGATCGCCAGCCCAGGTTGGATGCATGAGACAAGTGCTCAGGGCTGGTGCATTGGGAAGACCCAGAGGGATGGGATGAGGAGGGAGGGGGGAGGGGGGATCAGGATGGGGAACACATGTAAATCCATGGCTGATTCATGTCAATGTATGGCAAAAACCACTATAATATTGTAAAGTAATTAGCCTCCAACTAATAAAAATAAATGAAAAAAATATATATATATATAAAATATGACACCAAAAACAGAAAACATAGGGATAAAATAAAAATGTAGTGCTTTTAGAATGGGCTCAAACTTAAGTAACTATCAACTAAAATAGACTGCTATCTACATCAGTTGTTATATATAAACCTATAGTAACAATAAACCAAAAACCTATAACAGATACACAAAAAATTAAAAAAATATATATAATAACCCTAAAGAAAGTCATCAAATCAAAAGGAAAAGAGAACAAGAGAAGAAAGGATCAGAGAATGACAAAAACAACCAGAACAATGAATAAAGCTGAATTAAGTCGGTATCTATAAATAAGTACTTTAAATGTAAATGGACTGAATGCTCCAATTAAAAGACATAGGATGGCTGAATGGATATAAGGCCTATATATATGAGATCAGAGCCTCACTTCAGATGCAAACACACAGACAGGTTGAAAGTGAAGGAAAGAAAAAGGATATTCCATGCAAATGGAAAGACAAAGCCAGGTGGCTATACTTATATCAAACAATACAGACTTTAAAGCAAAGACTAGCAAGAAACAAAGAAGGCCTTACATAATGATAAATGGATCAATCCAAGAGGAAATAACACTTATAAATATCTATGCACCCAACATAGGAACACCTAAATACGTAAAGCAAATATTAACAAACATAAAGGGAGATATTGACAGTAGTACAATAATAGGAGGGGAATTTAGTACCTATTTACATCAATGGATAGATCATGCAGACAAAAATCAATAAGTAAACATGGGCTTTAAATAACACTTTACATCAAATGATATATGTAGCACACTGTACCTCAAAATAGCAGAATGTACTTTCTTATCAAGTACACATGGAACCGTTCTCCAGAATATAGCACACGTTAGATTATGAAATGTCTCAATAAATTTAGGAAGAATAAAGTGATATCAAGCATCTTTTTTTGACCACAATGATATGAAATGAAATCAGTTACAAAAACAAAACTGGAAAAAACAGAAATATGTGGAGGCTAAACAATATGCTACTAAACAACCAGTGGGTCACTGAAGAAATCAAGGGAGAGATTAAAGAAAAATACATTGAGCCAAATAAAAATGAAAACACAGCGTTCTAAAATCTAAGAGACATGGCAGAAGCAGTTCTAAGAGGAAACTTTAGAGCGTTACAAGCCTACTTCAGGAAATAAGAAAAGTCTCGAATAACCTTACACCTAAAGAAAGGACAAACAAAGCCCAAGATTTGTAGAAGGAAGGAGATAATAAACATTAAACATCAGATAAATAACATAGAGACTAAAAAAAATCAGTAGATAAGATCAATGAAACTAAGAGCTGATTCTTTGAAAAGATAAGCATAATTGATAAGCCTTTAGCCAAACTTATCAAGAAAAAAAGAGGGCCCAAATAAATAAAAGATTTATTGTGGCAATCAGTTGGTAATGTATATTAATGTCAGATCACTATATTGTACACTTGAAACTAATATAACCTTGTGTGTAAACTATCTGTCAATTAAAAATGAATCTAGGTGTCTGCCTTTGCTGTACCTCTTGTGCATGTGGCTTTGAGCCTCAGTTTCCTTATGTACAAGCTATGCATAATAGAGTAAGCGCTTGTCAGAATGAAATGAAAAAAAGTTAGAACACACTTTGGGCCTAGTGCTTTGTATGTGGAGGGACACTAGGTAATGAGGCTGTTTCTGTTAACGCATGAGTAGAAAGCTTAATCTGATCATCTCACTGGTGTGCACGGTAAGTTACTTGCCTTCTGTGACACATGTTCTTGGCTGGTGTCCCTGCCTCTCTGCTGCTGGGGAGACCTGTCAACTTCTTTATTTGCCTCTTATTGCTCTGTTGATTATTTGAAGAGTCTGAAAGAGCATCACATTTTCCTCTTTTCACAGGATCAGTGATCTTGGCCTCCTGAGCCTGTGTTATTGACCATTCTGTTAGTTACTGTCACAGCTAAGCGGTATCAGTGGCAAAGTCACTGCTATGAACCTAATAGCCTCTTGGAGTCCCAAGGACCACGTTTTTCTGTCTTGCCATAGCAGGGTCATTTGCTCAAAGTCACACAAAATTGATTCTTCTATTTTCTTTATAGTGACTGATTGGATCTCAGAGTTTACCAGACCCTGATGTTACTGACCCTGGTGCTGTCTAGAGGTTACCTTCTAATTGGACAGTGTGGATGCGAGGAGAGAGGTGTGCGCAACTGGGAGGAGAGGAGACAGCAGTATCTCCTTGTTTCCCACCACACCTGGACCTAGGTGATTTCAGTCCATCATCATCTCTGTCTAGGACCAGTGTAGATGCAGCAGTGACACAGGCAAGGCTCAGGGCCCTCTGGTCTTTCCTTTCAAGGATCTGCTCTGCAATTCATTTCCCCTTCCCACTCTTGTTTTATTCTCTGCAGATTGTTCATTAATCTTTACTTGAAATGTCACTGCTCCTAGCGGTGTTTGATTTTTAATAGAAAAATAGTGAAGAAAGAAAAGCCTGTAGGACCCCAAAGGATACATCTTTTTGGAGGTAGAACTTCAGGTTTTGGCACAAGATTTCCTGGTTGTTGAAATTCCCAATCCTAGTCCTTTTCACTTTTGGCTCCTTGTGCTCAGACTGCTATTCTTCCTAATTAATAGCTAGCTTGTCACCTCTCTTCATTCAGGTCCCTGCAAAAATATCATCTCCCCAGAAAAGCTTATGCTGTAGTAGTCTATTATCGTAAGCTTATGTAGTCTATTATCCTCCACCAACATTGATCTTGCCTTAATCTTTTTCATAATACTTACCACTACTTGATACTATATTCTCTGTTTTAATTATCTGTATACCCTAAAGGGAATGCAAGCTGTGTGAGCTCAGAGACATTGTTTCATCATTACCCTGTGCCCTAAAATAGTGTCTTATTTGGCACTATAGGATTTTTTAAGAAATTCCAGTGAGTCATTGAAACACATTTTTTCTGGTACTTCTTAATTTTACCTTTATATTTGTATATAATATGACTATGTCTTTAGTGTATTGTATACCTTTATTCATTGGTTGAATTAACAAAAATTGTTAACATCTACTAAGTTGCAATCATTGGGCTGGTGATGAAAATAGGAAAAATTACATAAGGCACAATCTCAGCCTTCAAGCTGCTCATGTCTAGTAGAGAAAGATGTGAGTAACAGACATATACAATAGAGTGTTAGGACTGGCAAGATAATACATGTCTGTAGTATTTCAGTATAGTGATAAAGATGAGTAAGAATTAGCCAGGAGACCCGGATGATAAAGATGTCTTTCCAGGCAGAGGAGATTAGCATTTGTAAGGTCAAGAAGGTATAAGAGTTCATGGCAAATTCATTGAGGTGCGAGAAGTTGATAATGCCCATATAGATAATATGAACAAAAATTGAGTGAGGTGGAGTTGAACATAAGTGAGATAAGGTGGGAAGTTATACAAAGTCATGGATATCATTTTAAAGAACTTGAATTTTTTTGTCAAAGAGCCAACAAAGGAGTTTTAACAAGATGAGATGTAATTAGATGTGTGTTGATTTACCCTCCTTGCTTCCTTTCAGATTTCCTTCTACACCCAGAATTAGCATCAGCCACGACAGGGGACCAGTACAGGTGTAGAAAAAAATTGTATATTTACATTAAGTATGACCAGGGTCAGTGAGAGATTAAAAAAAGTCTATAGTACTCAGGTGGTTCTCTGATTGGCATAGCTCTTTATAAAACTTTTTTAAATGCAAAATTTCAAACACAGGCAAAATAAGCACATGGTATAATTAACCTCCCTGAACTCACTACCCAGCTTCCAAATTTGTCAATATTCTGTCATTCTTGTTTCATCTGTACCTCTATCTACTTTTGATCCAAGCCAGTAAAAAGTAAGAGGTTTCTAAGGTTCAATCAGATGGAGTCATAGACAAGGGAGTGAGGGAAGAATATAAATTCAGAGTTCTGGGTGAAGGATTGGTCTCAGGCAAGCTCAGAATGGAGGAAAGAGGAAAGAAAGGAATGGATGTGAATAAATGTCTAGGTGGAAGAAATGATGCTGGTGGGAAAGCAAGCTTCTTAAGTGCAGGGTCTGTGTCCTATCTGTCTTTGAATTGCCTGCAGTCAGCACAGTACTGCATGTGATAAGCATGCAATAAGCATTTGTTCAATTGAATTGAGCTCATGCCCGGGGGTCCGTCTTCTTCATGAAGTCTAGGCTTGGTCATTGATGGGAATGAGACAGACATAGAGAAAAGAACACAGGGTCATAAAACTATAAACCAGCTTCAGTGGTACATGGAGTACATGCCGCTGGTCCGCACGTGAAGATGCGTCTCTTAGTGTGCTCTGCAAAGTACGTGCAATATCAAGAAGGGTAGTTTTCTTCTTCAGTGTTTAAAAGAAAAGGATAGTGAGTGATTCAAGAGCAAGCATTTTCAGTCTTTGCATTCTCTTTTATAGCTACCTGCTTAGAGGACTCTTGGGGTTCAAAAAGATTGCAGAAAAGATTTTGAACTTCAATTTTCCTCTCTGGTTTCCCTTTCATTTCCTTTATTTCTTAGTTATCATTGTATATCATGAATGCAGCTTGTTCTTCTCTAATCTAACAAAAGTATCTTTACTTGGTTTTCTAAAGTGCCAAGACTGAAACTCAATGAGTCAGAGATCTTCCTCCGTGTGCCACCTTGTTCCAGAGAAGACAAAACAGGATGAACTAAGATAAAACAACAGATTTAAATTGGAATTTATAAAATGTGATTATGTGGAGCAAATTAACATATTCAGTGCTAAAGTTGCAAGCAAGTTGTAAAGATCTGTTAGATAATGCCACAGACTGGGTGAAATGCATGTTTCATGTTATATATTTATAATTATTCATCTAAAATATAATCTGAAAAGCAATAGGCATTCAGATATATTAATCTGAATATCAGAGATGGTGTATAGTTGTTACAGTTACTGGGTATTACCACTTGATATAAAAGAACTGAGGGGAAGATTATTAGAATTTTTAAAGCTATTTTACAAATGTTTCTATCTCCATCATTCTGCCAAAGTTTAAAATCTTTAGGACTCAAATTTTCATTACACAAAAGTTCATGCCCTTCACATGCTGGTAAATTTTATGGTCATGAAGTATCCTATCCTTCCTTCCTATTTTCTGCAAATGTTATTCAATTCTAGAAACTTATTAAACGCTTGGCTCAGACAGTAAAGCATCTGCCTACAATGCGGGAGACCTGGGTTCAATCCCTGGGTCGGGAAGATCTGGAGAAGGAAGTGGCAATCCACTCCAATATTCTTGCCTGGAAAATCCCATGGACGGTGGAACCTGGTAGGCTATAGTCCATGGGGTCGCAAAGAGTCGGACACAAGTGAGCAGCTTCACTTTCACTTTCACTATTAAATATCAATCATGATGACTGCCACACTCAATGAACTCAGAGTCTAGTTGATAGCACCCAACTAAAAAAATCACCTAGTATTTGAAGGCTTTCCCAGAATTAACCAGTTGTTGAGGTCTTCTCTTTCAAGTTCCAGTCACTTCCTACTCTTATCCCTATTATAGCAATTCTCCCAGTATTATATAATAATATTTTGGTTTTGTTTCTAGATGGATGGACAGCCAGGGTCATGCCACTTTCCTCTATCTTTTGGGAGACAGCTTTCCATGGTATTTCTCTATGTCTCATATCAACTTTGTCAGGGACTGTCTTTTCAAGGATGTTTGTATAGCAAACAGCCTGGGAACATGCTGTGTCTCACATGCCCTGAGGGGCAGAGGGAGGATGTTTTTCTGAGCAGGATAATAAAGATATCTCCCATGCGGCAAAGGTTCAGTAGATTTCCAGCAACCCCCTTTAAAAGATGGGATTGCCTAAACTCCAGGTTCCTCAGCTGTGACACAAACCCAGCTTGTGCACGGCATCCACCAGGGCTTCCTTCCACATCACCTGCCATCAGCTTGGGCTGAGGAAGGAAGGAAGGTGGATGTGAATGTGAAGCTCATCCTGCCTGCCATGCTGTGAGTAATCAAGCCTTTTTCTTCAAGCCCAGGGTCTTGTATCTTCTGCCAACATCCATGAAATGGGGGAGGCTAATTTGTTAGCTTGAAAGTAGGGCAAAATTGCAGACCTTTCACTGTTCTTGAGTTTCTTCACCATCTAGGGCTTTGTCTGGCACAGTGTAGAGGAGTGAACTAGCTGTTCAGTGTGAGTGCATTTAATTATAATTTTAGCTATAGAGGGAATGCTGTCATCAATATTTTTCAGTTACCAGTGGCATTATGCTGGTAAATTGCTTAACCTGCCTCAGTTCAGTGTCCTTATGTGTAAAACGGAAAGAATGAAAGTCTAGGTTTGTGGCGGATATGGAGATGTGCTGTCCAGACCTCCTTCTGGGAAGCACAAGTGGCCCAGCTACAGGGACTGCCTTTAGGATCTGCCTCAGCTGCAGAAATGACAACCCACTCCAGTATTCTTGCCTGGAAAATCCCATGGATGGAGGAGCCTGGTAGGCTACAGTCCATGGGGTCGCCAAGAGTCAGACACGACTAACTACAGAGTTCCCTCACCTGAGACCCCACCCTTTCCCCAGTGGTCTGCATCCAGTGACTGAGCAGTGTGTGTGCAGGTTGTATAAAGGACAGCCATTTGGCCCCATTAGGGATAACTTTCATTGCTTCATTGAATGTCATGGTTTCACTGAGTCATTGCTTCAGATCCCCTACCAGATTGGCTGAGGTTTTGCCAGACCTGTGTTGCAATTCAGTTTTTCTCTCTGTCCAGTTGTGCTTCCTTTTACAGATTTTCCTCCCTTTTATGGCTTTTGATCCCTAATAAACACCTTATTCCCTGGCTTCCTCCTTTTCTCAAACTCTTTCCCAGCATCTGCTTCTGGAGAACTCCCAACTGCATCAGGATTACTGAGGTGGTAAGGGCATGTAAATCACTCAGAGCAGTCCTTGTGTGTAGTTGTTACATATTATTGTTGTTCTCATGAACATTATTATTATGATCAACATATGGAATACCCTAGAAGAATAGTTTTTTCCACTAAGGCTCTAATGGCATGGTGACCTATGTAAGCAAATCACACTCTTGGCCTATAAATGTCTCCAAGTTACAAAAATCAAAACACCGAGGACAACCAATCACAAATAGCCAGCTAGGCTTTAAGCTACAGCCAACCAGGTAATTTATTTTCTTTGTTTCTGCAGTTTCTTTGTGTAAGTCCTTTTCCCCTGGCTCCTGTGCTTCTAATCACTTGCAGTTTGGTGCTGCTTTATTTGAATTAGTCTTTGCTTAAATATGCTCTTAAAAATTTTAGTATACCTCAGTTTAACACTGGTAGAGAGCAAAAAATGGTGGTGGAGTCCCTCAGAACTGTACGATATGATGATTCCTTGAAACAGTCAAGAGATCTTCAACCTGGAGGAGTAAAGTTTATGAAGCACTTTGGAGATGCCTCTTGTTGTTTAGTTGCTCACTCATGTCCGACTCTTTTGTGACCCCATGGACTGTAGCCCGCCAGGTTGCTCTGTCCATGGGATTCTCCAGGTAAGAAGAATGGCGTGGGTTGCCATTTCCTTCTCCAGGGGATCTTCCTGACCCAGGGACTGAACCAGTGTCTCTTGCATCTCCTACTTGGCAGGCGTATTCTTTACTACTGTGCCATCAGGGAAGCTGCCCAGCCAACACTCAAAATGGCTGTGGTGTGAGGGGTGAGATTATACTTTGGGTGAACCCCAAAGTGAAAACAAAGACAAATGTAGACACCAATAAGGGGTATTGGGGCTCAAGGTAAGAGAAGCTTTTGGACATGACTGCTTTCAATGACTCAGGCTCTCACTGGAGGGACCCTTGGCAGAGATGCTACGCAGACGCAAGGTCTTGATGAGGATGAGCAGGAAGGGAATATACCTGATGACTGCTGAGATTACTGGTCAGAAGAAAATTGAGAAATCTATTATTTAAATTTTCCACATAAAGCAGAAATCATATATTTATGCTCTCGGTATTTCCAAAACAAACATCATAGTTGTTAGCTGTGTACTGTTGACTCAATATGGATGATGAACCAACTCAGTGGTAGAAATTTTAGTTTCTTCTCGGCTAGCTTAATTCATTTATTATAGAATCATGTGCTCAAATACATAACTAAATATCTTTACTACTTCACTGTGTAATGGAACGCCTGGAGATGTGGAACTTTAAAAATATGTATGTATTTAATAAGAGTTCTTGTCGTAAAAGTTCCTAGAGAACAGGATATTCAGGACAGTCTGGAGAAGAACATTTTGGGGAGAAGACCACTTGAGTGGCTCCTCTTGCTAATGCAGGTGTAAGGTAAGGATCCTTCCTCTGACTGTTCTGGATTCTATTTCCTGTCTCCATTTCAAAAGTTTCTGGGGAAGAGATGTGTAAGTTTGTCAAGGAATTGAAGAACCTTCCAAGGACATGGTGCTCTAGGTTTTGATAGGTTTCCTGTAGGTTAGAAAGTTGTTAAGTTCTGTCTGATGTACTGGGGTGGCCCTGCCTACCCTAGTCCTGAGATGAAACCAACTGGAAGGAAAGCCATGTTCTGAATTCTGAACTGGTGCTGTAGGCCTTCAAGAAGTTCTAGAGAGCCAGCCCAAATCACAGCATTTCTGACATCATAAAGAGTTCTGGGGTGTGTGTGTGTGTGTGTGTGCATGCACATGTCACAGAATGAGGCAAAAGTAGCATCCTTTTACCCCCGGTTACCTTAGTCACATATTTTCATCTTTCCTAGTGCCCTGGCAATGTCTGTGTCCCTCAGTATCCTTAAGGGTAATGCACTGTTTATTGTGGGCTTCTCCACTATGCAGTGGGCAGGCTGGGTGGGCTTCTGCCTGCAATGCAGGAGACCCTGGTCCAATTCCTGGGTTGGGAAGATCCCCTGGAGGAGGGCCTGGCAACCCACTCCAGTATTCTTGCCTGGAGAAGCCCCATGGACAGAGGAGCCTGGCGGGCTACTGTTCATAGGTTGTAGAGTCGGACATGACTGAGTGACTAACCACAGCACACAGCACAGGCTGGGTGGACAGTAGCTGGAAAGAGTGGTTTCACCACCTGCAGCCTGTTCCAGCTGACAGTAGGGGCAACTGCTTTGTGACAATTTGTGTGAAGCAGTTATATATAATAAAAGTGATTTCTCTCTGTGTGTATATCCATTGTCAAACTAGATGTTTCCAACCCATATCCAAAACTGATTACTTGGGTCAACCTAGGAACCTATGCAAAATCCCTTCTGGGGTTTTCTGAAGGAGCTAATATGTGTTTATAGCAACAGGGACTGCTACCTATGTCTGACTACAGGCTCACTGGGGTGTCTATCCAGGTGATACAGGTGTCTATCCCGGCTCACCCTCTTTTTTTTGGTTATGTTAACCTAAGAGATACATTTCACTCTCCCCCTCCCCATATCTGCTTGATTTCCTTTGGTGATAATTGCACAATTTTAGCATAAAGAGCCCATCCCCTAGGGAGATGAGCTCCAATTTAACAAGTCTTTGTGTGAAGAGACCAGAGGTAGTTATAATATTAGGAAGAGAATTTTTGCCTTTTTCTGCTCTCTTCTGAGAAACTGCCTTCAGAAAACCTAGTTTCTCTGTAGCTCGTGCCTGAATCACTTAAGTGTGATTGGACTCTGACTTTTAGTAGCAACAGTAGCAAATACAATTAAGGGGACTAGTGAGACTTTCTGATGCCTTTTCTCTGATTAGTAACTAGGACAGACCTTCTTTGTTTGCATAAAACCCCTGGGCTTCATAGACTTACGAGAAGGGAGTGAGACACTAGTGAGAAAGTACAGATATTCTCCAGATAGGGGGATGGGCTCTGAGTGGATGAACTAAAAGGAGTTTTAACCTTCTTCATGGGTGGGATGTACCAGATCAGTTCAGCTCAGTTCAGTCACTCAGTTTTGTCTGACTGTATGCAACCCCATGGACTGTAGCATGCCAGGCTTCCCTGTCCATCCCCAACTCCCGGAGCTTGCTCAGACTCGTCTATCTAGTTGGTCATGCCATCCAATCATCTCATCCTCTGTCGTCCCCTTCACCTCCTGCCTTCAGTCTTTCCCAGCATGAGGGTCTTTTCCAGTGAATCAGTTCTTCGCATCAGGTGGCCAAAGTATTGGAGTTTCAGCTTTAGCACCAGTGCTTCTAATGAATATTCAGGACTGATTTAAGATGGATTGGTTGGATGTCCTTGTAGTCCAAGTGACTCTCAAGAGTCTTCTCTAACACCATAGTTCAAAAGCATCAATTCTTCAACACTCAGCTTTCTTTATGGTACAACTCTCACATCCATACATGACTACTGGAAAAACCATAACTTTGACTAGACAAACCTTTGTTGCCAAAGTAATGTCTCTGCTTTTTAATACGCTGTCCAGGTTGGGCATAGGTTTCTTTCAAGGAGCAAGTGTCTTTTAATTTCATGGCTGCAGTCACCATCTGCAGTGATTTTGGAGCCCCCAAAGATAAAGTCTGTCTGGCACTGTTTCCATTGTTTCCCCATCTATTTGCCATGAAGTGGTAGGACCAGATGCCATGATCTTAGTTTTCTGAATGTTGAGCTTTAAGCCAACATTTTCACTCTCCTCTTTCACTTTTATCAAGAGGCTCTTTAGTTCTTCGCTTTCTGCCCCAAGGATGGTGTCATCTGCACATCTGAGGTTATTGATATTTTTCCCGGTAATCTTGATTCCAGCTTTTGCTTTATCCAGCCTGGCATTTCACATGATGTACTCTGCATAAAAGTTAAATAAGCAGGGTGACAATATACAGCCTTGATATACTCCTTTTCCTATTTGGAACCAGTCTGTTGTTCCATGTCCAGTTCTAACTGTTGCTTCCTGACCTGCATATAGGTTTCTCAAGAGGCAGGTCAGGTGGTCTGATATGCCCATCTCTTTCAGAATTTTCCATAGTTTGTTGTGATCCACACAGTCAAAGGCTTTGGCATAGTCAATAAAGCAGAAGTAGATGTTTTTCTGGAACTCTCTTGCTTTTTTGATGATCAATCAGTTCAGTTCAGTCACTCAGTTGTATCTGACTCTTTGCGACCCCATGAACCACAGCACGCCAGGCCTTCTTGTCCATCACCAACTCCCGGAGTCCACCCAGCCCATGCCCATCGAGTCGATGATACCATCCAACCATCTCATCCTTTGTCGTCCCCTTCTCCTCATGCCCTCAGTCTTTCCCAGCATCAGGGTCTTTTCCAATGAGTCAGCTCTTCACATCAGGTGACCAAAGTATTGGAGTTTCAGCTTCAACATCAGTCCTTCCAGGACTGATCTCCTTTAGGATGTACTGGTTGGATGATCAATGGATGTTGGCAATTTGATCTCTGGTTCCTCTGCCTTTTCTAAATCCAGCTTGAACAACTGGAGGTTTCACGGTTCACGTACTATTGAAGCCTGGCTTGGAGAATTTTGAGCATTACTTTGCTAGCATGTGAGATGAGTGCAGTTGTGTGGTAGTTTGAACATTCTTTGTCATTGCCTTTCTTTGGGATTGGAATGAAAAAACCTTTTCCAATTATGTGTCCACTGCTGAGTTTTTCAAATTTGCTGGCATATTGGGTGCAGTACTTTCACAATATCATCTTTTAGGATTTGAAATAGCTTAACTGGAATTCCATCACCTCCTCTAGCTTTGTTTGTAGTGATGCTTCCTAAGGCCCACTTGACTTTGCATTCTAGGATGTCTGGTTCTAGGTGATCTAGGTGATCACACCATTGTGGTTATCTGGGTCATGAATATCTTTTTTGTATTGTTCTTCTGTGTATTGTTGCCACCCCTTCTTAATATCTTCTGCTTCTGTTAGGTCCATACCATTTCTGTCCTTTATTGTGCCCATCTTTGCATGAAATGTTCCCTTGGTATCTCCAGTTTTCTTGAAGAGATCTCTAGTCTTTCCCATTCTATTGTTTTCCTCTATTTCCTTGCATTGATCACTGAGGAAGGCCTTCTTATCTCTCCTTGCTGTTCTTTGGAACTCTGTATTCAGATGTTTATAGCTTTCCTTTTCTCCTTTGCCTTTAGCATCTCTTCCTTTCTCAGCTATTTGTAAGGCCTCCTCAGACAACCATTTTGCCTTTCTTTTTCTTGGGGATGGTCTTGATCACTGCCTCTTCTACAGTGTCATGAACCTCCATCCAGATAACACTGGTTTAAGATAAGCTAGTTCATTACAAAAGGCACAATCCTGTACCTCGTGACATTGCCTGCACCAAATAAACCAGACTGGATTTCAGTCAAGCTAAATTTCAGACCCAGATTAATAATAACTGCTATTTCAGTACTGAATCTTCATGGTGCTTACATCCTCTTCAGTCATCTGGGACCTTCTTCAGATGGTGAGTGTTCCCCTCTATAGGTGAGACCTTTAGTTATGAACTCAATAAATTCTAAGCACAAAGATATTTGTTTGAAAACCTCAGCCTGAAAGTCTGATGGGATGATGGTGAATCAAGGACCCAGGGATTTAATTTTTTCAAGCAGTGGTGAAAAGTGGAAATAAAAGTGCTTTAGTTAGTAACGACATCCCCGATGAGCACTTCAGGGATAAAGTGAGCAAAAATGGGTTAAAATTCATATATCTGCTAGGGCTGATCATGAGACCGTTTGTTGAGGAGCAGGAACAGAAGTTCTTAATTCTAGTCGTGCCAGACATCGTATAACTTTTCTTTAAAACTACATATAAGCGTTTAACTCATGGAAGCAGAAGCAGTTGTGCCCACTGACCATTGATATCATGTGATCTGATGTTTTCCCAAATACCCTTTAGTTGAGAGTATTAACTTAATCATCCTTTGAAGTCACTTATAGAAATGTCTTTGAGGTCTTTAAATGTTAAAAGCTGTTTCCAGAAGCTTCCTACTGTATGGAAATATTCTGGTTAAAGCTCAACTAGTCACAAAGAGTCTCAAAAAATAATTTTTTTTAACAGGAAAAAATAGTAAAAGAAGCAGAAAGAAAAAAGAAAAGGGAAAGACAGGCATTGTACTCACTCTCCACTCAGCTCTGCTCCAGGTATTTCCCTTTATATGTTACCTTTAAGACAGACAATTTTCTCCCAAAGGGATATCACTCTGTCACTAACCTCTAGAAAACACAAATCAGGGCAAAGAGAAAATAGTTACAATAATAGATATAAGTCTCTGCATTTTCACTTATCCATCATTAGATTGACAAAGAAGGGACCCAGACAGAAAATATCTTTGTCCATAGAGAAACCATATGGACTTGATGGAAAGAAGCCCAGAATATACAAGATTATCTTCTCACTTTTAAAGCAATATTTTAAATGTTCTGTAGTAGATTCATTCTACCTTGATCAAGCAAGTGTGTTTGCATTATGGAATTTCATATCAGCAGTGTTCTTAATAACAGCAAATAGGAAATAACCATTTCTACCACTTCGGGGCTGATTGTAAAAATCAGGGGTCAGCAAACCTTGACCTATGGGCCAAATCCAGCTTGCATATAAAGTGTTTTTGGAGTACAGCCACACCCATCAATTAGGTATTGCTTGTGGCAGAATTGAGTAGCTGTGAAAGACATACAGCTCACAAGGCCTGAAGTATTTATGATATGACCCTTTGCAGAAAAAATTTGCCAACCACTGATTAAATGGTTGCACAGGGCACTCTGCTACAATTAAAAGAACACAGAAGATTTGTATAGATGATATGAAAAGATATGTGATTTTCAAGAGAAAGTGAATCAGTATAGTGTGAATAAAAATATTTTCAGATTTTATTTGCCTAAAAACATTGCAGGTTGATTCTTTACCCACTGAGCCACCTGGGAAACCCCAAAGAATATAAATATACCTCAAATTTTTCTGGAAAGTATAAAAGAAATTTAACAGGTATTATATCTGTGATGCAGAAGTAGAAAGTGAAACCAGGGAGAGGGAGGTGGGAAGGAGAAATGACATTTATATTTATAAAAATTAGATTTATAGAAGTAATGGGCATTTGTTAAGAATACATTTATTTGTATAATGAACTGATATACTGTTCAATGGCATGATAATAATGACAAGTCTTTTTCTTATGGAAATTTTTGTTTGAACATCTATGTAATATCTTCTATTTCATTTGACTAGTAAGTACGGTAGCTGCTGTCTCATATTTTTAAAATATCTATCTGAAATTTTAGGTTCACTATTTGCTTTAGATGATTACAATTTACCTCTTCATTAATTTAATGAAGAAATCATTAAGGAATCTTATACCAGTTAAATAGTTTATATTTTTTAGTATGAGGAGTTTCACACAGTGGTCCTGTTTTCTAATGTAATTTATAAAGAACAATATTAAGTTCCATTTTAACTGTTTTTGTTCCTAATTTGAGAAAAAATATTTGATTTGGAGCAAATTATTTAAATGCTTCTTGATTTTTTTTTTTAATATACAAAATGAAAAGAAAAATGCCGTCTGTCTTACCAAATACAATTTTGGTGTTATGAAGGATTTTTCGGTGTTCAATCAATTATCAGTTGTTTCAGCTGTGTCATTTTGGCACTGCTTTAGTACATTCAAAATGTGGACAGTCACAAGAAGGATTTTTTATGGTACACGTGGAACCAATTCATACAGACATTAAAAAAAAAATTCTAAAGCCTGGACTTTTAGGCTCAGATCACAAATGATCCTGGGAGTCACATGTCAACTGCAAGAAATCAGAAAAGTTGGGCTTCAGATAAAAACAATAGCAAGGTCTCTTTCAGCGTGAGAACTCTATTTTTTGAAGCCAATACCAATTTCTCATCTTCAAAATGAGAATGGTTGTAGCTACTTAGCTAATTTCATAAGATTTTTGTGAACATTAGATAAAACAATATATACTAGAGAAATATGTAAATTGTGAGCCTGTGTACCAGAAGTTTTCCAAACTGGATTAGTTTGCAAAATGATGATTTCAGGGAAATGAAAAAATTTGAATTCTAGTGATTATGTATTTATTTCATATTTGCTTTTTATTTATGGTGAATGATTGTTACACTTATGGCAAATTCCTTTGAAATTAATTTTCAGAAGTAGAAATGTGAGTCAGTTTAGTAAAAATTCTCAAATAACTCAGTGCAGGTGGAAGATATGACAAAAAGCAGGATGATGCTATATAAAAGTCCAAAGTTCAGGAAAAATGGCATTATAGAGATATAAATTTGATTTGAATTTTCCTGTTTCGCCATATGGATCTCAATTGGCATTGTTTAATTTGTTGTGGCTGCAAATGTACTGTGATAAACCAAGACATATGGAGCCCTTTTGCAGTAAAGGAAGAAAGGAAAGAAGCAGATGCCTGAAGCATTTAGGAAGGGAATGTCACTGTAGCTGAAATACTGGCCAACAGGGGGTTCCGTATCCCACGTTACTGTGGGGCGGGCTGACTCCCCTGAAAGAAGAGAAACAACCACCAGCAAAGAACTGAAAAGTATATCTGCAGGAAAGACTTGCAGCAGTTCTGAGAAATTAATTTTAGGTACATTATGGTAAAGAATATTCTGGAGAAGTGTGACTCTCGTGATGACATACTCTAACTGTATGTCTGATCTGACTCTCAGGGAACTGTTAGCCCAGTGAGTCCCATCATGAAGGCTGCTAGAATTTGGAAAGGGCAACAAACATGAAAGGAGTGGTGTTGGAAGACCCACCTCTGTGTTCACAGCCTAGTGCTACTGGGCTCTGCCTGGATATGGCTTTCAAAACTCAAGTTGCCACAGACAAGCCAAGCTCAGGCTGGGAGGAAGTAAGAGTTGGGTCAGGGTGCCCATCTGCCTCTGTGACCTAGACAGCAGAAATGTCTGATCATGACACAGCCACAAGCTCTCCCAGGCCTTTCCTCCCAAGCCCCTCCTATTCTGTCCAGCAGACAGCTCCAAGGGCAGAGGGTCCTTCTCCCAGGTACCTGTACATTCCTACCTCTCTGCTCCTCAAATCTGTCTGAGAAGAGTACATTTGGTTCCCTCATCCAATTTCATGCTCTTGACATAGGAGCAGAGAAGCAAGCTATGACACTGAAAGTGGAGGACTTCCATGTAAAAAGCGGAAATGTCTTGGTCTCTAGTACCTGCCTTCATGACTACTAATTTTTTTTCTGTCTCTGCAAATTCAAATGAGTGAGGAAATGCTTATGCAGCAGTTCAGAGGCAAGATGGGAGTTTCTAGCTTGATTATTTATTCAAAAAATTCTTTGAAGCCTACCATTTATCCTCAGCAGGGATTTTTCAGCCACACATAGTGATTTTGTTCCTCTGGAGCCTTCTATGAATTATTAAGCTTTTCAGAAAAGAGAGCAAATAGAGTTCTGCAAGGTAATCAAAAGAAAATATACTAATTTGGGCCTATAGGACAGTATTTTTTTCATCAGAAAGGACATTAAGCTTAGATCAGTTATCCATCTAAATGAAGGAAATTGAAAAAGAGAACAAGACTAGCAAATTACCTTTGCTGATGGTCAAAATCAACCTTATCTTGGACTGTTTCTTAATCATCTTTCTCACTGTAAAACCTAGTTACTAGGATACGGCCGTGTGGCAGCATCTTTATTAGAAATAGTGTGGGAGAAAAAAAGGTCAGAAGCTCATTTCCAATAACGGTTTGACAAGTAACATGGAGAAAAGGGCAGAAGGAATTGAGGTTTGTGGGGGTTTTCCCTATATGAAGATTTTTGAGATAACAGCAATTATATGAATGGGAAGTTTCTAGGAATAAATTTTATTAATCTCAGGACTGAAAGAAAAAAGACATGATATCATATTATCATCAATTAAAACCAGTAAGCCTAAAAAGAAATGTATATATCTTTTCTAAAGGATCAAGTAAATAACAAAATATCAAGTAAAGAACAAAAATCCCACCATCTGTAACTGATGAAAATTTTCTTACCTTAGATCTGGCTAAATCCAGATCTCTATAATGATATAGACAAAAGTCACAGATCTAATTATCACAATTGAAAATATGTAGTCAGTAGCTGAAGGGCTTAAGCACTGTAGGAGACTCTCCAAGATCCAGGTGGCTCCTTCGAGTCTACAAAAGGTCATTGTTTCTCTGTGTAATAGTATTGTATATCCTTATATGAGAATAGGTATATATTCGTAAAATTACACTAAATGAAAATTTCTTTGAATTAAACCAGGTGGTGCTAGTGGTAAAGAACCCGCCTGCCAGTGCAGGAGACATAAGAGACTTAGGTTTGATCCCTGGCTCAGGAAGACCCCCTGGAGGAGGGCATGGCAGCCCACTCCAGTATTCTTGCCTGGAGAATCCCATGGACAGAGGAGCCTGGCGGGCTACAGCCCATCGGGTTGCAAAGAGTTGGACATGACTGAAGTGACTTAGCACACACGCAAACCCTAACATCACTGTCTTCTAACAAAATCAGATCTATACCTACAAGTTACCAAAACTCATATTAAGATGAAAAAGCTCTAGAGTAAAACATGTCTAAATTATTAACAATATAATTAGCAAAGAGATAAGAAAACCAAGAAAATAAAAAACACCTAACCCCTCAGACACTCTGCCATATCGTGCCTTCCCTGCTCTCCTCCACCATCCTCAGAGGCACTCAGGGCTAGGACAGAGCTTCTAAGTTTTGGCTTCCAATAAACCTGGCATGGAAACTCGGGTGTACCAATTTACTGGCTGTGTAACTTTGAGGGGATCATGTGGCTCTTCTGAGGCTTCATTTCTTCAACTCTAAAATGGACTTAACAATTTTCAGGCTTATTGTGATAATTAAATGAAATCATATATTTAAGCCGTAGGTATTTAGCAAATATTGCCTACTATTATTATTATTACTAGAGTTTTGAGGCAAAGTCAATAAAAGAACACTATTCGTCCCTGCCTAAGAGAGGAACCTGTGAGAAATGGACATAGAAGTCTGAAAGGTGGACTTCAAATTGCTCATCACAGCTGGACTGAAGTCATGACTAGGTGAAGAGCTACAGTGGGCTTGCTACTAATTCCCTTCTAAGTAAAATCTACCTGCCCAGTCACTGGCATGCTGGCCAGGGACAGGCATCATGCACCATGGAAGAGGATAGACTGGATACTCTCCTGTTAAGAGGGCTGCTCCAAAGGAGCACAAGTACTTGAATGTAATTCCCAGATACTTCCTTTTTTTTTTTTTTTTTTTTTTTAAGGATCCACATGTTTTTGCTTGTTTGTTTGATGTGGACCATTTTTAAAAGTCTTTATTGAATTTGTTACAATATTCCTTCTGTTTTATGTTTTGCCATTTGGTTACAGGCATATGGAATCTTAGCTCCCTGACCAGGATTGAACCCACACCCTCTGCATTGGAAGGCAGTCTTAACCACTAGACCACCAAAAAGTCTCCCACTGACCCTTCTAAATGCACCTATCATTCCCTTTCCTGGGAGAAGTGAATGATGGGGTTGAAAGAGGCTGGAAGTCCTTCCATGAGGTTTCTCCCCCAAGTATTATACTTTTGACGGCTTTAATTTTTAGCTGAAAAGTTGACTACTATAATAACTTATAAATTTATATGTAAATGTTGTTGTTGTTTAGTTGCTAAGTTGTGTCCAACACTTCTGCGACCCCAGGGACTGTAGCCCTCCAGGCTCCTCTGTCCATGGGATTTCTTAGGCAAGTATACTTGAGTGGATTTTCTTCTCCAGGGGATCTTCCCAACCCAAGAATCAAAACTGCATCTCCTGCATTGGCAGGCAGATTCTTTACCACTGAGCCACCTGGGAAGCCCATTTATATGTGAATATTTTTTTCTGTTCTTTTTTCTTTGATATTTTCTCCTACTGAAGTTTGTTGAACTATTGTTCCTAATTACTATTCTCCTCCTATTAGGAAGAATTTTACATACTTATCCTTTGCCACAATTTTCTCAGTAGCTTTCCTATAGGAGGAGCGTGTGCCCCTGTTCCACTGACTTTGGCCATGGTCATGTGACATGCTTTGGTCACTGGAATATGTCTGGATAGGGTGCACACCATGTCGGGACAGAAATTTTAAATGAGCGTGTATGATTTCTCTGTCCACCCTTAACCACCTGTTCTCCGTCACAAGGACACAAGGCCCTAGGCAGTGGCTGTTCCTTTAGGCTAGATCCCAAGGTGAGGAGACATACAAAGCTGACCCAGTGAACCCATTTTAGACTAGGTAGGCCCATACCTGGTTACTTATACAATCAATACACCTGCAGCTGACCTGAATCCCTGAGGAATAAATATTTTTGTAAGCCACAAAGATTTTACGGTTGTTAGACCACAAACTGTTAATTAAACAGTATACCATTTGTTCTTAGTAGATGCTTGGCAAGAGAGCTTGCAGGGTCATATCTCAGGTAAGAGGCAAGGACAGCAGTCAAAGTTTGGGATTAGCTTGTCTGAAACCTGTTGAATTGGGCTGAGTCAGCCCAATACTCATTCACCTGTTGGTAACATAATAGTCAACAAAAGAGTCCGAAATGCAGTACTTGGATGCAGTCTCAAAAACGACAGAATGATCTCTGTTCGTTTCCAAGGCAAATCATTCAATATCACGGTAATCCAAGTCTATACCCCGACCAGTAAGGCTAAAGAAGAAGGGTTCTATGAAGACCTACAAGACCTTTTAGAACTAACACCCGAAAAAGATGTCATTTTCATTATAGGGGACTGGAATGCAAAAGTAGGAAGTCAGGAAACACGTGGAGTAACAGGCAAATTTGGCCTTGGAGTACAAAATGAAGCAGGGCAAAGGCTAAAAGAGTTTTGCCAAGAGAAGGCACTGATCATAGCAAACACCCTCTTCCAACAATGCAAGAGAAGACTCTAAACATGGACATCACTAGATGGCCAACACCGCAAGCAGATTGATTATATTCTTTGCAGCCAAAGACGGAGAAGCTCTATATAGTCAGCAAAAACAAGACCCGGAGCTGACTGTGACTCAGATCATGAACTCCTTATAGCCAAATTCAGACTTAAATTGAGGAAAGTAGGGAAAACCACTAGACCATTCAGTTATGACCTAAATCAAATCCCTTATGATTACACAGTGGAAGTGACAAATAGATTTAAGGGACTAGATCTAATAGACAGAGTGCCTGATGAGCTATGGACAGAGGTTCATGACTTTGTACATGAGACAGTGATCAAGACCATCCCCAGGAAAAAGAAATGCAAAAAGGCAAAATGGCTGTCTGAGGAGGCCTTACAAATAGCTGTGAAAAGAAGGGAAGCAAAAAGCAAAGGAGAAAAAGAAAGATATACCCATTTGAATGCAGAGTTCCAAAGAATATCAAGAAGAGATAAGAAAGCCTTCCTCAGCAATCAATGCAAAGAAATAGAGGAAAACAATAGAATGAGAAAGACTAGAGATCTCTTCAAGAAAATTAGAGATACCAGGGAACATTTCATGCAAAGATGGGCACAATAAAGGACAGAAGTGGTATGACCTAACAGAAGCAAAAGATATTAAGAAGAGGTGGCAAGAATACACAGAAGAACTTGCCAAAAAGATCTTCATGACCCAGATAATCACGATGGTGTGATCACTCACCTAGAGCCAGACATTCTGGAATGTGAAGTCAGGTGGGCCTTAGAAAGCATCACTACAAACAAAGCTAGTGGGGGGGATGGAATTCCAGTTGAGCTATTTCAAATCCTAAAAGATGATGATGCTGTGAAAGTGCTGCACTCAATATGTCAGCAAATTTGGAAAAGTCAGCAGTGGCCACAGGACTGGAAAAGGTCAGTTTTCATTCCAATCCCAGAGAAAGGCAATGACAAAGAATGCTCAAACTACCACACAATTGCACACATCTCAAATGCTAGTAAAGTAATGCTCAAAATTCTCCAAGCTAGGCATCAGCAATACGTGAACCATGAACTTCCAGTTGTTCAAGCTGGTTTTAGAAAAGGCAGAGGAACCAGATATCAAGTTGCCAACATCCGCTGGATCAGCGAAAAAGCAAGAGAGTTCCAGAAAAACATCTACTTCTGCTTTATTAACTACGCCAAAGCCTTTGACTGTGTGGATCACAATAAACTGTGGAAAATTCTGAAAGAAATGGGAATACTGGACCACTTGACCTGCCTCTTGAGAAATCTGTTTGCAGGTCAGGATGCAATAGTTAGAACTGGACATGGGACAACAGACTGGTTCCAAATCGGGAAAGGCGTATGTCAAGGCTGTATATTGTCACCCTGCTTATTTAACTTACATGTAGAGTACATCATGAGAAATGCTGGGATGGAAAAAGCACAAGCTGAAATCAAGATTGCTGGGAGAAGTATCAATAACCTCAGATATGCAGATGACACCACTCTTATGGCAGAAAGTGAGGAAGAACTAAAAAGCCTCTTGATGAAGGTAAAAGAGGAGAGTGATAAAGTTGGCTTAAAGCTCAACATTCAGAAAACTAAGATCATGGCATCTGGTCCCATCACTTCATGGGAAATAGATGGGGAAACAGTGGAAACAGTGTCAGACTTTATTTTTTTGGGCTCCAAAATCACTGCAGATGGTGATTGCAGCCATAAAATTAAAAGACGATTACTTATTGGAAAGAAAGTTATGACCAACCTAGATAGCATATTGAAAAGCAGAGACATTACTTTGCCAACAAAGGTCTGTCTAGTCAAAGCTATGGTTTTTCCAGTAGTTATGTATGGATGTGAGAGTTGGACTATAAAGAAAGCTGAGTGCCGAAGAATTGATGCTTGTGAACTGTGGCATTGGAGAAGACTCTTGAGAGTCCCTTGGACTGCAAGGAGATCCAACCAGTCCATCCTAAAGGAGATAAGTCCTGGGTGTTCATTGGAAGGTCTGATGTTGAAGCTGAAACTCCAATACTTTGGCCACCTGATGTGAAGAACTGACTCATTTGAAAAGACCCTGATGCTGGGAAAGATTGAGGGCAGGAGGAGAAGGGGACGGCAGAGGATGAGATGGTTGGATGGCATCGCCCAGTCAATGGACATGAGTTTGGGTCGGCTATGGGAGTTGGTTTGGACAGGGAGGCCTGGCGTGCAGCAGTCCATGGGGTCGCAAAGAATCGGACACGACTTAGCGACTGAACTCAACTGAACTGAGCTTAATATTGACAGTCAGACTTCTCACTGACACAGTTTATATGTACTTTTTGAGCCTGGCAAGTAATAGAACATGGTCAGACACCAGCCAGGTGCTGAAGTGCTCTGTGAATGCCAGACACAGCATCATCCTTACTGGGGGAGTCCCAGGTCTCACAATCTGTATATTCAGAGAGAGAATTTTCTTAAAATGAGCCTCTTTTAAATTCATGGCAAGCAGGAATATACTGTTATCTTAGCCCTCTTGCGTAGTATAATTTAACTTGTGAACTTTACAAGTATGCAATGGGTTATGTGAAAATGAATTATGGCAAATATTTAAATCTAATTGCAATGAATCATGATAGAGCTGATGACTGAGAAGGTTTCTAAAATCTAGTAATGGCCAATTTTTTTTGTGAAAAATGTCAAAATAAAATTTGATATTTCCTTGCTTTGTATGATAGAATTTGACTTATAAATGTTTTTCTTTGGGGAGGCATTGTGGCTAAGTGACTAAGGGTAAAGATGCAAAATGAACTAACAGGACTCATTTCAAATGCCTAGCCACCACAAGTCTTAAATGTGTATTCTTGGGCAAGTCTCATTGAGCTGTTTCCAGGCAGGGATGGTAATATGTCTATATAATAAGGTTGAGTAAGGATTATATAAGATTATATATGTAAGGCCCTTGGCATACTGCTAGTTAACTATAAACAGTTGATATTTGTTGGACTTATTTTTGCTTCTTTGTCATAAATAATGAGTTACAAAGCATAAACACTCAGTATTTTAAAAGTTTCAGTTGTTGATACTTTCAAATGATTAAAATAGTCATGAAATTTTATAAAAAACTGAAATTCTATCATAATAAAGATGACAAAGTGAGAAAAAGGAATTTGTTTTGGTTTGACAAAAGATAAGGCAGGCATTTTCATAAATTTTCAATAACTAACACCAAGTGTTTGAACATTTCAGTATGTCATTGTCTTTCAGTAATAGTTACATGAGTTTACATTGTGGAGCACTTTTTTCAAGATACTTTGCGCGCTATTTCTTAATCTTCCCAGCTATTTTACTATAAAAACTATTTACATATTTCATGTCCATACTGTTCTTCTCTACCAAAGTCAATGATATTTCTGAAAACACAGAATATTGAAAACTTCTACTCCAAACACTCAAAGTTTTATTTTATTTTTTTGTAGAAGTAATTCATTCCCTTCTTCTAAAGGTTTGCTCTTTTGATAAGACCAACTCAGGTTTATTGGTTAACTCAATTCTTTAAAGCTTTTTAAAATGAAATATCAAACACACAAAGAAAAATATAGAAATATTAGCATGAATACACATGTAACCACACCCAGATTTTTCATATGAAACATGTTCTCTTTTTTTTTGTAAAGAGAGTAGAGGTAAAGCTGCGGTCCTCTGGGTAACTTTACTTCTCTTCCTCCCCGTTCTCCAGATGCACCTGCTATTTCTGAATTTGCTACAGTTTTGCATTCTTTTAAGCTTCATAAAAATGTTGCATATTGTAATTACTATGAGAGAAATTCCATTTTTCCTCAGTGTCATGTGTTGAAATGTATCCATTCTTGACTAATATAGATCTACACCGTTCATTTGATATGTAATATTCCTTTGTGTGAGCAAATGGCAATTTATTCATTTTCAGGTTCATTTGTAAATTTTGCTTTTTAGCGTATGCTTAGGTTTTGCCCTTGGCATTTACTTCTTTAGGCTGAAGCCTGCTTCCAGTGACACCCCGCTGGAGGGTATTTGTTCTGATACACTAAGAGCACAGGTAGCCTGCTCTCAGAGCAAGTTAAAATGCCAGAGAGCCTGAAGCAGTCTTCATTCAACGGTAGCAGGAATTTAGTGGATAAATGCCCCAGCTCTTTTCATACCTTTATGAAGAAACTCTGAGGGGGTGTTTCCCACCAGTATTTGCCTCAGTTGGCCGTGGTGGCAGTTTGGTGATCATGCATCCTTCGTTTTTCTGCCTCATTTTTCCTGGGATCACCTCCCAGATAAACTATGTGAATGTCAATCTTTGTTTTGGGATCTATTCTTGGGAACCTAAACTAAGGCTGCTATTCAAAGCATGCCTGTAAAAGACACGCTGTAGTTAGTTGTGCATTTCTGTTATCCAAATACAGGTGAATTATTCTAGGGCACAGTCAGCAAAACACAGTCCAGGCTTCTAAATCCAGCTGGTCACTTGTTTTGTAGTCAGTGAACTAGGAAGGAATTTTACGTTTTTAAAAAGGTTGAGGAAAAACAAAAGAGTCATGTTTCATGACATGTAATTGTATGAAATTCAAATTTTAGCGTCCATAGTAAGGTTTTGTTGGAGCTCAATCAGGATCATTTGTTTACTGATTATCTATGACTGTTTTCACACTACTATAATAGAGATGTATGGCTTGTGCTGTATGGCCTGCAAAGATTAAAATATTTATTATCTGGCTCTTTACAGAAAAAAGTTCACTAACCCATGCTCTAGGGTATACATATAGAGGTAGAATTTCTGTGTTCAAAATAATTCACATATATGTGTATATATATCAATATATACATATAATACATGTATTTACATATGTATATATAAATATGTGTATTTATATATATTATATATGTGTGTGCATGTATCATGTATATACACACACATTCCGTAAATATTACCAGGTTTCTCTCCATAGTAGTTATTCCCACTTATACTCCCACCTGCGGGGCATTTGAGCATTTCTTTTTCTCCATATCTTCATCTAGCATGGTTTTTTTTTTAACACCTTTATAATATTTGCTAATTTCTCTTTTAACAGAGAGAATGTTCATATTTCATGCTCTTTTAAAGACAATAATATCTAAAGACTTATTTTCTTTTAAAAGTTTTTATGTTTATGGTTTCCTTTGATTTGTGACAAATGATACTGGTTTTTCATTTAAGGGAATGATATAAAATTTCCTTCCAAAAATTTGTTTAAGGAAAAAGAATAAGTTGATTGAAAGAGAAACAGTTAAGTGTGTAACAGTAAAGCGGTGGGAAGATGTGTCAAAATTATAAAGACAGATGCTGAATGAATGAAATTTGTGAATCAGTGAAGGAAACTTGTGACCTATGTTTTAAACCTGGGATAATCATAGCTGATTGTGTGTTCTTGGACAAATGATTTATTCTTAGATTTCAGTAAAATGGAGACCATTGCTAAAGCTTAGTATTCTCTCATAGTATTATTTTGAAGATCCATTGAGATTTAAGTTAAAGAGTTTAATAAAGGTATTGCAACATCTCCAAGCATAACCTGTAACACAACCTACTTGGAGTTTCTACCATTTTTCCTAAAGATGAAGAACATGGTCTACTCTTAGTGTTGGACGTTTTTGCTCACATTAATACCTTTACCAATGGTACCAACCCCAGGCATCCTGTTTCTTCTGGTAGAAATTTGGTTGACTATTCATTGAGCTTTTTCTGTAAAGTTTTCCCCAGATTGCATTTTCTCTTATCATCTTGTATGATCTCTTCCTCTAGTAAATCTTTATATTATTTAACGATGTTCTCTCACAACATGGGGCACAATCCACCATCTATTAGTTGCTTGTGTGTTATGGACACAGACCGTTGTGTTCCTTTGGCATCTTTTTCAGAGCCTAATGTTGTTCCTGTCTTCGTAATGCTAGCAAATCAATATATGTTGACTTTAATCTTTTATATGCACCTGTTGCCTCTTTCTAAAGTACAGTTACACCAATTTTGTCTGCGTGACTGAAACTATGAGCACTTGGTAGAGTTTAGAAGTCTGATGGTGAGCCGCTTCCTATCTCTTCGGGCTTGTCTTAAAACAGCCCATCCTTACTGTCTGTGTCAGCTACGCTGATCTGCCAGTCCCCTAAATGTGTGTGCTCCTTCTGCCTCAGGGCCTTTGCATACATTATTCCAAGTGTATGAATGATCTCCCTCTCCCTTCACTTAATTTTGCTCATTTTGCAGACTTGAAATTTGCCTCCTGTCTAGGGATATCCTGTCTTATCTCCTTGGTTATACCAAATTCCCCTTGTCTGCCCTGATAGTATCATAGACTTTTTCACTGGCAGCATTTATCATGTGGAAATTCTATATTTACAGGATTACTGGATTAATGTTAATCCTGCCCATTGAGCCTTATGCCTCATGAAGACGTGGTAACCTTTGTTTTATCTCACCATTGTATAGCATCAAATACAATGCTGGGTACATAGTAAATACTCAATGAATATTTGTTGGATAACCTACTGAATGAATCAAGTATTGTTCTGTTCCCTACAAAATCAGATCCAAGATACTGTCTTCCCTTGTTTCCATCCTACACCATCAATAAGGAAATACATATGAGTAAGGGAGATTTATCTGCTTTAGCTAAGTCATCTGGGAAAACTTCCAGGCTGTCAAGACACCAGTCACAGCTTCCAGGAATCAGTGACTTCCTGCAGCAGTTCTTAGTGACCTGCTGCTGCTGACCCCTGCCTTTTGAAAATTATATTTTCCTCAAGCAAATGCCAGAATGCTGCTTGTGATAGTTGGATTCCAGCTGCAGGCCACTCTAAATATACCCAGGTGTCATTTTACCTTAAATTCCTATCTAAAAATAATCAGATTGTTGAACCACGGATGAATAATGCACAATTTAAATTCAGGTGCCAGGTGCCACGTTTATGTTTAAAAGAACAGGTAATCTCACATTTGGTTTCAAGACCTGTCTTGCTGTGAGGCATGAATTACAGACAACCCTGCCACCTCACACCTCGAACCTGACACTGAGGGCAGCCTTCATATAGATATAAACAAATGTGTGTAATTATTATTCAAACTCTGTGTTTTAAAACTTACTTTTATGGTCAGCCCCACTGGTCTTTATCACCACTCATTAGTCTTAATACTGTGGCAGTCGATTATGGCATAGAGGAGTTTTAAAACTATTTATCTGTTTCCCATTTCACTAAAGCAGATTCTTCTAACCCCATCCCCATCTCTCTCTTTTTATTTCACATTTCCAAAATGATCTATGAGGTTGTGTTTCAGTGGAGATAAAACTTTTGGCTTCAGGGTGCCATGTTTACATATCCTTATTGTAAATGCCCTCATACTGGAGTTCTGGCAAGGACATGGCCAAAGAACAGATGTCAGCAGTTAACAGGACATATACAAGGCACCACATCTATGAAATTGGGCCAAGACCTCCTTCAGCAGCATTGCCTGGTCTCTTTCCAGCATTTATGTGCTGCTCAGGGCCACACAGTTGGACCATAAGGAACTGAATTCTCCTCCTGCTCAGTGTGAACGGAGCATTTCTCATCTGAATCTAAACTTACTTCTTTATCTTTCCAACCCTGAGCATGAAAGCACAAATGCTTGCTTTTAACCAGAGGAAGTGATCCAAGCAAATGGCCTGGATAATATGGCTGTGAGCACTGCTTTAGTCATTGATTTAATCAGGGAAGGGAATTACTGCGGAAAATGTTCATATGCAGTCCTGGATTTTATGAATTAATGAAGACTCTCATTTCCATTTTCAAAAGAGTGCTGCTGGGTATCATTCCTCTTTAATGTCCCATTGTTGCTGGGTTGGTAGTGGGTTGGCCCACGAGTGGGGTAGAGAAGGTGCCAGTCAATCCCAGAGCAGACCAGGATGAAAGAGCGCCAGTAGAACATCTGGGTTAGAGATATGGCTGCTTTGGGGAAGGCTCTGGTCCTCATAGATGGGGTGATAAAATTCAGTGAGTCAAAACTTGAATTTCATAATGACTTTCTCACACAGTGTCAGAGTAGTGCCAGGACTGCAATACAGAGGAACCATTTGTGTTTCGTTTTATTTTGCTTGATTGCCTCCATTGCTTTGTGATGAAGCTTGTGCAGAAATTTTGATAAAGAAGACATTTAAACAGTTTCTTAGAAGACATTTAAACATTTTTAACAGTTAGGTTTAGAAAATACATTGAGAATTGAGTCTGTGACAATGTAAAAAAAATCTATATTGTGGAATAATTTTCTTTGATGGACTAGACATTGAAGTGAACAGGAATTTTTAACTACAAAATGGTGTAATCTTGTATCAACAGTGGTTATTTTTGGCTGGAGGATTTTGGAAGATTTAAAATTTTTCCTTTTTCCTTTGCCTTTATTTTCTGAATGTTTTGTTTGTAGTATAAAAGCACACACTTGCACACACATATTTATATACACACATATACATGAATATAAATGTACATACATTTTAGTTAGGTACATATTTTCCTTAGGAAGAACTGCTATTTCAAAGAAACATCTGTTTTTATCCTCCAGTATTCTATGTCAAAAAAGTGTGATTTATGGGGTAGGCGAAATAAAAAACGATGAGAAAGGGTGGGCTAGAGACAAGCAGGAAATTTTAGCTCTTTCCTTGGCTTGGGTGAGTCTTTGAGCTCCTATTTTCCTCCTCATCACACCTGACTTGGCTGTAGGACTGTTACTTTAGCTTGGCAACTATACTGCTCAGGACAGAAGAAATGAGTCACATGACATACTAATGACTTACACTTCACAAAGACCTTCACTTGTGTGCGTTCTGAACATGCCTTAGGGAAAATGTGCAGTTTGTCAGTGTTGTGGACCACTCTTTGCTTACAGAGCAGTCATCTGCTCTGCCTCAGCTGTGGCCTTGCTAAAGAAACTTGGTGTATTGAGTTGCTATGTTTCCCGTGCTCTTCTCCAGTTTCAAGGACCGGGGATAGTGCTTGTTTTCTGGTCTAAGTCAGCTGTAATGATTCTATTCCTCTTGCCTGTGATGGGTGTCAGCATGGACATATGGTACAGTTGTAGTTGATTAGATACAAACAAAAGTTCACTGGGGGGCTTTGGGGGAAACGCTTGCTTAATCTCCAGAAAGGGATATAGAGCAGTGGCATGGGTTTTTCTTCTTTCTTTTTTTTTTTGAGAGGGGGGTGTTTGGATGTTGGTGCATTAGAGCTGGTGCAGCCATGTTGCTGTGGAAGCAGAATGAAGTCATCTGAAAGTACTGAGAAAGGCAGGTAGCTTGGATCCCAGTTGATATTATATTGTCCTTAAAATATCTACCTTTGAATTTCTTGTTTTGAGGCAATAAACTCCTTAATTGTTTTATCCTTTTTTTTTTCTTGTTGTTGGAGCTCTGTGACCTACAGCTCAGATCATGGTAACTGATTAAACTTATAATCAGATTTCAAAGTGAGTCTTTTCTCCTTCCTTTAGGAGATAAATAACTCATAAACATGACAGTTGCTATTTGGGTAAACAGAGCATTGGTCATCACTCCTGCCCCACATATTGCTTCATTTTAAGGAGAAGGAATACACACACAGACACATGCACGCATCCTGCCAAGTACTTTAAAATAACTGTTTAGTGCTTTACTCAACTTTAAAATAACTGTTTAGTGCTTTACTCACATTTGAATTAAGAGTTTGGAATGAATTTAAAAATCTACCCATATGGAAATAGTTGGAGACGGTATATAGCATACAATGGAATACTAGGTAAGAGTCTAACAGAATAAGACAGATCTTCATGGATTTATTTGGATAGATCTTCCCGGTGGCTCAGATGGTAAACAATCTGCCTGCAATGTGGGAGACCTGGGTTCCATCCCTGGGTTGGGAAGACCCCCACTCCAGTATTCTGGCCTGGAGAATTCCATGGACAGAGGAAACTGGCAGGCTACAGTCCATGGGGTCAGAAAGAGTTGGACACGATTGAATGATTTTCACTTCAATATGTATTTTAAATAAAAAATGTTGCATGCTTATGCATGTAATATATTATTTCACATTTGTGTATATATATATATGCATATAAATTATATTTTTACTGATACATATTTATAAATAGAAATACATTCCAGAAAACATAACAGTAAATGGATGGTAGTGGTTACCTTTGGGAAAAGAAGTTATATTGGGGGAATTGAATTTTTTTTATTTTTTAAGTTTTAAAATTTTACTCTATACATTTAAGTAATAGTTGACTTTTTACTAAATTATTCATGTATTACTTATGTAATTAAAACACAAAAATTCCACAAATCCTGTTAAAGTACTTATAGTTGCTTTTAACTCTATGTTTATGACTTGTCCCCTAATCCATTAAACAAAAGTATGCATGTGTAATTTGCTTTTTTATATTGATATATTGAACAATACAGAGTTTTATTTCTTTTTTTTACTGTTGTGCACATACCTCTCCCCTCCTCCCTTCTCCCAGCACCTGCCTATAGGACCCACATGTCCATTTTGTGAAACTCTTCTATTATTATCTAGTTCAGGAAGGATGGATGTGCTCTGGCTTTGGACTTCCACTCTGGCCCCTAATCTGACAGGCCAGTCCTTGATTGATCCAAGAGCAGGAGGCACTTGCTCCTGGAGCTTTTTCCTGAGTAATTCAAGATGAAAATAACATTTTGAGAACCAGATTTTTCCTGTCAAAGGGCATGGATCCTTTGTGGTCCAAACTGTGAAAACTTCAGACCTCTTTGGGATTCTGCCTGCTCTCTAAGCCTTGCCATAGGAACCCTCAATGTCCTTCCCAGTTTATGATTAGATAGCTGAGTGTGCTCTTCTTGCATGCAACCAAAAACTGACTGATACAACATCAACTAAAATAGACACGTCTCTTTTTCTACATGAAATGATCGGTAATCAGTAGAAATATCCTATGGGAGAAGCCTATTCTTGGAATATGAATGTCTATAACAAAGTTTTAATTTGTGATTTATACAGCAGCAAGCCAGCTCTGGGGCTTTTTCTATTTAATCACAGTAATGATGATGCATTTTTCTGCTTTATCCCTCAGGCTGTGTTCACTTTTGATTATATGGAGAAGGAACAGAATTCCTAAAGACATAATGAATCGAAATGTCTTTCACTTGGAGTTTGACTCTTTTAAAACATTCTATTTGTAACTTGCTTTATAGTGGTCAATGGTGGACCTATAGAATGATTGTCATTCAATTTAGTCCCTGAAAGAACTTAGTAATTATCTAGGAATATACTGTCATTTTATAGCTAAGAAACCAAAGCCCTGGGTAAAAAGACCCCAAATCATAAAGCTATTTTTTTTTTCATTTTTTTGAAATTTAAATATATTTTTTAATTTCTACAGTGTTGTGTTCATTTCTGCCATACAGCAACACAAATCAGCCGTGATTATACATCCATACCTTCCCTTCCTAGCCTCCTTCCCCTCCCCTATCCCCTCCAGATCATCACAGAGCACCAGACTGGGCTTCCTGTGCCTCTCAGCAACTTCTCACCAGCTATCCATCTTACACCCGATAAAGTATTTATGTTGATACTATTTTCTCCATTTGTCCCACTCTCTCCCTCCCCCATTGTGTCAACAAGTCCATTCTCTACATCTGTGTCTCCATTTCTTCCCTACAAATGTGTCCATCAATACCATTTCTCTAGATTAAGCAGAACTGGGCTTAAAATTCAACTCTTCTGAATCCAGGTCCAAAGTTCTTTCTCTTGGTGCCATTCTCCAAAGATTTCATGATAAAACAAAGAAAGATGGAGTCAAAAGGTCACTTTGCTTTGAGAACACTAGAAACATGTTCATAATAATGCTTTTTGGACTATGGCTAAATAATAACCCACCTGGTGTTTGCTTCATTTATCATTTATGTTGTTTTGATTAATGAGTTTTAGGAAACTGTGCCTTTAGACAAGAAATAGAAGCAGGTAAAATCCATTTTTAAATATTTTTCTTTTTCTGTTTTTCCTTAAATCTGTATGTCAAAAATAGTTTTATTCCCTAGAATATTCAAGAGGTAAATAAGCAAAAAAGCCCCATATCTAATATTTCACCTTTCTAAAAGTGTGACTGTAGCCTGGGGTTCTGCAGGGTACAGCTAACTGGGACAGTTTTAGTACTCTGGGGACAGTCTCCACATCTCCAGGCTTTACTGCTTCATATTACTTTTCTTTTATGTGTGTGTCCTGGCTCCTGAATGAGATTACCTTCTCGGAGGGCCTTTGGCAAATAAGTTTAGATGGTTTAACTTTCATTCAACAAACATGTACTGAGCATCTACAATGTGCCTTGCAGTATGATGGGTTTAGTGACAGGAGGAAGAGAAATAACAGCCTCTCCCCTCAGGGAACACTCTACTCAGCAACCTGAATTTTTAAAGTGACAGGTGGTAAGAAATGATACCGAAATCAAAGTAAGGCACTACCATTCTTAAAAATCTATCATCATATCCTTAAGAATTCAGATTAAGAACCTCTGCTAAAACTGCTAACTAGGTTTTTACTTTGAGCAGTCTGCAGCAGGGTATACAGCGGTCTATGAAGACAAATATAATGGTAATTAAGACAAAATACATTTGTTCCTATGGATTATAATGAAACTATCTCAAATATTACAGATTGGTAATTTAATTTCTGGTTTTTCCAAGATAAGGAACATATGTTTTTAGAACAGATCAATGTGAGCCGAATGGGTAGAATATGGGCTGAAACGTTTGACGATTAAGGGAGAATGGGCAACATAAAAATCGTAGAGTAATAAGGCTGACATGTTATGGGCTTGAAATCAGTTTTGTCTTGGTAATGATATTGAAAGGCTCCAAGTTTGTAACTGATGTACAGATAGATTCATTCATCCAGCATATCTCTTTTGAGCATAACTTTGTGTCAGACACTATTCTAGACATGTGAGCTACATCAAGACAAAGATGCCTGATCTTGTGAAGCTACATTTTTGTTTTTTCCTGCTTAAGACACTTCAAATTATTCTCTACACATACGGGATAAAATCCGACATTAGTGTAACATACAAAGTTCTACTGATTTCTCTGTCTCTTGACACTCCTTCTCTTACTTTGAGCTCCAGCCATGCAGAGCCACTTACAGATTCTGAAAACAAAGAAGAGAAGTTCTGTCCAAACTTCACATTTTGCACATACTCTTCCTTCTACTGAAATGATCTGCTCAACCCTTCTAACCCCTACTCAACCTTCAGGTCTCAGTCAGCTCAAATGTCATTTCCTCCTGAAGCTACTTCTGACTTCCGCAACAGGTCTGGGTGTCTCTTCTGTGTTCCCATGACATCCTATGCTTCACACACATCACACCCATGAAATCTGCCTCTTTATCTCTCTGTCTCTCCAGAGAATCCTTGTGATCAGGGACTGTGTCCTCTACACTGACACATCCCTAGTGCCTCACATGTGCCTGACACCTAGGTATTTGTTTAAAATTGACAACACGTGAGGAACCAGTGAGAGGTTACCAGCCAAACAATTACACCAGCCATAGGATTTTTCTTCAAAGAATTCACAATTGGTGAATTCTACTGTCTACTATCTGAATCAAATATCAAATCTCTATCAAAAGTTTCTCATCAGTGGATTAAATATATCTTGAATTCCAATCATATGTCTAACTGGAGTTGGATGTTGTGTTTTTTAGGGAGACCACCTTGGAAAACTAATACAATTAGGGAGCAAGCTTGAAAACAAAACAATTAGAGAAAAAGCAAACAGGATAGATACAAAGAATCTAATTATGTGTGGCAGATTATGCCCATTATTAGCACTCAGAAGAAAGAGAGACACTGAAAACTGAAACAGTCGTAGTCATTCATTGAGGACGTTAAACTTGAACAATCTCCGCAAGCTCTCTATGTGTAATATTTCATCTCAATCTTATAGCTATCCACCACCGCAGTCATTATTACTGCTATTATAGAGAAGAGGAGACAAAATAAAAGAGACATAAACACAGGGAGGTTAAGGATCTTGTTCAAGATCACGCAACTTGTAAATAGTGGAACCAGAGTTCAAGCCCAGACTTGTTCAACTCTAACCTCATGCTTCCTCTTGACCACTGTACTGGGGATGAGGCCACCCAGCTTTTGAATTGTGGCACTATTCTAAGCACTTACTTTAAAAAGGAACATACCCAGAACATTTCCTTCTATACATGTTAGAATAACTAGAATGAGACTTTACCATGAACAACGGGAAAACCAGAAGAAATAAATGAAACTTTTGTAAACACTGGGCATCAGGAAATGTGGGAAAATTATCACCATGAGAGAGGAAACAAGTGAGATGAACCCTACATTTTCCTTGGATTTTGGCCTGGAGGCTTTTCTAGACCAGAGGACAGGGAAGTGCTTACATGTGAGTGCCTAGTCCCTTCAGTCTTGTCTGACTCTTCGTGACCCTACAGACTGTAGCCTGCCAGGCTCCTCTGTCCATGGGATTCTCCAGGCAAGAATACTGGAGTGGGTTGTTCTCCTCCAGGGGACCTTCCTGAACCAGGGATCAAACCCACGTCTTTTATGTCTCCTACACTGGCAGGTGGGTTCTTCATGACTAGTGTCACCTGGGAAGGGGAAGGGACCCAACCATAACACTGCAGTCTCTCTGTGAGCTGAGAAGAGAAAGATGAAGAGCTGAATGAGGCTGAGGTGGCTGGCATTTTTAGGGAAACTAGAAGAAAAATAACTCAGGAAAGGATTAAGGATTGTTTTTAATTCTGTTGCTGAATATTCCGCCATAAACAACAATAGAAAAGGAACAGATAGAAAGCTCTAAGCTGCAGTTCTCCTAGATTATGTCATGATGGAAGACATTCGGTTCCAGTTAGCCAAAGAAAAGAGACCTTAATGAACACTTGGGACATTCAATAAAGACCCAAGAAAGCTCATGTCTTAGTGGTAGGTCTAAACTAAAACCACCCTAACAGAACTTACAAAGAACCTCAAAATAATCAAGCTGATTCACAAGTAACTTAACTACCTGACAAAAAAATGTTCAGACCTTTTTAGGAATGAAAACAAAGTTTGGCACTCGAGCATAACCTTCAAAATGTCCAGAATATAATAAACACACCAAAAAAAAAAAAAAAGGCACAAGCAAATGTGATGCATTACCAGGAGAAAAAAGTCAAGTCTACAAACAGACACAGAAATACTAGCGATGTAAAATTAGAATATTAACACTTCAAAAAATAAAATATAGATAGACTAAGACTTTAAAAAAATAGATGGGCTTTGAGGGAAAGTAGAAAATAATGAGAGAAAGAGAAAAAAGATCCAAATGGAAATCATAGAGCTAAAAAATACAATGTCATATATGAAAAATTCACTGGCTTGGATTAGAATAGGTAAACATTGTAGGAAAAAATATCAGTAAACTTGATGACATTGCAATATATACTACATATTATCCAAAGTGAATTATGGAGAGCAGAATGTCTGGGGAAAAAAGTGAACCTCAGTGACCTATGTGACAAAATAAAGCGGATTAGAGTATGAGTCAGTGGAATCTCAGAATGGGAGGTGAGTGGGGGGTGGGGAGCATTAAAATGTTTGAATTTAAAAAGGCTTAAAAATTTCCAAACTTGATGAAAATTATAAGCTGATTGATTTAATATCAAGGAACTACAAGGATAACACATAAAGAACCACACCAAGGTATACCAAAACCAAAAAAGAAGAAAATTAGTGATGAAGGTAATCATTAAAGGAAAAAGGTAAGGTGAAAAACCCCACATTACATATAGAAAAACAAGGAATTACTGTTGACTTCACATCAGAAATAATGCAAGCCCTAGGACACTAAAAACACCTTCAAAGTAAAAATTATTCAAACTGTGATTTTATATCCAGTAGATAGATTCTTGGAAATAAAGATGGAATGAACACATTTTCAGATAGACAAAAGTTGAAAGGCATAGGAATATATCACCAAAAAACCTGTTTGAAGATAAAGGTTTCTCAGTGTATGCAAAGAGGTGATTATAATAATTGATCACAAAGTTTGAGTACAAGAAGGAGAGACGATGTCAAAAGGACAGGGTAAGCATCGGTAGTTGATATATTAGCTATCAAGATGGTATTGTGAGAACATTGAAACAGCTTCTAGAGGCAATGAGGTCAGAAGATAGGGTTATTAAAAAAACAGAATATATAAAAAAAAAAAAACAGAATATATAAAATTAAGTCTAATGAAGAATATGTAGTTATTGGTAATGAGAGGTTGATGCTAAGGACCACAGGAGTGGAAATTCTGTTAAAAATAGATGCTTGCAGAAATGATGCACAACAGAGGTATATCCACAGAGATGACATGTTAGCCACCATGACAGGAAAGATTGCTGGGAGAAATATCAATAACCTCAGATATGCAGATGACACCAACCTTATGGCAGAAAGCAAAGAAGAACTGAAGAGCCCTTTGATGAAAGTGAAGGAAGAAAGTGAAAAAGTTGGCTTAAAACTCAACATTCAGAAAACTAAGATCACGGCATCCAGTCCCATCACTTCATGGCAAATAGATGGGGAAACAGTGGAAACAGTGACAGACTTTATTTTGGGGGGGCTCCAAAATCATTGCAGATGGTGACTGCAGCCATGAAATTAAAAGATGCTTGCTTCTTGGAAGAAAAGTTATGACCAACCTAGACAGCATATTAGAAAGCAGAGACATTACTTTGCCAACAACGGTCTGTCTGGTCAAGGCTATGGTTTTTTCAGTAGTGAGAGTTGGGCAATAAAGAAAGCTGAGCGCTGAAGGACTGATGCTTTTGACCTGTGGTATTGGGGAAGACTCTTGAGAGTCCCTTGGACAGCAAGGAGATCCAACCAGTCCATCCTAAAGGAGGTCAGTCCTGAATATTCATTGGAAGGATTCATACTGAAGCTGAAGCTCCAATATTTTGGCCACCTGATGCGAAGAACTGACTTACCAGAAAAGGTCTTGATGCTGGGAAAGATTGAAGGCGGGAGGGGAAAGGGACGACAGAGGATGAGATGAAAGGTTGGATGGCATCACCGACTCAATGGGCATGAGTTTGAGTAAACTCTGGGAGTTGGTGATGGACAGGGAAGCCTGGCATGCTGCAGTCCATGGGGTTGCAAAGAGCTAGACACAACTGAGTGACTGAACTGAACTGAACTGAAACCTTTTATCACCTACACACCTGCTGATTATCCCAGCAGGTACTTCACTCCAGCCATGGCCTCCTACCTGACTTTTACTCACTATCTCAGGCTCCAGGGTGATGGTGGGCCCAGTCCTGAGTTCATGGTATCTGTTTTCTAGTAAGCAATGAGCTTCACAAAGTAAGGTAGAATTTTATATTAGTAGTTCAAGTGTTGTCATTAAGAAAAATATAGAGAAACATGGAGACAGAGATGAAAGCAGCCTTTAAAAGCTCTTTAGGGGGAAATTGCCATTTCAGTTAGACCCATGGGCTGTCACCTCAGCAAACCCATGGCCAACCATTCTAACATCATGTCATCAAAGACATGCTTGTCATTTTGATTAAGTGGTGCAAAGTGAATCTTCAATTGCAGGTCACTGTGACTTTTGTAGGAGAAATTGATGGGTTGCTAACATTGGCTGAAACAGGCAAGTGCTGGCTGCACACATAGATTTGTGGAGTGTTGCTTAAATTCTCTACTTTCGGAATAATCATCCTTAGACTTCCTTGGGATTTATGTATGTTTTCCCCTAAACTAAATAGCAAAATAATGCATGAGGAATAGAAAGTCTGTGTTAGAGTGAGAAGGGCAAAGAATGAATCTGCTTGAGAATTTAATAGATTCATCTCAAGTTGGACTTCCCGGGTAGCTCAATGGTAAAGAATCTGCCTGCCAATGCAGGAGACCAGGAGATGTGGGTTTGATCCCTGGGTTGGGAAGATCCCCTGGAGTAGCAAATGGCAACCCACCCTAGTACTTTTGTCTGGAAAATCCCACGGACAGAGGATCCTGGTAGGCTACAGTCCATGGGATCACAGAGAGTTGGATAAGTAGCAACCCACTCCAGTATTCTTGCTTGGAAAATCCCATTGACAGAGAAGCCTGGTGAGCTCTAGTCCATGGGGTAGCAAAGGGTGACTAGCTATGTGACTAACACACATATTTCCCCAAAGCTATGATTCTGATCCCTTTGAGAAATATCCATTTAATCCACCAAGATGGTGTAAACTGAATGAAATGACAGCTGAGCCTCTTTTTGGTAGCCCACAAGAGTTCCTCCTTAATGTGATCAGTCTGCGTTGTACTCTTCATTCTAGAGACTGCTCAAGAGTGATTGTCTTCCTCAGTGAATCCTTCTATGACTGTTACAGTTTTCAGTTCCAACAAGGAGCGTATCTGCCACATAAACTAGGCTCTTCTACATACTATCCTGTATTGCTTTTTTTCTGTTTTCTTTTCAAGCTAGCACCCTAATTTTTTTAGCTTTCTCTCGCCAACTCCAAGATGGTCTCCCTAAAAACACAACAGCATCTAACTCTAGCTGGACATATGATTGGAATTCACAGTGTATTTAATCCATTGGTGAGAAACATTTTTTTCCCATGCCATGTGGCAAGTTGAATCTTCGTTCCCCAACCAGTGATCAAATCTATGCTCCCTGCCTTGGGTGGGTGAAATCTGATCCCCTGACCATTTTCCCCTTGACCATCAGGGAAGTCCTCATTGATGAGAAACTTTTGGTAGAGATTTGATATTTGATTCAGATAGTAGACAGTAGAATTCACCAACTGTGAATTCTTTGAAGAAAAATCCTATGGCTGGTGTAATTGTTTGGCTGGTAACCTCTCACTGGTTCCTCACGTGTTGTCAATTTTAAACAAATACCTAGGTGTCAGGCACATGTGAGGCACTAGGGATGTGTCAGTGTAGAGGACGCAATCCCTGATCGCAAGGATTCTCTGGAGATACAGAGAGATAAAGAGGCAGATTTCATGGGTGTGATGTGTGTGAAGCACAGGATGTTATGGGAACACAGAAGAGACACCCAGACCTGTTGTGGAAGTCAGAAGTAGCTTCAGGAGGAAATGACATTTGAGCTGGCTGAGACCTGAAGGTTGAGTAAGGGTTAGAAGGGTTGAGCAGATCATTTCAGTAGAAGGAAGAATATGTGCAAAATGTGAAGTGTGGACAAAACTTTTCTTTGTTTTCAGAATCTGTAAGTGGCTCTGCATGGCTGGAGTTTAGAGTAAGAGAAGAGCGCTGAGAGAGAAATCAGTAGAGCTTTGTATATTGCATGAAAGTTGTCAGACTTTATCCTGTATGTATAGAGAATAATTTGAAGGTGTTAAGCAAGAAAGCACCATGATCCTGTGATTGGAGAAACATTCTAGATGGAATGTGAATGGAATGGAGGGCAGGAATGACTGAAAGGAGAGACAGGAGGTGACAATGTACTGCAGTTTGCTAGTTCTGTAATACATTCTTTTCGCCATATTTTATTATTTCTGAAGTCTGCATTTATCTTACCATTGGTGGCATGTTTTAGATTAACCCGAAGCTTTTACTTTCTTTCTCAATGATACAAAAAAATCATAGTGCAGTTTATGTAGCATGGCAGCTTAGATTCCAATAAGCAGTCAGGAATGATTGCCATCTTAACTAAAATAGTAGTAGTGTGATGAAGAAAAGTGGATGTGAAATGAAAGTGTACTTTGGAGTTTAGAGCATGAGGATCTGATGGCTGCATTTGAAAACATGAAATTGAGAAAGAAGTTGATTATTTTTCCTATTTTAATTTTTTCATTTGGGCTGTTGGAGGTATGATAAAGGACTCAATAAGGTTTGTGGTGATCAGAAATGGAAGGTATGAGAGGGATAAGAGACATAAAGAGTGCCGTTCTGTACATAGAGAGTTGAGGGTTCTGGGGACCATCAAAGTTATAGATTGCTTCATTAGGGTTGGTATCTACACCTCTGATAATGAAAGGAAACCGAGCAAGAGATGTGGTCTCTTCTGAGATGTTTTTTAATCAGCAAAGTCATTAAATAAACACAGATGCCCTGAGTTGCGAGGGAAATAGTTTCCATTCAAGGACTGATCTTTCATTAAGTCTCATTACAGGACTAAGCATCTTTAAAGCATGAACTCTGATATTGAAGCCTCCATCTTCTGCATGTTTGGTAGATTTCCCTTAAGAAAAGTCTGATCTTCTGTTTCCTGGATTTCCCACATCTTCTAACTTGCATTTATTTTCAGATTAGAGTCACATCTTATAGAAAAATCAAATGTATATGTATTCTATTTGAGTCCAGGAACCTAAGTTTGAGGGAAATTAGCCGTGAAGTCTTTTTTTTTTTAATTGGGGTATAGTTGCGTTACAATGTTGTGTTAGTTTCTGCTGTACAATGAAGTGAATCTGCTGTAAGGATACATATATCCCCTCCCTCTTGGACCCCCCTCCCACCCTTCCCCCAGTCCCGCTCATCCAGGTCATTTGTAGAGACATGGCTGGACCTAGAGACTGCCACACAGAGTGAAGTAAGTCAGAGAAAAACAAATACCATCTGTTAATGCATATATGTGGAGTCTTAAAAAATGGTTCAGAGAAGCCTATTTGCAGGGCAAGAACAGAGACACAGATGTAGAGAACAGTGATGTGGACATGGGGAGGAGGGATGAATTGGATCATTGGGATTGACATGGCTGTTAAGTCTTATCTTCATAACTCCAAAGACCAGGATTGAGATGTATAATTGTCTATAGGAATTGCAAAAGATAAGGGAAAGAATAGACTATGTATTCTGATCATATCCCTACCTTCTCTCTTTTCATAAATTCTTCCTAGACCACCAGCATCATCCACCTCTAGATTAGGCATTGGACAAGAACTTTGCCTACTTTCCCTGTGGTAGGGCTCAGAACCTCTGCCGCTATTTCTGGGTGCATGGGTATGCCTGGTGGGTACGATGAGGAGACTCTGGGCTGATCTCCTGGCTCTCAAGTGCTTTTTGGATCCTGAATAGGGCTTTGGAGTGCAGACTGAAAAATCTCATATGGTGTTTACATTTATTCAGAAGTTTTCTTATGCATTGTCTTATTTGCTCTTTATAAGCACTCAGATAGATTGGTTTGGTATCAAGACATATAAATTATACAAAGATACAAGAAAGAATGGCTCATACTTAGGAATGGTTCCTGAGGAACTCCTCAGGGGTTACTAGACAAACACTATCTGGTGGTTGCTGTATATGTTCCTTTTTTATAGTCATTATATTTCCACTGAGAACCTTGAGCTTCAGAAGATGGAAAGTGCAAAGCCAAGTAGTGATCTGGCATATTAGAACCTGAGTTTCCTGAATTCCAGTTCAGTCTGCTTGCTAGACTAGGGAAGCTATTGAGAAGAGGAGGAAGGTCTTAAGGTGTTTTAAGTTACCTCAGCTGGTCTGCAGTGGAGGTCCCTGAGATAGGCCTAATATCCAAGACCCCCCATGTGTCCTGGTTCATTTCATCAAACCTGACACCCCTTAAGTTAGCGATGGTGCTGAGGATGCCTTTATCACTATTTAATTCAGAGCAGGGAAGTCTGTGGAGCCTCTTGAAAGGTGGGAGCCATGCAGAGAGGATTTGTGTGCTCCCAAAGATTCACAAATACCCTGTGATTGGGCCCTTTGATTTTGACAATGAACCTGGAGTGTGGTTTCCTTGATTGTCCCTGGGCTCAGAAAAATATCCAGCTAAAGGAAGTGGAATATTGATCATTGCCCTGGGCATTGTGCATAAAAGGGTGGCCTTCTGGTTTGGAACCCCAAAACTGTTGCTCCAAGGCACCACCAAGAATTCAGATCTGGAGTTTCGCCTTATGACAGGCAGCTCTGTAGAGTAAGATCACAGAGTTCAGGAAAGAAATATGTTAGAAAGAAAAACACTTTCTTGTGTGTAGAAACATGCCCTTCAGCAAATCTGTTAACTTCATTTTAACCTGGACCTTTTCCTTTTTGAATGTAATAAAACCTCTGAAACGACTGCAGTTGGCAAAAGGGTCTCTTCTGTCATTTACAGCAGCAGAGAATTCACAGAGTAAGTGAATTACTTTGGCTTTCAATAAAAATGTTAATATCTGCCTTAGATGTGAACAAAAGACACTGAATTTCAATAATGAGATGATCAAATCCGTAGGGGTTGAGAAAGACAGAGTATGGGGTTTGTGGAGTAGCTGCCACTCAGCTCCAGACAGCAAGAGAGGGGGGAGAGGGGAGGCAGGGAGACAGGAGAGGGGTGGGGGGAGACAGGGAGAGAGTGAGGAAGAGGGAGATAGTCAGAGCGCACAAGAGCACAGAGAGAAAGGCCTTTAGAGGCCCTTGGATGTTAGCCCCAAACTGTGCAAAATGGGGTTAAGAAGACAGCAAAGCAGACTTCTCTTATTTGACAATAATTAGTAATGCTGTGCTAGCAGTTTTCTCCCCAAGAGTAAGAGGTGCCTGCATGTGCTTCTCTGACTCAGATATGTTAGCCCTTGAAAATTCTCTTTGGACCTTTACAGCACTCATGAAACAGGAACCTTCGGAAATATCTTTTTTTTTTAAATTTTTCAATTCTGTAAAATGCAGGTAGCCTTTAAAGAGGAACAGCATAATTTTAACACATAGAGAAATGTTTACATCTATCAGCATTATGTTATCTTATATTTCAAGACTCAAACTGTCCCTCCTCAAAACCCACAAAGTTTGCATATGTCTTATTAATGAGACAATAGACTTGTCCATGCAAGATCCTGGCAATCTTTTTTCTAATATAGTGTTATTAATAATAGTGTTTAAGGAGCACTTACTATGAACCTATGAGGCACTTTGTTAAAAACAATTGCATACCATATTTCTTTAACTTTAGAGAACTTTATAGATTGTACAGTTACCCCTATTTTACAGGTTGTAAGTAACCTGCCTAAGGTCGAAAGGCTAATGGGGAAGAATTGAGTTTTAACTCAAGTTGTATGAGAAGGGATCTGTGAGGAAAAGTCATTGTAAATGGCATTTTTACGCCATAGGCTACCATTTGTCTAAGACCTAGGAACAGGCAATCCTAGCATTTGAATTTTACTTAAGAATTATTTAAACATAATTTAGGTACAGCTAGTGTCTTAGCTTTATCTTGGGATTTCACTCAAATGTCAATGTCATTTCTAAGAGTGCAGTCATTGTTTTGTATAAGTGATAAGTTGGCATTCATATAGATTGGATCCTCTGATCTCAGATATTAAGGGGACTTCAAATAGCCCTTACCTCCCAGACTTTGTTCAGTTTTGCAAAAGCAGGGCAGGAAGAAAAGCCATATGTGGAAGTGTTCTCATTCACTGAAATTTGTGTGTATTTTCTTCATATCCTTGTTTGAAACACTTGGCCTATTTCAGCCTGTGCTTTCTATAGTTCTCAAGGGTAAGCTATGTACATATTTAAATCATACTTATAAATAAATACACATTATTAACCAGCCTATAATAATTTCCTACAGAAAGTGAATTTAATCATTATTTTTAAACCATCTTCTAAGCAAAAAAGTGATACTCTGGCAAGATGACTAATCACGTTCTCTGGGGCTCGATTGAACTTGATAGTTCTAATCTTTCTCAAATAAATTCAGTGACTGGAGGAAAGGGCATGTCTCTAGAGGTGACTACAAAGGAAATGAGGAAGGGAGAGGGAGACTCACTAGCCTACAAGCACCTATGCCTTTGGGTGTTATCTCCCAACCTGTTTCTGAACAGGTGGCTGCTATCTTCTGAATGTCAGGGTTTGAAGAAATAACATTTTAAAAAACACCAAGAATTTCCCAGAGGGATTATATCCAAATGTCAGGCGTGACTTGCAGTAGAAAATTGATACTTTCTGGAAGCGTGGCCTTTTTGTATGTGTGTGTTTATTTTAAAATCTACCTGCTGGCATAGGTTAGAAGGCAAAAATCAAAACAGTTTATGGAACATGGCCATTCAAGTATTTTGCATCCACTGAAATATTTACTTACCATTTTCTAACTACCACATAGCGTATTAACCAGTGTCGTCACACTAGAGGCTCTGCCAGATGCTGACATCATTTTCATCCGTAAATTGTTGCTGTCGTTCAGTCCTAAGTCGTGTCTGACTCTGCGACCCCGTGGACACCGGGCTTCCCTGTCCTTCACTATCTCCTGGAATTTGCTCAAACTCATGTCCGTTGAGTCAGTGATGCTATCCAACCATCTCATCGTCAGTCGACCCCTTCTCCTCCTGCCCTCAATCTTTCCCATAATCAGGGTCTTTTCCAGTGAGTCGGCTCTTTGCGTCAGGTGGCCAAAGGAGCTGAGCTTCAGCTTCAGCAATAGTCCTTCCAATGAATATTCAGGCTTGGCTTCCTTTAGGATTGACAGGTTGGATCTCCTTGCTGTCCAAGGGACTCTCTAGAGTTTTCTCCAGCACCACAGTTCTAAAACACCGATTTTTTGGTGCTCAGCCTTCTTTATGGTCCAACTCTCACATCTGTACATGACTACTGGAAAAACCATAGCTTGGACTATATGGACCTTTGTCAGCAAAGCAATGTCTCTGCTTTCTAATCTAGGTTGGTCATAGCTTTCCTTACAAAGAGTGAGCATCCTTTAATTTCATGGCTGCAGTCACCATCCACAATGATTTTGGAGCCCAGGAAAATAAAATCTGTCACTGTTTCCACTTTTCCCCCATCTATTTGCCATGAAGTGATAGAACTAGATGCCACAATTTTAGTTTTTTGAATGTTGAGTTTTAAGCCAGCCTTTCACCCTCCTCTTTCACCCTCATTGAGAGGCTCTTTAGTTCCTCTTCACTTTCTTCCATTAGAGTGGTATCATCTGCATATCTGAGGTTATTGATATATCTTTTGACCATCTTAATTCCAGCTTGTGATTCATCTAGGCTGACATTTCACATGATATAATCTGCATATAAGTTAAATAAGCAGTGACAATATACAGTCTTGATGTACTCATCTCTAAGTATATCACATTAAATTATTTTATCCCTTATATCTTTAATAATACGAATTCTCAAACTTTCCTGACTGGCCTCTCAGGTGGAATGCTAAGGCAGACATGTCCTAAGATGACTTTGGGAAATCACAGCTTCTTTTAATCCTTCTCCTTGAATGCAGGTGGACCTGTAGTTCCTTCTGGCCAACAGAATATGGCAAAGAGTTGTCAATTCCTTGATTATTTCAGGTTACATATATGACAGATGTGCTGGAATGTCACTCCTGTGATTATGTGAGGTTAAAATAAGTGTCCTTAGCAGACTAGAGAGCTTCTCCTGCTGGCCTGAAAGAGGTAAGCTGGATACAGTGGGACACTGTATGGAGAAGGACCCTAGGCAAGGACCTAGGGAGTCCTATAGGAGCTGGGAGCAGTATACAGCCAACCGCCAGCAAGACCTTAATCATACACATTTTTCATGAATCACATTTTTCAACAATCTGAATCAGCTTGGAAAAGGAGCCCAAGCTCCAGATGAGAACTTGGTCCAGTTGACACCTTTTTTTTTTTTTTCCCTCTCTCTCTCTGGCTATCTCGTAATCTGGGTTGCTATCTCACTTTAGCTCCCTCAGGGTATTCAGGCCAGGTCCTTACCCTAAGCAATGCCTCCCACTCCTCCCTGTTCAGCCCCTGCTTGCTGGTGGTAGATGCAAGTGTATGGGGTACTTTCTGCTGGGAGTTGCCACTAGGCATGTAATCTGTGGGTTTTATTTATTTGTTTATTTTTCCTCCTGTTTATGTTGCCCTCCGAGATTGCAGAACTCCCCACAGATCCACTGGTGAGAGGGTTTCCTGGTGTTTGGAAACCTCTTTTAAGACTCACTTCCCAGGACGGATTTCCGTCCCTAACTCTGTTGTCTCTCTTTTTATCTTTTATATTTTGTCCTGCCTCCTTTCAAAGACAATGGGCTGGTTTTCTGGGTGCCTGATGTCCTCTGCCAGAGTTCAGAAGTTGTTTTGTGGAATTTGCTCAGCGTTCAGATGTTCTTTCAATGAATTTGTAGGGGAGAAAGTGGTCTCCCTGTCCTATTCCTCCACCATCTTAGGACCGCCACCCCCCACCCCACCCCCCCCCCCAGTTGACACCTTAACTGCAGCCTTTTGACATCCTGAGCAGAGGACCCAGCTCGACTGTGTCCAAAATCCTGACCGATGGAAACTGTGAAATAATAAATGTATGTTGGAATATAATCTGCATATAAGTTAAATAAGCAGTGACAATATACAATCTTGACATACTCATCCCTAAGTATATCACATTAAATTATTTTATCGCTTATAATATCTTTAATAATACGAATTCTCAAACTTTCCTGACTGGCCTCTCAGGTGGAATGCTAAGGCAGACGTGTCCTAAGATGACTTTGGGAAATCACAGCTTCTTTTAATCCTTCTCCTTAAATGCAGGTGGACCTGTAGTTCCACCTACAGGTCTGTTTTTTTGGGAGGAGTCTGTTACACAGCAATAGAAACGAACATAGGCAGGTGTCCTGCCTGTCCTGTTCATTTTCATTTCCCCGCTGAACTGAGTGCTAACAGAATTGTACTTATGTAGCTTAAAATGATTTCAAGTTTTAATAAACTTTAATAGCTCATATAAGGTTGCTAGTAAATAGCCTTTTAATCATATATAAAAATGGAAGCCTATGGAAAGACAAGTCATCTGTGCATATTTGTGCATTGCATATAGGAACCAATTGTGGGATGTTTGAGTGAGCTGAGGATTTGTGCTGAGAATTCTTGCTCTCTATTTTTAAGCTTGGAATTTTGGGGCGTTATCTCTGCTGATAAGCATTTTAATCACAAAATACTATAGTCACAAAACACTTTTGTGTTTTCATTATGCCAATTGCTCTGTTTCCTGATGTTTGATGGACCATGTAATCATAAGTCAGAAGGGTATCCGATAGAAGAAGGAGGTTGTGTACTGTGACATTATTCTTGAATAAGGCTGAGAACTATAATTTAATGTGAGGACCTCTTTAATTAGCTCTGTTTCAATTTCTTTAAAAAATAACAACCTAGATTTTTAAGTTGTAAAATTAGTGTAGTTCCAAGGTAAAAATGTCAAGCCATGCAAAGTATACACTAAAATATCTGCTTCTAACCTCAGATCGTGAACGCTTTCCTCTTGGGCAAAAACCGTCAGCAGTTCTTGTGCATCCTGTGAGAAGCGTGGGATGCATTTAGATGTTCACATATTGTTTTGGAGATTTATGTGAACACATATCTCTTTGGACATACCTCCAAGCATAAGATGCACTCTGTTCTTTCTCTTATTTTTTGAGTGTAACAATATACACTGTAGATTTTTTTCATACAAACAATGAACTTACAGTGTTTTAAAATAATTTTAAACTATGACAATTTAAAATAATTACAAATCTTTATAATTTTAAAATATTATTGCAAATATAATTAAAATATGACAATGTTAAAATATTACAAATATCATATATACTTTTATATCCCTGTGATACATATTGTGTCAAAAGCACTGAATATGTATTAACCCATTTATTCTCAACAACAATTCTATGAAATAGATACTTCTTTTAACACTGCCTTACAGATGAGGACATGAAGGCACAGAGCGGTTAAGAAGCTTCTTCAGGGTCACAGAGCTAGGAAATTTTGGAGCCACCCACATAATAGCCCAGGCAGTGGAGTCCCAGAATTAGTACCCACTAAACCCTCTAACTGGATTGATACTTCAGTTGTTCCTAATTGATTTTATTTTTTAATGTGGCAAACTTTGCTCCAAAGTGTTTTGGGGGATACATTTGCTATTGCACACATGTGAAAGTCTACATATAGGATAAATTCCTCAAGATCAAATTTCTGAGTTGGAGATATGCACACTTAGAGCTTTCATAGACACTGTCAAACTGCCTTCTAAGGAAGTTATGACACTCTGTACACCCACTGCCAGTGTGTAATAATGCCTTTTTCCTCACAACCCTGCCAAAATTGTATACTATCAAACTATTGCCAATCTGGAAGCTAAAAACTGCTATCTTTATTTTGCTTTAATTTACATTTATTTATGAAAAGGATTGGGCATCCTTCCATCTGCTTATAAGCCATATGTGTTTATTTTTCAGTGAAATGCTTATTAATCTACATTTTTCTAAAGGATTTTGGGTATTTTCCTTATAGATTTTTAGGACAGTTTTATATTTTAAGGAAACTAGCCTTTTACTTTTGAATATATTGCAAATATTCTTCCTCAGTTTGTCTTTTTTTTTTTTTGGCTTTGTCTTTGTTTATATTATTTGGTTTTAGCCACACAGAAGTTGTAAGTTTTCATGAGCAGAATTTACCAGCATTTTCTGTAATGGCTCTGAATTTTCTAGTCTTGATTAAGAAAGTTTTTCAGCTTCAGAATTATGAAAAATTGGGATATATTCTTTATTATGGTTGTAATTTCATTATTTTTCCTTCAAAGTTTAAACCAGTTGGAATTTATTTTCATATGAAGAGTGAAGGAAGACCTCAGCTTTACCCTTTCTTTAAAAAGCTAACTGTAGCTAACTAGTTTATATTTCGGGGCTCTTTGTAACGGCTCCATAATCTGGCTATCACTATGGTTCCCTCTGCTCTCCCCCCCTGCCCTCTCATAACTGTTCTTTTTCAGAATTTTCTGGCTATTCTTAAATATATATTTTTTTCCCAATTAAACTTTATTTAAAATTTTATTTTTAAACTAAAAATTGTATGTACTTGGAGTATACAACATGAAGTCTTTATATACACTGCGCATTGTAAATTGATGTTGTACATAGTAAGATGATTCCTGTTCTTGTTGTTGTTCAGTCACCCAGTCATGTCCAACTCTTTGTGACCCCATGGACTATAGCCCGCCAGGCTCCTCTGTCTATGGGATTCTCCAGGCAAGAATACTGGAGTGGGTTGCCATTTCCCTCTCCAGGGGATCTTCCCGACCCAGGGATCGAAGCCGGGTCTCCTGCATTGCAGGCAGATTCTTCACCAACTGAGCTATAAGGGAAGCCCCCATAATGATTAATACAGTGAAACTAATTAACATATCAGTCTCCTTACATAGTTATAATTTTGTGTGTGTATGTGTATGTGAAGAATTCCGGACAGAGGAGCCTGGTTGGCTACAGTCCATGGGGTGGCAAAGAGTTGGACATGCCAAGAGCGTAGCACTTTCTTTTCAACTTGTGGTGAAAGTACCTGATATCTACTCTTTTAGCACATTTTCAGTAAATAATATGGTATTATTAACCAGTTACCATGCTGCACATTAAAGCTCTAGAATTTATTCATCCTACACATAACTCTGTACCCTTTGATCAATATCTTCCTTTCCTCCACCTCCCTGCTTCTGGCAATCATTGTTCTACTGTGCTTCTATGAATCAACTTTTTTAGATTTCACACATACGTGAGATCATATGATATTGTTCTTTTGTGTCCAGCTTACTTCACTTAGCATAATGTCCTTCAGCAATTAAAGTTGAAAAATAGTTTGTCTCTTTGCCAAAAAAATGTTACCACACCGTGTATTTAGATTAATTTACAGAAAACTGTAATATTTATTTGTTGTTCAGTTGCTAAGTTGTGTCTGACTTTTTGCAACCCCACGGACTGCAGCACACCTGCAGGCTTCCCCGTCCTTCACCATCTCCTGGAGTTTGCTCAGACTCATGTCCACTGAGTCAGTGATGCCATCTGATCCTCTGTCACCCCCTTCTCCTCCTGCCCTCAGCCTTTCCCAGCATCAGCGTCTTTTCCAATGAGTTGGCTCATTATTGAATATTTAAAACCAAGAATCAGTATATATTTCCAGTAGTTCATATTTTTATGACTCAGAAGAAAATTGTGAGGTTCCCTACCCATTTCTTATTTTATTACCAAGTTGTACGTGAATATTTGTGTCTTAGTATTGGTGTTGGCAAATAGGATCTTGTCTTACACTGCTATTTTAAAAATGGTTATAGTTTTTATACAGGAATGCAACTGGATTTTTAAGATATCAATTTTGTAACAACTAACTGAAATATTTTGTAGTTTCTTTGCTCCTTCCCTCCCTTTCACCCTTCCTCTTTTCCTTCTGCCTTCCTTTTCCCCTCTTCCTGTATCTTTCACTCTTTCTTTCTGTCATTCTCTTTCTTTTTTTCCCCATGGCCTCTCTCTTTCATTCATTCATGTTTTCTTTCTTTTGATTCTCAAGGGTTGTTCAGATAACAGTTATGTCATCTATAGACAGTTTTGCTACTCCTTTCCTCCAAAACTCTTATCTTTTCCCTTTTAGATAATTGAATTGATTGGTACTTTCAGAACAATGTTGAATAATACTAAAAATTTTTTTACCTTGTTCTTAACCTAATGGGTAAGCTGTTGATGTTTAGCCATTAAAAGATGTTTTGCTTAGTAAATCTGTTATCAATTGTATACCAGTTATTAAAGGCTCCCTTCCAAATGTAGCCAGGAATTTTTGAAATTTACTAAATAGTATTTTTATTATCTAAAGAAATGATAGCTTGTTTTTAATTTACCTGTAATGATGAATTACTATTAAATGGTTTCCTATGATGGATTTCCATAGATCATGCTTATGTTTCTGAATAAAATCTGCTTACTTGTTTATGGTGTATTGATCTTTAAATGTGCTACTGAAATGTATTTGCTAAGTTTTACTTGGAATAGTTTTCATTGTTATTCATTATAAATGAAATTGATCTGTTGTCCTTTTTGTGGGCTCTTCTGTTGAGTTGGGTGTTGCCTTGGGAAAGAGTATTTTGAGATGTTCTTTTACTAGTTATTTCTGGAACACTGTAAATAACATTGAAATGATCTCTCCCATTCACAGATATATTCAACTTTTTAAATTTTTTAAAACATTCTGGACTCTTCCCCTTAGAAAGCAAGTTCTTATTAAACTCATCAGAATACGATCAGATTTGAAAACTAATTAGTCAATTTTAGCTTTCTGTAGTTAATTTTAGTAATATTTTTCTAAAATTGTTTAGAAATAATGTTTAGTTTATCCAGTAAAATTTACAGGAAGAATTTTACAAAGTATTTTTGCTAATAATTTTCCATTTATTATTTCTAACTTTGCAATTTTGTAATTTCTTCCTTTTTTTTAGATTTGCTGGCAGTTACCTGTTTTCATGTTGTTTTCTCCACTGCTCCAAGAACCCTTCTTGTTTTGCTCGTGATTTCTCTTGTTTTATTTGTATTATAGAAAAAAAATTACTTTTATTTTTGATTTTTTTCTGTATTGCTTTAACTTTATTAACTTATTTTTAGTATTTAGTCTTGAATAACATGGTACAAATTTCCACTGAGTATTGCTTTAAGTATATTACAAAAGTTCTGGTTATATTATAATTTTCTAAAGTAATTTGGGGGTATTATCAACCTTTCTTTGCTTATCTATATTTTTATTATTTTGCTTTTCCTTGAAGTATATTTATACATTTAAACATCCTTAAGTTACTGTTACTTCATCACCCACAGTTAGAAGCTACTGACTCTACCCCATGAAAGATGGAGAAATCTCAGGGCTTTTTTCTCCTGTTTTCTGGAGCTTACTTCCTAAGCATTGTTAGTTAGATTATAACTTTTAATTTGACTTCATAACACTGGTATCATTACATTCTGTATCTGTAATTTATTTACCACTACAAAACTTACTGTCCCTCAATTTTACATGGCTTGTTCAATTATTTCTTGAGTTTTCTTTTTGGGTTTTGTAATTCTGTTTTCTTCTCAAAATACATAAATGTCTGTTGATTTAAAATCAAACTATTTTATTCATATAATTTTCTTGTGTCTTGTTTCCTTTGAGTGTGCTCCACTATCTTCTTCTTATCTCTTTTTTATGACTTTGCTATTTTATTTTTATTTTTCATAACATTTCAATACTGCAAAGCAATACATACACATTGCAGTAAATTATAAGAAAAAAACCCCCACAGGATCACATTTCAACTGTCAAAGATCACCAGTACAATATCACTAAAAGAATACATTACATATCCTTTAGATATTTCCCACACATACATAAATATACACATATATAATAGTTTCCCTATCATCTAAAATATAAAAATTCTTTATTGATAACCCAAGGGAAGGCTGTTTGTATTCAACCTTTAGTAGCTTGCTTTTGGGCCTGGATGGTAGTGCATTCTCAGTCTCGAAGGCTAATTGTTATTCAGTTCCTCAGTTGTGTCTGACTCTTTGCAACCCCATGGACTGCAGCACACCAGGCTTCCTTGTCCTTCACTATTTCTCAGAGTTTGCTCAAACTCATGTCCATTGAGTCGGTGATGCCATCCAATTATCTCATCCTCTGTCGCCCCCTTCTCCTCCTGACCTGTCTTTCCCATCATCAGGGTCTTTTCCAATGGAAGCTAATAGTTTTACCAAATTGTGTTACAGTATTGGTTATTCTATAGTTTTCCCACCAGGGTGTGTATTCCCTTTTAACTTGCAGATTCTGGATTTTTTAATTTCATTGTTACGGTATTTAGAGTCAGAAATCAGAGCATGTATAGACTTTAGGTATCTGTGAATATAACCTTAAAATACAGTCACCCCTTGGTATCCACCAGGGACTGGTTCCAGGACATCCCTGTGGATACCACAATCCTCGGAGGCTCAAGTCCATTATGTAAAGGGGCTTAGTATTTGCACATAACCTACACACATCTTCCCATATACTTTAAATCATTTCTAGATTATTTGTAACACCTGCTACACTGTAAATGCTATATAAATAGTTTCTGGGCTTGTATTCAAGTTTTGCTTTGGGGAGCTTTTTGAAAAATTTTTAAAAATATTTTCGATCTAAAGTTGGTTGAACCCTTGGATGCAGAACTGAGGATACAGAGGGCTAACTACCTTGGGCCCTGGGAGGAGAACACAATGAACCCCTCCACAGGGTTGGCAATGTTGTCATTCCAAACCGGATAGTTCATCTCTCAGACCACTTTACTTATAGAATTTTAACTTTATTGATAGTTGTGAAACTATTGCCATGTTAACAAGAACCACCAGTTCTTTTTCTGTTCAGTTCATTTGTTTAAAAAAGAAGTCATTTCCAACTCTTTCTCTTTTTACCTCATGGTGAAATTTCTACCATAAATTTTAATTGGCGTATAGTAATTCAAGAGGATTTCTGCTGTTTTATTTTCTTTCAAATAGTTTCCCCTCTTTTTGTTTTCCTATTTCCCACTCTTTCTCTTTTCTTCTGTCTCTTTCTCTGTACATGCATGGCATGGAAGCACACATGCTGACACGCACGTGCACACCCACACAGACACATACGTTTTCAGTCTTCCACTCTTTGTGTCATGAGTGTAGTGACCGTCTGAGAATTAACACCGTCATATGGTCCTGAACGTGGACTCATATAGTCATTGTATAACTACAGAAGGTGTGTTTGTGAGGTAAGTAGAGGTTGGGGTTTCTGTTGAAATTTCCTATGGAAAGAAAATAAGTGAAGGGTCTGATATAATAATCCATTCTAACAATATTCTAAAAAAAAGTTTTGTGTTTTCTTTTTCTCCCTTCTGAAAAAGATTCCAAGACAATCATGAAAGACTCATAACAATGTGAAGATATATGACAGAGGGTGGAGGACAGGATTAAAACAAGGCAAACTAGTTTTATAACCCAATCATCCTTAGAAAACCAGGCTAATGAAATGCATTTTTCTTCTAATGGTTTTCATTTCAGGGTACTGTGTGGTTTTTCCTGGAAAATGTGATAAATTCTTGCTTCACAAATCATTTTGATTTCCTCTTGTAGTCACATTCTGTCTAATTTTGCTGAGTTACTGGCTGCACATTGACTGCAGTGATAGAGAATCATCACCACCAGTATTACCAGGGATCAGAAAATAGGACTGAAATCACACCTTTCACTAAGAATTTTGTGACTTAATTTTCCTACAGCTTAACTGATATGGAAAACAGTAAATGACATATTGCTTTATAATTTCACTGGCTTGATTGTGGAATGCCTTGTATAGAATATGCTCAGGGTAGGTACAGAAAACACTGATGTGTTTTGAATGAATGAAAAATAGACAAACAGAAGAAAGTGGTTTAAAGAAATAATCTTGACAAATTAGAACGGACAATTTACGACTAGGATAATTCAGTAATTTTTTTCCTGATTATTTTTTTTAGCCCAAATCCAAAACACAGTCCATAGTGTGGAGACTTGCAAACCTCTGCTATTGAGAGGGAGTAATTCTGAGTCCTTGGGTGGAGAAGATTTTATTTTATTTTTATTTATTTATTTTTTAAATTTATTTTTCATCTATTTTTATTAGTTGGAGGCTAATTACTTTACAATATTGTAGTGGGTTTTGTCATACATTGACATGAATCAGCCATGGATTTACATGAATTCCCCATCCCGATCCCCCCTCCCACCTCCCTCTCCACCCAATTCCTCTGGGTCTTCCCAGTGCACTAGGCCCGAGCACTTGTCTCATGCATCCAGCCTGGGCTGGTGATCTGTTTCACTCTAGATAATATACATGTTTCGATGCTGTTCTCTTGAAACATCCCACCCTCGCCTCCTCCCACAGAGTCCAAAATTCTGTTCTGTACATCTGTGTCTCTTTTTCTGTTTGGCATATAGGGTTATCGTTACCATCTTTCTAAATTCCATATATATGTGCTAGTATACTGTATTGGTCTTTATCTTTCTGGCTTACTTCACTCTGGATGATGGGCTCCAGTTTTATCCATCTCATTAGAACTGATTCAAATGAATTCTTTTTAATGGCTGAGTAATATTCCATGGTGTATATGTACCACAGCTGTCTTATCCATTCATCTGCTGATGGGCATCTAGGTTGCTTCCATGTCCTGGCTATTATAAACAGTGCTGCGATGAACATTGGGGTGCACGTGTCTCTTTCAGATCTGGTTTCCTCAGTGTGTATGCCCAGAAGTGGTATTGCTGGGTCATATGGCAGTTCTATTTCCAGTTTTTTAAGAAATCTCTGGTGGAGAAGATTTTAAACAATGCTTCACGTACACATACTCATTCATACATACGCAGTCGCACCCACTGCAGAAACGCTGTGGATTAAATTAATGTTGCTCTTGATATTGTACTATGATGATGGAAAAGACTGGAAAATGGATCAGCTTTCTATTTTATTGTTCATTACTGGCCATCTCAAGCTCAAAGCTGAAAAAGATTAACTTTCAGGCAGTCCCTTCAAAGTTTGGAGATTTATTCAGGATAAGCATCTGGAACACTGGAAGCTTATCTACACTATTCAGTCCCATCCAGCCCCAAATGTGGTTAGAAACATAATGATTCTTTCCTGTGGGAAAAAGTTAGACTTTTCTCTTGTCAGCAAAACTAGAATGTTTGGATTTTTTTTTTTTAATTTAAGCAATTTCACAATTTTTTGTAATCCAGCTGTGTCCAGGAAGTGACAGTTATAATCAAAGTATAATTCATATGTTTTCCACTCTTCTCAAAACCTTCTTTGGAAATTAGGACATGATGGAGATTTATATGTGTTTTTCACTCCTAATAGATTCAAATGTGATTGGATTGGTTTTTTGGGAAAGAGGAAATTGAATACCTTGCACCTATTTCTTTTGAAACAGAAACTTTTTTCTATCAGCTGGAAGCACTCAGCAGAGTGCAAACCATTTTACTTCTTTTGAGTATATACAGATAAACGAATTGAAAGGTATTTTCCAGAAATGAAGTAATCGCAGTAACCTGTTATAAAGTGACAGAACTTTGGGTAGCATGTGGACTTTCTTGGGCCAGAGGCATCAGTGAGTCTTGCTCCAAGGACTGTGGCTTTGGTATGTCACATACAGAATTCATCTTACGGGAGTTGCTAATGCAGTTTGGTTTTTAAAGTCCAGAATCTCATGTCACTCATCATGATTTAAGGATTATCCCTGTACCCATTAGAATCACAAATTTTAATATAAAAAGAAACTGAGATAATCTAGTCCAGTGGTTTTCTTAAAACAAAATTTTAGTGTTCAAATTTGAAATTTCTTCAAACACACTGGAAGTTATGGAAAATAGCAATAATATGCATTCAGTAACAAGTATTAAGCTAATGGTAATATTTTTCTATATCTGCTTCACATCTCTTTCTAGAAAATAGAAAAAAAAATGCCTGATACAGCAAACTACCCCTCTTCTACTCCCCAGTCCCTTTGCCTATTTTTTTTCCCTAGTAGTAAACTCAACCTTGAAATGCATACAGGGTTTTTAATCTTTTCTTCTGATTTCTTTATTCAGTAACATTATGTGGCATTGTTTTACATGTTTTGGAAATTTACATAAATTAGATCATATTATGCATGTCATTTTGCAAATTGCTTTTTCACTCATTATTGATTTTTGAGATTTTACCAACATGGTACATTTGCCATGCTGGTAAATGGAGATCTGGTTCATTTATTTTAACTGCTGCATAATATTCCATTTTACATTTGAGAAACTGTCAAGCTATTTCCAAGTTCTTATTATTCTAAACAGTGCTTCCGGAAGTATCTTCACAGTGTTTCCTTGTGCACATATTCCCTGTGCTTCGCCAAGGTCAAGAAGGTGGAAATAGATGAGGAACTTCTGGGTTGTATACTATACTTTAAATTTTATTGGCTTTTGTTCTATTGTTCTTCATCATGCTTGTACTAATTAACATTTGCACCAGCAATTGCATTACCTGGCTAAAAGTTTCTGCTCTTAGATTTAATTTTTGCAACATGACATGTGCCAAATGGTATCTCATTGTAGTTCATTTTTCATTTTCCTGGTTAACTAGTGACATTGAACATCATTCATCTCCTCTTCTGTGATTTGTCTTATTGTATTATTGTTTGTTTATTTTTTTACTGATCCATTATTTTTTCCTTATGGTTTTTCTATGACTTCTGTATATATTCTGGATTCTTTGCTGATTACATGGGTTACATATGTCCTCTTCCAACTTGTGTCTTACCTTTCACTTTGTTGGTTAAGTCTTTTGTTGAAGATAAATTTTACCTTTATATATGTGTGTCTTGAAACACAAATATATGGAAGAAGAAATTCTTCTCCAATATCGTGAAATATCACAAACTTTCTTTGAAAGTTTTTACATTACTGATTTTCTTCTTTACTTCTTTAACTCATCTGCATTTTACTTTTGGCAGTAACATGAAGAATGACTCATCTTTTTCCACATAAATAGCTAATTTTCCAAAAGTATTTACTGAATAGTCTACTCACAACCTATTGGCCAGATCTAGTCACATGGCCCCACCCAACATGAGGGAGCAGGAAATTAATTCACTGTTTTCATGTGCCCAGAGTCAGGAAGAACTGAACATACTGATGAGCAGCAATAATGACCTACATGGATATGATGATTTTAAACATGTGTTCACAGATTCTTTGATACTCTTTTTTTCTGAAGGTGGAGTCTAATTTCTCTCCTTTTGAATGTGAGCTAGACTTGGTGACGCACTTCTAATGGATAAAATGTGGTAGAAGTAATGATTTATGGCTTCGAGGATAAAGTGATAAAAAGCGTTGTGAATTTCTCTCTATTTTCTTTTGGATTACTCACTAGAGGAAGCCAGCTGTCACATCCTGGGGATGCTCCAGCAGCCCTGTGGGGAATACATGTGGTGAGGAACTTGGCAACAGACAGCATTAACTTATCAACCATGCAAATAAGCCACCATAAAAGCAGATCATCCAGTCCTGGTCAAGTCTGAAGAGGACGGAAGTCTTGGTCAAAATCTTGACTGCAAAATGGTTAGTTTTCTGAGCCAGAACTACTCAGTTAAGATTTTCCTGAATACCTGATGAACTGAAGTTGTATGAGATAATGAATGCTCATTCTTATTCTAAGCCAGTATATTTTGGAGTAATTTGTTATTACAGAAATAGATAGTGGCTCAGATGGGGAAGAGTCTGCCTGCAATGCAGGAGAACCTGGTTGGATCCCTGGGTCGGGAAGATCCCCTGGAGAAGGAAATGGAAGCCTACTCCAGTATTCTTGCCTGGAGAATTCCATGGACAGAGGAGCCTGGCGGGCTATAGTCCATGTGGTTGCAAAGAGTCAGACATGACTGAGTGACTTTCACTTTCAATAGATAATTAATGGAGTTGTGGCAAATTTGAGATTTTTGTTTGACTCAGTATGATTTAAAATGTAAACTATGTGACATAAATCATATCTAATTTAGTAGTTTTACAAGATCATCTCAAAGAAACTTAACAACCAGAATAGATTAAACTGATGGACAGCCAGAGGCCTGGAAACACACCTCTGCCTATTAAGGTACTGTGGACAGAAAAAAACAAAAGGCCAACACCAAAAAACAAAATAATAAACACTAATAGGAACCTCAGATAGAAAGTTGTATCTATGAGTGTTCCAGACTGCAGTGACTAATTTGCTATTCATCTGCTTACACAGGAAACTCCATGCAACTGTGCTTCAAGTTGAGTAGAGATTTGTTTGCCTAATGTCATATGTTATTGGGGAAGAAGATAAGGACCCAGTTGGTCTCTAGCACAGAAATAGCACTACTATGGTTTTGGGATGGTCAAAGTAACTTATGTAAGACAAGGTTTGGAAGCAAGAAAGGACTATGCAAGTATACTGCTGGAATTATGGATTAGTTAGAAAAGGTTAGGTTTTGTTGTGTAAATGGAAACTCCAAAATCGTAAAGCCCTCATGTCAGTCGGTTTTAGGTTGGCTCCGACTCTGTCATGTCATCTGCAATCTGAGACCCAGAAGGCAGAACCACCTCTAGCTGGAGCAGTGACACTTGTCATGAGAGAGGAGAAAAAGCCTTAAAGGGCTTCCCGGAAGTGACACTGTGTCTGGGGTCCCCAACATCACCCCTAGATATAGTGGTTCACTAGAAGGACTCACTAAACCCACAGCATGTACTCATGTGGTGATTTACCGCCATGAAAGAATATGAAGCAAAATCAGCAAAGGAAAAAATGCATGATGCAAACTGTGGAGAAATATTAGGCACATGTATCCAAGAAGTTTTGGACTCCATAAGCCACACTATTTGTGCCAACAGTTTAGGTGCAGTGAGCTCTTTTTACCAGATAATGATGGGAACCTTCCTGAAACCAAGCTCCCCAAGGCCAACCAAGGGCCAGCCTTGAAAGTGGGCCTTCCTAAGCCTAATGGCCTCAGGCCTGCTGTGTTAACTCCTTTCTGCACAGATACTTATCACTTCTGCTCTAGTCTCAGTGGACGGAGCAGGTCATATGGTAAAACCTGAAATCAATGCCGTGAGAAAGTATGATCCACCTGCAGGGAGTGGCAGCTCATCAGTTTGAATAATAATACAGTCTACTAATGGATTATTATGTAGAGATCCTTCAAATGAAACAACAATGACAAAAATAAGGAATTGATACCTCTCATACGCAAAGAATCAGACATGACCAAGGCGACTTAGCATGCATGCATACATGTGTATATGGGCTTCCCAGGTGGAGCTGGTGCTAAACAATCCACCTGCCAATGCAGGAGACTCAAGAGACTCGGGTTCAAATCTCTGGGTCAGGAAGATCCCCTGGAGGAAGAAATGGCAACCCACTCCAGTATTCTTGCCTGGAGAATCCCATGGACAGAGGAGCCTGGCAGGCTACAGTCCATGGGGACACAAAGAATTGAAAAAACTGAGGGACTGAGCACACATACATGTATATATGTATACCTCTATATATTTTCACAGCCTGGGTTCAAGTAATGTAGATATTTTTATTGAAATGAATTGACTTCCATAATGACATGAATAGAAAATGTAGTAACAGATATTAGAGAGATACTCAGTACTGATACATATAAAAAGCAATTATTATTCATTCTTATTATAATTTATTATAATTTTCTTTTTTTCCCCCCAGATCGGGTGAGTCTCTGATTCCTTTTGGAGGCAACCACTTTCATTTTGTTTTGGCTATCTTTGGAACGCGTGCTCTATTTGTTAAAGCTCTAATCTACTCAGACACTTGAGATTAGACCCCTGAAGGGCTGTTTCCTGGCCTTTGCTATGCTTTCTTATCACTGTACCTTTTAGGCTTTCAACTATATTTTCCAATTCTGGCTTGCCTATGGCCTTCAGCATAAATTCTATCTGCAAAGTGGTTTGCTCCAATGCTTTCTTCATCTCTCTCAATTGTTTTTATGCTTCTTTTTATTATTTTTCCTCAGCTCTTTGACCTTTTATTCATTAGCTCAAACTACATGAAATACATGTTTCTTTCTTTTTTTTTTTTTTGACTAAGAGTTAAATCAGAAAAATGGCAAAAGTGGGTGGCTTTTTTTTTTTTTCACATTTTTGACTTTTCTATTTTTTTTATTTCTTGTGTAGTTTGTTTTCCTTTTAAAAAATCTTGTTCCACTTCAAAAGAGAAACAAGTTTAATTATTTAGAAACAGAAATAAAATCTTGGTCTTAAAAACTGCAGCTTTTAACCTCTGCTTCCTCCACCAAAAGACAGTTATTTAGAAGGAACTCACAATGTATGAAGGCAACAGTATTTTGCAGCATCGTTTTAGAAGATAACATCTCCTGTTTCAGTGAACAGAGGACTTTATGTCATCTCTTCTTTATGGTTAGATGGCAGAATGTTTTATTGCTATTTATAAAAGCCTGCATTAAAAGAATGCAATATTGGTTCTCCCAGAGTGGGATCTATTTGGAAAACTAATTATCTCCGAATGGCTGCAAATTTTCAAGAATCTGCCAAGAAGACAAATCAGGAATACCATCTAAATGACTTACTGCAGTAAGGGATACTTTGGGGCTCTGGGGAACTCCCTAGCAGCTATTTAAAGCTCCTCTGCTCCCTTCCTTTCCTCCCATTCCAACCTCTGCAGACTACCTCCGCTTGTATTTCACAGAGAAAATAAAGACCACCAAGGGAGAACTCACTCAGCTCACTCACCTGCCCTACCTACGTATTTATCTGCTTTTATGGTTCTAATGCTCTTTCCTTCCACTTCAGTGGAGGACTGTGCTCTGCTCCATCAGAGGCTGATCCTGCCACGTGAGTTCCTAAAACTTTAAGGTTCTTGGTCCGTCAAATACCTCTCATCTTCGGTTTCCCCACTACCATTTTAGCTCTTTCCTTTCAGTCTATAGATCTACTCAAGTTTTCTCAACATAGACAACAGCAGTAACATCACACGCATGCACACATTTGCTCTAGCTACTTTTAGAGAGGTCATTACTGCACCATCCACACTGTATGCCATGGCTTGCATGAGGGATTCTGCTGCAATCTGAGTGCACTTGTATTAGGGCTTAATCATTAGATGACCACTTCTACTTGCTTTTCTTATTCTATAATATATGTACCACGGTTTGGTTGAGCCTTTAATTTTGGTAAATATTTTGACTAGTAAGTAAGTACTTAAAAGGCAAAGAAATGATCCCCTTACTTTCCCCAATGGGATAGATAACATGCACTGAGAACTTACTATGTATTAGACACTGAGCAAAACCATTTATGTAATCTCATTTTATCCTAATGATAACCTGATAAGGCAGGTAGTATTACAATTTCTATTCTTCAGATGAGAAAATTGAGGCACCAACTGTTAAGTACTTTGCTCAAGCTCAGAAAACAAACAGGCAGTACAGCCAATTGTTTCCCTTTCCAAGACTCCGAGATCATCATCATCTGTCTTTGGGGATAGGATACCCTGTCCTTAGAACAATGCCACTCCTAAGATAACAGAGGTGCCTATTCTCTGCAATTCTCCCAAGGCAATTGAGATATTTTATATGCCTTCATGTTTGCTTGTTCATTCTCATATGATAGCAGTTTTCAACCTAAGCTGAGCATGAGATTCATGCCTCGTCTCAGTCCACCAGTTTAATTCAGAATCTCCGGGGACTATGTGTACCTGTTTTGTAAAAGCTCGCTCCCAGACAAGTGACTGTGATGCGCAGGGAGGGTTTCCAACTCTCTCTTCTCTTCACTCTCTTGCTTCCTGTTACCTTTCTTCTGTTGTATGTTCTTCTGAGTGGAAAAAGCATTGCATTTTGAACAATGAAATAGTTTGATAATCAGCTTCCTGTGGATAATATTACTAGAAGTAATATTATGACTGTGTTTATTTCACGAAATATACTCATTGTTGATTGAGTAAATACTTATGTTATTGTTAAAAGATTTTTTTAAAAGCTTAATTTTTCTCCTGGACACTACAAAAAACATGAGTCAGATGTCTTCAGGCTGTTTCTAGTCCAAAGTTCTACTGAACCTTGGAAACATGCACTGAATCAATGTTACTTTTTATTTCTGCTCCTAATACCACTGTTTTACACCATATATTCCACTGAATCACCAAGCTACTGAATGCACTATACTGCAGGGAGGTAGAAAAGACTTGACGTGATTGGCTTCTCTTTGCCATTTCAATTCAACTGTGATCGTCTATGAAACTAAATGTGAAAACTAAGTTTGGAAAAATAAAATAATAATTTAAAGAAATCTGTGGGGTTTCTGTGGTGGCTCAGTGGTAAAGAATCCGCCTGCCAATGTAGGAGACTTGGGTTCAATCCCTGGGTCAGGAAGATCCCCTGGAGAAGAAAATGGCAGCCCACTTGAGTATTCTTGTCTGAAAATTCTGATGGACAGAGGAGCCTGCTGGGCTACAGTCCATGGGATCAGAAAGAGACAAGTTAGAGACTAAACAATAGCAACAACAACAATACCACTTTGTAGAGGAAGATAATTATTTTCAAAAAGTAACTCTTACTTTGCTAACTTGGAGCATTTCTGGCTCCCAATGAGACTCTTTCTTTTTTGTCCTGGTGGAAATTTCCGTCACCAGAAAATTAGTCTATTGCTTTCTGAATATTGGGCTTCATCCCTGATACATAGGAACCAGATGCAACTCTCATCTCCTGTTACACATATCCAAAGACTAAAGAAATCAATGTCTTAATTAGCACGGAAATGAGATGTGGAAGCCCTCAGTCCCTGAATGAACTAAGTCCTGTAATAGTGAAAGTGTTAGTAGCGCAGTCATGTCTGACTCTTTGCGACTGTATGGAGCCCACCAGGCTCCTCTGTCCATGGAATTCTCCAGGCAAGAACACTGGAGTGGGTTGCCATTCCCTTTTCCAGGGGATCTTCCTGACCCAGGGATCAAACCAGGGTCTCCTGCATTGCAGGCAGATTCTTTACCACTGAGCCACCGGGGAAGCCCCCCTAAGTCCTGTAATACAACCATATATAAAAGAATATAGTCCTGACTGTCTTTTTTTTTAATTGAAACAAGTATTAGCCATTATGTGCTACAGCATTTTATCAAAGGGCATCAAAATAAATCCAGTTGGGATTTTAAAGGGCAACCTCTATTTTATAAGATAAAGTCTGTGACCTGCAAAATAACTATATTTATAGATTTTTCCATAGCAAGGAATAATTTGTACATTAAAAAATGTAACTGAAATATGACTGTGTCAGAATTAAAGAATACTAAACCGAAGTCGAAGTGAATTTCAATCCCAGTTTTTCCATTAGCTATCTGTGTGATCTTGGGTCAATTACTCTATCTTTCAGGGCCTCACTTCCTTTGCTGCACTAGATAATCTCCAAAGAACTTTCCAGCTCAATCATTTTATGATTTCATTAGGTTTCCAATAGTAGAAGTTACTGGGTGAGCTGGAATTGTAATAAACAAGACTACTGTTCTCTAGTGAAGAGGATTACATGACTATAAGTCAAAGGAACTACAGTCTGCTTCCTGTAGCACCACTTAAAAACTCTCTGACCTGGGCAAGTTCTTAGTTTTCTCATCTGTAAAGAGGAGATGGTGGTACCAAACTGATAGGAGTTTTAAGTGAAATGCCGTATCTATTGGTCTGCTTGGATTGGCATAACAACAACAAAAAATACAAACTATATGTTTTAAATACCCGCAATTTATTTTCTTATGGTTCTAGAGGCTAGAAAATCTAAGACCAAGGTCCAGCAGAGTTGGTTTCTGGTGAGAACTCTCTACATGGCTTGCCAGATGTATATATTCTCAGTGTATCATGGCAGAGAAACAGCCCTGGTGACACCAGCCCTTTTGGATCAGGCCCCATTCTTATGACCTCATGTAACTCTTACCACCTCTTCATAGCCCTTTCTTCAAATATAATCACATTGAAGATTAGGTTTTAAATATACAAATTCCGGACACAGCTGAGTCCCTAGCATCATAAATGAAAATTCTTAATTTTCTACTAGTGTCCTATATAAAGAATATAAAGATCCATAGCATAATGGGCATTCATATCCAGTGTTGGTGGAACTACCCAAAACTGTTTTTGAAGGACTATTTAGCAATGTCCATTAAAATGTAAAGTGCTCATATCTTTTGAGCCAGTGTTTTCACTTTAAAAATTTCTACTCCTGAAGCACTTTTAGAATTACACAAAAATACATGTATGAGCTTTCCTGGGTGGCTTAGTGGTAAAAAATCTGCCTGCCGTTGCAGGAGACATGGGTTCAGTCCCTGAGTAGAGGAAGATCCCCTGGAGAGGGAGATGGCAACTCACTCCAGTATTCTTGCCTGGGAAATCCCATGGACAGCAGAGCCTGTTGGGCTACAGTCCATGGGTTTGCAAATGAGCCAGATATGACTTAGCAACTAAACAACAACAAATATGTATGGAATAATCATTTAAATGCTGCTGAAGAATGGGAAAAGTCAACAGACAAATAATTTAATACACTATAGTAGATCAGACAATGGCATATTTTGTGTGTGATATGTACCCAAATATGAAATATTATATATTCATTAAAACCATAAACACTGATATAAAAGGATGTTGAGGATCTTTTAGAGAATAAAGAAAGTAGTTGCAGAGTTTCCATAGTATGATTGTTTTTTCGGGTAAACAATTTCTTTGCAGGAGTTACCCTTTAAACTGGCTGCACTGGCATTCTCTGAGTGGTGTGGAATTCTAGGAGACTTTCACTTTCCAAGTTATACTTTTTTCTAATTTTTAATTTCATTTCAAGTACATATATTACTTTTGTTTTAAGAAAACAAAAGATTAAGAGACTGCAAAACTCTGGCTAGCTCAGATTCTATTAATTCTTCAGTTTATATTTGAAATACTTTTAAAATTAATTTTGAGTGAAGAATAAATGCATGTAGCTTAAAAAATTACAAAGCTTATTATGAAAAACCGAAGTCCCTCGCTTTGCCTCTTCTTATTCCTGGGGAAAGCTTATTCTGCTGTGTCAGCAATCACACTGGATATTTATTACACCTATGTATTGTGAAATAACATGCATATGTTGATACTTGTCAATGATTTTATTTTGTACATTATATACTGACTTTTATCCACAGAAGGTTTAAAGTCTGTCTTTTCTACTTGCCTCGGGCTTCCCTGGTGGCTCAGAGGATGAAGCATGTGCCCGCAATGTGAGAGACCTCAGTTCAATCCCTGGGGTCGGGAAGATCCTGTGGAGAAGGAAATGGCAACCCACTCCAGTATTCTTACCTGAGAATCCCATGGACAGAGGAGCCTGGTAGACTACAGTCCATGGGGTCACAAAGAGTTGGACACACTGAGCAACATTTTTTTTTTCATACTTGCTTCACCTTCCACCAAATTACTTCCCAGCCTGTGACTTTATGTATATCACAACTTTGGCTTAATGAGTATTTAGTGTTTATAATAGTATTATTATGTAAATACTGTTTATAGTTGAGCTACACACTTTGTATTCCTATAGTACTAATTACCTTATATTTCATCTGTTTAGTTTCCTGTGTAGGTATCATTATTTCATTCCCAAATCCTTCCTTCAGAGTTGTAAAGTTCCTTTCAAAATGATCACACAACAGATGATCTATTCATTTTACTTTTGGTGGTGTCATCTCTCCCGGCTTGTCTTGCAGAAAGTCAGTAAGATAGTAGTATTTGGAGAGTGAATTCTCATGAAATATTAACAGATTTCCTCTTGCGTTTTCCTTTAACTTTCAAACCTTTCCTCTGTTGGGGCAGCGAGATCATTCTGTTTTCATTTTTGAAGCTAAAAAAGCAAAAAACAAACACCACAGTAAAAAGGTAGAAGAGGGAGAGGAGTCTTTTCCTGACTTTGAATCTCAAATCTTGTACCCTGAGGAAATGCAAAGGGCGTATGATAGGTGAATCAAAATATTTTGGATAAAATCTCACGAGTAAGAAACAAATGTCCCCTACTCCACTTCTGCCAGACTGAAAATCAGACGGGAAATAATGAACCAGAGGAGTCTGGGGTGACTGGGAATGAGGACATAGCAGCGTCGGTGTTGATCAATGGCCTGTTGTCCACTCCCATGGGCACTTCAGACCCCACATCTTAAGCTTAAGCTAACAATTCTTTTATTAGTTCCTGGTGAGAGCGTTCCTCAACAGAAGCCAGCACATGATCCACAAAACACCCCAAGTATAAGAGGCTTGTGACTCTGTAAACATCCCCTCCACCCCCAATGACACAGGACATTTGTGGACCCCAGAAGAGCTTGGGGATCTGGATTCATAGCACTTGGTAGTGTTAAACAAAACCAGCTTGATCTTCTTTCATGACTTGGGTCAGTGCAAAAGCATGGTCCTCCTATAAGTGCAAATACTTTCAGTTCAGTTCTTTAGGACAAATTAAACCATTATGTAGGCTGTCAAAATTGTTGAAGCAATGAGCTAAAGAATAAATGTGATAAGTTCACATAATGGCCCAGTGAAAGGCACAAGGAGCCTCAATTCAGGCAAGTCTATTATTGTGCCCAATTTCTCATCTGTAAAATGAAGACGGCAACAGCTTTCTACTTCTTTGGCAATGGTGTAAGTAAAAACATATTGAAACTTTAAATGCAAAACACTAGCTATCATTTTATATATCGATCAAATATTTGACCCAGTCACTGATTTCATAATTCAACAAACATAAATAGGGTACAGACATGAAATCTGAGTAGAAGAGCAAAAGCGTATCTTCACAAGTAAGCCCATTATTAGTATTGTAGCAAGAGGGAAATTATTTGCCTCTCCAAATGATTACATCTGAGAAAGGTCACTCAAATATTATGTATTAATTGTAAGTACTACTTCGCTATTTAATCTGTATTTCAAACTCAGTGCCTACTTGTCAGATATCATCTGTAAATGCTGATTAAGCCTCTGTGAGTACCATAACATGCTTGTCACCCACAAAGCGAGTTACGAGACCTTGTCCCGTCACCTGAGAGCATTCAATCTGACTGTGACTGAGTGCCAATTTCAATAATAAAGGATCTCCAAGAGTCTAAACTTAAATATACCATGAGGCCTCACGAAAAGCAGACAGCAAATTTTAGAAGTAATGGTTCTCTTCCATTGCAGCTTTTTCTTTGACAGTGAGAAAGAAAGCAGAGGAAATGGAAAAGCTACCTACAGAAGCATCCCGGTTAACAAATACAGAAGGAATGAAAAAAGGGAAAGTCATCATTAGGCAAACATAACTGTTGTATCGAAGGGCCACAGATGGATGCCAAGTGAAAGTTTGAGGAGACAATGTATATTTGCATGATCTCTAAAGGCAAACTGGGTAAAGGTATATGTGGACTTTCTGAACTGTTTTTTTCCCCCAACTTTTATGTAAGTCTGAAATCATTTCAAAGTAAAAAAAAAATTTTTACTATAGAAGAAATTTGTTTTATAAATTTCCCTACCCAAAAGAGACAGAGAAGGAAAGGGAAGCCCGGTGTGCTGTAGTTCATGGGGTTGCAAAGAGTCAGACACAACTTAGCACCTAAACAACAATAATTCAAAACATTTTTTTTTTTTGGTCTCTTAATTTTACTTTAAAACTCATGCTTCATCCCATGTTGACCTCCAACAGCATTCACCTTTCTTACACAGATCGTCCAGAGTGCTTCCATACTTGTTCTCAAGTCCTCCCCAGTTACTTTCTAGGAAAGCTCAGCAGTGGCCACAGGACTGGAAAAGGTCAGTTTTCGTTCCAATCCTAAAGAAAAGCAATGCCAAAGAATGTTCAAACTACCACACAATTGCACTCATCTCACATGAAAGCAAAGTAATGCTCAAAATTCTCCAAACCAGGCTTAAACAGTACGTGAACCGTGAACTTCCAGATGTTCAAGCTGGATTTAGAAAAGGCAGAGGAACCAGAGATCAAATTGCCAACATCTGCTGGATCATCAAAAAAGCAAGAGAGTTCCAGAAAAACATCTACTTCTGCTTCATTGACTATGCCAAAGCCTTTGACTGTGTGGATCACAGTAAACTGAAAAATTCTGAAAGAGATGGGAAGACCAGACCACCTGACCTGCCTCCTGAGAAATCTGTATGCAGGTCAAGAAGCAACAGTTAGAACTAGACATGGAACAACAAACTGGTCCCAAATCCTGAAAGGAGTATGTCAAGGCTGTATATTATCACCCTACTTATTTAACTTATATGCAGAGTACATCATGAGAAACGCTGGGCTGGAGGAAGCACAAGCTGGAATCAAGATTGCCGGGAGAAATATCATAACCTCAGATTTACAGATGACACCACCCTTATGGCAGAAAGTGAAGAGGAACTAAAAAGCCTCTTGATGAAACTGAAAGAGGAGAGTGAAAAAGTTGGCTTAAAACTCAACATTCAGAAAACTAAGATAATGGCATCCAGTCCCATCATTTCATGGCAAGTAGATGGGGAAACAATGGAAACAGTGACAAACTTTATTTTGGGGGGCTCCAAAATCATTGCAAATGGTGACTGCAGCCATAAAATTAAAAGATGCTTGCTTCTTGGAAGAAAAGTTATGACCAACCAAGACAGTGTATTAAGAAGAAGAGACATTACTTTGCCAACAAAGGTCCATCTAGTCAAAGCTATGGTTTTTCCAGTAGTTATGTATGGATGTGACAGTTGGACTATACAGAAAGCTGAGTGCCAAAGAATTGATGCTTTTGAACTGTGGTGTTGGAGAAGACTCTTGAGAGTTCTTTGGACTGCAAGGAGATCCAACCAGTCCATCCTAAAGGAAATCAGTCCTGATTATTCATTGGAATGACTGATGCTGAAGCTGAAACTTCAATCCTTTGGCCACCTAATGTGAAGAACTGGCTCATTGGAAAAGACCCTGATGCTGGGAAAGATTGAAGGCAGGAGGAGAAGGAGATGACAGAGGATGAGATGGTTGGATGGCAGCATTGACTTGATGGACATGAGTTTGAGCATGCTCTGGGAGCTGGTGATGGACAGGGAAGCCTGGCATGCTGCAGTCCATGGGGTTGAAAAGAGTTGGACACGACTGAGCGACTGAACTGAACTCAACTGAACCAGTTGTGGACTGTGAACATTCAAGTAAGACTTACTCAAGTATGTCTTGAATATCCACTATTTTCATGGAGTTTTTCTTAATGACTGCAAATGGCTAAAAAATCAGTCTCATGATCCAGTCCCTCCCTTGAGGAGGTAATAAGCATGGTGGAAAGTTAATAGTTTGCATATGAAAGAATAAGTAGTAACATGTGAAATAATGTGAGGTCATGCTTTGTTTTCTTGATGTTAGTTACAGGAGTTGATAGAGACAGGGAAAAGTGACACATGCACAAATAAGAAAAAGCTTGACCTAAAAATTATGTAGGTTTTGAATGGTGGCTGGATACACGGAGTCTGCACAGTCTTTGTGGGATGCAGTCAGGAGACCCAGCTGAATGGGGTAAAAAATTCAAGGCAATGAGAGAAAGGAAGGGCCAAGATAGAGCTGAACCAGATCACAGAGGATTGTGAAAGCTAGATTGAAGAGCTTTTGGTTCAAATAGAAAGGGGAGGCTAGGGCTTCTGTGGTGGCTCAGACAGTAAAGAATCTGCCTGCAATGCAAGAGACCTGGGTTTGATCCTTGGGTTGGGAAGATTCCCTAGACATGAATAGTGGATCTCAAGCCAGAACCAGCTCCATTTTGAAAATCAAATATCTAATAATGGATCTTTGAGAAATCGTTTTCTAAAATTCAAAATTCTTTTCTAAAATTCAAATTGAATTGTTCTCATTTCCTCTACTCTACGCCACATTTTTTCTTCCTAAAGCATTCTAGGGGCTTTCTTATACTTTAGAAATAAAAACCAAAACCCAAGACATGGCCCTCCAAGCTTGGACCCCTTCCCATATGCCTGGATTTCTCTATATCTTACTCCCCTCAAGCTTGCCGCCTTCTGCTGCTTTCAGAGCTCTATTCTGTTATAGTTTGCATATGTTTTTCCCTCAGACTTAGCCTTATCTCTTGACTAGTTTACTCCTTTTTATCTGTCGGACATCAGTTCAGCACCCCAGTTATCACCTCCAATGCAGAAGCCCACTCCCCACTCTGACCGGATCTATTCATAATACCGAGTACATAAGTTTTTAAAACTTTCCACATTTGTATATTTATGATATGGGTTATTTGATTTAATTATGTGACTATTTGATGCCTTTTCCCCTTATCAGGGCTATCAGGGCTTCCCTAATAGCTCAGTTGGGAAAGAATCTGCCTGCAATGCAGGAGACTCTGGTTCGATTCCTGGGTCAGGAAGATCCGCTGGAGAAGGGGTAGGCTACCCACTCCAGCATTCTTGGGCTCCCCTTGTGATTCAGCTGGTAAAGAATCCGCCTGCAATGCAGGAGACCTAGATTTGATCCCTGACTTGGGAAGATCCCCTGGAGAAGGGATAGGCTACCCACTCCAGTATTCTGGCATGGAAAATTCCATGGACTGTATAGTCCATGGGGTTGCAAGGAGTCAGACACAACTGAGCAACTTTCACTTTCACTTCTCTTTTTCCTTCATTGGACTACAGACCTCTGAGGGCAGAGACTATTTTCATATGTATTTCCCATTGTATTTCCTATCCCTAGCATATCATAGGCATTTAATAAGAATTTGTTGAATAAACAAGGAAACATAAAGTATATTCATTTTCTCCATTCCCAAGCCACTATTCTATTCTAATGATATGATCTTCTGAATCACAAGAAGAATGTCCTGTCTTGACTTTGAAATAATAGTACATATGTCCCAGTATTGTATAAATTTTGGAATGTGGGTTCTTAAAGTGTTATTCAGATGATTACACTGGGTTGAATTACTACAGCTTAATTAGGACTTGTTGATCAACAGATCAATATCTATGTGTGAAGCACTTTACTGAGTACTGTGGATTATTGCAAGCTAAATAATATATGGTTTCTATCTAGCTTATAATCAAGTAGAGGAGCTATACAAAGTTACCTGTGTTATATGATAGACAGTGAGGTTATTAGGTAGTATAGAAATATGGAAGGGAGGAGAGTTATTCTGACCGAATGAATCTTGACAAGGCAGTAGTGAAAAGTAATATTTGAGTCTCGAAGGATAGATGTGCTTTTGACAGCTGCACTTTGGAAAGATGAAAATCCCAGGCAGAGGGAAAATAATAACTAAAACTACAAAGCACAAAAAGCATAAAGCACTGTAGTAGAAAGGCAAAATGGGATAGGGCAGGGGGTGAGTGGATTGCAAGTATGTTGTGATAGGGAATAGATGAGGAAAGTGAGGTTCATGGTTGGCACCTATTTGATAGGTCATGAACAGTGACGTAGGATGATGAACAGGGAGGTGCTGCAATCACATGTGTGGAGTCTAGTGGTAATGTGATGCAATAGAAGAGAGCTCTATAGATTAAAGAGGGTGGGAGAGCAACGGAAAGGAGAACTTTATTATTTTTTTTATAGTCATTATTTTATTAATTTTATTTATTTTTTCTTTTTTTTTTTATTTTTTATTAGTTGGAGGCTAATTACTTCACAACATTTCAGTGGGTTTTGTCATACATTGATATGAATCAGCCATAGATTTACACGTATTCCCCATCCCGATCCCCCCTCCCACCTCCCTCTCCACCCGATTCCTCTGGGTCTTCCCAGTGCACCAGGCCGGAGCACTTGTCTCATGCATCCCACCTGGGCTGGTGATCTGTTTCACCATAGATAGTATACATGCTGTTCTTTTGAAATATCCCACCCTCACATTCTCCCACAGAGTTCAATAGTCTGTTCTGTATTTCTGTGTCTCTTTTTCTGTTTTGCATATAGGGTTATCGTTACCATCTTTCTAAATTCCATATATATGTGTTAGTACGCTGTAATGTTCTTTATCTTTCTGGCTTACTTCACTCTGTATAAGGGGCTCCAGTTTCATCCATCTCATTAGAACTGGTTCAAATGAATTCTTTTTAACGGCTGAGTAATATTCCATGGTGTATATGTACCACAGCTTCCTTACCCATTCATCTGCTGATGGGCATCTAGGTTGCTTCCATGTCCTGGCTATTATAAACAGTGCTGCGATGAACATTGGGGTGCACGTGTCTCTTTCAGATCTGGTTTCCTCAGTGTGTATGCCCAGAAGTGGTATTGCTGGGTCATATGGCAGTTCTATTTCCAGTTTTTTAAGGAATCTCCACACTGTTCTCCATAGCGGCTGTACTAGTTTGCATTCCCACCAACAGTGTAAGAGGGTTCCCTTTTCTCCACACCCTCTCCAGCATTTATTGCTTGTAGACTTTTGGATAGCAGCCATCCTGACTGGCGTGTAATGGTACCTCATTGTGGTTTTGATTTGCATTTCTCTAATAATGAGTGAAAATGGATTAAAGATCTAAATGTAAGACCAGAAACTATAAAACTCCTAGAGGAGAACATAGGCAAAACACTCTCTGACATAAATCACAGCAAGATCCTCTATGACCCACCTCCCAGAATATTGGAAATAAAAGCAAAACTAAACAAATGGGACCTAATGAAACTTAAAAGCTTTTGCACTACAAAGGAAACTATAAGTAAGGTGAAAAGACAGCCCTCAGATTGGGAGAAAATAATAGCAAATGAAGAAACAGACAAAAGATTAATCTCAAAAATACACAAGCAACTCCTGCAGCTCAATTCCAGAAAAATAAATGACCCAATTCAAAAATGGGCCAAAGAACTAAACAGACATTTCTCCAAAGAAGACATACAGATGGCTAACAAACACATGGAAAGGAGAACTTTAAAAGGGCCTGGGGGAAGGTAAGGAGGACCTGACTGAGCCATGGAAAAGGGAAGGATAGTTGAGGGATGCTTTCAGAATGTGGAAAGAACAAATATTTAATGTGAGAATTGAAGAACAGAAAGCTGGAAAATTTTGATCTCATGGCTTAACTGATAATTTAACTAAATGCAAACTGCTAGTGAGAACAAGTTAGCAATAGTAACCTGCTCTTGATGTTTTAAATCCTGTAATAGTAATATTCTTACTATTATCCACATCACTTGATGGTGAATAATTATAAAATTCACGCTTTTACGTGATCTAATAATGTATTTGTCTGAGGCTGTGTTCATACTTATCAGCCGTTGAATCCTTTCTAATTTAAAATCCCGCAAAATGTATTGGTATCTATTTCTTTGCATCCTTCCTTTTCACTGCCTCATTTTTCTAGTTGTCTGATTTTATTTATAGAAAAACATGATTATGCTTTATGTGTGGCTAAAAGGATAAACCTTCTTTCTACTGGCTGCAACCCTCTCACTTCCATTATTCTTTGAGAAATTCAACCCAATGGACACTGATTTTTTTTTTAATATTTTGTTTATTATTGAAGGATTGATTTATAATATTTATGATATTATATTACTTTCAGATGTAAAACATAGTAATTCAATCCTTTTATAAATTATACTCCATTTAACATTATTACAAAATAATGGCTGTATTTCCCTGTGCTATACAGTATATTCTTATTGCTTATCTGTTTTATTCATACTGGTTTGTATATCTTAATCCCCTACCCCTACTCTGCCCTTCCCCTCTTCCCTGTCCCCACTGATAACTGCTAGTTTGTTCTGTATGTCTGTGAGTCCATTTCTGTTTGTTATACTCATTTGTTTTATTTTTTTGATTCTACATATAAGTGAAACATAGAGGATTTGTCCTTGTCTGACTTGTTTCACCAGGCATAATGCCCTTTGTGTATATGTGTGTGTTAGTTGCTCAGTCGTGTCCAACTCCGCGACCCCATGGACTGTAGCCCACCAGGCTCCTCTGTCCAAGGGATTCTCCAGGCAAGAATGCTGGAGTGGGTTGCCATTTCCTTCTCCAGTAATGCCCTTTAGGCCATGCATGTTGTTGCAAATAATGAACCCCGATTAAGTAACTATCTGCCCAATATATTGGGATATCCCAGTATCCAAGATAAGTGCCCGATATCCTGGCACTTAATCATCAGTACCAGATGATTAAAGCACTATGTTCCAGGAGCCCATTTAGGTGCAGGTAGAACTTCAAACTCAGTCACATATAACATGACACGGAATTTTATAGCACTAGTACTAATTAGACTAATAACCCCAACAAAAGTTACCACTTAAATCTCCTTTCCTTTCATTCCTTCCTTCCTTTAAGAACTATTTTGAGAGCATCTGCCAAGTCTTTAGCCAGGAACAGGATTTAGAGCAGTGAACAAACCTGAAGCAAAATGTGCTTCTATGGAACTTATTGTGGTGAAGAAAGCTTACACTAAACAGTAATAAGCAAATAAACATAACTAATATGTAAATACAAGTTGCAGACATATTGTGATGCATTGATAACAACAATAGTAATCATAGTAATGGGCTTCCCAGGAGACTCAGTGGTAAAGAATTTGCCTGCCAGTGCAGGAGATGTCGGTTTGATTCCTGGGTTGGGAAGCTCTCCTGGAAGAAGAAATGGCAACCCAGTCCAGTATTCTCGCCTAGAAAATTCCATGGACAGAGGAGTGTGGTGTGCTGCAGTTGATGGGATTGCAAAGTCAGACACGTCTGAGCACGCATGCGCAATCATAATATATTTGTTAGATCTTGGTTCTAAGTGCAGGTGCTCTGGTTCCAGAGCTGATCACTTTATATTACATTAGGCTACAATGGCAGAAAATATGTTTTCTCAGGTGGAAGAATTTGCTTATATAGTATGATAAGCAAAGGCTTGTCTAAAAAGATAATGTTTAGGCTGAGACAAAGTGGATAAAAGGGCAAAATCTAAACAAAGATTTACTGTAGAGCATATCAGGCAGAAGAAATAGGATATGTAAACTTTCTAAGGCAGGAAAGAGCTGGGTATTTTCTAGGAATAAAAGTAGTTTAATTTGAGTTGAAGATAGTGAACCATGGGAGAAAGGATTTGGATAACACTGAAGAAATAAACAGATCATTCAAGTAAGTAAGACAGATCAAAACAGATCAAGACAAGTAAGTCTTGTCATATACAGAAGAGAGTTTGGCTTTTCTAATAGTTTAAGAGAAATGAGAAAACACCAAGATTGTGTAAGTCGGTATAGTGATTGTTATCCTATTTATATTTTAAAAGTGTAAGTTTGCCTCCTGTATGAAAAATGAATTAGAAAGTGCAAAAGGGGAAGTTAAAAGGCAAATGACAAAAATCAGGATTTGAATTCAGGATGTGACTACAAAGTTAAGACTTCGACCCATCACATTATACTGTTCCCTATGCTGTAATAGATTTGCAACCTGGCAGGGGGCATTGTCCTACCAAATATCAGAGATCCACAAATGATATCTTTTCTTGTCCTCTCCTTGTCTCTTTGACCCGCCCCCCCACTCTGTCTTTTTTAGGTCTTGGGGCAAGGACATACTTAAAAGTTTTCTTGAGAAAAGAAGAAATGATGGATGTTAATGACTTTTATTTAAACTCATATTTATTCTATTCTTGTTTGAACATAATTTCCCATCTCAGCTACATTGGCGTACAGCAGTGTTTTTAGAATATATATTAAAGTAGTTTTAATGGTACATAATTAATCGCCTGATGGAGGTGGAGATGGTCAAAATGCAAACTTGTGGCTCCTACCCCGAGAGATTCTAATTCAGTATAACTGAACTAGGGTATTTGAAATAAGCACTCCAGCTAATTCTGAGACAGATGATCCAAAGATTATATTTTTCAAGGCACTGGTTTCTGGTGGAAAGGTTTTAGATTTTATCCCAAGCATAGTATAATGACATGGACATATCTACTGTATTAATATTATCAACATTAGAAGTCATCAATTGCAAGTAACCCCAGAATTTAATAGCCTATATATTTTTGGTAGACTTCGCTCCCCAGTGCAGTATAATACAATACACAGATAATCAATTTGATCCCTTTCTTCAGGCAAGAGACCATATAATTTATATAAACAATTTCCTGACTGGTCAGTCCAATGTGGGCTAAATATATCATGCAGAGTAATGGTAAAAGGATTTTTTCAGCCAAGTAGAAACAGAATATTGCCTTCCCAATGTTAATACAGGGTTACATACAAGACTCAAATGATTATTGCCCAATAACTCTTTCAGAGGTAGTTTTGTAATATAGAAAACATAGAGAAATAAATAGTAAATGAAAGTGAATCAAATTTCTTCACTACAGATCTTACAAAAAATAATTACTTTAGCCTATATAAGGGGTAATTTAAAAGGCAATAATAATAGCCAATAAGATGAGTCAGAATTGAAAGTCATTCCAAAAATCAGCACTGTAATTATATTTTAGAATCATATTCTGAAGAACAGTCTTTAATGTAGCAATCACCAAACTTACTCCTTATAGCTGTACCTTTTACAAGAATGGCTCATATCATTAGTGATTTTCCTGTATATTAAATCTTTTTCTTGGTTAATATCATGAATAATTATGCTTTAGAACATCTAATCCTTCTAAAATATATTGACTTTTAATCTTTTGTATTTGTCTTGACTAGAGTGTATTTTATATTCTCTAAATGAACCAGATAAAGAATCAGGACACATGTCTGTTCTGATGATACTCAACATCACTAGAGAAATGAAAATCAAACTTACAATTGAGTATTACCTCACACTGATCAGGATGGCCATCATCAAAAAACTCTACAAACAATAAATACTGGAAGGGATGTGAAGAAAAGGAACCCTTCTATACTCTTGGTGGGAATGTAAATTGGTAGAGCCACTATAGAGAACAGTATGGAAATTCGTTTAAAAAAAAAACAACCTAAAAATAGAACTCCATATGATCCAGCAATCCCACTCCTGGGCATATACCCAGAGAAAAACATTATTCAGAAAGATACATGTATCCCAATGTCCATAGCACCATTATTTACAATAGTCAAGACATGGAAGCAACCTAAAGGAATGGATGCAGAAGATGTGGTGTATATATACTATGGAATATTACTCAGCTATAAAATAGAATGAAATAATGCCATTTGCAGCAACATGAATGTACCTAGAGATTGTCATACTAAGTGAAGTAAGTCAGAGAAAGACAAATGTCATATGATATCGCTTACATGTGGAATCTAAGAAGATGATACAAATGAACTTATTTACAAAAGAGAAACAGATTCATGAACTTTGAAAACAAGCTTATGGTTACCAAAGGAGAAAAGTAGTGGGGGAGAGATAAATTAGAGGAGTTTGGGATTAACAAATACACACTATTGTTTATAAAATATGTAATCAACGAGGACCTACTGTATAGCATAGGAAACTCTACTCAATGTCCTGTAATAACTTATGTGGGAAGGGAATTTTTAAAAAATTGATATATGTATAACTGAATCACTTTGCAGTACACCTGAACCTAATACGACATTATAAATCAATTGTGCCCCAATATAAAATAAAAATTAAAAAAAAAGAACCAAGACACATGTCTGTTCAGGACCAGTTCTGATGTGATGTCAGCTCCAACTGGCCTCTTGAGAATGGCATTTTTACTCCCAAATCTTAATAATCTCAGTTACAACGGATAAATAATAACTGAAAGATATCTCAGTATATACTCTATGGTGGTGGTTTAGTCACTAAGTCGTGTCTGACTCTTGGACCCCATGGACGATAGCCCGCCAGGCTCCTCTATCCATGGAGTTCTCCAGACTAGAATACTGGAGTGGGTTTCTATTTCCTTCTCCAGGGCATCTTCCTGACCCAGGGATTGAATCCGGTCTCCTGCATTGCAGGCAGTTTCTTCACTGACTGAGCTACCAGGGAAACCCCTTTGTATATACTCTATAGAGGCAGGATTTTATTAATCAGATCTACAGCTGGTTTTAAGAGTTACTCATTTATTTCATGAAAAAAAGTATTCACTGAGCACTTAGTAAATATCAGGCACTATTCTAGGCTCTGTGGCTACAGCGATATAAAGGGTGTTTGTACTCCTGAAAATTACACACTTGTGAGTGAAATATACAATATACAGAAGAACAAGTATACTATGATAGATAAATGCAATGCAGAAAAATCAAGAATTGGGGAATGGAGTGACAAAAGTGGTCAAGGATGACCTCTCTACATACTGTAGAGATGACAGTATGTTTGTAGACACTTGAATGAAGCATGCAGTAAGCTCTACAGTTATCTGGGGACAAGAACTCCAGGCAGAGGAAATAGCCATGAGCAGAAAACTGAAATGAGAAAGCCCTTGATAGAAACGTAACATGCATTTGAGAAACAGATAGGAGGATAACAAGGGGAAGATTAATAATATATGGGACTGGAAAAGTAGCAGCAAACAGGTGGTACAGGGCATCAAACAACCTTGAAAAGGAAGGACTCTGAGTAAAATGAGAAGTGTAGTCAACTAAAAATGGCCCAAAACTGTTTGCTAATCCCTCCATTGAGAGGACTCTAATTCCCTCCCCTTGAATATGGGCTGGCCACAGTGACTTTTTAAGTAGAATGCAGCAGAAGTGATATTTGGAAACAAAAACAGGTCGTAAGAAGCCTTGAGGCTTCTTCTCAGAACCTACCAGCTGCTATATAAGGAGTCTGACAACTCTGGAATCATCAGGTAGTTAGGAAGTTTAAACTAATCATGCAGAGAGCTCTGTTGGAAGAGGAACATAGGAAGGTGTCCAGCCAGTCCTAGCTGTTCTATCCTTTCCAGCCTAGCTGCCAGACATGAGTGAGGGTCATCTGGGTCAATCCAGCCTCAGCAGACATTAGATGGAGAAGAATCAAGGCCCCAGACATATGACCCTAACAGAATTGTTCTAGCCACTTCCAGCCCTTCAGATGACCACAGCTGAGGCTCACTGGGAAGCCAAAGTGAACAATCTTCTTTGTGCCCAGTACAATTTCTAAGCAAAATTAAATGGTAGCTATTTTGTTCTTCTAGTGGTTAGATTATCTATTTTGCAGCAATAGAGGTCTTGCACAGAATAGTTGACAACATGAAAAGATAAACCTGATCTATATTCTAAAAGATGCTACTGAGTGGGATCTAGACTTTCAGGAGAACAGAATGAAAACAGGTTGACTAGTTAATCCAATTGAAATCCAGGCAAGAGTGAATAAAGATCTGGATTAAAATAGAGGCACAAAAGAAAGTAAGGCGTGGTTGAACTTGACATATATTGTGAAGATCAGTTGGCAATATTTGCTTAAAATTACAGACAGTATCTTTATTTCAATTTCAATATTGAAAATGTTTTTAAAATATAGTAATATTTCATGTGTTAAATTTAACTTAGAAATACTTGGAACATATGACCAATCTAGGGGCTTTTAAATAAATGAAAATATATTGAATCTTTCTTTGATTCAAAATCTATCTGTAGGTCTGGTTAATAATTATAAGCATCAAATAACATTATATTTTAAATGTAGAAATTCTATTGACCCAGAGCATGCCCTTTTGGTGTGCCTTTTTTCTCCATAGAATTCATTTATTATTATTATTATTATTTTTAGTTCTTTCAACAACTGTTTATGAAGAACCGTATAAGGATGCATTGCTAGGTACTCAGCATACAGTTGTTAACAAAGCCAGGCATAGTCTCTTTTGATGAAAGGTAGACTTTTTTTTGGAAAGTGAATTTTAAACAAATAACTACCCAAAAAACTATGACAAATGTTATAACCACAGTAGGAGTGATAATAGAAGGATTTGATTTAGCAGGGTGAACAAAGGTTTTCCTCAAGAAATTGAAGAATGAGTTGAGATTTGGAGCAGAGCAGATTTGAAAGTGAAAGTAAAAAGTGAAAGTCACTTAGTCGTATCCAACTCTTTGGGACCCTGTCGACTATACAGTCCATGGAATTCTCCATGCCAGAATACTGGAGTGGGCAGCCTTTCCCTTCTCCAGCAGATCTCCCTGGCCCAGAAGTCAAACCGGGGTCTCCTGCGTTGCAGGCGGATTCTTTACCAACTAAGCTACCAAGGAAGCCCAAAATCAGAGTTAATTACTGTAAAAACAAGTGCAAGAGAACTCTAGGGAGACAGAAAAGAAAGTGCAAAGTCTGTGTTGTCTAAAGGATGATATACCAATGAAACTCAAATAAGTCTGACCTCTGCAATGTGGTCTCCTCACTGAAACACTGAAACAAGAATGATCTTTCAGATATATATATATATATATGTATGTATTTATATATTTATTTATATATATATTCTGAGATATATATGTTATAGTGTAGGGAGGAAGAACTTAATTAGAGATGAAGAACTTGAGAACAATTTCATGTAACAGATGGGTAGGATCTGAACATTCAAATCTAGCGGGGAACATTCCAAGTAGAGAAAATCGTAGAAGATATGAGGCCACAAAGTTTGTGACATATTCAGAAGCCATGTTTAATTTCACGAGAGTCCCATGTAAGGACAGTAGTGAAATAAGATTAGAAAAATAGATTGGAGAGAAATTGCAGAAAGTTCTAAATATTGTGCCGAGGAATTTGTATTTTGTGTGTATGTGGCAGGGGGCACCTTCTAAAGGGTTCAAACTGGGAAACAATGGCTGGCACTTTGTTTTTGCATCAGAACATTGGAAATGGCTAGGGGCAGTTAAAGATATGAAAGGCAAGAAAACCAGTTAAGAAGGATAGTAATCATTTAGGAGTTTAGGAAAAGGAGTACAGTGGCAGTGGGAAAAAGAGGTGGTTCAAACCCAAAGCTATTTCACAGTGGTTCCTTTATCTACTGAGCACAACATCTGATCCACAATCAGGGTTTAATAAATATTTGTTAAACATAAACATAAGTGGATAAATAATTAAATGAACATATTTTTGAAAGTCTACTGTATATATTTAATCTTCATATCACAACAAAGTAGAGATTATCTGTATTTAAAGATGAGAAGCCTGAGGATTTAAAGAGGAATAAGCAAGGCTTTTGTTTTAGTCAGGGTTCTCCCGAGAAACAGAAAAAAGGGGCTATGTACAGGAAGAGATTTATTATGAGAAATTGGCTTCTATGATTATAAAGGCTGAGAAATCCCATGAGCTGCAGTCTGCGAGCTGGAGACCCAGGAAAGCCAATGGTGTAAATCCCAGTCCAAGGGCAGGAGAAGCTCAAACAGGCTGGCAGGAAGGGTCATGTCCTCCCTTCCTCTGCTTTTGTTCTCTGCAAGCTCTCAGTGGAGTCGATGACGCCCATTTACACTGGGGAGGACATACTGATTTACTAAATCACCAATTCAGATTCTAATCTCAGGACTTCCCTGGTGGTCCAGTGGATAAGAAGCCACCTTCCAACACAAGAGATGCATGTTTGATTGCTAGTTGGGGAGCTCGGATCCCACATGCTGCACCCAACTACTGAGCTGGTGCTCCACAATGGAGAGAAGCCCGCAAGTGCAGCAAAAGATCCTGTGTGCCACAACTACAATCCGACATAGCCAAATAGATGTGTGTGCGTGTGTGTTTGTGTGTGTGTGGTCAGCCGCTCAGTTGTGTCTGATTCTTTGTGACCCAAAGGACTCTAGCCCACACAGGCTCCTTGGTCCATAGGATTATTCCGGCAAGAATACTGGAGCGGGTTGCCATGTCCTCGTCCAGGGAATCTTCTCACTCCAGGGATCAAACCCACACCTCTTGCATCTCCTGCATTGGCAAGTGGATTCTTTACCACTATCACCGCTGGGGAAAATAAATATTTTTTGAAAAGCAAAACAACAACAACAACAAACACAAATTATAATCTCATCCGAAACACCCTCAAAAACTTACCCAGAAATAATGTTTAATCTGGGCACCCTATGTCCCAGTTAAATTAACACACAAAATTAGCCAGCATAGCTGCTATTTATTTGAGCAACTGCTTGTTACATGCTTCTGTTCTCACTGTTCTCCTCTCCTCGCTTCCCCATCTCTTTGCATTTACTTCTTTAGTACCAACTCATAGACTAGTTCCCAAGCAACCCACTCATCAGTTTTCCTCACCAGTGGTAAATTATTAATAACTAACATTACTTGCTTCACACAACATCTTACCTTTAGTAACCTCAACAGGCCCAGAGGCTCTTGTGTACTTTCACTACCTGGGACTTGCTGTTTGAAGCCTCTGGCCTATATAGTAGACATTTTACTTTTTCTGAAACCCACATGTGCTGTGAGTTTCAGAAATTGACTGTCCACTCAGAATAGGCCCACATGCCCTGCTGAAGTCCATGGTTATTTATTTTTTCCAAATTTTGCTGCTAATATATCCTGTCATTCCTGTCTACACTTTCATGGCATGTGTTGAAGATCTGTTAAGTTCAATCTCACAGTTCCTCATTTTTTTTAAATTTAACTTCCAATGCTCTCTAGCCAAAGACCACCATAAACACATTTGTATTGTGTTATATATATTATTGCATTAATTATTATTAACTAACAATTTGGGTTAATTACCATAGCAGCAAGGGAAATGAAGGCATTAGAAAAGACTTACAGGATTTGGGCTATGGTTGACTGTCTTAATAAATCTTCTCTAGGAGGAAATTAGGCTAGTTCATGCCTAGCACTGAAATCAGTAAAGCAGCAACAGTCACTCTTTTTAGGGTAACTATCATGGGAAGCTCTACAGGACAAACCACCTTCTTTCTTTAAGAAATTGTGAAAGAAAAGAAGAGGGGAAATAATAGTTACTCATATTGGCCAGATAGGGAATGTTTTGTCACTTTTGTGGTCTGGACAATGTTAATGTTTTGCTTGTGTTTAGGCATGCTTGCAGAGTGGTCTTGGTTTTGTCTTGATCTATCACAGTCATGTAGAGTGGCCTTGTCTGCTGTTAATGTTCTGTGAGATTGTTTATATTTGGCAAGAGGTCATCAATGCATTACTGTGAGTGCAAAGATAACGCATAACGGAGCCAAAGCATGATAATACCAGACAAGCTTCTGGGTTGCCAGGGGATGCTTTTTTGTTTCTCGCACTAAACATGCATTAATTTCTTCTCCAAATTACTGTAGCACTTACTGATACTACATCTTATCATGAGATTTAATTAGACGCAGCTTCCTTAATCATTAGACTACAAGTGTGCAGTGTCTTCTCAAAGGGAGGATAAGCATTATAGGGTAGTAACCACAGCCTAGGACTTTTGGTCTCACTCTTGGTATTTAAAATCCTCTAGATCCAATACTTGCAATAGATACTTACTATTAAGTTTTCTAATTTGTTTATTTTTATTTATTTAATGTTTATTTTTATTTAAGACCTAGCTATACTAAGTTGTGGCTTGCAGGATCTTTAGTTGTAGCAAGTGAATTCTTTTTTTTTTTTGCAAGTGAATTCTTAATTGTGACATGTGGGATCTAGTTCCCTGACCAGGGATTGAACCCAGGACCCCTGAATTGGGAATGCAGAGTCTTAGCCTCTGGACAGCAAAAGAAATCCCTAATATTAAGCTTTTAACTGAATGAATGAATGAATAGTTTGGACTCAAATAAAACTCATTTCAGAGTTTTTCAATTCTAAAGAATAAAAGGAAATCAATTCTTTCAAATTTAAATTCATTTAAATTAAATAAAAAGATGTTTTCCTTTCATATGCTAAATCATAGAAGAATTGAGCTGAAAGTAAAGTTGATCAAGCTGATGCAAATATATGAGTGAACAAAAGACTTGCTAGTGCATTTGAAACATCAGTAATATAAATCTTCAGCTAGATATGAGGCATTGTTCAATAGAAAATGGAAATTACTTTTTATTTAAAAACTTTATGGAATACTTTACTTGCCAAAAGAAAATTTATTCATTTGGATATTATCTTCTAATACACGATTAAATCTTCTCTGCCTAAATGATAAAGTACTCACTATTTCCGTGAGTTTCTGTGAATTTCAAATTTGATTCATAGATGTATAAAAATTGATGTTTCATTTTTATTTACTTTCTTTTGGACTAGGTATATTCCTAATAATTGCTGATCACTGAAATAAACATCATAAGCAGAGCACTTAATAAAACCAGGGGGAAAAGATATTAACAACTTTAGAGTACTGTGAGTTAAAAATATCTCTGCAAAGAACTCAAAATATGAAAATAACATCAATAGGATAATAGGTTATCTCTATATATGTATTTATATCTAGAGACATTTGAAGATCATATGATTATGACTGCTGCCAAGTCTCAAATTCATAGGGCAAGCTGGCAGGCTGGAGATTGAAGTAAAAGCTGATGTAGCCTTGACTTTGAAGGATGGAAACAGTCTGAAAGCAGAACTCTGTCTTTGTCAGGAAGCAGTCTTTGCTCTTCAGGCTTTCATCTGATTACATGAGGCCCACCCACATTATGCTTTACTTAAAGCAATTTATTGTAAATGTTAATCATGTATTAAAAATACTTTTACAGAACATTTAGATTAGTGTTTGACTAAGCAACTGTTCCCTATGGTCTAGCCAAATTGAAACATAAGATTAATCATCACAATATATTTTTGACTAGTGACCTGATGCAAAAATCTTATACTGAAAGTTTCCCCCTTGTAAAACAATTGATTTTTTAAAAAGTCAACTTCTCTATGATATATTAGTGGCAGATATAACCATTCTGTTGTACAGATAAGGACACAGTATTGTGGGGTTTGAATGATTTGCCTGAGGTCATTAGCAAGTCTGTGATGTTGCTTATTAATGAAGAATCCAATTTTGTTCCCAATCCAGCATATCAAGGTCACTTAATTTCTGTAAGATCTTTGTGTGCATGACTGTTCCTTACACATTTAGAAAGTCCATTTTGGCTACCTACTGAGTCATTAACACCAGTCATCCATAGATGCTTTCATTATGAGTGAGTGAAAGTCGCTCAGTCATCTTCAACTATTTGCAACCCCATGGTCTGTCCATGGAATTCTCCACGCAAGAATACTGGAGTGGATTGCCATTCCCTTCTCCAGGGGATATTCCCAACCCAGGGATCAAACCCAGGTCTCCTGCATTGCAGGCAGATTTTTTACTGTCTGGACTATCAGGGAAGCCCCATAAGTCACCAACTAGTGGCCGTTTTTCTCCAAGCTAACAAATATCTTCATAGCCAGATTCAGTTCAGTTCAGTCACTCAGTTGTGTCCAACTCTGCGACCCCATGGACTGCAGCATGCCAGGCCTCCCTGTCCATCACCAACTCTGGGAGTTTACTCAAACTCATGTCTGTTGAGTCAGTGATGCTATCCAACCATCTCATCCTCTGTCGTCCCCTCTCCTCCTGCCTTCAATCTTTCCCAGCATCAGGGTCTTTTCTAATGAGTCAGTTTTTCGCATCAGGTAGCCAAAGTATTGGAGTTTCAACTTCAGCATCAATCCTTCCAGTGAATATTCAGGATTGGTTTCCTTTAGGCTGGACTGGTTGGATCTCCTTGCAGTCCAAGGGACTCTCAAGGGTCTTCTCCAACACCCAATTCAAAAGCATCAATTCTTCAGTGCTCAGCTTTCTTTATAGTCCAGCTCTCACATCCATACATGATTACTGGAAAAAACATAGCTTTGACTAGACGGACCTTTGTTGCCAAAGTAATGTCTCTGATTTTTAATATGCTGTCTAGGTTGGTCATATTTTTTCTTCCAAGGAGCAAGCATCTTTTAATTTCATGACTGCAGGCACCATCTGGGGTGATTTTGGAGCCCCCCAAAACAAAGTCTGTCACTGTTTCCACTGTTTCCCCATCTATTTGCCACGAAGTGATGGGACTAGATGCCATGATCTTAGTTTTCTGAATGTTGAGGTTTTTTTTTTTTGGCTTAAAACTCATACCTAGATTATGTACGAGTAATTCCCTGATTCCCAGTCTAGTAGAACACTGAACTGTCATCTTTGCTTCTAAGCTCTATGCTGGTTCCCTTAATTTATGATCATTATAAATCCTATTTTAAAGAAGAGTCAGAGAACTAAAGGACTCCAGCAACTGGTGATTTCTCTCCTCAACTTCTATCTGCTTCAAACCAGTTTCTTACTTTAATATTGTGCTTCCCAAGGTTCAGATTCATACTTTTCATGCTGTCACATGCCACATCACTCCATTCTGAACTTGCCATTCATTAAATATTCTCATTGGTTTTGAATCCTATACTGAGCATTTAATAGCTTAATGACTTTCTGAGATTCAATTTTCATCTTCTGTTAGACTGTAGACACAAATTCTAACCTCACAAGATTTTTTAATGTGATGGGTGCTGTATACATACCTCCTCCCAGTGTCTGGCACTTATTTGGTGCTTGTTAAATGCTAACTACCTTACCACCCACTTATGATATTCTAAATCTGTTTATATAACTCTTAATCTGTCTCTAGCCTCATTTTCTCTCTTCCCTGATCAAATTGAGAAATGCCATTTTCTACACTAGTTAGGATCACGGTAATAGAGGATGACAGGGAGAGAGTTAAAATATTATTTCACCCGATTGTAAAAGCTTCCAAGCTAATCTTGAGTGATAATGGCAGGCTCTGAAAGGATCCCCAATCAAATTCTACCACATGGAGTCAGAGCAGCAGGTTGCTGTCGGGAGGTAGGGGGTTGGATTGAAAGAAAAGTGAAGTAATGAGGAAACCAAAATTGAACTCTGAAAAATTATTGAGTCAAAGTGGAATCGAGCTTCCTCCAGGGCAATTACTTGTATGGTTTAAACTTGAGCTGCTAAAAATGTAATATCTGGAAATGATCTGTGAATATTTCATGTACTACTCTCATAGGTAAAAGCTGAGATGAGGGATAGTCACAGTTTTTCTGTTTGTCAGGAAGAATATTCTGTGAAATGGTGCATTGTTTAGAGTACATGACATCTCCCATCATGAGATTAGGGTATTAAATGGTGCTCAGTCACCTATCTTACTAACAGTTGTCACAACTATATCTTCCACAAGTATCACTAGTCAACAGGGGCATGAAGAGAACATTTAGTGCCATATAAAATAACACACACTCTGGTGTATTTGAGCATGTATGCAGACCTTCTTATTATAAGTATTGGAAAAGCTGTAAAGTTACATTCTAATCTTATAATATTTGAGATAATTTTTACTCCTAAATGTAGAACATGGATAGTGATAGTGGTAGTGATGATGATGATGATAATAAAATCTGTTGCTATCTTACTTGGGTAACTATAGCACTTTCTACCTGCTTCTCTTGGAGCACATAGCACGTACTTGTAGTTAATTTATTTATATGCCTGTCTCTTTCGCTAAACTGTGAGCCTTTTGATGGCAGACTCTATGTCATCCATCTTATCTTGGTGCTGGGCATGTGCCTGACACATAGTAGACAGTCACCATACATTTGATGGATTGTATTTTGTTAAAAGATAAAAGGAAAGAACTCTATCATACTATGATTTTAGTGTTTACTGCACTCAAGTCACAATACTAAATCTTATGATTAGCTAACATAGTTTAGACACAGACTCTACCCTCATGCTTCTTATAGTAGCTGATTCAGAGAGTTTGAGTGTTTACTGCCACTTGACTCTGAGATTCCCTTTCCTGGTGGTGTCGGTGTTTGAGAACTGTATCCTGTTAGGTGTGTAACTGAAGGCTCACCCATGATTTTGGGCTTAGGAAAGCTAACCTAGTCATAAAGGCAGCAATGATATCCAGATTGCATCTAAAACCCACATCACTTGTATACAGTCTCATGAGAGTTTGGCTTCCAGGCATAGTTTTATAGACCAAATGTCCACTGTGCAAAAGAATTTAGTCATCCAATTTGAGATTACAGGAGGGGAAGAAGCAATATTATTAAATTGTGCACCCAGCTCTATACTTTAATTGTACAAGCAAAATAAAGTGAAGTTAAAAGCTATACTGTGTCCTAAAATATTTGTAAAGTCACATCCATTAAATGTTAGAAAATAATGTGATATACTGCAGAGAACTCTCACATCCTCTTATTCATTTTCGCTGTTTGCATAAAAAAATCTCAAGCAAGTCAATTAAATGACAGATTGCTGGGATTTTAAAAGGACATATGCTTTAGTTTAACATGGCTTTTAAAATCTTAGGCATCAAAAATAATTTTAAAATATCATGAACTATAAAAAAGTAATTGATTTTACTCAATTCCAAGTGTCAAATTATGGGCGGTGGTAAGCTATTCATGAACTGTGGCCATTTTGCAGCAAATTTGCATAGTTGGCAACATTTCTACCAAAGACAGCTCAACTAACAGTCTCCATGCTAATCAACAGAAAGCTATTTGAAGTGTGATGAGGAGCTTCTAGGAGTTTTGCATTTTAAAATCTTAGTAACTTAGGTTATATATATATGTATTAGAGGGAAAGATCTATGAAGGACACATAAAAGCAATTATTGTAAAGTTCAGGATCATTATATTATGTACCTTTGCACAATATATTTTCATTTCTAGGCTGGAAACTGACAACAATAATAACAAAATAGCAGACAGAAAGCCCAAGGCTACCAGAATATTAGCTCTCAGGAAAAAAAGGAATTACAAAACCAAATATAGTCTTTTTATTAGATTTTCAAAGTAAAAATTTAAAACTACCACTGCCTTACTTTTCAAAATAAGGTTTATTAGAGGTAGAGTCTAATAAAGTATGGGTGGGTGGGATAAAGGTGAGGAAAAAAAAAAAAAGGAACTGACTTGTAGCTATCACTGTGTTATTTCCACTTGTTTGGGGAAGGAAATGGCAACCCACTCCAGTATTCTTGCCTGGGAAATCCCATGGACAGAAGAGACTGGCGGGCTACAGTCCATGGTTGCAAAGAGTTGGACACGACTGGGTACCTACACACAATTTAAAGCAGAGACTCAAACATATTTGTACTCCAGTGTTCACCACAGCATTATTCACAGCAGCCAAAATATAGAAACAATTCAAATGACTACTGATGGATGAATAGATAAACAAAATGTGGTACATAAGATGAAATGGTATTCAAACTTAAAAAGGAATGGAGCTTTCACACACTACAACATGGAGATACATTGAAACATTAGACCAAATTAAAGAGACCAGACACTAACGTACAAAAACAGTATGTATGATTCCACCTGCATAATGTACCTACAACAGTCAAATTCACAGAAGCAGAAAGTAGAATGTTTAATGGGTGCAGTTTCAGTTTGGGGAGAATGATCCAAGGATGGATGACAGTGATGTTTACACAACACTGAACCATACACTTAAAATGGTAAATTTTCTCTGATATTTTACCAAAGCAAGCAAACAAATGAGCAAACCATCAGTGGCCTAATGGATGAAATAAAGATTTAAAATCTCATAGAATTTCTCAGAAGCAAAGGACTTACAATAGTAAGGGGGAAAAAGCAAGACTGTTCAGATTCGAACATTTATCAATAAGGAAGAGGTATCATTACTGAAAGACAGTATTTCATGGGTTTGGCTCGAAACATCAGGATCGTCAATTTAAATACAGGAGGCTCCATTCTAATGCACACTGTCATGCTGCTGAAGAAAAAAGAAATCAACAAGAGCTTATTTTTTTCTCTCCTATTTTAGTTGCATGCAATTTTCAGAGCTTTTACAGATTCTCACGAGAAATAGTTTTTGAATTTATAGATTTACATCTCTACTCTTGCATGTTCTTTTAAGAAAACAGTCAAGATGTTGCTGAGAGGTGAAAAATGACAGATCCCAATAGGAGAGGTTTTTTTTTTTCTTTTTTTTTCAGGGAAAGGGACTTGGTTTTAATTGAAGGATAAGTTGTGTGTGTGACCCAGAACACAGCTGGAAATCTATGGGTGCCAGTAATCTGAACTACTGATACCTGGATAGGTTCCTGCTGTCCTAGTTAGCTAACCCAAGAACACAGAGGAGACTTAATTAAATAGAAGGAAGTGAAATCGCTCAGTCGTTTCCGACTCTTTGTGACCCGGTGGACTGTAGCCTACCAGTCTCCTCCATCCATGGGATTCTCCAGGCAAGAATACTGGAGTGGGTTGCCATTTCCTTCTCCAGGGGATTTTCCTGACCAGGAATCGAACCCACCCGCATTGCAGGCAGACGCTTTACCCTCTGAGCCACTAGGGAAACCCTAATTAAATAGAATAGAATGCTTTGTATAATGTATGTTGTAAAATTAGGTCTTAACAAACATTTGCAATGGTTTCTACTCCTGCAGAAATGTAAAGCAAACTGTAGAAAGGTCAGTCTATTAGCACAAATAGCTTTTCTCGGTAACGCAGTGTTGAATTTGGAAGGCAAAAAAAAGTTCTGCCTGAAATGAGGGCAGACACAGGCTCTTCCTGAGGAGAAGCCTGGGAACTCCGCTCCACAGGACCAAGACACCAGTGTTCTACAGTTCAGTCCAAGGCTGTTTTCTTCCCACTTCCAATACTGCTGTAGCTACTTTGGGGAAAATGAACCATGGAAGAGGAAAATTCAATTTTTTCCTTTTAAAATTTTAATTACAGGTATATTTTATGTGGGTGTGTTTGTTTTGCTCTTTATTTTCCCCCTAGTATTCCTAGCTATTTTTAAACTAAATTTTGTGTTGGGTAGGAAAGACATAAAAAATCTTTTGCAATATATATAGTACCCTGTGCCCTGTGGGGTGAAAGAGAGACCCTGAAGTCACATAGATTCTTTATTAAAATTTTTCCCAAAGAAGAGTTTTGTTTTCAAAAGCAATACTGAGAACTGAAAACCCTCAAATCCTGAGGGGAAAATACTACCATTTTAAGAGTACTCTTTATTTTCTGGGAATAAATTCATAACATAAACCAATACCTATCGTTTAGAATAAAAGTGAAAGTGTGTGGGAAGAGTGTTAGTTGCTCAGTCATGTCCAGTTCTTTGCAACTCCATGGACTGTAGCCCACGAAGCTCTTTGGCCCATGGGATTTCCCGGGCAAGAATACTGGAATGGACAGCCATTCCCTTCTCCAGGGTCTCTTTGTCTGAAAGACAAAGATAGTTAACATTGTTGTGCAAGTTTTCCACTCTAAAGCTGAGTGGAGTTTTTCTGGTCCCCACTTTTTATATTGACATCAGTTAGTTGTTCTCTGCATTGACCAAAGTTCATGAATTTGTAATAATACCAACCAGTGAGCTCTTGAACTATTTAAAGACATTATATAAGCATCTTATACTTTTAATTGGAAGATTGTGGGCCAATCTGTAACTAAGAAATGAGAATAAAGAAGCCAATTCATTTATTTGCAATGGTAGTAGAGAAACCCATTGCCTTATATGGTAAATGGAGAGCCTTCCATATTTGACTTCCATCTGCAGATTCTAAGGGACCCTAAGTATGGCATCACCAACTCCATGGACATGAGTTTGAGCAAACTCCAGGAGATAGTGAAGGACAGGGAAACCTGGCATGCTGCAGTCCACGGGGTTGCAGAGTCAAGCATGACTTAGCGACTGATCCACAACAAAGTAAAGAGGGAAACTTGGTTATAGAAATTTTCTTGAAGCAGGTTGGAAATTTCTGGCAACATCTAAACTATTCATTTTCATAAGACTAATTAGTACTATTGAGGTAACTGGGAAGCATAGGATCTATACTTTATCTTACGTTATCTATCATGAAGACATAGATTTTTCTTTAGACTGATAGCATTTCCACATAAGCACATATGAAATTAACTTTGCTTCTAATTGCAGTCTCTCTATTCCCTTAAATCTTGCTATTTAAGCAGTTACCAAGTTGCATGGTATCTCTACAACTACAGATTTGTAGTAAATCTATAAAACATGCAGGTTAATGTTTATATAGAAGTAACATGTTAACACACAAAACCCAACCTCTAAAAAAACAGTAAGGCATGTTTATTTACCCTTTTCTCAGTAAGGCCTATGGCAGAGCCTTAGCATAAACACAGAAAACCTAGAACTTTTTTTCAGAAAAAGGATTATTTTACCATTTCAAATGTTGAAAAGCACAAAATCAGAGCTATCGCATTTCTTTGCTTTTGCTTTTCTAGTTATAAAATGTTTTCAAAATGCCAAATTTAGGCTCTTGTTTTTTTTTTGCATAGTACATGGGCTAAATTCAGCCATCATGGGGCTTCTGTGCTTGAGTGTTAATTTTACAGTAGTGATAACAACAGCTGGAGCTTCTGGAAATGCCTTCAACATCAGTTCCTTCTTTCTTGCTTCTGTTCGCATTTTAATTCTGTCTTTAATGACTCCAGGTCTGACAGTGGCAGAGTCAGGGCACATTGCTAACTCCACCCAACGGAGCAGGTTAAGACTGTAAACCTCAGGACACATACTGCTTTCAGACTTTTTGTTTGACCATCTAAACATCTTTTGTTTAGATGTTTCTCTGTTGTAATTACAGATGAGCCTGCACTCTAGGTTCCTTTATGCTCAGGGGAAATATGTGCGTTTGAGAGGTATTATCACTCTGGGTTTACATTCACTCCTATCAAGGCTTTATTTTTCCCCAGATTTCAGTCAATTCAGCTCTTTACTAGAGAAATTATTAGTTTGATGAAGTCAAATGGAAAGGATGATCCCTGGGCTCCACACTTTCCATTTACTAAAGAGCAAGCAAACAGGAAAGATTGGAGGCAGGCAGAGGATGAGATGGTTGGATGGCATCACTGACTCGATGGACCTGAGTTTGAGCAAGCTCCAGGAGATGGTGAAGGACAGAGAAGCCTGGTGTGCTGCAGTCTGTGGGGTTGCAAAGAGTCAGACACGACTGAACGACTGAACAACAACAACAGAGCAAACAAGAAATCCAGAGTAGTTCCCTAATATGACTTGCTTCTTGGTTAAAGTTGATGCTATATTAATATGGGATCTAACTGTTCAGCTAAGTAGGAGATCAAGCAGTTATATGTGCTCAGTCACTCAGTCATGTTGGACTCTTTGCAACCCTATGGACTGTAGCCCACCAGGCTCTTCTTGTCCATGCAATTTTTCAGGCAAGGACACTGGAGTGCACTGCCATTTTCCTCCTCCAGGGGATCTTCCCAACCCAGGGATTGAATCAGTGTCTCTTGCATCTCCTGTATTGGTGGGCAGCGTCTTCCCACTACCACCACCTGGGAAACCCAAGCAGTTCCATATAGATTATTATAAATTTCTCTCTTAGCAGTGCATTATTTTATCACATGTACATGAAAAGTAATCTTTTTATTGGGCTATTTTATATTCCGTTCGGCTGTTAAAATTATTTTTTCTTGCACTTCCCTTGCTTCCTCCCTTCTTTCTTCTTTCTTTCTTTCTCTTTCATCTCAATTTCAAACACTCTTGCTTTGGGAGTATATTGATTTCCAGAATTAGTGGAGGGATGTTTTCTGCATATTAAGAACACCATTAGGTCAACATTATCTAGCATTAGAAGTCAAGTTCAAATATACCAGTTCATAAAAGCCTTAGCTCAATCAAATAAACAAGCAGAAAGTTTTCTAAATATATTAAACAGGATATATATTTGACAATATAATAAATTTCTAATAAATGTTTTCTATTATTATTATTTATGAGCTGAGTTACCTAGTCCTTGACTCCAAATATTACTCAGCTTCAATTTTTTCCAAAATTTGGAAATTACATTGTTATCCATAGGATTGTGTTAAATCTTTTTCTTCAGATATTATCTATAAGTAAATAAGCATTGATCTATCCTTAAGCAAAATAAAAACAGGCTACAAGTATGGAGTTGAGAAGTATTATGATTTCGATTTTACAGACTAGATAGACAGAGGCACCACTTGGGAGGGGCTCAGGTCTGATGCTACCTAGACCAGGGAACTGCCTCCCGTACTCTCTACTCCGGTACTTCCAGGGGTTCATACCTATTAAATAGGTATATTTGCAGAACAAAGCTAGAACTGAAAATGTGTTTTTTTTTTCTTTTCTGATATATTCATTAGACAATACTGTCCACCATCTACTGTCACCTTATTTCATTAAAGCAAGTATATTTATCTCCAGAAACATAGGAAAGGAATGGTTTCCAAATAAATGGCAGTCCTTAAGTTAAATAAATCCAGAGCTATGAAAAACGGACTTCCTTGCTCTTACTCTCCTCACTTTCTTGGGGATGGTACTGCTGCTCTGTTCTCAGCTGTGAGATCTGATATGATTTTGGAAAGAACATAGAATTTTTGACACCATACTGTCCTGAGGTTAAATCTTTGTTTTCCTATTCAATAGCTAAATGGCCGTGTGAAACCAGCTTAACTCTTCCAAATGTCTGCTTCTTTGCTTCCAGAAAAGGAGAGACTAAACCTAGCTCTCAGTTAAGTTGTCCTGAATAAAATAGAGAGAATATTGAAAGTATCTAGAACTTTGGCATGAACAAATAAAACCTAGGAAACTTCACAGTTTTGCTTGCATTTTCAAAGAGGATCACACAGAGTGTGGACACTGCAAATAACTTGAATACATCTTCAGAGGAACATATGTGTAAGGTATGGTACACACAGCTATGGAAAATTATGTAGTTATTAAAAGGAATGAATTAGAGAGTTGTCTTTTTACCCATTGACTGACTTTTCAGGTGAAAACACAGATTGCAAAGTAATATGTACAGTATAATACAATCCCATTGTGTAAAAATCATTAAGACAAGCCATATGCATGCATTCATGTTTGGAATATTTATGAGAACTGGGAAAATTAGAGAAAGATGTACTTCATCAACATCATATACTCACTTAAGTGGCGACTTGTCAGCAAGCTATTTATTTCCTGCTGGCACTACTCAAAACAGTTCACCTGCCTTACACCTACACCTGTCTTAGTTCCTTCTATCCCCTTTCCTGTTCTGTTTTTTTTTCATTGCTCTTATCGTCTCTGATATAATATTTCTTTACTTATTTAGTTTTAAATTGTTTGTCTTCCTCCACTAGAATGGAAGCTCCAGGAAGGCAGGTATTTTTGTCTCTTTAGTTGGCACACCAAAAGCACACCTTTGTCATAATAGGGTCTGACAAAAAGTGGATAGTCAACATGTATTTGTTGAATCAATACAACAAAACCATTGTGGGTGCTGATTTTAGAAGAAGAGGGTGGTGGTGGGGTGATACGAATACAGTTGACTTTGTTTTATAGAGCTGGCTGTGTTTGCATTGTGTGAAAATGTACAAAGTGCTTCTGAACCCTGAAAGAATGACATAATAATTTATTAAAGAGCAGAACATGTAGTATACTTCCTGGCATTACTCGATGCTTGGTGAATGACTTCCTTTCCTCCCACACAAACTCCTCCTCATCCCTGGTTCTGCAACACACAGGCTTTTTGCCTCTGTGCCCAGGAAAGGATTGCCTATGTCTTTTAAAATTTAGTGTGAATTCATAATAACCTGTTTGGTCTTCCCAGGTGGCGCTAGCGGTAAAGAATCCGCTTGCCAGTGCAGGAGAGGTGGGTTTGATCCCTGGGTTGGGAAGATCCCCTGGAGAAGGGCATGGCAACCCACTCCAGTATACTTGCCTGGAGAGTCCCATGGACAGAGAGGCCTGGCGGGCTATGATCCATGGGGTCACAAAGAGTCAGACACGACTGATGTGACTTAGCACACACGCATAATAACCTGTGTAACTACTTGAAGGTGGTTTGCATTTAACTGTAGAACAGATTTGTTTTCTTCCAATGACACAATGAATCTCTGGGTCAGGCTGGGATTATATTTGGCTTCCAGGGTAGCAAAGCAATGAGAGAGAAAACTAGGGAGGCAATGAAGAGGTTGAGGAGGAGGAAAGGGTGGCTGTAGGCTGGAGATCGCAGATGCTGAAGGCTGGACCTTTAACAACCACTGAGGTTGGCTTGTTACTAGGGGCAAGAAGATTGGTGTGGAAAAATGAGAGGGAATAGTGGATTTCTTGTACCTGTTTATGAGACTTCCTGGTTATCACAGAATCCATTGTGAGAACATGTATTTTACTGTCCTCGAGTTACATACAGATGAGGGAATTGAGACCTTGGGAGCTCGTCATCCTAGCTCTTGCACAGACATTTCAAACACTGGCTATACTTGTGGAAAGTGCCACTCACTATTCCTTCTTTGGAGGGGAAGAGGTGTGCAGTTTTCAGAGCCTGGTCTAATGTTCATACAGTTCTTAATGATTCTGAACCTACCAAGGAAATGTAGGTGGTACGGGAAACACCCTTTACTGATGAAAGAACTGAAATGTTATTGCAGGTCTAGAGGGTTAATCCTGCTAGGCTGAGCTGAGTGATCCTGTGAGATGTCACAGGACATCAACTCTGAGTCCAGGCTTGTGGACTTGAACCTGAGTTAAGTGATCACTAGGGAAGCGTAACACAAAAGGGACTTTCACAGGTCTCTGCTTCCTTATCCACTTGAAAAGGTTGTCTCACTAGTGAATCCCCTGACAACTGGTATTTCGTACCAACCTAAACGTTTGGAGCTTTTGTGCTTTATTTAAATCTGCTTGTGTTTCTCTGTGGGCCCTGTGAATGCCAGCCTGGAAAGAACAGGTAGCTTAAAAATGATATTCTCTACATCTCCGCCACCAGGCTGAAAAGGAAGAGAATGTCAAGATCTGCTGTAAAGGGTAATAAATTTGATCAGCAGAAAACGCTCGTGGGTGAGAACATAGGGACAGGAAGCAGCAGTCTACTGTGGCTGGTGAGGCAAAACTGAATGTCAGCGCTTAATTGCCAAGCAGGAGGCCATTATCCACTGGCAGCAATTCCCTTGGTGACTTTGTTTGTTTTATAACAAATTATTAAAGCAGTAGGAGAGCAGTGCACGGCAGTAGCAAGGCCCTGCCTCTGACAGGGGCTCTCTCTACACCCCGCTCCCTCCCTGGACACCGCACCTTCAGGATGCCTGCCTGCCTTTGTGGCGTGGGGAGTCTGCAGTGAGATGCAGACCACGGAAGGGGCTTATGCCTGGTGTGGGGCACCTCGAGGCTTCTCATCTTATATACCTGGATGTGTGGGGATGGGGTTTGGATGGACAGGTCTTATTCCTTTGCCACTAGCTAGCTGTGAGATCTTGAGCAGATTAAGCTGACTGAGCTCTTGGGCAGCCATGAGAAGGAATCTTGCAGACTCCCTACCTTGCGGAGAATAACTAACGCAGGGTCCCAGCACCTAAAAGCCATCACAAGGCAGACACAACCCCAGGAGAAAAGGGACACCTTGGTGACCTTGGTTCATGGAGCTCCCTGGTTGACCATCCTGAAGACACTGGGGAACCTTTCTTCGACTCCACAGCGCTCTGGGGTGCTTTCTTCGTCTCTCCTTCACCCAGGACAGAATCGGCTCACAGTTCCTTGGCTCTCTCAGCTTCCCATCTCTTTCCCTCTTTCCTCTCATTCAGACATTTTCCCTGATAAGATTCTCGTGGTTTTAATCCTAAATAGGCATCTGTTTCTTGGCAGCTCCCGCCCAACACAGCCTCATTTTCCTCATTTATAAGACAAGAGTTATTCCTTTGTGCCCTCTTTGAAGAGGTGTTATAAAGATTAAATGAGACAGTAAATGAGAAACACTGAAAACAATGCCTGGCATTAGCAGGTGATCATGTAAATAGTAGCTGTTCTATTGAGCCACAGCCCAGAAGTTGATGGGAGCCTCTGTTACTACCTCATGGGCTCTGACATATTGAGAAATCAAACATACATGTGACTCATTTCTAGTATTCTGGAAAATAATGTTTTTTTTTTTTCTGGGATGATATAGAAATATTCAAGGAAGATTAAAATTCTTTTTGTGAAGTATGGAAGAGGGGATTAGTCCTCTGGCTCTTTGAATTCCAGGGGAACACATCACATCACCTCTCCCAGCAATACCTAAATTTAAGCCATACTTCTACTTGTGTTCCCTGTTAAAGGAATCAGTAAGCCAGTGGAGGAAATTGAAAAAGGAAGGACTTCATGGACTGAGTGTGTGCTAGTGTAGACCACCATCCAAATGCTCATCCTATTAATAAACAAAGCAGAACAGTCTCAGCCTAGCAGAGGGGGTGGGAATCTTGTTTTTAATCAGATTTGTTCCAGACACCTGGGAGTCATAGAAATCTATAATTAAGGAAAAGTAATCAAACTTAGAGTGAGTTATCTCTGAAGCACAAATATATAGTGATCATGTATGGATGTGAGAGTTGGACTATAAAGAAAGCTGAGTGCAGAAGAATTTATGCTTTTGAACTGTGGTGTTGGAGAAGACTCTTGAGAGTCCCTTGGTCTGCAAGGAGATCCAACCAGTCCATCCTAAAGGAGATCAGTCCTGGGTGTTCATTGGAAGGACTGATGTGGAAGCTGAAACTCCAATACTTTGGCCACCTGATGTGGAGAGCTGACTCATTTGAAAAGACCCTGATGCTGGGAAAGATTGAGGGCAGGAGGAGAAGGGGACGACAGAGGATGAGATGGTTGGATGGCATCACCGACTCAATGGACATAGGTTTGGGTGGACTCTGGGATTTGGTGATGGACAGGGAGGCCTGGCGTGCTGTGGTTCATGGGGTCGCAAAGAGTCAGACATGACTGAGCGACTGAACTGAACTGATATGTATATCAAAGGCTACATTTTTGCAGGCAAACAGGCATTTTGCAAAGGACAACTGGCAAAAACAGTCAGGTGATGGTGACCAGCAGTGCTAATATGACCATATCCAGGATCAGGAACATTTTCAAAGTCAACTCCTATCAGCAATTGTGAAAAAGAAATGGATTTATGAAAGGACAGTTAAGCTTTCAGTATAGTTATGCTTTTAAATCTAAGCGAAAGGCTAATCTTTGTATGGTCCTGCTTCAGTCTTTTGGCTTTTCTTTACTTCTACCTCGCTGCTTCACAGACATAATTTTCACCAGAAACAGGTTTTATTTGGTTGATCTCCCAGTCCAACTGTTTTTCAAATCTTTTTGGCTTTTGACCTTGGACCAATCACAGTGTCTGTTTATGCATGTGCCTGCCCAGCAGGATGTTAATAAAAATGCTTTCCATGCACAGGTGGGGAGCAGCCCTTTGCATAACTGTCCTAGAACCAGATGGTCGGGTGACTTAGCATTCAGTCTAAATGTGTCAGAAACTTTAAACCCAGTTATACATCCATTAGGAAAAGATTCACAGATGCTGGTTCTTCATATTCATTTTGATTCTAATTTGGCAGTTCCAAATGGAACCTAATTGCACTTTTTTTTTCCCCCAAAGGCAAGAGCTTTGAATTCTCAGGGTGGAAATGCAAGGACTCACAGGTGGCCTGGAAAATAATTTGGTCATCTCTTCCTTTCATGAATGAGCAAACCAAGGTGCAGGGACCATGGCTGGTGGGGCTTCAGAGCTGGTTGAATTCCTCAGGGCTTGTTCTGGCTGTCCTAGAATCTGGGCAGCTGGCTTGCAAAACATCAAGAGGAAATTTCCACTTGAGCCATACAGTGTGACCCACTCTGCCACAATTTGGAATGGGAGAATTCTAGAGCAGTCTGGGAACTTTTAGCTTCACCTGCCCAGTTCGCCCAGGTGGGAATAAAGTAAGGCTAATAAAGTGATGACTTTCTGGAGGGGTCTCACAGCTGGATTAATAAATATCTCTGAAGTGTTCCACAGACTCAGAAAGGAGAAGCCAAGAATAGAGTCCACTTGTCCCATGTATGGTGTTCATTACAGACCAGGCTGCCTTCTTACTGTGTCATATTTGGTGAAATTAATTTTGAAATAATTTTGATCAATATTTCATTTTACCAATATGTCATAATTTAGTAAGAACATTTAATTCCATCCATAGATACTTAATTTGATCAATAGTTAATTCTTAATTTTAAATATACTAATTTTTGAATTTTGATGGGAGCAGAATATTTTAATGTTACCCTCTCCCTTTCTATGTGCTCTTGCTTGTAGCAAAGATTTGTCATTAGTTTTTAAGCCTGAAAGAAGTCAGATCCTCCTATGAGGAAGACCTCTGTGCTGTCTGTTCACTGGGGAAAACATGTCCTTTGGTAAATTTTCACAAGAGTCATTCTCCCAGCTTTCAAGCTTTTAGGTACAGCTCTGCTTGTCCCATAGAGGTTGGATTAACTGGATTAGATTGACAATCCATATTGTGTCTCAGAGCACTTCTTCAGCTGTATCCTTGAAACCAGAGGACTCAGCAAGGCAATTCTGGTTGTTTCTTGAAGCTTTAAAAATATTTCATAATGTATGCCTGTGAGCATATGTATGTGTATTTATTTAACATTTATTGAGTACCCTGGGGGCTTCCCAGGTGGCACTAGTGAAAAAGAACCTGCCTGCCAACACAGGAGATGTGATTTCGATCCCTGGGTTGGGAAGATTCCCTGGAGGAGGGCATGGCAACCCACTCCAGTATTCTTGCCTGGAGAATTCCATGGACAGAGGAGCCTGAAGAGCTACTGCCTATAGGGTCGCAAAGAGTCAGACAAGATTGAATCAATTTACCATTCATGTACTCACTGAGTACCTTATACTGTACCAGACACTGAACTAAGTACTGTACATTGTTTGGTTCACCCTTAGGATAATGTGTTATTTTCACCATTTTAAGGATAAAGAAGCTGAGGCCTTTGAGAGATTGGGTGACTTATCTAAAGTTGCATGGATAATAAGTGGAAGATCTAGTCTTCTGTGTCCCAAGCCCACATTTTCAAGCTGAGTGCTCTGCTTTCTTTTTTGAAGGAGGCATAGTCTGTCTCATATTCAGGTCTGGAGTTCTCAGAGGGAGCTTTCCAATTCCTCAACCTTTAAAACTCACTTAATCTTCCACAAAGAAAGCAGGTACCCACCTTCTTCTGCCTACTGTGTCCAGAAAAGATAAGGATTCTGTTCTTGTCAGCACCAATTGCTTTAGTGTTTTTTTTTTATCTGTTCTCTAGGAGCAGAGGATATCTTTAACCAAAGCATTAATCTCACAGAAAACCTACCTCTGAACTGAGGGGAAATTTGATTTTTCCCTTTAGTCTAATCTCTCTTAAAAAATGATGGATGAGCCTGTGTGCTTATGAGCTATCCCTTCTCACATCTTGAATTTTCCTATGCAGAGAGGTAATCTTCTAAACTGAGGTTCCATTAGTTAAGAATCTCCTAAGAGCAAAATTCTCACAGAATTGGTATACTTCACTTTGTCTTGTGGATCTAAATATTTAGTGACTAGGGAAATAATTTACTAATAAATGAGGCTTTGACAGACAAAAGAAGAAATGGGCATGTAATGAAAATCATTTCAAAAATGATTCTGAGATTGCTTCAGCGGTTTCTGCTGTGTTATAGATTAGCACAGTTTTGTTTGGTAAGATTAAGTTACATTGTTTTTGTATTTACAAAATTGTAATAATATCCCTATTTTAAAGTAGTCCAACATGCTCTGTTATGAAAGATATGTACAGTTCAATAATAGAAATGTTCATTAAATATTAATATTAAAGTAATAGAGTAAAAAAAAGATATGACAATATTGATAAGTACCAAAAAAGTATTTAGTAAAACTCATCATTCCTCATAAATAATATTGAAAGGAGGAGGAGAAAGACCCTTAGCATACAAGCTCACAATTCATAAATTAATGTCAAATACAATTAATGGGGCTTTTCCGGTGGCTCAGAGGTGAAGAATCTGCCTGCAATGCAGGAGGCACAGGAGACATGGGTTTGATCCCTGGGTTGGGAAGATCCCCTGGAGGAGTACATGACAACCCACTCTAGTATTCTTGCCTGGAGAATCCCTTGGACAGAAGAGACTGTTGGGCTACAGTTCATAGCATCTCAAAGAGTCGCACACAACTGAAGTGACTTAGCACTCATGCACTATTAACAGTAAAACATGAAAAGAATTCCATTATAGTAAAACCAACACTAGATTGATCATTGTCAACGCTGCTTTTTAAGTTAGCCTGAACTTTTGGGTGGGGGAAAGCACACGTAATCATAGGCATACTGTGTGTTTGGTTTATAAGCTAGAGAAACAGCAGTTTTGGTGGTCTCGGTATGTTTTACAAATGCAGCAGTTCATGAAGGGCCTGTGGAGCATCATGAAATTGGGGGCATCATCACATTGGATGTTGGGATCAGCTCCTCACTACTCCCAGCCTTGAAAGGGCTCCTGACAGCTGTTAGGCATCAGTGTGGCTGTGCCTGGTGTAACTACCATTTTATTTTCCTGTAACAGACATTGAACTTCTATTTCAGCAACCCTGGTTTAACTTCTCAATAAAGATATTGATGCTACATCAGTGTCTTAGCCATTCCACCCCCCTCAGCACACCCACATACAATTTTAGCAATGAGATCTAAACAAGTTCCTCACACAGCCCAGCTGAGAGGTGACAGAGCACAGTGGTTAAGCATCCAAATTCCCTGGAGCCTCACAGTCTGGATCCAAACCTTGGCTTTGTCAGTTACTAGCCGGGTAACTCAGGGCTTATTGCTTAACCTCTCTGTGCTTCAAAGTCCTTGTCTGTAAAATGGGAATGACACTATTAATAGTACATAGTTTATAGTTTTGTTGTATTAAATGAATTAATGTAAGCAAAGTGCTAGGAAGAGTTAACATGCCTGCTAAAGTTTTCGTAAAATGTGATCTGTCCTGGTAATGCAGTGCATTTGTCTAAAATGTATAAACACATCTTCATACAAATTCTATGAACAACCAACCCTCACTGCCAACCATCCTGCCTGCACCAGGAGTCAGGTCAAGCCACTTCTCACCATGTTCCAGCCAAAGAGCAGGCTAACAGTTGTCCAGTCTAACTCCCTCATTTTGCAGATGAGGAAGCTGCAAGCTAGAGGTGAAGTAAGCTTGCCCAAGCTCACAGAGTTAATTGTAGCCAGTTCAGAGCTCATGTGTCTTTGGTTATATAAAGAACAATCTCAATGTTATTTTATTTCCACTCTTTTAATGAAGTTTATGCTCCTAAGACAACAATAATAATGAACAATAAAACTACTCAATCTTACAAGGGTATTTCCCTTAGGGGAGAGTTGAATGTGACATATTTTCTAATTTTAAATTACTTGAACTATGTAAGCAAACAAAATGATGACATGGCATGTTTGCATTTTCTTTACCACTTATTTCTTGAAGTTCTTGAAACTGCGAATGCAAAGTGGAATAGTTCTCTTACCCACATCTCCCTGAGTCTCATACAAGGTCAAACTCTAATATTTGATGAATGTTGAAGGGAAAGTAACTCTGTCACCTACAGTTCATGACATAAAGTTTAAATTCAGTGATACAAATCTTGGAACAGAAAAATAAGCCCAGATTCCTTAGTAATAATCCTTCCCAGCCATTAATTCCCAAGAGACACTGTATCATTCCCACATCATACTCAATTTGCTCCCATAATTGTCAGTTTTGTTTTCACATTTATTCTTCATTTCTAAAATTAAGATGCTAACTTCCAGCACAGGTTTCTTTTTAAATGCCTTATTTAAAAAGGGCTAGCTTCTAACTGATATGTGAATTGATCTTAAATAGAAGTTGTTTAAATGTCCATGCATGCATGCTAAGTTGCTTCAGTCATGTCTGACCGTTTGTGACTCCATGAACAGTAGCGCTCCAGGTTCCTCTGTCCATGGGATTCTCCAGGCAAGGATACTGGAGTGGGTTGCCATTTCCTTCTTTAGGGTGTCTTATGTTGCCTGCATTGGCATGTGGATTCACTAGCACCACCTGGAAAACCATTTAATGTCCATAGCAATATTCAATTTAAAGGGACAGGCAAATATTGAAGGATGTGTGCATCCCTGGGATAAAGCCCACTTGGTCATGATGTATGATCTATTAAATATGTTGTTAGATTCTGTTTGCTAGAATTTTGTGGAGGATTTTTGCATATTTGCTCCTCAGTGATATTGGCCTGCAGTTTTCTCTTTTTTGGTGGCATCTTTGTCTGGTTTTGGTATTAGGGTGATGGTGGCCTCATAGAATGAGTTTGGCAGTTTACCTTCCTCTGCAGTTTTCTGAAAGAGTTTGAGTAGAATAGGTGTTAGCTCTTCTCTAAACTTTTGGTAGAATTCAGCTGTGAAGCCATCTGGTCCTGGGCTTTTGTTTGTTGGAAGATTTTTGGTTATAGTCTCGATTTCCATGCTTGTGATGGGTCTGTTAAGATTTTCTATTTCTTCCTGGTTCAGTTTTGGAACGTTATATTTGCAAACCAATCAATGTGATACACCATGCCAACAAATTGAAAGATAAAAACCATATGATTATCTCAATAGATGCGGAGAAAGCCTTTGACAAAATTCAACATCCTATTATGATAAAAACCCTCCATAAAGCAGGCGTAGAAGGAACATTCCTTAACATAATAAAAGCCACATATGATAAACCCACAGCAAACATTATCCTCAATGGTGAAAAATTGAAAGCATTTCCCCTAAAGTCAGGAACAAGACAAGGGTGCCCACTCTCACCACTACTATTCAACATAGTTTTGGAAATTTTAGCCACAGCAATCAGAGAAGAAAAAGAAATAAAAGGAATCCAGATTGGAAAAGGAGAAGTAAAACTCTCACTGTTTGCAGATGACATGATCCTCTACATAGAAAACCCTAAAGACACCACCAGAAAATTACTAGAGCTAATCAATGAATATAGTAAAGTTTCAGGATATAAAATTAACACACAGAAATTCCATGCATTCCTATACACTAACAATGAGAAAACAGAGAAATTAAGGAAACAATTCCATTCACCATTGCAATGAAAAGAATAAAATACTTCGGAATAAATCTACCTAAAGAAACCAAAGACCTATATATAGAGAACTATAAAACACTGATGAAAGAAATCAAAGATGGCACAAATAGATGAAGAAATATACCATGTTCATGGATCAGAAGAATCAATATAGTGAAAATGAGTATACCACCCAAAGCAATCTATAGATTCAATGCAATCCCTATAAAGCTACCAATGGTATTTTTCAGAGAGCTAGAACAAGTAATTTCACAATTTGTATGGAAATACAAAAAACCTCAAATAGCCAAAGCGATCTTGAGAAAGAAGAATGGAACTGGAGGAATCAACCTGCCTGACTTCAGACTATACTACAAATCTACAGTCATTAAGACAGTACAGTACTGACACAAAGACAAAAATATAGATCAGTGGAACAAAATAGAAAGCCCAGAGATAAATCCACGCACCTATGGACACCTTATCTTTGACAAAGGAGGCAAGAACATACAGTGGAGAAAAGACAATCTCTTTAACAAGTGGTGCTGGGAAAACTGGTCAACCACTTGTAAAAGAATGGAACTAGAATATTTTCTAACACCATACACAAAAATAAACTCAAACTGGATTAAAGATCTAAATGTAAGCCTAGAAACTATAAAACTCCTGGAGGAAAACATAGGCAAAACACTCTCTGACATAAATCACAGCAGGATCCTCTATGACCCACCTCCCAGAGTAATGGAAATAAAAGCATGAATAAACAAATGGGACCTAATTAAACTTAAAAGCTTTTGCACAACAAAGGGAACTATAAGCAAGGTTAAAAGACAGCCTTCAGAATGGGAGAAAATAATAGCAAATGAAGCAACTGACAAAGAATTAATCTCAAAAATATATAAGCAGCTCATACAACTCAATACCAGAAAAATATACGACCCAATAAAAAAATGGGCCAAAGAACTAAACAGACATTCCCCCAAAGAAGACATACAGATGGCTAACAAACACATGAAAAGAGCTCAACATCATTCATTATCAGAGAAAGGCAAATCAAAAACACAATGAGGTACCATCTCACACCAGTCAGAATGACTGCTATTAAAGTCTACAAACAATAAATGCTGGAAAGGGTGCAGAGAAAAGGGAACCCTCTTACACTGTTGGTGGAAATGCAAACTAGTACAATCACTATGGAAACAGTGTGGAGATTCCTTAAAAAACTGGAAATAGAACTGCCATACGACCCAGCAATCCCACTGGTGGGCATACACACCAAGAAAACCAGGATTGAAAGAGACACATGTACCCCAATGTTCATCGCAGCATTGTTTACAATAGCTAGGACATAGAAGCAACCCAGATATCCATTGGCAGATGAATGGATAAAAAAGCTGTACATATACACAATGGAATATTACTCAGCTATTAAAAAGAACCCACTTGAATCAGTTCTAATGAGGTGGATGAAACCAGAGCCTATTATACAGAGTGAAGTAAGTCAGAAAGAAAAACATCAATACAGTATATTAGTGTATAATATGGAATTTAGAAAGATGGTAACAATGACCCTATGTGCAAGAAAGCAAAAGAGATACAGATATAATGAACAGACTTTTGGACTCTGGGGGAGAAGGCAAGGGTGGGATGATTTGAGAGAATAGCATTGAAACATGTATATTACCATATATGAAATAGATTACCAGTCCAAGTTTGATGCATGAAACACTCAAAGCTGGTGCACTGGGACAACCCTGAGGGATGAGATGGGGAGGAAGGTGGAAAGGGGGTTCAGAATGAGGGACACATGTACACCCATGGCTGATTCATGTCAATGTATGGCAAAAACCACTACAATATTGTAAAGCAATTAGCCTCCAATTAAAATAAATTAATTTAAAAAGCAACAACAACAACAAAGGGACAGGCAATACTAGCTCTCTGGGAGTGGTCCATCATTTATTATTTGTTAATTATAAAGCTGGCTAAAGTAGAAAATTGGAAGCCAGATCTTAAAGATTATCAATTGCAATTATTTCAGATTGAAATCACTAAACACATTAGCCTGATCTCCTGATTCCCTAGAGTAAACAATTTTAAAACTATCACCACAACCCAATGTCAGCCTTGTCAGAAAGAACCTTTGACTTAGTCACTGATGCCTGAAATCTATAATTAAAGAGTCATTCTCTAGGTCGGTGGTTAATTTTTACAGTCACCTGAGTTCCTTGACTCCACCTGAGACCCGCTGAGTCAGAATCTGCAGGATCAGGAATTTAGGGCATTTAGGCATCAGGATTTAGGGCATTTCTCACAAGGATTCCAGATGTTTCTGAGAGTTTTTCTACACTTGAGAAGCTCTGCTCTAAGAATTATATTCTCTTATGAAGGAGCACATCTATCCTCTGGCAAATTCAAGATGTTGCAGCCCTGTAGTTAGCTGTTTACATCTGAACTTATGTGATTTTTACATTAGAATTCTGAAGCAAGAGATGTAATGTTACTGAGGAAGAAAGAAGAAAGTACTAACAGGGAAGGCAGACTTCCATAATAGTGCCAAACAATTGGCTTTGTACCCACTGGTTTAAAAAAAAATATATTGAAGTATAGTCAACTTACAAAGTGATATTAGTTTAAGGTGTATGACATAGTCACTAGTTTTATGTATTACATATCATACAAACTATTGTAAAATATGGACTGTATTCCCTGTGCTATATATCATGTCCCTGTAACTTATTTGTTTTATAATTGGTCATTTGTATCTCTTAATCCCCTTCACCTATTTCACCACTCCCCCCACCCACTTCCCTCTGGCAACCCACTAGTTTGTTCTTATATCTGTGAGTCTGTTTTCTGTTTTGCTATATTTTTTCATTTGTTCTGTTTTTTAGATTCCACATATAATTGAAAGCATACAGTATTTATCCTTGTATGACTTATTTCACTAAGAATAATAACATTCCCATCCATCCATGTTGTCACAAATATCATGGCTGAGTAATAGTCCACTGTATATATACAATTTAAAAAGAACCAATCAGAACTGAAGAATACAATAACTGAAGTGTAAAGTACACTAGAAGGAACTTTGAATGCCAGAATGCCAGTGAAGTAAGTCAGAAAGAAAAACACCAATACAGTATACTAACACATATATACGGAATTTAGAAAGATGGTAACGATGACCCTATATGCGAGACAGCAAAAGAGACACAGATATAAAGAACAGTCTTTTGGACCCTGTGGGAGAAGGCGAGGGTGGGATGATTTGAGAGAATAGCATTGAAACTTGTATATTATCATATATGAAACAGATCACCACTCCAGGTTCGATGCATGAGACAGGGTGCTCAGGGCTGGTGCACTGGGATGACCCTGAGGGATGGTATGGGGAGGGAGGTGGGAGGGTGGTTCCGGATGGGGAACACATGTACACCCATGGCTGATTCATGTCAATGTATGGCAAAAACCACTACAATATTGTGAAGTAATTAGCCTCCAATTAAATAAATAAAGTGCTCAAAGAAAGAAAACCTACAACCAAGGACATTCTACCTGGTGGAGTTATCATTCAGGACTGAAAGAGACAAAGAGTTTTCCACACAAGCAAAAATAAGAGTTAGAGTTCATCATCACTAAAGTGGCTTTATAGGAAATGTTAAAGGCTTTTTTTTAATGAAAAAGAAAAGGCCAAAATAAGAAATCATAAAATAAATGAAGAAAAATATCTCACTGTATCCAGTCTTGATGGTGGGGGTGGGCAAGAGGAAACTAAACTCTGCTCTGTAAATATGCTCTTTTTTTCTGAGCTTTGTGATAATTTTCTGGAGTAAAAGTGACTGGATTGCTTAGAATGTATATCTTTATTAGTACTTATAGCAAAATAGATGTTTCTTTTTGGAAAAGGACAAACAATTAAAAAATCATTATGTATGTTTTAAGTGCACTGAAGATGTGAGAACCTGACTGCTTAAGTATATTACATTCTAAAAGTTATTTCTTCCTAGATTATAAAGTATACTACAGAATAGTTTCTAGGGCATCCTACCTAGTATATAATTTTCTAAATTTGCAAGCTTGATATATTAAAATCTAAAGCATATATTTCCCATTAGTGATTATGGCAGCCTAGGGTCTTGACTCCCTTTAGACTAGGTTTAAGGTGTGAACCTCTAATACTGAACCTGTAATTAGTGAACCTCTCAATACTGAAACAAGAGAATAGAGATCATACTAGATAATCCAGCATAGCCTTCTCCAGTAACAAATAGATGGGTAGATAATCAAACATACATTAAGTATCTGTGTCCACTGTAAGAGTATCTCATTATATTTGGACTTTTTATAATATTATAAAACCAGAATTACTTGTACATGATATGTGAGAGTTTCATTTTGGAATGACTTATTGTGTTGTATTTTTTTAAAAATTATGTTGCAAGCATGAGTTTATTTAATTTCAGATAGTTGTATCCAAAAATTTTAACAGATCATAAAATGATGAATGCAGTTGTAGGCTTTATCATCTCAGATAACTTTTCTTTAAATGATAAAGAATGGGAAAATGTTTCTTCAATTTTTAATTCTCTCCCTACTTTATAGCTTGTATTAACTTTCCTTTGAATCATACAAAATATTAAATAATAAACTACAGAGCTGAATTGTAAATCAAAACCATTGAAATGACCTGAGACAATATAATAAAGAATAAATAGGTAAGTGGATGAATACATGGATGGATGGATTTTAAACAGAAGAAAAACACAACATCTTTCATATTTCATAAATATCACTTTACTGATTATACAAAAAATGGACTCAAAAAGAAGTTAGAATATCAATAAAAGAATCATTTGGTAAAGAATGAACAGTGTCTCCCTAAAACTGATGGTACGAGAAGAATTTTGAACAAGAGGACCCACTAGTGGCCTCACTGATAGGTAACCTTAGTCTGTACTCTAGAGATGTAAGGACCAGTGTTTATATTTTACAGCAACTATCAGGTTCTCATAGTGAATTAGTGGTGTGTAAAGGATTTTAATACAGGTTTCTCTGACTCTAAAATCATAGCACTATTTTGATGTGCTTTTGTGTGTTTTCACATTTCTTATACATTGTATGGCATTCTAATTAAACCCTGGGAATTGGTGAAGCCGTTAGTGTTAGTAATGTATACCTTACTATAGGAGCTTCCCAGGTGGCACTAGTGATAAAGAACTTACCTACCAATACAGGAGACATAAGAGACACAGGTTCAATCCCTGGGCTGGGGCGATCCCCTGGAGGAGGGCATGGCAACCCATTCCAGTATTCTTGCCTGAAGAATCCCATGAACAGAGGACCCTGGTGGATTATAGTCCATGGGGTTGCAAAGAGTCAGACACAACTGAAGTGACTTAGCACACACACCTTACTACATGAACCCACTGCAAATAAGAAGAATGATGTGACTACCTAACATAAAATTTTACTGAAAATAGTATGATTCTTTAATGTAAACAATGAAAATTGTATCAAACACTAATAGTCTGAGCTTGGCAGTTAATTCTGTTAATCACAGTGAATGTTAAGTAAAAATATGTCTGAGTGTCTACTGTAAAATAAATAAAATATGTGGAGAGATTTTCTCTGGGATCAAAAGTGAAAGGCTATCATCAGATATGAATTTTTCAATGTTCAAGTTACTTAAGAAAAATAATATCCCTGTTCTGAAGGAGTAGCTGAGGAACATTTATTGCACCAGTGATTTCTTTGCTCTATAAAATTATGTGAGTACATGCCCTTTATTGAGCAGATTTATATTATGGTAATATCATTATTTTTGTCATGAATATAATTATTCAAAGCTAGTCTTTCAGTCATGACTAATTTTGTACTATGGTGACTCATATGTCTCACCATTAAATAAGGAAATGTGTACTTTCAGATTCAAGATAACTAAAGCTAAAGATTCACATAGTTAAACTTTAGTTTCATTTCTGTTTACTTAGATATGTTAGGTTAAATATTATAAATGTAAAATATGAACTGTTTTGGCATTATTCAAAAAGATAAAGTGACAATTGACAATGCCAGAGGTCTCTCTGCAATGTTAGTTCTCAGGTTTACTTTCTCCAATGTAGAGTCTCATCTTGGTGGATAAATTGCCAGCATCGTCACACAGACTCAGTCACACAGACTGGCCTTGAATGATCCACACAGACTGGATCATACATTTTGTAACTCTAACAAAAAATGAGCCCTTTGTACTGATCTGCCCTACCCTAAGAATCAAGGGTGTACCAGAGTGTTAAGTTGCTCAGTCATGTCCGACTCTGTAGGACCCCATGAACTATATAGCCCATCAGGCTCCTCTGCCCATGGAATTCTCCAGGCAAGAATACTGGAGTGGGTAGCCATTCCCTTCTCCAGGGGATCTTCCCAACCCAGGTCTCCTGCATTGTAGGCAGATTCTTTACTGTCTGAGCTACCAGGGAAACTCAGAAGTAATCCACTCCCCCCTCCATTCCCCGAAAAGAAAAGAGACACCGATTTCCACTCTGGTGCAAACTGCCTCAAATGGCAGGGGTTTCCCATGAATCTGTAAGAATGAAAAAATGTCAATTTCTCACAGCTTCTCTGAAGAGTTAGAATAAATTATACTGACTTCTATATGGGCTTCCCTTGTGGCCCAGGTGGTAAAGAATGCGCCTGCAATGTGGGAGACCTGGGTTTGATCCCTGGGCTGGGAAGATCTCCTGGAGAAGGGAAAGGCTACCCACTCCAGTATTCTGGCCTAGAGAAGTTCATGGACTGTATAGTTCTTGGGGTCACAAAGAGTCAGACACGACTGAGTGACTTTCACTTCACTTCACTTCATACCTAAAAAACAAGAGAGAATGGAGACAGATTATCAAGGGAACTGCACTAGTTAATGATGCCCAGTCATTTACTGGCATCTCGGCTACAGGCAAAGGATCTGCTGGGGTCCTCTCAGTTAGGCTTCAAAGTTCCAAGGGCTGTATACATTTGGTTGCTATGGAGCATCGGTGAGCAAACCAAAAACTAAACGGAAGAATCTTGAAGCATAGAAACTGACCAGCATTTCTTCCCTCTATTGAATGATACTATTTCATCATATGGACCTGGGTAAAATTCCAGTTCTGCCATTTGCTGGATATTTGTCCTATGACAAGTGTCTCAAATACTCATGTATAAAATAGAAGTAATAATAATGCCTGACTGTCTCATTAGGTCTGCTAGGTTCTGGCTGACATAAAACCTATACAAAAGAAATGCACAATTAATGATAGCTTCCATTTTAACACAGGGATAATATTTCAACAGAAAAGCAAGGCATTCTCATGCCCGAAGTTTGGTTTAAATTTCAGGAAAATTTTGAGATTCATGAAAGATGATGAAATTATAGTAAACATTTTGCAATATACTGTCTAATGAGTAAAAGTCACTTTGATAAAGTAGAGTTGTGAAATGACTCTCATAATGGAATTTTTTTTTTTTAAGAATGGATCTAGGTAGCTACCAAACTGACTTCTGCTGTCTACTGAGTAACTCTATCAGTAAAGTTAGGAGTATTAACTATTTGCTTAAATCTGTTTTAAATAATATTGACTCATTATTACTAATAATACTAGATACCTAGAATAGGGATAAGACTTTACATATGGAAATTATGAAATAGGTAAATAGCAATCTGACATCTGCAGGTGGCTCTCTGGTTACAGGTTAGAATTTTTCCCTGTTTTCCAAGACTCACTAATGGGACCCATTGTTTGATGCTTTAGTCATTTCTTCTCTATTTTAGAATCATTGCCTATGGACTGCTTAGTGATCCAGGGAAACTCTGCTCAGTCAAGAAATAGGAAAAACACTTGTGTAAGTGTGGTAAGAGCTCTTAGAGGTGCTGAAATTTTGTCCCAATACACTGATAGTGAAGTCCAAAGACTTATTCTAAATCACACAGAGAATTAGTACGCAGGTTTCTCGACCATTAGTCCAGGGATGCCTGCCACAGACACTCTGTTACTTCTTGTTTAGTGGGTCCAGAGTAAAGATTTTGAATATGGCCACCTTCACCCTCTGTGTAAGCTTGCATGGTCATCAATGAATTTAAGTGCTGAGAATTTGAGTCTGCAACAGACCTCGTCTCACATTGTGAGTTAGCTAGGCACCAGGCATCCTAATATGGAACTGGAGATCCGTTTTTACCTAAGCATTGTTACATACGAGTGCTCAGCACTTGATCATGCAGTAGGCTGATTAAGTCCCTACTGAAGGTATCAGCACAGTTATGGTCCAAGAAATGGAAAGAATTCATCTTCATTTTCTATATATTAAACTGTTCGTAATCAGAAAATCTAAAGGGTTTATTTTAATTGTTGGATGTAGACAAAATGTGTGTCATTCGAAAAAGGCAATGTATAATCTTGAATCATGTGTAAGGGAATCATAACCTTTACAGTAATTAGGTCCTAATAAAACCTAGTGATATTTCATGTCAACTACACTTTAAAAACTTTTTTCTCGGTAGGTCTGTGGACCAACCCCACACGTAGAACATTATCTACCTGAGAAAATCCATCCCAAGCCCCAATCAATCAATTTACAACTTTGTTAAGCTATTAAAAAGTTAATGACTCCCTCTAACCTATAGGATACTTTATCTTTTCAATTCAAATGACTTGAAATCACTCAAAGAAGCAAGATACAACTTGATTTTTCATTCCAAAGTAAATGAAGTTAGTTATATGAGAAAAATCTATTCAAATCCAATTGGCAAGAAATTATATTTCTTGTGTAAGATTGATTGTTACTGTACAAATGTATGTCTTTAGAATTTTATTGTTCTCATCCAAAGCCACAATTCTCTTTTCTAAATAGTGCCCTAAAAGTTCAATTTGAAAAAGAAGACTGAATTTAAATGGTTTTTTGTTTTGTTTTAAAAACTGTTCTCTGACATAATTGGAAATGTCTTGTGTTTCTGGAAATCCATGGTTAGGAATAAGTAGCTCATGTAAAGGAGAAGTAGAAACTCCTGTTTTCTTGTCAAATTCTTCCATTGGCCTGTGACACAGAATCACCCTTTCATTACAGGTGTCCTCAAACACTAAGACAAAGTCCACCAGGTCCTCTTGGCTCAGGAAAACTGCAGAGTTGATCAGGGGTGAGCCAGGGTGGGTGTGATGATGCTGAAAAACTAGCTACACATGCTCCTCCTACCTACGAAGAGAGAATTGCCAGTAACATTTCAAGTGCCAAAAATGATCTCATAAATTCCCAGAAATGCAGGAAAACGGCAGAATCTGGCAGTCAAATTTATGTGAAAACAGCTGTCATTAATTAACAGGACTGATTTTTAAGGTTTGGGCTTCATGCTCACTTTCTACAATTTTCTTGTAGCAAAGGGGCACACACAAACTGTTTCTCAATAACTGACTCTTAAATTGTTCTTTGAATAAAATATCTGAAATGATTTGATGACAGGGTGATGGGAAGAGGCAGTATTTGCATTCCTGATTGCATGTGCACTTTGTGACCCATAGCTAATGTATTTATACAGTAATGATTCCAATAACTTATTACATGGTGGATAAATCTCTTCTAGCTGCATATTCTTTCACATTTAGAGCACCAAACTCTCTGTAGACCACACCTTATACAATTCTATACAATACAATACAATTCAAAATACAATTTTAACTTCATTTTAAAGTGATAATAGAATTGACTTTTTTACAATACATTTATCTCATAGAAATAGAACACTTAAAGTGATAAAAAATGATTTTTTTTCAAAATGTGTCAAACTAGAAAAGATTTAAAATGTAATAAGGGTGTTTGAGAGAGAGAGAAAGAGAGAGAGAGTGTGTGTGTATGTGTGTGTGAGTATGTGAACCTCCAGTAAACCTCACTGTAGAATAGCATAACCTGTTAATTCGGACATCAGATTTTTAGAGCTATAACAAAGTTGGGAATAAAAAAACGGGCAAATATTCCTTCTGAGATAAGTGCCTTAAATCCATGAGCTTTCTCCATTACATTAATTTGCCTCGTTCAGCCACCCAGCCACTCAATGTCTACTGAGCACCTATGATATGCCAGTCATTGCACTGGGGATAGGATACTGTCCTCAAGAAGCTCAGAGTTAACTAGAGAAATAAGTGGGAACAAATGGTTATGATAAAATATTAAAGTTACATGATAAAAGTGTGCATAAAATTCTAAGAGGGCATACGAGAAGCAATGAATCATGCCTAAGGAAGGCTTCACACAGGAGATGATATTGAAAAGGGAGCTTAACTGTTGAGCAGGCATTGGAAAGACAGGGAAGAAACAGTTGAAATTTAGAACCACAGGAAGAATCTCGCACTAGGTGGTTTGCTCAGACAAGGGCAAGGGATCTTTGTGGCTTGGATTTGGGTGAGTGCATGGAGTGGGAATTCTTTCTAAGCAGTGGTAAATAAAGAGTGTGCTGGTAAATACAGTGTGTGGTAAGTCGCTACAGTCATGTCCAACTCTTTGTGACCCTATGGACTGTAGCCTGCCAGGTTCCTCTGTCCATGGGATTCTCCAGGCAAGAATACTGGAGTGGGTTGCTGTGCCCTCCTCCAGGAGGTCTTCCCGAACCAGGTATCAAACCCACATCTCTTACGTCTTCCTGCATTGGCAGGTGGGTTCTTTATCACTAGCGCCTTCCTAAGTAAATCACTCATCATTCATTGAATATCACCAAATATTCATTGGGTGGAATCTTCAGGCCAAAGCCCTGCCCTATGTACCCAAAGTAAATTTTCTTCTTGTCCACTGAAGAGTTCAGTTTAGATAAGAAGTCAAAATGTAGCTTGTTAACTGGACCAGTCTGGACAGGGAGATGGACAAATATGGGGGCAGAAGGATACAAACTAACAGCAAAACCACCCATGCCTGGAGCAAGGCATTGTAGAAAATGCAGCTGAACTCACCTCAGACCCTGAGGACCTCACAGCAGCATTGTACAGTGCAGTCGTTGACATTCATCATGTTCCTCTGAGTCATCAAGAAAATGTTACATCATAGAATTTTATAATCAGAATAGAACTTAGAGGTCATCATGTCCTCTCTATCCCCAATCACTGCTGAAATCTAAGATCTAGCTTTTCCTCTTCAGCTGACAGCGAAGTGAATTTCAATATTTGAGAGACAGTTAATTTGCTGTCATTTTAGACAGCTCTGAGGGTGGTTAAAAAAAAAATCCCCATATGTTTCACTAAATTCTATCTCCCTGTTAATTTCTTCCCTCATGGAGTTTCTGAGATGATGGGATAAAACTACTATCTTCTCTTCAAAACTTGGATTCTTTTTGATATTGGAGAAGAGGATAGAAAATTGTGTCTGTAGAAGCTTTCAGTCCTCGAAGACCTCTGAAGTACAAGTAATTTTTAAAAGAACTGAACAGCTATAGTGATAACCCCAGTGGTATCCGATCACTTGTTTTATACCTGATGGCCCATTTGCCAAGCCACAACCGTGCCAGCCAGGTTCCACAGTGATGCGTCTTCTGTGTGGTTATAAATACAACTCACAGTGATGTTTTCCCTTCTTGCGGATGTACAACCAGTGTGCCAAGTGACGCACTGCCAATCTGAAGCCCATCCTCAGATTCATCTTGTATAAGTCATAAGCACAAGAGAAAAATTGCCAAGCTCTTCCTGGAATAGGAGTGGAGCTCACCTCCACCCACAGTCTCCTCCTGTGATAGGTGGGGGCGCGGTTAGCACCAGCCTCAATAGCTAGCTTACAATAACCTGATTCTGTTAAGCATTTAGTTCAGCTAACTTTCCTTGTTTAGATACCAGACTCTGGCAGAAACCATCCTTTGAATAACAGAGCTGCTCACCTCTGCTCTAAGGCTGAGTTTTAGTAAGACACACGACCACCTCCTTAGAGACTACATTTTCCAGGTTCTCTGGAGGTTGGTCATATTACAATATTCAGGGCAATAAAATGTGGGCAGGGTATTCACGTATCAGAGTATTTCACGTATCAGAGTATGTGAAACTCCTGATCATAGCTTTAAAACAATAATACATCTCTGTCCCCTCCACCTTGCCCACTTGCCTCCAGTTGGAGTTATTGTGAGACAATTTGGTCCATGTGGACAAGGGCAGCCTTGAGGGATAATGGAATGCCACCACGGCAGAATCTGGGTCTCTCTGCCTTGTGGAGCAGAGTAGTCTGTCTGGTTCTGGGCTGTTATGGGAAAGCCATGGTATTCTGGCACTTGTTAAAGTAAAATAAAATGGAGACCAGACTTGAAAATCCCCCAAGCAGACAAAACCATTTGAGCTGTGTAAACAAAATTAAATCTAGTTTATTTCATCAACATAAGTGAAACTGAACTTATTTCTTACAGATGCCTCTGATAATCATAAAATATACTTGTTATCTTCCTAAAATGAAGGAAGATCATCACTTTTAACCAATTTCCCACCATCTAGAACTCACACTGTAATAACCAATCATTGCCAGGGTTAAACCACTCCTCTTTGTCACTTTATAAGTCATACTGTAACGTCATGCCTCTGAACTACATCTCAGCTTTGGAAGACTCCCAGTTAATGAACTATTATTCAGAGCATATTAAACTCTCATTAAATATGATTTTACTGATCTGGTTTAGGTTTTTATGGTTTCTAGATTTTTGACAGGTTTTCTGTGATATAATGTATTAGCCTATACCCTAAGTAATACAAATAATTAATAGTCTAATTATTTATCTATTATTAGTTTAATTATTAATTCTAATAATTAATTGACTTCCGATATCATTGTTCTAACAGAGAATTAACATTTTTAAGGATTTTTGTTTCTGCAACAGCTATTAATAATTAATTAACCAATAAATTAACTATATGATTATAATTTTATTTCCCATGTAATTCTGATTCTGGAGAAAGGCTGGTCTTGCATATGTAAGTGTTCTGGGTTGATGTCATTACCTTGCAAGCTTGGTTAATTGTCAGTTCACCTCTGAGTACACAGGTAGACAAAATTTAGTCTCTTAATCTGCAAGACTGAGAGTCAGACTATAGTAAAAAAAAAAAAAAAAAGAATACATATGTATATATGGGGCTTCCCAGGTAGCTCACCTGATTAAAAAATGCACCTGCAATGCAGGAGGCCCCTGGGTTGAGAAGTTCCTCTGGAGAAGGGATAGGCTACCCATTTCAGTATTCTTGGGCTTCCCTGGTAACTCAGATGGTAAAGAATCTGCTTGCAATGCAGAAGACCTGAGTTTGATTCTTGCCTTGGGAAGATCCCCTGAAGGAGGGCATGGCAACCCACTCCAGTATTATAGCCTAGGGAATCCCCTTAAACAAAGGAGCCTGGTGGGCTACAGCCCAAGGGGTCACAAAGAGTTGGACGCGACTGAGCAACTAAGTGCAAATACACACACACACACACACACACACACACATATATATCACTAAAGTTTTCTTTTACAAGACAAGGAACTCACCTTTCCTTGATAGACCAATTTAACTTCCTCAAAAGTTATGCATTTTACTGATTTCACATATCATGTGAGATATGATTTTAACTTATTTGAATTTCTCTAGTTCAACTAAGTTATAGAAACATATTTCTGTAAATGAAGCAGAAATAAATAAAAGTGACGATATTGTATTAGTAAAATCTCCATTTTAAATCATTTTTCCCACAACAAAAGCAAAGGTTGCGTTTAGCCTGATTCACTGAATTGCATGCTTCTATTTTCAGCACCCAAATTTTGCAGTGTCATCGTCTTTAGCTTCTCTTTTCCCTTGACTTTTTGTTTTAACTTGTTCATTTTTTGCTACCTCCCTATTGGATAGGCTACAGGAGAAAGGGAGGTTATTTATGTCAGTTTTTAGTTATAATAAGGTAGAGTGTTTTATTTGGCAATAAAAGCTGGGCAGCAGCTGGCAGTATAAATTCATTTTCAAATAGTCTTGGCAAACAATTGAATCCAACCTCCACAACAAAACTTGAGCAGACCTCAAATGTCTGCTTTGGGGCCCACTGAAAATTTTGATGTTTTAAATTACTCTGCTTAGAGTTCACATGCTGTGAGACATTCATTTTATTTTGCAGTAAAACAATGTACAGAAGGTGTATTGGAGTGTGGTGTAATTGACTATGTAGGAGGCCAAACACAAAGCCAGCTAAGGTCTCTCTCTACTCCTATGATACTTAAGAGCAAGACTTTTTATGAGATGATTGCATTACTAAAGAAGCCCCATCAGTCACTGTTCAGATGTTTAAATATTACAAATGGAGGCATTGTAGCTTACATTGAATAGTTTCACCATCTGTCTCAACAAAGAACATTTGGGAATTTTTTTTTTTCATATGCTGTGTAATCTTCTATTATGGGGGATTTCCCACAAAGGACTCTTATTTGCCTCTCAACTGAACTACACTTGATAATTTTAATGATCCAGGAAAAGGATCCAGCAAAACAAATTGCGTCGCTAATGTTCTCAAGTCAAAGGAGGAATTTTCAATATATAGCAATGCTTTAACCATTTGGGTGAGCAAAGCAGAGATATATATTCATCAAAAAAGCAAAAGCTCATTCAAATATGTCAAACCCTAGATCATTGTGCAGAGAAGATCATTATTTAGAGAATTGTGTTGGTGTCCTTCTTGGAGAGCTAAGGAAGCACAATACAGACACTTGCAATGTATGCCATTCAAAATCCAGTAGAATATTACTCAGCTGTCAAAAAGAATTCATTTGAATCAGTCCTAATGAGATGGATGAAACTGGAGCCCATTATACAGAGTGAAGTAAGCCAGAAAGATAAAGAACATTACAGCATACTAACACATATATATGGAATTTAGAAAGATGGTAATGATAACCCTATATGCAAAACAGAAAAAGAGACACAGAAATACAGAACAGACTTTTGAACTCTGTGGGAGAATGTGAGGGTGGGATGTTTCAAAAGAACAGCATGTATACTATCTATGGTGAAACAGATCACCAGCCCAGGTGGGATGCATGAGACAAGTGCTCGGGCCTGGTGCACTGGGAAGACCCAGAGGAGTCGGGTGAAGAGGGAGGTGGGAGGGGGGATCGGGATGGGGAATAAGTGTAAATCTATGGCTGATTCATATCAATGTATGACAAAACCCACTGAAATGTTGTGAAGTAATTAGCCTCCAACTAATAAAAAAATTAAAAAAAAAAAAAAAAAAAAACAAAATCCAGTAGAATGAACAGCAGTGCCTAAGTTGTTATTCACTCGCTCAGCCGTGTCTGACTCTTTGCAACCCCATGAACTACAGCACACCAGGCTTCCCTGTCCTTCACTATCTCCCGGAGTTATTCGTTTATATTACAATAAATAGCAATAGATCCCTATAAGAGGCTTCAGTATTCTGAAAAAACATTCATCCATGGCTGTGGACTCTAAACTGAACTCAAGGCATCTATCCACCATGACCGGCTGAAGTTTTACAATTTTATTTTCAACACATAAGTTTTCAAGTTGCTGAAGGCAATATTTAAGATTAAAATCTTTAAGAACATTTTTCTTTAAGATTAAAATCTTAAGAAGATTGCTGAGAGCTTCACTGTAAGCATACAATACGTTCTTTTCTTTACAAGGAAGCTTCAGTTTGTTAAAGCAAGGACATAACACAAAAGGCTTCTGAAAATAACAGATTTCCCAGACCACTGGGGATGTGGGAGGCATTTAAGCCAGTCAAACAACTGAACTGCAGGAAGTTGTCAGTATATTTCCCCAGGGATTCTTTGAAGAACTGGAAACTGTTTCTGAAGGTGAACCAATATCATTGTAGTCATCAAAATCCAGTCGTTATACCAATTTAAATGCTAGACATTGGTTTTAGGTTTTAAAAAGGAAGCATAAATATCATATTCAAACTAATTGTAATTGAACTTTCATTTATCATTTTCATGATAACTTTCATTTATCATGCACCAATAATTTTGGAGTTAAAAGTTCTCTAATACAGAGGGAAAAGAAAAATTTAAGTAAGTAGAATTTACAGATGTTCTCACTTTCAAGAAAAGGGGACTTTACAAGCAGAAAAGAAAAACAGAGCTTCTTAATTAACAATCAATATTCAGGCAGTTTCTAAAATGTGATTTCCTGCCAAAAAAGCAGAAGCTCATGTGCTTCAAAGAAAGGCTAAAACTATATGCTTGCTAAATGCCAGGCAGTGTGCTAAGTAAACATTTTACATAATTATTGCATTTAATCCTCAGAATTATCCTATGAGGTAGAAATGATCACCACTTTGCAAATGAGGATGTGGAAATTGATAGAATACATGTAATGCCCAAGATGACAGTTATAAATATAAGAACGGAGACTGAAAAATCCAGTCTAGATAATTTCAAAATCCACTTTTTTTATTACGCTATAAATTGAATGTCAGTATATATTGACTAGACAGTAAAAATGACTTTGCATAATTTTATTTAAAAAATTAATACAACATAACCCTAAAAAATCACCCATTTTAGCAAGCTGGAGGCTAAAAGCAATTTAACACTGAATTTACAGCTGTACTCACTGAAATTCATTTGGTTTCCAGCCCCTTCCTCCTCTTCCTCCCCACCACAGGTAGACTGACTCCCAGTCCAGCTTAGATCCACAACTCATATCCTAGTCTTAGTTGGGATAAGTTTCAGTAAGGGGGCCACAAATCTATGTGCAGTAAATGAAATAATTCACCCCTTGTCCCCAAATATATACACATCCTAATCTGCAGAATCTGTGACTACTGTGTTATCCAAGTGGACCCAATGCGCAGTCACAAGGGTCCTCATGGAAGCCAGAAAGACAAGGAAACGAATTTTTCCCTGACTGCCAACAGAAGTAACAAAATTGTGCCAACACCTTAATTTTAGAACTTCTGACTTCCAGAACCGTAAGATAATGAATTTGGGTGATTTGTTATAGCCACAATAAGGAACAAGTACACTGGGTCCTTGCCTCAGCCCCTCCATGTAAATCTTGGCTCTGATTCAGAGCTCCAGGTCTGAAGAACAGGTCTTTGTTTTCGTCCCAGCGTCTCAGTCTGCATTGCTGAACATCCCAGATCTTAGCCTTTCCAGAGAAGTTTTTTTGCCCAAGCAACTTAAAAAACAAATGCAGCTGGAAAAAGGAAGGTACTCACAGTTATCATTACACATTTCCCACCGAACAAGTGGTAGAACAAAAATAAATTTTTGTTCTATATATTATGTTGAGGACAGTCTTCGGAAAAATGAGCTTTGCTTCCAAAGATGTATTGAATTATTATTATTTTAGTGAAAGTTTTGGCTACATAAACATGGATGTGGAGTAACACAAAGGCTCACCTGTTAACTCAACAGGTGAGTTAACAGGTGAAGTGTTAACTCAACACTTCAGAACTCAGCTTTGGCTTGAGATCTTGAGGACTTCCCCCTTTTAAGGGACCGGGGTATCTGAGCTAATGCTTTTTCTTCCTGAAAAAATTTTCCAGGCCAAATGCCTGATTCTGAATTTCTGGTGGTTATAACTATAGCATTTTAATTTTGAGATGTGTATTTTTATCTAATTTTTTATCAGTACAAAATATTGTACAAGACAGCTTGAACTTTGCCTAGGTACAGTTTTCCCAAATGTGAACAATTTCACTCCACAATGCTCAGCTTCCCCAGCTTCTTTTTCTTTTACGGAAATTGTGGAAACAATTTCTCCTTTCAGTTCAGTTCAGTCGCTCAGTCGTATCTGACTGTGCGACCCCATGAATCTCAGCACGCCAGGCCTTCCTGTCCATCACCAACTCCCAGAGTTTACTCAAATTCATGTCCATCTAGTCGGTGATGCCATCTAGCCATCTCATCCTCTGTCATCCCCTTCTCCTCCTGCCCCCAATCCCTCCCAGCATCAGGGTCTTTTCCAGTCAACTCTTCACATGAAGTGGCCAAAGTATTGGAGTTTCAGCTTCAGCATCAGCCCTTCCAATGAACACCCAGAACTGATCTCCTTTAGGATGGACTGGTTGGATCTCCTTGCAGTCTTTATTGCTCTGTAAATCATAGTATTCTATATAGATCAAGAGAAGGAGTATGAGTTATCTGTAATTCTGTTAAATCCATGATTGGTGTTTATCCTGATAGTAAAATGAAAAGTTACTTTACTAAGTTATTTATTCATAACCAAAATACATTATAATTTCGTCTTCTGACTTGCCTGCTTGAGTAGAGAGGCAGATGCTCTCTTGAGGTTTATTTCTGACATAGAAACAAGATGATTTCAAGCTCCAGTAGAAAGCAGTTTATTAACTCACTGGGGAGTCAATTTTCATTCCAATCCCAAAGAAGGGCAATGCCAAAGAATGTTCAAACTATCATGCAACTGCATTCATTTCACATGCTAGTAAGATTATGCTCAAAAGCCGTTAAGCTAGGCTTCAGCAGTACATGAACTGAGGACTTCCAGATGTACAAGCTGGGTTTAGAAAAGGCAGAGAAAGCAGAGATCAAATTGCCAACATTTGTTGGATCATAGAGAAAGCAATGGAATCCAAAAAAAAAAAAAAAAAACACACCAAAATCTAATTCTGCTTTATTGGCTATGCTAAAGCTTTTGTGTGGATCACAACAAGCTGGAAAATTCTTAAAGAGATGGGAATACCAGACCACTTTACCTGTCTCCTGAGAAACTTGTATGCAGGTCAAGAAGCAACAGTTAGAACTGGACATGGAACAAAGGACTGGTTTCAAATTGGGAAAGGAGTACAAAAAGGCTATATATTGTCACTCTGCTTGTTGAACTTCTGTGTAGAGTACATCATGTGGAATGCCAGACTGGATGAATCACAAGCTGGAATTCAGATTGCTGGGAGAAATATCAACAACTTCAGATATGCAGATAATACCATTCTAACACCAGAAAGTAAAGAGGAACTAAAAGCCTCTTGATGAGGGTGAAAGAGGATAGTGAAAAAGCTGGCTTAAAACTCAACATTCAAAAACTTAGATCAGCATCTGGTCCTATCACTTTATGGCAAAGAGATGAGGAAAAAGAGGAAACAGTGACAGATTTTATTTCCTTGGGCTCCAAAACCACTGGGGACGTTGACTGCAGCCATGGAATTAAAAGATGCTTGCTCCTTGGAAGGGAAGCTCTGACAAACCTAGACAGTGTATTAAAAAGCAGAGACATGACTTTGCTGTCAAAGGTCTGCCTAGTCAAAGCTATGGTTTTTCCAGTTGTTATGTGAGGATGTGAGAGTTGGATCATAAAGAAAGTTGAGCCCCAAAGAATTGATGCTTTTTAACTGTGATGCTAGAGAAGACTCTAGAGACTCCCTTGGGTAACAAGGGGATCAAACCAGTCAATCCTAAAGGAAATAAACCCTGAATATTCACTGAAAGGACTGATGCTTGATGCTGAAATTGAAGCTCCAATATTTAGACCACCTGATGTGAAGAGTTGACTCAATGGAAGAGATCCTGATGCTGAGAAAGATTAAAGGCAAAAAGAGAAGAGGGTGGCAGGGGATAAGATGGTTAGATAGCATCACTGACTCAGTGGACATGAATTTGAGCAAACTCTGGGAGGCAGTGAAGGACGGGAGAGCCTGGCTGCAGTTCATGGGGTAGCAAAGTGTTGAACACAACTTTGCGACTAAACGATTGGGGGGTGCAAAGGCTTTCAATTTGGCTGAATCCCAGGGAATTAAACCGTATTGTGGGGCTTCTTGCTCACTCTCTCTAGCTCCTATGTCTGTTCCCACTGTATGCCGACTTTATCCTTTTTTCCTACAGATGAGCATTTTCTGGGGAAAATGCACGCACTTTCCCCTCCCCTGTTTACCCTCTGTATTTAGGAGGCCAAGGGGAAGAGAAGTTCTTTCAACTTCATTTTACCAGCATCTGTATATCAACTCCAGATAACCCTGATTGGTCTCACTGATCTATGATCTATGGGCTCACTCCCAAAGCAATTACTGGTTCTAGGAGAATGAAATACTGTAGTTGGATAGGATAGGTCTCTATCAGATGGTTAGAATGGAGCAAAGAGTTCCTGAAACTAAACATGTTGATGGGGTGTTGGTGGCCAGTCTTAGGAAAAAAACTTACCTGTCTTTTTGTGTTTGTAGAGCTAACCATAATACTTGACCAATAGTGGTAATGTTGGGTGAGTTGAATTAAACTGAATTGCATTACATTTTAGCTTTCATTCTCATGAGTTTTTACAGTATAGTGGTCAAGTGTATCACTCTGGAGTGAACTGACGGGGTTTACATATTGGCTCTGTCCATTTCCTTATTTGCAAAAGGGGATAATAAGGGTACCTATCCTTTAGGGTCCTTTGTCCAGAGGAGTCAGTACAATTAAAACACTTAACATAATCTGGGGTATATAGAAATCAAAAGAGAATTGCACATTATATTTGTATAATTTCATTGTGTGTGTATGTATATAAATATGTTTACCCAGATTTTCTTATGTGAGTGTATGCATATACATGTATACATGTATATATATGTATATGCATGTATAAACACATACACACTACTTATCAAAACATATATATTTGAGTGAATGAAAAACATGCATATGTTATTTGTAGTTATATTTATATCCTAGTAAAGTATCAGACTCTTTGCTAGATTTTGTGGATTCAAAGATGAAGAAGATATATCCCTTGCTGTTAAGGAACTCATGAATATAGGCATTAAGAATGTCTCTGTCTCTCACTCACTCTCTCTCACACACACACACACACACACACACACTCTCTCTCTCTCTCTCTCTCTCTCTCTCTCTCTCTCTAACCAAGCCGGAAATCCTCCGAGGAAGTGTTTGTCAAATGTTAAAAAACCATGATAGGAATGTCAAGTGAACTGGATTCTAGTCCTAGTTTTTCAATACTCCTTCAAGTTTACATTTTATAAGTTTTCTGACAATTCAACTACACTAGCCGAACTTAGAGTTAAGTATCTAAGAAAACATACCCACATGGAACAAGCCCAGGCATTAATACAAGTGGCTTATTCGTAAACTAAAATGAAACAAAACAGGGATAAGAATAGGGTGGCATGTTCCCCCCAAAAGTATGGTGGCCTGTCTTAGGAAAAGATTTCTCTCTTTTTATTTTTGTTTTCCTAGAGCTACACAATAATAAATGTGTGTAACAAATGTTGGGTGAGTTAAATTAAACTGAATTTCTAACCAGGACTGATTAGATTATTATATATTAGATTATTGTTTATTACATATTATTAATTTATTAATAATTATATATCATTATTATTATAGATTAGATTATTTTATATATATATATATATATATAATATAGTCTTGGCCTATCTTCTCCAATTTTGAAGATTACCTTTTCTTAATTAAGTACCTTACTTACTTACTTCCCAAACCTGCAGAAAATAAGAAATCCTAAATTAGAATAAAATAACTCACCTTTTCCATTTACAGAAGTGTGTTAACTATATATGCATATATGGTTTAATAAAGTGATTATCCATATATTCTTTATCTGGAATAAGTAGAGCATTTGTTAATATCTTAGGTGTTCCCTTCTATGTCCCTCCCCGATTCCATTCCCTCCTTATCCCCCACTATCCTGCCTTTTATAATAGACATCCTCCTGGGTTCTTTATAGTTTTATCACATGTTACCTTGGCTTGTTTGTAAGCATTGGGTAAACTGAAACTTAGTAGATAATTTCATGACTTGCTCCTTTATTTTGGAGATTTGTTTGAGTTGTGCATATAGTGACAGTTCATTGATATATCTTAATGTATTTATCTATAGAACTGTTATCTTTTGTCAGTTATATTAATTGAAACTATCTTCTTCCTATTCTGTGTCTTGCATTATCACTCCATTTACAGTATTTGATAGAGAGAAGTTCTTACTTTAATGTGATTGGTTGAAAATTTTTCAGCTATAGCTTGGGCATTTTGTGGATTGTTAAAATTTCTTACCCCAAAGTCTTAAAAAATTATCTCATATTTTCTCCTGAAAGTTTTGTACTTTTGCCTTTTACTTTAGGTTTTAAGTCTGCCTAGAGCTGATTTTCCTCTGTATGTGCATAGGGCAGTGGGAAGGAGATAAGTATCCATATTCTTCCCCATCTTGACCTCAAATGGATAGCCAGTTGTCCTAGAATAATTTATAGCAAAATCCATCATTTACCTACTTGTCTGTAATGTCAGAGCATTCCTTCATCAGTTGTTCATACATGTTTGAGTCTGTTTCTACGATTTAATATATTTTTGTCTATTTATCTGCCCCTGTGCCAAAACCGTGGACTTCCAGGTGTTCAAGCTGGTTTTAGAAAAGGCAGAGGAACCAGAGATTGCCAACATCTGTTGGATGATCAAAAAAGCAAGAGGGTTCCAGGAAAACATCTACTTCTAAAGAGCCTCTTCATGAAAGTGAAAGAGGGGAGTGAAAAAGATGGCTTAAAACTCAACATTCAGAAAACTAAGATCATGGCATCAGGTCCCATCACTTCAAGGTAAATAGATGGGGAAACAATGGAAACAGTGACAGACTTTGTTTTGGGGAGCTCCAAAATCACTACAGATGGTGACTGCAGCCATGAAATTAAAAGATGCTTGCTCCTTGAAAGAAAAGCTATGACCAACCTAAACAACGTATTAAAAAGCAGAGATATTACTTTGCCCACAAAGGTCCATCTAGTCAAAGCTATGGTTTTCCAGTAATCACGTATGGATGTGAGAGTTGGACTATAAAAGAAAGCTGAGCACTGAAGAACTGATGTTTTTGAACTATGGTTCTGGAGAAGACTCTTGAGGATCCCTTGGACAGCAAGGAGATCCAACCAGTCCATCCTAAAGGAAATCAGTCCTGAATATTCATTGGAAGGACTGATGCTGAAACTGAAACTCCAATACTTTGGCCACCTGATGTAAAGAACTGACTCATGGGAAGGACCCTGATGCTGGGAAAGATTGAAGGCGGGAGGAGAAAGGGACAACAGAGGATGAGATGGTTGGATGGCATCACCAACTCAATGGATATGAGTTTGAGTAAACTCCACAAGTTGGTGATGGACAGGGAAGCCTGGCTTGCTGCAGTCCATGGGGTCACAAAGAGTCGGACACAACTGAGTGACTGAACTGACTGTGCCCAAACCACATTACCGTATCTACTATAGTTTTATTTGTTTATTTATTTTTGGCTGTGTTAGGTCTTAGTTGTGGCACTCAGGATCTTTGGTGCTTAGGAGTCCCTCTAATTGTGGCCCGAGGGCTCCAGAGCGTGTAGGCTCAGTAGCTGTGACACACGGGCTTAGTTGCCCCATGGCATTTGGGATCTTAGTTCCCTGACCAGGGATCAAACCCGTGTCCCCTGCATTGGAAAGCGGATTCTTAACTACAGGATCACCAAGGAAGTTCTCTACTATAGTTTTAGACTAAGACTTGGTATCTGGGATAACAAGTCCTCTACTTTTTCTTTAAGAGCATTGTGCAGAACCATATGGTTGTATAAAATTCCAGGTCATGCAAGATGCAGGTGCCAGCATCCACTGAGGCAGCTATTTCTTACACAAGTAGGATGGAACCATAGTTTGGATAGCATAGAGCTATGTTGTTGGGCTAGCTCCTTTCTCCTCAGCATGTGTTTGCTCTTTCCTTCTCCTTCTAGCTTGTACAGTGCATTTCTTTATGAGAAAAGTGCATTGTCTTTATGAGCTTATTCATGAATGAACTTTATAGCATTTCCTATATAGAGAGAAATTGGACAAAAGTGCTTCTAACAATGAAACCCAATGTTTTCATAGTGAGAGAATTAACAGAAAAATCTTATTTATGAAAACTTATATTGACTTGGTTGCCAAAAAATGATGCTTGGATCTGTGGATAAAGCCATTCACTAATCGTTTATGCATCTCCTTAACTCAGTTTTGGGTTCCTTATGGTAGATAGTGCTTATTTCTTAAGAGCTTTTACAATAGCAAAGCTTGGCCACACTGATCAGAACAAGAGGGAGGAATGGAGGGTGGAAATGTAATAGCACCAGCCAGAAATCTGGTTACTGACTTGAAACTGTTTGTTGGCCTCACACCTACTCTATTTTTAGTTTATTATCTGAAAAATGTCAATGACCTGGGAAGTATAAGTTCTATGATTCTAGATACAGCTGTAAAAATACAAGAGGTATAAGAAGGAATATTTCTTGTTCAGTTTTCTTCATCTCATATTTTCTCCCCCTATTCTTTGCCTTACAAACATTTTTTTAATTAATCTTTAAGTTATGAGGCCAGAACTCTCTTACATGACTTGATAGATTTTTTATGCTTTTTTTTTGGCCTGTTTTTCTGCACTTGTCAACCAGTGTGATTTTTAAAATATTTATTTGAAAATTATAGGCATAGCCTGTAAACTTACAATTGTTATTTTTATTTCATGTTGCCAAGAGATATTTTGAGCCATATACACAGACCTGAGCATTGCAGTTTAGGATTTTAGAAACACAGAGTCATTGTTTCTCCCCCAAGTTTTCAAATTTATTTTTCATAAAATATTTCCATCTTAATTGTAATATTTAACAGTTTCAAAATGGTCAGCTATGCCTTGTTTTAGAATGAAACAAACCACAATGATCTCAGGCCATATTCTGTTAAAGGGAGGAGCAAAAAAAAAAAAAAAAAGAAATCATCTCTATTAAGGCAGACCAGAATCCATTTATAATTTGTTACTCTAGTTTGGGAAATGTCACCTTGTTGACCTGAAAGAGTTCTTGTAACCCTGGAAGAACAACAGTTTATTCAACACATAAGGGAACAAGGCTACTATAACTTAAAATAAGGGCAAATGTAAGTTCACATGAGGATTAATGAATGCCATTATGCATTTGTGTCCTACTTCTTATTCTTCAATTTCTCACTAGTGTGTAAGAATGGAAAACAAATGGGTGATTTCTTCCAAAACAACTTAAATGAAGGTGACCGAGGGCATGAATTTGCCCAAAGGTGGAAATGCTGACCTAGCCACCTGTCATCCAACATCTTACTTAAATCCCTATTGTAATTTTCTATTGACTCCTTAGTGAACTTAAAATGTTAATGTACCTGAAGGTACTGGACTTTCTCCCAGTGATCGATAACCTAGTTCAACAAGTCTAACATTTCTGAATGAGCAGATGAAACTTATCTTTTTATGAGCTACTTAAACACATGAACCAAAACAGTGAAATTATCCTAAATAATTATTGATCAGTAAAAACTGTACTATGCTAACACCTCATCTCAAAGCTAAATGTCAATAAAGACTTCAGTTGGTAAATATTTTCATTATAAAATTCAATTTTATTGATCTCTTTTTTTGCATAATGTATTTATATTATTTTAAAAAAGTAAAAAATGAATTCTCTGATTGCTATGGCCATATTTACAAAGACATTGATAAGTATGGGGCAAGACTTGTTTTAAATGTATGAATCTTATTGATTTTTCATTGGGTGTTTGAATGTAAACAGCTAAATTGTTTGGCAACCTCTTCTGGGGTTGCCTCTCTCCTCACTACCAACAGTAGCTTCTTCTTTAGCTTTGTTCACTTTTCATTAACAACTTGATTTAATGAAATATTTAAAAAAGTATTTAGCTTTCTCATTCATTTCAGATGAAATGGTAGTGTAATTATTACCACTTTCAAATTTGTCTGGCTTTAACTTTCCTCATCTTTATAATCTGGTGCTTTCAAATGAAATTTTAATTATGCATAAAATTAATAAAGAGCAATTTATATTACCATTGGGTGTCAAGTGGTTGGTGATAAATAGAAGGCTGGATCATTGATGAATTTTTTATAACAAGAAAAATAATTAAATGGCCATATCAAGGAGGAATTATTAAAATACTACTTCTTACTCAGAAGCATTTTGTTCAGCTATCTGAAAATGAAAATTCAAAAGAGTTATACACAGGTAGTTGGGGTAGGTGACTGATTTTTGGCTTTATGCACCAAAAATCAATCAAACAGCCTTTGTGTGGTTATGGAACTTAAAATATGATGGGGAAAATATTGTACAGGGAAGAATTAGAAGTACACTGCCTTAGCCCATGAGGAAGCTGTGTGTGAACACTGAAACAACATCAATATACACAGATAGGGGAGAATGAATTAAGTAAAAGGAAAAAGTGGATGTCTGTTTCTTTGGGATTTCCAGAATGTGATGAAAAATAGATCATGTCCACTGGGACATGATTCAGTGAGCTGCAATATTACATTTGTAGTAGAATCAGTGTTTACACTGTACTCAAATACAAAGGGTAACACTTTTGTTTTCCTCTTATTTTCTTGTTATGGTTTCTCTGTACATAGAAGGTGGGACTTAAAACCCACAAATCTGAAAGATGCAATTCCAATTTTTAAACATTTTGCCATATGTGCAAGCATATGTGTTACCCATTCTGTTTGAACCACTTTAAAGAAAAAGATAATTTGAGAAACATAATGTTAAATCAGATTTCTACCAGTTATTTTAAATTTTGGTATCTAGCTCAGGATGTCATACATTTATTCATGCATTAGATACATGTTGAGCACTTATTAAATATCAGGCACACACAGTAGGTTTATATGTATTTATTTCATTTGATTTAAGTAATAGTGAGTCACCTAGCTAAGAACTTGTGTTCAGATATTAACGGAGCATAGAAAAATCTTGGCCATCTGTGACAGCAGAAAGCTTGAAAGCACAGTTGGCATTTATAGGTTTACTTGGAGGAGAGCATTAGAAAGTTCAGGAGATTTTTTTCCCCTACCCCTAGGTTTTGAAATATGTTGGAGAAAGTACATCTCAAAGAAAAGCACCTACAATACTTATAAAGAAGAGTAAAGTGAAAGCATTTGGTAAAAAAAAGCATTCTCCAACAGATAAGAAACTGCTTGACCTTTGCTTTCTCCAAGTCGTTAGTCCTAAGGCTGCTCTCTCTGCTGGGTCATTTTTATTTTGAATACACTCACACTCACCTGATTGATCATTTCAGGCCTGTTTGGTGGGGCTGGAGGCCTACCCCTAAGCTGTGAGGTACTGGCAAAGAAGAAAGGGTCTGGTTCTCTAATTGCTGCTGGAATAGACCTGAAACTCACCAAATGGCATTTTTTCTAGCTCTTCTCTTAATCTCCTCACCTTGACCATTCCTCAATCCAGTTCTTGCCTCAGCTCAATCTGTTTCTATACACGGCTTCTGAGACTCAATTTTAGAGCCATTTCCCTTAATAACAAGCCATTATGGAAATTGTTGTTAACCTAACTTTACTTGAATAAAATGGTGATGGGATGGGTAGAGGCTGTGTGAATGCTCAGTCATGTCTGACTCTTTACAGCTCCATGGACTGTAACCCACCAGGCAAGAATACTGGAGTGGGGGGCCAGTTCCTCTTCCAGGAGATCTTCCTGACCCAGGGATCTTGAATGAAAATAGTGATGCGATAAGTAGAGAAGATGTTTTCTTTCTAACACATTTTCCCCCAAAAGTTCTAAGTCCTCTTCCCCATCCTTGAGGGAGGGTGGCGGGGGGAGTCGAGAGAGCGGGGGGTTGTGCACACATCATAGTAATTGGATTTCAGGTTCACCTTTTCTGGCCTAGGCAGAATGTTAGTTTTATGTTTCTAAGCCAGGAGAAATTTTGGCCTCCGTGTTTATTTGGAGCTCTTCATCTTGGGCATGAGGCCTGGACTTCCTCAGTTAGTGCTTGTGGATCTTTTACCAATGTTTGATTAGGGTGTCTTAAAACAAAAAAGCCAGAGAAATGAGCAGAGAGACACATACCACACACAAGCAGGTGGGCCAGGTATAAAAAAATGACAAAATTTAAAATTAAAAGAATGCAAGAAATCCTATGAAAGAGAGAAAGCATTCCTTATGCATATAGGGACTGACTATCTCTGTTCCTAGACCCTATGTGGCATGGGGATAAAGATTTTGGGAAAAGAGGACCTGAGAAGCGTACACATTTTATTGGTGACTTCTTTACCAGTAGCCTGCTGTGAATTAGCTGCATATCCCTAATGAACATCTCAGTTTTCTTGTTTGTAAAAAGATTGTGTGATCCTTAAGGTTTCTCCTGGGCTCTCCTGGTGCTTCAGATGGTAAAGAATCTGCTAGCCTTACTAATATGAGAATAATAATAACTCATTATTTACTGAGAACCTACTGTATTTGATATAATACTCCCAAGCAGTGATCGATTTCTTTATTGAAAGATGAAGAGATTATGGTTCAGATGTCCAGTGCTTATCAATAGTCCTGTATTATATATACAAAATATTTTAACAAGATACAAAAGGTTAAAAGACTTGCATGAGTGTTAGTTGCTCAGTCGTTTCTGACTCTTTGCCATCCCAGGGACTATAGCTCACCAGGCTCCTCTGTTTATGGAATTTTCCAGGCAAGCATACTGGAGTGGGTTGCCATTTCCTACTCCAGGGGATTCTTCCTGACCTAGGAACTAATATGTAGCAGTGCATGAATTATTTGTATATTGCAAATTTGTTGCCTGATCTTATATTAGTAAATGTTTATTTATGAGCCTATTCCTCAGCAAGTGTTAAAAGTAGGATGCAAAACACTAGACTGGGGCAAGGAAATCTTCCCAGGAATGCTGGTGGATCTCTCCACCTCTGTGAGCTATTCTCATCATCCCTGAACCAGACTAGAGTTTCTGAATACAGACTAAAAAGATGGAGTCGTGAAGCTCCAGATATTATATGAGATGTCATAAAAGTTTGTATTAATATATGTCTTGTGTTTGTGTTAATATGTATGATATTCTGAGGAGAGGACCCCAAACATTTACTAATGTCTAGGACAATGGTTTTTAACCAATAAAGACTGAACATCACTATTCCAGATGATTTTGAAGGAAATTTTATTCTCTGACTTGGTGTTTAGATCTGCAGATTGTCTTGGTTCTCCATGCTTTTCTATTTATGAGCTTTTTTTCTGAGAATCATGGGGTTTTCTGGTTTGCTTTTTATTAGTTTGCTTGTTTTCAATTCTCTGTCTACAGTGGCCCACATGAGGGGTATTTTGTCTGGTATTTCAGAAACATTCTTCTAAGTCCTTCCATCAACACTCTTTAAAACTTTACCTGAGCTCTATCACAAAGACCTCAGGCCAGAGATATAAATAGGAAAACATCAAATATCAAGACTCCCACAAGGAAGAGTATACCCAACTCAAACAACCTAGTCTTTGCTTCATAATGTAGCATGAAGTATGGAGCATGGTCTGAAGAACTCAGTTACATGAATCATTTACGAAGCACTGTACCTGCTCCTATTTTCTAAAAAGACGTATTGATGAACAAAACTTCTCACATGGGAGAGCAGCATCCCTAGCATATTTGACAACCAGGGCAGATCACTTTTCAACAGGCACTACTTTATATGATGAAATGGTTCTCAGTGATAATTATGCAATGAAACATATGATAATAATAATGGCCAGAAAATAAACATTCATTACAGCACAAATAAATTAATTAAATACTAAGCCCAAAAAAAAGAGAAAGGAAAGAAAGCAATGGATTAATACTATTTAATTATATTAACATCCTTTTCTTAAGGAAAAGAGGAAGGTAGACACACACACACACACACACACAAAACTCTTCTAAAGGGTGAAATCTGGAAGATTAAACGAATGATCTGCATTTAGAATGACAGGATTGAAGAAACTCACATTCTATTACTTCAGCTTTACAATCACTCTGATGTCACTGCTTATTTCCAATCTACTATTTAAATACAGAAATATGTAGTATCACAGGGGTTGCAGACACGAACTAAGCCTGAAGCAAATTTAAATAATTCTGATCTCTGGCAAACTTATTCTTGTATTGGAAATGTGCTTCTGAGTCCTAAAGGGAAAGTATAATTGGAAATTCTCTGAATTAACGTCCATGTAGAAATTAGTTTTTATTAAATGATAAGGGCTTCCTAGGTGATGAAGTGGTAAAGAATCCACCCACCAATACAGGAGACACAAGAGATGTGGATTCTATCCCTGGGGTGGGAAGATCCCTTGGAATAGGAAATGGTAACCCACTCTAATATTCTTGCCTGGAAAATTCCATGGACAGAGGAGGACAGCAGGCTACAGTCTATGGGGTTGCAAAGAGTTGGACATGACTGAGCATGCACTCGTGCCCACTCACACACACACACACACACACACACACACACACACACACACACAATAAAAATGTACCAATGTGAACTTTATGGATATATCAGTAAACTCAGCTGCAACTATAACAATTGTTGGAGCATAAGTCAATACAATGCTTTTTTCAATGCCGAGTATTTTAGCACTGACAATGCTTAGCACTGTCCATGGTGTGTGGTGATAGTAGAAGCAAATGAGGCTTTTGTTGGTTTTATTACTTTTAAATACACTACAATCAATTCATGCCTTTGGTGCCTAGAACCGGTAGGGACCAATACCTGCCCTTGATAGGCCAGGAGGAAAGAAGGAATAACTTTCAGTTTTTTAAAAAATAATTTATGTTTACTTTTAAAAGAAGCATGTTATGAATTATGTTACCAAACTGCTTTTCATGCTGCCCAGGATGCTAACCTACCCAAAGTTACAAGCTTACAAAGATTTTCCAGAAGGATAAGCTCTATGAAAAGCATTTGACTTGCTTCCAATAAATATATGGTGAATGCCCCAAGATTTTAGATTATCTGATTCTGTAGCAGTCAATTCCTTCTGTTTAGGAAGGTTTCGGGCTTCCCTGGTGACTCAGATGGTAAAGAACCACCTGCAATGCAGGAGACCTGGGTTCAGTCGCTGGGTTAGGAAGATCCCCTGGAGGAAGAAATGGCAACCCACTCCATTATTCTTGCCTGGAGAATCCCATGGACAGAGGAGCCTGGTGGGCTACAGCCCATGAAGTTGGAAAGAGTCGAACACGACGGAATAACTAACACTTTCAGGAAGGTATCAGATGGAAGTCACAGCCGTGCCAGACACTGTCCCGGAATCTCTAAATGCTGCCATAATGTCTAAACCACGACATCTCTAGCGGTAGAGAGAAAATTATGCTTGCCATTCTCTTTTAGGAGCAGAGTTAAAATGAAAACATGTGTCGTGTTGACCATCGCCTTCTTTTTCCATTGAGTTTACTAAATGACGGAAACTAGGTGCGAAGATGAGGAAGGTTTAACAATCCAGGCCACGAGTTTAAAAACAGAGAGCACAGCTCTGTTAATGGAAACTTGCAGACTGACATTAGTTATGTTTTCATTAAGTTTGTGGTAAGTAATTTAGTGTTGCTCCAGCATTTAAAGTGAAAGATATACAATTACCATGGTTTGTGCTGAGATAGTTTTGCCTCTGCCCACATCAATCTTGCCTGCAAAAGCAGAATTTCTACCACTGCATTAGAGACCAGAACATAGCTCTTATTCTGACACTTTGAAAAAAGACCTTTTCAAGTTTTGTTTGGAGTTAAGTTAGTAACTGAAGACTTTGTGGATTTGGGGAGTCTGAACTATTCAGATGCTTGCTCATTTTTAAAAAAGGACTCTTAGCCAAAAATACTCTAAAACATCTGAAATGTTATTAATAGTTTCAACTAACTCGACTTGTATAAACAATCTGTATGTGTGAATTTGAAGCAGAACGCACTAGTCTTTCTTTTTTGAGAGGCAAGATGGTCTATTTTGTTTGCAGAACAATGTGAGTTGTATGCAAAAGGATTTCCAAGAGCAGAGTAGGGAATATTGAGTGATTTTAAGGCTGACAGGTTTTTTTCCCCCTCTAGCATTACTCACAGCCTTCAATATGCTAATTTGCATTCAGTATGCTAATTACATCCAAGACAGATGGGGATATGGTATGATGTGTTTCTGAATTGACTACAGAATTTTTTTTTTTTTTTTACAAAGTATCTTTTGGAATTCTGCATTCCAGAGAACCCAGTTTGAGAAACTCCTGATCTCTTTTCACTAGGTCTCAGATGGAACCCAGGGGAAAATGGTGTGTTTTTCTCTCTGTGATCTCTCTCTATTAGATTTCCAAATCTTCCACTTAGAAATGTGGGTCTCATATTTTCCTGATACTGTCAAGGGAGATCATCAGACACAATCAGGTGCTTCCTGGCTACATTCCTGTTATTAGGATCAGACAGTCTCTAACATGTTCCCTCAGGAAATAGGATGCCATGGGAAGAGCATGAGCTTGAAATAGTATTTTAATGCCTCAATCAATGACTGTGGTAAATACCAGTTGGGTCCTCTCCCCAGTTGTCTGTTTGAAAAGTAAAGATTTCTTTATGTTAAATTTGCTTCAAACAGAATAATAGTGAGTGTAATACTGAAAACTTACTAAATGCTATTTGTTGTTCAGGGCATATGATTGTAGCCGACTTTAGATGAAGAAACGCTAAAATGATTTAGAATTAAGACAGTCTCATCTATGAGACAAAAGCAATCAACAGATATTTATTCTCAAATAATATTCATGTAATCTGCCAGTCCTAGCTAAGGAGAGTGACTTCCGGACTTCCCTGGTGGTACAGTGGGAAAGAATCCACCTGCCAATGCAGGGGATCGATCCTTGGTCCAAGAAGATTCCACATGCTGAGGGGCACCTAAGCCTATGTGCCACAACTACCCACGTGCCATGAGTACTGAAGCCCGTGCTCCTAAAGCCTGTGCTTTCCAGCAAAGAGAAGCCACTGCAATGAGACGCCTGTGCACTGCCACAAGGAGTAGCCCCTGCTCGCCACAACTAGAGAAAGCCCACACGCAGCAACGAAGACACAAAAATAAATGAGAGAGTGATTTCCAAGAGAGGTTTTGAAAAAACGGTGATAATGATACTCAGTTGTGTCCGACTCTTTGAGACTCATGGACTAGCCAGCCAGGCTCCTTTGTCCATGAAATTCTCCAGGCAAGACTACTGGAGTGGCTTGCCATCTGCTTTTGAAAGAATAGATCACAGTTTGACTTAATCATCATTGTCTTGGGTCATACAGTTGTACAAAATCAATGTGAAGTGAAGACATTTATAAGAAAAAATCATGTTGTTTGGAATTACAATGGAATTTGGAATTACTTGATCTGATGCATTAAATTTCTAGCTTTTGCTCAAATCCCTGCTAGAGGTTTGAATTTGTTCCAAACTTTAAGTTGTATGCCCTGTAACTACCAGTGTTGTCAAACCCAGCTGCATGTGCCTGCTGCACAGTTAGGCCTAACACACTGAAATATCAGAATTTAAAGTCGGTTCGGTTACTCAGTTGTGTCCAACTCTTTGCAAACTCATGAACTGAGCACACCAGGCTTCCCTGTCCATCACCAACTCCCGGAGCTTACTCAAACTCAAGTCCATCGAGTCAGTGATACCATCCAACCATCTCATCCTCTGTCATCCCCTTCTCCTCCTGCCTTCATCTTTCCCAGCATCAGGGTCTTTTCCAATGAGTCAGTTCTTTGAATCAGGTGGCCAAAGTATTGGAGTTTCAGCTTTAGCATCAGTCCTTCCAATGAATACTAAGAACTGATTTCCTTTAGCATTGTCTGGTTGGATCTCCTTACAGTCCAAGGGACTCTCAAGAGTCTTCTCCAACATCACAGTTCAAAAGCATCAGTTCTTCAGTGCTCAGCTTTCTTTATGGTTCTACTTTCACATCCATACATGACTACTGGAAAAACCACAGCTTTGACTAGATGGACCTTTGTCGGCAAAATAATGTCTCTGCTTTTTAATATGCTGTCTAGATTGGTCATAGCTTTTCTTCCAAGAAGCAAGTATCTTTTAATTTCATGGCTGCAGTCACCATCTGCAGTGATTTTGGAGCCCAAGAAAATGAAATCTGTTGAAGTAGAGAAAGATATACTGCAGGGTCAAGGAAAGAGAATGGAGCGGCTCATGCTGAACTCCTGAACTTAAAATTTAAAGTTTAAGTTTTAAATTAAACTTAAAATTTAAGGTCTTTAAAAAAGACCTGAACTCCCCAAAGATTTTCAGGGAAGAGTATTTTATAGGCAAAATTTAGGAGGAGATCATCAGGTGTATGGCTTTCCTCTTGCTGGTGGTGTGGTAACAGGGTGGTGTCCCAGGAATCTCAATTATCAATCTTCTGGTTCCAACCAGTCTGGGGTCCAAGTGCTTATGCTCAGCCTGAAGTTACTATTCTCTACCTGGGCGGGGGCCTTAGATGCTGTAGAAGAACTCAGAGGTATCTTGTTACATATATCCCTTAAGGAGGAACTATTGAGCATCTCCTGTGGAGGTACCAGTCAGCAGTGGACTGCCGCAGGGGCAGGGGCTCTGGGTGCAGCAGACGTGGGTATGACCTCCTCCTCTTGGAGGAGGTCGCCATTAACCCCACCATAGAGCTGCCAGAACTTACACACAACTGGGAAATAGGCTCTTGGAGGGCACAAACAGAACCCTGTGCATACCAGGACCCAGGAGAAAGGAGCAGTGACCCCACAAGAGACCGACCCAGACTTTCCTGGGAGTGTCCAGGAGTCTCCAGTGGAGGCGTGGGTCGGCGGTGGCCTGCTGCAGGGCTGGGGGCACTGGCTGTAGCAGTGCATGCACGGGACCTTTTGCAGGAGGTCGCCATTATCTTCATTACCTCCACCAGAGTTTGGCCCCAGGCAAATAACAGGGAAGGAACACAGCTCCACCCATCAACAGAAAATTGGATTAAAGCTTTGCTGAGCATGGCCTGCCCATCAGAACAAGACCCAGTTTCCCCCTCAGTCAGTCTCTCCCAGCAGGAAGCTTCCATAAGCCTCTTATCCTTCTCCATCAGAGGGCATACAGACTGAAAACCACAATCACAGAAAACTAACCAGTCTGAGCACATGGATCACAGCCTTGTCTAAGGGCCACCCAAGACGGGTGGGTCATGGTGGAGATGTCTGACAGAATGTGGTCCACTGGAGAAGGGAATGGCAAACCACTTCAGTATTCTTGCCTTGAGAACCCTGTGAAGAGTATGAAAAGGACCAGCTTTATCATTGCACTATTGCTTCTTAACAATAACAGGGGCTTATCTGGGGGCTTCCCTGATAGCTCAGTTGGTAAAGAATCTGCCTGTAATACAGGAGACCCCGGTTTGATTCCTGGTTTGGGAAGATCCAATCGAGGAGGGATAGGCTACCCGCTCCAGAATTCTTGGGCTTCCCTGGTAGCTCAGCTGGTAAAGAATCCGCCTGCAGTGCAGGAGACCTGGGTTTGATCCCTGGGTTGAGGAGATCCCCTGGAGAAGGGAAAGGCTACCCAATCCAGTATTCTGGCCTGGAGAATTCCATGGACTGTATAGTCCATGGGGTTGCAAAGAGTTGGACATGACCGAGAGACTTTTACTTCACATTGTTTCTTTTCTTTTTTTTTTTTTTTATTAGTTGGAGGCTAATTACTTCACAACATTTCAGTGGGTTTTGTCATACACTGACATGAATCAGCCATAGAGTCACACGTATTCCCCATCCCGATCCCCCCTCCCACCCCCCTCTCCACCCGATTCCTCTGGGTCTTCCCAGTGCACCAGGCCCGAGCACTTGTCTCATGCATCCCACCTGGGCTGGTGATCTGTTTCACCATAGATAATATATATGCTGTTCTTTCGAAACATCCCACCCTCACCTTCTCCCACAGAGTTCAAAAGTCTGTTCTGTACTTCGGTGTCTCTTTTTCTGTTTGCCATATGACCCAGCAATCCCACTTCTGGGCATACACACTGAGGAAACCACATCTGAAAGAGACACGTGCACCCCAATGTTCATCGCAGCACTGTTTATAATAGCCAGGACATGGAAGCAACCTAGATGCCCATCAGCAGATGAATGGATAAGGAAGCTGTGGTACATATACACCATGGAATATTACTCAGCCGTCAAAAAGAATTCATTTGAATCAGTCCTAATGAGATGGATGAAACTGGAGCCCATTATACAGAGTGAAGTAAGCCAGAAAGATAAAGAACATTACAGCATACTAACACATTGTTTCTTAACTGCTCCTCCTTTGTTTCTGCATTCCCTCCCTTCTCTAATCAGTGAGTGTTTGAATCCTTGGGAACTCATGGAAGGTCTAGGAGGTTGAAGCCTTTTCCCTACAAACAGGAAAGGTGTGAGGAGGTGGACACAGAAAGGCTTTTGAACATGGGAAGGCCCCACAGGGTCTGGCTCCATTTCAGTCCCCCCTTTTCTTTGATACTCTTCAGTCTTGAGGAGAACAGAATGGTAATACAATTTTAGATAGGTTAATCATAAACATGACAGAGGAATTGGTTTTAGGGGGACTTGATTTTAGGGGGACTCAGTTTCATTAGCATAGGACAGAGGGTGGGCACTATTGGGAGGCAAGAAACATGAATTTCCTAGATTGTAGACCTCCTATATGTGAGGTACATAGATATCTTCTCATCTAACCCTAATAGCACCCTATGGAGGGCCTATTATTATTCCAGTTTTACAACTGGGGCCCACAGATACTAAATAAAATGCCCAAGGTCACATCCTTATCGAGTCTGGCCAAAGGATTGGGAACCTAAGTCTGTTAGGCTCCAGAGTACATGTTCTTTCCATCAGTAAGTGTAAGTCTGTTAGGCTCCAGAGTACATGTTCTTTCCATCAGTAAGTGTAGTAGCAATAGGATTTTGTTTTATTTTTTATAGTATTTTTAAAACATATAAAGTAAATTTCCAGGTTGATTTAAAATGAATCAATTGGCAAAATTGCATTTTTAGAGTGACTCTTAGGTTAACACCTGTCATACTGACTGTCATACTTTAGATGGTAGAATTGTGCTGCCTCAGTTCTTTTCAATTCCTGCGCATTATGGACACTCAACACATGTTTAAAAAACAATCCACAGACAATGCTCACAATGACTGGGCCCCAGTGCTTTGTTTGAGTACATGTTCTCTCTGGCATGTGATTATCTTGATTTTCACATCGAAATAAATCTCATTTGTCTCGAGTATTTTCATTACCTCGAGCATTTTTTTGTTTGCTGATTGAAGATGACAAAAATGCCAGGTATTTTTAGCTTGTTATAGAAATCACATGTTCATGAAGAGTCATGGCAGATTTAAATTTGCTTTATGTTCACTCTAACTCTGGCCTTCATATGGCATTTCCTTTTCTTTCACTATATTTTTAAATCTCAGAAAAATGTGTATCTCTGGATTTAAGAACATATTTACAGTGGTCTGAAATTTTTATTATATGAACTAAAAAGGAGAGAAAATAATTATGTACAAGAACAAAAGGAATGTTTGTTCAGTGAATCAGAAACAAATTAAAGTAGAGAATATAAAAAATAGATCAGCATTTTTTAGCATAAACAATATTTTACACATATCTGTCACTTTGAAAAATGGCTTTTAAAATTTGCTAAGAGCATTTCCAAATTGCTAAATTGATTGTAATTAAGTGAGCAAATAATAACAACAAAAAAATTGCTCATTTTGCAATGCTTCCTTGAAGCAAAAAAAAAAAAAAAAGAGAAACATGCAGATCAAAGTGACTCCTAGCATGAGAGGAAGGACCAAGAATAAGATGCATCATGTCTACTCTCTACTAGCCGAACCTGAAAGAAACTGGTTTCTAATTTCATTAAATAGAAATGAAAAGCACATGTTCTCTTATTCTTACACAAATGCTAGGTTAAACATTTATATGTGAAGTTAGGAAACGTATATAATTTGTAGAAAAGAAAATATACTGTGTGACTGAATTAAAATGAGAATGTAATATCACTATGCTTCACCGATTCTGACAAATTGTCCATATTTGAAAATATTTTGACATTCTAATTTCATATTTGAAGTCAAAGTTTAATACCAAAAACTATGTGAAGAGGTCAAATATAGACTTAGAATTCTATAAACACTTTATATGTTGAAATCTTGACTCTCCACTAAAGCACCAAACTCCTCAAATTTAGGAACAATATATAAAATTATATCTTTATTTTCTGTCGAATTAGGTATTTAGCAAGTGCCTAAGACATATTCTCATGTGAGAAATGAAATTATGTGTTAACGGCTCAAAGAAAACAGGCAATGAGCTTGGACAAATCAAGTGTGAAAGTGAAAGTTGTTTAGTTGTGTATGACTCTTTGTGACCCCATGGACTATACAGTCCATGGAATTCTCCAGGCCAGAATACTGGAGTGGATAGCCTTTCCCTTCTCCAGGGGATCTTCCCAACCCAGGGATCAAACCCAGGTCTCCCGCATTGCAGGCAGATTCTTTACCAGCTGAGCCACAAGAGAAGCCCCCAAATCAAGTGTACCTGTTCCTAAATAACTGAAGGTCTGTCACTGAGATTCTGGTTTTTTTATGTGAACCAAAACTTATTTATTCACTCATAAATTCTTTGTTTATTTAAAAAAAATCAAGGTTTAGCAAGTAAGTTTTTTAGAGATGTGAAAACTGAGGCCTTGAAAGATTTTGACTCAGTAATGAGTGGTCATGACAACCCAGGCCTCTTCTCTCCGGTCCCATATTCTTTTCATAACACCTCGAGACCAAAACAGGAAGACACTGGTCTCTAGCATCATCTACATGGCAGCATACCTTGCAAGTTTAGGAGTTGGCAAGAGAAAGAGAAACTCAGTCAGTCTCTTATTCACTTATATTTAGCGTTTTGAAGAAAATGTATGTGTACCAGTCACTTTTCCAACAGTACGCAAAAGAGAAGTGTTGTTCTTGGTGTTCATGTTCTTGCTAATATGACCAAAAATGTTTGAAAGCTTGGTCGTGAAAGGATGTCACCACTGTGAGATATTTAAGTAGCATACATGTAGCTTCAATTTACCAAACTGTGATGAGTATGGGGATGGTATTAAGAATATTTAACCCAGCTATTCATTGGGTTGGTCAGAAACTACTATCTATCTGATATTTTAAGGACTTTCCTGATTTCTCTTATTATGCTCACTTTAAATTGTGGTAAAATCTTAGATTTAGATTTGTAGGTTTTTAGATTTAGCTTTAGATTATTGCTGCAAAGTATTCTCTTGTCTACGAGAAACAATTTGTGTTTTCTCTGCAGTACTGTGTGTGTTGTTTTCATTTCTTAGCAATTATTTTTCAGTATTTTTAGCTGCATTAAATCATTCCCAAGAGCACAACAGTAACATTTTCAAGATTTCAGAATAAAGAGTAGAACTTGGAGGTCAAGTTTGAGGAAAAGAATTTAGGAGTGACCTGTGTTACTCCAGTGTGTGCTAGTGGTATTCCTAACCCCTACAGTGAATAGCACATGCTGTTTTACCTGAATAGTGCTGGCATTTTTAGAGATTTTCAAGTCTATAATATTTGCTTCCTGACTACATTCCTTTCTACCATTATGCATTTGAAATAAATTAAGGTCTAAAATAATTATGACAACTACAGATTATGATATATCACAGGACCACAATTTTCCTTATAAACTGCTTTATTATTTTATTGGTAATATAAACTCTTATTGATACACTATAAATGATTATACACTAGTAGTAGCAGTTAGTGCCTAGGATCATCTCTTCGAGATTACAAATTCTTTGAAGATAAGCATTGCTATATTTATATTTATATAGTGCTTACTTTCAATTCTGTGGGGCTTCCCGGGTAGCTCAAATGGTGAAGAATCTGCCTGCAATGTGGGAGACCTGGGCTTGATCCCTGGGTTGGGACGATCCCCTGGAAAAGGGCATGGCAACCCATTCCAGTATGCTTGCCTGGAGAATCCCATGGACAGAGGAGCCTGATGGGCTGCAGTCCATGTACTCTGCCCACATTGGATGTTTGACTCACTCATTGTAATCTTATTTTATGATGGTTAATTGATTAAGGATCAATGTCTCTACATTATAAGCAGGATTTGGGCTGTTACTTGCAGCTAGGCAGAAAGGATTAAGCAAGGGAAAATGGAGGAAAGCATATCACAACTGTGAAGAAATGGTGCAGGCCAGAGAGGTGAATACTTCTGTGAATGTTTCTCTTTAGCACAGTGTGAAACTCCTGGGTATAAGAAGAGCTACAGGAAGGATGTACTGTATGGTTCAGAACTTCAGCAGTCAAACGTCTCTATGAGGTCCCATGATAAATGAAGGCTGCTTAAACTTGCCTGGTTGATGCCTATATTTCTTCTAGTCTATAAACTACCTGTAGGTAACAACCATATCTTTTTATTTGCATATCTTCTGTACTTACTCCAAAAGTCTAGCACCCAGTGTTATTTTTCACATGTGTTATTTGAGGCTGAGAAAATTCTCAGAATGCCTGGACATTTACATGGAATCAGTTCTTTATTGAAACCAGGTCATTTTGCCGTATCTATGCTGACCTGAGCATATACACTGTGAGCGTGCTCATCAGTCGGGACACATCTACTGAAAGGTCAAAAATGTAGACTGTCTGTCTACTCCATCTGCACCTATAGCCCACTGACGCTGCTACCTACCTCTCACTCTCCTTCGCCTCCTTCATGACCTTTGACCCTCTGTGTCACATTGCTTTCCATAGTCCATCGTTAGAATCATGCCCTTTCAAACTCCCTCAATTCCATGGTCTTCTCTTTGGTTTACTTATTTGACTAAAACACAATCCTGATAAAAATCTATTTCCATGCCATGCCATAGTTAAGTGTATTTGGAGTAAAACACACAATCAGACAAGTTAATTTATTTTTAAGTTCATAATCACTAAACTCTAGAAGTTCCTTTACACTGTTAGGCCCTCATCTACTTCCTCATGATGTTCACTTTTCCACTTTCTTGGACAACTATTTCACCTTTTCCTCCCTTTTAAAACTCTAAACAGCTCTGCTTGATCCCCACTCACAGCTGAAATTATTAACTTCCTGAGAAAATCAAAGCATTCAGAGGGAACTTTCGCAAGCAGCCATACACCTATTCTAAGCCAGCATTTTCCTCCTATTACTACGGAAGCACTGTTCACGTTCTGTGCTAAAGCCCAGGCTTTGTGCATTCTTTTTGCTTATTCAAGACAATTACTTCCTCAATTCTGTCTTCTCTATTCTCTAGGATCATTCTCATCAGCATTCTAACAAGCTTTTATTTTTCCCATCTTAAAAATAATTCTTTCTTTTTTCTGATTTCCCCACTAATTGCCTCCCCATTTTTCTGCTCCATTTTACAAAAAAAAAAACAAAAAACAAGAATAATCAGAACAAAATAAACAAACAGAAACCAAAAGAATCCTTGAAATATTAATGCAAACTTGATGTCTCCAAATTTAATACATTCCCTACAGGTTTTTGCCTCTATATTCCTCTGAAAATAATCATGTCAAGGTCACAGGTGTCATACACAGTGCTAACTCCAGAGTAAGTTCTTAGTCCTCATTTTCTTTGAGCTTTTAACAGCATTCGCCTTGAAACACGTTGTTCATTTGGCTTGCAAGACTTTATACTTTCCTGGTTTTTCTGCTGTAACACTGGCTGTTCCTTTCGTGTTTCCTTTCCTGGCTCTGCTTCATTCCTTGGGTCGTAACATTATTTATTCCCTTACTGATCACATCTAACCTCATGGCTTTAAATACTATTTATATGTTGATGACATCTGAATTTATATCTCCAGCCCCTGCCTCAGTTCTCTGACCACCTGACCCCATATTCAATTGCTACTGACTTCTCAATGTGAAGGTCTAACAAATCACCACAAAAATAACTTATCTGAATAGAATTTATCTTCCTTCTAACCAAACCTGTTCAACCTGTAGTTGTTTGCTTGTCAGTTAATAGAAACTCTTTTTCTAATTCTCAAGCACATGACACTGGAATCATTCCAACTCTCTTTTCCAACTCAGCTCTTCTCTCTTCTCTTCTCTTTGTCTCTGCTTCCAATTTGTCAGCAGATCCTGTCAATTATACCTTCAAAACTTACCCAGAATGTGACATTTTTAGCCACCTCCCCTAAGACTACTCTGCTCATCACAGTATATTGCCTGGATTACTAAAGTGGCCATCTAATTCATCTCTCTGCTCTCTTTCTTGCCCTTCTTCAGTTTTCAACAGAGCAGTCAAAGTGATCTTTTTAAAATGTCATATCAATTCTCTATTCAAAATCCTTCCAGTGACCCCCTGTCTATCATGGCCCTTACAATGGGTCACAAAGCCTTACACAGTCTGTCCCATTTCTTAAATGATAGGCCTCAGATACTCGCAGGTCCAGGTCACTGTAGCCCAGTGATCTGCTTGCTCTTCCTGAAACACTGTAGAATTCTATCTCAGGAGAGTTCCTCCTTCTAAGAGCTCTGTTTTCCGTGAACCTCTGCATGACACTCCCTCTTTCCTTCTGGGTCACCTTGTCAGTGAGGTCTTATTCCCCATCTCTCTTCCCTCTACCTTATTTATCACCTTTTAATGTACCATAGTGTATTCCAGGTTCCCTGGTGGCTCAGATGGTAAAGAATCTGCCTGCACTGTGGAAGACCTGGGTTTGATCCCTGGGTCAGGAAGATCCCCTGGAGAAGTAAATAGCAACCCACTCGAGTATTCTTGCTGGAGAATCCTATGCACAGAGGACCCTGGCGGGCTACAGTCCATGGGATCGCAAAGAATTGGACACGACTGAGCAACAACTACTACTAACACTAATATACCATATAGTTTTCTTATTTATTTTGGTTTTGTCTCCTTCCCCTAAAATGTAAGCTCCATGAGGATAAGTGGTTGAAGTCTGTTTTGTTCCTAGGTACTTTGAACAGTTATTGGCTTGCAGCAGGTGCTCAGTGAATAGTTATTGACTGAAAAATTAAAGAAAAAGATGGCAGGCAACAGTAATAACAATGAGCAGAAAACAGACGAATTCTCTGAACACTTAAAAGTAAAAGAAAAGGATGAATAGGGGGAAACTTATGGGAGAGAATTGATCTGAACCAACAGGAAGTTTAGATAAGGAAAAATTACTTGATTTGTAATTTTGCACCTAAGTGGAAAAGTTTCAGCAATTGGTGTTAATTATAAGGCCAGAGCTATCCCTAAAGAGCAGATTCTTATCACTTTTTACAACTGACATAAAAAAAACAAAGTGAACCCTATTTAACTCATATAGTATATGTTCAGTAAGTATTTGCAGACTGAGCAAAATTAATGAATGATCAGTGAAAGAGTTTATTTGGTATCATATCCTGGTCTCAGAAAAATATAATGTATAACTAGTATACATAATCTTTAATATGTTGGCAAACCTCTAGGTACAAGTCTACTTGCATTTTCGTTTTTAAAATTTCTTTTAAAAATAATCAAGACACAATTACAAGCAGCATATTTGGGATGACTTTTTTCCTCCATGTTATTACCATAGAACTTGATAAGAGAAGTCTTCCTTTCTTTCTACTCAGACCTCAACTTTTAGAGAGGTATCAAACTATGAGAAAAACAAAAACATTTTTCTTTTAACATCCATTATGAGGCTTGTAGGGCTTCCCAGGTTGGCTAGTGGTAAAGAACTCGCCTACCAATGCAGGAGATAAAAGAGACAGTTTCAATTCCTGGGTTGGGAAGATCCCTGGAAAAGGAAATGGCAACACTCCAGTTTTCCTGCCTGGAGAATCCTATGGACAGAGGAACCTAACAGGCTGCAGTCCATAGGGTCACACAAGTCTGACACGATCGAAGCAACTTAGCATGCAGCACATAAGGCTTATAAAAGTAAAATTTCAACAAAACTCAAACATTCATTGGAGTTATTCTAATTAGATGAATGGAAATATTATCAAGGCCTCAATATCTTCTGATTATGTAAAAGCATAATGACTTCACTGCTTATCTTAGTTCAACAACTAATATGTTTGTATTAGTGGAAGATTTTTCCCCTGGGTCTCCTCATTAATGAATAAAAATATGCCTGTTAAGCATGATGTATTCATGGAGGTGTTCTAGTTTTAACAATTTTCATGAAGCCATTGTACAAGTTTTGGTATATGTGAATAAAAAGTGATGTATTCAATATATCAAATATTTGGAGCATTGGGCAGACCTAACTTTACCTAAATGATTAAATTTTTGTATTTCATTTAAAATGATATAAAAAGTTAGCCTAAGGACGATCATGATGACAATGAGATTTTCACTTTTAATTGAATTCTATATAGCATTTATTCTCATGAGATCAAACCTTTTAATTCCAGCACCATACTCTGTATATCTAGCAGGAATAATAGAAGTTTTTAGAGGTCTTAGCAATAGAAAATTTATTCCTATCAAAGAACTCCAGCTCATTTAATGCCAAACATTTTATTTATATTCATTGAGAAATGATTACATACTGAATATGTTGCCAGCAATCTATGGCATAGTGTCAAAATTTGGACATTTACGATCTTACCTGACCCATGCTGGCAGGCATAAAGGAAAATCAGGATTCTGCCTCAGACCTTGGTGAAGTAAATGCTACCAGGCTTTCCCTCCTGCCATAAGAAACTGTAAAACTGGACAAATACACGAAACAAGTGTTTTCAGGCATTGAACACAGACCACTCAGAACTGTTATCACTGACAAAAGCAAGTAACACAAGATGAGCAAGATATTTGTCTGGCTCTTGCCTAGGGTGTTTTCCAGAGCACAGCTCAGGGACGTGGAGCGTACACAGAGGCTAGTGGTCTCATTAAATGCAGAGAGCAGATATAAGAGCTTAAAATACAATAGCTACTGGAAGCTCAAGGATAGAGTATGGGAAAGGGCAGGTCTCTGTGGAAATGGTGCTTCATGAAGCCACCCTGGAGGTCCTTAGCTAAGAGTATGATTGCACACGTGTATGGAGAGAAACAGTGAGGCCTAGCAGAGGGTGACTGCTGGGGGATTGAGAGCTGCTGCACTAGAGAGATGCAGGAGGTCTTAAAACGCCAGGAGATGTGTGAATGCTGTTTAAGCCTTACTGTGTACCTCAGTTATTTAGCCAGAATCTTCAAAAGGCCTCATCTAAGGGAAGAAGACTAATGTATGGAGCATGGTCTCTGTGTGTGTGTGTGTGTGTGTGTGTGTATGTGTGTGGTCAGTCGTTTAGCCATGTCCAACTGTTTTGTGACCCAATGGACTGTAGCCCACCAGGCTCCTCTGGCCATGGAATTTTCCAGACAACCATACTGGCGTAGGGTGTCATTTCCTACTCCAGGGGATCTTCCCAACCCAGAGATTGAACCTGAGTCTGTTGCTTCTCCTGCATTGGCAGGCAGATTTTTACCACTAGTGCTAGAACTAAAGGGGAAAACAACCTAACTAGATCAGCCATAATGAAAAATAAAACTAAGTCTGGAGGAAACAAAAGTATTTGTCAATAATTTAACCATCTGACATAACAAAATTCAACACTTTTTCAAAGGCAACATAATGAAGACATAATAATCATACAATGTCCAGTATGAAATAAAAATAGTTACTAGATTTGTGAATCAGCAGGGAAACGTGACCTCAAGTGAATTGAGGTCAACAGAAACAGATCCTGCGAATGACCCATGTATTGGAATTATCAGACAAGAACTTTAAAAGAGCTATAACAGTGTTCAGACATATTAAAGAAAAGATGAACATAAGGAATAAGTATATGAGAAATATCAGCAGAGAAATTGAAACTCTAAAAAATTCAATTTCTGGAATTTACAAGCAAAATCTCAAATAAAAAATTTACTGGATTTGCTTAATAAGAAATTGGAGACTGTAAAGAATAGGTCATTGAACTTGAAGACAGATCAATAAAAATTATCCAATTTGAAAATGATGAGAACAAAAGACTTCCAATTAAATTAAGAGTCTTAGGAATTTGCGGGACAAGAACACACAATCTAACAAATGTGTAACTGAAGTCCCAGAAGGAAAGGAAAAAGTTATTAGAGTAGAAACAATATATGAAAAAGACCATAAATTTCCAAAACTTGGTAAAAACATTGACTTAAAGATCCAAAAACTTAGGAAACCTCAAGTAGAATAAACATAAAGCTAACCATATCCTGGCACACCATGATCAAATTGTTGATTTGATTATGAAAATACACATTACATACAGGCAAACAAAGGTTAAATTGATGGCTGGGAAATCGGAAAAATGTGCACCAAAAGAAAGTGGAATAATATCTTTAAAAAGCTAAAAAGAAAAAAGACATTAAACAAAGTTCTATACAGAGTGAAAATGTCCTTCACAATGAGAGTATAATAAAGACATTTTTAGAGGAGTGAAAACAACAAATTTCATCTCAGCACACCTGTACTACAAGAAATGCTAAGGCTAGTGGGAAAAGATACCATATGGAACCATGAATCAATAAGAAGGAATGAAATGCGCTAAAATGGTAAATACCCAGATGAATGTATTTGCCTCTCCTCTCAATTCCTTTAAAAGATTACTAACTGCTCAAAATAAAAATAAAATTGATGTGATCAAGTGTGAAGTGTGAAGAAGATATATGGTAACAATTTCATAAAGAATTGTGGAATAAATGGAATTATACTCTGATAGGATTTTCATGTAGGAGATCCCGGTTCGATTCCTGGGTCGAGAAGTTCCCCTGGAGAAAGGATAGACTACCCCCTTCAGCCAGAAGGGGTGGCTCAGATGGTGAAGAATCCGCCTGCAATAAAAGGAGACCTGGCTTCAGTCCCTGGGTTGGGAAGATCCCCTGGAGGAGGGCATGGCAACCGACTCCAGTTTTCTTGCCTGGAGACTCCCATGGACAGAGGAGTCTGATGGGTCCACAGGGTCACAAAGAGTCAGACATGGCTGAGCAACTAAGCACAGAACAGGATTCTCATGTACTACACAAAGTGGGACAATATTAACTGTAAGAAAGCTATATTAAGGTGTGAATGTATAATCTCTAGTGAAATAACTAAAAATTAGTAATAAGAGCTTTGTTAATAGTCATATCTGCATTGAGATTATCTTGAAGATACGCTCTAGCAGATCAAATCAGAGGGCCTTAATGAAGCAATCAGGTTGAACTAGGTGCTGTCATGGTAGTTCTTTATCATGAAATAGGTGATTTAGAGGAGGACATAGCAACCCTACTCTAGTATTCTTGCCAGGAAAATCCCATGGAGAGAGGAGCCCGGCAGGCTGGGGTCGCAAAGAGTTGGACATGACTGAAGCTACTGAGGATGGCCAATGTGGCTTCCTGGCCTCAGATCGTGTATGACCTCCCATACAACATGGGTTGTCACTTTCTTATTTGTTTCTGCTAGTTGCCATTTGTTTTGCTTCCTGAGAGTGAAAATCATGTCCGAAATGCTTAGAATGAGAACGTGTCTCTTCTTTGAAGAAAATAAGAATTGACAATGTCCTTATTCCTTACATTATGTTCCATGGGAAGACCAAATGTGACCCTGGATGCAGATTGAATAACAGACCTAGTGGTATGTTCTAGGTGACTACAGAGATTTAACACCATTGTTAGGGTAAGAAGAATTAGAGGAATGGTAATCCTTTCTCTTTCCACAGTGATTTTTCTAATACCTCAAAATATTTTATACTCTGGTTGCATAAGAGTGTTTTATATTCTTTAGCTATTTTTAATAATGGCAAGGTTCACCTTCTGAAGTGCCTTGCTTAGTGACAGAATTCAAACCTGGGGACTTAAACATCAAAAGAAGTTCTGATATATTCCATCTAACTCTAGCCTTTTATGCACATTTTTTTATGCTTTCATTTCCAGCCATTCTTTCATTTCCCCAGCCATAATGAGAGAGATGAGTGGTTAGAATAAGTCTGTTAGTCAAACAAATAAGCTGACATCTGCCTTTGAGAGCAGTTTTAATCTTTCTTTGTGCTGAGGTAAATCAGATGCCTGTCAGGCTATGAAACATTTTACAAATTCATTCATTTTCTCCCCTCATAAAATATGCACTGGTTTAGGCATCAAGACCTCACTGTAGAGAACTATCCTTCTGAAGTTCAAGAAATCCTTCAATGCATTGTCATTCAAGGCATAGAGCATGGATGCTTTAGAGCAGTATTCTTTCAGAGACTTTCCCACTGATGGAACACCTGAAGTTGAAAGTTTCATGTTCCTCAAAAAGAATAGGTAAAATCACATTTCCCAGACCATGGCATTTGAGGTTAGTCAATATATTGTATAGACCCACGCCAAACATAGAGGAACATATTTACTCTTGTTCATCCAACATGAAGACATTGTATATTGCCTGGATTCTGAATTCAAGGATCTTACTTCCATTGTAGGAGACACACATAAGTACAGATACTTATAATACAATGTTAAAAGGCAATCTTTAGTACAGTCGTCTGTGTAGTAAAGAATTTACCCTTGCCAAAAGGAAGATCTGGGCTTTGCCCGTGGTTGGGCTTCTGGGGATATTCTCTAAACCCTTAGAAAGACATGCCAGATAGCAGTGTTTTTATTTGCCTGCTGGCCTTGGGCAAGTCAGATAAATAGCAGTGGGATTTAGGGTGCAGGCTTTGGGTCACACAGTATTAGCTTGATTTTCTGAGGGGCTGGAGCTGGAGATCAGCCACTGGATCAGTCAACCAACCCTATGTTTTGGAGTTCCCATAAAAACTCCGGAACCAAGGATTGGGTAAGTGTCCTTGCCTGGCAATGCTCCATGTTATCATCAGACATCAGTTCTGGGAAAGTAAAGCTGTCCATGACTGAATGGGAGGAAACAGTTAGGAGCTCCGAGTTTGGTCCTTTTTTGGATTTTGCCCTAGATACTTCTTCCCTTGTTGTTCAGTCACTAAGTTGTGTTCGACTCTTTGCAACCCCATGGACTGTAGCACGCCAGGCTTCCCTGTCCTTCACTGTCTCCCAGCTTTTGCTCAAACTCATGTCCACTGAGTCAGTGGTGGTGGTGGTGGTGGTTTAGTTGCTAAGTCGCGTCTGACTCTTTCTATCCCATGGATTGTAGCTTGCCAGGCTCCTCTGGTCCATGGGATTCTCCATGCAAGAATACTGGAGTGGGTAGACATTTCCTTTTCCAGAGGATCTTCCCAACCCAAGAATTGAACCCGGGTCTCCTGCATTGCAGGCATATTCTTTACCGACTCAGCTATGAGGAAAGACCCTTGAGTCAGTGATGCCATTCAACCACCTCATCCTCTGTTACCCGCTTCTCCTTCTGCCCTCAATCTTTCCCAGCATCGGGATCTTTCCCAGTGAGTCAGTTCTTCAAATCAGGTTGACCGAAGCATTGGAGCTTCAGCTTCAGCATCAGTCCTTCCAATGAATATTCAGTGTTTATTTACTTTAGGATTGAGTAGTTCGTTCTTATTTCCCTAGATTGCTTTTAATCTTATCCTTTCCCTGTAATAAACCATTCCTGGGATAACAGCATTTAATAAGTTCTATGAGTCTTTTGGGTGAACTTTCAGAACTGATGGTGGTTGGGGAACTCTCTGAACTTACAGTTAGTCTCAGAAGTGAGGGTGGTCTTGTGGTCTGTGCTCCCTGTAACACCACATTCCCTATTTCCTCCAGGTCTTTCAAGATCTTCACCCTGCTTTGACATAAACCTGGCTTTCTTCCAAGAACACTTCTACTTTGGAACCTTTTCAAATAGTGGCTATTTCTCTCCCACTTTAATCTCTGGACCTAGAAATGGGCTAGGTGCTCTACATTGGCACACCAGCCCTCCGTGTAGTCAAAAACCCAGCATAACTAATAGCCTGCCCTCTGTTTACATGACATGGTTCCTCCATATCCACAGATCCCCCAGGTCCCCAGTTCAATATCCAAGAATTCAACCATCTACGGATCCTCTAGTATTGTAGTGTTTACTATTGAAAAAAATCCCAGTATAGATGGACATGTGCAGTTCAAACCTGTGTTTTCAAGGGTCAACTCTAATTACTTTACCTCTTTGGTGAATGTGTGACCGTTGTTAGAGAAGTGCCATCCTGAGCAATATCTAGACTCCAGTCTGCACCAGGCAAGACCCCGTTCAGTCCAGGTCCTCCCTACCCGGAGTTGATCCTTCCGTAGAGCTAAGGCTTATTTTTTCTAATGTGATTCTTATTGAGTTCTTTGAGGTAGTTTGATCACACGACACACCAAAGTTTTGGTTATGTATGACTCTGAATTCTTTTTGACTCCTTAGTCACTTCACAATAGAGCTATCTGTGCTTTGCTCAGTCGCTTCAGTCATGTCTGACTCTTTGCTACCCCACGGACCACAGCCCTCCAGGCCCCTTTGTCCATGGGAATCTCCAGGCAAGGATACTGGAGTCGGTTGCCATTTCCTTCTCCAGGGGATCTTCCTGGCCCAGGGATCCAGCTCTCATCTCCCGCAAAGCAGGAGGATTCTTTACCACTGAACCACCAGGGAAGCCCTTTGTCAGAAATATCAGTAGCCAAGGACCATTCCTAACAACATCTTTACAATCCATTCATTTTTTTTTGGTTGCACTTCAAATAGTAATTAAACCCTATTATGTGGCCAGGACTGTGGTTTCTTTTTTTTACTGAGGATTCAAATAGAAAAGCAATTATACTTCTCTTTCATATGATTACTGTCCAATTGAGGCAGGGTAGGAGCTGAACTATACATTGTAGCAATACAAAAGCTATTGGACTAAAGCTATTAGAGAGTGGAGAAGGGAGTTCTGATAGAATCTGTGGGTGGTGAGGAAATACACACCCTGCATAAAGTCAAGGGGGAAATCAAGGGAGGATAAGTCCTTCAGCTTTGAGAGAACCGTTAGTCTTACCAATAGGAGCGCAGCCAGAGGAGATGAACCTAAAAGGGGGCAAGGAGTTAAATCATGTTAGTCAAAGAAAATGGAGCCTTAAGCCTGAGAAAGAGAAGAATTGGTGTGGAAATGGTGGTTGAGTTTAAATGTGCAAGTGCTGTTTTTCAGGAAGACAGATGTGGTTTTTAGCAGCGCCAGACTGTAAAATTTGAAAATTATCACAAGTATCAGATAGTGGGCTTCCCCAGTGACTCAGATGGTTAAGAATCTGCCTGGAATGTGCGAGACTTCGGTTGGAAAGATCCCCTGGAGAAGGAAACGGCAACCCACTCCAGCATTCTTATCTGGAGAATCCCATGGACAGGGGAACCTGGCAGCCTACAGTCCATGGGGTCACAAAGAGTCAATGGAGCGATTAACACTTTCATTCGTTAGATGGTTTTTCCAGCAGCTTCTTTTTCTGAGGTTCTACACTTCTGTGCCTTTCCTGGCGGTCGGTCATCTGGCACAACACGGGAAGTAAATGAGGGTGGGGAATATTACTCTTCCAGAGGTACACAGTTTACACAGCCTTTCCTTTCCTCTGTGGCTTTTCTCCCCTAATCTATACAGAGCATATGCAATCAGCTAATTTAAAATGTAGAGTTATTTTAATACAGTGGAAGAAAATGTCAGCATAAGTAAGATAGAGTAGGTAGGTTTTAAGTTCATAGTCTAACATTATTTAATTAGCATGGCAGGGATTTAAAGAATTAAACAGTCTCTTGCAGACAATTCCATTGCACTTTTTCTTACACAATTGGCTCCTCTATCTGTATCACTGGGGTTCTGAGTGCTGAATCCTCTCTGACTAGTCTAAGGAGAAAATGGACTTATTGAAAATAGAGAAGGCAAGTATCTTATATAAAATATTTAAAAAATTAAAGAAAGATTATAAAAACTCACCCTCTTCACACAGATGCAATACGCTTGCAGAATTATTCTTACTTTATTAGTTTCTTGGCACTGTTGTAACAAGTTACTACAATTTGGTGGTTTACAACACAGAAATTTCTCCTCTCACAGTTCTAGAGGTCAGAAGGCTGGAGGTTAGAAGTCCAAAATCAAGTTATTCCAGAGCTGTGCTCCCTTTGAAGTCTTTAGTGGAGAATCCCCCCTTGCCTCTTCTAGCTTCTGGCAGTTCCTGGTGTTCCTTGGCTTGTGGCAGCACAACTCCAGTCTCTGCCTTTGTCTTCACATGGCCATCTTGCCTGTGTATCTCTCTGTGTCCTTGCCTCTTCTTAAAAATCACTGATCGTTGGATTTAGGACCCATTCATTGGAAAGACTGAAGCTAAACTGAAGCTCCAGTACTTTGGCCACCTGATGTGAAGAGCTCTCATTGGAAAAGACCCTGATGCTGGGAAGATTGAGGGCAGGAAGAGAAGAGGGAGACAGAGGATGAGATGGTTAGATAGCATCACCAACTCAATGGACATGAATGTGAGCAAACTCTAAGAGATAGTGAAGGACAGGGGACCCTGGCGTGCTCCAGTCCATGGGGTCAAAAACAATTGGACACAACCTAGTGACTGAACACTACCACCAACTAGATCAAGATGATTTCATCTCAAGATCCTCAACTGATTACATCCGCAGAGACAAGACCCTATTTCCAAATAAGATCACATGCTGAGGTCTCGCGTGGACCTCAGTTTTGGTTAAACACTGTTCAAGCTACTATTCCTGCCATAACTGAAACTGAACTCCACACAGAGGACCCTGAATTTCTCTCTGATGAGCTTCTCATTCTTCCAAGTCTCCCACTGCCCCCTCCTCATTATTATTCCACCATTCCTCCATGTCTGTGTGAAAAACACATCCTCCTTTGAGATGTGTATCCTGGATATTTCTTCTTCTCTCTTCCCTTAGCTATATAAGATAGAAATTTCCAGAGTAGATTTAAAACACCAATGGCAAACTTAGCTATGTATTATTTATGAGAGTGTGGTGGTTTGGGACTGTGCCAGTTTAGCTGAGCTAAGACTGTACACACCCCACTGTCCTGGGCAGAAAACTGAGGCTTGAGGGGACAGAGAGGCACCCAGCCAGGGTCTACACACTCCCCTTTGCCCCGCCCAGGCTTGAGATGACACCCGCCCCCAGCCAGGTGCAAGTTCTTCAGCTGGATGGAGACCCCCGAGGATTACATGCTCAAGGTGGACAAGGAGAGCTTCAAAGGTGGAGGCTGGGCTGGGGAGGGGGAGTAAGGGAGGACACTGAGCTCATCTCTTTGTGAGATTCTCACCTGAATGCTAGGGTCCAAGGTCACAAGAGCTGGGGACTGGAAGACAGATGGATCTGGGTTCAAATCTTCCCTGGTGGCTCAGATGGTAAAGAATCTGCCTGCAAAGTGGGAGACCTGGGTTAGATCCCTGGGTTGGGAAGATCATGTGAAGAAGGGAATGGCTACCTACTCCAGTATTCTTGCCTGGAGATTTCCGTGGACAGAAGAGCCTGGCGGGGTACAGTCCATGGGGTCACAAAGAGTTGGACACAACTGAGCGACTAACCCTTCCACTTGCAAACCTGTTGCTATAGGTTGTCAAGGTGAAGTGGGAAGAAATGAAGCAGAACCATTAATTACTCTCTGAAGGTCTTGGAGGTTAGACGCAGGGAGGGAAGAGGCAACAGCTGTCCCTCCACTGATGCATGAGTTCTAAAGGTCCGACTCTGACAAGTGAATGGGTTTGGTTTCAGGAGTCCTGCTTAGTAACTTTCTCAACTTCCTCCAACTCTCTCCCTCAGAAGCAGTGTCCCAGCTTCCCCCGTCACTGTGTAAGGATTATAGCTATAATAAACCCCCTGTGTGCTGTGCTCCATTGCTCCAGTCTGGTTCAACTCTTTGTGACCCCATGGACTGTAGCCCACCAGGCTCCCCTGTCCATGGGATTCTTCAGGTAAGGATACGGGAGAGGGTAGCCATGCCGTCATCCTCCAGGGGATCTTCCTGACCCAGGGATTAAACCCACATCTCCTGCATTGCAGGTGGATTCGTTACTTGCTGAGCCACTAGGGGAAGCCTCATAATAAATCTCTTAATCTGTAATATTTATAGATTCTACTTCCCTGATCAAATCCTGGCAGACACAGATGGAAACACAACATTTTTCATTAGCATGTAGATTACATAGAGCAGCCTGTTGGTTTTTTTGTTGTTGTTATTCATTGCTGTGACCCTAGAAAAGTGCCTGGCATAAACTAACTGATCAATGCATTTTCGTAGAATAAATTTATGATAAGTAGATTTGAAGAGAAGGTGGCAACTGATTTGGTTTGAAAATGTTGAGTTGGATATGCACTTAGACCATCTACATGAAGGTGTCTAGTAGGTAGTTGGTACTCAGGAAAGACCTAGGTAGGGATACAGACATGTGAGTCCTCAGTTTAAAAGTAAAGTTGCAACTGTGATAATGACTGAGATTTTTCCTGGAGAGTGGACAGAGGGAGAAGATACTTGAGGGAAGAACCTCAGGGAACATCAACTTACGTGACATTCAAAGAGGTAAGAGGAAAATTTGGCAAGACAATATCGAGGAGACATTGGTAGGAAAAAAGCATACAGAAGGAGAGAATACCAACCTTGTCATATGCAACTGGAAAGTCTCCAATATAAAGTCTGAAATGTTTCATTATATTTAGAAAAAAACAGCGATGGTCTTAACAAGAGCAGATTGATGATAGAAAATGAGATAGCGGTGTCAATTGTTCTTTCTAAAGAGTTGGTCCTGAATGGAAGGAAGGAAATATGGTGCCAAATATAGGGGCACAGAGGAGAGTCAATGGAGGATTTTTTTAAGTGAAAAACACAATTGTTAAGAATATTTGTGTGTGTATATAACTGAACATTGCATCTTTTGGAATAAAGACAACTGAATTGAAATACATTATTTACTAGCTATGAGATGCTGGGCAAAAAATATCTTTTTATTCTCAGTTTCCTCACATGTTAAGTGGAGAGATTTGTGTCCCTACCTCCTATGCTTGTGAGAATTAAATAAGATTAAATTTAAACAAAAAGTAATAAAATGAAATTAGATTTCATTCTTTTACAAGTGGTTGACCAGTTTTCCCAGCACCACTTGTTAAAGAGGTTGTCTTTTTCCCATTGTATATTCTTGCCTCTTTTGTTGAAGATAAGGTGTCCATAGGTTCGTGGATTTATCTCTGGGCTTTCTATTCTGTTCCATTGATCTATATTTCTGTCTTTGTGCCAGTACCATATTGTCTTGATGACTGTGGCTTTGTAGTATAGTCTGAAGTCAGGCAGGTTGATTCCTCCAGTTCCATTCTTCTTTCTCAAGATTACTTTGGCTATTCGAGGTTTTTTGTATTTCCATACAAATTGTGAAATTATTTGTTCTAGCTCTGTGAAAAATACCATTGGTAGCTTGATAGGGATTGAACACTTTCTAACACCATACACAAAAATAAACTCAAAATGGATTAAAGATCTAAATGTAAGACCAGAAACTATAAAACTCCTAGAGGAGAACATAGGCAAAACACTCTCCGACATAAATCTCAGCAGGATCCTCTTATGACCCACCTCCCAGAATATTTGAAATAAAAGCAAAAATAAATGGGACCTAATTAAACTTAAAAGCTTTTGCACAACAAAGGAAACTATAAGCAAGGTGAAAAGACAGCTCTCAGATTGGGAGAAAATAATAGCAAATGAAGCAACAGACAAAGGATTAATCTCAAAAATATACAAGCAACTCCTGCAGCTCAATTCCGGAAAAATAAATGACCCAATCAAAAAATGGGCCAAAGAACTAAACAGACATTTCTCCATAGAAGACATACAGATGGCTAACAAACACATGAAAAGATGCTCAACATCACTCATTATCAGAGAAATGCAAATCAAAACCACAGTATTATTACACGCCAGTCAGGATGGCTGCTATCCAAAAGTCTACAAGCAATAAATGCTGGAGAGGGTGTAGAGAAAAGAAAAGGGAACCCTCTTACACTGTTGGTGGGAATGCAAACTAGTACAGCCGCTATGGAGAACAGTGTGGAGATTTCTTAAAAAACTGGAAATAGAACTGCCATATGACCCAGCAATCCCACTTCTGGGCATACACACTGAGGAAACCACATCTGAAAGAGACACGTGCACCCCAATGTTCATCGCAGCACTGTTTATAATAGCCAGGACATGGAAGCAACCTAGATGCCCATCAGCAGACGAATGGATAAGGAAGCTGTGGTACATATACACCATGGAATATTACTCAGCCATTAAAAAGAATTCATTTGAATCAGTTCTAATGAGATGGATGAAACTGGAGCCCATTATACAGAGTGAAGTAAGCCAGAAAGATAAAGACCAATACAGTATACTAACACATATATATGGAATTTAGAAAGATGGTAACGATAACCCTATATGCCAAACAGAAAAAGAGACACAGATGTACAGAACAGACTTTTGAACTCTGTGGGAGAAGGTGAGGGTGGGATGTTTCGAGAGAACAGCATCAAAACATGTATATTATCTAGGGTGAAACAGATCACCAGCCCAGGTTGGATGCATAAGACAAGTGCTCGGGCCTGGTGCACTGGGAAGACCCAGAGGAATCGGGTGGAGAGGGAGGGGGGAGGGGGGATCGGGATGGGGAATCCATGTAACTCCATGGCTGATTCATGTCAATGTATGACAAAACCCACTTCAATATTGTAAAGTAATTAGCCTCCAACTAATAAAAATAAATGAAAAAAAAATATGCTCAATCTAAAATTTAAAAAATAAATAAATAAATAAATGGGAGAAAAAAGAAAAAAAAAAGAATAACGAGAGGCTTAAAAATCTTAAAAAAAAAAATGAAATTAGGGAAAGTCCTTGGCAGTATGCAGAATGCCTAAAACCAATAAATGCTATCTACTGTTATCCTTGCTGATGCTAAGGATGAAAAGTAAAGAGAAAGTCTACCACATAAGAAGGAAAGGGAACAACCTGTGAAGGAATTCCCCGAAGAAGCTGAAGGGAACGAGAGTGAAAGCAAAGCGGAGGATTTGCCTAAGAAAGGGATCATTAGGAGGACAGATGCTGAAGCTGAAGCTCCAATACTTTGGCACCCTGATTCAAAGAGCCCACTGACTGGAAAAGACCCTGACGCTGGGAAAGATTGAGGGCAGGAAGAGACAGGTGACAGAGGACGAGATGGTTGGATGGCATCACCGATTCGATGGACATGGGTTTGAGCAAGCTCTAAGAGATAATGAAGGACAGGGTAGCCTGGTGTGCTGCAGCCCATGGGGTCACAAAGAGTCAGACATGACTTAGCAACTGAACAACAACAACAAATGTTTTCCCCCAAGAGGAGAAGGAAGAAGAGAAAGATGAGTTTGGATGTTAATAAGTTTGGGGAGAGTGAATGAACATGAGGGAGTTTCTATCTCAGGGAAGAACTCTGCTTTATTCTGTGAAATGAAATCAGAGGTCCAGAAAGCGAGAGTTAAGGAAGATGGGGTGAAGTGGGGTATTAGAAAGGAGTAGCATGATCTGAAGTAGCAGTTGTGGGGAACAGGGAAGGGGACTGTGTAGAGACTGATCAGAAGCTTGTCAGGGAAGGTCACAGGCCCAATTTGTGGTGAAATGTGATTGTCAGTAGTATCAGTCCAGTGCTGTTAAGAATTTCTCTAGTTGCCACTCAGACCTTGGGTTTAGAGATGGAGAATGTGGATAGGATTGCAGAGGGTGGGGATTTGGCTGGGAAGTTGTAGAAGATGCCCAGCAAAATTCTCACCCTGTGCAATCCTGTCCACATTCACTGGGACATTGAGAGGACCAGTGAGAAACTGTCTAGAGTAAGGCATCCTGGGTCTAGTCAGAATAAGGAAAGTAGTTAAGTTAAGAGGGGCTGACATTTGGGAGTTCTAACCTGAAGAACATGCAGGGTAGGGCAAAGACATGAACTACCTGGAAGGCTGGTGCTCGTGTTTAGGGCCTAGATTTTTCTAAAGTTGGTGAGAAATCCTTCCTGCTCTTCCCGGTGCTTCTTTCCCTTGAAGGCTGTGATTTCTCACCCAGATCTAAAGTCTCTAGAGACCCTTCTGGACCTTAGCTGTTGGTGACCATCAGTTACAGCTCAGTCATCCAGCAGCTTTCATAGTCCATTACTTTGCTGCTCCCATGCTTGTTCCAAGTACACACTCATGGGGGAGACCGGCGGCCCCAGACCTAAACTCAAGCCTCCGCTCTGTAGGATCTGGCCAATGTCTCCAAGGTCTTGTTGTATTCATCAAGCTCTGCCAGGAACAAAGCCTCTCTATCCTTGGAACCCACAGACCTCTCCCTTGCCCTGACCCCATCATGGTGCTGGAGAGCTCCTTTCATCCTGGAGAAATATTTCTTCTCAAACCATATTCTCTCAGTTGGCCTAAGCCTTGCAGAATAAAAGCCAGGAAGCCAGCCACATACCACACCAAGGCAAAAACCTGACAGTGTGTTGCCTACTGAGCTGGGGAAATAAAGGGATAAAACATTAATTCAAATCTCAAAAGAAAGAAAACACACTCACATCATGTTTTGAAAGATTTGCTTTGTTTATTATACTGCTTGGGGAAAAGAATATATATATATATCATATATATATATACACATATTATATATATTTGTTTTTTTTTCACTCAAGAGTATGAAAAAGTTCATTCATTGGCAGAAATGATTGAGACATTAGTATGCAGCAGAAATTCACCTCTGAAAATGGCAGAAAGGGAAATATCTGCATTAGAACCAGCACTAGTGGTCTTTATATCCTGTTTTTCAATATTTAAAAAAAAATCCATAAAACTGCAGTTTTTAAATGGAGCATTAGGGACACCCCCATATGTTAGTAGGAGTTAATCAAACTTTGGAGAAGACATTGCATCTCATCTCCTGTTACAGACTTCTTTCTGGAGGTCACCTATTTTTAAAAATTGGCTGGAAGTTTGATGGCAGCAAGTTATTGCTGCTTGATACAAACAAGTGATTGGACGAGGCACCGTGCTGTTGGTTATTCAGATTTCTGCAATAATATCATGTCTCTCCAAGTAAAACAAGCTGTCTCAAAAATATCCCTTATATACATTTTTCATTTCTTCTTTTATCATTCTCGTAGAGAATTGCAGTGTCAAAGCCTGCCCTGAGAAATCGAATCAAGGTATTAGGTATCAGCAGAAACTAGGAATTACCGACCGTGTACATAGTGGCAGTGGCCTGAGATTATTCTGTCTTCTGATTTCCCCTCTAGAGACAGAAGGGCTCATCCCATCCACACCCAGCTCCCCTCCCCACTCACACTCAGACACCTGTGTATTCTCTGACAAGATGGAGCAATATTTCATCAGTTCTCCCTAGCCACTCAGCCCTGGTTTTAATATAGCTGGAATATCTTGAGTAGCTTTATCAAGATGTAAGTAAACCTTATCATAGAGGCTTAGTTCAAAATTTAAGTTGTTCCAGCTGTCAACTGAAATACAACTATATCAAAGCCAGAAGTTCTCTGTTGAAGTTCTCAATGTTAAAATCTCCCCCTGGTGGATTTTAAGAGCATGTGTTCTCATGAAGAGAATGGGATAGAATTTTCCAAGAAAATAAATAGATGCTAAAATGTTGCAGGTGTGAAAAGCGGATCTATGAATCTCAAGTTTAGAGATGAAAACATCGCAATTAAACTCTTAAACAGAAAAAAAAATTCCAGTGCTAAAGTAGAATTGTTTTGGTTTACTCTTGTCTCAGGCACAAGTGTGAATATTGAATTTTACTTTTTTTTTTCCCCCTTCTGTGGCTACCCTCTAGTGAGTTAAGGCATTTTTATGGACTGGAAATTCTGATTTCCCACTTGTTTAGTGAAGAGAAGCTTAACGTTTCAGTTAGGAAAGAATGGGCCCATCAGAATGAATCTGGCATCTGTATATTCTCAATTCTATTATAGCTGTCAGTCAAGTCAACCAAAGTCCAAGTGCAAAGCCCCTAGACTACTTGAAATGTGCATGCACTTGCTCTAGGGAAGAAAATTTTATTTATTTTTTAATTGATTTTCTTTCAGCAGCAATCCCTCTCCTTGTCCTGGGAATACATTTTGGCTGTAATTTTGTGGAGTCAGTACAAATTTCAAAGCAGCTCCAAGTCCTTCCCCTCGATCTAGTGACTCTGCTGACCCACTGCTTGGTGTACATTTGCCTGAGGCTGGGCAAAAGCCAGGCGGGACAAGAACACAGGAATAAAGCAGGAAAAAACTGCATAGAAATTCTCAAGCAAAACAAGTGCTGAGCTACCTATAGTGCTGGCTATGAGACATTTAGAACTGAGAAATGGTGGCTAGCGTTTAACAAAACATGCATTTTCTTTGGTGCAGACATATCAATGGCTCAATCTTAAATGGCTTGTAAAAATGTTTTATTAAGGCAATTTTTTTTCAAGACATTATTCTAAATTTCTAATCAAGGGCACGTTTGTTATTTTCAAACGATAAGGCAATATAAATAAAGGGGGAAACTGAAGTAATTGTTGGATTTATTGAGGAAAATACAAGTCACAAAATTATAGGTGTGTTGATTATGTAACTTCTTGATGTCAAAAGCATCTTTTCCCTGAGTGAGTTCTGTAAGCCCTGTTTTGCTGTTTAGGCACGAAGTAGTTATCTGACTCTTTGCAACCCCATGGACTGTAGCCTGCCAGGCTCCTCTGTCCATGGAATTCTCCAGGCAAGAATACTGGAGTGGGTTGCCATTTCCTTCTCCGGGGATCTTCCTGACCCAGGCATCCAACCTGTATCTCCTGCTTAAGCAGATGGATTCTTTACCCCTGAGCTACCTGGAAAAGCCCTCTGTAAAAGCCCTAAGACAAGAGAAATGTGGCATGGTGGATAAGAGGATAAGCCCCCTGCTAGATTTCTGAGCAAACCTGAGCTCTGACTATAGTTGTGTGACTTGAGTCTGTTATTCAACCTCTCTGAGCTTTGATTTCTTCATCTGCAAAATGAGGGCAGTGAGTAGAAAATTCCTCCTAGGGTGGTTGGAAGGGTTAAATACCATAAAACTGGGTGGAAAGTCTTAATGTGCAGGGATCCCATCAATTTTTTATTCACTTTCAGATATTAGCAGTCTCATTTTCAGACATTGTATAAAACAATTCTCTCTAAATTGAAACTTTAATTTCTGGTTCAACTCAAAGCTCCTGTCCTTGTACCAGCTTCAGCCTGTTCCACGTTTGGATTCTATAATAAGGAAGAGGCTAGTGGTTGGATTCTTGATTATTTCTTTTTTTTTTTTTTTTTTCATTTAAAATTTTTTAATGTTTGCTTTGACTACAAACTTAGAAATGTTCTACAATTGCTCAGAAAATATTTTTTAGAAATTTAAGTAACAAGGCTCTAAGTAAAATAGCGATTAAAGATGCATTGTGTAAGAAAATGACCAAAATGTTGACCGAAAACTAGAAATTAATCTTCTGATATAGTGCTACAAGTTTGTTTAATTCATAAAAAGGATTTCTCTAGGATTCCTTCAAATACAAAAACATCCATATATGGCTAGTGTTTAGATGCCAGTCATTCACTTATGCTTAGGGGTAGAAAAACTGTAGTGGGTTCAGCAGAGCTTGGAGATGATTATGAACACTTGCCAAGGCGAAATCAATTAGAAAGGAGGTCAAATATCTGAAAGTATATGTTTGGTTACTAGGCAATAAGATTTCATTTCTAAAGTAGAATTTAAATGTAGCTTTTCAAGAAATTTAAGAAGTTAATAAGTATCTCTTAAAAATAGAAATCTAGGACAAAAAAAACCATAAAATTTTTGTCTTCTTGTTAGCACAGATAATTATGGCTTTTACTTAGTGCACATAAGTCAAATAAACAGCTCAGAAGTTGAAAATAAGAATCATTCATATCAGAAATCCTAAACCCAAGGAAAAAAAGCTAGTAGAACTAAACTTGATCAAGTAAGTTGCCATGCTGTTATTTGAAGGGCATGGAATTATTTCTTTTTTAAAGAAATATTTAAACTACAGTATAGTTGATGTATAATATTACTCTATATGTTACAGAGATGCAACACAGGGATTCACAGTTTTTAAAGGTTATACTCCATGTACAATTATTATAAAATATTGGCTCTATTTTCTGTGTTGTACAAAATATCCTTGCAGCTTATCAGAGTCTCTGTTATTCCTTTACATTATTTTCTCTGACTCCTTTTTCTGCCTTTGGCGCCTGTGAAGGAGAGGGAAGAGCCATAACAGACATGACAGACATGAAAGCTCTTCCTTGACTGGCAGTTCTAATCGCCACATGGGTGACCACTGGGAGGGGCTCTTTCTCTTGTGGGATTTCTTGGTGGGTTCTTCAGCATCACTCCCACATCTTGCAGGAGATTTTCCCCATGCCCTTCTCTGGCCTGCCCAGCAATCTTCACCAGCTGGTCATGTGCCCCACCCCCAGCCCCTCCTCCTGGTACACAACCTCCTGCTGAGGTCATCCCTCCAGCAGGTAGCCGGAGTCCCTCCTGGTGCTCCCACCTGTCTGCCTGCGGTCACCGGAAACACCACCTCTATCTCACCTTCAGCTTTTTCCAGTGGTAGTCTTTCCTGGTCACTTTGTCATCTGAAAAAGTTCCAGCAGATCTCCTGCTCACCTTCAAAATTTCCAAATAATAATCAGAAGGAGAAGGGGGCGACAGAGCACGAGATGGTTGGATGGCATCATCAACTCAACCGACAGGAGTCTGAGCAAACTCCGGGAGACAGTGAAAGACTGGGAGGCTTGGTGCGCGGCGGTCTGAGGGGTAGCAAAGAGTCGCACATGACTGACTGGACAACAACAACCAGTCTCTGTGTCTTACCAACCTCAGAGGACACCCGACAATCTCCCCAAGGGGTTTTATAGAGGCCCCTTGATTTACTGACTGCGGGAGAAGACACTTTCCATCTTGTGTGGGACGGGAATGCACAGCATTCTGACAAAGCTCTCTGAGAATAATCTCCCTCGATCTTCCTTTCTACTCTTAGATATAGCCTGGAGGGAGTGATGGTTGAAAGGGGTGGACCAGCACTTCTCTTCACAATTTGAAAGCATTTTCTGGGAATTCCCTGGTGGTCTAGTGGTTAAGACACCAGCCTTCCACTGCAGGGGGCATGGGTTTGCTCCCTGGTTGGGGAACTAGGATCTTACATGCTTTTCAGCTCAGTCAAAAAAAAAAAAAAAAGAAAGAAAGAAAAGAATTTGAAAGCATTTTCCAACTGTAGTTATCAGCTTGGGGGCTTGGAGCTCTTTCTGTGAATTGAGACAAAAAGAAAAGTCAAGTCAGACTGTCCCTGCATAACAATTGGGTTGTTTGAAGCAATGAATGCAGTGGTTAGTTTAAAGCCTTATGATGTGGATGAACTGGCCTCACTGTGGGTATAATGTTAATAGAAGTGACTAACATTTTGGAGTTATTTTAGCTGAATGTGTGACATGCCCTAAAAGCCTGCAAGTGGGACACAGTTCACAGTGCTGAATTATGAGACTGTGTAGGCAGGAGGGAAAAGAAAGAATATGTAACATGCGCAGAGTCATTGCTCAGTAAATATTTAAGAATAGGTGCACGCTAGACCTACTTTATTAAGTTCTCAGCAAGAGGCAAAAACAAAATTTGTACGTTCTTTTGACTGATTAAAAATAATTTTGCATTGTAATTCATACTTAAGACATAATTTTACTAATATACGGTTACCCCCTGCATTTTGAAAGTTCGATTTATGCCACATTACTTTTATGAAAGACCTGTATTAGTACCTATTTTTGTAAGGGAAAGGAATCTGAAAAGGATTTTTGCTTCTATGAAAAAAGGCAAAAAGCAAAACTATAATTGCATTCAGTATTTGTTTTGCAATGAATAGTTGTAGAGGCACCATGTACCCAGAGGATTAAGCACAGAGGGAGAGACTGCCAAAGCCCTTCCCCGGGAACTACACTCAACATCCCGGCATCAAGCACCCTAGCTTTGAATTGTGTCTGTGAGCATCTGTGTTTTATCTTGATTTATTTTGCGTATCGGTTAGCAGGATGTGTCTTAAGGTAATTGCTGCTTCTTTGCTTTACGCCATTTCAGCTTATGAAAGGTTTCAAAGGAATGCTCTTCTTTCAGATAGCAGGGGAATCCTGTGCTACTAAATACTTAGATAATGCTTACCACATGCCAGACATGGCTCTAAACATTTTGAACATATTTAGTTCTTTTAACAATCGTCTCATGTAGATGCATTATCTTCACTTTACAAAAGAAGAAACTGAGGCACAAACAGGTCAAATAATCTGCACAAGGTTAAATTCATGGAAAAGACATGATTTGCACTCAGAAGTTTGGCAGTAGACAACTGTGCCCTGCTTTCAGAAACATTCTCTTGTGATTTACATGACAATAGCAATTCCAGGAGGTGGGCACATCAGACTCAGGCACACGTGGCCATGGGGCTATAAGGGTTTCTGGAAGACAGTATACTACTCCAGTTCCTGTTTCCATTCCTTCTATCACCTTCTGCCGGATGCATTTTGCTTGCTATTGAATTTGCATCACAATATGTTAATTTTTAGAATAAATTTATCAGTGTTTTTCTGAAAGCAAAAATAATTACGGAAGACTATAAATCGGCAAATGCCCCATAAAATAGAGCAGCCCCTTTATGGCCTAGAGTCTTTTTTTTTTTTAATTAAAAAAAAAGCTTTTATTACTTTTATCTTATTCAAAAGCAATACACACTCATGGCTGAACAATTAGAAAATCTCTACGTACAAAAGGGAGATGAGACATCCATAGCCCAACTGCTTCATGATAATCACTTTCAATGCGTTAGTAGTAATTCTCCTTTCAGGCCTTTGCAGACATATTCTCAGTTGGGGAATGTGTGTGTATTTAATGGGCTCATATAGTTTTGAAATAGATTTTTTACACAGCAAAGTTTTGAATATCTTTCTGTGTCTATAAAAATTCATCAGCAATAATATCTTTAGTGTTTAATTACTGTTCAATTGTATTACATACAGGAAATATATTTAATGTCTCCTTTGCCCCTTCGGGGCTTCAAAGGTGACACTAGTGGTAAAGAACCCACCTGCCAGTGCAGGAGCCTTAGGAGATGCCGGTTTGATCCCTGGGTTGGGAAGATCCCTTGGAGGAGGGCATGGCGACCCACTGCAGTGTTCTTGCCTGGACAATCCCATGGACAGAGGAGCCTGGCAGGCTATAGTCCATGGTGTCGCAAAAGAATTGGACATGACTGAAACGGCTTAGCATGCGTGCATGCATTGCCCCATGAAAGATTTTCACTGTTAAAGGTGTGACAGGCTGTTGATCACTGACAAACTTGGGGCCCAGATGTCAACCATACTTCCAGAACACCTCACTCCTGATCATTCTTCCAAGGGCCTGAATCTCCTTTGGGGCTGTTACTCCTTTGCACCAATGGTTATTTATGTAATATGTTGCTTTTCAACTAGAGTAGGAGCAAAATTCTATTTTGGAATGGGGAAGGGCCCCGGGACTGGGCAGAAAAGGATGCCATGGCTGCTGGGGCATCCACTCTCCATGTTCAGTGACCTGGGTGGAACATCTGTGCTCACAGTTCTCCCAGAGATCTAACTGTTTACTGTTTTGTTTGGTTGGCTTATCTTGAGAGTTGTAAGTCCAGCTTAGAATCTATTAATAAAATATGCACTATCATTCTACCTTCCTGATGACCTGGTAAATCAAACGGAGACTCCTGCACACCTCAGAAGCTCTGCCCTGGAACCTGGCCCACCAGCAGCCCAGCCTGCTTGAGTTTCCACCCCTGGCTCTGTCCTGCCCAATGAGTAGCCTCATGTACATGAGTAGACACCTCCTGGTCCCCACAGCCAAATTCGTTCCTCATCGGCCTTATCTTCCCTCAAACAGTCATCCCTCGGCCTCCCCTCCAGCTTAGAGGTGTGTGTACCTGCCGTGCAATTAGCCACACCGGAAGTGGGCTTGGGACTTCTGAGCAGGGAGTCATAGGGACTGTGTTCTTTCGGAAGTGCGGAGTCGATTGAATCGTTAATTATTGACACCTGAGTCTTTGTTACTTCGCGTGTGAATTTTGCACTATCACTGATGAGAGAGACCTGACGACTGAAAACCAGGATTTTGTTTTTACTCCGAACTGTTATGGTAGACAGTTGCATATCAAGTGTGATTACAGAGGACAATACCAAGCCCACCTGTCCCCCCATGTTCTAGAAGCTGCCCCTCCCCACCCCAGCCCCCTAGCCTGCCTTCCTTCAACCTACTGTCTAATATGCTTATCTGCATACACTTCTGGTCTGAAGCAGAGCCTCATTTTCATCTGTTTTGAAGTCGCGGACGTGAGAAGCCAGCAGCACACTGGCCGCCTCTCATGGATGAGTGCAGTGGTCCCCATGCTCTTCCCTGGCAGATGGTCCGGAGCATGCGTGGTTGTGCCTCACCGCTCAGGAAGGAGTTTTTCAAACCCACTGAGAAGAAGAAGAGATGCAGCCTTCAAGTGTTCGCAGTTCTAGCATTGGCTCTCACACAAGTTGAACTCCTGGCCTTCTCCTTCCTTATCTGCTCACAGATGCCCGTGGAACAAGGAGCACAGCTCCAGAGGAGAAACCTTGCAAGGGCAGTGCTCTGCGGAGGCTGTTGTTTCCCTAGCCTACTTTCCCGGAAAACTCAATGATAATAGTCACTGGGATTCACCAGGTTCAAAGAGAAGTCCAGATGAGATCTAAAGGTGTTCTCTAAATTATTGTGACTTTAGGAAGTCAAAAGAAAACAAAGGAGGGGTGCAGGGGTGTAACTGAAGTGTGCCCGGCACCGACATCAGCCAAACCACTGCTGTTTCACACGTGCTGCTATAACTGAAGTGTGTTCCTTCACCTTCTCCTCATCTGAGGCTGTTCTTGCCTCATCACCTTCCCTGCCCTTTTGATCTAACCTAGGTCAAGTACATCCACCTCTCCAGCACTCTCTGGCCCCTCATCCCTACTTATCTTCTTAGAATTTGTCACTAAATGCAATTACATCATCCATTTGTCCATGTGTTGACTCTCCTGCCTTGCTAGAAATCCACCGGAAACTAGTTCTGTCTTTGCCACTGTATCGCTAATGCCTAGGACAGTGCCTGCTCTTCAGTGGGCACTCAATAAATATTTGTTAAATTAATGAATAAATTACTTAGTTTTGATTAAAAATACAGTATTAGTCATACATAATGGAATTCTGATATTAATTTCCAGTTCTTCCTCAGTAAGACACGAGGACCAAGAGTGACCATACACAATGTGCACATGCTAAGTTGCTTCAGTAGTGTCCGACTCTTCGAAACCCCATGGACTTTAGCCCGCCAGGCTCCTGTGTCCATGGGGTTCTCCCGGCAAGAATACTGGAGTGGGTTGCCATGCCCTCCTCCAGGGGATCTTCCCAACCCTGAGACTGAACCCATGTCTCTTTCATCTCCTGCATTGGCAGGCAGATTCTTTACCTCTAGGGCCACCTGGGAAGCCCAGCCCTAGACAATACAATTATATAATTATGTCTGTTTTTTTCTGTAGTCTAAATATTACTTCTATGATTAAAACAACAACAACATAGGAAATAGTATCAGAAACCAGTGCTCTGGCTAATTGCATGGTGGTGTTGGTTTAGTCACTAAGTCGTGTCCAACTCTTGCGACCCCATTGACTGTAGCCTGCCAGGCTCCTCTGTCTATGGGATTCTCTAGGCAAGACTACTGGAGCGTGTTGCCATTTCCTTCTCCAGAGGATCTTCCCGACCCAGGAATCAAACCCGAGTCTCCTGCATTGCAGGCAGATTCTTTACCAACTAAGAGGGAAGCCCATAGCTAATTGCTTAAGTAGTGAAGTTTGAGTTCACCCAGACAGCTGTCAAAGAAGGGTGACTTCTGATCAGGCCGGGTGGTCCTGCCTTGACTGTGTATTCTTACCTGCCTCTCCTAGCAGGAAAGGAAGAGTCAGGCAGTCACACAGACCTCTTCCTCAAGGTTGAAGCAAAGTGCTATGTCCCTGTATCCCTACCCTCACATTGCCTAGAAAACGGAGTACAGAGGCAGGGCCTGGAGTAGGTGAGGCTGCCTGTCCTTAGGAGGAGGGAGTGAGCAGACTTCCCTTCCTGGACCACTCCCGCTGGCTCTGAGCTCACCACTCACGCCTGCTCTTCCTGCCTCTAGCAGAAGGCAAAGATGCATGCACCACGTGTGTGTTTTTGAGAGCACACAAAAAAAGACAAGGCCCCACTGTTTCACAAGAGGCAACAGGAAAATCATCATCCAGCTAAGGCGGGTTTGCCGAGATTGGTGATGATCTGAACCACAGACCACTGGGGCTGTTGAGAAGCCTTGGGGCTTCGCTGGGAAATGATGCCTGGGATTTGCTGCTTAGCCCTCTAGCTACTGTTGCACTCTGGTGACTTTCTTATTAGACTGTCATCATGCTAACTGCTTAATGACAGATGGTCCTTAAGTGACATACATCTCTTCTGTGGGTCATGGTGCTGAGTGGTGCTCACCCCTCATAGCCAGCTTGGGCCCATCTGCGCGGACAGGTGTATGTAAACACAATTGCGATGATGCCAGTACAGAGTGTGCTCCAGGAAGTGTTCATTCCCTTTAATCCTCGGTCCCAGCCGGCCCCTTTACCATCGGCCTGGATTACTGGATCCATTACAGGATCCTCGTTTGAGGATCACTGTAGGCTCCAATTGGGAAAAAAAAAATATATTAGTAACGATTTTGACAGAAGCAGAGTTTGAGTTCCTGATAATTACTATTTCACCAAACCAACTGGGACACAGAGCTGCAATTAGAAAGAAACAAGCTTCCACATATAATGGCTTTCATGCTGCATGATACTATTAAATAACCATCATTAGCTACTAAAGTACATACTACCCATTTTCCAGAGCCCTTTCTCTGCCAGGAAATTTAAGACCAAGAATGATCAATGAATGAGTCATCAGCATGATCACTGTTGATACAGGACATGCAAATTGAAATTAGAAGATTGAAAAGTATAAGGAATTACTACAGATGGTGATATGACACCGACATTAAAGCTCTTCATGCAAGAGACCCAAAGTTCATTTCTTTGTGTCTACAGTTTATGGGTTAGAAAAAAGAAGGTACTATCCACGGAATGCTATGGGGAAAAAAAGAACAAGGAGGTACTGGGCAATTTTCCAGGTACTGTGCTGGGTGTTGTAGATATAAAGATAAATAAAACGTAGCCACTGTTCTGAACAAGCTCACAGATTGGGAAGTGGGGACAGACAAGTACATACACACAAAAATCACAGTACAATGTGATAAACACAGTAATCAAAGTGTTCACCTGGTACTCGACAGCACGGTAGAGTGCGCCTTGTAGGGGAGAACTGAGGTGGGGTAAAAAACCTGTCTGCTTAAGAATGTGCAACTTCCTAAATAAGGACTTTCATTCTCCTCTTCTTGAAAGCCATCTTCTTTCTCCTCTCATTTGGAGAAATGTTTAGATCACACAGGCACAGGAAAGATAGTAAGCAAATAAGGGAGAAATGAAAGACAGGTGATTCTCTCAGAGAAACCAAACTTATTCTAAGCGTTTTCAAGCCTTTAGAGATGTAATAAATTAAGGGGGAAGTTTTTAATCAGAACATGAAACATAGGCTGTGTTCTTTACATATTATAATAATCCAATGACTACAGTAGCATTCTTGTGTCTCTAAGAAACGTTTACATCAAATTGAGGTCTGAGAGGAAGGCAGATTCCTAACCAGGCTCCTTCTCTTAATGTAATTTTAAAACAGTTGCAACTCCAAACACATGTTGTTTAGCCCAGAAACATGCTGCCTTTTGCTTGGTTGTTTTTGTTTGTTCCGGGTTAGCTCACAGATACAATGTTAAGAAATACGTGGCTAAAAAGATTTGATAACATGGCATGGCTGGTGTCTATCTCAAACTCTCTTTTTATTAAGTAAAATTCACATGACATAAAATTCATAATCTTAACCATTTTGAAATGTACAATTCAATGGTTTTAATACATCCACAACATTGTACAAATGCCACCACTATCTAGTTCCAGAAATTTTCATAACCCCAAAAAGAAACCCCATATCCATGCAGCATTTTGTTTTCCCTCTCTCTCCCCCTTAACCGTGGCCAACCTGTAAGCTGCTCTGTCTCTCTGGATTTGCCAGTTCTGGATGTTTCATATAAATGGAATCATGCAGTATGTGACTTGTGTCTGGCTTCTTTTACTCTGCATAATATTTTCAAAGTTTGTCTATGTTGTAGCATGTTTTGAAATTTCAAACCTTTTTATGCCAAATGCCTGCTCGGTTGTGTTTAACTCTCTGTGACCCCACTGGACTGTATTTCTGCCAGCCTCCTCTGTCCATGGGTTTCCCTAGGCAAGAATACTGGAGTGATTTGCCATTTCCTACTTCACATTCCTTTTTATGGATGGATCATAAAAGGATATACCACACTTTTTTTTTTTATCCATTCATCAGTTGATGGATATTGGTATTATTCATCTTTTTGGCTATTGTGAATAGTCCTGGTGTGAAGATTCATGTACAAGTTTTTGTTCAAATGTCTATTTTCATTTTGGGGGAGTAAATATCTAGGAGTGGAATTGCTGGGTCATATGATGATTCTAAGTTTAACTTTTTGAGGAAAGGAATCATCGAGTATTCTAAAGTTGCTGCATCATTCTTTATGCCCTCCAGCAACATATAAGGGGTCTAACTTCTCCATATGCTTGTCAACATTTGTTATTTTTCTTTTCCTTGAAAAATTATTATAGCCATCCTAGGGGGTGTAAAGTAGCATCTCACTGTCAGCCTCTTTTCATGGATTAAAAGTTCATCATAGAAACAAAAAAGCAGGCTCACATCACATCTCCTTTTCTTTTGTGTATGAGGCGACCACTAAATTGAGAGGTGATTTCCCTAAGATGAACTGCAAAGCAAACATGTAAGATCCTGAACAGTAGAGCTGTGCTCTTTGGGCTCTCATCACCCACTGCCACTGGAGCAGCCATGATCAACACCAAGGGGTCTAGATGATGACTGTTGAAATGTCAGCCTCCTGAGTAATAGCCAGCTGTCTTTAGTCAGTGATCAGCAAAGAGGCATTTAAATCATTATGAGGTTTGGCTTGTTAAAAGCTCTTCTGGGGGGAAAAAACGCCATTAAAAAAAACCAACAAACAACCCAATGAACATTTTTATTTTTTTCTCCACATGTGCTGTATTTTTTAAGGAAAATGAAATAAAATTCACCATGAATTCCACATGCTACTTAAGATAAAGTAGTTTGTTGAGGGAAAGCAATGAGTTAAACAGCTTGGGAAATTTCTTAGGAAAATTTGAATTTCTTCCCAGTACATTTCTCATTAATAATTCAGTGTCCATTGCACACACTCCTGTGAGAGTCTGTCATCTTTTCTTTTATCTCTGATTGCTATCATCAACACACTACAAAAGGTATTCTTTCCCTTTGAGGAGCACTTAGTTTTGAGAACTAAAACATATATGCAAATGATACCTGTATAAAGCGAGGGGAAAACAGAAATTATACTTTTTTTCCCCTTCCAGTTTCTGCATTCCACACTGTCTGGCACAAATATCCTTGATGAGGAGTTTAGTTTCTGTTTAGATTTGCCTCTCCTTATTGTAAACGTACTGATGGAAGAGATGATGAGACTCACAAGACAGAGGGTGCTTCCTGGTTGAGAGGAAGAACTAGCAAAAACTGGACCCAAAGCTAAATCTTGAAAGAGCCTCCGCAGGACTAGGATGCTGTGGGCCAATTCTCCTAGAAACCCACACCATTCAGACAAGGATTTGAGGGGATCTTGAAAAGAACTGGGGAGTTGGAGTGATTCTATTTTGGACTGGAAGAATTGGAAAGCCCAAGGGAACCCAGATTAGGGATAGTGGGAAGTCCTAACAGATCGTTAAAAGTCATGATAACGGAACTGTTTTTCGTTGGTTCGTTTGTTTTTTAACATAGTAACTGTTCAGTTCCTAAATAAAGTCAGCGAGCTTTAGGCGTGCCTGCATCGATTTCTGTCTCTTAAAGGTTTAGGAACGTAAACAGCAGCCGGGGCACACATCCAGGGAGTTCAAAAAAGGTTGAAATCTTAGGTATTTCACGGCAAGTCTTGAAGGTCCTTCCTCCTCCTGTTCCCGGAGTTGGAGACAGGTCCGATCACCTGCACGGCCGGACCCCGACTGGCACCCCTGCCTGCCCAGGCCTTCACACTCTCCTACCCCGGGGCCCGCCGACTCTGCAGGGTACAAAGTGCAGCAGGGACGCGGGCGGAGCCTCTCCAAGCGGCGCAGCCGTATCTATCCCCAGCGAACACCTAGATGGATTTTCAATACCGCGCCTGGCACGTTTGGACGGGGGAGGGCGGGGGAGGGCGCGGGAAGGGGGGGGGGGGGCGCTTAGGCTCCGGCTCCTCCGCTCCCAGCAGCGCGTCCTCCCTTCGGCAGTCGCTGTTGCTCGGCAGACGCAGGGGGCTCTGGGCACTACCAGCTGTGTTAAGAGATTCGCGGTGGGTTTTCTCCGGGCCCCCGAACACTCCCGCCCGCCAAGAGCTGCCTGCGGGGTTGTAAGGCAGAAGCCCCTAACGCAAGGTTGCGGTCCTTCTTCCTCCTCGCGCTCGCGGCTGAGGGTCAGTTTCCGCGACTCTTCAGAGTCTGTCTGAGTGGGCGCCTGTGCTGGGGTCCCGCCCCAGGAAAGGAGAGGGACCGCACGGAGAACGTCACCGCGCTTCCCAGACCGCACAGGCACTTTGCACCGGCCAGCTGCGCGTCGGTCTGGAGGTAGCGCGCCGCGGGTAAGGAATTCCGCAGCGGGTCTGAGGGGAAGGGCAGGCGGGGACGGTGGGGCGGGGGTGTGTGTGCTTACGGCTTCGGACGATTGGATCGGCGTGGAGTGGGGGGTCCCTCAGGGCGGGGCGACAACTGAGGGAAACTGAGATGAACTCCAGACATCATCTCTGCCTGAGGTCGGCTTCCCGCTTTGCTGTGGCTAGGAGCCCGGTGGGATGGGACAGCATCTACAGCTTTGTTCCCCTCCCCACCTCCAGGAAAGCGGAGGCACTCCCCAGGTCTCCCTGAAGGATGGGTAAAGGAGAACCCCGGAAGCAGCTGCTCTAGTCGACTGGAGCTCAAAACTGGGAAGGAAAAATTGGGCGAAGGGTGATAAGCCACCTCTATCGCCTACCTTCCTCTCTTTCTCCGCCCCCCGCCCCCCTCCCTTTTCGTAGCTGCTGACGCGCTGGTGGTGTCTATTAATCATTCGCCAGCCCACAGCCGCGGCAGTTAATGGCAGTACCGCGCGGGGCTCCAGCCTCCCGGCCTCCCCGCTCCACGCTCGCGTGTGCCCAGGCGCCCGGGAGCGGCGAGCGGCTGCGCACCGGCAGCCGCCGGGCGATGCGCTCCGCCGGCAGCGGTGGAGCTGCGCTTCCTGCAGTCGCTGAGCGCTTCCCCCCGGCGCCCGGTGGCGGCGAGCGGCGGGCGGACCGCCGAGGTGCCGAGTGAGGACGCCAGCGCGGGGGTCGCCCGGAGAACGCCCTAGCCCCGGCAGCCCCACCGGCCCCCATCAGCTGAGATGTTCCCCAATGGCACCGCCTCCTCTCCCTCCTCTCCTAGCCCCAGCCCAGGCAGCTGCGGCGAAGGCGGCGGCAGCAGGGGCCCCGGGGCCGGCGCTGCAGACGGGATGGAAGAACCGGGGCGAAACGCGTCCCAGAACGGGACCTTGAGCGAGGGCCAGGGCAGCGCCATCCTCATCTCTTTCATCTACTCCGTGGTGTGCCTGGTGGGGCTCTGTGGGAACTCCATGGTCATCTACGTGATCCTGCGCTACGCCAAGATGAAGACGGCCACCAACATCTACATCCTCAACCTGGCCATCGCCGATGAGCTGCTCATGCTCAGCGTGCCCTTCCTGGTCACCTCCACGTTGCTTCGCCACTGGCCCTTCGGCGCGCTGCTCTGCCGCCTCGTGCTCAGCGTGGACGCGGTCAACATGTTCACCAGCATTTACTGTCTGACTGTGCTGAGCGTGGACCGCTACGTGGCCGTGGTGCACCCCATCAAAGCCGCACGCTACCGCCGGCCCACCGTGGCCAAGGTGGTGAATCTGGGCGTGTGGGTGCTGTCGCTGCTCGTCATTCTGCCCATCGTGGTCTTCTCGCGCACGGCGGCCAACAGCGACGGCACGGTGGCCTGCAACATGCTCATGCCCGAGCCGGCGCAGCGCTGGCTGGTGGGCTTCGTGCTGTACACTTTCCTCATGGGCTTCCTGCTGCCCGTCGGGGCCATCTGCCTGTGCTACGTGCTCATCATCGCCAAGATGCGCATGGTGGCCCTCAAGGCCGGCTGGCAGCAGCGCAAGCGCTCGGAGCGCAAGATCACCCTGATGGTGATGATGGTGGTGATGGTGTTTGTCATCTGCTGGATGCCTTTCTATGTGGTGCAGCTGGTCAACGTGTTCGCGGAGCAGGACGACGCCACGGTGAGCCAGCTGTCGGTCATCCTCGGCTACGCCAACAGCTGCGCCAACCCCATCCTCTACGGCTTCCTCTCAGACAACTTCAAGCGCTCTTTCCAGCGCATCCTTTGCCTCAGCTGGATGGACAACGCCGCCGAGGAGCCGGTCGACTACTACGCCACGGCCCTCAAGAGCCGCGCCTACAGCGTGGAGGACTTCCAGCCCGAGAACCTGGAGTCTGGCGGCGTCTTCCGTAATGGCACCTGCACGTCCAGGATCACGACCCTCTGAGCCCCGGGTCCGAGCCGGGGGCCTTGCGCCCAGAGAAGGGGAGGATGAGGAGAAAGGGAGGCCGGATGCAGGAGGCGAAAGGATCCCAGGCGTCGGGGTGCGAGAATAAAAGTGGGGCCAGGACACTGTGCGCTTCGGGTGGAGACCCGGGAAAGGCGCGAGACAAACGTGGACCCGGAGCTTTGCTTATGAACTGGGAAGACTAGCGGGCCCCTCTTCCGCTTCTTCCCTGCGCTTGCATTTCTGCATCCCTCTATGCTTCCCCCGCCCAAGGCAATTTCGGTCTTTCTTTCCGCCCGGTCCTGCTGGTGCAGGTGGTGAACTTATAAACGTCTCCAACTCGGCCCGACCCTCAGCCCCGCCAGCCGTTGTTTCTGTTTAAGCTGAGCCACGGTTACCGCCACAGGTTTCCCTCGGGAAAACCCAGCTCGCCCTCAGCCGCGCCCTGCGGCGCCCCTCGCTCGCCAGGATTCTGCCTGATGCCCCTAGCGGAGCCTGGCCAAGCCTCGCTCTCCTCCGCAGCCCTCTTTTCAGGGAACTCGGACTGGAGAAAGATCTAAGCAGCCGGTCTTTCCCCTCACTCTCGAGTGAAGGAAGGTGCGCGCACCCCATCCCCACGCCTCCCCCCGACTCCCCATCCACCCAGAGCGGAGCCAGGTGCTTAGCAAAACAGGTCCCGCGCTTCGAGCCCCAGACATTCTGCGATCCTTAGGCAAAGCCCCTCTTTGGAGCAAAAAGGAGCTGAGAACAAGTGACTAGGGGTTTTAAAAAAGATCCCGGGGTTTGGTGGGGGAGGAGGGCTTGTAATGGAAGTCACCCTCCCGCCTGGTTCGCAAAGGGCACTTTTGGTTTCAAAGATCAAGCGCAGGGGACTTCCGGGGCGCTGGTCTGCCTTAGGCCAGGCCGGACGGGGTGCGCTGGCCCCGGGGGCCGCCCGGGAGCATGGGTGCAGCTCCACTAGGCTTTCTCCCTCACCCTAGCTCCTGGAGGTGCCCATCCAAGAGTCTCAACAGGCACCGGGCGGGGACCTCGGGTGATGCCTTCCCAGTCTCTGCCAACCCCGACCGTCTCACCGCCACCTGCAGGCTAGAGGGGGCGGCCTGCCCGACCCCTGAGGGCTGCTGCCTTTCAAGCGGTGCCTAATAAGTTATTCTCTTGCTTAACATATTTATTTATTTATTTGTGGTGTTTGAAAAATGTGGTCTCTGCTTTCCTTTTCTCTCCTCGCCCTAGCCCAGGGCCTTTTCTTCAGGATATTGGCGGTGGGGCCGGCCTGGAGGTGGCAGGGGACCCCCCAAGGTCCCCTCAAAACCTCTCCTTTTTGCTAGGCCCTCTTCTCTGATTCTTTCCTCTAGCCTTTATGTTTTGGCTTGTCGTCAGTGAGGTCTGCAGAGTTGTTCCTACTTTTCTTATGTAGTCTCTTGTTTTAAATAATGTGGTTTAGCCTCCTCCCATGCAGAGTGGAAAGTCCCAGCTTTCAACATCGCCCTACATATGATTTGAATATATATATATTGAATACATATATTCAAATCAAAATAGACTCACATCCTAGATACATTTATCTTGCTCCCTTGTCATGAGTCCATGAAGCAGTTGCCAAACACAGTCACTAACAGTGACAGGTGTGAGACTGGCTAGAAGACTTTTAGATACGAGGGTTCAAACAGCCTGCCCTCAAACTTGGAACTCCACAGCCTGATTCAGACGGACTTTAGTAGGCATTGAGGATGTCCTGGCTTATGTGCCTGCTTCTTCTAGGTTCCAGCATAGGTGATTCTAACACACAATCTAGGTAACACTGGCACTTCTTTTGAAGACATTGAAAGTAAATTAATTTGTGTCTGTGTTTTATCTGACCAACTTCATTGGAAGCCTGAGCAGGGCAAAGACCAATAATTTTACTTCTTTGTATTTCCTGGGTTGCTTTAGGATGCTGGCTTCTACATAGTAGGCATTAAATACATGTTTGTTGGTTGACTGTTTCAGTAAACCAGAGTGTATTACAACACTCAGGAGTTCTCAACATCTGGGGTTCTCAGGTTCCCTCATCAACATGATACACAATGGTTGAAAATCACTATGGAAAGATGTTTTGTGTATATTTGCTTCAAGAACATTGTGCTTTCCTGAAAGCAGTAACCAAGAGTTACAGTGTCCCTTAAAGTTTTATTTAATGAACAAATATGCTTTTGGTCATAAATTTGAAAGTTTAGATCTGTCATTTAAAAATCATGCATATTATTACTCCTTTGGAAAATAGATTTTTAATAGTTAAGGACAGTGAAATTTACAAATAAAAGTCTTGATCATTATCCTCTTCTGAGGACACAAATCTAGTGCTCTTAACCTGTTTCCATTGTAATATTAACTAAATAAATGTATTATGTTGTTGCAAGTTGTGTGACTTTGCAATTTGAATCTTCCTGTTTCAACAGATTACTTCAAGACACACACATATTGGCTTAGTTGCTCTATGTTTCATTTAGATATTAAAAAGTAAGATTTCTGATTACCTTTGGAATTTTTACCAAGATTGAGGTTATGATTTTACTTATTTTTTAAAGTCTGTTAGTTGTGAGAAAGAACAAAACTGAGTCAGTATGAATAGGAAGCAGTTGCACTCTCTATGGTTTGCTGTGGTTACCAGACTAACTAGATGATATCACAGTCTCTCGACTGTCTGCCCTCATTTATGACCTCAGACTTTGTTGTGGGAGTAAGTAATTGCTAATTTAGATCCCAGGGAAAGGTAATGGAAAGGGGAAAAAGTGATGTCCTAAAGATGTTGCAAAGGGCAATGGGTTAAGGAATTACAAAAAATCAGATCTCAACTTAGAAGAAAGATGTTTTTAAATATTTTTAATTGTGGAAAAGTCACACAATAGAAAACATACTATCTTAACCATATTTAACATTGGTTACATTTGATGACACCAAGTACGTTCATGTTGTTATGAGACTCTCACCATCGTCCATCTCACCTTCCTAAATGGCAATTCTGTCCCCATTAAACACTAACTCCTCATCCCCCCTACCCCCCCACCCCCATCCTCTGGCCCATTGCATCTATTGTTGGACTTCCTGACTCTATGAATTTGACTATTCCAGGTACCTTGTGTAAGTGGAATCAAACAGTATTTGTCTCACCTAATGTATACTGGAGTGCATTTTGAAGATGACCTTAATACATATCTTACAAACAGATTGTACCCCTCCTTCCCCACCTCCCCCCATGCTATACAGCAAGCCCTCACCACCCATCTACTTCATAGCAATCCCATTCCTGGGCATATACCTGGAGAAAACCATAATCCCAAAAGATACATTCACCCCAATGTCCACTGCAGGACTATTTACAATGCCCAGAACATGGAAGCAACCTAAATGTCCATCAGCAGAGAAATGGATAAAGAAGACGTGGTACATATACACAATGGAATATTACTCAGCCATAAAAAGGAATGAAATTGTGCCATATGCAGAAACATGGATGGACCTAGAGACTGTCATACAGAGTGAAGGAAGTAAAAAAGAGAAAACTAGCATAGAGTAATGCATCTATATTGAATCTAGAAAAATGGTACAGAAAGACATATTTTGTGCTTTTTTCAGTGATGGCCATTTCCATCCCTGGAAGAATTTAAGAAGGTACTAAAGGAGTTGTTGTTTTTTTTTCTTTTTTTAAACAGATTTTATTTACACAGAAAAATAAGGAAAAAGAAGTATTTTCTAAGCAGTGATTCCAGAACCCAGGTGGGGGGATTGTGGGCTTCAAATACCTTCAAATGCCTTGTAACTCTAGGCTTTATAGTTCCACACATAATCTCAGTATGATTAAGAATAGCTGAACTATTGCTTTTTCATTATTTTTAAAAGCTATAGCAAGGCGGCAAATTGAACTCATAACTCCGATGTGCAGAGAAAACATTCTGTTCTTTTTGTTTTAATTCATCTGACCATCCAAGCCCCTTCCAGCTGGTTAACTGGGAGGAAAAATTAAATAACTGTTCAAACATCCAGCTGAGCTGATAATTTAGCCATTTTCAGAGAATTTCAAAATTTTATTTCAACATGTTTCAATAGTCTCTTCACTGGCTTCCCTTTCCTCTTCTGTTATCTTTAAAGGGGCTTTAGAATGAACTGGGAGAGGCTTTGTGTCCTAATGCAGGAGGGAACGAGGTGGGGTCCTTGGGAAAGGGGTCCCGTCTGCCCTTCAATCTCTGGGAAGAGGGCATTTGTCCACTGGGATGATTCCTGGTTGCAGTTTGTTGAAATCTGCAGCTTCCGGAGCCTGTGATCTGATTTCTCAGCTTGGCGAGGGTCATGCCTCAACTCCTGTGGGCTACAGCCCTCTCAGTGTTTCAGGGTCCTCATACAGCCTCCCAGTCTGGGGTCTCTGCCAAGACTCTGCCTCTGCCAAGGAGTGACCTGGCCTTGCCGCAGCAGGCAGCCCCATGGTGAGCTTCTTGGCTCAGTGACCAGAGGGAATCTAGTGGCTCTAGACTGGTGACCCTCAGGATCTCCTTGGGCTGGTAAATTTTTCTGTGGCTCTGTCTCAGGTCTTTCGAATTTCTCCTGACAAAGGTCAACCTCACTCATTAAAAACATTCCACACACCCTGCCTCCCTGTTACATTAGACGAGCATAGGGCTTGGGTCCTTTAGATTGATTAGCCTTTGATGTGTTGCTAAGACTAAAGGACTCAAGTCCTGTGCTTTTCCTCTGGTGTAATAGGGATGCAGTTAGTTTTAGCCTATGACGTGTTGGGGGCTGGTTCAGGGGTAAAGAATCTGCCTGCCACTGCAGGAGACGTGGGTTTGATCCCTGGGTCGGGAAAATCCCCTGGAGTAGGAAATGGCAACCTACTCTAGTATTCTTGCCTGGAAAATTCCATGGACAGGGGAGCCTGGCAGCTGCAGTTCATGGGGTCACAAAGAGTCGGATGTGACTGAGTGACTGAGCATGCACACATTGATATACTGAGGCAGGAGAAAAAGAATTTGGCAAATCTCTGTGCAACCCCCACCCCCACAGCCTCCTCTTATTTCCAAGCCTTTTCGCATGGCCTAGAAGTTGGTGATGAGCCTCACCTCAGGGTTAGACACAGCAATGAAACATGATTTATGGAGGAACATAAAATGTATCAGTTTAATGTCCACATTCTCTCTTACTGGGGACCTCGGTGTTCTCAGGGTGGAATTTCTGAGGTCATCTTCTCCCACAATACCCCAAGATAGGATCACATTTGAAAATCTTTGATGCCTCATCCAATTTAACAGTGACCATTGAAAATTGCTGAATGCATAGTTTGGGCTTGAGAAATAAAAAAGCAAGGAGTTCTCCTGGAGAATAATATAGAAAATACATTTTAAAAATTGTGATATATTCCCAGTTTATTTTAAACAACTAATAGAGATGACATATATATATATATAGCAGTCTTTGAAAAAACACTTCATTAGTAGGGTTATGTCTTGTAAGTCTTATCTTGCTCATCCCTTCTTTATTCCAGCGTGCCACATCAGAGAGGTTAGGTCCTTAACTCTTATGACTGACAGGCAATCACATAATTGTTACAGTGGCGTATGCTTTAAAAACAAGGTATCACAAAGCTGCTCTCTTGTTGCACCATACACCTCTGAGCTCATAAGAACCTCTTCCACATAGTCAGATGCGTATCTTACTTTTCACTGAACACATTTCATTTGTTGGTGTTAAAAGAAGGCAGAGAGGTTCAGCATTGTTACATGGCTTCCAAGAGCGAGGCAAGTGCTGAGATAATGTTGTAAGTATTATTTACTGCTTTGCTGACTATCTAGAGATGGGGTACTCTAGTGAGTATACTCCTGGAAGCAAAATCTAGCTTCTGATTTTACCCATAAGAAAAAGGATGATGTTTCTGCAATGACGATATAGCTGAGAAAGCATGTGAACAGAAGCAACCAGTTCAAACAAAAATATCAAAACACCTGCTTGTCAAACTGTTGGGTGGAGAAAAACATCATTGCAAAAGGAGTTATAGCTTTTAAAAGCCCTTTTGGTAAAACATTCATTTTGATGATGAACTTAACTTAACTATTGTCAAAACATATATCAAATGCAATCTTCCTGGCCTAAAGCTGGAAATATTATACTTATTCAAGGCTGAGACTACAGGCATGCTCCTAAAATTCTTTGAAATAATAATGAGCTTAAAACTCTAAAAATAAATACCTCTTTAAGCCAGACTGATTCAAGTCTTCTGTTTTGATTGGACAAAAAATATAAAAGAAAATGAGAAATAGGGAATGCCATCAGCTAACACATTATCTCTTCAGTAGAATTTGACTCTGTGCCCCTCCTCAGCACCTACATGCCTGGACCAGACACAGATGATGACCTCCAGTGCTCCCAGCCCAAAAAATTTAAGAAAGACTTGTCGTATATCAGAGTCCACTTGGAGGAAGACATACTATGGAGATATTGTAGAATAGCATGTACTGAAAAAGTTCTGACTTTCACAATAATATCCGTATCAAAAGACAACTAATACTTCATTTAAAGAGAGGGAGAGAAAAAAATTCTAAGACATCATAGGCAAGCAGGAAAATATTCTACAATAACACACGTGACTGGCAAGACTCTTGTAGGAAAGGCTGTCCAAATATTGGTGAACAGTAACTCTCAATAGTGTTCTTTCCGTCTCTATAACCCTTGAACAATTCATTAATCTAGCTAATATTATTAGCAGTGGCAAAATGTCTATTCAAAGTCAATAATTAAGTTAAACATCCTCCTTCATGGCCAATGAGCCACTGTAACTAGCAAATCAAGCAGATGTCTGCACGTCTTTTGCAATAGACTCTCAGGTCTCTCTCTATATAAACTCTGTGTGGAATCTGAACTTAAACACACACAACCTAATTAATGAAGCCAAAAGAAATTTCTTAGGTAATAATTGGTGAAACAGAGCTTCAGACCTCTGCCCACCACCTCCTTTTCCTTTTTAAGTTCCCATTTCTTCATGCCTCTCCTTTCAGCCTAGCACTCTTCATTTCCTGACTTCCCTCACCTCTCCCAATAGAGCTTTTCTCAGAAAAGGATTTCTTTTGATTTGTAGTTTACCTCACTGACAAGGCTTCGGGTGTTATTTTCCAGAAGCAAGGCTTTTTAATAAGGATGTAGTATCAGAAGGTCAGGCAGCCAGCTGTATCCTTGAAATTACATCTGTTTCCAAAGCAAACATTTCTTAACAAGTGGCCCACAGCCCTGCATCAGAATCACCCAAGAACTTATGAAAATGCATATTCTCTAAGCTCTATGTTAGAGACCTTGATTCATTAGGTCTGGGATGAACCTTGGTATTTCTTAAGTACTTAAAAGTGTGAGAACTACCCGTTTAACTGTTAAGAGCATGGCGTTTGCCATCCGCAGATGTAGCTCTGCTTTCTTCATTGGGTGATAATGGGCAAGGTAATTGCCATACTCAGGTTGTGCTCATCTGTAAGATCAGGATGATAATACCTCCTTTGCCTGATATCATGAGACAACCCATGTCGAATGCCAAACCGGTCAGGACTTTTTGAGTTGTGAATGAATGAAAACCTAACTAGCTCACATAACTGAAAATTCTTAATGAAGAACCCCTGGTGTACTTGATCCATGACTCGGTACAATATTTTTTTTTCAGTTTCCTTTTCTCATCTCCGACTTTCACAATCTTGGCTCTATTCTCAGATTGGCTGTTCCTGTGTAATTACAGACAGCTGCAGAAAACTGAAATGATATTTTTCCAGGTTCAAATTTCAGGGGAAAGAGTACAAATGATTCTCCCTGATTAGACTCAGATCATTAATCTGTTGGGAGGCGTGCGTCTGTGTGTCCCTCACCCTCCATGTACCTTGCTGGGTATGCAAGAATATGAGGCCCTGACCAATTTTTACCTAGATTATTTCTCAGAGTTTTGTTTTCAGCAAGCAATCTTGAGTAAAGGCAAAGAGAAGGCTTGATTACTGCTTACTACAATTCAGTGGTTTCCCCAAGATCAGTGTCCCTTAGCTGTGACCCAGGCCCATTGCTGCATAGCATCCATTTGGGCTCACACTGCCTCACCCCCGTGAGAGTCAAGGACAGATGGAACTATTGCTAATCATATTGCTTACCGGCTGCACCCTGAGTTGTAACGGTCTCTGTCTGGGACCCAGAAATCTTGTGTCTTTTGCCGGCCTCTATGAAATAGCAGCAGACCAACCTACTAGCTTGTAAGTAGAATAAAATAAAATTCCAGGTCCTGATAATATCTACCACTGCACCCATTAGCCGGGCCTGGGGACTATGGTTGGCTGGGCCTGGGTGATACACTCTCCTTTTGGAGCTGGGAGTGTCAACTCTACCCAGAAGAGGGAGAGGCAATGGGACAGATCTCAAGAAGAAAAGTTGTATACAATTACCCCAAGTAGATGACAAAAGATGTTATGTGGCAAAAATAAAATTAAATAAAATTCGACAGCTGTCTAGCACAGATTTAGGAGCCAGATATGTGTGTGTGCATGTATCAGATGGCGTATTAAAAAGCAGAGACAGCACTTTGCCGACAAGCGTCTGTTTAGTCAAAGCCATGGTTTTCCCACCTGGGCTTCCCAGGTGGCAATAGTGGTAAAGGACCCACCTGCCAGCGCAGGAGACTGAAGAGACTCGGGTTCGATCCCTGGGTGGGGAAGATCCCCTGGAGGAGAGCATGGCAATCCACTCCAGTATTATTACCTGGAAAATCCTATGGACAGAGGAGCCTGGTGGGCTGCAGTCCATGGGGTGGGCAAGGGTTGGACCCGACTGAAGCGACTTGGCACACATGCGTGGTTTTCCCAGTTGTCAGGTACAGACGTGAGAGTTGGACCATAAAGAAGACTGGATGCCAAAGAATTGATGCTTTTGAGTTGTGGTGCTGGAGAAGACTCTTGAGAGTCCCTTGGACTGCAAGGAGATCCAACTAGTCAATCCTAAAGGAAATCAGCCCTGAATATTTATTGGAAAGACTGGTGCTGAAGCTGAAGCTCCAATACTTTGGCCACCTGATGCAGAGTCGACTCATAGGTAAAGAGCTTGATGCTGGGAAAGATTAAAGGCAGGAGGAGAAGGGGATGACAGAGGATGAGATGGTTGGATGGCATCACTAACTCAATGGACACGAGTTTGAGCAAACTCTGGGAGGTAATGAAGGACAGGGAAGCCTGGTGTGCTGCAGTCCATGGGGTTGCAAAGAGTTGGACACAAGTGAGCAACTGAACAACATATATATATGGATATCAAATTCTATTATTATTATATCTGAAAGAGAAAGTAGAAAATAAAAGTTATTCAGGTTTTAAAATCCTTCTGTTTGATCTAGTCATATATTTAAGTATTAAATACTTTAAACATACAAAACTTTACTTCATTTCTTTAAATACAAGCACATATGAAAGCTGAGCAAAATTCATTTTTATTTATGTAATGAAATGATAAGGAATACTCATAATATTATTTATTTGGGAAATTCAATATATTTCACAAGTTATGCTCATGGATTCCATATGACCTCAAGAAAATTTATCACCCTGTGCATCAGATCCTACATCTTTAAAATGAGAATAATTAGATAGAAATCCAGATTAGTAACAATTTATTACCTTCCCATAAGATTAATAACATTATTTAAATATATTTTAAAATCAACTTATAAAGGCATTTTACTGTAATGCAGAGCATACAGTGTAGCGTATTGAAGATCATATTGAGATCAGGAACACACATGAATAACCTGGAGTGATATACAAAGGTCTGGAAGCTGGCTCAAGCTATATTCTATCATCAGCAATTGGGAAAATGTTTGCTTTAAATACAGCTTTAGGTAATAGAAATAAGATAGCCCACCATAGCCAGAAATGGGTACCATGGTTAATAAATAATATCCAGATATTTGTATTTCCTTCTGTTTTACTGCAGCTTACAAATATATGTGTGCTACATATTTGGGGCCTGAAATACCATCATGAAGATAACCAATGCCCATGAATTAAGCTGACAGTTTCAGTTCCCCTCAGATTTTATAGCAGTTACATAAAACTGTCAGTGTCCAGAGTTTAAAATATAGCAGCAGAGCAGGCAGGAAAGAAAAGAGAAGTAGCATTTTTTTCAGTACCTACTTTGTAAATGATACATTTTGCCAGATGCTTTGCATGCTATCTCATTTGGTCTTCAGCAAGATTCCTATTAAATAGAAGTCTCTATTTCTCTTATAAAACAAATATATATAGAGAGAGACTTCCCCCCACCGCCTGCCACTTTTCCAGCATGTTAAAGCTGGCAGTTGGCAGAACCAGGACTAAAAAGCATACCTATCAATTCCAAGAATATGATCCTTCTACACTATAGATAAAAAAGAGTCCTTTTAAATGGCACACAGATTCAATTCCACAAACTATATGGAAATGGGAAAAGTCTGACTATTGCCTCCAGTTTTACAAATCATGGTGTCCAAAATCAAATGTCAAAATGTACCACTCTACTCACAGTCTGTACCTAAGGAGAAAAAGAAATGAAATAAATTATTGGTAAATATTAAAAAACCTAATTCTCCTCACAGAGACAATCAGATTGCCTACAAGAAATACCAGTTTCACCTCTTGTTAAATGTGGTCATGTCAAGAACTGCTCCAAGAGGGTGCTGTGATGAAGTAAATGGAATTAAAAATCAGAATGCCTACGTTAGAATCCTTGCTTTGAATATTACTGGTTACGGAACTATGGGCAGGTTATCCACTCATGCCTCATACATCTTAATTTAAAAAATAGGAATAAAAATAATTTCTGTCCCATAATGTTAGCAAAGTGACAGTCTTTTCAGCATTTTTAATACACTCTAATAATCCTCATTTATATAAATATCAGAGATAATGATAGTTCAAGAACAATGAAAACAAGAAACAGTTTTCTTTTCACTTATGAAGATACACTAAACATACTCCAGTTATTAGGAATTATATAATTAATAACATTAAAGCAAATTATCAGATGCATGCTAAGTTGCTTTGGTGGTGTATGACTCGTTGCAACCCCACAGACTGTAGCCTGCCAGGCTTCTCTGTCCATGGGATTCTCCAGTGAAGAATACTGGAGTGGGTTGCCGTTTCCTCCTCCAGGGGATCTTCCCCACCCGGGGATTGAACCCAGATCTTTTATGTCTCCTGTGTTGGCAGGTGAGGCCCTTTACCACTAGCACCACCCGGTAAGCCCAAATAGCTTTTAGGACCTTAGTTAACAGTTGGAATTTTTTTCCCTCTCTATTTAAACTGGTAAGCTGCTCCGCTGTAACAATAGTGTAACATAATTGAAAAGCATTAAACTAAATCTTTTAATCTGGTACTCTGCCAATTTAGAGGTCATGTCATTTATCAGGATACCAATTAAATAAAATACCCTGAATTAGTCAAATAAACAGAGTCTAGTTAAGGAAACATGAGAAACTCAGGAAAAAATTCTTCCCAAATATTAAAAAGTGATTTATAAAAATAGAAAACAACTTATTTTCCTATAAATTCTTCTTGTAAATTATCTCATTGAATCCATGAGCAGAAGGAGTAGCATGCAAAACAAAAGAGGTAAATATGCAAAGCACAATTTCAAACAGCTGTGGACACTTTTAAGCTGTGGTCTGCCAAGTTTTTTTTTTTTTTTTTTAATGAGTGCTCTCTCACCTGCAGCTGCATCTCTCATCTCATTTGCAAACCAAGGCTGGATCTATAAAGAATAAAATTGATGACTGCACCCATTCCAATCCTATCCTATGCAATACCTTCTCCAAAATGAGAATCTCTAGAATCATCACAACATCCAGTTACATCCCATTTCAAAAGGAAATAAAACCAACTCCACTTGAATGTATATTCAAGCTTTCCTATCATTTATTTTCGAGCAAAAAGCACTGGGGAAGCCAAGGAGATGCATTCTTAAGCCAAGTGATGAATTCTTATAAAGATGGTGAGCAGCGTGAGGAGACAGAAAGTCAGCCAGGATTTGCTTGGGCAAGACCTAATTCTTGACCTCTCTTCCTAAAGCACTGATGGCAGGAACCTGATTTCTCAGTTGTATTCCATTAGTCAGTCTACAGGTTCCCTCTGGGCCATTCATCTTGGATTCCTCAGAGCCTAGCCTGCCATCTGAATGGTCACAGAACCCAGCATTAGGACCTGGAGTTGTGAAGCTCATCCACTTAATAGCTCGGGTAAATGACTTCATATCTTCACCTTAGCTGTAGTTTCCTCATCTGTAAAACAGGGGAAATATTAATAAAAGAACATACATCATAGGGTTATTATGAAGATTAAATAAATTAATATTTGTAGAGTACTCAGAATAAGACTTGGCACATGGTGAGTTTTCTAAGCGTTCAGCAAAATACCATTACATTAAATTGATGGATATATTAAGGCAATGTAAAGTCTTAAAGTCACTGATTTTGGTAATTGGGGCCATCACTTACATCTTTAGCATTTCTTTAGTCTTCTGGACTCTTACTTTCACCAACCAACCATTCTGTTTTTGTTTTTTTTTTCCTTTTTAAATCATTTTTTTAATACAAACTTTTTTTTTTTAAGCTGCATCAGGTCTTAGTTGTGGCACATGGAATATTTGTTGTGTCATGCGGGACCTTTCATTGTGGCACTCGGGCTTAGTTGCCCCACAGCATGTGGGAACTTAGCTCCCTGACCAGGGATTGAATCCACATCCCCTGCATTGCAAGGCAGATTCTTAACCACTAGACCACCAAGGAAGTCCCTCAACCATCTTTTCTAAAGTACAACTTATGATTGGCTTATTCAGTTCAGTTCAGTTGCTCAGTCGTGTCTGACTCTTTGAGACCCCATGAATCGCAGCATGCCAGGCCTCCCTGTCCATCACCAACTCCTGGAGTCTACCCAAACGCATGTCCATCAAGTCGGTGATGCCATCCAGCCATCTCATCTTCTGTCGTCCCCTTGTCCTCCTGCCCCCAATCCCTCCCAGCATCAGGGTCTTTTCCAATGAGTCAACTCTTCACATGAGGTGGCCAAAGTACTGGAGTTTCAGCTTCAGCATCAGTCCTTCCAATGAACACCCAGCACCGATCTCCTTTAGGATGGACTGGTTGGATCTCCTTGCAGTCCAAGAGACATTCCAGAGTCTTCTCCAACACCACAGTTCAAAAGCACCAATTCTTCTGTGCTCAGCTTTCTTTATAGACCAACTCTCACATCCATACATGACCACTGGAAAAACCATAGCCTTGACTAGATGGACCTTTGTTGGCAAAGTAACGTCTCTGCTTTTCAATATGCTATCTAGGTTGGTCATAACTTTCTTTCCAAGGAGTAAGTGTCTTTTAATTTCATGGGTGCAATCACCATCTGCAGTGATTTTGGATTGGCTTATTATGAATTCCTTTCCTAAGCATGCTGACTTCCTAATGGGAGATAAAACAATGGTTCCTGAACCTGGCTGCATAGCGAGCACACTTAAGACTTTGAAAACCATACATTCCTAATGCCCAGCTTAGGAAACTTGAAAATAAAGCCCAAGCATCATTTGGAAACAAGGTTTCTGATACAGGTGGTTTCACTAACTGGTATTGAATCTCAACTGTAGATTTAAAAGACTTCATAAAGGAAAGTGTTGTATTTCCAGTGAAGAAATTTAAGGTGCCGTGATCAGCCTGTAAGTGGTGGAGGTGTATTTTGTAGTATGGGACCTTCTCTGGTCCTTCAGATTGCACCTCACCATCATCAGAATTGCCTGGTGCTCCAGTGGCTGTTTAGAAGCCTTTTGTAACTCTCCTTAGTACAAGAGCATTGTTGCCAACCCCTCTTTTACTGGTATCATTTTCAAATGTGATGGGAAATATTCATCCTGACATTCTTCCTGACAGACCCTTCTCTTCATGGGAACCCGATTTTATAAATGTGTAAGTTTCTGTAGCTCCCTTGGGTCTTGGTTCATGCCCCAGCAGTTATATAATCAGAAAAAAAAAAAAAGAATACGTAACATTCTTAATCATAACCTTTTTTACTGCATCTTCCTCTAGTTCTCTCACATGATTAGCGTTTGCAATACAAAATCCCTGAGCAAAAGGAGACTATGTTTCGTCAATACTTCAGCTCATTAACCATTATTAAAATGGAGACCGTGCTGGGGCTTGAGGAAGCTGTGCTTGTGACTGGTAGGAATTGTGAGGTGGTTAAGACAGTGACTATTACTCCATTATCCTTATTATGACCTCCTGGCTATAGTAAAAGCTGCTTCAAAGAAGTGGTTTATTAGTGTTCAGATAAAAATCATAGGGTCTCACTGGATATTTAAAGCCATGATAGAAAAAATGAAATGGAGGACTAATGACTTGGAAAAAAATCAAATGACAGATGAGACTATAAAGGGAGAGTGTAGAGGTCTACATTCAATATATCAAAACAATAGTCAGCTGAGGTATAAGAGCATAACTCAACACTGAATAAAAATTCAAATAAATGTAGTATTTCATTTGTTTTCCATAAGCTGCATAACACTAGAAAAATAAACATTGACCAAATAGTGTGAAATAGAAGACATTTTGCAAATAACTCTAGAAATAGGAAATCTTTTTTTTTTTTTTGGTCAAAAGTATTACAGAAGAAAAACAAACACTTAACAATCTGATTTAATTTATTTCTCAATTCTTTGGTAATATATAATATGACTTTTTAGTACTGGGAATATATTTTTTCAAAAGTCACACCTATTTACTCCTATTTATGATCACATTTTCCCATGGACGGAAGAGCCTGGTAGGCTACAGTCCATGGGGTGGCGAAGAGTTGGACACGACTGAGCGACTTCACTTTCACTTTTCACTTTCATGCATTGGAGAAGGAAATGGCAACCCACTCTAGTGTTCTTGCCTGGAGAATCCCAGGGACAGCAGAGCCTGGTGGGCTGCCGTCTGTGGGGTCGCACAGAGTGGGACACGACTGAAGCGACTTAGCAGCAGCAGCAGCAGCATGATCATATTTTATCACCATTTGAAGGCTCCTTCTGAGTTAGAAAACACATATTTTAATATTATGTCCAGTAAGTTAAAAGCTCAAATATTATTCTTAGAAATAAAAGGTTAGTGATAACATGACTTTGTAAATAGCCTGGTTTTGCATCTTTGTTTTAATTGCTTGTTCTCAACCATGCTTCATTTCTTTTACAAAAATGACAAATTTTGACAGCAAATTTGTAAGTGTGTATTCTTAAATTAGTATCTTGTTTGAAAAGATTGTATTCACTTTATTTCCTCACTGGACTAATGCCCTACCTATGGATTAACAACCCTAGACAAGTGATATTGCTTAATAATACTTTGCATCACTGAGGAGTTATGAGAAAAAAAAAATCCTTAAAAGTATTTAAAAAAAAAAAACCTTGGTATTTGACTTTTTAATGAAACCAGTGCGAGTCATCATCTATATTGGCCCGAAAAGGCCTGTGTTCTTTAGGGTGGAGTATTATCTGTCCTGTATATAGAGCTCAGAGTCAGCAGTTCTTTGGTGTAAAAATGAGATGATGTTGAGAAATACACATTTATTTCACATATTAAGAGAAATATTTGGCAAGACCCTGCGTTGTTATCTTTATTAAGCAAATTCTGGTTTCTACAAGGGGCACATGAGTCTAGGTAATCATGAAAAATTGCTCTGCATTTCACGAATTGTGTAATTAATGATTGACAGATTAGTTTAGTTGATTTCATTTTGGTTGAAGAAAAACTAAATTAAAAATTCACTCAAGTTTTCTAGATTCTCATTTCTAGAATTTATTTTCCATCTCGGTGTCCAGAGTTAGAGAAATGATTAGTCAAAGTTATAAATAAAAGAATTCACATAATTTATGGAATATATATTATTAATACTCTTTGCATTAAACAATGCCACAAAAATAATCTAGAACTGCACTTAAATGACTAAGTATATTTAAGTTTAAATCTTAACATTTAAGCTTTAATTTGGAGTAGACAAAAGCATCCTTGTGGAGTATTTGTCTATGATTTAGTTAGAAATCTTAGGCTCCAAAATCACTTCAGATGGTTAATGTAGCCATGAAATTAAAAGATGCTTACTCCTTTTAGAAGAAAAGCTATGACCAACATAGCATATTAAAAAGCAGAGACATCATTTGCTGACAAAAGTCCATATAGTCAAAGCTATGTTTTTTCCAGTAGTCGTGTATGGATGTGAGAGTTTGAGCACTGAAGAATTGACTCTTTCCAATTGTGGTGCTGGAGAAGACTCTTCAGTCAGTCCTAAGGGAAATCAACACTGAATATTCACCGGAAGGACTGATGCTGAAGCCAAAGCTCCAATACTTTGACCACCTGATGTGAAGAGTTGACTCACTGGAAAAGATCCTAATGCTGGGAAAGATTGAAGGCAATAGGAGAAGGGGACAACAGAGGATGAGATGGTTGGATGGCATCACCGACTCAATGGACATGAGTTTGAGCAAGCTCCAGGAGATGGTAAAGGACAGGGAAGCCTGGTGTGCTGTAGTCCATGGGGTTGCAAAGACTCAGACATGACTTCGCAACTGAACAACAAAAACACTGTCACTGCTGGCAAAGAGCTTTTCTTTTTTTTAAGAGTGGGTCTTAACCTATAAAGGATAAGTATTACAGTTCCTAAGTTAGTATTTAAAAACAAAGTTTGAAGTAAATGCAGTGATTTCTAAAACTTTATTGAATTCTAGATCCTCTTCAAGTTTAAATGGAAAAGAAAACCAATCTTATTTTGAGGATGAGTGAAAAAATTTCCATTCACATGGCATCAAATGTTTTGACAATCATAGCAATGCAAAGAAGATGCAGTTGTTAATGAAAAAGTATTACTTTTTACTGTGCAAGCCAAAATTAATTTTCTCACTCACACAAGAAATCTTTTTAGTTGCTTAGAACCGTGAACAGGACAGACAAATTCCCCACTTTCATGGAATTTTTAGTGGGATGAGACAATAAACAAATATATTAAGAGCTATTGTAAAGATAGCCCACGATGATATGAGATAGAGTTTCTGGAAGACTAAAACTGAGTTGTCAGAAAATGTCCTTCTGCGAGACTTCTATTTAAATAAGACTTAAATGACATGTGGGAGGTTGAAGGAAAGGGAATTCCCAGCTAAGGACCTAATATGGGAATGCCGTATTCTGGGAACACACTGACTGGGCAGAAGAGGATGAGTAAGAAAGGAGAAGTGGCCAGTGAGAAAGGAGGGAAGTCAAGAGAGGAAAGTGTCTCTGTAAAGATTTGTCACCTGTGCCAAATGCTTATGAGAAATCTAGTAAAGACAAGGATGATCAAGGGACCATTAAATTAGATAGAACGTAGGTTGTTGTTGACCTAACACAGCACAGTTTCAAAGGAATGGGGATAAAGGCCAAATGGAGTGGGCTGAGAAAAGACAGGAATGGAAAGAACTTCAGTCAACACTTCTGGAAAGTTTTCCTCTGAAAAGGAGCTGAAAAATATAGCAGGAGGCTGGAGGAAGGAATCAAGAGAACATGTTTATGCTAATGGAAGTAATTAAGTCCAGAAGGATAAAGCGATGAAAAACAGGAGTGTTCTAGGAAGAGGGTCCTGGAGTAGCAAAGCACAGGCTGGAGAGCTTGTGCCCAAGTGGTGACTTTGGTGGAAGCTGACACGCTCATCTCTTACAAAGGAAGGCACGAGAAAACAGGTGACCGAGGGTGTGCCGCACCCTGGGGAGGAGACCGGTGGTTTGAGGAGACAGGAAAATTATGACACGGGCTCATCTCGAAGAGTGGGAAGTGAGCATCTATCAAAGTATTAAGATAACCAAGCAGTACTGAAGAGCCAGTAAGGATCCATGATCATGAATCTAAACTGGAAACGGTCAACAGAAAGCATATGCTTTTCTGCAGACTTGTTCTGCAGCCAGTGTGGCGTAAGAGTGAGCGGGACAACCAGGGTTAGAGTTCTCCGGGGGAAAATGAGCTGGAAGAAAAAGAGGGCAAGAGAGTTAACTTTTGAAACGTGAATGGACCTAGAGACTGTCATATGGAGTGAAGTAAGTTGAAAGAAAAAAACCAAGTACCGTATATTAAGTCATATATGTGAAATCTAGAAAAATGGTACAGACGAACCTATTTGCAGGGCAGGAATAGAGATGCAGACATGGAAAACAGATGTGTGGACCCGGAAGGTGGCGGGGTGGTGGGATGAATTGGGAGATTGGGATTGACATACGTACCGTGTGTAAAGCAGCTCACGGGAAGCTGCTGCCTCACACAGGGAGCTCATCTTGGTGCTCTGTGATGGGTGGGGTGGGCTGGGAGGTGGGAGGGAGGGCCAAGAGGGAAGGGCTATAGGTATACATAGAGCTAATTCACTTTGTTGTATAGCAGCAGCTAACACAGCACTGTGAAGCAACGATACCCCAATAAAAAATGAATGAAAAAGCACATAGATATAGGATGATATCGTTGAATAAGGAGTAAAGAAAAATGAGAGATCATGAAGAATGAACAAGAGTAAAGATTGATGATTTAGAGAACTTGGTGTGATCGAAGCACAGCCGGAGTAGGGATGAAAGCACGTGAAGGGGAGCGAGGTTTAACAATCGGATATAAAACTCAGGGACAGTACAGTCGTCAGTGATAACAAGGTCCAGGGTCTACCTGTGGGGGTGGGTGGTGTTACAAGATAGGGGAAAAGGACACTGAAGGTGAGGCGGGGCAAGGCCACATGAGCAATGAGTTTTTCTCAAGGATCTTGAAGACATCAAAAAAGATAATAGCTTAAGGAGCAGAGAAGATGACAGATTCACATACTGACATCTGTGAACAAAGGAAGGTACCAAGAGGTCAGCAGATGGCAGCTACAAGAGAGGTGAGATGTCTGACATGAAGTGCAAAGATGACTGAAGGCTTCGGGAAGGACAAGTACAAGGAGGACAGAGATACCACCTCACTACTGAACCCCAAGGGTTATCTGTGCGTGCGTACGTGCTAAGATGCTACAGTCGTGTCTGACTCTTTGCAACGCTATGGACAGTAGCCTGCCAGGCTCCTCTGTCCACGGGGACTCTCCAGGCAAGAATTTACTGGAGTGAGTTGCCATGCCCTCCTCCAGAGGATCTTCCTGACCCAGGGACTGAACCTGCATCTCTTTTGTCTCCTGCTTTGGCAGGTGGGTTCTTTACCACTAACTCAACCTGGGAAGCTCCAGGGCTATCAGTATTAATGACTAAGTTATTCTCTTTGTATCTAAATAAGTGATATCATGTGGACACTCTAGTATCTGTTCCACCAACAGCTATAGCTAGAAAGGGACATGATTGATTAGAGTTTAACACTCATGTTTCATTTTCATTCTCTTACATAAAGACATTTAACCTCACCCACTCACAGAAGTACTCTAGAGAATAACTAGCTGTTCAACACACAAGTGTTTGAAATTATAGTATATTCAACTCCATTATTCATTTTAAGATTTGCTTGTATGAAACTTTGATATTGTAGGGAAGTATGAAGAATTGTGGAACAATTACTAGAAAATGCTAGACTAGGAAGAGTTTACATTCCCATAGATTATATTGCATATTTATAATTTCCCTTTCCCTCTTGAATTGGGAACATAACAATTTAACACTAAAGAATGAACATTCTCTTTGGCTGTGTGAAGCTAATAATGCAAAATTATCAGTATATCTGGGGTAAAATTTATAGGAACAACTTAAAATACACACTTCTCTTAAGCCAAATGTATTGGCTCTGTTGATACCCTATGATACATCCATTTCTATCTGTCCTTTTTAAAATAATGTATCTCACAAGGAGGATAAGCAGAAAACATATTATACAACACAACTGTTTGCTTCTTCATTTCGCGTTCATGATTACCTGAGTCACAGATGACATATGATCCAAACCAGTAACATATGTCTGGGCCTGACAGAGGACATTTTTCATCTTCTGAGTCCAAGTTACATCTTCAGCAGCAGGTGTCATGAATCTAAGTGAAGTGAAACAAGCTTCTAAATTCACTTCTCAGGCTCAACATACTTCAGAGTGTTTCATGGGACCAGAAATAAAAGGAAGATTTTTGTCTTTCTATTCTAAACCATGGAAGTCTAGCTTACTTCCGGACTTGATAAGCTTGGATAATTCATTTTACTTTTGTAAAAACTATCTATATTATTATATCTATGGGTCTTCGTTGCTGTGTGCAGGCTTTGTGTAGTGGCAGTGAGTGGGGGCTGCTCTCTGTGGCGCTGTGCTGGCTTCTCTCACTGTGGATCACAGGCTTAGCTGCTCTGCTGGTATGTTGGATCTTCCAGGACCACGGATCGAACCCGTGTCCCCTGCACTGGCAGGCAGATTCTCAACCACTGATCCAGCAGGGAAGTCCCTCGTTTTATTTTATGTGGTGCTGCTTCTTTTGGTCAGAGGCCAGTTACCTGGTTCACCTTTCCTGTCCTTTGCCCCAACCCTTTCCTCTGCACATCTTTGATCCTGTTGGATCACAGAGGTGTGGGAGCAGTTCCTCTACCCCAAATGATTGTTCACACCTCCTCACCTTTCCTGGTGCTTGGACTCTCTTAGCATCTAGAGCCTTTGGAACATTTCAGCACATTCTTCAGTGTGCAGGGAAAGCGCTGCCTTCCTTATGAAGCCCTTCCAGTCCACTGCTCTCACCTCTCTCCCAGTCAGTCATCCCTTTGTTCTTCTTTCTTGTGCATTTGAAGATACATCAGTTACTGTTACAGTGGCCATAAAACACATTGTCCAAACCAGGGCATTTTTGAGACAAAGGCAGTCCATTGTTAATAATTATGCTGGGACACCAGGCGTAAACTTGGACTGCCTTGGCTAGCCAAGACGTGTGATCGGTCTAGTTACATTATGTATGGGGTTGCATGGTGGAACCATCCTTTTCCTGCATTCAGATTGTGAGGGCAAGGTTGTTTTGTACCTCATGCCAGTGACGTTTAAACACTTTGTGGATATCTACTGCCTTACTATCACGTTTCTTCTAACAAAGGTGTCTTTGGGGAATCACCAAGCCACATTCTTTGTAGTCTTCTAATTTTGGTCATGTCATTTGGATGGTGATGAACCTCCCCACTTTGCCCCATGTGGGTAAGGACGTGACTTAAGTTCGATGGGTCAAAGGGACACAAGTCACTGGCCAGCCCCCTTCCGTCAGTGATTGGTTCAGATCTGCACATGGAGGTCTAATTAGAGCCAGTCTTAGGGGGTTTGTTCCTACTGTGAAGGGGAAAGTCAATTTTCACTTTAGTTGCTATACTGTAAGCCAGCTTGGGGACCATCAGTTCTAAGGAGATCTACTCATGAGAATGCAGGGAACATGGAAGAAAATAGAACCAAGAATGGACTCCTCCCAAAAAACCATTGGAGTGTTTGTCTACAGTATTGCCTGAAGCTGGCTTTGTTTACTCTGCACTTTTGAGCTACATGAACCCATAAACTCCCTTTTCTCTTAAGTCATAAACTCCCTTTTCTCTAAAGTCAGTAAGCTGTGTTTCTTTGCAGGAGAAAAAACAAAACAAAAATTTTTCTTGACTGAGGCCTGGGTCATTGGAGGCACTCTAAGTATTCAGTGAATGAGTTGAATGAACGGAGTCAGGCTTCCTTGTAGGCGGTCTCAGGACTGGAAATGACCAGAGGTAACTCTCCCACCTGTAGCTCCCAGGAGCCTAAGTCAGGTGGCCTGTCTTGCAGGAGTGCTGCCCTAGCAGTGCTTCCTTTAAGGAGGAACTCAACTTTTGTTTGTTTCTTTATTTTTCTACTTTATAGGCACTTTTTTTTTTTTTGCCATTGGTGACACAATAGTACTTTGGGGACAGCCAGTGGTTAAGAACTTGCCAGCCAATGCAGGAGATGCAAGAGACATGGGTTCGATCTCTGGGATGGGCAGATCCTTTGGTGGAGAGCATGGCAACCCACTCCAGTATTCTTGCTGGAGAATCCCCATGGACAGAGGAGGCTGATGGGCTACAGTCCATGGGGTCACAAAGAGCTGGCCATGACTAAAGTGACTTAACACTCATGCACAGTGAGGTAAAAGGAGGTGTTACCTTTAGCTACTGCTTATAAAGGTAACTAACTCAAGGTCTGAAGTACAACATCAAGATAAAAACCATCTTCTCCCAGATTAATTAGAAGTTGGGGGTTAAAATATGTACACCACTCTATATAAAATAAGTAAACAAGGACCTACTGTATAGCACAGGGAACTGTAATCAGTTTCTTGTAATAATCTATAATGGAAAAGAATCTTTAAAAAAAAGTATATATATATATGTATAACTGAATCAGTTTGCTGTACACTCAAAACTAACACAAGATTGTAAATTAACTGTACTTCAATTAAAAAAATCTTCTCCCCAATAATTCTTCTACCCCTTCTTTTACCAAGACAAAGGAACTTTATCCAGGCACATACACTTTAGACAGCCAATTTGGTCTCACTCTCCCAACAAACACTGCTCTCACATCTTCTCTAATATAAAAGACCTCATGCATGTGTACTAATACGCTTCAGCCATGCCTGATTCTTTACTATCCTATGGACTGTGGTCTGCCAGACTCCTCTGTCCATGGGATTCTCCAGGCAAGAACACTGGAGTGGGTTGCCACGCCCTTCTCCAGGGGATCTTCCCAATCCAGGATCGAACCTTCATCCCCTGCGGTTCCTGCATTGCAGGCGGATTCTTTACCATTGAGTCACTGGGGAAAATATTTATTAGGAATAAACTTTATTTGGGGGACCCTTGGATAAAAATTCACCTCTACTCCTTTGGATGAAGCACTAAATAGTGGTAACATTAGTATATAAAATGAAATAGGTTAATATCATCTCACCAACCATCAGTTATTAACCAGCTTGGCTCTAATGACCCATGTAGGCGTAAGCACTCTTACCAGTGATGATGTGACACAAGAGCTCTGGGGCTACACTCCAGAGGCCCAAAGGACACCCTCTCCTTCTCCTCTGTGATTTGGCCAGGTGGCTTACATTACTTCATGGGGGTATTGATCTTAAATGCTTCCGAATCTATTCTTCACATAGTTCAGTTACTTTTAGCGTCATAATTTAGAGCATGTTTTCCCCTAGATTAAATCTCTTCACTGGATTTTCATTCTCTCAGAATAAAATCCAAGCTCCTTGGCATATTCTATAATGTCCTGCCTGCTAGGTACTGCCGTATGCACATCATATCAGTCAGATTCTTCCTCACTGAACTCTTGGCCAGAGTCTTTGTCTAACATCTCAAAAGTGCTGTATTCATCTCAGCCTCAGGGCCTTTGCACATGCTATTCCTTCTGCCTGGAAGTTTGTTTTTTGTCCTCCCTCCAACTACCACCCTCCACTTTTTCTTGCCTTAAAGCTCTTATTGCATTTGGTAATTGCACTTTCATGGGCTTGCTTATTTAATATCTCTCCTCCCTAGAGTGTGGGCTTCCCAGGTGGTGCTAGTGGTAAAGAATCTGTCTGCCAGTGCAGGAGATGCCAGATATGCAAGTTCGGTCCCTGGGTCAGGAAGATCCCCTGGAGTAAGAAATGGCAACTCACTTCAGTATTCTTGCCTGGGAAATTCCATGGACAGAGAAGCCTGGCGGGCTACAGTCCATGGGGTCGCAAAGAGTTGGACACAACTATGTATGCACTCATACATCACACACACTAGAGTGTAAGCTCTGGGAAGACAAGTGGAGATCTGATCTGTTTGTTTTAATCACTCTGTTCACTGGCACATAGAAGGTACTCAATAGATATTTGTTGAAATATAATAAAACCATATGATGGCATACATTTCATATATTTAGGTCAGGAACACCTTCCCCATTCTAAGTGACCCGAAAGAGCGCTGTCTTTTCTACTCTAGTCCTAGGTACATACATGCCCCTCAAAGACTTTAAAATCATAATTATGAGAGTGAAAAGATACACTGGAGATATTAGTTCACAGATGGAAAACTGAGGTTTATAAAGCTGAGGTAACTCACCTTGGGAGGGGTCTCATCTTCACTCCTCTGGGTTCTTTTCCTAAGCACTCCTGCCTTCTTATGTCCCCTTGGGGGTCGAGTGAGTTGACTGGAGTGAGTTGGAGAGAAACGAGGTCTGTGGGTTCAGCCCTCAGCCCCTCTTGAGCGTGGGGCTCTGCCACAGGGCGTGTGCCTTCTGCTCATCCTCCCCCCAGGTTTGCAGGATTAAGCTTTGCCGTGGGAGGCCCGCAGCTGGCTCCTTGGGCTTCTGACTGGGTATCGTGAGGCAGGGCTGTCTAATTCAGGTTCCATATTTTCAGGGCCATGGTGCTGACACATGTAAGCGGTTCTCAAGTCTGTCTTTTCTTAGTGTTCTGGCTGGGCTGGGTCTCCGCTGCTGTGCGGGCTTGTCTCTACTTGTGGAGAGTGGGGGCTGCCCTCCAGCTGCGGTTAACCGGCTTCTCACTGTGGTGGCTTCTCTCCTGGCAGATCGAGGGCTCCAGGACACGTGGGTTGAGTAGCTGTGGCTTGCAGGCTCTAGAGCACAGGCTTAGTAGTTGTGGATGAGTTTAGGTGCCCCTCGGCATGTGGGATCTTCCTGGACCAGGGATGGAACCCGGGAATCTTACGTTGGCAGGCAGATTCTTTACCAATGAGCCACCAGGGCAGCCCTATCTTTCATTAGTTTAAAGGAAGTAGTTATCCGATTCCTCTTCCTGTTTGACTTGGTTTGTAAGTGGGCGAGCTTTGGCCCCTTGTATCTCAACATCAAAGCTGCACAGTTGGTCAGGGTTAGGGACTAGAATTCCAACCTCCTCAAGATCCAGCTCTGATTTCCAGAGTCAAGTGCACACCTCAGTCAGCATCACCCCAGCTACCTTCCCAGACACCCCAGAACTGCCTCTCCTACGGTCAGCTCCCCAACCCAGGGCTGCAAGGGGCAAGACTGTCCTCGGATCCGTGCTTTCCCTCCAGCGATTTTGGTTAAAGTCATATTTATAATAATTCCATCATGAGGCTAGTGAAATAAATGTTTATAGAACCAACTTTATAGAAAAACTGGGTAATGATCAGATTAAAATAAATATAATATCTCATTATGAGTTACTCTGGATATAAATACATTGTTTATCATCATGTTTACTTTTACTTTTCCCCCAATTATTTTGTCAATTCTCTAATTCTGCGTTTTATTTTAGATTATTTTGTGCAGCCTCTTGAAAGCTATCATTTCACTGACATTTATCTGCATATGAGATCAGGATATTAGCCCTTTTGTGGTTGATGCATATTTCAGTTAATCTTGACTAAGAAGAGACTGTAGTCTGTTTTATTATTGCTATAACATTAATACTTTTAATATAATATTTCTAATGAACCAACAGGTGAAACTTTTCCATGTTTAAATGGAGTATAAAAAAATTGTTGGGTATAATTATGACCTTACTTGTTGAAACAAATACCTTCCCTAATCATCCCAGAAAAAGGGGAAGAGAAAATCACTTATGAAGAAAAATCAAAAGAAAGATGTCTTCATTGAGAATCTTTAACCACTCTCTATTGTTGCAATTTAAAAAGCAAAAGAAATAATAATAATATAAATAAAATAAAACTTAGCAAACAAACAATACTTTCTCCTATGTAGTCATGCTTTTTTTCTCTAGTGGCTCAAAGGGTTAAAGTCATTTCACATTGTACCTTTGGAGAAACAATAGGGCAATGGATGGTTTTCACTGAAGTATTCCTTCCTTTTCAGTTAGAAGACTGACTGTCTAAACCTTTTTCTGTGTCAAGGTTAGTATATGTCCTTCTCAGTTTGGAGGCTGTGTGCTCTATTTTGGAGACTCAACTGACTTCCGTATAGTTAGATCTAGAGCTTTGATTTCTCGTATTTTTGTTTCTTCCTACTATCTATCAGCGAACAATTATCCACAAAAGAATACACTCTGAATGTAGAAATACGCTAGATCTTAAAGAAAGCAGAAAAAAGTTTTCTGTTTTTAGTTCATACTAGCTCAAAGCTTATCATTGGGTTGGAACAGACAGATGCTGCTCCTTTTATTTTTTTTTAATTAATTCTTTATTTTAATTGGAGGATAATTACTTTACAGTATTATGATAGTTTTTTCCATACATTTATATGACTCAGCCACAATCCTAAACCCCCCTCCCACCTTCCTTCCCACTCTATCCCTCTGGTTTTGTTCCTGAACACTGACTTTGGGTACCCTGCTACATGCATTGGACTTTCCCTGGTCATTCCTTATGTTTATTTTTAAAGCCACAATGCTACTCCCTTACTTAAACTAACTCCAGTTAATGCCATTGCCTGTATTGGTTGGGAGTTTCAGCTAAGCTGCTGAGAGAGACTTCAAGACACAGGGGCTTGAACCTGATAGAAGTTTATTTCTCTCTCCCACAGTTGTCAGGAAGTGGATGATCCAGGTTGGTGTAGTGGTTCTGCCCTACGAAACCATTCATCAACTCGAGTTTCTTTCATCCTGTGTTTCCACCATCCTCAAGGGCATTTTCCTCATTTTCATGGTCAAAGACTGGTCAACGCATACATGTGTCTCAGCCTTCAGAAAGTAGACGTTAAGTTGATGACATGCACCTTCATTTTGTGTAATACACGTAACAATATTTACTAGTATCCAATTCTTTTCTATTGATACCACAAGGAAGATTACAATTCTTCATTCATGTGATTAGGCACAGCCATGTGACTAGTGTGGATTAGAGGGACAGGAGCTAGTGTAGCATGAGTTACCTGCGTGCCAAGGTTTTCATTGATGGGCTTGATTCTCCAGCTCCTGCTCCCCTTGCCAGGATGACCAAAAAACATGTTGATGGGCAGATGTGACAGGACCCTATGGGGTACCTCTGTCAGGCTTAGGATTAACCTCTCTATTTGAACCTATATTCCTTTTCTTGTTCAAAATCTGTTCTCCTCGAGTTTGAGGAGAATCAAAGAATCAAAGATTGAGAAGAATCTGTAATTGAGCAGAGAAGGGCTTCCCTGGTGGCTCAGAGGGTAAAGAATCCACCTGCAATGTGGCAGACCTGGGTTTGATCCCTGGGTTGGGAAGATCCCTTGGAGGAGAGCATGGCAACCCACTCCAGTATTCTTGCTTGGAGAATCCCCATGGACAGAGGAGCCTGGTGGACTACAGTCCATGGGGTCACAAAGAGTCAGACACGACTGAGCGACAAGGTACAGAGCAGGACCTTATGGGGCCTTCCTGGGACAGGCCTTCCCCCATCTCCTCTGCTTTAGCTCCTCTCAAAGTACCTAGATACTAGTATTTGATGCAAATTTCCTGAATTGTTTTGCATTTGTGAAAACCCCCCCACCAAATGGAAGAAGTACTTGAAGACCATGAGCACATACCCCAGGCCTCCTGGAGCCTAAGGACTGATGATGTAAACCCCCGGGACACACTCTGCTGCCTCACCATCAGTCAGAGAACTGTGCACAGCCGACCACGTAACCTGCAACCCACGCCCTTCAACTGCCCTTTAAAAATGCTTTGCTGAAATTCTTTGGGGAGCTCCAGACTTCTCAAGGCATGAGCCACCACGTCTCCTTGCATGGCCTGTGATAAACCTTTCTCTGCCCCAAATTCCGACGTTCAGTTTGGCCTCACTGTTAACAGTCTGAGATGGAAACCCGCAGGAATCCTGAGTGAATGTGAAGAAGCCTCTGGGCTTGCAACAGACTTTTGTGATCAAGAGATAAACTTGTGCTGTTTATTCTACAGCATAACGTGTCCCCCTCTGATTCTAAAGCAGATGCTGTGGACGCTGTACGCATGATTTCTGCTCACATGTTATGGATGAGAACACTGTTGCACGGATAGTCCTGGTTCAAGGGCCAGCAGGGCTGTGTATACTCCATCACCATGGAAACAGAGAAGGCAGGTAGCTGGGGGCAGTCAGCACCGGCACCTCGCTTGCTTGGAATGTTCTCCTCCCACGCCTTGCTCTGCGCACAGCCCTCATCCTCCAAAGCACAGCCCTCTGCAAACTCCTCAACATTCTGCTTTCTTTCTCCTCTGAATTCAGATTGCTCTGTTTACAACCTTTTATTGTGTGTCATTCATTTTAAAAGGGATTATAGAGGGACTTCCCTGGTGGTCCAGTGGTTAGGACTCTGCACTTCCAATGCAGGGGGCACAGATTGATCCCTGATCAGGGCACCAAGCTCCTGCATGCCTTGCGGCATGGCCAAAAAGTATGTTTATATATATAAAAGTCAAGGGTTTTGGACTACTTACCCACATCCAGGCATTGTGCTGGGTGTGTGTCCTGAAGACGTAATCTCTAACTTCCAGACTTGAAGTTTCCCCTGCCTAGCATGGTGTCCTCCCCAAATGACAAGGCTAATAAATACCCTTTGGGTTTTTTTTAAAATAATTTAAAAAAATTTTGGCTGTGCCAGGTCTTCATTGCTGTGTGGGCTTTTCTCTAGTCGCGGCAAGTGGAGGCCACTCTCTTGTTGTGGAGCCTGGGCTCTAGGGCGCCCAGCCTTCCGCAGTTGTGGTTCCTGGGCTCTAGAGCACAGGCTCAATAGTGGTGCTGCATGGGCTTCGCTGCTCCGAGGAATGTGGGATCCTCCTGGATCAGCGATCGAATCCACGTCTCCTGCATTGGCAGGGGATTCTCTACCAGAGTCACCAGGGAAGCCCTTCCTTGGTTGAGTACATGAAGAGTCAGCAGTATGATGGCAAAGGAGTGTGTGTTCAGTGGCGGTGCTCTACTGGCAGACCTGGAGCAGGACGGACAATCCCGAGGCAGACTGCAGGGATCGTGAGGGCAGGGGTCAAGTCTGTCTTGGATCCTGCCTTCTCTCCCTCCAGTGCAATCACTGGGCCTGGCGCAAAGCATGTGCTTACTACGGCTTTGTTGTTTCCCTGGGGAATATGAGGCAAGCCTGATGGGTGTCTAACAAGAATCTTGGGACACAAGATTGGACCAGTACATAGGGTGGGACCACATTTTGAGTAGTCAGTCATGGATTTTTGGGTCTTCATGTGCTAGAAAATAAGAAGCATAAGCTGTTTTACTTTTTTATTTTTTTTAAGGGAGTCACAGAAAGACTAAACTGGTTTGCTAAGTGAGTTTAAATATAAATATTAAAGTAAAAAAAATGAGTAAATTGGGATTACAGTGATAAAAATCTAGGCTGGGGTGGCAATGGTAGACCTCAACACAAAAGGGCAGATCTGATGCACATTTCAAAGGGAGGATCAACAGGAATCGGTGATGGAGAATTTAAAGGTTAAAGAAAGAAATGAAGGGACGTCCCTGGCTGGCCAGTTTAAGACTTTGCCTTCCAATCAATGCAGGGGGGTGCAGGTTCAATCTCTGCCTGGGGAGCTAGAATCCCACATGTCTTGTGGCCAAAAAATAAAACAGAAAACAGAAACAATATTGTAACAAATTAAATAAAGACTTCGAAAATGATCCACATTAAAAAAGTCTTTAAAAAAAGAAAAAATTGATTGAAAAGAGCAATTGAGGGTTCCAGCCTAGAATTCCGAAATGAGCAGTGTATCATTAAAGAGATAAATGTTATAAAAGACACCTGGGATGAGTTTAATTTGAGGCCCTGTTGTATCTGCCCTGGGAGAGGAAATCTACAGGAGATGTGGAGCGGGCAGCTGAGGCCTGGAGAGCAGGTGTTGTCTGTAATGAAGATATAGCCTGGGGAGCCACATTCTGTGCAAGACCCAAACAGACCTCTGCTCAGCTTTGATCTTTTCCAGCATATGTTATGGTAAACAGGACAAGTCCTCAATACAACTGTCAAGTGGGCTTTGCCCTCCCGTGGATCTTCAGCTAGTGGAACTCCTGGACTGTCTGTAAGGGCTAATGTATAATAAGGGACAGGAAGATGCCAGATCATCCAAAGGAAGGGCAGGGTAGAGGATAACTGCAGGGCTAGAGAGGGCTTCCCTGGTGGCTCAGTGGTAAAGAATGTTCCTGCCAATGCAGGAGACCCTAGAGATGAGAGTTCAATCCCTGGGTTGGAAAGATCCTTTGGATTATGAAATGGCAACCCACTCCAGTATTCTTGCCTGGAACAATTCCATGGACAGAAGAGCCTGGAGGGCTACAGTCCCTGCGGTCACAAAGAGTCGGACACGACTGAGCTATGGAGCACAGAGAGAGAGTGGTAGAAAGAATACATCCCTGAAAGAATGGCATGGTTGCAACTGCAGAAGTCTAGAGAAGAGGCACATAGGCAACTTCTAAAGAGCTATAGAGATAAAAGACGTGTGCATGTACGTGTGTATATATAGTCAAATGCATATGTATTCAGAAGAGATCAGCAAAAGTATCTCCACCCACCCGCCCTGCCCTTCAGCTGTGTTTCAAACCATCTACCTATTCCTCCATTTATTCAATAAGGACTTAGTACCATTTACATGCCTGACACTGTGGATGTGGAAAAAAACAGGCAGACGTGGTCTCTGCCCTTACAGGACCTATATATTAAAGGTGATACAGATGATGAATACATACAAATTAATGATATCACTAAAATCATGGTAAGTGAAAAGGAGAGAACTACGTGCTCTTAATTCTATCAATCTTGCCTCCGAGTAAGAGGGGAGATAGAGCCTTGCAGAAGCAGGAGGCACTCTGAGTCAGATTGTTGGGAAGACACCAGCCTGTGGTCTGGGGCCCTGACCATGGACACGCAGAGCCATAGCACCTCCCACACCACCTGCGGGCTTGGCGCTGAGACCAAAAGGCAATCTCGACGAGAGCAGAGCTCTGCCTTCAGCTTTGGAGGCTTGGAAGTATTCACCGGCATTCTCCACTCGCTTCCCATTTTAATCTGTAAGTCTGTCTTTGGGTTCAAGAAACGAAACAGAGAGACATGCGGGTGGTGAAAAAGTGGGTGATCAAGAAGAGATAGTAACAGGGGAGGCTTTGGGTGAGAGCAAAAGGACTACAGATGTGTCAATTATTTTAAATTTAATGTTTTCTCCTTTTCTCACCTTTGGATCATGAATTTCTTGGGTTATTGAGTCTGGACCGGTATTGCTGGCTAGGAGCACTAAAGATCCTAGCTCCATAGACTCTGAAGTGTCTGAAGCCAGTGTGCCCAGAGACTCTGCTCTCCCCAAGTTACAGCTGTGGGACTATCTTGTTGGCTAAGTCCTTCTGCCAGGGATTTTATCCCCAGGGACCAGGCCCATCGCCATGTATCCTTTAGCTTAGGGGTCACTGTCTGCCTTGGATTTGCTCCCACCTTTACTCCCCCAAACAATGGCAAAACTGCTGTTGGAGCTATCAGGACATCTGACACTGATCTTCAGAGGCAAGGATGTTGGGCAGGCTGCGTGGAGCAAGCAGGTGTTGGAGGATTTTAGGAGAAACAGATGCCCTCTGGATGTCTCACATTTTAGGCATGTCTTTGTAAGAAAAGAGATGGTCTGGGGAGAAAGAGTGTTTCAGTTCTTAGTGATGTTGGAGGGTATGTGCGGATATGAAGAAAGTCAGACTTTTCCGGATACGTATCAGAGAACCCGATCTCAAACTTGTCTGAGTTAATACGTATATATCATGAAGTGAAAACTTTTATAAGGAATCCCGGAGAGCTTTGAGTAAATATAACACATAATATAGTTACTACAGTGACAGAGGATGAGATGGTTGGATGGCATCACTGACCCAAAGGACACAAGTTTGAACAAACTCCAGGAGATAGTGAAGAACAGGGAAGCTTGGAGTTCTGTAGTCCACAGGGTCAAAAAGGGCCAACTGAGTGACCGAACAACAACAATAATGTTACTAGATTATTTTTAGGATTTAAAAAGTGTAGAAACTTTATTAAATATAAAAATTGATGTTAATTTAAACAAATTTATTATCATTTCTGCCTATGTATAATTTATTTAGAAAACCTCTATAGCTTGCAATGTAAAGGCAATTTGTTTCTTTACAAAATTTGTAAGGTGTAGTTTCTCAGTTCAACAGCGTACAATGTAGTAAAGGCAAGGAAAAATATGTATACTGGTAGCTAAAATAAGAATGATTTAAATGATTTAAATGAAGTGATGAGAGATTTCAGAGAACTGGTTTGAGCCTCAGGTGACTGGAGAAAATATTTTGCTGGAGGCAGCATTTAAACTAGGATTTGTACTATGGACACATTTCAGCACGGGCCAGCTGGCATTCCAGGTAGAAGGAATTTGTGTTAAAATTACAGAGCTGCAATAAACCAACACTGAGGAACTCAGTTTGGCAAAAAAAAAAACAAACCCAGAATAAAACAGGAAGCAACCTGATAAGGTCTGGGCGCCCTGGTTGAGGCTCAGGAGCATGGACTTCAAGGAGAAAGCCTGGCATCCTTTCGAGCCACAGAGCTGAATGATGCAGTGGTGTGTTATGAAGGTCACAGTGAGAACAGGCTGGGGTAACTCTCCAGGAGGAGAGAAATGAAGAGGAAAAGGGGAAAGCAAGGGGAAAAGGTTTCTGTTTGTGGTAGTGATTTAGGATGGGGCAGACTTAATGGCTTCCCTGTTGGCTGAGCGGTAAAGAATCTGCCTGCAATGCAGGAGACATGGGTTATATCCCTGGGTTGGGAAGATCACCTGGAGAAGGAAATGACAACCCACTCCAGTATTCTTACCTGGAGAATTCCATGGACTGAGGGGTCTGGAGGGCTATCGTCCATGGGTTTGCAGGGTCGGATACAACTAAGCAAGTAACACGTTTACGAGACTTAACGAAAAAGTAATCCAAAGGGAAGGGCAGCGCAGAGAGGAAAATTAAAGATAACAATGAGACAAAGTCTCAAATCATCGAGAGGAATGTCAAGACCATAAATAAAAGGGTTAGTCATCCCATTCCTGCCTACCCTGCAACCTCAAATAGGGAAAAGGTGGTGTGAGGGGGTACAGATAAAGGCCTTAACAGCTGAGAGTAAGGATTTCCTAGCCTTGGTCTGTGACTCTTGAGTCACCTGCCAAATATAGGAGAGGCATGAATAAGAAGGTGTAATCCTGACCTAGCTTCCACATAAACCTGAGGAGCTCAGTCAGATGTGACTCAGCCTTAGGAACAAAGAGATTGCAATCCATAAAAAAAACTCCTTAGCTTCTTACCCTCTCAAGGAAGAGGACCTCCTGTTAAAAGGAAAAACCTGGCAGATTTGCTATATAACAATCTTAGTACTTTAGCAAGTCTCAGTTTAAGAAAAACTGTCACAGACGCTACAGATTTCTACCCATCTATCCCTCCCCATTTCCATATGGATGTTGTAAGGATATATAAAACAATATACTACATGTAAAAAAATTACTTTTCTATAAAAAATTGCTATGTAGCATATTATAGATCTATAAAAAGTACTACATGGATATTATAATATACCAGAGAAACCTGGAATTATTTTGTATTATTCTCAATTTATATTCAACTTTCTTGCAAAAAGAATGTAAAGGAGTTTGTTTATGGTTTATCATTTTTAAGAGCTTTCTATACATGTTGATGAGGGGAGTAATAGGAAAGAAAATACTTTAAACCAAGCACAGCGTACTGGTAATAGTAGTGTTGGCCAAAGAGACACTCTGGACACTGTTAAGGAACCCACGATCACAGCACTAGACAGTCAGGCCACATGGGGCTTGTCCAGGTGCTAAATTACAGTCCCTGCGTCCTGAGACACTACTATGCCAGGAAAATTTACCTACTGAAGTGGTTCATATTAAGGACATGTTCCTACCCAAGGCTTTGAGAAAGAGGCTTCTGGTTTACTTTAAGTATCCACTCATCTAGTAGCCACTGGCTGATACTGCATGCTCCCAGTTCTGCTATTTGAAAGAAAAATATGAGAACTGGAAAAAGATCATTTTTAAAATAATGAGTGTTACTACTAGCTCCCATCACATCCTTGTATCATATAACAAGTTAGCATACTTGGGAAAAAGAACAAAAGTATGTTTATCTTTAGGGGCAACACTTGCTCTCCTTGGACATATTTAAATGCTTCTGTTGTTGTTGTTCAGGGTTACAGACCGGTAGACTTGTTTTCTGGTTCTCAGCACTCTTGAGTTACATTCACTAGTTTATAAAGACATTAATAAGACTTCCTGTCTGAATAGTGGTGGCTTAGTCACTAAGTTATGTCTGACCCTACGACCCCATAGACTTTAGCCTGCCAGGCTTCTCTGTCCATGGGATTCTCCAGGTAACAATACAGCAGTGGGTTGCAATTTCCTTTTCCAGGGGATCTTCCTGACCCGGGGATCAAACTTAGGTCTCCCACACTGCAGGCAGAATCTTCTGCATTGCAGATGGATTCTTTACCAACTGAGCCACCAGGGAAGCCTTTATAAATATGATGAGGGCACTTCATAGCTTCCCTCCTCAATCTGCCACTAGGATATTTGAGTGCTTACTCTACTTCCTTTGTGGCTCAGAATCTGCCACAATGCAGGAGATGTGGGTTCGATCCCTGGGTCAGGAAGATCCCCTGGAGGAGGGCATGGCAACCCACTCCAGTATTCTTGCCTGGAGAATTCCATATACACTGGAACCTGGCGGGCTACAGTCCATGGGTTCACAAAGAGCTGGACGTGACTGAGTGACTAACACTTTTGACTTTTCTCTACTCTACTCCAGGTTACCGTAATAAGTCTCTATATTCATTTTCTCATAACAACTTTATGAGGCAGTTAACTACCTCTAAGTTACAAAGTTAAAAGCATGTACACTTCTTTCTAAGATAAAAGTTAATGAAACATATGTACGAATAGAAATTTATTTCTCAGTAACAGAACTCAGTTCTTAAGCTTCATTTCTGTTGATGACAGAAAACTTAATCTTGCCACACAGAGGCAAATTCATGTATTTCTGATGTTACTTAGTGCTTCCTGGTTAACTGGTCACTCTCTGATTCCCTTCATTTCTGCAAGTATCCATGGGGAAAATCTGAGTTCTAGGAAGTATGTATACTACCCTGGCATTGGAGGATAGATGCTTAGTCCTATGGTCACTAGATCTGTCCAGCCTGGTTTATAGTGGGACATACAGTCTCCAGTGCTTTTCAGCTGTCTACATCTGTGGCAGTAAGGTACCAGTTCCCCTTTGAGTTAATTTTTGTGTGTTGGGTCTATTCAGGTTATTCAGTGTCATGATTGCTCCAACCCTAAGGTTTCACAAGATCCATAGGACAACTCTCAGGCAAAAGATACTTTAGCTTCTCTCTCACACCATTCTGTGATGCTTCCCTTTGGTCCATCCATCTAGATAACCCACTTAGACACTGCTATTCTACAACATTAGCACCAAGTTTGACTGTGGTTTCTCTAAGAGGTTTTCAGTTCCCCTGGGACACGCCCTAGGAAGTAAGTTATCACTTCCCTTTACACTCATTATCCTCCAGTCTGTCCAGTTTCTATCACCACATTCCCCACCACACTCAAAGCATATGCCCAATGAGAAAGTGAGCAAATGCCCACTTAGGGAAACTTATCTCAATACTTCTGCTTCATTTCTTCATATTTTTTTTCTTTCTCTTGCTGGTAGAATTCTATCTGATTTCAGGAATTATGACACTTTCCAGATCTTTCTTCTGAAAAGGCCTAGAAACAATGACCAATTCTATAGCAGTGAAATTCTTCTAGAGTCCAGATTGCAGTCTTGAAATATCATCTTCCATTAACAGACACCAAGACTTCCTGGATAAAGGGCTAATTCCAGATCTGGGGCAGGAAATATACATAATTAGCCTAGAAAGTCTTGTCACATCAGATGGCAAGGAAATCATCAAAGGATACTAGAATCACGTCAAAAGGACTCAGGGGTCAACTTAGGAAGCTCTCACTGGCCAAAGATAGGATAATTTGAATTTCAATAAAAATATGAATGCCAATTGATTTGAACCCATCAAATATGTTTAGTACTGTAAGTGCATCTTAATAGTTAAAATATAATTGCTCTTTTGAAGATTATAGGGAAATTAATTACCTAAAAATTGATGAACATAAATAAGTATTCTGACTTTCTTACATATGACATTTATAATTTGATAACCAACTAGTAAATGAAAGAAAGCGTCTCCTTATAAAGGTTCCTAGGTAATTCATGAAAAAAAATAAGCACCATTTTGTAACCCTGATGAATTAATGTATCTAAGCTTTAAGCATCAGTGGCTGCTAAGAGTAAAAAACAGACATTATGTGCTCTTGTTAAGAAAACACACTACTGCATTTAGTCTTGTCAAAGATATGACAAATAAGTCTGTTCAAGCCTCTGAATCTAAGTATCAATTTTCGGGAAATATAGAAGACAGAAGAAAATGTCAAAATGCATCATGAGTATGAAATCAGCAAAATTCAGACTGTGGTAATCTTGACAGGTCAAACACCCCGAATTCTTCAACATGAAAATTATAAGAAGGAAGAATGGGATGGAAGGGAAGCATATCTATAAATCAAAAGATACTTGAAAATAGACGGTTAAGAATACATGGTGGTAGTTTAGTTGCTAAGTCATGTCTGACTCTTGAGACCCCATGAACTGTAGCCTGCCAGGCTCCTCTGTCCATAAGATTGTACATATAAGTGCTATCACATGATATTTGTCTTTCTCTGTCTGACTTATTTCACTTAGTAAGGTAACCTGACAGAAACAGAGCCACAAATGTAGAAAACACACTTAAGGTTACCAGGGGGGGAAGGGTAAGGAGGGATAAATTAGGAGATTAGGTTGACACATATATACTACTATATATGTATAAGAGATAACTAATAAGGATCTACTGTATAGCAGAGAACCCTATTTAAAACTCTGTAATAATCTATATGGGAAAAGAATCTAAAAAAGAATGGATATATGATTCACTTTGCTGTATACCGGAAACTAGCACAACATTGTAAATCAACTCTATGCCAATAAAAAATTTCAAAAAGTACATAGGATGTGCATACAACATGGTATCACCCCCTAATGGCACACCACACAGGTGTAACAAGGAATAAAGAAGATCTATGTGAACTATTGATATGGACTGATATGTCAAGTATATGTGTGTATATGTGATATATATGATAGTATGATATAGGAGAAGGCAATGGCACCCCACTCCAGTACTCTCACCTGGAAACTCCCATGGACGGAGGAGCCTGGTAGGGTGCAGTCCATGGGGTCGCTAAGAGTCGGACACAACTGAGCGACTTCACTTTCACTTTTCACTTTCATGCATTGGAAAAGGAAATGGCAACCCACTCCAGTGTTCTTGCCTGGAGAATCCCAGGGGCGGGGGAGCCTGGTGGGCTGCGTCTATGGGGTCGCACAGAGTTGGACACGACTGAAGTGACTTAGCAGCAGCAGCAGCATGGTAATTATATAAGATGTTAACATTTATGGAATCTTGGTAATTGGTATTTAGTAATTGTTCTATTTCTGTAACAATTTTGTAAGTCTGAAATGATTTCAAAATGGACAAAACATTGTAAATAAAATGTTAAAATAAAAAGAAAGTTTAACTAAACAAATGGGATCTAATGAAACTTAAAAGCTTTTGCACTACAAAAGAAACTATAAGTAAGGTGAAAAGACAGCCGTCAGATTGGGAGAAAATAATAGCAAATGAAGAAACAGACAAAGGATTAATCTCAAAAATATACAAGCAACTCCTGCAGCTCAATTCCAGAAAAATAAATGACCCAATCAAAAAATGGGCCAGAGAACTAAACAGACATTTCTCCAAAGAAGACATACAGATGGCTAACAAACACATGAAAAGGTGCTCAACATCACTCATTATTAGAGAAATGCAAATCAAAACCACAATGAGGTACCATTACACACCAGTCAGGATGGCTGCTATCCAAAAGTCTACAAGCAATAAATGCTGGAGAGGCTGTGGAGAAAAGGGAACCCTCTTACACTGTTGGTGGGAATGCAAACTAGTACAGCCACTATGGAAAACAGTGTGGAGATTCCTTAAAAAACTGGAAATAGAACTGCCATATGACCCAGCAATACCACTTCTGGGCATACACACTGAGGAAACCAGATCTGAAAGAGACACGTGCACCCCAATGTTCATCGCAGCACTGTTTATAATAGCCAGGACATGGAAGCAACCTAGATGCCCATCAGCAGATGAATGGATAAGGAAGCTGTGGTACATATACACCATGGAATTTTACTCAGCCGTCAAAAAGAATTCATTTGAACCAGTCCTAATGAGATGGATGAAACTGGAGCCCCTTATACAGTGTGAAGTAAGCCAGAAAGATAAAGAACATTACAGCATACTAACACATATATATGGAATTTAGAAAGATGGTAACGATAACCCTATATGCAAAACAGAAAAAGAGACACAGAAATACAGAACAGACTTTTGAACTCTGTGGGAGAAGGTGAGGGGGGGATGTTTCAAAAGAACAGCATGTATGCTATCTATGGTGAAACAGATCGCCAGCCCAGGTGGGATGCATGAGACAAGTGCTCCGGCCTGGTGCACTGGGAAGACCCAGAGGAATCGGGTGGGGGGGGGAGATGGGAGGGGGGATCGGGATGGGGAATAAGTGTAAATCTATGGCTGATTCATGTCAATGTATGACAAAACCCACTGAAATGTTGTGAAGCAATTAGCCTCCAACTAATAAAAAAATTAAAAAAAAAAAAAAAAACAAAAAAAAAAAAAAAAAAAAAAAAAAAAGAAAGTTTAAGATCAAAACACAATGTCTAAGGATACACACTTGCGTAATACAACCATACAAATGTAAGAAGGTGATTTCTACAAATGTCAAAATAGAGGCTACTTCTGAATTGAGGAAGGGGCTGTGATTGGAATGGGACAAAGGGAAAGGCTCCTGGGGTGGCTGGCAAAGTTCTATTCTTGGTTCCTGTGGTCTGATGGTTACAAGGGTGTTCCCCTTATCTTAATTCACCACCATACATTTTTTCTGTGTAACTTTCTGTATCTTCATTCTATTTTATGAAGAGAAACAAATGAAAAAACAGAAAAGACAAATATGTTTTTGCTCTGACTTTCAAGATATGCTTTTATGAATATCAAAAACCTATTTTGGAATTCAAAAGCAACTATTTGACTCTTTGCTCTTACGCTAAACAACCTCTTTTACTGATGTAGATACCATAACCACTACAATATGCTTTTAAATAAGAGACACAAGCTTATCACCTCTCCCATCACCATTTTACAGAGCTTGATAGCTCTTCTCTATCCTATTCTGGACAAGCTGAAGCAAAAGTGTCTTAGAGGTAGAAGAACAAGACTACAGTAAAATTATCAAGAGGACATGGCTACAGTAGGACACTTCAACATCCCTGTGAGACTTGAAATAAAAAACTGTAATTCTGCTTGTTGATTAAGCACCCTCTATTCTCCAGACATAGTGGGAATGGAGAAAAGAGAATGTGAAACTTTTGTGTTGAGGTACACACAATTTCATCGACTGGTTTGCAAACTTTGTTTAAAATCAGAGTTACCTGGGTAGGGTTAAAATGTATAGAAAGAGATTCCAAAGCCCAATCTCTAAAGACTGATTTAGTAAGTCTCTGAACACATGCATGCCCACACAAATGCCTGAATTTGTGATTTCAGATGTAGAGCAGTTTCAAAATCATCTGAAAGGCTCAGGTGCCGCTGTGGGAGTGGAGGCTGAAATAAAGTGGAGCTTGTTAGAAGTGAGGAAAGCAAGGAAGTGAAACACACAGGCATTGGAAGAGTCATCTGTATCTCAGGCTGGGGAGAAAAGGTCTGACAGAAGAGCCCTGTGGATAAATTACTGTTTGCCTGCTTGGTAAAAATTAGAATGATGATGTTGTCTTCCAGAAATTATGATACAAATTGAAGTACAGGGTTATTTCTCTTTTGAGTCACTGAAGGCTATCTGCTGAAATAAACAATATGCTGTCTGATTAGGAAAAAAAAAAAAAAAGAGAGAGAGACTATGGAAGCTGACAGCAGGACGTGCTGCTGCTAAGTCCCTTCAGTCGTATCTGACTCTGTGCGACCCCATAAACGGCAGCCCACCAGGCTCCTCTGTCCCCGGGATTCTCCAGGCAAGAACACTGGAATGGGTTGCCATTTCCTTCTCCTTAGCAGGACTTAGCCAGAGAAAAAGACTGTAAATCAGATTCCAAGTTTTCCTCCTAAGAAAATGACTGAACAGGCAGCTGTGAGATAAGTGTAGGGGCAGAGGGTTTTAAGTAAGAAAGGGATCAACCTCAAAGAGGTTGGAGAAGTAATGAAGGAGCGATACTAGAGAAATATTCTGAGGAAGAACACTGACCTTAACCTAACAGAGCTTTTAAGAGATCATGCTTGGTTGGCTCGATTCTGCCATGGGTTCGAAATTTTATGAAAAATGTCACAGCCAGAAAGCAAACAAAATTATATGGAGCTTGGTCTGCAATTGCTATCTGTCAGGAAGTCAAATGTAAAAACATACAGTTTTCTGTAATTCTTTCCTGGTTTACTTATATGGGGAAGTAATAGGGAATAGCAGTTAAGTTATTGAGCTGACACCTATTTATTCTTCACTAGGGCATTTGGACCCCCAAATTTGTAAAGTCACCAATGGCAAGTTGCATAATAAATTAGTGATGCATACTCTATTGTATTGTAACAATGGTACAAGTACCTACTTTAAGACAAAGCATGTGTATACACATACACAGAGGTGGATATAAATACTTCTAGATATAGATAGTACTAGCTATAGATAATTTACATTCAGTTCAGTTATAGATAGTCCATGGAATTCTCCAGGCCAGAATACTGGAGTGTGTAGCCTTTCCCTTATAGATAGGTTATTTTTCACTTTACAAAAGAAAGTATCATATATTCTATTCAAATAGTTACCTTCTCTGTGGAGAGGTTTTATGGGAATGAGCAAAGATAAAATACTACAACTGAGGTGAACTGAGACACATTCATTCAAACAAGCTGGGTACATTGGGTAAGCCATTTGCTTACCTGATTTTAGTTATCCTTGTGAACTGATTTTACACAAAAATTTCTTTGAAAGTTGTTAATTCTAATTCATTTGTGATTTTGCTTAAATTTAACTGTTTAAACATATATTTAGTATATGAAGCAAATTACCTATTACTTTATTCCTTTAATGTTACAATACTCTATATATTATGTACATATCTAATACATTATATACTCAAGAACATCCCAATGATTTTATGTCAATCATAGTGTAAACTTCTTCCTTGTTTCCAATCTTCCTGGTTACTTAGCTTGTTTCTCTATCTCCATCCATGCACCAACCCACAAATGTTTAGTTTTAAAGTGCTAGCATATTAATAAAAGTGGGATATTTTCTGGGGGGGGGGGGTGGCCTCAGTCCCACTCAATAGTGATTATCTTTACGTCTTGATTGTTTTTTAGAAGAATGCTTCATTTAGACAATTTTCTAATATCCCAAGTCGTAACGAGATAATAGATATTTGTATTTCCCACTTATTTCTTACACTATTAATTCTTATGGTAAGCTGTTTGCCTATTCTACGTGCCTTTGCCCACGCAGAATCTTGTTAACCTGTAATCATTTGAGTATGGGCATGTATAGTCACTGCACACACTTTCATGAAGTGGGGGAAGGAAGTGGTATGGAATTCAAATTTTCCCATGGATTAAACAGTGCTCAAGAACCTAGCAACTGTGGAGGAAACCCAGTTTACTTTTGCTTTAACGTACCCAGAAGATTTCAAATCAATAGTCAACAGTAATGCTTTAATTGAAAATTAATATCGCCATAATGGGAAGTGAGGATCAGCATCCTGATGTTTGGGAAAGGTCTGTTTGGTTGGGGAGGTATTACACAAGGGAGCACAAAAATGTTAAGAGGGGAACACAAATCATGTCCTTGAGCAAGGACACGCAGTAAACACTTGAATTGGTGGTCAACTATAATTTGCTTCTAGAGCCAGCGCTCTGGCAACGCTACAGTTTGGATTTATAGCAGAGTACACAAGTAACAATGACTTTGAAAATAAAGTATAAAAGAACCAAGGAAAAAGTTCTTAAAGATCTACTGCTCATTACGAGGACTTTCTCCTTCCTGTAAAAGCAGGAGGCACTCTTGTTGCTATTCCCAGCATGCCCCTCTCTGCTGATCTTCCTGAATAATATCTCCTCTGGGAAACCAATGATATTTGAGTCTGGGTTATCAACAATACTTTATTTTTTGCCTGGGAATTTCAAACCAATATACTCCCAGCCGGTACAATGTAAACAGAAGGTTTCCATTTTGGTAAAAAAAAAAAAAAAAAAACTTTATTTGCTTCCCATGTCATAAAAAGTTCAACCACCTCTCCAAATTCCCCAGAATAAACACAAGAAAATAGCTCTCCCAGTAGGATCCTGGCACCCCTCTACTACCTTGAGGCCCTTCCACTTCCTCCATCTTCATGGAAGGAGTGTTCAGTTCAGATCCGGCTCCTCGGTGGAATAGAGGAAATTTAGGGGATAAAGAATTTCTGTAGGGATTGTCATCCGCACAAATAAGTTCCTTTTTTTCCTTTTCACTAAACGTGAGAAACTATTCACAAGGTGCGCTCACTGTCCCCCGTTTCCCTATGTGTCACCAGAGCCAAGAGAGGACCCCGACACCGAGGCACGCAGACCACAGTCCCCGGCTTTCATCCCGTTGTCCGTGCAACGTGCAGAGCCGGAGCTCAGAGGAGCCGCCTCAGCATCACCCTCCTTGCCCGGCGAGGCCAAAGGCTCCTTTCTTTGCTGAGGGGAAGGGCTCTTGTGGAAGCAGAGTTTGAAAAGCCCCAACACTGTCACGGTCAGTATCACCAACACTACTACAGCCATGCTCACAAGTACGAAGACCACGGTGGAAGAATCGAAAGCCTGGGGGTTGTCCGAGGGAGACGTAGCATTAACCTTGGGAAAGGCTGTGCCTGAAGAGTTCACGTCCGCCTTTACCTCTGTTTGAGGGGACATTTGAAGGGTAGATAGCGTGCTCTGTGCTCCCCACCGAGGGATCTCGGGAAAAGATGCTGTTGCACTGCCTTGTCCAGGGGCATTGGGTCTCTCTCCCGGCCTCTCCTGGACACTGGGTGACCACGTTCCCTTCGGCGCGAGGCTGGCTGCAGTGGCTGGCGGGTGCCAGGTGAGCACCTGGGTCCCTCCAGGGGTCGGCTGTCCTTCCCCCTTGGTTACACAGGAGCGTCCGTCTTTCCCCAACACGAAACCCGCAGCACACTCGCATGCAAAGCCTCCCACGTCGTCTAGGCAGTCAGGGAGCTCGGCGCATTTGCCAGCCCGTAGATACCTCCCGGGACAGGGGCAGAGCACGGCCCCGGAGGGCATCCCTTCCCAGCGCGCGCCGACCTCGTCCGCGGTGCAGGTGGCCGTGACGGAGAGCTGCCCAGGGCAGAGCGCACTCACCTCCGTCCCGGGGGGACTGAAGTCCAGTGTCGCGCTGTGCAGCTGGAAGGGCGCGCGGTAGCTCAAGTTCGAAGCGGCCCCGGGGCGCGGTGCGGGGCACAAGCTCTGGAACTGATACTTGCACAGATAGCCGTCGGCGCGCTGGTGGCATCGCATCTCCCTCCAGCCCGCAGGCTCGATTCCCCCGGTGGCCTGGAGTCCCGCGCACTTCCGAGCGGTGCAAGAGCGCGCGGGCTCCTCCACCCACTGCAGCGTGTCGCTTTCCGACCCGCCGACGTCGGGGGACAACCAGGAGAATCCCCGCAAGGGCTCATTCTCCAGGGTGCAGTCGGATCGCCGGCGCTCCAGGGCCACCCAGAAGAGAAGGTCTTTGGAGCCCCCTCCGGGCCCCGGGCCCGCCCGCAGGAGCGCCAGCACCGCGCGGAGCTCCGCGCCCCCGCGCACTGTGCTGAGCACCCCATGGCGCAGGGTGCAGGCCTCCTGGGCCTCCTGCCGCTTGAAGGTAGCGTGGTGCAGGCTGTAGCAGACCCCCGAGGCCAAGCAGCCCGCGCGGTCGGCGGTGGGGTGCTCGCCACGGCCCGGCTGGGGCCAGAACGCCTGCCAGAGGAACCACAGGGCGATCGCCGGCCTCATCTTGCAGGGCCAGCGCCCACAGCTGCTCCCAGCTTGGGTCTGTACGGTCCGAGGGCGTGGGGCTGTCCCGGGAGCGCGGGCACCGCCTCCCACCGCCGGCTCCCCCCGCCTTCCCGCTCCCCAACCCGACTCCCGCCCGTTCCCTCGACCGCCAAGCTCCAGGGTCCCAGCGGCAAACCGCTTCCCTTAGGCCGCGACAGGAAACGTGTCCGGAGCTCTGCGAGGCCCCGGGGGCAGCCCTGATTTATTCTGAGGTCGGGAACAAAGCTGGCTCCAGGGCACGGGGAACGCTGTCCGCTCGAAGGTCAAACACCCTGGTCAGGGCCGGAGAGATAGAAAAGAAAATCGCCCCTGGGAAGAAGCGTTTATCGTTTTCCCCCCGCGCTTAGGGAGTTTCGCAGCCTCAAACCCCCAAACATTTTGGCGAACACTGGCAGGAAAAGCTGGAGAAGAGGAACTCGCTGAGCGCCCACGCCCGCCCATTGTGCTCCGTCCGGAGCCGCGGAGTTGGCCTCACGACAATTTCTAGACGGCTCCAGTCTCCCTCAGTCCCGAGACTCGGGGTTGGGGGTGGGATGGGGATGGGGGATCCTGTGCGAAGTAGAAGCACCTCCTCTTGCCACCAGAGGCAGCACTATGTACCCCGTCTCTCCTAGGCTCGGCTTCCCTGTGCTGTCGAAGCCGATATCGGAGTGCGAATTGCTGGTCAGACGATGAGCCGCAGAGGATGAGATGGTTGGACGGCATCACCGACTCCATGGACATGAGTTTGAGCAAACTCCGGGAGATAATGAAGGACAGGGAAGCCTGCCATGCTGCAATCCATGGGGTCGCAAAGGGTCGGACACGACTGAGCGACTGAACTGAACTGAATTGCTGGTCAAAGAAGTTCCTTTCTGGTATCTGAAAAGGGAGAGCCTGTTCAGGCAAGGCTCGCCTTACAACTTTGTTTTTCGCTTCCATTTCTTTCTCTTTGAAATGGGCTTATTAGTTCATTCAGGAAAGGAAGTGTGTTTCTAGGCCTAAATGAAAAATAACAGTCTTAACTGTTATGTTAGGTTTCCTTGCCACTATATTGATTCATAACTTCTTCAAGCTTATAGGTTATATATAAATGATATCATGGCCTGTTTGAGAACAACTACCCCACATAGGATTTTCTCCTTGAACTATTTTAATATCATTTTCTTCTATGAATAAGTGCCAATATTTGTAGCAGTAAGTTGTAAAAGTCCCCTCTAAGGGACACTAGAATTCAATATCCTTAAGAAATTAAAATATTTATTACATTAGCATGTGTATTGTATACTGTAAAAAAATACCCTGCAGCTTAAAAAAGCTTAAAAAGAGATGGGTTCATTTCTTCAGAGTTCCAAGGGCTGTTTTGTTTTAATACAAACACTTTGACTCAGGTGGAAGCAGAGAGGAATTAAAGGTGAACAAAGAAAGTTAAACAGGGCATCCTCTGTGAAAGGATTTTCTTGTTAGCAATTTAGACAAAATGCATCATTTTAGAAAATTATTGTCTGCCTTGGCTCATGGAGACCAAATAAGTTTCGATCAGAAGTACATAGTTTCAACTAAGCGCTCTTAACTATGCCTGATGCTTGTAAATATCTATGATCAGAATGAAAGTTCTGATTCCACAGGTAATGCACACCAGGCTCTTAAACTCACTGTTCCTGGACTGGACTGTCAGGTTAGTAAGGAGAGGTAGGAAGGAAACTCTCGGGACCACATTTGTGTGCTTCTACCTTACTTTAGACATGACCCAGCCATTGAACAACAACCACCACCTCACTTTCACCACTACTCTCACTCTTCCCTTTGGAAATTCAACGTACTGTATCTTAACAAATGATAGTAAACACCAAGAATCATCATCACGCTTATGGTGCTTTTGCTAACTGTGGAGTTTTGCAGCGGGATTTCTCTCCTACCCTTGCTGTTTCCCCATTTAAAGGACATTCCATAGTCCATTTCAGATGCCCGAGAGTCACCTTAAACATAACTCTGCATTTAAATTAAGCATGTTAAGGAAAATGGAAATCTAGAAATCTAACTGAATGGATTTTAAAAATACCTAATTACTTGGGCCAGCTCTCTATACCTTTGCAGACTAGTGACTGCATGTTTCTAAATGTGTCTATGCAGTACTGTATATTTTAACAAAATAAAATTTTCTACAAATCTAAGTAGTCAGTGGAAATTTCTTAGATATTTTATGAGGTGAGGGTTCCAAAGTAAGAAAGACTAAATGATTGAAAAACTTACAGTAAATACATGATTTCCCTATGGGCATTCTGCCTAGAGAGGTGGAATATTAGAAGAGAAGATAGTGGCCATAATGACTGCCTATCACAGTCCTGGCCCTGCCCGTGATGATGTGAGAAAAGAGAAAAACAAATTAGGTCAAAGTAAGACATGCATCATTTTGTAATTAATTACTTTGTGTTGACCTATGTTAAAGTTGGACCGTAAAGAAGACTGAGCGCCAATAATTGATGCTTTTGAATTGTGTGCTGGAGAAGACTCTTGAGAGTCCCTTGGGCAGCAAGGAGATCAAACCAGTCAATCGTAAAGGAAATCAACCCTGAATATTCACTGGAAGGACAGATGATGAAGCTGAAGTTCCAATACTTTGGCCACCTGATGCAAAGAGCTGACTCACTGGAAATAACCTGATGCTAAGAAAGATTGAGGGCAGGAGGAGAAGGGGGTGATGGAGGATGAGATGGTTGGATGGCATCACCGACTCAATGGACATGAGTTTGAGCAAACTCTGGGAGACAGTGAAGGACAGGGAAGGCATGCTGCAGCCCATGGGGTTGCAAACGGGTGAACACGGCTTAGCAACTGAACAACAGTTGACCTGTATACCACTAACATATTTTGAAATGTATAATATACCTGAGAAAACTAAAAATGAATGGATGTTTTAATTTTTATTATTTTTAATTTATTATTGATTTTTATTAACAGCTCACTTGATTGAATATTCTAGTAATTGCAGGTTTAGTGCTCATGAATGCCATTGGAGGTTGCTGTTACTTATGTACCCATTTTTCAGATAAGAAAACTGAAATCCAGAGATCACGTATGGATAGTTGGTCTGGGGTCAAGTGAGCAAGGACGAACTCAGAGCCTGTGGGTTTTTTTTTTTTTTAATGGAGGTAAAATTCACATAACATAAAATGAACCATTTTAAGGTGTACATATAAGGTGATTAATTAGTACATTCTCAATGTTACACAACCATCACCTCTATCAGTTCCAAAACATTTTGATCACCTCAAAAGTAAACATTAGGACTTACCTGGTGGTTCAGTGGTTAAGAATCCACCTGCAAATGCAGGAAACATGAGTTCGATCCCTGATCTGGGAAGATCCTACATGTGGCTAGGCATATAAGCCTGAGAGCCACAAGTACTGAGTGCCTAAGCCCTAGAGCCTATGCTCCACAAGAGAAGCCATGGCAACCAAAAGCCCAAGTACCACAAGGAAGAGTAACCCCTGCTCAGGGCAACTAGGGACAGCCCTAGAGCAGCAGTGAAGACCCAGCACAGCCAAAGAAAGAGTAGACCTTTTTAATGGCTGAGTAATACTCCATGGTGTATATGTACCACAGCTTCCTCATCCATTCGTCTGCTGATGGGCATCTAGGTTGCTCCCATGTCCTGGCTGTTATAAACAGTGCTGCGATGAACATTGGGGTGCACGTGTCTCTTTCAGATCTGGTTTCCTCGGTGTGTATGCCCAGAAGTGGGATTTGAATCAGTTCTAATGAGATGGATGAAACTGGGCCCATTATACAGAGTGAAGTAAGCTAGAAAGATGAAGACCAATACAGTATACTAATGCATATATATGGAATTTAGAAAGATGGTAACGATAACCCTATATGCAAGACAGAAAAAGAGACACAGATGTACAGAACAGACTTTTGGACTCTGTGGGAGAAGAGGGTGGGATGTTTCAAGAGAACAGCATCGAAACATGTATATTATCTAGGGTGAAACAGATCACCAGCCCAGGTTGGATGCATGAGACAAGTGCTCGGGCCTGGTGCACTGGGAAGACCCAGAGGAATCGGGTGGAGAGGGAGGGGGGAGGGGGGATCGGGATGGGGAATACATGTAAATCCATGGCTGATTCATGTCAATGTATGACAAAACCCACTACAATATTGTAAAGTAATTAGCCTCCAAGTAATAGAAATAAATGGAAAAAAAAAAAAAAAGAGTAAACCTTATTCCCGGACTGTTTTTATTTTCAAATAATGCTATTACCATCATAATAGGATACCATTTTACCTCCACTGGATTCCAAATATTTGAAATGCTGACAATACAAAGTGAAAATCTATAGCCTCTTTTATATATTACAGACAAGCGTAACAACTTTGGGAAAGCTTGCAACTTTTTCCCAAAATTGAGCATTTATATACTGTTTACCCCAGTATAATTTTCATGCTCAGGTATATACTCAAGAGAAGCTTGCACATGTACAAGAAGACATATAAAAGGATGCTGATAGCAGCATTGTTCATATTTAAAAAAACAGAATTAATCCAAATGTCAAGCAACAGATGACAGATAAATAACATACGATACAGTCACTCAATTAATATTATATCACAATCAAAATGAATGAAATACAGTTGCAACTAGCAACATGAGTAAATCTGATCAGTATTCTGGTAGGAGAAATGGCATTTGATGTGGGCTGTGGTTAGAGTTCTAGCTTTTGATTTCGATAGTGGGTTTGTAGGTGGTTATTTCATTATTAAAAATCAGTAAGTACATAATTAATAAAATAAAGAAAAGTGGCTTTATCTGGACAAATGATGAATGACATGAACCAAACATTATAATTAATCTGACTCTGAGCAGCTGAATTCCAAAATGTAAGGTATAAACAAAATAATATGCTACTTATATTTTCAAGGAATATTGTCAGTATATTTCCCTTTGATCCCCACATTCTTCTGAAGGTAACACATTTCTAAATGTAAGCTAATTATTAATTTGAAAAAGCATAATAAAATATTTCTGTTTCTTTTTTAGACAATCTGTGTATTATTATTTAGAATCATATATGACATTTATTTGTTCATTCATTTATACAAGGTCACCCCATCCATAGAACTAGAGACCATTTATAAGGAAAATAAGTTAGACCAATATTTTCATTTGATTATTAATTTTAAAATGTCAGAAACAATGATGGAGAAGGATAAAATTTCACCAATCACATTCAAGTTATATCATAAGTTTATAAAGTTGTCAATCTCACTGAATAAATTCTGCTACTGTTGAAAGAAAACAACATCTGGGTCTTAGCATATTTCAGAGTTCACCAAAGATATATAAAAATACTTCAGAGGAAATTGAAAAGGAAACAACATTCCATTAGGAGAACATGGCATTCAGAAGCTAATCTAAGCTAGAGACCAAGAATTGTAAAGATTCATTGCCTTTTAGAACTGTATTGAACCATAACAAAATGTGTACTGGACCTTAACAAAATGTGTATTGAACCTTAACAAAATGATCAACGATCATTATCTTTATATTTCAAACTGAGGAAATTTTAAATTCTAAGTCTCAAGTATACATGATAGTACTTAAAGAAGAATAAAATTTGGTAATTTTGTTTTCTGAAAACACAGTTTCTCATCATATTATGTACATGGCCTAATCAAGATGTATGATATGACCCTTAAGGCAACAGATCATACAGACTCTTAACCTAACAAATTCATATACACTTGAACAGGTAAAGACTTCTTTTTAGGTAGCATCGTCTTTAAGTCATCTGCATACATTTATATACAGTCACTCATTTCAGAAACGTAGGTCACAATAACAGGTACTCATTTGGTTTACAACAGAAACAAGAAATTTTAAAAGACATTAAACTTTATGCTCCTTCGTGCAAACTGCTCTCTAAACAGAGGCAGTGCTGATCATGTTCCATGTGCCCTGGAGGTAATATAGGAAATTATTCTCTGGTGGCCATTACAGAACTAGTACATGTCCCCATTGCCAAGTTTATAATCAAGAAATAATGGAGGTATGACTCACGCACACAAAAGCCTTGTTATAATCCAAATGCCTACCAAGTTCTAAAGTATAAATATTTATCTTACTAAGTTTTTTTTTTTAATTGCCTACAGAGCCAGTTTATGTGCTACTCTTGAAAATCAGTCTCACTACTTTAAAGTTACATACACACACACCCCCTCTTACCCAGACCTTTTTTTTCCCGACTGATCACAGTGAAGGTGAAACTTGTAGGGTTAGCTAATAACATCCAGCAAACACACTACAGTTGTATGGAAGCAGGGGAATGGTATGTGAATTACAAAGCTTTTTCTTAGAGTTTTACATCTATCTGATCTGGTCCTAGTCCTGGGCCCTTTTCTCTTTCCTCTGAATACTCTCTTTCATGTGATCTCAACTCGACTCATCCTATGGTTTTGGATATCATCTGTATGCCAGTGATGCCCAAACAAATCCACACTGCTTTCTCGGCTAAGCTCTAAATTCATATATCCACTATGTACTTAGTACTCGATATCTCATATTGTATTTCAGATTCCCATTTCCTAAACTTAACTTTGGTTATTACATCCTGAGCCAGGTTCTCGAATCGCCTTCATCATTTCAGTAAATGGTACATCTATCCCTTAAGATGCTTACCATCACTTTCCTCACCTCTTCTATGGGATTTTTTTAATTGTAATGGACAGAAATCCAACTCAAATTAGTTTAATGCTAAAAGGAATTATATGATTTGTAACTGGGAAAATCCTGGAGTAGTTCCAATAGTCGAATGGAATACTGCCAAAACCACAGCAGCCGGGAGATTCAATCACACCAGGGTTTGTCTTGATCTCTCTCCCTTTCTTTTCCCTCTTCATGGCTGTATCCTCTCCTGCTTTCTTCTGTCTTTATTCAAAAGACCTGAACAAAAAAACTGGCAGTTCTCATGGTATACCCTTGTAACATTCTACTAAAGGAGAGCCTTCTCCTCTAGCTCCAATAGTAAAATCCCAGGAAAAGATTCGGATTGATCCAGCTTCAGTAATAGGCCAGTCATCTGCTCAATCATTAGAGCCAAAATGCCAGGACTCTATGATTAGTGATTTCCTTCAGGGGAAAGCGTCTGTACCAGAGGTTAGTGTAAGGAATATTCTAGGTCTATAGTATACTTTGAATGATCTAGTTTTATGTCTCAGTTCGATCATTCTAGTCTACCCCTATCAAATATCTTCTTACCATTCTGCCTGCATCATTCTGAACCCCATATGAATTCTTCAGACTCATCTGTATGATCTTTAAGAGCCTTAGTCTGATAGTCTCTCTTCTGTGTATACCTCTATTGCTGCTAAAATAAAATAAAGCTCAAATCCTTGCTGAGACCCTTCTCTTTCTAGGTTATCCTCTTGTCTCTCTGGTCTCTGGTCCCTCTGCCACCACCTAAGTGAGACCTTTCAAGGCAACCCAATCTCCATTTTCCCACCAAGTTAACTCTAGTCCCAGTCTTTCTATGATACCAACCTATTTTGTTTTCTTCATAGAAATTATCTTGTTCATTTATTTGATTGTTCTTGCCTGTCTCTCATTTAGCACAAGCTCCATAAGGCAGTACTTGTTACAGATGAGTAAATGAATATATGACTGGAATCCACCACCATTTTCCCCTTGCTCACTGTACTCCAGCCACACTGGCCTGTTCTCTGTTCCTCCAAAACATCTCATAATTCTTATATGATTTCCCTTTATTGACCTCATTCCTCTCTTGTCTGTTAGATTTTTTAAAATTGCGTCATTAAAAATTGTGGGATAAAATGTACATAAGAAGTATCTGAAATACTTATGGACAGTTTTATAATAAACAAGCCCCCAGTCAGGGGATGGGACCAGCTTCTGGCTACAACTTCGTTAATATATTTCCTCTCTCCTCTGTTCAATCCCGATGTAACTTCTCCTGCAGTTCTCTGACATTAGAAGAGGTTTATTTCTGGTTTATCCTGACATTGAGGATGTAGCTCAGCTGATTGGTAGGAGGTTTCCTTGGGGGGCGGGGGGCGGTGAGTTTGGACATTTGTTCTTCTCTCCTTGTAAGGCTATAAAAGTTCAAGATCATCAGGATTGGTGGGAAATGTTCAAGGTCAAAAGTAAGTAGTCTCAGTGCTCACTTAGGTTTCTGTGTTCTTTCTAATACCCTTAGATTCAACCTGGTTGTGTATGTGTGTGTGTGTACACATATAGACAAACATGAGTGCATGTACATTTCATTGCTGTTGTCTTCTTTGAAAGGAATGATTTCTTAATTCAAGTTCCCTCCAAAGCAAACAGTGAGACAAGGATTTTGGAGCTCTTCATAGTAATTTATCTGGAGGTGAGGCAGAAGTCATTGGCAACAAATGAGACAGGGAAGTTAATGAGTAACGACTGTGGGCAACTAGGGACCCACACTGCAGGGAACCATCTGAGAATCTATGAAACCCAAGTAAGTGTATCCCACCAACGCATGGTGAAGCTGTACCAACTAGTTTCAAGCAAGTAGCTCCAGGGTATTTGGCCTTAGGCACTCCCAACAATCCCTGAGCCAGGTTCTGCACGCTCTGATGTAGAGTGAATACCTGCAGGCAGAAAGACACCAAAGGTGTATGCAGCACTCACTGCAGGTGGTCTCAATAACTCCGTATGCCACATTCTAAGCTCCTGTGGCTTAAACATCCCCTCACCAAGCCCTGGAGTATATATGAGGTTCCCCACGCTATTTGATCTCATGGATGCTTGTACTTTTCCCTTCTATAATTGTGTGATACGATGTCTATGTCCTCCAGTACCTTACTACTCAAATACCAAGAACACTGGCATTAAAAGGGAGTAGTTGTGTGTGTGTGTGTGTGTGTGTGTGTAGTTAGTCACTCTTTGCGACCCCATGGACTGGAGCCCACCGTTCTCCTCTGTCCATGGGATTTCCCCGGCAAGTATACTGGAGGGGGTTGCCATTTCCAATTCCAGGGTATCGTTCCAACCCAGGGATCAAAACGGTATCGCTTGTGTCTCCTGACTTGGAAACACAGAATCTCAACACAACCCTAGACACAAGGAACTAGAATTTGTACACTAACAGGATCCCCAGATGATGTGTGTGCATGTTAAAATTTTGAGGAACACTGGTCCACTAGAGTGAATTTCCTTGGAGGAAGCACTTATATAGTTTCTCTTCTCCAGCATTTATCCCAGGTCCCTAGTGATGTAGCTGGTCTGTGGGAGGCATTCAAGAAATAACACTCACACATAGTGTGCACACATAGGCGTAAAGTGCTGGTGATGTAGCAAAGCAGCTCTATGTTAATAAGCGAACACATGGAATTTTCTAGCTTTTTGTCATGAATCAGATCATTATTCCATGGGGGCCAGCAGTTCTAGGCCTGTTGGCTAGTATGTCTCCTGATAAAGTGATTGGAAGTACTACTCTTCCTGTTTAAGAAATTCCTGTTGTAACAAAGTGGGCGGCATTTCTCTTTAGGTCTCTAGACAGCTTATTGTGGCGCCTGTTCCAGCGCCAGTCTCATACTCTGATCTGGTCATCAGGGCATGCCTTAAGTCTGAAAGTATGCCTTTCTATTTCCTATGGAATAAAGCCTATGGAATTTTCACTTCACAGAGCTGGAAGAGGGAGGGGGAAAAAAAATCACAGCTATTTAAATTCAAATCCCATTAGGCTTATCTGTTATCACTTTGTAAGTACTAGGGATAATCAGCAGTTACCTTAGCATTTACCTTGTAGAGGCAGGGACCCTGAAATTATTATTAGCCATACTTACTATCTGGCCTATTTTAAAGGCTGTGTATCTGAGAAATTCACACACCCCTGCACAACAGATTCTATATTGGCTTGTCTATTCCAGAAATGTGATTTATTCTTACTATTATAGGATATTTCAGATCCATTACCTTCAGAAGATTTTTGACTTTCAGATTTAGCATCAAGAATTTTTGTTTTAAAATAGCAGTGATTTCAGCAAATGTATTCAATAAAATTGGATGCCATATATCTTTTTGGTACTCTTTGTTTTGTCCTGCATTCACGTAATATGACATGATTTATTATAGTGGGGAGACTAGGAAAAGTACTGCTTGCTAGACTATAGTTAACAGCCACACACGTCTATGAAATACTGAAGATCATGGTTACTATATTTTTGCTAAATTATACTTTTTGTGGATGGTCTTGCTGTAGATTTGACTATACAATTATTGGAAGATTAGAATACTTTGTACCAACTTACTTTCAATGCCTCTTATTTAGCATAGGAATTCACAATTTTAAATGTATTTGTGAATATGTCATTGTTTAATAATAACCCTCCCTCATTCACTCTGTGTGACTGGATAGGTGCTAATTGGAGATCTCACTGGGGAATCCTCTTGAGGATTATAGTTTTCTTGGTCTTCGATTTGGCAGGGTCACCCTGAATTGCAGGAGATGAAAGTGGAGAGCCAGGCAGGGATTTAGAAACGTGTTGTCCGTTACAAGCTGGGTAGTCTTGCATGGCTGCAGCATTCGTGGGTTAGTATCTGAGTGTGCCTTCAGGACCAGGACAGGGAGACCTGGAGGAAGGTTGCAGTATGCCTCTTACGGGCTTTGGGTCTTCTGCCCAGTGGCTTGGAAAACCAGCAGAAATACTCACCATCAGGGAAAAGGTTGTGGAAATCCCTTCTCACTCATTCTTGAACCTCCTTTGTGAATATTTGGACTTTGGAGAGAGTGGGGTTTCAGCACAGAGAAGGCTTCGCCAGCAGAACAGGAAACCCTGTTCCATTCTCTGTACTGAGAGAATTCAGAAAAGGCTCAGCCACAGACAGACAGACACACGACTCTGCCTACACCTGGGAGCCCCAGGCTAGCAGAGGAGAGGGCAGCTCCCCTGGCCTTGCTCTGACTCTCTCTTCCTGTTGTGGAGTATTAGCTCTGCCTTATCCCTCTTTAAAGATAAGGGATAAGAATTCAATTTGCCAGCCTCTCTCTTGGAATAAACATTTACCTTTGTTAATTCTCAGCCTGGAATAGATTCTTCCTTCTCCAAATCTTCTCCATCTGAGATATAAAATATCTATATATATACATATATATGTATAATATTATATATATACAAAAATATTTTATCTATAAAATATATATACTTTATTTGTTATATAAATATATATATACATATATATATACATATTAGTCAACAGGGAATACATATAAAATTCTTATTGTTGAGTCTATGTTTATATTCAGGAAATTTGTTCTCCTCACCTTTTGAAACTGTTCAAGAGAATACTCTGAATTCTTTTAAAAGAGCACAGAAATATGAGGGCAGTGTTAAAGGCCAATATCTTCTGGATATTTTTGAGTTACTGACATCCCATCAATATTAATAACTGGAGCACAGGAGGCTTTATAGGACAATCAAATGATGAAAGAAGATAAAATTATCTTAAATTCAGCTTGGGGTGGCTTAATGAAAACAGAATAGTAAGTGTGAAAAAGAAGGCCAAATAAAATATATTAAATTTCCTAATATTTTTTTCTTACTACTTCATAGTCAATTTAAAACTGATATTCAGGCTTTTTTTTTTTTAATTTTTTTATTTTTATTTTTTTTTATTTTTTCAGTGGGTTTTGTCATACATTGACATGAATCAGCAATAGATTTACACATATTCCCCATCCCGATCCCCCCTCCCACCTCCCTCTCCACCCAGTTCCTCTGGGTCTTCCCAGTGCACCAGGCCGGAGCACTTGTCTCATGCATCCCACCTGGGCTGGTGACCCGTTTCACCATAGATAATATACATGCTGTTCTTTCGCAACATCCCACCCTCACCTTCTCCCACAGCGTTCAAAAGTCTGTTCTGTACTTCTGTGTCTCTTTTTCTGTTTTGCATATAGGGTTGTTGTTACCATCTTTCTAAATTCCATATATATGTGTTAGTATGCTGTAATGTTCTTTATCTTTCTGGCTTACTTCACTCTGTATAATGGGCTCCAGCTTCATCCATCTCATTAGAACTGGTTCAAATGAATTCTTTTTAACGGCTGAGTAATATTCCACGGTGTATATGTACCACAGCTTCCTTATCCATTCATCTGCTGATGGGCATCTAGGTTGCTTCCATGTCCTGGCTATTATAAACAGTGCTGTGATGAACATTGGGGTGCACGTGTCTCTTTCAGATCTGGTTTCCTCAGTGTGTATGCCCAAAACTGATATTCAGGCTTTTTATAAACAATGAGAATACTTAATTCATCTGGATGAAAACTCAGGGTAGTGATACGGTTAGAATGGGTTTTATTATTCAACATTCCATCTTCTCCCCCTGAGGCTCTCCAATGAAACACTGGCGTTTACAGGTTCCAGTATCATTCAAGGAATCTGTCAGCTGAGATACTTAGCCGCACCCTCTTCAGTTCAGTCCCTCAATCATGTCTGACTCTTTGCGACCCCATGGAGTGTAGCACGCCAGGCTTCCCTGTCCGTCACCAACTCCTGGAGCTTGCTCAAACTCATGTCCATTGAGTTGGTGATGCCATCCAACCATCTCATCCTGTGTCGTCCCCTTCTCCTCCTGCCTTCAGTCTTTCCCAGAATCAGGGTCTTTTCTAATGAGTCAGTTCTTTGCATCAGGTGGCCAAAGTATTTGAGATTCAGCTTCAGCATCAGTCCTTCCAATGAATACTCAGGACTGATCTCCTTTAGGATTGACTAGTTTGATCTCCTTGCAGTAGCAACACCCTGTAGGCACCCAATGAACACCTCACATTTTAAAAAAAATGTGGTAAAAGACATAGCATAAAATTTACCATCTTAAGTATTTTTAAGCATACAGCTCAGTAATCTTAAGTATATTCACACAGTTGTCAACTATTGGTGGTAATACAGAATGGTGAAGCTGCTATGGAAAACAGTATGGCGGTTCCTCGAAAAATTAAAAATAGAATTACCATATAATTCAGCCTGTTGTAACTTGAATTTGAGTACAACACCAACTCAACTACCAAAATAGAGCTTTTCTTTCTTTTTTTTTATCCTGGACTGTAATGTAGCACTCCCCAATAGCACGAGATGATAGAAAGCTTTCAGTCACACAGGTCTGAGTCACTGACATTTCCCTTGTGCATCTCCTTTCTCTGGTGAGACATTAAATCTACTTATATTTTTCCATCATGCTTTTATCTTTCACTTCTCCAATCACATATAATTGACTACCGGAATTCTGCTCATGGAAACAGCATCCATGAGGTACACAGAGCATCAGAGGCAATGGAATTGAAATGGAGAACTCATCATTCATTCATTCAATGCATATTTATTGAGCATCTCCCACATCCTTGACACTGAACCCTGTATAGAAAACCTAGTGATAAATAAAATAGAAACGTCTCTTCACTTTAAAGGAATTTATGATCTCATGAAAGACAATAAGAAAATTAACAGATAGTTACAAAGTGTGATAAGTGCTATAAAGAAAAGCCATAGGGAGCTGTAAAAGAAGATTTCAGAGAACACATGCTTGACCCTCTGATCCTGGAGGGGCAAGGATACACTGAGGACAAAGGGTAGGCAGGTGTAGTAGAAACAGGATCAAATTCTACTGGAGGAATGAAGGAGAATGGTAGCTGAGCATCAAGTCTGTTAACCCCCAAGTGAATATTCAGTTCAGTCGCTCAGGCATGTCTGACTCTTTGTGACCCCATGGACTACAGCATGCCAGGCTTCCCTGTCCATCACCAACTCCTGGAGCTTGCTCAAACTCATTTCCATCGAGCTGGTGATGCCATCCAACCATCTCATCCTCTGTTGTCCCCTTCTCCTCCTGCCTTCAATCTTTCCCAGCATCAGGGTCTTTTCCAGTGAGTCAGTTCTTCGCATCAGGTGGCCAGAGTATTGGAGCTTCAGCTTCAGCATCAATCCTTCCAATAAATATTTAGGGCTGATTTCCTGTAGGACGGACTGGTTGGATCTCCTTGCAGTTCACGGGACTCTCAAGAGTCTTCTCCAACACCACAGTTCAAAAGCATCAATCCTTCCGTGCTCAGCTTTCTTTATGGTCCAACTCTCACATCCATATATGACTACTGGAAAAACCATAGCTTTAATTAAATGGACCATTGTCAGCAAAATAATGTCTCTGCTTTTTAACATGCTGTCTAGGTTAGTCATAGCTTTTCTTCCAAGGTCTTTGAATTTCATGGCTGCAGTCACCATCTGCAGTGATTTTGGAGCCCAAGAAATAAAGTCTGTCAATGTTTACATTGTTTCCCAATCTATTTGCCATGAAGTGATGGGACTGGATGTGGTGATCTTAGTTTTTTGAATGCTGAGTTTCAAGCCAACTTTTTAAAGTGAATAGCAGAGATTCCTTTTCAGGGGCGTTGGGTGCTGAGAACACGGTAGGTGGCACAGGCATCAGTTTTATATGCATATCCCTGTAGTCAATGGAGCCTTGAGTTCTGTCAGAAGTCTGACCTACAGCCACAGTATTTGCCTGAGGGTTTTTTTTCCCCCCATGGAAAGACATTTTATTTTAAATATGGCAGTGTATACATGTCAATCCCAAATTCTCAATCTATACCTCTCCACAATCCTTCTCTCTTGATAACTGTACATTCATTCTCTAAGTCTATGAGTCTGCTTCCGAGTTTTCTAACATCAAAACTGCCCTGCTTTAGACTGAAGTTATCATGACTTCATGCCAAAATTCCCATAACTGTCTATTTCAGGTTAAGATCCTTGTCCAAAGGAGAAACCACAGATATCCTTGAACCCCCCTCTTTCTCTCTTCCATGACCAATTGATTACTCTTTCCTATGGCTCCCACATTAGACATATCTCTTGAATGTATCCTTTGTGCTCTTTCTGTTCCCACTCCCTCTGTTCTATATCAACTAGATTCTTAGCTTCCGAACCTGGTCTCTACTCCTGTTACTCACCCCTACCCGCTCCCACCTGAGCACGCTCTGACTTCCATACTTCCTCCAAGGTTATCACAAAGCACAGATCCACTTAGGTACCCTCGTTCTCCCACTCCTTCTCCCAGCTTAAAAAAATCTATGTGGCTTCTCATTTCTCCCTAACAGAAGCAGGAGCCTTTGCCCTGTGAATATACCACCTCCTATTATTTGCTATTGTTCACTGTGTGATAGTCGTAATTTTTCAACTGCATTTCATGGTCATTAATTTGATACTTTGGACTGAATCTAGACCCTCCAGAGCAACTAGAATGGCAGTAAGCAGGCTCTCTGATTAATATCAACAACTAATAAAGGAAGCCCATGGGTCCTGTTTTATCGCTGGAGGCTGATAAAAACCATGATTTGCCTTTTCGTAATTAAAATAATAAACGCTGGCTTTATCTGACCAATCAGAATGTCTGGTTGCCTTCTGGGGCTAGCTGTCTTTGTTTTGAGACCTTGGTCTGTATACACCGGAAGTATTTCTGTGAGAAGAGTGTTAATCCCATGTTAGATCATCCATTCATTACATCAGACACTGCTCACAGAGTTCAATGCACTAATGTGTTCTCCTTTCAAAGCATTTGGACAAAAAATAGCTTCAAGGTATAAATCTTTTAGTTCTCTAAAGTATAAAGCAGACAAGTTAAACATGATCCCAGATTTAAACTGTGTACACTCTCAAAGGAATTCAAGTGGAGTTCCCTCTTATTAGTACTGGACACAAGAAAAGCCTGGAAAATGAATCCTCCATTGACATAGTGAGGGAGAGAATTGCTTTGTTTCTTCTTTCTACTAACACACTCTGGGGACCTAACCCCATGCCTGCAAAGCTTTTGGTGAATTTAAGTCTGTATCTTGAATCATCATCAGGGGCATACTGTACTAATACCTTTTATTAATTTCAAATATTCTGAAGTCTTCAGTGAAAAAAGCCAAATACTAGAGAAACTGCTGAATTTGGCAATGACTATCTCCACCTGAGACTCATTAAGATAACAATCAAGATGCTCTTTAGCTAAAATTGGGTTTAGTTTGAATTTCCACATTAGGAAATTCCCTTTGATTTTAGATACACCACCTCTTCTTAGGAAATTGCTTCACTTTCTTCCCATCCCAAAGATGAGGAGGAAATATTTTTTTCTTTACACTGTGTTTAAATCTTCTCTCTCTCTTTTCTTCTTTTTTTTTTTGGCCACATTCCATGGCTTGCAAGATCTCAGTTACCGATCAGGGGTTGAACCTGGGCCACAGTAGTGAAAGTACAGAATCCTAACCACTAAGCCACCAGGGAACTGCCTAAATCTTATCTCTTTTAACTGCTTTTTAACTTGCTTAAAAAGATAATTCCCAGAGGGTATAATGCCTAGATACAGGAAAAAGCAATAGTTATGACAGGTCAAAAATGATATTAATCTATTATTTTAAAAATCCACTTGGAACAACTTTCAACAAGAGAAATCTTTTCATTCTTTCCCAGTTATAGTGGAACCACAACCACCCACTAACTTCTGTTACTGGAAAGCTGGACTTTCCCCAGTGGGGAATCACCTCATACACCTACCTTGGCCCAGCTGCTGTCTATTTTGATGTCTGTTTTCCTGATATATACCCATCGTCTCTCTACCACCTACCCACACTGCTTTCTTCAAAATGAATTACTTCATTGATTTTTGGTGGTAGTATTTACTCACTTTTAATAGAAAATGTCAGTATGGCAGGAAGGATTGTCTGATATTTAGAATTTTTGGACGAATCCCTAAGTCATTTTCTCTGAATTAAACAAAGAAGTGCATCTTCCTTTTAAAATTCAGAGTACATCTCTTAACACAGAATCAGGCAAAATCAGCACATTCATTATTACATAGCATACTTATAATCTTATAAGGCAGAGTTTTCAAGTGCTTTCTCATTTATATGCTCCCGCCAGTTATCCTTGTTTCCCTTGTCCACATCTATAAAAGAGTTTTTAATGTTTTAAGTGAGTTAACTGAGATTTTCCAGTAAAGTTAAAATACAAAAGGGGCCTCGCAGTTTAGAGAAATGAAAACCTCCTGTTATAGACACTGATTTTTAATGGCATGTGATCAAAATTCCTAAGAGTTTTATTCTAAAAAGTTCTTATAAGAACATTGTCCTAAAACTTTCTGAGCTATATTCTTTCCTTAAACTTCAAGTGATATCATATCCATATGTATTCTTGCCAAATGCTGTTCTGGTTATGATTAATAATCACCAGTGTGGAGTATCATCAGAGATAGGAGAGGAGAATTGGAGGAGGTGGTGAGACGGGGAAAGTGGGAGAATAAAGAGAAGGGTAGGGGTGGGCTTCTGCTTATTCATCTGCTGTTCAATCTGCCAACAGTGGAGAGACAGCATTGATAGGGTAAAGCTTCCTCCTTACCTCTATTCCCAGGCCTCCACAGCAAGAGAGACTCAACTGTACTCATCACTTTTTAAGGACTCACCAAGAGAAGGCTGGAGAGTCGGGCATGGAAAGGAGTTAAACATGGTTGCTATTGACACATGACATCCCACTGTTGGGGGCTGGACTGGGTTTTACCCGGCCATGCACCGGGAAAAGTACCCTAGAAATGTGTGATGTTTGCCACGGCTTGTACACTTATCATGGGTTATTAGTTTGTCCTCCACTGGGGAAATAAAAATGGATTTGGTGAGGAGGCCACTGAAGAGAGGGAGAAATTCTACACCCCTCTTCTTGTTTCTGACTCTGTTAAATAAGTCATTTTTACTCTGGGCTCTAAAAATTAACGAGGCAGAATTCTTTTTAGCAAATAATATGTAACAATTCATTTCATGTTCCTCTTACAAAATAAGATGCAGTTTGACTAGACAAAATCTAGGACTGAAGTAGCTTATGACTGTGGCTTTTTTTTTTTTAACTTCATGTTGATGGAAAGCTATTTATAAAACACTGAGAGTCTGAATAATGTTTTTGTTGAATTAACAAATTATTGCTCAAATGTTTAAAAAGGGTATTTTATTACATTTATGAATGCCTCAAACAGGTAGGAGATTTCACAAATGAACAGGGAAACAAACACAAAGAATGTTACATGGACCATTTATTTTTTAATAGCTATATCTGAGAAATGAAATTTGACTGTTGACTGTGGGTGGTGAGTGTTGCCATAGCAACATATTCCTTAGGCAAAACTGGAGGGGGATCATGGTGACGAGGGTAAAAGTCAGGAAATAGACTCGTTGAGATAGGTTTGGGGACAATGTGAGACCATAGCTATTTTAATTCAAGGTGTGCAAGGGAAAGTAGCTCTGGGAGAATCAACGACGTGACGTGAGAGGTGCAATGCAGCACATTGGTTTAGCATTTGAGGATTTACGTGATCTGGTCATTTTGGTTCACACAGAGACAGTTCTTGCAGTAGGCAGCTGGAGCAAAACCAGTCAAAAGGAGAACGAATTAAAGACTCTTTTCTCACACATAGTAATAACAGGAGCATCCATCTATTTTATCAGGTGCTCTTTTGAGTAATTTACACATATTTCTTACAATCATCACAAGAACCCTATGAGGAAGGCAATATGTTCTCCCCATTTTATAGACGGGGCAACTGAGGCAGGGGGAAGTTAAGTAACTTTCTTAAGGTCATGAAACTGGTAACTGGTAAAGACGAATGACAGGCAGACAATGCATCTCTGAGTCAGTGCTGCTTGAACTCCTCTGTTATGCAGCCACTAGGCTTAAATGCAGCACCGTATGAATGAGGAAAACATCAGTTTTTGTGAGGGGCCTCTGTGTGTGCTGTGATAAGTTGCTTCAGTTGCGTCTGACTCTGTGCGACCCTGTGGACCATAGCCCACCAGGCTCCTCTGTCTCTGGGATTCTCCAGGTAAGAATACTGGAGTGGGTTGCTATGCCCTCCTCCAGGAGATCTTCCCAATTCAGGGCTCAAACCCACATCTCTTAGGTCTCCTGCATTGGCAGACAGGTTCTTTACCACTAGCTCCACCCGGGAAGCCCTAAGGGGGCTCTAGTTTCTATTTTCTCAGAACTTGAAGATCATCTTGAAGGAAGGAGGATCCTAGCAGCAAAATCCTTGAGGAAAATAAGCAATAAGGTGCTTCTTATTCTTTTAAAAAGAATAGAAAAAGAGTGTTAGGGAGAGTCAGGGACTATAGGCTTGAAGCTATTTTAGCTCTGAAGATCTATCAGTAGAGCCTACTCAACCAGTGCTGGGCAGAAAGGTCCACGGTCAGAAGTTACAATGCTCTGAGCTCATGGTCATCCTCCAGGCAACCAAAGGCAAGCCGTTTTAACCCCTTTGTGTTTTAGTTTTCTTGTCTTTCAAAAATGAGAAATAATAGCTGGCCACTTTTGTTACAGAGGTGTTGTGAAAATCCAATGATGCGGTGAATGTGAAAATGGTTCATAAACTCAACAGGACAAAGCAAACATAAAAGGAGTATTATTAGAGTTAATGACCGTCAGCATTATTTGCAGCTTTTCTTGGCCTTGATAATGAGTGTGCATGTAGTCACTTATCTAGGGAGGATGTGAGACTGGAATCTGGTTTTGAAAGGCAAACAGTTCTGGCTGGAAGGTTATTCATAGTATAGAGAAAGAAGTCTGTTTGAAATGGCTTTGTAGGATATGTAGCTCTTATAATAAAAATCAAGATGTAGTGACAGCTTACCACTTGCCAGGCACTGTTCTAAGCACTTTTCGCCTGCTTTAGCTCATTTATTCCATACAATAGCCCTATACACTAGGTACCATTTCTGTGTTCCTAACATTCATAGATAGGGACACTGGGGAAGGTAGGTGAAAAATAAGCTTATTCAAGGTTTCAGAGATAGGCAGTTACAAATCCAGGTCTCAAAACCTGGCATTGAACTCAAGAGTCAGTGCTTTTACCTGCTTTATTGTCCTGCCTCTATGCAACATAATCTCAGTACATTAAAAATAGAGTGTATGTGCAATGCATCAGCATATGTGTGTAAATTATTTTTATTTATTTTTTGTTTATTTTCAGTCAAAGGAAAAGAAGCACTTTCTACCTGGGTGATACACATGTTTTACTATTGAGAGAACTGGAGAAAACTAATTCTTGATTTCACAGTTGGACAGCTTTATGAAAATGACAATAAAAGAGAAGCCGTTAACTTTGAGCCGAGGTGCCCAGGTTATGTCGTGAACTATTCAACTGTTTTAGGCAGCAGCTCTGGATGCCAAATACTCCCCATGATGAAGTTTGCATAGGTCAGTGTGCCTGCCTTCTGGGAGCTTTCAGACTAGATGTGAAGACAGGATGTGTACACGGCAGGAAAAGTAGCAAATCAGAAGTTCAAATAAAACACTAAAAGCTTTGAAAGGAATATCAGTACTTCTGCTGGAGTTGTGAGTGGGGCATGATAATGACTTGGCTTACACATCTCTTTATGTCTGTAAGTAACATTCTCATTTGTTCCATGATCTATTCCTTTGGTTAGTATGTGTTGCAGGTCACTAACTAACTCTGTATTCATTCTGCCTATGTCTCATTGGCTACTTGTTTACTCATTATCCACATATGCCATGTGTTTTTGCCTGTATATCATAAGCAACCCACTATCTATACTTAACATTTCTTGTATATTTCATCCATCATGTTTGATGGTTTTTATAGCAGAAGTGAATATTATCAAATAAGATAGTGAATACATTAGAAGATAGGATGTGAAATGATCTGTATTCAGTGCTCATGTAAATTTCATCCAGAAGCAACAAAATGTACTGACCAGAGGTGAGGGAGCTAAGGATAAGCCTAGGGGAATGCCCACAGATAGAGAAAAGGAGAAGGCATAAAAAGGTCAGAGGGGAAGGAAAACCAAGATTCCATGATAAAATGTGTCATGAAGTCAAATAAAGAAGCTTCAGAAGAGAGTCCCCAGTGAAGATGCTGATGAGAGGTCTTCCCCAGAAGATAAAACCTCTTCAGAGCTTTGACCTTGACTGACTTTCAGAAAACAACAGCAATAAGTAAGCAGTAGTGGAAGTGAGGAATATGGACTTGGGATGACCAGTGGCCTTGGACCATGTACCATGGAAGTTAAATACACAGGAGTTGACATCCATTTAATTAGGCCCCAGCTTGTGTTCTGGCTTTGGACAATTCATTTAACCTCTCAAGACCCAATTTCCTCAACTGTAAATACAAATAGCATATATAGGATACAAATAGCACTCAGAGGGTTATCAAATGAGATAATGCATATAAGGAAGGACCTAATTAATTGTAGCTATTATCTTTACTACCAGTTTTCAATGAATATTAGTGACAAAAACATTCCAAATGTGGGAGAATTTGCTCAGAACAGAATGAGAGCTCCTCCACTGGACACGGCATCAGGGTCAGCATGTGAGACAAGTATGGAAGGAAGGATCTGGACTGAATGTGGGGAAAGAGAGTGGTTAGGGGTAGACAGGCTACTGCCAAAGCCAGATCTTCAGGCAAGTTTCTCCTAACCCTTTCCCACCTCTGACATTATTAGTCTATAGGCCTAGAACAACATGATTAAACTAAATACATTTATTCCTTCCTCAATGGCTGTATCTTTTGGACAGTAACAGAGACTGTTTTATATGTGATCCAGATTCATGATAAATCCCTCCCTTATTAATAAAAGAAAAAGTTAGGTGAGAGTCATGATCACTTGGGCATTATTTTATTCTGAAAGGTCTATAAAATAGTCTATATGTATTTCTTTTCAGGTACTGCCCAATTTCTCATTAAGGAAAAAAAAATTTTGGAGAAATAAGTTAATTTGCAAAATTCTCCTGTTATCATCTGAATAAAAATTTATTTCTAAAAATTATTCACAAGCATATGTACTACTGATAGTTCAATCAAAGTAGTTCACTTGTAGATACTTAGAAAAACTTAAGGTTATAGACCCATTGATTCCTTTGGAATCCTAGAAGGGAAATTTAATCTTGACTTAAAATTCAGTTCCATTTTCTCCCACCAGGTTTCTATCCACCCATTACAATTCAGCCTTGCTGGTTTAGTTGTGTGAGATAGACAGATGGCAGCAGGATATCAAGCAGATGCGGTGTGGTGTGAACTGAAGGAGGACAGGCGTGTTGGAGATAATGCAAAGACACTTCAAGGGCACGACTACTGAAACACATTTGAATCAACGTGAGACACATGCATACTGTTCGCAGACTCACTAAATAGATGAAGGGACCTGTTGACATAGAAGAATGACATTTCAACACAGACATCTTGTTTTCTGAGATAAAAGTGATAGACTCAAGTTATACCAACCGGAGAAAATATTCCAAGTGCAATATATATAGATGAGGACTTGATTCTTTCCAGAAGCATCATAGATCATTTAAAGATAAGTAGGACTTATCTAAACTTCTATTTATGAAGGAGAAACGGCATAAATAGATCCCCACTTTCACCCATAAGTAAATAATTTAATTATAGTCAAAAGATGATTCCAAGAGCCACAGAATAAATACTCTTGCAGTAAACATTTCCTTGATCCATCTTCAAGTATTTTTAGAATATTTATATTTGAAAGTACGTGGGAAAGAATAAACACAAGTTGTGTCTGATTAAAAAAAGAAGATACAGTAAAACTTCTTGAATTTGTACTCTACCTTGCTTTTACAAAATGGGACCTAATATAACATGCACTTTTAGAAAATGGAATTAAGTACTTGGTGTAAACAATAAACAATTTTCTTCAACCTCAGGATGAAGAATAATATTTTTGGACATAATTTCAGTAGTGTTTTTATATGGAAATAATAAATAGGCAAATTACGTAGAACTGCTGGGATTTCTCTTCTTAGAGTGCCTTAATTTTCCAAATCAAATTATTTCTTAAAGCAGCATAGATATGACTTAATAAGGTAATATGAAGTGGCAATAAAAAAGATCACTGGACATTAAAATTCCCCTGGAAAATCTGGATAATATATGGTGACTGCATTTTTTCTGTTTAAATCAATTTTCTATTTTCATCAAGTAATACATACACATGACACTGTCAACAGCATACAAGTCTTGTTACTAAGCCAATACTCCCCTGACTACTGATCCCTATTTCCCACTCCTCTCCTCCCACAGCTTTGTATTTTCATGTTGACCTCCATGTCATTAAGGGCTTCCCTAATGGCTCAGATGGTGAAGAATCTTCCTGCAACGCAGGGGGCCCGGGTTTGATCCCTGGGTCTAGAAGATCCCCTGGAGAAGGGAATGGCAACCCACTCCAGTATTCTTGCCTAGAGAATTCCATGGACAGAAGAGTCCAGCAGACTACAGTCCATGGGGTTGCAAAGAATTGGACATGACAGTGACTTAACACTTTTCCATGTTGTTAAATAAGACGTTTATATTTTAACTTCCAAGATATTCCAGTTTTAGACTGAAGGAGAATGAGGACTTAACTCTTCTTTGACCACCACCAACTACTTATGTGCATATTTTCCTGACTCTCATCTGTTACTACGGTTCTATCTTTTAGCATAGTTTTAGATTCACAGAAAAGTCACAAGGATAGTACAGAAAGCTCGAGTGTTCCATGCACCGGTTTCCCATATTACTAAATCTGTTCTTTGTTCATTAAGCACCCTGGTGTCCTAGCTTTTCCTTCTTGAAGAGGTCTCTTAGAGGTCTGCTAAAGTCCTGCAGTCTCAGGAACTGCTTCGACCTTGGTCGCACTCCTGTACTGTGTTCTTGCTTCCGGGCACCTATGTCTGTCTCCCTGTCTCTATGTGTCTTTCTTGCTCTCTTTTTTGTTTGCTTCTTCATTTTCATGGAGCACATCCTCCAGGGAGACCTTGTGTGTTTGACAATGACTTTGGCTTACTCGTGCATTTAGTGGGTATTTGTTGGGTCTCAAGTTTTAGGGAGAAAAAGATATTCCCTTAGTATTGTGAGTTATCATTGTTGTTGTTTAGTTGCTCAGTCGTGTCTGACTCTTTTGCAACCCCATGAACTGTAGCCCGCCAGGTTCCTCTGTCTATGGGATTTCCCAGGCAAGAATACTGGAGGTTGCCATTTTCTTCTCCAGGGGATCTTCCCAACCCAGGGATCAAAGCTGCTGCTGCTGCTAAGTCACTTCAGTCGTGTCTGACCCTGTGTGACCCCATAGACGGCAGCCCACCAGGCTTCTCTGTCCCTGGGATTCTCCAGGCAAGAATACTGGAGTGGGTTGCTGCATCTCCTACACTGGCAGGCAGATTCTTTACTGAGTTACCTGGGAAGCCCGGTATTGTGTGGTATTACTCAACTCTTTTCTACATTCCAGTTGTGTTTACAATATCCAAGCCATTCTTCTTAATTCTTCTTATAAAACCTATTTTTTTCTTCTTGGATATTTTTAGAATCTTCTATGTCACCAACATTGGCTTCTACAACATACCTCTGCCCTGATCTCTGAATATTATAGGAATCTGGTCTGCTCTTTTGGATCGAAGAGTAATGAACTAAACAGTACATTGAAAGCTGTGTGTCCAAGTATGTGACCGCTATCTGAAGGCCTTTCTATCAGAGACCTTCCAGTGTCAGTTAATGTTTAATGGTCTTTCCTCTGGACTAGTTAGACTAGGGAGAGTCCTCAGAGCAGGTGCTTCTAACCTCCGATCTGGAGGGCAAAAGTCTGGCTGCTCATCTTCTATTTTAACGTACAATCCTCCAAAGTCAGGAGGCAGTATATTTTATACTTTGCAGAGATTAAAACTCCTGAGATGAGGAGGAGCTGCCATCCAGCTTCACAGGGACAGGGAGAGGACATGAGGCTTTCACTCCTTTTTTAAAAGAGTAACAGTTATAAATTAATTTATAGGTATCATTAATTTGAATCTTTTGAGAAATTCTTCTCTATAAAATTAAGTTGCTCCTCAGATGCCCACTGTCAATTTCAGATTTAACTTTCTAGCCAATCTGCTTTCCAGTTTCCCACACTTTGCCACCACTGTGTGCCACCAATTATCTTTGTCCTTATTAAGCTGTTTTAAAAATCCTTTTCTTGTTGTGTTACTGGGATCTGAGCAAGGAATGAAAGCTAATCAGTTCAGTTCAGTTCAATTCAGTCACTCAGTCATGTCCGACTCTTTGCGACCCCATGAACTGCAACACGCCAGGCCTCCCTGTCCATCACCAACTCCCAGAGTCCACCCAAACCCATGTCCATTGAGTCGGTGATGCCATCCAACCATCTCATCCTCTGTTGTCCCCTTCTCCTCCTGCCCTCAATCTTTCCCAGCATCTGGGTCTTTTCCAATGAGTCAGTTCTTCACATCAGGTGGTCAAAGTATTGGAGTTTCAGTTTCAACATCAGTTCAAAAGCAGCAATTCTTCAGCGCTCAGCTTTCTTTATAGTCCAACTCTCACATCCATACATGACCACTGGAAAAACCATAGCCTTGACTAGATGGACCTTTGTTGGCAAAGTAATGTCTCTGCTTGTTAATATGCTGTCTAGATTGGTCATAACTTTCCTTCCAAGGAGTAAGCACCTTTTAATTTCATGGCTGCAATCACCAACTGCAATGATTTTGGAGCCCCAAAAAATAAAGTCAGCCACTGTTTCCACTGTTTCCCCATCTATTTGCCATGAAAGCTAATGCATATGGTCAACTCACCATTTTAACAGGCATAACCCTGTCATTGACCCAGTTAGAGCAGATGCTTTAGAAAGGAAAATATATATTTACATATCCATATCCATTTCCTCTCATTTCACGGGAAGCCAGGGCAGAAATTAGAATAAATGCAGAATATTTCATGACTTTTAGATTCGCCTATGATCTGTAACAGGGAGCTGTATTCTCAGTTCATAAACCTTTCCTGTTTAAACTTCAGTTTATTCAAACGTTGTGACTCATTAAAGCACAAGAGTTCATGAGAGAGGAAAGCAGTTGCATTATGCTCCAAAACAACTCTCAGTGTTTATTGGAAAGTTTTTTGTTTTTTTTTTAAAGGAGCGAAGTTTAAGTCTCCAGGAAGCTTATCTTGGTACTTTCAGATCAAGGATATTCACACAAGGACTGAATAAACACTGTGACTAATGATGACGACAAAGATTCTGATATGATAAGAAAAATACAAATCTTGGAACAAAGTAACTTTGGAAAGAATTAAGGACATCCTAGAGACATAAACTTTTTCACTATATGGTTAGGCGTATACTAAGTCATCAATTGCATAATTGCATTAGACAAAATTTTCTTGAATTCTGGGATATTGTCTCAAACTATCATATCAGTTTTAAACTACAGTGTATTCAAAATTGGACTTTCCTGGTGGCTCAGGTGGTAAAGAATCTGCTTTCAATGCAGGAGACCTGGGTTCCATCCCTGGGTTGGGAAGAGCCCCTGGAGGAGGGCATGGTAACCCACTCCAATATTCTTGCCTGGAGAACCCCCGTGGGCAGAGAAGCCTGGTGGGCTGAAGTCCATGGGGTCGCAAAGAGTCAGACACGACTGAATGATAGCACAGTATTCAAAATCATAAGAGTATTTATTTATGATACAAGCTCAAATTTACCTCAGTTTTAAGCAATATCTGGATTGTTTCTTTAGATTATTGACATCAAAACAATGTGTAACAATGAGTTGAACAAGATCAGCTTTCAACTTCTGAATTGGAGATTTTTTCTGTGCAGGATTTTTCATTTTTTTTCTCCTTGAAGAAATGACAGCATGGCCCATCTTAAATAATTATGCTCTGTTCTAAATGCCTGTCTCTGGGAAAATTAGATCTACAGATAAGACTTATAATAGGAGCAGCCTTTCATAAGGATAATTATATAAGAGTTTCCAAAGTGTTCATATCCTCTAATTTTTATTTCAAGGAATTTTTCCTTGTCTCAGTTGAGAACCTTTTAAAGTGTATCCTGGGTGAGAGATTATTCTCTTTGTTATGGGAATCTGAGACCATAAAACTCCTAAATGAGACTGCCTCCTTCACAGCTTCTGCCGTGCATATCCGCTCTTTAACACTCTTTCACAGGTGAGAAGCAAAAAATTAAAAAGGAGAGAGCCGTTATTAAAAGAAGGAAAAGCTGCTTAAACATTTTATAAGGCTAACATTTATGAAAAACATTAGGTCAAGAGTTTCTTCTTAGAAAGCATGAGCCAGAAACATGGTTTGGGTGCAAGAGATCAGGAAACACTATGTCCTGAAAGATGACACTAGAGAATTTTGAGTCCCTTGATTTGGGTTCTATTATGTGACTTCTGCTGCAAATGGCCCCTGAGATACATTGATAAATCAGGGTTTTATTGTCTATTTTTTAATGGCAGTGAAGAAAAAATCTTAAAACTGCCATAAGTTGGATATGGAGGTAGGAACCCCAAATATGAAGTAGACAGTTGCCAAATTTGGGAAAAAATCTTTTACTAAAAGAAATGCTTTGAGGAAAAATGTGGAAGATTCCAGCCCCACCCATTGGGTTACCTTAGCTTCTTAACTCTTAATGGAATGAGTGTTAAGAGCACGTGGGATAATACATAGATTGTGGCTACCTCTGGAAAACACAATCTGCTACCAGACTGGTTAAATAAATGACAGTATATCCAAAGGCTGGAAAATAACTGGAAAAAAGCTTGAAAACCATTTAATAATAAAGACACTCACTGTAATTATGAGTAACATGATATAAAGATAACAGAATTTATCATGCAGAATTAAATAGAGAGAATGTGATGTAGTGTTATTCTCAATAAACGTGAATGAATAAAGTGAATACTTTCTCTAAAGAAGTTAAAAATGCCAAAATGAGCATGAGAATAAGTTTTAAAAGTTGAATAGATTAGTACTTATTCAAGGTATTGAAATTACATTCAAAGACTTTGCCAATACTTAAAAAGAAAGAAAGAAAAAGAAAGGAAGGAAGGAAGAGAAATATTTAACAAAAAAATGTTTTGCAGGTGATTTCCATCAAACATTCAAAGAACAGAAAATACATTTTAAAAATTGTTTCAGATAACAAAATAGAGAAAGATGCTTAAGCATTTTATGAAACTAGTATAACCTTGACTTCAAAACTAGATAAGGACAGTTTTATAAAAATTGAAAAATCCATGTCTATTTCACTTATTAACACATGGAGAATTTTAAATAAATTACTGCTAACTGAATTTGATAGGATATTAAAAATATAATACATTATAATTAAGAGGGGTTATCTCAGGAATGCAAGGAAAAGTTCAACATCAGGGAAATTTATTAATGTCATTTACCAAATGTATCACAATTAACAGAGAAAATAATGCAGAAAAGGCACTGATAAAATTTAATACTTCATTGAGACTAAGAGAATAAATCTCAAAAATGAAAAATTGAAGAAAACTTCCTTAACTTAACAACACCTCTAAACCAAAGCCTACATTTTACAACAAAAAATATGTTATACACATTTCCTTTCAGTTTGGGAATAAGACAAAGGTGCCTGCTGTCTCCACAAAGCTTCAATGTAGTATAGCCTGGACATCCAGGTCAATTCACTATATAAAAGGAAAGGATAATTGAAGGAAAAGGATAAAACCATTGTTATTTGCAAACATATGATCATCTACATAGAAAATCAACAAAATTGACAGATAATTTACTAGTGTATAGGAGCTTAACAAGTTTACTGAAAAACATATCAACTTATAAAAATTTACCATATTCCTTCCTGGCAACAACAGACAACTTTAAATTAAAATAGAAAATAATATGGTAGCAACAAAAACTATAAAAATTTTAGAAAATAAAATAAAGAGTAAAAGATCTTTATGGAGAACTTTAAAAAAAACTTTACAAAAGAATATTTAGAAAGTTGTGAATTAGTGGAGAGGTACATTATGCTTATGAATGAGAACAATTTAAGGATAAGTCTACAGTTGTGATGTTATTTTAATTAAAATTTCATAAAGATTTTGGAGGAAGCCACAAAACAATTACAAAACATATTTATAAACATTGACGAGCAACTAAGGAACCATTTCTAAATGAAGAGCAAAGAAGAAAGAATTTGCTACATAGTTATAAGAACAAAAATAATGTGATAGTGCATCAATAAATAAAATAACAGAAATAAATAAAAGAAGGGCTCTGCATAAGTAATTCACTCTACTCTGTTATGATTTAAAGAGTACAATTAACTCTGTGTACCTGAAATATAGGAAAATAAATAAGGAAAAAAAACACTGTATATAAAATATATATGTTGATGCCAAAGTAAAAAGATGATGAAAAGTACTTGTTTTTCATTAAAAAACTCTTTTTTTTTTAAATTGGAAAGAATGACAAATACTTTAATAGAGATTATCATCAATTGTTGGAATTATGGGTGCTTTTTATTCTTTTCTGTTTTCCAAATATTTATAGACTAAACACGTATAATTGTTATATTAAATAGTGTTCATTTTAAAAAATAAAAGGAAGTGATATAAAAGCAACAGAATTTCTGAGGATGGCCAGGACCTTACTAAAGAGAAAGTGAAAGGTTGAGTGGTCCAGATGGGGTGAACACAGGTATTGAAGCATGGGTGAAAGAGTATGGCAATTCAGGGAACTGACAGAAATTCAGTATGCCTGCAGCATGGGATACACATCTGGATAAGTGGTAGAAACGAGGCTGAAGAAGTCTATAGAACTCAGATCAAGCATAGCATGTATTTCAAACTAAGAAGTTTAAAAATAGAGGTCAATGAAAACTCTGAATAAGGAAACGGCAGGTTGGGTTTGACATTGCCAGAAGTATTGAGAATGAATTGGAAAGGCAGGATAAAGGAAAAGAGTTAGGAGGCTTCTGCAGGAGTTTAATTTAATGTGGTAGCCAGGGGAACAGAAGAAATTGAAAGGATAGCTCTGAGAGTCCAAATGACGGCACATGTTGATTCCATTAACCAAGATAGAAAATACAAGAGTGGAGACAAGGAGCCCCCAGAACATGAGAATTGGTGTGTAAAATAATACTTGATGAATAAGGTTAGTTAGATACATGGCAAATGTGACATTTTCTGAACCAAAGTTATGAAATAAAAAATCAAGCTGTGTTGGCATATATATAATTAGCATAGGATAGTCTAACAACTCCCTGTGCTAGCCTGAAACAGGATAAATTGAGGAGACAATTTGTCACAGTAGAGGTGGTGGTGGTGTGTGTTCAGCACTTTTCTTTCTTTTTTTTTTTTTTTTTAGCACTTTTCATTGATAAGAAAGGCAGAATATGGAGACAGCAACCAGCACACTACTAGACAAGTAACCCTTCACATGGGGCGCAGACTTGGTCTCTCTTGGCCTGGATATAAAATCTCCAGTGAGGTCAGAGCTCTAGTTCTGCTTGTCACGTGACCTCTTTTATTGATACCTGGAGAAAGAAAGAGAGAGAGGAGGAGAGAGAAAGAAAGAAGAGAGAGAGAGAGGTGTTTTTGCAGATACACTGATCCAGATGAAAATTTTTATATTTATATTATAAAATTGGAAATATAGTTAATGTTTCTTGTAAACTCACTGGAATTATTCAGCTCCCCTATCTATAGCTGACTTTAGAGAATTAGACAAGATCAGGTTCACGAACCTAAAAAGCTTGAGGCTCAGGACTGACCCATGATAAATTCACCCCATTCCACCCTGGGAGATGTCTAGGCAGCCAACCTACTGAGTTTCTTCTGACCAGCTGAGATGTATGTGGAAACATCTAAATAAAATTGTTCAAAAGTTACTTGGAATTAGAATAAATTTGGGCTAGAATAAAAGTGGACTTGGAACGTTGGACTTCATAGATGTCAGGTGCTGCTTTAGAAAGTGAGATGCCCCAGGAAAAGCACATAAAGTGAGAAGAAAATCAGGTTAGGAGTCAAACTTGCAAAAGACTAACATAAAGGAATGAGGAGAGACAAAATTCCCTTTAGGTTTCCCTGGTGGCTCAGACAGTAAAGAATCCACCTGCAGTGCAGGAGACCTGGGTTCCATCCCTGCATCGGTAAGATCCCCTGGAAGAGAGCATGGCAACCCACTCCAGTATTCTTGCCTGGAGAATTCCAAGGACAGAGGAGCATGGCGCGCTACAGTCCATGGGGCCACAAAGAGTCGGACACGACTGAGTGACCATCACACACACATCAGGGGGTCAACGATCCAGGCAGAGATTTTGTGTTCAAGATTTAAGTGAGAATGGTGGTAGCAACACGAGAGGAAAGTACAAAATGTGAGACAGATTGTAAAAAAACAGCAAACTAGGGCCCCTCAGCTCTCATCTAAGAGTACTTTAAATGAGCACAACTCTCATTTCCCTGAGAGCTTCCTGTCCTGAAGGCACTGACCTTTTCACCTGTGCCCATCACCTGAGCTAGATCCAGTTGCATCAGCTGATTTTGGGGAAAGCCTTGCAGCGAAGTGTTACCGCAGCAGGTAACCTAAAAGGCTAACAAGAATTGTGCTGCTTGACTGATTACTTCCCACTGATCTGGAGAAGGCTAGACATTTTTCACTTGGGAGAAACCACCACACTTCAGTTTGGTCAAAGTAACCAACATATTTATACACAGATAGAGCAAGTAAATGCCTTCACCCATTCAATCAAAATCTGGATAACAACCATGGGTGGCCTAGAGTAGTATTCTCAAGGTCTGAACCTCAGAACAGCAGCAGTGCCTGGAGACCTGTTAGAAAGGCTTATTCCTGGCCTCCACTCAAATCTAGTGAAGGGGAGGGCTCAGTAGTGTGTTTCACCAAGCCCTTTACCAAATTTACCAAGAAGTTTTCAGATGATAATTCTTTATCCTGTCCTTTACCCAGCAAGAATTACTGGGTGAGCAGCAATAATGGGCAAAGTTTGTTGAATGAACTAACAAATAAGGGAATGAATCAGAACCTATTTCTCCCAGATCCTAGCAAGAGAGAAAAAAAAAAATAGAACACAGTTCTTATTTTCCAGAATCTGATAAAGCAATTTGGCATGTGCCTTCTCTGTTAAGTACAGAAATCACATCACATTCCTTTTTATTTATTTTTTTTTCAACTGTACAATTCTGCACTTGTAGATAGCCCTGGAATTTTCCTTTTCCCTAATGGCAACTCAATCTCTAGATAATTTCAGAAGCATCAGTTTCAAAATGTCTAAGATACTAATGTACTGAAACTTAATCTCATGTTTCAGTAATGTTCAGACACTTCTAACTTGTCTTAGCCTAATATTTTTTAGAACAAAGCAAAACAAACCAGCTGTTTACATTTCTCAATAATTTTAGTATTTTGACCTTGAAATCATGTAGACAATAATTCCCAAGGCCAGGAAAGAAAACTTTGCTTGAAAATAGCTATGTTAGATGACATAGAAACCTCCTTGACCAGAAGATATGTGACTCACAAAAGGACTGGAGATGGAGATGTTCCTGGACTACCTTAAACGGATTAGGTCCCCAGGATCAGTGCCTTTCTCCATTCTGCCATCCCCTCCCCTACATCATCCTTTGATTTTTGTGTTTTATCTGTTGCCCCACAGCCCTTTCTACAATCTCACCTACTATAATATTTCTACCCGACTTGAAGAGGAAGCATTTTTTCCTTAGGGCTTCCCTGGTGGCTGAGTGGTTTAAAAAAAAAAAAAATCTGCCTGTCAGTGCAGGAAATGCAGGCTCAATCTCTCTGTCGGAACAATCCCCTAGAGGAGGGCATGGCAACCCACTCCAGTATTCTTGCTTGGGAAATCCCATGGACAGAGAACCTGGTGGGCTATAGTCCATGGGGTTGCAAAGAGTCAGACACGACTTAGCAATTAAACAACAATATTTTTTTTTTCCCCTTAAGAATGTACCCTTTTCATAGAGTAATTGTGGAGAAGGGTTCTAAATATTTTTTGCTGCCATCCCCTCTCTCACATCCTATGAAATCTGCAAGATTATGGGGAGCCTGATGTTATAGGGTGAGCCAGCTACATATTGTAGTCATCAACAGTAAGAAGTTAAGATCTTTAAGTTAACCATGATGAGGGCGCTGTATATTGAATCCCTGCTCTATGAGTATGTGCAGGAGGTTTCTGAGAACTTGAAAAAGGAAGTGGGGAATGTGGAGGATTTGAGCATAGGGAGGGAGGGAGAGAAGAAAGCCACCAGCAGCCTGACCTAAGCTTAGTAGTATGACATTTTGAAGATGTATGTTGCCTCACTAAAATAGAAGGAAGATGAATTTTGGAACTCATGGCAAAACAAACAGTGCTGCTCTTGTAATCCAAAGTGCTAGTGCTACAGGAAAATTACAATGCTCAAAACCTTTATCAACCTTCAAGTTGATAAAATGCAAAAATCACTCAGTGACCTGAAGAGTACAGAGCATTAAAGAGTCACCAGCTACCAAGTCTTAAAGAATAATTAGGCATTGTAAAACAACCTGATAAAAAAAGTTCTCAAATTGTTCTGTTGTTCAAAATCTTTAATTGGGTATTGAAATTCAGTTTTATTTTCCTTCGGTTTGAAGCTGGGTTTTATCTTCAGGAAATAACCTGGAAGACTATTCTTATCCATTTCCTGCTTTGAATACATCAAGTTTCAATCAGGAAAATGAAATGGGAGGAAAAGAATGAAGTATGAAGTCAAATAGAAGACTAAAAGATGGGACTAAAATAACTCTCTGAAAATAAAAACAAAATAAGCTAAAATCAGTTACAATGTGCTAAAAAATTAAGCAAGGAGGAAAATCAAAGCAAGACTTTCATTACTAAGTTCTTTAAATATGCAGAATATTTTTCAGGCTTTGAGTGTGAAAGCAAACAGGCATTAATGCCTTCTAGTTAAAACTCTAAGAATAATGTTTATTTATAACAATGCTTTATCATGATATTGCTATACCATAATATAGTTTTCTTTTTCCCATTTGGTATTAAATATGAAGCTAATTTTTGTATAAAATAGGGAATGTTAGGAAAAGAATGCTAGAGGCATGTGTTGGACATCTGAACTCAGAAACTGCCTATTGCATGTCAAACGTTCAGTTGGGTTCTTCTTCATAAACAAGGTTATTTTTCTGATGCTGAATAAGACAGCAAAGCAAGTAAGATATGGGGTTGGCAGGGAGTGGGGAAGGAAGTGAGCATTACTTGCACAACAGAAGAGCACAGTGCTGAAAAAAGTACATGAAACTAAGAAAGGATGAAAATACTGGTGCTTTAAAGGCAAAAAGCTAAAAAGGCATAAGTAAACAGGACCAAACAGAGTAATGATGACTGGATTAAAATTCACATTCTCTATATTAACTTGCCATTTTCATCAAATTTCAAAAAGGGTTATAGTGTCAGAGTCCTGCAATAGTACCAGTAGGGGTATTTGACTGCTTATGGAAAAACATTCCTTTTCTCAGGGAAGTGCCATCACCTATATGTCAAGAAGAACCTATCACAGTTTTGTTTTTTTTTAATGACATACTTACTATGTCTTTCTCATAAAAATTAAGGGCACAGGATTATCACCAAGTTGTTTTTTTGTTTGAACTACTGCTTTATGAATGCCTGACTAATAGGAAAGAAAACAAAAACAGTACCCACTACCCTCACAGAAAGGAAGTACAGATACTTCTATTTCTTAAATCAAACTGGCTGCTACCAAAAACATTGCTGCTTCAATGCAATGATATCTCTGGTTTTGCTTCAGTAGCTATCAGATGATCTCTCAGTGTCTGGCACAATGTCTACTTTCAGTAAATGTTTTTTCTTTTTCCTCCCACACGGGATGTGAGAATCAACAGTTCTCCTCAGTGGGTTCCCCCATCGATTCTGGATCCCATGAGATAAATCCCTGAAGCTTACTAGTCCCACAAGCACTGTGTAAACTCACTGAAAATCCCAAGTAATGGAGTAAACAGCATCCTGTGGCTTACTGATTTGATTGTCACAGTTCTCAAATCCTTTCCTTTGCCAAAATAATTAACCCCAACACAATCATAAATCTGAAAATTTCATGAGCATATTAAAAGTATCTCATGTATTATAAATGTTTTCTTTCTACGTTCAGCTCAACTTTCCTAGTACTAATTATTCCCAGAATATTTCTGAATTTGTTTGTTAATTCACTCTTGAGATCAGTGGACTATAACTGCATTCTAATGGCTTAGAATATTCTATTTATCTATCTCTGATTGTGTGTATTCAATTATTTCAACATTGGTGATTGTGCTCTTATAATAAGTTCAGTAGAAGAGAAACTCCAAAGAATCTGGACTCCTACTTATGAACAAAATTTGGAATCTAATTGTTTTTCATAAAGGACGCTTATAGGTTTTTGATGACTCTTTATGTATCTTACTATCACACTGAGAAAACTGGGTTCAGGGAAATTTATACTATTTTTATGCTTTTAGCAATGTCTGGGTAAATGGTGTTCAGTATCTCAAATGCCTACAAGACTGAAGGATTTCACTTTTATCCACTGGCAGATAGTCTACCTCCCCTGAGTTGCATTCATTTAATAAACATTTACTGAAAGTCATCAATTTTTTGAGGCATTTTTTTTCCCATCTTGAAGAACTATGAACAAATAAATACCCCAGTCCTCATGGAACTTGTATTCTAGCAGGGGAGAGTGACAATAAACAGGTCAACCTGATACACACCATCAGGTAAAGATGAATGCTATGAAAACAATGGGGGCTTCACAAACAGTGAAATATTAGATGGGTGATCAAAAAGGTTTCTTGAAGAAGGTGGCATTTGAGCAGAGAAACCAGTTGGTGCTTGATTTGTGGTTCCTTCTAGAATGACTCACTAAACTCACTAAAAAGTTCTTATTTGTCTAGCTGATACTCTAGAGCCCTGCCAATGGCATTATAGTGAACATAAGCCCTGTATCTGCATAGGGGTCTTTCAACTACTTACTGAGACTTTCTATTACTGAGACCCTACTGGATTTTCAGCACTACAGGTGAGTTTGAGATCAACATTAGATTCCATGACAGTAATTAAATATTAAAATAATTTTACTATAGTACATATAGTGTATGATGATGATGGTAACAATAATATAATAAAAGGCAATCAAGATAAATTTTAAAACCTATGGTAAGTATACAATTTGCTCTTGTTTTAGATACTTCATTAAAACAATAACTTAAAATTCCACATATTTTCCTATTATTGTTTCTATAAAAGTAAGTTTCTTAAGACTTTATCATATGTTGATTATCACGTGTTGACTTCTCTAAAGCCTTTGACTGTGTGGATCATAACAAACTGGAAAACTCTTAAAGAGATGGGAATACCTTTACCTGTCTCCTGAGAAATCTGCATGCAAGTCAAGAAGCAACAGTTATAACTGGACATGGAACAACGGACTGGTTCCAAATTGGGAAAGGAGAACATTAAGGCTGTATAATGTCACCTTGCTTATTTAACTTATATGCAGAGTACATCATGCAAATTGCTGGGCTGAATGAAGCACAAGCTGGAATCAAGATTTCTGGAAGAGACATCAGTAACCTCAGATATGCAGATGACACCACCCTTATGGCAGAAAGCAAAGAGGAACTAAAGAGCCTCCTGATGAAAGTAAAAGAGGAGAGTGAAAAAGCTGGCTTAAAACTCAACATTCAAAAAACTAAGATCATGGAATCCAGTTCTATCACTTCATGGCAAATAGATGGGGAAACAATGGAAATGGTGAGAGACTTTATTTTCTTGGGCTCCCAAATCACTGTAGATGGTGACCGCAGCCATGAAATTAAAAGACACTTGCTCCCTGGAAGGAAAATTATGACCATCTTAGACAGCATATTAAAAACCAGAGACATTATTTTGTCCACAAATCTGTCTAGTGAAGGCTATGGTTTTTCCAGTAGTCATGTATGGATGTGAGAGTTAGACGATAAAGAAGGCTGAGTGCTGAAGAATTGATGCTTTTGAACTGTGGTATTAGAGAAGACTCTTGAAAATTCCCTTGGACTGCAAGGAGATCAAACCAGTCAAGCCCAAAGGAAACCAATCCTGAATATTCAATGAAAGGACTGATGGTGAAGCTGAAGCTCCAATACTTTGATGTGAAGAGTTGACTCACTGGAAAAGACCCTGATGCTGGGAAAGATTGAAGGTGGGAGGAGAAGGGGATGACAGAGGATGAGATGATTGGATGGAATCACCAGCTTGATGGACATGAGTTTGAGCAAGCTCCAAGAGATGTAGTGAAGGACAGGAAAGCCTGGTGTGCTGCAGTCCATGGGCTTGCAAAGAGTCAGACACGACTGATCGACTGAACAACAACATGTTGATTGTAATAGAATATGGTAGACAACTACTCAGTAATAGCTTATTCCACATTTGATGGATAATTTTGAAATTGAGTCATTTAAGTACAAGCTGAACCTCCAACACTTTGGCCACCTGATGCAAAGAGCTGACTCACTGGAAAAGACCCTGATGCTGGGAAAGATTGGAGGCAGAAGGAGAAGAGGGTGACAGAGGATGAGCTAGTTGGATGGCATTACTGACTCAATGAACATGAACTTGGGCAAACTCCAGGAGATGGTGAGGAACAGGGAAGCCTGGCATGCTGCAGTCCATGAAATCTCCAAGAGCCAGACATGACTTGGTGACTGAAGGACAACAAGTACAACCTTATTGCTTTTTACTGAATATATCTTTCTCCATTGGTTTCTTTGAAAGCATTCAGATTGCAAGTGTTCTGGAATACTTTCAGTTGCAAAGAATAAACTGCCAGGTGTAACCCAGAGGCCAACTGTAGTCTTATATTTCCAAGTTTCCTGTGAGGACTTCAGTGAAGCAATAGGACAAATCCTAATTTACAAAGATGTTGGGGGACAAAAAATATACTCTAAGTGTTATAATAACACTGTTCTGTCTCATCTCTATTTACAATGGGGTTCTATTCAGTTAGATACACTATTTGATTTGGTTATATTCTAAACATGATTGATACCTCGTCTTGACTTTTTGTATTACCCTTTCCCATGACTGTTCATGATATTTAAATAATTTCAACTAATCAACAGGAGCTTTTTTCCCTTTTAATTATGGTGATTATATTAAAGAATTAATTAGCTTCTATCATAAAAATAATAAAATTAAGTCTAAACTTGGTCATCATTCTTTGTTTATAAAAGAATGCTTCAGTAACCATAACTGCTCATTAAAGTTAATTCTATTGTCTCATTTGTTATAGAATGTCCTTTTTATTCATTGACCTTTAAGATAATTAATTGTTACTAGTCCAAGGAATACAAGATCCCAAATATTTTTACTGTGAAAATTTGGCTAATTCATCAAATAGAAAAATCATCTTTAAAAGAATGTTTTCTAGCATAACTCTTTGGGCAAAAGTTAGTTGGTTTTATGTTTTATTAATGCTAATTGAATAGGTAATTGGTTGAGAACTCCTGGAAAGTATGACTACAGAGTCTTTTTTTCAATAAAAAAACTTGAACTGAAAAATCTAGAATGATCAGTTACTATTTATAAGCTCAACGGGGCCTTTCACCATAGAGATCTATGTGTGTGTGTTCTCAGCTGCTTTAGTCTTGTCCTACTCTTTGTGACCCCATGGGCTGCCACCTGCTAGGTTTCTCTGTCCATGGGGTTTTCCAGGCAAGAATACTGAACTGGGTTGCCATGCTCTCTTCCAGGGGATCTTCCTGACCCAGGGATCAAACGCCTGTCTCTTGCATTGCAGGCAGATTCTTTACCTACTGAGCCACTTAGGAAGCCCTATAGATATCTGTATGCTGTATGTTGTGAAGACAATTTACTTAACACTTTTAATTTTGCCAGAAACTTCCTTTATTAAGCTTTAACTATTTAGATGAGTAAACTGAATTTTGCTTGAACAGAAAAATAAATAGCAGATTCATTCTTGGTAAGAATTTATCTTTTGATCCATGAGACAAAATTCTGGAAACACAGAAAGGAACATGAGGCAGATTGCTGCCAGTTCTAGTAGTTAGAAGAGCAACTCAGAAGGAGCTGGATCAACAACACAGAATTTAAGCAAAAATTATCAAGGACTCATAGAGTAAAAGAATCTTGCAAATGCTGAGTTTAAAAATATACCTTAAATTACATGAAATAATCAACTACCTCCCCTAAAAATCTCCCCTAAAACTGCCTAGTAAGTGACTGTCTTCCAGCCTATGATTAAACACACACAATGGCAACTCACTATCACACTTGTACCTTTTATATTTCTATCACAAACTAATTATAATAAAAATCAAACCTGCTTGTATTCACCCTAGTTTTATCCTCAGAGGGGTTAAATAGAACCTGTCTTCAGGTAGAAAATATCAACCACCCATTGTGTGAAGAAAACAATGAACCTTGTGGAGCTAAAGGAGACAACCATCCTCCCCTCATTCTAGAGTCTAGAAACCATTTCTATTCATGTGGCCTAGAATGACCTTAGCCTTCATAGGTGAACATCACCATTTGACATGAAGTGAGCTCTGGCAGTTTTAACAATGTTGCTGTCAAGTCCTGTATCCCAATTAAAATGATTCAGAGTTGAATTCATCATCCTTTTGATTTTTTAGCTTAATTTTTTGGTCTTCTACAAATCACATCACATATGCCAATACACTGAGTCATATGCTTATAATTTTGTCCAAAGGACAAACATATTGAAAAGTTACAAAGATTACTTAGGCAACTGATGCACTCCTAGAAACTTCTAGATTTATGTTAAACTTTCAGTTTGATGCGGTACAGTCACTTAACCAGTTTGTAATCTACCTAATTATAGTAGAATTTAGCTATCTCTCTACTTCCCTAAGAACTGAATCATTGAGATGCCTTCTATATATATAAATTGATATCCAGAGAACTTATTACATATGATCTATCTTTGAACTTAATAATACCATCAAATAAAGAAATGGAATTGCTCACTTGTTTCTTTTTTCTCCTCCTTCCGTAGTCCAGTTAGTCAACAGGTACGGCTGATATCCTTCTACATATTGATTTAATCCTTTCCCTGCCATGATCTCACTGACCTTTGTCCAAGAATATTTCACCTCAGTTTATTGCCTCATAACCAGAGGTGGATCCATGTTTGAGGAGATCTGGAGCTTATTTGCAGGGCCTTTTTTAAGAAAAATAATAAAAAATTACAAAAATAAAATTCTGTATATTGAAGGTGACCTTGCAAGGAAGAAAGTGGGGCTTAGCTTCACAGTAAAGTTGCTTCTGGGTTCACTGATTGTCAATTTTTAGACTAGCGTGGTCACAAGACTGACATGGTTCCTGACCCCAAGGCACTTGCATTCTAACCACAGGAAATAGTTCTCTTGCATGAAGGTCAGCAGCAGATGATGGCCCTCAGCTGCTGATTTAATATGAGCACAATGTTGGCACAGAAGATGGAAAGTTAGACTTTAAAACAAACTGATTGATGATCCCTTTCCTTTCTCCCTTCTCCCCTCCTTTTCTCCCTTCTTTCTTTTCTTTTCTTTCTTTCTTTTTTTTTTCTTTTTCTTTTCTTTTTAGTTCTAGTTTTTTGTTTGCTTTCTTTAACTACTATTCATAGCTCAGTTGGTAAAGAATCCACCTGCAATGCACAAGATCCTGGTTTGATTCCTGGGTCGGGAAGATTCGGTGGGGAAGGGATAGGCTACCCACTCCAATATTCTTGGGCTTCCCTTGTGGCTCAGCAGGTAAAGACTCTGCCTGCAATGCGGGAGGCCTGGGTTTGATCCCGGAGGCCTGGGTTTGATCCCTGGGGTGGGATGATCCTCTGCAGAAGTGAAAGGCTACCCACTCTAGTATTCCAGCCTGGAGATTTCCATGGACTTTAGTCCATGGGGTCTCAAAGAGACTGAGACTTTCGCTTTCACTTTTCATTCATATTCCTCTTCATCCTGACTCACACCCCACCCAGAGCTGCCTTTCCCAACTTGACTTCATGTTTTAATTTAAGAATCTGCCCCTGGGAAGCTATTTTCCAAACTTCTGATTCCTAGCCTGCTGTCTTCCTAGTCCCACCTCTGCAGGGCCATCAGCACCACTCGATCAGCAGGCAGTGAAGTGTGCAGTTGAGAAAAGCAGGGACTAGAACTTCACGCTTTGGGTTTTTCACAGTGGCCTTGTTCCCTGTTGTGGATGGATGTCAGGAGACACTGTGTGAACATATTTGTGGTTTGATGTCTTATAAAAGCCAATATTTTTTACAATGATGAGTGTTTAAACATCAATTTATTACCTTAAATTGCATATACATGAGACCTTTGAGATTTGCTGTATACCAAGCTCTTTCTGAATGGCCACTTTTTTTTTAATTGAAGTACAGTTGATTAACAATGCTGTGTTAGTTTCATTTGTACAGCAAAGTGATTCAGTTATACATACACATCTATACATAAATTCTTTTTCAGATTCTTTTCCACTGTAGGTTATGACAAGATCTTTAATATAGTTTCCCATTCTATACAGCAGGTCCTTGTTTATCTGTTTTATGTATAGATATAAATTATATATGTGTGTGTTTGTGTGTGTGTGTGTGTGTGTATTAGTCGCTCAGTCATGTCCAACTCTTTGTGACCCTTTGGAGTAGCCTGCCAGGCTCTTTAGTCCATGGGATTCTCCAAGTAAGAATACTGGAGAGGGTTGCCATGCCCTCCTCCAGGGGATCTTCCCAACCCAGGGATCGAAACTGTGTCTTTTGTGTCTCCTGCAATGCAGGTGGATTCTTTACCTGCTGAGCCACTGGTGAACCCCCAATTCCACATATAAGTGATATCAAATGATATTTCTCTTTCTCTGTCTGACTTACTCCACTTAGTATGATAATCTCTAGGTCCATTCATATTGTTGCATATGGCATTATTTCATTCTTTTCATGGCTGAGTAATATTTCTTTTTATGGCTGAGTAATATTTCTGCTTTATTGACTATGCCAAAGCCTTGACTATGTGGATCACAATAAACTGTGGAAAATTCTGAAAGAGATGGGAATACCAGACCACCTGACCTGCCTCTTGAGAAATCTATATGCAGGTCAGAAAGCAACAGTTAGAACTGGACATGGAACAACAGACTGGTTCCAAATAGGAAAAGGAGTACGTCAAGGCTATATATTGTCACCCTGCTTATTTAACTTATATGCAGAGTACATCATGAGAAACACTGGGCTGCAAGAAGCACAAGTGGGAATCAAGATTTCCAGGAGAAATATCAATAACCTCAGATATGCAGATGACACCACCCTTATGGCAGAAAGTGAAGAGGAACAAAAGAGCCTCTTGATGAAAGTGAAAGAGGAGAGTGAAAAAGTTGGCTTAAAGCTCAACATTCAGAAAACTAAGATCATGGCATCTGGTTCCATCACTTCATGGCAAATAGATGGGGAAACAGTGGAAACAGTGGCAGACTTTATTTTTCTGGGCTCCAAAGTCACTGCAGATGGTGATTGCAGCCATGAAATTAAAAGACACTTACTCCTTGGAAGGAAAATTATGACCAACCTAGATAGCATATTAAAAAGCAGAGACATTACTTTCCCAACAAAGGTCCGTCTAGTCAAGGCTATGGTTTTTCCAGTGGTCATGTATGGGTGTGAGAGTTGGACTGTGAAGAAAGCTGAGCACCGAAGAATTGATGCTTTTGAACAGTGGTGTTGGAGAAGACTCTTGAGAGTCCCTTGGACTGCAAGGAGATCCAACCAGTCCATCCTGAAGGAGATCAGTCTTGGGTGTTCATTGGAAGGACTGATGCTGAAGCTGAAACTCCAAGACTTTGGCCACCTCATGTGAAGAGTTGACTCATTGGAAAAGACCCTGATGCTGGGAGGGATTGGGGGCAGGAGGAGAAGGGGATGACAGAGGATGAGATGGCTGGATGGCATCACTGACTCGATGGGCATGAGTTTGAGTAAACTCTGGGAGTTGGTGATGGACAGGGAGGCCTGGCGTGCTGCAATTCATGGGGTCGCAAAGAGTCGGACATGACTCAGTGACTGAACTGAACTGAACTGAACTGAATATTCCATTGTATATATATACATTGCATTTTATCTTGAATGTCCACTCTTACACTGTGAAAACATATTCTGATAATACTACTACATTTTCTCTTAAAATGTAAGGCAGTGAAAATGAGCCACCTGTATCAGGAATACCAAGGAAGCTTTTAAAATACCAATTTCTAGGTCTTGTTCCATAATGTGGTGGAAAGAGTAGCAAAGGCCTTCATGGAAAATGACCGGAATAAGGGTTCTCAAACATTAGAATCACTGGGAAGGCTGGATAAACAGACCACTAGGCCTCAACTCCTGGAGTTTCTGATTGAATCAGTTTAGGGTGAAACCTGGGAATCTGCATTTATAACAAGGTCCCAAGCGACTCTGAGGTTGCTGGTTCAGGCCCTGTGCTTTGAGGAGCACTGGACGAGGCTTCCCACAAGCTCTGTGACATGCACAGCGGCAGACTCTCCCTACAGGCTCATCAAGAACACCACTCAAACCGATGGCTCAGCAAACCTACAAACCACCAAAAGTCACAGATTTAATAACGCTTGTGTGTGGTCAATTTTAAATCCATAAATGCCAAGGGTCTACTAAACTTTATCTGCCTTTTTATAGTTGAAAGCTACACTGAAGCTTAACCTTTGACTCTTTTATAAGGGGCACGCTTTTTTTTATTCAAGTACCTGAACAATACTGTAATTACCATGATGAAAATATAGTGACAAAGAACTAGACGTAAATATAAAGTTTCTATGTAGATTTCCAACTGAATACCTGTTTCTGTGCATTAGTTCTTACAGTCATTTATTTTAAATCTGTTGCAGTGTGGCAAGGACTGTGAATGACCAAATTTTGCTTGATTATTTACATTAACAAACACCTGCAGAATCTCAATGACTTAAAATGATACAGATTTACTTCTTATTCAGGTTACGAGTCATCTGTGGATCCCCTGCAGCTCCACTCTACTTATCTTTTCATCAAAAGGAGCAGAGCCTATCTGGATGTGACACTGTCATTGCAAAGGGAGGGGAAATGACTGAAGTACACTATGGTTCTTGAAGCTTCTGCTTGGACACAGAGTAGACCACTTCTGTTTACACTCCATTGGGCAAATAGTCCCATGACCCAGACTGATGTCATTGTGTCATATGACCATACATGGTGGTATATAATCCTGTAAGTTGGACTTTAGATAACTGGAAAGAAAAGTACAGTGTTATATACAAGAGGCTAAGCTTTTAATTTAGCTCTAAATAGTGCAGAGAGTATGCCCAGGGATTTCAGAGACTGAAATAAGATTCCTAAACAAACAACACAGATTTATTATCTGCTTACTTTGTATTAGGTGAAAAGGACAAACTAAAGAGGGAAGAGCGTCCTAAGAGGCCTGGTCAGTCCATCCCTGGAAACAGAAACTATTGGCCAGGCTCACTGGTTTCCCACCTACAATACAGAATTAGAAAACATCCCTAATCCTCCAGGAATATTACAAGAATTCATTAATTTCCAGAGAGGTTAGTAATTTCCCACAAGGTATTTTCAAGGTTCTGTGTTCCCTCAGAAAAAAATTGCTCAAAAGTCTAAATTTATTTTTAGTTGTTATTAAAATCATGACATTGTACTTACTCAGAAATTAAACCTGAAAACATAATTTCTGACCTTGTTAAAGTGATTTTAAATTGCTTTAAATTTTTTTTTGTACTTTGATAGATTATGTATTCACTATTAAATGAATAGGATCAAGGGCACTTGGTAATAAAATTAACCTTGATCTCCTTTCTAAACTTAATAGAATTATCCTATGTACTAGTTAATATATATAATTAAGGCCATGGTTTTTCCAGTGGTCATGTATGGATGTGAGAGTTGGACTGTGAAGAAAGCTGAGTGCAGAAGAATTGATGCTTTTGAACTGTGGTGTTGGAGAAGACTCTTGAGATCCCTTGGACTACAAGGAGATCCAACCAGTCCATCCTAAAGGAGATCAGTCTTGGATGTTCATTGGAAGGACTGATGCTGAAGCTGAAACTCCAAGACTTTGGCCACCTCATGTGAAGAGTTGACTCATTGGAAAAGACCCTGATGCTGGGATTGGGGGCAGGAGGAGAAGGGGATGACAGAGGATGAGATGGCTGGATGGCATCACTGACTCCATGGACATGAGTCTGAGTAAACTCCGCGAGTTGGTGATGGACAGGGAGGCCTGGCGTGATGTGATTCATGGGGTCGCAAAGAGTCGGACACGACTGAGCGACTGAACTGAACTGAATAGAAAACAACAACGAAACATGGCTATGATTTTTCTGGACCTATACGTACATTTCCTTTTTTTATTAAATTATGCTTTTACTAACTCATTATTAGTAGATGGCATGTAGACCATCAAAGATTTTCCCATGTACCATCTCATTCTTTTCTGAAGGCTTTCTGGTCATTATTCACTTTAAAGAAAATTAGACTTTAGAGAATTTAGGCACCTTCTCCAAAGATACATCTAGTTAAAAAAATAATTGGATATTCCCTGAGAACAGGTCTTCCATTTCACATTCTGCCTTTATACTAAACATTGGCTGTCTACTACTGATTTATAAAAAATACAATTAAATTGCATTGCAGTTAATTTAGTTCCCCCATCAAAATTTCTGAGAGCAATGAATCAATTATGTTTCTCTCATGTCACTACATGGAAATGATCTGTATGTCTTTAAGTACTCATTTGTCAGAAGTGTTTAAAAATAATCCATTCTTGTTTCTAGGCATAGTCTACTTACTGTAGGAGGTTTGGTAAATTTCCAGTTACAAAAAGTATTTCTTACATGCACCTTTAGGTTGGAGTTTGCCAGAAAGTTCCATCAGATATCTGAACCACATTCTTCACAACTGAGACACCAGATTTGAGTGCACATGATGTCAAGAAGCAACAGTTAGAACCGGACATGGAACAACAGACTGGTTCCAAATTGGGAAAGGAGTACGTCAAGGCTGTATATTGTCACCCTGCTTATTTAACTTCTATGCAGAGTTCAGTTCAGTTCAGTTCAGTCACTCAGTCATGTCCTACTCTTTGCGACCCCATGGACTGCAGAGTGCCAGGGCCCCTATCTATCACCAGCTCCCAGAGTTTACTCAAATTCATGTCCATCGAGTTGGTGATGCCATCCAACCATCTCATCCTCTGTCCTCCCCTTCTCCTCCTGCCTTCAATCTTTCCAGGCATCAGGGTCTTTTCAAATGAGTCAACTCTTCCCATCAGATGGCCAAAGTATTGGAGTTTCAGCTTCAGCATCAGTCCTTCCAATGAATATTCAGGGCTGATCTCCTTTAGGATGGACTGGTTGGATCTCCTTGCAGTCCAAGGGACTCTCAAGAGTCTTCTCCAACACCACAGTTCAAAAGCATCAGTTCTTCGGCGCTCAGGTTTCTTTATAGCCCAACTCTCACATCCATACATGACCACTGGAAAAACCATAGCCTTGACTAGACGGATCTTTGTTGGCAAAGTAATGTCTCTGCTTTTTAATATGCTATCTAGGTTGGTCATAACTTTTCTTCCAAGTAGTAAATATCCTTTACTTTCATGGCTGCAATCACCATCTGCAGCAATTTTGGAGCCCAAAAAATAAAGTCTGCCACTGTTTCCACTGTTTCCCCATCTATTTGCCATGAAGTGATGGGATTGGATGCCATGATCTTAGTTTTCTGAATATTAAGCTTTAAGCCAACTTTTTCACTCTCCTCTTTCACTTTCACAGGGACTTCCCTGGTGGCTCAGACAGTAAGGCGTCTGCCTACAATGAGGGAGAACCGCATTCAATCCCTGGGTGGGGAAGATCTCCTGGAGAAGGAAATGGCAACCCATTCCAGTTTTCTTGCCTGGAAAATCCCACGGATGGGGGAAGCTGGTAGGCTAGAGTCCATGGGGTCACAAAGAGTCAGACATGACTGAGTGACTTCACTTCATTTCACTTTCACTTTCACCAAGAGGCTCTCTAGTTCTTCTTCGCTTTCTGCCATAAGGGTGGTATCATCTGCATATCTGAGGTTATTGATATTTCTCCCGGCAATCTTGATTCCAGCTTGTGCTTCATCCAGCCCAGCATATTGCATGGTGTACTCTGCATGTAAGTTAAATAAGCAGGATGACAATGTACAGCCTTGACACACTCCTTTCCTGATTTGGAAGCAGTCTGTTGTTCCATGTCCAGTTCTAACTACTGCTTCCTGACCTGCATACAGATTTCTCAGGAGGCAGGTCAGATGGTCTGGTATTTCCATCTCTTAAAGAATTTTCCGCAGTTTGTTGTGATCCACACAGTCAAAGGCTTTGGCATAGTTAATAAGGCAGAAGTAGATGTTTTTCTGGAACTCTCTTGCTTTTTTGATGATCCGACAGATGTTGGCAACTTGATCGCTGGTTCCTCTATCTTTTCTAAATCCAGCTTGAACATCCGGAAGTTCACGGTTCACATACTGTTGGAGCCTGGCTTGGAGAATTTTGAGCATTACTTTGATAGCGTGTGAGATGAGTGCAATCGTGTGGTAGTTCGAACATTCTTTGGCATTGCCATTCTTTGGGATTGGAATGAAAACTGACCTTGAAGTGTTTTACTTCAACACAAAAAATACAAGCACAACAGAGTGCTTCTACAGAACAGGGGTGATGGAGCTGGAGTAATCTCTTTCCCTTATATCTCATTTCCTACCCATCTTTAAGTCAGAGTGATTCTACCTTTCAAACATATCCTAAATCCTAACACTTCTCTCCAGCTCCACCACTTCCTTCCTATGGAATGATGTTCAAGTCAATGATGTCTCTCAGCTAGAATATTCCAGGGTATTCCTAACTGCCTTTCTCTTCTACTCCTCCCCCACTTCCTGCAGTGTGTTCTTGGAACAGAGACTAAATGCAAATCTTTGTGATCACATTGTACCACTCCAGCTGAACGCCCTCCCTACTGGCAGCCCCCAGGAACTGATCATTTAACTCAGAGTACGATACGACCATCTAGTTCTGGTTTACCAAGCTCCATGTAACCTGGCTTTTGCCTGCCTTCCCCAGATCTTTCCATACTATTCCACCCCGCTCTACTCTAGATGCCCTGCCCTTGCTTTTCCTCAAACATGGCCAACTTGTTCTCAGCTAGGGCTTTGATGAGCTATTCTTACTCTGGCTGCAATGCTTTCCCCCCATATTTCCTGGACTCTTTCTCATCACATTAATTTCTGTTTAAATGTCACCTCTTCAGCTACCTTTACATTTTAGGAAAGGGAAACAGATAATAACTAAGCTAATTACATTTTAAAAATCAATGTTAATAAGTGCTATGTAGAGAAATGAAGTATCATGATGTGATAGTGTGACTAGGAAAACCTTTCCAAAGACCTGCTAAATGATCCCTCCTGACCTCTTGATTGCCATATCCCCTACTGTGGTATCACACAGAAAATATCTGAGGGTCTTAGTTATCACACCATCTCTTGCCAAAACGTCACTTTTTAAAGCTTCTCTGAAGATCGCTAGAGCACCCAAATTATCTTGAAAGAAGTTCCATTAACCACAGCTTGTACTTGCCCACAGAGTCTAAGAGATTACACCCCGTTTTGAATTGCTAAAGTGATTCTGCTAGGCAAATCACAAACTATTCTATCAACCCTATGATAGTAAAAAGGCAAACAGACAATTCCTTCCTCCTTTTCTCCATCTGTGGAATGAGGTTAATGAGATGTTGCATCCTACAACAACAGTCTTTGTAAAAAGAGTTTGGATATAAACAGAAAGAATGGAACTATTTTGTCTTAAATATGTGTCCCATTTATGCATTTTGAGTCATCATAGGGCTTATGGATTGTGCAGAAAATTTCTATAGGTTTGTAGTGATTCTGACAAATAAACAAAATGGTCTACCACTGGCTAGGTCTAGAAACCTGGTCACCAAACTTTAAGACACTGCCTTTAACATAAACCTCAGAATCATCCTGACTTGTTTGTAATGAGTTGAGATATTTTAAAAACAAATCTAAACTCATATAGAGAAAAATTAAATCAACTTTGAAAAAAGTATTATTTGGAACTCAAAAGGAAAAGCACATAGGAATATAAAGTCTCAGTTTTCTGCATTAGGTTGCTTCCTAATGGATAGATATATCCAGCCAAAAGAAGAATATATTAAGAAAATTTGTCACTATTGCCAAGTAGGACTAGTGCTACTTTCATAAGGTCATAATATATGTGATGAAGAACTTTTTTCCTTCATGTTTATTATTATAATAGGTTGAAATGAATGTAGATTGTTTCTTGCTGTGTGTGTATTGCATGTCATCTGATTGCATTACAGTTGTAATATTCTAATCATTATAAAAATTAACTTTCATTATGCTTCCTTTTTTCTTCTTGTTTGGTAATGCTACTAATTTTATAATATTCAATTATGATTCACTTTCTGGTCCTTGGAGTTCCCTTAAGGGCTTACTTACATAATAAAGAATAATATTCTTATTATGCTATTGAGGATTTTAATATAAAGCAAAGTGATTATTATTAAAAGTGTCAATCTTTTACCTCAGGTTGTCAGGTATCTTCAAATTTAGAAGATCAAAAGGTAATTGAATACCTGATTTTCAACTGAGTCTCATCTGCAGCAAAAATAATGAAAGTATTACCTGAATGGTTGAAGCATTTTTTTTAATAATGAAAATCATACTGTCAAATTTCTCTTTTTTAAAGCATTTTAAAAATTTCACAGAATTCTTTTCATCAAATGTGTGTCAGGAAAGAGACCATACCATTAGGATGAGATCTCAGCATTATTCAAAAATGGGAAAAGGCAGCTGTAACAGAACTAACATTTAAATTTTGTAAATTATGCAAGAATGAAGTTAAAACTATTACTAGGCTACTGCTGTGAAGATCAGAATATCAACGGCTAGATTAATGTCATTTTACAATTGACTCTAAGAATATATTTTCCCATGTTTTGACTTAAAAACTATCAATGTAAAGCCTTCATTTTTACAATATTCATCAAAGCAGTGACAAATGATGATTAAATTAAGTTCAACCTGGAACACTGCCACTTGTCCTATTTCCTATTAAACATAGTCTGTATCTCACGTAGCTTTTAAATGCCAGGCACTATGCCAAATATATTACATGCGTCAATTACTACAATATCCTGTGAAGTAACTATGAGCTGGATGAGGGTAAGCAGTCCATCTCTTTTGGTTACTGATAATACGTACAACTTAGAATTATGGCTGCCACATAGTAGGGATTCAATAAATATTTGTTGAGTTGAATGAATTTTACACAAGGTAGGTGAAAGTGCCTATACACATAAATGAAAAGTCATATTCCTGTTTGGTTAGATTTTTTTTCTTACCTTTCATCCCTATGGCAACATATAACTGACTTTCCAGAAAAATAAAATAAAACAAAACAATTTCTCCTAGGTGGAGGAAAAAAAAGACTAATTCTATATAACTTCTGAGTTTTCCTTTGTGGGTTTACAACACACAAGCCTCCAAGCTGCAGATGAAATAATAGAGCTAATGTTAGTCACTCAGTCGTGTCTGATTCTTTGCGACTCCATGGACTGTAGCCCACCAGGCTCCTCTGTCTATGGAATTTTCCAGGCAAGAATGCTGGAGTGGGTCTCCAGGGGATCTTCCCAACCCAGGGATTGAACCTGGGTCTCCTGCATTGCAGGCAGATTCTTTGCCATCTGAGCCACCAGGGAAGCCCAGAGTAGAGGATAAAAAGTACCAGTGGCTGGGGGTTGTTGTGATACTGAAAGTGCAGTTTCAGAAGGTTCTTAACATAGAAAATTAATATTTTGGGGGGACTCTCCTTTTCAGGGAACTTGGGCTGGAGGCTAAAGATCTGATGGAGTTCCTGACTCCAGGTAGCAGTGGTAACATAGCAGTCAGAACCATGAGGAGCTTCTCTTTCTAAACATCCTATTGAACTCAGAGCTTCAGCCCATTGAGTTGGTCCCAAATGATCAAGAAAGATGGTTGAGAGGTACTCTTGAGTAGACTGTAGGTAGCCATATTAACTTACAGATCACTAAACCACCTTTATATCATTCACTGTAGTCAAGGTTTTGTTCTATCCACAATCTAGGACAAAAGAGAGGCTGTGAAAGACTGTAAAGCCAGAAATCGGAATGGGTGAGGTCAAGACACCAGAGAGCGCCCCACACAGGCCTAACCTGGGGTTTACAGACCACTGGACATTAATGGAGACACTCTTAGAATGCGTGTGTGCATGCTAAGTTGCTTCAGCTTTGTTCGATTCTTTGCGACCCTATGGACTGTAACCCACCAGGCTCGTCTGTCCATGGGATCCTCCAGGCAAGAATACTGGAGTGAGTTGCCATGCCCTCCTCCAGGGGATCTCTCCAACCCAGGGGTCAAACCACATCTTTTATGTCTCCTGCATTAGAAGGAGTGTTCTTTACCACTAGTGCCACATGGGAAGCTCCCCTCTTTTAGAATTCAGGTGGTTAGTGGGTTTAGGGAGACCAAGAGGAGAAAACATTGGTGCTTCCAGAAAGTGAGGACCCGAAGACCATATCAGAATTACCCAAACTTCTCTTTACAGCCCTTTTCCAAGCCCCTCACCCTACAAAGCACCCACGTCTTTTCTTTAACACAGGCACCACATATTTCTGAACCATATTCAAAAAACTGAGTTGCTAAATTCCGACAGAATGAATATCAGCAAACTTAAGGAAGACAACTTAGTTAGTGAAATGCTTTAATATTAAAAGCTGCTTCCCTGAAAATGCAATCCCACATCCTACTGTTAGTTTTTGACTTAAAGTTTCTGTTGATAATCCCCAGTTCTGAATATGTTCCTTAATCTATTCTTAGTAGATCTCTAGCCAGGAATTTGAACACACAGAAAAAAATGAAAGAAATTTCCAGGGAGTATAAATACAAAGCCTGTTGGTTTGAAAACTTGTCCCTAAAAGAAGTATTACTATTTAATATGAATATTAAAATCTTGTATCATTTTACTTTGGGTCACTAAGAGAGAAAGGAAGCAAGCCTCAAATGTTAATAATGACTTTTTAAAAGTAATTCAAAAAGGTCTTAGATTAAAAATTAAGCAGTTCTCTAAATTTATTGTTGGAGCTGTTTAATATAATTTACTGTAAATTCTCTAGCTTCTTGTTAGCTTCTTTAGCTTCCTTATTTGTTAAATGGATACATGCGACACCCTTCCCCTCACACACATACACACATGATTATATCATTAGTATTCTTGCAGGTCACTTTCCACATGCTGACTCTCTAACCTCTTAATCCCTTTCTAAGGTTAGTGACAAATAGCAATTGCCACTGGCACAAAGCTAAAGGGAAATTGTAAAGAAATATTACATGACCTTGGGATCAATCAATAATATGAAAAACATGCTGGAAAATAAATCATTACCTGTTTAGAGCTTTATTGGCTCTGATTTAGATGCCTCTGTCCTGACTTTTCAACTTAAATCTGAGCGAAGGATAAGTAACCACCACTTCCTGATTTTTAAATGGGTTATTTTGGTATCATCCTTTATTTTCCTTATAGGAATTTCCTAAGGTTACTAAGTCTGCAATTAGAACAAAAATAAAGTTGTAGAAGTTTCAGGGGAAGTTCCATGTAATCATTACAAACATCCTTCTGAATCATATTGTGCTTGTTGCATGAAATATGAGAAGCAAAACAGGTATTCTTTTTTAAAAAATAGAGTTTTCCTGACTTTTGAAAGTGAAAAAACATTTCTACATCCAATAAATGATATAAGTGGTGAACATCTAAAGGTGATGAAAAAAATATTTTGAGACTAACAGCTAAAGAAGAGTTACTATTAAATAGCGTTTTCTAATGAAAACAAATCTCTATAGACAAGATATTCAAACTGAATTGTAGTTTAAGAGCCTAAAACTGCTTCTAGCATATCATAAGGGCTCAGTAAATATTTGCATAATTAAATGCATTTTATTTATGGGTAAGAGTTATATACATGAAAAGTGGCATTTTGTATTGGAGTATAGCCAATTAACAATGTTGTGATAATTTCAGGTGGATAGCAAGGGGTATCAGTTATTTATATACGTATCCTTTCTCCTTCAAACTCTTGTAAAAGTAGCATTCTTGTTATCTTTCATCCCTGCCACCCCACCCCAGAAGAGTGGGCCGTTCCAGAAAAAAACATCTATTGAACTATTATAATTCCTTTATTTCCTCTAAAATGTTGGAATAATATAACCTTACAAAAGCAAGCCACTAATTAGTCTCAAACATGACATAGTATTCTTTTAAATTAAAAGCTTTATTTGAATTTTTTTCAAGTAGACATGAGTAGAAAGCCTAAATATGGATAAAACTAAAATACAAATTTTAAAATGAAGTTGTCCACTAAGGAAATTGTTTAATGTCTGACAGTAAGTCGTCTCCTATTTTTATTGTTTTCTTAAGTAGTAAGATAGAAGCCTGAGGCAAGTATTGCATCTAAGATCAATTGATCCCAAAGCCAAAATAACCTTTAAAGCTAAAATTTTATATGATATTCTGCTACCTAATTTATTTCAATGGATTTTTCTGATCACTAATATAAATGAATGTGATTTAAACCATTCAATATTTTCTGTCTGGTAGGAACATTCTTTACATTTTAGTACTGAATGGATGATTTCTTTTTGCTATCAAAGCCAAGAGGATTACAGTGTAACAAGGATAATTCAGATATAACTGACTGCTTTCAAATTGGGGAAGCATTTATTTATCCTCCTCGTGCTACTATTTATCTTTGGTCTCTTCATTATTTATTTGCGTTCCTATTTCTGGAAAAGAAAACAATAAGGAAATGAGGTAAAATTAAAAGAAACAATTTACTAATTGCTCAAAAGTGATGAAAGATTAGATGGGAAGACTGAACTCGGTCCTGAAACAAAACCCATTAAGAAATCTGAATTTTTGAGAAAGATGATAAATTATACAAATGCTGTGACATATTGGCCCCTTGCACAACACTGGTCTTAGCAGCAAGTCTTTCTCAGCAGTTATCAAAAGAGATAACTTGGTCCAGGTTTGAAGACAGAGGAGGTGGTGAAGGAGTGCTGGTATCGAAGCTTCTCACAATAAAAATTTATATTTAAAAATAAATTGTGCAATTATAATTTCCCAACATTTGAATTTTCTTGTTCAGCTTGAGTTTTACATTACTTGTTTTAAACAATATACTCATATTTATTGAAAACGTGTGTAAATGTGAACTTTATGTAACACCTAGCGAATTGTTGTCTATTTGGTTTCAAACCTATTTGTGCGTAAACATTTTCTCAGTATTATTCAATGGTTGCAATCAAGAAGCAACTGTTTTGCAGTTCAACATTTTGGTTAGAGTATGGGATATGTGACTTACTAAAAGGGCATTATCTTGAAAGATAATTGCAAGTATTGAACCTAGACCTCTAGGGCAAATAAGCCCATAAAATTGAACTAAAGTGCTGGGGTGCAAGATATGTGAAGTGGAAAACTCTCAGAATTATACTGACTTAAGTGGGTTTCTGCTTTGTATATGAACTTGATTATTTGCTATTGATTTTTCAAATCACTGGCTACACAGCTAGATAGGCATAAATAATAGATAAGTCTTAGTCTGTTTCAGATATTAAAACTCTATTTCAAAAGTTACTTTCATAGAGTATAAGACACACTGAGATATTGAGATCTTAGCGCTAAGGCGCTTCAGTCGTGTCTGACTCTTTGCGACCCCATGGACCACAGCCCACCAGGCTCCTCCATGCATGGAATTCTCCAGGCAAGAATACTGGAGTGGGATGCCATTTCCTTCTCCATGAGATCCTAGAGCTGATATATATTTTATGGTGAGTGTATGAATCTGCATATCTAAGTCTGAGAATCTTAATGATTTATGGGTTAGTTAGGATCTTTGGTTAAAATTAAATGATAATGCTAATGAATCTGCTGTCATGGATAGGATCTTACAAATAGAATTCCCACTGAGTTATGTATAACTTTTTCCATGGTTTACAACTGCATGCTTTAGTTTGGCTGACTACTTGCAAGATGTCTCATTGGGCACAAGGAACAACAAAAGAAAGTGTCCAGGTTTTAGCCAAAGAAATACAAGTAATCATCATGTGACTCAGCACACAAGTCTTACATAAATATTCAGTTCAGTTCAGTTCAGTTGCTCAGTCGTGTCTGACTCTTTGTGACCCCGTGAATCGCAGCACACCAGGCCTCCCTGTCCATCACCAACTCCTGGAGTTTACACAAACTCATGTCCATTGAGTCAGTGATGCCATCCAGCCGTCTCATCCTCTGTCATCCCCTTCTCCTCCTGCCCCCAATCCCTCCCAACATCAGGGTCTTTTCCAATGAGTCAACTCTTCGCATGAGGTGGCCAAAGTATTGGACTTTCAGCTTCAGCATCAGTCCTTCCAATGAACCCCCAGGACTGACCTCCTTTAGGATGGACTGGTTGGATCTCCTTGCAGTCCAAGAGACATTCCAGAGTCTTCTCCAACACCACAGTTCAAAAGCATCAATTCTTCTGTGCTCAGCTTTCTTTATAGACCAACTCTCACATCCATACATGACCACTGGAAAAACCAGAGCCTTGACTAGATGGACCTTTGTTGGCAAAGTAATGTCTCTGCTTTTCAATATGCTATCTAGGTTGGTCATAAATTCTTAGCTACCATTATTACTCCTATACAATAACTACTTTAAAGATTCCTACTGATTGTAACTCATACTAATAATGGCTTTGATATCATATAGCTAGATAAAGGTAAGTAAATACATATGTTCATTTCCATTAAAAAAAAAAAACTTCTTTTTTGACATCTATGGGAGATTATTTGTTGGACAATGTTATCTTCAAGTAGGAAAGATGGGTCTTGCTCTGGAGGACAGACCAAAGAAGCTGAAGTTGAACAGTTCTATGAAGACCTACAAGACCTAGAACTAACACCAAAAAAAGATGTCCTTTTCATCATAGGGGATTGAAATACAAAAGTAAGAAGTCAAGAGAAACCTGGAGTAACAGGCAAGTTTGGATTTTAAGTACAATATGAAGCAAGGCAAAGGCTAACAGAGTTTTGCCAAGAGAATGCACTGGTCATAACAACACCCTCTTCCAACAACACAAGAGACAACTCTACACATGGACATCATCAGATGGTCAATACTGAAATCAGATTGATTGTATTCTTTGCAGCTGAAGATGGAAAAACTCTATACAGTCAGCAAAAATAAGACCTGGAGCTGACCATGCCTCAGATCATGAGCTCCTTATTGCAAAATTCTGGCTTAAATTGAAGAAAGTAGGGAAAACCAACAGACCATTTAGGTATGACCTAAATCAAATCCCTTATGATTATACAGTGGAGGTGACAAATTGATTCAAGAGACTAGATCTGGTAGACAGAATGCCTGAAGAACCAAGGACAGAGATTCTTAACATTGTACAGGAGGCAGTGACTAAAATCATCCTCAAGAAAAAGAAATGCAAAAAGGCCAAGTGGTTGAGGAGGCTTTACAAATAACTGAAAAAGGAAGAGAAGCGAAAGACAAAGGAGAAAAGGAAAGAAACCCCCAACTGAATACAGAGTTCCAGAGAATAGCAAGGAGAGATAAGAAAGCCTTCTTAAGTGACCAATGCAAAGAAACAGAGGAAAACAATAGAATGGGAAAGGCTAGAGATCTTTTCAAGAAAACTGGAGATACCAAAGAAATATTTCATGCAGAGATGGGCACAATAAAGGACAGAAGAGGCAAGGACCTAACAGAAGCAGCAAGAACACACAGAAGAACTATACAAAAAAATGTCTTAATGACTGGGATAACCAAAATGGTGTGGTCACTCACCTAGAGCCAGACATCCTGGAGTATGAAGTCAAGAGGTTCTTAAGAAGCATAACTATGAACAAAGCTACTGGAGGTGATGGAATTCCAGCTCCTATTTCAAATCCTAAAAATATGATGCTATTAAAGTGCTGCACAGAATATGCCAGCAAGTTGGAAAACTCAGCAGTGGACAGAGGACTGGAAAATGTCAGTTTTTATTCCAATCACAAAGAAAGGCAATGGCAAAGAATGTTCAAACTACCAAGTGCAATTGCACTCATTTCACATGCTAGCAAGGTAATGCTCAAAACTCTTCAAGCTAGGCTTCAGCAGTATGTGAACTGAGAATTTCCAAATGCACAAGCTGGATTTAGAAAAGGCAGAGGAACCAGAGATCAAATTGCCAACATCCATTGGGTCACAGAAAAAAGCAAGGGAATTCCAAAAATCCCATGTACTTCTGCTTCATTAACTACACTAAAGCCTTTAACTGTGTGGATCACAACAAACTGTGGAAAATTCTTAAAAGATGGGAATACCAGACCACCTTACCTGTTTCCTGAGAAACCTGTATGCAGGTCAAGAAGTAGCAGTTAGAACTGGACATACAATGAACTGGTTCAAAATTGGGAGAGGAGTACATCAAGGCTGTATACTGTCACCCTACTCATTTAACTTCTATGCAGAGTACATCCTGCAAAATGCTGGGCTGGATGAATCACAAGCTGGAATCAAGATTGCCAGGAGAAATATCAACAACCTCAGATATACATATGATACCAGTCCAATAGCAGAAAGCAAAGAGGAACTAAAGAGCCTCTTGATGACGATGAAAGAGAAGAGTAAAAAAGCTCACTTAAAACTCAACATTCAAAAAACTAAGATCATGGCATCCAGTTCCATCACTTCATGGCAAGTAGGAGGGGAAAAATGGAAACAGTGACAGATTTTATGTTCTTGGGCTCCAAAATCACTGAAGACCTCGACTACAGCCACGGAATTAAAAGACATTTACTCGTCAGAAGAAAAGTTATGACAAACCTAGACAACGTACTAAAAAGCAGAGATACCTCTTTGCTGACAAAGGTCTGTATAGTCAAAGCTATGGTTTTTCCAGTAGTCATGTACAGATGTGAGAGCTGGGCCATAAAGAAAGCTGAGCAATGAAGAACTGATGCTTTCAAACTGGGGTGCTGGAGAAGACTCTTAAGAGTCCCTTGGACAGCTATCCTATTTCTGCATATTTAGCCAAAGAATAAAAAACACTAATTAAAAAATATAAAACAAACAAAAAAGAGTTCCTTGGACAGCAAGGAGATCAAGCCAGTTCATCCCAAAGGAAACCAGTCCTGATATTCATCGGAAGGACTGATGCTGAAGCTGAAACTCCAATACTTTGGCTACCCGATGTGTAAAGCCGATCTTTTGGAAAAGACCCTGATGCTTGGAAAGATTGAGGGCAGGAGGAGAAGCAGGCACAGAGGATGAGATGGATGGATGGCATGATTGACTCAATGGATATGAGTTTGAGCAGACTCTAGGAGATAGTGAAGGACTGGGAAGCCTGGCATGCTACAGTCCATGGGGTCACAAAGAGTTGGACATGACTTAGCAACTGAACAACAACAAGAATTTTGAAGTGACATATTCAATGAATAGTTTCCATAAGGAGGTATTTACAACAACAAAAAGGAAAGAATAGACCTCTTGGTATTTTCGTATTTCCTAGCAGATGTGCCCAATATCCATCAAGGGATGAAAGTACTCTCAGTGCAAACCACATAATTTTCAATATGCATTTCAGCTGCAGAAGTTATTATGATTGCAGTTATATCTATAATTTCAAATGTTAAAATCTTATGAGGGAATTAAGCCTCAATTTGTTTAAATTCAATTTGACACTAGCCAAAATATGTGTCTATTCAGAAAAAGAAGTAAAGACAATATAGCATGTGAACATCATCTAGAAAGGCAGATAACATAGCTCACATCTTCCTCTCAACTGGAGTGAAAGTAGAACAATGAGAGAGAGAGCTTTCAGGTTAATAATTTGTGCAGATAAAAAGTTAAAAAGGCCTTGTGCCTAAGCACTATGAAATGTTAGCTTGTAGCATTCATCCCAAAAGGGACACCATCCAAATTCATATGTGGCAATTGGGAAAATAAGAACCAAGGCTTCCATAGCTGACCTCCATAGCCAAGTTTGAATAAAATTACTTTTTTAATTGCAATTCAATGTAAAATTTGCATAAAACATAACACTGCTTGTTTCTATTACCGTATTTCAATCATTTCTCAGTATTTATCCAGAAATACTAGTTTCCAAATATCTACTTTGTCAATTTACCTGAAATTAAAGTAAGCAATTTTGATAAACCTTATACAAGTCCATGTTCTATTTCTTAGTTCTTTAGGAGATTTTCTTGAATGAACCTCAGAATAAATCCACCATTAAATAATATTTAAGCAGGATAAAATGTGCTTAATAAGCTTTCAAAGGAGAAGAAACTTCTGATATTTCCATAGTAAAAAGGCAATAAGATATCATTATGCTAAGACGTAAGTTGTTATTGTTTAGTTGTGAAGTCATGTTCAACTCTTTTGTGACCCCCTGTAGCCTGCCAGGCTCTTCTGTCCATGGGATTTCCCAGGCAACAATACTGGAGTGGACTGTCATTTCCTTCTCTAAAGTGTAAGTGGATACCCCAATAAAAAGGAAAATACTTCATTTTCAGGAAAATTCTTTTAAAACATTATTTAAACTGCATCATCTAAAATTGTTAGCAAAAGTACACAAAAGGCAAAAGTGGGAAAAGCAAATAATACGAACTTAAAACATTTCCTAGGATACTATGTGGGTCATTTTAGTAGGTGGCAGTTTATTCACATCATCAGTAAATGTCTCCCTGACAGTTGATGGAATTCATTAAGAGACCAATAAACTTCAGCATGAAATATTAAGGAAAAATGGGACCTATTATTTGGACAACTATGTGGTCTCTGAGTAAACTTACCAGGAAAACGGAACAGCCCATTAACAGTAATGGAAATGATAGTGAGGTGTCTGTGTGATGGTGAGATTTAATTCATCAGTACTTGGCTTTAAAGGTAATTACTTAGACATGTGGTTGGAGCATATGGTACTTTTAAACTGCATGATTCAGACATTATGTTAACCAGGGTGCTTTGACCTTCTCTACACACATAAATCTGAGGAAGGAAGTCTATTCTAGATAATGCCTGATATAGTGTATTTTGTATTTTATTGAATACAGGAATATTTGTGAAAGCAGTTTGCCAATATTGAATACTGCAAAGTGCTACCAAATTGGACCCCAAATAAGCGAACTCAATTGTACCCTCTAACACAAACATAAAAGCAAAACCCAAAGATAAGCTTTCCTCTGCTATAGGCCATGTCTGGGTAACTGATCTAACTGAGCTTTTAAACAATGATCCTATTTCTGAGCCCAAGTTTCTTCTGTCTAACATATAAGAACTTCTTTAAGTATATTCTCAGATGCATGGCTGATTTACCTTAATAGCTTCTGGGAATCCATGGGCTGCATCTGCTTAATGACAGGTTGGATGAAAAGCATCTATCACTGGATAAGGCACTGGAACAGCATCTCCTACTAGAGAGTAGTATTAAGGGTATTCTTCACGTTGGTACCAGTGAAGTAGGAATTCTGTACATAGCAAATGGGTTCTAAACACATTTACAGACGCCAGAGTAAATGGTCAAATGATGGTCAGGTCACGTCAGCCCTTCACTGAGAACCCTCCACTTCTATATGCAACACGGTATTCTCAATTAGATCAGAATCTAGGGAAAAGGACATTAGTGGAAAAACAGATTCATCCCAGTGAACTCTGTAGTTTAGTTAGTAGTACTGAACCAGTATCAGCTTCTTAGTTTTGGAAAATGCACTATGGTCATATAAGATATTCACATTATAGGAGATGATTCAAGATCGTTATATCATCTTGTCAATTTTTCTGTATTTTTAGAATTATATACATGTAGATATACTGAAAATAAGAATTTTTTTATTTTTTATTTTTTTTTTTTTTTGAAAATAAGAATTTTATTTAAACAAAACAAGACTTCCTTTTGCTTCCTATGTTACACCCAATGAAAGCCATAATCTTTCAATGGCCCGTGAGGCCCTACATATTCTTGCACTCCATACTTCTCTGATCTCAACTCCAAGTACTCTCTCCCATGATCAGTCCTCTCCAGCCACTGACATCCTAGCTATTTCCTCAACATACCAGGCATGTTCTCACCCCAGGACTTTGCAGTTCTTTCTCTCCCTGAATCATTCTCCCTCCAGTTACCCACAAGGCTCAGTCTCTCACATCCTTCCTGTCTTTTCAAAATGACCTCAGTGAGACCCTCCCTAGCCTTGTCTGTTTTTCCTGCTAGAAAGTAAACTCTAAGAGGGCAGGGATTTTGTGAGCTTTTCGTTTGTTACTTTAGTCCCTGTGCCTAGAAGAGTGTTTGATACATAGTGGACACCTGATATTCACTGAATAAATGAAGGCACAAATGAAAGAAGAAAGAGATAATGGAAGATAGACAAATAGAGCAAAGAGTGGCTGGAGAGTACTAGGTTTTAAAAGTATATAATTATTTAATGTCATGGAATCATAATTTTTAAATAAGAAGGATTCCTCTTTTCACTGTTCCATTACACAACATGTTATTTCTGCAACAATTTAATACTTATGGTCATTGCTAATAAATATGGAAGCAGAGGCTAGAGCTTTATTTCTAGATCTTGGACATACTTGCCTGTGAAATAGTTTATTTTGGGGCCCTCACACTAATTAATTGATATAACAGCTATTTTGCAAAGATGTTCTATTTCATCTCCACCGGTATCTTAGAGAAACACATTCTCTACCTTTTTTCTAAACCTCCACTTGTTCTTGTCATACTTAAAAGGGCTCCTCTCTCTGTCCCCTTCTAACCATACCTGCCATTACTCATTGTTTTGGCTTGTAGCATGTGACTCACCAAGCCAAGGCTCACTGGGATTTTCAGTTCAGGCAAACATTTCAATACAGACTGAATAATGAGATCCCAGAAAGGTAAACAAGCACTAAGTACATAGTTATACCTAAATACACACACACACACACACACACATGCACATAAACTGATATAGACCAAAGTATTCTGACATCTTTAACTTCTACATTTCCAAGGCTGTTGTTTTTAATACAAAACTCTAGTTTGAATAAAGATCAATGCTCACATAAAGACTGGATCATCGAGAAAGCAAGAGAGTTCCAGAAAAACATCTATTTCTGCTTTATTGACTATGTCAAAGCCTTTGACTGTGTGGATCACAATAAACTGTGGAAAATTCTGAAAGAGATGGGAATACCAGACCACCTGACCTGCCTCCTGAGAAACCTGTATGCAGGTCAAGAAGCAACAGTTAGAACTGGACATGGAACAACAGACTGGTTCCAAATAGGAAAAGGAGTACATCAAGGCTGTATATTGTCACCCTGCTTATTTAACTTATATGCAGAATACATCATGAGAAACGCTGGGCTGGAGGAAGCACAAGCTGGAATCAAGATTGCCAGGAGAAATATCAATAACCTCAGATATGCAGATGACACCACCCTTAAATGGCAGAAAGTGAAGAAGAACTAAAGAGCCTCTTGATGAAAGTTAAAGAGGAGAGTGAAAAGTTGGCTTAAAGCTCAACATTCAGAAAACTAAGATCATGGCATCTGGTCCCATCACTTCATGGAAAATAGATGGGGAAACAGTGGCTGACTATTTTTCTGGGCTCCAAAATCACTGCAGATGGTGATTGCAGCCATGAAATTAAAAGACACTTACTCCTTGGAAGGAAAGTTATGACCAACCTAGACAGCATCTTAAAAAGCAGAGACATTACTTTGTCAACAAATGTCCGTCTAGTCAAGGCTATGGTTTTTCCAGTGGTCATGTATGGATGTGAGAGTTGGACTATAAAGAAAGCTGGGCACAGAAGAATTGATGCTTTTGAACTGTGGTGTTGGAGAAGACTCTTGAGAGTCCCTTGGACTGCAAAGAGATCCAAGCAGTCCATCCCAAAGGAGATCAGTCCTGGGTGTTCATTGGAAGGACTGGTGTTGAATATGAAACTCCAACACTTTGGCCACCTGATGCGGAGAGCTGACTCATTTGAAAAGACTCTGATGCTAGGAAAGATTGAGGGCAGGAGGAGAAGGGGATGACAGAGGATGAGATGGTTGGATGGCATCACCAACTCAATGGACATGGGTTTGGATAGACTTCAGGATTTGGTGATGGACAGGGAGGCCTGGCGTGCTGCGGTTCATGGGGTGGCAAAGAGACGGACATGACTGAGCGACTGAACTGAACTGAAATGCTCATAAATAAAGATAGATGTTTATAAAGTTTATCCAGATTCTATATAAGCAAAATTATGAGTGCATCATAATGGTTGATGGTGGACTACGCTGTGTCAAACAAGAGGAAGGGGTACTGTCATTCTCTAATCCAGCTCCTGCCACCCCCAAAAGAGTCAACAAGTAAATGTCAAATGCAGATGTTAGAGCATTCTATACTAGTATATTGTATAAGGAAAAAATACGCAGTTTTTTTACTTTTCTTTTTGATCATTGCCTCTGGGCAGTGTTATTTATCACATTGTGTACTTACTGGTGAGGGCTCACAAATAGCAATACTGAATACTCATGTGTACTGTCATTGGAAAGGGGTAATTTGGAAATCTTGGCCCCAAAGCCAGTGGGATATTACAGCTTAAGTCTTTCAAATATCATGGTCTCAACTGAGACCTTCAGTCGCCTGTGAAAGCCCTGCCTTCCAGCTCTAATTTTCCACTCTTCTATTTTATCTCATGTTTTAACAATTTCTCAGCAATTCCTATGGAGGTATCATTTGTATATGTTCTCCACTCTCAAGGATGTGACTCATCCTGGCCAGGAAATTTGGAACACATTTAGAACCACCAGGTGTTTTCTTAGATTGTTCTACCCCATCTTGGACTTCCTTTCCTTCCCAACAATATTTTTCTACCCTCTTTAGTGCCAATATTATTCATGATAGAGAAGAAAAGTCAGGATGCTAACTAAACAGACATTCAGAAGAAAAAAGCATCAAGTTTTAGAGGCAAATTATGCATAAAGGTTGAGGGAAGTATGGACCTAGAGACAATTTTTCAGGACTTTGGTGTTTTAGAATTCACTAGAGAATATGTCTATGCATATCTGTGTGTATATATATATATACACACACACACACAGAGACATAGATAGAGACTAAGATTATATAAGGAATTTGCTCTTATGTTTATAGGGGCTGAGAAGTCCCAAGATCTGCAGTTGATAAACTGGAGAGCCGATCGTATCAACTGATGGTTCTTCTCCAGTTCTGAGGGCCTGAGAACCAGGAGAACAGATGGGATAATTTTCAGTCCTAGTCCAAATTCAAAGGCAGGAAAAGACCAGAGACTCAGTTCAAAGTCAGGCAGAGAGAGCAAATTCTCCCTTGCTTGCCCTTTTTGTTTTCTGCAAGCCTTTGATGGACTAGATGAGGCTGGTTCACATCAGAGAGGGCAGTCTGCTTTACTCAGTCTACCAGTTCAAACGTTATCTCATTCAAAAACACTCTCACAGACACTCCAGAATAATGTTTAGCCAAATACCTGGGAACCTGGAAGCCCACTCAAGCTGACACTGGGGTAGTCAGGTGAATTGTGATGTTTCCACTAACAGGAGGCGATAAGAGAGTTGACTTCTGAACATGCATGGTATGAAGCTGCCATGGGATATCCAATTGGAAATGTTCAGAGCTCAGGAAAGATTTTGAGACTCTAGATTCAGATTTGGTGAAAGTTTAAGTCATAGATATGGATGAAACTAACAAGAACACATAGATTCATTCACTGCATCATTTATTTATTATTTTAAAAATTGTTTTAAAGTCTTCATTGAATTTGTTACAACATTTCTTCTTCTTCTTTTTTTTTTTTTAACATTTTGGTTTTTTGACCCTGAGGCATGTGGGATCTTAGCTCTCCCCAACCAGGGATCAAATCTGCACTCCCTGCATTGGAAGGCGACGTCTTAACCACTGGACCACCAGGGAAGTCCCAACTGCATCATTTATTGAATATCTATTATATGATAGGTAAATAAAAAACACTAGGAATATAATATTTAACAAAATAAAGACAAATCTTACCACAATGGAGTTTAAATTCCAGGGAGGGAGAAAGATATCAAATATATAAACAAATAGAGTATGTAATCGAAAGCAAGGTAAATGCAACAAAGAAAAATTGTGTCAATCTATAAGCAGATATAACAAGGGAATATGACTTAATCTGGAGAGACTGGGAAGACGTCCATGGAAAGTGATACTTATACTAAAACATGAAGATTGCATAGACTAAGAAAAAGATCTTGGTGTTGAAGGAACCAAAATTCAGCTTTGTTTCTGGAACTTTGTAATGAGAGGAAATGTCAAGTAACAAGTCTACAGACGTAGTTAAGGTCAGATCACACAAAGCCTTCTAGGCAGTTAAGTCATATTTAACAGGTTAAGTTACTAGTAACAATTCTTTGATTACCACTAGTAGTAGTATGCAACCAGTCCTTGTCATGGCTTCATGATAAGCCCAAGATATTTCTTTATCCCTTAATTTTGGGTTTGACCATGTAACTTGCCTAGGAGGTGAGATGTCAGCAGATTCAGTATAATCAGAAGTCTGAAATGTGCCAGCATGGCTGGGCTTATCCCCTTGTACTTTCATGATCACTATGAAAAGAATATGCCCCAAGCCAGGCTGTTATTAGTCAATAGAGAAGGAGAGAATTATGGAAATCATCTGGAGTCAACTTGTCTTTGGAACTAAGTCCAGCTGAACTCTGGCTAGATAATCTGATCTCCAGTCAACTTGCAGACATGATGTAAAATAAATCATTGTTTGATACCTCGGAGCTTTGGAGTGGTTTGTTATACAGAAAAAAACTGACTGATACAGAGGCCTTAGGTTTAAGGGAAGAGTTAAAGGAGAGAAACCAGAGAGAGAAAAAGGCTAAGAAGAACAAGTCAGAGGTAGAAGGGAAATAATGAGGGAATCTGTTGTTCAATCCCTAAGTTATATCTGACTTTTGGTGACCCCATGAACTACAGCATGCCAGGCTTCCTTGTTCTTCACTGTCTCCCAGTGAAAGTGAAAATGTTAGTCACTCAGTCATGTCCATGTCCAACTCTTTGTGACTCCATGGACTGTAGCCCACCAGGCTTCTCTGTCCATAGAATTCTCCAGGCAAGGATACTGGAGTGGGTCACCATTTCCTATCTCCAGGGGATCTTCCTGACCCAGGGATCAAATCAAGGTTTCCTGCATTGCAGGCAGATTCTTTATTGTCAGAGCCACCACTATTTCCTAGAGTTTGCTCAAAGTCATTAAATTGAGTCAGTGATGCTATCTAACCATCTCATCCTCTGATGCCTCCTTCTCCTTTTCCTTCAAATTTTCCCAGCATCAGAGTCTTCCAAAGAGTCAGCTTTTTGCATCAGGTGGCCAAAGTATTGGAGCTTCTGCTTTAGCATCAATCTTTCCAATGAATATTCAGGACTGATTTCCTTTAGGATTGACTGGTTTGATCTCCTCGCAGTTCACAGGACTCTCAAGAGTCTCCTCTAGCATCACAATTTGAAAGCATCAGTTCTTCAGTGTTCAGCTTTCTTTATGGTCCAACTCTAACACCTGTACATGACTACTGGAAAAACCATAGCTTTGACAACATGGACGTTTGTCGGCAAAGTGATGGCTCTGCCTTTTAATACACTGCCTAGGTTTGGCATAGCTTTTCTCCCAAAGAACAAGTGTTTTATAATTTCATAGCTGCAGTTACCATCTCCAATGATTTTGGAGTCCAAGAAGATAAAATCTGTCACTGTTTCCACTTTTTCCCCATCTATATGCCAAGAAGTGATGGGACCAGATGCCATGATCTTAGTTTTTTGAATTTTGAGTCTTAAGTCAGCTTTGTCACTCTCCTCTTTCTCATCAAGAGGAGAGCTTCCTCAATGGCTCAGTTGGTAAAGACTTCACCTGCAATGCAGGAGACACAGGAGACTTGGATTCGATCCCTCGGTAGGGAAGATCCCCTGGAGAAGGAAATGCAACCAACTCCAGTATTCTTGCTTGAAAAATCCATGGACAGAGAAGCCTGATGAGCTACAGTCCATGAGGTCACAAAGAATTGGACACAACTGAGTGACTAAGCATGCATATCATACCAATGAGGGAATAGTGTTGAGGAAACCAGGACGGAGGGAATTTCAAGGCAGAAATTTTCAAATTCCACAGAAAGATCACCTAAAATGCAGAGTAAAAGTAAACCACTGACTTAGTAAATTAGAAGTACTTTTTTGATGACTTTTGCAAAAGCAGCATCAATTAGTTTGGTATAAGCAGGAAGCATATTTCAGTGGGATGAAAAATAAGGGGAAAGGGAAGAAGTGGAGGCAGGACCTGTAGACCACTCCTGAAAGTTACAAAGAAATAAAAGAAGGTGGGGTCAAAGAATAAGACAAGGACCACCAGAGCAAACGTGAGTTGAATTTGTTTTCTTGCCAAGCAGAAGGAAACCAGGTCATCCAAGAAGAGCTCAGTGGGTCTCCACAAGCTGACAGAGGAAGGATTAGATGTGAGGCCAAGTTATGTTATAGGCTTGCTTGCCTGAGTGCTCAGTCAAGTCCAACTCTTTGCAACCCCATGGACTGTAGCCTGTCACCCTTCTTTGTTCATGGGATTTCCCAGGCAAGAATACTAGAGTGGGTTGCCATTTCCTCCTCCAGGGGATCTTCCTGACCCAAGGATTGAATCCATGTCTCCTCTGTCCCCTGAATTCCAGGCATTTTCTTTACTGCTTGAGCCATCAAGGAAGCCAGAGAGGGAGTTTATTCCACAGGAGAAAGGATTCTATGCACTAAATTCTAATCAGTTAAGGGAAGATTATAAATTATCACTTGGATTGATCATGAGTCTGGTGTATATAACAAAAGTATGACAAAGTTTTTTAAGAATCCCAGAAATGCTTTCTCATGATAGAAACATGTACTGGGTATTTTCATATGCACTTTCACATGCTTGGGGCTTGGCAAACATTTCTCTTGCCCCAGGCAAGGACTTGAAGGGACCATATGTCAAGGATACTGCTTTTAGAGCAAAGATGTTTTGAACAGGTTTCTAGTTTAAAGTATTTGATGGGGAGAGTGAGAAGGTGACAAATTTATGAGACACTGTGAGACCAAGAACTTCAGGAAGAAGTGGAAATACTCTTCCTTGAACAGGCAGGTGACCCAGAATGGAACTGAGGTTGAGGGTGGAAACTGAAGGCTGAAAACTTCACTCCCCGCTGCCTCTGCTTTCTCTGAGAAGTCCAAGGTGGACCATCTGCTAAGAGTGAAGGGACTGTGGATGCATCCTTTTTGTGATCACCTTCTTGTTCCAATTACATGTTTAAGAATGCAATTTCACCCACAGCAACTTTTACATATCTCAGTTCATTTCATATTTTAACCTTCCTGACAGTCTCTCCTAACTTAATCTAAAATTCATGAATAAACATGGGAGTATAAGTTAATTAATAAAAATTTGGAAGGCAATATGGCAATTGGTATCAAGAATGTTAAATGTTCATACACCTTGACTTAGTAATTCCACTTCTATGAATTTATAGAAATTAGAAAACAATACACAAGATGGCAATTGAAGAATTCTTTTCATTAGTTATCATATTAAACTGAAATATACACTGATATGGATTTTTAAAGATAAATTAGAGTATGAACATACAATAAAATTCTATGCAAAAATAAAAATTACAATACGGATCTCTGCTTATGCCTGTAATAGTATTGTTGAATCAAGAAAAGTTAGGGATTAGTAGCTTGATATTATATGTGATTCTATTTACATAAAATTATTTATATTGGAGTGTGTGTGTGTGTGTGAGAAAGAGAGTGAGAGAGAAATGTAAATAAAGTTCAAAATGTTAACTGTATTTATTTATTGGTTGAAGGATATGCAGTTGCATTTACTTTCTTCTTTTATTTGTTGTACTGTTCGAATGTTTTATATTAAACATTTATCACAGGTGTTATATAAAGAATGAAAGATGGCTTCTATGCATAGACTAGGTTATTTACTCCTTTGCTGATACATTAGCTCAAAAGCGCCCCCAGCACCAAACTCGAATTTTAACACATCCAATTGTTTTTAAAATAGACCATACAAGAAGATTTTCAGCTATTAAAGCCTGACTGCTCTGCCTACCCTATGGACCTTCACTGGACAGCGGTAGCCCATCGTTATCCATTGATAAGATAGAGCCTTCTGGTTATAAGACCCCAAGCTGCTATGGCCCTTCGGGGCTCTCGGACTCAGAGACCCCCCTGACATTTCACGGCAACACTGTCTCGAAGTGGAAGCCTTCCTGTGGTCCTCCTCCCCCCCAGGAGTCTCTCCCCTCCTCCCTGCCACGCTGGATGCCCCTCGCCTGAAGCCTCTGCGCGTCTCAGGCTACGAAGGCCTTCCCCTCTCACAGCCCTGTATGTCACTGCCTTCCAGGGCGTTTCTTTTATATTGATCAGCCCTCCAAGTCCGTGAACCTTCTACGATAGGCATTTGTAACAGCACATTAAAATAATGCAACAGTTTTTTAAAGCATTTTTAAAAGAATTTAAATGGGCCCACAGCTTGTGCCAGGAGGAAACTGGACAGGCTCCAGCTTTCAAGAAAAGCTGCCTTGCAAAGCAAGGACCCAGGGGCTTAAGCCTCCAGTCAGAATCTCAGCTGCCAGCCAAAGTCAGACAGGAAATATCTTTCCAGGACCACAAAGTCACTTTGTCCTGCTTTTTGATCTCAGATACCCTTTGTTTTTAATATTACCCAGCCTCCGTGACTGGTAAGCAGGCAGTGGATATTCTAGGTGTCATTTCAGGCCAACTGTCCTGTTCTTAACCCAAGTGAGTCATCATGGACCTCCCACAGCTTCCTCCCTCCCCTCGTGTGATACTTGTTCCTTCTATAGAAGCTCAGAGATTCATCTGAGCATTGTTTTTCGTCCTCCTCCCTGTCAGCTTGCAGGCCAGCAAGCTCCCACATCCCTCCCCTCAGGGAAGCTCTCCTTCCTTTGGAAAGAGTCTTCATTTTAGGGTCTTCAGTCATGCTTTAGAATCCAAATGCAGTGTGGAGATACAATCTGCATCTCTCAGGTCTTTCTCTACCTGCAAGATTGAGAGCTGCTACTTAACTTCCCAGCCCCCACTCCATAAATTATTTTTTTCTGATCAGGTAAAATCTTGATTACTAACTAGGAAATGATTGTCAATTAATACAGGACTTTGGTGGCTCAGAGGGTGAAGAATCTGTTGCAACACAGTAGACCCGGGTTCCATCCCTGGGTCGGGAAGATCCCCTGGAGACGGGAATGGCTACCCACTCCAGTATTCTTGCCTGTAGCATTCATTCCACTGGACAGAGGAGCCTGGTGGCTACAGTCCATGGGGTTGCAAAACGCTGGACATGACTGAGCAACTAATGAAAAGATTATGAAGCATACCATAACTCGTATCTCTATTCCTATACTCCAGACTGTACTGCAAATGGGCAAATTCAACAGATGCTGTTGTTCACTTGACAGGTATACGAAACACACAGTTACTATATATTGAACCTTGATTAGACTCAAATAGATGAGACAGGTGGTAAGAGTGATTCTCATTTTTCACTGAGGAATCCAACTCACCTTTGAGAAAGCAGGAGAGAGAATTGCCTGAGAGTGAGAGGGAAGGTAGTTATGGAAAAGGCAGATTAATTTCCCGAATGCCAATACCATGATCGTTAGAGATGTTACTTGATAATCTTTGCCTCCTTTCTCTTCGAATAAAAAGTGGTCAGTGTTTGTATTCCTCACGTGAGGTAGTTTGTGATTTAAAAACAGTGGGGTATGGAAAATCATATTCAAAAATTCATTTTATCTTTATCCAACTAGACAAAGAAAAACCAAAGAGGTATCTGAAGTGAATTTCAGTCCTTGTAAGCTTTGCCGTTTCTCTCTCCTAGCCCTGTTGCAAAGAGTGATTGCCAGGTGAATGGGCCTTTGTGACATTTCAGTAAAAACCATTTTGATAGAATTATATGTTTCCTTTTCACCCCAGATCTCTTTTCCCTTATACTTCTTGTTCCTGCCCTTGTCTCTAATTCTCACTGTGCACTGGAAGTGATTTACTCAGGCTACAGAAAGTCACTCAGCTTCTTTCTAAATGTCAATTCTAGGAATTTTCTCACACACTCTAGAGCCATATCATGGTTAAAAAGACTTCCAAATCAGAGACTTTAATTACTGTCACTACTGAGGGCACACCAGCCTCTCCATAATGACTAAGTTAACAGCCTTCAAAGTACCATTCTAACAGCGACCCTGGTTTTTCAAGCATTAAGTGGTTTCATCATTTCCTTACTTTCATTTAAAAAAAAAGACTAGGAATATGCTTCAAAGAATAAACTTCAAAACTTCAGCTTTTACACTTGGTTCATTGTTGCATATAATTAACACATTCTTGTTCTCTTCTCTACTTAATTTAGAACAGCATTAAATTCCCATGCAACCCACAAAAGTATAAGTAGTTTATTGTAATGCGGTTAAGAAACTCAAGTGTGAGTCGGCAAAAGTTTCACCCAGAGATATCTGGAAACCAACTTGCCAGGAATGGGCTGATGCAGGCTTGTGAAGAAGCAGCTTAGCATGTCTCCCATTTGGTTTGGAGTATTGGTTCTCTCCCAAGTACCCTCAGAGCCACCTCATCCCCATTGTTGGCTGGAAGGACCCCCGGGATGTGACACTGCTCCCCTCACAGGAAGAGTATCTTCCAACACTCACTTTGCAAGGGATCACTTTACCGACTGAGCAGCTTGATAAACCAGGTACTAGAGAAGCCATTTGAGCAGTGGTTTCTTGAACACAATGTCTCTTCCTTGTCATCTATACACATTAGTGACTCTCCTGGGAGCAATTTCAGTTCTGGGGACAAAGCCATCTTCTTCCTAGCTTCCCACTAAATATTTCTCAGTATTTAAAAAAAAAAGTCATGTGGTAATAACAATAAAATAACAATCAGTAATAACAATAACAAACACTCAGAGGGCAATTATTTTGTTTCAGAACAGTGTCCGAAGTGCTTTGAACATGCATTAACTCATTTGATCATCATAAAACTTCTATGAGGCTGGTACTGTTATCTGCCATTTTACAGATGCCTTTTTGATGATGTGTGCCTATTGCTTTCCCACTGACTTAAGAGTCTCTTTCTCCTACTTAGAGTCCTATAACAACATGCAAAAGCTTTTTAACAGGAAGTAGAGCATATTTCAGTCTTGTCAGTGTCAATATGTGCTGCAGCAAAATCCCTAGCAGGAGAGGATGAAAGGAGTCAGTGTGTGGTGAGTGGAGACAGAACTAGACAGAGGTTCAGACAGCATTAGGGGTCCCCTATCGCACAAGGAAGGGACTTGGGGAGCATTTCTTTGCCTCTTGCAGTTTTAGGATGTCATCTAATTTTTGGCAATATTCTGAGATGCCCACTAAAGATATCCTTTAAAGGAGGATGGTGACAAAAATTCTAGGATGGTATGGCATAGATGTCTAGTTGCTGTCTCAATGTCCATTTACTCTTTCTTTGTAAGAGACCTCTGATTACATCAGATGGTAATGTGCCTGGTTGAAATGATGTGTTTCTCAGCTTCCCTTGGTACCAAAGTGGCCATTAAACTGAGCTATGACCTACAACATGAGCTATTAGGTGGAGAAGACAGACAGCCAGGATGTGCCACTTTCCCCCTCCTCTTTCCTACATCTTGCTTCCCTGAATGCAGATTTGATGGACGGAGTTCCCAACACCATATTGGACTACTGAGGTGACTCTGAGGATGAAATTCAAATACCAGGAATGGAAGAGTAGAAATAAAAATCCAAGGTAGGCCCCTGATGACCATGCAGTCACTACATTTGGAGAACTACAAACGCTCATACTGATTTTATGTGAGGTAAATGCAATACGCTGGAGAAGGAAATGGCGACCCACTCCAGGATTCAACAGCAAAAAAGCAATACATGGTCATGTGTTTAAGCCACTGTTACTTCTGACCTTTTGATATATGATTATAACATGCTTCTAAATGAATACATAAAGGCAGTTGGGGGTTTTATGGGCAGAAGAACCTTTCTATTTTTTTTTTTCTTTTTTGTTTACAAGGCAAGGAAACTTAAAAGACCCCTCTATCATTAGCTTGAGGAGACAGGCCAAGTGATAAAATTTGGGCCGAGAACTTCCCAAGCCCCAAATGAGGGAATTAATCTCTCTGCTTCTCAGTTGTCTCATTTCTGAAACAAGGATGCTAGATTCGATGTCATATTAAGGCTCCTTTACAGGTTGAAAATTCTATAAATTTTTCAAGTAGCAAGAATAAGACACACGCCAGAATTGCTTGCCAAGCCCTGCTAGAAGGGCATCAGTCTGAGCGAGCTGGGTGATTTCCTCCTGGTGGAGGTGGGGGTATCTGAATTGAATTCAACTGAAATCCTGTCTCAGGCAGCAGGGCCGGTAGGAGATGTCCCTTTGCACAGAGTTGCTGCTACTTTTAAATCAGGTCATGGTTGCCATAATCAAGGACCATTTACTTGGAACAAATAGAAGCTCATTTAAGCTGGCTGAAGCATTCCTTATCCAAGTAGTATAGAGATATCTTACTGAGTTGGCAGGAATTCCCAACAGGGAAACTGGGAATGGAAAGTTGAGAATTCCCTCTTCTCTCTGGTCAAAGTGATATGCAATCTTTGCTTTCCTTGTCTGCTTCTCACTGCTGCCTAGCTTTCTCTACTGCAGTGCTTACGAGGTAGAAAAATTAAAAAAAGGCTTTCCCAGCTCTACACAATCTCATTTTCAAGCTAATACACCACACTGAGTTAGAATTCAAATTCTTTTTTTTTTTTTCCATTTATTTTCATTAGTTGGAGGCTAATTACTTTACAGTATTGTAGTGGGTTTTGTCATACATTGACATGAATCAGCCATGGATTTACATGTATTAATGAAGTCTGATTGGCTCAAGTTTCATTAGCAATGGCCCTGGGTTTAAGGTTATGGGTGGGGCTCAGGGGCTGGTTCTCTAGGAAGGAGCATGCCTGGGGAGGGATGACTTGGATCTTCAGAGAAACAGCAAGAAGGTCTTCAAGCATTCCTCTCTAGGAGGGGATTCATTTCTTCACCATCAAAGAGCTGTCCATGGGACTCTGCTCAAGTAGGAAGGGCATGTGACCATGCATCACACCAAGATAGCAGCTTGTGCTTCCAAACTTCCCTGGAGAGGTAATACTACGTCACTGTTTTGAGTCTGTAACACCTATTATAGATGAGTGGTAAGACGTGTGCATGGGTATACTTGGAATGATTATAGTTAATGGAAATAACTATATTGGGAAACTTTTGTTGAGAATCTATCAGCATCCCTTCAGATAATTAGTGTCAGAAGCAGATTGAAAACTGCTAATTTAACCTCTCTTTTATCTCTTCCTCTAGCTCCTCCTAATCTAACCCCTCTTTTATCTGTTTCTCTACCTGTTACTTCCATTTCTATTTTGTGCAGACCTTACCTGTATTATTCAGATTTTTCTAATTACTACCTTAGCTGGTTCTAAACTCCATTATTTGTGAAGCACCTTGATAATTAACTGAATGTTTCTAAATTTTAATTGGATGGAATTCATTATTGAGAGCATATTTATAATTACTGTAGTGTAAAAGACATTTTAGTAATAGGCATACATGATTATTTTCTAAAATATTAGAAATAAACAAAAGTGTTTTTATTTATTTTAGAATTTGACTCAAAATAATAGTTTCCATATCTTTCATATCTCACATTAATGATTAATTTTACCCTCGAGAGGATAGGTTTCAGTCACTTGGTAAGATTTCCTGGTTTTGAAAATTTAATTTTTCAAAAAGAAAAAGTAAAGAGTAAATTAAGTAAAAAAGTAAAGAAAAACTTTACTTCCTTAAAGTACAGAAAAAATGAAATATAATTCAGGGAGGAAAAATGAATATAATTCACAAGGGAGGAAGTAATATTATCTGGATTTAAAATTTACAAGTTTTGATAGGTTGAATAGGTCATTGAATTCTAAACTTGGATTTTTATTATGTAAAGTGACCAAAACAGTATCTGAATTTACCACTCCATGCTGCTGTTCAGTCACTAAGTCATGTCCCACTCTTTGTGACCTCATGGACCACAGTAAGTCAGACTCCCTGTCCTTCACCATCTCCCAGAGTTTGTGCAGCTTTACGTCCATTGAGTCGGTGATGCTGTCTAACCATCTCATCTTCTCTGGCCCTATTCTCTTTTTGCCTTCTTCCTCTCCCAGTATCAGGAGGGTCTTTCCAATCAGTTGGCTATTTGTATCAGGTGGCCAAAGTATTGGAGCTTCAGCATCAGTCCTTCCAAAGAATTTTCAGGGTTGATTTCCTTTAGGATTGACTGGTTTGATCTCCTTGCAGTCCAAGGGACTCTCAAGGGTCTTCTCCAAGACCACAATTCAATACTCCATATGATTACTAAATTTATCAAATCAAATTTATGAAAATAACATACAAAAGGTAAATATGTCCAGCATCATACAGTGGTACCAACAGGAAATTTACCCACCTTTCCAAAACTGCCAGATGATGAACAGCAGTTACCAGAAGCAAAAGTAGATGAAGCATAAGTAACGTGGGTCACCTGAACTTAAATTGGTGCACAGCACAAGAGTAAACAGACCTCTCTATGTTAAGTATGAGTGAGACATCATGATTAGGGGCAAATTAACGTGCTATTTCATCAAGGCTAGATGTCCATGCAACATAACAGAAGAGCTTTTAGAGGAGACTCTCTGTAGTTAAATGTGATGCTTACTAATCAATCATCATTTACTCTTTTATCATGTAAAGTGCCAGACCACTGATTCGACAAGAATCTCAGGAATTACTTTAAAAGTATTCCTGATGTGTAATCAATATCTCTAGCAGACTTCAAGAATGCATTTCAGTGTGGACATGCTTATTAGCTATATCAAAATCAGACTTACCTGAAGCCAGTATCATCAAATCATTCAAGAGCTTACTGCTGGCTTAGTAATTGACTTCTCTAAAATTGTCACTGCGAAAGCTGAAGGGACAGCTTAATAGAATATAAAATTGTAGGCTTATCTTCCTCAAGTTTTCTAAAAATGTATTACAGCAGATCTAACTAGACATATGAAAAAATACCATAACTCACATGAGTATTATATGCCTTCTCTAAAGGAATTTCATATTCTGAAATCAGAAAGTATTCAACCATCTAGATCAGGAATTGCATTAAAATTTGACTTCCTTTTCTTAAAATCTTATATTGGTAGCTTGTTGGTGTCTGGCCCTGGCATCTGAGAACAAATTACTTGTCTCAACTGTCTAAAGATAGTCTATTCAGAGGTGTGCACATAAGCTGCATCCCAGACCTGTCATCACGAAGAGGTAAACTAAAAACAAATACAAGTTGAAGAAACAAACTGTCAGATCTCTGACTCTAAGGGACAACTCTATACCACTTTGCTCTTAAATATGACACTCTGATTTTTCCAGGAGTACATCTGAAAATAGTGGGCTAAATGGATTCTTCTTTGCCAGTGCCTATATACTCCACCCCAGCAAATGGGCTGTCAGATCAGAGAACTACACTGAGTTCTCCTACAGTGAAGACTTAAAGAAGAGGAAGTGTCCCTGGTCCTGAACTCATGGAAAAGAGAAACCAGCATGTGTAGGCTTAGGGAAATGATCATGGAGACACGCACAGAAAAATGAACAGTGATGAACTCTGCATGCAAGAAAGGGGTAATAAAAGTATGGATGTATTTAACTTGTTTTTGTTTCTTTTTGCTTACCTATAGGTTCAAAATTCTCTGTGGTGAACATGTACTGCCTTTGCAATAAGGAAAAAAAAGTATAAAAAGAAAAAGCCTGCTACACTATGGTTATGAAGCACAAAAGGTCTCTGTTTTGGTGTATTCACTCAGTCAAGGGATGTGGTCATTCTCAGGTCAAAGACAAGGGCCAGATATGGGGCTTCCCTGGTAGCTCAGTGGTAAAGAATCCACCTGGCAATGTAGGGGACATGTGTTTGATCCAACACGGAGGAAGATCCAACATGCAGTGGTGCAGCTAATCCTGTATGTCGCAACTATTGAGCCTGAGCCCAGGAACCGCAACTGCTGAAGCCTGCATGCCCTAGAGCCCATGCTCCGCAACAAGAGAAGCCATCGCAATGAGAAGCCCACGCACCGCAATTAGAGAGTAGCTCCCACTTGCTGCAAATAAGAGAAAAGCCCATGCAGCAATGAAGACCCAGCACAGCCATAAATAAATATGGCTTTAAATAAATAAAAAATTATATATATATATATATATATATATGGACCATATATGATACAGGAAGATGCTAGATTTCAGAACTCCAGTCCTGTATTGTTTTATCCCTTCAAAATATGATAATCTCTTAAAATCACTATGTATTTATCAATATTTACCATGAACCTTACTAAAACAAGTTGTTGTTATATTTGTGCAAGTCTGGTAAGAGAATGAATTGCTAGCTAGCCTAATGCAGGGCAATGCTTCCCTATCCTCACAGGATGAAGCTTTTATGGGTTCATGATCAATGAGAAAAATAACAAAATGTGATGAGCTTTTCGTAAACTAAGCTCATTTAACTTTTAAACTTTATTTTTAAGAATTATGATGATACTAGTTCCTCTCCACCCCCACAGAGTCTATCTCCATTATTTCTGGATTCCATCTATTTATGAATTTGCCTCCTTGCTAAAATACACAGACATGCACCACGCCAAGAAAAAACTGAATCACCCAGCGGGCACATTCTCATCAAGGTCAAACACGGTGATGCTCTCCTCTCTGATTTCTTATTTCAGCTCTCATGCCATAAACATGCCCTCTTCACAGTCCATTTAATGACATATTCATTGTATTTCTGTATTTTTTATTAATGATTTTGCAATTTAAAATGGCTCCCAAGCATAGTGTGGAAGTGCTGTCTAGTGTCCCCAAGCACCAGAAGCTGTGATGTGCTTATGGAGAAAATGCATGTGTTAGATAAACTTTGTCAGGCAAAAGTTACAGCGCTGTTTGGCTGTGAGTTCAATGTTAATGAAACAACAGTATATATTAAATAAGGTGTCCTTAAACAGAAATACACATAAAACAAGGTTATGTATGACTGACCGATGAAAATGTTATGTATGACCAGAGGCCTCTTAGGAAACTAACCTTATAATTCCTCTGGGAGTAATGGTTCAGTATTTGCTAATTCACTGTTACCAACAAGTTCATAGAACACAACTCTCATGAATAACAAGAATATAGTTTATAAATATAATATATATATGCACATTAAGTTTTTAATGTTATAGTATTATTCGTTAAAAAGTAAATTTAATAACTTGATGTTCATCCTCACATATTCCTGTTTTAAATATGACAGCCATACAAAATTCAAAGTCGGAACAATTCCCCACTCAAACATCATTTATCAAATATCTTTCATTCTTTATGAGTTTGTCCTAAGGGCACAATGATGGAGAAGACAGTGACAGGACATGCTCTTTTGGAATACATACTTTAGAGGAAGACACAGTCCACTCCCCCCGAGAAGACAAGTAAGCATATAAGTGAAATGACTTGACATGGTAATTTACTTTATGAAAAGAAGAAAGAAAGGACTAAGACAAAAAATGAAAATGGGGACACTTACTGTAGGCAGTTTGGTCAGAGCAGGTCTCTGTGGGGAGGTAATGTTCCTGAAAGAAGGAATCAGCCACTTGACAGGAGGCGGCCATTCCATTCAGATGGGAGATTTTATGTTGAGACCAGAAGGAGGGAACGTGCCTGGCCTGTTCAAAGAACTAGAAGATGACCAGTGTGACTACAAGATGAGATGGGAACAGAGTAGAAGTGGAGACATAAACAGGGCACAAAGGATGCAAGAACTGTTGCCTCTGGTACAGAAAGTGCTTTTACTTCATTATGGGGAACCATAGCAGGCTATGGCTTTCCCAGTAGTCACGTATGGATGTGAGAGTTGGACTATAAAGAAAGCTGAGAGCCAAAGAATTGATGCTTTTGAACCGTTGTGCTGGCGAAGACTCTTGAGAGTCCCTTGGACTGCAAGGAGATCCAACCAGTCCATCCTAAAGGAAATCAGCCCTGAATATTCATTGGAAGGACTCGTGCTGAAGCTAAAACTCCAATACTTTGTTCACCTGATGGGAAGAACTGACTGATTTGAAAAGACCCTGATGCTGGGAAAAATTGAGGGCAGGAGAAGGGGACGACAGAGGATGAGATGGTTGGATGGCATGACTGACTCAATGGACATGAGTTTGAGTAAACTTCAGGAGTTGGTGATGGACAGGGAGGCCTGGCGTGCAGTAGTCCATGGGGTCGCAAAGGGCAGGACATGACTGAGTGACTGAACTGAACTGAACAGCAGGATTTTACGCAAAGCATTGACATGATTTCATTTGTACTGCAAGGCCATTTTTGCTGTGGTATAGAATGGACCAGAGGAGAGAGAGCACTGAAATCTGGGCACCCAGTGAGAAGTCTGTTACAGTAATGTGAGTATAAGGCCACAATGGCCTAACAGAGGTGAAGCAAGAACTGAAGCCAAGAAATCTCTGGACATAAAAGGACATAGGGATGAACTGGATGCAGGAAAAGTGAGTATTCAAGGGGAGCCCTAGATTTCTGGCTTTGGTACAAAGGGATAATAATGTTTACTTTACACAGTGTTCTAAGGGTTAAATAAGGTGTTCCGTGCAAAACACTTATCATGATGCATGGCACACACAGTACGTACTACATGAATATTAGCTATTATTATCAGATAGTATATAGAAATAGGTGTTATTTTGTGTTTAAAACAGTATTTCATAAGTAGTTAAATGTCTCTCTTGGTATGTTATCATAGCGAGTGATGGTGAATTTAAGGTGAAATTGGAATATTTTTGACAGAAGGGTCCAAGAATACTGAAATCCTGAATCATTAAATCCTGACTCCCTGTGAAGACTCCCAACTAAAATAACAGTCAGTTTACATCTAGAATGTGGGTCCCCAAATCCAATCTAATTTAGACTGGACCATTAGGACAGTCTTTGTACCACACCCAGTCAGCCTGTGCTAGCTTCTAAGGGAAGGAGACGCGTTCACTTATCCTGTGATACCTCCCCACTCCAGTGGAGGCTGCATCTAAGGTAGGGCTGTGTCTAGGAGCCGTCCTCAACCTCTTGGGGAACTCTGCCCACTTGAAGCACAGTCATGGTCTGGACTACTCTTAGGAACAGCAAAAGGACTCACGTGAGGTGCCAAGGGAAGGCGGAGTTCCTGAGCTCCCTTCAGAGGACAAAAGGTACACTACAAATTGACTTCGACCATTCTTTTTCTCATGGCTTGAGCTCAAATGGCCTCATTTCACTCTCTGGCCAAATTAGTATAGATCCTGAAATTATAAGGGAGTAGGAATATGATATACTAATTAAATTAGCCACAGTAAAGACTGCTCCCTCAGAGAAGCCCATAATGAAGTCTGGGGCATGTGAGGTTGGCCCCTTTCAGACGACAGTGTTAACGGCTGAACCAGTCTACTGGCTGCAGGCATGCTCACTCACTCATCTACGGAGTGCCTGTTCATCAGACCCATCACACAGCAATCCAATTACTTTTAGTCTTCATAATTTTCAGCATAAAGAAAACTGGATTATATCACTCTTTCCTGGTAATGGTGGGTTTGTTTTAAAATATCAATCAAGTTCAGTTTTGTAAATACAGCTCAACCTCTAAAATTTTGAGAAAAGTATAGTAGGACAGGTAACATTTCTTTTTTTTTTATTTATCTAATTACATGAGCACAAAATGCTTATTTGCCACCCAGGGTAAAGTTGTTGAATGAATCATTAATTTATTTTGCTGCCTGGATCTGGTTAACATGTCAGTTCCCCCTAAGGAAGACACTTTTTAACTGTAGTGGTGCACTATTTATCATTTATTCATCAGATTTCTGAAAATGTGCTTGTGTTTTAAGATTAGTTACTAAACAGAAATAATAATTTTTAAAATATTAAGGACTTCCCATGATAATAGTCAAGGGTATACACACACACACACAAAAGTATATATACGTTTGGAATCCTATCTTGTCACTCGGGGATGGTAGGCAATCAAAAGGAGAAACCTGTAAACATGCTGAAAACAGCAGTCAGAGAAGTCTGAAGCTGCTGGCTTCTCCTGTATAGTTTTCTGATTTCAGCTGCTTATGATTGCATGTGCTCAGTCACTCAGTCCTGTCTGACTCTTTGTGACCGCATGGACTGTAGCCCGCCAGACTCCACTGTCCATGGGATCGTCCAAGAATACTGGAGTGGGTTGCCATTTTCTATTCCAGGGAATCTTCCTGACCCAGGGATCAAACCCACACCTCTTGCATCCCCTATACTGGCAGGCAGATTCTTTATCACTGCTGTATCCTCCTTATAAGAAAAGCAGAGAAGACCATATGAGAAGAGGCAGAGACTTCCCTGGTGGTCCAGTGGATGAGACTCTACCTGCGATCCCTGATCCTGTGATTGCTCAGTATGAATTAAGTCAAGGCTTACAACGGCGGTTAGCCATCAGAAAGGACCAGAGATAGATCACATAAAAAGAGTCGAGAAAACAACATATATGGATGCATATCATAACCATGGCAAATTTCTATTCTAAGAACCAATTAATGCAAAGTCAGTGAGTCCTCTACTATTTTAATGAGTTCAGTTCATATCCATCAGAACTTAAAATGCACAGTGATAGTAGTGATTAATTGTTAGTTATCATAGTGTGAATGTATAATAAACTGGAACTCACTGGATATGTCATCTGCTATAGAGCAAAATTCAGTAGAACATAGATTTCAGACTACTTTAAATTACAGGCATTCATCATAGCAAACTAATTTGTCCCAAGTGACTGAGAGATGCAAACTTCTCATTATTCAAGAATTAATACATAAAATATTATATTGTTTATGTGTATATACTATATATAGTATAAAATATTATACTGCATATGTAAACACAATGTATGATTAAAATAATTGAGCATAATAAAATCTAATCCTTAAAAATCTCATGCAATATACTTGTCTTTATTTGCTATTTCCTGAAATATTTGAATTGCTTTAAGGTTATTCGTTCAAACACCAATTACCAATTACCTATATATAACAAAGTATCAAAAAGTTCTGCACTAGTTTTGTGACTATCAGATAATTGGGTCTTTTCTGTACTGTGGGCCACCCAGTCCCACAGCCTAACCTTAAGGATGTTTCTGTTGCTCAGTCCTATTTTATGACAATGAAATTTTTGATTCTCCTGAAATTTCACAAGTTCATTTACCAGCTGTCTCAGTTTTAGAACAGCTTTTTCCTCATGATAGAACAGCTCATATCAAGTAATTTCACCCCCTAAAAAAGGACGACACAGAAAAACAACATTGAGAGTTACATTAAAATGTAATCTTTAGACTGTAAAATAACCAGGAATACAATTTCCACCCAATTAAGTAGCAGAGAATACATTCTAATGACTGCATTTCCAGAAGCTACCAGCAATCCCTAGTAAACAAACTGCATGCTAATTCACCAGGTAACTGAGAACACCAGGATAATAAAGTTCCTTTTAAGTGTGCTGAATATAAAAACAAATAAACAAAAACAATAAAAGTGTGCAGCAATCCAACAAAGCCTGTCGTTTTTTGTAATGAACCATGTAATTACCAAAAAGGCTAATGTTAGTGAAGATAAAACAGGAACCTTCTAACTAAAACCTTCATAGTGCTGAAATCTGGTTAAGTTTTGTTAAAACAATAAAGCAATGGAGAACAAACAGTGGTACAAAAGAACAAAATTTTCCACCTCCTGGGAGGAAAATTACAGAATGTGCGAACAGTGGGTGAGGAGATAGTTTACTTGAGTGGGATAAGAAAGTAATAAACAACAATAATCAAGTCAACCAGCCAGGATCCCAATTGTTGAATCCAATTGCATCTAGTCTAATTAAAGGAGCAATGACAATGGGAAAGCGTTTTGAAACATGTTTTTTTATATATTTAAGAGGCAAACCTGAGGCCTTCACTTTCACACTGAGGGACATTCTTCTATCAAAATGTTCTCATCTAATAGCTTTGTCCCATGAAATAACTAAACAAGCAGCAGGCAAGCTATTCAGCTGGCCACCTAGGTGCTTGTTTCAACTTTTATTAAGAAATAATGTCAGTAATATGTTTAACAAAGTGGTCTTGCTTGAGCTAGATGCTTGTCAATGATGGTGACAGTGTGAGTTGAGTGTATCATAAAAAACCTTCTTAAATAAACAGTTCTTTCAAGAAGTGCATTTATCATTAGATCAGCAATCTGTTGGCTCTTTTGAGTATTACTTTTGTTTATGATATAATTTAGAATATTAGATTTCTTCATGTAGACTTTGCAAAGTGAATGGGTATATCAGAACAGATCCACCAAAGACAAGATGTGAAGGAAAACAATCATCACTGTTATTGAGTTAATAGCAGTGACTATAATAATCTGAAAAAGAGCACCCTGAAAACTCAAATCTAATTTCCCAATCCTTTCACTTATCTCCTTTCTTAAAGTGACAGGGCTTTCATGAAGAGGGTAGGTTACGAAGTCATGTTGGTCTTCATCATTTAGAGATCAAGAAGAGATGTAGAGGGCTGGAGGAGGAGAGAATGATGATTAGAAGCTGGGTGCTGTAGATCCTCTGAGGTTTTTACCAGTAAAAAACTCTGAGACTTCTGTGTACAAGAAGATTGAGAAATGGAGGGAGAGGGTTTTAAACATTCTAGTATAAGTTTTCAATTGGATCTTTCCTGATTTCCAGTAAGAAATGAAATGCTTTGAAAATTATCTTTGATTATTGAACTAAGTCTTTTTGAATACAATCACATCTAGAACTGAGATGCCTCAAGGATCCATTAGGATTGCCTATGCCACGTCTCTGTCATTTGGAACCTATGATGTAGAGCTACTTCCAAAAGTAATAAAAAGTCTATATACTCTTTGATTTGTCCAATGAAGCTATGTATATAAAAATGGTAGTATTTAAAAATCATGGACATCCCCACACAAACAATAGCAAGAAACAAGTTTCAAATATTACTCCTTCTCTTAAGGAATATTCAACAATATGATTGAGTGAAGAATAAATGGGATTATTTTTTTCTGGTTGTAGTTCTAATAGTCTTACAGGAAGTGTTAGTAATAAGGCATATAATACTTTGAGCCTCTCAAAGCTACATTTAATCAAATATACAAGAACATCTTCCAGATTAAGAGAAATGTATGTTCAGGTTTATTTTTACCATTGTTTAAGAACGGCCATAAGGGGTTGCTTCATGTTATTATCTTTATTTAAATTTATCTTGAAACTAAATTAAAATCTATCTTAGAGACACACAAAGATCTTCTACATTTTGTACTTTCTGGATGAAACCATGGCAATCTATTTTTTCACCTTCCTATGGAAATGATCATGAGCTTCAATTTCCTCTTATCAGATTTCTAATTTTAAAGTCATCTGAAGATTCAAAGTAAAGTCCTTAGATATTTGAGATATAGCTTTTGAAGATTTTGTATCTTCTCAAAGGGACCATGACAATCCAGTTATCTTACAAAATGAATCATGTGAATGAATCTGTCACTGTTAAAGTACTATCTCCTTTCAACAAAGGAGAAATGGTGCCTTATGTTAAAAATCACCAGTATTTTTTCAGGAATATTTCTATTAAAAGAAGTTTAAATATTTGGATAGAGGAAGAGAAAGCAAGCTGAAATGACTTCTGACACCAATTACCCAGAGTTGGGCAAAACTTGTTAGGGTAAGGACACAAGACTGCCGTGCCTTCAGATATCAACCACAAGTTCAGGAGTCCCCAGGATACCCCCAGTTCTTACCTGCTGGCTAAAGATGTGTGGGTTTCCACTACCCCCTCAGTTTCAGTAATTCACTAAAATGACTCACAGAACTCAGAAAAGTGCTATAGTATAGATTACAGTTTTATTATCACAAGGATATAAGTCATGATCAGTCAGAGAGGAAGTTTGCATTGGGTGAGGTCTGGGAAGGTTCCAAACATGAAGCTAATTACGTTTTCTTCTCCCCCAAGGGATGATCAGAACACATTACCCTCCTCATGGATGTGTGACATACAATGCATTGCCAACCAAGGACACTCACCTGAGCTTTAGTGCCCGCAGTTTTTATCAGGGTTCCATCATGTAGACATGACTGATTGGATCATTAGCTCCAAGGTGGAACTCAATCTCTAACAGCCTTTCCCTGCCTGGAGATTGGGCTGGCAATCTCAAAGCTCAAAGTTCCAACCCTCCAATCACATGAGTGGTTTTTCTGGCATGACTGGCCCCCATCCTAAATCATCTGGTTAACATAAACTATCTTCAAATCCATTATAATTAACAAAGAAACTCCTATTACTCAGGAAATCCCAAGGGTTTAGAGGTCACCTCCTAGGAACCAAGGAAGAAGACCAGTCAAATTCTTTAGTACATAAAGCCTATGAAATCTTATATCTTACTAAATTATTTTACAATCAGTTTTGAACATTTTGAGGGAAGTAGGAATATTTAGGGGAAGTAGTCTTAAATCAAACCCATAATTGGCCCTTGCCTATTGGCTTATATTCAAGTTAGACAAGAAACAGCTAACAGTTTCCAAAAATAAATGCAAAACTTCCTATTAAATTCATCCTATAAAATTATTACTTTCTAGGAATTTTATTTCAAATAATGATGAATATGTTATATATTCCCAAAGAGAATAATTATACTAATAATTGGGTGGTACATCAGAGGAATGATAAGAACCAGCTTTTGTAGATACTACTAGATATGGATTCTAAATCCATATATTGAACCCAGATTTGCCATTTATTTCTGAAATGAGAAATATATTAAGCATCTTTTAATTACAAAATAAGATAATGTATTCCTTGAATATATTAAATATACAGTAAATGGAGGGCTTTCCAGGTGGTGCTAATGGTAAAGAATCTGCCTGCCAAAGTAGAAGACATAAAGAGATTCAGGTTAGATCGCTGGGTTGGGAAGATCCCCTGAAGGAGGGCATGGCAACCCACTCCAGTATTCTTGCCTGGAGAATTCCATGGACAGAGGAGCCTGGCGGGTTACGGTCCATGGGGCAGCAAAGAGTCAGACGCAACTGAATCGACTTAGCATGCACGCACAGTAAACGGATTCTATTATTATTGTCACTGTTTTTATATATGAGGTAAAATATATGAGAGTTTTCTAGTCTATTTATTTACAAATGACAACAACAACAAAAAGTTCTCTGGAAAAAGAGAACTAAATATTTTATTGACCCACAATGCTTTTATTGACATTCAAGTATAAATCATAAAAGCCCACTGGAACTTCTGACATGTGCCAGAACATGTGAAAATAATAAAACCCACAGGCTGAGTTGTGTAAGTTCCTTAAATTTCTTACCACTCTCCTTTTGTCCACCACTTAATCTTTCCTAGTATTTCAAAACACTGGCAATTCAGCAGTTAACACAAGAAATAATAGTCCCTCCTCTCAAGAACTTACATTATCGTGTGGACAGTTGACAGGACAAAAATGAAATGAATAGAGTTTTAGGAGATAAGTCTATGAAAAAATAATCTAGAAAGATGAGGATAAAGACAGTTGGGTGAGGGATGCAAATTTAAATAGAGTTCCCAGGGAAACTGCAACCTGAGAGTTGTGAGGAAGAGAACATTCTAGGCAGAAGAAACAGCAAGTGCGGTGGCTCTGAGGCAGAAGTGGACCAGCTTTGTTAAAAAAGCAGCTAATGAGGTCGGTGTTGCCCAAGAGGAGCAAGCAAGGGGAAAGAAGGAAGAAATGAAGTCAGCGAGGTAATGCTGGGGTAAGCGGGCATGCAGACTACATAGAGCCTCGTAGGTTTGGTTCTTATCTTGGAGAGCCACTGAAGAGTTTTGAGCAGAGGAGTGAAATGTTCTAAAAGGATTCTGTCTGCTGTATCCGGAACAAAACAAAAGGAAGAAAGTGAAGAAATAAGAAAACTGTTTAGGATGTTGATAATAAGCCACGGTGGTATTGGCAGGGGAGGTGGTGTGAAAAGTTTAGTTTCTGGATATAGCTGGAAGGTAAAATCAGCAGGGTTTGATGGCACATTGTGAAGCTTGCAAGAAAAAGAATAACCAAGGATGACACTGAGATATTCAGCCTCAGGAACAGGAAGCATGGAGTTGCCATTAAGTGAGATGGAAAGACAGAGAGAAGCAGACTTTGGGGGGAGGGAAGGAAAGAAAGAACCAGGATTCTAATCAACATCTGTTGATTCCAAAGCTTGTACTTTTAACTACAAGTCAATATACCAGCTTTAACTTATTGGATATCTGTAATGTTGAGAAGGCTATGGTGCTATGGTTTATATATTTTGCTTTACTAAATTCTTTCAAGAAGACTATAATGATGAAAGTAACAATAAGGCAAACACATAACGCTTACTATGTGTCTTTAACAGGTATATGCCATACACATGCATACATACACACGCATACTCATACAATCTTCACAGTAATCATAGGGGTAGATAACCCCCAATTCTGTTATTTTATCATCAAGGAGAGATGTAGAAGTGTAGACAGAGGGTTGAAGGACTTTTCACCTCCTAGAGATAACACTATCTTTTCTCCTCACATAGTCCTTTTAACAGATTATAGAGAATATACCTTTCAACTCGTGGTAGGACAGGGACCAGAAGTAACAACAGCATCAGTGGCAATGGCCCGCTATTTCTAGCGACTCTGCTTACAGACTCTAAAGTAATCTAAATGTGTGTGTGTGTGCATGTTTAGTTTTACTGTATTCGTTTTCTAGGACTGCATGACAGACTAGGTAACTTAAACAACAGACATTTATTTTCTCACAGTTCTAGAGACTAGAACTCCCAGATCAGTTAGCAGGGCTGGTTTCCTCTGAGGCTTCTCTGATTCACTTGTGGATGGCCACTGGAAGGCCCTAGGTCTTCAATGGTCAGCTATCTATGTGTGTCTGTGTCCTAATCTCCTCCTCTTATAAGGACACTGGGCATTGGGTCCCAATGACCTCACTTGAACTTAATTTCTTCTTTAAAGACCCTCTCTTCAAATACAATCACATTCTGAGATACTGGGGGTTAGGACAGAAACACATGATTGGGGGCTGGGGGAACACAATTCAGCTCATAACCGTTATCTTGCATTGTCATTTAAAATCCTCTTAATGCAGTAGTTGGCAAATCTCTTTCCCACTGAGGCTTAGACAAAGGTTCTAAACGTCTGTCAATGGAGTGAGGGATACAGGGGGGAACAGTGTGATGGCACCTGGCTCTCTTGTACTTTAAAGACCTGTTTTCCTCCACCTGCACTCCATGTCTCAGACATGAGAAGAGAGACAGCAGCTAGCGACAGCTCCTGGTTCACTCTCGGCACTGCAATAGGTGCATGGTGAGGAAAGTTTAGTCAGGAGATAATTGATGAGTCAGTTCTGTCAGTAATTCAGGAAAACCTGTACCACCTACCCTCTGCTACATGATGGAAGAGAAAAATAAATGCCTTTGAAACCTGAATTTTGAAGCTAAGTTGACAGACACATATCAATGCTGAACTTTCATGTGTTGAAGTCAGTTTCATAAGATATTTTTAAAAGCTGAAATGGCCACTTCATTTTGTCAAAAAGAAAACACAGAATTATTCAGAATGTCTATTGATGGGAAGACACTGGAGATTTTTTATTAAAAATCTACTTGTAAATGTATTCCCTCAAGATTGTATTCTCTCTTCTGAAGTACAAAGATGACTAAACTCACCTGGAAATAATCTAGATTTTTTCCATAAGTGAAATCAGTGTACTTTTAGCTAAAGGGAAAACAGGCCTATTTTCCAGGAATTCTGTAAAAACAACAGACTTACAAAAGTTCACTAAAGCAATAATATAAAACAGACTTGCAAACTACTTAGAAATACTGTAATATTCAATAGTTACTCTGACTATAACCCTGGAGATGAACCTATAGGGTCAACCATATATATACTGAAAGAACTGACTAATGGAGGGAGATGTGTTTGCCACATACTTGAAAGGAGGGCTGGAAGCCAGAAGCATCAACAAATTGTAAAGTCCTCAAATTCCACTCTGAACAAAAGGCATTAGGGAGAAGAGACCTTGTAATCCACAGAACTTTAGTATCCAATTCTGTTTTCATAACCTTGCCTGGGTTAAACCAGTGGTCCCTTTTTTTTTTTTTTAAACACAATGTTGAATTTTATTTATTTATTTTTTCTGCTCATTTTTATTTCATTTTTCATTTATTTTTATTAGTTGGAGGCTAATTACTTTACAATATTGTAGTGGGTTTTGTCATACATTGACATGAATCAGCCATGGATTTACATGTATTCCCCATCCCGATACCCCCTCCCACCTCCCTCTCCACCCGATTCCTCTGGGTCTTCCCAGTGCACCAGGCCCAAGCACTTGTCTCATGCATCCAGCCTGGGCTGGTGATCTGTTTCACCCTAGATAATATATATGTTTCGATGCTGTTCTCTCGAAACATCCCACCCTACTCTGTGGGAGAAGGCGAGGGTCCCTAACCTTTTTTTGACACCAGGGATTGTTTTCATGAAAGACAATTTTTCCACAGGTGGGGGTAGGGGTGGTTTCAGGGTGATTCAAGCACATTACATTTATTGTGTGTTTTATTTCTATTATGATTACATCAGCTCCACCTTGGATCATCAGGCATTAGATCCTGGAGGTTGGGGGCTCTTGGGTTAAACCCATTTCTGTTTACAAAGCTTTTAGCTGATTCTTACTGGGGACTTGGTCCTCAATGACCCACCTCTTCAAGGACTCCAAAGAAGCCTTAAAGACCAGGTCTCTTCTAACTCCTACCTCATTACACAGACCTAAAAGAAAAGCAGATCCTTAGTTTAGAATGCAAATCAAGATGAAGGTATTCTGGGAAGAGTTAGAACCTTCTGAAGTTTTTGGTAATGGAATTAAATGCTTTGGTTTGAACTGAAAATGGCAAGTTTCAAGTTCTAGGACTTATTAGACTGTCTACTCCAAGATAAGAACAATCACAGTAATTACTTATATTTTCACAATCCTTTATAACTTATGAACTTTTTATTTTCATTATTTCATTTAATGAAATTTTTACAATATAGAGAAAAAAGCCTAAGATTTAGCTTCCAAAGGTCTTTGTTCGTGTGTCTGAGCTTTGGTTTCCTCATCCACGCTGGAGACGATCACATGAACTCTACTCAGTTGAAGGGACAGTTATGAATGTCAAAGAACACAGTATTACATGAAAACAATTCCAATTCCATTGTTCAGCTTTATTTTTATAATAGATTCTATTAAAATACAACCTGCGAATTAATCATGTATCATCTTTTGCTGGTCATTGATGACAAGAATAGCTCCATTGTCCTGAAACTGGAGCTGCCAAAATCTTTAAAAACAAGACTTAATTATTATATTGAGTTGAGGGAACTGAGATCTTACAGTCATTATATCTGTGAAGATTGAAAATTTAATTTAGTTAATGATCATCCTGAATATATCTAGCCACTTAGTAAAGGATAAAGATTTAAAAATTGCCAATGAGAAAGGTAGTTATTTCTTCCTTTAGAGGTGTAAAAACCAATTTCCACTGATTGAGCACCTACTTAGAGCCAAACACTGTTCTCGATGCTTTGTATACCCCACATCTTCATCCTTACATGATGAAGTATGTACTTTTAGTGTCTGTGTGTATGTGTGCGTGTGTGCGTGTGTGTGAGATGAAGGAGACACTGATTAAGCAGCTTGCAATTTACCAAAGATTGACTCAACTAGGAAGTAATGGTGCTGAAATTTGAGCCCAGATCTGTTCAGCTCTAAACGCTCTTGCTCTTCCTAATCAAGCTTTTGCCACATAACAATATTGACATTCAATCACCATGTGTTCTTATATCTGAATGCAAGGAGACTTGGTCGGGCTGAAAGGATGATGCTTCTAGACACGTCAGAGCCAGTATGAACATCTCTGTAAAAGGCTGCAATTACATTTGACCTTGTATCAGCTTCCCTTCTCATGTTCCCAAGGGCTCCCTCATACTAATACAACAAGAAGGTGATATAGGAGATTTTTCACCAAAACACTTCTTAAAGAGGGCATCGTTTGTGTTAAAAAAAAAAAAAAAGCTCGAGGAGTCATTAAAGAAGGAAGCGCCAAGGGTGTGGAACTGCAGCAAACAAGGATTGCTAATATGCTATGCATAAGACAAAGGGGAAATGTTGTTCTTAAGTAGGAGAATGAAAAACTGAAATAAAGAAGGAAAGGTAGGATGTTGGCAAGCTTGGGTCTGGAGCAACAAAAGAGCCAGAGAATGAAGCTCTTAATATAGGGAAGCCAAAATGAGTCTTGGGAGAAAACAAATACATGTTGAAAGTGAAAGTGTTAGTCGGTAAGTGATATCCGACTCTCTGTGATCCCATGGACTATGGCCCCCAAGCTCCTTTATCCACAGAATTCTCCAGGTAAGAACACGGGAGTGGGGTGCCATTCCCTTCTACAGGGGATCTTCCCAGCCCAGGGACTGAGCCCGGGTCCCCTGCACTGCAGGCAGACTCTTTACTGTCTGAGCCCCCAGGGAAGCCCACTCATTGGCTGAGGAGCATAATAGAAACACAGTATTCTTCTTCCTTCAGGAAAATGTACTATAAAACTTAGTAAGATTTGGGGGAGATGCTATGGTCCGAATTTTTGTGCCCCCCACCTCCCAGTTTGAAATTTTAATGCCTAACATGATAGTTTTAGGAGGTGGGGGCTTTGGAAAGTGTTTACTTAGAGACATTACTTTGCAAACAAAGGTCCTTCTAGTCAAGGCTATAAGTTTTTCCAGTGGTCATGTATGGATGTGAGAGTTGGACTGTGAAGAAAGCTGAGTGCCGAAGAATTGATGCTTTTGAACTCTGGTGTTGGAGAAGACTCTTGAGAGTCCCTTGGACTGCAAGGAGATCCAACCAGACCATCCTAAAGGAGATCAGTCATGGGTGTTCATTGAAAGGACTGATGTTGAAGCTGAAACTCCAATACTTTGGCCACCTGATGCGAAGTGCTGACTCATTTGAAAAGATCCTGATGCTGGGAAAGATTGAAGGCAGGAAGAGAAGGGGACGACAGAGGATGTGATGGTTGGATGGCATCACGGACTCAATGGACATGGGTTTGGGTAAACTCCAGGAGTTGGTGATGGACAGGGAAGCCTGGCGTGCTGTGGTTCATGGGGTCGCAGAGAGTCGGACATGACTGAGCGACTGAACTGAACTGAACTGAGTGTGAAGCCCTCATGAGTGGGATCCGTGAGGATCTCTAGCCCCCTCCAACCACATGAGGACAGCAAGAAGAAGCTGGTTATGAACCAGGATGAGGGCCCATACCAGAACAAGACTGTACTGGCACCTTGGACTTCTCAGCTTCTAGAACTGTGAGAGATACACTATGGCTATTTATAAGCTACCCAAACGTTACAGCAGCTCAAACAGACTGCCATAGGTTTGTAGATGAATTTGGAGGAGACTGGAAGTGCTGAATTCTCAGTTAGGGTCAACATAGGATAAAACAGCACATGTGCATAGAGGGGCTGGAGCGTAAGGGACACCAATTTCTGTATTATGTAGTCCTCTGACTGTGGCACCCTTCCCCACCACCACCGTTTCTACCCTCCCTCAAAGTGAACTGCCCTGAGAAACATTATTGCCCCTTTCCCATCAGACTTGATTATGAGTATACTTGAACTACGCAAACATTCTGATGTAATAAATAAAAGTAACTGAGAATTTTAGCATTGCGTGAAACCTCAGAGCTAATATAATTCTGTTCCTTGGAGCTTAATTCCCCCCTTGGTGGAATATTCTTGAAAGGATTTGGTACATAGCAAGCATTCAACAAGGGTTTGTTAATTGTGCTAGATAGTACCACTACTCACCAATATGTCTACTTCCTTTCTTCATCCTGGGGGAAGACTATACCATCTCCCTCATTAAACTTGGGACTAGTCCTTGGACTTGCCTTGGCCAATGAGTGGGATGAAATGACATTTTCCAGTTGGAGGAGAATCACCCTAACAAACCAGAGCCCATGGGTTTCCATATATCTCAGGTGACAAGGTGAAAGTGCTGTAGGTTTCAAAAGAGGGACATGAAATGCTTACTGATGGTCCAAGGTTAGAGGGGGCAGCATTAGAGTCCAGGAAGGAAATTAATAAATGTAAATAAGCTAACTTATTCCAGTTTTTCTAATTGGCTAGAGAGAGTTTTAATGAAGAACCAGAGGAAGAAGGAGAAAAGAGGAAAATTCTATGCCTTCAATATGGAAAAATTTAGGAAAACGGGGTTCCTGGACAGAAAAACAAGGAGCCAAGTCACCTGAGTGTCTCCAGATCATCAGAAGGAACTCAGAAAGAATCACTGCTTCTACCTCAGTCCTTACTCTTTCCAGCCACATAAGAACACTCTCTACAAAAAACATATTTAAATAGTGGCTCAGTGGTAAAGAATCCACCTGCCAATGCAGGGAACACAGGAAACATGAGTTCAGTCCCTGGATTGGGAAGATCCCCTGGAGGGAGAAATGGCAACCCATTCCAGTATTCTTGCCTGGAGAATCCCATGGACAGAGGAGCCTGGCGGGCTACAATCCATGGGGTCGCAAAGAGTTGGACATGACTGAGCATGCACACACAAAATGTTATTTAGAACTAAGCACTGATATGTAGCAGAGACTTTTAGTTTTTAAATTGTGAAATAAAAATGGCCACATTTTTACTATCCTCTTTGAAGTCAAACAAAAGCCACAAGAAGAAAAGTGACAATTTCTTCACTGAAAGTTGGAGAGGTCATTAATTCCAAATCACACTATATGAGGGAGGTCAAATAGGATTGTGAGAAGATGCTGAAAGATGACCACACTGTAGGTCTGAGAAAAATGTGGCCAAGCACAGCTTCCCACAGTAATCTAAGCCAACAGTGTAACAAGGATGTGTGTATGCACTGGCAGCAGGATTTATTGGACTTAAGTTACCAGGAAAGACCTAGAAGTGAGGTGAGATGTAGGAAGTGAGGAATAATGCAGACAAACCATATTTATAAGAAACCGTCGCTGAGGTCAGGTGAAAAGGAAGCATTCTGCATCGTTAGCAGTCCCACGGGTCATATTTTGGCTACCTCAAGTAAAGACTAAAAGAACCTACTCACACACCAAACATGTGTCACATACTCCTGATAATACTCCTGAAAATCACTTCTGGGAAGAAACATCTCATCCAAAGTAGAACAAAATCTATATAAATACCCTGTGACAAAAGAAAATGAGTGAAGAAAATTTAAAAATGATCGAAGAAGAATACTTACTAGAATAATGTTGCCACAGGTTAGATGGGCAACCAAGCATATGGTCAAGAAACAGAAAACCTAAATAAAGCAATTGCTTCTATAAATCAAGGACACAGGCAGAGTTCATCTGCACTATGGAAGGATAAGACAAGACAATAGAAGAAGTGAAAATACACCTAACTAAAGATTCTTGAGAGTTATATGAAATAAAATCTACAACACCTCTGAGAAACAAAACGATTTTCACAAACAGAAAACATACTATTGATTCAAGTAGGAGGATTCAACATTGTTGTTGTTCAGTCGCTCAGACAAGTCTGACTCTTTGCAACCCCATGGACTCAAACTCATACTCACTGAATCCGTGATGTCATTCAACCATCTCATCCTCTGCTGCCCCCTTCTCCTCATGCCTTCAATCTTTCCTAGCATCAGGGTCTTTTCTAATGAGTCGGCTCTTCATATCAGGTGCCGAAAGTTATTGGAGTTTCAGCTTCAGCATCAGTCCTTCCAATGAATATTCAGGGTTGATTTCCTTTAGGATTGACTGGTTTGATCTCCTTATAGTTCAAGGGACTATTAAGAGTCTTCTCCAACATCACAGTTCAAAAGCATCAATTCTTTGGTGCTCAGCCTTCTTTATGGTCCAACACGCACATGAACGGATGTGAGAGTTGGACCATAAATGGAAGACTGAACATCCTGGTGGGTTAATCTATAAATCTGATACAATTTAACTCATCATGCCAATAGGATGTACTTTGAAGCTATGAGAGAAAAAGTTAAAACTAAAATAAAAACTCAAAAAGCAAGAATAACCCAGAAATTTCTGAAACAGAAAAGCAATGACTAAGGAAAGGGGGAGCTAGCTCTACAAAATAGTGAAACTTATTATAATGTTAAAAGAGTTTGGCACTACTAAATGAAAAATCAAACAGATCAATAGAAGAAAAGAAATTCCAAAATAAGCCAAAATACATTTGAAAAATTAATATATGACAAAGGAGACACTTCAAATTAATGGATTAAAGGTTAACTAGTCAGTAAGTGATGGTGTAATAATGGTTAGCAATTTTGAAAGAAATTAACTTATGTCCCTACCTCAGACCTTACCAAAACAGATTCTTGATATGGATCAAAGATTTAAAAATTCTAAAGGAACTACACAAAACATCTCAGTAGAATCATACTGGTAAAAATCTTTCTAATTATGATACAAAACATAGATTCCATAAAAATGATAGATTCTACAAAAGTAGTAAGTTTTCATTTGCATTGACTAAAATAAGCACTCTGCGTGTGTGACTGCTAAGTCATTTCAGTCGTGTATGACTCTTTGTAACCTCATGGACTGTAGCCTGCTAGGCTCCTTTGTCCATGGGATTCTCCAGGCAAGAATACTGGAATGGGTTGCCATGTCTTCCTCTAGGGGATATTCCCAACCCAGGGATTGAACCCGTGTCTCTTGTGGCTCCTGCATTGGAAGCCCAAAAAGCAGTGTAAACAAAGTCAAAAGAAAAAAAAAACAAATTAATTAAAAAATTACAGTTTATACTGCAGATAGGAGATAATTTCTTAATCTACTAGAAATGTGTTAACAATAAGATGAACAACAGAATTAAAAAATGGGTTTGTACGTCAGGGTTCTCAGTCTTGATGATTTGCTAGAACTCACAAGACTAAGAAAAGTTGTTACCCTCAATCATGATTACTGTTTACTAGAGTGAAAGAATACAGAGTAAAACCAGCAAAAGGAATAGGTACATGGGTGAAGTCCGGGAGAAGCCAAGTACAAGTTTCCAGGTGTCCTCTCCCAGTGGAGTCACATGGACACACATAATTCTTTCAGCAATGATGCAAACTGTAACCAGGCAGGGAAGCTCACCCAAGCCTTGGTGTCCAGGGCTTTTACTGGGAGTTGGCTATGTAGGCATGTCACATCTGTGCCACTGACCTCAGCTACTCAGACCCTTCCCCCACCCTCCTTAGAGCAAAAACAGATGTTCTCTGCAAATAGCAGTTAGCATAACGTATCTGATCAAATTGGTGACCCAGAGTATCAGACGTACAAAAACACCCATTTAGGCAGAATATTCCAAGAACTCAGAATTCTCACCCAAGAGCCAGCCAAGGGTGGGTCCTAAGACAGAGCTTTCTTGGGAATGTGAAAGTGTTGAGCCACCCAGGCCAACTGAGTTTACTTTTTACTTGTTATTGGGAATGAAAAATAATATAGTCATTTTGGAAATAGCTTGGCAGTTGCAGAAATGATAAATGTATAATTTCCAGGCAACCCAAGAATTCCCTTCCTGCACATCAACTCAAGAGAAATGAAAACACATGTGTGACTTGTGTGTGAACATTCATACAACATGATTCGTAATGGCCAAAAAGTGGAAAAAAATCAAAAGGGCCATCAACAGATTAATGAATAAACCACAGGTAGTATACCCATACTGGAACACTGTTCAGCAATAAAAAGAAAAGAGTACTGTTATATGCTACAATACATATGAATCACAAAAGCATTAGGCTAAGTGAAAGAAGCCAGCAACACAAAATCACATATTACAAGGTTGCATTTATATAAAATGCCCAGAAAAGACCAATCTATAGAGACAGAAAATAGATGAACGGTTTCCTGGGGCTGGGTGGGAATAAGGGATGACTGCAAATGGTCACCAGGGATCTTTTTAGAATAATGTAAATGTTAATAATAACTGGACTGCAGCAACGGTCACAGGACTGTAAACCGTAAACTTACTACCAATCATCAGATGGTCCTTAAAAATAGATTAATTGTATAGTGCGTAAATTATGCTTCAATAAAGATGTTAATTTTTTTTTAAGGTGCTGCACATCATTCTGAAATGCTACCACTTGTGGAAAAGAGCAGAGTACCTTTGGAAGCACATGCAAGAAACCGGCAACAGCAGTGGCCTCTTGAGGAAAACAGGGACACAAGAGGCCAGGATGGGAGCAAGAGATCCTCTGTAATGTATAGCTTCGTACTTCTGGGATTTTATACAATGTGTGTGTAGTAACCACTATTCAGTGACAACCTAAAATCTTCCACCTCTCTTGGTGACTAGAAGATACTTGGCTGCCATTGATAGTAAGGACGTCATCAGTGGTAATGGGATTATTGGAAAGGATAGTCTGAGAGGTAAATGCTGCTTTGACTATTTTCAAAAATGATCATTTTTATATTGTAGGGTAATATTTGAGTGGCACTATCCTAGAATCAAGGGACTTGAAGTGTATGGAGAGCCTGAGCTAAAGTTCCCTGCACATTTCATTACAGTGGGAGAGCTAACAGCTGAGGCCTTCATTTTTTTAACGCAGGAGTGATCATTTAGAAGGTTTTTGGATAGTAATGTATCACTCACACTATATTTAAGTCATTTTGCCATTATCCTTGCTCTCTATTAGATACTATAAATATAGCAATTCAGGCACAAAACTATTGGATAGCATGTTCAACTCACCTTCTACAGGTTTTATCTCTTCAAATTCTCAAATTCACTGTTCTTTGGAAGTTAAGTGGATTTTTTTTTTCATATACATGGCTTTCCATACAACTGAAATAGCTAAATAATTTTCAAGCTTCTGCTCCATTTAGAAAATGTGCACTCATTCATTGTAACAGGTTAAATTCCATCATGATCAATTCCCTAGTAATGAATATCTGTGTAATCTCAAGGATTTTCAAGTCCTAATCCCTGACTCACTTATCATACCTGATGTTGAACAGATTGCAAGCAAATGGAAGTGTTTGAGCAGTCCTTAAAATCTGTGGCAATGAAATTTCAAGATGCTTGATGAGACAGCATCCTAAAAAATTACTAACACTTGGAAATTTGTAAGAACATGTCATTTAGAAATGAATCTATGTGCTTAATGTGACTATCTTTTTATTACTCAGAATCTGTGAATCAAAGCAGGATGCTATGATCTCTTTTCTTTTGTGACTAATACCTTTTTAAACTCTTAATCTTCCATTATGACTAACTGCCCTCAATGGTCTGGGAGATGAATATGATATCATAGTCTGAGAATATGTTAAATGATGCTTTCTAAATAGAATGCTTCATTTAACCTTGGAGACCTTCTCAAAATTTTATTTCCCACATGATAATTCTTAGTTAAGACTAAGGATGAAAGAGTAAGGAGATGGATAATGTATGCACAGGTAACTTAGGGGAGGCAGTACAAGCTTAGGGCAAGCCCTTAGAAACAGTACAGTGTATAGCGAATTAGTTAAGAGTAGGGCTCCAAGTCAGACAATCCAGGTTCAAATTCCAGTTTGGCCACTAACTTGCTTGTGTAAGTGGATTGAGCAGATTAACAAAATCCTTTAAAAATTCATATTCTTATATGTGTAATGGAGATAATACTAGTGTCTGCCTCATACAGTTGTTAAGAGGATTACATAAAACCATCTTTATGAAGGGTACAGTAAATTCTTCAAGGTCATATTCAAGGTCATTGTTTTGATGGGCACTTCAAATTTTATAGCAAGAGGAGAATAAGCTTACCCACAAATCAGAATGCCCTTATTTAAACAGGATCAAGAATTCATAGGTTATCCAGAGAGCCAAAGATATTCTATAGAGATAGCTCAAGATTAATATGAATAATGACTGAAGGACTCAGAATTGCATGGTAAGGAAAAATGGTCTCGGAATTTTAAAATTAACTATGTGAACCTGGCAAGTTGGTTAACCCTCTGAGTCTTACTTTTCCAACTATAAAGTGGACATGAATAGAATATCTTATTAGAATTAAGTATGTCTATGAACATGAAGTAGACAGCACAATTCTTGGCACACTCTGAGTACTTAATAAGTGATAGTAACTTTTATTGGAGGATTATTATAATTACTATTTATGTGTTTTTCAGTATTAAGAACAAGAACACATTTGTCATACAAAGTTAATTGTGAAGAGGAAAAGAAATATACAGAAAAGGACTATGTGTGAAACATAGCAAATTAAGAGGGAGACAGGCAGAGCTGCACAAGGACCAGGTCACCATGGTGAAATGGGGTGTCCAGCGAATAGGCAAGTAACGCCTGCCACACTGACTTTAAGGAGACTCCTTGGAGGACCAAGAAAAGAGGAAAGAGGAGAAAATAAATATATTGATTTCCAGATGGTAGAGTGGGTGGAAAAGGGAAGGAAAATAGAGAAGCTGAAGATCAACAACAGCTGAGCCAAAAAAAAAAAGAAAGAAAAATCATCGCAGGATGATGCTAGGAGAGCTTGGTCAAAAGAGACTATTCTGTCTGGGACTAAAATCCTCAGGTTAGGAAGAAAGGTGCAAGAAAAGTATCCACAGAAACAGTGGTGGTGAAAAGAAAGCAGAGAGCAGCTGTAACAGAGGTGGAGATGGTCTGCTAAAATGTTTAACACAGCCTAGGCATTCGATCAAAGCCTGAGGCATGTGGAGGAGATGACTCAAAAAGGGAAGAAAACAGAGTTCTAACGAATCCATGCAGCACTAATTAAAAACACACATGGAATAAGGACAATCAACAGGAAGAAAATACACAAACGAGGACACAAAAACCCAGAGACGCTGTCTAAGGGACCCTCAGAGAAGAAAACCTAGATGTGTTCCTAGCGCAAAAACAAGGCTGAGGGGGAGAAAAGACAAGTAATCCTCACAGAAGAATTTTAAGCAATACCTGCAATTATCTATAGATACCTTCAAGTCAAGTAAAAAGATTTAGATTTAGATTTCCTAGACCTCCTACCCAGAAGGGTGAGCTACATGTAGCAACTTGCTTCAATAGAATAGAGTTGGAGAAACCTGGCAAACACAACCTTAGCCAAATGATGAAGGTTAATGTTATAGTGATTTCATGTGGATATCATGTCCCCTCTGATGTGACAGAAGGAGAAGGGCACTTCACCCCTACGGTATTCCTTCCAAAAAACCAAAACTCGAATCTAATCATAATAAAAAGATCAGATAAATCCAGAATGGAGTACATTCTGCAGGATACCTGACCAGTACTCCTTAAGACTGTCAAGGTCATGAAACTGTCACAGACCAGAAAAGATTTAGAGAAGACTCAGAGACATGCCAAGTAAACACAGTATGACGCACTAGACTGGCTTTCAAAACAGGAAGAGGACAATGAAAAAACTGCTAAAATCCAAATAAAGCCTAGAGTTAGTCAACAGTAACCCACTATTGGTTTTTTTTAGTTTTGACAAATGTACTGTGGTAAGATGCTAACAGTGGGGGAAATAGGCTGAAAGGTAGTCTTTTTTTCCTTTTCTTTTTAATTTTATTGATGTATAGTTGGTTTGGCACAGTGGTAAAGAATCCACCTGCAATGCAAGAGACACAGGTTCAATTCCTGGATTGGGAAGATCCCCTGGAGTAGGAAACAGCGACCCACTCCAGTATTTTTGCCTGGAAAATTCTATGGACAGAGGAGCCTGGTGGGCTATAGACCACGGGGTCTCAACGAGTTGGACACAACTGAGTGACTGAGCACACACACACGGATGATTTATAAGGTTATGTTATAATGTTAGCATCTCATGTGTTTTGTATGGGAACTCATGTAAACTCTAGCTTCTCTGTAAATCTAAAATTCTTCTAAATTAAAATAACTTATTTTTTAAAAAGATGGTATCATGTCAAAAGGATATAGAAGCTAACTGAAATATCCACAAATGATGCCCAAATGATGATAATATTGGATTAAAATCCAAAGAATACTGACTTCCTTGGTGATCCATTGGTTAAGACTCTGCACTTCCACTGCAGGGAGCATGGTTCAATTCCTGATCAGGGAATTAAGTTCCCACATGCCATGCAATGTGGTCAAAAAATTTTTTTTAGATAAAATAAAACAAGATCTAAAGAATAAAATAAATATTTATGATCATATGCTAATAAAAGTAAATAACTGATTAAATCTTAAATCTATGGGGAAGAAGGGAAAACTGTTCCTTACAGAAGAATTCCAATTAATAAATGCCAAAGAAATGAGGAAAATAGATAACACCATTAGAATACCATAGTAATAACTGCCATGGGCATAATCAACCAACGAATGCAACATTAGTGAGAAAGTTCATGGAAAAATAGGATATTTGCTTAGCACTGAAATTTCTTGCAAATACTTATTACAAAGCACACAAAAGTTAACTTAACAGTGAAGAAACCTGGCAGACACCATCTCGGTCACCAAGTGGTCAAGGTCATCATTATTAGTAATAACACATGAGCAAGCATCAGGCAAACCCAAAATAGAGGACATGCTACACCTGAAAAAATACTCTTCTAAAATGTCAAGGTCATGAAAAACAGAGAAACCATCACAGCCAGAAGCAACTAAAAAGACATGACAACTAATGCAGTGTGGAATTCTGGACTGGACACTGAACAGAAAAAGGATATTAGCAGGATTAAGTCTGTAGTTTCATTAACAGTGTTGCAGCAACATTAGTTTCTTACTTTTCATAAACATACCACAGTTATGCCAAGATGCTGATAGTGAGGGATGTTGGGTGAAAGACACACAAGAACTCTTTGCACTACCTCTGCAACTTTTCTATAAGTCTAAATTCATTTTAAAATGTAAAAGTATATGCAAATTATACATACACACTCACACACACACACACACAAAGGCTAAACCTAAATAAGTTTCACTTGGGGTTTGATGTCCAAATGCCATCTTGTGCCCCTTTTCCTCTGAGTCCTGCGTGCTGGCTAACAGCGCATGCTCATGAAGGCTGGGGTGACGGGCTAATTCACAAGCTGTAGTCAGCACGCGGTTATTACTGTGGCTGGAGAACACAGTGGGGTCTCCCCGTGGTGCTCACTGAGCCAGGCTCGGGTCCCCTATCTCTGTCTCTTAAATACTCAGGCCCATCAGAGGAGCTGGAGAACAGCAGGCTTCCTACCACACTGGGGAGAGTCTGCTCTTGGGTCCATCACGTGGAAAAAGGTAAATCAGCAGCAGCAGTAGGTGATTCAAAAGTCAAGTTCAAAGGCATGGCAGGGTCATGCCAAGGCCCTTGGTTTCAGTGCAGCCACAGCCCCTGGCTACCAGGGCTCAGCGGATACCAAGCTCTCTGCCATTCCCAGCCTCACCAATCAGACAGGTTACTCTTTTTCCCCTACTAGATACAGTAAATTCATTGCAGTTATTCTCCAATTCAATGAGAAGTTCAGTATAGGAACTTTCCTGCAATATGTCATTCTCTTGGTGATTGGATTGAAAATCCTTTCATTAAAACATAAGAATGAGGAGAATGACAGTTTCTCCCCAACAAAAAGCTTCTCTGAAAGAATAAGCCACACACACAAAAAAATCATCATCTCTCCATGATGATTATGGTTAAAAGATATGGGGTCTTGTTCAGAAAACATAGAGCTGAGGATACAAAGTAAGTGAGGGAAGATCAAATTTGTGGAAGTTTATACTTCCCAAGAGAAATATAAAAAGGAAAATGTGTTCAATAATATGGCAGCAAGCCTGTATTAAGATGGGTAATACTGAATGGAGAATTTAAGTTCATCTATAGAAATGTGGAATGGGTTGGGAAGTAATAAAAAATCGGCTCATTAAACCCAAATATCTAGAATTGTCCATAATAATACAATACTTAATGCAAACACTAAGAATATGGACTATTCCTCAAGAAATTATTTAAAATAAAGCATTTATGAGAGGTAAGTAAGGGTAGGTAAGCCTTATTCCACTCTCAAGATGCCAGAGGCCTGGGGGGCAGCTTAAAAGGTAACAAGGAATGAAATAGATGTCCACACCTGCAGATATAATTAACAGAGACATTTAGAGAAAAAATAAAGAAGTTAAAGCAGAAAGAGTAAAGATGACTCATTAAGTGGGTGGCACCAACATAGATATGATCAGAGCCATGAAAACACACACATACACACAAAAATAGATCAAGGGGACAGACGTGTCACAGTCTTGCATAAGGGCACAAAATGAAGGTGGATGTAGGTATGGCCCCAAAATGGGCTTTAATGAGTGATTGTGAAAAGTAGAAGTGTTTTTCCAGAGCTATTGTAAAGAGAAAGAAATGCTTAGAGAACAGAGCCATTGATGTAATTCTGAAAAGGAAAAGTCATGAGACTTAACTGCAGATGTCACAATTCATAAAGTGAACACAGTTAATTTTCTGATCTGAAGAAGGAATGTGTGAGTGATATGAATGACCTCAGAACTGCTTTCAGCAAAGATTCTGAGGGTAGCCTGGGCAAATATTTCATGGTTTGCAGTCACCTTGAAAGAAAGGAAGAAGTGACCAGTGTCTTGAAACAAGGTTTGCTCGCCTTGATGTGCTAAAAAGGAGAAAGGGAACATATTAGGAAAAGAGAACACTGTCAGTGCCAACACCAACCCAAACTGCAGAAATCCTACTGTACATGTTGAATGATAGGGGTCCAAGCAGAAGGCACTGCAATGGACCACCAAGAGGAAGCAGCTAAGGGATGCAGGAGGTGGAGAGAAAGTTTTTTTATAATTAGATCAACAACAAAAGCTCGAAATGGACAATAACTCTTTTGGCAAAAATACACAAAGATATGCCAGTTGAGCTTTAAGGACATCATGTATCAAGGTGACCAGTGGAGAGAGACAAATTGAAGTGAATGGGGCTCTTTAATATATGTGGCTATCCATCAGAGAAAGTCCATCTCCAATTTAGTAAGTTCAGAGAGATGAAAGCAGGAATTGTGATATGGAAGCAGAGGGAGCTCTCTGCCTGAAGGAGATCCTGGTGAAAACTGTGCATGAGGCAAGGTGAATTTCTCTAAAGTCATCTGTGCTTATCAGTTTGCAAGCTGAGCCTTCTGATTTACATTCTCTGCAAGATCTGATTCACATTCCTTGCCTTTTCACCTTCTTTCCCACTCTTTTTTGTATGGTTGTAACCTTATTAATTTATTACTAATTAATAATAATTACTTCCTAGCCAGGGGTAAATTGTCTTTTTAATTGATTAATGTACCTATAAAGCACCTCATCAATTATTTCTACAGCATATTTGGAGTTTCCATAGCTAGCAAGGACAGCCACATACTGGGAGGGACCAGGACTTTGCAGAATTCTTACTGGCTAAATTTCCTTCACCTAATTGTCCCCAGAGTGACTCACTGACTATCAGTCATCAGAAACAGATCACAGTGGATGATTTTCAGTGAAGTAATAATAGTAGCTAATGGTTTCTGAGCACTTACTATGCGCCAAGCACATGATCTAATTATCTCTTCTCTGCAGTTCTATAAGATATAGGACAGTATTATCATACCTAGTTTATAATTTTAAAAAAAAAGAAAAAAAAAAAGGATAAAAAGCTTAAATAATCTGCAGATCACTGCATTAGTCTGCTCAGGCTGCCATAACAAGATATCATAGATTAATGGTTTAAACAACAGAAATTGTATTTTCTCATAGTCTAGAGTCTAGAAGGTCAAGCAAGATCAAGGGGCCAGTGGAGTCAGTTTCTGGTGAGGCCTCTCTTCTAGGCTTATGGACAGCTGCCTTCTACTGTGTCTTTGCATGATCTTTCCTCTGTGTATAGAGAGCTTGTGAGCTCTCTGGTTTCTCTTCCTCTTCTAACAAGAATACTGGACCTATTGGATTAGGGCCCATCTTTATGCCCACATTTAACCTTGATTACCTCCATAAAGGCCCTGTCTCCATGTACAGACACATTGGGAGTTAGGACTTAAACATATATATTTTGAAGGGACATGATTCCGACAATAACAGTAACAAAGCTAATAAAAGAGGGAGAAAGGATTTGAATCCAGAAGTTCAATTCCAGATCCTGTCCTATTCCAGTCTCCTGCCTCCATATGCCACACACAGTACGTACTGGCTTTCACTAACTCTAAGTAAGACATCTGGCCATTCATCTTACAGTCAGTTACAGAAGAAACACCTAAAATCTGTCTCTTATGAAAAGCAATGGCTGAATATATGTGAAAATTCATATTTTATACTTTGTGGAACTTCAACCCATGTGAGCAAAGGGTAACATGGTCGTCATCTGTACCACGGAGGATTGGGCATTACAAAGTTAGGCCAGGTGATGTTTGCTAAGGCCTAATACATAGTGCATGGGCTAAGAAAGTAGTATTTGCCTCAACTGACAAGATAAATTTGAATCTATATGCAAGCCCAGCCCAGCTGATGATAAGAGTTACTTATCCATTTATTTAGTAAGCATGCATTATACCTGCAGTAGGTGCTAGCCAATGTGTCACTAGGTAGAACATTAGTGAAGTGAAGTCACTCAGCCATGTCCGACTCTTTGCAACCCCATGGACTATAGTCCACCAGGCTCCTCAGTCCAGGGAATTTTCCAGGCAAGAGTACTGGAGTGGGTTGCCATTTCCTTCTCCAAGGGATCTTCCCAACCCAGGGATCGAACCCAGGTCTCCAGCATTGCAGGCAGACACTTTACTGTCTGAGCCACCAGGGAAGAACAGAAAGTAAGAACAATGCTTATTACCTTTTGAATAAGAAAGCATAAGAAGTGCTGGGTGTCTCTGTCATATATAATTGGGACACAGAAAATGACGTGGTAATTCAGAGATAACATGGGTGGGCATCCATAGAGAAGTAATGCATGCCGGGGAATTGAGACAAAAGGCAGGAAAATAAAAGGTTAACCCAGGAGGAGAAAACAATGAAGATTCAATTATACTAATAACTTATAAATAGAAGATGAAGTAAGCAGATATCCTTCAATGAGGAAGAAGATGAAATTAGGATTACGGGCAGTTAAAGTTTCTAAAATCATGCAAAATGCAGTCGTCATTGCTATCACGATATATCTCCATGTTTTCTTACACATCTCAATTTTAAGTATACAGATCAGTGTGAAGGACTCCTACGCACACAAAAAAAGTCACGACAAAGGAAAACTTATCAGCAGAATGTGCTTAAGAGGATGGTAATGTAGGGGGTAACGGCTCAAAGAGAAATGCATACTAATACACTTGATAATATACATGTTTCGATGCTGTTCTCTTGAAACAGATCACCAGTCCAGGTTGGATGCATGAGACAAGTGCTCAGGGCTGGTGCACTGGGATGACCCAGAGGGATGGGATGGGGAAGGAGGTGGGAGGGGGGTTCAGGATGGGGAACACATGTAAATCCATGGCTGATTCATGTCAATGTATGGCAAAAACCACTACAATATTGTAAAGTAATTAGCCTCCAACAAATAAAAATAAATGAAAAAAAAAAGAAATGCATAGTAAAAAGTTTTTAAAAAAGAAATGCCTAACAGCAGGATTTAGGAGAAATATTTTTTAAACCTTTGAAGAGGTCACTGGAAATAAAACAATCAGCACACAGAAGATTCCCTGCCTGCATGCTTTACACAATAAAGGATCAGCTAAAATCAATCTAAACTGGTGGTTCAGGAATGATTGTAGCTCTACCAGAGAACATCACAGAGAAAAGCAGATAGGGACACAGTGGGGCCTTCTGAGAAGACAAAGGTGCAGAAAACATACTTCCCGGTGTTTCAGGGAAAGGCTTCATGTAAAGGATATGGTTATTCACAACTAGCTCTAATATTTTGAGAGGTGATTACAGAAAGAGAACTTCAGTGTCAACATATATAGTATATTTTGTATATATATTCTTCTTTGGCTGATGTTCAGAGAAAAGAGGCCTAACATTGGTCCAGGGTGTTTCCCCAATTTCTCTTAACCTGAAATCTAGAGAGGGAGATAAAATATCCATGCCCATATACAAGATTTAAAAACTACATACATATGTGTGTGTGTGTGTGTGTATACATATATGTGTGTGTGTATGGGTGTGTATATATATAAGACTTCATGATGTCAGTGCCCGGCAGCTATTTCATATTCCATTCCACACACAGACGTGCACATGTCATGTGTGCTCAGTCATGTCCAACTCTTTGCAACCCCATGCACTGTAGTATGCCAGGCTCCACTGCCCATGGAATTTTCCAGGCTAGAATACTGGAAATTGCCATTTCTTTCTCCAGGGGATCTTCCCAACCCAGGGATTGAACCCATGTCTCTGTGTCTCCTGCATTGCGGGTGGATTCTTTATCAGCTGAGTCACCAGTAAACCCAGCAGTTATTAAGTGGAGGGTGAAATTGCCAGAAATTCCTGAAGGATGAAAGCACTTTTGAAAAAATAAAGAAGATAAGGAATTCCTGAAGTCTCCTAAAGTTTCCAAGTTTCATTTGAACAGAACTTTTGGGCAGTCCCATAGGATATGTGGTAGAAGAAACCAGGATTATTATGAATCTATTCAAGTGGTTTTAAACTACTATCTAATTAATTTGGTTCTACTTCACTGCCACAATGCATGGAAAACTTAAATAAATCAAGACATCTTGGTGACAATTTATTATTAGCAATACATAGCAACTGATGGAATTAGGATAAATGATGGTTTAAAATTGCCCTTAGTTTTCTTCATCAAGATTTCTAAAGATTCTCCCATCATTCCTAATCAAAAATTAAGTGGGTTTAACACAGGACTTGCCTTTTCTCAATTGAACAAGAGTACCTTTAAGAGCATGTCTTTAGAATTTATTTTTACATTGGGATAGATTAGTTGCTATAGTAAAACTACTTCTAGTTTCTTACCTAATTTTAAATAAACATACACAACATATGAGGCTTCTCAGAAGCAGAATTAACCTGTTGCTTCAAGATTGAGAGTTTGGCATCCTTCCAGGTAATGCTCTCATTTTTGGCATTTAAAGTGCACTCTCTATTGCCTGAAGTGCTTCCCTCGCAGTTTTGTGTTTTTATACTTTGTAGTCAGAAGTCCCTTTCCCTTTCCTTGTTCTTTCTCTCCTCTTCATTGTCCTTTCCTCCCTCTCTCCTCCCCGCCCCCCCACACCCCTACACTTCTTCCTGACCTACACAATAGCACTGAGGATGAGTAAATAATACAATCCTTTGGCCAAAAGACCAGACCTCCCTTACAAAGGGGCTCACTAAAGTGAATTTGGAGTCAGTCCTCAATTGCGGTTTCTTTGGTGCTCTGATTCAGTGGTTCTTGAAAGACCCTCCAGCACCCTTCTGTTTCCCCCTCACTCCCCATACCATAGCCCCACTGAACAAGCTCACACTCCCTTCGGTTCCAGCCTCCCCACGCTTCCCACCCCGCACAGCCTGCTCCCCCGCTTCTGTCCTCCTCTCAGCTCTGCACATGTCTCAAAACCAAGCCAGTCAGTCTTCGCGCTTTGTCCCACCCCCACCCACAGCCTTGAACGGGTGCCACCTTCCCTGTGCTCCCCTAGGGCCCCGTGCACCTTTCAAGTACGGCCTTGACCGTGACACTGTACTTTTCCATTAACTGATCTGAGAGTCTCTTCTACCTGCATCAGCACGGCACCTGGCCCAGAGCAAACGCTAATAAATTCTATTGGATGAATGAGGACAACGAGGGCATGCAGATAACATTTAGAGAAGACACAGGGTTGGGCTTGAGAGCAGTCGTGCTGGATGATAAAAGCAGTTTCCAGAGGCACATGGAACTACATCTGACAGGGAGGAATCTCATAAGGGAGAAATGTCAAGTTTTGCACTTAGCTCCTAAACAATCAACGGCAGATGTGCAGGGGTGAGGAGTATTAGTTTAGGGAAATATGACTTCAGGATTTATCTGACTCTAGCTCAAGCTCGTAGACTCCCACAGTCTGAAAGCACCTGATCGCTTCCCTTGTTTAACCTCCCTGGGAGTCACGAGTCCCTTCAGTGCTGTGCCTGGTAAGGTACATTCTGTCCTCTCTGTGAATGCTGCCGTGACTTTGTCATCCAGGTGCTAGTTGACAAGAAATGCTTTTAAATAAAATAATCTTCAGCTGCATCAGTGAAAACAGAGCATTCAGACAAGGAGATAATGGTGCAGTTGTTCTCACCCCTGTTACAACATTTACCACGTTGCATTTTTGACAGTCATTTATTTCCTTTTTTAATGTCTCTATTACACTGTGGACAATTCTTTGAGGACACAATCTCTGCCCTGTCAACTTTTATATCCCAGTATCTAGAGTAATGTACTCAATGATCAAACATTGAAAGAAAGAAAAAAATGACAGCACTATACCTGTGGCGAGCACAGAGGATCACGTCAGAGGGAGCAGGCTCGCGAGTCAGGCTTGAGTTAGAATATCAGCCCTAACAACTCCTAGCTGAGTGACCTTGGGCATATCCTCTAACCTCTATAGTGCAGTGGTAAAGACCCATATGCCAATGCAGGAGACACAAGAGACGCAGGTTCGATCCCTGCTTCGGGAAGATCCCCTGGAGTAGGAAATGGCAACCCACTCCAGTGTTCTTGCCTGGAAAATTCCATGGTCAGAAAAGCCTGGTGGGCTACAGTCCAAGGGGCTGCAAAGAGTCAGACATGACCGAGCACACAGCACAGCTAACCTCTCAAAGCCTTGGTTTTTTGTCTGAGATAATGATAGATGTTTTGAGGATTAAATGACAAAATAAATGTAAGCACACAGCACTGTCATCCTTCCAGAAATCATCTGAACAGAAACACTGACAAACCAAAGAGGCTTTAGAATGGTGGAGAAACATAAATCCATGTCGTCCAGAGAAACAGTTACGGATACCTGGCATGTTTGCCCTAAGGAAGGGGTGACTTAAAAGGGGAATGCAAGTTGAGGAACTATTAATGCAAATAATGACCTATGTGACAATTCATATTTCAGAAAGAAATACTTTCCACAGGCTATTTTTGATTTTCATAATAGCTGCATAACTCAGGAAGGAAGAGTAGGCATGTATTGCTATTCTTGATCAACCGACGAAGAAACTGAGGCACAGAGTCGCTGAATGTGGTGCAATCGGGGCCGACCCCAGGTGTGCAGGTCTGTGGTCCCTGTTTCTTTCTACTAGAGCTTAAAGCCTCTGCAGAGGCTTGGAGAGTGAATCTTAATGCATGACCCTGAAAGCCAAAGTTAAGATTAATGAGTGAGAAATCATAAAGAGGTAGGTAATGTCTCAGTGGAGAGAGGAGATTTTGGAGCAATTGCAATCAACCCAAATCACAAGTGAATGAAGAGCCTTGTGAGGAAATGAGTTTCTTGTCACTTTTCATATTTAAGTAGAGAATGAATGCCTACCCATTGGAGAGACTGAGGGGTAACACTGGGCACAAAGTCATCTAAGTGTCCTTCAAACACTAGCTCTGATTCTAAGTCACTTACCCAGAAAATAATGAATCCTACACATTTAAAGGGCTTCCCAGGTGGTGCCAGTGGTAAAGAACCCACCTGCCAATGCAGGAGACACGAGACACGAGTTCAGTCCTTGAATTGGGAACATCCCCTGGAGGAGGGCATGGCAACCCACTCCAGTATTCTTGCCTGGAGAATCCTCATGGACAGAGGAGCCTGGCGGGCTACAGTCCATAAGATCGCAGAGTTGGACATGACCGAAACGACTTAGCACAATGACGACACATTTAAAATTTCTCTACCTCCTCCCCACAAGCATATTATTGAAACAACAGCAAAGGCAAGTCTTTAGAGTTCTTGCAAAGGAAAATGTCATGTTAATTCAAAGTCACTTTATATTAATATTTATTAGTAAAAAAAAATCTTCACTATCAGTATATCTAAGAGGTGATTCTTTGCTAATAACCCAGGAGGATTTCTCAACCCTCATATTGTTTATTGATATTCTTATACATTTTCACTCTAAATAAGGCTAATCTCAAAACACTGTCTATGTAACAAGTCCCATTATAGCCTAAAATTTCTGGAATTATGGATATTACTTTAAATATGTGTTACGCTATCCCAATTGAGATCCTCTCAACAGTGTTTATAGGCAACATACAAATTAGGCATAATTAAAGACGATGCTTCACGTGTTTTAATTGCTGCTGCAGTAGCTTGACTAAATGTGAAAATTATTTCAGGGCACAGTATTCCAAGAGATGCATAATAATAAAACAAGTTCTGCCATTTTAATTTGCTCAACTATGTGAATGTCATTCATTTCTTTCTGGACTAAATATAATTTTTCTAAAATTCATTTTATGCAAAGTTATCAGGAGGAAAATTCATAAGGTAGAAATAAAGATAGACTTGGATTCCCAGCAGCATGAAATGTAACTCCCAATGAAAGAAGTTTACTATTATTTCTTTCTAAGAGATTTTAAAAATCATTCATTAGTCTTCCTGCAAGTTAAGTTTTTAAACTAAGAAAAAAATGCCAAGTAAGAATATATTACATTAATTTAACTAACATATGATAGTGTAAGTACAAAAGAGAGTAACAAATTTTCTAATTTTTATATGTGCATTTGAACACAAAGATTACAGAACTGGTAAGAGATTATCTAAATCACTCTCTAAAATTATTTCAGGTAATTCTCTGGTGGTCCAGTGGGTCAGGAGTCTGTGCTTCCCCTGCAGGGGACATGGGTTCCAGCCCTGGTCAGGAAACTAAGATCCCACAAGTCACATGGCATGGCCAAATAAATAAATAAAATCATTCCCCAAATACTAAAGCATCAATGTAAGTCCCACATCACTTAATTTTTGAAAACATATATGCCGATATGTCTAGGAATGTATCAAACCTTATTGACTTGATTATTATTTAAATGTTTAAATAGTCAAAGCTAAATTCTTTGTAGTCAAGGTAAGTTAAACGTTCTTCAACTTTTACTTAATCTTTAATAAGTGAATGTTCTCATGAACAGGAATAGATTTCATTTTAAACTACATTTCATTCATTTATGTGCTGAATATAGAATGAAAAGCTTAAGTGATAAACCATACTGACAAATGAAACAAAAAAGGTAGCAGTAATCTATGTCAGTTTTCACTGATTATCTGGCAAAACTCAGTCACAGATTTTGTGCTTTGAAGATGGAACAGCTATTTAAAAGGCAATTATTATATTTATACATTTTTCATAATGCTTTGAAAGCACAAAAGCAAATAATAAAGACCTTTCTCCTGAATTACCTTAGCTCATATAAGATCAAGTGGTATTTGTGGTATTTTATTGATTGTACAATGAAATGTATTCTATAATTGCCTTTTGTAAAGCTTAAGATATTTAAGCTCACAGTTGAATGATCTGATTTAGAGAAAAAGTAATTGAACACTCAAAAAATAATAGTGACAAAAATTCTGCAATCCTGTGAAATAAGGGATTTGGGGTAGTTAAAGGAAGTTTCAGGGGGGTGGGAAGGGAACATATTTCGCTATTAAGAACATCATAGAATAGAGGTCAATAGGAAAAATTTCTGCCCTTATGGTGATTGAAATGGACACATTTGGAGAAGTAGTTTTGATCTTTAAAAAATCAGCTGATTTTATTACTTATTTCACCAGAACAGTTTCAGCAACTGTTTCTTCCATCAGAGAAAGGGTTCAAAATATTCTTGTCACCAAGAGTATCTTTCTTCAATAAGGCTATTTCTAATGATATTCAACCAAAAATATACTGAGTTAACATTCAGGAGTTTACTAGAGTACCTATTTCTGAGATTTCCTGGAAGATCAATTAGATAGAACAGTGCATTTTATGCCTGATATGTGTGTGTGTGTGTGTGTGTGTGTGTGTGTATTTCTAAGCACTTTCATAGACACTGTATAATTTTATCCTTTCGAAGGTAAACAGTTTATGGCTACTTGTTACATTCTCTTCTCTGAGCTGACTATGAGACTGGCCTACTGCAGAGGACAAGACACACTGTGTTCTTTAGGGATTTAGTTTCACTCTTTTATTTTAAGAACAATACATTATATTAACTGTATTATGTACAATTTGACTTCTGTTTTAAATATAGCAAATGTGATCCTTATGTCAGATGTGAAGTACTGAGATAAATATAAACATATTTGGGTCTACCTTAGGTGAATACATTTTGTAAATAAAAGTAGAAAATTTTATTTTTCTCAAGAAGAATGAGTCATACAAGTTAGAAACTTTGACACTGCACAAAACGGGTAGTATAAGAAGAATAATATACAGTGAAATATAACACACTCTTTCCCTCTGTGTCTGGCTGTCTGTCCCTTCTCCTTTCTTTTTTCTTTCAGTTGCTAAGGAAGTTCTTTCCCAGTTCTACATCATTTTTATTTTTAAGTCCTAAATGACTATTAAATCTAGTCATTTAATATTTAAAATGGCGTAAGTCCCAGAAAGTGGAAATCATGATGGCTTTAAAGGCGCATATCTGTAATCTTGCAAAGTAAATGTGGATACAACAGGCAGAAAGGGCTTGAGGATATATATTTGTGTGTGTGTGTGTGTGTGTGTAAATATATATTTTATATACATATATATATAATTGCAAATACAGTACAAGAAGTAGCAAAACATTCTTTTTTCAAATCCATACTATGTTTAACAAACAGCCTTGGTTTTGTTTGGCTATTACTAATAAATATTTCTGACTCCCAAAGGCCACTTCTCTGGGTACCACTGAGGGGTGAAATCCCATCTGAAGAGTTCAGCATTGCCAGTTAGACCATGTGGGATCTGGAGTCCTTTATGTGAAGGTAAGTAAAGCTGCTATGCGAACACATCATGCTAACATTCAGGGGGCTAGGGTGGGGAGGAGAGTTCAAGAGACCACAGGAAAGTGGTTGGTTAAGGAATGTAAGAATATTGAACTGCTTTGGATCTTTTATTCATTCCTGATGTTTAAAAACAAAAACAAGTTTTGGAACATACTCAACTCAGCCTGGGAGGGAAATCCTAGAAGTCTCATTGGGGACACATGGTTCAGAAAAGTAATGTGAAAATTCAAGATAAAGGTTATCTATGTGAGTGAGCCAGAGGGAAGGAAAAAGAGCATAGCACATTCAAGTAATACATACATAATCATTATATTGTTCTGGTCCTTTGGTCTGGATGGTGTGTCTGAGTAAACATTTTTATTACTGTACTTTATAATTCATGAGTGTGTGTGTTTGTGTGTGTAGACACAAAAAGTTCTCTTGAATGTAATAACTATTATATTCCAAAAAGAAAGTAATATTAAAAATGAGTTTTATAAAATAAAATAAATACAGTTATTGCTTGGAGGGTATTGTACATGTTTCACAAAGATTCAAGAACTTTTCTTTCTGGGGAAATACAAGATTAAACTCTCCACAATTGCTAATATTTTTAATTGCTTCCACTAATAATAAAGTTTTGTGTTCTGGTTTGTTTTCACTTTTCTCCTTTTTTAATATATCCTCCATTCTTATCAGGCTTTCAACAGCGATTTGCAGCTTGCCTGCTCTCTTTGACCACTCCTCAAGTCTACCCACTAAGACTTCTGCACTCTCGTCCTTGCCTATAGGACTGTGATCTTCTTTGCCTTGTATAAAGACTGCTGAGTGCATGTCCTTCTCATTAAAATAGTAAACAAGACTCACATTTTCCCTCCATCCTTCCCTCCCCGTCACTGTGCCTCTCTGGTGTTAACTCTGAGTCTCTGCCTCTATCCTACTTCACTTTATCCTTTCCTTCACTTCTTCTTTCAAGTGGATATCGGAGGACATTTTGACCCTTTTGACATTTTCCTTCTGCACAGATAAGTTGATTTGCTACCTGCCTTTGGCCTTGAGAGAATGAAAGCTTATGGGTTGTCTCTGTAACGGAAGTCAGCTGCTTGCAATGTTTATCATCTTTTATTTCTTGCCCTGTCTATGTGTTGTTGATTTGTCAATGGTTTCCTTTCAATATGTCCTTCTTTGCCTCTGCAACTTATGTTTTCCCAGGATGGTTTCTTAAGTTGTGCTGAACTGTGTGTACTATATTCTTCTGTTAAAAAAGCAGTCTGTCCCTTCTCTTTCTCTCTCACACACATGTATTTTTCAATAGCGCCCAAGATGTAGAATGGTCTTTTTAGGTTTTGTTGATTACACTTGCAAGTGTCTCCTTTGAAGACTGTGTCTGTCCTGCAGTTGGAAGGGTTGGATCACCCAGAAAGACTTCTGCAACATGGTTTTATAGTCTACAAAGGTGGATTACATGGTTTTTGTATCTCACAGGAAAATACAATAGAATGTGTATGTCTTACACACACAGATCCATGTCTGCTGATTTTGAATGAACTAAATAATTAGGAGGTTTCAGAAGCTGTCATGCAATCTCTTATTCTTAAAAAAATGAAAACTGAAATCCATGGTGTGGTAAAAATGCCTTTATTATATGCTGAAGAGCTCTTCATTTGCTTGACCTATGTATCATATCTGAGAGGGATTTCTGTTACAATGAACTTCAGGAGATGATACTGTCTTCTGTGTTCCTTGCCTGACTAAGTTAGCCACTGTCACAATAATCCTGCAATAAATCACCCTAACAGTATAGTGGCAGACAACAATAAACAAATATCATCACAGGGGCTGGTCTGCAGACCCCTGGGGCACTTGTACATCACACTGTCTTATTGCTCTGAGACCAGTAGACTGCCTGAGACCTTTTCTCGTGGCAATGGCAGAAGTGGCGAATGGGTGAACAGAAATATTGTGTTGCTTCTTAAAACCAAGTTCAGAACTGGCATACTGGCATTCCCATCTACAGTATACTGCTCAAAGTAATTCACAACTTCAGTGGGATGGGAAATACACTCTACGCCTACTAGGTGAAACCTCGAAGTCAAAGGGCAAAGGATGAGATTATAGGAAAAGGTGAAGGGTTAGGAACAAATGTGACATCTGTCATTCTCTCCAATCCAAGAAGCTTGACACTAATTATTTCAGATATGAAACTCTAGGTCCTTACTTAAATATTTCCCAGATAGGTATTTATAGGTATTTTTGAGTTTCCCTGATGACTCAGACAATAAAGAATCTTCCTGCAATGCAGGAGACACGGGTTAGATCCCTGGGTCAGGAAGATCCCCAAGAATACCTACTCCAGTATTCTTGCCTGGAGAATTCCATGGACAGAGGAGCCTGGAAAGGCTACAGTCTGTGTGGTTGCCAAGAGTCAGACATGACTGAACAACTAACACTTTTCTTACTTTGAGAAAACGTTAAGAAAGTAATGTGTGTGTTTGTTTTGTTTTTGTTTTGTATTTAGAAGAAACACAATGTTTAGCAAGAAATGTCAGTTAATTTAATGGAATACTTTTGGAATAAAGCGTATTTCCTTTACTAAGTAAAGAGAATTCTTCTAAGTAACCATATCTATATATGAATTATGGCTTTAAATAGGACCTTGTGTATGGCTCATAAATCATTAATATCCTTAGGGATGTTTGCTATTATGTTCTTTTCTCTTTTCTCCAAGAGCTACATCTTCCATGAGTCTCAATTTCCTTTATGAAGAAACACCTCACTGGAGGAAAGAAAAATTCAGGATGTGGAGAGACCATAATAATTGGAGGGTACTTTAGGTTCATTTATAAAGAATAGACACCTTTTACACATCTTGCCTCATTAAGAAGGAAACAGATATAACAAAGTCAATTCCCTAACCAGTAACAAAGCAGATTTATGAGCCTGTATATAGTTCCAAGGTAGACATTCAATATGTACTTGTTGAATTAAAAATTAAATATAAGAAAAGCTTGGTTATTGTTAGAGTGCAAAAGGAAATAAGTTATAACAAGTGAATAATTAAATAAGATTGGTGAATCTGATACGACTTGGTCTAATTCACTAATAGACCTGGATTCTTCATTTTTAGGATATGTAGCAATTCTACACAATGGTTTAGAAACCACTGTATTAAAACTGGAATGTCATTAGAGATGATAACTCACATTATAGGGAATGGAAGACCTGATCAATGTTTTTTCATGTAGACTACAAATTAGTAAATTCTCTGGATATCAGAACTTCCAAAAAGTGAAAATAGTGTCATCTAAGCTTATCCTTTTTATAGATGGTGAAAGTAACCCTTCCAAAAAGTTTGGAGTTTCACAAGCTGGTTTGAACATTAAAGCTTAGAAATGAGGTCCCTGGATTTTGGGGCAATATTGTTTCTGTGGAAAGATACAAAAACCTGCATTTGACTATGATTGTATTCACCTTAGTTTGCTTCATATGATGTCTGTGAAATTCAGCCATGTTGATATGTGTACCAGAGGTTTGTTCCTTTTAATTGCTGAGTAATATTCCATTGTGTGAATACACCATGTCTTGCCCATCCATTCTACCTCTGACAAGCACTGGAGTTTCATTAGTCCTGGGCTATTGTGACTATAGTTTCTACTAACACTCACATCCTACAGTCTTTGGGCAGGGGCATATGCTTTCATTTCCCCTGGAGGAGGGCATGGCAACCCACTCGGGTATTCTTGCCTGGAGAAATCCCATGGACAGAGGAGCCTGGTGGGCTACGGTCCATGGGGTCACAAAGAGTCAGACACAACTGAACAGCTAAGCAAAGCACAGCACATGTTTTCACTTCACCTGGGTAAATACCTAGAAGTGGAATTTCTGGGTTAATTGCCTGATTACTGTATCCTGAAATTTATAAGAATCTAACAGTTCCCTAAAGGCATCAGAACAGTGCCTATAAAAGTCCTCAAAGAAAGAGAGTAAAATGAGATTTATGTGTCCAGACAAAATGTAGATCAGGTATAAAGGCAGAAGATAAACTTTTTAAAACGTGCAATGAATATACATTCCCTGAGATTCTTGAAAATGTGAAGAGAGTATGTTTTAGTTTTTTATGGTAAAAGGCAAGGCTGTGATCATTAAATTCAGTTAATTTCAGGACTTGAGAAACAAACAGTAAATTTTTTAACTGCAGACTGAAATGTAAATGTCTCAATCCCTAACAGTACAAACAATAAAAATCACAACTGTTAGTAAGAGAAGGGAGAGTTAAGGACAGTCAGTGTAAGTCAGCTGATCTTTCATAGCCAAGCATTTAAAAGATATTAAATAGATAAAACAAGAAGTATATATATGAAGGAAATGGCAATCCACTCGAGTATTCTTGCCTGGAGAATTCCATGGACAGAGGAGCTTGGTGGGCTATAGTCCATGGGGTCATAAAGAGTCAGACACGACAGAGACTAACACACACACACATATATATATATATGTATTTGAAATATAAGAATAATCACTAATAAAATATATATATAATCAATATAAATTTAGGTAGTAGAGGGAAGAGAGAAGATAGCAAACATGCACATAGCTTAAATTGATTCTTGCTCATAATAAGGAATCAATATATGAGCCAAAAATATAGAGGATTCAGTATACTGCACAGAGTCAATCATTAGGGAAAAAGGAAATTAAAATATTTCATACATAATAAAAACAGAAGCATAACATAAAATACAATGATGGAACTAAGAACAAACATTTCTGTCAGGTCAACAAGGTCTGCCTTTCCCAATGAGAAGAAGACTCCTACTGAACCTCAAAGTCAAACATAACCACACACTTTCTGCAAGAGAGACACACTTAGAACAAAAGGCCAGTGTCCTGAGAGAACCACACTAAAGAATCAGACGCAGAGGGAAAGCTCAGTCCTTTCCCTCCAAGTGTGACAGAAGTGAGGAAAAGGGCCTGGCTACACAATATACACGTGACCTGGGCTGGACGAACTTTTAATTAATAAGCTGTGTTATTCAAATACATCCATCAAAGCTCGTGTTCTATTTGTTCTTTCCTCCTACTCCCCTAGCCATCTTTTTGGAAATTCAGACCTCCTTTTCCCTGATGATGGGCCAGTAGTGAGGACCAGCGAGGGGACACCTCGCTGTACCTTCCTACTCACCAGGGTTCTGAGCTGCTTCTAGATTCGAAAGACAAACCATGCTGGGGGTTAGCTGAGAAACACTGAAGACTAATGGTGATCTGCCACAAGGACCAGATGATTTCTCCTCTCCCGGGCGGCGGCAGCTCTCCCTCCGTCTTGAGCCCTCTGTGGATGAGCTACTTGTGCTCTTAAGAACAAGAAGGGCAAGGTGGGTCAGCGGGGAGCAGTGGTGGAACTCAGCCTCTTGTAGAAGGATAGGACTAAAGGAGAATTGCATTGATATGAACAAAATATGGAGTTTAATTTGTCTGATTGTATCTTTCATTAAACACATGATGCATTCCAGCAGAGAGTTCTGCCTCCAGGGCAGTGTCAGTAATATGGCTCTGCATTTATCTTACTATTACTATGGGGAGTATTTATGTTTTACAGCCTCTTGGTTGTTAGATCTTTTTTTTCCCCTCAGTTACACATATTAGAAAACTGATGACACATTCAGTGGTATTCAAGGACACTGAACGTGGCAAGGGGGGCTTTACTGAAAACTCATTTTAGATATTTGGATTATCTTTGAAATGCAGAGCATAAGGCAGTAAAATGCAAAATACTCCTTTCCTCTGAGCTCATTTGAATATTCTTTGACCAGAAAAAGAATCATGCAAGATTCAGTGTGGGATTTCTACCTCCCCAAGGTGAATTTTTTTTTTTTTTCCCTAAGGAGACTTATGGACTCTGAAAAGAGTGAAGCATCTGAAATAAAAATACCCTGTGGAAATGATGAAGAATGAGTGTTAAAACAAAAATGGTCTCAGTTTCTTCCTTCTTCAGTATAGAGACAGAATTCTGTAGGGTCTGGTGTCTGCATATTATGACTTACTACACAAAGACACAGCACAATCACACACAAATTAGAACTATTCTTTTCAGATGCCTGGTCTGTCTTATCTGCTATCACAGATGTATCTCTGAAATAAGTGATCCTTACTTTAAAAAACTTAAGAATTAGCATTTACTTGTGTGAATGGAAATGCTTAGATAATTTTTTGTGGAGTCCTTACAATTAACTCTCGTGAGCATCACCTTTCTTCAATCCCCTGTTCCATCAACACAATACACTTTTAATAGTTAACGTGGAATAGTGTGGGGAAAATTTAAGTGAAAATTCATCAATTCCTCCCAATTTTTTTGAAGGAGCTGTGACTCCTTCTTAGGACCAGAACTCAAGCAAATGTTGAGCTTTACTCTTTTGACTATGCAACATTTTGGTGGGGGTGACTCATGGCCAAGGATCTATTATTTCTGAATATGTCTCAGGGGAGAGTGTTAGTCCCACAGGCAGCCTGCCACTGGCTACCAGTCCCGATATGAGGCCAATCTTGTCCCCCTGAGGCCTACATCAATGCAAGATTCTTTCAGGCCTTAAATGAAGAGTGAATCAGTGTGCTTCTCTTAAAGTGTCCACCACAGGTTCCTGAATTGTGGGACACTTGCTTGACGGCATTCTGCCGTCCACCAGGGGTTCTAGAAAGCCCACAGATCTGAGGTAACCTCCACTTCTATACTTCTCTAGCCTCATGTCATCTCTTTTCCCGGTCCTACTCTTCATTTCAGCGCATTATCCATCTGTGGCTCTCTCTCTGATCCGTGGGAAGCTCAGCTCCTGATCTCAGTATGACTCTAGGCTGTTACCTCACCAAACGCTGCAAGTCCCAACCTCAGCACCCTCTCCACTTCCAGCAGAGATCCAGATACCAATCCTATGCCACACACAAACTTCCAGCACTCCTCTGTCTCAGAAGCAATACTCACAAAGGGCCTTGAATGGTCAGGAAGAAAGCATATAGCCTTAAAGATATGCACACCTGATGTACTATGCTCAGTGCTTATGTCATAAACAGAAGATAAGCCCCTCCTCTTCATGTCCACAAAACAGCAGCCTTTGGTGATGGATCAATGGAGAGTCATGAACTTAGGCACAAGGGAGAGAAAAAGTAAGAAAGAAGTCAATTAGAGGATGAAGAAGGAAAATAACAAGTAGAGGTCAGAGAGCCAGATGGATGATAAAAGGAGCTGTGGTGGTGATGATTAAAACTGAGATGGGGAAAAAATCGCCCTCTAATAAAAGTCAACTAGTAGAAACACAGGCTTCCCAGGTGACACTAGTGGTGAAGAACCTTCCTGCCAACGCAGGAGACCATAAGAGATATGGGTTCGATCCCTGGGTCGGGAAGATCCCCTGGAGGAGAGCATGGCAACTCACCATAGTATTATTGCCTGAAGAATCCCATGGACAGAGGAGCCTGGTGGGCTACAGTCCATAGGATCACAAAGAGTCAGACATGACTGAAGCAACTTAGCACACAGTGGAAACAAAAATAGGCAATGATCATCCAAAGAGAAAACAGACACACATTTATGACTGGATAGGGCTGATCATGGGAAAAGATTAGTGGATAGTCACAGTATTCTTCCACATAGTATATAAAATACCAGGTTGCAGGCTGGCTGATATTTAAAGGCTTAATAGATTTTCAGTCTTTCGAAGTGTGAAGCGAGCAGTGCCCCAGGATGCACTTGCATAAATAAATTAGGGAAACTATATGGTGTTCTTAGTGAGTGGTTCTCAGTAAAAAGATAGAAAGATGTCCTTGTCTCCAACCCAGTGCTCTTTGAAAAGGCAAAAGAGTTTTATGAGCAAATGTAAATGACTGATTCATGTGTATTTTTGGAGGAGTATCTTTGGCATTTTAAAAAGACCCTTGGTATTAAGAAGGCTAGATAGAATATGAAAAATAGTTAGCAAGTGACCATGCTGAAGCAGAACGCTACAGCATTTTCAGAGCTCATTTCTTAGAACAACCTCGTCTCTGTGCATTTCTATGAAGCTGCTGAAATCAAGCCCCTCTGGGATTCAATGGAAGGACTATTTTTACACGTGCAAATCGAACATGCTCTCTGAAATAAACTGGCTGGCTAGAAACTCCATTATCCTATAACTTCCAAAACCAAAGAACATCTTCACTTGCTTCTCACAGATTGCCAGTCATTGTGGGGATGAACAAATGCATTTGTTTTGCCTTGATATTCAAAATAGCTCAGACATATATTTATAGCCCTAGAAAGAAAACCATTTCCGAGCCATTTGTTGTCCAGGATTATGAAGTTACTCTACCCACTCAGGCAGCAGGATCAGTTTGGGGAACAGTTTTTCTATGTGCCTGTGTGTTAAGTCACTTCCAGTCGTGTTCAACTCTGTGACCCCATGGATTGGAGCTTACTAGTCTCTTCTATCCATAGGATTCTCCAGGCAAGAATACTGAAGTGTGTTGCCATGCCCTCCTCCAGGGGATCTTCCCAACCCAGGGATCAAACCCACATCTCTTAACGTCACCTGAATTGGCAGGCAGGTTCTTTACTGCTAGTGCCACCTGGGAAGCCCATTTTTCCTACATTCCTATGCAAAAATGTACCTTATTGACTTGACTCATCATTTGGGAATCATTCAGAATAGCAAATAATTCTAATAACTGCTAACATTTACTTCAGGCAGGTTTAAGCATTTTACATGAGTGTACCCATGTAATCCATTCATGTAGGGTGTTTCTACCTGGCATGATTAAGGTGAGTTCTTTAACTCTGACAACTACTTCAAATTGTGATAGTTACAGCTTCCTGCTCTGATCATCAGAAATGAGGCAACAGTGATAAACTAAACTTACCTGTCAAGTCAGGAGGTCAGAATACATCTAGCCTTGAGCCTTGAACCAAAGACTGAGTAATTTAGATGTTTGAGGCTAACAAGTGACTCTCATTGAGCTTGGTCTTCTTGGGAAGAGTGATATTTATTCTAAAGGCTGTAATATTGGTCTCAATGCATGGGTTCTATACAATATAATCTGCCTACTGGTGCTGCAGGATCAAGGGAATGATGAACCTTCTCCTTCCTTCCTTCCTCGTGATATTTATTTTACCTGATATAATTTCTTAGCTCTATATGGGTGACACACTCCACAGCTTAAAGAATATCTTCCCACATGGCAGAAATGATTGTCTTCATGAAAAGTTTGTCTTAAAAGAATTATCCTTCCAGATTGGTTTGAGGTCATCAAAGAGTTGTGTTTTTGTGGTTTTTTTTTTTGTATTTACATAACAAAGAATACTCTGCCAAATGTCTCCTGTCCTAGCACTTCTTAAAAATACATTTTGAATATTCTCCCCTTATGCCAGGGGGGAAGGGTGGGGGATAGTGAGGGGTAGTTTAGGATGGACCTGTACACACTGCTATGTTTAAAATGGATAGCAGCAAAGTCCTACTGTACATTACAGGGAACTCTGCTCAATATTATGTGGCAGCCTGGATGGGAGGGGAGTTTGGGGGAGAGTGGATCCATGTGTATGTATGGCTGAGTCTCTTTGCTGTCCATCTGAATCTATCACAACATTGTTCATGGCTATACTGCTACTGCTGCTGCTAAGTCACTTCAGTCGTGTCCGACTCTGTGCGACCCCATAGACGGCAGCCCACCAGGCTCCCCCGTCCCTGGGATTCTCCAGGCAAGAACACTGGGGTGGGTTGCCACTTCCTTCTCCAATGCAGTTCATGGCTATACTTCAATATAAAAGAAAATATTAAGAAAAATCTTTACTCTGAACTGCAGAGGAAAAGATAGAGTGTATCTGGCAGATATATAAGATTTAAAAAAAAATGGTTTGAATTAACTTTAAGTTGAATGGTGTGTCAGTTACTTCCTTCAAAAATCTCCCAATATCATCCACTCAGAGGTCAGATTTACAGGGAGAAAGACCCATTTGTAGCAGCTCTCCAGCGGCACTTCATCATTTACAACTTTCACCGTGGCCACCGAGAAGCCAATGGTAGAAGAGCGAGACCATGCTCTCACAGCCACACTCTGAGGAGGGCTAGCGGGCCGGGGCTATTGCTCCCCGAGCACCAGGGGCAGGGAGTGTCCACCCTTCTGGGGTTTCTAACAGCCCTCCTCACACCAGCACCAGGCAGTCAGATGGATGCAATGCACTTTTTAAGTTGCTGCAATATACGAGAACATAATTGGTTTGAAGATATTTTAAATTTATCCGAGGAAAAATTACTCAGGTTCATTTTTATTCTTGTTCAGATCAACGATAATTAAATGGTATAAAAATCACTTCAAGTTAATTTATTTTTCTAAGCCCTTTAAATGACCTTCAGGAACAAGCAGCTTTCTTCCTTTCAAGTAAATCATATAATGCTTTCGCTTTATGACAGATTGCAAGAAATGGGAATAAATTTTACTGGTGCAACATATTAGAAAATCACAACTAAAATAGGAGAGAAAAAAATGTTTCCTTCTCTCTTTCCAATACTCTAAGTCATAAAGTAAAGCAAGGAGAGTATAAATAAAATACAAGTTACCTAAAGCAGTGAATTAAACCTAGATGTCTTTCTACAGTGTTATAAAACATTGCCTTTTAGAAAAGTCATTTTTCATGGTTATCATTATAGGTGCTTAGAGTAGCAATTAATTGAAAAAATGTATAGTCTTCAGCTTAAGGAGACAAAACTTAACATAGATATAACTAACCATGATATACCTGGGATGAATCTAAAGTGGGAGATTCAAACAGAAACAAGTGTGCAGAGAATTATGATCTGATTTTTTTTTTAAGTAAAATTCCCTATCTAACCCTGATGCTCTGAATGTCTTTAACTCAGACTTGAGCAGAATTGTCCACTGAGATACTGAAAAAATATGAAAAGGAAACAACCCACCTGGTGAGAGATACATTAGAGTTTATTTATACCTTGGAATACTACTATGGGAGCTAAAAATGTGCCAGTAGTGTTAAATTTCAAAAATATAATGTCAAGTAAAAAAAATCAAGGAAACTTGCAAAAGAGATACATATAGAATTATATACGTGTGAGTGTATATATATATATATATATATACACCATATATAAATATACACAGATGTATAATACAGTAATGTGTGCTTAGTCGCTCAGTCATGTCTGACTCTGCAACCCTAAGGACTGTAGCCTGCCAGGCTCCATGGGGATACTCCAGGTAAGAATACTGGTGTGGGTTGCCATGCCCTTCCCCAGGGGATCTTCCCAACCCGGGGACTGAACCCTGGCCTCCCACATTGCAGGCCGGTTCTTTACTGTTTAAGCCATCAGAGAAGCCCAAAACAGCGATAGTATGTATTATTTATGAATGTAGTCATAAATAGAAAAAGCACTAAAACATGCATGGGGATGTCTCCCACCTTCTGGATAGTGATCCTTTGGGGAGGAAGAAAATAGATAAATGAATTAGAATTCAGGTACATTCATAAAATTTTATTTGAGAGAGAGATCAGATACAAATAGGACAAAATATTAAAATCTGTTAAATTTGAGAAACAGATAAATGGGTGGGTATTATTTTAATTTTTCTAGTTGGACATATTAAAAATAAATGGAAAAAAAAATTCCTCCACATATATTTTATCATGTTAGCTGAGTATATTGGCTTCTTATTATTAGAATCTTATTATTATTAGAGTAATGTCTCATGCATCCTTGCTTGTTGTTAGCACGTTAACCAATGAGTTACAACATTGCAAAGCACCCACTTTCTCTCATATCTCTCTTTCTAACCAAGGAAGAATATAATTCTAAGCTTTCTCATATCATTGTTCTTCAAAAGACTGCTATCAAACGTTGCTACCTTGGCTAAGGTCATTTGTGACATTATCAACCCATTTAAAAAATGGAAGGAGCAAATTCTTAATTAATATCAGATTTTCCCAGTGTCTTCATTTTTACCAGCATTTGAATTAGTAACTGACAGCACAAATGTCATGAATTATACCCACATGGCCTAAAATAAATTTTCAAATATGCTTTACATTCAAAGAGGAAGAAACTTAAACATCACAAAACTGATAAATGATACACATAATTATAGCAACTTATATAGAGAAAATCATAATTAAATCTGTCTTAAGCGAATGAGTTCTAAATGAGTCAGCCTTATATCGATGTAAATATTTATATTGGTGAGGTTACAGCTTACCCAACAGAATGATCAACTGTAACAAAAGCTGAACATTAAATTAGCGTATAGAAGTGGCAAAATGGTCATTAGTACACTAAGAAAAAAGTATATTTTGTGATAACGTCACATCCATGTGATACTAAAGGGTACAGTGTTAAAATTCACACATTTAAAATGGAAACATTAACTTTATTTGCCATTGTTTCACAAAATTTGGCAAACCCTGCGGAGGAAATTATTCTGGGAACAATATTAAATTGTGTTTTGCTTATCGTGGTAATTATAAGGGAAAAATCTTTGTTTCCAAGCAAATGGAACAGAAATGAGAGTCATCAGCTATGGAGGAAGATTCTGTGATGTTTAGGTTCAAACTTTCTGAGATAATCTATAGGAAAAATTAGAAGGGAAAAAATAAGGTGCATTATCATTGTACTTCTTGGTTCTGAGTAAAATGGCAGAAAATTTGATATGAGCCCATACACACCTGATTATATTACTTGAACCTACAGAATACACTGAATGCTTGAAAGCTACAAATTATCTGTCTGCCATTTAGTTGAACCATTTTCCAAAACATAAAGGAATGAAGAAAGTGTAAAAACAAGTGGAACAAACTATGTTTGAAAAGATTTAGCCTTGTGGAGGTGTTAAATAGTGAAGCTCAGGAAACTCAACCATGTGTTTTGTTCCTTATCAGCTCTGAATAAATAATGCAGCCTGTGTGCCAAATTAAGAGTCTATAATAAGTTGTTCAGATGGTGTTCTTAGTGAGAGACGGATTGGGCTGTGCTCTCCTGAAGGAAGTGGGTAGATGACACTGGCAGATAAGGAAAAAGCACATTAGTGGCAAGAACACGAAATTAAAAATGACAGAGTAAATATGAGATAGGAACGCAGGGATGAAAGGGTTTTAGAGAGACAAAGATGATTCTCTTAATTAAATGTGATTAAGCATCTGTTATTTCTTTAAAAAGAAAATCAGAGTGGTATCAGGACAGATTTTTCTGACTTTTATGATTAAGCAGCAAGATTCCACAATCACCCTTCATCTTTTTTAAACTTTTATTTTCGGTAAGTAAATTCTAAAGTAAGTCTCAGATATGAGTAATCTCAGCCCACAAGCTATAAGAAATTAAGAGAACTTTGGAATGAAGGTTGTAAAGTCAGTCACTGAGCCTTTTCCAAGTAAAAAGAGCATGTCGTTTTTTTAAATGCTGGTAGATTCCCTTCCTACATTTTTTTTTAAACATCATGCATAACTCTCACCGAGACAGGGACTTTGCAGACTAAATTATTCTAAATAGCCATTTATTAATGCCAAAAACACAGAATAAGATTTCAACTTGCAGAGGACCCTTACACATTTTTTAAAAAATTAAAGCAACTGTAAAAATTACATGATTATTTTTATAGTAGCAACGATATTTGAATACCACTAATGGTGTTATTCATTAGATTCTTCTTCAGGGGTGGCTTTAAACTGATCACTCGAGTTTCCTGTATCACTGTCACTATTGAATTACTAATTCAAAGAGTGACTATTGAAAAATTGATGTATAGAAGATAATATGATAGATGTGGCAGTGGGATGAGAAAAAAAAATTATAGCTTAGCCCTTATTTTTAAGAAGTTTAACATCTAAGTAAGATGTAGTCAGGAATGTATGATCAGAGAAGACTATGGAAAATGTATAGAGCTTGAACTGCACTTTAGAGGATTCTTCACAATTTAAGAGTCATGACTGTAAAAAAAGTGTCCAGGTAATACGAATCAGCTATTTCAGCTGAGCAAAACAATACTTCCTGCCCAGCTACATAAGAAGAGGAAACTTAGTACTAAAAATGAATTTATAGCTAAGAGATATGTACGAATTAATTAAACCAAGATGCTTGGTTTAAGAATATGCAGAAAGTTCTAAAATAAATTAGCAATTCACAATCTGAGAATTTCTGACCCCAAGAGGAATCACCGAAAAATTGCAAGCAACCTATGAATGGAATTTGAGTCCAGGCGATAGGTTTAATAAATAATATCACCGGCAAATATTAACCACTGTCTTTCAAAAGCTGTTGTGAGTGATAAAGAATATATCTTCTTAATAGCACTAGTGAATTGAAAGAATAACTACTGAAATGTCACATCACTTCATTGTTTTACTCGGATTAAAGAAATTATGTATATGTATGCATTACACTCCCTTTCCATTTTTGTCGATGATTTTAGTTAATATATTATGACTATATTTTTATGTGAACAAATATACAAGTTATAAATTGGTATAGGTATTTTATTCTGTTCTATAATTAATTTAAGCACTCCTCTACTGTGTAAGATTTGTTGTTCTATATTAAAAATGATGCTATTAACAAATGTTTTTGCTATAGTTAAATATTATATACATCCTTAATTTTTTTAGGCTAAATCTCTACATATGAAGTCACTAAGTCAGAAAGTATACACTTTTAAGGATTTCAATATAATATATTCAATATATGTACAGGACTTCCCTGGTGGCTCAGCTGGTTAGGAATTGGCCTGCAATGCGGGAGACCTGGGTTTGATACCTGGGTTGGGAAGATCCCCTGGAGAAGGGAAAGGCTACCCACTCTAGTATTCTGGCCTGGAGAATTCCATGGACTGTATAGTCCATGGGGTCGCAAAGAGTAGGACATGACTGAGACACTTTCACTTCACTATGTGTATATATTGAAAACATATATATATATATGCATATAGCATATTTCAATGTGCTAAGTTGTCTTCTTAAAGATTCTATCATTATGTGCTCTTTCTAGTAGGTTATAAGATCACTAATTTTCTTGCTTATACATAACAATATTATATATTACAGAGGATAGTCATAGTCAAATAGGTTAGAAATTTCCAAGATGCAGCTATATGGCATATGGAGTACACATGGAATGAAAACATGTAAGTGTCTTGTGCAAGCTTCTCAGGTCAGCAGACAGATCTGTGACAGCCACCAAGAGCTGCGTAGTGTTTCCTATCATCAACCACTCACACGCTTTCCTAAGAGATATTCAGCCTGTCAAAGGCTCTTTTCTGTAACTTCAGGGAATTACAACCCAAGATAAGCTGAAAAAGGAATTAAGACAGTAAGAAATATCCTGATTTCCCAGTATGCAGAAACATGTGAGAAAGACTTTCCCTTGAAGAGGATCTTGTTTCTTCGACAAAGTAGGGAATGAGAACAATGAATATGTGATCTCTGTGAATGAGATGGGGTTTCCCCAATAGCTCAGCTGGTAAAGAATCCACCTGCAATGCAGGAGACATGGGTTCGAGCCCTGGGTCGGGAAGATCCCTTGGAGGAGGGCTTGGCAACCGACTCCAGTATTCTTGCCTGGGAAGTCCCATGGACAGAAGAGCCTGGTGGGCTACAGTCTGTGGTAGCATCCATCCAATTCAACCAGAAAAAGAAGAAAGTAATAGGAATCCAATTTTTATCAGTTTGGGCAACTTAGAAAATGTGGCTTCTATACACACATTCACTGTTTTTTGTGCATGGCAGGAAAAGAAACTGATTTGTTGGATCTGATTACAGTGATTAAAGAAATCAAAAAGCTTTACCTCTATGTGAGTTCTCTAAGTGATACCTATTCCACTTGGGGAGGACTGGAAACTATTCTTTGAAAAAAGAAATGTAAGGTTCAGGAGCCTGTAGGAGTAGTTTCTATCAATTATACTTTGAGATCTCTGACTACCCACACATTTCAATAGCATTCACTTATGCCTTCAAAACAAAAATAAGAAATCTTTCTTCTGAGAAAGAGAAAAAGATGATGTAAACAGTCAGGGGAGACATTGAGATTTCAAAAACTTGAAGTCCTTCAGAATACTTAGATTCTATTTAGTTCTATTCCTACGTCCTCATCCCTGATTTGGTATTGATTCTGTTTTCCCTCAAATATCCTGTCATCTATGCTGACGCTGCCTTGTTTATTAGAGCTCTAGTTTACCCTACAAATTCACAAAGTTTGATCAGTATCCGTTGTTTTGGGTTTTTTTTTTTGGACACCAGAGAGAGGAAGATAAAAATTCCAGGCAAGGATCCAAAGTCACACTATTCAGATAAACCTCCAAAGACACTGACCCTGGGAAAGTATTTGCCATTTTAAACCATTATTGAAATCTGTCAAGGGTATGAGCAAGTCAGGAAAGCAAGGGGGTTGGAACTAAGGCTCAAGGAAGAAGACGTGAACTAGTTAAAACTCAGCAAGTGTTATCTGGGCTTGAAAGTACCAGAGCAGCTAAGGGGATTTATGGGAATTCACAACAGAGTGAGATGTCGGAAAGAAAATATCAATAAAACTCCTTAAAATGAAATAATCTAGACTGATAACAGAAGTTGCTGCCCTAAAATACCCCTTACCAATAAATATGACATGAAATACAAACACTCGTTGTTTAGAAGATTTCCCATCAGAATGAAGTTGATGCCAAACCTATGCAGTATAGAGAGGTTGACAGCTGAACTCTGTTGGGAAACTAGGAGGAAAACCACATGGTTGTTTTTCTGCAAAATTTACAGAAAATCTCCAAAGACAGTACAGAGAATTCCCCATGTCGCTTACCAAGCTGACATCTTATATTCTCAGAGTATATTTTTCAATTCTAAGAAACCAACATTGATTAACCAAACTTGAAAATTTATTCAGAGTTTGCTAATTTTCCCCTAAAATCCTCTCTCTTTTTTGGGGTCCCATCAGGAATACCATATTGCACTTGGTCATCACGCCTCCTTAGACTTCTCCTGGCTGTGACAGTTTCTCAGAATTTCCTTGTCCTTGATGACCTTGACAGTTTTAAGGAGCACTGTTCAGGTTTTTCTTTTTTTCTGAATGTCCCTAATTTAGGTTTGAAGTTTTTCTACTGGTTAGACCAAGGTCAGGGTTTTTGGTGAACAATACCCACAGAAGTCAAGTAGCATTCTCAGAACACTCACTTACTTTTTTTAAAAGATAAAATTAATAGATTGCCCTAAGGCTTTTGAAAACATTTTCCCTACGACTCCACCTCCTAATTAACTGAAAACCTAAATAATAATAAAATGGCATCAGCAAGGCTGCCATGACCTTTTCCATCAAGTACTAGAACCTTGAAGTTGTGACTTTCTCCTTAGCCATGATATTCTCTTTTGGAAGGGCAAATATATTGATACCATCCAGTGTATAGGTCATAATGCAGCTATGGGAGCACAGCTGAAAGAAATAAAGTTTATAATGACTGGATGATACAGCAGACACCACTCTGGCTGACCTCCTAGCATCCACTGCCAATCCTCTTTGCCCACCTCCTACCTTAAGGTCAAAAGGGCCAGCTGCTCACCTTCTCAGCCTCTCTTATATTTGACCCAGAGCTGGCCTATGAGGTGAGAGCTAGTCTCTTGGGGTGTTTGGTGGGGGTGCGGGGCTGTGGGGGGATACTTCTTTGATAAGGGGAGAGAGACATGGCAGGAAATCTTTCTCACCTGTTCTGATGTGGATGTGTGAAGATGAAATGCTAGGGGGTGTTTCAGCCGTGAGGCAGCAAGTCAAAGGATCAAAAGCCAAATGCTGAGAATGGAAGAACAGAGGACAAACACAGCCTGACTTCCAGAAAACACTACTGAGCCACAGAACCAACGCAGGGACTGCTAGAGGAACTAGTAAAAGCCTCATTGTTTGTCGGATTTGCAGCTCAAAGCATCCTTACTGATATATACAGCAATATTTGACATTCCTCATGATAACTCAGAGGGGATAAGTTGGCAACCCAGAGACATGTTGTATTCTTTACACAGTGTTAAAAATGCAGTTACTCTCTCTTTAAAAATCAATTGATTTCACAGGGGAAAAAAGCCTCACTTCTGCTGAAAAAGTCAGCAGACCACGAGTCTACCTGCCAACAGTCAGCTGGAAATGGGCAGCGGCCACTTTCAGTTGAGACCTGTGTTCTGTTCACCACAGTCCCCACCCTGGTCAGCTTCATGCATTTATATTATCTCTCTGAATCTTGTAGCATCAGTGAAAAACCCTTCACAGCTGGGTCTCCTTTAGAACAAGACTTCTGGATGCCCTTTTTGATTTTTTTTTTTTCAGTTTTGCCTAAGAGGAGTGACTCTTAAGCTTGGAAGAATATGTCTAATGAAAATCATAGAAATAGGGCTCTGACAAACTTTGCAACCTCTTTGTAACACCATACCTCCTTTTCTTCTCTCCCTTTCCTTCTCACCCACTGGCCTCCCACAGTGCTACTAAGGAAAAATGAGTTAAGATTAGCTTTTCAACTAACACATCCCAGATGCTTTATTTTGCCTGGAAGTTCCTATAGTGAGTCAGGAAAAAAGTTAAACCTCTCATACATCCGTTTACCCTCCATAGAAACGCACCTAACTCACCCTTTGGATAAAGCCTAGCAAGGTTTTATCAGTGCCACATTCTGAGTTTGTAGTTTATGGCTCCTAACTAAAGAAATGCAATGCATGCCCCATGAACCACTCTCCTATGCTGAATGCATACATATGACCCATGGATTACTGCTTGTCGCAACTACAGAAAGAATGGCAGAGGGGAAATCCCTTTCCAGAAAAATGTACTCAGCCATCAGTGGCATTTGCATGATTGGAAAGGTAAATATGTTTGCTTAGATAAGGCAACTCGATAGGAGTAAAACAAAGTCTGTTATTACTTCCATAGAAGGTAAGCATGAGACTTCACTGGAGGGAAACATTTGAGATTTGCCTCAAGACTTCAGAACCACCACCTTCAAGGTCACCCCCTGCCCCAAGCAGTAGTCTCACTACAGCAAATTTAGGAATAGTAACGCCCCTCTGTGCATCACCTATGGAAGTCACAAGCACAATGCCATAGGAAATGTCGATAAGTGAGGCAGGCTGGAGATCAGTGCATCGGCAAGCCTTGTGTGGATGGTGGAATCGGAGGTGTGTGACCCAAGCCTTGTTCAAAGGGGCACTGCTGGTCAGCTGTATGCAGCCTCATTCCTAGCAGGACTGGGAGCCTGCTTGTAGTTTAAAACAACTGTAACACGTTTCCAGGCTCACCTGATTTTCTGATGACAAATATTTATAACTTTAACCATCTAACCTGATGTGCAGTGCATTATAGGAAACAGAGATGGAAAAGGCAGGACTTTGATACAAAATTATCTCTTGAGTGTACAACAGCACCCATGAAACAGGTTTCTTAATTATTTTGGTTTAAATGTCAGTAATACAATGTTTTCAAAAGTGTGTTAGTCGTTCAATCATGTCTGGCTCTTTGTGACCCCACGGACTATAGCCCACCAGGCTCCTCTCTTCATTGAATTCTCCAGGAAGGAATACTAGAGAGGGTTGCCATTCCCTTCTCCAGGGGATCTTCCCAACCCAGGGATTGAACCCAGATCTCCTGCATTGCAGGCAGATTCTTTACCATCTGAGCCACCAGGGGAATCCCTTATTACGTTTTATTTAATTTTATTCTGCTTTTAATGACTAATAATTCAAAAAGAATCAATTCCTACTTTTAGTGCAAATATTTTTTGTAAGGATTCCATATTTTCAATACAGTGTTTGGAAATTACAACATAGGACAGGTTGCCTGAAGGAGATTATATGTTTCCATATGAATAATGTTATAATGAGGAGGAGGATATGCCACCCAATGAATCTTAGTAATACCAAAACATTTATAGTGATAAAGATAGCAAAATACTACTATATGCTTTTTTATGGTAAAATTATACTTCCAGTCACTTACATTGGGCATAAAAGTAATATATATATTATATATATATATACACATATATAATATATATATACATATATATGGCAATCATCAAAAGAGCTTCAATATATCTTAATCTATATATATTTATCTAAACAAATAAACCATATTGTAAAACTGACTTAATATAAAATATCTATAATAATTAATTAATAATTCAATGTTTTTATTTAACTTCTTAGCATTTAGAAGAGATTTGGGAGGGATGGAATTCGAATAACTTTTAAATCATCTCAAGCAATATCTCTCACAAAGGTATGAACTTATAAATTGTTTTTCCTTTATAAATTTTCCATTTAGTTAGTGGAAATATTTTCCATTATTTTTCACCTCATTGCTTTCTTAAAGGACTGCATGGGTGTGGCGTTACTATATATTTTCCTTATTGCTATATTTCTTGTTATTAATGATGATGGTGACCATGATGATGATGCAAATAATTTTCATTCTGTCCTTGGTTTGGGTTTTCAGAAGACTTTCAGAAAAAAAACCTTTAAAAATCTACAGGTAATCCCAACTTTTAAAAAAAAACATGCAAAACTATTTAGTAGAAATGTATTTTTATAAGCTGAGGCTGTAAGAACATTGCTTATTACAGACTGATTCAGGGGGAAGGCAAGATGTATTTCTGCTCATGCTCAGTCACTAAGTCATGTCCAACTCTCTGCAATCCAATGGTCTGTAGCCCACCAGGCTTCTCTGTCCATGGGATTTCCCAGGCAAGAATACTGGAGTGGGTTGCCATTTCCTTCTCCAGGGGATCTTCCTAACCCAGGGATCAGACCTGCATCTGCTGCAATGGCAGGCAGATTCTTTACCCTCTGAGCCACCTGGGAAGCCACTAGATGTATTTAGTTGAATGCAAAAATATGAAAACAGGAGCAGTTAATAATAGTTTCACTATTATATCAACTTCAGCATCTAATTTGTTCCTGTGTTTCTGTGACACATTTCAGCTGCATAGTATTATGAAAATACAATCTGTAGGGATATAAACACCAATAGTTAAAGTTATAGATTATAATTTCAGGATTTTTTAAATTGTAGTTACCCAAAATAAAGAAGGCTGAGCACTGAAGAACTGATGATTTCAAATTGTAGTGTTGGAGAAGACTCTTGAGAATCCCTTGGACTGCAAGGAGGTCAAATCCTAATGGAAATCAATCCTGAATATTCATTAGAAGAACTGATGCTAAAGTTGAAGCTCCAATACTTTGGCCACCTAACGTGAAGAGCTGAACTCACTGGAAAAGGCCCTGGTGCTGGAAAAGATTGAAGGCAAAAGAAGAAGGGAGCTGCAGACGATGAGCTGGTTAGATAGCAGCACCAACTCAACGGCCATGAATTTGAGCAAACTCTGGGAGATACTGAAGGACAGGGAAGCCTGGCGTGGTGCAGTCCATGGGATTGCAGAGTCAGACCTGACTTAGTGACTGAATAACAACAAAAAGCTTGAAGGAAGACTAATAAGAATCTGTTAAAAATAATTTAAAATAGATAATAAATCAAATTTAAGTTATAATAAGCACTTATATGGGATTTCCTAGTAGCTTAGCTGGTAAAGAATCCACCTGCAATGCAGGAGACCTGGGTTTGATCCCTGGGTTGGGAAGATCCCCTGGAGGAGGGCATGGCAACTCACCCCAGTATTCTTGCCTGGAGAATCCCATGGACAGAAGAGCCTGGCGGGCTACAGTCCATGAGGTCACAAAGAGTCGGACACGACTGAACAACTAAATACAACACAACCATTTATATAAATTAACTGACACATTGCAAATACTACTACACACGTGTACTCCTATATTCAATAAGGTATTATGACCACATGAGAGTTTGTGTACTGTAAACATCAACCAAGCAAAGGCTGGTGTTTTGCCCATTTCATGCATACTATGGCAGTGTATTTTCTTTGTTATTACACAGAAATTGCAGAGCTGGAAAATGCCTTTATTTATTAATTATATCTAACACCTAGCACAGAGCTAGACCATAATAGGCATTCTTGTTGAATGAAATGAAGAAAGTTATTAAAGCTTTGATGAGACCTCTCAGAGCATTTCATAAATGTGATAATCCACACCAATTACTAAGTCATTGTAAAATTGTAAAAAATACCAAGAACCAATGTAAAATTAATAAAACATTATGTGGAGTTAAAATGCATAATGCATACATGTTTGCATAAATTTTGTTGTCTGTTAAAACCTTGCAAAAAGGGACACAAGTGGTGAAAATGGCCATTAACTCAGCTGCACCAAGAGATTAAGTGGCAATGCATGAAGGAGCAGATGAAAGAATTGTCTTTCACTTACATTGTGGGTTTAATAGGATTTTTGTGCTCTAACCTGAATCATTAATATAAAAATATGCATTCAATAAATGTTTTATGATGGTTCTGTTGATTAGTAACACTGTTTATGTGTGAAAATGTGATGAGAATCAAAGAAGGGATTTACACATACATTTTTGCAACGAAGCCTATTTGTAACTTGAGAAATTTCCTTACCAACCTGAGTGTTATAGCTACTTTAAAATATTACTCCACAGAACTAAATTATTTCACATTTGTTTAAAGTTTTTGAGTTTTACTATTAATAATTTTGATTATGGCAATGAGTTAAAAAGCTAATGAACACTAGTTAATGCTCATGGATCTAAAACCATGTTAAATGCCAGAAATTTTATCAACACATTAAATGTTGTCTCATTTAGACCTACAAATTGCCTCGTTATTACTGTCATTTCACAAATTAGGAAATGGAGGTTCGGGGAAATGAAGCCATTTTTCAAGGTGGCAATGCCGTTCAGTGGGTAAGCCATGATTTAGACCCAGAAGTGATTGTTCCAAGACACTGCCATTTCACTTTGCAACTTCCCCACAAAGGCAAACAAAGATCATGAAATGAGAACGTTGTGACACTTTGATATAATGACTATTTTCTAGGTAATGTCTCTGGAGAGTCTTAAAATATGACTTGGAACTGAGACACTGAGGGGGCCTCCCTGCTCTTCAATCCCCCAAACAGGACATGATAGCCTCTATCTGTTCTCTATATCCTCCGAATTTACCTTTAATATGTTATTCTTTGTTCTCCATTAGACTGTGAGTAATTTAAAGGTAGAAATATGGTGCCATTTACCTTTATAATGCAAATGCTGAGCCCAAGGCTATCAACATGCAATGCTATGCTTGCTTGGTGCTTAATAACTGAAATGAATGAATGAATGAAAAGTCAGAAATCATTTACCTTAATTCTAGATCAGTCCGTGCTTAAACAAACAGGATAAAAATCAGAAAACCTACATCACTTATTATTTAGTCTTTTAAAAGACTCCAAATTTTGCTGCTATTTCTTCCCTGTAGATCACTGATTACCTTTGTCTAAGTATTTCATGAAAACTAGTATAATAAGTACATTGGGAAAAAAAAAAAATCTCAGAAACAAAGGTAAGTTATTATGGTTCTTATTTCAAGCAAATAGGTTTCTTAAGTTTTTAATTTATTAAAATATGGATGGCTTATTCCTTCTGGATAAAAAAGCAACAATAACTAAAACAATTCAGTTATTCTCAGGATCACACAAACGTGTTTTCCTTTCTTTTTCGGCAATTTAAAACCATCACCATGTAATGTATTTAAGTGAAAGGTAATTTTTCTAGTAACGTAAGAAGGTATTCCTTCTGCTTCCCCGGTGGTTCAGACAGTAAAGAATCTGCCTGCAATGCGGGAGACCTGGGTTCGATCCCTGGGTCAGGAAGATCCCCTGGAGAAGGAAATGGTAAGCTACTCCAGCACTCTTTTTTTTTTCCATTTATTTATATTAGTTGGAGGCTAACTACTTTACAATATTGTAGTGGTTTTTGCCATACATTGATATGAATCAGCCATGGATTTACATGTGTTCCCCATCCTGAACCCCAGTACTCTTGCCTGGAGAATCCCCATGGACAAAGGAGTCTTGTGGACTACAGTCCATGAGGTCACAAAGAGTCAGACATGACTAAGCAACTAACACAAAATTAAAACATTTTTGCCAAAACATTACTAATCAGTTTCTCACCATGGGCAAGTCCAATAAAAGTCATGAAAATAAAAACACTTTTGAACAACAGAGCTATAAAAATACAGTGCTATTTTAGATGGCTAGTTTTCTGAACTCTTCTTCCCTTACACTATTCATCTCCACCTACAGAATTTTACTAATGGCTCTTTTTAGATTTTGTTAATTGCAAGCCTCAATAGAAAGTGACCCTTTTCATTCCAGATTTTGTGCTAAGAAAGTGCTATTTAAAGATGCTCAACCTAAACTTTTCACATTGTATCCCCCAGGAATGTGGGAACATAAAGATACACAGAATACAACATCCATCGACATATTTTTCACTTCTTGGTCTTTGAAAAATGTTAAGAACATACTCAAGTACAAATAATTTAATTAAATTGGAATATTTAATTAAAATCAAATTTCTTAGGTACTCATTTTTATTCTAATCACTTATGAAATGCAATACCAATCATTTTTATGATAGTAAATGTACGCTTTGGTTGATCTGTTTCAAGTACAAATGTGTGAGAATTTCCCAGGGAAATTGTAAACCAACAGTATCTTTCAATATTGTAATGTTAAGAATCATTTTCTAAAGAGCAACATGATGTGAGTGGGGGAAAGCACTGATCTCAAAAGAAGTCAGCACATTTGGGTGCTATTCTTGGGTCTCTTATAAACTAGTTATATACCCTTGAATAAGTCATTTAAGTACTCCTGACCTTGGCTTATTGACCTATGAAATGATGGTATGAGGCCTGATAAGTTCTAAGATACCTTTCCAATGTAAAATTCAATTTAAAAAAACCATCAAGATTCAGAAAATATTTACATTTATATAAAAAACTGGATGTTAACTAAACTTATCGGGGTAATTATTTTATAATATATGTAAGTCAAATCATTATTGTGTATATTTTTTCTTTTTTTAATTTATTTATTTTTAATTGAAGGATAATTGCTTTACAATATTGTGTTGGCTTCTGCCATATATCAGAATCATTATACTGTATACTTTAGATTTATACAGTGCTATATGTCAATTCTATCTCAATAAAGCTATGAAAAAAGATTCAGAAAATAATAAATACATGTACCATAAAGGAATTATCCTTATGAATATAACTTCTCATTCTGTACAGGTAAAGAACTGTTTTAAAAGAGTTCTGTTTAGTAAGACTTACGCTTTAAAGTTATAAAAACTAATATTTGTAAAGACCATTGAAATTAAAGTCTTTTATTATTTATCTAAAATATAAAGCCATTTATCCACTTAATAAACAGCAATTTAGTCAATGAGCTTGTGATAATTAAGACAGCTCTACTCAATGCTGGTACATGGCTCAACTCAGTGATTTTAACATAACTTCTCTTAACATTGGACAACATTTTCAGAATTTTCTTTGCATTACCGTAGTACTTAGGCTGACATGGAAAACTATCTCTCCTATCTCATGTATGCATCAATCTAAATCAATTTAAGCATATCCCCACTTGTACACATTTTAAAAATATGTAAATTAATAGTAGTATATACATACAAAAGAATGAAGTTGGACCTCTACCTCATAGCATATACAAAAATTAACTAAAAATGGTCCACGTACCTAAGTATGAGAGTTGACACCTTAAAATCTTAGACAAAAACGCAGGATCAAAACTTCCATAACTCCGCTGCTGCTGCTGCTAAGTCGCTTCAGTCATGTCTGGCTCTCTGCGACCCAATGGACAGCAGCCCACCAGGCTCCCCTGTCCACGGGATTCTCTAGGCAAGAGTACTGGAGTGGGTTGCCATTTCCTTCTCCTCCATAACTCTAGGTTAGGCAACAATTTCTTAGACATCATACTAAAAGCATAAGTAACAAAGGAGAAAATAGATAAATTGGAATTCATTAATCTTAAAAACTTCTATGCTTCAAAGGATACCATCAAGAAAGTGAAAAGATAACCAACAGAATTGGAGATATATTTTCAAATTATGTATCTAATTAAGATTTTTTTATCCAGAATATATGAAGAACTACTCACAACTTAACAATAAAAAGAAAAATTATGCAATTAAGAATGGGCAAATGATTTGATTAGACATTGCTCCAGGGAACATATACAGATGAGCAACTGGCACAAGGAATGATGCTCAAAATCTCAATCACTGGAGAAATCCAAAACAAAACTACAATGAAATATCACTTCACACACACACACACACACACACACACACACACACACACCCCAGCATGACTATAAGCAAAAGGACAACAAGTACTGAGCCCTGAGAAATTGGAGACCTGACACATTACAAATACAAATCTAACACTGTGGCAGCCACTTAATGGGAAAAAGTTTGGCAATTCCTCCAAACAGTTAACATAGAATTACCTCATAACAAAGCAGTTCTACTCTTTGATATAACCAAAAGAAACGAAAACATGCATCCACATGAAAACTTGTCCTCTAATGTTTACAGCAGCAGTGTTTAGGTAGTCAAAAAATGCAAACAACCCACCTGTCCATCACCTGGTAAACTGTATGAACAAAATGTAGCATATTTACACAGTGGAATATATTTTGACAATCAGTTCAGTTCAGTCGCTCAGTACTGCCCGACTCTTTGTGACCCCATGGACTGCAGCATGCCAGGCCTCCCTGTCCATCACCAGCTCCCGAATTTACTCAAACTCATGTTCATCGAGTCAGTGATGCCATCCAAACATCTCATCTTCTGTCGTCCCCTTCTCCCGCCCTCAATCTTTCCCAGCATCAGGGTCTTTTCCAATGAGTCAGTTCTTCGCATCAGGTGGCCAAAGTATTGGAGTTTCAGCTTCAGCATCAGTCCTTCCAATGAGCACCCAGGACTGATCTCCTTTAGGATGGACTGGTTGGATCTCCTTGCAGTCCAAGGGACTCTCAAGAGTCTTCTCCAACACGACAGTTCAAAAGCATCAATTCTTTGGCACTCAGCTTTCCTTATAGTCCAACTCTCACATTCATACATGACTAGAAGGACCTTTGCTGGCAAAGTAATGTCTCTGCTTTTTAATATGATGTCTAGGTTGGTCATAACTTTTCTTCCAAGGAGCAAGCGCCTTTTAATTTCACAGCTGCAGTTACCATCTGCAGTGGTTTTGGAGCCCCCCAAAATGAAGTTTCTCACTGTTTCCACTGTTTCCCCATCTATTTGCCATGAAGTGATGGAACCAGATGCCATGATCTTGGTTTTTTGAATGTTGAGTTTTAAGCCTACTAATTTCACTCTCCTCTTTCACTTTCATCAAGAGGCGCTTTAGTTCTTTGCTTTCTTTCATAAGGGTGGTATCATCTGCATACCTGAGTTTATTGATATTTCTCCTGGCAATCTTGATTCCAGCTTGTGCTTCATCCAGTCCAGGATTTCTCATGATGTACTCTGCATATAAGTTAAATAAGCAGGGTGACAATATACAGCCTTGACGTATTCCTTTCCCAATCTGAAACCAGCCTGTTGTTCTATGTCCAGTTCTAACTGTTGCTTCCTGACCTGCATACAGATTTCTCAGGAGGCAGGTCAGGTGGTCTGGTATTCCCATCTCTTTCAGAATTTTCCACAGTTTACTGTGATCCACACAGTCAAAGGCTTTGGCGTAGTCAATAAAGCAGAAATAGATGTTTTTCTGGAACTATCTTGCTTTTTCAATGATCCAACGGATGTTGGAAATTTGATCTCTGGTTCCTCTGCCTTTTCTAAAATCAGCTTGAACATCTGGAAGTCCACAGTTCACATACTTTTAAAGCCTGGCTTGGAAAATTTTGAGCATTACTTTGCTAGCGTGTGAGACGAATGCAATTTTGCAGTGGTTTGAACATTCTTTGGCATTGACTTTCTTTGGGATTGGAATGAAAACTGACCTTTTCCAGTCTTGTGGCCATGCTGGCATATTGAGTGCAGCACTTTCACAGCATCATCTTTTAGGATTTGAAATAGCTCAACTGGAATTCCATCACCTCCACCAGCTTTGTTCATAGTGATGATTCCTAAGGCCCACTTCACTTTGCATTCCAGGATGTCTGGCTCTAGGTGAGTGATCACACCATCATGATTATCTGGCCCTTGAAGATCTTTTTTGTATAGTTCTTCTGTGTATTCTTGCCACCTCTTCTTAGTATCTCCTGCTTCTGTTAGGTCCATACCATTTCTGTCCTTTATTGTGCCCATCTTTGCATGAAATTGCCCTCAGTATATCTAATTTTCTTGAATATTAGGAAATTCAAAATAAGGTAGAACTAAATACTAGACAGGGCTTCCCAGGTGGCACCAGTGGTAAAGAACCCACCTGCCAATGCGGGAGACCAAAGAGACTCGGGCTCCATCCCTGGTTCAGGAAGATCCCCTGGAGGAGGGCACGGCAACCCACCCCAGTATTTTTGCTGGAGAATCTCATGGACAGGGGAGCCTGGTGGGCTACAGTCCATGGGGTCACAAAGAGTCAGACACGACGCAAAAGACTTAGCACATACACATGCGCATACTAGGCAACAATAACCCAGAATATAGAAGATCAGTGCTAAAGTAATCCAAAGCCATCATATTGTTCAAGAAACAGTTAAAGATACTGATTATCTTTACATCTTGTTTAATTTAAATATATATGGATATATATTTAAATTTTAAGAAATGCTGTCAACAAAATATGAATAGAATGTATAATTTTTAAACTCAGAGGAAGAAAATACAATAGAGACATACATTCATCCAGAATTGGAAATAAAAAAGGTTAAGAACAGGCAGATATTAATAAGTAATATGCTAGAAAACATGAAATAAGTTAGAATAAGTGTGTTAAGTGTAAGTCACTCAGTCGTGTCCAACTCTTTGTGATCCCACGTACTGTTGCCCCCCAGGCTCCTCTGTCCATAGAATCTCCAGGCTAGAATACTGGAATGGGCAGCCATTCCCTTCTCTAGGAGATCTTCCTTACCCAGGCATCGAACCCAGGTCTCCTGCATTGCAGGCAGATAGATTCCTTAGCATCTGAGTCACCAGGGAAGCCAAAGTTAGAATAAATTAGTACAAATATTTTAGCAGTTGCAGTAAGTGCTTTAAATTTATCTATTAAAAAGCAGAAAATATTAGCATGGATTTTATAATTTAGCAATATATGCTTAAAAGAGATACAATAAATTCAAATAAAAGTCATAAATATATTGAAAATAAAATAATACAATAATGAGTACTAACCAGAGTTGTATTAATATTAAAACTAGATAAAATCCAATTTTAAAATTAATTACAAAAGTAAGAAGTAACACCATGAAATTCCACAGTGATATAAGAAACACTGAACAGAGTGTCAGAAATACAACAAACATGTACTTGTTCACACAAAAAACCTTGGCCTCAATATAGAAAGCAAAAATAACAGAATTGGAAAAACTAAATCCACAATTAGAATAAGGTGCTTTAGTATACCTTTCTCCAAAACTAAGAGATGAACTAGATCAAACAAACAAAACCTAGGATATAGAAAATTTGGATAATCTCAATATTTAGCCTCCATTTAACAAACTACTCAATTCTGCCCTTGTAGTGCTAAAGTTATCACAGCTATTACATAATAAATAGTATGCCTGCATTCCAATAAAATTTCTTCATGAACACTGAAATCTGAATTCCATATCATTAACACATGTTTTAAAACATTATTTTGCTTCTGATTTTTTTTAACCATTTAAAAATGTAAATAATATTCTTAGCTTATAGGATGTACAATAATAGCCATGAACAGAACCTGGCCCACTAGCTGCAGTTTGCCTGTAGAATACCACACATGAATTCTTACAAATTCCAAACACAATACAGTTGTTTTTCATTAAAATATATTATTTATGTTAGCACAGAACCAGTTTATCATTATTATTTTTAAATGACATTCTTTTAATTTGCTAGTTTAACACAATAAATATTAGTAGATAAAACTGACATAAAAAACTCTTCAGGGCTCCGAGTATTATTTAAGTTTGACGACTACTACAAATACACTGTTTTTTGTAATAATGGAAAAAAATTGAAAAGCCCTAAATGTTCAGTACGGTAATAAATTAGAGTAGATTTATCCAAAATCACTGCAGATGGTGATTGCAGCCGTGACATTAAAAGACACTTACTCCTTGGAAGAAAAGTTATGACAAACCTAGACAGCATATTAAAAAGCAGGACATCACTTTGTCAATAAAGGTCCGTATGGTCAAGGCTATGGTTTTTCCAGTGGTCATGTATGGATGTGAGAGTTGGACTATAAAGAAAACTGAATGCTGAAGAATTGATGCTTTTGAACTGTGGTGGTGGAGAAGACTCTGGAGAGTCCCTTGGACTGCAAGGAGAGCCAACCAGTCCATCCTAAAGGAGATCAGTCCTGGGTGTTCACTGGAAGGACTGATGTTGAAGCTGAAACTCCAATACTTTGGCCACCTGATGTGAAGAGCTGACTCATTGGAAAAGAGCTTGATGCTGGGAAAGATTGAGGGCAGGAGGAGAAGGGGACGACAGAGGATTAGATGGTTGGATGGCATCACCGACTCAATGGACATGGATTTGGGTGGACTCTGGGAGTTGGTGATGGACAGGGCGGCCTGGTGTGCTGCAGTTCATGGGGTTGCAAAGAGTCAGACACGACTGAGTGACTAAACTGACTGACTATTTAATAAGTAATAGTTGTTGAAATGAATAAACAAGACTACTGGAAACATAAGTATATCTCAATATATATTTGGCATATAATAAAACACTTTATAGTTGTTTTGGCATTTATTTTTAAAATATATATATATAAATGCTATCTGTTTCAAAGATATATGCCACTATATATGCTATTTGCATAAAATATATATTTATTTTCATAATATAAATATGAAAAATAAGCCAGAAAGGTACTCACAAAATTCTTTATACTGGTTGCTTGTAGAGACAGAAAAATAAACCTAGAAAGTAAGAATAAAGTGGATTTCAACTCCTTACTGAAAATACATAATACACATGGCAAATTTGATCAAATGCTAACATCTGTTAATTTGCTCTTCTATATGGTGAGTACACAGGCAAATTTATCCCTTTCTCTAATGAGAATAAATCATCAGCGCAAATCATGCATTAAAGTCACAAAATGAATTACAAATACCATTTAAAAATTGTAGAACTTGAACAAGGGAAAGCAAGGAGGGCCTGAGGATTCATTTAGTACAGCACTAACTCTGAGGTGTGTGACTATTCATAGCCTTCTTCAAACGCATTGTTAGTAAAAACATAAGATGCAGCCAGATGATGGGAGACACAGGTCTTTGAGACAAAGTCAGTTCCACAAGGTGAGGCACTTCAACCAATGGAGGAAAATGCCATTATCATCATTATCATGTTTCCAGATGCTCCTGTATATGGCTCATTCATGCTGTCCAGCCATTCTGGGGTGCCAAGACTGTGGAAAGTCATCGGGTTTTCAATTATGTCATGGTCTGTGGCATCAAACAAAACACTTATTTCTATGCCTTACATTCCTTATACAGATGCGACAGCTGGACCACAAAGAAGGCTAGGCGCGGGAGAATTGATGCTTTTGAATTGTGATGCTGGAGAAGACTGCTGGGCACATATCCTGAGGAAACCATAATTGTAAAAGACGTAAGTACCCCAGAGTTCACTGCAACACTGTTGACAGTAGCTAGGACATGGAAGCAGCCTAGATGCCCATGAGCTGATGAATGGATAGTAAGTTATGTACACATACACAATGAAATCTTACTCGTCTGCAAAAAGGAACACATTTGAGTCGGTTCTAATGAGGTGGATGAACCTAGAACCTGTTACACAGAGTGAAGTAAGTCAGAAAGAGTAAGACAAATACCATATATTAACGTATATATATATATATGTGGAATCTAGAAAGAGTACCGATGGTCCTAAGTACAGGGAAGCAAAAAGACATAGACATAAAGAACAGACTTTTGGACACAGTGAAGGAGAGAGTGAAATGATCTGAGAGAATAGCATTGAAACATATACATTATCATATGTAAAATAGATAACCAGTGGGAGTTTGATGTACGATGCAGGGAACCCAAAGCCGGTCCTCTGTAACAAACTGGAGGGATGGGGAGGGGAGGGAGGGGATACATGTATGCCTACGACCAACTGATGCTGATGGCAGAGGCCATCACAATACTGTAATTATCCTCCAATTAAAATATACAAATAAATTTTTAAATTCTTTAATTTGATTAAGTAATTCTACTTCCAGACATCTGTCCTAAGGAGAGATTCAGAACTATGAATCAAAATACACGTACAACACAGTGTTTCCGATTTTTCACTATTATAAATACTTCCATTGTTTAACAATAGAATATGATTAAATGAAGTACAGTTCACACAAATAATGAAGTTTCATGCAGACATTTAAAATTATGCTTTCAAATAGTTTAAATGACATGACAATATATAATTAAAATATTAAGATGAACAAAGCAATGCACAAACACAATGCTTACCCAATTTGTTGAATACAGGTATACAGCAGAAAAGTAATGTATCAAAATGTAATAGTTTATTTGTGTTTTTAAATATTTCATTATACAGCTAGTTCATATTTGTTTAGTAATAAGAAGAAAACACAGGAAAGATACAAACACATACACACACACACACACACACATATATATATATATATCAGTGAGTGTTAATTTGGACTTCCCTTGTGGCTCAGCTGGTAAGGAATCCACCTACAATGTGGAAGACCTGGGTTTGAACCCTGGGAAGATCCCCTGGAGAAGGGAAAGGCTACTCACTCCAGTATTCTGGCCTGGAGAATGAGGGTGGGCCTCATCTAAACAGTTGAAGGCTTGCATAGAACAAAAAAGTTGTTCTTGCTCCAAATAAGACAGAACTTGTCCTATTTAACTGTCTTCAGGATGGAACTGAAACATCAAGCTAGAACTGGTATTTTCCTGCCTTCAGACCTAAACTGAAACATGAGCTTTTCCTGAGCCTCAAAAACGCCAGACTTTGGACTAGAACTACACCATGGGTTCTCCTAAGTCTCCAGCTTGCCAGCTGCATATCTTGTTCCTTGTTGTTGTTATTCCGTTACTAAGTCGTGTCTAACTTTTGCGACCGCATGGACTGCAGCAGACCAGGCCTCTGTGTCCCTCACTATCTCTTGGGCCTTATAGGCACCTATAACCTCATGAGCCAATTCTTTAAAATATATAGATAGATATTATTTATATTTACCTCTGTTGTTAGGTTCCAAATATAATAGCCAGTGTTTTATCTTTTCCAGCATAAATTCTTTCCATAAATTTTAAACTTCTAATTAGGTCAAATCACAGACCCCTACTACAGTTTCTGTTTTCTTCCACTGCCTGAAGAGATCATTTTCTTTTATTTTGTTTTGGTCTGGTTACTGAATACACCATAGGGGACAGGGGAGTCCTCTCTATCTTAACAGTATTTCTAAGTAACATCTCCAGAGTCCCAAATCAGTAACACTAGGGCTAAAGGTCTCTCCCAGGATCAATGTTTGCTTTATGGGTTTAGGGACCTTGAGATTAAGTTGGGTTTGAATTAACCACATGATGTTCATAGTTCACTATTCAATGAACCTGCAGTATTTGTCAGTTTGTTTTACAGTTATCCAGTAGCATGATGGTATCCTCTGGTCCATGCTATGGGGTGTCATGGGAATTTATACCCTGTCAGGATCAAGATCTTTATAGTAATAGAGGCATGGGCAGCAGCAGAAGAGACCTTTTAAGGCATTTATGAGTCCTAGTGAGGACTCATAATTTAGGAGTCTCTGAATTTAGGAAAATAGACCTGGGCGTTCAACACGGTGACTATTCTTTCTCATACAGCAACCAACATGGCTTAGGTATTGCCTAGGGTGTCAACCTCTGCTTGAGACACGCAACCAATGGTCATAGAAAACGAGTTGCTCCCCTGAGTTTAGAGTCAGCCATAGCTTATGCTGGAAATGAGACACAGAGAGGTCCAGGTTAAAAGCCACAACCCAGGGCCACTTTAAGAAGGACCTCAAACCCCATGCTCCTGTTTCTTATTATTGAAACTTCTGACTTGATTAGTTAAATCTGTAAGAGATGTCTGGTAGGACTCGGCAAATACATCAGAGCACAACACAACTCAAAATCAACAAAATGGCACACAGCAACACAACCCAAATCACACGCTCTCCAGTAGGCAGTTGAGGCAACTAACAGGTCTTAATTAAGCAAGAGAAAGCAGGCTTCCCAGCTGGCACCGTGGTATAGAATCCACCTGCATTTGCAGAAGACACAACACAAGTTCAATTCCCAGGTTAGGAAGATCCTCTAGCATAGGAAATAGCAACCTACTCTAGTACTACTCTTGCCTGGAGAATTCCACGGACAGAGGAGCCCAGTGAGTTACAGTCCAGGGAGTTGCACGTGTGGAGTTGGACACGACTGAACACACCCCTTTACCTTTTAGCTTTAAGCAAGAGAAGACCCTCAGGTCTCACAATGCCAACTGTTCCGTAGTTGCCCTGCAGAGGGTAGGATCAATTCCCCAACTAAAATTGGTTCAGATATCAAAAGACTGATGATGCCACAAGTGCAGTAAGAGGGCACGAAAAGATTTATTATTCACATCAAAGGGTTTCTGGGGAGAGCAAGGCAGGCGCCAGGGCCAGTCCAAAATGACTTGAGTGAAGAAAGGCATAAGCATTTTGCTTTTCACTGTGTTTAGAGAGTGGGGCCTGGGTCAAGGTGCCTGCACACACGGTTCACAGGGCTTGAACTTTGGCGCCAGGGGAAGGAACGCTCAGGGTTTCTTATCAGCTTGCCCAGACATGAGCCAAGAGGGGAGTCGCAGTCTTTACCAGAGAGCTTTATTTTTCTTTTTGTTCCATCATTGTTAGATTTGGGTATCAGTATTGTATAAAATGAATAAAGATGATCCTGGAAGTTTCTATAGTTTTCTATTCTACAGCATTATTTAACAAGTATGTGAACTATCTACACAAAAAGATCTCATAATGATACCCTGTCAGGGTATTAAAAAAAGACCTGTTAGAGCTAGTACTCTGACAACTTAATTTTTCCTATGGTTATTGATATTCTTGACTCCTATTTCCACTTAGGTCAATTTTTATTATGTTTTATATTCCAGATTATTCTATTTAGGTTACTTATATTTTTGAAAAATAATGTAAAATTTCCTTTCTACTACTTTTTACTTTCTAAGTTTCTTTTTGTGTTTGTGGATGAAAGTACTTCAGGTTCAAAATATTGAGTTAATCACAATCTAATTTCATGGTATATTACAGTTATTGGCCCATTCCTTTAATTTATTAATTTATTTAATCCATTGCATTCACTCACTTCCTTCTCATTACTCTCTCTCTTATAGAAAAATGTTTGATGTATATCCTTCCTATGTGTGTATTATTGTGAGTCTTCTATTGTTATGTGCATGTGTTTTAATTTAAATAATAGCATCATTCTGTAGATAACATTCTGAGAATTACTTTTGAACTCAGCCCGACATTTTTAAGGGGCTTACCAGGTGGTGCTAGTGGTAAAGTAACCGCCTGCCAATGCCTGAGACACAAGAGACTCGGGTTCAATCTCTCAGTCAGGAAGATCCCCTGGAGGAAGGCATGGCAACCCACACCAGTATTCTTGCCTGGAGGATCCCATGGACAGAGAAGCCTGGCGGGCTACAGTCCATAGGGTAGCAAACAGTTGGACGTGACTGAAGTGACTTAGCACCCATGCACTACATTTTTAAAAATATTCATATTTCTGGACACCTATCCGTTGCTTCTAAATGATACATAATAGCCTATAATGTGCCTCTACATTATGCTGCTACTGATCTCTTCCCCATTATGGACTCTTCCCCATATAGGCCAGGCCCTACCTGGCCTCTAGCTCCTTATTATCACAAATAAGACTGTGATAAAGATTCTACTACATGCCCTGTCATGGGCCTGTGTGAGAATGTCCCTGTGATGCTTAACCAGGAAATAGGCTGCTGGGGCCTACAGTAACATCTACTCATCTAAATATCCCCAAATGCTTTTCTAGAACGGGTGTACCAGTGTAAGATAACTAAAGAAGGAAAATAATTACTTTTTGTGGGGAAAAAAAAAAGGTTTTCGATTATAAAAATAATAAGCATAAAGTTAACCTTAAAAATGCATTCCAATATACAGTAGGTGCAGACAAACACTATTTGACTCTACTTATACGAGTCAAATTCAGAGTCAAAAAGACATTGGTAGATGCCAGAGGCCAGCAGGGGGTGGACTGGGGAGTGAGAATGGGGACTTAGCGTTTAATGAGGACAGAGTTTCCATTCAGGAAAGTGAAAAAATTGGGCGATGGATGATGGTGAGAATTGTACAACAATGTGAATGTACTTCATGCCACTGAACTGTACAGTTAAATATGGCTAAAATAGTATGTTTTATATTACGTGACTTTTACCACAACAAAAAAAACAGTAAATAATACATATTTTCCTAAAAAAATAATAATAAACATAGATTCTTCAAAGTAATAGAAGAAAAATACTAATGAGAAGGGCACACCTCCTTACCCAATCATTCATTCACCACATATTTAATGAGCACTTACCAGTAAGTGTCATGAGTAAGATGGCACGTGTGAGGTTACAGAGATGTCCAGACAGTTTCTAGTCTAAAGGTACTTAGAGTCAAGTAGACGATATAGACATGAAACCTATTGTGATAGCTGTTAGCATATATATTTGCAGAAGATTTATAAGTTGGAACATCAAAAAAGATGTTACCATTTCTGTAAGTCATCAAGGAGAAGGTCAGACTTGAGGTAGGCAATGAAAGACATGGAGGCAATTTCCATGCACAAAGATTGGCACAAGATAAAGAAATTGCTTGGTACACTCAGGATCTCCAAGAAACTAAATGCACCTGGAGCATAGGGCAGAAATGAGAAATGAGACTGGAACATTAGGAAACAACAAATAATGAATGGATAGTCTTGGAAGTGCTAAAGAATTTAAATGTGAGAGGACTTAGGCTATAGGAAAATCTCTCTGATATAACCAGAAAGTATATATTAAGATAACCATGGAGATAAGTCTTGTATACACACACACACACACACACACACACATATATACATAGTTGTACTCAAGGGTTTGAATGAAATTGTACAATATATAAAATGTAATACTTAACAAATGGCTGTATACAGAAGACAAAATATAGTAGAAATAATTCTGTAGAGGCAAGAAGACTCTGAAAAGAAGTTTAAATTATAATATTTTAACTTGTATTTGTACCTTAAACTGTTCCAATCTATCCTCATAAACTTAATTTGCATTATACTCTTACATTTGTTCACATGTAGCTTTGATAGCTTGTCTTGTTCCAAAGTTTTACTACACTAATTAAACTGTCATCTCTTGAAGAAGTTTACAACAACTATTAATTAAATTTTAAAATTAAAGTGTAAATGTATATATAAAGTAGCTCTGATAACCTTATTTGTTTGTTTTATATCCATAAATATCTGGCTGGGAGTAATGAAATATGGGCTACTAAATAGTGACATTAATAAGACACTAAGATTCCTAAGAATTTCACCTGATTAAGTCAGATCTATCCAGGACGATCTTGCTTTTGATTAACTCAAGAGTCAGCTGATTTAGGACCTTAACTGAATCTAAAAAATCCTTTCATGTTTGTCATATTCTATTGGCTAGAAGCAAATCACAAGTTCTGTGTATACTCAAGGGGAGGAAATTATGCAAGAATATGACTCACTGGAGATTAGGGTATATCTACTGCACATACCTCTGTTCAATGAATATTTTTTGAGAGCCCGTTCTGTTCTGGGTGATTGAGGCAGAACAAAGTCCTTGATCACACATAGATTATGTTCAGTTATGAGATATAAATAAAGGGTAAATAAATATACATACACATATTTATATGTTTATACTATATGTATTTATATAGTATTTATATGTTTATGTAATATATTATCAAGTTGCAATACATGCTATGAAGGAAGTATAGTAAGACAAGAAAGAATGGGAGTGTATAGAGAGAAAGTTGGGCCACATATTCCAATGAAAGATTTGATTGAGTTCAGACCTAAAGGGAGATTTACTTTTTCCAATCAAAATTACACTTAAAGCACAATGAAGTTGCATGTCTGCTCCTTTCATTACTATCCCTAGTTGGTAGTTATGACTCCAAACCAAGAAAAGACCCATTGAAAGCTTGTCTTCCACTCTAAAGACAGGACTAAGAAATAAAAGCTGGTCTCAGTCTCTAGAACTCTGCTTGACTAGGCTGACCGTACAAGTCTATTTTGAGGTAAGCATTATCTCAAAATAAGAATTACCCACTTCTCCTTGGGAATAGAGGAATAAAAGGGATGTAGTCACAAACAAGCTGACATTCAGGAAAGGATTTCTATCCCTAGAAAATAAGGTCCAGTTGGAGTATCCTGATACTTCATTTCCTTTGGGAGTATCATGAGAACAAAGAGTAGGTTTGAGATATTCCTGTAGTAAAAACCTAAAGTAACAACAGAAAAAATTCAACAGAAAAAAATTTAAATTACTGTAATGGTAGTCATTTATCTTTCAATATTCAGCAATATTGGTATGAAACTGTAAGACCCACGAGTTGTAAATAATGTCAGTCTTTATTAGACAAGTTAATACCAATCAAAATAAGTTAAGGTCCACTACTCTTAGAAGTTACTTAAATATGTGCATGTTTTAAAATGCTGCCTTGATCCAACTGACTGATAAACATTTCATGGCCCTTAGTGAGTAATTGATAAAGTTATGGAACTTTAAATTTGCAATCTTACTTTGGTTCAATCCACTTTATTGAAATGAAGGAAAATAAGTATTAATAAAAGGATATTGCTGAGGAATAAAACACTTCAGCATAGATTTTTAAAATAATATTTTCACTTTTATCTGCAATGAATTGAGCATTAAAAGTATTCCATAAAGTTTATGAGCAGAATTATACAACACAGTAATGAAATGCAAGTATCTCTGTTCATTAAGGCTCAACTATTTCATCAATTTTGCATACATAGTTCAGTGGGGTAATTATATTTTGATGTGAAAAAATGTTTATTAACTATCAGTATGAGGCAGCTAGGTATATCCAATTATACCCATATAATGCAATTTCACAAAGTGTTTGATTTTTATTTATTACTTCACGGCCTTAATTTTACTGGATTTGATGGAGTTTGGCATATTTTCAAAGTGAATTACAAGTTATAAAAACACTTAAATAAACATACAGTTCAGTTGAGTTCAGCTGCTCAGTCGTGTCCAACTCTTTGCGACCCCATGAATCACAGCATGCCAGGCCTCCCTGTCCATCACCAACTCCCAGAGTTTACTCAGACTCATGTCCATTGAGACAGTGATGCCATCCAACTATCTCATCCTCTGTCATCCCCTTTTCCTCTTACCTTCAATCTTCCCCAGCATCAGGGTCTTTTCTAAGTAGTCAGTTCTTCACATCAGGTGGCCAAAGTACTGGAATACTTCAATATCAGTCCTTCCAATGAATATTCTGGACTGATTTCCTTTAGGATGGATTGGTTGGATCTCCTTGCTGTCCAAGGGACTCTCAAGAGTCTTCTCCAACACCACAGTTCAAAAGCATCAGTCCTTCGTCACTCAGCTTTCTTTATGGTCCAAATCTCACATTCATACATGACTACTGCAGAAACAAGAGCTTAGACTAGATGGACCTTTGTCGGTAAACTAATGTCTCTGCTTTTTAATATGCTGTCTAGATTTGTCATAGCTTTTCTTCCAAGGAGCAAGTGTCTTTTAACTTCATGGCTGCAGTCACCATCTGCAGTGATTTTGGAGCCCAAGAAACTAAGGTCTGTCACTGTTTCCACTGTTTCCCCATCTATTTGCCATGAAGTGATGGAACTGGATGCCATTATCTTCGTTTTTTGAATACTCAGTTTTAAGCCAGCTTTTTCACTCTCCTCTTTCACTTTCATCAAGAGGCTCTTTAGTTCTTCTTCGCTTCCTGCCATAAGGGCGGTGTCATCTGCATAGCTGAGGTTACTGATATTTCTCCCGGCAATCTTAATTCCAGTTTGTGCTTCATCTAGTCATCCAGTCATTAAAATTGGGAGTCTGATTTTAATGGTACTGTGTGTTTGTATGCAGCACAACCCTCTTTAAGATAATATAAAGAAATATTGCTGAATTTTTAAGGTGTGTGTATGTACCATATTTGTTCATTTTATTATTTTGTAAATTTAAAACAGCTTAGAGTTTTGATCTTAATATTAGAATTTTTGTTTTATAAATTAGTTATGCCAGATACCTTTTTCAACTTCATTATATCAATTCTATAGAATAAAGCATACTAAAAGGAAAATTTGTGGTATTATGATGGATCTTCCAATAAGTGGGATTTGCCCTGTAATACAATAATGATATTGTTTACAGAAATTTGTAACTTGATGCACTAGTCAACCACATCATAGTCATAGTTGTCAAATGCAAGCCAATTATTTAAGGAATGTCCTTTGTCTTTGAGGAATGTCTTGGGAATGCATCATATTCTTTAACAACCATACCTCACCCGGTTTTTACTAACTTGCTCCTAAAGTTACAGAGATTTTCCTCTTTCTTTCAACCTCAAAATCAACTCTCCTACACACATTCAAACAAAACCAGCAGATGATTTCACCACCATGGATAGATCTGGCCTTCTTTAAAATAACTTCTTACCTGAATTTACCTTGCCTTTCTTTCTGATTATGCTACTCTTTTGTGTTTTGGAGGTATATATCTTCCTGATCTAGCTTATCTTGTCCCATATATTCTCCATCTTTTATTCACATCTTCAATCTCTTACACTCATTTAATTACCATTTTTCTTAAACATACATAACACTTTCCATTAAAGACAATCAGAAATAAAACCCCCACTTCATTCTATTATTCCCTTTACTACATATTTCTTCTGTCTTTTCCTCTACAACCACTGTCCTTGAGTTTCTAAATAAACAGCTCCACTTCCTTAACCCCTCTTTTCTGCTTAAAAGGCTGGAATTTAATTTTCAATCTAATGTTCCACTGAGGCTGCTATTTGGAGGTCATCTCTTACCTCCTAGTTAAATTTAAACACATTTTCTCCATCCTCATCGCAACCTTGCTTCTTTCTTTGGCCCAACCAATTGGTCCCTTCTCTCCTACCCTCCCTTAGTTTCTGTGATATGTTGTTCTTCTGATTTTACTTCCAGAAGAACTGGTTTTACCTCCTTTTTCAATCACTTTAACGTTTACTGAAGTATAACAAAAATAAGCAAAAGACAAAAAGCATAATTGTTTAGCTTCAGATTGTTAATGGAATATTGCCTATCATACTCGTGAACACAGGATGTCACAGTCATCAGGGATGGCAGTCCTCCAACATGAGCCAGTGAGCCCAGTGAAACTCAGGAAGGAAACAATACCTGCCATCTAACACCCATCTGACTGAAGCCTCTCCCTAAGGTGAGCCCTGAGGAAACTCAAGATGTGAAAATTCAGGATAGTGACCCCAGATAGCTCAGGTGCATACCAAAGGAATGATTTCAGTGAGCCCAGATTTGTGAATCTTCCCATATAGAAAAGCATTAAATTCTTTAATTTGGGATATCTGGTTTTCTTTCATTAACAGTAATCTTTGATGTTCCTGATTACCTACCTTTTGTTGCAAAACTTTTATATGTCCTAGCTCCCTGTGTACCTCCTTGGAGCAGTTCTCGCAGGGTTATTTGAGATGCTGCCTCCCAGGCTTGAAGTCCTAAAAATTCCCACCAAATAAAACAACTCTCAACTTACAGGTTGTGAATATATATATATATCTTTTAGTTGACAACACATTTTCACAAACTATACACTCCAGTGAAATTAGCAACCAGATCAAGAACCAATATTGACATCATCTCAGAGGCCAGTCACTACTTCATGTCCAGCTATTCCAATAGTCAGTCCTTAACCTTTCATTCTTCTCTTTCAACAAGAAACTTTTATCAATTCCTTTATCATGTCCATACTGATGAACTGATCCCACATTGCTATTTCAAAGACTGATGCATTGTTTGAAATCTTTGGCACCTTCCTCTCCTACCCACTCTTATTCAAGCAGATTTGAGAATATGATATTTTTTTCAACACCCCAAATTGTTTCCTTTGTTTCATTTCCACGTCACCACTGTGGTTTAGGGGCTTCTCTGGTAGCTCAGCTGGTGAAGAATCTGCCTGCAATGCAGGAGACCCCACTTTGACTCCCGGGTGGGGAAAACCCCCTGGAGAAGGGATAGGCTACCCACTCCAGTATTCTTGGGCTTCCCTGCTGAGAGTTGATAAAGAATCTGCCCGCAATGCAGGAGACCTGGGTTTGATCACTGGGTTGGGAAGATCCTCTGGAGAAGGGCATGGCAACCCACTCCAGTGTTCTTGTCTGGAGAATCCCCATGGACAGAGGAGCCTGACAGGCTGCAGTCCACGGGGTCGCAAAGAGTCAGACATGACTGAGTGACTAAGTAGAATACAGCACAGCACTGTGGTTTAGACAGAAGTCAGTAAATGCAGCCCTCTGCCAGTTTTTTTTTTTTCTAAACAAAGTTTTGTTGGAATGCAGTCATGCTCATTTATTTACATATTGCATTGAATAGTTGCCACTGAGACCTAATCTAATAAGTCTAAAATATTTACTATCTTACACTTTACAGAAAAAGTTTACCATCCCTGGTTTAGGTATTCAGTATTTTGCACTAAACTGCTGCAGTAACTTCCTATTTGGTCATAGTAATTCTAGTTCCTCTCTTCGGCACCTTTGGGTAACTGCCTTGTTATGCCTCCTCAAACACATTTCATTTTCCTCATGAATTCCTTTGCTCAATATCAAATCAAACCCCTTTCCCTGTAAATCAAAGTCTCTATGACAACAAAAAAGTGAAGGACAGGCATCAAAGAAGGGAGAAGTGAAGTATGGCCTTGAAGCCACACATCACCACTTCCTTCCTCAATGCTTACACTTCTAATCCCCTCTACGTTAATCCCCTTTACACATGCCTTACTCACAGCTATATTTTGCTTTAACTGAGATACTCCTCTCCTCACTCCCTGTAAGCATTTCCCTCTTCCATCTCATCCAGCCCTTCAAGGATTATATAATCCTCACAGCTGCCAAGCTCTACCTCCTCCTCCTCCAACTCCAAAGCCACAATCTTCTCCTTTTCTGTATCCTTACAGGTTTTAACACAGAACTACCTCTTGATTCTCTATTCTCTCAAATTTTTTCATCATTGACCTGAAGTCCCCCCAAAGCACATTACTTCTGCTTTCTAGAAACCTGTGGCTACATAGTGAAAACTTAACAAATACTGGCAGCTTTGATTTCTAGGCTTCATGAGTAAATAATTACCAACAATCATAATCCTTGTTCACAAAACAATGACATATTATCTGTTACCATGGCAGACTACATTTTCGATTACGTTCCCAAAGCCTTAGCATGGGGATTAGAATCTAGAGATTTAGGTGACTGAGCACAGCTGATGAAGAAGAATATTCTAAAGAAGGCAGTAGCTCAAAAGGTCTTCATTTTCATACCTTAAATCACCTCTAATTTGTCATTCTAGGTACAGTAACTTAGTAATGAAATATTTCACATTCAGTAAGTTTCATCATTGATAGAATGTTCATTTTCTTAATACTTATTCAATATGTCTCAAAAATCACATTCAGAGTTTTTTAATCATATTTTTTCTGGTCTCCAAATCTTAAAAAAAGACTTTATTACAAACAACCACAAAAGTAATTTAGAAGAAGCTGAATTCAAATGAAATATAAAATCTCAAGGCAATACATATACACACATTTGGAAACAGTTATCAAAAAAAGAATAAAGAACAGGTAGGAGTTAAGAGTCTAGAAACTTAAAAGTAGCATAAGGATAAAAATATTCATTAGGATGAAAATTCCATAAGCACTGTCTTATTTAAAAAAGGCCACTGTGAACAACTTTATAAGTTTCTCCATCTCAATTGTATGAAAAGATCTCACTTGCAATGAGTCTAAAGGCTTAGTTTCCAGGACTCTAAATTGCATGGTAACCCTTCAGAGGGAAGGCAAACTCCCCATGCCAGTCTAAGAATAATGCAGTAAGGCAGAAGAAATAGCAGACTGTAAGGATACATCAAACTACACTACTTGTCTACAATTGTGATACACAAGAAAATATTCTGAAAGATTCACTGTGACCTAAAGATACTGACTGCAGTCCAGTAACATTATCAACCACAAGTCCAAATAATGGTAATAATCATAATAATACCAACAACAGTAGTAGCAGAAACTGAAGATCCAAGAGAGTGGGCACAGAGCATCCAGCATGTATATGAGAGCTCTTTCTACTCTGTGCTTCTTGCAGCAAAATTAACACAGATATACCCAAAATATGTCATTAAAAAATCCTAAATTACAAATAACGCTTACTTTCCAAGCTCATTTCTTCTTTCCTGCCATCTCATGTTTTCTTTTGGAGTCTTCTGGAATAGGAAACTAAAAACCATAATGAAAAACTCACAAGTCTTCAGGGTGTAGGGATTAGGATGAAGCAAAAGTTTATGGACATTTAAATGGCCTCTGGGACAGACTAGTTTACTGTGATTTCTTGTTGTTGATGGCAAGGTATTGCAAATTGTTTTTCACTCCATGATTACTTCAGAACACTCTGCTTAATCTCTCTCTTGCACTCTCAAGGCTCAGCAGTAACCCCTTCTCAAGGGCTTTTGTGGCCTCTGTTCACTGACTGTGTGGAGGAAACATGACATCAATGTAATGCCCCAGAGCAAATGTAAATTTTACCTGGGTTCTGCTCTAACAGACTTCTTGTCACTTAGCAGCACTATGAATTTTAATATGACTCTTATTGTAATTCAGTGGCTTACTTTTAAACTTCAATCTTTGGAGAGTATTGATCATCTTCATCAGGTCACAGAGGTGCCCTTGCTGCGGGCATCAAGGCTTTAGTAGAGTAGCATATTCAGTTTCTGCCTAAATTCTAAGTTATTTTATTCCTCTCTCAGAAAATTACTTCCTGGTTTTAATTTTCAGCTATTGGAGGGATGTCATTTTGATTGTAACTAGCCTGAAATTAACTTCAAAAGTATTGTCCCCTATAATATCTGGTCAACTTAAACACTGATATAACCAATATGTATACAAATATTACATTCAGAAGCATTTGTTCAAATCACATACATTAAGTAACTACTGCATACACAGACAATGAGGTCAGAGCTGGGAACATCTTGATAAATAAAACCAAATACAACATCTGCCAATGTAGTTCATGGCTTAGTGGAAAGATATAAGCCCTTATCAAATAATCAGAATGTAAGGTATAGTTCGGGCCAAGGCAGAAAAGGAGAGATGACCTCAACGGAGTTAGGTTACCTTTATCCAGGCAAGGAGCGGAAACAGTCAGCCTAATGACCAGGCTGAGCCCGCGAGGGATCAGGGAGGCTTCCTATTTAAAGGGAGGTTTGTGGAAGCGATAAGTCAGGTGGGATGTTTTGGGTAATCTTTAGTTGAGATGGCATTTGTAGTTGAACAGGGGGTGGGAGGTTTTGGGCAGGGGGTGATAAGTCCTCTGGGCAAGGGGTGATAAGTCCCAGGTAGATGCAACAGGCCCGGAGCATCAGGGCGGGACTTAAAGTTTGGTTTTGTTTTCTCCAAAGTTAGATGATTCAGCAAGGGCCTTTGAGACCGTTGTTTTCTTTTCTAGGCCCAAAGACTCCTTCACATAAAACAAATGAGAAATTTCTACTACATCAAGCAAAAGAGACATATAATGCTATGAGCACCCATCATAATTCTTTTTGAAAGATCAGATCATTCTTCCCTATGGAATTGATGTTGGAATTTAAATCTGAAGGATGATGAAGAGTTAAACTAAGCAAAGAATGGAGAAATGAGCATACTAGGTATAACAAAGGGCATGATGAAGACCCTGTGGTAGAGGGTGCCTGGTAAGCACATGGATCGAAAGAAAGGAAGTGTAGCTGAAGCAGAGAGAGAGCAAGAGGGATTTCAGTTTAAGAAGCTAAGCCCTGTTGATTCTACCCTCAAATTCTCTCTTGTCTGTGTTCACCTCCCTTGGTCCTCACTCCTTCCAACCTAGGATCAAATACAGGTCTCTCTTATAGAATACATCTATCTACTATCTACTATTATTATTTCCTTCTTGCTTCCTACAATTGATTCTCTGCATCCTAGTCCGTGATCTTTCCCAAATGCAAATTACATATGTTACTTCTCTGCTGCTGCTGCTGCTGCTGCTAAGTCACTTAGTTGTGTCCGACTCTGTGTGACCCCATAGATGGCAGCCCATCAGGCTCCGCCGTCCCTGGGATTCTCCAGGCAAGAACACTGGAGTGGGTTGCCATTTCCTTCTCCAGTGCATGAAAGTGAAAAGTGAAAGGGAAATCACTCAGTTGTGTCCGACTCTTAGCGACCCCATGGACTGCAGCCTATCAGGCTCCTCCGTCCATGGGATTTTCCAGGCAAGAGTACTGGAGTGGGGTGCCATTGCCTACTCCGATGTCACTTCTCTACTTAATACCAATTAATGACATTTCACTTTTCACAGAATAATTAAACTACCAGACTTACCTGAACAGTCTGGCCCTATCCACTTCTCCAATATCATCTCCCACTGTTCTACCCTATGCCTTCAAAGCTTCTGACACTGGCCTTCTCTCTGTTCCTACAGAGAATATTTATGCAAACTGTTACCTCTGCATGAGAGCTTCTTTACCTCTTTACCTGATAAATGACTTCTTTTTTTTTTTTTAATTTATTTTTTTGTCATACATTGATATGAATCAGCCATAGATTTACACGTATTCCCCATCCCGATCAAAGCTCGGTAAAGAAAACCCTACTCCAACTTGACTAGCCCTCCTTCCATTTATATACGGTATCCTATACTTTTCCTTCCTGATTTATATGATTGATTACATTTTGGACTCCAATTTTTCACTCTTTCCTATGTTCACTTTGCCATGTAACTTTATATCTCTTGCTATTATAGAAGAATGTGTACTTCTCTACTGCCTTTAGGCTTAACTATGTAATTTGTTTTGGCCGTTGAGATAGTAACAGACTGCCAGTAGGCTGGGACTTGAAAATGTCTTTTGTGGTTACATTGCCTCAACTGTGAAAAGAACATATCCTGGCTAGCCCACCTGGTCCAAGAAGGATGGGACATGTGAGGCAGATGCAACCTGCAGCTTAACCCTCTTCAGCTGAGCCCAATGGAGATCAGCAGAGCCGTCCAACCATGCCAAAGCCACATGAAAATTAATGGTTTTTGTTCCATATGTCAGAGATTTTCGTAATTATCTGTTAGCAGTAAGTGGCTGATACAACTTATAACAGGTATGAACTATTTTAAAATGGGAAGCATGAGGCATGTCATATCATTTTAAAGATGATAATTTTAACTACCTGAAAGATGTTACTGATAACCAGAAAAATAGCTTACTGTCACTACTATCCTGGATGATCATGAACTAGTCACAACTCCCCCTGCCCTCCCGGTACTGTGTTTATATATCTTTAAAATGAGGGGAATGGACTCAGCAGGGGTAGTAAATAGGTTTGTCTTGAGAAGTGACTCCAATTGATTGCTGTGACTCTCTGTAATGCTATGCTAACAATAGTCCTAAGGCCAAATTTAAGTTCAGTTGGTTGAGTGCTATGATCAATGAGCAGTATCTTCCCTGGACAAGAGGGGAGGGTTTTGTAGCACTAGAGCCACATATATGATGCCCCTGGATTAGAGAATCTCTAATCTTCATTTCATATTTGACACTTCATCACTCGAGGAATCAATAAATTGACAGAGACAATGGAAGTAAGATCTAACTACAGTCTTGGCTAGACAAGAATTATCTATTTTCTTTATTTTTCTTTTCCATGTTTCTCAGCAAAGTGCTAGTTACACAGAATAGTTTGACGAAGACCTCCATAGTCTGGAAGTTCACTCAGTGGGCCCATAAACCAGAAGGCTCTTGGGTGCAAGTGACAACACACTCTCCCTAAACTAACTTACTACAGAGGGAAAAAAGGTGAAACTTACTGATTTACAGGACTAAGAAGTCCAGGAGTAGTTGGCTTCTTGTATGGCTAGATTTGGGGCTCAAAATCATGTCACAGGACTTAGGACTTTTCTATCCATTACTCAGTTTAGGTCACCTCGGGGATGCTACATGGTAATTCTGGCAGTTCTAGATTCCCATCATAGTTTTGGGAGGAAAATGAAGACTGAGTCTCACTGGACCTAATTTACCAGTCTTAACTCACTTACTTACTCCTGAACCAACCAGTTTTTCCAGGGGGAATGTGGTATTGCATTGACTGTGCCAAGGACACAGATATACGTGTTTGGGGGACCGCAGTTGATTTTTATTTTCTTCTCTGTACTTTTCCTATATATCCTGAATTTTCTACAATAACTATGTGATACCTTTATAATCATAAGAATGTAGATGTTATTCATAAAAAGAGAACAAATAAGAAGCAAAAGTTCTGACAGGTTCTTCTTTTGGGCAGTATATTACATTACCATCTTTGAATCTGTCTATTACACTCAGTTCTGGCAAAATGACATCTAAGATCTACCTCAGTCTTCTCAGCATTATGCTACAAATTAAGATTTCATTTGACTTAGGCCATTCTTCATCCTGCTAAAAATAATTTTTGCCTGAAAGCTACTAGACAGCCTGACATGAGACAACTTGTTTTAAAATGTTTTTGATGGACTAACAAAAGATCCTAGAGAGAATGGTACATTTCTTTGTTCTACCAAGATGGTTTGGTTATTTCTTGAGTTTTCACACGCCACAGATATTTGCAGGATTAAATGATGCTTCTAAATATAGACCTTCTACAAAAACTTTAAGACTAACAAAAGGGTAAAATTAATTATAAATTCGAGAAAAATTTGTTGTACAAAGCAAATCTATGATGTAATGAGTCCACCATAACAATACTAACTTTGAATATGTATTGTTGATCCAATGCCACATACTGTATGCGATTTCCCCCAAGACCAAAGTGCATTGTTCAGCTCTTAAAAAGAATTCTTAAGATTTCTCAGTTTATAAGAACCATGAAATAAGACTTCTGTTAATGTGCAATAGATTTACAACTAATAGTATAATTAACAATGCCGATTATCTTTATTTTTAGGCCACAATGCACTGAACAAGCAGATCTGCATCTTGCTTATCCTGGATACTAGAATACCTCTTCCTTGACTTCCTTCCTTCAGTCAAATTCTAATGCTTCACCCCTGACCCCCACTCCACTCTGCCTTCAGGCAGTTGTTTCTTCAAGTCCTGCTTCTGGAAGGGATCAGATAAAATCAACGATGCTGAGGTTAAAATAAATAATTCAAAAATATTATTCATCTTGCCTCAATATATTTTTATTTTTTGCAACAGTTTTTTTTTTTCTTTTAGAGGAGGCAGTGCTTTTATTTATCTGAGTCGGTATCTTAACCAAATGAAATGGATGAAAATTTTGTCACCTTAGCAGACTAGTAAGCAAAATCATACATACATAAAATGTGGATTTCAGAGTGTTCAAATCACATATAAAGCCAACAGCTTAAGATACATGCATATTATTAAAAACTGCTTCCTTGGTGTAAATTTGACTCAAATATCTATACAGATATATACTTGGTTTCATTCTACAAAAACAATGAAAACTGAATCTAAGAAATTATTTTGTTTCAGAAATAACAAAAATTTTAAATTTATCATTAAAATTCACCTCCAGTATCATTTCTCTTTTCAACAGTTAAAAAAAAAAAAATTCCATGGAACACAAAAGTGACTATAAATGGGGACCTATCCTGTAAAGATTAATTCTAACCATTTGTCCAATGTTCTTTCTTATCTGTATCTGTAACTGAAAAGTGTTACTTTTCAGTTAGACTTTGGAGTCACTCTACTCTGTCACTCTGAAATAATGATACATTTGATGCAGGACTGCTGCATGTCTGTAGGTTAGATACAAAGTTAAAATACTTAATTTAAAATGACATAATTTAGAGATAACAAATCTCTTACAAAGCAAGACTGCTTCAGTAAATTATAGTAAGCACCCTAATAGTACATTATGCAACTATTTAAAAGGGCATTTAAAAAGCTATGTAGAAATAATAAAAATGTTTATGAAATGATTTTATGCATAAAACAGCTGAATTAGAAAATGTGTTACACCTATAAATACAAATGGTTAAAGATAAGGCTTTGAAAACAACTTGCAAAAAGATGAAAAGTTGTGATTGAGTACTGGGATTAGAGGTGACGTTTTAATATCTTCTTCAATGTTGGTAATAATGATTTCAAATAAAATGAACAAAATTAACATCTTCATATTTAGCTGTGATTGTTTCCATTGTTAAAACATATTAATGTGCTTTCAATCAAATTGTGGAAGGTCATAATATCAACTGTCTTTTATTTCTTAAACACCTAACTGTGGAACATAAATCCCCCTGTTAAAGCATCCTCTGTTTAAGATTTCTCATCTGATTTCCTCATTTTCTCTTAATCAGTGAATGCTATCAGCTGATGAGTTTGATTTATTTTCCTTCTGTGAAGAGCCAATATTTTCGTTATTCAAATTATGTTTTGCACATCATGCTACTAATTACATATTCAATACAAAGCATGGTCCCTTCACAATCTTATGCACATCTTCACCCAGAATTTCAAGTTAATGCAGCTTAAAAAACACCAGTCTAACTAGAAATATGCATATGTTGACTTGACTTTGATTTTGTAACAACAAAGGAAAGTAAAAGGACAACTGGAAAATGTTAATGATCCATATACATAAAAATGAATATCAGACTTATGAAACATTTCTATATATTTCTATATATATGTATGTATGTATGCATACATACATACATACAGGGCTTTCTTGGTGGCTCAGATGGTAAAGAATCTGCCCGCAGTGCAGGAGACCCGGGTTGTATCCCTGGGTCGGGAAGATCCCCTGGAGAAGGGAATAGCAACCCCTCCAATATTCTTCTTGGAGAATTCCATGGACAGAGGTACAGTTCATGGGGTCGCAAAGAGTCAGACATGACTGAGCAACTAACACTTTCACTTTCATATACATACACACACACACACACACACATATATATATACAATTTAGATTTGAATATTTATCTATTGTTTCGTGCCATTGAATATGGAGAAAAATCTTCCTGCCATCATTTTACCAATCTACTACCAACTACCCAATTCTGAAGAACTTCTTTTCTCACCTTGAGTTCTTAAAATTGAAGGTCACAATGAAGAAAGGAATGAATTTGATTTTTTCAATAGCTAAGTCCCACAGTGGAACTTCCAAATACCAGAAATTTAAATAGAAGGATTTATAGGCCACAGTACCACATTCTTTTCTGATCATACTAAATTTCTTATACATCTCAAAATGGCAAGAACCATGCTCTTAAATATGCAGAACCATCACTTTGTTCTAACCACCTCCTCTCTTGAGAAAACCCCTGTGATGTCTGGCATTTTCTCTCAGCATCACTCATGTTCCTGTTCAGACCCCGTCCAGTGCCTGTCCAGTATATGACTATTTATCTCTCATTATGATATTCAGGGTCCCAAAGGACTTCTGTCTCATCAGTATTAGAAATAACATCAGAAATTTACTTTTAAAACCTATTCTAATGTTCTTGGAATGGAAGAATCAATATTGTGAAAATGACTATAATACCCAAAGCAATCTATAGATTCAATGCAATCCCTATCAGATTACCAGTGGCATTTTTCACAGAATTAGAACAAATTTTTTTTTTACAATTTGTTTAGAAACACAAAAGACTCTGAATAGTCAAAGAAATCTTAAGAAACAAGAATGAAGCTGGAGGAATCAGACTCCCTGACTTCAGATTATACTACAAAACTTCAGTAATCAAAAAATATGGTACTGGCACAAAAACAGCTTTATAAATCAATAGAACAAAATAGAAAGCCAAGAAATAAACCCATGTACCTACTGTCACCCAATCTATGACAAAGGAGACAAGAATAACAATGGAGAAAATACAGTCTCTTCAATAAGTGGTACTGGGAAAACTGGACAGCTATATGTTTAAAAAATGAAATTAGAACACTCTCTAACATCATACACAAAAATAAACTCAAAATGGATTATAGACCTAAATATTAGGCCAGACACTATAAAACTCTTACAGGGAAAAAAAGGCAAACATTCTTTGACATAAATTGCAGCAAGATCTTTTTTGATCCACCTCATAGAGTCAGGAAATTACATTTAAAATCTTTTGCACAGCAAATAAAATCATAAACAAAACAAAAAGATAACCCTCAGAATGGGAGAAAATATTTGCAAAGGATGCAACCAACAAGAGATTAATCTCCAAAATACACTAACAGCTAATGCAGCTCAATATTTTAAAAAAACCAAAAAATGGACAGAAGATCTAAATAGACATTTCTCTAAAGAAGACACATAGATGGCCAAAAAGCACATGAAAATATGCTCAATATAAATTATTAGAGAAATGCAAATCAAAATTATTATACAATTAGATATCACCTCACACTGGTTAGAATGGTCATCATCAAAAATTCTACAAACAATAAATGCTGCAGGAGGTGTGAAAAAAAGAGAATTCTACACTGTTGGTGGGAATGTATTAAACAAATTCTTATAGCCACTATGGAGAACAGTATGAAGGTTCCTTAAAAAACTAAAAATAGAACTTCCATATGACTTACCAATCTCATTCCTAGGCATACACCAGGAGAAAATCACAATTTCAAAAAAGACACATGCACCCACTGCAGCACTGTTTACAATTGCTAGGACATGGAAGCAACCTAAATATCCATCAACAGAGGAATGGATAAAGAAGATATGGTACATATATACAGTAGACTTTTTTTTTTCCAGAAGAGAAATCAATTATAATTTAGATGGCAGTTTTAGATGGCAGTTAAAAGTCAACTCTGTATTTAGCAGATTTGACAGTGTAAGCCATTGAGCAACGGTTCATCTGCTTTGTTCCTGAAAATTTATTACACAAATCATAAAGCATATCAGTCGTGTTTTTTGGTAACACAAAATGTTTCCATTGGTGCTTTCAACTTTAGAAATTTTGCTCTGACTCTTGAGAACACGTCCAAGATTACCCCATGCTTTAGCTGGGTCTACTTTTATCCCTAACCTATCACAATTTCCTCATTCTGCCAGTCTCTGCTCCTGATTGCTATCTTGAGTCCATAGAAAACCATTAATATAGATTTAGCATAAAAAAATAAAGCTTTTGAGAAACCATTTTTGGACTTTAACATAAAGAGCTCTAGCACCCACTGTAATGAGGAGGCAGAAGTCCATACTAGGACAATACTCAGCCATATTTAGTCATAAAATAGAACAAAATAATGCCATTTGCACCAACACAGATGGACCCAGAGACTGTCATAGTTAGTAGAGTAAGACAGACACAGAAAGACAAATATCGTGATACTGCTTTTATGTGGAAACTTAAAAAAGGTCACAGATTAGCTTATTTACAAAACAGAAGTAGAGTCAGAGGTGTAGAAAAGAAACATGATTATCAGGCAATAAAGTGGGGGAGGGATAAATTAGGAGATTGGTATTGATATATACATATATATAATACCATACATAAGATAGATAACTAATAATAACCTGCTATATATATAGCACAGGGAACTCTACTCAATACTCTGTAAATATACTCTGCCTATATGGGAAAAGAATCTAAAAGAGTGAACATATGTATGTGTCTAACTGATTCACTTTGTATACACCTGAAACTAACACAACATTGTAAATCAATTACACTCCAATAAAAACTTAAAAAACAAAACAAACAAAAACCTACCTTAAGCAAGAAGAGATAAACGGGTTTAGTTTATTGTGTCATTATGGTAAGAGTCATGATTTCTTGAGAACTTGGATGCCAGGTATTCTGTGAAACACTTATAATCTCATTTAATCCACATAAAAGCCCATTTGACAGATGAAAAACACCGAAGAATAATCAAATTCAGGTCTTACTGACTCCAATGCACCAGTGCTGTATTCCACTACCATCTAACATCTATACTGAATAGATCTATACCTAAACTCAGCCCCCATTACTAAACTGCCCTGTTCACCATCTTCACGCTCAGGACATAGGTCTTGCACTAGTCTATCAAAGACCTTAAACAAACCCAAAGTTGGCTGTAAAACGAGATCATTTTCAGAAAGGAGTCAGGAATTTGAGCCCAGGATCAATGATCAAGAGAAAACAAGTATGTTTTCATAGCCCTGTGATAGAAAGGCACAGTTGTGACTTGAAGAGACACAGGGACGTCAAGCAGATATCTTTGAAAGGATTTATATTTTCATCTGTCTTTGATATAAATGGCTCTGAGGTTAAAGCGTCTGCCTCCAATGTGGGAGACCCAGGTTTGGTCCCTGGGTCGGGAAGATCCCCTGGAGAAGGAAATGGCAACCCACTCCAGTATTCTTGCCTGGAGAATCCCATGGACGGAGAAGCCTGGTAGGCTACAATCCAACAGGGTCGCAAAGAGTCGGACACGACTGAACGACTTCACTTCACTTCACTTCCTAAGATCAGAATGGCTGGGTCAAGCACTATATGTATTAATATAGTAAACTTTTGGAGAGACATACAGTTTTCACAAAATGATTTGCAATTTACATTTCCATCACCAGGATATGAGAGATATACAAACTGGCAATTTGTATATCTTATTTTGTACAGCCAATATTCAAGTAGTTTGTTAAATTTTCTGCTGGGTCACTTTCCTTCTTGCAAATGAGCTTTAATTGTTTTTTTTCTGGCTATGTCCTTTTTGTCAAATATACATATTGAAATATTTTCTTCCATCCTATGTCTTGTCTTCTCATTTTCTTAATGGATATTTTTGAAGAGTAAAAGTTTTGAATTTTTATAAAGTCCAATTTAGTTTTTCATTTCTCATGAATATTTCCTCCTACTTTTTAAATAGTCTTATAGCACTAGATTTATATTAAGACTTATTACTCTTTTAAAGCTAATTATTATTGCATATGGTGTGATGTAAGGGCTAATAATGTTCCTTTTATAAAATGTCTTCCTAATTGTTTTAGAATCATTTGTTTGAAAAGACTTTCTCGTCCACTGAATTGTTGGAAATTAATTAACTGAGTGTATGTGCTCAGTCACTTCAGACTCTTTGCAACCCTGTGGACTGTAGCCCATCAGGTTCCTCTGTCCACGGGATTCTCCAGGCAAGAATACTGGAGTGGGTAGCCATGCCCTCCTGTAGGGTATCTTCCTGACCCAGGGATTGAACCCGTGTCTTCTGTGTCTCCTGCATTACAGGCAGATTCTTTAACCACTGAGCCACCTGGGAAGTCCAACTGACCATGCATTTGTGGGCTATTCCTGAACTTCCTATTCATGTTTGTTCCTATCCTCCCAACAATACTCCAATGTCTTAAATGCTGTAGTTTACAGTAGACTTTACATCAGAAAATGTAAGACCTCTAAATTCATCCTTTAAAAAATTATTTTGACTACTCTGTCATCTAAGTTTTCATATAAACTTTAGAATCAGTATAACAATTTTCAAAAATATTGCTATATTTTGTTGAAATTACATAGAATTTATAGATCAATATGGGAAGAATTGGTGTTTTAACAGTCTGAAGGTTTTTAGTCCAAGAGCACTGTAGTTCCGTTTGGTTAAGGTTCCTATAATTTCTCTGAGCAATATTTTGTGAGTTTCAGTGTAAAGGTCATAAATAAATTTTTAAATTTCTTTAATAATGAATAATTAATCCAATTTCAATAATCTCATTTTCCAATTATTTCCAATTGTTTGCTATCAACATACAAAAATTGAGTGACTTTCATTCTACAAACTTGATAATATCATTTATTATTTTTAATAACTGTTTTATGGATTTTTAAGAATTTTCTATATGCCATCTAAAAATCACAGCCGTTTTTCTTTTTTCATTCCTAAGTTTATGCCTTTTTAAAAACTGCCTTATTGTAACAGCCAGAACCCTCCAATACAATGTTGAAACAAGTAGTATGAGTAGACATACTCACCTTGTTACTGATTTTAAGGAGAAAACATTTAATATTCAACCACTACATGTGACCTTAGCCATAAGTTTTTCCATAGATACTTTTTTAAGACTGAAGCAGTTTCCTGGTGTTACAGTTTTATAATTGTTAAATCATGAGTAGGGGCTAAATTTTGTATAGTGTTTGCTCTTCACCTATCAAAATAGCACAAGAATTTCCTTCTTTTATGTTAACATTTCCTTGAATAAACCCCAGTTGATCATGTAGTATCCTTTTTATATATAACTAGATTCAATTTTTAAGAATTTCTGTGTATATGTTCATGAGGGCTACTTTCCTAGTTTTTTCTTTATCACCAATGTCTGCTTTCAGTATTATACTAATGCCGATCTCATACAATTAGTTGGTAAATGTTCCCGCCTCTGATGCTTTTGCAACTTTTTTTGATTCTGTGCTCTTCTTTCTTCCTTAAATGTTAGTAGAAATTTGAATTTAGCAGTGAAGGAGTCTGGCTGAGAGTTTTCTACATGGGAAATCTTTAATAAAAGTTTAATTTCTTTATTAGATACTGGTTCTTTCTTGATATCTGTTTCTTCATGAGTGAGTTTTGGGAATTTGTGGTGTTTGGGGAATTCTTTTTTTTGTTTTGTCTTCATGGTTAATATTGTGATTTTTGTATATTTTCTCTTTTGGTCTTGGTAATTCCTGTTAGGGACATTTCAATTTATTTTTTTCTAATTAGTAGACTTCATTTTTGAAAGCAGTTTCAGTTTAGGTTTCGGGCTGTGATAGTTCGGTGGCTAAGATGGTAAAGAGTCTGCCTGCGATGCAGGAGACCTGGGTTTGATCCCTAGGTTGGGAAGACCCTGGAGAAGGGAATGGATACCCGCTCCAGTATTCCTGCCTGGAGAATTTCATGGACAAAGGAGCCTAGCAGGCTACAGTCCATTGGGTGGCAAACAGTCAGACATGACTAAACGACTGACACTTTCATTTTTTCTTAGTTTAAGTTCACAGAAAACAGGAGGAAATACAGTTTCCATATACCCCCATCTCTAGTTTCCCCTATTATTAACACCTTCTATTAATCTGGTACTTTTTTTGCAATTGATGAACTAATCTAAACACATTATTATTAACTAAAGGTCATAGCTTACACTATGGTTCATTCTTTGTGTTGAACATACAGTCCATGGGTTTTGATACTGACAATCATACAGAATAGGTTCAATGCACTAAAATTCTTCTGTGCTCTACATATTCATCCGCCTTCTCTCATCCTAAACTGCTATAATCACTGATCCTTTGTACTGTCCCTATAGTTTTTGCCTTTTCCAAAATATCATACAGTATGTAAGCTTTTCAGACAGGTTTCTTCTACCTAGCAATATGCATTAAAGTTCCCCCATGTGTTTTCATCACTTAATAGCTCATTTCTTTTTAAAAGTGAAAGTGAAGTCGCTCAGTTGTGTCCGACTCTTTGCGACCCCATGGACTGTAGCCTACCAGGCTCCTCCATCCATGAGATTCTCTAGGCAAGAATACTGGAGTGGGTTACCATTTCCTTCTCCAGGGGATCTTCCTGACCCAGGAATCGAACCCGGGTCTCCCACATTGGAGGCAGACGCTTTAACCTCTGAGCCACCAGGGAAGCCTGCTCCATAATATTCCATTTTATTTATGTTAACCAGTTTACCTATTCATCTACTAAGAAACATCTTGGTTGCTTCTACAGTTTTGGTAATTATGAATAAAGTTGAAATAAAAATTCATGTGCAAGTTTCTGTGTCAATGTCAGTTTTCAACTCATTTGTGTAAATGCTATTAAGGAGCACAACTACAGGATCACCTTATAAGAGTACATTTCGTACTGAAAAAAACTGCCAGCTGTCTTCTAAGGTGGTTGAACCATTTGCATTCCTACCAACAGTGACACTGACAATTTTTATATGCATGTTTGTCATATACTTACCTCCTTTCGGGTTGTTCATATTCTCCTTGTTGAGTTTTACGAGTTCTCGGTGTTTTTTGGATACTAGTCCTTTACCACACATGTCTTTTGCAAAGATTTTCTAGCTGTCTTTGATTTGTCTTTTCATTATCTTAACAGTGTTTTATTGCAGGCAAAATATTTTCTTATTTTAATGAAGTCCAGCTTATCAATTCTTTCTTTCACAGATCATGCTTCTGCTACTGTATCAAATAGGTCATTCATTGCCAGACCTAAGGACACCTAGATTTTTCTCCTATGTTATCTTGTAGGAATTTCACACTCTTGCATTTTACATTTAAGTCTACAATCTGTTTTGAATGAAATCTTGTGGAAAATGTAAGGTCTGTGTCTAGATTCAGTTTCTAGTATGTGTAGAACCAGTTGTTCTAGCTCCACTTGTTGAGAAGACTGTCCTTTTTTCCACTGAATTGTCTTTGCCTCTTTGTCAGAGATCAGTCGATTCTATATGTCAGGGTGTATTTCTGTGTTTTCTGCCCTGTTTCACTGATATATGTGTCTATTCTCTCACCAGTACTGCCCTATCTTGATTCCTGTTGTTTTACACTGTGTCTCAAGGACAAGTATGGTCAGTTCTCTGACTTTGTGCTTTCCATTCAGCATGTATTGGGTATTCTGGTTCTTTTGCCTTTCCATACAAACTTGAGAATCAGGTTGTTGATATCCACAAATGACTTACTGGGATTTTGATTGGGATTGTAGGGAAGTGAATAATCAATTCAGGAAGAACTGACATCCGGACAATATAGAGTCTTCCTATCCATGTGTACGAAACATCTCTCCATTCATTTAGATCCTCTTTAATTTCTTTCATCAGAGTTTTGGACTTTTCCTCATACAGATTTTGTACATACTCCTGGTGGCTCAGATGGTAAAGAATCCGCCTGCAGCATGAAACATCTCGGTCTGATCCCTGGGTCGGAAGATCCCCTGGAAAAGAGAAAGGTTACCCACTCCAGTATTCTTGCCTGGAGAATTCCACGGACAGAGGAGTCTAGCAGGCTACAAGCCAAGGGGTCGCAAAGAAGTGGACATGACTGAATAACACTATTAATTTTAATACTTACGTATTTCATTTTGGGGGGTTCTAAGAACTGATAACTTCCAGATGTTCAAGCTGGATATAGAAAAGCAGAGGAACCAGAGATCAAATTGCCAACATCCGTTGGATCATCAAAAAAGCAAGAGAGTTCCAGAAAAACATCTAGTTTCTGCTTTATTGATTATGCCAAAGCCTTTGACTGTGTAGATCACAACAAACTGTGGAACACTCTTCAAAAAATGGGAATACCAGACCACCTGACCTGCCTCCTGGGAAACCTGTATGCAGGTCAAGACGCAACAGTTAGAACTGGACATGGAACAACAGATTGGTTCCAAATCAGGAAAGGAGTACGTCAAGGCTGTATATTGTCACTCTGTTTATTTAACTTATATGCAGAGTACATCATGCAAAATGCCAGGCTAGATGAAGCTCAAACTGGAATCAAGATTGCAGGGAGAAATATCAATAACCTCAGATATGCGGATGACACCACCCTTATGGCAGAAAGCGAAGAGGAACTAAAGCGCCTCTTGATGAAAGTGAAAAAGGAGAGTGAAAAAGTTGGCTTAAAGCTCAATATTCAGAAAACTAAGATCATGGCATCCGATCCCATCACTTCATGAAAAATAGATGAGAAACAATGGAAACAGTGAAAGACTATTTTCTTGGGTTCCAAAAGCACTGCAGATGGTGATTGCAGCCATGAAATTAAAAGACTCTTGCTTCTTGGAAGAACATCTATGACCAGCCTAAATAACACATTAAAAAGCAAAGACATTACTTTGCCCACAAAGGTCCATCTAGTCAAAGCTATGGTTTTTCCAGTAGTCATGTATGGATGTGAGAGTTGAACCATAAAGAAAGCTGAGCATAGAAGAATTGATGCTTTTGAACTGTGGTGTTGGAGAAGACTCTTGAGAGTCCCTTGGACTGCAAGGAGATCCAACCAGTCCATCCTAAAGGAAATCAGTCCTGAATATTCTTTGGAAGGACTGATGCTGAAGCTGAAACTCCAATACTTTGGCCACCTGATGCAAAGAACTGACTCATTCAAAAAGACCCTGATACTGGGAAAGATTGAGGGCAGGAGAAGGGGATGACAGAGGATGAGATGGTTGGATGGCATCACAGACTCAATGGACATGAGTTTGAGCAAGCTCTGGGAGTTGGTGATGGACAGGGAAACCTGGCATGCTGCAGTCCATGGGGCCACAAAGAGTTGGACATGACTGAGCGACTGAACTGAACTGAGTGTAAATAATATTGTACTTTTATTTCAAAATCTAATTGTTCATTACTAGGGTTCTGCTCTGATAAAATGTGACTTTCAGTAATTTCCTATCTGTCTCTCCAATGTTTGCCCTATGACCTCTGTTCTCTACTGGATCTAAGAGAACTAGCTATGGGCATGTTAATTTTCTCTGTTTCTTTTCTACTTTATTGATTTCTGCTCCACCTTTATTATTTCTTTGCTTTTTCTTATTTTTGGGCCTACTCTTATTCTAGAATTTTCAGATGAAATATTGGATCACTAATTTTAGAACTCTATTCTTTTATAATATAAGCATTTAAAGCAAAGTAAATTTCCTTCTAACCACAGCTTTATAAGCATTCTTCAAATTTTCATAGGTTATATTTTATTACTATGTAATTTGAAGTCTTTTCCAGTTTTCATTATGTTCCTCCTTTAACCCATTGATTTAGAATCATGTTTTATAATTTTCAAATACTTGGGATCTTCATGTATATCTCACTGTTTTAATATTTTGTGGTCTGAGTACATAAATCTATATTAGTTTAATCATTTAAAATACATTCAGATTTATTTTATAGCGCACCACATGGTTAATTTTGGTGATTGTGCCAGTTGAGTTTGAAAATAATATGCATTCTGCAGTTGTTAGGTTTAGAATTGTATAGATATCAATTATGCAAGATGAGTGATAAAAGAAAGAGAACTGTCAAGTTGAAATTCTATATACAAAAACAATATCATGTGAAAATGAAGGTAAAATAAATATACTTTTAGGTGGATAAAAACAGAAATTCATTGCCACCAGAACTACACTACAGGAAATGCTAATGGAAATTCATCAAGCTGAAGGGTAAAATGAAACCAAAAGCAAGACTGACTCTTTAGGAATGAATGAAGAACACTGTAAATTGCAATACAATATTTTTCTTTTAACTTACTTAAAATACACAGGATTATTTAAAACAAAAATATAATATTATCATGTGGGGTTTATAGCTTATATAGAAAATACATAAAACAACACCATTCATTTACTGAGCTTCAGCTGCAACAGAAAAAAAAAATCTAGACTTGGTTGTTTAAATGAACAATGCAAAATCCTCAAAGTTTCTTTAAATAATGCTAACTCATGAATTTTCACTGACTTCAGAAACATATTTTTTTAATAAAATAATATCTACACTGAGTACTAACCCAAACTGCTAATTTTACAAAACTCTGGGGTTGTATTGGAGTTTCAAGATCATCCGTTGTTTAGATGATAATTTTAAGGCCCAGCTTAATTTCCTAGCTGAAACTAGGATCCAGGTTCCCAGACTTCTCATCAAGCAATTCTGTCTGTATCCCTTTGGTTTCTTTTAATCTTATCTGCCATCATGTCATGGTCCATGTTATTTTGGACTCCCACTTTTAAAGTTTTTTAAGCCTGCTTTCTTGGAGTTTTCCATACAGGAACTACTGCTGCTTCTCCTCACATAACCCTTCAGATGCCTAACCCTAAGAAGGGCCCTACAAACAGCACGGGTCTCAAAAATTCTGGTTGAGTAAATGAACCCTTGTAAGTGAATATAAGGCATGAAAGTTCAGAGGGATTTCAAGGAAGTATATGAAAGACAAAGGGGCACTTGCACTGCTTAAACAATAGACAGAAAAAACGTAAACTCTGAAGTGACTCAGCCACTGTTCCTTTCTAAGCCATCCGTGGCTGGACCTGCAGAAACACAGCCATCTACCCTCCCTGGGGTTAGTGTATGTTGAACTTGTTTTCCTTCCAGCTTCCCTACAACCCAGCCTTTGTTTACAGCTAATACATAAAACGTGTTTCTCTAGGCTGGTATTTAGACCAGAATGTAAACCCTAGCATTTTGCACAAGAAATAATGCAAATGATAATACAGCTGTTTGTGCCAGCTTCAAGTAACAGCAGTGTAATTCTCAACAAATCATCACTTAAGCAGAAAATGCCACTATTTTATTTTTAAATGATCACTTCAACCTTGATTCTTTTGAACATCATAATAAGCCTCTATGCAATAAGAGACATGAGTCCTCCAGATAAATTTATCATTCTCAACCGTGTATTGACAGCAAGGAGGGAACTCAAAACATAGAACAAAAAGCTCGACCAATTTGCAAGCCATCCAAGTAGCAATCATGTTTAACTGTATGATTTGTATGGTGCCTAGAAGCTTTTCAGTACACTAAAGCTTATAAAAATTAAATAACGATTTATGTTAAAGAAAGTAACACTTTGAAAGGTTTACTAGTGATTCAAAGGTATTACTGATAGCCATAAATTACTTTTTTGTTTGCTGTTTTAGTCGCTAAGCTGTGTCTGATTCTTTTGCAACTCCACGGACTGTAGCCCACCAGGCTCTCCTGTCCATGGAATTTCCTAGGAAGAATACTGGAGTGGGTTGCCAGTATTCCTTCTCCTGGGGATCTTCCTGACCCAGGGGTCAAACTTGCATCTCCTGCACTAGCAGGGGGATTCTTTACCCCTGAGCCACCAGGGAAGTCCATAAATTAACTTAGTTCTCTAGTTTTCTTAATTTAAGGTAGTAATTATATAGTACTGGTAGAATTCTTAAGCTATGTAAAGATTCGTAACATCTCTTCTACCTCTCCCTTCCTTTTCATTCATAAGCATCTTTTCTCAAACTTCTCCCTTTCGTTCATGGATGGCTATAACAGCAACCTTGTTTGTTTCCTTGACTTAAGTTTCTTTGCCCACTTCAACCTGCACTGCCAATTATTTTTCCAAACACGTTTTTTTCCCTCACTAGTTACTTCCCTGCTTAAATTATCTTAGTTACTCTAGTTATCTGTTTTATATATCCCAGATTTCTTAGCCTCACATTCAAAAGTCCCATGACCTAACTTCCCTATTTAGCAACTACTGCCTAACCCCCCAACCCATGCTTGTCCCTTCCATCTTAGCGGAATACATTTATGTTCTCGTGTATTCCTCCTCTTGTCTCTGATCCTGATGCAACCCTGCATGTGCCCTCTTCTCCACTCACTCAAACACGACAGCCTACATCATGTCTCATTCCTAGTATTACTTGACATTAGATCTGTAAGCCTTGCTGAGTTTTCCTTTACAGTGTTTAATTTGTATCCAGCAATTTCAAAAGAAAGTTATTCTCTTAATCACATCCTCAATCTTCCTTAAAAATGATTGAGGATCAAGGGCCACACACTCCACCCTTTCTTCTTCCTCCCCACCCATAGAGTCATAAACTAAAGAGGCCCAGGTTTGGCTCTAAGCAAGGCCTAATCATTTCTCTGAGCTGTAGTTTCCTGATGTGTGAAACAGAGCCAGCACCCACCTCAAATGATTACTGGGAGCATCACATGAGAAATCTATAAAAAAGTATTTAAACTATCTGCTGCAGCATAAGCACACAATAATAGTAAGCATTATTAATTTTCATATTTAAATTAAGACTACTCCTTATTTTTTTGTTTTTCTTTGTTTTTTTGTTTGTTTGTTTTATTTTCTGCAACTTTTCAAGGCGTGGAGACAGTTTCCAAGAAGATGTGAGGGTGTCTGAGGCATGTATGGCTGTGAACAATGGGCCCAACTCACCCTCCTTTGCTCTCTACAGTTCTGTCAGTTTCTCTGAACCCTAAGACATGAGTTCATTTAGACCATGAGAATGAAAGGATATGACAGAGTTGGACATCTGTTGGAATAAGGTAAAACAGGCCTTTATCCTGCTTTAATCTGGGGCTAGATTAAACTGACTTCCCTGGTGGCTCAGCAGTAAAGAATCCCTCTGCAATGCAGGAGACACAGGTTTGATCCCTGGGCCAGGAAGATTCCCTGGAGAAGGAAATGGCTACTCACTCCAGTAATCTTGCCTGGGAAATCCCATGGGCAGAGGAACCTGGCAAGCTACAGTTCATGAGGTCACAAAAGAGTCGGATAAGGCTAAAAAACAATAAGAACCAAGTAGGTACTCTCAAAAAAGTCACTGGATGTAATATTTGAAATAATTAGGTCATAGTAGTTCACACATGGTGAGTACTGTTGAGATCTTGCTAACAAAGATTTGAGGATGCTGACAGCCACGGGCAGATAAAGGAGCTGATACCTGCTGTAAGATCAGAGTGACATTCTCTTCCTTCCACTCTACTAAAAGCTGAATCACTGCTACAGGAAATCAACTGCTAAATCATTTCTATTCCGATGAAATTTTTCAGACTGAGCTAACTTCAGGGAAAATATTTCTTTCCCAGAGACCCTCTAAGGACATTTTGTTTTCTCTTTACTTTGCTGGTGGTCTGGATCTGTTGCTTGAGGTAAAGAAACAGGATTCCATAAAAGTCAATGCCTTTGTCTCTTCCTCCACTCCACTTTCCTGTCTTAAAAACTTATGGCTATCAACATCTCCTGGGTAGTTTGTGTACACTTGAAAATTGTTTACCAAGAGCAACTTTCCTACCAATTGTTTGAATGTGAGCAGGACACTATGTATGCTGATAACATTCCAAGGTGCTTGGGGGCCTAGAAAAAGGCCAGACTCCCCTGGCTTGTAGTCAGAACACTCCACAATTTTATTCCCGCCTATCTCGCCAGTCTAATTTCTCAGAACCTTCAAGAGCATACCTCAGGTTTCAGCCTAATTCATTCATTCATCCAAGACAGTTACTGAACACCAGCTTTGAGCCAGGCCCTGTCCTAGGTACTGAGGATTCAGGATGACAGGACACAGTGCCTGAGCCAGTGGGACTTAGAATCTAGGGAAATAGATAGTAAAAAATTAATTACTCAAAAGTTAAATACAGTTATGCTTTCTGCTCCGTTTGTGCTCACTCAGTGTGTGCGACTCTTTGTGACCCCATGGACTGTAGCCCGCCAGGCTCCTCTGTCCGTAGAACTGTCCAGGCAAGAACACTGGAGTGGGCTGCCATTTCCTACTCCAGGGGATCTGCCCAACCCAGGGGTCGAACTCGTGTCTCTTGGATCGCCTGCACTGGCAACAGTTGTGCTAAACACAGCACAAATATACAGTGTGAAATGACAGGGAGGAACACGAGGGCACCTCACCAAGCCTCTGGGTATTACACTTTGTGAAAATTCCATACAGTCCGGACTCAGTGAGATTCAGGAGGTGTTAGTCAGGTAAAAGGAGAATGAACAAAAGGAATGTTCCAAGCTGAGGGATGGTATTTCCAAATGCCCTGTGGGGCTTCCCTGGTGGCTCAGACGGTAAAGAAACCACCTGCAATGCAGGGGACCTGGGTTCGATCCCTGGGTCGGGAAGATGCCCTGAAGGAGGGCATGGCAACCCACTCCAGTATTCTTGCCTGGAGAACCCCATGGACAGAGGCAGGCGACAGTCCCTGGGGGTCGCAAAGAGTCAGATGCGATTGAGCACAGCAGAGCAGGGGAAGGCGCCTGTGTAGTTGAGCAGAGTATCAGCACCTGAGTCTGGAGAATCAACCAGTCATGCAGGACCTGTGAAATCATTTAAATATCTGACCATTTTCCTTTTACATCATGAGATTTCCTGCTTTGGGTTTTTGTGTACCCTGTTCTCTCCTCCCTATGTATCTAAGTATGATCTATCCTAAAAAGCCAACGTCGCGTGCTCTGCCCTCCATTCTGGCATCCCTGTTTCTTGAAACTGGGAACACAAAGGTAGAAAGGGGCTTCTCTGATCCTCTGTGGCTTCTGTTGACACGCCTTGACTACATCGTTCCTACAGTAGCTCAGTTCCTGTGCCTCAGAAATCCAGAAACTCACAGAAACCCAGCCGCCTATGTACATGTGCAGACATTCCCTACAGTGCTTAGCAATACCCTTAGGGTGCTTCCACCAAATGGTTTAGAGACCCTCTTTGCTCTGAACCCTCCAGTGTTGCCCACCTGGACCTGCCATCGCTGTGATACCTCTAAGGTGTGCTCTAGGATCAAGTTTTCTTCTAAATGACATCTTCACGTCTATTAATTCTCCTTCTGAAAGGTCATATTGCCTTCCCCACCAGCTGTCCCACTGCATCAGTTTATGACTCAGGTAACCGCTTTATGTGTGCTGCTGTGGGTAAGTGTTCTGCCATGGGATTCTGCAACTGTGGCTGTGATGTACCTCTCCCCTCCTTTAAAAATCTAAGTCGACATAGAGACTCTAAGTCTATCTTTTATGACCCTCCTTTTCAAGTTATTATTTTGTGAAAAATAGAGACACAAAGCCTATAAACAAGGTCTTAGAGGGTATTTTTTCCTTTTCCTTCCACTTGTCAAGAATAATGTTTGATAGAGCTCTTGTCAAGAGCTTATAACTTTCCAAAGATTTTCAAAGTCATTCTTAACCCAGTACATTGGTTTACCCCAAATCTGTGACTCCTGAGAGCCCATATTCTTCCCTGAATAATAACCAAGTGTTCAGAAGTTGTCTCAAAACATATTGGCCCTCATTGTGAAGAATGAGTCAGTCTATAGGGCAGACTTGGTCTGTGCCGAGAATGACAGTAGAGCCTAGTAAATCTCTATGTAGAAGACATAAAGTTCAGTCCACAAGCTCACATGAAAAAAAAATTATTGTATTTCCTCTAAATCAAATCAAATTAGGTCCAGAGCCCCCATCCCTCTCAGATGTTACTGGTGCTCCCCGGCTAGACTGTTTCAGGCATATGGGGCTAGGGAGACCCTTCCATTCATGTGATAGGTTCATACTGGCTTACACTTCATTGCTGATACAAGCAATTTATTTTATTCCCAAAGTCATTCAACTGTTACCAAACATTATTCTAATTGTACATGCCACCCAATGCAGTTCCCTTGAATCAGATGGTTCTGCTTCTATGAGTATGTAATATTCAGAAATTTTTACCCTAGTCTCTGGGATCCTGTCTTTTAAGTGGATCACACCCACAAATATTCCTTCTGGGAGCCTAACATTCCCTAGAGGGACCCACACCAAGTACAGACCAGCAGCCCAGATTCTATTCTCCACCCTCCAAATGCTTGCTCTTATTACAAAGGAATTACTCACTTTTTCTTCTCACTGACCCAGACATTCGGCATCATCTCTTTGATGAGCTCATGCTTTAGGACAAAAAAGTCAGAAAGGCAGTGTCTAACAGCCAGCCCTACAGAAAAGCCTTCACCAAGGGAGGCGTCACTGAAAGATCTGGTTATCCTAGGGAACTAAATGACAAATACTAACACATGGCAACGTTTTAATAAATTTTCTGTCACAGTCATGAGTAATCAATTTTTCCTTTTCATATCCATAACACATTGCATCTTATAACTTTTGGTCTTGTGTGCATGACTATGTGTGACTACATATACATATGTACCTTTATCCTGTATCGGTTAATAAGGTCTGTAAAAGAAGTAATGCAACTTCTTTTTTAAAAAAATCTTTATTGATTTGACCACGTTGGGTCTTGGTTGTGACATGAGGGACCCTCACCATGTCACGTGGGATCTCTTTTGAGGTAAGCAGCCTCTAGTTGTGGCACACAGGCTCAGGAGTTGCAGTCGATGGGCTTTGCTGCTCCATGGCATGTGGGAACTTAGTTCCCTGATAAGGGCTTGAACCCACACCCCCTGCATTGCAAGGCGGTTTCCTAACCACTGGACCACCAAGAGTCCAACTTCTTCTTTCTTTAATGCCTTATAGTAACAAGCATGAAGTAGGCTCTGAATAACGATTTGAAAAATGAATAAAGCAATGACAATGCTATTTCAAATTTTCAATGTAAATTATGATTTCCAAATCAGAAAAAAATAAGATTAAAAATGCTGATACAAGCAGTTTATCTCATTCCCAAAGTCATACGACTGCTATCAAACATCACTCTAACTGTACATGTTCAAAAGGCTAAATACGGTTTAAAGTATTAGACTTGTGACTAAACTAAGGACTACGCCAGGAGTCATCATTACTGCAATCCCTGGGTTGGGAAGATTCCCTGGAGGAGGAAATGGCAACCCACTCCAGTATTCTTGCCTGGAGAACCCCATGGACAGAGAAGCCTGGTGGGCTACAATTCATGGGGTCACAAAGAGTCAGACACAAATGAGCGACTGACACATACATCATTGTTTAGGGTTAATAACTCACTCCTTAAGAAGACGGTCTTGTCTCAAGACTACTAAAAAATGAATTTACATTCTTAACTCCCAAACCTAAGCATTTTTAATTGCTGTCTCCGCTAACTATAAACATTCATGGTCTAGGTCTCCAAACCTAGACAAAGGTTATATACTACAAGTTTGTTCCCAAGGACAAGCATCAAATCTGCCACCAGAAGATAATTAGATGATAGTAACGTGTGGGGATATTACAGATGCATCTCACAGATCTTCACATTTGCAAATTGCATTGCTTATGGCTTTTCTTAATAATTTTTATATGCTCATTCTCCCCTACCGAGTCCAGCAAATACTTTGATTTAGAGGACTGGAATTGGTTTCACATGCAAATCAAGTGATGAGTAACATAAGGAAATACTTCACAGAAACATAAAATTCCTTAAGGCTTTGGAGATCAAATGTTCTTCCTTATTTTATTCTCTTAAACATTAATTATTACAGGGCCCTCACATGGAAATACACAGGGGAACAAGATGAACTGTGTTTGTCTTAGAAATACATTTGCTTCCATTAACGGACCACATTCTTTTTCTATTTAAACCCAATTTATCTTGTCACACTGTTAGATTAACGCATTTCCTAAATATTTAAGTGTCAAATAAAACCATCACCCTCATTAGCTTGAGGAAATTGGAAAGATCAAATTGATGAGAGGTGTCAAGAGTTCTAAGTTTTTAATTTTGATTGTGGCAAATAGCCCAGCCCCATGCTGGCCATTAACAGCAGAAGCTGAAAGGGAATGCACCTGTCCATACACACACACACACACACACACACACACGTGTTTGTGTGTGTGTGTGTGTGTGTGTGTGTGAGAGAGAGAGAGAGAGACCAAGCAAGGGAGAGACTGTGGTGGTGTTTTGGATTTTCCCTCAGGCACTCTGGTATTCAGGCCCTCTGAATTCTTCTCAGCATTTTTTATTTGAGAAGAAATCATTTTGGGAAAGCACTAAAAACAGCAAATGTCATTGCAACTGTATAAACAACATTCTTAATCTTATAGCAATATCCTTTGGCCCTGGACACTTGCTCCCCAAGAAATAAACTAAGATTACATTCTCCTTTGAATCCACTAAAACTCAATTTTATATCATTTATTCAGTCAAGGACTAAATATGCAAATCCCTGAGGTATTCAACTTCCTACTCCAAAACCAATAACAACAACAAAAATTCCCTTGATTCAAGCAGGACCTATTAATAAACTACTCATACATAGTAATTATTGCTGACCACAAAATATCATGCTTAATAACATTCCAGTAACCAAAATATGTTACTGAGGCTCAGGAAGAAGCTAAATTCTAAGTAGTAATTCATGCAAGAAGGAGGTAAGATTGAATAGCAACAAAAAGACTTTGAAAAACAATATATGGGCTTATATTTTATAGAAAGACTGAGACAAAAGCATAAGGACATAAATAATGAATCATTTTGAATTTTACAACTTGAAATTTGGCCTTCAAATCCTATGCTGGAATTGCACTTCCCCATTCTTTGATGAGGACAAATTTCTTTTTAAGTGCAGTGAACATTCAGTAGCTCAGTGTATGGCATGATCATTAAATCAATGAGCCAGCCTATGATAATAAGCCATTCACAGCCCTCTCCCTTAGAGTACTCAGCCATCATTCTATTCTGCTTTGCTCTTCTGACCTCAGTATCAGTGCTTTATTTTACTACTACAAAGATGATATTTTGAGAGCAGATTCAACCTTTAGCTGCCTATTCTCCAACTCTGATTATGTCCTGTAATGTCAAAGAATGTTCTCAAAGAAGAAAGCCAAAGGAAGAAAAATTCTTGTTAAGTGTTCCACATTTTTCACTGACACTAGCTCCTTCATTTGCATAAATTGTTAGATAGCCAACACAATCAACAAATATTTATTATTCATCAGCTTTATTCAGAGTCCTGTGCTAGCTGGAGAGGATACAAAGATGAATAAATCACAATCTCACCCTCTAAAGCTTATATTCTAACTCAAGAATGGGAAATTTATGGCACATATGCCATTATCGCCTTACCATGGATTCTGATTGACACAGAGTTCAACTCTTTGTTAGAGAGGCATCAACCGCCTATGATATCTGTGTTACTCCAATTTGGTACTGTTCAATTTGAAGAACTGAACATCTCTGCACTGAAGATTTAACACTTTGCCAGCTCTATGCATGTGCAGCCTATGAGCACCTTAAGATAGAATGGAAAATCAGTTCATCATATGTGCCAACTGTAGTAGGTAGGTATCAGAAGCCTAGGAAGCCACACCAAGTTCATCAGGAAAGTTTCTCATAATTGATGACTGATGCCTGCTCTGGATACAATACTTTTGTTGCCTATCTGTATTGCCCGCCAAAGTTCCAGTATCAAGTATTAGACATGTATGTTCAAGACTCAGCTGTATTAATGATCTCTGCATGATCCTAGCACACTGGAGACCAGATAACTGTCCATAATTCTGGGGTCACTTAGAAGACTCTCAGATTTCCCTGGTGGTTAAGACAACAAAGAATCTGACTGCAACGTGGGAGATCCAGGTTCAATTCCTGGGTTGAGAAGATCCCCTGGAGAAGGAAATAGCAACCCACTCCAGTATTCTTGCCTGAGAAACCTCAAGGACAAAGGAGCCTGGTGGGCTACAGTCCACAGGGTTGTGAAGAGTCAGACACAACTGAGTGACTAATGCTATGAAGGGACTATGGAAGACTATAGAATCGTTAATGCAGAGTATTTCTTAGGCCTTGGCTGACACACGCTCTCCACCTCCAACATCTTCTCCAACCTTATTCCTCACTAGAGCTTTTCCACCTAACATCACTTAAAGCAGATGCTTCTTTCTAGGGTTATGATCAATGTAAGGTAAAGATATACCAGGAAAGGACTGACTGAATAGCTAACACTGGTCTTAACAATCCCAAATTTTCTCCCATTTGTCTGTTACTTAATATTTTACTCTCTATGTGGAAAATAAAAAGTTCAATATAATTTGCCCCTTCACCGAGTCACTGTTCAATGTCCATGCTGCTACATTGTGTGGATCAATTTAGAGTCTCCATTGTGAAGATAGTCCAGCCAAATCTTTAAAAGTTATTTATATGAAAGTACCTAACACTGTATAGACCAGACCTATAACTCAAAATTTGTCATTTCTAGATTCTAAGCTTCACTTGGCCCTAACTAGAACTATTATGAATGGTTTCTGTCTTTAGAAATTAACTTTTTTAAGAAGTATACGCAATAGACCATCACCTGCATTTTTCTGAGAATGAACTCAGAGTTTTTCATCTAGCTTCAAGATTGACATCTTCTACTTTCTCTTAGAAAGCAGATTACTTAATACTATCTGGTTTGCTATATCAAAATGTTGCAATAGTATTCAACTCTAAGGAATTAAATAAACTCAGAAGTCATAAATGTGAAGAATGTGTTTATACTTTCTATTTCCATCAATGCAATGAAGACCTGACACATATCTTTGTAATTTGGGGTGTAAGAAGATATGTGTGTCTAGAATAAATCACTCTAGGTGGGTTTGACTCATCAAAATGCTGTCAGAAAGAAATAGACAGTATATTACTGAATTGCTAAATATAAGAGATGTTGAGTAGATATTAAATATGCTTTCACCAAAATGATTTACATCATTTGGATTGCTGATGCTTGGGGGGAAAAAATCTTTGTATTCCCATGGTTCTCAATCCTTCTAATAAACTATAATAATTGATCCATGTTGCTATAAGTTAAAACATAAGAGTAATTTATGGCACTGAGAGAAAGATCTAACCAAAAAACATAACACTGAATTAATTCCTAAATTTTGTAGTTGATTCTTTACAGAGTCACTTATGAAGACTGATTCCTGTTCCTTTTGGATGTCTTCAGGAGAAATGTTTTCAACACAGCATTTCCTATGTTGTTAGCATTTCGTCAGCCCTAAATTACGGCACGTGTAAGTCAATAAACTCAGGGTAAGAATTAAGTTGTCATCATTAACTTGCCAAGCCGGGTCCGACTCTGCGACTCCATGGACAACAGTACACCAGGCCTCCCTGTCCTTCACTACCTCCCAGTGTTTGCTCAAACTCAAGTCCACTGAATCAGTGATGCCATCCAACCATCTCATCCTCTGTCGCCTCCTTCTCCTCCTGCTGTCAATCTTTCCCACCATTAGGGTCTTTTCTAGTGAGTCGGCTCTTCACACCAGGTGGCCAAAATATTGGAGCTTCAGCTTCAGCATCAGTCCTTCCAACAAATATTCAGGGTTGATTTCCTTTAGGATCGAATCATTTGATCTCCTGCCAGTCTAAGGGACTCTGAAAAGTCTTCTCCAGCACCAGTCAGAAAGCATCAATTCTTTGGCACCCAGCCTCCTTATGGTCCAAGTCTCACATCCATACATGTCTACTGGAAAAACCATAGCTTTGACTACACAGACCTTTGTTGATAAAGTAATGTCTCTGCTTTTTAATATGCTGTCTAGGTTGGTCATAGCTTTTCTTCCAAATTGCATGCACCTTTTAATTGCATGGCTATAGTCACAGTCCGCAGTGATTTTGGAGCCTGAGAAAATAAAATATGTCACTGTTTCCACTTTTTTCCTATTTATTTGCCATGAAGTGATGGGACTGGATGCCTTGATCCTTGCATGGCTTCTCAATAGCTCAGTGGGTAAAGAATCTGTCTACTACTGCAGGAGACACAGGAGATGCAGGTTCGATCTCTGGGTGGGGAAGATTTCCTGGAGGGTGAAATGGCAACCCACTTTAGTATTCTTGCCTGAAAAATCCCATGGACAGAGGAGCCTGATAGGCCATAGTTCAAAGGGTCACAAAGAATTGGACATGACTGAGCTTAGTTATTTTTTAACTGTGAATTTCAAGCCAGCTTTTTTACTCTCCTCTTTCCATCTCAAGAGGCTCTTTAGTTCCTCTTCACTTCCTGCCATTAGGGTGGTATCATCTGCATATCTGAGATTGTTAATGTTTCTCCCAGCAATTTTATTCCAGTTTGTGAGCCATCCATCCTGGCATTTCACTAGATGCACTCTGCATAGAAGTTAAATAAGCAGGGTGACAATATACTGCCTTGATGTACTCCTTTCTCAATTTTGAAACAGTCCATTTTTCCAGGTTGCTTCTTTATCTGCATACAGGTTTCTGAGGGGGCAGGTAAGGTGGTCCCCTTCTCTTTAAGAATTTGTCCACAGTCAAAGACTTTCATGTAGATCAATGGAGCAGAAGTAGATACTTTTCTGGAATTCTCCTGTTTTTACTATGATCCAACAGATGTTGGCAATTTGATCTCTGATTGATCTGCCTTTTCTGAATCCAGCTTGTACATCTGGAAGTTCTTGATTCATGTTCTGTTGAAGCCTAGCTTGAAGGATTCTGAGCATTACCTTGCTAGCATGTGAAATGAGTGCAACTGTACTCAGTAGTTTGAACATTCTTTGGCATTGCCTTTCTTTGGGATTGGAATGAAAACTGACCTTTTCCAGTCCTGTGGCCACTGCTGAGTTTTCCAAATTTGCTGGCATATTGGGTGCAACATTTTAATAGCATCATCTTTTAGGATTTTAAATAGCTCAGCTGGAATTCAATCTCCTACATAGCTTTGTTCATAGTAATGATTCCTAAGTACTACTTGACTTCACATTCCAGAATGTCTGGCTCTAGGTGAGTGACCACACCATGTGGTTATCCAGGTCATTAAGAATTTTTCTGGATAGTTCTTCTGTGTATTTTTGCCACCTCTTCTTAATATCTTCTGCTCTGTTACGTCCATACCATTTCTGTCCTTTATTGTGCCCATCTTTGCGTGAAATGTTCCCTTGGTATCTCCAATCTTCTTGAAGAGATCTCTAGTCTTTTCTATTCTATTTTTTTCCTTTATTTTTTTGCATTGTTCATTTTAGAAGGCTTTCTTATCTATCCTTGCTATTACTCTTTGAAACTCTGCATTCGGTTGGGTATATCTTTCCCTTTCTCCTTTGCCTTTCACTTCTCTACTTTTTTCAGCTGCTTATAAGGCCTCCTCAGACAACCACTTGCCTTCTTGCATTTCTTTTTTCTTGGGGATGGTTTTGGTCACCACCTCCTGTACAATGTTATGAACTTCCGTCCCTAGTTTTTCAGGCATTCTGTCTACCAGATCTAATCCCCAAGTTACTAGAGGAAATTGTGGCTAGCACTTTTGATACCGCAAGTGTAATATGCTAACACACCATAAGAGCTGTATGTCTTTACCGCTTGGTCATCAAGCGTAGCAATTACCGTTATTCAAAGAGCCAGCATACTCATGGTCTAGTCCTCGTATCTTATTCTAACGCAGATATAGTTCACCTACAAGATTTTTTTTAAAGAACTTGAGGTCTTCTCCAATTGTGTTCTTCTTCTCAGATCTCCCCCTGAAAAGTCTTTTATACCTTCTGACTCTGATTCGCCAGTTAATGCTAAACTGCAGTGCTGGACTTACCACTTTCTGTAGAAACAAGTCTTGCAACCCTAGCATGAGGCATATCATTTCTCTAAGAGTTCTGTAGCAACTTGACACTTTTAGCATACCTTTGGAGCCAAGAACCCATAAATGCTGGAAAATACTCATCTATATGTATTATTCTTCATCAAAGATGACACAACTGGGAACATTTTCAGTAGAACGGAGGGGAAAAGATCAAGGAAAGTAGCGTGCACCATGCTGTTTCTTCTTAATTATTAATCTTGTAAACGCCAAATGTTGTCTTAAGAGGGCAATTTAGAAAGCTGGGATATGGAGCAACAGATGACCTGTGTAGAGTATATGTTTAATAAATATTTGCTGGTTACATGAAGAGATAATATAAGAGAGAGAGAAACAAGGGATGTTTGGCTCCTGCTGCTGCTACTGCTGCTAAGCCGCTTCTGTTGTGTCTGACTCTGTGTGACCCCATAGACGGAAGCCCACCAGGCTCCCCCGTCCCTGGGATTCTCCAGGCAAGAACACTGGAGTGGGTTGCCATTTCCTTCTCCAATGCATGAAAGTGAAAAGTGAAAGTGAAGTTGCTCAGTCATGTCCGACTCCTCATGACCCCATGGACTGCAGTCTACCAGGCTCCTCTGTACATGGGATTTTCCAGGCAAGAGTGCTGGAGTGGGTTGCCATTGCCTTCTCCTGTTTGGCTCCTAGGGCTGCCTTAAAAAATGTATTACAAATTTGTAGCTTAAAACAATAGAAACTTACTCTCTTGTGGTTCTTCCTTGGGGTCCCTTGACTTGCAGCTTCATCCCTCTAATCTCTTCCTCTACAGTGTTCTCCCTGTGAGTCTCTGTCTTCAGATTAGTTATCCTCCCCTTTTAATTAGGATACCAATCATATTGGCCCAGGGCCCATCCTAATGACCTAATCACAACTTGATTACATTTGCAAAGATCTTCTATCCAAGGTCACATTTATACCTTGGAAGTTAGGACTCCAACATATTGGGGGGGGGGGGATACATAATTCTCTACTCATAAGACAAGAGTAGAGAAAAATCAACATAGAAAAGAAATACTGCTTAGAACACTTCAGCAAATAATTCTGAACACCGGTATATTAACTACAGTAATGTTTTCTAAGGCTAAAGACGGATTAGGTCTCTTAAGTGTTTCCATTCTTGCCTTTCATTCACTTTCCACTTTTTATTTAATTTTTCCCACTTCTACTGGAAATGTCTTCTAATCATCACAACCAATGATCATTAGTTTCCACCTCTTCATATTTTTTTCAGCTTATACATTTTCTGACCACCCATAAAAGAGTGCTTTTTTTTTCTGTTCCTTATAGCTAAAGAGTATCAAATTTTAGGTATAAAATGAAGGATCACACCTATATTTTTACTCCTATTAAAAATTATTATACAATCCATAATGAGATATTTTCTATTAATCTTAATGCTGGTACTAATATTAAGTACAGATTCTACATAAAAATCAGTTCAGTTCAGTTCAGGCACTCAGTTGTGTCTGACTCTTTGAGACCCTATGGACTGCAGCACACCAGGCCTCCCTGTCTATCACCAACTCCCAGAGTTGATTCAAACTCATGTCCATTGAGTCGGTGATGCCATCCAACCACCTCATCCTCTGTCAATTACCTGGGTGTTATCCTTTACCTTGTCCTTTCTCCTGAATTTGGTGCGCAATTTTGCAACTACTTGGAAATTCCAAAATGATTTCTAGAGCAAAATTAATTGAGATGCTAGCATGCTCAAAATTGGAGCTGCAATCTGTACTTTAAACTCACTTCTCATTTCCTGGGTAATATAATTCCACTAGTGGCAATCATTCTCTTCTAAATAAAGTGAACCAGAAAGTTCAAATCCATTTTAGACTTCTTTGTCCTCAATATTCAATTTGTCCCCCAATCACGTCCATCAATCTCTAAGTCTTTTTTCTTTTACCTTGTTCATCTGCTTTCTTACAGTCTGTGTAGATTTTTATTCTCCTACATTGCCATAGGCTTGCTTTTTGGTGACATAAATTATACTGGAATCACCTCTAGGTTACAGACCAGGTCTTGCACATAAGAGTATTATATTAACTGAGAAGCACATCTTTAGAAGAAAAGAGAAATTTAAGATGCTATCAGATATAAGTGATACTGAAAGATTTTTAATAACAGAGTCTTGTTTAGACACTCTACATAGAATGATGTCATGCCATTCAGCACCCTCCTTTCACTTTTCTCACCCTAACTACCTTTTGAATATTCTGCTCAGTTCAGTTCAGTCGCTCAGTCGTGTCCAACTCTTTGCGACCCCATGAACCATAGCACGCCAGGCCTCCCTGCCCATCACCAACTTCCAGAGTACACCCAAACCCATGTCCATTGTGTCGGTGATGCCATCCAACCATCTCATCCTCTGTTGTCCCCTTCTCCTCCTGCCCTCAATCTTTCTGCTCAGAAAGTCTTATCTATGCTTTCCCTAAGGTACCTTATGATCACAGAAGTCTCAGTTTTAAAATCTTAAATGGTCAAATAGCCCTATTATTTTATTCTGGCCATTAAGTAATGAAAGCAGCTGCTGAAATCCACTGTTTAGCTGACCAGTTATTGCTCTAGTAACCAGAAAACTATGATCTTCAAAACTATAAGTTAGCTCAGTGGACTTGAGAAAATTATCACAAATAATATCAAAAATATCTGAGTTTTTGACAAGTTTTGAAAATGACCTGCGGCCAGGCTCAATCTTAAAGTGTCACAGAGGCAGCCAAAAACGGGCAATTTGCAGTAGAAGATTTTTATATATTTTAAAAATTCATTTTTACTTCATGTCTGTATCTTTTCAGGAGTTCCTGATATGTGTCTCTAGATATTTCCCTATATTCTACACTTTAAATATTAATTGAGAACTCTTGACATGTTTCAGAGATTCTATGCCTCTAAGGTCTCTTTTACAACCTCTTACTTCCTAAGCAATCTAGTTGAAAAGGAAAGTTAGATGGAGTATTTTGGCATCAATGTGATAACAAACAAGTGCCCAAGTCAGACAAATGACAGAATAAAATGTTTTTGTGAAGCATGCTGCCCATACAGCCTATGCTGGCTTGCTTTAAATGTCACCAATTGTTCCTCTACATAAGAAAATCAGTAATCCGTTATTTGGCTCAACCCAGTAATTACACTTGAATAGCAATTTAGAGCTTTGAAAGAACTTTTGCATGTTTATTTTATTGCACTGTCAAAACTATTCTATCAGTCAGAGTTAAATCAAGATATGAGAACCACTACTATAGGTATTACAATAGGGGGTTTTATATAGGAATGAAGGTTTACACAGATGTGGTAGGAGCTGGGCAAATGAAGGTATGGAAGGAGATATAAGAGGATATAGAAAATCACCACTAACCATGTCATCTGGAAGTCAACTCAGGAAGGGAATTTAGCAACCATGCAGATTCTATGAATTCTACCTCTTCTATGGAAACTTCTACCCTGGGGAAATTTCTGCCTCTCTGAAAATCACCCACTGGGACCAAGTGCCTGGTGGGGGACTGAGGACCACTGCTGATTATCAAGACCAGCTGTCTGGAAAGTAAGCTGAATGCAAAGCAGGAAGCGGACAATGACATGCTGGTACCCACTGAACACCTCTGTGTCTGCTCATCATTGTGTCTGTCTACCACAGTCTTCCATGTTATCCCTGTTCTGCTTCCACCTTCCAAATCTTATGCGAGTTCCTTTTTTGATTCACAGTAACCCTGCATGGAGAAGAGGTGACTCAGGTAAATGTAGTTCTCCACCTTGGACAGAGGCAGCAAGCCAAGTTGGTGCTATTTTGTTAAGATGTTGGAGTCTGATTTTCCTATTCCATAGATGAGGAAATTGAGACATGGTTCACATAACACTACTTGGCTAGTAAACAACATATTCAGGCAAGATTTAAATAGACACTTCATGAAAGAAGAAATCCAAGTGGATAATAAGCATATTTTATATCCATAAACTTTAAGAATCAGATGTCAGTGAACATTCAAGTAGAGAAATGTAAAATTCTGACAATACCAAGTGTTGCTGAGGAATGTTGTTGTTTTTCAGTGGCTAAGCTGTGTCCAGCTCTTTGTGACCATATGGCCTGCGGGGCACTAGGCTTCCCTGTCCTTCACAATGTCCTGGAGTTTGCTCAAACTCATGTCCATTGAGTCAGTGATGCTATCTAACTATGCCATCCTCTGTCACCCCCTTTTCTTCCTGCCCTCAATCTTCCTGCTGAGGAACAGGCACAACTATATTGAAAAACAGTCTGGTATTATCTAGAAAACCCAAAGATACTCTATCCTATGTCTCATCCTATCCTTCGTATAGTATACCCTAGATAAACATGTGCACATATATACAAAGAAAGTTCACAGGAGGATTATTTGTATTAACCTAAAATTGGAAACAATCCAAATGTCCATCTATAAAAGAATAAATAAATGTTGTCATATTCATATAATAGAATACTGCACAGCAAGGACAATGCATGGATTAGAATTACACACAAAAATCACAGATTAAACATAGAAAGAAGGCAATAATTACTGCAGAATAAGATTATTTACCTGCTGTCCTTGGGCTATTTTAGAGCTCAGATGTTTTGCCCTCAGACTATGTTCAGTAATAAAACACACATAATACTCGTTTGTACAATTCAACATCTCATTAAAAAAACTAGGACAAAGAGATCCTTGAATCATTGCATTTTTATGATGCACAAAATTATCACTAACCTCACAAATCTGCATATTGATTTTCATCTCACGTGCCTCAGCTATTTGCAAAGTAGGAAATATCCATTTTAGTCCTTATGCACCCAGTGAAATGCATTATAAACCAAATTAGAAAATATTGCATTCCTTTTAAAGTCCTAGTCTCAGATCCCAAATGACTGTAAGGTAGGTATTACTTAAACCAGAGTACAGAGATTCTTTCCAGGCATATAGAGAATATCCATTCAAACAGACTCTGGTTTTGGTGTACCACCTAGATCCCCTAACTGGATCAGAGTACCCATCCCCCAGCTGCTGGTACCATTTTCAGCACGCCTGTCCTCAGCTGATGAGAGTCATTTTGCCTTAAGATGCTTGAGAGATTATGCTTTACCCCCTACCTGATATAAGGGTGTTAGAAAAAAAAAAAGCCCTTGTCTTTTGGAAGGATACCTTCTATAGCAACATTCACACTCCCCATGGGAATGTGAATTTGGCTCCCCATGGGAAGAGGCCAAAGCTAAGCTAAAGATGTTTCTCCTGAAACACCTTTGCTTGGCTTATTGTGCTCTATGATGTTTCCCTCATTCCCTTACAAATTTCTCCAGAAAACAGTTTCTCCCTCTGTAAATAACTTCCACAAGAATCTCATTCTTCTAGAAACCTTCCCAAGACAGCTGATACCAGTAGATCTACTGGGGGTGAAGAATATAAAGTTATTTAAGGGAGAATTTTTTCACTAGCAGACTTGCTCACTGTTTCTCAATTCAGTACCATGGGAAGAGATTCTTGAGTTGGCTTAAATACACTGATGGGATGGCTTTTCACATCAAATGTATGCCCAAATTTCTGTGACAGACTGTGAAGGTAGAAATCAACAAAACTGTTATATAAAATCATAAAATTCACCAGCTGACTACATGTCTAGGAACAGCCGAGAGCATTCCCCCTGCCAAGGCAATAAGGAAGAATCAGGTGAGGGGTCACCAGCATCACTGAAAAATTCAGAAGTTCAGGTGTGGTTCTCTGGCATTCAGTACTAATAGAGAAACTACTGCAGAACTGGGCTCCTCAGCAACAGTACAGAACCCCAAGTAGGAAAAGCCAAAAGATTTCATTTAATCATCATAGACAACGAGGAAATAACTATCCAAAATGGGGAGCAAGTTGGAATGGCAGCCAGAGAAGCCTGACTCAAAGTGATCTATGGATATGGCATACACACATTTCGTATGTATCCCTAAAGGCAAGATAGTTAAAGAGCCAACAAGAATACTGTATAATATAATCAACAGTGATAGAGAAAGGTCGAGGAGAATGCTGAGATCAGGCCTCCAAGAAAAGTCACAATCTCTTGCCTCATTTCCAGAACTGAGCGAGCTCTCTGGCCCAGAACTCACGCACTGAGAGAGCGCTGGTTCCCCTTGAGGAAGGGCCTTGCAATATCATGGCCAAAATACAATGCAGTGATTCCCCCACACTTTCTGCCAAATGGACCCGTGACCATTTACTTGGCTGACCATACACTAGAGAAAGGGGATATCCAGCTATTTCACATTATCTGAATAATTCCATATCATGTAAAGAAATTAAATTTATTGATTAAAATTTTTCATTCTCCAGTGGCTTTACTGGCAAATTCTGCCAAACAGTTAAGGAAGAAATAATATCAATTTCACACAAACTTATAGAAAATTCGGGAGAAAGGAATACTTCCCAAATATTAAAACCAGACACTAATATGTGAGGACACAAAGCTCCACTGTGGCTGCCCTATTAGAGTAAGGGTTGTGGAAATTGAGCAATAAATGGATTTCTGGCCAAACGTCATCCTACACTGAGTCCACTGAGTCCGCAGACATACCCAGTGATGTTATCTCAGTTTTCAAGTGTATAATCAGACCAGCCATCTCAAACACAGACATTACCCTAATGCAGGTGTTTTTGTTGTCATTCAGTCACTAAGTCATGTCCCCATGGACTGCAGCATGCCAGGCTTCCCTGAACTTCACTATCTCCTGGAGTTTGTTCAAATTCATGTCCATCGATTCAGTGGTGCTATCCAACCATCTCATCCTCGGTCGCCCCCTTCTTCTCCTACCCTCAATATTCCCAGCATCAAGGTCTTTTCCATGAGTCAGCTCTTTGCATCAGGTAGCCAAAGTATTGGAGCTTCAGCTTCAGCATCAGTCTTTCCAATGAATATTCAGGGTTAATTTCCTTTAGGATTGACTGATTAGATCTCCTTGTAATCATTAGGCACTTTCGAGCCTAATGAATAAAATCACTATACTAGTGAAGGTAATGGAGAAGGAAATAGCAACCCACTCCAGTACTCTTCCTTGGAAAATCCCAGGGACTGAGGAGACTGGCAGGCTATAGTTCATGGGGTCACAAAAGAATCAGACATGGCTGAGTAACTAAACAACAAAGTGAAGGTAAAGCAGAAACCCCTGAAATTGACGCTCTGTATTCTCGTTAGATAGTATATAAAAATACATTTCTTCTTAGGTAGAATAGCAGACATGAGCATCATCCTCTAAGACTTAAAGGATTCAGGCGTGATGGTCCCATTATGTTCCCATTCAATGCACTGTTCTGTTCCCTGCACATACCAGTCTGGATCATAGTGTATGACAGTTAAGTAGGAGTCTCAACTGCAGTAATGCACCAGATGTGATATCATTACCAGAACAGATTTTTAACATAGTCTCTGGTACATCCCAACTGTGTTCACAGACATGTTCTTTTTCATTCTCATCAGGTAGCAGAATCAAAAACAGTTTTATGGACACTGGATGAATAACACTATGCAGCCATGATTTCATTCCAAGGTTCTGTCTACTCTCCTGCTTTTGGTCCCAGTAGTCTCTTCCCTATCATGAACCAAAAAGGGAAAAAAACCACCACAGCCTGTCTTATCTTTTTCTTTCCTTCTTTGCCACCATTTTCAGTGTAAGTGGTTGGCATATACAAGAAAGTAATGTGAGTGACAAAGGATATGATAGGGTTTCTTGGTTGCTCATGTTTCTTAGAAAACTTTTACCTACTTTCTGCATTGGAAGAAAGTCCTGGTATAAACAAAAAGCATGGCCACTTGAAGCTGTCAGCACCTCCCCCTATAGGTGCAGGGGGAGGTGTACTGTGTTTACCATGTACTCACTTTGAGTCTCCCTAAACTTCTATGCATCTTGGGTCCTCCAAAACTCTGTGCTCATGGGATATCACAGACTATGTGCAGATGGAGTGATGGGGAAGAGTCGATACACATACTGCATGTATTTCTTCTTATATCATTGTTCCATCAGACTTCACTTACAAAACATAAGTTCAAAGATAAAATTCCAAGACGATGACAAGCGTGCATACTTAGTCACTCAGTCATGTCCTACTCTCTGTGATCCCATGGACTACAGCTCACCAGGCTCTTTCTGTCCATGGGATTCTTCAGGAAAAAACACTGGAGTGGGTTGCCATTCTCTTCTCCAGGGGATCTTCCCAACTCAGGGATCGAACCTGGGTTTCCTGCATTGCAGGCAGATTCTTTACCGTCTGAGCCAGGGAAGCCCCCCAGGGAAGATGGTCCCAGCAGAGCAATATACCAAGCACAGGGCCTTCTGAGCTCTGGGGACTCACAAAAAGGTACAGCTCACACTCCACTGAAGCCAGGTCTGCCAAAACGATGTTTCATGGAAATTTTTGTGAATAAATGCACAAATGAATCTCACTGAAAAAGAAAAAAAAGGAAAGAAATTTAAATTAATAGAATAATGAGTTTTTTAAATCTATCAAGTTATCAAACTCATTTTTTCAGAGATAATACCAGTAAGGGTAAAGGTACAGAGAAGTGGGAATTACTAAACCACACCAGCAGATTACTTCTACATTTCTGCTGTAAAAAACTCTTATTAGCAGGGTTTAAATTCTTTAATATAGCAATTCTGCTTATGGAAATCTAACTTAAGGAAATATTTCAAAATTTCAAACAAAGTAATCTTTGTTCATGTTCACTGCAGCATAAATTTTTAAAATGAAGAACTGAAAATAACCTTAATGTTTAAGTGAATCAAGTCACTCAGTCATGTCCGACTCTTTGGGATCCCATGGCCTAGACAGTCCATGAAATTCTTTAGGCCAGACTACTAGAGTGGGTAGCCTTTCCCTTCTCCAGGGGATCTTCCCAATCTAGGGATCGAACCCAGGTCTCCTGCTTGTGGGAGGATTCTTTACCAGCTGAGCCACAAGGGAATCCCTAATGTCTAAGACTGGCAGCCTAATTAGAAAAAGTTTAATATCTATATGATAAAACATTAGGACATCATACAAAGCATATACATGAGAAACATTTCTTATCATATAAAATGCCTCATAATATTAAAGAGTGGAAAATTATGTACACATTATAATTCTGTTCTAATAATGACATCTTTTAATAAATATATACATATTAAAGACTGGAAGGAATTCAGAAAAACACAAATAGTGTTGAACTTGGTAGTGGGATTACAGGTGACTTAGTGTCTTTATATGTTTCCTACTTGTTCCTTCTACTATTTTTAACTTCTTTTGAAATTAAAAATGCATACATATATATGTGTATGTATATATTAAACATCAATCATAGGAAAGGCTTTAAACTAACTCTAAGGCTTCAAACTAATTCTAATTTCTTAATGTTAAATTAGAATGTATTCACTTGTGTCTGGTACATTTTTCTAGGTATTTTTCAAAATGTAGTTATTTTTAATTGGATAATAATTGCTTTACATGCTGTGTTGGTTTCTGCCATACATAAACATAAATCAGCCATAGGTGTACACATGCCCCCACCCCTGCAACCTAGTCCTTGAAGCTCTCTCCCATCTCCCACTCCGGTACATTTTTAATAACTTGTATTTCTCTTTATCCCTTCAATTGCTTTGTGAAATCAATGGTATTTAGCTCATGCTATTAAGCCTAAGAAAGGGAGATAAAATAGTGGAAAAGTAGTAATAGCTATATTGACAAAAAAGGAAAAGAGCCAGGCACTCAGCTTGTATCGTTGCTATTTTTACTTATGTACAGAACTGATATTTCAATTGATCCTTGAGCCTAATACTTCTTATCCTGTCTCTCTATGAGATGAACTCTGGTACAACTGATATAATGAGGTACTTGAAACACTGTAGAAATGGCCTCAAGGATGCAATTGATGCTCTGGTATACAATTATTGCCGCTGTAATTATCATTATGTTTTCAATATGCTTTTAAATAGTATTTATTCTTTTACATATCCTAGTTGTGCTTCTGTTCATGGTTAGAAAAAGAAATACAGATGCATCACTATTATAAACTGATCAATACTTGAATATTCATGACAAAGAAACACACACACACACTTCCATTAACACAAATCCAAATGGTCATTTCTAACCATATATTTAACTAACAGGAAAAGTAATGAATCTAATCTCTTAATTTATTCAAGTCATTATGAACAACTGCCCACGGAAAACCAGTTTGCGAATTATTTTGTAAAGAGCTTTAAGGCATGTTTGAACTTTTTAATGAACAGAGAATGCATCATCTTCTCTTCTCTAAATAGATAAACACTTCAAAGGAAAACACTTGGACTGGAAATATTTAGGTCAGGATGACCTGCCTGCCCTTTGCTGGACTGATTCAATTAGAAGCAAGTTTCTATCCTCAGTGAAGAGCATCTCCAACAGAAAGATTAGGGAGTTTGCATCAACCCAAGGGCCTCAAGGCTGGAGGTAAACCTGCGGGTCACTGAGTCCCTCAGTTCTCAAGGGGTCTTTTTATTTTGTGATTCTCTGTGAAATAAGTAAAAAGAAAAGAGACAAAATAACGTGTGTTTCATAAAGTTAACTGTATTCAACTGAAAGTAACGCCCTTAAATCTCAGGAAATAGCCTTTGAACTATTTTGGTATTAAAATATTTCTCAAGAAAATTAAGTGGTCTTTTTGGCTTTTTAAAATTCTTACTGAGAAAAGAGATGAATGGGGGTTAGTTTTATTAGAAAATTCTCTGTTCCATGAAAACTTAAAAAGATCTTGTTTCTGCCCAAACCTGAGGCAATTGGTGAGCAAAGACCTGTGGGCTGTAGTAGGCAGGAAGCTTGGGAGGCAACTGGAATAGGATTTGAAATCTGTGTGACTTAAAATGACTCAACCTAGTTAAGCAATTCATTTCTTTGCCTGTACCAGCTGAAATAATGTTACCTTTGTCTCAAGTTGTGAAAATTATAAAATGAGTGGCTGGCTGACTCTTCAATAACTCAATGCAAATGTCACCTTTTCAAAAAGGCCTTGCATGTTTTGCTCTATCAAATGGGCACCCTCTCTTCACCCAGCCATTCTCAATCCTACATCAGGGTACTTATCATTCTCTGGATTCATTTTATTTTCCCATAAGACCCATGACAGAAGGGACCTTTCCTGTCCTATTCCCACAGCATCCCCAGCAATTAAAATATATGGCCAGAATACGATATTTGTTGTTGCTGCTGCTGTTCAGTCGCTAGGTCATATTCTACTCTTTGGGATCCCGTGGACTGCAGCATGCCAGGCTCCTCTGTTTTCCACTATCTCCCAGAGTTTGCTCAAATTCATGTCCATTGAGTTGGTGATGCATCTAACCATCTCATCCTCTGCCATCCCCTTCTCCCTTTGTCTTAAATCCTTCCCAGCATCAGGGTCTTTTCCAGTGAGTCAGCTCCTTGCATCAGGTAGTCAAAGTATTAGAGCTTCAGATTCAGCATCAGTCCTTCCAATGAATATTCAGGGTTGGTTTCCTTTTCTATTGACTGGTTAGATCTCCTTGTTGTCCAAGGGACTCTCAAGAGTCTTCTCCAGCACCACAGGTAGAAAGCATCGCTTCTTAGGTACTCAGCCTTCTTTATGGTCCAACTATCACATTCGACATGACTACCGGAAAAACCATAGCTTGACTATGTGGCCTTTGTTGGCAAAGTGATGTCTCTGCTTTTCAATATACTGTCTAGGTTTCTCATAGCTTTTCTTCCAAGGAACGAGCGTCTTTTTATTTCATGGCTGCAGCCACCATCTGCAGTGATTTTGGAGCTCAAGAAAATAAAATCTGTCACTGTTTCCATTTTTTCCTTTTCTTCCTGCCATGAAGTGATGGGACAGGATGCCATGATCTTAGTTTTTTTTTTTTTTAATTATTTTGAGTTTCAAGTCACCTTTTTCATTGTCTTCTTTCATTCTCATCAAGAGGCTCTTTGGTTCCTCTTTTTCTGCCATTAAGGAGATATCATCTGCATATTTGAGGCAATATTCATTGAATATTGAATGAATATTAAGTGTTCAACACAGAAAAGACTCAATAAATGTTAGCTCCCTTTCTCTGAGGATAAAATATCCATCTCCCTAAAATATCATTTTAATCTTCATCCTCTGAGGCCATCAGAACCCAACCCCAACACATAAGGTATCTCTTTACAAATATGTTCTCAAATAGGAAGAAATTTTTAGGTAACTGTTATTTGAAAAGGCCATCTTTATTTCAGAGCTGGCTACAATTAAGAATGATTATGGGATGGCAACCTCAAATTGGGCTTTGGATGCATATTTATTTATTGAACAAAGAGAATGACTAATCTTTGAGATTTATACAGATTGCCAGGGAAATGTCATTTAAAACCTTCCATTTAAAAACTATGTATAGTATCTGGTAATTGCTTATATTAATTTGCATTTCAAATCAGTATTGAAAAGATTCACCAGCAGTTGTCTTCAGCTAAATTGTCCTACCCTGCTAATAGCCAACATTAACAAGTAAAACATTTAACTTTACATAAACATGCTAAGCACTAATATTAAAAGGGGAAAGGGAGAGGGAGGGAAGGAAAGAAGGAAAGAAAGAGGGAAAGGTATTACCACCGAGCAAGAAGCAAAACCATAAATAAGAAAACTGAAGTCTTCAGAGTGTTTCTAAATCTCAGAAATCAAGCTTCAGAGAAGATTCTATATACCTCAGACACCAGAAATGACCCATCCTGAGTAAGCTGATGCTTCAGCCCAACAGACAAATGTGGATTTTTTAATCATTTTTCCCCCTTTTTTTTACTTTTGCAATAGCATGAATATACCCCTCCAGCACAAGGAAACAAGAAGCTGGGTGGGACAATCCCACTTGGTCTTGGCTGTCATCCATCATTCACTCCAAGTATGAAATTAGTGCCTATATTTAAGTGACTGGCAGCCATTAAAATACAGCATGCCAAAACTCCAACTCGTTTCCCTTGGCAAAAAGTGTCCTCTGCAGCCGTGGGAAGTGTGGGGAAATGGGCTGGGCAGCACTGGTGGAAACACAAGCAGACACGGTGTGCCAATTCCTGTAGAGAGCAGCACGAGGTACTGTAAAAGATACCTAGGCTTCCAGGTTGGGATTCAACATGTTAAAAGCTTGGAAATCATCACTGCCATCCTTAGGCAAAGAAAATGTTGAACTGATAATCAGTAACTTTTCTTGGACACAGCAGGGGACTGAGGTTGCAGAGCAAGCCATCACCCCAAATCCTGGAGAGCCACAGCTGAGAACTGAAGTTGGAAGCCACTGGGGCCATAAACTGGTAGAAACATTTATACGGTACTTTTGATGAATTCTGGAACAACGGACTGGTTCCAAGTTGAGAAATGAGAACATCAAGGCTGTATATTGTCACACTGCTTATTTAACTTATATGCAGAGTACATCATGAGAAATGCTGGACTGGATGAAGCACAGGCTGGAATCAAGATTGCTGGGAGAGACATCAGTAACCTCAGATACGCAGATGACACCAACCTTATGGCAGAAAGCAAGGAGGAACTAAAGAGCCTCTTGATGAAAGTAAAAGAGGAGAGTGAAAAAGCTGGCTTAAAACTCAACATTCAAAAAACCAAGATCATGGAAGATCAGTTCCATCACTTCACGGCAAATAGATGGGGAAACAATGGAAACAGTGAGAAACTTTATTTTGGGGGGCTCCAAAATCACTACAGATGCTGACTGCAGCCATGAAATTAAAAAATGCTTACTTCTTGGAAGAAAAGCTATGACCAAACTAGACAGCATATTAAAAAGCAGAGACATTACTTTACCGACAAAGGTCCATCTAGTCTATGCTATGGTTTTTCCAGTAGTCACGTATGTATGTGAGAGTTGGACTATAAAGAAAGCTGAGCGCTGAAGAATTGATGCTTTTGAACTGTGGTGTTAGAGAAGACTCTTGAGAGTCCCTTGGACTGCAAGGAGATCCAACCAATCCATCCTAAAGGAAATCAGTCCTGAATATTCATTGGAAGGACTGATGCTGAAGCTGAAACTCCAATACTTTGGCCACCTGATGTGAAGAACTGACTCATTGGAAAGGACCCTGATGCTGGGAAAGATTGAAGGTGGGAGGAGAAGGGGACGACAGAGGATGAGATGGTTGGATGGCATCACTGACTCAATGGACATGAGTTTGAGTAAACTCCGGGAGTTGGTGATGGACAGGGAGGCCTGGCGTGCTGCTGCAGTGCATGGGGTTGCAAAGAGTTGGACACGACTGAGCAACTGAACTGAACTGAACTTTGATGAATTGCTGGAGGCAGAATATGGACCAGCACAAGAGTGAGAAAATCCTGGGACTGCAGGGTCTTAGGAAGCCCTTATACTTGCATGAATTTCAACTCCAGAAACCTTACCAGTTTCTTCTCATCAGTAAAGAGCCAAGCAAAAGGACCTTGTGGTTATGGCAAGGGAGGGCCAAGCATAAGCATTGTGAAATATGCCAGAGTGCTTTCTGTAACAAAGACCTACTTTCCAGAGCTTTATCCCACCTGGAAGAAGGGCATCCCTTCCCTTCTAGCTTTCATCTCAATCATGGTTGGGAAAAGGAAGTTAAGAAATATACATGAAGGTCATAGACCAGCGGCCCAGGGTCACTGAAAGACTGAGATTTAATAATAAGATTATAAAATTCTATCCCTCCTGCTTTTCTTACAACCACCAACAGGATTCTAGTATAATAATAGTGAATTCAGCTGAAAAAACTGTAACACTCAGACTCGGTTTAAGAATAAATTTTTAGTGAAACCCAAGGACAACAGAGGAAACAAAAAGATACTAGAGGAATTAGAGCCTCTGGTATCAACAGCTACAACATAAGTACACTCCAACTGCTAGCCAAATTAACATAAAAATTTACAGTAGGTCTATTTACTTCAGTTCCTATTGCTTAATATATCAAGTTCAGCTTTCAACAACAAAAATACAAGATAAAAAGAACACACTCTGATGAGACAAAGCAAGCATCAGGATCAGATTCCAATATGACACAGATGTTGATTTTATCAGGCCTAGACTGGAATTGTAAATAACTAGCATTAACATACTAAAAAAAGAAAACAGTGGACAACATGCAAGAATAAATGGATGATATAAGCAGAAAGATAGAAACTAAGAAAGAATCAAAGGGAAGTGTTAGAAATCACAAACACTGTAACAGAAATGAAGCAAGCTTTTGATGGGCTCACTAGTAGACTGGACACAGCTGAAGAATCAGTGAGCTTGAAGATAGGTCAACAGATAACTCCAAGACTGAAATACAAAGAGAAAAGAGGGTTAAAAAAGAAAATACAACACAACATCCAAAAACTGTATGAAAATTTCAAAATGTATCGTATATAATAATCAAAATACCAGAGGGAGAAGAAAAACAGAGAAGGATAAATACTTGAAGTAATATTGGCTAAGAATTCCAAAATGAATGATGAGAACCCACAGATCCAGGGAGCTCAGAGATCATGAGGCAGGATAAATACCATATATATATATATATATATATATAATATTCATATAAAATTCACAGACACACACACATACCCCCAGGCATATCATACTCACATCACAGAAAATCAAAGATAAAGAAAATCTTGAACAAGGCTAGAGGGATAAAAAATAAAAACAAATTGACCAAAGAGCATCTCTACTTATAGAAGAACAAGAATTACAGTGGAATTCTAGTCAGACACCATGCAAAAGTAGAGCAGCATGAACTATTTAGTGTTGAAAGAAAAAACCACCCATCTAGAACTTAATATCCATTAAAATTACCCTGCAAAAGTAAGGAGAAATAAAGACAGATGCCAAGAAAAATAAGCATAAGATATTGCTCCTGCTTCTAGCTCCACTCACCTTCAAAAGGGAGCAACCAAGGGGCTAGAAGCTGGTCACTCTAACTGCAAACATCAGTCAAAGGGAGTGACAGAGAGTGAATCTGCATTGGGAAAGACAATCTCTATGACAGACGTGTCAAGAGAAGAGGATTGTTAGTGGAAGCAGGAAGTCAATGACAGAAGTGGGCTGGATAGGGAGTATGTAATTTGCATCTGGTGGCTTTTCTTGCTAGACTTCATCTCTTTGTGGTCACAGAGACTTTAAGCACCATTTGGACCTAACCTCTCCTTCAAGGAATATAAAACCTATAGATGTTCAGATAAATCTATAAATAACAGCAAAAATATCATATGGCTTTAGAAATTTGAATGCTAAATTGTGAGTTTTAAGTGATAATCTTTCAATCAAATTACTCAAAAAGTATTTATTTGGCTCCTAGTCTGTGTCAGGTACTCTTGCAATCTCAGGGAATTTTTAAAGTTATGGACACAAAAGCACAAATAAATAAGTAAACAAACAAGAAAGATATCAGATGCTGGTATAAGCTATAAGTAGAATTAAAATCAAATGATATTACTGGTAATAGATGACAGAGAGTTGATAAAGTTTATAACCATATAAGTTGAGATTTAAATAACAAGAAGGAACTAGCTGTGAAAAGATCAGGGATTACATTTTTAAAAGAGAGAACAAATGGTGGAGTATGAAGAAGGTAACTGGATATATTAATACAAGCCTGGATTTCAAGGCAAAGGTCAGTACTGAACATGTAGACTGGTGAGGCATATGGATTGTATTTAAAGTCACAGACCTGGAGATTACTTGCGTGATGTAATGAGATTGACCAAAGGACTGAGCTTTCAAATACTCTAAATTTTCAAGGTTAAGAGCAGAAATACCAATAAAGATATTTAAGAAGGAATAGGGAATGATGTAGGATGAAACCTCATTTTAACTCTGCTCAAAAGAAGCTCAAAGAAAACACATTTCAAAGTCATTAGCCCCAGAGAGACATGAAGGAAGACAAGAATATGGAAGTGACCTTTGGATCTGGCAATGTGGAGGTCACCAGGTATCTTGATGAGTGTAGCCTCTGTGGTGTGATGAGGACAAAAGCCTGGAGTGAGGTATGGAAGGATGTGAGGTGAGAATGTGTTGGAGATACTGATTCAAGAAGCTCTGTTGTGAAAGAGAAGAGAAAGATGGATAGTCTCCAAGGAGAACCTGGAGTAGAATGAAAAATCCATTCAAGTTTAGGAAGCCTCAAAGATTTGGTTTGAGCCAAACCACGTGAGAAGGACTGTGCGAGGAAAGGCAGAAGACCTATTTGAAAGCAGCCAGCCACTCTCTGTCTACTTCTGCCATCAGCTGTGGGCCAAGCTTCCTTTTTCTGAGGTGGTGTTCAACCTTTGGGGAAAGAAGATACAGGCCACCATATTTGTTTTTTGCTTACATTATGATAAGATCTTCCCCTCCTAAACACTAGGACATCTAAACAAGTGTTATGTACAATTTATACTAACAACCAAAGTTTCTTTTTTTAATTTAATTTTATTTATTTTTGGCTGTGCTACGTCTTTGATGCTACATGCAGGCTTTCTCCAGTTGTGGCGAACAGCAGCTACTCTTCACGGTGGTGTGCGGCTTCTCACTGCAGTGGCTTCTCTTGATGTAGAGCACAGACTCCACGTACCTGGTCTTCAGTAGTTGTGGCTTACGGGCTCCAGAGCACAGGCTCAGCATTGCATTGCATGAGCTCATTTGCTCTGCAGCATGTGGGATGTTCCTGAACCTGGAATTGAACCCATGTCCCCTGCACAGGCAGGCAGATTCTCAACCACTTAACCACTGGACCACCAAAGTTTCAACACCAATAAATGGCTCACATTTGGGGACACTGAGGGAAATGTGAGATTCTGTTAGCAGTAGCTTTGGAATCCGACCCATTTGTCCCTCAGTAGAAGTCTCCCCCCAACTTTTCTTAGCCAAGGAATCATCACAGAGACAATGAACAAACAGAATGCTTTAATAACTGGTATAGATAAGTAGATAGAAAGACAGATAAGACAGATTGTCAGGGAATGTTTAACAGTAGGATTCCTGTGTGGTGTTTCCCGTCTCTCATGAGCCCTCTGTTCCTTATCAGTTCCAGTCAGGAACGAGCGGAGTGGCACACCGGCTCCAAGGACTGAGATCAAAGAGATGCAATGCATGCACAGGATTTTGTTCATTAGCTTTTCCATATGGTGAAAGGGATTATTTACGACCCTCTTTTGATATGGATTGTCTTTTGGCTTTATGGCCTCTATTACTCCTTGTTTCCTTGGTAACTTGTAAAGTCTGGCCTTTTGATCTTTATCTGAAGAAGCTACCTTGTAACACGGCATATGTACTAACACAAAGTTCGATAAAGCACCCTTGTTCCACTAGAGACTTGGGTCTCCAAGTCCTTCTTTCTCTCTTTCTGGCTGATTCTCTGGAGTGTGGAAGCCTGCCGAGCTCATTTTCCTGCCCGGGCTTTTCAAGACTTCTCAAGACTTCTTGAGAGGGCGCCCTGTGCCTACGTGAGCAGTACAAGCTCTGTCCTAGGGCTTTATTGGTTTTCTGCATAACCCAGGGAACATTAGCCTCTTTCCTTCTTTCACTTTCTAATCGTCGACTCCGGACCACCAGGTTCTGGTCCATTAAAGGACCACAACAGTAGATATCTATGCTAAGGAACTGGCTCATGAGATTGTGGAGGCTGACAAATCCAAAATCTGCAGGGTAGACCAGCAGGCTAGAGATGCAGGAAGGAGTTGATACTGCACTTCAAATCTGAAAGCCATTTGCTGCTGGCAAATTTCTCTCTTCTTTCAGGGTTGTCAGGGTTTTTTCTCCTAAGATCTTTAACTGATCAGATTAGGCTTTCTCACATTGTGGAGCGCAGTCTGCTTTACTCAATATCTATCCATGTAAAGGTTAATATTATCTACAAAGTACTTTAACTGAAAGATCTAGAATAATGTTTGACTGACTATTTAGTTACCATGCCCTAACGAAATTGACACATAAAATGAACTAATCACATCACCTAAACCCACTGATTGGTGTTCTTCTAAGAAAGCTATGTGAAAATACAAAGACACACAGGAGAGAATGTCATGTGAAAACAGAGTGTCAACTTGGCACCCACACAGATCTTAAATTATACTGAATCTCCAAATAAAAACAAAAGCAAGGTCATACTTCCACCTGACATGATACAACTGTCCCGCATACACTAGAAATGCACTAATCTTTTCCCCAGAATTGGACTGGGGAGGGGCAGTACGTTTGCCACATAAAACCATTTTCTTTTAGCTGGTGAATTTTCAAACTTAGCTCTTACTTTCTGACCACAACATGAATACCACATAAATAAAAAAACTCATGAATTAGATTCAGAATTCCTCTTGCATTTTCTTCTCCATGTGGTATTTAAGCCCTTTGGGGGAAGGTACAGAAATCTGCACTTCAAAAAGGATACTTTATGAAAACAGCATGAATAGTAAGTATTGATAACTGACTGCAAGCTGGGAAAAAGCTAAATTGATAGCTGATATCAATGAATTTTCCACCTTTAAGATTGTGGTGGACTAGTAAAAAAAAAAAAATTAAAGAATCCAATTTCTTGGAAGAAACTTGCCAATGGGAAAGGTATAATGCTGATAAACTTTGTACACTACTGACCATAAGCTTGCCTTCTGTCCTGGTTCATACATATTGCTGCCCTATAGAATTTTTAATGATATCCAGATCTCTTGCTTGGTAAATATAAGTTCTAATATTGTTTCTATAAGAGGATTTAGATACACTGTGTTCCTTGCAAACAAGAGCTGGCCAAATCATATTTGTGGAAAGAATATAAAAAATAAGGGAACTGGAAATAAAAAGTGTTGGTGAAAATGTGGAGATAAAGGAGCACTTACACACCATTGGTAGGAGTGTTAAGTTGGTGTAGACACTATGGAAAACAGTATGGAGATTCCTCAAAATACTAAAAAGAGAACTACGATATGATCCAGCAATTCCACTCCTGAGTATTTATCTGAAGAAAATAAAAAGCACTAATTAGAACAGATATATGCATGCCCATATTCACTGCAGCATTATTTACAATAGCCAAGATATGGAAACAAATGATGTCCAATGGTAGATGAATGGATAAAGAAAAAAATATATAAAAACATATATATACACACATATACAATGGAAAATTATTCTGACATAAAAGAGAATGTGGGGCATCCCAGGTGGTAAAGAACCCACCTGCCAATGAAGGAGACATAAGAGAAGTGGGTTCGATCCCTGGGTCAGGAAGATCCCTTGGAGGAGGGCGTGGCAGGCCACTCCAGTATTATAGCCTGAAGAATCCCATGGACAGAGGAGCCTGGCAGGCTACAGTCCATGGGGTTGCAAAGAGTCAGACACGATTGAAGTGATTCAGCATGCACACAAAAGAGAATGTAATCTTGCCATTTGCAACAACATGGATAGACCTTGAGCACTGGGCTAAGTGAAAGAAATCAGAGAAAGATAAATACTGTATGATTTTACTTATATGTAGAATTTAAAAACAAAGAAACAAAAAGCAAATAAACAAGTGAACCCTGGTAGTCCAGTGGTTAGGACTTGGTGCTTTTATTGCAGAGGGTATGGGTTTGATCCATGGTGGGGGAACTTCCCATATGCCACGTGATAGGGGAAAAACAAAACAAAACAGAAAACAACTGAACAAACTGGTGATTGCCAGAGGCAAGGAGTAGGGAGTGAGAAAAATGGGTGAAGGGGACAAATTTTCAGTTATAAGTAAGTCATGGGATGTAATGTACAGCATGGTGACTACAGTTTAATATTGTGTTGCATATGTGAAAGTTGCTAAGAGAATATATTTAAAAGTTCTCATCACAAGAAAACAACTTATAACCATGTGGTGACGGATGTTAACAAGACTTATAGCAAGGATCATTTCATAAAATATACAAAGACTGAATCATTATGTTGTATATCTAAAACTATCAAAATAAAATGTTTCGTCAATTTTACCTTAATTAAAAAATACTAACAATATATGTAAACATAAATATTTTTATTTCAAAAACTATATTAAAGAACTATAAATTTTTCTTTCTTTTTTTTGGCCATACCATAGGGCTTGAGGAAACTTAGTGCCCCAACAAGGGAGAAGGCCATGTCAAAACAGAGGCAGAGTTTTAAGTCATGTATCCAAAAGTTAAGGAATGCCAAGGTTTACTGACAACTACCAGAAGCGAGAAGAGGCAAAGAAGGATTTTTTTCTAGAAACTTTGAAGGGAACACGGCTCTACTTTCATTTCAGACTTCTAACCTCCAGAACCATGAGAGAATATATTTCTGTTGTACTTAACAATCCAGTTTGTGGCAATTTGTTATAGCCGCCCTATAAAATTAATATACTATTTTTCAAAATAATAATTAGAAACCAGGATCTATAATTTATAGTTTTAAAAACTATTAATATTTATTAGGTTTTTAACTTACAGTAGTAATGTAGGCTCAGCTTAATAAATTAAAATATGGAAATTTATAAAGTTTAAAGTAAAATTATAATATAGAAATTTATAAAGTTAAAAGTAAAAGCCCCATATTTACATCCTAGATCCTGCTCCTGCATATTTACGATTTTTGCCTTTTCTACGAATATATGCATAAGCACTTTTTTTAGCAAACATGGGATCATCCTATACATGATGTTTTTCAGCTTGTTTTTCTCCAATAGCTATACTATGAAATATGTGATGGGCATCTTTACCTGCCAATATACAGATATCAACATCATTCTTTTAATAGGCTGCTACTATAGCTACCGTCTCATAATTCACATTTTACTCAATATACATTTACTATCAGCTGTGGGCTAGGTATGAAATTCCTGTTTCCAAGGAGAAGAAGAGATAAATAAGTAAAAAAGGATGTGTATTGCAGTGTGATAAATGTTTCAATAGGCACAAGCATAGAGGGCTATGGGGCGGGGGGGAGAAGGTGCTTCAGGCACAGGGAGCAGAGTGTACAAATGACAGGAGATATGAAGAAATAATCCTTTAGGGCAAAACGACCAGCATCTCATCATTCTCACAAGTGATTGCAAAGGAAGAGTGATATATACATGAGCTCTGGAAGGTTAAACCTGGTCAATTTTCCCGGGTATAAATAGACTCATTTCAAGAAGGGTATGTAAAATTATTTAATGATCAAGTTGGCTCAACACAATGCACTATGTGGCCTGAGTACTTAATTAAACAAGTATGGTTTGTTCCCCTGGTACTTTAAAAGATGTACACTTCATTATCACATGAGTCTTAGCCACTGGCACATGGACCCTAATGAATCATTAGATTTCCAGGAAGCTTGCTCAAGGATGCAGCTCTGAGGCGGGGCCCCAGACAGGTACTGTCCTAGAAGATGAGGCCAAACAGCATCGCTAGAGTGATCTTAACAATGTTGAGGAAGCTAAAGGCAACATCCTCAAGCTTAATCTAAGTGAACCCCATAGAAGGATGATGTATTACCAAAGGACAGAAGGAAATGATTAGCCTTAATGAAGCACTTCGTAGTTTATGCAAATTGGATTTGATTCACCACTGATCTTGGACTCAAAATTCCCAGTGACTTCTAGCTAATCAACTTTAATCAGAGGCATGCCTAATGGGCCTTTTATCCGAGGTCTTGATGTACTGCCTGGCTTCATTATTAGGTGATGGGGTGGGAGGGCAAATGCCTACAATTTGGAATGTAGGGGGGGCAGAGGAGATGCCAGTTCACCTTCCCTTCGGTAATGCCTGAAATCTTCCTTCGGCCTCATCTTCTCCATTCCAGTAACCAGAGGAGAAAGCAGATCCGCTTTCTCTTCCTTTAATGAAAAAGTGCTCAGTTGCAGCAGTGAATAACTAGGGTAGATCCCCCAAATTAATGTGTTAATACAAAGAGAACATCCCGATTCCTCATTTTGCAGATCTCCGGAGCAGAACTGGCTTTATTAGAGTCTCGGGCTGCAGAGCTGCAGCACCACAAGGAAATGGAAGAGAAGAACGTCAACCTTCCCTTTCAGACAGTTTTATCTCACCTGATTTTTGTTTTAAAGTCTGAAATAACTGTGGCGGAAGTGGCTATTACGTTTTTAAGGATAAACCATCACAGAATTCTCCCCTAATGGCTGATGCCTCAGTAGCTATTTGGAAAACTTTTATTAAGGGTGCTGGCTAAATGCTATCTGCTCTTGCACCTGGCAGTCAGTCTGAACATGTCTGTGCCAAAGGGGTCCTGACTGGGACCAGCATTTCATCCAGTTACAAAAGTAGTTTATCAGCTGTAGGAATGGGGAAACTCTCAGCCAGCTCAGGCTTGCCTCATACAATCTCTCCTTCCTAGTCTTAAAAATTTTTCCACTTAGCAGATTCCGCTTCCTGGCTTTGTTGCTGAATCAGCCGATAAGAACTAATTTCATGTCTCCTTTGAATCCTGTCAATCCAACTTATTTTGAGGAAGAGAAAATGGGAGGGTCAGTCAAAGCAGTCACATCTCACAGTTCCTCAGACAGCTCTTCAAGAGGAACTCAATTAAATCACATTTCATTCACTGAGATTCATTCAGAGCACAGCAGTTGGGGAAGCTGGGTCAGTGGAGGAAGCTGGCCAAGTCAGTTCCGAAGAGCTCCCCGGAGAGAAACCTGGCCTTGTGTGACTTCTGCCAGGGATGTCTCCCACAAACCAGTTCCAATTCCACAAGCCAGTACAATTTCAAAAGCCAGTGTATAGTTACCAACTTTTTATTTGGCCTGATTAGCAAATCAAAGAAAATCAACTGCCACCTACTACTGCAATCCTTTCAGAAAAGGACATTTTTAAAAAGCAAAACAACAGGAAATTCTTAACTAAGTTATAAAAATTGAAATGTAAAATTAGGATTATGAAAAGCTCATTTTGCTTTCCTTGTTTTTTCCATTTTCTTCCAATTGCTGAAACTTTCCCACAGTAAAGTGCCCTAGAGGACAAGAACAGCTGTTTCCCTCCTGACTAAAAGAAGACAAATAAGGAGGAAAATGTGACAAATGAATCAGAGTGTGACTTGTCACGCTGGTCTGTGTGTGTCCTCAGCAAACAAACACACCCAGGCACAACTAGAGACTTTTCTTTGTCCAATGACCACTCACTACTCCCATCTCCCACCACAGGACCCCTTCTGAATGCCTCTCAGTTCAGTTCAGTCTCTCAGTCATGTCCGACTCTTTGCGATCCCGTGAACTACAGCACGCCAGGCCTCCCTGTCCATCACCAACTCCCGGAGTTTACACAAACTCATGTCCATTGAGTCAGTGACACCATCCAACCATCTCATCCTCTGTCGTCCCCTTCTCCTCCTGCCCTCAATCTTTCCCAGCATCAGGGTCTTTTCAAATGAGTCAACTCTTCACATCAGGTGGCCAAAGTATTGGAGTTTCAGCTTCAGCATCAGTCCTTCCAATGAACACCCAGGACTTATCTCCTTTAGGAAGGACTGGTTGGATCTCCTTGCAGTCCAAGGGACTCTCAAGAGTCTTCTCCAACACCACAGTTCAAAAACATCAATTCCTCGGCACTCAGCTTTCTTTACAGTCCAACTCTCACATCCATACATGACCACTGGAAAAACCATAGCCTTGACTAGATGGACCTTTGTTGGCAAAGTAATGTCTCTGCTTTTTAATATGCTGTCTAGGTTGGTCATAACTTTCCTTCCAAGGAGTAGGTGTCTTCTAATTTCATGGCTGCAATCACCATCTGCAGTGATTTTGGAGCCCCAAAAATAGTCAGACATTGTTTCCACTGTTTCCCCATCTATTTGCCATGAAGTGATGGGACTGGATGCCATGATCTTAGTTTTCTGAATGCTGAGTTTTAAGCCAGCTTTTTCATTCTCCTCTTTCACTTTCATCAAGAGGCTCTTTAGTTCCTCTTTGCTTTCTGCCATAAGAGTGGTGTCATCTGCACATCTGAGGTTATTGATATTTCTCCTGGCAATCTTGATTCCAGCTTGTGCTTCATCCAGCCTAGCGTTTCTCATGATGTACTCTGCATATAAGTTAAATAAGCAGGGTGACAATATACAGCCTTGACGCATTCCTTTTCCTAGTCTGTAGTTCCATGTCCAGTTCTAACTGTTGCTTCCTGACCTGCATACAGGTTTCTCAAGAGGCAGGTCAGGTGGTCTGGTATTCCCATCTCTTTAAGAATTTTCCAGTTTATTGTGATCCACACAGTCAAAGGCTTTGGCATAGTCAATAAAGCAGAAATAGATGTTTTTCTGGAACTCTCATTTTTTTTGATGATCCAGCGGACGTTGGCAATTTGATCTATGGTTCTTCTGCCTTTTCTAGAACCCCACATTCCATCCTGTCTTTCTAATATGATATTATGATATTAACAAATTTTGAGAGATAAACTTTATCTACAAGCCAATGTATACAAGAGAAAAAAAAAGTTACACTGTTTCTATTGCAAGACATTCATACTCTGTAATAAAATTGCAGTGTTCTCTCAAATATGTAAGTTTTCTTTAGAGAAGCTTTAACCTTTTCAGTACGGATATTCACTGCCGACAGCTCTGTCGCAGGGGCGCCTGACGCCATTTATCACCTCCCTGCTAGTACCATCTGGGCTACTGCTGTCACTTCCTGGGCTGGGTACCATGGGGCAAGGGAAGTAAGCATCACAAATCGCCTGCATTTGTCCTTTGGACAAGTTATTCAACCTCTCTGAGACTCTCCGATCTGTAATGAGGAGAAACCAACCCTTGTCAACTCAGAGCATTATTATGAAGACCAGATAAGACATATAAAAATACCTTATAAACTGTGAAATTACCTGCACAGAAGAGGTATTATTGATACTGCTTTTCAGCACAAAGAAGTGATGAAAAACCAGTAATAATATTTTAAAAATAACTTTCTGAATAATAATAAAAAATGATGATGATGAAAATGATGAGAGCAATGAGAAGCAAAAATAAGAAAATAACATCTCTTAAGGGCTTTCTTTGGGCTAGCTGTTATTCTAGGCACTTTTTATGGTTTTTTTTCACACAATCCCCACAACAATCACATGAGGTAGACACTAATGGCATCCCAGTTTATTAATGAGGAAACTAAATTCTAGAGTATTCAATAGCCCTGCCTACTTCACACAACTAGCATAAAGCAGAATGACATCCCAGCCTTGGTTCTGTCTGATTGCAAGGTTTAGCAAAATTTTCTAAAGTCACAAAAAGACCCTTTAAATCAAGACTTAGGAGAAAAAGAAACAAATAAGCAGAGCTTGGCCTAGATATTAAAGCAGATGGTATAATACTGATTGATGAGAGAAAAGAAATAGAAATATTCAACTATTTTGCTTCCCTTCATACCATTAAGAATAATAATTGTCAGATTGGAAATGGTAGAATAAATACTATTAAAAGAAAGCCAAAAACAAAAATTGAATTTTGATAATGAAAGGAGCCTCAAAAAATTATACAGTCTAATCATACTGTTAGAAAAAACGCCGCGGGAGGAAAAAAGCCGCCTCTAAGGACCAGTGGTAAAGGCCTTTATTAAGCGTCGCTCTCGGGCAGAACTCCCGGGGGCCGGTGAGTGAGGAGAGGAAGGGAGTCTGCGAGGTATGAGGGGTGGGGAGGGGTTTTATAGTGATGGCCGGCGTCCAAGCCAGGTCTTCCCATATAAGGAAGAAAGCGCGGGCTACAGCGGCGGTTGGTGTCCAAGGGCTCCGTGTCGGCACCTGATTGGACCAGGCTGCAGGGGGCCGGCCCCTGGAAGTTTAGCCAGCCTCCGGAATTTGCCTTGCGACACTTTTCCGGGGCATGCCTCAACGTGACCGACCTTTCACATACAGTCCAATGTTTTTGGTTTACAGATTAAAAAAAAATGCAATTAAGTGTCTTGCTCTGTCACGAGTATATGGCAATGCTTGGGTAGAACTAGTCTCCTGGCTCCTGCCTGGTTTAATGCTCTTTTTCACCTACTCCAGTTGAGTGATAACAATTAAGCAAAGTCCCTGGTTTCTAATGAATGAAATCACACAAAGTATTGAAAAACAGAAATACAAAATGTCTGATGGCAATTTTTGAAACCATGGGAAATGAGAAATATATTAGAAGATAGGAGTTATTCTTAAACTGCATAGCAACTAGAATAAGCACTGTTAATTCATGAAAAGGTTGCACTTGCTCTGCAGCAGAATGTTGTCTTAAGCGGCAAAAGAATTCATACTTCATTTAGCTGTATACCTAGAGAGTTTCTTAAATTTAAAATGCTATGAAAATTAATTGAAGATGGGTACTCCTTTACTCAGCTAAAAGAACTGTATGTATCTCATTATATATACACTTAGATCTATTACTTGCCATGATTAAAAGAATCATTAACCATTTTTAAATAAAGTTTAATAGAAATAATTAAAAATTAATGCTGCCAATTTAGTTATTTCCTATAATGGCAACAATTACTGTAGGGTTGAAATGATTTTCAATTTTATAATAAATTATTTGGCCACCCCATTTATCATTGTATGTCCAAGGTACAAATTAATAGACTCAGGTTATTGTCTTGCTCTGGCCACACTATATAGAGCTCCCCTTATAAGAGGTCATTCAGCATAAGCATCAGGCTTTTTTATTTTCTTTATTTTCACCAATGGAACAGTATAAGCCCAGCTTTACATTTCAAACCTCATCAGTGGTGGAAAGAAAATCACAGAAACAGAATAGCATAATCAATGTAGGGCTTGCCTTTTGTTTTTCTTTTCAAAATATTTTAGAAGATAAAGCATGCCTTTATCAATTGGCAGCCAAACACTCCTCTAACTGAACTTTATGATACCTGCCTATGCAAAAAAAAAAAGTCTCTTACCAGTTACCAGCTTCTCTTAACCCCCAATTTCTCCCCAAATTGAATTCTGACATACTATTTGGCCTCTCTTTTAAGTTAAACCATTGTAATATTTACAGTGATTGTTATATGGTCATCCTCCCTATTTTGTGAAAAGCCACCCAGATCTTTTGGTATTCTGTAGAAACAGATGGCAGTCAGCAGACTTGCTAAGGACTTAAGCCTGGGAGGCAGACTCGCAGATAGCTCTGAAGGACTGCTGGGGGGCGGGGCGGGGGGGGGGGGGCCGAAGAGGTAAGGGAGGAGCCAGGATATACAGGAGTTTTTGCAGCAAAAAGCAGGTAATTGGAACATCAAAAGATAACTGTTAGTTAAAGGAAAAACAAAGATCTCAGGTTAATGATTTTAGCACTTTTCTATGTGTGGGAAGATATAAGCACGTGGGCTCATTGAAATCATCCCTTTGATATGCACCTTAACTATCTAGGGCCAGTATCCTGTTTTTTTCCATCGTGAATCCCCTCAGGGTGCAAGACTTGGGGAGAAGGGGGTGCTGCAGTGGCTGATGGCTTGATGCCTGCAACATCCTTTGTTTACTGGTATAGCAGGCAACAATTCTTGTCCATACTATGCTGCTATTTTACAAACCATCTGTCTCAGGATATTATTTTCTTAGTTTGGGATGAGCATTGCTTTTCAGGGAAACTCACTGATGGGGGTCAGGGCAGGCTGCCCCCAAATATGCCACTCTGGCATATTATTAATTACTTTGAATTAAAGTTACTTAAGAAATAGCCAATGCAAGACGGACAGTCTGATCCTCCTCTGTCTGCCTGAAAGCAGGAAATAAATCTCCTATTTGAAAGCTACCCTCTCTAGACCAGGAAGTAAAGAGACATCTTTATCACTAGAGAAAGGAAGTTCAAGGCCAAGACAGCTGTATACACAAACCTTATTTACTAATCTACTACCCCAAACCCAAACCCCTTTGTCTTGTCAGTTCACAAATTTATTGCTTCGTTGTCTAAAATGTATAAAAGCTGCCAGCTCTGGTTATTTCTTTGGGTCCTATGAAAGCTCCATGTGTACAAAATTAAATTTGTGTTTTTTTCCTCCTGTTAATATGCCTTGTGTCAATGTAATTGTTAGACCAGCCAGAAGAATCAAAAGGAATGGGGGAAATTTTCCCCTCCCCAGTATTATCATCATCTGCTTATGAACTCACCTAAGTCACGGTTTTAGCAACTAATTTCTCTCAAGTGACATCAGGACAATTCTGTGTAAACTGGAAAACAACCATCCATGAAGACCCCACTTCATGCCCCCGTGCTGCTGTTCAGGCCTGGGGCAGTGGCTGAAGAGATATTTGTGCTGATTTCAGGGCCAATATGATGGCCACAGTCTCATTTTCAAAAGATATAAAGTAAACTGACTGCTGATTTTTTTTATTAAGGCTTTTATATTGGTTAGGCAGTAATTAATTAACTGATATGAAAATTAATCAGAAGACTGAAAAAATAACATATCTTAACATCAACAGGCATTTTTACACAGTTTTACAGGGTAACCTGGGCTTCCCAGGTGGCGCTAGTGGTAAAGAATCCACTTGCCAATGCAGGAGACATAAGAGACATGGGTTCAATCCTTGGCCAGGAAGATCCCCTGGAGGAGGGCATGGCAACCCACTCCAGTATTCTTGCCTGGAGAATCCCATGGACAGGAGCCTGGCAGGCTACTATCCACAGGGTCGCAAAAAAAATTGGACACAACTTAGCAACTAAACAGCAGCAGCTTATGGTAACCTTACATAACAGACAGAAACATTTAGATAACAAAACATTTAGGTGAATTCTTAGCTGATTGAATGACTCTTTCCAAATATTAATACTGTTGCTCCAGGGCCTCTGAGGGCTTCCCAGGTGACGCTAGTAGTAAAAAAATCCACCTGCCAACGCAGGAGACATAAGAGATGTTGGTTTGATCCTGGGTTGGGAAGATCCCCTAGGGGAGGGCATGCAACCCACCCCAGTATTCTTGCCTGAAGAATCCCATGGACAGAGGAGCCTGGCGGGCCATGGTCCACAGCAGCAAAGAATCAGACATGACTGATGTGATTTAGCACACAGCACGGCCTCCAAGTTGTGCCCTTGACTCAGCTCTGTTAACATGTTTAATTAATAATCATATATTAAACCTTACTCTTGGCTAGGGAATTTTAAGCACCTTTATATGTTAATAATTTATTCCTCACAAAAAATCTATGAAGTAGGTACTATTTTATCCTCCATTGTAAAGATGAAGAACTGACAGTGAAAAAGGTAAGGGCATCCACCCAAGATACACAGCTAATACATAGATTTAACTATTTTTCCCAGGCCATCTGACTCCAATCCAGGCTTATTTCTACCCTACTCTCCTGCCTCCCTACCAACTATGCATATATCTAGAAGTCAGACTAAGTTTCTACACAGCATACAACCAAGAGAACTGGCTAATTTGTTGAACGACAGAACTGAGACAAGTGGAAACTAATCAGATAAAATTCAAACAGGATAGAAATGTTAAACCTGAATTTAGATTCAGCAAAATCAATTCCATACATATAAAAAGAAGTCCTTTTGTAAAAATGTATGTAAAAAATATCAAGTTGTTTCAGGTGACAAAAAGCTAAATATGAATCAGTGAAAATGTTAGTTGCTCAGTGGTATCTGACTCTTTGTGACCCTATGGACTGTAGCCTGCCAGGCTCCTCGGTCCATGGGATTCTCCCAGGCAAGAATACTGGAGTGAGTAGCCATTCCCTTCTCTGGAGGACCTTCCCAACCTAAGGATCAAACCCAGGTCTCCCACATTGCAGGCAGATTATTTGCCATCTGAGCCACCATGGAAGCCCATAATATGAGTCAAGAGTGCTTCTATTGAAAAATGTACCTGCGTGTGTATCCAGATCAGGGGACACTCTACTGCACCTTTCAGCAGTCAGACCATCTCCACACGACTGAGTTGTGATCTGATAACTCATTTTAAGACAGATTTTGGTCATTTGGAATGTGTTCAGAAAAACCTGGTTAAGATAGTAAAGAAATCTCATCATAGGCCTGATGGTTAAATAAAATATATTATGTTTGATGACAAAAATCTTAGGATGGGCAGAGAGGAAAGGAAGTTATCATAATCCACATAGATAGAATTTAATATTTGCTGATTATAAGATAGCTCCAATGAAAAAGAGAATGGTTATTCTGCATTGTTCCAAAAAGACAAATCGGGATCAATGAGACAAATTTACAGGCAGCTAACTTTCAGTACAACGCACAAGGAAGAAGTTTCTCATAAGTACAGTTACTTAAAAGTTAAACGATTGACAAGAAGTGGACAAAAGAAATCCTTATGGGACTGTGCTGGTAGTCCAGTAGTTAAGAATCCGCCCTTCAATATAGGAGATGTGGGTTCAATCCCTGGTCAGGGAATTAAGATCCCACATGCTGGGGAACTAAGGCCACACGCTGCAACTCCTAAGTTTGCATGCCACAACTAGAGAGTCTGTGCACTGCAAGGGCAATCCCACATGCTGCAACTAAGGCCTGACACAGCCAAACAAATAAATATCAAAAAATAAGTCTTTACATACTAGATACATACACTCACTTGTGCATATATGAGTTAAATAGGTTGATATATAGGATTTGTTTTAAAACAGAACAAGAAAATGTGGATGGGAGATAGCTGGAACATGAACAGCCAAACATTCACCATTGTTTAAGCTAGATGTTGCATCCTCAGAGACTACTTGCATCATTCTTTCTACATCTGTATGTAATTGAAATTTTTACTTGTACAAAAGAAATACATTGCCTCGGAGGGGTAGTGAGGTCCCTGTTTTTGGATACACTCACACAGGGACTAGATGTTCACTTAGAAAGGATATCACAGAGTAAACAGGATGCTGGGCTTCAAGGATCTTGGTAAGATTCTGATTATGTAAAGGAAGCTAGCACAGCAATTTGTAAAGTAATTCAGAGAAGGTAAACTCTACCCAGCCTCTGTTATTATTAACAGATTTTTGCTGCCTGCTCATCATGTCTCCTACCCACTACCCTCTTTTGCTTTCTGGATCGCCTATCTCCTCCCTGGAGATCTGGGTGCTATCAAGGTCAATTACTACAAAGCAGAAACTCACAAAGTAAGCCTATAGCTGAGAAACTCAAAGCGGTCAGAGAACCTTCAACTGACAACTTTCTCAAACATGAAACTTTCACATATAAAAACAGATTACTCTTTGAAGAAAGAGTCAAAACATTTTTAACTTCCTTACAGCTACCCTCTTGAAATCCACCACTAGTTAATCATGAGGAATCTCAAAATGGAATGCAAGGGCTCCGTTCAGTCCAGTCATTCAGTCGTGTCCAACTCTTTGTGACCCCATGGACTGCAGCACTCCAGGCTTCCCTGTCCATCACCAACTCCCGGAATTTACTCAAACTCATGTCCATTGAGTCAGTGATGCCATCCAACCATCTCATCCTCTGTTGTCCCCTTCTCCTGCCTTCAATCTTTCCCAGCATCAGGGTCTTTTCAAATGAGTTAGTTCTTCATATCAGGTGGCCAAAGTATTGGAGTTTCAGCTTCAACATCAGTCCTTCCAATAGCAAAGGCTATTGGATTCTTGAGAGAACCTTTCTGAGGAAGCTATTTGAGTATCACATTAGTCCATCTGTAACAACCTCGGTATATCAGTGGATAAAAATGATTGGCTGGATATTTCAGTTTCTCAGGCACATAGTGGTACTGCACTTTCTGGTCATCATGTTGTTGGGTGGGGTCATGTAATTCTGGCCAATGAACAAGGCAAGGCCCACCAGATCTTTCTTCTGCCACTGGCAGGGCCAACAGTAATGTTCAGATGGCACATGTTCCATCTGTATAGACCCCTGCATGATGACAATGAATGAGCAAAACTCCTTTGAGATCCCATGCAAAACAAGCCTTCATTATTTTGAATCACTTGATTTTTTTAAGGTGTTTATTACATGTGGTTATGGTTGTTTAGTCACTAAGTCGTGTCTGACTCTTTGAAACCCCATGGACTATATAGCCTGTGAGGCTCCTCTGTCCATGGGGTTTCCTAGGCAAGAAAACTGGAGTGGGTTGTCATTTCCTTCTCCAGGGGATCTTCCCAACCCGGGGATTGGACCCTCATCTCCTGCATTGGCATATTAGGCAGACTCTTAAATGGTGTTCATGATCCTATCACCCCAAGTGTGGGCAAGACACCCTGAGTGTGAATATGGTGGGCTATCCCTCTCATGATATGCAAAAAAAATTAAAAAGCAGATATTGAGATCCTTAATCATTTGACTTTGAGTTAATCAAAAGGAAACTTATTCTGGGTGAGCTTGACCAAGTCAGGTGAGCCCTTAAAAAAAAAAAAAAAAAGCAGCAGCAGAAGCAGACATTCCTACTGGCCTAGATGAAACAAACAATCTTGTTTTTAACTGCCTATGGACAAGGGCAGTTTCTAGAAGCTGAAAGCAGTTCCAGCTGACAGCTAGCAAGAAAATGGAGGTCTCAGTCACACAGCTGCAAGGAAATGATCTCTGCCAACAGCCATTGAGCTTGGAAGGGAAGCTCAAGCCTCAGATGAGACTGTGGCCCCAGCAGACATCTGGATTTTCATAATTGCAAGGGTCTGATCACAGGACCCACCACACCCATACTTGGAATTCTGACCCACAGAAACGGAGAGGTAATGAATTTGTCTTGTTTTAAGCTGCTAAGTTTGTGGTAATTTGTTACCATAACAAAAAATGAATACATTACAGCATAACTGAGTTTCTTTTGACTGATAAAGTGGGAAAATTAATTACTATGTTATGATTATTATAGTGCTAGAAATATTTTGGAAAGGAGAAAAGTCAGATTCATGAATAGTGCATCTGCACAATAGAATATGAGATGGCCATTAAAATGAATGAGGTAAGTCTGTATGTGCTATTATTGAACCATCTTTAACATATCTGTTCAATGAAAAGTAAGGTACAGATCATGTGGACAACATAATGCCATTTGCATTTTTAATGAATATATAAATATAACTGCACATCCAAAAACAACTTCTGGAATTAATAAAGAACTATTAACAATCACTATATCAGAGAAGAAAGATAGAACAATGATCTTTCAGTTCAGTTCAGTTCAGTAGCTCAGTCATGTCCAACTCTTTGCGACCCCATGAACTGCAGCATGCCAGGCCTCCCTGTCCATCACCAACTCCCAGAGTCCACCCAAACCCATGTCCATTGAGTCAGTGATGCCATCCAACAATCTCATTCTCTGTCAGCCCCTTCTCCTCCTGCCCTCAATCTTCCCAGCATCAGGGTCTTTTCAAATGACTCAGCTCTCCGCATCAGGTGGCCAAAGTACTGGAGTTTCAGCTTCAACATCAGTCCCTCCAATAAGCACCCAGGACTGATCTCCTTTAGGTTGGACTGGTTGAATCTCCTTGCAGTCCAAGGGACTCTCAAGAGTCTTCTCCAACACCACAGTTCGAAAGCATCAATTCTTTGGCACTCATTGTAGTATAAATTCTTACACTGCTTGGATTTTTATCACATGCTCATGTTGTTTTTTCCATTTTAAAAAAACAAATAGAAATGAAAAACAAACTAATCAGCCTACATTTATTTAATACAAACTGGATGCAAATCACTTTACTAGGGACACAGTTGCACAATCAATCATGGAGTAGCTGCTTGCTTAGCACTGTGTCGGGTGGGCCAAGTCTGAAAAAGTTAATGGGAACACATAAAATTATAACTTCTGCACACAACTGGGAAAATGGCCTGGCAGTTAATGAAGACCCAAGGGGGCACAATAAGATAGTCTGCAGATGCTGCAAGGATGGGAGAGGGTAGGCTGTGAAGAGGGGCACCATCTTTGACATTGCAGAGTCAAAGTTGCCATACAAAGGGCCTTGCCCCCCTTTTAGTCAGTCTGAAGCTGATGAGTCAGGGGCTTCAAGAGGTAAGTTGGACTTTTAGCAGATGTTGCTGGTACCTTGAGTTCCAGCTCCCTGGCCCACCTCTGATTTTAGCCATATCTGTGCTGGGCAGATACAGGTACCTTGACACAGTGGCCCCCAACCTTTCTGGTACCTGGGACTGGTTTCACAGAAGACAATTTTTCCATGGACTTGGGGTGGGGGTGCGAGTTTGGGGATGATTCATGTGCATTACATTTGTTGAGCATTTTATGTCTGTTATTATTACATCAGCTCCACTTCAGGTCATCAGGCATTAGATCCCAGAGGTTGGGGACCTCTGCCTTGGCAGATTCTCACCCCCATGAAACCTTTGCTTTTCAGCATGGGATCTTTTGCCACATCTGTGGGAAGCCAGACTCTGGAAGTGCTGGGAAATTAACATCTTGGGTGGTAACCCTCCACAAACAGCAAAGGGGGCCAGTGGATAAAACTCCCACCTCCCGTACCTAAGAGAGAAATTCTGGAAGGCCTTCTATGAGTTAAGCCTCCTTGTCTACAGAGGCGAGAACATTTATAAGGTAGCCTTTATGGGTTTTTCCTTCTCCCAGCTCACTCTGCCCCCCCTCCCTTCCTCTTCCTGAATGGAGTCTTTCCTGAAGTCACTTCCCAAATAAATTACACACACCTAAATTTTTGTTTCAATCTCTGGTTTTGTGGGTACCCAAACCAAAGCAATGTTCATAAATGAAGAACAGAGCAAACTGTTTTAAACTGTTGAATATGCAAAGCAACAGAAAACTGCTTCTTGCAACATTATTTCTAGTGCTAGCCTAAAATAACCTTAAATCTCCAGGAAAAGTGCTCACAGTGCCTCTAGAAGAAAGGATTCTACAGGGTGGCGGATGGTATTCAATCTTAGAGAAAGCCTATTGTGCTAAATGAAACCTGTTCTAAGAAGGCTAACCTGTAGTTGCTCCCGGTAGGAGGCATTTCAAATACTCAATAAATTCTCCTTACTTTCATTTTACCTCCTTATACTTCATTATGCCCTAAGGAACGCAACAAATAATTCCCATTGGCCCTTGCTGTTTACTGCTTTCCCAATATAGAACAAAATGCTTATCACTCTCTTTCTTGTGATTTAGCCAGACTTAGTCATCACTCCTCTTAATGTCACATCATTCAGTCATTCTGATTACCCTTTTCTGAATTCCTTCTTGCTGTCCACACGTACCAAGGGTTCCAAGTAAAGTCTTGTCTCAGAAGCAGGGGGCCTAAGACAGGCTTCAGGAAGACTTCAATTTGAATAACAGCAACAGAGAAGAAATAGCCTTTTTGTCCCCTTTCTTTCAAATCATTTCTGTATTGAAAGAGCCAGTAGAATCTGTAGCCATTTAATTTCACAGAGGAAACCTAGAATTTTCCGATTCCTCTCCATCAGAGCCACTATTTGCTGTAGATTTTTCTCAGATACACCTGTTTCCTTTGTGCTACTCCTTTTGTTGTAGGCACCATTAAGCTAACTGTGGCCCCAGTTGGCCTCTATACCCAAGGAAAATAGTCCAGTATCGATTCAAAACAATTGCTCTAACGGTGCACTTTTCTCTCTGCCTGCTCATCCTAAAGACGGTTGTATGGCTTCAAGGTTGCTGCTGTTAATATTAGGGAAGGTTTTATTCTTTTGTAAATCTTTATCAGCCCTTTCTTTTTTCTCCAGAATGGCTGCTTCTGGGGCCTAGCTGGTTTCTTTAGACAACTTTCTTCCTTTCCTAAAGTCTTTCAGTATATAGAAAGGCCTGCCTATCATCATTTCCCATATTTGCTCCTGCGGTCACTTCTCTTTGCATATGTTCTCTGAGGCAATTTAGTTTCTCACTGAGCAGAGTTCAACTTTATTGTAAATTATAGCCAGATCTGCAAGTTAACTAAGAGAAATTTAAAGGAAAAAAATTAAATATTTAATCCTTCTCAGTAGTTTTTAACAAATTAAAAATTTGTTTGGGAATTTTTTTGGGAAACAATACATGGTGCTATTTGACATCACTAGATTTAAACAAAGGACTTGTATTTTTTATAAGTATATAAAGTATACATGCTTCATGTTAATACTTTACATGTTATGATACTCACTGTGATAACTTATGAGACCTCAGTTTGCACTCTGCACAACATATGTAAACAAAAGTGGCTAGTCCACACTAGGCACACTTCACATATGTTGGCTCATTTGAATTTTCACAATAATCTCCATCCTACAGATGATCAAACTTAGTATAAGTGACCTGCTCAACCTGCTAATTACAACCATAGGCAAAATAAAATCTATCCACTCTCCACTTCATCACACTGCTTCTCAGTAACAGACATAATCCCTGTATCTATGTGCTCAAAGTCATTATCACAGTCAGCATACACAATTCAGATAGGAGAAGCCACTCCTTCCTACTGTGTCATATTAGGAATATGCATTTTTGAACAAGCATAAAACTCATATCTTATATAGTTATCCTTTTTAAAGAAATCATGGAATATTATCTCCTGCTTCTTTCTACAACCCTATGATGTCAGAAAGTATTTTTCACAAATTCTGTTAGAAAGCTACAGGACACACCATTTGTTGTTGGCTGCCCTAACCATGATTTCCAATCCATTATTCCCAACCATCTTCCACAAGTGGGAACAGAAAATCCTGTGGCTAAGATACATGCTAAAATTAGCTAAGGGATTTCTGGGGAAGCTTTTGTCTTCCTGACAGATGTGGCATATTTCCTCTCTCCTTCTTAACTTAAATATGAATGGAATGACCAGAGCCAAAGTAGCCATCTTTCAACCATGAGGGAAAGGCTACAATAAACTCTTCTGTGTTTTAACCACAGAAGATTGTGTTTAATCTCCTCTGTTTCTGTGATTTACAGCTGAACGTGCTGCTAACTGATGTAGGAACAAAACATTTTACAGTAGAGTTTGCTTCCTTTAAGATGGTATTTTAGCAAGAGGTGTCTTCTGAAAAACAATCTAGACAAGTGCTGTTTAAGAGGCTTTCTGTGAAAATGGAAATGTTCTGTATCTGTGCTGTCCAATATGATAGCCATGTATGACTATCAAGCACTTGAGATGTGTCTAGTGCAACTGAGGAACTAAATTTATTTAATTTTAAATAACTCAAATTTGGGGTTTCCCAGGTGGCACAGTAGTAAAGAATCCACCTGTCAAAGCAGGAGATGCAAGATGTGGATTTGATCCCTGAGTCAGGACGATTCCCTGGAGGAGGAAATGGTAACCCATTCTAGTATTCCTACCTGGAGAATCCCATGGACAGAGGAGCCTGGTGGGCTACAGTCCATAGGGTCACTAAGAGTCAGAAATGACTGAGCAACTGAGTGCACGTGCATGCACATACACACACACGCACACACACACAGTTCAACTTTAAATGCAAGTGCTAGTGGCTACATACTGCACAATGCAATCTAGACATTTTGTTAGTTGTGACATACATGTCAAGTCTCTGGGATAAGAAACTGAAAACTTGTACAAACCTACTCCAAGCAATAAATTATCTTTTTTCAGCCTGAACAAATATACAGTAATAACCCAAAAATGACATAGAACAGCCAAATGTTTTAGTAGTTTTAAAACTGTTTCTATTGCCAGAGTGAAATCTTCAGCTGAAAGATTGCTTGAGGTCCTGAACTAACACATGGTTAAAGTACATGTCTTTCAGATGAGGGAAAATAGTGAATTCTTAAGCTGAAAATACAGAAGATTGCCTCATTTTTCTGACAGGCACCTCAAAAGCACTGACACAAGAGTGTAATTATTCTTAAGATACATCAATAAAACAAGTTTCACTTCATCCAAGTCATTAACTCTATAAACACTGCAGTGGGCAAGATCTACTTTTAGCAAGGGGTATTCTGGGGACCTCTAATCCACTTCATCAGCAAGTCTCTGTTCCATATTTCATACCTTTTTCCTCAAATATATTTTTCTTATATTTTATTAGAAATACATTGCAAAGTACTTATACATCTGAAATTATATCTGAAAATTTCTCTCTCTGCCCCAGATGTAAAGCTACCATTTATCAATGTATGTCCTTAGGCAATCACTTAACCTCTTGAGGACGGTTTCTTCATCTCTAAGATGATGGTGATAGTCATGCCCTTTCTATCTTATAGGATTGTCTTAATAACTAAAAAAAGTTAATGCATAAAAATATCCTTCGAATATCACAGTGATTTATCATTTCAAGGTAATAGTATTACAGTTTATTGTAGCTGAAAGTTAAAGTACATATTTTATTACTTGTGATGGCTTTACTCTTAAACCAAGTCCACTGTCTTGAAATGGATATAAAAAATAGCTTATTTTAAACCCAAACTGAGCACTAGAACTAGTCATCTCAAGGGAAAATATCCATGAACTTTTGAAGAGGTTTAGATGGAATGGTTCCTTGCATCTGTGTTTATTTTGCTGGAGTGAAGTTTGCCTCTGGCAAAGAAATCAGAAAATCTGTATTTCATTTTCCTCTTCATTTATAAGATGATAGAAACATGTTTATATATATATCTCTTTTGGGGGACGTCAAATAAACATATATTGTAAATTCAAGGAAAATCTTTGGAGCCACTTGTAAACAAAGTCTATGAAATCACCTCCTCCACCCCCTTAGCCAACCTGGTCTTCCTGACTCAGGAATTGGCCACAGAAATAAAAATATTTTACTAACTCTTTGGCTTCCTTATGAAGAGACTTTGAGTACCGAGATCTTTATTTCCAAGTCTGTTTTAGGTTTTCACTAAAGGTTTTATATAAGAACTTTAGTGGTATGTGTACCAGGCAGTCACCAGTGAAGTCACATAGCTAGAAGTACTCTACAGAGCATCCATCTACTGCATTCTTAGAACTTTATTATTAAATTTATTCATATGTATACATTTATACCATTTGCTTATTAAAATAAAAAAGAACAATGAAACCCTTTTGATAATCACAAACAGCTGAAATCAAGAAAACAGTTGCAGTATTTTATCAGTTTCTGCTTCCAATGTATTTTTGTATTTAACTTAGCTATATCATATGTTTTAAAATAACAATTCACACATATGAATATAGGTGATAAGAGTTTGCAGTACAATAACATGATACACATGAACTAAAATTCCTCTCCAGTAAAATGTATTCTTTTGAAAGCAAAGCCATTTCTGTCTTAAGGGATGCTCAATCCACACACAGGGTCTAACACACATCTCCAAAAATAATTATTTATGCACTTATTACATGACTCCATTGGCGGAAAGAACATAAGTGGAAAATTGTTTTCCAAATTGATTCTCTATTAATATCTAAAAAGTTCTTATATTTATTCTTACAAATAAATTAGAGAGGAAGCACCAACAATTAATTCTATCGGTTATTAAGTTACTGTCTCTCTGTTTCAAACCCACCCTTCCATACGCTGTTTAGTGATTCTGGGCTGGGAGCCGGCAAACATTTCTGCATTGCAAGTTGGATCCACATTAGGCAATTCTAAATGGTCACTAGAGAGAGAATGAAAGGCCAGAGGACAAAGAAGTGATTTGTTAGCCCGCAGTTTCTGTGAATATCATCCCAACCATGTTTTTTCAGCCCAGCAGTGGTAGTTCTTTCCTGCAGAGGCAGCTGAATCATTTTGCAGTTTCTCTAGAATGTGTAAAATCAGCCCCATTGTCTCCCTACCCACAGAGAGATCAGCCCATCCAGAGAGGTGTGGATCCCAAGCCCATGGAGAACATCCCATGAATTCAGAGATTCCAGCGTCACCAAGCAGTCCCTCCTCCTCAAAGGTCTGAATTTCAGCTCAGTGAAGTCTCATCCCCTAAGACTCTAAGTTTTCATAATTACAACCTCTTCCCTTTGCTCTTTCAGCAAACCTAGGGGTAGTTCCTGCTCCTCAAAGTTTAGCACGCCTCAGAATCACCTGGAGAGCTTGCAAATCACAGATCCTTGGCACTCCCTACCGGAGATTCTTATTCAGTATGTCTGGGACAGGGCCTGAGAATCTGCCTTTCCATCAAGTTCCCCAGCAATACATAGGCTTCTGGTCTTAGATTCAGTAGGGATCTTGTCTTTAGACTTAAATGTAATACTGAGTTCCTAGCCAAAGGGAAATGGGATATGAATAATCCAAGACATGTAGTGGCATTACAGTTCATCAAATTATCATCTCTGGACGACTGTGACAGAGTTCCTTGGCAGATCCCAGTGGTGGCTGCACCTGAGCATGATGTCAATGGAGGCAATAGCAAGGACAGTGATGTGGGCTCAATTCTCCCGAGTGCATTGATTTGCTTAAAGAAAGAAAGTGAAAAGCTTAGCTTGGGTCTTTAAATATGATGCTAGAACTCAGGGGAGGGAAAGTGGCATCTGTTTGGATTTAGATGAAACTGAGAATTTTAAAAACTCAAGTCACTCTGACTATCTTTTGTTAGTGAAAGAAGTCTGCTCTCCTGTGTTTGGGGAGGTAGCCTTCCCTTGCATAAAGTTATAATAACTTCACTTAGAACAGCTGCCCAGGCAGGATGCTCATTATCTTGAAGGTTCATTCCCTAAACGGGGATGCCAATTACCCCAACAACCCCTTATGTCTACTAGACCCATACCCAGAGCAAGATCTCTTCATGGGGGGGGAGGATCCTCATTTAATTTCTTCTGGCTGGGAGAGAATGTAGATATTTTTTGGAGAATTACCATGGAATATCAATGCTTTCATATTGTGGCACTGGAGAAGACTCTTGAGAGTCCCTTGGACAGCAAGGAGATCAAACCAGTCAATCTTAAAGGAAATCAACTCTGAATATTTATGGAAGGACTAATGCTGCAGCTGAAGCTCCAATACTTTGGCCATCTCATGCGAAGAGCCAACTCATTAGAAGAGACCCTGATACTGGGAAATATTAAAGGCAAAAAGAGAAGATGGTAGCAGAGGATGAGATGGTTAGATAGCATCACTGACTCACGGACATGAATTTGAACAAACTCCCAGAGATAGTAGAGGACAGAGGAGCCTGGCGTGTTGCAGTCCATGGGGTCGCAAAGACACGACTGAGCGGCTGAACTGCAATCATAAACAATCATGTGTTAACTCCACTGTAGCTGTTATTCCAAAACAATATTTATATTGGGGCAAATTACACCAACTATGGTACCTGGTATGTGGGTATTGGCTTACCAAATGCTTTTTTTCTCCATACCAATTAAGAATCATGAAAAAAATTTTGCTTTACTTAGAAGGGTCATCAGTATGCCTCAGAACCATGAATACAGCAACTGTATTCACTGCTATAATATGGCCCACAGGGATCTGATTATCTTGGCATTCCAGACAATATCATACTGGTTGTGGTAGAAGAAAATTGTTTACCACAGAGATACTGACATCCTAATCCCCAAAACCTGTGAATATTTTACCTACCTGACAGAAGAGACTTTGAAGACTATGATTAAGAATATTGAAAAGGGAGTTCATCCAGAAGTAACCAGATGAGGTTCAATACAATCACAAGCTCATTTTAAGAGGAGGCAGGAGGATCAGAGAAAGCAAGAGAGTGAAAAAGATATGATGATGGAATAAAAAGTAAGAGAGACAGAGATTGAGAGGGAGGAAGAGGGGGAGAGACAGAGAGACTTGACTTGCAGGTGCGTCAACCTGTTGGTTTTGGAGATGGGGGAAGGGGACACAAGGTGAGGGAATGCAGGTGTCCTAGAGAAGCGGGAAAAAACAAAGAAGTGGATTTCCTCATAAAGCCTCCAGAAGGAATGTAGCCTTGTCAACACCTTGATTTTAGGACTTCTGATCATTACAACTGTAAGATAATAGATGGGTATGGTTTGAGTACACTAAGCTTGTAGTAATCTGTTACAGCAGCACTAGGAAAGGAATATACTGGTCCATTACCCTGATGACATTTTGCTGACTGAATCTAACGAGCAAAAAATAGCAAGTACTTTAGATGCCTTAATGAAATATATGTGAACCAGAGGTTGGGAAATAAATCCCATAAAAACCCAGAGTTCATCACCTCATAAAGTTTCAGGTGATTCTAAGTCCTTAATGGACACTAGCTACCTTTGTACTTAACATTTTATCTAGTAGGTATAGAACAAAGTAGTCTCTTATTTTGATCTCTTTTTAAAGGACTAGTTCTCTAGAGTCTCTTCAATAAAAATACACTTATTTTATTTCTGGGTTATGTACACATTTATATTTTATTGTCAGAATTTTAATTTTAATATAAAAACTATCATTTGAACACAGATTCAAGATGTTTTAAAATTTTGAACCCAGAAACTGCCACCAAAAATAACTGACTACATCTTTATAATGCCAGTTGCTGCTGCTGCTGCTGCTAAGTCGCTTCAGCCGTGTCCGACTCTGTGAGACCCCAAAGACAGCAGCCCACCAGGCTACCCCGTCCCTGGGATTCTCCAGGCAAGAACACTGGAGTGGGCTGCCATGTCCTTCTCCATGTTATCATGCTAGAATTTACTTAAAACAAAAGGTAAATTAATATTAAAGGTATTAATTCTATAGGTGTATATTATAGTTACACTTTCAAACTAAAATAGTAAAAAAAGACCCAGTTAAGAAAATAAATAATGTGCTGCACTTTGAAAAGAAATGTCTTAATGTACACTTCAATTTTCTAAGCTTTACCAAACTGTTTTTGTAAAAAAAAATTTATATGACCTTAGAAAATCAAAATGATAATTATTTACTAAAAATATAGTATGTACTAAGCACTCTGAGATCCATTAAACTAAATGCGAAGTTGGGAGAGGTCATAGTTTCCACTCTCTAAAAGCCTGCAATTTGGAACTTAAATAAAGTCTTACAATGTTAAAAAGTTACCTAACAGTGAAAAAGCACAATGCAGAAAAAAGATAACAAACCAAAAGAACTGAATACAATATGGAAGGGTATTATGAAGTCAGACAGAGAAAAACAAATACTGTATGCTTTCTCTTATGTGTGGAACCTAAAAACAAAATGAATCAACAAATATAACAAAACAGAAACAGACTCACAGATACAGAGAGAAACTAGTGATTATCAGAGGGAAGAGGGGTAGAGGCAGGGGTAAAACAGGTAAAGGGGATTAAGAGGTACAACTGCTAGATATAAAATAAATAAGTCATCAGGATGTAATATACAGCACAGGGAATATAGTCAATATTATACAATAACTTTGTGTAGAGTATGAACTTCCCTGGTGGCTCAGTGGTAAAGAATCTGCCTGCCAAGCAGGAGATGTGGGTACAATCCCTGGTTCAGGACGGAGAAGGAAATGGCAACCCATTCCAATATTCTTGCCTAGAAAATCTCATGAACAGAGGAGCCTAGAGGGCTATAGGCCATGGAGTTGCAAAGAGTTAGACATGACTTTGTGACCGAGCACACACACTCATGATGTATAGTTTATAAATATAACAAATTACCAAAAAAAATGGAATTGCATAGCAGTCTAAATGAAGCTGAGGAAATCAGCAAACTTTGGGGAAGTGGGATTTGAGCTGAGTTTTCAAGGAATGATGAACAAAAATCACACTCTTAAAAGAGAAAAGGACAACTTTTAATACTTCATTTTATAGAGAGAAATTTGAGACTCAGAATGCTTAATATTGGTAAGACTCTGTATTGACATATCTGAAATGTTAAGATGTGTTCCTAAAGACTTCAAAGATTCAAGTGTCCTCAAGTCTACAAGGACAGGTCGAGAAGACATCTGATACAACAGTTTCTCCATTCAGATAGTAGTGCATGAATTAACTGCAACATTCATAGAAGGCTTAACATATTCTAAATTGACTGGGATGAGCTCCTTTTGCCATAGTCACCTACTTTTTAAGTTCTTTAAACTTAACTGATGGGGCTTCCCAGGTGGTGCTGTGGTAAAGAACCCACTTGCCAATGCAGGAGACTCAAGAGGCATGGGTTTAATCCCTTTGCCAGGAAGATCCCTGGAGTAGGAAATGGCAACCCACTCCAGTATTCTTGTCTGGAAAATTCCATGGACAAAGGAGCCTGGTGGGCTACATTCCATGCGGTTCTCAAAGAGTTGGACACGGCTGAGCAACTGAACACACACACACATAAACTTAAGTGATAGCTACCGTGTTTTCCACATTATAAACAAAAAAGTACAATACAGAGGGAAAAGTAGACTCAAAGTCAGGAGACTGAAGTCCTGATCCACTTGGACGTGTTACTTAGTCATTCAGTCATATCCAACTCTTCTGTGACCCCAGGGACTGTAGCACACCAGGCTCCTCTGTCCATGGGATTTCCCAGGCAAGAATTTTGAAGAGGGTTGTCATTTCCTTCTCCTGGGATCTTCCTGACCCAGGGATCAAACTCATGTCTCCTGCTTGGCAGGCGGATTGTTCACCACTGAGCCACCTGGGAAACCCCCCACTAAGACAACATGATTTTTAAGCTCCATCAGCTCCTAAATCCTATGGCAATATAAAAGTTTTGCTAGGCCAGGATAAATTGTTAAGCAGCCCATTATCCTTCCAACTCTAATCCCAATGCTGTATTTAGACTAACTTCTCTCTAAAACTAATTAAAATCATTGCCTCTTTTGGGGCAATTTGATCTGCACATCTGATTCATTTTCTGATACTGATAGAAAAGGAAAGAAACACAAAGGAACATAGTTCTAACTCCACATGGCCCCATCTGTATGCAAATCACCAAAGAGAATGCAAAACATTCCCAACATCAATAATGTCAGAGTTATTAAAGCAAGTAATTTCCTTTTCCTGATGCCGTTTTCATGAAGCTTGTTGAGACAGTCTCTTGCACGTTTCTTAAGGTCTTTTTTCCAAGTGAGTTTTCCAAGGAAATAGCCTCCCATGTTTATATAGATCCCTTCCAGTTTTGAGCAGAGAAGAGCTCAGCGGACAATCTTTGGGTGAAAGGGTAACTGTACAAGTGATCCTTAATTACTCCCAAAACTTCACTTTGCAGAATTTTCTCACTATGTTTTCCATGACCATTATTTTGTGCGGACCCTAAGGATATACCATTCTCCTTTTTAAATTCTGACCCAGATTTCAATTCAAACAAAATATCTTTTCCATATCTTTTTTTTTCCCCTGGACATCTTAAGCTGATATTTGTAAAGTTCTTTACACAAAAATTAGAAGAAACAATAAAAAAAAAATAAAAAAGAATAGACTACAAAGGGTATATTTCCTCTCCCAAACTAGTTAATTCACAGAATCACCTTTTGAACACTCAAGTTTAACCCTTCTTTCTATTCCCCTCTTTGCACTTTTCTTCCCAAGTCACAGTATGGCGTAAAGAGTGTCAGTCACTCAGACCTTCTAAGGAAATGAACAGATAAGAGATTTGATGTGCAGTGCAACTTGCATGTTCTATTGAGCGCATTCTTATCAGTGAAGACACAGGAGCTGGTCTCCATCCTTCACTCCTCAATGGTTGGAGCTACTTCCTTGTAACTTCATTATCAGTCTTCTTGACTTTGCACCAAAAACAAACAAACAAGGAAACCCTCAGGAAATAACTCTACAATTATACAAAGCAACTTTTAAAAGTGTCATGAATCTAGAAGATTGGAGAACAGTCACTGCTCCTTCCCCACCTCATCACAAGGTAAGCAGCGAGCCTCCCACCCCTCCTCGAGGCCCTAGGGGCTTTCCCAGTCATCGCTGTCTCACTGCACAGATGGAGCCAAAGGTGCATCTCTTATATTTGAAACTAAAACATTCATCATAGTTCCAAATCCTTCCTCCAATCTGATGCTTGGAATGACATGGAACATTAATCTCCTCTTTCCTCTAGGGCTTGCCAACGATCAAAAAAACTTCTGCCTGTAAATGGCTCTCAGCATTGATACATCCTGAAACCGTCTGTGTGCATCAGGAGAGAAACAAAGCTCACTTGCTTCTATGAAAAAAATTCATGTTTTTTCATGCTCGGGGCCTTACTCCTGAGAATCAAATTGGAAAACACCATTTTGAAAGGCACATTCAAAGACAATCTGTGAAGGAAAAAAATAGCTGCTAGAAGCAAGTAAACAATCTTATACTTGGATCTCTGAAAACAAGATAAAAGTACTTTGCAAAGGAACAAAATCTAAGGAACTCAGAAAAACTGAAGTCAATTGTGAACCTGATTTGCTGACACTCTTCTCATAAGAGGGCCTGTGCTGTTTTTAAAAAAATAAATATGTAAATAAAGTTGCCTTGCCCATATATAAGAAGCAGACATTTCGTTTTTTCCTTCATAATATACCAACAGAAACCACCAAAAGCAAGTTTCCACTGTCTGGAGAATAAAGGCCAAACTTCATTATAGTTTACATACCTCTTCACGACACGGCCCAGTCTGGCTTTTGGACCATATTTCCCCTATAATCTCATACGCAGCCTTTGTTCTAGCAGGACTAGTTATTAGCAGTTTCTCACAATTGTCACATTTTCTCAGGTCTGTGCACACACACACATCCCTCAAATGCCATCCCTATTTTTGACATACTCATATCTCCCTCCACATTGTCTAGCTAACTTCTATTTCTCCTTCAAAACTCAGAGTAAGTATTATCTATTGGAAGTCTTTTCTGATTACCATAGGATAAAACGGATCCCTCACTGTTTTTATCGTCCCCTGCATGATGTTAATGCCCACACTGGGCGAATTTAGGTGAGAAATTCTCTAATGACACCATGATCTTAATACATTATTTCTCATGGACTGATGCAGAGAAATTTTTTTAAAAGACTACACCCACAGTAACTGTTTTGTAACTATGAATACTGAAAAATAGTTTTATAAAGAATATATAATGCCAAAGCATTAAATAACAAATTGTGTACATTTTAAGTTTTATAGCTTCCAGAAAATAAAATAACATTTAATGAATCCAGTGGTGCACCACTTTTATAAAAGCAGTCATAATTTTATACATATTATCATACTGTACATTGTATTTTCTTAAGGCATCTGTATAATCAATTACAACTAGATAAATATCATTACAAAAAACTGTTAAAATGATTAGAGTAGCATTAAAATAAACATAGTTCCTGTCCCAAGTGTATTTTGAGCAGGGGCTGGAAGATGGAGAGAATGTGTATTTTTATGGACAAGATTAAGTAATAAATATTGCAAGATAGTATGACTGTATGGTCTCCTTAGGTAAACATTGGTAAATTTTGCTTTGTTACAATAAATAAATGTGAATAGATTTGTTCTGCTACAGTAGAGAGTATAAACCAATAGTTAGTAGGAGAAGGACACAAATTTTGAGTTCAGGGCAGGTGTAATAGTATGTGGGCTTAAAGTGGAAGTAAGACAGAAATATCGGATGACAGTTGAAAAAATCTTTGGAATCAGAGTAAAGGTCTATTTGATTGAATTAAACAATTGGTAGTCAACATGCTTCTAAGAAGGAGACAGACAAAAATATTTATTCTGTGAGAAACCTGAAGGGGAATAAGACCGACTGGCAAGAGATTGTTTAGAGATAAAACCCTAGTGTAGGAGGATGGTGAGAAGAAAAAGAGTCAAAAAGCATTGCACCTAAAGAAGTTCAAGAGTCTAGTGGCCAGCAACACATAAAAATAAGTTAGAGGATAGGAGAGTACCTACAATGTGTCCATACAATATTGAAAACTGTCAGTCCTTCTCAGAATACTATATGAATTTATCTCGGATTTAATAAGGAGATTTGGGGAGTGGGGGCAGAGGGAACAGAGGTGATGTGACAAAGTGATTTAATGGTCATCTGGAATATAAACTGACAGAAGTAGCCAACAAAAAATGTTAAAGGAATAACAAGAGGGAAGTTTCTTTTCTAGTTACTAAAGGCTTTAAAAATGCTAAAATCATAATAAATAAAAGCAGTATGATATTTGTCTTAAGAACTGATAGACTGATGATTACACAAAAGACTAGAAAGCCTAGAAGTAATCTACAGTATATGCAAAATTATAATGTATATTTAAGTTACATTTCAAACTACTGAAACGAACTTAAGAAAAACAGACAATCTGAACAGACCTATAACAAATAAAAAGACTGAATTAGCAATCAAAAAGTTACCCACAAAGAAAAATCCAGGCCCAGATGGCTTTACTGACGAATTCTACTAAACATTTAAAGAATACCAATCTTTCACAAACTCCTCCAAAAATCAGAAGAGGAGGGAGTACTTCCCACCTCATTCTCAGGCCAGTATTACCCTGATACTAAAACCAAAGACATCATGAGGAAAGAAAACTACAGACCAATATATTTTACAAATATGGAAATAAAAACTCTCAACAAAATACTGGCAAGTTGATTCTAGAAACATAATAAAAAGAATTATATACTATGACCAAGTAGAATTTATCCCAAGGGTAACTTAACATCTGAAAATCAATGTAATACCCTCTATAGACAGAAAAAAAAACACATGATCATCCCAATAGAAGCAGAAAAATAATCTGATTAAACCCAACACCTTTTCATAATAGAAACACTAGACAAACTATGAATCAAAGGGAACTTCCATAACATGATAAAGGACATGTACAAAACCCCCAAAGTTAAGGGAATACTTACCTGTGAATAACTGGTCGCTTTCCCTCTAAGATCAGGAACAAGACAAGGGTGTATGTTCTTGTTACTTCCATTCAATATCACATTAGAAGTTCTAATTTAAGCAATTAGGCAAGAAAAATAAATAAAATTTGTCTAAATTGGAAAGGAAGAAGTAAAACTATCTCTATTCACAGGTAAAATAATCTTGTATGTGAATAATCCTAAGGAATCCACCAGAAAACTATTAATGAGTTCAGCAAATTTGCAAGATACAAGTTCAATATATAAAAATCAATTCTATTTCTACATACCTGCAAATTTGCAATCCAAACATGAAATTTTGAAAACTTCATTTATAATAGCATTGAAAAAGAAAAAAAATGCTTAGGAATAAACTTAGTAAAATGCAAGATTTATGCTCTGAATTCTATAAACATTATCAAAAGAAATTAAAGAAGATGTAAATTAATGGAAATCATTCCATGATCATGAACTAGAAGACAATATTATCAAAACATCAATATTCTTCAAATTGACCTACAGATTCAGTGAAATCTTTAATAGATTTTCAGCTGACTCCTTTATTGAAATAGGAAAGTTAATTCTAATATTCATAATGGAATTTCCAGCAAACCAGAATAGCCAAAACAAGCTTGAAAAGGAACAGAAAAGGAAGACTCATGCTTCTCAATTTGAAATCTTGCACAAAGTTACAGTAATCAAAACAGTGTGGAGTGGCATAAGGATAGACATAGAGACAAATGGAATAGAATTTAGAGTCCAGAAATAAACACATTTGTTTATGGTCAACTGATTTTCAACAAGGATACTAAAATCATAAAATGGAAAAAAACTGTCATTTCAACAACTGGTTTTGGTACAACTGGATAGCCACATGCAACAAAATAAGGTTGGATCCTTACCTAATACCACTTCCAAAAGTCAATTGAAGATGGACCAAAGACCTAAATGTAAGCATAAAAACTATAAAACAGTTAGAAGAAAACAGGGGTAGATCGACACGACCTTAGATTTGACAATGTTTTCTTAGATATGACACCAAACTGGAGTAGTGCTCAGTCATTTCTGACTCTTTGTGATCCCATGAACTGTAGCCCACCAGGTTCTCTGTCCATGGAATTTTCCAGGCAAGATACTGAAGCAGGTTGCCATTTCCTACTTCAGGGAATCTTCCTGACCCAGGGATCAAACCCATGTCTCTTGTCTCTCCTGCAAGGCAGATTCTTTACCACTATGCCACCTGAGAAGCCCTATGACAGCAAAGCACAAGCAATAAAAGAACAAATAGGTAAGCTGAATTTAATCAAAATTTGAAAAACTTTTGTGCATCAACTGAAAAAGACACATGTACCCCAATGTTAACTGCAGCACTATTTATAATAGCTAGGCCATGGAAGCAACCTAGATATCCCTCAACAGATGAATGGACAAAGAAGCCGTAGTATATGTATACAATGGAATACTACTCAGTCATGAAGAGGAACACATTTGAGACAGTTCTAATGAGGTAGATGAATCTACAGCCTATTATACAGAGAGAAGTCAGTCAGAAATAGAAAAAAATATCATATATTAACACATGTATATGGAATCTAGAAAGATGGTACTGATGAACTTATTTGCAGGGAAGAAATGGTAAGGCAGAAATGGAGAACAAACTTATAGACAAGGGCAGGGGAGAGGGAGAGAGGGTGAGATGAATGCAGAGAGTAGCGTGGAAGCATATACCTACCATATGTAAAGTAGCCAGTGGAAATTTGCTTTATGATTCAGGGAACCCAAACTGAGGTTCTGTAACAATCTAGAGAGCTGGGAAAGGGTGGGAAGTGGGCTGGAGGTTCAAGAGGGAGGGGACACATGTACACGTATGGCAATTCAAGTTGATATATATGGCATAAATCAAACCAATATTGTAATGCAATCATCAATCAATTAAAAATAAATACAATTTTAAAAAGAAAAACAACAACAAAATAAAACAATAAAACTTTTGTGCATCAAAGATTACTACTAAGAAAGTGAGAAGATATCCATAGAATAGGAGGACATTTTTTCAAACCATATATGTAATAATGGTGTAATAACCAGGGTATATAAAGAGCTCCTGTAATTCAACAAATAACCAGATTAAAACATGGGCAAGGCACTTAAACATTTTTCCAAAGATGATAAGCAAATGACCAAAAAGCATATGAAAAGATGCTCACCATCATTAATAATTAGGGAATTGTTAATCAAAAACACAAGGAGATACCATTTCACACCTACTATGTTTTTGTAACTTGGGAAATGAAGTATCTGCAAGAATGTGAAGAAATTTGAACACTTGTACATTATTGATGTGAATGTAAAAATGATACAGCCAGTGTGGAATCCAGTCTGGCAATTCTTAAAAAGTTAAGATACATACAATAGAGCAATTTCACTCACAGACATAGATTATAAACAATGAAAAATAGGTATTCAAATATGCATGCATATTTCATACAGGGTTATTTGCAGCACTATTCACAACAGCCAAAAGACAGAAACAATCCAAGTATCTGTTATTTATATTTGGTTATAAAGAGGAATGAAATACTGATACATGAAACAACATGGATGAACCTTGAAAATCATGCTAAGTTGAAGAAGTCAATCACAAAAGAGTAAATGTTACCTGATTCTACTTATATAAAATATCCAGAATAGGTACCACTATAGAGACAGAAAGTGCATTTAGTGGTTGCTGGAGGACAGGATAGGGTACTGTGGGGGAAGTAGGGGATGAAAGGATGATAAATAAAGAATTTTTTGTTACATGATAATAATATTCTAAAATTAATTGTGGTGATGGCTACACACATCTGTGACTGTATTTAACATCAATGAACTGTATAATTTAAATTGGTTAATTATATAGTACTTGGATTGTGTTTCATTAAACCTGTCTAAAAAAAAAGAGAGCATGAGAACTGGAGGAATATATACCAAAATGTTAATAATAGTGAGACTGTGAGCAAGTAAATATGGCCAATGGCTCACATTAAGATTTTAAGAAAATTCCATGTTCTCAGAACAATTGTTAATACCAGAGAGTGTTTAATAAATGTTGGCTGCTATTTAAAAAAATACTTTATGCAAACATCAAAGAGAGCACAACTAAAAATCACTCTAGTTATGGCCAAGATGTAGTAAAAGGGACTGAATTCACCCTCTTGCTTGAAACATCAAAATTCAAAAAAAAGGAAAGAAAGAAAAGAAAACAACAAAAACATGTAAAAAAAACATTTGGAGGCACTAAACATCAGATAAAAAAGGACAGTGATCCCTAAGAAATAGGAAGCAAGCAAGGTAGGCCCACAAATCGTGCCCGTTTACTGTCTTGAGTTTCCCACAATGCAGCAGGCAGGGGAAATCAGGAAGAGCCAGCACACTCCCTGAGCTGAGTATCAGAGCAGCTAGCAATCTCAGGATAGAGCACCAGAGGAGAGAAAACTGAATGGAAAGGGAACTCTGGAGAATTGCAGGGAGTTCTCCCCAAGTGTTTGGTTGATTCCTGATCAACACATGCTCTTAAGGAAATTACCCAAGGCCAGGGAAAGAGCTACTCCAAAGAGTTAGAAGTAACGGTGCCTGGTGTCCCCACAGGTCGGTGACTAGTGCCTGTTCCTACCAAAATAGACCAGGCAACCTCATGATTCACAGGGCATTTGGCGGAGAACACAGAAGGGTCTTACCTCAATATTGGGGGACTGTTAGCTCTAGACTGAGTACTGCTGTGGTCAAACCTAATAAGTTTTAAAAGTAAGAATCCACAATACATAAAGAATCATGTATTCTCAAATCTCAATAAGAGAATACACAATCCAATTAAAAAAGGGGAAAAAAATCTCAACAGACACTTCAACAAAGAAGATATACAGAGGCCAAATAAGCACAGGAAAAGATGTTCAACATCATATATCATTAGGAAAACGCAAATTAAAGCCACCATATGATACCACCTCACATCCACTAGGATGGCTAAAATGTGAGGACTGACCATATCAGTCGTCAGTGAGGATGTGGAAAAATCGGAACTCTCATCACTACTGGCGGGGATGTAGAATGGTGCAATCACTTTGGAAAAGGGTTTTGTGGTTTCTTAGTAGACATCTACCACAGAAGGTAGCCATTCCCTTCTAGATATTTACTTGGGAGATAGTATAGGCCCATACAAAGACGTAGAGGAAGATTCATAGCAGTTTTATCTATTACAGATAAAAAGCCAAAACAATGCAGACATCTATCAACAAGGTGAATAAACTGTGATAGTTTTACAATGTAATAATAGTCAGCAATGTAAAAAATTAAGCCACTGACACATGCAAAAATACCAATGAATCTCAAAATAATATGCTGCGTGACAGAACTGCCAGACCGAAAAAAAAGTGCACATCCTGTATGATCTCATTTATCACAAAACTCTATAAAATGCTAACTAAACTACAGCAATAGAAAGTACATCAATGGTTGCCGGGATATGGGCAACAGAAGGACGAGGAGGAAAGAAAGGGACGACACAAAAGGCATAGGGAAATCTGTGGCGATGATTTCACGGATGCATATGAACGTCAGCGCTTTTCCAACTGTACACTTCATTTGAGAAAAAAAAGTTCATGCCACGACAAAGTTCATGATTTCCTGTTATACAAGGAAATTCATATTTTATACCACACCATACATTTTACCTACTTTCTCCTAAATGAAAAATAACTTATAAAAGGAAAATCATGGCAATTTATATAATAAAAGAAACCTTAGAGATTATTTCATATATGTCCCTCTTTTTCAGAAAAGGAAATTGACCTTCAGGGAGGTAAATCTGCCCCAGGTCACATGCCTGGTAATGACTAGGAAAGGACTCCGGAAGCACTCTTTCTATACTCCATGGTTCTTTGAATGTTTCAAACCTTAAGAATAAAATGTCATCTGTGTCTATATGTTATTACAACTATTCCTGCAGCTCATTCTAAGCTTTCATTTGGTAGGTAAGAATATCTGTAAGTATATAAATTTTACCTGAATTATTTGCATACCGTAACAGTATTTACTCAGTGACTTCAAGTTTTTAAATGAAATATACTTTTTATATGAGTGGACATATCTGTCTGGTAACAGGAAGCTTATAAAATGTAATATTTTAATATTTATAATATTTAAATTTATAAGTTTCATAATATTTAAATTTCTTTCTTACTACAGTTTATGTAAAAAAACCATAGACCATATCTTTGGACTGGCTATAATATTAGATGTTTATAGAGAATGTACATTCAAAACAGAATCTAGGTTTATTATCAACTGTGACAAGTTGAACTAAAAATAATTTACCGCCAGTAATATGAAAATGTATCAAGACTGTAAGTAGTCTTTAAAAGCATGGTAAGGTTGTTTGAAATAATTCTTCAAACAACCTTTTCTTTGGAACACTAGAGTAGCTGTTACTTTTCATCAGAATGTGGGAGACATGTTCAGAGATCTGTATTTAAATAACAGGCAAGAGGACTTATGTTTTCTGCTGTAATCAGTAAATACTACAAATTTACACTGTATTTGACTTTTCACTCCCCATCTCTACCTCCTTTTGTTCTCTCATTTTCTCCAAAAGCACAAAACAAAGAAACAACAGAAATAAAACAGCATAAGATAAACAGCATAAACATTATGTTTCCTCAATGTCCCCCTTGCTTGGTGACATATATTCTAACAGGACAGCAGAGTGAAGACGCTGACTTGAAAAACTGAACACCTCCATACTTATGAGCCAATCTATGGTTTACCCGAACCCAATGGTTTTAGTGGGAAAATGTTCAATAAATATGTATATTTAGACATACTTGCAACTTCTAGGGACCTCAGGATTCATTCACAGGGTATTCTGAAACATTTCCCAAATGTGCTGTGCTAAGCAAACATTAAGTAACAATAATCCTTTTGCTCACCCCTCAGGCAGACATTGCCACACGTTAAGAGAGAATTGAGGAGAATGGTATTAGGCTGTTAGAGCCTTGAACTGGTGGAGGGCATCTGCAGCACTCAGTATTTACAATGAGCACGCGATGATTTCTCCTACCTAGCAGAAACCTCAGCCTCAGTTCCTGCTAACACTGACTCTGTGCAACATGATATAGGTTTTTTAAACGCTTTCTTGACCCAGTTTTGAAGCACTGGCTAGAGGCTGGCCATTTCTGCCTCTCGAGCAGTCAGTTAACCTCCATCAGCTCTCACACTCTGGGGCCAATATACACCTGCTTGAGCTGCCCCGGGGTCAGGTACCAGGCAGTCAGTAACAGCCCCCATGCCCCCGAGTTGGCTGACATTGTTCAAATTAGCCAACCTAAATTTGTTGGCCCTGCCTCATGTGTTCTTTCCCTCAGAAACCACAATAAAGGCGCTTGCCCACAGGTCTCCTCTCCCCCTCTGCCTTGTGACTGACCCTAGCTCTGGGTGCTGTGTTCTGCCCAAGGAACTGTGAGCCCAACAAACTATAAAGCCCCTTCTGGCTTCTCTCCATCGATGCTTTAGCCTCACCATACCTCATTCAAGGTAACATGGTTAAAAATGAGGGAGGGAGGGAAGGAGGAGGAGAGGTTGAAAGGGAGAAGAAAGACAGGGAGGGAAGAAGCGAAAGAGAAAGAACTTTGGCTTTCAAAAGCAACATTTTCAGTTTTGCTAACATTTAACTCAAATCAACTCTGGGAGTTGGTGATGGACAGGGAGGCCTGGTGTGCTGCGATTCATGGGGTCGCAGAAAGTCAAACATGACTGAGCGACTGAACTGAACTGAATTGAACTCAAAACAATAGTATCTGGACAGAGTATAAGCTCTTTATGGGAGAAGTCTGAAATGCAGCATCCGTTTACAAAATAGGATAATCAATGTCTATTTACATAATGAGAGCACCTACCTAACAAGTCAGGCCATGTGCTTATATCCTATCACGTTATGTCACATAATTCTGGAAAACACCAGTGAGGAGAGCTACTATACTATATTTATATTAAACACAGGATTCTGAGGCACAGATAAACATCTAAAGTTGCCTAAAATTACAGAGATAGCAAATGAGGAAACTGGGGTTTTAACCCACGTTTCTATAAATCCAGAACCTAAATTATTAAGCACCAAGTGCTACTACCTTCAAGTAGCTGCTCATTCAACAAATATTTATTGAGCACTTATTATATGACAGACGTTGTATTATATGATAGAGAAAAAGACATCAAATTGATTCTCAGGATGCTTACTTTATAGCGACAGCATGGTTATTTTATCTCTAAGAACAAGATAGCTTGATAGATACCAGACGGATTTTATACAGGGTACAACAAAGGTATAATCATGTACTTGACTAAGCATCACCTCAAACAGTACAAATATGTTTGTACTACTACTATCCTTTGCCCTCTCCCTCCATTTACACATACACACACACACACACACACTCCTTTAAACTACTTTTTTTGACTAGTTCTTTCTCTCCTGAAGGATGAAATCTCAAGAAAATCTCATAATTTTTTTCTGACCACTCTCAAATACTAAAAAGTCCTCAGGTCACTTTTAGCCAAAAGAACTTTCTCTTTCAGTATCTGAAAAATGCAATTTAGAGCAATAATCAAACTGTGCACATCCTTCAAAGCTAAAGTGTCTCCAGTTCAAGCCTGCTGCAGCCCAGGAAGCCTGCAGTGAGGGCAGCCAGTGTGATTGCTGGCATCTGCTTCACTTTCTTGCCTGGCCTTACAAACCCCCCACCCTGCTCTATGGCTCCTGAACCCCTGGGAGTGAGGGGAGGGCTGTTGTCTGGACTGAGTGTATGTTTACACTCTCAAGGTACTTCTGAGGATTTCTCGGAAATTCAGAATCCCACATTAGAATCCTCTCATCGCATGTCCCAGGACAGAGGTGATACCTATAATTCCACTGGCCTCTTCCAAACCCCAACAACCTCAGCCCCAACTCTCTGGTGACCCACTCCACACAGACTCTTGCTGAAATCCTATCAACAGCCATCCATCACCACCACTAACTACAGCACCTCCGAAGACTTGCTCTCATGATGTTCCCTTCCTCTGCATGGCCTTTGAGGCAACACCACCACCCGGCCATTGGTGGAAATTCAGGTTTTCCCAAACAGCCCAATGACTTCTCACCCTCAGAGCCCTTAAACCTGAGGAAGATACCAATCCATTGGGTCCCCAGTTCTCCACTGTCAAGCTCTGCCTCCCACAAGCTCGAAGTGAGTAGGAAGCACTTGGTTGTCCTCCTCCTTGATGAAGGGAGAGGTGCAGGGTACCTCAGAGTCCAACAATTCCACTTTATCCGCTCAGTACTTTCATACTTGCATGACCACGTCCTCAGTGTGTCTAGCATAGGTGCCCCAGCACTTCATTCTGGGCTATAGGGATGTTCAGCAAATATTGTTTTGTTCCCAGCCTTTGAGGCCTCAAGTCAAAACCATTTGACATTCTATTTCAGGACCATAAAGAAAGATGCTCACCAGATTAAATAATGCATTCAGTTCAGTTCAGTTCAGTTGCTCATTCATCCACTCTTTGCGACCCCATGGACTGCAGCACACCAGGCTTCCCTGTCCATCACCAACTCCCGGAGCTTGCTCAAACTCATGTCCATTGAGTCAGTATGCCATCTAACCATTTCATCCTCTGTCATCCCCATCTCCTCCTGCCTTCACTCTTTCCCAGCATCAGGGTCTTTTCCAATGAGTCAGTTCTTTGCATCAGGTGGTCAAGTACTGGAGCTTCAGCTACAGCATCAGTTCTTCCAGTGAATATTCAGGACTGATCTCCTTTAGGATGAACTGGTTGGATCTCCTTGCAGTCCAAGGGGCTCTCAAGAGTCTTCTCCAACACCACAGTTCAAGAGCATCAATCCTTTGGTGCTCACCTTTCTTTATAATCCAACTCTCACATCCATACATGACTACTGGAAAAATCATGGCTTTGACTAGACAGACTTTGTTGGCAAAGCAATGTCTCTGCTTTTTCATATTCTGTCTAGGTTGGTCATAGCTTTTCTTCCAAGGAGCAAGCGTCTTTTAATCTTACAGCTGCAGCCACCATCTGCAGTGATTTTGGAACCCCCCCAAAATCAAGTCTGTCACTGTTTCCATTGTTTCCCCATCTATTTGCCATGAAGTGATTGGACAGGATGCCATGATCTTAGTTTTCTGAATGTTGAGTTTTAAGTCAACTTTTCACTCTCCTCTTTCACTTTCATCAAGAGGCTCTTTAGCTCTTACATAGCACAGCAAAAACTTTCTGTATCTATATGATTGCTTTCTAATATTTTTCATTAAGGAAAATGGATTTATCTTCTAATTCTGACTCTGCTCTTAGAAATGCTTTGTGAACCTTGGTAAATCATCAGTCCTCAGGGGCTTCGCCTAAAATCATACAAAACTATAAAGTTATTTAAAGTTTGTTGAAAAGTCTCTCCAAGAAAATATAGCTCTGTCACTTGAGGCTAATATACATCGATCTTCTTAGCTCAGAAAATGCAGAAAAACTAAAACTTTAGCCAGAGAGCAGCAGAAGAACTGCCTTTGAATAGCCCAAATTCCTGACATCATGTTCTACCTCTCAGGGAGGAAGTAAAACTCTCCCCTTCACAATCTCAGAGGCAAGTCACTCATACATTCTAGCCTGACCTTGTGTCGCAGTTCTGGTCACTAAGCTTCTGCCTTGTTCTCTGTGCCCAGTTCCTTACCATGTTAACCTGGCCAGCAGGCGAGTTTATACAGGACAATCGTCCTCCCAAAGACAAAGACACGCTCTGAATTTAAGCCAAGCATGAGGACGCCTGTGCCTGTTGGCAGATTCAGGGACCCCATTATCTCAGAATGAGCTCCCCTTCAGCTGTTCCCCGGCCCTAACGTAGGACACAATCCATTGCCACCTCATCACAGCACCGACTCCCAGCCAGGATCCTAAGTGTTAGGATGCAAAGTGTTTAACATAAATGCCAAGTGGTGCTAACTGGGCTAAAAGAAAGCATCTTTCTAAATATTTTGTTTTCAATTTCCTGCTTTACACTCTTATTTTTAAAGAAGAGATCTTTCTCCACTGTTTTGTATGGATGACATAGAGGAACCTCACTTTGAATCAAAATTGCATCACTTTCTTTTCTGTCCTTAGAGCATAGCTTCCACAAACATAAAGTAGGTAACTGATGTTATTTAAGAAATATGCGATGGGACAATCAATAAAAACAATTAAGTATGATGACTCTAGTATAGATGTCTGAATCCAATATTTCTGAAAAGCTTTTGACAACGTCCAAATTGTATGAAAGTATTTGTAGTGGCATTTCAAAATTTAAGTGTTTTGTTCTTCCCTCAAGCACCAGCCAAGAATGGAAGAGTCTTCACAGACAAGCTAATTGAGAAGTTCTGGAAAGCAAATCGTTAGCACATGGTCATTTTTCTCTCTGTTGATGCCTTATTTGAGGCACTGACATTTATCAGTCCTTGGCTAAGAGCTCTATAGGTCCTGGATCAATATAATCTTTTCTAACATTAGGGACTGGATGTTTGAGTTCCCCCACTTGCAGATTCACATGTTGAGGCTCAAACCACCAGTGTAACTGTATTTGGAGTAATTAAGGTTAGGTGAGGTCATAACGGTGAGACCCTGATCTGATAGGATTTGTGTCCTTATTAAATACAAGTAAAAAGAAAAAAAGAAGAGACTAAAAAGCATGGAAAAGTAATGGCAACATAAAGACATAACAAGAACATGGCCATCTATAAGCTAGAAAGAAGGCTCGCACCAGAAACTGAATTGCCAGAAACTTAATCTTGGACTTTAGCATCAAAGTCACTTGGTCTACATAGTCTGTTATATCATTCTGAGCCAACTAACACACCGAGGAACCTATAAGTGGAAGAGAGACAAAAAGGCATTTTCTTCTTCTTTCTCAAAGTGGGATCTCAGAAATTCTCCAGTGTATATAAAAATATTAACACCTTGTTTTATCACACTGTCCATACATTAGTCCCATTTAGACCATAAAGAAAGCTAAGCACCAAAGAATTGATGCTTTTGAACTGTGCTGTTGGAGAAGACTCTTGAGAGTCCCTTGGACTACAAGGAGATCAAACCAATCAATCTGAAAGTAAATCAGTCCTGAATATTCACTGGAAGGACTGATGCTGTAGCTGAAGCTCCAGTACTTGGTCACCTGATGCAAAGAACTGACTACTTAGAAAAGACCCTGATGCTGGGAAAGACTGAAGGCGGGAGGAGAATGGGACGACAGAGGTGGAGATGGTTGGATGGCATCACCGATGTGATTGACATGAGTCTGAGCAAGCTCTGGGAGTTGGTGGTGCACAGGAAAGCCTGGCGTGCTGCAGTCCATGGGCTCTCCATGTTGGACACAGCTGAGTGACTGAACTGAACTGATTCTTCACAGCCTTGTAGTTAGGCAGAGCTAGCATTATTAATCCCACTGTACAGATGAGATGGAATGTGGCTAAACCAAGATTAGACCTAGAGCTTCTGACTCCTGGCCCAATCTTCTTTACCGCACCTCATGCCAGCTGATTCAGACTAGCTTTAGAGTTTTCTGCTCTTGAGTCAGCTCAAAGTCAGAACTTCTCTGCAAAGCCTAGTACTGGTTCAAGGATAAGACACTAGATCAACAGGGGTACCTCTTAACATACAAGCAGGTTTACCTGCCATTGGTCGTGAGAACCATTATCTATTAATTAACAAAATTAAAGAAAAAAAAAAGAAAAAGCTGGAGTTGTGGTCAATTTCAATAATTTTGATTATTAATTTACAGCGAAAGTAATTTTCACCTTTTACCAAAAGCTTCTTTTATACCATTTTTGGGTTCTGACTGTGAACACAAAGTAGTAAATCTTGGCCACTCTTCGCCCTGGAACATGCCATCTAGAGCTCCTGGGAGAAAGCTTGGCTGCAACTTAAAGTTCAGTACATCCACCCTTCTGATTAATTTGGAGCAGTGGAGCATTTAAAGAAACAAGTGCTATCTGGAGGATTAATGTCCCACATCCTATTGAGAAGCCCTTCTACAGACTGTGATGCTGTTTTTTAAAAAATATCTGAGCTCTGAATGTCACTCCATTAATAAAGATTTCAGCAGCTCAGTCATTAGCTAAGCTTACCACCAGAACAATACCACCACCTTACCGTTAGAACAACATATACTTTCTGGCTCATTTTTCTGTTGTGCAAATCAATGATGAAAAACTTCAAAACTGAATCAATGTTAGATTGTTGAGCACAACAGATCTGAGGTTCATATTCAAAATATTTATTTTATCCATAAATAATATCTTAAAATGTGTCTCTTTCCTAATAGGCAGCCAAAAACCCCTTCTACCAACCTTGGGTTTCAACAACCCCTAAAAAGAATGTCTCCCTTTGCTCCCTTTTCAACCACTCCTGAGGATGACAGCCAAACCCTTCTGCGAGGGGAAAATTTGGTTGCCTTTAACATGTAAGCCTCTCAATGTCAGCAGTTATACCATTCTCTCCTTTAGGCTGAGTTTACACTGCTGAAAAATGGAGACGTTTTTCTGACTATTCATGCCTCTCCAGATTGGCTGTTGAAAGCCTTTTGTATTCAGTCTTCTTATCTGACTGCAAAGGAGTCAGTCTCTCCTAATTAGTACTCAAATGGTTATCCCATTCAGAAAGAGTGGAATATTTGTTTGCTATAGAATATAAGTTTATTTGAGTTAAAATAGCATTTTTTCTGTAGAAATTTTTATATGCATCCAGAGGAAAGGGAGAGTTTAAAATCAGAAATATCAAAAATTAATAGGAAGCATTTTTAAAACAATTATGAGGAATCATTAACAACCTAAATATCCAGTAATAAAGACTTGGTGTGGGGATATATATATATAGAGAGAGAGCGAGCGAGAGATCTGGTATGGGGTGATATATATATATATATGTATATATATGATATGATATATATGATACATATATATGATATGTATGTATGTATATATATGTGTGTGTATATGTGTGTATATGTATGTACATACATGTGTATATATATGTATATACATATGTATATATGTGTATATACATATGTATGTATATATGTATGTATATACATATATATATGATACATATATATGATATGTATATATCATATGTACACATACATATATATGTATTTGGTATGGGGAGATATATATATATATATCAAATCTCTATTATTGGATATATATATATATATATATATATATATACATAAAGAGAGAGAGACTGAGATTTTTATTCAAAAGCACTCTGCATCTAACATAAATAATCCTGATCCTTCTGGTTCTACATAGTAGACTATTGACATAGATTTTTATGTTTTCTTCCTCAAAAATGCCTGTATAAAGGACAATCAAGAAATACAAAAGCTAGCAAGCATACAGAAGCACTAAAGAGGGGAGACAGAGAGACCTTGGCAGACCAGAGATTTATTAAAATCTTTAGAAAATGGCACGGAGATGAATCATATTGTCAGATAAAATAAAAGCAAAGAAGCAAATGTTCCAGCACTGCAGATACCTGGCTTCGCACTGAAAGAAGCAAATGCTGAGCAGAATAAATGAGAAAGACCAATACCTAGAAACATCACCATGAAATTTTGTAACACACCAAAGATAAAGAGAATATCTAGAAACTTCCAGGAAAGGACTGTGGAACTTCTCTGTTATCTGACTGTATTCATTATCTGAGTTCTTACAGCCAGGAGATTGCACAGGGAAGCAGTCATCACTCAAAAATTTTACATGTATTGGCCACCTGTAAAATTAGTCTTGACTCAAATACTCAGGTCACGTCACACTAACATCTGTCCTCACCAATCACATCAGAGTCTATTTGAGTCAATATTTTATTGAGTGTGTAATAGATATATGATTAAAATAAGCAAGTCATAAACATTTAATAAATGTATAATAATATTAATAAATTATAGCACAAATTGATTTTAAAATTGCAAATCTTGAAAAGATGTTAGACTTCATAGAGGTGACCCAAGTCATCAACAAAGCTACTATTAAATAAGAATTAGAAGAGTTAGATCAGTTAAGACTGGATGAGGAGAAAACCAATCAGAAGAATGACAAGAAGAAAGTCAAAGCGTTAGTCAAAGTCAAAGACAAGAAGAAACTCAGTTGTGTCCGACTCTTTGAGACCCCATGGACTGTAGCTTACCAGTCTTCTCTGTCCATGGAATTCTCCAGACAAGAAAACTTGAGTGGGTTCCCATGCACTCCTCCAGGGGATCTTTCTGACCCAGGAAGGATTGAACCTGGGTCTCCTGCATTGCAGGTGGACTGTTAACCATCTGAGCCATCAGGGAAGCCCCAGGGAAGTCTTCAAGAGATTCATTTAAAAATCAAAGGATTTAAGACAGATTTCTGGAGGGAAGTCTTGAAATATTTTTGCAGAAATTACCGTCTTTATGATTGTGCAAGAAGTGAAATACAAACTTAGAAAATATCATAATATGCTATCATTTATTTTTTTATCAGAAAATAGTACTCCCCAAACAATTCAATTTAAATAGATCTATATTAAGAGGGCTTTTCTAATGCTAGCTTTCCCAAGAAACAGAAGACTCACTATAGATAAAAAGGAACCAAAAATAGGATGGTATTAGTCTTCTCATTAGCAACAATAAATGCTGAAAATAGTGAAATAAAGTATGCAAAATTCTGAAATGAAATGACCTATCATTTTTAATATTTTTAACAATTTTTTAACAATTCTATACATAATCAAACTACCAATCAAATGTGAAAGCAAAAGAATGACAAGAACTCTGAAGGTTAACCTTCCATGTATTTTGAAACTTTAAAAATGGAAAGAAGGAAGAAAGGGAGAGAGAGAGAGGGAGGAAGAGAGGAAGATAGGAAAGAAAAGCAAGTCAAGAACACGGAATGAAAGGCATGAGATTTCTGCTTCAGTTAATAAAAGACTAAGTAGTTTAAACAAATCAAATCACACTCTGGGGGTGGGGGGAAGATACACAAAGCTTGATTAAATATATTAAGATATATCAAGATGGTCTTTCCTGGTGGCTCAGATGGTAAAGAATCTGCCTGCAATGCAGGAGACCTGGGTTCGATCCCTGGGTCAGTAAGATCCCCTGGAGAAGGAAATGGCAACCCACTCCAGTATTCTTGCCTGGAGAATTCCATGGACCGAGAAGTCTGGCAGGCTATAGTCCAGGGAGTTGCAAAGAGCTGGACACAACTGAGCAACTAACACTTTCACTATGTCAAGATAATGAGGAATTACAGGATACAAATTCAAAAATTGGGAAAAGTTTTGCCCTGTGAGCATTGGCTGACTTTTAAGATGCATGATATATATTTTGGAAGTCAAGAAGGTCAAAAGTCTACAGGACTTGGGAACATTTGCCAGGCCTCAGGTTCTTTATTAAGCCTCTGGGGCCACCATGGTTTCCAGCTATCAGAGCAGATACTGAATCAATTTTCTAGGGAAAGCAAGGATTCTAAAATTCCATTTACTTTTTTAAATAATAGAGGCTATGATGAGATGAGGAATGTTCCAGTTATTCATGAATCATTTCAAAAAATTTGCTATGAGAAGCACATTACATTCAAGACAGTTCAATTCAGTTCACTCCCTCAGTTGTGTCCAACTCTTTGTGACCCCATGGACTGCAGCACACCAGGTTTCCCTGTCCATCATCATTCCTGGAGCTTGCTCCAACTCTTATCCATCGAGTCAGTATACCATCCAACCATTTCATCCTCTGTCATCCCTGTCTCCTCCTGCTTTCAGTCTTTCCCAGCATCAGGGTCTTTTCCAAGCAATCAGTTCTTCACATCAGGTGGCCAAAGTATTGGAGCTTCAGCTTCAGCATCAGTCCTTCCAGTGAATATTCAGGACTGATTTCCTTTAAGATTGACTAGTTTGATCTATTTACAGCCCAAGGGACTCTCAAGAGTCTTCTCTGACACCATAGTTCAAAAGCAGCAATTCTTTAGCACTCAGCTTTCTTTATGGTCCAACTCTCACATCCATACATGACTACTGGAAAAACCATAGCTTAGACTAGACTGACCTTTGTTGGCAAAGTAATGTCTCTACTTTTTAATGTGCTATCTAGGTTGGTCATAGCTTTTCTTCCAAGGAGCAAGCATCTTTTAATTTCATGGCTGCAGTCACCATCTGCAGTGACATTCAAGACAGTCATCTCTTAAATCCTGAAAAAGAACAGTAGATATGGCGACTTCTTAGGGAGACCCTGACAAAACTCCTCCTGATTTTAATTCCTAAGAAAGTAAAGATGGAAGATATGAGCAAGTACCAGCAGCAAAGTAGCTTACTTCTGGAAAAATTAAATATTTAATGACAAAATGTGACATAAAAATGAAACATGCAGAAAATCTGATGGCAGGATTGTTCACTTATATTCCTTGTTACATTCATAGAAGATTTGAGGGGTTAAACATAACCTAGCAAATGAAATAAAGGATTCAGACTCTGATTTGAGGGTCTTCCAACATTACAAAGGAATGGAGTGCTGTAAGGTACTTCAGATATTTTCTATTCTGCCATATTCATTCTAGGTTTTCTTTTGTGGTCATGATCAAAAATCTCAATCTTTCACTACCAATTTATGTTGACTACAGGACTACTTGCTTCTGTCATCAAAATCTGCTTGAAATTTGTTATGCCTGTGGTGTGTATCAATATTCTGCAATTTTGCTACATTTCTGCTACATGTGAGATGGCCTTTAAAATTTCATTGCCTCTTTTCTGAAAGCAAAGTAGAAAAAAACAAAAAGTGACTGAGTAATGATAAAATACTTATTCTTTGCATGTCCTAGGTTATCAGCTGAAATTGTAATAGAGGAAGCTATTACTTCAGAAAGTCTTTGACAAGAAACTATATAAAAAATATGTACCATTATTTTAAGGTAGCTAGTTTCTTAGAAGTATTTCCTAAGCAATAGTTTTAAAAGAAAGTCATTCTGTGTATGTATGTATGTGTATATATATATGTAAATTTTCTAACTAATTTTTTTTACCAGAAATGGAGAAGAAATTTATCACTATTTTAATAGGATGATTATTTGTCAATGTAAGGTTTCGGGTTTAATTATACATTTAGTGCGTGTAGGTCACTCACATTTTACAACGTTCAACTCAATAGGAGATAAAGCATTACTAAATATAACAATGACATAATTCTAATAACATAAACTAAAAGTATAAAAAGCAAAATGTTAAAGGACAATAAGGAGAAACAGACACATTTATAATCATAACATACCTTTTCAATAATCAATAAAAACAAAGAGACAAAATCCATAAAGGTCCTAAAACAAGCATCAGCACTTTCACAAGACTGAAGCTAAACTGAGAATATTCTGTAATTAGCACACGTTATTAGAAACTATATTTCTGAGGGCCTCCCCAGTGGCTCAGCTGTAAGGAATTTGCCTACAGTGCAGGAGATACAGAGACGTGGGTTCAATCCCTGGGTCAGGAAGATCCCCTGGAGGAAGAAATGGCAACCCACTCTAGTAACCTGGCCTGGAAAATCCCATGGACAGAGGAGCCTGGCAGGCTACTGTCCAAGGGGTCACAAAAGAGTCAGACAGGACTGAGAGACTAAACAAAATCAATATATACTTCTAAAAACAATAATACAGATTTTTCTGGTAACCAAGATGGACAATAGTTACTTTCCTACCATAAATGACTAGAAAATATATGAAATGACAATTTTAAGACATTGGACAAAAAGCAAGACAAGACTGTGATCCATGAAAGAAGAGGAGCAAGCAAGAAGAGCCCTACTATTGACCAGGCTTATGTCCTGGGAGGTAGTTACCAGGATGCAGTGGGGAGCTGGGGGGGAGGGTCAACACAGAGCCAGGCACAGAGCTGGGAAGAGTTTGTGATCTTATAATAGGTGAAGAATCGAGTAAAATCTTCAAAAGTATATTGCCTAAAATAGTGGGGCTACATTAGCTATAAATATAAAACATTTCAACTGATACAAAGTAAATACACTGCATACAAAAATTAAATCCAATAATATTAAAAGGAAAATGAAATCTAGCACCAGAAATGTACAAGTTATAATATCTAACATGTAGTAAAAAACTGCCATGCAACAAGCAGGAAACTAATTTGTAATAGAAAGTATCAACCAATAGAAAAACAGACATAGAAACAGAGATGACGAAACTAGTGAACAAGGATGTTAAAATGCTTTGTATTTTAAGAAGGGAGGGATATGTGAGCAGTCCGAGAAGAGAAATAGAAGGTTTATTTATAAGAAAACATTTAAAGATGAAAAATAAATTTGAAATTTACAATACACCAGATGAAATTAACATTTTATTAGACACCACAGAAGAAAAAATCAGCAGATTTGAAGACACAGCCATAGAAACCATCCAAATGAACATTAACCCAGAACATCAGTGATCTGAAGAACAAAATTAGGCATTCTAACATACATGTAATTGATGCATAAGAAGATAGGCATGAATGGAAAAAAATATTTGAATAAACAATGACCTCTTTGAAAGTTGATGAAAAAATACATAAAAAAACACAGATCTAAGCCCAATAAATGCCAATGAGAAGAACTACTTTTAAAAATGCCAAGGCATAAATGAATCAAATTGTTAAGCACCCATGAATAAAATCATAAAAATAGCCAGAAGGAAAAAAGACACATTATATATAAAGAAACAATGATTTAAATGACAACATACTTAGCAAAAACTATTCAAGCCAGAATATAATAGACATTAAAACACTGAAAGAAAGAAGTTCATTACCTAGAATTCTTTTGTCAGCTAGACAAGTGTCTTATGAAAATAAAGACAAATACTTTTTGGAAAAATAAAAGTTAAAAGAATTTATCCCTAGCTCCTACCCTGCAAGAAATGTTAAAGAAAGTTCTTTAAGCAGAAGGAAAGTGATACCAGAGGAAAATCTGACTCTACACAAAGAAATAAAGAGAGGTAAATGGTAAAAATAAAGTCTTAATAAATAGCAGATTAAAATCCTACAAAGTATTTATTAGACTACAACAGTCTACAGACTACAACTAGAAATTATAATAAGAAAATTTTCTGGAAATCTGTAAGTATCTGCACCTTAAACAGCATATTTATAAATAAGCTATGGGTCAAAGAAGCACCACAAAGAAAACTAGAATATATTTAGAACTGAATGAAAATTTAAAACCACAGCATATCAAAATTTGTGGGATGCAATTAATAAATTGCTTAGAGGGAAAAATTTGTGCTTATGTCAGAAAAGAAGAAAAATCTTGAATCCATTATATAAGGGTTCACATTGATAAACTGTAAAGAGAAGAAAGTAGTAAAAAAAAAATTTTTTTTTAATGGTGTTAGAAAGCAGGCCCTTTAGGATGAGGTTCTGGAACTGAATCGCTCATTGGTCAGGCAACATCCTGACCAGAATGATGAAATGTGTGTGGTGATAATCTCTCAGCTGTGCTGTCAGATCACCATTACTGGGACTCTCACTGAACTGGGACACAGTACAAGTCAAAAGTCCTGGTGACTCAGTGGTAAAGAATCCGCCTGCAATACAGTTTTGTTTGCAATACATGTTTGATCCTGGGGTCAGCAAGATCTGCTGGAGAAGGAAATGGCAATCCACTCTAGTATTCTAGCCTGGGAAATCCCACAGACAGAGGAGACTGGTGGGCTATGACCTACAGGGTTGCAAAAGAGTAAGACATGACTTAGCAACTGAACAAGTAGAAAAGGAAACATATATGATTATTCAGTTATTCTGGTAGGTGGGCCTTTATTCTCTCATTTGTATTTTCTTAATTTTCTATGACTAACATCAACTATTTTTCTAATTAAAAGAACCTTTTATGGAAGGTAACGATAACCCTATATGCAAAATGGAAAAAGAGACACAGAAATACAGAACAGACTTTTGAACTCTGTGGGAGAATGTGAGGGTGGGATATTTCAAAAGAACAGCATGTATACTATTTATGGTGAAACAGATCACCAGCCCAGGTGGGATGCATGAGACAAATGCTCGGGCCTGGTGCACTGGGAAGACCCAGAGGAATCGGGTGGAGAGGGAGGTGGGAGGGGGGATCAGGATGGGGAATACGTGTAAATCTATGGCTGATTCATATCAATGTATGACAAAAAAATAAATAAATAAAAATTTTTTAAAAAAATAAAAGAACCTTTTAAGGAAAAAATTCAAGATCTGAATAGACACTACTATAACACTAAGTCTGGTGTTATTGGATCAGAAAGAACATGTATGGGAATGGCAGATCTTCTTTGGAAAGAAGAGTGCAGATCGGATATCCCTATCTGGTTCATTTTCCTGAAATGTAATGGAAACCACTGACAAGAAACAAGTAAAACCAGGAAAGGTAGAAATGGTGCTAACATTCATTCAGAAGTGAAGGCTCCAGAGCTATTCATTAAACTGTAAAAGTGATGCTGAAGCTCTAGGATGGGACACCCTCTGCCAGGTGAGGGAGTAGAACTCTGCTTCATGGCATTTAACACTCTTTCAGGACAAAGAGCAGCGCCTGAATATTCTGAGAATGCTGAGTTCTCTCCCTTGCCATTTCCTTTCATGACAGGAAAGTGGAGATAATGAAGTATCACCCCACTTGAGAGAAAGAAAAACTAAAGAACTGCTTTCAAGGTATTCTAGGAAGAGGATCAAGCTACCTGTATCATATCGGATTAAAAAAGACTGTCTAGTCAGTACCACCCAAGCTTGAGTAAGGTAAAATGAAATGGCATGGATATTACACAAACATATTACAGCAAAGAACATGTATGCAAAAGCCAAGAAAAGAAACCAAGCTATAAGAAAAACATAATTTAAACAACAGAGTAAAACAATACAATTAATTGCTTCGTGTCATAAAAACAATTTAAGAAAATCAATTTTTAACAAAGAGTCCAAAGACTAGTTGATAAAAGAGTGAAATGGATAATTTAATTTGAAACAAGGAACAGAATAAACACAGCTAAAAGTCATATTAGTTAACACAGAAAAGGGATAAGATCATCACAGTGCCTTCAAAACTAAAAGTCAGAGTAAAACTATTACGCAAAAGCTAATAGAAATAGAATACAAAAGTTATCCAACACAAGGGTAGTGTGTTGAAATATGGGGTTGGCCAAAAAGTTCGTTCAAGTTTTTCCATAACATCTTACAGAAAAACCCAAATGAATTCTTTGATCAACCCAACAGAATTCAGTGAATGATACAGAAGATTCATCCAAAGGTAAAAGAAAATTTTTGAAAAATGGAGAAACAACTGAGCATGTAGATCAAAAACAGAACACTGTGTTCTAGGAAATTTTGAAACAAAACACTCAATTCTAAATGACCCAATAAAAAAATGGGCCAAAGAACTAAACAGACATTTCTCCAAAGAAGACATACAGATGGCTAACAAACACATGAAAAGGTGCTCAACATCACTCATTATCAGAGAAATGCAAATCAAAACCACAATGAGGTACCATTACACGCCAGTCAGGATGGCTGCTATCCAAAAGACTACAAGCAATAAATGCTGGAGAGGGTGTGGAGAAAAGGGAACCCTCTTACACTGTTGGTGGGAATGCAAACTAGTACAGCCACTATGGAAAACAGTGTGGAGATTCCTTAAAAAACTGGAAATAGAACTGCCATATGACCCAGCAATCCCACTTTTGGGCATACACACTGAGGAAACCAGATCTGAAAGAGACACGTGCACCCCAATGTTCATTGCAGCACTGTTTATAATAGCCAGGACATGGAAGCAACCTAGATGCCCATCAGCAGATGAATGGATAAGGAAGCTGTGGTACATATACACCATGGAATATTACTCAGCTGTCAAAAAGAATTCATTTGAATCAGTCCTAATGAGATGGATGAAACTGGAGCCCATTATACAGAGTGAAGTAAGCCAGAAAGATAAAGAACATTACAGCATACTAACACATATATATGGAATTTAGAAAGATGGTAATGATAACCCTATATGCAAAACAGAAAAAGAGACACAGAAATACAGAACAGACTTTTGAACTCTGTGGGAGAATGTGAGGGTGGGATGTTTCAAAAGAACAGCATGTATACTATCTATGGTGAAACAGATCACCAGCCCAGGTGGGATGCATGAGACAAGTGCTCGGGCCTGGTGCACTGGGAAGACCCAGAGGAGTCGGGTGAAGAGGGAGGTGGGAGGGGGGATCGGGATGGGGAATAAGTGTAAATCTATGGCTGATTCATATCAATGTATGACAAAACCCACTGAAATGTTGTGAAGCAATTAGCCTCCAACTAATAAAAAAATTAAAAAAAAAAAAAAAAAAAAACACACACCCCTTCGAAACAGGTACTATTATCATTCTTATTGTACAGAAGAGGAGACCAAAGTACAGAGATGACAGGTTGTGTTGTGTTAGTCTCTCGGTTGTGTCTGACTCTTTGAGACCCCGTGGGTTGTGGCCCGCCGGGCTCCTCTGTCCATGGGATTCTCTAGACAAGAATGCTGGAGTGTGTTGCCATTCCCTTCTCCAGGGGGTCTTCCCAACTCAGGGATCAGACCTGGGTCTCCTGCTTTACAGGCAGATTCTTTGCTGTCTGAACCACCAGGGAAGCCCGATTCACAACACAATGGTGACTGCTGGGGCTAACCACATAGTTTCAAGGGATCAGCCAAGGAGCTACCAAAGACTCCTTTCTAATACTTCTCAAAGGTGGCTAAGCTGCCCCTTTAGACCCTTACCCCCACTCCATCCAACCTACAAAAGCAGCAGATAGGGGCTTTTTGAAGGTAGGGTTGTCTTGGAAGAGGGAATTTGCATTAGTCGAGAGTCATCAGGCCTACTTGAGGACCTTTTCCTTCCCTCCTCATGGTGATCAAAGGACTCCTTCAAGCTAAATGAGATAGGACTGCTGATATGTCCTATAGGAGCAGTTGAACCGAGCTCTTTATTGGCAGGGGCTGTGTCTTTGGGGGTCTCCAGATCTGCAGTTCCTAGAACTGTGCTAGCCACAGGGTGAGAGGTCTGTGCAACAGTGAGGGACTCCTAGCTATGCTGGAATCTTTCTTTGTATGCTTCCACTGGCTGAGGAACACCCAGAAAGGAGATGAAAGGGTTGGGCTTTGAGTTTCTTATGATCTAGACAGGGAGATGGAGAACAGAGAGCAACTGAGAAAAGAAGAGAAAAAAAAAAAAGAGACCAGCACAAGAAGACAAAGAGAAAATTCCAGTTGCCAAATATGAAAACTGAAGACCATCTGGAAGGAGGGCTTCATAAAGGTTGCAGTTATTACTACCTTCATTTAGTAGATGTCAAAACAAGATACAGAAAGATGATGAAGGGCATGGATTTACGCCCGTTGTACAATTGGACACGCCGGAAAGATTCAGTCACTTTGATTCGCTGGGGCCTGTCTCCCAGTTCTTATGAGTGACTGGGGCTCAAAGACATGGGATCATTATTGCAGGAAAAATCATGATAATGAAACTTGCTGGAGAATCGTGACTATGTCTTAAAGCTGCATCTGATTCCATTGCATTTGTTCCCGTCGACTCAGAGTCACTTGAGTAATTGAGCCCGAGTTAGGGAGGCTGCCAGCGATGGGCCTGGCAGCAGGCACTGGGTCTGAGAAATGGAGTGAAGAGGTGGAGAGGGATGAACTTTCAACCAGAACATTGGGCAAGGGGATTAGAGAGGCCTCTTTACAAATAGGGAGCAGGTTTGTGCAGACTGTTGTTTATGAGTGAGGGCCTGGGAGCCATACTGTCTGGCTCCAGATTCCATCTCTGCTTAGTGACTGCAAGTAGCTTATTCATTCTGGCACCAGAATGTGGCATGTTGATTAACCCCTATATGCCTCTGTTCTTTTGTCCATAAAATGGAATTGTTAACAGTGCCTACCTCACTGGATTGTAGTGATTGTTACATGAAATAGTGTATGTAAAGTCTTTGACATTGAGCTAGTGCTTAACAAATGTTTGCTATGATTGTTATCTTTTGCCATATTTTTTACACTGTGGTTTCAACCCATTAATAGATGAGAAAAATCATTTAAGTAGTCATGACTTGGGTATTTCTTTAATAAAATAGCATTGCATGAAAAAAAAAAAAAAAAAAAAAAAAACAAAGTAAATTGTTGCAACGTACATAGAACTTTCTTTGCTATAAACCCCTGCTCTTCTTTTTGTGTTTCAGAGAAATATATTGAGCCTGAATAATTTTTCACACATGATTCTCTCATCCTTTCACCTCCAATTAGGCCATACATCAATAGAAGGCAGGGAGTTTCTCTTAGCTTGATTATTTTCCTTCAAGACAAAACCAATACAATATTGTAAAGTACTTAGCCTCCAAATAAATAAATAAATAAAGTGGAAAAAAAAGAATTCTCCATAGACATTTATTTAATATTTGTTGATTTGCTTCTATATACAGACAGACAGTTGAAAGAAGCAAGAATCTAAGAAAAAGTAGAACCATGAGGATTTCTCTTCACTGTGATTGTCCTCCCCACCAGCGATAATTGAGGGGAAGGGTGGGTCCAAATTGTCAGACAGCTGAAAGCTCACAGCCCTCCTCAGCACAGCCCATCACATGCTCCTTCCGCCACAACTGCCGGCCAGCATGAACCCTCATTTTGTTCTTGTTAACAGCTAAGAACCACAATGATTATGATTTATTCAAACTAAGCCCAAATCTTTCATGAGGAAAAAAAAAAAAGGGCCTGGTTAAAAAGGAAGAAGAAAGTTTAGAGCTAGAGTTCCCATAAGGATCCTTCCACAATTTAAATTCTGACTAGATGTTTATGGATCTCAAGTGAAAATATTAAAAGAACCAGAAAAAGGAGAAAAGGCAGCCTCGGAGAGAGCATAGTAAATTGGAAAAGAAATATGCAACATGGATTCCCCAAAGACAATTGGCTTAATGATTTCCGTGGGCATCCACTGCATTCAGTGTATATTGATTGATGTTATTGCTAATAAGACTAAATGACCTTAAACATTTCTATACAATCAGTTACATTCCATAGAGTATTTATTATCAGTGGGATTTTGATAGCAATTCAGCTCTTACATACTAGAAGAGATTTTCTTTTGATATTTAAAATTGGCACACAAGGGGAATACTATACTTAAACATCTGTGGAGGGAGGGGGTAAATGAAAAACTCAGATATAAATCATTATATAATTTTTTCCAATTCTGAAGTTCTGTATTCCTATATTCCACTTTTATATATTTCTTTGTAGCTAAATGTGGACTTTAGATTCACCTTTGATAAATATGTTTGAAGAAGATCAAAGTTTTATTGTTTCAGAAAAAAAGTAATTTGAATAAAGTACAAACTAGTAATTAATTAACTAATAAATAAGAGAGCCTAATATATGGTCAATATTTCTAATAAATAGACTTGGGCCTCTGGAATGCACTGAAATGAAATGAACTACTGAGCAGCCCATCACTGGAAACCCTCAGCTAAAAGGGAAGTACTCAAGGAAGCTAGAAAGGAGATTCCTACACCAGAGAAAAGGCTGGGCTAGGTGAGTCCAGTTTCATTCCAGCCATGACACTAGTACCACAAAAGGGCATTTCGAGTCAGGATCACACGAAAATCAAGACTGCACAAAGACCTGCATGAATTCCCCTTCTTTCTGCTCAAGAGCTGACCTACAAATTCCATGGATGGAAAATCTACCAACATCAGTTCCCTCTCCCAGAGGCCTCCGTGTAGAAATCTAGGCAGATCTCATCACCACTGCATGTGGAAAGACTTCAGGTGTCCTAGCTGGTTTTCTACAACTGAATTTTTGAGGTTAATCAGGAAAGTGGAGATGCCAGGAGTGAGGGAACCACTATCCATCCACTATCTAACCACTGAGTACAATCTCAATATGAAACACCATGAGAAATGGCCCTGGGATGGAAGATGCCGAGGGAGGTGGCCAGGGCTGCCACATACGGTTGGTAACTTATGCACTTTAAAGATCCCCTGGAGGAGGACATGGCAACCCACTCCAGTATTCTTGCCTGGAAGATCACATGGACAGAGAAACCTGGTGAGCTACAGACCACAGGGTTGCAAAGAGTCAAACGTGACGGAAGCAACTGAGCAAGCACACATGCACAGAGACTCCATATTCAAGAGGTTATCACTCATATCAGAGACAATTTTATCATTTTGAACTATTGACGTACTTTTTAACTTTATTGACTCAAAATATGGGCAATTTGCCTATTAACTATGACAGTTTTCTAACAGATAGCAGCATTGTATCTTATCCTAACAAAATCAGAATATTTTGTTAGGATATTCCTGACAAAGAACAAATATGATTGATAATCAAAAGGCCTTGTTGGTCAAACATCTAAAATAACCTGTCTTCTTACACAAGAAATTACAGGTAAGTATCTGAAATGTGAGCAAAAAGTTCTTTATTGGTATTAGTGCACAGGTTAAATTGATGCTGTATAACGCAGCCCATATCATCTGCTATTTGTTTACTGAATCAGAATATTTCTGAGTTCTTAAATCTACAAATACGTTCATGATGACACAAATCATTATGTAACAACAAATATTCATTTCCCATCAATAATACACAAAATACATATTACTTGGGCATAAATTGCAGATTACTACATCATTACCCACTTAATACAGCAATTGATTTTTCTTAGCTATGGAAGTTCTGGCAGTACAAAAATTAACTGCCATTAAAATATTTCAGCCTCTTGCAACACTGATATTATTTAATGCTACATGCAATATGTGCAGGAACCAAACCTTAATCAATAATGCCCTTCAAAGCAATAAGAAATTCTTTGAAGAAACATGAAGCAATGCTGTTTACTAAAATGATATCACTGATGTTGAATCAGTTGAAGATTTTCCTGGCTCTGACACCAATTTCTCTAACATTGAATTACCAGAAAAGGGAGGAAGATTTAATTCACCTATAAATCTCACTGTTAGCCCAGTTATGATCTAAAATTGTTTCAAAAGCAATTCTTTCTTATATTGGATATGACAACGTTGTCGTTAAAGGAAAAGCTTATGAAAATGAAGAGTATCATGGCCTCTTTGTAGTTCTAGATATTTGCTAACATAGTCCACAAACTAGCAACACCATTATCACCTGGAGGACTGTTAGAACTGCAGAATCTCAGGCCCCACCAGACTTCCTGAATTAGAATCTGCATTTTAATATGATCTCAGATGAGCTGAAGGCATGCTACAGTTTGAGTATCGTTCAGATGACATATATAATTTGAAAATTACAAAAAATCTGAATTACTGCAATTTTGTAAAAACTTTCAACTTCAATTAACTAATGACCATAGGAAAGAATATAATACTGCTGTGGTATCAGTAATTTAAATTTCTTTTTAAAATTGACTTATTCATTAAAATATGGCATTCTCTCTGGTGACTGATCAATAATGCTATACATCTTTTAATGTCAGGAGCTGACAGCAGAGTGAGTGGTGGTTGCCAAAGATTGAGGAAAGGGGAAACAGTGAACTGCTATAAACAGGTTTAAAGTTTTAGTTATGTATTTCTGTGTTTCTAAATTCCATATATATGTGTTAGTATGCTGTAATGTTCTTTATCTTTCTGGCTTACTTCACTCTGTATAAGGGGCTCCAGTTTCATCCATCTCATTAGGACTGGTTCAAATGAATTCTTTTTGACGGTTGAGTAAAATTCCATGGTGTATATGTACCACAGCTTCCTTATCCATTCATCTGCTGATGGGCATCTAGGTTGCTTCCATGTCCTGGCTATTATAAACAGTGCTGCCATGAACATTGGGGTGCATGTGTCTCTTTCAGATCTGGTTTCCTCAGTGTGTATGCCCAGAAGTGGGATTGCTGGGTCATATGGCAGTTCTATTTCCAATTTTTTAAGGAATCTCCACACTGTTTTCCATAGTGGCTGTACTAGTTTGCATTCCCACCAACAGTGTAAGAGGGTTCCCTTTTCTCCACACCCTCTCCAGCATTTATTGCTTGTAGACTTTTGGATAGCAGCCATCCTGACTGGTGTGTAATGGTACCTCATTGTGGTTTTGATTTGCATTTCTCTAATAATGAGTGATGTTGAGCACCTTTTCATGTGTTTGTTAGCCATCTGTATGTCTTCTTTGGAGAAATGTCTGTTTAGTTCTCTGGCCCATTTTTTGATTGGGTCATTTATTTTTCTGGAATTGAGCTGCAGGAGTTGCTTGTATATTTTTGAGATTAATCCTTTAGACTTTTGAACTCTGTGGGAGAAGGTGAGGGTGGGATGTTTCAAAAGAACAGCATGTATACTATCTATGGTGAAACAGATCACCAGCCCAGGTGGGATGCATGAGACAAGTGCTCGGGCCTGGTACACTGGGAAGACCCAGAGGAATCGGGTGGAGAGGGAGATGGGAGGGGGGATCGGGATGGGGAATAAGTGTAAATCTATGGCTGATTCATATCAATGTATGACAAAACCCACTGAAATGTTGTGAAGTAATTAGCCTCCAACTAATAAAAAAATTAAAAAAAAAAAATAAATAAAGTTTTAGTTATATAAGGTGATTAAGTTCTAGAAATGCACTGTACCACATTATGCCTACTATGAACAGCACTGTACACTTAAAATTTTGTTAAGAGGGTAGATTTCATTGACCGTATTTTTTTAAAAACTTGTATAACAACATGTATACTATGGGCAGATTTTCCTTTAAAAGCGTTATGCACAGAAGAATAAATATCTCAAATATACACACATATATATACTTTCAGCAAAATTTACCAGACTCATATCCAAATACTTTTGTAGCTCTCAGGACATATTTAACTTTTTCAATATTAGTCATCAGTGGGAAAAATATCTTCATAATATTAAAATGCATAAACCCCTTAAGGTCTAACACATCACAAAAGAGATGCCACACAAATCTAGGAACCATTTCTATAGAAAAAGAGATACTGGAGAAAGCATTCAAATTTGTCATAAGTAATTCAATTTCTAATATAGAAAGAAGTGTATTATGAAATAAACTTTTATATCCCAGGGGCTATTTTCCCAAAGTTTGACTGAAAATTCAAAAGATCTATAATTTTATGTTTAATAATTCAATTTGCATAATTCCCAAGCAATGGCTTTATGTTTGTAAAATTTCTTATTACTGAGGAAGACGTGCTTCTTTCTAATTTGCACCAAAGGACCAAAAGGACCAGTGACAGCCTCGGAGGCAGCATAGCACACAGAAGACAGCACTGAAAAAGGCTTTAAGGAGCCAGCACAGAGGCTAAGTTCAACGTCTGACTGCATACCTACCAGCTGACTGGGCCATGCGCCCCTCTGTGCCTTAGGTTTCCCATCTGCAGTATGCAACTGATACTAAGTAGCTATATATAAAGCACTTAGTATCTGGCACACAGCAAGAGCTGAATAACTATTTCCAGTGTTATCTTTAGTGTAATTTAAAGTGTATATCATAGTTCTTAAACTCTAATAAGCATGCAATATATGATATCTGTTATGAGTATTAGAATCATCCCATTCCAGGAAGCTGAAAGGAAACGATAGGAGAAAATCAACCTTTGATGTGAACATGGTATGCCACTGATCCCAGTTTTGAAAGGAAGGGTTTTTTCATTTGTCTCAGAGTTAAGGAATATAAATACTGTAACTTTCCTCTTGAGAACCAATCTTGCCTCTGTTTTTAGAAAAATCTAATTCATTCATGTTTATTCCATTCAGTAAAATGCTAAATGTTTCAGATACACTAGTGAATAACACATGATTCCTAGCCTAAAGAATCTCCCATTAACAGAGGTAACTAGTAGTGTAGATAATAGCACAGTAGTTAAATAATCAATAGCTTTTCCTAACCACAGCTGCTGACTTTTAATTCCAGGAACAGAGTAAACTAGTAGAAAAAGACAAGCTCCAGGAAGAATTCCAAGGGTAGGATTCACAAACTTAATTCTTTGATCCCTGTCCTACGGTTGACCTTTCTCTCATATGGTAGCTTGCACCAGTGATATCGCTAAGAAAGAAAACTCAAATCTTGCTGGACAGATCACATGAGAAATAATATTCTGGTGTTCTATTAGGTCTAGAGGGACTATTAGGACTGATAAAGACTTCCAGAAGTTTTCTCTAATGGAAACATTGCTTCACTAACTATATTATAGTGTTAAAATAATGTGTCCAGTGTTCTCATTAACGGAGCCTGCACATCTCTACAGCTACACTCCAGACTCTCAATGTCCATGTCATCACTACAGAGCCAGGGGAAAACTCTTAGCTAATGAGCTGTCTTTACAACCTAGACAGAGTGGCCTGAGGAGTTTAAGAAGATGCTGTTTAGGCTTCATCTGCCTGAACTACCAAAACAAAGCAATTGCTGGGACATTGTGGCTACCACAACTAGTGAATAACCACAGAGAGATATAGACTTGGAATTCTTCAGGGGCAGATAAACTTTGGGAAGAGAGGCAAACACCTGTTAGCACCTAGACTCCACACATCTCTGATACACTCCCAGAGAAGCATGTGGGTACCCAGAGGCTGGTATCTGCTGTGGTGGCTGCTCCAGAAGTTCTTTGGCAAGCATCTCAACACCACTTCAGTACACTGACTGTCATCCTTTGTCTGACTAAGCCTCATATGCTTTAGGATTTAAATTTTTTTTCATTGGTCAATAACCTTCTGACCTCTTTATTGGTTCTACTCCCAACTGTCATCTAAGTTAAGTGGTTCCACTGCTGTACTTTCATTTCATTCTCCTCATTTACCAATTATTTACTTTCTCTTATCTCATCTTAGAGGTCAGCATGAATGTCAAAGGCCAAAGAAGCTGACATGAAGAAGTCAGGGTCGTCACTATAGATATGTAAGAAATGTGCTCTGCATGTGTTACAAACTCTGTATTTGTGCCCCACCCCCAAAAATGTACGTGTCGATGCTTCCAGTGGGATGACACTTGGCGATGAGTCCCTTGGGAGGTAATTAGGATGGAAAAGGTCATGAAGGTGGAGCTTTCTTGATATGAGTAGTACTCTTATAAGAAGAGATACCAAAGAGTGGTCAACTGCTGTGTACAGACATTGAGAAAAAGCCATGTGAGGACACAGGGAGGAGGCAGCCATCTGAAAGCCAGGAAGAGAGCCTCATCAGAAATTGACTGGCTGGCACCTTGATCTCGGACTTCCCAGCTTCCAGAATTGTGAGAAATAAACTTCTGTTGTTAAACCACTCCATCTATAGTATTTTGTTACAGCAGCCTAAGCTAATACAGTGTGGAATAGATCCAATGCTATTGATCTGAATATCAAGGTAAATTTTTAATATTTGGAGCAGGTCAGGAATTATTTTATTTGCTCATATATTTATATATAAAGGCTTACAGAAATATAAAATCTGAACTATATTTATCAATCCCTGTAATTAATACTTTTATTAAAAGACTGTATTACATCAAAACAGAATTCTCTTAGACATTTAAAGCTGTGCAGTCATCATAAATTAAAGTATAAGCATCAATATATTTCATGATACATTAACAGATTAACCATATGAATCCAGTGCACAAAAAGTTCAAATGTAGCACCAATTAAACTAAAATCAATTATTTTCAATAATTCAACAAATTTAATGAAATTCCTTCTAGAAAGGCATGGTGCTAGGTGGTATGAGTGCAAAAGTGGTATGGACGATGGAGAGAACAAAATCAGGCAATGACTAAGAGATGGGCTCCACCCCTAATGGGCCTAATCCACCCAAAACTCATAAAATAGCCACTGGAATAAGCTTCTGCTTAGTTAATTTGCCTGTGTCTATTATCAACATTTATTAGTTTTAGACATATTTACTGTGGACTCCATTTTTCAAATTCCCACTCCTTTGCTGTTTATTATGACTCTAAATCCACAGTGTGAATCTCTGTCCTCATTCCCAAAGTGAGCATTTTTCCAAGTATAGAGATAGGAGTCAATTTATTCTTCAGAGTTAATACAGCCTAGTAATGTGTCTATGCAAAAAAAGAAGGGAAAAAGGCTGAGCTAAACGTTTTCCACCTAGATACAAAACAGACCATTCAAAAGCTTACAGGCTGTATTCAAGGCTCTCCACTGGAGATAATAAGACACCATCTGCTTGTCACTCATTTACAGTTGTGTATGGAGAAGAGTGATCAAATATCCATCCAGAGCTATTGTACTATCTGTTTTTCTATAATGCAGAATATAAAGGCATACATATCATTTAGAAACTAAGTAGGATTTTTTATTAAAATAAATATACTCTTTAAAATTTATTTAATCTCTTAATAACATCTTCTGGCAGGGAAAATGTATTTCCTCCTTCAAAGAAAAGTTGAGGTGAGAGCTTATCCACACCTGTTTCACATTAAAAAAAAAAAACAACTGTAAGCCTCAGTGTCGCCTTTACCTGTGCGTAGAAAGAACAAACCGAACATGGCAGAGGATCAGCAAAATGGGCTGGGATGGACGGAAACAGTTCCCTCACCAGGGAAGGAAGGAACTAGTGTCCACAGGGTCAAGTGTATTTGGGAGACAGTATTAAGTCACAGCTGGTGATGGACAGGGAGGCCTGGCGTGCTGCGATTCATGGGGTCACAAAGAGTCGGGCACGGCTGAGTGACTGAACTGAACTGAACTGACTGAATCTCCTATTGTGAAATATCTTCTTGCTTAGATTTTTTCATCCCCTAAAAGTATACAGGAGAAAATAAAATTTTAAAATAAAAAGACTGTTCAGAACAATTCAAAACTAAAGTATGTAACACAGACCTCTGTAAGAGGCAGGGAGTACAGTTGTAAATGACTTTATGCTCTAGAACTTCCTCACATGTACAACGGGGTTCAAAAGCTGTAGCAGCTCTAGGATACTATCCTGCTAAAGTAGTTTAATTAGCCTCCAATTAAAATAAATAAATTTAAAAAATAAAATAAAAATAAAAACTATAAAAAAATAAAGTAGTTTGTTCTCACACAGAATAATATCAAACAATATGTAATGGGAGGTACAACGCTCACATGCTGCTAATAAAAAGGAAAAACTGAGAATCATAGCTAAGATGTTTATAAACAAATGAGATAAATTGTATTATTTTAATATTATCTATAACACATATTGGGCTTCCCTGGTGGCTGAGATGGTAAAGAATCTGCAATGCAGGAGACCCAGGTTCGCTTCCTGGGTCAGGAAGATCCCCTGGAGAAGGGAATGGCAACCCACTCCAGTATTCTTGCCTGGAGAATTCCATGGACAGAGGAACCTGGTGGGCTACAGTCCATGGGGTAGCACAGAGTTGGACATGACTGAGCAATTAACACACACACACATAATACATATTAAATTAAAACATTATTATTTTTTAGAGGCAGAACTTTTGCCTCTGGAAGAGCAACGGTCATCAACAGTTCCTTGGGAATGAACTACAGAACAGTGGGAATGACTTCAGACAGAAGGAGGGGTCCTTCACCAGTAGGAACAAGAGAAAGAAGCAGAATGGACTGGCTCTCATCCTCTTTTCCACAAGTACAACTTCAGTCAGCATCTATGGCTCAACTCCATCACCTCCACCTAGAAACCTACCTGGGGTCCCCAGTCTTGTTCACCTGCACCTCCATCTGCCATCTCTTTTAATAATGAGGGCTTCACAAGAGCTTCCCTTCTCTCAATGTCTCTAGTATATCTGGATACAGGTAGGTGATACATAACCACTTATCACCATCATGACTACTGCCATTGTCTTGCCAAGTCACCATCACTACTTACTGGATCACAACAGTGGCTTTTACTAGAGTGTCCCAAATTCCTCCTTCAGTCCTTTCTTAACACATAGCCGAAGTGATACTTTTTAAATAGAAATTCAAATCATGTCATTACTATTTTCAAAACCCTCCTATGTCTTCCCATCTGAGTTAAAAATAAGGTCTTTGTCATGGCCTGCCCTGCTCTGCGCCATCTGGCTCCTATCACTCCTCTGACCTCATGCAGTGCTGTTCTTCCCCTTGCTCTTCCACTCCAGCGCCCCCAGCCCACTTGCTGTTCTTTGAAAGTACCGGCCACACCCCCACCTCAGCATCCTGTGCTGTCCCCGCTGCCGGGAATGCTCTTCCCCCAAACAGCCACATGCTCACTGACTACCTCCTGCGGGTCTTTGCTCAAACCCTGCCTCAGAGAGGCCTCCCTTGGCCATCCTATCTTGCTGTAAATAGCAACCCCTTCTCCCCACCTTCCCAGCACTCCTCATGGTCCTCCCCAGCTTCATATCCTCAGCACTCACCACCAGCTGTCATGTATTGGACTGAAACAGGGCTGGCTGTCAGACAAAACATGGACACCCAGATAAATTTGAACTTCAGCTCATTCATAAGCTGTAGAGCCTCAGCTGAGATGTAGAATGGCCTTTACCTTCCAGTTTGATATTAAATTCACAAGTTTAATCCCAGTGGGCTGCTTGGGATTTCAGTTCTATGTAGCTTGAGCATGAAGAACAAGAGAAAAAATCGTGAATGCTGTGACTTCATATTTAACCCAGCTCTAAATCCATTGTGTAGTCTGGTATCAAACCACTTCTGCTCAAGTTAAACAACTTAGCTTTGTAAAGAGGGGATCTCAATACAAAGCATTCCCAGAGCTTCACAAATAAGAATCTTCTTAGAATTCCTATGCTGTTACCCCAAAGTGGTTAATTCTATCCTTGCAATGCCCCTGGTTAGACTCTAAGCTCTTGAGAACAGCTCTGGAGAACAGAGGCCATGTATGATTATTCTTTAAATATCCCTAGTTCTAAAACAGTACCCAGACACATAACAAATACTGAATAAATGTTTATTAAAATAGCATATAATGTTTTAGATTAATTAGCATCACATTTTGTATGATTGTTTATCTTTTGAATGCATCATAGGAAACTTATACATTAAGAAATATTGGCATTCATGGAGGGGTGCCAGGTTCTTAATTAATATACCTTGGACTTATATGGTGTCTCACTTTCCAAATATATTATCTTATTTGACTTGGTTTTTTTTTTTCACTTCTCAAATGCAACAACATATCATGCAAATAAGAATTCTAAACAAAATTTAAATATTAAATACAGAGTTCAAAACTTAGCATATTTCTGTTTCAAATACATCCTTTCAAGTCACTTAAGGAAGCTTTGAATGTCAACAACAACAACAAAAAAAAAACCAATACTAAATATCAGGCAAAATCAACAGCTTAAAAACATACAAAGGGTATCGCTCTGCTCTCTTTGGAGGCAGGAGCAGAGCGTGCTGGCAGACGGTGGGACTCTGCCCTGAGAGGCTGCAGCAGGGAAGGCAGGAGGAGGAGAGGCAATAATCCGCCCTCCTAGGAGACGAAAGGAAGGCTGACAGCTAAGCGCGACTTCTCAGATTTCACGTATAAGTGAGGTCTTACATTATTTATCTTTCTCTACCTGACTTACTTCACTTAGCATAATGCCCTCTAGGTCTACGCATGCTGTCACAAGTGGCAAGATTCCATTCTTTGTTATGCAGTTAGTCACGCAGTCATGTCCGACTCTTTGTGATCCCATGGACTGTAGCCCGCCAGGCTCCTCAGTCCTTGGAATTCTCCAGGCAAGAGTACTGGAGCGGGTTGCCATTTCCTTCTCCAATTCTTTGTTATGGATGAATAATATTCCATTATTATTCACACACACACACACACACCCCACATTTTCTTTATCCATTCATTCTTAGACAGGTTGTATCTGTATCTTAGCTATTGTGAATAATGCTGCAATGAGTAAGCTCTATTGTGGTAATAATTTCACAATAAACATACATTTCAAATTACAATGCCACACATCTTTTTTGTTGTTAAGTTGCTAAATTGTAATTAGTTGCTAAGTCGTGTCCAGTTTTTTGCAACCCCAGAGACTACAGCCTGTCAGGCTCCTCTGTTCAGGCAATTTCCCAGGCAAGAATACTGGAGTGGGCTGCCATTTCCTTCTCCAGGGGATCTTCCTGACCCAGGGGTCAAACCCACATTTCCTATATTGGCAGGCAGATTCTTCACCACTGGGCCACCAGGACTTCCCATCTTAAAGTTATACAAGATTATAAGTCAGTTACATCTCAACAAAACTGAAAAAAAGTTCTAGACACAGAACTTCAGGACACAGAACTTCCCCTCCCCTGACCTGGGTGTTCTGAAAGTTTGAGATAGATGCTGTCATAGGGGAAGGACACCTATGTCACAAATACACATGGACTGAGGGAGCAGTAGTGTGATGAATTCAAGCTCACAATGCACTGAGAGCTGAATTTGATTAAGATGTCATCACTGGAAAACAATACTGCTGAAAACATTATAGGCTAGGGCATCCTATAATGTTTACACTATAAAATACAAATCACCATAGAATTTGTTCTAGATAGTCCAAAGCAAAATCTCGATCAAAACAGAAAAAGGAAGAAAGGAAACCTGCTGATACAAATTCATGTATTCTGTGTCCCTCCTCTACTAAATTTTCACTCTTGCAGTGTTGCTACCCTGGGGAAGGCAATGGCACCCCACTCCAGTACTCTTGCCTGGAAAATCCCATGGACGGAGGAGCCTGGTAGGCTGCAGACCATGGTGTCATGAAGAGTCGGACACTGAGTGACTTCACTTTCACTTTTCACTTTCATGCAATGGAGAAGGAAATGGCAACCCACTCCAGTGTTCTTGCCTGGAGAACCCCAGGGTCAGAGGAGTCTAGTGGGCTGCCGTCTATGGGGTCGCATAGCGTCGGACACGACTGAAGCGACTTAGCAGCAGCAGCAGCAGCAGTGTTGCTACCCAAGAATATTGTATCTTGTAAGTCCTTTAGGAAAAACAGAGCAGGGCAGTTGGGAGAGAAAGTGTCCACGCTGCCCCGCGCTGTGGGGGCAGGTACGTGTGTGAAGCCAGATGTGATCTCCCCGCTCTGCTCCTCAGAGAAGGTGAGGCCTGCATTCTCCCTTCTGTTCCAGGCCAGGAGGTTAAGTCCACCCACGTTGGGTAAGACTTTTTTACTCAAGAACTCAGATACTGTAGACTAAATTTCATTCAGATATGGAGCAAAGAAAAACCACTTCAAGGCCATCAGCAGCCACTGTCTACGTAGAATGGACCAGACTCTGGACACAGTCCAGACACTCTAACATGATGCTCCTTCTCCTGGATCCAATGGCTTCTCTGAGACTTACTGCACTTGTTTAAAATCAACCCTCAAGTTCTAGGACATTTAGGGAAATATTAAACACCAACCTACAATAAATTATTAGAAAACATCACTGGATTGTGTGAAAGGAAATAAGGTTTTAAGATAAAGAGGCACGGACTACGAGCCAAATCTTAAAGAATTTGTTTAGCATTCTGAGAATTTTTAGAAATAAATTATATTTAAAATATCCCTTAAAATTAAATAACCATGTCTATTGGTTAAAAAAAAAATCATTCTAGTACATTAGAAATACCGGTACTTTGACATCAGCAGAATTTTTTCAGTTCAAAGAAAACAGAATACACTATGCAAGTATAATTATGATGCATGAACCAATGGACTCAAATATTGTCTTATTGGTTTTGCTTTAAAATGAAGTTTTTGACTGAAATACTTTGGTTCATCACTAGCAATTTCTTAGTCAGTATGATGACATTCCTTACTCTTAAGTCACCAACTCCAGGGAGACAAATTTCTTTTAAATTGGCTTAATAATCTTAAATTTTTCCCTATAAAAACTGAATTTTTTACTTGACCACAATTGAGTATTTATTATGGCCATATTAACAATACACTGTATAGGATATACAGATGGAATTCTTTTTCTCAAAGACTTTATAATCTAGATGTGCAGATAAATAATATACAAGAGTAACAGGTACAAATGTAGAGTGTCCATAAAGAGGTCCAGATAGTTAGGAAGTAAGAATACCCATGTTCAGAAGCATGAAGAGAAGTGCTATGGAGGAAACGGACCTAGAGCTGTACAAGAGGAAACCATACAGGGACCGATGAAAGGAGCAGCACTTGCTTTCCGGGATAGAAAAGTGACGCAAGAGGAGGGGAAAGACCAAGGACTCCCCTCTCCACCAAAGGCTAGCTTTTAAATTACTCATGGTCGTATATAACTTCAAAATGCACTGACTTTAAATAATCAGATGTTAATCCAATTTTTCATATAGACTTTCCATTCTGATATCACCTTTAAGATAGTCCATATAGCTTCTGTCTTTGCCAATATCCATATTTCTGTTCATTCTGATGACTAGAACTAATCATTCTCAAGAGTCCTCTGACTGCAGGGTCCTATAATCACATGCTCTGCCTACAGAACTCCCTGGGTGATGTTTGGTCTTTACCAATTTTATCTTTTACAGCCTGTTTTACTATCAGATCCATACTGAGAAAGCCCCATTGTGTCTCTGTTAAATATACAAAAATGGCAGAAAACTGGAGGTATCAACAAAATATCCAAAGGAAGAGAAGTTGCAGATTTTTCTTGCAAATACAAATGAAGATTCAATTTAAGATATAAAAAATACTAAGCCCCAAGGCTATTACTGTGGGAATTACAAAAAAATATGTTGTATCTAAATTTTCACGAAATTACAGTCTACTAATTGCAACCTTTTTACCGAACAGAAGTCTGAAACAGAGGACACTTGTCCTTTCTGATGGCTGCTTTTCTTTTAGTCTTCCTACTCACCTCCGCTTTCCTGTTGCTCTTTAAGGACATAATCCTTTCCCCTTCCTAGATCTAATTCACTCTCACCTTTCAATTCACTCATATTCATTCTCTCTCTCCTCAAACAGAAAAGAGATTCTAGATATTATTTCATAATAATATTAATATCTTAGGGACTTAATATGCTTTCCTCAGTGAATATTTCCATTTTGAAAGAGTATCACAGTAAGAGGGAAATATTTTGCCCAAGAGAATGCGGTTGCCATAAAATGAACTAAAGTCATGTGAGGGGAAACTGTTTTTTCAGAGGGAAAATTGTTTGGGTAGTTTTCTAGGATGAAAGCAGGAGCTACCTTGCCAACACTCTGCCTGCTTCCATTTAAGCAGTGAGCTGGTCTATTTCTTCTAATGAATGAGAGATAGTAGTAGTAATAATAAAGATAATAATAGCTAATGTTTTGATGTTTATTAATTTTAAGCTAACATTCATGGAACACTAACCTAAGCATTTTGCATGTTCTGTCCCATAATCCCTATTATTATCCCCAATTTAAAAATGAAGAGATTGAAGCACAGTGAGGTTAAAGATGCATCCATACTGCTGGGGCCCAAATCTTGAAAGTACAACTAGACTGTGACTGCTAAGAATTAGTGGCCACAAACCTACATGGAAGAGTAAGCAGCCACGTGCCCATGTGGCACACAGCACCAGGAGTCTGCCTGATTGTATCTTGGCCAAAGACGTCACAAGGTACCCTGTTCTTTTCAACCTCTCCTCCCACCCCGCCAGCATCTGTCTTCACACTTCCCAGTGCCCCAGCTGCCCCACGCTCAACACCACTACATTTTACCCTCTCTTCCCCCAGCTTCCTTTTCTCTCTTCTGCACCAGCTCTGCTCCTCAAAGAGGAACCAAACTAAAGTATCAGTGTTTCCATCCTGTGAGTTTCCAGATGAGAGCTGGTTAATCTAATTAATATTTATCAGTGCTCTTATTGCAACCAGTTTAAACATTCATACTAAAACATAACTGTGTTCCACTTCATGAATGTTCAAAATGCGAGTACTTATGAAAAAGTGTAAACAGAGTTTCAAAGGGCAATTTGTTTTGGGATCCAGATTCACAGAATTTTAAAGCTAGGAAAGATGTTTGTGGTCACCTAGGACAGCCTCCCCACCACAAGCTCAGGTGGCCATTATGACCTAGCTGAGGTTACACAGCCAGCCTGCTTCAGCAATAGAATCCACACTTCCTAACTTCCCATCTGACTTACTCAGCAAAAAATTTAACAGGTACATTTTTATGTGTCAGGTACTGAGGACTCAAAAGGATCATAAAATCTCGTGCTTTTTCTACTCTATGCTTCTTACTTAGAGTCAAGTTGTAAATGTTTTTATAGTGAGGCCATCCTTAGCTGCTAAAAGAAACAGTGATGTCTCCAAAGTCACAGCAAGAAAGCTATTGAGAAGAGCGATGTTTCTCTTTCATTTAAGATAAAAGAGTTAGATTGTAATATGAACTGTTGGGGCTAGTAAGGACTTTATAAAACACTTATTCATATGCTCATAATATAATCAAAACCCCCTTATTTTACCAGTGAAATCAATAGGAGTCAGTGAGACCACCTGATTCTAAGCTCTTTCCACCACACCTACACCATCTACCCTCTGGTTGGAAGCAGAAAAAAAAATTCAGAAAGAAAGAGGTGAAACTTCAAAATGCCATTTTTCCAATCACTGAGACTTTTCTTGCAGATCCCATCGAGGGAAGAAAGATGAATCAGAAGTGAGATAGGCATGAGGACACTACGTATCTTCCTCCTTCAACAACAACTGTTTAAATGCTGGCTGAGAGAGAAGAGAAATGAGAAGAGAACCAGTATTAACAAACTATTACCTGAACAAATGGCAGGCCTGACACATTCTAGATGATTTTCTCTGGCAACCATAAGATGTCCTGTGAGTTTTCAATCTAGAACTGGATGTTGTTGCCAAGCAATGGAAAACCCAACACAACCCTGACTCAAGGATAAAGATTCAAGGTGGAAATAAGCCTTTCCACCAGCTCTGCTCAATGCCAACACCCAAGGATAATAATGCTGCAAAGACTATTTTTTTAGTGAATAAAAACATGCAGCATGTCCAGCTCTCTTTCTGCCTTCTTTTCCAAACAGGCAGCAAGTCATGAATTTTGACACTGTTTTCTATAAAGCATTATCACAGATTCTTGTCTCCTCCTCGAAAACCAACTATTCCTTATTATTAACTGGTATTTGGGGCCTGAATTTCAATCAGTGTGGAATGTATGGCACTGACACAGATGTGACAGGCCCCTGCCTAGAAGACATGCTCCAGAGTGGAAACAGGGCTGTTGCTGACAGGTTAAAGCCATTTTACACCCATTGCTCAGGCTTTGTGTCCTGCAGGAGAGCCTAAATGAAAACATGAATGATGTTTTTTAACATACCAAAGGCTGACAGCCTTAAGTGATTTTTCTCCGAGCTCAAACCAGAGCAAAATAGGGGTAAGTGTTCTATGCAATTCAAAATTCATTTCAAGACAAGTATTAACACTAAATTGTGAACACTTCAAATATTAACAACACACATGTAAGATATTACATCTTTATGTCCACGTAAGTAGTATATACAGGATAAAAAAAAAAAAAAAACAGGCTCCTTCCATATTAAAAATGTTCTCAAAAATAATTCAGAACATTTATATATAAATTTATATATACCAGGCATCCTATACACTGACTTCACAAATCCCCACAATTCTTTGAGGTAGATATTGATTTGAATCAGGTGAAATTTCCATTTTTGTGGGTTACAAAGGTTAAATATTGGAAAACTCATAGAAGTCAGTAAATAGGATCCCTGGAGAAGGGAATGGCAACACCATTACAGTATTCATGCTCGAAAAATAATTCCATGGACAGAAGACAGGCCACAATCCATGGAATCACAAAAAGTCATATACAACTGTGTGACTGGGCATGCAGAGAAATTAAATAACTTGAAATTTATACAGCAAATATATGTAGAGTTGGGATTTCAACCCATACTTTTTTTTTTACCTTTGTTTAAAAATATATTTATTTTAATTGGAAGCTAATTATTTTACAATATTGTAGTGGTTTATGCCATACATTGACATGAATCAGCCATGGGTGTACACGTGTCCCCCATCCTGAACCCCTCTCCCATCCTCCCCATCCCATCCCTCAGGGTGGTCCCAGTGCACCAGCTTGGAGTGCCCTGTTTCATGCATTGAATTTGGACTGGTGATCTACTTCACATATGGTATTACACATGTTTCAATGCTATTCTGTCAAATCATCCCACCCTCACCTTCTCCCACAGAGTTCAAAAGTCTGTTGCTTATCTGTGTCTCTTTTGCTGTCTCACATATAGGGTCATCATTACCATCTTTATAAATTCCATATGTATGCGTTAATATACTATATTGGTGTTTTTCTTTCTGACTTACTTCACTCTGTATAATAGGCTGCAGTTTCATCCACCTCATTAGAACTGATTCAAATGCATTATTTTTAATAGCTGAGTAATATTCCATTGTGTATGTTCCACAGCTTTCTTATCCATTCATCTGCCAATGGACATCTAGGTTGCTTCCATGTCCTAGCTACTGTAAAGAGTGCTCTAATGAACATTGGGGTACACGTGTCTCCTTCAATTCTGGTTTCCTTGGTGTGTATGTCCAGCAGTGGATTGCTGGGTCATATGGCAGTTCTATTTCCAGTTTTTTAAGGAATCTCCACACTGTTCTCCATAGTGGCTGTACTAGTTTGCATTCCCACCACAGTGTAAGAGGGTTCCCTTTTCTCCACACCCTCTCCAGCATTTATTCTTTTTGTTGTTGTTGTTGAAGGTTTTTTTTTTTTTCATTTATTTTTATTAGTTGGAGGCTAATTACTTTACAATATTGTAGTGGTTTTTGTCATACATTGACATGAATCAGCCATGTATTTACATGTATTCCCCATCTCGATCCCCCCTCCCACCTCCCTCTCTACCCGATCCTTCTGGGTTTTCCCGGTGCACCAGGCCCGAGCACTTGTCTCATGCATCCAACCTGGGCTGGTGATCTGTTTCATCCTAGATAATATACATGTTTTGATGCTGATCTCTCAAAAGATCCCACCCTCGCCTTCTCCCAGAGTCCAAAAGTCTGTTCTGTACATCTGTGTCTCTTTTTCTGTTTTGAATATAGGGTTATCATTACCATCTTTCTAAATTCCATATATATGCGTTAGTATACTGTAATGGTCTTTATCTTTCTGGCTTACTTCACTCTGTATGATGGGCTCCAGTTTCATCCATCTCATTAGAACTGATTCAAATTAATTCTTTTTAACGGCTGAGTAATATTCCATGGTGTATATGTACCACAGCTTCCTTATCCATTGGTCTGCTGATGGGCATCTAGGTTGCTTCCATGTCCTGGCTATTATAAACAGTGCTGTGATGAACATTGGGGTGCACGTGTCTCTTTCAGATCTGGTTTCCTCAGTGTGTATGCCCAGAAGTAGGATTGCTGGGTCATATGGCAGTTCTATTTCCAGTTTTTTAAGAAATCTCCACACTGTTTTCCATAGTGGCTGTACTAGTTTGCATTCCCACCAACAGTGTAAGAGGGTTCCCTCTTCACACCCTCTCCAGCATTTATTGCTTGTAGACTTTTGGATAGCAGCCATCCTGACTGGCGTGTAATGGTACCTCATTGTGGTTTTGATTTGCATTTCTCTGATAATGAGTGATGTTGAGCATCTTTTCATGTGTTTGTTAGCCATCTGTATGTCTTCTTTGGAGAAATGTCTGTTTAGTTCTTTGGCCCATTTTTTGATTGGGTCATTTATTTTTCTGGAATTGAGCTGCAGGAGTTGCTTGTATATTTTTGAGATTAATCCTTTGTCTGTTACTTCGTTTGCTGTTATCTTCTCCCAATCTGAGGGCTGTCTTTTCACCTTGCTTATAGTTTCCTTTGTTGTGCAAAAGTTTTTAAGTTTCATTAGGTCCCATTTGTTTATTTTTGCTTTTATTTCCAATATTCTGGGAGGTGGGTCATAGAGGATCCTGCTGTGATTCATGTCGGAGAGTGTTTTGCCTATGTTCTCCTCTAGGAGTTTTATAGTTTCTGGTCTTACATTTAGATCTTTAATCCATTTTGAGTTTATTTTTGTGTATGGTGTTAGAAAGTGTTCTAGTTTCATTCTTTTACAAGTGGTTGACCAGTTTTCCCAGCACCACTTGTTAAAGAGTCAACCCATACTCTTATACCATTCCAACACATGTCCCTTTGTCGTAAGTAATTGTATTAAATTGAAAGGATCCCATAGCTCTCCAAATTCTCAAACTACTACCCTCTCCCCAACCCAAGTCAAAATATGTTAATGGTTTCAAGTGTCTTGTCTTCAGTTTAAGGATTCTATTAAATGCCAATGTATGGCAAAAACCACTACAATATTGTAAAGTAATTAGCCTCCAACTAATAAAAATAATTGGGGGAAAAAAATATCCTTACTTCTCTAAATACCCATTTCCCTTCTTTCATTAGCTTCATTATGACCATAGTCATTGTAATTTCTGAACCAAAATGTGGAACATGTAATCAGAGAGAAATACAGGTATTTCAGAGGAAAAGTACATAAAATAATTATGATGATCCTATTCTAAGAAATTCTGGAAGAATGCTCACCATGAACACATCACCTGCACACTTTAGTGTAATTGTTTTGAGATGGTTGCCACACTCTACTTGTGGCTCCCTGAGGGCAGGTTCCATGTTTTACTGTTATTTATGGAACACTTGAAATTTCCTATGACATAAAACACAAAAGCAATTCTAGTGATGGGCAGAGGTGATCAGAAGTACCACGGCTTGGAGGGTGCTAGAAAGTCAAATTAAGACATTCTCCTTTCTTTCAAAATCTCAGAGTTTTGAGCATTCATAGGGCAACTATTTATCAAGTACATCTTATGTACGAGGTATTTTCTTAGGTCCTGTAAATATGGGAGGCTCCTAAGAAAAGGAAAAAAAAATCACGCCTTGAAAGTAAAACAAGCAGAGAGAATAGCAGGGATCCATGGTTCTCAAATTCTAGCATGGATCAAAACCATCTGGAGGGCTTGTTAAAACACAGAATGCTGGATCCACCCCAGAGTTTTGGATTCAGTAGATACAAGGTGAGGTCCAAGAATTTGCATGTTTATCAATTCCCAAATTATGCTCATGCTGCTGACCTAGCAACCATGCCTTGAGAACCACTCCTATGGAGGCTGAAGATTGGGAAAGCAGAATGAGCAATCCCACAGATGACGGAATCAACACAAGGAGTCTGACGTATCTAAACTATATAGTTACTAAGCTACTCTGACTTTCTCCTCTGAAAGTGACCTACCTCAGTGCAACCTGAGGCATTCTCCTTGCCTTTACCCACCTACCACCAAGCACAGCCTCAGCATCTGGAAGAATGAGAGACAGCTGCCCATGCACCCCAGGTAGAAGCCTTAAGCAAACATCCAACGGGAGTCACTCTCTTACCTCCAGAGTTCCTACAGCTTGTTGCTGAAGATTTCATTTATTAAGGTCAAGTGAGTCTATAGACCTCTCTGCAAAAATAAATTTCCTTTAAGGTACTCAAGTGCTTCATCGCTTTATAAGTCCTTTCAAGAATTCTCACATTTATAATGCAGCTACAAAAGTGAGCACAACTTTCTTTCACAACTATTTAAAATCTTGTTTCCAAACATCTGTAGAAACCAGATTTTCTAATTCTCCCCCAGCTAGTGCCAGTCTTTAATCTACTATGTCACTCCCTGCTTCTCCGGTTCTCTTGTGATTCTGACTTCAAATGACATAATGCATCTGTCTCACAATCTCTCACCAACACCAGACCTTCTCTGCATATCTAAGCCTTATCTTGTATTGTTGATTTTAGAAAGTGAGAAGTTGGAGGCTTAATCAATCCTTTCCAGATTGATTAATGAACCTTGACCAACATGCTACAAGCAGAGCTCATGGTTTATAAAGCACATTCAATGAGGTAGTACTGCATTTTATCATCTTTGTCTTAGCAAGTAAATAAATTGAATCGATAAAGTGAACAGAGTAGCTAATGAGCAACCCTCATCATAGGACTATATTACCTAACTAAATGAAAAAACAAAGGACCTTAAACCATCAAAAAAGAGACTCTATTCCCAAGTATCTTTCTCTCGCCATCTATCTATGGATCTATTTGTGTATCATTTACTTATTATCCACTTCATGAATAAGAATCTTAATTCATAGAGTTCAGTTTTAAATTTAGCAATGGTAACAATAGGACCAAACTAAAAACATTGTCATGTATCAAAAAAACAAATGGAATACCAAGGACAATAAACGAAGAATAAAAACAAGAAGAAAGATGACAAAAATTACCTTACTACAGAGAATAAAGAATTGTCATAACGTATTTTAAAGGTAATTATAATAATATAATAAAGCTGTTATAAACTCATCTGGACTTTTCCCCTTGCAAGGAGGTATTAAAAGTTCTGTATAAACATGGGAAAGAGCTTCAGAATTCCCTCTTTCTATAGGTGAAAGGAGCTCCTGCCTCATATGAAACCAAAGCACCATTTGCATTTCAGAGACAGTCCCTGTTTATAGCTGTTCACAGATGCCACAGTGAAATAGAAAGAACAAAGTCTGCAGTGTTCCAGGGACGTTCTAATCACTTTTTAAAATATGTGTGTGTGTGTGTGTGTGTGCGTGTGTATATTTGGTTGTGCTGGGTCTTAGTCACAGCATGCAGGAACTTCAATCTTCATTGCAGTATTCAGGATCTTTTAGTTGTGGTATGGCAATCTTGTCTGGAAAATCCCATGGAGAGTGGAGCCTGGCGGGCAACAGTCCATGGGATCACAAAGAGTTGGCCACGACTGAGTGCCTGAGCACATGAATAATCTTTAGTTGCAGCATGCAAACTCTAAGTTGTGATGTGCAAACTCTTAGTTGCAGCATGTGGCATAGAGTTCCCTGCCCGGGGATTGAACCCAGGTCCCCTGCCTTGGGAGCTTGGCATCTTAGCCCCTGGACCAGCAGGGAAGTCCCAATCACTTCTATTTACTAGGATTATGTCTGCTTTTTAAGAGAATGCAATCACTGATTATATGGAGCACAGCTAAAAGAGAATAATTCAACATTTTTTTAAATGAGCATTCTAATTAGTAACTAGAGATACACATTTTCCATAAAGATAGAGAAGGATTAAAAGTTTTTAGGTTAGCAAAAATGACTCTTTAAGTGAGCTGCACATCAGTGTATTTGAGCATATCATTATTTGTCCCAAGGTATTTTCTCTTAATTTATTCTATTTATATGACCTACAATAAAGTTGAGTGCAAACATAAAAGCAAATATGTGATTTGCATTTATCTACAATAAAGTGTCAATAATTTCAAACGAACTAAATTAGACTCTCATAAATTAGCCAGGTTGGAACTAAGTTTGTACCATCTCTACAAATAATTTACTAAGCAAATCAATTGTGCAAACATGATTATAAGACATTTTTAAAGACTTTATTAATTCTTTCTGTGCAAATGATACTCCCACTGGCAAACAGGCCTTACTTTTACAATTAAGCAAAGAATAACCATCACCACACTGGTTAGTTGTTATGCCTGCGTTTCCTTAAATTCCTCTATACTTCAAGTGATTTCTGACTCACAGATGAACCCCACACGCTGTGTCCAAGCCTCCTTCTCTCATCATGTGCTCCCTGCCAACACCAGGAACACAAGAGCGCTAGCTCCTGCTCCCATGGGAATCAGGCAGGACCTTCTGAATCCAAGACAGAGGAAAAGAAGAAAATGGAAGAAGTAAGGAGTCAGAGCACAAAGAAGTCTCCCCTTCAGGGCTGGTCAACCTCACCAACCACTCTCCCACCAAAGCCTCTCTTATTAAACTCTGTGTTCATTTCCTAGAATAACTCGATCAACCACAAACTGGGTGGTCTTAACAGAAATTCATTCTCTCACAGGTCTGGATGCCAGAAACCTGAAATCAAGGCATTCTGGGGCCACACTCTAAAGAAGAAAGCTCTTGGGGAGAATCCCCCCTCTCGCCTCTTCCATCTTCTGGTGGTTCCTGGTGTTCCTTGGCTTGTGGCAGCATCACTTTCTGCCACTCTACTTACCACATTACACTGTAATGGCCAGTTTACACATCTGACCCCCTTACTTAGAAGGACAGAAACATTTGAGAATGGGGATTGTTTAGGTGGGTAATCTTTCTACTGAAACATGCTTGTTGTTACAAATTAAATATCAAGGTAACGAAGAGTTCACTCTCCCCATATTGATTTTCCAGTTCTAACTTCCCTTCTTTTATAATTCACATTTACAATTTATTTCTATCCTCATACTAATACACAAGGGGACTGTTTGTTTTACAAAAACGCTACCCTATTCCGTGCATTATTCTGCAACTCATTTTTTAACATTATATCATGGATATCTTTCCAAGTTAACTCACTTGGGTTTCATTTTTTTCTTTAATAATGTGAGCTGTAAAGTAAAGAAACAAAGATACCAACTGAGCAACTATTGGAGACACACTGCAGATTTGTCTCTGTGCTTTCCAGCAAATAATTCACCCAAGAAAATATTAATACAAATCAATTTCACTATGTCTGTAATTAAAATAAAATCAATCCAGTTGCTCAAAAAGCAAATTTTCTAAGTACTAGTTCCAAAGAAAAATGTATTCTTTGTTCCTGATAAGACAACTATTTAAGTACAGTAAGCAAAGTATTCAAAAACACTCCTATAGTAGATACAGTATCATTGTCAGTTTGTAGATTGTCAGTTGTCTACTAAAGTCACCATGTTCCATTCCTAGCAAAACACTATACAGCAAGTCGGTTGCAGAGACTTCCACAGAAGACAAAAAGAAGTATTCTGAGGGCCAGTCTGCTCCTGAATGTATAAAAATGAGAAAAGCCAGAACAGTTTCTTGACCTGGAGTCCATATCCATCTATCCTAATACTCACAGAAAAATTATATACAAAAAAAATTGAATGCAAAATTGAATGGTGATACCATCCAACCATCTCATCCTCTGTCACCCACTTTTTCTCCTGCCTTCAATCTTTCCCAGCATCAGAGTCTTTTCCAATGAGTTAGTTTTTAGCATCAGGTGGCCAAAGTATTGGAGTTTCAGCTTCAGCATCAGTCCTTCCAATGAATATTCAGGACTGATATCCTTTAGGATGGACTGGTTGGATCTCCTTGCAGTCCAAGGAATTCTCAAGAGACCTCTCTAACACCACAGTTCAAAAGCATCAATTCTTTGGCGCTCAGCTTTCTTTATAGCCCAACTCTGACATCCATACATGACTACTGGAAAAACCATAGCTTTGACTAGATGGACTCCTTCAGTACTTAGATGGGGCTTCCCAGGTGGCTCAGTGGTAAAGAATCAACAGACATGGATTTGATCCCTGGGTTGGGAAGATCCTCTGGAGAAAGAAACAGCAACTCACTCCAGTATTCTTCCCTGGAAAATCCCATGGACAGAGGAGCCTCTGAAAATAACCTATTCAGAGATACTGACACTTAGATATTGACACTTCCCAGGGGTCGCAAACAGTCAAACACAACTGAGCCCTGAGCACTCAGTACTTAGATAAATGAATGAGTAAGGGCTCAAAGTTCCTCACCATAGATCAAGATTACCACAATTTTAGTGGCTTTTACATTGCTTACCTACAGAAGTATGTCAGCCTATCAAATTATGTATGTGTGTCCGATGGCAGTGGTTCGCAATATTGATATACATTTTCCTCTTAAATGGACTGATCACTCATTTAGCTGTCATCTCGCATCTGCCACTGAAAAGACAGAAGACAAATTGACTCCATTTTTCAAATTCAGTGGTTATTTATTTTGTTAAGCACAACATATTCATCTCTGCTAGTTTTCATATGGCAGCAGGAGAGTCAAGTCATCCAGTTATAAAACTAATTAATGGAAACAACCTTTGAATTACTAAACTGGCAATCTGACAATGCTGATTAGATTATCATGGGAATAGTGAGTTGTGAAAAATATTATTAAAATGAATCCAGATTTTCATTTTACGGTAGGAAAGGGATTTAGGCAGCTTTTTAACTGAGAATTCTTTGTTGTTTGCTTGGCTGGCATGAGGGTAGCTGCAGTATTTTTCACTTTTTAGTTATTCTCATGTCATATAAACATAGCCCAAGAAAGACATCATTTTTGGTGTTCTGCTCAGAAAAGACGCACAAGTCTGAATAAATCACTTTGCAAATTCTCTGCTGTAGAGTGAGGAGGAAGACATTCTGGAAAGCCCTTTATGAAGTTAAGAAAAAAGAGATGAAGAGAAAAGAAAAAAATAAATCAAAAAAATGAGAAAGCATCTACTCCAAAATTCAGAGATATTGACATTTAGATTTTGATATGACTAGGGAAATTTTTAATCTAATTCTAACCAAAAAAAAAGAAGAAGAAGAACCTAATGACTATCTGTGAAACATGAATTCTCACCTTCCATCACAATTTTTTTCTACATCCATCTTCTTTCTAAGTGAAGACACTGACAACTTAAGGTTCTTTTCTTTGTATTAGAAAGAAGTCTGTAAAAGAGCATCACATTGATTTCACTTTAAAGATTAGAAACCTCTGCTACTCAAAAGCGATTAAATACATTTACCCCAGAAACACAGGGATTGGGGTCTACCTTGTTCTCTCTATTTAAAAGGACCAAAGAGACAGACAAAACATGAACTCCCTGAAGAGCACTTCAACACATACTGCTCAGTCACAGGTCCATCTTCTTTCACAAAAAATTATTTTGTACAAAGCTATTATATATATAGTGAGTTGCCCACCAAAAAAAAGTTTGAGGAAATGTATTTTATATATGCTGAGAAATGACAAGCCACGTCTGTCATTCCACAGACAGTTTCTGAAACACCTCCAATCACCTAAGGACAGAACTATAAGAAGTGCAGTAAGTATTATTTTGGGTACATAGTAAATATTGAAGAACTATAAGAAGCCAAAGAATTTTTCCTAGAGTTAACTGTGTAGCTAATTTTCCTGCCCTACGTAAATAAAATTTATGGAAAACTGTAATTCAGTCTATTAAAAATGAGCCATAAACACAGAATTTACCACAATTCACCTGACCCATCTCTAATCACAGTTCTGTCTGATTCTGCCTTTATTTAAATTTTTGATATTTTGTTCAGTGTGTTTTTTGCATTAATTTGATTTCTTTAAATACTATAAAATATTGAATATTTTCAAATATTCTTTTTATTACTGAGCTTTTTTAATACACCCTTAAGTTTTGTGTCCTAAGAATATCTCATTACCAAATAGTCCCAACCCCAACAATGACCTCTAAAAGGCTAGCCATAAATTGCTCCGCCACAGGGAAGGATCTTGTTTAATGTTAACAGCTCTCTAAATGTGAAAAAAAAACCTCTCTTTGTTTTCTCCTATGTCTATCCCAACATATATTCATTGTATTTACTTGGGAAAAGGTAAGCAAAAAGAAAAAAAAATTTAAACACCCCTTGCCCCACCACTTAGCAAAAGTCACTGTCAATAATTTGCTATTAAAAAAAAAAAAAAAAACTCATTGTACATCTTCCTAGACCTGTTTTCTGTCTGTGAAAAGTATGTTTATGTCAACATTCTATCCATTCAATTCAGTTCTGTCACTCAGTCATGTCCGACCCTTTGCGACCCCATGGACTGCAGCACGCCAGGCTTCCCTGTCCATCACCAACTCCCGGAGCTTACTCAAACTCATGTTCATCAAGTTGGTGATGCCATCCAACCATCTCATCCTCTGTCATTCCCTTCTCCTCCTGCCTTCAATCTTTCCCAGCATCAGAGTCTTTTCCAACAAGTCAGTTTTTAGCATCAGGTGGCCAAAGTATTGGAGTTTCAGCTTCAGCATCAGTCCTTCCAATGAATATTCCAGGGTTGATTTCCTTTAGGATTGACTAGTTGAATCTCCTTGCAGTTCAAGGGACTCTCAAAAGTCTTCTCCAACACCACAGTTCAAAAGCAGCAATTCTTCAGCGCTCAGCTTTCTTTATAGTCCAACTCTCACATCCATACATGACTACTGGAAAAACCACAGCTTTGACTAGATGGACCTGTGTTGGCAAAGTAATGTCTCTGCTTTTTAATATGTTGTCTAGGTTGGTCATAGCTTTTCTTCCAAGGAGCAAGCATCGTTTAATTTCATGGCTTCAGTCACCATCTACAGTGATTGTGGAGCCCAAGAAAATAAAGTCTCTCACTGTTTCCACTGTTTCCCCATCTATTTGCCATGAAGTGATGGGACCAGATGGCATGATCTTAGTTTTCCGAATGCTGAGTTTTAAGCCAACTTTTTCACTCTCCTCTTTCACTTTTATCAAGAGATTCTTTAGTTCTTCACTTTCTGCCATAAGGCTGGTGTCATCTGCATATCTGAGGCTGTTGATATTTCTCCCAGTAATCTTGATTCCAGCTTGTGCTTCATCCAGCCCAGTGTTTCTCATGATGTACTCTGCATATAAATTAAATAAGCAGGGTGACGATATACAGCCTTGATGTACTCCTTTCCCAATTTGGAACCAGTCTGTTGCTCCATGTACAGTTCTAATTGTTACTTCTTGACTTGCATATAGACTTCTCAGGAGTCAGGTTAGGTGGTCTGGTATTCCCAGTCTCTTTCAGAATTTTCCACAGTTTATTGTGATCCACACAGTCCAAGGCTTTGGCATAGTCAATAAAGCAGAAGTAGATGTTTTTCTAGAACTCTCTTGCTTTTTCAATGATCCAGCGGATGTTGGCAAATTGACCTCTGGTTCCTCTGTCTTTTCTAAATCCACTTTGAACATCTGGAAGTTCACATCTGGAGGTCAATATGCTATACAGATGATAAACAAATTAGTGAGTGAGTAAATGGTATGGTTCTTTGAAAATTTTCCATATTACCAATGATTTTAAAAAATAACTTCATTTTTTTTTAATAAATTCACTAGCATATTTATTTTTCTAAACACTCTCTCAGTCAATGTGGAGGATTTCAGTATCTATGCACATTAGAGCTTTCTGAGCACTACAAGAAACTTTTAAAAAGTGCAAATCAGAAACCAGAAATACATGAAGTTTCCCAAATAAACATTACAAACACAATTTCCAGGACTAGTTTTAAAATATAATCACAATGCGTATATGTTTGTGCATGTATGTGTGTCTTGCTCTCTTGCTCACACTCTTTGTATCTATATCTACATGTGTATCTATCCATACATACATTTAACCTATACATACATTTAACCTATCAGTGGTTAAATACAAGTATTATAATTCTTCTTAATATCCCCATCAATTTAGCACACTTTTTGACATTATGTCCATGACATTATGGACTTTGATATCAAACAGCCTGGATCTGCAAACCAAATGTCTGTCCTTGGGCAAGTTACAATAGTGCTTTAATCCTAAATGTTCACAACTGTCAAGTAAGTGTCATAAAAATTCCTATCCTTATGAGGTTGCTATAAGGATTAAATAAAATAATCTTCATCAATGCTTACCATAATGCCTAGTACTGAGTAAGCATTCAATGCACATAAATTGTTATAATTAAAATAATATCACCATACTCAAAGAGAAGCATAATCAAATGGGAGAAAAGAACATGTATTAAAATAATGCAAATGTAATAATGTAAAATGATAAAATGAGAATGAGAGTAGCCAACCTTTTGATTCAGAATTTGAAATCATGTTATCGAGCAGGCTTAGTTTATAGTCAATCTCCTTTTATGGAAGAACCTTTTTAGTGTTAAGCAATATAATAGTCAAAAAAAAAAGTTAATACAAAATGACCATATAAAATGCCTTCTTACCTGCTTTAAATTTTTCCAGTTAATGTTCTAATACTAAGGAAAAAAAAACAGAGTAGAGCATACCTATATGGCAAAGGTGATATATAAACATCAAAAACAATCAGGAGATTATGAACAAAACTAAGTATTAAATCAAATAAAATCAACAAAACATAGCTGGTGTTCAATAACATGTATCTTATTTAGGCTTATATCAGAATTAAGTGCTTCAAAAGCAGTATGTATAAGAAAAATATTTATTTATTTAACTCTAAGAAATCTTGTAAGTCTCTATATTGGAGGTATATAGGACAGAAAGCACCACTCTCCAATCTGCAGTTAAAGTTACCATATGGGAGTACTAGAAGGAATACAACTGGAATGATGAGATGCCATCTATACCAACGACACCATCCAAGAGACTCTTGATTTCAGATTTTTCTGAGTGTTTTCAAGAGCCAAAAACCTAATCACAGTGATGTGGGTGCAAATACAGAGAAACGTGACCACACTGTGATTCCAGCTAAGTTGAAACTTAATAACTATGTGTTTTAACATAACTATCAGAAGAGGACTAGACTGCACAGTATAAAATGAAAAATTAAGAGGGATAAGATTCTAGCACCCTGGGAGAGAATTTCCCTGATTATCAAAGAAGAGGGTTCTGTCTCTGTGTTAGCTGTAGATCTAATAAAGAGGAAATACGGATCAGATTAATAGCTTCATGTCACTTATCATTAGCCTCACTCACCCAGATCTATTTATTATGGCATCATGATGAATATAATGAGGTTTCCCCAAGTATGCTTCATGGTTCCCTCCTGCTGGGAGCTCCACTGACTTGGGGACCCCCAGGCTCTGCCTTCTATCCACCATCTTAAACATACCCTTTCTATCAGATGTCTCTGTTTTTAATCCCATTCCTTCTAACTAGGTTTCTGCCACTCTATCCAGCCCCTCCAGATCTTTACTCTAATTGTCTCTCCATTTCAGTTTTATACTGGGTGCTATCCCTCTGATTTCTTTTGTCCAAAAAATGATCCATAATTGAATTAACCAGTCTGCCTTTTAAATTTCATCACCTAATGATGCTCTCTGATTTGTGTAATGTCTTGGTTATTTTACAGAACTTGATAGTTATCTACTAGTAACTTCTGAACATATAGGCTAATTAACTGATGATGCAACAAAAATGATGCAATTTTGTCTATATCCAACTTGTACTCACATGGGCAGTCTCAGACTGGAAAAAATTCATGAAAATATGATATCAGGAATCCATGAGTCTCCTAATATCTACACTAGGTCTTGTCATGACAGAAAAGCAAGGTAGTATCAAAGACTAATGATATTATGTCAAAAGGATACAAGAGTAAAACTGAAGAGCCCATTACTGGCCAAAGATGAAGGAAATAAAGCATCCATGGGAATAATAACTGCAGTATATTAAGACACATAAAAATATAATTACAGGTTCATAATATGTTAAAATTTGTTGGTCTCCATTAGAAGGTACTAGGAAACAAACACATCACTTTGCAAACTAGCAAAGGAAAAGAATCAAGCCTCTTTTAAATAAACTGTACAAAGGATAACCAAGGAGTTGATGAAAGAAAATTACTCTTTTAGAATTCCAGTTAATAAATTAAGAAGGAATGATAGACTCCTAGTTCCAGACATGATGAGATTAAAAAGAATATGATTTGCCTAACATAAACAACTAAAGAACAAGAATAAATATACATAAGTTTTCAGATACTATACAACAGGTAGTGAAGAGCAGTGATAAATAGGAATAAAGAAACAAATGAGTGTAGCCTCATTACCATTGCCCCCGCTTACTGCCAGAGTGTCCAGGCCCTGCAAGGAGGGAGAACCCAGATGAAACCCTGCAACCTTGCTGAGTTGAGGAGATAGAGGTTAGAATCCAGGAAGGCCAAGGCAGCTAGAATTTGTGACGCATAGTAACAAAGAAAAAGCTTCACAGAAAGAGAAATAGAGATTTGCAGAGGGATTCCCTTGAATCTCTGACAACCACTGGCATATAGGTAAATAAAAGGAAAGTCTCTGATGGTAGGAAAAGAACCAGTGGAGAGAGGTAAGACAAAATTCACACAAGGCTAAGAATCATTTGTGTTCTCACAGTCCAAAGTGTAAAGACTTCATTATACATGGACATCAGTTAGAATTCCCAGGAGGGTACCATCGTGGTGGTGGGGATAAACTAACCTTAGACAACGGCTGGTCTGGACCCATTCTAATGAACTTATAAACAAGCCACGAGAGGAACAAACTGATTCCAAGTAACTTAACTGCATAACAGGAAAAAAAAAAAAAAAGTAAAAAGTTCAACACTATTTAAAATAATAAAAAGAAAATATCTAGCACTACAAACTGTAAAAATCACATTTGGCATATAATCAAAAATCACAAGGCAGACAAAGAAGTAGAAAAATATGAACAATAACCAAAAAAAATCAAACAACAGAAAATCAGAAATGACAGAGATGATGTAATTAGCCAATAAAGACATTAAAATACTGACTATAAATATACTCCATATGTTCAAGAAGGTAGAGAGAAACATGCATAGCATGAAAAGATAGATGGAAGATACTAATGGAACTTAAAGAGATAAAATCTCTAAAATAAAAAAGCACTGAAAGGGACTAATAATATATTAGATATTGCAGAAGAGAAGACAAACTTGAAAAGACAGAAATAGAAATTACCCCAAATAAGTAGAGTTTTTAAAAAAAAAGTACTGAAAGAAAAACTCACAGCTAAACCGTCCTGGGTCCTGTGGGGAAGCATCAATAATATGTATATATGAAGTCCTAAAAGGGGTAGGGAATCAGAGAAAAAAAAAAATTAAAAAACAATGGCGAGGGGTCTTCCCTGGTGACTTAGTGGTAAACAACCTGGCAGGCAGCAGGCATAGACTCGATCCCTGATCCAAGAGGATCCCACATGCCACAGAGCAATGAAGCCCATGCAGCACAGCTGTTGAGCCTGTGCGCTAGAGCCTGGGAGCCAACACGACTGAGCTCATGTGCCCCAGAGCCCGTGCTCCACGGTAAGAAAAGCCCCTGCAATGAGCGGCCTGCACACCACAACTAGAGCAGTCCTTGCTCACTGCAACCCCAGGAAAAGCTCCTGCAGCAAAGACCCAGCCCAGTACCCCCACGCCCCTCAAAGAGGCTAGAACTGATGAAAACTATGTACCATAGAGAAATAATTCTCCTTGGGTTTTTCACATTTTTTTAGAGTTTACATTAACTACTTTTGTTCTGAATTAGCATTTGAAAGATGTCTGTATAGCAAACAGCCTTGGAAGATAGTGTCTCCTACTGGGGAAAAAAAAGGGGGGAGGGGGTAGGTTTGCTTACAGTCTTGGAAGATAGAAACAGTATTAATATCACCCTTTACAGCAGAGGGAAGGTAGCTTGTTTCCCATTATAAAAGATTTCGGTTCCCTAAGCTCCGGATCCTGCCTATAACACTGCTCACTTGAATTGTTTAGGTGCTACATGGACCTCTTCACATTACCTTGTAGGAAATGGGACTGACAGAAATGCTCATACTCTAGTTAATTTTGGTGTGAGAAATAAGGCACTCCTTGAAGACTGAGGTAAGCTAATTGTTAGCTTGCAATAGGGTAAAACCATAGACCCTTCTGAGTTTTTAATATACCAGGGATCCAAGCATCTCAGAATATCTTAGGAAGAACAATAATAAATGAAACCACATCAAGGAAAACCACACTCAAAACTGCTGAAAAACAGTAAGAAAGAGAAAATATTAGATGCAGCCATAGAAAAAAGGACACATTGTATTTGTTTGTTTTTCAGTCATTAGCTTGTTATCAGACTCTGCGACCCCATGGACAGCAGCACCTCAGATTTCCCTGTCCTTCACCATCTCCCAGAGTTTGCTTGAATTCATGTCCACTGAGTCGGTGATGCGATCCAACCATCTGATCCTCTGCTGCCCTCTTCTCTTTTCGTCTTCAGTCTTTCCCAGCATCAGGGTCTTCACCAGTGAGTTGGCTCTTCGCATCAGGTGGCCAAAGTGTTGGAGCTTCAGCTTCAGCATCAGTCCTTCCAGTGAATATTCAGGACTGATCTCCTTTAGGGTTGACTGGTTGGATCTCCTTGCAGTCCAAGGGACTCTCAGTAGTCTTCTCCAGCACTGCAATTCGAAAGCATCAATTCTTTGGCACTCAGCCTTCTTTGTGCTCCAACTCTCACAATCATACATGACTACTGGAAAAACCATAGCTTTGACTATATATGGAGGAATAAAGGTAAGAGGGACTAAATATTTTCCATAAGAAACGGTACAAGCCAGAAGATAGTAGAGTAACATCTTTACATCTTTAAAGTGCTAGAAGGGAAAAAACAAACAAACAAAAAAAACCCTCTCAACCTAGAGATTTAGCCCCAGGAAAAAATATCTTTTAAAAATAAATACTTACTTCTTGTGAAGTAATTAGCCTCCAACTAATAAATAAATAAATAAATACTTACTTCCAACAAAAGTTGAAGATCCACTGCCAACAGAAATGTCAACATGTGAAAGCTAATTGTGCCAAGATAAAGATATATATTGTATAGCCTAGATCAATCACAATAAAAATAAAACAAACAGACATATATGATAATGATAAAGAAAAGGAGAATCAAAAAATATTCAATTCAATGAGGGCAGGAAGAGAGGATAAAAAGAACCAAAAATGATGGGGCAAAACTTTTTTTAAAATCACAAATTGGTTGATATATACCCATTTTATGAATCATTATATTAAATTAAATGGTCTAAATACTCTAATCAAAAGGCAGAGGTTGGATAAAAATAGTAGCAGCTTATTCTACTTTTAAGAAATCTATTTTAAATATAAAAACATAGATAAAGAAAAATGTATAAAAAAGATATACCAAGAAACCACTGACAAGGTTACACGAATGTCAGATAAAGTGGTTTTCAGCACAAGAAATACTCCCATGAGCAATTATACGGCAACAAATTTGACAACCTAGAAGAGTTAAATTCCTAGAAACATACAACCTACCAACACTGAATCATGAACAGAAGAGCTAGTGTAAAAAATAATCAACAGAAATTTCAATTGGGGTAGGGAGAGCCAGAGAGAGAGCTTTTGTGCCCTGAGATGATATCAAAGCCCAAGAAGAAGAAAGCCTCCTTTCCTGGCAAGGATTTAGCCAAAGAAAGTCCGGGGATTCTTTGTTACTGTGTGTGTGCCAAGTTGCTTCAGTCATGTCCGACTATTTGTGACCCCACAGACGATAGCCCGCCAGGCTCCCCTGTCCATGGGATTCTCCAGGCAAGAATACTGGAGTGGGTTGCCATCGCCTTCTCCAGGAGATCTTCCCAATCCAGGGATCAAACCCACATCTCTTGCACTTCTTTCATTGGCAGGCAGGTTCTTTACTGGTAGTGCCACTTGGGAAGCCTATGTTTACCAAGGCCCTCCCAAATTCCCTTTCCTCCCTATAGAAGCATTTTCCTTCCCTTGGCATGTGGGAACTTACACATGGCTCACCATAGTTGCAGACCCTGTATTACAATTCTCTATTGATCCCAAATAAACCCATCTTTGCTGGAAAAGTATCTGGCAAACTATTTATTTTAGGTCAACATTTTGGTGGCCCATGCAGGGGCCAGAGAAGACTGCCAACAGCTCTGGGGCTGATGAGAAGACAGATGCAGTGCCCACAATTGATTCCACTGTTGCTCACTGCCTTCTTGCTGATCTTGAGGTTTGAAGGTATGTCTTCCTCCTGGATCTGAGTTCGTGCCTTCTTAATATTTGAAGCTTTATTCAGGATTTCCAGGCTTTATTCAGGATCTATTTAAAGGTTTCCTCTTTCTGCTTAAGGTCTTATTCTGCATGTGAGGACATGTGTGGCACTTCAATCTGATTCTGAGACCAGACAGTTTGACTGAAACTGGCTAAACTTTGGCCTGTTTATTCCTGGCCCAGGAATAGGGGTGTTTCTCTAAACGGGGCCAGGATTTCAGCCTTCAATCTATTCCTTTGGAAAGGCTATTCTCTTGAAACTGGCTAAACAAACAACAAACAGACAAACGTTTGCCTGGCTCCTCCGGAACCAAGCTGTTTCCCTTGAGTTGACTGGTATTCAGGCTTTTGCAAGTTATTTGAATTGAGCCGTTTGTGCTGTAAATTGTTTAAACTATTTGAAACTTTTTTACCCTCTAGGAAATGGAATTTCAGTTATCTGTATTTTGAGGGGCACTCCCTCACCCCACTACACACACAGGGACTCTGGCCAATTTTATGTTTAAAAACCATGGTTCTTCCTCATGTGCATTTCTAACTAAATAGACGAGCTGAACTAAAGGTTCAGTTGTAAATTGCCATTTACAATATTAAGGGCCATTATAAGGAACTTCTGAAATCTCCAAATTGGACTACAATAGTTCAAAAGTTCCCAGAACTGAGTGAATGCTTATTTCAGCTGCTCTCTCGAGGCTTCCCACTGTTAGCAGGAGTCTAAAATTGCCTCTCCGCAAAATAAAGATTTTTAATATTAACTGAGGCAAACAAATGACTAAAGAAAGATAAAATGTCTCCCTCCTTAGCTTCTTTGTCTCAGACCCTGCTCTGGTGCCACCTTCTCTCTCTCCTTTGGCTCTTTGTGGCCTGACTCCACTTTTGGCACCACCTTCTTCCTTCCCTCCTATACTCCTTATATCTCTACTATACCCGCAAATCCCCCAGACTCATCAAATCTCCCCTTTTCTCTGCAACTCTTCCCAGTCCTTCTTTCTCTGAACTTGTCAGAACCTGTCTGTTTAAAAATTAAGCTTTCTGGGAATCTAGAAGTTAAGCCTTTAATTTTTTCTACCCCCTGGAGTAAAGCTGAACTGAGAGCCGTAGACAAAGATTTTCCCAAAGTACCAAAGAACCTCACAGATTTTCTGAGAAATTTAATATAGTCATTAGAGTTTATCAAACTGGTTTCTCCGACTTATATTAGCCAGTTTATATGCTTGTTGGGGGAAGGCCAGGCTCAGCATTGTATAAAGGCCACTAACTGGGGAAGTTTGGAAAGGTCTCAAGGATTACAACTGAGAGCTCAGCCTAACTTCGTATATAGTCAGGCTCAAGCAATTGCTAGGGCTTTTCCAAAATCTGTTAACACACAAAATTTAGGCATGTATACAAAAATCTGATGATCAACTTCTCATGATTATCACAATCAACTTCAGAATGTTTCTTAAAGAAAAGTCTGGTCTCCTTTCAGATGATAATTCCACCTGAGGTGATTTTAACTCTGCTTACTAATGTACTGAATTGGGAACCTTCACTTCTAACAAAAGGGACCAGGATACACTGGGAAACTGTGTCCATTTCAGATTTAGTCAATCTGGCAAACCAACTCTCTCATACTCCAGATGAGTCACCTGGAAAGAAGCCTGCCAAAATTCTTAGTCTCCAACTCCAGAAAATGAAATGAAAACCCCTAAATGAAACCAAAACCACCTACTTTCTGCCATTATTGTAAAGAGCCAGGGCATTGAAAAATGAATTGTTACAAATTTAAGCACTTTAGGTGCCTTCAGCCTCTAACCAGACTCTCCAACATTTTAATTCTCAATGTTGTGGTTCTGAGGAACTACAAGGGCTCTTCCCAATCCTCCTCTTTCACCGGCTCACAGAAACATTCCTCCAGATTGGGGGTGAGCCTCTGCTAGTCCGAACTGACAGCAGAGCCATGATCCTAGTGCTCAACCCCACTGCCATGGAACAGTCCCTGCCGTAGAGTGCTAAAACAGTTCAGATAGCAGGGATGTCTATGAACTTCAAGAAGTCCTGTCTCCAAGAAGTCTGTTCCTTCTCACTTAGGCACTTTGAGAGAGATACACACTCTTTTCTCCTTAGTTCACCCGCTTCTATCCATTTATCAGTCCAAGACTTCAAAGAGACGAATCATGCCAGAATTTCTTTCTCCCAAAAGAAGGAAATAATTCTGGAAATTGAAAGCAGTCATCAAAGTATTCCACCTGGTGAATTAAATGACCCTGTGACACCATTTATTTGTTCCACATCCGAACAAATAAATCTCTACTAGAGCGAATTCTGGAAACACTGATCATTTATTTCCACTGAATCAGCTATCACTTTTCTTACAGGCAAAATCTCCAACTTAACACTGGCAAATTTCACAGCACACCTCTTGTCAAAATTCAGGTAGATCCCTTAAGACCTCCTCCCAGAATTAATAAATGCCCTATAAGAAGCCCTTCCATGGTCTTCCCTGGTGGCTCAGACGGCAAAGCATCTGTCTGCAATGCTGGAGATCCGGGTTCGATCCCTGGGTCGGGAAAATCCCCTGGCGAAGGCTCAAGGCCTCATCATCCTTTGTATTAAGCCCTGTAACATTAATTTTATCAGTTAGAAAACCTAAGGGGCAAGAGTGGAGATTTGTCTAAGATCTCCTAGCAATAAATAACATTGTTATCCTTTGACCCCATGTTGTACTTAACACTCACACATTATTAACATTCATTCCCATTGAAAGAAAATTCTTTACTGTAACTGATTTATGCCTTAATGGGGAAAAGTTACCAAAGAAAAATTGCAGTTTCAAACCCAGGTTTGATAGGGCATCTGATATGAGAACAATGCCACACCTAGATCAGATAGACTTCCTAGTGTCCTAAATTTCCTAAAGTGTCAAACTAAGAACCAACGTGAGGGTTCTTCAAGCTAGCTGGTTATTACCATAACTGGATTCTAAACTTCTCTCTTATGGCCAAACCTCTATAAGTTTTACGCAGCAATAACAACCTGAACCCCATTTTATGGGAAGAACTGGAAGATACAGTCTTCAAGACCTTAGAGTTTGAAGAAACCCACCTGTCCTTGGACATCCCAGTTATCAGATTCCCTTTTTCCTTTTTGTATATGAAAAGGCAACGAATGCCCTTGGGTCACTCGCCCAAAAACAGAGCAACCACCATCAACCCACTCAGTATCATAGTCAGCAACGGACTCTGTGGCACTGGGACATCCCTTTTCCTTATTGCCACTATCACCACTGGCCTTATGATTAAAGCCACTAAGAAAATCACTGTGGGATCCCCTTTAACCATTTCTGTACCTCAATTCTCTAGAAGCCCCCCTGAAATGTCACCACACTCAACACTTCTCAGTCAGCTGCTTCACCCTTTGTTAACTGATCCTCACATTTATGTTGTAATAACCTTAACCTAGCTACTCTTCCCAGATGACACATTTTAAAGAAGCTGCCTGCCAATGCAGGGGACACGAAGAGATCTTCGATCACTGGGTCAGGAAGATTCCCTTGGAGTAGGAAATAGCAACCCACTCCAGTACTCTTGCCTGGAAAAGTCCATGGACAGAGGAGCCTGGTGGGCTACAGTCCACGGGGTCACAAAGAGTTGGACACGACTGAGCTACTGAGCACACCTACCCTTCTCCCCTCTGTCACCAACAAAATACCTCAGTACTGCTTAAAGCTGATGGATCACCTTCTGACATCTGTCATCGTCGAGATCTACAGGAAATTCTACTATGTAACATTGTCTTTTCATTGTTCACTCTGGTTCTTCTTTAAAAGATGAAAATGGCAAATATTGTGCTGGGTATGCTATTGCAACTCCTTTTATATAGCTGAGTCAGCATCTTTACCTATGGCTACTTTGGCCCAACAGTCTGTATCATATACCCTTTCAAGGGCTTGCACTTTGGCCAAGAGCAAAATTGCCAATATTAATACTGATAGTAGATGTGCTTTTGAATAGCTCATGATTTTGAAATGTTGTGGAAATAATGTGGCTTCCTTACTTCCACTGGAAACACAATTAGAAATGGCCCCTGTGCTTGGAAATTATTGAATGCAATATTTTCACCTGCCACTTTTATTATTAAAATTCCAGGGCATTCTAAACTTGACTCCCTGAAAGCTAAGGTAAATCACCTTGCTGACATTTCTATAAGAAATACTGACCTTAAAGGAACCAACAGAAGCCAAACTTCAGTCATGGCCCAAAGGAATATTTCCCAAAATGATGATTTAGAAAATCTAGCCTAATAACTGGCCTCAGAAAAGGGAAAACAAGATGGGAACTTCAACGATTTTTTTTAATAAAAGGGAAAAACTTTGGTTTGGGCTAAATAACAAGCCAGTCCTGCAAGAAACTCTGAAATTCCTACTCCTCACTACTATACATGCATTAAATCATTGATCTACTGACAAAATTAGAGGATTCATGAACCAATATTGGTAAGAAAATATTAACAAGACCACAGAAAATTCCTATCTCATTCATCCCACTTGTTCAGGGAAGCCTGTTCGTACTGCTCTCAGATATTTTTCTCCAATGTTTTTATATTTTATTATTTTTTAAACTTTCTATTCTGTATTGGAATATAGCTGATTGACAATGTTGTGACAGGTTCAGGCACACAGTAAAGTGACCCAGCCACGTGGACTGTAGCCTGCCAGGCTCGTCTGTCTGTGGAATTCTCCAGACAAGAATACCCTTCTCCAGGGGATCTTCCTGACCCAGGGATTGAACCCAGGTCTGCTACATTGCAGGTGGATTCTTTATCATCTGAGCCACCAGGGAAGCCCATACATGTGTCCACCATCCCTTAAACTCCCCTCCCATCCATGCTGCCACGTGACATAGAACAGAGTTCCCCGTGCTATACGGTAGGTCCTTGTTGGTTGGTTAGCTCCCAGACATTTTATACTGCCTCACAGACAATTCAAAGTCTGGCAAATGAATTTCATACAACTCTCTCCATCTAATGGATATAAACATGTTTTAATCATGGTCTGTGTATTTTTCCACTGGACTGGAGTTTTCCTTTTCAGACAGGCTGCTGCTTCCTCTGTGGCTAAAGTCTTTTGGAAAAGAATACCCCTAACTAGGGAACTTCTTTCAAACTTCGTAATCATGTAGAAACCCATCTTATTGGCCAAGTGCTTCAAAAGTCTGCTTTCGGCCTGGTGTTACAACACTTTCACTGCGATTACCATCTCCAATCCTCTGATTTAATTGAACACACTAACAGCATCATGAAGACTCAAATAGCAAAATCTGTAGATGTACTCCCAATACCTTGGCCAAAAGCAATACCATTGTTTCTTCTAATTCCCAGATACGCCCTCTTTTGGAATTCATAAACTCTCACCCTTTGAGATGGTCACAGGACGCCCAATGTACTTGTTCTTGCTTCTTTTGACTCACAGCTGATAAAAGAAGAACTACTCCAATATTAAAAACTTCTAATTGCTTCTACTGAAAATAACCATATTTTCACAGTGCACCCTCAGGAGAAAAAGACATTAAAGCACCACACCCTGCAAACTACAGATATCATCTATTGGAAAAACACCTCCAGAAGAACTCTCTTCAAACTCACTAGAAAGGACCCTATCAAGAATTGCTACCAAACCTTGTGCCATCAAAAATTCCCAGGAACAGACCCCTGGATTAACACGAAATACTCAAAAGAAAGCTCCGAAGCCTGACTAGACCTGCATATCGTTTGGTAACCCAAAGTAAAGCTTTCCTGGAGTTGAAGCAGGCAACATCTGATGAGACAGCTTTCTCAAGGTTCCCAGAACACGTCTGTGGAAAGTTTACCACCAAATCTCTGATGATGTCAAACACTTTAAATGTTCTCCAATTCAATGATAACACATGAACTTTAAATAAGAAGTGTCTGAGAGCACTCCCTCCTGATCCTCCTTGTTACTTGAATGTAACATTTATTTGTTTCCAATCTGTGTACTTTGCTTCCAACATTAGTCACTACTCCTGAGCAAGATCCTTCCTGACCCTGAGGGAAGAAAGGCTGCTAAAACTAGAAGAATTGACTCTTGACCAGCAATGCTTTCAGAGAAATAACTTGATCAAGAGAGGAAAAGGTACAAAGTTAATTAAAAGAAAGCTCAGTTAAGTAGAGTTGGGAGAGCTGAATGGAGAACTCTGTACCCTATGACTATAGCATAGCAGAGCCCAACAGGAAGATGAAAGACTTTTCTTTCCTGGCAAGGACTCAGACAATAAAAAGCCATGGATTCTGCTTACTACAGTTCTTCTAGCTTCCTTTTATCCCTTATAAAAGTATTCCCCTTCTCTTGGTGCATACAGACTTTCAAAGTAGCTTACCAAAATTACAGATCCCTAATTGCAATTCTCTCTTGGAACCTGAAAAAAAAAAATCTTTTCTAGAGAAATAATTGGCAATCTATTTGCTTCAGGTCAACACTAGTAAGAAGATTGAATCCATAATCAGAAACTTTCCAACAAACAAAAATCTAGGACCAGATGGCTTCACAGGAAAAGTCTACCAAACATTTTTTAAAAACTAACATCAATCCTCCTCAAACTTTTCCCCAAAAAAATACATGAGGAGGAAACACTTCCAAACACATTCCATGAGGCCAGAATTACCCTGATACCAAAACCAGACAAGGACACCATAAGAAAATAAAAGTACAGGCCAATATCCCCAATGAACATAGATGCAAAAATCCTCAAAAAATATTAGCAAACCAAATTCAACAATACATTAAAAGGATCATACATCATGGTCAACCAGGATTTATTCCAGGGCTTATTCCAAGGATGGTTCAGTATCTGCAAAGCAAACAATCTGATATACCACATTAACAATATGAAGGGAAAAAAATCACACAATCATCTCAACAGATCCAGAAAAAGCATGTGACAAAACCCAACATCCATTTATGATAAGATCTTTCAACAAAGTGGATATATAGAAAACATACCTCAGCATAATAAAGGCCATATATGACAAGCTTATAGTTAATATTATACTCAGTGATGAAAAGATGAAAGTTTTCCACTGAGATCAGAAACAAGACAAGGATGTTCACTCTCACAAATTTTATTCAACATAGTAATGGAAGTCCTAGCTGGCACAATTAAGCAAGCCAAAGAAATAAAGCGATCCCAATTAGAAAGAAAGAAGCAAAACCATGACTGATACTACATATAGAAAATCGTAAAGATACCACCAAAAAAATATTAAAACTAATAAACAAATTAAAGTTGCAGAATACAAATACAAATGGCAGAATACAAAAAAATCTGTTGCATTTTTTACACTGATAAACTATCAGAAAGAGAAATCAAGAAAACAATCTCATTTATAATTTCATCAAGAAAAATAAAGTGAAGAAGGTTTAAGACCTATACACTGAAAGTTATAAGACTCTATGAAAGAAAATAAAGAAGACACAAATGAGTGGGAAAATATTTCATGCTCAAGAGTTAAAGAACTAATTTTTTAAATTAATTTATTTATTTTAATTGGAGGCTAATTACTTTACAATCTTGTGGTGGTTTTTGCCATACATTGACATGAATCAGCCATGGGTGTACATGTGTCCCCCATCCTGAGCCCCTCTCCCATCTCCCTCCCCAACCCACCCCTCTGGGTTATCCCAGTGTACCAGATTTGAGTCCTGTCTCATGCATCAAACTTGGACTGGTGATCTACTTCACATATGGTAATATACCTGCTTCAATGCTATTCTCACAGAGTCCAAAAGTCTGTTCTTTATATCTGTGTCTCTTTTACTATCTCACATATAGGGTCATTGTTACCATCTTCCTAAATTCCATATATATATACATTAATATAATGTGCTGGTGTTTTTCTTTCTGACTTACTTCACTCTGTATAATGGGCTCCAGTTTCATCCACCTCATTAGAACTGATTCAAATGTGAAGAACTAATTTTTTAAAAGTCCATACTACACAAAGCCATCTACAAATTAAATGTAATCCCTATCAAAATGCCAGTGGTATTTTTCACAGAAACAGAATAAACAATCCTAAAATTTATGTGGAACAACAGAAGACCCTGAATAACCAAAGCAATCTTGAGAAAGAACAAGGCTAGAAATAAACCCACACATGAAACTCAAACAAAATTTATGACTGAGGAGTCAAGGATATGCAATCTGGAGAAGCCAGTCTTTTCAATTAATGGTGCTGGGAAAACCAGACAGCCATATGCAAGAGGATGAAACTGGACCAGTATCTTACACCATAAACAAAAATTAACTCAAAATGGATTAAGGAATTCAACATAGGATATCATACTATAAAATTTATAGAAGAAAACAGACAATATGCTCCTTAACACAGGTCTTAACAATGATTTTTTAGATTTGACACCAAAAGCAAAGGCAATAAAAGTAGAAATAAACAAGTAAGATGGTATAAAACTAAAAAGGTTTTGCATAGACAAGAAAACCATCAACAAGTAAAAAGGCAACCTATTGAAAGGCAGGAAATATTAGGAAATCATATATCTGATTAGGGGCTAACATTCAAAATACATAACGCAGAAATTCAATAGCAAAACAATTTAGTTGAAAAATGGGCAGAGGATCTAAACAGACTTTTTTTTTCAAAGAAGACAGACAAATGACCGACAGACACATGAAAACATGCTCAACATCACTAACCATGAGGGAAATGCAAATCAAAACCCCAACAAGATATTACCTTACACCAGTCAGAATGCCTATTATCAGAAAGATAAGAAATAACAAGTCTTGGCGAGGATGTGGAGAAAAAGGAACCCTATTTTTCCCACCTTTTTAGTGGGAATGTAAATTGGTGCAACCACTGTGGAAAACAGTATGGAGATTCCTCAAAAAAAAAACTAAAAATAGAATCATCATATGACTCAGCAATTCCACAAATACCACTTCTGGGTATTTGTCCAAAGAAAATGAAAACACTAATTCAAACAGATAATGCATTCATGCTCAATGAAGCACTATTTATTTACAATAGCCAAGACATGGAAATAGCCAAGTGTTCACTGATAGTCAAATGGATAAAGAAAATGTGGTATATACATACAATGGGATATTGTTCAGTCATTAAAAATAGAAGAAAATCTTATCATTTATTACAATATGGATGGATCTTAATGGCCTTATGTTCAATGAAATAAGACAGAAAAAGACAAACACTGCATATCACTTATACGTGGAATTTTTTAAAAAGCTGAACTCAAAGAGAACAAATTAGTAGATGCCAGAGGTTGTGGGGATGCAAATAGGTGAAGGGGGTCAAAAGGTATAAGTTTCCAGCAATAAAATACATAAGTTATGGGATGTAATGTATAGCATGGTGACAACAGTTAATAATAGTGCATTGTATAGCTCAAAGTTGCTAAAAGAATATATCTTAAATCTTTTAATCACAAGAAAAAATTTGTAACTATGTACGATGACAGATATTAACTAGAATTAGTGTGATCATTTTGTGATCTTTATAAATACTGAATCATTATACTGTATACTTGAGGCTAATATAATGTTATATCATGAGTTTGAGTAAACTTCAGGAGTTGGTGATGGACAGGGAGGCCTGGCATGCTGCAGTCCATGGGGTCGCAAAGAGTCAGACACAACTGAGTGACTGAACTGAACTGAAACTTCAATTTAAACATAAGCAAATAAGTAAAAAGAAAAAACTTACCTCTGATAAAGGGCCTGTATCTAGAACATGATTTTTAAGCATTTCAATTCAACAACAGTCTCAAACACTAATAAAAATCAGCAAAAGATTTTAGCAGACACTTTGTCAAGTAGATATATAAGTGGAATTTAAGATATTCAACATAACTATTCAACAGAGAAAGACAAATTATATCTACAATGAGAAGTAAACTATATACTCACTAGAATGACTGAAGTTAAAAAGACTGATCGTGCCAAGTGATGAACCAGATATGGAGAAAATGGAACTCCTCAGCTTTGCTGGTGGGAATGCAAAATGGTACATCCACTTGGAAAAGAGTTTGTTTCTTATAAAGTTATATCTATACTAACCATAAAACTCAGCAATCCCACTAAAGTATTTATCCAATAAAAATGAAAATATGTTAATGCTACACACTTATATGGGTTGTTTTAAAGAACTTATAGCCTGTCGCTTCCTTTTAAAATAAAAGACAAAAGGGTGTTTGGATATACATGCTGAAATGCTTTAAAATGAAATTAACTTATGTCTGGTACATGCTTCAAAATAATTCCAGATGAGGACCTGTTAAGACAAAATCACCCATGGGTTTAGTATTGTTTTAATTGGATGAGATTTATCAATACATGGAGGTTCAATACACTCTCCTTTCTACATCTGCATGTTTTCTGAAAAGAAAATTAAGGGTCTGGGGGAGATTTCTGAATTACTTCTTCTTTAATCTGGAAACCAAAATAATGCCACTTAAGGTGTCCTTTACCTTTGAGCAGTAAGTGCCAAGGACTATAAATGTTGAAGGGGTATTACTGTGAGTTTGTGACAGTTGAATTCCCTGCCTCAACATGTTGAAATAAAAGTGTAGGCTCAATAGGGTTAGCTGAGACAAAGATTTGAGAAACTATATCCATTTAACGTCCACTTTCTCTCTTTACTCTAAAATCATGACAGCCACATTTAGTGGAGAAAATACTTTTAATGTTAAGGCAGGTATGATTCTTTTACAGAATAACAACACATGCTCTGTGGACAGACTCACATAAACTAACTCTAGTTTGTATTAACTATTTCCTCAGAGAGTAGAAGTCCAATTTAGTATATACAAGATTTAAATCCTTGAGACACTGGCTCAAAAGGAGGCAGAAAACATAATTGCAATCCTACCAAAATGGGCAGGGGCAGCTACAAACACAGTTCATCCAAAACAGTTCTTATATCCAATATGAAGTCTCAAATCACCAGCGTCAAGAATGCAGAATCATTAAGTTGGCGCCCCACTCCGTATGCTGATTACCAGGAAACCCAGAAGTTACTTCCAGCAGAATCTCAACTAAAATTGACAAAAGTCAAATGAAGGCAGCAGCAGGCATATGTTCATGCTCTGGAAAATGAACATTACATACTCAAGGGCCTTAAATTCCATGATGAAGAGTCTAGAACTAACTCTAAAATAACATTGATAACTAGTAATAATCCTTATTTAAATTCCACAAAGATTTGGATGTAACAATCACTCCCTCCTTTTTTATTGTTAAATGTATAAAAACACATACAAAACCTACACAGGGTCTGGCAGATACTCTTCCAAATGTCCATGATGGTTGACATTCAAATTTCATTAACTCTTCTGTAGTGCTACAGTACCTAGAACATGCCTCAATAAATAATGAGTTTTGCACTGAATGATGGGGAAAATGGCACTAGTTTTTTCCCTTAGCAATATAAAATTAATCTCTACTTTCATGAAATGTATTATTTGAGACAACACCCTCTCCTTGGGTAAAACTAAGAGATTGTATTGTCCAAGCCAAAGTTGCTCTGAAAAGTAAAGACTGGGTTAGGATCTAAAATTTCTCTATAATTTATAAAATGAATTCTTTACCAGCTGAGCCACAAGGGAAGCCCAAGAATACTAGAGTGGGTAGCCTATCCCTTCTCCAGCAGATCTTCCTGACCGATGAATTGAACCAGGGTCCTCTGCATTGCAGGCAGACTCCTTACCAACTGACCTATCAGGGAAGTCCATAATTTATAAAATGAATAGTCAGTATTTCAAATGCAGTATTTCACTGCATAATGAGTCATGAAATTATAAGGACTGATTACCCAGTTAATTGATTCATTATCTAGGCCCTATACCCTTATTTTTCTGGCTCTTTTATTATCTACCACTATGGTGTTGAAGAAGACTCTTGAGAGTCCCTTGGACTACAAGGAGATCCAACCAGTCCATCCTGAAGGAGATAAGTCCTGGGTGTTCATTGGAAGGACTGATGCTGAAGCTGAAACTCCAACACTTTGGCCACCTCATGTGAAGAGTTGACTCATTGGAAAAGACCCTGATGCTGGGAGGGATTGGGGGCAAGAGGAGAAGGGGACGACAGAGGATGAGATGGCTGGATGGCATCACTGACTCAATGGGCATGAGTTTGAGTAAACTCCAGGAGTTTGCGATGGACAGGCAGGCCTGGCATGCTGCGATTCATGGGGTCGCAAAGAGTCAGACACGACTGAGCGACTAAACTGACTGACTGCCTGACTATCTTTAACAGGGGGCTTCCCTGGTGGTTCAGATGGTAAAGAATCCACCTGCAATGCCAGAGACCTGGGTTTGATCCCTGGGTTGGGAAGAATCCCCATGGACAGAGGAACCTGGTGGGCTACAGTCTGTGGGATTGCAAAGAGTTGGATTCAACCGAGTGATGAAGCACAGCACACATCTTTAACAGAGAATGAACAAAGAAATGAAGAAATGAGACACAGCTATCAGCAGCTAAGAGTCACAGTTGAATGCTAGAAGATACAGGCTTATGGGCTCCATCGAGAACTAAGAATTTCCTGTCTTTGGATTTGTTTCTCATGTTTCTCTGACCCCATTATCATACACAATTGAGAGCTGCTCATATAAAAGAGAAAATTAACCAAAAATATATCTGAGACAACAAAAGACACAATATTTTAAAATTATACTTTAGTTTTTAAATCCCTGGCCAAATATCCCTGCTAACAATAAATTTTTTAACTCCCGTGATTTTGTTTGAAAACTCATGACCTGCCATACCCTTGTTTTCATTATAGTTCTAAGAAAACAACTGGAGAAGGAAATGGCAAACCACTCCAGTATCTTTGCCTGGAAACTCCTGTGGACAGAGGAAGCCGGTGGGCTGCAGCCCATGGGATCGCAGAGAGTCAGGCACAACTGAATGACTAACACAAGAAAACAATGGAAGATGCATGACAGCATGAATTGTGAGCACTGAATCTCTCTCCCCCTCCATAGCTGACCAGAGAGCCCAGTTACAGAAGCTTTCCTTCCAGACCTATTAACCTCAACAAGCCAAGAGAAGTCTATACTTCTGGCAAACATTCAGGACATCATATATTATTCGGTCTTTTGCCTTAATCTTTTCCACTGTCTGCCACTCTTGTAGAGGATTTAAAGGTGAAACATCTGGACAACGTCATGCACCTCTACACTCTGCTTCATTCAGGAGCTGACCTTTTCTGTACAACTCTTCAGGCAGCTAGATGACCTTTAATATTCGGTAAATTTTCCCCCTTTTTGAAAGTTTATGTTGGATTCTTTTCTGGCACTTTCTTTCACTTTCACATAGCTAATATATAAATGCAGAAGTTTTGTGTGAATGCCCTTGAAATTCAGTTGGTAGAAAATATCAACCAAGAACTAAATAAAATAAAACTTACCATGCTCATTTTTCATTTTCCTTTATCTGAAATCTTCTCTAAGAGGAAACAGTGAGTCTTGCTGAGTAAAAAGTCAAGAACAAAATGGACACAGTTCTCTGTTCTAATAAAAATATTTTAAATGGGTAATAAGGCATGAGATGAGAAAAAAAATTATAACACGAGTCACTGAACCAAATGATCAACTAAGGAGTTCTTTCTAAAGTAACAGTCAACACCCAGCATGCATTCATGGGGTTGTCAAGCAACAGGGATTTGGGCAGGATCCTTTCTGCTTAAACAAGTTAAGTTCAGTGAAGCTGGTATAAACTCAAAGCCATATCAGCAGCAATCTACCATGAAGCAAATAACATTTTATTTGAACTGAGTTCTTGTTCTCAGCTACAGCTGAGTTGTAGCTATGGCCTCAAATTACTGGTTGTTTTAATAAAATAATCTAATGAAAAACAGGAGCCATAACTGGAATTTTTAAAGAAACAAACTTTTAAAATACTAGATCTGAAATTATATTTTTGTTAAACTCTGTTGAGTGCACTTGGAATTTACAAATGAATTTATCATATCTATTATACAATTTACAATTAGTCAAAGATTATTTTATCCCATCATTTGGATTGTTATTCTTTATTAGAGACTCCCAATTAGCCTTTACATATTACTTATTGATCCTAGGACACTAAGATGTCCTAGAAACCAGAATTCTACCTGGTGGTAGCACTGACCATGTAAGGTCCACAGGGTAAAATCCTTTGAATGTGAATGGCCTGTAATTTTCCAGTAATTTCTTACTGCTTGAAAGGAACAAAGTAAAACTTCAACAAAACAGACCCTCCCAAAGCACTCAATATATATATATATATATCTGGGTTTCTAAAGTTATCAGCCACAACACAATCAAGTTTCTCATCACATGGCCTCCTTTCATTGTGGTCACTCTACTGGACCACCATCTAGATTATCTACTCTAGTTTCATCTATACTTTCATCATTCCTTAGCATTCCTGTCACTCATATTACCAATCTCTCGGGCACCTATAGCTTGATTGAGGTACTCCCCCTAACCAGCCCTTCCAAGGCATCTCTGTCACTACTCACGGCAGGCTGCGTGCTGTTTACCCATTGTTGACTGGGTGCATGTGCCATCATTTTTGAGAACAAAAAGCCTAAAATGATTAGGAATAAAACTCGAGAGGCTTAACTGGGTTAATCCTCCCACTCTGACTGTCCATTAAAGAAACTATAACAATATTGTAAGGCAATTATATTCCAATAAAAATAAATAAACTAATACATAACCTTAAAAGAAAGAAAGAGATATCTGCTGCCCCAACTGATGAACATTTCATGCAATGATGGGCACAACAAAGGACAGGAATGGTATGGACCTAACAGAAGCAGAAGTTATTAAGAAGAGGTGGTAACAATACACAGAAGAATTAAACAAAAAAGACCTTAATGACCCAGATAACCATGATGGTGTGATCACTCACACAGAGCCAGACATCTTGGAGTGCAAAGTCAAGTCAGTCTTAGGAAGCATCACTACAAACAAAGCTAGTGGAGGTGATGGAAATCCAGCTGAGCTATTTCAAATCCTAAAAGATGATGCTGTGAAAGTGCTGCACTCAATATGCCAGCAAATTTGGAGAATTCAGCAGTGGTCACAGACTGGAAAAGGTCAGTTTTTATTCCAATCCCAAGGAAGGATGATGACAAAGAATGATCAAACTTTTTGCACAATTGCACTCATTTCACATGCTGGAAAGGTCACACTCAAAATCCTCCAAGCTAGTCTTCAATAGTACGTGAACTGAGAAGTTCTAGACGTTCAAGCTGGATTTAGAAAGACAGAGGAACTGGAGATCAAATTGCCAACATCTGTTGGATCATAGAAAAAGCAAGAGAATTCCAGAAAAATAGCCACTTCTGCTTCACTGACTATGCTAAAGCCTTTGACTGTGTGGATCACAACAAACTGTGGAAAATTCTCTTAAAGAAATGGGAATGCCAAACCACCTGACCTGCCTCCTGAGAAACCTGTATGCAGGTCAAGAAGCATCAGTTAGAACTAGACATGGAACATCAGACTGGCTCCAAATTGGAAAAGGAGTACATCAAGCATATTGTTTGTGTATATTGCCACCCTGCTTATTATTTAACTTATTTGCAGAGTACATCATTAGAAATGCCGGGCTGGATGAAGCACAAGCTGGAAGATTAAGATTGCTGGAAGAAACATCAATAACCTCAGATATGCAGATGATACCACCCTTACAGCAAAGAGGAACTAAAGAGCCTCTTGATGAGGGTGAAAGAGGAGAGTGAAAAAGTTGGCTTAAAACTCAACATTCAAAAAACTAAGATCATAGCATCCAGCCCCGTCACTTCATGGCAAATAGATGGGAAAACAGTGGAAACAGTGACAAACATTTTCTTGGGCTCCAAAATCACTGCAGATGGTGACTGGAGCCATGAAATTAAAAGATGCTGGCTCCTAGGAAGAAAAGCTATGACAAAGCTAAACAGCGCATTAAACAGACACATTTATTTGCCGATAAAGATCCATATAGTCAAAGCTATGGTTTTTCCAGTAGTCATGTATGGATGTGAGAGTTGTACCATAAAGAAAGCTGAGCGCCAAAGAATTGATGCTTTTAAACTGTGGTGCTGGAGAAGACTCTTGAGAGTCCCTTGGACTGCAAGGAGATCTACCCTGAATATTCATTGGAAGGACTAATACTGAAGCTCCAATACTTTGGCCACCTGATGCAAAGAGGCAACTCACTGGAAAAGACTCTGATGTTGGGAAAGATTGAAGGCAGGAGGAGAAGGGGATGACAGAGGATGAGATGGTTGGATGGCATCACCAACTCAATGGACATGAGTTTGAGCAAGCTCCGTGAGATGGTGAAGGACAGGGAAGCCTGGCGTGCTGCAGTCCATGGAGTTGCAAAGAGTCAGACATGAATGAATGAAGCAACTCAGCACATTAAACAATGTAAGAAAACATTCTTTGTTCATGGTCCATACAAAAATGGACCACCAGCTGAATTTGGCTCATGGGCTACAGTTTGCTTACCCTTGTCCTAAGCATTGTTCTCCAATTGTTCACCAACTGTTACAGACTGAATTATATCTCTCCAACATTCATATGTCAAAATCCTAACTCCTAATGTTACTGAAGATCAAGGTTAAATGATATCATAAGGGTGGAGCTCTAATTCAATAGGCCTCATGGCCTTTAAAGAAGAGGAAGGGAGGGATCTCTTGCTTTCAGATTCATATTTTGCCCTCTCTCTCTCTCTCTTTCTCTGTCTCTGTCTCTCTTTCCCCCTCCACGCACATGTTTTCAGGAAAGGCTATGTCAGCACAGAGCAAGATGAGATAGCTACATTCAAGTCAAGAGAAGGGGCCTCAGAATGAAAGCTCTCTCTCCAGGACCTTGATCTTGGACTTCTCAACCTCTAGAATGCTAAGAAATAAGATTCTGTTGTTTAAGTCACTCAATCTATGGTATTTTGTTATGGCAGTCAAGCAGACTGAAACACCCACTTATCCCACTAGAAACTGACCACCTACTAGTAGGTACCCACAGCAGTCATGATTCTTCCTTCAGTTTGAACAGCCACCCACTCTCAACATATGTGTCAGGAAGTTAATGTCATAAGTTATCATTGGTTATAGTTATAAAACAGACTTGCATGCAAGTGAGCTAAGTCACTTCAGTCGTGTTCAACTCTTCATGACCCTATGAACTGTAGCCCCACCAGGCTCCTCTGTCCATGGACATTCTCCAGGCAAGAATACTGGAGTGGGTTGCCATGCCATCCTCCAAGGGGTCTTCCCAATCCAGGGATCAAACCTGCATCCCTTATGTCTTCTATCCTGGCAGACGAGGTCTTTACCATTAGCACTACCTGGCAAGGCCATAAAACAGGCTTAGTAAGACCCGAATTTCTCAAGCTCACTTCCTACTTCAGATTTGAAACTTACCAAAAAAATCTAATGTTTCTACTATCTCTTAAAAATAGTATAGAGAATTCTTTATCTTATTTTTGTAGAAGCAGAGCTGCATTACCTACTTCCCCTTTAAAGGAAAGACTTTATGCCCAGTTGTGGGAAATACAGTCAGCAGTCAGCCTCTAGGTGTCAGTTCCTTCAGGATTGGCCTCAGCTGGGAAGAGATGCTTCTCTGCAGACCACACCTTCACAGGGCAATTTGTATCCAGCCGAGCAACGTATAGGTATCAATGTAAGGCCATTTTTTCCCCAACTTGAACAATCCTGCTGGGCTTCCCAGGTGCCTCAGCAGTAAAGAACCCTCCTGCCAATGCAAGGAGATGTGGGATATGTGGGTTCAGTCCCTAGGTCGAGAGGTCCCATCTGCAGGGCAGCAGTGGAGATGCAGACACAGAGAACAGACTTGTGATAACAGGAGTGTAAGGAGACGGCTGGACGAATGGAGAGCAGTATCGGAAACGTATTCACTACCATATGTAAAACAGATAGCCGGTGGGAATTTGCTCTATGACTCAGAGCTCCGAGCCATGCTCTGTGACAACCTAGATGGGGTGGGAGGTGGAGGGGAGGTTCAAGAGAGAAGGGCCATATGTATACCTGTGGTTGATTCATGTTGATGTGTGGCAGAAACCAACACAATATTGTAAAGCAATTATCCATCAATTAAAAATAAAGAAATTTTTTAAAAAATCCCCTGGAGAAGGAAATGGCAACCCACTCCAATATTTTCACCCAGAAAATCTCATAGACAGGGGAGCCTGGAAGGCAACAGTCCATGGGGTCACAAAGAATCAGACATGCCTGAGTGACTTAGCACACACACATGAAACAATCCTGCTTTGTTTCCATTCCTTTCCCATTTTACACCCAACCTCCATCTCGGTGTCTGCTTCTGGAGAGTGCAACCTCTGACAGAGATTTAAACTCTTTGACAACTGAATTACTCATATGCCACACCAAATTAATGAATATCCTTTTTCCCACTGCAAACCAAAAAGATCACTTCCAATTTCATTAAGTGCGTTCAACTTTTTATGCTATTCCATTCAACATCTTACATTTTGAATTTTTCACAGATCAAAATTTTTGAAAAATAGTAGAAAATGTGATCGTATTCCTGTAAGTGAGATTTTTTTACCCCCTTTAGAAGTCCTGAGTGAGTTTCAAGTTTATGCAAAACCCCCAATCATTCTTTGATTCCTCTAAATTATTTTAAAGATGTTTCAGTACAGAAGAGAATTATTTTAAAGATTCTTAATTGTGCCAGTGCTCCTCTGGTAACCAATTCAGTTCACTCTCTACTTATGGGCTCTTTTAGGACATAAGGGCTTTCAATGACTTGTATAATGCAAAGCCGTAGACTCACATTGAGAGAGCACCATAATAAACAGCTCTATGAACCTTATCAGTGTGTTTGCTGTAAGGATATTGTTGAGGATGCTCATCATTAAATTAAGAAGTCACTTTCATGAGGCCATCCAGGAGAAATGGATTTCTTGTCTCAGCATCAACAGTTGTTGTGCCTATCCTAAGCAATTCATTTGTTTTTATCATACATGACTCATGCAGACCTCATCCTGTGAGAAGGTCATCTAGTACAGTGATTAGACTGACCTAGACTGCTTCATAGCCCAGCCCTGCTGCTTATCAGCTCTACAACCTTGAATGCATAACTTCAATTTTCTGTACCTCAGTTTCTTCATTGGTAAAATTATGATAAAAGTAGTACCTTCCTCATGGGGTGAAATCAAGAACTAAATAGTACTTGAAGCAGCCTGAGTACAGAGAAAGAGTTCAGTAAGTATTATATTATGATTTTCTTTTTTAATTGGACTACTTAAGGCTACTACTTCAGGGGGTATATTTTACGTACTCTGTTCATTTCCCAATGATTCTCGCACTTGATTTTCACTTTGCTTCAACTTTCTGAACTTCTTTTTAAAATGCATAATATTCATCATCTGTTCCTAATCATGAAATAAATAAATCTGCAATGTCTAAATATGACAACATGGATGGCGTTTGAGAGCGTTATGCTAAGTGAGAGACAGAAAAAGACAAATACTGTATGATCCCATGTGCAGAAAAAATCAAATATATTGAAACAAGAGTAGAATAGTGGTTACCAGGGGTCCAAACTTGTGGTTAGAAAATGAGTACGTTCTGGGGATCTAATGCACAGCAGTGTGCTTCTAGTCAACAATACTGTGTTACATACTTCAAAGTTGCTAGGAGACTGTATCTTAAATGTTCTCACCACAAAATGAAATGATAATTAGGTGACGTAATGGAGCTGTTAGCTAATGCTACAGCAGTAATCATATCGCAATAAATAAACGTACCAAATCAATACACTGTACAACACATTAAACTTACACAATGGCATGCATCAATTATATCTCAATTTAAAGAACTATATATAGCATAGGAAGTAACATCACCAAGACTGCAACATAGGTTGTTCCTGACTTTACTCTGCCTCACAAAAAGAACTAACATCTACTCAAGAACAAGAACAAGACCCTACTGAGAGAATCTCCGAACAGGGGGTTAAGCTGAAGAAGGCCTGCACTTCACAGACAAGGACAGACTGCACTAGAAGGGTTCCCTGCATTGCTGCTCCTCCTCCAGGACAACACTGAGCCAACTGAGCCTCTGGCTCCTGCAGTGGACAGACAGAACCCAGGGGAACAACAATCTTCCCCTAGCATTCTGGGTCACTTCTTGGAAACCCTTACTTTGGTCTCCCTCATGGGGATTTCAGGGGAATCTGCAGAGCCCAGATATTGGGGATGTGACTGTGACAAAAGAGAAGAAGATGGGCTTGCAACAGTCAACACATGGAGCATGGCAGATCGAGTTCATACCTGCAAGGCCCAAGCAGTAATGCAAACCAGTGGCTTTGTTCAGCTGCAGAACCAAGCTGGGGTGCAGCCTGACCAGGGGACACAGTGGAGTCCCGATCTCTCTGATTCAGATCCTAAAATGAGTTTTGTTGACCCTGGAGCCTGGTTTGCCCACATTGAGGCAAGGTGCTGAGTCACACCCCACCCACTGTGGAAAGTGCCTTCCAGCCCCTACTGACCAGAGGACTGGTGACGACTCCCGGGAGCAGGGAAGCCCATCAGCGCTCAAGCCAAGAGGCAGTCAGGCCGAGCTGGCGGCCCCCTGAGCAAAGCCATACCTGGCACGGAGGCGTCCTGTGCTGCACAGAAGCAGGGAGATTAACTCATAGCCAAGGCTGGGGGTAGCTCCAGGCCCTTCCTAACAGGAGGGATTGTTTGGGAAACCGAGAGTAGCCTGGAGTGGCCCATCTGCATGCCTCTCAAGTCCAGGCAAGAAGACTGAGACAAAGCCCTACCTTCTGTGGAGAGTGTCTTCAGGCCCCATCTGACCAAAAGAACAGGCAACAACTCCTAGAAGCTGAGCGACCCACCAGCAGTCACGCCAAAAGAATGACAGACAGAGTCAATGATCTGCGAAGCAAAACCAGTGGCCCTATTTAGCCAGTATACTGGCGGTGCATGTCAGCTTGAGTTAAGACAGCAAACAAAAGTTCTACCAGTTTTAGGGCTGCTTCTCCTGCTAGGCCAGGCAGAGAATCTAACGTGTTGTCCTGCTTGTTGCTAAATACAGCCTTCAGTCTGCCCAAGCAGGGACCCGAACCAGAGCACACAGGAGACCGTGTGGCCTATCTCACAGCCCTGCTTACAGTGGCCCCTGACCGGAGAACGCAGCACACGGCTCCCCGCATCTGCAGAGCAAACCTCCCCTGATCGGGAAGTCACTGCACACTCAGGCCTGATCTGGGCCCCCAAAGAGTGGGCTGTATAGGCCCTAGGCGTGGCCTGCCACCTGCCAACGCAGAAATACTAATTCACAGAACATCTACCACTAAATATAGTGCCCAGTCCTGACTATGCAGGAAATCTGACCAGAGAATTTAGGCAACCATGGAACCCGTTCTACAGCCTCACTTGGGTAGGAAACCAAGCCTATCCAGGATTCACACCTCCCCCCCAATCTTAGAGCTCTAACAGAAGCCTCATTCCAAAACAGACCAGAAAAGCAGACCCCACTGACCCAAAGACATTACCAGCAGACACACCCAGAAATCCAAACTGAGCTGGCTGGTAAGGAACTGTATCTTCCAAAGCAAACCTGTAAATTCTAGAGCAGGAACCTCATTGCTCAAATGTGCAGATGTCAGTAAAAGAATCAAAGATGGCAAAAAATTAGGTAAATATGACATGACCAAAGAAAACTAATAAAACTCCAATAACTGACCCGAAAGGAATGGAGATCTATGAACTGTCAGACAAAAATTTCAGAATAATTCTAAGGTAGCTTAGTGAATTACAAGAAAACACAGAAAACTAAACAAAATTAGAAAAATAATGCATGAACAAAGGAGAAGTGTGAAAAGAAAACCATCAAAAAAGAAAATAGAGGAAAAAAGCTCCTTGACATGGGTCAAGAAGCTTTTAATATGACACCTTTTTAATATGACACCTAAAACAAAAGCAACAAAATAAGTAAGTGGACTACATCAAACTAAAAAGCTTCTGCAAAGCAAAAGAAATCATCAGCAAAGTGAAAAGACAACCAACTGAATGGGAAAAAAGTCTTCTCAAACCATACATCTGATAAGGGGTTAATATTCAAAACATAAAGAACTCATACAACTCAGTGGCAAGTAATAATCCACTTTAAAAATGGGCAAAGGACATTTGGGGATAGACATTTTTCCAGAGAAGATATACGAAAGGCCAAAGGGAACATGAAAAGATGCTCAACATCACTAGTCATGAGAGAAATGCAAAGTAAAACCACAAGTTAACACCTTTTATCTTTATAACAGTCATTACCAAAAAGCTGAGAGAGAAATGTTGGCATGGATGTGGAGAAAAGGGAACCTTTGTGCACTCCTGGTGAGACTGTAAACTGGTACAACCACTATGAAAAACAGTATGAGGGACCTTCAAAAAAGTTGAAAATAAAACTACTACATGATCCAGCAATTCTTCTTGGAAATACATCCAAAGGAAATGAAACATTAACTATAAAAGATACCTGCCATCTGATGTTTATAGCAGCACTGTTTACAACAGCCAAGACATGGAAACAATGTGAGTGCCCAGCAGTAGAAGAATGGGTAAAGAAGTTGTGGTATACAATGCAATGAAATATTATCCAGCCATAAAGATCAGGGAAATTCTCTCATTTGTAACAACATGGAAGTGCTTTGAAGGTATTATGCTAAGTGAAATGAGTCAAAGACAAATACTCTATGATCTCATTTATGTATGAAATATAATAAAACAAAAACAATGTCATAGAAAAAGAGATTAGACTTGGGGTTACCACAGGTGAGGGAAAGGGTGAGGGGGAATTGGAAGAAGGTGGTCAACAGGTACAACCTGCCAGATATAAGATAAATAAGTACTAGAGATATAATGTACAACATGGTGACTACAGCTGCCCCTGCTCTATGATACAATATACAGGAAAATTGTTAAGAGTAAATCCTAAAAGTTCTCATCACAAGGAAAACTTTTTCCTTTATTCTTCTTTCCTTTCTTTTATTGTATCTATGCAAGAATACGAATGCTAGCTAAATCTATTATGGTTATCATTTCACAATATATGTAAATCAAACCATCCTTCTGTATGCCTTAAACTTACACTGTCATGTATATCAGTTACTTTTCAATAAAACTGGAAAAAAATAACAAAATAAAATTTTAAAAACAGAAATCTACAATATTAATTATTGATAAATACCATTTATTGAGCACTTATTATATTAGCTAATTTAACCTTCACAAAATCCTTATTGCCATTTACTTGATTTTACACATAAGGAAACTAAGACCTGAAGTAACAGTGCCTTTGAACCCAGAACACCACAGCTGGAAAGTGGAATTTTTTAATGAATTTTTATTGGAGTATAGTTGCTTTCCAATATGGTGTTGGTTTCTGCTGTAGTGCAAAGTGGATCAGTTCTATGTGTACACATATTCCCTCTCCTCGGGATTTCTTTCCCATTTCGGTCACCGCAGAGCAGCAAGGAGACTTTCCATTAGTTATCTATTTCATACACAGTGGTGTATATATCAATCCCAATTCGTCTCCCCACATTCTCCCCTACATTTGTTCTCTATGTCTGTGTCTCTATTTGTGCTTTGAAAATAAGTTCATATGTATGATTTTTCTAGATTCCACCCATAAGCAATATCTTTTTGAATTATGGTTTTCTCCATGTATATGCCTAGGAGTGGAAAGTGGAATTTAAACTCATATCTGATTTATGACTTCACCAACTTGAGATAACCACTAGATATATTTCCATACATTTTCTTCACCTATAGATATTCTTTGTATATGTTTGTGTATGTGTATTTTAATGAAGGTACTCTATGTAATTGCATATTTATTTAATTTTCCATGTTATTAATTAGTATTCAAAATAGAAGTTTTAATAGCTACATAATATTTCACCTTACGTTTATACCAAAATATACTTAAGCTAATTATTCTGTTGTTTTTGCCAATTTTTAAAGTAAAACATTAACATATATTCTCACAATGGAGCTTAATGACATCTCCAATTACTTATCTAGTAAAATCTTAGATGTGAAATTATTGAGTTATTCATATTTTCAAAATGTCTTAAGAAACGTTGATCACTTTATTCTTGAGCAAAAGTACAAAGAGGGTATAATGTCTACAGTCAAAATTAAAAGAAATATCTGGGGACTTCCCTGGTGGTCCAATGGTTAAGAATCTGGTTGCCAATGCAGGGGACATCGGTTCAATTCCTGGTCCAGGAAGGTCCCACATGCCACAGGACAGCTAAGCCCATGCAACAACTGAACCTGTGCTCTAAGAGAGCCTGAGAGTCGCAACCACTGAAGTCCACACACCCAGAGCCAGTGCTTCACAACAAGAGAAGCCACTGTGATGAAAAGCAAGCGCACCACAGCAAAGAGCAGGCCCGACTCGCTGCACTAGCGAAAGCCTGCAGGCAGCAACGCAGACCCAGCACAGCCACAAATAAAAATAAACACATAAGTAAGTACATATTTTAAATTCTATTGGATTTTTATTGAAATTGCATTATACTGATAGAGGGAAGAAACACCTTTTTCACCAAGACTATGATCTGCCCCACCATTTACTCATATCTTCTTTCACAATTCAGTAAAGTTTTAGTTTTCCTTCATATAGCTCTTATGCCTTGGAAGTAAAATTTATTTTGAGATATTTTAAAGCTTTTGTTGTTACTATGGAAGTGATCATTTTTTGTTATATTTTATACTATATAAAGGAAAACATTTTAGTTATGGTTTTATTCTTATTAACATTGGTAACAAAATCTTATATCTTACATTAGTACTATTCACTGTTTGATTGATTTTCTTGGATGTTCTAGGTGCCAGTCTGAAGACTAGTCGAGAAGCAAATGCTAGCAGCCAGGTGAAAATTCCTACACCTCTCTCCTTCCCCTTCCCTTGGACTTGGCTTGTTCACAGTTCCCTACAGCAGGGGTAAACCAAATGGAAGGGGAAGGTGCAGTCAGCCCCAGTACAGAGAAGCATTTTATCACTGTCACTGTTTACAATTGCAGGCACACAGCAATAATAAAAGGCTTATTCCCTACACCCTGCACAAACCTCTCCCACCTCAGCCCCACAGGGCATCACAGCTCTAGCGGGGCCTGAGGGGGCTTCACACAGGAGCACACCACTGGATCATTCTGGGTTCTCATAGGAAAGAGGAGAGCTCTTTGTGACCAAGAATGGATAAGGGCATAATGAATTCAGGAACTGACCCTAATATTTTTCAAATGCAAAGATCTATTTGTAAGGTGTTTTAGTCTTTAAAAAGATTAAGTCAGAAAGAAGGATCATGGGTGTCACCTTACCAAGATGTTTTACTATTTTTAAGACCAACAGTAGATATTGTTGATACATCTTATTTTTATCAACTATCTTTGTTTCATAAACCGCATACACCATAAGTTTTGGGTTCTCTGTGTTCTCTGACTATGTCCTTGCCTTAAATGCCGGGTATTGTATTTCTGATTTCGTGCCCTCTGTCTGCAGAAACCCTAAAGCACACCATCCCACACAAATGCCAGACCCCAAGGCAGAGAGCACTGCCCAAGGGTCAGGAGAGCAGGCAGCATCTCTCACTCTGCTGCTACCACCTTGATCTACTCCCTCGGGGAATTCACTTGCTGTCTCAACTTTGCTTTTCGGCCTTAAAGGGGAAAATTCAAGGAAGTCTATGATAAACAAAAATCCAAATGGGCAACTTCAAGCTTCTTGAAGGCACATCACCCAGCTTGCAGTTTATTCATGTCTTTCCTTCTCTTTCTGCTCACTGTGAACTATGACACGTGTTAAAACCCAGTCACAAAAGATAAAGCCCTGAAAAGCAGACCATGAAACTTAAGACCCCCTTATCTCTTTCTTTCTGAGTTTCTCGTCAGACACTCTCGCCGCTTGCAGGCTTCTGGACTGTTCTGGGTGACATAAAGAAGCCCTCCGCTTGCTGTGATCTTCAGAGCTCTGTCACTTGGCAGGACTAGGACAGCAACAATACAGCCAAAGACTTGTTTTCTACACCGGGAAAGGCATGTGGCATAAGTAGGAAATTAAATCTAAACATTTTAAATATATTTGTTTATAATAATTATTTAAAAAAATAAAATAATTATTTAAAGCTTAAAATAAATTCACAGAAAAACTAATCTACACTGGATGACAAAAAAAAATACAACATTCTCATTTCTTCACAACCTGCTATGACATTTAAACTCACCTGTACAGCTTTCCTGCCTTAGGAAATACAAAAGAGCTAGGTCTCCTCATTGGACTGTATGTTACACATCCTTCATGAACTACAGGAAGAGCATATTAATACCATGATCAGAAAAAGAATCATCTATGCCAAGATGTGAAAATACTTTGTGGTTATTTTCTTCCACATGCAACCCTTCATGAAGAAATTCTTTGCAAATGACAATATGTGCACTTTGAAAGTTTACTTACACATTGTCTTATGAAAAACTATTATTTTATTTCACTACTATTTTTATCTAATTAAGTCAGGCAATTTCTTTCACACAGTGATTAAAACTTTGAAGCCACATGTTATTATAAAAAGCGAAGGGAAGACCAAGCTGCCAGCATGTGTGACCCGCCTGGGCCCTGCCCTCTTCCTCTTGTAAGGCAGTGATGAAGACCTTCTGTGTTCAAACCCTTTACCCATGAAACACCGGACAACTTGCTTATCCCTTCCGTGCCTCTGATCTATGAAAAGGAGACACTAAATGTATTGATCTTACAAGGTGGTACAAAAACTTAAGGTCAGTAAAACTCTTGGCACTGGGTCTAGTATGTTAAGAGCATTATAAAAGCATTTTTGATGTTATCCTCATTGGCTTCACACCCCAGGAGACATGGCTTCTTCAATTTCTCAAATATGATGAGTGTTCTCTTGACCCTAGGACTCTACAGGGAGACTTTCTTTCATAGCACTTACTGTATTAAACAACCATACACAGATTTGTGTGTCTACTTCCTCTATATATCTACCTTCCCCCCAGGGGTAACTTCCATGTCAGGAGCTCTGTTTTGTTCCTCACTGCATACCTGGAATCCATGTCAGTGTTCACAGTGGATGCACAAGATGTGTGTTAAACACTAAGCAAATAAATAATAACCCAAGAGAAGAAAAGGCATCTTAACAAAAATTTAAAAAAAAAAACAAAAAACTGGGTTTAAGTCTCCATGGTTCCAGTCTGCTCCTTATATTCTGTATCACATCACAACATTAAAATCTCAACTAGCTAAACTTTAGAGGTATGTTTCTACATATTCCTTTCAAAACGCTTCTTCAGAAATCACAGTGCACAAGTTAAATCCATCTTTTAGAGAACTACATAAATGTTTGATAGGATCTCTGAGATTATTTCATTTATTTCTTCTGTGAAATTGTAAATATCATGAATGACAATCTAATCAAATTGAACCAGACAGTAGTAAATACAATGTACCCAGAATAAAACTTCTCAGCACGTGATGCAGGACTTTGAAATTCAATGTCTATCCCATTAGGAAGTAGAGAGAAAGCTGCAACAGGCTCAGTGTACACTAATGATACTGTTATTTCAGTTTAAGAAACGCAATTTGTAATGACGATGTACATGCAGAGAAGAAATGCTGTTCTGAGGGGAGCATTAGATTTTTCACATTACTAGTATATTATTACTATTTTCCTGTAAGGAACTAGTGCCCCCAGAAGGCAGTGATCAGATGGCCAAGATTATAAAAAGCCTTGTGAGCCTCCTTGGGAGGTTTATACACAATATTATTCAAATCATCATTCGAAATAAATTCAAAAGGTTTTATAAACTTTCAGGCCACAAAGAAAGCAAGTAAGTTTGATAAAGGCTCTGTCTGAAGTTGAGTTAGCAACTGTAAGGTGCATTACCACACCTTATTTTATTCAATTCATTCAAATATACAACCTAGTTATGCCTTTTCAATTCTTACCTTAGGACCAAGCTACTCAAAGTGCGGTCTGTAGACCAGCAGCATCGGCATCACCTGGGAACTTGTGAGAAATGCAGACTAGCAGACCACAACTGATCTAACAAATCAAAATCTGCAGCTTAACAAGATCCCCAGGTGATTTGTATGCACATTAGATTCTGAGAAGCACTACTGTAAGTATTTTTACTAAAAGCAATGAGAATCAAATAGAGAATTTCAGTGCAAAGAAGAAAGAAAATACCTATGGAAAAAAAAATGTTTATTTGTTAAAGTTCAGGAGATGGTGATCCAGCTGGAGTCAGAAAGCCTAAACTTTCAGCTCTGCCATCCGCTGCTGTGCCCAGCAGCACTCCTCCCAGCTCACGTCCTCTGGACCCCCGCTAACTGCAGTCATTGCTGTGGCAACTGGCATCGCACATACCTGATCACACCTCACTTCAGCTGCCCCAGGGAGCTATCACTGCCATCCCAGGCTTCTCTGCTGCCCCCAAGAGAGACGCCTCTGAGAACTGAATCAATCATTCTGAAACGTCTAGACCCACTGAAGTGAGAATTCTCCCTGCATGGGGCAACCCTTGCCCAACCCTGAGAGAGCTGTAATCAGCTCCCAGGTGGATTCTACAAGGTCCCTCAGAGTGCTCCCAGCGGGACAGCCCCCGTGGCCAGTGATAATGACTAGCTGCTTCTAGGAGCTGTGGCTTTCTTCTGACTAACAGACTTTATACAAAGGTGATGGGATATCACTCCTGTGATTACATTACATTATACAGGACTCCATTCCGCTTACACACTCACTCCAGGGATCCTCCCTCGTTAGCTGGCTCTGGAGAAGTAAGTGGTAGCCCACACGTTGGGAGGCCCACATGGCAAGGAGCTGAGAACTGAGCATGGTCTCCGGTCCAACGGCCAGCAAGAAGCCAGTGTCCTCAGTCACACAGCACAAGGAAATAAATTTTAGCAACAACCAAGTAAGCGTGGGAACTAATTCAAGTCCAGCTAAGCCTCTAGACAAGAATGCAGCCAAACCTTCAACTTGATTGCAGCCATGTGAGACCCTGAGCAGAGGACCCACCTCCCCAAAAGCAGAAACTGAGATAATAAATGTGTGCTGTTTTATGCCTGTAAGTGCATCATAATTCCTTCTGCAGCCACAGAAAACTAATATAGGCAGACCTCATTCATTGCACTTTGCTTTATCATCCTTCACAGATACTGCAGTTTTTACAGCAAGGTTTATGGCAACCCTGCATTGTCAGATGATGGTTAGCATTTTTTAGTTGAATGATATATGTACATACACAGCCACTCTGTAGTAGAAACGTAACTCTTACATGCACTGGGAAACAAACAAAAATTGGGTGACTTGCTTTATTGCAATATTCACTTTATTGCAGTGGTCTGAAACCTAACCCACAATACATCCAAGGTCTGCCTGTACTCCCTCCATTAGATTGTAGGCTCCATGAGGTTAGAGACTGTCTGAAATAGTCAATGCCTAACAGAGTATGTGACACACAACATTTGTTCAATAAATACATTATATGTTATAAACATGTACCTGTGGGTTTCCTGAAACAGAATTTACCGTATTTATATCTAAAAGTATATCCTGCCACCATTAGTACAGTGCTGGAGGCAAAAACCATATAATAAATCTCCATTATCAGGATGTATGTGTACAAATTATAACACAAACAATATGCAATTAAAAAATAAACCCAGAAATAATTTTTACTTTCAGTAAAAGTGTCTGACAAATATTTTCCCCTTTGAAATTTAATGCACCAAGGTCCAACCTCACTGTCAGGCTGCAGTCCTCACTCCAGCAAGCCGTGTAACTGCCCAGCCCCAAGACCAAAGAAAGTGCCAGGAGACAGCCAACAGAGGGACTCTTACAAGCCCTAATCAAAATCCTGGAGGAACACCCAACTGTGGACAGAAGACAGCAGCATTCACCAAGGGCAGGGAGGAATGTGGAAAGGTTACCAGTTATAGGGAGAACTGGGGAACTGATGTCAGCTTGGCTCATCACTTACCAGGGAAACCAGAGCTGGGGCAGGGGACAAGCACACAGGCAGTCCCTGAGTAAGCCCTAAAATTAAGAGGACTGGCAAGTCCTGTGAGCAGGGTGTAGGTGACACAGAAGCTGGCCAAGCAAGGGCGTTACAGAGAGCAAGAAAATGGTCACCTTGAATGGCCTGACCACACACACTCAAAGACAAACATTGTCAGCATACAATTTCTTCTAGCATTTTTTCCCACACCTTCTGAAGAAAACAATTGAGTGCATATTATACATAAAATAGCTAGCTCGGTTACTTCGTTTAACATGCTATCATAAGTGTGTTTTTGTTATTATAAAACTAGCCAGTTTCAAAGATATATTTGAAACATGGCTTTGCATGGTTTCAACAATGTTCCCCCCAGCATTCTCTGCCTAGTATTAACTCATATAAATAGCCCTAATATTATTTCGTATAAACACTCCAAACAGGTGGGTCACAGCTGACTTCAGCTCATATAGCCAACTAGACCCAGATTTGTTCATTTCAGCAATGTCTCTTCCCCTCATCAGTGGATTGACTCAGTGTTCCAGATGAAACTGCAACAAATTGAACAAAACACATCATAACAGTCTGATTTATAATAAACAGAAATTCTCTTCTAACCTAAAACCCCTTGCCAAGGCCTGTTATAATTATTGCAACAAACTCATTGATGCTAAATTGTTATATATGCACATAAGAATTGGTCATTTGACCAGGGACACACTTCCTCCCAATGAAATATTTTCATTTTTCTCATTTCACTGCTTTAATCTCACTCACTGTGGATTTTTCCATACAGATGTCATTTAATACTTGGGCCAATAACTAGCTGGAGGTAGATTCAAAAACCCCATGCTGATGTTATTTCTTGCCATTGTAAAAGGCCTCTGTCAGAAAGTGATTAAATAATGCTGGGCTGGGCGGGAGTAAAAAAATAAGTAACACACAAAAAGCTATTAGTTACTTTTAACACAATCAGAATCAGGAGATATTTGGATTGTCAAGTCTGATTACTTACTTTTCTTTATTTAAGGACCTATAACCCCTTCTGGTCAGAGAGGGGTTACTCTTTTATTGAAGACCAGAAGGAAGAGAAAGCATGCACCCTTCTTGAGAAATACACTTGCACAGCTATTGTTTTTGTTGCTGTTTCTTTTTTTTTTTCTTTTTTTTTTTTTTGCTTTTATTTTTTTTTCCTTTTTTTTTTTATCATAGCATTATTTATTTATTTATTTATTTTTTAATTTTTTTATTAGTTGGAGGCTAATTACTTCACAACATTTCAGTGGGTTTTGTCATACATTGATATGAATCAGCCATAGATTTACACTTATTCCCCATCCCGATCCCCCCTCCCACCTCCCTCTCCACCCGATTCCTCTGGGTCTTCCCAGTGTACCAGGCCCGAGCACTTGTCTCATGCATCCCACCTGGGCTGGTGATCTGTTTCACCATAGATAGTATACATGCTGTTCTTTTGAAACAATTTTTTTTTTTTTTGAATCAGCCATGGATTTACATGTATTCCCAATCCCTATCCCCCCTCCCACCTCCCTCTCCACCCGATTCCTCTGGGTCTTCCCAGTGTACCAGGCCCGAGCACTTGTCTCATGCATCCCACCTGGGCTGGTGATCTGTTTCACCATAGATAGTATACATGCTGTTCTTTTGAAATATCCCACCCTCACATTCTCCCACAAAGTTCAAAAGTCTGTTCTGTATTTCTGTGTCTCTTTTTCTGTTTTGCATTTAGGGTTATCGTTATCACCTTTCTAAATTCCATATATATGTGTTAGTATGCTGTAATGTTCTTTATCTTTCTGGCTTACTTCACTCTGTATAATGGGCTCCAGCTTCATCCATCTCATTAGGACTGGTTCAAATGAATTCTTTTTAATGGCTGAGTAATATTCCATGGTGTATATGTACCACAGTTTCCTTATCCATTCATCTGCTGATGGGCATCTAGGTTGCTTCCATGTCCTGGCTATTATAAACAGTGCTGCGATGAACATTGGGGTGCACGTGTCTCTTTCAGATCTGGTTTCCTCAGTGTGTATGCCCAGAAGTGGGATTGCTGGGTCATATGGCAGTTCTATTTCCAGTTTTTTAAGGAATCTCCACACTGTTTTCCATAGTGGCTGTACTAGTTTGCATTCCCACCAACAGTGTAAGAGGGTTCCCTTTTCTCCACACCCTCTCCAGCATTTATTGCTCGTAGACTTTTGGATAGCAGCCATCCTGACTGGCGTGTAATGGTACCTCATTGTGGTTTTGATTTGCATTTCTCTAATAATGAGTGATGTTGAGCATCTTTTCATGTGTTTGTTAGCCATCTGTATGTCTTCTTTGGAGAAATGTCTGTTTAGTTCTTTGGCCCATTTTTTGATTGGGTCATTTATTTTTCTGGAATTGAGCTGCAGGAGTTGCTTGTATAGTTTTGAGATTAATCCTTTGTCTGTTTCTTCATTTGCTATTATTTTCTCCCAATCTGAGGGCTGTCTTTTCACCTTACTTATAGTTTCCTTTGTAGTGCAAAAGCTTTTAAGTTTCATTAGGTCCCATTTGTTTAGTTTTGCTTTTATTTCCAATATTCTGGGAGGTGGGTCATAGAGGATCTTGCTGTGATTTATGTCGGAGAGTGTTTTGCCTATGTTCTCCTCTAGGAGTTTTATAGTTTCTGGTCTTACATTTAGATCTTTAATCCATTTTGAGTTTATTTTTGTGTATGGTGTTAGAAAGTGTTCCAGTTTCATTCTTTTACAAGTGGTTGACCAGTTTCTTTTGGCCCTAAATGGTCAGAAATATCTTCTTTCAAATATCTCAGGGGAGGGCAGCTGTTGGTTTGTTTACTTTTATTAAACCCACTCCTCTTATTGATTTTCCACACTGAGAATCACACTTTAAAATGGTAATCAAGTCATCACTTCCTAGTTGAATCCAACTCTTTATCTACTCCACACCTGAACCCATACAGCCGAAAGTGTCTGGAGAAAAACACAACTGTGCTGATTGATCTTACTTTAAATTCATGACCACCACTTTGCTAACAAGACTGAAGTCTCCATTTGAACACTAGATCCAATTCCATCTCTCCTGCTCATAAAGAGCACTCTCACAATCTCTCCTCCCTACCACATCATTAATTTGCCCATCGGGACTTGTTATGCAGTATTTCTATCATCTTTTTTTTTTTTTTAAAGAAACACTCATGATTCCACTTCCCTCCGCTACTATGGCCCCATTTCAACACCTTGAAACAGATGAATATACTTGCTCTCTCCAATTTCTTTCTTCCTGTTTAAACTCACTCCAGACTATGCTCATGCCAAAGTGCTTTTACCAAGCTCTCCAATGATATCCACAATGAAAATCCATGTTCCTCTTCTTACCTGAATTAGCAATATTCGACATGGTTGAACGCTATTTCCTCCTTGAAACACTTTTTTTGCTTGACTTTCAGGGTACATCTTCCCCAGAGCTTCTTCTCAGTCTCTCAGCTGCTGCTTCCTAATCACCCAACCTTTAAATGATGGAATACTTTCAGGCTTACTTGCTCTGGGACTTCACTTCCCTTTACTTGTCTATATGTATATCCACATCTATCTACCTATCTACCATGACTCCTATTTAGGTCATGCCATTTGTAACCAAACCATTCTAAATCTCAGTAGTTTAATAAAAGGTTCTCATTCACGTTACCTGTCAACAGTAGGTTGCCTAGGGGGCTGTACCCCACATTGTCCCCTCTCTGAGACACAAGCTAATAGAGCAGCTACCATCTGAAGCATTGCCAATCACCCTGGCAAATTGTGCCCTGATTGCAAGAGCTTCCACCCAGGAGTAAGACATATCACTCCCACTCTACTTTAATTGGACAGAGCAGGTCATATGACCACCAGGACTAGAAAAGTACAGTTGTAAGATGAAACCATATTAAAAGGGAAAATGGAAATTGTGATGAATAGCACTAATAATTACTAAAACTTCCAAGTTCATACCTTCTGCCTAGGCTCCCACTTAAACTCTTGATTTATATATTCAACCTCCTGCTCAACATCTCCACCAAGATATCTAATTGAAATTTCAAACTAAGCATCTTTAATTTGAGTTCCTAATCTTCTCCCCACTCCAAACCAAGCCTTCTCCTCCTACAGGTCTTCCCTCTTGCTCATGGAAACTCCATGAACTCCATATATAGTAAGCTCAACAGGGAATTATTATTAATTCCCAATGACCTCCAAAGATGTGTGGCAAAAAGGAAGTTGAGGGCTTCCCCGGTGGCTCGGTGGTAACGCGTCCACCTGGCAATGCGTGAGACACAGGTTCCACCCCTGATCTGGGGGGACGGCACACGCCGCAGGGCAGCTGAGCCCATGCACCACAGTTATTGAGCCTGTGCTCCAGGGCCCAGGAGCTGCAACTAGGGAACCCACGTCTTACAGCTACTGAAGCCCGCACATCCCAGAGCCCACGCTCTGCACCAAGAGAAGCCGCCACAGTGAGAAGCCTGCGCACGGAGACTAGAGAGCAGCCCCTGGCCGCCTCAACTAGAGAAGAGTTCACACAGCAGAGAAGCCGCTCATCAAGTCCTCTTCTCCTTACTCAATAGACCAACGCCATTCCACATGTGGACGTCGGCCTCCTGCAGCCTGGCTTTTTAATGAGCTGTTTGAAAATGTTGCTATTTTCTGAGTCTGACTGACAGACCAGGTGAGACAGTTGTCAGCTATAAACTGACAGCTACACACTCAGGGGACGTTAAGTTGAAATTCTAAATAAGGACACATAACAGCCCAAGCTAAAGGTGCTATTCCCATTTATATCCAGGTATTTGCTTCTCTTTTTAAAAACAAGACACTAGTATAACACTCTACTATATCTAAATTCTATCCTTCCTCAGTATGATCTTCATATATTTGTTGTGGTAATTAAATCAGTAAACAAATGTAAAATGCTTAGAACAGTACCTGGCATGTAGTTAATTCAATTTAAATATGTTTTTCTATTATTACTTTCTTTTATTTACCATTAATAACTGTTTAATAGTCTAAGTAGATATACTCTCTTGAATTGTAATCTTTAGTACAATCTTCACATGCTGCTGTTATTAATGTTTTTAAATATCTGATTGATGAAAAACAAGATTTAAGTAAAGTAAATTCACAGTGAACTGTAATTAAACATATTAGGAAACCTGGATATATCAATGCAACATGTGAGACAAGAAAATAATTAGGTGGCAAGGACCACACAGACTCAATAATTCTGTTTTGGTGTTGGAGCTCATAATAGAAGAAAAGCACAGAAAAGGCAATGTCAAGTCACCTAATAAAGACAACCAAAAAGAAGTTGCCCCACCTGAATGGGCAGAGTCAGAAGAAGAAGTTTTGGCCCTGAAACTGACTGGCTGAACAACCTGAAGCCAGTCATGGATCAGTATTTTACTCAAATGTGGACAGAGATGAGTGCCCCAAATTTCTCTGCTAGTGTAACATGAAAGCATTCATTTTTCAAAGTCAGCCAATCATAAAATATGAATTTCCTCTTACATGTGTCTCCAGACTCAATCCCAGCCATTATTGAAGAAGGCTCTGATTCCCTCTAGGCTAGGACTGTAGCCAACTCATTTACCTACACTGCACTCTGGCCATCCCAACACAGGCTTCCAGAAGGCAATGTCTCTTTTTATTTTAGTGAATTCACAAGTTCTGCCTATTCCTCAATATTCATATCTTCCCTCTTCATTCTCTCTGGAAACCTTCCAAGTGCAAGAAAAATCACTCTATAACTGCTGCCCTCCCACTGGCCCATCCATCATCGAGCAATACAATATGACTTTGATAGGTATAGTGATTTGGTTCAATCAGGCCCTTGCTTTCAGGAAAGCTAGCAAATAGTGGAGCACAATTCTGAGAGTGAAAGGGCAGAAACAAAAAAGCAGCAGTTGGAGGGAGATATGAGTCTAAAAATAGCTAAAAAAAAAAAAAATTGGTCCTCTTATATATGTTAAGTCACATATGCTACAATGCACGCAAGGACCAAAGATCCTATTCAGATCACCAGTGAATTTTTCATCACTTTTCCCCCACTTAAAAGTGCTTTTGATACTTTTTCTCCCTTGTTTCTGCCCTCAACCAAGCCCTTTTATATGATGCTAACTATTGTCACCATCAAAAACCCCAGAACAGTGAGAAAAACCTTTATTTAGATCATAGGTTTCTTTGAGATTCTTATGAAAGGTATGAACTTCCAAATATGCATATTGCTTAACCTGCATATATATGTTTAGGCTTTGCTGACAATTAAAATCAAGGATTTCATAGACTTCCCCAGCAAAGTCTTCTAGGTGAAGAGAATCCCCTCACAGCTCTTCCACCAGAAGTCCTAGATTGATCAGATTAGTCTAATCATCAAGTGGATATTTGCAAACCAGTGATAAAAGTCAAATATTAACAATTTGGGAAATTTTATTTGCCTTCCTCATAAAGAAATACTCTACAGAGAGAGAATTTTTACTTACCACACATGACTGATGTTTTAATATGAGGCTGATCACCAAACAACTCCTTCATTCAAGTGTATCATTGATTTTACTATCATTACATTGCTTTACATAATAATATTTAACAGTTACTGTCATCAGGACACTTTGCACACTTTAACCAACTCTCTCTTATGTCACCCCTGAGAGTCAGATAATCTTATTATCTCTTTATGGGTAATCAAGCTAGAATAGAATATATAATAGCTTGCCCAGTGTGGTAATGAAAATTTATATCAGTGCTAAATTGATTACTCCCTATCTTAGAATCAACAAACAAAATGTTTCTTCTCTGTGAAAGTTAGCAGTATTTGCAAATTTGCTGATTTCAGAAATTATTTAGTAATGTCAGCTAATAAAAAGTACTTAGGGTAACATCTGGAAAAAAATCACTTTTGAAGAAAAATCCTCATCAAGCATGAAACCTGATGTCCCAAATTTAAGATATTAAAGTCACACAAGCTACATCTATCTCACTACAAATAGATTTTCTATCGATATCACTTCCATTGTCACTGTTGCAACTGTCATTAGTTGTTTTATGCTTTAAGATCAGAGTGGCCCCTAGTGGTGCACTTTTCCACTCAGCTTCAAATTTTCAACAAGTACAAGTTAAAAACTCAGTGATTATTCATTATGATGAATGAATTAAAAAGCTGACCACCACCATCATCCTAAACTTATGAACAGAAAATCAATTCTTTTTGAATTTTAAATTTCATATTTCAAAAGTAAATAACACAAAAATGTTGTTGACAGAGCAGAAAGTTTATCACTAATATTTACTGATAATGGAAGTTCTAAGAATGTACTGGTAGCTGAGTCAGTAAAACCTCCACCTGCAATGCAAGAGACTGGGGTTCAATCCCTGGGTCAGGAAGATACCCTGGAGAAGGAATTGGCAACCCACACCAGTATTCTTGCCTGGGAAATCCTAAGGACAGAAGAGCCTGGCAGGCTACAGTCCATGGGGTTGCAAGAGTCGGACACAACTTAGCAACTAAACCACCACCAAGGATGTGAAAGTAAAATGCTTCTTCCTAATGAATCAAGAAATAGAAGACATGCTAATGATATGATAATGGCCATCCCACGACAATAACTCAAGAATTAACTGTCTGCAAATAATAATCTGTGTACACAGTACCTTGACTTTAAGGTTCTTAAAAATGCAAGCATGGAGATGAGGGAGCTAATCATACTAATTAACTCACTGTGCCTTGTAACAAATTAATTTTAAGTAAAGGAATGGGCAACCAGAGAAAAAGGCCAAAATCTCAATTAGTTAATCCGAATAGAACAAAAATACTCTCAGAACTCATTTGCCCTCTAGAATGAAAGAGTAGAACCAAGATGGGAACAGTGATGACTACACGCTGACAGGCTGGAATTGTCATTGATGGCACCGTCTTTAAGTTCTGCCTTCCAATGGCTGTGTTTACTACATTTGGGCAGCAGAATATGACAAGCTGATGTAGACTATCCGTAACCAGCCCTGCCCTCAGAGAGCTAATCTAACCTAGGACTTTGACAAGCTCTTCCCATTAGCTTAGAGTCTGCTTCAACAGTGTTTCTGGCCAGAAAGCTCTGTAAGATAGCTCACACTCAGGATGTCAGCATTAATGTCTAGTCATACATTGATTAGACTTATGTCAACTTATGACACCTGGTATCACTTTACAAAGACCATATCAGTACTCTAGTAAATGCTACTATTTTCAATGTTTAGGAAGTATAAAATAAGATTCATCCCTTATTCCTAGAGGATCTAGTTCTTATATTCTACCCACTTTCTTCTCAGAATATGCAAACTTTTCTTCCACAGGTTTGACCCTCCAAAGATACCCAGGTGTTACTGGTTTAAAAACTGTTTCCTTGATGCTTCTACTGATCTTTCCAGCTACCAAAGCCAATGCAGCCTTCCTCTCACCAAGGTTTTTAAAGGATATTCATATGGTGTGTCTGTTCTCACTCACACACCTTTAAATTCCCATCATAACCACCGTACATTCATTTGAAAAAAGAATTCAGGCTTCTGAAACTACTTTTCTTGTGAAAATTTTCAAGGATCACCAAATGACCTCACCGAATCTGGCATCATTTTCTTAAGCCTTATTCTCTGGGCCTGTCTGCTCCATTTGGCATTGGTAACTGCCATCCTTCTCTTCTCAGGATACAGTCGGCCTTCAGTATCCACGGGTACAGAACCGACGGTACTACACCACTTTATGCGAGGGACTTGAGTATCTACAGAGGGGGAGGCTGCAGGAGGCCTCCCGCACAGATACCGAGGGGTGACTGTACTTTCTCCTCTTGGACTGCAAGTCTCTGCGTTTCTCTGACTTTCCTCCTCTCTTATAACTCCAGGGACACGTATGGCTGAATACAATCTATTTCTTTCATGTGAATGAATACACATGGTGAAACTGTTTTTTCTTTATTGAAAGGACATGAGATATCACAAGGGCTAGGAGATGGCCACAGAGAGGGGCAAGAATAAACCTTATGGCCAATGACATCTTTCTTCACATGATCTCTGTAAGGCACATGGCCTTCTGAGTATATGGACGTATGGTTTGAGTAGAAACATGGAAATGTAGAGGACACAAGAAACACCCAGCCTTCTGAGACCATATGGACAATTCTTAAATCCCTTCTGAGCCCCAAGCAGACCTACTGACAAGTATGGTAACTAACAAGTAAGTTACCTTTCGGTAACTTCGGTTCTTTATTTTCACATCTGTTGCACCCAACATTTCAACTCAGCAGGCTGTTCATTTTTTATTTTAAATTGTGATGCCATAAGGAAATGGGCTTCTCAGGTGGTGCTAGTGGTAAAAAACCTGCCTCCAATGCAGGAGACATAAGAGACGTGGGTTCAATCCCTGAGTCAGGAAGATCCCCTGGAGGAGAGCACAGAAACCCACTCCAATGTCCTTGCCTGGAGAACCCATGGACAGAGAAGCCCTTGTGGGCTATCATCCATAGGGTTGCAAAGAGTTGAACATAACTGAAGTGACTTGGCTCACATGCAAGTAAATGCTCTGACAGCTTTAAAATGATCAAGCATCAGTTTAACCAAAGTGCATACCCTGAACAAGTATGTTTTCATTATTACCACCATCATAAATGATCTGATAAATTAAATACCTTTATTTAGATATTCAAGTAATCCGGGAAGCATCTTTTTTAAAGCAAAGAAGACGCATGTTGAAAACATCAGTTAGGTTTTGCTTTACACCATTAGCCAGATATCCGAGAACTCACACTCAGAAGAACTTTAAATGAGTGAGTTGTTTATAAAAATATGACACTCTGCATGGCATACTGAAGGCTCCTATGTAGGGTCATTATGTTGTATTTTGTCTTTTAGTAATAGGAGTTTATTAAGCCTTAAAATTATAATCCTAAAGATTCCCCCATGAAAGATCCAAACTTAAAGGGAAGAGCATCTAGAATGAGGGAAAGCAGTGAATATCCCAAACACACCTCACTGTTTGCCTGCATCCCTCTCCTCTTCTGTTCCTCTTTCAAGATGGTTACTTAACAACCACTAACTTCTCATATTTTTATATAATTTTTTTATATTTTATATATATTTTTATATTCCCCCTGCAGTAATTTGTATTATCCTTTGACTTAAAATTTTAGTCTCGTTCAGAGAATATGGTATGAGTATATAATAAAGTTGCAATTCTTCCTCTTCCACAAATGTATTCTACAGTTTTAATAGTTGCTATCACTTCTGAACATTTACTCTGTACCAGGCACTGGGTGAAGCAGTTTGTAGACATTATCTCATGTGACCCTCACAATCATTCTCTATCGTTATCATCAACTGATTGATAAGAAAACAAAGACTTGGAGAGGTGAAAAAACTTGCGTAGGAAGGAAAAGAACCACGATCACAATCCACATCTTTTTTTACCCTAAAAGAACATTCTTTCACACCTAGATTTATCTAGTTTTCACCAAATCTCTGATGTATGAATGCTGGACATCTAGGCAAATGCTTATTCTTAGCACACTAATCCAGACAGAATAATTTTAATTCTCACCAGTGCAGGTTGTATATCCCTGACTATAAAGAACTCAGGATGGGGGAATGAAGATCACCAAAGAAAGACCACTGAGGCCAAACCTACAGCTTAATTTTCCCTTTTTACAGAGAGTGGTGGCCACCATTTACTATAAGATGTGAATTGCCATGGTAGTCAGAAAAGGTTAAACTGTGAGAAAATGGGAAGAGATGTTATATTGTTGTATCGCAGAGACACTTTATCTACGTAATTTTCCATGAAAGCCTAACCCTTTAAGTGGAACGTGAAATGTGTTGTCTACTCCCATTATGCAGACAACACCATGAGATAAATACATCTTTTATAATTCCACAGATCAGACTGGTGTCCATCTTCACATCTAGAATATCTCACTAATGCCAGGAAAAAGTTACAGATACCAAGGGAACACTTCATGCAAAGATAAACACAACAAAGGAAAGAAATGGTATGGACCTAACAGAAGCAGAAGATATTAAGAAGAGGTGGCAAGAATACACAGAAGAACTGTATAAAAAAGATCTTCATGACCCAGATAACCACGATGGTGTGATCAGTCACCTAGAGCCAGAAATCCTGGAATGCGAAGTCAAGTGGGTCTTAGGAAGCATCACTATGAACTAAGCTAGTGAAGGTGATGGAATTCCAGCCGAGCTATTTCAAATCCTAAAAGATAATGCTGTGAAAGTGCTGTACACAATATGCCAGCAAATTTGGAAAACTCAGCAGTGGCCATAGGACCAGAAAGCATCAATTTTCATTCCAATCCCAAAGAAAGGCAATGACAATGTTCAAACTACCACACAATTGCACTCATCTCACACGCTAGCAAAGTAATGCTCAAAATTCTCCAAGCAAGGCTGCAACAGTACATAAACCATGAACTTCCAGATTCAAGCTGGATTTAGAAAAGGCAGAGGAACCAGAGATATAATTGCCAACATGCGTTGGATCATAGAAAAAGCAAGAGAGTTCCAGAAAAACCTCTACTTTTGCTTTATTGACTATGCCAAAGTGACTGTGTGGATCACAACAAACTGTGGAAAATTCTTCAAGAGCTGGGAATACCAGACCACCTTACCTGTCTCCTGAGAAATTTGCCTGCAGGTCAAGAAGCAACAGTTAGAAATGGACATGGAACAACAGACTGGTTCCAAATCAGGAAAGGAGTACGTCAAGGCTGTATATTGTCACCCTGCTTATTTAACTTATATGCAGAGTACATCATGTGAAACGCTGGGCTGGATGAAACACAAGCTGGAATCAAGATTGCCAGAAGAAATATCAATAACCTCAGAAATACAGATGACACCACTCTTATGGCAGAAAGCAAAGAAGAACTAAAAAGCCTCTTGATAAAAGTGAAAGAGGAGAGTGAAAAAGTTGGCTTAAAACTCAGCGTTCAGAAAACTAAGATCATGGCATCCAGTCCCATCACTTCATGGCAAATAGATGGGGAAACAGTGGAAACAGTACAAGACTTTATTTTGGGGGGCTCCAAAATCACTACAAATGGTGACTACAGCCATGAAAATAAAAGATGCTTGCTCCTTGGGAGAAAAGTTATGACCAACCTAGACAGCATTTTAAAAAGCAGAGACGTTACTTTTTCAACAAAGGTCCATCTAGTCCAGGCTATGGTTTTTCCAGTGGTCATGCATGGATGTGAGATTTGGACTATAAAGAAAGCTGAGCGCTGAAGAATTGATGCTTTTGAACTGTGGTGTTAGAGAAGTCGCTTGAGAGTCTCTTGGACTGCAAGGAGATCAAACAAGTCCATCCTAAAGGAAATCAGTCCTGAAAGGACTGATGCTGAAGCTGAAACTCCAATACTTTGGCCAGCTGATACAAAGAGCTGACTCATTGAAAAAGACCCTGATGCTAGGAAAGATTGAAGGCAGGAAGAGAAGGGGATGACAGAGGATGAGATGGTTGGATAGCATCACTGACACAATGGACACGAGTTTGAGTAGGCTCTGGGAGTTAGTGATGGACAGGGAGGCTTGGCGTGCTGCAGTCTATGGGTCGCAAAGAGTCAGACATGACTGAGCAACTGAACTGAACTGCAAGGAAAAAGGACATTAACTCATATCTTGTTTAGTCTCTTCAAATATATATGTGCATATTTCTGCCTCAAGCAAGTCTACCAGAAGCCTCTTGGCAACCTAGCTTAGTAGTTTATACAGTTATTAAAGGCTGACTTTTCTGTGCAGTTTAATGAGCTGGAAACTGAATTTTTAACCTTAGCTGATGTGCTATCAGATGTCAGTCATCATTTATTTAATCTGTCTCAACTAGACTATAAATTAAGTAGGTCTAATATCTAATTTATGAGGCCAGCAGAGAGGTGAAAACAGTCAGTGGTTATGAAGGAAGACTTCAAGGAAGACTCACTCTGAAGTCATCTTAAGATGATGACTGGAAAAAAGCTGAGGAGGGAAAAAAAACAAACAAAAATGTCAGGGGAACAGCCTTTCCCCAGGGGTGGTGTGAGGAGAGGGGCATGGGAACATCGGAATAGGTGGGTAGGGGCAGATGACTCACAGGTTACCTGAGGGTGATTTTGTTTTTATTTTGATTTTTATCCATCTCAGAACAAATAGAATAGTGGTTGATTTCAAAAGAAGAAGAAGATGGCTGAGATAATAAGAATGGCAACTGATTTACAGACAGTCTTCAAAACTACTGGGAGGGGGAATTCCTATAGCAGGACTTGACGCTGATGAAACTTGGAACACAGCATAAACAGGCACTCAAAACTTGGTGAAGATACACCAGGCATGATGCCAGCAGTGTGAAATGTGAAATTTTCAAGCCAAATTATACCTATAACAAGTCATTGATAAGCTTAAAACTTACTTTTTACAATTTACTGTTATTCTATTTCATAATTTTCACTGTAAAGAAATGTATATATCTCCTTAATCGACTGTTTCTATTTTGAACAGAATTTATTTGCTGCATAGAATTTCATGTGCTAGAAGAAGTAAATATACTCAAAAATTTATGTAAATATGCATCTCTGTAATGCCTGTTTCATTCACATTTTTTCTTCCTGTTTTCCAAATTAAGGACATTATCCTGTTTATTAAAGATTTTCTATTGTATAAACTTCTGACCTCTGCATTTCTGACAAGCTTCCTAAGATATTACAGGCGAGATATTTGTATAGGCTGAAGCTACTTGCATGCAATGTCAGAATAATGAATAAGTTCAATCAATTCTGCAAAATAGTTGGTCAGTTCTGAGAGAAGGAAAACAACCAGTTTACCAAATTAGACATATTCTGCTCCAAACACTGTGCAAGGGGTTCCACTGACTCAAGAACAGACAAAAGCCAGCCTCTGACCTAAGAAGCTCAGAGCCCTGAGGTATGAACAAAACATGTGTGCCAATGACTATTGTAGACGGTGCCCTTGGTGTCAAGTCAAGAAGGTAAAAAAAAAAAAAGCTTAGGAAATGTTCATTCAAATAGAGTCATCATTTTTACTGGTTGATTTTATTTTTTTTTTCATTTATTTTTATTAGTTGGAGGCTAATTACTTCACAACATTCCAGTGGGTTTTGTCATACATTGACATGAATCAGCCATGGATTTACACGTATTCCCCATCCCGATCCCCCCTCCCACCTCCCTCTCCACCCGATTCCTCTGGGTCTTCCCAGTGCACCAGGCCCGAGCACTTGTCTCATGCATCCCACCTGGGCTGGGGATCTGTTTCACCATAGATAATATACATGCTGTTCTCTCGAAACACCCCACCCTCGCCTTCTCCCACAGAGTCCAAAAGTCTGTTCTGTACATCTGTGTCTCTTTTTCTGTTTTGAATATAGGGTTATCATTACCATCTTTCTAAATTCCATATATATGTGTCAGTATGCTGTAATGTTCTTAATCTTTCTGGCTTACTTCACTCTGTATAATGGGCTCCAGTTTCATCCATCTCATTAGAACTGATTCAAATGAATTCTTTTCAACGGCTGAGTAATAGTCCATGGTATATATGTACCACAGCTTCCTTATCCATTCGTCTGCTGATGGGCATCTAGGTTGCTTCCATGTCCTGGCTATTATAAACAGTGCTGCGATGAACACTGGGGTGCACGTGTCTCTTTCAGATCTGGTTTCCTCGGTGTGTATGCCCAGGAGTGGGATTGCTGGGTCATATGGCAGTTCTATTTCCTTACTGGTTGATTTTAAAAGAAAGTAACAAGTTTACATATATCTGTATCTATCTATCTATCTCTGTATGTATGAATGAAAGAGACAAATGAGAGGCACTTTATAGTCTGTCAAGATGTGATTTTTTTAAAAAAGCACCTTCTTTTTTACACACACACAAAAGGTGATGAACCTGCCTTCCTTCCCCCTCCCTGATATCCAGGGTCAATATAAAGGAGGCCACTGGGGCAGTGTGGCAGCCCAGGAAGTCAGGAGACTGGGTAATTGAGTCAACATGTAAATCCATGGAGGATAATGGGAGCCTGGCCTTCTACTGTCAGAAAAGGAAGGAACAAATATGAAAAGGCAGAAGCAGAGAAAACTAGTGGTGGTAGGGGTTGGTGGGAGAGATTATTAAAGTATATCTAAAAAGAGAAATATGTAGAGATGTAAATGTATATGTATATATATCTGTGTGTATGAATGATACAAGTCTGCAGTATGTAAGTTTTATGTATGTGTATACTATATACTTACAAAGATTCCCTTGCTCTGTCCACTAAGAGGGCCTAAGAGTAGCAACATCTGAATAGTAATAAAGTCCACTTAACATAGTTCTTAACCTTTATTAATAAATGCCACTCCTCCACTAAAACAAGCAAACAAAATAGGACTTGGACAAGTGGCTGATTCCAGGATGGTGAGGGGAAGGAAATAAGATGCACGTGTAGTCTTCTGGTGTGCCAACTTTAGGAAGCTGCACTGGCCCAATCTGAAACAATCTGAGCATCAAAATAAATAACAATTGTAATTAACCACTATAATTCACTGACTAAAATATAAACCTTTGAGTACACACTGAAATAAATACACACACGTACATACGTAGTACAGAATGCCGATTAGTAAGCAGTGAATTAGAAAACTTGCCATTTGGTAGCCATTAGAATGAGCAAACGATTCAGGGAAGAAATAGCAATGGATGCCAAAATGAGTAGATCAATATGGGATGAGTAACTAGATTTTACTTAGTCTCCAAGTGCCTCTTGACAAAGTACCTAATAGCACAAAGGGGAAGAAAGGTAACTTTACAATGGTAACCCAGAACATACCATGTCAATGAAGGATGAAAGCTAATGCCACCAGCAATGGGACAAGATGACAGGCAATGGCCCCCAGACAGGATGACATGAGAATACAGCATCACTTCTATGAAAATTCTGGCCCAAAATTCTAGGTCTTATTGTGAGGAAACATCACACAAACCCAAACTGGCCTGTAATCTTCTAAACTCCTCAAGGTCGTGGAAAGTCAAAGAAAGACTGAAGGATCGTTCCAAGTTGGAGATCTGAGTAACATGATGATAAGGGTAAAACATGGTCTTATATTGTATCCTATTGCTAGGACAGCAACTAAAATGGAGTCTCTGAGTGAAGGATACATGTGAGCTATTTGTACTATTTAACTTTACTATAACTTTGAAATTGCTTCAAAATAAGAACTATAAAAAGAGGTAATGAGTAAACACACTTGGCTATAAGGCAAAGTAAGCAAAGTGAGGTAGGGTTCCAAAGATGGAGAATCATATCTCTGTACTAACAGAGACCAGGTCTGTCTTCATTCTTTCTGAATCATGAAGACTCAACCTAGTCTTTCATGCAATAAGCATTCAGTGGACATGTGCTGAATGAATTCATTGGATAATGAAGCAGGGAGAAGGGAAGGTACTGATCAGGAAAGGCTTCATAAAAGAGACAGATGAAAACGGAGGTATTCCAAGCACAGGGAACAGGATGAGGAAGGTCATAAAGGGGAGAAAGCATGTTGCACATATAACACAGCAGGTCGCCAGACTAGAGAGAATGTTCAGGAACACAGGAGGGCTGAGGCTTGGAAAGGGAGCTAGTACAACATGAGAGAAGGAGAAGGAAATGGCAACCCACTCCAGGATTCTTGCCCGGAAAATCCAATGGACAGAGTAGCCTGGCTGTGGCAAAGAGTCGGACACGACTGAGCAGCTGAGCACAACATGAGAGACGGCCTACTGTGTCAGGGTCAATAAAATGCACACTCTGAAATTAAAAGGAAACTGAAAGAGCTTGTTAGCCCTTCCTAACAGAGGGACCTTTCTTCTATGCTTCCTCTAACACAGGAGCAAATGCCCAATGGTTCATCCAAAGAGGGAAGAACACAAGTAAAAATTATGGTTAGTCTACCAGTTCGATGACAAAACTCCTTGGTCCTTCAGCTACATTTCCCAGAGAATTCTACAGATTGTTATTAATGCTGCTATTAAATGCTTGATGATAGAATAACTGAGTTAAGCTAAATTAACAATATTCCACTCTTAAATGATTCCTCACTGGGATGTTCCAAAGGAAGAGAATATGCAATGTGACCCAGACTCTCAGTATCCTTCCCCATACAGTCCTCATCCACCAGGAGAGCCTAAAGGAGCCACGAGAACATATTCTGGATCATGCTTTTATGTTGCTGAGCAGACCGAAAGAGACAAGCACTCCAGTGTTTGTGAACAGCCAGTTCAATCTTAAAGGTATGAGGATTTTGAGTGAAACCAGAGATGAAGCTAACAAACCCAAGCAATGACAGAAGAGCAGAGCTCCGTACATCATAACCTACCTACTTCTCTCTTTCTGGCTCTAGCATTTTCTATGTAAACAACCACACACAGAGATTATAAGAATACAGACAGTCCAGTCCTTCCAAGGGACCTCTTTGTGGCACTTGTTCTAGCTGTGGCCTGGTTACCATGGATATCAGACGAGTTACAGGAAGCATGCAAGAAAAGAGTTATTCATGGATGAGTACGGGTATGGTTTATGGGAGTTAGGGGGTAAAAGGAAGCAAAAGAAATTAAATAAGTGGAGAAGGAGCGAGAGGCCAGTCTGAACGAGGCTCAACAGGCTACAGATCTGTACCTTACCTGGCAACTGACGGGAACACCATCTTCCCTGAATGTTCACATTCAAGGTCTGGTGACTCTCACTGACAGAGATGCCAGCATCCAGCCCAGAAGGGGGAATGACTGATGATTTCTGTGGAATTGAAACTCAGCAGCCTGTGAAGTATGCGCAGCACCTCTTCAACGACCATACGGGACAATTACCAAGTTGAAAGATATGCAAGTGCTATATAAACTGCACATATTCAGGGAGCAAATAGCTCTCTCCTGCGTAACTCTGGTTCTTCCTTACATGAGAGGCAGAAAGGAGGCAGCAAGAAATGAGAGCAGAAAAAGCACGAGATAAATGGAGAGAAGGCGAGGAGGCCCTTATAGCTCCCATGCCAGGTAGAAAAGAAGGAAGATGTGAAATGGAGAGGGTAGGGATCATGCACCATGCATGCAACTCATTTTTTTAAAAAACATAAGATGCTCTCTCAGGGATTCCTAAGTTTCAGAGTGCTCAGCAGTCCCCTGGGCAGTTGGTTAAGAATGCAGAGTCCAGGATTACACTTTCCCAGGTTATGACTCATTGGGCTGAGGTGTAGTCCTCAGAACTCTGAATGATAAAACAATCCTCAGATGACTATGATACATGTGTCCATTGGCCACACTGTTAGAAGCTCTGGGCTATATGATTCAGTAAAAAGTATCTGGCCTGAGGATTTCTTGAAACTATAATGAGTCCACCTTTGAGTAAGCCAAACTATGAGCAGGCTTATAAAAAGTTTCTAGTTCAGGTGACTGGGAGAGGAATAAACTATAATTGCATCATTTATGTATGAGTCCATGTCAAGCTCTTGCACATCAATGGTATATACATACACATCTGGGGGTGGGGGTCAGGGGTGGAGGAGGAGGCCCACCTTAGGAGAAATATTGAAAATGAAAGGAAGGAATATAACATGGCCCAGGTCTTAGTGATATACAGTGAAATCCATGTAAATTCATGCAGAATCCATCCTGACTGTACATAAATCAAGTTCAAATGAACTCTTAAAGTGAAGGCCTCCTTGTTAAAGAGTCAGCCACACAGTGTCCCCTCACAGTCAAGCCCTGGAGAGAGTGAAGCACGATGAGCAAAAGCCCTAGATGGTGGTCAGTCTGCCAGGCTTCATCGTGGTTCTGAAACTTCTTCACTGGGGAACTCTGGGAAAAACTCTGGGAAAAAAACTCTGGGAAAAACTCTGGGAACTCTGAAAAAACTCTGGGAAACAACTATCAGAACTGCAACTTTTATGAAATGGACATATTACACCAGCCCCTTCTTAGGGCTGCTGAAATGATTAACTCGGTAACACACAGGAAGTGCTTAGCAGAAGGTAAGACAAAAGTAAGCACTCCATTAACATTAAAGGAGCAGGAAATTAGGACTGATAAGTTTCATTTCTCCAGGCTTTTGATGAAAAAGTAAAATTACTTCTTCAGAAGAAAAGAAATTAAATGAAAACGGATTCTGAAAACAGGAATTGCTTCCTTAATGAACCATCAACGTGCCATCACTACTTGTGAAGTTTTTCACAGCCATGGTTACCAGTTTGTGGCTTACTTTATGCCACTTTCATTCTTTATTAAGAATTTTAAGATTCAGAGATAATTTAACTCAATATAATGGAAGGAGAAATCCAGGTCCACAGAGCTTTGAATTTCCCCCAAATCATGCAGGAGATTCCAGTCCAGGGGTTTTATCTCACTCATGTCTGCACTTTCTCCTTTAGATGGGACTCCTGTCTATTCACCTTATTCACCAGTTAATGTTAACAATCACACTGGACTGGAAGCCAGAAAGCTCAGGATCAAGAACCCTCCTTCCACTTACGAGCTAATGACCTTTAAACAAGTAATCTTTTAGTAACCCTTTTACTGCTATAAAACAGAGATAACATTGCCCCTCTCAAAGGCAGTTATGCAGATCTTATGTGAACACAGGTGTCCAAGACATCTACAGAGTGTCACAAAGAGTCGGACACCACTGAGTGACTAACACTGGAGTAATATAGATATTAAAGTGCTATCTTTATTATTCCCAGTGCTATTATAATTGTTAAGAGTAGTTCCAATCCAAGTGGAAATGGGCTTTTGAAAGGTGATCAGGAGAATATATTCACACTCAAAGCTACATGCAGTTTCAGTGTGGAAACAACTCATTTGTTCAAATTAATGTTGGAAGATTTATCTTCTGTGATGCAAAAAAGTTCGTCACTATATTTGTCCAACTAGACAATTTTCTAATCCTGCGAACAAAACAGGGACTCTGAATAGAGTAAAGCCACAGCCCATGTGGCCTTTTTCCTCTGCTAACAACAGAGCACACATCTGCCTGCCAGAGAGGCAAGAGCCTTTCAGAGTTATGTGCCATCACTTCAGTGGAACGTGCAGACAGAAACAAAGGCATCAGACCAGAGGGCAGGAGGTGAGGGCGCTCTTCCAGGAACAAGCTGCCCACAGCCTTGGCCATCAGCAGACAAGCCAGGGTGGCAGCCAACTACAAATCAGTTGCAATTCTCCCAGAAACTGTTGGGTCTGAAGGAAGCTGGCAGCTGGGACAGCAGGCAGCAATCAAAGCTGGCGACACTGCTGGCTGGCTGCTGCTCACCAAGGCCAAGAGCTGCCCAGAGTCGGCGGCGGCAGGAGGGGCCCAATCCTCTAATGGCAAGGGCATGACCTTTGCAAAGCACTCTCTTTTCTGCACTATTAAGACTTAGAAACTCGAGCATTCATGGGAGAGCACAAGCAAACCACTTGAAATTGTGTGGGAAAGGGGCATAGAGGCACTATCAAACCAGAAAGTATTAGTTGTTATGGTGCCTGAGAAAAAAACTTTGTGGTCCTTATTTTTAACTGATATTTTTAATAATCCCTTTACCCACAAGCAACTTGAAGAGGATATTAGGTTTTCTGTGTTTCCAGGGTTGCCAGGCAACGTTTCTAGGCAGCTGGAGATATTTCCATAGTAAGCAAGTCATGTTCTATCACAAAATACATTTTTCATCTATCATCTATAAAGCTAGTGTTTTAATACTAGGGGCCTTTTATCATCCCTAAAATGAGATTCAGCATTTGATAAAAGTAACTACAGAGTGCTTCAGCATCAGGCTCTGATAAAATTTTGCTCTGGTAATTCACGGACACCAAAGCATGTCAATTTTTACAGGTACCATAAGTCAAGCATGGTCAACAAAATTTTTTAAAAAATCAGCAAAGCAAATATTTTTAAACACAGAAGGGTATTTTTGTAAGAGCTTTTAGACGCTGGTATTTTGGGTTTTGTTTTTAATTTCAAACTAAAAAACAGTTTGATTTTCCCTGATTTTCTTTATTATTATTTCAAAAAATGTAGAGTAACTTGTAATACTACAGAGTTTACTGAGGGGGGGGGGCGTTCCATGCTTTATATTTAAAATTTAAAATAAACTGGTGATCTGTATATTTTTGTTAAGTTTCAATTTTCACTCTCTGTAGTTCAATGCTTATGAATATCCTCAGTGTGTGGGATGCTTCAAAAAATTTAAATGTTGACTGTGCCTGGAGGCCTATATATGTGTGTGAGTGTGTGTGTGTGTGTGTGTGTGTGTGTGTGTGTGCGTGTGTGTATTCAGAAACTCTGAGCTACATCTCTGCTGTAACAGAAAACCAGCTTCAACAATAAACATTATGTTAATCATTAGCAGACGAAATTCTTTCCCATTCTGGCTCATTGCCAGCACCACAACTATTTCTTTAGGGCCATGCAGCTAGTTCTAATGCAGAGCCTTCTTCCCCTTTGAATGGTGTGCACTGCCAAACTTTTAATGCTAAGGTTTTGAAACAGTTACATGCCCTAGGTTCCAAGTACTTTTGTAGAACTGGGTCCACACAGAAACTCTTCCAGAGTTTTGTTATGTGCAAATCCACCCACTCTCTTTCACCAGCATAAAAAAATTCTAAGCTAGCAATTCTGGTTGATGACTCCTCTAGTACTAAAAATATCAGTTAAATTTACCATATGAAGACCAAACTTTTTGGACTCATTTTGCTTATGTGTCCCGCCTTTTACACAGTTTCAGAAGGGTAGTTGATCATCTCCAAAATAACACATTTTTAATTTTTCTGTTTACTGGGTTCTACATAGGCCAAAAATAGAGAAGGAGAAAGGGAGGAAGAGAAGAAAGCAGAGAGGGAGGTGAGGAGGGTGGGGATGGAAGGACTAAGACACAATAAAATACCACTTCACATTGATATGCTGTCTGGTTTGAATTTTTCTCACTGCCATGGGTACTTCCCAGAACAAAGAGTTCTGAGGCTGAGAACTTTACCAACAGAAGTACGCAAAGTGGCATATTTGTACTCCAAGAACTTGAGTACAGAAGATTGGACAATTTTCAAAGTCATATCTACAGGACTAGTAACTTTAATATTCTTGTCCAATGTTTTTAAGCTAACCATCAGAAATAGGAAAATGTTTTTCTCTTCTGCTAAGCATTAGGCTCTCATTCATTCAACAAACCTGAAGATCCTACTACGCGTACACCAGGTACTCTGCCAGTCTCTGGTGTCACCGGTGAAGGGAATGTTTTCCCTGCCATCGAGGAGTTTACAGCAGGATGGATTGGGGGAGGAACACGCCACAAGCGGAAACAAACAAGCAACCAGGTAATTCTGGCAGTCTGATAGTGCTGGATGGAAGTAAATGCAGGGGCTAGGGCTAGGTGACCACAGCAAGGCTAAGGAGAAAGCAGTGTCCAAGCTGACTTCTGAAGGATCCCCAAAGTTAGCCAAGAGAAGCTGTCGGGAAAAGGAGGCGAGCAGGAGCGTGTCAGACATAAGGAGCCCTGAGTACCGAGGAAAGCAGCACAGAATGGCTGGACCACGAAGGTGAAAGGCATGTGGTGACACGTGGAAAACCAGGGCTCAAGTCAGGAAGGCCAAGCGAGCTGTCGCAAGAACACTACTATTGATCTGTAGCTTAGTAGAGAATGCTTAGAGTTTTAAACTGGGGCGTGACACAGTCAGATTCACTGTCTGGAAGGTCACTGCATTAGCCTGCTAAGGCTGCCATGATCAGAACACCTCAGACTGGGCAGCTTAAATAACAGAAAACTTTCTCACAGTTTTGGAAACTAGAAGTCCAAGAACAAGATGTCAGCTCAGCTGACTTCTGAGGCCTCTCCTGGGCTTGTGGACAGCCGCCTTCCTCCTGTACCTTTGCCTGGTCTTCCGTCTGTGCCCACGTCCTAACCTCCTCTTTGCGGGCCCTTGTGGGTCCTGGTTACTGTGCAAGGGCTTCTCTGGTTGCAGCCCCTGGGCTCAGTAGTTGCAGCAGTGTTCTTTAGCTGTGACACGTCAACTTAGTTGCCCTGTGGCATGTTCCCCGATCAGGGATCGAACCCACATTCCCTGCATTGGAAGGCGGGTTCTTAACCACCAGAGAAATCCCCTAATCTCCTCTTCTTTCAAGGACAACAGTCAGATTGACTAGGGCACGCCCACATGATCTCATTTTAACTTTACCTTTTAAAAGACCCTATCTCCAAACACAGTTGCATCCTGAGCCCCCAGGAGTTAGAATTTTGATACATGAATTTCAGTGGAACACAATTTGTCACACAGAAGTCACTTTGACTGTAAAGTTAGAGAAGACCCTGGAGAAGCTAACACAAAAAGGAGCAGTGACAGGAAAACCCAGAATGTGTGTTTTCAGAAGGAAGGGGCAGTTAACAGCACCCACTTGCCTCCAAGGTCAATAAGAAGGTAAGGATTGAAAGTGTCTTTTAAGCAGGAGTAAGGAAGGCATGATGACCTTGGTAAGTGCTACTTAGGGAAGTGGTGGACTCCAAAATTCAATCACTGTGCTCTGTGGATCATCTGGGAGTTCAAAAGTACAGGTAACTCCTTAGGAAGTTTATCTGTGAAAGGCAGGAGAGAGCTAAAGGAAACCAAGGAAGAGAGTCAAGAGAGGACTTATTTTGTCAACAAATCATTACTAGATTCCCATGGTGCACAAGGGGTTGAAAAAGTACATTAGATGGAATCCTTGCCATTAGAAAAGATCGATATTTTGAGCTAATGGAGAAATTACAGTTGTTTGTTAACAAATTTTATATATATTCAAAAACTGGAATACACCAAAATGTTCTCAAATTGCTGAGTTTGGGAATCAGATTTAGGAGTGTTTCATTTTTAAGAATTTCTTCAGTGTTCTTATTAATAACAACAATTAAAGCTGTCACTGTTTGTCATATATTAGGCAATTTGATGGAAGCTTTACGTTATCTTTTCTGTCCTCACATGAATTCTGTAAGCTAACAATCAATAGTTTATTTTACAAATAAGAAAGCTGAGGCTTTAAAAAAAGAAAGAAAGAAAGCTGAGGCTTAATGAAGTTAAGTAATTCAACCAAGCTTCAGGAGTTAGTGAAAGACAGAAACTAGATTCAAAACCTTTCATGCTTATACTCCTAAAAACCATGCCACACTCTTTTCAAAAGGTGTATTTGTATGTGAACAGGGATGTGGTGAGAAGAGGTATTTTATTTAAGTTGGGGGGAAAAAAACAAGACAGAATGTATTTTATACACTAAGAGCAAGAGAAAAAATATTTCTAGATTCTCTTAGTGCAGTCACCGACATTACAGAAAACAGAACGTAGTTAATTCTAACCTGAATCGAAGTACCCTAGGAGTTCCACATTGTATGTACATCTTGCCAGCCAATCTGACTGACTATAAACTTCTCAAGGGTGGCTATGTGTTTTACATCTTTGACCCACAAAACCTACTTCAGTGGTTTCACTGTTGGAATCTAATGCTTGTTGAATTGTGTGTGTTCCCCTGCCCTTCATTGCAATGATAAAAGGAGGCTACTTCTATCACTTTTGGAAACTGAATAGAGACACTTCACTTCCAGCTGCTTATTAGACATATTCACTCAACACCAACAATCAATTATACATCTTAGCTTTGCTGCTAAGATTGCTAATGGAATGCAGTTGACTCATACTATTAGCAGTCAAGGGTCATGCATAAATGTAAGAGAAACCTGTAACTGCTTAATTCTCAAATCAATTCTTTAAACAGATATTGGAAGGAAGCCACTGTAACCCTTCATGCACCAAACTGCACTGGTTCTACTTCAATAAATCCCTCAATCAATTTAATGGCATTTCTTCAATCCACTAGTGGACTCCTATTTTCATGTGCAGTAAAGCATACATATAAGTTTAATAATAATCAGGGTGATCATGGTGAAATGAAACAATAGCATTTCTTTCAGCAAAATTCCTCTACGTATGAGATAAATGTTCTGTCTCTAGACAGTTGCAAGATTAATCAAAGGTCAACTTCCTTTTCACTTACATAGTTTCAGCCACCAAAAGTGCCATCTTGGAAGGAAATGGTGAAAACAGTAGTTATACATGCAGTGTGTGGAGATACACTTTTTTGTTGTCACTGCTTCAGGTCAAATGCTATGTTTATTATTTATAAGACCTGAGGAAACAGTGAAAACAGTGACAGACTTTATTTTGGGGGGGGGGGGGGGGCTCCAAAATCACTGCAGATGGTGACTGAAGCCATGAAATTAAAAGGTGCTTGCTCCTTGGAGAAAAAATTATGACCAACCTAGACAGCATATTAAAAAGCAGAGACATTACTTTGCCAACAAAGGTCCATCTAGTCTAGGCTATGGTTTTTCCAGTAGTCATGTATGGATGTGAGAGATGGACTATAAAGAAAGCTCAGTGCTAAAGAATTGATGCTTTTGAACTGTGGTGTTGGAGAAGACTCTTGAGAGTCCCTTGGACTGCAAAGAGATCCAACCAGTCCATCCTAAAGGAGATCAGTCCTGAATTTTCATTGGAAGGACTGATGCTGCAACTGAAACTCCAATACTTTGGCCACCTTATGCGAAGAACTGACTCATTTGAAAAGACCCTGATGCTGGGAAAGATGGAAGGTGGGAGAAGGGGACAACAGAGGATGAGATGGTTGGATAGCATCACCGACTCAATGGACAAGAGTTTGAGTAAACTCTGGGAGTTGGTGATGGACAGGGAGGCCTGCCTTGCTACAGTCCATGGGGTCACAAAGAGTCAGACACAACTGAGTGACTGAACTGAACTGACTGGGAAAGTTAACCTCTTTTGCCTCAGTTTCCTTAACTCTAGAAAGAAGATGATAAAAACCATTTAAAATAATAATACAAGTATGAAACATAGATAAGTTAAAGAATAACATAGGTGACTTTCTAATTAGAGAGCCATATAATTTTTTTGAGATAAAGTTCACACAACATAAAACTCACTGTTTTAGCCATTTTAAACTGTATAATTTACTAGGATATTCACCATCTGCATAACCATCACACTACCTACCTTCAGAATATCTTCATCAACCCAAAAAGAAACCCCATCCCCACTAAGCAATCAAGTCACTCTCCAATCTCCCCTACCCCAGACCCTGGCAACCACTAATCTGCTCTCTGCCCCTACTGCTTTGCCAATTCTGGATGAATGGAATAATTCATATGAATGGAATAATACAATATAGAGCTCACTAAATCTATTAAACTAAAGAATTAGCATACATCTAAAGTTTTGAAAATAAATATTCAAGGGAATTAGAAACAATTAAAAGAGGTTACCTCTGGGGAAGAGTGGAATTTGGAATAGAGAGAAATAGTGTGCAAAATTGCTCTTCATTTTAAGTTCTTTACTGTTCAACTTATTTTAACTGCTTTATTTTTCCTTCTAAGAAGAAATTTTTAAAAAATATAAAAGAACTTTAAAAAAACTTGGTATTTATCTCATCAGGCTATTAACTGAGACAATATTCTTAAAATATTTGGTCCTGGACCTGGGATAGAGGAGGTATTTGATAAATGGAAGCTACCATTATTATTACTAATAATTATTAACTAGATTAGTGAACTGCATGTTTGTGGACCCTCCAGATTCACATGCTGAAACCCTAACCCCCAGTGAGATGGTATTAGGAGATAGGAGTTAATTGGGTCATGATGGTTGAGTCCTCATCTCATGATGGCATTAGTGCCCAGACAAGTAGAGACACAAGCAAGAGCGCTGGCTTCCTCTCCCTCTGTTTTTCCTATGAAAATACAAAAAGACCATCTGCAACTCAGGAAGCAGGCTCTCACCAGACACCAGGTCTGCTGGCACCTTGATTTTAGACTTCCCAGCCTCCAGAACTATGACGAATAAATTGCTGTGTTTCAAGCCATATAGTCTTTGGTATTTTGTAATAATATCTGAACCGACTAATACACCAGGTTATCAGTGATATACAGCAATGGAATCAGTCATTTTGGGGACAGATACCAGGGTACTTTAACTGAGATGAACAGTGAAGTGCCATGTATTTTATGGATATACTATTAACTGTTATCAAAATAGTTATTCAAATACATCTTTCAAGTCTCCTCCATTCTTTAATTTGATTACTTTTTGAAGAATAGGAAAAAAAGCTCTTCAAATGAAACCAAAAGTTGTAACTGAATTCTGCTCTTTAAGTGTCATGCTGTCTAATGAGTCACTGTCAGAGTAGAGAGAAAGGTACTCCGGGGCTCCAGCAAAACACAGCAGCAGTACGACACGGGCTCCTGACCAAGCCTTGGTCGTAAGCAGTGGTGTCTCTTATCTCATCGTGACAGAGAACAACGGAGCTTCTACACAAGTAACACCTCAACGTATTTGATTTTTGAACACTCCTTATCAAGGCTGCTTATTAACTGTGAAACATCAAAGTGACAGGTGAGGGACATCACACTGAGATGGGGCTAACTGCTGGCACTGAAATCCTAATCTTAACTCACGTGTATGCTATGAGTAGCAAATGAGTTGAAGACATTCAAAACTAGAATGGACCTTGTTAAAGACATTCAAAACTAGAATGGACTTTGGCAACCAACCCTTCAATTCTTAAATCTCTTCTACAACAGAACTGCCAAGTATCAGCCTAGAAAGTTAAGAAGCTACTGAGGTATATGCTACAGGCAACAAGAGCAATTAACAATTAACAGGCAAGTAAGACAAAGGAAAACTTGTAGAATTTTCTGAAACTTTCAGGTCTCTTATCATAGATATGGACTTGTAGCTATTGCTTAGCAAAGAATTAAGCCTTCTATAACCTTAGATATAGCATCAGGAATAGCAGTGAGCACTTTAAGAGCTTGCCCTAGCTTTCAATTCCAGCTCCACCTCTTGCCTTAGTTGAGGGACCTAACCTCTCTAAGTTCTAGTTTCTAAATCTATTATATAAGGCTATTAAAAGTCCAATGTCATGCTGTTTTTATAAGGATTAACTATAATATACTAATAATCTTTGTAAAGCATTTAACCCTATGCCTGTCAAATAGAAGTATTCATTTAATGTTAGTCATTATGTTCAACTGGAGAAATATCTCTCATTAAAGACTTCATTGAAGAAAATATTCCTTTAATACAAACTAGATCCTTCATGTCATAACTGAAGGAAAATTTTACTCTGTCAAATAGTTTTACCTTCAGACAACTGAAACCACAGATAAAGAAATCTGAAAGTAATATCCCTTCTTCCTATTGAACTCAATAGAGTGTTCCATGCTCCTCTCTCCTCAGGATTCCCACAGTACCTGGGTAGAAGTGACAGTTCTATGAAAGAATAAACAAGACAATCATCTACATATCTGAGAAGGATATCCACACAGGAGGGCAAAAAGGCAGCCTGCGTGGCTTGGGAAACATAAAACCAGCAGCCCTGGTATATTTGTTTATAGGCTGTTTTCATTTGGAAATATTGGCTCAGTGAAATGTTCTTGCTTTTAGCCTACTTTTCCTCCCATTCCAGATCTGTTACCAGCATGAATCTACACAGTCCCATAAAATCTCAAATGGAAAGAATCTTAAGAGATTTTCTAGTTCAGCTTCTTCATATTACAGATGATGAAACATGCATAAAGAGATTAAATGAGTTTCCCATTTCATTTATTACAGATGAAGGAAGTCGAAGCACATGAAGACACATTTTAGTCAAAGTACAAAAGGACTAAATGCTTGTCTATTTATTAGTATCCAGAATTACCGACTCACAGTTAGTGCTCTAACTATAGAATAAAACCCCACCTCTCACCACCAAGAGCCATGACAAACAGACAATGCCAAACGGTTATGGTCACTGTCTACCCTCAACCACCACAGGATGCCAGGTAATAGCAGCATGCTAATTAATCCTGTCCATCTGGCTAATGCAGTCTTCATAATTTTTAATCCAAGCTTTTGGGTGCAAAGACCTATTAACATGCTAATACACCTCCTCACTATTCTAAATGCTTTTCAATTAGTAATTATCTATAGACTGAGCCAATGAGAGGCAATTTTTCCAAGTCATTAGCACTGTGGAAATCATAGTCAGGCTGGTAGCTGATTAACATTCTTTGGTTTTGGCAGTTAGTATTCCTCATTCCAGCAAATTACTCGAGTGGGTTCAGTTGGTGGCTTGGGACCATGGAAACAAGTCTATTCAGTGGCCAATGACTATTTAGAGAAAATATAATTATGACATGGATATGAGAATTTGATTCACTTGGCATACTATTATATCAAAACACTTGTTTCAGCTCTTAAAAACATACTGGAGAAAATTGTAGAAATTTGAATATAAAAGTTTATAATTGCTATTACTGAATTACTGTTGATCACCTTCAGTATGACAAAGGCATTGTGGCATGTAAGATGGATGCGGAAACATTTTGGGGTGAAGTGTCATGATATCTTCAACTTGTTTCTAAATGGTTCAGCAACAAATGATAGATGATAGACAGATGCATAACAATTTTAGCAAAATATTAAAAATACTTTTTGCTTCAGGTAGATCTATTACTTTGCCATCATGTAAGAAGGTTAATACTGTGAATATTCATTTCCAGAAAACTATATACCTGAGATACCATATGAATAACCAGGATTTGAATTCTGTCTCTCCTTTCATTTGCCAATCTTTTTCTCTCTTTCTCCCTAAATATTAAGAATTGGGGTTGAAAATGAAAAGGTTTAAAAATTTCTGGTTCTAAATTTCTAAAATTCTAAAAAAATATTTTAATGCCTTCTAAGTCTTGAGAAAAATATCTGTTGGACTCTAGTGATATTTAAAAGTGATTCTGAGGACCATGTTCCCACAACCAAGGTGCATCTACTCTGGTCACATAGTCCCAGTCTTCAGCTGCCTCAAAATATACCCACTGATGTAGATATAAATGCTTTTTGAGACATCCATGAGTAGCCAGCTTTGTCACTCACATTGCCTGATGTGCTTTTCCTTCAGAATCACCCTCATCTGAGAGAGTAGAGCTGCGTATATACACTACCACATGTAAAATAATAGCTCGTGGGAAGCAACTGTATCACATAGGGAATTCAGCTTGGCGCTCTGTGATGACCTAGAAGGCTGGGACAGAGGGGACGTAGGGAGGCTCAGGAAGGAGGGGATATATGTGTACCTAGAGCTAATTCACACCGTTGTACAGCAGAAACCAATAAAAAATAAATTAAAAAAAAAATCACCCTCACCTTTACTTGATGTTAGTAATTCAAGGTCAACCAACAACATGCTAAAAAATGTGACTTCATATAGCTATAAACATCGCTAACTTTATAGTCTCTTTTAAAATTTATCTTCATATCAACATAATTATCTGGTTTGAATACAGTGGTCAAACTAACAGCAGTGAAATCTATCTGCCATAAAAATCAAAACCGTTGACATTAGATAAGTATGCAAATAAATCAGGCCCCCTATCTCCAAAAGACCCATAATAAGGTACTAAGAAATTTGTCATATTTGTCTAAATTTTTCTGGTGATATTAAAGATGTCATCTTAAAGTGAAGCAACTCTAGAATAACGATTAGAGTAGTAAACATTCATTGATACATCAGAATACCACAGCTGACACTTCCATATGCAGTTTAAATCCTTCAATCATCTGGCTTTTATAAGATAACCATGAAGCCATGTCAGTGCAATACAATGTTGCTGATTTGAAAACAACCCATTTCCACTTAATAGCAAATTAAGTACTCTTTTCAGAGGACTAAATGTCAACAGATAAAATGCAAAATTTTTTATTATATATTCATCCACATATTTGATAATAATGACTTTATTAGTTCTGAAAGAAAAGGTATTAAAGGTATGTAATAAAAGAATGAGAAATACATCATTTTACATTAAAATATTAGATTTAACAATAAGACAAAGTGCTCTGCAATTGCCTCCATTAAGTCAGAAATTTTATGTTTCATCAAAGATGAACTCCCAACCCTTCATTATAGCAAGTTGTCAGTATACACAATGCTGAAAGCAGTTACACATGTATATACGCACACACGCACCAGCCATTTGAAGCTGATTCACATGCTCCTTTCATTTCAAATAGAAACAATGCCCTTAAGCCCCAAAAATAGACTCTGGTTGATGGGAAAGCCAAAATATGGAATTCCGAAAATATATGTCAATATGTTCATTTAAAAAATATTTAAAACAAAAATCTCAGGCTGTGACGACCCTAACCCAAACCAGCCTGACCTAATAAAATAATAACTGAATCAAATGATAAAAATGTGATAAATGTTTTTTCTTTGACAGACATGCAAATTTGCATTTCTGAGAGAATTCTGACTATACAGAACTTTATATTTAAGGATTCTCTCCAGTTCAGTTCAGTCACTCGGTCATGTTCAACCCTTTGAGACTCCATGGACTCCAGCAGGCCAGGCTTCCCTGTCCATCACCAACTCCCAGAGCTTACTCAAATTCATGTCCATCGAGTCAGTGATGCTATCCAACCATCTCATCCTCTGTTGTGCCCTTCTCCTCCCGCCTTCAATCTTTCCCAGCATCAGGATCTTTTCAAATGAGTCAGTTCTTCCTATCAGGTGGCCAAAGTACTGGAGCTTCAGCTTCAGTCTCAGTCCTTCCAATGAACATTCAGGATTGATTTCCTTTAGGACTGACTGGTTTGATTTCCTTGCAATTCCAAGGGACTTTCAAGTCTTCTTCAACGCCACGGTTCAAAAGCATCAATTCTTTGGTGCTCAGGTTTCTTTATAGTCCAACTCTCACATCCATACATGACTACTGAAATAACTAAAGCTAGACTAGACGCACCTTTGTTGGCAAAGTAATGTCTCTGCTTTTTAATATGCTGTCTAGGTTGGTCATAGCTTTTCTTCCAAGCAGTAAGTGTCTTTTAATTTCTAAGGGATTCTCTTAGCAGGTCAGAAAGGAGTCAGACATGACTGAGCAACTAATGCTTTAGCATGGGAAATGAACTTGAAAAGAACAAGGATAACCAGGATGGAGCAAGAAGTATGTGAAAAAAAAACAAACAAACAAACTAGAAACAGCAAAGTACAAAACTGGTGAAGTCAAAAGAATTTTGACTTAGTGACTTCTGACATTTAATTCTCCCCCACCTTTTTCTCCCCCACAAATGATATTCTGACAAACCAAAAGATTACAAAGATCCAAGATTCGCTTGCTAGAATAGGGTTTTTATCTCCTGAATTTTCGAAATGATTTCTTTTGCTTCTCCTTGCAAAAGTCTTCTTTAAAAAAAGAGCAACCTTATAGTTTAAGATGAAATCCCTCAGTATTAAATGCTAATTTATTAGATGGTTATAAAATTGCAATACCATCAACTCTAACAATAATGAATCCCCATGGTCTCTGATTTCACGAGGAACCTGACATATCATTGGAAAAAATGAAGAAGCATAATCAAATGTCATTGTTAATGATATTCAATTATTCCACTTGTGACCTGAGCTATTATAGCTATCTCCTTATAATTGCAACTCATCCATTGGGAAAGCCAACTTCAAACATTATCATAGCTTAAAGGTCACTTGGAAAGTATGCAATTATAACAAAGTTTTGTGATAGTTATGGAAATGAATTAGTTTTTTTATACCTAGTCCCAGATGATATTTGTTCCTTAAAGAATAAATCATAGAATATGAGTTAAGTATATTGTATTTACAGTGCTTTTCCTATCCCTCACACATTTTCAAAAAGAAAATTAAGAACAAATTTTCCTTATATAATTCTCTTTCCCGTCAACCATCTTTCTTTCCAAAACAGCTGCTGCCATCAGTGATTCTCTTTATCATGAGCTGTGTTTAGCCACTTAGTCATGTCTGACTCTTTGCAACCCCATGGACTATATAGCCTGCCAGGCTCCTCTGTCCATAGGGATTCTCCAGGCAAGAATACTGGAGTGGGTTGCCATACCCTCCTCCAGGGCATCCTCCCAACCCGGGGATTGAACCCAAGTCTCCCACATTGCAGGTGGATTCTTTACTGTCTGAGCCACCATGGACCTGCTATAATTTGCAGGAGTGACAGCAGCTTCCTTCCTCACTTCTTTCCCTGCCTTTCGCCTCTCTCTGTCCTCAGACTTAGTACTGCAATGCTCCCAGGCATCCTGTTTGCACCCAACAGTAAAAGGGAAAAGAGCAGTGACTCAGAAAGCAGTATCCCATTCTTTACTAGCCTAAACAAACAAACAAACAAACAAAATTTTCCTGGCCTTTCCTTAACATGCTGGATTCAAGATGGAAATATAAGAATAAATAAAACTTGAAAATAAACTCCACTGTCACATTTAGAGCTCCACAATAACTACCATTTCTTACGAACTTTCTATGTGTCAAGCACTGTGTTAGGTGCCTTACACACACTTAATTTATCTTTCTCTCTATATATTTTATTTTCTTCACTGAAAGTTAGCTTACATTGAGGAATTGGTAAGAAAGACAAATATTAGGCTACCTATATACAAACTACTTCTCCTGCAACAACTGCATGACTCCAGGTGACTGGTACTTACACAGTGATAAGAATTCAGAAGTAGGGAAGGGGTGGAAATATAAGGATCAGAGAGTACCTGGGAGTCCCTGAATCTCCCCTGGGTCTCAAATTATTCCTATTCTGAGTCCCAGAATAGAAAGAAGAATAACTCTTGCCTCAGTGATGAGGCTAAAATTAGACTAAACCAAACTGCCCAGCAGGCTTTCCAAGTGGCCCCGGGAAGTGGTATCAAACTGCCTGCCAATGCAGGAGACGCAGGAGATGAGTTTCATCCCTGGGTCGGTAAGATCCTCAGAAGGAGAGCATGGCAGTCGAGCCCAGTATTTCTGCCTAGAGAATCCCATGGACAGAAGAGCCTGGTGGGCTACAGTCCGTGGGGTTGCACAGAGTCAGACACAACTGAAGCAACGTAGCACACATGCATGCAAACTGTCCATCCATGAAGGAAGAAGAGGTGAGGACAGAGTAGCTGTGAGTTATGTAGCCCAAATACAGATGAGAAGAAGACGCGAACTCAAGACCGTGGAGAAGTGAGAGCAGGCTGGAGCACTCAGACTTGCCAAGGCCTGCTGCAGCTTTTTTCTCTACTTTCTTTCAACCAATCTGACTGTTTTCCTCAATGAGTGAACTGAACTGAGCAATTCTTTGACTGCACAGACAACGAGAAAATATCATTCTTTCAGAATGATGAAATGTTGACACATCAGTTTCCAGGAAAAAAAAAAAAAAAGCACCGACTCTTATTTTAATCCTTTCTTTGAGAAAAAGTAATATATAACAATAATAAACCTTAAAAATATAAAACTGATGAAAAAAGTAAACATGTATTCCTTTTTGTACATTCAAAACAATTCTATATGCTCTTTATAAATGGATATATGTCCTTATAAAAGTATTAAAATAGGCTGGAGTTACATTTTTTTCCCTCCAACATAACTTTCTTATAGACAATGTTTGTGTAACAAAATAACTGTTCAAGTTTAGCCAAGATGCTGGGACTGGGGCTGAGGAGTGAAAGTGAAGGGGAGAGGGGACAGGGGAGAGCAGGGAGGAGGGGAAGGAGTAATTCACCAGTAAAGTTGGTCATCAGATATTATTTAGAAAAAGAATCCATTGATAAAAAAACTTTTCCTCTTATATTTTCTTATTATTTATGTTCCTTTATGTTTTCTTATCACATTTTTATCCTTTTCTTTTTCCAGCTTTATATTCTTGCTTAATCCCCATCTATGAATAAACATAGTATTAGGTTCATCACAAGATTAGGGAAAAATAAGCCCAGCTTGTACGAAAAAGTGATAGCATTTAATTTTTAACCTCTTTCTCACAGTTCAGCAAAATCGGACAAACCAACACTGTCCTATTTCACATGATTTTAATTTTAAAATGAAAAGAAGCAGGTAACTGGGACAAAAATCAGCTTTGACATTTTTTACCCATTACCTACTGAAGTAGGAAATGGTCACCCACTCCAGTATTCTTCCCTGAAAAATCCCATGGACAGAGGAGCCTGGCAGGCTACAGTCCATGGGGTCACAAAGAGTTGGACACGTGTGAGTGACTAAGCATGCACAAACCTATTCAGTTCAGTCGCTCAGTCGTGTCCGACTCTTTGTGACCCCATGAACCACAGCACGCCAGGCCTTCCTGTCCATCACCAACTCCTGGAGTCCACCCAAACCCATGTCCATTGAGTCGGTGATGCCATCCAACCATCTCATCCTCTGTCGTCCCCTTCTCCTCCTGCCCTCAATCTTTCCCAGCATCAGGGTCTTTTCAAATGAGTCAGTTCTTTGCATCAGGTGGCCAAAGTATTGGAATTTCAGCATCAGCATCAGTCCTTCCAATGAATATTCCAGGGTTGATTTCCTTTAGGATTGACAGGTTTGATCTCCATTCAGTGCAAGGGACTCTAAGGAGTCTTCTGCAACACTACAGATCAAAAGCATCAATTCTTTGGTGCTCAGCTTTCTTTACAGTCCAACTCTCAAATCCATACATGACTACTGGAAAAACCATAGCTTTGACTAGATGGACCTTTGTTGGCAAAGTAATGTCTCTGCTTTTTGATATGCTGTCTAGGTTGGTCATAACTTTTCCTCCAAGGAGCAATTTCATGGCTGTAGTCACCATCTGCAGTGATTTTGAAGCCCGCAAAAATCAAGTCTGTCACTGTTTCCACTGTTTCTTCATCTATTTGCCATGAAGTGATGGGACTGGATGCCATGATCTTAGTTTTCTGAATACTGAGTTTTAAGCCAACTTTTTCACTCTCTTCTTCTCTTTCATCAAGAGGCTCTTTAGTTCTTCTTCGCTTTCTGCCATAACGGTGGTGTCATCTGCATATCTGAGGTTACTGATATTTCTCCCAGCAGTCTTGATTCCAGCTTGTGCTTCATGCAGCCCAGCATTTTGCATGATGTACTCTGCATATAAGTTAAATAAGCAGGGTGACAACATACAGCCATAACATACGCCTTTCTCTATTTGTAACCAGTCTGTTGTTCCATGTCCAGTTCTAACTGTTGCTTCTTGACCTGCATACAGATTTCTCAGGAGGCAGGTAAGGTGGTCTGGTATTCCCATCTGCTGAAGAATTTTCTACAGTTTGTTGTGATCCACACAGCCAAAACCTTTGGCGTAGTCAATAAAGCAGAAATAGATGTTTTTTTGGAACTCTCTTGCTTTTTCAATGATCCAACGGATGTTGGCAATTTGATTTCTGGTTCCTCTGCCTTTTCTAAATCCAGCTTGAAGAACATCTGGAAGTTCTTGGTTCACGTGCTGTTGAAGACTAGCTTGGAGGATTTTCAGCATGACCTTTCCAGCATGTGAAATGAGTAAAATTGTGTGGTAGTCTGAACATTCTTTGGCATCACCCTTCTTTGGGATTGGAATGGAAACTGACCATTTTCAGTCCTGCAGCCACTCTGAGTTTTCCAAATTTGCTGGCATATAGCGTACAGCACTTTCATAGCATCATCTTTCAGGATTTGAAATAGCTCAACTGGAATTCCATCACCTCTACTAGCTTTGTTCGTGGTGATGCTTTCTAAGACCCACTTGACTTCACATTCCAGGATGTCTGGCTCCAGGTGAGTGATCATACCATCGTGGTTATCTGGGTCATGAAGATCTTTTTTGCATAGTTATTCTGTGTATTGTTGCCACCTCTTCTTAGTATCTCCTGCTTCTGTTAGGTCCATACCATTTCTGAACAGGCCAAGGCTCTGTCTAACACACAAAGAAAGAATCTTTCCGGACTATTTCAAAAGAGATGTTTTTGGTCTTAATGTGGTGGGATAGGGTGAATTTCCAAATTCACTGGACAAGTTAAAACATTCAGATTAGACTGTATATGTGGACATAATCTGATCCAAGACCAATTCTGTGATGGAGCAGAAGTTTCTACGTTTGTTAAATCATTCTGCCATGTCCTCATCCTTCTCAGAGCCTCTCTCTGTGTCACCACGATTCATCCACAAAAGTACAATGACTACATAAGTGAGGGCAGCCCCTAATGTGAACTATTTCAGAGAACTGTGCCTTGAGGAAAGAACTGTTTGCATTATACACGGTCTTATACTCAGCTCTCTCCCTCCATCACAAAGGGAAGATGGATATTCTTTGGTCAGATGAACAGTTTATGAGGTTTTGTACTCTGCAAAAAGACATCTTCAAGGCCTTATGTACGTACAATGTAAAACCTTGAGATATTTTATGTTGTAACATATATATTTAATGTGATAATAAAAAAGCTTATTTGTTTCAAAGTCTCTTTTACCCTTGCCTATACAACCGAACAGCTTGATGCTATTGGCTAAATTTTCAAAACTTTCATTATTCATGGCTGCAATGGGAACAAGCTCAACTTCCATAGGCATATAAATCAGATTCTGGCAACAAATAACACATTCAGGATGAGTAATACAACATCCATATGGAAGCATAGTGTCAGAGATTGAATGAGGTGTTTTTAAATCCCAGCAGGTTTATGTAGTTACAATTGTTTCTAGAATGAAATATTATTCTTATTTTTAATTCCAAAAATGGCTGAACAAGTCAAAAATTATTTAGCACACTTGACACAACTACATAAAAGAGCATGAGACCCTTTTGATAAAAGACAGAAATAGTCTTTAATGCTAGTAAAGTGAATTAATAGAAAGTTTAAAAATCATATCTCCAAATGAAAATTCACTTGAATGACACCAAATAGCATTTTACTATACAATCCATAGGGGCTACTTAAAGACTTGCAAGTTCATTGTCATGATATCTGTTACTGACAGCAGAGTTATTAGGCAGCAGAAACTACTGCAGTAAATAATACTTTAAGGTCAGTGGGAGGAAGTTCTAGAGAAAGGAAAGCCACTGATGAATTTTACTGGATCCTAAAGATTGAAATATAAATAGTGGGTTGAATATCATGTGCACATTACTAGACAACCAAAGAGGAACAATGAAGTGTCCTTACACATCAATCTTGCTTATATTTATCCTAAAAGAACTTCAAAATGATGTCTAAAAATAAGTATTTCTAGGTTATAATCTTAGGTGGATCACCAAAGACATACTAAACTATTGGAGAAGAGTCTCAAGTACTGTTTATACTATTCGGAAAAAATTGCTCCAGATATCACTGAGAAACTGGCTCACTCAAAATATTTACCCCCCTTGATCCCTAGTTGTGTCCATATCCAAAAAGATGAGGATTTGAATCAAGCTTGGTAATTACTAATCTAATTCATATAGCAATCAATATTTATGACCCAAACCCTTAGGCTAATTTTTACTCTATTAATCACATAAGGATAACAAATATAGTTCCCATTTTACTAAGGGAAACAACTTCATTTTGATGTGTGTTCTTGACCTAGTCCTTTTATATGAGTAATACAAATAGCTCAGCTTTTTACTGATGTTCTGTGAACACTTTCTAAAAGCAGTGTAATTTATATCTAATTGCATATGACAATAGCATCTGCTGGTGTTGTTCCAAGTTTGATGTACTAAATGAAGTTCATTTTTGACATTTGGTAGACAAGCATTAATTTCATCAGAGTATAAGAACTTTCAAACTGAAGTAAACTTTATACTAACTACCCATTTGTGATCAATTTTAGGTAGTCAATGTCTTTTGTGGTCTAACACCATTGCATATTGCAGGATAATGGATACAGCTATTTTGCTTTGAAAAATATCCTCTACTCTAAGTTGAGCATCACTTTTTCCACTTACTAAGGATCTCTAACTGTATTTTTTATTTATATTTTTTCTGCAGTAGTCAAAAAGCACTATAGGAAATAATTTCAGTCATTGTTTCTTGTACCTTCTTTTTAAATGCCATTGTTTAAGAAAGACCCTAATAAGTAATTTCAGAAAATAAATGAAAAGAAATATTTAATTATGTTGTTCATTAGAGAAGAAGAGAAAGGACGTTATCAATTTTCTCACCTTGTAGGGTAACTTGTATTGAGGAGACACAGGGCTCCTCCATCCTCTAAAGGTATTTTCTCATTGTCATTAGTGAATAAGCACTGTGGCCAAACCAAGAAAAATCACACTATTTGCCCTGAAGATCCCTGTATACGGTGGTATTATTTTAGGTGCCCTGTACATGTCTCCTGAGAAAGTGACAATCATCCTAAAAGACAAGACAAGGATAATGAAAAATACTGTATTTTTCACTCTCTATTTATGAACCTCTTCATTTTTAGAGATTTTGATCTATCACACCCAGATGTGCACAACACATATTTGTTCAAGGTGGTTGTAACACGAAGACTGTGACATGAAGTTCCTCGGCTGTTGCAGCTGGTTTTTTAAATGCATATTTCAACACTTAAGACTTCAGAAAGCATTCCATTCTGCTAGATATTTGTTCACCTTTTCCACAAGCAAATATTAAGTAATATTTCAGAAGGGAGAGAGCGATCAGAATTTGGTACGGAAAAGAATATACAAACACATTATCACAATGAGATAAAAGTCTACATGTTAACTCTATCAGAATCCAAAAAAAAAAGTGTCTAAATTTCAAGGAAACAGTTGCATTTAAGCTGTGTCTCTAAAGATAAGTAAGGGGACCTATAGCTCAAGTGGTAAAGAATCTGCCTGCAATGCAGGAGACCTGGGTTCAATCCCTGGGTCAGGAAGATTCCCCTGGAGAAGGAAATGGCAATCCACTCCAGTACTCTTGCCTGGAGAATTCCATGGAGAGAGGATCCTGGCTGACTATAGTCCATGGGATCGCAAAGAGTCAGACACGACTAAGCAACTAACACACAAAGATAAGTAAAGGGTCCCTGGACAGAAAAGACAATGGCAAAGAATAGGACAAAGAGGGGAAGACAAAGAACATGTTAGGTGGAGGAAAAATAATTTTAGATGTATAGACAGAGGAAGAACATAAGGCAGCAGCTCTCTGAAAGAAGTCTGGTGTTATTGGATCAGAAAGAACATGTATGGGAATGGCAGATCTTCTTTGGAAAGAAGAGTGCAGATCGGATATCCCTATCTGGTTCATTTTCCTGAAATGTAATGGAAACCACTGACAAGAAACAAGTAAAACCAGGAAAGGTAGAAATGGTGCTAACATTCATTCAGAAGTGAAGGCTCCAGAGCTATTCATTAAACTGTAAAAGTGATGCTGAAGCTCTAGAATGGGACACCCTCTGCCAGGTGAGGGAGTAGAACTCTGCTTCATGGCATTTAACACTCTTTCAGGACAAAGAGCAGCGCCTGAATATTCTGAGAATGCTGAGTTCTCTCCCTTGCCATTTCCTTTCATGACAGGAAAGTGGAGATAATGAAGTATCACCCCATTTGAGAGAAAGAAAAACTAAAGAACTGCTTTCAAGGTATTCTAGGAAGAGGATCAAGCTACCTGTATCATATCGGATTAAAAAAGACTGTCTAGTCAGTACCACCCAAGCTTGAGTAAGGTAAAATGAAATGGCATGGATATTACACAAACATATTACAGCAAAGAACATGTATGCAAAAGCCAAGAAAAGAAACCAAGCTATAAGAAAAACATAATTTAAACAACAGAGTAAAACAATACAATTAATTGCTTCGTGTCATAAAAACAATTTAAGAAAATCAATTTTTAACAAAGAGTCCAAAGACTAGTTGATAAAAGAGTGAAATGGATAATTTAATTTGAAACAAGGAACAGAATAAACACAGCTAAAAGTCATATTAGTTAACACAGAAAAGGGATAAGATCATCACAGTGCCTTCAAAACTAAAAGTCAGAGTAAAACTATTACGCAAAAGCTAATAGAAATAGAATACAAAAGTTATCCAACACAAGGGTAGTGTGTTGAAATATGGGGTTGGCCAAAAAGTTCGTTCAAGTTTTTCCATAACATCTTACAGAAAAACCCAAATGAATTCTTTGATCAACCCAACAGAATTCAGTGAATGATACAGAAGATTCATCCAAAGGTAAAAGAAAATTTTTGAAAAATGGAGAAACAACTGAGCATGTAGATCAAAAACAGAACACTGTGTTCTAGGAAATTTTGAAACAAAACACTCAATTCTAAATGACCCAATAAAAAAATGGGCCAAAGAACTAAACAGACATTTCTCCAAAGAAGACATACAGATGGCTAACAAACACATGAAAAGATGCTCAACATCACTCATTATTAGAGAAATGCAAATCAAAACCACAATGAGATACCATTACACGCCAGTCAGGATGGCTGCTATCCAAAAGTCTACAAGCAATAAATGCTGGAGAGGGTGTGGAGAAAAGGGAACCCTCTTACACTGTTGGTGGGAATGCAAACTAGTACAGCCGCTATGGAAAACAGTGTGGAGATTCCTTAAAAAACTGGAAATAGAACTGCCATATGACCCAGCAATCCCACTCCTGGGCATACACACCGAGGAAACTAGATCTGAAAAAGACACGTGCACCCCAATGTTCATTGCAGCACTGTTTATAATAGCCAGGACATGGAAGCAACCTAGATGCCCATCAGCAGAGGAATGGGTAAGGAAACTGTGGTACATACACACCATGGAATATTACTCAGCCGTTAAAAAGAATTCATTTGAACCAGTTCTAATGAGATGGATGAAACTGGAGCCCATTATACAGAGTGAAGTAAGCCAGAAAGATTAAGAACATTACAGCATACTGACACATATATATGGAACTTAGAAAGATGGTAACGATAACCCTATATGCCAAACAGAAAAAGAGACACAGAAGTACAGAACAGACTTTTGAACTCTGTGGGAGAAGGTGAGGGTGGGATGTTTTGAAAGAACAGCATGTATATTATCTATGGTGAAACAGATCACCAGCCCAGGTGGGATGCATGAGACAAGTGCTCGGGCCTGGTGCACTGGGAAGACCCAGAGGAATCGGGTGGAGAGGGAGGTGGGAGGGGGGATCGGGATGGGGAAAAAACAAAACAAAACAACAACAAAAAAAACCACTCAATTCTAAAACAAACCCAGTTTTTTTTTAACTTAAAAAAAAACTTCAAGAATCAGGCAAACAAAAACCAAGTAAGGGGAGAGGGTATGGACTATCTTCGCAAGGTAAAAGATGGCAGGTTGTGTCTGTAACATCAGATGCCAGAAGATACGGAGGCACTGTGTTTAAGTTCAGTAAGAAAGTGTATCCCAAAAACATAACTCAAATAATACAGTAGCAATGGGCATTTCTTAGAAAGTTTGCCTAACGGTGAAATTCAACAAATTGGCGATGGATAGATATAAAGATCTTCAGAATAAAGTGTTTGTAATAAAGAAACTTGTAGTGAGATTGAATCAATTTAAATATAAAACCAATGATAAGCAACCATGGGAGTTGTAATTATTATATCCATTCAATGCAAAAACAACAATATAATAAAACTCAGGAGGGAGGCAAAATAGTGTACAAATTATAAGAGTGCTAATTTTTTCATCTTTCAAAGCAGGAAATCAAAAGTTTTTTTAATGGCTTCAACCACTCAGTGCTTTGAAAATTTCCTTTCTCCATATTTAAAGAGATTACTTAAGAAATAAAGTATCTATGTTAGAGAAATATTTATTTGAATTTCAACAATTAATTTTACTCATTTATTTTCATACTTTTAAATTCAAGCAAAAAAAAAATTCAAGCAAAATTAACAATACCAATCATTTGGAAAATACCATCAATAATATGACTTTATTTTTATTAAGGTTTTTCTGTCTTCTATCCACATGGAAGATATTTAGAATAAGAGTTACTTAATGAGAATTTCTAGATGTGATGGGAGGGAAAGTGCTATACTTTCCAGCATTGATTTGATAACTCATGGTTATCATTTTTACAAAAATAAAAACCAATATGCCAAGATGCTAGCAGTGGCTAATTCTGGATCCCGGGGTTATGGATTTATTCGTTCATCTATTTAAAAATCTTTATTGAGCATCATTATGTATAATGTACTGTCCAAGGTGCTGAAAATACAACAGCAAGAAAACAAATTCCCTTTCTTCAAGGAGCTTTAACGAAGGCAAAACAGGCAAAGACCACATTGAAAGTAAACATGTACTATGTTAGGAAGTGATAAGATGAGCTATGAAGAAAAAAGTCTGTCTAAGAGCATGATGACCATAAGCCCCGTTTGCTAGGGCCAGTCCCAGTTTATGACTCTTGTTTCAACTTCCTAACTGACTGGGGTTCCTTTTCAATCTCAAAAGTATCCTGTTTTGGATGACAAATCCGATGTTTACTCCAGGTGAGGGTGAGATGAAATGCTCTAAAATCAAAGAGTGACTAGAAACGTCCTCATGATAAGGTAATATTTGAGCAGAGACTTGAAGAAGGGAAGGAGCAAGTCATGGTGCTATCTAGGAAAGGAGTACTCCAGGCAAAAGGAGCAGCAAGGACAAAGACTTTAAGTGAGGATATGTTTGACATCTTCCAAGACCACAGAGAAAACCCAGGGGAAGGGAGGTAGCAGGTGACGTCAGAGGGGTTGGGCAAAGAGTCGAGAGACAGTGGAGCAGTAATAAAAAGCCTTTTAGGGCTCTCTTGCAAGCAGATTGGTTTTTACCTGAATGAGACAAGATGCTGAGAGGATCTTGAGCAAGGAACGATTTGACCTGACTCATATTTTTAAACAGTCTGGCTGCTGGACCATAGGGAGGCAAGGATAAAAACAGAATAAGGCGGCTACTGGGATACTCCCAGAGAAGACTGAAGGCGGTGGTGGGGAAGGCAGTAGGAACGGCGACAAGACAGGACGGATGACTGCTGTTGCTCTTCCTGTACTTTCCTGCATCTTTTAAATTTAATAAAATTAACATTTTAAAAGAGTCACGGTAAAAGCTTCAAGAGACATCTAGTAGAAACTTCAGATGGTGATTCCAGCCATGAGATTAAAATACACTTACTCCTTGGAAGGAAAGTTACGACCAACCTAGACAGCATATTAAAAAGCAGAGACATTACTTTGCCAACAAAGGTCCATCTGGTCAAGGCTATGGTTTTTCCAGTGGTCGTGTATGGATGTGAGAGTTGGACTGTGAAGAAAGCTGAGCGCCGAAGAATTGATGCTCTTGAACTGTGGTGTTGGAGAAGACTCTTGAGAGTCCCTTGGACTGCAAAGAGATCCAACCAGTCCATCCTAAAGGAGACCAGTCCTGGGTGTTCATTGGAAGGACTGATGCTGAGGCTGAAACTCCAATACTTTGGCCACCTCATGCAAAGAGTTGACTCATTGGAAAAGACCCTAATGCTGGGAGGGATTGGAGGCAGGAGGAGAAGAAGATGACAGAAGATGAGATGGTTGGATGGCATCACCAACTCAATGCACATGAGTTTGGGTGAACTCCGCGAGTTGGTGATGGCCAGGGAGGCCTGGCGTGCTGCGATTCATGGGGTCGCAAAGAGTCGGACACGACTGAGCGACTGGACTGAACTGAACTGAACTGAACTGAACAGAAGTTAGTGACCCTTTGAAGGAGGTGAAAGAGGGACCGTCCCCTAAGATTATCAAGTTTTTGGCTTCAGCAGCAAGAATCATGCCACCATTAACCAAAACAGGGGATGCAGAAGATGAAACAGCATGTGGTTATCACAACACTGAATTCAAGGGCCCACAAAATAGAGCTAACCAGGCATTAGCCAAGCAGTAATCATACACAGGAGTTTAAGAAAGTCCTATGAGTCTGGGGAAAAGAGTTAAGGAGTCATCAACATATAAGTTATCATTGAAGTTATGTGGGCATGACTGAAAGAGCGTGTGGACACAGGGGAAAGAGAATGATGCCATGGAAGAAGAGAAGTCTGTATACTGGACAAGAACAAGATGAACTGGGAGGAGGTGCAGAAGTAAATGATGTTTTTGAAGGCCAAAGAATAAGGACCTCCTCCGGAGTGCCAGACTTCACATGTCAATTTACCTGACGGAATATAATCCAGCCCAGAGAAAGAGGTTTGCCAGCATTTAAGCCCCTATTTAAAAATGGAACTTTGTTGCTGCAAGTTCTTTTTGACTGTAAACTTGATAAAGAGATAAAATATGACTGTGCCCGTGATGCTACTTTAGTATTTATAATTTCTACAGTCTTTTGTCTTATTTTAAGTGATCCTTTATAAAAGGCTTTTTGAACACTGTAGACTATATAAACTATATTATAACGCCTGCTTCAAAATATAATCTCCATTTATAGCCTATTAACCATCTCAGTCTTCCTTAATAACATTATTCTTGCCTTAAACAGTGTTATCCTGAACTAATATGATTCAGATCTGGTTAAGACTATAGATGTTCCTCCTGCAACTGTGAATGGAGAAACAAAAGTCTATAAAATCTTACTTGGGTTTTATCTATTCCACTGCAATACAAGGACAAATTCATATATTGCTGTTTTTATTTGTCATGCTTAACTCTAAGGTTATCAAATATTTTTTCAACTGAAATTTTCCTTTATTTTGACTTTAATAGATACTTAAAACCCAGTTTTTTTCTCAGTCAATCTGTGACTGGTGGGGCATGGCAAGGAAAAAGGATACACTGGCAAAGAGCCTCCTGTCTTTCACTCATAAAACATACTTAGGATGAAAAAAGGTGATAAAATAGGAAAGTATGAGCTCTTCTCACTGATGTTATTCCATCCACACATCTGCAAAGCCTCAGCTCTCAACTATTCACCCTCGGGAAGAAATCGGCAAGGCAAATTTCTCATTTTCCTAATTTCAAGGTGACTGAAGCCCCTAGAGTCTCTATTACTGCTGTTCATGGACGTTTAGGATTTACACTCTTCGGGAAATAGACAATTCATACACTTTAACATTCAAATCAACCTTGAGTGCCCTTCTATCCTTCTTCAAGTAATAAAGACACAATGATCAATTTTGCACATTTTCTCACTGGCATCTTACATGGGCTGTGAAAGTTTAATAGGGTTCTATTTCTGAAAATTATGCTATGTTGCTTTAGCTATTCTGATACCCAAGGAATTGGAAAGGTGAATCATTCATTCTGTTGCTTAGGGAGATATTTCCAGAGAAAAAGAAACTGAGCTCCCTTCCAAACCTAAAACTTTCTTTCAAAATGTCCTTTATCGAACATATCATTGCTTACCAGGTACCCCTAAATCATCCCTTCTCTTCATAGAGGACAATTTCAAACTAGTAAATCTGCAAGTGAGCATCCTTTGTATGAAGACATTTTTCTCCTAGCAGGTTTATCTCTTTATCAAGTGATACTCTCTTCACTTGGTCACAGTGTTGATTTTCCCACCTGTTAAACTATTCCTACCACTTGACCAATGGATGGACTTTTGTGTACACCCACTTTCTTCAGCCAGAAAAAATACATATGTGTACTGCATAAAACAGCATTGCAATAAAATTAAATGCATGTACTGGCTTGGCAGTAGATCTACAGATGATCGATATTATCCAAGAACTTCTGAAAAGCTATAAATTCTCACCCCATTCCCAGATCTAATGAATCAGAATATCTTGAGGAAGGGCCCAGTTAGCAAAGGCTTAACAAGCCCTCCAGGTAATTCTGATGAAGTTAAAGTTTGAGAAGCACTGAATATTAAAAACACCTGGGGCATTTGCTTTTTTTAATGAGAATGTGCAGAGGAGGTGAATGGGGCATATCAGGCTAATTAAATAAAAATCTCTGGAACTGGGAGCTGGGCATTCAAATGTTTTAAAAGCTCCCAGAGGTGTATTCTAATGCACAGCAGATTTGAGAGCCACTGCGGTAGAGACATCCTATCTTAAATGGTGAAAATTACTCTGACTTGCATAAAACAATTTACTGGTTTTGCAATCTGCTAGTTATATTTATTTAGGTGCTTATTTTATCTTACCCAATTAGCTTGAGGTGAGAGTCCAAGTATTATTCATATTTCATCCCCTGAAGTGCTGAGCACAATCTCATGCAACTAAATTTAATGAGAACACAGTTCAATATCTACTTCACAAAGCACCATCCTGTCTGCGCCTCACATCACACCTCTGAAACAGGCAGATCATTCTCAGTTTTTTTCTTTTTTTAAATAGAGCTCACAGAAGGTAACTGACTTATTTTCTCACAGTTAATTACAGCAAAACCTAAACTACCTACCCAGAGATCTTTTCACCTCTAAATGTTTCTCCTCTTCAACTTCTAACTGGGATGCAATTTCCCTACAGAGGGTCTTCTCACTTCCTGTTAAGCGAGCCTCTTCCATCCCATCTCACCACCATCACTTCTGGTCCAGTATGTATGCTGTACAAAGGCATCCTTTAACTTCAGAGAGTTATACCTCTCTTTATCCTGCAGAGACATGAGGCATCATTGATTTCAAGATGCTCAAATGCTGAGGCCACACACAAAGACAATCTTCACCAGAAAAAGTTCCAGAAAAAGTTCTGGAAAGGAGGGAAGTAGGTAATAAAATATCTCTTAGCTCACTGGTCTTTACCATTGATAATTCCCGAAGGAAAGGAAATCATCAAGTGGATATGACAGTACACATTTTTTTCTACATGGATTTACTATTGTTTTCATTATACCCTTCAGATGGCTCAACACCTATGTCATGAAAACATGAACCCGATGAATTGTAGCACAAATAGCATGCAAATTCAACCATATGCCAACCATGTGCCATCCGCAAGAAAGGCCTATAAATAATCCTTCTTTTCTTTCCAAATGCAAACCATTATATTGTAAACAAGCCATATTTACAGATGGGTCACTGTACACACTCTCTTTAGACGCCTCTGAGTGTTATCTCCTTTTTCCTAGAGTATAAATGTTGCATAGTTGGTCTGCATTCTTCAGAGCATGGGTGGGCTATGTGAAATGCTTCAGGTTTTGACCATAAACGATATTCAGGCTGCAGCTTCTGCCCTGAGAAAGAATCAACATCTGTCTTGACTATCAGCTGTGCTAAGGAAGTCACTCTTAAGGCATATTTTACTCCCACAGGCTGAATAATCCCAAAGATTCTGCAAGTTTTATTTACTGCACTCTCATAATAAATTTAAACCTTGATCATCTGGGTAGGGAAGAAGCATAAAGAAACAGGATTATCTAGAATCGCAGTCACAGCCTCGATTTAGATGAGGAGGTCACATTACTATCCATGAGGGGGGGATCCCATGAACTTGCCAGTGGAGATGCGGCTGTGCCGCACTGTACCATGAAGACGGCTGGTGTCAGATCCCACACCGACCCCGCACCTGGAAAGCCCCCCAAACCTTCTCCTTGATGGTTGGCAAACAGGGAAAGCAGGCAAGCTGGGAAGTAAGCAGAAAAGGACCTGGCAGTAAAAATGAGGTCAAGATCTGAAACAGAAAGCACAGAACGCTATCAGGAAGGTCACTTCCACATAAGGTATACTGAGAAGTGAATATGAAAACTTTTCTTCTTCATAGTCAACATTTAGAGGTAATCAACGCAAGGTGTAGAATCAACACACTAAAATCTAATGGCAAGTCCATTAATTGTGAATTTTGGTGACTTGCTTTTCTGTGCCTCAGTATCCTCATCTGTGAAATGGGGATAATCATGGTTCACACCCCACAGGTACTATTGATAAAGGGCTTGGAAAGATGCCTGGCACAGAGCACTCAGTGAATACTTGCTATTGTTATTATTATTCTGTGATGTCACCTCTTAAACTAAAAAAAGTTTCAATATAAAAGATACAGATAGAGATTATAAGCAATTCATTTGGCTCTCTGTGGCTTTAAGCCTGTGGGCCTGGCTATGGCAATGACAGTTTCCTCTCCAGTAACTGGTAATTCTGGTCTCCTCACTTTTCATGACCATCTTCAGATATCTCCTGTTCTTTGCCTTCCTTATTCTCATACAACCTACAAGTTTATATAAGGCACAAAGACTTCCCAGTCTAAAATTTTCCAATTATATAAAAATCCTACCCTGTAGGATCATTCTAAAAAATGAACAGGTTTTGCTAATGTGGGATATAAAAATTTAACTTTCAAAACCATAGAAAGTCAAGAGCTGCTCTGTCTGGAAAGACTGCAACCAAGGATGAGCTAATTTGACTCATTTATCATCTTGTAGAGCAAACATTCAAGCCAAAATAATATTTGCAGTGAAGAGAAGAACTATCTGTAGGTTCAGGGACAACATTTAAATATTCAGGATACATATGTGGATGTATTAACGACATGCATCTTTTCAAACTCCACTGTTATTTATACCCCATTTTTTTCCTTTTCTGTAATGTTTATTTGCTCAGCAAGTGTTATAACATAAGGGTTAGTGCAAACGTGATATATGAAGCTGACAGCTAGTCACAGTCTAATCAACTCTCTTCAATATAACCAAAATCAATTATTTTTTAAAGCCAAGACTGATCATGTTTTTCAGAATTGGTGCTAACTCTCCCATTTAAAAACCTCACAGTCCTGGGCATCACTTAAGCCTTTTCCAAAATTCTTGTGTATTTACTTTAAAGTAAAGAAGGTCAGAATATTTATTAAGGCAACTTCTTGTTTTCTTTTTCAGTGCTGAATTGATAATGAATCTAACTCAGAGACACAGAGAGGAAAACTATTAATATAAAGTGAATTTCGGACTGGATTTGATTTTTTAAATTATCTCAAAGAGCTCAGTAGAAAAAAAAGAAAAAGAGCTCGGTAGTACATTGGGTTTTGATAGGGTAATTTACGTGTGAGCTATTAGACTCCTAGTAACAACCTAACACATAAGATAACCATTTTATGAAGAAAGAAAAGAGTGGTTATAAAGACCTAAGGTTACTTCTATTTATTTTCATCCTTTGAAATAACAAGTCAGAGTTCCTTTGCATAGCTAACCTGCTAGACAAACAAATGCTATTCTACAACAAGTAAATTCTATGTGTGCATATGAGAAGGTCAACATGACAATCTTCCCACCTTTGCTGAAGTGAAAGTCGTGTCCGATTCTTTGCGACCCTATGGGTTGTAGCCCACCAGGCTCCTCTGTCCATGGAATTCTCCAGGCAAGAATACTGGAGTGGGTTGCCATTTTCCTTCTCCTGGGGATTTTCCCAACCCAGGGATTGAAGTTGGGTCTCCTGCATTGCAGGCAGATTCTTTACCAACTGAGCCACCAGGAAAACCTACCACAGAACTAAGGGACTATTCCATCTCTGTTAGAGATTTGTTAGAATAAGCAGATGACAACATAACAGAAAGCTCTCAAGAAAGTGGGATCTCACATAAGACCAACTCCACAAGTTACAGTTTAAAATCTGTTTCATTACCTCTTATTGGTTCAAAAGCCTGCATGAAGTATAGCCTAGTGTTTGTGAGGGCGGTGTCATAAAGACTAGGTCATGGGTTCAATCCCTGTCCTGAGAATCTCTGCACTTTCAATATACCATGGTGATAATTATACCTGTCTAACAAAGGTGCCGGAGAAGGCAATGGCAACCCACTCCAGTACTCTCGCCTGGAAAATCCCATGGACGGAGGAGCCTGATAGGCTGCAGTCCATGGGGTCGCTAAGAGTTGGACACGACTGAGTGACTTCATTTTCACTTTTCCTTTCATGCATTGGAGAAGGAAATGGCAACCCATTCCAGTGTTCTTGCCTGGACAATCCCAGGGATGGGGCAGTCTGGTGGGCTGCCATCTATGGGGTCACACAGAGTCAGAAACGACTGAAGCGACTTAGCAGCAGCAGCAGCAACAAAGGTGCTGTAAAGATTACTTTGGCTAACTCATGTTCTACATATAATAGGGTCTCAGTAAGGAGTATATATTATCATACTTTCTGTGCTTTTTTCCCTTTAAGTGAGGCTTTTTTCAATTAAATATATTTACTGCTTAAATGAGATGAGTGTGTAAAGTATTACATTAATCCCTAGGAGAGTTGAATAAGATGAAAGTGAAGTTTATGTTAAGCAAATTGAATGAACATTGTTAGGTAGACGCTAAGATTGGTGGGAAAAATCACAGCATCTTAGGCTTACAACTGCCTCTATCCAATGAGGAAGCAGAGATGGTCAGAAAGCAATGAATGAGATTGGAAAGCAAGACTAAAGCAAACCTTTAAGTAAACATTTCAGCTGTCTATGCACACCAAGCAAAATGAAATATTAAAAAGAAAAATTCAGATAATTCATGTCAACAAAAAAAGGGTTTCTCTTTCTTCAAATATCCAGATATTTCAGGAAGAATGGCTGTATCTTCAATTATTCAGCAATTGCTTCAGTTCCACAGTCCATGTGTTGCATATATTCAATACAGCCTATTTCTGTGAGGTACCACAAAGAACAAAATGGCTACTTAGTTGTATTGTAGTCATGAAAATGCAATATAAAAAAGCAATCAAACCATTCGGTTAAAGGCAGATCAGGGGAGCACAAATCTAAGGTTATAGTGCACTTTTGAGTAATCCAGGGCTCAAAGGGTATTACAGCTTTGGGAGTGTGTGCTCAGTAGCTCAATCACGTCTGACTCTTTTCAACCCCATGGATTGTAGCCCGCAAAGCTCCTCTGCCCATGGGATTTTTCCCATGTAAGAATAGTGGAGTGGGTTTCCATTTTCTCCTCCAGGAGAACTTCTTCATCCAGAGATTGAATCTGCATCCCCTGCATTGGCAGGCAGATTCTTTACCATTGAGCCACCTGGGAAGTCTTTACGATCAACCGAAAGAACATGAGTTGTTAAGGAAATATAGGTTCACTCATTCCTTCTGCCAACTCACTATACAGAGCGCTTTATCAGGGGGAGGCAGAAGATACAGACAAAATAGGCCTTTCCCATCAAAGTTTGTTTTATTCAAAGATCCTTTAAATAGAAAACAGAATGGAGAATTGAGACTATTGTTCAACCAGCTGAGATCTAAAACTCCTGCCTTTCTCAAAAATGTCTAAGTGCTTTAACTCTGAATTATGGAGATAACACAATTATAAATACTGCACTTCACTTTTCTTGTATAGATATACATACCTTAAGGATTCATTTGGGAACATAACGTATTCTGTTTCCCATGCTTGTAAGCTAAACAACACATTGAATGGCGTTTAAGCTTTTTAAAGTCACTGGAGTGACAAAATGAATTTCATTCCAGCCAATAAAAATAAGGTTTATTTTTCTAAATTCATTAATTCAAGCCAAGTTTTTACAATTATTGAAGTTTTGTTTAAATTTCAGTTTTAAAAGCAGAATTAAATGTAGGTCAAGAGCTAAGAGAAATTCTTTTGGAAATACATTTTCTATATTCTCCTTTGATGTGTAGCTCTGGCCTGTCATTATCTTGGTTCAGACCTTAATTATTTTCTTATTTCAACAACTGTGATGGTCTTTTAATTGGCTCTAATGTCTCTAATGGCTCAGATGGTTAAGAATATGCCTGCAATTCAGGAGACCCAGGTTCAATCCCGGAGTCAGGAAGATCCCCAGGAGAAGGGAATGGCTTCCTACTCCAGTATTCTTGCCTGGAGAATTCTGTGAACAACAGGAGCCTGGCAGGCTACAGTCCATGGGGTCACAAAGAGTTGGACATGACTGAGCCACTAACACCTTCACTTTCTCATATCTCTAAATTCATACTTTTCTAATTTATTTTTCATGCTGTCACCACGTTTTTGGATGCAAACTTCAGTTTGGTCCAAACACCAAACTGAACCAAGTGTTCAGTCTGAACACTCTGAATCAAAGTATTTCAATGACACTCCACCACCACTTCTCTCATACTTACCAGATGAAGTCCCATTCCTACTGCACGTATGCAAACCCTTCAAGGCCTGGCCTCTGACCACTTCCTTGGGCTCATCTCCCACCACTTACCCATCACTACCTATGACCTGCACTTCTCCAGGTGTTAACGTGCATTTCCTTTTCCTGTGCTTTTCTTGATGTTGCTCCCTTCACATTGCCCACAGAGGGGTATTAACATTCTTTAACACTTTATTTGGCTTTTTCCCTGATGTCTACACCCCTCCAGATATGTACTGATCAATCGATCTTTGGCATCTCCATAATATGAAGCTCTGTTTGTTGAAACCCTATCCGGTCTTCAAAACCAATTTTAAATGCTGCTTTCTCTGTAAACAGAATGGCCAAATAATTTACCTTCCAAACTGGAATGCTTTTGAGAATGGAGGGAGGAGGTTGGATCCTGTTAATAGTAAGCCCCGTGCGACAGATAAAAACGGACTATCCCAGGCAAACCAGGGCTTATGCCTGGAAAATCCCATGGATGGAGGAGCCTGGTAGTCTACAATCCATGGGGTCGCAGAGTCGGACACGACTGAGCAACTAAACTTTCACCTCAAACTTTATCCAGAAAAGCCTTTAGAATTAGCAAGACCGGTATGAGCCTTTCCATCTTATACTTCTCTTATACCATTAGATTCTTTCAATATATGTGCATGTTGGTCTCCTTATTACTAAGAATTGTACTCTCTTTAAGGCAGGAATTATATTTGACTCATCTTTGTATTCTCTACTACACTTCCCACATTGCTTCACATACAAAAAGTATTTTAAAATGCTGTCCCCTTAGAAGGGTTGATAAATGTGGTACTATCTATGGCAGGGTGAAGAAGCAAAACTAGCTATCTTTTAAATGTTACTACTGTGGATTTTAGTCTAATTAGCAACACGTTCTCAAATAAACTAACTGATCTGTATCACTTATGTCTTGAAATGCCAGGAATTCACTTCACACACTAGAATCTAAGAAAAGCTTTCTTCCTTCTGCATTGGGTTTCTGCTACATCAATGTGATGAAGAAGAAATAGATATCTAAATGTTTAATTCTTTCTAAATATTAAAACATTACAAGAAACTATCTCCTGAAACTCTATTGCTCATTTCAAAATAAAATTATGCTTCTACTTGTTTGAGAAGTAGTGTTCCATTTAATGTCATTTATACATCAAACTATTGATACACTCAAGAAACAGCTAAATTCTTTGATTTCAAATAGAAAAAAGATTATAAAGATGTATCAAGCAGAAATTTCATTCACAGATGATTTCAGAGATATCACATTCAGTGCACATATTGCAATTTGGTCATTGGCAAATTTTTTTTCTAGAAATTTATAAATTTCTCAAAGAATGTGGTATAATATTCCCTAATAGCATGTTTATCCAAAAATATTGATAGCTTTTAAAATATAGTGCAATGGAAAGTGTTCATTTTCTTAATTTTGTAAAAGTGACTCTGAAGCTAGATAGGTAAGCACCTCTTGGGGAAATCCATGGAAACAAACCAACCCTGGACAAGACCATCTTCTGTAAAGATTATTTCCCATGTGGAAATTTTTCTCTGCCACAGAGTCAAGTCTACTGTCAATGGTCCAGCAATCCAGACTCAAGGAAACATTACTTCCAATAACTTGGACCTGGGTTTTGTCAGTGATCATATGCTTGTCCCAAGAAAAAACAATTTCATTTCTCAACCTGTGCCAGTCTTCAACTCTTGAATGCCTTACATCATTTTCCGAGGTTATAGTTTAATTTGTTCTGCTTAACTTAAAATCTATATAACTAGTACAACCAAGAGATGACTTTCATAGTATGATGGCTATTCCAGAGAGCTGCTTAAAATTATTATAAAAATCTGTATTTGAGTAGAACCCACCTAGTACATTTCTCCAGATGAATCCTAACAAATATGCTGATTTCCTCTCCTTCAATCTAGAAAACACAATAAACGCAATACTTACGGAACGATATACAAACCCATTGCCAGAAATCATCCTCATTCTCATGAAATGATATTTGATACTGTCCAATAACAGGCAAGTCTGTTTTTATTCATTTATATTATCTAAGTAAAGGGAATTCATCGAGGCTCATATAAAAACATACCAGAAAAGGCATTTTTTTCATAGACCAAAAAAGTCAAAACTAAGAGAAACTATGTAGAATAATAAGATGAAATCAAAATTCAAGTTAGACACAAAAAATGTATACCATATGTTCTTGTATAATTATTGAAGGTGGCCTGTAAATCTGACTCTGAGCTTTCTAGCAGTCAAAGGGGAACATGCATTCAATTAGAACATTCTTAGAGTTAATGTGACCAAAAAAACTGGCATTCTATCAGGAGAAGCTCAGATTTCTCAATCTGGGGGAAAATCTTCCCATGGGTACTCATTAAGAGGACACAGTGTGTTATACTGAACTTGTTCTTTTCTCCTCACTTCTAGTTACTTGGTTGCTTAGTTAGTTTTATTTTCTTTTTAAAGATTTTTTCGACAGTACCCATTTTTAAAGTCTTTATTGAATTTGTTACAATATGGCTTCCATTGTTTGTGCTCTGCTGTTTTTAGCCATGAGGCATGTGGATCTTAGCTGCCCTACCAGGGATCAAACCCACCCTCTTCATTGGAAGGTGAAGTTTTAACCACTGGTGATAACCACTGGATCACCAAGGAAGTCCCTTGGCATTAGTTTTAACAATGCAATAAGCAGCTCTGAATCTAACACCCATGATCACAGGTAGGACCCTGACATTAATTTATAGCAACTCTATAGTCCTGATGCAACCTAATATCCAGACTCCTTCTATCAAAGGTAACCATTATCCTAAATCATATTACTCATTCTCCAGTTCCTTTTTATATAAGTGTATTGAATTTATATGTATTCCTAATTTTCTTTTTTTTAGTTGTTTTCAACTTCATAAATGTGAGTATCACCTTATATGTAATTTTTAGGTCTTTTCTCACTTAACATTATATTGCTAAGATTCATTCATATTAAGGCAAAACTATGAAGAAAACAAAAAGATAAGTGGTCTGAACCAGGAGTTCAAGGGGGAGAGATGAATATGGAGAGAGAAGATTTTTAGGATAGTAAAAACTCTCTGCATGACATTTTATTAACGGATATGCATGTGTGAAGGCAGGAGTATACGTGAAACCTCTTGTACCTTCCTCTCAAATTTGTTGTGAATCTTAAACTGCTCTAAAATACAGTCTTTAATAGTTTTTGAAGCAACCAAAAAAGATTCAGGCATATTACTGTATGTTACCATACTTGTCTTGATTGCTTTATAACCTGCCACTGTGAGACTAAAATACACTGCATTCATTTATTTTCTCATTAGTAGGTGTTTGGGTTACTTGGGGTAACCCCACTGTTAAAACCCATAATGTCAGCTCCCACCTCATCTTTCTAAATTAAACATACACTAAATAATCAATGAACTCAAGGCAAAGGTAAAGTTTAGCTTAAGTGGAATAAATCTATGTTAATAATGTTCTTCACATGGTGGAGGAAGAGTTGCAGAGTCAAAGGGAAGAATTAGAAAATAAGATAATTTCCCTTGTTCTTCTGAGTTTCCATAATGTGACCTTAATTTTTTATTAGAAGCATTATATGCCTGCAAATAGTACAAATGGACAAAATGCAGACTCAATCAAGAATGGCTCCTGTACATTATCCACAATATCTCATCTCTTAACTTTCATAGCCAATGCAGACTCTCTAGGCTTTTTTGACAATCACTAGTGGATTCTACTCTAAAAGTTTAAAGTTTAAATTTAAAATGTCAAAAAATATAAATATTATCCCTTTGTAGGTGGCTAGTGATATTCCTAAATGTGAGAGGCATTTCCCAACGTGTACAGCAAATATCATACACAGTGACAAAGAAAATAAGCATATGGCTATGCATCTAGGGTGTACACAAAATTGTGATATCCCCAGAGAAATTAGGTGGTAGCCTGAATAAGAAGACATAAATCTAAGAGAAATCTAAGTCTCTGATACACATTTCTATTCCTTTTATATTTCACCCAAAAGTTGTTTTGTGAAAAGCTCTGGGGGGGAAAAAGTATAATGATGAATTGAAGAGATTAGAAATTATGCAGAAGTATAATTCATGACCTAAAATACATGTTTGCTTACACTATCAAGAAAATTCAAGTAAAGCAGTGAGATTTTTCCTTCTGGTTTAAATGATCTGCAGAAGTGCTTCTATAAATCAGTGTAGGCAGACTCAGCCTTAATATGCATGATGCAGTAAGATGATGTATCTCTCTAATTGGCAACCTAGGAAAAGGTACCTAGTATACCACCAGCATTCTAAACCACCCTGATTTCACTCCATTGTCCTTGATTGCCCTCATACCACCTACAGCATTTCCAAGTCCCTGCTTCTATTAAAAGAAAATTCTTCCACATACAACTTACTGATCTTGTAAGTTTTTATTGAACAATTCATGAATCAGGCAGCATGCAGTATAGCAGATAGAAAGGAGCTCCAATGAGCTGTACAAACCAAGAGATTTTTACTGACCATAGGGAGCAGGAACAAAGAAGTTATACTTGGCATTTGCTGATTGGCTAAAGTTGGATTACTTTTCTTACATGGAGCAAAGGGAAGTCTTGGAGCTGGTAACTCAGGAAACAAGAGTTGATTGGTTGACTTATGCCTTTCTTATCTGGGAAAGTTAAGCATAGAAACTTAAGTTTTGGTTTGCTGACATTGGGCTTAACATGAGCAACTCCATCTTGGACCTAATCTATAGTTACTTTAACACCTTCCCTCCTCACCTATCCACCAGTATGTGTGTGTACGATAGTGGCTAGGATAGAAATCCTATTAGGAGCACTGAGGTATGCCTATGTTACTCCTGCGATGCCTCACCTACCTCTTTGGCTTGCCTGCAACATCCACATACATTAAGTTGCATTCTTATAGGAAACATCAGTGAACTGAAAGAGAATGAAAATAACACAACTTCCCAGGAAAATCTTGTATTGTAGGAGAATGGAAGAAAGCCAGAGACAGGAATAAGGGGAAAACAAGAGCTAAGATCATTGTTAGGAGACACCCGAGATGAATCCTCAAGGTGGTAACCTAGCAATGACAACTGGGACAGAAGATCATGCTGTGAGGCCTACCTGAAAGCTATCAAACAAACTGATACATTCTGCAGTGTCAAATCTCAAGGAGACAACCAATTTTGATATTTCAACATAAACTGCTGACAAAGTTTCATCCTTATGTGTGTGCACACACATATGCATATGGAGAAACACATATTACTTTGTACTCATTACCAAGAGTCAGTTCTTGTGAAAGTACAGAACACACTTGGTTGCATGTTGATGAAACAATTCTGAAATATGTAATTTTCCTGAGTCTTTTATGGAGAATCCATAGTGAAATGTCTAAAGTCTGAGTTGGTCAGCTCAACTACATCACCAAAGGTACTAACAACATGGCATTGGATGATTTTTGGTGCCAGCAATGTTTTGCAATTTTCAAGAGATTTGGAATAGCTTTGTGTCCATTTATTACTGAGTATTTGAAAATCATTTGTAGTCAGGTTAAACGGAGAAGCTGAAAGTAGGTATATTACTCATTCAAGCACCCTGTATTTATTTATACTTTCATTTTATATCCTTAATAGTTACTAATTCACAATTTTATACTTCAGTTCTGAAACTTGACATAAAATTATCTTTTAATATTTATTGTTATTATACCATAGTGAATGTAATCACCATCTATTAACTCACAATGATTACAACCACCCCCAACATAATTATTAACAAAACAGAATGACATACTGAGCTTAGTATTATTGTCAGTGTACTGACACTAGACCAATAACACAATTGCTACACACGATCTTGAAGGGCCATGTATTCTCTTCCACTCCAAACCACAGCATAATGTTCTTAGCAACATTAACCTCAACACCTGAAATCTAAAATGTCAGTGTATATCTTAAGCTTACCCAAGTCACATCAGTGGAATACGTCATATTTTGCTATATAAATATATGGGTATATGTAAACAATTACAAATCACAAGTCTATACTTCTTCAAACCTATTAGCAGAGGCTCGAACTTGCTTACTGCACGTGTTCGCAACAGGTTTCAAGTAGCTGCTCCTAAGGACACAGAGAGTTGAAGCGCTCAGCACTGACTGGAGATCACCAGACACGGCCACAGAGGGATGTTGCCGAATCCATGGAGCCCACAGGCTGCTATCAGGACTGTCTTCCGAGCCAGCCCCTATGGACCTCACTTTAGTTTTGATACCTTATGGTGAACGATGTCAGATTCATGATCTCCACAGAAGATTTAGCTTCAGGACCGGGGACCAGGCTTGATCACTCAAGAGCTTTGTGTAGCAGAGTTTTATTAAAGTAAGAAAAGGAAAAAAAAAAAAAAATAAAGTAAGAAAAGGGACAGAGAAAGTGTCTGACACAGACATCAGAGAGTGACCCCCCCTTGCTAGCATTAGCAAGGGAGTTATATGCTTTTTTAACTAGTTCTTACAATAAATCAAAAGAATGTCTCAAGTTTGTGAAAATTTTACCAGACTCACTCCCACAATTTACATTTTAGGGTAACAGGATTAGAATTTAACAATAGAAAGATCCTACAAGACCGACTCCCATAATATACATTCTAAAATATCAGGATTAGTCAGAAGGTTTTCAGGAAGGAGAAACTGTCCTCAAGCAGGATACATTGTTGTTGTATAATCCCTAGTACACAGTTTAAACTGAGTTGTTTATCGTGTAATTTTGTGATTAAGAAAAGGAATATAGAGAAAAAAAGTTTGTCCTTTCCTCCTTCTTGAGAATCCCAGGCCCCTATTTCTGCTTTGAGAACCCCAGACCCCTCTCTCCTTGGGGACCCCTAGACATCTTATTAACTTGCCTAGGAAGTGACTCTCTCAATTTCATCAAATAAAATGATTCTTCATGGAATCTGTGATTTCAGGATAAAACAGATACTATCCAAACTGTATCAGGAATGGTAAATTGTATGTTGCATATAACTGAAGAAATTATGGAATAAATTTAAAAGAGGTTCCTTCTCATACTCTAATTTAAAAGTTTAAAAATTCATATACTGATTATTGTAAAGCAATTATACTCCAATTAAGAAATAAATTTTTAAAAATTCATATACTATGCTCCTAAGGTCATCCAGGATATATGCTAAATACACAGAGATCCATAGTCACCACTGATCACTCAATCTCCACTTGTTAACTAAGTAATATATAAATATGTAGGCATACATAGCATGTGTTTATGTAATAAGTATTTATGATTACTTATACACTATTTAAGCGGCAGCTGCGTGGTGCTGGAGCAGCCGAGAGGAGCTACCCCACATCCAAGGTCAGAAGCAGCGGCTGTACATTGCTGGGGTAGTCATGAAGAGATACCCCACGTCCAAGGTAAGAGAAACCCCAGTAAGACAGTAGGCGCTGAGAGAGGGCATCAGAGGGCAGACAGACTGAAACTACAATCACAGAAAACTAACCAATCTGATCACACGGACCACAGCTTTGTCTCACTCAGTGAAACTAAGCCATGCCATGTAGGGCCACCCAAGACGGATGGGTCACAGTGGAGAGTTCTGACAGAACGTGGTCTACTGGAGAAGGGAATAGCAAAACACTTCAGTATTCTTGCCTTGAGAACCCCATGAACAGTATGAAAAGGCAAAAAGATAGGACACTGAAAGATGAACTCTCCAGGTTGGTAGGTGCCCAATATGCTACTGGAGATCAGTGGAGAAATATCTCCAGAAACAATGAAGGGACAGAGCCAAATCAAAAACAACACCCAGTTGTGGATGTGACTGGTGATAGAAGTAAGGTCCAATGCTGTAAAGAGCAATATTGCATAGGAACCTGGAATGTTAGGTCCATGAATCAAGGCAAATTGGAAGTGGTCAAACAGGGGATGGCAAGAGTGAACGTCAACGTTCTAGGAATCAGCGAACTAAAATGAACTGGAATGGGTGAATTTTACTCAGATGACCATTATATCTACTACTGTGGGCAGGAATCCCTTAGAAGAAATGGAGCAACCATCATAATCAACAAAAGAGTCAAAAATACAGTACTTGGATGTAATCTCAAAAACGACAGAATGAACTCTGTTTGTTTCCAAGGCAAATCATTAAATATCATGGTAATCCAAGTCTATGCCCTGACCAGTAATGCTGAAGAAGCTGAGGTTGAACGGTTTTACGAAGACCTACAAAACCTTCTAGAACTAACACCCAGAAAGATGTCCTTTTCATTGTAGGGGACTGGAATGCAAAAGTAGGAAGTCAAGAAACACCTGCAGTAACAGGCAAATTTGGCCTTGGAGTACAGAATGAAGCAGGGCAAAGACTAATAGAGTTTTGCCAAAAGAATGCATTGGTCATAGCAAACACCCTCTTCCAACAACACAAGAGAAGACTCTACACATGGACATCACCAGATGGCCAACACCAAAATCAAACTGATTATGTTCTTTGCAGCCAAAGATGGAGAAGCTCTATGCAGTCAGCAAAAACAAGACCAGGAACTGACTGTGGCTCAGATCATGAACTTCTTATTGCCAAATTCAGACTTAAATTGAAGAAAGTAGGGAAAACCATTAGACCATTCAGGTATGACCTAAATCAAATCCCTTATGATTATACAGTGGAAGTGAGAAATAGACTTAAGGGACTAGATCTGATAGACAGAGTGCCATATGAATGGATGGAGGTTCGTGACATTGTACGGGAGACGGGGATCAAAACCATCCCCAAGAAAAAGAAATGCAAAAAAGCAAAATGGCTGTCTGAGGAGGCCTTACAAATAGCTGTGAAAAGAAGAGAAGTGAAAAGCAAAGGAGAAAAGGAAAGATATACCCATTCCAAAGAATAACAAGGAGAAATAAGAAAGCCTTCCTCAGTGATCAGTGCAAAGAAATAGCAGAAAATAATAGAATGGGAAAGACTAGATATCTCTTCAACAAAATTAGAGATAACAGGGTAACATTTCATGCAAAGATGGGCTCAATAAAGGACAGAAATGGTAGGGACCTAACAGAAGCAGAAGATATTAAGAAGAGGTGGCAAGAATACACAGAAGAACTGTATAAAAAATATCTTCATGACCCAGATAATCACGATGGTGTGATCACTCACCTAGAGCCAGACATCCTGGAATGTGAAGTCAAGTGGGCCTTAGGAAGCATCACTACGAACAAAGCTAGTGCAGGTGATGGAATTCCAGTTGAGCTATTTCAAATCCTAAAAGATGATGCCATGAAAGTGCTGCACTCAATATGCCAGCAAATTTGGAAAACTCAGCAGTGGCCATAGGACTGGGAAAGGTCAGATTCATTCCAACCCAAAGAAAGGCAGTGCCAAGCAATGTGCAAACTACCGCACAATTGCACTCATCTCACATGCTAGCAAAGTAATGCTCAAAATTCTCCAAGCCAGGCTTCAGCAATACATGAACCATGAACGTCCAGATATTCAAGCTGGATTTAGAAAAGTCAGAGGAACCAGAGATCAAATTGCCAACATCCATTAGATCATCAAAAAATGCAAGAGGGTTCCAGAAAAACATCTATTTCTGCTTCATTGACTATGCCAAAATCTTTGACTGTGTAGATCACAATAAACTGTGGAAAATTCTTCAAGAGATGGGAATACCAGACCACCTCACCTGCCTCCTGAGAAATCTGTATGCAGGTTAAGAAGCAACAGTTAGAATTGGACATGAAACAACAGACCGGTTCCAAATTGGGAAAGGAGTCCGTCAAGGCTGTATATTGTCACCCTGCTTATTTAACTTACATGCAGAGTACATCATGAGAAACACTGGGCTGGATGAAGCACAAGCTGGAATCAAGATTGCTGGGAGAAATATCAATAACCTCAGATATGTAGATGACACCACCCTTATGGCAGAAAGTGAAGAAGAACTAAAGAACCTCTTGATGACAGTGAAAGAGGAGAGGAAAAAGTTGGTTTAAAGCTCAACATTCAGAAAACTAAGATCATGGCATCCAGTCCCATCACTTCATGGCAAATAGATGGGGAAACAGTGGAAACAGTGGCAGATTTTATTTTGGGGGGCTCCAAAACCACTGCAGATGGTGATTGCAGACATGAAATTAAAAGACGCTTACTCCTTGGAAGAAAGTTATGACCAACCTAGGTAGCATATTAAAAAACAGAGACATTACTTTGCCAACAAAGGTCCACCTAGTCAAGGCTATGGTTTTTCCAGTGGTCATGTATGGATGTGAGAGTTGGACTGTAAAGAAAGCTAAGTGCCTAAGAATTGATGCTTTTGAACTGTGGTGTTGGAGAAGGCTCTTGAGAGTCCCTTGGACTGCAAGATCCAACCAGTCCATGCTAAAGGAAATCAGTCCTGGGTATTCACTGGAAGGACTGATGCTGAAGCTGAAACTTCTTTGAAGGACTGATGTTGAAGCTGAAATACTTTGGCCACCTGATGCAAAGAGCTGACTCACTGGAAAAGACCTTGATGCTGGGAAAGATAGAGGGCAGGAGAAGAAGGGGATGAGAGAGGATGAGATGGTTAGATGCATCACCAACTCAATGGACATAAGTTTGAGTAAACTCCAAGAGTTGGTGATGGACGGGGAGGCCTGGCGTATTGCAGTCCATGGGGTCGCAAAGAGTCGGACATGACTGAGCGACTGAACTGAATTGAATTGATACACTATTTAAATTGCTTCACCATCTAAAGTTTATATACAAAAGATACTGGTCTTTCTGACCTCAAATGTACAGAACACAAGTGTGGTCTACTACTAAACTTCCATGACAAAAAGTTTTTACATTCTCTTCTCATACTTACCAGTTCATAATGGAGAGTCATATTCAAGTTATGTTGTGGGTCACCTTGTCCATTTATATTAAAATTCTAATTTGCTCTGGCCCTATGAGCCTATAGACCTAAGAAGTGGATGAAATACATCTCAGTAAAATAATTTCATTTGAAAGATATTAGTCTTTCAATCCTCATGAGGTTATATATCTGTGGTGGTCATTACAGATGTTAACACCTACCCTGTTTTCATTTATTTAGGGCATATGATGGCATAGTATTCCCTGCTACTTTGAAATTTTGCATAACCAGGTCATTTCCATGGGCCAAAGAAATGTGACTAAAAGTTAGCTGTATCCCTCCAGCCTTAAAGGACAGTACATACTTTTCCAAGTTCCTCTTCTCCTGCCTTGGCAAGTATGGAAGCACATAGCGAGATAAGGGCTCCAAGTGACCTCACTGAGTCACTGCAATGACTTACCATAGTCAGCATAAATAGAAATTTGCCAGAAATGCTTTTACGGTGTTAAGCCACTGAGATTTGGCTGGTGCTTGTTACTTGAGCAAACTTGGCCTATACTGACTTTTACAGTTTCAAAACGGTTCCAGAACCTTCTACACATCTACTCACAAAGCAAGTATAAGCCATCTATTGAAGACTCCTTAAAATAATGAGTCCCATGGAGTTCTCCAGGCAAGAATACTGGAGTGGGTTGCCATTTTCTTCTCCAGGGGATCTTCCAGACCCAGGGATTGAACTCAGGTCTCCTGCATTGCAGGCTGTTTCTTTACTGATTGAGCCACCAGGGAAGCCCCTCCTTTAAAACAATATACATTGGTATATCACAAGCACAGTGTTGAAAAGCTGATCAGTGCAGAGCATTATAAATCAGCTTTGGCAATTATTAAGGACAAGCTCAAGCAACAAGCTTAATATCTGTACCCTAAGAAAACACAATAAACCAAAGGGCAAATTAGGACATCTTTAGGAAGACCATGAAATAGAGGAATAATGACCTTATAAAATTTCACTCTGCCTTTACATTCTCCCTCTACAAATTATTTTTATACAACACTGTCATATAAATCTTTCTAAAGCCATTATGTCATCTTCCGATTTCAGAAATGATAATATATAATCCTATTACTTTTAAATCAAAACCAAACTCTCTTTGACCTCAGCACTGAGGCCTCACCAACCCTATATATATTTCCCACCACCACCCAATATACATCCCTGCCATTCTCACCCCACCCTAATCAAATGGCTTCTTCACACCTCACAGTATGTTCTTCACCGCACACACTGTTCTTTCCAAGCTGCTCCACCCACTGTACAATCTCTAAATTCTCACAATACTTAAAGTGTCACCCAGCTTTTGATGTAGATGAACTTCCAGTTAGTATTATGAATATACATGTGTTATTCTTTCCTACCCCTATTAATTAAATAACCAGCTTTCCAAAGGAAGCAACCTGCCTTCCAAAACCCAGCAAGCAGTATACATACTTAGAAAACTTATGCCAATTTGACAATAGCAGCAATGAATGCAAAATAACAAGGATGCACCAAAGCAAAAAGTAGAAAATGATGTTAAAGATTCTTATTTAAAAAATAACAAGATCTTGTTGAGGCCTCCTTGAAGGCAGAGGATTTATTTTTTTCAAACAAAAGCTTCCTCTTCCTAATAAAACAGTGGCTTGACTCCCACAAGAAAGGATCAATATATATCCAGAAACAAAAGTAAAGTAAATGTGTGGATCTGCCCGGATGTGAAACCCCAGGCTTTATTAGAAGAACGAGGAACTTGCTGAGAGGCGACAAGGCAAACTTCTTACGAACGAGGTAAAACATCAGTTCACACAATCTGGAATTAATTGCTGAACAGACCTGGAGCGTGAAGAGGCAGCTTCACACAACTCTAGGGCACAGCCTTCTGGAAGGACAAGAAGAGACCAGCAGCTCACTGAGCTGTAATCACCAGGCTCAGTGACACCCCCTGCTGCAAAGACAAGACAGACCAAAACTCAGTCATGGACTCGGGGCACAGATGTCCTGTGTGTGTCCTGTATGTCGAGCTCCACAGGAATGAGCCACACTCTAAGGAGCTCATGCACTAAAACCATTGGGCTGTATATTTCCTTTGGGAAGCTATCCAGTAAGTCTGCATTTGGAGAAATACTGTATCTTAATACCATTTATACATGACCAAAGAGACAGCCCAGATGGATTTTTATCTACTCATATGCTGATTGTATAAGTGTTAATAAACTAAAGAAAATGTATTGTTACAATTAAATTTGTACAGATAACAGACCCTCCCCCTTATCTGACTGGAATACATTTGCAGGGAGAACCAAGAGAAATTGTATCCTGAAGGACTTTTAAAATTGAAAGCCACTGCATTCCCAGTTTTATAGATGGCAATGTGTTTTGTTTCAAGGTGATAAACTTCTGATGGATCAAGACTCTCTTGATTCACATTTTCACATTTAAGATCCAAGTCCTTTTCCACAGCCTCATTTTTAAAAAAAAAAAAAAAAAAGACATTGAATATTCCCATCTTCAAAGCCTTTTGTGACCAACAGCAGCAGAAGCGAACTTCACTATTTACCACTCTCAAATCCTGAGCAGGATTCTCAGGTGCAGCCCCACTTGTGTCCCGGAGGATCAGGGGACCTCACGTGAACTGGCCTCTCCTATGAAGCTGCCTCTGACACAGAACCAAAGAAAGTATTACAGGCAGACTTCAGGACACTGCTGTCTCACACATTTTGATTATGTCCAAGAAGCAAAATATTTCTTTCAATATGTACCTTCACAAAAATACTGGAATGAAATTTGTGGAATTCTATGAAATAGAGTAATGCAGGGGAATCAACAGACTTTGCTGTGACAATGCAGTGTTTGACGTGAAAATGTTTATTTAGCTGAACCATTCATGCATTTACCTTATTTCACCATTCCTTTTTATAAAGAATATCACCACCTAGGATTGCCAAATGAAGCTCCATCATTACTGTCACTCAACAGCATGCTTGAAATGTGCTAGGATCCTTTCAGGACAGTCTTAGCAGAGACTGTGACTGCTGTTGTTAGATCACCTTGATAATTTATCTGGCAGAGGAATTCATATCTCTGTTAAGCAATCCCATTCCACCAAGGGGTGTTTTATAATTCATCTATAACTTTACCATTTAGAGGACAAGGTAATAATAAAAAGAAACACCAAAATCAATCACCAGGCCATCTTGTGATTTCCATGTAAGAAGAAAACAATTTTTAAAAATACCATTGTAATGTCTACTCATGCAGAAAGAAGAAGAAAAACAAAACTCGGCTCACCTCAAGCAAAAAACATAGATACTATCTGTGACTTCGGGCAAATCATTTGTTCTCTATATAGGTTTTCTCTTCTATTAAAAAATAAAATGTGACTTTACTAATATATGTGATTATTACAAGAATAAAATAAACCCCCAAAGACGTATATGTAAACAAGTAAAATCACATAGATATATAATATATACCATATGATACAGGAACCCCATTCCTGGGCATATATCTGGAGAAAACCATAATTCTAAAAGATACATGCACCCAAATGTTCACTGCAGCACTATTTACAATAGCCAAGATATGGAAGCAACCTGGATGTCTATCAGATGAACGGATAAAGAAGATGCAATATATACATACAAGGGAATATTACTTAGCCATAAAAAGAAGGAAATAATGCCATCTGCAGCAACTCTGATAGACCTAGAGATTATCACACAAATATCATATATCGTTAATATGTGGAATCTAAAAAAATGATACAAATGAACTTATATGCAAAATAGTAACAGACTCACAGACATCAAAAAAAAGAGGAAAAGAGGGGGGAGCAATAAATAAGGAGTCTGGGATATAAACACACTATATAAAATAGATAATCAATAAGGACCTGCTTTATAGCACAGGGAACTCTAGTCAATATTCTGTAATAACTTACATGGGAAAAGAATCTAAAAACTGAATGGATATATGTATATGTATAACTAAATCACTTTGCTGTATGCCTGAAACTAACACAACATTGTAAATCAACTACACTCCAATATAAAATAAAAAATAAAAGGAAAAATACACATATAAGCTCAAAGTTTTATATAAACTAAAGCAGAAACATCTTCAATTTGCCAATAGTTATAAACTGATTTAAAAATATTTCTATTATCTAACTCAATAATTTCACATCTAGAAAACCTATCTGAAGTAAACAGTCAGAAGTCATTCAAAAAGTTATGCCTTAGAATGTTTACTGTAGCATGCCTTTACTTAGAAAAAAATCAAAACCACCAAAATGACTATGAATGTTCATAATATGTAGCTATTTAAAGTTTTCAAAGAAAGGTACTTGAAGAAGAGATATAATGCTACATTTAAAAGGATGCAAAATCATATATTTGGAGAAAGAAATGACAAACCATTCCAGTATTCTTGCTGGGAGAATCCCATGGACAGAGGAGCCTGGGGCTACAGTTCATGGGGTCACAAACAGTCGGACACAACTGAAGTGACACAGCATAGCATACAAACTCATACATACAGTATGATCTCAACTTTGAAACACATATATGTACATACGTAACACACAAACAAAAAAACAAACAATACAGGAATCACTAATCATTTTTATTTCTGGGTGATTTTCATTTTCTTCTTTAAACTTTCATCCTTTTAAATGTTCTAAAACCATCTCTTTTAAATCTTCAAAAAGAGGAAAACAAAATGTCATTTTGAAAGAAATCTTTACCTAAAATAATAAAAGAAAAAAAAAAAAACTAAATTATCATTTAAATATGTTACAAAATAGCATACCAGCCTATTTACCTTAGGTGCCCCTACTCTGCTTTCAACACTCAGTCTAAGCCTCTCTCTTAGGAAGCACCGCATGATCACAAACAGAGCTGAGTCTCTTCCCCACTCACGCAGACAACCTCTGGTGGCCTCAGGACGCTAGATCCCACCAGATCTGGGCGGGTCTTCACTTGCACACTGGCATGATGCCTTTGGCTTACGTTAGTGATAACTTAAGAATCTGTCCTTGAAGCGACTCCCTGTATTTAATGTAAGCATATTTTTGGAGGTGAAGTACTGTTCCCTAATTGTGCAGTGTACTCTCATGGGGATCAGGTGAGGAATATTCTCACTGGTCTCCAATTCAGGAATAGTCACATTTCTCCACAATGTGCTTTGTTCTCATCTTGTGAACGTGGTGAATCATATTTCCTTCCATTCCTTAGCTGCCAGAAAGTTCAGGACTCAAACTATGACCCTCCTCTGGCAAAAAAAAACAAAACAAAACAAAACAACTGCACATCATACTTTTTCTGTGTGCCTCTTGCCCAGACATTCTATTTCCAGGCATAATATTTTCCCTTTACCTCTATTTTCTCACTTTTAAAAAGCTATCTTATCTCGGTGTTTGAATATATAACTTTAAATTCTTAAAACTTTTCTGAAATCAGTCATGTTCTAGATGAACCAGCTAAATAAAGACACAAATGACTTGGATTCATCTTTGTACTATCATACAGTAAGTTTATATTTTCTGTGTTAGAGTTGTTACTTATTACTGAGTCTATTATGCTTTGTGGAGACCAAATATTTCTATACTGCATATTTTTTAAACATCCAAACAATTAATTGGAGAGGGGTGTTTGCATTTTCTCCAGATGGTTGGTGACTTGTCAGGAGGGCCACCATGTGAATGCTGTTTACTACCACATCATAAATCGATTAGGTAGAAATTTTAATTTACTCTAATGACCAAAATCTTAATTTGCAACATCAACCACATTTTAAAATATTCAGACATCTGTTACAGTTACACTGAAATGCAAAGACACACTTCTTTCTTACTTGGCAAGCACTACAAATATATCTGTTATTTACAAGCGTGTGGCCTCATCTATCAAGGTTGCTCAGAGCAGACAGCATTTAGTGACTAAGTAAGGCATGGCAAAGAATGATAAAAAAGAAAAATGATTCTAGCCATAGTTATGTTAATTCAGGAATGTCAACTATAAATGTTAAATCTCCCACCAAGTAAGTATTTCCCAAAAGGAAGCTTGACCACTGTCTCAACACAGCCTCAATAAATATAATTAGTGCAGTCAAAGGATTCATTGTGCTGGGCTTTCTGGTTTTGCTGGTTGGTGCCATAAGAAATTCTTAAATTAAAATAAGACCTCTAGAGACCCCAACAGACCAGCACAGTGAAATTAAATGGGTAATGGCATCAGGGAGAGAAAAATATTTTAATGGAACATTTGATTTCATAAATTTAGGTCCTTTCTCTGATTTATTTTCCAAAGCATGTTTAGTGTCTTTGGCTTTTTTCCCATCTTATTCATACTTCATCATGTATCTTTCTAAGGAATCTCTCTAAAGGATATCTGGAGGGGCAAAGAAAATGCCATCAGTTATCGAAGTTCCCTTGGTTATTTATGGATAAATGCAATTCTGCTTTCTCCTGGGTGTTCCCCAAGCAATTAAATAAATATAGTAAGGATATTCTTAGATATGGAGAAACAATGTGCAATGAAATACCTATGGGATGGGAAAAAGAGCAGGTAAAATGACATCTCTATTGACTCTCCATATAAACAACTCAAACAGCCCACAACTCTCTGGGAAGAAATCAGGTCTGAAAATCCTGTTAAGTAGTATAAATTGTTATGCCATAGCTTGGCTGACCTGAGGTCAAGCAGGCCTGAAAACCTGAGGTAGATACTCTAAGACAAGATGAACAAGGAGCTAAATCAGGAGACAGAGACATTAGCTAAGACAAGAGTCCCCCAGTTACCAGAAGTTTATACAATCTTTTATCTTACAACAAACACTGATTGAGTAGCTAAGGCTCTACTATTTACTAGTATCCCAGGCACTCCACAAGACCCCAGGATTCCAATGATTTGTGAAATATGGTTACTCACCCCCAGAAGAGCACAGTGTAACAGAGATAAAGTAAAGCAGCCGCAGGAATTCCCATTTATTAGCACTTACTCTGTACCAGGAAGGTTTCCCAGGTGGCGCTAGTGGTAAAGAATCTGCCTGCAATGTAGGAGACCCAGGGAACCTGGGTTTGATCCCTGGGCCGGGAAGATCCCCCGGAGGACAGCATGGCAACCCACTCTAGTATCCTTGCCTGGAGAATCCCATGGACAGAGCAGCCTGGCGGACTACAGCCCACAGGGCTGCAACCTGGAACTGTGCTGTGCGTTTTATGTGCCTTTTCTCAGTTACTCCTTACTGCAACTTAAGGAAGAAAAAAAAAAAACTTTTTTCCTTTACAACCAACTCCCCTGGGCCATCCTAACAGTAAAGAGAGCACTGTAAGCACGAGGCTAACCCCGGCCCAGATCCCTTGCCAACGTGCACAGAAGGCCCCAGGAGACAGACACCACTATTTTTCCCACATTAAGGTTAAGAAGTTGAAGTTCAGATAAGCTAAGTTACTTATGAAAACAAGACAGTTAATGAACGGCAGAACCAGGCCTCATAACCGTACTTTCCACCACATCTGAAATATCCAGGGACGAGAACAGGTGTTTCGTTAAAGCAGAAATGCAAATGGTCAATAAATCTGTGATAAAAATGTAAGTTCTCTGTTAATGAAAGAGAGCAAATTAAAATGAGATACCATCTGTCATTGGTCAAATTGGGAATGTTTTGCTTTGTTCAATGCTTTCAACAAAATAGTAAGCACTTCATAATCTGCTGGTGGAAACATAAAGTGACCATCTTCAAGAGGAAATTTTCCTAGAAATAGAACTAATATATGATTCAGAGATTTCACTTCTGGAATATATCCAAAGAAAATAAACTAACTCAAAAATACATTTGCATTCCCAAGTTCATAACAGCCTTATTTACAATCAATAGGCAAGATATGGAAGCAACCTAAGCATCCATCAACAGGTAAATACATAAAATGTGGTGTGTGTGTGTATACTACATACATCCAAAATGTGTGTGTGTGTATATATATATACACACACTATATACATACATATATACATACACATACATACATACATATACACACACATTTTGGATGTATATATGTATATTTTGGGTGTATATATGTATACACAATGGACTACTACTCAGCCATAAAAAAGAAGGAAATTCTGCCATTTGCAATAACCTGGAGGGTACTATGCTTAGTGAAATAAGTCAGACAGAGAAAGACAAATACTATATATTACCACTCATATGTGGAATCTAAAAAATAAAACAAACTACCAAATATAATAAAAAAGAAACAGACTCACAGATATATAGAATAAACTAGTGGTTACCAGTGGGAGAGAGAGGCAGGGGAGAGCAAATTAGAGGCAGAAGATTAAAAGGTCTGAACTAACTGTGAATTAAATAAATGCTACAAGGCTATATGATACAACACAGGGAATATAGCTGATATTTTAATAATAACTACCAATATTAGTTATTAATAATATTAACTACTATTATTAATATAAATAATAACTACTATTATTTTTATAATAATGACAAATGTAGTTATTTTATAATAACTATAAACTACAACTCTAAAAATTGCTAATCACTATACTGTACATCTGAAACTTATGTAATATTATAAATAAACTATACCTCAACTTTTTAAAAAGTAATGATTCAACTTGTAAGCTTTTACCTTAAGAAACAACAAAATGAGTCAAATATTTTCTACATATTTATTTGTACATTCACTCAATTAAAAGTATTTGCCAGGTACTAGGGATAGAATAATGAGCAAGTCAATGTCCCCACTTATTTTAAGGGCAATGATGTTCATTATAATGTTATTCACATAATAATCAAAAATTTTGGATATAATTGGGGTTAAGTAAATTATGGCACATCCATAAAATGTAATTAACTGCAGTCATAAAATGGAATACTACGCTGCAGAAGAATGCTAAAAGTACTAGAAAATGTTTATGATATACTACATAAATGTAGATTATAAAATACAATACTATGAAACAGAATATATGGTCAGTATAGTCTAAATTTTGTACATTTTAAAACTGTATTTATTCACTCAATAAATATTTACTTAAAATCTATTTATGACAGGTGCTAAGGAAATAGTTGTAAATAAAATAGATAAAGATTTTACCCTCATAGCACTTACATTCTAATTAAGGGAAACAGACAATTTTTAAAAATGACAAATATATGGTACTGAACTTTATAGAAGAAGACTGAATAATATAAACTGGCCAGAGAAGGATGCTCTGATCAGGTAACATTTGGGCAGAGACCTGAAAGGATGAGCTTTGAGAATATCTGAGAAAAGAACGTTCAAAGCCAAGGCAACAAAAAGTGCAAAGGCCCTGAGGCAAGGATGAGTTTGTGTTCTTGAAAGAGAAAAAAGTTCTTGGTAGAGAATTTGAACTTAATTTTCAATCAGATGGGAAGCCATGACAGCATTTTGAGCATAGGGGTAATGAGATGATTTTTCAAGGGAACACAAATTTTTGTGAAAAAGTGACAAGGATAATAGCAGAAGTGAGATGTTAGACTAGATGACAGTGGGGCTGACAAGTAGATACTGGAGTTGAGCCAACACTGACTGAAAGAAGAAATTGGGAAAGGAGAATTTCTGGAGTGATAGACATGAGGAATAATCCAAAGCTTGTCTAGGGACATGTGGCAACCATGAAAACATGCCTCTCAGATCTCCAAGTGTAGGGCGTATGTCGATGGATGGCCCAGCCCCCGGACCAAATCTGCATCAAGGTCACGCTTCCTCCCAACTACTCCCAGCTGATAACTGTCAGGGATACTGTCATGCCCGTTCATAAGAGATGCAGGACTCCTCTGATGCCGACTTTGCACAGCAACCTTGCAGAAATTTTCTTAGAATTGTATCAAAGTGTGTGACTCCCTACCCAACCTTTCTTCCTTCCCTCTAACCCTACCTGGGTCAGCCCCGCATCACAGTCTGGCAACTCTTCCAGACTCCTCTGAGTCTCCCACTCTCCTCCAGTAACCACCCCCCATTTTTTCTCACAGGCATTCTTCCCAGTAAGGGGGATCACACCTCTAATCCCATCTCTGTATTTGCTTCTTGGCAGATCCTAACTTACTGAGTTTGAGACACTAATTAATGACACCCAAATAAAGATGTCTAGTAAGCAGTCTACAGTACAGGGTTGGAAGTGAAGATATGAAATGGGAACCATCATCACACAGATGGTTTTTAAAGCCGTGGGTCAGATGAGGTCACTTTATTCAAAGTTTCATTTCCTTCAGTGCCCAGATCCTAACTACCTAAGAGAAAATAATTACCCTAATAGGCTACTTCATATTCAAACATATTTTATGATGGAAGACTTTCTGGAAAGGGCCCACACCTGTTAAGAATGTCTGCATTTTAAATTTTAAATTAGTACGCCTGTGACATAGAGAACAGACTTGTGGTTGACAAAGGGGAGGGGAGAGGCTGGGGGAGGGAAGCACCAGGAGTTTTGGATTAGCAGATATAAACTAGTATATAAAGGATGGATAAACAACAAGGTCCTACTGTATAGCACAAGGAACTATATTCAATATCCTGTGATAAACCACAACGGAAAAGAATATTTTTAAATGTCTATATAGGTATAACTGAGTCACTTTGCTATACAGCAGAGATTGGAACAACATTATAAACCAACTATAATTCAATGAAAAAAAAATTAGGATGTCTATGGAGTGAACCCACAGGATCAATCTATCTCCATGGAATGTCTCAAGTCCCACAGCAATTGAGTAAGGGAGATTATTTTGAGCTTTCTGAATGTCTATTCAGAGTCACTCTCACACTGACTAATATGAACTTCTTGTTTCTTTTCATTTTTATCACCCATTTTCTTCTCTCCAGTTTCAGTCATCCCTTCATCTTCTTGCTATCTCTTTTACGTGTTCCTTCTATTTTATTCCTTGAAGAGGCTAAATGTTGCCAACCATACTCAGAAACGTGGTTAAAACCCGTCAACATAAAATGCAGGAAAGTGCATGATGTCTAACTTAACACCCACCAGCCCTCAGAAAGACTGTAAGTTGAGGAAGTCAGGCATGTGGTAGAGGACAGAAAAACTGAAAAATACGATTAATAAGAAGAAAATAATACAAGGACTTCTCTGGTGCTCAAGTGGCTAAGACTCTGCGCTCTTGATGCAGGGGACCTGGATTCAATCACTGGTCAGGGAACTAGATCCCACAACTCAGAATTCCCATGCTGCAACTAAACATCCCATATGCCAAAACTAGAAGATTCCACAGGCCGCAACTAAAAAATAAAAAAGAAAAGAAAAAATAATGTGGATGTGGGACAGTAAGCTAGACAAGGAGAAGAGAAATGTGACTAGAACATTATTTATAGAAAAGTAACAGCCACTTGTTTTTCATATTTCCATCTAGCACTTTCAGCAAGGATGTTCTCTAAGTACAGTGTTTCCTCTCATTCTTATCAGTTGTTATATTTAGCTCCTGTCTGCTTACCGTCTATAGCTGAGTGTATAGTTACTTCCTCCCTAATCACACACACACACACACAAACACACACACACACACACACACACACAAGAAATAAACATTCTCTTGGTAACAAAAACCAATCAGCTAGATGTAAAATTTACCAAAACCACATTAATAAAGTTAAGGGAAAATCACATCTCTAGACTGATGATGAATAGATGTTATTCAACTCTCAGTGGTATCATCTTCTTATTGTGTTATCACCTTTCAGAACCCAACAACAGAACAACAGTAGAAACAAAGAATATTCTCATGGAGGCAGTGGAACCAGGGTATTTAATATCCAGCTATCCTCAAAAATCTAAAATGTATTCATTAGGTCTAACCAGCATTGTTTTTTTTGTTTCTGTTTTAAAAAAAGGGTTCTTGGTATCATCTCTCCTGGGCCAAAAGCCAAAGGTTGCTAAACCACATGTACTAAATGCACTACATGTACATTGAACAATGTAGTGCTAAATGTACTAAAACTAGCTTAGAAAGGTAGCCAGTATTTTTCTGCTTTGCCAAAAGGCCATGGAAAATGTTTAGACACCCTAGTTTTATTGTGAAACCTCAAATTAACCAACACTGAGACTAATAACCCAGGAAGTATTGTAGTACAGCATAAAAGTAGCCTTGAAGTTCACCCCTTCTCTAACAAAAGTTTTAATTAAGATCTTTATGGGATTTTCCTCCACCCCCAGGGAAACACAATTCCAATTTTATGAATCAGTCAAAAGAACAGTAGGATTTAATTTGAGAATTTTGAATACAATCTTCAGCAATACATTTATTTTGTAAATTGAGGTCTACCTCAATATACACAGACTGCCGTAAGCTCCAAGGAGAACATCAAAAGTAACCTGGAAAAACGAATTGATGTCTGTGTGAAAAATAACATCATTTAACACATTTAGCTTGCCTAAGGAAAGAACAGCTTATAAGCACTCTTTCCATAAACTGTAAGCACCACAAAGACTTTAAACAGAGAGAATGAGAAGAAAGTAAGAAAAAGTTAAATGCAGATTGGCTGTCAAGAAAAAGAGAAACCGTCTCTCTATCATCAACATCTCCCCCTGAGATTAATGATGGCATTAAGTGGGCCTACTCAAGAGCTAGTATCGACTCTAACACTGGAGACATGCAATAGCATTAAATTAGACATAAGGACAGGAACAGCCTAGGTGTCCATTCTTGGGTCTTTACAGGTTTTTCCTCACCCCTGGCTTGAGTGAGCTCAATATTTGTGTTGCATGGAGGTAAACAGGGGAAGAAAATAGAGCCAGCAGAATATAGCACGTAATTCCCAGGCTTAGGAGAGGTTCCTTAGGAGAGCCTCGCTGAACGTGAGTATTGCCGCTGCTCATGCCGTAAAGCAGCCTCACCTCTGTGGATGCAGGTGCCTCTCACCAGTCCTCTGACCACCGCACGGCTTCCACTCAGTGACAGGGAAAGGGAATGTTGTTCACCCCCCACAAGGACTACTAAAAAGACAATGTTCCTGGAAGGGATTTACCCTTTCAGGAAAGACAGTGGGGCAGGACAATGGGGAAACACTCACTGCTTCAGATGCTCTCAGAGTAGCAAACAATAAGTGGAAAAACCTGAGGAGACCTATTCCCAAGTCGAGGAGAGGCACTCTGTGGGCACATGCTAGAAATACTTGAAAAGAGACACCTTCCACGGAATTAGCAGAAGTGGAGCTACACCACCAGTAGTGCGTACATTATCAATGTGCATTTTATTTTATTATTGTGTTGCTGTGTTGTTGTTTAGTCGCTAAGTCGTATCTGACTCTTTTGTGACCCCGTGGACTATAGCTTGCCAGGCTCCTCTGTCCATTGGATTTTCCAGGCAAGAATCCTGGAGTGGGTTGCCATTTCCTTCTCCAGGGGATCTTCCTGACCCATGGATCGAACCACATCTCCTGCACGGGCAGGCAGGTTCTTTACCATTGAGCCACAGGGAAGCCTTGTGTTAAAATATATAATAATATTATGTTAACATTATTTTATGATGGATGTGAATTTCATTTTTTACCCACAGATAGGCAAAGCCTTGGGAAATTTGTGTTTCATACCAAAATTTCAATTTGGAGGACTGGAAATGTTCTTTTACTTATATAATCTGAACATTTTTATCTGGTTTATCCAATATTAGAACATGGTGTTATTAAATTAATGCAAGGGTCTTTGATCATCATTTGTGTTTCTAATCAAAAGTAAGTGAAATGAAGTGAAAATTGCTCAGTCATGTCCGACTCTTTGTGACACCATGGACTCTACAGTCCATGGACTTCTCTAGGCCAGAATACTGGAGTGGGTAGCCTTTCCCTTCTCCAGGGGATCTTCCCAGCCCAGGGATCGAACCCAAGCTTCCCGAACTGCAGGCAGATTCTTTACCAGCTGAACTACAAGGGAAGTCCAATCAAAAGTAGGTGATAAAAAATGCTAACACAAGAATCACTCCTACACACCATCAGCTATAGCCATCCTTGTAAAGACCTCAATGATTCCACCTAAAAGAAGGCACTCGTTAGCTTTTGTGTTGTCTCAGATAGCTCAGTGGTCAAGAATCCGCCTGCAATGCATGAGACCCTGGTTCGATTCCTGGGTCGGGAAGTTCCCCTGGAGAAGGGATAGGCTACCCACTCCAGTATTCTTGGCTTCCCTGGTGGTTCGGCTGGTAAAGAATCCGCCTGCAATGCAGGAGACCTGGATTTGATCCCTGGGTTGGGAAGATCCTCTGGAGAAGGGAAAGGCCACCCACTCCAGTATTCTGGCCTGAAGAATTCCACAAACAGTCCATGGGGTCGCAAAGAGTTGGACATGACTGAGCGACTTTCACTTCACTTCAGAGTCTGGAATGCCTGGCGCTGGTGAGTGGTCTCTGCCACAAGTGACCGCACAGCTGCTCCCAAACAACTGGCTCGACAGTAAAAGCAAACGCACGGTGCTCCCTATGTCCTGACTCTATTCTAACTGCTGTGCACGTAGTAATTGATATAAGTCTCACTTGGCTCTATTACATAGTTGTGATTTTTATTCCCTGTTTTAAAAAGAAGGAAATCAAGGCAGAGAGGAAAAAACTAGGATATATTAACCACGCAGTCTGCACCCAGGATTTTAGCCACTATATTTCATTTCCTTAAGGACTGGACCAGAAGACTTGAGCAGCCTCCCTCTGCTCCAGGTTCTATTGGAGAGGAAAATGTAGCACTGGGAGAGAGGAAAGGGAGGAGCTACTAAATACACCAGTAACCTAACAGACAAATCCAAGAGGAAGGCATGATTCAAAGGGAAAAGCGAAGGTCTGAAGTGGGCTGACAGAGCAGTCAGTTGTCCACACTGCCTCTAGCTCTAATCCCTGCTCTCTCCTACAAAGGCAACTCTTTCTTTCTTGTGTTTTTAGTCTTGACCTACATCAGAACTTGTATTTAGTGGTGAATTAGGGCATGGTGCATATTTGTTTAAAAGGACTTGCTGCAAAAGTATGTCTCAGGGCACTCCACAACATCTATGATGCTGGCCATGAGAAGCACCAGGGAAACACACCACCCCAGGATGTAAACTGGTGCAGCCACTGTGGAAAACAGTATGGGGGTTTCCCAAACAACTAAACACGGAACTACCATATGATCCAGCAATTCCACTCCTAGGTATATAACCAAAGAAAATGAAAACACGAATTCAGAAAGATACATACACCCCAATGTTCACAGTAGCATTATTCAAAGTAGTCAAGATATAGAAGCAACCTAAACGTTCATTAACAGATGAATGGATAAAGATGATGCTGTGCGATACATAAATATATATACATATATACACACACACACATATACATGTATAATGAAATATTATTCTTAGTCAAATAAGGCAGATCAGTTCAGTTCAGTTCAGTCACTCAGTCATGTCCGGCTCTTTACCACCCCATGAATTGCAGCACGCCAGGCCTCCCTGTCCATCACCAACTCCCGGAGTTCACTCAAACTCATGCCCATCGAGTCAGTGATGCCATCCAGCCATGCAGATAGAGAAAGGCAAATACGGTATGTTTTCACCTGTATGCAGAATCTAAAAAAATACATTAAATAAATAAATGAAACAAAACAGAAACAAATACAGAGAACCAACTAATTATTGCCAGTGAGGAGAGGGACAGAGAGAGGGGAAAGATAGAGGAAAGGGACTGAAGATATGAACTACTAGGTATAAAATTAGGTACAAGGATGTACTGTACAGAGAATATAGCTAATATTTTGTAATAACTTTACACAGACCATAATCTATAAAAACATCAAATCGCTATGTGGTATACACGAAACTAATTTAATGTTATAAACCAACCATACTTCAATTTAAAAAAAAAATGCCACTTTATCCTTAACAATATCTGCGAAACAGTGATTCTGGCAGTCTGAGTCCTTGCTCAAAAATTATTAACAACATCTCATTTCTTCCTTTTCATTCCCCCCATTCCAACCTGTTGTCTTCACTAATAAACTTAGGAGAGCCTTGGCTTTGTAACTAGAGAGGAAGAAAGAGTTCTATTGGAGATGGGCTAGAAGAAAGATGAGGGCCCTGGAGGGGACAGAATGGCACTGGCCCTTCTCTTGAATTGGCTCTGAGCCCCTTTGGAGAAAAAGGTTAGAGATTCTGCAACTCTGGCATGAGTAGAACTGGACTGGAGTCAAAGTGACTAAGTGTGACCCAGACTTGGAGAGGATACTACTCTAATCAGACGTGCCAGCGGGTACAGACTTTTATATACGGAATGTATAAACAACACAGTCCTACAGTACAGCACAGGAACTATACTCAGCATCCTGTGATGAACCACAATGGAAAAGAATATACATGCATAACTGAGTCACTTTGCCACACAGCAGAATTTAACACAGCATTGTAAATCAACCATACTTCAATAAAATTAAAAAGTGAAAAATATTACCAGCAATGTTCACCACTCCAAGAAGCAGTGGCTTTGGAAGCATCCAAAGGGAGCACTCTCAGCATAGGCACTGGCATCTCATGATTGGCAGCAGCAAAAACACTTTTGTAGGGAGTAGGCATGGACAAGGGGGCATCAGGGCAGCACAAAGCAGATGTCATATGGCAGCAAACAGGCTGATTTGTGGGCCTACATGAGGCATACCTTTGGAGACATCTAATAACTAAAATCACGGCATCTGGTCCCATCACTCATGGCAAATGAGAAGGGGGAGATTTTATTTTTCAGTGACAGTAAATACATAAGTGACAGACACATAAAAAGTGACAGATTTTATTTTCCCAGGCTCCAAAATCACTGCAGACCATGAATGCAGCCATGAAATTAAAAGAGACTTGCTCCTTGAAAGGAAAGCTATGACAAACCGAGAGAGCATATTAAAAAGCAGAGACATTACGTGGCCAACAAAGGTCTGTATAGTCAAAGCTATGGTTTTTCCAGTAGTCATATATGGATGTGAGAGGTGGACCATAAGGAAGGCTGAGCGCTGAATAACTGATGCTTTCGAATTGGGGTGCTGCAAAAGACTCTTGAGAGTCGCTTGGACAGCAAGGAGATCAAACTAGCCAACCCTAAAGGAAATCAACCCTGAATGTTCATTGGAAAGACTGATGCTGAAGTTGAAACTCCAATACTTTGGCCACCTGATGCAAAGAGCCAACTCATTGGAAAAGACCCTAATGCTGTGAAAGACTGAGGGCAAATGTAAATGAGAACAGCAGAGGGTGAGATGGCGAGACAGCATCACCAACTCAATGGACATGAATTTGCACATACTGCGAGAGATAATGGAGGAAAAGGAGGCTGGCGGGCTGCAGTCCAAAGAGTCACAGAGAGTCACAAATGACACGACTGAGTGACTGAACGACAATCAAGTTAACGGGCCTGTTGTTGTTCTTGTTTAGTAAGCTGTGTCTGACTCTTAGCAACTCATGGACTGTGGCCTGTCAGGCTCCTCTGTCCATGAAATTCTCCAGGCAAGAATACTGGAGTGGGTTGCCATTTCCTTCTCCAGGGGATCTTCCAATCAAACCCGCATTTCCTGTACTGGCAGGCGGATTCTTTACCACTGAGCCACCCGAGAAGTCTTTTAGTCCTGTATCTCATCCTAATTTTAGAGGAAGGAAGGATAGTCTTATTTTATAATCACACACTAGTGCGTAACATGGCACATTTATTCAAGTGAGGGGCCATTTCAGATCTGTACTACCTCACACTGGAACTTCTGAAACTGGCCTCCCTGCCTCCAGACTCTCCTTCCGGTAGGCTGCATAATATCCCCAAATAGCATTTCATCGTACCGTTTTCCAGCTCATAACTTACCCTATTTCACAAAATAAGGTGTGCCTGTGGGCAACATAAAATGTGACTCTAACTACTGAGGAGGGCTGGTAGGATGATCAGCTATCCCAGTTTTTCCAGGATTGTCCTGGTTTTAGCCCTGGAAGTCCCATGTGCTGGGAAACCCCTCAGTCCTAGGCAAACTGAAAAGGCTGGTCACCCTCACTGACCATCAGCTTTGGCTTGGGATTGGAATAACAGTGTGTCTGGGTATATTTAAAATTTTTTATGATGTGCTCCAACAGAGAGAAGAACCATTAACAGCTGCTATTTTTACACCAAGGAGCAATGAAATTTAGTTGCTTACTTCACATAGGCAGCTTGGTTGCTATGGCAACAGTGAGCGGCAAACCTGATTGTTCAAACATATAAAATTGACAAATCTGTCTGTGTTTGCTTCATACTTCACATTTTAATATTTGCTCATAGGGTTGAGCCCCTTGTATTGTGAAATCACATGATAATACGTTAACATAATTATTTACCTTCCAGAATGTTATTACCCACGATTAGTTATCGTGTTTACAACTGAAGTTTAAAACACATTTTCCCTTTGAGAGGATTTTTAAGACATCAATTTAATTTTAGGCTCATGAATTGTAAACTGTCTGTGGACAGCATGTTGGAGCAACTACTAAATTCCTTGTGCACAGGCAGGACCTACTACACAAACACAGCTACAGTGAGGGGTCTGTATATCTTCATGGGCTGAAGTTAAGACTCTGATATTATTTATTTACGTCAACTTCACCTTGCACCATAAAGGGTTTAGGGAGGCTTAAAAATATAAAGCAAGAAATAAAGAAATGGAGATGAAGGGAAAATGAGGGTAGGAGAGAAAACTGGCGCCATTTAGTACATTAGTACTAAAAAAAAAAGATGCTTGCCAAGAAGTTCCATCCCCTCACAAAGTTCTAAAGATAGGTTACACATCTGTTTCTGACCCACCAAATAGGCAATTAAAGGAGAATAATCATGCTCTGTTATAAAATTCAATGTTCACTGGTAAAAAAAAAAAAAAGAAAAGAAAGTAACCTAGAAACAGCATAAACTTATTAAGAGAGAAAAGAGAGATTTCTGTCACATGGTCTCCACATAAAGGATACTATTTAAGGATGAATATCTAAATCAATGGCCAATGATGTCACCTAAGACCTGTTGTGTAGGTGAAAAAGATTATCTGATTATTTAGAAGTAAAATGTCTTATTTATCTAAAAAAAAGAAATGGGCAGCTCTGCTGCTGCTGCTAAGTCGCTTCAGTCATGGCTGACTCTATGCGACCCCATAGACGGCAGCCCACCAGGCTCCCCCGTCCCTGGGATTCTCCAGGCAAGAACACGGAGTGGGTTGCCATTTCCTTCTCCAATGCATGAAAGTGAAAAGTGAAAGTGAAGTCGCTCAGTCATGTCCAACTCTTCACCACCCCATGGACTGCAGCCTACCAGGCTCCTCTGTCCATGGGATTTTCCAGGCAAGAGTATTAGAGTGGGGTGCCACTGCCTTCTCTGTACTTCCTCCAGATATTTTTCTTATAATTGATTTATAAAACAGAAAAAGCATAACATAATAGATTTTAACCACCATGGCTTTGAAAGAAACTGTATAAATAATTTTATTTAATTTTTCCTTGGTAAAACAATGGGCAAGAAACTGCTGTCTATATTACCCCTAAACATCCTGTTAGGCACAGTATGCAATAAACTATACTAATAAAAGCCATCATTTGCAAAGGTCTTTATAATTTACATAGATTTTACACTCAGTACAACTTGCTTTTTATGACACGTTTTTATATTAAGACAATAACTGCACAAAACAGGAAACTAAAGTGAAGCAATTTTTCTAACTTCCAATCAGTGATTTCATATTCAAACTTAGTTCTGACTCCAAAGATTACAATCACTCTATTGCCTCTGACTCTTGGACGGCAAGGAGATCAAACCGTTCAATCCTAAAGGAAATCAGTCCTGAACATTCATTGGAAGGACTGATGCTGAAGCTGAAGCTCTAATACTTTGGCCATCTGATGTGAAGAACTGACTTATCTGAAAAGGCCCTGATGCTGGGAAAGATTGACGGCAGGAGGAGAAGGGGGCAACAGAGGATGAGCTGGTTGGATGGCATCACCACCTCAATGGACATGAGTTTGAGCAAACTCCAGGAGTTGGTGATGGCCAGGGAGGCCTGGCGTGCTGCAGTCCATGGGGTTGCAAAGAGTCAGACACAACTGAGCGACTGAACTGAACTGACTGCTTCTGACAAGTGAATGAATTAGCCACACAGTACAAAATAGATTCTTTAGCAAGAACATCAGGCAAGTTATAAAAAGTGAGCCTGGCTGTGCTCCTGTGCTATAGGTACACAAGCTGTTACACCAGGGGAGACTGCGAGAAGGTTCACTAGACCTGTCTGTACTGTAAGGTACACTGACCTGTCTTGAAACTGTAAGTAAATCTGCAATTACCTCAAAAGAAAAAGTTTTTAAGACAGTAATCTTTCAACTACACTTGGCAATGGTTTTTCCTTTGCGAGGTTATGGGTACAAGAAATAAAACTTCAGACCTCTAGTTTGATCTCGGGGCTCTATGAGAAAGGCAGGATATGGTTAGAGCAACAAGATAGAAAATAGGACTTTGTGAAAAAGGAAATAAAACATGAGGAGTAGAGGAGGTATGAGTAAATTTTCTTCATCTAGAAAACAAATTCAAAGGAAACACACTTGAATCGAAAAAAGATAAGGAAATACTTTATAATAAGCCTTATCAATCTCTCTCTCACACACACACACATATATATAATAGTCTTCTTCATAATTTCACTAAATACTTCCATGGTGTTAGGAAACCTACGGACAAAGGGGATTCACCTGGTAGGAGGATATGAGCTCAACAAGCATCCTCTTGTAGTTCCCCCCTGCAGTTCCACAAGGTGATCAGAGACATACAGGGAGACTACATTATGTTGAAATGCTGATTTTATCACTTTCTGGTGGTAGAGCTTGAGCACTTTCTGCTGGTAGAACTTGAGCGGACTATGCAACTTCTTTGGGTCTCTGTTTTATTTGCTAATAATGATGGAGGTATACTGCACTTTTTGTAAATTGCAAAATGCTAGAAAAGTGCTAGTATTATTACTCCCTGCTAGTTCAGAGACTTCAAAAGAGGTACATATCTGATCACAGTCTCAAAGATAACTCTGAGAATAAGAGGAGTGTGTTAACCATCTATGCAGTGGGATATGGGAGGCACTGAAAACCAACTCTTCAAAATGGAAATAAGTCCATCCTTCACCCATAATCTACCAAAATGTTTGCTATTCCACTACTGAAAATTCACTTTAATATGTTGTCAATAACTTAGGGCAAATCTTAATTCTTACTTATTGTTGTAATCCCATACTGAATCATGCCTAACACAGTAATTGATCAAAAAAAACAAAAAAACAAAAACATCAACATCTATAAGAAAAGGCTCTATATCTCTCAAAACTCCAACTTTAAATCCAAAAGGATTGCAAAAGATAATATACTGAGGTTTTGAGGAACTAAAAGAGGCTACTTGTTGAATCCATATCCTCCATTGCTTTTTTTGCGGGGGGAGCAGAGAAAGGTTTATTGCAAGGACAGGAGGTGGTTCACGTCCTTAAAAGCCTCAAGCTTCCCACAGAGTTTCAGTAAAATATTTTTAAAGTTTTAAAGGGCCAATGAGAGTGATGTGATCAGCTCCTGATCAGCTCCTGCACAGTTCACTGACTGGCTGATGGGGAGGCAGCAGGGTGGTAGACATTATCACAGGGGTTGGTTAACATTATACGTCCTTAGGCTCCAGGAGGCCTGGGGCTATAGGTGCTCACCGTTGTCAAGTACTTCTTCCATTGGTGGGGCGGTTTTCACATCTGCAAAACAACTTAGCAAATTTGCATCAAATACTATTAACTAGATATTTCTCAGAGTAGCTAAAGCAGAGGAAATGGGGGAAGGCCTGTCCCAGGAAGGTCCTATAGGGTCCTGATCTGCTTGGTTACAATTCCCCTCCTTTTCTTTCATTCTCCTCAATCTTGAGGAGAAAAAGTTTTAAATAAAAAAAGAAATAAAGGTTTGGATAGAGGGGTTAATTATAAACTTGACAAAGGTAACCACAGGGTCCTGCTTGGTTACAATTCGTCCACAAACACTGCTTTGAGAATAGCTGGTGGCTTCTGAGTCTGACACAGCCACTGCACTTCCAGATATATTTCTCTCCACTGACTTCTCATATGATAACCCACAGTAGCAGACGGGCTTCCCAGGTGGTACAGTGATAAAGAATCCCCCTGCAATGCAGAAGACACAGGAGACTTGGATTCAATCCTCAGGTTGGGAAGATCCCCTGGAGTAGGAAATGGAAACCCACTCCAGAAATGGAGAAAGAAATGGCAACCCACTCCAGTATTCTTGCCTGGAGAATCCCATGGACAGAGGAGCCTGGTGGGCTACAGTCCATGGGGTCGCAAAGAGTCAGACACAACTGAAGCGACTTAGCACACACCAGTAATTCTGGCTTGGAAAATTCCATGGACAGAGGAGCTGATGGGCTGCATCCATGGGGCTGGCAAAGAGTCTAACACAACGGAGCACGCACACGTACTTGCATGGTAGTAGACACCACTGTGCAAGGCCCAGATTCCTACTCCAGAACATATATATATATATATGTATATATATATATATGTATACACACACACACACACACACACACACATATATGACAATTTATCATAATGAGTTGCCTCACAAGATTATGGAAGCTAAGAAGTCCCTCAACCCGCCATTTTCAAGGTGGAAACCCAGGTAAGCTGGTGGTGTACTTCAGTCTGAATCTGAAGGCCTAAGAGCCAAAGGAGCTGATGCTCTAAATCTCAGTTCAATGGCAGGAGAATACTGATGTCCCAAACAAAATAAGCAGAAAACAAATCAGTTCTCCTTTCTTTTGCCTTTTGTTCTATTCGGGTCTTCAACAGACTGGATAAGGTCGACTTGCATTGGGAAGGGGACTCTGCTTTACTGAGTCCACTAATTTCAAACACTATCTCATCCAGAAACACTCTGACAGACACAATCGGGATAATGTTTAGCCAAACATCTGCCTACCCTGTGGCCCAGTAAAGCTGACACATAAAAACCATCAGACAATTGCACTGGAGTTTGACCTCTGCTCAGTCTGGCCTCCTTCACTACCCCACGCCATCGATCCCCTGGATTACTTCCCAACAAACCTTTGGCATGTAAATACCCATCTCAGGCTCGGTTTCTCAGGAAAATGTGCCGGTGTCACCGACTCCTCCTGTAAATAAAGTAAACTCCAACACTTCAGTGTGAGACGTCTGTTGTGGTAAGTACTCTCAAGTATAAAATCAGGCCTGCCTTTTGTGCCTTCGGGAACCTGATGACTGTATAGAAAAGACGGTCATTATCATTATACTTCTCTGAGAAGTCCTAGTTTTCATTAAATCTCTCAATTTTTTCATCTCATGACTCATGTACATGTTAAGAAGACACCTAAGTTCTGAATTTTCTTGCTGCTCTTACTGTGAAAGTGTAATTGCTGATCAATAAGAACTAAGGTTTATGGTGCCTTTTTCACACTATCTGTTTGGGCCACTAGAGTGTAATTGCAAAGCTGCCAGGGTATATTCCAAGCTGCATTATATGGACTTTGTGATTTTATACACTGAATAAGTGTTAAAATTGATGAGAGAAGGTAACATTTATTACATTATGAAGAAACTATGTAAAGGATTGTTCAATGAACGCAACTTATTTTGTTGATAATTCATATCAGCCATTATATAAAAGTTATATTTCTTTAATTATATCTAAAATCATCAAAACATTTAAGTTAAATGACACAATTTGGGAAGTATTTGATGTCACGGGACTACTGAATAGAGTACTTCATTATTTGCATGTCATTTAAAGGCAGCATACATAGGATTTACAAATTTTAGTTCATTCAATCAATAAACATCATTTGAGCCCACTTTGTGCATCAAAATTCTGCATCACTCTCAAGAACAGGAAGAAAATGAAAAGTATGCTTATCTCTACATTCAGAGCATTCCACCTGACACTAGTTCACTACACCTGTCAATTTGTTCAGCTAAGTTTCTGTCTGGAAATAATTCTGAATCAGAGGGGAAAATGAACAAGTCAGACTTAGTGGACTCTCCATCTTCCATAATTTTAAAAATTCTTTTATGAGAACCAAATCATTCACTCTGGAACTCTATTCCCTCTCTAAAATTTTAGGAGCTGTCTCTGAGACACTCCTTCAATCTCCTTAGAAGAATAAGGTAGGAAAAGATATTCTTAACTTCACAGCCCTGATTAGAAAATTTTAACAGAATTGAATCTGGGTTCCAGCAGGGTAATTCAATGTTATCCATGCCAAAAGAAATGTAGAGTTCTTTTTTAATATCAAAGTACATTAAAATTTTTAAATGTTTCTGTATTTGATCTACTAGAAGATATAAACACTTTGATTACACTTAGTCATTACCTTTAGCATCTCTGCACAAATTAAATCAAGGAAATAAATATCTTTTGTACATATCATGATGAAAACAATGAAGAAAATATTTCACTTCCATAAAATATGAACAAATTTTAATCTAGTTGGACAATTTTGCTGAAACTTGACCCAATATTTAATGTAGAAATATGATTAGATGAGAATAATATGAATGAAAATGACGGGTAAATCCAAAGATTTAGCAAAGGTACATGATCATTGCTAACTATCTATGTGACAGAATTTTTGTATCATCAAATAAGAGACTTTAAACTTTGGCTAGCACTGTAAAACCTGTCACCTAAACTGTGTAGCAGAATCTGAAAATGATTGATCTTGACAAATTATAGGTCTTCTTGAAGAAGAGTGACATATTTTCAAAACAAGTAGAAACCAGTCAGCTTTGGAGATGACAAAAACATATAATATATACTGTTAATTGCTGACATTTATATAGAGTTGACACTGGATATCACTCATCATAGTAATTACTAATAGCAATTTGCATATCCAGAGCCCATAATGAAATTTTGCTAAGTTCAATTTTTTTAATTGATTTTCAACCTTCATGTTAATGTTTCTTTCATTAACATGAAGTATAGTACAACTCTTTCCAACATTTTTATTGCATACACAGAAGATAATAAAATTTGTACCAAGTCCCTCCTGGCCACCCTGAGGAATGAGGGGACTGACAGACATCTTGGCATACCTAAAACCATGGTGGGACATCAGCTTAACATGATCAGTTTTACAGAGATCATCCATTCTATGGTTTATCTATAAACCACCATCCCAAACCATGCAAACAGTGCATGTTACGCTGTGCTCAGTGCTGTCCAACTCTTTGAGACCCCACGGACTGTAGCCTACCAGGCTCCTCTGTCCATGGAATTCTCCAGGAAAGAATATTGGAATGGGTTGACATTTCTTACTTCTGGGGATCTTCCCAATCCAGGGATAGAACCCATGTCTCTGTCTTCTCCTGCATTGGCAGATGGATTCTCTACCACTGAGCCACCTGGGAAGCCCTAAGCAGAGTCCTGAATATTTATAGTTAAGGTAAAATCTCATTATAAAAAATTATCTTAAAGTTACTTCCATGTCTTCATTGAGGCAATTACTGCAAATTATATACAACAAATGGTTCGTGATCTCATCAGTCCTTGTTGTCTATGCAAAATACTGTCACTTTGCTGTCTGGTTGGAAAACACAGTGACACTCCTGCCAGAAAATCTGGGGAGGAAGAGTGACAAGGTGGTCAACACTTTGGCCGCTGCAAATTGAAGATCTGCTACTTAATCTAGAAAGAGACGGCTCTGGCTTCCCACAGTGGATCCAAGAAAGTGGGAGGATTTCCTGTAGACCAGATATGGACTGTTCTGGTGAAACAGCCTGAAGTTGTTTTAAGTCCTACACATCTAAATTCTACCCAGAAAGAAGAAGCAGTGACATACCATCCAAGGTCTTAAAGGAAGGAGCTGTCTGAGAACTAGCAACCCAGAGGCAGAGGAGACCATGAGGGAGGCATGAAGTGCCCACAAAAGTGTCTGCATGGTTAGGGCAGCCTTACATGTCTGCCAAGCCCAAAAAGCACATGTTTCAGATCTTATCAGCCTATCAATAGTGATGCCATCATTAGAAATGCCTGGGACAGTCACCTAGGCTAGAACTACCTGTGCAGAGCTGCCACAGACGTTTGCCCCACTGAAGCCAGTGTTGCAGCCCTTGGGGTTCTTATGATTTCAAGATGCACTTCAGCAACAACCATTAGGGAACTCTGAAAAAACAAGGTTCATTACTGACAGGTCCTGGGGAATACACAGCATGCCTGAGGCATCATGGGTAGAGATGGAGGTGCCCAGGCTTTCACAGGTTCACTCTTTATTGGTGAACTTAAAACATAAGAGCAGGAATTAAAGCTTGGGAAGGGAAAAGCAAGATGCCAGATGGTCGGTTACCTCGGTCAACCAGAGCTTCCCAAAGAGGAGGAACTACAGGAGTAGACCAATCTAGCTCTGTAAGTATCCAGTATTGTTGGCAATCGGTTTATTTAAGATGGGTGTCCTTGAAATGTATGCCTCCACAATCAAAAGCTTAGTGTCAGGCACTTACATTACAGTCAAAAAAGCTAACTGGTAGGCTCTTACATCACAGCATACCACCATCCTGTGCCACTTCCCGTTCAAGTAAAAATGCCCAGATCCTCTTCCCCACCTACCACACTCCAAAACTAGCAAATGGATAAGGCATGATGACAAAATGAAATTATAATGGAGTAATCACAGTTCAGGCATACAGAAAGAGTCAAATAGCCGTTAAGGATCTGGTCTCAGACAGTCCCTGCAACAATAAGAACTTGAACTTCACTGAACTGTACCAAATCCAAGGACACCGCCAGGCGTATTCAGAAAAATACCTGCCAACTGGAATCTCTCAGGGTCTCCCCATTTAACTATGCAAATATTTCTGACCTCAACCAATCCTTACTTAAAAAGCACCCTTAATTCTTGCCAGCTCCAATTATAATTCTTGATAAACAACTCATTTAACTAACTATAACCTTGCAGATTTTTTGTCTTTATAAACCTCCCTCATCTTCAAATCCAGCAGAACACAATTCAAGTGTTCCTTGAGTCTATCTCCCAGGCTGCAGTCCTAACAAACCCCAAATAAACACCTTTTCTATGCCAACTGGGTATCCATTTCTGAAATTTTGGTTGACAGAAAGTACATGAAAAGACAAAAGGCTTCTTGTCCTCTATCCTCAGTGTTAGCTCCTTTCCGGGAGAGGAGGAAAAGTTGATATTAAATCACACTAAAGAGTTTTGAGGAATGCTGGACACTGGGTATCTATTTTCTGAGCTGAGACTATCAAGAGCTTGATGTGACTTTAGCACTCTCTTTTAAAGCCACCAGAAAAGTCCTGGGGTCCTCCCAGATTTCTTCCATGGCAAGAGAAAAACCATTTCCAGTAGGTAATTTTTATAGGTCCAAGAAGGGTAAGAAATTGACTTGTTTTATATTTATTTGTATTATAGGCTATACTGAAATGTGCTTAAAACAGAAAACACCTATAAATGTATAACCTTTTCATGTCCACTTTAAACTTTACAAAACTTCTCTGAACTGCACACCAAAAATCTGACCTTTTCGGATTGTTTTATAAGAGGGCTCTAAATCACAAAGTTGCCTGAATATATAACTGAACAAGCAGATTAAGACCCAAGAATGAAATCAAAGTCTACATGAGATAAGGGAAATTTTCAGGTAAATTTAGGACCTAAAGTTAAATTTTTGGGAAAAAAAAAAGAAAATGGGTTTTACATCACCAAAGATAATATAAGCTAGAAGATAAAGTCATGCTTCTTATGAAAAATTAAATAACTACTCCAAGTTATTAAAATTATGACCTAAAAATATTGAGAATTGAAAGAATTCAGTTATTAGCATGTTGATACTTCTAATTTTTTGAAAATTCAGAATTTATCACTTTTGAAATCCCATAAGTTACAAGTGTCAAGTAAAAAGTAATTTCAGTAAAGATGCTCAAAAAACATAAAAGCTTTCTGTTCATGGTTTCAAAAGGCCTTTCTATTTAGATATTATACAAGATGAATTATTGAAGAGAACCCCAGAATTTTCTAGGAATAACCTCTTCCTCATATAAAATAACACTGACCAATTGGCTTATGAAAATGAGGATCATGAGTTAGTATGGAGTAAAAAAACCAAAGGGAGACAAAAGATAACAATGTGGACTTTTTCAAAACAACCTTATACTTTTTGAAAATTATTTTCTTAATTATGAGAAAATAGACATAAGATGTAGTATACGTGCTAAGTCACTTCAGTCATGTCCGACTCTTTGTGACACTATGGACTGTAGCCTGCCAGGCTCCTCTGTCCATGGGGCTCTCCGGACAAGAATACTGGAGTAGGTTGCCATGCCCTTCTCCAGGGGATCTTCCTGAGCCAGGAATCAAACCCATATCTCTTGCATCTCCTGCAATGGCAGACAGATTCTTTACCACTAGCGCCACCTGGGAACGTGTGAAAGTCGCTCAGTCATATCCAACTCTTTGCAACCCCATACAGCCCATGGGATTCTCCAGGCCAGAACACTGGAGTGGGTTGCCATTCCCTTCTCCAGGGGATCTTCCAAACCCAGGGATCGAACCCAGGTGTCTCACATTGCAGGCAGATTCTTTACCAGCTGAACTACCAGGGAAGCCCACCTGAGAACATAGGCCCAGATTAACCCTCTCTGGCCCAGGTTTTTCATTAGGCCATACCACTCTGGTGTGGTTTTGTTTATAATTAAAGTAGGAATTTATTGACAGACCCTCTTCCTAACTCCACCAAAACACACCATATAACACACACACACACACACACACACACACACACACAGACTAACATGAAAAAGCCTTGAAAGGTATGACATTTGTAAAATAATTACAAATGGTCGCACCAGATGCCAACAGACTTCATACCTCTTTGCTTTGTTTGCAATAGCACCTTTCACTGAGAAATTTTAAATTCTCTGATCATTTACATCTCAACTCACCAATGCACACTGGTTTTGCCAGTATTCACATTTCCAACTCAGTTGGAATATTCTGAATCTAAGGCAATGTTTTCAAGTTTAGATATAAATGACTGAATTCTGAAGATTTTCATTCTCTGCATTTTAAAATCTGCAGCATGTCAATTAAGTAGCTGGATTATTTGTCAGGTGTTGATTTAACTATCTTGCCAGCTGCTGTGCTGGCATCATGAAGTTCTTCCAGATCCCTCAGCAATGAGCCACCTAATCTTAATACAGAGCACTTTTCTAATGTGTGAACAGTCAAAGAGAAACCTATCTAAAGACCCTTACTGTCCCTTAAATTAGGAAACAACGCATGCAGAGTCCTTTCATGTATGAGGCTAATTTCCTGACATTAAGGGAAGGTAGGCAGGCTGCTTTAATTATACAGGAAGCCCCTTTTTTAAATATGATTGCTATGTTTGAAAATTTTTTTAAAAGGAATTTTGTGGATCTGTATATTCCAAATAAGCATTCTGTGTAAACATATTATCTTTCAGCACGTGAACTAGCCAGGCTGATTTTTTAATTCTGGTCTGTAGATTCTGAATGAGCAGTGAGAATCTCTCTGTCTGAGTGCAGTACTGTCACTGGGCAGAAATCAGTCATCATGAATATTCATTGAACACCAGAGTGCTGCCCTAGACAGAGGAGAAAGCAAAACAGAAAGTGTCCATCGAATCAGAAGAAAAGGACTCAAAGTGATCTGTGAAAAAGAGAGCTGTTGAACCTGATATACTGTAAGACTGTATCTCTTTTATGTCAACCCATGAATAACTTTTTCCCTCTGGAATATTCTGATTTTATTTTTTCTTTATTAATATAAATGTAAATACTAGTGGTCAATTATGGATGCTTGCCTTATACAGGACTATCGAAAATACTCAGATATTTAAATTGGTTGATTCAATTTAGATGATAGGAAACAGTCACTACCTGGCTGCTTATTCAATATTGCCCTTCCCATCTTTCTTCTAATTAGGCTGTATTGCACAGTCTGCCTTTAACTCCATTTTGAGTATTTAACCAATATCCTTGAAGTGTTTTCTCCTTATTAGGTGAAAGTGTGAAAACCAGAAAATATTAGGACAGGATCTCTCTCTCTTATTTTTGTCTTTATACATATGGAGCACTTACTTTGTGCTATTCTACATATGTAGTGTCTTACAAATATACTCACTTAAAGAATACAGTCATCATGTATAGCAGATACATTAAGGTCTCTGTTTTACAGATGAAGGAACTGAAGTTCAGAAAGGATCTGCTGCAAATCACTCAGCTGATGAGAGGCAGAGACCACATGTGAACCAAGTCAGACTCCAAATCTTGTACCTGAAAAGTAACACGCTCCCCTGCTCTACAGACGGCCTTCATTTCCTTCTACCAGCCCCGGCATTCCCACCTGCGTGGCACCTTCCTCCACACTTCAGTCAGATATCAGTTCCTTGCTATTCTTTAGAAGAAACTGGAGTTATTGGCCTAAAGTATTCAGATTGACTCCAATGACAGTTTCCAGTTGACTACATCGTAACTGACCTTGCTGAGTGGCACAAGTGATTCAGAAGTTCATTCTTTCCATGCTCCACTAGGAAGTGAGTGGTTAAAAAGAGCATAGACTGAGGAAAACAAGGGATAAGTGAATATGGAGTACAACCATTAAAATTACATGAAAAGGCAAATTGGGAGAGCCAAATATTATTACTGTGAAGAATTACTTCACACTGCCTCTGACCACAGTTAGAAAAACTGCCACGATACAAATGCCTTGGCCGAGATGTCAAGGTAAAACAACTCTTTTTAAATGTTTCCTAATAAAATTTTTAAGATGGAAAATAAATGTTAGAACAAAGACAACAGAACTTCAAAACAGAAAAAATCTCTAACTGCATACAATGAACATAACGCCAAATACTATCCTTCTCCAAACTTCTCTTTCACTTGTCTTACTTATATACCACATTCAAAATATAATAGAAGTTCAGCCGCAAAGTCAACTTAGAAAGGAGAATTATATGGCCTAGCTGCACAGATTGATTTAATAGCAAAGTCCTTCCCTATAAAGACATATATATGCTATCTGGAAGAACTTTCAAGTTCTTCATTTTATTTTTTACTAACGATTGAATGATTATAGGAAAAAAACTCACTCTTTCCTCTTATTCTCAGCAAGAAGTGTCAGCCGCGTGATTTGGGGGAAAAAAAGTAAACTTATCTGGGGTGATCAAACAGGAAATCAGCATCCGTAGTTTTGGGTAGATCCCTCAGGTTGCAGTATTCACTGTCTATACTTACCTTCCTCTGTTCTTCCTCTTTTTGAGCTGTTTTGCTACCCACCCATCCCCACCCCCCACCCAAGATCTCTGGCCCATAATTTTGCTCTAACAACTACCATATTGGGAACCTGACGTTTCTGCACATTATAAGCTTTATTGACATACAATATTGTGTAAGTTTAAGGTGCATGATGTGACGATGTGATACTTACATAGTCTGAAATGATGAATTTAAAAGCTTCTTATATACTACTTTGGCTCAGGCATTTACAGTCTAATTCTCAAACCAGAACAGCAGTTACTATAGGAAAAGGATTCTTTCTTTCTTGTCCATTTTGGTATTTTCAGAGCCTGGCACAATATCAGTACTTAAAAAACAATCGTTGAGCTCCAAATGATTTGGATGGAGAAGCCAATTTTAAGTCTTTGAAAATCCATGACAACATGTACGCATTCAGACTGTTTCAAGATAGAAGCTTAACTGATGGTTTTTCTTCCCTTTCTCTGGTACAAGAGGATGCCTGCATATCCTTTCACCACAAAGAAAAATTTAAGATCAGGACAGTTACCTAGGAAGAAAGCTTGTATTGAAGTGTCTAATAATTGGGGTTCCAGGTTTAATGGGCAATTAGCTCAAATGCTAAAGAACTAGACAATTGAATGTGAGGCGACAGTAAAAATAACTACCTTTTGGAGAAACAAGAACTACCCCACATTAAAAGGAAGAGATAGGATGTGAACGGTAACAGAAGGATGAGGTAAGTACAAGGGGCCCTCAGAAGTCTGGAAACAGTCCCAGGGAAGTTGTCCAAGAAAGATAAAGGGCCACAGTCTCATAAAAGTTGAGCAGGTGCAATTAATGGACTTCAAGAAAACTACTTCCTTTGCATTTTATCTCTGTAAAACAAGTATTATATTTCCCTTTAATAAACACTCCTTAAAAGTTTTCCTGAAAATATATGAATGTAAGACTAGAGGAAAATTTTCTTATTCCACTCTACTATTCAATCTTCCCCTCTTCTCCCTAAAATGAAAAGGGAGCAACTGTGAGAGGGCATACACCAAAGACCCTGTCCAATTATGGAAAGTATTTTCTGCGAACCCTAGGAAATAGAACATTCACAACCATGAGAGTGATTGGTGATGACCAAACTAGAAAGCGATAGAAGAGACTGATGTCTGATAATCAGTATTGAAAAGGCAGTGCTGAGATTTAAAGGGAGAGTTCTAGAGAGAAATGAGAACTGCCTGCTACATCTGGATCCATATGCTCCTGCTACACAGTACAAATATTAAAAATCATGAATCTCAAAAAAATCCCATATCATAAGTTATAGCACTATTATAAAATGCAATTTTGTAGAAACATCTATTTTATGTGACAGTATCCTTAAAGCTCATAAAATATTTGCGTTGTAGGCAGACATTTTTTTGAAAACTGAAACTAACTTCATAACTCTGAGCTACCTTCTAGTAGGAAAGAAGTAAAACATCTCCTAACTTTAGGACAAAACATCTGCCCTGTCTTTATCACTAAGGAAAGCTTTCTTCCTAGCCAAGCGTTCTTCACAGGAACACACTGAAAGCTGCAAGCTCTTTAAAGTCCAACACGTTTCACTGCACCACATCCACCCTGCAATGGTCTAGAGAAAAGATCACAGGAGCTATGAGACTAAAAAATCTAACCTGAAAGAAGAAACACATAGCCACTTTAATGCTCTTATGAAAAGGTGAAAATGAGGGGAAAGGATGGTTCGATAGAGGACACAAGGAAATCTGAATCTCTGAGTTCCAATATTAACTCCATTACTATCACAGCATGTGGTCAAGTCATTGTTGTTCAGTCACTAAGCTGTGTCTGATTTTTTGCAACCCCATAGACTGCACCATGCCAGGCTTCCCTGTCCTTCACTATCTCCTGAAGTTTACTCAAACTCATGTCCATTGAGTCAGTGATGACATCCAGCTGTCTCATCCTCTGTCATCCCCTTCTCCCCCTGCCTTCAATCTTTCCCAGCATCAGGGTCTTTTCCAATGAGTAGGCTCTTCGTATTAGGTGGCCAAAGTATTGGAGCGTCAGCTTCAGTATCAGTCCTTCCAATGAATATTCAGCATTGATTTCCTTTAGGATTGACTGATCTGATCTCCTAGCAGTCCAAGGGACTCTCAAAGGTCTTCTCCAGCATCTAGTCATCATCAGTGTTAAAATTTTTCACCAATTAATTAAGAACACACACAGAGAAGGCATGAAACACTGCCATGAAAATGATTTCAGATATTCCCCATCTTAAATGCCTTGCAGGTCTTGATATAACATCTCCACTCTTTCTGTGACTACTGAAAACCTTGAAAAAGCTGAGCTTTCATAGTTTTCCCAAAAACTAAGACTGGAAGACAATCTTCTCAAAAAGCCTTTCTTTAACTATAATCACCACTACCCGTGTCTTTACTCTCATCCTGTGTTATTTGCTTCATACCACTTCAGTTCAGTTCAGTCACTCAGTTGTGTCTGACTCTTTACAACCCCATGGACTGCAGCACACCAGGCTTCCCTGTCCATCACCAACTCCTGGAGCTCACTCAAACTCATGTCCATCAAGTTGGTGATACCATCCAACCATCTCATCCTCTGTCGTCCCCTTTTCCTCCTGCCTTCAATCTTTCCCAGCATCGGGGTCTTTTCCAATGAGTCAGTTCTTCATATCAGGTGGCCAAAGTATTGGAGTTTCAGCTTCAGCATCAGTCCTTCCAACGAATATTCAGGACTGATTTCCTTTAGGACGGGCTGGTTGGCTCTCCCTACAGTCCAAGGGACTCTCAAGAGTCTTCTCTAACATCACAGTTCAAAATCATCAATTCTTGGGCACTCAGCTTTCTTTATAGTCCAACTCTCACATTCATACATGACTACTGGAAAAACCATAGCCTTGACTGATGGACCTTTGTTGGCAAAGTAATGTCTCTGTGTTTTAATATGCTGTCTAGGTTTTTCATAGCTCATTTCTAAAATTATATATATATATTTCTATTTATTATTTAGCCTATAAATTCCATTAGAGACAGCACTTTCTTGTTTCCTGTTATATCCCCAACATTTAGAAGCCATGCCTAACCTAGCTATAGTAGGGACTAAATAAATATAGACTGGATAAATGAATGAGAAAGATTGAGACAAAAATGAAACAATAGTTGCATAACCCATTTTTTGGTCTCATGAAATGTAAACCCCCTCCTACCACAAAGAAAACCGAAAAACTGTCCCTTTACTCAGAGACTATATATAAACCAAAGAGCAAATTGACAATTAACCTTAGACAAAACTGCTGATTTTTAAAACAGCAAAGTGCTACTGAACTACCCACATACTCCTAACCCCTACTCTACCTCCTCCCTCACCCTCACCTCCACCCTTACACAACATATTCCTACCTGCCAGGGTTATGAACTCCCAGAAAAAAGCCAGGCAGAAAACTAGAGAGGCCTAAAAATGGCTCATTGCTCTAAAATGATATTTCTCACAAATGAACTTTAGCAAGCAAAGCAAGACAGGAAGAGCCCTGTTACAGTGAAAGAGCAAAGCTGTGGTTTCTGTATTCCCTGTCGTCTCAAAGCGTCAGAAAACTAAGCACCGGGATGGGACACAATCACATATGTCCAGCAGAGCTGCCGCATATAAATACCTGACAGACACAGAACTGGGCTACACTCATCAACTGGCCTTACCGCTTTAAATCTAAGAGCTAGGATTGACACCTAGACCCAAGAAGCAGGTCCAGCAGTAGAAACTAAAAAACAAACAACAATAGCATGGAATCTACTTTTTTATAATTTATGTTTTGACCACACCACAGAACATATGGGGTCTCAATTCCCCAGTCAGTGATCGAACCCACACCGTCAACAGCAGAAATGCAGAGCTGACCACTGGACCACCAGGGAAGTTCCCTGGAATCTATTTTTTTTTTCTTATTTCAACAACAACAAAATTATCTTAAAGATTCAGGGAATGGGCAGACTTCTGAAAATAATTTGCTAGAGAAATCAAGATAACATTCCAAAAAACTTTTGACAATAGGATGTAACACCTGAAAGTCTAGGAATATGTTGAGATGAAATGAAAAAATAAAGGGATTAAAGGAGAAGCAACTAAAAAAAAGAAAAGACTGAAATGAAAATGAAAATATGAGGTAAGAAAGCTAACAAGGCACTGAGAGCTAAATGCACATTACTGTGGAACTTGTTCTGGAAAAGAAATACATTTGTGATAGAAAGCACAAATTTGAAAAGTTCTTCCACAACATGAAGAACAGTGGTAAATAACTGGAGACAGGGCAGACATGCTAGGTATAGAGGATGAAGAACGAAACTCCAAACTAAGAACTATAGATGGACCCTAAGAAGAAATCACAACAATGAGCACAAATGAGATAAATCAAGGAAAATCATAACAATTAATGCAAATTAAATAAATCAAGGAAAATACTTATTTAGATGAAATGTATACGTATCTAAAGAACTCCTCATACATCCAAGTTAATAAGTAAATATATCCTAGCACATTTTTAAACTATAATTTAAAAAATCCAACAATCATTTAGGCAAAGAAACAAGTTAACTACAAATAAATACAGAAATATACAATAATATATACAAATAAATATAAATTGTTAGGCAATGGAGAAATGGTTACAATGTTCTAAGAGAAACAGTTTTATAATCAACTGAACTGAATATCAGACCCCAACCCCTCACATGAACAGAATGCTTTCCCAGAAGGAATGGTCCATAGTGCCTTAACCACAATGTCAAATTTAGGAAACTCTAAAAGCAGAAAAGATGTTCTTGTAAATCATTTGGTGGCAAAATGATGTGAAATGATTTATAGGGGTTTTTTAATTCCTCAAGTGTTAATATTCATCATTTTGTTGCATCACATAAACGTTAATAAACAACTACAGCTTATTGCCACATACTCTGCTGGAATATTATACAATATGCAATATTCATCCTTTCTAAAATTCAAAATATTTTGAAATTCCAGAACACATTGAAGGGTTCCAAGTAAGAGATCATGGAACTTGAGTAGATTAACTCACCCAGAAGGCTCATTTTCTTATACAATAGTAACCCTGACCAGCTTATTTCGGAGAAGGCAATAAATGGCACCCCACTCCAGTACTCTTGCCTGGAAAATCCCATGGACGGAGGGTCCTGGTAGGCTACAGTCCATGGGGTTGCCAAGAGTCGGACATGACTGAGCGACTTCACTTTCACTTTTCACTTTCATGCATTGGAGAAGGAAATGGCAACCCACTCCAGTATTCTTAACTGGAGAATCCCAGGGATGGGGGAGCCTGGTGGACTGCCGTCTATGGGGTCACACAGAGTCGGACACGACTGAAGTGACTTAGCAGCAGCAGATCAGTTTATTTATCAATAACATACTGTACCTCGCTGGACACACTAACAGACAACTGATTTTTTTCTACAATCTGCCCTGGGCTCTAAATTTTAGAAGACATCCATGGAGGAGGAGTCATGCCTGACTCTCCTTCCCAAATACCTAAACTACCGGCCCACAGTGAAAGCTGGAAAAGCAGTACTTGCACCCTTCAAAGTGATGAAACTTTCCATCCCCAAAACTCATCTCCAACTGCTTTCCTCCAGGCATATGGATTGAACCCGAATCTCCCATACTGTAGTCAGATTCTTTACCGTCTGAACCACCAGGGAAGTCCCATATTTATTCCATCTTTAAACAAGTACTATTCTATCCAACCCACTAAGAGCCTGTCCTTTACCTTGGGCTCTAGACTTCTGAGCCTAGGGAAATGTCGGCTTAACACAAGAGGTTGTGTAGCCCTGACACAGCTGTGTTCAGGTACCTGAACAGTCTAGAGCATCATTCAGTGAAATTTTGAACCATCTACGTTACACTGAAGTTTTTCTAAGATTTGCTCCAATGATGGAAAGGATCAGACTATGTTTCCCCTTTACTTCTCAAGCTGATTCACAGCTGTGTCATAAAACAAACCCTCTCTATTTTGATTCTCAGAGCTCTTACTGGGCTCTCCCTCCAGACCTGTTGGCTCTGACTTGCTTATTCTCTATCATATAATATCACACAGAGTTATTATTTTAGCTTTATCTCATCACTTCAGGGGCTTCCCTGGTGGCTCAGATGGTAAAGAATCTGCCTGCAAAGCGGGAGACCCAGATTTGATCCCTGAATTGGGAATATCCCCTGGAGAAGGGAATGGCAACCTGCTCCAGTATTCTTGCCTGGAGAATTCCATGGACAGAAGAGCCTGGCAGGCTACAGTCCATGGGGTTGCAAAGAGTCAGACATTACTAGGTGACTTTCACTTTCACTTCATCACTTCAGATTCATCTTTTGTTGTTTATCCAGAGCCTTTCACTATATACTTCAGATGTTTTAAAACCTCTCCTCACCCAGAATACAAAATTTGGCTTGCCTGTGTTCAGTGTCCCATAGCCACAGACAAGCCCTAATGTATCTGTTAAGATCAGCAAATGTACTAGGGAAAAAAATAAAATTAGGGTTGAACAAGGTAACAGTTTGTTTACATCAGTTATGAGAAGTCCATAATATCTAGTCCAAGACTATTAACGGCTTTTCCACGGTCAAGCATCCTGTCTTCATGGTCTACTAACTAAAACATATTCTCAAGGCCATCCCATAGACAAAATGGCTGCTAGAACCATAGCTTTGACATATATCTTCCAGGCAACAGGAAAGGAGGCAACAAGAGACATGCTTCTCAGCCGAGGCAGCTCCTGAAGATGTTCTGAAAGCCTCATTCAGAGCTCAATGCTTACTTCTTGTTCCAGCTCATCTACATAGATTCACCCAGCCACAGAGAAGGCTAGCTTTAATTTGGCCAGCAGCACACTGTTTATAATTGCCAGGACATGGAAGCAACCTAGATGCCCATCAGCAGACAAATGGATAAGGAAGGTATGGTACATATACACAATGGAATATTACTCAGCCATTAAAAAGAATTCATTTGAATCAGTTCTAAGGAGATGGATGAAACTGGAGCCCATTATACAGAGTGAAGTAAGCCAGAAAGATAAAGACCAATACAGTATACTAATGCATATATATGGAATTTAGAAAGATGGCAATGATAACGCTATATGCAAAACAGAAAAAGAGACACAGATGTATAGAACAGACTTTTGGACTCTGTGGGAGAAGGCGAGGGTGGAATGCTCAGAGAGAACAGCACTGAAACAAGTATACTATCAAGGGTGAAACAGATCACCAGCCCAGGTGGGATGCATGAGACAAGTGCTCAGGGCTGGTGCACTGGGAAGACCCAGAGGGATGGGATGGGGAGGGAGGCGGGAGCGGGTATCAGGATGGGGAACACATGTAAATCCATGGCTGATTCATGTCAATGTATGGCAAAAACCACTACAATATTGTAAAGTAATTAGCCTCCAACTAATAAAAATAAATGAAAAAAAAAATTTTGGCCAGCTGCAAAAGCTACACGTAAATGCAAACAGGCAAACAAGAATTTTGTTCCTTGCAAAAAGGAGAAAATGAATTTAGGTTGGGCAGCTAGCAATCTACCAGGAGTTTCTGCCATAGCTGCCTCAGTCCAGCATGAGATCAGACATTTATCGGCAATAATAAAACACTCATCTCTCAATTTATACCTTATTTAGATTCATAGGAAGCAGTAAGAAAATCAAAATAAATTACAATTTTCTTATAATAAATAAGAGGCAAAGGGATATGTTTCAGCAGGTTGGAAAAAGCAGACATGTCTTTTTGATATTTTAACAAGAGCCATAAAAAATGAGGAGTCTGTAGGGGGAAGATCTATTGAAAATGTCCAGGAAAGCTGTAAATATCACTGGTCATATTACTGGCTGCTTTATTCTTTATCTTTCCCCTTATAGGAATTCTGGCCATATCAGTGGTGCCCCAGACCTACCTCTCCCCTACAAGTTGGCAGCACTGACTACTATTACTCATGTGTTTTTGCCTTCTTCAATGCAGCGAATTTCCTCTATATTTTCCACAGTGGGTATCTGTGCAGTATCAGCTGTGTTGCCCAGTCATGATATCTCTTTAAAGTGCTAAGACACTGTTAAAAATGTAATAAACACATGCAGGAAACATCTAATCACACAGAACAAATCCCAGAATCCCAAACCATACAGCGTCAGATGGCAACTGGAAAGAAGGAGGTGGCCTCTGGGAAATCTCACTCAATTCCATGAATGTGCCGGTTCCCGAGTTATCTAGCCCACAGAAGACCCAACACATACTGGCAGGCAACTTTAAAACATTCTTCGGGAACTGTATCTGTATGTATTTAAATGTTATTTAATTCATTATATTTTAATTCCAAAATCAAATTATATACAATATAAGAAGCAAGAATAAACCCCTCTATTTAAAAAAGAGCTCTACTTATATACACAATGGAATATTACTCAGCTATAAAAAAAAAGGAATGTATTTGAGTTGGTTCTAATGAGGTAGACTAACCTAGAGCCTATTATATAGAGTGAAGTAGGTCAGAAAGAGAAAAACAAATACTGTATGTTGCCACATATATATGGAATCTAGAAAGATGGTCCTAATGGACCCATATGCAGGGCCGCAATGGAGACACAGACACAGAGAACAGACCTGTGGACACAGGAGGGAAAAGAGAGGGTTGGATTAATGAAGAGAGTGGCATGGAAACATATACACTACCATATGTAAACAGATAGCCCGTGGGAATTCCCCGTATGATGCAGGGAGCTCAAACCAGTGCTCTGTGACACCTAGAGGGGTGGGGTGAGGTGGGAGGTGGGAGGGGTGGGGTGGGGTGGGGTGGGAGGTGGGGGGGGTTCAAGAGGGAGGGGACATATATACACTTATGGCTGATTCATATTGATTTATGGCAGAAACCAACACAATATTGTAAAGCAATTATCCTTCAATAAAAATAAATTTTTAAAAACTCTACTTAAAGATTTGGTATATATATATATTTGATATATAAGGATTTAGCATACATATGTATATTATATATACATATATACAGTGAAATATTACTTAGCCATAGAAATGAATGAAATTCTATTTGAAACAGTGTGGATGGACCTAGAAAATATTCTGATTAGACAAGTAAATCAGAGAAAGACAAGTACTCTATATTATTACATATATGCGGAATCTAGAAAATAAAGCAAACACGTATATGTAAGAAAACAAACAGACTCAAAGATAGAGAACTGGTGGTTACCAGTGGGGAGAGGGATGGGTGTAGGGGTAAGATAGGGGCAGGGGATTAAGTAATACAAACTACCATGTATAAAATAATCAACAAGGGTATATTATACAACACAGGGAAATATAGCCAATATTTTATAGCAACATTAAATGAAGTGTAATCTATAAGAATACTGAATCACTATATTGTATACCTGAAACTAATATAAAATTGCAACTGAATCTTTAAAAATTTTATAAAAGACTCTATATTATAAAACTAATCTAACCTACTTTTTGTCTCCACAGATTTGCCTATTTGGGGGCTTTCATATAAATGGAATCATACAATATGTGGTCTTCTGTGACTGATTTCTTTCACTTGGCATGTTTTCAAGAATTGTATGGTATGTCAGTGACATATCAAAACACCATTTTTAAATCAAAATTTGAAAATACAATAACAATGCTATCATAAGTTGATTTAAAAGAAACTCACCTACAACAAATTTAAGATGATTAAAAAATTTTAATTGAGTACAAACTTCAGGGGAAAGCTAGCAAAAAATACAACAGAAATAATCATTAATTTCAGATACTATAAATTCAAGGCAAAAAGTATTAAATGTAATCAAGAAGCTTTTACCAAAAGTATAACCAAAAGAAAGATATAAATGAACTGTTATGAGCACTGGAACTCAAATTAAACACAACGATCAGAGATAATTACACAACTCTCTCAGCCCCTAACAAATCAAGTGGGGAAGAAGATGTGCTCAAATATAATGAATAAGACTGAATTTGTAGACAAATATCAAACTTTAGTCTTTCTCAGAGACTACATTTGCTTTGGAAAGTGAAACAATTACAAAACAATCATATTCTAAGCTATAAATTTGATAAATCCCCAAAAACAGAAACCAGACTGACCACATTCTCTGAACACAAAGTGATAAAGCTAGATATTAATCTTGAGAATTTAAACAAAAATAAAACCATATAGGAAAAAAAAAGTAACTTCTCCATATAAATACTAGAGTGAAAAAGAAATCATATCATATTATTTATAAAATAAAGACAATGAGTACACTATTTCAACAAAACTAAGCTATGTGACAAAACTTACTTGTAGAAGCAAATGTAATCATAAATGTAAATGTTTTGATATGGTCATTAAAAAAAGTAGAGAATAAAAATAAATTAACTAACTATACAAATAAAACATCTACATAAACGAGGAAAACATAAGAAAGATAAAAAATAAATGTAGAAATTAGTTAATAAATAGAGTACATAAAACATAAAATAGTACTGATACACAAACGTAAGATCTGATCTTTAATAAACCAATAAATATATATCCTTGGAAATTCTATTTAAGAAAGACAACAAATAAAAATATGATATAAGAATAGAGGCCCAATCAATATAGAAAAGACTTAAAAGCCTAAAAGAATAGCACAAAATATAAAATGTTTGGGATAAGTGATGAAGGTGCTCTGTGATGACTTATATGGGTGGAATTGGGAGGGAGGTCCGGGGTCAGGGGGGTATATATACACACATATAGCTGATTCACTTTGTTGTATGGTGGAAACTAATGCAGTACTGTAAAGCAACTATACTCCAACTTTAAAAACAAGTTGTGTAAACACATATGTATCACTCTCCATCCCACCTTTTTCCCCCTACATGTTAGTCTCATTCATAAACAATTAGGTGCTTCATTTGCCTCCAAAATCTTACCAATATTGCCTCAGCAATTTTCAAAACCCATTCACTACCATTATTACTGGTTCCTAATCTTTTAAAACTTTAATCTATACTTCTACTTTGTGCTGGCTCTTAATTTCCCTAAAACTAAAAATGTCATGTTTTCTTCAATGCCAAGTAATTAAAAATTATTTTGTTTTGAAAAAAAAGAGGAGAATTTCTCAACATAATAATATCTATCCAAACCAAAAGGTCAATACATGCTTAGTAGTGAAATACTAGAAGCATTCTCATTAAAATCTTAAGTAAAATAGGAAAGTATGCTTTGCTCCCTTATTATACAACATTGTTCTAAAAATACTGGCCAATAAAATGAGGCATGAAATAAAAATGAGACAAAAGTATTGAAAAGAAACCAAATTATCAACTGTAAATTTCATAAAATTAATGGGCAAACTCAATAAATAGCAGATAAAATTACATATCCAAATATTAATACCATTGCTCTATATCAGAGATAAATAGGTACAATTTATAATGAGAAACAGTTTCCTCTCCTAATAGCAGCAAACATACTTTTCAATACCTAGGAATGACGATAATAATAACATGCATCATGGATAACATTTACTGAGCTTCAAAAGAGATAGAGGAGGAACAGCCAGAGAAACAGGATTTGGGGAGGTCTATTCTAGGAATTTTTTTTTCTTTCAAACTAGAAGAGTCATAAGCAGGTGTATAAGCCAACAGGGAGGATTTCCTTGAAAACAAAATGTTTAACGGTAATTGGGAGAGCAAGGTGTGTTGTTAAATTCACTTAAGTAAATAAGTTAATTTATGAATGTATTGGCCAAGTTCCCTGTCCACATTAGACATTTTACTAACAACTGTTCTTTCTTCTCCCTGACCTGACCTTGTGCTGTGGTGAATTACAGTCATGGAAATACCATTTCCCTGTTTGTATAACTGTGGGAAAATCAAGAACAAAAGAAAGAAATTACTTTGACCTGATCTCCATCAATAGAGTAATCAGTGTAATTGAAACACATATCCTGATAATCATAATAATTTGTCTTTTAAAGATGAAAGTAATATAATACTTTGATCATGCAGATAATTGCTTCAGTTCTTCATTGCATACTGCTAGCGTGAACTTGGTCAAAATAAAATCTATAGTCCATGATTATAATTTTATTTGCACAACTATACAGGAAAGAGAGCTGGTAGGAATTTTGTTTTGAAAGTGTTCTCTTTTCTAAACTTTCCTGGCATTGTTTCCACATGTATTTTATCTTGAATATCAAAAATAACCATGGTAGATATGGGCGTATCAAATCAGTCCCACCACACAACGTGGTCTATGCAAATGTGAGCTTAGATCATATTGAAACACTTCTGTCTTGGCTCCATAGAAATGGGAAGAATCAAGATTTTGTTAGATTTTAAAAAAAATCACTGTTTATTAAGTATTCAGGTTCCCAGCCACTAAGTTATTAGCAGTGAGATCTGTACAGATCTAAAGCCATAGAGATTAGAATATTTCTTTTTATTTTTAGTAGAAGAAAAAATGAATTCTTATATTTAAGACAGGCTGTTGAGCTCTTTTTCTCTTCTTGCTCTTCTGTTTATTTCTTTAATCAGTCACCTTTTTACAGCTTTTCTCTTTTCAGTACTAATTATGAAAGTGAAGAATGGGTCACACTTTAAGGCACCAAGCTACAAAAGATAATCTCTAAAGGCAGTGTTTTTCTATAATGGATTAAATGAACAAATGGAACACTTCACACTATTTTGAATGATGACACTAGTTTAGGCTTAACTCAAGATTCATTGGGGAAAAGCATACATTGATTCTTTCCATAGGCAGCTTGAAGCAATCCAAACTAAGAAGATAACCACAAGCCAGGTTTCCAGAGAGAACATCTGAGGTGGAGGTTCATGTGGGGGACAATTATTGAGGTGTGCTCTCAGGATCAACACTTGCACAGGAGTGAAAAAAGCAGGATTGGGTAGACAAAGAAGATAAACTTACGGCAGTCTCAACAATGTTGTTGTTCAGTTGCTAAGTCACGTCCAACTCTTTGCAACCCCATGAACTGTAGCACGGTAGGCTTTCCTGTCCTTCACTATCTTCTGGAGTTTGCTCAAAAACATGTCCACTGAGTCGGTGATGCCATTCAACCATCTCATCCTCTGTCGCCCCCTTTCCCTCCTGCCCTCAATCCCTCCCAGCATCAGGGTCTTTTCCAATGAGTTGGCTCTTCGCATCAGGTGGCCAAAGTATTGGAGTTTCAGCTTCAAGCATCAGTCCTTCCAATGAATATTCAGGACTGATGTCCTTTCAGATCGTCTAGTTTGATCTCCTTGCTGCCCAAGGAACTCTCAAGAGTCCTTCAGCACCACAATTCAAAAGCATCAGTTCTTCAACACTCAGCCTTCTTTATGGTCCAACTCTTTATCTGTACATGACTATTGGAAAAACCATAGCTTTGACTATATGGACTTTTGCCAGCAAAGTGATGTCTCTGCTTTTTAGCATGCTGTCTAGGTTTATTGCAGCTTTTCTTTCAAGGAGCAAACATCTTTTAATTTCGTGGTTGCTATCACCATTCGCAGTGATTTTGGAGCCTAAGAAAATAAAAGCTCAACAAAAGCCTCAGCTAATCCCATAAGAAGCTTTGGAACTGTAATGACCCGTTGAGGTTGCCCTGTGTTGGGAGGGATGGGACAATCTTTTAGATAGCTTTTTATATAGCTTTTATATCGGTATAAAGTTCTATTTCCACATGGACCAATCTTTAGATGTGGGATGTCTTCCCCAACAGGAAGTGACCATGACGAATACAGCTCTCTTCAGCCAAGGGTAAGTCCCAAAGACTCAGGTGAGGGCTGTCGGCTACTAACATTCCCAGAAATTGGTAAAAATGAATGTTTTAGTCCTGAGGAGAGGGGATTTGGGCAGCATAATACAGTATCTACCCAAAGAAACAGAAAAAACATTCTTTAAATCTAAAGCTTCTAACCAAGAGGCATGTCACAGAGGTTACTGGGCTGAAAGTCAAAGGAATATGTTATCTTGTCACTTCCACGAAAAAAAAAAAACTTAGTGACTTTTGGAAAGTCACTTTCCCTCCCTGTCTTCAGCTGTAAAATCAGAGTTTTGACAAGAGAATCACCTATGGTCTCTTCTACTTTGACAACCCTAATTTGGGTGCCTTAATTTTCAGCAAAATCAAGACAAAAGGATTTCAAATGTAGTCATGCCTCATAAAAAGTTCAGTTTCACTTAGATTTTAAAGTCTTAGATTCTATTATTTCCAAGTCAAATTAGATCCCAAAACTCCAAAGCAATTTTCAAGTCCCTTTGATAGTATTAACAAGGGTACCTTTCAACCAAATCTAAGAGCAAAATTTAAGTCCCAGAAGAGGAAGAATAAAGATGATTGATCATAGAAATCTAGTGCTGAGACTGGAATCCCAGGCTTATGCTTTCAAATTGGGAATTCAAAGGAACTTCTTTAACCCCAATTCCATTATCATCCATTTTTCAAAAAAAATAAAACTGCAGTAAACCCATAATGAAAGTGATTATCCTTATAAAACCTAGTTGTGCTGTTTCTTCTACTGAGAAGTGCAATAGCCCACACTACCTCCTTTATTATCTCCTGTCCCTCTTTGAAAAGGTCATTGGCTACATTTGGGGTCTCCATTAGTCAGAACAGTCAGTTGATAGATAAAGAAAAGTCATCTGCCCTTCCAAATGTATGAAAGTCAGCCATCTTTATTTGGACACTTTAATATAATTGCCCGGGAGAGGTACAAAAAACTCCTAAAATGACTACATTGGATTTACTGTCTCACTCTATTAGGACTTGTGTAGGATCTTTGTCCCTTAGAGGAACAAAGTAGAGAGAACTAAAAATAGAAGACATTGATCTTTTCCTGGCACTAAGCTTCATGAAGAATAGCTTTCTGCAAAAGAGCAGCTTTTATTTCATCTATTTAAGTATTCCACATCATATGTGCAACATAGTGTTGTTTCTAATGTATTCCATTCCTAGTTCTGCCTTTTATTTTGTCAACAGCAACTTTAATATTAATGATTCATACCAAAAAGAGGAGGCTGAAAATACATAGTTCAGAATGAAATGACTCCTTTTTTTGTCACAGACAGGAAGCTAACTTCAACTGATGTTAAACTGTCACTGAGCATGAAAACAAAAAATCCAAGACGTTGATTTTAACAGAACTTTTTTACTGTTTATACTATGAAAGCCCATTTTTGGTTATTTCAAACAATTTTCTATTATAAAACACTGACATATTTCCTGCTGTTTTCATCAGGCATATGTTTTCAGTTTCTACTAGAATGTTTCCATGTACTTGTATATTATATGATTATACCCCAATTTCTGTGTAACTCTTCAAATATGTAATGGTAAGAGTGCATTTTTGTATTAAGAAGGGAATCTAAGTCTTATTCAACAAAAGCCATACTGGTTAGTGCATCCTATCAAGTTTTCAAAGCTAAGAAAGGCTGTAGAAATAGTCCTTAGCAATTCATAACTAACAAAGAATACCAACAATAAATTATTTCTGACATCTGTCCCACCTAAGTGCATACCTAGTTTGTTTTTCATTCAACACATTAACCTGATTCACTCCAAAAGTAAAATACTGAACGAGCCAGTTTCCTGGACTGTGGGGGCCATTTGCAATATGTCACACCCCCACCTGGGTCCCCCCTACTCTGAACATCCACAAGGGGCTGCCTTGAGGTCTGCATACTTTCATCACAGCCAGAGAAATGTTTCTGGAATAACACAGGCAGTGAACATAGAACACAGACATGTGACATTTTGGTATAAAAAATATTTTTGCTAAGAGAAAAAGGAGATAAATTGGTTGACAGGGCAGAAATGAGGTTTCTATAATTCAGCCTTGAGAGACAGACAGAGAGAGATCAAGTTCCACTAAAAATACCCGTAGACCTGGAGACTGCCTGGTGAGGGACGTAGGTGGAGTCTAGACAGGGTGCCGGCTGTCTCCGCTATGCAATGACTGGAGTGGGTCGAACTCTCTGAGGCTGTGGATCAGAATCGGGATAGAAAACACTTTGGACTCAAGGAACCAGCTGTACTTTGAAATAAGCAGAACCAACTGTGGTTTCCTGTCCAAAACATGAAGCTTGCACTGCATCTGTGAAGTCAAGACTAAACCAGGAAGGAGAATAAACAAACTCCTACTGCTGTGGGTTAAATCACACCACCACCACCAGCAGCGCCCCCCCCCCCCCCCCCCCCCCCCCCCCCCCCCCGCAAAAGATACACTGAAATCTTAGCTCCTGGTGCCTGTGAATGTTACTTTATTTCCATCTAAGGTCTTTGCAGATGTAGTCAAGTTAAGATCCACTTGAGGCAAGGAAGGATCCTCTGGTAGATTGTTTAAGAGAGAGTATGGCCCTACCAACATCATGATTTCAGAATTACCACCTTCAAAGCTGTGACAAAGTTCTATTGTTTTAAGCCACCAAGTTTGTCATCATTAGTTATGGCAGCACTAGAAAACTAACAGGCCTGCCTTAGGAATGGGAACAAGGCCCTACACTGAGGGAATTCGAGAAAGGGCCATGAAGCAAGCAACATTTTTGAACTGTATCTTAACAATCAGATATGGTTTCAGTAAGTGGAGATGACAGAGGACAACCCAGTAGACAAATACTGCCTGAGTGAAGGGGAGCACTAGGAAAAGGCCGGTCATGTTTGGGAAACACAGGAAGTCCAGTTTGAGCATGACACAGTGCATATGGAATAGAGGGAGGTAAGACTGCGATGTGAGCTGGAGCCGTACTGAGCAGAGCAGTCTAAGGAACTCGGACTTAACTCATAACTAGTAAACAGCTATTGAATTCCTTTTGGCAACAAGTGACTTTATCAGAGCCAAGCTTAGGAAGATTAATCTGCCAGTCTGTGTGTAGCATGGCTTGGGGAAAGGAGAGGAACAGAAAAAAGGGTGAATACCTGTTAGGAAGTTACTGTAGTAGTCCAATCAATAATGATAACAATACAAAATTGAGTAGAGGCAAAAAACAAAAGAAACAGAAGTATAAGCTGTCAGGACAGAACTGAAAGTTCTAAACACCTGATTTCACATAGGGATGAAAAGAGTAAATGAAAAATTACTGAGCCTCGATGACTCAGAGGAGATAGTTAAGTTGGAAGGAGGTGGATTTAGGGAAAATGTGAGTTTGAGAAGCTGGTTTATGCCAGGTTAAACTGAATTCTTGCCTGCTACGCAACAATGCTGCATTTCTGCTTGAGAAGTCTCAGGGCCTGTTCCTATCTCAGCCCAAGGTATACAACACTGAGCTGGGAGCTGGGGGGAAGACAAAGGAGAAAATGGGGATGGGGAGACTCAAAACATACTTGATGACATCTCAACAGGGCACATGTATAGATTCCCTGAGGAATCAGAAAGCACCACGATCCGAGGTTGACTAAGCTACAAGCCACAGTCCTCACTGGGACACAGGCCAAACTTTTTCTCCAGCTCATCTGTCCTGGGAAATCCTGGAGAGGGGCGGAGATGTCTGCAATGGAAAATAGATCAAGGACCTACAGGGGCCCTACAGGTTAGTGCTCTTTCTGGTTCACAGGGGAAAATGAAGTTTGTGTAAATCCTCAAGTGCACATATTTTACTAAGCAGAACCTATAATGAGAAATACTGTCAACACATTAACTTAAAAAAAAAAGAAATGTGCAAATTTCTAGGTCAACATTACTCAACATTTTTAAAGGTACTTGTGTATCTAGCTATAAACGTTAAATTATGCACTTTGGAAAACTAGAAGAATCCCATTTGAAAGTTCTTATTCTGAACCTCAAAAAAAATGGAATTCTCCATTATTAAATTAATATAGATACAGAAATTGCTAACCATAAGAATATATTACAGATTATGCTAAAGTAAAAGTGTAGCCTCCTTCATTTAATAGCATCTACTGTAGACCAGACACTGTTTGGAACTGGTCTGAGTAAAAAAACATACATGACCCAAAACCTATGGCTGATTCATGTTGATGTTTGATAGAAACCAACACAGTACTGTAAAGAAATTATCCTTCAATTAAAAATAAATAAATTTCTTTTTAAAGTTAAAAAAAAATACATGACCCATACTCACATGGAGATTATAGACAAGAATATAAGGAAACCAACAAATAAGTGGGTGAAGCAAAACAAAAGATGCTATGATAGAAAATAATGAGTAGAGGACATCTACTTTAGATAGGGTGGGCATGAAAGCCCTCTCTAAGGAGCTGATGTTTAAGCTGAGATCTCAGGATGAGAAATAGTCAACCTTTATAAGAACTGAGAGAATGCTTCTGCAAAATGAATGGTTAAAAAACCCGACGACAAGAAAACCCTCAGCATGTTCAAGGAACTGAAGGTAAAGACCACTCCATGTGATGCAAAGGTAGGGAAGACAAGAAAGGCGTGAGACGAGGCTGTAAGGAACAGCAGGGGCAGACTGAGCAAGCCTGACAGGGCACCGTAGAACTGGGGACTATTTCTGAGCACAATGGGAAATAGGATCTAATTTTCTTGCTTAAAATTTTATCTTTTTTGCTCTATAGAGAATAAATAGCACAGAGCTTGGCAAACTCCAGATGCTCAGTAAGTGGCAAGAATAGAAGATAGAAGACATAGCAGGAGGCTCTTTGAATAATCCATCTGAGAAATTAGGAGATGGATATAGTCAAGAGATATTTGACATAAAACTAACAGGAACTAAGAGCAGATTGGGGGTAGAGAGATGAAGAAGAGGGAGGAATCAAGAATAACTCACCATGTGATGACTTTTCCATGTCCTTATTCTAGGAAACAGCAAAATCTTCAAGAACCACCACAAGACAAAGAATGTCAAATGTGCTCTTCATGACTCAGGGCTTCTTCAATGATCTCATTTCACCTGTAGAAACATACACTGTGATTAAGAGGAGAATTTGAAAACAAAGGGTAACTCAGGCATCTGATGATGGAGAGTTTCAATCCTGGGTCTGCAATTAGCTCCCCACTACTCTTAGGAAGTGCTTACTTTTTCTCCATATCAGCAAAATAACATGTCTACAACAGCATCAACAAAACCAACCACCAACACAGACAGACAGGGATTGATTTGCTTTCCCAACGACCAAGGGTTTCAGTGAATCAGATTTCTAGAAAACTAACCGTTCCTTAAAACACTGCAAAGTTCTACAACTAAACTGTGAAACTCAGATGAGCTCTTTCTCTCTAGGCCTTGGTGGTTTTGCAGGTGGTGGGGGTAGGGGGTTAAACTTTTCACCTGTCAAGGGGCATGTTTCTTTTCCGTTTCTCTCTTTTGCAAAACTAATGAAAGGGAAAAAGATTCACACCAGCAGTGAAACCTAAGTATTCATCCTCCAAACCCTCTCTATTCACTCTCCGTGACAGCACTGCATACATCCTCCATACATTTTTCATAAAAACATACTGAAACACAGCTATACATGTATAAAGTTTCTTGGCTATTTATTTGTACAGAAATGTTTTTTTCTTATACATGTTATTCTGAAAATTACTTTTCCTGGCTTTGTGTATATATAATGGATATAAAGATCAGAAACTTAGCACAGATTCATTCTTGTTAACAGTTGAATAATAAATCATAGTATGGATGTAATACAATTTCAGGTTACTTCCAGATTTTTGCTTCTACACAATACATCAATAAACTTTTTACATACTGGAGTTTTTATTCCAACGAAATAGATTTTCAAAAATGGGGCTCATCAGTAAAAGAGTCCATGTATAATTTATTTTTAGACATACAGCCTACTTTTCCAGAAATGTATAGTTCTACTAGGGAGAAAAGAGTGCATATTCTCTCAATGGCTCTTGTTACTCTTTAATTTTTGCTGATACAATAGATGGAAAGTAGTATCTCATAACTGCTTCAATTTGTACTTCCCTAACTATTCCTGAGGTTGAATATCTCCTCTACTGTATTTATTCTTTTTTATTGGCTTGTTTTTAATCAATTTGTGGGATACCTTTGAGGGATATGGGCTTCCCTGGTGGCTCAGACGGTGAAGCGTCTGCCTGCAATGTGGGAGACCTGGTTCCATCTCTGGGTTCGGAAGATCCCCTGGAGAAGGACATGGCTACCCACTCCTGTACTCTTGCCTGGAAAATCCCATGGATGGAGGAGCCTGGTAGGCTACAGTCCATGTGGTCGCAAAGAGTCAGACACAACTGAGCGACTTCACTCACACTTTCACTTTTGAGGGATATTAACCTTTCATCTGGTAAGTGGCTAACATCCCTCAAAACTCTTCTACTAATCTCTATATATGAGTTACAAACTTACTTCTTATTCTATGATTCTCTTTTGCTTATAATATCTTTTGCCATAGAGGTTTTTTAAATTTTTATATAATTACGGTGGACTACCAGTCACCCACCAAAATCTATTGTGCTTTCTTCTTTGACACATGGTTGGACTATACTTTCCTGTTCCCCTGCAGTTAAGAATAGCCTGGGACTAACTCTCACCAACCTAATGACAGCAGAAGCAATATGCTCCTCAGACTGAAGCCTCAAAAAGTAGCCAAGGCTTCTCTAAGCTCTGTTTCTCCTTCTACCAGCTGGAACCTGAATATTACAGCCCAGTTTTGACCATGGAGAGGACAAAATCTTAAGAGGTGACAAAGCCACATGTACCGGTCAGGGTCCAATCCAGAAACAGAGACCAAGGATAAGTTTAAGTTTAAACCAAGGATTATTAAACTCTGATAAATAACTATAACAAAACACCCTAAGGGACCCTAGAGCTGGGGGAGGACATCCCAGTCCAGCCTAGAAAGGGCCCCCTTCCCTAAGGCTGGGTTCAGACCTCATTTTTAGAAGTAGAGTTCAGCCCACCAGAGAGGAGAGAATTTTTCTTGATTGCCCAAGCCAGAGCTGGTCTCTGCCACTAGAAGGGCAGGAAGCAGCCCTCCAGAGCACAGGCGATGGCAGCTGGTAGTCTGGTGGCAGAGGCACACAGGTGGAGTGGGCCTGGGACACAGGTCTGCAAAGGCCATCATGGCACCTCCACAGGCGGGGACCTTCAGGAGCCGGTTTCCGTGTGAAGCAGGTCCCCGGGAAATTATCACCAGTCCAGCCTGAGTCTGTAAGTGGCCAAGGGCCCTCTCAGTCTGGTGCACATTCGGAGCAGAACTTTACTGGATGTCCTCACACCCACACTGCTGACCTTCGAGGCAACCACCAGAAACCTCACAGCCCCTTCCTCCAGCCATGTCCATCCAGCACCCTCTGCTGAACAAGCTTCACATCTTGCACGCTAGAAAGGAAAGATGCTTAAAGGACTTCTGCTCAACATCACAGAACACATATTCATGTAAGGTGAATGTGGGGCTTAAAGGCAAAAAAGTGATAACTGGCACTCTGGGATTTATCAACTTGGAAAGGGCTTGAGTTCCTGAATGACCACATGGTCCACCCACAGCCCACCACCGCCTGAAACCTAACATGAGGGAGAAATAAGCTTTTGTGGGAATTTTTTTTTTTTTTAGTCACTTCGATGGGGAGGCTCTTTGCAATAGCAGTTTGGTTTTCTCCTATTTCAGCAGTCTCTTTTCTTGGCTTCTGGGTTCTTTCCTTGCTGAGGAAGATCCCCTAAATTGCATTTAAAACTATACAGCAGGTGATTATCCAAATAGGGAAAGACTAGTCAAAAGAAAACAAAAATGGCCACCTCGGTTGTTGGTTGCCAGCTACTTCCTGATCTAGACAAGCAAAAAGAGGAAAACAAAGGCCAAGGAACTTTATCTAAGCATCATGAACACACACCATTCTAGCTCCTTTGAGCAATTCCTGTGAATACTTCCCAAAATACAGACCTAAAGCAGCTGCAGAAAGAGAGGGGTTTAATATAAAAGAATCATCAATAATTAGTTCTTCTAGCAGATTGAATGTCTTCACTGTTCTACACAAACGTGTGTTAATTAAGCAAGACCTCGAGCAGTTGGAAACATGGAAGGTATAGTTCCGGGGGAAGTTGTACATTGTCTTCTCCCAGAAATGACTCCTCCGGGCTACAATTCAGGTCTAACACGAAGTCTAACACATGTTAGGTGTCATGTGTCCTGGCAAGTTAATTAGAGCCTCCCGACGAATTCTCTAGCATCCTCCTTTCCTCTAGCATCATCTGTTTTTGGGAGAAGAGAGCATGGCCTCATAGACACGGTCAGTCAACACTGACGTCCATGCTGCTTGTGTACACTGTATTGGCTAGCCACTGTGTGCTCCTCAGTCCCTCAGTCACAGCCAGCTCTCTGTGACCCCATGGACTGCAGCCCGCCAGGCATCTCTGTCCATGGGATTTTCCCGGCAAGAATACAGCAGTGGGCTGCCATGTCCTCCTCCAGGGTATTTTGCTGGCCCAGGGATCAAACTCAGGTCTCCTGCACTAGCAGGCAGATTCTTTACCACTGTACCACCTGGGAAGCCCCTGGTCTTGTACATATTTGGTGTTATATTTATATAAATACATATATAAATATTTCTACTGCATGGCATTTGTATGAGACCAATAAAAGTTTATTAAATGAATACCTATTTCACTTTCGCTATACTGCTTGCATCGTATAATGTCAGGACTTTATGTTCTTAAAATATTTCACTAAGAGGCAGATAATGTTCCAGAAAAACAGTGTTGGTTTGTATTTTGAGCAGCCCTTAACTGTGGTGTTATGTCTTAGAGGAGTGCTGCCCTCTGCTGGTATCCTTCTAAAAACAAGTGCAAATTTGGAACCTAACCGTGCAAGACTGGTCTTCGTTTAAAGGGGGATTCTAAACCCCTGGTGTGCTGGACCCCAGAAAACCCCAGGGTCATAAACTATTTGCAGAAGGCCAGCAGTGCAGAATATGCACTTTTATTTTAGGCTGTAAAGGATAGGCAGGATATTAAACAAGAAACAAAGACTGGTAAATCTCTTTATAGGTGTTTTATACAGGTCCTGACTTGCTTTAATATTTGTATCATTTTTATTATGTCCATAATTTTAAGTGGCTTTATGCCAGTCTTGCTGGGACCTATAACTGTAGCAAAGAAATATGAAATAATAATGCCATACCAAAGTTCCATGATTCCAGGGAAAGTGAAGAGCTTCAAAGAACTGATGGTCCCAATCATTGGTTCTGCAAAACTATAAAATAAATTTATACTTGAAAATACATCGGTAATAGATTAAAAACAGTATGATGCATACACACATACACTCTGTGTGTGTGCAGGTTGCCATTTCCTACTCCAGGGATCTTCCCAACTCAGGGTTACCTATACATAGATACCTAAATATGATGTATTTCTAATTTTGTAAATACATATTTCATATACACATATCTTTAAGAAGAAAGGTTAAGAATAATATATCAAAATGCTAATGACTGTAATCAGTAGATGCCAAAACTTTCACCTATTCTTAATTTTTGTGTATATCTGCATTTTTCTAATTTTTTTGTGAAATAATCATGAATTACTGAAATAATGAAAAAATGAAGAGAGGAAAATTCACAGAAAATGTTACCAGGGGAAATAGTGAGAGGTAAGACCTAACATCAAAAATTAAAACTCTCCCACACTACTATACATAAAACAGATAACTAACAAGGATTTACTATATAGCACAGGAAAATCTGCTCAATACTCTGTAATGGCCTATATGGGAAAATAATCTTAAAAAGAGTTGATATCTGTACATGTAGAACTGATTCACTTTGCTATATACCCAAAACTAATACGACACTGTAGATCAACTATACTCTAATAAAAATTTTTTTAAAAAATTAAAACTTTCCTAATACAAATACTTGCCAACATCTGCTGGATCACCGAAAAAGCAAGAGAGTTCCAGAAAAACATCTATTTCTGCTTTATTGACTATGCCAAAGCCTTTGACTGTGTGGATCACAATAAACTGTGGAAAATTCTGAAAGAGATAGGAATACCAGACCACCTGACCTGACTCTTGAGAAACCTGTATGCAGGTCAGGAAGCAACAGTTAGAACTGGACATGGAACAACAGCCTGGTTCCAAATAGGAAAAGGAGTACGTCAAGGCTGTATATTGTCACCCTGCTTATTTAACTTATATGCAGAGTACATCATGAGAAACGCTGGGCTGGAGGAAGCACAAGCTGGAATCAAGACTGCTGGGAGAAATATCAATAACCTCAGATATGCAGATGACACCACCCTTATGGCAGAAAGTGAAGAGGAACTAAGGAGCCTCTTGATGAAAGTGAAAGAGGAGAGTGAAAAAGTTGGCTTAAAGCTTAACATTCAGAAAACTAAGATCATGGCATCTGGTCCCATCACTCACGGGAAATAGATGGGGAAACACTGGAAACAGTGTCAGACTTTATTTTGGGGGGGCTCCAAAATCACTGCAGATGGTGATTGCAGACATGAAATTAAAAGACGCTTACTCCTTGGAAGGAAAGTTATGATCAACCTAGATAGCATATTAAAAAGCAGAGACATTTCTCTGTCAACAAAGGTCCTTCCAGTCAAGGCTATGGTTTTGCCAGTGGTCATGTATGGATGTGAGAGTTGGACTGTGAAGAAAGCTGAGCGCTGAAGAATTGATGCTTTTGAACTGTGGTGTTGGAGAAGACTCTTGAGAGTCCCTTGGACTGCAAGGAGACCCAACCAGTCCATCCTAGAGGAGATCAGTCCTGGGTGTTCATTGGAAGGACTGATGTTGAAGCTGAAACTCCAATACTTTGGCCACCTGATGGGAAGAACTGACTCATTTGAAAAGACCCTGATGCTGGGAGGGATTGGGGACAGGAGGAGAAGGGGGCGACACAGGATGAGATGGCTGGATGGCATCACTGACTCGATGGACATGGGTTTGGTTGGACTCTGGGAGTTGGTGATGGACAGGCAGGCCTGGCGTGCTGCGATTCACAGGGTCACAAAGAGTCGGACACGACTGAGCGACTGAACTGAACTGAACAGAAGTAAAGAGGCATCTTCAGAGACAAACATCACTAAGAGAAATAGATCTCCAGCTGTCAGTTATAGGAAGAAAAGTGCTGAGCCCCAGAAAGTTCCCTCTCAGTGAGCAGGCCCTTTGAGGAATGGTTCAGTCCCATTTATGCAGCAATTAATCATTAAGTCAGTCTGTTCTTCATTAAGAAGCAGTGAAGTCAGGCCCACGGTTACTCTGGAAATACGGCTTTCTGAGAGACTGCCTGAGTTATTCCAAAAAGAAGCCACACCAAAGGCACTTGAATATCCTAAGAATGCTCAAGAAAGGGGGAAATGGGATGAACACTTGGCAAAGAAAGCTCAGCAATTTTCTTTTTAATTATTGAGATAAGAAAGGGAGTTTGGTTTCATTTAGCTGTTCAAATAGAAATCTATTTAAATATTTAAACAGAAAAGCCTCCTGATCTACCATCCTGCCCTCCTGTAACAGCTCTGGCCTTTCTACAGAGATAAATTCTATAGTGGATTTGGTTTGGGAAACTTCTATTTTATGGGTTAGAAATTGATTTCAAGAGCCTTCAGCAGAGTAAAACACACACAACTGTGTATTTGCTTTGGGGGTAAGTCCACACTCCCTAGCAGTACAAACTAAATCTCCTGCTGGTAAACACTAGGATGTTTGGCGTTTGAATTGCTTCACTTTTAGAGCTGTGGTTCTGATAATCTCTTTCACAAACCAATAAGGTCCCAAACCCTCCCTGCATGCCTCATCTTACTTCCCAGACATCGTTCTACACTGTTTTCCTCCATTCTACTTGGGCAAATAAAAGTCACCAACATCAAAGCAACAAATACTGGTTATGTGCCTACTTCGTATTCCCAGTGAAAATCTACCCTCCCAGATGGGTCCCTATAACCAGACAACTCCTGCTGCTTTTTTCCATAACCAAGCTCATTTCAGAATTCAAAGATGTTTTAAAACCATATATCCTTCAAGAAGAAATTCCATTAAAGGGAGAAAAGGGAGCCTATCACAGCATTTAACCCATCAGCCTTTTTATGCTTCCAGGCTTTTACTCTGCCTAGAATGCCCAGTGTTTTCATCCAGAAAAACCCTTTGACCTTGAAGGTACAGTTTGACTGTCAATACCTCAGTCTCCCCTAAAACTGTAATTCTGAATTATTCCCTGATCATCTTTCCCAATAGTCTTGGACATACTTCAGGCAGAGCTCCCATCGTTGTATTTCAATTTTGTATGTACTTGTCTGCCTTCCCTCCTTGGACTGTGGGTTCCCAAGGAAACAGACTATCTCTCATCATGATATTCCCAGTACCTACTGTTCAATAAATAAATACTGAATAAACGAATAAATAAATATAACAACCCCTACAGAATCCAATTTGCTCGTATACGTTTACAAGCCCAAAAGAGAGATTAAAAGATCCAAAAAGACAGTATGAGAGCTTTATCTCCACTCTTTTTACAATATGTGATAAAACAGAATTGAACAAGTACTATTTTAATTACTACTTAACAGAGTGGCATTTATTAATATTTCCATAAAGGGTAGTGTGAAAGTAGCAATTTTCACCTCAGGGTTTCTCCTAGGGAAAATCAGCTTCTCAAGAAGAAAAGTAGATTTTCCTTGCAGCTCCAACATCCTTTCACCAAATTCTGTTAAACCAAAACAGCCAGCCAAGAACTGTCTCACTTTTTGTCACCCCAAAAAACATGATTTTTTTCCCTACTCTGCTGGTGTGAACTTTCCCACACTGCTTTTTTCAGCTGTATGCAACACAGGTGGCTGAGAAAAGAAAATCTCAGATGACATGGCTCAATTCAACAGTAAGAGGCTCTGTAAAATTTTACACTCCCAATTAATTTAGCCTTTTATTTTCTTTAATCACACCTCTTCTTTGGGAAACTTGTTGCCCCATAATCATGAATTGCACTTTCCCCCTAAACTCTTTCCTGTTATTACTCCTAAACATTCCCCACATAAATTTGTTCCCATAACCTTTAAAATTAACCCCTTCATTGGTTAAGTTCAATTTTGTCTACTTCTGCTGGCCAACAAGCAAGTTGAGAAAGATGTACTCAATCTTTAAAACCCACAAGTAGCACAAAATGCATTTCACAAACCAGCACAAAACCATCTACAAACCAAAAGAAACTCCCAGGCTGGTAATTTAGAAAAGATTCAGGCTGTCACTAGTCCCTATCACTTGATCCATTCACCTATGAAGCCATCAGTTCAGTGTATGGAAATACAAAGCAAAAATCACCGTCTTCAAAATTTAGTTAAGAAAAAGAAGCTTAGTCTCTATTACCTGAGTATTTCAGATGAACATGGGTCAGCCTTTAACAGTAGAAGCAGAAATTTCAGATATAATGTCTTTGCAACAGCTGGCATCCATCTTCAACAAGTAAATCAGTATACTATGTCTATATTGATACTTCTGGTATCAACTTAAAGGTGTGTCTATGGCTAATTTCATCCCTCAGTTTGTACATCTACAATTTCTTTATACTTAGCAAAATGATCATTTATGTTTATGCATACTCTAATTCCTAAGGCTGAGAGTTATATTAATATCCTCTTGATGTGCTGAGACCTCCTAGTGAAATGGTACCCTAAATCAATCTTCTGATGTGCTGATTAGAAAGCAATGTTAATTGACTTATGACTTCATCTATGACAGACACAAGACAAATCTTTTGATTGTGTCAAAGAAAAGATTGCTGAATATGAAACGTCTCTAAGTTAGATGCATAACAGATTAGCATTGAGTCTGCAAACATGGGTGAATGCACTCTGCCTGTGCAGCTGTGGCAAGCAACTAGACACTACAGTTCCAATTTGGGATTATTATATAAAGTTGGGGTTTTTTCCAAAGCTGTTTGGTGTTGTGAGTGGAACAGAAATAGCCTATCCTCTGAATTTAGAAGCAGAAAAAATAACAGATGTGCTAAAATATTAAGCATGATGGACAGAATAGCATTAATCTTATTTCTGGGCTTATTTCCCCTTGGAAAATGTCTTCACAAAGAAAGATTCACCCCAGGGACAGTCCGGTCCTCATCGTGTTATTAAAAATTTAGGAGGCCTATGGAGAGGTCATGAAACAGAATATTTGGTGGCAATGTAGGGCAGGAGAGTTTGGGGTCTACAACTCATATTAAAGATTTGAAATGCTTTGATTATCATAAATTTAATATATGATTTGTCAAATTAGCAAAACATTTACTTTTAATAATTCTTGAAGTTAATACTGCAACTACTGTAGCTATGAATAATTTAAATTTGAATTTACATGTTTAATCATTTCTGTCTAAAAAAAACTTAGTGGAATGCAATTTCTCTGATTTCCATGTAAATTACCAGTGTTAGTAAATTTACTTGTCACTCAACCCAGTCAAGAATTCATTTAATTACTCAATATTTCTATGTTTTTGTACTAATCATGTAAGCTCTTTTAAAGGAAAAACTTCATAGAGATCTAATACTTAGTTCCTTTGGCATACTGGAGTAGAGGCTACTTTTTAAATCTAACCACCATGAATTATTTAAACAACAACTACAAAAAGTCTCTCATATGTATTATTTCAAATGCTTGTTTTCTTTATGTTTATCATTAATAATATCATTTTAGAAGCTGAATATATTTGCCTTTGTGTTTTGTTCAGAGCATCTGACAGGCTTGTTTTTAGTTGAGACTTCATTTAATTCAGTTGAGAGTCCAATTCTCTAAAGGAAATGGGCCACAAGGAAGTGAAAGGGGAGCAAAATAGAAGTTCTCAGGATTGTGGACTTGAGATGCTAAAACAACAGGTGGTCAATTATCATTTAAAGCCTGTAGCTGAGGACAGAGGAGAATAGTTGTGCCCCCAAAGGAGGCCAGCCCAGAGGTCACCAGCAAGTGTTCCTCTCTCAAGAGCTCTGGGCCAAAGGGAAGAATCCTCACAGATACCCGTGTCAGCTGAAGACCACACGTAGACCACACTTTTGTGACACATGGGCCGCATCCTATCACTACACTCCTCTTCACTCCTCACAAGAAGTGCTGCCAGAATGTGTGGTGACTCACTCCTTTATTAACTCAGCACACTCTTACTGAGCACAAAGTATATGCAAGGCACCGATGCTACAGGCATGGCCAGCCCATGACTCACTAAGTCAGCAATCTGCACATGCTCAGAGCCCCACACAACCCAGGGAAGAGCACAAATTTCCCAAAGCATCAACATCAGACAAAAAAAATCCCACACAAAACAGAATCAGAAGACAAAGCTGAAGCTTGTACATGCTGGGTTTCTGGTAAGATCTGCTGCCTAATTCCCTGTATACTGGCAATTCAACCTTTCATTAAGGTAACCTCTCTTTGATGTCTTTCAAAATTTTGGTGCATGGATCAGGACTTATATTTCATGGTTAATTACAAATATACACGCACATTACCTTAGAAAGTGTACAAAACATGTATAGAACAGACTTTTGGACTCTATGGGAGAAGGCGAGAGTGTGATGATCTGAGAGAACAGCATCAAAACATGTAAATTATCAAGTGTGAAACAGATCGCCAGTCCAGGTTGGATGCATGAGACAAGTGCTCGGGGCTGGAGCACTGGGATGACCCAGAGAGGTGGGATGGGGAGGGAGGTGGGAGAGGGGCTCAGAATGGGGAACCCATGTAAATCCATGGCTGATTCATGTCAATGAATGGCAAAACCCACTATAATACTGTAAAGTAATTAGCCTCCAACTAATAAAAATAAATGAAAAAAAAAGTGTACAAAACTATTCTTGTGACCCAGATGAGTTAAAAACCCTTGGTGATTAAACTCCTTAAATCCCCCTGTCGGAAGTGCTGAAGCCAGTGTCCTAAAGGGTACAGGAGAGTTATGCTGGGCAAGAGTAGATGTAGGTGACGACACTCAGAACGACAGAAGGCATCGTCATGGCGTTCATTCAGTAAGCATCTCTGTGTCCTTACCCTGCAGGGTGGCTCTGTGCCATGTGTTAGGATGTAAGGATAAACATGACCACAAGATTAAAACACACAAAACTTAAAAATTCCTGCCTCAAGCAGCTCATACCTCTTAGAGCAGGCAGACACACAAACACTTACCACATGACGGAATGGGTGGATGACACGTGAACAGGATACTTCAACACAGGAGCGTTATGAAACTGAGCTAGGAACAGCAGAAAACGAGTCACAGAAGGTTTCACAAGGTAAGTGACAACTGAACCGGTCTTGTCAGACAAGTGGGAGCTTTCTAAGTGAATCAGAGTAGAAAGGATGTTCAAAGCACTGAGACGCACACTGCGTCTGGAGAACCACATGTGTCAGGAGACCAGGCTTAAACGGTAAGCAGAGGCCAGATCACAAAGAGCTCTGACTGCACTAATAAGGACCAGTATGGGTTTATTAATGGTCTAGGAAATCCCACGGTCAATTTGGGTATGGAGCTAGAGTATAAAACAAGGAGTCTTTGGTTTACAGGCTGATTTTAAAGTGGAATACAGTATGTAAATAGAGCTTGTGTGTCAGAAGAGAAACTGGGAAACTAATCCTTTCGAGCATTTAAGAAGCAGGAAGAGAAATGAGTCCACAGGGGAGTTTTAAAATGAGCAGCCAGAACAGGAAAACCAGAAACGAGGGAAAACACAAGAAGGAGTTTTGAATAGGAAATCTCTAACTATACAGTAAAGTGGTCAAGTAAAATGGAGGATAAGGGTTCAATGGAATCAGCAAACAGATGGCCACTGGTAAAATAAGAGGGAAGTCAGATGCAGGAAGCTGAGGAATATACATGAGATGAGGAACTGAAGACAATTCAGCCATGCTTCACAAGAAGGCATCAACTAGAGGGAAACAGAGAATCATGAGGTTTGGTTTGTAAGATGAAAGAAACATAAGCATAGTATTAGGGTGCATTAAGTAAGAGACTCAAAATGTGGAAGACCGAAAAGAGGCCACTGCAGGACTGAACGCCAAAGGCAATGAAAGCAGATAGGATCAGTGGTGGAACTAACCTTGGCTCTGGAAAAAGGAGGGAGCTAAAAAAATACATGCTGAAGAAGACTATTTTGAAAAATTAGTGGTAGAAGTGAACAATATTCATGTCTCCTGGCACTGGCAAGGAAAAAAGTCTGGTGTAGGAGGCTTAGAAAAGTCATAAATGTTGGGAAAACTTGATACAGTAAGTAGAAAAGGGAGCTCAAACAGGCACTATGAGGATCACCCAGGGACTGTGTGGATCAGCTTAGGATTGGACACGCTAATTTTTTATAGTGGCATCTATCCACCATGTTCCTGGTTTCTATCAAGGTTCAGAAGCCCAAGAATAAAACCAGGGAAGACTTTTTGTTGGATTGACCCAGGATTTGACATTGTACAACACAGGGGGCAAGAAAATTGAATGTGCTGGCTGTAGAAGTCTAGAAGATTCAGGTGAAAGAGAGGAGAAAGTTAACTCAGCAGAAAGCAAAAGAAAATGTCAAGAAATTGGAAATCTCCACAAATCTGCAGGAGTTGAAGATGACGGAACTTGGGAAGTAAGACAGTGAAAAAGAGAAAGGAGGTGATCCAAAAGCAGATGAGTTCCCAGCGGTGACTGGATCCAAGGTGTAACTGTGAGAGTGAGTTCCACAAGCAGAGTGAAGGTACAAACAACAGATCTGTGATAGACTCCAAGTCAGGAGAGTGACTTAAGCTTCCCAGGATTTTATTTATTATTTGCCACACATAACAACTTCATAACAACCCTATGAGGTAGGAACTACTATTATCATCTGCCTCATCTTACAGGTGAGGAAACTGAGACGCAGAAAAGTTAAGCAACTTGCCAAAGTCACACAGCTATTCTAGCAGGAGCTGGGATTCAAACTGAGGCTGGCTCCAGAGGTCTTGTTCCCAACATTATACTCTACTGCTTCCCCTAGAACAACAGCAGTTGCCTCTGGGAGCCATGGGCAACACAGATCAAGTCAGAGGTATTTCTGTGAGAAGGGAGAAGGATGAACAGTCATCTAAAACATTAAACACTCTCCATAACACCAAAAAGCATCAACCACTGTATTTATTGAGCTTCACTATGTGCTAGTTTGTGTTATTTCAAAACAATTGATCCTAGCATAGCAGCTATACAGCCAGGATTTCATTTATTTCATATTCCTTCCCTGAAATGTACACAAAAGGTTTTTTGTTATATAAAAAATGATAAACTAAAATGATACCCTGGTGTTCAGCCTACTAGGTAGTAGAACCTTAAGTTAAATGATTCTATAAAAATCTGGGACTCAAGCAGCCAAATATAATCATCTGAGAAATAACTGAACAAGTGGTAGAAGCAAATGGTACTGCACACCCAGGAATAACCAGCTGGTAATCATTTACTTCACAGGCTGTGTGGGTTAGTCACTCAGTTTGCAACCCATAGACTGTCGCTCACCAGGCTTCTCTGTCCGTGGAATTCTCCAGGCAAGAATACTGGAGTGGGTGGCCATTCCCTTCTCCAGAGGATCTTCCTTACCCAGGAATCAAACCAGGTCTCCTGCATTGCAGGCAGATTCTTTACCATCTGAGCCACCAGGCAAGCACACTTCACAGCCTCCCTGTGACAAAACTGAGAAGTTTTGCCTGACACTAGTCAACCTGGCCAACCTAGAATTATTTATACTGCAACATGTTAGAACATCCCAAGGAAAAATATCTAAAGAGGTCAGACTCATTTTTTAAAGCAAATTTTAAACACCTTCTAAAACAGTTTGGTTACATGCAAGACCACCTCCTTGCTCAAATATTCAACTATATCATATTGCTTTCATCCATCAGTTTTTCAACATTTATTGGGAATTATACCAAGAATTATGGTTTGACTGGCAGCAGTGCAAAATTTCCTAGTACTTGAGTTATTGGTGGATGTAGGATGTCAATATAATGTTGTAACATGCTTTCTTCAATATTTGTGGCAATAAACTTCAGAATGAACTATGGCATGCCATATTTTTTGTATTAATAGAGGATGAATTCCCCTACAGTTACATTTTATAGCCTCCTTTCAATAAATTACAATTTCATCAGTCTTCCTCCAAAAATCTTTAAAGGAAATATCTTGTCTCTTCCCACCCTCCATCAAGGAATAACAAGGTCAAAATGTAGCAGTCATAGGCTAAGAAGTTAGAGCTAAAAATTATTATCCTCTGCAGTGTGAATGGTCAAAACTTGCTGATCAGCCATAGGAAAATGCAAACACTCATACTGAAATACAGAGTTTGGGAAGGACGAATAGCTCGGAGAATAAAGACTGTTTGAATTCCTGCTACCAGTAAATAGATGTTTGTCTTTTGGTTTGTCAGATAATTTCTCTGAGCCAATTCTCTCACCTGTAAAGTAATATCTTCTCCCTATGATTTTTATAAGAACTACATGTATTAAAGCATTAAGCATAGTGCCTCATCCAGCACAGAGCTAAATAATTTTTCCCTTTCCCACCTTTCAATTTGATTTCTCAGCAGCTCTTGACCCAGCTGGCTTCTCCTTCGCTCTTGATGACACACCTCTAACCTGTGTCTTCTGCAAACTTCCTCATTCCAAAAAAAGCCTCACCATCTGGGCAGGAGTGCAAGCCAGCAGCCGGAGCATTACCTGATTCTGTTCTACCACTCTCCACACCGAGGCCGTTATCAAGTCCTGTCAATCCTCTATCAAGATGATCCTCGTGTTCCCTTTTAAGTCAAAATCTAAACTTCTTAGAGATGATGTTCAAAAATATCAAGAGACTGCAAAAGCCTGTAATAAAGTCTACTGTAAAGATTACTTTTAAACGAAGGGCTTGATCACAACTAGAGAAATGGGTTAAAGGCAAAAACTATTCCTTAGAACACTGGTTCTACAGAAGGTCAGTGGATGTTAGAAAAGAGACATGTGGCCCCATAAATTTGGAAAATTCTAAATTAAACACAGTTTAACAGATTTTCACTGTAGTTACTATTTTTACCCTTAGGGCTCTCAGAATCTCTACACATATGTTGTGAATCCATAGGAAGAGACTGGATTTTCTTTTCCTTCCAATCCATGCCAATCCACTCCCAACTGCTTTAAATGAAGCACTTTTCTCCAACTGAAGAACTCAAGATTTGGCTATTAGCAACAAAGTTAAAATACTAATAATTTTGTATCTTATACCCAGGAATTGAGTTCTTCTTTTAGAGGGAAATGTCATTGTTTAAAAAACTTTGATTATGGAACTCCTTTGTTTTATTTCAGAACATACTGCAGGACTGTGTTTCACAGAACTCTTTTAAATTATAAGTTTTAAAAATAAAAGAAAAAACAGAAGCAAAACTGACATTTCAGGGTACATAAATACTGGGAAGCATGTGTAAGGAAAACACCATAAGCTACTTATACAACCTTCACATGCCCCAGGACCTCACACTGTGCCCTTACCCATCACCTGTGAGTACAGGAGGGGCTTCCCAGGTGGCTCAGTGGTAAAGAATCCACCTGCCAATGCAGGAGACGTAGGTTCGATCCCTGGGTCAGAAAGATCCCCTGCAGAAGGAAATGGCAACCCACTCCAGTATTCTTGCCTAGAAAATACCATGGACAGAGGAACCTGGTGGGCTATAGTCCACAAAGTCGCAAAGGGTCAGACAGGACTGAGCAAATGAACATGCACAACAGTTTGATCAGCCGTTTGACTGCTCAAAATTCCCTACAGAACCTCATCTCCAACCCCCTACATCCACACACATGAGTCTCCCCAGGTTTGTTCCCCACCAGGGCCCTTCGGGAGTCAGCTCAGTGATGCTCTAAACTGTGTTAGAGCAGGTTGTGGCTCGTGGTCCCAGAATCACTCAGCTCTGCGCTGCCAACAATGCACTGCACTCCTGCCTCTAGAATACATCTCTGAGATCTCAGTCAAGCTACCACCCACACGATCGCCCACACCAGCCCACGGGCACTGGCTGTGCTGTTTCACTCTCCAAATCACCCGCCCTGACTCTGACTCAACATGAGCTACCCCTGGTTTCCTGCATCCCCTGCTCCCTCCTAGTGCCCACTTTCCCCTAAAGGCTCTGGCATACCTCCCTCTCCCTTGTGTTGCCCACTGTTGGAGAAGACCCTAAACATAGCTGCTTTTCCCAGGGAACTGTGACTGTTTTAGGATTTCATACTTAAAACTATCTCCTCCTCTAGAGGTCATGTGTGACACCAAGATGACTAATCCCACTGTCGTTTCCTTGGGGATGCTGAAGACCAAGGATGCATCCCCTGGGACCCACTCCAGCCTGCCTCCTGATTCTGTACATAAATTCTTCTTAACTTACAGTCACAGCAATTCATTTTCATATTATCTGTGGTTGATTTCCATTATGATGCCAGAGGTGAACAGTTTGATACAGAGGTCTCTCAGGAACTGAGACCATACAGCCCGCAAAGCCTAAAGTATTTACTTTTTAGACTATTACAGTAAACATTTGCTGACATCTCCATTGATAAAAGAACAGAGCAGTGTTATTCTTCAGCTGAGCCAGCAGAATTTGAGGAGGGCCACCTTTGTGCACAAAGATCAGTGATCGTGTTTGCCAAAGTAACAAGGCAAGAGAATCAAAGAATAAAACACTGTTCTAGCACATGCCTGGAGCACTATAGGCCACTCTGATCATGAAACCTAAATAGCCAGAATGCAGGCCTACATGGCAATGATAAGCCCCAAAATGAAGATCACAACCATCTCTGGGTGAAGGGATAAGAATGTACTCAGGGAAGGTAAAGAGGATTTCAGTTATGTTACAACGGTGGTCTCTTAGACTGAGGAAGAAGTACAGCGGTTTCTCGGGTTGCATGGTAAGCACAAAAGGCTCATCTCTTTGCATGTGCTACACATCTTCCAGACCCACTTGCCTCTTCACCCCTTCTTCATCAAGTCATGGCGGCCACACCCAGGTGGTCTGCCTCCTGCCTTATCTCTGGGTCTGGCAAATATGGAGCTCTAGCAGGATCGAAAAGACAGGAACTGAAGTCAGGGTACCTGTTATCCCAGATTCCTGCAAACTGAGTGTGACCCTGGACTGAAAATCACAGCTCCTAACAGGAGATCCCCACACAGTCCTCTGTCTCCAGGCGCCGCTCCCTTTGTATATGGCATCTGCTGCCACATAACAAACTCAGAAGCTTAACACAACGAACACCTATTATCTCACAGATTCTGAGTCCCTCTGCCTCAAGCTCTCCCAGAAAGCTGTAAGCAGGGGTCAACAGGAGCTGCAGTTTCATCTGAAGGCTCAGTTGAGGGAGAATCTACTTCCAACTCACTCATTATGGTGTCACAGGTTGCTGGGCTGGGGAATCTCAGCTTCCTGTAGTAACAGCTTCTCAATAGGCAGCTGAAACCATGGCAGCCTGCTTCCCCCAAAGCAACTGATACAACAAGCAAGTCTTCTGCAACCTAAACTCAGAAGCTACGTCCCATTATGATCAATTTTTCATTAGAAGCGAGTGGCTAGGTCCAGCCCACACTCAAGAGGAAGGGAACACACAAGGGCACTAACACCATACTTACTGGGCAGAGGGGACGGGTGGGGGCCATCTCAGAGACTGTTCACCACACTCCTCCAGGCCTGGGGCGATAACTAGCTGCTCCACCCTACTGCCCTAAGGTTACTAAAACAATCATCCAGGTTTCCTCAAACTCCGGTTTCTTCTTTTTGTTTAGTCACTAAGTCGTGTCTGACTCTTTGTGACCTCGTGGACTGTAGCCCACCAGGTTCCTCTATCCATGGGATTTCCCAACCAAGGATACTGGAGTGGGTTGCCATTTCCTTCTCCAAGGTATCTTCCCAACTCAGGGATCAAACCCATGTTTCCTGCATTGCCAGCTGGATTCTTTACCACTGAACCACCAGGGAAGCCTTCTAACCTTGGTTAGTAATTCCTTATTAAGCTCTCCACAAGTTGTCCTAGCTTTCCAGGACCCTGATTTATACATTATGCTTATGATTATTTTGTATGTCTAAAATATTTCTTACTAAAAATATTTTTAAATATGTTATAAAGGCTGTGCTACAATGTGATCTTGATCATAGGATGTGAGAAAAGTAAGACATAACACTTGTTTACCAAAGCCAATCTTTCTTAATGATTGAAATAATAAGTTTGAAGATAAATAAAAACCAATGAATAAAGTGAAGTAGCCTTCTTGAATACCTAACACCTACTTGCCTAAAAATTTAGTGAATTCAAAAAGGGTTTAGATAAATCACTATGATTAGTCAGTTTTCATTTCTCAAATCTCCAAATATTTTGGATATATTCTCCAGTCTGGTAAAATAATATTAATCTTCCCTCCCACAAAAGCTCCTTAGCTCCACTATCAGGACACAGGATTATCTATACAGAGCTGACAATTTACTGCTCAGTACATTCTCCTAGCTCCTTCAACTTGTAATAAACCAGTTTTGTAAAGCATGTGCCCTACCATTTAAAAATCACTTGAAATAGTCTCACAAATTAGGAAGGTCAGGATAGTTTAAATTCAATATAACGTTCTACTCATAATCCTAACTTTATATAAAAATCACTTCAAAAATTCCATTAACATCCATAATAAAGTCCAAGAGGAAAGCAGTTGCAAATTAAGCTTGGAAATGAAAGGATCAATTACTAATGCTCAGAAAATTTGAGGGCCACAAGAATAATATTCAAAAGACTCAGGGCTTTCATTTTTCCAAACAGCTCAATTTAAAGGCAATAGTAAAAGTAACCTGAACAAGGCTTTGAAAGAGGAGAAAATAGGGCTGCTGCTGCTGCTGCTAAGTCACTTCAGTCATGTCTTTGTGACCGCATAGACTGCATCCCACCAGGCTCCTCTGTCCTCAGGATTCTCCAGTCAAGAACACTGGAGTGGGTTGCCATGCCCTCCTCCAAGGGATCGAACCTGAATCTCTTACATCTCCTGTATTGGCAAGCAGGTTCTTTACCACCAGCACCACTTGAGAAGCCCCAGCCAAAAAAAGGAATAGGGAACAAGGTTCAAAACAAACTCTACAAGTAATTTGAATCCTTCCTTGTTTCTTACATAAGAAAAGGAATTTGTTCTGATAGAACAGGGTGAGATCAGAAAAAAGAAAATGGGGAACTAGAAAGAAAGATAAGCTAAAAGCAATAATGAAAATTAATCATAACATCTGGGAAATCTTAGATGACCTTTATGGGAACAGAGACACAAATTCCACTGAGATTAATTACCATACTTTTCAACTTTGACTTTAAGTGAAATATGAATGTAGAGAATAAAATAAATGTTTACCTTTAATGAAATGACTTATAGGTAATAATGCAATGCTGTCTCATAGACAGGTTGAAAACATTTTTCCATTACTAACATTCCTACCAATACTGGACATTTTCATCAATCACTGCCATATTTAACTAATCAGAAGTTTAGTACTAATGCTAGAATAATTTTCATTTTATTTCATCCCAGAGAATTATTTTTACCCCAACAGTATCTACCACATTCTGAAAAAGAAATGGGAAGCAGGACTTTACATGTTAGCTCAATACTTACAGATCCCAGGGTCCCGAACCATCCCTCTCCCTCTTCTCTACCCAAGTATAACTCCCAAGCCAGGATGGAGGCAACTCATTTTTGGAATGTCTAGCCATTAGGATAGAGATACAGACATAATATCCAAAGAAAAATCTAAAATTGATGGCAATTTTTATCCTTAGTCATTGGATAAGTTATGGATTTCCTAACCTTCTACTGAACCTTGAGAAAAACATAGCCAATCACTTTGGAAAGATATTGATGTTTATAAAATACATGCTTTGTATATCTGATCTAAAGAGAATAGTATATTTTTAAATTAAATTGTTAAAATGAGTAAGTTTTATTACTTGAGAATAGCTTTTAAACCTAATAACTGCTTGCACATAAAAATTAAACTATGACATTAAATACTAAGTGTATACTTCAAAATTAACTAGATTTGCCCATGGCAATCTCTGAAAAAGTTTATTATTTTACACTTTGCAGTCAACAAATTCTTTCAAGTCTTATGAACAACCACCTCAAAACACAATACATGTCACTGGCCATTAACAAAAACTCTTTGAGGAAGCTCAAACGCTGACAGTAATGACTCATCGTTCTGTTTATTAGCAGGTTACAGGTGAATAAATACCATCAATACTAATAAATCACCTTAAATCATCATATTGAAACAGATTATGGTGATAATATCAATGTCATAGCTATATCACTTATTCCATCTGTATTACCTCTTTCCATGTATGCCTCATTACCTCTTTTTCCCCATTACTCATTGAAAAGGGGCATCATCTACTTAAATGTCATGAAAAAAAATAGGTCACGAGTAAATGAAAGTCAAAGGCTTGTAACGGGAACAAAAACTCTCCAGTGAATGTTAATGTTAACTTTCACTAGATTTAAGAAATGTAGTATTCATATCTGAAGAGAAACTTTGCTTTGAGTATAATACATTTGAATGATGCAGAGCTTTCATCTTTTAGAGTTCAGAGCTCCTCATTACCAAGAGAGAGATGACTAAATTACAGAACAATAAGCTGGTATATTTGAAAGGAAATGCTGGTATGTTTGATTTAATCAAAAGATTATAAAATGACATTATCAAATCTTTCAGACAAGGAAAAATACTTCTTTTAAATTGGACATCAAACAAAAATCAAACAATGGAATTCCATTCTAACTTGGAAATTTTTTAAAACGTTCACTCCTTCATTCAACAAATATTGCCTCACCACCTATTTATTGGATCCTACCATGTGTCACACACTGTACCAGGTACTGAAAATATGTAGATAAGATCTCTGCACTCATGATGCTTAGGGTCCATGAGGAAGAAGGGAAGTAGATTCTGCAACACTGAGAGATAAGGACACTATTAAAGGTATACATTCAAAGACAGCTTCGAGTTACTGTTATAATAGAGATGCTGTCTTAGTCCCTTCAGGCTGCTATAACAAAATACCACAGGCTGGGTAGCTTATAAACAATAGAAATTTATTACTCACAGTCCTAGAGGCTGGAAGTCTGAGATTAAGGTGTCAGCATGATCAGGAAGGAGCTCTCTTCTGGGTTTCAGCCTTCTCATTGTATCCACACATGATGGAAGAGTCAAGAGAGCTCTCTGAGGGTCTTTTATATGAGCACTAATTCTACTCATGAGGGTTCCAGCCTCCTGATCTAATCACCTCCCAAAGGCACCACCAACTAATAGCTTTGGGGGCTAGGATTTCAACCTATGAATTTGGGAAGAACACAAACATTCAGACCATAGCAGATGTGCTATGGTCTCTCTTAACAATATAAAGAACATTTCTTAAAAGCTCTATTGGATAATGAGCTCATCTTGGAGGTGAGAAAAGGAAAACAAAGTGTCAGTTTATGTTTTTGAAGTTTTCTCAATGTACACTATTAATATCACTTGTTTGGAAAGTAAAATAGAAGACATGTTAATGTTTTATGAGTCTGATGTGGTAACAATGAACTGATGGTCGAGACCTGACAAAAAATAAAGTTTTGATAACCACAGTCTATCTCCTTGAGCAATTAGCCTCCTTTTTCTGTGCTTTAAAGAGAAATGAAAGGATAGCAGATAAGGCCACCCCATTCTGCCCTACAGCTCAGGTGTAACAGCCCTGCTGTTATAGAAGGACCAGGAGTTAGCGTGAGAGTGTGTACGGGGGACAGCGATGAAGCTCTATGAAGAAATCTGAGACCTAATCACAGGGTCATTATACCTCTTCCATTTTGATCATTTCCAGTCTTTTCTCCTCTAACATCACCTAACTGGAGAGGGCGAGACAGAGATCACAAGGCTGAGTCTCCCTCCTCCAGATGGTTTTATTCTGTAAGGGGAAATGTACTGGCTGACCCACAAAGTTTATGGCTCTGGGAGCCACCTAGAGGAGTGCACAGCAAATATGCAATGGGAGGGGCAAATATGAAATCGATCACTCCATACCACCAAGTCTGCTCTTTGTTCTGCAACTTTGTCACGTGCCTTGCGGAAAATGCTCAATTTGGTCAAAACACATAAAGGAGTTCAGCAACCCTTAAAAATGGCCCAAAGCCATTCTGCAATAAGCCATTACCACAGTGTAAATGGGTTCCTCCTTGCTAGAATTCTTGCTTTCAGAGGATAGAGACCAAATCCTTCCTCATGTCCCCAGGGTGTGGTACTAGCATGTTTTCCCCTGTATGAGATGCTTCAGAACTCAGCAAGGACCGAATGAATGAAAGATTCCCCGAAGGATTCATACTAATGTCAAATACTGACTTCTAGTTTCCTTATTTTTTAATTTATTCATTTTTAATTGAAGGATAATTGCTCTACAATATTGGTGAACATGAATCAGTCAGAGGTAACATGTGTCCCTTCCCTCTTGAACCTCCCTCCCATGTCCTACCCCATCCCACCCGTCTAGTTTGTCACAGAGCCACGGTTTGAGTTCCCGGAGTCATATGGCAAATCCCCCTGGCTATCTATTTACATGTGGTAGTGTATATGTCTCCACGCAATCCTTTCCATCATCCCACCCTCTTCTTCCTCCTCCTGTGACCACACGTCTGTTCTCTATGTCTGCGTCTCCACTGCTGCCCTGCACATACGTTTATCAATACCATCTTTCCAGATTCAATATATATGCATTAATATACTGTATTTGTTTTTCTCGTTCTGACTTACTTCACTTTGTATAACAGGCTCTGAGTTCATCGACCTCATCACAACTGACTCAAATGTGTTCCTTTCTGTGGCTGAGTAATAGTCTACTGTATATATGTATGTACCACTACTTTCCTTATTTTATTTTTAAGCATAACACACAAGTACATCTGTTTACAGCAGAAACAGGCAGGACTGAATCACTTCCAAACCAACCAGCCATGCCATCACAGAGAGGCCTCGGGGTTGCTGTGCACTCCTCTAGGCGGTGAGCCCTGCTCAGCATCTTCTAGGCTGCAGATCCCATTGATGGAATCAACTGTTTCCATAAGGTTTAGTCAAAGAGGAAAAAGGTACTGGTGATCTTCTCTTTGCTACCAATGTGTAATAACAGGTGGACAAGTCCATATGCACTCTTCCAAGTTATGGTTTCTGGGCATACTCTGACAGACAGACACAAAATCAACAGGACTATGGCCAGAAAGTGGCCAACATGGAAAATAAAGAACTCCTAACTCCAGTTGTCTCATTTTTTCCCACTTCTCCCCTAAGAACCATGATGAACTATGAAACTGCAGGGTTCCCATGTTTCATCATAAAGGCTATCTGATTGGGCCATAGTCCTCATCTTTGTACCTCCTCCCCTACCTTCTAACCTCAACCCCATCCCAGGACCTACAACAGTTTCCAGAACACAGTACAACTCATAAATGTTTGTCAAATGACTGGCATTTCTTTGTAGCTAAACATAATATAGACGAAATATATATATTTATATTTATATATATTATTAGAAATCCTTATACATTTGAAAATCTGAGGAGGCCAACGAATAATAATACAAATAGGCCCTATACTGAAAAAACTCAGAAAAGGAAACCAAACATCTCACTATCTTAAAATAACTGCTGGAATCTGTTACAAATGTATTTTTATTATTTTTACTGGATTTCCTTATAACTTTACTCCATAATCTTTTTAATTAAAAAGAAAGCTGTCTAAATAATTGAAATTCAACTGCCTATTGCTCAAAGATATTTATATAATTGTTTGTTTCTCCAATAAAAATAACCAGTTCACTGCATGCAGAATTAAGTTCATTTGATGGTATTTCAATTCCTAACTATATCTAAAAGGAAGAACAATTTGGCATTTCATTGGAATTTTATTGAATTCTTTGATAATAAGCTGGCACATTATGGACATCAAGTTTTTCTTGCTACACTATAGACATAATTCATATCCACCCTTATAAACATTTGGGTTAACCACAGTTCACTTTTTTTCCTTCAAAAAGTGGTGACTTTTAAACACTGGGACAAGAAATCTATATTTTAGTTTATTATTCAGCATGGCTTCTAGTTGTTTCCATTCTGAATCTACATTACCAGTAAATCAATTCTAATTTTCTCAAAACTAAAATTACTCAAGAAAAATTTCAGCAATAGCAAACATTGATCCAGCATGAAAACTGAAATAATTTAAAATTCATCACTTGATCTGTTCCCTCACCCATTCCCTATTAGAAATAAAATAACTTTTCATCCCTCCCCCAACTCTATGCCAGTGAAATTGAGTTGCTGCATCATTCTTTTATACCAAAGACTCCTTTTTTCAAACACAGTTATACAAGACAGGAATAGCTTCTCAAAAAAACACAATTATGTCAGAACATTATTAAATAACTATGTAATTCAAATACTCCCAAGTTTTAGGCAACAATATTTATTTGGTGAAATGCAATGAATTTCTTATGTTAAGTGGAATAGTCTAAAATTTTAAGTATAGTTCACACTCCTCTTTTAGATGGTGCTTTGGACCCATCTGTTTTAATTACAGTCAGAGGGAGAAGTCTTTAAAATATGTTAAAATTTTACATAATTTTACATTTTTTTAAATCATAATAACTTGCTACATTATTTAATGTGTATGTTCATGTATATATTAAATCTATTTTGATACACATGGGAGCAACTATTCTAATCCCATTTTATTGGAGAAAGTGAAAGACTAATGAGTTGTGAAAATGAGTGAAACAAAAGGGATAGGGTTTGGGTTTCCCAATTCCTAATCAAGTGCATCTGTTCTGATTATTAACTTTTAAAGATTCAAATTCTAAAATGAATTATGTTACTGTCTTCAAAACAAAAATTTATCTCAGCTGTTAAAACAACTTGAAGTAAAAAAAAAAAAAAAAAACAACTTGAAGTTCCAGGATGTTAGTAATTTTCATTTGTTCACATCGGTTCAATTGCTATAGAGGTCAAGTTCAGAGCACTGTGAATTCCATTCATACAAAAGTACACATTGAGGGTACTCCCTGGTGGTCTAGTGCTTAGGACTCCGCACTTTCACTGCTGCAGGCACAGGTTCAATTGCTGGTATGGGAACTAAACAAGAACTAACATCCTGTTAGTTACATGGTGTAGCAAATAGATGAATGAATGAATGAATAAAAGTCCACACTGATGCTGCAGACCAGTATAAAGAAGGAACTCATTGCACGTGTGGCAATGAGCAAAGATGATGAATACAGGTTGGGAAATACTGAGTGTGGGATCCAAAGAGAGATACTCAGGGAGTGTTAGTCAGTAGGCTGCCTGGACTTACCGTGTGCATGGACTTAGCATGCACCACTTAGTTATGAAGACACTTGGGACCCAAAAACAAATCCCAGAAGGGAAACAAAGGAGGCAACAGGTGTCAGTAACTGTTAGGGTCCAGTTGGGGCAGAGAAGACACATTTATTTTTAATAGAATTTAATATGGATGATTCTTAATCTTATATTGAATAGCTGAAAAGGCAGAGAGAACGCTAAGCTATCACAGAGTAACAACCGGAGGAAGATGGGGGAATTATTAAAATTTAGAAGCTTGTTGAGCGGGGACTCGTGTGCCTGGGACCCAGACTGCTGAAGCGGGGGCACTGTTTTTCCTGATGCTGGTGTCTCTGAGGGAGCTGAACAAGGCTGATCCTGCCAGTATTAGTGAAATGAAAACTGGATTCAACTGCTGCTGGTGGACTCAGCTGCCGCGGCCAGGGTAAACTGAAGTAAGGGTGACCCCAACAAAGTCAAGAAGCTCGCACGGACCAATAGAAAGGAGCAGGTCCCTTCTCCCTCCACCAGCTGTGCACTCTCCCTGGCGCCCCTGTTGGCAGAGCCCGACATGGAGACTGCTGACTAAGCAGAAATGTGATACACGGAGTCCCAGCTTTGGCTTGACAGAGTAGGCAATAGGAGGATGATAAGTATAGAGCTGAGAGAGACAGTAACTTAATAACTGACACATAATGGTTTATTTCAGCTGGAAGCAAGAGGTTCAAAAACAATTTGATAAATGAAATTGAAACAAGTCATAGATACCTGATTGCTCTGAGTCATTGCAATGTATCAAGCATGGTATTAAGCATCTTAAATCCATTAGCTCATCTAATTTAACCCTCACAACAATCACACAAAGTAAACAGTATTAGTCCCAGATTATAGATAAGAAAACCGAGGTTTAAGAAGGTTAAGTGAATTGACCAGGCTATAGAGTTAGTAGTATTTCTGGTCTAAACATTTGTTTTCCTTTATAACTTGAGGTAGCAGTTTTTAAACTGTGGTCTGTGGAAACTTCAAGTTCCAAGAGATTACTTGAGGGTCCCCAGGGAGAATGACAGTAAGATGAGTTTGGATGGGCGCCCTTCCCCGATTCAAACTGCAGAAATTCTACTTCATTTATAAATGAAGTGGGTACACAGGAAATGTAAGAAGCCATGTAAGATTCCACCTAGAAGTAAGAACTATGTTTCTTAGAAAAGCCTGAAAATCTCCTCCTTAAAAACAGATTAGTATCTTTTCTACCCTATAGAGTCACATCTGAACAGTTCCTGACTGTTTAGTTTACCGTCACTTCTCTCCTATTCGTTTGACTCTCAGATTAAAGGCGAGAATTGCTTTTTCAGTATCCTACTGCTATCACCTAATTGCTCCTTTCCTAAATTGATGGCTCCTGCTAAGAAAAGATGCTTTCAATTTACCCCAGAGTTTGACAGACTCAGTAGAGCTCTTGGCCTTCTGCATTGTGTCTCTCCACTCAAGACTGAAGCCCAGAAGCCACCTTATCCCCCAGCCAGCTCCAAAGTCCTCATTACCTCTCCCAGCTGCTATCTGACTTCTCCATCCTATCTATAACCCAGCATCATGCTAAGGCTCTGTGGTTCCTTAGAGAAGAAAAAAAACTATTTTTTTTACTAGATAGTCTAAAATCATAACAACTATGTAAAAATTTTAAAATGAAATCCCAAAGAGCATCTACTGAAGCCTTATTCAGTCTGTTCATCCACCAGCAAGCCAGGCAAGTCAAGCAGTGTATCTTCATTTCACAGAAGAACTTTGTGTTAAGTCAAATCCAGGCAATGTGGGAGACTGTGTTCAATCCCTGGGTTTGGAAAATCCCCTGGAGAAGGGCATGGCAACCCACTCCAGTATTCTTGCCTGGAGAATCCCCATGGACAGAGGAGCCTGATGGGCTACAGTCCATGATGTCGGAAAGAGTCGGACACAACTGAGCGACTAAGCACAACACAGCACAGGCATTAAATAAAGGGTTACTAAGAAGCAGTTGTCCTTGACCTAGAATTTGTAAATCTCTTCATTTATAAAAATTAATTTTATTTCAATTGAGTCTAGTATTTTAGTTATTATGTGAAAGCTATATACAATTATCCTTTGAGAATGAGGTGGGGGATAAAGACTATAAAATTTGGGTCATATTTATAATTAGTTATTAATATGCACATAAAGAAAATCTTTGTGCATTTAAAGATTTATCAGAATTCTGCAAGTATATCAAAGTATATCAAAGAGCCATGATATGACATTGGATAAGGATGCAAATTAATTTTGAACCATGTGGAGTCATTAAGAATGAAAATGAACATGCCATAGAGAATTAAGGACAATTAAAAACACTTATGGCTTTTTAATGTGTACAAAGAAAACTATAACATTTTATCATCATAAAGCAACTACCCTTCATAATAGTTAAATGCTTGCATATAATTAGACAGAATACCTTAAATCAAAGGAAAATATTTCCGTAGAGTTGAGTTATTCTGTATGGATTTATCATTTCCAAAATACCTTTTCTGATTACTCATTTGACCTAGAGAATAATCCTTTACCCAGGAGAGTTATCTGCATCCTCAATTTACAACACCCAAAGATATTTGATGATAAGCCCAATGTCACACAGAAAGATAAAGAAAAATCACATCTAATCCTCTGCCTTCCACTATGTCACACACAGAATCCAGCAAGACACACGGACACAGCAAAGCGCCTTCACCAGGTCACCAGTGTAAACGTGTGCTCATGTGTGCACACACAGGCTCTCCTTAATCTAAAATAACCAGAAAAACTTTAAATCATTCCAAAAATGGTATTTGGAACTGCTTTATTATATGAAACTATAAACTCACATAGCCAAACTTAATTTTGCTGTATGTGCATTTACCACAGTCCACTAGAAGTTATTATATTTTCATACATCTCAATTTCACTACTAGACCATGAACTCTTTGAGAAAAAGAACCACGCACCACTTGATGGCTCAGCAGTAAAGAATCCGTCTGCAATTCAGGAGATACAGGAGACGTGGGTTCGTTAGACCCCTGGGTTAGGAAGATCCCCTGGTGAAGGAAATGGCAACCCACTCCAGTATTCTTGCTTGGAGAATTGCATGGACAGAGGAGCCTTGCGGGCTACAGTCCATAGCCTCACAAATAGTCAGACAGGACTGAAGTGACTTAGCACAGTACACAAATGTACTTTTGTCCTCAGAGATTTTAACAAAATGCCTTACACATAGTATGTATTCAATACTTGGGGTGAATTATAATTCAAGCATAACTATACCACAAATCTTCTAAGACTAAAACAAATTTAACTGTTTTTACAAAGTTAACTGAGGCAAAGCCTTGATGTAGATTAATCAAGACAATTTAGTGTCAGAGTCAGATACAAACTCTAAAATCTAATAAATGTAACAATTAATTTTTTGAGATTTAGAAGCCTTTTCATAAGCTTATGTTTTACCTGTTAACCCTGTTTTAGGCTTCCCTTATGACTCAGCTGGTAAAAAATCCACCTGCAATGCGGGAGACCTGAGTTCGATCCCTGGGTTGGGAAGATCCCCTGAAAAAGGAAAAGGCTATCCACTCCAGTATTCTGGCCTGGAGAATGCCATGGACTATACAGTCCATGGGGTCGCAAAGAGTTGGACACAATTGAGTGACTTTTCCATTCCCTTTCTTTCCTGTTTTAGGCAGTTTTTCGTGTTGTTAAATCTATAGTCAGAATCTTAAATCAATGCACATCTAGATGGCTTGACATATATGTATTGAGCCACTGCAAGATTCTTAATAAAAATGCGTTGTGTAAATAAAAGAAGAATGCCATCAGCAAGTAGCCCAGGGACACAGAAAGATGCTAAGCTGTGTCACTCAGGCTCTAGGCATTAATTTCCACATGGAACCAGATTAATCAACTGCTCCTTCAGCTTCTTCGAGTCTCCCCACTGATCTGAGAAGCAGACAAGTCACATGCTATACCACTTACATTGACATCAGCCCCCAGAAAAAGATCAATTAAAGCTATAGTAAATTGAGGTCTCAGCTCAGGACCCATCAGTTTCACTCACCTGACCCACAGTGAAGAAGAAACACTTTCTTACTCTAGAAATCTCATTGTAATTCCACTTCTTTCATTTTCCTAGCATGAGATCATAAGCATCTGGAACTCCACTGCCAGGCCAAAAATGAATGAATGAATAAGCATTCTACCTGGAAACAAATATGTTGTATGCAATATACATTCCTGGACTTTAATAATATAAAGGGTTTTTCATATTACATTCTCCAATTACTTTCAATCGTAGTTAACAGCTCTAGTTAACAGCTTTTCACCATTTGAAATTTCATTTAAAGATGAGAAAAGAATAGCTTGACTTTATTTCTGAACATATAGACATAAAAGTCCTCTTTATTTTTTAACTTCCCCATTGGAAGTTTCTTTAAAAAAAATTCTTTGATTTTAATTTTTCCTAGGGCCTTTCCATTTTCTAACGTAATACTAAAGAATCATTATACCTACATGTCCTACATGAAACCATACTCAGTACTTCTTATAGACTCTCCTGATAAAAAGTTTGACTGTATGTATTTAAGTAATAAACTAGTGAAAAGGTTAAGGAACTAACATCAAGTAAATGAATCCTCAAAAGGAAACATGAACAAATGCCATTATACACATTACCTCCTTATCAAGATCATGTCAAGGACAATTTTAATAGCCATTCAAGATCTTCTCAGCGTTCAGTTCAAGCCATCTGAACTATAATGAAACATTCCATCTCCTGCGCTATATTGCCGTTGTGTCCACTTTGTCCCACGGCACATTAGAAGACATTTTGAAAGAACCACAGTTTTCATATACTTTCCAATCAAGTGCATCACATTAACAGAAACTGAAGATAAGAAGAATGCAGATAATTTAAAACTTGGAGAGAGAACCACACATAAGTAATAAAAATTTCTGTGCTCTCCTGAGCATTTACAGACCTGTCCTCAAAGCTGAGGCTGTCTCTGCTATACTTAATAAAATTTAATTTGGTAACAAAGATGGAATCCTACACTACTTTGAAATACAGGGAAGAAAAGCATGACTATTAGCTAATATGACAGATGGCAGAGTGACACTCCCATCAAGAGTAGCTGTGACTAATGTATGTGCAAACCATCCATTTGATAGAAAAAATTTCCACAGCACCAAACAGAAATTCTGACCAAATCATGGGTCACCATGACAAGTCCTCATTATTTTTCCAACCCCAGAAACTGTTATCCATTTGGAATCTAATGGTTCAGCCACACCAACTGGTGGTAAAAATAAGGATAGATACTCCTAAACAAAATATTTACATTATAATGGGCGTCTTCTCTGAAAATGGTCTCTGAACCCTGACAGCTCTATTTCTACTACACATAATGGTTGGTGGGACTGAGGATGGATGCTCAGTCCAATTAACACAACCAGATTTCTTCAACTGAAAATCTGACTTGGAATTAAACAGCCAGTCTGCCACATGCCAATAGAGGCACTCTGGAGCACCTTAGGAAATAAGTCAGTTGAGAGGTGAGGGGCTAGAAAACAGAAAGGAGCTAATGGCTTTCCAATCTTTCCAGCTTTTTTTCAGAGTTCTGATGCATTCCTGCTCTTGTGATATAGTCCTGTCTCCTCATTATAAATTCCCCTTTTTTTGCTTAATTTTCCTTGAGTTGACTTGCTACCTAAAACCCAAAGCCTTAATTAATCATACAACTACACATTAAATTAGTTACTGTCATATTTTTATTTATACTTCCACAAAACTACAACTTACTTCCTCATCCGTATAAGCTCCATGAGAGCAAAGATGACTCTTTATTCTCCTTACACACATACCACACAATACTCTTTACACACAGACATCCCACACAATAGTAATATACTGATACATAATTATACATTCAATATATTGTTTGAATACAGTAATACATTGACTATAGTAAGCCAGTTTTAAATACTTGCTCATTAATTATAGTTTTATGTTGACATCTTTTTTCCTTTTTGCTAAAAATGTTATTATTATTATGATCCATTGCATGACCTACATACAAGTACATATGTTGTTCGGAGTGTTTCCTCAGTATTTGCAAACACCAGGAATTAACCTCCTGGCTCTGTTTTCCAACTTTTGGATGACAGATTGTGTTGTGTGCTGTTCCTTATATTACTTTTGAAACTAGTCTGTGTTAAAATGCAAACTAAGAAAAATAAAAAGCAGCTCGTGGGAGAATAAATACACTACCCAGAGGGACAGTGAGATTCCCCGCCCCCTGGGAAAAAGTTTGTGTAACTGTAGGGGTTAATAGTCAGCCACTTGTTGCTCTGGCTAAGCCATGAGAAAATCACCATGGGAAAGGAATAAAAGCAAAATATAGCAATAGAGCATAACCCAAACAAAAGTACATCGGGTTGATTAGTTGGGGTCACCATGCCCTGCTAAGCTAAGGAAAAACATAGTGTGGACCTTGGAACGCCGGGTCAAGCGCAAGTTCAGAACGCTGCTTGTGCACACACCAAGATGTTTTCCCAAGGCGTATGTGGGTCTGTGACCTCCAGCTAGGTGATACCCCTTGTACAAGAAAATAATAAAGATAGTGTGAAGTAATCAATAAAATGGGAGACGTGACCGGGGACACAGGAGGCTGATTTCATCATAACACAACAGATACTTTCTGTGTGCCAAGACACTAAATAAAAGTGATGTGGCTCCGAGGAACAGGGCTCTTGATCTAAGAGGTCTTGAGTCCCCCAGTCCCATCTTTAAACCTTTAATTCTGTCTCTAGTTTCTTTCTCCCAAACTGTGCAATGAACATTTTCCAATCCCTACCTGCTGTGCTGGCCACAACATGTAACCAGCACAGAAGGAGTTCAATCAAGCGGCTACATTACTGAAGAGCAGGTGGCAGGAAAGAAAAGGGCTACCTTTAGTGATCGTCCACATTTTTTCCTCAAAGTGTCCTTCCAGCTGGTAACCATCACCTCTTCTCTTGAAATTTCCTCTCAGTTATTTGGAATGGAACTCTGAGATTTCTATTTATATTATCTAACCCCACGGTGACCAGGAGCAAGTCTTTGTTTATTCATTTGAGTGTTCTCACACTCATACCTTCTTATTCCCAATAACAAAAGTCAACGTCCTCATTACTTCACTCTGAGATCAAGCAACAATCTCAGGACTCTCTAGTTTATCTCATTTCTTTTCAATCTGTCCTCCATGATACTGCCAGTTCTAAAGCTACATGTGTCTGCATCACTCCTTTACTCAAAAATCGGTACAGTTCTCAGAGACCAAAACTGATCCCATTCAACCATTCAGCCTCATTTCCTACTTTATTTATTCATCCATTCAACAATGTATGACCATCCTGCAAGGGGAGGAATTTTTTAAGCATTAGGAACACAGTGAAGAGTACAGGTAAGTACACAAAATGCAATACTGTGGTGTTAAGTGGTATGACAGAGATATGCATATGGTGCCAAGAGCATACAGAAGGCAGGCTCCATGCGTTTATCTGAAAAGGCTTCCTGGAAGAAACAATACCAAGAAATGAAATCTAAAGGACAAACAGTTATTAGGAAGGTGATGGTGAGTAGGAAAGTAGCCTTAGGAAAGCTAGTGGCAGAGATATGGAGAAAGGGAAGTATTTTAGGCACGAAGAAATACATGCATGGACGAGTAAGCAGGTGGTGGGAGTAGAGATGAAAGAAACTGGATAAAGATAGTTACAATCAACAGGACTCGGTAACAGATTGGACATGGGAGGTAAAAGAGAGGGAAGAACCGAAAGTGACTACCACATACCTGGCATAAGAACTGCGTACATGGGAGTATCCTATAATGAAGTGGCTAAGAAGGTGTTTGATAAGAAGATCACAAAGTCTGAAGAAAATCATTTTTCAGTATAGCATCTTGGGTACAGGTAAGAATACTTTAAAAGGTGAGCTCTTGAGAAGGATACATCAATATATTTATAGAAGAACATGGACCAAATTAATATTTTCTAAATCAGTATGATGGACTCTTGCCTATTCCTTCTACTTGTTTTGGTACGAACACATGTCACTTTATAGCATGAAAAATATAGGAATATTTCAAAATAGTGTTTTAAAATCTTAAAACATACATTAAACATATATGTTGTACTACATGGTTGTCCTTGACTCAATGGACATGAGTTTGAGCAAACTTCAGGAGATAAACTTCAGGAGATAGTGAAGGACAGGGAAACCTGGCATGCTGCAGTCCATGGGGTTGCAGAGAGACACTACCGAGCAACTGAACAACACATGTTGTAATATGACTTATTTAAAACAGAATGATGAGGCAAGACTGTAGAAAAATACAATCATTTTTATATTTTTCTGGGATCAGTATGATGCATATTTCTTCTTTAAAAAAATAAAAGAATCGCATATTTGTGAAGATACAAATGAGGTGCCACCATCTGGTATTCAGATCAAGCTCATCTGGTAAAGTGTGGCAGAGTAATATTTCAAGGCTCACAGCATCTACTCACATGCTCCCCAGGGCATTAACTTGCTCAACACACTGAAGAAAGTAGTAAGCAAGGCTGATGCTCATGGCCCAACATAGCTCATCAATAGTGCTGAGACATGAAGACAAAATCATTTCTCAGAAAGAGCGTGAACTTAATTATTTGAATTTGTTCACTTCTACCCCAGACTTTCTGGCTCATATCAGTCAAGTTAATTTACCATTAGAGGCATGAATGTATTCTTTTTTAATTTGCTCATTATTTTTTTGCCTTCATCTCAAGGGCGTGAGGTCACTACAGACCTTTAACGCATCCTTAAAATGAGGAAAACACCAAGACTCACCCTCACAATATTTAACACTTTGAAAAGCTAAAGTTATTTAAAATCCAATATCAAATTATGGCTATGATGAAAAAATAACGACCAGCAGCTGATTACTCAGTTTGGCATCTATTGCAAAAACAGACTACCTACTCACCAAGCAGTTTTCATCATCTTCCTGAATGCACAGCTACACTGACTGTAGTCTCATGGGTATCTGGAAGAGGATGCTGGCAGTGGAGATCAGGTAAAGCGATACATTTGAGGTTTGGTAGAATCACTAGGACTCAGTAACAGATTAGAAGTAGGAGATGAGGAGAGACGGAGATATCAAAGATGACTACCAGATGTCTAGCATGAGCAGCTGCATGGATAGGAGTGTATAATGACATAAAGAAGAGTGAAAGACTGATAAAAGTGATCATAAAGTATAAAACAGAATTTCAGTCAGTATGACATCTTGGCATGAGTGAAAACAATGGAATGTGAATAGAAATTGTGTTTGCCACTTACCACCCTGGTGGGAAAAAACCTCCCACTACCATCCTCCACCTACTGGCTGAATGCAGCAGACTCCAAGGGCCTGGTATCTGGTGGAGCCATAAAAGGAAGGAGACTGGAGGACTGCCCCGGCAGACCAGTGGTTAAGACTCCGTGCTGCCAAAGCAGGGGGCACGGGTTCAATCCCTGGTAGAGAAACCCATGGGGTGGGAGCAAAGAACAAACAAAAAAGAAAATTTAAAAAAGGAGACTGGGTCCCGGGATGGACTGGGTCCATCATGTGAGACTGGGTCCCACATGGAAAGTATATTAGTTTCCCGTGGCTGCTGTAACACATCACCACCAATTTATCGGCTTTTTTAAAACAATGCAAATGTATTCTCCTACATTTCAGGAGTCAGAAGTCCTACAGGGGTTCAGCAGGGCTGTGTTTCTGGAGACTCAAGAGGACAATGTTTCTTTCCCTTTTAGAGCTTGTAGAGACCATCTGCATAACTCATGGACCCACCCCCCAGTTTTAAAACCTGCAGCAAAGTATCTTTCAGTTTCTCTCTTCGACCCTCTACTTCTGTCATCACATGCCTTCTGCATCTGTCATGCCTCCCTCCTTCCCTTCTAATAACCCGGGTGACTACATAGGGCCTACCCAGATAATCCAGGGTGATCTTTCCATCTCAAGAACCTTAACATAGTAACATCTTCAAAGTTCTTTTTGCCATGGAGAGTTCAGGTAATTAGGACTTGGGGGGTGAGGGTGGGCATTATTCTGTCTACCACAAAGGGTTTTGGAATTCATATGAGTGAGAGAAAACTATTATGCTAATCCATTAACTTCAGGGGGTGTTGCCTCTTCCTAGCTGATATTTCTTTAATAATGCTATCTACAGATCCACCAGTCAATATCTGACTTCAGATGGACTGCAGCTGGGAAAGCAACAACATCTTCAGTTCAGTTCAGTCACTCAGTCATGTCCGACTCTTTGCGACTAAAAAACATTGTCCTACACAAAACATGTAATAAAACTTTGGTAAAGGTGCTACCGAGACATGAAATGGTACAAAAAGAATATAAGGACATATAGAGATACAGGTGAGACTGATAACTCACAAACAGGGTCTAAGTAATCACATACTTAAAAGTTTTTTCCCCCCTTTTATGAACTGTAGGACTGTGGAATTGTTACTTCAAGGTCAAATAAACCTCTGTCCGTGGACTTTACTTGCTATAAACTTTCTATTACAATCATAGGGATTGGGTTATCACCAAATGCTATTTTTATGAGAAGAAAACTAAAAGATAAGGTAGGGTCATGTTCCCTCTAGACATTCATCACCAGCAAATTCCTAATTATTCTAATGACTGTTCACTGGAAAAAAATTTTAATGTGCTTTCGTGTCCTCCAGTTTAGAAAAAGAATCAGACTTTAATGTGAATGCATTTTTAACATTTTTCCATGCTTTAGGGAAGCTACTTTTAGGAGGGAAATGTAATGAATGTTTTTAATCATACTAAAATGATTTGCCCAGAGTCTGTGGTTTAATTCAACTTTTCAATAACAACAAAACAGAAGACTAAGCACATTTATCACTAGGGCTCCTCCTTTCCCAACATAGCTACCTACTGTTTAAACATATTTGGAAGATAAAACTCATTTAGGGCAACAGGAACAAATAAGCCTGCCTAGTTAATTTTCACCATTTTTTATAAATATGTCTAAAGGGATCACTGCCAGTCTTCTGAGAACATCTGACCCCAACCCTCCAAGCAGTTTCCATCCTCAAAACCCACTTCACCCTATCCACAGACAAATTCTCTAGTTTGTTCTCATGTGCCCTTCAGGTTTTCAATAAATTCTTAATGTCATTGATGAAAATGTCACTGCTGAGAAGATTCAAGTCCCATTGTTCTACTCAGGCCTTTAACTGCAAAGCAAACAACTTGCTTTCGATAAGCTTGTCCTGAGATTTACACTGAACAGAAATCAAAGAATAATTTCTGTCTCACTTTTCTTTTCTTTGGTTTGAAACACACGCTCAGAGATTCCATCTGAATATCTCCCAGAGGACGCTCCAATCGCCTCACCATCTTCACATCTCCTCACTGCTTCTAAAGTGCTGCAACCAAACCGTGGTGATACTCTAACGACACTTTTCTCAGCCTAGAAAATAGCAGGTATCAAGGGGAGACAGATTTGAAGACTATAATAAGGAACGTGATATGGCTTTTACACACAATAAAGAATTCATCTGTAAATGTTGACAGGTTCTTGAAAAGCAGAGAGCAGATACAGAAAATAAATCATCTGAGAGAAGGGCTTTTCCCCGTAGCACAGCTATTGCTACCACAGGATATCTGTACAATTTTACAACTGATATTCATAACTTTAACGAAGTTTTCAGAAAATGAAATATATGACCATTATCATATGTTGTCATTAATCATGATTCAGAATATATATGAGCAATTATATCATACTTCTAAGTATTCAACTTTTAAAAACTCACAAACTAGATTCTGGAAATGAAATGAAAGACTGATGCAAACAACTGGGTAATGTGTATAAAATTCACCTGCCTCAATTCAAGTAATTCTGAGTAGTCCAGTCACTTCTTTGCCACTTCTTATGGCTCTCCACAACATCCATTTTCTGGCCCATTTCACAAGAAGGAACGCTATCACAGAAACGCCTTAGTGAGTAGTGGGAGGCACTAGCAAAGGCAGACCAATGAATCCTTACGGATGAACCACCCTGTTCTGCCTGGGTCACTCCTCTTTGGGGTCTCTCCGAGAAGGGCTCCCTCTGTCGTCTCTACACCCTGGGATGGTGTGACAAGACAGCTCCAGTACATGGCAAAAATTTAAACAAGTAGTTATAAAGTAGCTCCATATTTCAACAATGAAAAAAATTCCTTAGATCACCTCTTGTGTCACTGCATCTGTTAACTTCCCCCTCTCAAGAACTACCCCCACAAGGATGTAAGACAATAGACTTTTATTCTAAAGACTTCAGAATTCTTCACTAAAAGGTATGATTAAGGACTAAAAATATTACTATCCAAACTAATTAGAGGGAGTTATGGTCTAATTTAGTTTTATGATGCAAAGCTGTTCTGAGTTGGTTTTATTGGAAACACAAATTCTATTATATTCTAAATTCAATTGCACAATTCCACAGCAAAGAACTGGGTAATCCATACAGCTCTTCAATTTTCTTGCTAAGATTCAAAGTTTTGCTTATTTTGGGTTATGAAATATGAATTATTTCAGTGAATCAACCTCTAATTTCAAGGAGATTTGAGGAACAACTCTTTAATTAGTCTTTATCATGCTTGCTTAAACCTTGCCAGCCATCCCTCTCTCGAAAGTAAATTAAAGTGAGAAGAGGAAGAATCTGAATGACCTGCCATAACACAGCTGGCTACTTGACAGATAAATCTTCATAAGACCCATCATTCTGAAGAACGATATAATTTTAGTTCTAAGCACTAAGCATGCTCAGAAAAAGTTATAAGGCAGTGCAATGAGGAGTCAGAGTAATAATTTATGTGTGTGTGAATAAACTAGGTAAATATTTACATCTGATAAGTAATGCATACTCATTATTATTCATTCATTTTTAACAGTTTTCCTGTCTTGAAAATATTTCCTTACCCAAGCAGATATATTCAGCTTCTCCATAGTTTTAATTATTATCAACACAAAGCATGTTAACTTTTATCACCTTTATGTATTTTTTTAATTATAATTCTAAGTTTTCTGCAATAATTCACAAAATAAAAAAAAAATAATTCACAAAATAAGCACCTAAAAGCCAGGCTTTACCAGTTCTACAGTGTTGGTTTGAAACTAATTTTTACCTTCTCTTGGACATCAGAATCTTGTATTTGGTCATCTGATGCAAACAGATGACTCATTGGAAAAGTCCCTGATGCTGGGAAAGATTGAGGGCAGAAGAAGAGGGTGTCAGAGGATGAGATGGCTGGACAGCATCACCAATGCAATGAACATGAACTTGAGCAAACTCCAAGAGACGGTGAGGGACGGGGGCCTGAGTTGCTGCAGTCCATGGGTCACAAAGAGTCAGGTACAACTGGGCAACTGAACAAGACATCAGAAAAATTAGGAACAGAAAAAGATACAAAGTAAACACACTGACAACATCTATGACTCAGAGAAGCAGCAGCTACCAGGATGTGCTCCCAGACACTGTGCAAAGTACTTTACATGGTTTATCTGATTTAAACATCATAAGAACTCTCAAAAGATGCTCTATTTAATCTCCATTTGACCAATGCAAAAATAGACTCAGTGAGCTAAAGCAACTTGCCCAAACCACATATTATATAGCTAGTTAGGAAATGAGCTATGGTTTAAGTCTAGATTTGTCTGAACAAAGTGCTCAATTACTGTGACATGTTGCCTCTACCTGCAGACACGGACCCACTTGGAATCTGGCACATGATATCTGCTCATGTGCTGATGCAGAAATGATGAGCTCTCTACAAGTTGTGCCAGCCTTCCATGAATAATACTGTTGCTAAATGTCTGCTCAGTGACTACATTCTCAACGCCTAGCTCTTACATCTAGGTGAGACTATAACACAGACAGGTTGTTACCAATGGAATATGGGCAGAACTGAGGTGTGCCACTTTCAGACCCGGCCTATAAAAACCTTCCAAGAGGTGCTCCACGCTCACCCGCCATTCTATCTTCCATCTGAGGTCAATTAGGGCTGCCAGATAAAATGCAGGACAGCCAGTTAAATTTGAATTTCAGAAAAACAACAAATGATGATTCAGTGTAAGCATGTCCCAAGAAATATTTGGGACGTACTTATATTTATCAGGGGCACTGACATTCAAGTTCCCAGATTTGGCAAATAAAATGCATCAAAAATGTAAATGTCCCAATTATTGCATGGGACATACTTATCTTAAGAAGTTATTTGAACTAGTATGGGACAGAAACAGACTCACAGACATAAAGAGCACACTTGTGGTTGCCAAGAGGGAGACGGTGGGTGAGGGATTGTCTAGGGAGTTTGGGGTTAGCGGATGCAAACTATTATATGTATATTATCCATATACACAATGAATAAATAGCAAGATTTTACTGTATAGCACAGGGAACTATAGTCAATATTCTGTGATAAACTGTAATGGAAAAAAATATTTTTAAAAGTATATATATAAATGAATCACTTTGCTACACAGCAGAAATTAGCACATTATAAATCAATTATATTTCAATTTCTTAAAAAATAAACTATTCATCATTTATCTGAAATTCAAACTCAACTAGTGACTATTGGTTCACAAACTGGCCCAGTACCCAGAGGGCAATGAGAGACCAAAGAAACAGGCAGAACCCCCAGTCGGGCAGCTGGAAGGTTAAACAAAGGAACTTAAATATGAGGCCTATCTTGGGTAACCAAAAGACAAGTTGCCCTCTGCACCTACCTGTTAGAATCTTAAAAGTTTATACGGAGGCTTAACTGGGTTCAGTCACATATACAATCCAGATGATCTCAACAAGTGTCCTTGACACCAGTTCCCACTGTGGGAATGGCGGGCAGAACACACAGTCCAAGGACAGGGGAGGGGGTGGAAGCCTCCAGTCACTCGGGCCCAGCTCATGGGACATGCCCTCTCAATGACCTTCTCCAACATTCCCCACTCCTGACTGGTTCCCTCTTCAAAAAGTGCCCTAAGTGGTCAGCGAGGGTTCTCATTAGCATGCAGATGGCTTGTTTGTTGGCCATCTCGCTACCATGGAGGCAGACCCCATAGGAACTGTACAGGTACATGCAAGAGAAAACACAGATTAAAATAATGATTCCCAAAGTAAGTAATGCTTTTTCCCACCATGACCTGAATCACTGATTTAATAAGTGCCCTACGCTAGGGGTCAGACCACTGAGGGCATTTAAGTGTATCCTCGTGTGATTTAATAAAGATGATACATTACCATACTCATCAGGGATGAACACACAGCATTGTTTGGATAACGGCATAGGTGCCTTCTGATGAGGCGGCAGTAACGTCCAAGACCATCCCATTTTCAAGACAGCTTTTCTCATTAGAGACATTTCAGCGCTCAGTAAGGACAGGCTTCTCTGGCTACCATTTAAAGCTTGCTAGGTAAACTTAGTAAGAGCTTATATGTGCACTATAAGGAACAGAAGTCTAAGGTGGAAAAGACAGATATTGAGTAGGAACTTGTAGGGGGAGGTCTTCTCCTTCTACCAGAATTACACTTGAGGCCTGGCCCTGAGATGTTAATGTGTCCGAGGCTTTAGGAACTTGCCCTGGTCGTGCAGACCACGCACTTTGGAGGGGGAGGCAGCCCTGTCAGGTATAAGGAGATGGGCTGGGGGCGGGATGCCCCAGGCCAGGACCCCACCTTCTCCCTTCTTTCAATGGTGTGTGCTCCACTCCAGGTACAGTGCATTTCAACAGGTCCAGTTCACAGCAGTCTCCCAATGGAGACTGAGTGGTTCCCCTCTCACCCAGGGGTTCTAAGTAACTCACCCAGCCTCACGGGAGAGCACACTGCAAATCCCCATAGACAATGCCTTTCCCAGGGGTGACAGAACGTGATGTTCTCAACAGCAGAGCACACTGACCCTCAACGAGTCAGGTCAATGGCCATCTCCCATCACATGCAGACCTTAAAGGTATCGGGCGTCTCAGCCAAGGTCCCCAGTCTGACTGATCATTGAAACGTATTAAAACCTGGGACAGTCCTTTAGTCCACCTGACCAAGGCGATTACCTGTTAGCAATTTAATCTGCTGTTTTACTATTCCATTTTTCCCTTCTACCTACTCTACTGCTTGCAGGTTATAGGGAGATGGAACCTCCGTTCAATGTCATGTTCTTTTGCCCAGTCTTATATATCATGACTTTTGAAATTTAATTTCTGATCACTGCCCATTTGACAATAGTATCTGCACATGGCATTCAGCTTCTTTAATTCCCTAATGGTGGCAGCCTGGTTTCCTTGGTGACAGGAAAAAGCCTGCATTAATTTAGACTCGGTGTCCACACAAACCTAGGCATACCTAGAGAACTCACTCATGGAGAAGGGGGCCAGTGTAATCTGTCAGCCCTTCACTGGTTGGGAACTCTAGTGTATGGCCCCAGACTCCGCTGGCAGTTGCCTCGGGTATTACTTAGAATACACAGGACATGCTGTTAACTGCATTAACCAAGTCACCATATTTCAAAGACAATCCAGCATCCTTGGCACTGCGCCCTCCCAACCAGGAGCTGCAGCGGGTGTTCTCTCTATGCACCCAATCAGCCGTATCTACTGAAGGGTCAGCTGCTAGCACTCACAACTAGGCCAGGGCATCAGCGTCCTGACTGCTGAGGGGTGTCAGTGCCTGTGAGCCACTGTGTGAAAGACCATGAGGACAGCTTCAGGCTTCAGCAGGGGAGCCCAGATGTTTTACCACATATCCTGATCCCAGGAGGGCTTGTTCATGATCATCCGCCTTCCAGCTTCTCACTGTCCAAGACCAGGGTCCATCCCTTTAGAACAGCCTAAAGTCTATGGCCCAGACTCTTGTGTGATCACCAGTCAAAGCTGCTTGAGTTCAGCTCACTTTCCAGAGCTGGAACCAATATACTAGGGATTCTCTCTTTCTGTTTCTAGCTCAAGATGGAATCACAGAAACATCTAACTCAAATGGCAGCCCTATTTGGGAAAGGCCCAGCACTTTCATATGTTTCACCAGTACTGCCTTCCCAAAGGCGGCTTCCTGCCCTGATCCCTGGTCCCACATGTGCCCATCTTACCCATGTAGCATTAAAAGAAGAAGGCACTTTGCCAGACAGGAAGTGGAAGTCCTAGAAAACCCCAAATTCCCCAAAAGGCTTGCTCCTCTTTCAGGTTCTTAAGGGCTAGATAGGCTGGCACCTTATCAATCCCAGCTTCTGAGACAACACTTGTCATACCCAACCCAATGACTCCCAAAAACTGTGTGGGAATTTTCTGTGAGTTCAGGACACATCCTCTCCATGGAAGATGTTCAGAAACATCTGCAGAGTGCCCTGCAACAGAGTTAAGTCTTCACACGTCAGAACTATAAGATCAATACAATGGGCCCGTTTCACTGATGTAGGGAGGGAAGGAGAAAAGAGATAGCTCTCAGGGTACCATCCCATGCCACAACATGGAACTGCATGGGCAGCCTTGGGGAAGCACCTGAAAGGCCCATTACTGCCCCTCCCTTGTGAAGACAAACTGATCTTGTGACTCAGAGGCCAGGAGTATATTGGAAAAAAGCACTGACTAAGTGTAGTACGGCATGGTACACTCCTAGGACCAGGAACAAAGGATCTACGGTGATGGCAGTTTGGGGCACAGCCACTGTGGTTAATGACAGCTTCTTGGTAGATGGATAACTGTATCCACCATGAGCCACCTGTCTTTTTCACTGGCCGTACGAGGCTGCTGAAAGCACTGTGTGCTGGGTGTACAACAACCACTCAGCGCAATTCTTGGATAGCTTCTCCTCTTTCCTTATGCCCGACTCCCAATTTATACTGTTTGACAGGTACCACTCTTCCCAGGAGTGGTAGATTTACTGGTTCCCAGCTGGAACATCCCCTCAGCACTGGTTTGATTACTCTGACCTGGAGGCAGAATTTGCCACCAGAGGTTGGCAGATTTTGACCTTGTAGAATATCAATGCTCAATATGTCCTCTGGTTTGGAGAAATGAAAAATTTCATATTCTCACAAAGGAGGACACCCAGTGCACGCACGCCAAGTCCCTTTGGTCATGACTGACTCTTTGTGGCCCCCTGGACTGTAGCCCACCAGGCTCCTCTGTCCATGGGATTCTCCAGGTAAGAATACTGGAGTGGGTTGCCATGTCCTCCTCCAGGGGATCTTCCCGACCCAGAGATCGAACCTGCATCTCTTAAGTCCCCTGCACTGACAGGCCAGTTCTTTACCACTAGTGCCACCTGGGAAACCCAGAACACCCAGTATGTGGCATCAAAGAAATCTCTCCTTACAGTGACTGTGTGCCCTCTGTAACTACAGATGGCACTAAGGGTGCCAGAAAACTCCTGAGAGATACCATGCATTCTCTTCCAGTATCAACCAAAGCTGTTAGCTTTCACTTATTTCTGGGGGACCAGTGACTAGTGAGCTCAACATGAGGCCTCCAGTTGCCCTCAATCCTCATCATCAGGAGGGAACACTAGCCTGCATCCTCATCCCAGGGCACGGGAGGCAACACCCAATAGGACCGCACCCCTGAGGCCACTGGTGGAGTAGGCAGGGCGGCAGGTATGGCGGGAGCAGGTGGGGCAGAGCTGAACTGGTGTTCAGATGGTAAGGCCTGTCACGGGCTGAGCAGCACAGCCTTGGGTTGCTGGACTATATTTTCATGGAGGGTCCCACTGGCAATAAGGTCAAACCCCATTTGCTTCCAGGGTACTTTCACCAGACTCTTTCTTCACAGCTGACTGGGATAGCCTCCTGGCTTTTTAAGCTCCCACTGTGTCCTGGGTCTTTCCCATACTTGTCAGCTTCCCCCAGATCAGCAGCAGATTGCCCAACATCATAAATGCCTTGTCCCACTCCTGGGCTCACCATGGATATCAGGGTCCTAGGGCAGGTACTGGGGGCATAATGGAGTATCCTGGCCTCATCCTACCATGAATGAGGCCCAGTCAGGGCCTTCAGAGACAGCAGATGGCCTGTTTCATTCCCAGTTCCCTAAGGATCTGTCGTACCTTCTCTACAGATTTCCAGGGTCCCATGTGCTCAGGAAGATCCCCCTTTGAGGCAAGTGTCCTTGCAAGCTAGAATAATTCAATCTATGAGGGAACGAGTACCTTGAACCCCAACACCCCACTCCAGCCCCACTCTGCAGGCACAGCCAAGGGCAGGGGACGTGGTCATGCTGTTCATTTCCTCTGCCTCCCCCACTCATCAGAGAAACGCCACCACCCACCTCCCACCCCAACCCGATGCCACAGCCACAGGAAACCTGGCCTGGACACTTCCTTGGCCTCTTATTGGAATCTGGCAGCTGCGTCGATGACCTCAGCAGAATACGTATTCCCTCACCGTCAATGCTTCCCGAGCCCAGGATGGTCCCGCCGCTGGGGCTGCCGCTGTGCTGCTGCTCTCCTTTGCATCAGGGAGCAGACAGCACGGAGCGCCTTGTCCTTCTCACTTCAATCACCACAACATCCTCCTCTTTGTTCCCCTCACCTTCCCAGGGCTCCCACCTCTTAACCATCCCAAGCACTGAGACCTTAATCCAAGGCAGTCTGCACCCTCCTGGCTTTGCAAAACGGCACGCTCAGGTCTCTGACTTCTTACCCTGCTCGCCCACTTTGTCCGGCAGCCCCGCAGCCAGCAGAGTAGTGCACAGCTCCAAGCCCTTCTCTCATCTCAGATTGTCTTCTGATTCTCTAACTTGAGCTTAAACCTCTAGAAGGGTATCAGGGTCCAGCCCAACCGCCCTCAGCAGAGGCCGGCCCACAGAGCACTCCATCTCCTTCCCTTCCCTGCTATAGTGTGCTGGGTACAGCTCCTCAAACAAGGACCTTAGAGCAGGCAGTGTCTTGGGTGTCACTCCCGTATTCACACAATGGTCTGCAGCATCTCACATGCAGCCAACCCGCCCTTTAGAGAGGTGGATGGCCAACTCGGGATATCCCCCAGGGATGCCTCGGTCCCAAGACCCAGTTCTTTGGTCTCCTGTCCAGCTCACCAACTGTCAGTTTGCAATCTCTGGGCACAGAGGGTAAAGAGAGACTGAAAAAAGAGGCAGCCTGCTTCAGGTTGGTAGGTGGTACGTTTAATAAGCAAGGAAACTTTATCTTTCTGGCTTACTTCACTCTGTATTATGGGCTCCAGTTTCATCCATCTCATTAGAACTGATTCAAATGAATTCTTTTTAATGGCTGAGTAATACTCCATGGTGTATATGTACCACAGCTTCCTTATCCATTCATCTGCTGATGGGCATCGGGAGAGAGGGAGGTGGGAGGGAGGATCGGGATGGGGAATACATGTAAATCCATGGCTGATTCATGTCAATGTATGACAAAAACCACTACAATGTTGTAAAGTAATTAGCCTCCAACTAATAAAAATAAATGGAAAAAAAAAAAAAAGCAAGGAAACTATTTACCTGGCCTGCCTTGGGTGGTCACAGGATGAGTAAATCTCCTCGCTCACTTTAAAGTTTACACAGAGGCTGTAACTGGGTTTAGTCCCACATATCACCCAGACAGTCTCAACAACACACTTCCCTCCCCAAGTTGCACCCTTGAAAGTGGCTCCCACTGCGGGGGCAGTCGCAGAGAGTGTATATTCCAAGGACAGGCTCAGGGTGAGGAGCCTGCCATGCCTGGATCCAGCTCACAGGTCAGCCAGCAGTCAGGTCCTCTCAGTGATCTCCCCCAACAGCATCCATATTTGTATCTGCTAAACCTGGTAGCTAAATGTCAACACCTCCAGTAACCTTAGATGCAATAACATGCTGAAGTGGGCAGAGCCACTATCAACGGGAGTCTCATGACTAAAACCTAGGGCACCTCCTCCTTTAGGCTTTCTGTGATGAGAGATCAAGGTCTACTGTGTTAAGCCATTAAGATTTGTGAGCTAAACTGGGGCTCTGTGACTACCTAGAGGGGTGGGATGGGGAGGGAGGTGGGAAGGAGGTTCAGGAGGGAGGGGACACATGTATGCCTATGGCTGATTCGTGTGGATGTATGGAAGTAACCAACAAAATTCTGTAAAGCAATTATTCTTCAATTTAGTGCTCCGGCCTGGTGCACTGGGAAGACCCAGAGGAATCGGGTGGAGAGGGAGGTGGGAGGGGGGATCGGGATTGGGAATACATGTAAATCCATGGCTGATTCATATCAATGTATGACAAAACCCACTGGAAAAAAAAAATAATAAAAAATAATAATAAAATAAACTTTAAAAAATAGATTTGTGAGCTAATACAATACAAACAATAGTAACATGACTCATTCTAATATAAGTGCCGAGAATTTACCATCCAGGCCCTACAGGAAGGCAACACAGAGAATGGAAATTGCCTGGGTCTGGAGTCACACCAATATGTCCTGGGTTCAAATTTCTGCTGTATCAGTCCTAACTTTGTTGCTTTAGTAGCCTCAGTTTCTTCATCTAGATAATGGTAAAGTCAACGCCTTCTTGAGAAAATATTTGAAAAATTAAGCAGGACAAAACATGCAAAACAAAAACCCCAAAATGATATCTGGAACAAAATATATCAATTAATGATTTTATTATCTAAAATATAGGATAATTTTATATTTTGAATATTGAGCTGCAAAATGATTAATTTTATGCCTTTTAAATTAAGCTTTATTTTATTATTTATCATTATTAAAGTAATGTTCAAAATTCTCCAAGCCAGGCTTCAGCAATACGTGAACCGTGAACTTCCCGATGTTCAAGCTGGTTTTAGAAAAGGCAGAGGAACCAGAGATCAAATTGCCAACGTGCGCTGGATCATCGAAAAAGCAAGAGAGTTCCAGAGAAACATCTATTTCTGCTTTATTGACTATGCCAAAGCCTTTGACTGTGTGGGTCACAATAAACTGTGGAAAATTCTGAAAGAGATGGGAATACCAGACCACCTGACCTGCCTCTTGAGAAACCTGTATGCAGGTCAGGAAGCAACAGTTAGAACTGGACATGGAACAACACACTGGTTCCAAATAGGAAAAGGAGTACGTCAAGGCTGTATATTGTCACCCTGCTTATTTAACTTCTATGCAGAGTACATCATGAGAAACGCTGAGCTGAAGGAAGCACATGCTGGAATCAAGATTGCCGGGAGAAATATCAATAACCTCAGACAGCAGATGACACCACCCTTATGGCAGAAAGTGAAGAAGAACTAAAGAGCCTCTTGATGAAAGTGAAAGAGGAGAGTGAAAAAGTTGGCTTAAAGCTCAACATTCAGAAAACTAAGATCATGCCATCTGGTCCCATCACTTCATGGCAAATAGATGAGGAAACAGTGGAAACAGTGGCTGACTTTATTTTTCTGGGCTCCAAAATCACTGCAGATGGTGATTGCAGCCATGAAATTAAAAGACACTTGCTCCTTGAAAGGAAAGTTATGACCAACCTAGACAGCATATTAAAAAGCAGAGACATTACTTTGCCAACAAAGGTCCATCTATTCAAGGCTACGGTTTTTCCAGTGGTCATGTATGGATGTGAGAGTTGGACTATAAAGAAAGCTGAGCACCGAAAAATTGATGCTTTTGAACTGTGGTGTTGGAGAAGACTCTTGAGAGTCCCTTGGACTGCAAGGAGATCCTACCAGTCCATCTTAAAGGAGATCAGTCCTGGGTGTTCATTGGTAGGACTGATTTTGAAGCTGAAACTCCAATACTTTGGCCACCTGATGCAAAGAGCTGACTCATTTGAAAAGATCCTGATGCTGGGAAAGATTGAGGGCAGGAGGATAAGGGGACAACAGAGGATGAGATGGTTGGATGGCATCCCCGATTCAATGGACATGGGTCTGGGCGGACTCCGGGAGTTGGTGATGGACAGGGAGGCCTGGTGTGCTGCGGTTCATGGAGTCACAGAGAGTTGGACACGACTGAGTGACTGAACTGAACTGAACTGAAATCCTTAAGACTCAGTCTTATAATTAGCTACCTTTTTATCTCACTGTCTTGGAGCTCAGTCATTGGCTTTACTGATTTTTCAGCTAAGATCAGTCTTTTCTCTTAGTTTTCCAATTGGACTCTCACCACAAAATGGACTGGTTTCTTCACCATCCTCAACACAAAGCCCAATAGACACTGTGGGCAAAGTCTGAAATCTGACTTTCCTCCTTACTGCTGAGCACATCTCAAATTGATCAGCTCACCAGGCAGAATTTGAAAGCCACTTTCATTAGAAATCAGATAACCATCAAATCACCCTATTTCTATTAAAAGCCAGCACCCTTGCCATCCTTGCCAAATCCCAAGACTAAGGCACATGCCCCAGACAATTTAGAACCTGGGTGCCCAGAAAGCATAAAACATCGGCCTGGTTTCTGACTTAGACACTTGCTGTATAACAGAAAAATTGAAGACTAATTTGAAATCCGTTTTTTTAAATGGTTATTTGTTGATAAGCCATTTTAATCAATCCTCTAAGTCTTGAAGGTGATCAAAATTATGTTTCAGAAGTAGCTCTGTTCTCATAAATCTCTTCTCAAAGAAAAAAACTAAAAATTAAAGTGAATCCCTGATTTCTTACTGCTCTGGAATTAATAATTTTCTGCCACTTTCTAAATTTAGTTACAAACTATAAAAGCCAATAGTGTAATATAGCACAGGGAACATAGCCAAGACTTTATAATAACTTTAAATGGAGTATAATCTATAAAAATTTTGAATCACTATGTTGTACACCTGAAACTAATATAAAACTGTAAATCAGCTATATCTCAATTAAAAAAAAAAACAGTTTAGGAAAGGGGCTTAACCTGGAATGCATGAACCTTCTGAAGCTTTAAAACAGCATTTTGAGAGCCTCCAAGAATGATCCAAATCCACATGGGTATCAGTAGTAGGGATACAAAGAGCACACCCACAGTCCTATTTTCCACCCTGCTGAGCGCAGCCAGCTGCAAGAGTGCACATGGCCACCACACAGTTGTAGAGTCCTTTTATTTTTAATAGTCACCTGCTTAATGTACACCCATTATGGACTATTGGTTAAACTCAGCAAGTTTAAGAAACCAACATTAGCAACCAATTTAGCATAAAAGTGATAGTAATTCTCACATTTCACCTCAAAATGATATTTTACAGAATTCTAAATCACATCCTCTGATAAAGATTTTTATATAGTAAAAGATGCTCAAGATGCTTTCAATACTTAAAAAAATAAGATTAAGAAGACAAAACAGAGCTTCCCAGGTGGAGCTAGTGGTAAAGAACTCACCGGCCAATGCAAGAGACCTAAGAGATGCGGGTTCCACCCCTGTGACAGGAAGATCCCCTGGAGTAGGAAGTGGCAACCCACTCTGGTATTCTTACTTGGGAAAGCCCATGGACAGAGAAGCCTGGACGGCTACAGTCCATGGGGTCACAGAGTTGGACACAACTGAAGCAACCAAATACTCACGATTTAGGATGCAAGAAGATGAAACAGAGGGACAGTTACATTGAACGTGGTATTTTAACTCATTGGAAATAAAGGTTATCCACACCTACAAAGCAGTACAGAAAAGTATTTACAAAAGAGAAGGCAGAAATTTTTTTGTTTCTCATCAGAGGGGAAACAGAACACACAAAAGAGATACCAAATAAAGCAAATGTTTTTTATTTCAAGCACAAAATGCAAGAACTCCACACATCTGGTTTTTTAAAACATGCACATATTTTCTTCTATTTTAGATACCTCCAAACAATGTGATGGGGAATTATGTCTGCAGCCTGCTCTGGGAAGGGTCAAGGGAAAAAATTTCTTTGTCCCATTCTTATAACTCTTCTGAAGGCTTTTAACTCATTCAAAATGTTAGAAATTAAGTTAACCTTAAAATCTATTTTATCCTAAAATCGAACACAAAATAATGTCATTTTCAATTTATTATTTGTTGAAAAGCCTCATTCTAATGTATCAATTTAAAATAGTTCATGTTTCTTGCTAAATACATCTAAATATTTTAGACCATTACATTTATGTGTATTACATTTAGAGTACGTTAAAGACTGCAATTTTTAATATTCTTATCTAAAATAAGATCTCTTTAACTCACATTAGTACTTCATCCTATAATTTTCAAAAATGGTGGATTGAAATGATAAGATTATATTTTACCATGAAAAGAGCTGGAGTATCAAATAGGTTTGTTCCTATCCAAGCCCTGTCGTGTTCGTTATGGATCAACTACAGAATGGGGAAAATGAAGCTTTCAGTGTCTCAGCTCCAGCACAGATATGCCATCTCTCACAGCAGAGTACAGAAGGGGAGATTTGGAGCCAAGAGACCATGGCTTCACAACTGGAAGCCATAATTGGGAGTTTCCCAACGGATGCAACTGTTCAGTTTTCTCCAGTGAGTGAGATCAGAAGGCAGATGGTTACATTGGTCTAGAGTTGCAAATTTGATAAGCGGGTGCCATAGAAAACAGTCGGGAAGAGAGCTGAAAGTTTCAGTGAGAGAATAATTTAAATTATTCACTGGATAAGGCAGGTCCTAGATAGACTTTTTTTTTTAATAAAGAGAAACAAGGTGGTGGAATGATAGACCAAAGGAAAAACTGGAAGTATTTTAACAGAAATATTGGGAATGTGGTATTTAAGGAAGCAGGAAATTTTGTGGTTCTGTTTGCAAAAGGGAATTCTGTTTGTTAAGTCTTTTTTTCTTTAATGGAAGGAGAGAAAGGTTGTAAGAGACCTTGTGAGTAACATACCAAGGTGGTGTGGAGGTAAAGATCATGATATAAAAAATGGCAAAAAAAAAAAAAGTTGTAAATTAGGGAGTTGGAGGGATTGTCCAGATGGATAGTTTAAACACCCAGATTGACAGGTGCATGCATGCTCAATTGCTTCAATCATGTCCAACTCTTTGCAACCCTATGGACTACAGCCCACCAGGCTCCTCTGTCTATGGAATTCTTCAGGCAAGAATACTGGAGTGGGTTGCCACGCCCTCCTCCAGGGGAATCTTCCTGATCCAGGGATCAAACTCACATCTCATTATGTTTCCTGCACTGGCAGGCAGATTCTTTTTATCACTAGCGCCACCAGATTGAAAGGAGTTCAAGGTAAGGAGAAATATTGTAATCCAGATGCCAGAGTACGTAACAGATGCCAGAGAACATTGTTAAAAAGATAAATTATGGAGTCTAAATAGCAAGGCTTCAGGTCCAAGTTCCTCCATTTACATTATATACTCCCTAGGTCTCCTTTTCCTTATGTGCAAAAACACCACCAGTAAATTTCACAGATTTTTTTGTGAGAACTAAGGACTATTTAAAGAAACTTATTAACAGTGTCTGAATAAAAAAACCTGGTCGTCTATGCTCTTTCATTTCTGCTTGAGCTCATTTCTTCTTGTATTACCTTGACCAAGGCACGCAGTAGGAGCTTGTACCGAACGAATCTTTGTTTTCCAGCCTCCAGTAATTCTCACTGACCACCAATCAGTCTTAAGCCAATGTCGCATATTTTAGATGTTTCCATGGCAGCATTATATTTCTGGGTGTAAAATCTATTATGATTAGGATATTTAATGCTACTGCTAGCATTAAAAGTTCAGAATGTAGGTCAAAGTGCTGGAAGAAAGGGCAGCCCTGGAAAGTTGAGCCAGGAGGGAAGAAATGAAGAGCAAACAGGAAGGAAAAGTAGAGAGGTGACACAGTGGGCTTACATCTGGGCAGGGACCAAGATGTCAAGAATGTAATTATCTAGCCTCGAGTTGCTGTTGGATTCTGGGACACGCTAACTCCTTGGGTGCTGAACCTGGGTAGGGCTCTAGGTGTGGTTTGGCTGGATGGCTAAGATGCTTCATTTATCAGAATTCTGGTTTCATTCCCTCTCTAGGCCCTTCAACTTTGAATTTTTGAGGTCAGGCCTGCTACAGTGCCTCTAATCCCTATCCAAGTTTTGATGCCCAAGCCCTTTTGACAAGTGTACAGTATGCACAAAAAAAGAGGGTACAACTGACTTCTATCAGATAAAACCTGCAGTTTAATTTTATCATAAATAAATTTACTGCTTGAATAGAAACTGAAAATCTGTTCCAGGATGATGCCTTTTCTCCAAAGAGTCCTAATTCTACCCATAAAATATAAAAATTGATTCCTTAAATTTTCAAAGCCAGCAAGTATTGTCATCACTATCATGTAATCACCATCACACCACCACCTCCATCCACTGCTTTCATAGCCATCATCCTCATCATTCTCTTTCTTCTCCTCCCTCTCACTACTGAGTATTTTTGAGTGTTTACTGTTGTAGGACATCATGCTAGGTGGCATCTTTGCCTCAGTATACAAGTGCAGTCTTTAGGTCATCTAGGACACAGTAATGAGGAATGCTGTGTCTTTTTTTTTTTTTGCTTTAAAGCCATAAGTATTCAGGTAGTACAAGCAGTAATCCTCCTTATCCCACACAGTGGGTGCTACTGGGTCAGACAACGTTTCTTCCACATGCATTAGTTTCATTGTGTGTTTATGAAATTGAGCTCTCCCAATGTCCCCAACACTGTCACAAAAAAAGGAAAGAAGGAAGAGAGGGAGGGAGGTGGGGAGGAAGCAAATTCTAATATACCTGTGTCTATGAAAAGAAATGATTACATTCAGATAAAAAAAAATTGGTTGTTTCACAAATTATGCATAAAAATATCAACAATTTATCAGAACCACAAATTCCTCAGAACCCCTGAGTATATTACCTCTCTAAGGATTAAGCTTTAAATACACACTGACACACACACCACAGCTTGTGTGCCCCCTGTCAAAAGCATGTTTAAAGCCATTTACATTATCACTGTGAATGTAGTTTTCTTTACATTGAACCTAAATAACCAGAACCCACCTCTTTGTAACTTCTGTCCCATTTGTCCTGCTTCTACCCAAGACGGGGCAAGTCTCATCTGTTATGATGACTAAGTCTGTTACTATAATTTCTGTAAATCTTCTCTACAAGCTGAACACTCCAGGTTCCTTCTACTCCTTCTTGACTGACAGGACTTCCATTTTCCTGGCATCTTTTCTCTGAGGTATTCCCTCTGTCCACACCACTCCTAAACGGAGTACCTATGCAGAGTGGACTGATGCTCTCAAAACCAGATTTGTAGTGACAGTAGAACCATCTGAAGATGGCACCATTTTTATCTCATTTGAAATTTTTAGCTGAAAACTCAATTTTGAATTTGCTATGAAAACACATCCCACCCGCACAAACTTCTGTGCCTGCTGAGTCTGCCAGTGGCTATTTCTCAGCATTCAACTACCTCATGCTGTTGAAAGATGTGCCGCCATGTATTCAGAGGGATGGAGTTAGATTCTGGAGTCCACAATTACACTCTGCAAATAAAGTATTGTTGTGGCTGTTAAAACTTTTACAAGGGAAATGCTCTCCAGCTGCTCTCCTTTCCCTGAATTAATTAGCTGAGCAAGAGATGATTAATGTCAGCAGCTCATTCTATAAGGTATGCAGGATTAGTCCCTATGGTGCTGTTACATTTCGTATCTTAGGTCAGGATTTGTTTGGGGCTGATACAAGACTTAGAAAATAAAGCAGATATATGGCATGATTTTTTAAGATGGTAAGAGTCAAACAGAAAAAATTTTGTTTATAACAAATTAAGAGGCAACAATAAACAAACCAACAAGATGACAACATCAAACCAATGTATCAACACATCATTTTAAATATGTAACTAATAAAACAGCTAATGTTTGTTTACTGCTTTTTAATTGTCAGAGACAGTTCTAAATGCATTATATGTACTATCTCATTTAGTCCTCAGAATAACCCTGTAAAATGGGCATTTTTAGCTGAATTTACAGATGAGCAAATGGAAGCCCCCTGGGGTGCTCTGTGTCACAAAACTAGTGAGTATCAGAACCAAGATTTGAAACCAAGCTACGCTGCATCCATACCATCTCCCAGTTCCTGTTAGCTCCAGTCAAAGGCACTCTGAAAAATCCAGTGATAGTAAGGACATGAAATATGAGGAGGCTTCAAAGACTGCTGGCAAGAGTGTCAACTGGTACAACCTTTCCAAGAGTATTTTGACATTCTCTGTCAAAAACCTTACAATTTACCCAACAGAAACTGAACATATACTGACATACATATGTTCAGCAAGGTCAATGGAAGCATGTAAAATAATGTACATGTACTGTATAATCATTATATAATTATTAAGAACTATGTCTATAGAATAAAAGTTATACATACAATTTACTGAAATGCACATATAAAACAGAATATGAAGTATGTTGCTTATAAAGATGGACATATATACACATATTTTTTCCAGTTTCATTGAAAAATAATTGACATACATCAATGCATGAATTTAAGGCATACAGCATGATAATTTGATTTGCATATATTATTAAATGATTACCACTATAGGTTCAGCTAACATCCATCTTCTGATATACATATAATTTTTTAATAAAGAAGAAAGGAAAGGAATTCTCTCCTTGTGATAAGAATGCTTAGGATTTATTCTCTTAACAAGTTTTATACATTCATAAAGCAGTGTTATTCTCAGAAGTGAAACTTCTGTTATCATATGGTAGTTCTATTTTTAATTTTTTGAGACACTTTCATGCTATTTTCTATAGTGGCTGTGACAATTTACAGTCCAACTAACAGTGCACAAGGATTCCATTTCTCAACATCCATCCAGTATTTGTCATCTCTTATCCTTTTGGTGATGGCAATTCTAACAGACATGAGGTGATATTTCATTGTGGTTTTAATTTGCATTACCCTAATGACTAGTCATATTGAGCATTTTTCATGTACCTGTTGGCTTTTCACGTATCTTTTTTCGATCTTTTATTTGGGTCCTTTGCCCAGTTTTAATTGGGTTATTTGAGTTTTTGCTATTGAATTGTATGAGTTCTTTATGTTTTGGATGTTAACCCCTTATCAGATATATGGGGTTATATATATCAGATATATATCCCCTTATCAAAATATGAAAATATTTTTCTCATTCTGTAGGTTATCTTTTTATCTGGTCATGGTTTCTTTCGCTATGTACAACTTTTTAGCTTGATATAGGCTCACTCGTTTATTTTTCATTTGTTGCTTATACTTTAAGTGTCATATAAAAAAATCATTACCAAGACCCATGTCAAGGAACTTTGTTCCAGTGTTTTCTTCCAAGAGTTTCATGGTTTCAGGTCTAACATTTAAGTCTTAAGTCATTTTGTATTAATTTTTATGAGTAGTATAAGATATGGGTCTGGTTTCATTCCTTTACACATAAACAGCCAATTATCCCAGTATTATTTATTGAAAAGACTAACTTTTCTCCACAGAGTATTCTTGGCTCTCTTGTCAAATGCTATAGTTGACCATGTATGTTTGGGCTCTTGATCCTGCCCCATTGGTCTATTTGTCTATTTTTAAGCCAGTGCGTCGAATTGTAGTGCTGGAAAAGAGTCTTGGGAGCCCTCTGGGCAGCAAGGAGATCAAACCAGCCAATCCTAAAGGAGATGAACCCTAATTATTCACTGGAAGGACTGGTGCTGAAGCTGAAGTTCCCATACTTTGGCCACCTGATGCAAAGAGCCAGCTCACTGGAAAAGACCCTGATGCTGGGAAAGATTGAGGACAAGAAGAAAAGGGGACCACAGAGGATGAGATGGTTGGATGGCAACACTGACTCAATGGACATGAGTTTGAGCCAGCTCCAGGGGTTGGTGAAGGGCAGGGAAGCCTGGTGTGCTGCAGTTCATGGCGTCACAAAGACTTGGTAACAGAACAACAACAAATGCCAGTGCCATATTATTTTGATGACTATAGCTTTATAGTAGAGTTTGAAATCTAAATGTGAAATCTCCTGCTTTGTTCTTTCTCGGGATTTCTTTGACTATTTTAAGAGAGTTTTCTCTACTTTTATAACAAATGCCATTGGGATCTTCACAGGGATTGCACTGAGTCTATAGAAATGGTTTTGGTAGTATTGACATTTTAACATATTATTTCTTTCAACCCATAAACATGGCACTTTTCTATTTATTTGTGTCTCCTTTGATGTCTTTCATCAATGTCTTACAGTTTTCAGCATAGAGGTTTTCATCTCCTTAAACTTATTCCTAAGTATTTTATTATTTATGACGCTATTATAAATGAATCACTTTCTTTGCTTCTCAGAAATGTCATTGTTAGTATATAGTAATGCTACTGATTTTTATATGTTAATTTTGTATCCTACAACTTAACTGAGTTCATTGATTAGAGCTAACACTTCCTTGGTTGAGTCTTTATAGTTTTCTGTATATAAAATCATATCATCTGCAAATAAAGACAGTTTTACTTTTTCTTTTCCAATTCTGATATCTTTTATTTCTTTTTCTTGTCCAGTTGCTCTATCTAGGACTTCCAGTACTGTGTTGATAAGAGTGGTGAGTGGATACCCGTATCTGTTCCTCAGAGAAAAAGCCATCAACCTTTTACCATTGAGTATGATACACATTCATTTTTAAAAACTCAAGTACATACAGACTAAAATGATATCAAAATATATCTCTGTATGGTTATATTAACCATTGTTTTTTCATTATTATCGTCCACATTTTTACTATTATATATTAAACATGTATTTTATTACAGAAATAAAATTTTTAATTCCTATCTTTAATGATAGTTAAAAATAGTAACTGATGAGATGTATACTATCTCTTAAATAATAAAGATGACTCCAAAACAGTCAGGATAATATGATCTCACCTCTGTAATAATCTATATAGTTTATATTAATATTATATTATAAGAATGCATAATAAATTCATCATTATCTCTGAGTGGTAGGATTAAGGATGAATTTTACGTTTCCTCATTTTACTTATCTATACTTTAATTGTATGCTGCTTTTATAATTAAAATGTGTTACTTTAAAGGAATCTATTATTAATGATGGGCTTCCTAGAAGGCTCAGTGTTAAAGAATCCACCAATGCAGGAGATGTAAGTTTGAACCCTGGATTGGAATGTCCCCATGGGGAAAAGGGTAACCCACTCCAGTATTCTTGCCTGGGAAATCCCATAAACAGAGGAGCCTGGTGGGATACAGTCCATGGGGTTGCAACGAGTCAGTCATGACTTACCAACTGAGCATGGCACACACATTATTAATGATAATGCCAACAAAGATCCAAACAGTCAAGGATATGGTCTTTCCAGTGGTCATGTACAGCTGTGAGAGATGGACCACAAAGAAGGCAGAGTGCTGAAGAATTGATGCCTTTCAAACTGTGGTTCTGGAGAAGACTCTTGAGAGTCCCTTGGACAGTAAGGAGATCAAATAGTCAACCCTAAAGAAAATCAACCCTGAATACTCACTGGAAAGACTGATGCTGAAGCTGAAGCGCCAATATTATGGTCACTTGATGTGAACAGTCAACTCGTTGGCAAAGATCCTGATACTGGGAAAGACTGAGGGCAGAAGAAGAGGGCGTCAGAGGACGAGATGGCCGATGGCATCACCGATGCAATGGACATGAACTTGGACAAACTCCAGGAAATGGTAAGGGACAGGGAGGCCTGCGGTGCTGCTGTCCATGAGGTCGCTAAGAGTCAGACATGGATGGATGACTGAATAACAACATCAATGAGCTGTATGAAAAATAGACTTAAAAATCACATAATCATGGCACAAAAAAGTGCTAGTATACAAAATGGGTTAAACAAAAATAAATTGTTAATTCTCTTCCAGCATGAAGTGACTTGCTCCCTATGATGCCCTGGTAAGAACATTAAAATTATAGCACTAATACAACTTGAAAAGATGAGGATTTCAGCAAGCAACCCTGAAACGTCTGTAAAATAGAACACAGGGCTTCCCTCAGTGGTAAAGAAACCACGTGTGCCTCAACTATTGCGCCAGTGCTCTAGGGCCCAGGGAGTGCAGCTACTGAGCCCACATACTACAGCTATGTAAGCCCATCTGCAGCAAGAGAAGCCGCTGCGGTGAGAAGCCCGACTAGAGCAGTGCCCCTGGTCCCCAAAACTAAAGAAAAGCCCATGCAGCAACAAAGGCCCAGCACAGCCAAAAATAAATTTTTTTAATTAAAAAAAAACAAAACAGAACACATAGAAAAGCCTCAATTTGTCTCTAGGAGTTTTTTAAACTAACAAATGGGAAACATTATAGCTTTGTTATCATGTGAAAGAGATTCATCCAATAATAGTTGTAGTATTTACCAAATGCAACTATCTTGAAATTTCCCTACAACATAAAAATTAACTTTTCAATCAAATATATGAAAATTGCATATTGTACGTTTGTGAAATAGTAATTCCCTGTTGTGCATGCAAGAAACCTGTCAAAATAGGGAGGCATAACATGTTAAAATACAGATTCTAATTGAATTCCAGTATAGTTCATTATGTTCTTTCCAATAACTCTACACTAAATTGATGAACAGAAGGCAGGAATAAGAAAAATAGCTAAGTGCAAGCTGAACAAAGCCTACACATGGGAAACAATTTGCTGTCAAAGAACAAAAAAGATACATATTATTTAATGTTAAATAACAAACAAGGGACACCAATTTTTTAAAAAAAAAAACTATAGTTTTGACAAACTCAGGGCAATTACTCTGTAGAAGAGAAAATCATGGAAGATAATGAAAATATTTCACAATAATAATTAGAAATTCAGTTACTTGAGTCTCACTTTAGTCCCAAAAAGCAGTAATCTGCCTACCTTAAGAATGAGATAAAACAGCAAACAATGAAAGCAATGAAAAATGCAGAGTGGAAAAAAAATTCTGAGAAATGCCGACCAAAAACCATGATGGACTCCTAATTTTCTCCAGGCTAGAAGGTGTAATCAATACTCTTTCCAACCATTTGATTAAATGATTAAAGAGTTAAAGATGCCCAGATGCTAAAAGCTTCACTTGCCTAAGATTAATGTGCATCCTTGCCAGAAAATAGACCATTTCCAAAAATAATGAATAAGTGGAACCAAGAGAGGCTGAGCTGGGCAAAGTTTTGTGTTTCAAAAGCAAAGAAGAGAAATACTTTAGGAAAAGCCACTGTAATATGTGGTTTCAAGGCAGAAGCCATCATTTCCCCCAGAAGAAGCACTGCTGTGGCATAATTCTAAGGGCACAAGTCCCATAGAACACAAAGTGCCTCTGGAGCAAAACAGTGACCTGGTACTGGGGCAATGCAAAGAAAAAGCTGATTAACAGATCCACTGACACGCAATAAATGCGTAAAAAGAGAACATTTTAACGTCATTAACTACAAAGGACTAGACTTTCTACTGACCAAGCTAAATATCTCAATTAAAGAAGCAATGCTTAAATACACAAGAAAGATTCTTTTTGTGTGAAAAGTGAAAAGGGTTCTTTTTTCATATAATTTTTAAACCGACTCCCTGTTCCATTAGCTAGCTTCACCACAGAAACACAACGACATTAAGAGGTAACCACAGTTCAACTGACTCAAATTCATTCCTTTTTGTGGGGAACCTACAGCCTGTTACACAGCGTGAAGTCAGTCAGGATGTGAAAAGCAAATGTCACATGTTAACACACATATATATATGGAATCTTTAAAAAATGGTACTGATGAACCTATTTGCAGGGCCACAATAGAGAGAGAGACGTAGAGAATGGACTCGTGGACGCAGCAGGGGAAGGGGAGGGTGGGCAAACAGAGAGTAGCACTGAAATACGTGCACTGCCACGTGAAGAACAGCGAGCCAGTGGGAGGCTGCCGTACTCACAGGGGGCTCAGCCTGGTGCTCCGTGACAATCCAGAGGGGTGGGAAGGAGGTTCAAGGGGGAGGGGAGGGACGAATACTTGTGGCTGATTCACACTGTTGTATACTAGAAACCAACAACAACAGTATAAAGCAATTATCTTCCAATTTAAAATAAATTTAAAAAATTAATAGGAGGCAACCACAGAGTCAGTACAGGCAGAAGGTTAGCTCTATACTTGGTTACTCAGCCAGGATGAAGGCTCAAGGACACCAAGTCCCAGCAAAATTTATTTTCAATATGCCCACCATGAGAGTCACTCTTTGGAATTAAATCATTACACCTTTTCAAATGTCCCTAACTAAATGTAACTAGAAAACACCTGAAGAATTTGTTAAGATTGCATTCAGCGGCAAATACCAAAAGCCTACATCACTCAAGAGGGATTCAGTTATTTCCAGCCACAAGTTTTAAAGGAATCTCTACTGAGCTGGTATATTGCCAAGGACCCAGATCCTTCTATATTTTTGCTCTGCCTTTCTTGGTGTATGACTTTCTCCCTGAAGGTTATAGAATGGCTGCTCCAAGTTCTATCTGCTGTTAAAAGCTGAAAAATAACAATAAGATGTAGACTGGTAACTCTAGAAACCAGACTGTCTTTTAAAAGTCCTCATCCCATTCTTCCCAGACAAGAGTGAGACTAATTTCTGACGTGTATGATTACTGCCTATATTAGTTTCAGTTGTAGACTTAAGAATAAATATTCCCTCTGAGTTAGCAATGAAATTTAAGAGTTCAGTTATCAATGTCTCATCTTTTAAGATTCTCTAATACAGAAATGGGGAAAGACCTCTAGGTAAGTGCCAAATGTCTCAAAAGCAAGGATAAAATACCCATATCTCTTACCAATTAGAAAAGGGTCAACAGGGCAGAACTGAAATACTGACCAACTTTCTAGATAGACAAATAATTACCCCCTCCCTTCTCCAGAGGATCTTCCCAACCCAGGAATTGAACCCAGGTCTCCCGCACTGCAGGTGGATTCTTTACCAGCTCAGCCACCAGGGAAGCCCAACTACAATAAAGCAAGTGCTAACTGTATAATGTTTGTTGTTTAGTCGCTAAGTCATGTCCGACTCTTGTGCCACCAGGCTCTTCTATCCATAGGATTTCCCAGGCAAGAACACTGGAATGGGTTGCCATTTCCTTCAGGGGATTTTTCCAAAACAGGGATTCTACCAGCATCTCCTGCACTGCAGGCGGTCTCCTGCATTAGCAGGGAGATTCTTTGCCATCCAAGTCACCAAGGAAGCTAATATACAGTTGGGCTTCCCTGGTGGCTCAATGGTAAAGAATCTGCTAGCAATGCAGGTGACCTTTGTTCGATCCCTGGGTCAGGAAGATCCCTGGAGAAGGGAATGGCTACCCAATCCAGTATTCTTGCCTGGAGAATTCCATGGACTGAGGAGCCTGCATGGGTTGCAAAGAGTCAGATATGACTGCATGACTACACTTTCACTTTAAGTAGTTTATACTTATCACATGAAATCTGAGCAGTACCCTTGCATTTGAGGTACTTCTGTTAGCTCAACGCTAAAGTAGTACCTAAGGATTACGATTAAGTAATTTATCAAAAAGCACACAGCCAGTAGGTAAAAAAGTTGGATTTAAATCTAGAGTAGGACTTCCCTGGTAGTCCGACGCATGGGACCTAGATTTGATCCCTGATCAGAGAATAGGTTGGCTCAGATGGTAAAGAATCTGCCCACAATGTGGGAGACCCAGGTTCAATCCCTGGGTTAGGAAGATTCCCTGGAGAAGGAAATGGCAACCCACTCCAGTATTCTTGTGTGGAGAATTCCATGGACAGGGGAGCCTGGCAGGCTATGGTCTATGGGGTCACAAAGAGTCAGACACGACTGAGCGACTAACACACACACACATACAGAACTAGATCCCGCATGCCACAACTGAGGGGAAAAAAGATCCTGCATGCCAAATGAAAATCAAAGATCCCACATGCCACAACTAAGACCTGAACAAATAAATAAATATTTTTTAAAAACCTAGAGTGAGTCAAGTAGGAGATTGCGGCTCAAAGGTTCATAGTCTCTTTTTCAGATGGACTATGGTAATAGGCCAAAGACTTCTGTTAAACATCTGTTGCTCTCCCATAAACTGAGAATACTTTGACCTGAACTGGATAATGCAGCAATAAATTGCAGATTCAACACAGACTCTTAGGTTACAAAAACCATTAGTCTACATAGCATCATTTTGTGGGCCTAAGGATCTTAAGCCACAAGACTTTAAAAGATTTTTAAAGCAATATTAGTTGCTAAAAGCTTTTGTATAAGCTAGCATATTTTCTCATAGATTAAGCATGAACCAATATAACTCAGCAGCAGCAGCAGCTTAGCTTAGATACTGCACTCACGTCTCAATTTGTTTACTGCTATAAGACAAGTCTGTTTGATCACCACACCAAAAGGATGCATGCCACTGATGCTAAATTACATTTTTCAAATTAAACAAATATATACTCATAACACGATAGAGGAGAGAATAGTAAACCAAAAAATATATACAGTGCAAGTTATTAAAACCTGTGTCACCATAAGCCAAGGTTAAGAGAACATACTAACACAATCAAATCTATACTTATAGAGGTAAAAATATCCTTTATCAAGTTAAAACAACATACTGGTGAACAAACACTATACAGATGACATAAGAAAACAGAACTGTTGACATTTCCCTTAAGTCAGCAAATACTTGCAGTCACAAAGCCTCAGAGGTAGCAATATAAACCATGATCTTCCAGGAAAGTAATAACCACAACTAACAATTTTAAAGGTTAAATAACAATAAGATTATCCTTCTGTTTTCTGTTCTGTTTTCAAGCAAACGGCCTATTGTTTTGTGAGGCCATAGCCTGGAAAACTTGGGACTTGAAAGTTGTGTGTGTGTGTTGGTTTGGTTTTTGCTTTCTCTCTATGAAGGTGAAATACATACCATACAACGTACCATTTTATAGTGAACAATTCAGTGACATCTAGTACTTTCACAATATATGCAACCACAAGCTCTCTCTATTTTTAAATAGAAGTGTTTCCCTAAGTTCTATAAGCCACTCTGATAAATTAATCCAACCCCAGGAAAGGGTCATCTGAACCTCTAAGTTACAGCCAATCTGTCGGAAGCACAGGTGACAACCTGGACTTGCAATTGGCATCTGAAGTGGGGACGGTCTTGTGGGACTGCGCCCTTAACGTGGTGATCTGACACTATTTCCAGCAAGTGTCAGAACTGAGTTAAACTGCAGGATGCCCAGCTGGTATCACAGAATTGTTTGGTGTGGGGAAAACAGTCCACACGTCTGAGGTCAGAAGTGCTGTGAGAGTGGGGTGTGGCAGTCGGGCAAATGTAAAGGAGACACTCAGGAAAGAAAGACATGTGAGGTGGAGAGCAGGACTTCCCCCACTCATGAGGGAAAGACTGAATGTATCTCCTAATATAAGCACATATTTGGTTCCCTGAATTTCCCATCTCCTCTAATCTCTACTATATCCACTCTATCCTCTAATCTCTACTATATCCCTCTTGGCGCTAGCTTGCCCATAAGATTCTAAATCTTCTACCATACACACAACCCTGCCTCAAACAGTTTTGAAAGCCTCTGAGTAAGTCACAGGAGAAAGCAAAAGTTGACAACTGCAATTTACAAACTACAATACTTCCTGGCTACATAGCACTTACAGTAGTTCTTTGGGTTTTCTTATTGCTAGATAGAAGAATCTAAGAATAGCTTAGAAAAATTCATGCTGCAGAGCTTCAGTATTCCTGTATCTGATAAATTCAGTTTAAAAAAAATTAGGCACATTATTTTAAGTATAGTCCAGACATGTATTTTCATGTTTCAACTGACTATTTGAGCATCATGTTGTCTGATTTCCCAGGATCACTATCAAATCCAAAATCCTTTTCCATCCTTTCTCAATACTCTCCTCCATGCTCCTTATGTTCCAGACCAGGCCTATCCAAAGAAGTTTCTGTGATGAAGCCAATGTACTGCACTACACAATACAGCAGCCATTAGCCATCTATGCCTATTGTACACCTGAAGTATCACTGGTTCAACTGAGGATCTAAAAGTTGAGTTTTACTTCATTTTAATTAATTGAATTTTAAATAGCCATATGTGGCTAGTGGCTACCATACTGGACAGTGTATCTATAGACGAAGAGACCCACTTGACCTTTCTTATCCTTTACTCATTTACTCCATTTGTATTTATTGCCCATCTGCTCTGGGCCATGCATCATGCTAGGCTCTGAGCATATAATGGTGTACAGGACACCTCTGACCTTACAAAAGCTGAGGGAAACAGCTATTCCTCAATTACAACAAAGAAGTTCTTAATTTCAAATCACAGTGCATCTCATTAATTCTAAGATGTTAAGTTTTTCATATATTAGCATTTCTACAATCAGGGTGTATGCCTCATACTAATGGTGGTCTTACAACCACTGCCAGTCAGGTCAGTCATGGCAAACTCTCATTGTCTGCACATACAGGAACTCAATCATTATTCCTAGTGGCATGACCAGGAAAAAAAGGCAACCCCTCAACACTTCAGACAACAAATTACAGAAGAATCATTTAAAGAAAGTCCTGGTAATTATGAGAAAATCTTCCATTAACACCTTTTGGTAAGATCAAGAAGGCACTTCCTGTTGATGTCTCCTGATAAAGGCAAGATGAGACCTGAATCAAAACTCAAGAAGCTGGGATTTGTGACTTGGAATAAAATACAAAGACAAGAGTAAGTAAAGCACTCTGTTAAGAACTGCTGTATCACTGAAGCACCTGAAGATACAAGGATAACACTCTTTGAAAGAATATGGACCACAAAAAGTCTACATGATTTAATAATTCAGAAGAATCGGATTCTAAATTTTAAAACCTACCTGAAATAACTTACTCAATTTGTTTATATTTTACTTTTTATGAATGCACAATAAAATATGATAAAATCTATATCTATATAAATCTAAAAGAATCCTCTTGATGAGAATGAAATTTAAATTATGAAGAAAATACATGGTATCATGGATTAATTGGGAGTGAGGCTTTTCCTTTCCTAATAATACATAAAACAGTTGATTGTTTTTCAACATCTGGTATCTTAAAAGCAAAGAATTTTAGTATACTAAATACTCAAGTGTTCATGTTTCCAGTCTTTTTTTTTTTAACATTTTCCCCCTCTTCCTGGAAAGCCTTTTTTATTCATCTTTTTATTCCAGGTACAACGCCCACTTATCACTGATCTTCATGTCTTTCCCATCACAAATAATTTTTCCCTCCCCTGAATTCTCAGAGCACCTTCTCAAGACTTACTAGTAATGGAGTACTTGGTGTTTCGTTTGCTGAATTACAGTTACTGATGTGTGTTCTTAGCTCCCTCAGTGGAGTACCTGGAGTCCAGACTCCTTAAAAGCCACCTGAATGTCTTATTTAAATCTTATATTGCACTTCAGATACTACTCTCCACACTGGAGTATTTAGAGAAGGTACCAAGGCCACTACAGCATACAATGACCCAAAAATACCCCACAGAGTGATGTACTGTCCTTCAGACTTGATATATGGCAGGTGCTACTTAACAGTAAATTTCTGATTGTGTCAATATGCAGCACAGATGAGATAAGCTGAGAATCATTCCAACCGACACATGACACAAGCAATGGTCTGGTAACAATGCTGTGAAGATGTCGGTTATTGAGGCTGTGTTCAAAGATCCCACAGGGTTAAATATAGGTAACTGCACACATTTTTGTGTAAAAGGGATTATCTCTGCTTCTTCTCAAAAGCCCAAAAAATAAAACCAAAGGAATTAACACTAATAAACCCAAAATACTAAGAAGTCTGGTAAAGGAAATGACAGTAAATAATGTCAATAAACTTTGGAAACTGATAAGCAGATGATCAAGAAAATTTCAGGAACGAGAAACAAAGTCTCCCTCATAGATGAAGTGTGGCACAGGGCTAACAATGGAGGGCTTTGTTGAAACATTGCATCAAGAATAGTGTCAAATTCCAGCAAACATGGGATAAGCAGAAGGTAAGTTTACTGCTAAACTAGAGGAGCTCCAAGCAAAGCTAAGGGTAACACTGAGGTATAATTAAAACAAAGGAATCCTGCACAAGGGAGCCCCAGCCTCCTTTTCTCACTCAGCTCTGACAATATGGGCTTAGATCCCTCAAGAAGATGATCAGTGAATTCCTCCTCAGGGAAAGCAATCAGCCTCTTTAAAAAAAATTACTGTACCAGCTATTTTAAAAGATAATATCTCTGCTTTTCTGCTATTCTATATATACACAGATACAGGTGCTTGTACATATACACGTGTGTGTGTGTGTGTCTGTGTGTCTGTATGTGTATATATGTACATGGGCTTCTCTGGTAGCTAAGCAGTAAACAATCCACCTAAAATGCAGGAGCTGTGGGTTCGACCCCTGGGTTGGGAAGATTCCCTGGAGGAGGAAATGGCAACCCATTCCAGCATTCTTGCCTGGGAAATCCCATGAACAGAGAAGCCTAGTGGGCCACAGTCCATGGGGTCACAAGAGTTGGGCATGACTTAGGGAGTAAACCACCACCACCATATATATATACATATATTCAGAAACACTTAAGATCCAATTTGAAGTTTGAAATTTATATATATATATTATACTTTATAATTATATAAATGTATATACACATATATCCCACTAAATGCTTAGCTTGAAGAGCTTTATGTGTAATAAGTACTTGGGTAAATACTGTTAAATTTAACCAGAAATTTTCAAAGAATACAATATTTACTGCTATATGTATCCAGACTAGGAGTTCTTAACAATCAAGGGCTGTTCAGACAAAACTTTCTGACTCCAACCAAAATCAAAAATAAAACCAAAGCAGCCATCAGTATTGACTGTGTTCAGAGTAAACATATAGCACAATTTCTTCTCTCAGCTCATTCCAGGGGGCTGATTTCATTGTCAAAGAAGACGGTTTGATGATTGGTGCCTACACAATCCAAACAAATCTATCAGATTTTCTGTGGCCTGTTTAGCAACAATTTTTATAAACAACCACTTTATAAAAAAACATTTATAAAGATTTAGGAACATTCTCTAACAAGAAAAAGGCCCAGTCTACACTAATTTCATGCTGTCAGTTCTAGGAAGACATCTGTGGCTTTCAAAATTATCCATTAATATTAGCTGTTGATAAGCATCACTAAGTGATTTTAAGGTTTTATAAAGCATATGAGGCCCTGGAAGTTCTTGCCAATGCTGTGCATCTACCATCAGTTGGCAATAGTTCAGGAACGGGGTAGTCAAGTGGCTGACCTCTTTTCTTTAAGCAATCTGAAGCACAGCGGAAGGAGAGCAATAATAAAGGGAAAAGCAGAAGCCAAGAACCTTTTTATCTCCCATAGATGAGATCTGAGCCACTTCAGGAATAAACTTTTATATTATGACGTGGGGTTGGGAAACTATTCTGAAACAAAGGGTATGTCCAAAGAGGGCAATTATAGCAGATCCGTACAACAGCTTTGCCTGTTAGCTATCTGCACCTCCACCTAATGCCAGAGAGAATGAGTAAGAGCCCAAACTACCAGTGACTGCCTGGAAAATCCTCTCCCTTCTCCCTTTACCCTCAACAGCTGGCGTGCTGAGACCCAGATGCGGCTCGCTTCCCTTTGAGCAAGCATGCAGAAACAGCCTCTCTGAACCCCACGTGCTTCTCCTGGCTCCCCACTAAGGACTCCACTTCTCTAACAACCATCTGGATAAAGGCTGCTCATCATCCAGATCCCTCGGAGCTGAGAAGGGTGCAGGAGCCTCCTCACTCCACAGCTGCTCTTCTAAACCACGACTCCTCCACCTTTTCAGAAAGTCACTGTCCATGTCTGGGACATGCCACCATCACATTCCCTCTGCTTTTCTGTGACTCCATCATCCACCTAACTCCAAGCCAGACCTATCGAAGACGACTTTGGCATGAAGATCACTAGCCTCTCCTCTGACTGCTAGAAAAGTAAACCAAAGAAGTAGTGGGTGGGAACCAAAGCTAACTTCTACTTTGCCATTTTGTCTGTGGCTCTAGCTCAATCATCACTTTAGATACCATGAGAACCACTTATGACCTGGAGTGCTCTCAGTGTTGGCACCTTGACCAGTTTGCTAATAACCAAGCTATACAACAGTCAACTATTAGATATAATTATACATCATAAACTATAGAAATTTCTTCCCTCTCGGCTCGGATGGTAAAGAGCATGCCTGCAATGTGGGAGGCCTGGGTTGATTGGGAAGACCCCCCAGAGAAGGAAATGGCAACCCACTCCAGTATCCTTGCTGGAGAATTCCATGGACGGAGGGGCCTGGTTGAGTTATGGTCCACAGGGTCACAAAGAGTCGGACATGACTGAGTGACTAACACAAGCACGATTCAAACATCCCACAATGTTTGGAAAAGTTGGTCTTTTTTTCAATATTATCAGTAACTTTCATTTAATAAAGACATGACTAGATTCAAACTGTCATTCACAATCTGATATGCTACCATTTCAAGATCTGGGGAGGTGGCTGGGCAGGGACTGTAAGAGAGTGAAGATGGGCAGGGGTTAGAAGAGAGCAAAGGTGGGCAGAAAGCAGCAAGACAATGAGGTGACTTCAAAGGCTGCCTCATGGCAGTAGCAGCCCTTCCCTTCCACTCAAATCCTCTCTGTTTGGGACTCTCTGCCCTGAGGTATTACTGACTACCCTTCCCTGGCCACATTTCTAGTCAAGTCCTATGAAAATGTCCATTTCTGCTTTTCACAAACATCCCAACATCCATATTTCTTATGTCTGTGAATTTTAATCTTCAGGTCTTAGCTCAAAAATTTCCTATTTGAAAAAAAAATCAGATCATATGTATAGTATAATAGTCTTATGGACAGGACAGAGATTGACATACATTTTATTTATTTACAGATATACATTTAACACAGCAGCAGGGATAATCTTCAACATTATCACCAAACATAGCACTATAAAAACATTAAAATTTTATTAAACCTGTATTATCAAGGAAAGTTATATACTTACCGCAAACTAAAAAGACATCTTGGCTGTTATTCAGAAATATATTATTAATTCCAATATAAATTTTCCATTCCCACAAGCTATTATTTTTTCAATTCTGAAATTTTGATATATATATAAGAATTATACTTAATATAAATATATAAAGGCAGACCTAACTCAGCTTCATCAACATCACTTTTTACTAATTGCATTGTTTACTTGAATTTCTTATTCATAACAGCATTTGATTATTCAAAATAACATCGTTCAATTTTAATTGAATCCTCAAGCAAACCAGCATGCTGCTTCTCGGCTTGCATGGTAATTCATCAATACATTCATTATGCATTTCCTATGGACAGCACATGGATTAAAATGAGCGATGTGGCTGAAATCATGCCTATGTTTCTTTAGGCAGAAAAAAGGAGGAAAAATAAAATACATGCAAAAAGAGACTTTTTCTAAGTCCAAGTGCTTTAAAATATCATATTAATTACTTTTAACTTTAAAAGGCACCTGCATACCAGGGAATTAAAAACATAAATCTGTTTGTACCCGAAGGAGAGACATTTTTATCTACATGAATGACTTGAATCCCTCAACGGTTAATTAGTCCAGAATCACAGACGTGTCAATGAGAATCTTCTAGAACCCTAAAGGCTAAACACCTTTCCTGTTCAGTGCAGTTTCTGTGACTTATACCACATGTTTACATTTATAAAAGTAATTAGAAGGACTACAATTACATTATCATAGAATTTGTATGCTGTCAGCAGTTTCAGACTGACAGTTGGAGCAGAATTCTGCTCTGCATTTAGAAGTGGTTTTGGTTTTGGCTTTGGCTAACGTAGCATGCATGGTTTCTTGTTAATGGATTTTAATACCTTTGGGCCAGGATACACTGCCCAGTCCACCAGCATCTTTGCTATTGCCTAAAGTCTTACCTAACAACTTTATTCTTCCACATGGCCTGTTGATGCCAAAGGCCTTTTAGCTTATGTCCTTGATCTATATAGACTATGTACTGTGTTTCCAAGTTTAATCTTCATTGCCATTTATTACCTGTAAAGCCATTTCTTATTATTTAAAGTCTTCTTACTGTCATTCACACAAACTTCCAAACCCATCTATCATAAATGCATGTTGTCATTTATGAATGTATTCATTCAGCAAATTCACATTGTATGATCTAGAGCCAAGGTCAGAGAGGTGACCAGTGGCAAATTCACCCACGCCCTTGGAGGCAAACAATAAAGACTTGGAATTTTCTCCAAGTGTGATTAAGGACCCCTGGAGATTTTTAACAGGTGACTGAGATAATCTAACTTGATACTTTTAAAGAATTCTGGCTGTTATGTTTAGAACAGACAGAGAGAATCATCTAGCAGCCGACCACCGTGATCCAGATGAGAGATGAGTAGATAAGATTCTTTGTTAATGCTTCAGGTATGGGCTACACCTTGGGGCAGAAAGTGAGAAGTGATCAAATTTAGGATATATGTTGAAGGTAAAGTTTATAGGATTGGATGACATGAGATTAGAGAACAAGAGATGACTAAAGATGACTCCAAGATTTGTAGCCTGTTGAACAACTGTGTCTGTTCCTGAGATGAAGAGGGCAGGAAGAAGAGAAGATTGGGGAGTGGAATCAGGAGCTAAGTTTTGGTCAAGTGAACTGTGAGATGCCCATCTGACCCCTAGTGGAGATACCTTGTAGACAAGTAAACATAGAATTTTGGAATTCAAATGAGAAGATGGGCTACAGGCATATATTTGAGCTTATATAGATGGTGTATAATCCACGAAAATGGAAAGAAACACCTAGGGAGTGAGTGTACATAGAAAAGAAGTCTGAGAACTGAGCACTCCCAATATTGTAACACAATTTCAAATTAAGAAAGAAGGAGTGTTCAGCAGAGAACACCTAGAAGGACTGGCCAGGGCAGCAAGAGAAAGAAGTCCTAGAAGTCAAGTGAAAAACAAAAAGTTTACAGCAGTGAACCAGCAGCAACAGCATCACCTGGGAACCTGTTAGAAATGCAAATCTCAAACCCCATCTCAGACCTACTGAATCTGAGGACTGAGTTTCAACCAAGCCCCCAGGATGTTCTGACACATACAGAAATTTGAGAATCAAGGAAATTTAGTAAAGAAACAAAGTAAAGACAATACTGAAATGGTCCCCAGAAGTGTTTGCTAAGGCCCAAACTGAATATATATACATTGAAACTATGAGCTGTGCTAGATTTTAAAGCACTTTTCCCTTTCACAGTATCAAGTGATGCTTATTAACTAGCTGCTTTATGGAAGAAATATCTTTAGGAGTCTCCCTTCATTTTAATTTTCACCAGATTTGTCTTATCATAGACAGTAAGCTATGGTTTCAAGGGGCCTGCTTCCTTCCCACCACTTCTTTTGCAAAAAAACTTCACTTCCTTTACAGACAGATCTCCTCCCTTTCCACTATCCTCAACAACCTTGCCGGTTGAGGTTCACCTTGCAGGTTGGAATTTAAAATGAACTCACATGAAAAAAAACCTTCACACAGGACAAGCTTTAAATTAGTAAGTATTTCAGATCATTGGTTCCCAAATCTACCTGCTCATGAACATCACACAGAAGTTATTTGGGGAGGGGGCGGAGTTGAGGGTTTTTTTTAATAGATTCCTGGGCTCCACTCCAGACCTACTCAAAATAGAATTTTGGAAGTAGGGCCCAAGAATCTATATTTAAAATAAATTTTTACATAGTTTTTTTAAAAAAAACCTTTCCAGTTGATTTTGAAGACTGGCTGGGCTTTGGGAATCACAGTTAGAAACTACAAATCATTTAGGAATTCAGGAACCATGAATCTGTCAGGACTGAGCAGGAAGGGAAATCGCTGTGGCCTAAGTGGGATTTGACTGGGCAGAATAGAGGCCATCAAATGCAGCTGACTGTAGACTGAGAGCAGGGGAAGGGCATGGGTTCTCAAGAAATGAGCATTAATCTGATAAATGTAAGAACCAACACAGGCTGAGGCATCTCTGGTCCCAGGAGAAGAGTAAACCCACCAGAAAGTAGAGAGGGTGTAGCAAGAAATGACAGGAAGTAGGTTAGACAGGAAGGCACCTTACAGGTTATTTCAATAAGTAATAATAGTTCAAGCTTCAAGATAGACGAGGGTGACACAAAGAATAGGATAAAGGGAGTCATGACCCTCCCTGAGTCTCAGCCCAGCTCTAAACTAACAAAGCCCCTACACAAGGGATGCTGGCTGACTCTGGCGTAAAGGAGATTTTATCCAAATTTGTGATTCTCAGTAAAATAAAAAGACCTAAATGGCATCTAAGATTTCGGGCAGATCTAACCTTTATGATTTCATGTATAAGTCCTACTATTTCATCAGTTCCAGTGAGTCCCTTTAAACATTCTTTGCTGTTCTTTGAATTTTACTTCTCTCCATTATGGAGAGAATAAATTGCAAAGTAATGTGGGCAATGGTGGGTGATTTTCTTCATTAAGCTCACAATAGGAAGTCCTGCATCTACATTCCAATAACAATCAACCTGGAACAATATGCATGCACCTTTCTCCAAGGTTTGCTCTAGAGACTTTGTGACTTTAATACAGATTTTTTTGACCGAGATAAAGCCTTAAAAACACACAAAAAAGATGGATTCATACGCCACATTGACCAAGGATAATAAAACTCTACAGTAAATGCATTAGATAAATCTGATGTGACAAGCACCTCAGTGGTAGTAGCCATTTTACCCAAGGGACTTAGTGATATATGAAGACTAATATACTCATGGGATAAAGACTACAACCTTCTATTTCCAAGTACACTTGGCACAAACCAAAATCAATTTTCTCCTCTCTTTGAAGTTAGTTCCATTTGTCAAGATCCATCCTTCTTTGGCCTCATCTCCAGCCACATCCCTTTTTCCATCATATTATTTGATGACTACCATTGCAAATCACTGAGATGAAGATTCAACAGAAGATAAAACGTTGTTGTTGAAGCAGAGAATTTGGTATTATTCACCTTAAAACTATCTTGCTGAGGGCTCATGAGATTATTCCTATGATTCTCAGGAACAATTCTTTAGTGATTTTCCACCAAGTATAGAATAATGTCCAAAAGAGATTTCAAGGAAAAGGGAATTATGATCAACGTCTATAAATGAAGCAAAAAGCAAGATGAAGTTAATAAAGCCTCCTTTCCTTAAGTCTGCTTAGTGCTATGACTCTACTATACTAGGAATATCTGATGGCTTATCCAAGTTCTAAATAAAAGACAGGATAAAACTTGCAGAGGAAATAGAATGACTTAACTCTGGAAGCCCTAGTTCAGTTCCTTTTTTATGATTTGTGTCCTCACAAATGTTCTCTTTAAAAGTAGTGTCAGGATGTAGTGGAAGTTGACTTTCTATTTAAAAAATCCCCAGGAAAAGAGTACCTGTACAAAATCCTTAATTGTTCACTGACTTATATTTTTTAGGTTTAAAGATTTAAATACATATATTTATGATGGTGGTTGGTGGTATAGTCGCTAAGTCATGCCTGACTCTTGCGACCCCATGGACTGTAGCCCCCCAGGCTCCTCTATTCATGGGATTCTCCAGGCAAGAATACTGGAGTGGACTGCCATTTCCTCCTCCAGGGGATCTTCCTGACCCAGGCATCAAACGTGCATCTCCTGCATTGCAGGCAGATTCTTCATCAACTGAGCCATCCAGGGAAGTCATATGTATTTATAAATTATACTATATCAGCATCATATATAATACCATTATTAATTCATATAAAACAAAGTTACAAAAGCTAAAAAGCTGGTAGATAAAAGATATACTGCAAAACAATAAAAGCCACCATATACCCATCACAATGGACATAAAGCTGACCACATATGTAGTGAATAATAGTCTTTTTAACTGTAAATTATCAGAGTTTTGTGAAAAATCAGAGGTGAAGTAGACTTTGAGGGATCAGCAAAGTCAAAGACCTCAATATTTTGAGGGTACCCTCTGAATATCCTGTCAATTATCCTCCCCTCAGTGGATCTGACATCTGTTCCCTTCTCTCCAGCTGCTCTGCCACTCCCCTAGCACCAGCCATCATTATCTCTCACCTCAATGCCTGCAATGACCTATGTTCTTCTTCTACTCTGGCCCAATCCAACCCACTGATCAGGCCTGCCTACTTTTTGTTCCTGGAGCATACCAAGTGCTTTCCACCTCACTGCCCTTGTCGGTAGTTTTTACTACTGGAGAGTATCTGGCACAGACTAGCTGCCCAATAAATATGTGTTAAATCAATGAATAATTGTTTCTTCTCCTAGTTTGTTAGCTTTACAAGGTCAGAAAGGTTTTACTCCCTACTCTATTCTCAGGAGCCAGTGTAGCATGTAATGGATAGTGGGCCTTCCAAAAATAGTTACTGAAGGAAAAAAAGGAAAGAAGGAAAGAAGAGAGGGAGGGAGGGAGGAAAGACTGAGTGAAAACCAAACCTGCTGCATGAGCTTTGCTTTAAGGACATGTTATTATCCTTGCCACAGTTTTAATAGTTCTTAGTTCTCTTTGAAAGCATATAATAACACCATGACATACTGTGGAATAAAGATAGGAATGCCTATGTTGCTATTTGTCCTATTAGAATTGTTTTATAACTATCTATTTGACTAAATGTGCTGTTTAGGATGAACAGTAATAAAGATTCCATAATTGCACCTAAATTAGCCCCAAAGCATTATCATGAATACCTACTGTAATTTCAAATACTAGCTAATAACCAAATATTCATGTTTTCAGTCATTTTAACAAGACTTTTACCTGAATATTAAAAAGCAAGGTACATGACAGAAACTATCTTATTAACATCCATGAACAGTAGTTTTGTTTCTATAAAATAATTGCATATGCTCAGAGAAATATCATGTTTCTAATGCTGGAGGTAATATTACTTCAGTGACGCTATTAAAATGAGCAGTTCTTTTTTCATTACAACTACATATGTCATTATCTGTTGGATTTAACAAACATCTACCATCAAAGCTGTTTCATATTTAGTACCCCAGGGTATACATGCAGTAACAATGTATCATGAAAGGATTGTTTTCCACTCTTCCTTGTAAATTATTCTTTCCTTCCCATTCTCCATGTGTTGAGGTTTATTTAAAGTAACTGTTTTTAATTATAGAGACGTGAATGGTACTTGACCAAAGTTAATAACAAAAGTATAGTTAGCTTACTAGGAACTTATAACAGTATAAAACAATGTAAATACAGAAAATAGGATAAGAAGTTTTTTGGTGTAAAGAGGTACAAAGACTTCTTTTGGGTAAAGAGTTCAAAATCATATTATATACCTTGTGGAATGAACACAAGATCTCCAAAGTATAAGTTCAGCTTCATTCAACACAATAGAAATTTCAATCTCATAAAGAATTCCACCAACTATTTTTCTAAAATCAGAAAAACAAAAACTGAATTTAGTATAAGGTAAAAACAAATGCAACTTGAATGAAGGAAACTGGAACCAAAGTTTCCTAAAATTAGATACTCTGTGATTTTAACCATATTGATCCAGTTTTTATGAAATAAGACTTCTCCAAGAATAGTACACTGCCATCTTAGGAGGAATTATTTCTCTGGGGTGATAGATGAATTAAATAATTTTCTTTGCTGTCAATATTTATGATTGTTTTGCTTGATCTTCTGAGGATGTATTAATAATACAGTCCTTTTATTATACCTTGATTCATGGACCTAACATTCCAGGTTCCTAAGCAATATTGTTCTTTACGGCATCGGACTTTACTTCCATTCCCAGTCACATCCACAACTGGGTGTTGTTTTTGCTTTGGTTCCGTCTCTTCATTCTCTCTGGAGTTATTTCTCCACTGTTCTCTAGTACCATATTGGGCACCTATCAGCCTGGGGAGTTCATCTTTCAGTGTCCTATCTTTTTGCCTTTTCATACTGTTCATGGGGTTCTCAAGGCAAGAATATGGAAGTGGTTTGCCATTCCCTTTTCCAGTGGACCACATTTTGTTCAGAACTCTCCACCAAATGGTGGAAAATTCTTAAAGAGATGGGAATACCAGACCATCTCACCTGCCTCTTGAGAAATCTGTACACAGGTCAAGAAGCAACAGTTAGAACTGGACATGGAACAACAGCCTGGTTCCAAATAGGAAAAGGAGTACATCAAGGCTATATGTTGTCACCCTACTTATTTAAGTTATATGCAGAGTACATCATGCGAAATGCTGGGCCGGATGAAGCACAAGTTGAAATCAAGATTCCGGGAGAAATGTCAATAACCTCAGATAAGCAGATGACACCACCCTTATGGCAGAAAGTGAAGAGGATCTAAAGAGCCTCTTGATGAAAGTGAAAGAGGAAAGTGAAAAAGTTGGCTTAAAACTCAACATTCAGAAAACTAACATCACAGCATCCATCACTTGCCATGGTCCCATCACTTCATGGCAAATAGATGGAAAACAATGGAAACAGTGACAGACTTTATTTTCTTGGGCTCCAAAATCACTCCAGATGGTGACTGCAGCCATGAAATTAAAAGACACTGGATCCTTGGAAGAAAAGCTACGACCAACTTTGAGAGAGCATATTAAAAAGCAGAGACATTACTTTGCCAACAAAGGTCTATCTAGTCAAAACTATGATTTTTCGAGTAGTCATATATGGATGTGAGAGTTGGACTATAAAGAAAGTTTAGCACTGAAGAATTGATGCTTTTGAACTGTGGTGTTGGAAAAGACTCTTCAGAGTCCCTTGGACTGAAACGAGATCCAACCAGTCAATCCTAAAGGAAATCAATCCTGAATGTTTATTGGAAAGACTGATGCTGAAGCTGAAACTCCAATACTTTGGCCACCTGATGGGAAGAACTGACTCATTGGAAAAGACCCTGATGCTGGAAAAGATTGAAGGCAGGAGGAAAAGGGGACAACAGAGGATGAGATGGTTGGATGGCATCACCAACTCGATGGACATGAGTTTGAGTAAACTCTGGGAGTTGGTGATGGACAGGGAAGCCTGGTGTGCTGCAGTCCATGGGATCACAAAAAGTTGGACATGACTGAGCAACTGAACTGAACTGAAACTTTATTATACCACACTATTCAGTTTCATTCTTTGCTTTTCTTTCTGACTATTAAAAATAACAGTGCACATGACTTTCTAAAATTCAGTAAATTTACAAATCAGTCTCTCTATACCAATTTTAATAACTAGTGAGAAAACTGGAAAACAGAAGATCTCAGGCTTTGCAGGTGGTGCTAGTGGTAAAGAATCCACCTGCCAGTGCAGAGACATAAGAGAACACGGGTTCAATCTCTAAGTCAGGAAGATCTTCTGGAGGAGGAAATGGCAACCTGATCAAGTATTCTTGCTTGGAAATTTTCATAAACAGAGTAGCCTGGAGGGCTACAGTCCATGGGGCCACAGAGAGCTGGACATGACTGAGCGACTAAGTGACTAAGAACACACACATAGAAGAGCTCTAAAATATCACCTTATTCTGCCTTCAGGAGTTAATCAGTGGTAATACTTTATGCATCCTTTTCTGTTTAATGCATTTTAAGTAGTCATTCATGCAATAAATCAACAAATACATATCAGTGCCTGCTATGTGCTTGTCTTTACCCTAGGTATTAGCAATATTGCTATGAACAGGACAGTTAGGCTGCCTGCTCCTGTGGAATTAACATACTGCAAATGGAGACAGATTTAAAAACATATATAAATACATAATATAGTCATATGCATACTCTGAAGTAGAAAGATTTTGGCTAAAAAGTATAATTTACAGAAATGGGAACACTGGAAAAGGAAGGGAATCAAGAAACTGGTTTTACCTGTGAGATTCACCAAAAGCAGTGCTAAGGGGAAGGTTCACGGCAATACAAGCTTACCTCAGGAAACAAGAGAAAAATCAAATAAATAACCTAACTTTACACCTAAAGCAACTAGAAAAAGAAGAAATGAAGAACCCCAGGGTTAGAAGAGGGAAAGAAATCATAAAAATTAGGGCAGAAATAAATGGAAAAGAAACAAAGGAGACTATAGCAAAAATCAACAAAACTAAAAGCTGGTTCTTTGAGAAGATAAATAAAATAGGCAAACCATTAGCCAGATTCATCAAAAAAACAAAAAGGGAGAAGAATCAAATCAACGAAATTAGAAATGAAAATGGAGAAATCACGACAGACAACACAGAAATACAAAGGATACTAAGAGACTACTATCAGCAACTATATGACAATAAAATGGACAACTTGGAAGAAATGAATGAATTCTTAGAAAAGTATAATCTTTCAAACCTGAACCAGGAAGAAATGGAAAATCTTAACAGAGCCATCACAAGCACAGAAGTTGAAACTATAACCAAAAACCTTCCAACAAACAAAAGCCTAGAACCAGATGGCTTCACAGCTGAATTCTACCAAAAATTTAGAGAAGAGCTAACACCTATCCTACTCAAACTTTTCCAGAAAAATTGCACAGAAAGGTAAACTGTCAAGCTCTTTCTATGAGGCCACCATCACCCTAATATCAAAACCAGATAAAGATGCCCCAAAAAGAAAACTACAGGCCAATGTCACTGATGAACATAGATGCAAAAATACTCAACTAAATTCTAGAAAACAGAATCCAACAACATATTAAAAGGATTATACATCATGACCAAGCGGGCTTTACCCAGGGATGCAAGGATTCTTCAATATTCCCAAATCAATCAATGTGATACACCACATTAACAAACTGAAAGATAAAAACCATATGATTATCTAAATAGATGCAGAGAAAGCCTTTGACAAAATTCAACTTCCATTTATGACAAAAACCCTCTAGAAAGCAGGCACAGAAGGAACATACCTCAACATAATAAAAGCCATATATGATAAACCCACAGAAAACATTATCCTCAATGGTGATAAACTGAATGCATTTCCCCTAAAGTCAGGAACAAGACAAGGGTGCCCACTCTCACCACTACTATTCAACATAGCTTTGGGAGTTTTAGCCACAGCAATCAGAGAAGAAAAAGAAATAAAAGGAATCGAGATTGGAAAAGAAGAAGTAAAACTCTCACTGTTTGCAGATGACATGATCCTCTACATAGAAAACCCTAAAGACACCACCAGAAAATTTCTAGAGCTAATCAATGAATATAGTAAAGTTGCAGGATATAAAATTAACACACAGAAATCCTTTGCATTCCTATACACTGCTGCTGCTGCTGCTGCTAAGTTGCACCAGTCGTGTCTGACTCTGTGTGACCCCGGAGACAGCAGCCCACCAGGCTCCTCTGTCCCTGGGATTCTCAAGGCAAGGAGTGGGTTGCCATTTCCTTCTCCAATGTATGACACTGAAAAGTGAAAGTGAAGTCGCTCAGTCGTGTCCAACTCTTTGAAGCCCCAAGGACTGTAGCCTACCAGGCTCCTCTGTCCATGGGATTTTCCAGGCAAGAGTACTGGAGTGGGTTGCCATTGCCTTCTCCAATTTCTATACACTATCAATGAAAAAACAGAAAGATAAATTAAGGAAACCATTCCATTCACCATTGCAATGAAAAGAATAAAATACTTAGGAATAAATCTACCTAAGGAAACAAAAGACCTATATATAGAAAACTATAAAACACTGATGAAAGAAATCAAAGATGACACAAATAGATGGAGAAATATACCATGTTTATGGATCAGAAGAATCAATACAGTGAAAATGAGTATACTACCCAAAGCAATCTATAGATTCAATGCAATCCCTATCAAGCTACCAGTGGTATTTTTCAGAGAACTAGAACAAATAATTTCACAATTTGTATGGAAATACAAAAAACCTCAAATAGCCAAGGCAATCTTGAGAAAGAAGAATGGAACTGGAGGAATCAACCTACCTGACTTCAGACTATACTACAAAGCTACAGTCATCAAGACAGTATGGTACTGGCACAAAGACAGAAATATAGATCAATGGAACAAAATAGAAAGCCCAGAGACAAATCCACACACCAAAGGACACCTTATCTTTGACAAAGGAGGCAAGAATATACAATGGATAAAAGACAATCTATTTTAACAAGTGGTGCTGGGAAAACTGGTCAACCACTTGTAAAAGAATGAAACTAGAACACTTTTTAACACCATACACAAAAATAAACTCAAAATGGATTAAAGATCTAAATGTAAGACCAGAAATTATAAAACTCCTAGAGGAAAATGTAGGCAGATCACTCTCCGACATAAATCCCAACAGGATCCTCTATGACCCACCTCCCAGAGTAATGGAAATAAAAGCAAAAATAAACAAATGGGACCTAATTAAACTTAAAAGCTTTTGCACAATGAAGGAAACTATAAGCAAGGTGAAAAGATAGCCCTCAGAATGGGAGAAAATAATAGTAAATGAAGCAACTGACAAAGAATTAATCTCAAAAATATATAAGCAGCTCATGTAGCTCAATACCAGAAAAATAAATGACCCAATCAAAAAATGGGCCAAAGAACTAAACAGACATTTCTCCAAAGAAGACATACAGATGGCTAACAAACAATAAAAGATGCTCAACATCACTCATTATCAGAGAAATGCAAATCAAAACCACAATGACGTACCATCTCACACCGGTCAGAATGGCTGCTATCCAAAAGTCTACAAGCAATAAATGCTGGAGAGGGTGTGGAGAAAAGGGAACCCTCTTACACTGTTGGTGGGAATGCAAACTAGTACAACCACTATGGAGAACAGTGTGGAGATTCCTTAAAAAATTGGAAATAGAACTGCCATACAACCCAGCAATCTCACTGCTGGGCATACACATTGAGGAAACCAGAACTGAAAGAGACACGTGCACCCCAATGTTCATCGCAGCACTGTTTACAATAGCCAGGACATGGAAGCACCCTAGATGTCCATCAGCAGAAGAATGTATAAGAAAGCTGTGGTACATATACACAATGGAATATTACCCAGCTATTAAAAAGAATGCATTTGAATCAGTTCTAATGAGGTCGATGAAACTGGAGCCTATTATACAGAGTGAAGTAAGTCAAAAAGAAAAATACCTATACAGTATATTAATGCATATATATGGAATTTATAAAGATGGTAATGAAGACCCTATATGCGAGACAGCAAAAGAGACACAGATATAAAGAACAGACTTTTGGACTCTGTGGGATAAGGTGAGGGTGGGATGATTTGAGAGAAGAGCATTGAAACATGTATATTACTATATGTGAAACAGATCACCAGTCCATGTCTGACACATGAAACAGGGAACTCAAAGTCAGTGCACTGGGACCACCCTGAAGGATGGGATGGGGAGGGAGGTGAAAGGGGGATTGGGGATGGGGGACACATGTACACACATGGCTGATTCATGTCAATGTATGGCAAAAACCACTACAACACTGTAAAGTAATTAGCCTCCAATTAAAATTAATTAATTTTTTTAAAGTTACCAAGATTATTTTTTAAATTTTTAATATAACTTGTACCTTCATATTCAGAAAACTTACTAAGCATACAAATAAAAAGACCTAATCCATAAATTTTATAAGAAAATAGGCAATGACTTACACTTCCTAATTTTCAGAGTTTTATATTTCATAAAAACATATAAAAAGAATAAAACAGATTCTAACTTTTAAAAAACTAATTAAATAGACAAACAAATAAATTAGAGGTTCCACAGTTGGTCATAAAAGCTGTAAAAACTCTCCCTATGGCTTTGAGAGCCTTGTTTACTGCTCATTGATCGCCATGACAATGCTACCATAAATAACCCCAGATAGACTGCTATGTATAATCACAGAAGACATCCATATGCATGAGTCACCTGTCAGAGCTCCAATCCCATCATTTTCAATACCTGTCAACAAGCCATCAAGGACTCCCTGAGTCTGTGACACAAACAAAACTTACTCTCTCAAAAAAGTATGCAGCACTATATATATTTTGGGAGTAGAAGGAAACAAAACAAGAAATGCCCACTATTTGGGGTAAAGACAGTGTATGGGTTTGCCAGGTCACTAGGAACTGTTCTCTGACCCATACCCCTCCCCTAACAGTGCAAGGATCCATTTTCAAGGATAAAAATTCAAACCCACTTTTCATTTGTGCCTGAACAATATACACTGACTCACATCTCATGAAAGGCAAGGCAGAGAATTCTCTCAGGATATTCTAGAACAAACTACCAAATGGCAACTAAACCTGGCATGATGTATATCAGCCACAGCGATTTTTCAGGAAAGGCTTTGGTCACTTGGGCAGAATTAGTTGTAATGGGTCAGTAGGACCAGGAAGATGTTTAGACTGAGAGGCTACTGATAATACGAGGCCAGGTGAGAATCAAAAGTCAGGACAGAAGGGTCAGCCTCCAGGCCAGCAAGATAAACAGTATGCAATTACTTGAACCCAGAAACAGGACAAGGGATGAGATTTTACAGACAAGAGCTAGGACTCAAAACAATTCACAGTGAGAGGAGAGACAGGCAAGCAGTAATTCATGGAGAACAATCCATACATTGGGGAAGCAATGAGCAGAGGTCCAGTACCAGCAAGTAAAAGATTCAAAGCCTGGGGAGAAAAATGGGTCATTTCAAGGCATCAGCAGTCAAGGCATCATGTTGTAAATCTGACTCTGATACAAAATTTGTCTCAGCCAAGCATCTCATATGCTGGCTGCCAAGTCTCTGCACACAGCTGCAAAGAGATAAGTGGCTTCACCTGTCTAGGAGATAGCTTCTGGTGGTTCTGAAAAAGAGAAGCCAAAAATAAAAGCTGAAATAAGAGTGTGCATTTTTATTGATCTGGTAACATATACATGAATAAATGCATGTGCCATTTAAATAAGACAAATAATGCAGAAAACAGTACCCCTGAATTTGTTTCACTTATGTCTACAAAAATAACTAATGTGGGTAACAATAATAATGATAGTCCTAACAAAAAAATTTCTACATGGCAGGGACTTTTGTGGGTAACAAGAAAATAATAGGAACAATAGTAGTATCTAATATTACTAAGCACGCATTAACAACCAGGCTCCGTTTCTAGGTGCTTTTCATGTGATGTCTTTTACTTATCTCAACGATTCTTAGTTAGGTACTATCATTATCTCCATTTTACAGATGACGCACACAGACATTAAGTAATTTTCTCAGAGTTACATAGCTAGTGAGTTTTGATTTGAACATGTTTCCAACTTCAGTAGCCACACCTAGGAGGAAGAATTAACATGACACTGGATCTTGTGATGGATCAAAGGAAAGAAAAAAAAATGTTCACATTCCAAAATCTCCCTTCTCAATTCTGATTCTGTACAGCAAGCAGCCTAAGTCTCTCCTCTACCATCTTCTCCTCCTTCTGACATCTGGAAATGCTAAGCATGGAAAACTTGCAAGGGATTAACATTTACTGAAATATATAGCATTACCTGATGCCAGGTTCCATGCTCAATACTTCATATATACGACCCCATTCAGCAGGTGACTTTCGAGTGTTGAATCCTCCAGTCAGTCCCCTCCACAGGCCGAAGTATACTTTGACTAGCAGCTATTATTGCATAAAGCCAGAAAACAAATCCCAAGTTCATGCCAAAGGTCACAGCCAGAAAGATGGGTTTCAGAGGCTGGGGTAGATCAAAAATTAAAGGTAGAAACAGGAAGAGAACTTGTTGACAGTCTTGATGAGCTCAAACAGCATGCCTGGCTTGTGTGTTTACAACAGACTTCATCTGAGGAGGTCAAAAGTATCTGAAGGGTGCAGGATGAAAGCAACAAGTTCTTTGAACTTCTCAAGGCTGGGTCATGCTTAGCTTTCCGTACTTCATGTGTGATGAGAGAGTATAAAATTCACTCAGTATTGTCTTTCCAAACAATGACAAATATATGGGGGGCAGTTACTCCTTGTCTATAATCAGATGCTGAAAACTGTAATAAACACTGAATACATTAGAAATAAAATGAGAAATGAATACTATCATAAGGATGAGTCAGAGGATAGTTAAATGGCTGTTTCCATTCAATCTGTCTACTCTAGCCCTTCTCGTAAGGGCATCTCACACATTAAGAAGTGACAAGAAAGCAACCAATTAAACATCTGTCACCATTTTCCCTTTAGTGTTTAATCTACAACAACTTTCCATTTCCTTCTAAATGAGAGTTGATTATTCAAGAGAATGCTGGCTGCATTGTACATGACTTTGACTTGGCCCAGACTAGCATTAACCAGCCAACATATCAACACTGAAACTCACAAGTTCAACACAATGGAAAAGGAATATTTTCACCACAGTTCAGTGAGGTTGCCTGTGTAAGCATTCCATTCACTGACAGTAACAAAATTAATGAATATAGTCACCTGGATGGTGCTTTCAACGCTACCCTTAAACTGATTTTCAAATACTACTAACCAAAGATCCAAAAATCACAAAATCAAACAGATCATATCTAATGTCTATATAGTAACAGACCTTGTCTATTAGGAAATGTAGAAAATGTTTCATGTTTTAATTTCAATCTTAAATTTTCATGTCTTCATTATAAAGGGTGACTACTCCAACTGCCTTTGTGACATAAATCTATTTTGACCATTAGCTCTGCTGCTCCTTAAGGAGCCCCCAAATTTTCCCAGTTCTGTTCCTTTTGCTCACAGGACCCTATTATCAGTATTCAAAACTCAAGGGGCATTAAGCCAAGTGGCCATTTGCCTGCAAGGGTATACAGTTACTCAAAGAATGCACTTAACTCTCTCATCTCCCACCAGAGCCCCTCCTACGTCCTTGTCTCCAGATTCACAGAGCTGCTCATCTTCCCTTAAATACACTGTGTGTCTCTATGAGTTGCTCACTGTTCTAGTCTACTCTGGCCACCACAACAAAATGCCATAGGCTGCTGGCTTAAACAACAGAAATTTATTTTCTCATGGTTTTGGAAGCAAAAACTCTGAGATCAAGGTGTCAGAAAATTCAGATTCTTATGTAAGTTCTCTTTGCAACTTGCAGGCAACCACCTTCCTGTTATGCCTTTAAATGAATTTATTCTGTGAGCACATGAAGAGGAAGAGAGCTCTGGTGTTTCTCTCATTTCTTATAAAGACATCTGTCCTCTAAGAGTCCCACCCTCTGACTTCAATGGACCTTAATTACCTCCTTAAATATATAGTCACTTAGGGGGTGGTTATGGCTTCAACATATGAATTTGGTGGGAAGACAATTTAGTAAGTAACACTCATGCACTATCACCAGTTGAGAAAGGTCCTCCCTCTCTTTTCCCCTGAGAGACATTCCACTCAGTGTCCACCTAAATGTTATCGTCTCCAAGAAGCCTTCTCCAGTTCCATCCAGGAATAATTTATTACCATTGTGCCATTACATTTTCCCTCCTATTACTTCTTGTTAGCAGCTTATGTGCCTCTCCTCACTAAAATACTATGAGTTCCTTGAAAACACAGACTCTTCTCAGACTCATCGTGCATTGCCTATAACACCTAGCACAGTCATTCACTCTGTCTCTGCAGTATCTAGCACATGACTACACACAACAGGCACTCAGCAAAAATTACAAAAAAAATGAACTTTCTTTTTCTTTCTGCTATTCACATTTTCTCCAATTCCCCTTTAGTCCTTTTTGTCCTCTTTATGAACTCTCTTCTTTCCCTTTTTCCGTTCCATAACATTAACATTTTTTTCAAGCTCCCCCCACCAAAAAATATAACTTGCTCTCTCTTCCCTTATTTCCTCTCCTACACACTTTCTAAAAGAGATACACAAGAAGAAAGGCTTCAAGTATGATTCCTAAAGTGCATCTGCATCCCAGACCTCTCTGCTGAATTCCAGTCCTGCGTGCCCATATTCCTGATTGACAGCTCTATTGGATGTCCCACAGCAGTACAAATACAACAACCCATCTATGCATAAGTCACCCCACATCAAATCAGTCCCCAAATCCTGTAGATTAGACTGCCCCAACATCTCCCTTTCTGCCACTTCCTTGATTGAGCCTGGTATGCAACTTGTCAGGATGATAACAATGACAGTGGGTGTGAGGGTAAGGTGGTGATGATGTTACTGATGATCTTGATGACAATTACTTCAGCAACAACTTAATTATTTGCCCAATTGTGGGTCTAGGCTCATTCCCACCATTCCCCTACATTCTCTTTTTGATCCCACCAGACCAAATACAATTCCCCAATTACATGTGATATTTCTTGCTATGTTTCTATACACTCCTCCCTCACCAGCAGTATCACCCTCCACCTTCTGAATCCAGTTCATTCTCACTCATCTTTCAAAACAGGCCACGCTGCCACTTCCTACAGGAGGACCTCCAGGATATTCTTTGTAGCCAATGGCACTGCAGGCAATATCACCTATGTAGAAAGATAAGCTAATTTTCCTTGCTGATTCCTGACTTTCCTCTTCTGAGTCAAAGGTCTTCACTGCCCCCAGGAAAAGGAGTGTTATATATATACACACACATGTACACATGACAGGAACTAAAGAGTCATCTGACTTTATAAACAGAAATTGGATATCATGTTGCTTTCCCTAATCACAAATTTGAATTACCCAGAATATATGAGAACTTCGGCTCAATTTTAAAAACAAAAAACTATGTACTCAATCACATTAGATATTGTTTTCTCACACAGAATAAGCAGAGATCCTTCTATATAACTCTTTCTGAGTGAAATGAAGAAATGAATGAATCTCAACTGAGAGTTACTCTAACAACACTGAGATATTCTTGAAACCACCATAACTACGGTTAGTCTCAAAATAAGTTTAAAAACAATAAAATAGCTTATAGGGTTGCAAGGTAGTCATGTTTGGGTCACATCCTTCAGAAAAAAAAAATGGTAAGATATAAGCCTTAGTATGACTGTAAAATCTGCAACTGCCACAGATGACACACACGGCTCCTTGAGCAGTGCCATCAATGCTGCTGAGCACTACACGATGAGACAGATCACCAATACCCAGGGCCTGAAATGTAATCGATACTACAACATAGAAACTAGGCTTATTATGTTTCAACGTGGCCAGGTTTAAAAGGATAACAGTAGAATACAAAAACAGTTCTTTATTTACTTTTGTGAGGAGACATTGAAGAAACCCTTAACAAATGGGATAAGATGCAGCTGCATGAGCAAAAAGCTTGTATCTGAGCAGCCCCTCTCTGCTCAAAGACTGCACTAGACCTAACAGCTGAGATCTGCTGAAAAACACCAGCACAGGCAGCCATAGCAGTGAGGAATGCGGGACTTATGGGCTCCATCTGACTAAGATTTCAAGATGACCACTCATAACTGTACACAAACTGACTGGGAAAAACGCACCTAAGAGAAAGCTGATATTCAAGTGTCAGGGGTTTTCGTGTAGATTTCTTCATCCAGCAATTTATTTTGGAAAAAAAAAAAGCTATAATCTCACTGACTAATAGTTAGGTTTTTAAAATTTTAATTCTACAAATTATTTTCAAAATGTTTGATTGTGCTCAACCTACCTAATTTTTCACAAACTGATTTTCTAAGGGAGAAAACGAAGAAGCCATGTAGGAAAGAACAACAGACTTCAGTTGTGACTACTCAAGCAAGCCAAAAAAAAAATAACCTTCTGGGAACACAGTGTGGAAATGTTCTCACAGCCTCCACTATATGAACAAAAAGTAACCATAAGCCATTTGCCACCTTTCCAGACAAAGAGTAAAGAGATCCATATAGATAAGCATAAAATGACAGGACTGATTTTCTTATACAATTTACACTAAGTCTCATTGCTCTATAATTACACTAGGTATATTTTTTGAATTACAAACCTTAATACCAAACAACCTTAATTTGCATCATAAGCTATAGATTACCAAGTACTTTCTTATGTATTAACTCCAGTGGTCCTTAAAATATTATCCTAAGACATATCTCTCATTTCTGCTGAAGAAACTAAGGTTCAGAAAGGTTAAGGGGCTTGCCCAAGGTCATGCAACTGATGAAGTCTGAGCCAGAGCTTTGCCATAAAATCTAATTCCATCACTTTTTCCAATGCACCACTGTTGCTGTTGCCTCCATGTACCTACGTCCATCCAATCACATCTGCATGGCCAATGTTATGAATCCACCTCTTCAATAAACACTGATCATCTATTCTGTGCCTAACAGTATGCTAAGGTATTCACATCAGCACATTAGACCAACCACAGACAGAATTCCGGTTGACTGAATTCCTGGATTAAGAATCCACAGGCTTGGAGGACTGACCGTACAATGCCATTTCACATAATGAAGCATCCTCAGGTTTTGGTATCCACAGAGAGCCTAGACCCAGTTCCCCACAGATACCCAGATACTGAGAGACAACTGCAATGATAAGTCCCATAAACAGAGCCTACAGCTGCTCTCCAGGCTAAGTGTGAAGCACTACCCCATCAGAGAAAATAATACATTAACTTTTTGGCACTAGGCTCAAAATATTGTATACTTTTTTTTCATGTTGAAAAGTGTATTGTAGAATGTCATATGTCTAAGTGGCCTCAAAAAGGGCTTTTTCCAACCTGTATAAATATGGGCATTTAGGAGATTTTTACATAAAATTAATAAATTCAAGCAAAAAAAAAAAAAGGCCGGGCATCCAAAGGTGACTCAGATAACATCACGGACCCCTCAGAGACACACAATCTACTAGAAAGACAGTGACATCATCAGCATTATCCAAAGAGCTAACTTTTTTTGATATTACCCATGGGCCAGGCACTATCCAAAGCACTTTATATTCATTTAATCTCATAAAGCTATGAATTGGGTAATTTAATATCTGCATTGTACATACAGATAAAGAAACCAAGGCGAAAACCAAACTGACACAAAGGATTAAAAGTAGTAAAAAGAACAGTTTGGTGCTAAAACAGTGTTAAAGAAATTTCAGCAGAGTAGATCCTATTTGAGCTGAGCTGTAAAAGATGAGTTGGGCTATGAAAGGCAGAAAGGAAGACATTGCCAGTGGCAAGGCTGGAATCTCGGCAAGGCTGAAGCGCTGCCTCAAACATGTTTCATGCTCTTTGGCCTCCTTGTCTTTCTGCTTTCCTTTAGCTACAAATGTCCTTCCTCTTCTCCAACTGAATATATCCACCAGGGCTTATTGGTTAATTGGAAACGGCTGGAAAGAAGAAGGAAGCAAAGGATAACTCAAAAATATTTGACTAAAACAACAAGAAAGATGGCACTGCTATTAGCTGAAAACTAGGGGAAGGAAAAGTCGCAAAAAAAGTGGGGGGGAGCCAAAGCTGTGCACCCTACACAGGGAGCTTCTGTTTAGAGAAGATAAGTCTTTCTCTAATCTGCATAAAACAAATGTATAACAACTCTAGGAAATATTGAGAGTTTGGTTTCAGGCATGTTAAGGGATTTATTAGACAGCCAAGTTAATCTCTCAAGTAACTGAATAAACAAATCTGGAGTTCCCTGAACAGGTTCAGAAAGGAAATATAATTTAGGAGCTTGTGAGCTTAATTATACTACTTAAAACCATGAGACTGGATAAGTTTATCAGTGAAGAGGGAAAAAATAAAGAAGAAATCTAAGTACTGAGGTCTGGAATATCCAATGTTAAGAGATGAGAAAGATGAAGAGGAAACAGCAAAGAAGATCAAGAAAGTACAAGTATCCTGGAAATTTAAAGAAAGAGTGATAATAATACTGCTGATTGATCAAGTAAGATAAGGACTGAGAAGTGACCACTGGAGTTAACAATATGGCAGTCACTGGTGACGGACAAGAGTGGAATGAGAAGTGAGGAATTGGGGAGAGCAAACAGAAGCAACTCTGTAGAAGTTTCGTAGAGGAAAGTAGAAAATGGAGCACTTGCTGGCACTTGCATTATCATTATGTTGCTGTTGTTGTTTTAAGTTGGGAGAAATAGTTGCCTATCTGTTACTAATGGAAACAATCCAATAGAGGAAAGGGAAATGATGGTGTGGAAGAAAGAGGACAGAATTAATGGGGCAATGTCCCTGAGTAAATACAAAAGATGGGATCCAGGGCACAAGTGGGATGACTGTCACAGTTAAGAGCAGTTCCTCCACAATAATGGGAGGAAAGGCAAGCTACAGGGGCACTGATGCAGGTATGCAGGTAGAAGTGGTGATGGCAATGTGGCATATCTCTTCTGATTATTCTGTTTTCTCAGAGCAGTGGAAAGGAAAGTCATCATCTTAGAATGAAGACTGCAAAATACTGCAAGCATTGCTGGCAAAAAAAAGTACTAAAGACTGACACACCCGAAAAAGGAGCTGTCAATGATGTGAAACAACAGAAACTTGCATACACTTGTTGTTCGGTCACCCAGTCGTGTTGGACTCCTTGTGACCCATGGACTGCAGCACGCCAGGCCTCCCTGTCCCTCACCATCTGCTGAAGTTCATGTCCCAAGTTGCCCAAGTTCATGTCCATTGCCTCGGTGATGCCATCCAGCCATCTCATCATGCTCTGATGTCGTCTTCTCCTTCTGCCCTCAATCTTTCCCAGCATCGGGGACTTTTCCAATGAGTTGTCTGTGTGCATCAGATGACCAAAATACTGGAATTTCAGCTTCAGCATCAGTCTTTCCAATGAGTATTCAGGGTTGATTTCCCTTAAGATTGACTCATTTGATTTCCTTGCTGTCCCAGGGACTCTCAGGAGTCTTATCCAGCACCACAGTTTGAAGGCATCAAATCTTCTGTGCTTCACCTTCTTTATGGTCCAGCTCTCAGAACCATATGTGACCACTGAGAAGACCACAGCCTTGACCATATGGACCTTTGTGAGCAGAGTAATGTCTCTGCTTTTCAACACACTGTATAGGTTTGTTCTAGCTTTCCTGCCAAGAAGCAAACGTCTTCTGATTTCATGGCTGCAGTCACCATCCACAGTAATTTTAGAGCCCAAGAAGAGGAAATCTGTCACTACTCCCACCTTTTCCCCTATTTGCTATGAGGTAATAGGGCTGGATGCCTTATCTTAGTTTTTTTAATATTCAGTTTTAAGCCAGCTCTTTCACTCTCCTCCTTCACCCTCATCAAGAGGCTCTTTAGTTCCTCTTAGCTTTCTGCCATTAGAGTATTATCATCCACATGTCTGAGGTTGTTGATGTTTCTCCCACCTATCTTGATTCCAGCTTGTAACTCATCCAGCCCAGCATTTCTCATGATGTGCTTAGCATATGGATTAAACCAACAAAGTAACAGGAGACAGCCCTGTCCTACTTCTTTCTCAGTTTTGAACTAACCAATTGTTCCATACAGGGTTCTGACTGTTGCTTCTTGATTCGCATACAGGTTTCTCAGAAGACAGGTACGGTGGTCTGGTATTCCCATCTCTTTAAAAGCTTTCCACAGTTTATTATCCACACAGTCAAAGGCTTTGGCATAGTCGATGAAACAGAGATAGATATCTTTGTGGAATTCCCTAGCTTTCTCTGTGATACAACGAATGCTGGCAATTTGATCTCTGCTTCCTCTTCCTTCTCTAAACCCAGCTTGGACATCTGGAAGTTCTTGGTTTGCATAATGCTGAAGCCTAGCATGCAGGATTTTAAGCATGACCTTACTAGCATAACCATACTTCGGCCACCTGATGCAAAGAACTGACTCATTAGGAAAGACCCTGATGCTGGGAAAGATTGAAGGCAGGAGGAGAAGGGGACAACAGACGATGAGATGGTTGGATGGCATCACTGACTAGATGGACGTGAGTTTGAGCAAACTCTGGGAGTTGGTGATGAACAGGGAAGCCTAGCATGCTGCAGTCCATGGGGTCACAAAGAGTCGGACATGACTGAGCAAATGAACTGAACTACTAGCACGGGAGATGAGTGCAACTGTCCGGTGGTTAACATATTCTTTAGTACTATCCTTCTTGGGAACCGGGATGAGGATTGACCTTTTCCAGCCCTGTGGCCACTGCTGGTCTTCCAGATTTGCTGACATATTGAATGCAACACCTTGATGGCATCATCCTTGAGGGTTTTGAATAGTTCTACTGAAATTCCATCACATCCACTAGCTTTATTAACAGCAGGTCTTCCTAAGGCCTACTTGACTTCTCTCTCCAGAATATCTGGCTCTAGGTGGCTGACCACACCATCAAAGCAATCCAGTTCATTTGGATCTTTTCTGTACAGTTCTTCTGTGTATTCTTTCCATCTCCTCTTGATCCCTTCAGCATCTACTAGGTCTCTACCATGTACGTCCTTTACTGTGCCCATCTTTGGGCAAAATGTTCCCTTGATATTTCCAGTTTTCCTGAAGAGCTCTCTAGTCTTTCCTCTTCTGTTGTTTTCTTCTAGTTTTATACACTGCTGATTGAAGAAGCCTTCTTGTCTCTTGGTGCTGTTCTTTGGAAATCTTCATTTAATTGAATATACCTTTCTCTTTCTCCCTTGTTTATCACTTCTCTTCTTTCTTTAACTATTTGCAAGGACTCCACAGATAACCACTTTGCCTTCAGACTTTTCTTTTTCTTTGCATACCCTGAAAGTGAAATTGTTCAGTCGTGTCCCACTCTTTGTGATCCCATGGACTATCTATAGCCTACCAGGCTCCTTTGTCCATGGAATTTTCCAGGCAAGATTACTGGAAAGGGTTGCCATTTCCTTCTACTGGACATGAAAACTGGTAGAACCACTTGGAAAACAGTGTGACAAAATTCAGTAATGGCAAAGATGTTCATATCCTGTGACCCAGCAGTCATTCCTAGTTATACATACTATAGAAATGTGTGTTTAGGTAATCACGGCCCCATACAAGAATAATCATGGCATGACTGCTCTTATGTAAGTAGTAAAATTATTTTTTAAAAAAGAAACAACAGCCAATCATCAACACAGTGGTTACCATTAAGAGGAAGGAAGGGGGCTGTGACCATGAATGAACATACTAAAACATTTTCAAATACTCACAATGTCTTATTTCTTAATCTGAATGATTTGTTAAACTGTACACATACATGATATGTACTTTTACAAGCTGTTCAATTTCAACATTAAAAAAAATGTTTTTAATTCCTTAGTCTTGCCACTTTTGATTTATACCTGTCTCACTGGGTAATATATCGGTTCAAGAGTCTCCCATTCCCTTCCACCTTCCCTCTCCACTGAAGATAACATTATTTCCCAAGGTGGTTGCAAGAAATCTTGGCAACTGAAGTATCTGGTCCAGTAGCACCCAGCTCACCCACCTGGTCGCAGGGCATCATGCAGTGGTGTCTGATAAACATGAGTTCAATTCCTGCCTCAACTCCAATCCAATCTTGAAAGCAGCATATTCTGAAACCTTTTCAGTCAGACCTGGGCCCTCGTTTAGCCTACCAGCCCTCTCAGCACTTCTGCAAGGCCCTGCAGGCTCAGAAAATCTGAGGACTATGTGAGGCTTCCCTAGGCTTATCCATTTCTCTATCCTTTGCTTTCCATCTTCCTGCACCATGCTATGGGAAATACAGCACAAATCTTTATGCTCCACATCCTGCATCCTTTCTATTTTCAGTTTCATTTTATTTGTACTTAGTCCATCAGACTCTGAATTTTAATAACAGTAAGAAAAGCTTTGGGGATCTAGAAAACTCTCAAGTGCCTAGTGGTTGCTATTACCTTTAATTCTGTCCAGTTTTGTTTCACGTACTTTGAAGCTCTGCTATTAGGTACACACTTATTTATGACTGTTACATTTTTAACACGAATAATAACTTTCGTCCTGAAGTCTAGTCTATCTGATATTAATACAGTTTACTCAGCTTTCTTATGGTTATAGTTCACACAGTATCTCTTTTTCCATCCATTTATTTTCAACCTACTTTAATACTGCCCTACAGGTCTGCGATCTCTGTTCATTTTTTAAAATCATTTTTATCTGTCCTTCAGAAAAGATAATTTTTATTGATCTATCTTAGAGTTCACTGACTCTTCTGTCATTTTCAATCAAGTATTAAGCTCATTCAGTGAATTTTTATTTCACGTATTATACTTGTCAGTTCTAAAATTTGTATCTGGTTCTTTTTTGTAATTTCAGTATATGTGCTGAGATATCATTATTCATTACAGAAGTATCTTCCTTTCTATCCTTTACATAGTTATAATCACTGCTTTAAAATCTTTGTTTGCTAAATCCAACATCCAGTGATCTTTGGGTCAGTTTTTCTCTTCAGTGTGAGTCACATTTTCAGGTCTCTTCATGTCTAATAATTTTAAATGGACCTGGATATGATAAACGATACATTACAGAGACTCTGGTTACTGTTATGTTTCTCCAGAGAGATTTATTTTTGTTTTGACAAAAACTTACCTAGGCTGAACTCAAACTCGAAACTGAAATCTCAGTTCAGCTCTTTATGTGTCATTCAGGGCCCATCTAGATATTTGGACAACTGATACAAAGAATTTGGGGCTCCCTCTCCATGGCTCTCTCCTACTTCCTGCCTTACTCTTCAGCTGCTATGGTTATCTCAAACCCTATCCTCAGTAAGGCTATGGGTTTACTATCCATGGTTTGGTTTCCAAGTGTGCCAGCCTGGGACTTTCCTTCAGGCTAAAATCTATTAGAGAAACTGGAAAGCCACTCAGTGGGGTCCCTTCCTCTAAATGTCCATATAAAACACATACAAATGTGCCTACTTTGGTTTGCTCTCTAATGCCTTCAGATGATCGTGTTTTCCGTTTTATGTGGTGTTTATAGTTATCTGTGGAAAGGTTATTCTGACAGGAGCTTCTAAGCCATTATCAGAAGCAGAAACTAGCACCTGCTATTAAAATCCAGGAATTCTGTGCCTATTCCTTATAGTGTCATTGCTGCTCTTGTTTAAATCTTGAGAGAAACTCAATGAAGTCCTTCCTTCTCTCCTTACTTGTTTGTATTCGTCTTTTCCCTGAGAGTAGAGAATTCAGCTTCACTGTCTAATCTTAATGCTGAAAGGACTAAAGGAAGTAAGAAAGGGAAACATGCATACACCCCTCTGTAAATGGAGATCTGTTATAGAGGAGGTAACTACTAAAATCATCATTTGAACAAATTAGGTTTCTGGCCTAGGTGTCCTGAAGCAGAAGAATCCATGAGAGGAGAGAGTAGAGAGGAAATAAAAACATCCATAGCCGAGTGAGAGGCAGATCTTGGTGAAGCCCCTTAGCGAGGTGTGAGATGGAGAAGACAGGCTGATATCTCACAGATGAAGGAGGAGCCCCAGAGACAGCTTGTTGTTTGCTGTTATCGTTTATTTGCTCAGTCATGTCCGACTCTTTTCAACCCCATGTGCTGTAGCCCACCAGGCCCCTCTGTCCATGGAATTTCCCAGGCAAGAATACTGGAGTAAGTAGCCATTTCCTCCTCCAGGGGATCTTTCCAGCCCAGGGACTGAACTTGGGCAGGTGGATTCTTTACCACTGAATTACCAAGGAAGCCCAGAAAGACATTTTACAACCCAAGAAAATGGAGAATCCCTAAATTTTAGACTTATTCCCTCATGACATTTTAAACCTAAAAGATATTTATCAGATCATCTAAATCCAAAAGTCTTATTTTGGAGACAAGAAAACTGAGTCTCACATTTTTGCCTGCCTCATAGTTTAGTTAATTTAACCCTGTCAGTACAGGGTTGGTGCTATTCTATTCTTCTTAACAGCAGCCTGGGGCCTGCTCACATTTGTGTTTTGACTAATCAATGTTCTGTATGATAGCTTTAGGTCTGAGCCACTCAATTCATTCTTAAACATGCCAGAGAATTCTAATATAGAGCCTTTTGTTCTTTCTCTGTATATCTTGGAGTTTTAATCACAGCAGAGTGCACTGAGGCTTCTTTATGATTGCATAGAGTACACCAGGCTCCAACTCTCTTTTCTAATTACGACAAAGCCATGTGGCCTCTCATGGATTGCTCAGTGGAGTGTCCAGGTATAGATGGATCACAGGATTTTATAAAGATTAATTCAGATTAGCTTATAAATTTACTGAAGGAGGTATCTATTAGGTGTTCCTGTCTGTCTGTGTGACTGCTATTGACAATAATAAAATGATATGAGTTTCAAACTCCTTTGTCCCATGCTGCCTTCAGATTTAATCATTAGTCAGAATCTGCATTCTTCCCTAAGGTAATTTTTTATCATTTCAAATAAGAATGACAAGCTGAGATTAGTGAATTTAAGAAATTTTATTTCAAATACTACTTTTATCTCCACAGATTTATCCTTCCCTCTCAATACCTAGGTTATAAAACAAATTGACATCTTCTGGACAAATTAATATATAATCAAGATGCATATAATTGTTTTTTACTCGAAAGATAATTTGTGCTTCTAGTGACAGTGGTGGCCAAGTGAAAACAGAGTAAACCATTGTTCACAACCCAGGGTCAAGAGTTACTAGGTTTCTTTCAAAATGATGCACCATAACCCCTGCCCTCCTGCCAACCAATAAGAGCCCAAATAGAATTTAACAAATAGCCCCAAGGTATCCAATGTAACCAAGAGTAACCTAGCTTTGGGGAAGAAGAAAAACAAGGAGTGAGGTTTATTTCCCTTCCATAAATAAAAAATAGAAACGTTAATATTCTTTTAAAAATCTACAAATATTCATATTATTTTTGAGGCTGTAATTATATAACCCAAAGATAATTCAAAATTCAGCACTTGGAAATACAAATAACAGCAGCATTTTTTAAGCAACTACTATGTGTAGAGCCAACAGCAGAGGCCATGTTATGTCTCACCCACTGGGGACTTTGGTCTCTTCTAATCCTAGGGATCATTGATCTTCTTTCTAAGATTTTTGCATTTAATATTAAGATCCTCACTAAGAATACTTTCTCCAGTCCCAGATTACTGCTATTAGTTTCAGTGACAAGCCTGATGATCTCTACAATATATAATCAAAATTCATATATAAATAAGACACTGGATCAAGATCACTTTTTTTAAAAGATAAATTATTGTTTCTAAACAACCACATATGCAAATATACTACAGGATAAATGAAATCTGATTAAGCAAATTCACAAAATGAGTGACAACCAACTCCCACTTAACATCTCAGACACCACTATCAAGACTCCAAGCATGGGTCCTGATCAATTTCAGCAGTCAGCATGAATGAGGAGCAGGAGGGAGAGAGAAAAGAGGCATCCTTTGATGCTTTCACAGTATCTCTTCTACTCTGGTATGTTTTCCCCCCAACATGACGCTGGTAGTTACTGGATTCTGTCTTCCTTAGCATTGAGAAAATAAACACTACCAGCTCCCTTTAGCCTCCTAACAACTTTATCCTATCTGAATATAATTGGTGTGTCACAATAATGGACACATTTACACTAACTTATTTTCTGCTGCTTCTTCAGGCTTTAAAATCTCCTCTCCTGTTAATTATTGAACACATTAATTCAATGAACAAATATTTTGATGTGGGCTGGGTGTCAAGCAACATAGAAAAGCAAGACTGAACTAGACAAAGAAGGGGACATACATTCCAGGCAGAAGATACCCATTAAAGAGAGATTCTGTAGCAAGAAAAAGAGATTCCATCCTATAAAGACTTGCTATTTTAGTGGCAGCTTGTAATTTAGCCCACGTTATTGGTAAATCTTAAAAATTAGCCCATCAAGCTAATTCTCAAGAAAAAATGTGACACCCACACAGTATGGTAGTAACCAGGTAAGTGACTGTCAGTGTGGTAGTACCAGATGGTCACAGGGAAAATGCATCTTTGCACATATGTCTCAGCAGGGTTAATGGTGTGAGTGACAGGCTAGTAAAATGCAAATGACAGGTAAAAACAGTCAGTGCTCTCAATATGGTTTTTAAGATGAATTACACTTTAAATAATTTTGAAACTTTTCTTCAGAAACTCTAATAGTCTCTGACTAAAATGCTTGAGTAGATAAATTATCATCACTAACATACATTAATTTTTGGCTTCTGATGCTTTAGTAACCAAAAAAAAAAAAAAAGGATCTATTTTGGAATGTCTTAATTCCTTGAGTTTTTACTGAACTAATATATCTTGAAACAAAATGAAAAATATAAGCTTAGGTCCATCCTTGGTTAGACTGGAAAAGATTTGCTTGTAGTTTGGCACTATAATTATATCTTTAACACACAAAATATCCCTGAGGGTTTTACTTCAGATATAATCCCCTGGGAATTTACCACAAGACATTAATACATATGTATATACAAAATGTATTAATATAAAAATGTGATGTCTTAAGCTTTAAACAAAGTAAATTTATTTCCTTTTTTAAAATGAACTTTTAGGACTTTCCTGGCAGTCCAGGGGTGAGGACACTGCACTTCCACAGCAGGGGAGATGCATCTGATCCCGGGTCAGAGAACTAAGATCCTGCATGCTACCCATGGCAAAAAGCTAGAAAAGTTAAAAAACAGAAAGCAAAATAAAATAAGCTTTTATATTATGTCACAAAACAGCATTATGAGTACAATGTGATGTGTGATGTGACATCGCTCAGTCGTGTCTGACTCTTTGAGACCCCATGGACTGTAGCCTACCAGGCTCCTCCATCCATGGGATTTTCCAGGCAAGAGTACTGGAGTGGGTTGCCATTTCCTTCTCCAGAGGATCTTCCCAACCCAGGGATTGAACCCAGGTCTCCCGCATTGTAGGCAGACACTTTACCGTCTGAGTCACCAGGGAAGTATATATTTAGTATCAAAACTCAAATATAAAAATTAAATGCAAAACTACATCAAGTGCATTCCCTTAAGTGTAAATAAAAAAGAAAAATATAATAACCAGATGAAGGTGCTATCAAGGAGATTATAAGCGTCCCAGTGGAAAAACAAAGAACGTTACCTGATCGGGATTAAAAACAAAAATAGGTGGAGAGTTTACGTCTTCCTACTCTAAGTTTTCTATAAACAACTGAAAAGGAGAAGGGGAGATGGGCATTTCCAGAAGACCCACCCTGTGCAGCCACTGCAGTGGGCTCTGAGGGTGCAGCAGGGAACAAAACATATGTCCCTTGCCCTCACGGAACTGACATGAGACAGACGAGAACTGAGAAAAGATAGTTTTTCTAAATTGTATTTCTTCCCTCCCAAGCTCCCCGTAGCTTCCTTCCAGTATAAGGAAGAGAAATGCATCTGGAATTCCCTTTAATCCCTTTTCATTTTCTACAGAGTTCCAGCTCTCTGACCTGGTTTTCCAGGCCTTCCTTGGGCTATTCTCAACCCACAATTGCAGTCTCATCTCTCCCACTTTTTCACATGCATGTTTTTCTCAGTCAGGTATATCCAGTCACTATTTCAAGATGCTGTTTTTACTTTTAATCAAAACAACTCACCGAGTCCTTTAATAGCTTCCCTTCTCTCAAGGGCACCTGGAAGGGCTCCCTTTGTGGACAGCCCTGTCCTACACCTAATGAAGATTTACAGAAAGAAGCAGATATGTTCCCTGACCTTGAGGAGCTGTTGGGAAAATGAGGAGAAATGGGCAGAGTTGATCTCTTTGCATTAGCTGTCTTCATGATCAATATCTGTCTCCACTAAATCGATTTTATGGAGCCTCCAACTGATGGCTAAAAGACCAGATTGAATATTGCAACCATGCTACATATGTACATTCATATTTTCCATGTTAGCTGGGCCAAGGGCTACACATTCTATATGGTACCATTATTGGGGTTAAAATTAAATATATATAGAAGTCAATCTAGAAATGAATTACTATTCTTAATTTTTCAATATGAGTAAACACGAAGATCTTATTATAACTTAAGAAAAAAGGAGTCAGGAATTACAGCCCAGAGACAACGGCTTTAAGACCTAGATAAGATTTCTTAGACTTTCATAATGTCATTTACTTTTGTCACTCTCCATAGGAATTAACAACAGAAACATTAAAAGAAACAACAAAAAGGCTCTGCTTTTTCTTTATCTTTGGGAACTGGGGCAAGTAGGTCCTAATCTAAAGTAGGCACTCAGTTGTTCCATCAGGATTTGTAACACTGTGGTTTGCAGGGAGACAGCTGGGGAGGTAAGTACCCCAGCTTCCCTCCCTCCAACTTCCTGTCAGGGCTGAACCCAACCAGAAGTCACAGAAGCCCACTGAAGGGTTTCTACAGGTCACCCTCCTGGGATGTGGAGCAGAATGGAGAAGAGTGGAAAGGGAATCCAGAGAAGCAAATGCAGGCTATCTAGCCAGAAGACTTGAAAACCTTTAAAATTAAATTCCAGAAAAGTTTTGTGCTCGGATGCAGTTGGTGGCTCAGATGGTAAAAAATCCATCCACCTGCAATGCAGGAGACCCGGGTTCAATCCCTGGATCGGGAAGACCCCCCTGGAGAAGGAGATGGCTACCCACTCCAGGATTCTTGCCTGTAGAATTCCATGGACAAAGGATCCTGGCTGGCTAAGTCCATGGGGTCGCAAACAGTTGAACATGACCGAGTGACGAACACTTTCACTTTCATGCCACGTTAAAATGGTTAGAAAGATGGGGTCTGGAGTATCAGTGACTCACTTATATACATAGTACTTCTTTCAAAAAATATGGAGGAATTGGAAACTGACATGTACACACTGCTTTATTTTAAATGGATAACCAACAAGGACCTACTGTATACCCCAGGGAACTCTGCTCAATGTTATGTAACAACCCAAATGGGAAAAGAATTTGAAAAAGAATAGATCCATGTACATGTATAACTGAATCACTCTGCTGTACACTGAAACTAACATAACCTTAATTAATCACTTATACTCCAATATAAAATAAAAAGTTTAAAAAAATGAAATAAGAAATATGGAGGAATTTGAACCACTTAACAAGAAAGAGACATCTATTAAGTTGTCTTTGAAGTGAGAAAGATTATTTACTTTAATAACTCATAGCTAGGAAATAACACCCCAAGGCCAGGTGATCTGGGAGACGACAATAAGTCAGTTATCACAAAGGGATAAGTAGACCCACCAGGTCTCTCTCACTTCAAACGCAACTTAGTGGATGTCTCTTTCTTGTTAAGTGGTTCAAATCCCTCCATATTTCTTATTTCATTTTTTAATGTTTTGTTTTATATTGGAGTATAAGTAATTAACAATGTTGTGTTAGTTTCAGGCATACAGCCTTTGTCAGCAACAAAGGCTCCTGCCTCTGTGATGTTGTGCTCACAGAAACTGTTAGTTAACTGAGAAAGAATGGAGAATTGAGCCCAAAAGCACAGATGTGAACACCCACAAATACCCAACACCACACTGAAAGAGCAGAAGGAAAATTACTATACTAGCATGTATCTTCCTCGAGAGAGGGAAGCCCATATCTCCAACACTCTGCTTCCCCTGCCTCAGCAAGAACAAACCAGGTGCTAACGGAACCAAACACGGTGCCGGTGAGTTCAGCACCATGTTCTGTGAATTAATCTGGCTTTCACACGTAGGTTGTTTTTCTAGAACACAGGATTACTACATTATGAAATGCTAATTGTTTCTGCTACCCAGCATGACCTGCCTGGAAGATGAGATGCAAATTAAGACATAATGTTGATATAATTACAGCTGTTCTCACGCTATTCCAATGTATTTTTCTTCTCCAACAGGCTCAGGTAAAGTGGTCCTTATTTTGTTTAATTCCCCTAAGTCTCAACTCCTGCAGCCTACAGACTCTACTCGGTGAAATGTCTCACATTAGTATAAGATAGTGAGGCTTCTTGTTTCAAACAAACATATCAGAACTTCTGTATCCAAACAAGTCTTGTCTTTCTAAATAGTCACCTTGGTAGGATAATTATTTAGGTCACATGGCTGCATTTTTATACCAGTGAGCTTTCATGAAAATACTGTGTCAAGACAAAGTCTGAACGAGAAAAGAGGCCATCAGAGAAGGATGACAGACATCAGCTTGTGGGGTGCGTGTGGAAAGGCGGGGCTGTACACTGCCTTAATGACCATGGGGAGTTAGCAAGGCAGAAACCTCTTTCTTACCAGCAGCTTTTAAAGCATCCTCTTAGCCTCCTTAGCCAGCTGCCCACCCTGATTCAGGCTTGGTAACCAGACAGAACGAAATACATTGCTAATAGAAGTGTTTCTAAAAAAGGAAAGAGACACAGGGGAATGAGAAGAGGAAAAGAAGTGAGGGGGAGGACAGAATGAAGGAGAAATAAATGTGTTTTGGCAAAGTATCTGAAAATCTCCTGTCAATAAGACTTTAAGCACTTAATGTTGTAGAGTGTGAAGCTGTTTATGATAGTAAACACTTGAAGTTGCAAAACTGGTAACATAATTTACGGATTATCCATGCATTAGAGTAACAGGCTGTGATTTAAAGCTATTGTATACACCTATTTTCATTGACATGGACAGTTGTTAGAAGAGAAAATCACATCACAGACTGCATGTACAATGTGATCTCCTTTTTAAAATATGTATTTTTGCACATATAAATGTATATGTGTACACAGGGAAGGAGGGAGAGAACTACAGGAGAAAGAGAGGAGGAAGGGAAGCGTCTCAATAAACATCAAGATGAAAATGGATATTTTTGAGAGGCAAAAATTATGAATGACTTCTTTCTTCTTGCTTATTTCAATTATTTTTCTGTAAGAGATATGACTTACAAATGTAAAAAGTAAAGAAGGCTGTCACAAAGAAAACTGCTATAAAGAAAACAGCCACAGTTGTGGCTGAAGATTATCATTCAAGTAGTTACCCAGCATTTGCTTTTTTTTGTACTAGTGTCTCTTTCCAAAAGCAGGCAATGTTATGCTATAGATACAGTGATGAGATCTGTACATAAACCTCCAGAGTCCACATATAGTGCTCTTTTAAAATCATCAGGCTTCTCATCTCTAACGTGTTATTAAGTGAAAAAGCAAAATGAAGAAGCAGAAAATGTATAAAGTATGCAGCCAATTGTTCACAAAAGGATATATCAGATTGGCTCCCATGTGCATAAAAATTATCTGAAAGGGTAAATAAGAAACTTAACAGTGTTTGCCTGTGGGGAATAATGACTGAGCTGATGGGGGACAGAGATAAACCTCTTCGTGTTTTTTTACATTTGAAACTTGTAAATTTATTACCTAGTCAAAAATAAAAACTTTAATTAATCTTTTACACTTTTCAATGACTTGTCATGTATCCTCAGAATTATAAGTGATTGGTTTAGTGGTTTACTCTTGATTTAATATTAATTATATTCAAATATCCATCTCCATGATATTTTTTAATATTTCTACTTTCTCTCTTTTTGAATGTTAAAGATTAGATGACCTGGGTAGGTGGGGGCAGTCTCAGCATCCTACCAACCGAATAGGACTGAATATTTTTGCCCCATACTTTTCTTTTTTGGGGGGTGGGGTGGGGCACATGACATGTGGGCTTTTAGTTTCCCCACCAGGGGTGGAACTCTTATCCTCTGTGTTGGAAACATTGAGTCTTAACCACAGGACTGAGAGGGAAGTCCCTGCCCAGTGTTTCTTAATAGCAGGTTTACCAAAAAGGTCAAATAGAAAACAAACCCTAGCTGGGGGTTGGCTGCTAAGAGGCGTGAAAGAGGCCACGTTCTCGTTCATCATTCTATTTTGGAGCCAGTATTAACGTCTCTTGGATGACAATACTGCCTCTATTATTTCCCCTTAACATGGTGCACCCAATGGGAACATCTGCCCAACACTAATGAGCTAGTCACAGGAGAAACAAGAACTGGGTACCAGGAGCCAAGACAAAACAATTAGAGGGAAAGGGAGTCTGTTGGCTCCTGACCTAAATTGAATTGCTTTTAAGAGACAGAAACAGATTTTTAATTATGTAATCCCTTTGTTTCTCATTTCCTTTAAAATTTAAAGGTCAAATTTCCCTTTTAAATGCTAAAGGCCAGGTCTGACATTATTGTACCTGATGTTATTGTGTCTGTGAGACTTGCTGGACTGAACCCAGAAGAGGGGCCCTGTTCAACCTAGATGAATGTAAAGCATTTTGTTGCTGTTATTATCCAGACCACTCCTTGGAAGAATTAGTTAATAACTACTGTCTTTCTCTTTCTCCATTTCATTTTTCTTTTCAAATACTGTTCAGAGAGAAAATTTAGCCTACCTTTGCTATGAAAAAGAACTGTTTGAAGGCATGAAGATTTGGGATAAGAAGTCTAGTTAACTTCCACTTCTGCAAGACTTAACTAGGCTTTGAGATTGCTTTAATCTACTCCCTCTCACATGTTATTGCTTGCACTTCATTAATGGAGAAAATTTTTCTTTCCATACACTTCTCCTCTGCCCTTCCATCCCTCCTTTTCTCAGCCTACACCTTCATCCTTCCCAGCCCAGCTAAGTCCACTTTTTCAACATCAACTTCCCCACTATGCACAGCTCCCTCCGATCTTGATCTCTGACTCCCTGACTCTTTCTATTTATAAAACTCATCTTGGCACTGAAGCCCACATTCTCTTCTCTTTCACTGGCAAGAAGTCTAATAAATGAACTGTACTGGTTCCTAAGGCAGAAAAGAAAAGGAATTAAGGCCTAGCTGTGTCCAGAGGTTCAATCAGAGTCACTGGACTCTCTGCCTCCTTCTCCATCCCTTTGGCTCTGCTTTCCCTCTGTGCATTTTCTTCAAGCAAGTTCTCCCTACAAGGTGGCTTATATAATCCTAACAGTTGAAAATCCCAGGAGAAAAGGACTCTCCTTCCCAGAGTTCTAGGAGAAGTCCTAGGGCTGTTGGTAGGAGGCCCAGCCCTGAGTTAGATGCTCACCTCTGGAACAGGGATCAAGATCAGTTCTACCCAAAATCCACGCAGTGCAAAGGAGGAAGGGAGAATCCCAAAAAGAAAGGAGGGATTCTGACACCAAAACCAATAGTGCGACACACACACACACACACACACACAAAGTCATCTTCTCAAGTTAGCACCAATACTGTCGATAATGACAATTTATATGCGTCATTCACCTAGACAGTAAGTTCTTGAAAATCAGAGACTTTCACTATCCTTCATCTTCCAACCTATCATGAAACACATCATTAGTGAACATTCTACACACACTCACTGAATAAGAAAATTCCTTTTACAAAAAGAGAGAGAGAGAGAAGTCCTGTAGAAGCCTCAGAGGCTCTACAGAGCTATACTTCCATCAACATTGGAGGAAATTTCCGTCTCTGGGGACAACAGACGGTGTTTTCAAGGGTGACAGACCCCAGATGCTCCTTACTCCCTATCTGGAAATCCCAAATGTCAGCCACTCCTTATGCTGTAGGGAAAATCCCAGATGCTCGGCTTCCTTTCTGAAGAACCTACAGCAGGACCAGTGAACTTTATCTGTAATGGAGCAGATGGTACAAATTCAGATTCTGTGGGCCACACGGTCTCTGCTGCAGCTATTCAACTCTGCAGCATGGAAATAGCCACAGACAGCACATATATGAATGTGCATGGATGAGTTCGCATCAAACTTTATTTATGGTACTGAAATTTGAATTTCAGATACTTTTCATGTATCACAAAGTATTATCTTCTTTTGATTTTTCTTTCAATAATTTAAAACTGAGAAATACATTCTTAGCTTGCAGGTCATACACAAGCGGACAGGGAACTAGAAGTGGCTCAGGGGCCATACTCTGCCAACCCTTGTTCTAAAGCATTTCAGGTTTTTTAAGAAGGATCTTCTTTTGAATTTACTGGAATAAAATAAAAACAAAAAGTAAATAAGACAAGTTTAAACTTCCACTTGGAAAGTTAACTTTTTGAAAGGTGATAATCAGTTGAGCTTTCAGTGTAATAGTATATTAGTGTACTAAGGTTTTTCAAAGCTGTTCTCAGTCTGACAGCCTACAAAAAAACATTTAGCCATGTTCACTGGGGTTTTTAAGAACTGAAGCCATTGACGCTTGATACCAAGAAAACATCTTCTGCAGATTTAAAAGTCTATCTCTAGCATACTGAATTTTAGATTAGCAATACACATGTGGTTAATTTAGCTTACAGTTACATTACGATTTTAGTCAGCCTCAAATTGATCAAACAACCAGTTGATCCAGGGGCGGGGAGCTTTTCTAAATTTGTGCATTGATTCAGTTAACACCATTCAGATACTGGATAACAATAGCAATGAATATTCTCTTATTCTATAATGGAACTGAGGTAGCTAAAAAACATATATATGGTACTCATTTTTTCAAATTGTTTTGAGAATAATTGTGTCATTTATGTGTCATTATGTCATTTAATTCTCCCAACTTGATGAGTTAGTTAGGAAACTTTATATTATTATTGAAACGCACTTCACTTTAAGAAAACAGAAAGACAGAGAAGTTAAAGAACTTAAAGCATCTGAACTTGAACCTAGATCCATTGGCACTAAATGCTTGTTCTTTCCATGATACTTGCTCAAGGATGGAGATTTTGTGTGTCAAGTCAGGTCATTTATGAGCATCAAATATCTATGGTGTGACTAAAAATTTAAGCTCCATATATAAAGTCAGATATAGAACAGTGAGACTCTTGGTCTCTTTGCAAAAATAGAATTTTAAATTGAAAATCCTACCTTGTGAGGCAAACAGTATTTTAAAACAGAAGATAAAAAAAGACAAGAAATATCAAGTGTTAGAGGAGAAATATCAAATGTCAGGAGAAAAGGAAACCCATATACACTACTGACAAGTAAATTGGCACAGCCACAATGGAAAACAGTATTCAGACTCCTTTCAAAACGAACAGAACTATAATCCAGTAGTTCTAATCCAAAGAATACAAAAACAGACTGAAAAAGATACACGCAGCCCTATGATCATGCAGCACTGTTTAGACAAAATATGGAAACATAAATGTCCATCAACAGGTAAATGGGTAAAGAAGGTGCAGTGTGTGTGTGTGTGTATATTATACTTTTCAATCATTAAAAAGATGATACTTTTCAGTCATTAAAAAAAAAAAGTTGAAATCTCACCATTCTTGACAACATGAACCTCAAGGGCACTATGCTAAGTGAAATAAATCAGACAGAGAAAGACAAATACCATATGATTTCACTCACATGTGAAATGCAAAAAGGAAACACAAACAGAAAAACAAACTATATGAACAAAACAAACCACATAAAAACAAACAAGCAGATACAGCAGAGTAGAGGTTACCAGAGGGAAAGGGAGGTGGGGGACAAAATGGATAGAGAGGATCAACTGTATGGTGATGAACAGAAACCAAAGCTTTGGCAGTGAGCACCCTGTAGCCATTACAGAAGTTGAAACGCAGTGTTGTACATGTGAAACTAACATAATGTTATAAACCAATGTTACCTCAACACTTAAGGAACAAAAGATAGCCTTAGGAAAACCGGGCCTTTTGAAAACTCCAGCAATGAAAATACAGGCATCATTCCTGCAAAAGCTACCATGCATGTTCTTCTAAAGGCAGACCAACCCTAAAATAACCCTAACGCTGATCTGCCAAGTTTATCCTTTTTGTTCTGACCACCCAACGTGCCCACACTTCTTTCCCGCCTGAGCTAACCCCTGTCCAACAAGCTGAAATGCATCTGTGGACTAGTGGTGGCTTAGAAAGGTTCTAAAACAAAGCAGCTGTGGAGTGTGAACTATTATAGAGCTTAATGACCATTTAGGCACACAACCTACCTTCTTCCTCCAAGGGAAACTCCTACCTGTATATCAAGAATCTACCTCATTCACCACATATCTGTGACCTTGCCTGACCCTCTATCCCCTGTTAGCATGAATTTGGCACTCATCTGAGGTCTTATAGCCTTAGTTCAGCGTTATTTAACAACACCTGTATATTTTTTAATCACCGTATCTCCAACTAGAATGTAACTTTTCAATATCAGTTTCACTTCCTTCTATCTCCACCCCTTTGTAAATATCTACCACAACAGAAATCATTGTGATAATCTATTATTAATATACCAGTGGCTCCCAGTGACCCAAAACTCCTGATTTAAACATACTCATGTGCTTCCCTCCCCATAACTAGTGTACACCTCATGATTAGCTTTAATCACGGAACACAGTGGCGGTGACACTGGGCCAGTTCCCAGGCTAAGCCTTGAGAACACCTGGAACTTCTGCTTTTGAGTCCATGGAACCCGTGGAAAGTTGGGCGACTCTGCTGGAGAGAGGCCCCGTCATCTTCGTGTCCCAATTTAATTCAAGCCCCACCTGACCTACAAGTTGAATGAGCCACCACAGTGACCATCAACAAGATCAGCAGAACTCTCCAGGTGACCCCATATTGCAGAACTATAAGAAAATTAAGTCTTACTGTTTTAAGCAACTAAGTTTTCAGATTTATGATGTAATAAAAGATATCTGGGAAAAGGTACCTGGAAAATATATGTTGATTGAGTAAATCAATGAATGAATGAAATTCTTCATTTTTTATTGCTTTGCTACAGAATTTCCATAGCAACAAATATAACATTAAAAACTCATAAAGATAATGGATTGAGAGTTTGGGGTTAGCAGATGAAAACTACTGTGTATAGAAGGGATAAACAACAAGGTCCTACTGTATAGCACAGGGAACTATATGCAATTTCCTGTGATAAACCATAATGGAAAAAATATAAAAAGAATGTACATATATGTACACAAAAATATGTATAACTGAATCACTTTGCTGTACAGTATAAATTAATGCAACACTAAATTAATTATACTTCAATAAAATAAACCTTTAAAAAAAACTCAGAGTGGATTGAGAAAAAGCAGAATGCATGAAAAAAGAAAAAATAACATCCCAGAAGCTTAGAAAAGCAAGAAGAGAAGTTATGTGCCCCAGTCCAATGCATCACAATGCTGACCCATATCCAGGTGCATCCATGTATATGCTGGCTCAGTAAGTCTGGTGTAACAGCAAAAATATATGTACTTTTTACAAGATCCCCAATTGATTCTGATGCACAGTTAGGTTTGAAAACCACTGTTCTGTCCATTTAAAAATATAACTAATTCAGGAAAAACTGTTAGTTTTTACCCTTCAGAGCACATGTCATACTAATGGTATGTGAAAGATGATACATTTTTAATTATGTGGACTGTCTATCTTGACATCTTCAATTCACTAGATGTCATCAACCATCTTCTTTAATGCTGACTTGTGTAAAATCAGTTTAGTATCTCAAAAGGTGAGTTTTTAAATCTCAGCAGTCAGTCTAAAACTGGTACCATTACCCCATAAAACAACAAAGTAGATTTAGGCTTGGTATCTTTGAACAGATACTAATGCATCTTTAGTATAATGTTAGTATATGTTTAGTATAATGTTTAGTATAATGTTTCCAGCTGATATAGCACAGTAGATTTAAGCATATATACCTTGTCCTCATATTTCTCTACTTTGATAATTAAATGTAATGTGTTATAATTTCCAGATCAATGTGGAATCTGGTTTTGTGATTAGTCACTCAGGCATATCCGACTCTGTGACCTCATGGACTGAAGCCTGCCAGGCTCCTCTGTCTATGGGGATTTTCCAGGCAGGAATACTGGAGTGCGCTGGAATCTGGTTAATAGCTTCCAAAAAGATGCTCCTATGTCTGCACTAATAACCCATGGAAATATAAAACTAAATCCATCGCACATACAATGAAGTGATCAATAACCTCATGCCACAATCAGTGGAATCAACACAAAGCCCAAGCATTTGAAAATACACTAACAAAAACCTAATTGTTCTTCACCACACCACATACTCTGGTGTGAATCATGAAAAAGAAGCCACTTCAGGAAAAAAAATACACAACCAAAAATTATTTTTAACCTTTAAAAAAACTTTTTATTGGAGTAACATATAGAAAAGTTTGTGCATCATTAGGGCATATAGCTCAATGAATTTTCACAAACCATACTCGTCTGTGTAACCAGCATACAGATCAACAGACAGAATAATACCAGCTGCCCAGAGGGTTGCCTCAGGCTCCTGCCAACCACTAACCCCCACACCAAGGTTTGTAGCTTCATTTAAAATTCAAAAAAGATATTTACATTATCCCACTTTCAGTCCCCTGATTCAGAGTCCAAAAAAATGAAGCCCGCTTGCCTAGAACCTGTGCTCCACAGCAAGAAAAGCCATCGCAATGAGGAGCCTGCGCACACCGCAACAAAGAAGGCCCTGCTCGTCGCAACTAGAGAAAGTCCAGCAGCAACGAAGACCCAGCGCAGCCCAAAAGAAAAAAAAGAATGTAGCAAACAGAGACGAAGCCCTCCATGCCCCTTGGATGCTGTTCTATGTGTGAAACAAAACCACACAAGACTCCCCTTCCCTACCTCACTCCTCCAAATCTCTGCATCCAGGCAGGGACAGTAAACACCAGAAAGCAGTGGGACAATAAGTAATGGGTACAGAGGTGGCAGGAGGTGCAGGAAGGGACTGGCGACATCTGTGTTCTCTGCTATGAACACTGAATGCTGAGGATCGAAGCTTGTGTGCACTGTAGCGATTCACATGTCACAGAATCAAGCATCAGAGACAAACGGTATGCTAACTGAACAAACACCCGCTTAGAAAAGGGAAACTGAAAAAAAAAAAAAAAGAAAAGGGAAACTGGGTTGAAAGCGCAATGCATCAACCTGCCCTTCACATGTCCTGTGAAAAAGAGATCATATCTAAATATCTTTGAACCATATCAATATACCAATACGGTTTGTTAAAGATATGAGTGAGGAGGTAAGAGAAAGTCCACTCACCCTATCTGATGACAAATACAGAGTTTGGATTCATCTCACTTTGTTCAAGGAAACAAAAGGAGAAAAAACCAACATGAGTCTATGAGGGGAAAAAATACAGGATAAAGAAAAAGAGAACAACATATATGAGAGTCCAGGAAAAAAAGAGCTAATGTCTGAAAATAAACTGTTTATATTCCAGCAAAAAATTTCCAAATTCTGATTAGTCTTCAAGAACAATATCAAAAGACATCTGATCTAACGAAGAGAATCTGGACAAAGAAAGAGCAGGGTGAAATGAGAAGGTCAAATGAATTAGGAAATTTAATTAGGAATTTTAAAATTTTAAATTTAAAAATTTTAAATTTAATTTTAAAATTTTAAAATTAGGAATTTTAATTAAGGAAATTAAAAGTACTATAGCACACAGTACTGTTCCGGTAAGTCGTCTGAAAATATCTACTAGACTTGATTATCTCTGTGCTCTATTAGCCAACAAACCTTCTAGTGGACATATAATATTTACCCTAAGAAATATCACAGAGTGCACCAGAATACAAATTTCAAGTTAATAAAACTGTATTGGATACTGGAAACTTGCTTAGATTTCAGGTGCTCTAATCATTTAAAAAGTGAAACTAAAAAAAAACTATAAGCATCTTAAGGGAGGGCAGACTTGCTTTGGTCTTTGTATACTCGCTACTGTTTGAAACACAGTACATAAGTCAGATAAATGCTTGTTGAGTCAAACTCCTCGTAATCTCCTAAAAAGATACCGTCCACATTAAAGTCATTCTCAATAAATATCTGTTGATGATGAGCAAAAAAAAAAAAAAATGAAACTCTACAAAGGAAAAATATGTTAATTAGCTTGACTGTGGTAATTATTTCACTATGTATATGTACATTGAATCATCATGGTATGTACCTTAAATATATATAATTTTTACTTTTTAGAGAATGCTTACAGCAGCATTTTTTTAGTAGCCAAAGACCACAGTCAACCCAACTATGTGGACCCAACCCAACGCCTGTGGACAGGGTAGTATGGTGATGTACATAACGTTGAGATACCTACCATAGAGAAACGAAAATGAAGCAGACCACACCTACTCACCCCAACACAGATGAGTGCCATAAGTACAATGACTTATGGAAGGAGTCAAACAGACAATTCACATTGGCTGACTTCTTGTACATAAAGTTAAAAAGCTAAACTGCAATATTTAGGGATGTATATGTAGGCTGCCAAATGATTAAAGAACAGAAAGCAAGGCAGTGATTACCATCAAAGTCAGAAGACCATTACCTTTGAAAGGAACAAAGAGTTTGTCCCTAGGGATGGGGCATGTGGAGACTCCTGGGATGCCGCCATGTTCCATTTCCAACCTCCTCCTCTTAGAATTTCTCAGTGTGTGCATTTAGGATATATACTTTTCTGTATGTGCATGACATTTCATGACTTTAAAAGTTTTGGAAACCTATTAGCAAAATTAAAATCTAGGTTGAGAGAAAATGCAGGTCTGATAAAAGAAAAAATGAGAATGAATTTGTATACCTTTTTTTTAGTATTCATTTATTTGGCTGTGCCAGGTCTTAGATTCAGCATGTGGGATCTAGTTCCCTAACCAGTAATTAAACCCAGGTCCGCTGCTGGGAGCACAGCGTCTTAGCCACTGGACCACCAGGGAAGTTCCTGAACTTGGATACTGTTATAAAATATAAAACAATAAGAGGTAACATGATGACAGCAGAAGAAAAAGAAAAGGAAAGATTGAAATGCAGACAACTGACATCTCTGGGAAAAAGCCCCAACAGACAGAAGGGAAAATCAAGTAAATAAATGAGTAACGTAATAGGTACTGAAGGCTTCCCAGGTGTCACTAGTGGTAAAGAACCCACCTGCCAATGCAGGAGATGTTAAGAGATGCAGGTTCAATCCCTGAGTCAGGAAGATCCACTGGAGGAGGGCATAGCAACCCACTCCAGTATTCTTGCCTGGGAAATCCCACGGACAGAGGAGCCCACCAGGCTATAGTCCATAGGGTCCCAAAGAGTCAGACAATGGAAGGGACTTAGCACAGCACAGAACAATAAGTACTGGGCTAAATATAGAAATTAACTCACTGAATGCGTACAGTTACTATGAGGTTCAATACCATCACTGGGCTTCTTCCTCATGCTAGTGGGAAAACTGAAGCCTAACTTACCCAGGATCTTATGACTGGTCTCTGGTAGGCAGGTAAGTGACAGATAGAAACGTTAAATCTCTGTGAAGTACTAAAGTCAGTCTTCTGAAACACTATACAATACTGCCCCCTCTTTTTTCCTGTCCTGGATTAAAATAAAATGTACTGTAATACTCAAGGCCAAAGGACAGAGGGAAAAAAATCCTTTAAAAGATTTAAGGAGAAATTCATTTTTCATTTGTTTGCTTATTTATTTGTTTGGGCATGTTTTTCGGCTGGGGTTTTTTTTGTTCGTTTTTTTCCAGAGTTCATTTAATCCAATTCTAAACATGAGCACTCATTACAAAAAGCATTTATTCAAACTAAACAGAATTAAAAATATAGATTTTCCTAAACCAACAACTATGAGTCATTTATTACAAAACCAGACGTATTCAATACTTACTACAGAGTCCAAAATTGATTAAAAAAAAAAAAACTTTAAATAAGTCATGTTTGAATGGGGAAAAAACACCTTCTACTTAATGTTCTCTAAAAAAGAAAGTCAAGTTTACCTTGGTACTTGTTGGTCCTTTATTGGACCAGAACTTAGTGGTCCAGAGTCAAGGATGAGAGAGTGAAAGAAGGAAAGAGGCTAATATTCCCTGGGTTACGCAGCCAGCTTTCACGCTCCAGGGAATCAGCCAGAAAGAGAGATAAAAAGAAAGAGAGGAAGAGAAAGAAAGAAAGACACAGGGAACCAAGCTCTGATGGAGCAAAGGTGTTTTAATCAACATGGTGTGGGCACATACACTGTCTTACAAGGTAGTTATTCTCAGCAAAGATAAAGATTAAAATTTCAGATTTATGAAACATAACATGATCCCTATCAAAGAGAGAGTTGCAAACAAAAACTTTTTACCGTATGGTTCATAAAAAGGAAGAGTACTTATCACCATAATGAGAAATGCCTGGATTCCTCAGACCCAGGAAAGGAGTGCCTCTCCTCTTAATTCCTGAATATTCAGGAATTAATAAAGACCAGAAGATTCCTGACAGATCCAAAACGGCACACAGAAGCCTCTTGTTAAATGCTTCCTGACAGGTACTAACGGAGTAGCAATCACACGCTCTGGTTAGAAACACTAATTAATTTCTAGGTTCTTTGCGCTTGTTCTACAGAATAAAGTACAAAATAACCAACGACAATGACCCTTAAATATTATGCTATTTTAGTTATTTTGTTCAGAATGTATGACCCCGTATGGTTTTTTAACCCTCTTTTGCCGGAAAAGCCTTTCAAAGTAGATCATGCATCTCTATAGGATATAACTAGGTTGTGAAACAGTGAACAATCAACGCCACCCTATATTTAGTACAAAATACTTACCACTGGAGCCGAGCCTGGGCACCAGGCGAGGCTGACGGTAGATGTCAGTACACTGACCGCCGGGCACCGGCCGGCGCTCCTGGTTGGCCGCAGGGGCCACACGTGACCCACTTGCTGCCTGTGACGCACCTGCCGCACCAGCGGCACGTGGGGACTGCACGTGAGCTGCGCACAAGACCAGGACCCGAGACCCAGCAGCCGGGCGGGGGCAGAGAGGGTCTTAGACCACGTCTCGGAGCGCAGGCGGCGGGTGGCCTCTGCAAGCGCAGCACCGACGGCCACTTCCGCACAGGCCTTCTAGCCACGGGGCTGCGGTCTCGGGGCGCCGGGGGTTATAGGTGCACAGAGCCCGGCTCCGGACACAGCCTCAGCCTTCCACAGGGCCCACTACTACTCTGAGCCAGTCACCAGCACGTGGGTCGTCCACGTCATCAGCACGTGGGTCATCACGTCATCCGCACGTGGGTCATCTACGTCATCCGCACGTGGGTCGTCTGCGTCATCAACACTGGGTCGTCCACGTCATCCGCACGTATGTCGTGCTTGGCTTTTTGCGAAGTGCGCAGACTACGTTAGGGAGTCGGCCGTCTGCCTGGCCCTGGTGACCCGGCGCCGCAGGGACGCCACCAGGGCCGTGCCCTGCACAGTCGTCCCCCAGAGAACCCAGATGATCTTGAGTCAGGGGCCAGGTCCTCCACAAACCCTCTCTGCTCTCTCTTCACCTTCAGTGCTGGAGCCTGAAGGACAAAGCCCAGTCAGTGCAGAGGTGTTTGCTGGGGAAAAGGCAGCAACCGGACGGGCCTCCTGGCCACCAATGGCGCCAGTTCAGGGACCACGCCACTCTGAGGGGCACCATCAAGTGTGCAAGACCTTGTCTCCGCCCTGCTACACCTGAGGGGAAATTCATGGTGATCCAAGAATTTTATACACAGCTGTTGACTAAGGAGCAAAAAAGAAAAAGCCTTAAGTTTGATAATTGTGTTTTATTCTGAAGATATCCTGAGGACTTAAGCCAAGCTTTCAGCTAGCTGGAAGAGACTGCTCTAGCAGAAGTTAGAGAGGAGGTAGGGTATATATAAGCTTTGCAACAAAAACCAGGTAGTTGGAACATCAGAAGATCACTGTTAATGAAAGAAAATCAGACATCTGAAGTTAATGAATTTAGCACATTTTTCTGTAGGGGAAGATGCAAGAGTCTGGGCTCATTGAAATCCTGTCTTTGATAGGCTGTCTAGGGTGGGTGTCCTGTTCATACACCCAAGTTGTCTCATACTTGTGAAAGCAATAAAACAGACTCGGGTGTTCCAGAAACTATACCCACTCATATTTTTAAAACCTTTTAAAAAAATATACATTTGAAAACCAATTTCAACTGGCCAAGAGAAGAAGCCTAGAAGGAGGTAAAAATGTAGAAGGTAAACATAGAAGTGTTCCAGAGCTTCAAAAGTGGCTAAAAGATGGATTTAATCATCTAGGAAGAGTTTAAAAAGAGAAACTAAAGCAGTATCAAAACAGTCCTGATGCTACAATTAAAAATAAACATTTTTGAAAGAAAAAAATATTTTTAAAATTTGTATAATAATCTAAATTTTAAAACTCAGATTTCATTAAGAAGAACTGGATGGGTGAGAGGTAATAAGCAAGGAGAAGGTGGTGGCTGTTGTTTAGGTGCTAAGTCATGTCTGACTCTTTTGAGACCCCAGGAACTGTAGTCCACCAGGCTCCTCTGTCCACAGGATTTCCCAGACAAGAATACTGGAGTGGGTTGCCATGTCCCTTCTGGGGGATCTTCCCAACCCAGGAATGGAACCTATGGCTTCTGCCACATCTCCTGCATTGCAGGCAGATTCTTTACCATTGAACCCCCCAGGGATCCTCAAGGAAAAGTCGGAGGGGAGTTTAAACTGCTCTAAATGGTAATCAAAGATATGGTTTTACTCTTTGGGAGTTACAGAAATGTAAATTTATGAATGCTTTTGAAAAACTTTTAAGCTAAGTACCACTAGCAAAATTTAAATATATGTGTGAGTATCTCCGAAGGAAGATAAAAGCAAAGAAAATGAGATCCATATTTCAAAACAATGGAAATGCACAGAAATGGGAAAACAAAACATGAAACAAGATGACAGGTAACAGCAAACATATTGAAGTCAGAGGGTTGCAGATCCCAAACTGCTGAGTTTAAGAGCCCCGTATAAAATCAAGTGACATAAAAAGGAAAAAAGTAAAAGGAAAGGAAGATGTATGAAAAACAAGGGCACAGGAGGAAGAAGCAGTGATGAAAATACTAATAACTAATTAAGAGGAATATAAGGCCAAAAGCATTACACAGGATTGTTTTACATTAAAATAGGATTATCTTACATTAATAAGTCCTTAGTACGTGAACAACAGTCAAATCTTTATATGCCAACTAGGATTGTATCGAAAACACACACTGGAAATATATCCATAGACATACAAGGATACATTTTCAGCAATGCAATAGTAGTAGAGAACTTTGACACTGTCTGCATCTTGGCCAATCAGATATAGGCCAAAAAATAAAAATAAAAAGGATGATATTTCAAGAAATACATAAGATCAATTTATTGGATATGTGTATCATATTGTTTATACAACAAACCGAACACCAACTCCTATAAACCTCCTAAGTAAAACAAAAATTATTAAGATAAATTTAGAAATAGCCAAAATGAGAACACTACACATTAAAGAATACAGTATCACCAATCAGGTATCCAGAGGAAAATATTCACACTCAAAGAAAGCATCATAATATGAGCTGAGAACTTCTAAGAAAGCAGTAAAGCAAGACAAGGGTAAGCACAAAGGAATTAAGAGAAGAAAGTAATGAAGACGAAAATAGAAAAATATCAGGATAACCCCAAAGATGGTTCTTTGAAATTAAAAAAAAAAAAAAAAGGACAAATTTCTGTTGGCTCTAATCAGAAAGCAAAGACAGAAAGTAGTTACAGAGGATCTAGAATCTAGATAAGGGAAACTTTTTAAAGTAAAAGATTTAAAGTTTTGAAAATCTTGATCAAACAATGGAATAGAGCTTCATACCAATTAGTCTAGCAAAAATCATAAAAATCTAACCAGTGTTGCACATGTGTGGTGCATGCGCTGAGAGATGCTTTGGTTTGGAGGGCAGGAAAGACCAGAGACACCAAGTAGTTTAAACAGTTGCTTTTCCTTTGATCTGCTTCCAATGCAGCAAATAGTGCGAAGGGTATGATGCAGGTGGGTGGATGTGGCTGCCTGTAACTTCTCTTGCTTTTCATGGTGCCACACTAGAATTCCAGTCCACCATGTTAGAGAAGTACAGACTGGAGGGACCCGTGATTTTTTTTATACCCTAAGATACATTAAAATTCGGACTTAGGTTTTGCTTTGCAAGAAGTCAAGTTGCCTTGCTTGTGCTCAATGTTCAGATTTCATTCCTTGACATTCCTGCTGTGCCAGCTCTGGGCCAGTCTCCTTGTCTGGGTCAATACTCTTGCATTGTAGGATCCAGGTGTTTTCATTCATGTTGACTCAGGGGATTTGGGTGCCAAGGCACAACATGGCATAACTTTCCAGAGTAACACCTAGTACTCTGATAGGTCTATTCATTTGTTTATTCACCCATTCATTTGTTAACCAAATATTTAACAGGCTTTTATGTATCAAGCAACGGAATAAAGTCTGAGAATACAAAAACTTTGGGGGAAATTTACTGCCCTCATTAGGGACAGCACAATCTAGTGAGAAAGACAGACACAGTAAAAAAAAAAAAAAAAAAAAAAAAAAATTATCATATCAAATGTGCACAGGTAAGCTATGGGAGCAAGCCATGAGAAGTAAGGGAAGTCTTAACTGGGGAGCTCTTTCAGGACAAATATACAGTATGTCTTTCTCTGGCATATTTCACTTAGCATAATGCCCTCCAGGTTCATTCATGTTGTTTCAAATGGCAGGATTTTTCTCTAAGGCTGAATAATATTTCTCTTTGTGTGTGTGTACACGTATATACATATTTTTCACATTTTCAACAATACTATATTGCATACTTGTAATTGGCTAAGAAGACTGATCTCAATTTAAATCTTCTCAAGATAGAATTGTACATGCAATTGTAACTGTGTAGAGCTGATTTGTAAATTACTTAGCTTGATTATGGTGATATTTTCACATTTATCAAAACATCAAGCTGAATACTTTAAATATATACAATTTTATGTAGAATATATCTCAATGAAATTGTTTTAAAAACTGAAAGAATAAGTATGAGTTTCCTAGCTAAAATAACTCCAGGCAGAGGCAGTCTGTGGGAGGGAGTTCTCCCTCCCACATCAGTCTCTGAATACTATCCTTCTCATTACCCCTCTCCCAGCATAATCCTTCTTGCCTAGATGTCCACAAGTACTTCTCAGCTGTCCTCCTTTTTTCAGGTATGACCTAAATCAAATCCCTTATGATTATACAGTGAAAGTGACAAATAAATTCAAGGGATTAGATCTGATAGAGTGCCTGAAGAGCTATGGACGGAGGTTCATGACATCGTACAGGAGGCAGTGATCAAGACCATCCCCAAGAAAAAGAAACGCAAAAAGGCAAAATAGTTGTCTGAGGAGGCCTTACAAACAGCTATGAAAAGAGAAGCAAAAGGCAACAGAGAAAAGGAAAGATATACCCATTTGAATGCAGAGTTCCAAAGAATAGCAAGGAGAGATAAGAAAGCCTTCCTCAGTGATCAATGCAAAGAAGTAGAGGAAAACAATAGAATGGGAAAGACGAGAGATCTCTTCAAGAAAATGAGATATGACAGGGGAAACTTTCTTGCAAAGATGGGCACAATAAAGGACAGAAATGGTATGGACCTAACAGAAGCAGAGGATATTAAGAAGAGGTGGCAAGAATACACAGAAGAACTATACAAAAAAGATTTTCATGACTCAGACGATCATGATGGTGTGATCACTCACCTAGAGCCAGACATCCTGGAATGCAAAGTGTACCTTAAGAAGCATCAGTACGAACAAAGTTAGTGGAGGTGATGGAATTCCAGCTGAGCTATGTGTTTCAAGTCCTAGAAGATGATGTTGTGAAAGTGCTGCACTCAATATGCCAGCAAATTTGGAAAACTCAGCAGTGGCCACAGGACCAGAAAATGTCAGTTTTCATTCCAATCCCAAAGAAAGGCAATGCCAAAGAATGCTCAAACTATGGCACAATTGCACTCATCTCACACACTATCAAAGTAATGCTCAAAATTTTGCAAGCCAGGCTTCAACAGTATGTGAACCGTGAACTTCCAGATGTTCAAGTTGGATTTAGAAAAGGCGCAGGAAGCAGAGATCAAATTGCCAACATCCATTGGATCATCGAAAAAAGCAAGAGAGTTCCAGAAAAACATCTACTTCTGCTTCATTTACTATGCCAAAACCTTTGTGTGGATCACAATAAACTGTGGAAAAATTCTGAAAGAGATGCTAATACCAGACCACCTTACCTGCCTCCTGAGAAATCTGTATGCAGGTCAAGAAGCAACAGTTAGAACTGGACGTAGAACAACAGACTGGTTCCAAATCGGAAAAGGAGTACGTCAAGGCTGTATATTGTCACTGTGCTTATTTAACTTATATGCAGAGTACATCATGAGAAATGCTGGCATGGATGAAGCACAATCTGGAATCAAGATTGCAGGGAGAAATATCAATAATCTCAGATACGCAGATGACACCACACTTACGGCAGAAAGTGAAGAACTAAAGAACCTCTTGATGAAAGTGAAAGAGTGAAAAACCTAGCTTAAAACTCAACATTCAGAAAACTAAGATCATGGCGTCTGGTCTCATCACTTCATGGCAAATAGACGGAGAAACAGTGGAAACAGTGACAGACTTTATTTTTTTGGTCTCCAAAATCACTGCAGATGGTGACTGCAGCCATGAAATTAAAGACGCTTACTCCTTGGAAAAAAAGTTATGACCAACCTATACAGCATATAAAAGCAGAGACATTACTTTGCCAACAAAGGTCCATCTAGTCAAAGCTATAGTTTTCCCAGTAGTCATGTGTGGATGTGAGAGTTGGACTATAAAGATAGCTGAGCACCAAAGAATTGATGCTTTTGAACTGTGGTGTTGGAGAAGACTCTTGAGAGTCCTTTGGACCACAAGGAGATCCAACCAGTCCATCCAAAAGATTTTCAGTCCATGAGATGGTGATGGACAGGGAGGCCCAGTGTGCTGCAGTCCATGGGGTCACAAAGAGTCAGACACAACTGAGCAACTGAACTGAACTGAGCCTTACCAACCTCCAGATTGTCCACACCGATCATACATTGTCCTGCTTAAAATCTGCCATGGGATTCTCAGTGCCTTTAAGATAAAATACAAACTTCTTAACTTGGCTTACATGGCCCCTCAATATATGACCCATGTCTATCTCAGCTGTTTCATCTACTGTATCTTCCCAGTGGATTAATTTGGAGAAGCAGATATTGCCCAATAACCCCCTAGACTCTTGTAAGTTAGATTTTCTTGCAGGTTCCAACAGTCTGTTTGCAACACATCCCTAATATAATACCCAGGCCTGGGAATTTGCTGTCTCAGTGATGGTGACAATGCTTGTAGTAATGATAGTACTGGAAATAGATTATACTTCCATTTAAATTAAAGAAATCAGGAGTCTGGGTAGAGAAGGAGAGGAAAGTAGGTAGGAGGTGGGTGGGAGTAAAAGAGGGATATCTAGGACATGTTTATGAGGTTGAGCACCTCAACTCAATGTCAAAGCACCTGCGGTGGAGGAGGTAAGTAGTAAAAAGTTCTGGTAAGTGTAAATCCCAAATCAATAGGAGTTTGAGTCTTTGTTCCTGCCTGGAGTTTTATTCTAACAGGCAATATAATAAAGGAGACAGCAGTGTGGAGAAGGCCTATGGGAACTGCGTTTAACCCCTACTCAGGTGTACCTGGATGCAGGCATAGAGCTAGAGAGAGCAACAGAAGTTTTCAGAAACTTTAATGAAGGATCCTGAAGTTACTTGAAAAATCACAAATCAGTATACCAAGCAAGAGGTCACTGCAGCATGGGGCAGTGATGGAAGCCCACAGCCAGTGGCCAAAGTGTAGACCGACTGAGTCTGGGAAGATCAGTAGGACCCCTGTGAGTAGGCGTGGGAGCTGGTCAGCAGGGGCTCCTGGCTGGGCTCTCCTGAAGCATCACCAAGAGAGACAATCCTCAAGATACAGGGGCCACAGGCAGCGAGGGGAAGGCTGATGACCAAACACCAAATGGAATGGCCTTCCAGCCGAGCCAGTGATGACCAAATGACACTTTGTTGGTTCAACTGGCCCCATACACTGAGAGCAAGGAAGAATTGAGGAAAGGGGCAGACCACTCCAGATTGGTGGGTGACAGTTTTAATAAACAAGAAAATTCGCATGCAAGACTTGTCTTGGGTGGCTGCTAGATGAGCTGATCTCTGCACTCACCCACCAGAACCTTAAAAGCTTATACAGAGGCTTTAATTAGATTCTGTCACCTTTTCAGTTCAGATGGTCTCATCAACATCTATTTTTTTAAGGCTATGTCTTTCAAAGAGCCTCTAGTTTGGGAACAATGGGCAGAGCATCATTCCAAGGACAGGGGCAGGGGTGAGGAGCATTAACTGTATTGGTCCGGTTCTCCATCCAATTGGTGGTCACATCCTTTCAATGAGTTCCTCCCATACCCTTCCCTCATCTCAGGACTCCATAGACGCTCCACAGGAACTTTTAATCACCCCCAGGGAAAACAGCAAAAATAAGTCGTGGATTCTGGGGCAAATTACCTGGACTTACTCAAGTCTATCACTAAGTAGCTATATCATCTTGCATGAGTCATTTGATCATTCTGTACCTTTATTTCCTCCTTGACAAAATGAAAATAATAATGGTGCCTGTCTCAGAGGTTATCCTTAGCACATAAAACAGTGCCTGGCACAAAGTGAGTGCTAAATTCGTTATTAATTACTATTAAGTTTGTTATTCAGTTTCAGTTCATGGTGTGTTTGTGTACAATCAGTATAATATAATCCATGTACTTTACCACTTACCAGCCATGCACAGTTTTATAAGGTCTTTAAGTCTTAGTTACTTTATCCGTAAAAGGCAGATAATAACGTGGGGTGCCCAACAGACAATGAAGAGTCAGAGAGGAGTAAAGCCTCCCATGACGATGATGACAACCAACACTTAGAGTAGGGCATTTAGTAAGCGCCAGGCACTGTGCTAAGCATACTACAGGCACTTAATCACTTAGTGCTCACACAACCCTATGAGCAGGTACTGTGATTTTCCCCATCTTACAGCTGAGAAGCAGGTTCAGAGAGATTAACGTGCCCAAAGTGATTCAGCTGGGGAGTGGCAAAGTTGGGACTCAAACCCATGCAGTCATGACATGCTCCTAAACACCTCACTCGGCACCCTCAGTCCCCTGCGTGTACGCTTAATATCAACACCCATGGATTCTTCTTCTTAAAAGAGATAGACTATCTGTTTCCCCCTGTTTCCTAGATAGACAAACACTGATTATACTAAAGAAAAATAAAAAAGAAAGCACCTCTTAATCTAAACTCTGTTGGATTACTCCTGCTGGAAACAGCAAATGCTCAAACCTTGATGTTTAAAAATAGCTGAAACACCCACTATGTCTAACATTTACCAAAGCTGTTTATCCCCACAGAAGATCTCCACTCATATAAGTAATTCACTCGAGCATGGAAACATAAGAGTCAGAGAATTTTTGACATTTTAGGATCTTCTACTAAATATAATTTTCTTACACAAATTCTCCTGGTTATGGTTATTGTGCTTTTGCTTAAAAAATGAACATCATGCTTAAAAATCTATATTTAGATGGTAACCAAATGAAACATGACTAAAATATTAAATATTCTGCGAGAAAGTACAGGTCAAAAACGTGGTCAATCTGGAGATTTTAGGGTTATGTGTGACCTTGGAATCCCCTCCCAGTCTCTCTTGTGCTACAGAGTCCACAATTGTTATTTTTTTTTTCTCACAATTGCTACTTTTAAAAAAATTGATTTACAGAAAATTTTTAATTTTATGTATTTGTAATTTTCTTCTGGGATCTCGGATTTTTTAAGTTTTCCATGCATGATGTGGACATTAACTCAGACTTTCCAATTCTGTACACTTTCAACAAACTATTTTTTTACTTTGGGGGTCCAATTATTTTAACAAGAGTAGGGATTAGCTGTCAAAAATCATACACTAAGGCATGGGCATTGGTATTTTTAAAATCACAGAAAATAACTAGAAATGTCCAGAATTTAAAGTGGAGAAATACAAAAAAAATGACTTGTTTCAGTTATGCAGTAACTGCTGCCCCCGTGTGGTGAAGAAGTGTTAGTGCCTTTAAGCTATTTTCACCTCCTGTTTGAAATTTCTTCAACATTTTCTAACATTTCTCTGAAATGCTTCCCTTGTTATTTTTATTATGTCATTATTTTCTTCCCTTAGTCATTTTGTCTTTTGTTTACTGAAGGTCTAATAGTATTAACGTAAAAAAACACAGTGAATTAAAATTTTCACACAATTCAAGAACTAGTTCAGCAATTCTACAAATAAATAGAAAGTGAAAATAATAGAGAAATGTAATGACACAGCCCTTAACAGAAAAAAAAAAGCACAGAATAATTTTTGTCTCTTGACAAATTTGTTTTTCAGTCCTTTTAAAATCTAATAGTAAAGAAGACATGGCAAGAAATATTTTAGTATTAATTTCATTTAAGTACAAAAGTCAGAAATAAAGGACAGATATTCTAATGTATGAATCATCTAACACATAGAAATTTTTCATTGATTATTTGAAATGAAATTATAATTTTCTTTACAGGAAGGATAAACGATAAAATACTTCATGTCTCCCTCCCTGCATATATCTGACTGGTAGGTTAGTTCTTTTCCTAACTTTCTAGAATCATCAGCAACTGATATTTTTAGCACAAGGCACTGCTCTATAAATAATTTTCATATCTAGTCTATCAGCACTTATGTAACCTACATAGTATTGCATATAAAGTGAGTGAATGATAGTACCTCCGAGATATTTTTTAGCAACAATTACCGAGAAACACTTACACGAAGTGTTAGACAAGGTGTCATAGACTTGCACAGAGGAGTGTCCAGTTTCAGCATGGACGCCCACCAGGGTGGGACTCTCGCCACTGAGTCACCCTTCCCATGGTCACAGCCCACAGAGAAGGCCCACCAGCAGAGCAGACCCAGTGGGCAGAGGAGAACATAACCACCGATGTTCTGCACAAAGCCACGCCTCAGATCACCACCTTCACTAACAGGAAAAACAGACAGATGGCCTTGTCTAGCATTTGAGAGGCAAATGTAGCCTTCCACTAGAATTCATTGATAAAGATTTGTCTCTTCGGGTTTACTCTGAGCTGTTTATAAGCAAATCCTGTGACTTGGAATAAAAGGTCCTAAATTGAGAATTGTGTATCACAGAGCAAATGTTGGGGAGGAAGAGGTGAACAGGTCGGACCCAGGAGGCAATCTCCAGGTCCTGGGGAAAGAGTATACAGAGAATAGAACTATTCCCAAGACAGGCTGATTAGGAAGCTTCACTGAGAGCAGAACCAGAGACTGACAATGGAATTCTCTGTGTATGTATAGTTTATACTCTTCTTGTGGATAAATATGAAACAAGTGACTTGGACTAAGATAACATAGATAGCAGAATACAACGTGAGCTGTAAGATAGACTGCATGCAGAACTGTGAATGAAATGATGAATGCTTTCCACCTAGCAAGAATCTGGCTATTGGTAAGTGGGACTATGTCTATGACTTAAGAGAGATCTATTAGGTAGAAGTCACGCCCAAATTATCAACCTGCTAGGGTCTTCCGCAAGTCGTTGATGAATGGAAATTACACACATTGAACAAGTTTAAAGGGACAGAGATAAAAATACAGTAGCTCTCAAAATTATGGTTCACGATCCCTGATCCCTGCTCATTCAATGCACTAATTATAAAGACGTGGAGTGAGTCATGTGTAATTCCCATTACTCACCGATATTAAGATTTTTTGTTGTCTTCAGAAAGCTATAAGCTAGGGATCCTCTTAGATAGTGTTAGAAAGACACCCAAACCAGGTGAACCTTATCTGTTCCAAGTGAGCAGATAAAGCATCTTCGGGGACTCCAATGTGCCACATACCTCACTGTCTGATTAGTGTTCTCAATGCTGAATCCCTTTTCCTTCCAACAGCCAGGTGAAAAGTTAGTATCATCATTGTCACTGTGACCATTGTTTCACCAACAAGTTTAACTCTTTTTCAATAGTGGGGATTTGATGTAAGGGCACATTTGCAACTGGTTCAAGAATCCGCCTGCAACGCAGGAGACAAGGGTTCAATTCCTGGGTTGGTAAGATCCCCTAGAGAAGGAAGAGACAACCCACTCCGGTATTCTTGCCTGGAGATCCCCATGGAGCCTGGCGTGCTACAGTCCACAGGGTTCCAAAGAGTTGGACACAACTGAGCAACTAAACAGCAACAACGACAATTTGGGAGTAAGGCTGAAAGGATTCCATAAAGAGCTACGCTTCAAGGCTCAAGGGCATCTCGGAACCCTCCCTCAGCCACGGCTCATGAACCTTCACCCTCTGGTTCTACAATCAATGTGCCTCTTCCACTCTTTGTTTCTTCTCTATCATTTTTCCTCTCATTACAGAAGAGCTGCTGCTCTCTGAGTTTTCCTATTCAAATTTTAGAAGAAAAGGAAGTATACATAGTCTAATTAATTGCCAGTATCCTTACTGGGATATCCTTACGCTTGCTCCTTGGAAGAAAAGCTATAACCAACCTAGACAGCATATTAGAAAGCAGAGACATTACTGTGTCAACAAAGGTCCATCTAGTCAAAGCAATGGTTTTTCCAGTAGTCATGTATGGATGTGAGAGTTGGACTATAAAGATAGCTGAGCTGCAAAGAATGCATGCTTTTAAACTGTGGGGTTGGAGAAGACTCTTGAGAGTCCCTTGGACATCAAGGAGATCCAACCAGTCCATCCTAAAGGAAATCAGTCCTGAATATTCATTGGAAGGACTGATGCTGAAGCTGAAACTCCAATACTTTGGCCACCTGATGCGAAGAACTGACTCATTGGAAAAGACCCTGATGCTGGGAAAGATCAAAGGCAGAAGAGGACGACAGAGGATGAAATGGTTGGATGGGAGAAGGGGATGAGAGAGGATGAAATGGTTGAATGGCACCATCAACTCGATGGGCATGAGTCTGAACAAGCTCCAGGAGTAGGTGATGGACAGGGAAGCCTGGCATGCTGCAGTCCATGGGGTCGCAAAGAGTTGGACACGACTGAGTGACTGAACTGAACTGATCTTTACTGGGAAAACTTTTTCATGCCAAATCACTTTATAGGTTAGCAGCCAGTCTGCAGATTAGAGATGACTTTAAATGATCCCACGCCTTTGTTTAAGGAAGAAACTGGAACTGACTGCTTATCTCGGCAGAGGGGCTGCAAGCAGAGGACTTGCTGAGTGTTATAGGCGTGCTGATTAATATGTCTAGAATACCATGTTAAGGATTTGGTTTTCTTACCCTGTAGTGGCAACCTTAGATTTTATTTATGAGTGGGTTTTATCTATGACGGGTGCAGAGCCATATATAACATGTAGCATGGCTACTTCATTATTAAACATTTTTTTATTATATTCTTAATAAATAAAAGTAAACTCTGGTCATGTTTAAACGTATCTCTTTTCAGCCATCACAGTTTCATGATCTATTTAATCATAAGAAATCCTTGCAGCGTTCCACATAACTATTGTTTTGTGGAAGGTCTTGCAGCAAGGTGGAGATTTGTTTGAATCCAGTTAATTTCCTTCATTAGACAGCTGGACAGCTAATGATATGGACATATGGACTTAAAACTTAAAGGTGCAGATGGAGAAGCAGATGTAGCTGTCTCCCATAGAGGCTGAGTAAGCACAATGGGCGCCGTGAATGTTCTTGCCAGAGAACCTGCAATAACAAAGCATGAGCTCCCTGAAACCATGCTGGACTTTAGACTCCAAATGGAAACTATTAGAGTCATTTACAACAAGCCACATCAAAAGCTGTATGATACTCAATAAGTGAACATAATTGAAAATACTACTGTAAATAAATATATGACAGAGTGGGAGGTGGGAGGGAGGTTTAAGAGGGAGAGGACATCAGTATACCTATGGCTGATTTGTGTTGATATATGGTAGAAACTAACACAATATTATAAAGCAGTTATCCTCTAGTTGAAAATAAATTTAAAGAAATAAAATTTTAAAAAAAGAGACAATGTAATATACACAGAACAGTAGTCTGTTGGTGTAAAGACTGTTCAGACTGTTGAATTTATTTTTCTAATTCCATGAATATCCACGTCTGTCTAACCCATAATGGTTGTCTAGTGTGTTAACTGCTCAGTCATGTCTGACTCTTTGTGACCCCATAGACTGTACCTGCCAGGTTGTCTGTCCATGGGATTTCCCAGGCAAGAATACTGGAGTGGGTTGCCATTCCCTTCTCCAGGGTATCTTCCTGACCCAGAAATTGAACCCAGGTCTCCCACATTGCAGGCATATTATTGTCTGAGCCACCGGATATCCATGTCTATCTAACCCATAATAATTGTCTAAGCAACTAATAAATATACCTAGTGAAGAACATTTCGTAACATGCCTTCGCTTTCACAGTCCTAAAAAATAGGATGCATCTTCCCTAAAATAATTAAAGCTATTCCAAAGTCTATTACTCAGAATCTTATTTTCTCAACACCTTTATCTAAATATAGAAGCTGATTCCAGGTATTACCAAAACCCAAGATTCAATGAACACATTCTCTTCAGGTACATGATACTGTACTCCCATTAATATTTCAGTAACTTAATAACTTTTTTAATAGAAATACTTGCTGAAATGGGATATTTGATAAATCAGTTGGCTTAATGTTCTCATTAAAAATAGAATTTTAGAATGATACATTTCAAGAGATCACATAGGATGGAATAACCTGGGCTCAGCAGAGGAGGACTGTGTCTGACTCTGTATTCCCCACCTACCTTGTTAGCACTTAGTCAAAATCTGCATTTTATCATCACCAGGTGATTCCTATGCCTGGTCAAGCTTGAGAAGCACTGTGCTATGATTCTCTCATCTCGGTTGAATTTTTCTTCCCAGATGTTTTCAAACAGGCAAAATACTTGACCTATCAACATCACAAGGATTTTATGAAGATTAATTTTCTGCAGATTAAGTTATTTTTAAATTGCCTTCACGACAGGAACTATCAGCCCTAAACCAGTACATCTAGTGAAATGTGATCCTCCCTCGTTGGAGGTTCTTCAATCAGAACGCTTATCACTTCAAGTGATGTCTTTACTGTAACTCCTAAGTAACCTACAGATTTGTTATCCTTAGAAAAATGTCTAACCCCTACAAAAATTGTTGATTTTATGGATTTCCCTGTTCTGCTAAAACAAACAGTGCAGTCCTCAGACAAGTTTAAATGTACACATAGGATCCTTCTGTGGCTGCTTCACCCTGTTAAGGCAGCTGAGCAAGATCTTGACAAAGATCAGAAAATAGAATTCTTTCCAGCAGCAGCTCAGGCCACATTTTCCCTAGGAAACAGATTCGCACCCCCCGGCTTTTCATGCCCTTGTCTCTACCTAGAAGTGTACTCTGGTTACTGCAGTTGGGAAACACACAGGGCTCTGCTGGGAAGTAGGTACATGATGTCCTGCTTGGAAAGCGTATTTCTAAACTAGCACAGACTTCCTGCGTTACGGGCTGCCCCGCTCTCATTTAAGGACAGTATCAGAGGGCCAGAAGGCTTTGTAGGTCAGTGGTTATGGTCCTCAGAATGTGTTGTGTAAAACATATTTAAATGTTCGCCATCAAATTCTGGTCAAGGCTTCTTTTTGGTATGTCACATATTAATCCTTCCCAGTTCACTATCTTTTCTTTAAAAGTGTAAGTCACTTGTAGGGGTCAGCAATTACAGCTCTCCTGTCTTAGCTGTCACTACAAGTGATCTAGAGAGGTCAATCAACCATCAGGGATATTGTGAGGGAATTCTTGAACTGGGTAAGGAAATAGGACTTAACGATCTCAGTGGACTCTTAACTGTAATTTCTCAACTTCATAAGTACTTCTATGTTCATAAGGAGTAAGTATATGATTTTAACATCAAGTTTCCCTGAAATTCATTAGAGAACTAATTTTAGATGACTTGGTAATTAAAAAACTAAACAATTATGCTTCTTAAATGGCCTGGACCAAAAAAATTTGAATAATTGTTCATTTAAGATTTCTATTAAAAAACTATTCAGAAGATGAGCTGATATTCAATTTCCTTCTTTGCTTTTGAAGTGCATTTAAGACTTTCAAAGCTTATTATCTTTTTGGTTTTATGAAGCATCTCCTCCATTTGTTTTCTATCTCATTAAAATTCTTATTTTATTTCCTTTCTCCTTCTTTCCTTAGATTTGTTGTTCATTTTTATTTTCTTGAGTTGAATACAAAGTTCATTTATTTTTCAATCTTTTTTCTCCAGTTGCCTTTAAAACAATATATCCCTCTAGTAATCTTTTTTTCCATACCACAAGTTTTGATAGAGTACTTTTATTGTTCAATTCTAAATATTTTATAATTTTCATTGAAATTTCTTATATAACTCATGAGAAAATAACCTTGTTTCCAAGACAGCAGTGTAACAAGGTCAAAGCACTTGGCTTGAGTTTTATTGCCATATCCCAGCAATTCCAAATAATATCAATGATAAAATACTCCAGCTTAAAACAATTTTTACTGGCCTACAATCTATACAATTGCTATGGCTATCCCTGAGTTATAATATGTGTGTAACTTTCTGATTATTACCTTGTTACTACCTATCCTTTCATAAACATTGTGTTTGTCCCATACTCAGAACTTAATTCAGAGAAATCCCATACAATCCAGTCCCAACATAAGGACACCCTTGCCTTTGGAAGGTTAAGTTAGTAACAGTTTTTGAATCATTTCATCTCCCTTGAAGAGATTTTTTTTTTTTGGTCTTCAATATCCATTGTTCAAAGTATCCTAGTGTTTAAACAGTAGATTCAATTAAACAGTGGTAATTAAAAGGTGAAGAAACAATTCACTCAGTCTTTATATGGCCACCCAGAGTTTTTGTTTGTGGTTAAATTTTAAAACAGTGAAACAGTGTGAACTTTGAAGTGTTATCTTTTTTGTAAGTGCGAATTTTAGTGTGCATATTGAAACCTTTACTGAGCTTTAGTATCTTTACAATTAAAACTTTCTTTTGAACTGTTTTAAAACTAAATGACTGACCAAGAAAATAAAACATTACATTAATGGCACAACTTAGAAATTTTCCTCGGTGCAAAATTTTCGATGAGGTTGATCGGAAATGAAAATAGTTGCAGTCTAAACAGAACTAAACAGTGTACAGTAAAACATTTTTTAAATTGCTCCTCCATTTTTAAATTGTGAAGAGCAGCACACAGCAGTTGTAGAGACTATCAGCTATGCAATGACAAAAAATGTAAGATATGCATTTACACTGAATAATCAAATTTGAAGAATGCCAGGAAAGCGACAGAAAGATGTTGGTCTTAAATGATCAGAAGAAATTAAAAGAGCAATGTTCAAATGCCTTGATCATTTTCACCATAAATGGACATTTGTTCTAAATCAATGGATCAAATAATGTCAATGTTCATCAGCATTGAGCTATTTGCTCTCAATTTTTGCAAAAGAAAAATTTTGGAGGATTTTTATCAGATTTAAAAGGAATTTATCTTGAATTCTCTGGTTTATATATATTAGTGGAATTTTTTAGTCCAAGAAGCGTTTTTGAAAGCCACTAGGAAAGATCCTGAAGAAAGTTTTAAGAATCCAGGAATTATGAAATGGAATATTTATGAATATCTATGAAACTTATCTTTATTTTCCTATTTGTGTTTCTGTTGCTTTAAATAATAAAGCAGTTATTCACTCAACTATGAATAAAGAATGACCAACCTGGCTATACTCTGTATGGTATATGAAAACACCAGTTTTTATAGTCCAAGACACGTTGGCAGAATGTTCAAAAACAGTACATGTGATGTTATTATTTATTATAGTGAAAGGCTAGTAGATATTTCTCCATTTTCATAAAATACACTAAAAAAGTATTAATCCATTATTTCGTCCTTTTTGTGTTCCTTTACCATGCTTTCCCATTTGCCCTGCTGCCTTCCTAATCTTTCTTGCTTTTTCTTGATCCATCAAATTACTTTTATTGCTTCTTTTCCTCCACTGGTTTGGAAATTAAATCTGGCTTAAAAAGTATGTATCCCGGTTTTATCTTTGTTACCTTTAACTTCTAAAAATACATAGCTAATGTCATGTTGATTTAACAAAGCCTAAAGTTAATATTTCTACCCATCTTCCAAACACTTCAGAAGTATTAATTACTATATATGTTTTTCTATGTTTACTTAGGGAAAAAAATCCTCAATTTCCCAAGTATCACATTCTCAACCCAAATAATTTGGCTTTATTTCAGTATCAGCCATAGATAGGGATGAGGGAGGAAAAAATGTGATTTACCAATGTAACTTCAGTATTGCTGCTGCTAAGTCACTTCAGTCGTGTCCGACTCTGTGCGACCCTATAAAGGCAGCCCACCAGGTTCCCCCATCCCTGGGATTCTCCAGGCAAGAACATTGGAGTAGGTTGCCATTTCCTTCTCCAATGCTTGAAACTGAAAGTGAAAGTGAAGTCGCTCAGCTGCGTCCGACTCTTAGCGACCCCATGGACTGCAGCCTACCAGGCTCCTTCGTCCATGGGATTTTCCAGGCAAGAGTACTGGAGTGGGTTGCCATTCCCTTCTCCAACTTCAGTATTACATACTGAATAGGCAAATTGCATGCCTATTATTATAGTCACCAGATAATATGTCAAACTTAGACAAGCTTTTGTTTTAATATGTTTAACAAAAAAGGGACAATGCACATAGGAAAGGAGAAGGTATAAATAGACTATTAAAAAGCAAACAAAAAATAGAAATATCTCTGAAATTACTTGATAAAATGCTCAAGATGAATACAAACCAAGTATATAAGAGTACAAGAAGTATGTATGCATGTACATCAGAAACAGGGAAAATAAGACATTAGAAAACAAATAATCTTAATTGGTCAGTATTGCTTGAAAAATAACAAAAAATATGTTCATTTTTTTAAAGCCCAGTGCAATAAGCCACAGCACTTAATCTGTAGCAGCCAGTAAAGAACACATCTGCTCCCATCATTGTACTGACCCCAAACACCACACCTAAGTCTAAAACTTAGGTAGAACTAGAGACCACCCTCCTGCCCTACCTTTTCAATTGCATCCTTTGTACTATTTCTAGGGAGAGCTATAGATTTGGTATATAGTACACAATGTTACCAGGTCAAAGTGCTTGGATTTTATTAGGAGGGCAGAGGGAGTGACATAATCATAACCCAGGTTTCAGTGAACTGAAGAGATGGAGAAAAAGAGACTGGGGAAAGCAGACTGGTTAGAAAACCATTTCACCAAACCAGGTGAGATATGACGAAGGTACAATAGCAGTAAAATGGAGAACAGTGAACAGTGGCTTCCCTGGTGGCTCAGAGGGTAAAGCGTCTGCCTGCAATGTGGGAGTCCCGGGTTCGATCCCTGGGTTGGGAAGATCCTCTGGAGAAGAAAATGGCAACCCACTACAGTACTCTTGCCTGGAAAATTCCATGGACGGAGGAGCCTGGTAGGCTACAGTCCATGGGGTTGCAAAGAGTTGGACATGACTGAGCGACTTCACTTAAACTTAAAAAAAAAAAAAAAAACAGATTAGGGAGATACTAAAGAGCTGGAATTGGTACAATCTGGTTACTAAAGATGTTGAGGAGACGAAGAGTTGAAAATAGTTCCTTGGTTTCTGGTCTGGTCTGGACAACAAGCACATTCCTCACATGCAGTCTGGGCTAGGAAATATGAGACGGAAGTTTATCAAGTGAAGAAGTGGATAGAGAAAATATCAGATCGCTTTTGCAATCAGCCAATAAAAGAATAAATTTATTCTGTTACAACAAACTATAACTGTGCATAGATGAGATCTAAATTCATTTTTAGAGATAAGGGCACCAAGGGTAAGTAGGTTCAAGAATGAATTCGCAAACAGTTCTGGACACACCAAAGCTTCTCAGTGCTGCTCATGATTTAGCAAATATTGACTACCCACTCTAAATTCACAGAAAGGGTTAACATTTCTTCCTTCAAGTCTATTTAAATAGCTAGCAATTCAGTAATAGCTAAAAAATAATCCAGGTGATTTCTTTCAAATGGTAAGTTAAAAGGATATGATGATATATTTGTTCATCCTTACCCCTTAAATACAGAGGTATTAACACTTTAGTTCTCTCAGCTGTAATGAGGACAGTTTAGGGGTAAGAACCAATTCATCACTCAAGAGAAGAAATAACAATACATTCTTGAAGGACCCAAGTTAAAGGGGCCAGACCAACCAAACATGTATCATCATCACAGGGACTCTTCTCAGGGCCTGACAGCAAAAACAAATAACTATTTGGGGGATGAAAATGCTCTAAAATTGATTATGGTTATAGCTACACAACTCCATGAATATTTAAAAACTAGTGAATTGTGTGAGGTGAATTAAAACTCAATAAAGCTGTTATTTTTTTTTAATAAGTGACTTTTTAATCCATCAATAGCAGGTTTTATAAATGCTCTAATTTTATACTAGGCTTTTCAGGCTTACTAGATTTCAAAATAAGCGGGAAAACAGAGAAAATGTGTTATTTTATTGGTATTTAGACCTATCACAGTTCAAATAAAATGGAACAGAGCAATTTATTTACTCTAATCAAATAAAACATATAAACAATTCATTTAAAGTATCTGTTTTACCATCAAATGATTGTGTTCATGCAAATACAATCACTGCACAGTCCTTCTAAGCCCATATAGTAGCACCACCTTTTATTGCAGTACTTGATGTAAATTTCATCGTCAAACATATCTGGCTTTAGCAATGTAAACATCTGCTACAAGTAAACTTTAAAAGGTAAAAGTGAATGATACTAATGAATAAATCAAGAGAGAACTGAGCATCATCACATGATAAAATTCAACAAAATATTAGATAATACTGTTTCAATAAGGACTACAACTTAATACAGTTCACAAAATGGAAGCAAAAACAGAAAGTAGTGTGTAAACTCCCAAGAGTTTAAAATACTGAAGGATATAATATAAAACTTACCTCAGAAAAACAAAAGCATGCAATGAATATTAAATTTGGTTTAGAAGTTACAATAGTCTTTTTACTGCAAAGCCTTTCTAAAACATACTGTGACGAAACTATTTCTTTTCTATTTCCCTTTATTAAAAAAAATATGTTTAATCACATAGTTGGGTCCTTTGTGGGAATTTCACATGTTATCAGTTATGGAATTGTCACCCAAAAAAACTTTCACCTCTAAACTATTTTTTTCAAATGACCAAAAACATTAAATTATCTTCATGAAAATTACCATATATAAAGTCAAATAATTCCTAAACAAGTCATCATAAAAATAAATCTGCCTTAACAGAGTAAGTACAGAAGTGTATACATAAGTGCTGAATATCATGGAAAAATATTCAATGAATAGGCAAAAATGTTCACATTTATCATTACTGTTGATGATTTTGTTTACTTTCTGGTTAAAATTAAGAAACAAGTTTTCAAAGAGTCAGGAACACTCAGTGCCACTTTGAATTTGTCTGCAAACATACAAATGAGTTATATCCCTGTAGTGCAAGGCAGACTATTTTTACTTTTTAACATAATTAAGTTATAAAGACCTCAAATTTCTAAAACCAGTTATAATACTGTGGCAAGGAAAACAAATTTGTTCGTATTGCTCTTATATTCTAGCTTAATCTACAAACATGAACATTTTTCCAAATGCTGTCTCAAACCATACTAATACAAAAAGAGTCTACAGAGATCTCTCTGTTGATTTCCACAGATTAACTGAAAAGAAGAGAAAAAAAGAAACAAATACTATTTCATCTTCTCAATCTTAATAAGTTCAGCACATCAAGCAGCACTCGACACAGCAAGTTTTTTCAAGTGATCCATAAACACTTGCAAACTAACATCATCTGTGAGAATCGGTGCTCCAGACTCCTAGAAGAAAAGGAAGATATTTTCTATAATTAAAAACACAGGATGATACCTTAAAATGTATAAGCAAATGTGTAAAAGAAAAAAATAGACAAGGAAATCATTTTAAGGAGAATAATGTCTATGTTCTTGTATAATAAAAAATCTGACCGGTCTTTGTCCCAGATTCCTGAGAGGGAGACTACATCCTTGGAATTACCTGACAGCAGCATCTGTTATTCATGAGCCCTTCAGATCACACTAGAGTTTATGCTGTGAGATGAGATGACTCAGGATAGGGACCAGTCACCAGAAAGATCAACCATGTAATTAGATGGCTGGGCTTTAAGATAGCCTGACCTCCAGGGAGGAAGGGATGGTGTGGGGGGGGTGCGGCTAGATTTTCAATCAATCATACAAAGGCAAAAGAAAAAAAAAAAAACCCACTGGATACCAAAGCCAAGTGGAGATTCCTATTTGAGGAATAAATACATTAATACATCAGCTGGGAGGGTGACAAACCCCAATTCCATGGGAAAAGGAATTATTATCAGTTTTATAATAAAACTGTCATCATAAATACAGTGCTTTTCTGAGCTCTGTGAGTTGTTCCAGGGAATTTCCAAACCTGATGGGGGTCGTGGGAACCCCTCATCCACCCCACCGACCCATCTCCCATCCGACCACTCTCCCTTTCTCACCACCCCTACACACAGATTTGAGCCAGCTGGTCGGAAATGTGGGTAACCTGGGATTCGACTTTTGGCTGGCATCTGAAGTAGGGTAGGTCTTGGGTGGACCATGTCCTTTAATTTTTGGGGTCTGCACTAACCCCAAGAGGTGAGAGTCAGATTTGTACTGCAATTCATCAGTTGGCATTAGAACAGCTCCATATCCAATTTAGTCTTTAAAGTAGTAACGTGTTAATTTGTCTTGAATGCATTGGTGCTTTTATCTCTACTAAGATGTTAACCCTCCCTCATTGCTGCCTGTTTACTAAAATAAAATTTCAATTACACATATTTTAGCAGAACTGCCAGCTGGAAGGAAGAGAATTTATATCATGTTTTAAATAAAACACACATATATTTTCATTCAAGTCATTTTCATTGATTCTTGTGGGTTCTATGTAACTAACAAGAGTTAGGGAAAATTCCTGACTTCTATTTTAATAAAAACTGTGTTGATGAAATGATCTTAGTAATCCAATCCACTAATAATGAAATTTTATTGTAGCAAGAAAGTTTCCCGGAGTATTTTATATCTGGATTTTTAAATTCTTCACCTGATATCCAATTTATTTATAGGTATATATAAAAGTCTAAAATAAGGAAATTAAGTAATTTTCAGAGGATATCAGCAAATTAGTGGCAAACATGAGATAAGAATTTACAGCTCTTGTGGTTCTTATCTGCTATAGCCACAGACATGCATGACCTCTCCTGAATAAAGGACAATCAATTTTATTATGTGTTTTCATATGTGAATTCATAAACTTGAAAAACTACATAATGAAGGGAGACAACAGCACTGGAATTAAGAGCTTAGAGACTGGAGCCAGACAGACTGAGCTCAAATCCTGGCTCCGCTGCTTACTGCCTGCATGACTTTGAAGAAGTGACTTAACCTCTCTGAGTCTTAGTTTCCTTGTTTGTAAAATACAGGTAAGAACAGAACCTACTGCACATGGTTGTTATATTGATTAAATGAGTTAAAGTGTATAAAGCAAACAGAACAATACCTGACACACGCAGCTGGCCTAAACATTATTATCTATTTTAGAAAATCTATTCTTTTATAGGCTGAAATACTTCTTACTCTACATTCCTAGTTAACACAGGAAGTAAGGTATCAAAAATGTGACTTAGACTAGTAATAAGCCAAGAGCTCCCTCTTCTTCTTCCTGTAATTAAACCTGATTTTTTTTCCACTTTACACATTTTCCACCTCAATTCACCCAATCCCAGATCTACTTCTCCTAGTAAAGACAAAATATACATGGGTTTCCTAATTTATATACTGTGACCTTATTTGAAATGATAAATACTAAATGCTCAACTCAATCTTATCAAAAATTTCCAGCTGACTGATCTCAATTTTTCAACTGGACCCTTTTTCTCTTTAACATACACCCAGGATCGGGCAGAAAGGGCCAAGTTTTCTATCATTTAGTACATGAAGCACTACAGCATCAGAGGCCTCCAGCACCACCATAGAAGCAGTGTCGCAGCGGTGCCCCCTTCAGGTCATCCATGGATAATCCTCACACTGGATTCTTGACTTCTGACAAAAAGAAGACTAAGGTATTAGATTTCATCATTTTTAGCAAAATGCTTGGCTATCATGTTAACTCCCTAAATTTCAACCATCAATTAAGCTTAATGGTTAAAAATTCATATTCTGGAGTTATAATGACCTAGGATCAAATCCAAACCCTTGTCACAGTTTATGTGATTTGGGGAAAGTTACTTAATCTACTTAAGTGTCAGTTTCCTCTTCTGAAAAATAAGATTAACAGTACTCACCTCACAAGAGTGTTTTCATAAATAAGAGTTTAAGAAAATCTTAGTATAATGACTAAAACAGTGTAGATTCAATTTATTATTATCTATAAAAAAATTAACATAATTTCTCTTATAAAAGTCATTGTCAAGAAAAACCTTAGGCTCTTGGTTTCTTTCTTACTTCTAATTATCACATTTATTTAATTTTGACATTTCAAACAGCATTACAAAAAAGGGATGCTTTCAAATTTAACAAAATATAAAGACTGAGAAACACTGATATAAATACATCAGACCAAAATTTCATTGTTTTTAGACACATGAACTAATTCAACACAGACTGAAAGATCTTTCAAATAGTTTGGAACCAACCTAAAAGGAGTTGTTTGTTTTGTTTTCATAAGAGTCTATTCATAAAAGATAGGATCAAATGCCAGCTTCCCCCAAAGGTGTAACTGTGACTAATTTCTAAATTTTCCTAAACCAGATGCATTTCTGGAAAAGATTATTATATTTTCTAAAATGTAATAATGAGAAGAAATCCAAACTGCTTTTAACTGCCTCTTTGAGGAAAAAACTTTATAAAATAACCTAAGGAGAGACAGACCTGATAACGTAATTAAAACCACCATATAGTGTAAGGATATAATTTAACCGAATGATTGCAAATATTTAAACAAGGTTTTATCAAATGAATAAAAAGAACTCGTTTAATAACAACTAAGCATATTTAAGTTTCTCCAAAGACGATGGCTTTCAAAATTGAATAGATGGATGGGTGGATGGATAAATGAATGAGTGAATAAGATAAGCAATTTGCATGTTTGTTCCTTGACCTGGGATTTCCTTCTCCATCATATTCACCCAATGAAATGATCTCCCTCCTTCAGGGTCTGGCTTAAAATGTTAGGGCTCTTATTTATGCCTCTAATGTTCCTATTTCCAGGCAGTAATAATTAAGTTTCAGTTTAATTATTATAGGTTATATTATTATAGGTTTTCTTTCCTATCTTAAATATCTTTAGAGAGAGACTGTTTTCTCCAGTGATAACAAGGAAAACTAATAACTAATATTTACTGAGTATTACTGGGCATATCAAGTATGTGTCATTAAACTCTATAGTAGATAAGGAAAAGAAGGCATAGGGAAGTTTAGTAACTTGCAGAATTTTCAGCTACCAGCCCAGAATGACACATGGATTGATGCCTTTCCACCTCAATTCACCCAGTCCCAGATCTATTTCTCCTAGACCAGACAAAATATATACGGGTTTTCTAATTTATATACTGTGATCTTATTTGAAATGATACATACTAATGCTCAACTCAATCTTATCAAAAATTTCCAGTTGATTGATCTCAATTTTTCGACTGTACCCTTTTTCTCTTTAAAAATACATCCATTCTAATGAGATGGATGAAACTGGAGCCCATTATACAGAGTGAAGTAAGCCAGAAAGATAAAGAACATTACAGCATACTAACACATATATATGGAATTTAGAAAGATGGTAACGACAACCCTATATGCAAAACAGAAAAAGAGACACAGAAGTACAGAACAGACTTTTGAACTCTGTGGGAGAAGGTGAGGGTGGGATGTTGCACAAGAACAGCATGTATATTATCTATGGTGAAACAGGTCACCAGCCCAGGTGGGATGCATGAGACAAGTGCTCGGGCCTGGTGCACTGGGAAGACCCAGAGGAATCGGGTGGAGAGGGAGGTGGGATGGGGGATCGGGATGGGGAGTACGTGTAAATCTATTGCTGATTCATGTCAATGTATGACAAAACCCGCTGGAAAAAAAAAAAAAATACATCCATGATGGTTTTCCACCTCAATTCGCCCATAGGTTATAATAATATAACCTATAGGTTATATATAATATAGGTTATATAATATAATATTATAGGTTATAATAATATAACCTATAATAATTAAACTGGAACTTAATTATTACTGCCTGGAAATAGGAACATTAGAGGCATAAACAAGAGCTCTAACATTTAAGCCAGCTCAACAGGTTCTTTATAAGTCTTCCATCTACATCTCCACGTTGTAATTTAAATCCCCCAAAACAAAGAACAAGTCATTATTTCCAAGAACTAAATCATGCTTTCTTAATGCAGAAATTCAGCCACAAGAGATATGTTTTATTTGGACTTCATAACGTGAGCTCACAACACTTTGTTAATTGAGTTACATGAACACCAACAGTCATCTGGAGGGGAGGAACAACCACTCCCTTTAGAAAAAGATCTGTGGACCCTCCCCATAAACCCTAGTCTGCCATGGCCCCCTGCCCTCAGATATTGCTTTCTGACACTGAGACTGACAGGGTCTCTTATATGCAGCCAGTTTCACTCACCTGTTCACCTAGTCCCTACGGGCAATTGATAAATGACCCCTGAAGAATACTAAAGTATCCTTTAATTTCCCCTTCATACTGATTATTTACTATTTTCATTAACTCTCTTTATTGGTGCTATATTTTCTATATTCTTGTGATTTTCTTTTCTCGTGAAGTTCCTCTTAACTTGTGGGATCCAGAACCAAAGCCAATACTCAACTGACTAAAGTATAAAAGAAAGGCTAACTCATGGACAGTCTGTAGTCCAAAGTTCCACCTCACAGTATTATACTTGGCTTTTTGTTCCCTCCCGCCAAGTGGAAGACGGTGAGGGATGATACTGAAAATCTATACGTACATGTATTAGGTGGAGACAAATTTTTCTCACATGTGCTATGTACCCTTTGGACAATTTCCAGGAGTAAGTTCCTTTCCTTGCTATAAAAAAAACCTCCTCACTTTTCAGGACTTTTAGACCATGGACTCAATTTACCTACCTATATCACAAAAGCTTCTTAACTCCTAAAGCATCTCCACAGACTTCCTTACTCTAATCTCTATTCTCCTGTCCAGATGTATTATAGTCAATATGTGCTAATGTTTAAGGTACTGTGGAAAGTCAAAAATGAAAGTGACACAGTTATTACCCTCAAGTAATTTATATTCTAACAGGAAAAATAAGTGGCATCATAAATGGATGGGGAAAGAGAAGGGGAATGAAGAGTCAGGGATATTCCACAATATCCAGTCATACAATCACAGAAAAAGTTTCATGGAGCTAGTAAACTTTTAAAACTGAGCCTTGAGGGATGGCTACGATGTGTGACAAGCAGTGACAGGGGCGAGTTACATGCTCAGTATACTCAGAGTACAGTAAGAAGACTAGTTTGATTAAAAAGACTACATAGTAGCTAAAAGTGGGCAAAGTTGAAACACACCACAAAGGACCCTCAATAGCAATGCAGAGTTTTCAGTAACTCAACAGGGGGTTATTAAAGACTTCCAGACAGTGCTTTGACGTAGAACCGTTTTAGGGAGACCACTCTGACCAGTGCCAAGATGGGAGGAAACGGCTGAAGCGGTGCCAGCAGGTAATTCCAACAGTATGTGGACAGTACTGGGCCTGTCCACAGTATGTGGACAGTAACAAGGGCCTGACCTTGATTAGCGACAGGGAAAGGAGGGAATGGCCAGGGAAAATAAGTCAATAATTAGGGGCAGATGGGAGAAAATGTACATAACTAAAGTTCCAAGCCCTGGCAATTGAGAGAACGGTGTGCTCCTCTGTAAAAAACCTGCAAGTCAGTAAGTGCAAGATGGTAGGCAAGATGGTATGCAAGAGCTCAACTTGGGGCATGCTGCGTATGAAATGTCTACAGGAAGCTTCAATGCTCCACACCTGGCGGTCGTAGATACTCCAGTCTGGAGGTCACTGCGAAGCCAAAGCAAAGATGGAGACTTACAAGTTAGACTCAAATGAAAGCTGAAGCCACAGGAATGGGTGCAATCACCCAGAGAAAATTCTCTAAAATGTAGAGAATTCAAGGCAAACTTTTGAGGCATCTCTATATTCAAAGGGCTCTCCTCATAGCTCAGTTGGTAAAAAATCCGCCAGCAATGCGGAAGACCTGGCTTTGATCCCTGAGTTGGGAAGATCCCCTGGAGAAGGGAAAGGCTACCCACTCCAGTATTCTGGCCTGGAGAATTCCATGGACTGTATAGTCCATGAGGTCACAAAGAGTCGGACACGACTGAGCGACTTTCACTCACTCACTCGATCACTCGATTCAAAAAAAAGGGCCTGAATTCCAATTATTGCTTTATTTCTCTTCTACCCAGGCTGGGCCCCATAGTCAGTTGTTTAACAATGCTCTCAAACATTCTACTCTCTTTGCTATGTCCATCTTTCTTACCTCTAGTCCTAAATTAGCCCCAGCTCTTTCATCTTTGATGCAATGCCTAACTACACAGCTTGGCTAAGGAACATTATGGAATCATGCTCAAGAAATTGTTAGTAAACAAAATGGACCCTCATCACTGCTGTAAGTCTTTTATTCATCCTCTATTGTTTTCTTATATTCCTTACAGCTGTTTTTAACCTGTTCTGTTATCTAGTCCTTAAACCCAGCATTTCTCACTCCAGCAAATAATTACTGAAAAGAAACAGGCTTCTCCAATGAGTTTTTCTCTGCACCTCAAAATCTTCCTGTCTTCACCCCTTTTCTCACTCTTTGCTTTTCCAGAAAGAAATGTCCTGCCTCCATACCAGTGCTTAAACTCCACATAATGTGATCACACTGTCTCCTTCTGAGGATCTTAAACATCCATACACCATTCTTCTGTGTCTCCCAGACATTAGCTCCTTACACTTAGTCTACAAATAAGTTTTGTGCCCTTACTCTAATAACAATCATCCTTCTACTATTTATTCAGGCTAAATTTGCAAAAGAATCATTTATACTTAATGACCTCCATTTCTTCACCACTCACTAATTCCTTAACAATCTATCCTCTACACAATGACTACATTAAAACTGCTTAGCAAGGGCACAAGTAACCGCCTAGTCCTCAAATCAAGTACCTGCAGCATCTCAGGGTTTGTCACTCCCTTCTTCTTCCTTCTATAAAGTTCTCCCTCACCACTTAAGACATGGCATTCCTCCCATTTTCCTTCCACTTCTCTGATTACATATAAAATACTCCTACCACCTGTACTTCCTCAAGGTTCTGTCTCATCCTGCCTTTGCCTCTGTAGTCTCTCCTAGGACAACCATCCACTGTGATGGCTTTAAGTACCACTTGTCTAATTTTTGCCCTGACCACCAAACCCAAATTTTCAACAGCTTACTCATTTGGGCATCTAGATGGTATCTCAAACTCAAGGTCTAAAACGTTTTCTTTTCACTCTCATTCTTTTTTTTTTTTTTTTTTTTTTTAAATTTTTTTATTAGTTGGAGGCTAATTACTTCACAACATTTCAGTGGGTTTTGTCATACATTGATATGAATCAGCCATAGATTTACACTTATTCCCCATCCCGATCCCCCCTCCCACCTCCCTCTTCACCCGACTCCTCTGGGTCTTCCCAGTGCACCAGGCCCGAGCACTTGTCTCATGCATCCCACCTGGGCTGGTGATCTGTTTCACCATAGATAGTATACATGCTGTTCTTTTGAAACATCCCACCCTCACATTCTCCCACAGAGTTCAAAAGTCTGTTCTGTATTTCTGTGTCTCTTTTTCTGTTTTGCATATAGGGTTATCATTACCATCTTTCTAAATTCCATATATATGTGTTAGTATGCTGTAATGTTCTTTATCTTTCTGGCTTACTTCACTCTGTATAATGGGCTCCAGTTTCATCCATCTCATTAGGACTGATTCAAATGAATTCTTTTTGACAGCTGAGTAATATTCCATGGTGTATATGTACCACAGCTTCCTTATCCATTCATCTGCTGATGGGCATCTAGGTTGCTTCCATGTCCTGGCTATTATAAACAGTGCTGCAATGAACATTGGGGTGCACGTGTCTCTTTCAGATCTGGTTTCCTCAGTGTGTATGCCCAGAAGTGGGATTGCTGGGTCATATGGCAGTTCTATTTCCAGTTTTTTAAGGAATCTCCACACTGTTTTCCATAGTGGCTGTACTAGTTTGCATTCCCACCAACAGTGTAAGAGGGTTCCCTTTTCTCCACACCCTCTCCAGCATTTATTGCTTGTAGTCTTTTGGATAGCAGCCATCCTGACTGGCGTGTAATGGTACCTCATTGTGGTTTTGATTTGCATTTCTCTAATAATGATTCACTCTCATTCTTACTGGCACATGCTCTCCTCAGTTACCCAGGCTCAAAACTCCTTATTACCTTGTTCTCCCTCAACTACTTTTCAAAAATTTCAAACCTTAGGGAAAAAGTACAATGAATACCAACATAGTGCTAAACTTAAAATCAATGATGAACATTTTGCCACATTTTATGTTTGTATCTATTATTCCTTTTCTTTTTCTTCTTGTTGAATCATTTTTGCAAGTTGAAGACATCACAACATTTTATCCCTGAACCTTTAGGATATATCTCCCAAGATCAAGGACAATCACCCATATAACCACAACACCATTATTACTCTTAAGAAATTTATTACTATACTAGTAATATATCTGTATATATACTAGTAATATTACTATTACTAGTAATATTGTATATACTAGTATGTATATATTGTATATACTAGTAATATTACTATATATTGTATACTATATATATATAGTATATACTATAGTATATACAATACTATATATTGTATATACTAGTATGTATATATTATATATACTAGTAATATTACTATTACTAGTAATATACTAGTAATATATGTCAGACTGTATCTGACATACAGTCTATATATTTCACAAATCATCCCAATTATGTTCTTTATAAGCTGTTTGCTCTAATCCAGAATCCAATCAGAATTCAGATTTTGCATACAGCTCTCTGGCCCCGGAGTAAGTTTTACTTTCCTGCAACTGCTGATCAAATCTCACTGAGTCTCCTCTCGAAATATAACTCAAATCTATTCCTTTTCACCATCTCATCTTCTTTCTCTCTCACTTGGATTACTTCAGCAGAAACAGTTCCAACTTACAGACTGCTTCCAATTAATCTTAAGATTCAACTATATTATCCGAGAGTCAAAACTGGCCCTCTGGCCAAAAACCTTCAATGACATTCCATAACTCAGCAAATACAAACTCAGCTCCTCAGTCCTCAGCCTGGTATTCAAGAGCCTCCATAACTGACTGCACAGCTACATTTCCAGTTTATTGTTCTACTATTCATCCTGACAGATACTCTTTATCTTAGTCCACACTGTCGCCTACCTAGAATTCCATTCCTCACACAATTTCTACTTATTGTAATAATAAGCACTCTAAAGGAAATATCTCTTTTTCTGCCATCATGTGACCCTTTCCCCTCCTTCTCCTCTATCCCCCCGTAACACTTTAAATTTTCCTAAAAGCACACAACTCAATCTGCCTTGTATTTTTAACGACTTAGGTATGTGTTTTATTTCTAATACTAGACTACAAGCTCTTCAAAGGCAGGGATGACAGCTGGGATCCTGAAGAAACCAATATAGAGTCCTGCAGATTGGACACTTGATAAGTGGTGATAATAGTGTATCAAGAGGTAGAATCTCTACCAAATTAAAATATATTAATAATGATGTCCAGGCCTCCAGCCTCTCTTGTTCAACCACAATCCCTGATCACTCCGAGCATACTGTGGCCTTTTGTGGTTCACAGCCTAGGATTAAGTCTGAATCATCACCTTCTAGTTCATTTATTATACACTTTATTGTTTTTTGTCTCAAGGGAAACATGTTAAGCTTGAAATATGAAAGGGTTCTATATATTTGATACAATCACTTTTGTATTTTCTGTGGTGCCACCAAATGCTAATTCTATTTTCACCTTTTTTTTTTTAATTACTTTTCCAACAGAAACCATTGCCAAAAGCAAAGGCAAAAAATGTAGCTTTCACTAAAGTAACGAACTATAAAAAACACAAAGAAATAATTTCTACGACCTGCTATTTACACTTACCTGTCCCCAGGCATACATATTATTATGAGTCTGTGAGGGGTTAACTTTTGAAAGCAGGAAACGAGCCTTAAAAGCAAAGAAGAAATAATATTATCCATCAAATATAAGATTTGGTCAATATAGGCTAAACAAATACATTATGCCATATAAAATCAATTCTATGTAATATATTTTCATAAAATTAATTTTATTAAAATGAAACTTTAAAAAATGAGATAAATCTTGAAATATGTAGGCCACTATATGTTACAAATAAGTGTAACCTCTCCAAATCACACATACATAATAACATTTACAGTAACAAACACAAATTGGAGAATTCAAAACTCAGCATATAAAGAGTATATGTGCAACAATTATGACAAAGTTAGTGTGACATTTGCCAAACACCTGGTCTGAAACATCAACAAAGGTGCAAAGTCTCCAAAGGTTCAAAGTCTCTACATGTTCTTTCACTTTAAACAATGACTCTCAAACTTTTTCAAACTGTAGGCTATTCCATGAGAGCACTTGCCCAACACTTTGCCCATCTACGCACTATGCCTTATCATCATGAAATAATAACTAAAATTAAAAAGGAATATAGCACTACATGTGGTGAGACATCAATGAGAGAACAATTCATAAATTATTTCACATTAAAAGAACAAGACAGTCCTATCATTTGAAACTTAGTACCACACAAAATCTTTTTCTACTTCTAAAGAACACCTGGATTCAAATCCCAATTCCTCCATTTATAGTTTTCCTTGGGCACAAGTAACCTAAGTCTCAGTTTTATTATCTGTAAAATGGAAACAATAATAGGACTGCTAGAGAATCAAATGAGAGAAGTTATGTAAAGTTTTATCAGCTTTGCAAATTCTCAAGAGGGTATAGTAGCTTCTATTATAAATATAGTAAAACCCTAATAATAATTGCTATCATTTCTGAATAATAGTTACTGATATCTACTACCTACTTTGTAATACTGTGCTAGGCACTAGGGATACGTCAATAAACAAAGCAAGGTCTGTACTTTCTAGGAACAAGTGAAAAAACTTACAATAACCTATAATTAATTTATATACCTCTAATAAGAATTAAAAGGAGGCAGTAAAAGTGACTCAAGAGTTGGGCTTTCCTAGTGGCTCAATGGTAAAGAATCTACCTGCCAGTGCAGGAGACACAGGTTCAATCCCCAGTCTGGGGAGATCCCACAAGCCACGGAGCAACTAAGCCTGTGTGCTACAACTATGGAGCCTGTGCTCTAAGACCTGGGAGCTACAGCTACTAAACCCATGTGCCCCAACCACTACAGCCTGCACACCCTAGAGCCCACGCTCCACAACAAGAGAAGCCCCCCAATGAGAAGCCTGTGCACCAGAACAACAGAGCAGTACCTGCTCACGACAGCTAGAGAAAAGCCTGTGTGGCAACAAAGACCCAGTGTGGCCAAAAATAATAAATAAAAAAAATTTTTTTTAAAAACAGAAAAAAAAAAATGAGTGTGTGGTATGGGGTCCTAATTGAGTCTTCTGTAAGGCCAAAAAGGGCTATATGAATATGTACCTTATTTAACCCTCATAACTCTAAAAATTACACACCTTTTTATAATGCCATAATGCTTTCCTATTACATGGCATTTTCTAGAAAAGTGAAATGATAGAATGAGGAAAACAAAAATTATGTTACCACAAACTTCATATTCATAGACTTTGTCAGTAAACAAAGTGGTCTGAGAAAAGTACACTAAATCACTTCCTAAGTTGTTCGTATCTACTTGCTCAACTAAAGCTGGCATATCACCAAAACACCACCCTGGCTCTTTATTAGAGCTGAGCTGGAGGAAGAAGACGGGAGAAACCACCCCCTGTAGTCAGCTTAGTCAATGATCTTACTGCTCTGCTCTCAAAACTAAGGCAAGAAGAAAGCATACCTTCCTCTGGAAACCATCTGCCCATCTTTTTCCTTTTCATTTGCCTGGTGAAGCAGTCTATTCAAACTAACGTCAGAAGGCAAATAGGAACAACTCATTGCAAAATCAGCAACACACATGCAAACAAATGAAGAGTATACCTGACTGCCCCCATGTTCAGTGTCAATGTATCTCGGCATTGGAAACCTGGAGTGAAGGATTTCCTGGGCATCATCCACTGGGGCTTGCAGAAGGTGGCGGAAATTTTCATATTCTGGCATGTCCTGGTATCCTGACTTGCGCCACTGAGCTATGGTCTAATTTTAAAACGATTAAAGGAATTATTACTTTTTTCTTGCCTAACCAAAATTTTTTTTTCAAATGAAACAATCATCAGAAAGTAAGAAAATCATAGAATATTGTCCCATTTATTTTTAAGTTACAATACTAATTTCAGTATTCTTGAGTAAACAGATGCAAAATTAGGATATTTCTTCTTTAAAAGTAAAAAGAAATAATAATGAAGAAAAATTTTAAAACACTACATTTGTCATATTAAAGTTAGCTAAAAGGTATCGCTGGGCTTCCCAGGTGGCTCAGTGGTAAAGAATCCACAAATCAATGGAGGAGACAAGGGTTCAGTCCCTGGGTCGGGAAGATCCCATGAAGAAGGAAACAGCAACTCACTCTAGAATTGCTGCCTGGAGAATTCCAAGGACAGAGGAGCCTGGTGGGCTGTAGGCCATGGGGTCGCAAAGAGTCGGACATGACTAAGTGACTGAACAACAACAAAAAGGTATCTACCTAAGCTTATGATAAGTACAGGGGATTTCTGGTAGAGAAGATTTCCTAGAGACTTCAAAATTAATTACCTCTTATTATGAATCTTCACCAACAGAGTTACATTCTCACAAGATACATAAAAGGAAAAACTTTAATAATAATAGCAATAATATTATAAAGATAATATACCTATAAAAGAGCATCTGAATCAATATTTTTAAGGCAAAAATAATGATCTTATTAATCAACTTTTATTAAGGTAAATGACTCCAAAACACCATTTAATTAAATCATCCAAAGATTTAACCTGGCTTGATTTCTAAGTTACTTGAATCAATCAGTGCATATCTTTATATCTCTATATTTAACAGAGGAACAGTTAATTGAATTTCTGATTTCTCATTTATGCATGTTAATGAGCTATTTGAAGAAATAAAACTACCGAAAGACAAAAGAAATAATCAAAAACCTAGCTCTGTCACAGAGCTAGTATCAGAGGCATTATTTTTAAAAGTTAAATAGCTCTAGTAACTGGTATCAATTAAAAATAATCATCTATAGGTCTTTAAAAGTCCCACATATTTAAAGTGATATTTTGAATAAGATCTTCCCTGAGTGCATGCGTGCCTAGTCACTTCAGCGGCATCTGACTCTTAGCAACCTTATGGACTGCAGACCGCCAGGCTCCTCTGTCCATGGGATTCTCCAGGCAAGAATACTGGAGTGGGTTGCTTTGCCTTCCTCCAGGGCATCTTCCTAACTCTGGGATCAAACCCCGGGTTATGTCTCTTATGTCTCCTGCACTGGCAGGTGGGTTCTTGACCACTACTGACCTGGGAAGCCCCTTCCGTATTACAGTGCGAATCTAAAATCATTTACAGTTATAACACTGGAAAAATATATCTGCACAAGTTACCTGAATACTAGACTATAAGCTTGAGTATAAGTTTATGAAAAAGAAGATCTGTATCTCTCAAAGCACCTAGATTTCAGTGCTTTCTTACACAGAGGAAGCACTTAAATACTGCCTGAATGAATAAATACAGGAATGAATAGAGTTATGCTAAATAACCTAGATTAAACTCAATTGCTACTCAAATAGTAGGCTGTTTTCAATCATTTACCAATCCAATTAAGTTATAAATTTTAATTACCTTGTGCTTTAAATGAATCTTTAAGATCAACTGAAATATTTCTTTTTACTTTAAATACTTCATGTGGAATATTTGGGGGGTGGGGAGGGAGTCTGTGTCGGGTTTTAGGTGCACCATGCAGGCTCTAGCTCCCTGACCAGGGAGAAAACCTAGGCCCCCTGCATTGGGAGCACGGAGTCTTAACCACTGGACTACCAGGGAAGTCCCAGAACACTATTTATTTTATTTTATTTTTTTGTTTGTTTGTTTTCCCAGAACACTTTTTAAATGGTCACATGAAATAAGAAAAAGGAAAGCCCACCTACTGACTCTTCCCTTCTCAGTGTCTTCAGGTAAAACCCAACTTTCACAGCTATGCTTTGTATAAAATTCATTTCTCCAATTATGTGCAAAGAAAATAACCACAGACAGGTCAACTGCAAATTAAGTCTAAAAATTCACAAAAGGAAGAATCACATTTTACACGTAACTTAATAAAAATGGAAATAAAGTTTACCATAGAGACACTAGTCATATAGTAAAGGGAGGGAAGCTTCTAGCAATACGAATTAAAAGACTTTACTGAAACTATGCGCACAGCTTTAAACACAAGGGAATCTTACCTCACCATGATAAATCAAAATCTGGAAAAACGTATCCATGAGGAGAATACGATCTGCAAGAATGCTGCTGCTATCAAGAAGAACCGGCTGATGTGAGGATAATAATGAAAGAGGAAGAAGGAAAAATTAATTACTTAAAAATAAAAATTTATCTTTTGAGGATCTTTTAAATTTTTAAAATGCATTATCTTACTACTTAAAACCTCTTGCTATTATGAATTCTTAAAGGATGTTTCAATTTAATTTTCTGAGAAATCACTAAACTGAAATAACAATTGAAACTAGAGTCTAGCCATAGGAAATCAGAGATGACTCCTAAGTCTGATGGTGTGCGGCACCACTGAGTGAGAGGGGAAAGGCTTGGGACAGAGAAAATTTGGAGATGGAAACACAGTTCTGAATATGAAATAGAAGGAAACAGCCTGAACTGACATAAACTGGGGTATCACATGCATGAAGATGGCAATTAGAGCTATGTGATTAGACTGCACCGCTTCAAGGGAATCTAGAGAAGCCAGAGGTTGAGCCCGGAGCACACCAACATTTAGAGTTCAGAAAGCGAGAAGCCAGCAGGGGGAGTCTGAGAAGGAACAGGCAATGAGGAGGAGGAAAACCAGTAGGTGCTGTAGGCGTTGGAGAAGCCTAGAGCAAAAGATTTTCAAGCAGAGTCCTCACTGGGTAAACGCTGTTGTGAGTTCCAGCAAGATGAGGGCTTGGTGGCCTTGATAAGAATTGTTTCAGAATAATCTCAGGGACAAGAGTCTGACTAATCTAGGTTGAGAAGAGAATGTAACGTGGGAACATATATACAACAAATAACTCTCTGCGTTTAGCTGTGACTGGGGCCAGAGCAATGAGGCAGCAATTAGAGACAAAGCGAAGTCCAGGGGCTTTTGTTTAACAGGAGTGACACTAAGGTTTCTATGTTAATGAGAATGATCATGATGAGAGATAAGACAAGGCAGAAGAGAAAGGATAAATTCAAATGCAAAGCCTTAAGAAATGAATGGGATTCACGGTTTAAATGGAGAGTTTGAAATCTGACAGGAGCAGGCAGTGGGATTCCATTTTTCTTCTAAACACTTTTTGACATTTTCCAGATGTTGACAATTTACATATATTACTAAGACAGTATGGTACTGGCACAAAGACAGAAATATAGATCAATGGAACAGAATTGAAAGCCCAGAGATAAATCCACGAACCTATGGACACCTTATCTTTGACAAAGGAGGCAAGGATATACAATGGAAAAAAGACAACCTCTTTAACAAGTGGTGCTGGGAAAACTGGTCAACCACTTGTAAAAGAATGAAACTAGAACACTTTCTAACACCATACACAAAAATAAACTCAAAATGGATTAAAGATCTAAATGTTAAGACCAGAAACTATAAAACTCCTAGAAGAGAACATAGGCAAAACACTCTCCGACATAAATCACAGCAGGATCCTCTATGACCCACCTCCCAGAATATTGGAAATAAAAGCAAAAATAAACAAATGGGACCTAATGAAACTTAAAAGCTTTTGCACAACAAAGGAAACCATAAGCAAGGTGAAAAGACAGCCCTCAGAACGGGAGAAAATAATAGCAAACGAAGCAACAGACAAAGGATTAATCTCAAAAATATACAAGCAACTCCTGCAGCTCAATTCCAGAAAAATAAATGACCCAATCAAAAAATGGGCCAAAGAACTAAACAGACATTTCTCCAAAGAAGACATACAGATGGCTAACAAACACATGAAAAGATGCTCAACATCACTCATTATCAGAGAAATGCAAATCAAAACCACAATGAGGTACCATTACACGCCAGTCAGGATGGCTGCTATCCAAAAGTCTACAAGCAATAAATGCTGGAGAGGGTGTGGAGAAGAGGGAACCCTCTTACACTGTTGGTGGGAATGCAAACTAGTACAGCTGCTATGGAGAACAGTGTGGAGATTCCTTAAAAAACTGGAAATAGAACTGCCATATGACCCAGCAATCCCACTTCTGGGCGTACACACTGAGGAAACCAGATCTGAAAGAGACACGTGCACCCCAATGTTCATCGCAGCACTGTTTATAATAGCCAGGACATGGAAGCAACCTAGATGCCCATCAGCAGACGAATGGATAAGGAAGCTATGGTACATATACACAATGGAATATTACTCAGCCATTAAAAACAATTCATTTGAATCAGTTCTAAGGAGATGGATGAAACTGGAGCCCATTATACAGAGTGAAGTAAGCCAGAAAGATAAAGACCAGTACAGTATACTAACGCATATATATGGAATTTAAAAAGATGGTAACGATAACCCAATATGCAAAACAGAAAAAGAGACACAGATGTACAGAACAGACTTTGGGACTCTGGGAGAAGGTGAGGGTGGGATATTCTGAGAGAACAGCATTGAAACAAGTATACTAGCAAAGGTGAAACAGACCACCAGCCCAGGTTGGATGCAAGAGACAAGTGCTCAGGGCTGGTGCACTTGGAAGACCCAGAAGGATGGGATGGGGAGGGAGGCGGCAGGGGGGATTGGGATGGGGAACACATGTAAATCCATGGCTGATTCATGTCAGTGTATGGCAAAAACCACTACAATATTGTAAAGTAATTAGCCTCCAACTAATAAAAATAAATGAAAAAAAATAATTTAAAAAAAAAAGATATTTCTAAAACTTACTTTCCTCATTCAAACAACTGTGAGACCAATTATATAGCTAGACCAATTAAAAATGTATTTTCTAGAAATGTAAAAACTATGACAAATTACTTTAAAAAATAGCAACAAAATATAACTTTTTAACCATCATTTTTTTACAAAAGTGAATAAAGGCAGCATTAGAGATCATTAATCAATAGATATTATATTCTCTTTATACTGACCCTTCCTAAAGTTATTATTTTCAAATATAGTCATTATATACTTTTAAGTGAACAAATTGTTTTAATCATGAAACAGAAAAACTATCTATTTGAAAATAGGTTAAAATAATTGGGACAGTTTGCTAAAAAGGCAAAATGGATAGCTTTATCATTTTTCTGAGTATATATCTTTATAATCAACTGTATCTTATGTTCCAAAAGAATATAGGATAATGGGACTGTATTAAACAAGAGGCTTTGTTTAGACAGAATGCCCTAATTGTCAGACAGTAAACTCTGGAATACAGCTTATAGAACCAACATCACCTGCAGACACTGGTAAAGACATAAGACTAGTCATGAGCCCTGTAGGATTTTTATCAACCAAATGACTAGACAAAATGATCTTTTAAAAAGTCTGTTAAAAAATTTTTTAAATAAATAAAAAGTCTCTTATAGCTGTTTATTTTTTAATAATTTCCTAATATAGCCTAGCATTTTATCTAGCATAAACACTCATAAATATTAAGAGTATATATGAATAAGAAGATATTCATGCTTGAATTAAATTCTCACATTTAATAACTATATTTCAAGAAAGACCTAGTTGTTTTACTTTAATAGCACACAGCACAGTAACAAAACCAATTTCTTTTTCTACCCCCTTACCTCTGGTGGTCCACTAAAAGAATAAGCATATAGAATAGGCTGAATCATGATGAGAGACTGGGTCAAGTCTTGACGCATAAAGTGGTGACGATAATATGAACTCTCATCAGGACTATTGTTAAAAACTTGCAAGAAAGGAGATCTTCTTAAATGAAACATAAACTACAAGATAAAACACGCAAGATAGCTTTTACTGATTTTAATACAGCAACAGAAGTTTATTACTATGAACATATTTGATTACAACCATTAATACAAAAAAACAACTTACAATAAGAACATTCTAAATTGTATTTCTCAGAATTTTACCCATGATATTTATCAGTTACTTAAAAATGCAACTCAACAACAACTAAAAAGTAAAAGAGATGACTCAAAAGAAAAACAAGACTAGGGACAAAAACCCCTTGTTTGGATCTAAGTCAAATATTTAGACTAAGGGCTTCCCTGGTGCCTCAGTGGTAAAGAATCCGCCTGCCAATGCAGGAGACACAGTTTCAATCCCTGAGATGGAAGATCCCCTGGAGAAGGAAATGGCAATCCACTCCAGTATTCTTGCCGGGAGAATTCCAAGGACAGAGGAATCTGGCGAGCTACAATCCATAGGGGCACAAAAGAGTTGGACACGACTTAGTGACTAAACAACAATAACTTAGACTAATGCCCTCAATTCCCTTACTATTTTCTGATATGAAGTGAGGTCCGAGAATTCTCAAAACACAAAGGGTTGCCTCCCTTAAGACAAGTGAGTGAGTGACAGTCACTTAGTTGTACCTGACTCTTTTCGACCCCATGGACTATATATAGCCTGCCAGGCTCCTCTGTCCATGGAATTCTCCAGGCAAGAATACTGGAGTGGGTAGCCATTCCCTCTCCATTAAGACAATGCCTTATTCTAATTCTCCAAAATCTCAACCAGAGACTTGGGGAAGTCTCCCCCTATAAACATGGAGTTTCTAGGTTACAGATCAATAAAGTATTTTCAAAAAATAAGAGTATCTCTGAAAAGAAGGCCGGAGATTTAAACAAAGTTTTTGTGAGGAGCAAAAATTTGAATTTCCGTATCTCAATATTAATCATCCTTCCAGGTTAAGGTAAAATAAAATATCACTTCTTCCATAAAGATATACCAAATAATCCATTTGGAAGGATTCTTTAAAGTTTCCTTTAAATATTGTGTCTCTCTTGTAGTGTTGTATCTCACTTTCTTTTCTGCATTGTTTACATATATTTCAGATCTCATCCTTCAAAATGAAAGCTCCTTGAAAACAGAATCCATGTCAACCATCTTTATTCTCCTAAATTACTTGCACTTCGTATATACTCAGCTGAATAAATATTATCTCTATTACTCATCATATAAACCTATATTTTTGAGAATATCTACCAAAACAACAGACAGACAGACTCCACTATCCAAGTAGAAAGGTTCTGTAAGATAAAGGTTCTCTTCTATTTATCTGGGATGTCTCCATAAAGTTGTCCTCAGGCAGTGATACCCATAAGACTAGCAGATTGTTAAGATTATTTCCTTTCGGCAGTACTGCAATTAGTTAGATCCCTTTTATCAGATGGAAAGCTAATCTGCTTCATACCAAATTGTGCTCCCCGATAAGGTTCTGGTGTAAATTTCTACTCACCACAAATAAATGCTATATGCAAGGTTATCATAAAAATACTACTTACTTTTCACTAACTATTCAACCATAATACTATTTTCTTAGCTATCTCAAAACTTAAAACCTAACCAAAAGAATAATCCTGTAAGATGAGTAATAAAGGCAACAGGAAAAGTGAGACCCAACGCTATTATCAACACTAAGAACACAGATCTCCTGTCTACTCACCTGTGGATAAAGGGAGAAAGTTTCTGAAAATCTGAAGGAACTTGGATCATCTTTGTGATACTCGCCAAACTTCTGACACTAAATTAAATAAAACTTGTTAGTAATACATTCTCTGGCACAGAGCTAAAACTTCTGCCTATGTGTTTTCTATTTTTAAAAAGTTATTCTCTTTAGGAGGCAGATACTTGACACAGGATAAAACTGGGATATTATTTATAGACTTACCAAGATAATGATTATAAAAAAAGACAGAAATTTGAATTTTGGAAGCAAACAATACATTTGCTTCAGTGCAGAACAACTCACCTTAAAAGTGTCTAAATTTTTTTAAACTAAGTGTCTCTGATAGCAAATAAAGAGCTCTGGATGATGGCCCAAAGAGCTCAATATGTGCCCCCTAAGACCCTACCTAAAAAAGACAATAGTCTACAGACAGAAAGATGTACTGTCAAGATACCATAGTGGCTCTAAAGGCAAAATGATGGTATAAAATTGGGTACACTCGAAAAAATACCAAAAAGAAAGAGCTACTGAGGAAAAGAAAATCAAGATAAACAGGTAAACCAGTAAACAAAGAACACAAAGGCAGAAATTAAAAGACAATAAAGGAGACACATACTCTAGCAATAGGGAAGTAAACTCTCCATGATAATATAACAAAAGGCGTCAAAATAACTAAGATAATCCACAGGAGAAAGTGCTCAGCACAATGGCTGACACTAAGCACCAGTAAATGGTAGCTTCCTCTTTGTTCTTCAGCAAAGTCTCTGACCTGAAAAGTTTCTATAGTACTTATGTAACTGGTCTACTTCCTGGCGACATCTATAGTACTTGCATATAATCAAGGGCAAAAATAACAAGCAAAAAGTAACAAAAGATTCACTGCTGAAAGTAGTACAGGGCTTTTGTAGCCTAAAATGTTCAACTAAATCATTTACGTAGCTATCTGTGCCATAAAGAGCACATAAAAGGCATAATTGGTTTGATCACATCTTTGGCTTTCAGGAAAAATCATTTCAGAACCACAGCTATCCAAAGGATAAAAAAGCTGCAGTTGCAGCACTAATCCTCAGAAAATACATCTTGGTATCTGGGAATAAGTATTTCTGACATCAATGCGCCCTAGTGACATTTCACTGATGAAACTTATAGATTAGGATAATAATTTTCACTGTCCAATATGAAAAGCCACTAGCTATGATAAATTTAAATTAATTAAAATTAAATTAAAATCCAGCTTCTCAGTTGCACTAGCCATATTTCGAGTACTCAAGAGCCACATGTCTGTAGTAGTTCCATAATGGACAGTGCCAATAACAGAACATTTCTGCCGTTGTAGAAAGTTCTCCTGGAAGGACTGGTCTAAACTATAAAATATACTTGAGATCCAGAACATCAAACACATTGAAAAGATTCTTCAGAAAAGCCAGTATGTCACACATCATTTGATTTTATTAGAAGATCAGTTACTTTTTCATGTTTTTCGTTTTCATTTTTATTGGTCACTGCATTCCTTCTTTTGCTAATTCCTTGTCCATGACCTTTGCTTATCTTTTACCCAAATACTACTGATTTGCAATAGCTCTTATATATGAAAATTTTCACATTTTGCCATACATGTAATAATGTTGGTAATAAATTGTGCTACTGGTATTTTTACCACACAGACTCTTGTCTCATTTGAATGTAACAAATCTTTTAATATTTTTATTTAATGGCTCCTGATTATATGTTTCATATTTAAAGTCCTTTTTCATCCAGAAGTTAAATACATATTAACTTATTTTTTTTATAAATATTGCCTATGCCACAGATGACAATATAAACTTTGTGTAATATACACAAACATAAATCTCTAATCTTTGGGTTACTTTTAAAAATTTTATTGAACACTCAAATGCCCTAGAATTAATTACTGGAATTGTGAGGAGTAGTTCTTATTTACAACCCAAACAGAACACTACAACAAATGAGGAAAAAAGAAAAAAAAAACTGAAGCAAAAAGGAGGTATATCAAAGATCCACTGTTTGAGTTATTTAGTAGCAGTAAGACTGGGCAAATAAACCGACAGTAACACAATTTTCTTGGAGAAAATAACAACACTTGTAAAAACTTTAGTCTTTAATTCAGCAATTAGTTATGCACAAAGCCAGCCACATAAATGGGCCCAAAGGGTCAAAGCCTAACCTCTATAAGAATATGGTAATAACGGAAGCAGTCCTCCTTACAAACAGCACAACTAAAGTGCCTGGTCCCATCAGTATACCAGAAAAAGTCCAGCTTCACACTGAAAGCTACTTCTCAGTGGGTTTTACACCGGTTGACAACCCAAGTTGTACTATTCAATTTTATGTCATATGTCATAACCTACAAATGCAGTGATAGCTCCAGCAAAACGGAAAAAGTACTTTACTACAAATCATAACCATATAACAAATAAATGTGCTGATTACTTGAAACAGCTTTTAGATTCTCAAAGCAGTAAAGCATTTGTTAAAATTACATAGTCACAATCAGTGAAAAAGCTCAGGAAACAAGATATTTCAAAGCAAAATTTATTATCTAGAAAAGTAAAAGTCACACAGTGAATAAGAACCTAATAATGACCACATGTAAAATTACAGTAAGTAAAAATGCTAGGATAAGATGAAGTCTGAGAAATTAAAAAGGTTCCATTGTAAAACAATATAAAAAATGAATGCATTCATGACATGTTACATGATGTTGAAGAGGTCTGTATAATAGGCTGAAAAATAACAGCTTCCCTATTCAAGCGAACAAGTCAACAGATTTCACCAATGTCATGCCAAGTTGCTAAATGACAGTGAAATTCCAGAGGACTTTTCTGCTGCCCTAAATAAGCAAAAGGCAAAAACATATTTAAAGTTTTGATCTTCTTAAATGGAAACCGAAGTCTACCTTGGAGAAACTATGCTGGCATTTGTAATGATGGTGTCCAATTAATGGCTGGCTCCAAGAGAGGTTTTATGACTCTTGTCAAAAAAAGACAGGCTGATGTTGTCATAACACTGCTTTCTTCACAAAGAGGTACCAGCGTAAAAATGCCCTCGAAAGTGAAAGAATGAAAGCACTGGATGATGCTACAAAAATGGTTAACTTTATTAAACAAATACTAGTTCCCTCAATAATGTTTTAAATATACATGAAAATTTAGACAAAAAACACAAAAACTTCCTGCTAAAAAAAGAAGTTTGATAGCCTAGCAAATAGAGTTCTCAATAGAGTTTCCAAACTCAAGGAAGAATTGAAGAAGTACTTTCAAGAGAATTATAGGCCAGAATTTGCTGAGTAAATAGGAAGCATTAAGAACAGAACTTAACTAGGCATTCTAGGTCATAAGGAGAGTAATGGGTTCCTGATACGTTAAAGCCCAAGTATAATTATCATTCTTAATAAGTTTACTAACATATACTTTGGTAGCCTAGATACAGATAATAAAGACTTGTCTAAGTTTTGTATGTTAATGTGTATAATTTTTACATCCTAATTAATTTCTCTTCAAACTTCCACTAAAATAAAAATAGAAAATTAAAACCACAGCAGCGGAGGAAAATATGCAAAAATACAGTAAAGACAAATACAGCAATTAAATTGGGAATTAATTTGATATCAGTCCCCCAAAATAATAATAGGTTATATAACTGTCACTCCTTCATTTTAAGGAAAAAAGGCATTTTCATTTACTGGAAGAGATCAATGAACTCTACTATTCATTACTATGCCTTTCTCAGCAACTTGATCAGTAGTCCCTCACACAGTCCTTCAGTTACACTGTCAAATACCTTTGAAAGAAATTATCAGAAAGTATTGACCATAAATAAATGCATACCGATTTAGAACAGTATGTTTATTTCTTACCAGTCTGATGAGCTGTCTGTCTAGCCATCTAAGCACATCTGGACCTTCTTCAGTTTCGGCTCTATAAATCGCCAGCCGAGCCATGAGAATGGCAGCTGCCTCCTGGTCAAAAGATGCAGCAATGTTTTGGATCTGAGTTTGAGCATCTGCCCAGCTAAAAACAAGAAGAAAACACAGAATTTCTGCTAAATTATTATGTTCATGATACCTTAGTTGGCTATTACACAGATTTAAATTTAAAAGATACAGAAAATTACTTCAATATTTCAAAATTCCAGTATTACCTAGAAAAATCAGGTTAAAAAAATCACTAGTAGTAGTTTCAGTATAGTACTCACTGTTTTTCAGAAAAATACATGCAAACCTAATAAAATCCTCTAAAATAACTGCATGTGCCTACGCGCTTCAGTCCTGTCCAACTCTTTGGACGCCATGGACCACAGCCCGCCAGGCTTCTCTGTCTATGGGATTCTCCAGGAAAGAATACTGGAATGAGTTGCAACACCCTCCTCCAGGGGATGTTCCTGATCCATGGATGAAATCCATGTCTCTTATGTCTCCTGCACTGGCAGGCAAGCTCTTGACCACTAGTGCCACCACAGAAGCAGCAGATTTCCAAACACATTCCTTAAAACATTAAGATCTTTACACATAAAAATAACAGCATAACTATCTGTGTGTGTATGCACACAGATACACGGGTTGGTATCACAACAAACTGTGGAAAATTCAACAGTTAGAACTGGACATGGAACAACAGACTGGTTCCAAATCGGGAAAGGAGTACATCAAGGCTACATATTGGCACCATGCTTATTTAACTTATAAGCAGAGTACATCATAAGAAATGCTGGACTGGATGAAGCACAAGCTGGAATCAAGATTGCTGGGAGAAATATCAATAACCTCAGATTCACAGATGACACCACCTTTATGGCAGAAAGCGAAGAACTAAAGAGCCTCTTGATGAAACTGAAAGAGGAGAGTGAAAAAGTTGGCTTAAAACTCAATATTCAGAAAACTAAGATCATGGCATCCAGTCCCATCACTTCATGGCAAATAGATGAAGAAACAGTGGAAACAGTGACAGACTTGATTTTTGTGGGCTTCAAAATCACTGCAGATGGTGACTACAGCCATGAAATTAAAAGGCACTTGCTCCTTGGAGGAAAAGTTATGACCAACCTAGACAAACCTATCAAAAAGCAGAGACATTACTCTGCCAACAAAGGTCCATCTAGTCAAAGCTATGGTTTTTCCAGTAGTCATGTATGGATGTGAGAGTTGGACTATAAAGAAAGCTGAGCACCAATGAATTGATGCTTTTGAACTGTGATGCTGGAGAAGACTCTTGAGAGTCCCTTGGATTGCAAGGAGATCCAACCAGTCCATCCTAAAGGAAATCAGTCCTGAATATTCATTGAAAGGACTGAAGCTGAAACTGAAACTCCAATACTTTGGCCATCTGATGTGAAGAAGTGATTCATTTGAAAAGACTGATGCTGGGAAAGACTAAAAGCAGGAGGAAAAGGGAACGACAGAGGATGTGATGGTTAGATGGTATCACTGACTGAATGGACATGAATTTGAGTAAACCCCAGGAGTTGGTGATGGACAGGGAGGCCTGGCGTGCTGCAGTCCATGGAGTCACAAAGAGTCGGACACGACTGAGCGACTGAACTGAACTGCACTGACATGGGTTGGTATATCAGATTTTAAAAATTCATTTCTTCAATCTTATAAAAACAGAAAAATGGAAATGCAAAAAATTAAGTTTTCTCCCAGACTAAATAATTACCATTTCCTAAACTGGAAAATGAATAAAATATCAGAATTTTTTCTCATTGGTCTTTAATTCAATTATTAGTAATAAAAATTATCTAATTAAAATTATTATGTATTCTTTTCTCTCCATATTGACACAATAAAACAATCAAAAATAATAAGTAAAATTTTAGTCTAAGTGATTCATTTGATATTATATATAAAATAACACAAATTATTAAACTCACTTGCACTATAAATCTAATCCAGTCAAGCTGATAAAGGGGAGACCCATCAATAGCTTTTGTTTGTTTGTCTAACATTCCACAGGCAGAGTTTTTTAATACTTCAGCTGATCCTGTTCCTAAAGTACCTCACTTTAAGCAATTCTGGCAATACTTATAGCTTTGTGAAAAGCTGAACCACTTTTATATGACTCAGAGCTCTAAGAAGGGATCCCAAGAAAACTCAGGCAGCAACACTCAAATTCTTCTTTCTTCCTTTGCTTTCAATTTTTTTTCAAGTAGACAAATAATTGTTTAATATTTTCCAGGTGACTTATAGCCATAGATTATCTCAGTCTAATGAAATACCAAGAAGCAGAAAACAATGAGAATGAATAAAGGAATAAGAATTGGTGATTTAAAGGTTATTTTTAGCACAATTTAAACAATTAGTGATTATACTAATAGTTTAATTTAATTACTTTTTAACTAAAAAAATAACATAGAACTAAAACCAAAGCTGTTGCTTGCTTGTTTGGCCATGCAGCAGGGCTTGCAGAATCTTAGTTCCCCAACCAGGGAGTGAACCAGGGCCAACAGCAGTTGAAGTACCAATGGTTAGGACCACTAGACCACCACGGAATTCTCAAAAGCAAAATTGTTTTAAATAGCAATTTCCCCAACTTGTACGACCATGATATTCACTTGTTGAAACATTTTTCTCCTGAAAACATAACGGTTCAACAGTGAAAAATACATTAGCAAGCAAACACATACAAATTTACTACCTAAAGTTATTTAACCATAAATTTAAAATTTTATTCTTAAAGTTTAAAGGGTTTGTTCACATTGCAAAATCTGTCTTCTGTATTTTCAATACTCCTTCACTATGATTCTTACCACTAGTTTCAAACCAAACTTTCAAGATCAAAGCTATTTTCTCTATACAACACAGGATAACTTGACTGTATCTCAGGAACTTAAGTCCTTTACTTTCACATGGCTTATTCACTTAACAAATGTACTTACCTCAGCCCCTAAAGTCGTATTTATAATAAATAAAAGGAAAAAAATAAGACTTGATTATTGAAAATGGCCAGGATAAGTTAATTTGAAGGAGTGGGCGCTTTGATGAGACACAACGATATAAATGGCACCAAAACACACATGGTATCTCTCTACAAATGGCCTCAAAAATTCGGTGCAAAAAAAAATTGAAGATCTATAAATCCATGAAAAATTTCTCAAAACAAAAGTTCCCTTTCTCTTGAAAGATTAACCTCTTTTTAAAACTTTTCATTTTAAGAATATTTCAAACATAAAAGCAATGAGTAGAATAATCTATATATTCATCACCTAGATTAAACAATTGTCAGCCCTGTAACATTCTGCTTTGCCATTCTCTCTTCCTTCATACACACATACTTTTTCTTTTGCCAAACTTTGTGAGAGTAAATTAAAGATAGATATATCACCTTCTCCTTAAATACTTCAGTGTGTATCTCCTAAGAACAAAAAAGCTCCCTTATACACCCCCAGTTACAAAATTAATGAAGTTAAACACTGATATAACTCCAGTATTCTTGTCTGGAAAATCTCATGGACAGAGGAACCGGGCAGGCTATAGTCCACGGCTTCGCAGAGTTGGACACAACTTAGCAACTGAACAACACCACCGCCACACAATCTGGAGGTTGGGATTTGGGGAAATAGTTCTTGATGGAAATTTGGCATAAAATGGAAAGTGAAGTGACCTAGCAATATGGAATTTAGACTTTTGTATGAAATTAAAATTTGTGTATAGAATAATAGCTGCAAATATTCAAACAATAAAGTCCGTGGTTAAAGGAAAAAAAAACCTGATAAAATATTATTATCCTATATGCAGACCAAATTCAAATTTCCCCAATTGTCTCAACAATGTCCCTACAGCAAAAATTTTCCGGACAGGATTTTATCCAGGATCACATACTGGCTTTAGTTGTCATGTCTTTAGTCTCCTTTAATTTCAACAAGTTACTAACAGTTTCTCTGCCTTCTAAGACATTTTTGTTGAGTCTGAGCCAGTGGCTTTGTAAACTATCCCTCAATTTGACATGCTCAGTTGTTTCCTTAAGGAAATACTTTGAATTCCAAATTAAGCTATACATGCATGTGGGGGTGGGATGTGTATATGTTGAGGGGGCATAAATAAATTGACCTATTTGCCAAGAATCAATACTTCAAAGTTTGTAGCATGAAATCTGAACAAATATAAAGGAAAGCCCAATTGGCATTTTTTGTTCAAAAGAATAATATATTCCCTTAACATTCATTCAAGGATTTTAAGTCAGAGCAAAGTTATAGCAGGACAATAAATCTAATCTCTCTACATACTGCCCTCTACTATTTAACAGGCCATCCAACACAACACTATGTTGAAACATTAGGCCATGTCCATCACTCACCAAAACAGTCTCACGGCTTTCAGAAATGAAGCTGGAATTTAAATACATTTCAGTAAAAGAAGAGCTATGATGCCTTCCTTCAGTGTGCATTTTCTAGACCATACCTAGACCAGGTTAAGTTTATACTGACCAACACTTCCTACCCAGACAATCAAGTCCAAGACAGACAAAAGTAGACCAAAAGTCTATTCACATCTAGACTCAGCTCATCTAAGAATCCTTTCCAGACTAACTTCATTCCAAAATGTCATTCAAAATAGGAAGCCAGTTTTGGGAGCATGACACATAAATTAAATCTCTAACAAATACAACTTACTTCCTAGCAATGGTGGTCACTCGTATACGTCTCTGCCCACTTGAATGCTGATACTGAGTCACAAACTGGATTGCACCACGCCCTCCTTGAGGAATTGGAGCATTATGCTGCATAAAAATAAAAGAGTAGAATCTAAGCAAAGTCTATTACAATGTTGTCATGCACTCATGGATTGCATATCCTAGCACTAACAATTCATTCTAAAATCTATCAGAAGGATGCTTATTTCAAGGGCATACAGAACAATGGTGATTTGCCACATGAAAGAGAAATGGATTGGGGAGAGGAGAAAAATTACGCAGGATAAAAGGGGATTGAGTCAAGCTAGGAAACCAATTTCAAGTAATATATAATTCAGAGAAACATGAAAAAGCAAAATGAAGGGAGAAATGTAAAGAAATTAAAAGATTAAAAGAAAGCATATGTGAGGCAATTCTGCCTAACAGTAACTGGATAAAAAGAAATGGAACTAACATAAAAAAGAATGAAATAATGCCTTTTATAGCAATATGGATGGACTGAGATATAAGTCCATCATACTAAGTAAGTATCATACTATCATACTAAGTAAGAGAGACAAACATGTATATCATATGATATCATTTATATGTAGAATCTAAAAAAAAAAAGATACAAATGAACTTATTTACAAAACAGAAACAAATTCACAGACATAGAAAACAAATTTATGGTTACCAAAGGGGAAGGTTGGGGTGGGGGATTAGGATTTTGGGATTAACATATACACACTACTATATATAAAATAGACAACCAACAAGGACCTACTGTATAGCACAGGGAACTATACTCAATATTTTGTAATAACCTATAAGGGAAAAGAATCTGAAAAAGAATAGAAAAATACATATGTATAACTTGGCTGTACACCTGAAGCTAACACAACATTTTAAATTGAGTACAATTCAAAAAAGAAAAAGAACTTGAGCTAACGTCTCCTCCCCTAGGTACACAAGATGAAAACAGAGACTTTAGGAAGATAACCACATGATGAACAGATGACCAACAGAAAACCATTAACGAGAAGAGACCAACAGTAATATATGATAATAATCCTCAGAAACAAGATGGTCAAAAGGGAAACTTTCTTCATGCCCTTTGACAACAGACATTCTTGCTTTGCTGTTGTTGTTACTGTCTGTCAAGAAAAGCCACTATCTTTTTCACAAATTCTAATAGTTAAAGAAAAATTACTGCATCTATTTTAGGAAGGCTCACTACTAATACTTCACAGTTCATTTTATGCCCAGTAACTACTGGTATATCAATATTTATATGTTATATCATTCTTTAATATGATAATGTTCTCCTGCAGCAGAACAAAATATCTTTCCAAATACTGGCATCTTTACCTTCCAATCTTCTTCTATAAATTTTGATATCTTAAACTCTCTTTCAAAAGGACTCATATATCAGTATATACCTTGTGACACCTAGGAGGAACTAGATACCTACCTACAAAACTGCATAACTAGAACAGAATTTAAGATTTTATTTATGCTACAGTTTTAGAACAAAAGACCAAAAGCTGGGTTGCCCAAGGTTGGGTATTTGCAGCTCTCCCTGACATCTCTATTATACAGTATGTCCTCTCACCAAGGAGTATAGCCTTGAGAAATAGAAAATGACAAAGAAAAATTTCAAAACAGAATAAGCTTTTGGTCATAGCTCTGGAAATACTCATGGCCTAAATTATGTTTTCAAATATACATTTCAATATTCAAATATAAAAGTCATACCTGATTGACCACTTCAAAATATATGGCTAAGGTTGTAGTGGGACTGAGTCCACATATCTTCCACTGACAAGTGCCACCTGTTCCTATCTCCTGTAAAAATAAAACATAGCATATTTGAAAGCTAGAGAATATAATTTATCTCTGGTGGTGGTGGTGGTTTTGTCACTAAGTCGTGTCCGACTCTTACAACCCCATGGACTGTAGCCTGCCAGACTCCTCTGTCCATGGGATTCTTCAGGCAAGCGTACTGGAGTGGGAATTTACCACTACACACACACACACACACACACACACACACATGCATATATATATAAAGGTGGAAAACTAGAAAAAATACCAGTGAGAAAAAATTTACTTCAGGTTTCTAACCAATTCAATAAATGTCAAATGTCTAAGATTTTTTTAAGATCATTTAAATATGCCATGAAATAAAATTAAGCAGTTTTCACACAAATAAAAGTAATTCAAATCCTTGCTAAGTACTTAAATTATAAAAGTTTCAGCATAAGTTCCTCATGTTGTAGACATTAAAAGTATACTCAATTTAATGAAGTAATTACAACTAACATTACCCTTCTATCCAATGATTTAACCCACTTAAAGAGATAGTGATTTAGTGAAGTCCCTCCGTCGTGTCCGACTCTTTGCAACCCCATGGACTGTAGCCTACCAGGCTCCTTCGTCCACGGAATTTTCCAGGCAAGAGTACTGGAGTGGGTGGCCATTTCCTTCTCCAGGGGATCTTCCTGACCCAGGGATCGAACCCAGGTCTCCGGCATTGTGGGCAGATGCTTTACCATCTAAGCCACCAGGGAAGCCCAAAGAAAGTGAAGTCGCTCAGTCGTGTCTGATTCTGCGATCCCATGGACTGTAGTCTACTAGGCTTCTCAGTCCATGGGATTTTCCAGGCAAGAGTACTGGAGTGGGTTGCCATTTCCTTCTCCATGTGATTTAACATACGCATATATGAATACAGGGCTTCCCTAGTAGCTCAGATAGTAAAGCATCTGCCTGCAATGCAGAAGACCCGGGTTCAATCCCATCGGGAAGGTCCCTGGTAGGAAAAGTCCCCTGGAGAAGGAAATGGCAACCCACTCCAGTATTCTTGCCTGGAAAATCCCATGGAGAGAGGAGCCTGGTGGACTAGAGTCCATGGGGTCATGAAGAGTCGGACAAGACTGAGTGACTAACACACATACATATATGAATACAGGTTCTTTGGATCAGAACTGTGTAATTTAAGCAGTCTAATTCCCAAGAAAACATCTTAGATATAAATTTTTACCATGAAAACTGCTTAAAATTAATTTTTAAAGTGTCATTTCAAAGATGATTGCACACTTTGTATTTTATTCCATCATTTTCTTCACAGCTACATGATTCTACCATTTCAAAGCGCCTTATACATCTCCTAGATGGAATAATAGTAAAGAAAGGAATTAATTCAACTTGTGGCTTAGCTGGTAAAAAATCAGCCTGCAATGTGGGAGACCTGAGTTATAACCCTGGGTTGGGAAGATCCCGCTGCAGAAGGGAAAGGCTACCCACTCCAGTATTGTGGCCTGGAGAATTCCATGGACTGTATAGTCCATGGGGTTGCAAAGAGTCAGACATGACTGAGTGACTTTCACTTTCACTTTCAAAATCTTAAATCTAATTTAATTACTCCAATGGAACCTCTATTAATGAAAAAAATGGGGGGATTAATTTTGACTTTCAGAAATCTCCAACTTTCCAAATCGTAGTAGTTGCTTTCTTTCCCCCAGGCACAATGGGGCAAGGAATAACTTAGGCATAAAAAATAGAAGGCAAGTGACAGTGCAAAAGTTTTAATTTAGGGACAGATGGAAATAGTAGTATGTGGAAAGAACAACCACAAACAGAGGTATACCAATGGAAGCTGAACCACATTCTACTGAAAAGCAGCCCACACAGTAATTTTGAAAAGGAATGCTACATACTGCCACCCCAGGTCTCTATTGGATCTGCCCTGAGAAATAATGATTTTTAGAAAAAAAGGTCATGACTTACATTTTCAGACACACAGGGTCCTTTAGAATTGAGAGACACACAGGGTCCAATAGCTCCTGAAATCTTTATTTCCCTTGAGGTCTGCAAAATAAGAATATACAGTCAGCCCTCCATATTGGTGGGCTCCACATCAGCATTGTTTTGAATGAGAGCTTTCTGGATATATGTGGCAATTTCCTAAAATAAGACAACAATTAAATTTGCTGCATCAAATTACTCTTCTTTTCACAAGCAATTTCTCTGTAGAACGCAGCACTGCTGGACAGCATTTTACCCATTAATTGAACTTCTTTCAAAATTGGAGTGAGTCCTCTCAAACTCTGTCACTGCTTCATCAATTAAGTTTATATAATACTTTAAATCCTTTGTGGTCATTTCAACAATCTATACAGCATTTTCAGCAGCAGATTCTATTTCAAGAAACCCCACTTTCTTTGCTCATTCTTAAGAAGAAACTCCTCTCCATTCAAGTTTCATCATGAGATTGTAGCAATTCAGTCACATCTTCAGGCTTCATTTTCTTTTATATATTTATTTATTGCACTGTGCCAGATCCTAGCTGCAACACACAGGACCTTTGATCTTTATTGCAGCATGCAGGATCTTTAAGTTGTGTCACGTGACTTCTTTCAGTTGCAACATATGAACTCTTATTTGCCGCATGTGGAACCTAGTTCCCTGACCAGGGATGGAACCTAGGCCCCCTCATTAGGAGCACAGTCTCAGCCGCTGGACCACCAGAGAAGTCCCCAGGCTCTAATTCTAGTTAGCTCTAATTCCCCACTTCTAATTCTAGTTCCCTAGTTGTTTCCACTATATCTGTAATTACTTCCCCCACTGAAGTCTTGAACCCCTCAGAGACCTATGAGGCTTGAAACATCTTTCAAATGCCTGTTAAGGCTGATATATTTTACCTCTTTCCACAAATTAAATATGTTCTTAATGGCATCTAGAATGGTGAATTCTCTGCCAAGATTCATCAAATGAATCACCGTCTATGGCAGCCATGACCTTATGAAACATATTTCTTAAAAAATATGACTTGAAAGTTGAAATTACTCCTTGATCCATGGGCTGCATAATGGATATTGGGTTAGCAGGCATGAAAACAACATGAATCTCATTGTCCATTGTGGTGGATTTGGACACGTAAGAGAACCTTTTTTTCCTAAGCAGTAGGTCTCAACAGTGGGTTCAAAATATTCAGTAAACATGCGGTAAACAGATATGCTGTCATCCAGGCTATGCTCTTCCACTTAAAGGGCATGGAGAGAAGATTCTTAAGGGTCCAGGAATTTTCAAAAATGGTAAATGAGTCTTAACTCAACTTAAAGTCACCAACTGCATTAGCCTCTAACAAGAGAGTCAAGACTGTCCTTTGAAGCCAGACACTAACTTCTCTCTAGCTATGCAAGTTCTCAGTGGCATTTTCTTCCAGTAGAAGACCATTTCACCTACACTGAAAACTTGTTTTAATTAGCTACCTTCATTAATATCTTAGCTAGATCTTCTGGATAATTTTCCTGCAGCTTCTACATCACCACTTGCTGCTTCCCTTGCACTTTCATACTTTCCTTAAACCTTATGAACGAACTCTGTACTAGCTTCAGATTTTTCCTCTGTAGCTTCCTCACCTCTCTCAGCCTTCCAAGAACTGAAGAGTTAGGGCCTGCTCGAGATTAAGATTTGGCCTAAGGGAATGTTATAGCAGGTTTTATCCACTATCCAGGCCACTAAAAATATCTGCAATCAGGCTATTTCACCTTCTTTTTGCTATCATTCATGTACTTTTCATTTCCTTCAAGAACTTTTCCTTTGCCTTCACAACTTGGTTAAATGTTTGGTGCCAAGAAGCCTAGCTTTTGGCCTGTCTTGGCTTTTGACATGGCTTCCTCAGTAAGTTTTTTTTTTTTCTTCTCAGTAAGCTTTTGATTTAAAGTGAGAGATGTGGGACTCTTTCTTTCACTTGAATGCTTTAGAGGCCATTACATGGTTATTAATTGACTTAATTTAAAAATATTATTGTGTCTCAGGGAATAGGAAGGCCTGAGAAGAGGAAGAGAGACAGATGGAGTGATCAGAACATATACATTTGCTGATTAAGTTCACTGTCTTAAATGGGCATGGTTCATGGTGCCCCAAAACAATTATGGTATTAATGGTAACATGAAAAATCACGGATGACAAATGCAATAATAAAGTTTCAAATATTGTGAGAATTACCAAAATGTGACAGAGACATAAAATAAACAAGTGCTGGTGGAAAAATGGTGCTAACAGACTTGCTCCACACAGGGTTGCCACAAATCCTCAACTTGTAAAAAAACAGTACCTACAAAGCACAATAATACAAGGTATAGTGTAAAGTGAAGTCGCTCAGTCGTGTCCGACTCTTTGCGACCCCATGGACTAATGTAGCCCACCAGGCTTCTCCGTCCATGGGATTCTCCAGGCAAGAATACTAGAGTGGGTTGCCATTTCCTTCTCCAGGGGATCTTCCCCACCCAGGGATCAAACCCAGATCTCCCGCATTCTAGGCAGAGGCTTTAATCTCTGAGCCACCAGGGAAGCCCCCAATACGAGGTATACCTAGCCTTAAAAAGTTAAACCCTATATAAACAAAAAATGGAGTCAAAGGAAATTTTACTTACATGATTTTTTGTTTTAACAATTATCTATGGATGCTCAAGGAAAATTTCATTATATGTTTAATAATGAACAGTATTATGGTGAATAAAATCTCTAACTCCAGGTTTCAATGTAAAATAACCACTGTTTTTAAAGTATATATTGAATTTGACTGATGGTATTTTAAAATTATGATCAGGCATACAAATTTCTCTCTTAGTAACATACCACACATGTCAAGTTTTAGCTCTTACCTTTATTTCTAATGTACCACCAAAGCCCATTTTAAACTGCCCATGCATATCTTTGGTAAAAACTCTTTGAAAGGTCTGCTTGAATAAAGAAGTGTTGAAAGAGTCGCCCATTACCATGTATCCTCTGCATGAAAAGAACAAGAAACAATGTGATGCGAGTACTTGGGTCTATGTGGTAAAACCAGAAAAGCAGACTATTTCTCAACACTACTAACAACATTTTAAAGATACTTCCTAAAATGTGCTTATTAACATTAATTTTAAAAACTCAATTATATGAAAATATTCCTCCCCACAAATAATCTCAATTCTGAGGGTACCTGAGTGCCCCTAACACTTGTATTTGTCCTCAGTAATTTTTTAAAAATCTTTTTTAAATAGTTTATACATCATACATTACAAAATTCAGAGAGCACAAATGGGTACACAGTACCATGTGTTGGATGTGAGAGTTGGACTATAAAGAAAGCTGAGTGCCGAAGAATTGATGCTTTTGAACTGTGGTGGTGGAGAAGACTAGAGAGTCCCTTGGACTGCAAGAAGACCAACCAGTCCATCCTAAAGGAGATCAGTCCTGGGTGTTCACTGGAAGGACTGATGTTGAAGCTGAAACTCCCAATACTTTGGCCACCTGATGTGAAGAGCTGACTCATTTGAAAAAACCCTGATGCTGGGAAAGATTGAGGGCAGGAGGAGAAGGGGATGACAGAGGATGAGATGGTTGGATGGCATCCCTGACTCGATGGACATGAGTTTGGGTAGACTCTGGGAGCTGGGGATGGACAGGGAGGCCTGGCGTGCTGCAGTCCATGGGGTCGCAAAGAGTCAGACACGACTGAGCAACTGAACTGAACTGAACATGTGGGTCTCTCCTACCCCGGTTACCCAGTTCTCCCTGCTAGTGAAGACAGCTGAGTTAATGGCATGCATTCTCATTTTTAAAAACAAGTATCTACATGTGTACATGTATATGCATGTATCTGTCTCTGTGTGCCACATCAAACTTAACCCCGTGAATGAGAATACAGGGATACTTTGGGAGCATTTTCACTTTATGCACTTAAATACTGTTAATTTTTTTTTTCCATAACCATGTACTTCTGTAAATTTAAGTTTTAAAAAAATATTAATTGTCAAACAGAAACTATCTGAGATGCCATTTCCACCCTAATAAATCAGCAAAGCAGTCTGACAATATATTCTGTTGAGGAGACTGTGGCAAAAGTAGGCACTTTCATAATTGCTGATGGGAATGGAAAATGGTACAACCCCAATGCAAGGGAATGTGACAATATATAACAAAACTAAATATGTATTTTCTCTTTAATCCAGCAAACACACTGTTAGGAATCCATCCCAAAGATCACTGGGCAAACAAAAACAAAAAGCAAAATATAGACACAAGTCTATTCACTTAAGTACTTTTTACAATAATAAAAGATTGGAAATAATCCAGATGATCATCTGTTGAACTAGCTGAATAAAATACTCTATATCCACACTGTGGAGTAATATACAATTGATCCTTGAACAGCACAAGGTTTTGAACTGCATGGGTTCACTTACACGTGTGTTTTTTTTTTTTTTTTTCAGTAGTAAATACACAGAACCATACTATTCACTGATGGTTGAATCTGAGAATGTAGAACTGCAAATATGGAAGAACCACAGATATGGAGGGCTAGCTAAAAATTATATTCAGACTTTCCACTATGCAAACAGTCAGTTCCCCTAATCCTCAAATGGTTCAAGAGTCAACTGTATAAATCTATTTCCAGGATGTGGGTAAAAAATGCAAAGTAGGAAAAAATGCAAAGTAGGGGAAGGCATGTAAAATTTCTGTTTACAATAAATGGGGGATTAAAAAAATTTTAATAAAAAATTAAAAGAGGACACATATACTCATAAACATGAGTACAAACATTTATAAACATTTTGTATAGTTTTTAAATAATAAAAACATTTTGAGCAGTTTTTAAATAATAAAAACAATCAAAAATTAAATTAGGCAGAAGAATAAAACTGTAATTAATCAATGTTATTTATTTATTTGGCTGTGCAAGGTCTTCACTGAGGCATGCAGGATCTGGTTCCTGGACCAGGGATTGAAACCAGGCCCCCTACATTGGGAGTGTGAAGTCTTATTAGTCACTGAAGTACCAGGGAAGTACTCAACAGTAATTTTATTTTTGATACTGCTAAAGTCCTAATTTATGTCATTTCTGATGCTATTAAAGATTGTATGTTGTTAAATTTTGCTTGCTCTTTATTGTTGACTCTTGAACAACCCAGAGTTGGGACACAGACCCTTATGCTCAGTCAAAAATCTATGTAAAACTTTTTAGTTACCCCTTTGTATCCACAGTTCCACATCCCCAGATTCAACCAACTAAGGATAGTGTAGTAATTCAGTGTATATTTACTGAAAAAACATCCATATATAAGTGGACCTGTGCAGTTCAAATTCATGGTATTCAAGGGTCTACTGTATTTGTTACTGGTATACAAAAATATAATTGAAGCTTGTACACTGACTCTGATTTAGAAGTCTTGACAGCCTAACATACTGATTTTACAGTCGACATGTACATTCTTTCAGATTTTCTACTTTTGTAAACATACCATCTATAATGATCTACGTTATACTAAACCTAGTTAAGCATCCTAAATTAATGGCAACATATACTGCACTCTTATTACCTGCTCCCTTTTACAACAAACTTTTATGCAAGAGCTGTCTATACCGTTCCTAGTCAGTGTGGCCCTTGATCCATCAACATTAGCATCACCAAGGGTCTTGTTTGAAAAGCAGAATTTCAAGTCCCATCCTATGCATACTAAACCCAGAATCTGCATTTTACCAAGATATCCAGCTGATGTGTAAATGTGAAATGGAAGTCTGAGAAGTTCTGGTCTATACCAGCTGCTCCCACTCCCCTCTCCTGTTCCTTTTCTTATTCATTCTAAGTCAACTTTCAACCTCTTAAGAAAGTCACCAATGACCTTCACAGTGATAAATTACACAATCTTATAATCTCATCCACTTTTACTACTTTTAAAAAAATCTGTACTATTCTGGCAACTCCCACATTTATATCTACAGATATAAATCCAGACCTATCTTCTGCCTTCCAGGTTCTAATATCCAACTACCTACTCAACTCTTCCAACGGATGTCTACTGGCATATGAAACCAAACATGCTCAGAACTGAACTCCTAATCTTCTCCCCAACTGTTCTTCCTCCCAGTCGTACCCATTTCAATAAGGAACAGCACAATCCTTCTAGACTCATTTGCTTTTCTCAAACCCCAGATCCAACCTATCAGCAAATCTTCTACCTTCTAAATATATCCAAAATCCAACCATGTCTCACCATCTGTGATACCACCACTTGGTATTCCTGTATCTCACTGCTGAAGACAACTGAAATCAATGACCCTTTTAAAACATTTAGTCAAATCATATCACTCCTCTCCCGAAAACTCCCTAATGACTTCCCATCTCACTCAAAGTAAAATCCAACAATCTAGGGATAGGAAAATATTCAACCTGATAAAAGCATCTACAAAAATCCACAGCTAATGTTATTCTTAATGGAGAAGGACAAAATGGCTTCCCCCTAATCAAGAATAGGCAAATCTATAGACACAGAAAGTAGTTTAGTGGTTGTTTAGGCTGAAAGGGGAGGGGAAGGAAAGAGAAATAGAGAGTAACTGCTAATGGGTACAGAGGTTCTTGCTGGGATAATGTAAATGTCCTAAAATTAAATTATGTTGATAGTTAGAATATACTAAAAAAATAAATTATATGCTTTAGGGACTTCCATGGCTGTCCAGTGGTTAAGACTCTGTGCTCCCAATGCAGAGGGCCCTGGTTTAATCCCTGGTCGGGGAACTAAGATCCCACATGCTACATGCCATGCAGCACAGCCAAAAGAAAGTAAAATAAATTATATGCTTTAAATGGGTAAATTTTATGGTATGTTGATTAAATTTCACAAAAGTCACTGAAGTAATAAAATACAACAATGACTTAAGAGTATCAAGATGAGCTTTTCAAAGAGAACTTGTGCCTTTTTAACTGTATTTTAGAAAAAATTTAAAGTGAGCATCACCGAAAGGAGTATCAAGAACTTAATAGCTGTTGCCCGAGAGTGGCCAGATGATGACTCAGTTACTTTTTCCGAAACTGTCATTGGTTCATATTTGTAAACTCTCATTATTAATTTATAATTGTAAAACATATAAAAATGTGAATACATACCCGGTAAGGTTAGGACAGCATTTCATCTCTAGGAGACCTGTCTGATCTAATGCACATGCATAGATATCAATAACATGACCAGTGGTAGCAGCACGATTAGCCAATGCTTCAAAATGCTACAACAGAATTTTTAAGATCAAATCAAAGTAATGTACAAACTTCATCATCCTATAACTCTTTTGCCATTAATAGGTCAAGATGATCTAAGAAATGTTCAGAGTCCATAGTAATTTAAATGTGATTTGTCCTAATTTAATTTTCTATAATGTCTCATAAAATAATACAATACATTACAGTAAATCTGGCACTTTCACATTCTTTACTTTAACTGCTATTCTTTCTAAACTCCTCAATCAAGTTAACCTTGAAGAAAAGCATAGTGAACATCTTGCTCTTCATACATAAAAATAATAGAAGAATCAACACAGAACTTTTTCTTGGCTAAATCTATACCCAAGTAACATCAAAAACAGAGAGACAATAACAAAAGTGTTAAGATAAACAAATATAAAACTGTTTTTGCAGCTCTAAGAAATATTCCAAGCTCAAAAGAGAAGTTAGGTGTCAGGAAAATAGTATCCATTAATAGTAACAAAAATTATCTGTTATTAACTACATACTAAAAATTGAATAATGACTACCAAAAAAAAATACGAGACAATACAGCACAACCAAGCTAAAATTGTAAACTTTAGAGAATTTTTTTTAAAGGGGGGATGGTTGGGAATTAACAAGCAGAACCAATACAAGGGTGTCAAGAATTAAAAGTAGTAAAAATGTACTGACACAAACCCAGGTAAAATTGAAGTTTCATGAACAGAGAACAACTCATGAGAAAATGATGGACTATTCAAATTACGAATAATACTCACATCTAAAAAGGGCAGCCTCTTGGAAACAAGAAATAGGAAAGTTTAAGAAATTCTTCCTTATGGGAAAGATGTTCATTAACATGAGTATTAAAAAGACACACAGGTTTTCTCCCAGGATTAACTTCTAAAGAGACACCTACTGGTGCTCACTATTAAGTTTTTAATTAAAAAATCAAATTTTTAAAGTTTTTAATACTTCAGCCACCTGATGCAAAGGTCTGACTCATTAGAAAAGACCCTGGGGGGAAAAAAAAAAAAAAGAAAAGACCCTGGGGAGCGGCGGCGGCACGGGGTGCAGCCTCGGAGGCTGCGGGCAGCGGCTGGCGGGCAGAAGCGTGTTCAGAGAGGATCCAGGAAACGTAAGGGCAGTGGAAAGTAGACTGGAGGAGGGTACACTGATGCTGAAGTACTATGAGCTTTCAGAACTTCTGGAAAGACTACAAAGTTCTGGTTGTTATGGTACCTCTGATTGGGTTCATACATTTGGGGTGGCACAGGATCAAAAGCAGCCCTGTTTTCCAAATTCCTAGTAAGGACAACCTCTCTGAACCAGACATTGGCACTTACAAGTCCTAAGAAGAACCACCTCCCAGGGAAGTAACAGGCTTGCAAGTTTCAGAAAGAAGCAGCTCTGAGTCAGAGCTTGAGCTAGAAAGAAGAGATGAAAAATAACAGTTGGATCAGAAAGAACTGGCTTCTTGTAGCTGTGATTTCCTTCATAGGTGTCCATCTTGGGACATATTTTATACAGAGGGCTGCAAAACAGTCTGTAAAGTCTCAGCGTGAAGGCAAACAAAAGAATTTGAATAATGAAGAAAAATACATATTTGGAATTACTAAAATGTCATTATATCGATCATTATGTGCCAATTAGCTTCATAAGCATGGACCTCAGTATTTAATTTTATAGTCACCATGCTGTAAATTCAAACTCTGATTCCTGAAAGATAATCTTGTTAAATGTTAAAACCCACGACAATACAATGAATAGAAAACTCTGGTTAACAAAAAAAAAGCTTTCTTCACAAATTAAAAAAAAAAAAAAGACCCTGATGCTGGGAAAGATTGAAGACAGGAGAAGAAGGGGACAACAGAGGATGAGAGGATGGCATCACAGACTCAATGGACATGAGTTTGAGTAAACTCCAGGAGTTGGTGATAGACAGGGAGGCCTGGCGTGCTGCAGTCCACAGGGTCACAAAGAGTTGGACACAACTGAGCAACTAAACAACAAAATTAAGTTTTTAAATATTTAAAACCAGAAAATAAAATACCCTAAGTTATCAAGGAAAAAAAGACTATTTCTCTAATTCGGAACGGCAGCTTATAGGTTCACCACAATATCGGATTTATCATCAAGTAATTATATTCCTCCTCCTTCATCAAATGAATTTTTCTAATAAGGCAAAAAGACTTAAAAATAAAACTTACCTTAGTTCCCTTTTTGACATATTTGGCATTGTCTTTTTCAATGTCATGCCATGATCTTATGGGTGTCTTCAATTCATCTCCAACCACCATTCCAGGCCCCTGAGTGGCTGGACCACCAATGAACATCATGATACGAGCACCAGTGTTGGGAAAAGTACACTATCAGGAAAAAGTAACCCATGAGAAGAGTTTAAGGGGAAACATGGATATACATTTCTGATAGTGAATTTTGATATATTCTTTCTAAACAACAGGAGAGCACACATATTTCAAGAATGATCAAATGTTTAAAACAAAATTTAAACACGAGATGTTAATATCTTTCTTTTGAAAGTCTATTCTAATAACCATGTTTTCCTTATTTTATTTTTCTAATTTTAAAATTATCTATAAACCTGATCCCTATAAGCAAGGTTGTTCCTCCTGCTTAACTAGTACAGACGGGAAGGAGTAGGGAAAGAAGAAGAAAATAGGGCACTCTATTTGTTCCACATTAGTAATGAATAATATCATATTCAAAATGCTTTTATTTTTAGTTTCTATAAGCAGTTATTGAATAAAAATTCAGAGTGCATTCTCAAGCTACTTATTCATTACATTCAGAAAAGAATATATCACTTCTCAGGCTTTTGGCTAAGATCAAGTGCAGAAAAGAATGTAAGTGACATAAACTTTAATAATAATTTTAAAAATCACATACTTAACAAATCTAGGGAAAAGCAAGGAAAACTGCCTTTTAATTTTCATTTTCATATATCCTTATATATTGTTTGAATGTTTTTATTAGGTATACTTATTACTTGTATAACTTTCTTAAACTAGATTAATAAATAAAAATACTCTTTTCATCCTGGGTATCATCTTCCTGATGTAATAGCAATCATGTAAAGCTGAAACATCAGTAAAGAAGAACAAATAAAAGTATACAAACCAAACCAAAAAAAAAAAAAAAGTATACAAACCACACATCTTCATAACTAGAACACAAAAAACGTTTAAACTTTGAATTACTTATAAGGAAAAAAATAAACACTAAGTCCCAGTGAGCTATCTCCCATGCAAACCTTCACACAGAGCAAGGGCAGTTTGGGGAAAAGTACAGGGAAAAAAAGAAGGGAGCTAGCAACCAGCATAGAACAACTGCCAGATTCAAATGAAAACTTAAAGGAAACTAAAGAAAAGCAAGAAATTACCCAAGAGCATAAAAACGAAGTAAAGAAGAATAAAAGAGCAGAGACAAAGTGGCTGAAATGAAAGTGGCTGACAAAGAAGAATAAAAGAGCAGAGACAAAGTGGCTGAAAATAGGCAAAGATCCAATTTATGTGTAATTGGAGTTCTTAAAGAAGATAAAACAATGAAAAAACACTTAAAACTATGATACAAAAGATTTGAATACACATATAAAAAAGGATCACCAGACACTGGAGAAAATTTACCCACAAGACACTACTAATGCTATTAAGATAATAAAGATAAATTCCTCAAGATCTCCAAGCAAAATGATCAAATAATTTACATGGGCATGAGAATTAGACTGGCATCAGTCTTCTCAAAATCATCAAAGCAAGAAAACAACAGAGCATCATTTTCAAAAACTACCAGATAGAAAGTGAGAAGCAAGGCTTTTTATATCCTGCCAAGTTATCCTTCAACTATAAAAAAGCCACAGAAAAAGTGTTTAAACATTAGACAGTTTATGAAATTCTGTACCCTTACATCTTCTTAAGAAATTTACTAGAAGACAAATTTCATACAACAAAGGGACTGACACTACTCTGAATACATAGTTTTGTACAACTTTGATTTGGAAGCATGTTAATGTTTCACTATACATATACACACATGCAAAACAAGAATGGGATTTTTAAAAAAGAAATGTACAGAATGTGCAACAAATGTAAAACATAACCACATGAAGTGGGGGGAGGGTATGGATAACTAACCCAGTTCACTTTTGAGTATAGTATATTTTGTCTCATATATCCTCAGAATGTTAAATAAACCTTGAGCCCTAATTCCTAGGCTTTTTTCACAGAGGTTTGAGCTAAAAATTATAAAACTAGTCTATCTGTATTCTAGGACTGAGAAAACAAGTAAATATATTTTGAATAGTCACAGCCAGCTTCTCACAGTCAAAGAAGGAGTTACAAATACGCAAAGTGGGAAGGACAGAATAAACCCTGTGGTACTAAATTGGAATTAGATACATCTGAAAGAACTCTTGGTTTTTAATATATATAGTGTTTAAGGTTTTAATAGAGATAGACATAGATGTTTGCAGGGGAATGTAGATATATGTATAAATATATGCACACATATGTACACATACACTTAATTATATGGATATGTGTGTATGTATATAAATATACAGCTATAGAGAGAGAGGGAAACATACATATAGATATATCTACTAATCTTCTTCTTATACATATCTACTTCTTAGCTCTATTCACTAGGACATAAAAGCAATGACATTCTGGTAACAGTGAACACATGAACCATCAGTTCAGTCACTCAGTCGTGTCTAACTCTTTGCAACCCCATGGCCTGCAGTACGCCAGATTCCTGCCCATCACCAACTCCCAGAGCTTGCTCAAACTCATGTCCATCAAGTCGGTGATGCCATCTAACCATCCATCCTCTGTCATCCCCTTCTCCTCCGGCCTTCAATCATTCCCAGCATCAGGGTCTTTTCCAGTGAGTCAGTTCTTCACATCAGGTGGCCAAAGTATGAAAGCTTCAGCTTCAGCATCAGTCCTTCCAATGAACACTCAGGACTGATCTCCTTTAGAATTGACTGGCTGGATCTCCTTGCAGTCCAAGAGACTCTCAAGAGTCTTCTCCAACACCACAGTTCAAAAGCCATTGATTCTTCGGCACTCAGCTTTCTTCACAGCCCAACTCTCACATCCATACATGACTACTGGAAAAACCATAGCTTTGACTAGATGGACCTTTGTTGGCAAAGTAATGTCTCTGCTTTTTAATATGCTGTCTAGGCTGGTCATAGCTTTCCTTCCAAGGAGCAAGCATCTTTTAATTTCATGGCTGCAGTCACCAGCTGCAGCGATTTTTGAGCCCCAAAAATAAAGTCTTTTTCCATTGTTTCCTCATCTATTTGACATGAAGTGATGGGACTAGATGCCATGATCTTAGTTTTCTGAATACTGAGTTCTAAGCCAACTTTTTCACTCTCCTCTTTCACTTTCATCAAGAACCTCTTCAGTTCCTCTTCACTTTCTGCCATAAGGGTGATGTCATCTGCATATCTGTGGTTAATGATATTTCTCCCGGCAATCCTGATTCCAGCTTGTCCTTCATCCAGCCTGGCATTATATGTACTCTGCATATAAGTTAAATAAAAGCAGGGTGACAGTATACAGCCTTGATGTACTCCTTTCCCAATTTGGAAGCAGTTTTTTGTCCCACATCTGGTTCTAACTGTTGCTTCTTGACTTACATACAGATTTCTCAGGAGGCAGGTAAGATGGTCTGGTATTCTCATCTCTTTAAGAATTTTCCACAATTTGTTGTGATTCACACAGCCAAAGGCTTTGGCATAGTCAATAAAGCAGAAGTAGAAGCATGGTTATGTTTAAAAAGAAACAGAGCTAAAAGAAACCAGGGCTTTTAAATGGCTGATTTCAGGTCAAGGGCAGGGAACATGTAAGATGAGCCTTGAACATCTTACTATACTAGAAAGCAAGTAAATGTTCAAACAATGATGAGGACATATAATAAGGACCCAGGAGCCAGCCTAAAAGGGCTCCCATTGCCCAAATCTGGACAATTTGATTTTCAAAATAAATAATGACAGTAAAGGAATATAATCCATTGGATGAAATAAGAATTCACGTTGATATAATCATATAAATGAAGAATAGAACACTCTTCCTCAAGTAGAAAGTCAATAAATGTAGAAGAAATGATGGAATTAGTCACAATTTAGCCCCCCGCACAATAATAACTGATCAAGCAAGAATCAAGAATGGATGCTAAAACTACTGGGTAAAAGTTTGATGAGTACACAAGGAATCTCCCCATTAGATACTTACAATGGGAAAAATATAACGCTGCAGTGAAGAAACCTGGTAGAAACTACTTTGACCAAGTGATCAAAGCTAAGTAAACCAGCAGAAATAAACTAAGTTAACGTCACATCATGGACTTCCTCAGATGCTCCACTAAGCAGATCGCAAATCAGTATTTGCATTTTTTTTTGCAATATTCCTGCCAAAAGTGCAAAAGCTCAATCTACTCATGAGAAAAGATCAGATAAACTCAAATTGAAAGTCATTCTACAGAATAACTAGCCTAAACTAACACAACATTATAAAGCCATTGTCCTACAATTAAAAATTTCAAAATTAAAATAAAAAAATAACTAGACTGTACTCTTAAAAAATATTAATGTCACGAAACACAAAGAAAAACTGAGGAACTATTAGAATAAAGGACACTAAAGAGACACGACAACCGAATACAATAGAGTATTATTAGGATAACTGGTGAAATCTGAATAAAGTTTAAAGATTTGGAAAATAGTGTTCTATCATTGTTATCTCATGACTGTTAAATGAACTGCATTATAAAAGGAATGTTCTTGTGTAATTAAGAAGTACACACTAAAGTACTTAGAAGTAAAAGGACATATTTGTAACTTACTTTCAAATGGTTTCACTATCTATATAAGCATCTAGAAAGAGAAGGACAAATCAAACGTAATAAATGTTAACATTTGAGGAATCTGGTTAAAAGATATAAAGGAATTCTTTAAACGATTTTTGTGACTTTTCCATATGTTTTGGAATTATGTCAAACTAGAAAGTTAAAGGAAAAAAAAACCTGAAAGTAACAGATTATAACTCGTATAAAACAGGAAACCATCAATCCACAGTGATATTAATAAATAAATGAATAAATTGAAAGTTTGATGAGGAATGGTTTTAAAGATCCTCACCATCTAATGTTTATTAATCATAAAGGGAAGAGAAATGAGAATAATTTTACAGTGGAGACTTCTGCCAGACACATTTTAATGAATGATCAAAGTGATCATCATCAATAATGGGGCAAATGAAAATCATGTGTCACCTGATAGGCTATAAAAAGAACAGATCACTTCTGTGATCTTCCTGCCAAAGATGCAAGACCTCAATCTAATTGTAAGGCTACCATCAAGACAAACCTAATTTGAGAGATATTCTATATACTGGCCTGAATCTTCCAACATGCCAAGGTCATGAAAGTAAAGGAAGGCTGAGGAAATGTACTCAAGTGGAGACTAAACAGACATAATCACTACATGTGCGTGCATACATGCTGAGTTGCTTCAGTCGTGTCCAACTCTTTATGACCCCATGGATTGTAGCCCACCAGGCTCCTCTATCCATGGAATTCTCCAGGCATGAACACTGGAGTAGGCTGCCATGCCCTTCTCCAGGGGATCTGCCCGACCCAGGGATCAAACCTCCGTCTCTTATGTCTTGTGCATTGGCAAGCAGGTTCTTTACCACTGGTGTCACCTGGGAACCCAATCACTACATGCCTCTGAATTAAATCTTTTAAGCAAAAAAAAATTATTGAGATAATCAGTGAAACTTGAATGAGTTCTGAGAATTAGATGGCAGTAATATATCTGTGCTATGTATTGTATAATTCAATGGATATGAATTTGAGCAAACTCTTGGAGATAGTGAAGGACAGGGAAGCCTGGTGTGCTGCAGTCCATGGGGTCGCAAAGAGTTAGATGCAACTTACAACTGAACAACAACAACACAACAATACATCAGTGTCATGTATTGTATAAAACATCGGTATATATACACTGATATATATATCACATATTTTAAAACCTGATTTTAAAAGCTGTATTGTGGTTATATAGGAGAATATCTCAGTTTATAGAAAATACAGCTAAAGTATTCATGGAATTGGGAACATCACTTAATCACAAATAGTTCAGAGAAAAAAGTCCTTTGCAACTTTTCTAGTTAACATTTCAAATTTAAAAAAAAACTTTTTTTAACAAAAACTCTTCTAATTATTAATATAAAGCCAAGATATATCAAGTTTAAAATTTTCAAATTGTATTTAGTAAAATTCTCCTTATCCCGCCACTCTTAATATTTGGGAAAACATCATTCCAGAAGCTTCTCTACACACAAAAGGATATACCATGGATCAAACTTTAAATAAAATCATGTATGTGCTGTCCCGTGACCTGATTTTTCCACCCAGCATCATCTTGTGCATATCAGTCCACACATACATGCACATATTTACATTCCAAAATAAAGTTACTGTCTCTACCTCAAGGAGTCCTACAGCTATGGAAAGTGCCACCCCAGAGGAACGCAAAGGTCTCTTTCCCTGTGGTACAGGCCAGGGGTCTCGCTGAAGTTCTCCCAGAAGGTCTGTGAGATTCATGTCTATCTTCTGTACTGGCTGCAAGAATCTACAAAACAAAATAAAATAAAAAGCCATTGATAAATGTTTGTGGGTGAAGGTTTAAGAAACAAATTGTCCACTTTCTTAAAAACAGAAAAAGCAGCTGAATACATGGCAGACCAAATGGTTCTCAAACTTTTGTGTATATCAGAATCAGTCAGAGGGTTTGTACTGACAGACTGCTGGTTCCAGGGTTTTGTTTCAGCAGGTCTGGGGTGGTGACCAAGAATTTGCATTTCAAGTAAGCTCCCAAGTGATGCTGTTTACCGCTGAGGAACTCCGTGTGTACAACTACTGTAAAGAAAACACTCAAACCAAGTGTTACTTTGAGATTGCATCTTCCATTTACCAATCTAGTAAGTTTTAAAGTTACTGAATTAATTATGAGAAGATGCATCAACTCAATTTTACTAATACCACCTCTGATCAGTAAGTTTAGCAGAAAAAGCTACCCATAAAGGTAAGAAGGTAAAGTAAAAAGCTTATGGGGCCCTATTTTTGCTTGGCTGCCCTCCCAAGCACAAAAATTAAGGTTTTTGAACTTAAAAATAGAAAAATCTGGAATATATCAAAACTGTATTCCAGAGGCTTTCCTGGTGTCTCAGTGGTAAAGAATCTGCCTGCCAATGCAGGAGACACAGGTTTGATTCCAAATCCAGGAAGATCCCAATGCTGCAGAGCAACTAAACCCCTATGCCACAACTATTGAGCCTGTGCTCTGGAGCCTGGGAGCCGCAACTACTGAGCCCATACACGCTAGAGCCTGTGCCCTGCAATGGGAGCGGCCACTACAGTGAGAAGCCCTTGCACTGAAACTGAGGAGTAACCCCTGCTCACAGCAACTACAGAAAAGTCCATGCAACAACAAAGACCCAGTACCATCCAAACAAATAAATAAATAAAATGCCCCACATAAATTAAAAATATATATATATACTCCAATATTTAAAAAAAAATTTTAAAGACTGTATCAAAACTAAAGTAACTCCTTACATTGTAATGATGAAAAACCAACCATTTCAGCGATGTGATGTTACCTCAACTCTTTTTTAAAAAGTACACTAATTCAGTATTTATATTCCTAAAAATATTTAACAGTATTATATCACTGAAGGCCTGTGTTCAAGTTAAGGGTGAAGACAGATGCATTAACTGTAAAACTGTGAGGTTCTTTTTGCCATATTTATTACCTGTTGGAAGGCGGTGGCTGCTGCACCTGAGGACCACGTGTTGCTTGAGTAACTGGTACTTTAGAGAGCCCCAGCATCTCCTGTAAAGAGATTATTTCTGTGATGTCCGTTTAATTACTCCTACAAAGATGTACTAACTATTTATGGCATGGAAGGTGCTTCCACAGGCATTAGAAACACAAAAATAAAGAACACAAAATCTCTTCCCTTGAAAGCAAAAGTTCCAAGTGGGCAGACTGTCAGGTGAACAGTGATACAATGAAATAAACATCATAGGAGAGCAAAGTACAAAGTGCTATGTGAGCAAAGAAGGGGGAAACTGGCTCAGAATACTTCACTTCTAATTAACAGTCAAAATAAATTACTGTGTAACTTGAATGTCTGTATTCTTAACTTGTATTCATTTATTCCTTTCAGCAGCTAAATAGTTCAAGTATCTGTTATGGGCCAGGTATGTAATGGTGAAAAATATAAATAGTCCCTGACTATATGGAAATTTAAATCTGGCAAAACCAACAAAAGTTAAAGTATTAGCTAATTAAGTGTAATAATAAATATGATGGATAGACAATAAGGAATTGTATAAAGGGGGATTATAAAGTAATAAACATCTTGCATGCCTATGATTTTTAATTCTCTGACTTACATGAACATTCTCTGCCCTCTCAACTATCTTCCAATTGATGAACATATTTATTTAAAGTAATATGAATATCTCTCATGATCTGTCAAAATATCTAGACAGAAAAAGATTTTGAAAAATATACCAAGATAATCCTAGTATGTTGCACATAATTCCCTGCCTTGGAAGACAAGGCTTTAATTTGCTGCAAAAACAAAAATATCCCAGTGTATGAAAAAATACATATATTCACGGTTCACCTATTAACTCTCAAGCCTTAAAATAGCTCCCCTTGCCAAACACAAAGTGCTCAGCTCCTAAGTGACACACAAAGAAACAAGAGATAACACTGTGTGGCTGCCTCCTCGCAGTCTCAGCATGACTCTTCTACAAGCCTTCAGATTTTTGGTAAAAGAGCTTCAGTTTCACTCCAGATTTTACAGATACTTCAAAGGTGAAGGGTCTTCAATCTCTATGATTACAGCGTGAGGCAAACGAAAGAAAGCTGAGGCCAACACTAAGTTTAAAGGCTTTGTTTTAAGACAACTATGTTAGTCATTCATAACATTTTCTGGAAGCATCTATCTAGAAGGCATTTTTAGACGTACATAGAAAGATATGCAGAGACAGGCAAACCACCATTCTTGTTGTTACCTGCAGTTGTTTGGCAGACAGATCTTTTGTTCCTCTGAAGACATAGCTTTTTGAAATGCCCTCACATCCAAGTTCATGAACCTGCACCATTCTCCCAAAAGTAATTAAGCCAACCAAAGCTGTAGGTGGTAAAAGGCTTAGTGACATCTGCATAGATTCTTTCAGGGCTTGTAAATCTTCATCTTCCATGCAAGTATCAACCACATAGAGGAATATCAAAGGCATCTGAGGACCACGCTTTTAAAAAACATTGTGATAAAAAAAAAAGTTTTAAAAGTATAACACTTCAGCTCAATACACAGGATAATCAATAGAGGACTAATTAAATAATGTATTATATGTTTAACAATGGAATTCTAATAAAGCCATTTTACAAATGAAACAGATTCTATATCTAATACATCATCAAGTGAAAAATTAACTTTATGAACATTAGTTATGTTACACGAAGGGGACTTTCACTTTCAATTTTACTTAACTGCATGAAGTTTGATTTCTTACAAGTATTTCTTTTAAAATAAGAAAACAGTAACTTTAAAGCTTAACAGCAAAATTAGGTTATTTTTATAAAACAATTACCTAATCTGAATTGCATTGTAAAGGAACTGGAAACTAGTCAGAGTGGACAAATTACTGACAGGCTCAAGTGAGTCATATTCTGCTTTCTCTACAACATTCATAAAAGATATTACCTTAATACTTAAGTATTAAAATAAACTATGTAAAGCTGTTCAGAAAGGGAAGAAAAATTATTTTCCTAACAAGAACCAATTCAAGAGTAATTTCATCATTAGACTTGGGGATATATCATTAAGCTCCAGTATCATATTGACCAAGTATCTGTAACTAACCTTCCAACTACAAAGCAAAATTGATTCTTTACTATTTATTGACCTACTCAATATAGCAAATCAAACCTCCCCGCCCAAAATCCTGGCCACCTTTCAAATAACTACAATAGAAATTACCTTGCTCAAACTGACCTTGACAGTTCTACCTTTGAAATGCTCAATCAATTCAATGTGAGAATGAAGAATGAACCTTTTAAGTCAGCTCAACTGAATAATTATTTTGGTATAAAGTACTGCTAAATTACTAGATATTTTAAACTTTCTTAAAGAGTTACTCTTATGTTCTTACCAGAACTACATATTCAATGCTAGAAAACTGAGGTAAAAGTTCAGCAGGCTGATTCAGTTCAGATATACCAGCGTAAGTCGGTGGAAACTACAGGTAGAAAAAAGCAAAATATTTTAAGAAATTATTACCAAGTAATGAAATTTTAAACTGTAAAGAAGTATTTCCTGATCACTTAATTACTTAAAAATAGATACTTTAATCATTTATTTATTTAATCCTAAAAAAATTAATCTTTATTTTTAAATATGTATTTTCCTGCATATATAGATCAGCATTAGTATTACAGCATTAACATCTACACTGGGGGCTTTCTTACCTGATTCCTTTGATAACAAAAGTTGCAAGCCCAGAGTTTTGCTCGATAATCCACTTGACTGTTTTAAGAAAAGATACAATAGCTCATGATTCAGCTAAACTGTGCAGTAATTCCAATTTGAATAAAATTAACTTCTTTCTGAAATGAATTAATTCAAATTGACAGTGAAAGCGATCTTTAAAAGCCATGTATTTTTAGGTGTTGCCAATATTTAATTCATACTTTTAACACATACAAGCTCACCAAAATGAATATATTGTAACTTTTAATATACAGCAAATACCAACAATAAATTAAGATAATACTATTTTTTTTCTCCAAGTGACTCAGTAACTTCTAAACTCAGCTCTAGAAAACACATATTCAATAAAAATATATACAGTTATTGAAGGCCATTATTCTAGGTGCTGATGATAAGTAAATGAGATCAAAGGTCCTACTATCTTAAAGCTTATTATATTCTAGAAGTGAAAGACAATAAACAATACATGCATAAATGCAGAAAATACTTTTAGATAGTGGTAATAAAAACTAAAGATAACAAAGCAAGACATGAGAATGTTATTTGGGAGGGCAACTTTAAAGGAAAGCCTTCATTAATAAACAACTAAAATGTAACTGAAATGAAAAGAAACCGGTTACAAGAAAATCTGGGGGCAGAGCAATCCAGGCAGCATGTACAGCTACTGCACAAAGTTTGTGGTAGAAATAAGTTAGGTATATCCAAGAATAGAAAGATGATAAGGTGTAATGTAGGTGAAATGAAGAAAATGGATGATACAGATGAAGGCAGAAATATATACAGGCTAGATTATATAGAGCTTTACAGGTCTTGATAAGGGGTTTGGATTTTTCATTATAAGTGTAATTCTCCACTCTTCTGGGTGGAGAAGAGACTACTGAAAGGCAAGAATGGAAACAGGAAGAACAGTTAGGAGGATAACAAAACCACCCAAGAAAAGATCACCATCTTTCGAAGCACCATGTACTAGCAGAGAATGAGAGTAAGAGACAGGATCAATAATGTTCTTGAGACAGAATCCACCAGATTTGCCAGTGGATTGAGTGGAAAGAGGGAGTAGAAAGAGGAATAAAAGGTGATTCTTCAGACTCTGGCTTATATAACAAGAAATCATAACATTTTTTAAACACCATACCACTCATTTATGACTTTTCAAATGACACAAAATAAGGTGATAGCCAGCATCAGTATCTAGAGAATACTGATAGAATCTAACAGTTTACATACTGACAGTTTTGCATTTGGTTTCTTTTTAACTCACTACAACTAGTATGAGTCTAAAATTTTATAACTCTGATTCTACTTTAACTTAAAAAACAACTATAAACAAAAACATTTTATATAAATGAACATGAAAGAAACTACATTTTTAAATCATAGGGACACTTTAGTGTTTTCCATATGCTTTAATTACCATAAAGGATTCAAGACTGCACGGCAAGTGGTCCTGCTACAGAGAACAGGTTCATATTGAATGGGTGGCAAATCTGGTCTCTCCTTCAGTGGTGTAAATAAGGCTGCTACCGGAACGACCATTCTTGTAGCTTCCAATCGACTCGATGGCCAAACATTCCAACTAAATCGGACTCCATCTCGTTCTTCATTTTGTTGGATGAATTCCAAATAGGTTGTCATTGTAGAGCTTGATTCTTATTTCTGAAACAAAATTTAAAGATATTTTTAAATCTTATTAAGAAAATTCAAAATAAGTATGTTTTTCCCAGTTCTACTGATACTCATCCATTAGAAATCATAAACGAAAGAAAATAATTATTTCAGAAAAAAATTAGTAAGTGAACAATGACCTCAATTATAATAAAATAATGAATGGCTCTACAGAACCCAAAGCTCATTAAGCCCCAAGTGAGGTATTTTATCCTTTTTTCATTCACTCTTGAAAAAAACTACAGAAAAAATAATAAATGATAAAATTGATGTCCTATTGATTTAAGTCAAAAATGGAGAAAATCCAAGTCCTAAGTTTTTTGTATCAGCCTTGTGAGTTACATCGTTTTAATAAACAGATTGTCAAAAACATTAAATTCTAAAACTCACATGCTTTTCTACCCAGAAGGTAGTAAGCTTCCACTAAACTTGCTAAAGATAATGCTTAAGAGTACACAACAAAAAGATTTTTCTAAAAGAGGTACTTCTATTTTAGACAGGCAATTTTTTATCATACTAATACAGGACATTTGAGGCACAAGAAATAAATACATGATAAGTAGTAAAATACATGATAAGTGTTCCATGTGATGTATACATCATTTATTTCTTTTGCAGAAACAATTCAGAATACTTCTAATATTCCAACTTATGACAGCATTTTAAACTCTAATTTGAGATACATAATTTCAATATAATCATTTAAACTCACTACCAGAAGAGGGAGATGCCATTCTGGTTAGGGCCCGGTATCAAAAGACATCTTCATCTTGTTATTCTTTAACTGCTTGACTAGGATGCCAGCTCTCCTACCTAGGCAACAGGTCTATCTCATGCTCTCAAACTGCAGCAGTGGTTAGTGATGGAGGGAAATTATAAAATTTAAAGGTCTAAGAAGATAGAATCTCAAGTACTATCTGGCTGGCTAAAAGATTTGTGGGAGGGATGAATGGCATCAAGAATTGAAGAATTATGAAGGTAGGGTACCAACAGAGCCAGCATGGATGCTGAAGTTGCTAAGAACAATGATGGGATGAGGAAATGATTCTAAAATATAAGTGAGGGAAGAAAAGGTATTATTAGATATAACAGTTTTCAGAAAAATGCTCAAATATATTTTGATAATGCAAATTACAGAAACTGATGCTTAACAAATCTAAGTATCTTAAACAGCTAAGAACTTTCCCTTCTTTAAAAGAAATAAGAATGTTATTAGTCAAATTATATCCTAATTGAAAATATAATAAGAAAATAAAAATTAGACACTGTAATTCCTCCTATCAGAATTTCAGAGACAACTAGGGAATCTTATACTAAGCAAAAGCAATCATGGATTTTTCAAAGATTGACAAAGGGTAGAGAGAAATCCTAAGATAACTAGATTTGTTTAGAAAAGATTATTTTAAAGCTAAATATAGCAGACAGCTTTGAGAAAAATATAAGCATTCAAGAAAAACATGGCTGTTGAAAGATAATGATAAAACAAAGGTCAAGGATAATCAGAGGGGAGTTAGAAGATGCCAACCTCAGTTTTAGCACAGGAAACAATAAGAGTTTTCCAACTATGTGTTTATGTGAGGCCAGATTTCCTTCATACAATTCAACCAGACAACATATCAAAACAGACAGCAAGTAGATCTGAAAATCCACCTGTCTTCTATTAAGCCTAGCTCAGCTGGCAAAGAATCCTCCTGCAATGCAGGAGACCTGGGTTCAATCCCTGGGTTGGGAAGATCCCCTGGAGAAGGGAAAGGCTACCCACTTCAGTATTCTGGTCTGGAGAATTCCATGTACTGTATAGTCCATGGAGTTGCAAAGAGTAGGACGTGACTGATCGACTTATTTTTTTTTTCTTTTCTTTTCTTCAGGATCCTCAGTAATGTTTAAGAGTATAAAGAGGTCCTGAGAATCACCTCCTTAGGATTCCAGGGCTTAATTTAAAAGCATGGAAGCTGATAGAGAAAGGCTCTATGAAACTTATCATGAAGACATCTACACACAGGCAATGGCCAGGTATGTTTCTACAAGAGGTAACAAGCCTGGATTGTAACTCCACATCCTTACTTTTTATTGAGACATACTGAGTATCACCTGACTGATATTTGAGTACAATTCCCCTCCTCTTCCTCACTGTTTGTCCTCTCAATCGCTCTGCTCTAACATCCGATTTGTTCATTATCACTTTTCAACAGTAGTCTGAAAAATGTCCCACGTTTTTCTTCTTAACTGGTCTGATTACAAAGATAAGCAAAACACCTCCCCAAATTCCCTCACCTTTCCTAGGGAGAAATTAATCTTAAAATCACTCACTCTAGAACAAATGCTGCCAGGCTTGGTCCCATACTCAACAACATCATATCTGAAATAAAGTCCTTTTGCAAACCAGCTCTTTATGAAATGGCATTATTTGATAAGCATTCTCTCCCCTAGTATTGTCTCTATAAAAGCATAAAACTAAAAAATTTTGATTCAAACACTAAACTAGGATGCAGAAAATAGACTGACTAGTCATTACATTTTATTAAGTGGTACAAAACATAAAAGACCATTCTAAAGAAATGTCTCCTTTTTAGCACAACTTATAATCATTGGGAATTACTCTAAATACTTTTTCACGGTATAACTAGAAGTAAAGAAACATTAAGTCACTGTAACCTAGCACATCAGATATATGCCCATTAGCCATTTTATAGATAGCTAAGTGAAAAAACTGTAAATTGTAAGTAAAATTTGAGTTCCTTCCAAACAGATGTATCTGTTAACAGACAATTAAATGTGGCTTTCCCACTTTTCTGTCCTAAAATCCTCAATTGAAGTGTCTTCAACTACTTCCCACGACTAGATTTATTATGCTGCACAAATAGCTTAATCTCTCAGATCCTCAAATTCTCATCAGTAAGATGAGAGGTTTGGGTTGGAAAACTACAAGGCCCCTTCCAAATCTAAAATGCTGAGCCAATTAAAAATAACTGAACTTCTAAAATGATGTCTGTTAGACTACTGGAGAAGGCAGAAAAGGAAGACTTAACATACATCTATATTTAAATCTAAAACTTCTTTTAACCAAGTTCACTTGGCTGGTTATCCACGACTTTGAGGCTTGGACCTTGAGGAAGCTCCCGTGAAAACACGGATTCAACATAAACTCACTCCAGTGATTCCAAGCGGATTTACGATGACTTTTCCCTTACCACCAAAACGGGAAAACACTTAGGGCCGAACGGAAGTACGGAAGATGGGTCCAATCTGAAAACTGAAATCTATTTGTAATCAAGGCCCAAGGTGTGAGCTCTAGCTGGCACTTTTCTCCTTCTCCCCTTTAACTCCCAAGGCCAAACTACGAGTGACGAAGTCACCTCGGGTCAAAGTCTAGGGCTCTTCAGATGAGGCAAGGAATGACCCAAGAAGCCAAAGTACCCAGAAGCCGTGATGGGGTGGGGTGAGGTGCGGTGGAGAAGGCAGATCGGCCAGGAGCGGAGGGTGGGGTGCTGCGAGAGATGCCCCAACTGCTGTTTTTCACTCGACTCTCATCTTTCACCCCTGATCCGGGGGAGATGGGTGAGGGGGCCGGTTCCCAGGCCCTGACAGAACTAAGCAGAGGTGGTGGGTGAAGAGGTGACAAGTTCAGGGCTCAAGGCAGCCCTCACCGGGCCGAGTCGCAGCCCCAGAGCACCCCCACCTGGCCCGGGCCACCCAGAGGGCAGAGTGGGCACCACCCTCGAGACCCCGGCCCCGCGGACCCGCCGCCGCCCTTCCCCCGCTTACCAGTGAGCGCTAGCGGCCCCGAAGTCGATCCTTACCACAGTGCCACCACGTATGAGATCCGCGCCCGTCGCAGCCTCTACCTTACAAACCCGTCCTCTCCGCCGAGCGGGAGCGGCCGTGGCACCGCAATCAGGGACCGCGCTGCCCCGCCCCCGGCCTGCGCACAGAACTCTGCTGGACCAACATGGCTGATGCCGCCTCTGCCACGTCAAAGGGAGGGGGAGGGGCGGGGCGGGAGAGGAGGGGCGGGGCGGGAGGGAGAGGGGCGGGGCGGGGGCGGGAGGGAGAGGGGCGGGGCGGGGGCGGGAGGGAGAGGGGCGGGGCGGGAGGGGAGAGGAGAGGAGGGGCGGGGCGGGGCGGGAGAGGAGAGGAGGGGCGGGGCGGGGCGGGAGAGGAGAGGAGAGGACGGGCGGGGCTGGAGGGCGGGGCCACTCTGAGGGCGGGGCGACCGAGCCGCAGAACCGCAGGGGAGCCCGCGGGAGCGCGGCGGAGCCCGGAGGTTGGAGAAGGGGAGGAGAGAGGGGAGGGGGAATAGGCGGAGACGGAGCTTGAGGGGCGGGGCGACAGTGACAAATCTGAGACGGATACCCCGGAAAGGCGCAGAAACCCGGTGGAACTAAAACGCCAGGGTGGGGCTGCGTCGTGGCGATGCGGTCTCCTCTCCCGGGAGGCACGGCGGATCCCATTCCCCGTGGGCCTCCACGATGTGGGACTTTCTGTCGCCAGACTCCTCACCTCGTTGAGAGAAACGGAGGTGTTCCCTAGGACATCCTCTCCTCTAGGGCCCTGGTTGATTCCAAGAACAAGCCGCATCTCCCCTGAAAAAGCAAAGTGAGAAGTTCGTTCTTTCGCTTAGTACAACAAACATTTACTGAACATTTGTCTGCTTTGTGCTAGGCACAGCAGCGATGCTGTGATACCGCGTAAGCAAAAAGGGCCAAATATTCGGTCTGGAAGAACTTACATACTATTTGTACACTATTGATGTATTCCTAGTCAGTTTACCTCCCCTCCCACACTGCCTCTGCTTCCTCTCCCCCCTAAACACATACAAATAAACACACACACACCCTCTACAATCTTTGGTTGATTAATCTTGATGTGTTTTCTGATTCTCTTTCCAAGAAAAGAATTGAGTAAAATGGGGAAGACCGAAACAGGCTGGAAAGACACTGGAGCTTGATGGTCTGAGGCAACCCCACCCTTCAGTGAGGAGTTTGTTGACTAAAAAAATAATATAGTCACAACCTTAAAGTAGAGAGGTATTTTATTTGGTGGGAATGTTAAGGACTTTGAGCCCAGAAGCAGCATCATTCACTAGACCTGAGAAAACTGCTCCAAGGAGGCAAGAGGGGAAGTCATGCTATTATACAAGTTTACAACAAAGTGGAGCAGGCAGTCTGACCATCAAAGATTATTGTGAGGTATGGGAAATCAACATTCAGAAAACTAAGATCATGGCATCTGGTCCCATCACTTCATGGGAATTAGATGGGGAGAAAGTGGAAACAGTGTCAGACTTTATTTTGGGGGGCTCCAAAATCACTGCAGATGGTGACTGCAGCCATGAAATTAAAAGATGCTTACTCCTTGGAAGGAAAGTTATGACCAACCTAGATAGCATATTAAAAAGCAGAGACATTACTTCACCAACAAAGGTCCGTCTGGTCAAGGCTATGGTTTTTCCAGTGGTCATGTATGGATGTGAGAGTTGGACTGTGAAGAAAGCTGAGCGCCAAAAAACTGATGCTTTTGAACTGTGGTGTTGGAGAAGACTTTTGAGAGTCCCTTGGACTGCAAGGAGATCCAACAGTCCTTCCTAAAGGAAATCAGTCCTGAATGTTCATTGGTAGAATTGATGCTGAAGCTGAAACTCCCATACTTTGGCCACCCGATGTGAAGAATTGACTCATTTGAAAAGACCCTGATGCTGGGAAAGATTGAAGGCAGGAGGAGAAGGGGACGACAGAGAATGTGATGGTTGGATCGCATCACCGACTGAATGGACACAAGTTTGAGTCAACTCCAGGAGTTGGTGATGGACAGGGAGGCCTGGCATGCTGCAGTCCAAGGGGTCGCAGAGTCAGACGCGACTGAACTGAACTGAAGGGAAATCAGTTATCAAGTTAAGGAATTTAGCATTCTATGTATGGGAAGATGCAAGTCTCTGGGCTCACTGAATTCATTCCTTTTATATGGACCTCAACTCTCTGGGGCCAAATCCTGTTTCCTGATTGTTTACATCCTTAATTCCTTGTTCACCTTTAGGAGTGGCAAATGTGGCAGATGGCTGCTTCCCCTAGCTTCTCAGCAATCCTGGGGGTGGAGGGTAAGGAGGGGGGCATGGCAGCATCTGCTGGACAGAAGGCATTGTGTTCCAAAATTGCTGATGTCTGTGACATTTCTTATTTATTGATATGGCAGGAGTTACTTCATGTCACAGATTGTTCATGAAATTATTTCCAAAAAGGACAACACCTAAACTCTTGCCAAGCTTAGCCCTATAAGCATTTTACTGCACAGAGAAAATGATTAATTTTTTTGTTCTTCAAAGCTTATATTCACAAGAAAGAAGATACATAGCAAATATATATTTTACTTTCTCTAAACTTGTTTTGTAAGATAAAAGAGGATGATTTTGGCTGTCAGATTTTAAACAATCCTGAAGAGGAAATGGGAATCAAAGGCCAAAATTCTGTACAGACCTGCAAATAAAGTGGGGTCAATGTGCCACCTTAACAAGGATTCTTGACTGAAAGTACAGCAAGTAAATAGCTGTAAACAATGATATAAAGGTGGAATATGGACATTCACAGAAAAAAAAGCAAGATCTAAGAATGAGTAGGGTAAATAGACACAGATGAGCGGATCCACTGGGATTCTGGAATTCCGTGAGAAATAAATCAAAGTCCAGCACCTTTGGTAAGTTCATTCATTTTATGGTCCCCAGAGAGGGATCTTTACCATACAACTCAATGAATTCTAAGAACTCATAATGTTTATGTTTTCAGTTGGACAAAAGGCTGTTGTTTCCTATTACAATGAAATAAATGTTAGGATGGGTAACACATTCAATTATATCTATTTTTATGTACTTAAGGATTAATGAGTTTAAGAGTTAACCCTTCTACATATTAGGAACTATTAGACCCAACTTTAGTTTTCAAAGATTTCCTCTTCTGGGAGTACTATTTGTAAGGATTGATTTTTTACAACTTTTATTATTTCTTAAAGGTCTTCAAAAAAACAAAAATTCATTTTAAAAAAATAGGATAAAACTTAATTCTATTTGCAGTTGTTACATGGGTCCATTGAACTGCTGTAAATCTAGGATACATCATGAAATCTTACTGATCTTATTTTTCCTGTCTTGCAACATTCTGCTACTTCATCATCCATGGAATTATTTCATCATTAATGATTAATTGTTCCAAACTATGCTTTAAAATATACTAAAATAATAAGAAAATGGAAAATGATATAATTACCTAAGATGATAGAATAGTGAAGTAAGTCATCACTATTGCATTATCCTTCAGTTTTCTTTTTGCAATGCTCCAAGTACTGTAGCTTCTTTCAAGATCTTTGTACTATGCCTCTAGCTCTCATTGAATATAGTTGAGAATTCAGAAGATGAATACAGAAATAGAAATACAGAAATTGCTCTCTAATAATGAGAGCAAAATCTTAAACTAAGAATCTTTAGATGACCATTTCCTAAATGAATGTTTCAAAGTCAAGAATTAATGAGTCAACAATATATTTCTAAAGACAAAAACCGTGATATTCTCATTCAGTTATTCATTCAAAAGGAATAACTTCATTCCACAAGATTTGCAACAAGCAGTTGCATGATCTTATTTTGCTAAGAGTACATATTATTGAATTGTTTCATCTTTTATGATGTTTATATGGATAATTTACTTGATAAGATTCTTAAGGGGATATTGGCTAATGGCAATTTTGTATACGAAGATGATAAACAGATAACCTAGAAATTAAAAATTCTTTGAGTTGCTCATTTATTAAACTAAAAATACAAATGTTTTGCAACTAGGTAGCAAAGAAGAAGAAGGAAATGGCAACCCAGTCCAGTATTCTTGCCTGGAGAATCCCAGGGACTAGGGAGCCTGGTTGGCTGCCATCTATGGAGTCGCACAGAGTCGGACACGACTGATGTGACTTAGCAGCAGCAGCAGCAGCAAAGAAGATGGCTGTCTTCTGTTCAACAAAATGATGAGCCTTTAAAGGTTTCAGAAAATTCTTTGCCTTATGTTTTGATGATGCAACTACAAAAAGAACCAGAAGTAACAATAAGCAATTCATAGCATGCAGTAGTAATGTATTTGGAATTTGCAGTCACTTTGTGCAAGATGGATGTGTTCCAGACACATTATTGCAGGCAATTAGAAGGTAGTTGCATTCAGAGCACATTGCCCATTTGGGGTATATCTTCAAAACCAGGAAAAAAGGGAATAAAAACTGGGATATTCTATGCTTAGATACTTATTTAAATTTCCAATAAAGTTGCTTTCCATTATCCTTTTATTCTTTTTTTAACAATGGCTTTATTGAATATCCCTTTAATCTAAATATGTATCAGTTATTCATGAAATGACTTGAAGATATAAACTTTAAAAATATAATGAGTCCAGATGGTAAAAGGTGAAGACTATTTTTTCTGATATATTGAGAGTTAAGTAGTTTTGATCTGAAGAAGAATAGAGAATGGGAAAAAAGTTTTTTTAATTGAAGTATAGTTGATTTACAATGTTGTGTTTGTTTTTGGTCTGGTATACAGCAAAGTGATTCGGATACATAGATATGTGTATATATTCTTTTGACTAGATCAGTCTGACTTAAGAAAATACTGGTAAGATTTATAGTAGAGAATGTTTTGCCTATGTTCTCTTCTAAGAGTTTCATGGTATCATGTCATTTAAGTCTTAAGTCATTTTGAGCTTATTTTTGCAAGTGGTGTGAGAGTGTGTTCTAAGTTCATTGATTTACATGCAACTGTCCAGGTTTCCCAACACCACTTGCTTAAGAGACTGTCTTTTCCCCATTGTATATTCTTGCCTCTTTTGTTGAAGATCAATTAACCATACATGTGTGAGATAATTTCTGGGCTCTCTCTTTTCTGCTCCATTGATCCATATGCCTGTTTTGTGTAGTACTACCACACTGATCTCCCCTGGTGGCTAGTGGTATAGAATCCACCTGCCAATGCAGAGGATACAGGTTTGATCCCCGGTCTGGGAAGATTCCCTGGAGAACCCATTGCAGTATTCTGGTCTCAAAGAGCTCGTCATGACTTAGCAACTGAACAACAACAAACAGCATTGTTTTGCTTACTCTAGCTTTGTAGTAATGTCTGAAGTCTGGGAGGGTCATGCCTCCCACTTTGTTCTTTCTCCTCAGGATTGCTTTGGCGATTCTGGGTCTTCTGAAGTTCCATAAAAATTTTAAGATTATTTGTTCTAGTTCTGTGAAAAATATAATGGGCAATTTGACAGGTATTGTATTAAATCTGTAGATTGCTTTGAAGAGTATGGCCATTTTAAAGAATGGAAAATTTCTTGAGCTTCTGAGAAAGGAGTCAGACAATGAATTGGAAAAAGGGAAAATCTCCAAAAACAATCTTTCCTGGCTTTCTAATTTAATTATAGACATCGATAGACCAAGGCATTTTAGATCAATCTATTAACCTGAAGGATACTAGTTAAACATTTACCAACATGCAACCGATTATAACTGTTTGCTTTCAGTAAGTCCTAGCACAAAATGACTGTTCCCCGAAATACTTATGAATTGAGCATGAAACCTAAACAATTATAAAATACTGTTTTTATCATCATCATTCTTATGTATTTAGATTGACTGTAAAACTATAAAATCTGACATAAATCCCCCACAGAAAAAGTCTTTTTTAAAAGTAAATACTCCTAAGATAATTACTTCAAACTAGTATTTTTGAAAATGGCAGAATAGCCTGGGGTACTGCAGTCTATGGGATCACAAAAAGTCGGACACAACTGAGTGGCTGAACAACAGCAAATTAAAAAGAGAGAGGAAGAAGGAGAGGTCCCATGGTCAAATAAAGTCTGGAAATGCCAGCTATGTAAAATAGGTCTCTTAACTTGTCAAGAGTTTTAATATGTTAATATTTATTGTGAATCTTTAAAAGTGGCATTTGTGTACATTTCGCAAAGATGTTTGACCTAGGACTTTTTCCAGGGACTATCTAGGGGCAAGTATTCTGAACAACCTATGATTTTGTCTTCAGTCATTAATCACTTTAATCACTAGTTAATGTGTAACAGCCAGTATTTTCCTTCCCACTTTTGAACCCACAGATTTTTCCAAACTGGAGATTCCAGTAGTACACAGAGAATGCAAATTTCTTGGAATTGCATATACTCACCACCAGATGGAGCCTTTGCCACTACTTTTTCTTTTTGGTTTAATTTGTTTTTGGTTTTTGTCCTGTGGGATCTCAGTTCTCTGCCCAGGGATTGAAGCCGGGTCACAATAGTAAAAGCACCAAATCCTAACCACTAGACCAGGGAATAAATGAAGCACCTGCAGTTTTTTCTAACATGTGTTTCTAACAGTTTTTTCTTTTATGTGTTCAGATGGTGACATTATAAGACACTACCCAACTATTTTTGGAGTACTCACTAGAAAAAGTAATACTAAGCATCAGCAGAATGTCCATATATACTTCATATGTGACATCATAGTCCATATAGTGTTGTAGTCTGCGCATACAACTACAATTGTTGTTGTTGTTCAGTTGCTAAGTCGTGTCCAACTCTGCGACCCCATGGACTGCAGCATGCCAGGCTTCCCTGTCCTTCATTATCTCCTGGAGTTTGCTCAAACTCATGTCCATTGAGTCTATGATGCCATCCAACCATCTCATCCTCTATCTCCTCCTTCTCCTCCTGACCTCAATCTTTCCCAGCATCAATTTCTTTTCCAGTGAGTCAGCTCTTCACATCTGGTGGCCAAAGTATTGAAGCTTCGGTTTCAGCATCAGCCCTTCCAAAGAATATTCAGGGTTGATTTCCTTTAGAATTGAGTGGCTTGGTCTCCTGGCTGTCCAGAGGACTCTCAAGAGTCTTCTACAGCACCACAGTTCAAAAGCATCAATTCTTCGGCATTCAGCCTTCTTTCTGGTCCAACTCTCACAACCATACATGACTACTGGAAAAACCATAGCTTTAACTCTACGGACCTTTACCAGCAAAGTGATGAAAAAATCTGAAAAATAGTCTTGGAATGTTATATTAATTACATGAAATAGTTTTCCATTATAGTATTATCTAGTTTTAAATCACCTTGAATGATGAATCCTTTTCAATGTCAGGAGTTTGTTTTGTCTGTTCTTATTGCAGAATACACATGGTGATAAATTTTTGTTCATGTTTGACCTTAATGAAACTGTAGATCTTTTTTATTAGTTCCAAAAATGGGCAGAAGACCTAAATAATCAACATCACAATTTATTAGAGAAATTCAAATCAAAGCTACAATGAGGTACCACTTCACACCAGTCAGAATGGCCATCATCAAAAACTATACAAACAACAAATGCTAGAAAGGGTATGGAGAAAAAAGAGCCCTTCTACACTGTTGATGGGAATGTAAGTTGGGGCAGCCACTGTGGAAAACAACATGAAGATGCCTCAGAAAACTAAAAACAGAATTACCATATGATCCAGCAATCCCTCTCCTGGGCACAGATCCAGACAAGATTCTAACCGAAAAACCTACAAGCACCCCTCCATTCATTGCAGCACTATTCACAATAGCCAAGACAACCTAAATCTCCAAACAACCTAAATCTCCATTGACAGATGAATGCATAAAGATGTGGCACATATATACAATGGAATGCTACTCAGTTATTTTTAAAATGCCGTTTGTAGCAACATGGATGCAGCTAGAGATTATGATACTAAGTGATGTAAGTCAGAAAGAGCAAGACAAATAACATGATACCACTTACATATGGAATCTAAAATATAACACAAATGAACCTATCTGTGAAACAGAAACAGAACCATAAACATAGAGAACAGACTGGTGGTTATCAAGGGGGAGGGATAGGGTGGGAGGATGGGGCTAGCAAATACAGGCTTTTATACCTAGAATGAATAAACAACAAAGTCCTACTGCATAGCACAGAGAACTATATTCAATATGCTATGATAAACCATAATGGAAAATATTAAAAAAAGAATGCATAAATATATACATATATGTGTAACCAAATCACATTTCTGTACAGCAGCAACACAGTGATGTAATTCAACTCTACTTCAATGAAAAAATTGATAAATTTGCAAAAAATTCAATTATACACAAGAGTTGAGTTCAGTTCAGTTCAGTTGCTCAGTCATGTCCAACTCTTTGCAACCCCATGAACCGCAGCACGCCAAGCCTCCCTGTCCATCACCAACTCCTGGAGTCCACCCAAACCCACGTCCATTGAGTTGGGGATGCCATCCAACCATCTCATCCTCTGTCGTCCCCTTCTCCTCCTGCCCTCAATCTTTTCCAGCATCAGGGCCTTTTCTAATGAGTCAGCTCTTCGTATCAGGTGGCCAAAGTATTGGAGTTTCAGCTTCAACATCAGTCCTTCCAATGAACACCCAGGACTGATCTCCTTTAGGATGGACGAGAGTTATAGAATTCTAAACTCAAATAGATCTCAGTGATCAGTTAGTCCAATCCCTGTATATAACAAATGAATGTGAGGATAGTAGAGTTTAAGTAGCATATCCAAGGTCAGGGTGTTTATGTCCATTTAAAACCTAGAGCACTTAGTACTAGTTTCATGCCTGTCATATCCTCTTTAAATGTTGGCAAGCCTTGGCATTAAAATTTCTAGCTCTTGTTCAAACAGCAATTGTTTCTATTCCACAGAGTGCCCCACCAGTGTTATACTTCAGTATCATTTCATTCTGCCACTCTGACCAAATCCATAATTATTACTAAGAGTACATGTAATCAAACAAAACAAATGAAATTGTATGATCTGCTCTTAACTCAGTTATAGCTAAAGAAACATAACATGGTTATTTTTAAATTTTTTAAAAAATATTTTTAAAAGTTTTTTTCCTTTTCTTTTTGTCTAATGTTTATTTGATTTCCTAAGAACATAAGTGAAGTCACTCAGTCGTGTCTGACTCCAAAGAACATAAGAATTAGTAAAACCATGTAGCAAAGAAGAGAACTCCTACTTGAAAAGGAAGGAGCTAGATTTGTATTTTTACTTTAAAAGGGGAGTAAAGTTTTGGGTTTGGGGTTTCTATAATTAAGTTAGACTTTGCCTCAATTTTCTGGCATCAAGTCAGCTTTGTTGGATCTGGATTCAAAAGCTTGAGAACAGCATTCCCAGAGATAAAGAGTCTGACTGCTCATGCCCAAAGGGTGTGACCTAAGACTAGGTGTGACCTTGAACCTAATAGAATTGCCTCTCTCTAATCTATAGCCAGTGGGTCATAAAGGCTCTCACAAGTGATGAGGTGTATCTTGTGGAGCATGGTAATTTTTAGAGCAATGGTTCATTAATCTGACTACCCAAGATGGACTCTCCCCTTCATCCACTTCCTAGTTGTATGATCTGGGAATGTTATATAACCTTTTCTGAGCCAGTTTCTTCATCTGAAAATAAACATAATAATTGTACTTACCACTTAGAATAACAACATATCATGATAATCTGTATAAAACATATAGCCGAAAGAAAGAGAAAAGCAGTTTCTGAGAACCTGAAATTAGCCTGGCTCTATCTATGGGTCGGGAAGATCCCCTGGTGGAGGACATGGCAACCCACTCCAGTATTCTTGCCTGGAGAATCCCATGGACAGAGGAGCCTGGCGGGCTACAGTCCATAGAGTCGCAGAGAGTCAGACGTGACTGAAGCAACTGAGCATGCACACATGGTCAGGCCTAAAAAATCACATGTAGGTATTTAACCAAGGAACAGGACTCCTCAGAATTGTCCTCCTCAAAATTGTCCCCATTTCCTGACAGCAAACCTCCACTGTCCCCACATCACCTACTAAAGCCCAATGCCTATGACAGTGTCCGACACATAATAAAAAACTGATAAACCTAGACAGCTTATTAAAAAGCAGAGACATACTTGGTCAACAAAGGTCCGTCTAGTCAAGGCTATGGTTTTTCCAGTAGTCATGTATACATGTGAGAGTTGAACTATAAAGAAAGCTGAGCATAGAAGAATTGATGCTTTTGAACTATGGTGTTGGAGAAGACTTGAGAGTCCCTTGGACTACAAGGAGATCCAACCAGTCCATCCTGAAGGGGATCAGTCCTGGGTGTTCACTGGAAGGACTGATGTTGAAGCTGAAACTCCAATACTTTGGCCACCTGATGCGAAGAGCTGACTCATTTGAAAAGACTCTGATGTTGGGAAAGATTGCAGGCAGAAGGAGAAGGGGACGACAGAGGATGAGATGGCTGGATGGCATCACCGACTCAATGGACATGAGTTTGGGTAAACTCTGAGAGTTGGTGATGGACAGGGAGGCCTGGCGTGCTGCGGTTCATGGGGTCACAAAGAGTCAGACACGACTGAGCGACTGAACTGAACTGAACTGAAACGTTACTTGGATGACTGAATTTATTAAAGTTTAATGGCATAAAGGGACAAGTGAAATTTCAGACTATGGCCAAGGAGAAAAGAAAGTACCCGACAAAGTATGGTAACACAGAAAAATTCTAGGGTGTGTGCTAAGTTGTTTGAGTCATGTCCGACTCTTTGAGAACCTATGGACTGTAGCCCGCCAGGCTCCTCTGTCCATGGGATTTATCAGGCAAGAATACTGGATGGCTTGTCACGCACTCCTTCAGGAGTGCGATCTCCAAGCCAGAGATCGAACCCGTGTCTCTTATGTCTCCTACATTGCCAGGTGAGTTCTTTACCACTAACACCACTTGGGGAGCCCCAAATTCTAGGGGAGTAAATCTTAAAGAATAAGGAGGAAAAGATAAAATGGATGGACTAAGCTATGTTTCTCACTTGGAATGCTTTCTAAAAATTTCAGTTTCAGAGTCCTACAACCAATAAACAGAGTCAGAAACTCTGGAGGAGAGAGCTATAGGACCCAGGAGTCTGTATTTTAAAGAATTTCTTCCAGTTAATTCTTGTATACGCTAATACTTGAAAATATCTGCTTAAAAGGACATAAAATACAGGGACAAATTTTTCATTTAGTTCTGCAAGTTTGACTTAGCAGATGCCGCTGTCATCAATAAACAGACATTCTGTGCTCACAACCTTCATATTACTCCCACAGCCAAGAACCAGTGTGAGAAACATTGAAACATAAAAATCTTTCCACTGTAAACTAAGAAGTGACTGGAAATCTTTAAAAACAGGGCCTCCGAAGCAGTTAAGTATCTTAGAAATAGTTCTTCCTAGAAAGAAATGGTTATTATAGTTTTAGAAGTTCAGATTTCTAAAAAGTTTTTCTTCAGAATAACTTCATCAACAAAATATAGTTTCTTCTCAACTGTCTCATAGCTCAATCAAAACATTCAAAAATTCTTATTGCAGGGGACTTCTCTGGTGGTCCAGTGGTTAAGATTTCACCTTCAATACAGGGGCTGCGGGTTCTATCCCTGGTCGGGAAGCTAACATGTCTCATGACCAAAAAAAAACAAAACATAAAACAGCAGCAGTATTGTGACAAATTCAATAAAGACTTAAAAAAAATACTTGGTGCAATTTCCTATTTATAACCATATCAAACGTGTTCCAAAATTCATTCCTTAATTCTTTTAAGCCAGATTAGTTTTAAAGAGCAGACAGTAACCCTTATAAATGTTTAATTAATTTCCTCTCTCTCGAATTATTGATGTCCTTTATTACACACTTCTTTTGAAAAAATTTTCTTATTATTTCCTGGGACGAGCTTTGTTCCATTTTGTTATCTCTCTTCTTGTCTCCTTCATCCATGTGTAGTTTTGCCATGCACTTATATACGGAGTCCAGTATTAAGAATTGTTCCCTTTGTGGTTGATCTAGTAGGTTCTTTTCTACAGAAAAATGGGGGGGGGGGAAATTGCTAATAAGCTAGTTTCCAAAGAAAAAAGTATGTGTAAGAAAATCCAGAAATGACACATTATGATTTCTAATTTATTCTTGATCATCACCAAAATGTTTGGTGACAGGAGTGTTTCTCCACATCTCTTGTAAGTTTGTTTCTTCTAAAATCAGTAAGAGTTTTTAACCAAATAACTTTTTAGTTTGCAGCCAGACAATTTCTTTCCATGTCTCCCAATTGTTTAGTTAGTATTTATAAGCACCAATTCTTAAGCGCTTAACCTAAGATTGTCCTTACTTTACTCCAGTTTAGAAAGTTACATTCTGGTTTTAAAATAAATTGTTTGCAATCTAAAGACTGATTTAAGAACAAACAAAAAAGCCTTAAATTAAATAGACCTTAGAAAACAATTGTATTCACTCAGAGCTTGTTTAGAAAAGACATAGTACTTTGTTTAGAAGAGACTTAGTACTTTCATTGTTTCTTGCAATTTGTGACCTAGCATAAGTTAACTTAAATCCATTTCTGCCTTGTTCACTCACTAGTAAAGTAGAAATAATAGTACCCCCTCACAAGATTGCCCCGAGATTAATAATGATAACTTCTGGGTGTTGGCATTAGCTTTGTTCTTTGCACTATTTAAGAAATCTTTCTTAAAAAAGAAAAAGGGATGGCTACTCTAGTAATAAGCTTCATTTTGGATAAATATAAACTGATCTGTGGCACAACCAAGTACAAGAAATTCCTCTGGGATACTAGTTTTACATTCATTTGGCATCAGATAAATCTGGGTTGGAATTGGCTCTTCTCTTCTGTTGTTCTTGTTCATTGGTGTCTGACTCTGCGATCCCATAGACTGCAGCACGCCAGGCTTCCCTATTCACCATCTCCCAGAGTTTGCTCAAACTCATATCCATGGAGTTGGTGATGCCGTCCAACCACCTCATCATCTGTCACTCCCGTCTCCTCCTGCTATCAATCTTTCCCAGCGTCAGGGGCTTTTCCAATGGGTCTTCTTTAGAAGAAAGTTACAATTGTCCTTCACCCCTCTTTCAGTCGATTTCCTCCCCCACAAACCTTGCACAATACCACTTACTTTAAAAGACAGTAAAAATTAAATGAGGAAATGCAGGTAATGTGAATTTAAAGCTCAATAAATGATCGTTACAGTAACTGCTCATTAACTTAAAAAGTACTTACAGTTCCCTCAATACTAATGATGCATAAAAGTTAATAACCCTCGGTCTTAGAAAGGTATAAGAATAAAACACAGAAAAAACTTCAGAACCACTTCTACCAGGAACTAAGTTCGCAGTCTTCACTACAGCACCGGACCCTTAAACTCTGGGACAAGCTTCAGGTTTGCTCCTGCGCAGTTACGCCCCCTAAGGCCGGCCTCTTGCTCAACTCCGCGCCTAACGCGCCTCCATGTGCGCCTGCGCTGTGACCCCAGCTCTGGCGCATGCGCTGGGTGGGACGCTCTTCATTGAAAACTATGGCGTGGGTACCTGCGGAGTCTGCGGTGGAGGAGTTGATGCCACGGCTTTTGCCGGTGGAGCCCTGCGACTTGACGGAAAGTTTCGATCCCAGCGTACCTCCGAGCACTCCCCAGGAATACCTGAGGCGGGTCCAGTGAGTGTTGGACCCTGTGCGGGTGGGCCGGTTGTCCTTACGCCCTTGGGCACAGTACCCGTACCCCGATCGACCCCGAAGTGCGATAAAGCCCCACTTCTGTTCCCTTACCATACTCGGTCAGAACAAAATCCCTTGATTACATCTTTGTGTGAGTGAGTTTCTGTGAACTTCATTTTATTAAACTTGATTACTCGTGACAAGATACATGCTCTTAGATTGCTTTCAGTCGAGATAATTTCAGAAATTTATTGTTTAGAGCTTCAATTGCAATTCTGAACTTTGTAATTTTATATTGAACTGTAGAAGTTGGATCGCTTGTTATACTACACGTGAACAATAGTAATCACGTTTTTTGCATTTATTACTTGTTTGTAGGATCGAAGCAGCTCAATGTCCAGATGTTGTGGTAGCTCAAATTGACCCAAAGAAGTTGAAAAGGAAGCAAAGTGTGAATGTTTCTGTGAGTGTTATTACGCGTCAGGGGATTTTTTTTTTCCTGCCCGCAAATTAAAAGACGGAGGCTCACCGTATAGTGTCAGAAAGTATCAGGATCAGTTACAGTGTAAGATTTGACTGCTGTATGCTCAGTTAGACAGTTGCTTGTACTTTTCCCCCCAAAAGGACAGCTGGCGTTTACTGCCTCTAAAGAGGCTTTCAGTAACCCTGACATTCGTGGAGTTTTGCTCATAACAGTTTAGGAGCATGATCCGATCTTCATGGAGTCTTTAAATAGGTTGTTTATGCCAGCCTTTATTTTTAAGGTACCTTTTACCAGTTCATAATTATTATTGGGCTAGCGTTTAATCTTACTTAGAGTAGTTGGTATGTTTTGAATTTGACTAGGTTTTGTTTTTTAAAAACAGAAACCCAAGTGTCACACTTTTCTACCTACTTGCCCACTGTGAACCTTTTCATTCATTTATTTATCCAGCACATTTTTTTTAACTAAGCAGCTGTATGCGCCAGGCACTGGGAATACAACAGAAGATGAGACAGAAAAAGTCCCTACCCTTGTAGAATTTGCTTCTCCTGAGGAAGACATTTAAAAAGCAAACAATTATATATTGTGTCTGTTGCTGTGAAGAAAGTTAACATATAATGACCAGTAAGTAACAGGGAGAACTAGTCTGGATGGGGTAGCCACAGAAGGTCCACTTGATGCTGTTTAACCTATGGTGGAAGGAGAGCAGCATTTTTTTTTTTTTTTTTTTTTTGAGAGCAGCATTTTTAAAATTACCACAGTTCCTTTTCCTTTTTTGTTCTAAGTAATTTGTTTATCTGATGTTTATTATCAGGAGATTTTAACTCAGACACTATAATGTTTCATATAATTCCTTTACAGGAATTTTTAGTTGATGACAGATGCTATCTTGTATACCTGGCTTTTAAAATGTGACCACACTCAGTTTTGTTTCAAGGCAATATGTGATCAGTTGTGACCTATGTGCTGTTTTGAAAAAACTCAAATGTAAAGTCAAATGTCTTGAATTATTTGCATTCTGCTCATACCGGAATGTTTTATTTGCATTATGTCTTTTTGTTTCAAACAGTTTTGCTATTATAGAAAGGTAGTACTGGGTTATATCTTTAGGTCTTATATTTGGATTTTGTAGAAACTCCCAACTATAAACTGTTCCAGATTGCTTTTACTAAAGCAACTATATAAGGATCTTTTCCTGATGTTTTAAACTCAAACATAAATGAATTGCCTCCTTTTTTACATCTGCAAAAAGTACTTCCTTTCTTGTGTAGTCTTACTTGCTTTATTACTCATTTTTCCTCTTGATTCTGCTTTCACTTTGCAGAGGCTTGAGATTCTAGTGGTAACACTTAACACTGATTCTGAAATTTATGAACTGATCTCTAGCTTTCAGGATGCCAGCCTGCCCCGGAAGGATACTCCCCCACTCTTCAGTGGCAACGGCAACAAGTGACACAGTTTTCAACTGTTCGGCAGGTAGGTTTCTACTTTTATCATTTCATCAAATTAAAGCCTTCCTTCAGATTTATTTCTGTTCTTAGACTGTAGTTGGAAAATTTGGGCTACTAAATATATAAAGATAAGAACATTCATGAATCAGTTACCAAATTACTATTATAATCACTCAACGTAATACAATTTGAAACATTTTCCAGGCTTTAAGATTGTTAGAATGTTGTGCAGCAATTGATTTCTTTTGAGTTATCCATTCTATGAAGATCATTTGTCTGATTTCTCTTCCTTTAGAGTGTGAACAGACATAGAAGTCACTGGAAATCACAACAGTTGGATAGTAATGTGACCATGGTATGTAAGTTTCTCTCTTTCCATTGTACAGTGTATAACTATTTGAAACAGTCAGTATTTACTTCAGTTCTTAAAGATTCTCTTGTTTAATCTATGTTATTTTAGTTCTCTCCCATCTACTATTAATAGTAACAGTTCCATTGTCTTTTCACCTGAAAAGGATAGAATAAGTAATGCAAGTTATGTTTATGACACCCTTAATCCACATCTTAAGAGACTTTGGATCACTCTCTACAAGTCTGTAAAGGTCCTTCTAGACATTTGGTTTTCGAGAAAGTAAATACATTTTTAGTATTTACAAAAAGATTGAATAAAGGTGCCTTGGATTTTCCTGATGGGATAATGGTGCCAGTACCAGTGACTGACTTTTTAGTAAAGTTTGTCATGCTTACTGGAAAGTACTGTTTCATGTATTATCAGCTTAGACTAATTTTTTAAAATTTTTAATTGGAGGATAGCTGTTTTACAATATTGTATTGGCTTCTGCCCTACATCAACATGAATGGTATACATACATCCCCTCCCTCTTGAACTTCATTCGCACCTCCCACCCCATCCAACCCCTCTAGGTTGTCACAGAGCACCTGATTTGAGTTCCTTATCTCATCCAGCAAATTTCTACTTGCTATCTATTTTACATGGTAATTTATATGTTCCATGCTGCTCTGCAAATTCGTCCCACCTTCTGCTTCCCACACCGTGTCCCCAAGTCTGTACCCTATGTCTGTATCTCCATTGAAAAAGTGAAAGTGTTTGTCACTCAATCGTGTCTGACTCTTTGCGACCCCATGGACTGTAGCCCACCAGACTCCTCTGTCCATGGGATATCCCAGGGAAGAATATTGGAGTGGGTTGCCATTTCCTTCCCCAGGGTATCTTTCCAACCCAGGGATTGAAGCCGAGACTCCTGCGTTGGCAGGCCGATTCTTTACCACTGAGCAACCAGGAAAGCTCTTTAATGTCTTAGGGAGTCTCATATTCTTCTGGAGGATCAAATGAAAGCTGTTTATTTTCAGAGGGGGGAAAATGCACCTATTCATACAATTTTGCTCATTGTTTCACGTGGTTCATAGATTTCAGGGGGTTTTTTGGCCATGCTGCGCTCCCCGTGGGATCTTGGTTCCCTGACCAGGGATCAAACCCATGCCTCCTGCAGTGTAAGCACAGAGTCCTAACCATTGGCCCACCAGGGAATTCCCCATAGATTTCAGGTTTTAGAAGCTTCTTCTAAGCAGTGCTTCCTAACATCTTTTAAATGATGTCACTTTGGGATAAATGGAGGAAGCTGCTCTCATGGCTTAAGACTACCAGCTGAAAACAGAGATTCAGTAACCTCTGTCTATGCTTCTGTATACTAGTTGGAAGCTCTGCTCTAGAAAAAGTGTGAAAGACACTAACATCACTTGCCCAAGATCATTTAACTCATAAAATAAGTATAGCTGAGATACAGACCAGACTTTGATTCGAAAGCCTTTCACTGTACGGTGAGGCCTCCTGGTAAGAAGAGGGAGAGGGCAGTAGGTAGGTAGATACATTTTTTCCTTGCTCAAGGTAAGGACTTTTGGGTACCTATATAATTCAAAAAGAAGCTGCATCAGTAACATGATGATGATATAATTTTGTCAAAAAAGAAATGACAACATAATTAATTGACTTAATGAAGATCCTCCATCAAAACAGTGGAATATTACATAGCAGTAACATATATTCATCGTGGCAGATGTGAAACATGTAAATAATAATATGAATTTTTAGAGCAGCCTCTGAAGGCAGCTATGTAAATATGAATATTGATTGATTGATTGATCTAATCATTTGTTAAGCACCAACCATATGTAATGATTAGGATTTTCAGTGCTACCTGAAGTAGAAACAGTCTCTGACCTAGTGGAGTAATGGGAAAACATTGTTCCAGGACAGTAGGCTTTTACCTTTTAGGGGTTTTGTTTTCCTTCTGAGAATCTAACTGCATGTGTGTATAAAATGATTTGTGAGGTGATGTGTCCAAATAAAAATTGTTCTGTTAACTGAATCACTTTGCTATACACCTGAAACTAACTCAATATTATAAATCAACTATAAATAAATAAATATTTTTTAAAAAAATTTTAGGTTGTTCTGTTAAGATTGAGCTGAAAGGTCATGCTTTTTTCCTCTGACAGTGTAAATCTGTTCCTTCTTTGATTGGACAGCCTTTTATGTGAAGTATGTAATTGTGTCTCCTTCCTTGGGATAAATAGGCTTCATTCTTGTAAGCATTCTTAGTGTATTTTTTTTAATATCAATTTTACATCTTTATCACCCTCTTTTGAGCACGTACTTGCTTGTCAGTGTTCACTAAAGTATGATCCAGACTGAAAAGGTCCCACATATGGTGTGACCACTTGGGTCCTGTATCGGTTTGCTAGGACTGCTGTAACAAACCACCACAGATGGAGTGGCTTAACAAACAGTAATGTATTTTCTCACAGCTTTGTGGGTTAGAGGGCTAAGATCAAAGTTTCAGTAGGTTTCTCTAAAGGTCACTCTTTCTCTCTGGCTTGCAGATGGCCATCTTCTAGCTGTGTCCTCACATGGCCTTCTGTGTGCACACGCATCCCTCATGTCTTTTTATCCAAATTTCCTCTTCTAACAAGGATGTCAGTCAGATTGGATTAGGACCCAGTCTACCCACCTCATTTTAACTTAAATCACTGCTGTAAAGACTCAGTCTCCTAACCGTCACATGCTGGAGGTGAGGGTTTCAACATACGAATTTTGAGAGGACACAGTTCCCTCTGTTACAAGCACTATATGTTTGTGTGAGGTGGTGGGAATATGAAGGAATCCTCACTTGTTTTTTCATTGATCAGTATTAAAGAAAATACGTAAGTAAATTCTTTTTTTTTTTTTTTCTTTTAGCCAAAATCTGAAGATGAAGAAGGCTGGAAAAAATTCTGTCTAGGTGAAAGGTTATGTGCTGAAGGGGCTATTGGACCAGCTGCAAGTGAAAGTCCTGGAATCGATTATGTACAAGTAAGTGATACTGTGACTAAACAAACAAAAAACAGGTCCTAGTTTTGGTGGGAGATTTAGTATAGAGACTTAGCAGAATACAGCTTGGGCCAAATCCAGTCTCCTGACTATTTTTATAAGCTCATTTGCTAAACATAGAAGCATAATAGCTTTTTTGTTTTCCAAGTTTATAAAAAAATTTTAAAAAGCAAATAATATATGACTGATTTAGATCAGCCTGTTTTCTAAAACAGTGTGTGCTTTAGCTGTTTAATAATTTTTTGAGCTAGATAGGACTTTTTTTTTAATGATTAGGCAAGGGTCAAACAATGAGTTCTGAGCAGTCAGAGAAACAAAGGAAAACATGACTCAGGTGCTTAAAAATGCTTAATAAATTGCATATTCTGGCAGTGAAATGTTGAAGCTATATTTATATTTTACAAATATAAAGATTATTTATGTTTCATATGACTTTAATAATAAATTATGTGGCCAGCCGCTTCTTGTCCTTCAGGATTCACCTGCCCGCAAGCTTGCAGATGTCCATACATCTGCATTACTGGTAACTCCCTATTCCATGTTGTCTGTTCTGTTGAATAGGTATTTATTGTTTTCTCTTTGGTGCCACGTTTTGTTTTTCTCATTTAAAATTAGCTTATCCCCTAAATGTAAAAGCTCTGAAAATTGCCAAACAAGACCAAGACCCCAGTTGGAAAAAAAAAAGCAAAGGATGTAAAGAGACATTTCACAGGAAGGAAATGTAAATTGTTCTTTTATGAGAAGATGCCCAAACTCACTTAAAATAAAAACATTACAGCTCCATTGAGCTGGGATTTTTCAGTTAACATTGGTAAAGCAAGTTTGACACACTCTTAATAAGGGCTGGGAAAACAGGCACTCTTAATGCATGGTGGTGGGAGTGTAGACAGATTCAGTTCTCAGAGCTAGTTTGATGCTGATTCTTAAACAGCATTTCGTCTATTGGATTATATCCCCTAATATATGTTACTTTTAAAAATTCTATTATTTATTTATTTATTTGTTTAACTTTTCTTCAAAATTTTTTAATTTGGCAAAGAATGTATATTTATTCAGTTTGTTACTGCAAAATATACTTTAATGCGTGTCCACTTAAGTTTCTCATAAGTCGGTACCGTTTTCATAATCAAAGCTCCCAACATTAAAGTCCAAAATAATTTTTTTTATTTAAAGCAGATTAGGTTTGAAAGAACTCATTCAAGTACCCTTACTTCCCCAAAATGTTTGCTTTAGCTAAAAGTTTTTGAAAGAGTGTGCACAAGTTATTAATATCATACTATGTTTTTAATTACATGCTTTATTTTAATATCTTCATTACTCAGATCATTCTATATTTTTACATTTATGTATTCAAATGTCAAGACATTGTTTTCTTGGGCATTATTAGCATAATAGTTCATGGAATATTTTATTGTAATATATAATGAAGGAATTTTTTTTTTTTCTTTTTTCTTTTTTTTTTCACGTCAGACAGGTAATGTGCCGATGTCGTAACAAGGTTTGTGAGGGAGGCACATGTCACGCAGCAGCGTGAACACCCAATCATCATGCTCATGAACTACAAAAGGATCATAATGAAGGAATTTTATCTATTTTTTGTTTTTATAAAACAGCATGTTGAGAAATTCACCAATTTAAAAAAATGAAGCCTCCCCGTCTTTGTAATACCACTTAGTAAACCTCAGTCTCATTTTTCTTTCAGATTGGTTTTCCTCCCTTGCTTAGTATTGTTAGCAGAATGAATCAGGTAAAATATATCTAATAATAATAAGAATATATGCATTCTTCTGTTTGCAGTGTGTGTTAAGATATTTGAATACATTTATTTAATTTTTACAGTATGTAAGACCCTGTCCTAAACTCTTTAAAATTCTTACTTAATCCTCACTACAGCCTTATATGGGGAATTATTATTAATATCCATTTTTTTTTAATAAATGAGGAAACAGTTGGCGATTAAGTCATTTGCAGGTGGTTTATTGGCAAGTTTTACTGGCAGTACTGGAATTCAGTCCCAGGCTGATCTCACTTCAGAACGCATGCTCTTTATCATGCTGCTAAACTATTCATACGCTTATGTTTCAGTTATAAGTCTTAGATTATGGGGTTTGAAAAAATTACTAAGGTTAGATTGCTATTTCTAGTTCCAGATGTTGTGCACACTTCATTAAGAATTAAATTTGAATTTCTTAGGTCAAAAGGGAAGCAATATGGATTTTATTTGTTCAGTCTCTCAGCACTAGGAACTCTGTTACCCACTTAAAGAGCAAATAAAACTTTGATTGTTTGTATTCACATATATTGGCTACCCTTGGAAGATAAATTTTTTAACAGGTCATACTCTGTTGTAAATAATATACTAGCCTACAGTTTTACTTATTTGATCATTTACATTAAGATACTCAAATAATTATATTAAATTCAATGAGAGTGAATTTTGTAAGTGTCCCATCTGTATTAGAATAAGCTAGAGAATTTGGTAAATTCTATCTGTATAGCTTTAAAATTAATCTTTCTCTAGCTAACTTTGTCTTTAGATTATTTGTACTTTGATTTAATGAAAATAAGCTGAAGGTATTTATGCAAAGACCTTTTTTTAAGAGTAGGTGAAATTTTTAAAAAATAGTTCTGAACTAAATTAGTAGTTACTAACTAAATCCTAGGATTTAAACCGTGTTGATAATTGAAAAATATATAAAAATATTTGTCAAAAAAGCCTTATCTCACTGAATGTTCCATCTAATCAAATTACTAAATAGAGTCAAAGGTTTCTCTTTAAGTCTAAAGAAGAAGTCCATTTTAAGCAGAGCTGCTTTCTCACTGAACTTGGTGTAACTCAGCTTGAACTTGTCAGTGCTATATTACTAATGCTGTTCTCCCATCTCTTCCCCCTCCCCCTTTTTTTAGTCAACAGTAACTAGTGTCTTGGAATATCTGAATAATTGGTTTGGAGAAAGAGACTTTACTCCAGAATTGGTAGTACTGCATCTTTTTCTTTTCATAATGCAGACAAAATTATATATACTTACCTTATATGTAAGCTATGGCTCTACACTATTTATATATATGTATGTGTTATTCATCTATATGTATAATGCAGATAATGCTTGTTTGCAGTAAAATAAGGAACTTAGAATAGAATGTTAATCAACATAGTACTTCCTTCATTGAGAGTCTTGCATTGAGGAGGAAAAAAATCAACCAAATAGTTGGTTTATATCCTGGGAGAAGCTGCTTATCTTTTCACAGATCAGTAACAAACAGAATGGCTACCAGTCTGCAGACCCCATTTCAAATAGTCCTGGCTTAGAGAAGTTTGAAATGCATTTGTAAAATGGTTTTGAAATCCAGTCCACTAAAGAATATCAGAAATAGGAATAATAGCAAATATATGTGCCAGGCTTCATTCTAAGGATTTTATGTATAATAACTCCGTGACTCTTTCAATAACCTATGAGCTGTTATTTCCATTTTACAGATGAGGAAACAGCTCATAGGGATTCAGTAACTCGCCTGAGGGCACACAGATTATGACTGGCAGAACCGAGACTCATGCTGGGGCAGTCTGGCTGTACTCTGACCAACTATACTGTACTGTCCTTCTATTTTATTGCGTTACACTCAGAGCTTAAAATTTTTTCACCTTCAAAATTGGGTAAATTTGACAGATGTTATGTAAATGAATTGCCCACTTAATCCCCTAATAGGAAATTTTATCATCCTTTGCAGTTAGATTTGATTTTAAAAACAAGTATTTTTCACCATTGAGGATACTTGCAAAAAAGAGTATCTGAAGCTTCAAGGCTCCCAGTCAAAACAAGATATAATGTTTGCCGTCCAGAAGCTTCTGGTCAAGTTTAAATGTATACCTCTCTTTTCACGTAGAAGAGAATCCCACTCACTCTTTGTGAAAGGAACCTGGATGTGAATCTTTTTGTTCAAGAAAAAGTCATTGAAATAAAGCTTGAATAGATCAAAACCATTTTTTTTAAAAAATGGAAAAAAAAAGCCATTGACTTGGGGTTGCTTGAGGAGCTACCTTAGTGTGTTGACAGATTGCTATTTAAACTTTGTTCTAATCCTCTTGAGTAGTCCGTGGAGCGATGTGTTGCTCCAAATAAACTCAGTCACGTGTACTGCTGGTGGAATATAACCTGATACGGCCTTTCTGAGGTACAATTAAGTAATTATAAATTAAACTTACGGTGTAGTTTGCCTACTTACTACTTTTTTAAATCCTGTATAGGGAAGATGGCTTTATGCTTTATTGGCTTGTCTTGAAAAACCTTTATTACCGGAGGCTCATTCACTGATTCGGCAGCTTGCAAGAAGGTGCTCTGAAGTGAGGCTTTTGGTGGTAAGTTCAGACTCACTATTTCATATTGGAAGTACTCAGCAGCTTCTGTGATCGTAAAGAACGATTTCAGTGAAATAACAAAACGTGGACTATGTTGTTAGACAGGATTAGATTTAGCTGCATAATAGAAGAGTCCAAAATAACATTATCTTAAATAAAATGGAAGTTTTTTCTCAAAGGGAGTATGAAGGTAGGCAGATTAGATCTAAGGTGGCGGTAACCCAGGCCTTCCAGTTCTGCCACATGTGGTTTCCCTCCCCAGACTCACTTCATAATTCAGGTTCCGCCAGCATGTTTCACTAAAGGAAGCTGGAAAGAAGAGAAGGTCCTTCCCTCTAAAGAGCCTTCCCAAAGCCTCTTACAAGCACATCTGGCCAAAACAGCTCATTGGCCAGAATTTGGTCACATGACCATAAAGAATTATAGGAAATGTTTATTTTGGTTGGGTGACAGTGTACCCATCTGAAAATGAGCTTCATTTGCTACATAATAAGGGGAATCAAGCCAGAGTGGTCAACTAGCAGTCTGTGGCATGATAATGGTTTTGAATTTTTCTAGATAGACCCTTCCTCTAACTCATGCCTGCAGCATTACGATATAAATTAATTCGATGCAGACTAAGCTGATTTTTTTTCATTCCTCCTTTCACCTGCACAAGATATATAACTGTTCTCCACTGACTACTCCAAAATATTTTCATTAAACTTCCATGAGATGGCACAGACTAATTTAAATGGCCTGTACTCTGAGCAAAATGTAACTTATTACTCACTATATATTTAAAGTGAATTTTAGGAAATGTATAGTTCAGGAACAACTTCCTTCATCATTGAGAACTCTGATCTGAAATATTTTCTTTAAAATATGTCTGTATATTTTGCTTCCATTAGTGTCCAGTTAGGACACAGGCTTTTTTCAGTCTTATACTTGGAATCAGGAAAAGTATCTCTCCCAAGTTATCCTCCTTAGAGCCCTCAACTCTTATTCCTTTCTAGGACCTATTCAGGAGCTTTCTTTAAAAGATCTTAGATGTTTCTCAAGGAATCATTAACTCTACAGTTTCTCTGTTTTCTTTGATGTTTCCTATATCCATGTGATTATGATTGTCATATAATAAAATGTTCATGTTTTGCACCTTAAAACTTCCTTCAAAAATAATAGGTGGTTGGGGCTTTGCTGACAATCCAGTGGAAGCAAAACTCTGCTTCCACCACAGGGAGCGTGGGTTTGATCTCTGGTCAGGGAACTAAGATCCCATATGCTGCGAGGCCACAATAAAAGAAGAAGAAAAAATTAGGGGATAACAGACTACATTGCAAGCTTTCTTTTTTTCTTCTTACTTTTTAGGACAGCAAAGATGATGAAAGGGTTCCTGCTTTGAATTTATTAATCTGCTTGGTTAGCAGGTAAGTAATCCTTGACTTCTTTATGAGCTTCCCTGGCAGCTCAGATGGTAAAGCGTCTAGCTGCAATGTGGGAGACCTGGGTTCGATCCCTGGGTTGGGAAGATCCCCTGGAGAGGGAAATGGCAACCCACTCCAGTACTCTTGCCTAGAAAATTCCATGGACGGAGGAGTCTGGTAGGCTAAAGTCCATGGGGTCAAAGAGTCGGACACGACTGAGCGACTTTACTTTCACTTTCTTGCTTTATAATAGCAGTATTAATGGTGGTAGAAAGTATTGTTTCCATTTTACAGTGAGGAAGTTGAGGCATAAGGAAACAGTATTATATGTATCACAATTCCCTTTATTTCTAGTTTTTCTCTATAAATAATGCTGCATTGAAGATTCTTATACCTACAGCTCTGCTTATTGCCTAAGGGCAAATTCCTGGAAATAAATTAAAGGACTTGCATGTACTTGTAAAACTGAGATATTTATTGCATTTGCCTTCTAGAAAGATCATACCACTCTGGGTTCCCACTAAAATGTTGGTGAGAGTGCCCATCTACTATTCAACGCTGAGTGTTTTCAGTTGATGTAAATATTTGCATTCTAGTAATAAAAAGATGCAGATTATTTTTATTTGCTTTGTGTGGTTATGCATAAGGGTAGAGTATGTTTCATTTTATTGCAGTATTTTTTAATTGCTTGTGTCCTTTGTTCATTTTCAGTTGGAGCATATTTTTATTTAGTTTATCTTTTATTTCATTTCTTACATTAAAATTCCACCTGGAATTTACATGAAAATGTCTTCATATTCTAAGTTCTTATATGTGAATATGTGTATACATACACATACATATTTATTTTAGGTCTCTTTCTGGACTTGATATTTTTGTTCATTGGTCTGTGTTTTTAGTTTCTTGGCCTATAATAATTATGCTAATGATAATAATTAATACTTGCTGGTCAGTTGTGCCAGGCATTTTTCTTAGTGCTTCAAAATAGGAACTCATTTAATCCTTAGAAGGTGGGGCAGAAGTTTCTGAGGCTATAGACTTCACTTAGGAAAACCTATAGGTTACAGCAGGTTTGAAAACCATTTAACATAGGCCTTGACTCTGTTTTAACTGCTTCAGTGTAAGCAACTTACATGGTTATAAGTCTTCTGTGTTTTTTTTGTTGGTTTTCTTTCAATAGCTTTAAGGCAATAGCTGCTAATTCATAGAAATACCTTATCAGATGAGTAGGATCGCACTCACACAGGACCCAGTAACTGTTGTGTGTGCATAGTTGCTTCAGTGTAGGGTCTGACTCTTTGTGACCTTACAGACTGTAGCCCACCAGGCTCCTCTGTCTGTGGGATCCTCTAGGCAACAATAGTGGAGTGGGTTGCCATGCCCTCCTCCAGGGGATCTTCCCAACCCAGGGATCTAACCCAGTCTCCTGCACTGCAGGCAGATTCTCTACTGCTGAGCCACTGGGGAAGCCCCCCGGTAGCTATTAGCCACCTTAATTATTTTACCAATCATAATTATTTTTTATGCTCCATATTATAGAGATTTTTAAACACATAAAAATGTTTTAAACAAATATTAGACATATTATTTCTCCTGTTTTAGTGTATCTGACTCATAAAGGGTTTTTAAAAAAAATGACTGTAATATTGCACTCATAACCAGTAAATTTAGTGATAACTCTGTATCATCGGATGCCCAGTTGTGTTTCATATTCCCTAATTATCCCAAGAATGTCTTTTTATGTTTGAATTTCAATCCAGGATCCAAGTAGGATGCACTCGTTGCATTTGTCTGATATGTCTCTTAAGTACCCCCATCAACCCTTTCGGTTTTTTTCTTTGCTATTTATTTGCTGAAAAAAACGGATCCTTTGACTTGTAGAATTTCCTGTATTTTGGTTTTGACAGCTAACTTCATGGTGATGTTTAATGGTTCATTTATCCTGCATGTTTTCTGTAAACTGGTAGGTAGGTCTAGAGGTTTGATTATATATAATGATGTGTGTTTGTGTGTTTGTTTACAAGACTGTGTGCTCTTGTGTCACGTCAGGAAGCATACTGTCTAGTTTTCTTTCGTAGAGTGGTGTGAGGATGATCTTCACATTCAGGTAAAGGGATATAGCAGTCATTCTTTTTGATGCTCAAATTGTTCTATCTTTGGATAGTGGGAGCCCTTCAATCAGTTCCTGTGCTTTTTGGTCTATGACCTCAGTGGTCTTTTGATAGCTTTCTTACTTTCTGCTCTGCCAGAATGACTCAGTTATATCTTGGGCACGTCTGGCTCCAGATCTGGAATTAGTCTTTTCTCCTGGGAGTGCTGGTTCATCTTTCAAAGTAGAAAGTGGTATCTAGAGTCCATAAATTGAACATTAGGGAAGCTAGATGTTTTCGGGTTGGTCATTGCACCTAGACCTTTTCACTGAACAGAGCTATGAAGTATGTATTTTTTAGAAAGAAAAATAAAATCATAGGTCCAAGTTGATATTTCAGTTCTAACTTAAGATTACTTGATTTTTCTTAATAACATAATTATTGGCTTTATCCTACAATATTCACATAGTAGTTTCAGAATAACAATACTAACAATATTACCAGTAGTAAAACTGTTGAAGTCCCTTTAAGAATTCTTTGCAGTTCTTTTTGTCTATGGTGTATCTTACTAGTTACATATATCAGAACATCATGTTTAAGATTACTTGGAATTATTCTCCTATTTGGTTTATGCCACCAACATAGTATAGGAGAAGACTCATTTAGTGGAGTCTGGTTAGTGATTTTATCTTTACTTAAACTTGTTTTATAATTTCATAAAATATTTACATTGTTCCAAAGTTAAAATTGTAATTTGTATTTTAGAATCCACCTTTATCCTCTGTAGTCTCTTTTCTCCCTTTTGTAGTTATCTGTTTTATTGTTAATTTTTGATTTATCCTCCCATTCACTGTTTCTTTTTTAAAAATATAAGCAAATGTATATATACCCTGCACATGCTTATAAAATATAACATACTTAGCTTTCCGTTCTGTACTTTGATTTTTCACTTAATGAATCCTGGGAATTACATGGTTTCAGTGTAGATATTTTCCTCATTCCCTTTTTTATAAAAGCCTTGTAGTGCTCGCTTCGGCAGCACATATACTAAAATTGGAACGATACAGAGAAGATTAGCATGGCCCCTGCGCAAGGATGACACGCAAATTCGTGAAGCGTTCCATATTAAAAAAAAAAAAAAAAAAAAAAAAAAAAAAAAAAAAAAAAAAAAAAAAAAAAAAAAAAAAAAAAAATAAAAGCCTTGTAATATTTCACTGTGTAGATGTACTATGGTTTATTCAGCCAGTCACTTTATTGATGGATATTTGGGTTGTTTGTAGTCTTTTGCTATTACAAAAACATTATTTTTTATAGCTGAGTAATATTCCTTATATATGTATATAGATGTATCCTTTTGGATATGCTACAATTAATATTTTTAAGTATACATTAATTTTTAAAAATTGAAATATAGTTGGTTTACAATGTTGTGTTAGTTTCTGGTGCATGGCACAGTGATTCAGTTATGCATATATATATGTATATTCTATTTCAGATTTTTCCCTTTATAGTTTATTATAAGATATTAAATATAGTTCACCATGCTGTACGGTAGGACCTTGTTTATTTTGTATGTAGCAATTTGTATCTGCTCACTGGGAACTCCTAATTCAATCTCCCCTGCCCTGCCCCTCACCTTTCTCCTTCAGTTACCATAAACTTGTTTTCTATGCCTGTGAGTCTGTTTCAGTTTTATATCATTTTGTTCATTTGTATCATTTTTTAGATTCCACATAAAAGTGATATCATATGGTATTTATCTTTGTCTGACCTACTTCACCTTGTATGATAATCTTTAGGTCCATCCATGTTGCTGCAAATAGCATTATTTCATTATTTTTTATAGCTTAGTGATATTCTTTATATATGTATATACATGTACCTTTTTAGAGTTTTCTCCAGATATATGCCCAGGAGTGGGATTGCTAGATCATATGGTAACTCTATTTTTAATTTTTTTTAGGAACCTCCATACTGTTTTTCCATAGTGGCTGCACCAATTTCCATTCCCACCAACAGTGTAGGAGAGTTCCCTTTTCTCCATACCCTTTCCGTCATTTGATGATGGCCATTCTGATTGGCGTGAGGTGATACCTCATTGTAGTTTTGATTTGCATTTCTCAAAAAATTAGTGATGTTGAGCACCTTTTCATGTGCCTGTTGGCCAGCTATATATCTTCTTTGGAGAAATGTCTGTATAGGTTTTCTGCTCACTTTTTTTATTGGGTTTTTTTGTTATTGAGTTGCATGAGTTGTTTTTTTATTTTGGAAATTATACCCTCATGGATCACATCGTTTGCAAATATTTTCTCCCAGTTCATAGGTTCCCATTTCATTTTATGCTTTCCTTAGCTGTGCAAATTCTTTTTTCACCAGGTATTTTGACCAGCGTGACTTAGCTGATGAGCCATCTTGATGTAGCTGATCTCTCAGAGATAGAAGATACTTGTGATGAAGACAGCCTGAGTCTGAGGAAGTGCACTGCCAGTTCAAGTGCAGATTGCCTCACATTTTCAGCACCGTGTGAAGAGTCTTCAACTTAACCTGTGCAACTCAGGTTGATCTTAGAAGATAGGTTGTTTTATTTTGAATATCTGAGGTATCTTTGAAAGATCTTACCCAGTTTTTAATGAATAAGCAGTTTTCTGTAATCATGTGCTTTTAGAGCAAAAGTAAAAGGTTTATTGATGAAGCATCCTACACAGAACCTGTATGGTAAAATTGTACAGAGGTCTTTGGTGCTGTTTTGTTATTTACATATACACATATAAAATTTTATTGAAAATATGTTTTGGTTACTAGATTTTGTTTGACTCTTTTAACAAAACAAAAGACAGCAGACTAATGTCCTTAGTATTAGAATTAAGATAATCTAGATTATGTGACATGTGTATTCATAGTTAGCTACAAAATTAGTCTGATGTTTTCTCTTTATGCTCAGTACTTACATTTTTTAAAGTTTTCTTGCATAAATGCAATTTTTTCTTTACAAATCATTTTCTATAATACTATAAAAGGTCAACACTTAATTTTTCCGTCAAATCTTTTATCGTTCACTTACACTTTTTCTACTTCTATATCAGGTAGGAGTGTTTCATACTTTAAGTGACAGAAGATCCAAGTAGCAATGGTTTTTCAAATAGGGATTTATTTTTCTCATATAACAAAAAACCTAGAGGAGCTGGCATTGGTTCAGTGACTCCACTTTACCAAGGTCTCTGAAAGTCTGTTAGTTTTTCCCTCTTGGTAAGATGGCCACTGCAGTGCAGAGCGGTGTGTCTGTATTCAAGACAGAAAAGTGAGGGAAGGAGGCAGAGCCTCCCACATCTGATCCTTTCCTCATAAAAGCAAAACCTGCTCCAGAAATCCATAGCAGACTTGTGTTCATCTGTTGGCCTTGAATGTATAAAATCATTACCTCTAGCTCCAAGAAGAATGGGAAATGAAATTGTAAGCTTTTCCAATCTTTCTAATGGAAAAGGAAAAGAGGATTGGGAATAAATGTGGATCGGGCAACCAATAGTTTTGCCGCTAGTTATAAATGGAGCAGATATAATTTTGTATTTTAATCTTTTCTACTGTGTTGTCTTCCAAAAGTTGGTTTTGGCAGTGGGGGACGGGGGTCGCGCCCAGTGGCTTGTGGGATCTTAGTTCCCCAACCAGGGATTGAACCCCCGGGCCCTTAGCAATCAAAGCAAGGAGTCCAAACCACTGGACTGCCAGGGAATTCCCTCAAAAAACTTGAGTTTTAAATGGTAGCCTAGTAGTCTTAAGTTGTGTTTTACCAGAATTTTAACATTCTCTCATTGTTGGATATTTAATCTGTTTTCAGTGCTAATCCAATATAGAAAATATCTTTATGTACAACATTTTCCTTTCTTTGACCAGAAGTTCCCAAGAGTAGGATTGCAAATCCAACAGTTAAACATTGCTTTTGAAACTTGACTTAATTGAGGTTTTAAAAATTAAGAATTTTTTTTCTTATTAATTCTGATTTGAGAAGTTCAGGGCTGGTGTAGCAGCTGGCTGTAACAATATCTTAAATATTCTAGGCTACATACAAATTTCTCTTTTATCAATCTTAGAGGATAGTTTTCATCTTTTTAGTCATGATATGGTTGTTTTATCTCTTTGAATCTACATTCCAGGGAGGATAAAAAGGTATCACACTTCTCGATGTCATATCAGGGGAGAAAAGTATTACAAGAAATCCTCAACTTACACATTATTTGCCAGAATTATGATATTTTCTACTTAGAATGAAGGCTGGAAAATGTAATTATTGGTGAGCACATTGTCACTTCTACCAAAAATGGTTCTGTTAGACAAGAGGGGAGAGGGGCTGTTGAGTAGGCAGCCAGCAGTGTCTACCATGAAGAGTTTCAATTTCCAACCAATAACCACAAGTAGCCTTGTAATAGCCTCATGTTCTTTGCTATTTGATCTTTAGTGGGTAAGGCTAGGAACTGACTTATTAATAGTAAAGGTATAAAGTGTCAGTTATTGTTGTAACTAATGTATAGCTTTTCCATGGCTAGTGGCTGAGCATGTAATTATGGTCACTACTCACACAGAAGAATTAACTTTCCTGAGAACTTGAAACAAAAAAGGCAATTTTGCATGTACAGAAGACAATTGGTATATGAAATTATTTTAATGCTCTTATACCTCTGTTTTCCAGCAAACTGTAGGTCTTTAATATTTAACTGAAAATTTATTTTTGTAATAACTTTACTTGGCATAAGGATATTTTTCAGGAATGTAGAAACAAGATATTTTAAGCCACAAATATAGTTAGGCAGACTACCAATATAGCTGAAGGGTTTATCAAGTCTTTAACAAAAGTATCTTCTGATGTTAATGAGAAATTGAAGAGGAAAATTTTTCCAAACTTTGACACAAAAATCTTTTAAGTTCATTGAGAAATTACACATTTTAAATGCAGAATTTAAAGGTAATTATTTTGAAAATAATAGCTACCATACAGTAGTTTAATCAGGTCTGTGGGGGTATGGACCAGATAAATTGGATTGCACCTATTTTTTTTCACATAAAGATTGATTACTTCTTTGGTCAGGAGGACATTATGCATTCATTAAATTGTAACTTTTATTGTATTCATTTTTTAAGATAAGATTATTTCATCTGTATCTCTTAGCAGAATTAGTCAATTAGAGACTGAACTAGATGAAAAGTGGTTCAAGTTACCAGTTTTACCATCTGGGGACAAAAATAATAAAAATGCGTTCGAAATTGAGAAAGATGAGTATAGCAGTATATAGTAGAAAAGCAGACCAAATGGACCAAGACAGGTTCTGATGACATCTCCAGGCTTAAGTTCCTTTACAGAGGTTTGGCTGGTAGACAAGGGTTGAACTGTCATCATGGTTAGTATAGGCCACTGACTACAGTTTATAAAAACTAGTTTATAAAGCTACCTCATAGTTTGTCATTCATACAGTATATTTACCTTTGAAACATACACCTGCTCTTCAACACAAGTTTACAGTTCACTTAGGGCTGTTGATGACTATAATTAAAACATAAAGTTGTACAGAAAGATACCCAAATAAAAATATCTTTATTGTGGGATTACTTTAAAATAATCTACTGTACAATTTACTTACACCTTTCAAGTCTTTTGGATACACTCATAGTCATGTATATTTATATTTTACATATTGCATGTGTGGTATCCTGTAAAAAAAAAAAACCTTTCTCTCAAGACCAATTAACATCATGCCATGTAAGCAAATACATACAGCTCTATTTCATCCTTTTTACTGGCTGCACATTATTTCCTTGTTTGCCAGTACAAATCAAGTGCCGTCAATGAATATAGTCAAATAGTGAAAATCCTTATACATACAATGAACATTTAGGTTGGTTCCACTTCTCGGCTATTGTTAACAATGCTGCAGTGGACATGGGAGTGCAAATAACTCTTCAACATCCTGATTTAAATTATTTGTAATAAATACTCTCCAGTGGGATTGCTGGAATATATAGTAGTTTTAAATTTTTGTGAAATCTTTATACTCTCTTCCACAGTGGCTGTATCATTTTAACATTACCACTGAGAGTGCACAAGGGTTCCAATATCTTCACATCCTTGCCAACACATATTTTCTGGTTTGGGTTTTTTTTAATGGCCATCCTAACTGGTGTGGGGTAGTAACTAGTGGTGGTTTTGATATGCATTTCCCTCATTAGTCATGATACTTAGCATCTTTTCATATACCTGTTGGCCATTTGTATGTATTTTTGGAGTAATATGTGTTTCAGTCCTCTGTTCATTTCTAATTGGGTTATTTGAGTTTTTTTTGCTAGTTTTAGTCCCCTGTATACTTTAGGTATTAACCACTTACCAGGGAACATGGTTTGCGTCAACTTTCTGCATTCCACAGGGCCACTTCACACTCTGTTCTTTCTTTTGCTGGGCAGCTTTTTGGTTTGATACAGTCTCACTTGTCTGTTTTTGCTTTTGTTGCCAGTGCTTTCAGTGTCAAATCTAAGAAACCATTGCTAAGACCAATATTATAAAGCTCTTTTCCTGTTTTCCTCTGGGAATTTTAAAGTTTCAGGTCTTGAGTCTTCAACACAGTTTCAGTAGATTTTTGTGTATGGTATAAGGGTCCAACTCCATTCTTTTGCATGTGGATGTGTATTCAGTTTTCCCAGTACCATTTCTTGAAGATATGCTATTTTTCTACTATTTGGCTTTATTTGATTTTCTACAAGTCTTGAAAAGGCCTTCTCTACTACAAGATCATAGAACCTCATATTGTCTTTAGCACCTTATGGTTTTATTGTTTTAAATGTAAACCTTTGTCTTGCCCTCCCCCTATAGAAAAAAGAAAATTCAATATTCCCATACTGTTTCCTGTATAACCCAACTTTTGCCTCACCTCTACCAAGACAGGCCTGTTTTTTGGCTACAAGTGGTGGCACTAATGGTAAAGAATCTGCTTGCCAATGCAGGAAACACAAGAGATGCAGGTTCAATCCCTGGATTGGGAAGATCTCCTGGAGAAGGAAATGGCACTCAACTCCAGTATTCTTGCCTGGAGAATTCTATAGACAGAGGAGCCTGGCGGGCTACAGTCCATGGGGCCGCAAAGAGTCAGACACAACTGAGCACACACACACAACAAAATACACAAAAGGGAGACTGACCAATATAAGGAATTTATTATAAAAGAAAAAGTCCAAAGGTATAGCAGTTCCAGGATTGGTTAATTCAGGAGCACCATTCAGGTGCTTTCTGTCTGCACCTGCTATCCTCAATAATGACAGCTTTCATCTCCATGCTTGTCCTTTCATGATCATCATATGAAAGAAGAGGTAAGAGATACACTAGATGAACACTGACCTCAACCCACAGAAGCTTATGGGCCCATGAATACTGGTGTGACTATCGATTCATCCACCCCTCTGCCCTTGGGGAAGACTAAAAGTAAGGGGGAAAAGTACAGATGTTAGAATCTTCACCAGCACTTCCACATATGGAGAGAGAAATGGAAAGTCAAGACTGTTAACTGGAGTAAGTATAACAATTCCTTCCTCAAATACCTATTATTCTTTGGCTCTGGAGTCACTGAATTCACATCTGTATCCCACTTTGTCTAGATCTATATTTTACTTTATTATATTAATGAAGCTTTCAAGAACTGAATTCTATTAAAGTAAAATAAAGTTTTAAAGCAATTTAGGCAGTTAAATATATATCACACACACACAACACACAATGTATATAATGAAATCCTTATACATGCATAAAAACTCAATAGAAATAAATTATAAGCAATAAGATAATAAAGTTTAAAATTTAGTGTACTATTTGCTTTTTTAATAACAAATTCATAAACCAAAATTTGTTCATTTTTACACAAATGATTCTGATTGGTGCATACTTTTCTTTATGCTAATTTACCAAACCCTGAGTTTTGCTTCTCCATTTCTGGTTAAATATGTATCACTCTAAGCAAATAAAAATGTTTAAATAAGGGTCCTGCATTGGTGTTTAGTTATTTGAAATTAGATTTTCATTCTAAATAGTTTCAGTAAAGTGTATGTTATAGTAGAATGTCTCTACTTGCTTTAAGGTCTGTCTTAAATTGATAAAATACAACCTTCCTCTGCTTAAGCGTGCATCTTTCATTATACAAGTTAGCAAATAGCTTATATCAGTACAAATGTCCAACAATGTAATCATTGCCTTCTGAAATATTTTATACAGGAATAATTTATCTCTTTACACTAGTAAAGCCTTGCATTTCAGTAGGTTCTATAGCTTCTGTATCATCACTTGAAATTTACCTAAAAGGAAAACATGAAAATCATTTTGATTTCAGGTAAAAGGTAAACATGTCTAAACATCCATTTTCTGCTCTTTTTATTAAGTTGTTTCAATCAAGAAACTTGCTATATCAAATGACCTTTCACACTTCACACTATTTGATAAAGTCAGTTTCATTTTTATCATGATTATCCGGTTTGTGAATGAATGCCTTTGTTTCTCTGATTTCTATATTTTAGGTATTTCATTGCTAGTTACTATGAATAGAAAGGAAATAGAGTGATGCTCAATCCAATTTTATTCTTGGTTAGTAGCTGTGGCGAAGAGATTTTTGAAAAGGAGTTTAGTGATAAAAGACTAGTTAGCTTTATCTAGCTTTATATAACAGATGTATTTGAGAAAATTTTTTTAAAAATTTCATTATAAGGAAATTTGCTATCTTAAAATTTTCCTTTAAAAATTAAGAGTCACCCTTTAAGTTGTCTTATAAATTTACATTTCCTTAACACATTTTCTTAAATCATTGTCTCTTACGAATTTTAAAATCATTGACTATAAATATAAGTATGCTACATATAACTACATTAAGTGTTAAAATTGACAAAAGTAAAATGAAATGGTTCTGGCATTTTAAATGTCCTCTAAGTAACAAATACAAGAAACAAACAAAAAGAACACCAGACCTGATAAATAACTGCTAAAAACATTTGTTAAGAAATATGAAGTCAACTTACAGGCAGGCATTGAAGATACTTCAGCTGTTACAATACTTTTTATCCCCAAGTTTGATAAGCCACCTCTGATTAAGCCACATGTAAAAGCTAAATACTAAAAGGAACAAAAGTGTAAAAAGTATTAAGGGTTTACTAAGACAGTAAAGGTATTGCTAAATATCACATTTAGTTAAACCTTGACGTTAATAAGTAAGTCACTTATTTGGAAAAGCTGTAATAATTTTTCAAACTATTAAAAATTCTTACTATTAGATTTCCCAGCTCCTACGCAACTGAACATGGACACATGACTTAAGCTCAGTCAACTCACTGGCCCAGTCCATGACCCTGAATCTACAATGAGTGACAGAAAAAGCTGGAAACAGGTTAGAATTCGTTCTAGAGACAGTAAAGGTGGTTTGTGTCTACCGTCAGTGCTGCTTGAAGGATTCTATCTAGACTCTCCTTGTGCAGCGATCTGGCTGCTTTAACTTCCCATGGTGCCTTTTTTTCCTTTAATTTTGGCCACACCATGTTGCATGGCTTATGGGATCAGTTCCCTGACCAGGGACTGAACCTGGGCCACAGCAAATCCTAACTACTAAACCACCAGGAGATTCCCCTTCCCTGGTTCTTGCCTGTTTTCTGAGCCTTCCCATCAATTCTGTAAGCTAACTAATATGATTCCATTCAATCAAAATTGGTTTCTGGAGTCAAGAATCTTGACTTGTTCAAGACTTATAGCCTGCCACAACAAAGACTTATCCAGTTTAAAGGATCAAAGTGCCAATGTTGAGAAACTGTTAAGGGAACAAGCAAATGGGACTAAGCCATAGCAGAGACAGCACAAAAAGAGAACCAAAAATCAAATAGTCCAAGGTATTTTATCATCTACATTTTTGAATTGCATGATATTCAACAATATGTATGAATAATATAAAAAATATTTTATAATATACATAAACGGGTAATGATAGGTAATCAGATATAGAATCATGAAATTATAAACTGGGAAAGAACTTAGAGATTGTTTATAATATACTGTTACAATCAATTTTATTAATAAGGAAACTAAGGTCCAGAGGGGATCTATAAGTTGTGGAGTTAGCTTAAAATCTAGATTTATTTGGTCCCAAGTTCATACTCTTCCCACTACACCAAACTGCCTTTGTGTTAGATTAATTTAGGTGTGGACAAATTTTACAGATAAAAAGCAGCTTTTACATACTGCCCAATGTATTTTAATCTGTAATACATCTGGCCTATTTATTGATTCCTACTTGAGACTGAAAAAAAAATACATGAGACCCTGAAATGCAGATATACTTAATACAAGACATATATTCTTAGAAATAAATATTAACTATATTAAAAATTTTTTTTAATTTACTGATGGAGATTGTAAATATGAACTCTGAATTGAATAATTTTGTATAGCTAATACCAGTTTTTTAAGCTTGAGTATCTTTTCTGATGTATCCATACTATATTTTAGTACTATCTTATCATTAATCTACATTTTTAATGACATTTAAACTATAGTGTTTCTTGAATTGGTCATCATAAGCCTACTTAGTTACAAGTTAATATAAACTATTTCAATATGATAAATATCTTTCTCCTATTTCGTAGAGAAGTGTTTAGGCAAAAGGAACAATTTTAAAACATTTTGAATTCACGTCTACTGTGATTAGTATTGTACTTTTCCCTACATTTCTACTTGTTTCATAATAAAAAACCAATCTTTTATTCCATTAAATACCTTTGATGCATGTTCTAAATATTGTTTTCCTGCAGACATTTGAGTAAGCAGGCGAAATTTGTTGTCCTGAAGTACATAGATGCCCTGTCCCAAAAACAGAAAGACATCCAAAGTCAATGTAATCTGTACTCTTCCCTTCAAAACAATTTAAGAATTTTTAAGTTATTAAAACTTTCCCTTCCATTGGTCAAATTTTCTTTATACAAAGAGGTTTTGCAGTGTTCAAGCTGAAGAGCTGTTCATCATTTATAACACTAATATTTACTGAATGCTTTAAAGATACTGAAGATACAATGATACATAAAACAGTTCCTATCCTTAAAGAATTCAGTCTAGTGTGAAAGAATCAAAAATACATTCTAGGTGAAATTAGCAGCTATATCTAATTAACTCATACCTAGAAAGCCAATAATCAGTGTCACTTTTTCACATAAGCATTTCAAGTACTTTTAGGTTAAGGCTGATGTTATCTGTAAAAATGAATTCTACTGGTAGCTAAGAGATAACATTATTTTCATTTTTTATACTTTAGTAAATGCCAAATATATTCTAAATATCTCCTAAAATTTTATGTCATTTTTTGCATAATCTCTCACGCAACCTATTAACTTTTTTTTTCCTATTAACTTTTATATTAACAAAATATTTTAAGAATAAAGAATACAATGGCAACTGAACAGGCAAGAATTACAATGAGACTTAGGAATTATTTGAAAGACAGAAATGTGATATATCTGTGGTTCTGCATATTACCACCACTAAGTAAGAATAATGAAAGAACCAAGTCCTAAAACTTATCATTCTGATATTTGCTACTTTTTAAAACTTAAAATTTTATTGAGAGAAAGGGACAGCTGTCATTACAGATAACTGCCCTTGCCTTTATTCACTATACCCTACTAGAGAAAAAAAGTAGTGATGTATTAATAACATAGAAATATTCCTAAGTTTCTGAGAAATTAAGTTTTATATAACAAGTAAGTCACTAAACTAGGACATTTATATTAAGATAAAGGACTTTAAAAAATAGGCCTTAATTTATCTAAATACCTGATGATTTGTCCTTAAATTGTCGATTTGCTTCTTGAATACTGTAGTCCAAAAATCTTTACAAATGAACTTCATGATATCTAACTCATCCTTGAACCTTGCAGTATCTTTTGTAAACCTAAAAAGATCAACTAGAAGTAATACAGTACTTTTCATCCAGAGAAAGGAGGGGCAAATTATTCACTAATTTCCAAATGCCACAATAGCACTGAACATTTACTGACAGTTATAAAGTGACAGGCACCAAGCAACGTAGTTCCCATTTCAGTGAATTCACATACTGTTATATAATGATGGGGCTAAAATTAGTCTTAACAGTAAGCAATTTTAGGTACAGCTGACACATTTTTAAAAAAAAAAAAGCTGAGCATGATCATGGTACTGTTATATAAAATATGAAAGAGAGAGGTCACTCAGTTGTGTCCGACTCCTTGTGATCCATGGTGCCAGGCTCCTCTGTCCATGGGATATTCCAGGCAGGAACACTGGAGTGGGTTGCCATTTCCTTCTCCAGAGGATCTTCCCAATCCAGGGATCAAATCCAGATCTCCTGCATTGCAGGTGGATTCTTTACCACCTGAGCCATGAGGGAAGATCAGGAAAATATAACAGAGTTCAGTTATTTCAGATAGAAAGGAATACTAAAAGAAATTGATCTGTAAGTTTGAAGACGATCACATGCATAAACAGACTCTTAAGGTACACATTTAAACCATATTCCATTTAGGATAAAGAACCTACTAGAGCTTAAGTAGGAAATGCAACAAGATTTTAGATAGTTGTTTCAGCACATCAAAGTTTTCAGGAAAAAAATTTTAAACAAATACTTATTTTCTTCAAATTTTGAAACATGAAAGTTGGATAACTGAGTTAAAATAGCATCAGACCTAAAAAGAAATTTCAATCTGTGAATAAAGAACAGAGAATAAATAAAATTTAGGAATTAAAATGAAAGTATCTCAAGTTTTATGCAATCTTTTGAAATGGATCATCTTTGTTCATAACCTACCTGGAAGAAAATTTTCAAATCCATACTGCTCACCTTTCTATCAATCCTTGTCCCACTCGAAACCCCATGTTTTCCAGTTTAGTTATACAGCGTCCATTTTCCTATTTAAAAAAATAATAGTTTTGAATAATTTTAGAATGCCAGAATGTAAATATTTCACTGAACATTGTGAGAAAAAGTGAATTACAGGTCATATTTGAATTTTCTTAATCATTTTCATAAGGCAATAAGATAAACAGAACTGTTACTACTTTTCAGAAATGCCAAAGCCTCTTCCCAATTACTCTTCCTGCTTTCCCTGGCTTTTTCCATTTTCAACTATTCTTTCCGTTATAAAATTAAGGTCAAGGTATCGCTTTTGACTTTTTTCTGTCATTCCCTTTGTGCTGTCACTAAGTTCTAAGTTCTGCTTGAAAATGTCTCTTAAAGAGTCACCCAAGCTTTCCATTTCCCAGTGTATCTTAGTTGGTGACCCCACCATCCTATTTCTGGAATCATGCAATTGCCTCACTCTTCCTTTGACAATCTCATCCACTCTTCAGTCGTTAAATAACACCTATGTCAAAGACTCTCAAAATCCTCTGGATGACCTACAAAGCCCTATACAATCCAGACTCCTGTGCCTCTCTAACCTCACCTCCTCTTCTTCACTCACCCCATCCAGCTTCACTGATTTCCTTGCTGTCCTTAAACATGCCAGGCAAGCTCTAGGCACCTCTCCATCTAGATAACTCACATGACCACCTCACTGGCTTTAGGTCTTCATTCACAAGTCATCATCTCAATGAGGCCAATTTCAGTCTTTTAAAACTACAGTATCATTCCACTTCAGAAACTACCTAATGATTCTCAAAGTGTGTCCCAAGACTAACAACATCGGCATCACATGGGAACTTGCAAAAATTGCAAATTCTGTAACCCCACCCCCAATTCAGTGAATCAGAAACTGTAGGTATGGGTCAGTAACCTGTGTTTTAAGAAGCCCTCCAAAAGTGATACTGATGCTCTGATTTCTCTGCTTAATTTGTCTCCAGGGAACTTCTTTCACCATTTAACCCAATATACATGTTACTAATTTTATACTGTTCATGTTCCTCCATCCCCACCTACTAGAATACAGCAACAAGAGGGCAAGAAATTTTATATATTTTGAAGCCTTTGTCTTCAATTAACACCACAGGCCTCGTTATCTGCTGAACTTTCTTCTAAGTACTCCACTAATAGGGCTGACTACTAACTCTTTATTTCTAGTACAGATTTTAGCAGACACAGTCATCTAGCGGTCCCATTGTGTGCATGCTCAGTCATGTCCAACTCTTTGCAACCCCGCTGACTGTCACCCATCAGGCTCCTCTGTCTGGGATTCTCCAGGCAAGAATACTGGAGTGGGTTGCCATTGCCCTCCTCCAAGGGATCTTCCCAGCCCAGAGATCGAACCCATGTCTCCTGCGTCTCTTGGATTGCAGGTGGATTCTTTACCTCTAGCGCCACCTGGGAAGCCCCGAGGTCCCACAGGCCCCTTAAATACGGCATGTTCAAAATGATATTATCTTAGCATCCTCAGCTTGCTCTGCCTCCAAAATTCTTTAACCTCACTAATGGCACCACCATCTATCTAGTTACTACAACCAGAAAACTTCCATTTCCTTCACTTCTGTGCTGCCAAGCCTACATACACACTGCAGTCCTGTGGAGCCTATCATCTACATGCTTTCCCAAGTCCATCTTCTCTCTCCTGACTGCTTAAATTAGCTCTTAACCTTTCTCTCCTGGTCTTCAGTTAGAACCTCCTAACTGACCTCCTTGTCTCTAGTTTTTTCTCCTTTGATTTATTTTCTGTATTTATGCTATAGACTTTCTAAACACCAAATTGTGTTGTTTCTCCACTGGACCATACAGCACCACTCTGTTCATTTGCACACCGGTTTCCAAACATGCTCAGGTAGAATGACCTGCAAATCATGACGCTCTTTGTAGAATCACCCAGGAATATATTGATAAGCAGGAAATATGCTTACATGCAGACATTCTCAAATCTTAACTATGAATCACATGAACTCTTGAATTAAGCCCTAGGAAAACCTTCTGATGTTGCTACATGTTCATTCACTTTGGCATCTGTGAGTGCTCACTAGTAAGTACCAAATTTTTAAGAAAAACTTAGGAATATTTTATCCATTAATGTAAAAAAAAATATTCCCAATAAATTGCTAAATGTCCAGTTGTTCAATTATTAGATTTAATACCTCTTTGGCACAGTTGGAAAATTATTGAAGTGTGAGAACATTAGTCTTTTCCTTGATTTCACTTAAACTTATGACTTCATGTCTAAAAAGATATATAAAGGCCATCTCTGATAGAATTATGTCTTTCTTTTACATTTTTTTATTATGAAAAATTTGAAGCACACACAAAGTAGAGACGTTACCAAACCCTCATACACCAAGATGCCAGTATGGATTCTAATCATCAAGCCTACTACATAACTTTTTAAAAATCCTTTTTGCTTATATGCACTTAAAATTTTTTCCCCACCATACACAAACTGCAATAGGAAAAGAAAGTTATTTTTAATGATTCAAAACTTTTGGATTTCCTTTCTCTTATAGGACTGGCACATCTCTCAAAATTATCAGTCACGATTAGAACAACCGTTTTGTTTTATTTTGGCTAACCCATTTGGGGGGGGGGGGGCGGATTTTTAAAAAAGGTTTTCCTGGGCAAGAGCTGAAAGAGGGAAAGAAAGTAGAAGAGAGCAGAATCAAGCAAGCTGATGCATGTGTGGTGGGGCTGGGAGCAGGGATTTTATGATAATAGAGTAAAAGAGATGTGTTACTAATTATTCTCTGGGGAAAAGGATTTAAGGAACTCTAACTCTACACAAACACAAATGTCTGCTACTCAGCACTAGCACTCAGCACAGATGCTGAACATTAACTACTGGTTGTTAATGATGTTAAAGTCAAAAGTTTGTAATTTGGAAAAAAATCTCTTATTACTGATGAATCTGAATAATAGACTTTGTGGGATTCCCTGGTGGTTCTGTGGTTAGGACTCACTGCTGCGGGCGTGAGTTCAATCTAGGAACTAAGATCCTGCATGCTGCAAGGTGTAGCCAAAAAAAAAAAAAGATAAAATTTGCTTTATTTCCAATACTCTTCCTGATATCTTCCTATTAATATCTCTAATGCATAATTAATACCATAGATTAAATCTATCTCCCCAAAATTCGTATGTTGAAAATCTAACCCCCAGATGGTATTAGGAGGTAGGGGCCTTGGGAGATGATTCTGTCTTGAGGGTGGAGCCCTCAAGAAAAGCATTACTGCCCTTATAAAAGATACCCCAGAGAGCTAGTTAGTCCCCTTCTACCATGTGAGCACACAGCCAAAACACCACTATCTATAAATCAGGAAGCGGCTTTCACCAGACACTAAATTTTCTGGTGCCTTGACTGTACTTCCCAGCCTTCAGAACTGTGAGAAATGAATTTCTGTTGTTTATAAATCACTCTGGCATCTTTGTTACTGCCCCCTAAAACAGACAGTATCCTTCTTACAGTTCACAAACTGACAGCCACTCTTCCTGGATGTCTTAAGGTGCCACAAATTCAACCAATCCAAAATAATTCAGTATCTTCACCTCTTCTTTATTCCTTCTCCATCCAACCCAGCGGCTCAAGCTAAACACTTGGGGATAATTTTCAATTCTCATTCCTATACCTAATCACGTCTTAGAGATTCGGCCTCCTATCTCTCAAACCGTTCTCTCCTCTTTATCCAGATCTTCATCATCTCCTGCCTGGACTCCTACAATAAGGAAGCTTCTCACTACAAGAGCTTCCCTCTCCAGTCCAAAGAATACTTTCGTCTTTCTGAAATGCAAATGGACTGTGTCATTCTTTTTAAAAATCCTCCACTGAGAAGGTCCATGTTTTTAATCATACAAGGCTCTTTCTAGCTTCAGCTTTCAAAACTTTTCACTCTCCACCTATTCAATCTAGTCACAGTGAATGCTCAGGCATATTTAAATACTCTACACCTTTCATTCCACTATGACTTTCCCTTTGCCTAGGATGCTTGACCTGCCCTTAATTTCTACCCCTCTTTATCAACAGCATTATAGAAACTAGAGCTTCTGACCTGAGCATGACTTTAGAATACTTTATTTATGAAATCCTACAACTCCATTATTTCATACCACCAAATACTGTTAATTATTCACTGAACCACATTCCCCAATGACTGTGAGGCAGGGACTTCACCTTATTAATCTAACAGTGTCAGGCCCACAATACACTTAACATATTTTCTAAATGAATCAATTAGTGAATGAAGACTCACATACATTAGAAGTAACCTCCAGGAGGATGGGGCCATTGTTTGCTTCTTCATTACTATATCCCCAGCGACCAGCTCTGACATATAATGCACACTAAATTTTTTTACATTGTGTTTCCTAATCATAGTAACACATGCAAAATTTCCTTTGCTTCGACCTCAAATCTCATTAACGTTCTTTCTCTGAGTTTCCTGGAGTGTTAGTGAGAGTTAGGGATGTGGAGGGAGGGACAGGATTCTCAGGCTAGGAGAGATCTGTCCAGTGGACAACTGGGAAGTGCTGTTAGTGACATTGTAATTAAGTAGGGGTGCCAAAATCAGCAGTTAACTCTTTCGCAAATCAGGGCAGGGACAACACATGGAAGGGACAAAACTAAGAAAATCTGTGGCCTGCCAGACACAGATACGGGACTGGACAAAAAGGTATCATAGAGTAGAAGATACGAAAGAGACAAGAATGCAAGACTGGACAGCTGACAGGTTCTAAGGCTTAGGATACCTGAAAGTGTACCAATTCGTCTACACTTCGGGAGGCGACGAGTGGCATGCGATGGGACAGGGGTTGAAGGAAAGAACTGAGTGGAAACAAGCAGTGTCAGGGCGTGTGGCAGCACTCACCACCTCCCCCTGCTCCGCGGACTTGTACACTCCAGACACCATCTCGTTATGCAGAAGCAAAAACAACGCCTCGTCCGCCATTTCCTGCTTATTCCTCCAAGCTCGGGGTTTCGGCTCCCGTTTGGGTCCGGCTTGGGGATTCTGGATAGCGCCCCAACTGCTTGGACAAGCTACGCGGCTGGCTCAGTCCGCGGCCGGGCCCTCGTTGCTAGGAGACCGAGGAATCCACTCAGCTTCCTGAAGGCTGGTAATGGAGTGAGTCTGGTCCCGGGGCGAGCTCACCCCCAGGGCCACTCGGCCCTGCGGCTGAACGGGAGAGTCTGACAGCAACGGGAACCAAACCCAGCCCCGGGAGACCCGATCCGGCCCCTAGGCAGGGAGGTGAAAACACAACATCCGGTCCCCTCTACCCCGGCATTCCGCCAGCTCTATGGTCACAGAGTTCCTTCCCCGGGGTGAACTGCTGGCGCCGATAGGAAGAAGGATTTTTCGTGTGCAAAGTGGCAAAGTTGGTAAGAGAAGAGAAGAGCTCCCGCTGCCATCTCTGTTAATTTGTTATGTTAGGCACAACAATGTCTAACAGCTTCATTAAAAGCTTCCACTTCTGCTATATGTTCCTAAATATGAAAAGTTGTATGGAGTGAATAAATGGTCAGTTTTCAGGCTATAAATTTTAGGTTGGTGATGGACAGGGAAGCCTGACGTGCTGCAGTGCATGGGGTCGCAGAGTCGGACACAACTGAGGACTGAACTGAACTGATAAATTTTAGGTATATTGAGAAATTACCCCAATCCATTTTGGATAAGCCTAGGTGTAAGATTTAGAGCCATTTTGGCCGCCAGGAAGTTTACTGGAAGTAAGGGACAAGAAAGGGAAATTTGAATCAGAAAATGCAAATAAAAGACTTCAGAAATGCGACTGAAGGGATGGAGTTCATATAAGAATCTATGGCGGATGTGGACAACTGCTGCAGACATGCAAATACAAATGTTAGACCATATACACATTTTAAATTTGGCAAACTTTGGCTTAAACGTGTTGCTGCGCCTATGATTAGTTCTTTTCTTAGTAACTTACAGAAAAGATTTTTTGCCCAATGAAGTCATTGCTTCCCTCAAAGTGCTGAGTTTCTCAAATTGTGAACCTTTCAACTCTTCATATCCTTTCATAAAATTTAAGACCATGTACCATAATTGGAATAGAGGCGGGTTTGTTTTGTTTTTAAAAATGTCCCTTCTAACGTTTCAATCAGTTTTTTCAACCACCACAAAAAATCAAGCGTGTTTCAACAAACCCTTTGAAAATAGACTAATTTTGAAGAGTATTTTGTAATCTTAATCTTGATTTTTCCAGCACTAAAATCTCCCATTTGTGAAATCAGGTCCTTTATGTCCCAGTTGTATTCTCCCCTGTCACCACCAGCAAGGTCAAAGATTAGGCAAAAAATTGGTGTCTTACTAAGGTCTATTTCTTAAACCACAATAACGGTGTCTTCGGATATTTTGGCGACTGGAGGGGAAACTAATATTTATTGAGCATTACTAAATGTTGGACGTGGCATTCTACTGATTATCCCCCGTAAATGAGACTGTTAAATTTCCCAAGGATGTTAGTAATAGATTCTAAGGAAGTAGGACTAGATCCTACCTTTTTGGCTGACTCTAAAAGCATCTTCCCATGGAAACACTGTTACACTTCATGGCACTATTACCACACTCAGGTTCCAAGTACTGTTTACTACACAGGATTGTGGTAAGGATCCATGAGACTAAGCATGCTGACAGTCAGTTCAGTTCAGTTGCTCAGTTGTGTCCGACTCTTTGCAACCCCATGGACTGCAGCACGCCAGGCCTCCCTGTCCATCACCAACTCAAGGAGTTTACTCAAACTCATGTCCATCGAGTTGGTGAAGCCATCCAACCATCTCCTCTGCCTTCAATTTTTCCCAGCATCAGGATCTTTTCAAATGATTCAGTTATTTGCATCAGGTGGCCATAGTATTGGAGTTTCAGCTTCAGCATCAGTCCTTCCAATGAATATTCAGGACTGATTTCCTCTAGGATGGACTGGTTGGATCTCCTTGCTGTCCAAGGGACTGAGTCTTCTCCAACACCACAGTTCAAAAGTATCAATTCTTCTGTGCTCAGCTTTCTTTATAGTTCAACTCTCAAATCCATACATGACTATTAGAAAAACCGTAGCCTTGACTAGATGGACCTTTGTTGGGAAAGTAGTGTGTCTGCTTTTTAATTAACTGTCTAGATTGGTCATAACTTTTCTTCCAAGGAGCAACCGTCTTTTAACTTCATGGCTGCAGTCACCATCTGCAGTGATTGCTCACAATCAGAACCATGTAATTTTTTTCCCCCATACAACAGCTGCAAGCAGAATTTTAGTTCTCCAACCAGGGATCAAACCTGAGCCCCCTGCAGTGGAAGTTTAGGAGTCTTAACCACTGCACCACCAAAGAAGTCCCAGAATCATTTAATTATTTATCAAGACTCATCCTTCTTGGCTTCCCAGGTGGTGCTAGTGGTAAAGAAACTGCCTGCCAATGCAGGAGATCCCTGGATCAGGAAGACTCCCTGGAGGAGGGACCGGCAATTCACTCCAGTATTCTTGCCTGGAGATTCCCACGGACAGAGGGGCCTGGGGCTATAGGCCATGGCGTTGCAAAGGCACGACTGAGCACACACGCATCCTTCTTACCCAGCTTTACATTTTCTTTTTTTGTATAGCACTTAACCCATTTCTACCACGTTTTATAATTTACTTATGCTTTTATCTGTCTCCTCATTCGTCCCATCGCCAAGCTCCTTGTGGGCAGATATCTGTATTGTACAGTGACTATCCAAGTGCACATAGTAGGCATTTCATAAATATTTGTTAAATGCGTAAAGTACAGGAAGCATTTTGCTCCCTGAGAAGCCTACAAACTTCGTGGAAGCAGGAACCACAGCTATCTTGTTCCAGGATTTTTCCAGAGTCCAGATTAACAGATCAAGAACTTTTAAGGATTGTTGGATGAATTTAATGGTAACTCAGATTAAATACTGCTGGCCTTCTAAGCTTAGTGCACGATGCCTAGCTAACGAGTGAAGGATGAGAACATAAAGATTATCCATAACATTGTTCTTCAGAACCCATTTTAAACCAACCAGCTGCAACCTAGGTGTAGAGGCTAATACCCATTATCGTCGCTTTCTTTCTTTCTTTTTTTTTTTTAGTATAACCCTGCACATGATCTGATCATTTTTTTGTAGTACAATCTGGCACTGGTCTGATCATAGGGTGATTCTGGACCGGCGTGACCTAGGACAGTTACATTATCTCCAGATTCAATTTCCTTATCAGTAGTAACAAGCCTGAGTAACAAGTTTATTCAAGCCTTTGGCTTGTGGGGGATAATGCACGTAAAGTGTTTCACAGAGTACAAAATAATTGTTAGCTATTAGGAAAAATGACTTTTCCTCTTCACTCGCTTCCCTCCGCTCTTCTAAGGCTTAACCTAATCAAGAGAAGTCTGCGCCCCGCCCACCGCCTCTCTGGGCATGCGCACCAACGGAATGGCCGCACCCTGTCCTAATCAAATCATTTACCGGGGGAAGACGGGGAAATAGACTCGTCTGAACCCTACTCTGAGGGGATCAGGTGGTAAACGATAAGAGGCACGTCATCTACAGGTTAAAAGGACCAGGAAGACCCCGCTCTCCTCACCAGAAGAGGTGGGCCGCGAACCCACGTCTCCGAGGACCCAAGTAGTCTCAAACCCGCCCCGGCTCTGCGCTAGAAGCGGAGCCCAGCCACCCGCAGCTAATTGGGGAGGGAGGGGACCCCTGCCTGACTTTTCATTGGCCCAGAGTCACAAAGGCCGGCAGTTTCTCCCCCTTCCGGTTGCTGAGTGGTTGAGGCCGAAATACAACTCCTTTTGCCATTGGCTGAGCCCAGCTGTCAGTCCTCTGGCGTCTTGCGGCGCGACACAGGCAGGCGCGGCCTATAGAGCAGTCTCGAAGCCTGCTGCAGGGAGAAGATGGCGGTCGCAGTGAGAACTTTGCAGGAGCAGCTAGAAAAGGCCAAAGAGAGCCTAAAGAATGTGGATGAGAATATTCGCAAGCTCACCGGGCGGGATCCGAATGACGTGAGGTAAGGAGTGGATGGGGAATGCTGGCTCCCAGAGGCGGCCGTGAAGCCGGGGTGAATTGGGGGCGGGGAGGGCGGTCAGCCCTGAGAAGACTGGAACATCGAGGCCTGTTCCCGAGCAGCCGTGGGACCCTGTTCTCTGTGAGGTGGGAATTTCCAAGGCCTTCAGCGTTAAGTCCTGGGTGCGTGAGGAAAGAGCGGAGCCTGGGTGCACCGGGATGGCCTCCCGTCCTGTGGGAAGGCCGGGACTGCTGATTCCCGCCCTCGGCTCCGCAGGCCCGGAACTGCAGCACAAAGCCTTCCTCCTTCCCGGGCTACCCGATTCAGGGTTGGCCCTGGGACCCTCCGGGGACGCGGTCCGCCGCCTCACCCTCCGGCTCTTGCCCACGTGCAACTTTCTTTGGGTTGGTGAAATTGGAACCTGACTCAGGTCTGTTAACGTGTAGTGGTGTTGAGAGAAATACGTTTCTGTGAAACTGGTCTTGGGAAAACGAGGTAGTTAGTAAAGTGCCACTTGCCGTGCTTCAAACACGTGGATTTGAAACCTTTTTCTTAGAACTTTTCTGTTTATTTTCTCTTGATGGTGAACCGCACCCGTTGGAGTGTTTGGTGCTGTTAGAAACGATTGTTGCACTGATTTGTAAATATTTTGTAGGCCCATCCAAGCCAGATTGCTCGCCCTTTCTGGTCCTGGTGGAGGTAGAGGACGTGGTAGTTTATTGCTGAGGTAAGATGTCCTTAAAATTTAATACATTGGTACTGTACTAAATTAATGAATCGGTTTAAACAAATTTCTTGCTAGAGTTAGTGTTAAGGAAAGTTTGGTTTGTTTGAAGCTGTGATTAGCTGTAGTTTTCTCTATAGTTAATTTCATTTACATTTACAGCTAGAGATTGAAGAGTATAGTAAGTATATCAGTTATGTGCAAACTTAATTTATTCTCATAGAGCTAAGAGAAATGCTATAAAAACATCCATCTTGAAGTAAATGTCCATTTGAGGTTACTTTATTTGGAAGAGGAGTTTTTAATAATTGCAACTAAATTATCTTCTTAAGTAGAAATAACCATTTTTCTTAATTTTCATGCGCTTTATGTTGGACATTTTTATTGCAGGCGTGGATTCTCAGATAGTGGAGGAGGACCCCCAGCCAAACAGAGAGACCTTGAAGGGGCAGTCAGTAGGTATGTTGGAGGACATGATTCTGGAAGCATACTTTATTTTATGAGGTAGAATATAAGTACTTAATATTGTTGGATTGAGTTGTATTAGAATTGAGTAGTATCACTTATTCTGAGTCTTTCACTTGGTATTTGACTGAACTGAGACAGCCAGTATCCCTGAAAACTCAGTTCTTCATGGCAGTAACAGAAATCTTAGCACATGGAGAAGGAAATGGCAACCCACTGCAGTCTTCTTGCCTCGAAAAGTCCATGGACAGAGGAACCTGGCAGGCTGCAGTCCATGGGGTTACATGACTGAGCACGCATGCAGGATAGATATTGGAGGGAGATGGGTTGGTAGCAGTAAACTGATAAAACTAAAAAAGAATGAAAGCACAGTAAAGGTCAGGAGAAAAATAAGATTGAGGAAATAGTCAGTTTGTGTTACTTTCCTGTCTTAAACTACAAAAGCTTAAGTGGATTGAGAGCTCTAGGAAATCAAAGTTTGAATTGGCCTTTTTAAATTCCCTTTCCTATGTCAGGCTGGGAGGGGAGCGTCGGACTCGACGAGAATCACGCCAAGAAAGCGACCCAGAGGATGATGATGTTAAGAAGGTAATTGAGATTAAAAGAACTTCATAGAGGGTGAATATAGTATTTTCACCTTGCTACATTTAGTAGAGTGCTACTGGTATGTTAGATTACTGAGATTTCTTTTCTCCTGCAGCCAGCTTTGCAGTCTTCAGTTGTAGCTACCTCCAAAGAGCGCACACGGAGAGACCTTATCCAGGATCAAAATATGGATGAAAAGGGAAAGCAAAGGTATCTTGAGTATCTTTCTGGAGGAAAATAACTCTTGTTAAATAATGCAATTTTAAGAAAATTTTAGGAATTGTTCAAGTGTATAACCGTGCTGCTTATAGGACATGGCAGGCTCAAATGAAGTAGAACCTTTTGAAACTGGATTTTTTCTTTTCTTTAGGAACCGGCGAATATTTGGCTTGTTGATGGGCACCCTTCAGAAATTTAAACAAGAATCCACTGTTGCTACCGAAAGGGTATTTATGCAGTTTTTCTTTTGCTTCCTTTATTAAGCTGTCAAGGTAGTTAATTATGTGTTAAATGTTTTAAAAAATCTTAAGATTTAATTGCAAGATTCATAAAGTGCATTACTGATATTTCCTAAGGAGGGAAAAAGATTTAATTGCCAGCCTAAAATAAAGCTAAGGAAAAACTTAAAACTTTCTCAAGTTGTTATTAACTGGTTCTTTCTGAGGTGCTGCTAAGTAACTTAGTGAACTTTTCTTTGTTGTTCATTGAGCCTAATCTGACTCAGGAGAATCTGGATTCAGGTTTTCAGCTCTATAGCAGTCTCACTTTCAGGTCTTGGCCAAGTCTCTCCATTTCTTCAGGCCTTACAGTACTTTCTTTAAAACAGCAAGTTGAACTTATTAATCATTGTAATTTATTAAGTAATTATAAATTCTAAAACACACTCAGAGGTACTCTAGAAGCAGAAGCATAAATTATATTTCCTGCTCTCCCGAGTTTATTTGTCCTATTTCTGGAAGTTTTTATTTTACTAAAGCTACAAAATTGTGTCCTTGGAGTTGAACACCAAGTTACTGCTTCTCAGGGGAGAAGGGAGATAGCAATTCAGTTACAGGAAGTTAATCAAGTTTTATTTCAGAGAGAGTGAACTAGTTGTCTGTTCTAGGATATCACTTGTCTCCAGTTTTTTGCTTTGGAAAGAGTAACTGAAAATAACCTATAAAGACAGTACTCTTCTCTTTCAGGTGAACTTTTATTTTTTATTTATTTATTTATTTTTTTTTTTTCAGGTGAACTTTTAGGTTAAGTTCTTTCATATATTGTGTTGGAATGAAATAGTAACTGATATTATAGCTGGCAGCTTTAAAATTTAGATTTTTTACATGAAAAGGCTTCAGTCCCCATTTCCTGAAAGGGAAACTGCAGTCTGCTTCAGATGCCAAGTTTGAATTAGCTGGTGTCCTGAATTGCAGATGTGACACATGTTTGTAGACATCAGTAAAATTGCAGTGTTTTACATCAGGGTGCATAATAAGCTTTTAAAGGTTGTTGTTTATCCTTAGCAAAAGAGACGCCAGGAAATTGAACAAAAACTTGAAGTGCAGGCAGAAGAAGAAAGAAAACAGGTTGAAAATGAGAGGAGAGAACTGTTTGAAGAGAGACGTGCTAAACAGACAGAACTGCGACTTTTGGAACAGAAGGTTGAGCTTGCGCAGCTGGTGAGTATATTTTGGAATTCTAAGATTGGTAATCCTTCATGTTGACAAAAGCACTGACCTTTTACCTTTTCTTTAGCAAGAAGAATGGAATGAGCATAATGCCAAGATAATAAAATATATCAGAACTAAAACAAAGCCCCATTTGTTCTATATTCCTGGAAGAATGTGTCCTGCTACCCAAAAATTAATAGAGGAGTCTCAGAGAAAAATGAATGGTAAGTGTAAAGAAGAGGTCCCTTGAAATTTCCTTGGTGGGTAAGGTAACAGATTCATACATACATACATACATACATGTTTGTTTCTTTCATGTAGCAGTTGCAATTCGTTAATGTTTTAGAACAATATTCTTAAGGTGCTAACGTGTTTCGAGTACAGAATCATTTGTTTCATGACAGATATTAGGTACAGGAAACTTAACATATTAGGTGGTACTTAATGCATGTTTGTTTCTAAAGCATTTGTGTGAGCTGACTTCGTGTTTTGCTTGACATCCTTAGTAGCCAGGTTCAAATGCTGATGAATCAAGAAAAAGGTGAAGATTGATGTAGTCTATAGAGGAAGTATATACATGGAAGGGTAGATACTACTAAGATTGTGATTAGCTCATTTGTCTCTTTTTGGGATCAGAAAAATTAATTCATGGTATGATACCATGAAATTGATTGTTTAAAAGAAGTTTTGTTCTTTTTCATTTAGTCTGCAGTAAAATAGCAAAAGATAGTCCTGTTTTTCCATCAATTAGATAATATGTAGTTTTGCCTGCTACTGATTTCTTAAAGTGTATAGGTTTCCAGTGGTTGTTTGCTTTTGTCATCTTATATCAATTTGGAATTACTTACTTGACATAATCAGTCTTGTCATCTCTTTACAAAAAAGACATCTCTTTACAAAAAAGACATTCTGTGACCAGATGTCAAATTGTGACTTTGAGTTTTTTAAATCTTAGTAAATTTTACACATGTAAATTTTTATTCTTTAGCTTTATTTGAAGGTAGACGCATCGAATTTGCAGAACAAATAAATAAAATGGAGGCTAGGCCTAGAAGACAATCAATGAAGGAAAAAGAACATCAGGTGGTGGTGCGTAATGAAGAACAGAAGTCGGAACAAGAAGAGGGTAAGGTGGCTCAGCGAGAGGAAGAGTTGGAGGAGACAGGTAATCAGCACAATGATGTAGAAATAGAGGAAGCAGGAGAGGAAGAGGAAAAGGAAATTGGTATAGTTCATAGTGATGCAGAGAAGGAACAGGAGGAGGAGGAACAAAAACAGGAAATGGAAGTAAAGATGGAGGAGGAAACTGAGGTAAGGGAAAGTGAGAAGCAGCAGGATAGTCAGCCTGAAGAAGTTATGGATGTGCTAGAGATGGTCGAGAGTGTCAAAAATGTAATTGCTGAGCAGGAGGTAATGGAAATCAATCAAGTTGAAAGCATAGAACCGTCAGAAAATGAAACTAGCAAAGAATTGGAGCCAGAAATGGAATTTGAAGTTGAGCCAGATAAAGAATGTAAATCTGTTTCTCCTGCAAAAGAGAATGCTAGTACTCTAGAAATGGAAAATGAGCCTGAGGAAAAAGAAGAAAAAGAATCTGAGCCCCAACCTGAGCCTATGGCTCAACCTCAGTCCCTGCCTCAGCCCCAGCCCCAGTCGCAACCTCAATCCCAGTCTCAGCCCCAACAAGTACTCCAGCCCCAGCCTCTCTCTCAGCCTGAGAATTTGCCGTTAGCTGTTTCACAGCCACCACCTCAGGTTGTTCAGGAGCAAGGGCATTTGCCACCTGAGAGGAAGGAGTTTCTTGTAGAGTCTGTAAAACTCACTGAGGTGACAGAGCCAGTCCTGACGGTACATTCAGAGAGCAAGAACAAAACCAAAACTAGGAGCAGAAGTAGAGGTCGAGCTAGAAATAAGACAAGCAAGAGTAGAAGTCGAAGCAGTAGCAGTAGCAGTTCCAGTAGCAGCTCAACCAGTAGCAGCAGCGGCAGCAGTTCCAGCAGTGGCAGCAGCAGTAGCCGCAGTAGCTCCAGTAGCAGCTCCAGTTCCAGCGGCAGCAGCAGTAGAGACAGTAGCAGCAGCACGACTAGCAGTAGTGAGAGTAGGAGTCGGAGTAGGGGCCGGGGACATAACAGGGATAGAAAGCACAGGAGGAGCGTGGATCGGAAGCGAAGGGATGCTTCAGGACTAGAAAGAAGTCACAAGTCTTCAAAAGGAGGTAGTGGTAGAGATGCGAAAGGGTCAAAGGATAAGAATTCCCGGTCTGACAGAAAGAGGTCTATATCAGAGAGTAGTCGATCAGGCAAAAGATCTTCAAGAAGTGAAAGAGACCGAAAATCAGACAGGAAAGACAAGAGGCGTTAATGGAAGAAGCCAGGCTTTCTTAGCCTATTCTTTGCAGCAGAAGATTTCTTGATGAGTTAAAAGGATTACCTTTCCTTGTAAGGAGAATGCTGCCTTAAGAATTGCATGTTGTAAAAAATTTTTTGGAAAATACAGACTGTTTGTTTACCAGACATTCTTGTACTTTTGCATAATTTTGTAAGAGTTATTTATCAAAATTATGTGAGGTTCCAAAATATGTAAAAACAATAATAATAAAAAAAGATTAACATCCCTTGTCATCTTTTTTAAATATCCTATACTCTTCAGTAAGAATCTGTATATTTTAATAGGTAAATCTTTAAGTCTGTTCCCTTCTGTATCATACATTGCTTTTGTAGAAATAAATGTGCATTTCTTTCATTAGCTTTGGGATGTCCTCGTTGACGCTTGTATAATAAATACCCTCTTAATACCATTTTCAGCTTTTATCACTAGATAACTAAACGTGATTAGAATGTTTTTGAAGGTTTCCTCACATTTATTTGCCTTAGACAATTATTTTGAGTTGTCAAAGTCAGAACTTTCCGGCTTTGATGGGAACATAGTTTGTTGCCCTTCAAAATCACTTACCACATTTTTCTAATCTCCCTTGTTATTTTAATCTAAGCATTTCCCCATTTTTCCTGTTTTCTCATATTTAAACCATATATTTGGTAGATAAAACAGTATGACTGGCATTTTCTTTATGATTATGGGAGCATCTTTTGTCTCCATGGTTACTTCTGTGATACGGCATATACATCTGTTAAAGAAAATAATCACTTTCTAGGGGAGGGAGGTAGAAAAGTATATTCTAAACTTGGATTTTAAGTTTGTGGTCTTGTCTTAACTTTTGTGTTGGCCCTATCTGAAACATGCCAATATGTGTTTTCAAGAATTTTTGTTTAAGTATTTGTGTGAAAGTTTACAAAATGAAGGAACTTCATCTACACTTGAATCTGTAAGCAAGATAACACGCAAGTGGTACCAAATGATTATTTGTTGTTTTATAAATTTGTATGAATTGGAGTATCTGTTGCCCATTACTATACATGTGCAAATAAATGTGGCTTAGACTTGTGTGCCTGCTTAAGACTAGTACTTGTATTAACTTTCTGATGCTTTATACAAGAGAGCGCTTAAATTGCAGATGGTCTTTGAGTTCATAATTTTTTGTTGTGACTGTAGCTTTAGGCTTAATTTTGAATATTCATTATGCCTTCTCTTGACAAGAAAACGGTAAGAGTTAAAATGTCAACACATTTCCAGCATTGTATAAATGTTAGTGAACATGGTAAAAGACCTTTTTAAAAAATACTTTCTTGAAGCAGTTATTAAATAGTAAATGTGTAGAACTTCTCAAGCTGCAAAGCTAGATACCTGCATCCCTGGGCCAGTTGTTTCTAACAGTCACTTTACCGAGGAATTGTAATGCTTTTCAGCATACAGTATAAGCTTTATTTTCTTGTGTGCCATTATGGGAGGAAGGTTGGTAAACACTTAAAAGGGATAACCATAGGACAACCTGATTCTTTTCTTAAAGCATCCTTGTTTGATGAATCTAAAATACTTTCATGTATTACAGTCTTAAACAAATTAAATGTTGTTCACTCATTTTTATCCAGAAAATTTGAACTGTTGTCATGCTTATACAGAAGATTATTTTGGGATTATAATGCATAAGGAGAAAAAAGGAAAAGATCTTTGGAATATGCAGAACAATTTTATTTTGGTTAAGCTATATTGATGTATATAAAGAAAATTCTAATAACTTAGCTTTTTAGTGGTATGCATTTATAAATGAGAAAGTTTCATTTTTAAAATTGGGGTTTGCTTTGTCCTTGTAAATGATACTTTAAGGAATTTATGTTTAGAGAATTGTGTAATTGGTTCCTTAAAAAGGTACAAGAAATGTTAGAATATAATAAAAGTAGTGACAGTTTCTTAGGGGAAAAAGACATACAGGAATCCTATTAGAAATTATTTTTATGGGAAAATTTAGAAGGGTAAAAGGGGTACATTTACTGACCAAGGACTGAAATTAGTTTGGAGCTCTGTTAATTAGAGACATCTAAGAAGCTGTTAAGAAAACCCTCTGCTCTAAGAGTCCAACGTTTGGTATGGCCACAGAAATTAGAAAATAGTAGTCTTCGATGAGCTGCATCCAGTCTAGGGCTTGTCTTTGCACTATCGAACTCTGGTAATTATACACATGTTTTAGAGCCAAGCACTAATGCAGCAATTGAATGAGTTCATAGGCTGCTGAATTGACAGTTGATTACATGGGATAGTAATGTAGCCCAGTGCCCTCAGAATAGCAAGTCACTAGCATGTTTGGGGTTCAGTATCTTAACATGAGTTTTTTAGATCATTTTTTTTAAATCATTGAGTAAAAGTAAAATCAGTTTCCCATCTTGAAATACTGCCATTAAAGCACTTAGCCCAGAAAACCTGATGCCTGTTTACATGTTTGGACTTTGCTTCTGTAAGAAGTCAATGGGGAGGACTGCAGCTTGGCAGACCTGAGGTAGCTGAAAATCTCAAACACTACTCTTTGTCTCACCTAGCATACTTCCCATTGCCACTTCAGGACCTTATTTAAGTTACAGCACCCTTACTATCCTCTTTATTTTCTTCCATAATACTTAGTGTTATGTAGTTATATTGTACTTCGATATGTTGTATATGTCCCATTAGAATTCAAACTCCATGAGTGATTTTTTTTTTTTTTTAATCCCATTGCTGTAATTCAGATACCTTGGATATGGCCTTGTTTGTTTTAGGCAATATCATGAATAAATTATGATGGGTAATTAATGTTTGTGTGATTTGATCTTTTTCTTTCCAGCTCACTTTGCCTCTCCTATCACATTAAAATATGCTTCTTTAAAACAATGAACTGTTTCAAATGTATCAGCCATTGTAGCTGGACCCAAGGAGATATTCTGGCTTAAGTTCTTTAGCTTTTGTTTATGGCATGTCATTAGAGAGTTTTGAACAAAGAGGTTAAATGATAGGATTTAATAGAATTACTTTGGCTACTGTGCTGAGGAAAGACTAAATGGAACCAAGGCCAGTGACAAACTGTTAAGGAGCTACTATAATTAGGCACAATGTAGTGATTTGGTGGGAGCAGTAGAAGTTGTTAGCAGATTCTGGATATATTTTTAAGATAGTTCCTTTTGTGGACAGTATGTTGTGAGAAGTCAGGGGTGATTAAAGATTTTACCTGCACAACTAGAAGTGGATTGTTAGTAACTGAAATGGGAGAGATCAGGATGAATAAATAGATTTGAGAATAGTGAAGGTGAGTGGGTCAGGAATTTAGTTTGAAATTCCTATTGGATATCCAAGTGACAGTATGCAGTAAAAGGAGCAAGACATTTTACTGGAAGTGAAAGTTGATTCAGGAGATGCTTTATTGGAAGTACAAATTCGAGAGTTCTGAGGGTATCCATGGTAAGATCACCAAGGGTAAGAATAGAAGAAGAGTTGTAATGAGAGTCCTGGGTGTTTCAGCTTTTAAGAGAATGGGAAGCTAAGGAGAAAGAAAAATAGGGAAATAGAGGGGCGTTTTTGAAGTTCAGGGAAGGAAGTCTTTCCAGGAGGAAGTAATAATCATGTGCCAAGTGGTGCAAATAGGTTAATGAAGAGTAAGAACCCTTGAATTTAGCAACAGGTCACTAGTGAACTTCAGAAGAACAATTTAATAAAACAAAGCCCTAATATATATGTAGCACAGTGAAAATATATTCACTATCCTGTGGTATAGTGGAAAAGTATAAAAAATACATAACTGAGTCACTTTGCTGTACAGCAAAAATTAAACTATTTGAATAAATTTTTTAAAGAACAGATTCAGGACAGTGATGGGGTAAGAGCATGATGGAAAAGAAATGTATCATTTCCAGTTAAGGTAGTTACATTGGACCTATCTCCCCACTGAGAACTAGAAAAGCTGTGACTTAATAGACATGTATGTGTATGTCTGTGTATATATATATAGAAAGAAGTATAGATATAAACATCTGAAACCTGCAGAGACCCACCAAGGTACTAAAGGATTATAGGGCCAAAATCTGAGAAAGGAAGAACAAAGAGGTGCTTGGTGTTTGAGGCTATTTTTCCCCCAGGACCTATTCTGGAAGAGGCTACCAAGAAGCTGAAAAACAGATGTACAGAATCAAGTGCCAAGCAGACAAAACCTTGAGTTCAGTGGTCACCAAAAAGGGGAGCCCTTTTAAGCCTCCCATGCCCCAGGCTTTGATTGGGAACCCCAAGTTACTATATACTCTAGGCTGAACCAGAAGTATTAATAGACTAGTTTTCAAAGGGACTGAATGAACCTTACTGGATTATTATCTGAGATTCAGAGGAGCAAAGTTGTTTTGTATGAAGATAACATTACTGGTGTTTCAAGTTTTTGTGCAGTTTTTTGTACGTGATCAAATATATTTGATCCAAGAGTAAGAGAGATAAAGACCTGGTCAAAAGACAACAGACACAAAGGTGACAGAGTCAAAGGGAATCCTGATAATATGTAATCAATCCTGAACTTTAACTGCTTAATATATACAAGGAACTAAGGGAAGATGGAGAATTTAACAGAATGGAAAATTAGTTTTAAGAAAGAGCAAAATGGAAATTCTTAGAACTGAGAAACTTTTTGAAATCAAAGAGTTCAGTAGCCAAATTTAACAATAGATAGAGACAGTCACTCAACAGTGGCTGAGGATCTCCCACAACTGAGGAAACACAATAAAGCCATAGTCTTGAACCTCAAGTGAAATAAGTAAAAAGCTATTAAGCATGGTAAAACTTTTCAAAACCAAATCCAAATCCAAATGTATGGGAATTTTCTAGTATCTTTTTATTATTGATTTATAGTTTAACTCTGTCATTAAAGAGCTTATTCTGTGTAATTTCAATTGATTAAATTTTGTTGAGAATTACTATTAGGTTAGACCTTGCATCTGTTTAGTTGACTATTACATGGCCTTGAACAAAACAGTGATTCTGTAGCTATTTACAGTTTATGTCAATTAGATTCTTTTTATTGGTGTGTTGCTTAAATCTTTTATATCCTTATTTCTTTATTGACTCAGTTACCAAGAGGTGTGTTATAACTTGCCACTAAGTTCATGGATTTGTCTTTCTCGTTTTGTTTTTATTTTATGTATTTTTGAGGCTGTTGTAGTGCATATAAATTTAAAATAGCTTCTTCATCTTTGTGAATTGACCCTTTTAGAATTTTCAAAGGTGTTTACTTGTAACAATATTTTTTTCTTAAAGTCTACTTTGCTTGATTCTAGTATAGCTGCTGCATCTTTCTTTGGGATAGTGTTGGCATAATTTCTTTTCCACATTTTACTTTCAAGCTTTCTGTTATCCTTGTATTAAAGATGTGTTTTATAAGCAAGATATTTCTAAAAACCAATATGATAGTCTTTGTCTTTTTTTTTGGAATAGTCTGCCTAACTTTAATTATTGACATATTTAGGTTTAAATCTTAACATATTAATAATTGATTATTTTTCTTTCCTGTTCTATTTCTTTATATTTCTTGACTTCTTTTGAACTGAATGAGTAATTACTAATATTTTGTTTTCCTGCTCTATTAACTTGATACATTCTTTTAAAGTTTCTTAAGGGCTTCCCTGGTGACTCAAATGGTAAGAAATCCGCCTTCAGTTCAGGAGACCTGAGTTCAATCCCTGGGTCAGGAAGGTCCCCTGGAGAAGGGAATAGCTACCCAAAATATTCTTGCCTAGAGAGTTCCATGGACAGAGGAGCCTGGCAGGCCACAGTCCATGGGTTGCAGAGTCGGACACAACTGAGCGAGTAATACTTTCACCTTTTCAGGTGGCAGTCCTTTAATTTACAATATTTATCTATGCATGAGGCAATACCCTTAGAACATTTTGCTCCATTTATATGCTAGTTTTTTCATATAGTTTGTCTATTTATGTTTTAAGCCTCATAACACATTGTTATAGATTCATACTTTCATATTCATTTACACTTTGCATTGCTTTTTATACCTTCCTGCACCTTCAAGCTTTGATCTGGAATCATTTTCCTTCTGCCTGAAGAACATTCTTTAGTATATCCTTCAATGCGCGTCTTCTGGTGATGTAGTCTCTGTTTTTATTTATCCTAAAATTCTTTTATTTCATCTACATTTTTGCAGGATGTATTTGCTCCACATAGAAGTTTGGGTTGGTAGGTATTTTCTTTCTGTATTTTGAACAACTTGTTTTATTGCCTTCTGTATTCATTGTTTCTGTTGAAGTCAAATGATGGCCTTATTTTTGCTCCTTTGAAGGTAATCTAGACCTTTCCCCTAAGAGGAGAGGGAAACAGCAGAGGAGAAAATTCCAGGCCCCAGTTATTTCATCAGTGAATTCTATTAATTTGACATAGACCCTTACAGAGAGTAGAAGAGCAAACACTTCTGAGCTCATTTTGCGAGGCCTGTATAACGCTAATAGCAGTATGACACACGGATATTAGACGAAAGGGAAAATTACAGTGCAATTCACTCAACCTACAAATGTAAAACCTTAAACTATGGGAAGGTCAAATCCAGCAGTGGTGAAAAATGATACACAGCAGTAAAATACTCTGCACTTTATCCTTGAGATTAAGAACAAAAAAAGATTCATTATCTCCACCTTTATTCAACATTTTACTGAATGGACAACTCTAGTGCAATAAGGCAAGAAGAAAAAATAGATGGTAGGAAGATTGGACAGGAAAAAAAAATTGAAAACTACAGAGAAAACTAAAAGATTATTGAGAGAAGTTTTAGAAGAATTAAGTGAAAGAATGTACCAGATTCAATCATTAAGATTATTATAAAAATGTTAACTTCCATCAAGTTGGTCTATCAATTCAATATAATTCTAGTATAGGTTCCACAAGTGTGTGGGGGAAGGGAGAGGTGGGGTGTGTAAGGATTGACAGGGATCCCTAAAATGTATATGAAAATAGAAAAGGTAAAAAACCTAATCCTTGAAGAAGGATATCTGGATATCTACCAGATACCAAGACTTTTTATAAACTAAAGTAACTAAGACTGATATTGGTGCAAGTACAGTCAAACAGACCAATGAAATAAAGTCCAGAAATAGATGGTCACCACAATAGCTAAAATTAAAAAAGAATGACAATGCCATATGCTGGTAAGGTTATGGGGTAAAGAGAACTCTCATATATTGCTGGTGAAAAAGTAAAAAAAAAAAAGTAGTATAACCAACCTACTTAGAAAACTGGCAGTATCTGCTGAAGTACATTTCTCTGCAGATCCTATATCCAAGCAATTTTATCACTAGGTATAAATCCAATAAAAACAAGATCGGGAGCTGACTGTGGCTCAGATCATGAACTCCTTGTTGACGAATTCAAACTTAAATTGAAGAAAGTAGGGAAAACCACTAGACCATTCAGGTATGACCGGAATCAAAACCCTTATGATTATACAGTGGAAGTGACAAATAAGATTCCAGGGATTAGATATGATAAAGTGCCTGAAGAACTATGGACAGAGTTTTGTGACATTGTACAGCAGGCAGTGATCAAGACCATCCCCAAGAAAAAGAAATGCAAAAAGACAAAATGGTTGTATGAGGAGACCTTACAAATAGCTGAGAAAAGAGAACCTAATGGCAAAGGAGAAAAGGCAAGATATACCCATTTGAATGCAGAGTTCCAAAAAAATTGCAAGGAGAGATAAGAAAGCCTTCCTCTGTGATCAGTGCAAAGAAATAGAGGAAAGCAATAGAATGAGAAAGACTAGAGATCTCTTCAAGAAAATTAGAGATACAAAGGGAACATTTCATGCAAAGATGGGCACGATAAAGGACAGAAATGATATGGACCTAACAGAAGCAGAAGATACTAAGAAGAGGTGGTGAGAATACACAGAAGAACTATACAAAAAAGGTCTTCACAACCCAGATAATCATGATGGTCTGATCACTCACCTAGAGCCAGACATCCTGGAATGCGAAATCAAGTGGACCTTAAGAAGCATCACTACAAAGCTAGTGAAGGTGATGGAATTCCAGTTGAGCTATTTCAAAAACTAAAAGATGATGTTAAAGTGCTGCACTCAATATGCCAGCAAATTTGGAAAACTCAGCAGTGGCCACAGGACTGGAAAAGGTCAGTTTTCATTCCAATCCCAAAGAAGGGCAATGCCAAAGAATGTTCAAACTACTGCACAATTGCACTCATCTCACACGCTAGTAAAGTAATGCTCAAAATTCTCCAAGCCAGGTTCAACAGTGTGTGAACCATGAACTTCCAGATGTTCAAGCTGGATTTAGAAAGGCAGAGGAAGCAGAGATCAAATTTCCAACATCTGTTGGATCATCCAAAAAGCAAGAGAGTTCCAGAAAAATATCTACTTCTGCTTTATTGATTATGCCGAAGTCTTTGTGTGGATCACAACAAACTGTGGAAAATTCTTCAAGGGATGGGAATACCAGATCACCTGACCTGCCTCCTAAGAAATCTGTATGCAGGTCAAGAAGCAACAGTTAGAACTGGACATAGTCCCTTGGACTGCAGGGAGATCCAGCCAGTCCATGCTAAAGGAAATCAGTCCTGAATATTCATTGAAAGGGCTGATGCTGAAGCTGAAATTCCTCCAATACTTTAGCCACCTGATGCGAAGAACTGACTCATTGGAAAAGACCCTGATGCTGGGAAAGATTGAAGGCAGGAGGAGAAGGGGACGACAGAGGATGAGATGGTTGGATGGCATCACCAGTTCGATGGACATGAGTTTGAGCAAGCTCCGGGAGTTGGTGATGGACAGGGAAGCCTGGTGTGCTGCAGCTGCAGTCCATGGGGGCGCAAAGAGTCAGACATGACTGAGTGACTGAACTGAACTAATAAATCCAATAGAAAAGTATGCAGTCTTCACCAAGATATATACATAATATCTCTAGCAGCCTTGTTTATAGATGGCCCAACTGTAAAAATCCAAATTCCCTCAACAATGAGATGAATAAATTGTGACTTACTCATATGATGGAATGCTGTTCAGCAATTCACAGTTACATGATCAACATGATACCTCCTACAACTGCAATATTGAGCAAAAGAAATCAGTGAGGAATACATATCATGTGATCCCATTGACACAAATTTCAAAAACTAGTCCATAGTTTTAGAACTAATGGTGTTAGAAATCAAGACAGCGGTACCTTTGGGAGGAATGGAGAGGTTAATGACTGAAAGGGGTCATGAAGGAAACTTCTAAGTTGCTGGTAAAGTTCTTTCTTCGCCTGGATAATGGTTATATTTGTGGGAATCTGCTGCATTGTATAGTTAAAACGTGTACTTTTCTGTACCTTTGTTATCCTTAAGATCATCTCAAGAATGCTTATAGATTATTACTACTTCTAGATCAACCCAAACAAGTTAGTCTCTCAACATAGCAAAGTTAACAATCTGTTGAGTGATTCAATTTAGGAAATATTTATTGAAAGCCTATTTATTTTATTTTTGTATTATTTATTTTTTTTAGCTACAGTATGTGGGATCCTAGTTGCCCCAACCAGGGATCAAACCCACACCCCCTGCATTGGGAGTGCAGTCCCTACCATTAGTCTGCCAGGGAAGTCCCAAAATCCTATTTATTCAGTAAAAGGAAGACATTGGAGAATGAGAGAGTGAGTGGTAGTCCTTGCCTTCCATTACTAAGAAAAACTTGAAGCTGCTTTCACTCTCTTAAGGACTGATAATAGTCCTACATTTATTGAGCATCTGTTCAACACAAGATGCTGGAAATGGAATATATTCACATAGACCTCACTGCTTCTTAGAAAATAGTCAAGATTCATATGTTTATAATGCATTGTGGTTTAGCTTCTACAGATTTTTCACAATCTTCCCATAAGAATACTTAGCAAACCTGGTTCTAATGGTTACTTTATGGAATTAGTTTCCAGTGAAAAGTGAAAGTGAAGTTGCTCAGTCGAGTCTGACTCTTTGCGACCCCGTGGACTGCAGCCTACCAGGCTCCTCTGTCCATGGGATTTTCCAGGCAAGAGTACTGGAGTGGGTTGTCATTGCCTTCTCTGATTGAAATGATAGCAGTGTTCATTTAATGAACAGATAGGTGCTTTCAATGAGAAATATTGTATGCTGGGCAATTTTGGGAAAAATCTTAAATGTTTTTCCTTTTGGAAGAAATTAACTGGGCAGATTGGTGATACCAGCAAAAAACAAACAAACAAAAAGCCACATTTGTATATATAGGCAGTCCTTGACTTATGATTATGACTTATGACTTAATTTTTTGATTTTATGATTTTTTTTTACTTTACCATGGTATGAAAGCAGTATATGGCATTCAGTAGAAACTGTACTTCAAATTTTGATCATTTCCCAGATGTAACAGTATCTGGTAGGATGCTCCATCATTCAGTGCACTGAATAGTCGTCTGCCCAAAATACAGACCTTCCATTTTGGCTTAAATAGTGTGACACTCTGAAAAAGAAGTTAGTCATGATAGCAATAGGACAGGAATCGGACGAAGTCGGATGAAAATGCACTGCCAACTCCCACGTTACTCATCTCCAAAGGGATTTCCATAAAGATATTCAACAACATCTGAAAAGCTAGCCATGGAGATACATCTATAAGTGTGTTTGCCACAACGTGACTCATTTAACATGGCATATTTTTAGAAGCCCACACACAGTTCGTAAGGTTTCAAAGTAAAAATTTCTAAGCTTTTAAGTAGCTCTTTATTACTGTGAATTTATAATAGTCTGAATTTTATGTGCAGGTCTATAAGAAGCAATACTTTGTAATATGATAATATTTCTAATTATTTTTGTTTGAACTACTGCTTGATTACTGTAACTCGACATGACTTTCCTATTGAGAATGAAAAATCAGGATTTAATACTGGGGATGCAGGTCTTACGTCTTTTAACATGCACCATTTAAGTTTTTATGCTCTACAATACGGGGAAAAAAGTGTTCTACAAATGTGAGGAAAGCAGACAGCCAGAAAAGGCTCTTTGGCTGACATTTCACTCTTCACATGCTTTGAGTTGAATTTTTGGAGAAAAGTTTTTTATTATCACTAAATTTTGAAACATATGTATGTAGCTCTAGGTGCCGATTTTGCTGTAACGGAGTCCTGAAGTATGCATGAAGGCGACATGAATTCTCAGCAGGACTGTTGTGGGGCTTGAGTGAAAGTAGATATGTTGGATCTAGTTTACAGTACTCTGTAGAGTGTAATCCTGTGTAAGACAGGTCTCGACCCTTATATGAATGGCTGATATATCAACATGAACTTTCTTATGAGGCAGTTCTCTGGCATAGGCCCAGAAAGCAGTCCTAAAGTAAAAGCCCTCCAATGTCTCTGAATTGTTGATCCTGAAGAAAAAAAATGCTCACACTTTTGTCACTTGAAAATGTTATTTCTTTTAAAATAATTATGGAGATAATTTTCTGTCAACAGGTTATATAAAACAAAATCTGCTCAAGTGTTGGTAATGTTTATTGATAAGACTATGAGCATTTTCACAATATATTGGCTTTGTTCCAGCATCATTCTCACACCTTGTCTGAGAATATTAGAAATACAGATCTAATATAAAGTTAATCTCAATCCCCTGATTACAGTGTGGGTGGGCTATAGATTTTTGTAACATACCTTCAGCAATGCAAATTTAATGAAAAGGATCACTTGACTTTTATTGAAATGAGAGAAAGAAGCAGTTGAGCCTCACAGCTGAAGATACAGTTTCATTTAGCAATGGGACATGACGAATCTTGCCCTTGAAAAGAAATCAGTTTGTTTACTCATTCAGGAATGTGTTAATTTATTCACTTAATAAAAAATTGAGTGATATATTCATTAAGTGATTTAACTTAAGATACTTGAACACTAAGTAGGGGTTGGTAAAGCAAAAAAGTGAGGTTATATATATAAACACAAATAATGTCAGTCCCTTCCTTAAAACTTCCTATGGCATCCCACTGCACTTAGAACAAAGCTCATTCATTTCCAAAGTCAAAAGTCCCTACACGATTGGATCTGTGTCTCCTACTTCATCTCTGACCACTCTCCACCTGCCTTTATGTTTCTTGATTATATATGCCAAGTTAGTTTCCACTTTAGAGCCTTGTTTCTGACATACTATAATGCATTCAATGTGACTTTTTCATTTTTTTTCTTTACATCTTTAGTAATCAAACTTCTGGAGAAGGGAATGGCAATCTACTCCACTATTCTTGCCTGGAGAATTCCATGGACAGAGAAGCCTGGTGGGCTACAGTCCATGGGGTTGCAGAGTCGGACACAACTGAGTGACTAATACACACACACACAATCAAACTTCAGACAATGAAGTAGACTTTCTCATTAATTCTCCCCTCTGCACACAATGTTCTGCCTTCCTGCTCCCCCATCTGAAATCAAACGTCACTGTCCAGAAATGCCTTTCCTTGCAATTTTATCTTAAGCAAACTTACATAACAAGTTATCACTACTTTCAGTTATCCTGTTCATTTATTTGCTTGTTTGTTCTTGTCTGTCTCTCTTCACTAGCATACAAAGTCCTTGAGAGCAAGGACTTTGCCCTGTTCATTCCTGTACCTCCAGTCCCTAGAAGGGTGGCTGACACATCACAGGCACTCAATGAATAATACCCATCCTGGAAGGTGAGATTTGCATGTGAAATATTAAGCTTATTGATACAGAGCTGGTGTTCAACAAACTTTAAATTCCTTTCCTACCCACTGATGAGACTTAACCAATTCAGTCCCCTGACCAGCAAATATCAACACACATGCCATCTTGACTATAGAGGATATTGCATACTATCATTCAAAAACACACAGTAAAGGAATAATGACAACGTGGAGGGTATTCTCTTCTGCTCCTCCCACTCCACTCTTTACCACTCTGCTCTGCATCTCTAGAACACAGAACTTTAGAATGGCTTCAAAGTGTTCCCTATTCGCTAGTTTCTGGCTGGGTTTGATGGATTGGAGATAAAATCAGAAGATCAGAAAAAAAGAGATTCTCTTGACTGAGTTCCTTTACTGAAGGTTTCAAGTTTGTTTTGGGCAGTACTTTCCTGGAGTTCTCTCCAGGTTGTGGTTACTGTTCCTTCAGGCCTGGAGATGTTACATCCCTGCTGGTCTTTCTTAACCCTGCCCCCACCTTTGTTATTAAAAACTCCTCAATCACTCAGGAGTGCCTCCCTCAAAATGGAATACTCATCTGTCTCCTGGTAGAACTCTGACTGATAGAATAAGAGGAAGTGGTCAGAATTAAAACATAGCCTTCAGCAACACAAAACAACACAAGCCATGGAGTGACTAGCACCAATGGCAAGTCAAAGTGTGCACTTTCTCCTCTTTTTGCATCTGCGGATCACTAGCATCTGAGATTGGGTCCTCTAGGTAATAAATACCGAGACAGAGTTTTGGGTTCAAGAGATTAACACCTATTAAAGGAGAGGAGAGAAGGAGGGATTGGGCAGAAAGGGAAGTCAAACTCCAATGCAGGCTCTGCAAACTTCAGTCAACCCAACAAGGAGCTCTGTAGTGAGGAATGCCTGTCAGAGTGTCCTGCCTTAGGCTGAGATGATCCTGCTTTTGTATTCACTTGTCATTTATTAACAAGATTCATCAGATCACCCAGGAAGGGGTGATCTTGGGTAAGGTGGCTCTCTGCAGCTGAGGCAGACCTGGAAATAGGTGCACTGTTAGAAGTCATATGAATGTGGTCTCTCTCTCAACATTTCTTTTTTTGTTATTAATTTTTATTGGAGCATAGTTGCTTTACAATACTGTGTTAGTTTCTGCCGTACAAAGTGAATCAGTTAAATAAATATATACATATATAATATATATATATATATCTCCACTCTTCTTTGGATTCCCTCCCATTTAGATCATCACAGAGCATTCAGTAGAGATTCCTGTGCTGTACAGTAGGTTCTCATTAGTTATGCATTTATATATAATAGTGTGTATATGGAGATACACAATCTTATACACAATTCCCAGTCTCCCAATTCATCCCACCCCTATTTCCTCCACTGGTAACCACAAGATTGTTTTCTACATCTGTGACTGTATTTCTGCCTTGCAAATAAGTTCATCTGTAAGCCTGTACCATTTTTTAAAGTCCACTATGAGTGATATTATACAGTATTTGAGGTTTCTCAGGTGGCTCGGTGGTAAAGAATCTGCCTGCTAATGCAGGAGACGTGGGAGAGGCAGATTTGATCCCTAGTTTAAAAAGATCCCCTGGCGTTGGAAATGGCAACCCACTCCAATATTCTTGCCTGGAAAATTCCATGGACAGAGGAGCCTGGCAGGCAATTCATGGGGTTGCAAACAGTCTTGCATGACCGAGTTCACATATTTGCCTTTCTCTGGCTGTATGACAATCTGTATGTCACACTGACTGTATGACTCTATGACTGTATGACTCTAGGTCCATCCTGTCACTACAGGTGGCATTATTTCATTCCTTTCTGTGACTGAGTAATATTCCATTGTATGTATGTACCACATCTTTATCCATTCCTCATTTAATGGACATTTAGTTTGCTTGCATGTCCTGGCTATTGTAAAACAGTGCTTCAGTGAATATTGGGGTGCATGCATCCTTTTGAATTATTTTTTTCTGTATATATGCCCAGGAGTGGGATTGTTGGATCATATGGTAGCTTTATTTTTATTTTTTTTTGAAAGAATCTCCATACTCTTCTCCATAGTGGCAGTATCAATTCACATTTCCACCAACAAGGTAGGAGGGTTCCCTTTTCTCTATACACTTTCCAGCATTTATTATTTGTATATCTTTTAATGAAATCTATTCTGACTGGTGTGAGGTGATACCTCATTGTATTAATAGTTTTATTCTGCATTTCTCTAAAAATTAGTGATATTGAGTATCTTTTCATGTGTTTTTTGGCCATCTGTATGTCTTCTCTTTCCAAGCATTTCTTATTGTACAAATTTAATGCCCTTTCCATCTTAACTAAGCATTTACCAGACATTGTGGGTGTAACTTTTGCATTTTGAAGTGTGATAGCAAAACCAGCACAAATTTCTTTTTCCTTCTTCACAATTTCACAGATAGATTTGTTTCTACCTTAGATCTCAGCAATCTCAGCATATGATTTTTTTCTGCTTATTAAGTCAAGTACTTTCCCATTTTCACCTAAAGGAAGTGCTTTATGGCTTCTCTTTGGCATACCCAATTTGCCAGCATCGTTACTCCTGTGTTTGGGGTCATTTTTAAGTAAACCAAAGGCTCCTTGAACACAAGCACTGTGATACCTTGACAACCCATCTGATAACCAAGGTGGCTACTAGGTGACTGATGGACAGGATGTACTGGACAAAGGGATGATTCTGAGCAGGAGGGAGAAGGACAGCAGGAGATTTCATCACACCACTCAGAACAGTGCACAATTTAAAACTTGTGACTTGTTTATTTCTGGAATTTTCAATATAATGTTCTCAGATCTCAGGTAGCAGAATCCATGGAAAGTGAAAATATGGATAAGATGGGACCACTGTAATCAAGCTTCTCTATTTTATAAACTGCCAAGGTAACAGGCAGCTGGTTGAAGAAGTATGTTCCCACTTTAGGAAATCTGAGGCACTAAGAGAAAAGGTAGTACCACATAGTATCAGAAATAACATCACCAAGCAGTAGAAGTACAGCATTCATGATTATGTCTGTATATTCCCATGGGAAGGTCTGCTTTGTCATACTACCTCTAAGATACTGAACGTTCGTGGCTTTGAGGATTGATTCTTTAGCTCAGTGCAGTAGTTACTCTTACATCCTGTGTGATTTCTGAAGAAAGCTATTGTTGCTCAGTCACTAAGTTGTGTCTGATCACTCAAATATAGACCCTATGGACTACAGCATACCAGGCTCCCCTGTCTTCCACATCTCCCAGAAGTTATTCAAATTCATGTCCATTGACTGACTGATGCTATCTAACCATCTCATCCTCTGCTGCCCCCTTCTCCTGCCCTCAATCTTTTCTAGCATCATGTTTTTTCCATGAGTCAGCTCTTCGTACCAGGTGGCCAAAGTATTGGAGCTTCAGAATCAGTCCTTCCAATGAATATTCAAGGTTGATTTCCTTTAGGATTGACTGGTTTGGCTTCCTTGCAGTCCAAGGGACTCTCAAGAGTCTTCTCCAACACCACAATTCAAAATAATCAATTCTTCTGTGTTCAGCATTTTTTATGATACAGTTCTTATAGCCGTACATGATTACTGGAAAAACCATATCTTTGACTATACAGACCTTTGTTGGCAAACTGATTCCAATACTGATTTGGAAGAAAGCCTTCCAAAGGCCTATCTTTTGGAAGATAGGCATTCCAAATCAGTGTTCCTGACTCGTACTATGAAATCCTCCTCAGAAGCAGTATTATATTTTAATACTGACACAACACTTGAGCTGCAAAATGCATCAGCCATTATATAACGTCTGACTAAGTTAATATAACTATTTTTGCAGTGAAAATTGATACTTCAGTTTCTTTAAACTAAATGTTCTCATCCTTTTCATATACCACCTCTTCATCTGGATCTGTTAGAGACAGTTGACATTATGCTACCACATTTTCAGATTTCTTGTTAAAATATATTTGAATAATAGTTTGAACATAAAATGAGATCATTTGAGTGCATTAAGTAGTAAGAAAGTGGGAGCATTTCTAGCAAGAGTAAATCTCTGCAAGGTGGTATCTTAGGCAAGGATTTTTCTCTTGTTTTTCTGGACTCAAACAAACAGACACATTTCTCTGGGTTCGTCTGTCTCATAATGGAGAACACAATTAAATTAACTAGTTAAGAATTTAGCTTTAACATTTTTTAATACTGAATACAGAAAAGGATGAAGTACATTAATTATTGAACATTCTTGATTTGATACTATGGACTATGTAAGTAATTCTGTGCCAAAATTTGAAGCTGAAGAGCTTCTTCAATATCTTTGACAAATATAGTTTACAGATTTGCAAAAGTATTCAGGAAACAAACCTACACCTTTTTGAGTGTGCACATGTACAGCTATGCAGTGCTCTAATTGTAAACCAAAGGACCCTCAAACTCATGCTCTGTCAGATTTTTCTGAAGAGGGAAAAATCTTTGATCTCAGAGAACAGGTTTCCTACTAATTATTGGTTCTGGAAAACAAATAGAGAACACACATCCTTTTATTTAGGACTTTGAATGCAACAGACTTTCACTTTAGCTTGCTCAGGCACTAGAGGGGAGTGTGGTGTCACACAAGTGTTGCAAGTGCTGCATTCTGCAAAGTGCATGTATGTTGGCATGCCCAGACACTGGGAAAAGGTACAGCAAAGAAGGACTAAGAAAAATATTCCCCTAAGATTGAAACAGGACAAACTTAGTTTCCAAAAGTCTACTTTGACCTAGTGTTTTACACAAAAATTCCCAGTATAGGGATTTGATCTCCTTTAAGGGACAATATCATTCAATTTGGAGAAAGAAATGGCCACCTACTCCAGTATTTGTACCTGGGAAATGCCATGGACAAAGGAGCGTGGAGGGCTACACTCCATGGGGTCGCAAAAAGAGTCAGACGTGACTTAGTGACTAAACAAGTCATTCAAGTAATTTAATTTCCATAACCTTACTGTTATTTAAAAATGATATATGCTTACTTATTTTTAAGAAGAAAGTTAAACAATATAGAAAGTACAAAGAGGAAAGTGAAAACAACTGAACTCAAATGATATATTCCCACCGTATGGGGGAGGAGTCTTTCAGACCTCTCTCTCATTCACCCTTTACATACAGAAATACACATATGATTTTAAATACATTAAATGATACTGTATGTATGTGTTGTATGAAACTGCCTTCTGTTTCTGTAATGGTATTGTTGCAGAGGGAATAGACATCTTTCTGTGGTTGTGAGAAGGAGGAGTCACGGGACCTAGGTTTAAATTTCTTCTCCATGCACTATGTGACGTTGGGCAAGTGAGTTAACCCATCTGCATGTACCTCAGTTTCCTCATAATGCAAGATAGGGATGATAATGTCACCTATTTAGACAGTTGATGTGAAAGTAAAATCAGATCGTGTAATTGTTTAAGACAGTACGTGGATCTTAATAAGTACTTAATACATTTTAACTATCTTAACTGAATACAAGTTTCAACCTCAGAGTAACATGGAAGGTTGTTATAATATGAAAGTGGGATTTTTTTTTAAATAACTTTCATCATGATAATCCTGAATGATGCTTTTAATATAAATTATTATTGCTTCTACATTTAACTATATCTTCCCTGACGCTGGTATTTACATGCAGCAAATACTATGTACTTATTTACTGATCTACCCGAAGACTTTAACAGAAAGAGATAAATTACCTTTTGTGGAGGCCATTTAAGAATTGTTCTGTGGAACACAAGGTGCCTTTAAGCAAGAGAATTTTCCATGGGCTGGCTTTATAAGACATGACTCCAGCTAAAAATCCCTGTTAATTATTAAACCCTTATGTATAATCTGGATACCTGACACTGCAGATACTGAAGATTGAGAACAGAGAGTGTTTTCCCTCAAGTTAAGCCTAAACACCGACAGAAAAAAGTAGTTATCAAGAGGTTGAAAAACCTCAAACCTTTCCCTCTTACATTTAGAAAATATGCTGGGTTATCTCCTGTTTTGGCTGGCATAAATATTGCCTAAACGATCAGTTTAAACCTTGTTTGGGATTCCTGCTTATTTTAGCATGGCGGATCTTAAAGTTCACAGGATCTTCCTTTTGGTTATTTCTCTGACAAAGTGTTTGGAGAGCACAAAACTGCTGGCAGACTTAAAAAAATGTGGTGACTTGGAATGTGAAAGTAAGTTGCTTTTCTTTTTTTCCTCTTAAACTAAAGCTCTGAAATGATATAAAATGTTATTGTGGACATGTATGATAAAAAATGAACATTAATATCATTGGGAAATATTTGTAGTTATAAAGTGTAGTCCACTATAAAAAGGACATGCTAGAAGCAAAACATTTTATGATAGTTTTTAATGTAAATATAAAGGAGTAAGGATAACCTTATATATAAATATATCAGAAATTATAAGGACATTAATCCAGCTTTCAAAACAAACTAGCACTTTTACTACTTTTTAAGATAAATGTAAATGATTTGTATTAAAAAAAAGCCATTTGATAGCTATTTTTATGAAGCTCTTACTTTTTTAGTTTCTGTTTCACAATCAGAAGTTGCTGACTCTCATGAGTTTTCTAAGACTGTTTTTATTTCATACCATCATGATTTATTGTCTAAAACTTTATCACACATTAATCATTTTTGCATAATTTATTATGTAAAAATAATGAAATCAATTTTAGGAGTTGAAAGTTTTATTTATGTCTGAATATTAAGCTTTCTCCTACAATGATAAATTAATTTTCATTTTGTTCTTTAAGAACTTATTATGGTACAGAACGAATAGCATCTTTCATCCCAATATATTAGAATCGCTTTAAACCTTCTATCCCTCCAGTATGTGAGAATTATTTCTAATTTGCAACATGGAAATTAAAAATTTAAAATATTATTAGTATTAACATAAATAATTTAAAAGTAAATTTTTATGTGTAAACATTTTCCTTAATAATTTGGATATGTAATTTAATATAGAAAGAATGTTTACTAGATGATAATAATAATATTATTATATAACCATTATATAATTATATTATTATCTAATTATATAATAATAATTAAAACAATTTTTATTTCTTTCTTTACAGCCTCATTTTAGTTGCCTTAGGGTTAGGCACATATCATGTTAACAGAACATTCACATTTATAGTAATCGATAAAAGTTATTTTAACTTTAATTGCACAACTTAATCAAAATGTTTTACATATGTCAGTATAATTATAATAGTTAATATGATATGTATATTACTTTACATGTTGAAGGGCTAAATCTGGCATATGGGGATATAATCGTTCATAGTTACCAAGGGTCTGTCATGTGCTGGGTCTGCAAGATGAGCGATGTGTATCTAAGCAGAATAAAATAAAATGTAAGATAAGTTTCTCTTCCTCCAGGGATTTTCATTCTAGTAAATGATGATAAGACAGGTCAATATGAAATAGTAAATAGGGGTATAACATAAGAATAATAGGTAATTTTGAAATTCAGAGAAGGGGTGGAGTAGGCTGGACCAATTAGGGATATCTCATATAAGAAGTAGGATATGAGTTGTCCATTAAGAGAGACTGATGGATTTCTAGAAAGGTTTAGGGAAAAACAAAGAAAAGCTCAGAATATAGAAAGCAGATGTTGCAGTGAAAAGAAAGTCAGTTCAGATCTGGCTCCACTATTTATCAGGTGTGTGACCATCTCTTTGAGACTTAATTAAAGGCTCATTTGTTAGTCTGAGATGAGATTATTTACCTCATAGCCTGTTTTGAGAATTTAATAATAACAAGGATAAAAGGTATGAAAGAGCTTATCATGATGCCTGGAGTATAGTAGATGGCTAGGAAGAAAACTAATTATCTTTTCCTTCCCTTCTCTACTTTGCATGTTACATAGCTTTAATAAGCAGAGTCTCAGCCATAAGAGATTACAGAGGACCTGACTGTCGATACCTGAACTTCACTAAGGGAGAAGAGATATCGGTTTATGTTAAACTCTCAGGAAAAAGGGAAGACTTGTGGGCAGGAAGTGTAAGTATCTAACCTTATAAATCGAATACAGAATAAATGACCAGCTTGCACAAAGAAGCCTCATTTTCATCTCTAAAAGAACTTTAAACATTTCAAAGTACTATATATATATATACATATATATATATATATATAACTTTTGATATATTTAAACAAACAACATGGACATGTTCACTATTGGTTCCAGAATTTCTATAAAAGTAGCTTTGGGGAAGCCAGTCTGATTGAGATGAAGGCTTAAGAGTGCCTTGAAGTTATTTTACATAAAATGCATAGTTTTTTAACTTAACTTTTATATTTGTTTGGAGAGACTTTAGAGGTACTGATGGAGGTTACCAGGTGACTAGGTAAGCCCAGCCATCCCTTGGTGCTACCAAGGTTTAGGAGAGACTGGGAAGTTTTAGTTAATCAGATTAAAAAACGTGTCTTGGGACTTCCCTGGCAGTCCAGTGGTTAGAGCTCCATGATATCACCTTTCACTGCCAAAGGTGCAGTTCCATTTCCTAACTGGGAAAACTGAGATCTCACTTGGCCAAAAAAATAAAAAAGACATGTCTTTCTGAGCAAATAAAGGTCTGAGTTGCTATTGAAGAGGTCCTCTGAAAGATTAGTAGCCTAAGGAAATGAGATATATTAATTTTTCATGGAAAAAAAGAATAGCTGAGACACTTTTATTCAGCCCAAAGTCCTATTACACTGAAATTCCTAGGCTCCTGAATCATCTTTCTGAATGCATAACGTAGAAAAATTAATGATTAATATTTTCAGTTGAAAATAGATTGGTATCTAAGATTATATCATTATGTTTAAGAATGAAAACATACCATGACACATGATTTTATTCCCAAGCTGAGCAAGCATGACCAAACTATACATACATCATTTCCATATAGCATATGCATAAGATCTCTTCGTTGTATAGCATCTAAACGGGAAGCCTCTGATCTTTATTTGAAGGTGCAGATTCTATGTGGGTCAATCCTGCTTCTTAGCATTAGAGGCTATATGACTGAACCTCAGACATTGTTGACCAGAATTGTTTACCTGGACTTTGCAGCTCCCAAGACTTCTTACTGCTTATGGTTCTTTAAACACACTATTTCTCTGACTTGAATGCACTGGAGGTATCTAATGCAACTATAAGAAAAATTAAACAGTAGGTATCATAAGAAGAAAAGAAAGCATTCTTTCTTATCTGCTGCTACTGCTGCTAAGTCACTTCAGTCATGTCTGACTCTGTGCGACCCCATAGATGGCAGCCCACCAGGCTCCCCCATCCCTGGGATTCTCCAGGCAAGAACACTGGAGTGGGTTGCCATTTCCTTCTCCAATGCATGAAAGTGAAAAGTGAAAGTGAAGTCTCTCAGTTGTGTCTGACTCTTAGCAAACCCCATGGACCGCAGCCTACCAGGCTCCTCCATCCATGGGATTTTCCAGGCAAAAGTATTGGAGTGGGGTGCCATTGCCTTCTCCGTCTTTCTTTCTTGTCTACTATGTGTGAAAATGATAGTTCCACACAAAGCAAGATGTAATGTGTGGAGCCAGGGTGAAGTTTCAAGCACACTTAGTTTTATGCTTTAGGTGTCTAGTCCAGGCAGATAGCCATTTAAGCAGCCACACTGTGGGCTTCCCTGGTGTCTCAGCGGTAAGGAATCCACCTGCCAGTGCAGGAGACACGGGTTTGATCTCTGCTCTGGGAGGATCCCAATGCTGCGAAGCCACTGAGACTGTGAGCCACAGTTACTGAACCTGCACTCTGGAGCCTGGAGTCACAACCACTGAGCCCACATGCCACGACTCCCGAAGCCCATGTGCCCTCGAGCCCATGCCCTGCAACAAGAGAAGCCACTGTGATGAGAGGCCTGCACACCGCGACTGGAGAATAGGCCCTGCTCGCTGCAACCAGAGAAAAGCCTGCATGGCAACAAAGACAGCACAGCCAAAAATAAGTAAATAACTAAAATTAAAAGAATCCACACTGTGTGATTAAGACTCTGGGCTTTTGTTGCTGAGGGCCTGGGTTCAATCCCTCATTAAAGAACTAAGACCCTGCAAACCAGGTTTTGCCACCATAGAAAAGGAGCCACATTGTGGAGTTCGCTTTGTCAGTTTTCAAATAGTTGCAGCAACTGAAGAGCTGGAAAAATCAGAATTGAGGTGTAATGGTGCTAAATCAAAGGGCCAAAAGAAATACACTCTTTAAACTTGGACAGGGGTAGGAAATGGACTGAGAGTGGCCGTGTGAAGCCTTCACTCTTGGGGGACATCTTGAAGGCACTTAAACATGATTGAGAGGACCTCTGTCACCAAGGTACAGAAGTTGAATGGAACCCGATCCCCTCTGGAGGACTCATAGATCTTTACTATCTTGATGAATCCATCTTGGCCCTTCAGGTTTAAACATCTTATCTTATTTTGACATCCTGAAAATGCTGAATATGTCACAGCTCCATCTAGCTTGGCTACTGTCACCTTTCCCTTGTTTTTTCATATTCCAGGTTTATTAGTATAAATCTGTGGTCCACGAGGCAAGAAAGGTCATTAAGAACAGAAAAAGGAAGAAAATGAGTGGTTTTCCCTCTGAAATCTGAAAAAGTGCCATTTTATAGCTTGCCCCTTTGTTCCCTCAAATTAACCCTGTTCTGTTGAGTAGCAAGCGGAATATGATTTAATTGGACTTTCTTTTAGATAGTAAATGAAAACCAATAAATATTTGTGATTTGAAATACATGAAAGTCAAGGACATGGAACAAAATTAGACTCAATAGCTATTGCTTTGATTACTCTTGTTAATATTTATTCTTCATTTTGATAGAAAGGAAAGGACTTTGGATATTTTCCCAGAGATGCAGTCCAGATTGAACAAGTATTCATATCTGAGGAAGTTCAAATACCAACAAAAGTGAGTAAACAGATTTTGGTTGTTAACTGAACTGATTTATTTTTCTAAAGTAAATTTATGTATTTTTTTCCCTAACAAGAATTCTCTTTTCCAATTACCCGTTTTCTTTTTCTTCTTTCTCCTTTTAATGAATGTATTCTTTATTTAATTTAATTTATTTTTTAATTAATTGATATGGGAGTATAGTTGTTCTGTCTCTGTGTGTGTGTGTGTGTGTGTGTTAGTCATTCATTCATGTCTGACTCTTTGTGACCCCTTTGGACAGTAGCCCACCAGGATTCTCTGTCCATGGAATTCTCAAGGCAAGAATATTGGACTGGGTTGCCATTCCCTTATCGGTTATTAGTTGAATTTAAAATTTCTTGATTAACACAGTTTTCTGTGGTGTAAATGCCCATTGGTTATACATCTTATAGAGTGGATACATAAAATAGTCTTAAGAACTCATGCTAGGAATAGTTTGAGTATGTGAATAAAATCAGGTAAGACAAGGTTAATGACAAAGATTTTGCTTACTGAAAAATTAGCAGGCAGTAGAATATAGTAGTTCAGAGCATAAATTTTGGAGATGGGCTGGGTTCAAAGCCTGACTTAGCCACTGAGTTGTTATGTGATCTTTCTGCCTTTTTTCTCATTTGTGAAATGAGGATGATGATTATAAACTTACCTCATGAATGTATTGAGGAAAAAAGAGCATATGAAAGCACATAAAACAGCATTTACTAAATGCTATGTAAATGTTAGATATTATTACTAATGTTATTGTCCTCCTGAGACAGAGTTTATCTCCCATCATATTCTCTAGGTCTCCAATCTATAAACTTCTTTTGCTGTTGGAGCTTTAACTGAGTTTGATAATGCTGGGCTTGATAATGAGAAAGGGAATCAGAAGGTGACTCTTCAATACATGAATTTGACTAGCGCATTTAATTCAGATTCTGGGTTCAATCCCTGGATCAGCAAGATTCTCTGGAGGAGAGTATGGCCACCCACTCCAGAATTCTTGCCTGGAAAATCCCATGGACAGAGGAGCCTGGCAGGCTACGGTCCATAGGATCACAAAGAGTCAGACACAACTGAAACGACTTAGCACACACACATGCAGGTTAAGCCAGTTTACCTTAAATGAGGTCAGTGTGAAGTCAGCCAGTTTACCTTAAATGAGGTCAGTGTGAAGTCAGTTCTGCCTGGTTAAGTAAACTGTCTATTATCTGGCTCTTTCCCAGCACAAATTCTGGGATTACCTGTCTATTCACTGTGTAACTATCGGTCCTGCCAGTTCTGTCTCCAAAATATATCTATCTGTCTTCTCTTCAGTTTTACTCTCCCTATAGCTCTGACTCAAAGCATAATTACCTCCTGAGTAGAACCTGTAGTAGGTTTCTAACTGGTCTTTTTACCTTTACTTTTGCCCTCTTCCAATTCATTCTCTAAACAGCCATGAATCTTATAGTCATGAATCAAAATCCAAAAAATCAGATCTTGTCATTCACTTGTTTTAAAGCCTTTTAACGGCTTTGCGTTGAATCTGGAATCAAGCTCTGACTCCTTACCTGGCTCTGCATGATCTGTTCCTGCCCTCTGCTGACCTTGTCTTATGCCCTTCTTCTGGCCCCGACTATGCTCCTAGCCATGCTGGCCTATTGACTGTTCTTAGACCATGCCAAGCCCTTTCCCCGCCTACAAACCCAAATTGGTCATTCCCCTTGTTTGGAATGCTTTCCCTAAGTTCTTCACCTGGTTAGTCCCTCCTTATCCTTTTGTTGTTGTTGTTTAGTCCTTAAGTTGTATCTGTTATTGCTTAGTCGTTAAGCTGTAGGTCGCAGCTTAAACATCAGTGCCTCAGAGAGCTCTTCCATGATGATTCTAAAGGAATTAATGCTTCTCAACCACAACTTCCTATTTCCTGCATAGCACTTATAACAATCTATTACTTATTGTTTCTATCATTTACTGTAGAATTTCAGTACTTGGCACAGAGCAGAGCACATAGTAGGCATATCAGTTCAGTCAGTTCAGTTCAGTCCCTCAGTCATGTCCGACTCTGCGACCCCATGAATCGCAGCATGCCAGGCCTCCCTGTCCATCAAAAACTCCCAGAGTTTACTCAAACTCATGTCCATCGAGTCAGTGATGCCATCCAACCATCTCATCCTCTGTCACCCCCTGCTCCTCCTGCCCCCAATCCCTCCCCAGCATCAGGGTCTTTTCCAATGAGTCAACTCTTCGCATGAGGTGGCCAAAGTATTGGAGTTTCAGCTTCAACATCAGTCCTTCCAATGAACACCCAGGACTGTTCTCCTTTAGGATGGACTGATTGGATCTCCTTGCAGTCCAAGGGACTCTCAAGAGTCTTCTCCAACACCACAGTTCAAAAGCATCAATTTTTCGGCACTCAGCTTTCTTCACAGTCCAACTCTCACATCCATACATGACCACTGGAAAAACCATAACCTTGACTAGATGGACATTTGTTGACAAAGTGATGTCTCTGCTTTTTAATATGCTATCTAGGTTGGTCATAACTTTCCTTCTAAGGAGTAAGTGTCTTTTAATTTCATGGCTTCATTCACCACCTGCAGTGATTTTGGAGCCCAAAAAAGTAAAGTCTGACACTACTTCCACTGTCTCCCCATCTATTTTCCATGAAGTGATGGGACCAGATGCCATGATCTTAGTTTTCTGAATGTTGAGCTTTAAGCCAACTTTTTCACTCTCCTCTTTCACTTTCATCAAGAGGCTTTTTAGTTCCTCTTCACTTTCTGCCATAAGGGTGCTGTCATCTGCATATCTGAGGTTATTGATATTTCTCCCAGCAATCTTGATTCCATCTTGTGCTTCTTCCAGCCCAGCATTTCTCATGATGTACTCTGCATATATATTAAATAAGCAGGGTGACAATATACAGCCTTGACGTACTCCTTTTCCTATTTGGAACCGGTCTGTTGTTCCATGTCCAGTTCTAACTGTTGCTTCCTGACCTGCATATAGGTTTCTTAAGAGGCAGGTCAGGTGGTCTGGTATTCCCATCACTTTCAGAATTTTCCACAGTTTATTGTGATCCACACAGTCAAAGGCTTTGACATAGTCAATAAAGCAGAAATAGATATTTTTCTGGAACTCTCTTGCTTTTTCGATGATCCAGCAGATGTTAGCAATTTGATCTCTGGTTCCTCTGCCTTTTCTAAAACCAGCTTGAACATCTGGAAGTTCACGGTTCACATGTTGCTGAAGCCTGGCTTGGAGAATTTTGAGCATTACTTTACCAGCATGTGAGATGAGTGCAATTGTGTGGTAGTTTGAGCATTCTTTGGCATTGCCTTTCTTTGGGATTGGAATGAAAACTGACCTTTTCCAGTCCTGTGGCCACTGCTGAGTTTTCCAAATTTGCTGGCATATTGAGTGCAGCACTTTCACAGCATCATCTTTCAGGATTTGAAATAGCTCAACTGGAATTCCATCACCTCCACTAGCTTTGTTCGTAGTGATGCTTTCTAAGGCCCACCTGAAAAACAAAAAATAAGGCCCACCTGACTTCACATTCCAGGATGTCTGGCTCTTGGTGAGTGATCACACCATTGTGATTATCTGGGTCGTGAAGATCTTTTTTGTACAGTTCTTCTTTGTATTCTTGCCACCTCTTAATATCTTCTGCTTCTGTTAGCTCCATACCATTTCTGTCGTTTATCGAACCTACCTTTGCATGAAATGTTCCCTTGGTATCTCTAATTTTCTTGAAGAGATCTCTCGTCTTTCCCATTCTGTTGTTTTCCTCTATTTCTTTCCCTTGATCACTGAGGAATGCTTTCTTATCTCTCCTTGCTATTCTTTGGAACTCTGCATTCAAATGGGAATATCTTTCCTTTTCTCCTTTGCTTTTTGCTTCTCTTCTTACAGCTATTTGTAAGGCCTCCTCAGACAACCCTTTTGCCCTTTTGCATTTCTTCTCCATGGGGATGGTCTTGATCCCTGTCTCTGTACAGTGTCACGGACCTTTGTCCATAGTTCATCAGGCATTCTGTCTATCAGATCTAATCCCTTAAATCTATTTCTCACTTCTACTGTATAGTCATAAGGGATTTGATTTAGGTCATACCTGAATGGTCTAGTGGTTTTCTCCACTTTCTTCAATTTCATTCTGAATTTGGCAATAAGGAGTTCATGATCTGAGCCAGAGTCAGCTCCTGGTCTTGTTTTTGCTGACTGTATAGAGCTTCTCCATCTTTGGCTGCAAAGAATATAATCAATCTGGTGTTGACCATCTGGTGATGTCCATGTGTAGAGTCTTCTCTTGCGTTGTTGGAACAGGGTGTTTGCTATGACCAGTGTGTTCTCTTGGCAAAACTCTATTAGCCTTTGCCCTGCTTCATTCCATACTCCAAGGCCAAATTTGCCTGTTACTCCAAGTGTTTCTTGACTTCCTACTTTTGCATTCCAGTCCTCTATAATGAAAAGGACGTCTTTTTTGAGTGTTAGTTCTAGAAGGCCTTGTAGGTCTTCATAGAACCGTTCAACTTCAGCTTCTTCAGCATTACTGGTTGGGACATAGGCTTGGATTACTGTGATACTGAATGGTTTGCCTTGGAAACGAACAGAGATCATTCTGTCATTTTTGAGATTGCATCCAAGTACTGCATTTCAGACTCTTTTGTTGACCATGATGGCTACTCCATTTCTTCTAAGGGATTCCTGCCTGCAGTAGTAGATATAATGGTCATCTGAGTTAAATTCACCCATTCCAGTCCATTTTAGTTCGCTGATTCCTAGAAGGTCGACATTCTAGGCATATAGGAGGCCCAAATTCTTAGGTCAAGTCCCCTGGGAAATAGATGGACTTTTGCATCCAAGAAAGGTACTGGGGAGTACTCTTGGGACTAGCACTTATAAAGAAACACCAGAAAATGCAGGATTGGACAGACAGAGAAGTTGAACTATAATGCAGTTGCAGCAATGATTTCAGGTGATTCTATAAGGAACTTAGAAGCTGAGATGACTTTTCAGATTTGTTCTGAATAGAGGCAAGGGGATGAGCCTTTTTATCCTTGCACGACTGGCTCATCTAGGGTAGTATAACCTTGGGCTACATTAGACTAGTATTTACTAGAGACAGTTTCTATTTTAAGTACTTGATTCATTTAATCTTTTACAACAGCCCTATAAGGTATTATTTTTCTCATTTTGTGAATGAAGAGACTGAGGCATAGGAAGGTCATCTAATTCACCCAAGGTCACAGAGCTAGTAAACAGCAGGATTAAGATTTCAATCCAAGGGTGAAACAGATCACCAGCCCAGGTTGGATGCATAAGACAAGTGCTCAGGGCTGGTGCACTGGGAAGACCCAGAGGGATAGGATGGGGATGGGGGGGTGGGAGGGAGGATTGGGATGGGGAACACATGTAAATCCATGGCTGATTCATTTCAATGTATGGCAAAAACCACTACAATATTGTAAAGTAATTAGCCTCCAACTAATAAAAATAAATGAAAAAATAAATAAATAAAAAATAAAAAATGAAAAAAAAGATTTCAATCCATAGTGTTTGGCTCCAACGTCTATTAATCACCTACAGTGTTGTAGTGCCAAAATTATACTGTAGAAATTGCAATTCTGAAGTTTTTTTTTGTAAAATTCTGAGTTTTATTCTCATTTTATAATGGTGATTACCAAACAGCAGTGCATATCAGTGTCTCATACCTTCAGAAAAAAAAATAGCTTTTATCACTTTATTCTTGAAAATTCGGTTTTCTGTGAAATGAGCAAGTGGATCCCTGTCTCCATTGGCTGCTTACAGTAACTCAGTTAAAGAAGCCTGAGTGTTTTAGTGTAGCTTCTAACCAGGCCATCATGCTTTGGAATCTGGTTTTTCTGAGCTGTGATCATCCTGCTGTAAATTCCGGTCTGAAACCACTGCACAGCTCCAAATGTCCATTCAGTGTACCCTTACAAGGAGCAAGATTTTGTGGCCATGTATGCCTTTTCATTAGAGTTTCTTTGCGGAATATACTCAATACTGGATTGTCTTTTCTTCTAAAGTTCTTCAACTATTTGATCACAAATCCTAATGCAAGTGGATCTCACTGAGGTTTATATCACTAACCCTGAAAAGTCAGTTAGGATACAAATGTTTGCGATTAGGAGTTTTTGCTCAGCTATTGAGCTAGTTGTGTGGCCTTGGGAAAATGACACTCACTTGGAATGATTTTGGACAAACAAGGAGTTTCAGTATATTAATGTCAATCATATATATATTTTTCCTTTCAGGAATCTGACTTTTTCTGTCTTCTTGGAATAAACTATATATTTGAAAATGAAGCTAGTGAGTTAAACAGTGATAATAGTGAAAATATGTATCCATATGAAGAAGATAATGACCCCAAATCTAGTGTATATGAAAATGATTTTCAGATAGAACCTGGCTTTTATTCAACTTCTGAAGGTAGTTTGTTTGAAGACCAATTTCCAGCTTCAGAGGCTCCTGAAGATATCAGAAGTACTAGTCAATCAGAAGATTGGGAAGCAGAAGCTGGAAGTATGGAACAGTATCTTATTCCAGAAGGGGATCATGTCCCACCGTCTTCAACTGTGCCTGAAGTGAAAGAATGGTTTGGATTCGGAAAGGACCAAACTGAAGAAAAGACTTTTGAATCAGTTATTGAACCTCAAGAAGAAAGCTCATTTCGAAGTAGACAAACAGCAGTGGAAGATGGGAATGACCCAGAGGAATTAAACAGTGGTAAGCCCCAAACAGAACATAAGCAAGAACTTGAATCAGAGTTTGATTCAGTGCCAAAGGAACAGTCTGAACTAGTATCTGAGTCAGAGCACATTTTCAATCCTCAAGACGCTGGTTGGTTTGGTGGTGGATTTACAAGTTATTTGGGTTTTGGAGGTGAGGATACAGAGCTTGAGTTATTGTCCAAAGAAAGCAACCCACCTTTAGAAGATGTTCCTAGTTCCATATCCTCTGAAGAAGAACCCACTGTTCTGTGTACAGAAATATTAACAGAAAAAGAAGACATAATCACTAATAACAGCTCAATTCTCAAGCCAAGCTGGTTTGATTTTGGTTTTGCTATGCTAGGCTTTGCATATGCTAATGAAGATAAAATGATATCAGATGATGGAATAAATGAAGAAGGAGGTGTGGGAGATAAACATAGACATCCTTCAACAAGTGAATTTGACCCTCATAAAGAACAAGAAATAAAACTAATAAAAATTACGGAAACTGAAAATCAAATAGTCAAGGAAAGGGTCTTAGAGAAAACAGATGATTCTGATACTGTACCATATTTTAAAAAGCTATTGTATAATTTTAACAATCGCTGGAGTTTCCAGAATACTCCAAAGGAAACAGAATTGACATTTCCCAAACAGACTCTGGATGAAAGTAATATAGGTGAAAATGATAAAACAGAAGAATTTTCAGCTGAAAAGTACCCCACAGATAATATAGAAGATATGTTGAAAAGTGATTACAGTCAGCCAGGTTAGTATAAAATATCTATAATGTGATTTCTTTTTTAAACATAGGAAAAAGTGAAATTGCTAGTTGCTCAGTCTTGTCTCACTTTTTGAGGTGCCATGGACTGTAGCCCGCCAGGCTCCTCTGTCCATGAATTCTCCAGGCCAGAATACCAGAGTGGGTAGAGATTCTCTTCTTCAGGGGGTCTTCCCAAGCCAGGGGTCAAACCCGGGTCTCCCGCATTATGGGCAGATTCTTTATAGTCTGAGCCTACTTTTAAAAATACAAATCACATGAAAAATCCAGGAATCCTTGTTTTTCTAAATAAACAATAATCAGCAACAACCTTATCAATCACCCTTTTATCAATATATCTGGTTTGCTCTGGGACTTAGTAGATCTTGAAGTGAAGTGAAAGTCAGTCAGTCATGTCCAACTCTTTGCGACCCCATGGACAGGCGCCTGCCAGGCTCCTCTGTTCATGGAATTCTGCAGGCAAGAATACTGGAGTGGGTTGCCATTCCATTCTCCAGGGGATATTCCCAACTCAGGGTTCAAACCCAGGTCTCCCACATTGCAGGTGGATTCTTTACTGTATGAGCCACCAGGGAAGCCCTTAGTAGATCTCAATATCATAAAATCTCAAGGGGCAAGGAATGATTGGATATATATGGATATTTCAAGGAGATCTCTAGGTATTTTACAATAAGTTTTAATCAAACTGCTATATGTAGACAGGTTTAAAAATATATGTAGTGCTAAGGCTTTTTTGTTTTTTTTAAACAAAAGCAATTTCTATTCCCTTTGTCCATCTCTACTTCCACCTCTCTCCCAAGGATAATAATTTCTTTTATTTTTTAGAGAAAATTTATTTTAGTATTTATCTATTTTCTAAATAAAATATTTATATTGTTCTTCTTTGATTAACCTATTAACCTATTTTAGATAATGTCCATTGACTTCTTGTTCTGTTAGGTGATAATTTTGCTTATTAGGTTATTCTAAAAACACCTTTCATTAATTTAAAATAGTCTTGGTTTCTAAATTATATTTTATTCTAGATCTATAGTTCCTCACCTCCCCCCTAAGAAGATCTGTGATAACAAGGGTTTTCTTTAAGTGTACAAGATAATATGGAAACTCAAGCAAAAACAATGTAAAAAGTTTTCCACATTCTCCCTCAAGTCTCTCAATTCTGGGAGCTCAACAGAGGACAACAGAAGAGGGCAGAGTAGCAGAGGAGACTTCTAGGTGTCCAGGCATCAGTGACTCCTATGATTAAAAACATGTGGATTATATTTTAAGTAGAGTTATATAACATGACTTTCTCACATCTCCATTCTGATGTCTTTATGATGGACAGATTAGAAACTCAACAAATATTGGCCAATAATACAGACACAATTGAACTTTAGAATGACAGAAAAACTTTCACAAGAAGAGATCAATAATGCAAACTCAGAAAGAAACACATTTCTTTGGAGCTAGTTGATTTTCTTGAATTTCCAGAAGAACTATATGTTATTTCTTAATATTCTACAAAATGTGAGTTCTTTACTTGATCAACATCCTCTAACCAGAATATAGACTTTAGATTCTAAGTGAAGTGAAAGTATTTGTTGCTCAGTCATGTCAGACTCTTTGAGACCCCATGGACTGTAGCCGGCTAGGCTCTTCTGTTCATGGAATTCTCCAGGCAAGAATACTGGAGCGGGTAGCCATTCCCTTCTCTAGGGGATCTTCCTGACCCAGGGATCGAACTTGGGTCTCCTGCATTGCAGGCAGATTCTTTGCCATCTGAGCCACTTCTAACACTTTTCTAAATAAGAAAGGTGTAGATATGATGATTTTCATGATTGAAAACATTAGAGACCTAGATTTTCAAAGGCTAGAGGAAATCATTTTATTCTAAGCTTGTTAGATCCTAAAGAGATATTTGTGAAAAAGCAGATGAGAGTAACTGGAAAGAAGAGAGACTAAAACAAAGCAATATCAACCCAGAAATATAGGCGAAAAATTTTTATAGATGTATAAAAATATTTTAGAGCTTATTTATAGAAACTTCAGGGCATTCTGAATATCATTTTAGTAGAATTTATTTCATGTAGCGATGCTGGGAGAATAACTTGGTAAATAGTCAAGCAGTGCATTTATGCAACTATAACTAGTTTTGAAGGATTTTTATAAAAGTGTTAAGAAATTCTTTTAAGGTTCAGAGAAAAGATGCCTTACTCTACAAATATTTCAAACATTTCACTATTAGCTAAATGAAAAGCAAACTAGGGTCATGCAAAGTTTGCTATTAAAAAAGAGAATACTAAAGGAAGGATTCAGTTAATGCCACAGAGTCTATTTTCTGGATATTGGAGAAATAGCTAAAATAGCCAATATTTTCAGATAATTTCAGTAACCCTTTTAGGGAATAACAAGTGAAAACTGGACTTAAGTATAAAGAATGCATAAGAAAAATGAACCACTGATCTTGAATAAGTATTTGTGAAAAGCTGAGACTTGAGATAACACATTGACAAAAAGCCAATATTGCTGATCTAAGAATTTACAAAATAAATTAATTAGATAAGTTATTTATATTACAATATTAATAGCTATTTTACAAAAGGATTCCAACTGAGCTTATTTAAATAATGAATTTTTCAAGTACAGTTAAATAGGAAAGAAAATTCATTTTTTAATTTGAATTAAAACTTTATTAATTTATTAACAATTATAAGAAAGTCATAACTGTATCTAATGTAAATCTTTTTAAAAAATTGAATTATTTACAATATTTCAGGTATACAGCAAAGTGATTCAGTTATATATAACAATATATGTACATATAAGAACATATATGAGTACATACATAAGAATATATATTATTTTTCAGATTGTTTTCAATTACAGGTTATTGTAAGATATTGAGTATAGTTTCCTGTGCTATTATTAGGACTTTGTTGTTTATTTTATATACTGCTGCTGCTGCTAAGCTGCTTCAGTCGTGTCCGACTCTGTGCGACCCCACAGACAGCAGCCCACCAGGCTCCTCTGTCCCTGGGATTCTCCAGGCAAGAATACTGGAGTGGGTTGCCATTTCCTTCTCCAATGCATGAAAATGAAGTGAAAGTTAAGTCGCTCAGTTGTGTCCGACTCTTGGAGACCCCATATATACTGCTGCTGCTACTGCTAAGTCATTTCAGTCATGTCCGACTCTGTTCGACCCCACAGATGGCAGCCCACCAGGCTCCCCCATCCCTGGGATTCTCCAGGCAAGAACACTGGAGTGGGTTGCCATTTCCTTCTCCAATGCATGAAAGTGAAAAATGAAAGTGAAGTTGCTCAGTTGTGTCTGACTCTTAGCGACCCCATGGACCGCAGCCTACCAGGCTCCTCCATCCATGGGATTTTCCAGGCAACAGTACTGGAGTGGGGTGCCATTGCCTTCTCCACCCATATATACAGTAGTATATAAATGTTAATCCCAAATTCTTAATTTATCCCTCCCTTTCTTTCTCTTGGTAACTATAAGTTTGTTTTTTGCTTGTGAGTCTATTTCTGTTTTATAGGTAAGTTCATTTGTATAATTTTTCTAGATTCCACATGTAAGTGATATCATATGATATTTGTCATTCACTATCTGACTTCATCTAATATGATAATCTCTAGGTCTATCCAATGCTGCAAATAGCATATTTCATTCTTTTTTATGGCATGTAGTCCATTGTATGTATTTAATACATACAATCTTCTTTTTCTGTTCATCTGTTGATAGACATTTAGATTGCTTCCATGTCTTGGCTATTGTAAATAATGCATGTATGTTTTCAAATTGTAGTTTTCTCCCAGTATACGGCCAGGTGTGGGGTTGTTCGATCCTATGGAAGTTCTATTTTTAGTTTTTTAAGGGACCGCCATGCTGTTCTCCCTAGTGGCTGCACCAGTTTATGTTCCCACCAGAGTACAGAAGGCTTTCCTTTTCTCCACACCCTCTTCAGTATTCATTGTTTGTCGACATTTTGATGATGGCCATTCTGACTGGTGTGGTACCTTACTGTAGGTTTGATTTACATTTCTCTAATAATTAGCAATGTGCTTCTTCTTGGCCATCTGGATGTCTTCTTTGAAGAATTGTCTGTTTAGGTCTTCCACTCATTTTTGATTGAGTTGTTTGCTTTTTTGATATTGACCTGTATGAGCTGTTTGTGTATTTTGGAAATCAATCCCTTGTCCATAGCATCATTTGCAAATATTTTCTCCCATTTCATAGGATGTCTCTTTGTTTTGTTTATGGTTTCTTTTGCTGTGCAAAGATTTTTAGTTTAATTAGGTCCCATTTATTTTTGGTTTTGTTTTCTTTACTCTAGGAGACAGATTCCCCAAAATATTGCTGTGATTTATATAAAAAAGTGTTCTACCGTTGCTTTCCTCTAGGAGTTTTATAGTATCCAGTCTTGTAGTTAGGTCTCTAAATTTTTTGTGTATGGTATTAGAGAATGTTCTAATTGCATTCTTTTACGTGTTGCTGTCTAGTTTTTCCTGTACCACTTATTGAAGAAACTATCTTTTCTACATTGTATATCCTTATCTACTTTGTTGTAGATTAATTGACCATAAGTGTGTGGGCCTATTTCTGGGCTCTCTAGACTACTCCATTGATCCATGTATCTATTTTTGTTCCAGTGTCATACTGTTCTCATGATTGTAGCTTTGTAGTGTAAGCTGAAGTCAGGGAGTATGATTCCTCCAGATCTGTTCTTCTTTCTCAAGATTGCTTTGGCTTCTAATGTAAATCCTAAGGCTTGCATTTGAGTCATGTAAAAATAATACCTCAGAAATGTAATTAAATATGAAAATAATATAGGAAGTTTTTGGTTTTTTACATATATTTATTTCAAGTGTGTTATCAGATAACATTTTAAAAAGAATCAATCTAGGCACACATAAATTTTGGGAAATCAATTATTGAATAAGTCTTTTTTCCTCTTATGCCATTAAACATCATTGTAGATCACTATTTGAATCCTGTATTTACAGTGGTCCAATTATATTCAGACTCCTGAATTGATTGTTAATTTTAAATTTTAATGTCCACATGTGATATTATTAAATTACAGGTACCTGTTTGCTCACTGGGGACTTTCTTCTTTTAAACAATGCTAAGTGTCAGCATGAAAATGATATGTTACATTCATAACTCAAAGAGCGAAGTTAGATATTGAATAATTCAGTTAGGACTATTCTTTAATATTGTTTTTCAGGACTGCAATGATAGTTTTCTATCTTTGTCTTAAAAAGTAACTGAGAAATAAATTCCACAATTTACTTGACTACTATACCTCAGGCTAGGACTAGTTAGAACCTTTTTTAAAAAAAAAATCCTGTTTGATTAGTTCATTGAATCAAGTGATCTGTTTAAACTATATTTGAAGATTGAATTGATGGCTGTGTGACATGGCATGCACATAAATATATGGTGCAACATTACAAGTATGGAAAATTATAACACATATATTTCAAATTAAATTTTTTTCTTAATTTTGGAGAAGGGTAATACTTTTTAAGGGCTTCCCAGATGGCTCAGTTGTAATCTGCTTGCCAATGCATGTCGGGTTCACTCTCTGGGTTCGGAAGAGCCCCTGAAGAAGGAAATGGCAACCTGCTCCAATAGTCTTGCCTGGAAAATCCCATGGACAGAGAAGCCTGGCAGGCTACATTCCATGGGATCACAAAAGTTGGACACAACTTAATGACTAAACATCAACGACAACAATCCTCTTTAAAATGAATTTTCTCGAGATATGCATATAGATATATATGTGTGTGTGTGTGTGTGTATATATATATATATATATATCTTCATATATACAGGGCCATGAGCCAAAGGATGCAGATGGCCTCCAGAAGGCAGAACAAGCAAGGATATGAATTCTCCTCTAGACCTCCAGAAGGAACACAGCCCTGCCAAAGCCTTGGTTTTAGGATTTCTGATTTCTAGAAATATATTTGTGTTGTTTAAGCTATTAAGTGTGTGTTAATTTATTATATCTGCATTAGGAACTAATACAGACTATAAATTTGTTTCAATGAATTCTTTCCATAATGAAGTATCACAATGCCCACAAAGATTCAAAGGATGACCTGCCTAGAAAAAAATAGGAAGCCTACAACAAAGTAAACATTATTAAAAACCCTAAACATTTCTATTTGCAGATATGGACTCTGAAATAGAGCTCCCTATGGGAATTCATGAAGAAGCTCATTTCAAAACTCTATCTTCTGAAAATAGTGATGAAAAATTAAAAACGTCACTAGACACTGAAAGGCCTACTCAGGTGGAAATGGACACATCTACGGAAAATACCCTGTCAAACAGTCAGATCCTTTTAACTGATAACTCTTTATCTCCTCAAAATTACATTGCTAAAAAAGGTAAGAAACAAGTTATTTGTTCTCTAATGCAGCAATTAAGGAAGAAATTAAACTCAAAATTTGTATCTTATCAAGTATTAACATTTTAATTTATAAATTGACAGAAGATGCTTCTTGGCGTCAGCTTCTGGAATATTTATTTCAAATTGATGTTTATGATTTCCTGAATTCTGCATTTTCACCAATTGTAATTCTTATAGAAAGGGTAAGTTGAAATTTTAGATATTTTTCAATACTTTTATGTGTGTGCTAAGTTGAGTCAGTTGTGTCTGACTCTTTGTGAGGCTATAAACTGCAGCCTGCCAGGTTCCTCTGCCTATGGGATGATGTAGGCAAGAATATTGGAGTGGATTGCCATTTTCTTCTTCAGGGGATCTACCCGACCAAGGGATTGAACCTGAATTTCTATGTCTTTTGCATTGGCAGGTGGGTTCTTTATCACTAGCGCCACCCAATAATTTTACCTATTTTACTAAATATAGGAGTAACTGAAAATTATGTTTGAGTGAATCCTCCATATGTAAATATTATTGATGCATAACATTTCTCTTTGCGTAAAACCTTACATGAAGCTTTTCCCTTACATGAATATTTTGTTGCATGGATGTTCTTAAAGATATTTTAAAAAACCTTTCCTTAAGCTTTGTTGATCTTGAGCATTAGGGTTTTTTCCTTCTCTCTTTTTTTAAATCAGAAGAAATCATACTAAGATTTAACTCAGAAATAATATGAACTGAAACTTAATCTTAAGCAAATTACTAATATTTGAATAACAGCTGTGACCTCAAAATGATGTAATGTGAGAATCTTGCAAAAACAACTAGTACTTCAAAATTTAACCAAGTCATAACTAAAATTCTAAAGTTTGTCTGCTTTTTCATTTATTGTAACTTCTATTAAATTCTATCTCATTTATTGTAAATGAAATATTACAAAAGGACCTAGCCGTAGTATTTGGCACATAAGGTCTTTTGCAAGTGTTTGTTCCTTTTCTCATTTACTACTATTATATAAATAATTGAGGAAGCACTTGTATCTTCTCATTTACATTTTAAGATGAAACTTAACAGTGGTTGCCCTCAAGGAGTTCATTCCCGTTGGACACAGTAGAAAAAGCAATAACTGTACTATGTGCTGTAATGGCCACAGGATGCTACTGCTACACAGGAGGAGCTGCCTGGTAGACTGATTGGGAATGGTAGGTAGAGAAAGTGGGAAGGAGGAGCCTGGGAAAATGTCCCAGAAGAGATCTTACTTGAGCTGATGTTGAAGAAAGAGTAGCAGTTAGCCAGGCAAGAAAGGATGAACATTCTAGGTTGAGAGTGCATTTTTAGAAAGTACAGAAGTGGGAGAGATTCTGGCATTTCTAAGCAATTCAGTCTGATTGAATTTATAAGCAATAAATTTATAAGCAATTTATAAGTAATTCAGTCTGATTGAATATAAAGTGAGACTAAAGTTGAATACTGGGATTAAAGAGAAAGGTTAGCTTTGCATTTGTGATAGGAAGTTGAACTCTATCTTTTCAATAATGGGGCACTATTTTTTTTTTTTTAATTTTTTTGGGGGGCACTATTTTTTAAATTTATTTTTAATTGGAAGATAATTGCTTTAAGTAAAGTGAAAAAGTTTCATGTATGAAGTCTGTCAACCCACACTGTCAATATTAATAAGAATTGAATGAAGACCAGAGGAAGGGAGTCCAATCAAGAAGTTATCACTTGAGTTCAGGAAACAAATCGTGAAGGTCTAAATTAGGGTTTATAAACTCAAATGAAATGAGTGCAGCACAGGTAAAGGAGAGAACTGTAGCCAACTATAGAGTGTACACCTTCTCCAAAGGATATAGTTCCTTCCTTCAGTTTGGGTTTTTTTTTTTCCAGATTTTCTGATATTTCGAGAAAAATTGGAAATCTAGATTTTTTTTTTCTCTTTTTTTTTGAAATCTAGTTTTTTTTTGTGTGTGAAATCTCCCATTTTTAAAAAAAGAACCTGTTTTTTAAAAATAATATTTAAAAATATTTATTGATTTATGGCTGTGTTGGGTCTTTGTCGCTGCACAGGTTTTTTCTAGCTTCAGTGAGTGGGGGCCGCTCTAGCTGTGGTGCAAGGGCTTCTCACTGCCGCGGCTCCTGTTACGGAGCACAGGCTCCAGTGCGAGGGCTCCGGGGTCACAGTACACGGGCGCAGCAGCTGTGGCTTGAGGGCCCGAGAGCATGGGCTCAGTAGTTGCTGCACTTGGGTTTAGTGGCTCTGCGGTATTCGGGATCTTCTCTGACCGGGGACTGGACCTGTGTCTCCTGCAATGGCAGGTGGATTCTTTTTTATTTATTTATTTTTAGTTGAAGGATAATTGCTTTACAGTATTGTGTTGGTTTCTGCCAAACATCAACAAGAATTGGCAATAGGTATACATATGTCCCCTCCTTCTTGAACCTCCCTTCCACCTCCCTCCCCATCCCACCCCTCTAGGTTGTTACAGAGTCCTGGTTTGAGTTCCCTGAGTCAGACAGCAAATTACTATTAGCGATCTATTTCATATGTGGTAATGTATGTTTCTATGTTACTCTCTCCATACCTCCCACCCTCTCCTTCCTTCCCTGCCCTGTGTCCATAAGTCTGTTCTTTATGTCTGTGTCTCCATTGCTGTCCTGCAAATAATTTTATCAGCACTATCTTTCTAGATTCCTTATATATGTGTTAGTATACGATATTGGCTTTTCTTTTTCTGATTTACTTCACTCTGTGTAATAGGCTCTAGGTTCATCTATCTTATTAGAACTGACTCAAATGTGCTCCTTTTTATGGTTGAGTAATATTCTATTGTATATATGTACCATGGCTTCTTTATTTGTTCATATGTTGCTGGACATCTAGGTTGCTTCCATGTCCTAGCTATTGTAAATAGTACTGCAGTGAACATTGGGGAACATGTGTCTATTTCAATTTCGGTTTCCTCAGTGTATATGCCTAGTAGTGGGATTTCTGGGTCATATGGTGGTTTTGGAGAAGGGAATGGCAACCCACTCCAGTACTCTTGCCTGGGAAATCCCATGGACAGAGGAGCCTGGCGGGCTATAGTCCATAGGGTTGCAGAGTTGGACACAACTAAAGCAACTTAGGAAGCACACACATGGTGGTTTTATTCCCAGTTTTTTTTTTTTAAATCTCCACACTCTCTTCCATCATGACTGTATTAATTTATATTCCCACCAGCAATGTAAGAGGGTTCCGTTTGCTCCGCAGCTTCTCCAGCATTTGTTTGTAGACATTTTGATGACAGCCATTCTGACTGGTGTGAGGTGGTATCTTATAGTTTTGATTTGCATTTCTCTAATATTGAGCAATGTTGAGCATCTTTTCATGTGCTTGTTAGCCATCTGTATGTCTTCTTTGGGGAAATGTCTATTTAGGTCTTTTCCCACTTTTTTTTTCCCATTTATTTTTATTAGTTGGAGGTTTTTCCCACTTTTTGATTGGGTTGTTTTTCTGATATTGACTTATATGAGCTGCTTGTTTATTTTGGAAATGAATCCTTTGTCAGTTGTTTCATTTGCTATTATTTTCTCTCATTCTGAGGGGTGTCTTTTCACTTTGTTTATAGTTTCCTTTGCTGTGTAAAATTTTTAAGTTTAATTAGGTTCCACTTATTTATGTTTTTATTTCCACTACTCTAGGAGGTGGGTCATAGAGGATCTTGCTGTGATTTATGTCATAGAGTGTTCTGCCTATGTCTTCCTCTAAGAATTTTATAGTATCTGGTCTTACATTTAGGTCTTTAATCCATTTTGAGTTTATCTTGATATATGGTGTTAGGGATGTGGGTTCAATCCCTTGGTCGGGAAGATCCCCTGGAGGAGGGCTCAGGCAACCCACTCCAGTATTCTTCCCTAGAATATCCCCATGGGCAGAGGAGCCTGGTGGGCTATAGTCCATGGGGTCTCAAAGAGTCGAACATGACTGAAGAGACTTAAGATGGTGCGAGGAAGTGTTCTACTTTCATTCTTTTACCTGTAGCTGTCCAATTTTCTCAGCACCACTTACTGAAGAAGCTATCTTTGCCCCACTGTGTATTTTTGCCTCCTTTGTTAAAAATAAGGTATCCATAGGTGCATGGGTTTATCTCTGGGCTTTTTATACTATTCCATTGGTCTATATGTCTGTTTTTGTGCCAGTATCGTACTGTCTTCTTGATGACTACAGCTTTGTAATATAGTCTGAAGTCAGGAAAGTTGTTTCCTCTAGCTACATTCTTCTTTCTCAAGATTGTTTTGGCTATTTGGTGTCTTTTGTGTTTCCATATGAATTGTGAGATTTTTTTGTTCTAGTTCTGTGAAAAATGGCAGGTGGATTCTTTACCCCTGAGCCACCAGGGAAGCTTGAAATCTCCCAATTTTTAACTGCTGGCAAATATTCAGATTAAAAAAAAAATACCATGCAGGTCAGACAAAATGTTCTGTGGGTTGAGTTTGGGCTACTAGCCATATTTTTTAACCTCTGACCTAAGTATCTGATAATGGTTATTAAAATGATTGGAAGAACAAACTAGATAGACCTTTTGCAGATAGACCACTGGATTTAGTGATTGATTGAAAGTAGCAAGGAGAAAATGAAAAACAGGAAAATTTATGAGATTTCTAGCTAAGGTGACCAGGTGCCACTGACTGTAAGAGTATTTGTGAAAACTAGGCTTAATAACACATATTGTTTTGCTTTCAGAGGCTTCCTCGTCACTTTCTTTGGTGGGTTCCAGAGAGTTGACATTACCTAGTAAATAAGCTCAGAGAAATGATTAATTTACTCAGTATGATTTGGTGTTGAAGATGTTGGTTAAAAACATTACTCAGAAATCTGCTCTAGCATAGGAGAGAATAAAAACTAATGATGATGTAGTTTCTAAAATAGTTGTAATAAAACTTTCAACTGCTTATTTAATTCTATTTATTAGTATGTCCTACTGACATAGCCCTTACTTGTCGTCTCCCCATAAATTATATCAGTGAAGTTACTAAATTAAAAAATAATTTATTGCTACACCATATTAACCTTTCTATACAGTTAAGTGCTTATTTAATATAGGCTGTGCTAAGTATGCTTACTTTTGTGGACTCAGTAAATTTTGTCAAATACATTTTATATGAACATCTTGTTTGAGATTCTTTAGACATGAAAATATTGACTTTAAATGTATTAATTATCTTGTGACCCTGGAAAGTCACTTATTCTCTGGGGAAGTCTCAGTTTAAAACTCTAATATCAGAGATTAGATGACAGGCTACTGGTCATAGACTGGCTTGAGCTTTGTGTAAAACATTATGAATCAGTTGCCTGCACTTAAAATGTGCATTAATAAAAAAATCTGGATTTCTGCACTTTGTTGAAAACGTAGAAGACTGTAATACATAGTCTCCCATTCTTCTACAGCAACAAGAAGTTCAAGCTGAATAGAGCTTGTACTGAGTAGACATGCATTTTTCATTTCCCTATACTTATTTCAACTGTTTGGCCTCTATATGGTTTAAGTTCATAATGTTTGGACTAAATATTCTGAAGCGTTCCTGTCAGACCAGGAATTTCAACAATCTTAATGTGTCTAATAAGCACCAATAAATTTAGGTGAAAGGGTTTCCTTTTTTTCTTTCCTAAATTGTTTCCATTTGTTGATAAGTTCAGTTAGATTTTGTAAAAAAAAAAAAAAAAAGCCTAAGGAATAGGAATCAACACTACTTTTATCTACTTTATTTTATAATTGAAGAGGCTCTTTGAGTTCTAACATTTATATATTCTTAACTAGAATGCTTCATTTATATATGGAATAAACAATGGAAATTACCCAACTCTTGTTCAACAGGTAGCTTCTGATTTAAATGTTCTGAGAACAAACTCTTACATCATTAGCGAATGAAGATGTGGCTCAGCATGTTTGACTTTCTTTTGAAAGACTAGATCTTATAGCCAGTGATACTGACTGTTTAATCAAAAGGGAGTAACTAGTATTTATAGTTTAGCAACAGGGCCCTTTATAAGGGAAATCAGTTTCTGGATTGTAGACAAAGTTTACTGGTTAGCATGTTTCCAGTGGTCTTGTATGGGTTCTTGTAGCTGTCACAAACACTGACTGCATGTGTTCTCCATTTCCTTTTAGATGGGCCTATATAAGTGGCAAAATCCCGTATCTACTTAAGGAAAACAAACTTTGAATGTAAATATGGTAAAAATCATATACTCTATATGAATATATGTTAAAACATTCAATTTTATTTTTATCAAAGTTACCTAATCCAGGATTTCTCTTTTCAATTGTAGATTTTAAGAGAGTAGTACTTGCATGATATTTAAAGACAAAAACTGACCAGGAGTTTTGTCCATGAAATTAGATTATGGGTTGGTAGTCACAACTCCACCTATAACACCCCTTTACCACACAAGTGTCAAAACAGGATCACAGTCTTTGTAGAAACAGAAAAGTGCAGGATGTATTAGAACCTGAAATCTTTCTCAAAGATATGAGGTACTACTAGAATTTTACATATATATTAGGATATTTTAACATGAACTTTTTAAAAAATGGAATTGAAAGATCTAGAGGAAGAGGTAAGTTTCAATATGACTATTAAGTGTCTACAGAAATGAGGTTCGGATCTGGCATTGAGTTTAAGGTTTACTGTTTTTGCCATGGGAAATTTGTAGATTTTTTAAAAATGTCATTTATCCTTTTGTCCCTGACTATGTTTTTAATATTTGTGGTGGTAATTATTGTTAAATTAGAAAAAAGCACAGACTGTCTCTGGGAGAGCAAAGGGACTTTAAAAAAAATGCTTTAGGTTGTAAATAAGTCCTGAAAGCTGAAAGTAATTCTGGAGTTCTCTAAAAATGTTCAGATTTACTGAAGAATTTTCATTCAGTAACACAATGTTTTGAGGCATACTTTGTTCTAAGATTCTTTTAAATTTTAAAGACAGAGTTTTAGTTTGGCTTCTGTTTGAATAAGCTATGCATATAGTTTAGTTTGAGTATATACTGTCCAACACATATGAAGGTTGTGTAATACCTTAAATATGGAGAATTATTAAGCAATTTCTGCTGTTTTTTGCTACCGATAGTTCCTGAAACTCCTTAGGCTGATGTGGCAAATGAGAGTTCCGAAAATCTAGGCTGCATTTTGGTTCCGAAAATCTTCCATCGTGAATTGGACCATTTTTGGATTCTTTATGGCACAATGCTTTTGTTGTTGCTGGAGCTAAACATTAGGGAAGTTTCCTAAGGAACTAACATATTGTTCAACTGCTGAGTTCTCTGAGGTGATTTGTTAAGGAAGACGTATCCGTTCCGTTCCTTTTCTTGTTGCTTCAACGAGGACTTCAGTTGGAAAATGCAGAGATGGTCTATAAAACCCATCTCTAAGAACAGATCCATCCCCGGGTATTTTATTCAACAGACCTAAATATAGGGTCCTAAATTTAGAGGGCAAGGTGCTACTTTTAGCTCCCGTTTTCAGAGAACACGCGCTCAGCCGAAGTTCACACGGGTTTGATTTGGCGTCTGGGTAACTAGGAGCTCATGGAGTTTAAGAGTTTTGCGTAGCAAGTGCCCAGGTAACTCAGGTAAAAGTGAGTAAGCCCCTGGAACCCTCCGCTGGGCACCGAAGGCCCGATCGATGTTCTCTTGCGTGGGAGAGGTTAAACTTTGCCCAGATCACAGCTGACCCAAGACGCCTTCCTGTCCAAAGTCCGGACACGGTTGGCAGGACGCAGAGGCCCGGGCCCCGCAAGCCATTTTGTGACTGGAATGAAGACGGCGGTCGGTTTCCCTGGGCCGGCGAGCTCCCCCGGGGTACGACGCCATCAAGGCTTCTGTGGGGTGCGGACAGCAGGCTCTTGAAGCGCTGCGAGATGAAAGCATTGGGGGCTGGGCTTGGGCCAGGCGCCGGCAGTCGGGCAGAGGAGGCGCGTCGCGCTGACCCAGCCGGGCGACCCGAAGGGGCCTCCGGGAGAAGTCTAGCAGCCGCCAGCCCGGTGGTGGGGATTTCTGGGCCGTGGTCTTGACCTTTGGTGGGGATGTCTGGGGCCCGCGCTACAACTCAGGGCCGGAGGCCGAATCCTTCTCTCTCAGCCCTGAGCACCTCGATTTCCAAGGATGGGTAGCTTCTCTAGGTAGAGGGCCGGCCCCTTTAAGAGAGAAAGACAAGGACACGTCTACGAACCTCGCGCGAAGAAGGAAGGGAAATTAACAGAGTCCCCGCGACCCCGCCTCCCCGCCGCGGCCCGGCCGAAACCAAACCGCGGGGTAGGGCGGCAAGGAGAGTGTAGATCGCAGACTCGCGCGGGCGGGTTTGAACCTTCCCATCTTCGGTACGCAAAGCGTAACTTGGGGTGGGTGGCGAAGCTCCCCGGGTGGTCAGCATGGACGCTAGAGGCACGGCGGCGCCATTCATCTCCAGCACCCCCCTGTAGCCGGCTCCGCAGTGGTCTGCTCCGGTTGCCGGGTGCAGGTTAGGGTTCCGGACCGAACGCTGCGTGTTCTGTTCATTTGTTGTGGCTCGGCCAGGCCCTGGATACGGCTCCGATTGCCAGAGCAGCCTTGGCGCTATGGAGGGGCCCGGGAGTGCCCCTCAGCCGTACCTGGGGCTGCTTCTGGCAAAGCTTCGCTGGGTGAGTCCAGGCGCGATCAGGGTTACTTGGCCCAGGGGTCGCGGGTGCCTCCCGGGGAGGGAAGCTGCAGACTTTGGCTTTGGGGTCTGAGCCGCAGTGGTCGGAGGTCCTGAAGCCAGTTCTCACCTGCCGGCGGGCTGCGGCCTGTGTCCAGGGCAGTAGCCAGGTTCCTAGGGTGTTTGGGCGGCTTCTGATGTGGTGTAGGGGGACCTGGAGATCCGGAAGGTGAAGAGAGCATTTGCTTATGCTTAGCAGGACTTTAGAAAGGTGAGTTTCCTGATTTCTAAAATCAGTTAGCCTTTCGGTCACGTTATTTATTTTGATGACACGTGGTTTCCCAGACTGTGAGAAACTTGAGGACTGATCCTCTGAAATGAGTTCCTTTTAAGTGCTGAAACTTCGCGTTGCTTGAAAGGACATCTAAGCCTGGAGAGGAATTTGGATTCTAATTCTGCGGTTTCTTTTAAGAAAGAATGCTCTTTTGAGGTGCTTTACCATAAGTGAGATTGTTCGTTGCTTCTTTCTGTCTTGTTAATGTAAACGGTCGTGTTAACGTCAAGATCTGGAGATAATGAGCTCCCAGTGTTTACAATTTCTCTTTTGTTTTTTAAGGTTCAGTTTATAATCAGGTTGCAGGGATTTTTCTCAGTAACTTTATAAGTGTCTTTGTTGACATGTTTAGGGGCATTTATGTCACCGTATTTTTTTAAAAAAAATATTTGCGTTAGAAATGTCAAAAGCCCCTTTAAATATTGGGTCAATTACAATTTTTGGTTTCTTATACGTAAATTAAAAAGTTCTATTGCCCTGGTATTCACTGGTGTGTCTCGTGTCTGTGTATGTGTAGATGTAAACACAGATGATAGTTACATGGAGCGTCTAGATAGACTAAGACAGGCTGGGCCACCGCTGTCCTACTGTCAGTTACGGGGGAGGAGACAGAAGCAGTAAGAGGTAGAAATGGATAAAGTGCTTACTGAAGCATACATACAAAGTGCTGAGGAAGTTGAGGGGTGGGAGAGAGGACATTTTCTTGAGTGATTATGAAAGCCTCTGCAGACTGAGTGAATAGCCTAAGCGAGCAATGAAAACAGCATGGTGTGTCCAGCCGACTAGAAGCCGTGTTACTGGAGTGTAAAGTGGGCTCAGGGAGCAACATGCAGTGATGCTTGTTGGAGACATAAGTAGGTTCCAAGTGATGTAGGTGCTGGAGAGCCTTCAAAGTATTTCAGTGGTTAGGCTTTTGGCTTAAATAGATCGTCCTGGTAGGAGGGTGTAGGTCAGATGTAAGAACAACCCAACTAGGAGCACAGTGTACGGGAGAGGTGACAGACTTGTCACAGAGGGATAGAGAAGAGGGTGTGCTCATGCTCAGTCGTGTCCGACTCTTTGTGACCCCATAGACTATAACCTGCCAGGCTCCTCTGTCCATGGGATTTCCCAGGTTAAGAATACTGGAGTGGGTTGCCATTTCCTTCTCCAGAGGATCTTCCCGACCCAGGGACTGAACCTGCATCTCCTGCACTGGTAGGTGGATTCTTTACCACTGAGCCACCTGGGAAGCAGCGAAGAGGGTACTGAATGGGAAATATTTAGTAGCGAAGTGCTGTAGTGGGTAGGAATTTATTGACTGGACACAAAGGATCAGAGAGAGAAAAGTAATGTAGAATGACTCCCAGGTTTCTGGTTATGGCAGCTTTTTCATTCAAAGAGATAGTATATGTAGAAAGGGAAGGATTTGTGGGATGAGAGATAATTTCAGGTTGCACATATTTCCTTCTTCACGAAAAACAACAATAATCAAAACTTAATTTTTGTGGGACTGTCAGTGGAGAGACACATGGAGAAGGGTAACCAAATTTTGGGTAAGTTGTTCTACTGTGTGAACAATATCTTTACCTGGATGATTTTTTTTTTTTTTTGGCTAAATACACTATTCTCACAAAACTAGCCTGGGGCCTAGGATTGCACAGCACTGCTCTACTTTTTAATTTTTTAGATAAAAAAATAATTTATTGAGATAAAATCAGATAACATAAAATTTACCCATTTTTAATGCTGAATTCAGTGATTTTTTTTGGCGTATGTTCACTGCATTGTGCAACCATCACCACAATTTTGGAATACTTTTATCATTCTAAAAAGAAACCCTGTCCTTATTAGTAATCAGTCCCAATTCTTGCCTCACTTCATTCCTTCAGTTCAGTTCAGTTTACTCAGTTGTGTCTAACTCTTTGCAACTCAATGGACTGCAGCACGCCAGGCTTCCCTTCCATCACTACCTCCTGAAACTTGCTCAAACTCATGTCCATCAGGTCGGTGATGCCATCCAACCATCTCATCCTCTGTTGTCCCCTTCTCCTCTGGCCCTCAATCTTTCCCAGCATCAGGGTCTTTTCAAAAGAGTTAGCTCTTTGCATCAGGTGGCCAAAGTATTGGAGTTTCAGCTTCAACATCAGTCCCTCCAATGAACACCCAGGACTGATCTCCTTTAGGATGGACTGGTTGGATTCCTTGCAGTCCAAGGGCCTCTCAAGAGTCTTCTCCAACACCATATTTCAAAAGCATCAGTTCTTCGGTGCTCAGCTTTCTTTATAGTCCAACTCTCACATCCATACATAACTACTGGAAAAACAATAGCCTTGACTAGACAGACCTTTGTTGACAAAATAAGGTCTCTGTTTTTTAGTATGTGGTCTAGGTTGGTCATAACTTTCCTTCCAAGGAGTAAGCATCTTTTAATTTCATGGCTGCATTCACCATCTGCAGTGATTTTGGAGCCCCCAAAAATAAAGTCTGACACTGTTTCCACTGTTTCCCCATCTATTTGCCATGAAGTGATGGGACCAGATGCCATGATCTTAGTTTTCTGAATGTTGAGCTTTAAGCCAACTTCTTCACTCTTCTGTTTCACTTTTTTAGTTCTTCTTCGCTTTCTGCCAAAAGGGTGGTGTCATCTGCATATCTGAGGTTACTGATATTTCTCTCAGCAATCTTGATTCCAGCTTGTGCTTCTTCCAGCCCAGCATTTCTCATGATATACTCTGCATATAAGTTAAATAAGCAGGGTGACAATATATAGCCTTGACGTACTCCTTTACCTATTTGGAACCAGTCTGTTGTTCCATGTCCAGTTAACTGTTGCTTCCCGACCTGCCTACAGGTTTCTCAAAAGGCAGGTCAGGTGGCCTGGTATTCCCATCTCTCAGAATTTTCCACAGTTTATTGTGATCCACACAGTCAAAGACTTTGGCATAGTCAATAAAGCAGAAATAGATGTTTTTCTGGAGCTCTCTTGCTTTTTCGATGATCCAGTGGACGTTGGCAATTCGATGTCTGGTTCCTCTGCCTTTTCCAAAACCAGCTTGAACATCTGGAAGCTCACAGTTCATGTATTGCTGAAGCCTAGCTTGGAGAATTTTGAGCATTACTTTACTAGCATGTGAGATGAGTGCAATTGTGTGGTAGTTTGAGCATTCTTTGGCATTGTATTTCTTTGGGATTGGAATGAAAACTGACCTTTTCCAGTCCTGTGGCCACTGATGAGTCTTTCAAATTTGCTGACATACTGAGTGCAGCACTTTCACAGCATCATCTTTCAGGATTTGAAATTAGCTCAACTGGACTTCCATCACCTCCACAAGCTTTGTTCGTAGTGATGCTCCCTAAGGCCCACTTGACTTCACATTCCAGGATGTCTGGTTGTAGGTGAGTGTGAGTGATCACACCATCATGATTATCTGGTTAGTGAAGATCTTTTTTTGTACAGTTCTTCTGTGTATTCTTGCCACCTCTTCCTAGTATCTTCTGCTTGTAGTTTTCTTTATGCATAGTAGTTTGTACCTCTTACCTGCCTTCCCTTATCTTGCCTTTTCCTGTCTCTCTCTCCCCACTAGTAACCACAGATTTGTTCTTTATAACCTTGAGTCACTTTCTGTTTTGTTGCATTCATTTGTTTTATTTCTTAGATCCCGCATATAGTGATAATTCCAGTGTCTGTCTTTCTTCGTCTCGCTGATTTCACTAAGCTAATACCTTCCAGATTTACTCATATTGCAAATAGCAAAATTTTATCTTTTTTATATATGACTAACATTCCATTGTGTGTGTGTGTATACACTACACCTTCTTTTTGAATTTTTTAAAATTTTTATCTTGTATTGAGGTATAGCTGATTAACAGACAATATTATGAGAATTTCCAGGTGTACAGTGAGATAGGACATGGCCATACATATACATGTATCTGTTTCTTCCCAGTATTGTGTATCCAAATACTTCTTTTTCTCAGAAACAGAAATAATTTTAAAAAATTATCATTAGTGTGTATAGTGATGTCACAGTTCTGTGAGCTGGTAGTGGGTAATGTAGGGAAAGGCAGAGGTAAAGATCAGGGTAAAGGGTGTTTTTTTGTTTTTTGGAAAGGTATAAAATAAGGTTTATTTAATACAGCTTAATGAACTGTAGATAGCATATATGGATCAGAGTTATAAAAAAGATTTTAAAAAGGAGAATAGATATTGAAGGGTGTTTTTCTAGATAGAAATGGCCTAAAAAGGAAAGATTTGCCAATAGAGGTTTTGGATTGAAGTCTGGAAAGTCTCAAACCTGATCAAACTTCAGGTTGTTCTTAAAAAAAGGATATTTTTCTCCTATTCCCCTACCTCTTACCTTTTTTTTCCCCTGTTTATTTTTGACGGCCCTGGGTCTTCATTTCTTTGCGATGGCTTTCTCTAGCTGCAGGGAGCAGGCGCTTCTCTTAAGTGTGCACAGGTTTCTCACTGGACGCCTCCCTTGTTGTGGAGCAAGACCTCTAGGTGCTCTGGCTCAGTAGTTATGGGACAATGAGGTTAGTTGCCCCGTGGCATGTAGAATCGTCCAGGACCAGGGATTGAACCCGGGACCCTGGCATTGGCAGACAGATTCCTAATCATTCAACCACTAGGGAAGTCCCCTCTTACCTTTTTATGTGATTGAATAATATGTGGGGCCTGGTAACAAAGAAAAAATAACCTCCTTGGATGACAGTGAAGACGAATTGACCCAGAGAAAGGTAAAATACAGAAGGAGCTGCAAAAGCCTTCCACTGTTTTGCGCTGAAGTCTTGCTAGGGAAAGAAGTAATGTGGAAAGGCCATGGTTACAGTATCATGGTCTTTGGAAGAGGAATAATAGAAACAGTTACCTGTATTGAGCACCTGTCCTCCATGTTCAAACAGCATTATTCCCATTACAGATCGAGAAGGTACGGTAGAGGGATTCAGATTCTAAAGCCAAGGTTTCATCAGTAGTTTTTAAACTTTAATAAAGCAGCAGATCTGTTTTTTTACCCCCTAGGTAAATCTTATATGGAAGCCAATATACACTATGGAAAAAACCTAAAATGATTGAATCAGGATAAGAGTATCTGATTCAGCTTCTTTCTTTGGCCTTCTCTCCTCTTACTCTCACTTTCAGGCATCTCTGTAGAACTCTGGTTTAAAAATCATTACATTTCACCCTACTGTTTTCCTTCATCACTTGGTGATAGTGGTTAATAACAGGTCATTTTATAAAACAGGTTTTATACATGTAAACATGTAAAACAGGTGTTTACATGTAAATTTGTACTTATGTTTATGTCTTAGTCTGACAGGGCTGCTATAACAAAAATGCTGTAGACTGAGTGACTTAACAAACATTTTCATCATAGTTCTAGGGGCTGGGAAAGTGAAAGAAAGAAAGAAAGTGAAGTCGCTCAGTCGTCACTGACTCTTTGTGACCCCATGGACTGTAGCCTACCAGGCTCCTCCCTCCATGGGATTTTCCAGGCAAGAGTACTGGATTGGGTTGCCATTTCCTTCTCCAGGGGATCTTCCCAACTCAGGGATCGAACTGGGGTCTCCCACATTCCAGGCAGACGCTTTAACCTCTGAGCCAGGAGCACCATGATAAAGGTGCTGCAGGTCTGGTGTGTGGTGATCAAAACTTTTTAACAAGTTAATTTTCTTTGTCTTGAAGGCTGTGGCAGCATTGCCTGAAGATATGAGACAATCCAACTTGTATGGTTTTCCATGGGAGTTGGTGATATGTGCAACTATTGTTGGATTTTTTGCTGTTCTCTTGTTTTTGTGGAGAAGTTTTCGGTCGGTAAGTAACCAATGCTAGGTATACTAAGAGAATGTTCATTCAGTCTTCACGTTGAATAGGTAATATGAGAAACGTATCTTTTGTTTTAAGGAAACAGGTTGTCGTTTTGTGGGCTACTCATGTTAATGTGTAGAAACTCAATATAGATTTTTTTTTTTTTAAATTTTTTAATGGTGTATTTTCATTTTGATAACACAGTTCAAGAAATAATAGTATAACAATGTTCCTGATCCTTGCTGCTCAAAATCTGATCTGAGATCAGCAACATCAATATCACCTGGGAGGTTGTTAGAAATGCAGAGTCTCAGACTCACCCAGACCTCCTGAGTCAGAATTTTCATTTTAACAAGATCTCCAGAGATTCATACATATATTTCAATTTGAGAAACCCTGCTCCAGATCCGCTGAGTGATTGCCTTAAAAGCTAGTGCTACTACTGGATTTCAGTATGAAAGTTTGCATTTGATGCCAAATAAGTACTTTTTTCTTTTCATTTTGAAATTCGTCAGACCTACAGAAAATTTTAAATAATAGAATGACAAAAACCCAAATACCCTTCACCTGAATGCAACAATTGTTAATATTTTACTACATTTACTTTCTCTCACATATGTATAAGTGTGTATGCACACATTTACTCACAAATATACAAATATTTATGTATACATATACACATACAGGTTTTTTTTTTGCCATATCTTTTAGAGTTGTAGATATCACATATTTCACCCCTAAATTCTTCATTAAAAGCTTTTGCACTACAAAGGAAACTATAAGCAAGGTGAAAAGACAGCCCTCAGATTGGGAGAAAATAATAGCAAATGAAGAAACAGACAAAGGATTAATCTCAAAAATATACAAGCAACTCCTGCAGCTCAATTCCAGAAAAATAAATGACCCAATCAAAAAATGGGCCAAAGAACTAAACAGACATTTCTCCAAAGAAGACATACAGATGGCTAACAAACACATGAAAAGATGCTCAACATCACTCATTATTAGAGAAATGCAAATCAAAACCACAATGAAGTACCATTACACGCCAGTCAGGATGGCTGCTATCCAAAAGTCTACAAGCAATAAATGCTGGAGAGGGTGTGGAGAAAAGGGAACCCTCTTACACTGTTGGTGGGAATGCAAACTAGTACAGCCGCTATGGAAAACAGTGTGGAGATTTCTTAAAAAACTGGAAATAGAACTGCCATATGACCCAGCAATCCCACTTCTGGGCATACACACTGAGGAAACCAGATCTGAAAGAGACACGTGCACCCCAATGTTCATTGCAGCACTGTTTATAATAGCCAGGACATGGAAGCAACCTAGATGCCCATCAGCAGATGAATGGATAAGGAAGCTGTGGTACATATACACCATGGAATATTACTCAGCCATTAAAAAGAATTCATTTGAACCAGTCCTAATGAGATGGATGAAACTGGAGCCCATTATACAGAGTGAAGTAAGCCAGAAAGATAAAGAACATTACAGCATACTAACACATATATATGGAATTTAGAAAGGTGATAACGATAACCCTATATGCAAAACAGAAAAAGAGACACAGAAATACAAACAGACTTTTGAACTTTGTGGGAGAATGTGAGGGTGGGATATTTCAAAAGAACAGCATGTATACTATCTATGGTGAAACAGATCACCAGCCCAGGTGGGATGCATGAGACAAGTGCTCGGGCCTGGTGCACTGGGAAGACCCAGAGGAATCGGGTGGAGAGGGGGGTGGGAGGGGGGATCGGGATTGGGAATACATGTAAATCAATATAGATTTTAAGAAATTTTTTTTTTCTTTCATTTTTTGGCCACACCATGCAGCATGCAGGATCTTAGTTCCCTGACCAGGGATAGAACCTATGCCCCACTGCAGTGGAAGCATGGAGTCTTAACCACTGGACTGCCAGGGAAATCTCTAGAGGAATTTTTTAAAGTGCTGAAATTTAAAAAAATTTCTTTACACGAGTATTCCATACTAACACTAAAACCCTGCCTTTATTTCTTATTTATTATTTGGGTGGTGTTTGTTTTTAATAGTCTACTAAACATCTGTGAATATATGACCCACCTGGAATCAAAGACATTGACCGTCACTTATGTTTAGATGCTCCTCCTCATTTCATCCCCCTGCCTCCCTGAAGTAGAGGTAATCCTGTTCAAGATCCTGTGTTGATATTCCAGTGCCTCAAAAAAAATTAATTTTTGTCATATGTATTAAATACATATATCCTTCAGAAGTATAGTAATTTTGCTTAGTTGCATGCCAAATATCATGTTTTGGAACTTGTTTACTCCATCCTATATTGCTAAGATTCATCCATATTTTTGGCTCATTTTGATTTAATATTACATCATGAGAATATATTACAGTTAATTTATATTTTTTATGGTCTTGGGCCTTTGAGTTTACAGGTTTTTTCTATTACAAATCATGCTGCTGTGTAAATTCTTATACTTGTCTCCTGTTGTGTGTTTGTAAGTTTCTCTTGGGAATATACTGGATCTGAGATTTACTTGGTTTAGTGCATGCTGGAGGTTCTACTTTTAAAAGGTAATGCTAGATTCTTTTCCAGTTGTCTGTACCAGTTTATACTCCCAACAGCAATATATAAGAGGTCCTAGAGATCCATTTGATCTCTGTCCTCTCCATCAGTTGTTATTGTTGAAATTCTTTATTTTTGCCACTTGAACGATATCTTACAATGGTTCTGATGTACTCTTTGATCACTAAGGAGATTAGAAACTTAATTTACTGGCCATATGTATTTGTTCTTCAGGGAAATATTTTGTTTGTGTCTTATGCCCCTTTTTATTTTGAGTAGTTTGTTCTTTTCCTTTTTATTTGTAGGAATTTCTTATGTTTTCTTTAAAAATTTTTTTTAATTGGAGTTTGATTGCTTTACACTGTTGTGTTGGTTTCTGCTGTATATCAAAGTGAATCAGCTATAAGTATACATATGTCTCCTCCCTCTTGAGCCTTCCTCCCATCCCCTCCTTATGTAATCTTGATGATATCCTTGTTGATTATGTCTATTACAGATGTCCCAGTATGAAACATCTTTTCATTGTTCTTAAGATGTTTTCTGATGAGTAGAATTTCTTAATTAAAATAATTTCCATTTAGTACAGAAGTGCTTGATTCATTTTGAGTTAATTTGCTGGTTGGTGTAGGGTAGCAAGTCTGTAATTCCCCATCCTCCTCACCCTACCCCCCAAATAACCTTTTTCCCAGCTTTGTTTATTGAATAGTCTTTCCTTTTCCCATTTGTCTGCCATGCTACACATGAGAGTGCCAAGTGGACGTAGACCTTTTCTGTGCTCTTTTTTCTATTCCACTGAGTATTATTGAAAACAAATACATATGTATCATTCCATATTCATCCATTATTAGGTCAGTCTTGCTAACTGACTAATTTGTAGTGTTCATGTATCACATATTCTTGCTCTTTTTTGTTGTTTCCTTCATCTATTAAGAATAGGCAAGTTGGCTGAATTCCACTGTCATGATGGATTTATCAGTTACTTTCTATAGTTTTTTCAATTCTTTATTTACATATTTTGAGAATATTGTGTTAGGTGGATATATGTTTAGAATTGCTATATCTCTTCTTGGTGGGTTAACTGTTTAATCAATATTTAGTGACCCTCTATAACTCTACTGATGCTTTTGTCTTAGAAGTTTCTTATCTGATGTTAATACAGCTAGACCAGTTTTCTTTTTGGTAATATTTATTGTGTCTTTTTTCCATCCTTATGTTTTCCAGTCTTTCTGTGGTCTTTTACTTAATGTATGTACTCTATGAATTTCTCTTTTTATTTTATTGGAGCATAGTTGATTTACTGTGTTGTGTTAGTTTCAGGCATACAGCAAAGTGATTCAGTTCTGTATGAACTTTTTTTATATTTAATCCGAAAATCTCTGTGTTTTCACTGAGTTTACTGTCTCTATGTATACTATGATTATTGATTACCGATGTATTTGGACCACTTTCTCCTAGCATACTTCATTAATTTGTTCCACTTTTTATATATTTCTTTTCAGTTCTTTCTACATTCATAAAGTAGATTTTCCTAGTGAAAAGACAAGAACCTTATTTAGTGTACTCTCACATCCCTTGGTCTCTTTCACTTTCCAAACTACTTTCGTATTGGTGTAACCTAGAATTTTAGTTCTAAAAATATTTCTCTTTTCTTTTTTATGTTCTTCTCCACCCCTTCTCCATCCCTGAAGACAACAATAAATATTACCAAGATATTTGATCACCAGTAATTGACATATCTCTTGTAGGGTCTTCTGGATTTAATTCTTCTCATATTTGGATACTTCTTTCTATATTGTGTTTAATATTGGTCTTTGTATGGCAAATCTTTTGTATGCTTGAGGATGTTTGAATTAAGTCCTTACGCTGGAACAGCAGTTTGTCTGATTTAAGCATTTTGGGTCTAAAGTTTCATCCTGCTAATATTTTAAAATCCTTTACTTCCTTGTCTTTTTATATCTAATGTTACTTATTGAAAGGTCTCTTGTCAGTTTGATTCTTATTCATTTGTAAGTGATCTGTTCTCTGTAGAGGCTTTTAATTTGATATCCTTATTTCAATATATTTTGTTTAGGCTTGATTGTTTTCTTATTTCTTCTTTGAATTATCTTAAATATTTAAATATGAAATCTTTTATATTTTTTAATTCTGAGAAGTTTTTTCTGCATTTTACTTTTTTTTTTCCTCTTTGGGACTGTTGCTGTTTAAGATGTTGGCTTTTCTCACTTCCTTATCTCTTTAACGATTTTTTTTCATTTTTTTTTTAATGGTTTACTGTTACTTTTTTTTTTAATTTAAAGAAAAAATTTATTGAAGATCTGAAAAACAATTTCTAAAAGATTAGCTTTTCCAGAAAACTGTAGCTATACAATGCATTGCATCTGTCATGTTAAAATGTGCATTAGACACAAATACAAAAACCATGAAACAAGCCACCTTTCTTCAGCAATCTGAGCAAAGATAAAATGCCTAAGAAACAACTTGGATGGATGACTCACAAAGGATGGGCTCTTTACTTTAAGCACCATAAAAAAAAGGGGAGCACAAATAGATGAATGTCTTCAGTTATATACACTGAGTTGGTCCTTTGGCACTAGGAATCAGAGCATTCTGTCATGTGGCATTAACACATATTATAAAAGTGCGTGTGTCAAAGGAATAGAAACCACCAGTATTCAAAAGCAGCTTTGTCAACTAAGCAATTAAACACTCTACAGTATGTCTCTCTGTTGTCCATCACTGTATACTCTGGCAGCAACTTCGAAATGAAAAAAAGGAAAGAAAAAAGGAGCTGTTTTATTTTCTCTGTTTAAAATCAAACAGAAAACAAACATCAATTTTGTTATACACGAACATTTCCAAAGTACATTGTTTGTACAAGAGAAGGACTAAGAAACAAAAAGCTGTTTATAGAGATCAAATGTGGGTGGGTGGACACACCTCACATGGCTTTCCGATGATACTCAGAGGGAGCCACTTCATAATTGCTGGCACTAAACAAAATTGCAGAGTTCTTTGCCAGGTATTTTAGGAAATCGTGAAGATTATTCAGTAATAAAGCAAGGCTCTTCTTATCCAGAGGTGTATAGGCCAACATTGCTCCAATTCTTACAAAACAGTCTCAGGAGATATGGTGGCCCGTACACCTGGGACATGGGTGCATCAGGGTGGTCTGCAAGGATCTCAGCGTACTGCGGCCTCTCAAATTTGTAGAGCAGTTGAGTGCCCAGCACCACACTGAGGTACTCCTGTATCCCAGCCCCAACCTCATTGACTGCATACTCTATATTATCTGTTTCCTCAAGATTTCTTGTAATTTGCATAATCCTCTAGAATGGAATACACATTCTTCTTGGCAGGAAGATAAAAGAGCTGTTTTTGCTATGTAATTAAGTCCCAGTCATCAACAAGCCATGGTTTCAGTTCTTCAGGAATCTTTAACTTCAACTCTGCTCATGAATGTTGCCTCATTTTCAACAGTAGGATCTACTCGAGCCCTTTTCTTGCAAGGAGACTGAGGGGTCTCACTGGTGCTGCCACCATCTCCGTTTCCAGGTGTCTTTGTTCTTTTTTGTTTCACTGGAGTGTTTCTCTGCTGCAGCCCAGCAGTCTTCTTTCCAGGGGCAGCCCCTGGCATCTTCCCCTCTGCATACTGCTTCTGATTGGCTTTTTGAAGTTCTCCTCGTTTCTGCAGATTGACATCCACGTACTTGAGTACCCTGCTTTCTGGAACCCATTCATCCCAATTTTTATTCCAACCACTGTACTGTATAAAGTATTTCACTTGTTTATCCTTTATGGCAACTTTTACACGCTTTGCTTCATAAAGAAGAGGCCCATGGAAGCACAGCACTCTCTCACCCTCCTGGAATTTAGGCTTCGGGTCCTGCTTCGGCACCATTTGGAAGAGATTCGCCGCTGCCGCCTCCTCCTGTTACTTTTTGAGATAGTTTCTGAGTCTGTTTCAGTTCACTAGTTGTTCCTCATCTAACTAATTATACTGTACCTTGACTTTTAAATCTTGTTTCATTTAATTTTATTCCTGTATATCTTCTGTAGATTATCTAAGTCCCCATTGTTTTTTAGTCCTAAGCCTGACCCACTTACAAATTGAAATTTTTCCTTCATTGTTTGAAAGAGAGGTTAAAGAAGAAAAAAGTTTTTTTTACTTCAAAGTCAGCAGATCCATGGCCCCATGGTAACAATTTTCAAATTTTGTTATTTTAGATATTAGTACTAAAGGAGATGATAGTAGGGGCTTCTTTAAGTAGTTTGTTTTGGGGTCAAATATGTTTGAGGAGCAGTGGGCTAAATGAAATGAAACGGGTATCTTTAAGGTAGAGTTATTTCATAGCCTTTATTATGCTAATAAATAATGTGTATCTTCAATGGGGGGACTTTAATATGCAGTATTATTTTCTCAATGGAAATAGACCACTTTTTGGCTAGCTTACATTTATACTAAAGGTAATAAGAAACACTTTAAGTTGTCAGTAGCAGTTAAATAAGTAATATTTGCCTGAATGTATGTTTGTTTTAATGTAATTTTTGTTAAAAATTTGTTTCAGGTTAGAAGCCGGCTTTATGTGGGTAAGTTCTTTTTTCTATTTTAGATCACTTCTTTGTTGTTTGTAATTGAATAAACTTAAAAACATGATAACATTAACTCTTTTTTAGGGAGAGAGAAAAAGCTTGCTGTAGAACTTTCTACACTAATTGAAGAAAAATGTAAACTGCTTGAAAAATTTAGCATTGTTCAAAAGGAGGTAAGACATTTTTGAAAATGTTGACATTCATGTTAGGATCCTCTAGGATCCTTACTTTTCAGAGCAGGTATTTCTGTATAAGTTTAAGATTATTAATGCTTTGTTTGCAAAGTATGAGAGTTCAGTTGCTTTCATATTACCAATCTAAATTGTAACCATTGTGGTCGGTGCATAGAGATGTCTCATTGTGATTTCAGTTTTCGTTTCCCTGACCAATGAGGTTGAGCACCCTTTGATGTTTTATTGGCCATTTGGATATAACCTTTTTGTTTCATGTTGCCTAGTTAATTTTTTTCACATTTTTAAAATGTGAAGAAGTATGGTCATCTTTTTCCTTTTGGTATATAGATTTTTCCTATATTTTGGATACAAGTCCTTTGTCAGATACATGTATTACAAATATCTTCTTCTACTCTGTGGTTTGCCTTTATATTTCAAGTGGTATCTTGGTAAGCAGAAGTTCTTATTTGTACCAGTCTAATTTGTCAGTCTTTTCTTTATGATGACTGCTGTCTGTTTCCTACTTAAATTTTTTTTTTGTCTACTCAAGAACATGAAGATATTCATCTGTGTTATCTTTTAGAAACTTTTATCTTCTTTACTTTTCTTATTTAGTCTTTTTATTAGTTTGATGGGACTGTCATAACACAATACCACAGACTGGATGACTTACGTAGAAATTACATTTTTCATGGTTTTGGAGGTTGGAAGCCCAGGATCAAGGTGATGACTGGTTTGGTTTGTTCTGAGGCCTGTCACTTTGACATAACCAGTCAACCTCTTAGTCAATTCTCACATCGTCTTTTCTCTGTGCAGGTGCATGTTTCTGACGTTTCTCTGTGTCCAAATTTCCTTCTCTTGTAAGGGTACCAGTCAGATTGGATTAGAGCCTATCTTAATCCAAGGGGCTCATCTTAACTTAATGCCCTTTAAGAGGCCTGTCTCCAAACACAGTCACATTTTGAGGTATTGGAGCTTCAACAAACAAATATTGAGGGGAAACTCAGTTCAGCCCCAAATTAATCAGTCTTTAATCCATCTAGAATTGACTCTGTGATGTGTGATTTGGTGGTTAGTATTTCACATTTTTCATATGGCTGTTGAATTTACCAGGACCATTTATTAAAAGGCCATCTTTTCCCTTTGTTATATAGTGTTGTTGTTAAGCCTTGTTAAATCTTGTGACTGTGTATATCTGAGCCTGTTTCTATAATATTTTCTGTTCTGTTGGTATATTATATATATATATATATATATATATACACACACACACATATGTGTATATATTTTTGCACCAGTACCATGCTTTTTAAAATCTACCTAGCACGTCTTGGCATCTGACAGTGTAAATCTCCAGACTTGTTTTTCAAGATTTTGTCTTTTCATATAAATTTTCAATCACTTCATCAGTTTACACATGCACATAGCCTGCTAGGAATTTGGGATTAATTGAATATATAGATTAATTTGGAGAGAATTTACATTTTTACAATGTTGAGTATCTATCGATGGACCATGATATATCCCTCTAGTTATGTCTTTTTTAAATTCTCAGTATTGTTTATACACTCTTGTGTTGAGGTCTTGCACATCTTTTCTTAGATTTATTCCCTGTTATCTGAGGATTTTGAAACTATTATAGTATTTTTTTTAACAGCTCTGTTGGGATGTAATTCACATACTGTACTGTTCACCCATTTAAATTATACAAATGATTCTTTGTATAATTAGTATATTTTAGTATACTTTTAGTATTCTTAAGTATATTTAGTATACTTTTGGTATATTTACCACAAAATGTTTTTGAACATATTTTTTACACCTTAAAGGAGCCCTGCACGTCTTAGCTGTCACCCTTCACCCAATCTCCCCTATTCCCAAGCCCTAGACAGCTTACCTACTTTTTATTTCTATAAACTTGCCTACTCTGGATTCCATTTCACATAAATGGAATGATATAACATGTGCTTCATTGTGACTAGTTTTTTAAACCTAGCTTAATCCATGCTGTAGCAAACACCAATACTATATATATATATCTTTTTTTGCCAAATAATATTCCTTACTACAACTGACATATTGATTTTTCAATTGATGGTTATTTGGGTTATTGTACTTTTTGGCTGTTATAAATGATGCTGCTATGGACATTCTTGTACAAATTTTCGTGTGAATGTATGGTTTAAATTATTTTGGGTATATACCTAGGAGTAGAATTGTTGGATCTATATTTAACTTTTTGAAGAACTGCCATATTGTGTTTCACAGTGGCTGTGCCAGTTTATATTTCCACATTTTCTCCACATCTTTTCCAACACTTGTTATTATGTCTTTTTGGTTATAGCCATCTTAATGGATGTGAAGTGTTGGCTCAATGAGTTGTTTGTTTTTTTAAATTTTATTGATGTATAGTTGATTTATAGTGTTGTTCAGTGAGGTTTTAATGTACATTTCCCTCATAGCTAGTGATTTGAACACTAGCTATGTGTTTTTTTTTTTTATGGGGTTTTCTTTTTTTAATCAGTCTAAAAAATATTTTTATTTAATTAGACTATTTAGTTCATTTGCGTTTAATATAATTTCTAATTTATTAGGGGTCAAATCGACCATCTTAACTATTTTCTATTTGACCCATCTGTTCCACATGCCTTTTTCTCTTCTGTTTTTTTACTTTTGGGTTGCAAAGTTTTTTTACTAATTCAATATTTTCTACATCAGTGGGTTTGTTAGTTATGGATTTTTTTTTTAATGGTTACCTTCAAGATTAGAGCATATATTTTTAATTTATTGAGTTCTAATATAAACTTGTGCTATTATAATACTGCTTAATTGATAGTACAAAGATCTTAGAATGCTTTAATTTCACTTGCCCCCTTTCATGTATATGCCATTGCATTATATTTTGCCTTTATATTTATATAAACCCCCAAATAATTTTATTATTCTTTGAGACAGTCAAGATTCATTTGGATTAATCCACACATTTATTCTTTCCATTACTCTTCATTCTTCCTTTCCTTTCCAGCTTCCATCTGGGGTGATTTTTGTAAAGAATAGAAGGAGCTCCTGTTCTTTTTTTTCTATAATATACTGTCGATAACTCTTAGTTTTTGTCTGATCATGTCTTTATTTCTCTGTTTTGTATAATGTTCTTTATAGAAGTCTGAGTTGGCAGTTATTTTCTTTAAGCCACTTTGGGGACACCTCATTTTACTACTTTTTTCTTGGCATGTTGTTTGTGGGTCAAAGTCAGCTCTAAGTTTTATTGAAATTTGGTGTTATGTCTTTTTTTATATTATTTTTCTCTTTCAATTTAAAAACTTGAAGTATAGTTTTCAATAGTTAAATGGACATTCTTAAATACACAGTTCTGTGAATTTTCACAGGTGTATTCACCCAGGAATCTACCACCCTCATTAGTACATAAAACATTTCTATCACCCTTGTAAATTCCCTTGTCCTCATTTTCATTCAGTCCCATACCCCTGCCAGCAACCACTGTTTATATTTTTATCTCCATAAATTAGTTTTTGTCTATTTTAGAGTTTCTGTAAATGAAATCATACTTTTTTGTGTCTGGCTTTTTTTCAGGTAGCATTGTATTTTTGAGATTCACTATGTTGTTGCATATAGTAGTTTTTTTTTTTTTAAACTTGAAAGTAAATTTGCATTAAATCAACATACCACATTTTCTTTTATCCATTTACCTCTTAATGTGGTTATTTCCATCTTTGGCTATTATGAATAAAGTTGCTATGATCATTCTACCTTTTTTTGGTGTGTGGGTATATGTTTTTATTTTTCTTTTGTAAGTACCTCAGAATTAGTGGGTCATATGGCAGGAAGTGTATAACTTTATAAGAAACTATGTGCCTATTTTTATGATTTTCTCTTTATCTTTGATTTTCAGCAGTGTTATTAGTTGTGTGGATGTGGTATCTTCTGTTATTCATCCCTGGGCTTCATGATGTTCCAGAATCTGTGGCTTAATGTCTTATTTGTTTTGTAATTCTCTTGATCATAACCTTTTCAAATATTGTTTTTGCTCTTTTTTTCTTCTCTTGCTGGGATTCCAAATACTTGTATTTTGGCCTTTTACTATATCCCACATATCTGTTATGTTCTCTGGATTTCTTATCTTTTTGTTCACACTTCAGTCTGGATATTTTCTTCTGCTCTAGCTTCCATTTTACTAATTGTCTTCACCTATGCCTAATCACCTTTTAAACCTTCTTAATTTCATCTATTGCCTTTTTCGGCTCTAAAGGTTGTGTGGCTCTTTTTGTAGTTCTTTTTCTTTGGCTCAATGATTGTCTTTTAGTTCCTCTTATATATTAAGCTTACTTACTTTGTTGTCTGAAGGAGAACTCTGTTACCTGAACCCTCTAAGATTGTTTTTTTCTCTTGTTCATTTTTTCTCTTGATTCTCACTCAGATCTTATTTTCTTGAATGCCAGATTTTTCCATGTTGAGTATCAGTAATAGTATAATAAAAATTATTGTGGTAAATCTGAAGCTGTGGATGATGCTGTCTTTCTGCAGTGCGGTCTTAACTGTTGCTTCTCATAGAATTGGTGGGTCAGAGGGCACGTTTGGAATAAAATTTATAGTACTTTTACTTATAGTGTTGCTTTTTTTCAGTATGAAGGCTTAGAGTCATCTTTAAAGGATGCCAACTTTGAAAAGGAGTCAACAGAAGCACAAAGTTTGGAGGTAAGAACAAATAGATACTTACAAAAGTTAAAAGAAAGGTTCTTACTAAATGACAAACTTTAAAAGTCATGTATCTTCTCAAAACTCACATTTCATGGATATTAAAACTTAAAAAAATTTAAGTTAAATATAGGAAATAGAATGTTAGTAAGTAGCATAAGGTATTTTAAAATTTTGAGCCTTTGTTGATGACTTGTTTTGAGTCAAGCATATTCAGTTCATTGTCATCTAGAGTTGTATAGACGCTCTTAATTCTTCATTCCTGGGAAGTGCATTAGGGTAATCATTCCTTTTTTGGCTCAATTTGCTTCAGGACGGAAAAATAGAATTCATTTTCATAAATTTAGGAGTAATTTGAAATAGTAAATTATGTAAGTTGAGGCAGTTCTTGCCTTTACCTCATCAAAGGGTTAGGAGCTGACTAGAATGTTACACACAGTGATGTGCTGGTATCTAAAAAGTAGGAGCCTTTATTTGTAACACCTGCTGAGTTCTGTTGTGTATATACTCCTACTATGACCAATTTCAAGGTAGCAAATGATGCCACAGAATGTAGAGTTTGGAAGAAATACAGAGTTGGCGCTCCTGAGCCAGGTTTGATTTTGGCTAATAGGAAGGAAGGAAAATGTCAAGGTATGACAGATAAGGGTTTGTAATAGGAGTGTCCTGCTACTGTTTAGAGATGGAAGTGTTGTAAAAAGCATACTAATGTTAAAGTAGAAAATGATGGACTTTGTACCTTTGGTATATATGTTCAGTTTAGCTTCGCAGTTCTCCGTCACTGATGTTTATAACCATCAAAGCATATGGATCAGAATTTCCTAGTAGCATCCAAAGGAAGTCATAAATTGAATTCCAAGTAAAATTGAATTCTTAACCTTTTCTTTCTTCATTTTACCAATTAATATTGTCAAGAACTTGTTGAAATTATTATATTTTATTTGTTGACCCTCTATTTTAACTAGTGTTCTCATAGTAACTTATTAGATTGAATAAAATAGAATTTCACACGAAATTTAGCATGCTGACAAAAGAACAAAAACTGAAGCACAAATATATTTACTTAAGCTTTGCAATGTTGTGGATAAAATAAAGCACACCAATTTATTCTTAGGCATTGAATTTTTACTTTAAAATGAATATTTTAGAAGTTTTTCTCTAATTGTAGTAATTTTTTGAAACATACAGTGTTTATTTTCAAGATTGGTAAGCATAGTTGAATATAAACTATAATGTGGTATAGTTACAAAAAATTGCTGTTTGAATCTGTAGATAAAATCCAAATATCAGGGTAATTTTGATTCAAGTCAGAGAACTTGTATCATCAGATAGTCAAATCTGGGGAAATATATGCATATATATAAATATGCTTTTTAACCAGTATGATATAGTATGTACTTATTCTAGTTTTATTTTGGCCTGCATTAAGTTCTTTGATTCTTTTGGTTTATTTTTCTTTTAACAAGTTTGTTGAAGGATCACAAATATCAGAGGTATGTTTATTACAGTATTTAAATTCCAACTGGATAATCCAATAACTAATCATTTTAAATTAAAAAGGCCACAGAAAATAAGTCTTAATTCAGTGTAGAATATTATCTTGATTTGTCTTTTGAGTTTATTTTTGATTTTATGTATTATATGCAATTGGGTTTTTTCTCATTGCTTCTTTTATAATGCTTTAGAGCAGAAGTTGGCAAACTAGGCTCTGAGCTCTCCACCTGTTATTGTAAATAAAATTTTATTGAAACACAGCCATGCTCATTCATTTATGTATTGTCTTTGCTTTCTTGCTACACATGTATATGACTTTAGCTGGGACAGAAACTGCATGGCTTTCAAGCCTAAAATATTTACTATCACTTTATAGAAAAAGTTTGCTAACATCTGCTAGTATTGCTGTTATTTCAGTGTTATAAAAATGAACGAATATTTGAACTAGACTTTTTATTTAACTTACAGTGTGTGTATTTGATTACATTCATCTGATTTATCTTGACCAAATATTCCCATGACTGTCTTACAAAGTTTTATTCCTCTTTCAGGCATTCTGTGAAAAATTGAACGGGTTCAAATCTGAACTTGAGGATGAAATACTCATTCTAGAAAAAGAGTTAAAGGAAGAGAAATCTAAACATTCGAAGCAAGATGAGTTGGTAGGACTTTTGTGTTTGAGGAGACTATAGGAAAAAGAAAGTTATTGAGTTAAAAAAAGGTTATATGATCTCGGTTAAAGTATTACATGCACTGTGAAAAAAAAAGTCCAAAGAATAGAGAAGGCTATAAAGTGGAGAATAAGATTTTCTGGGTCCTCTAGCTCTTTTCATTTGTTAGAGGTTAGCATTACTATGTTACATTTCTTGCATATTCTTATAGAAATTTTCTGTTTGCACTGTGGAGTAGCTCACATAAATCATTTAAGTTGAATAATCACATACATAGTAGTTTTTTTTATTACTCAAAGTGTTTTAGGAAGTTAAACTTTCCTTTATTTGTCTTTATATTAAAATCTGTCTTAAGGATGATCTTAATGTGTGAGATTATTTAGGAAGATATAATGCTAGTAGCCTTCTTATATATAACTTAAATGTTAAGAAATATTAAAGATGAGTTGAAATATTGTTGTTATATAACTTTCATATAAAATCCCTTTAAGCATATAGCTGTTAAGTTTTCTTAATTTGAATCCTCCCTTTTGGACCAAAAGTGTTAGGTTAATAATATACTTGATAGAAATAGCATCTTGAAAATTGGACAAGTTCAGTAAATACTTGTTGATTGATACTGTCTTTTTAGATGTCGGACATTTCAAAAAGGATCCAGTCCCTAGAGGATGAATCCAAGTCCCTCAAATCACAAGTAGCTGAAGTAAGTTGAATTATTTTAATAGATCTATTGCTTTAAAGATCATTTACATTTTGCTATTACTTTTATGATTAAAGAATTAAATATTAGAATTTAGATACAGTTTTTAAAACATCTACTTTTGGCTGTGTTGTGTCTTTGTTGCCGTGCGGGCTTTTTCTCTAGCTGTGGGCAGTGGGGGCTAACTCTCTGGAAGCTGTGCACAGGCCTGTCAGTGCAGTGACTTCTCTGGCTACAGGGCACAGGCTCTAGGTGTACAAGGTTCAGTGGTTGTGGTGCGTGGACTCAGTAGTTGTGGCTCTTGGGCTCTAGAGTACAGGCTCAATAGTTGTAGCAAACAGGCTTAGTTGGTCCTTGGTATGTGGAATTTTCCTGGATCAGGGATTGAACCTGTGTCTCTTGCATTGGCAGGCAGATTCTTCACCGCTGAGCCACCAGGGAGGCCCTAGACACAGTCGTAAGATACACAGTATCTGAGGAGAGTTCATTCTTTTCATTGAATAGTATTTCTTGAGCCATAGCTGTGTGTACTGTTCACTGTTGAAGGTGATTGGCACTTAATATTACTAGACAAAATGGACAGAAAGGCTCTTGTGGATTTTAAGTTCTAGTAAGAGAGACAATAGAAAGTTAATGAAATTTGCCAGGTAGTACATAGAAGGTTACGAGAGGTTAAATCATTTGTCCAGAGTCATGTGGCAAGTTAGTGGCAGAGCAACTAGACCTTGAGGGACTAGACCGTGAGTTTAAGTCAGCCTTTTTTCTGCTATAGCATGCTGCCTCTCCTATTAATATTGGCATATTTTTAATTTTAATCCCATGTTTCAAGGAGTGTGTATAAAAAAGGGCTTTCAAACCAATTCTTGTAATCTCATTATGTTGTATTTTACTTAGGCCAAAACAACCTTCAAAATATTTCAGATGAATGAAGAACGACTTAAGATAGCTATAAAAGATGCTCTGAGTGAAAATTCTCAACTTCAGGAAAAACAGAAACAGGTTTGTACTGAAAAGGGACTCCTCAACTTGTGAGTATATGGTTATAAATGTTCCAGGCATACTCATGACTGACTCATGCTGGGGGCAAAAGTAGGCTATTTCTGGAGACCACAAGAGCAGGGCAATCTCTATGTATCCTATGGTGTCTCTTTTGTATAGCATACAAAGGTCTGTATTCCTGGAACCGTGTTCCCCCAGGAGTGAAAGTAAGCCTGGACACTCACCATTTTGATAATAATAGCAAATAGCGTTTAGCACAAATCTTCAAAGCCAGATTGTAGGAGAGCAGAGAAAACCATGATAGTTATTGCAGCTAGGGGCCTAAGGACAGAAGCAGTTACTTAAGGTGGCAGATATTGTAAGGATTTAACTTTTATCTTCTTCCTCCTCACATATGTAGACACTGCCACACACCCAAACATATTTCCTCTCCTACTGTTCTCCCAATACAGTTAGAATTTTTCAGTGGGAAATTTTTTAAAATTATAACATTATTTATAATTTTCTAAACTTGTTCACAGCTAAGCCACATGATGTGCTCTGATTACGTATTCTGTTTCACTCAACTTTTTATTTGCCATAGAGTTAATAATTGTCTTGCTTCTTTTATACCTATCTGTAATTTATCTGTATTTCAATCATAAATGTCTCTTTTAGAGATTATGTAAATATTTTGTTTATGTGTGCAAAGGCTTTGGTTAATCTACTAATTTCATTTTTTTCCCTGAAGCAGTACTTTCTGGGGTCTTCCATCCTAGTTCAGTAGGAACTTGTTCTCTAGGTCTGTTATATTTCTGCCGTTCTGAGATTTCCCTTCTCCCCGTATCCTTTGACTTTTCTGTCTTCTGTGTTGGATCTTCTATTTCTTATGTCCTGTGTGTGCTTTATGTGGTAAATTCCCTTGATTATCTTCCTGAGGAAAAGTATAGGAGGGAACTTTTTAGGAAGTTTCATGACTTAGAATGTCTTCTCTCATACTGCTAACATTTTGGTTGCATACCTTCTGGGTTCCAGTTTTTCTTTTCTTGAACTTTTGACATTATTGCTCTATTGTCTTCATTTTCCAGACTCACTTGTAAGAAATCAAGTGCTGTTTGGATTACTGAACCTTTTTTGTGACCTACTGTTTTCCTCTGTGGAAAATTTTAGTATCTTTCATTATTTCCACTTCTCTGAAATTTCACAATGATATGGCTTAGTGTGGGTCTTTTTCCATATATTTGTTGGATACACTCTTTCTAGAAACTCTTGATTCAGCTCTGGGAAATTTACTGGAATTATTTCATTCATTTTGGGGTGTATTTTGTATGATGTATGAAATTATTTTAAAATGTCTTTTTTGGTTTCTTTATGACTATGAAACTTTTGTTCACTTATTCTCTGATATTTTTTACTTGTAAGAATTCTTTGTTGTTTTGCTTATGCTTTTTACTGGTTTCATGGATGCAATGTCTTACTTTGCTGAGGACGTCATGTTTTTTTCCCCCTACTCTTTTTTGATTTTTTTTTTTTGCTGAGTTGCCTTGTTTTCTTTGAGTTCCTTTGTTTTCTGTTTTAGTCTATGTCTTTTGTCTAAGAGTTTCTTTTTTCAGATGTTTGGTGATTCATGGGTGTCTATTTATTTAATAGTAGGGGTCTCCAAATCTAGTTGGAAGCCCTGTGTGTGTTTCTTATGGGCCTTTCTACATAGTAATCTGGCTAGGGTATTTCTTTGGAGAGTGTCCAGATGTTGGTATTCAGAGACCATTTTCCACAGAGATGAGTCCTCCACAGTTCCTATTTGGGAGGTATAGGGCTGTTGGTGAACATTGAGGTAAGCAGCTTAGTGAGGTAAGGAGCTGGTATCTCACTGTTCAGTATATCAGTTTTCACTTAATGCTTTTATGCTTACAGCTTATTACTCACACCTTTACCTGGGTCAGGTGTCCCAGAGTTTCAGATTCTAGCTCTCCAGAGAATAAAACCCTCCAGGCTTTTGCCAGATGTGTGTATGTCTGTGTAAGTGTGTGTGCACATGCATGTGTTCGTGCATGTAAAAGAGGGAGAGAGGGATGAACTGAGAATTAGAATGTTTGTATATGTATGTGTGGGGAGAACATGGGGTTTTCTCTAACTGGTTTTCATACAGACTTTTGAACAGTACTTCTCTTTTCATTCCACTTATAAACTAGTACATGAGCCTTCCTGGTTTGTATCAAGTCAACACTGCTTTTAGACTCTACCATCTTCTGCCTTAGATTTCAATTGTCTGGTCTTTTACTATGCTTCCATCACTTTCCACTTCTGGAACTATCTTTTTCTTCATCACATTTGTCTTTTTCCTTGTGGGTTTATGCTTTTTTTCCCCCTTACACCTCTTTACTGTCATCTTAGTAGATTTCAGGAGAAAGTGGCTGGTATCAATATATCCTGTGTTAATTTTGCTATGTTATCAATATAGTCAAAAGTGACCTTCTGTACATTGAAAATATTTCATCTAGATTGTCTTACTCTTTATAGCTGCTTTAATCTAACTCCTTTTTGGTCATCAGAGTTTTTGAAATAAACTATTCTGTATGCACTGACTCCATGGTCTAACACATTCCTTCTTTAACCTAATAAGACTGCTTGCTTTGTATGCAGTCTCCTTAGTAACTCACTAAAGATCAGCCAGTCACCAAATCCAAGTTTTATTCTTCAATTCTTATTTATTTTTAATCTGTCAAAATTGTCTTATTTTACTAACATACGTGGAGAAGGACTAGTTTTTTGTGTGCTAGGGAATATGCTGATGAAGCCTTAATTTTGCAGGGAAACCCAGTAATTACTATTTAATAAAATAGAGTTTTAAAGATTAAATAAATTTGGCCTTTTTTCCATATATATATATGCTGATTGTTTTGTAAATTACTTGCTGATTCTGTTTTTTGGGGGAGAGGACCTGTTTTTCTTACTGACTTCTAAAAGCTTTTTGCATATTATAGTTATTAACCCTTTGGTATATATAAATATTTCTTTCTAGTTACTTGCTTGTTTTTAAATTTTAAATTTTATTTTTGTTATTTTTTGATTTTTAAAACTTTGAAATAAGCATTATGTAGTTAAGTTTATCTTATATGACCATCTTTACCGTTTATTCATGTTGAGAAAGTTCTCCTCTGTAAAAGTCTGTACAGTAGAAGATTGTTTATGCAGAATTTGATCTATTCTAGATTAAGGGTATTTCTGAAGGTTAGTTAGCCACAAAATGGCCCATGATTAAAAAAAAAAGATTAATATAAATGAGGTATGGCATGTTATATGGGATATAAAGAATGGCAAAAAATGGCCAAATCTAACAAGTGTGTTTGTCTCAGAAAGCTTTTAATTTGATATAAATTTATCATGTAAGTAGTTGAAGAATGTTAAAGTGTCTGTTATTTTACTTTAAAACCCATGTTTTAAAAGTTCTTTGAAAAAGGGAGCCCTTCCTTCCTTCCCTTCTTTCCTCATTACACTCCTCCTTCCTCACCACCTCCTTTTTTCTCGCTTTTCTTAGCAACACATTTTGTTGTATAATATTTATTAGTGGTGCATGTGTGCTCAGTTGCTAAGTTGTGTTGGACTCTTTGCAACTCCGTGGACTCTAGCCCACCAGGCTCTTCTGTCCATGGGATTTCCCAGGCAAGAATACTGAAGTGGGTTGCCATTTCTGTCGCCAAGGGATCTTCCCAACCCAGGGATCAAACCCAGGTCTCCTGTGCTGGCAGGCGAATTCTTTACCACTGAGTGACCCGGGAAGCCTCTTTATTAGTGGTGCACCTAGGTATATATAAATAAGTGCATCTACACCTGAGTTTGATACAAGAATATGAGTTACTCTCCTTTTTGTGAGGTTCTATTAATGATACACCTTACATACATAAGTGTGAAAGTGAAAGTCGCTCAGTTGTGTCCGACTCTTTGTGACCCCATGGATATACAGTCCATGGAATTCTCCAGGCCAGAATACTGGAGTGAATAGCCTTTCCCTTCTCCAGGGAATCTTCCCAACCCAGGGATGGAACCCAGGTCTCCCGCATTGCAGGTGTATTCTTAACCAGCTGAACCACAAGGGAACCCCATAAATAAGTGTACCTGTGCATAAATATGATGAGATAATAAGAGTTGCTTTTCTTTTTCTTTGGGGTTTAAATTTTAGCTTTTACAAGAAGCTGAAGAATTGAGAGAACAAGTGAATGAGCTTAATAAACAGAAAATAACATTTGAAGACTACAAAGTACATGTGGAACAAGTTCTGTGTGATAAAGAAAATCAGATTAAGGTAAATGGCCCTGCTGGTTTAATGACTGAGTTAAGCTAGAACTTTAAATTAATTGTGAAATATAAGAAATTTTGTTTTTAACAGCTTTTATTTTGAGGACATTTGAGGAGATGTACTTTTTGGCAAACATTGCTAGTTGTACTTACTGTGTTTTTATTCTTGTTGCCAAATGTTCTTTGAAAACTTGTAGATTTGTAGTGTGTGTGTGTATATATATATATATGTATATATATGTGTGTGTATGTATATATATGTATATATATATATGTGTGTGTGTGTATGTATACACACATATATGTATTCCCCGTGTCCTTTTTTCTTCTCTCTTCTATTTTAGCCTAGCTATTTAATGAAGAAAGACAAAAGACTTTGGATTTTAGCTTTTATCTTAAGATTTCCATCTTTTTTTGTTGATGAGAAGAGTTAGAAAGAATTTTATAAATTGGACAAACGAAGTTATATGCATTGAATATAAATATGAATATCTTTAATGCCTAGATTAACCAGTATATGTACTTTCACAGAGATGAATATTTTAGGTAAATCTAGTTGCACTTTAACTCCATTAGGAATAAAATAATTGGTATTACTGTTAAGATTTATTGATTTTTTTCCTACTTCTTATCTCTCCCTTCTACCAGTTTTTCCTGCCTACACTTTTAAATCTTACATTTTTAAGCTGCAAACAGATACTCAAGTGTGAATATTAACTAATAAGATGTACAACTAACATTCTGTAACCTGCACAGTGAAGTGGATGATGTCATCTTGAAAGCTATACATTTACACTATTTACTTCACTACTAAGGATGTTTTGGGGGCTTCCTCAGTGTCTCAACAGTAAAGAACCCACCTGCCAGTGCAGGAGACGGGGGCTCGATCCCTGGGACGGTCCCTGGAGGAGGGCATGGCAGCCCACTCCAGGGTTCCTGCCTAGAGAATCCCATGGACAGAGGAGCCTAGAGGGCTGCAGTCCATGGGGTCACAAAGAATTGGACACGACTGAAGCGACTTAGCATGCTTGCAAAGATGTTTTCACAGTTCCATCATTAGGATTTGTATTTGTAATTTGGCATATTGTTTTGTTTTATTTTTTCCTAAACTTTGCTAAAAGACTTGGGACTCTTCCTAACAGAAGAAGAATGAGGTGCTAATCTCAAACTCTGCTCAGAGCTGTAGGCCATGACATTTGTGCCTGGAACTCTCAAAAGGGAGGAGATTGAAGGGTGGAAATTATAGAGCAGAATCAGTCTTTTAGGTGTGTCCTTCCACAGAAATACATGGAATAGTCTATTTTATTCTCTATAGTGTAAGAAAATCTTTAAGAAAATTCAAAAAGAACTATAGCAAAGCCTCTAATGTTGCAACTCAGATTCTCTTTTACAATTTCTTTTTCTTTTTGTCAGTTATGTCAGTTGATCTCCTCAGCTAGTTGTTTACTTGAATAAATTGAATCTGTGAAATCTCTTTTTTCATATATCATGTACTTCACCTGGGGATTTGTTTGACTTCACACAAAATTTGTTCTCATGTTAATGACTGCTCTTACTGTGGCAGTGAGAAATACCACATAAGAAATCTTGTTACTATCTGGAGAAGGAAATGGCAACCCACTCCAGTACTCTTGCCTGGAGAATCCCATGGAGGGAGGAGCCTGGTAGGCTACAGTCCACAGGGTCGCAAAGAGTCAGACACGACTGAGCGACTTCAAAAAAAAAAAAAAGAAATCTTGTTACTATATAGTCATTGATACATTTAGCAAAAATGGGCCATTACTAGGTATTATATTTATTTGATTTGGACTTCCTTGGTGGCTCAGATGGTAAGGAATCCACCTGCAATGCAGGAGACCTGGGTTTGATCCCTGAGTTGGAAGATCACTAGAGAAATGAATGGCTATCCACGCCAGTATTCTTGCCTGGAGAATTCCATGGACAAAGGTGCCTGGTGGGCTACAGTCCATGGGGTCATGAAGAGTCGGACCTGACTAAGTGACTGACACTTTGCGTTTTCACTTTTCATATTTGATTTAAGAGTAACCAGTTGTTATTTTTAACTTGTAGACCTTAATAGTAAATAAATGTTAGTTTTTGAGAGTATTTACATATTTTATGCTGGGTAGAGAGTAAGAGCTCATGTACTTTTATCTATGTGGATTGATTTTTAGACTACAGTTATGCATTCAGAGGTTGTAAAGTCAGCATAAGGCATTACCCTCTTTTTTTCCCCCTTTGGTAAATGTCAAGTCTCTGACAGAGCGCTTACGAAAGATGAAAGACTGGACTGCTGTACTTGGTGAAGACATTACAGATGATAACTTGGAATGGGAAGTGAAGAGTGATTCAGAAAGTGATGCATACCTAGGTATTAAGTCATAACTCATCTTCTTTTACTGGAAATGATGACTGGCTCTTGTATATCCTTTTAGTTCCCCATGTGCATAATACTCTTTATATACTCATGTAATATTCTTTTCGTCTCTCGCTATCCCTTATGGTTGTTTCAGCTAAGATAGCTCCATTTCAGTAAATCTTTCTTCAGTGCCTCAGATAGACTTTCAGCCTTCCTCATCTCTGTTCTTTTTATGTGTTGTACATTATAGCAGTCTTTGGCTTCCCTGGTGGCTCAGTGGTAAAGAATCTGCCTGTAATGTAGGGGACCACCTGCAAGGCGGGAGATGTGTGTTCGATCCCTGGGTCAGGAAAATCCCCTGGAGAAGGAAATGGCAACCCACTCCAGTATTCTTGCCTGGGAAATCTCATGGACAGAGGAGCCTGGCGGGCTACAATCCAAGGGGTCGCAAGAGTCATACATGACTTAGCGACTAAACCACAACCACGACCACAGCAGTCTTCACATAGCATCATAATTCTTTCCATGCCTATTTCCCCCTGTACTGTAAGCTGATCAAATGGATGGGTGAGTAGTTGGAAAATTGAGTGTTATATAAATGAATGCCTTAAGATGCATTTCTTTAGATGGTTCATATGGTGACAGTACTTTAATTTTTACCAGCCCAAATTCTGTTGCCATTACTGGTTGCAGTATGAAAACTCAGCAGAAGTTAGGTTCCCTATAGCCACTTAGTATGTTTTCAGATCAGTTCTTTTGACTTTGAAAGAGAACATCTTGTTTTGATGTATAGACTCACAGAAAATCATAAGAACAGTGCAGAGAGATCTCAGGTATCTTCTTTGAGTTTCCCCCCAGTGATAGTTTTTCTGACTTTTGTAACCTTTCTCTTTTCTCTCCCTCCATCCTCTATGTCAGTAAAAAATATGTTAAGGAGAAGGTGTGACTTTTTTTTTTAGAAGATTTTCTTTGATGATAACATTAATGTCTTGGAAGAAAAGTATACTCCAAAGTAAAGACCTATAGTTCTGTTTGTACTTTTTTACTTCTGCTTTATTTTGTAAGAAATAATTATTTTTCTTTTTTTTAAATTTTAATTTATTTTTTTAGAAATAATTATTTTTCTAATGAGAAAACTCATGTTTAATGTTATTTTAATTTGGAATATAATTCTGGTCATATTTTGTCTGATGAGGGATTCTAAGAATAATTGAAACTGGGCTAGATTTAGGTGATTCCCAAATGCTTATTTTAACTCTGTTTTTGGAGTTAGTGGTGAAGAACCGTGTTACATGATACTATGATAATTCCATTGCTTTTTTTGTTTAGCTTCCTTGGAGCAGGTCTGAGGCCACTGTGCCTTATATTAAATTCTTTATTGTAGCAAGGGATTATAAAGCTCTAGTTGAGTGAACTAATAAAATCATTTGGCTGTCTGTTGTGTCATTGTACTGTTTTATCAAGTTATTATGTTTTTGTTTTTCACTATAGATAATCAACCAAAAGGAGCTTTGAAGAAACTGATTCATGCTGCTAAGGTTTGCATTACTACATAAGAATATAGAGAAACAGATAAAGCATGGATTAAATCCATATATCCTAGTAACTGTTTTAAATGTCCATTTTATAGTTACCATATAAGTGACAGAAGTTTTAGAAGTGATCAGAATTTTCTTCAGTTGCTTTTTAATTTTTTTACAGTAACTAGAAATTCATATTGTTAGTTTTTAGAATTTATTGTAATAAAAATTTTCAAGGTGTGCACTCATTTCTTTGGATAAGGACTGTATTAAGATTATTTACTACATATTTTCCCATACTTTTCCTCTTTCAATGTTCTTCATCCTCTGGTCTCAGTGTTTTCTAATATTCTATTGCCCCATATCTTATCTTGAGAAGTAGGTACTAGATTCATTTTCTTGTGATTTATCCCTACTCTGTTTCATCCTAGTAGTGGTATCTTGATCTTTATTGATCTATGTGAAGTTTCAGTAATGTAGCTTGAAGGTTGCTTTGATCAAAATTTATGTGCTGAAAGCAAACAGCTGCTGTTCAAGCATTAGTCACTGACTTCTTTATTCCTGTTTTGAGATTTACATGTGTTGATGACTTTGCTAACTTTCTAAGATGGAAACTCCATTGTTGGCTTCTGTAGTCTGCGTAGTAATTTCATCGGAGTGTAAAAGAGCTTCAAAGGATTAGGATGGTATATTGAGATTTTTATTTGTTTTGGTATAATTGTTTAATGTTGCTTTTTTTCTTCTCCTTCTCCCATTCTTTGAAGTTAAGAGCTTCTTTAAAAACCCTAGAAGGAGAAAGAAACCAAATTTACACTCAATTATCTGAAGTTGATAAAACAAAAGAAGAGCTTACAGGTAGATAATCTATAGACTTACAAAGTTTCTCTGAATAAATATGTCTTCTTATAGAGAATAGAACATTAATTGAATCAATTATGGGGAGATACAATTTGATTTTTTTTTTTTACTTTTGTTTGTTATTTGTGAAAAGTTAGTCTGAGTTTTTATTGTTGGTAAAGTCATATCGTTTCCCCCATATTTATATAAAATTAATGGCATTATTAAAAAAATGTAAAGCTGTACTTTCAATTTCAGTGTCAAATATTTGGTATGGTTTTAGTTACTAAAAAGTAGCAAATTAAAACTTAGTTAAAAAAAACTTTGTTAATTGCAGATTTGATTTTTAGTAGTGGTACTTCTATATTTTATAGATGTTTTTATGGTACAGTTTTTTCCTCTAATGTCCTTGCATAGTATATTAACATATATGGGAATGATGTTAGGCCTGTAGAACTGATGTTGTTTTTCATTGAAAAGATTTTTTTTTTATTTTGCTGATAGCATTTTTTTTCCTCAAGTGAACAAATACTGTTATGTTCCAAAATTTTAAAAGTTGATGTAAGGAACATTCCATATTGTAAAAAAAAAAAAAAATTCAGCATAACTGTTAGCATAAAAAAATGATGGAAGGACATTCTCGAATGTCAGCCATGATTCTCTTTGAATATGGGATCATGGACAGATTTCTGTTTTCTTTTTACTTATTTTCAAAAATTTCTGAAATAAGTAAACTGTGTTTATAATAAGATATTTTTTGAAAAGGTTGAACCACCAAAGATACAGATTATTTAAAAAATTATCATTGCCCTATTCACATGGTACTGGTAGTTCGGTTATTTTTGAATTTTGGAAAACATTAATATTAACTTAAAGTTTTGCTAATGTATGGTACTGAAAGCCATGGGAGATTTACAAGAGGAAAAGATACGGAGCCTACTTTCAAGGAAGCCCTATTTTAGTACATTAACAGGCTCTCAGTGAGGAACTGTAATGAGTGCTGGGACAGTAAGGAATTTGCTCACCAGTTACCCCATCACTTAATATGGTATCTTGGCAAATTACTATTTTTCTAAAACTAGTATTTGGAGACTTTCTGTCCCTTCTTGCAAATCTTTCTTATTTTAGGGAGTCATGAAAGATAAATTTCTATAATTAATCTTCTATTCAGAACAGAAAGGTTTTCTTCTGAATTGTTTCTCCTCTGACCCTGCCGTTTTTGGTAATCATTTACAGTGCTATTTTAAGATACAGAGGATTTGAAACAAAATAGTTATGGTAGAAGTGAAAAAATATAATGAAAGTTTAAGTGTTGGTTTGATTTTTTTTTTTAAATAGAGATGATCCAATTTTAAAAGAAGTAATATCCAACATGAATGTCAGTTAAGTGACTTAACAATGGCTTGTTAAGAATTGTTAAGATGACATGGCAATGGCTTAAGGCCAAAGGTCAACAAACTTTACTGATCTAGATTTAAAAATTTCTTGGAAAGACAGATGTGGACAATTTTCTGCACATTTAATCATTTAATGTTAAGGTATTAAACTATCTTTTTGGTGTGTATATTTAATTAGTAGATGTTTTAGAATAATTATATAACATTACATAAATCAATAAAATTCTAATGATTGTTAGTATTGTTTTGGAATTGTCCTGTTTAGGCAGAGTGAGTTTTGCCTTGTTTCAAGATTTGTCCTATGGTTGTGATTCATACACGTTTTTTGGGGAGATGTCACCTTAGTCTTAGAGGAGTTGAATTATGTTATGTTGAAACAAATAATTTCCCTAATTAGTGTACCCACTGATTATTTTATAATCATAATTAATTAGAATTGTTTAATTTTCATGGATGATTCTTTTAGGTTGAAACAAAGCTAAAGTTAGTATTTTCCTTTCCAGTCTTGATCTGGTGTAAGCCAGCAGGACTTTGGGGCATTCGTTATGAGAAGATCCAAATTTCTGGCTTGATTTTTACCATGTATAAAAATTTTGGCTTAAAAAGAGGCTGGGTAGAAGTATTAATGGGTAAACTTTACTAGCGAAAAAAAGATACATTATTAATCATGTGGGAGAGATTCACAGGAAATATTAAGCTAAAGTATTTGCCTTCAAAATCCTCATCACCAAAACTTTGAGAATTTTAGTGACTTTTGTCTCCTAGACTGAAAATTAGATGCTAGAATTAGAGTACTGAAGGTTTTAGAAATTTTTTGTAGGAAATCCTTAAATAATAAAAAAATTATAATTTATATAGCTCTTTAACATGTTAAAAGGTATTTAGGCAAACAAAATATCAATTTTCTGTCAGAAAGAATTTAGTTTATTAATAACTAGTTTTTGTAATTTTTATTTTTATAAAATATTAATGTGTAGCTCAAAATATTTGCTCCCTTAATTGTGATTTAAAAAATTTTTCTGTAGAGTGTATTAAAAATCTCCAGACTGAACAAGCATCTTTACAGTCAGAAAATACACAGTTCGAAAGTGAAACTCAAAAACTTCAGCAGAAACTTAAAGTAATGACTGAACTATATCAAGAAAATGAAATGATACTTCACAGGTAATAAATTACATTGGTCACTCCATTGAGTGGCAGATAAAATAGCTTAAAGATATTTTGCTTTCAGCTTATGTGATTATTTAGGCTTCCCTTGTGGCTCAGCTGGTAAAGAATCCACCTGCAATGTGGGAGACTTGGGTTCGATCCCTGTGTTGGGAAGATCCCCTGGAGAAGGGAAAGGCTACCCACTCCAGTATTTTGACCTAGAGAATTCCACAGACTCTATAGTCCATGGGGTCACAGAGTTGGACACCACTGAGTGACTTTCACTTTCATTATGTGGTTATTCAAAGTTCTTAATTTATGATTGGGTTGCATCTCATCAATTTATTTTTTTAAGAAAGCTATTTGATTTTGAAACATTTTTTGTTCAATGATAAAAATATAAATGCTAATGGTGAACTCTTAAAGCATCTGTATTAGTAGTACTGTATTGGATAAGGTGCTTTACAATTTGATTCTATTATATTAAATTCCACACAGGTACATTTGTTTTTTTCTTACGTGTGATGTTTTTATTGATATTTACAGGTTGCTTTAGTAGAATAAATCACCAGTTGTGATATAATTAAAAATATACCATTGGTTATTTTATGACATACAATAACAGAAATAAAAACTTTTTGTTTTAAGGAAATTGACAATGGAGGAAAATTACCGGTTAGAGAAAGAGGAGAAACTTTCCAAAGCTGATGAAAAGATCAACCATGCAGCTGAAGAGCTGGAGACCTATAGGTATGAATATATTTCACCCCTTTCTTTTTGAGGTAGGAAGGGTATCCATACAAAAGCCCAAAAGCAGAAAAAAATAATAGAGTAATCAAAAAAAATCCCCCATAATTTTGTTTTATTATTTTTCATTTAGATGTCTTGCTCTTATGCGATTATACAGAAAATATAAAAAGGAAAAAAGTTTTACTTTATGTAATTCAAAATCTCTTAGAGTAGTTGGATTTGAATATGGGCAATCCTATATTATGTTAAAGTTAAGAACTTTGTCAATGTGACTAATTTTAAGGTCTTTCCTCTTTGGTTCATATGGGGAAGAATGTATATAATATTAATCAGTTTGAGAAGTATGCTGCAAAAAGAATAAGCCTTAATTAAAGTTATGAAGAAGTGTTTATAAGACCATAAATCTAGTTTTTACCTTAGCTCAATCCTTTCTGAAATAATTAATCCTAAAATAATAGAAATAATAAAAACCTAGAGAAAATAAGTGACAAGATTCAGCAGTACTCCAAATTGTTGTGATACTTCATTTTACATTAGGAAGAGCAAGCTTGAATTTTATCCAAAAGAAGTTTTTAGTCTTATAAGGTCTTTTTATAGTCTTATGAACTTTAAGTCTTTTTAGTCTTATAAAGGTAATAGCATTTTCTTTCTCACAGATCTTTAATTTCCTAGAGTTCTGTTAAGACACTAGACATCTGAATACATCTCCCAATATGCTTCTTAAAAATGAATATGAGCCAGTATTCCATCTAAATCTTTTCATGATTTTTGTTTTAGGTAAACTCAAGTAGTAATATTCCTAAAGCTTACCTAATGTTTAAATTATATCAGGAAAAAAATATGCTTTAGAACCTTGCAACTAAACCAGCAACCCCAAAGGTGATGAACATGTGGAGTTCTAGCATTACATGAAACAAAGCAGTCTAGGTGTTAAATTAATTAATATTTTCAGTAGAGATAGTGTGTTCTGTCATTTCTTAGTTTATGTTAAGAGTAGAATGATTGTTTGTTCTTTATAGAAAGCGAGCCAAAGATCTAGAAGAAGAGTTGGAGAGAACTATTCATTCTTATCAAGGACAGGTATGTGTGTGTGTGTGTGTGTGTGTGTGTGTGTGTATGTGTAACTTAAAACAGTGGTGATTTGTTTGAATTCATATCTGTTTTGATGCAGGAGTATAGTTAGTCTCTTGAGGTTTTGCATGTGGTGGCGGAACATTTCTAGGGAGCAAAGATTCTGGGACAAGAGACATTGTTTAAAGTTGCTATGTGAACTACTGCTGATTTGGGAATTTGAGTTGCATAAATAAATAAACATATATCAGCATTAGGGTCTTTTATTTATATATAAATATATGACCAGTCTGGCTAGTTGTTTCTTAATTGGTATCTCCTATTCATGGGGTCGCAAAGAGTCGGACACGACTGAGCGAGTGAATTGAACTGAACTGAACTGATTGTAATTGATTATTGTGTAAAACAGAAATGTACTAGACAAAAATTTCAGTTGTCTTAACATTGTTTTTGTTTTAGAAGTGTAATAGAGTAGATCATATGTATATGAAAATTTGCTTTAAAATAATACTTGCTGACTTTTTAGAGATGATTGAGTTATATTTGAGTTTATGAGTTTTGTATTAAATCATAGTGGTAGGTATGAATGTTTTTTACAGAAAAAATAGTTATTAGTAGTATTTTAATGACTTTTCTTTTTCAGATTATTTCTCATGAGAAAAAAGCACATGATAATTGGGTAAGTATTGAATTTTCTTAGGCTTTTTTGTCAAATTGTTCTTTTTCCTAATTTAGATGAGCAGTGTAAAGGTACACTTTTATAACTAAGAAAAAAGGTAGTGTATAAAGAAATCAGTTTCTTTTAATTTCACCAGTAGTGGAATTACATCCCTTATGAACTAAATACTTTGTTATGATACAGTTATTCACAAAATCTGATTTTTCCTTCTCTGCTTTTAGCACATTACTTCTTTGCAAGGAGCTTTACTCTTTGGGGCTTATACTCTGGGGGAGGTGAGGCAACATTCATAGACTTGTTTCAGGCAGTGGATTGCCAGCTAATTACTTGTGGACAAATTTTTAAAATTCTCTGGGCTTGTTTACTCATCTGTAAAACAATGGGACTAGCTGAAGTAATAATCTAAAGCCCGTCCTAGTTCTAAAAGTTATATTAATATAATTCAGGTATCTGATTCTCTGATTTTTAATTACTTGTTACACATTAAAAAAAAGACCTTCACAAGAAATGACATGTCAGTGTTTTGGAGGAACTGTATGAGAAAGTGATAACTATATAGATTTTGAGTAATGATCAGGATGGTCTCTCTAACATGAAGAACTGTTGTTAACAGCTGGCCTTTGAAAGACTTGCCCCTCAAAGTCTTCAAGGGGAAGTGATTTGCACAGTAGGTGAATATGGGGTCTGGAGTCATCCTGTCTTGGTTGCTATCCTGGCTCTATCACTTACCACCCGTTCCTTACCTAAAGACAGAGATATTACTAGTATCTATTTCACAGTTATTGTGATGACATTAAAGAAGATAATTCTGAAGCCAAGTACCTGACATATAGTAGGCATTCAATAAATGTTAACTGTTAAATTATCATTGTTGTACTGAAGCTTGGAAGATATTTTTATTTTTAGGCATGGATGTTTCTTGGAATGGAGATTTCAGCTTAGAGTAAGAAATTAGATAAGTTGAATATCAGGATCCTTCCCAGTTTTGAGCTTTTATGTATATGCTTCTGTAATATTTGTTACTGAAATAATATTTGTTATTGAAATAATATGCTGGTCTTGGAAGTGAGTTTAGTCTTCCTCACTCCTTTCTAAATGCTCAGATGCAAATTATTTTTTAAAGATGGAGAGGAACTGATGTTTATTAGTATTGCGTATATTCTAGGCACTGTACTCAAAGGCATTTTACATATATTACTCACTTAGTCCACACAATAACTGTAAAAAAAATGGGTATTGTAATTCAGGTCTTCCTGATGAGGAAACAGCCCTAGGTCACGTGATTAGAGAGTTAAGATTGGAGATTGAAACATTGACCTTTTAGATTCTAAGTCTTATATGTTTTTTTTTTAAGATTCCAAGTCTTATACTTTTTCTTTTCAATACATTGAAATTCTTGTTTAGTAAATAATGACATTGACCTTAAATTAAAACATGCAGAAAATATGCCCTTCATGTCTCAAACTAAAAAGATATTTTATATACTCATTGAACAAAAATTATACCATGTAGAAAAGTACAAAGAAGTAATCAGCAGTAGTACTTTAATTTATTCCATACTTTTATAGATACATTGAGACATAAAGCACATATATATGTTTAAAAAAACAAGATCATATATTAATGTTTTATAACCTTTCTTAATATATCATAGATATTTTTTATGAAGTTTTATCTTTTCTATGAAGGTTTTCTTTTTTTTTTTTTGAAGGTTTTCATTTTATGAACTTTCAGTTTGTTTCCACTAATTTACTGTAATAATTTCTTAATTTTAGGTGTTACTTACTCTGTTGAGCATTTCTTTGCTCCATCCTGTTAGATTTAATCTTCCTTTAAATTGTCATAGTACTTGGGTTTTTTTTTTTTGTATCCTGTGGCAAGTACTGTGGTTATTTGTATTTGTTCTTACCACAGATTTAAGCTTATAGGGACTGTTTTGTTTTCCTTCTTAACACCTGTACCTAATAGAATCTTTTTGCGTATTTTAATTCAAGTGTTCAATATCTGAATATAAATGTTCTAGATTACAACATAGTTGGTTATTTACTAAGATTACAGTTTTTGCTAACTTCTGGGGGTAGATTTTTCAAATGTGAACCGTTGTGATCAGTCTATTTTTATATTTCTTTGTTGTAGGTATATCTTTAATATATACTACACTATAATCAGAGTAGAACTTACTTTTGACTTAACTACACATTTTTGTGCCATGTATTTAAGAGTAAATATGTTACACATTAGCAAACATTTAGAAATGATTTTAGTTCTGCATCATTAAAAGTTAAATGAATTGGTATTTTGTTAACAAAAATTGTTACAATGGTGTTCTTTTTTGTTAGTACAAAATTGATTATATAATTTGGAAAAAGATTTACACCTGGAATCTTTTGATATTGAGTGCTAACATGTGGTTAAGCTATATTTTTAGTGAATATTGGCCCAGTTAAAGTCAATTCTCAGGTACAGTTCACAATTACAGACTGCGTTAATTTGCCTGCCTTTTGGTGACTGTCACATTTGCCCTAGTGAACTGCATTAATCTGGCGGGTGTGGTGTTCCCCACTCTGCTGCTTCTATCCTGGAGAGTCCACAGGATAACAGGGAAACGTAGTATTCTATGCAAGCTTAATTTTACCCACAGCTGTTTGGGTTTATTGCATATTCTTGGTATAGCCTTTTTTTCTTGTAACATCTGTATTGGTACTCTGATTTTTATTAAATGAAAGTGTCTGTAAATAAATGTAAAAGACTAAAGGAATGTATCTCTACAGTGCTGTGTACTTAATAAACATGCAGCATTCTTTGATTATATTCAGTCATTAAAAAAAATGGCCTTTACCAGCATGTTTAGACCTTTATAGTTTCACAGAATTACAGTGATCTCTTTCCAGAGATAGGTACTTTGTTCCGCTGCCAATGCTGCCACGCATAATTCTGAGTCTCCATTCCTAAGCTTGAGTCCTCTTCCATAGCTCTTGTCATGTTATTTGGATATTTACAACACCAAGCAATTCTAATCCTTGACTTCACATCTAGCTGAAAGCATTTCTTGGCAAGTACATGATTAAACTCCAGCCTTAGGTTCATCTGGTTGTATGAAACTCATTTCTTTTTGATATAATTTTCTAAATTAATTTTTTTTTACATTGAGTTTACTGAAATGCTTACTGACATACTTAAGTGATTGTGATATTTGTATGCAATTATTGAGATATTTATGTATGCTTATATTTCAAGTTTTCATAAATTTATTTTAAAAATATATTATTTTCCTTAAGTTGGCAGCTCGGACTGCTGAAAGAAACCTCAATGATTTAAGGAAAGAAAATGCTCACAACAGACAAAAGTAAGTATCTTAGTAGGAATACTTTAAAAACTTTGCTTATGACTTTTATTCTTAGTTGTTATTTTATTAAGTAGTTGATATTTTTATAAGGATAAACAGACTTTCAGTGACCCAACATATCTAGTAATAAAGTATACCTTAGTTCTATTAGAGTTTACTAGATTTTTTGTTTGAAACGCTTGACTAGAGGTTACTGTAACAGAGAGAAACTTTTCATAGATTTTTTTGTAAAAAGTATAACTTAAAAAAATTTTGTTTAAATCAGAGTGGGTAGAAAGAGATTATAAGAGATGGAGATAGAAAGGATAAATCTTTTTGACATGGTAATTCACAGAGTATTAACATCTTTTAATGAATAAATGGATAGAATGTTTATTATTTCTCTTTTTCCATGATTTTATTATATTGGATGGCATTGCTTTACAATAACAAAATGAATGAGAGGATAAAAGAGTACAGTGTACAATTGAAGGGAAGAGTAAATGGTTTTCTATGAAGACTGTAAAAGTCTTCCCATAGTGTTATAATTTCTTGACAGAATGTACTATTAACATTATCCAGTATTAGTTTTAGTCTCTTACTTGTCTTTTCTACTCAGAAATTAAAGCCATATGATTAAATGTTTTATTTCAGATCTAATGGCATAGAACTAGAAATAAGATTCTTTTAAAATGTCATATTTTTCAGATAAAAGTTTGGAAAGGAATAAAATAGTAGGATGAATTAATCAGGTTCCAACTTTATGTTATGACTGGAATCGTATGGGTAACACTACAACGGAAAGCTTATGTGACTCAGAGCTGGGAGCCCTGAGCTTTAACCCCGGTACTTTCATTTTGCATAAATCATTTAAACTCCTAACCTCACTTTCCTTAGTTGTAAAATAATAGTTTTGAACTCATTGACCTTGGAGGGCCCTTCACAATCTTTCTAAAAGTTGGATTCTGTGATATGGTATTCTTTGTAGCCTAGTTTTGAAAGAGAATAAAACAATTCCAAACCTCAACAAAACATCACTATCATGAGGCAAAAGGAACCTGTTACCCTAAAATAAATAGTGGGGGATATATAAAGGTATTTTGGTCAGAATAATTTTAAAGGACCTGTTTCTTTTATGTAGATATTGAGATAATAAAAAATAGTTTATAATAGTGGCATTTTTCTTGAAATGTGAGTGCTTCTCTTAGATAAGTAACTTAGTGATGTTTGTTCTTTATTTGCAGATTAACTGAAACAGAGTTTAAAATTGAACTTTTAGAAAAAGATCCTTATGCACTTGATGTTCCAAATACAGCATTTGGCAGAGGTAGTTTTTTTTTTAACCCCTCATTAAAAAAATACTTAATATATTTTGTACATACCATTTATATTAGTGTGAATTAACACTACTTATGAATTTTTTAGATTTTGGAGCTAGGGTTCTAATCTGAGTTATCTTGTGGTCTGCCAAGTTTCTGAGTTTTGTTCTCTAGCAATAATGTGAGTAATGGCTTTCTCAGTGGTATTTTGTAGGATGATGTATGTTTAGTACCTTGAGCTCCTTGGGAAGCAAAGTGCTTGGTACATAGTAAGGTACTCATTATTTTTTTGGAGAGTGAATGGGTAAAGATTGCTTAAATGGAATAGCATTGTGACTGTTTACATGTTAACCATTCTTTGGAATTTGCTTGAATTTTAAAAATAAGAATTAAAACAGCTGGTTTTAAATTATTTAAAACTTCATTAAAAGGGTAGGAAAACTTTATTAATCTGAGTTTTGATTGCTTTAATTACCTCCAAAAGAACCAGTTATTTGGAAGATGTATTTAATATTTCTGTCCATTCATTAGTGAGTTAGCATCTTTATGATCTCATACTATTCCAAATAGTTTACATTTTTCAAAGTAATTTTGCTTGAATTGGAATTAAGCTTCTAGGGTAGTAAAAGCAAACCTATCTTGTGTAGGTAGACTCCTCTTTTAATAACTGTTGAAAAGTTATAAAAATCACTTTGAGAGTCCAGTTTCATTAAGTATTTCTACATTAAGAAATAGCAGATTGTTATGAATTTCAAATAGGAACAAAGTCTGGAGTTGAGGGAGTTACACAGAAAGAATTTTTATCTGAATCTAATGCAAAAATGTCTCAGGGTAAATAATGCTTTGATCTTTTGTTGTAACTACATTCAAATATTATATAAGCTGCATAATAAAATTTAGCATGTTTTGAAAAGTGTTATTTTGGGTGGCATTGAAGTTTGTTTGTTTTTTGATAATGTTGTTGATTTTCGATCTTTGGAAGAATAACCATTATTTGAGAATGGTGAAGTTTGTAAAATGATCACACTTTTGGTTATATGGTTTATAGATAAAGTGATTTATTTGATGTGTAAAACTAAGTTTTCACTGGTGATAAATCAGAAGTAATTTCTGCTGGTTCAGAGTATTTTGTGGTTTTTTTTTCCTGCTTTTGAAAATCTGAACTTTACTCGGGTAATTCATAGCCCAATACAGGCCCTGTCTGGCCCTGATTTAAACAGAGCCCTTCTATTGGTACAACCCTCACCAGCTGAACTATCTGGAAGCATACTGCCATTAAAAACAAAACAAAAACAAACAAACTTCATGCCCCTCAAATCCTCTTATAACTCTAAGATATGGTGTCCTTTACTTAATAGTGTATGATCATTTAAGTGTATTAGTTACCAAAAGAGTGATGTTTTTATTGACTGAAGTGTCTGGTAGATAGACTTAAACACATGGTTCTATATATAGCTCTATCCCATATTAGCTAAACCCAAGGCACCTTTAGTATTTAGGACAGAGATTAAATTTAAATTGGCAATAGAATGACCCGATGGTAATTTGCTGAGTTAGGATTCTAATCTATAGTGTAGGTAATTGAAACTATGAATTTAAATATGCTGTTTTAATTATTCCAGAGCATTCCCCATATGGTCCCTCACCATTGGGTCGACCTTCACCTGAAATGAGAGCTTTTCTCTCCCCTCCAACTTTGTTGGAGGGTCCACTCAGACTCTCACCTTTGCTTCCAGGGGGAGGAGGAAGAGGTATATTGTTTAAACATCTTTATTACTCTAGATTTCTTCCTTACTTTATATTTTCATCTCAACTTATCTTTAAAATGATCTTTAAAATAAACCTTTGAAAAATACAGGCATTCCTTGCACTTACTTACTCTGGGTTAATTTTTGTTTGGAAAAGAAACTCTGTGACATCTAATTTGAATATATTTTTCCCTTAGAAACCTATTTCTGATGGATTACATTTTGGTCAGGGACTTGATACATCATCTTTTAAAATCTTTTTAAAAGCTGGAACTTTTACTACATAATATATAACTTTATAAAAGTATACATGAAATATAGTAACAGTATAACCTAGCATAAAATTGTATTTTAATTAAGCATTATTGGAATACAGAATTTAAAAAAAATTTTTTTTTACTTTATTATCATGATCTTTTTATTGTAAAAAATCAGAAAGTGAAAGAGCTTTTTTTTTTTAAGAAATAAGGAATTCAGAAGTGCTCTCTTGTAGACATAGTTTTGTTGGGAACCTTAAAAGAGCCCTAAATCATATGTTAATACTTTAAGAAACTGACCCAAGATCGTGTGCTTTGTTACCCCCTTATGTGTTTTTGAGAATTTCCAGAGCCATTCAAGCCCAAGCATTAGCTATTGATCTTTCTGCAGTTACCTCATCAGCACTGATGTTACCTGTATACCTCTTTTGATCTGGAGTTTTCCTCTTTTATCTCTCAACTATATTTTGTTTGTCAAGTTACTTTAGAACTTTCCCTTGTGTTGTGGCAAAATTCAAACATATTTATTCCAAAATCGAGAGCCTTAGGTTTTTAGCCCTGAATTTCTGTTTATATCATGTCAGATTACACGTGAACATAAGTGTTATTGAAGCCAGTCACATGAGGTAGTACTACCCTTACTATCTTTGATGCTTTTTGAGAACTTCTATTCAGTTCTATTCCATTTCATTAAGAAAGAATACTAGTTAAGATTAACTTCATATGCCACAATGGGTTGCAGCCAACAGTTCTGAAAAACAGTGCCCTATAAGTAAGGGTATAAACTAGCTAAATTGGCAATGTGAATCACTAGAAGTTGAATGACATAAGTCAAGGATTGCTTGTAGTTAATTGAATATTTGAAATAACAGTAAAAATTACCTTTGATTTCTCCTCTCCTATTTAAGTTACTTTCCTTTCTTTTTTAAATAACTTTCAAGATACAATGTGATTAGATCATTTGCAAGGGTGTTTTACTGTTTGTTAGAAAAGCTACAGAAGTTTTAGGTAAGTTAGCAGGCCTTAAAAAGAGTTGCTTTGAACTGAAAGTTTCTATGACCCACAAAAGAAGAATGACCTTTCTTTTCCTTCCTCTTATCTTTTTTTTTTGAAAGTTTGGATGAGATACATGTTTGAGTAAGATTGAGTGTAAGGAAAATAATTTCTTTTTAGAGTAAATTGTATGTAACTTGTGGACTGAATGAAAAACCTTGACCTTTAGCATGTTCATGTTGGCAGTTTTTCACCTAATAGTCACTTGCCTGTACTTTTTTCCTCTGGAGGTAAGCAATCAGGAGAAAGTCTTTGAGTGTCTCCTTTAAAGATCCATTTTTCACTCTAGACAACCTCAGCCTAATTGACTCTTGCACATATTTCACTGATTTAATTTTCTGCTATCCCAGCCTTTTTTTCCCTTCTGATGAACTGATTAAAAGGATGAACAAACTAGAAGGAATAAGGATAAATAGACCTTCTGACATAAAAGTCAGTTGGCTTCCTGACAACAAGAGTAGATAGAACAATTTTAAAAATTACTAAAATTAAAAAAAAAAAACAAAAACAGAATGTTTATACTGATTGCTACAAGTTACCATGAAAAGGTACTTTTATCTCTTAAAGGAAGTGCTGAAATGTGGGGAGCATTTTAGAATGATTTCTATTAAAATAATTGTTTTTTAAAGTTGTTCTTTGAAAAATTAAATAAGCTTTTGTTTTCTGGGCAATGTAGTTTTGAGGAGACCTCATTCTCCCCTCAATGATAGATCAAATATTAATTAATTAATTTTGTTATTTAATATTAAACCTTTTTATATTTGTGTTTTTCACTTTAATTGAGTATGGGTTATTAGTTGAGGTGCCATTCTTTCTGTGGTCATAGGAAGGGAATTTTGGAATGATTCCCTTTCTTTATAAATGTTAGCATGTCAGATTTTCTTACCCAAATGAGTGTTACCTTGTTCAGTGTTTATTTCAACAGTGCTGTTGCTTTTGAAACTCTTTATTTTAGACTTGACTTCAGAGTTAATGAGCTCTCTTTGGAGGTGAACTTGATATTTAAAAATTGCTAGAAGCCGCTTAAAGTCAAATATATTTGGCATATATAAATTTTGTAATCAGACTGGCTAAAATCATTTCTGAGGCAGAAATCATGAAGAGTCATGTCTCTACTTACTACAATAGTAAGATGCAATTTCTTAAGTAGCTGTTAAGTTAATCTGAGTACATTTCTAAAATATACTTTGAGTAGTTGCAGAATTATTAAAATAGGTACATAGCCTCTAAGATGACTGTTTTAAAGGCTTCATACTCTTTGACTATTGGCATATTAGTTTAATTAAAAAAAAATCTCATAATTATTACATCTGATATAGAAACCCTTTACTTTGCTATTTACTTTGTACTCTTATTTTTCAGACTTAGTATTTATAATTTCCAATTTAACCACTGATTTTGTATGTAACTAATGATGGTAATAACATTTAAGAATGAGTTTTATAGGCAAGTATTTATGTATATGACAAAATATTTCCTTTTGTTTTAGAAATGGCTTTGGTAGGATAGAGTTATAGTCTAATGTGTCTTGGGAAAACTTGGTTAGAATCTGATTGTTTTGCCTTTCAAAAAAGACCTGGATTTTATTTGATGAGATCTTATAATACTTTTTTAGATAAAACAGTTGTATCTTTCTTCTTTAATTAGGCTCAAGAGGCCCAGGGAATCCTCTGGACCATCCGATTACCAATGAAAGAGGAGAATCAAATTCTGATAGGTTAACTGATCCTCACAGAGCGTCTTCTGACACTGGTTCCCTTTCACCACCCTGGGAACAAGATCGTAGGATGATGATTCCTCCATCAGGTATGGAATGAGTATAGTTGGTGTGTATATTTGAAAGGCATCCAGTGTGTGTGCAACATACAGGAATAGAGAAGTACACATGTGCCCTGTCTTAAGGAGAACCATGATACATATTAGAAAACAGTAGTAACACAAATTTCCAAAGAGAGTAATTAGGGATAATTATTCACATTATAGAAAACTGTCCTCCCTCCACCCCCACCATGCAATGTCTTTATAGTTTTTGTTGCTCATAGAAGTGATACATGTTTATATTTATGTTAGAAAGTTCAAACAATGGAGAAATGTGTAATTAGGAAAGTGAAAAAATCCCCCTTGTCATCTTAAGCATGCCCCTCCCAGAATATAGTTTTATATCTTTTAGGGAGTTCTTTTTTGATATGTTTTCATAAACATAGGTATACCCATTCCTTCATCACTTCTGTGCAGTTATACCATTCACCTTATAATTGTCTTTTTACCCTTGAGCAATATATCTTAGATTAATTGTCAAGATAAATATGTTTACTGGAAGACTCACAGTAGAATATTCTGAAGTAAGGCAATAACTGCTATTCCCTTATAGCCTCTATTTGCCCAAGGAATGTTATTAAAATTATTCAGTTTGCTAAACTTTTATTTATGCACAGTGTTTCAGGGACAGACACTGTTATGTAAAGTGAGCTATGTCTGCTTTGCATAAATTAGTTACATTTTAAAAAATATACTAGTTCAGATTGCTTCCTGAGGAGTTGGAGAAGGAAGAATATTGTGGTTAAAAAAACCCTTTAATTCCAAGAGTTAGCCTTTGCTGCACTAACAAAGTGTGTGTATGTTGTATGAAGTGGTAATTTCTTTGGTTTGAGGTTACTTTCTTTTGTTTGATATCATTAGAGTATCAGCTTCATAAAAACAGAGATTTGTGTCACTTTAGTTCACTGCTGTATCTCCAGAAATTAGAACAGTGCTGAGCCTGTAATATTTGCCCAGTAAATATTTGTTGAATGAATGAATACCCAAATAATTCTAAGAAAGCTGAATATTTTTCTTACTGTTTTTATGTCTAGAACTATATATGCTGTGACTTTCAGACTTAAGAATCTGTTAATAGGTGGCATAGAAATCCTCCTTTCAAGGATTTTTTTCTTAAGTAGCATTCATTTTAAACTTTAGATGTGATAAAAATAAAGATGAATAATTTACAGCCCCTTTCATAAGGAGTTTGATTTCAAGCTTTTGGTATATATTGTATTTCTCTGTGTGTGTGTGTGTGTGTGTGTGTGTATATATATATATATATATATATATATATATACATACACATATATATATATTTTAAATTTTTTGTTTGGCTGCATTAGTCCTTAGAGGGATCTTTCTTTGTGACTCACGGACTCTAGCTGTGGTGCATGGGCTAGTTGCTCCAAGGTATGTGGGATCTTAGTTCCCTGATCAGGGATCAAACTCATGTCCCCTGCATTGCAAGGTGGATCCTTAACCACTGAACCACCAGGGAAATCTCATATTTTTGTAAAGGATGTTCCTTTTGAGAATTTACAAGCTGTCAGTACCAAGAGTCCCTGTCACATGCTCTGCCTCTCCCCCCAAGTATTAGCTAGTGTGATGATGCTCAAACTTGGCTTATCATCAGAAATAATCTAGGGGACTTAAAAAAATGCAAATGCCTGGGTTTCACCACATTCCCCCGCCCTAGTTTTTCTGTAAATTTCATTGAAGTATAGTTGATGTACGATGTTGTCATTACACCTTCTGAAGATAATCTCTGGAGGTAAGATCTGTATTTCCCAAAAAAACCTCTCTAGGAGGTTCTGAGGAATAGCTAAATTTAAAAACCACTAATTTATCCAGTGTCCTTACTAAATAGAGAAGGGAACTGAGTCCCAGAAGAAGGATTTTCCCTGACAGTCTTCAGTTAGAACAGTTAGCTAGATGAGGAGCTGAGGCTGGAACCCAAACAATAGTGACCGTTATTCATAAAATTGGAACATATTTGACATGTTGTTTAACAATTGGCTGAAACCTATAATTTTTCAGACCTTTTGATGTTGTCCCATGGATGTCTGTCTCCTCATTTTATTGCCAAATTTTTTTCCTTTCTTTCTTTTTATGGTTGAATAACTTCTGTTGATCTATCTTCAAATTTACTGACTCTTTCCAGTGTTACTTCCATTCTGCTGTTAAGCCCATCTGGTACATTTGGAGCTTTCCTGGTGGCTTAGTGGTAAAGAATCTGCCTGCCAATACAGGAGACATGGATTCGATCCCTGGGTTGGGAAGATCCCCTGGAGAAGGAAGTGGCAACCCACTCGGGCATTCTTGCTTGGGAAATCCCATGGACAAGGGGCCTGGCAGGCTACAGTCCACAGGATCACAAAGAGTTGGACACGATTGAGCAACTAAACAACCCCATGGACTGTAGCCTCTCCAGAATTCTGCAGGTGAAAAAGTATTTGGATTGGAAATTAAGAAATTTGATTTCTAATCTTCACTCTTTAATCTTTTTATGTGATTTTTGAAATTTGTTTTAGCTCTTTGGAGTTCAGTCCTTTTATACAGTGAGAGAGATGAACTGAGTGATCTGTGTAATCTGTTTATCGGAGTAATAGAACATTTAGTTCAGTATTAGTGGTTAATGTTGAGATGTTCTAGATAATGTTCAATCTAGTTGACAGACCAAATAATATAATATACAATGTTAGTAAAACCAGACTACAGCATTCTTTCCTAAATCCAGTTGTGAACACACCTTTTTCAGTTTAAAAACTTAATTGAGGGACTTCCTGTTCTAGGTCAAGCTACCTTTTAATCAAACTGGTAAATGTTTTCAGCAGTTAACAGTGATAAGTTATGTACTACCTAGAGCAACCACTAAAAAGTCTTCTTAAAGAGAAGAATCTGCCTGCAACGCAGGAGAGCCGGGTTTGATCCCTGGCTTGGGAAGCTCCCCTGGAGAAGGGAATGGCTACCCACTCCAGTATTCTTGCCTGGAGAACTCCATAAACAGAGGAGCCTGACCGGCTACAGTCCATGGGGTCTCGAGGAGACAGACACAACTGAGTGACTAACATAAGGCCATGATGGTGACTGAGAAAAGTATCTCAGAAGGTCAGATAATATATGATTTTATGTATATGATCCTTTAATGACAAAATTATAGAACTAGAAAACAGATTAGTGGATGCCATGAATTAGGGATGCTGGAGGGAGGAGAGTGGATGTGATTAAAGGGAAGCCTGAGAGAGATCCTTTTGGTAATGGAATAGTTCTGTATCTTGAGTGTGCTGGTGGTTTCATAAATCTATTCATGATAAAATCTATCCATGGCAAGAACTATACACATAGTTAGTAATAATGTTAGTTTCCTGTTATTACATTGAACTATAGTTATGAAAGATGTAAACATTTGGGGAAACTGGGTAAAGGGTATACAGGAACTTTCTACATTATTTTTGCAGCTCTCTGGGAATCTTTATTTTAAAATCAACAGTTAAAAAAAAAACAAAACAACCTTCTTATCTGGATACAGTGCATGTAAAGTGCAAGTGTTTTTAAGCATATAACCTGATGATTGTTTCAAAATTTGAGCACACCTGTAAGCCAGCATTCAGGTTAAGAAACTGTTTTCAGTTTATTTTTATTTGTCTTATGAATTTAGGTAGAAATATCACGTCATAAGTAATCAGAATTAAAATTTTAACAAGAAGATGTCCCGTAATTAACAAGCCCATTATAAATTCTTAATAAACATTGAACTGCAACACGAATTTCGTCAGTGTTACTTACCTTGCTCAGTGTTTCATTCTGTGAGAAGTAGAACTTTATTCTGTGAGGATCTCACCCTTGAAGTTCAGGAGTAGAAAAGCAAAAACATCAAAATGCTTTTTGAAGCCTCTCTGAATCACAACAGCTAACATTTGGTTGACAAAGCAAGTCACATGGCAGAATTTGGAATCATTGGGCAGGATAGGTATTTTACCTCTCAAGGACAAGCATACAAGGAAAGGTAAATAATTGAGATCATGAATACAATCTAGCCAGAGGGATTATATGAATACTATTGTGATGTATTTTCACTTACTGTATGACTAGCTTTAAAAAACATATTTGGGTAATATAATTTTAAAATTTTAAAATTACTTTTTGGAAGAAAGGAATATATGGTTTTTCTGTTAAGTTCTTCCTAAGTAATTGCCTTGTTTTCTTTGTAGTTGCTCTTATTTACAAAGCTGTGCATAGTAAGCAATCTTGACTAATGGTTGAACAAGTTTTTAGAAAGTCTTAAAATATGATCTAACTCCCATATGTGTGTTCGCTGGGTCACTCAGTCATGTCCATTTATTTGCAACACCATGGACTGTAACCCATAAGGATCCTCTGTCCATGGAATTTTCTAGGTGAGAATACTGGAGTGGGTTGCCATTTCCTACTCCAGTAGATTTTCCCAACCTAGGGATTGAACCCATATCTTCTGCATCTCCTGCTCCCACATTTAGTAGTTATTAATACATTTTGAGAGACATGCTTATTAAAATGTTCTTATGCTTTTTGTAAACTGTAATTAGTAACTGTGTTTCTACGATACTAGTAACATAATTCAAATAAGAAAAGAAATGCTAAAATTTAAATGATAGCTTTTTGACTGTCAGGGTATGAATCTGCAGGATTCTTGACTTTTAGTCTTTTAACCGATTCTTGAGAATTATATCTATAAGTAATTTATAGTATAGGTATTAATCACAATAATGATTCATCATATGTACATGACTGTATTCATGAATCTAACAAGAAAGATAGTAATTGTGTCTAAGTTCATGTAAATATTTTAGTAAAATTTTAAGTTAAGAAAATAAAACCACAGATACTTTAATGAAACAAAGTTTCAGTTTTTATCATTTTTTTTCTCACTCTTTGGTATTCTTAATCTCTCAATGCCCCTCTTGATCTTTCAGTGCTCCAGCTTCAGTGTCCTTTTATTCCTCTATGCTACTTCACGATTTCTTTTTCCCGGAATAGAGAAGTACTAGAGAAGAATAAGAATCTTAATTCTCAGCAGATCTTATGCTACTCTAGAGATATGCATTAATAGTGAATTATATAGTTTTTCCTCCTTGTACTTTTTTGAACTTTAGCAAAGAGCAGGGAATATGTATGTAGGTATGTATTCCATTTTTTTTTTTTTTTTGGTCAGTGCTTATCTTTAACTGATTTAGATAATATATTTTATGTAAGGGGTAGCAAAGAGACTTAGATGTTATTTCTTGGTGGTTTTATCATGAATTAAGTGTGGTCTTCAGCCTTGCATATTTAAAAAACATGCTTTTTATCTCTCTTTTTTTAAAAAGCTATGCAGAAGACATATACAGCCAACTTGATGAGGACAGTTCTAAATTTTACCTTGAGAGAGAAGAGCAGGCTAAACAGATCAGAACAGTTGGGAGAGCTTTATCAGAACAGTTTGGAGAACACAGGCATAGATTTTTACATTACTGGCTCTGATCTGTAGATGTTTGTGTAGACCATTGCCCTGCATTGCAAACATTCTTTCAGATAAGATGCGTTTGATAGAATTATAGTTTGTCTCAAGTGAGGTTCACTTTGATTTCCTTGTTGAGATTTTGGAGTCTTCATAAGCTGAAAAAGTGTACTAAAACCCATAGTGATGCTTTTCTGCTCTTAGAGGATGAGATTTACTTTAAAGTTGTTTCCAAATTTTGAGGCTGTCACTTTTTTGGGAGTATATATTTCTTGTGGCGCTTCAACTTTCTTGTGTAATGATCCTTTTTAAATTCTAATGATTAGCATTTGGTTGCTAACTTACTGCTATATATAGTTATATAAACTTGAAAAATCCATGTTTAGTTTTTCAGTCTTCCTGAAGAGAGTAGATAGAGGAAAGATTAAGATGTGGGGACAAATGTAAACAATATTTGAAAAAATTTGCTTTTAATAAAAATGAGAGATGAGGTGGTAATTGGATGGAGAAATGTTTTTGTTTTTAAAGATAGAAAACATTACAACATGTTTATTTGCTGATGGGAATGATCTAAGATCAGAGGAGAAATTGACGATGTGTGGGAGAGGGTATAAAAGTACACAAAAAGAGTGGGATCCAGAGGGTAATTAAGAAATTAGATAGTGTTTGAATAACTTTGTGAAAGGAAGGAAGGCAGAGCAACTGGGTACAGATTAGAGGCTGAGTGAGGTTAAGTGAGTGTGTTTAGTTGCATCAAGTTTCTTGATGTGTAAGATCATTAACTTGGGATAGGAGAGAAAGGGAGGGGATTGTCAGAGATTTGGAGGGAGAAAAAGGTACACAGTAGCCATTTAGGAGAGTGAAAGAATTTACATGTAAGTGAAATGTGGTATGATTACAGGGCAATGTTGAGGATCCAGTTGAAGTTTATGATCATAGATTTGAAAGAGACCAGTCGATACTATAGGCTTCCCAGGTGGTACTAGTGGTAAAGAATCTGCCTGCCAGTGCAGGAGATGCAAGGGACGAGTTCGACCCCTTTGTCAGGAAGATTCCCTGGAGGAAGAAATGGCAGCTCATTCCAGTATTCTTGCCTGGAAAATCCCATGGACACAGGAGCCTGGGGTACAGTCCATGCAGTCACATAGAGTTGAATGCGACTGAGCACACAAGTCAATACTATATTTTAATATAGTTTGTAATTATAAAAAATTTATCATTACAGCTACTTTGGGATGCTTACTTTGTGCCAGATGTTAAGAGCTTTATATTAATCATTCTAACACTCTTAAATTTATTATTCCCATTTTACAGGTGAAGAAAAAAAAAAATAAGAAGTTAAAAAACAGAATAATCCTGTCTATCACCTACCAGAATTTACATATTAATATTTGTTTCATATATATATGTGTGTGTGTGTGTGTAGCTGTGTGTCAGAGAAAGAGAATGGGTAAATAAAACAAATATAAACAGCATACTATATGAGTTGAAGTCTCTTCTGTTTCCTTCACAGCAGGTGGATTCTTTACCCTCTGAGCCACTGGGGAAACTATTCTGTTTCCTTTCCCAAGGTCGTCATTACCTTCTTTCCCAGAGACAATTACTCATAAGTTTAATGTTTGTAAACTTATAGTCTATATATGATTTTTTAAAAATTTCTATTTTATCAAGTTTTTGTCAGCATATGTTCCTGATTTCTTTCCATTTTAATAAAAAATTATTATTGCTGTATTTAAGTATATGAATATACCACAATTTATTTATCCCGTCTTATCCATTTTCCTCTGATGAACATTCAGGGTGTTTTCAGTGTTTCACCATTACTAACAGTGCTGCAGTTAAAACTTTATTTTTGCACATATGTTCTTTAGAGATGAGTCCAGGTTATGAAATTGCTGGGAAGTAAGACACATACAGTTTCGGTTTTAATAGATGTTACCCTTGGTCTTCAAGGGTGGTTATGTGTGAAGTATTTGAGAGTAGCTGTTTCTTCAATACCTGATATAAAACTTTTAAAAAATATTTCCAGCCATATGAGTTAAATTTTTTCTCATTTTTCTTTGATTTTTTTTTTACAGTTCCTTCATTATTTGTGAGCTTGAGCCTCTTTTCATGTTTATTGGTCATTTGTATTTACTTCTGTAGATTGCCTGATCCATTTCTCTTTAGGTTAATAGGAATTCTTAGCATCCTTTGGATGCTAATCTTCTATCTTTTGTAAATATTTTCTTGGTTTATTGTTATGTATGTTATTGTTATATATCAAAAACCAAAAGTTTTCTATTTTTGTTAAGGGAAATTAATCCATTTTTATTTGTACTGAATTTTTTTTCTTTAGAACCTGTCTACATCAAAAAGATACTCTTTTCTTCTAAAAATTTAAAATTTTGTTTTGACTTTTTAAGTCCTTAATATGGATTTTATTTTGGTTTTCGTGTTTAGTTGAAGAGTTTTTTTCCCCCATGGGTAGACAGTTGTTTTAATACTGTATATTTATTTATCAATTTGAAATATTACTTTTATCTTAAATGTCCATGTTTGCATACGTATGTTTCTTAGACATTTTCTCTGTACCATCGGTCTCTTTATTCCAGAGCCATAATCTATCCATATTGATGGTTTTATCAGCTACTTTCTGGAAGTTTTACTTTCCATTAATTCCTTAATCATTAAATTATTTTTTCACATTCTGAGTAAAGATGCCTATTGTACTTGATTAGTGAACAGTATTGAGTTAAAAAATGCAAATCCTTTATCCATCTTTATAATTCTCTTCTTAACCACATTAATGTTCTTATTATATGGTAGACCCCCAGTTATTAAAGCTACTGAAGGAACTATTATAAGCTGAGATTTGTTTTGGAATGAAAAGAGATGAGTAACATTTTTGTTTAAACTAGACATTGTGAATTTTTTGGTAATTTTTATTTTATGAAATTGCTTCACGGTGCTCTGTATGCTTCTTCCTCCTTTTCTATTTTTTTTCCCTGATTCTTTTCCTTCTCCCATTCTTTCTTTTTAATCATCTATTCTCTGAGAAGGGTGGTAGAAAACAAAGGTAAGCAGGCAAAAGAGAAAGGAACCCTTCATGTACTTATTTGTATTTTAGTCTTTCATTGGTCATATGCTTTCCACGTAGTTTTATCTTAATACATCAAGTATATGTGTGTGTTTATGTATGTACATGTACATATACATGTATACGTATATTTGAATTTGACTAGAATATCATTGTTTACTCGTTTGTCCTTCCTTATTTTTCTTTCAGGGCAAGCTTTACCTTCTCTGTGGCACTGTTTCTGACTCCTCCAGTCAGAATTAGATAGACCATCTCTCATATTATTTGTATGCCCTTTTATTTAAAATATGATTTGTTTTTGTTTCATCACCATAAGGACACAGATTGTATTAAAACCAACTTTGTATCACTGATGCCTGGCACATAAGAGCTGGTAGATTTAAAGAGTGGATTATTTTCCTAGAGGAGGGCAATGTGTGAGACATATGGTCAGTAAAACAGAATACTTATAACAAAATCGTATTTCTCAGGTTATTGATATTGTGGGGATATATTTTAGAAGCAAGATAATGATATGGTATCTTGAGACCTGATTTTAAGAAAGAGTTGGAAGTCTGCCATTTAGTTAATTCTGTGTTTAAAGTAGGGAAAACTCAGTTTAGACCTCAGTGGTTGGTATTGGCCTTTTCTCCCATGGGGCTAATTCAGATGGTTACAACTCTGAAAGAGGGAGGAAATGAGCCTTCAAGACTCTCTGAATCTCTCTTTCCTAAGTCACATCCCTTGACCCTTGCTGCTGCTGCTGCTAAGTCGCTTCAGTCGTGTCTGACTCTGTGTGACCCCATGGACAGCAGCCCACCAGGCTCCTCTGTCCACGGGATTCTCTAGGCAAGAATACTGGAGTGGGTTGCCATTTCCTTCTCCACTTGACCCTTGAGCACTCATTAAATATAATTTTCATCATTGACTTGAGTTGATGGCAGGTGGTATCCTTGGCTTTTTGTGGGAAAGATGTCTCTATAAGGTCCCAAGGGACTGAGTCATATAACAAGTATGTATGGAGTTCACATTATGTTCACCTAGGACAGTCATGGAAGGTAGTATGAGACCGTATCTGTTAGGATGAGAGAGTGAAACAGGGCAAAAAAAAGTTATCCCCTTTCTCCTCTGCCATATTTTTTTAGTAGTATTATTACTTATTAACTTTTGCAAGAATCTGGTTGCTTAAGGAAGCTTCTGGCCCTTCTCTCCCACCGTAGCAGTGTCTTTAAGAACTTCCACCTAATTATTCAGATAGAGGAAGACAGATACTGCAGGACCTTACTTGTACGTGGGCATCTGAAAATGTGGAACATATAGAAGGAGTGGACCAATGGCCTACCAGGGGTTGGGGATGGGGAAATGGGCAGATGCTGGTCATGTTCTCTACTATATTTTTGAAGATTGGCAAAAGCACCCTTAATCAAAGTCTACCATCACCTAACAGATGAGATAGACTACCTGTATTTTTTCAAGAATGATGAGTTCCACAAGGATCCATGAATTATTACCATTTTGTCTTCATAAATGACAAAGGAGGCTGACTGTAGAAGCACTTGAGTCAGAGCCTGTGCCTAAATTTGTGTCTGCCCAGATGCCCTTAATCTGAGCATTGTGAACCTACCATTCATCTATTGAGTCAGAGATTTTTTCCCTTTAGTTTTGGAGGGATGCTAAATTCTAAAATATTGAATTAACTGAAGATTTGATTACTTGATGACCTCACAGATACTATTTCTGCTCTGGTGACCCATTTCTTTTATCATCAGTTCTGCTAAATTTCTTTCTATGTTTACAGCATATTCTGTCTTTGTTTACTAGTAGCTAGCTCCTCGAAGCCTTTTTTTGATTTATTGATGTATTCACTTCCTTCCACTATTATTAAAGTTAAAGTTAAATCTATCTATAAATATATATATATATAACTAAATTCTGTTCATATATTCTGATATACATGTAGTAACAGAAACTTTCAAACTCCAAGGTATCATCATATTTGTGTTAACTAAAAAGCAAAATTATTGCCTTAAGTAAAGTGTGTAGTTTTCCTAAAATTGTTTACTATCGTCTACCAAGAATATGTGTCAAAGTCTTTTAGAGAGAAAAATTCTATGTTCAATGTATTAAATTTAAGGAAACTTGATTTTTATCTTTAATGAAGATATTTTAAAAACATGTTTTCTAGGCCAGCCATATCCTGATCCAGTTCTTCTTCCACAAAGGCAAGATAGATTTTATTCTAATTCTGGTAGACTTTCTGGACCAGCAGAACTCAGAAGTTTTAATATGCCTTCTTTGGATAAAACAGGTAAGAAATATTCTGGGTATATATGTGTTTTTTAGTAATGATGGCATACTAAAGAACTGGAAGCTGCATAAAGGACTAATATAATAGTGATTTCTGCTTAGCTCTCAAGGTCACAGTTTCTTTCCTGGGAACTTCCTGGTTTTATGTTTCTTGCTGTTTTGTACACATCCATGGCATCTGCACATGTGTCGGTGGTTGGTTTGGGCACTATTGCAATGACTTTATTCTGTGTACGTGTCATGGTAAATTTTACTGTGTTCCATGATTAATTTTCTAGTTTTTCCAGTCCACTTACATAAATCCTGTGTAGTAATCAGAGAAATTAGGCTGTGTGAATGATATGTGAAAATCAGAGAAATAATTTGAGTGCATGTTCGGTTGATGGGTTAATCAGTTACCTTGTTTAAATTTTTCATGCTTAGGTAGATTTAACATTTACTGAGCAACCAACAATTTGTCTTGGGCTCATTTTCTTAAACCACCTCATAGCAACCCATTGAAATTGGGAATTACATACACCCAATGTATTTTAGAAGTACATAACAAAAGATTAAAAGTAGAAAATGAAAATTTATGGGTAAAAAATTTCCTCAGGAAAGGGTATGTATTTTAGGAGAGGGAAATTATCCAGTTGGAATATGTATTATTCTGGAAAATCATTCTTCTTTGAATATTAAGCAAAGAAGGAGACCTGTGGCCTGGTTTTCTGTTATTATAATTATTTCTGTTTGGTGTTTGAAATTGTTTTCCCCCATTAATTCAAGCTTAATGTGAATGAAAGTATGTGTGATTAAACATCTATTTCTAAACTAATGCTATTTAAAATTTTTCACATTTTTGTTCATTTTTTTTGCAATTGAACAATATTCAATTTAGCAAATAATTTTTATGTTCTTTCACTTTAGAAGGTGCACTGCATGACATGGTAGACAATATAATTATAGTAAGGTATAGTTTTTAGCTCTGAGGAGCTAATAATTACTAATAGAGGAGAAAGACAGATATATATGCTTGACTGATACTAGCCAGGATGATAAGTCCCATTAGAGAATATGTTAGGTTCACAGAAAGTGAAAACGCCCATATAGTTGAAGGATCAGGGAAAACTCTTTGAAAGAGGTGGCATTTGAGCTGCTTTTGAGGAAATTTGAAAATTTAGTTAAAAGGTAAAGGTCTGTGCCAGTAATAATGAAGAGTATGAGCAAAAATAAAGAAAAGAGCATAAGTTATTGATGGATAATGCCTGTAAAACTGACATATGAATCCCTTGATATTATGAGGGTTAAATGAGTTAATGTGTGTGGAAGTATTTTGTAAGCTGAAAAATTTCTATATCTATGTAATGTTTTGTTATTGGTTTATCAGTGTATGGTGTTTACATGAAGGAAAGTGGTGTGAAATGGAAATACATTAAGTAACACTAGTGCTCAGTAAACATTTATTGAATGAAATGAATGACCTCATTTCATCTTTACAATAAACCTGTAGAGTAGATACTATTACCCTTATTTTATAGATGAAGAAATTAAGGCTCAAAAAAGGTGCTAAAGAGCTTAGGTAAGAAGTGTTAGAGCTAGGATTTGATACCCTGTCTGACTCCAGAGCCATGGTCTTGATCCTTAGGCTTTACTGAAATGAGAGGGTAGTGGATCAGTTTAGTGCCTCAGCTCTGCCATTGATGCACTAAATATCTGTAGACTGTTTACCGTTTGACAGGCACTGTGGTAGCTGCTCTGTTTCACTGGTGAATAGGAGGTCAGCATTCCTTGTGCCTGTGGTCTGCAGGCAATTGCACTATATAGCGACAAAAGTAACACGTGCAAAATGTTATGGGAGCTTATGGGCCACGAGCCACTAACCTAGATGAGAGGTGGTGATGTTTTGAATGTGGGGTTGTCGAGAAAGTCTTTTTGGAGAATATGATGTATAAGCTGAGAATTAAAGGAGGAATTAGCTGGGCCAGAATGATGTTTGATAATGTTCTGGGAGGAGAGAATAGCATATTTAAAGACACAGGTAGGAATGCCTTGTAAATGTGGCTGCAACATGGAGTGGAAGTCAGAATATTGAAACAAGTAGTGTAGAAGTAAGCAGTGCATAGTTTTCAAGGCCTTGCAAACCTGTTCAGGAATTTTGGACCTACTTGTGGGATAATGGGAACATGTTAAAGGATTTTAAATGGAGAATAATCAGATAAGAAGTGCATTTTGGAGAAATTATTCTGGTTGTGTTATGGGGAATAGATTAGAGAGAGTGGTTGAGATTGGAGAGAGGGTAACTTTTTAGAAGATTGTGACAGAAATCTACATGGATGATGGTGGTGACTTAGCTGAGCAGACAGAAAGATGTGAAGAGACACAGAGATAATATAACTGGGAGGACTTCAGATTGAACGGAATGAGGGAGGAGGGAGAGTCTTGGCTGATGCTTGGGTTCTTGGCTAAGGCATGTGGGCCATTCATTGTTCAGAGACAAGGAGCAAGAAGCAGTATAATGTTTGACGGGAAATATTTTAAGTTAACTTTGAACTTAAATTAGCTGCTCCTGTGATACAACTGCAAGGCTATTCAGGTAGGCACTTCAAGCTCGGAATTCCTGGGGGAAATATATAGATCTGACTTAAACGTCTGGAAGTACAGTAGTAGTATACATCAAATTAGAGCTGTAGAATGGGTGAAATTTCTCAAGGAGAGGATGAGAGGAGAGGAGGCTGAGGGCGGAACTCTGAAGAGACCACCCCTGAGGAGTCCTGGGGCCCACGGAGGAGACTGAGAAGGAGCAGCTAGGAAGGAGAGAGAGAAGGTGCCCTCCCGGAAGGTGAAGGCGGAGAGGAGTGAAGGAGGGAGGGAGTAGTCAACTATGTGAGAAATCACAAAAAATAAGAACTGAAAGTTCTGTTATCTTGGGGGATATAATTTCAGGGGAACAGTGTATGCTGCACATAGATTGAGTACAACTGAGAGACAAAATGGCAGGAATTCTGAATAATATATATAGAAAAACTTTTTTTGAAGAAGAAGAAGAACTTTTGACTGTGAAGGGGAACGATAGCTCTAAGGGGGTTCTCTTTTTCTTTATAATTTTAAAATAGTAGTTGGGAGAGACCTGCCGATAGGATGGGTCTAGCAGAAAGGGTGGAGGGAGGAAGCAGAATGGAAGATCCCAGCGGAAGCTCAAGGCAGGGGACTCTGAGTACAGAATCAGGCTCTTAGATTGTCTAGAAGAATCCTAGGCAGGTGAAAGATGGCCAACAGGATAAAGACGCTAGTGACTGGCTGTTAGCAGTGGAGTCTCCGAGATCAGCTAATTAGGGAGGGAAATGAAGAATGGAGGAAACTGAGAGATCAGAGGACTGGAAGCCTCAGTGATACCCAAGGACAAGTATAGTGAGAGTAATGAAATGAAAAGGCTGGGAGGGGACAGGCAGTTGTGGTCAGAGAGAGGGTTGTTTAAATTTATGTTCTCAGAGCCTGTGCAATTCTTAATGATAAAGCCCAGACATATTTATTTAGAAACAGCGGCTAATTCAGTTGCTAGTCCATGTCATGTGATGGAGGAATAAGGAAGGAAAGATGAGAGAGAAGGGAGGAAGAAAGGAAAGGAAAGGAAGGCAGGAGGAAAGGAGCTGGGGAGAGGGAGAGGAATGCTGTCTGCTGGAAGCTTCCTTAATGATGCAGCTTGTAGGATTGTCTAGGCACGTGGTGGGGAAACCACAAACATACGCCTTGACAGAACTCTGAGTCTGCCAAAAGCTCCACGGACCCCGAGCTGTCCCTGTGGCCCCAATACAGGATGCTGGTGTCAAGCTGGCTTATGTGCCGGCAAGGGGAGTAGGGATATCAATGTCCTTTGTGATCTGAAGCTGTAAGAATGGTGTGTTAAACCAAGTATTTTTCATGGTTTAACTTTTATTTTTAGATGGGCCAGTATCTTCAGAAATGGAATCCAGTAGAAATGAAAGCAAAGATGATCTTGGTGTAAGTATTCAAAGTGAAATTGTATCCATGTATTCAGGATCTTTCTAATCTCTTGGTTTACTAGAATAGTAATTTAGCCAGCATCTGGTTTTTTGATTAAAAGCTGCTGTTTTCTTTTTGACAAATGTACTTCATGCTTTGCATTATAGCTATTTCCTTTTTGGATTGTACCCCATGGTGATAAAGTACAACATACAGACTCAAGGCTTGATTTAGTTTGTATAGTTAAACAAGAACTTGAATTCCCTCTTGGACTTTTATTTTAAATCCAGGACTGTTTTAAAGTATGTTTTTTGTTTACTGTACTTACAATCTTGGTTTTTGGTCACCTTGAAAATATTAACATAAGCATTTTTTTTTAGTATATGCTTGATAAAAGAATGTATATTTTGGTACTCTTGGGCTATTCTTATGTTTTATTTTTAGTTGGGCAATTACATTGTTGGTTAACACTGTTTTCTGTTGAGTTAATAAAATATTCATGATAGCTAAAATCCATCTGATGTAGAAAACGGAATCTTTTTCTGGAGCCTTTTACGGTATCATAGACTGCTTTCTGCCTAGGTGCTTAGATGCCTTCTTCTAAGCCTAAGCTTATAAGGAAAGCTATTGCAAACTTTGCTATTGCAGTGACTGCTGTATGTCAATTTGTTGTAGAATTTAAATGTTGCTGATTCATCTCTTCCCATTGAAAATGAAGCAACTGGACCTGGTTTTGTTCCTCCACCTCGTCCTCCAGTCAGAGTTCCATTGTTTCCGATGGATACAAGGGGTCCTTTCATAAGAAGAGGGCCTCCTTTTCCTCCACCTCCTCCAGGAAGCATGTATGGAGCTCCCCGAGATTATTTTCCACCAAGGGATTTCCCTGGCCCACCACCTCCACCATTCGCAAGTATGCTTCATAAAGCTTTATATATGTCTTATAGAGTAGATAAGAAACATTAATTTTACTTTCTATTCATGTAGTAATACAATGGAGGAAAATTTTTCTCATCTTCTGTAAGTATACCATTATTTTTCCAAATTGGGAAGATTGCCAGCCATCAGTAATGAGGTCTCATCAGTAATGAGGCTTCAATTTGATTCATCTTAATAGATGTAGAATTACTTCTGTGTGTCAGTAATCAAGAAAATCATTGGCTTTTTGCAACAGTCTTATGTTAAGACTAAAACTATTTGTATCTTATTAGACAGAAATTGGGTACTATGTCAATTAGTAAAAATAATTACAGTTTATATTTTTGTGTTAAAGTGACTGACTAAAGTATTTTAGAAAATCTTTTAAAATCCTTTTTCATAAGTAGCTCCCATGTAATCCTACTTATTTAAAACCTAGAATGTGTTTATCATCATGTTTGGACTAATTGTTGAATTTATTAAAATTCCTCAGGCCTCACATTTGAGAAAAGAAATGATTATTGCTTTTATGACTGTTTCCATTTAGAACTACAGATTTCAGTAGGATAAATACATGGTTAACAAACACCAGGAAAAAGCCTATCATTTGTCTGATAGAGTCATTCCTTCCCTCATTCCTCCTCTTTTTAAAGTTTAGAGTGAACTAAAATGAATTTTATTTGAAGAATTTCAAGACAGTTTTTGATATAACTGTAAATATTTTAGGATACTGTCAAATTAGATTTGGGAATTACTGATCTTAATTTTAAATCTGGTGAAAATTACATTACATGAAAGCTTTTTTGAGTTACTCTATTTTGAAATAATTCTTCTCCTTTTTAAAAAGTGTTAAGATGTTAGATTTTCATAGGACAAAAACCTGCAGCTAAAATTAGTGATATTCCCTTTAATCACGTAAAGTTGAAGAGCATATGTTTTTCTCAGTGTTTTAAGAATTCATTTGTTAAATCAGGTAATTATTCTGGTGTCATCTTTTGAAAATAAAGATAGGTACTAGATGTTATAAGCTAATGATTTATTGGGGCCACAGTGTAGGTGCTGAAAGTTAAAACCTGTCTTTTACCAATCTCTCTGAACAGTGAGAAATGTCTATCCACCAAGAGGTTTTCCTCATTATCTTCTCCCGAGAGCTGGATTTTTCCCCCCACCCCCACATCCTGAAAGTAGAAGTGAGATCCCATCAGGGCTGATCCCACCTTCAAATGAGCCTACTACTGAGCATCCAGAGCCACCGCAAGAAACTTGACCATATTGTGGGTCTCTCTTCAAAAGCGATTTTGACTTCTCTCTCATTTTCAGTTTAAGTAACTGCTGTTACTTAAGTGAGTATACTTTTGCTCAAATTGAAGCTTAATGGAATTATAATTCTCAGGATAGTATTTTGTAAATAAAGATGATTTAAATATGAATCTTATGAGTAAATTATTTCCATTTTATTTTGTTCTAGATGGTATAATTATTTTAATTTAATTCATCCACTATAACATAAACAATAAAGAGAGTTTTATATATGTAATCTTGCAGTTGGGGATATTTTAAATTCCAAAGGCTGTGCGTCTTTATGCCAAGAACTGTATTTACTATGGTTGCAGACAAATGTGAAAGTAACTTTATGCCAAATTAAATAAATTTTGATTGATTTAAAGACTTGATTGGCATTAATAATAATAAAATCAGCTAGTTTTTTCATTAATATGGCTCCATTAGTTAGTTTTTTTTTTACTTCTACCAGTGGCTTTGAGGCTAAAAATAATACTTTGGATCTTTCGCATTCAGTTATCTTAACCAAAACTGTGCCCTTTTCTTATAAATAGACATGAATGACCCAGTGCAAAAAGTTAATACACTTAAATATCATATTTTAAAACCAGGATATTGTCTAATGGCAAATTTCAGAATTTGGATATTCTTAGTTAATTCACTGATTTCCTGTGCAGCTTTATTTTTTTTCTTGTTTTTCTCTTCATTTGTAAGATATTTACTGTTTTTAGTGGGGAAATGTTGAGATTTACTCTACGATAGCTGTATTGAGGCAGTGTGTCATTTTGAGCTTTGAACTCAGTATCTTTAGAATGTCTCTGTAACTCCGGTTTGTATTCTGTTGTTAGTCATCTTGCACATTAATATGATTTTGAAAGGAAAGGCAATTAAGTATAGCTAATATTACACTATTTATATTGAAAAGTTGATTGGTTTCAGTTGTTTACTTGGGTTTTTTCCTTCAGTGCCAAGAGACTGAAGATTAAATATTCTTGAACAAAGCAGTGATGCATTATAATTGGAACACTTCATACCAGCATTCCCCCAGATGTTCTTTGAAACGCTGTTCTTGTGAAGCATTTACACTCTGTCTCCATTTTTACCCCTGCCATAGAAAAAAGGCTAAAAAGAAAGGCTCCATGTTAAATGCTTGGATAAAATAATAAGTAGAATGAGGACCAAAAAGCATCATTATATTCAGTATTAAAAGGCAGCCTTCAGTAGGAAATAAGGACTATTTTTTTTTTTTAAAGATGGAAAGGGAAAGAAGAGAAATGTAAAAGGAGTAATGTGGAAGGTGGTAATCAAGTAAATAAAATTTTTTTGCCCTGGGGTAGGAAAGACTTGTCTTGGCTTAAGACAGGAGAGAGGAGAAAGCAAATCAAGCATAACAGAGAGAATGGTAATAAACCAAGGAGGCAGATGAGAGCATGGTGGGAGGCAGGAGACTTGATGTGGGCTGAGTGGTCTAAAATACTTTGGGATTCCAGAATAAAGAAACATAGTTAGTTTAAAAATATGTTTTATTAAGGTAATATAAACAACTGGGAATAAATCAAATAATAGAATTTAAGGATCAATTTCAAGTTTTCCCCATTTATTCCTTATGCCCAGTTATACATCCTAGACATTTTCTCTTTTAACTTTTTTTTTTCCTTTTTAATTCTGGTGATTTTAGAATTTTAGAAGATATACATATAATCTATGAACTTACATATATTAATTTGTATGTGTATTGATTCCTTGAGATGAAAAATTGGGACTTAATGCACTTGTACTATTCTCATCCCTGTTTTCCTTTCTTCATGTTTGATATTTATCCCAGTTAAAGTTTTCTATTGTTGCTTTTGCAATTTTTAATGTATTTAAACCTCTATTAGTATATCTCTTTTTTAAATTATTTATTTTTGGCCATGCTGGGTCTTTGTTGTTATGTGGGCTTTTCTCTATATTTTAGGAATATATCCCTAAAGAATTATCCTTTCTCCCCTGCCCCAGATACCCTGTTTTATAGGGTTGCTATGAGAACTACATAAAATACATTATTGTGAAGTAGTTAAAAATATGCTTGGTACACAGTAAATATTCACTTTCTATCAGTCATGATATTTCTTAGCTAATAACTGTGTTTCTTAGAAAATTTCACTTAAGTATTTCTTGATTAAAATCCATTCTTTTAAACACAAATATTTATTTTAACCATCTTGTGTGCAAAGATTTCCAAGATATTATTAAGTGTTCTATTAACTCACTACAGAGATATTTTGAATATATTTTTATATTGTTTCAGAGTCATTGCATTTATCATTACAGTGTATTTAAAGCTTGTTATGGGGTTGTTTAGGTCTATTTCAAGTTTCTTCACAATGACTTAAGATTATATTCTTTTTTGAGGATTGTAAACTTCTGCCTTCCACACTCATTTATTCTCTCCACTTCTAATCTACTGGAGACAAAGAAACAAACAGACTTACTAGAATTATGCTGAACATAAGAACAAATGAAAAAAAAAATAAAAAAGAACAAATGAGCTGGAAGGAAACAAGTGGCTCTACTGAATTTGATGCCTTTTAGTACAGGGAATAATCTCCCACAAACCTTTTATATTTACTTGTGGATTCTTGGCCATACTCCAAATAGCTGAGGTTGTTTTCTTTAACAATTATGTAAAGAATACTCCTTTACCTAGAGAGCAAATTTAACATTTGCCTTAATTTTTTTCAAGAAAAAAAAAAATTCCAGATGCAGTTGTCCTCATGTTATAGAGGTAAGTACTCTTGTGAAAAGAGAGTGAATGTTTTTTTGTTTTTCCAGTTAAATGTGTTTATGTATAGTATATAGGTTTATTTTTCCTGCCTTTCAAAAATGTATAAAAATCAATAATGTCTTTTTATATATATATATACATATATATACACACACACACACACACACACACACACACACACACACACACATATATCGTTTAGAAGTTGCCTTTTTTTTTTACCTCAACATTATTTGGAGATCCATCATGTTAATAAATGGAGGTCAGGTTAGTTCATTCTGACCACTGTGTGGTATTCCACTGTGTGGCTTTGCCAGAGTAACTCTGTTCTGATATTAATGGGCATTAGGTTGCTGCTGATTTTTCATTGTAAATAATGTGGAAATAAGCCTGTTAATATTTCTTGTCACAGAAGCTATAGTTTTCAAACTGGGGTACACCTCCTGAGGGGCTTCCCTGGTGGTAAAGAATCTGCCTGCCAATGCAGGAGACACAGGTTTAATCCTGGGGTCAGGAAGATGCTCTGAAGGAATGACAACCCACTCCATCATTCTTGCCTAGGAAATCCCACGGGGAGAGAGAGGGGCCTGGCTGTCTACAGTCCACGGGGTGACAAGAGTCAGACACGACTTAGTGACTAAACACCACCACCAGCCCCCCAGAGTGTGGGAAAAAATTTCCAAATGTTATGCGGGTATGCTTCTAGGAAAATTCACAGAATTCACTTCCATCTGTGTACTGCTTAACTGCTATTCTGCCTAGAAAGAACTTGTGAACAAGTTCAGGTTCTCCTTTCCTTTTCTTCATTTTGCAGGTAACCCTTCTCCCATGTATAAAATGAGCACATACCTTTAACCTTCTAGTCTTATGATGATGCATCCAACTAAGGTGTGTAAACATTTGGAGCTAAAGGCAGTTTGAGATATTGGTGTCAGTGATGAGAAAGTGAATAATTAAAGATTGTTTTCAACTGTTGACCTATATAAAATAACTTCTGATAATAGGACAGTGCTTTGTTTGGTCCTGAAAACTCAGAAGTTGAAGAATGAGTGACATTGCTGTAACAAAACTCTCATCTACTTATATATGTGAAACAAATTTTTTTTACCATTTGTGTTTATAAAAATGAAAATAAAATTGAATGGATGATGAACCTGACTCATTTTCAGGAATAAGTAATAATATTTGTATTTTTGATCAATTATATTTAATAGGTATGAAATCTAGGACAAAAAATGTAATGGCTTTTAAGAAAATCACATTTTAAACTCTTTTGTTGCAGAAAATATGTAAGTAATCAATGAAAAACTAACAAGTATTAGATTTGCATAAAAAGCTGTGGCATAGTTGAAAAGGATATATGTAGCAGTCTGGATCAAATCAGAAGACAAAGCACACAGTAGTTTGAGCAGGGAAAGTTTAATATAAAGAATTATTACTATGATAATAATTGTAAAATGTGAGGAAACTGTATGTGGCCCCTTAAAGCTGAGGTGGGCACTCATGGTAGGACAGACTCAGAAGGGCTTCAGTCCTCTTTGGTGAAGGTATGTTTCAGCCCCCAGGACAGCAGAGATAGATCACTGGTTCCACAAGGCCTGAGCTAGTCTGGAGATGCTCAGCAAGCAATAGGCTGAGCAGGGTGCAGGTGGGGAGGAGGCCAACAGCAACTACTGGCCCTGGGTGTGCAGTGGGCGTGTGGACACCAGGGATGGAGAGGCCTGCAGAGCGCGTGTGGGCCACGTGACATGCAGGGCAGGGAATGGGAGTCCAGTGCGGGCAGGAAGCACATGAGCTTCACAGCCTGTGAGAGTGGTCAGGCGGAGGCTGCAAGGTAGCAGAGGGACCACGGCTGGGGGAGGCTACACCGGGAGTCTTACGGCCAGGCTGCCTACCCTGGAACCTACATGATAAACTTTGCCTTCTACCGTGTCCCTCATGGCCCTTTCTGAACAACACTGTTCTGACTTTAAAGGTGTGTTACTCAAAGGAGTTCCATTATTGGAGAGCATACATTGAAGGGTGCATTCAGAGCTGAGGCAACAAATTAATAACTTATATGATATATAGGTTTAAGGGGGAAAATGATGTAAAATTTCCAAATGATCAAGACCTTATTGCATTTTTAAAATAGATGAATGGTAGTAGGTATGGAATCACCACGGTATTGTATTTACCAGAGTGGTGTGTACTTGTAATTGTACCCAGGCACCCACTTCTCCCTTGCCAGATGCAGTGTTCTGCTGTCCACACACGGACAATGGGGACCTATGAAGCTGGGAAAGAAGTATGCTCCAGGTGCTTGAAGAGCAGGTAGGAAGTCCAGGTATGAAATTCCAGATGTAGCTGGTGAGTGTGAGGAGGGGGGTGTTGGGGGCTGGAAGTGGGAGCGGGGCTTCCTGCAGGCCTTGAATTGCTTTCATATAAATCAGGTATTTCTGATTTGTTGGTAGCTGTGTGTTGGTAGCTGATGGGTGCTCTCAACAGTGGCTTAACTAGCAGCAGAGTTATGTATGTACAAATTAGAGCTTCATCATTATTTCTAAATACTTGTAGTGAAAAAAAATCACTTGAATTTGAAAATTAATTTACATTATGTAAGAAAGCTCAACATTACACTTACCATTACATTTAGAGCTGTTAGATTTCATAAGGATAATTTCAACTGCATACATGTTTGATGTTGTGGATGGAAAGGTTTAAAAATTAGCATCCATTTGTGGGGTGTTTCTTTTGGGAACATTAAAATTTTTAGTAGGTTATAAGTTAAAATATTTGAAAAGATTTTATTTGAAAGTTCTATACAAAAAATGATTTCCGCCAACCTTCTGCATTTTTCTAATTATGTAATGAAAACAATGATTTTTTTTTTTTTTTGCTTTAATTCCTTCTGTTTATACCAGTGTGCTGCATAATATTTTCTATGTGTCAGCATATGAAAAAGCTTAGGAAGCTTTGATACAGACAATGTGGTGTGACTGTTGGGTATTATTTACACCTACTGTATGTTACTCCACTAGTGCCATTTAATGTTACTAGCTTCATAACAACCCAGTCTGGTTCATGCTATTGGATAAGCCACAAGCAAGTTAGGTGCTGAATCTATGTGTTCAATCATAAGCACACTGTCCTTCCCAAGCCCCACCCTCCCAACTCCCTAACTTCTCTATTCCCAGGGTGGTGGAAGAAATAGGAAAGTAATTTTAGATATACAAATTTCATCTAGTTTAGTGAGTTGTGTTTTAAAAATAAATATTTGTCTACAAGCTGTCAGACTAACATCAGCTGAAACTTTCAATGAAGAATCAGTTTTAGGCGAATCCCTCATTTCACAGATGAGGAAACTGAGGCTCGAGAGTCTGCTCTGCTCATGTAGCGTTAGTCAGAGCTTAGTGGAGAAAACGGGTTAACACCCCCAGTTTAGTGCTTTACTATATACAACTTCACTTTTACATATATGTATATATTCATAGACTTTCTTTTTTCATGTATTTTAGGTATTGTTTTGGTATTTTAAATACAGACATGTTGATTCATCCAAAGGAGTTAGATGTACCCATGAAATGAGGGAGCAGTAGGTATAATAACAGTTCTTCGTGAACCCCAGATTATTCCATGATGAGGCAGTGCTTGGAAGAAGTGGTGTCTGGAATGATGAGAGAAGGAAGAAGGAATGACAGCTGTTTGCCTTAACAACCAAGAGTGGAGATTACAAAGCCAAACTAAAGCAGTGTAGAAGTTTAAGATCTATTTAAGTACTGGCATACTGAAATGGGTTTTTTTTTTTTCTTTTCATCCAGTAGAAGAATTTTTAAAAGTAAGTTCCTATAGTCTATAAATAATGTATTCTAAATACATAATACACTTGGATTTGGTGGTAACCAGTCTATTTGCTTTTATGTTTATATTTTGCCACAGTGAGTTAAAAAAAAAAATCAACTCTCCAAATTGTTCAAATTTAAGCTTTGCTATACCAGACTACCAATAGGAGCTAACGTGATTATACACATTGTTAGGATTACTCTAGTTTATTTAACACTAAAGGTTTTCAGGCTTCATGAACAAGAAAATGTTACAATGATCACATTTTAATGCTTTATTCATTGATTAAAAGAATATACATTTAACATAAACCATACAACATCAGTCATCAGGTCAAACATTCAGCTGGTTTCCTTACAGTTTCTGTCAGGAGTTATTTTATCTGATCACATTTATAAGATAAAATCTCACCACATCTGGCATTTACACACCCTGTGCCAGTGGATTCACACTACTGATGTACATAAAAAATCCGCATGGTATGTGCTCACTGGAGACAAAACAGTGCACACCTGTCAAAAGGTCATTTTAATATAAGATGGTAAAACCATTTGTAAAATACATATAAACTTTTTCCATAAATAGAATCATATCTGGACATCTGTTGCATAAATTGTGTTTCCAAAGCTTACAATAGAGCAGCCAGGTCTCAGCACTGCTGGGCACCCACGTTGGCTACTTACTTTATTATTGCAGACTGTCCTTTAACATTAAATGCACAACATTCGTACCACTTAAAACTGGGGTCAGGTGGAAGTCTCACAGAGACCACGTCTGTACCGCGGTTGCCCTGAAACAGTTAAGTCGGCTTTTAAAGCCTCTCAGATATAACAAGGTTTTAAAACATACTTCATGGAATGTTCTTCATTTATCATAGCAGCTCATACCTGTGATAGAACAAGCTTTCAGTTTTTCCTTTTTTTCCTTTACATTCACTATTCACAGTGAAACAGGTGCATGGTTTTTTTTTTTCTTTTTTTTTGTTTTGTGTTTTTTTTTTTTTCAGAGATCTGAGGTTGCTGACTGAGCCACAGCACAGCTGTGTACCACAGGTCGAAATTCGACCTTAAATATTACAATCTAGCAGTATCTGGCTGGCCAGAGTGGGCCAGCCCCTGCCAGCATGTGGGCACTTCTTCAGTTAAGTCTATTCTTTGGCAGCTGACACGCGCGCTGACAGAGAAAAATCCAGTGACTTGTTGCTAGGGATTTCACGACTAATGTTTGTTTGCAAGCATGTGTGTTTACAACTCTGTGATTTGATGATATTTTTTTAGGAGGTTTTACCCTGGAATATTATTTCTTTCTTCCTCCACTATTTGAAATCTGGGCTAAAAAGCTAACTTGAATGTATAATGTAATTGATGAATTAAATTATGTCAGATATAGTTAGGAAAAATCCAATAATTTGAGTATTCATGTTTATGTAAATGCATTTTAAAAAGGATTAAGCAATGTTCTAACCTTCTACTATACAAAATTCAGAGTGGTAATTGATGATAATTGACTATTATATATGTAATGAAAGTTAAAAGTCTTGGCTTTTCTGTTAAAGATGACTCACTTGGGATCGTAGTATCCTCCCTTCTTCCATTTCAAATAAAAATCAATGAAATGCTATCAGAATGAATGAATGCAGTGCATTGCATACAAATCCATCAGGCTATGGATATATATCTATATATGTATAAAAATATTTTGGCTCCTGAGCTCTTACACACAAGAATAAAAACATCAAAAGGCAGAGTAACTCAGTGAAAAATAGTTAGCCAGCAACCTCAGACAACCTTCGGTTGTATATTCTTAAGGTCTGGTCTGGTAACAAGTCCATTAACCGTGAAAGCCCTATACATTGTCACTTTGAACTTCTAAACCAATACCCGACTATGTTCTTTGATCAAGAAGTAGAATATACACATATAATTCTATAAAGCTAATACTGATTAAACACAGCACAAAGGGGTTAATTCACACTACTGAAGGGAAAAAAAAAAAACATAATAGGACCCTACTTGCAAATGTAACCACAGGAATCGTACATTAAAAAAAAGCTAAATGTCTTCGCTGAAGCTCTGCATCTCTCTGTAAAAATGACGATTTGGTTCAGTGAAGACACTGAGTGATTCGATGTCCATGACTGCATGCCAAGGCTGACCGAGGCCCAGGGATACCTGCTCAATAAGATTATGCACTGGATCCACATCCTGGTCGGCCAGTTCGCCTTGGTCAAAATCAATGCTTTCTTCGGTGACTTCAAGTACTTTTAGATCAGAGCCACGAAGACGAGCAATGGCTATGAGGTTGTGTGCCCACACTGTGTAACCTTAAAAATAAGCAAAAGACAAGCACTGTCATTTCCTTGTATTTTATTTTGTCTATTTTATACATCTGTCTTTTCCACAAATTTGTATCTCACCACTTTGGGGTCCTTTTCCTTTAAAAATATGCTGAGATTTGTAGATTCTTTACCACTGCCAGGGAAGCCCCAGTAATTGTTTAGCTCAGAGGAAAAAAAAAGACTAGAAGTCTGATATTATCTCCAAGACCATCACTGCAGCTGGTGAACAGATAGGTGCTGTAACTGTATTCTGATATCAGCACATTTAGTAAAATTGAAGACATTTAAAGTATAATTTTATAGCTTTTGATTAACAATACATAGTAAGTTGATATTTTTCATTAGTAAAAGTCATCTCCTATGGTGCTTCCCAGGTGGTGCAGTGGTAAAGAATTTGGCGTGTCAATGCAGGAGAAGCAGGTTCGATCCCTGGGTTGGGAAGATCCCCTGGAGCAGGAAATGGCAACACATTTCAGTATTCCTGCCTAGAAAATTCCATGGACAGAGAAGCCTGACAGCATACAGTCCATGGGGTCCCAAAGAATTGAGATGTGACGAGCACCCTGCGTGTGCATGCGTGCGCGCGCGCGCACACACACACACACACACACACACGTATTCACAGTCCAAAGTTATAAAGTGACACTTTAATAAGAGAAAAAAACTTTAGCAAATTCTCTGGTGACCCAATGGTTAGGATTCAGCTCTTTCACTGCTCGGGCCTGGGTTTGATATCTGGTTGGGTAACTAAGATCCCAGAAGCCTCTCAGCAGAGTCAAAAAAATAAAAAGAAGTTTTAAAAAGACTGACTTAATTTTAAATATCTTGCTATTTCTTCATCCTATTAAAAAAATCCTAATTTATTAACTTCAATATTGATCTATTCTTTGCTATTACTTCCAATGACTGGCCAAATTATAAAGCAAAACTTGAAAAGTAAGATACACTCCCACACTCAAATGAAGCTAAGATTAATTTCAGAAATAATGAAACATAATAAATTTAAGTTGTTCATGCAGACTTTCTATTTTATATTCTCTAAATGTCTTACAAGTTTCAGAAAAGAAGTAATATGTTCTTCTAAGAGGAACTCTGTCCAAATGAAAAATAGTTCACATTCAGATGAAAGGCCTGCCAGTAAGAAAAGAGCACTTCCCAAACAACAACCATCGTTTTAAAAATGTTGTACAAATTAACATGTTGATACCAAGAATCTAGAAGATGAGGCAGTGAGCATGAAAGAAATCATACTTTCTTCTTCCTTCTGTGTTATGTTTTTAAGAGGAAGAAATATATCTATTGCAGGTGAATATGTATGTTTTCTTGGATAATTTCAGTGCCATTTTTGTGGAGTACTATTAATCACATGGCAAAAGAAAAACAGTAATACAGGAGTTGGAACAAAATAGGGTAGAAATGTGTCTTTCCACTTGTAAGTGGTCTATGTTATACATGTTATACACATGTTCCTGCTGCTGCTAAGTCGCTCAGTCGTGTCCGACTCTGTGCGACCCCACAGATGGCAGCCCACCAGGCTCCTCCATCCCTGGGATTCTCCAGGCAAGAACACTGGAGTGGGTTGCCATTTCCTTCTCCAATGCATGCATGCATGCTAAGTTGCTTCAGTCATGTTAGAAAGTATAAAAAATCTGCATATCAACTTGTTGTAAGAGTTTTTGACAGTATACATGTCAGTGTTATCTTTTTATTGGTATAAAATGTTTCAGCTGTAATAACAAATTCAAACTATAACAAACAAAAGTCACCTACCATGAATTGCCAGAAGAGAGAGCTTTGTGCACCTCCATGCTAATAAAACCAACGGATCTTCATTTCGGTTGTCACTAAGATCTGGAAAACCAGACGTGTCAATCACATCATTCATTAATATAAAATGAGTGAGGAACTTGTCGTACTGCCTAGATATAAGATCAACAATAGCTCCTGAAACACAAGTGATATAGCTGTCAAAATGAATCCTCTCTAGTGGTATACTGGGTTTCAGAATCTTTAACATATCTTCACTCTTGATATCAAAAGCCATAATATAGACCCGAAGGCTGGTGCTCTTTCTTGACAAGGCTTTCCAGTGCTCATCATTTGGCATGTTGTCCAGAGACTTGTGCATCACGGAAACATTGTGAACCAGGAGAGAAAGTCGCTGCAAAGGCACATGGTTGTTATCGGTTAAGACTCTAGCCATCTCAGCTGTAAAGTCACAGAAATCCAGGGCAAGTGAGCGCAGGTTCAAGAATCGCTCCAGTTCTGCTGTGGTGATAAGGGTGCTGTTACCAGAAATGTTGTTGTCCAGTAAACTCAGGTGCTCCATGGTGTTGGCAATAGAGTTTGAGAGAGATGACAGTGATGTTGGGGTTACTATTTCCAGCATAAACCCACAAGACAGCCATTTCAGTTGCCTACTATTACTCAGTATTTCTTCAAACAGTTGCTGAATTCTGTAAGGAAAACACATGCCACACAATCCTGTTAAGACTTAGCTCTAGGTGGCTCAGATGGTAAAGAATCCACCTGCAATGCAGGAGACATGGGTTTGATCCCTGGGTCGGGAAGATCCTCTGGAGAAGGGAATGGTAACACACTCCAGTATTCTTGCCTGGGAAATCCCATGGACAGAGGAACCTGGCAAGCTACATTCCATGCAGTTGCGAAGAGTTGGACATGACTGAGCAACTGAGCACACTCATTTAACCCACAAGTAGTATTATCATTAAAATTCACATAAAAATATAATACATATTACACATATAGAAATATGTGTACTTGAAATCCTTCAAGTGAAGGAGCATTTTATATCAGTAGAAAAGACTGATGATTTACAATTCATGTTATAGCAAAGTAAAGTAGAGAAGTTAAGTTTTAAATAGCAATAATTACACAGCAAATTCTTGTCTTAAAGATTGGAATGGTATGTATTGATCACTATTTTATTGTTAAGGCATTTCAGAGTACATGTTCTTTTCAGAAAAAAATATCATTACTCTTTGGACAGTATCTTAACATTGTTCAGAAAAATATTTTTATTATTATAGAGTCCCCTTTCCATTAACTATATAACTTACTGTTTAATTTTTTTGCCATCAGGGTCCACCTTGCTGAGGTATGTATTTGACAAACTTCCTTGCTGTTGTAGAACGCTTATGTCTCCAAAAAGGCTAAACTTCTGGAGGTTCCTATAAGAAAAGTAATTTAAAAAAAAAAAAAAAAAAAGGTAATTTAAAATGATTGTCTAAATAATTAACATAAAAGTATAAATATTAAAAGTAAACATATGCAGAAGGGATATTCTACAGATGTTCCACCTTAGTAACTCATTTAGAATCCAACTAAGTACTTTCAGATTGCTTTTAACATACAGTGAAAAACTTGTGATAGCATAACAAGTGAAGCATACTTGTGAAGCACAAGTAGTTCAGAACTCAAGGTTTTATTTATTTATTTTTTCCATTTATTTTTATTAGTTAGAACTCAAGGTTTTAGTGACCATGGAAAAGTCTTCTTAAAGTTGCTGGAATTCAACTCTATCAGTAATAATAATACCTACCTTAAAGGTTTAGGGATGAATAAATAACAAAATGACATATGGAAGAACATTCAAGCTCTAAGTTTCATATATATATATTTTTCATATACATTTTAACTATAATATAAAATTCTCCCAAACCAGTTAACTTAGTGCATTAAATGTTCTAAGGTGGGGCACTGCTTTGGAGATATCTCTATCTCCACGGTAAGAAATACTCTAACTAAAATCTAGAGAACCTTCTGTGATTTTGTGATCAAACATAGAGCTTACCATTAAGAGGTTAATTAAAAAAAATAACTGTAAAAATCTGTAAATAACTTTAGCTACAAAACACACTTTTCTAAATAGTAAAATTCTAAACACAGTAGGAGAAAGGATAAAGATTAAAAATTCCTAAATGCTAATAATAATGGTTAAAACAACAAAAATTCAACTGAGTAAATTGCTTTTAAAATAGAAAGGAAGTAGAAAAATACATTATTAGTAAATAATGCACTGTTCCAGGCAATAGTCACCCTCCTACAGGGAACTGAAGGGACTATATGGCAGACTGCCTCACTAGTGCTGACCTGGTAATTCCAGGCTAACTGATTAAAGGTTACAATCCTGAGGCTGATTAAACCACAGCTGGGCTAGGTACTGAGTCTTAGTTTGGTGACATGGGGTTTAGCACAACTGACTCCATTTTGGGTCTGCTGTTTTGTTTTTAACATAACCACTAGAGAATTACGCCTGTAACTAGAAGTTTGGGATAACTTTAATAAGAAATGTATAATCCACAAAAGTGATAAAAAGATTTAAGTAAATGAAAAATAACTTCTTAATATTATGTCATATTTTCCCAAATTAGTAACCTTAGTTTCACTAAAAAGTCTGATGATTCTAAAACTTAGCTTGAAGAATGATCATTAATTGCCAAACAATCTTGAGAAAGAAGACCAGAGCTGGAAGAATCAGGTTCCCTAACTTCAGACTATACTGCAAAGTTGTAATAATCAAAACAGCATGGTACTGGCACAAAAATGGAAATACAGATCAATGAAATAGAACAGAGAGTCCAGAGATAAACACAGGCACCTATGGTGACCTAACTGATGACAAAGGAGGCAAGAATATATAATGAAGAAATGGACAGCGTCTTCAATAAGTGATGCTGGGAAAAGATGAAAATGGATAGCTACATGTAAAAGAATGAAATTAGAACATTCTCTAACACCATATACAAAAATAAACTCAAAACAGATTAAAGACCTAAACATAAGACCAAATAATATAAAACTCAAGAGGAAAACACAGGCAGAACATTCTTGGACATAAATTGCAGCAATATTTTTTGGATTCAGTTCCTAGAGTAATGGAAACAAAAATAAATGGGACTTAATTAAACTTAAAAGCTTTTGCACAGCAAAGGAAATCATAAACAAAATGAAAAGACAATCCCCAGAATGGGAGAAAATATTTGCTAATGATGTAATCCACAAGGGGTCACTTTCCAAAATATGCAAATAGCTCATACAGCTCAACATTTTCCTGAGAAGACATATAGATGGCCAAGAGCACATGAAAAGATGCTCAACATTGTTAATTATTAGAAACACGCAAATCAAAACTACAATGATGTATCACCTCAAACCAGTCAGAATAGCCATCATCAAAAAATCTACAAATAATAAATGCTGGAGAAGCTGTGCAGAAAAGGGAACCCTCCTATACCTGTTGGTGGGGATGTAAATTGGTGCAACCACTATGGAGAACAGGATGGAGGTTAATTAAAAAACTAGAAAATAGAGCTACCATATGATCCAGCAATCCCACTCCTGGGCATAATGTGGAGAAAACCATACTTCCAAAATATACATGAACCCCAGTGTTCATTGCAGTACCATTTATAATAGCCAAAACATGGAAGCAACCTAAATGTCTATCAACAGATGAATGGATAAAGAAGATACAGAATACACATACAATGGAATACTACTCAGCCATAAAAAAGAATGAAACAATATCATTTGCAGCAACATGGATGGATGTAGAGATTATCATACTAAATGAAGACAGAAAAACAAATATCATATGCTATTACTATATGTGGAATCTAATTAAAAATGATACAAATGAACTTATTTACAAAACAGAAACAGATTTCAAAAACAAACTTATGGTTACCAAATGGGAAATGTCGGGAGTAAGGATAAATTATCAACTTGAGATTAATAAACACACATTATTATATATAAAATAACCAATAAGGACCTATTGTATAGCACAGGGAACTCAATATTCTGCAATAACTTATGTGGGTAAAATATCTAGAAAAAAATGTATAACTGAATCATTTTGCTGTACACCTAAAATTAACATAATATGGTAAATCAATTACACTCCAAAATTTTTTTAAAAATAACATTCCACACCCATATTACATAAATAAATACACCCAGATCATACAAAAGTAAGGATTTATAGGCTCTTAACCTATAGAAACTGTTGGCAAAATATTTTGTTTATGTGCACTTTCTGGAGAAAGATCACTAGCTTTATCAGACAGTTCACTGTCTGTGCTGTACCTTCTATAAGCTTGGACAAATGCAAAATGATATGCATATAGTATGATACAGGAAAGCTTCATGACCCTAGAAGTCCTCTGAGCTCCACCTAGTCATCTGTCCATTCCCTCTAGCCCTTGGCAACTACTGATATTTTAACTGTCTCTGTAGTTTTGTCTCTCCCAGAATATTATATATTGAATAGTTGGAGTCATTCAGTATATAGCTTTTTCAGGTTGGTTTCTTTCACTTAGTTCTATGCATTTATGTTTCCTCCATGTCTTTTCATGGCTTAATAGTCTTTTTTTTCCTAGTGCTGAATATCATTTCATTGTACTCTGAATATCACTCAGATTACATCATAAGTAATCTCCTACTTAAGGGCATCTTGGTTGTTTCCAACTGTTGGCAATTATAAATGAAGCTGTTGTGATGGGTTTTGTGTGGCCAAAAAGCTTTTAACTCTTTTGGGTAGGAGCATGATTTTTAGATTATAGGGTAGAAGGAAATTTAGTGTTGTAAGAAACTGCCAAACTGTCTTTCAAAGAGGCTATACCATCTTGCATTTCCACAAAGAATGAATGAGAGTTCCTGTTACTCCACATCCTCATCAGTATTTGATGTTGTCAGTATTCTGGACTTTGGTCATTCTAATAGGTGTGTAGTGGTGTCCTGTTGCTTTAATTTGACATATAATGTGGAACACCTTTTCACATGCTTGTTTGCCATTTGCATATCTTCTTTGCTGAGGTTTTTATTAAAGTCTTTGGCCTACTTTTTAATAGGGTTTTTGCTTTCTTATTATTGAGTTTTAAGAGCTCTTTATATATGTTGGACAAGAGCCCTTTCTTAGAGGTCATTTATGAATATTTTTTCCTAGTCTGTGGCTTTCACTCCATCAACAGGGTCTTTCACAGATTGAAAATTATAATTTTAATGTAGTCCAGCTTATCAGTGCTTCTTTTCATGGACCATCCCTTGGATGTTGTACTGAAAAAGTCATGATCAAACCCTAGACTACATAAATTTTCTCCCATTTTCTTGTAGGAGCTTTACAGCTTTGTGTTTTACACCTAAGGTCTGTGATCCTAAGTTGAGCTAATTATTGTGAAAGGAATAAAGTCTGTGTCTATAGATTTTTTCCCCATGTGGATGTCCAGTTGTTCCAACACTTATTTGTTGAAAAGATTATCATTTCTCTATTATATTGCCTTTGCTCCTTTTGCATTTCCCTGATGATTAGTGACGTTGAACATCTTTTCACGTGTCTGTTGGTTAACTGTATTTCTTCTTTGGAAAAATGTCTGTTCAGGTCCTCTGCCCACTTTATAACTGGGTTGCTTGTTTTTCTGATGTTAAGTTTTATGAATTCTTTATATAGTTTGGATATTATCCCCCATATGGGATATCTTACTTGTGACTACCTTCTCCTATTTAGTTGGCAGTCTTTTTGTTGGTAGTTTCCTTGACTGTGCAAAAGCTTTTTAGTTTGGTGTGGTCCCATTTGTTTAATTTAGCTTTTGTTTTCCATTTCTGAGGAAACATATCTAAAAAAATACTGCTAAGACTGATGTCAAAGAGCATATTGCCCATGTTTTCTTCTAAAAGTTTTATGGTTTCAGGTCTTTACCAACTGAGCCACCAGGGCAGCCTGCTTTTAGGTCTTACAGTTAAATCTTTAAACCATTTTCAGCTTACGTTTGTATACATTGTGAAAAAAATAGTCCTGTTTGATTCTTTTGCATGTAGCTGTCCAGTTTTCCCAATACTGAAGAGGCTGTCTTTATACAATGTCTTCCCACTGTATATTCTTAGCTCCTCTGTTGTAGGTTGGTTGATCATCTAAGTGTGGGCTCATTTCTGAGTTTTCTATTTTGTTCCACTGATCTGTGCATCTGTTTTTGCAATAGTACCATACTGTTTTGATTACTGTAGCTTTGTAGTATAGTTTTAAATCAGAGTGTGTGATACTTGAAGCTTTGTTCTTTCTTAAGAAAGCCTCGGCTTTTCAGTGTCTTTTGTGTTTCCATGAAAATAACAATTATTTATTCTACTTCTGAGAAAAATATAATTGGTATTTTGATAGTAATTGCACTGAATCTGTAAATTACTTTGGATAATTTAACAACACTGGTTCTTCTTATCTATAAGCATGGTATGTTTTTCTGTTTGTGTCATTTTTAATGTCTTTCATCAAAGTCTTTATAGTTTTTGGAGTACAGGTCTTTCACCTCCTGAGATTTATTCCTAGTTATTTCACTCTTTTTGATGTGGTTATGAATGGGATTGTTCTCTTAATTTCGCTTATAGTTCACTGTTGGTACATAAAAAAGCAACATATTTCTACACACGAATTCTGTATTTTGCAACTTCACTGAATTCATTGATAAGTTTTAATAGGTTTTAGTGGAGCTTTTAGTATTTTTGGTATATAGTATCATGTCATCTGCAAACAGTGACAATTTTCTTTTCCAACTTGGATTTCTTTCATTTCTTTTTCTTGTCTGACTGCTATTGCTAGGACTTTGATTATACTGAACAAAGGAATTGAGAGTGGACATCCTTGTTTTACTCCTAATCTTAGAGGAAATGCTTTCAGCTTTTCACCATTGAGTATGATGATAAGCTGAGGGCTTGTCTATATGACCTTTGTTATGCTGAGGGATGTTACTTTTATACTCACTTTGTAGGGAGTTTTTAATCATAAATGGATGTTAAATTTTGTCAAAAAGCATTTTCTGCTCTATTTAGATGATCATATGATTCAGTTTGTTGTATCACATTGATTGATATGTGGATAGTGAACTATCTTTGCATCCGTAGGATAAATCCCAGTTGATCATGGTGTATGATCCTTTTAATGTATTGCTGAATTCAGGGTGCTAATATTTTGCTGAGAATTTTGCGTTTATGTTCATCAGTGATATTATTTCAGTGTAACTTTCTCTCTTTTTTGTGGTGTCATTTTCTGGTTTTGGTATCAGAGTGATGCTATCCTCACAGAATGGGTTCAGAAGTGTTCCTTTCTCTGCAACAATCTCTTTGGAATAGTTTTAGAGCATAGGTGCTAACGCTTCTCTAAATGTTTGGTAGAATTCACCTATGAAGCTCTCTGGTCCTGGAATTTTGTTTATTGGCAGATTTTTTAAAAAATTACTGATTTAGTTTCATTACTAGTAATTGGTCTGTTCATATTTTGTGTTCTCTTCCTGGTTCAGTTTTGGGAGATCGCACATTTCTATGTATTTGTCCATTTCTTCTAGGTCATCTATGTTATTGATGAATCACTGTTAGTAATCTCTTATGATCCTTTCCATATCTGTGGTGTTGACTGTAATTTCTCCTTTTTCATTTCTAATTTTATTGATTTGGGTCCTCTCTTTTTCTTTTTTTTTATTTTTATTTATTTATTTATTTTTTCCTCTCTTTTTCTTGAGGAGCCTGATAAAGGTTTGTCGATTTTGTATCTCTTTCCAAAGAACTAGCTCTTAGTTTCATTGATCTTTTATATATTTATATATATATATTTTACTCTATTTATTTCTGCTCTTTTATTCTTTTTTTTGAAACTTAAGGTTTTGTTTTTTCTTCCTTTCCTAGTTTCTTTGGGTATAAGTTTAGGTTGTTTTGAGATTTTTCTTCATGAGTCTGGTTAAAGGTTTATTCAAAACCACATATATATTATTATTCCAATTTTATAAAAGGATGTTTCACATTTTACTAGAATTATCACTGATGAATTTTTCCTTTAAATCAGCTTTACATAGCTTTCACCTGTATAAGAGCTTAATTCACATCAAGATCATTAAAAGAATTAACAACCTGAATGTTAGTAAAACTTAACAAGTTAAAACAAGGAAACTGTCTGGATGACCCCTATTTTTAGTTCCAGGTATATAATACAGAATTCTTTCCTGCACAATATCCACAACACAATTTTGATCAAAAGGCATGAACAAAAACATACTGGGAAAACAGTTCTGTTGGTTAGAAATATTTTCTTTCTTTTTTTTTTTTTAGAAATATTTTCTTTCATCTTAGTTCTTCAAATTAACTTAGTTCTGTTCCTATGGTAATACTAATAGGATACAACCTACTTAACAGTCCCTTTGCAAATCCTAAAATGTGTTGTAAACAAGCATAAAGTCATAAGAAGTGTTGATAATCAAGAACACATTTCTTCAACTAATTGCATTCTTTTTCAATCCTATTTTACAAACTCATCATCTAGATCCAGAGCAGTGTCAGACTGTTAAGTACTTATAATTTAGAAACTGAGGCTACAGACTGCTCTCCTACTCTCTGCTCATTCACTTATCAGATATGTACTGTGTGTCAGTTACATGAAAAGTTACTGTGGTTAAGTTACAAAGGTACAAGTTTAGATTCTTGGCGTGGAAATAAAGGTTTTATTTTAAAAAGGCTAATTAAAAAATCAGGAGAGACTAAAGAATTATTGACAATTTTGCTAAGTGTATTAATGTTATTTTGGTTATATGTACATGTGTGCTCAGTTACTTCAGTCATGTCCGACTCTGTGCGACACCATGGACTGCAGCCTGCCAGGCTCCTCTGTACATGGGGATTTTCCAGGCAAGAATACTGGAGTGGGTTGCTGTGCCCGCCTCCACAGGATCTTCCCAACTCAGGGACTGAACCTGCATCTCACACCTACCTGCATTGGCAGGTGGGTTCTTTACCACTAGCGCCACCTGGGAAGTCCTATATGTATATATATGTCCATAATTTTCAAAATTTTATGTTGAAGTGTGTAGTATAAAATGAATGACATCTATATATTGGATTTCCTTTCAAATACTTCAGTAAAGATAAATGGTTGCTGAATACTGCTGTTTCTCTAGGAAAATTAGTTTACGATTTCAAGACTATCAAGAACACAAACACTCCTCAGCTCTCTGCAGTACTGGCAACATGACTGGGGCTCACCCAGCCCCATGACCACGGTGGTAACTCTACTAGGACTTTGGTATGGAGAAGGTATGTGGCTTGGGAAGGTGGATCTAAGCTATAGGTCAAAGTCTTTTGCCTCAGGTGAGTGCCTTTCTCCTTTGCCTTGAACCAAAGTTGATTTTTTGAGGTTTCTAAGAATGAGATTCTTTTTGGAAGTTATCAGCAATATCTGATTAACAAACTGGGTTAAAGATGGCTCAAGTGTGGCCTCAGTTTCCTTCTTTTTCCTTGCCCATTTCAGAGATGTAACAGAAGAGTACACAAGACAAGTTTCTGGACAGAAAAACCAATTTACCTGACTTAGTGTTAACAGTGATAAGAGCAGTGATTTGGAGCAAACGAAAGGAAGAAGCCTTATGCAGAGTACTATGAGATTGGTGCAAAAGTAATAGCAGTTTTGCACTGTTGAACTTTGCCATTTCATAGTCTAATACATTCTTAAATAAATGTGGTTATGTTATACACTAGTTTAATGTGCATTTCTCGCTTTATGTTTTTTGCTTATGACTATTTGCTGTGTATTTTATATTTATTTTAGACTAGGGAAATGATATTAGACAAAAAGCAAATTCGAGTAATTTTCTTATTTGAGTTTAAAATGGATCATAAAGCAGTGGAGACAATTCACGATATCAACAATGCATTTGGCCCACAAACTGATAATCAACATACAGTGCAGTGGTGGTTCAAGAAGTTTTGCAAAGGAGACCAGAGCCCTGAAGATGAGGAGCATAGTGGCTGGCCATTGGAATGATGATGACCAATTGAGAGCAATCATCAAAGCTGATCCCCTTACAACTATATGAGAAGTTGCTGAAGAACTCACTGTCGACCATTCTACAGTTGTTTGGCATTTGAAGCAAACTGGTAAGGTGAAAAAGCTACATAAGCTGACTGAGCTGACTGAAAATAAAAAAAAAAATTGTTTTTGAAATGTCATCTTCTCTTTTTTTTTTACACAACAACAAGGAACCATTTCTTGATTGGATTGTGACATGTGATGAAAAGTGGATTTTGTATGACAACTGGCCAATGACCAGCTCAGTGGCTGGATGGAGAAGTTACAAAGTACTTCCCAAAGCCAAATTTGTACCAAAAAATGGTCATGGTTACTGTTTGGTGGTCGGCTGCCAGTCTGATCCCAATTGTTTTCCATGACAATGCCTGACCACATGTTGTACAACCAATGCTTTAAAAGTTGAATGAATTGGGTTATGAAGTTTTGCCTCATCTGCCAATTCACCTGACCTCTAGACAAGTGACTACCACTTCAAGTATCTCACCAACTTTTTGTAGGAAAAATGCTTCCACAACCAGGGGAAGGCAGAAAATGCTTTCCAAGAGTTCACTGAATCCCAGAAGCATGGATTTTTATGCTACAGGAATAAACAAATTTATTTCTCGTTGTCAAAGACATGTTGATTGTAATGGTTCCTATTTTGATTAATAACGATGTGTTTGAGTCTAGTTATAATGATTTAAAATTCATGGTCCAAAACCGCAATTATGTTTGCACCAACATAATACTTGCTGCTTCTTTTCACTTAGTCTTACCATTCTATAGCTTACATGTGGGTCAGACTTTAGCAAATTTCAAGGAATAGTGGGTTTACATGAAACAGGAAAGCGAAGGAGGAGAAACAAATCCAAGTGATTGCAGTGAGGAAGCCCAGGAAGTTTCTGGGGAAATTTGACAAATTGATTCTGATTTATGTAAGGCCTATATGAGCAGAGCACTACTTAAAGAAAAGCCATGCTTTCAATTTCTCAAATAAATATGGTTATGTTATACATTAGTTCCACTTGACAAAATTAAACACAAAACAAAAACAACTATCAAAACACTCATGACACTTCACAGAACTAGAACAAATTATCCTAAAATTTTTATGGATATTAATCTAAGACAAAGGAGAGAAAAATATATTGATACAATGAAGAAAAGACAGTCTCTTCAATAAGTGGTCCTGAGCAAAATGGACAGCTACATGTAAAGTGAAGTCAGAACACTGCCTCACACCATATATAAAAATAAATCCCAAATGATTTCAAAACGGAAGTATAAGACATGACACCATAAAACTTTTAGAAGGAAAAAAAAAACTTTTAGAAGGGAACATAAGCAAAACATTCTCAGACATAAACTGTAGTAATACTTTCTTATTTCTTAGCTATGTCTCCTAAGGCAAAAGAAATATGGCCATCATCAAAAAATCTATAAACAATAAATGCTGGAGAGGATTTGGAGAAAAGGGAATGTTCTAGCACTGTTGGTGGGAATGTAAATGGATACAGCTACTATGGAGAACAACATGGAGACTCCTTTAAAAACTAGGAATAAAACTACCATATGACCCCGCAATTCCACTACTGGGTGTATACCCTGAGAAAGCCATAACTTAAAAAAATACATGTACCCCAATGTCCATAGAAGCACTATTTACAATAGCTAGGATATGGAAGCAGCCTAGATGTCCAGCGACAGATGAATGCATAAAAAAGATGCAGTACATATATACAATGCAGTATTACTCAGGCATAAAATAGAACAGATTTCAATCAGTTCTAGTGAAGTGGATGAACCTAGAGCCTGTTATACAGAGTGATGAATTCCCTGGGGGCTCAGCGGCAAAAGTCTGCCTGCAATGCAGGAGATGTGGGTCCATGGGTTCAACCACTCGCTTGGGAAGATCCCCTGGAGAAGGAAATGGCAACCTGCTCCAGCACTCTTCCCTGGGAAATCCCATGGACAGAGAGGAGCCTGGCAGGCTACAGTCTATAGGATGGCAAGAGTTGGACACAACTTAGCAACTAAACCGCTACCACCACCATCATACAGAGTAAGTCAGAAAGAGAAAAAGAAGTATTGTATATTAATGCATATATACAGAATCTAGAAAAATGAAACTGATGAACCTATTTGCAGGGAAGGAATGGAGACGCAGAAAATGGACTTGTGCACACAGTAGGGGAAGGGCAGAGGGAAGAATTAAGAAAGCAGCATCAACATATATATGCTACCATGTATAGAACAGAGCTGGGGAGAAGCTGCTCCATAACACAGGGAGCCAGCCCGGCCTCTGTGATGACCAAGAGGGGTGGGACAGGGGAACGGGAGGGAGGGGATATATGTATAATGATGGCTCATTTGCATTGTTGTATGGCAGAAACCAACACAACTTTGTAAAGCAATTTTCCCCCTATTAAAAAGAAATAAAAATTAAAAAGATAATCTATGGAATGGGAGAAAATATTCGTAAACGATGTGACTGACAAAGGGGATACTGTCCAAAATATACAAATAGTTCATATAACTCAACATCAGAAAAACCAATCAGTGAAAAAAACGGCCACTTATTTGTGGAATCTAAAAAATAATACAAATATATCTATATAGAAAACAGAAACAAACTCACAGACATAGAACACAAATTTATGGCTACAAAAGCGGAAAAGGAGGATGGAGAGGGATAAATTAGGGGCATGAAATTAACAGATATAAACTATTACACATAAAATAGATAGGCAACAAAGATTTACTGTATAACACAGGCAACTATATTCAATATCTTGTAAAAACCTACAGTGGAAAATAATCTGAAAAAAAAAAATGTAAGTGAATCACTTTGCTGCATACCTGAAACTAATAATAATATTCTAAATCAACTATACTTCAATAAAACATTTTTAAAAAGAAATTAAACCACCACACAACTTTTCACTGAAAACAGTGATCTTATTTTATTTTTAGGGTAAAAATTTCCCTATGAATCAAACAATCAACACAATTTTTGATAGCCTTATTATAAAAACCTGTACATACAGATTCAGTGCGTTAGCTTGGGCAATTCTTTGAAAACAATATTAACCACCTTTGAGCTTAAGAAATACTCCCCAAGGTCTAACTGCAGTGCTAAAAACTCTTCATTTTTCTCTGAGATTTCTTTGGATTATTTAGTATAACCTTAAATTAGAGGTAATACAGCTAAGTCTAATTAACTATGAAAAAGGAGACTACATACAAACTTGATTATTTAAAAAGAAGCAATTATTAACAAGGTTAAGTCTTTCTCAATGATGTATAGGAGGTCACAAAATGCAATTTTTTCCTTTTCTAACCTAATAAGCTAATCTATATCATTGCATAAAATTTTTTCAGACCAATTCTAATCTTCTTAGTCCATGTTTGATATCAAATGTGTTTGAATTTACATAATACTTAATGGTAGCCAGTGGCCACATATGGAGCACTTGAAACGTGTCTAGTACAGTAAACTAAATCTTCAATTTTATCCAAGTAATTTAAAATTTGATTAGCTATATGTAGCTATTGGTACAGCTTTAGAGATTCCACAACTAAGTCACAGGCCTATAGTAGTATTCCTTATCAACTTTCTTAGGAACCATTAACTAAAAGCAATTTTCCAGAATTTGCTCTATGAATTCACTTACTGAATTGTTGCTGCTTAGTGGCTAAGTTGTGTCTGACTCTTTGTGACCCCATGGACTGTAGCCTGCCAGGCTCTCTATGTCCATGGGATTTTCCAAGCAAGAGTATTAGAGGGGGTTGCCATTTTCTCTTCCAGGAGATTCCCGACCCAGGGACCAAGCCTGCATCTCCTGCATTGGCAGGAGGATTCTTTACCCCTGAGCCACCAGGGAAGCCCTCACTTATTGAATTACCATCATCCTCAAATCCCAGGGGTTACGAAATAAAAAAAGATTTAAGTAAGACTGACATTTAAAACTGTCATTTAACATATCATTAAAAGATAATTTTAACAGTACTAAGGAAGAAAGAAAGAAAACTGAGTGAGTTTTAAAGACAAATGGTAAAAAAAATTTGATTCTTCCTTTCCTCTATATCCTAGCAGCAAGTCGTTTTGGCTCTACGTCCACACATATATATTCCATATCCATCCACCTTTAAAAAAATCTTTTCTTCCATCATACTCTAGGTTATCATCATCTCTTACGAGGATTATTCATTCATTACACAGTAACCAGAATGACTGCCTTAAAATGCAAATTAGATCACCTTATGCTTGTCCTTAACATTTTTTCAATAACTTCTATTCTTGGAATATAGTCCAAACTTTATTTCACAAGTCCCCATAAAAAAACACCATTCCTTCCTCCTCCTACACGTAAGAGCTCATTGTGACAGTGCTCTCACCCTTCACATGGTCCTGCCTTACTTTCTTTCCTACTGTTGCAAGCAGTCAAAAATTTGGCTGGCCTATAGCCTTGGTGCTTACTCTTTTTTCTGCTTGGAATGCTGTTTGCTCAAATCTTCAGATGGGTGACTTGTCATTCATGTAGCAGCTTAAATGTCCTTTATAGAAAAAGTTTTTCCCTTACCAATCTATCTCATGTTGCCACCTAGTCACTATTACATAGTCCTCTTTTACTTTCACAATCGAAATAATCTTGCTTTTACTTGTTTACTTGCTTCTGCCTATCTTTTCCCTCTGGAATGTCGAATCCATGGGAACAGGGAGTTTGTCTTCACTGCTTGGCACATAGCATATTCTCAATATTTGGAGAGGAAAAAAACACATTTTAATAATTATCATCTTAAATCAGCTATAAATTTAACAACTTGGGTGAACTCTTCCGAGGCTGCCTCAGAACTAAAATATTAAAATGGAGTTAACTTAATCCTTTCACTCAAAAGCTGCTCAGTCACTTCTTTTAACACAGGAAAAGTATTTTACTTTGATGACCTTTTTGTTGAGTTTTATCTCCTATCCTCTATCTTCAGTTCTCAGTCACTGGAAGAAGTTACCTATGGACTAAAGAGAGCCCTAATTCCTCTCAACAGCCCTCCAAGGAGATCAGTTTCTTCATCAGGTTAGTCTCCTTTCTGCTCAATGACCTTGAAGCTATCCCCATGGAGTCACTTTACTTTGTCCGTTTTAAGGTGAGGAGTCTGTTGGGTAAGGTATCTCTTCTCTAAAAGCAACCATCTCTTGGGCAGCAAGGACTGGTCAGAGTCCCAATATATTTTAATATACATGTTCTCCAAATGGGCTTTTTAAAACAAATAACAAAAGTTAGCTCTCAAAAGTGAAATATTATTATTGCACGTATTTATTGCCCCGTGATGGGAAAATATTTCAAGAAAAATAAGGCTCAGGGTTGCTGGAGATGATACCTTCAAGAATGTCCTATGTTCTTGGATAGTAATAGGAAATGTCCAAAGATTTTTTAATCTATTTTAAGATGTATTTTTAGATTGCTTTATCAGTTGCTGTGTCTTGGCATACTGATGTGGAAAAAAATACTAAGGTAAGATTCTCTGTGACTGCATGTGCCAAATCAGCAGACCACATCTAAGAATTATTGATAGATGTTCTACTACTAGCAGGGTATATAAGCAGGCACAGTCAAAAAACTGGTCAATCTAGATAGTTAGATTTTCTTAAAATTGGAGAATAATTGCTTTACAATGTTGTGTTAGTTTCTGCCATAAATCAATGTGAATCAGCCATAAATATACATATGTCCCCTCCCTCTTGAACCTCACCCCCACCTCATGTAGTTAGAATTTTAACAAGAAAATCACTCTATACAAAGTCTCCATGGCTTGCATCTTTTAGAAAAGCACTGCCCTCAATTTAGTATTTCATCCAAAAAGGCTCATGCAAAATATTTATATAGTCCAGGAAAGTATAAATCAGATGTTGACAATGTACCTAATGCTTACTGATTAAGAATAAGTATTTTTAGTGACTGAGTCTATTAGCTATTATCATAAATCTTATTGTCTCTGAAGTTTCCTTTTTCCTAAGGAGTATGGAATACAGTATTTTAATAGGTAGTACTCAACTTGACAACCAGGTTAAATTCTAAAAATGCATATTTATATTTGTTGTTTCCAACTTCTAAGGACAATTTCCTACAGAAGAAATTCAGCCGATTTAATTTACAATAGAGTTGAAAGTGTGTTTTTTTTTTTTTTTTTAGTATTTTGAGTACTAATTTTTTATTTACATTCTTACTGTTGATCAAGAAGGCAGGTATCCTAGCACCCTCTGGAGAAGTGAACTCTGAAGACAGAAGACTGTCTTTTACCCTCCGAGAGGCATTTCCGTACCTCTTTGATTCTCATCAGTTGTCCCCAACACCTAAGAAATTGGTAAGGTGGCTACAGTCACTCTGAGAGCACATGTGCATACCCAGGAATTAAGCAAAACAAAATGCCAATTATTCTTTCAGAACAGTACCCTTGAAAAGTTCCCACAATTCAAGGTTACAGTTTTAGTTCTTTAACTCAGAGACAAGAAAATAACTGAAACAGCAAAATGAAAGTTTGAATTGTATGAAATTCAACATAAAGGCAGGAAGCATAAAGCTTGTCACTTGGTAGGTTCATACCCTCCTCTTCTACCTATAAAATGGTAGAAATCATAAGGCAAAAGCACTGTAAAATTTACCTTGGAAATGTAAGCAATGTCAAATATTGATTTTTCTCATTAGTTATTAAATTCTATGGTTTTAGAAAACCAAAGAACACTAAAGCATTTGAGTCATTCTTCATTGAGCCTGAGTCTGATGTTTAAGTGGTTACGAAGGAAATAAGAATAGGCTTTATCAGAGTTATCAAATAAACATCTTGGTTTAAAACATTTCCAATTTCTCTAAAGAAAACTAGTTTCACTTAAATTTTTAACATTCATATTAGTACTTCCAATATTAGTAGAGTATCTCAAAATACTTTAAAAAAATAAAGCTGAGACATTTTTTCCAAATATATAAAGATTATTTAGAGGGCGGTCTTATAGACAAGTAGATAGAGATGCTAAAGAAGAGGTAGGTTCACTTTTATTTGTCAACTTTACCTCAACACACACAGCTAAAAAAATAAAAACTGATGAAAAATTAAACAACAAAGAAAAGAGGTGATATATCACTATTTTGCCTATATAACCTTTACCTGTCCAACCAACCAATCAGTTAAAAGGAACTAGATAGAAACTTTGTAAAGTGGGTTCTTACTTGGACAAAAGACATGCATTTTTAAATGACTGCTCAGAACTCCTATCTAACCTCAAGAAAAATCTAACTGATACTGTCAAATTACTTGACCCTGTTACGTTTCAGTTTCCTTTCTTTAAAGAATCCATCCCACTTCTACCCTCCAATGAATCATCAGCAGTAAGTGCTCACTGACTGAATGTAACCTCTGGGTCAGGTGGGCCTCCAGCCACACATCCAACTCTGACAGAAAGTCTCCAACACGATCAAGACCAACTTATAGTCTTAAACAGCCTCTTTTGCCACATAAAATCAAAGTGAGGAAATAAGATGGCTTGGTGTGAGAAGCTAGGAAAATACACAGTACACTGAGATGATGCAGCCATGCTCCAGATACAACTTGCAGCTAACGCTTATATTCCACCCTTCTGATTCAAACAGAGAATTAAGAATACACATGTATCTATCTCACTTAGCATAACCAGGACCTTCACTCCATCCTGTTCAACATAATGTATTTACTGCAAAAGGAAGTACACTGCTGTCAGAGAAAAACAGTACTGTATGATAATTTGCAAATTATTTGACCCTGTTACGTTTCAGTTTCCTTTCTATAAAGCAGGGATAATAACAGCTGTCCTAACTCACAGGCTCAGCTGAAAGGATCAAATAAGATCCTGAATGTGAAACTACTTGCAAACTGCTGAACTATTACTACTATATAAGTTGCTCCTTTTTTGAACTTATGAACTTTCCTCTACCTCCCAGTTTAATTTTAGGCTTAGTTAGAATATCCAGATAGAGAAAATCTACGTTAATAGGATTCTGGAAAGGGCGGTAGATAAAGAATGGAAAACACTGATTAGGACGACGGGCCAGAACACAGGAAGTTAACCCCAGAATGAAAGATTTTGATGCAATATCAGGACAGTTTGGGCTTACCCTTTGCAGACACTGGCCAGTTCCCCCAACACACGCAAACACCAAGCTGTACTGTGCTACTTTTAGGTGAATCACTGGGGACAAGTTGAGTATGGAGGTTCGCAAAAGGGAGGGACCTTCTAATCCTGATTATCAGGCAGTTCCCCGATCCCTTAAAAAAAAAAAAAAAAAATTCCTCCTACTTTGTGCCTGGCCTAGTTAAAACCATTCCCGGTAAGAAAATGGCTGTCAAAGATTTCTTTTTATGCCAGGAGAGTCTCGAACCTATGCGAAACCTGTGGCATACCTACTCTCTCCGCCACCACGAACTATTTTGATCGGAAAGGTTCAGAACAAAACGACAACAACAACAAAAAACAGATTCGTTTTGTTTCTCCCAAGACTCATTCACAGGCCTCACCCTCCAAGCTTCAGCTCTCTCATCTGTAAAATGAAGAATGACCGCGCCTGTCAACTCCATCCCACTGCTGCCGAAAGGATGAATGAGACAGTGCCTGGAAGGCGCCAGGAGTGCTGTCTGATAAACACCAAGTCCATCACTGTTTATAAAGTATTAGGATGAGTCCTGTTATGCCCTCCCGCCTCAAGGAAATCGCCGGATTAGAACTGACACCCCCAGTCACTGAAAAAAGCAACGCTGAAGCGCGCGGGGCGTTTCCACACTGAATCTATTTCGAGGTGAGAGGAAGGAGGCGACCCAGCGCCCCGGGAAGTGGAGGCGGGGGGGAGGAGGATGAATGGAGGGGCTGCGAAGTGCCTACCTGTTGTTCCGGATGCTGACTAGCACGCACAGGACCAGCTCTAAGTAGGTGCGCAGCACTTCCAGCCAACGGGTTGAGAGCTGCAGGGCTTCGACTTCTTCGCCGCCAGTCCCGGCGTCGGCGCTGCCTCCATCGCCCGGGCCGCCGCCGCCGCTCAGGTAGTTCTCCGCGGCGAATTCAACACGCAGCTCTCGCACGAACCAGCCGCACTTGCGCATGAGGAATTCGAGCCGTGGCTGCTCCGCGGGCGAGACGCGGAGGCAGATGCGGAGCTGGGGCCAGAGAGCCGGATAGAAGAGGCACTCGCGCCAGTGCGAGCAGGAGGCCGAGGCCCGGAGCCGGTCGGACGCGGACAGGAAGGAGAAGATGTGCACGATCAGCTCGCTGGGCAGCGACGCGGCGCCAGCCGCCTGCCCGCACAGAGCCATCCGGCCCCGCCGCCGGCTGCCGATCCCCGGCCGCCCCCGCAGTCCCCGGAGCAGCCCCCGCAGCCGTCGCAGCTGCTGCAGCCGCAGCCGCCGCCACCGCGCCACCCGGGCGGCCCCGGCTCGGGTTCGGGCTCCCGGTGGTCGGGGCTGCGGCACTGACAAGAACAACAACATCAATGACAAGGAAGAAGGGGGCGGAACCGTCGTGGGTCTCGGCGGAACCAAGTGCGGCACCAGTTGCGCAGAGGGGGAAAGGCCTCTGCGGGGGTGGCCTCCAGATAGCCAGCCTCTGGCCTCTCAAACTTTACTCACGCGCGTCCGAGGCCTGCGCTCTCCGCAACTTCAAAACCCTCGCTTGTACTGGTTAGGAGGCCGGAAGCGGCAGGATTTATTTTAAGGAACCGGGAGCCCTCCCCGCGCCTGGAGGCGGAGGCAGACCAGTGGTAGGAGCTGAGTTTGACGTCACCGGTGGTGGGAGGAGCCTGGGCGTGACTGGGCGCGACTTCCGGAAGAAGGGAGCGCCCGCTTGCCGGTAGGGATGAGAGACGAGGCACGTGATTCCTGACGCACTTAGGCCGGTGGGGCGGGGCGGGAAGCGCTGGTGGTGCCAGCAAATGGGCGCCCTCTCCCGTCCCTCAGAGACCACTCAGTTCAGTCAAGTCTGTAAGTCGGTTAACTTGGGCGCTCAGGAGGTCGACGCGGCGTTAACTCGCGTTGGTGCGAGATGTCCTGACGCTTTTTGTTGTACGCTTCTCTGTTTCTGGGCTGAGGGCTCAGAGCCAGAGTGCTGGCTTGTGTCTTTCCTAGCCGTCCCGCCTGCCCCGAGTGTTGTGGAGAGTTTCTGAGAGACAGCCCCTGAGAAGGGGAGCGGGCGCTTTCGCGGGCTCACTCGGAGGGGTAGGGTTAGGGAGAGGAGCCGCGCGGGCCGGGGCGGCGGAGAGGCCGGACCGAGGTGGTCAGTGGACGCCGCCACCCCTCGGTCGGACCTCGAAGTGGACCTGCGCGCACACCTGGTGTGTGGGGAAGGAATGAGGACAGCGCCACCCTTCGGATTTAGAGGGAGAGGAGAAAACAAGGCAAATGAGTTAGATCTGCTGGTTGATAATCGGCGTCTTCCCTGGGCTTCGAGGGAGGCTCTGCGTTCCCTGTTTTGAGGCCCTAGAAGTAAAGAAGCTGGTGGTTACGGTAAAGGTTTTCTTTAGCTTGGCTCCCCTCGCTTGAGAGAGGGATTTTCGAAAGAGTTTCCGTTAACTTCACCACATCTTGGAAAGTAGTAAACTGGTTGTACAGGGCAGTGAAGTCAGAAGGGAATAGGTAATTTTATGTAACAATTGAGGATTGCATTAGTGAGGCTGCCGCTTCAGAGCCTTAGCTGTGATCTCGAAACAGCATAGTTTTCTTGTAATTAACTTCACGAGACTGTTCTACAAGATATTTTTAGCTCTTTGAGGGCAAAATTCCCCATTTGTGATGCTTTGATGCCTTTTGGTGTCTTCTTGTCTGTGATACTGAGTTGTTACCTCTGAGTTATCTGTCTTCCTTTCGGTCGCTGTAAAAACAACGACAAAAAACCAACAACAGAAAAAATGCTTTCCTTCGTGGTAGATCACGTCTCTGAACCTCTTGTCTGCAAGAGATTTTTCTATGTAATTCTTCTTATAATTTATGAATGAATTAATGAGCAGTAATAGAAACAGCAATGAATTAGTAAGTTGAGACTTGGATTTAAATTTTTTATTTTTTAAATTCATTGAAATATTTTGAAGTGGACCATGGGTATCTGAATCTCCCACTTGTAAGTAGTACAATATGTGTTTCTGAAAACATAATCGTATATAACAAAAATAGTGTTATCACGCTTAAGGTAACTTCTGTTATCTTCAAGTTTGTCTAGTTATCTCTCAAATATTCTTTATAGCTATCTTGTCCAAACCAGGATCCAATTAAAGACCACACTTGTTTTTGTTTATATTTCAAAATCTCAATCTAGATTAGTCACCCCTACTTTTTTTTGGTTTCTCTGATTAGCTAAAGAGGAGGCATATTGACCTGGAGAATGTCTTCCCTTCTGTGATTGTTTGACTACTTTCTCTTGGTGTTTATTACTCTAGTACCTGAAGTTCTAATAAACCTGGACATTTAATGCTAACGGCTTGATTAGGTTGGTGACGTCTCCGTAAAACAAAGTGATCTGTGAGGTGTGATGTTTTCTGTCCACCTTTCCCTTCAACCACTTAATGGCCTTAATAATAATTGATAATTCTTGCCTGAATTATAATTTTATTATGGGCTTCAAAATGATAATTTGTAATTTTTTCATTCCATCTACATTCATTAATTTGCATTCCTCTGTATTGGAGAAGCTTTCTGTCATAAACTGGCAGCATTTCATTACCCTGAAATATAACTTTTATTGGAAAGTCAGAAAAAATGCTTAGTTCTTTTTCTTTTATTACCAATTTTGAAAGTTGTATGGCCTCAAAGAGTGACAAATGAGTTTTTCTAGCTTTTATTTTATTTTTCTGAACATCAGGTTCTTAGGATTTTTATGTTTTAAACATTCTTTTAGGTTTTCAAATTTTGATACTTCTAGAACTCCTCACAAAGAAATCTGTGTAACTATTATTGTAATTTTAAACAATTCCATGGTATTTTATTTTTAGTAGGAGGCTGAGACTGGATTTTGGTCTATTCTACTTTTGTCAGAATCTAGCTGGGTAACATTTAAACAAGTTGTTTAACCCTTTGGGGCCTCACTTTCTTCATTTGTCTGAATTCTGGCAAGGTTCCCTGCAGCTCTAATGTTCTTTGACTTTAAAAAAGAAAACACCCTATTTTATTGAGATATGTTTTTCATATATAATTCATTTATTTCAAGTATACACATTAATAATTTATATTATCAAGTGGTACAACCAACACTATAAATAGATTTTAGAACATTTTCATCTCTTTAATAAGATTCCACATGCCCATTTACCTCCACTTCTACCTCCTCACTTCTACCTCCAGGCAACCATGAATGTATTTTCCTTTTCTGTAAATTTGACTTTTCTGAATATTTGATATGAATGTATTTATACAGTGGATGATCTCTTATGTCTGTCTTCTTTGACTTAACATAGTGTTTTTGATCTTGGGTCATTAATTCCTTTTGTTATTGCTGAATAGAATTTCATTTATTTATGGTTTACTCATTTACCAGTTGATTAACATTATTTGTTTGTTTATTTATGGCCACTCTTAGTTCTGTGATTAGGGATTGAATCCCAGCACTGGTAGTGAAAGCACCAAATCCTAACCATTGGACCACCAGGGGATTCTCTGATGAACATTTAGGTTTCTAGTTTTTGGCTATTTTGAATAATACCATTTCTATAACTCTTTATTTGCACGTCTTTTGTGGACATATGGTCTTGTTTCTCTTGAGTAGATACCTAGAAGTGAAAATGATAGGTTGTATGATAGTTCTCTGTATAACTTTTGGAGAAACTTACAAGCTGTTTTTATAATGACTGTGTCATTTTCCAGTCCTAACAGCAATGTATGAGGGTTGCCAGTCTCTGACTCTTTGATGGTCTGGAGATATTCTCTGATTGATTTGAGAATGATATTTTTCCTTATTCTTAGTGTTGTACTAGCAACAAACTATCCTCTCCTTGTTGTTGTTGTTGTTTAGTCACTAAGTTTTGTCTGACTGTTTTGCTTCTCCATGGCCTATAGCCCAGCAGACTCCTCTTATCTATGAGATTCCTCAGGCAAGAATACTGGAATGGGTTTTCCTCCAAGGTATCTTCCTGACCCAGGGATTAAACCTGCATCTTTGGCATTGGCAGGCGGATACCTGCCTTAAATACCACTAATAATTAGTCTCTAATTATTAGGAATAGTTTCTAAAGGAAATAAAAATACAGATAGTCTCCAAAGTAGGTGGTTCTGCTTATGATTTTTTAATTTCACAATGGTGTGAAACCGTGATGTGCATTCAGTGGAAACCTAAGTTTGATTTTCCCCAGGTTAGTAATACATAGTGTGATACTCTTCTCACGATGCTAGACAGTGGCAGTGAGCCACATATCCCAGTTGCATCACAATATTGAGGGTAAACAACCCAATACACTAAAAAATTTATGTTTTTCACTTTTAGAACAATGTACAATAAGTCACATGAGATCTTAAACACTTTGTTATAAAATAGGCTTGTGTTAGATGATTAGCCAACTAAATTTAAGTGTTCTAAGCATGTTTAAGGTAGCCTAGGCTAAGCTGTGATATTTGGTAGGTTAGGTATATTAAATTGTTCTTGACTTATGGTATTTTCGATTTATGATGGATTTATTGGAACAGAACCCCATTATAAGGCAAGAAGGACCTCTTTATCAGTCTGCTATAAAATAAAATGCTGCTTCTTAGTGTTGCTTTTGAATTTTTGTTTCATTTAATATGAAAATCATTTAATTTTCGTATTAAATGAAGGATGGTAGGAATACTATTATTAATAACATTGAGCTAAGACATGAATTAATAAGATATGATCATGCTCAGTTACGATTTAAAACCAGTATATTTCAGGGACTTCCCTGGTAGTCCAGTGCAAGGGGTGCTGGTTGGGGAGCTAATATTTCACATGCCTTGTGGCCAAAAACCCAAAACATTAAATAAAAAGAAACAATATTGTAGCATGTTCAATAAAGACTGGTCCACATCTTTAAAAAATTCTTTAAAAAAATACATTTCAATAATGGCATACAATTTATTTTATTAAGCCAGAATCTTTAATATTAATCCACTAAGCATGTATTGAGTATGTATATTCTTAACATGTTAAATGACTTAGGTTGCTTCTCTTGACATTTACTATACTACATAAACTATAAATTATTTTAGGGGAAACTATTTTTGAGAAAGTAACAAAATTGACTTCTTAAAGGACAGAATGAAATCACATTTTGTGAAGTTTTAATGTCGGAATGTGTAATGTTGGATGTATAATTCAAAGTGTGGGAGGAAGTACTGACGTTATGAAGACCATAAGTACTCAGTAGTACTAAGCTTCTGGTTCCAAAAGTGGCATATTGTCACTATAGCAACTACCCATGCTTATTTGGATTTGAAACCCAGGCAACGAATAATGGATAAGAGTATAACATCAAGATGGATATGTACCCTGGTGGAGTGATATGTGTGCCTGCTGATGGTCAGGTGTTTGTCCTGTTTCTCTTGTTATGTTTATTATGATTGATTCTTTTGTAGAGTTACCTTAATTCTTGTTAATGTGTTTTTTTGGAGAAAAACATTCAATATTCTTATGTTCTTCCTTTTCTAACATGCTAAAGTTAATGCTTTTTCCAATTTGGTTATTAGGATATTAAATCTATTTTTCCTCTAACTTTCTCTGCGTTGCCAAACAGTAGTTATAAAAATATAACTTTACTGAATCATTTGAAATTTCAATACAGAAAAAACCTGTGACACAAATTTTGTTTTAATTACATTATGAAAAGATGTTCAAGGCTACCAGTAAACATGCAAGTTGCCTAAATTCAAAAATTTTTTGAAATAATTTTTTTTTTCCTGAGCAAGTTTCAGACACTGCTGGCTGGTAGAGATGATGTAATTTCCTTCCAGTTATCTATTAGCTACATCCATAAGTACGTAGAGGCACAGGAGCCGCCTGGGAGATTAGAACTGAGAATTTGATTCTTCCTCTCCACCCTTGTCTGAGGGATTGGGATGGTTCCTAGAGAGGTCGTATTACAGGAAAAAGAAACGAAGAACTGAAGGACACTTGTCTTTAGGGTAGGAAAAGTCTGCCCTGGTATGCTGGATGCAGGACAAAAGACCAAATCTTTTTTTTTTTTTCCTCTGTTAATAGTTGCACCATGTTGTTGATGTCAGAACTGATCTTAACCAAGCCACTCACAAGTTGGTTATGCAAGTTTGTGAACTGGAAGATCTATATCAATGGAGAGATTGATAGCTTATATCCTAAAGGCTCATATCCTCCTGCAGTTCGGGAAACCCCAGTTCTATTCATGGGTCAGGAAGATTCCCCTGGGGAAGGGATAGGCTACCCATGCCAGTGTTTTGGGGCTTCCCTGGTGGCTCAGATGGTAAAGAATCCACCTGCAATGTGGGAGACCTGGGTTTGATCCCTGGGTTGGGAAGATTCCCTGAAGAAGGGCATGGCGACCCACTCCAGTATTCTTGCCCGGGGAATCCCCATGAACAGAGGAGCCTGGTGGGCTACTCTGTAGCAAAGAGTCTGACATGACTGAGTGACTAAGTACAGCCCTTCCTAAAGGAGTCAGGAGCAACAGGGGAAGAATTGGGTTCTCAGCAACATAATAGGTAGTGGGGAGGACTGTGGCTTCCCAGAGGATGCTTTTCCCAATGGGAAACTGGGCTCTGTGTTTCCAGGTTTACTAATTTTTCAGGAGAAACTAAAATTCTAACTTTTTAAAAGATGAAATGTCTTGATTTTCAGCTTTCACATTAAGAATATTCTGTAGGGCAAACATAACCAGATTTAAACAAAACCAGAAATCCGGCAGGATGCCGGATTACAACTTCTTAACCAAAGAACTTTCATATGTGTGGCTGGAGCCCCTTTGTGTTCCAAGAGCAGGGCCTGCTAGCTAATTCCTGTGTTTTCAGTTCCACTCCTAGAACTATTATATATATATATATTTTCATTCATTCCTTTCAGAGTTTAAAGAAAAAAGAGGTTTAACTTGAATGTCTTATTTTTATAGCATTACTATTTTCCTGCTTTTAATTCAAGAGATTGAATGGTTCTATAGGTATCTTTTGTAATTAAAAACTGCATGTTGCTATCTTTAATGCAAGTTGATAGAACCAATAGGTTCCTTGACTTCTAGTCAAGATCAGTAATTGACTGATTTTAATTATCTTGGTTCCAGTTGTACAGCTTATATTGTGTATTTGCAGTATCCCACAGTTACTCCAAGGGTGCTGTCTCTAAGTAGGCATTTTAATTGGGTTCCTTTAGTTTTTAACTAGTTTATGTAATGAGGGGATTTTTTTTTTTCTTTTTCTTTTTTTAGAGATACTTTAGGGAGTTTTGAGGACATCCATATGCGTACATTAGAACACACCTGAGCCTTACCGGAACTAGATGGGGAACTAAAAACAGTAATTAATTGTTCCATGGAAGTGGAAGTGAAAATCGCTCAGTCATGTCCGACTCTTTGCTACCCCATGGACTATACAGTCCATGCCATTCTCCCGGCCAGAATACTGGAGTGGATAGCCTTTCCCTTCTCTAGGGGATCTTCCCAACCCGGGGAATCAAATTCAGGTCTCCCACATTGTGGGCAGATTCTTTACCAGCTGAGCTACAAGGGAAGCCTAGTTGTTCCATTGAAAAGGAGAGACCTTTTCAGCAGGCTTCCTTTGCTGTTACCTTTTGCATAGGGCCCAGCTGCTGGCCCTCACTAGTTTACATGGTCTTCTAGGTCAAGTATCTACTTTCATTTGCAAGTTTGTTCTTTGTCTCCAGTTGAAATTTGTGTGAAGATCTCATTGGGTTATTTTGGAAGATATGCCACAAAAAAGTTGATCATATTCCTCTTGATTGGCTTGCTTTAAGGTGAAGTGTCCTGCCCTAGTCCAATTAGCTGAATTTAGGAGGATGGAGTAATGTGCGGAGTGCTTTAGACAGATGGATGTGGGGATTTGGGTGAAGAGAGGAAAGAACTTTGTTCAGAACAGGATGTGGGCCAGCATCTATCTGCTCATCTGCTCGATACCATGGCTCAGTAATAACCTTTGATCCAGAGATTCCTGGAACTCTGTATTGAACAAAATCGGTCTAAGCTGTCAACAGATCTTTTAAATAGTTGTTGAAAAGTGTTTGGACAGTCTTTTTGCCTTTCCTTACCACTTGAATATCCATCAGACTTCCAAGTTATATTAGTTGAGTAGCTACAAGACTCCGCCATGAAGAAGTACATTCTTAATGTTCAATTATGGCAAGATTCTCATCACAGAATGTAATATTTAACTTTTGGAAAAATCTGTTAAGCCTTTTAACTGCTGAAAAGGCTAAATGAAGTAAATATTTTCATGTCGTAAACTTTAATTGGAGTGTTGCTTTGTTCTAGGGTAAAGAAGTTTCACTTGATTTGCCAACTCTGATCAGTTTTGGAGGGTGAGGAGTACTGTATTGAGATGGATTTTGGAATTTGAGATTGTTCCCTTGTGTTACTGGGCAGAGTGCCATGTTTGATTTGTGATGTCTGCCATGGTTGGAAAGAATTGACCTGAATGACCTGTGTTTTATTTGTAGTTTGGGTTAATTATTGTTTAAATAATCTATTAGTGTTTGTTTTCTATCTTCCTTTTGTTGTACTTATACTTTTTGGTGGCTAGTATTCATATCAATTCTCTATATTGTGAGTAACAGCAGATCACTTAAGTCTTAAGTTTTATAAGTAAATTTTTCCATATTAAGAATTTTTTATGGTGAAAGTGATGTTAAGTTAATTTCTAAATATTAAAATTTGTTACTTCCTAACTGCATTCTCCAGGAATGTGAATTACTTCTGCACTTATACTGAATACAAAGGGGAGACTCATACTTTTGTACCACAATGAAAGTATAAGTTTCCTTTCATGTACACAGTTTTTTTCCGTGGTATTCAGTTTATATATAGGAATATTCTCTCACCTCTAAAATCTAGCCTTTAAGTGAGAAATTTCTAGTAGAAATTCATTACTTTTTTTCTTAGAGTAATACGTGAACATGTCAACAAAAAAATGTAGTACAACAACACTTTTTATATAAAGCAACAGTTTCTGTTCTTTGCCACTAGTTGTTAGGCCTACCCCCAGAAACAGACATTTGAACTAATTTATTGTTTGTTCGTTAGGAAACTTTATATGCTTTTACCTACACTCCTTGGTTGATTAAACACCATCTATTTCCTCCACTTTATAAAAGATGAAGATTTAGTTCAGTTACTTCCTTTTCCCTCCCCTAATTTCTACCAGTGTTTGGTAGTTAATTGTAATTTTAAGTTTTTTTTTTTTGTGTATGTGTGTATGTGTATACACACATATAGTTACATATATATTTATTGAGGTAACATTGACTTATAACATTATGATATGTTTTAATATTGGTTTATAATATGTGTACAACATAATAATTTGACAACTTTATGCACAGCAAAGTGCTCACCACCAAAGAAGTCTAGTTTCCATCCATCACCATACACCCTCTTTATCCATTTTGTCTTCTCCCCACTCCTCTTCCCCTCTGGTAACCACCAGTCTGTTCTCTGTATCCGTGTGTGTGTGTGTGTGTGTGTGTGTATTTTATTTTTAAAAATATTCCACATGTGAGTGAAATCATACAGTATTTGTCTTTTTCTGTCTGACTTGTTCATTTGGCATAATACCTTCAGGTTCCCTCCATATTGTACCAGATGGCAAAATTTAATCTTTGTTTAATGTCTTGGTTCTTATTAATCACCTTTTACTTCATAGCAGTCACAATCTTTTGTGTGCAAGAGAGTGAATTGTGACAGATTAGGTAACTGTTCAGCAGATATTTACTTCTTGACCAGAAGAACTTGTGAAGAAGTGACAATGCACCAGTTCTGAGCCTAGGCCTTATAAGCTATTAAATGTTTCCACTTGCCCCTCTGGGAGTTTCCAATCTTTGCCTAATCAAACAGGTCCCAGGCATCTGGTGGCCACTGTAGAGCCCTAGATAGAAACACATGGAAAAGATGTCAACTTGATCTACAGCCTGAAACAGAACTGCCCTATTTGACTTAAATAATTTATTTCTCTAAGTGAGAAATATATGCTTATTTTTGTATGTTATCGAGATTTTGTGTTTGCTTGTTTTGCCTGATAAGGATGATTTTGCCTGATAAGCCTGATAAGGATGAGTATCTCAGAGTGGGGTGCAGCTATAACAGAAACTTCAATTACATACCATTGGCTTTGAAACTGGTTGGTGGTTAGCAAGAAAACCACTATAGGAGGCTGGGAAAATGGTGAATTGTGTTATGTAGTAGCAAAACTTTTGATAAAACTATTGTCTGTGGTATCATGGAAGGCAGTTTAATGAAGTTGCAGTTTTGGACAAAGAAATTTGTTGAAAGTTGAAAGCGTGTGCTAGTTGCTATTGGCTGCATAGGATAAGGTACTACAAGAATAATCCAGTCTACCACATCTGACCTCTTGGTGATAATCATTCATGTCCTTCCCATTCCAGTGACCTAGTTCTTCGTCTTAATATGCATGTGTGATGGAACATGCCAGCTGCCAGGCTTTCCTTTAGTGTGGGTGGATAGAAAGCCGACTATCAGGCTGCTGATATTCCAAATGCCACAGAGAGGAAGGCCTGCCTCTGGGTCGCTAAAACCGAAGCTTAATTTTTCTGTTGATGTTTTTCCCTTCCTCCTTTTTTTATTTCCTTTTTAAAAAAGTGACTGTCGTTAGTAAGGATGCTGTTTGCTGAAATCAGTAAACCTGAAAATTCAATGGCTTAACAAAAAAGCATTTTATTTTTTTGCTTCTTTAGTCGTCCAATGAGGGTCTTCTCAGCAGGCAACTTTCCTTCCTGTGATTTAGTGTACTGAATTTCTTTTGTGATTCTGTTATCCTTAAAATTCCTTGTGGTTCTCTGTCTCCTAGAGGAAGGGAAGGAGAGAATAGAGAAGGCCCTTCATTGCCTGGCAGGGAAATGACCCATTACTTCTGTTTCATTCCATTGGCTAAAACTAGTCATATGGTAGTACCTAGATACAAGAGGGGTCTGAGAAAGGGTGGATTGTTTGGCTAAGCAGTTCCATCTTAGAGATAACTCCATCTTTTAGGTTGATAGTTGACCATCTTTGCCACAAAGGACAGTTATCCTCTTGTTGTTTTTGGTTAGGGATAAATATTAGGCTTCCATGTATGCTTTGTGGTTAGAGGTGGAAGAGGAAGGTAGATGTGGAGTATTTGACTGGGTACAGTTTTTCTATATTCAGATCTTCTTGTTGTCTCTATCCTTAGCTAGTCCCTTCTTTAATAACCCTTTGAGACAGCTCCTCTGGTATCCCTGAGCCTAGAATCCATCTGGGGTTCCAGAGGGCAGGTTGGCTTTCATCTCAGTTGCAGCTTCCTCCTATTGTCGTCTGTTCTGTTTAATTTGTTAATACACTCCTGTCTGTTATTGTTTTTCAGAAATTTGTTGAAATCTTTTGCTGGCCAATGATCAAGGATCATTCCAAGCTGAGTTTTCTTTACTGTTATACAGATGAAGTATCTGTAAGTTGTTTTTTATTTTAAATTTTAGAAGTCATATGTAGTAAATATAGAATATTTTCAACTAGTACATCTAACAGAATTTAAAGTATTTTTTTTAACACCTGCTACTTAATGAAGATGCTTTACATCCGTCATCTACTGAGCACTTTTCCAGGCTCTGGAGGACATGAAAAAAGGTATGATATATAACACTGTAAGTATAAAGTCCCTCCTCATCCTGTCCACTCCCAGCTTACTTTTTCAAAGACACTGATTCTGTCATGGTACTCCTTTAGAAATATTTGGGGCTTTTTCCTCGCTTATCTTTCCCTCTGTAAACCCTACCTGGCTTTTAATTCCCTCTCTCACACTACATGCCCCTCAAGTAAGAACTATACTGTTCATTGTGTCAGCAACATGCCATGTCATTTCTCACATCTGTGTCTTTGTACATACATGTAGTGTCTACTTTCCAGAGTTACTGTCCCTTTCATATCTGAGTCCAGCTTAAACAAATGCTGAATTCAAGTTTCAGATTTTTTCAAATAAGTGAATATTCATTAATTTAAACCCTGAGTTTTTTTTTTTTCCATTTATTAGTTGGAGGCTAATTACTTTACAATATTGTAGTGGTCTTTGTCATACATTGACATGAATCAGCTGTGGATTTACATGTATTCCCCATCCCGATGCCCACTCCCACCTCCCTTTCTACCCGATCCCTCTGGGTCTTCCCAGTGCACCAGACCTGAGCACTTGTCTCATGCATCCAACCTGGGCTGGTGATCTGTTTCACCCTAGATAATATACATGTTTCGATGCTGTTCTCTCGAAACATCCCACCCTCGCCTTCTCCCACAGAGTCCAAAAGTCTGTTCTGTATTTCTGTGTCTCTTTTTCTGTTTTGCATATAGGGTTATCATTACCATCTTTCTAAATTCCATATATATGCGTTAGTATACTGCATTGGTCTTTTATCTTTCTGGCTTACTTCACTCTGTATAATGGGCTCCAGTTTCATCCATCTCATTAGAACTGATTCAAATGAATTCTTTTTAATGGCTGAGTAATATTCCATGGTGTATATGTACCACAGCTTCCTTTTCCATTTGTCTGCTGATGGGCCTCTCGGTTGCTTCCATGTCCTGGCTATTATAAACAGTGCTGCGATGAACATTGGGGTGCACCTGTCTCTTTCAGATCTGGTTTCCTCGGTGTGTATGCCCAGAAGTGAGATTGCTGAGTCATATGGCAGTTCTATTTCCAGTTTTTTAAGAAATCTCCACACTGTTCTCCATAGCGGCTGTACTAGTTTGCATTCCCACCAACAGAGTAAGAGGGTTCCCTTTTCTCCACACCCTCTCCAGCATTTATTGCTTGTAGACTTTTGGGTAGCAGCTATCCTGACTGTCGTGTAATAGTACCTCATTGTGGTTTTGATTTGCATTTCTCTGATAATGAGTGATGTTGAGCATCTTTTCATGTGTTTGTTAGCCATCTGTATGTCTTCTTTGGAGAAATGTCTGTTTAGTTCTTTGGCCCATTTTTTGATTGGGTCATTTACTTTTCTGGAATTGAGCCGCAGGAGTTGCTTGTATAGTTTTGAGATTAATCCTTTGTCTGTTTCTTCATTTGCTGTTATCTTCTCCCAGTCTAAGGGCTGTCTTTTCACATTGCTTATAGTTTCCTTTGTTGTGCAAAAGCTTTTAAGTTTCATTAGGTCCCATTTGTTTATTTTTGCTTTTATTTCCAATATTCTGGGAGGTGGGTCATAGAGGATCCTGCTGTGATTTATGTCGGAGAGTGTTTTGCCTATGTTCTCTTCTAGGAGTTTTATAGTTTCTGGTCTTACATTTAGATCTTTAATCCATTTTGAGTTTATTTTTGTGTATGGTGTTAGAAAGTGTTCTAGTTTCATTCTTTTACAAGTGGTTGACCAGTTTTCCCAGCACCACTTGTTAAAGAGGTTGTCTTTTTTCCATTGTATATCCTTGCCTCCTTTGTCAAAGATAAGGTGTCCATAGGTTCGTGGATTTATCTCTGGGCTTTCTATTCTGTTCCATTGATCTATATTTCTGTCTTTGTGCCAGTACCATACTGTCTTGATGACTGTGGCTTTGTAGTAGAGTCTGAAGTCAGGCCCGTTGATTCCTCCAGTTCCATTCTTCTTTCTCAAGATTACTTTGGCTATTTTAGGTTTTTTGTATTTCCATACAAATTGTGAAATTATTTGGTCTAGTTCTGTGAAGAATACCATTGGTAGCTTGATAGGGATTGCATTGAATCTATAGATTGCTTTGGGTAGTATAGTCATTTTGACAATGTTGATTCTTCCAATCCATGAACACGGTATATTTCTCCATCTGTTTGTGTCCTCTTTGATTTCTTTCATCAGTGTTTTATAGTTTTCTATGTATAGGTCTTTTGTTTCTTTAGGTAGATATACTCCTAAGTATTTTATTCTTTTTGTTGCAATGGTGAATGGTATTGTTTCCTTAATTTCTCTTTCTGTTTTCTCATTGTTAGTGTATAGGAATGCAAGGGATTTCTGTGTGTTAATTTTATATCCTGCAACTTTACTATATTCATTGATTAGCTCTAGTAATTTTCTGGTAGAGTCTTTAGGGTTTTCTATGTAGAGGATCATGTCATCTGCAAACAGCGAGAGTTTCACTTCTTCTTTTCCTATCTGGATTCCTTTTACTTCTTTTTCTGCTCTGATTGCTGTGGCCAAAACTTCCAACACTATGTTGAATAGTAGTGTTGAGAGTGGGCACCCTTGTCTTGTTCCTGATTTTAGGGGAAATGCTTTCAATTTTTCACCATTAAGGGTAATGCTTGCTGTGTGTTTGTCATATATAGCTTTTATTATGTTGAGCTATGTTCCTTCTATTCCTGCTTTCTGGAGAGTTTTAATCATGAATGGGTGTTGAATTTTGTCAAAGGCTTTCTCTGCATCTGTTTAGATAATCATATGGTTTTTATCTTTCAATTTGTTAATGTGGTGTATTACATTGATTGATTTGCAGATATTAAAAAATCCTTGCATTCCTGGGATAGAGCCCACTTGGTCATGGTGTATGATTTTTTTAATATGTTGTTGGATTCTGTTTGCTAGAATTTTGTCAAGGATTTTTGCATCTATGTTCATCAGTGATATTGGCCTGTAGTTTTCCTTTTTTGTGGCATCTTTGTCTGGTTTTGGAATTAGGGTGATGGTGGCCTCATAGAATGAGTTTGGAAGTTTACCTTCTGCAATTTTCTGGAAGAGTTTGAGTAAGGTAGGTGTTAGCTCTTCTCTAAATTTTTGGTAGAATTCAGCTGTGAAGCCATCTGGTCCTGGGCTTTTGTTTGCTGGAAGATTTCTGATTACACTTTCGATTTCCTTGCTTGTGATGGGTCTGTTAAGATCTTCTATTTCTTTCTGGTTTAGTTTTGGAAAGTTACACTTTTCTAAGAATTTGTCTGTTTCTTCCAAGTTGTCCATTTTATTGGCATAGAGCTGCTGGTAGCAGTCTCTTATGATCCTTTGTATTTCAGTGTTGTCTATTGTGATCTCTCCATTTTCATTTCTAATTTTGTTAATTTGATTCTTCTCCTTTTGTTTCTTAATGAGTCTTGCTAACGGTTTGTCAATTTTATTTTTTCAAAAAACCAGCTTTTAGCTTTGTTGATTTTTGCTCTGGTCTCTTTAGTTTCTTTTGCATTTATTTCTGCCCTAATTTTTAAGATTTCTTTCCTTCTACTAACCCTGGGGTTCTTCATTTCTTCCTTCTCTAGTTGCTTTAGGTGTAGAGTTAGGTTATTTATTTGACTTTTTTCTTGTTTCTTGAGGTAAGCCTGTAATGCTATGAACCTTCCCCTTTTACAGTGTCCGATAGGTTTGGGTTGTTGTGTTTTCATTTTCATTCGTTTCTATGCATATTTTGATTTCTTTTTTGATTTCTTCTGTGATTTGTTGGTTATTCAGAAGCGTGTTATTTAGCCTCCATATGTTTGAATTTTTAATAGTTTTTTTTCCTGTAATTGAGATCTAATCTTACTGCACTGTGGTCAGAAAAGATGACTGGAATGATTTCAATTTTTAAAACACTAGTTCTTTAAGACACATGCTGTTCAACGTGCATTCTATAAATTCGTTTCCCATTTAGGTTATTGAAGAATATTGAGCAGAATAACTGAATCACCTTGCTAAACACCTGCAACTAACACAACATTGTTAATCAACTATGCTCCAATATAAAATAAAAATTTAAAAACAAAATGAAAAAACCCAAAGTGCAGACTGATACACCAGTGTGTGAACTATTACCACTGTGCTGAAATATAAGTGTAAAAATTAAGAGTAATCTTTAGCAACTTTTCTAGGAATTTGACAGAGAAATTATATGCCTGTCAAATTTATAATAAAATTTGGTTTCTATTTTACATGTTTAAAAATTCTAGTAATCATTTAAATTTCACTTTATAAAAGGCTTGGTCCACAAAGTAGAAAAATTTTTTAAATGGCATTTTACCACAGATAGTTCAAGAAGTATTTCTTGGGACTTCCTTAGTGGCTCAGTGGTAAAGAATCCACCTGCCAATGTAGGAGACTGTTTTAATCCCTGGTCCTGGAAGGTCACACATGCGGCAGAGCAACTAAGCCCATGAGTCACAACTATTGAGTCATATGCTGCCACTGCGGAAGCCTGTGCCTAGAGCCTATGCTAGTGTACTGCAACTAGACAATAGCCCCCATTTGCCACAACTAGAGAAAAAGAAAAGAAGCACTTATTTATTTTAGTTTCCCCACCAGGGACTGAACCCAGGTCTTGGCAGTGAAAGTGCTGTGGACTGCCAGGAATTTACAAGAAGCACTAATTTAGACTGCAAAGATTATGAATATTTAGCAGTGAAGAGATTAGAAGAGGATTTCACAAAGAAGATGAGATCTCTTTTTGAATGGTGACTGGGATTCGGATGTTTGTAAAGCACTGTGGCATTTCCAACAGGAATAATGGGGTTTTGGATTACAAATGAAGGAGAGTTGTGCTATGAATAATATGATCTGCGGTGACGAAGGAGAAAAGAGTCCTAGCAGAATATGTGAGACTAGTTTATAGTTTTAATAACACAGAATCCTTAATGTGGTAAGTTTGGAACTCACAGCTCTAGTAAGGGAATTTGTACTTCTTATTTTGGTGGAAATTGCTGCATCTGAAGAGAAGCCTTAGCATCTTACTTGACTCTGCTCTGATTATATTTCAGGATTATCATGAAGATGCCTTGAAAGTTACACAGCACTGGAGGAGTGTGATAGCCCTTTCAGTTGGTAATCTTCTGTCATGAAAGTTGCTTGCCACCTTTACTTTTGAGTGAACACAGTAAACACCTAGGTGAAAATATCAATGAAAAAAATCTACTTTCCATACTATATATATTTCCCTATATGTTCTGAACCTGCTTATAGCCACCTACCACAGCAGTCTGTAGTTTCTGTTTGCCAAACTATTAAAAGTCTTAGTTAAAATCATCTATTTTTTCTGCTGTTCTACCTTGACTTTCCCTTCAGCTCTTGCTTCTCAGGATTGAGATATGGAAAGATCCTTCTGTCCTTTACCACACAGTTCCTTTGTCAGGAATTCCAGGATTTCCTCCAAGTTTGCAAGTATGTATTTGACTTATTCCTTAATTTCAACACTGACTGTTTCAGTTTGTGTTTTCCTACTTTTGTAATTAGGGTTGACTCTTTTAAAGTTTTTATTTTATATTTTACTTGAAATATAGTTGACATACAATATTATCTTAGTTTTAAGTGAAAACAATGCTTTGACATTTGTATACGTTATGGGCTTCCCCAGTGGCTCACACAGTAAAGATCTGCCTGCAATGCAGGAGACCCGGGTTTGATCCCTGGGTGGGGAAGATCCCTCGGAGAAGGAAATATCAACCCACTCCAGCATTCTTGCCTGGAGAATTCCAAGGACAGAGTAACCTGGCAGGCTGCAGTCCTTGGGGTCGCAAAGAGTCAGACATGACTGCGTGACTAACACACACATGCATTATGAATTGATTACAACTGTAAGTTTTTTAACCAAATATCACCATACATATTTATTGCAGTTATTATCAACTGTGTTGCTTGTGTTGAACATTACATCTTGGTTACTCATTTGTTTTATACCTGGAGGTTTGTACTTCTGAATCCCCTTTACCTATTTTACCCAACCCCCACCCAGTTCCCCTCTGGTGCCACCAGTTTGTTACCTGTTTCTCTGACTCTGTTTCTCTCTTGTTTTCCTTTGTCTTGTTTTGTAGAGTCCATATATAAGTGAAATTACTTGGTATTTGTGATTTCTCTGACTTATTTCACTTAGCATAATACTCTGTAAGTCCATCGGTTTGTCTTCCCAGTTCTAGTGCCCCAGACTAGGGAGCCTGACAAGGGGTTCAGTTGCCTTACTCTCCAGGGTTAATATTTGCAGTTGTGATACCCCTCCTGGTTGTGGGTTGCTGCACTAGGATGTGGGTTCTGTGTCCCTCCTACCCATTTTCTTTTATATCTTTAGTTGTAGAAAATGTATTCTGCTAGTCTTTAAGTCATTTTCAGAGATAGTTATTCTATATGTAGTTCTATGTGTGTGTACGCTGGAGAAGATGAGCTTGGGATCTTCCTACTCTGTCCACCATCTTGATCTTCTAGATCCAATCTGATAAAAATTATTTTCAATTTAAAAAACTTGTTTTTATCTTGTTTTCTATTTTCCTTTGTCATTTTTATCTTGGATCACAGCTTTTCTTCCTTGTTACTGAATTACAGTGATAGGAATTCAGAGACATGGGATTAAAAAGAATACTGATATAATCATTCCTTCTGGAGAATTAGCATTTAGCTTATAGTACATATGTGAGCTGAATTAGTTTTTTTTTTTTTTTTTGTAGTAAAATATACATAACAAATTCAGACTTAAATTGAAGAAAGTGGGGAAAACCACTAGACCATTCAGGAATGACCTAAATCAAATCCCTTATGACTATACAGTGGAAGTGAGAAATAGATATAAGGGACTAGATCTGATAGAGTGCCTGATGAACTATGGACAGAGGTTCATGACATTGTACAGGAGTCAGGGATTAAGACCATCCCCAAGAAAAAGAAATGCAGAAAAGCAAAATGGCTGTCTGAGGAGGCCTTACAAATAGCTGTGAAAAGAAGAGAAGCAGAAAGCAAAGGAGAAAAGGAAAGATACTCCCATTTGAATGCAGAGTTCCAAAGAATAGCAAGGAGAGATAAGAAAGCCTTCCTCAATGATCAATGGAAAGAAATAGAGGAAAACAATAGAACAGGAGAGACTAGAGATCTCTTCAAGAAAATTAGAGATACCAAGGGAACATTTCATGCAAAGGTGGGTTCAATAAAGGACAGAAATGGTATGACCTAACAGAAGCACGGCTTCACTGGTGGCTCAGAGGTTAAAGCGTCTGCCTGCAATGTGGGAGACCTGCGTCCGATCCCTGGGTCGGGAAGATCCCCTGGAGAGGGAAATGGCAGTCCACTCCAGCATTCTTGCCAGGAGAATCCCATGGACGGAGGAGCCTGGTGGGCTACAGTCCACAGGGTTGCAAAGAGTCGGACACGACTGAGCAACTTAACTAACTTAACTAACAGAAGCAGAAGATATTAAGAAGAGGTGGCAAGAATACACAGAAGAACTGTACAAAAAAGATCTTCACGACCCAGATAATCACGATGGTGTGATCACTCACCTAGAGCCAGACATCCTGGAATGTGAAGTCAAGTGGGCCTTAGGAAGCATCACTACGAACAAAGCTAGTGGAGGTGATGTAATTCCAGTTGAGCTGTTTCAGTTCTTAAAAGATGATGTGGTGAAAGTGCTGCATTCAATATGCCAGCAAATTTGGAAAACTCAGCAGTGGCCACAGGACTGGAAAAGGTCAGTTTTCATTCCAATCCCAAAGAAAGGCAATGCCAAAGAGTGCTCAAGCTACTGCACAATTGCACTCATCTCACACGCTAGTAAAGTAATGCTCAAAATTCTCCAAGCCAAGCTTCAGCAACATGTGAACCGTGAACTTCCAGTGTTCAAACTGGTTTTGGAAAGGCAGAGGAACCAGAGATCAAATTGCCAACATCTGCTGGATCATCCAAAAAGCAAGAGAGTTCCAGAAAAACATCTACTTCTGTTTTATTGACTATGCCAAAGCCTTTGTGTGGATCACAATAAACTGGAAAATTCTTCAAGAGTTGGGAATACCACACTACCTGACCTGCCTCCTGAGAAACCTGTATGCCGGTCAGGAAGCAACAGTTAGAACTGGACATGGAATAACAGTTCAGTTCAGTTCAGTTGCTCAGTTGTGTCGATCTGTGTGACCCCATGAACTGCAGTACGCCAGCCCCCCTGGTCCATCAACTCCTGGAGTTTACCCCAAATCATGTCCACTGAGTCGGTGATGCCATCCAACCATCTCATCGTCTGTTGTCCCCTTCTCCTCCAGCCCTCAATCTTTCCCAGCATCAGGGTCTTTTCAAATGAGTCAGCTCTTCGCTTCAGGTGGCCAAAGTATTGGAGTTTCAGCTTCAACATCAGTCCTACCAGTGAATACCTAGGTATGATCTCCTTTAGGATGGACTGGTTGGATCTCCTTGCAGTCCAAGGGATTCTCAAGAGTCTTCTCCAACACCACAGTTCAAAAGCATCAATTCTTCGGCACTCAGCTTTCTTTATAGTCCAACTCTCACATCCATACGTGACCACTGGAAAAACCATAACCTTGACTAGACGGACCTTTGTTGACAAAGTAGTGTCTCTGCTTTTCAATATGCTGTCTATGTTGGTCATAACTTTCTTGCAAGGAGTAAGCGTCTTTTAATTTCATGGCTGCAGTCACCATCTGCAGTGATTATGGAGCTCAGAAAAATAAAGTCAGCCACTGTTTCTCCATCTATTTGCCTCAAAGTGATGGGACCACAGATGGTTCCAAATAGGAAAAGAGGTACATCAAGGCTGTATACTGTTACCCTGCTTAATTAATTTATATGAGGAGCACATCATAAGAAACGCTGGGCTGGAGGAAGCACTAGCTGGAATCAAGATTGCAGGGAGAAATATCAATAACCTCAGATATGCAGATGACACCACCCTTATGGCAGAAAGTGAAGAACTAAAGAGCCTCTTGATGAAAGTGAAAGAGGAGAGTGAAAAAGTTGGCTTAAAGCTTAACATTCAGAAAAGTAAGATCATGGCATCTGGTCCCATCACTTTGAGGCAAATAGATGGGGAAACAGTGGAAACAGTGGCTGACTTTATTTTTTGGGCTCCAAAGTCACTGCAGATGGTGACTGCTGCCATGAAATTAAAAGATGCTTACTCCTTGGAAGTAAAGTTATGACCAACCTGCTGCTGCTGCTAAGTTGCTTCAGTCATGTCTGACACTGTGCGACCCCATAGATGGCAGCCCACCAGGCTCCCCCATCCCTGGGATTCTCCAGTCTAGCACACTGCAGTGGGTTGCCATTTCCTTCTCCAATGCATGAAAGTGAAAAGTGAAAGTGAAGTCACTCAGTCGTGTCCGACTCCTAGTGACCCCATGGACTGCAGCCTACCAGGCTCCTCCATCCATGGGATTTTCCAGGCAAGAGTACTGGAGTGGGTTGCCATTGCCTTCTCTATATGACCAACCTAGACAACATTAAAAAGCAGAGACATTACTTTGTCAACAAAGGTCCGTCTAGCAAGGCTGTGGTTTTTCCAGCAGTCATGTAAGGGTATAAGAATTGGACTATAAAGAAAGCTCAGCACCAGAGAATTGATGCTTTTGATCTGTGGTGTTGGAGAAGACTCTTGAGAGTTGCTTGGACTGCAAGGAGATCCAACCAGTCCATCCTAAAGGAGATCCGTCCTAAGTGTTCATTGGAAGGACTGATATTGAAGCTGAAACTCCAATACTTTGGCCACCTCATGCGAAGAACTGACTCATTTGAAAAGACCTGATGCTGGGAAAGATTGAGGGCAGGAGGAGAAGGGGACGAGAGGATGAGATGGTTGGATGGCATCACCGACTCAATGGATATGAGTTTGTGTAAACTCTGGGAGTTGATGATGGACAGGGAGCCCTGGCGTGCTGTGGTTCATGTGTTGGCAGAGTCAGACATGACTGAGCGACTGAACTGAACTGATACATAACAAAAGTTTATCATTAAGCGTAGAGTTCAGTGGCCTTAAGTATATCCACATTGTTGTGTGACTGTTAACCACCATCCATCTGCAGAACTTTTTTATTTTTCCAAACGAAAACTCTATACCAATTAAAAAATTCCTTATTTCCTTTCCCTACCCTGAACTAATTATTTTAAGTTTATCTATTTTTGTATCTGTTTACCTGTTTTGCTTGCTATTATTATAAATGAATATATATTGAATACTACATCTATGTATGGAGCTGGGCCAGATCAGGGTGAAGTTACATTTATAAGGGAGGCTGAGCAGTTTGCCATTAAGTGGTTTCCTGGGTGACAGACTTGTATCATATTCTTGATCTTACATCTGCACTCCAGTCCGTGAAATGTGCAGAAGTACATAAGCTGTTTTTTGTTTCAGAGTTTACCAGGAAAATGCCTAATTTTACCAGTCTGACAATTCTAAGTCAAGATTCAACTGAAATATTGCTTTGATTTCATCTGATATCTTGAGTATGTGAATGAACATATTTACAGAATTGCTAAATGTAAAATGAATGGTAGCTTGATTATTTTTTTTTAAAGCCTGAAAAAATTTATATATATATATTTGAGGTGTCCTTGTTTTCATTCTTTCTCTCTTTTTTTTCTTTGTTATGTTCAGGTGCACCTCTTCCTTCTCCTGCCCTGTTGGTTACTTATTTCTCATGGTTTTTACCTTTAGTCTTTTGCTTAGAAATCTCACTTTTTTCAGTTCACCGATGTCTTTGTGAGAAAATAACTCCTAAGTCTTTATAGTTGCCACTTGAACAATATGTGTTTGAACTGCGTGGATTCACTTTTATGTTGAGTTTTTAATAATAATACACAATTTGTGACTGGTTGAATCTGCAGGTACAAAACTACAGATACTGAGGGCTGACTATAAAGTACACGGGTTTTTGACTGGATGGAGGATTGGTACCCATAACTCCATGTTGTTTAAGGGTCAACTGCATTCTTAACCCGAAGTCATAGTTCTGAATCTAGAACTGTCCTGAAATTTTCTCTTATGTGATCTGGTATCACCTCAAATATATCTAATATTGGACTTAACATTTTTCCTGCCACTTTAATCCTCCTCTTTTCTCTCTTTTTTTTAAAAAAAATAGCACTGCTATTTTTGTCATTACCTAAGTTTGACATTTAGCAGTGATTTGCTGTTTCTTTCTGAATTCGACTAGTCACCAAGTCCTACCAACTGTTTCTTTTATTATGATCATTGTCACATATGACCCTTTCCATTTTTATTGTACTCTAGCCAATATAGGGCCTAATCAGCTGATACCTAGGTTACTGCAGTTGTCCCCTACTGATAGAGTTTTTCTCTTGAGTCCCTTGTACCACTTTTTTTTTTCCCTGTAATTCTCACATAAAAGTTGTGAATGTCTATTTTGGATTATAGTTAATTATGTCCCACTGCTGTCTTTTTAGTCTTTGTACTCCCCAGAAGCCTTGCAACAACTGAGCGACTGAACTGGAATGTTTTTAAGAATATGGTATTCTTATGAATATGGTATAATTATGTATTTTGTACAGCATTGCCATGTTCTTTCATTCATTTAACAAATATTTATTGAGTGCTTATTATGTACCAAGGATGTGTAGCTGCAAAGGGTATAATAATCTTATAGCAATCAATAATCAAACAAAAACTTATGACTCTGGTGGCTTATATTCCAGTGAGGTCGTGCAATGACAAAGGAGCAAAATGCATAATGTCTTAGATGGTGATAACTGAAAAGGAGAAAAAAATAAATGAAGTGGGGAAATAGGGAGTATTGAGGGTGAAAGGTTGACATTTTGGATAAGGTCCTAGGAAGGCCCTTCTGTAAAGGTGGCATTTCAGTAAAGACTTGAAGAAAATGAGTGGGAAAGGCAGCAAATATCTGAGGAAAAGAGGTTTCCAAGCAAAGGGAGCAGCAAGTACAAAGGTCCTCAGATGGAAGCATGTCTGGCATGTTTGAATATTAGGGAGGAGTAGAGTGAGCTGGAAGATGGGTAATATTAATAGAAATCAAAGGTATATATTAGGAAGATAGGTATAGAGTGGAAAAATACAGGTTGAGTGGGGCCTTGTAGGACACAATTAGGAGTGTGGTTTTTTTTTTTTCTCTGAATGAAATGTTTATTCTTGGGAAGATATTGAAGTTAAAAAGTGACAAGATCCTTTTTGTTAATAGAATCATTCTGGCAGCTGTAATTGAAAAGAAAGAGGAAGCAGGAGATCAGATAGGAGCTTTGACCCAGATCTCAGTGAGAGATTGTAGAGGCTCAGACATCAGTGATAGCAGTGGCAGTCGTGAGAGGCATTCTGGTTTGGGATGTAGTTGAAGTAGAACCAGTAGAATTTTCTGGTGGGTTGGATGTGAAACATGAGGGGAAATGGACAGTCAAGGATTATTTGAAGTTCTTTTGGCCTGAGCAGCTGAAGAATGGAGTTACTATTAACTGAGATACAGGTGCCTCTGAGAGGAGCAGGTTTGGTAGTGGGTTGGGCTTCCCTTGTGGCTCAGAGGATAAAGCATCTGCCTGCGATGCAGGAGACCCAGGTTCGATCCCTGGGTTGGGAAGATCCCCTGGAGAAGGAAATGGCAACCCATTCCAGTATTCTTGGCTGGAGAATCCCATGGACAGAGGAGCCTGGCGAGCTACAGTCCATGGGGTTTCAAAGAGTTGGACACGACTGAGTGACTTCACTTTGTTAGGAGTTAAGCTCTGTACATGCTCAGTTTGTGATCCCAGCTTGACATCCAAGCAGAGCAAAACTGTCCAGGTTCAGGTGGGTATGAAAGTCAAAGTCAAAGTCACTCAGTCAGGTCCAGATATTTGCGACCCCATGGACTATACAGTCCATGGAATTCTGCAGGCCAGAATACTGGAGTTGGTAGCCTTTCTCTTCTCCAAGGTCTTCCCAACCCAGGGATCAAACCCAGGTCTCCTGCATTGTAGGCAGATTCTTTATCAGACCCAGGTCTCCCACACTGCAGGTGGATTCTTTACCAGCTGAGCCACAAGGGAAGCCAGGAATACTTGAGTGGGTAGCCTATCTCTTCTCCAGCAGATCTTCTTGACCCAGGAATCGAACCTGAGTCTCCTGAATTGCAGGCAGATTCTTTACCAACTGAGCTATCAGGAAAGCCCTATTAGACTGAAATTTAGGAAGCAGGTCTGGGAGTCATCAGAATTGAGATAGTGTTTAAAACTATGAGACTGAGTCATCTGGAAATGAATGTAGTAACAAAAGATTAAACTTTTTGAAATAAACTGTTTGAAATACCCTGTATCTCTGCTTAGTACATACCTTTAAAGGCTCCAGGTTCTCGTGCCTTTCACAGTTAGTCTTGTATAAATCTCTTCAATCAGTCACACTGGATACTTGCTGAAGATCTCCTTTATCCTGTCACCACAGAATGATCTATTTCTTTTCCAAACACCAGTTATTCTTTCATTTTGTGAAAGTCTGCATCTTTATTCCACTCCCCCTTTATCTTGTCTGTGTTGTGAAGTTCATTATATTTTTATACGTGTCCTTTTTTCCTCTAATAAGCTAATGAAATCTGTAGCAGGAGCCATGATTTTTAATATTTTCTATAATGATCAGAAGTTCAGATCTCCTCCTCAGGGGATATCTTTGGAGAAAGCCTTTACAAACATTAGAAACCTGGGGGAAGCAAGGCTGTTTAGAAGCATCTGGACATTAACTTTGGTTCCTCCCATTACATAAAAAGTTGTGATTGTGATCGCCAGATATACGCTGTTGATACTATGTATAAAATAGATAACTACTGAGAACCTACTGAGAGTCAATTCCTAGGCAGTTTGATAAGAAGTCTGGGGTCCCCGAGGAGGAGAGAGGGTCCTGGGGTTCTCAAAGGAGATAGGGGTCTGGATTCTCAAGAAGGAAGAAAGAACAACTCTTTTTCCCCCTCTACATTCCTTAGTCTTAGTCACATAAAATGTTTTTGTCTTTAAGCCTGGAATTGATGATTACACAACAAACAACTCAGTTTAAACTGAGGATAATATAACAACAATGTATTCTGCTTGAGGAGTTTCTCCTTCCTGAAAACCTTCTGACTAATCTTGTTATTGTAAAGTGTTTATTATGGGACTGGGTCAGGTAGGATCTTTCTTTTTTTAAGTTCTAATCCTGTTATCCTAAAATATAAATTGTGGGAGTAGGTCTGGTAAAATTTTTACAACCTTGAGACATTCTTTTGATTTATTGTAATAACTAATTAAAAAAGTATATGATTCCCTTGCTAAAGACTAGCGAGTGGGGCACTCTCCACCTCCTTCCCCTGTCTATCGTCAGAAGGTTTCTCTGTCTCTTTTCACTGTAATAAAACTTCTGTCACACAAGAGCCCTGAGTGGTCAAGCCTGGTCTCTGGTCCCGAAGCTAAATCTTTGGAGATCGCGAATCCGACATCGTTCACTGTAAGCTGTCACTACTCCATAGCACGGGGAGCTCTGCTCAGTGTTCTGTGCTGACTTAAATGGGAAGGAAATCCAAAAAAGAGGAGATACGTGTATGTATAAAGCTGATTCACTTTGCTGTATGGCAGAAACTAACACAACATTGTAAAGCAATTATACTCCAATAAAGATTGTTTAAAAAGTGGCCTCATTAGCACTGAGTTTGGCTCAGGAACCAGCAGGAACCCAGATGTCTGGAATATCTTGCCATTAAAGGGCATAACTTGTTAGAGATTGTATTGCACAAAGTGCTGATGTAAGCCCTAAGCATAAAAGAGAGTGGAACCAAGAGAACTGAACTGGCCAGATACTGCAAGACCCCACCTTGTCCTCTCATTGCAGGCCGATGGAAGCTCTGCTGAGATATGCTACATTTGTCCCTGCTTTTAGTGGCACCCTCACTGCTGAGATTTGACTCTTTGGCTAAGTAAGTCAGGAGGTAAATACAAACTTATTTTGTGTGTGTTCCCTCTAATTCATAGCTGATAGCTAACGTTTAGGGTTTACTGCTCTGAACCACTCACAGTTCTAAAGCTCTATTTGTATTAACTCTCTTAATCTTCATAACATCATATGAATTAGCTATTTTCAGCATATAGCCATTTTTAGATAAGAAAATTTAAGAAGAAAAGACCAAGTAACTTTACTTAATAGCATTGTTGACACTAAATGGAGGAATGGAGCTTGATCCCAGGAAGTTTTGATCCAGAACTTTAATTTTTAACTGCTGAAATACTAAAAGCCAATTTTAATTATTTCTTTTTGTTTTCTATTAGATGCCTCTATAATTTATAATAATATACCACTATTTTTCTTGATCCGTCAGCTAAGGCAGTAAGTGTTGATGACCTGTCGTTAAAGATTAGGCTTTAGGGAATTCCCTGGTGATCCAGTGGTTAGGGTTCTCTTGCTTCCACTGCAGGGGAACTCTGTTTGATCCCTGGTCAGGGAACTAGATCCCACAAGCTGTGTGATGTGGCTTTAAAAAAAAAATGATGAGGCTTTAGTTTATTTACACTACTCTTGTGCTACCCTACTTTCCTTCAAATTTTATATGCTTAATTGATGTTATTCCTCAGTTTTTGCAGCTCCAGTGTACGTAAGCCTCTATTTTGTGTTCCATTAATTGTTAGCACTATCTCTTATTTTCCTTTTTATAAAGCGAGACTATTATCAGTCATATCCTTTACGTTAACCTTTTTTCTGTCTTTTAACAGTAAAATATCTGTTTACTTTAAAATGATCAAAGTTGATAATATTTATATTGTATTTAAAGAAGACTAGAATATAAATATCAACTTTGATCATTTTAAAGTAGATATTTAATAGAACATTTATAATATTTAGATAAATGTAGATAATTATATAATTATAATTATATATAAATATAGAGATATATAATTATATATTATATAATTATATTACAATATTATATTATAAATACTATATTTAAAGATGGTGGACTTCCTTGATAGCTTAGTTGGTGAAGAATCTGCCTGCAATGCAGGAGTCCCCAGTTCAATTCCTGGGCCAGGAAGATCTACTAGAAAAGGGATAGGCTACCCACTCCAGTATTCTTGGGCTTCTCTTGTGGCTCAGCTGGTAAAGAATCACCTGCAATGCGGGACACCTTGGTCTGGTAAAGAATCCGCCTGCGATGCAGGATACCCTGGTTCAGTCCCTGGGTTGGGAAGATGTGGGAAGGGAAAGGCTACCCATTCCAGTATTCTGGCCTGCAGAATTCCATGGACTGTATAGTCCATGGGGTCACAAAGAGTTGGACACGACTGAGTGACTTTCACTAAAGAAGGCAGCATGACATTATGGTTAAGAATGTAGATTTTGGAGCCAGGCCTCCTGGGTTGAAATCCAAGCTCTACCACATCATGACTTTGTGATGTTGGCAAGTTATTTCATCTCTGTGTGCCTCACTTTCCTCAACTGTGAAAAGGGGATAATAATGATATTATTTCACAGGATTAGTGTTACGACTAACTGACTTACTATATGTAAAGTATTTAAAACAAGGCCTGGTACCTACTAAGTACTATATGAATGATTGCTATCAGTGTTATCATTATCCTGAAATCATAATTAACTGTTGCATGCTTTCAGTTTATTCTAAAAGTTACAAATAGTACATCATGATTATATTTCTTTGTTTCTGGGTCCAAAATCATAACCTTAGCAATAAGGTTTTTAAGAGCAAAGTCAAATGGATTATATTTTCTTGTATACCATATATTTTAAAAATTATGCATATTTTAATTTTATTTATAGTTGGATAATGACTTTCTTTTAGAGCCCTTCCCAACCCCACCAGAGTTTTGAATTATTTTTTTCCTTCTTATTGACAAAAAAAATATTTCATCGTGTTCTCACAATTACCTTTTATGTTATACTTAATTATAAAAACTCACTTCCTTCTTGGAGATGGCCCTTTCACTGTCTTGAAAGATAAAACTGATAAATTGAACTTTATCAAAATTAACAACTTTTGCTCTATAGAAGATACTGTTAAGACAATGAAAAGTCTATTTATACCTAGGAGAAAATGTTTGCAAATCACATATTTTAAAAAAATGTATGTGTTGAATATATAACAAATTTTTAAAGCTCACCAGTGAAACAGTCAATCATTATAAAAATGGACAGAAGATCTGAGTAGACACTTTAAACAAGATTTATGGATGCCAAAAACCATATGAAAAGATAGTCAACATTATTTTTCACTAGGGAAGTGAAGAGTGAAACAGTGAGGAGCTACTACACATTGATTAGAATGGTTAAAATCCAAAATTTGGGAGTACCAAATCCTGGTGCTCTCATGTGCTGGTAGAATGCACAAGGGTGTAGCCACTTTGGAAGACAGTTCAGCAATTTCTTATACAATTAAACACAGACTTGTCATATGACCTAGCATTGCACTCCTAGGTATTTAGCAAGTTGATTTGAAAATGTATTTACACACAAAAACCCATGTGTGCTTTATTCACAACTGCTGTCTTTTTTTCATAATCATCAAAAAAGTGGAAGCAACCAAGAAGTTCTTCAATAATAGTTGAACAGATAATCAAAGGATGGTACAGCTATACAATGGGTATGAAAAGCAGGGATAACTGTAGATTAATGCTGCAACTTCTTTTGTATATTCAACAAGTATGTAATATGAATATGAATACTCATTCAACAAGTATGTAAAACTCCAGTACTTTGGCCACCTGATGTGAAGACTGACTCATTGGAAAAGACCCTGATGCTGGGGAAGACTGAGGGCAGGAGGAGAAGGGGACGACAGAGGATGAGATGGTTGGATGCCATCACCGACGCAATGGACAGGAGTTTGAGCAAGCTGTAAGAGTTGGTGATGGACAGGGAAGCCTGGCCTGCTGCAGTCCATGGGGTCACAAGAAGTCAGACATGACTGAGCAACTGAACTGGATTGAACTGAGTGCTACAATATGAATGCATCTTAAATGCATTTTGCTGAGTTAAAGAAGCCAAGGACTGAAAAGGCTACATACGAAATGATACCATTCATATGGCCTTCTAGAAAGGGCAAAACTATAGGGATGGAAATCAGATCAGTGGTTGTCAGAGGTTTGAGGAAGGGGGAGTGTTTGACTTGGGGGAGCACAGGGGGAGTTTTTAGGGTGATGAACTAAACTGTTGTGGCGGACATATGATGCTACACATTCTTTAAAATCCATAGAACTCTATAGCATAAAAAGTTACTGTATGCAAATTTAAAAAATCAACCAGGATTTTGAGGGATCCCAAAATGGAACGCAGAGTAATAATCTAACAAGCGTTTTAAAATATATGACATAGTCTCATTTAAGGAATGGGTAAGGAAATGCTTGACATGAATAACTTTGGAAAAGAATACTTTGACTCAGAAACTGTAAAATTAAAGACAAAAGTATATATAAACACTGTACTGTGATTGATAAAGTTGTTTCTCACAGGGGTGCAGATGACAATTCTGGAACTACAAGTGTACTGGGAATGAACGAGTGTGTAAAAGTATGGTGGCTGATAGCCAGTTTTCTCACTATTGAAAAGGGAGATTGGAGATGAGCATGGGGAGATGCTACAATGAACATGTAGCTGACCAGTACTGCTTAGAACTGTGAAAATCATCAAAAGTAAGGTCTTTAGAAACTGTCACCAGAAAAAGGTGGGAAAACATGATCACTAAATATGATATTATATCCTGAATGGGATCTGGAACAGAAAGGACATTAGGGAGAAATTAGTGAAATCCACGTTAAATGTGTAGTGTGAAGAAGTGAAAGTGAAAGTGTTGCTCAGTCATCTTTGCAACCCGATGGACTAGAGCCTACCAGGCTTCTCTGTCCATGGAATTCTCCAGACAAGAATACTGGAGTGGGTTGCCATGCCCTCCTCCAGGGGATCTTCCCAACCCAGTGATCAAACCTGAGTCTCCTAAAATGTATAGTTAATACTAAAGTATCAGTGTTCATTCCCTAGTTGTGACAGCCATGCTGTATATAAAGTAAGATGTTAATAATATGGGAGACTGGCATATAGGAACTCTCTCTACTATCTTGATAACTTTTCTATAAATCAAGCTTTAAATTAAAAGCTTGTTTAAATTAAACAAAAGTTTGTTTAAATTAAAAAAGTCAGTAAACAACATTTAACTTACTATGATTATATAATGCAGAACCAAGTAGTTTATACTATGATTACATTTTTTTGTCTCTGTGTCCAAAATCATGACCCTAAAGAGAATATTTCTAGGATCATGGTCAAATAGATTATTTTTTTTTACTACTACATACATTTCTAAAAGTTATATAATAGTTCGATTTTCTTTATAGCTGAATCTTGACTTTCATATATAGCTTTTTTTCCTCTCTAGAATTTGGAATTACTGTTTTTTTCTTCTAAATGACATAAGAATAAAATACCTTCATTCTCAAAATGATCTGGTTTCTCTGTCATACTCAGTCAGTTTTAAGACTCCACTTTCTTCTTGGAGACCGTCATTTCAGAGATTTGTCTTAGTGTGAGATTTGTTATTCTCCAGGTCTGCCATGTGGTCGTCATTCTGGATCTTTCCTTTCTGTGTCATTGGACTAGATATTCTATTTCTTAGATCCTATGTTTTGTCTTTCACTTCATTTCGCTGAACTACGTCCTTGATGTCTTCAGAACATTGCTTAACAACAACTTTTAGGGTTGATTGTGTATGAGAGTGTTTTGCCTGATCTTTATAGTTGATGGAGCTGTGGGTATAGAATTTTAAGTTCAAAGTTACAAACATTTTTTCTTCAGAACTTTTAAGGCAAAGCACATTGCCTTCAAGCATTTTGTGTTGTTACCAAGAAGCCTGATAGCTGCTTATTTCTTACCTTCCAGAAGCTTTTAAATTATTTTTCATATATTCCTTATACTAAAGAATAAGTTTCAAGAATGTATCTAAATAAGGATCTTATTTTTATTCATTTGATTGATGTTTGGTGTATAGCTTTTCAATATAAAGACTTGCATTTTAAGTTCTCTGAAAATTTCTTCTATTTATTTAATTATTTCCTCCATCTGGAACTTCTGTTTGTTTATCTGACATTGACTCTTTTAGATTTATATTCCAATTTTTATATCATTTGTTCCATAGTTTCCTCTTTGCTTTTGCTGTATGTTCTAGGAAATGCCTTTGCCTTTATTTTCTAGTCCTTTCAGAATGTTTTCAGCATTCTTTATAAAGATGATCAACTCTTGACTGAGGTCATGGGGGCAGTGAGCCTTGTGTGTCTCTCATCCTAGCATCAGGCTAACCTAGACTTGTTCACATGACAGATGCAAGGATCTAAGTGAGGTAAGCAGAATTGGAAACACTTTTGAAGTATAGACTTTGAACTGGCTGAGAAATTAACATTGTCACTCTCTTCGACCCTTTTGACCAAAATAAGTCATAAAACCAGCCCAGATTCAAGAAATATTTGTTAAATATTTTGTTTATATTTTTTCTTTCACTATGAAAGAGCTTTTTAGTTTGATGTAATCCCATTTATTCTTGCTCTTATTGCTTATGCTTTTGGTATCCTATCCATAAAATCATGGTCACATCCAATATCAAGGAGCTTTTACCTTATGTTTTCTTCTAGGACTTGGATGGTTTCAGGTTTTAAGTTTAGCATCCTTTTCTGTCATTAGACCACTTGCCTCTAAAATGAATGTTGCAGTTCTGTAAGGTGTCTTATGGAAGTTTTGCAGAAAATTTGGAGAATCTTTAATCTGTATAATGGAGAGTGGCCTTTATAGCCGGTCACCAGTGTCATATTTTGCAGTGTTCTCTTCTTTCCCCCTGACTCCTATCTAGATCACTACCCAGACACAATTGCCTTTATTTATTTATTTATTTTTTGCATTTGTCTCCTTTTGGTAATAGCCAAATACATTTGCTCACTCTTGAGAATATTACGCAAGTTTCTAATCTACTTGTCTAAATGGTACCTGTTGTAGATACAAGACCTTCCAGTGTTTTCTGAACAAAGGAAAATTACCTTGACTTATTTTCTTTTCAATAGAAAAGAAAATTTTTTTTTTTTGTGAAGTCTTTTGGGTGCATTGAGGTTTCTCTGGGAACAATTTTGGGATAAAGAAACTACTAAATAATCAAAAGAACATAAATATTTATGCTGCCAAACTGTCTATAAGATTTCACCTTAAGATTTTTCTTTGAAAAGGGCTATTAAGTAGAGCTACTAAAATAAATAATTAAAAGATAATGTGTATTTCAAAGTAGACGACAGTAGCAAGTTGATAAATAGGACTTTGGGCTGAGTTCTCAAAGCTGAGAACAGAGCACATTAGTGCCTGTAGGTTTTAGAGCAGGTTACTACCTGATCTGTGCAGAGCTTGTTATAGCCACAGTTCTTGCTGGGGAGGCAGTTGTAGGCAGTCCTTGCAGATGGTGGCTCAGTGCAGTGCCACGGGACTTGTCCAGCTCATCAGCAGCTGTCTGCTGACGGTTGGACCCAGTGCTCCATCCCTCCAGCTGTAGCCAGGCAGGGCCTACAAGATGCTGCCTTGAAGGCACTGCCGGCATAAGGGAAATGGTCATTTGCGGGTCAGTGAAACTTGGTTTTTTAAAAAAAGAAAACCAAAATCTTTGTTTTTTTTTTTAAAGAAAATTTAAGCAGAAGTTACAGTGATATAGGCAGTTAGTTATAAGAGCACGAAAATGCAAGGAAATGCAAGTAAATAACTGAGTCGTATCAGTGTTGAAATAATAAAAAAGAGATCCATCAACTCCTACTAGAGCTGCCTGAATCTAAATCTTAAAAAATGTTTCTTTCATCTGATCAGGTTCTGTTTAAGTTTCATATAAGCTTGTTTTCAAGCATAAGTGAGATTTAGGCTACTAGAAGTAATGCTCATGTTTTGGCAGTTTATAGGAGACATTATTTTCTCCCTCATTCTTCATACATACCTACTTATCTGAGTGGCTCCAGTTGTTGCAGTAGAGATTCTATTTGAAATTTCCACTATAATTCTTGTCCACTTGAGCTAGAAGAACTGACAGCATCTCCAGTTGTCATCATGACTCCTTTAGGCATAGAAAGCACAGTTAAGATTTTGTATCTGTTAGGAAAGGAAGGCTTGGTAAGATAGTGTTTATTTTACAGAGTAATAATCTTTTATCTGAATGTTGTTCTCAATTCTGTTCCAGAAAGTGTCACTGACAAATAAAAACTTCACTTCTTTTAAAAACGAGAAAACTTCTTCTAAAGAGAAAACATATAATAGGGAGTCAGGATCCCATAGAGAGTTCATGCTATTGGTTTCTAGTGGGCTTGAAATAAGATATTTACCTGTGGTTATATAGAAATGTAGTAGGTGAAACTGGAGAGAGAGAAGAGAGGGGAGGGAAAGAGAAAGAGATGGAGAGGGAGGGAGAACAGAAGAGAGGAGAGAGGATCTGAGAGAATACAGGCTTCTTTTCCAGGTTTATGCTTTTCCTACCATGAAGCTGAGAGAATAATCTGGCCTGTATTAACAACCGCAGGCCCTCCCTGAGTTTCTGAAGATTTTTCTGGAGAGAAATTGTGTTGAAATTCTCATGATCACTACCACCTCTGAGCGTCAAGTAGATACTGGGGAAAACTTCCTCTATCCCCAAGGTAAAGGTGGGGTGTGTAAATTAGAAATACAGAATGTGCAGGGAACCCCAGCTTGACCTTTTCTTGCTTTTCTTCCTGGTAGCTTTTCTCTCAGATACCACTGAAGTGACACCTTCTGACAACCTCTCTGTGACAGTACCTCCTGGACTTCTTTCTTACTATTGGCTCTCATCATAGGGGCCTGCCTTTAGCGGTTGTAGTTCTTTAGAGTCCCCAATAATTCCCAGCTGCAGCTGTTCCCCGTGGTAGTGTCACACCTGATTTGACCCTAGGCCGCTTGCTTACTCCTATAGCAACATCATATGTTCTCAGCCTTGCTTTTAGCCTCAACTCTCACTAATTCCTTCCTTCCTGCTCTCCTACCTTAATGGATTTATTCATACCAATACAGTGGTTTCCCAAATATAACCCACTGTTTGATACCTGCTCCTCTTCATGTCAGCCCCCAACTTTGGTTCAGGGGTTACTTATTTCTGTGATTTCCCAGGTGGAATTAACCACTGCCTACTTTGTGCTCCTCATCTGTTCTTTACAACATCTATCATAGCATCTGTAGTTCTTTGTTGTTTATGTCTCCTTTGGATGGAGCAGAAATGAATTATCCCCACCAAGCCCTGCACAAAGTGCAGATTCTTGAGCAAATATTGTTCTTTTAAGCCACTAAGTTTGGGGGTAATTTGTTTTGCAGTCATAGAAACTGAGTTAGATTTTGGTATTTGGAGGTGGGGTGCCATGTGACAGAAACCTCAAAATGTAGTGGTGACTGAAGCTAAACTAGACAGGACTAGACAATGGGCAGAAGGTGGGAGGACATTGAAGAGATTGTTCAGTTCAGTCGCTCAGTCATGTCTGACTGCGAGTCCATGAATGGCAGCACGCCAGGCCTCCCTGTCCATCACCAACTCCTGGAGTTTACTCAAACTCATGCCCATCGAGTCGGTGATGCCATCCAGACATCTCATCCTCTGTTGTCCCCTTCTCCTCCTGCCACCAATCCCTCTCAGCATCAGGGTCTTTTCCAATGAGTCAACTCTTCACTTCAGGTGGCCAAAGTATTGGAGTTTCAGCTTCAGCGTCAGTCCTTCCAGTGAACACCCAGGACTGATCTCCTTTAGGATGGATTGGTTGGATCTCCTTGCAGTTCAAGGGACTCTCAAGAGTCTTCTCCAACACCACAGTTCAAAAGCATCAATTTTTCAGCGCTTGGCTTTCTTCACAGTCCAACTCTCACATCCATACATGACCACTGGAAAACCATAGCCTTGACTAGACGGACCTTTGTTGGCAAAGTAATGTCTCTGCTTTTTAATATGCTGTCTAAGTTGGTCATGGCTTTCCTTCCAAGGAGTAAGCGTCTTTTAATTTCATGGCTGCAATCACCATCCACAGTGATTTTGGAGCTCCCCAAAATAAAGTCTGATACTGTTTCCACTGTCTCCCCATCTATTTCCCATGAAGTGATGGGACCAGATGCCATGATCTTAGTTTTCTGAATGTTGAGCTTTAAGCCAACTTTTTCACTCTCCTCTTTCACTTTCATCAAGAGGCTTTTTAGTTCCTCTTCACTTTCTGCCATAAGGGTGGTGTCATCTGCATATCTGAGGTTATTGATATTTCTCCCGGCAGTCTTGATTCCAGCTTCTGCTTCTTCCAGCCCAGCGTTTCTCATGATGCACTCTACATATTTAAATAAGAAGAGATTGTTAGTGAAATCCTAATGGTCAAGGAGGATTTCAGTGAAGGTTTAAAGGAAAGTGAAAGTATCATTGGGAGCAGGAGAAAAGATCCTTGTTATGCAATAGCAGAAAGTTTAGCAATGTTGTCACTTATGGTAATATGGAAAAGAGAAAATGGTTATAATGAATCGCACAAATTCAAAGGTATTGTCTGGCTGTTTCTTGCTGCTTATAGTAAACTTGACAGGAGGAAGTGCTGTGGTGTGACGGCTTGTATCCCTCAAAATTCATATGCTGATGCCCAGTGTGATGGTATTAGGAAATGGGGAGGTGCTTAGGGAAGTACTTAAGTCCGAATGGTGGAGCCCTCATCAATAGGATTAGTGCTTTTATAAAAGAGACCATGCAGAGGTCCCTAGCCCTTTCCACCATGAGATAACACAGTGAGGTGACAATCTGCCACTCGGAACGCTCTGGCCTTCACCAGAACCTAACCATTCTGGCACACTGATCTTGGACTTCCAACCTCCACAACTGTGAGAAATTAATTTTTGTGATTTATAAGCCTCTGTCATTTCATAAATAGTAGTCCAGTTAGGCTAAGAGAGAGAATTTAAGGAAAGAATTGTTAAATACAAAGGAACCAGAACTTACTGAGTCTGAAAATAAAACTCTTTTCTAGTTTCTCCAGGTGGCAGAAAATTTTCAAATTAAGAAAAATCTTATGGAAAGAGATTAAATCTAGAGTATTGTGATTTACTCTAGATTCACATGGTTTAACTATGAAACCAAGGGAGTGATTGTGACATTCTTTGATAAGGTCTCAGGAGATTTAATTTATGCCTCACCAAGGCAAGTAGTCCATCTTGAGGATATACCATGCCTCACACATCTTTACTAAATGAAAATGTCCTCTAAGAATTTTAAGAGAATTGTCTCTCAGGATACCTAGAGGAAGCTCAAGGACATATATTGAAATTTATGAGTGTGATTTTTGTCTGATGGAGTGGATTATAAATTGATTCACAAGAAATCTACACAGTTAAAAGATTTTATTTTTTAGAGCAGTTTTAGGTTCACAACAAAATTCAGCAGAGAGCACAGAGAATTCCCACATATCCCTTGTCCTTGTATACCTGAGTAGCACCTTGGTAAAATCGATGAACCTGAACATTGATGCATCATTATCACCCCTGGTGTATAGTTTACAGAAGGTTTCACTCTTGATGTATATTCTATGTTGTTGTTCAGTTGCAAATTGTGTCCTACTCTCTGCAATCCCATGAACTGACATATATCCACTATTATAGCACTTAAAAATCCTCTGTGCTTTGTCTTTTCACCTACCCTACCCCAATCCCTTGTTGTTCAGTCACCAAGTCATGTCTGACACTTGACCCCATGAATTGCAGCCTGCTAGGCTTCTTTGTCCATCTCTATTGCCCTCAGTTTGCTCAAACTCATGTCCATTGAGACAGTGATGCCATCCAACCATCTTATCCCCCTCACCCCCTTCTCATCTTACCCTCAGTTTTTCCCAGCATCAGGGTCTTTTCCAATGAGTCAGCTCTTTGCATCAGGTGGCCAAAGTATTGAAGCTTCAGTTTCAGCATCAGTCCTTCCAATGAGTATTTAGGGTTGATGTCCTTTAGGATTGACTAGTTTGATCTCCCTGCTGTTCAAGGGACTCTCAAAGGTCTCCAGCACCACAGTTTGAAACTGTCAATTCTTCGGCACTCAGCGTTCTGTATGGTCCAACTCCCACATCTATCCATACATGACTACTGGAAAATAGCTTTGACTATAGCTTTGACTATATGGACCTTTGTCGGCAAAGTGATGTCTCTGCTTTTCAATACACTGCCTAGGTTTGTCAGAGCTATTCTTCCAAGGAGTAGGCATCTTTTAATTTCATGGCTGCAGTCATCATCCGCATTGATTTTGGAGCCCAAGAAATTAAGATCTGTCACTGTTTTCACATTTTCCCCATCTTATTTGCCTTGAAGTGCTATCATCTGTGTATGTGAGGTTCTTGATATTTCTCCGAGCAGTTTTGATTCCAGCTTGTGATTCATCCAGCCCAACATTTCACATGATGTACTCTGCATATAAGTTAAATAAGCAGGGTGACAATATACAGCCTTGATGTACTCCTTTCCCAATTTTGAAGCTGAAGCTGAATGATTCTATGAAGACCTATAAGACCTCTTAGAACTAACATCAAAAAAAGATTTCTTTTCATGATAGGGGACTGGAATGCAAAAGTAGGAAGTCAAGAGATACCTTACATCAAGGTAAGTTTGACCTTGGAGTACAAAATGAAGCAGGGCATAGGCTAACAGAGTTTTGCCAAGAGAACACACTGATCATAGCAAATACCCTCTTCCAGTAACACAAGAGGCTATGCACATGAACATCACCAGATGGTCAGTACTGAAATCAAATTGATTAAATTCAGTTCAGTTGCTCAGTCATGTACGACTCTTTCTGAACCCATGGACTGCAGCACACCAGGCCTCCCTGTCCATCACCAATTCCCGGAGTTTACTCAAACTCATGTCCATTGAGTCAGTGATGCCATCCAACCGTCTCACCCTCTGTTGTCCCCTTCTCCTCCTGCCCTCAATCTTTCCCAGCGTCAGGGTCTTTTCAAATGAGTCAGTTCTTCGCATCAGGTGGCCAGAGTATTGGAGTTTCAGCTTCAACATCAGTCCTTCCAATGAATATTCAGGGCTGATTTCCTTTAGGATGGACTGGTTGGATCTCTTTGAAGTCTGAAGGACTCTCAAGAGTCTTCTCCAACACCACAGTTTAAAAGCATCAATTCCTTGGCACTCAGCTTTCTTTATAGTCCAACTCTCACACCCTTACATGACTACTGGAAAAACCATAGCTTTGACTAGACAGACCTTTGTTGGCAAAGTAGTGTCTCTGCTTTTTAATATGCTGTCTAAGTTGGTCATAACTTTTCTTCCAAGGAGCAAGCGTCTTTTAATTTCATGGCTGCAGTCACCATCTACAGTGATTTTGGAGCCCCCCAAAATAAAGTCTGTCACTGTTTCCACTGTTTCCCCATCTATTTGCCTTGAAGTGATAGGACCGGATGCCATGACCTTAGTTTCTTAAACGTTGAGCTTTAAGTCAGCCTTTTTACTCTCCTCTTTCACTTTCATCATGAGGCTCTTTAGTTCTTTGCTTTCTGCCATAAAGGCGGTTTCATCTGCATATCTGAGGTTATTGATATTTCTCCCAGCAATCTTGATTCCAGCTTGGGCTTCCTCCAGCCCAGCATTTCTCGTGATGTACTCTGCATATAAGTTAAATAAGCAGGGTGACAATATATAGCCTTGACGTACTCCTTTTCCTATTTGGAACCAGTCTGTTGTTCCATGTCCAGTTTTAACTGTTGCTTCTGACCTGCATACAGATTTCTCAAGAGGCAGATCAGTGGTCTGGGATTCCCAGACCACTTTCAGAATTTTCCACAGTTTGTTGTGATCCACACAGTCAAAGGCTTTGGCCTAATCAATAAGACAGAGTAGGTGTTTTTCTGGAACTCTCTTGCTTTTTCAATGATCCAATGAATGTTGGCAATTTGATCTCTGGTTCCTCTGCGTTTTCTAAAACCAGCTTGAACATCTGGAAGTTCACAGTTCATGTGAACTTGCTGAAGCCTGGCTTGGAGAATTTTGAGCATTACTTTACTAGCGTGTGAGATGAGTGCAGTTGTGCCGTAGTTTGAACATTCTTTGGCATTGCCTTTCTTTGGGATTGGAATGAAAACTGACCTTTTCCAGTCCTGTGGCCCCTGCTGAGTTTTCCAAATTTGCTGGCATATTGAGTGCAGCACTTTCACAGCATCATCTTTCAGGATTTGAAATAGCTCAACTGGAATTCCATCACTTCCACTAGCTTTGTTCGTAGTGACGCTTCCTAAGGCCCACTTGACTTCACATTCCAGGATGTCTAGCTCTAGGTGAGGGATCACACCATTGTGGTTATCTGGGTCGTGAAGATCTTTTTTGTATAGTTCTGTGTATTCTTGCCACCTCTTCTTAATATCTTCTTCTGTTAGGTCCATACCATTCCTGTCCTTTATTGAGCCCATCTTTGCATGAAATGTTCCCTTGGTATCTCTAATTTTCTTAAAGAGACTTCTCATCTTTCCCATTCAATTGTTTTCCTCTGTTTCTTTGCACTTAGGTCAATAAGTACTAGGGTAGTTTTTTAATATAGTCTTAGTAGCTGAGATAATTAGAATGGTTTATCATTTTGGGTTTATTTTTTATTTTTTTCCCTATTTATTTTTGTTAGTTGGAGGCTAATTACTTTACAATATTGTAGTCGTTTTTGCCATACATTGACGTGAAACAGCCATGGATTTACGTGTGTTCCCCATCCTGAATCCCCCTCCCACCTCCCTCCCCATCCCATCCCTTTGGGTCATCCCAGTGCACCAGCCCCGAGCACTTGTCTCATGCATCCAACCTGGACTGGCGATCTGTTTCACACTTGATAATATACATGTTTTGATGCTGTTCTCTCAGATCATCCCACCCTCGCCTTCTCCCATAGAGTCCAAAAGTCTGTTCTATACATCTGTGTCTCTTTTTCTGTCTTGCATATAGGGTTATCGTTACCATCTTTCTAAATTCCATATATATGCGTTAGTATACTGTATTGGTGTTTATCTTTCTGGCTTACTTCACTCTGTATAATGGGCTCCAGTTTTATCCATCTCATTAGAACTGATTCAGATGTATTCTTTTTAATGGCTGGGTAATATTCCATTGTGTATATTTACCACAGCTTTCTTATCCATTTGTCTGCTGATGGTGGGTTTATTTTTTAAATTAAGTTCTGGTAATAAAGTTATTCTGGCTTCATGAAATGAAGTGAGTCACATTTCATCTTTCTGTTTGATATGAAATAATTTAAATAATATTGTAATTATTTGTTACTAAAAGTTAGGTGGACTAAGGTTTAAAGATTTTTTGGATATATCATTATTATCTAAAATAATAGTCGCCTTTCCAATCCCTTCTTTGGTAATTAGTCCAGTTGGTTTTCTACTTGGTTTTCTCTGATTTATTTGTATTTTCTAGGAAATCACACATTGCTTCTATGTCTTGTCTTGCTAATATTTGTTTTGTCTTAACATTTTTAAGCAGGATCATAAATGGTGTGTGTGTTTGTATGTGTGTGTATGTATCTTGTTTGTTAGTCTTTAAAACAGCATCTTTTGGAATTATTTATTAACTCTTCTACTGTTTTCCTGTATCAGATTATATCTGGTATCTTTCTCTATTTACTCCTCAAATTTTCTTTTAGTTAACTTCGTGCTTTTTAAAAAAATACTTAGGATAAACATGTTTCTGAACTTGTGCTCATTTGTCTTCATAATGAAAGGATTTAGGGACATCACTTTTTATCTAATTATGGCTTTTTCTGTGTTCTGTAAATTTTTATGTAGTTACTTTTTCATTAATTTCTAAAGTGTTTGTGGGCTTCCCAGGTGGCGCTAGTGGATAAAGAACCTGCTTGCCAATGCGAAGACGCAAGAGACACAAATTCTATCCCTAAGTCAGGAAGATCCTCTGGAGGAAGAAACAGCAATCTACTCCAGTAGTCTTGCCTGGAGAATACCATGGACATAGGAACCTAATGGGCTACACTCCCTGGGATGGCAGAGAGTTGGACAGACTGAAGTGACTTAGCATGCATGCAATCACGTGTGTTTATGATTTTTCTCCTTGATCAGGAGTTAATTTTCAAGTCGTTAAGGTATTTCAAACATGTAAAAATTATTTCTTATATTTTTAAATTATGATCAGTGACTGTGACTTGTAATATATTTACTTTTAAGTATTTCTTATGATTTGCTTTGTGGATTTTATTGCACCTTTAGTATCTCTTCAAGGAATGCTTTCTTAGTTTGCCAAATAGGTAGGCTGAGAATTTTCTAAATCTTTCAGTTCTAGTTCCTTTTTGCTTAAGAATTCCATCTTCAAATCATTTCTTTCTTTTCACATCTTGCCATAAGTAGTCAGGAGGAGCCAGGCCACTCCTTCAGTATTTTGCATAGAGATATCCTCAGCTAAATATCCAATTTAATTACTTGCAAGTTCTACCTTCCACAGAACACTAGAACATGAAGTCAGTTCAGTCAAGTTCCTTGCGACTTTATAATAAGGATCACTTTTTCTCCAGTTTCCAATGACATGTTGCTCATTTCCATCTGAGACCTCATCATAATGGCCTTTGTAAGTCTACACTTCTACCAACATTCTCCTCAGGGTTACTTAAATATTCTCTAAGAAGACTGAGGTTTTCTCTCCTCTCCTCTTTTCTTTCTGAACCCTTAGCATAAATACCCTTAATGCTCATATTTCTAGTGTGTACCTCTAAATTCTTCCAGCTGCTACCAGTAAACCAGTTGCAAAGTCACTTCCACTTTTTAAGTTATTTGTTATGGCAACATCCCACTCTCAGTACCAAAATCTGTAGCAGTCAAGGTTCTCCAGAGAAACAGAACTTCCAGGACCTGAGGAATCTCGTGATCTGCTCTCTGTAAACTGGAGACCTGAGAATTGCGGTGGTGTAATCCAGTCTGAGCCTAAAGGCCTGAGAACCAGAGGAGCCAATGAGATAAATTCCCCTTCAAGGGCAAAAGATGAGATGAGATGTCTCAGCTCAGTGAAGCTGGGAAAAAGAAGCAAATATGTCCTTCCTCCACCTTTTGTTCCATATAAGCCCTCAACAGGTTGGATGGTGCCCATCCACAACTGGACAAGGCATCCCAGTGCGTCTATGAATTCAAATGCTAATCTCATCCAGAATCACCCTCATAGACCCCAGAAATAGTGTTTAATGTGAGTGCCTCTTGGCCAATCAAGTTTATGCATAAAATTAACCACCACACATATAAACATAGGAAAAAAAAATCACTGAAATTAAACTTTAGAAGAATTTAAGGAGAGTCACTCTGGAGATCAATCCAAATTAGTGTATTGGAAAAATCAAGAGGAAGAATATCTAAAAACTAAGAACAAATTCATACAGAGAAATAAATTACAACAAAAACATTCAGAGGTTGATTTTCCACATACCATTTCTGTGGACATTATTGGAGCCTGTGCATCATCAAAATACTGGTGTAAATCAAGGAAGAAGAAAACAAAATTGAGGGAACAGGATCCAACATAAAAGAGAGACAAAGGAATTTACTTGAGTGGGTAAAGAGACACATCAAATGATAGTTTTGCAGCAGGCCTGAAAATGAATCGATCTAGATTGTAACAGGTTAGAAAGCTCAAGGAGAGACTTCTTTAAGAAGATGAAATTAATAAAATACCCAGTGGGTTTGACTATTGGGAAGAGATTTACACAAGCTTTGGAGAATATGGGAGGAAAAATTAATGTTAAAACATAGAAAAGTTTAAAAAAATTTCTTAATTAGAGATAATAATCATAGTAAACATGATTGAGTTATCATAGTATTTGCATGGTCAACATAAACAATATTAATCTAAACAATAGATATGGGTCCTGTAGTGTTATCCTGTGGTATTGATACCACAGACCTTTAGAAGGGCTGGCTAGGGGAGTTGTGTGAGGGAGAGACTCGGAGAAAATGGATATTGATTTATCATAACTTTATAAGATTTTGGAAGAACGTGGGAACCCAAGTGTGTGTGTGGGAGTGGGGTGAGAATGGTGGTTATATGTGAAAGAGCTAAATTCTCATCTTCTGTATTAATAATAGATATTTTCAGTAGATAGTAATGCCAGTAACTGATAGTAAGAACATAAGACTGTAAACATATTATTTAGAGATTGGGGATAAATACTGGAAACCAACAGGAAGAATTGAAAGCAGTTGCTTTCCAGGATGAGAAATGTGAAATGTGTGGAATTGTGAAGTGAACTCAAAGTCGCTCAATTGTGTCTGACTCTGCGACCTCATAGACTGTAGCCTGCCAGGCTCCTCTGTCCGTGGAATTCTCATGGGTTGCCATTCCCTTCTCCAGGGGATCTTCTCAACCCAGTGATTGAACCCAGGTCTCCTGCATTGCAGGCAGATTCTTTACCGTCTGAGCCATCAGGAAAGCCCCTGAAATGTGTGGGACCTAATGTTTTTCATAACAAGTCTTATAAAATTTTAAATGATGCACATGTGTGACTTTGCCAAAAATACCTCTCTGCCAACCCTAGATTAAAAACAAAATGGAAAAACAAAAGAAGACATAAACTTAAGATTCAGGAGATGTAAGGAGGAGTTCTACAAGGTTAAAAAAAAGAAAATTATAAGAACTCATATTAGAAAGAAGATCTGCATTTTGAAAAATACCCCATTCCTTCCCCTCAGTCCAAATTTCAGTTAGCATTGATGAGGAAAACTAATAGATGTATTCCTATACATTTTTTAAGTTTCAGGGATAACAAAATCTTGCTGGGTTCCAGAAAGAAAAAAAAGTTACTTGTGAAGGAAAAAAAAAATGATAGACTGAATTTCCTGCATCGAACTTTGGAGACTGGAAGATGGTAGGATAATGTCACTGAACTAGTGATAGAATTACATCCTGTAAATCCTATACTGGGCTAAGTAATCAGTCACCTGGCAGGGAGAGAGATGTGCAGATGTTTGAGGAGTCAAATATTAGAGAAGTCTTGAGAAAATACACTAACCAACAAAAGGATTTGAACAGTGACTATGGGAAATGAAAAATAAGAGAGGAAATGTTGCTAAGTAATGAAGTCAATATACCCATGGTCCAGTTTTAGTGGTTAGAGGCCAACTTAGAAAATGGTTACTATAAGCTCTAAAGAAGTATTCTTTTTTCTCAACCTTTCAGCTTGAAAATTTTCAAAATAAAATCTGAAAGACTTTTACCTAGATTAACCAGTTTCTCTTGCAGTAGAGTGCTTTTGATTCTTTAGAAATGGCTGATTCTAGGGCAGGAAAAATAGGTGAGCCTGCATTTTTTTTTAACATGACAAAGAAATGTGTCACAATAAAAGGGCAGAGAGTGCATACGAAAGATTTATTGGTGAGTGCCTTTTGAAAAACCACCTGTCAGGGAGTGAACAAAGTGGGATTGGAAGAGGAGGAAGTTCCGTTGTGGTGCATTTCATCTTCCGCACTGTGAGCTCTAGACCTGATATGGTCCAGCTCTGACTGTCGTATTTGTCCATTTGTTGTCAAAATTGGACAAAGGAGTATGAAGAGATAGATCCCTTTCATATATGCCTATCATATGACAAACGTATTGTTATCTGGCGATAAAAAATACCCTGCACTTTTGTGACACAAGCCCTACCTCTTTCTGATGACCAAGATCATTTACTCCTGCCAGATTTGTTTCTTGGCTCAAGGTACTTGGAGTGACCAGGCGACAGTTGTAACTTAAAGTTTAATGGGCTCTGTCCCTTCGTGAGAACAGGACTTCCAGATTCATAGAACCTAGCGTTGCAGGGAAAGGAAATATAAATTTCTAAATGGGCCCTGGGACTGAGGCGGCCATTCCTGCTTCTTCCCCTTGTTTCTTGCCTACGTGTATGTTACTTCTTAGAGATGCTGTAGCATAATGTTTACTGATTTAGGGCACAACTACAAGCCAGAGGAGGGTGTCCTATCTTCACATGGTATCATCACCTCAACCATGCCTTCAGAATGCTCCTCAAGCATTTCAGATCACTGTCTCAGATTGGCAGCTTCTGAAGGTTGTGGTATGTAATAGGACTAGTGGACCGAGCAGTCTGTATTGACATCTCCCTTGCTTTAGTACATCTGTTTGGTTGGTAGCAAAGTTCTGTAGGATATAAAGTGAACCAGAAACATTGTTAAATCTCAGGTACTGGTGTTAAGTGTCTTCTTTCCTTGTTCCATTTTATTTTTAACTTAAGTTTGGGAGTTTATTTTTGGCAAAGTCATAAATGTGAACCATTTAAAATTTTGTAATTCACAAGCTCACATTTATACTTGTGGTCAGGAAAGGTAAATCCATACCTGTAATAAGTGTTGATTCTGGTCAAGGTGAATCACTGCACCTTTCAGAGTGTAAAAGGGTCCAGTGTAATCAGTTTACTCTGTCTGATGGTCTCCTGGGGGAAATGTTCTATACTGGGGGTTCAGCTTTGGTCTCTTTCAGATTAGATAATCTGTTTTAGCACTTAGCTAGATCAGCCTTGGTGAGAGGGAGCCCAGACTGTTGGGCCCATGCATAATCTCTATTTCTGCCACCCTGGCAGCTTAGCCCATTGTGCTAGCACTGAGGTGGTCAGTGATATGCTGGATGATGTCAACTGGTTAGTATTCTGTCTACTTGGTTGTCTAGTGCCTCTTCCTTGGTGGAGTCCTTTCTGATGGGTGTTAATATGTGATACAAAGATTCTCACATTTTATGTCCATTCCTACAGGACTATCCTCATGCCCTTTTCCAGAAAAACCAGTCAAGAGACTTCAACCTTTTAGATGAAACTAAAGATTTCCTGAGCTAGCAGAGTGGCCGAGACTATAAATAAACATTATATCTGAACAGTATTTCAGGTTAGGCTTGTGATACTTTAGAGACTCCCAAAATTTTCAATCTGATTAATTAGGAGGATCAGAAATTCATCTTAACTGAGGCAAGGGATTTAGGAAGAAGTTGGTCTGTAGGTGAGACAGATACATTTTATTTATTTATTTGTTTTTATTGGAGGATACTTGCTTTATAGTGTTTTTGGTTTCTGCTGTACAACAGCAGGAATCAGCTGTAAGTGTCCATGTACCCCCTCCCTCAGGAGCCTCCCCCCTCCCGCCCCTGTCCTGCCCCTCTAGGTCACTGTGGAGCGCCAAGCCGTGTTATACATGGTAGTGTGTTTATGTCAGTGCCACTCTCTTAATTCATTCTACCTTCCCCCTTCCCCTTCCCCTTCCCCTTCCCCTGCTGTGTCCACAAGTCTGTTCTCTACATCTGTGTCTCTGTTCCTGGTCTGGAACTCAAGAGAGAGGTCAGAATTAGAGACACACACATAGCCATGTCATAAGGCTACCCATTTCAAAACTCAGAACTGCAGGAAAAAGTTTATTTGCTATCACTGCTCTAATTCATCCTCTACAAATCTCAATTTGCTGGTTATTGGGGGATTGGTAGTATGAGGGAACAAGTAACAGTAACAAAAAATACAAGGAAATTACCAGGTTTTAAACTTAGGTGCGTGTAAGCATTTTTTTTTGTGTGTGTGTGTGTAAGCATTTAAACATTTCCTTTCAGTTTTCAGTAGTGTTTAATGTCTTAGTATAACTGCTCTCTTAAGCGTTTGTCTCTAAGATGTTATCTGAGTATGTGATGGAGGGGTGGCTTCTGTGATCTTATGGCTTGAAGAAGGCAGGTTTCTCAGATTTCTATATTGTCTCAAGGTTCCTCTGGTCACCATGGTGATGTCCTTCGTCAGTTGCTGCTCTTCTGTTTGGACTCCTCTCCTTTAGTTTGGTCAGAGCCTAGTGATGCTTCTTGGCTCTCAAGACCTCTGGTGTTTGAGACCCCTCTGAAATCTGGCAGTGACTTGGGTCAGTTCAGCTTGGGTGGCTCACTTTGAGCCATGGACCCTCACCCTCACACAGAAACCTCAACTGGCAGTCTCCCTAGCTGGATATTCTGGGGTTAACCTATGCCAGCCTTGGGGAAGCTAAGCTCAGAGTGCCTCTCTAACAAGACTCAATTGCAAAGTTTTTGTTACCATATTTTGATACTTTCCTATTTATTTGTGGTTTAATTTGTTTAGTATTTGTCACTACCCACCCTTCCCTTACAATATCAACTCATGATAATCAAGAATATCAACTCATGATAATGGGGACCTTGTCAGTCTTGTTCATCACTGAATCACAAACTCGAAGGATAAGTAGCTGTCACATGGTTGGCCCTTAGTAGATTTTTGTTAAAGAAGGGCAGAAATAATAGATGAAATCCCTAAGTAAGAGTATATCAAGTGAGAACAAGATGAGGACTAAACTGTTTAGTACATCTTCTGCCTTCTCTTTTAGAGGTAGGAAGCAGAAGAGGTTCCAGGGAAGAAAACTGAGAACTGATCAAGAGAAGTATGAAGAGGATGGAGTGCAGAAGATGGGGAGAAGCATGTTCAGTCGAGTGTGATAATCCCTGTTGCCCAAAGCGTCAGGAGTTGAGTCGGAGTAACTGAAGCTGACAAGTCTGTTGATGATTGGTAATCTGGGGTAGGAGAGCAGTATCAAGATATGAGTTTGAGAAAACTCAGGTCTCAAGAAATTGTGCCATCAAACGGAGAGGATAACTGTGGCAGCACGTAAAGTCTTTTATGAAGATTGTTGGTGAAGGTAGGAAGGAGTTAGGATTTGTCACTGGCCTCTTCAGAAACAGGACTCAATGGAGGGCTCTTTTCCCCCCCAAGACAGAAGAAGCTTGGTGTTTTGATATGTAGGGAGGAAGGAGCTGGTGAGGAAAAGAGGAGGAAGACTGAAGAAAGAGATAATTTATGAGTTAAGGTCTCAGAACTTAACTGGAAAGGATGAGATCAACCTTGGAATGGAAGGCAAGAAGGAAAGAGGAATGAATGGAAAATAGAAGGTGTGAGGCAAATGGGAAGAACATACAGGAATTTCCATCAGCTTTTGCTTAATGAAATAGAGGTATCCAGATTATCTGCTAAGAGTACATGTATATAGACCCCTGTAAGAATTGGTCTCCTACCTCCCACACTTCATTTGCATGTTCTTTGACTCTTTCCTGACTGAGGGTTAACAGCCAGGCTCCCTGGAAGTGCCTTTCCAAAGAGTTCTGAAGAAGAGAACTCTTCAGTTCTTGTTCAAACTCAAGGGACTTTGGTGCCCTGGAGTTCCACAGAATTCGTATGCAGATCTCAGTAGATCTCACACTCAGCTCTGTCTGTGATCCTGGGTTATGTAACTAACATGAAAAATTCAAACATCACGACTTTCAGTTTGTTTTGTACCTCAGCAATGCTGACTCATTATCAAATAAATAAAATTTATTTACCCCGAATGTTTCGTCTTAGTTGGTGCTCTTAACTGATGAGAAAGTCCATCAATATCTTCTTTTAGATTACCTTATGAAAATGAAGAGTTTATGGATTATATGCTGATGGGAAAATTACCTGCTGAGTTAGCTTCATATTCTTTATTCTACTGAAAATTCATATGTATATGAATTTTGCAAAATGTGAGTTTTTTGAATGAGTACACATACACACACACATATATGTGTATATATATATATATATATAAGGAAGTGCATAATGTGCATGTCTGAAGCCAAAATATTTAAAGTTATTCTGAATTAATAAAAGTTTATATGTAATAATATTTACTTTGTTTGTGCTTTTTTGACTGTCACTCATTTATTCATTTACCATATACTTACTGGCTACAATGTGTAGGTTCTGTTCCAGGTGCTAGGAGTATAAATGCTCAAAAGATACAGTCCCTGAGTTTCAAGGAATTTATGGTCTGGTTATAGGAGACAGATGTTGTAATAAAACAAGTACTGTGCTATATTGTATGTGCTAAGAAAGAAATATGTACAGGATGAACTAGGGCCTGAGGGAGGGAGCAGCCAATTTCTGTTTCAGAAGGGTGAGAACTTGCTGTCAAAAAGTTTGTTTTTTTTTTTTTTTTGCTTTTTTTTATTTTTTATTTATTTATTTTTTTTTTCCCAGTGGGTTTTGTCATACATTGATATGAATCAGCCATGGATTTACATGTATTCCCAATCCCGATCCCCCCTCCCACCTCCCTCTCCACCCGATTCCTCTGGGTCTTCCCAGTGCACCAGGCCGGAGCACTTGTCAAAAAGTTTTGAGGTAGGTAGGAGGCAGATTGCCCTGCACCCAAGGTAAAGCAATTGGAGATTCATTCCCTATGGACTGAAACTCCAAGAAGAGAAAAGCAGAACAATTAAGGGAGGAGGCTGGACCCTGCCCAAACTCCCTGACCACACACGCACAGAAAAGTCTCCTTGGATGTTAAAGGAGGAGTTCTGTCAAAGGATGTTCTGTCCCCATATGCCTTTTCGGTAAAATCCATCTTGGCTAAGAGATGCGTGTGCACACATGGGAGATCAGATATACCAATATGGACTGAGCCAGCTAATCAAAATGACCGGCCAGAGGAAACCTGTAAGAAATACCCCGTAAAATTAATTCCAACTGCCACGACAGTGCAACTCAGGGACTGTCCCTCTTGAGTCTGCTCGTGTGTATCCACACGTACTGTACTCTTTTTCCTCTTAATAAATACTTCACGTGCTTCACTATTTTCTGTATCTTGGTGGAAATTCTTTTCTGCAAAGCCGAAAGGCTGGGGCCCATGTCATGGACCACTGGTCTAGTAGGTAGGCTCTGGTGCTTTCACTGCCATGACCCCGCCTCAATCTCTCCTTGGGAACCCACTCCCCCTCCCCCACCCCCAAGCCACTGCAGCCCGAGGCCACCTTAGTTAAGTTTTACTGATGAAATGGTGCCTGAATCTTGAAAGGTAAGAAAGTGTTTTTGTTAAGTTTGCCATCAGATAATACGAAGTCTTTGGGGACAAAGAACTTCCTTTTATACAAGTTTATATTCTAGCACAAAGGAAGAATTTGCCAATAAATGAAACTCTCTTAAGGTTTCAAATTTAAAACTATTGACTATTATAAAGGTATTTCTGTTTTCAAATACCAGCAGGTGGCAATATTACCCCATGAAAAACTGATCACCAAAAGCTGAAAATGTCTTTCTTGAATTTCCATATCTGGTAATGAGGGTGTTCTGGATTAAAAATGGATGAGAAAAACTAAGTTTGAATTTTTTTATTTTTCTCAACAGGCCAATTGAAAATGCCAATGTCGGAACCCCATCCCCCTCCTCCTTCCCATTCATCCTGAGCCCAAGAGATCTCCATAAAATTGACCTGGATACCTTTCATTCAAGGCTTGTGGGAGTCTGAAGCCGGTCTCAAGATTTCTCCACTACACTGACCCAGAAGAAAAACTGAGCTCCCTGTCTGATGTCCAGTAAAAGCCAATTCACAGAAAATATTCATGAATCTAAGAGATGTTAGTGATGATTTGGGGAAAGGATAATAGAGTTTACACAGCAGCAATGCAAACAAGCACAAGTGAGTTGGCCTCCCAGATCTCAAAATGTCCGTTAGCCATGCACCATCTTGAAGTTTCACGGGATTCTTTTGTTTCAGCCCTTCATCTGGTTGGCTCCTCTTTTACCCTTCTTGGCCTTGGAACTTCAATTTCTTTTCCTTTTCTCCTTCTCTCCCTCTCTCTATCTCCTTCCTATTTCCCTGTTTCCTCTCCCTGCCTCTGCCTCTCCTCCTCCCTTTTTCTTTCTCCTGGTCTTGCACCCCCAAAACCCACTAAGATTGCTTACAGTAAAGGGCCCTACCCTCTGTGTGGCCCCCACTTCCTTAAAGGCATTAGTAGCAATTTTTTACCTTGAAACAAAGCAGACCAATTTTTCAGTTTTCAGTGTAATAAAAATACTTGAAAAAACATGCCCTGCAGATATTAAAAAAAAAATCCCCAAACCTGTGATTTTGGTTTTCAGCTGGTGTTTGCAGGTTTTTCTTTAGTAGGGTAATGTTAAGTGAGCTTGTTAGGATCCTCTGCACCTCTTTTCATCTTCCATGTGCCTACAAAATAAACTGCCCTTGTAGCTCAGCTGGTAAAAAATCCTCCTGCAGACCTGGGTTCTTTCCTGGGTTGGGAAGATCTGCTGGAGAAGGGAAAGGCTACCCACTTTAGTATTCTAGCCTAGAGAACTGTATAGTCCATGGGGTCACAAACAGTTAGACACGACTGAGCAACTTCCACTTTCACTTTCTTCCATGATCTATCGTATTTGCATTATTTGCCATTGATTTTTTTTTTTTTTTAATTTAGTTTCTTACCTCTGGTCCCAGATAAGGATCAGTTAGGAGACTCTGGTCTGCTGTGGTAGACCATTTTTCCTCTAAACTTTTTGTTATGGAAATGTTCAGTACAAAGAATATTTGAATCTGTCACCTAGAATCTATGATTGTTAACATTTTGTTATATTTGCCTTCTGTGCATCTGAGTTTTTGATGCATTTCAGACTAAGTTGCAGACATGGGTACTTTTCACTCCTAGACATTTTAGCATTCATGTAATTAATTTTTTTCAGGTTTTTTTTTTCCCTAGGTAAAATTTATGTAACTGTGATATTCAGATTTTAAGTGTACTATTAGATAAGTTTTGAGCAATGCAAAAACCTGGGTTTTCTAAATCCCTATTGAAATATAGAAAATTTCCATAAAGGATTTATTTGTTTGTTAGTTTTTCCATACGCAAGGAGTGTAAAATGGTTAAGTTCTAGACATTTCCAGGTCTGAGTACACTATTGGTAAGAAATTACTTAAAGTATAATGGATTTTAAGTGAGTTTTATAGGTATAGAAACACAGTTCAAATTAAGCTCTGCATCTGTGCTTTTTTGCCGTGTTTCAGTTTGAGCTCAGAGACTTTACAAGCAAGCAGAAACACTCAAGCAAAATGGGCACTGCCTGTCAGTTAAGAGCAGGAACTAGGTCTGTTTTTTGATACGTATCTCAACTACCCAGGATGCTTTATACCTTTGACACTCAAATATTTCCTGTCACCACACTATCTGCTACAAAAATTTATTGTCTATTCTATGGCTGGTGTTTGTGCACGTAGGAAATAATCGTGGGACTATAGAAGTCAAAACCATTGAGAGTGTCACATATCCTTCTTAGGTGGTCATCAGTCAGTACTTGAAATTGGGTTAAAAGAATAGGATATGGTAGAGCTTCTCCACAGCCCAGAGGTAAAGAAAGATGGATAACTAAATTCAGACAGAACAGCCTTGAGGCTCCAGGAGTAATAGACCTGGATTCTGAGTTCTCTTATGCTTCCTATTGGAGTTCAAATCAATGCTTGACTTTCCCAGGGCCTGTAGGTTCATGCAGATGAGTAGTTACTGCTTTTTGAAGGTGTTTATGTGGAAAAGTCCTGATGCATGTTTATAGAAAGAAATATATAGGAAAACAGTGCATGTTACTTTCTTAAGTAAAGAAATTTGGATATCTTTTTAAATGCTGCATCCAAATTTCAACATGCCAGATGCCCACTGAGGACCATAACAAGCCATTACTTGCCATTCTTTTTTTAAAATTGAAGAATAGTTGATTTACAATGTTGTGTTAGATTCTGTTTACAGCCAAGTGATTCAGTTTAATATATATGTAAATATGTATATTATTTTTCAGGTTATTTTCCATTATGGGTATTGAATATTGATACAAGATATTGAATATCACTTATGTAGAATCTAAAAAAATGATACAAATGAACTTATTTACAAAACAGAAACAGACTGACAGACATAGAACAGAAATTTATGGTTACCAAAGGGAAAAGCAGGGTGTGGGATAAATTAGGAATCTGGGATTAACAGATATACATTATTACATATAAAGTAGATAACAAGGACCTACTATAGCACAGGGTAATTGTCATTCTTTGTATTTTAGGTACTTCCTGCTTTACTGACTTAAACGTGCAGAGTGAAATCTGTGTCTGAATTACTGACTTGGTCACAAATCTCTTTCTTCACAGATGGAAATTTTCTCCAGAATAAATAAGTAGTATATTGGTCAGTGTTCAGTTTTGGAGATTAAAACTCACTATAGCCAGTTTGAGCACAAAGAGATTCTTCAGAGTATTAAATGGCTCACAGATTCTAGGTTGAGTTTCCAGGAATGGTTCCCAACTTACACTGGCTGTCAGGAGATTATTGCTTTTAACCCAAGCAGGATGCTGTAGTATCAGAAAGAAACAACTACAAGTTATTAGCTCCTGAACCTCTGCTATGAGCAGAAAATAGTCTGCCAATTTAGGAAGCTGCTGTTACAGCTGCTGTCCCAGCCAGTGCCACTGCTGTCCCAAACCACACCAACAAATGAGTGCCAAAGTCCAGTTTAACATCTGACGGTAGGAACTTAAATAAAACCTAGGACCCTAGGTACAAGGGGTTGTGAAATAGTTTTTAACTGGTTAGCCTCAGCATGTTAGAAGAAGTTAAGACACGTAGTGAGTGAGCCATTTCAGTGTCTTCCAGTGTCTTCTAGGAATAGCGAAAGTTTGGAGAGTTTATCAGGATGTTGACATAGGAGGCTCCTGAATATTCTTCCTCTCATGGAAGCATTATGTATATAGGTACATTCTAAGAAATTCCCTCTGAAAAAAAAATTGAGAAACTAGCTAAGCAATTTCTATATTGCAGACATACAAAAAAACACAAAACAGGTAGGAAAGGCTGAGGCACACGCTCACCATAAACTCTGCGCCCAGCTGTGAAATACTATTGAGAGAGAACGCCTATTCTGAGCTTCTCCCTGAGAAGCAGAATTTGGATTGCACATCTAGCGCCTCAGCTTTTGACTCCCACATGAAGGGTGGGTTTCCAAGACACCAAACCCACAGCTAACATCATACTTAGTGGTGAAAATCTGAAAACTAACATTAGGAACAAGGAAAAGAATGTCACTTTTATTCGACATAGTACTGTAAGTTGTAGCCAGAACAATTAGACAAAAAAATAAAACAATCCAAATAAACGAGGAACAGAAGTCTCTTTTTGCAGATGATATGATATTAGATAAAGAAAACCACAGGACTTCTCTATAAAACTGTTAGGACTAATAAAAATTCAGTAAATTTGCAGGATACAAAATCAAGATACAAGATTGTTGCTTTTCTATACATTAACAATGAACTATCAGAAAGAAATTAATAATCTCATTTATAATTGCATCAAAACAATAAAATATTAATACTTAGAAGCAAATATAACCAAGGAGGCGAGAGATCTGTACACTGAAAAGTGTAAGACATTCATGATCAAAATGAAGACAAAAATGGAAAGATATTCCATATTCATAGATTAAAAATATTGCTGAAATGTCCAGTATAATCTCTATAAAAGTTCCAATGACATTTTTCATAGAAATAGAATAAACAATTCTAAAATTTGTTTGATCCATAAAAGACCCCCAAATTTGAAATCAATCTTGAGTAGGAACAGCAAAGCTGGAGGCATCACACTGCCTAACTTCAAACCAAATTACAAATCTGTAGTAATCAAAACAGTATGATGCTGGTATAAAAACACACTCAGAGAGTGTAACAGAGCGGACAGTCTTGAAACAAACCATATAAGGTCAGTTATTTTTGACAGAAGAGGCAAGAATATGCAATGGAGAAATGAAAGTCTCTTCAATAAATGGGAGTACTGGATATCCGCCTGCAAAAAATGAACTGTACCATACATTAAAATTAACTCAAAATAGATTAGGGAATAGGCCTTAATTGAAGGTGTTGGTGAAATTGTGTTCCTTTATGAAGGCTCCAGGGGAGAATCCATTTCCTTGCCTTTTCCATTTTCTAGAGGCTTCTTACATTCCTTGCCTTGTGATCTGTTTCCTCTATACTCAAAACCAGCAAGGGAGACCTGAGTGAATAATCCTTATTTAAAATTGTTTCTTCAGTTACAAGCATATTTTGAACAAATATTTTTCATTTGTTTTTCTCATATCACATTTATTTAATTCATTTAGTAATAGTTTTTCATAGGCTCTGTATTCAAGTTTTTCTGTTATTCATCTATAGAGACCTGCTGTTTGCCTAGAGAATTATGGGTGCACTCTCTTTGACTTGACTTCCTACTCTACTTTAATCTGGTAATTTCTCATCTGTACTCTTAGAATTTATGCTGGATTTGAGTTGGAGGCCTGGAAACACTTGGCTTATAATCTTTGTTAAGGCCTTTAGCTACCCAAAAGTGAAGGGAAAGTAAGCTGAGTTTGCTGTCAACTGGCATCTACAGTTTGGGTGTGGTGAATCACGTACCCTGAGCACACATCGTTTCTGGGGATGCTTTCTCCCAATCTTGGTCATCCAGAGAAGCAGGCAGCCTCAGGAAGAGGAGGGACCAGGTGTGTGACTCTGTGGCTCACGGGCATTTTATTTGGTGGCATCACTGTGATTCTTTCTGTTCAGCAGTTATTTGCCATATACTTCATTCTTAAGATATTGCTTCCTACCCCTCAAGGATATCCTTTTTAAGTAATTTAATGATGAAGAGAAGAGACAGAAGTTGCAACCGACAACTTTTTTTGGAGATGCATAGGTGGGTATATAAGGTGAATTTGATTCTTTAAAGATCTAAGGTGCATAAACCAATAGATAGGCTAAAATGTAAGGGCAAGGATCTTTGTTTTTTCCACTTATGTATCCAGTTTCCCTCGAACAGGTTCTGACACCTAGTAGATGCTCATGAATATTTGTTGAATGAAGGATTGAAGATAGAAGAGAAACAGATGAAATGAGATCATGAGGTAAGAAAGAAGGGCTTGAGTCAAGGCAGTCTTCTTCCTTTGAGACTGGCGACAAGAAATAAGCACCCTTCAATAAAACTGGAGCTCAAGGAGAGGGAAATTATGCTTTAGTATGTCTGTATTCTTCATAAAGTTGAAGTTCAGGCCACAGGTTGAGAGTGAAGATGAGAATAGAATAGAGTTGAGTAGAGTAGCAGAAGAGAATATAAAATGCAGCTTGAACAGAGGGTTAAAGCTTTGGAACTCTTTCATAAAAGTGGCAAAGGAATTTAACTTGGGGTGCATATGGGGCTACTGAATAATGCTGGAGTCCTAGCTTAGGAACCTGAACCAATCAATTTAATTATGCTGTTTTTTCTATAATTATGTGATTTCTTTTTTGGAAGTCTGAAAAAAAAAAGAGGATAAAATATGCCCACAGTTGGGTAGGCAAGTGATGTGCACTGTCAAAGGAAATTGAAGGCATGGCTAGAAAATGGTAGAAATAACTGTTTACACGACTGTAGCGACTTCTTCTTTGTAAGGTTGCTGTGAGAATGAAAAGAGGTGCTACCCACACAGCACCTAGAGTAGTGCCTGCAGAGTAATTTCTCAATAAACATTAATTATAACTCCTGATTAAGTTGGAAAGACAAAATTAAAGAAAGGGGCTGATAGTTTGGGAAAGTGGTTAGAGAGAGAAGCTTTAAGGTAAGCCTTAAGATGAGTGAAAGGACTAGAGAATTTAGGTGGATTTAGTTTCAGAGTTCAGTAGTCCAGAAATTAGTGATTCTAATTAAGGTTGATGTTTTGGTTATTTCCTGACACAGGATTGCTGAAGTGCTGTAGAAGCCAAGTGTGTTGTAGGGGTCTGGATCAGACAACTGTGCAGTTACTACTATTTAAGGTTTCCTTCACGTCTGTGATTAAATCAGGCCGAACGTGGCAGGATTCAGGGTGTGAAGGAGTATCTTGAGCCAGATGCTTCAGATCTTAATGAACATGGTGGAGTGGTTTGGAGGCTGGTAACGAAAGTGATAAGCATGGGAAAAGAGTGGTTCTATATAGTGGTGGGAGCTTCCAAGGAGAGGGTATAGTTGAAGAGCATCAAAAGAGAAAAGTTCTGAAGTTGGTAGCACAAAGTCTGGAGAGCAACTCGACTTTGAGAGTACCCGCAGTGTTCGCCTCCCCAATACAAGGCTACAGAGGTGAGAGATGGCATGTTTGCTTCCTCCCAGGGCCTCACAACAACACGCATCAGCAGTAAGTATGCATGTATTCCCCTTCGTCTTGGGCCTCCCTCGCCCCATCCCACCCCTGTAGGGCCACAGAGCCCCAGGCTGAGCTCCCTGTGCTAAACAGCAACTCCCCTCTAGCTGTCTCTTTTCCACATGGTAGTGTATATGTTTCAGTGCTAGTCTCTCAATTCCTCCCATCTTCTCCTTTTCCTGATGAGTCATGCCCATTTTCTACATCTGCATCTCTGTTCCTGCCCTGCAAATAGGTTCATCAGTACCGTTTTTTCTAGATCCCATATATATATGCATTAATATATGATATTTGTTTTTCTGACTTACTTCACTCTGCCTAACAGGCTCTTGGTTCGTCTACCTCAGTTCAACTGACTTAACTCATAAAGTTTCTATTGATAAAATTATGTCACTAAGTAGTATTTTACATCTAAGTAAAAATTTATAAGTAAAAGCCAGCAGTATTGTATCAGTTAACTTCTTAAGCCCTTTTGTACCCCACTTTGTGATGCTTGGACTCTGTAAACTCCATTTTTACTCTGTTAAGCTGGCTCCCTGTCAGGCTCTTCCGCTAGGGAGTGTTGGAGGAGACTGGGAGGTGGAAGGAGAAAGGAGGGACTTGCTCCAGACTGTCAGCTTCCAGTTTTCTTTCTGCCTTCTTCCTGTTCCTGTGAGCATTAGCTCAGCAACCCTTTACCAGGCGGCCGCAGTTCCCTCCCTCCTACAGCATTAACTGGGACTGGTTTGCCAGTTTTCCTGATACTTGCAGAAAGAAATCCCTCGTGCACAGCTCCCTCCACCCCAGACCCCAACAGAAGCATCAGGCATGCAGCGTCACCTCAGATGTTTGAGTCCATATGGGCTCCCCCCTCTACCTTTCCAGTTTCTAAGTTTTAACAACCTCTTTCCTTGTTCCTCCAACGCTCCAGGTGGAGATAGCTACTTTCTGCAGTTGCTATTTCTGATATCTTAAGAACTTTTTTATTTCTCCAGTTTCCAATTTTTAAAATTCTCTTCATTCAAATAACTGTGTGATTGCTACCTCCTCACTGTAACCCTACTGATATAATTGTTTACTTTAGTTTTTAATTCATGGACAATTTAGGATTATACCTTAATCACATGCAATATGCATTTGTTATATGGTGTTATTATTTAATGTACAACAAATTTTTCCAAGAATTAATTATAAAATAAATATTATAGATAGAAATAAAAAATAAGTTTAGTTTTGTGAAACTTTCTGCATTGCTCTTATTTTTCTCAATTTCACTGTAAATAATGAAACCTTAATCAGAGCCTCATTTGCCTGTGGACAGCCATTTGGGTACTCCCTATTTAGTACAAATGACTGGATTTTAAATTAAAATATTTCACTTTGGTCAAGACTCACAAGTTTAGGTAATACAATTAACATTTCTGAGCTCTGAATCAAACCAGATGGAGTTCTAAATTTACTTTTGAAAGATAGGATGTAAATGCCAATCATAAAAATTTGGTTTGAGGTGGTTAATTGGAAAATCTTTGAGAGCAGATAAAGATCTTCAGTTTGGTCTCAGTAAAGTGCTTTCTTTCTTTATCATTTATAAGCCCATAAAGTTAAAGATGAATGGGTTATTACAAGCAAAAACCTTGTGGGGTGGATATTCTGAATTGTTACTCTTTCCTGGGACTGAACCTGTCCTGAGGGTTCTGCTTTTAGCTGTAAAATCAAAGTGGATCAGTTTTTCATTGTCAAGGAAGTCATTTGTTAGTCTGTCTATCTACCTACCTACCTATCCATCTATCATCCATTTACCTATCCATCCATCCATTTATCCATCCATCCATCCATCCATCCTATCATCTATCTATCAGAAAAATATAGGACTGAATAAAATAATGAATAAAAAGCACTTCTACACCAGTCTTTTCATTCTATTTGCTTAACTATTTGGAGCATAACCTAGTTTCCCTTGTGGCTCAGACAGTAAAGAATCCACCTGCAGTGTGGGAGACACAGGTTTGATCCCTGGGTTGGGAAGATTCCCTGGAGAAGGAAATGGCTACCTACTCCAGTATTCTTGCCAGGGAAATTCCATGGATGGAGAAACCTGGCGGGCTATAATCCATGGGGTGGCAAATAGTCAGACACAACTGAGAAAGTTTCATTCATTCATTCATGCACACGTGTTCTTTTCCTCTTTTACCTCACCACACATCTTAGTGACCCAGAGCTTATATAATATTCTATATCCATGATTTTTCAGGCTTCCCTCCTAGCTCAGTTGGTAAAGAATCTGCCTGCAATGCAAGAGACCCAGGTTTGATTCCTGGGTCAGGAAGATCCCCTGGAGAAGGAAATAGCAACCCACTCCAGTATTCTTGCCTGGAGAATCCCATGGACAGAGGAGCCTAGCAGGCTTCTCCAAGGGGTTGCAAGAGTCAGACATGACTTAGAGACGAAGCCACTAGACTACCATAATTTTGTGTTTGCCTTTGAACTTCCAAAATAACAAACCTTAACTATTAAAGCATATATTACGTGGCCTTGAGAGTCCATCTCATCTAGGTGTGGTCTCACAATAACCTAATTTACTGGACAGGGGTTATTGGTTTTAATACCAATATTTAAATTTACATGGATGTGGTAATGGTGAGAGAACCACTAATGACTTTATTTTGTTCTCTCTGTTGGAAATCTGTTTTTTGACTAGATATGAATACATAAAAAATGAATTCAATGATCATAAAATTGTTTTGGTGATCACAGATTTAGGTATAGGGGGATGATATGATCCTAAAGCATGTTTAGGCTAAACTGTTCAAATGGTCTGATTCATCCTTCTAATTTTGGGGATATGTTATTTTATTAAATATTATATTGACTTTACTTAGACATGAGTAATGTTTAAAGTTTTTAAATTACCATTTCTTTGCTGGAACTTGTCATTTCGAATTATGTTTTGGGAGCTGGGTCAGATCAATGGCAATGCTCTTAAATAGAGTCCGTGGACTTCTATGTTTGAGATATCCAGTTGCTCTTGCCCTTTCTGGGGTGTGTATGTATGCTTGGGCTTTCCAAGGGGTGTAGTTGGTAAAGAATCCATATGCCAATGCAGGAGATGCAGGAGATTCGGGTTTGATCCCTGGATTGGGAGGATCCCCTGGAGTAGGAAATGCAACCCATTCCAGTATTCTTGCCATATGTTTTCAAATTCTTGAATTCTGTGAGTTATCCTAGTATCCTATTAATAAGTTTATATTTTGTCATAGACTAACCAGAATTGATTTCAGCATCTCCCAAAAGTAAACCAGAAGAAAAAGGGGCAAACACTGAATGAAGAAAGGATGTTTTAATATTACCAAAAATTGGAAAGTTGAAATATACTGATTAAAACAAGGTTGATAATAAAATGTTAGGTTGTTTAGACTTTAGGGAGTTTATTCTTTATATATTGCCTTTAACAAACTCTTGTAAATAGTAAATGCTATTCTGCTTTGATTTAAACATTTCATTCCTGCAATGACAGCATATAATTAACCTACAAAATGTCTTGTAAGCCAGTTCGTGATTATTACAACTGTTGAATAACAGGGGAAACATTTTATTTTTCAGATATATTACAGATAAATAATTTTATATTCTCCCAATGAAGAGAGGAATAACTTTAGTAACTCTGCGTTTCAGAGTAATATCAATCCAGATTTAGGGAAATTGCTTTTATTTATAATAAACAGTTTGCTATGTTTGACCCACGTAACACCTAACTTTTCAAGTTGTCAAACCTGAGCACTATTGCCTCAATAAGAGAATGTGGAAAATAACTCACACTGGTAAATTTTGGTTGTATGTGTCACAAAGATAGTTCCTTACCTTTATTTATACATTCATTTATTCTACAACTATCTAATGCATGTCTTTTATATATTAGGCTTTTACTAATGCCTAGGAATCACCAGTTAAGAAATGGACAGAGATCTTTGTTCTTGAGATGCTTACTTTCTAGTTTTCAAATGGGTTTGCTTTCTGTATTTGTTAATTCAGGAATCTTTCTATTACCTTCCTTTTTTGGCAATACAATATGTGTTTTATTTTTTAAAATTTATTTTATTGGAATATAGTTGATTTACAATGTTGATTTCTGATGTATAGCCAAGTAAGTCATATATATATATATATATATATATATATATATATATATATATAAAATAATCTCCAAGTGATTTATATATATATATGTATATATATTCTTTTTCATATTCTTTTCCATTATAGTTTATCACAGGATATTGAATATAGTTCCCTGGGTTACACAGTAGAACCATGTTCTTTATTCAGTATACATATAAAGGTTTGCATCTACTAACCTGTAAATCCAATCCATCTCTCCCCCAACCCCCTCCCCATTGGCAACTACAAGTCTGTTCTTTATGTCTATGATTCTGCTTTATAGATAAGTTCATTTATGTCCTATTTTAGATTCCATAGACAAGGGCCATCATATTGCATTTGTCTTTCTCTTTCTCATTTACTTCACTTAGTATGATCATTTCTAGGTCCATCCAAGTTGCTGCAAATGCATTATCTCGTTCTTTGTCATGGCTGAGTAGTATTCCATTGCATGTGGGTACCACATCTTTGTCCATTCGTCTGTTGATGGACGTTTAGGTTGTTTCCATGCATTGGCAAAGGGCCAGACAGGACGGAGGGATTACGCGCACGTGTCTTGGCTATTGTGAATTGTGCTGCTGTGAATATAGGGGTGCATATATCTTTTTGAATTATAGTTTTGTCTGGATATATTCCCAGGAGTGGGACTGCTGGATCATATAGAACCCATTTTTAGTTTTTTGAGGAATTTCCATACCATTTTCCATAGTGATTGCATCAGTTTATATTTCCACCAACAGTGTAGGAGGGTTCCCTTTTCTCTACACCCTCTCTAGCATTTGTTATTTGTATATTTTCTAATGAAGGCCATTCTGACCAGTGTGAGGTGGTACCTCACTGTCACTGTGATTTACATTTCTCTAATAATTAGCAATGTTGAGCATCTTTTCATGTGCCTGTTGGCCATCTGTATGTTTTCTTTGGAGAACTGTCTGTTTAGTTCTTCTTGCCCATGTTTTGATTCAGTTCTTTGTTTTTTTGGGTGGAGTTGTATGAGCTACTTGTGTATTTTGGAAATTAGGCCCTTGTTGTTTGCATCATTTGCAAATATTTTCTTCTAGTCCACAGGTTGCCTTTTCATTTTGTTTATGGTTTCTTTGGGCTTCCACCTTTGCTGAAAAAAACTTGTAAGTTTAATTAGGGCCTGTATATTCATTTTTGCTTTTATTTCTATTGCCTTGGAAGACTGACCTAAGAAAACTTTGGTATAATTTGTGTCAGAGAATATTTTGCCTACATTCTCTTCTAGGAGTTTTATGGAGTCCTGTTTTAATTTGTCTGTAAGCCATTTTAAGTTTATCTTTGTGTATGATGTGAGGGTGTGTTCTAACCTCATTGGTTTGTATATGGCTATCCAACTTTCAGCAAACCACTTCAGAATTCTTGCCTTGAGAACCCCATGAACAGTAGGAAAAGGCAAATTGATAGGATACTGAAAGAGGAACTCCCCAGGTTGGTAGGTACCCAATATGCTAATGGAGATCAGTGGAGAAATAACTCCAGAAAGAATGAAGGGATAGAGCCAAAGCAAAAACAATACCCAGTTGTGGATGTGACTGGTGATAGAAGCAAGGTCCGATGCTGTAAAGAGCAATATTGCATAGGAAACTGGAATGTTAGGTCCATGAATAAGGCAAATTGGAAGTGGTCAAACAGGAGATGGCAAAAGTGAATGTTGACATTCTAGGAATCAGCGAACTAAGATGGACTGGAATGGGTGAATTTAACTCAGATGACCATTATATCTACTACTGCAGGCAGGAATCCCTTAGAAGAAATGGAGTAGCCATCATGGTCAACAAAAGAGTCCGAAATGCAGTACTTGGATGCAATCTCAAAAATGACAGAATGAAAAAAAAAAAAAAAATGACAGAATGATCTCTGTTCATTTCCAAAGCAAACCATTCAATATCATGGTAATCCAAGCCTATGCCCCAACCAGTAATGCTGAAGAAGCTGAAGTTGAATGGTTCTATGAAGACCTACAAGACCTTTTAGAACTAACACCCAAAAAAGATGTCCTTCTCATTATAGGGGTCTGGAATGCAAAAGTAAGAAGTCAAGAAACACCTGGAGTAACAGGCAAATTTGGCCTTGGAGTATGGAATGAAGCAGGGCAAAGGCTAATAGAGTTTTGCCAAGAGAACACACTGGTCATAGCAAACACCCTGTTCCAACAACACAAGAGAAGACTCTACACATGGACATCACCAGATGGTCAACACTGAAATCAGATTGATTATATTCTTTGCAGCCAAAGATGGAGAAGCTCTATACAGTCAGCAAAAATAAGACTGGGAGCTGACTGTGGCTCAGATCATGAATTCCTTATTGCCAAATTCAGACTTAAACAAAAAAGAAAGTAGGGAAAACCACTAGACCATTCAGGTATGACCTAAATCAAATCCCTTATGACTATACAGAGGAAGTGAGAAATAGATTTAAGGGACTAGATCTGATAAACAGAGAGCCTGATGAACTATGGACGGAGGTTCTTAACATTGTACAGGAGACAGGGATCAAGACCATCCCCATGGAAAAGAAATGCAAAAAGGCAAAATGGTTGTCTGAGAAGGCCTTACAAATAGCTGTGAAAAGAAGAGAAGCGCAAAGCAAAGGAGAAAAGGAAAGATATTCCCATTTGAATGCAGAGTTCCAAAGAATAGCAAGGAGAGATAAGAAAGCCTTCCTCAGGGATCAATGCAAAGAAATAGAGGAAGACAACAGAATGGGAAAGACTAGAGATCTCGTCGAGAAAATTAGAGATACCAAGGGAACATTTCATGCAAAGATGGGTTCGATAAAGGACAGAAATGATATGGACCTAACAGAACCAGAAGATATTAAGAAGAGGTGGCAAGAATACACAAAAGAACTGTACAAAAAACATCTTCACGACCCAGATAACCACAATGGTGTGATCACTCACCGAGAGCCAGACATCCTGGAATGTGAAGTCAGGTGGGCCTTAGAAAGCATTACCATGAACAAAGCTAGTGGAGGTGATGGAATTCCAGTTGAGCTATTTCAAATCTTGAAAGATGATGCTGTGAAAGTGCTGCACTCAATATTTCAGCAAATTTGGAAAACTCAGCAGTGGCCACAGGACTGGAAAAGGTCAGTTTCATTCCAATCCCTAAGAAAGGCAATGCCAAAGAATGCTCAAACTACCACACAATTGCACTCATCTCACACGCTAGTAAAATAACGCTCAAAATTCTCCAAGCCAGGCTTCAGCAATACGTGAATCGTGAACTTCCAGATGTTCAAGCTGGTTTTAGAAAAGGCAGAGGAACCAGAGATCAAATTGGCAATATCCAATGGATCATCAAAAAAGCAAGAGAGTTCCAGAAAAATATCTATTTCTGTCTTATTGATTAGGCCAAAGCCTTTGACTGTGTGGATCACAATAAACTGTGGAAAATTTGGAAAGAGATGGGAATATCAGACCACCTGACCTGCCTCTTGAGAAACCTGTATGCAGGTCAGGAAGCAACAGTTAGAACTGGAATGGAACAACAGACTGGAGTACGTCGAGGCTGTATACTGTCACCCTGCTTATTTAACTTCTATGCAGAGTACATCATGAGAAACGCTGGGCTGGAAGAAGCAGAAGCTGGAATCAAGATTGCCGGGAGAAATATCAATAACCTCAGATATGCAGATGACACCACCCTTATGGCAGAAAGTGAAGATGAACTAAAAAGCCTCTTGATGAAAGTGAAAGAGGAGAGTGAAAAAGTTGGCTTAAAGCTTAACATTCAGAAAACTAAGATCATGGCATCTGGTCCCATCACTTCATGGGAAATATATGGGGAGACAGTGGAAACAGTGTCAGACTTTATTTTTGGGGGCTCCAAAATCACTGCAGATGGTGATTGCAGCCATGAAATTAGAAGACTCTTACTCCTTGGAAGGAAAGTTATGACCAATCTAGATAGCACATTAAAAAGCAGAGACATTACTTTGCCAACAAAGGTCCATCTGACCAAGGCTATGGCTTTTCCAGTGGTCGTGTATGGATGTGAGAGTTGGACTGTGAGGAAAGCTGAGCACCAAAAAATTGATGCTTTTGAACTGTGGTGTTGGAGAAGACTCTTGAGAGTCCCCTGGACTGCAAGGAGATCCAACCAGTCCATCCTGAAGGAGGTCAGTCCTGGGTGTTCATTGGAAGGACTGATGTTGAAGCTGAAACTCCAGTACTTTGGCCGACCACCTCATGCGAAGAGTTGACTCATTGGAAAAGACCCTGATGCTGGGAGGGATTGGGGGCAGGAGGAGAAGGGGACGACAGAGGATGAGATGGCTGGATGGCGTCACCGACTCGAAGGACATGGGTTTGAGTAAGCTGCGGGAGTTGCTGATGGATAGGGAGGCCTGGCATGCTGCGATTCATGGGGTCGCAAAGAGTTGGACATGACTGAGCGACTGAACTGAACTGAACTAATCCGACTTTCCCACTTGCTGAAGAGATCATCTTTTTTTTTTCCATTGTGTATTCTGTTGGTTCTTAATCAGTTTGAAGCCCACTCAGATTGTAATAATTAGGATCATTTAGGGTACAGGTAATGTGTTGGGGAAGAGAATAATTGTGGACAAACAAAATGTCTACTATATAGACACCAAAAAATTATTTTAAAATCTTTGTAATTTTGTCTTGAAATTCATTGAGTTGTAGAAAAATGTTCATATTTTGGTTTTGCTTAAAAAAGGAAATTAATGTGGTAAATTCCCTGAATGCTTAGTTGGTTAAGAATCCGCTTGCAATACAGGAGATTCCGGTTCTATTCCTGGGTCAGGAAGATCCCCTGGAGAAGGGCTAGTTTCCCCACTCCAGTATTTTTGGACTTCCCTTGTGGCTCAGCTGGTAAAGAATCTGCCTGCAATGTGGGAGACCTGGGTTTGATCCCTGGGGTGGGAAGATCCCCTGGAGAAGGGAAGGGCTACCCACTCCAGTACTCCAGCCTGGAGAATTCCATGGACTGTATAGTCCATGGGGTTGCAAAGAGTCAGACGCGACTGAGCAACTTTCACTTCACTGTCACTTTTCCCATGCATGTTTATGTATGCAAAATAAGTATAAACATTTGCTACTCACACACACACTGATTGTACAGATGTTCTTCATTAGCTCTTTTGTCATCTCCAGCTCAAAGACTTATTTATCTATCCTTAGGAGTTTTAGCACACAGAAGATGTTTTAGACAACACAAGAGAAACAGAAGCCCAGTTTATTACTTTTATAAGTTAACTGCAGTATTGATATGTAATTAACTCTAATGAATTAAACAGTCGTAAAGAAATCATTAAGTTAATTTTTAGACTAAGAGCATTGTCACAGTTAACTCACTGCTGATCACCATGTGCATTTCAAAGCATTACTGCTGTCTAGGAGTATATCCAGGCCTGCTGTTATTAGCTAAGGCTGAGAACTTGAACTTTGTGTAAAGTTAGAAGTTAAAGTTCTTATCTTAGTCACTGGACTTGGGCTGTTTCTTAAGACTCTAAGAACTGGCTTGGTTACTGTTAATTCTCCCTTCTGAAAACAGCATTTTCATGTGACCTAGAAGACAAATTCAGCTTTTCCTACTGATAAACTGAAGATTTAGAGCAGCAGTTCTCAAAACAGTTCTCTTCTTCGGGGAGTCTGCAAGGTCAAAACTGTTTCCTTAATAATACATTTTGTATTTTATTTTTATTTTTTTATTAAAAAAACTCAAACTTTTCTTTCTTCCTTTCATGTCCAGAGGTTACAGAACAAGGTAGCATAGTTGTTCTGATATTAACATGGGGTGTTTATTATGATTTTTAAAAAATTTCCTAAATAAATAAATACCTATTTAAATATTTTCTCTGTTTTAATTTCTTATAAGGTAATAAACCATTGATTGAACTCACATAAAAACTTTCTGGGGCTCTCTATAATCTTTAAAGGTAAAGGGATCCTGAGACCAAAAAGTTGAGCACTATTATTGGTTTAGCATAAAGTAAGCAGTTGTTTGAGGATATTAGTGTTCATGTTCTAAATGTTCTTCTTGTGTATTTAGACATTATGTTCTGAATTCTATATAGTTGCCAGAAGGCTCTACTGCATTAGCATGGTAATGAAATGCTGTTCAGGATTTCTTTCAGTGTTTCTACTAAAACATGATCCTTGTGACACATATTTACAACTGACATAACTTGCCATTCATTATGGGATAATTGATTTGTCACCTTGAAGCTTTAAATAATTTTGGATTCTCCATTGCAGATTCAAATGCATCTTATAACAAATAACTATGGGTCATTATAGACAATTGATAATAAATGCCCTTTCAACTCTTAAAATTACTACAGATCTTTTCTGAAGACATTTATCTTGGTTATTTGGATTATGATACTTTGTATCTATATATTATCTATCTTTTGAAGTTAATAGTTACATTTCCCTTACTTAGGGAATCTGCAACTAAGATTCTTCAAAACATGCTGGTGAAAGTAATTTTAGTTAGGTTTAGGTAACAAAAATAGCAACATATAAAACTTCTTTAATGTGTATAGCCTCAAGGTTTAAAAAATTTTTTAATTTCCAATGTTTCCCATATTTATGCCAATATGTAGTTTTTCAATAGTGCTATTGTTTATCTTAAAAAGCAATTAGAATAATTGTGTAAATGTGGAAATTTCATGTATAAGTTTATTTTTATTATAAAATATTAACAACATTAGTAATATTTATTGAACTAGGTTGTATGCTTGAAAAATATGAAATATATGAATTCTCTTTTTATTTTATTTATTAATTTTTATTTATTATTTTTTATACTTTTTATTTATTTTTATTATGAATCCTTCTTTATTTGACTGCATCAGGATTTCTCTATTTCTTTATTTAGCTGCTGGTCACAGGTCTTCATTGCATCATGCAGGATCTTTTGCTGTGACACACGGACCCTCTAGTTGTGGCACATGGGCTCAGTAGTTGCTGCACTTGGGCTCTCTAATTTGGCACACGGGCTCCAGAGAATGCGGGTGCATGGACTTAATTGTTCTAGTGCATGTGGGATCTTAGTTCCCTGGATCAAACCCGTGTCCCCTGTGTTGCCAGGCAGATTCTTAATCACTGGACTACCAGAGAAGTCCCATGAATCCTCTTTTTAGATAAGCAGTATAGATGAGAGAAAAGGGATACTTTGGGGAAAATTATTCCAAGTTTTCAAGAGTTCAATTATTCATTTGCATTATCATGGGAAAAAATATAGTGAAACTTATATTTAAGAATTACTTCCAAGTATAATACCATTTTGGTATATTGGAGGATGTGACAAAAGCCATTTAGTACTCTAAAAATTAATCTGATTATAGAAGTAAAACTTTAGTTAACTACCATGATAAGGTATTCTTTTGGCTGATGATAGAAAATGATTGCCATTGAAAAAATAGTTTTTTATAGTTTTCAGGATGAGGTATGCCATGCCATGCAGGGCCAGATGGAGAAGCAGAGGGGTAGGTCAGGATGTAGGAGTGAGGGGAAGGCATGGACCAGAGCCTTTATTGTGGTTTTTGTGGGAAGGATTGAGAAAGGCAGAGTAAGTAGTAGAACAAATTTAGAATTGGATAGTTCGAGTAACTTCTGCAGCCTCTGAAATATAAGGGTGTTTCCTAGTTGTCTGGTTCCCTGCCCTGGGGTGATTTAGGCCCTGGGAGATAGTGTATCAGACTTCAGGAGACTCATCAAAGGAGATGTCAAAATATCATAAAATACAGATAGTAAAAAACATGATTAATATACTGACATGCCTTGTACTTATCTTTAATTGCCTGTGTCCCTCCACAGAATACAAGTTCCATGAGACAAATCTTCGTCTACTTTGTTCTCTGTAGCAGTCCCAGAACTTAAAATGATGCCTGCAAATGACAATTATTTGTTGAGTGAAGGAGAAGTCCAGTGAACCATAAACCTACTTTTCTTTTTATGCTCCCATTCTTTTTGTCATCTAAGGTTAAGGCCTCTCGGTCCTTGTTCCCTGCATCTCCGTCCCCACTATACCAACTGCTGAGTCTGTCAGGCCTACTGCTGTGGTATCTCTGGTATCTCTTCTTTGATTCGGATTACCAATGGATACTTCAGGCCCTCACTGACCCTTGCCTGGATTATGAATATAAGCGCATACTCTGTATTTTATACCTTTTACTTATCCTGTTTTAAAACCTATACAATACTGTTAAATTCCTTATTTATTTTTGACCCTCACAGCAAATGATCTTATGAGGTCATTATGAGGTCATTATGAGGTCATTTCAGTTAATTCCATTTATAGAAATAAAGTCTGAGATCCAGGAAGACAAGTAATTTGCCCGAGATTAGCATAAGTGGCTGAGCCAGAACCTGATTCACTTTCACCAGTCTTCATTTCCTAGCCCCTTTTCCTATTATACCTTGCTCAATTAATTTCTCAGTCTTATCACTCCTTTGCTTTACACTTCTTGTGGGTTTTCATGGCCTATAGACAAGTCCAGCCTTCTTAGCCTGACTTTTACTATTTTGTTTCCAATCAATTATAAACCCCAGCCAAAGTCATCTCTGTACAATAAATTGGACACATGGTACTTTATCAATTGAACTGTTCATCTTGGCACATTAGATCATTCAAGGCCTGCCTTCTCCATGAGCTATTTTCATCACTTTCACCCTCTTCCCACCCTAGCTGTATAGAAATTTCTCCTTTTTCTGAACTCTAACCTTTTACCTATAACTCTCTTGTTATATATATAACTTAGAGAAGCAATCTTATAGCTATCTGTGTTCATTTTATCTTTCTGTAGGTCTGTACCTTATTGCTTGTAGGTCCTAAACAGCAGAAATCAGCACTGGAAAGTTTTTGTTTTCTGTGGCTCACTCCTCCACCTCCCAACATCAGCAACTGGCACATTGCTTTGTATGTTGCACCTGACAAGTATGCACTGAGGAAACTATTAATCTTTTGGGTGAATTGGGACATATTCACTGAGAATACAATATGCTAAAATTAGCTCAAGCATTCACTGAGGATAAGTGGATTAATGAATTACCATAAAGCACTTAGGTTTTATTTGAGAACCCTCTGAAATATCAATATATCCCTATATATTTGCATTTTAAACAATCCTTAATGAATTAAATGAGTGCTTTTTATAGTCTTATTTGAGTTTTTGAATAAGTAGGCTTACATTCCATGTTTGACACCACTTGAAATGGTGAATATTAAAGCCCAGCCCTTAGCAGACACAAGATAACTTGAGAGTAAAAAAAATCACAATAGACTTGTGTTTTAAGGTCTCCATGATGAGCCACATAAATTATGTTCTAGTATTTGTTTTACCTTTTCACTTTCTGTGAATATTTCTGTGTTCTATAAAATGCCACAATCCATATCAATTTGGAAAATAGCTTACTATGCAAGTTTAAAAAGGGGTATTATTTTGAGAGATATTATACAATTTTCAGTGTTAGACAAGTTCTGTAATTAAATGGAGACAGGGTTGACATTTATTACCTGTCTCCTGTCAGTTCAGTTCAGTCACTCAGTTGTGTCCCACTCTTTGCAACCTCATGGACTGCAGCATGCCAGGCTTCCCTGTCCATCACCAACTCCCAGAGTTTACTCAAACTCATATCATTGAGTTGGTGATGCCATCCAACCATCTCATCCTCTGTTGTCCTGTTCTCCTCCCACCTTCAGTCTTTCCCAGCATTAGGGTCTTTTCCAATGAGTCACTTCTTCGCATCAGGTGGCCAAAGTATTGGAGTTTCAGCTTCAGCATCAGTCCTTCCAATGACTATTCAGGACTGATCTCCTTTAGGATGGACTGGTTGGATCTCCTCACAATCCAAGGGACTCTCAAGAGTCTTCTCCAACACCACAGTTCAAATGCATCAATTCTTCGGCACTCAGCTTTCTTTATAGTCCAACTCTCACATCCATACATGACTATTGGAAAAACCATATCTTTGACTAGACAGACCTTTGTTGGCAAAGTAGTGTCTCCTGTAGCTGCTGTAACAAATAATCACAAACTTTGTGGCTTAAAACATCAGAAATGTTACTCTCTTACAGTTCTGGAGGCTGGAAGTACAGGCTCTTTATCACTGCACTGAAATCAAGGTGTTGGGAGGGTGACATGCCCTCTGGACACTTTAGGGGAAAATGCATTTCTTGTCTCTCTAGCTTCTGGTGGTTATCAACATTCCTTGGCTTCTGGCCACTTCATTCCATTCTTTAAGGTCAGCATCTTTGTATCTCTGCTCTGTCATTATATTACTTTTCCTTCTGTGTGTTGTTAAGTCTTTTTATAAGGATACATATAATTACATTTAAAGCCCACCTAGATAATTGATGATGATCTTTTCATCTCAAGGTCCTTAACTTTATCACATCTGTGAAGACCTTTTTCTCTTGTAAGGTAGGTAACATTTACAAGTTCCTGGGATTACAACCTGACATATTTGGGGGACCATTATCAGCCAATCATAGTAACTGAACACAGCTTTCTAAAGGAAGATACAGAGAAGACTGATTTGTTTTTGATAATGACAATCAGCACTTTCACTTGGAAACTTCCTAGTGAAGCTCAAATTTTGTCCTTTGAAAGATTAACAAGTTAAGGGGATATTCAAGTGTAATAGGCTTCTAAAATGCTTTCAAATGATTTAACATGCTGGGATAATGTTCTTAGTTCAGAAACTGGTTCTAGGAAATAATAACATGGTAACATGCTATTCACTTTCTTATTGGTTGTAGAAATTATAGTCCAACCGGCAGATCATTAAGACTGCAGAACTTAGGAGCAGTGCAAGTTAATTTTTAAGTAAACTTTTTATTGAAGTATAACATACATAGAGGAAACGGAAAATCACAAATGTACATACAACTTGATGAATTTTCACAAAATGAGCAAACCCATGTTAACAGCACCCAGAAAGGGATACAGTGTTACCAGCACCCCAAGAGGAGCGCCTTATGCCCTGTCCTGGCCATTACAACCAGCTCTGACTTCTATTGCTATAGAGAAGTTTCACCTGTTTCTTGAAGCTTATATAAGAAGAATCATGTAGTATGTACTCTTTTGTGTCCAGCTTCTTTTGTTCATCATTTTGTGAATTTACCAGTGTTTTTGCAAGTAGCAGTAGTTCTTTCATTTTTGTTAGTGTATAATTTATATTTTATAAATATACCACAATTTTTCTATTTAATAGTGGATGACATTTGTGTTGTTTCCATTTTGGGGCTATTACAAATAGTGCTTTTGTGAACATTCTTGTTAATTTTGTTTCATAAAACATTTATTGAGCATATAGTTTGTGCTAGGAATTGTGTTTGGTACTAATGATATAGATACAAATAATAGAGATTCTCTCCTGAAAATGTCCTTGAGTGGGGAAAATAATAAGTGAGATGAAAATGAAAAATGCAGTTATTGTATTAAGAACTATATGTTGTAAGGTAAAGAAATGAACTCTTTGTGAGAGGGATGAGGAAGTCTCTGCTAAAGGAGGCAACATTTGAACTGGATCTTCAAAAATGAGTAGGAATTTGATGAATGTATTCTATTATAGAGAAAAATGTGTGAAAAGACAGAGTGTTGAAGAGCAGATGTATTCATAAAATGACTAGAGATTTGTTATAGGAATGAGCAGTGTGCAAGAAGGTGAGAGGGAGAAGGATCAGGGAGGAGACAAGAGTGGATGGATAGAAAGCTAGAACATTTTAGGAAGAGAGGACTGCATGTGTAAAATTCAGTGATTATAAAGAGATTTATATTTATTTATCAAACTGTGAGAAATTCAGCATGGCTAGAAGATAGACTGTGTTTGTGTGGGAGAAGTAAGAACAGAAGAGTGATGAGCAAATGGAGATAAGGATGAGATTTGGGTTGGGCTTATCCCTAAGGAAACTGGGGAGAGGGAGAGTTTAACAGGGAGTGGCATAATCACATTTGATTTTTAGGAAAATGATCCCTAGGAGCCTGGAGGATAGATTAGTAGGTGGAAGGTTGGTATTTGGAAATCAGTTAAAAGAAATGAGGCTTGGCTATGGTGTGGCAGTGGTGATGGTAGAGAGTCAGATGTGGAACTAGTCTGATTATACACAAGAAGACTTGCTGACCAGGAATGATAGGCAGATGTGACAGACAATGCCAAAATTTATAGTTTGAGAGACTGAGTGAATAGTTATGCTTTCAGCCAATATAGGAAATATAAGAAGGAGAAGGTATGGTGGCAGCAAATAATAAAATTTGGGCTTATTAGGTTTGAGATGCTGGTTAGTTAAGTAGTTGGAGGTATGTAGGAAGAATTAAAAGTGTGTGTAGAATTCAAAAGAGAGGTCAGGGATATAAATATATATCTGATACTGATCAGTGTGTAGAATATCGTTGAAGCCACAGGAATGGGTGAAATCATCCAGGGAGAGTATAAAGAAAGAAGAGAGTAAGTCCACAGAATCAACACTAAGTAACTTGAACACTTAGGAGAAGAACAGGAAAGTGAGTCTGTGAATGTGAGATTTTTCCATCCCCTGTCTGTGATTTCTAATTTTTTTACTGTAACATTATTCTTGTGTAATATAAAACAATAACACTGAAATAGTACATAAAAGCATATGAAGAAAAGTCTGTCTCCCTGCTCAGTCCATTCCTCAAAACCAATATATGTTTCATTGTATATTTTAGTTGTTAAAAGTCTGTATCTAAGTTTGAATAGTATGCTTGTTCCTCTGATGTTTGATCTACCTACTTTAGAACATGATGTGTGCTAATCAGAAGTCTAAGATGACCACCAAGACTCCCTCACTGGGGGCTTCCCTGGCAGTCAAGTGGCTGGGATTCTGCGTTTTGACATCAGGGGGCCTGGGTTTGATCTCTGGGTCAGGAAACTAAGACCCTGCCTGCTGCATGGCCAAAAAACCAAACAAAAAGGAAAGAAAATTAAAAACTATTTCTTCAACTGAATAAAAATGAAAATACAAAATATCAACTTAGAAAATTAAAAAAATTTCCTCCTCATGGTATGCATGCCCTGTATAATCTTCTCCCTTTGAGGGCTGTTGAAGACCTGTGAATATTATCAGCTATAACTAACAATTGGACTTCCCTGGTGGCTCAGACGGTAAAAATCTGTCTGCAATGTGGTTCGATACCTGGTTTGGGAAGATCCCGTGGAGAAGGGAATGGCTACTCACTCCAATATTCTTGCCTGGAGAATCCCCATGGATAGAGGAGCCTGGCAGGTTACAGTCCATGGGGTCGCAAAGAGTCGGACATGACTGAATGACTAAGCACAGCACATAACTCTAACAATTAGGTTATTAATCAGTTGACTTAGTTAATACATTGGGTATTATCTTGGGTGGACCTGACCTGTTCAGATGAGCCCTTAATAGAGGGGCTGGGTCTTTTCAAAACTGGGTCTTTCCTCCAGGTTTGAGGAAGGAAGCTGCTGTATTTTGAGAAAAGAGAATCACATGGCTAGGACCTGAGGGTGACCTCGAGGAGTGGAAAGTGATTGCTTGCTGACAGCAGCAGGAAATCAAGGGCGTCAGTCATACAATTGCAAGGTGATGACTTCCGCCAGCAATTAAAGAGTTCTGAAGAGAACTACAAACCTCATATGTGACTACAACTGTGACTTACACCTATATTCCTCTATTTCTTTTTTTTTTATTCCTATATTTCAACTTGGTGAGATCCTGAACAGAGCATCTGGCTAACCCAGATTCTGACCCCTAGAAAACTGAGAGGTAATAAATGTGTTTTGTTTTAAGCTGATAAACTTGTAATAACTTATCATGCAGAATTAGAAAACTAATCCAACTTTTAACTGCAAATAGAAAGATAGAGATATAATTTATTTACTTTATCTCTACCTCTCATTATTCAAATGTTAGATTAATTTTTAATTTTTCAACTGCTTAATTTTGTTTAATTCCTTTTGCTCCCATTTTTGTTCTGTTTAAACTTTAGCTAGTATCTTGATTTCTATTAATGTGAAAGAAAGGAACCTGGCTTTAGTCTGGGGCAATTCAAAATGATGAAAATATTATGTAATAAAAACACACCACACCTGTTCAGGGTGAATTATTATTAGATAAAAGTCCCTAAGCAATGTGAGTTACTTGAAATAGGGTGGATGCACTTGCAAGTTGACAAAACCCAGCTGGACCTTTCAGGAAGGCTCTGCCCTGCTTCTGAAACCATCCCCTGAGATGCCCAGGAAAGACAAGTAAAAGCTTCCAGGAAAAGGCTAAGGGAAATTAAGTATATGCACTCCATCTTGGCAGCTAAGGGATAATTTAAGTTTATCTTATAGAGACTTAGTGAAGTGTAATTTAATGCTGAGAAGATAAGCAACAATGCCATCTAATTGGGAACCCCCAGCATCATTGGATTTTCTGATGCTCTTCAATCTGCTTGAATTCTTTGCTGTTAAAGAAGTCACATTTTATAGAGTTCTTTGTAAGTGTGGTAATAATGTCCTACAACGCCACCTGCTATGTATTTCAAGTCATGACCATGAAAAGTCTCTTCTATAACCAAAATTGTGTTCTCAGGGCTTGGTTTAGATTGATTCTCAAAGTTAAAAAACCCATAAATAGTGTTTACGATGACATCAAAGTGCCACTGTTTTTGAATTATGTGTAGAAGAAACCTTTAGTTCACTTAAGCAAAAGTTTTTTTTTTTTTTTTTGGAGGGAGGATCTCAAGAAGTCTCTGGGGTTGATGGAAAGTATAGAGGAGGAGGTTCAGAAACATGGTGCTATCACTACCGTAAATGTATGGTAGATTTAAATCCTAGGATAGGGAATCTGATAGTTTCCACTTCCAGAATCTAAGCTCTCAGAGGGACTCTTAAGGGACTTCTTTGACTTTCATCAAGAATTGAGGGCAGGGAACTTGGATTGCAATTGCACCAATACTGTACCCTATGATAGAGCCAAATGGAGTAATTGTTCAGAAGGATACCTGGATGCCAGGCAGGGAGAAAAAAGGTACTGAGGATTATAGGTTGTCTAGCATTTACAGTCTGAGGGCAATCTATGTCCTTTTCAGGGGCTACAACAGGCTAAACTGAAAAGGTTATGGGGGGAAAGCAGGGATGTCAAACACTAAACTAGGCTGAAAAAAAAACAATGTTCCCATTCACTAAGCTAGAACAAAAAAGTACCTCTAAATCTGGAAAGTGATACCTTTCTGCTTTAAGTTATCACCAAAGAGTGAAGGGAAATGAGAGATTTCCAAGTGTTTTTACTTGCCTGCAAAGTTTTCCTCCAACTTGTCTGATTAATTTCAGATTCAGTGTCTACAATATTATTAAAATATGATTTCTTTCAACTTGTCTCTAGTGTTAATAAATGTTTCTATGTTATTTTCTATTCCCAATTAAACAGAGTATGGGAAACATTCTGTTTTATTCCTGATTGTTCTCTGACCAGCAACCAGGCAGAGGGCAGATCGCCCTCTTTATTTGCTATTCTATTGTTCTCCCTAAATTTCTTGTGCTTCTCTGCTTTAGGGTTTGCAGAAAGTGCTACTTAGATTGCAAAGTCCTTTTCTTCAAGTTACAGCATGTTCAGGAAACTTATTTTCTGAATTTCTTAGAGCATGCTTTTTTCAGACCAGTTCTTCTGGGACAATTAAAGCTGAGAATTGGTAATTATCTTGATACTTCAGTAGGAAAATCCTCTTGCCTCAATTACATGAAAGTGGATTACTTGGCTGTAATTTGAATAGCTGTATTTGTTCTTCTCTTCACTTAGCCTTTCAGGTCTTTTATAGTGAATTCTTTTTTTAAAAGTTTTTTTTTGATGTGGACCATTTTTTAAAAGTCTTTATTGAATTTGTTACAATATTGCTTCTATTATTTATGCTCTGTTTTTTTTTTTTTTTTTTCCTTCTTGGCCACAAGCATGTGGAATCTTAACTCCCTGACCAGGGACCAAACCCATACCCCTGCATTACAAGGGGAGTCTTAACCATTGGATTGCCAGGGAATTCCCTACATAAGGTTCTTTTGAAGGGAGGTAGATGCTGAAGGAGGCAGCTTCTTTTCAGAGATTGTGAACATCTAGTCATGATATAGTTGTGCTGTACGATCTGAAAAATGATTACTATAAGGATCGACTTTTCTACCATCACTTTAAAATGTAATTATGTAGTCAACTGCCATTGGAGAAAAGAAAATATTGTCAAATTAGATTTTTGTTCCCATTACAAAATGAAAACATCTTCTAATTGCTCAAGAAAAATAAAGCCTGTATGATTCCTTTAGGCACATGTAAGCCTAAAGTTGGAAGCCTAAGGAGTTTCATCTTACTGTGCTCATTTAAAAATAAGTAAAAGCTTAGTAAAGTTATATCTGACTACAAATTAACATTCTAGGCCTTTCTGCTTTATACATCAATTTGAGGTGCCTGTATAGAAATTGTTTCAGTGAGTTAAAAGAGAAAGTTCTCTTAGGGGTAAGACAAGAGAATCCATTTCTTCTTTAGTGTATCTCTTTCTGTTAAGCAAGACTGAGTCCAGCAAGATAAAAACTAGTTCCTTGGGCAGTCTTTATACAAGCCAGAAAATTGGATGCTAAGTCCACTTTGTATTTCCATGCTGAGGGAAGAGCCCTGGCATGGAGTTTGATCCTGGATACTCTGCTATGCACGACAGGGTGAGGGACATGAACAGATGTGCCAGACACTATACTTTTTCTATCCCTTTCACTGGGATCTCTTCTTGGTTTTACAATGGCCTAGGTGCCACAGCTCCTCAGCTGGTCTCCAGAGTTTTCACAAAGGTATTCTGATTCACATATTGCTATTTATTCAATATCTCTGTGAAGGAAAGAACGTCTGTAGCTACATAGTCCACCATCTTTCTAGAAATATTTTAAAGGAAAAGCATTTTTAGGGTATAGTATCTGTTGTCTGTAAATAATGATCTCTTATTCTAGTCTAGGCTTCCCTTGTGGCTCAGCTGGTAAAGAATCCGCCTGCAATGCGGGAGACCTGGGTTCGATCCCTGGATTGGGAAGACCCCTTGGAGAAGGGAAGGGCTACCCATGGTAGTATTCTGGCCTGGAGAATTCCATGGACTTTACAGTCCATGGGGTCGCAAAGAGATGGACACGACTGAGCAACTTCACTTTCACTTTCATTCTAGTTTATTATGAAATGAAACATTCTATAATTATTTTCATGTTCAGTTTATCCTGAGCTACTCTTTGCTATATCAATTTATCTAGGGGAAGACAGGCTCATTTGTGAGTTTTTTAAGTTCAAGTTAACTATTGGTTTGCATAATCCCAACCTCATATTTTTTGTATACTTAAAAAAATAAAATAGATTATTTTTGTTAAGGATAATAGGCTATTGACTAGGTTTACTCTCTCTCTCTCTCTTTCTCTCTCTCTCTCTCTGTGTGTGTGTGTGTGTGTGTGTATGAGTGGTGTGTGTGTGTATCAAGGAAACCAAGAGAAGAGCTTGGGTATTTCCTCCAGACTTATAAGAAGTAGGATGCCTGTCTTTCAGAATAGTGGGAAATAGAATGTCTGTGTTAGCTGGAATTCATTATGGATGCATTAAAATCAGGAAGGAAGTCAATTTATATGGAATGACCCTTTGGCATTAGTAAACTACAAAGAGTTATTGATTGCTACTGATTCCCACTGTCAAAGGCAGTTGTGTGATTATGCTAATAAATTTGTATCTACTGCTTACCTTAAGGTAATTTACTGTTTGAATTGTGTCACTTTCAAAAAGATACATTGGAATCCTAACTTCTAGTACCTCTGACTGTGACCTTATTTGGAAATAGGGTGTTTACAGAGGTAATCAAATTAAAACAAAGTCATTAGGGTGGCTCCTAACCCAACGTGACCGGTATCTTCATATAAAGTGGAAATTTGGACACAGAGATAGATACATACACAGGGAGAATGCCATAGGAAAATTAAAGCAGAGATTGGGATGATATCTCTTCAAGCAAAGAAACACCAAAGATTGTCAACAAACCACCAGAAACAAGGAGAGAGGCATGAAACAGATTCTTTAAAGTTTTCAGAAGGAACCAGCTATGGCAACACCTAATCTTAGACTTCTGGCTTCCAGAATCGTGAGACCATAAATTGCCATTGTTTGAAACCATTTTTTGTGGTATTTGATAAAGCAACCCCAATAAACAATACAATAACCTCTTATATTATGTTGCAGAATTTTTTCTAAACTCTTTACAAATGATTATCAAAGATATTCAATAACTATTACTGTAAATGCATCCTGGGGTATATAGGTTTGTCTTATTGCCTGTCAACGTGTGGTTGAGCCACATACTCCATTTTGAACGCTCCATGCAAGGCCTGTCCCCTGCCCTTCCTGTGTGACTCAGCTTTAGCCTCCTCACAAGAAATGTGCCCAAGCCAGATAAATTCCCTAACAGCTTTTACCCTTGTCTTCATCTGATACAAAAACTGGAAGAATGCCTTTGCTGACACAGATGGTTGATGGTCTTCAGACCCCTGGGTTTCACTGGTTCTCATCTCTCATAGGTGTGGAGGTGCTTCTCACTATGTAGTCAGATTCTGGTTTTAACCTTGGCCCCTGAAAGGCTTCTTGTGCCCCTTTAGGCATCACAGAGTACAGCTTCAAATGCCTCTCCATCATCATCTGCCCAGTCCTGCCTGTAGGTAAGTTACCTGCAGTAAACTTCCTAATTGCACTTTATAGAGCTTCCTGCTTGGTTTTTTCATTTCAAAGCTTCTCAGTTTGGAGGATGGTAATCAGATATCGCCACCTTCCAACACAATGCTGGAGAATCATCGTTTCAACCTAAAATTTCTCTGTTCTTACCTCATTCAGATGTTCATTGTGTTGACATGCATTATACAAGGTTATTTTGTGATTTTGGTGACAGTATTTGGCAGAATGAATTGATGATTGTATGAAATCTTTTAGAGTCACCATCATCTTTGCTTTTCCCTAAAGACATGTTTGGGTAGGATTCACCTCATAATTGTGTCAATGACAATTTTGGAAGGTAAATGATTATGGTCAAATAAGAAATACTAGCAATTTCAACATGTCTATTTCTACTGAAAGATGTTTTTTCTCTCTTAAATGGGTTTTACTGGTCAAATCAGACTTTTTCCTTAAGTTATTATTTTGTCATGTGAATCATTATCACTTTAACTCACTCAACTTTGGGTTAAATCAAATTTGCTGATCAAGATAATACAGTTATTTGTGTGCACAACAAGAGAAAGAAGAATGAATGACTTGTAACAGATGCTGTGCTTACAAATGTCAAAATTTTCAATGAGCCCCTGACTTTAAAAGGTCATACCATCTTACAGTTACACTTTTTAAACTCAGTAATAAATACACGATACGTGCTATACTTCCTACTCTAAATGCACTGATTTTCCAGTTTTCTGTGTCAAAGAGTGGCTTTACCATCTGCTGCTGTTTGGTAGTGTTCCTTCGAACACAGGCTTTTCTTCTTTTCTGATGTGTTTGTTAACTTTTAGTCAGTGTTATTGCTGAGTCCTCATACTGGGGAGTGGTTTTATAGTATCGGGCCAACAGTGATATGAGTGATTGGTTTGGAACAAATTTCAATGTCAGAAATAAATTTGGAGAAGAATTATGCGAACTCTAAGATCATTGGTGAAATTCAGTTCAGCATTATTTAATAAGCAAATTATGCTATATTCCTTCTCTGCATGTCAACTATATCAAACCTTGGTTGTTTTGTTTTAAAATTTCTATACCCCTATTTATATTTGTGTACTTGAGTTTTCCTGAACTGATAGAATATTATAATCTCCTACTGTGATTGTAGATTTATTTTCACATTTCTATCAGATTTTATGTATTTTAAGCCTATGGTTAAAGTTCCATATTTCATATCTCAAATTCATATTTAATATTTACCATATAGTTTACCATATGAAACACCTAACTACATGTGCATGTGTGCTAAGTCGTTTCACTCATGTCAGACTCTTTGTGACCCTATGGACTGTAGCCCGCCAGGCTCCTCTGTCCATGGGATCTTGTAGGCAAGAATACTGGAGTGGGTTGCCATTTCCTCCTCCAGGGGATCTTCCCAAGGTCCAGGGATCAAATCTGCATCTCTTATGTCTCCTGCATTGGCAGTCAGGTTGTTTACCTCTAGAGCCACCTATATTTTGACCTTTAATTATACTTTAACTTACTATACTTACTTTAAAATTTTAATTTACATTAAATTTTACTTAATATTAAATATTATTTAATTTACTTTTTCATTTGCTTTATCATTCTCTTTCTCTTTGTATGTATATAATTTTTTTTAAGAACTATTTGAGAGTAAGTCACAGAGTTAGTTTCCTGTTTCCCTTAGACCCTTTAGTGTGTAATTTGTAAGAGCACAAGGGTATTCTCTTTTATAACCATATTACAATGAATTAAAATCAGGAAAATTTAGCAATGATATATTAATACTCATACTAACTAGTTAAAATGTTTTACTATATTATATCTTTTTGCTATATTTGTGGTACAGTCTGAGTATCTTTAATTTTTATCTGTGTTCACTCTTTTTTTTTTTCCAGCCTGAATTTTGAGTTTTTATTTTGATGACTGCATTTTTCATAGGCAAGATCTCTAACTGTTTCTTTTTTATAGCCTGACTGGCAGTAGTGGTAAAGAATCGACCTGCCAATACAGAAGGCATAAGATACGCGGGTTTGATACTTGATTTGGGACGATCCCCTGGAGGATTGCATGGCAACCCATTCCAATATTCTTGCCTAGAGAATCCCATGGACAGAGGAGACTGGTGGGCTACAGTCCATAGAGTTCCAAAGAGTCAGACATGACTGAAGCCACTCACACATGCTTGTTTCATCATAGTTTGTCCTTTCTTATTTCATTAAGGTTATTTAAATTTCTTTTAATATTTATTCTTATTTAGTTCATGTGTTCCCATTTCTTCTGTGGTTTAATTCTTCTCTTTTATTGTGTTATTTTCCTTAAATGTTTTGGTCATTTTTAGTTATGTGTTCACCCTTGTATTTGAGAATCCCTGTGATAAGACAGTGAATGTTATAATGTTATTTCTGTTTACCACAGCTTGGTACAGTTATTGTGGGGAAGGGTGAGCCCATTGCCAGTATTCTGATTCTGGATATTTCCTATTTCTCCTAGATGTTGCCAGGTACCAGATATCAGCAAGGTATGCATTCAGACTAACTGCTGTTGCCAGCGATGGCTGACTTTCATGCATTGATTGGTTCAATAGTAGAAGGGGAAGTTGTGTCAATTATCTATGGTTGTAATAACGTCAACAACAAAAAACCAAAACTAAGTGACTTAATAAAACAGCACAGTTATTAAACTGACATTTTTGTGGGTCTGACGGCACCTCATCTGGTCTTGGCTGCCTTGCGTTTCTGCTGATCTCCACACTCTGCGGCCGGCAGGTGGTCCTGTGACTGTTCTGTTCTGCTGTTGGTTGGTAGGTTGGTTTTGAAACTGGTCTCAGACATATGGTTTCACTCTGGCGGTAGGCTGAACACCTGGATTCTGCTTCATGAGGCCTCTTATCCTTTCGGTCAGCTGGGGCTTGTTCAAATGGCTGTCTCAGAACCCTAAGCACAAGAAAACAAGATTTTCAGTCATATTTGCTTGTATGATATTTGCTAATGTCTGCTGACTGAAGCAATCAAATGCATGGGGAAGTAGATTCTACTTCTAGAAGGGAGGAGCTGCAACAGCATGTTGCAAGATTATGAATGAAGCGAAGGGAAAGATAAGTGACCATCTTAACAGTCTGTCCCAGCCTGGCAGACCCATCTGGATGCACGAAATCTGGTTCTCCTGACAATAATCTGAGCAGTTTTCCAGGTTCTCTTCTCCCATCAGTTTTTGCTGCTATAGTGCTTAGAGTACTCCTGGCATTAGAGACTCCATCTTTTCTGTGTTGGGGCCATGCTTTCCTTCATACTTCTGAATCCATCTGCCCTCTGCTTTTTAGGTTTCTTTGTTATTTCTAACATACTGAAGTCATTTGTTCTTATTCACTAGAGTTCATATGGAGTTTTTCAAAAATAAAATATTAAAAAGTAATTCTAGGTATGTTTTAGGCAGGATTAGGAATCAGGGGCATATTCTTTGTTTGCCTTCTTATGTATTACTTTCAAAATAAACTCAAAATGGATCAAAGATCTAAATGTAAGACCAGAAACTATAAAACTCCTAGAGGAGAACATAGGCAAAACACTCTCTGACATAAATCACAGCAAGATCCTCTATGACCCACCTCCCAGAATATTGGAAATAAAAGCAAAACTAAACAAATGGGACCTAATGAAACTTAAAAGCTTTTGCACTACAAAGGAAACTATAAGTAAGGTGAAAAGACAGCCCTCAGATTGGGAGAAAATAATAGCAAATGAAGAAACAGACAAAGGATTAATCTCAAAAATATACAAGCAACTCCTGCAGCTCAATTCCAGAAAAATAAATGACCCAATCAAAAAATGGGCCAAAGAACTAAACAGACATTTCTCCAAAGAAGACATACAGATGGCTAACAAACACATGAAAAGATGCTCAACATCACTCATTATTAGAGAAATGCAAATCAAAGCCACAATGAGGTACCATTACACGCCAGTCAGGATGGCTGCTATCCAAAAGTCTACAAGCAATAAATGCTGGAGAGGGTGTGGAGAAAAGGGAACCCTCTTACACTGTTGGTGGGAATGCAAACTAGTACAGCCGCTATGGAAAACAGTGTGGAGATTTCTTAAAAAACTGGAAATAGAACTGCCATATGACCCAGCAATCCCACTTCTGGGCATACACACTGAGGAAACCAGATCTGAAAGAGACACGTGCACCCCAATGTTCATCGCAGCACTGTTTATAATAGCCAGGACATGGAAGCAACCTAGATGCCCATCAGCAGATGAATGGATAAGGAAGCTGTGGTACATATACACCATGGAATATTACTCAGCCGTTAAAAAGAATTCATTTGAACCAGTCCTAATGAGATGGATGAAGCTGGAGCCCATTATACAGAGTGAAGTAAGCCAGAAAGATAAAGAACATTACAGCATACTAACACATATATATGGGATTTAGAAAGGTGATAACGATAACCCTATATGCAAAACAGAAAAAGAGACACAGAAATACAGAACAGACTTTTGAACTCTGTGGGAGAATGTGAGGGTGGGATATTTCAAAAGAACAGCATGTATACTATCTATGGTGAAACAGATCACCAGCCCAGGTGGGATGCATGAGACAAGTGCTCGGGCCTGGTGCACTGGGAAGACCCAGAGGAATCGGGTGGAGAGGGAGATGGGAGGGGGGATCGGGATTGGGAATACATGTAAATCCATGGCTGATTCATATCAATGTATGACAAAACCCACTGGGAAAAAAAAAAAAACAGAATCATAAATTTAAAGTATTACACTAAAGTGCTTTCACTTTAATATCACTTATTTCTGAATACTACTTCCTCTGGGACAATCACATATCGAGCTCATCTAAGATGACTGTGTTACACTATGAAAATTTTATCTCAGTTAAGAAACTTTATTGGGATAAGTGAGTTTCCTTTGGAAGAATACAAGGGCAAAAGTTAACCACTTAAAAATGATCCTATTTTATGGTATTAATGAGAGACTTGAAAATAATGACCATAGAAAGACTTTCACCTTTAACTGTTACCTAAAGTAGGTATTTTACAAGAGGAAACAATTATTATTTCTTTTTATTCATCAAATTAGTCATTGTAGTCTTCTCAGTCCCAAGGTGTAATATTAAAAGTCTCTTCCTTAGCTAATGCCTAGCCTTCTAAAACTTTCCAAAAAATTGCAGAGGAAGGAACACTTCCAAACTCATTCTATAAGGCCACCACCCCCTTGATACCAAAATCAGACAAAGACAACACAAAAAAAGAAAGCTACAGTTTTCTACAATATCACTGATGAACATAAATGCAAAAATCCTCAACAAAATTTTAGCAAACAGAATTAACAACACATCATAAAGCTCATACACCATGATCAATTGGGTTTATTCTAGGAATGCAAGGATTCTTCAATATATGCAAATCAATCAATATGATACACCATATTAACAAATTGAAAGGTAAAAACCTATGATAATCTCAATAGATGAAGAAAAAAACCTTTGACAAAACTCAGCACCCATTTATGATTAAAACTCTTCCAAAAAATGGGCATAGAAGGAACTTACCTCAACATAGTAAAGGCCATATATGATAAGCCTACAGCAAACATTCTCAATGGTGAAAAAGTGAAAGCATTCCCTGTAAGATCAGGAAGAAAAGAGTGTCTACTTTCACCACTATTATTCAACATTGTTCTGGAAGTCCTAGCTACAGCAATCAGAGAAGAAAAAGAAATAAAGGAATCCAGATCAGAAAAGAAGAAGTAAAGCTCTCACTGTTTGCAGATGACATGATACTGTACAGAGAAAACCATAAAGACAGTATCAGAAAACTACTAGAGCTAATCAGTGAATTTAGCAAAGTTGCAGGACATGAAATCAATACACAGATATCACTTGAATTTCTATATACCAACAATGAAAAATCAGAAAGAGAAATTAAGGAATCAACCCCATTCACCATTACAACAAAAAGAATTAAATATCTAGGAATAAACTTACCTAAGGAGACAAAAGAACTGTACACAGACAATTATAAGACACTGATGAAAGAAATCAAGGATGACATAAACAGATGGAGAGATATTCCATGTTCCTGGGTAGGAAGAATCAATATTATGAAAATGACTATACTACCAAATGCAATCTACAGAGTCAATGCAATCCCTATCAAATTACCAATGGCATTTTTCACAGAACTAGAACAAAAAATTTCACAATTCATATGGAAACACAAAAGACCCTCAATAGCCAAAGCAGTCTTGAGAAAGAAGAATGGAGCTGGAGGAATCCACCTTCCTGACTTCAGATTATACTACAAAGATACAGTCATCAAGACAGTATGGTACTGGCAGAAAACCAGAAATACAGACCAATGGAACAAGATAGAAAGCCCAGAAATAAACCCATGCACCTATGGGTACTTTATTTTTGACAAAGAAGGCAAGAATATACAATGGGGCAAAGATAGCCTCTTCAATAAATGGTGCTGGGAAAACTGGACAGCTACGTGTAAAAGAATGAAGTTAGAACACTTTCTAACACCATACACAAAGATAAACTCAAAATGAATTAAAGACCTAAATGTAAGACCAGAAACTATAAAACTCCTAGAGAAAAACATAGGCAGAACAATCGATGACAGAAATCAAAGCAAGATCCTCTATGACCCACCTCCTAGAGTAACAGAAATAAAAACAAAAGTAAACAAGTGGGACCTGATTAAACTTAAAAACTTTTGCACAGCAAAGGAAATTATAAGCAAGGTGAAAAGACAACCCTCAGAATGGGAGAACGTAATAGCAAATGAAATAACTGACAAAGGATTAATTTCCAAAATATACAAGCAGCTCATACAACTCAATGCCAGAAAAACAAACAACCCAATCAAAAAGTGGGAAAAAGACATTAAACAGACATTTCTCCAAAGGAGACATACAGATGGCTAAACAAACACATGAAAAGACGCTCAACATCCCTCATTATTAGAGAAATGCAAATCAAAACTACAATGAGGTATCACCTCACACTGATCAGAATGGCCATCATCAAAAAGTCTATAAACAATAAATGCTGGAGAGGGGTTGGAGAAAAGGGAACACTCTTGCACTGTTGGTGGGAATGTAAATTGATACAGCCACTATGGAAGATGGTATGGAGATTCCTTAAAAAACTAGGAATAAAACCACCATATGACCCAGAAAACTCACTCCTATGCATATATCCTGAAGAAACCAAAATTGAAAAAGACACATGTATCCCATTGTTCATTGCAGCACTATTTACAATAGCTAGAATATGGAAGCAACCTTGATGTCCATCGACAGATGAATGGGTAAAGAATTTGTGGTACATATATACAATGAAATATTACTCAGCCATAAAAAGGAACACATCTGAGTCAGTTCTGATGAGGTGGATGAACCTAGAACCTATTATACAGAGTGAAGTGAGTCAGAAAGAAAAAGATAAATATATTCTAATGCACATATATGGAACCTAGAAAAATGGTACTAAAGAATTTATTTATAGGTCAGCAATGGAGAAACAGATATAGAGAATAGACTTATGGACATGGGGAGAGGGGAGGAGAGGGTGAGATGTATAGAAAGAGTAACATAGAAACTTACATTGCCATATGTAAAATAGATAGCCAATGGGACTTTCCTGTATGTCTCAGGAAACTCAAACAGGGGCACTGTATCAACCTAGAGGGGTGGGATGGGGAGGGAGATGGGAAGGAGTTTCAAAAGGGAAGGGATATATATATACCTATGGCTGATTCATGTTGAGGTTTGACAGAAGACAACAAAATTCTGTAAAGCAATTATCCCTTAATAAAAAAATAAAAAGAAAAAAAAAGTCTCTTCCTTGAACATAGAGATTCAACATAAAATTGTTCTTTCAGAGTCAGAAAAGATTGAATTTGTCTGGAAAACTGCTATCCTGTTGAAAGCTAATGACAACAAGTTCAGCTTGTTTATTCACTTCACTGCATTCATAAATGGCACTGTCACACAAATATGTTGGTTATTGAAACTATTTCTCACAGCATGTGCTTTTTCTCAAGAGTGCATGCTAGTCATTTTATTAGTCTCTCTTGGTTTCCTAAACCCAGGAGAATGAGTGAGTGAATGGATGAGATTAGAATAACAGCAGTGAATCTTGACTTCTTTCCCTCCCATTAGCATTTAAATATCCTCATCTGCTCATCATTAAAAAGCCTCCCTATATCTACCTCACCCTTGCAGCAATCCCGCATCCACAGTTAAACTTCTCTGAAGAACTATACTCTCTCTGTTGATTGTTCTCACTTCCCATTCTCTCCAATTATACTTCTCCATCTGAACTCTATTGAAATAGTAAAGATCACTCATCATCTCTTTGCCAGTAAACCAAATAGGAAAATTTCAATTTTCATTCATTCACAAAAACTTAGTAGATCTCCTGTTACATCCTGGAGCTTCCCCGGTGACTCTGATGGTAAAGAATCTGCCTGCAATGCAGGAGACACGGGTTTGATTCCTGTGTCAGGAAAGTCCCTTGGAGAAGGAAAAGGGTACTCACTCCAGTATTCTTGCCTGGAGAATTCCATGGACAGAGGACCCTGCAGTCCCTGGGTTTGCAAAGAGTCGGACACAACTGAATGACTAACACTTTCACGTTCACTATTGTATCCTGAGCACTGTTCTTGATATTGGGATACAGTGTTGAGCAAGACAGATGGTAAAATACCTGGTGTCATGGAGGTCACATGAACAAGAATAATCAATTACTGGCAAGTGTTATGATGAAAATAGAGGAGAGAGAGAAAGAGAGGAAACGAATGAATGTTTTGACACTTGGATGGCTAGGAGCCAGCCTAGCTTCACCTGAATCTAGAAGTAGTGAGAGGAGCCACTGTGGCCAGGGTTGTGGTGTCGCTGAGGAAAGCCATGCTAAAGCTTGCCTGGGTGAGCCGGGCAGTGGTGTTAGGAGATGAGGAGACAGGGGGCTGGTGGGGTGATTGGGTTCTCCTTGAATAAGAATCCTAAGCCCAGGAGATGGTGGACTGGGGCAAATCTGGAAAGGTTTAATAGCCCAATTGAGTGACCATGAGACTAGTGGCCTATTATGGGTCTCAGACACCAAAATGACTTTCTTTTCAGCTAACACCCCCTCACCCCCACCAATGTATGTAGTAATAGTCCAAGTACTATTTTAAGTACTTGAATGGCCTTATCAATAGTGTATAGGCTGCCCTTGATCTATGGTTTTCACTGTCACGCCAACAATGCCCTTTACTGGAGGTTTTAAAAGTCTGCCATAAATTTTCTAAGGGATTGTGGCTGTTTATCAAGCATTTAGTTTGCCACGGTGTTAGATTGACCAGGCAATTGCTCATGTTGGAATTTGTAGGTTATGATTTGATGAATTAGATGACTGCTGCTACATAGGGAGTAGTTTGTGTTTGCCTTTTCTATGATAATCCACTGGAAAACTGTGAATAATAATATTGCATATAAAAGAGACAAGGATGGATAAAGGTGTAAGGGAATAAATTTTCTCTATAAGTAGCAAACAGCCATGAATCTCTTATTAAATTTTCCAGGCAGGGAGCCTGTCACTCTAAGCATGAGTTCTTATTGTAAGGAAAATTTAAACTGGTTATGGACTTACTGTTCCAAAGCAATCAGAATTGAAATGTTTTACATCTTGACCACATTTTTTTTTTTTTTTTTTTTTTTAGGTGGGGAGGGCAAGGTCAAGGGTAAAATAAAGCATTATTGAAAAATGTAAGCATAATACTTCTTAGGCATAAGCAATGGAAACCAGTTTTGGCTGATTTAGGAAGAATGCTATTTATTCAGAGGACACTAAGCTAGAGAACCAGTCTTGGGACCATGCAGATGAGAACAGCAGTCCAAATCCTGCTGTAGAACTAGCTCAGTGGGGACCTTGCTGTCACTGCTGCTAAGAGCCACAGCTCACCCCTAGCAACGGACTCTGGAAGCTGCCATTGACTCTGCTATCTGCGCTACCCAAAGAACCTGATTTTTGTGACAGCCCCTCCACTTTCATAGGTAATTTATTCCTCCTGTGCCTCTCTTGACAAGGAGAGTGAGATTGTCTTCACCAGCAAGGGCTTGTCCTGTGATTTGGTGAGTCTGGGGAATTTATGACATCCAAATCCATCCATTCCCCACCCTACCCCCCTCCATATCTCAGTTTTGTTCTATTTTGATCAATGCTTTTACTTTCACATAAGTGATCCCAGTGGGGTGTGAATTCAGCTGACATTATAATTTAGAAACCTGCAGGATCAAAGTTTGAGTTTGATTTTCAGTTATCTCAACCCTGCGGCTGAAAGCGATAAGAGATTCTTTTAGCAGTCAGAGAAACTTGGGATTTCACTTCATGCCTCTAGACAAGAATTTGTGATTTCAGCTTGTCATTCTTTTCCTTTAAGCACTAGCACTGTTAGAAGCAAACTCCATGCCTATAGTTCTTAAATTCCTCACACCTGTCATATACTTTTGTGGCAGTGGGTTATGTGGTCCTTGTTCAGTGAGGACTTCTTCCAGATTCCCATCTCTTAGTATGGGCTGGCTTTTCATTGTTTTTATTTTCAACCAGGCCAGATATCCAATTCCTTTTTTTGAGGGACTATTGGCTACAACTGTAACTGATATCAATTGATGTTACTGTTCTTAGTTAAAGCAATTGTGTATAATGTAAGCAGAAAATGAACTAGTTCTTAGGACATTAAACTGCACAGAGTCTCCAGGGCTACAGAACTAGGAACATTGCTCTAAATCATGTCCTCTAAGGATACCATTGCTGCTGCTGCTGAGACTGGGTGCTGTATTTTGCAAGACAGACAACAGTAATAGTGGACTTTGGATTAGGGCCACTAGCACTGCTACAATTGCCATATAATCATGCTCTAGTTGTTGTCATTGCAAGAGTAAATTGCTCATGTTCTCTTCTTTGTGTCATTGTTCACAGTTAAAATTAGAGTGGATGCATCTAAGACTGATAGAACTGAGGTCATGAGCCAGCGGTGAAGTCCACTAAGAAAGTGAGTATCTGGCATTTTTTTCCCGTAGTGCATAGCAGGCTCTGCCACCTACAATACTCATCAGGTGGGGAATCCTTATAACTCATAAGGTAGTAGCAAATATTATAGGTCAGCTCACCCAACAGCCATTCCACCCTTCCTCTAGACATTCTTTGGAAAATGGTGGATTACATTCCCAGGTTCCATTGCCACATAGACAGGGTTGGGATATAGAGCCAAGTCATATGAGATGTTGGTTTTATGCAGGGCGACTGGACCTTCAACAAGCATGGTTGTGAAGGTGATGAATTTTTTCAGAGTAGCTATGAGGACTTGGGCACTTAGAACCAAGCGAACTAACTTGTAAGGATGTCAGTGGAGTTTCTTAGGACAGACCCACAGTAGCTATGCTTTTCTTCTCACTGTGTTCTTGGCTCATTGCCTCTGTGAGCCTCTAAGCCTTGCTCTTTAGCCCTTTCAGGGATCCTATGAGTTAGCTAATATTCTCCTACAAATTCCTTTATGCTAAAACTAGCTCATTCAATTCTGTTGTTGGCAAGTAAAAGCCCTGACTAATAGTTTCAGACAGTAGGTTAATAAAATTGTGCTATATATTTGAAAGCTGCAGTGATAAATACAAAATTTTAAATACTCCATATGCCTGGAATATACATGTAAAGACTGCAGGTGTTGATCTTCACTTAGTATTTGGAAGAAAAATTTGGTTAATTTATCTAGAGGATGGGCATTGCTGGTGGTTGTGAGAGTAACATATTCTGCTAGGCTAAATCAACTTGTGAATTTCAAGTCTCAAATGCTATCAATAGAGATGTGAGTACAAATTAGAGCAATGTAGATGCTGTGACATTGTGTTAGTCAATATTAATAACTAGCACTTGTTGAGTTCTCACCAGGTAATACTACAAGGATTAGCCTATGAAAACTTCAGAGTAAACTTTGGAAGGACTATTGGCATCTCTGTTTTACAGATGGGGAGACTGAGGTTTAGATTGGTTACACTGCTTTCCCCAAGTCACTTGGCTAGGTAGGCAGGAGAAGGATTTGGACCTATAGCTGTCTGACTGTAGATTCTTCATTTTCCTGCTATAGTCCAAAGGGTTGCAAAGAGTTGGGCATGACTGAGCAACTAAGCACACAGCACACTACCTCTTATCATTGAATGTAGATTTAATTGATCTGCACAAAATTGCATAGAATTTGATGATGAAGTTAAGATGCAGGATGAATATTTGCCAAAGAAAGCCAGAGAAACAATATTAGCACCCCATAGAGGAACCACAGGCTGAATTAGTGAGTCTTCTTCTGGGTGGATTCCTTCTGTACAGGAATTAGGAAAATATTTCTTAGACAGGTGAGTTAGGTTCATTATGCCTGAAAGCCTTGATAGTCCAAGTATGTTCCTTGGACCAGCATCATTGGCATCACCTGGGAGCTTGTTAGAAATGGCTTTGTTTATGAAAGACTGAAATAGGAAAAGCAAATGAAGGAAACTGAGGAACCTTCTGCATGAAGTCTTACATGTGAATCTATAGGTGAGGTTTTTGTGTCTAATGGAAATATTTGTTTTCCTATGTGAGAGTAAAATGTAGAAGAGATATTCAGTAAAGTTTTTGGAATATATTTTCCTTCTGTTATCTCCTTTTATTATAATTAGATTATAAAGAATCAGAATCATATATGTATACTTATATAAGTGAAAGACACTAATGTATACTAAGGACCTAGCTATGAGTCCATCTCCTCACACTATTTCCTTGGTATTTACTGTGCTCTTTATTGTTCCAAGTTTTGATATTCCAAGTGGTATTATAGAACTTGTAAGACATGTTGTCCCCAAAAGATAATTCTATCATAGCAGTTGCTGACTTGGATCAATGTCTTACTTTCTTTGCTCTTGTCACGACTCCAGGTATGGGCTTTCATTGCAGAGATCGTTTAAATTCTCATTTCAGAAAGCACTTTCCTGTCACAGACACAGATGTGGGGGGGAAAAAACCCATAAGATTTCTGTGCTGGAACCAAAAAGCTTTCTGCAGTTCAGGTGGCTCTCGTATCTCCAAGCAGATGTCTGTCTAGACTCATTAAGTCCTAGTTCGTATGCTTTTGGGAAAGGCCTAATACTGTCTCATGCTCAGTGCTCAGTTGCTAAGTTTTGTCTGATTGTTTGCAACCCTGTGGACTGTAGCCAACCAGGCTTCTCTGCCCATGGGTTTCTCCAGGCAAGAATACTAGAGTGGGTTGCCATGCCCTCCTCCAAGGGATCTTCCTGACCCAGGGATTGAACTCATGTGTCCTGTGTCTTTAGCATTGCAGGTGGCTTCTTTACCCACTGAGCCACCTGGGAAGACAATCTCACCCATAAACAAATGCTGAATGAATGGAAAGTTTCTAGCTATGTGCCCAGAAAGAATGTTTAATGAAGACAACTGGTATCACTGAGTAGTTTTTTATTCCATCTGTTCTTAAGGCTATAATTGACTGATAAACACTTCTGAGGCAATAAGTAAGCAAAAAAGGCATTTAAGATGATAAAACTTTACCATTTATTAGGTCGTTGTCCTCATTTTCATGTTCTCATTTATTTTTATGTTAAATTTTTGGGAAAAATTTATAAAGATTCATTTTTTTAATTTAAAAAACTTTAAAATTTAATTTATTTTTTAAAACTAAAGGATAATTGACATTTAACATATTAGTTTCAGATTTACAAATACATTTTGAATGTTTGTATGCATTATGAAATGATCACCACAATGTCTACTTATCATGTCACCATATAAAGTTACAAGATTTTTTTTCTTGTGATGAGAACTTATAGGATATACTTTCTTATCTATTTTCAAATATGCAATGCAATTTTATTAACTACAGTCATCATTCTGTGCATTATATCCCTTTAACTTCTTTGTTTTATAACAAGAAGTTTGTACTTCTTGACCCCCTTCACCACTTCTCTCTGCCCCCAACGCCTCCCCTCTGGCAACCACCAATCTGTTCTCTGTATTTGTTTTGCTTTGTTTATTTTTTTTTAAATTGCACATAAATTGAATCATGCAGTATTTTTCTTTTGCTGTTTGACTCATTTTCATTAGTGTGATACCCTCAAGGTCCATCACATTGTCTCAAATGGAAAATTTCATTTCTTTTTTATTGCTGAGTATATTCAATGAGCTTCCCTAATGGCTCAGTTGGTGAAGAATCTGCCTGCAATGCAAGAGACCCATAGTCAATCTCTGGGTCCGATGATCCCTTGGAGAAGGAAATGTCAACCCACTCTAGTATTCTTGCCTGGAGAATTCTATGGAGAGAAGAGCCTGGCGGGCTACAGTCCACAGGGTCACAAAGAGTCAGACATGACTGAACAACTAACACTCCATGTATATGTATTCATACACACACACACACACATACACATACCACATCTTTATCTTTTTATCCGTTGATGAACACTTGATTGAGTGAGTGAAGTTGCTCAGTTGTTTCCGACTCTTTGTGACCCATGGACAGTGGCTACCAGGCTCCTCCGTCCATGGGATTTTCCAGGCAAGAGTATCTGAGTGGATTGCCATTTCCTTCTCCAGGGGATCTTCCCGACCCAGGGATCGAATCCAGGTCTCCCTTATTGCAGGCAGACGCTTTACCCTCTGAGCCACCAGGGAACAGCTCAAACACTTAGGTTGTTTCCATATATTGTCTATTGCACATAATGTTGTAATGAACATAAGGGTGCATATATCTTTTCCCATTTCTGTTTTCATTTTCTTTGGATATATGCTCAGAAGTGGAATTGCTTTGTCATATGTTAGTTCTATTTTTAATATTTTGAGGAACCTCCATACTATTTCCCATAATGATTGCACCAATTAACATCCTCACCAAGGGTACACGAGGGTTCCCTATTCTTCACATTCTTGCCAGCACTTGTTTGTTGTCTTTTTTGATAATAGCCATGTGTGAAGTAATATCTCATTGTGGTTTGATTTGCATTTGCCTGATGATTAGTGATGTTGAGCATCTTTTCATGTGTCTTTTAGCCACCTGAATGTCTTCTTTGGGAAAATGCTTGGTCAGATCCTCTGTTCATTTATGAAGTCAGATTTTTTGTTGTTGAATTGTGTGAGCTCTTTTTTGTAATATTTTTTACCTCCTTATCACATAGATGTTTCGCAAATATTTTCTCCCACTCAGTAGGTTGCCTTTTGATTTTGTTGATGATTTCCTTTGCTGTGCAGAAGCTTTTATGTTTGATGTAGTCCCACCTTCTTATTTTTGCTTTTATTACCTCTGCTTTTAAATTCAGATGCAAAAAACCATTGCTAAGACTGATGTCAAGGAGTTTACTGCCTAGGTTTTTTTCTAGGAGACTTACGGTTTTGGGTCTTATGTTCAAACCTTTAATTCATTTTGAGTTAATTTTTGCATGTAGTGTATGTTAATAGTCTATTTTTTTTTTTTTGCATGTGACTGTACAGTGTTCTCAACACATTTATCAAAGAGACTATCCTTTTGCCATTATATGTTCTTGAGTCTTTTGTCATAAATTAATTTACCATAATGCATGGATTTATTTCTGGACTCTATTCTGTTCTGTTGATTTATGTGTCTGTTTTTGTGCCATTACCATACTGTTTTGATTGGTATAACTTTGTAATTTAGCTTGAAATCAGGAAGTGTGATGTCTCCAGCTTTGTCGTTCTATCTCAAGATTGTTTTGGCTGTTTGGCATCTTTTCAATGAACCAGCTTTTAATTTCATTGCACTTTTCTATTGTCCTTTTAGTCTTATTTATTAAGATTCACTCGAATTTTAATTTGTTTTCTTTTACTTACTGTGAGCTTCATTTGTTCTTCTTTTTCTAGTAAATTTAGGTGTAAAGTTAGATTACTTTGAACTCTTTATCAACAAATTACAGAATGCCCATAAAACAAGTTTTACATGAACATTGAGTATGGTGACAAAGAATGAGCCAATGAAAAGGAAAGAGTCAAGAAGATTCCTTAAACCAGTGATGCATGGACCAGAAAATTACAGACAAGAATAACTTTTTTCTTTTGCATATGTTTATGCATTATTTGTCTATTGAAAACTCTGTGGAGCAGAGTACATGACTCACTCATCTTTGTGTTAATATATCCAGTGTATTCTCCAGTGATAATTTTGTTCATCTGCTTGATGATGCTGTTTTTAGACATTAAATGACCAAATAATGATTTCGTTAAGAAACATTTCTTCTTTTGCTTGGGATATTCATCATGACCTTAGATTCCTTAGGACTTCTTGGTGGCTCAGATGGTAAAGTGTCTTCCTACAATGCAGGAGACCCAGGTTCAATCCCTGGGTTGGGAAGATCTCCTGGAGAAGGAAATGGCAACCCACTCCAGTATTCTTGCCTGAAAAATCCCATGGACGGAGGACCCTGATAGGCTACAGTCCATGGGGTTGCAAAGAGTCGCACACAACTGAGCAACTTGACTTTCACTTTCACTTAGATTCCTGAGCTATCCTGCCTTTATTGAATATCTGAGATTTATTTTATGTTAAGGGTCTTTATACATTTTCTTCAAATGTCAGGATTAAGAGAATAGAAATGTTTGCTTCTGAATGTTTATCCTATTTAATGTTTATCCTAATTGATGAGCATTTTAGAATGTGTCTGTTCAAACAAGAATAAACAGAACAAATGATCTCTCTCCCCCATGTGAGCCTTTGACTTTCTCTTTTCCCTAGAATGAAAACTGCTTCTTTTCCAATAGAGAATTTTTGTATTGTCATCTGAAAAAGAATGTTCTTTTTTCAGACCAGTAACCTTCACATATACGTTGTTTTCTCTTATATGGAACTGTGAGATCAGTTTCCACAGATTCTGTTTTGTGTTGAGTGCTGTCAGTAGAAGGATGTCATTTGTCATACCTAGATGAATAGCATATCTTCCTTGTTACACCAAATAAGAAAAAACGAGTGCCTCTCTGCTCAGGTAAGATAAATGGACTTGGTACACATATTCTTTCCTGTGTTTTTTTGGTCTTGTATCACTGGTTTAAGAATTGAGGAATATTTTTGGTGCTTTATTTTTTATTGTTTCTCAGATCTTTGTTACTGCTTACTCAATATTCATGTAAAGACTGTTTTATGGGTATTTTGGGGATTGAACAAAATTGCAATGCAGTTCAGGTCTGTCTGTGGTGTTATTCTACCTCTCTTTTCTGTCAGGTTTTCCTTCCTTCTTTCCCTCAACCAAGTACTTAGTGTCCTTAGACTTTGATTGGTCAGTTTTCCTCAGAACTTGCCTACTCTCTTGGGCCAGTGTACCAACAACAAAACCATTCTCTTTGCTCCTTCAACTAAAACACTCCTTCGTTGGTTGTCAAACAGAAAATCAGTTTCATTAACTCCCCCTGGGGAGCTAGGTAAACATTTATGGCCCAATGTCTTATTCTTCTAGGGTGAAAATGAATATTATGGAATACTATGCCATGACTAACTTCATAACAAATTCATTAACCAAGGAGGTGACTCTATGATTGTGGTGCTCAGCAGTCATGAGGTGGGATGCTGGGATGCTGCACATCTGGCAGAGATGTGTGGGCTTCTGCATACCCCTCCTGTTTGTAAGACGGGTCCTGGTGGTGGTGCAAGCAACCTGGATTTTCAGTCCTAGAGTCGTGCATCTCTGTTCTTCTGCGGAGGATCTAATGTCATAGTAAGTGCATTGTACTTCATATAATATCATAGAAATTAGAGGCAAAGTCATTTTATTTTTTATAAAAACATTACTGATGGAATGTAAAGAATAGCAGCAGTAAGACTATTAGCGTCTCGGTAGTCTGTGTATAACATTATAACATGCTCAGTTACTCAGTCGTGTCTGACTCTTTGTGCCTCTATGAACAGTAGCCCTCCAGGCTCCTTTGTCCACAGGATTTCCCAGGCAAGAATACTGGAGCGGATTGCCATTTCCTCCTCCAGGGGATCTCCCCAACCCAGGGACTGCACCCATGTCTCTTGTGTCTCCTGAACTGGCAGGCAGATTCTTTACCACTGTGTCACCTGGGAAGCCCATTATTATATGTTCTAAATTTACTGATTTATAGGTATCTCTGATTTCAGTAAAGGTGTGTTTATTTAAAGGTCCATGAGACATACCATATATTTAAAAATAGTTTGCTTCAGATTATTTTATGGGAACAAGTCAGTGGAGTAGACAGGATATGCCTAGTCAGCATAGCATTTCTTACGTTATAGATATAACACTGATAAATATAGAAGAAAATCAAAGGAAAAGATTTGAAATGTAAGATAATTCTAAGGAAACTATAAAAACAGACAGCAGATGTCACTGTTGCTTTTCCATTTCCTTTAACCTTATTTTTGGGGGTTTTGTTCCTAGTTAATGACATTTTCTATCTCATCTGAGAACTCTAATAGGTTAAACAAGTTCACCGATGCTAAACTTCTGCTTTGAATTTTATATTTATTAAGATAATGACTATAAATCTTGTGCATATAATTTATAAAGATATTTATTATAGTTTATATGTCTAAGTTTAACTCAATATTATAAATGGATAGAATAATACTTTTTACAATTATCATCTGATTCAGAATGGATTAGTATTAAAATGAGATGTTATTCACCTCAGATATAAACTTGTCCTAATCTTATTTTAAATGATCAATCATATTGTTTATTCTCTTTATGTAAGTACTCAAACACGTGAGTGCTTATATGAAGTACTCAGTTCAGTTCAGTCACTCAATTGTTTCTGACTCTTTGTGACCCCATGGACAGCAGCATGCCAGGCTTCCTTATCCATCACCAACTCCTAGAGCTTGCTTAAACTCATGTTCATCAAGTTGATGATGCCATGTGAAGTCCTACCTGATGATAACTTAAGAAAATTTTTGCCATGTCAATACATCCAGCCAGTTGTATTCAGAAAATATCCAGGGAAAATGTTCCACATCAACTTTCAAAATACTCATATTTTCCCCATCCCATATTCTCTCCATCAATTCAACTCTAATTTCCTATTACAGTGTTTCCTCTTCAAGCTGCTGTCTAGGATGTATAAACCTCATTTTCTCATCTCCCCCATCTTATCAATTATCAAATATTGTTGATTCTGCCCTCTGTATGTTTCTAAAATCAACTCCCTTCTTTATATTACAAACTTTAAGCTTCATAGTGCATAGCTGAAGTATGTGTCACATATATATTTTTGTAAGAATTTGGATAATTTTTCAGTTTTAATGGAGTCCCATTATTTCATGAGAAAGAAATTGTGCAACCCTGGTTTTTATGTGAGAGGAATGAAGCAAGAAGTAGTAGTAGTACAATGAAAACTTAGGGAGATGTTTTTCTTACAAAATCTAATCTTATTATCATCTTTTATGTAGGAGGTTGAAGCTTTATCATTATGTTCTTAGACTTATTGAACCTGTTGATTTTTTTTTAATCTGTAAAAAGAAACTTGGATAAACTATTTCTAATGTGCTTTCTATAAATAAAATTCAGTGATTCAGTAGGAAACACTAAAGAACGATACTTAAGAGCCACGACTTGGCTTCCCAGGTGGTGGTAGTGGCAGAGGACCCGCCTGCTGATGCAAAAGACAGGAGGCACGTGGGTTTGTTCCCTGGGTCAGGAAGATCCCCTGGAGGAGGGCATGGCAGCCCACTACGGTATTCTTGTCTGGAGAATCCCATGGACAGAGGAGCCTGGCAGCCTACAGTCCATAGCATCGCACAGAGTTGGACATGACTGAAGTGACTTAGTACCCACAGACCATCAGTTTTTTTTCCTCTTGAAAAAATCTTATCAGTTGGTAATTTTGGTAGCATTTATGGTTTGCATATATGTTTCATCACAGATAACCATTTTCTAGAACTAAAATGAAAGTATATACTGGAGCACTCATTGGAAAATTAAGATATTTATAGTTAGTACAGTAATGAGCCCAGCCTTCCCAGGTGGAGCTAGTGGTAAAGAATCCAACTGCTGAAGTAGGTGACTCAAGATACCTGGGTTTGATGCCTGGATTGGATCCCATGGAGGAGGAAATGAAAACCTACAACACTATTCTTGCCCAGAGAACCCCCTGGGCAGAGAAGCTTGGTGGGCTACTGTCCATGGGGTCGCAAAGAATCCAACATGACTGTACATCTGAGCACAGTAATGAAATGTGGTTCATCCTTCACTTAGAATCTGCTAGAAGTGAGTAACAATTCAAAAAATTTAGTGATCCTAATTGAGGATAAGCCTGTGAATGTGTACATGATGGAACTGTTATAATAAATGATAAAAAGCAACTAATATTTTGGGATTTGTTATCTTAATTCTTTATTGAGAATATGATTAATGGTAATATTGACTTGGGTTGGAAAAGGAGGGAGTTCTGAGTTCTAATGAGTTAGCACTGCAAACTGATGCCATGTTCAAATTAACTATAAGGAATATATTTAAAGTTGCTAGGGCAAATATTCTTTATCACCAGTGAATTGGAATATGGTTCTCTGTGTCTGGCTTATGTACTATTTAACTCAGCAAGTGTTCCGTAAAGGACACTTTACAGAATAATAGAGCATTTTATTCACCAGTAGGAACTTTGGTGCTTAGAGAAACATTACTGTGTTGCATGTTCCAGGATATTATGGTTTGAACACATTGTATTTTCAATCTATACCTTGGTTTGAAACTTGGCCCTGCTACTTTTAATGTTTCATTTTGGTCAAGAAACTTACCCTCTCATAAATGCAGTTTCCTTAGATAGAATAATGCAACCTATATTTTTCAGGGTTGTTGTGAAGATCAGAGTTGATGCATTTAAAGTACTCAAATATCAATACATGTGTAAGGTGTATTCATAAATTATTCACACATATACAATCATAATCACTAATGACAAATGTTTCTCAGTGGTCTATTGAGTACAAGACTTTCTGTTAGTTCTGGCAATATAAAAGGGTAAGATTTATGATTCCCAAACTCAGAAGCAATACCAAAGTAATGTACTAATTGGTACAGTAGTTCTTTACTGGATATCTTAATTACAAAATTTTTTTTTATTATATTTGAATTTCAAAGCCTTAATAAATTTTTAATAGCAACTCTTTAACTATCCCTGTTCTTTTACCAACCAGTCTAGTAAAGATGAACCACCAGGTTTACTACCCTACTTACTTTTTGTTTTTAGACCTTGATACACAAATGATGGGGATTTGATGGAATTTCAGAGTTTAACTTCCTCTCTATTGCATATCTGGCTGGGGTGTGAAGTAGCCCAGGTCAGTAGGTGGTAGGTGCACCTCATGAAACACTAAGGTGGAAAGTTGACTGTACCCTTGGTGCATCTTGGGATGACTGGCTTGCAACTTTTATTCATGTAAAAAGGTAGAATTGTGACATGGAGATCATTAGTCATAAATTTAGAATATGGATCCCAGCTGTCAGACTGTTCCATGAGACTGGAGAGGCTGCTCGTGGGTCTGCAGCCTCGTCCCCCTTGTCTGTTCCCGGGCCCCCAGTGCTTTGGACGACTACAGATGACTTACCTTTAGTTCCATCTCTGCCAACTCCTTCACAGTTTTAGCTAATACACTCTGTGCTATCATCTTTGAGTTCAGAAATGAAGTTATCATGTATGTCCAGGTATGTATACACTGTTGTCTATAATATATTTTCATTGGTATGAATAACTGCTTGAATAATAGTCCATACTCTTCAATGTTTTCTTAGCAGTCCTGAACTGGAGGTAAAGCCATTATCAAGTATTGTGTATTGTGTGTTTCCCCCAATGGCTGAAATGTGGAAATTTTCCCCCAAATCACTCCCAACCACAATATTGATGTTTCCAGCAAATTTGCTGAGTATTTACAATGTGCTAAATACTGATTTAAGTGATTTACATGTAACAACATACATATATTTTATGACAGTCTAAGTGAGTACTATTGTTATTTTAAGGATGAGAAAACTAAGGCACAGAGAATCCTAAAGTTAGTCCTACCTGTGGCCCAAGTTCTCACTGCTAGGCAGAGTTGGAACTACTCCTCAGTTTTCTAGGTGTAGAGTCTACACACTTGGCACTTACATTGCCAGTCTTCTGGGAAGGCTTGTTTTTCTTATTTAGAATGGCTGGAAGAGAGGGGGATGGAAAAGATAACTTTTGCAGGAACGTGCCAGGCTTTCAGAGCCGAAAATTTTTTTCCCAGGGCATAGTTGTGAAAAGGGCTTCTGGATCAAGAAATGATGATTTCATTGATGTATTAATGATTTCATCATCAAGTAATGATGATTCAACAGTCCCAGTATGAACTCTATGTTTTGGTTTAATGCTTTTCTTGTGATCTAACCTCTGGCTGGAAAATGAGTTGACACTCTCAAGCATTATAAGCTCTCCATTGAAGATTAGGAAAATACAAGTCAAACCTGAAATTCTTTCTCTTGATCAGGTTTCTAATGCAAATAAGAATTCAGTTTATGTATGTAATAAATATTAGGAGTAATCCATACTATTATTTACTTTTAACTAAAGTCCCAAAGCAACAACTCTTGTTTTTCTGCAACACTTTGGAAAGATTCCGGTCTCCTCATTAAATGTCATCAAATTATAACATTAAAAAGTTCCTGCTGCCTCCCAAGAGATTCTAATATCTAGAATTGAAAAAAAAAAGTTCCTGCTATTTATATAAAATGCCTATGATGTATATGATAACACTTTTCAGTGGGTGGTTGTGATGTAATTCCACAAAGAATGTCAATAACTATGTAATAATGTAGAGAATATTTTTGCTTACTTTGCTATGCTTTCCATAATGCCAAGTGTGAATAGATAACATTATAAAAATTGAAGAGAAAGACAAGGCTGAAAAGTTGAATGGGCTGGGTGAGGACACTGGTGCAGATAGCAGAGGGAAAGACTGATTTTTCCAACAATTTTCTGGGCTGTTGGGCATATTCTTGGGGGGCAGCAGGGAGAGAGGTTGCAGTATGAGGACAGGCAAAGGAAGACTGAGTTTCCTCTTTAGAATCAGCACCATCTGCAATGAAAGAACCATCCCAGTGTCTCAAAGCAGCAGCACGATGTCTTCTGGTACAGCAACTCGGGACAATTGGAGAAGGACTTCTGCTATGCAATTAAAAGAAAAGAAACAGAAAGATGCTTGCCTTTTAGAAGAACTAACTCATCTTCATGGAGGCCGCCATGTAGCTGTGGGGCAGAAGGGCGTTTGGAGTTGTCCTGGAAGCAGTGAGCATCAAACTGCAGCATCCAGGCTGGCCTCCCAGACTAACTGGGTATGATTGGCATTGCCAGCGGGCCCATTGCAAGTGCACGAGAAAGTGACAGCAGTTTGAGAGGCTCTTGGATTAGTGTTTTAATCCAAGTGACCATTAAGCCAAGGATCACACCATTTCTACCTCTTAGAACAGGAGGAAGGCAATGGCATGGGTGTGTAAGGGTTTCAGTGAATTATACCGTGGACTGAGCTTTGTACCGTGATCGCTCTTCCCATCCCATAATTTCACTGATACAGGTTAGAGACATACCTGTTACCCTATGGCAATGGCTAATGCTGTGACATCTTACCAGCTGGTGCATTGGTAGTTTGAATAGTTAAGTAATTCAAGTTAAGGTGGTTCAGACAGTATAAATAAAAGCTATAATACTTTGAGGCTTTAAAATGTGAGTATTTTTGGCATATATGATGGAAAGAACAAATGCTTAGTGTGTGACAAGGAACCAGAGTCTCCCTTGATACTAATTATCAAGGTATTTTTTTAATCCACAAAATTGTGGAGTGCTATTAGGTAATCCTTCAGGTTTCTTCCATACCTAGAGTTTTGGAGTACACCACACACTATGGGCTTTTTTTCCTATGTACTCTATGATTACCACTTCTTTTTACCCCTAGACATAAACTTTTTATTGGTGCCTTTTGTAGTCTTTTTTGATATTGATTGTTTAGATTTAAATTTTGGCTTCTGGCATTTGGCTCACATACTAGTTTTTTTTTTTTTTTTTTATCTTGTGCCTTGAGAGCCTTCTTAAAATAAAATTCAGTTTCCCTTTTGTTTTCAGGATGATTGCATCTAATTATGTAATTAGGATAAATACATGCAATCAGAAGCAAGTAAAAAATATTAAATTTTAACTTTGTAAATTTTATTTTTGATAGTAAATGCCTCGTGGGCAGAGCTTTCTTATTTATACATGCTAATACCTTGCACAACATTATGCATGTACCAGGAACTCAATAGTTATTTGTTGAATGAATGAAGTATTTTTTAAGATGGTGTGCGAGTCTCATCAAAAATATGCAAATTCTCCTGGAGACTAGAAACATGTTCGAGGTTATTTAAACCATATTATGTCTGGACCAGGTATCAGCTTGGAATAAACAGATTGATCACATTGCTTGCTTTGGTGCAGTGGTGACTATGAGTGCATTGACTGTCTTTGGAAGAACAATGATTTTTATAGGTCGTAAGTAAGGTCAGTCAGTCATCATAGATTTACTGTGTTTCTGAGGCTGCTTCTTTAGATTTGATCTGGCTTCTCTCTTGTACATTTGAAGCTTATTTAGGAATGTGTCAGAACAAACTGTCTCTTCAACCTGAATTGTTAGCCTTGAGGGCAGGAACCACGTTGTTATATTATGTTCAGAGCAGAGCACAGGAGAGAGCTGCCCAGATCATCAGGGACAGTGATGAGCTCAAGTGGGTGACCTGGTTCCTAGGCCCGGACACCATGGGCTGGAGAACCCACGTGCCATCTCTCCCAGGGTTTTTTCCTTTACAATCCTTGAAGTCTGATTTTATTTTACTTTAAAAAAAGTTCATGTCTGTAACAACTTGCCTAGGCATTTCAGTTTTATAAGCACTTAGAAGTCATACTTTGTCTTATTTGTGTTTTTATACTTAATGCTTACCAGAATTCCTGGCACACACAGGCATTTGATAAATGTGTACTAAATCAAATTGAGTTGGTACCTTTGAGAGTGGATAATCCAGCACTATATACACTGAGAGCTGTTTAAGATCTAGATCCCGATTTCCTGTCTCCTTTCAGAGAACAGTGAATTCTGCTGGCTCTTTGATCCTTACCCAGAGTCCAACCTGCTTTAGGGTTGCCATTAATCTCAAGGCCATGGAGCTGAGAGAAACAACAGACTTGAAACAGGTAGTTAGGTTTATAATTGAGTTTGATGTCACCTTAGGTTTGTAATGTAAGCAGTCTGGGGCAATGCCTGGTTCTCCTCCACTTGGAGACGTTTGTGCTGCTAAAAGGGGTCCAGAGAAGCTGGGGAGCTAGGAGGAGGAAGACTTAAACTGCTTATTAAAACTGAACTTTCCTCAATGGCATGTTGAAGTCTTATAAAACACCTATTTTGGTGCTTTTACTGGACGTGTTTAAACACGTATTGCTCAATGCCAAAATAACAGAAAGAGAAAACTGTGTTCTGACAGTAAAATGTTCACTTAAGAGTGATGGTAAATTTATTGGGAACATTTCAGGGCTGAAGCATATTTGTAACTGTGAGATATGGCCTCAATTATTAATCAACATGAGAAACAGAATAGAACTGAGTCTGGTATACTAGATTAATGGCCCTTGATTTTGCTCCCCCAAACTGAAATTATCATCCTGAGAGGTTGTCAGTCTTTTCAGTGAATCAGCCCTGGCTCTGTGATAGCCCCAGAACTGTGACTTTTAATTACTCTGGCTTCATTTTACTTTCTCCTAAGGATGTCTTTGTGAAGTGTGGTGAGAGGATTCGAGTCATCCCAAATTTGACACTTTGAACTAAAATTAATCCAGAGCTGTGGTGTATTTCTTTGTTTTTTTTTTTTTGGATCTGTAGGAAATGAAGGAGGGAAGGTCTTTTTTGATCACTTACTATATTTCAGGAATATTAGCCAAATGTAGGTATTATTCCCATTTTACAGTTGAGAAATCTGAGACCTAGCATAGTTAAATGTTTTGCCCATGATTACACTATTTATAAGAAGTCAGCCAGGATCCAAACAGCCTTAATGACTTCTAAGTCCATATGCTTCTCACTCCTCTAGAGATTTCCCCTTGAGTTTTACACTTGTTTAAATGCTTCCAACAATTTGTTCCTCATATGGCACTTACACTGGTGTAGCAGTTATGACAAATTTAGTTTTATCTCATTAGTTTATGTTCTTCTTAATGAATAGAGTTGTATCTTTGCACAATCTAAGCACTGGCACAGAGCTTCTTGCATGTAAATATTTTTTGATAAAATTGTTTAATAATCTGAGACATTATTTACTACTTGGTGTAAATCTAGGCTTCAAAATTATTCTTTCTCCAAATTATGATAGTGGCTAGTAATTAAAAAGAGAAATCTCAGTTGAAAATTTTCACTTTTGTCAATTTTTTTAACAGAGTAAATAACAATTTACAAATAGTAATTTATTTTTCCTAAAGGATAGGAGAAAATATTTAGAGGGGATACAAATAAATACACTGAGGTCTCTATCTTCTGGGAATTCATAGCCAAGTGGCAGTAATGAGAGCTATTTATGTTATTTATAATATAGGGTAGGATGCTCTAGTGCCTAAGAAAAGATTCAAACAGGGTTGTAAAAATTTAGAGGATAGATGACTTTTCATTTGCAGGGATCACGGAAGGATTAATGAAAGAGGGGACATTTGACCTGGAACTTAGAAGGATGAGTACATTTTGATATATAGATTTCAGGGGAAGGGACTCCAGGCAGAGGAAGCAGTTTCAGAATAGCCATTGAGGCATAAATGTCAAATAAGTGATAATAAGTTTAATCTGACTAGAGTATAGGGCATGTTAAAGGTAATGAAAAAGATAAGACAGGAAAGGCTACTTGGAGATAGAACTTGGGGCCCTTGTACAAGATAATATTTAAGTTCCTTTTTTAACAATTTCATGATCCTGTAATTCTCCAAATGCTGTGACAAGGCACTTGAGTTTTATTCAGTAAGCAATTTTGAGTTTCAAAAATATTTTGAATTGTGCCATCTTATCTTCATCTGATATTCTTACAAGTGTCACAAAGTGACACAATCAGAACTCTGCTTTGTAGGAACAGATTTAAGAAGATTATTTTGGCAGCAATGTGTAGCATTGGATAAAGTGGAAAAGGATTGAAGATTAGAAGTTAGAAGGCTGTTGCAATAGTATAGGCTAGAAAATGATATAGATTATACTATTAGACAATAATATAGATTAGGAAAAAGCATTGTGTAGATTAGAAAAAAAATTGTATGGGTTAGAAATAAGGACATAAATTGTGTTGGCATCAATGAGAATAAAGAATTAGAGATAATTTAAGATGAGCTTTAGAATTATATTTGATAGGGCTTGGTAATTGACTGAACACGTATGTATGTATTAAGAGTGTTGGAGAGGGAGAGGTTAAAGATAATTTGAATTTGGAGCATAGAGAATTATAAGAAGGCTAAGAACATAATGGCTTCCCTGGTGGCTCAGGCAGTAAAGAGTCTGCCTGCAGCGCGGAAGACCCGGGTTCGATCCCTGGGTGGGGAAGATCCCATGGAGAAGGAAATGGCAACCCATTCCAGTGTTCTTGCCTGGATAATTCCATGGACAGAGGAGCCTGGTGGGCTACAGTCCTTGGGATTGCAAAGAGTTGGACATGACTGAGAGACTTCACCTAAGAACATAATAGAGGATTCAGTTGGTGAAGTCTATTTAAGGAAGACAAGAAAGATGAGTTTATTTTTAGTTGTGTTGAGTTAATGGCATAGAAGTCAAGGTAATCTATTAGGTTGGAAATTGGGACTAAAATCAAAAGGCTGAAATTATTTCTGTATGTGCAGACCCCTTAGTAAGGAAGGTTTAGGACAGAGTACAAGAGGGAACATTACTAAATTTTCAACACATCTGTTAATCATAGATCCTGAATAACTCTAATAAATAGACATATTCTAATAATAAAAAGACACACAGACACAGAGATATATACACTCAGACAAATATTCTTGTGTGAATAGCTCCTAATAATTACCACAATGAAGGTAAAGTGGCTGTCTCTGGAATTAGGAAAGAATGAGACAGCTTTAACTTCAGAATTGATTTGGATAAAATGACTCCAAGAAGTTCCACTATAGTGCTTCTTCTTTTTCTTTTAATTCCAAGACCCTTCCTGAGGTCCCTTTGGTTGATTCATTTTCTTATTGTTAACAATCTGCTATAAAGAGATGTGGCTGAAAGCAATTGGAGAAAGAAGAATGGAACTGGAGGAATCAACCTGCCTGACTTCAGGCTCTACTACAAAGCTACAGTCATCAAGACAGTATGGTACTGGCACAAGACAGAAATACAGATCAATGGAACAGAATAGAAAACCCAGAGATAAATCCACAAACCTATGGACACCTTATCTTCAACAAAGGAGGCAAGGATATACAATGGAAAAAAGACAACCTCTTTAACAAGTGGTGCTGGGAAAACTGGTCAACCACTTGTAAAAGAATGAAACTAGAACACTTTCTAACACCATACACAAAAATAAACTCAAAATGGATTAAAGATCTAAATGTCAGACCAGAAACTATAAAACTCCTAGAGGAGAACATAGGCAAAACACTCTCCGACATAAATCACAGCAGGATCCTCTATGACCCACTTCCCAGAATATTGGAAATAAAAGCAAAAATAAACAAATGGGACCTAATGAAACTTAAAAGCTTTTGCACAACAAAGGAAACTATAAGCAAGGTGAAAAGACAGCCCTCAGATTGGGAGAAAATAATAGCAAATGAAGAAACAGACAAAGGATTAATCTCAAAAATATACAAGCAACTCCTGCAGCTCAATTCCAGAAAAATAAATGACCCAATCAAAAAATGGGCCAAAGAACTAAACAGACATTTCTCCAAAGAAGACATACAGATGGCTAACAAACACATGAAAAGATGCTCAACATCACTCATTATCAGAGAAATGCAAATCAAAACCACAATGAGGTACTATTACACACCAGTCAGGATGGCTGCTCTCCAAAAGTCTACAAGCAATAAATGCTGGAGAGGGTGTGGAGAAAAGGGAACCCTCTTACACTGTTGGTGGGAATGCAAACTAGTACAGCCACTATGGAAAACAGTGTGGAGATTTCTTAAAAAACTGGAAATAGAACTGCCATATGACCCAGCAATCCCACTTCTGGGCATACACGCTGAGAGGAAACCAGATCTGAAAGAGACACGTGTACCCCAATGTTCATTGCAGCACTGTTTATAATAGCCAGGACATGGAAGCAACCTAGATGCCCATCAGCAGATGAATGGATAAGGAAGCTGTGGTACATATACACCATGGAATATTACTCAGCCATTAAAAAGAATTCATTTGAATCAGTTCTAATGAGATGGATGAAACTGGAGCCCATTATGCAGAGTGAAGTAAGCCAAAAAGATAAATACCAATACAGTATACTAATGCATATATATGGAATTTAAAAAGATGGTAACGATAACCCAATATGCAAAACAGAAAAAGAGACATAGATGTACAAAACAGACTTTTGGACTCTGTGGGAGAAGGTGAGGGTGGGATGTTCTGAGAGAATAGCATTGAAAGAAGTTTACTATCAAGGGTGATACAGATCACCAGCCCAGGTTGGATGCCTGAGGCAAGTGCTCAGGGCTGGTGCACTGGGAAGACCCAGAGGGATCGGATGAAGAGGGAGGTGGGAGTGGGGATCGGGATGGGGAACACATGTAAATCCATGGCTGATTCATGTCAATGTATGACAAAAACCACTACAATATTGTAAAGTAATTAGCCTCCAACTAATAAAAATAAATGAAAAAAAAAAAAAAAAAGAAGATGTGGCTGGAACAGACTTTGTGCTATCTTGGGGCTATTTTTATCAACTGGTACTTGAAGGAGGCAGATGATTCTTCTAGAAGTTAGATTTCATTTTATTAATTGATTTCTACAAGATTCAGAATTTACTGAATTTAGGTGGGGTATAGTTAGGCCATTAACTCTCCAGCTACATTTGTCTTCCAATAATTAACCTGAAATTTAATTTTTAAGATAGGTTTTTCAAATCCACCTTCCTCTCCTCACTTTCTTTCCTTTTCCCCCTTATTTTACAAAATATGTTTATTAAATGCCTGTTGAATGCTAGGAATGGATTGATGGATAATTTTCTGTTTTTAGGGATCTCATAGTCTATTGGGGTGGAATTATAAATGCACTGCTAGAGGAACACAAAATGAAAGTGAAATTAGACCTGGAAGTAAAGGGGTGAATTAAAAGTGGTTTTTTGGAAGTGGTGACATCTGAACAGAGTTTTGAAGATAAATAGAAAATAGCTAGACAAAAAATGGAGTTTTGGAATGGGAGAGCCTATTTTAGGGAGGTTTGAGACATTTACAGATTTATAATAGTCTGTATAGCTGGAAAAAAAGGGGTGTATTTGGGGAATTCTAGGAGATGGAGTTAAAGAAGTTTGCAGTAGGTAGATAATTATGAGTCTTGTTTTTTTTTTTTTTTTTTGAAGTATAGTTGACCTACAACAGTATATTGGTTCCTGGTGCATAACACAGTGATTTAGTATTTCTATATATTACAGAATGATCACTACAATAAATCTAGTTACCATCTGTCACCATACAGAGATATTGCATTGTTATTAACTATATTCCCCATGCTATACATACCATCCCCGTGACTCCTTTATTTTGTAACTGGAAGTTTGCATCTCTCAATTTCTCTCACCTATTTCACTCATCCCCCTACCACCCTTATTACAGAGAAAAAACAGGTTTTATTCTCTGTATCTAGGACACTTTCTATTTTGTTATACTTACTCATTTTTATTTTTTTTTTAGATTCCACATCTAAGTGAAATAGTATGTTTTGAGCAAGAAGTAAAGACCATAAAGGTATCCAGTGGACTGATGCTATAGGCATGGATGTCATACCCTTATGGTGATGGGATGAAGACTCTTAGGGTTCTGAGGAAGACACTTAACTAGTAATCAGAGGAAAACATAGAGGAGAGAGATCAACAGGAGGAGTAAGAGGTAGGAGAAAAACTAGAAAGGAGCAATGTAATGGAAACAGGGTTTAAAGAAACAATAAGTGTCATAAGTGTCAAACCGACAAAGAGGTATACTAAGAACTACAGAAAAAATTTAATTGTATTTTCATTACAATGAAATTTTCATTTCATTTGACCTGAGCAGTTTCAGTAGAGCAATATGGGTGTGGCTGAGTTTGGGGCAGAATCACGTCTAATTATAGGGGGATAGCTGAGCTAGGAACAGAATATGAAATAGTAAGATGAGAACAGATCAAAAGTCCTAGGAGCAAAGCTGGGTTGGGGGCCAAAATGAATAGCAAGTGATCCCAGACAGGAGCATGGAGGGAACAAAGATGAGGCTCAGAAAGATTCAACTGCAACCTGATAGGAGTTTAGCTGGCACGGCTTTAGTTAGGATGCCTTATAGCTACTATGCAGCTTCTCACATCACATTTCTGAGACATGTTTTCTACTAACCAACCACTTCACTTCCAGGCTGCAGATCAGAAATCCTAACCGATTACATGCAACTGCTCATCTGGTATTAAACAGAACTATTCCAACACAATAAGGCAATGCATCCGTGGGAAGAAGAGTCCTTTATCATTTACTACACAGACGTAGGCATCAATAAGTGCATGACAGTCTAGAAAGCATCAATGTGGTCATGGATCCAGTGACGCTGGAAGTGGTTGCATGCCTCAGCAGTGTTTATCTTTCGTGAGAGAAAAACCTGGTTGTAAACTGCTTGCTCAGAGAAGGCTTGCCGCTCTTGCTTTGTTTTCAGAGTGTGTCGGCCAAGGACATAAACCACATTTTGAGGGATACGAATCCAGCAGCATTGCTGAAGTAGTAGGCAAGGCTACCATCCAGCTGGGTAGGATGTTCTCTGACTGGGGTCTTGTTTAACCAAGGACAAGGAAGTCTGGAGCAATAGCAAGCAGACTGACTCCATACTTGGTTCACATTTGAGTCTGATTCTTACCTACTTGCTCCCCTTAGGTACCCACTTGCTCTGGTTACTGATCTTCAGTTTTGGTCTTGACTGCATTCTTAGATCTTCTGCCATCTGGGCTTGTTGTGTTTTCCTGTGAAATACTGAGAGCTGATTCTGGTTCACCTTCTTGGATCATACCATGCATGTCTTATAAAATAAACTTACCTGGGCAGAAACACACCTTGTTACTATAGGCTCGAATAAAGGGTTTTGCCTACTCTGACCACAAGAATGTTGACTAAGAATCTTGGAAGTAAAAGCGTGAAAGTGTTAGTTGCTCAGTTGTGTCTGACTCTTTGCTACCCCATGGACTGTAGCCCGTCAGGTTCCTCTGTCCATGGAATTTTCCAGGCAAGAATACTCGAGTGGGTAGCCATTCCCCTCTCCAGGAGATCTTCCCGACCTAGGAATTGAACTTGGGTCTCCTGCACTGCGGTTATATTCTTTACCATTTGAGCCACCTCAATCCAGTTGTTCATCTAGAACAATATGAGGAGCTGTCTAATTTAGAACTCTATTAAGGAACGAAGGAATTTCTGTACAATGTCTGATTCCCCAGACTGGAAGGAGAATTTCAGGTCATACAGTTTAATACCACAAAGTATGAAACTGGACAATGGTTTTTGATATACATTTCCAGTTTCTTAGTGACAACTCTTTACCAGAGAAATAGTTTTTGCTTTTGTTTGGTTTGAATGTTCTTATAGTGGCCAAGTTCAGCTGACCTTCCTCTGATCCTTGTCTGTATGCTGCATATTATTTTTGCCCACTGTCTTCTGCCCAAGGGTATAACTTCTTTACTTAAAGGTAATTTTTAGATTTTTTTTTCCCACTGATACTATGAAAAATGTGTAATTTATGTTCTGCAAAGTGTTGCTGCCTGCTTTCTTCTTACCTCAAAGTGGCTGGTTGTTTTTGCCTTGTGTCTGTCTGTCTCTCTATCCTTTTGGTCTTTAATCACCTTTCCCACCTAGCGCTCTCTGTCTTGATCTTCATTATCCTCACTGAGGGGCTTCCCTGGTGGTGCTACAGGTAAAGAACCTGCCTGCCAATGCAACGAGATGTAAGAGACTCAGGTTTGATCCCTGGGTTGGAAAGATCCCCTGGAGAAGGAAATGGCGACTCACTGCAGTATTCTTGCCTGGAGAATCCCATGGACAAAGGAGCCTGGGCTACAGTCCAGGGGGTCGCAAAGAGCTGGACATGACTGAAGCTACTTAGCATGCACACACCCTCACTGTGTTAATAGCTAAGAGTCAGGAAGAGACAGGCTGGAGTTTGATTTTAGTACCGTCTGTTATGTGCTGTGTGGTCTTGGACAAATCATTTGGCATTGATCTGCTTTAATTTTCTCATCTCTGACACGGAGTCACAATGATACCTACCTCATAAGTTGTTGTTGTGAGGATTAAATGAGACAGTACGTGCAGAGTGCTCAGCAGAGCACTGGCCCATAGTAGAGTTTCAAAATTATTAATGTATTGCCTGTGTGCTACACTGAATATGTATGTACTCTCTACTATTAAGTAAAAACAAAATTCCATGATACTTCCTGTGTTACATCATTGAACCTCCACTTTTCTGTGGCAGCACCTCAGAGGGAATGCCTCTAACCCAGAGTATTATTTTTCATAATTACACAAACTTGGCTTAAACCAGTACTTATTTGTTATCTCATAGTTTCAATGTGTCAAAAGTTTAGACAAATCTTAACTGGACCTTCTGATCAGGGTTTCACAAGACTGCATCCAAGGTATTGGCTGGGCTGCATTCTCATCTGGAGATTCCACTGGGAAGAATTTGCTTCCAGGCTCATTCAAGTTGGTAGGATTCATTTCCTTGAGGAGGTCTTACGAAGGGCCCAGACTCCTTATTGGCTGTTGGCTAGAGCCCTCCCATGGTTTCTTGCCACATAGCCTCCTCAGTACGGCTACTTGCTTTATTAGGACAACAAGGAGAATCTCACTCCAGACTGCTAAGATGGAATATTGTGTGATGTAATGTAAACATGGGCATGATATCCCATCATCTGTTACACATTCTAGAATCAGGTTATATGTCTCTCCTGCACCGAAGAGGAGATGATTATTCAAAGTTGTGAAACACTAAGAAGTGGACATGCTCTGGGGAGAAGGATTGTGTTAGGGTCTGTTTGCTATGCCCGGATGCTTGACGCAATGTTATAGGACATACTGAACTCTTCCATAACCTTAATGTTGTTAATTCTATGAACAAGATATCAAAATATGGTACCACACTTGGAATTCTTGGAGAAATATTATAGCAATAGAAAGCATGAATTTAAGGCATTTACCTTGAAAAGTACCCTTGAAGCTAAGAAGCTTAGGAGAGCTCAACAAATTTTGCAAAGATCTTTCAGGAAATGAGATAAGGGTGTTGTGCATGTTTGTGCTCAACTCTTTGATTATCCTGGTCAGAATACTGGTATGTGTGCTCAGTAGCTCAGTCGTGTCCAACTCTTAACTCCCATGGACTGTAGCCTACCAGGCTCCTCTGTCCATGGAATTTTCCAGGCAAGAATATTGGAGTGAGTTGCCATTTCCTTCTCCAGGGAATCTTCCGGGCCCAGAGATCGAACCCACATCTCTTGTGGCTCCTGCATTGGCAGGTGGATTCTTTTACCACTGAGCCACCTGGGAAGCTTTATGGGTATTAAGGTCAGAGAAAAGTAGAAAGACTTTGAGAGAGTTCAAGTGGGTAACATGATAGCAGTTGATTAAAGTGGAGGCATACATATGACCCAGCAATCCCACTTCTGGGCATACACACTGAGGAAACCAGATCTGAAAGAGACACGTGCACCCCAATGTTCATCGCAGCACTGTTTATAATAGCCAGGACATGGAAGCAACCTAGATGCCCATCAGCAGACGAATGGATAAGGAAGCTGTGGTACATATACACCATGGAATATTACTCAGCCGTTAAAAAGAATTCATTTGAACCAGTCCTAATGAGGTGGATGAAACTGGAGCCCCTTATACAGAGTGAAGTAAGCCAGAAAGATAAAGAACATTACAGCATACTAACACATATATATGGAATTTAGAAAGATGGTAACGATAACCCTATATGCAAAACAGAAAAAGAGACACAGAAATACAGAACAGACTTTTGAACTCTGTGGGAGAATGTGAGGGTTGGATATTTCAAAAGAGCAGCATGTATACTATCTATGGTGAAACAGATCACCAGCCCAGGTGGGATGCATGAGACAAGTGCTCGGGCCTGGTGCACTGGGAAGACCCAGAGGAATCGGGTGGAGAGGGGGGTGGGAGGGGGGATCGGGATGGGGAATACGTGTAAATCTATGGCTGATTCATATCAATGTATGACAAAACCCACTGAAATGTTGTGAAGTAATTAGCCTCCAACTAATAAAAAAAATTAATTAAAAAAAAATAAAGTGGAGGCATAAAACAAGTTGCTAAGTAACAGTGAGTGTCTAACAGACCTGTTGGAATGAATTTGTAATGGGATCAGTGAACAGTTTCAAGGTGTTTTGCAGCAATACTGGTCAATCTGGAGGTAGGACTAGAGTTTAATCAGAGATGGGAATTGGCAAAGAATAGTGGACATTTAGAAGGTAGGAAATCCTAAATCTTATTGCTATTGTAATTTGTTTTGTCTGGCTGAAGACAGACCATTGTCTGTTTAGCTGGAGACAGACCATTTCTTCCAATATTAGTTTATTCCAAACATACAGAAAAAACCCAGAAAATAATGTAATAGGCAATCACTTATTCCCAATCATATTTTGTTGTTGTTGAGTTGCTAAGTTGTATCTGACTCTTTGCGACTCCTTGAACTGTAGCCTACCAGGCTCCTAAGTCCATGGAATTTTTTCAGGCAAAAATACTGGAGTGGGTTGCCATTTCCTACTCCAGGGGATCTTCCTGACTCAGGGATCATGCCCACGTCTCTTGCATTTCCTGGATTAGCAGGTGGATTCTTTACCATTGTGCCACCATCGATGCCTGATCATGTTTAATAGATGTTAAAATTTCACATATTTCCTTCAAATATTCTTCTCTGTTTTTTAACATATGTGCTGCCAAAAGCAAGCACTTCTCTTTATTTTTAAAACTTCTGAAACCACACTTCCTATTCAATCTTCTCTCCTTTTTTCCTCCCTTAAAGAAGTGTGAGGTTTGCAGTTATTATTGTATCTGTTTAACTGGTCAGTATGTGTAAGCTCTGAATGTCATTTTAAAGAAGGAATTCTTTCTCACACTCGTGAGCAAGTGATGGATATAAAGGAAGGAGATAAAAACAGAAACAATCTTTAAGGACAAGGACTAATGCCCAGATGTTCTGTTGTACACTAATGTGCCTGATTTCAGAGCAAACATTAAAATGCTTTAATATCCATTTGGCTTAAAAGGTTAAGGGCAGGAAAACAAATGTACTCTTCTGTGGAGGAGTTAAACTGGGAGGCAAGGGGAGCTCTTGTCTAGCAAACTATAAAAGATAATTGTTCATTAGAGAGTGTGAAGTCTGTTGTAAGTACAACCACATTCATTAGCCCGTTCCCTGCTTCCTGTCAGTAATGGGCATTAAGTTTCTCTCTGTTCAATTAGAATGAATTCTGGCTTGTGCACTACAGATCCTCTTCTGGGTTTTTCATATCTTGGCCTTTGGTCTTTTTTCTTTTTGTATTATCACTGAGTAGGTATAACCTCAAGGCAGTGTATAAATTATTTCTTAAGTAACATGTTCCAAATGGAAAAGTTCTCAGAGAATATAAAGTATCCACAGAATCAAGGAAAAACACCCTAAACCTAAAATATTTATACAAAAGATACACCTAAAATATGTTTATACCAATTAACAGATGGTGTATTTTGCCAATAAACATAAGCAACAGCCAGAAATTTAGGAAATCAACAAAATTACTAAATGTGTTTTGCTTTGGAGATATGCCTAGCAACTTAGCTCACTTAAAGGACACAGGCTTTTGACAGATAAGATTTTATATTGCTAGATGTCAGAGTCAACTCTGGATTTAATACTAGGGTCAGCCCACTCTCAATTACCTGGTTTGGACTTTGCTTTCTGGGGTAACAGATAGCCTAGCCTTCCCGTCTGATTATACCTGATAGGTAGTTAAATGTCCCTCACAGTAAGAAACCTAACCAAAGCAAAGGATGCATGTGGGGAAGAAAGTGGGTATGTGAATTATACTGAGAAGCTGCTTGTGCCAATTACTGTGCTGTCCTTAAGAGGAAAGGCGAATATGTGAAAATTCTTATTGTTATGGTATTAATGCAGGTTGATTAAACCCTTCAAGATGATAAGGAGCTTCATTCTTCTGGTGGAGTGATCGGTTTGATTCACATGCAATAGGCTGGATAATTTAGGATATGGTTATGCCATAGAGAGACCTATAGAGTCTTTTGATTAGGTAAAGAGGGTATAAAAAAGTTATTTGTCATGTTGAAAGACTCATTAGTGATCTTCCTTGAGTTTAGCCCTGTGGGTTACATAACATTGAAAAGGGAATGCCACACCCAAGAGAACTTCCATGAGGTTGGACTTCTAATAGAGGGGAATTCCAGGTGAAGATGTTCTGACAACAACAGAATCTGATGTAACCTTGTGATAGTATCTGTTCAACAGGCTAGGAAAGAAAAGGCTCTTAACCTTCATTTTCGCCTGGCATGTGTAAGATTCAACTTTGTAAAGTGTCTTCCAATGTAAGATGTCTGATTGGCTGAAGGAGGGTGACACTGGACAGACTAAAACTTCTCATTTCTCCAAAATGTGCCTGAAACAACCTGACAGTGAGTGTGAGGAGAACCATTAAAATCAGGAGTACGAGGCTTTATCTCCTTAGAACTAATATGGGGATTCCAGGTGGAAACTGCACATAAATTCATAGATAAACATATTCTCTGGAATGTAGAGAATTATATAGGACCCTTGCATTATTCTATTCTCAAAGCATTTATTAAGCTCTTATTATATGTGAGACATGGTTCTGAGCATTGGCGATATAAAGATGAATAAGCCATCTTTCCTGCCACTGTATGAACAGTTACAACAAAGTGATTAATGCTATCATAGAGGAATAAACAAGTTGCAGAGAAGGCACAAGAGAGGAAGCACTTCACATTTTTAGGAGAGGCTGCTGCTGCTGCTGCTGCTGCTAAGTCGCTTCAGTCGTGTCTGACTCTGTGCGACCCCATAGACGGAAGCCCACCAGGCTCCCTTGTCCCTGGGATTCTCCAGGCAAGAACACTGGAGTGGGTTGCCATTTCCTTCTCCAATGCATGAAAGTGAAAAGTGAAAGTGAAGTCGCTCAGTCGTGTCCGACTCTTAGTGACCCCATGGACTGCAGCCTACCAGGCTCCTCTGTCCATGGGATTTTCTAGGCAAGAGCACTGAAGTGGGGTGCCATTGCCTTCTCCACATTATCAAATGAATAGAAAGCATATGAGTAAAGTAGAAAGATGAAAGCAGTCAGGAGACCAAGGTGTGTGAGATATAATTTTTTAAAGGCAGATAGGAGCAGAAATTCCAAAAAAACCAAATTTGTATACTGTGCTCTGGAATTCAGACTTCAACCTGTAGACTTTGGGGGCTTTTGAAGGGTTTGGTTTCACAAGGATGGACAGTGGAGGGTAGGGGAGTGGGTGATGACAGATTCTGGATGACCAGTCAGAAACATAATCAGTCATGTTGATGAGAAATGATGGTGGTCTGGGCAGAGGAACATGATGGGATTACTTTCAGCTTTCTGACTCTGTGGATCGTTGTTTCATTAATCAAAAGAGAAGAACCATCTTTTGGGAGTGGAAAGGTGTATTCAGTTTTGGACATCTTAAGTTTGAGATTCTGTGGAACCAGTGAGTGTACCAACCATGAAGCAGTTTGTAAAATGAGCTTGAGAAGAACCATCAATGTATTGAGATTTTGGAGCCATGAATGTGAATAAGATTGCTCAGGAAGAGGGTGTCAAATCAGAGGGGAGGAGCAAAGGCCAAGCCGGCAATTCAAATAAATAATTAAGGTGGTAAAGAGAGGAGTCAGTAGACAGAGCTGAGAAGGAATTGTGTGAGAAGTAAAAAGAAAAATCAGGAGGAAGTGATGCCAGGGGAGTGGATAATTCCAAGGAGATACTAGGTAATAGTATCAAATGCTATTGTTGACCAAGTTTGAAAATGACACTGAATTAGGTCATCACAGGCCAAGAGAAGAGCAACAACAGTTTTATTGAAATGGTAAAAGCAGAATAAGATTGCTACAGTGGGTTGAGGATTGAATGGGAGATGAGGAAGTAAGTTCAGTTCAATTCAGTCGCTCAGTCATGTCCGACTCTTTGCGACCCCATGAGTCACAGCATGCCAGGCCTCCCTGTCCATCACAAACTCCTGGAGTTTACTCAAACTCATGCCCATCGAGTCGGTGATGCCATCCAGCCTTCTCATCTTCCATCGTCCCCTTCTCCTTCTGCCCCCAATCCCTCCCAGCATCAGGGTCTTTTCCAATGAGTCAACTCTTCACATGAGGTGGCCAAAGTATTGCAGTTTCAGCTTCAGCATCAGTCCTTCCAATGAACACCCAGGACTTATCTCCTTCAGGATGGACTGGTTGGATCTCCTTGCAGTCCAGGGGACTCTCAAGAGTCTTCTCCAACACCACAGTTCAAAAGCATCAATTTTTCGGCGCTCAGCTTTCTTCACAGTCCAAGTCTCACATCCATACATGACCACTGGAAAAACCATAGCCTTGACTAGACGGACCTTTGTTGGCAAAGTAATGTCTCTGCTTTTTAATATGCTATCCAGGTTGGTCATAACTTTCCTTGCAAGAGTAAGCATCTTTTAATTTCATGGCTGGATTCACCATCTGCAGTGATTTTGGAGCCCCCAAAAATAAAGTCTGACACTGTTTCCACTGTCTCCCCATATATTTCCCATGAAGTGACGGGACCAGATGCCATGATCTTAGTTTTCTGAATGTTAAGCTTCAAGCCAACTTTTTCACCCTCCTCTTTCACTTTCATCAAGAGACTTTTTAGTTCTTCTTCACTTTCTGCCATAAGGGTGCTGTCATCTGCATATCTGAGATTATTGATATTTCTCCCGGCTATCTTGATTCCAGCTTCTGCTTCCTCCAGCCCAGCGTTTCTCATGATGTACTCTGCATAGAAGTTAAATAAGCAGGGTGACAGTATACAGCCTTGACGTACTCCTTTTCCTATTTGGAACCAGTCTGTTGGTCCATGTCCAGTTCTAACTGTTGCTTCCTGACCTGCATACAGGTTTCTTAAGAGGCAGGTCAGGTGGTCTGGTATTCCCATCTCTTTCAGAATTTTCCACAGTTTATTGTGATCCACACAGTCAAAGGCTTTGACATAGTCAATAAAGCAGAAATAGATGTTTTTCTGGAACTCACTTGCTTTTTTGATGATCCAGCGGATATTGGCAATTTGATCTCTGGTTCCTCTGCCTTTTCTAAAACCAGCTTGAACATTTGGATGTTCTTGGTTCACGTATTGCTGAAGCCTGGCTTGGAGAATTTTGAGCATTACCTTACTAGCATGTGAGATGAGTGCAATTGTGTGGTAGTTTGAACATTCTTTGGCATTCCCTTTCTTTGGGATTGGAATGAAAACTGACCTTTTCCAGTCCTGTGGCCACTGCTGAGTTTTCCAAATTTGCTGGCATATTGAGTGCAGTACTTTCACAGCATCATTTTTCAGGATTTGAAATAGCTCAACTGGAATTCCATCACATCCACTAGCTTTGTTCGTAGTGATGCTTTCTAAGGCCCACTTGACTTCACATTCCAGGATAGTCATCATCAAATGCTCATTATAATTTAACCTTCCTTTGAAGGTAAGAAAAGAGAGATATTGTAGCTCAAGGTGCCAAAGAGTCTTGGGATTGGACTTTTAAAAATAATAGAAGAAACTTGATACTTGAGGAGAGTTGGAGAATGTGGTCTGGTGGCTATTGAGCTAGGTTAAAATATATATGCATATATTTTTTGCTTCCTTTCTGGGTGTTGGTTTAAGGGTGTTTTAAGACTAGGTGTGACTTTGAAATGTCTAAATCTGCCTAGAAGTGTCTTGAGAAACACTTGAGACAAAGGACAATTTAAGAAAGGAAGCCCACTGCTGCTGAGGCAGAGTGTGGCTAGATGTATGAGATGATGAGGTTTAAATAATGGCAAAGAGAGTTGAAAGGCTCTCAGTATCTTTGCTGACTCCAAGAAGCAAAAACAACCTGCCCTCCGGCAAACACATTTTCCCCTCTGAAATTCTGTCAAATAAATTCAGAGGGACATGAAAAAAATTGGAAATATATCTTGTAACATGTGCTGATATGACTGCACGGCCCCTATTTCCTAGATTGTGCATGATGAATTTTAACACTGTATCTGATTTCTCTGGCATGTACACTGTGTAAAAGAGCTTGTTGAGGTACAACATTATAATCATTCCAGGGAACTTGAGGAGGTATTGCACCAAAATGAGACTACAGATATTATATAAGCCAGAAGAAATGTTTCCTTCAAAAGTGAAGGCACTTCTTAATAACATTCAAGCAAAATTGCATCCTCCGAGGCACTCTGCACATTCTTTCTTACCGATGACAAGGAATGCAGCTTAGGTTCAGCATTTCATTCAGAGTAACACAACCCTAGCTAGCTTTCAATGGGCTTATTTTTCAAGAACTGAAGTAGTAGCTCGTCATATATTTCTCAGCTTCTAAAATGATTGGTATTCCTCTCCTATCTAGCAGTTGTTGGAGGGTTTTTATTTAACCAGTGAAGAGTTCCAAAATGGAAGTGTTGCCCTGGATATATTTTACAAACACACATTTCAGGCCTTTCCTCTTTAACTTGAAGTAGCAGATAAAAATCCTTAAGTGAAAATGACAAGATACCATAGTAATATGGACTCACAAAGGCATGAGGTATCTATGGTTGCCCCTACATATCAGCTCCCAAGGCAAACACTGCCACTGTCAGACATAACATCCAAGAGCTAAGTAGATTTACCCCAAACCTTGAGTCACTGCAAGACTAAAGGGACCAGGTGTCCTGGATAACTAAATTCTCTAGTTACTAGATGGCTAAATAGAATGCCCCTTTATTTGAATTCTTGTTACCACAGAGCTTTAGAGATGTGTTGTCACATTTTATTAATTTAACGATTTTCCTATTGGTCTAAAAGCTGAGTTTGATTGTGGACTCAATTCCTGTTGAAGGTTAAGAGGCAGTTGTTTTCTTGATATTTTCCTTGGGATCTGTATGTAAAAGAGTATGGCTGGTGGTTGCTTTTTCCTGTTCTAGATCTTGTGATTGGTCTGTTTAATATATTCTCAGGCATCCTCCCCCCACCACTCTGTCAAGTTTATAGAGTATTTTATTTTCAATCTATTTTTAATCCTCAGGTAGTTAATGTAGATTTGGTATAGAAGTTGCTAAAATGTGTAAGTAATGTGCAATGCAATAAGAGGAGAGACATATACTGCTGAAAAGCTAACTGCCTGGGGTGGAATCCTGGCTTTGCTACTGGCTAAGTGTATGTCCCTGAGTAACAACTGAATGTATTTGTGTCTCACTTTCCTCCTCTGTTAAACAGGTATAACATTGATACTTATCTTGTAGCATTGCGCTTTGTATCAGTAAAGTACTTAGGTCAAGGCCTAGCTTGTGCACCAGTGATTGTTATCGCCCCACACCTTTATTCGAGGTTAGGCCTCAGAATGCATCTTCAACTCCTGTGCCGTGGGAGATATCTTAGTTTGAGCTGCTGTGACAGAGCACCACAAACCAGGTGGCTTCAACAGCAGACTTTTATCTTCAGGGTTCTGGAGGCTGAAGTGCAAGATCAGGTGCCAGCATGGGTGCAGACTGGTGAGGGTTCTCTTCCTGGTTTGTTGCCTTCTTGCTCTGTTTTTATGTCGTGAAGAGAGATAGGGCTCCAGTCTATTCCTCTTCATATGAGAATATTAATCTCATCATGGGCTCCACTCTCATGATCTCACGTGTGGGTGCTTCTGTTGTGTCCGACTCTTTGCGATGCCTATGGATTGTAGCCCACTGGGCTTCTCCGTCCATGGGCTTCTTCAGGCAAGGTTACTGGAGTGGGTTGCCATGCCCTCCTCCAGGGGATCTTCCCAACCCAGGGACTGAACCCACATCTCTTATGTCTTCTTTATTGACAGGCAGGTTCTTTACCACTAGCACCACCTGGGAATCCCATCTAAACCTATTTACTTATCAGAGGCCTCACTTCCTAGTACCATCACTTTGGGGGTTAGGGTTTTAGCATATGAATTTTGGGTCTGTATCATAACAAGAAAGAATGGAGATTTTCCTTGGAGAGCATAATCCTCAGTCTCCAGGAATTTGGAAAAAAGCATCTTCCTTGAAGTTGTTATTGTCTGGCCCTTTTACATATGAATATTCTAGATTGGGTTTATATGTTCTATTGTAAGAGATGGTGTGCTTAAAAAAATAAATAAAAGAAGAAAAAGGAAAAAAAAAAAAGAAACACAAAAGAACCCTGATATAGGTTGTTATGTTGTCATTTGCCTCTCTATAGCTGAAAACAATTTCTGGTTGCTATTATGGTAAATTGAGGGTTTCAGTGGATTAATCAAGGTTTCCTATAATATGCTACAATAGAAGACAATGAGTAATTACATGAATGACAAAACATAAAAGTAAACCAAAATATAACGAGAAAAGGCAATTTATTAGTGCTTTCCTCATGCCTCAGTGTGCAACTTGATCTGCGTTGAGAATAGCAATCAGATTGGCTTCTCCTTCTCCAGGGTAGGCAGTAACTGGAGGATTCTTTTGATCATTTTATTCATTTTGTGTTAAAACTATAGCACTTCTAATTTATAGACATATTGTGAATGTCAAGGAAATGTCACCCAAATCATTGAAATACAGGGAAATTCATCCATTATATTTAAGTAACAGGTTGCCCTGGGCTCCAAGGGAAGCAGGCTTAAATGGAACTGGGATTTTGACTGTTCAATTTCAGAACTTTAAAGACACAGAATAATCAAGGTGAATTTCTTGAAGGAAGAGACTCTGAGGATAGAAAAGTAACTGTGAAGTATTTCTGGATAAGCCATTAAGTGGCAGATTGGCATTCGGTTACATTTCAGACCCCGATTTGTTTGGTTTAATGTGAATCACTTTTCTTCCCCTTTAAATTGAAGCCCAAATCCTATAATGGAGATACTTAAATGAACCCTCTGGGTCACTCAGGCATCTATTTCAGCATCCCTCTGAGAAATTCAGCAGTCCGTTATAAAAATTGAGTTTTATATGTTTCTGTCAAAGCCTAAGGAAGAATTTGATTATCCTCCAGATATTACCCAATCCTTTAACTAAATTGGATTATTTACTGATTTACCCTTTACTTTCCATGCCACAGTAGTGTCTTAGTTTCAAACTTTATAGTAAAAACTGACAAGATTATAAAATGTTTATCTTCCTAGGGAAGCAGCATAATTAGTTTTGACTTTGACTTAAATGGATCCACACTCCAATCCTGCTTTTGCTGACTATTAACTGGGTGACCTTAAAGCAAGTTAACATGATTTCTGTGAGTTTCAGTCCCTTTGTAAGCACAGTCCCTTTGTAATACTGACCTTGCATGGGTTTTGGTAAGGATGAGTAGAGACAATGCATGTGGAAATACTGGGTCCTGAGACACCCTCAATAAGTGTAACTCACCTCCCATGTCCCCACCACCAAACCATTTTTTATTTATTGAGGAAACATGCAACCAAGGATATATTTAGACTCAGTATCTTGTAGGATGAGAGCCTAAAATGATGCATCTTAAATCAATCTGTATCAATCAGCGTTCAACCAGAGAAGCAGAGATTATATTAAAGAGATTTATCGCAAGGAATTGGTTTATGCAATGTGTGGGCTGGTCTAGCCAAGTCTGAAAATCATAGCTGCAGGCTGTCAAGAAGGGGAGGGGATGAAGCTCCTATTTCAAGTAGAATTTATTCTTCAGGGAAGCCTCAGCTCTATTTTTAAGGCCTTTCAATTGAGTCGATCAGGCATATCCAGAAAAAGTTTACATATTATGCACATGTACATACAGACAAGTGCACATATTATGAGTATACCTGATGAATCTTTACAAAGTGAGCACATCCGTGTAACCAGCAGACAGATCCAGGCAAAAAATATACAACTAGCTCTCCAAGAATGCCTCCTCTTCATTCCCTTTCCAGTTACTGCAGGCACTACGCCTCTCCTCCTCCCTCTGCCCCCAACCCCCTCTCCTCTCCCCAGAGGAGGGCCCTTGGGATTTCCTGGCTTTTAAGAGTGATGCTACTGTGCACTGTGGATATTGCTCACAGAGGTAAAAGAGTTAAAGCCTAGCTCTTGTATTTCCTCACTCTATGACTTTGGATACCTTTAATTCTCTAGGCCTCCATTGCCTTATCTGTAACATAGAGATAAGAAGGAATTTTTGGTTTAGCAAGAAATTTCAGTGAATGAAGAGAAGTGGAATCTTCTAATAAAGATTCTGGAACAGAGTAGGTGCTTAGTAAATGTTGGTCCTAAAAGCTCTATTTTCAGAAAAACATCTGCTTTATTGACTATGCCAAAGCCTTTGATTGTGTGGATCACAACAAACTCTGGGAAATTCTCAAAGAGATGGGAATACCAGACCACCTGACCTGCCTCCTGAGAAATCTGTACACAGGTCAAGAAGCAACAGTTAGAACTGGACATGGAACAATGGACTGCTTCCAAATAGGGAAGGGAGTACATCAAGGCTGTATATTGTTATCCTGCTTATTTGACTTATATGCAAAGTACATCATGAGAATCGCTGGGCTGGAGGAAGCCCAAGCTGGAATCAAGATTGCCGGGAGAAATATCAATAACCTCAAATACGCAGATAACACCATCCTTATGGCAGAAAGCGAAGAGAAACTAAAGAGCCTCTTGATGAAAGTGAAAGAGGAGAGTGAAAAAACTGGCTTAAAATTCAACTTTCAGAAAACAAAGATCATGGCATCCAGTCCCATCACTTCATGGCAAATAGATGCGAAAACAATGGAAACAGTGTCAGACTTTATTTTGGGGGGCTCCCAAATCACTGTAGATGATGACTGCAGCCATGAAATTAAAAGATGCTTGTTCCTTGGAAGAAAAGCTATGACCAACCTAGACAGCATATTAAAAAGCAGAGACATTACTTTGCCAACAAAGGTACATCTAGTCAAAGCTATGGTTTTTCCAGTAGTCATGTATGGATGTGAGAGTTGGACTATAAAGAAAGCTGAGTGCTGAAGAATTGATGCTTTAAAACTATGGTGTTGGAGAAGACTCTTGAGAGCTCCTTGGACTGCAAGGAGATCCAACCAGTCCATCCTAAAGGAAATCAGCCCTGAATATTAATTCATTGGAAGGACTGATGTTGAAACTGAAACTCCAATGCTTTGGTCACCTGATGCGAAGAACTGACTCATTGGAAAAGACCCTGATGCTGGGAAAGATTGAAGGCAGGAGGTGAAGGGAATGACAGAGGATGAGATGGTTGGATGGCATCACTGACTCGATGGACATGAGTTTGAGCAAGCTCTGGGAGTTGGTGATGGACAGGGAAGCCTGGCGTGCTGCAGTCCATGGGGTTGCAAAGAGTCAGACACGACTGAGCGACTGAGCTGAACTGAACTGAAAGCTCTGTGTCCCTTTACAAGTTGGAGGTTGTAAACTCATGGGACATCATATATAGATTACACAACCTTTTGATGTTAACCTTCCCATGTGCAACTTCTTGCCTCTGTTGCCACAATCCCTTTGCTCAGGCATTTTTCTATTCTAGGGACAAAATTTCCCAACACATCCTTCATCCTGAATGAATGAAACTGGAGTTCCAATATGTAGTCTAGTCTCACCTTACAAGTCCTGGTTTGCTGGCCTCATTGTTAGCTGGATATGAGCTTTGATGAAATTCTTATTATGGAGTTGAAGAATGCAGCAGTGTAGATCAATGGCTTCTCTCATATTTATGCCTTAGACCCAAGCCTGTTTCAAGTAACAACACCTGATATCATTGGAATGCAATGCTTCTCTTTGTGTAACTCCAGTACTAGCCTCTGCTTTTCAGTACTGAATGAAGTTTGATATTCCTGTCTTTATTAAGTGTTAATGGTAGATGATCAATGGAAATACATATAATGTCCTCAACATTTGGAACTGGATGCAGAAGGTGAAGTCTACCTATTTTCTATCTCATTCTCTTATTTAGAATCTTGATTTATTCATTTTATATATTCTTGTCATACAGTTTTTATCTTTTACCTTATGTACTGAGGTCATTAGAGTGGCTAGATGTGCACCAAATACATATTTCATATGTTTCTATTTCCCTGAAAGGAGGAAGAGACATTTTTTCTCTCCTGCCATTGTTGTGTTTTCTATGTAGTATAAGCATGATTTAATTATGTCATGAATTTCTGCACCCATTAATTTGAGGAAACACCAAATTTTTGGCTTTCAATGAGACTATGAAAATTTCATCAGTTTGCATGGATTCATCTGTAAGCAAAAATTAAGACAGAGCAATAAAGTATAAAAAATGTGGCTAGAGAGGGAGCAAAAGGTGAAACCTGCACTTATTGTCTGCATATTGTGTATGTGCGTTACTGTAGCTTACCTGTCTCATTTAATGTCGCCATGCCAAAGTAAAGGCACTATGAAAATCAAACACCTTTATGATAACATCGAGGTGCTGGTACCACTCCATTAGGTATGTTTAGAATTTCCAGGCACCAAATTTAGGTCCCTCTAAAAGAGCGACAGAACCACATGTCATGCAAAACTCATAGGTTTAAGGTTCATTCTTTATTTTATCTTTATTAAAGTCTTATAAGGTTTATATTTTATTACACTAAAAATGGGAAGTAAAGGAGAGAGGCTCAAATGATTTATTTGAATATATTGAGGACAGAATGTCCTTGGAGTCCTGAAGGAAGTCTGGGAAATGAACTAATATTCTGGTTCTTAATCTTGTATAAACTTGACCTGGAGCAATGCTTATTAATTTAGTAACAAATATTTATTGAGTTTCTACTTTGGGTCAACTCCTGCTCTGTGCTGGAGATACAGTGGTGAGCAAGAGATGGCCTGTCCATGAGATCATAGCCTAGTGAGGAAACCAGGCATGAAAACATGATCACAGTCCAAAGATGTAAGTGCTGAATTAAGGATGTTGACGAATATTACAGTATATTGGACACGGGAATGCCAAGCATGAGGCCACTAGTGAACTTTGTGGGTTGAGGGGCTTCAGGAGTCTTCCCAGTAGAATGTAAACCCAAGTGGAAGATTAATACAAGATGGATGAGTTGAAAGGGAGTTACAAACCTTCAAGTACAGAGGCATAGTATAGCTAAGGGAAATGCAAGAAGTCATTATCTCAAGTGTTTTGCACAGATCTCTTTGGTGGTATCCACCAGGCACGGTGGGGGAATTATATTAATCCCTTTTCTGTTTTCACATTTGACAGGACTCTAAAATCTTTTCAATCCTACCTTTACAACATTGTGAATATCTATTTCCTCTGCTCTTTCCCCTTTTACTAATATTTATCTCATCATCTCCTCCCAAGGCCATTGCAGTTGTTCTCTAAATCATCTTGCTGCCTTCAGCATTGACCATCTTGGATCTATTCTCTTGTGATGCTGTCAGAGTGACCATTCTGTACTCAAATATAATTTCTGTGTCTTCAGTTCAGTTCAGTAGCTCAGTCGTGTCGGACTCTTTGCAACCCTATGGACATGCCAGGCTTCTCTGTCCATCACCAACTCCCAGAGCTTGCTCAAACTCATGTCCATCAAGTTGGTGATACCATCCAACTGTCTCATCCTCTGTTATGTCCTTCTCCTCCTGCCTTCAATCTTTCCCAGCATCAGGGTCTTTTCCAATGAGTCAATTCTTCACATCAGGTGACCAAAGTATTGGAGTTTCAGTTTCAGCATCAGTCATTCCAATGAATACTCAGGACTGATTTCCTTTAGGATTGACTGGTTTGATCTTGCAGTCCAAGGGACTCTCCAGAGTCTTCTCCAACATATAGTTCTAAAGCATCAATTCTTCAGCACTCAGCTTTTTTTATAGCCCAGCTCTCACATCCATACATGACTACTGGAAAAATCATAGCTTTGACTAGATGTACCTTTGTTGGCAAAGTAATGTCTCTGCTTTTTAATATGCTGTCTAGGTTGGTCATAGCTTTTCTTCCAAGGAGCAAGCATCTTTTAATTTCATGGCTGCAGTCACCATCTACAGTGATTTGGGAGCCCCCCAAAATAAAGTCTGACACTGTTTCCATTGTTTTCGCATCTATTTGCCATGAAGTGATGGGACTGGATGCCATGATCTTTGTTTTCTGAATGTTGAGTTCTAAGCCAGTTTTTTTCACTCTCTTCTTTCATCAAGAGGCTTTTTAGTTCTTTGCTTTCTGCTATATGGGTGGTGTCATCTGCGTATCTGAAGTTATTGATTTTTCTCCCAGCAGTCTTGATTCCAGCTTGTGCTTCATCCAGCCTGGCATTTCACATGATGTACCCTGCATATAAATTAAAAAAGCGGGGTGACAATATGCAGCCTTGACGTACTCCTTTTCTGATTTGGAGCCAGTCTGTTGTTCCATGTCCAGTTCTAACTGTTGCTTCCTGATCTGTGTACAGATTTCTCAGGAGGCAGGTCAGGTGGTCGGTATTCCCATCTCTTGAAGAATTTTCCACAGTTTGTTGTGATCTACACAGTCAAAGGCTTTAGCGTAGTCAATGAAGCAGAAGTAGATGTTCTTCTGGAATTCCCTTGCTTTTTTGATGACCCAACAGATGTTGGCAATTTGATCTCTGGTTCCTCTGCCTTTTCTAAAACCAGCTTGAATATCTGGAAGTTCTTGGTTCATGTACTGTTGAAGTCTTGCTTGGAGAATTTTGAGCAATAATTTTCTAGCTTGTGAGATGAGTGTAGCTGTGCAGTCGTTTGAACATTCTTTGGCCTTGCCTTTCTTTTTTGGGGTTGGAATGAAAATTTACCATTTCCAGTCCTGTGGCCAATGCTGAGTTTTCCAAATTTGCTGGCATATTATTGAGTGCAGCACTTGAACAGCATCATCTTTTAGGATTTGAAATAGCTCAACTGGCATTCCATCACCTGTGCCTTTAAGACCTTTCTAAATCTGCCTTCCCTCTGGTACAAAAATAAACCTTTTGTATGTTACAGGGCATTCTTATGATGTGACTCTGTCTGATATATATATCTATCTTGAAAGCAAACATGAGGTTTTGGGGGGCAGAGAGGAGTTATTATTTGGAGCAATGACTGCACTCATCTTCCCATTCCCAGAAATTCACAAGTGATACAAATCAAGTGTTCTCCTGCATGCTGGGAGATGGGAGAATCTATGCTGCAGGAGAGGAACCCTGAATTATGAATCTGGAAGCTTATATAAACGACATGCTGCCCCCTTCAATGAGAGAGAGAGAGAAAAAGACCTTGACTCTCTAGTCTTTTACTGTCCTTTGTAAAGGATTGGCTTCCAGGCTCAGGGTTTCATCCCTTTTAGATAAGGAAACAGAAGTAAACAAGTCTCTCAGCTTGGTGGTGGTCTCTAGCTGAATCAAACAGTCTTTAACTTCCAAAGTTTATCTTTTAACCCAGGTTCCAATCTTCTCTGGTCAGAAACTTGAAAGCACTTCCACTCCAGTTTCACACTGCTCACCTTTCTAGGCTCATGCTCTATTGCTTCCTTGCTCAAACACTGTGCTCCACCCCTGCTGTCCTAGTTACAGTTTTCTACACAGTACTGTGCAGTTTCAGCCCTCAGCCTTACTTATTTATTTCTTTCAATGTTGCCTCATTAATGTTTTGACCGGTTATTTCTATTGAGGAAAAATTGACATATGGGGAATTGCACTGATCTTAGGTTTACAATTTGCTAAGTTTTGATAAATGTAAGTACCTGTGTAACTCCACCCCAATCAGGATTTAAAACACTTCTCTCAAACCAGGATGCTCCTTTTGTGCCCTCTTCCAGTCAATTTTTGCCTCCTCTCATAGCAAGTACTTTTTTGATTTCTGTCATCATTGATTAGTTTTGCTTGTACTTGAACTTCATAAAAGTGAAATCATACAGTATGTATTCTTTTATGGCTTGCTTCTCTAGCTTAACATAATATTTTTGAAATTCATGTATTTTGTTGATTGAATCAGTTTGTTTGTTTTTGTGTAGTACTTTTCATGGTGTGAATGTTGCTCAATAATTTTCCCTTATTTTTATATGATTATATTGGGTTGTTTCCTGTTTTTATCTATTATAAATAGAGCTGCCATAAACATTCTTATTTAAGAAGTTTTTGGAGGCCTATCCTTTTATTTCTCTTGGATTAAATACCCAAGGCTTGTAAACAGACAGTAGGGCTTCCCTGGTAGCTCAGTTGGTAAAGAATCTGCCTGCAATGCAGGAGACCCCGGTTTGATTCCAGGGTCGGGGAATTCTGCTGGAGAAGGGATAGGCTACCCACTCCAGTATTCTTGGGCTTTCCTTGTGGCTCAGCTGGTAAAGAATCTGCCTGCTATGTGGGAGACCTGGGTTTGATCCCTGGGGTGGGAAGATCCCCTGGAGAAGGGAAAGTCTACCCACTCTAGTATTCTGGCCTGGAAAATTCCATGGACTGTATAGTCCATGGTGTCTCAAAGAGTCAGACATGACTGAGTAACTTTCACTTTCACTTTCTAACTGACAGTATGGGCTTGCCAGGCGGTGCTGGTGGTAAAGAACCTGCCTGCCAATGCAGGAGATATAAGAGATGCGAGTTCAATCCTTAGGTCAGGAAGATCCCTTGGAGGAGGGCATGGCAACCCACTCCAGTATTCTTGCCTGGAGAATCCCATGGACAGAGGAGCCTGATGGGTTACGGACAATAAGGGTCACAAAGAATTGAAGATGACTGAAGTGACTTGGCATATAGACAGACTGTATACTTAACTCTACAAGAAATGGCTAAATAGTTTTCTAAAATGGTTGTGCCTTCAGGTTCCATGCTTTTTGAAAATGCTTTTTCTTTTTTTCTGCCTAGAAATTTATCCTGACCCCCTTTGCTTTGTGAACTCTTTCTCGTCTTTCAAGTCATAGTCCACCCAGTACTTCCTCTATGAAAGCTTCAGGAGAGTTGATTATATGCTTTTGGCCACCTCTTTGTCTTGTTCATTCCTCTCCACTTCTGCTCCTCTTCCTAGTCTGTAGAAAGCAGGAATAATCTCATTTGTACTCACAACTAAAAAAAAATTGCACAACCTTAAAAGTTGAGAATTATGTTTTGTTCAGCAAATTTTCTGAGGACTTCAAGCCCAGGGACAGCATCTCACAGCTCTAAGGGACTGCTCTGAAGAGGTGAAGGAGGAGCCAGGAAAACCAGGCTTTCCTGGTGGCTCAGTCGGTAAAGAATCTGCCTGCAATTCAGGAGACCTGGGTTTGAACCCTGAGTTGGGAAGATGCCCTGAAAAAAGGAATGGCTACCCACTCCAGTATTCTTGCCTGGAGACTTCCATGGACAGAGGAGCCTGGTGGCTTGTAGTCCATGGAGTCGCATAGAGTTGGAAACAGCTGAGTGATTAACCCTTTCACTTTTGTAACAAAAACCAGGTAATCATGACATCAAAAGATTACTGTTAATTAAAGAAACGCCAGTCATCTCAAGTTCATGAATTTAGCCCTTTACTATGTGTAGGAAGATGCAAGAGTCTGGGCTCATTGAAATCATTCCTTTAATATGCACCTTACTATCTAGGATCAGTTAAGCTCACAATAAAATCACATTTAAAGACTTATTTTAAAATTCTTGACTGCTTGATGGACACAACATCCTTTGTTTACTGACATGGCTAGGTGATATCCTTAGTCTACCACATGGTACCTTACATACTCAGAGTGAAATGGTGCATTATGGGAAGCTACCAATGTTGCATGTTAGATATCATTCCTTTATTCCATAAAATTCTACTAAGTGGTTACCATGCTAGGCAGAGTATGTGATAGGTTTCTAAAGAAAACTTTTGACATATAGATGTCAGTTATTTTTTCCATTGATTGATGAAAGAATCTGATTAATGAAAGATGTTATACTGGGGACAAGGAAGTTATGGCTGCCAAACTGGCTTTGTACTCCTCTTTTTATGTGGTGAAAATCCAGGGATAGCTAGGATTTATTTCACATAGGGCTGATATAAGGCTACTGTTGCCTCAACAAGGCAAGAATAAATAAACATGGAGAATGCATATGGATTATTTAATACTTAAGGTTACAAAACATCATTATCCCCTAATTCAAATGTAAGAAGGTGACACAGCAAAGAAAACTATGTTGTCACTATCATCTTCCATGTCTTTTGTGCTAGTTTTTGAGCTGTAGATTATTTTATCTTTAATTTATCAAAGGATCTTAGCATGTTCTGTCCCCTGTGAAGCTGGTCTAACCACAGAGCTTCCCCTGGCTAGAGAGAGGATGATGTGGGTTGTGGAGCAAGATGAAAAACAACATCTGAATGACACGTGTGCTGAGCAACAGAAAACAGAAAATGCATTTTTTTCTGTTTTTTCCATGAGTCCTTTTTTTTTTAAAAAAGAGATCAAAACAAGAAAATATTTTAATAGTTCGTTGGTCAAAGTCTATTGAGGTTTCTCCTCCGCCTCCACAATTCCTAAGCAGGGGAGATGAGTTATCATTGCTTAATAGTTAGTAAGGTGGATATTTAATGAGAAAGCAGTTCTGCAAGGTAGATGGGTTATAAAGATCTCAGCATGAAGAAGTTGAAATATTAAAGGTAACAGCTGCCTATAAATGACTGCTGTTAGCTTCAATTTACATATTAAAGAGTAGAGAACTTCTAAGATTTCTTCATTCTTAACATTTTAATGATCAAACTATAAGAATGCAACACCTTAAGTTAATAACTTGTAAGTTTTATTTTTCAGGAATGCACTAAGGCAGATGAGTAAATCCACATGCTACGAAAAACACTGTAGGAAAATACTTAGCACCATTCTTAGCCAATGTGCCAGTTTTTTCTCAGAAAAAAGATTTATAGAATTTATTTTATATATAGATAAATATATATATTTTATAAATATATACATATTTATTCTATATACATATATAATTTTATTTATAAAAAATAAAATTTATAGAATTTATTTCTATAAATTTCATAGATATTGCTTAATGGGCTCATAGAACACATTATATGTACCTACTTTAAGTAAACTACAAGACAGTGGGAACTTGGGCCTGAATTTACCAATACTGTATGTGTGCTGTGTATTCATTGAGTACTTGCAGTGTTCAAAATGCTATTCAGAAAAACATTGAAGATATGCAACCTAGCCACTGGCTTCAAGAAATTTTAGATTTAGATTACGCTTTGGAACAATTGAGTGGCACATTTACATATCAACATAAATAAATGCAAATTTCAACAAAGCAGACTGAGTCCTGAAATAACTTAAAAAGGAAGTATTTAAGTGTGATTTTATTGTGAGCTTAACCTACTTTAAAAATGGAACCTGGCGAAAACCAAAAACTTTTTCCAGCTCTCAGAATTTTATTTTGGACTACTTATAAAATGTAGATGTGCTTTCATTAAATTAAAACTACCTATTTTTTTTATTACATACACTTTAGAAAATACATAAAAAGAGATGAATCACTTACAATTCCAAAAACCAGAGAGTCATTGTTCATTCCGTCCTTTGCATGTATGTTTATGTGTTTGTCTATATATATGTGCAGTCACACAGATATTAATTAACTTTTAAAATCACATCACACACTTTTGTAAGCTGATTTTTTTTTAAGCCTAGCAAAATTTATGCATAATTTCAAATGATGAGGGCTTCCTTTGTGGCTCAGCTGGTAAAGAATCTGCCGGCAATGTGGGAGACCTGGGTTCGATCCCTGGGTTGGGAAGATCTCCTGGAGAAGGGAAAGGCTACCCACTCCAGTATTCTAGCCTGGAGAATCCCATGGACAGTATAGTCCATGGGGTCGCAAAGAGTCGGACACTACTGAGTGACTTTCACTTTCACTTTCAAGTGATGAATTTAAAACATATATCTATTATATACTTTTTCCATAATGTATATAATAAAGTCATTGTTGTTGGACCCTAAATGATTTTCAGCGCTGTGATTAACATTTGTGTGTTTGTGCTATATCCTTATGGCAGATTCTAGACATAGACTTCTTTATGGGGCAAAAATCCTTTAAGACTTTTCATGTGTTGTCAAAATACCCTTCATAAAGCCTGTGCAGTTGCAGTTGACCATTTTCTTCTGTCTAGAGTAGTGTCCATTTCCATAAGACCTTAACAATACAAGAAATTTCCATTAAAAAGTGTCTAAGCTAGGTTGTGGAGTATTTGAGGAAAAAGAATGTCTTTTTAAAAAAATATATAATTTATTTATTTATTTTTGACTATACCAGGTCTTTGTTGCTGCATGAGCTTTTCTCTAGTTGCAGCAAGCAGGGTCTGCTTTCTCAGTGCAATGTGAGGGCTTCTTATTGTGACGGCTTCTTTTATTGTGGAGCATGGGCTCTCGGGTGTGCGGTCTTCAGTAGTTCTAGCTATTGGGCTCAGTAGTTGCAGCTCCTGGGCTGTAGGTCATGGGCTCAATAGTTGTGGCACATGGACCTAGCCACTCCATGGCATGTGGGATCCTCCTGGACCGAGGATAGAACCCATGTCTCTTGCACTGGCAGTTGGATTCTTAACACTGAACCACCAAGGTTCAGAAATTATCCCCGGATAATTTCTTTATTGTTATTAGAATTTTTATTTCTTTGATTGGTAAGGAAGTTGAGCTTTATGATATGTTTTTGATCATCTATATTTCTTCTTTTATATGTTGCCTGTTTATATCATTTTCCCATTTTTTTATCTTTGAGACTCACTTTTTTCTTATTTTTTTATAAGAGTTCTTACTATGCTAATGATAACTCTTAGTCATGCATGCCCTTTTAGACAAAGGAATAATGAGGTTTCTATCATATTTTAAATAATCTTTCACTTAACATTATTTCACTCTGTATTTCTGTGAATTGATGTAAATCACAAATGTTTTCAGAAAGTTGAACAGTATTCCATCTCACATATATATTTTCTGTTTTCAAACTTAGCAATGTATGGACATATCAAAAATTTCAAACATCCCAGTGTTGAAATAGTATTTTTATTCAGAACCTAAGATATATACTAATATCGAACTAGACTTGTAATCCTTTTTTTATAGGGTCTATGTAGGCAACCGTTAAATCAGAATAAATTAACAATTAAAATACAGAAGAACTGCAAAAATACCAAAAAATACCATTCATGTTAGCAACCAATGATGTTACTTTGCTAAATCTTAAAGTGCGGTGTTGACCCTTAAGGTGCATTTTTGAGTTCTACGTTATCATTCTTTCTTGTGGAGATGTGACAATTCAATTATTCTATAGCTTTTCTTTATTTAAACTATTTGTTAATATTTTGTTAACACATAAATGAATTTGGCTCTCTCTTGAGATTAATTTACTCAATGGTATTAAACTTAAAAGTTGGTTGTAGATAATTGAAAATATACTCATCTTAATTCTTTGATATTTTCATCCAACTACAAACAGAAACTTTAAAAATTACAGAAAACACTTGGATGCTGATTTGAGAACTTCTTCTTTTAAAAAATTTATTTATTTTTAATTGAAGGATAATTGCTGTATAGTATTGTGTTGGTTTCTGCCAAGCATCAACATGAATCATCCATAAGTATACATGTGTCCCATCTCTCTTGAGCCTCCCTCCCATCTCCCTTGCCATCCCAGCCCTGTGGATTGTTACAGAGCCCTGGTTTAAGTTCTTTGAGTCACACAACAAATTCCCATTGGCTATCTATTTTACATATGGTAATGTATGTTTCCATGTTACTCTGATTTGAGAACTTCGGATCCACCTCAGATATGCAGATGACACCACTCTTATGGCAGAAAGTAAAGAAGAACTAAAGAGCCTCTTGATGAAAGTGGAAGAGGAGAGTGAAAAAGCTGGCTTAAAGCTCAACATTCAGAAAACTAAGATCACGGCATCCGGTCCCATCAATTCATGGCAAATAGATGGGGAAACAGTAGAAACAGTTGCTGACTTTATTTTTCTGGGCTCCAAAATCACTGTGGATGCTGATTGCAGCCATGAAATTAAAAGATGCTTGCTCCTTGAAATGAAAGTTATGACCAACCTAGATAGCATATTAAAAAGCAGAGACATTACTTTGCCAACAAAGGTCCGTCTGGTCAAGGCTATGGTTTTTCCAGTGGTCATGTATGGATGTGAGAGTTGAACTGTAAAGAAAGCTGAGCGCCGAAGAATTGAGGCTTTTGAACTGTGATGTTGGAGAAGACTCTTGAGAGTCCCTTGGACTGCAAGGAGATCCAACCAGTCCACCCTAAAGGAGATCGGTCCTGGGTGTTCACTGGAGGGACTGATGTTGAAGCTGAAACCCAGTACTTTGGCTACTTGATGCAGAGAGCTGTATCATTTGAAAAGACCCTGATGCTGGGAAAGATTGAGGACAGGAGGAGACGGGGATGACAGAGGATGAGATGGTTGGATGGCATCACTGACTCAATGGACATGGGTTTGGGTGGGCTCCAGGAGTTTGTGATGGACAGGGAGGCCTGGAGTGCTGTGGTTCATGGGGTCACAAAGAGTCAGACACGACTGAGCGACTGAACTGAACTGATCTACATCAAAGTTTTCTATGCTATTCCTTTATGCTAGGTCTTTTAGGTTGATGAAAAAAAATTCACATGAATTAGTATGGGAATGTAAGGAGTAGAAGCCATGAAAGGTTTTATCTCAACCAAATTATCATTGGAAATCTCTTTAGACAAAGTGAAATTATTTTTTAATTGTACAAAAATGTGAGCACACTTTTATTACTATACTTTTTGTATTGCATTATAATGTGTTACATGTTTTCTGCTTGATAGATGATAAACTATAGAAATTATATTTTTTATCACTCTTTGTTCAATACCTAACAGTGTCTACCTAGTTCATTTGAAATGTTCAATAAATATATATTCTGTTGAGCTACAAAATATGTATTATATTTAAAATAAATGAGTTAAAAATACAATTGATAAAATGTTTTGAAATAGTGCAATGTATCATTAATTTCCCTTCTTATTATCAATTCAGTGAAAGAGATCTTAAATTTTTTTGTGTGAAGGAAGGTTCAGATTTTTATCATTTTCTGGAGGTAATGCTCTTAGATGCCACAATTTCTCCAGAATTAATGGGGATATAAGTACATTTTATTGAGTTAAATAGTCAACATTTTAACAGCTATTTGTACTTTACCTACTTGACTTATCAATAATTCAGAGAGGTGTTATGAAAGCTTCCACTCTGATGTGAGATTTATTTTTATAACTCTATGAATTTTGCTTTGTATGTTTTGAGGTAATTAGGTATATACAAATTTGAAATTTTTAAATCTTAGAAGTTAATCAAAACTTAATCATTCTATAATGACTTATAATTATTACCTTTTTTCTTAAAGTCAATAATCTTTCCAGGTTTTCTTTTGGTTAATATATACTTGAGGCACATACATAGCTAAATTTAAAAAATTAAATCCATCCATTTTTGTTTTTTAATTGGCAGTTTTAAACTACTTACATGTTTATGACCACTGTTTTAATATGGACTTCTTTTATCCTACTTTTCTTCTGTTTCAATTTTAAATGTTTGTTATGTTTCATCTTTTTTTTTAAATTGAATAATTTAAACATTAAAAATTTATTTTCTTTTTTGTTTTCTTCCTCAGATGGTGTGAAAGTTGTATATTCCATTTCTATTATTTTAAAGTTACTTTTGAAACTTTACCATACAAACTTATATTCTAAAATAAATACCTAAATTTTCTTCCAAATGATATAAAAGCTTTAAAACACTTTAATTCTGATCACTCAGTTTCCAAATAATGTCATTGTTGACCTGTATTTCAGTTTTGTACTTAAAAAATTTTTTTTATTGCTACATAGTTGATTTAAAAAGTTGTGTTAATTTCTGCTGTACAGAAAAGTGGTTTAGTTATACATGCGTGCATGTGTGTGTGTGTGTGTGCTCAGTCGCTTCAGTAGTGTCTGACTCTTTGTGACTCAGTGGACTATAGCCTATCAGTCTCCTCTGTCCTTGGAATTCTCTAGGCAAGAATACTGGAGTGGGTTGCCATGCCCTCATCCAGGGGATCTTCCTGACCAAGGTACTGGACCTATGTCTCTTATTTCTCCTGCATTGGCAGGTTCTTCGGGCTTCTGTGGTGGCTCAGACAGTAAAGAATCTGCCTGCAATGAGAGAGACCTGGGTTTGATCCCTGGGTTGGGAAGATCCCCCTGGAGGAGGGCATGGCAACCCACTCCAGTATTCTTGCCTGGAGAATCCCATGGACAGAGGAGCCTGACAGGCTATAGTCTATTGGGTTGCAAGGAGTTGGACAGTCCTAAGCGACTAAGCCCAGTAAAGCCACCTGGGAAGCCCTAAGTTTTACATACATATATATATATATATATATGGCACCCCACTCCAGTATTCTTGCCTAGATAATTCCATGGACAGAGGAGCCTGGCAGGCTACACTCCAAGGGGTTGCAAAGAGTTGGACGCGATTGAACAACTACCACTTTCACTTTCTTTCACATATATATGTTCTTTTCATAGTTTTTTCCATTATGGTTTATCATAATATAGATAGTATAATTTCCTGTGCTTTACAGTATAATATTGTTGTTTATCCATCCTATATATACTTGCTTCCATCTGCTAATCACAAGCTCCCAATCTTTCCCTCCCTCACCCCCACTTCTCTTGGCAGCCACAAGTCTGTGCTGTTTGTTTCTGATTCATAGATATGCTCATTTGTGTCATGTTTTAGATTCCACATATAAGTGATACAGTATGGTATTAGCCTTTCTCTTTCTTACTTCGCTTAGTATGAAATCTCTAGGTCCATCCATGTTACTACAAACGGCATTTATTTCATTCTTTTTTTATGGCTGAGCAATATTGCCTATGTAAATATCACATCCTCTTTATCCATTCATCTGTCATTGGACATCCAGTTTGTTTCCATGTCTTGGCTATTGAGAATACTGCTGCTGTGAGCATAGAGGCACATGTATCTTTTAGAATTGGTTTTGTGTGGGTACATACCCAGGAGCAAGATTGCTGGGTTATATGGCAACTTTATTCTTAGTTTTTTGCTTTGTTGTTCTATATTTTGGTCACATTGTATGGCATGTGGGATCCTAGTTCCTTGACCAGGGACTGAACTCATCCCCCTTACAATGAAAGCATGGGGGTGTGAACCACTGGAAAGGTTCAAGGAAGTCCCATCTATTAGATGGAAGTCCCATCTAAAAACCTAAGGGTTTTTAGGGAATCTCCACACTGTTTTCCATAGTGACTGTGCCAATTTACATTCCGAAGCTTGGTCCTTTTAATGTGAAAATTGTTACAGTAATTGACAGAATTCTGATCACTCTGTCCAAAATTACATGTTATTTTATATAGCATTTAAATTTGTGCCTTTAAAAATTATTTTATACAGACAGTGTGTTTTAAAAATTAACTAATATTTCCCAATTTATCTGTTCTTCCATTTTTATATCTCAGACCCTCATTCAGGGATTGTTGCTTTTCCTCATGTCTGTCCTTTGAACAGTTCCTTTAAAAAAGGTCTGTTTGGGATAAATTCTCTTAGTTTTATCTGAAAATGTATGTTCTTGATTTCTCATTTCTAGAAAGTAGTTTCCTTTTCATTTTATTATTTTCTCTTAGCACTTTGTAAAAATTAGTGAACTATCTTCTGGTTTTCACTGTAACTGTTGGAAAGACTTTTATCATTCTATTTGTTCCTTTGTACGTGGCTTGTCTCAGGTTGCTTTTTTTTTTTTTCTCTCAGGTTGCTTTTTAAGAAAATCTCTTTATGTTTCTTGTTATCTATACATTTATGTGTTTTAGTTTTTGAAAATTAGTCACCATGAGGTCTTCAAACATTTCTTCTCCTCTTTCTTTTTCTCTGGGAATCACATAAGAAATATATGTAATTTGATCACAGTCATAATTTTCTCTGAGTAGTCTTGGTAGAAATCTTTTCAGAGTAAGTTATTAATAGAGTCCTCTTTCACTTGAAAAAGTATCTTAATTTTATGATAAATTATTTAATCTTGTGTATGTGAAATCTTCTGAGTTTTCCTCACCCACATCTCTTCTCTTCTCTTTTATATTATCTATATTCTTATCTTTCTAAGTCATATTAACAAATGCTTTGTTCTCAATCTCACAGCTCCTGTTTCAGGTTAGTTTCTTCAGAAATACATTCCAATTCACTAGTTATTATTTCAACTATGTCTAATCTGCTATTTAACTCATTAACTCAATTTTTTATTTTTGTAATTTTTTACATTTTTAGATGTTCTACTTGCCACTTGACTCTTTTCTAAATCCACCTGGTGGTTTTTAGTAGGCTTTGTATTTGCTCTTTTTTTTTTTTTTTTTACTAGCTTGAACATTTTGTGCATAGTAATTTTATAATCTGTTATATGATAATCCAAGTTTTGAAGTCCCTGATGTTGTAAATCTTTTTTTTTTTAATAGTTCCTTCTGGTTTTCAATTGTGATAGGTTTTCCCCTTGTATTTCATAGTGGTATTGACTGTGAGCCTGCGTCATTCTCAAATATTGGGAATCCATGAAGCTTACGTAAGGGGTAGTTTCCTGCAGCTAGAATTTGTGTCTTCTTTCAATAGCCAGGGTCACTACTGGCCTAAGGCCATGAAAACCACCTTTTAGGATACTTTTTAATGTAGAAATTGCAAGGTAAGCACTCTTGCCATTAGTCCAGTGTATTTTCATGTCATAGTGTCTATATTGGCATTTGGCCTTAGGTCTTTGCTTGTTGCTCTTGGCTCACTGCTTTAGTTTCAGTTTTGTTGTTTTTTCTAAATCGAGGAGAGAGTCTCTCAGAATTTCTTTGCTTAGTTAGAACCCCCAAATGCATGTAGAGTCTGTTTTCCTGAGACATAGCTGTTTCTTAGTGGGAAGGTCTTTCAGAGTATCTTGTTGAACTTAATGCTAGAAGCAGAAATCTTAGGTTATTTGTTGTTATACTCAGTGTGTTTTATGGAGGTTGATGAAAAATTCTTAATTCTTTTAAAGCTCTTCAGTAATTTTTCTTACATGTGAGAAAGCTAAATTTTGGATGTTTTGGCCAGTTTTAACATTTTCACATGAACTAATTTATTTCACATTTAGATTCACACATTAAGAAATGTTATATTGTTTATTTGGTGTTGTTACTTGAGTATTTTGAAAACCACTGTAAATTTTGAATGTGTCAGCCCACCTTTCAAAACTGTTTCCCCAAATTTCAAACTCTTATCTTCTAAGCTCCATGTGCATGTGTGTGTATGTGATATGTTTGTGTGACTTTTGGTTGAATAGAGTGTAAGATGAAGGTGAGTATGTGCTTACATTTGGATGTACATGGACTTTTGATTCGGGCAAAGGTGGAAGTTCGTAGAGGTGAGGTTGAGAGCACAGTTAGTTGTTGATGTCTCTGGGAGGAAGGAAATGGCAATCTTGAGTTGAGAAGAAATTGTGCAGTTAAATAACTACTCTTTATTGAATCTGTATAAGGTTTTGTTATTAGGCTTTCTGCTAAATGCTTTACTTTCATGATTTCAACTAACCCTCAGAAAGTGTGTAGTAGTATTGTTATTGTTTAGTTGCTAAGTCATGTCCGACTATTTGCGATCCCATAGACTGTGGCCTGCAAGGTTCCTCTGTCCATGGGATTTTCCAGGCAAGAATACTGGAATGGGTTGCCATTCCTGCTCCAGGGGATCTTCCTGATCCAGGGATTGAAACTGCTTCTCCTGCATTGTCAGGCAGATTCTTTACCAATGAGCCACCAGGGAAGCCCATAGTAGTGTTACTTCATTTTAAAGATAAGGAAACTGAAGTGTAGAGAGGTTAACTATCCTTGCCCCAGTTCACATGGTCATTAGGTAGCAGAGCCAAGAATTGAGCCCAGACTTAGTGATTGCCTCTAAAGTGAAAGTGAAAGTCGCTCAATTGTGTCTGACTCTTTGCGACCCCATGGACTATACAGTCCATGGAATTCTCCAGAGTGGGTAGCCTTTCCCTTCTCCAGGGGATTTTTCCAAACCAGGGACTGAACCCAGCTCTTCTGAATTGCAGGCAGATTCTTTACCTGTTGGGCCACAAGGGAAGCCCACTGCGCTCTTTCTCTTATTCCAAAATGCCCAAGGAATGAATGTTAGCCTATATATAATCTTTAACACCCATCTATGGATTTTACATTCCTTTCATATTACTAATATAAAAATTAAATAATTTATCCATTAGTATCTTAAAATAAATGTTCTTTAACTTTTATTTGGGAATAACTGTTTTTTCTTCTCTATTTAGGAGAGTGCTTGGAGCAAATGGATTTTAATATTTTTGGCATCTAATATTGGATAGAAAAAAATGGATGTGTTCACATCAATAGTGAGGAAGATCAGATATTTTGAAGATGCATGCTACTTCAGTCTGTTCAAAATTTCTGAGAAAATGCTTTATATACTTGAATATCTTTCATGTAAAAATTATGACCTATGTTCTCTTAGTTTTACTCACAAAATGTTTACAAAAATATTTATAAATTAATTCCTCAAAGCAATGCCATTGAAGCATTTTACAGCTTTTGAGGAAGCAATCTGGTCACAGCCAAATTATTACTTAAATATTAAAGCTCCAACTCATTCTTTTTATCAGTTAATAAAATGCTAAATTTACATAATTAATTGATTTTATTAATACAAATGTAGCATGTTTAATTTAGTAGTCAAATTAAATTAATACTTATTTTAAGAGCAATACAATACTTGGAAAGACTTGGCATTTAATAATAATACTTTAAAATAAGTTTTATATTAAAAGTAGCTCCAATATATTTAACTGTTTGCTGACAAAACTGCTGAAGAAACTGACATTATGTAAAATAGTTTTTTTTTGCTTTTTGTATTTTTCTTTTGATTTGGAGATAGATTGCTAGAAAGCAGATCTGATAATAATAGGTTGATACTGAGGCATGTGATGAAGAAGGCAATGGCAACCCACTCCAGTACTCTTGCTTGGAAAATCCCAATGGACAGAGGAGCCTGGTAGGCTGCAGTCCATGGGGTCGCAAAGAGTCAGATAGGACTGAGCGACTTCCCTTTCACTTTTCACTTTCACGCATTGGAGAAGGAAATGGCAACCCACTCCAGTGTTCTTGCCTGGAGAATCCCAGGGACCGGGGGGGGCGGGGGGGGGGGTCTGGTGGGCTGCCATCTATGGGGTCACACAGAGTCGGACATGACTGAAGCGACTTAGCAGCAGCAGCAGCAGAGGCATGTAATAACCTCTTGACATTATTTTCTGGGGGTCTGTTAGTTGGTACCTGGTACAGTAAATTAACAATGAACTCCATATTAGGAAACACTAGCACACACTTGCTTTCTTTCAAGCTATTTTTAAAGAATGTGCTTATTGTTTACCTGACTTTTTGAAAATACAATTTGTGGAATGTGGAATCCTTAAGGGATGCTGTATGAAGATATTCACTGATATTTTATGAAAGGTTTGAAAGTTTGGGGTTTGATTCTATTTCTTCTTAAGCCTGGAGTTTAAAAGTAATTTAGGAACTAAATAAACGTCTCTATAGGGACCTTTCAGCTTGTAGGCTTACCAATAACATTTTGAAAAATCCCATTACTATTAAGCACTGTGTTTTTCATTAGATTTCAATAGCCCTTTTTCCTCTTTCTCTCTGACACCTTGTAAGTGACAGATCTGTCCAACTGGAATATAACACTTTACTGTGGCTTAATATTGATTGTCTTTCTTAGCACAGCCAAATAGCATTTAAAACAATGCTTTGAAGAATATTAACATGAAGAGGAACCTTTTCAGTCATTCAGAGAAATGATTTTGAAGTGACATTAACGTTCACATAAAATTCTGTTGGGAAACCTCATAATGGTTCACTTTTTTTTTTTTTTCATTTTGGGGAAAAAGACTTCTGAGTTCTAATTTTTTACTTTCTTTAGGCACATTCATGCTTTTAGCTTGCCCCATATAAGTCAAAATAGCTTGGTATTTTAGGGCCTTAAAGTTTAATACTAGCTGGTTCACATAATCCTCTTCCTGAAAACCATGTTGGAGGTTTCTTTTACCATTATATGCTTTGTAGCAATCTCTTAAAGGGACTTTCATAAAATCACAATTTTTCTAATCTATTTTATTCTCTTGCATTCCTGGATTTCATATTTGATTGCATATTTAATTCAATTCAAATTAAAGTTTATTACAAAAACTTTTTATTTCAATAGAAGTTCATTGTTCGTAATTTTCTTAAAGTAATTTCGAGTTGTCTGATTAACTCAGACAAATATATTATTGGGAAAAATTTTCTCTGCATCTTTTCCTCTCTTTTTTCTCTTTTTAATTAATTTTTTATTGAAGGATAATAGCTTTACAGAATTTTGTTGTTTTCTGTCAAACCTCAACATGAATCAGCCATAGGTATACATATATCCCCTCCCTTTTGGACCTCCCTCCCATCTCCCTCCCCATCCCACCCCTTTAGGTTGATACCGAGTCCCTGTTTGAGTTTCCTGAGCCATACAGCAAATTCCCGTTGGCTATCTATTCTACGTATGGTAATGTAAGTTTCCATGTTACTCTTTCCATATATCTCACCCTCTCCTCCCCTCTCCCCATGTCCATAAGTCTATTCTCTATGTCTGTTTCTCAATTGCTGTCCTGAAAATAAATTCTTCAGTACCATTTTTCTAGATTCCATATATGTGTGTTAGAATATGATATTTATCTTTCTCTTTCTGACTTACTTCACTTTGTATAATAGGCTCTAGGTTCATCCACCTCATCAGAACTGACTCAAATATGTTCCATTTTATGGCTGAGTAATATTCCACCGTGTATATGTACCACAACTTCTTTATCCATTCATATGTCAATGGACATCTAGGTTGCTTCCATGTTCTAGCTATTGGGGCAATGAACAATGGGATATATGTGTCTTTTTCAATTTTGGTTTCCACAGGGTATATGCCTAGGAGTGGGATTGCTGGGTCATTCAGTTCAGTCGCTCAGTCGTGTCTGACTCTTTGCAACCCCATGAATTGCAGCATGCCAGGCCTCCCTGTCCATCACCAACTCCCGGAGTTTACTCAAACTCATGTCCATCCAGTTGGTGATGCCATCCAGCCATCTCATCCTCTGGATCATATGGTGGTTTTATTCCTAGTTTTTTTTTTTTAAAGGAATCTCCATACCGTCTTCCATAGTGGCTGTATCAATTTACATTCCCACCAACAGTGCAAGAGTGTTCCCTTTTCTCCACACCCTCTCCAGCATTTATTGTTTGTAGACTTTTTGATGATGGCCATTCTGATCAGTGTGAGGTGATATCTCACTGTAGTTTTGATTTGCATTTCATTAATAATGAGTGATGTTGAGCATCTTTTCATGTGTTTGTTAGCCATCTGTATATCTCCTTTGGAGAAATGTCTGTTTAGGTCTTTTTCCCACTTTTTGATTGGGTTGTTTGTTTCTCTGGCATTGAGTTGTATGAGCTGCTTGTATATTTTAGAAATTAATCCTTTGTCAGTTATTTCATTTGCTATTATTTTCTCCCCCTTTGAGGGTTGTCTTTTCTCCTTGCTTGTAGATTCCTTTGCTGTGCAAAATCTTTTAAGTTTAATCAGGTCCCACTTGTCTACTTTTGTTTTTATTTCCATTACTCTAGGAGGTGGGTCATAGAGGATCTTGCTTTGATTTCTGTCATCGATTGTTCTGCCTATGTTTTTCTCTAGGAGTTTTATAGTTTCTGGTCTTACATTTAGGTCTTTAATTCATTTTGAGTTTATCTTTGTGTATGGTGTTAGGAAGTATTCTAACTTCATTCTTTTACACATAGCTGTCCAGTTTTCCCAGCACCATTTATTGAAGAGGCTATCTTTGCCCCATTGTATATTCTTGCCTTCTTCATCAAAAATAAAGTACCCATAGGTGCATGGGTTTATTTCTGGGCTTTCTATCTTGTTCCATTGGTCTGTATTTCTGGTTTTCTGCCAGTACCATACTGTCTTGATGACTGTATCTTTGTAGTATAATCTGAAGTCAGGAAGGTGGATTCCTCCAGCTCCATTCTTCTTTCTCAAGACTGCTTTGGCTATTGTGGGTCTTTTGTGTTTCCATATGAATTGTGAAATTTTTTGTTCTAGTTCTGTGAAAAATGCCATTGGTAATTTGATAGGGATTGCATTGAATCTGTAGATTGTGTTTGGTAGTACAATATTGATTCTTCCTACCCGGGAACATGGAATATCTCTCCATCTGTTTATGTTGTCTTTGATTTCTTCCATTAGTGTCTTATAATTGTCTGTGTACAGTTCTTTTGTCTCCTTAGGTAAGTTTATTCCTAGATATTTAATTCTTTTTGTTGCAATAGTGAATGGGATTGAGTCCTTAATTTCTCTTTCTGATTTTTCATTGTTAGTATATAGAAATGCAAGTGATTTCTGTGTATTGATTTCGTGTCCTGCAACTTTGCTAAATTCACTGATTAGCTCTAGCAATTTTCTTTAGGGTTTTCTCTGTACAGTATCATGTCATCTGCAAACGGTGTGAGCTTTACTTCTCTTTTATGATCTGGATTCTTTTTATGTCTTTTTCTTCTCTGATTGCTGTAGCTAGAACTTCCAGAACTATGTTGAATAATAGTGGTGAAAGTGGACACCCTTGTCTTATTCCAGATCTTAGGGGGAATGCTTTCACTTTTTCACCATTGAGAATAATGTTTGCTGTAGGCTATCATATATGGTCTTTACTATGTTGAGGTAGGTTCCTTCTATGCCCATTTTTTGAAGAGTTTTAATCATAAATGGGTGCTGAATTTTGTCAAAGGTTTCTTCTGCCTCTATTGAGATTATCATATGGTTTTTATCTTTCAATTTGTTAATGTGGTATATTACATTGATTGATTTGCATATATTGAATAATACTTGCATTCCTGGAATAAACCCAACTTGACCATGCTGTATGGGCTTTTTGATGTGTTGATGAATTCTGTTTGCTAAAATTTTGTTGAGGACTATGTTCATCAGTGATATTGGGCTGTAATTTTCTTTTTTTGTGTGTTGTCTTTGTTTGGTTTTGGTATCAGGGTGATGGTGGCCTTGTAGAATGAGTTTGGAAATGTTCCTTCCTCTGGCAATTTTTTGAAAGAGTTTTAGAAGGATAGGAGTTAGCAATTCGCTAAACGTTTGGTAGAATTCTCCTGTGAAGCCATTTGGTTCTGGGCTTTTGTTTTTTGGGAGATGTTTGGACACTGCTTCAATTTCAGTGCTTGTAATTGGGTTGTTCATAATTTCTATTTCTTCCTGGTTCATTCTTGGAAGATTGAACTTTTCTAAGAATCTGTCCATTTCTTCTAGGTTATCCATTTTATTGCCATATAGTTTTTCATAATAGTCTCATAGTACTTTGTATTTCTGCATTGTCTTGTAACTTCTCTTTTTTTCATTTCTAATTTTGTTAATTTGATTCTTCTCTCCTTTTTCTTGATGAGTCTGGCTAAAGGCTTGTCAATTTTGCTTATCTTCCCAAAGACCCAGCTTTTAGTTTTATTAATCTTTACTATTGTTTTTTTCATTACTTTTTCATTTATTCCTGCTTGAATGTTTATGATTTCTTTCCTTCTATTAATTTTTTTTGTTCTTCTTTTTCCAGTTGCTTTAGGTGTAAAGTTAGGTTGTCTATTCAATGTTTTTCTTGTTTATTGAGGTAGGATTGTGTTGCTATAAACTTCCCTCTTAGAACTGCTTTTGCTGCATCCCATAGGTTTTGAGTTGTCATGTTTTCATTGTTATTTGTTTCTAGAGATTTTTTGATTTCTTTTTTTTTATATTAGGAGTTAAATCAGTTTTATTTTATTTTTTCATTAATTTTTATTAGTTGGGGGCTAATTACTTTACAATATTGTAGTGGTTTTTGCCATACACTGACATGAATCAGCCAGGGTGGGATGATCTGAGAGAACAGAATTGAAATATGTACATTATCAAGTGTGAAACAGATTGCCAGTCCAAGTTGGATGCATGAGACAAGTGCTCAGGGCTGGTGCACTGGGATGACCCTTTTGATTTCTTCACTAACCTGTTGGTTATTTAGAAGTGTGTTGTTTAATCTCCATGTGTTTGTGTTTCTTACAGTTTTTTTCTTGTAATTGATATCTAGTCTCATAGCATTGTGGTCAGAGAAGATGCTTGATACAATTTCAGTTTTCTTAAATTTACCAAGGTTTGATTTGTAACCCAATATGTGGTCTATCCTGGAGAATGTTCCATGTGCACTTGAGAAGAAGGTGTATTCTTCTGCATTTGGATGGAATGTCCTAAAGATATCAATGAGATCCATCTCATCTAATGTATCATTTAAGACTTGTGTTTCCTTATTAATTTTCTGTTTGAAGATCTTTCCATTGGTGTGAGTGGGGTGTTCAATTCTCCTACTATTATTGTGTTACTGTCAATTTCTTTTTTTAATGTCTGTTAGTGTTCATCTTATGCATTGAGGTGCTCCTATGTTGGGTGTATAGATATTTACAGTTGTTATGTTTTCCTCTTGGATTGATCCCTTGATCATTATGTAGTGTTCTTCCTTATCTCTTGTAACCTTCTTTATTTTAAGGTCTATTTTGTCTGACATGAGGATTGCTACTCCAGCTTTCTTTTGCTTTCCATTTGTATGGAATATACTTTTCCATCCTCTCACTTTCAGTCTATATGTGTCTTTAGGTCTGAAGTGGGTTTCTTGTAGACAGTGTTCATATGGGTCTTGTTTTTGTATCCATTCAGCCAGTCTGTGTCTTTTGTTTGTAGCATTTAATCCATTTATATTTAAAGTAATTATTGATATATATGTTCCTATTGCCATTTTCTTAATTGTTTGGGGTTGATTTTGTAGATCTTTTTTCTTCTCTTGTATTTCTTGACTACATAAGTCCCTTTAACATTTGCTGTAAAGCTGTTTTAGTGGTACTGAATTCTCTTAACTTTTGCTTGTCTGCAAAGCTCTTTATTTCTCCACAAATTTTGAATGAGATCCTTGCCAGGTACAGTAATCTTGGTGGTAGAATTTTCCCTTTCAGTACTTTAAATATATTCTGCCATTCCCTTCTGGCCTGCAGAATTTCTGCTGAAAGATCAGCTGTTAAGCATATGGGGTTTCCCTTGTATGTTGCTGTTGCTTCTCCCTTGCTGCCTTTAATATTCTTTCTTTGTGTTTAGCCTTTGTTAGTTTGTTTAGTATGTGTCTTGGTGTGTTTCACCTTGGGTTTATCCTGTATGGAACTCTTCGTGCCTCTTGGACTTGATTGACTATTTCATTTTCCATGTTGGGGAAATTTTCAACTATAATCTCTTCAAAAAATTTTTCATACCCTTTCTTTTTCTCTTCTTCTTCTGGCACCCCTATAATTTGAATGTTGGTGCATTTGATAATGTCCCAGAGGTCTCTGAGACTATCCTCAGTTCTTTTTATTCTTTTTACTTTATTCTGCTCAGTTATTTCCATCATTTTATCTTCCAGCTCACTGATTCATTCTTCTGCTTCAGATATTCTGCTATTGATTCCTTCTAGACTATTTTTAATTTCAGTAATTGCTTGGGGTCCTTCTCTGTTGTTTGGCACGTCAGGCACAGAGGGGGGGCCCCCTGGCTGGGGTTCTACTCTGTAGATCTGCACGTCAGGCATTTAAAGGGGCACCCCGGGTGGGGTCCTACTCTGTAGTTCAGTGTGTGGTGTTTGATGGGCCAGCCTGTCTGTTGTTCAGCTGCTGATGCTGGCGTGCGGGGAGAGAGAGACTATGGTGATGGCTCCAACCCCTACAGGTGACTCAGCAGTTTTGTCTTGCTTCCATGGCTGCCCAGCTTTCCTCCACAGGCATTTCCCACCACAACCTCCTCCCTCATATCCCCTTGATCCATCCCTCTGCAGTCAACAGCAGCCCTCGCCCTGGATTGCTCTGCAATCCCTAAACTCCAGCTCCCAGCCACTGTGCCTTCCAGGTGACCTGTGTCCCTGTTCAGGGTATGTATGGCTGTGGCAAGGACTGTCTGATTCTCATTCCGTTTAGGCTGCCACAGATCAGCTGTTTCACTCTCAGCCTAAATATTTCTCCTCTGACTGAGACAATTGCCCCCATGTGGGGATTGGATCCCTGCTTCAGTTCTCCCGCTGGCCGGAGGGCAGGTCCTGTCCTACTAACACTCTTGTTTTTTCCCCTAGTCCCTTTGTCCTACCAAGTTTTGCGTGGGCCTACATATTCTTCTCCACTGGTCAGGTACTCCTGTCTGTGCTCCACTGGTGTTCTGCATGCCCTTCTGTGTCTGAAGGTGTATTCCTGATGTATCTGTGGAGAAAGATGTACTACACCTCCACCTAATCCTCTGCCATCTTACTCTCTCATCTTTTCCCCTCTTTTGCATGTAGAACTCAAGAAAGTCAAAGCATCAAGGTACGTTTTCCATTTCTTTAGGAATCTCATATGACTTTTCTTTTCTGGAACTTATGTCACTATCCAAGTGGATGGTATATTTATCTAATATTACTTTCTTATTGGTGAACTTGCTAATATTTCATTTACACTACTTAACTTAGAACAACAATGACTTTTTATTTCTGGATCATCTGGTTAGTTCTGTATCATCTGGTGTTGGCTAGGGCTCCTCATGTATGTTTGTTCGGTTGATGATTGGTCTAGCCTGCAAGGTCCAAGAAGGCCTCTGGCACATATTTGAGATCCCAGTATTGAGTCTTGGTCAGGTGACTATTTTATCTTCCTGGTGGCCTTTCTGTTCAAGTAGTATATATTGAACACTAGGTTTCCAGATTGCACAGCATCATTTCTACCATATTCTGTTGGCCAAAGCAAGTCATTCTATTTTGTTTGAATCACTTATTTTGGGCTTTTTGTGAAACCTCAGTTTAACCTATTTCCTAACAAAATGCAAACCCCTGTTTGACATCTGAACAACTGAAACATGCCATCTATATATATATATGTACACACACACATATATATATATACACACACATATACATGGAAGATGAAAAACGAATACGATAAGAAATAATAAAAAGGCAAAGTAACATGGTAAAAGAGAGCTAAAGGGAAATAAATGTTTAAGACATTGAAGAGTTAAAAAAACTAAAGGAACTACATGTGAAGATATGTTTTTCTGGGCATTGAAAGAAATATACCAATGTGTAACAGGAGATAGACTTTTTGTGATCCTTAACTCAGAGAATTTATTGCGAGGATCTTTTTGTAGTTGTTCAAATGTCTGTATAAGAATTGTATCTTGAATATAAGTTTTATAAAAATATATTTTACATAGAGCATTCACTATATCACCTTTTAATTAATAATGTGTTCCTGTGTATAGGTTTCTGGTGAACTGGCTTAATGCAGGATAACACAAACTAAAGTAACCAGCAGCAGGAGGTAAATATATCTTAGATCAATGTTTCCAGCTGGGTTCTTTAAATGCAGTACAGAGCAGGGACTCTATAACTGTTTGATTTGAATTTGTGTGAAATATTTAAAAATATGTTTTAACCACTGTCAAAAGTGAGTTGTTATAAAATATTCTCCTGAGATCTCTATTTCAGTGAAGAGAATTCTGAGGGTGCAGAATGAGCTATTACAAAACTTTTACCATTTGAAATTAATTTCTTATCTGACTTAGATTGTCTCAGTATACAAAAACAAATTGGATGATGAGGCTGGTGAAGCTACAGTTGATAGTGAGCATAGACAGTGACCATAACCACCAATTTAAAATCTCTGGGGCTCAACCAAACAACTTCATTTTCTATAAATTTGAACTAAACTAAATTTAAATAAATACTATTGTACATATTAGAATTAAGTGGATAATTTTAATTGACAGAGGGTCGCATTACTGGAATAATTGGAAATACATTTAATTAGGATTTCCCTGTTGACTATCAATAGTCTTCATTAGGCTTTGGATAGGAACCACAAGACAGATAATCCCCCGTTGAGATGGACAGTCAGTGTCTGACAGGATGACACTCTCTGCTGCTGACTGAAAGATCAATATGTTCTAGATGCCAGTAGCATAGATGGTGAGGGTGCTGATAGGAGTCTACTTTGTATTCCAGGCTTAGTTGAGGGCCACCCCAACTTTGACTGCACTTGGTCTCAGGAGGTAGGGCAAGACTTTTCTTGAACGTTGTTTCTGAATCTATTCAGTTGCTTAACAGTCTTGCTTTTAAGGTTCAAAATTTTGTACCTTGTAAAAGGATGCTTGGATACTTTTGAGGGCACAAATGTTTAAACACCCGCATTTATCACTGTAAACCTTTAACATTGATCAAAAAATAACATTTATTTTTTTAGTAAGATTGTGTCTTGATTTTCCTTTTCAAAGTAAATCTTTGAAGATCAGCAGTATTACCATTACCTGGGAGCTTGTTGGAAATGCAGAATTTCAGGTATCACCTCACATTTATTGGACCTTAATCTGCTTCCCAGGAGGCGCTAGTGGTACAGAATCTGCCTGCCAGTTCAGGATACATGAGAGATGTGGGTTCCATCCCTGGGTCAGGAGGATCTCCTGGAGGAGGGCATGGCAATCCACTCCAGTATTCTTGTCCAGAGAATCCCATGGACAGATAAGCCTGGCCAACTATGGTCCATACGGTCTCTAAGAGTGGGACAGGACTGAAGTGACTTAGCATGCACAATCTGCATTTAAAAAGGATCCTCAGGCAATTTATAGCATATGAAAATTTGAGAACAGTGATATTAGATGTTAATAGCAAAATGAAGTCTTGAGCTGCTGCTGCTAAGTCATTTCAGTCTTGTCTGACTCTGTGAGACTCCATAGACGGCAGCCCACCAGGCACCCCTGTCCCTGGGATTCTCCAGGCAAGAACACTGGAGTGGGTTGCCATTTCCTTCTCCAATGCATGAAAGTGAAAAGTGAAAGTGAAGTCGCTAAGTCGTGTCTGACTTTAGTGACCCCATGGACTGCAGCCCACCAGGTTCCTCTGTTCATGGGATTTTCCAGGCAAGAATACTGGAGTGGGGTACCATTGCCTTCTCCAGAAGTCTTGAGACAAGTAACTAAATTCAGTATTTTAATAACCTATAATGGAAAATAATCTGAAAAAGTATATCTATAACTAAATCATTTTGCTGCACATCTAAAACTAACATAATATTGTAAATCAACTATACTTCAAAAAAAAAGTGTAAAGGAATTCATTGACTTAATAGTTTGAATAGAGATTTCAAAAATATTGTAAGGAATACCCTGGCAGTCCAGTGGTTGGCACTCTTACTGCCAAGTGATGGGACTCTATCCCTGGTTGGAGAATTGGAGTCTCCACAGTTTGAAAGCATCAGTTCTTCAGTGGTCAGCCTTCTTTAAGGTTCAACTCTTACATCCATATGTGACTGCTGGAAAAACCATAGCTTTGACTATACAGACCTTTGTCAGCAAAGTAATGTCTCTGCACTTAAATATTTCCATATCTTGGCTATGTTGTAAATAATGCTTCAGTGAACATTGGGATGCATATATCTTTTCAAATTAGTGTTTTCATTTTCCTGAAGTAAGATTGTTGTGTAAGAAGGTGGTTCTATTTTGAAATTTTTGAGGAATCTCCATACTGTTTTCCATAGTGGCTGCACCAATTTATATTCTCACTAACAGTGTATGAAGGTTTCCTTTTCTGTACATCCTCATCAACACACATCATTTCTTCTCTTATTGATGACAACCATTCTGGCAGGTGTGAGGTAGTTTCTGGTGGTCTTCATTTGCATTTCTATGATGATTAGTGATGCTGAGCATCTTTTTATGTGCTTTTTGGCCAACTGTATGTCTTCCTTGGAAAATACGTACTTGGATCTTCTGCTCATTTTTTAATGTAATACTCAGGTCCTCTGCCCATTTTTTTTTATTCATGTGCTAATTTACTTATTCATTTACTGTCAATTTTCTTTTTCTCTCCAATTTTATTTCTTATCTAGAAGCTAATTTTCACAGAAACATGTGGATAGTCACAAGGACTTAGAAGGATCTCTTTGTGACTTGGAAAAGAAATAGAGATATGAGGGAACGTCCTGGCAGCCCAGCTCAGTGCTTCCACTGCAGGGGGGAATGGGTGCGATCCCTGGTTGGGCTAAGATCCCACAGGCCATGTGCTGTGACCACCCCCAAAAACAGGGATATGAAATGACTTTAAAAACATACAGAAAATGCTGAAATTCTTGATACTTGTACTTTTGATAGTATGCCAGGTTTATTCCAAAATGTTCATTAATTATAAGCTAAGATGAAATGGAGGGTGGGTGACAGTTTTCAAAAAGCATGCATTGAAAGTTTTTCCAGCATATTTTTGTCTATAAGTCATAATTCACAAAATGAAGTTTTGAAAACTTTGGGTATGGTTTTAAGGTGCTTTTTTTCCCAGCTGAAAGAGAATGGTATTTCTAGAATTTTTGCTTTTCTGTGTCCAAGAACACAATCCATTATAGAATTTGGTTATTGGAGATTTCAAAATTTCAGTCAGGTGTAGTATACCTTGTTCTCAGTTGCATGTGGTATTGGAATGTTAGGCAATGTTCTTGCATGTTGTATTAACTATCATGACGTCTTTTGTGATGTTCCATTTGCCAGTAATTTTGAGCGATTAGTTACTTACATTATTAAACAAAAAGTCTTCAAAGCATTTTAACATGCATTATCTTATTTAGTGTTCATTCTAACTCTGTGTGGTAGCTTTTGTTAGCTCTGTTATAGAAGTAAAGAATCTGGATGAGGATGATTAATTGTAGCAATCACAGAAAGTGAAAGGCAGAGGCTTGAATCCAGGTTACCTGACTTCTAATTCAGTGCTTTCTCCACCAATTTTTCTTCCCTTTCTTTTGATTTTGTTTATCTCAGAATTTCCTTAAATACTATGTAATCCAGTATATATGAGTAAATTTGTATAGTTCAAAAAAATTTACCTTTTACTACAAACTGTGTCTACTTTCTGACCTAACACTAACCAAGAAGAAGGTTTTACTACCTTTAAAGTTTTCTCTTCCAATTCAATTATAGTTTGCACTTCAATTTAATAATTCTGAAATCTTAAAATAAAGCAGAATAGGTAGCCCTTTATAATTATTTTATGGATACCTACTAAAAAAGAATGAGGTAGCACTCATTTCAGATTTATTATCATTTTAAACAATGTCTCCCCCTAGTTACAAGGAAATACAGCAAAGTAGATAATAAATAATGGCTATTTGTAACACTTGAAAGGCTTTATTAATAAGTGATGTCAACCCATCTAATGCTTTCTTCTCAATGTTATTATTCACCAACAATTTATGGATTTCTACTTGTTATGTTGTTTCTAAAATGTGGATAGGATTCTTACATTCAGGGAAATGTTCTTTTCTTTCTTTGGTGAGTTTATTTTGAGGGTAAACTCAGTTTAGATATCATTTATGTGAGACATGAGTTCTTAAATTTGTGCTTATCAGAAGATAATTGTCTCCATGGATTCAAGCTGCCCCTTCATTTTTTACTATTGCTCATTTTATTTCTTTTTATTGCAAACTGTTTAGTGTCTAGGTTAATTGTTTATCATAAATTGATTTTGGTTCTCCAACTATGATATTTGTGTGCAGTTCTAGAAAATATATTGACTATTTTCTAAGAGTCTAATACTATTTTCCTTCCCTCAGGATGTTAATTAACTTTTATTGTTATTAGTTCTAAAATAAATGGCCTCCATATTTAGGGTATCTTCACCCTAGACTTTGCATTTTCTCAATTTGCCTTCAGGATATCTCCAGTTAAATGTCCTACTTTCAACTGAGGTTTTATAGGTTGAAAATAGAGTTCATCTTCCTAACTGAATTGGTACCCCTTTCTAACTGCCCAGGGTCACCATCTTTACAAGGTCTCAGAATTTCACTTTGGTGTGATTTTGTGCTGCTTTCCTTCTCTGTATCCTTCATTCAATTAGTTACCAACTCCTATGGATTGAATGTGTACATCTCCCCAAATTCACAAGCTGAAGCCCTAATCCAAGATGTGGAGGTGGAGCCTTTGGGAGGTGATTTGGTCATGAGGATAGAGCTCTCATGAATGGGGTTAATGCCCTAAAAGAAGAGAAGCCAGAGAGATAACCTCTCAGTCATGTAAGGAGACAGTGAGTAGGTGGCTGTCTTTAAGCCAGGAAGTGGTCTCTCACCAGAACTCAATCATTCTGGCAGCCTGATCTCAGATTTCCATCTTTCAGAACTGTGAGAAACAAATGTTCAATCCATCTACTCTATGACTATGCTTAGTCGTGTCCGACTCTTTGAGACCCCATAAACTGTAGCCTCCCAGGCTCATCTGTCCATGGAGATTCTTCTGGCAGGAATACTGGAATGGGTTACCATGCCCTCTTCCAGGGAATCTTCCCAACGCAGGGATCAAACCCAGGTCTCCTGCATTGCAGGCAGATTCTTTACTGACTGCGCCACTGGGGAAGCCCCTTATTATAGCAGCCAGAACTAAGACAGCAGCCTTGGTGTCATGGGCTAAATTGTGCCCTGCCACCCCGCCCCTCCCAGATACATATGTTGAAGTCTTAACTCCAAGTACCATAGAATGGGACTATATTTGAAGACATGATCCTTAAGAGGTAATTAAGGTTAAATGAAGTCTTTGCTGCTGCTGCTGCTAAGTCGCTTCAGTTATGTCTGACTCTGTGTGACCCCATAGACGGCAGCCCACCAGGCTCCCCCGTCCCTGGGATTCTCCAGGCAAGAACACTGGAGTGGGTTGCCATTTCCTTCTCCAATGCATGAAAGTGAAAAGTGAAAGTGAAGTCGCTCAGTCATGTCCAACTCTTCACGACCCCATGGACTGCAGCCTACCAGGCTCCTCTGTCCATGGGATTTTCCAGACAAGAGTACTGGAGTGGGGTGCCATTGCCTTCTCTGAATGAAGTCATTAGGGTGGGTCTAATTCAACATTACTGGTATCTTTAAAAAAAAATTAATTCATTTATTTTAATTGGAGGCTGATTACTTTACAATATTGTGGTTTTTGCCATACATCAACATGAATCAGCCATGGGTGTACATGTGTTCCCCATCCTGAATTCCCCACCTACCTCCCTCCCCATCCATCCCTCAGGGTCATCCCAGTGCACTGGCCCTGAGCGCCCTGTCTCATGCATCAAACCTGGACTGGTGATCTATTTCACATATGGTAATATACATGTTTCAATGTTGTTCTCTCAAATCATCCCACCCTCACCTTCTCCCACAGAGTCCAAAAGTCTGTTCTTTATATCTGTGTCTCTTTTGCTGTCTCACATATAGGGTCATTGTTACCATCTTTCTAGATTCCATATATATGCGTTAATATACTGTATTGGTGTTTTTCTTTCTGACTTACTTCACTCTGTATAATGGGCTCCAGTTTCATCCACCTCATTAGAACTGATTCAAATGCATTCTTTTTAATAGCTGAGTAATATTCCATTGTGTATATGTATCACAGCTTTCTTATCTATTCATCTGCTGATGGACACCTAGGTTGCTTCCATATCCTAACTATTGTAGACAGTGCTGCGATGAACATTGGGGTACGTGTGGCTCTTTCAATTATGGTTTCCTTGGTGTGTATGCCCAGCAGTGGGATTGCTGGGTCATATGGCATCTTAAAAGAAGAGGAAATTAGGACACAGACACATACAGAGGCACATCCATGTAAAGATGCAGGGGGAAGATGGCCATCTACAAGCCAAGGAGAGAGGCCCTCAGAAGAATCTAACCTGGTTTACACCTTAAGCTTGGACTTTGAGCCTCCAGAACTGTGAGGAAATAAATTTCTGTGGATTAAACTACCCCATCTGTATACTTTGTCATGGCCTCCCTTGTAAACTGGTACAATCTGGCAGTTTTCTTCAACGTCTCTTGAATTTTGGCCAGTTGAAGGGTACATGTTGATTCCTTATTGTCATTTTATTTACATACATATTGTTCTCCTTTTCTAAAACAGCATTACATTATCCAAATTTTGGCTTAATTTGCAAAGTGCCAATAGTTTTGAAAAAATTCCCACTTGTCTGTTATTGCTCAACTTAGAAATAACCTCTTCTAAAAGGCATGCCCATATATCCATTCCTTGGGCTCCTTTGCATTATAGTGCTTATCCCAATGACATTTTTCATACTGTGTTATAATTGTATGTTTTACCACTTTACTTTTCCATCTGCTAGATTGTAAATGCCTAAGGTCATGGACTGATTCTTAAATAGTATTATAGTCCTACCACCTAGGATAGTGCCTGGCACAAAGAATGTGCCCAGTAAACATTTATGAATAAAATACTTTGTATTTTGCTGCAGTAACAAACAACCCCCAGATATCAATATCTTAGAATCATAAAAGTTTTATTTTTTGCTTCTGATACTTTTTCTTTATCTGCTAGAGGCTCTGCTCTGTGTCATCTTTACTCCTAGTCCAGGTTAATAGAGGAACCACCATTTGGGGTATTATCTGTCACTGTGGCAGAGGGGAAAGGAGAGAAAGCAAGATGATCCATAAGTCTTCTGCTCAGATATCCCTTCTGCTCATATTTCATTCATCAGAGCTAGTCCTGTGGCCTAAAGATGTCAGTGAGGGGAAGAAATTACAATCCTATCACATGCCAGGAAGAGAAAAAGCCAGAGGTATTTGTGAAGAGCACTAGTGACTACCCGAAACTCCTGTGTTGGTATGTGGTATTAATGTACTGTTTCATTTATGATTTCCTATTTTAAGTTTCATGTTTTTCTACTACTTTTACCTTATGTGTTTGAGTTTTGGTAAAATATTAACTTTGAAACTTAATTTTTTTCCATATTCAGTCTGGATCTTATGACACATCAGAAACTGTTCTTGCTTTTCTTTTATATTTTGAACTTTATCTTCTTGGAGGACTATAGCATCTAGCTCTTGTAGCTTATGATCTTACTGTAGTTTCATATATTACGCACTATGACCATGGATAGAACAAAACTTTTCTGCTTTTCAGTTTCCTTATCTGTAAAATGACATATCAAGTTCCTCCTAGCTTTTTATTTCACTTTTATATTTTGAACTTTATCTTCTTGGAGGACTATAGCATCTAGCTCTTGTAGCTTATGATCTTACTGTAGTTTCATATATTATGCACTATGACCATGGATAGAACAAAACTTTTCTGCTTTTCAGTTTCCTTATCTGTAAAATGATATATCAAGTTCCTCCTAGCTTTTTATTTCACATATATGTTTAAATATATATTATTAGTCACTGTGATATTCATGGATTTAGAGGTGCATGTTTGTTGGTTTATTAGTAGGTAACTGTCTCATTATTTTAGGAGAGCCTCCTGTTTATGCTCTCAAATACATACTGATTTTTCTGTCAAATCACAGCTTCTAACAGTATAGAAGCCTCTGACGTTGCTGAGCAGAGCAACTTGAACATATTCTGGACTTTCTAAGCAAACAAGGGCAATAAAAATTTACAGTAAAAAAAAAAATCAATACATTTGATTACGTATATATTTAAAATTATGGTAAAAATTAACACAAAAATATTCAAACCAAATGACATTTTGGGAAAAATATTTGAAAGAAATAAAAATAGACAAATGATTTATATAACTTCTATACAGAGAGATCATATAACGTAATTAGAAGAAATACAGTAGAAAAACAGGCTAAGGATCTGAATAACCAGTTTGCACTCACCCCCTACCACTCCCTCCACCCTCAGGCAATGAATGTACAAAGAGATGCAAAATCTCAGTACTGACAGAGTGGGCGAATTGGACATTCCTCACTGTTGGCAAAGTGTAGAATGGTATAATCTTTTGTGGGTAAGGTTGTACCTCTCTTTGTGGCATGTATTTTTAAAATGTCAAATGTCTGTATATTTTAACCTGGCTACCTCAGTTCTTGGAATCAATCTCCTAGAAGGAACAGGAATATTCCTTGTAGCACTGTTTGTAAAAGCAAAAAGTTATAAGAAATTTAGTGTCTCAGTAAGGGAAAAGTATATCCATAAAATTGAATAGTATGCATGCATTAGAAGAATGAGGAAATAGCAATGAAATAAAGCAAAGATTTACTGAGTGCTTACTATGTTCCAGACACAATTGTAAGTGCTTGTTTAAAGGCAGACTTGTAAATTTGAATAGGGTAATATAAACATGATATATTAAGTGAAAAAAAGTTTCAGACTCATATGGAAATAAATGTGAGTAAATAACACATGCTAAGTTGCTTCAGTCATGTCCGACTCTTTGCAACCCTATGGACTGTAGCCTGCCAGGCTCCTCTGTCCATGGGATTCTCCAGGCAAGAATACTGGAGTTGGTTACCATGCCCTTCTCTAGGAGATCTTCCGACCCAGGAATCAAACCTGTGTCTCTCTTGTCTCCTGCATTGGCAGGTGGGTTCTTTACCACTAGCGCCACCTGGGAAGCCCTGTTGAATAAATAAAAGCAAGCACATATAAATATATTATTGTGAAGATCCAGATACTTACATTACTATATGTACCTGGATGTATATATGGAGATAGAGACTTATCTGTATGTATATAGGAAAAGCTGGGAAGGCTACACTCTGAAGTATTAACAGTAGTTAATTCTAGGGATTGAATTAGATGGGAGGCTTCTATTTCTGATATAATCATAAAAACATGGGATTGCAGGTAATTTTTACTTTTTAAAAAAATTTTAAATAAAAAGTTAAATAGAAACATGGTGTTGGCAATGGTCCAGAAATAGTAGTGTTCTGCTTTATTATAGTAAGTGCAGTGTTGTAGTTTTGGTAGAAAAACTGGGGAGAAGATTACTTTTCTGGTGTGGCCATGGAGAGCTAGATAGTTCCCTAAGTGGGGAGCCTTTATTCTATCAGTAATTTATAACTAAGAATATGTTTTAAAAATAGATAATAATTGGGACTTCCCTGGTGGTCCAGCACTCCCAATTCAGGGGGCCCGGATTTGACCCCTGATCAGGGAGCTAGATCCTGCATGCCACAACTAAAGATTTTGCACTTTGCACGTCCAATCACAGGGGGTGAAGGGGATTGTGGGGCAAATTGAGAGAGTAGTATATATGTATATGTATATGTATATGTATATATATATATATATATATATATATATATATATATATATACTGCCATGTGTAAAATAATAGCCAGTGGAAAGCTGTTGTATGGCACGGGAAGCTCAACTTGGTGCTCTGTGATGACCTAGAGGGGTGGAATGGGGATGGGGTTTGGGAGGGAGGCTCAAGAAGGAGGGGATACCTGTATACATAGAGCTGATTCAGGGGCTTCCCAGGTGGCACTAGTGGTAAAGAACCTCCCTGCTGATGCAGGAGACATAAGCAACACAGGTTTAATTCTTGGGTCAGGAAGATCCCCTAGAGGAGGGCATGGCAACCAACTCCAGTATTCTTGTCTGGAGAATCTCATGGACAGAGAAGCCTGGAGGACTACAGTCCATAGGGTCACGAAAAATCGGTCATGACTGAAGTGATTTAGCATGCATGAATAGCTGATTCATGTTGTTGCACAGCAGAAATGTAATTCCAAAGCATTACACTCTAGTTAAGAAAAATAAAAAAGATTCTGCATGCCACAATTAAGACTTAGTGCAGCCAAATAAATAAATAAATGTTTAAAAATGGATAATAATTATTCCTTGGAGAAGACTCTTGAGAGTCCCTTGGACTGCAAGCAGATCAAACCAGTCAATCCTAAAAGAAATCAATCCTGAATATTCATTAGAAGGATTGATGCTGAAACTCCAATACTTTGGCCACCTGATGCAAAGAACTGACTCAATAGAAAAGACCCTGATGCTGGGAAAGGCAGGAGGAGAAGGGGATGCTAGAGGATGAGATGGCTGGATGGCATCACTGACTCAATGGACATGAGTTTGAGCAAGCTCCGGGAGATGGTGAAGGACAGGGAAGCCTAGTGTGCTGCAGGCAGTTCATGGGGTCGCAGAGAGTAGGACACAACTGAGCGACTGAACAACAAATAATCATTCCCCTCAGTGAGGTAAGAAGCCACCTCTATGGTCAGCCCTTTCAAGATGGTTGTTCTTTTGCTTTCTGTACAGCCCCTGTTGGACCAGTACCTGCTTCCTCTTTATTTTATGCACATAACTGACTTTCCTATGTACTTGCCTGAGTCCGCAGCTGGTGATTGTTCTCATCAAAGGGGTGGTGAGGGGCTATGCCCCTCTGCTGGTTTCCCTGGTAACTAATGAGCCCAGCTGAAATCAATTCCCCCATAGCTGGTAATCTCCTTTCCACCCAGCAGTGAAGACTGCTGCCATGTTCTGCCCAGAGATTGCTTTACACCTCGGGGTGCACTCCAGGACCTTACTTCACATGGGTAAGCTCCTCTATCCATTAAACCACCAATGTCTCTGTTGCTGACCCTGGGCTCTCTCTTCGGACTTGAAGCTGAGCAAGTATGTAGGCCTGTGGAGTGCAACCCAACACCACCAGGGAGGGGAAATATGGGTAGTGACAATAGGGGAGCCAGAGCACCAAGAGGTACATTTTGAGAGAGCAGGTGTGGCAGTTTGGATCGTTGTAATGTCACAAGGGGGCCCTGCAGGCCCAGGGGACCGGGTGAAGCAGGAAAGGGGAGAGATTGTGTGATTCCCCTTGCACATTTGCCTCTGATTCTTCTGTTTACTGTTTTGTCACAAAATAACTTTCAAACTCTAGATTAACAACAGCAGCGTTTGTGTATTAGGTCTGGTTTGGAGGGAGCAAAGAGTTTCCCAGGTGGCCCACTGGTAAAGAATCTGCCTGCTGATAAAGGAGATGCAAGAGATGTGGGTTTGATCCCTGGGTTGGGAAGATTCCCTGGAGAAGGGATAGGCTACCCACTCTAGGATTCTTAGGCTTCCCTGGTGGCTCAGACAGTAAAGAATCTGCCCGCAATGCAGGAGACCTGGGTTGGGAAGATCCCCTTGAGAAGGAAATTGCAACCCACTCCAGTATTTTTGCCCAGAGAATCCCATGGACAGAGGAGCCTGGTAGGCTACAGTCCATGAGGTTACAGAGTCAGACAGGACTGAGCACGCATGTTGTTGTTGTCATTGTTGTTGGAGGGAACAAGTCTTTATCGTCAGTGGTTCTGCTGCCCCTCATCCAGCATATCCTTAGTGATTCTCTCCTTTCTGTTCTTCTCCCAGTGGTATGGAGAAGACAGTGTGCCTGTCTCCTCCAGACAGCAAAGGAACAAGACTATTTTTGAATCATTCACTGCTATGAAAGTAGTTCAGCAGAAGGACTGGTTGCTTTTAGGATCCCCGTGCCCAGCACACCCCTCTCATTTTTACATGAACATCTGCATCTCTCCAGACTTGAGGATGACTGTTCTGTGACTTTAGTTCTCTGGTGGCTTCACAAAGAGTCATTAATTTGCTGTCTGTCCAGCTTTCTTCTTGTTGCAGATATGAATGCTGCAGCTCTGAGATCACAAGTAAGTGATTTCAAGTAATTAAATTACTGAAGCAATGTAGGTAAACCAAATGAAGATAACAAAGAAAACGTGGAAGAAATCTAAAGAACACAAGTTTAAAAAGCATGTGTGAGCAATGTAACTAATAGCATCAGTCAACAACAATCCCACCAGTTTTCCCAAAATGATTTCTAGTTATTTATAAATATTTATAAATAATCTAAGTGCAATGTATCTTTTTGAATGCTTTGCTTACTTTTTAAGATTGAATCTTTTCAGCAACCCTCTGACTTAGGTTCTCTTATTCCTGTTATGAGGAAACTGAGGCACAAAAAGTTTGACTGATTTCCCCAAGGTTGCACAACTAATAAATGTTGGAACTGGGACTCTAATTCAGAAGAGGTCTGAATCCAGAACCTGTCTTCATAATATAAATAAAATGAGGCTATCACTTTTTCTGATATTAAAAGGAACTCAGTTGAACAAAGAAAGAACATGCTGTAAGAAATAGTTCAATAGCAGAAGATACTATAATAGATATGAAAGGAGAAAGACTCTCAGATTGATGAAAGGAAGAGAAGGAAAGGAAAGCTTGTGAGGGTTTTAGAGCATCCTGAGCATGGCAGCATGTCTGACCCAGGCAGACACTTCTAAGAGCTGCATGGAACTGTATTTAAGATCGACAGGAATAAAACCATCCGTTTTATCACGCTTTTCTTGTATATACCCTCAGACTCATCTCTCTTATTCATTGGCAACTCCAGCGTTTGAGCTCTGAAAATTCTTTTTTTTTCCACTAAAAAAGACACTTTTTATTTTAAATAATATCTTCCCACTGTTTGTGGATATTATGCACATTACATTGCTAAAGAATCATTCTCTTTGCCTGAGGAACAAGACAGTTTAAAAATAACTTGTGTTGTGATTAGAAAAGTCTTTGTATAAAGATACCTGAAGAGAGAGAGTGTGTGCACAGACCCCAATATAAGACATGACAGGTCACAGTTTTCAACTATGCCAGGGGGGAAAATTTTTATTTTGTATAGAAGCAGAGCATAGACAGGAAAAAAGCATGATATGATAGTGTTAGATGTATTTGGCATGTATTTAAATATATCTGTTCATAATGAGCGGCATACATCCTCTAAAAATAAAAGATATAAAATTTTTGGAAACGCACTTGGCCATTGATCCTCTTTTGTGATCTGTTAGTGAGGGGAGGAGGCAGACAGGAGTCGGAGAGAGAGTATTTCCCCTGGAAAAACTTGAACCTCATGATTGGAAATATTCTCCTTCCTGTTGATACTGATTATGCTTAAAACAGATAATGGGCGATTGTCTTATTTGCAAGCCCCTATGTACTCTATACACTGAAAGAGTTGGAGCATATGATGTACCCCATAAGGGAGAGGTGTGAAAGTCTTACTGTGAGTCTAGCAATTACAGAGAATCTAGGATATTTCACAATACCATTCTTTATTTCAAAGTCGAGTCTAGACTTTTTAAACTATTTGAATAACTTTGGATTGTAGCAAAATAAGCTTTTGTGGAAGACACTAACCCTATCCCACCCAATCTGAAATGGATTGAGGCAGTAGTAACTTTACTCCAATTCTGAAACAAAATCTGCTTCTCTAACCTTTTTAAGTAGACAGACCACATCATCAGAAAATGTGAGATTGGAAAGTCTAGTTGGAAGGTTTGCCTTTAAAAATTGCCTTAATATGGAGAGGAAATGGTCTCTCCAGTGACTCTTTGCCCTGGCAGTGTGAAGAAGGGCAGGGCGCTGATATCCCAGCTGGAGGAGCCTCGGGTTACTCAGTGCCTTTTATTTCAACATTAAAACACTGCAGAGGAAAGATCTGACTTTCCACCTTTTAATATTGCTCAATCATTTCCTTTTACTTCTTGCTTCAGTGAGCACAGTATGTGGTTTTCTGGGGAATTTATTAAAAAGAAAACCTTTCACAGTTTTATGGATGGATTTTGGAGAAATCTACAGTCAACACGTGTTTCTCAATTCCATCACAACTGCTCTAATTCTCTAAGTCTTGGTGAGGACATGCTTAAAAATTGCCTCCTAATTTACAATTTAACAGATGACAGAATATTTTGACATTAGCAAATGAAGGGAAATGTTTTACATACCATAAGTGGCTCAAAGCATGAGTATGGCTTTTTATTTTGGCCACTTCTACCAAGCAAATAGTCATGATCAAATAGGGCTGCTTTATACCCAGGCCAATTTTGTTGAAACTTTCTGGGTAACTGAGATGATTTGGGGTCAGTCTTGTATTTACCTTAGAGTGACTATCTGCTTTCTGTGATAAGAATGCCCCCTCCCCTCCTGCCTTCTTTTGCTTCTTACTCAAAGTCACTTAAACTTTTTTTGCATATCTATAATTTTGTATCTATTATCAACTTTGGGCTTTAACTTCTTGTTTTCCATTTTTTTAAGGGCCAATCTCAGCATTTCCCCAACATCTCCTAAATCACAGTGAGTAAAAATTGGCAAGAAATAAGCCAGAGAAGGTGTCAGTGGTCCAGTTAGAGATTACTGTTTTACTAATGTAAGACAATGGGCTTCCGTGGTAGCTCAGCTGTCAGAGTCTGCCTGCAGAGCCCCGTTTGATTCCTGGTTTGGGAAGATCCCTTGGAGAAGTGATAGGCTACGCTCTTCAGTATTCTTAGGCTTCCCTGGTGGTAAAAAATCCTCCTTCAATGCAGGAGACCTGGGTTCAATTCCTGGATTGGGAAGATTCCCTGGAGGAGCGCATGACAAACCAATCCAGTATTCTTGTCTGGAGAAGCTCCATGGACAGACGAACCTGGTGGGCTACAGCCTATGGGGTCGCAAAGAGTCAGACACAACTGAGCGACTAAGCACAGCACAGTGCAATGTGAGACAATATGGTAGAGGCCATGCTTCTGGGGTCTGTATTCATCACCCATTAGGATTCTCTATCACACAGATTCTTTTCTAAAAAAATTAATATTTAAAAAAAAGTTAAATAAATTTTAAGACCTTGGCAGTGCCAAGTCTTAGTTGTGACATGCAGGATATAGTTCCCTGACCAGGGATCAAACCCAGGCCCCCTGCATTGGAAGAGCAGAGTCTTGGCCCCTGGATCACCAGAGAAGTCTCCACAGATTCTGATTTTAGGGCATATGCTGTCATCTTTCAGCTAGCTTAAAAAAGACTTACAACAAATGTACTCTTTGAGAAATCCTTGAATGTAAGTTTATACTATTCTGGATAATTCTCTAGAGCACAAGCTTAAAATCCTATAGGAAATGTGTGTAACAAAGTGGGTAAAGTGGGTCATATTAACACTAACATTGTCTTTTAAATGTCTGTGTAAGCATAAAATTTACATACACTAATAAGGTCCACTGGCTGGCTGGGTGTGACTCCTGCTTCATACTCACTGTTTTCTGGCACTAAGAGTGCTTCACCATATAATAGAGCTCTCTCTTCCATAGTCCCTGAGAAACCAACCTCCCAGCTGCAGGCCCCATTTTTAGCTAGGACAAATCTCATCTTATTTAACCAATCTTTCTATAAGTGGCTGAGCTAAGGAAGTTACTGCTTTTTGCAGTCTCAGTTGCCTAATAGAAAGCAATTTAACCTAAATCCTTGAACCCCTGTGGGACAGCCCCAATTGGTTACTGTGCCTGTAGACTAAATGAGGTGCTGACTGACTCCTCTTCACAAGGAGAACTAGTTTTAAGATCTTCACTCACACTACCTTAGTTAAACTTGAAAATTTCCTGTTTGTTATAGCAAGGAAGCCAATTCAATTTTGCTGTCTTAAAATATTATTAGAAAGAGTCTGTTCTTGGATGCAATTCAATCCTGAATAGGGTTGTTGCTGGGAGACCTGACTGAATATGTTGTATCTGGACTTAAGCATATATTATGAAAACATGATTTATTTGCAAAGAGGTTCTGAAATTCTGTAGTATCCATCAGGTATTGTTTCATTTGTAAAAATTAAAAACCTATAGATCTTTTTTTCTTGTCATCTAATCAAATACTTACAAGGATTGTACAATAGCATTCCTTTAAAAATAGGATTTGATACTTAACTACATGTTCATGAAAATGATTTAATTGGAGGCTTCTGCAGTTTGAGCATGGACAATTGTCCAAGGAACCTGCAAAGGCTTATGTTGTAAAATTACTTAAGCACATAATAATTATACCTTTCACCTGTGAGGACATCTTATAGATAACTTACCATTAATAGACAGTTATTAAGGCAATTAAAAGTACACTCTGCTTTTATAGCTATAAATAAACCTTCCCATTTCCTATGAGAGCATGTTGTTCTTCCCTTATCGTTCAATTCAGTTGCTCAGTCGTGTCCACCTCTTTGCGACTCCATGGATGGTAGCACACCAGGCTTTCCTGTCCATCACCAAATTCTGGAACTACTCAAACTCATATCCATTGAGTGAGTGATGCCATCCAACCATCTCATCCTCTGTTGTCCACTTCTCCCCCTGCCTTCACTTTTTCCCAGCTTCAGGGAAAAAGTTGTTGCCAAAGTAATGAATGTCTCTGCATTTTAATATGCTGTCTAGGTTGGTCAGTGATCCTCAGTGATCAATTCAAAGAAATAGAGGGAAACAATAAAATGGGAAAGACTAGAGATCTCTTCAAGAAAATAAGAGATATCAAGGGAACATTTCATGCAAAGATGGGCACAATAAAGGACAGAAATGGTATGGACCTAACAGAAACAGAAGATATTAAGAAGAGGTAGCAAGAATCACAGAAGAACTATACAAAAAAGATCTTCACTACCCAGATAATCACGATGGTGTGATCCCTCACCTAGAGCCAGACATCCTGGAATGTGAAGTCAAGTGGGCCTTAGGAAGCATCACTGCAAACAAAGCTAGTGGAGGTGATGGAATTCCAATTGAGCTATTTCAAATCTTAAAAGATGATGCTGTGAAAGTGCTATAGTCAATATGCCAGCAAATTTGGAAGACTCAACAGGGGCCACAGGACTGGAAAAGGTCACTTTTCATTCAATCCCAAAGAAAGGCAATACCAAAGAATGCTCAAACTACACACAATTGCACTCATCTCACATGCTAGCAAAGTAATGCTCAAAATTCTCCAAGCCAGGCTTCAACAGTACGTGAACTGTGAACTGCCACATGTTCAAGCTGGATTTAGAAAAGGCAGAGGAACCAGAGATCAAATTGCCACATCCACTGGATCATCGAAAAAGCAAGAGAGTTCCAGAAAAACATCTACCTTTGCTTTATTGAATACACCAAAGCTTTTGACTGTGTGGATCACAACAAACTGTGGAAAATTCTGAAAGAGATGGGAATACCAGACCACATGACCCGCCTACTGAGAAATCTGTGTGCAGGTCAAGAAGCAACAGTTAGAACTGGACATGGAACAACAGACTGGTTCCAAATAGGATAAGGAGTACGTCAAGCCTGTATACTGTCACCCTGCTTATTTAACTTATATGCAGAGTACATCATGTGCTGAGCAGGATGAAGCCCAAGCTGAAATCAAGATTGCTGGGAGAAATAACAATAACCTCAGATATGCAGATGACACCACCCTTATGGCAGAAAGCAAAGAACTAAAGAGCCTCTTGATGAAAGTGAAAGAGGACAGTGAAAAAGTTGGCTTAAAGATCAACATTCAAAAAACTAAGATCATGACATCTGCTCCCATCACTTCATGGCAAATAGATGGGGAAACAGTGACAGCCTTTATTTTTTTGGATTTCTGCAAAATCACTGCAGATGGTGATTGCAGCCATGAAAGTAAAAGATGCTTACTCCTTGGAAGGAAAGTTATGACCAACCTAGATAGCATATTAAAAAGCAGAGACATTACTTTGCCAACAAAGGTCCATCTGGTCAAGGCTATGGTTTTTCCAGTGGTCATGTATGGATGTGAGAGTTGGACTGTAAAGAAAGCTGAGCACCAAAGAATTGATGCTTTTGAACAGTGGTGTTAGAGAAGACTCTTGAGAGTCCCTTGGACTGCAAGGAGATTCAACCAGTCCATCCTAAAGGAAATCAGTCCTGAATATTCATTGGAAGGACTGATGTTGAAGCTGAAACTCCAATACTTTGGCGACCTGATGTGAAGAACTGACTCATTTGAAAAGATCCTAATGCTGGGAAAGATTGAAGGCAGGAAGACAAAGGGATGACAGAGGATAAGATGGATAGATGGCATTACTGACTCAATGGACATGAGTTTGAGTAAACTCTAGGAGGTGGTGATGGACAGGGAGGCTTGGCGTGCTGCTTTCTATGGGGTCGCAAAGTCGCACGTGACTGAGCGACTGAACTGAGATTAGTCATAGCTTTTCCTCCAAGGAGCAAGCGTCTTTTAATTTTATGGCTGGAGTCACTATCTGCAGTGATTTTGGAGCCCCCCAAAGTAAAGTCTGTCACTGTTTCCATTGTTTCCCCATCTATTTGCCGTGAAGTGATGGGACCAGATGCCATGATCTTAGTTTTCTGAAAGTTGAGTTTTGAGCCAACTTTTTCACTCTCCTTTTTCACTTTCATCAAGAGGCTCTTTAGTTCTTTGCTTCCTGCATAAGAGTGGTATCATCTGCATATCTGAGATTATTGATATTTCTCCTGGCAATCTTGATTCTAGCTTGTGCTTCATCCAGCCCAGCACTTCATATGATGTACTCTGTATATAAGTTAAATAAGCAGGGTGCCAGTAGTATGCAGCCTTGATGTAACCCTTTCTTGATTTGGAACCAGTCTGTTGTTCCATGTCCAGTTCTAACTGTTGCTTCCTGACCGGCATACAGATTTCTCAGCAGGAGGTCATGTGGTCTGGTATTCCCATCTCTTTCAGAATTTTCTACAGTTGTTGTGATCCACACAGTCAAAGGCTTTGGTGTAGTCAATAAAGCGAAAGTAGATGTTTTTCTGGAACTCTCTTGCTTTTTTGATGATCCAGTGGATGTTGGCGATTTGATCTCTGGTTCCTCTGCCTTTTCTAAATCCAGCTTGAGCATCTGAAAGTTCACATGCTGTTGAAGCCTGGCTTGGAGAATTTTGAGCATTACTTTGCTAGCGTGTGAGATGAGTGCAATTGTGTGGTAGTTTGAACAGAACTGGTGAGCAGACTCTTGGAGGGCACAAACAAAATCTTGTGCACACCAGGACCCAGGAAAAAGGAGCAGTGACGCCAGAAGAGAAAGACCCAGACTCTCCTATGAGTGTCCAGGAGTTTCCAGTGGAGTTGTGGGTTGGCGGTGGCCTGCTGCAGGGTTGGGGTCACTGAGTGTGGCAGTGTGTGCATGGGACCTTTTGAAGGAGGTTGTCATTATCTTCATTACTTCCACCATAGTTTGGTCTTACATCAAACAACCAAGAGGGAACTCATCCTCGCCTATCAATAGAAAACTGGTTTAAAGATTTGCTGAGCATGGCCCCACCCATCAGAACAGGACCCAGTTCCCCCCACAGTTAGTCTCTCCCATCAGGAAACTTCCATAAGCCTCTTATCCTTATCTGTCAGAGGGTAGATAGAATGAAAACCACAATCACAGAAAACGAATCAAACTCATCACATGGACCATAGCCTTGTCTGTTTCAATGAAACTATGAGCCATGCTGTGTGGGACCACACAAGACACATAGGTCATGGTGGAGAGTTCTGACAAAACGTGGTCCACTTGAGAAGGGAATGGCAAACCACTTCAGTATTCTTGCCTTGAGAACCCCATGAACAGTATGAAAAGGCAAAAAGATAGGACACTGAAAGATGAACTCTCTAGGTCAGTAGGTGCCCAATATGCTACTGTAGAAGAGTGGAGAAATAACTTCAGAAAGAATGAAGAGATGGAGCCAAAGCAAAAACAATACCCAGTTGTGAATGTGAGTGGTGATGGAAGTAAAGTCCAATGCTGTAAAGAACAATATTGCATAGGAACCTGGAATGTTAGGTCCATGAATCAAGGTAAATGGGAAGTGGTCAAACAGGAGATGGCAAGAGTGAACATCAACATTTTAGGAATCAGCAAACTAAAATGGACTGGAATGGGTGAATTTAACTCAGATGACCATTATATCTACTAGTGTGGGAAAGAATCCCTTAGAAGAAATGGAGTATCCCTTATAGTCAACAAAAGATGAGCATATTATGAAGGGATTAATAACTGAATAGAGTATAATTTTTATGTCTCTGCCTCATGTCCAATAATGGTCAATTCTTTACCATTATCAGAATAATGGAATCTTATTTGCAGGAAAAAGTAGCCTCTCTGATGGCTTTAAAAGCATGGTCGGCCAATTTCTGATACTCTTTCATTAAGATGTGGGATCCTTGTCCTCCTTCGTTGAATCAGGGCTCTGTGACTGTCCTATGAATAGTACTGAAAGTCACACTGTGCTGATTCCTGGCCCAGGCTTTGAGAAGTTAGCAGCTTCTACTTCCCGTCTCTTGGGGTGCCTGTTCTTAGCATCCAGCCACCATGCCATGGGGAAGCCTAAGCAGCCAGAGCAGCAGCCCTCAAGGAGCATCCAGCACATGGCTGTAGCTGAACCTCCTGTTTAAGGTCAGTTCCAACCTGCAGCCATGAGTGAGCCATGCTGAAAGTGGGTGCTCCAGCCTTCAGCTGAGCTGCTCTCCATGATGCTGTGTGCAACACAGATTAGCTATCTCTGTTCATCCCTGCTCAAATTACAGATTTGTAAGCAAACTAGATGATTATTGCTGCTTTCAAGCCACTAAGTTTTGAGGTGATTTTTTTACACAACAATAAATAATTGGAACATGCTCTAAGGAAATGGCAGTATTCCTAGCTCCCTTCTCTATTGCACAGCAAAAACTAGGTACTATTTTTAATCTCAACCCTTGATGGTTTGCAAAGGAAGAAAGTGAACAACCGGGTTTCTCAGGGAGGCTCCCAGCTCTCCCTGAATATTGGTGGAGTTGTATTTGTTCTAGAATGTTGTATTGCAATCTAATGAGATTTACTTAGCATCTCCTAAGTTCCAGGCACAGTTGTAGCTATAATGGGAGCAGCTTTGCTGTTTCTTATGCTAATTGAGCTACTAATTCACCATGGGGATACTTGACAGAGTATTCTGTGTTAATGAGTCCCCTTTCCTCCTCTGTAAAGTGAAAGAGGCAGGAGATAGATGGGTTCAAATTTAGACTTTTACAACTGGCCTCCTGTTTGCATTTCCTGGGGCACAAAGAAGTGCACACAGAAGGGGCTTCAGGCTGAACTGAACTCAGGCTGTATACGTAGAAATGGTAGCATTTCTTGAGACAAGAGATACATGGGCTCCAGTTTACAATCAGCCTTCTATTTGCCCTCTGAAATGAAAGTAACAACAGAAACAGGGTAAGTAGCCAGTCTTTGTCTTTTGTAAATAGCTTAAGGTAATAGTCATGGCAAGGACAAAGAGGGGCAAAATCCTGTTTAGGTAATGGATTAAGGGATCTTCCTCTTCCTCCTTTTTGGGACAAGGGAAACACTATACACATGTGCAGAAAGGCTCCTTGTTGGCTCATAAATCAGGGGATAATCCCAGGCCATAATGAATCTTGCTTCTCCTAGAAATCTTTACTTCAAGATCCATCTTGGCTGAGGAGTGCATGTGCACCCAGAGAAGGGTCCCAAGGTAGGTCAGGTGTGGAAAAAGAAACCAGATAATTGGCTAAAGGTAAACAAAGACCTGGAAGAACTGACCTAAGGCGAAAGCCCACGCCCTTTCTCCCTGGGTTTACATCTCTGCCTTGCTTCTATCTTAATTAAACAAACCATTTCTCTATGTGCTCTCCCACTTGTGGTCAAGCTATGTCTCTAATAATAAACTTTGTATCTGCATTTACAGTTTCTGCCTCCATGATAAATGCATTTTTCACTGTGGCAAAGATCCAGGGAAAAATGGCTGCTAGCCTCTAATCCTTGCTGGTCTGGTGGCTAGGATTTCTGGTTTTCATCCAGGCTACTCAGGTTCAGTTCCTGGGCAGGGAATTAAGATCTTGCTTCATGCCACTCGCAGCTGCCTCTCTGAGAGCAATGGAACCAATAATATTTACCTCATAGTGTTGTTAAAAGAGATAACATATGGTAAAGCCCATATTTCAGGGTCTGAACTTAGCAGATACTCAACAAAAGTTGTCCCTATTCTTTTTTCTTGAGAAGCAAACCAGACCAATTGCTTGAAATGTAAAATTTTGATCATATAATTTCATTATTACTTACCTATTTCTACAAAAATTTCTGAAATCTTAAATACCCTACACTAATTGACAGCTATTAAATATATCATATTTTCTTTTTGATATATGCCCATACATGTTTGATAAATACTGTCTGGCTTCTGATCTTGTCAAATTTTCCTTTTTTTTTTTTTTTTGGTTTGTTTAAATAAGGAATAAGGAATATAATAAGAAGGAATCACTATAAAAATGCAGGCCAGGATATACATGATGAGTAATTTATCTAAGAAGGTGTACAAAAAGATGAATTGGGACATGACATTTTACAAAATTCATGAAATGAATTTTCAGTATTCTTTTGTTAGGGAAAATTTTGATTAATATATTGTTGTTCCTTGCATGTATTAATTATCTATTGCTGTATAACAGATTATCCCCAAACTTTGTGTCTAAGACAACAACAAATATCTCAGTCAGTTTCTGTGGGTCACAAATTTAAAAAGAGCTGAATTTAATGTTTCTGACTTGAGTCTCTCCTGAGATTGTGGATAAGATGTCAACTAGGGCTGCAGTCATCTGAAAGTTTGACTAGGGTTTGGGAATTTGCTTCTGTTGGTTCATACATGTGCTGGCAAGTTATTGCTGCTGGCTGTTATTAGGAGACATGAGTTCCATGCTACATGGATCTCTCCTTAGAACTACTTCAGAGTCAGTATGATATGGCATTTGACTCTCCAAGGTAGAGAAGGAGGAAGCCATGATGTCTTTTATGACCTAGCCTTGTAAGTCAAACTTTTCCACTTCTACAGTATCTTATTAATCATACAAGATCAGTCCAATTCAATTTGAGAGGGGACCACCCAAGTACTAGAGTACTAGGAAGTGAGAGTCACTGTGGACCATCTTGGGTGATGGGTTACCATGTCAAGTTTTTTCACTTCAGCTCATTTATCTGCACATTCTCCATGGAAAAATCCACTCATATCCATAGCTTCATATGCCATCTTTAAGGCCATTACTTTCAAGTATATAATAAGCCTTAATTTCTCTTCAGCTCTTCAAACCCCAATGTATAATATTAATACCTACTTGACATTCATTTTATCCTACTGGTATTTACTAAGTAGGCACTAGGAACCAGCCTTAAACTAGTCTGGGTAAAGAAGACAGGCTTCTTGCCCTCATGGAGATTGAAGTTTAGTGAAGCAGGAGGAAAATAAATCAGTGAAGGAAAAAAGTTGTATAGCTTGTGGTAAGTATAATAAAAAATATACAGCAGTGATATTGATGGCAGTGTGTGATAGCAGAGGAGAGGCTTAGCTACTTTAGATGCAGTTGAAAACAGGAACTCATTGAAGAAATGATGTTAAAGCTGAGGCTGGAGGGATAAGGTGTGAAAGAAGGGGGAAAAACTGTTTCAGTCGCTGAGAACAGTGGGTGCAAAGGCCTGAAGCAAGGAAGAGCATAGCGTAATCTAGAAAATGTCAAAACAGCTGTGGCTGGAGCACTGTGAGGGAGAGAGAATGGCTTCTAGTCATACGGTGTATAATATGATGTAACAAGTCCGTGTGTAAACTTGTTCTCAGCTCCCACTCCTGCCGTCCTATGTCACTGAACAGTAGCAGTTGTTAAGAGTTGTAGGATTTGGAGTTAGCCAGGCCTGTTTGAATCCTGGCTCTACAACTCACTAGCAAAGAGATCTTGGAAGTGTTACTTTTTCCGATCTCCAGCGTCCTCACCTTTGAAGTGGGAACCTTGGTGAGGATTAAATTGTCTGGCCCCTGGTTGCATTTGAAATGTGGTAGCTGTGATTATTATCTTTAAACAGTGAAGCTGGGTCCCAACTCATGTTCCTTATCTTATTTTTAAATGAACTATCCAAGTTCTATGACCATGGCCAGCAATTTAGAATATAGATCTGGTGCAGTGTAGGGCTCTCACTACAGAGCAAAACCATTTACAGGTTGAGTCACACACTAAAACAGGGTTTAAAACATGAAGACGGTTTTTGATATTAGCCTTACTCTTCTCCTTTCTCCCTAAATTGGCTAGACTTTTTGTTTCTCTTATATAGTTTTTGAATTATCTAGGTTCATTATGACTAGGATTTGAGTATAAGCCCTTGTTAATATAAGTCCAAACTTCCCCTAACCAGCAGATACTATGTCCCAGACACCCAAGTCTAATATTTCTTTTTTTATTTTGTATTCTTTGGGTTGCTAGTTCCCAAAGATTTCTATAATTTCTATAATGGATTTCTAAAATCCATTCATAAAAATGGATTTAATGAGGACACCTACATGTTGTCCCCATTTCTTAGAGACTTAGAATTGTGATAAATAGCTAAGGCTCTATAAGAATCAGTTTAATGGTGTTTAACTCAGTATTTCTAAACGTATTTGACCATAGAAATTCCTCCCACCCCAAAACACATATTAAACCTTCCCTTCATTTTGGGAAATTCCATTTCAGGCTAATTTCTCATTCTCCTGACTTGCTTATTCCTATGTCTTTATTCCAAAGTGAAGTGAAAGTGAAGTCAGTCAGTCGTGTCTGACTCTTTGCGACCCCATGGATGGCGAAGCCTGGTAGGCTTTTCCTGGCAAGCCTACCTCTTGCCTGGGATTTTCCAGGTAAGAATACTGGAGTGGGCTGCCATTTCCTTCTCCAGGGGATCTTCCCAACCCAGGGATCAAACCTGGATCTCCTGCATTGCAGACAGACAGTTTCCTGTCTGAGCCACCAGGGAAGCCCAAGTGTCCTCAGTTTTGGTGAAGTAACACCAATTTCCCCATCCTAATTCTTAATTAAAAAGCAGAGGCGTTACTTTGCCAACAAAGGTCCATCTACTCAAAGCTATGGTTTTTCCAGAGGTCATGTATGGATGTGAGAGTTGGACTATAAAGAAAGCTGAATGCCAGAGAATTGATGCTTTTGAACTGTGGTGTTGGAGAAGACTCTTGAGAGTCCTTGGACAGAAAGGAGAACCAACCAGTCCATCCTAAAGGAAATTAGTCCTGACTATTCATTGGAAGGACTGATGCTAAAGCTGAAACTCCAATACTTTGGCCACCTGATGTGAAGAACTGACTCATTTGAAAAGACCCTGGTGCTGGGAAAGATTGAAGGTGGGAGGAGAAGGCAATGACAGAGGATGAGCTAGTTGGATGGAATCACTGACTCAATGGACACGAGTTTGAATAAACTCTGGGTGTTGGTGATGGACAGGGAGGCCTGGTGTGCTGCAGTCCACGGGGTTGCAAAGAGTTGGACATGACTGAGCAACTGAACTGAACTGAAATGAATTCTTAATTAAGAATCCTTAATTCTACCTGATTATCTATTTCCACATGTTCTTCTTCCTGTCCTTCCTTGTCACTGCCAGTCATTACTTGTCTTTGTTCTTGTCCTTTCTGGCCGCCATACTTATTGGTAACATTTTTTTTTTTTCATTTTTATAATCATTCTGGATTATTATATATATACTTTTGTCATACTTCTTTTTAATTGAATATGATTGACATATAACATTATGTTAGTTATAGGTGTACATAATAATGATTTGTTAATTGTATACATTGTGAAATGATCACCATAATAAATCTAGTGAGTACTTGTCACTATTCATAGTTATAGAATATTTTCTTTTATACAAGTATGTATATACTTACTATTTTTTTCTCATGATAAGAGCATTTAGGATCTACTGTCTTAGGAACTTTCAAATATACAATAGAGTCACCATGCTGTATACTACATCCCTGTGACTGACTTATTTTATAGCTGGAAGTCTGTATGTTTTGAATCCTTTCACCTATTTTACCTCCCCCCTAGCTTCTGCCTCTGAACCGTTCTGTCTATTCTCTGTATCTGTAATTGATTGATTGATTTTTCTCATATAAATGAGATCATGCAGTATTTGTCTTTCTCTTATTTATTTAACTTAGCACAATGGCCTCAAGTTCCATTTATGTCATCACAAATAGCAAAATTTCCATCTTTTTTATGGCTAGAAAATAGTTCAATTATATATACAAATATCTCACATTTTCTTATATCCATTCATCCATTGGTGGGCACTTAGGTTGCTTTCATGTCAGCCAAGACATGACTATTGTAAACTGTTTTATTATATTAATGTCTCTTAAACTCTCCTTCTATATGGCCTTAAACCTTATGTTGTCTGTAGAAAATTAGAGGTGTTCAGTGTTAAATTTTGGGCTTCTCTGGTGGCTCTGCGGGTAAAGAGTCCACCAGCAATGTGGGAGACCTGGGTTCGATCCCTGGGTTAGGAAGATCCCCTGGAGAAGGGCATGGCAACCCAGTGCAGTATTCTTGCTTGGAGAAGTCCATGGACAGAGGAGCCTGGCATGCTATAGTCCATGTGGTTGCAAAGAGGTGGACAAGACAGAGCGACTAAGAACACAGCACAGCATTAAATTTAGTTTTAGTTGTTGATAAAAACTTCTTCCACATCTCCTAATCAGACATGCTTTCCTCATTACCTTAACAGAACATTTAAGGACCAAGGAGTTTGTTACCTTGGAGAGCAGCCCTCTTCATTTGGACAACTCCAGTTTTTAAGAAATTCTTTCTTAAGCTGAAACCAAATGTGCATCACTGTCATTGGTGGCTTAGTTTATCTCCTTTTGCATTAAGTTTTGTCATGTCCTTCTGTAACTGTCTCTTTTTCAGGACAGTTTTGCATATAATATCATTTCATGACACTTCACTATTCTATGTACCCATATGAAACTACTGTATACAATGAGGAGCTCTCTTCTTAGTAATGGAGTCTGGTAAATCTCATACCCACAACTTAAATCCTTTGCATCAAAATAGTATGAAGTTTGGCTTGTACTGCAGCTGGTGACCCCATCATGTATGTGGCCAGCTGGAGTAGCTTAGTCTTCTTTCAGAAGAGCAAGTCAAAGGTCTAGGAGGGAAGAATTCAGAGGCTGGATAAGGAAATGTAAGTCAACCACATACCGCAGCTCTAGGGAAAATTTTGAAGTAGGTGAAGCTTGTTTTGATATTCTTGGCTTGCTCTTTCTGATTCCTTTTTCTAGTGTGTAGATCCTCTTCAGGTTCTTCTCTACTTGATGTGCCCCAAACTTGTGGACTCTTTCCCTCAATTAAAACTTGCATTCAGGAAAAGATTTAGTTTCAATTACTTGTGTATTTGTTGGGAACATATCATGCTGTCATTTTCAAGTTTGAAAGTGAAAATGCTAGTTGCTCAGTCACGTCCTTCTCTTTGCCGCCCAGGGGACTATAGCCCGTCAGACTCCTCTGTCCATGAGATTCTCCAGGCAAGAATACTGGAGTGCGTAAGTCATTCCCTTCTCCAGGGGATCTTCCCAACCCAGGGACTGAACCCAGGTCTCCTGCATTGCAGGCAGATTCTTTACCATCTGGGCCACCAGGGAAGGCCAAGGGGTTGAAATGTCTTATTTGAAAGGTATTTTAAGCTTCAACAACTAGGTGGGAGAGATTTTTGTGCTGGGTGAGAGATTTATATTGGTTTCTATAAAATCCTACAAATATTTTGGCTGTCTGTTTCCTTGTATTTAAGCCTATTCTTGCAAATTCTCCTAAACATTCTGTTCCCTTAAATAAATTATGTAATGTATTCTGCCTAAGGAATCTCCCATGGAATATTTCTCAAACTTTAAACTAATGTAAAAAAAATTAATGTGCTCCTGATAATCAAAGGAGAGTGAATGCATAAATCCTTGGGATTTGAGGGTGTGGTTTGAAAAGCGCTCAGAATGAAACTGAGTCCCTTGGGAAATTGTATCCTTCTCTTATAGACTACGAATCCATTTAATTCAAAAGATCAATGAAAATGGAAAATCACTGTAAATTCTTATCCATACAGGGTGGTAATGGTGGCATAGCGCTAATCTGGAGAATAGCTAATCCCTTTTGATGAATGGCACATAAATAAATTCATCCCAAACAGACCTTTTCATGTATTACATGTCCATCTTTTATTTTTTCAGGGTCACTTTAATAATGAGGTGTTTTTATAAATGAACCTGTTCTATATAATACAGACTTTCACACAGAGAGAGACATTAACTCCACATTCATCACTGAAATCAATCCAAGAGAATATCCTTCTTAACTAGGCATTCTGTGAGTACACAACTTAATATTTCATTGTGATATACAATCAGGGTCCTGAACAAAGATGAATATAATTTAAAGTCACCTTCATGCAAATGGAAATTTTAGATGAAAGTGAGAATGCCTATTTCTCAATCATAGTATGTTCATTTTTCCTGGTATGTCTAAGAGTTCTGACACAAGATACCGGTGGTGAAAATTAGTATTGTGTGATACTAAGCAAATCTTGTGAGTCATGTTTTCTGTTTGCATTGTTTATCAAGATTTTTATATTTGTAACCACTCAAAACTACCCCTAAAGTTACTTCAATCTATGTTATCTGTGGAAGTATGTTGAGACTGTAGTATTTTTACTACATCTATCCAAGTTATGAAAATTATCAAAGTCTCTAACTTTGTTATTAAACTGTATCTTAATATAATTAAGAAGTCATTGCTGGAGAAATTAATGATTTCAACCTTTTACTAATATATTGAGAATCTGCACTGGATGGCATACAATAAGTTCTAAAGTCTTAGAAAATATTTAAAATTAAAAAAATAGAAAACTAGAAGAAACTAAAAAAATAATGCCATTTAAAATCCATGTGATTAAAATGTGTGATTCAAGCATCCAAAAGAAAATTGCTTGTATTTGCAGACTAAAACCTGTTATTGTTTCTACTACTTGTATGATGATAATTATTAGCCAACCATTTTATGAATCAATAATTCATTCAGTTCAGTTCAGTTCTGTCACTCAGTCATGTCCGACTCTTTGAAACCCCATGAATCGCAGCACGCCAGGCCTCCCTGTCCGTCACAAACTCCCAGAGTTCACCCAAACCCATGTCCATCGAGTTGGTGATGTCATCCAGCCATCTCATCCTCTGTTGTCCCCTTCTCCGCCTGCCCCCAATCCATCCCAGCATTAGGGTCTTTTCCAATGAGTCAACTCTTTACATGAGGTGGCCAAAGGATTGGAGTTTCAGCTTCAGCATCAGTCCTTCCAGTGAATACCCAGGACTGATCTCCTTTAGGATGGACTGGTTGGATCTCTTTGTAGTCCAAGGGACTCTTAAGAGTCTTCTCCAACACCACAGTTCAAAAGCATCAATTCTTCGGCGCTCAGCTTTCTTCACAGTCCAACTCTCACATCCATACATGACTACTGGAAAAACCATAGCCTTGACTAGATGGACCTTTGTTGGCAAAGTAATGCCTCTGCTTTTAAATATGCTGTCCAGTTTGGTCATAACTTTCCTTCCAACGAGTAAGCGTCTTTTAATTTCATGGCTGCAATCACCATCTGCAGTGATTTTGGACCCCCCCCCCCCCCCAAAATAAAGTCTGACACTGTTCCCACTGTTTCACCATGTATTTCCCATGAAGTGATGGGACCAGATAATAATTCATTAGTGAAAACCTATAATCTGCAAACCTGGGGATCCAGGCTCAGAGAGACAGTAGTAGTAGTACTTAGCAGTAGTGGGTAGAATCCACATTTAGGAAGCTCTGATTATTGCTCTGGTGATTGGTTTGTCATTTCCTATTATTTGTTTTCTCTTGATAGGTGTATTATTCTTCCCTATTGACTTTGGGGTTGGCTACATGACTTGCTCTGATGATTGAAATGTGGGCAGAAATGAAAGAATTTTGTGAACTGAGATTTTGTGGGTATCCATTCATTCTCCTACTTCTAGCCTGCAACTGTTATTCTGGGACCCAGGATTCAGCATGGGGTCCAGAATAATACATGGAGCACCAGCTCCATGAGGAAATCAGGAAATAAGTATTTATTCTTGAAAGCCATGGAGATGTTGAGGTTGTCTGATGTAATATAACTTTAGGAAAGTTTTATCTCTATTCTCTTAAGCTTCATAAGCTTCATAAGCTTCATATGAGCTAGATATAATGTTTTTATTTTACAGATGAGGAAATTAGAATGTCAAAGGGGTTCAATCTTTTTCTTTTTTTCCCATGGTCACATTGCTGAAAAGTGGCAGATGTAACCCACAACTCAAAATATTTATACCATACCCTGCTTTTTAGGGTAAAAACATGGAATGAGGGCAAGAACGCTGCCTGAAGTTTAGAACCCAGGTTCTAATCTTAGGGAAATTACTGAGCATTTTACGCTAAGATGAAAATCTCTGTTGGGTCATAATTCCCTTTTAGGACTGCTGTTGTCTCTGGCTGGTAGATAGTGCATACAATTGACATTTGCTGAGGATTCCTTTGACTAAGACTGCCCACAGTAAGTATTAACCATGGGCTTCGCATTTCTTTCAGAGATAGCACCATTACTTGCTCATATAATGAGAATGAAAAGAAAGCACTGACTCTCAATTCTCCGAAGATTTATATAATTTGTGAGTCATAGACTGTGAGTAATCAGATGTTCAGAAACACTTGAAGACGCTCCAGGGATAATGCCAGCATCTATATAGTGGTACTTAATGCACTTCCCCTGCAGAACAAGCTGAGCAATGTCTTATCTGAGTAATTTAAGCCAAAAGTATGGTCTTTAAAAATATCCCTGAATTTCATGGATAATTGCACTAACCCCCATTTCACTGGAGACTGAAAGAATTACCCTATAGTCATAGATTAATTATGACTAACTTAAACTTTTGGACGAATGATTCCATCCATATAAATGAGGACTCTGATATAAATGAAATTTCCTTTGGGTCATGATTCGCCTTTTTTATTTTCCCCTTTCTACAGTATTAAAAAAAAAAAAAAAGAATTGTCATACTCTCACAGCAAGGAAGGTATTACAAAATCACCAGTGTGATCAAGTATTATTCTTTTTTTAAAAGGTCTTATTCTTGATACCCTGCAATCAGGCTGTTTTGTGGGCCTCAGTTTCACTTATCATTTTCCATAAAGACAAGTAATAGGTTTTCTCATATAGTATCTCCCTTCTATAAGAATAGAAAGACCTCTTGAAACTATTAAGAAAGTCTCAGGGCTTTAGAATTGCCTCTGAAACAAGTTTCTTTGGCTTCTTTTATTTTTGTTCTGTCAGATTGAATTTTTTTAATCTTTTTTTCTTTCTCTTTTCCATTATGGTTTATTTCAGGACATTGAGTAGAGTTCCCTCAGCTTTACAGTTGGACCTTGTTGTTTATCCATTCTAAATATAATAGTTTGCATCTGCTATCTGCAAACTTCCAATCCCTCTCTCCTTGGCAATCACAAATCTGTTCTCTATGTCTGAGTCTGTTTCTGTTTCATAGATAAGTTCATTTGTATCCTATTTTAGACTTCACATCTAAGTGGTATCATATGATATTTGTCTTTCTCTGACTTACTTCACTTAGTATGATAATCTCTAGGTCCATCCATGTTGCTGCAGATGGCATTATTTCATTCTTTTTTATGTCTGAGTAGTATTCCATTATATAATATAACACCTCTTTTTATCCATTCATCTGTTGATGGACATTTAGGTTGTGTCCATGTCTTGGCTACTGTAAATAGTTCTGCTATGAATGTTGGGATGCATGTATATTTTTGAATTGTAGTTTTGTCTGGATATTTGCCTAGGAGTGGGATTGCTAAATCATATGGTAGCTCTGTTTTCAGTTTTTTGAGAAACCTCTGTATTTTTTTCCGTAGTGACTATACCAATTTACATTCCCACCAAAAGTGTAGGAGGGTTTCTTTTTCCCCACACTCTCTCAAGTATTTGTTTTTGTAGACTTTTTAATGATGGCCATTCTGATTGATGTGAGGAGGTACCTCATTGTTTTGATTTGCATTTCTTTAATAATTAGGGATGTTACGGGGAAACAGAGGAAACAGTGGCTGATTTTATTTTTTGGGGCTCCAAAGTCACTGCAGATGGTGATTGCAGCCATGAAATTAAAAGACGCTTACTCCTTGGAAGGAAAGTTATGACTAACCTGGACAGCATATTAAAAAGCAGAGACATTACTTTGCCAACAAAGATCCATCTAGTCAAGGCTATGGTTTTTCCAGTAGTCATGTAGGGATGTGAGAGTTGGACTGTAAAGAAAGCTGAGCGCTGAAGAATTGATGCTTTTGAACTATGGTGTTGGAGAAGACTCTTGAGTGTCCCTTTGACTGCAAGGAGATCAAACCAGTCCATCCTAAAGGAGATCAGTCCTGGGTGTTCATTGGAAGGACTGATGCTGAAGCTGAAACTCCAATACCTTGGCCACCTGATGCGAAGAACTGACTCATATTAATAGGCCCTGATGTTGGGAAAGATTGAAGGCAGGAGGAGAAGTGGATGACAGAGAACGAGATGATTGGATGGCATCACCAACTCAATGGACATGAGTTTGAGTAAACTCTAGGAGTTGGTGATGGACAGGGAGGCCTGATGTGCTGCAGTCCATGGGGTCACAAAGAGTCAGATATGACTGAGCAACTGAACTGAACTGAACCTAGCATCTTTTCATGTGCTTATTGGCCGTTTATATGTCCATTTAGGTCTTCTGCCCATTTTTCAATTGGACTGTTTGTTTTTTTTTGTTACTGAGTTGAACGAACTGAGAAAGTTGTTTCTTACCTGAAAACTTTTCAAGTGTCTTGTGGACAATGGAAACTTGGTTTCTTAAGCACTAGCAAAAAGTTACCTTGCAGAATTTTCTAGAAAATACATACTTGTGTGACAGGACACTTAGATTCAGCTGTTCTCTTTACATGCACACCTAAAGATTCAACTTTATTGTTTACCTGTCACTCCATTAGAAATTCTATTTTCATTCTTGTGTGTTTAAAGTATGGTGTCTCTAAGCATTTGCTTTTGTTTTGTGACTAAGGAAGGGTGGCTCATTAAACTCCCCCTGGAAATTAAGTTATCAGATGATTTTTCAGTTATGCTGGTACTCCATTGAGGGAATCCCCATTCTGGCAACAAGGAGAAGAGCAGTCACTTGCATCCACTGTAAACCAGGATAGTCAATGTTTTAAATATAATCTTCACAGCTGTTTTAGATGTCAGGGTTTGGCAAGCATGTAATTTTCACATGCACACAGGGTACCAGGATTCATACCTATGTTGCCTGACTTTAAAGCCCATGTGCATTCTGCTGCACCTTGCTTATAAGAGGTGTTCTAAAGGAAGGGTCAGTATTTCCAGGTTAAGTCCATGACTGAGAGGGTGTGTACCATAAGTTGCCTGAGGACTTCAGGGTCAAGAAGTGGGAGAAGAGGAGAACCACCAAGGGAAGGATGAGAAGTAGACAGGACAAATGTGGCAGCTGGGAGGGCTACCTTGAGGGCCTTCCCCCCTTGCATCACAAGTTTACTCAGAACAAGTTGTGCGTATAAGAATATTTTTAACAGCTTTATTTTTAAATTTATTTATTTACTTATGACTGAGCTGGGTCTTCATTGCCATACACAAGCTTACTCTAGGTGTTGTGAGTGGGAGCTACTATCTAGTTGTGGTGCTTGGGCTCAGTAGCACAGGGCCTTTGTTGCTTCGTGGTATGTGGGATCTTCCTGGACCACGGGTCAAACCTGCGTCCCCTCCATTGTGGCAGGCTCCCAATCACTGGATCAGCAGGGAAGTCCTAACAGCAACTTTAACCTTTACGTTTGTTCACCTGATGATATGATGATAGTTTTTTCATACAATTGCCCATTTCATTTTTTGAAGTGATACTGATCTAAAACTCTTATCATCATTGAAATATTATCTTGTGACAAAACAGCTCAACCTGATACATAGTTTTGAATGTTACACAAATTTCCCTTTTCGAGTCTCCCCTTTCTTTGCACTGGTAATTTCTACTCCTGCTTTCCTAGAAAGTTTACCATCATGGTTGAACATCTACCATGAAAAATGTACTACCAACCTTGACCCTGTGGCTTGCCCTTTACATGGCTTGATTCCCTCTAGATAGGTCTCCATGGCCCTGGTCTTTCCATTTTCCAACATTCCATCAAAATTTGCTAGTCAGATGTTCTGTTTTCTTAAGGACCTGAAGAAATCCATACTGACACACTGTTCTTGTTAATAGTTAAATGTTTATTCTGTGTAGATAACATATACTTGACTAGGGGCCTTCTAGATGAAATGTCTTTAAGTTTAATGGAAATAACTTATGACCTATTGAAGTCAGCATTTTAAAGCTAAAAGTCACAGCACTTTAAAGATAGACATCACGAAAGTATCTGATGAAATTCCATTATTTTTCAAATGGCAAAATGAGGCCAGGAGAAATTCCTAAAATTTAGTTCTTAAATCACACTTTCAAGATAATGACATGGCAATTATTGCTTCAGAAATAGAGAAAAAGAGGTACAGAAAGGAATGATATGATTGAAGCTACACAGAGGATCAAAAGCCCATCTGGAATGGGTTTCATTTCACCTACCTTCAGTCTGATTTTAAAAGTAGTGTTTGCAATGTCCACTAAATCCTTCTACATGAATATAATACATTTTCAGCTGCATGCCTCCTTAGTTTGGCTTATAAAACTTGTCTCTGTCTTTTCAACCTGTTAAGTTGAATTTTCATGGAGTTCTGAGCCCCAGAAGGAGCCATGACTGACTGGAGGGTGAGTAGAGTTAGGGAGAACTCAACCTTTGGGTTTTGTTACTTGTATTTAGAAGCTGCTCCTCTTTTTAAGACAATATCCTGGCAATAATGTGATGACTGATATAACAAGAAAACTAAGGGCCAATCAGCTACTGTCAGTGTAACATTAATTACTTTTGAAAATAAAAAATCTTTCCAATTGAAAGCTTGATAGGCCATCTGGATTTAATAGTTTCCTTTAGCAAAAATAAATACTAAACACTATAGACCAATCATTTAAAAATTGAGTATAGTACTAAAATATGCTACTGGGAGTGTTTGCAGTACTCTCCATTTGCTAACAGGATGATATCATTAAATGTATTTTCTGTCTTTGCTTTCTCAATACTGACTGAGAATGTTGAGATCTTAAAGCCTTGGTGATCAATGAATTCATAACTGACAGGTAAAGGAATTTGAGTGGTGATATGATAGAGTATGGGCTTCCCAGGTGACTCAGTGGTAATGAATCACCTGCCAATATAGGAGACACAGGAGATGTGGGTTTGATCCCTGGATCAGGGAAGATCCCCTGGAGTAGGAAATGACAAACCATTCCAGTTTTCTTGCCTGGAAAACCCCATGGACAGAGAAGCCTGGTGGGCTATAGTGCTGCCACTGTGGCTGCTGCTAAGTCACTTCAGTTGTGTCTGACTCAGTGCGACCCTATGGACAGCAGCCTACCAGGCTCCTCTGTCCACGGGATTCTCTAAGCAAGAATACTGGAGTGGGTTGCCATTTCCTTCTCCAGGGCTATAGTGCATGGGGTCTCAAAGAGTTGGACATGACTGAGTACACATGCAAGCATGATAGAGTTTAGATTGGGAATTCGCCATTTCCTCTTGAAGCAAAAGTACAGATTCTTACTTACTAAAAGCAAATTAGTGAGGGCAAATGACTTCAGTTGATTAACTTTCTATTCTTCTAATCCAGTCCCTGATGATATCTTTCACCATTAGCTATAGGATAAGATTTTATCTTTTGGCCTAACGTGGTATTCAATACCTACTTTCTTACAAAATTCTAGATTAGAGATATTCTATTTTATGATGTGTGATACAAAAGCTGTAGCTCTGGTTTTTTTTTTTTTTTTCATTTATTTTTATTAGTTGGAGGCTAATTACTTTACAATATTGTAGTGGGTTTTGTCATACATTGACATGAATCAGCCATGGATTTACATGTGTTCCCCATCCCGATCCTCCCTCCCACCTCCCTCTCTACCCGATCCCCCTGGGTCTTCCCAGTGCACCAGGCCCATGTAGCTCTGGTTTATGTCATTTTTATACTTGTGGGTTTCAAAGATTTACTTTTTTCTTATATGGTTTATAATATAAAATGCATATATGAAACATTTACTATTTTCCAGGTGCTGTGCCCAGAGCTCTGCATGCATTATCTATTTAATTTTTGCACAAATGCACAAGGTATATACAATCATCGCTCCTATTTTAAAAATGAGGAAGCTAAGACTTGGAGGAGTTAGATAACTATGGTCCACAGTTATCGAGGAGGAGCTGAAACACAAGTCCAAATCTGCCTGACTTCAAAGCCTGTGCTCTCATCCTTTTTGCTAAACTAGTTGACGAATAAGAGAACTAATGAAGAAACTATGTGAGGACTAATAACTGAGAGCTAAATAGAGAGGAAATCTGAAGAAGCATCTCATTCTCACTCTATTACCAGTCCTAACTCAAAACAGCACTCTTTGCTCTGTTGCAGAATATTCCTATTTGGTAAAGATGGGATAAACTTGTGGCTGGTGGGAGGTAAAATGGATGATTTTCTTGCACCCTTGACATTTAATCACTGACAAGTTTTGTTGATTCTTCTAAATTTTCTGAAATTCTCCTTTTTCTTTCATCCTTCTTCTCATGGATTTGGTTTAAAAGTCTCTCTTTAGGTCTCATCTATTATCTTCTTACTAGTTTACTAATCTCTCTGCCTGTCCCTTCTTCCTATCCATTCTGCAGTATTCCTTCAGTATAAAGAGTTAAATTGGACACAACTTGTCATCAAAGAGTTTATGGACTTGTACAGGATTCAGCGTCTCAATACATAATTATAAAACATTATGGCATACATTGACATGAATCAGCCGTGGATTTACATGTATTCCCCATCCCGATCCCCCCTCCCGCCTCCCTCTCTACCTGATCCCTCTGGGTCTTCCCAGTGCACCAGGCCTGAGCACTTGTCTCATGCATCCAACCTGGGCTGGTGATCTGTTAAACCACTGCAATATTGTAAAGTAATTATTCAACTAATAAAAATAAATGAAAAAAAAATTATGGCAAATCCTTGATCTGTTAGGTTCTGTGGGAGCATGCCGTTGCTGCTGCTGCATCACTTCAGTCGTGTCCGACTCTGTGCGACCCCAAAAACAGCAGCCCACCAGACACCCCTGTCCCTGGGATTCTCCAGGCAAGAATACTGGAGTGGGTTGCCATTTCCTTCTCCAATGCATGCATGCATGCTAAGTTGCTTCAGTCATGTCCAACTCTGTGTTACCCCATGGACAGCAGCCCACCAGGCTCCTCTGTTCACGAGATTCTCCAGGCAAGAATACTGGAGTGGGTTGCCATTTTTGAGAGGCCAGAATTTCAGGGAGAAAACCAAGGTGAAAAATGACATTTAATGAAAGTGTTACTTACTAATATTGCAAATAAACATAAAAGTCTGTTGATGATTTCACTATTCCTATTAGTTATAGAACTATTCCTTTGTGTCAAGCACTGTGTTAAATCCTCTGCATATTCTATCTCATTTAATCCTCATCACCATGTTCTGTAGTAGGCACTATTATTACCTCCACTTTATAAGTGAGGAAATCAAGTATTAGAGAGTTTAAGTAACCTGCCCAACAGTTACTAGTAGCTAGTAAGGGTGGAACTAGGAACCTAACTCATGCAGTCTGGATTAATCACTAAATTCATTTATGGGAAGGAGCAGTTGAGTTTCTACATGCATTGCCTTTGAGGAGTAGAACTGTTCCAGAGGCAGTGGATATGCTGCATATCTCAGGCTTAGGAGTCGTGGAATTGGGCTTCATCAGCCTATACAAGTTACTTGAAGCTAAAACTATTCATGAAAATGCTGCAGTAGAGTGTAAGTAAGAAAAAAAGGAGATCCTTTGTGAGAATCTTGGAGGCTACCACCATGTAAGGGGAAAGGATCAATAGATGTGGAAGAGCTACTAAAGATACATCAAGGGTCTACCAGGCAGGACCATTGTTTGAAGGTAGACATATCTTGGCTGATTGGCACATAGTAGTTAAAAGAGAGCATCAGTTGTTATGAAGACCCTGCCATAGCTCTCTCTTTGCCCAAAGATGCTTTCTTCTTCAGGGCTTCCCAGGTGGCTCAGAGGTAAAGAATTCATCTGCCAATGCGGGAGATGCGGGTTCAACCCCTGGGTTGGGAAGATCTCCTGGAAGGGGGCAAGGCAACCCACTCCAGTATTCCTGCCTGGAGAATCCCAGGGACAGAGGAGCCTGGCGGGCTACAGTCCGTGGGGTTGCACAGAGTTGGACATGACTGAGCGACTAAGCGCGCACACAGAGCAGGCATTGGCAAACTTTTTCTCTGAAGGGACAAATAGTAAATATTTTGGCCTTTGTGAACGACGTAATCTCAGCTGTCACTATTCAATTCTGCCATCTGTTGTGGCACAAAAGCAATCATAGACAACATGTAAGCAAATGGATGTAGCCGTGTTGCAATAAAGCTTTATTTATAAAAACAAAAGATAGGTTGGATTCGGCTCATGAACCGTGATTTCTTGATCCTTGGTCTAGATCCTCACCCATCTTGATTTGGTGTCCTTTTCAAAAACTCTCAGCTCTAGTCCTTTCTTCATTTAACACTTTCCTCCACACAGTTGAATACTCTTGTACATCTTCCTCATTCTCCTCTTTCTGGTGTATTCTCTGATACATTGTCTAGTAAAATTCTCTGGGCAAGAAAATATTTCGATAGTTTGTAGTAGTAGTTCCACGGGAACGCTAGTATGGGAAGCTGGTAGTTAACTGAACTACATCAAAGTAAAGTCTGGTGTTTTGGTGATCTGCTGTTACAACTCCAGTGTTTTAAATGCTTTCCACCTCCTCCCCCTGAAAATAATGCAAAATGATTTTACAAAGTGAGCTTGATTTGTATTTCAGACAGGTGGAGTTACACTTACTAATATGACAAACTAGGTTTTATTTGTGAAGCAAGGAGTGATTTTAATCCCAATGCAGCAAAATCCTTTTGGTGCGGTTTGCTTCTTTGAGAATTTGGTAATTTTGTGAAATAAGGAAAGGTCCCTAGCATTTTCTTAGATGGAATCCCCGTGGAAGGACACACAGAGCGATAGCAAGATGGCCTTGAGAACTGGGGAAATTCAGTTTGTCCCTGAACATTTTAAGTAGAAAATGAAAGGATCCATTTCATCTCAGTAGAACTGAAAATTGGAAAATAAATACTAAACAGTTTGCTTCCTGGTAAAGCAAGATTTAGAAAGTATTGGAAATCTGCTAACATGTTATTTTCCTCCATAGTCCTCATCTTTAGGATTCTTGCAATTAACTATGAAGTACAGTCAAATCTTTATTTAAATTGAAAAATCCTTATTTATATTTATTGATCATTAAACCAAGAAGGCTGATAGAATAAGTCTGACTTTCCAATCTTCCTAATCTTAACTGAGTTGTTTATATAGCATTTCAAGCCTGCTATCAGTCAAACATGTACTCTGTGATATGTGAGTTGAGGAGTGAAATAGTGATTTTTTGTGTCAACTCCGTTTGTGATACAGTCAGTACATGAACACCAGAGCCAGGAAAACCTTAAAATCCTTTTGTGGTTGACATTTCTTTCTATGGTGGGGGTAGACTTGAGCTGCTCCATCCTCTTTCCCACGAGGGTCTTGCTGCCCAGTTGTAGGGAATGAAGACAAGACATAGCCTGAAGCTGTCAGCTTCTTGAGGGTTGGCCTCAGCTGAGGCATTCTGAGGATGGCTCATAAGTGGTGATTGTGAGAGATGGGGGTGGTGGTGGTGGTAACAGAGACTAGATCATTGCACCCTAATGTGGGAGCAATACTTGTTCCAGGGCTCCTGGCCAGCTTTGTGGGGCTTGTATTACAATTTCAGTTTTCCTTCTGCCCAAACTTGCCATTACTTGAAGGAGAACAACTAGTGGCAAGGTTGGCAGAAGGAAACACCTTATGGACTTCCCTAGTGGCTCAGTCGTAAAGAATCTGCCTGTAATGCAGGAGAGCCAGGTTCAATCCCTGGCTTGGGAAGATCCCCTGGAGAAGGAAATGGAGCCTGGAGGGCTACAGTCCATGGGGTTGCAAATAAGTTGGACACGACTTAATGATTAAAAACACAACACAACACACACAAAACACCTTACATGGGGAGTTCCATCTCAGAATCTGCTTCCAGAGATCCTGGCCTGTGGTGGCAGGTAGTTGATGAGCAATCTGCTAGCTTCCCCATAAAGGGATGGAACTTTCAGGAGGATTTGTATTTTGTTTCCTAGTAATGATGGGTTCCTCCAGTCACTCAGAGTCTCTCAAGGGGGTCCTCTGAGAGCAATGACTTGAGGGATAAAATTCAAAAGTAGCTGATCTTGAAGCACTGTCTTCTGAGCAGACAGTAGAGAGTGTTACTGAATGGTTTGCTGTCTTTGCCAAAGAACTTAAAAGTTTATTTGGAGTCCCTCTGGCATATGAAGTCTTAGTGGAAAATGTATTTCTTCCATTTTTCTTGAGGACTTGTTTATGCTCAGCCTCATTCCCTTCCCCAGTTCTTCCTGAAAATGAGTCTTCCAGGGGCCACAGCCTCTGTTGGTCCAGTTATCAGGCTGCCTAGGCATCTGTGGCACACGTTGGGTGTGGGGTATAACAAAGGAAAGAAGAGGAAGCCAGCATTGGACCAAGTGCCAGCATGGTCCCTGAGAGAGGGGACAGTGGTCCCAATTGCAGGCTCTAAGCATCTGCTGGATTGGGTTTGATCTGGCTCCTGTTGATATGTGGAAGGAGGCTGATGTTTCCTCAGGTTCTCTGTGCCCTAGGCCCTTTACATGTCATCTCATTTATCGTGAGGCAGCCCGAGCATATGTTGGAAAAGAATTTCCAGACGTGGAGTACTGCAGAAAGGTAGTAAGTTTATTAAGAACAAAGAACAGAGATAAAGTGGGCTCTGTGAACACAGTGGACCGACAACTGCAGACAAGTCAGGGAGAGTCAACAGTTTTTGTGTGTTAATAGCCGATTTTTGTAGCCTCAAGACAAAGAACATTCCTGCTGAAAGGTTGGCATTAGGTGACTGGTTGGGGCACTATAGAGTGTTTACTGGAGTGGGCATCTTTGCATTATATGGGTCAGGAAGCTTGTTAGTGATGATTGGGGGGCTTTTGGAAATGATAACAAAGGTGCCCAGTCAGCTTCGGAGGTGACCTTGGTTCTGGGCTCCGCTTCTGTGGCCTTGGTGTAAGTCCTCACACCTGTGGCCTTGGGGCAGGACACAACAATTTAAGTTTCAAATGAATGCACAAGATAGATACTTTAGAGTTGAGGAAACTGAAACACAGACAGAATTTACTGACTTGCCCAAGGTCATCTGGTATCTCCGACGGCAGAGATGGTGGTGAAGAGTGAGTGCTGGAGTAGGTATCTCTGATTTTCTGTTAAATAACCATTCTCCCTTCTTCTTTAATAAGAGAACCCTATGTTTTAGCAGAGTTTGTATAGCCTCCACTATAATTGTTTGCCTGTTTCCAATGCCACTAAGTATTAGCCTTGTGACCAAGTTCTCACCAATGAGATATAAGTAGAGGTACTGCGTGGGACTGCTGGGAAGTCTCTGGAGAAAAGGCACTGGGAGTTGCCTCTTTGTTTCTTCCATCCTGCTCTCTGGAATGTGATGTAATGGCTGGAGCTCATGCCGCCACCTAGACCATAAGATGATTTTGAGAATGAAAATCAAGCCCTAGGATGAGGGAGGAAAGAGGAGAGCTCGAGTAAGACATGATGCTGCGGCCCATCGTTCCATCCCTGGATTGTTTTCCTCTGGATTTCTTATGTGTAAGAGACATACATTGTTTCTCTCTTCTAAGACTTTAAGCTGTTTGCTCATTGGGTTTTTCTGTTATATGTAGCTGAACCTAGTCCTAACTGATATGAATGCTTACCCCTTCTGGCAGAGAAAGTTATTTCCTACTTGGAATGGGCATTTAAAATGGATATTCATTGTACACAAATATGGATATAATGTAGTTATTTTAAAAATAGCACCATTGAACTCCCTATCTTTCTTCTGGCATCAGTACTTAGGAAGTAGCTCAGGGCCTTTCTAGGGACTCCTCAGGTGACTCAGTGGTAAAAGAATCCACCTGCCAATGCAGGAGTGGCAGGAGACATGTGTTTGATCCCTGGGTTGGGAAGATCCCTTGGAGGAGCAAATGGCAACCCACTCCAGTATTCTTGTCTAGGGAATCCCATGAACGGAGGAGCTTGGCGGGCTACAATCCATGGGGCCACAGAGAGTCGGACACGACTGTGCAAAGCCTTTCGGTTTAATCACTTCATTCCCAATATTATTGTGTGACATATACAAATGTACTCTTAACAGTCTTTTGATTGACAGGTATTAAACTCATGACATTCAGAATTTCTGTCAGGGATGCAAATCTTTAGGCTCTAGTTCCTACATCCTCTAATATCCTTTTAAAAGGATGCATTCCTTTCATCCTTGTAAAAAATAGTAGCTTCTACCCCACTGTATTTTAAAAGAAAGCTTACCTTTCTTTGGCTTATTTTTTAGGAAAATGAGAGGCTTATTCTCTGTCTGAGAGGAAGATTTTAACTTAGCTGAGGTGAGTGACTTGATCCCTAACCTGCGGCATTTTCTTTCTGAGGGTATCTCACAGCCAAAATGAACACTGTAGTAGACAAATAGAGATCAGAGCTGAGGAATCATGGGAATGAATGTTTGCATCTGACTCTTTGATTACAATAAGCAGTGTGGCCTAGCTGGAGGGTGCTGTATTTCCACAATTGACAGACTGAGCAGCCTGTAGCAATCAGCAAAGGGTGACTTATTTTGAGCAAAAACATTCATCAGACTGTGATGAGCAAAGCAGAGCTGCAATCAGTGGCAGTTTCTGCGAAGAGCCGCTGATGAAAAGTGGATTTTACACGTATCAAGTAGAGGAGAATCCCGCTGCTCTCTTTTTTAGCCCTGTTTGCATGCATGGACAACACTGGAAGCATTCTCAACATGAAAGAGAGTGAAACAATAGTTCTATCATAAGTGGGACTTTTCTGACCTTGTTATAGTTTATCCAGTCAGTGGCAGGAATATATTATGTTTTAAAAAGGCAAGATAATAAACAATTTCAGAGAAAGATCTAGCATACTCAAATGTCTCATGCAGATGTGTTATTTCACTGGAATTATGATGGAAGAGTTCTATAGATGCACCCAATATAAAGGAGATTTTTAAGTAAGATTTCCAGTCTCATTGATAGTAACTTTATTCATTCTCACTAAAACATTAGAACTGTTTAGTTCTGTGAATCCTTCCACTGAAAGCTCTGTAGGTTTAAAGTTTGTGATCTGAAGTGAAAGAAAAGTGGTTCAAGTAGGAATCTTCAGCTTTCTTCTTTAGATAACATCTCCTGCTGTGGTTTTGAGATTTTTGATTTTGATATGTGTTGGAATATTTGGAAGCTTTCCCTAAAGTGTCAGAAAGAGATGCTAGATACTAAGTGACCTTTATTTTTAAGCATTGAGTTGCTCTTTCCTTGAGGCCTACTTACTATGCACTGAGGCCTTTAGAACTAGCACTTGATCTTGGGCCATTTAGGCTGTTCTGTTTAGTTTTGTGCTTTCTCCTATAGGGGAGCTGTGGGAAGAAAGCAAGGTGGTGTATTGGTTTGGGTTTATAGCATCCAAGGGCTTCCCTGGTGGCTCAGATGGTAAAGAATATGCTTGCAGTGCAGGAGACCTGAGTTAGATCCCTCGGTCAGGAATATCACCTGGAGAAGGGAATGGCAACCCACTCCAGTATTCTTGCCTGGAGAATTCAATGGATGGAGGAGCCTGGTGGGTTACAGTCCTTGGAGTCACACAGAGCTAGACACAACTGAACAACGCACACTATAGCATCCAAAGTCTTTATTCAAAAGCAGGAGCTTTCTTTCCTGTCTCCCATCTCCCATCTGATAGTTCCTGGATTTGGACTTGAATTTTGTATTAATATTTGATCAAATTTCTCTATTTAAAGTCCAGGAGGATGGATTGTTTTTCTTTATGGGTTTGCTGAAAAATGACAACCCCAACTGTCTGTCTCTTCGAACAAGAGGATAATTAGTATTTTAAAAGGACACCACAGGTATGTCTCAGAGATATTGCAGAATCCAAACCATTGCAATAAAGTGAAACCACAGTAAATCAAGTCACAGGAAATTTTCAGTTTACCAGTGTGTATAAAAGTTATGTTTATAGTATACTGTAGTCTTTTAAGTGTGAAATAGCATTATGTCTAAAAATGTACAAACCTTAATTGAAAAAATTCATTATTAAAAAATGCTAACCATCACCTGAGCCTTCAACAAGTCATAATCTGTTTGTTGGTGGAGGATCTTGCCTCAGTGTTGAGGGCTGCTGTCTGATGAGTGCGGTGGTTGCTAAATATTGGGGTGGCCATGGCAATTTTTTAAAATAAAGCAATGAAGTTTGCCCCATTGACTCTTCCTTTTGCTGGAACACTTAGTGGCCCTGGTACAGCTATCAGTTGGCCTAATTTCAGTGTTGTTGTGTCTCAAGGAACAGGGAGGTCAAGGAGAGGGAGAGAGAGGGAATGGCCAGTCAGTGGAGCAGTCAGAACACACACAACATTTGTTGATTAATTTCTCTGTCTTACATGGGCACAGTACATGACACGCCCCCACCCCTGAAATCATTGCCATAGTAACATCAAAGACCACTGACCATAGATTACCATAACAAATATACCATAATGAAAATATTTAAGATATTGTGAAAATTAGCAAAATGGGATAGAGAGACATGAAGTGAGCCAATTTTATTAGAAAAGTGGTGTCTATAGACTTGCTTGTTGCAGGGTTGCCACAAACCTGCAACTGGTAAAGGAAAAAAAGATGTAATATCTGTGAAGGGCAATAAAGTGAAGCACAATGAAACAAAGTATATGTGTAATTACAAAAAGAAAAACATCAAGCAAAAAGGTCCTGGTTGCCTCAGGTGTGATAGAGTATCAGTTCAGTTCAGTTCAGTCGCTCAGTCGTGTCCGACTCTTTGCGACCCCATTAGTCGCAGCACACCAGGCCTCCCTGTCCATCACAAACTCCCGGAGTTTTCTCAAACTCATGCCCATCGAGTCGGTGATGCCATCCAGCCATCTCATCCTCTGTCGTCCCCTTCTCCTCCTTCCCCCAATTCCTCCCAGCATCAGGGTCTTTTCCAATGAGTCAACTCTTTGCATGAGGTGGCCAAAGTATTGGAGTTTCAGCTTCAGCATGAGTCCTTCCACTGAACACCCAGGGCTGATCTTCAGGATGGACTGGTTGGATCTCCTTGCAGTCCAAGGGACTCTCGAGTCTTCTCCAACATCATAGTTCAAAAGCATCAGTTTTTCGGCACTCAGCTTTCTTCACAGTCCAAGTCTCACATCCGTACATGACCACTGGAAAAACTATAGCCTTGACCAGACGGACCTTTGTTGGCAAAGTAATGTCTCTGCTTTTTAATATGCTACCTACATTGGTCATAACTTTCCTTCCAAGGAGTAAGCGTCTTTTAATTTCATGGCTGCAGTCACCATCTGCAGTGATTTTGGAGCCCCCCAAAATAAAGTCTGTCACTGTTCCCATCTATTTCCCATGAAGTGATGGGACCAGATGCCATGATCTTAGTTTTCTGAATGTTAAGCTTTAAGCCAACTTTTTCACCCTCCTCTTTCACTTTCATCAAGAGGCTTTTTAGTTCCTCTTCACTTTCTGCCATAAGGGTGGTGTCATATGCATATCTGAGGTTATTGATATTTCTCCTGGCAATCTTGATTCCAGCTTGTGCTTCTTCCAGCCCAGCGTTTCTCATGATGTACTCTGCATAGAAGTTAAATAAGCAGGGTGACAGTATACAGCCTTGACGTACTCCTTTTCCTATTTGGAACCAGTCTGTTGGTCCATGTCCAGTTTTAACTGTTGATTCCTGACCTGCATACAGGTTTCTCAAGAGGCAGGTCAGGTGGTCTGGTATTCCCATCTCTTTCAGAATTTTCCACAGTTTATTATGATCCACACAGTCGAAGGCTTTGGCGTAGTCAATAAAGCAGAAATAGATGTTTTTCTGGACCTCTCCTGCTTTTTCGATGATCCAGCGGGTATTGGCAATTTGATATCTGGTTCCTCTGCCTTTTCTAAAACCAGCTTGAACATCTGGAAGTTCTCGGTTCACGTATTGCTGAAGCCTGGCTTGGAGAATTTGAGCATTACTTTACTAGCGTGTGAGATGAGTGCAATTGTGTGGTAGTTTGAGCATTCTTTGGGATTGCCCTTCTTAGGGGTTGGAATGAAAACTGACCTTTTCCAATCCTGTGGCCACTGCTGAGTTTTCCAAATTTGCTGGCATATTGAGTGCAGCACTTTCACAGCATCATCTTTCAGGATTTGAAATAGCTCAACTAGAATTCCATCACCTCCACTAGCTTTTCTTCTTTTTCTGCCATGTACAATTGTTGAGGATGTAACATGCGAGCTCTGGAAATCAGGCAAAAAAATCTGTGCAGAAGATGCTATTCTGAAGGTGAGGTTATTTTCCTGTCCTTTATTATTCTCCTTAGGTTTTGTTTAAGATGTTTATATAGGATTAGAAAGATGCCATGTAAAATGTCCTTGGCCACTCACTCCTTGGCTAATGCATGCATTTTATCTAGCTGTTCACTTAATGTACAGCAACCAAGGAAGTAGTGCTGTGGTTGTTGCTGGCTAAATTGTAGGCAGGTTCAAGAGAAAGTTTCAGAGGAAGTCTAGAAAGAGTTGCTGATATAGTGAAATCATCCAAAGAGCCAGAATGTCTAAAAAAAAAAATCCTGCTTTTTCTTTATTATTTTTTTATACTAAATTAACTCTCCTTAGGCTGTACTCCAGCTCTGTTGCCCTGGTTACAAAAACCAACGTGATGGATTGAGGGCATGGTAGATATGCCCAAGCTGAGTAATTAAAGTGGTAAATGCCAGGTTATATAATGTATGGATGGATGTTTGTGCTAAGTGTTAAAATATGTCTTGCCACAGGGAGATAGCTGTGATTTCAGTATTCTCTTTGGAGTTCCCTGAGTTTCCTTAAATTTGAAATTGTAGAGTTTTCCCTACTAGCCCTGTATTCTTTCTTCCTCTTGAGGTGGTTGTGGCATCTTTAGGACTTACGGTCCAGGGTGCCTTCTTTCATCTTTTCATTCTCTAGGTGGCGTATTATATGATTATATGAGAAAAATGTGCCGCAATCCTTTCTTTCATAGAAAGAATTCTAGAAGGCTCATGTTATAGTCTATTCTCTGGTGTAAACTGAATGGTAATAGCAGTGAAACCGCAAACTTCCCTAACCCACAAGGGGTAGGGCAGACCTGTGCACTTGGGTATGACTATTCTTCTTATCAAATCTCCTGTTATTTGCATTTATATGGTACCTTTCCTCTAAAGCTCTTAAAGCAATTTCAGCCTCACAATACTTGTGTGAATTGGATAAGAAAAACACACTTCATTTTGAGGTTGAGATAAAGGCAGGAAATTGTCAATGGCTCTCCTCAACAGAGCAGAGCAGGGCACAGCCAGTGCCCAGTCTTATTCATTCTTATTTGCTTGGAGTCAAAGAGAAAGTTATTAAACAAGGAGTTCAGACACACTGGGGAAAGAAGGGTCTGTGGACAGGCTTCAGAGCGTTTGTGAATTCCCTGAGAAAGTATGCAAAATGTAGTCCCCGTGGTATCTTCTTGGGCTGAGGGTTTGTTCTACGTATCAGATGCTCACAGGGCTTAAGGACTATGGTCTGGTGCGGTGCCTGTCAAACCTCTGGTACATCTGAATCAATTGGGATGTTTGTCAGAGATTCCTGGCCACACACCCAGAAGTTTCAAGTTTATAAGTTTGAAATGGGGTCTTGGGGCCTGAGTTTTAATACCATGTGATTCTGATTCTGGTGAACTAAAGAAACAGACTTAGAGCCCTAGCCCCTTGAGGAGAGCTAAAGAAATAAGTGACTGGTTGGAATCTTCAGAAATTATTATTTCAGACTGTGGAAGAGTTCAGAGTGCAGGGCAGGGGAGAGGGTGCAGAGACTAATAGCACAGAGTGCAAATAACTGTCATGTGTCTTAAAACCCAAATCACATTTCAAGAGGAGTTAGTTACAGTTCTTTGAGAATAAATGATTTAAAATGGAAAATAAAACACCTTATACAAGAATGACTTAAAACATACAAGATAATAGTGTTAGTAGATACAATGGTATTTTTAGATTTTTCTTATCTATTTTATATGGCCCTTAAGTCAGAAAAATAGAGCTGTTTGTGAGAAACAAATGCTCAGTGAAGTCATTTAAATATCAGGTAGCTGGAAACTGAAATCTTGTTATTAATTAGAATTTAAGAAATAAAATCCTAAAACAGTCAATCCTAAAGGAAGTCAACCCTGAATATTCATTGGAAGGACTGATGCTGATGCTGAAGCTCCAATACTTTGGTCACCTGATGTGATGAACTGACTCATTGGAAAAGATTTTGATGCTGGGAAAAACTGAGGCCTGGAGGAGAAGGGGTGACAGAGGCTGAGATGGTTGGATGGCATCACCGACTCAATGGACATGAGTTTGAGCAAACTCCGGGAGACAGTGAAGGACAGGGAAGCCTGGCGTGCTGCAGTCCATGGGGTTGCAAAGAGTGGGCACTACAGAGTGACTGAACAACAAAGAAACAAGATAACGTAAAGAAGACCATTTAGTTGCATTTTTGAGAGAAATGAGTTAGCCAAACAAATACCTCTTCTAAAGCAAGGAGGTGTTTTGGGATTTCTTGTCTTTATAAACCCAGGGGAGTGCAGAATAAGGAGAAGGATTTTATTCTGTTGAAGGGAGCACTTCTGCTTCCTTCCTGCAAAGAATGTGTGTTTGACAAGAAGTTCTCTGAAAATACTATTCTAAATATAGTCCGACCTGAACTGGGAGGCCGTCCAGGTTCCGTGTAAATTGACGGCTTGACCAGCTGGAAGAATTACAACTTACTCCACCCGCGACCAGATCTTCACACTTTTCTCCAGAAACTACACGTGTCAAGGCCCAGTGAAGTCCTCTTGTTACTGTCACCTTCCCTGCCAGTAAGCATACTTTGATGTGTGTGGCTCCACACGTAAGGAAAATTGCTTCATGAACTTTTATTTAAAACTATAATAATGTTAGCTTTATGCCTTCTTTGCTTGTTACTTTGCCATTTAGTTTGGCTCTAAGAATGTGATGCGGTGGTGAGTCAATTGCTCTGAAACCTCACTGCAATCTGTAAAGCACTATATTCGTAAAGTACCTTTTGGGAAGTACACAGTGTCTTTTGAAGAGAATCTTTTAAAATTTAACAGAACGTTTTTCCGTAAATGTATTGACAGGCAGAGCACAGAATGCTGGAGCCTGGCGTGATCTTTGGAGAACACATGTGCGTGGCTGGTGAAACGCCGTTTGTTTGGAAAAAAGCTTTTAGGAAATTAAATTGTCTTAAAAGAGAAGTGAGCTTTCTTGTGTGGGTATAATGTACTCAAATATAAAATTGTAGCAAATTATTTTGAAGAGAGACTTTGAGGAAAGCTAAGAGGGGTCCTGGCTAAAGGGATCTCTACACTTCAGGTGGCCTGGGCCAACAGAAAGCGGTCTCCCTCCCATCTGGTCCAGCTTTTTTGTAATCCTGCTCCTCTTATTCCACCGTCTCAACACCCTTCCTCCTGCCCTTGTCCCAACACACACAAAGTCCTATTGATTGTTGAATGCCCAGCACTCTGAAACTGGCATGCAGTCAAGCTAAACAGATAGTTTTAAATGAATTGATGAACGCTTTCAATTTCCAATGGCTTTCCATCAACCTCTGGATGAAAGTCAAAGTCTATACAATGACCTGCAAATCCTGGGTTGATCTGGTCACTGTTACTGCTCTAACTCTCTCTCCTAACGTGTCCCCCACCCCACTCCCTCACTGTCCGAGCTCTCCTGGCCCCTGTGCAGCTCCTCAGGTAAGCCAGGTCTGCTCTTACCTCAGGGCTTTGTGCGTGCTCATCCCTCTGCCTGGGATGCTTTCCTGCCCAGATATGGCTTCTTTCTCACCTCTGAGTCTTCTCAGTGAAGTCTTCTATGCCTTATCCTCTGTTTCAGATGTTTGTTGTTACATAACAAACCACCTTACAAATGTACACTGTTAAGCCAGTGGCTTAAACAACAATTGTTTGTTAAGACAATTTTGCAAGTGGAATGTAGGCTTCTCCACCGCCCGTCCGCCTTCCCTGAGAGTGACTGCATTCAGCTGGTCAAGAGCTGCATACAGCTCTGCTGGTATGTCTTGGGTCTCTTCTGCATGGCCTCTTTCTACTTGATGGTTCACCTTCTAGAGCCCCTCCACGTGACTCTCCAGCGGAAGGAAGCTTGCTTCCCACTAGAAGTACTCCAAGAGGACAGGCCCCACGCTGACCAGCTTATCAAGCCTGTTTACATCACATTTGCTAATGTTCCACTGGTCAAAGCCTGTCCATGGCCAAGCCCAGAGTCAATGTGGAAGGAGATTACTCTGAGAGTGAACACCTGGAGGATCCTTCATCGGACACTACCAACCTAACTGTCTACCCCACTCTGCCCTCTGAACTGAAGTGATTCACATCCCTCCCACTCACCATCCCCCAAGACCCCTCAAAGTCTCATCCCAGGAAGACCTCCAGCTTAGCCTTGAGGTCAGGATCCTACCATTTAGATGCTGTCCAGGTCTGGCTGAGGTGTGTGGGTACAATTCCTTAGGCTCTACTCATTAAGTGTGATTCCTGAGGTATAGCCATCTATAACTGATTCAGCAAGATCAATCTCTGCCTCTCAGCCTCCAGTGTAGAAATGTAGCATATGCCTGTCTTCCTTTCCAGTGGTCAATAGAATTTAGTATGCTTACCTTAATTCCTTCTCTTCTGAAGTAATTTAAATATTTTCTTTTTGCTGTATTCTCAGAAAAGATGTAGATAATCTCATTGTTGCTTTGTAATTCTTCACTCTGATAATTACCAATTTTCTCTTTATTCACCCCTCCCATGTTTCAGTTATCTATTTCAGTGTAACTGCATGTAGGGTAAGCACTCCCAAATTTAATGATTTCAGTTCAGTCACTCAGTCACGTCTGATTCTGTGACCCCATGAACTTCAGCACGCCAGGCCTCCCTGTCCATCACCAACTCCCGGAGTCCACCCAAGACCATGTCCATTGAGTCAGTGATGCCATCCAACCATCTCATCCTCTGTCGTCCCCTTCTCCTCCTGCCCTCAATCTTTCCCAGCATCAGGGTCTTTTCAAATAAGTCAGCTCTTCACATCAGGTGGCCAAAGTATTGGAGTTTCAGCTTCAGTATCAGTCCTTCCAATGAATATTCAGGGCTTATTTCCTTTAGGATGGACTGGTTGGATCTCCTTGCAGTCCAAGGGACTCTCAAGAGTCTTATCCAACACCACAGTTCAAAAGCATAAATTCTTCAGTGCTCAGCTTTCTTTATAGTCCAACTCTCACATCCATACATGATATAGTGTGACTTTAAATAAATTGCAGTTACATTGATCAGTAGTTACATTGTAAGTACATTGCACTTACTCTGATATTCTTTACCAGATTTACTCTTTTTGGTTTTAACTATTATAACCATGGATGATTGCTCTTTGTTAGTTCATTTATACATATTATTAGTCCCATCCTTCAATATTCTTTTTTTTTTTTCATCCTTCAATATTCTTCAGGAAAGTTAGCTTAAGTTCAGTTTCCTCACAGCAGACCTAATTCTCTCAGTTGACTAGAATATCATAATTTTGTTCTTCTTTGATAATTCATTATTTCTTACTAATTTCGGGACATTTTTTCTCTTCATATGATGTCAGCAAGGGTTTCAAATGTGTCAGTATGCAAGTGAGTGATCAAAGGTGCACCTTTCTCTTCCGTTTTGTCATCCTTTCCACCTCGGTCTCCTCATCCAGGGACTCTCCACATGGCCTCTCTTCAGAAGATAGTTGGGACTTCCTTATAGCGTGGAGGCTGGGTTCCAAGAGAACTCAAACAGGCACTGCCAGATTTCTTAGGCCTGGAGCTGGAGCTGCTGCCTATTCTAATAGTCAGAGCTAGTCATAAACAAGCTTAGATTCAAGAAGAAGGAAGAAAGATCCTTCATCTGCTACAGAGAGGAGTGAGATGTGACTGCAGAGAGAGGAGCAATTGTGTGATCATCTTTGGGCAAAATGCAGTATATCCCTTCTTCCTGATTTTATTTTCTCTTAAGGTCCTACCACTCTGCATTATCTTGTTCTTTATGTGTCTCCTACACTGGCTGGATACTCTATAAAGTTAGGGATTTTTTTGTCCATTTTACTCACTGCTGTATATTCCTAGAATACTGCCTGCTGCATAGTAGGTGCTCGTATAGTTTTTGAAATTAATGTTTTATCACTCTAGCTACTGGTATAATTTTCTTCCTCCCTCCACGTAGACATTTATCCTCTATATGGTCCCTCATGGCTGATTTGAACACAAACTTTGGAACACGTATGTTTATATATTTGTATATTTTATTTTGCTATGTCTGAGCTCACTTGCTTTGACTGTATCTTTGGGAGCTACGTCTGGAGTCATGAGACTCTTCATCTAGTCTGTCTTTGATATGGAATGATGATGCAGAATTTGATGCCAACTTGGCTGGCTGCTCCTGTGCCCATTTCAGATGGCTTTTGGGCTGCCTTGTCCTTATATTTTCCTTGCTGTCTACTAAAAAGACTGATCTTTCCATAGATCCAATGTACAGGGAAAGTGATGTTTTTTCTCTTATATGTTGGGGAAATGTATATATTTTTAAGACATGGAAAGGAAAATAGGAGTAAAAGGCACATGTATTACAGTTAACATTATGATGAAGTATAGAAATATTTCACAATGGGGTTCTGAAAATATTTAAGGGTGGGCATCTGATAGTATTTGTTGAATAAAAAAGAGGTATTAAAAACTTTCAAATATTTTTTAGGGTACTAGGGTATTAGAAAAACCAAAGGTTGATGTAAAAGTATCCATGATTATTATGCCTTTTCTTTCTTTATTCTATTCCAGTGTAATTTCTTCTTATTCCTTTTCTTTTTGTTCATGCCTTTTCCCAACTTACAAAAATTTCTTGTTGAAAATGAGCAGTTGCTTTCTCTCAGTTTCTACCTCTGTCTCAGTTCTCCCATAAAACTTGATTTGGAAGTATTTGGTGTTTTAACTCTGATTTTATTTGGCCTGAAGCTTCCTAGTAAAGTCATTGCAGCAGGGAATTACCTGTTGCTTTTACACTGTATTGTGTTAGAGTTAGAATTAACCAAATGATTTATTCATATCATAATGCTGTTGACCCCAGAAACTGCATACAGAAGCCTAAATTTTTTTTAACAGTTGCATATCTCATCTAGTAATGAAAGACATTAGAGTGACATAGGAAAATCATATTAATAGGTAGCTTCATCTTGTGTCTGTAGCTGGAAATTGTAAATGAATTCAGTGACTATTAATGATTAGCTGTGTAGAATGAAAACAGCTATTATTTACTGATAAGGCTTCTGTTTAAACAAGTGAAATATCACAGCTGTGGGATAATTGCTGGCAGGATTTGCTGGCTGAAGTTTAAGATAAATAGGGAGAAGAGGAGGGTAAAATGTACAAAGAGATGTATTTAAGTATTGTGCACTCAAAGCCAGTGCTGAGAAAAAAAGATGGAAGTGTCCTGAAACATCATGAGACTTTTATGAGTTATTAAAAGGAAAGCCATAATATTATCATCCTTTCATGTCAAGGATAATAAAATAATAGTATACATTGGGAGTATCTATAAACTTGTGGAGGATAGTAGAGACAGGATATGATGATATAGTTGATGGCTTTTCTGAAATAAAATTAGTTGATATAGGCAATTCAGTAGATCAGAGTATTTAATCACAAGTTCATAGCTAAATAAGTTTATATAGTTACCACTTTATTTTTAGGAGGATAATTGAAAATCTTGCTTATAAGTTGAAGTAAGAGGAAATCATTAAGTGTCGTTTCTCAGGGCAATTTCAAACATTATTCTTTCTCATCTACCAAGATGATTAAAGGAATCCAACCAGTGGACAAGAAGGCTGAAGCTTTTTCTGTGTTTTTAAATAATTATTTATTTCATTTATAATTTATTTAGCTGTGCTGAGCCTTTCTTGTTGCGTACAGGCTTTCTCTACTTGTGGCAAATGGGGGCTACTCTTTGTTGGCTTGTGAGGGCTTCTCCTAGCGGTCAGTGGCTTCTCTCGTTGCAGAGCACAGGTCCTAGGCTTTTGGGTTCACTAGTTGCGGTGCACGGGCTTAGTTGCTCCGCAGCATATGGAATCTTCCTGGACCAGGGATCGAACCTGTGTCCCCTACAGGTAGATTCTTATCCTCTGTTCCACCAGGGAAGTCCTGCTGTATTTTTAATTTTTTACATTTTGCATGTTGAACATTAGCATCCCAGTGAAGAGTTTGGTCAAAATGAGCATTCTAAAACAAGGAACACATTTAATTCAATTTAACTGAGGAAGTTTATACAGTTTTAAGACCCTTTTAGTCTATAGAATGAGAATCTCCTCTTGAATTTTTCAGTTGGTGAAATGACCACCTGTGGTGTGCTGACCATTTTTTTGCTTCAAAATGCCCCCCACCTGATTGCAAAGATCCACTAAAGTGGAGATTCCATTATGTGTCCTCTCTGGGGCAAAGGTGTAGTTTGAGAATGTTTCAGTCATGACAAAGAGCAGACTGAGATTTGGGGAAATCCGGAGAAATGGGAATACTATTCTGAATTTGTGCTGCTGGGAAATTGTCTTAATAGCCACAGAGAACTCAGGAAGATATGGAGTCATCATCCACAATCATTTATTGACACTCAGCTGTATACACATGGCACTTTTGAGGCACTAATAGAGAGAAGGAAACGCCCACCTACCCCCTGAAACTGAAATAACCAAAGATGGATTATACCATCTTTTGGAAAAAGATAGACCTAAAGGATTCTGTGGGGAAAAAAAATTCAGGGCAACAATGAATGATGTTTTTAAAAAAAAATCCTAGGGCTGATTCATTTTTTTTTTTTTGCCATAGAAATATTAACATAAAGATTTATTTTCTTTCCTAATTACATTTCTATTTTGTAAATTGTGGGTTCTTATTCCTTTATATGTCCATTTGCTATGAAGACTTTAATATTTTTCATACCAGGAATGCTAACTTTTAAAGGTAAAGTATTAGCTTACATATTAAATTTAATTTTAGAGGACAGCTTCTAGGAGTACATCTAGTCTATCAGTTAAACAGTTCAAACAATCTTTCCCATCTTAACAAATATTTTGATGGAAAAGCAAAGATTGCAATGATCATGTCATTCTGCTTGTCAAAAGTCTTTAATAGTTCTCTAGCACACAGTAAAATCCAAGGCTCTCCAAATATGAGTGTGGTGTGTCTTTTCATCTTTCCCTGAAGGCACTTTCTGTTAGTATTCTTCATCCCTGCCTAAGCTTATCCAATCTCCATTAAGTTTAAATCCTTAATGGATTTAAATGGAAACCGCATTTTCTGTTCTTCAACTTGCTCCCTACAGACTCTCTGTGTGCTGTGTGAACTCTAGCCCAAGCTTGCATATCTAGATTCTTTAAGGCTATTTATGTTCCACCTTCTCATCTCATCTAGGCCTTCCCAGATATCCTCCCATGAGAAGTAGAGCCTTTTCCCTGTCACCTCATCACATTGGTGAAGCTGTTGGAACACTTTGCGTCAGGGGTGGCTGTGGAGTCCCTGAAGGGCAGAGAACCAGGGTCAGTTTTCTGTTCTTCCAGCCCCTTCTTTCTCCACTCCCATCCTATCCTGCTTGGATTCAATAGCAGGGATTCTATTCTCCTGACCACACTGATCTCTCTTTTATATTGTCTTTCTGTTGACCTGAAAAATCCAAATCCTTGATGAATCCAATTACCATCCTTGTTTGCATAATGAAACTATTGGCTAAATCTGGGAAAAGTCTTAAACAACCAGCGAGCGTGGTATGGTTATCCTCTGAACTCAATGGGCTCTGAAAATTTCCTACTTTCTGCAATGATCATTTCAAAGACTTCATTCCTTACCCTTCTCAGTTCTCTCAACCTACCACATCCTTACTTTCTCTTAGAAAACCACTGTATTTTCTGCTCTACAGAGAAAAAAGAAGCCAAGGCAAAAGCTGCCTCAAATTCCTCTTCACCAAATCTCAAACTTACCTTCATCTACCAGACCCATTCCCTCCCTTCTTTGCTCCTTTTATAATGGAATTCCTGGTATAGGCAAGCCTTCCATCTGTGTGATTTTAATCCCTCCTGCTCACAGAGGAACTTTCTTGTGGAGCAGTGCTTCTCAAGCTTAAGTCTGAGTCACAGTCACTTGCAAATGGCTTGTTAAAAACTTGATTTCTTTTTTTGTTTTTTCATTTATTTTTATTAGTTGGAGGCCAATTACTCTACAACATTGTAGTGGTTTCCGTCATACACTGACACGAATCAGCCATGAAAAACTTGATTTCTGGGATCCACTCCCACGGTTAGCCAGTGAAACAGATCCAGTGGGATGTGCATATATTTGTGTGCGTATGTGAATGCAAGGATATAATGATAAAAAAATTGGCTCTTCTGATTATGGAGGCTGAGAATTCCAAGATCTGCAGTTGGCAAGTTGGGGACCCAGAAGACCCAATGTGGTAGTTCTAGTCCAAATGCCACAGGCTTGAGACACAGGAAGAGCCAGTTTCATTTTGAGTCTGAAAACGGGCAAAAGCTTATGTCCCAGTATTAAGGCAATTAGGCAGGAGGAATTCTCTCTTAGTTGGGAGAGAGTCAGGTTTTTTTTAATTCTATTTAGGCCTTCAACTAATTGCATGAGGCCCACTCCACATTATAGGGGGCAGTCTGCCTTGTTCAGTTTACTGATTTAGATGTTAATATCATCCAAAAAACACCCTCACAGAAACACCCAGAATAATATTTGACCAAATATTTGGGCACCCTGTGGCCTAGTCAAGTTGACACATTAAAATTAGCCACCACACTACCCTATAGATTATCCTCTCTTTCTACTGTATTCTTTGTCCATGACTGTCTGCTTTTTCTATTCATCAAAGATGCCTAAGATTTCCCACCTATATAAACTATGATGAAGCAAACCAAAACTTCTTGCTTTAAACCTATATTATCTCTTGGTTATATGTCTTTCCTTCCCTTCACACCCAAAATTCTTAAAAGAGTTTATCCATAATTGTTGTATCTATGTTCTCACCTGTCTTCACTGCTGAATACACAGTAGTGCACTCTAGTCTCTAGATTTAACTCCAACTACACTCACACCACATTTAATAAAGGTTTCTCTGCTATTAAATGCAGTGGTGAAACATCAATCATTATTTTGTTAATCTAGGACAACACTTTGCTTTGTTAATCAAATCATCCTTTCTGAAACAACCTTCCACTGGCTTCTGGTACACAATCCACTGATTTTCCTTCTCACTCACCATTATCTTTATTAGATCTTTCTTCTCTTCTTGACCCTCATGTTTCAGAGTTTTTTAAGACTAGCTTCTAGGTTCTTTCATATTCTTAACTACACAGAATTTCAGGGAATCTCATTTACCTTCTCTGCTTCAACAGCCATTTATATACTGATTTAATTTCATGTATTTTTTTGCCAGAGCTTATACTTATATATTTAAACTTCTCTTGACATCTCCACTTGAATACTCTTTGCCAGGAACCTCAATATTTGCACGCTCATAACTAAACTCATCACCTTTCCCCTCATCACCTTTCTAGAGTTGTTAGGAACTTCTGGTTTTTCAAGTTAGAGCCTTGAGACTTATCCATCACTCTTCTCTCTCCTTAATTTTCTATATCTATTCTATAACAAAACCTCATATATGATAGCTTTTAAATCTCTCTCAAACACATCCCTTTCCATTTACTGCCACTGCTATCATCCTCATTTAGCCATCATCATCTTTTTCCTGGCTTAAATTATCTCCTAAAGTCACCTTCCTGCCTTGTCTTCCTACTTTCAGTTGTTCTGCTTCCAAAGTCAGGAAGATCCCTTAGACATCACATTTGATCATCCTCCTCTCCTGCTTAAAACTCTTCAGTGACTTCCATTTGCCTTTGCATTAATGGTCCCAAAACTTAAGATCTTAGGATAACCTTCAAACCTTTCAGGATCTGCTTTGCTCTCTGCTTCAACTTCTTTCATACCTCAATCCTCAGATGACTCCTCCTCTACTCTAGACCTCTGAACCCGCTTCAGTATTCTTTCCTAGAAAATCTCATGAACAGAGGAGCCTGGTGGACTACAGTTCTATGGGGTCGCAAAAGAGTTGGATACTACTTAGTGACTAAACAACAGCAATAACAAGACACCAAGAGATTTGTGTCAATTTCTCCCACTAGATCAGGAATCCTCCAAATGGTTTTATTCTTCCATAAGTGATGGTACTGTGCTTTTAAACACAGTAATATTAATTTTATCTTTTAAATTTGAATACTGATATAAAGAGGTGTTACTATTTATATAAATGACCTTCAGAATTTTTTTGGACTATATAAATAGTTCTGGCGCATGCATGCGTGCTCAGTCATGTCCGACACTTTGCAACCCCATGGGCCCATCAGGCTCCTCTTTCCATGGGACTTCCCAGACAAAAATAGTGGAGTTGGTAGCCATTTCCTCCTTCAGGGGATCTTCCCACTCCAGGGACTGAACCTTCATCTCCTGAGTCTCCCTCATTGGCAGGTGGATTCTTTACCACTTGAGCCACTTGGGAAGTGATTGGACTACATATTTCTTGTACAGTATTGGTTCAGATTTCCAAAATGTATAGAAATTGATTCTCACTGACAAAGGCCTTTTTGGGAAACTTACATTAAAATGTTGTATTTTCTTAGTCAAAAAGCCCATTGAAGTGATTTGATATATTTACCACATAAAAGGTGCTTCTGTTTCATATTACCTAAAAAAAGGCAAATGCATAACTTTATGTCAGATGGCACAATTGTGTGATATGAATAGCTATCATTTGAGATTTATCAAGACTTTCAAGCTACTCATGTAACATGAGTTATTAGAAAGCTGTGTTTTAAGAAAGATATGTAAAATATTACTTTACTGGTCTGATATGGGAATAGGAAAGACTTTATTCATAAAGTTATTACTTGTATAAATGCTTAGTTTAGACAGTGTTGCAGAATGCCAGTCACATACATGTTTCGAGTCACTTAGGTACCTAAAGAGAATTCTCAGGACAGAAGAAATCTTGGTATTTTTTCCCTAGGCTGTGATAAAGTTAAAAAATAAAAAAGAATCAGTAAAACCTAATATTTTTTTCATTTTCTATGACAAAAAGGTTGAGTAAATTCATCTCTAAACAATTGGATTTTACTGACTGACTTGTACAGGTGGATACCAGACATGGTGGATGATCTATTGGGTACCCACGCCACTCGAAAACCTTCCAGGAAGGCTTTTAAACTAGGATATTTCTTGCAAAACTACAAAAACAGTGATATCAGAAACTTATATGAGATAAAAATCCTCAAGTTGTAAAAGAGAAAGTTCTCATCATCTAAATGTTAAGCAATTGTAGACCAGGTCATGTCAATTTGACACTTGAATTTCTAGACCGCATCTTGATATTTTCCTTTTGAATGAGTGTAGTACTTCCACATCTATGTAGCTATGTGAGCCGGCATACTTCTCATCTCCTAATGAGCATCAGATCCTCCTAGTGTGTAAACTAAGCACTTTTGGAATCCACTACAAGGCCACAAGGGTATCATTCTGTGCACTGAAGTAGTAATTTACTAAATGGGACCCTCATGGCCCAAGTTCATGCAGCTTCCCAAATGCCTACCTTAACCAGGCGATGGTTTATGGTCTGGAGAGCCTAATGAATGTTTAATTATACTGTTATATTTAGGAAAGGAGCTCTGCTTTATGCTTTATCTCAGCTACAGTCAGGTTACTTTTAGCCTTCTTATTTCCACCAGGCTTTTTCCTCTCCTATATTTTATATTTTGCTTCTGTTAGGTTGCCTAAATAAAACTCCTTTTCCTCCAGCTCCTGAGTCTATTGGATTTTAGTTACCATAATTGTTTCCCTAATTGGCTTCATTTGAAAGAATAATTGTTGGAGGAGCCAAGATGGCGGAGGAGTAGGACGGGGAGACCACTTTCTCTCCTACAAATTCATCAAAAGAATAACTGAACACAGAGCAAACTTCGCGAAACAACTTCTGATCGCTAGCTGAGGTCATCAGGCGCCCAGAAAAGCAGCCCATTGTCTTCGAAAGGAGGTAGGACAAAATATAAAAGATAAAAAGTGAGACAAAAGAGCCAAGGATGGAGATCCGTCCGGGGAACTCTTAGGCGGCATTGCTTGGGGTAGGGTCCGGTCCTGAGTGCCCTGAGGACAATCGGAGGGAGCTTCTGTGAGTTGCCAACTTGAACTGTGGGAGACCAAAAGAGAGAGAGTAAATTAACCGGCCGAACACACTGCCGGCCGTTCGCAGAACAAAGAGACCGAGAGGGTCCAGAGAGGAGCTCGCAGGCTGCGGCCGGCCCAGCCCCGCTGGAGGCAGGGGGGAGGGGAAGGTCGCGGAGAGACACAGGGCGCAGACACCCGACCGGCGCGGGTGGGGACTGGGGCTGGGGACGCGGAGGGCAAAAGGCACAGGCACCCGACTGGCGCCAGCGGAAACTGAGACTGGGTCCGTGGAAGGGAGTGGGCGCGCCACACCTGGGGAGAGTGCGCCCACTAAGCCCCTGGCTGCCTGGACCGCTCTGACGGGGAAGGCACAGAGAGCAGGCGCAGCTTTTCGTTCCGCGCTTCTGTGTAACACCCGAGGGCTGGAACCTAGCGCAGCGCGGGGCGCGCTCCATATAGAACAGCCGGGAGCCTGAGCAGCGCAGACGGAGAAAGCAGCGTCAGCCCCTCCCGGCAGCGCCAGCCCGACCCCGCGGCACAAGCCCATCCCCATAGCGCCAGCCACTCCCGGCAGCGCCAGCCCCTCCCGGCAGCGCCAGCCCCTCCCGGCAGCGCGACGGAACTAGCTACCTGAGTAAGAGTCCACCTCCGCCCGCCTGTGTCAGGGCGGAAATGAGGCTCTGAAGAGACCGGCAAACAGAAGCCAAATAAACAAAGGGAACCGCTTCAGAAGGGACTGGTGCAACAGATTAAAATCCCCCTAGGAAACATTGACTACACTGGAAGGGGCCTGTAGATATCGAGAAGCTTAAGCTGGAACGAGGAGCAATCTGAAACTGAGCCGAACCCACACTGACCGCAACAGCTCCAAAGAAACTCCTAGATATAATTTTACTTTTTTCTCTTTTTTTTTCTTCTTTTTTTTATTTTTTCTCTTTTATTTTCCTTTAAAATCCCCTATTACTCCCCCATTACTCCTTAACTTTCATTTCCACAGACTTTTATGATTTTTTAATTAGGGGGGAAAAAATTTTTTTTTTCTTTCTTTCTTTTTTTTTTTCTTTTTCTTTTTTTTTCTTTTTTCTTCTTTTTTTTCTTTCCTTTTTCTCTTCTATTTTCTATTTTTCTTTTTCTCTTATTTCTTTTAAAGTCCTCTAGTACTCCTCTACTACTCCTTAATTTTCATTTTCAATACACTATAACCTTACAAAAAAAAAAAAAGAGAAGCCCTATTTTTAAACCGAAGATTATTCTCTCCCAATCTTGACTCTCTGTTTTCTACCTCAGAACACCTCTATTTCCTCCTTTCCCCTTCTCTTCCCAATCCAATTCTGTGAATCTTTGTAGGTGACTGGGCTACGGAGAACACTCTGGGAACAGACAGCTGCGTAGATCTGTCTCTCTCCTCTTGAGTCCCCCTTTTTCTCCTCCTGCTCATCTCTATCTCCCTCCTCCCTCTCCTCTTCTTCATGTAACTCTGTGAACATCTCTGGGTGTCCCTAACGGGGGAGAATCTTTTAGCCATTAACCTAGAAGTTTTCTTATCAGGGCTGTATAGTTGGAGAAGTCCTGAGACTACAGGAAGAATAAAACTGAAATCCAGAGGCAGGAGACTTAAGCCCAAAACCTGAGAACACCAGAAAACTCCTGACTACATGGAACTTTAAGTAATAAGTGACTGTCCAAAAGCCTTCATACCTACACTGAAACCAACCACCACCCAAGAGCCAATAAGTTTTAGAGCAAGACATACCACACAAATTCTCCAGCAACGCAGGAACATAGCCCTGAACATCAACATACAGGCTGCCCAAGGACACACCTAACACATAGATCCATCTCAAAACTCATTACTGGGCACTCCATTGCTCTCCAAAGAGAAGAAATCAAGTTCCACGCACCAGAACACTGACGCATGCTTCCCTAACCAGGAAATCTTGACAAGCCAATCGTCTAACCCCACCCACTGGGTTAATCCTCCACAACAAAAGGGAACCACAGACCTCCAGAATACAGAAAGCCCACTCCAGATACAGCAATCTAAACAAGATGAAAAGGCAAAGAAATACCCAACAGGTAAAGGAACATGAAAAATGCCCACCAAGTCAAACAAAAGAGGAGGAGATAGGGAATCTACCTGAAAAAGAATTTAGAATAATGATAATAAAAATGATCCAAAATCTTGAAAACAAAATGGAGTTACAGATAAATAGCCTGGAAACAAAGATTGAAAAGATTCAAGAGCTGTTTAATAAAGACCTAGAAGAAATAAAAAAGAGTCAATTAAAAATGAATAATGCAATGAATGAGATCAAAAACACTTTGGAGGGAACCAAGAGTAGAATAACGGAGGCAGAAGATAGGATAAGTGAGGTAGAAGATAAAATGGTGGAAATAAATGAAGCAGAGAGGAAAAAAGAAAAAAGGATCAAAAGAAATGAGGACAACCTCAGGGACCTCTGGGACACTGTGAAACGCCCCAACATTCGAATCATAGGAGTTCCAGAAGAAGAAGACAAAAAGAAAGGCCATGAGAAAATACTCGAGGAGATAATAGCTGAAAACTTCCCTAAAATGGGGAAGGAAATAGCCACCCAAGTCCAAGAAACCCAGAGAGTCCCAAACAGGATAAACCCAAGGCGAAACACCCCAAGACACATATTAATCAAATTAACAAAGATCAAACACAAAGAACAAATATTAAAAGCAGCAAGGGAAAAACAACAAATAACACACAAAGGGATTCCCATAAGGATAACAGCTGATCTATCAATAGAAACCCTCCAGGCCAGAAGGGAATGGCAGGACGTACTGAAAGTAATGAAAGAGAATAACCTACAACCTAGATTACTGTATCCAGCAAGGGTCTCATTCAGATATGAAGGAGAATTCAAAAGCTTTACAGACAAGCAAAAGCTGAGAGAATTCAGCACCACCAAACCAGCTCTTCAACAAATGCTAAAGGATCTTCTCTAGACAGGAAATACAGAAAGGTTGTATAAACGTGAACCCAAAACAACAAAGTAAATGGCAACGGGACCACACCTATCAATAATTACCTTAAATGTAAATGGGTTGAATGCCCCAACCAAAAGACAAAGATTGGCTGAATGGTTACAAAAACAAGACCCCCATATATGCTGTCTACAAGAGACCCACCTCAAAACAAGAGACACATACAGACTAAAAGTGAAGGGCTGGAAAAAAATATTTCATGCAAACGGAGACCAAAAGAAAGCAGGAGTCGCAATACTCATATCAGATAAAATAGACTTTCAAATAAAGGATGTGAAAAGAGACAAAGAAGGACACTACATAATGATCAAAGGATCAATCCAAGAAGAAGATATAACAATTATAAATATATATGCACCCAACATAGGAGCACCACAATATGTATGGCAAACACTAACGAGTATGAAAGAGGAAATTAATAGTAACACAATAATAGTGGGAGACTTTAATACCCCACTCACAACTATGGATAGATCAACTAAACAGAAAATTAACAAGGAAACACAAACCTTAAATGACACAATGGACCAGCTAGACCTAATTGATATCTATAGGACATTTCACCTCAAAACAATCAACTTCACCTTTTTCTCAAGTGCACACGGAACCTTCTCCAGAATAGATCACATCCTGGGCCATAAATCTGGTCTTGGAAAATTCAAAAAAATTGAAATCATTCCAGTCATCTTTTCTGACCACAGTGCAGTAAGATTAGATCTCAATTACAGGAAAAAAATTGTTAAAACTTCAAACACCTGGAGGCTAAATAACACGCTTCTGAATAACCAACAAATCATAGAAGAAATCAAAAAAGAAATCAAAATATGTATAGAAATGAATGAAAATGAAAACACAACAACCCAAAACCTATGGGACACTGTAAAAGCAGTGCTGAGGGGAAGGTTCATAGCATTACAGGCTTACATCAAGAAACAAGAAAAAAGCCAAATAAATAACCTAACTCTACACCTAAAGCAATTAGAGAAGGAAGAAATGAAGAACCCCAGGGTTAGCAGAAGGAAAGAAATCTTAAAAATTAAGGCAGAAATAAATGCAATAGAAACTAAAGAGACCATAGCAAAAATCAACAAAGCTAAAAGCTGGTTTTTTGAAAAAATAAACAAAATTGACAAACCATTAGCAAGACTCATTAAGAAACAAAGAGAGAAGAACCAAATTAACAAAATTAGAAATGAAAATGGAGAGATCACAACAGACAACACTGAAATACAAAGGATCATAAGAGACTACTACCAGCAGCTCTATGCCAATAAAATGGACAACTTGGATGAAATGGACAAATCCTTAGAAAAGTATAACTTTCCAAAACTGAACCAGGAAGAAATAGAAGATCTTAACAGACCCATCACAGGCAAGGAAATCGAAACTGTAATCAAAAATCTCCCAGCAAACAAAAGCCCAGGACCAGATGGCTTCACAGCTGAATTCTACCAAAAATTTAGAGAGGAGCTAACACCTATCTTACTCAAACTCTTCCAGAAAATTGCAGATGAAGGTAAGCTTCCAAACTCATTCTACGAGGCCACCATCACCCTAATTCCAAAATCAGACAAAGATGCCACAAAAAAAGAAAACTACAGGCCAATATCACGGATGAACATAGATGCAAAAATCCTTAACAAAATTCTAGCAAACAGAATCCAACAACATATTAAAAAAATCATACACCATGACCAAGTGGGCTTTATCCCAGGAATGCAAGGATTCTTCAATATCTGCAAATCAATCAATGTAATACACCACATTAACAAATGAAAGATAAAAACCATATGATTCTCTCAATAGATGCAGAGAAAGCCTTTGACAAAATTCAACACTCATTTATGATTAAAACTCTGCAGAAAGCAGGAATAGAAGGAACATACCTCAACATAATAAAAGCTATATATGACAAACCCACAGCAAGCATCACCCTCAATGGTGAAAAATTGAAGGCATTTCCCCTGAAATCAGGAACAAGACAAGGGTGCCCACTCTCACCACTACTATTCAACATAGTGTTGGAAGTTCTGGCCACAGCAATCAGAGCAGAAAAAGAAGTAAAAGGAATCCAGATAGGAAAAGAAGAAGTAAAACTCTCACTGTTTGCAGATGACATGATCCTCTATATAGAAAACCCTAAAGACTCTACCAGAAAATTACTAGAGCTAATCAATGAATATAGTAAAGTTGCAGGATATAAAATTAACACACAGAAATCCCTTGCATTCCTATATACTAACAATGAAAAAACAGAGAAATTAAGGAAACAATACCATTCACCATTGCAACAAAAAGAATAAAATACTTAGGAGTATATCTACCTAAAGAAACAAAAGACCTATACATAGAAAACTATAAAACACTGACGAAAGAAATCAAAGAGGACACAAACAGATGGAGAAACATACCGTGTTCATGGATTGGAAGAATCAATATTGTCAAAATGGCTATTCTACCCAAAGCAGTCTATAGATTCAATGCAATCCCTATCAAGCTACCAACGGTATTTTTCACAGAACTAGACCAAAGAATTTCACAATTTGTATGGAAATACAAAAAACCTCGAATAGCCAAAGTAATCTTGAGAAAGAAGAATGGAACTGGAGGAATCAACGGGCCTGACTTCAGACTCTACTACAAAGCCACAGTCATCAAGACAGTATGGTACTGGCACAAAGACAGAAATATAGATCAATGGAACAGAATAGAAAGCCCAGAGATAAATCCACGAACCTATGGACACCTTATCTTTGACAAAGGAGGCAAGGATATACAATGGAAAAAAGACAACCTCTTTAACAATTGGTGCTGGGAAAACTGGTCAACCACTTGTAAAAGAATGAAACTAGAACACTTTCTAACACCATACACAAAAATAAACTCAAAATGGATTAAAGATCTAAATGTCAGACCAGAAACTATAAAACTCCTAGAGGAGAACATAGGCAAAACACTCTCCGACATAAATCACAGCAAGATCCTCTATGACCCACCTCCCAGAATATTGGAAATAAAAGCAAAAATAAACAAATGGGACCTAATGAAACTTAAAAGCTTTTGCACTACAAAGGAAACTATAAGTAAGGTGAAAAGACAGCCGTCAGATTGGGAGAAAATAATAGCAAATGAAGAAACAGACAAAGGATTAACCTCAAAAATATACAAGCAACTCCTGCAGCTCAATTCCAGAAAAATAAATGACCCAATCAAGAAATGGGCCAAAGAACTAAACAGACATTTCTCCAAAGAAGACATACAGATGGCTAACAAACACATGAAAAGATGCTCAACATCAGTCATTATTAGAGAAATGCAAATCAAAACCACAATGAGGTACCATTACACGCCAGTCAGGATGGCTGCTATCCAAAAGTCTACAAGCAATAAATGCTGGAGAGGGTGTGGAGAAAAGGGAACCCTCTTACACTGTTGGTGGGAATGCAAACTAGTACAGCCGCTATGGAAAACAGTGTGGAGATTTCTTAAAAAACTGGAAATAGAACTGCCATATGACCCAGCAATCCCACTTCTGGGCATACACACCGAGGAAACCAGATCTGAAAGAGACACGTGCACCCCAATGTTCATCGCAGCACTGTTTATAATAGCCAGGACATGGAAGCAACCTAGATGCCCATCAGCAGATGAATGGATAAGGAAGCTGTGGTACATATACACCATGGAATATTACTCAGCCATTAAAAAGAATTCATTTGAACCAGTCCTAATGAGATGGATGAAGCTGGAGCCCATTATACAGAGTGAAGTAAGCCAGAAAGATAAAGAACATTACAGCATACTAACACATATATATGGAATTTAGAAAGGTGATAACGATAACCCTATATGCAAAACAGAAAAAGAGACACAGAAATACAGAACAGACTTTTGAACTCTGTGGGAGAAGATGAGGGTGGGATGTTTCAAAAGAACAGCATGTATACTATCTATGGTGAAACAGATCACCAGCCCAGGTGGGATGCATGAGACAAGTGCTCGGGCCTGGTGCACTGGGAAGACCCAGAGGAATCGGGTGGAGAGGGGGGTGGGAGGGGGGATCGGGATGGGGAATAAGTGTAAATCCATGGCTGATTCATATCAATGTATGACAAACCCACTGGAAAAAAAAATAATAATAATAAAAAAAAAAAAAGAAAAAAAAATGAAAGAATAATTGTTAAAGAAAGGTGATAAACATTGAAAATCAACCACTTGGTCTCATTCATTAATCTTCTAATTCATTTTCAATAGTAAGTGTTCTTCAAAACTTTAAAATTTTGACTAAGGTTTTATTGCAGCATTAATGATACAGTATTCTGTGTCTAGGTATTCTGCTATTATTCAGAACTGACTACTTCAGAATTGTTTGAACTTCTAAAAGATTGTCTCTGTTAATTCATTCTCTATGAAATTTTAAAAGCACAATTGAAAACTTGAATTTGAAATCCTATGAATAGTCTGAAGTCAGGCAGGTTGATTCCTCCAGTTCCATTCTTCTTTCTCAAGATTACTTTGGCTATTCAAGGTTTTTTGTATTTCCAATTGGAGGAATCAACCTGCCTGACTTCAGGCTCTACTACAAAGCTACAGTCATCAAGACAGTATGGTACTGGCACAAAGACAGAAATATAGACCAATGGAACAGAATAGAAAGCCGAGAGATAAATCCACGAACCTATGGACACCTTATCTTTGACAAAGGAGGCAAGGATATACAATGGAAAAAAGACAACCTCTTTAACAAGTGGTCCTGGGAAAACAGGTCAACGACTTGTAAAAGAATGAAACTAGAACACCTTCTAATACCATACACAAAAATAAACTCAAAATTGATTAAAGATCTAAATGTAAGAACAGAAACTATAAAACTCCTAGAGGAGAACATAGGCAAAACACTCTCTGACATAAATCACAGCAAGATCCTCTATGACCTACCTCCCAGAATATTGGAAATAACAGCAAAAATAAACAAATGGGACCTAATTAAACTTAAAACTTTTGCACAACAAAGGAAACTATAAGCAAGGTGAAAAGACAGCCCTCAGAATGGGAGAAAATAATAGCAAACGAAGCAACAAAGGATTAATCTCAAAAATAAACAAGCAGCTCCTGAAGCTCAATTCCAGAAAAATAAATGACCCAATCAAAAAATGGGCCAAAGAACTAAACAGACATTTCTCCAAAGAAGACATACAGATGGCTAACAAACACATGAAAAGATGCTCAACATCAGTCATTATTAGAGAAATGCAAATCAAAGCCACAATGAGGTACCATTACACGCCAGTCAGGATGGCTGCTATCCAAAAGTCTACAAGCAATAAATGCTGGAGAGGGTGTGGAGAAAAGGGAACCCTCTTACACTGTTGGTGGGAATGCAAACTAGTACAGCCACTATGGAGAACAGTGTGGAGATTCCTTAAAAAACTGGAAATAGACCTGCCATACGACCCAGCAATCTCACTCCTGGGCATACACACCGAGGAAACCAGATCTGAAAGAGACACGTGCACCCCAATGTTCATCGCAGCACTGTTTATAATAGCCAGGACATGGAAGCAACCTAGATGCCCATCAGCAGACGAATGGATAAGGAAGCTGTGGTACATATACACCATGGAATATTACTCAGCCATTAAAAAGAATTCATTTGAATCAGTTCTAATGAGATGGATGAAACTGGAGCCCATTATACAGAGTGAAGTAAGCCAGAAAGATAAAGACCAATACAGTATACTAACACATATATATGGAATTTAGAAAGATGGTAATGACAACCCTATATGCAAAACAGAAAAAGAGACTCAGATGTACAGAACAGACTTTGGGACTCTGTGGGAGAAGGCGAGGGTGGGATGTTTCAAGAGAACAGCATCGAAACATGTATATTATCTGGGGTGAAACAGATCACCAGCTCAGGCTGGTTGCATGAGACAAGTGCTCGGGCCTGGTGCACTGGGAAGACCCAGAGGAATCGGGTAGAGAGGGAGGTGCGAGGGGGGATCGGGACAGGGAATACATGTAAATCCATGGCTGATTCATGTCAGTGTATGACAAAAACCACTACAATATTGTAAAGTAATTAGCCTCTAACTAATAAAAACAAATGGAAAAAAAAAGAAATCCTATGAATAATTAATTTTAAAAAGCATGGCTTTAGAATTTCACATTGCTTTGGAGATTTTAAATTTGATTTGTTTTCAGTTAACAGGACAATATTATTCTTGCAGTAAATGTAGAAGGCTCAGATGCTCTCATTTCTATATTCTCTAGGTGGCAGCTTAGCTCCACCTTTAAAAATCTCCCTTTTCATATTTTTCTCACTGGTATTTCATTTAAAAAGCATAATGCAAAACAACATGTAAAATGAATACAGCCAAACATGATCTGCCTGTCTTTAATGTCTTGACAAGGTTTTTCATGCAGCTTTGCCACATGCCTGATTTTAGTGGAAGGGTTAGATACGCAGTCCTCCAAAAAAGTGCTCTTATTCACCGTTTCCTTATGTGAAGGTCAGTAGTTGGACCTTTTACAATGAACCTTTTACAAGTTAACCTTGTTCTAGATGCACGCTTCTCCACAGGTATTGTTGAGCCAGTTATCAGGCTGTTTAGTCACATTTGAGATGTGTGTGCTTCCCTCGCTCTGTTACAGTTACATGAACAGCTAGGTCTGAGTGTCATAATATCTTCATTCCGTTCAGTTAGAGCCCAAATATCTTCCTAAAAATTGTGAAAAGAGTAGCCGAAGTCCATAATAAGAAATCACCTTAACCTGTAGAACATAATCTCAACTGGGAGGGATTTTGACTCTCAGGGGATGTTTGGCAGCGTCTGGAGAGATTTTTGGTTGTGTAGAGGGGAGTACGATGAGCATCTAATGGTTATAGGCCTGGTATTCTTTTAAACGTGCTTCAGTAAGAAGGTAGAGCCCCTAAGCAGAGATTTATCTGGCCCAAAATGTTGACAGCGCAGAGACTGAGAAATCCTGTGGTAGAGAAATGGAGCCATTTTCTGTGCTTAGTCGCTTGGTTGTGTCTGACTCTTTGTGACCCTATAGACTGTAGCCTGCCTGTCCATGGGGTTCTCCAGGTAAGAATACTGGACTGGGCTGCCATGACCTCCTCCAGGGGATCTTCCCAACCCAGGAATCCACCCCAGGTCTCCCACATTTCAGGTGGGTTCTTTACTGTCTGAACCACAAGTAGAGCTATAGTGGCATAATGTCAAAATCAGTGCTTAATTTTCATAGTCACTGTAATGATTTTTCTGAAGGTCATAAGGTTTTCTGAAGGTCATAAACATAAATATCTTTTAGAAAAATAACTTGTTTGATTTATTTAGTGACAAATTTCTCATGAATCTATTCCTTTTCTCTATTGTCCCACTTATTTTTATCTCATATGGTTAAAAAAAAAGCTGTGCCCTTGTATTACATTTTTAAAATTCAGAATCATTGCCTAACTCTTGTTTTGCACATCTAAATGTCAGGAAATCTCTTTGTGAAAATACTGTATTTACTGAGTATATAAAGAGTTAATCTGCATAGCTGTCAAAATCTATGTATTGATACAATTTTATAATTTGTAAGTCAGTTTTAATAAAAAGCATGTTTGAGATGTCACAAGTTTATCAAACTTATTGACTGTGGACTATATTAATTAAAATGATTGAAAATCAACTTTTGAGAATACTGAAGTTCCTGAAGAATTTAGTGTAAAAGAAGCTACTTAATTTATCATTGCCAAGAGGTTGTGAAACAATGACAAACTCGTTTAGTATCCCGAAACTGTGCTACGGATCAATTTATCATCATGTTTTGCCTGAAGAGCCATTGTATGACATAATTAAGAATACAAACCATATATGGATTAATCAGTTAATATAATGAGATGTTTTGACTACCTTATGCTCTCCTTAGATCAGTGATTTTTGAAATGCAATCTTATTCTAAATCTCCATATATAAAATGGATTAAATTTGAGTTACTTTTTTGGTAAGGATGGAAGCTTGTTTTGCTTTTTGCAGTAACTGTAAGATACCATCTCAGAAATCCAGCCTTTTGTTCAAAACAGTTTGAAAATCACTGGCCTAGAGAAGGTCAAGCTTTCTTTAATAACTGAATTTTTTTTGGCATGTAATATCCATCTTAAGGGTAAAAAGATAAAATCCTCATTTGATCCCACATTCTCTCTTGCTCCTATCCCCCCCTTTTTTGTTCCTTTCCCCAACAAAACTTCTTGGACTTCCATGGTGGCTCAACTGTTAGGAATCTGCCTGCTAGTGCCTGCCAGTGCAGGAGATGCAGGCTTGATCCCTGAGCCCAGAAAACCCCTGCAGAAGGTCCAGTATTCTTGCCTGAGAAATCCCACAGACAGAGGAACCTGGCAGGCGGCAGTCCATAGGGTTGCATAGTCAGACATGACTTAGTGACTAAACAAGAACCACCAACAAAACTTCTACATACTTTCTTCACTTTCTCACCTTTAATTCACTCCTAAAACTACTCATTTGCTTCTAGCTTTGCTATTCCACAGACACTGCTTTTGTCATGATCACCAGCCACCTCCCTGGTGTTAGGTTTGATGGTCACTTTACTCTCATTTTGCTCCAATTTTTAAAAAACCACTGATGAAGTTGACCCCTCCTTCCTCTTTCAAGCAGTCTTCTGATTCCCCTTTTTCTTTCTTGGTTTCTTTGTAGTCTTTTCTACTCTTAAGTGTTGGAATTTCTTCAGGACTAGGTTTTGAGCTCTATTCTCCTTTGTAAACTTTCTGGGTTTCCTTATTCATTTCAATGATCTTAAATACCTTCCATATGTTGGACACTGCCGTATTTTGCATCTTCAGGCCAGTCCTTTCCTCTGAGCTCTGTATCTTCACACCCAGTTGCCTATTTGAAACCTCCTAGATGTATCTTCTCATCTGCCATCCAGAGTCACTCCAACTAGAAACCCAGAAACTATCTTTTGTACCATCTTCCTTCACCATCTGTGTCCACCATCAGACACATCTGTCTGTACTTTCTCATATGCTTCAATCTTTTCCACACCTCTCATTCTCTGCTGCTGCCACATCTAGCTATGTCTCCATCATTTCTCATTTCAAAAGCCTCCTAAGTCATCTTTCTGTTTCCACCCTTGCCTCATCCATTCTCCACAAGCCCATTGGAATGGTATTTTAAATAACAGATTGATTATGTATCTAGTTTATAATTCTTACATAGATTCCTATTGCACATAGAACAAAATACGAACTCCATACTATGGGTCTGTCTGCTTCTCCAGTTTCGGTTTCTGTCACTTGATCTTCTCTTCTACTAATATTCTAGAAGCACCTGGAGCATCTAGAAGAGACTGAACTCTTATTTTTTTTTCAATCTCAGGGTCTTAAGTTCTTTTTTTTTTTTTTTTTAATTTTTTTTATTAGTTGGAGGCTAATTACTTCAAAACATTTCAGTGGGTTTTGTTATACATTGATATGAATCAGCCATGGATTTACACTTATTCCCCATCCCGATCCCCCCTCCCACCTCCCTCTCCACCCGATTCCTCTGGGTCTTCCCAGTGCACCAGGCCCGAGCACTTGTCTCATGCATCCCACCTGGGCTGGTGATCTGTTTCACCATAGATAGTATACATGCTGTTCTTTTGAAACATCCCACCCTCACCTTCTCCCACAGAGTTCAAAAGTCTGTTCTGTATTTCTGTGTCTCTTTTTCTGTTTTGCATATAGGGTTATCGTTATCACCTTTCTAAATTCCATATATATGTGTTAGTATGCTGTAATGTTCTTTATCTTTCTGGCTTACTTCACTCTGTATAAGGGGCTCCAGTTTCATCCATCTCATTAGGACTGGTTCAAATGAATTCTTTTTAATGGCTGAGTAATATTCCATGGTGTATATGTACCACAGCTTCCTTATCCATTCATCTGCTGATGGGCATCTAGGTTGCTTCCATGTCCTGGCTATTATAAACAGTGCTGCGATGAACATTGGGGTGCACGTGTCTCTTTCAGATCTGGTTTCCTCGGTGTGTATGCCCAGGAGTGGGATTGCTGGGTCATATGGCAGGTCTATTTCCAGTTTTTTAAGGAATCTCCACACTGTTTTCCATAGCGGCTGTACTAGTTTGCATTCCCACCAACAGTGTAAGAGGGTTCCCTTTTCTCCACACCCTTTCCAGCATTTATTGCTTGTAGACTTTTGGATAGCAGCCATCCTGACTGGCGTGTAATGGTACCTCATTGTGGTTTTGATTTGCATTTCTCTAATAATGAGTGATGTTGAGCATCTTTTCATGTGTTTGTTAGCCATCTGTATGTCTTCTTTGGAGAAATGTCTGTTTAGTTCTTTGGCCCATTTTTTGATTGGGTCATTTATTTTTCTGGAATTGAGCTGCAGGAGTTGCTTGTATATTTTTGAGATTAATCCTTTGTCTGTTTCTTCATTTGCTATTATTTTCTCCCAATCTGACGGCTGTCTTTTCACCTTACTTATAGTTTCCTTTGTTGTGCAAAAGCTTTTAAGTTTCATTAGGTCCCATTTGTTTATTTTTGCTTTTATTTCCAATATTCTGGGAGGTGGGTCATAGAGGATCTTGCTGTGATTTATGTCAGAGAGTGTTTTGCCTATGTTCTCCTCTAGGAGTTTTATAGTTTCTGGTCTGACATTTAGATCTTTAATCCATTTTGAGTTTATTTTTGTGTATGGTGTTAGAAAGTGTTCTAGTTTCATTCTTTTACAAGTGGTTGACCAGTTTTCCCAGCACCACTTGTTAAAGAGGTTGTCTTTTTTCCATTGTATATCCTTGCCTCCTTTGTCAAAGATAAGGTGTCCATAGGTTCGTGGATTTATCTCTGGGCTTTCTATTCTGTTCCATTGGTCTATATTTCTGTCTTTGTGCCAGTACCATACTGTCTTGATGACTGTGGCTTTGTAGTAGAGTCTGAAGTCAGGCCCGTTGATTCCTCCAGTTCCATTCTTCTTTCTCAAGATTACTTTGGCTATTCGAGGTTTTTTGTATTTCCATACAAATTGTGAAATTCTTTGGTCTAGTTCTGTGAAAAATACCGTTGGTAGCTTGATAGGGATTGCATTGAATCTATAGATTGCTTTGGGTAGAATAGCCATTTTGACAATATTGATTCTTCCAATCCATGAACACGGTATGTTTCTCCATCTGTTTGTGTCCTCTTTGATTTCTTTCATCAGTGTTTTATAGTTTTCTATGTATAGGTCTTTTGTTTCTTTAGGTAGATATACTCCTAAGTATTTTATCCTTTTTGTTGCAATGGTGAATGGTATTGTTTCCTTAATTTCTCTTTCTGTTTTTTCATTGTTAGTATATAGGAATGCAAGGGATTTCTGTGTGTTAATTTTATATCCTGCAACTTTACTTTATTCATTGATTAGCTCTAGTAATTTTCTGGTAGAGTCTTTAGGGTTTTCTATGTAGAGGATCATGTCATCTGCAAACAGTGAGAGTTTCACTTCTTCTTTTCCTATCTGGATTCCTTTTACTTCTTTTTCTGCTCTGATTGCTGTGGCCAACTTCCAACACTATGTTGAACAGTAGTGGTGAGAGTGGGCACCCTTGTCTTGTTCCTGATTTCAGGGGAAATGCTTTCAATTTTTCACCATTGAGGGTGATGCTTGCTGTGGGTTTGTCATATATAGCTTTTATTATGTTGAGGTATGTTCCTTCTCTTCCTGCTTTTTGGAGAGTTTTAATCATAAATGAGTGTTGAATTTTGTCAAAGGCTTTCTCTGTATCTATTAAGAGAATCATATGGTTTTTATCTTTCAATTTGTTAATGTGGTGTATTACATTGATTGATTTGAGGATATTGAAGAATCCTTGCATTCCTGGGATAAAGCCCACTTGGTCGTGGTGTATGATTTTTTTAATATGTTGTTGGATTCTGTTTGCTAGAATTTTGTTAAGGATTTTTGCATCTATGTTCATCAGTGATATTGGCCTGTAGTTTTCTTTTTTTGTGGCATCTTTGTCTGATTTTGGAATTAGGGTGATGGTGGCCTCATAGAATGAGTTTGGAAGCTTACCTTCTTCTGCAATTTTCTGGAAGAGTTTGAGTAAGGTAGGTGTTAGCTCTTCTCTAAATTTTTGGTAGAATTCAGCTGTGAAGCCATCTGGTCCTGGGCTTTTTTTTGCTGGAAGATTTTTGATTACAGTTTCGATTTCCTTGCCTGTGATGGGTCTGTTAAGATCTTCTATTTCTTCCTGGTTCAGTTTTGGAAAGTTATACTTTTCTAAGGATTTGTCCATTTCATCCAAGTTGTCCATTTTATTGGCATAGAGCTGCTGGTAGTAGTCTCTTATGATCCTTTGTATTTCAGTGTTGTCTGTTGTGATCTCTCCATTTTCATTTCTAATTTTGTTAATTTGGTTCTTCTCTCTTTGTTTCTTAATGAGTCTTGCTAATGGTTTGTCAATTTTGTTTATTTTTTCAAAAAACCAGCTTTTAGCTTTGTTGATTTTTGCTATGGTCTCTTTAGTTTCTATTGCATTTATTTCTGCCCTAATTTTTAAGATTTCTTTCCTTCTGCTAACCCTGGGGTTCTTCATTTCTTCCTTCTCTAATTGCTTTAGGTGCAGAGTTAGGTTATTTATTTGGCTTTTTTCTTGTTTCTTGATGTAAGCCTGTAATGCTATGAACCTTCCCCTCAGCACTGCTTTTACAGTGTCCCATAGGTTTTGGGTTGTTGTGTTTTCATTTTCATTCATTTCTATACATATTTTGATTTCTTTTTTGATTTCTTCTATGATTTGTTGGTTATTCAGAAGCGTGTTATTTAGCCTCCAGGTGTTTGAAGTTTTAACAATTTTTTTCCTGTAATTGAGATCTAATCTTACTGCACTGTGGTCAGAAAAGATGACTGGAATGATTTCAATTTTTTTGAATTTTCCAAGACTAGATTTATGGCCCAGGATGTGATCTATTCTGGAGAAGGTTCCGTGTGCACTTGAGAAAAAGGTGAAGTTGATTGTTTTGGGGTGAAATGTCCTATAGATATCAATTAGGTCTAGCTGGTCCATTGTGTCATTTAAGGTTTGTGTTTCCTTGTTAATTTTCTGTTTCGTTGATCTATCCATAGTTGTGAGTGGGGTATTAAAGTCTCCCACTATTATTGTGTTACTATTAATTTCCTCTTTCATACTCGTTAGTGTTTGCCGTACATATTGCGGTGCTCCTATGTTGGGTGCATATATATTTATAATTGTTATATCTTCTTCTTGGATTGATCCTTTGATCATTATGTAGTGTCCTTCTTTGTCTCTTTTCACAGCTTTTATTTGAAAGTCTATTTTATCTGATATGAGTATTGCGACTCCTGCTTTCTTTTGGTCTCCATTTGCATGAAATATTTTTTTCCAGCCCTTCACTTTTAGTCTGTATGTGTCTCTTGTTTTGAGGTGGGTCTCTTGTAGACAGCATATATGGGGGTCTTGTTTTTGTATCCATTCAGCCAATCTTTGTCTTTTGGTTGGGGCATTCAACCCATTTACATTTAAGGTAATTATTGATAGGTGTGGTCCCGTTGCCATTTACTTTGTTGTTTTGGGTTCACGTTTATACAACCTTTCTGCATTTCCTGTCTAGAGAAGATCCTTTAGCATTTGTTGAAGAGCTGGTTTGGTGATGCTGAATTCTCTCAGCTTTTGCTTGTCTGTAAAGCTTTTGAGTTCTCCTTCATATCTGAATGAGATCCTTGCTGGATACAGTAATCTAGGTTGTAGGTTATTCTCTTTCATTACTTTCAGGACGTCCTGCCATTCCCTTCTGGCCTGAAGGGTTTCTATTGATAGATCAGCTGTTATCCTTATGGGAATCCCTTTGTGTGTTATTTGTTGTTTTTCCCTTGCTGCTTTTAATATTTGTTCTTTGTGTTTGATCTTTGTTAATTTGATTAATATGTGTCTTGGGGTGTTTCGCCTTGGGTTTATCCTGTTTGGGACTCTCTGGGTTTCTTGGACTTGGGTGGCTATTTCCTTCCCCATTTTAGGGAAGTTTTCAGCTATTATCTCCTCGAGTATTTTCTCATGGCCTTTCTTTTTGTCTTCTTCTTCTGGGACTCCTATGATTCGAATGTTGGGGCGTTTCACAGTGTCCCAGAGGTCCCTGAGGTTGTCCTCATTTCTTTTGATCCTTTTTTCTTTTTTCCTCTCTGCTTCATTTATTTCCACCATTTTATCTTCTACCTCACTTATCCTATCTTCTGCCTCCGTTATTCTACTCTTGGTTCCCTCCAAAGTGTTTTTGATCTCATTCATTGCATTGTTCATTTTTAATTGACTCTTTTTTATTTCTTCTAGGTCTTTATTAAACAATTCTTGTATCTTTTCAATCTTTGTCTCCAGGCTATTTATCTGTAACTCCATTTTGTTTTCAAGATTTTGGATCATTTTTATTATCATTATTCTAAATTCTTTTTCAGGTAGATTCTCTATCTCCTCCTCTTTTGTTTGACTTGGTGGGCATTTTTCATGTTCCTTTACCTGTTGGGTATTTCTCTGCCTTTTCATCTTGTTTAGATTGCTGTGTCTGGAGTGGACTTTCTGTATTCTGGAGGTCTGTGGTTCCTTTTTATTGTGGAGGATTTACCCAGTGGGTGGGGTTAGACGATTGGCTTGTCAAGGTTTCCTGGTTAGGGAAGCTTGCGTCAGTGTTCTGGTGCGTGGAACTTGATTTCTTCTCTTTGGAGAGCAATGGAGTGCCCAGTAATGAGTTTTGAGATGGGTCTATGTGTTAGGTGTGACCTTGGGCAGCCTGTATGTTGACATTCGGGGCTATGTTCCTGTGTTGCTGGAGAATTTGCGTGGTATGTCTTGCTCTGGAACTTATTGGCTCTTGGGTGGTGGTTGGTTTCAGTGTAGGTATGGAGGCTTTTGGACGGTCACTTATTGCTTAAAGTTCCATGTAGTCAGGAGTTTTCTGGTGTTCTCAGGTTTTGGGCTTAAGTCTCCTGCCTCTGGATTTCAGTTTTATTCTTCCTGCAGTCTCAGGACTTCTCCAACTATACAGCCCTGATAATAAAACTTCTAGGTTAATGGCGAAAAGATTCTCCCCCGTTAGGGACACCCAGAGAGGTTCACAGAGTTACATGAACAGGAGAAAAGGGAGGAGGGAGATAGAGATGAGCAGGAGGAGAAAAAGGGGGACTCAAGAGGAGAGAGACAGATCTACGCAGCTGTCTGTTCCCAGAGTGTTCTCCGTATCTCAGACACCTACAAGGCTTCACAGAATTGGATTGGGAAGAGAAGGGGAAAGGAGGAAATAGAGGTGTTCTGAGGTAGAAAACAGAGAGTCAAGATTGGGAGAGAATAATCTTCGGTTTAAAAATAGGGCTTCTCTTTTTTTTTTTTTTGTAAGGTTATAGTGTAGTGAAAATGAAAATGAAGAGTAGTAGAGGAGTACTAGAGGACTTTAAAAGAAATAAGAGAAAAAGAAAAATAGAAAATAAAAGAGAAAACGGAAAGAAAAAAAAAGAAGAAAAAAGAAAAAAAAAGAAAAAGAAAAAAAAGAAAAAAAAACAAAAAAAAGAAAGAAAGAAAAAAAACATTTTTCCCCCCTAATTAAAAAAATCGTAAAAATCTATGAAAATGAAAGTTAAGGAGTAATGGGGGAGTAATAGGGAATTTTAAAGGAAAATAAAAGAGAAAAAATAAAAAAGAAAAAATATAAAAAGAAAAAAAAGATTTTTTTTTTTTCCTTACTTAGAAAAAAAAAAGTAAAAATATATCTAGGAATTTTTCTGGAGCTGTTGCGGTCAGTGTGGGTTCGGCTCAGTTTCAGATACCTCCTCGTTCCAGCTTACACTTCTCGATATCTACAGGGCCCTTCCGGTGAAGTCGGTGTTTTCTACAGGGATTTTAATCTGTTGCACCAGTCCCTTCTGAAGCGGTTCCCTTTGTTTATTTGGCTTCTGTTTGCCGGTCTCTTCAGAGCCTCATTTCCGCCCTGACACAGGCGGGCGGAGGTGGACTCTTATTCAGGTAGCTAGTTCCGTTGCGCTGCTGGGAGGGGCTGACGCTGCGGGGATGGGCTGGCGCTGCGGGGAGGGGCTGGCCCTGCGGGGTCGGGCTGGCGCTGCCGGGAGGGGCTGACGCTGCTTTCTCCGTCTGCGCTGCTCAGGCTCCCGGCTGTTCTATATGGAGCGCGCCCCGCGCTGCGCTAGGTTCCAGCCCTCGGGTGTTACACAAAAGCGCGGAAGGAAAAGCTGCGCCTGCTCTCTGTGCCTTCCCCGTCAGAGCGGTCCAGGCAGCGAGGGGCTTGATGGGCGCGCTATCCCCAGGTGTGGCGCACTCACTCCCTTCCGCGGACCCAGTCTCAGTTTCCGCTGGCGCCAGTCGGGTGCGCGCGCCTTCCGCCCTCCGCGTCCCCAGCCCCAGTCCCCGCCCGCGCCGGTCGGGTGCCTGCGCCCTGTGTCTCACCGCGACCTTCCCCTCCCCCCTGCCTCCTGCCTCCGGCAGGGCTGGGCCGGTCTGCAGCCTGCGAGCTCTTCTCGGGACTCTCTCCGTCTCTTTGTTCTGCGAACGGCCGGCAGTGTGTTCGGCCGGTTAATTTACTCTCTCTCTTTTGGTCTCCCACAGTTCAAGTTGGCACCTCACAGAAGCTCCCTCCGATTGTCCTCAGGGCACTCAGGCCCGGACCCTAGCCCAAGCAAGGCCGCCTAAGACTCCCTTCCCGGGACGGGTCTCCGTTCTTAGCTCTTTTGTCTCACTTTTTATCTTTTATATTTTGTCCTACCTCCTTTCGAAGACAATGGTCTGCCTTTCTGGGCGCCTGATGACCTCAGCTAGCGATCAGAAGTTGTTTTGTGAAGTTTGCTCTGCATTCAGTTATTCTTTTGATGAATTTGTAGGAGAGAAAGTGGTCTCCCCGTCCTACTCCTCCGCCATCTTGGCTCCTCCCCGGGTCTTAAGTTCTTTCTGGCTCTTTACATGCCTTTTTCTTTTTTGTTCTTTGGGTCTTGTCTTAAAAATCATCTCCCTAATCAATACATACTCACTTTCTGCTATTTTAAATCTTATTTACTTACCTGTCCATTGTCTAACTTACTAGAATTTAGGCTTCTTGATGACAGGGATCTGGTCTCTCTTTCTTGCCAGGAAACTGGTAGAGTGTCAGCACACAGTTGATGAATGCATTAACAAGTTATTGTATTAAGTAATCATCAGATTATATAGGAGGGTCCAAGATAATAGATGTGTATACATATGTTTGCCCTATGCTTCTTGGTTTTAGGAAGGAGATGATTAAATAGAAAGATACTATTGTATTAGTATCTAGTGTTTGAAGATATGATATGGATAGTAGGCTTAGACATGGGTTTGGCATCTGGGAAACAAAACGGATTACAGGTGGAAGTTAAACTGGGAACGAACTGTGGAATGGTGGGTGTTTGGGAGCTCTATCTCACTGAAGATACTCAGCTAGAGAGCTGGATGACAGCCTGTCAGGCCAATGGTGGTGGGATATCCTGCTTTATATTGGAAGTTGCTCTAGGGACTTCACAGGGCCCTTCTCTCTCTGAGATGCTTGGATTTTATGATTATGGAGGAATTCTTATAGGTATCTTCCAGCATTAATCTGTGATTGTATGAGTTATTCTTTATCAAGTCACACCTTATTGAATGTCCTCTTAAAACCTCACTGTTCTCTTAGGAATAATGCAGAAACTAAAGAAGGTTTTTTTTTTTCTGTTTCTGTTTTGTTTGAGAAAGAAATGTTAGGTAATAAAAGGAGAATTAGAAAATATCTTCTTAAAGGATTAATCTTTTAACAAACATATGTTTAAAAAAATCAGTGTGTGCTTTAGACATTACTTTCAAAGCCTTTTCCTAAACTTATGGAAAACAGAGCCAGTAGGAATACACTTCCATTTATTCAATATCCTTGAAAGTTACCACTACAACTGGAGCTGGGATAGGGAGTCAGTTCCAAAACAACTCTGCATATTACATTTTGAACTTTACTTTTTAATAGCATCATAAACCTCCCATCATATTCTTTAATATTTCCTATGGAATTTCTTGTTTGTCTTCAGTCATAAGCTAATGTGTTTGATGTGACAAATAAAGAGAAATAATGGCTTAGCATTCTCTAAGGATTAATTGGCTGACTCCTGGAAGTCATAAAACATCTTTGGCTTGGTCTTATTGAACATAGCTTTAGGAGAGGTTCAAAGTCCTTATTCAACTGAAGAAAAGTCGCATCCCCAGAAGTTGTTTGTGTTGTCTCATCAGCGATTCACACAAAATTTTTCATTGTGCCATGAGACTGTATGTCCCTCTGCAGAGACAAGTACAAGAAAACCCATATTTAGTCATTTGTCATTTGAACAGTATATGGTTTTTCATTGAAGTCATTTTCAGATGGTATGGTATATATATGCATATCTTCTTTCAAATAATGTAGAATTACATGCTAATTTGGATGTTATAGGTATGACATGTCCATACTTTTTAATGTTACTCTGGCCGTTTTTCACTTGATCAAGTAGACAACATCAAAAACCGAATGCCCTATGTGAATGCATACTTTATATATATATATATATATACAGACACATGTTTGCTTTATGATTTTGTTTACTTTATCCATTTCTATTGATAGTTGCCCTTCTTATTTTTCTTTGCTTTTTTTTGTTTCCCAAGAGCATTGTATCAATAAATATCTATTGAAGCTTTTGCCATATGAAGGACATTGTGTATTATCTCCACTTTACTTCTTTACCCTGAAGCACTTGACCTTGGTACTATAGTTTGCTGTCACAGGTAGTATTATGGCTATTGCAGATAGAAGTCAGTTTTGCTGATATTCATGAATTCTTTCATTTTTGCCCTCTTTCTGCTATTGCATAAACTTGTCTTCTTGTCTTCTTCTACTATGGCATTTTAAATTCATTCTTCTTTGCCTCTTGGGAATCCTTTCCACTATAGTTTTTACTGCAAAGTGCTGTATTAGTTTTCTATTGCTGCTCTAAGAAATTACCATACATTTGGTGGTACAAAGCAACATGAATTTATCTTACAGTTCTCAAGGTCTGAAGTCTGAAATGATTCTCAGTGAGCAAAAATCAAGGTGTTGGCATAGCTGTGTTTCTTCCTGGAGGTCCTTGGGGAAAATTCATTTCCTTTGTTTTTCTAGCTTTCAGAGGCCATCTGCATTCCTTGGCTCCTGGCTCCCTTCCTCCATCTTTAAAGGCAGTAATTATGGTCAAGTCTTTGTCATTTGATATGACAACGGACTCCTCTTCTGCCTTCCTCTGCAATCTTAGTTCTCCTTTGCAGTTTAACAAGTAGCATATTCACAGATTCTGAGGGTAAGACTGTCAATATCTTTGAGGTGTGTCATTATTATGCCTCCCATGAATACTTACCTCTTTTTCTTTTGCTGTTTGCAACCCTGCAACCAAGCCACTCTCCACTCAATAGGAGGAGACTCTCCTGTTCCACTTGGTTGCTCCTCTGGTTTTTACATTTGTCTTAGCTACCTTGTGTCTGACTCTGAGTAATTGTGTAAAATATACTTGCATATTGGGTTTTTTTTTGTATTTAAAGCTCATTTAAATCACAATTAAATTGTTTTGCTATCTAAATAACTTTGGAAAAATAAGTAAAAAGTCCTGACCACCTTGTTTTCTCTTTATTTAAATCATTTGTGTTGGATCTTCTTTCTTTCTTTTTTCCTTTCAAAATATCTAACTATTTTGATGCCACTAGAGACATAAAGACCCTGATGCTGGGAAAGACTGAGGGCAGGAAGAGAAGGGGGCATCAGAGGATGAGATGGTTGGATGACATCACCGGATCAATGGACGTTAGTCTGAGAAAACTCCAGGAGATAGTGAAGGACAGGGAAGCCTGGTGTGCTGAAGTCCATGGGGTCGTGAAGAGTTGGAAAAAACTTAGTGACTGAACAGCAAGAGAGGCATAAAAGAGCAATATAAAAACCAGGACTACTTGGAGAAAATATCTTACTTATTAATCATTTTATTTTTATTTGCCCTTTTTTTTTTTTTTACCATTTGTATGATTTACTGTGAATTGTACAAATGATTCATACTTTCTCCCTTCTCATTTTAGCTTTGATATGAGCCTATAAATTGTACTTCTGCCAGCCTTTCTGTGCTTTAAGGCATGTCCATTCTATTTTTTCCTGTTATATATAAATTATATATTTAATTCTAGCAACATGTATTTGAGAAAAAAAACTTTTGGTTTGAAAGAATAGTTACTGATCTTCAGTAATTAAGACTATATAGTTACCAAGCTCTTTAATTTCCAGCATGTAAGCCATTGCCATAAGTGATAAACTTATTACTTATATGCTATTTAATGCTTAATGATATTTCTTAGACCCAAAGAGACAAGTGATGTAGACCTAACCATATCCCTATCTTGATATTTGGGATGTTGTTCTTTCTTAATATAAAAGGAATAGTGTCATTTATAATTTCTCTGAAATAAATGAGAAGACAAAACCTACATGGGAGATTTTGAACCATGATCAAGAACAAGAATCTTGACAATTCTCAGACAGAAAGGAAGTAATTTTCTCACCATTTAAATTTACTTTTCATCACAGGAAAGACATTCATATGTTTCTGGACTATATCAATTCATTGAACTCTTCCTGTTCTGAATAAAATGAAGCCAAGCAGACACTGAAGTTTCTGAGTTCAGTACAAATTATTTTCCATTATAAAAGATCCCTATCACTGAGAAATATCTTCTCTGTTCACGACTATGATGAGAAAATGACATCCTATTTCTTTCGATTATATCCATTTGTCCCTTTGAAAGCCAGCATATTAGCAATGCTGACTCTTCAGGATGATCTCTTGAATTAGGGTCAAATCAAGGAAATGAAGTAAATATGTGCAAATTCTGAGACTACACTGAGACAACTAGTCAGGTCATTTTTCTGTTCTTTTTGCACAAGCAGAAGCTTAGGACTTTTCACAAATCAATTGAAATATTTGTCTCTTTATCATGGCTTTTTAACTTGTTCTGAGTAGATTTTATGAACATAATGGAAAAATTGGAAATAACTTCTCCAGCATAACTTCTGAGTGATAATTTTGTAGAGAGATCAGTATAAAGAAAAAAAGAGTTTGATACAATGGACAGTGGAGACTTTGCAAGACACCATCAGCTGGTAATTTGTAACTGGTTCATATGCCAAACATTGTAGGGTTTAGAGGCACATGTGAACAACAGAATCTCTAGTTTTAGTTTCTGACACATTTGTGGTAGGCCAATAAGAATTGGAAGGTTTAGGCATTTGTCTTGAAATAATGAGAGAAGTTTTTGCTTTCTGAATTAGAGACTTGATACTAGAACTGCCCCAAGGCATGGACTGTGAATCCAAGTATATCCCCACCAAGCCATCTTTCATTTAAGTCTCTTTAATAAATCATCTTTCTAACTGGAGCTAGGGGTATAAAATTTCATGCCTCTGGCACAGCTCAAAAGGAGAAAAAGATCAGGAGCATGGAAGTTTTAAGAAATGTAATTTTATTTTCAACTTGGGTTTTCTGACATATAAGGGAAAAATGTTCTTTAAAAAATACCCCTACTTGGATAAAAGCAGCTGCTCCTAGATGGTGCAAAATAATAAAATTAGGAAAGATGGAGATGGCTCAGCTTTTGTCCAGGATTCAGTGAATTTCATGGAGCAAGTGCTAGACCAAAGCTTCATGAGGACAACTTGACTGTTGAAAGAAAATGAAAATTTGTTTCTTTAACTCTTCCAGATCTCAGACAAGTTATGTAGATATGAATAAGAATATAGGTTTTGATACCATTGCTAGAGAGATGGAGCTTGGCACTTTTCCCCATAAAACTTGTGGGTTTTCTCTGGTCAACAATTTCATGGGAGCTTGATGAAGACTGTCCATTTGGTTACTAAACAGGTTTATAAACCATTCATAAAAGTAATATGATTTGTTTAGGAGCAAAGGTTTGGTAGTTTCATGCATTCACTCAGTAAGTGAATGTTTGTTGAATGCCTACTATATGCCTGGCAGTGGCTAGTAACCTAGCTTTTTGTCTCTCTGCTCCTGGGGAAATAGACATGTAAGCAGTTAAAAATCAATATAGAGTAATGCTGTAATGAACTAAGAACAATACATGTAGAAGTATGTAAGATAAGGATCAAATCCAGATTTGAGGGAATTAGGAAACATCTCAAGGAAGGAACATCTCAGCTGAAACCTTAATTTAAAATAGGAAGCTGCTGGCAAAGGGAGGCAGAAAGACTGTTTGAAGCAGGAGAGCTTGGTGAAATTTAGGGAGTGGGTGTGCTTTAGTCACCCTTTAGAGTGAAGATTGTGGAGAACTGAAGCTACCATAGGGAGCAGAGGCCAACTCAGAAGGGCCTTGAAGCTGTGAGAAGGAGTTCAGAATGTATTCTTGAGAAGTTCAGTAAGTGACTAGTAATAGACAAGGATGATGGGAAGCCATTGAAAGCTATTAAGGAAAGGAGTTATTAATACATAATTAGACTTGTGTTTTAGAACACTTTTACTGGCTGTAGAGTAAAAAGCAGATGAAGAGGAATCAAGGCTGATTGCAGCAGCCTAGTGAGAGGTCATCAGAACCTGAAGCAGAGAGGTGGCCATTGGAATTGGGTAATATGGGCAGATTTAGGAGATTGTTATGAGGAAGAATGTCCAGATCTGGGTGATCAGTTGGGCAGGATATACATGAAAGACCAAGGGGTTCTGGGTGACTCCCAGATTTGAGTCATACTGTGCTATATGGTACCATTTACTGAGGAAGGAGGCTGGCAATGAGACAGAAATATAACTTCAGTTTCAGGCATGTTAAGTTTTACGTACAGGTGTAGAAGATAGTTACAGTAAAACTAAAGAGAAAGATATGAATGAAAGACACACATTTGGGGATCATCACCCTCAGAGTGGAAAGGAAACTCTGCATGTTCACCATGATCCAGCTGCTCATGGTGAACACACAGTCCTAGAGTGTGATCTTTAGAGACATTAGCTTTTTTTTTTCTTCTTTTTTTTTGAGACATACGTTTTTAACAAATGGACAGAGGAAGAGGAACTGGCCAAGAAGACTGAGAACAAGCGAACAGATAACAGGTACATCAAGAGAGGGTGGTATCAAGGAAGCTAAGGAAAGAAAATATTTTGAGAAGGAAATGCTCAGCAGAGGCTATGCTGTGGTGAATTGAAGAGGAGACTTAATAATAAGGTGGTTGTCAGTATCTTGCCAGCTTCCCTGGCATGGTGAGGGCAGAAATCATTTATCAGGCGGGAAATATGTGGATGGTGAACATGTGGAGAAAGACAGCAAGAGTGTAGTAACTGCTTTAGGGATGTGTGACTATGAGGAGAGTAAAGCAAGATAGTAACAATAGATGGATAAGGGATCTAGGGAAAGGTCTATGTTTTTATTTTTCTGTTTTGTTTGTTTTAATGTGTGAGACCAGAGTATGTTCGAACACAGATGAAAAGAAGAGTTTGAAGATGAGGTAAGAGGAGTGAGTTTGGGGTTAGATAATTGAAAGAAAAAAGATCCCTGAAGAGCATAAGATGGCAGAGTCCTAAGAATGGCTGTCCTGAGATGGGAGTGGGGCTAGGTTTAGGCAAATAAAAGCAGATTGGCAGGATGACAGTGATGGTGGGAGGTGATGGGAGCTGGGAGTTTGAAGCTTGAGCAGCTTGAAAAATGTTTGTGATGATAGCTGTGGGAAATGAAAGAAAGCTAGAAAAACAAAAACAAACACAGATAAATTGCCAAACAGTACGGAGGACCCAGTACAAGTTGTATGCTGTGAAACAATAATGATACCAATATGATTATGTGATTTTGTTTTTCCTCTAGCAGTGCCCAAGTCCTGAGCTTTGGCAAGGACGTAGAGGACATTGTGGGTGTTTTCTAGCTGTTTGTGAGTGAAATGCAATAGGACAAGGTAAATGAGATGTTTATAAGCAAGTACCTGAAGTGATATACTAGACACTTGCCTCCAAACTAAAAGAATTTTGGAAAAACTGGCCACTCCAACACCTTTTAAAGTGGAAATCTAAAAAATGTAACCACAAGTTTAAATATCATAAAATTAAATAGTTGCAAAAATTGTTTCTTGTGGTTTATTTTATATAATGTACATGTGAAAGTTGCTCAGTTGTGTCCAACTCTTTGTGACCCCATGGACTACCCCACCAGGCTCCTCTGTCCATGGAATTCTCCAGGTAAGAATACTGGAGTGGGTAGACATTCCCTTCTCCAGGGGATCTTCCCAACCCAGGGACTGAACCCTGGTCTCCTGTATTGCAGGCAGAGAATCCCATAATATACATACCTTAACTGTATTTTTATCCAAATCTTAGAGCTGTGGATTTAGCTCATTCAATTTATAGAGCATGTCCTTCAGATAATCAGGCATCATTGTTAAACTAATCAGCCACATCAGAGTTACTTTTCATCAGAAAAGGTGTGATTTTATTTTAAAATTCTTAACAGTCATGAATCTAACACTCGTCTCACCTCTAAGAGAAGGTTAATTGATTGTATTCTGAGATAGGTTAATTGATTGATAGATGGATGATTGATTACTAGGTAGGTAGGTGGGTGGCTAGATGGATAAAGTAAGACTTGAATGAATAGACAGATACTTGTCTTGAGTACATCTCCTGGATGAAATAAGGTCCTCCTGAATATTTCTTTGTGAAGCTTTTTTGGCTTTTCTGTCAGTAGCCTTTCCCTTAGGAAAGTGGCATTCTAGATTGATTCCTATTTTTTAATAATTTGAAGATTTTTGCACCCTGGCACAATACATCAAAATATGATTTAGGGTAAGGGGGAGTATGACTTTCTCAAAGTGGAGAGGGCAGTGGGTAAGGTGAGAAAAGGAGGAATAATTGTCAGACATTAGTGCTGACAGGCAGGTGGCTCAGCTTTAAGAATGAGTGTTTGGAAGTTTAGGTTTGGACATTTTTACCCCATTGCTATTTAAGACTATTTATACTCTAGAAAGTCTTTTTGTTCGTACTTCAGTTTGAAGACTGCTGGACTATTGTATTAAAGCTAGGTCAAGATGAAGAATGAAGGTGGGAGGATGTGAGAAAGACCAGTGTTCAAGGAGCTTGAGGTGTCCTAGTTTCAAAATCTGTAATTTGAACGCCTTAGGTTTAGTATGTTTTATTTGTTTGCTTTGACATTCAGAGACTCTGGGCTGGTCTTTATTGAAAATAGAAATGTCAGGGCACATTTGGGGCTTGTGTCTCCCTCTGGTACGGTGCAAAGAGAGTGGGTTTTGGAGCCCAACACACCTGGATTCGAGTCTTTGCTTTACCATTTACTCATTGTGGCTGCAGGCAAGCCAGTTATCCTTTCTGTGATCAGATTTCTCATTTGTAAAATCAGAATGACAGACTCTACCTTGCTAACTGTTATAAGCACTACAGATAACTGGTTCTTTTATTCAACAAATTTTATTTGCCTACCAGGTGCCAAGCCCTGATCAAAGAGATAGTAAGTCCAAAATACCTCACACGGCATTTGAAACATAAGGATAAACCAAACAATGGCAACTAAAAGGCATGTGCTTGAGGGTAGGAAGCCTGTTGTATTCTTCAGTGGTGTGTGTGTGTGTGTGTGTGTGTGTGTGTGTGTGTGTGTGTGTGTGTCTGTTTGTCTGTCTGTGTGTATGCCCAGTCATGTCTGACCCCATGGGCTATAGCCTGCCAGGCTCCTCTGTCCACAGAATTTTCCAGGCAAGAATACCTGGAGTGGGTTGCCATTTCCTTCTCCAGGGGATCTTCTTGACCCAGGGATCAAACCCGCATCTCTTGTGTCTTCTGCATTGGTGGGCAGATTCTTTATCACTGCACCACCTGGGAAGCCGCATTCTTCTGTGAGACAAGGCAGTAATCATACGGTCAAAAGTGAAGGACAATTGCAAATGTCCAGGCTTTGTTTTTTTCCTGAAGCTTCTACGGTGTTCAGACCTAAGCTAAATGTTTCCTCTCTCACCTTTATCAAAATGTAATTTTCAATGAATTAAAGACCTGGCTTTCATGCACATGTGAGAGAATATTTGTCAAAGTTTTTACCCAACTGGTTATTTAATGAGAAAACCAATATGAAGGCAAAACTGATTCCACTTGTGGAACAAGAATGTATATGTTAATAGTCCATCAAAGAAGATACTACAAAGTAAAAGAATGTTGGAATAAGATAGCTTGGTTAAGTATAAAATGGTTACTAGCCCATAAGGCAACAAACAGCAAATTTTAGGATTATGGTTTTTTTTTGCTGTGAGCTGAATGTTTGTGTCTCTTTGTCAGATTCATATGTTGAAGTCCTAATGCTCAATGTGATGGCATTAGGAAGTGGGGCCTTTTGGGGGTGCTAAGGTCATAAGGGTGGAGTCAGCAGAGTTTTCATTTATTTATTTATTTTATTTTAATGGAGTATACTTGCTTTACAAGGTTGTGTTAGTTGCTACTGTACTGCAAATTTAATCAGCTATATGTACATTTATTCCCCTTTTTTTGGATTTCTTTTCCATTAGGTCACCTCAGAGCACTGAGTAGAGTTCCTTGTGCTATACAGGTTCTCATTAGTTATCTATTTTACACAGTATCAATAGTGTATGTATGTCAGAATTGGTGGTTTTATAAAAGAGACCTCAGAAACCTCCCTAGCCCTTCCACCATGAAAGGTCACAGTCAGAAGATAGTCAGCTACCAACCAGCAAGGGGGGTCTCATGAGAAGTTGAATCTGCTAGCACTTTGATGTTGGACTTCCCCAGCCTCCAGAACTGTGAGATCTGTGAGAAATGACAAATTCTAAGGCTTTCTAAAATTTGTAGCTCTATGTGTATCATTGTACAGAAGGACATCATAACGGGCAGAAGTGGTATAGACCTAACAGAAGCAGAAGATATTAAGAGGTGGCAACAATATACAGAACTATACAAAAAAGATCTTCATGACCCAGATAACCATAATAGTGATCACTCACCTAGAACCAGACATCCTGGAATGTGGTCAAGTGGGCCTTAGGAAGCATCGGTGTGAACAAAGCTAATGGAGGTGGTGGAATTCCAGCTGAGCTATTTCAAATCCTAAAAGATGATGCTGTGAAAGTGCTGCACTCAATATGCCAGCAAATTTGGAAAACTCAGCAGTGGCCACAGGACTGGAAAAGGTCAGTTTTCATTCCAATCCCAAAGAAAGGCAATGCCAAAGAGTGCTCAAACTACCGCACAATTGCACTCATCTCACATACTAGTAAAGTAATGCTCAAAATTCTGCAAGCCAGGCTTCAATAGTTTCCAGATGTTCAAGCTGGATTTAGAAAAGGCAGAGGAAGCAGAGATCAAATTGCCAACATCCATTGGATCATCGAAAAAAGCAAGAGAGTTCCAGAAAAACATCTACTTCTGCTTTCTTGACTATGCCAAAGCCTTTGACTGTGTGGATCATAAAAAACTGTGGAAATTTTTTCAAGTGATGGGAATACCAGACCACCTGACCTGCCTCCTGAGTAATCTCTATGCAGGTCAGGAAGCAACAGTTAGAACTGGACATGGAACAACAGACTGGTTCCAAATCGGGAAAGGAATATGTCAAGGCTGTATGTTGTCACTGTGCTTATTTAACTTGTATGCAGAGTACATCATGAGAAACACTGGGTGGGATGAAGCACAAGCTGGAATCAAGATTGCTGGGAGAAATATCAATAACCTAAGATATGCAGATGACACAACACTTATGGCAGAAAGCAAAGAAGAAGTAAAGAGCCTCTTGATGAAAGTGAAAGAGGAGAGTGAAAAAGTTGGCTTAAAACGCAACATTCAGAAAACTAAGATCATGGCATCCAGTCCCATCACTTCATAGCAAATAGATGGGGAAACAATGGAAACAGTGAGAAACTTTATTTTGGGGGCTCCAAAATCGCTGCAGATGGTGACTGCAGATGAAATTAAAAGATGCTTTCTCCTTGGAAAAATACTGTGATCAACCTAGACAGCATATTAAAAAGCAGAGACATTACTTTGCCAAGATCTGTCTAGTCAAGGCTATGGTTTTTCCTATAGTCGTGTATGGACTATAAAGAAAGCCGAGTACCAAAGAATTGATACTTTTGAACTGTGGTGTTGGAGCAGACTCTTGAGAGTCCCTTGGACTGCAAGGGGATCCAACCAGTCCATCCTAAAGGAAATCAGTCCTGAATATTCATTGGAAGGACTGATGCTGATGCTGAAACTCCAATACTTTGGCCACATGTTGTGAAGAACTGACTCATTTGAAAAGACCCTGATGCTGAAAAAGATTGAAGGTGGTAGGAGACGGGAATGACAGAGGATGAAATGGTTGGATGGCATCACCAATGATGGACTTGAGTTTGAGTAAGGTCCAGGAGTTGGTGTTGGATAGGGAAGCCTGGCGTGCTGCAGTCCATGGGGTCCCAAAGAGTCGGGCATGACTAAGCTACTGAGTTGAACTGTGCGTCATCACACACTCAAACAGTGCTCCTAAACTTAGGCTTTGGGTAATGCCAGAATTCAAAAAATAATATACTCTACAGGTTAAGAGAGATAAAGAAATATCTCACTAAGAAAAAAATTAGGAAAAGGCAAAGAAAAAAGTTTATGATACTTTGGGGGCACCCCTATTATAACTACTTCACTGTAACTGGGTACATGTGTTGTGCATTCCATAATGTACACTATGGAATGATAGTAAACACGCAAGTATTATCAATTTTGTGACTTTTTTGCTCAGAAATAGCTGTAATTATGATCTCAGCAACCTTGTAGTTGGAACAGACACATTATGCCTCTCATTTTAAGACTGAAAAAGCCACGAATTAGGAAGTGGTTCAACAACAGGGCCGAGACTGTAAATCAGTGCACTGTCTTGGCTCTAATCTATTCGACCTGACAGGCTGGAGCTGGTTGTAAAAGCAGTCCCCAGTTTCCAGGAGAGTTATGTTCCAAAGGATCATTTGTAGGTCAGTTGTTGTGAACTCCACACATTTTTCCCATAGTAATAAATAGCGTGATGAATAAAGGTTATGCCTCCAGCCCAGGCTGCCAAAGCCTTTAACCTATGATGCGTCTATAGTTCGGTGATACAGAATCTTTCCCCATTAATTTCTGTTGGAGTTCGTTCAGGGTTCATGCTTCTAAAATATGTAGGGAGCATAGTTTCCTGTGCCTTCCCTCCTTCCACTTCAGCACCCCTGCTGGGAGTGAACTTTTCAGCTTTAGATGACAGAGGGTAGCGCTGATAAGGTTGGTGGAGAGAGGCAGTCATGAGGACAGCGGAGCACACTTGATGCAGAATTTCTGGAGACAGTCCTGACACAGATGCCTGTGCAGGACAGAGGCTGGAACTTTGTGGGAGTGAGTTTGAGGAGGGGATGCTAAGGACTGAATCAAAGCCTGTGTTGACAAAGGCAGGCAGTTCTTAAAGCGGTAGACCCCTAGCAATGGGAGGACAGTCCTCACCACACAAGGTGAGTAACAGCTCCTTAAATGAGATCACACAGAACAGATTCGCAGGTACAGTGGTGAGAAAAGCGAATGGGACTTTGTTCTTTCCATGTGGGGTTCAGCTTTTTCAATGAACTGGTTGCATGTGCTTAAATCTCCTTGTTGATTTTTTAAAATGTACTGTCACTGAAATGGAAAATTAAACAATATTGAAAAGCACAAAGAGAAATGTAAAAATCACATAAATCCCTTTCATAACAAGATAAGCATTATTAGTTTAAAAGTTTTGACAGAATTGTTGAAACTATTTCAGAAACGCCTTTACAAACTACTCCAGAAACTTCTCAATAAGGGAGCCTGAGGTTCAAGCCTCCATAATCAATAATTTTAACATTCCTCCCATCACTTTCCCAGATTAGGTGATGTTACAGAATAGATCCAGACTTCAATTTGTCATCTAAACACTGGATCATGCAATTTCTTTATTGAATTTTGTTATCGAGTTGTCACTTTTTCTCAAATTGATATGTAAATACTATGGAACAATGGAGGAAGATTCAATGTCCAAAAGTCTGAGCTAAATTCACAAAATACTGAACAGTGAATGAGGGCCTGTCCTTATTTATCCATGTCCTTGCCAACAGTAGGATTTAATAATTTTTTTTCTGTACTGGTCCATCTGATAAGGGGAATGTTTCTCATTGTTATTTCTAATTGAATTTCTAATTAAGGTTGAATATTTTTCATGTGGGCTTCCCTGATGACTCAGAAGGCTCCTGCAATGCAGGAGAACTGGGTTTGTTCCCTGGGTTGGGAAGATTCCTTGGAGAAGGGCATGGCAACCCACTCCATTAGTCTTGCCTGGAGAATCCCATGGACAGAGGAGCCTGATGAGCTACAGTCCATGGGGTTGCATATTTGCAGGACACGTGTCTGGTTGAGAGGTGTGAACAAGAGTAGAGATTTAAAACCTAAGGATATGCAGGTAACAGTGGATATACTATATGCCGACGGGGCTCAGTTCATGATGGGCATCATTGGCGAGTGTGTATTGTGTATACTCATTGTCAGGGAGGGTGTTTCTATTTAATCAGCATAATTACACAGTTCCTGAAGAGATGACAAATCCCATCTAGTAATTAGACTTCTGGAGTTGTACCCGTGGGTCCCCTACTACATTATCCCATATGAAAAGTCTGGAGGGTGGACAGGTAGGATTTTTAACAAAAACAAAAAACTACTAACTGTGGATATATACTTAGTTTACACATCTGTAGAATGGAGTTACCAGTGCTCATCTCATTGGGCTATTGTGACTATTTATTGAGAAAGTACATATGAAATCATTAGCCCAGTGCCTAGAACATGGTAAACACTCAATAAATATTAGACATTATTAATTTATTATATTTTTGTGTTAAAACAAGGAGTTAACTAGATGATCTCTAAGGCATCTTTCAGAGTTACAGATTTATGATACTGAAAATATATAGCTTCCCTTACTTGATCTATAATTTAAAGGAAAATTGAGGATACAGCAGCTTTAAAGTGAGCAAAAATGAGCTGGGTAATTACTCTCAAGTTATGTACAGGAAAATGAATTGAGTAAGATTGTAATATATATAGCATAACCTGTAAGAAGAGGTTCTTACACAAAGACACAGTCAAGCCTCCAGAATAGAGCTGACAACATGTAATGCAAACTCTTTAGCTAAGCTCACACTTTTATTGAGAAGTATGGAAAATAGCTCAAAACCTTGAAAATATTTTCTATAGAACAGGAAGAACAGTTATCAGCTATCATTCCTTTTCAGCCTCTACTGAAGATCAACAACTCCTATGTAGAAGTCAACTGTAAATGTTTGCAGCAATGTTTAAAAAAAAAAAAGAAACATAACAAGCTTATCAAACAAATTTAGAGCTGTTGATCTATCAATATTTTAGCTCTTCCAAACCAAGTACTTATAAGTTCAGCTCAGTATATTCAAATATTGAGCATAGTGATTTTCTTACTTAAGAGGAGTTTCAGCATCCAAAGTTATTTACTTGACCCTGGGAAATAAGACCTCTGGTCTTAAAGGAGCTTCTTGGCAAATTTGGAATATAGAAACCTAGAATTTAAAGAAGCTTAGACATCTAATCTTTTCTACAATATTCTTAAGATGATTTGATCTCTGATTAAGTCCTACTTGGAGTTTTGGTCAGTGTTGCAAGTGCTTATCAAAACTTCTGAAATTCCTTTCCTTCCAGGCACTTGGAGGTATTGCATGCCCTCATTTCCTGAAAATTAGTCATGGCTATAGACTTGCTTTGGCCAATAAAGTTTAAGTGGAAATGATGTGAATCACTTCTAGGCAGAAACATTCAGGAGCCAACTGGTGACTCAAGCTCTGTTTCCTTGCTCAGATGACCCCTGGAGACTTGTGTTTGGATGGCGGAGTCATGGATGGTGTATCCTCTGCCATCTTGGGTCTTGGAGTGCTACAGCGGGCAGGCCTCCTAGTGGCCTGTGTTGGACAGGTAATGTAGGTAGGAGATAAACTTGTGTGTGATACGGTACTGAGGTTTAGGGTTCTTTGTTGCTGCAGCAGAAACTAGACTAACTTGATCAATACTTTTTAAAACTGTGCTTTTGCATAAGCCCCTTCTATGTCTGGAAAAAAACATTATTTTACTATTCTGTCTCATCTGAAGCTAAGATGTGGCTCCATATTAGAGTAAATGTTTAAAGTAAGAAACTGAGAAAAGAGTAAATATTTAACCTTTTTATGCCCTCCAGAGAAGAAGAGATTTGCCCCTTTTGATCTTCCACATGTCAGAACACAAACTTTATGTTCCCCATAAGTCTTCTCCCTGCAACGAAATTCTATTTTCCTCTTGATACATGGTTTCTCTCTGTATAATTTTTGTTTTGCCAATGTCCCATTTAATTCTAATGTCTAGAACTGAATACAATTCTTAGCAAATTAGGTACTGCAGGGGGACTCGTTACTTGGTTTTTCTGAGATTTTTTGATGATGGTGAATATGGTTATTTACTGTTGTTACATTACTTTAGATCAGATTTAGGTAGGGCTGGCAGTTTTAGATAAGTCTCAGAATTGGGTTTGGTTCAGAAGGATCTGGCCCTCCTCAATCTCTATTGAAAGCTGGTAAGCCTTGGTGGACAATAACACCAGGGGCTTAACATGGTTTGCATCTAAGGTCTAACCCTGGATGAAATGGGAGTAATTGATGATTTTCAGTGGGAGAGTGATAAATACACATTTATGTTATGAACTCTGGAAAAAAGAAAAAAGAATAACCACTAGGTGATACACAGTTGGGAATGGGTGAGACCAAAGGTAGAGAGACAAGTCAATTATTCAACCAAGCAAGCTACATAACGTATTGGTTGCTTACTAATGTATTAAATGCTCATGATGGTTGGCTATCAGTGAACAAAATATATATCTAAAGACAGGAAGGAGGAGAGGTAGTAAAGGCTACGGTATAAGTGAACACACTGAAAGGGCAGAAGGTAGAAGTAGGGTTCCGTCTGAATTATTTGATCAGGGCTGCCTCCACTGTTTTTCCTATTTCTTTGGCTCTTCTCTTTATATGTGAACTATTTCCTTAGGCTGATTTTTCTTATGGTTTCAAGGTAACTATCAGCTGCATTGAAGAATCCTTACTTCCCAGTTTGTCGCTAGTGAGAGAAGTACCTATTTCCCAGAACCACTGAACAGAAGTTCTGAGATTTGTTCTAATAGGATTATTCCTGAATCAATCATTGTGGCTGCGTAAATGCATGCACTAATTCTGAAGGTAGAGCTAATGTCAGTTTTTCAAAAACACACAAGATAAATGAAACATAGGTGTATATTGAAAAAATTGGCCTGTAATTAGCAAGGACTGTGACAGGAGGAATAAATGTGGTATAAACAACTCACACATGCTGACTAAAAAATGTACAGAAAAATGGGACCAGACTTATAGACGTAGAGAATTTTACACTTGAATGGAGGTGATAATTGTTGGAAAGGGACTTTGGGGAATGAAGGAGATGTGGATATGAACTAAGAGGTTTACATATACTCTGAAATATATGAGGTTAGAGAGAATGCTTTATGTAAGGTGTACAGGGGAAGCAGTTCAGTGGAGAGGGCATTTGTTGCTAGGGGAAGAAATGGAGGTACAGTTAGTGACAGTGGGTTTTGAGAGGCCGAGAAAGAGCCTTGTAATTTAAAAATGGCAGCAGAGAAGTGGTGATACCATTAATTCATATGTGGAATGCAGCAGGAGGAGAAAGTCTGGCTAGATCTTTCCACAACTCTACCCACAGATGGAGGGTTTTAAGATACATGAGCTGCAGCTCAGAAGAGAGTGGATATTTATATTTGGGCAGAAAATGAGAAAAGCATCAGAGCAGTTTATTAGGATGGAGAATATAGGAGAGTAGCCTCCTCTGTGAAATCTTGTCGGGTTTTCTTAAGTTGGATTCACTCTGTTATGTAGGTAGTTATTTTTTCCAACAGATAAAGACTGTAGTGAAATGTGAACTAAAAGCCAGATTGCATTATGTTCATCTTGAAACCTTTGAAGAATCAGTTTCTGGGGCTTCAAATTCCAATCAATAACATTTTGTTAGCATTCATAACCATTTACATATTCATCATTTGCCTACTTGCACATTGGATAGATCCAGTTTTCCCTTGGGTTGCACATTTATAGGTACCAGCTGCCTTCAGGCCTCTTGCTCATTGTGTTTCTGTATGTTGTGGGCCCTTGGCTTGCCCTTTCATTCAACTGAGAGGTTTGAAATTCACCTCCTGGAGACTGGACACCTGGCTCCATTGGCTCTGTTCACTCCAGGTCTCTCATCAGCAGTGAAAACCACTGTGCCTTCTGCTGTCCTCTCCCAGGAACCCCTCTTAACCCCCATGAGACTTCGTCAAGGTGCACAGCTAGCTACGGCTCAGCATCAGGCTGGCCGTGCTCCCCTTCCTCATCCCACAGGCCCACAGGGCGCCTGATGTTTTCCTCTGCTTGGTCGGCTCTCCGTGTTCCTATTCGTGATGTATTGTCGTGTTTCTTCTCAGGCTTCAGAGACTTTGCCATTTTGTAGCCCCTCAAACTCTCATTCCTCTGGTAGGTAAATTCATTTATTTTGACTATGATGTCAGAATATTTATTCAACAATATTCTAAAATTTGTGACTCCAAACTCCTGTAAGCGTTGTTTTTCAGCTATAGTAATGGTTAGTTTCTGTCTCATGTGGTTGCACATTTGTCCTATCTGAATGTGTGCACACAACACTCATAATACATATCAGCCTGTCTTCAGGTTTACTTCCTATACTTGACCACAGAATTTCTTCTCTATCTGTACTCTCTATGGTACCAGCACAGTGCCTGGCATACAACTGTCACTCAAATATTTGACAAAATAAATTTATGTGTGGATAAGTGCATATCTAATTATTTTATCAATTATGTGGTAGGGATAATGGAATTTAACTTCCTTTGAAATATTTTTATATTACCATTATCATTAAGCCAAGTATTTCACATTTCTTTACTGTTAGAAGCAAGGTAATATATCTGCTACTTTGGCATTGATTTCTGTTCTAGATCTGTAGCAGGCCTGCCTCTAGTGATTCTCTTACAGCCATGATACAAATTGCTAAGTACCAAGTACTAATCTATTAAGCCTGGATTCTTCCTTAAAACCCTTCTCCTTGCTGTGCTATTGATAACTACCACAAGTGATTAGAGCAGGAACATAATATTGAATATTTAATGGCTTGCTAGACCAAGTGAGAATACTATATGTGAGTTCTGACTTTAATAATTAAAAAATATCCTCTCTATTTAAGTGCCAAATAGTTCTTTGGGCAGGGATGCTTCTAATGTGGTCTGTGGTGTTCATGAGGAAATAAACAGGGAAAGGCAAGATAATTTTTTTTGCTATAATGAATTGATAGACTACTGAAATATGGTAAATAGCATGTGAATAGAATGTACCTGGGTTTAGAGAAAATGCTATAAATTCTTATACCTCATTTTGTTGTTCAGTTGCTAAATTCTGTCCACCTCTTTGTGACCCCATGGATTGTGGCCTGCCAGGCTCCTCTGTCCATGGGATTTCCCAGGCAAGAATACTGGAATAGGCTGCCTTTTCCATTTCCAGGGGATTTTCCCGACCCTGGGATTGAACTTGCATCTCCTGCTTGGCAGGTGAATTCTTTACCACTGAGCCACTTGGAAAGGCTCCATACCTCATGACCAGTAGGTTACTCTAGAAATATGTTACAAACAATAGCATTGGAAGTTTTACTGTCTGATGCAATTTAATTCTCTACTTTTTTAAAAGATAAAGCTACTAACCTCCCTCTCAACTACAATATAATATTCCTAAATTTTTAGTTTATTATCCTTTCATATTAAACAACAATGGTACTATTAACACAATGGCTGTTAATCTAGTGGAATATTTTTAGTTTTAAGGCTGTCTATGTAAATAATCATTAATTTTTAGAATATCAAGACAAAAGCTTTAGAAATACTGTTACTAACTTTTCAAGATATCGTAAAACTGAGTTCTAAAGGCAGAAACCCTACAAAGTTTTAAAATCTTTGTCATGTGATGTATGAGGGAATAAGAATTTGACTCAGTAGCCTTTACATTCTTTAGCTGTCAGTTCATATTCTCATTGCTGACCTAAATTTATAGACACTCTGGGAACAGTCTTTAGGGAAACACTTCCTTATGTATGCAAAGAGCAAATATTTTCTTGGGGGAAATTTTTGCCCCAACTTTTACCACTCAAGAAATTTAGTTTCATTGAGGACATATTTAGAGATTCAAATTTTTCAAAAGATCTTTTCAATGATTTCCTAAAAGAATAATTTTTAGGAAAAGATGGTTATAATATAGATTCCCTTCCCCTGGAGTAAAAACTAAGAAAATGCCTAATATGAAGACTTTAAAAAATTTAATCCCAGATACAGCAAAGCATAAAATTGTAGGTTTGAGGATAGAAACTGATTTGTTAAAATAGCCAAAACAATAAAGGTTAAAGTCAAAAAACAAAACTGCACAATCTGAAAAGGATTCCCATGACCAAGCAGATTGATTTGGTATTTCATTTCTTGATCATTTCATTTATCCTAAAGGTTTAGAAAGGGAACTGTGCTTCAACTGATGAAAATTATAACTTTGCAAGATGTGAAATTCACAGTCTTTTTACTTGGACTTTTGAAAAATAAATTCTGTGTTTTTAAAGTAAATCTATTTTAGTTAGCCTTTTCAAAGATTTAAAATTCTATTAAAAACTAAACAAAGCAAAGAGATTTTAATGAAATTATGTATTTTAACATACACTGCTAACTCTTAGACCAAAGGAAAAAAACTATTGAAATTGTTTACCTAACAATTTCCTTCTAAACATATTCTCAATTATTATAGAAAAGCACCAATATATTAACCTTTATTAGATCATTTTGTTGAAATAAGACTGATGCAACTTAGTTTAATATAATCAAAATAGGATAGATGCATAATATCCTCATATTTTATTGGTAAAGGAAGAAAATTAATGAGGAAAATTTTAAGTGGTATTCAAAGAGTGAAATCTTTCATGAAACATTTCATTTTCTGTGGGATGATATTTACACATATTCAGTACAAGATAGATGGGGTAAAAGTGGAAACAGTGACAGAATTTATTTTCTTGGGCTCCAAAATCACTGTGGATGGTGACTGCAGCCACAAAATTAAAAGATGCTTGTACCTTAGAAGAAAAGTTATGACAAACCTAGACTGTGTATTAAAAAGCAGAGATGTCACTTCGCTGACAAAGATCCGTTTAGTCATAGCTATGGCTTTCCCAGTAGTCATGTATGGGCATGAGTTGGATCGTAAAGAAGGTCAAAGAATTGATGCTTCTGAAATGGTGCTTGACAGTCCCTTGGACAACAAGGAGTTCAAACCAGTCAATTCAAAAGGAAATCAACCCTGAATATTCATTGAAAGGACTGATGCTGAAGCTGAAGCTCTAATACTTTGGCCACCTGAAGGGAAGAGCTGACTAACTGGAAAAGACTCTGATGCTGAGAAAGGAGGAGAAGGGGGCAACAGAGGATGAAATGGTTGGATGGTATCACTGACTCAATGGACATGAGTTTGAGCAAACTGGGGGATAGTGAAGGATAGGGGAGTCTGGAGTGCTGCAGTACATGGAGTCGCAGACAGTTGGATGTGGTTGAGTGACTGAACAACAGGTAGAAAGCAAAACCACAGATTATCCATGGAATGTTAAAACTGAGTGTCACTTTTGGCAGGCAAACTAATGACTTCTCAAAGTTGTTCTAGTCTCCAGAATCTGTGAATAGGTTACATGATGTGGCAAAGGGTGATTAAAAGAGAAGATTGAATTAAGTTTGCTAATTAGCTTATAAAATAGGTAGATTAATCTGGATTATTCACGTGGGCCCAGTGTAATCACAAGGGTCTTTAAATGTTCAGAGAGGAGCAGAATAATGACTGTCAGAGTGAATGCCATTTGAGAAAGGCTCAAATTGCCATACTGTCTTTAAAGGCAGAAGAGGGCCAGTAGCCAGGAAATGCTTGTAGAAGCTGGCAAAAGCAAGGAAGCAACTTCTCCTTTAGAGAGTCTAAAAAGGAGCACAGTCCTGCTGTAAGATCATTGTCCAGTGAGACCCCTTTCCGACTTTCCATCTCCAGAACTGCAAGATTATAGATTTGTGTTGTTTTGCACCACTAAATTTGTTAGAATTGAAAATAAATGCAACTATATATCTATATATATATATATATATTTGAAATCTTAAATTAAAAAATTTGAGACCAGTTTGAAGGAGAAGTGACTGGCAACAATAATTGCCACAGTTACTATTAGTAACAATGGTTACTCTTTTCAAGTTATAGCATGCAAGACTTTCAGCAAACATGAGTCTTTTTTCTGTATCTAAGGGCTTAATTACAGTTTGGAGGATTGGCAGCTACTTACGTTTCAAGGCAACTTTAACTTCTAATCTCTTTGAATCTGTTCTCAATAAATCTAGGGTTTTGTTTGTATCTCTGAATACAAAGATATTACAGAGTTCCTATTATGACCTTGAGAAAATTATGAACAACTTCATTTGTTTTCTGAGTCAAGGAAATTTAGTACTTGTTCAGCTGCTGGGAAAATTGAGATTTAAGTTACTCTCTTTGCTATGGTTTAATTTTTTTCAAGTTTCAATTTATTTGTAGAATTCATTTCATTTTAAATTTAATATTATTGAACTAATTCAGTTTCTAACCTAATTTATATCAGTCATGGAGTAGAAATGTTAGGCCATTATTAAAGACTGAATGTGAAAGTGTTAGTCGCTCAGTCTTACCTGACTGTTTGCAATTTCCATGGACTGCAACCTGCTAGGTTCCTCTGTCCATGGGATTCTCCAGGCAAGAAAACTGGCATGCGTTGTCATTTCCTTCTCCAGGGAGATCTTGCTGATCCAGGGATTGAACCTGGGTCTCCTGCACTGCAGGCAGATTCTTTATCATCTGAGCCACCAGGGAAGCCTCTTATTGAAGATTAATAATAGGTAAAAGATTATTAATAGATTCTGCCATGGAACATGGTTAGCTAGTGGGTCCGTGTTGGTGGTGCTTACAAGTGTGGGTTGCCTGAATTTGAATTCTGGCTTCCTCCTTACTAGTCGTGTGACTTTTGGCAAGGTATTTATCATTTTTTACATTTTTATTTATAAATTTTTGGCTGTGCTGGGTCTTTGTTGCTGTGCATGGGCTTTCTCTAGCTGCGGTGAGTGGAGGCGACTCTCTAGTTGCCGTGTACGGGTTTCCTATTGCGGTGGCTTCTCTTGTTGCAAAACATGGGCTCTGGAGTGTGGGCTTTTGTGATTGTGGCACATGAGCCGAGTTGTCCCACGGCATGTGGAGTCTTCCTGGACCAGGGATCTGACCTGTGTCCCCTGCTTTGGCAGACAAATTCTTAACCACTGGATGACCAAGGAAGTCTGGCATTAATTATTTTGTACTATCAATTCTTCATCTGTAAAATGAGGATTATAAAAGTTATTAACTTAGAGAGTTTACATGAGAATTGAGATAATATTTGGAAAATATTTTAAGTAGTGCTTATTGGTTATTATTATACAAATCCTGTTTAAATTCATTACTTTTAAAAGAGAAGAAAAACTTTTAAAAGAGAAGAAAAACTTTTAAAAGCAACACTTTCTAACATTGATGTGACTGATCTGTTTTACCTGAGTTACCATTATATTTAAAGTAAATTTTTTGTATCTATAATAAGAAAACTGATGCTTATATGATACTACTAAGAATTTGTTTCCTAGTAAATAAAAGCTCTTAGCTTTAAATTAGAGCTGTGTAACCATATATTAATGGAATTGAGAAAATGCAATATACAAATGCAAATATACAGCAAATTATAAATGAGTTCTCTAGCAGAACATTTTTTCATTTCCTTATTCTAAATAGGATGAGGAGGAGTAATTTCCCCAAGTTGTTAAAATCTTGGCATTTTTACTGAAAACTTAAAATCATAGCTTTATCATTTTCTCCAAGTTATCTTTAACAGTGGTGACAATGTTCATAAGTAAAAAGAATCACTTTATGTAGTCTGTTGCATTTTACATACTCAAAAAAAAAAAGAAAAAGAAAAAAACCCCTTAAAGCCCCCAATAACAAAAAACAAAACACAATTCCAAGTAACAAGGGAACACATATGCAATGTGAAAATATAAATATTTTATTAAAATCCCATAAACAGTGATTTTAAGGCACATGTTCAAGTAATAAGCCAAATTTTATACATGTTATTTGATCAAAGAAAAATTTAGCTTTTAGGAAGGTAACAATGATTCTAAAGCAAAGGGATAGTATCAATAAAAATGTTATTTGATTAAAAAATATTTAGCTTTCAGGAAGGCAATAATTGTTCTAAATCAAAGGGATAGTATCAATAAAAATGTGACTAATGTGTAATATATTTTGGTTCCATAGGTCATTATTAATTGGAGAAGTTAGAATTCTTTAAATTGAAGTGTAGTTGATTTACTATGTTGTGTTAATTTTTGCTGTGAAAGTGAAAGTGTTAGTCACTCAGTGGTGTCTGACTCTTTGTGGCCCCATGGACTGTAGCCACACACACACACATATATATTCTGTATATTCTTTTCCATTATGTTTTATCAGAGGATATTGAATATAGCTCATTTTTCTATACAGTAGGACCTTGTTGTTTTTTCATTCTATATATGATAGTTTCTATCTGCTAATTTCAAACTTCAGTTCCTTCCTCCCCCATACTCCTCCTCTTGGCAACCACACATTTGTTCTTTATGTCTGTGAGTCTGTTTCTATTTTGTAGATAAGTTCATGTGTATCCTAGTTTAGATTCCACATGGGAGTGATATCATATGGTATTTGTATTTCTCTTTCTGATTTACTTCACTTACTATGATAATTTCACAGTCCATCCATGTTACTGCAAATGGCATTATTTCCTTATTTATTTGTTATGGCTGAGTAGTATTTCATCGTGTGTATGTACCATATCTTCTTTATCCATCCATCTGTTGATGGACATTTTAGGTTGTTTTCTTATCTTGGCTATTGTAAATAGTTCTGCTATAAACATAACGGTACATCTTTTTGAATTGTAGTCTTGTCTGAATATATGCCTAGATGTGGGACTGCTGGATCATATAGCAGTTATTTTTAGTCTTTTAAGGAACTTCCATACTGTTTTCAATCATGGCTGCACCGACATACATTCCCACAACAGTGTAGGAGCATTCTCTTAGCTCCACATGTTAGTTTTGATTTGCATTTCTTTGATAATTAGTGATGATGAACATCTTTTCATGTGCCTGTTGGCTATTTGTATGTCTTTGGAGATATATCTATTTAGGTCTTCTGCCTACTTTTTTGATTGGGTTGTTTGGTTTTTGTTGTTGAGTTGTATGAACTGTTTGTATATTTTAGAGATTAATCCCTTGTCTGTTGCATCATTTGCAAATATTTTCTCCCATTCTGTATGTTGTCTTTTCATTTTGTTTATGGTTTCCTTTACTGTACAAAAGCTTGTGAGTTTGGTTAGTCCTATTTTTTTATTTTTGCTTTTACTTCTATTGTCTTGGAAAACTGACCTAATAAAACACTTGCATGAATTATGTCAAAGAATGTTTGCCTAGGAGTCTTATGGTGTCATGTCTTATATTTAATTCTTTAAGCCATTTTGAGTATGGTATGAGGGTGTATTCTAATTTTATTGATTTCCATGTGGCTGTCCAACTTTACCAACACCACTCGCTGAAGAGACAGTCTTTTTCCTGTTGTACATTCTCTCTTTGTCAAAGATTATTGACCAAAGGTGTGTGGGTTTATTTCTGAGAATGAATGAATGAATGCATCATAGAGTATTTATACAATAAAATACCATGAAGAAGTAAATAATGAACTAAAGCTATACAAATTGACATGAATAATCCTCAAAGCCAATATCAAGGAAAAATACAAGTTACAGAATAAAATATGCAGAATAATACATTTATACAAAAATACTTTTTATTTCTGGATAAAATCATGTGTAAGGGTAATACCTACCTACTTGAAGATAGTGGTTAGCTTTGGTGCAGGGATAAGAGAAGAGAATGGGGTTGAGATGGTTATGTAGAAAGCTTTAATACTCTCTATAGCATTTTATTTCTTAAATAAAAATAATCAGACCCTGTATTTTGGCCATGTATTTTGATTTTTTAATATGACATGTTTCCAACTTTCATAATAGAATACAACCTAACAAAAACTCCCTAAGTTTTTTCAAATCAAATTATAGTTGATGTATATTATATAACTCACAGGTATATAATATAGCAGTTTATGATTTAAAAAGTTATATTCAGTTTTAGTTATTATAAAATATTGGCTATGTTCTCTGTGTAGTAAAATATATTCTTGTAGCTTATTTTATATGAAATAGTTTGCACCTTTTGATTTCCTACCCCTATATTTCCCCTCCCTCTTTCCCTCCTCTCTCCACTCATAACCACTAGCTTGTTCTCTATATCTGTGCATCTCCTTTCTTGTTATATTCACTAGTTTCTTATATTTTTTAGTTTCTACATAAAAGTGACATCATACAGTATTTATGTTTCTGTCTTATTTCATTTAGCATGATAGCCCCCAAATCCATCCATGCTGTCGCAAATGGCAAAATTTTATTCTTTTTTATGGCTGCGTAGTATTCTATTAGCACTCTACATTCCACATCTTTATCCATTCATCTGTTGACAGACACTTAAGTTGTTTCCATATCTTGGCAACTGTAAAAAATGTTGCTTTGAATATTGCATGTATCTTTTCAAATTAGTATTTTTGTTTTTTTCAGATATATACCCAGGAGTAGAATTATTGGGTATTTCTGATTTTAGTTTTTTGAGAAACATCCCTACTGTTTTCCACAGCAGCTGTACTAATTTACATTTCACCAACATTGTATGAGGTTTCCCTTTTCTCTGTATCCTTGCCAATGTTTGTTATTTGTGTTCTCTTTGATGATAACAATTCTGACAGGTGTTCGGTGATATCTCATTTTGGTTTTTGATTTGTGGTTCCCTGGTGATCAGTGTTGTTGAGCATCTTTTCATGTGCCTGTAGGCTATTTGCATTTCCTCTTTGAAAAATGTCTGTTTAGGTCTTCTGCCCATTTTTTAATTTGGTTTTTAATTTTTTGTCTCGAGTTGCATGAACTGTTTATTTGTTTTATATTAACCCTTTTTGACTATTATCATTTGATAATATTTTCTCCCATTCAGTAGTTTGCCTTTTCATTTTGTTGATGGTTTTCTTTGCTGTGCAAAAGCTTTTAAGTTTAATTAGGTCCTATTTGTTTATATTTGCTTTTATTTCCTTTGCTTTAGGAGACAGATAAGAAAAAATGGTTACAATTTATTTTGGAATGTTTGCTTATGTTTTCCTCAAGAAGTTTTATGATTTCTGGTTTACATTTAAGTCTTTAATTTATTTTGAGTTTATTTTTGTATATGGTGTTAGAGACTTTCTAATTTCATATTTTTACACACTCCTTAACTTTCTGAAGTTTAAACTTTTTTGAAGTTTCAATTGCAGTAGCTTTGTAGAAAATATACAGAATTCGTTTTTGTGTATCTTTTAACGTGAATAGTATCGTATGAGCCTGTATTCGTTTTCTATGGCTTCTGTAACAAATTACCACAAAGTTGGTAGCTTAAAAAGCAGTATGGAATTTAGAAAGATGGTAACGATAACCCTATATGCAAAACAGAAAAAGAGACACAGAAATACAGAACAGACTTTTGAACTTTGTGGGAGAATGTGAGGGTGGGATATTTCAAAAGAACAGCATGTATACTATCTATGGTGAAACAGATCACCAGCCCAGGTGGGATGCATGAGACAAGTGCTCGGGCCTGGTGCACTGGGAAGACCCAGAGGAATCGGGTGGAGAGGGAGGTGGGAGGGGGGATCGGGATTGGGAATACATGTAAATCCATGGCTGATTCATATCAATGTATGACAAAACCCACTGGAAAAAAAAAATAAAAAGAAAAAGAAAAAAAAAAAAGCAGAATGTATTCCCTCTTAATTATGGAGGCCAGAGTCCAAAAGCAGTATCGCTGGGTTGAAAACAAGCTGTCAGCAGGGCTGTGTTCCATCCAGAGGCTCTGAAGGGAATGTGTTCATTGCCTCTTCCAGGTTCCGGTGGCTGCAGACGTTCCTGTTTGTGGCTGCATCACTCCAGTCTTCAAGGTGAGCATCGTCACGTCTCATTCTGCTCCCTTTTCCACACTGCCTTCTCTTCTATGTATGTGTCTGTGTCAAGTCTCTGTACATGAGAGATTAAGGGCACTTCACTGGCAGTCTAGTGGTTAAAACTTTGCCTTCCAGTGCAGGCGGAGCAGGTTCAGTGCCTGGTTGGAGAGCTAAGATCCCACATGCCTCGTGGCCAAAGAATCAAAGCATAAAATGGAAGCAATATTGTAGTAAAAATCAATAAAGACTCTTTAAAAAGAGAGCTTAATGGCTGTATTTAAGGTCCATCTGGATAACCCAGGATAATCTTCCCATCTAAAAATCCTTAATTTAATCTCATCTGCAAATACTCTTTCCCTAAATAAGGTAATATCTCCTGATTCCATTAGGACCTAAAATCTTTGGGACCATTATTCATTCTATTACAGTATCTGTCATGCAACTTGTTCCTTTTTATTTTACAACATGTCTTAGAAATTTTTTTTTTTTTCATATTGGTTAATATAGACCTTTCTTACTCAGTGTCATTGCTGTAGAGTATATTTAGGATGGATATTTCATTTTGTTTTTCTTTTTTGGCCATGCCATGCAGCTTATGGAATCTTAGTTCCCTGACCAGTGTTTGAACTCACATCTGCTGCATTGGAAGCACAGTCTTAACCACTGGACTGCCAGAAAAGTCCCTCAGTTTATATTTGAATTCTGAAAGTCATGAGCGATATTTTTATTTTTCATTTTTTAGACATGCAACAATGATTGGCGAAGGGGTTAGAGTGGTATACAATGATTGACAACCGTTGTTACATTTCAGGGCTAGGGATTAACTACTTTGTTTGATATGCTCAGTTGCTCAGTTGTATCCAACTCTTTGTGATCTCATGGACTGTAGCCCTCCAGGCTCCTCTTTCTGTGGGGTTTTTCAGGTGAGAATACTGCAGTGGATTGCCATTCTCTTCTCCAGGGAGTCTTCGACCCAGGGGTCGAATTCACATCTCTCGTGTCTCCTGCATTGACAGGCAGATGCTTTACCACTGAGCCACCTGGGAAGCCCTACTATGTTTGGTGTGTTGGTCAAAGGGAAGTTAGATTTTTTTTCTATATTGTTTCATTTTTTTCCCTAATAAAGAAATGCAATTATATATTACTTATTTGGTTAAAATAAATAATAAATACTAAAATAATAATGTAATGTAGCTGGGTTTTGGCACTATTCCTCATTTGAACTTTTAAGTGTTTATGGCCTATCCATTACTCTGAACTCCAAAACTTTGAGTCATTTTTTGGTTTGTTTTGCTGAAAAATCTAAGTCAAAAAAAACAAAAGAAAGGAATTCATTATAGTGAATATCTTTACCTGATTTCTGAAATTATTATCAAGCATAGTGGTCCCAGATCTAACAGTGTGCAACTTAGATTGAACTCACTGAATTCCAACCATAATAATAGAATATTATACAATGTTCTTGCTAAACTATTATGATTTTGATACTGATGAGACCAATCTCTTAAATTATACTATTGCAATAATAGCAGAAATTTGAGGAATGATTGACTGTTTTGAGAGGAACTATTTAAAAAATGTAATTTAACAGAGATTGATATTTTTCTCCAAAGTGGTAAATTCATAATTATTATTTCATAATTTATGGTAATATTAATATTATTCACTTACATCCACTTTTTATCAAACTAGATTATAAATAGCCCAGTGAAAAATCTAAGATTAAGTCATTTGTTTATTTAAACTAAATATTTAAGTTTTAAATAAATGAGTGAACAAGTAGAGAAAATTAGCACTAAGGGTCTCTAAGATGCTAACACTGTCTGAAGCTGTGGTTATACTGATTGTTCATTAACAAGAGAATAGCTTTCCTAGTAAGAAACCCTCTCAGCACAAACCTCCTTTCTCAGCAGTACTGTTTGACAGTAGGCAAGCAGGAAATGTTTAGAACTTGAGAGCAGACTTACAAGTAATAAATACAAATAACTTGTGATCACATCAATACACTGTATTTTATATACACTTGGAGAAGCAAATTGCAACCCATTTCAGTACTCTTGCCTGGAAAATCCCATGGACAGAGGAACCTGGTAGGTTATGGTCCATGGGGTTGCAAAGAGTTGGACATGACTGAGTGACTTCACTTTCCTTTAATAATGAATTATCAGGAGGAGAAATTAAGAAAAAAAAATCCCATTTAAAATTGTGTCAAAAAAAGTAAAATACCTAGGTATAAACTTAAGCAAAGATTAGAAGGACCTCTATACTGAAAACTATAAAGACATTGAGGAAATAAATTGAAGAAAACACAAATAAATGGAAAGGTTTTCCATGCTCATGGATTGGAAGATTTAATACTGTTAAAAAGTCCACATTACTTAAAGCAATCTACAGATTCAGTGCAATTGTCTATCAAAATTCCAATGGAAGTTTTTACAGTAACAGCACAAACAATCCTAAAATTTATGTGGAATCACAAAAGACCCCAAATAGTCAAAGCAGTCTTGAAAAAGAACAAAGCTGGAGGCATCACACTCCCTGATTTTAAACTATATAAAACAAAGGTAAATAATAAAAACTGTATAGTATTGGCATAAAAACAGGGACACTGCTCAATGGAACAGAATACAGAGGCCAAAAATTAACCTCACACATTTGGTAAATTGATTTATGACAAAGGAACTTAGAATATACAATGAAGAAAGGAGTACCTCTTCAATTAATAGTGTTGGGAAAGCTGGACATCCACATGCAGAAAGAATAAAACTCTACTGCTATCTTATGCTATACACAAAAATTAACTCAGAATGGATTAAAGACTTGAAGGTAGGACCTGAAGCCATAAAACTCCTGGAGGAAAACATATACAGTAATTTCCTTGACATAGGTATTGGTGATGAAGTTTTGAATCTCAAGCCAAAAGTAAAAGCAACAAAAGGAAAATAAGGAAGTAGGACCACATCAAATGACTACATCAAGCTAAAAAGCAAGGAGAGGAAACTGTCAGCAAAAGGAAAAGGCAACGTGATGAATGGGAGAAAATATTGCAAACTGTATATCTGAGAAGAGGTTACCATCCAAAATAAAGAACTTCTGCAGCTCTCTAGCAGAGAAAACAAAACCGACCAATAAACACAGTAAAAGATTGGCAGAGTATCTGGATAGACATTTCCCCAAAGAAGATGGCTAATAGGTATGTTGAGCATCACTAATCATCAAGAAAATGCAAATAAAAACCATAATGAGATATCACCTCTTACCTGTTAGAATGGTTATTATAAAAAAAGACAAGAAATAACAAGGATTGGTGAGAATGTGGAGGAAAGGGGAATTTTTGACCCTGTTGGTGAGAATGTTTATTGGTGCAGCCACTATGAAAAACAGTATGGAGTCTCAAAAACCACTGTATAATCCAAGAGTTCTACCTCTGAGTATTTATCTGAAGAAAACAAAAATACTGATTCAAAAAGATGTATATGTGCACTTATATATTCACAGCAGCTTTGTTTATAATAGCCAAGATATGGAAACACTTTATGCATTCATTCATGGATGAGTGGTATGTGTGTACATGGAATATTAGTCATAAGAATGAAATCTTGCCACCTGTGACAATGTGGGTGGATCTCAAAGGCATTATACTAAGTGAAATAAGTCAGACAGAGAAAGGCAAACACCATATGATCTTTCTTCGATGAGGACTCAATAAATGAATAAATTTAAATGATGTGTGCATTAGTATAGAAGAGATGAGTTTCTAATAACATGAGAAGAAAACACTTGAAAAGATCACAGATTTCCCCCCTCTATTTAACTCTAGATTTCTTACCATAAGGGGATCTTTCCTCCTTCCTATCTAGAAAACTGTACAAAGAGGATTATTTTAATTTGACTTAATCATTATTATATGGGGTTATTTTCCTCTATGATATCAAGACTACACCATCAAATTATTTTCAGTTTTTTTTAAAGTGAAATGAAGCTTCAATTCTTTACCAAGATTCTTGAAATGATTCATTCCACTCAAGAGTATTTATTGAGCACTCACTTTGTTCAAGGTAGAAAGATTGCTGACCAAAGAGAAGACAGAGTAGCAGGTGTTGTTACTACTCACGTGACTTTATAGCCTAGTTGCGCAGAGGATAGGATGCTGGCTGAGGATATGGCTCTGGCTGTAGTCCAGAGTCCCCAGGAGAGGCAGAACAGGGAGTTTGATAAAGCAAGACCGTCTAAGAGGTATTTGCATCTTTCAAAGCAACATTTTAAGATGAGTAAGTTGTTAAGTATGTGGGAAAGAACAAGATTGTGTCTGGAAAATCAATATCTGCTGTAGGTGGTTAGAAGTACGTGAGAACTCTGAGTCCAGGTCATGCTTGCACTCTAAATTTAGGAGAGTTACCAAAGGCAAGAGAAGCAAGTGGGTTAGGATAAGAGGCAGTAACCCCCAAAGTTATATTTTCTGATTCTAGGGCAATAGCTGCTTCGCCCTATGTTGGATTTATGTTTCTTTTCTCTGGGTGGGTGGAAAAGATTTCGGTTTACATCTTCCCACAGGGAGAGGAGGATTTGTTGAGATCTTGATTACTACAATATTTGGGAATTTTAAACCGTTACCCTCAAGCACATGTGATATATAACAAGTCTGCAAACTCTGGATTAGAAAACTTGCTTCTTCTGAGACCTACAGTCTTTAAGTGGAATTTTTAAAAAGCACATTAATTTAGTGCTTAATTTTCAGAAAGAACTAGAAAATATTTCAGTAATAAATGCTGTTCAATTCAAGTTGTTCCTAGCTGTGCCACTCATAGATACAGATAAGACTAGAACAATAGTCCTTCAAATATTTCCGGCTGTATTCTCATCATGCTCACTTACTGATTTAGGGCCTCTATCTTTCTAAAAGTATGCCTCTGAGTAGGAAGACTGTCATGGGTAATGGGAAATGTAGTCTAAGTTTATTCTTGTCATACTGGTACTTTGTCTTGTTTAGAATTTTTCCTAGATTTGTTTTTTCAAAATAAAGTATTATTATCATTACTACTTGCTTAGATATATCTGTATGGATCTGATAGACACCCCTTTTATAGGTCTATATTCTGCCCATGGTCTCTTCTAGTATTGTGAAATCCATGTGCAGTGAACAGGGTCTCACTTTAATACATGTTTACATCTGGAAGTATGACAGTTACAACTCATATTTCTTTTCCAACTCTTTCCAGACTCAATGCAGGCAACAAGGACAGCATTCCAGGGCTGATAAAACCAAGTACATGTAGACAGGAGTGGGTATTTTCTCCTTGGGGTGGTGGTGGGAAAAATATTTGGTGCAGCTGGCCACTTGATATATCAGCCTGTTGCCTCCTTACCTGTACAATTTTTTTTTTCAAACAGGAAGACTGAAAATTCATCCTACATAAACAAGGAAGAAACTGAACAAAGTACAGCACAGCTCAAATGGTGTACATTATTCAATTCTGAAATTCTATAATTAAACTTTGATGTCTCTTAACTTATGGGAAGAAAATTTTGATGGATCTATGATTTTAATTGATTGAATAAATATACTTTATGGAATGAAATGGAAAGGAGGAAGCCTGTGATTTTGCTGCATCCACTTGTGATGAAATGTTCAAAAGACTGATAGAGAAAATCTTATTCTTCTAAAATATTTTAAGGAGAAAAAGACTCTGAATGGAGGCAAAAAGACAGTAGAAATAGCTGAGGTAAATATGTAAGCACTGAAATTTGAACAAAAAATAAAATTGAGAATATTCTCTAAGAGAATATTTTTGTCTGAGTCTTCTCGTTATGTCAACATCTGTTGGAGTATCTTCCTAATTAATATATTATTATTTACAGTAAAGAGTCAATATTAGGTCAAAACAATTTCAGGTTTTCTAATTACAAAATTCAATTTTAAAATGATTACATACAATTTTATATAACAACATAATAGGATTATTTTGAAAACATATATCCTTCCAATAAAATATACCATTAACATGGTATTGAGAGGCTAACAGCCAGGAAGACCAGGGGTCTCCCAATGGAGGAAATAGGCTGTAAGTGTCAGACACTTTTTCTCTCTCTCTTAAGCGGCAGGAGGAAACAAACAACTGTTAGATTTTTCCCCTTCTCTATACAAATTTAAAAAGAGGTTTCTCTTAAAATTCTGTGTTGTCATGATGACACCTGGCTCCACCTGAACTTAACTTTTCTCAAACCTTGAGCTAACCAATGCATTTTTCTTATGGAAATGTTTGTCTTCAGTTCAGTCGCTGAGTCGTGTCCGACTCTTTGCAACCCCATGAACCACAGCACACCAGGCCTCCCTGTCCATTACCAACTCCCAGAGTCCAGCCAAACCCAAGTCCATCAAGCTGGTGATGCCATCCAACCATCTCATCCTCTGTCATCCCCTCCTGCCCTCAGTCTTTTCCAGCATCAGGGTCTTTTCAGATGAGTCAGTTCTTCGAATCAGGTGGCCAAAGTATTAGAGTTTCAGCTTCAACATCAGTCCTTCCAATGAACACACAGGACTGATCTCCTTTGGGATGGACTGGTTGGATCTCCTTGCAGTCCAAGGGACTCTCAAGAGTCTTCTCCAACACCACAGTTCAATAGCATCAATTCTTTGGCACTCAGCTTTCTTCACAGTCCAACTCTCACATCCATACATGACCACTGGAAAAACCATAGCCTTGACTAGATGGACCTTTGTTGGCAAAGTCAAGTCTCTGCTTTTTAATATGCTGTCTTGGTTGGTCATAACTTTCCTTCCAAGGAGTAAGCATCTTTTAATTTCATGGCTGCAATCACCATCTGCAGTGATTTTGGGCTCAGAAAAATAAAGTCAGCCAGTGTTTCCACTGTTTCCCCATCTATTTGCCATGAAGTGACGGGACCGGATGCCATGATCTTAGTTTTCTGAATGTTGAGCTTTAAGTCAACTTTTTCACTCTCCTCTTTCACTTTCATCAAGAGGCTCTTTAGTTCTTCTTCACTTTCTGCCATAAGGGTGGTATCATCTGCATATCTGAGGTTATTGATATTTTTCCTGGCAATCTTGATTCCAGCTTATGTTTCCTTCAGCCCAGCATTTCTCATGATGTACTCTGCATATAAGTTAAATAAGTTAAACATACAGTCTTGACACACTCCTTTTCCTATTTGGAACCAGTCTGTTGTTCCATGTCCAGTTTTAACTGTTGCTTCCTGACCTGTTTGTCTTAAGCTATGTTAATTAACTGTGTATTTACCCTAGACTCTGTCTTCTTCAAGTCGGTTCTGCTTAAGACTCAGAACCCATAAGGGCTCAACAAACCGGTATGTTTTACTCATACATTGTTCTCCTAATCTATATTAATGAAACTATATATTTACTTGGAAACCTGTCTTTCTTCAAGATTCATGTTGATCATTTTATGGCCTGGGATGACTACCTGGTGCCAATGTAATCTCAAAATGCATGTCGTGGGTGAGGGGCCTGGTGCCACTCTGAGTTTTGAGACATCTCCTTTCTCTAATTAATGGCTTGCTGATAGGTTTATACCATACTGCTAAAGGCTAGCAGAGGGGCACTCTTTCTGCCCCCTTCTGATGTCTAAGTCAGAAGCTTTCTCTATCTCTTTTATACCTTAATGAAACTTTATTATACAAAAGCTCTGAGTGATCAAGCCTCGTCACTGGCCCTGGATTGAATTCTCCGAAGGCCTAGAATCCTGGTTTCTTTTGTGGCTCAGCAACAACCTTTCAATACTATAAATAGATACAGCTAAAATGACTGTGAATATATTCAAAGAATGGTTGTTCTGCTTATGTTATTTTTAGTGTTCAGATAATAATTACAAGGAATTACTTTTTCCTTTGCTTTAATGTACCTGGATAAATGTTTTTTTTCTTTTTAATTCTTTTTGAAAATAGGTTTTGAGTAGAACTATTTCATAAGAAAGCCAAATTTGGCTATGATAGAGCCAATTTGTTAGTTAATAAAGAAATGTATAAATGATGTTATTTTGGTAATTTTCAACAGTCCCGTGCACTCTTAGCTGTGTCCCTATTTGGGTGGTAAATACAATTCCTTCAAGCATATTTAGGAGTTACCTGGTCATGCCTTAAAAATACTGTTCTAAATAGACATTCCCAGGATCCTGCTGAAATGTTCTGCCAGAGTCCTCCTCTATTCCATGAGGTGCACACCTCTGTCAGATGCTTCTACCACCTGGCACACGGCATGGTGTCATGACATTGGGCGTGGTGTCCTGCAGCACAGTATGGGATGCGGCTTCGTGACGCGGGTGCACCCCCACAGTGCTGGCCGCGCAATCCCTGAGGGCTTCCTTGACCTCTACTGGACCAAAGTTGACCTTCAGGTCAGAGGAGAGGTGGAGGAGACATGTTATCACCCCTTTGTCTTATGCTCTCTTAGGGGACCCAAAAGCAGTGTGATTTGTGCTTCTACAATCTGTAGCACTTTTAGCGAATTTGTGTTTTACTTTTTTCTTGGTGTCTGTCTCTGTGATGTGCATAAGGACTTCTGTGGGGACAAAGTGCACTGTGGTGTACCCACAATCGCTGTTTCCCTCAGGCTTTCAGAGTCAGTCTTCCTTCTAATTAGTTCCCTCCCAGGTCCCCTGCAAATAGCCACTTGTCTGGCCATCCCCCAGGTTTACCAGACATTTCCAGAAGTGTCTCACACTCAGCAGTGGCATAACTTGAGTTGTTTCCTAAGATGCTCTTAGCTCCCTTGCAAACAGGCTTCTCTCAAATCTGTCTTAACAGCTAAAGTCTGAATCCCCACAGTGGGCACAGCCTAAACTCAAGCTGAGAGTTCCACTATACAAAGAATTTAACATGTTAACAAAATATTTAGAACAGGTCTGTATCTTGAGGGCATTCAACAAGCATCTATCAGGTATCTACAATGGAACATGCGTAGATATACAAAGATGTCTAAGTTATAGTTCCCATCTTCAAGTAATCCAATCTAACAGGAAGACTATATGCATATTAATGGGTAATTATAACACATTGTGGTAAGTTATGGAATAGGTTACATGAAGCACAATGATAACATTATAACACATAGAGGGATTTGCACATACAGAGAGAGATGCGAAAGAGGAAACTATGTATTTCTGGAATGTCAGGTATGTTTATGGTGGAGAGAAGGGGGTGAAGGTAATGGCATGGTATGTATGCTGTAAGGTGGACATAGGCCAAATATAAATACTGTATTCCAGGCTAAAGAACTTCATCAATTTAGGATCCCCGAAAGATTGAAAACATATTAAGCAAGTAAGTCAGGCAGAGAAAGACGAATATATGACATCCCTTGCATGTGAAATAAAAAAAATGATATAAATGAACTTATTTACAAAACAGAAATGGGTTCACAGACATAGAAAACAAACATGGTTACCAAATGGGATAGCAAGTATTGGGAGGGTGGGGGAGATAAATTAGGAATATGGGATTAACATATGCACACTACTGTATATAAAATTGATAAACAAGGACCTACTGTATGGCACAGAGAATTATATTCAATATGTTATAATAACCTTTAATGAAAAATAATATGAAAAAAATATCTGAATCTCTTGCCATACACTTGAGAGTAATGCAACATTGTAAATTAAATGGTTTAAAAAACATGACAGAGACTTGATCTTCTGTATGTTTTAAAGAAGTGACTCTTGTTGGAGGGAGTGTGTATGGAGTGGATTGCATTTGTCACCCCATAGAATGGACACAGAAAGCTGAATGGAGCATTGTAATTATCTAGGCAAGAGTTGATGAATAATGCAGAATGGTAATGGAGAGGATGTCTCAGGAGGGTGTTTTCATTATTTAGAAGGCAGAATAAATAGAACTCAGTGACTAGATTTAGCCATTGTGTGTGAGAGAGGTAGGGGCCTGTGAAGACTCCTGGATTTCTAATCTGGATACCTATATGGTGACATATTGAAAGCTACTTGAAACAGGAAATACAGGATAGGAGAAAATTTCAGGGAGGAGAAACAATGCATTCTCTGTTATAAATGACTGAAGTTAAGACCAGAATGGAGAAAGGAGATGAAAATGCAGGGAAAACAAGTAGAAGAGACAGAAAAGATAAATATGGGAATAGACGGGCAGAGGCTGAAAAACAATACAAGAGAAAGTTAAAAAAAAGATGCAGAGGGACTCTTAGTTTTATGTTTGAGAATTCCATTTTCAGTTCTTGGTAATATGGCATCCAAAAGTGATGACTTTTAATATTGCTACTATAGGCATTGCTTTTTATTCATGATTAAAGGTTGAATAAGATAAAGATTTAATCTCTGAATTGGAGAAAAGTGACGAATGGTAGGGAAAAGGGAGAGAAAAGTAAATGGAGACCAAACTTGTGTATTCTGCAGCAAAACTTGGGTTTATCAATGATGTCAGCCTTGCAAAGAAATTTATATCTTAAGAAAGGCAATCCGAAAGAATGCTCAAACTACCACACAATTGCACTCATCTCACACGCTAGTAAAGTAATGCTCAAATTCTCCAAGCCAGGCTTCAGCAATATGTGAACTGAGAACTTCTAGATGTTCAAGCTGGTTTTAAAAAAGTCAGAGGAACCAGATATCAAATTGCCAATATCTGCTGGATCATCGAAAAAGCAAGACAGTTCCAGAAAAACATCTATTTCTGCTTTATTGACTACACCAAAGCCTTCAACTGTGTGGATCACAATAAACTGTGGAAAATTCTGAAGGAGATGGGAATACCAGACCACCTGACCTGCCTCTTGAGAAACCTGTATGCAGGTCAAGAAGCAAAAGTTAGAACTGGACATGGAACAACAGACTGGTTCCAAATAGGAAAAGGAGTACGTCAAGGCTGTATATTGTCACCCTGCTTATTTAACTTGTATCAGAGTACATCATGAGAAAGGCTGGGCTGGAAGAAGCACAAGCTGGAATCAAGATTGCCAGGAGAAATATCAATAATCTCAGATATGCAGATGACACCACGCTTATGGCAGAAAGTGAAGAGGAACTAAAAAGCCTCTTGATGAAAGTGAAAGAGGAGAGTGAAAAAGTTGGCTTAAAGCTTAACATTCAGAAAACTAAGATCATGGCATCTAGTCCCGTCACCTCATGGAAAATAGATGGGGAGACAGTGGAAACAGTGTCAGAGTTTATTTTCTGGGGCTCCAAAATCACTGCAGATGGTGACTGCAGCCATGAAATTAAAAGACACTTACTCCTTGGAAGGAAAGTTATGACCAATCTAGATAGCATATTAAAAAGCAGAGACATTACTTTGCCAACAAAGGTCCGTCTGGTCAAGGCTATGGTTTTTCCAGTGGTCATGTATGGATGTGCGAGTTGGACTGTGAAGAAAGCTGAGCGCCAAAGAATTGATGCTTTTGAACTGTGGTGTTGGAGAAGACTCTTGAGAGTCCCTTGGACTACAAGGAGATCCAACCAGTCCATCCTGAAGGAGGTCAGTCCTGGGTGTTCATTGGAAGGACTGATGTTGAAGCTGAAACTCCAATACTTTGGCCACCTCATGCAAAGAGTTGACTCATTAGAAAAGACCCTGATGCTGGGAGGGATTGGGGGCAGGAGGAGAAGGGGATGACAGAGGATGAGATGGCTGGATGGCATCACCGACTCGATGGACATGAGTTTGAGTAAACTCCGGGAGTTTGTGATGGACAGGGAGGCCAGGCGTGCTACAATTCATGGGGTCGCAAAGAGTCAGACACGACTGAGCGACTGAACTAACTAACTAAGATTAGTATTCCAGAAAAGTCAATTTAACTTTTTCACTAGGTCCATATTCAGTTAAGACGTTGGAAACTGAGGTGCAGGAAAGATAGGGTACGTCTTATGGTTGCTGTTTTTATTTCTTTTTTTTTTTTTTTTTTGAGGAAAATTTTTTTTTTTAATTTTTTTATTAGTTGGAGGCTAATTACTTCACAACATTTCAGTGGGTTTTGTCATACATTGATATGAATCAGCCATAGATTTACACTTATTCCCCAACCCGATCCCCCCTCCCATCTCCCTCTCCACCCGATTCCTCTGGGTCTTCCCAGTGCACCAGGCCGGAGCACTTGTCTCATGCATCCCACCTGGGCTGGTGATCTGTTTCACCATAGATAGTATACATGCTGTTCTTTTGAAACATCCCACCCTCACCTTCTCCCACAGAGTTCAAAAGTCTGTTCTGTATTTCTGTGTCTCTTTTTCTGTTTTGCATATAGGGTTATCGTTACCATCTTTCTAAATTCCATATATATGTGTTAGTATGCTGTAATGTTCTTTATCTTTCTGGCTTACTTCACTCTGTATAAGGGGCTCCAGTTTCATCCATCTCATTAGGACTGGTTCAAATGAATTCTTTTTGACGGCTGAGTAAAATTCCATGGTGTATATGTACCACAGCTTCCTTATCCATTCATCTGCTGATGGGCATCTAGGTTGCTTCCATGTCCTGGCTATTATAAACAGTGCTGCGATGAACATTGGGGTGCATGTGTCTCTTTCAGATCTGGTTTCCTCAGTGTGTACGCCCAGAAGTGGTATTGCTGGGTCATATGGCAGTTCTATTTCCAGTTTTTTAAGGAATCTCCACACTGTTTTCCATAGTGGCTGTACTAGTTTGCATTCCCACCAACAGTGTAAGAGGGTTCCCTTTTTCCACAGCCTCTCCAGCATTTATTGCTTGTAGACTTTTGGATAGCAGCCATCCTGACTGGCGTGTAATGGTACCTCATTGTGGTTTTGATTTGCATTTCTCTAATAATGAGTGATGTTGAGCACCTTTTCATGTGTTTGTTAGCCATCTGTATGTCTTCTTTGGAGAAATGTCTGTTTAGTTCTTTGGCCCATTTTTTGATTGGGTCATTTATTTTTCTGGAATTGAGCTGCAGGAGTTGCTTGTATATTTTTGAGGTTAATCCTTTGTCTGTTTCTTCATTTGCTATTATTTTCTCCCAATCTGACGGCTGTCTTTTCACCTTACTTATAGTTTCTTTTGTAGTGCAAAAGCTTTTAAGTTTCATTAGATCCCATTTGTTTAGTTTTGCTTTTATTTCCAATATTCTGGGAGGTGGGTCATAGAGGATCTTGCTGTGATTTATGTCGGAGAGTGTTTTGCCTATGTTCTCCTCTAGGAGTTTTATAGTTTCTGTTCTTACATTTAGATCTTTAATCCATTTTGAGTTTATTTTTGTGTATGGTGTTAGAAAGTGTTCTAGTTTCATTCTTTTGCAAGTGGTTGACCAGTTTTCCCAGCACCACTTGTTAAAGAGGTTGTCTTTTTTCCATTGTATATCCTTGCCTCCTTTGTCAAAGATAAGGTGTCCATAGGTTCGTGGATTTATCTCTGGGCTTTCTATTCTGTTCCATTGGTCTATATTTCTGTCTTTGTGCCAGTACCACACTGTCTTGATGACTGTGGCTTTGTAGTAGAGTCTGAAGTCAGGCAGGTTGATTCCTCCAGTTCCATTCTTCCTTTTCAAGATTACTTTGGCTATTCGAGGTTTTTTGTATTTCCATACAAATTGTGAAATTCTTTGGTCTAGTTCTGTGAAAAATACCGTTGGTAGCTTGATAGGGATTGCATTGAATCTATAGATTGCTTTGGGTAGAATAGCCATTTTGACAATATTGATTCTTCCAATCCATGAACACGGTATGTTTCTCCATCTGTTTGTGTCCTCTTTGATTTCTTTCATCAGTGTTTTATAGTTTTCTATGTATAGGTCTTTTGTTTCTTTAGGTAGATATACTCCTAAGTATTTTATCCTTTTTGTTGCAATGGTGAATGGTATTGTTTCCTTAATTTCTCTTTCTGTTTTTTCATTGTTAGTATATAGGAATGCAAGGGATTTCTGTGTGTTAATTTTATATCCTGCAACTTTACTATATTCATTGATTAGTTCTAGTAATTTTCTGGTAGAGTCTTTAGGGTTTTCTATATAGAGGATCATGTCATCTGCAAACAGTGAGAGTTTCACTTCTTCTTTTCCTATCTGGATTCCTTTTACTTCTTTTTCTGCTCTGATTGCTGTGGCCAAAACTTCCAACACTATGTTGAACAGTAGTGGTGAGAGTGGGCACCCTTGTCTTGTTCCTGATTTCAGGGGAAATGCTTTCAATTTTTCACCATTGAGGGTGATGCTTGCTGTGGGTTTGTCATATATAGCTTTTATTATGTTGAGGTATGTTCCTTCTCTTCCTGCTTTTTGGAGAGTTTTAATCATAAATGAGTGTTGAATTTTGTCAAAGGCTTTCTCTGCATCTATTGAGATAATCATATGGTTTTTATCTTTCAATTTGTTAATGTGGTGTATTACATTGATTGATTTGCGGATATTGAAGAATCCTTGCATTCCTGGGATAAAGCCCACTTGGTCGTGGTGTATGATTTTTTTAATATGTTGTTGGATTCTGTTTGCTAGAATTTTGTTAAGGATTTTTGCATCTATGTTCATCAGTGATATTGGCCTGTAGTTTTCTTTTTTTGTGGCATCTTTGTCTGATTTTGGAATTAGGGTGATGGTGGCCTCATAGAATGAGTTTGGAAGCTTACCTTCTTCTGCAATTTTCTGGAAGAGTTTGAGTAAGGTAGGTGTTAGCTCTTCTCTAAATTTTTGGTAGAATTCAGCTGTGAAGCCATCTGGTCCTGGGCTTTTGTTTGCTGGAAGATTTTTGATTACAGTTTCGATTTCCTTGCCTGTGATGGGTCTGTTAAGATCTTCTATTTCTTCCTGGCTCAGTTTTGGAAAGTTATACTTTTCTAAGAATTTGTCCATTTCATCCAAGTTGTCCATTTTATTGGCATAGAGCTGCTGGTAGTAGTCTCTTAAGATCCTTTGTATTTCAGTGTTGTCTGTTGTGATCTCTCCATTTTCATTTCTAATTTTGTTAATTTGGTTCTTCTCTCTTTGTTTCTTAATGAGTCTTGCTAATGGTTTGTCAATTTTGTTTATTTTTTCAAAAAACCAGCTTTTAGCTTTGTTGATTTTTGCTATGGTCTCTTTAGTTTCTATTGCATTTATTTCTGCCTTAATTTTTAAGATTTCTTTCGTTCTGCTAACCCTGGGGTTCTTCATTTCTTCCTTCTCTAATTGCTTTAGGTGTAGAGTTAGGTTATTTATTTGGCTTTTTTCTTGTTTCTTGATGTAAGCCTGTAATGCTATGAACCTTCCCCTTAGCACTGCTTTTACAGTGTCCCATAGGTTTTGGGTTGTTGTGTTTTCATTTTCATTCATTTCTATACATATTTTGATTTCTTTTTTGATTTCTTCTATGATTTGTTGGTTATTCAGAAGCGTGTTATTTAGCCCCAGGTGTTTGAATTTTTAACAATTTTTTTCCTGTAATTGAGATCTAATCTTACTGCACTGTGGTCAGAAAAGATGACTGGAATGATTTCAATTTTTTTGAATTTTCCAAGACTAGATTTATGGCCCAGGATGTGATCTATTCTGGAGAAGGTTCCGTGTGCACTTGAGAAAAAGGTGAAGTTGCTTGTTTTGGGGTGAAATGTCCTATAGATATCAATTAGGTCTAGCTGGTCCATTGTGTCATTTAAAGTTTGTGTTTCCTTGTTAATTTTCTGTTTAGTTGATCTATCCATAGTTGTGAGTGGGGTATTAAAGTCTCCCACTATTATTGTGTTACTATTAATTTCCTCTTTCATACTCGTTAGTGTTTGCTGTACATATTGCGGTGCTCCTATGTTGGGTGCATATATATTTATAATTGTTATATCTTCTTCTTGGATTGATCCTTTGATCATTATGTAGTGTCCTTCTTTGTCTCTTTTCACAGCTTTTATTTGAAAGTCTATTTTATTTGATATGAGTATTGCGACTCCTGCTTTCTTTTGGTCTCCATTTGCATGAAATATTTTTTTCCAGCCCTTCACTTTTAGTCTGTATGTGTCTCTTGTTTTGAGGTGGGTCTCTTGTAGACAGCATATATGGGGGTCTTGTTTTTGTATCCATTCAGCCAATCTTTGTCTTTTGGTTGGGGCATTCAACCCATTTACATTTAAGGTAATTATTGATAGGTGTGGTCCCATTGCCATTTACTTTGTTGTTTTGGGTTCACGTTTATACAACCTTTCTGCATTTCCTGTCTAGAGAAGATCCTTTAGCATTTGTTGAAGAGCTGGTTTGGTGGTGCTGAATTCTCTCAGCTTTTGCTTATCTGTAAAGCTTTTGAGTTCTCCTTCATATCTGAATGAGATCCTTGCTGGATACAGTAATCTAGGTTGTAGGTTATTCTCTTTCATTACTTTCAGTACGTCCTGCCATTCCCTTCTGGCCTGGAGGGTTTCTATTGATAGGTCAGCTGTTATCCTTATGGGAATCCCTTTGTGTGTTATTTGTTGTTTTTCCCTTGCTGCTTTTAATATTTGTTCTTTGTGTTTGATCTTTGTTAGTTTGATTAATATGTGTCTTGGGGTGTTTCGCCTTGGGTTTATCCTGTTTGGGACTCTCTGGGTTTCTTGGACTTGAGTGGCTATTTCCTTCCCCATTTTAGGGAAGTTTTCAGCTATTATCTCCTCAAGTATTTTCTCATGGCCTTTCTTTTTGTCTTCTTCTTCTGGAACTCCTATGATTCGAATGTTGGGGCGTTTCACAGTGTCCCAGAGGTCCCTGAGGTTGTCCTCATTTCTTTTGATCCTTTTTTCTTTTTTCCTCTCTGCTTCATTTATTTCCACCATTTTATCTTCTACCTCACTTATCCTATCTTCTGCCTCCGTTATTCTACTCTTGGTTCCCTCCAAAGTGTTTTTGATCTCATTCATTGCATTGTTCATTTTTAATTGACTGTTTTTTATTTCTTCTAGGTCTTTATTAAACAATTCTTGTATCTTTTCAATCTTTGTCTCCAGGCTATTTATCTGTAACTCCATTTTGTTTTCAAGATTTTGGATCATTTTTATTATCATTATTCTAAATTCTTTTTCAGGTAGATTCCCTATCTCCTCCTCTTTTGTTTGACTTGGTGGGCATTTTTCATGTTCCTTTACCTGTTGGGTATTTCTTTGCCTTTTCATCTTGTTTAGATTGCTGTGTCTGGAGTGGACTTTCTGTATTCTGGAGGTCTGTGGTTCCTTTTTATTGTGGAGGATTTACCCAGTGGGTGGGGTTAGACGATTGGCTTGTCAAGGTTTCCTGGTTAGGGAAGCTTGCGTCAGTGTTCTGGTGCATGGAACTTGATTTCTTCTCTTTGGAGAGCAATGGAGTGCCCAGTAATGAGTTTTGAGATGGGTCTATGTGTTAGGTGTCACCTTGGGCAGCCTGTATGTTGACATTCGGGGCTATGTTCCTGTGTTGCTGGAGAATTTGCGTGGTATGTCTTGCTCTAAAACTTACTGGCTCTTGGGTGGTGGTTGGTTTCAGTGTAGGTATGGAGGCTTTTGGACGGTCACTTATTGCTTAAAGTTCCATGTAGTCAGGAGTTTTCTGGTGTTCTCAGGTTTTGGGCTTAATTTTCCTGCCTCTGGATTTCAGTTTTATTCTTCCTGCAGTCTCAGGACTTCTCCAACTATACAGCACTGATAATAAAACTTCTAGGTTAATGGCGAAAAGATTCTCCCCCATTAGGGACACCCAGAGAGGTTCACAGAGTTACATGAACAGGAGAAAAGGGAGGAGGGAGATAGAGATGAGCAGGAGGAGAAAAAGGGGGACTCAAGAGGAGAGAGACAGATCTACGCAGCTGTCTGTTCCCAGAGTGTTCTCCGTAGCCCAGTCACCTACAAGGATTCACAGAATTGGATTGGGAAGAGAAGGGGAAAGGAGGAAATAGAGGTGTTCTGAGGTAGAAAACAGAGAGTCAAGATTGGGAGAGAATAATCTTCGGTTTAAAGATAGGGCTTCTCTTTTTTTTTTTTTTTTTGGTAAGGTTATAGTGTAGTGAAAATGAAAATGAAGAGTAGTAGAGGAGTACTAGAGGACTTTAAAAGAAATAAGAGAAAAAGAAAAATAGAAAATAAAAGAGAAAACGGAAAGGAAAAAAAAAGAAGAAAAAAGAAAAAAAAGAAAAAGAAAAAAAAAAAAAAACCAAAAAAAAAAAAAAAAAAAAGAAAGAAAGAAAAAAAAAAAAATTTTTTTTTTCCCCTAATTAAAAAAAATCGTAAAAATCTATGTAAATGAAAGTTAAGGAGTAATGGGGGAGTAATAGGGAATTTTAAAGGAAAATAAAAGAGAAAAAAGAAAAAAGAAAAAATGTAAAAAGAAAAAAAAATTTTTTTTTTTTTTTTTCCCTTACTTAGGAAAAAAAAAAGTAAAAATATATCTAGGAGTTTCTCTGGAGCTGCTGCGGTCAGTGTGGGTTCGGCTCAGTTTCAGATAGCTCCTCGTTCCAGCTTACACTTCTCGATATCTACAGGGCCCTTCCGGTGAAGTCGGTGTTTCCTACAGGGATTTTAATCTGTTGCACCAGTCCCTTCTGAAGCGGTTCCCTTTGTTTATTTGGCTTCTGTTTGCCGGTCTCTTCAGAGCCTCATTTCTGCCATGACACAGGCGGGCGGAGGTGGGACTCTTATTCAGGTAGCTAGTTCCGTTGCGCTGCTGGGAGGGGCTGGCGCTGCGGGGAGGGGCTGGCCCTGCGGGGGCGGGGCTGACGCTGCGGGGAGGGGCTGGCCCTGCGGGGGCGGGCTGGCGTGTTTTTATTTCTTTATAGGTAGTACCTACTAGATAGGTAGCCATATCTACTTGTAAAGGCACAAATAAGACATAGAATCATAGAAGACTGGAAAGAATTCACATAGGTTGGTTTTCCAAACACTGCTTCAATAATTATTTCCACATAAAAATAATCACTCAAGCTTGCCTGACCAAGTCTTCTCACATTCACAGAACTGTTTTGGTAGGATAGTAAGATTGATTTTGGAGTGAATATAACAAACCAAGAAATATTTACAAAGAACTGGATCTTCTGTTCAGGGAATATATGTCTTGTCAAAACTGTGAACCTTACTACAATCAACATTTTAAAACTGTTAAATAAAAACTGTTTTGATTTTTGCTGAAGAAGATCATTATGGACCAAACATATTCTCTCTGAATTTTACTGTGAAATTACCAAGGGCAGATATATTTTAAAATATGATCTATCTTAGGATATCCAGTCAACACCCAATTGATTTTCAGTTCCTGAAACTGTGACTTCAAATTTAATCAATGCAGAATAGAGGATCAGTAATTAAACAGTAATGATTTTTTCAAGTGGAAGTAGTTAATATTATTGTAAATTGCTTTGCTGTGAGTGGGTTTGGGCTCTTAATGATTTCTTAAATGATTCTGGGAAGAAAACCAAGCTTTCAATTACATTATTATTTCAGGCCTTATTATGTGTAGTTTAAACAAAGGTATGCAAACTGATCACGGAAAGGGTTTGTGACAACCTATGAATTACCTCACTAACTTGTGAGATAGCCTCTTCAGAAAAAGAAAGATCCTCTGATTATTTTGATCATTCACCTGCCAACTCATATGAGATATATTAGGTTGGTGCAAACATAATTGCGGTTTCAGGCCATGTATTTTAAATCATTATAACTAGGCTCAAACACATCTTTATTAATCAAAATAGGAACCATCATAATCATCATGTTTTTGCCAATGAGAAATAAGTCTGTTTATTCCTGTATCACAAAAATCCATGCTTTGGGATTTGACAAACTCTTGGAAAGCATTTTCTGTATCCTGCTGATTGTGGAAGCATTTTCCCTGCAAATAGTTTTTGAGATGCTTGAAGAAGTGGTAGTCAGTTGGTGAGAGGTCAGGTGAATATGGCAGGTGAATGCCATAGTTGGCAGGTGAATGATCAAACCTTCAACCAGAGAGCTCTTCAACATAGCAGACACTATGGATTCTTATTGTAGTGGTTTGGAAACACTAGGGAACCATATCCACAGTTACAGTCACCAGAAGGTAATTCTCAGGTTGTCTTTTTCTGAAGAGACTATCTCACAATTCGTTCAACTTTTGAAGCATTGATTATGTGGCATGTGGTTGGACATTGTCATGGAGAAGAACTGGGCTCTTTCTGTTGACCAATGCTGGCTGCAAGCATTGCAGTTTTTGGTGCATCCCATCAGTTTGCTGAGCATACTTCTCAGATGTAATGATTTCACCAGGATTCAGAAAGCTGTAGTAGATCAGACAGGCAGCAGACTACCAAACAGTGACCATGACTTTTTTTGGGTGCAAATTTGGCTTTGGGAAGTGCTTTGGAGCTTCTTCTTGGTTCTACCACTGAGTTGGTTGTCACATAAAATTCACTTTTCATTACGTATCACAATCTGATTGAGAAATGGTTCGTTGTTGCATAGAATAAGAGAAGATGACATGAGGCTCCCCCTTATTGAGTTTTTTTCACCTTTCTAATTTGCTTCAAATGTCGAACAACCATGGAATCGTTGATGTTGAGTTCTTTGGCAACTTCTAATATAGTTGTAAGAGGATCAGCTTTGATGATGGCTCCCAGTTGGTTGTTGTCACTTCTGATGGCCAGCCACTGCACTCCTTGTCTTCAAGGCTCTTGTCTTTTTGGCAAAACTTCTTGAACCACCACTGCCCTGTACGTTCATTAGCAGTTCCTGGGCTAAATGCATTGTTGATGTTAAGAGTTGTCTCCCCTGCTTTACAACCCATTTTGAACTCAAATAAGAGTTTCCCTAGTCTAAAATAAACATAAAATACACAGCAAGTAATGTCATTAGCAAAAAAAAACCCATAAAGCAAGAAATGTATGTATAACATAACAGTATTTATTTAAGAATGTATTCCAATATCAAACAGAAAAGTTCAACAATGCAAAATCACAGTTACTTTTGTGCCAACTTGTACTTGCATTTATTTACTCCATAGGGCTTCCCAGGTGGTGCTAGTGGTAAAGAAACCTGCCACCTGCCAATGCAGGAGACATAAGAAATGTGGGTTTGATCCCTGGCTTGGGAAGATCCCTTCAAGTAGGAAATGGAAACCCACTCCAGTATTCTTGCCTGGAGAATCCTGTGGACAGAGGAGCCTGGTGGGCTACAGTCCATAAGGTCGCAAAAAGTTGGACACGACAGAAGCAACTTAGCACACAATACATGAAAAGCAAACAGTTGTGCTGGACAGAACAAAAACAGACAAGAAACGAGCAAACCTTCAACCAGACAGCTCTTCAACATAGCAGATATTATGGATTCTTCCTGTAGCAGTTTGAAAACATTAGGGGACCATGTCCATATTTACAGTCACCAAAAGGTGGGGATTCCGCTCTCAATTTTGTGGTTATCTTGAGGTGTTGGCCTAAAACCTGAGGGCTGTGGTGCTTTAAAGGAACTTTGATGGCTCAGTGTCAGTCAAATGGTTCTGGAGGGAAGACTGGATTAATCTGTTAGTGACACACTGCTTCATATACTCACTGAACCTTATGCGGAGAAAATTTAAGAAGTCTTCACAATTCAGCACGATTAAACTTTGCTGGCCACAAAGAGTGATGTGGTGAATAATGGGAAAATCAGTGAAAGGGTTGGTTTTAATATCCCAAACAACAGTCTCGGGTGGTCTGTACTTTTCAGACTGACCACCTAAGGAAATGATGGATTGCAGTGGTATTAATTCAGATAGAACTTCACATTTCAGGCATGATAGTGTCTGATAAGCCATGCATTACACACAGCTAGTGCAGAACTAGTTGTGGCCAGTTGAAATATGGTATGAAACATGGAAGATTGTGAGCTTTTTGTTGTTTAGCCTCTAAGTCATGCCTGACTCTTATGCAACCCTATGAACTACTCTAACTCACCAGTTTCCTTTGTCCATGGGATTTCCCAGGCAAGAATACTGAAGTGGGTTACAATTTTCTTCTCCAGGAGATCTTCCTGACCCAGGGATTGAACCTACGTCTCCTGCATTGGCAGGCAGATTTTTTTCCATGAGGGAAGCCCCCAAATGGTCCATTTACCCAGACATTTACAATTTCTATTGTGTTTTCTTCATTCCTAAAGGTCTGACTTTCTCTTCTGTCTAAAAAACTTCCTTCAGCAATCCTTAGGACTGGTCTACCAGACATGAATTCTCTTAGCATCATCTGAGTATGTCTTTATTTTGACTTCATTCCTGAAGGATCTTCTTGCTGGATATGGATGCTGTGTTGACAGTCATTTCCTGTTAGCACTTTGAAAATATTGTGCCACTTACTTCTTATCTCCATATGGTTTCTGATTAGAAATTCACAGTTATTTTAATTGTGTGTTGTTTTCCTCTGACTGCTTTAACATTATTTGTTTTTATTTTCCTGCAGTTAATTATGGTTTGGGTATGGATTTATTTGAGCTTATCTTCTTTGGGATTTATTTAGGTTTTAGAGGTCTGTACATTTGTCTTTCATCAAGATTAGGAATTTTTAGAGTCATTGTTCTTAAAAGATTTTTTTCAGCATTCCATTCTTTAGTCATTCCTTCCAAGTCTCTGACGACATGAATGTTAGACCTTTTGCTATTGTCTCAATAGTCCCTAAGGCTCTCATAATTTTTTCAGCCTTTATTCCTTCTGTTATTTCTATTGGATCATTTTTAATGATCTATTTTGTCTTCAAGTTTATAATCTCTTTCCTACTTCATATCCATCTGTTATTGAGTCCACCCAATGAGATTTTTATTTTGGTTGCCATATTTTTCATTTCTACAGTTTCCATTTTGTCCTTTCCATTTCTATTTGGTTCTTCTTTCTGTTTTTTATTTAACTGAAACTTTTATTTTAATGTATATCATAAGAATGCTTGCCATTGCATGTTCCAGCATATTTTAAAGTCTTTGTCAGATAATTCCAGCATTTATTTTAGTAGTGTGGGTGTTGGTGTCTATTGCTTGTCTTTTACCATGTGAATTTAAATATTTGTAGGTCTTCATATTCTGAGTAGTTTTGGATTGTACCCTAAACATTTTGGACATTATGTTTTGAGACTCTGTGTCTCATTTAAATTCTGTGGAGAAAGTTGACATTTTTGTTTTAGCAGGCAACAGACCTAGTTAGTGTCAGGTTGCGAGTCCCAACCTGAGCTTTATGGGTGATAATTCCAGTGTCAGTTCACTTTCCAGTCTTTGCACTGCTCTTTGGAGCTGTCTTAGGTGTGTACCATCCAGCAGTCAGTCTGTAACCTGGGTGTTAACATATCTATTGGCTTCTTTCTCAACATTACTGGCATGGTAGTTAGGATTGGACCTATGTATCTTTAAATTCCCCTTGGTACTTTTGGATTTCCGGACTCTCATTTTTTTTGTCCTCTGGCCAGAAACTTGGGACTCTAGTTACCTTGTTTATTGTGTTCCGCCACTCGCCTTGGTGACTGAGTCTGGATCCTGGCCCATGCAAAGGGGAGAAAGTGGTGGGCGGGAGACAGAGAAAGATAGAGAGAGCATCCATGAGGACTTGCCTCATACTTTTGAACTGCAGCTCAACCTACCAGAGAGGAGGGTGGCCTCTCTAGCCCTTGCGATTTCTCGTGGCTCTTGACTTCCTATAGCTGTCACTGACTCCCCATCACAGGATTGCCTGGTGACTGGGGTTCTAGAGAAGGAGAAAGGGAGGAAAAACCCAGAGGATTTTCACATTGCCTTTGTGCATCAGGAGTACCTTTTCCCGACCCTCAAGCAAGAACCTATAGGCTTCTTATCTGTCTGCATCACAGTGCTCACTTCTGGGTTCTGTTCACTCCTGGCTGTGGTGAGTTCAAGTAAGGGGATACCAGAAAAGAAAGCTGGTAAACTCACCACTGATTCTATGATTCTTTGAATTCTGGTTAAGCTGTTATTTACAAAGTCTTCAAATATGTGCCTATGCATTCTGTCCAGGTTTCATAGTTACATTCAGTGGGAGGAAAGTCATGAAGCATGCTTATTCTATCTCAACTGGAATTTGAATCTCTTTTTTAATTTTATTTTGTTTTTAATTATGTAAAACATTATGTGGTTCCAAAGCCAAAACTATGAGCAGGATGAACACTTAACAAAACTATGAAGACAACAGATATCAAGTTTCTGTTTGTATTCACCCCCAGAGGTAACCATAATTTTAGTTTTGATTATCCTTTCATTTTTAATGTTAAAAATAAGCATTTCTAACATTAAAATAAGCATTTATTTTTAACATAAAAATAAGCATTTATATTTGTTTTCTTCTTCTTCCACTTCTTATACAAAAGATAACATACTACAAATACTCTTCTGCAAAATGCAGAATTTTGCAGAATTATTTTCACTTAATTGTGTATTATAATAACTCCATAGCAGTATATAAAGATTTTCATTATTCTTTCTTACTGCATTGGGTTACATTGCATGCTGGTGTAAGGCATTTTTTCTAGTTTCTTACTGGTAGAAATATTCATTATTTCTGGGCTTGGTTTTTACTAATCAATAGAGACTTTAAGCTGAACTTTCTTATTCATTTTGTTTGGGAAAATGGGATATAATGAGAAGCTTTCACAGTGTTTTTTATAGCCTCAATCATTTTGTCTTCCAGATGTAGTTTATAACCAATGCCATAAATCTTTTAGTAATAATTCTTAGATTCATTATGTGCAATAAGACCTAGATACTTGAATGCTGGAATTTGCTCATGGACACTGTCTTAATCACCGGGCCACTCTTGGTGAAAATGATTTGCAGAGAGCTTGAATTCCTTAAGCAGTTTCCCTACTGGTATTGTTGGGGAGGCCAAAATCCATCAGTTTGTCAGCACTGAAATGGTAACAGAAAATAGAAATAGAACCTTTAGGAGAGAAGATAGCAGATATAATGGTGATGATTGGTAGTAATTGCTCCACAAACTGGAGTATAGCATTATGGATATTGGATGGGAATACAACTGAGATCCAGTGAAGGAGTCACTACGTCTAAGAGGCAACATTCAGCAGGATTGAGAAACTAGAAAGCAGAAGGTCTGGGATAAGCTGGAGGCAGCTCTCTGCTGCTGTATTTCTTTTCCAAAAGTCTTTGACTTCACTTCCATGGTCATATTTCAGCTGGCATTTAAGGGGACAGCCCAACGTGTGGTGTTTCCTACCTTTCCATCTCTAGTTTAAACGCAAGCTGATTTGAAAAGTAGGTTAATTTTTCTGTTTCATCAATCTGAAGATGTGGGTCAGAAGGTTGTTCCTCCATCCCTTTATTTTCTAATATTAATGCTTCTACTACAGAAATAACGGGCTTCCCTGGTGGCTCAGAGGATAATGAATCCACCTGCCATGCAGGGATCCTGGGTTTGATCCCTGGGTCAGGAAGATATTCTGGAGGAGGGAGTGGATACCCACTCCAGTATTCTTGCCTGAGAATTCCATGGACAGAGGAGCCGGGCGGGCTACGTATAGTCCATGGAGTCACAAAGAACTGGACACAAGTAAACAGCTGACAGTTTCACTTTTACAAAGGAAATAGTATAAACTGGGATTTTCAGGGGGCATGTAGTTCAGGATTTTTATATTCAGTATTTCTCTTAGGCCACCACATCAGATGGCCAAAATATTGGAGTTTCAGCTTCAACATCAGTCCTTCCAATGAACACCCAGGACTGATCTCCTTTAGGATGGACTGGTTGGATCTCCTTGTAGTCCAAGGGACTCTCAAGAGTCTTCTCCAACACCACAGTTCAAAAGCATCAATACTTTGGTGCTCAGCTTTCTTCACAGTCCAACTCTCACATCCGTACATGACCACTGCACTGGAAAAACCATAGCCTTGACTAGACAGACTTTTGTTGGCAAAGTAGTCTCTGCTTTTTAATATGCCGCCTAGGTTGGTCATAACTTTTCCAAGGAGCAAGTGTCTTTTAATTTCATGGCTGCAGTCACCATCTGCAGTGATTTTGGAGCCCCAGAAAATAAAGTCTGTCACAGTTTCCTCTGTTTTCCCATCTATTTGCCATGATGTGATGGGACCAGATGCCATGATCTTAGTTTTCTGAAGGTTGAGCTTTAAGCCAACTTTTTCACTCTCCTCTTTCACTTTCATCAAGAGGCTCTTAGTTCTTCTTTGCTTTCTGCCATAAGGGTGGTGTCATCTGCATACCTGAGGTTTTTGATATTTCTCCTGGCAATCTTGATTCCAGTTTGTGCTTCATCCAGCCCAGCATTTCTTATGATGTACTCTGCATATAAATTAAATAAGCAGGGTGACAACATACAGCCTTGACATACTCCTTTTCCTATTTGGAACCAGTCTGTTGTTCCATGTTCAGTTCTAACTTTTGCTTCTTGACCTGCATATGGGTTTCTCAAGACGCAGGTCAGGTGGTCTGGTATTCCCATCTCTTTCAGAATTTTCCAGTTTATTGTGATCCACATAGTCAAAGGCTTTGGCATAGTCAATAAAGCATCCTGGAATGTGAAGTCAAGTGGGCCTTGGGAAGCATCACTATGAACAAAGCTAGTGGAGGTGATGGAATTCCAGTTGAGCTATTTTAATTCCTGAAATATGATGCTGTGAAAGTGCTGCACTCAATATGTCAGCAAATTTGGAAAACTCTGCAGCGGCCACAGGACTGGAAAAGGTCAGTTTTCATTCCAATCCCAAAGAAAAGCAATGCCAAAGAATGCTCAAACTACTGCACAATTGTACTCATCTCACATGCTAGCAAAGTAATGCTCAAAATTCTCCAAGCCAGGCTTCAACAGTACGTGAACCATGAACTTCCTTATGTTCAAGCTGGATTTAGAAAAGGCAGAAGGACCTGAGATCAAATTGCTATCATCCATTATATCATTGAAAAAGGAAGAGAGTTCCAGAAAAACATCTACTTCTGCTTTATTGACTACACCAAAGTCTTCAGCCGTGTGGACCACTAGAAAGAGTCAGTAGAGATATGAAAAAGTGCTCAGATTCACTGGTTATCAGCAAAATGTAGAATAAAACCAAAGTGTAATTGCAAAAGAATGGGTAAAACAAAACCAGAAAATTCTAAGTATTGTCAAGAATGTAAAGCAATAGCAGTGCTTGTTCACTGTTGTTAGGAGTGTAAATTGGTGTAACCACTTTGGAAAACTGGTTGGCAATATTGCTAAATTTAAATATATGCTTATTTTATACCCCGGCAATTCTACTGTTATATATCCAGCTAAGATGCATATATACAGTCACCAAAAGACAGGTGATATAGATCTGAATATATCAGCACTATTAGGACCCACAAACTGGAAAGGACTTAAAAATTTATCAACAGTAGAATGGATGAAATGTGATAAATCCATACAGTGAAATATAATAGCAATGAAAATAAACAAACTTTAACTACAAGGAATAACAGGGGTAAATATCACAAATATAATTTTGAGCTATAACAGGCAGACACAAAGAGTACGTACTGAATGATTTATTTATATAAAATTTTTAGAGAGATACAATGAACTTATCCTATTAGATACCAGGACCGTGTTTACTCTGGAAGGGGTCTCAAAGAGGTTTCTGGGGTGCTGGTAATGGTTTTATCAGGGTGTTAGTTTCACTCTGTGAAAATTCATTAAGCAGTGTACTTATAATTTGAGCTATTTTTCTGAACTTTTGATATACTAAAATTAAAAGTATGCTTTGAAAGGCAGGTATGTTAAAACAAACATTTACTTGAAAAAAGATTCTTGAATCTAGCCTCCCACGGAACACGTTTTGGGAAATGCTGACCTATTCACACTCTGCTATTGATATATATTGTTCAAGTTTTATTTTTTTAATTGAAATAACATAAGATGAAAGGATATTCCTGGGAAAACATTAATGAACACCTTTATAATTAATATTCAAGCTTATCATTATTTATGTATTGAAGATAGCTTTAAATGATAAATTATGGAGAAAACATTTAATGAACATTTGAAAACTGACAAAAAAATAGACACATTTTAGTTATATGAATTTTAAGACAAGGTCAAACCCAGATTGTTTTTTCAATTTGGAGAAATAGAAAATGTAGACTTTCAATAATTTAGTAAGAAATGTATAGAAAATATTCTTCAACCAATAGCCATTTTGTGGATTTACTTATTAAAATTAAATCTTATTTTTTGTTACATCATTGAAATATGTGTTAATCTGCACTCATACTAGTTTATAAAATATTATCTATCTTCCAAGTCCCTTAATATGTGTTTTACTATTTCAGAGACATTTTTGATGGCAGAGTGTGCCTGGATGTTCATGTAGATGCTTTTCCCTTACACTAATTAAATAATTAAATCACTTGCTCCAGAATGTTGAAATGCCAAATGTCCAGTTTCTCTGCTTCCACAGACTTCATACTCTGACAACCAGCAATTGCTCTATGTGTTTGACATTCAGAAATTGGAGAGAATAGGTCAGGACTGTGGTGAGTTGGTTTGCATTTTAAATAGCTAGGAGTAAAAAGAGAGCAAGGGAATGTGTCCAGTGGTAATTTCTGTTAGTTATTTTCTGCAGTTCTCTTAAGACTTTTTGTTTTTCAAGAGATATTAAATGCTAGACTGATTGATCCTACCCTGAATTTGTCTGGTAGTAATCCCTCTGGAAGATTATAGGAACTTGAAAATCTGACTATTCAAAAATTATATATTTATAATATAGTCAAATGAGATCATTATACTTATTATCATGGTGCCTATTTTTAAGAGAATTAGAACAATTTATTATGACACTTATTTTTTTTTGTGGTAAGAGCTTTAGAACATCTCTGCTTAAATTACTTTTTATTTAGCAGATTTATAATTAGCAAATTCATTTCACATAAAAATGTAATGTTTATAGTTCTTTTTACTTAGATTTACAAGGGAAAGAGTTTAGAAAATTTAAAATATTAATTCAGTCACAAATTTTGTATTAGCCCATTATACGTTAATTTTTCTCTTCAGTAGAAATGTTTACATTATATTTTATATTCAAATTTTGCCACATGTACTTTTTCCTCCTTACCTGTTGCAGAAAGTGCAAATGATGCCAGTAAAATGATCAAAAGGGAGAGAAGGAAGAGAGGCAGCAAGGAGAAGCAGGGCCAGTAGCAAGGGGTCTGGCTAAATTAGCAAATTTAATGATTCATATCTGAATAACCAAGAGACAGGTCAAGTCTCATAAAGGGGTCTCCAGGGGAATTCACACTTTTGTTGCTGTACAGACGTCTATGGAAATAAAAGATGAGGGCATTCTCATCCCTTGTCACCGACTTCCTGAGCCAGCAGCGGTAACTGAGGGAGTCTGAGTCTGTGTGATGACTTGCTGGAGGGCAGTGAAGATGGCTGTGCAGTGATGGCAGAGTGATGTTCATGAGCTGATGCCGTCAGAATGCTTCATGGTGCCACCACTATGGGGTATCATTACAATATGCAATGGAGAGGAGGTGTGGAGGCCTTCTTGAATGGATGGGCCTCACTGGTTAAGATTCTTATAATTTCTTAGAGCATTCAGAACTTGATCAGGACTCTACTGTGAGGTGTCAGCTATGCTTATGCAAATATTTATAACTTAGTTGAAGCCACTGTGTTACCAAATCCAAGTTTGTACTGCTTGCCCCATGACAGATCAATAAATCAAGAGACAGGTTGTTGGGGCAAGGAATAGTGACTTTATTTGGAAAACCAGCAGACGGAGAAGATGGTGAACTACTACTGTCCCAAAGAACCATCTTACCCAAGTTAGAATTCAGCCTTATTTACACTAAAAGGGGAGAGGGTATGCAAACTTCTTGGTGTCAGAATCCTTTGTTCTTGAAACTATCCACAGAGGTCAGGTCATGATGTTTCTGTAAACCTCCAACAAGACAAATGTATTCTGTTTTGGAACTTTTTATCTGTATATGAATGGAAAAGTGTTATAAAGTGTTATACCTTTAAAGAGCCTTGAAAATGGACTATTCTGTATATTTCAGACTATAGACAATATTCTTAAAGTAAAGGCAATATAATACAAAGATTAAAGAAAAAGAAACATCTACTGTGGAGTCATATTTATTCTTCCACATTACAATTATGCTGTGAATAAACATCTCTTTTAGAGATTATATTCGACTGTTTGCAAGCAAGCATGTTTGTCATTTTCATAAAATCCCTTGGTAAATGAACGCTCTAAGCACTGTTAACTTATTTATGAATAATTTGGGTAGACTCCATTGGAATATTATAGTCAAAATTCTGGTGCATGGAATAGGAGAAATCAGTTAAGTAATTTTTCTTAAGAAACCCTCTAATGGGAGATTTCCTTCCTAGATGAATGCTTGTCACTTTAATGTTTATCACCTTAATCTATTTGGTCATCTCAGAAGCACTTATGGAGCTTCAAGACCCTGAATCAATATGAACAATCTTTACCATAGATTCTTTATGATTACTGTTTTTTTTAAAAAGCTATTGTGTAAGTTTTTACACCTCAAACCGACTTTTCTTGTTTCTTTGGGATTACATTACACAACTGACAATCTGTCAGGCTAATGTATAATATTCACTGGCTCATTATCAATATTATATCATTGTGAAAAATAGGTAAGTATTCATACAGTTGTCCCTCAGTATCCATAGGGGGTTGGCTGCAGGACCCCTCTGGATACCCAAATCCACAGATTCTCCAGTCCTTTACAGAAAGTGGCATTGCATGCATGGGTTCAACCAGCCACAGAAGGAACCGCAAAATACGGTGGGGCTGACTGTGTGATGTTACATCCAGCCTTGTCTGTATTACAATTAGCCTGTAATTGATCGTGGAGAGCACCTTGGAATTGAAAATGTGATAAACCACCTTTGGGTGTAGGAGAGAGAACATAAGCTTAAGGTTGCTAAGAGCTAGGATAAAATTCTACTTCTCTTTCTTTTCCTGGAATGTTATTAAATTTCTTTAATTTTTCTGTTTTTCTCCCCAATCAAAAACAAATAAGAGTGTTGTGAAAATTAAGTTAACTACTGGAAAAAGCACCTGGCACATTACAGTTTCCCAGAATACTTTTGAATACTTTCTTTTCCTCCATTCTGACAGAAGAACTGGTGGTAGAATCTGGGGTGAGAATGAGTTATAATGCAGGTCTTGAGTCTTCAGCTGTGGGCAGAGGAGAAGGGCCAGAATCTGGGTACCAGTGAAGAAGTTCTGTGCTAGGGGTGACATATGTCAAAGAGCTGCACTAAGATCTTCTCTGGGGGTCGCTGTTGTTCTGTCGCTCAGTCATGTCCGACTCTTTGTGACCCCACGGACTGTGGCACACCCACCTTCCCTGTCCATCACTATCTCTCAGAGTTTGCTCAAACTCGTGTCCATTGAGTCTGTGATGCCATCCAACCAACTCATCCTCTGTTATCCCCTTCTCCTCCTGCCTTCAATCTTTCCCAGCATCAGGGTCTTTTCCAGTGAGTTGGCTTTTTGCATCAGGTGGCCAGAGTACTGGAGCTTCAGCTTTGGCATCTGTCCTTCTAATGAATATTCAGGACTGATTTCCCTTAGGATTGACTGGTTTGACCTCCTTGCAGTCCAAGGGACTCTCAAGAATCTTCTCCAGTACCATAGTTTGAAGGCATGAATTCTTCGGCCTTCAACCTTTTTTATCGTCCAGGTTTCACATCTGTACATGACTACTGGAAAAACCATAGTTTTGACTGTATATGGACTTTTGTGGGCAAAGTAACATCTCTGCTTTTTAATACGCTGTCTAGGTTTGTCATTGCTTTTCTTTCAAGGAGCAAGTGTCTTTTAATTTCACGTGTACTGTCCACAGTGATTTTGGAGCCTAAGAAAATAAAGTCTGTGGGGGAAGCAACGGTAAAATCCCTGATGATAGAAGCCCGTCACTGGCATTATAGTATCTCTGCAGAGTCAGGGACGGCACTACCTCTTCCCAGTTTAGAGAGCTGTACTGAGGGGGTAACAAGTATGAACCTGGGAAGTGGAAACCCATGGGTGGGTGTAGTGAACCCTAGTACTGGTTATCAAACTGATCAAGGCATGAGGTCTCCCAACAAGGACTGGTCCTGGTGAAGACAAGCCTTCCTTATGCAGTAGACAAGTGGATAGGCCTGCAGGACACACTGTCCCAGATTCGGTTGAAGGAAAATCAGGAAAATTTCAAACACACAGAGCAAACATGGTCTGGATAGAGCTTCCCATGTTAAGCAGAATAGAAATAAAACAACTAACAATAAGAATAAGAACAAAAGAATTCTAACTATGGAAGACAACTAAAAACAAACATACAAAAACCTATGCGTACATTCCAAGTGGAAGAGAGAGAAGTAAACTAGTATACAGAGCACAGAAAAAACCCAGTCTAAAAGGAAACATTACCCAGAAAACAATTCCTGTTGATTCACTCTGCAGAGAAGCTTACTGAAAATATGGTCATTAAAACCAGGCCTCAAAGATAAGATGATTAAAGAGCAGAATGGGATAAAAAGAGAAAAATAAGAAGATAAATTTAAAACCAAAGCAACACTATTACAGATATAATAAATAATAAATAACTTAGGCACAAAGGGAATGGAAACAAACTTAAAATTTAATGTGAGGGATGGAGTCAAGGTTTGAGATAATTACAAAGAATGCAAAAGAAAATGACTAAAGGGAATAAGGAGTCACAAAGATTTCTCAAAGAAGAGATCGTCTTTTTGATTTCATGGTTTTCCTTCCAAAAAGAAGAAGAGTCTGTAGTCATATAATCATTTCCATTTGCTTTTACCAAGACTGGAACAAGATGGAAAAGATGAAGGTGTGGTTCTTCATGGCAGTAACTTCTAACTGCCAAGGGATTCTAGAAATGTCTTTTTTAATGCAGTGATGAAATTGTTTTATAAATCTCCCTGGTTATATAAGCGAAAAATAGTAATTCTGAGATTAGTGCAGCCTGGAAAACTTCTCATCTTCCCCAAATTTTGGTTAACAGCATGTAACAGGATGGTGAATGAGACTTCTTGTTTTGGAATTGTTGCTTAAAATGCAGACTGTAGAAAACTAATGAGTGTTTCCACGTTCTGCAGAGGGCCATCAGTAAGCTCTGAGCATCTCTCTTTTGTATCCTAGTAAGAGATAATGTGGACTAAAATACATTTTAAAGGCTCAAAGAATAAAACAAATTACATGAAATTTCATGAAATGGTGAAGGTGGTCAAATGCTTCAGTAATAAAATGAGTAAGTCTTGGGGATGTACTGTACAGCATAGCAACTAGAGTTAATAATACTGTGTTGCATATTTGAAAGTTGCTGAGAGTAGATCTTAAAATTTTCATCATGGGAAAAAAATTTTGAAACTACATATGTTGATGCTAGCTATTGTGGTGATCATTTTGCAATACATACACAGATTGAATCATTATGTTGTACACCAGAAATTAATATGCTGTCATATGTAAATTAACCTTAATATTTTAAAAAAGCAAACCACATGAAAAGAGACAGCTAAAGGTGGTAAAGAATCCACCTGCAAAAAAAAAAAAAAAAAAAAAAAGAATCCACCTGCAATGCAGGAGACACAGGTTCCATCCCTGGGTTGGGAAGGAAATGGCAACCCACTCCAGTATTCTTGCCTTGAGAATCCCATGGACAGAGGAGCCCAGTTCATGGGGTTGCAAAGAGTAGGACATGACTGAGTGACTGACCAATTGGCTTTACTACTCCAACTCATTCCTAGTAGAGGAATTCCTCCTCCTATTCATTCTCAGTAGATAACAAAAGGTATAGGCTTCCAGGATATTCACTGTAGTTTTGAGTTCTTCACCAATTAAGGAGTGCCATGGCTTTTCTCTCCTCACAGCCATCCCCTTACAAACCAAGATAAACTGGTTTGAGGAGACTACCTCACAGGAATTGGGGGTGCCTGGAAGATGCCAACACTGGTTTCTCAGTCATGGCTTAGATGTCTGTTCCCATGGCAGCCTTGCAGGCCTGCTCCGCAGCTATGGAAGTCATGGGTGTGGCAAACTGAGAGCAACTACAAGGCCGAGAGGGAGCAGCAGGTGGGAAGCTCTTGCTTCCATCATTTAGGGCACAGAGAGGCAGAATTTTACATAGGGAGTTACCTATTGCAAAGGAACCACGTGTGCTTGATCACCAGCGATGGTGTTTGAGGCAAGGTTGGAAGCGCTGAGTCAAAACACATGTGTCACATTAGAAGCCTAGGCAGCGGGGAGGGCTCCTCCAAGAGACACTCAATAGAATTCACATGTGCTCTCCTCTATAAAGGACGTGTTTCAGAGAGAGCGCTTTTGGCTGAGAGAGGATGAAAACTGCACGGTAGGTAATGTTTTTTGTCACTATTCTCTAAACTCTTGTTTCTGCCTCAATAAAGGAAAAGTTAGTCAGGAAACAGAGGCAAGAAGGAGCAGTACTAGAAGCCTGGGTTAGGAGAGCGGAACGTTTACTGGGTGTGAAATTGAAGTTTTAACTTGTGCAGGATTAGACACTTGTAGGCCCCAGCTCAAATTTTTTTAAGAGGCAAGAAAGAAAAATAAAGAAAATCGCTCAATCGTGTCCAACTCTTTGTGACCCCATGGACTGTAGCCCGCCAGGTTCCTCTGTCCATGGGATTCTCCAGACCAGAATACTGGAGTGGGTTGCTGTTCCCTTCTTCAGGGGTCTTCCCAACTCAGGGATCCAATCCAGGTCTCCCGTCTGAGCCACCGGGGAAGCACAAGAAAGGGAGATTCATGATGGTGGTTATTAAAGACAAAACTGTCCTGTTTGGACTGTGTTGAATGCAGACTCTTCAATTAACCTGTCAATGCTTGTATGCCATAAATTACTACTATAGACTTTGTATAGGCTGCTAATTTAATTTATCCTTTGGTATGCCTGATAACATTTATGGTTAGAAACCACATGGTATTTTTTTTAAATAGTCTTAATTGAGTTAAACCTCAGGACAGAGATGACTGGCTTTATAATTCTTATCACACTAGGAAGCATTTAACAACTTCTTTAGTGCCAACACTATTTGAAATGAGGAGTGTAAATTTTACTCCTGATTCTTTAAGAATTATCACACCCCTTATGGTTTAAAGTCAAATTAATTCAGGCATTTAGTCCCCACTTTTCGAGGACATACAAAAGTAATTATCAGCCATGTTTTGGGGTTTGTGTCCATATTCTTAAAACTTTCAAAAGTCCTCCAGAGTGGGCCACTGTTTCCTCTGCGTTGCAGCCCTCTCCCCTTGCAGAGGCAGGCAGAGCACAGAGCACTTTTGAGCCGCAAGTGTTTGCTTGTTTGGAGCAAGGGGAAAGTGTTAGTCTCTCAGTGGTGTCTGACTCTTTGCAACCCAGGGACTGTAGCTTGCCAGGCTCCTCTGTCCAAGGGATTCTCCAGGCAAGAATACTGGAGAGGGTTGCCATTGTCTTCTCCAGGGGATCTTCTTAACCCAGAAATTGAACCTGGGTCTCCTGCATCACAGGCAGATTCTTTACTATCAGAGCTACCGGGGAAGACTGGAGCAAGGGAAGACTGCTCTAAAAAATGTTTACACAATATTTGTGTATCATGGCTGGGGCCTTATAATGCATTCCTGGCCTAGTAATTTTTGCCTTCTATCTATAGCTCTGTTGGTAGGAGTGGATGGTCTGACCCACACACGTGGTTTCTTCCTCTACCTCTCTGAGGCTTCTTTCCCATGAGTGCCCTTTTGGAATTGATTTCACCTGTTCTCTCCTAGATGGGCCCTCTTTCCTGGTGTAGTGGGGGAGGTGGTGGTGTAGTGGGGGAGGTTGTTGTAGTGAGGGGTGCTGACACAACCAGCTTTTTCTTATTAATTCACTATGTCACACAAGCACTGCTTCTAGAATCCTTGACAGATATAATGAATGATAAGAGGGAAAAGAAAGTGGAGGAAAAATGATGCCAATGAAAGTGGGATGAACAAGAAAAGTTAAAAAAGAAAAAGATGGGTTAACTTAAAAGAGAAAATCAATCAAGGTGGTGGAGTGACATCAGAAGTTGCTTCAAATTTCTGTGTGTGGAACTGGCATTTGTGGACAGCCCTGCTCTGCTTCTGGCTTGCACAATTGAATGGAGCTAATTGAAAGGATGTATGGATGGCGTTACTATGATTTTATAACAGCCTAAGCCTCTCTCTGCTGTGTGAAAATGAGTGAGCACTACATTTTACTAAACTGTTAGCCTGCTTTGGCAGCTGTTACACTGTGATAAATGATTGTGGAATTAATTAATTGAAGAGGTTATTATACTATTAAAATTATTTCCACTGAGGAGTAATGATGAAAATTCATTGTTAGCCAACGAGTGTCCACCATTTGCTAATGGATAATTTCTCTCCTAGTATCATAGATTTTTTTTTGAAACACATCTCTATTAGACTACATATTAGAGCTTTATTTGAAGAGGTGCCAATTTTTTTTTTTATCATTCCATTAAAGAAGTGGTTGTAATGAAAGGAGGGTCAAGATCTCCCATTTTAAATTTGCCTTCTTTCCTTTCAGTACTATCTCATTTTCCCTCAGTAAATTGTCAACTGATTCAGTTAGAGTTGAGCTTAATCTACCAGTTCACTGCTGTTAAGTTTCTTCATGTGCGTGGAACAATTACTTACTAAAATGTGGGCATCAGTTTTTATTGATAAGAAGGCATCATCTTTCCTTCCTGTAGTTATTAGAGAAGTGAGTATTCCTATTAATTGCTGTTCCATCAAGTATTTTTAAATGTTCTTTTGAGCTCAACTCTATTTCAGAATACCTGGAAATTATAGCAAGAAGACTTGGTAACTTTCCCTTATTCTTTAATAAGGGAAATTGTGATATGACAAGTGAAATTCTTTTTTTCAATAGTGTCTCATTTATTGTCTTCATTTTAATACAATAAATCAATTCCTTTTATTCTTATAGAGCAGATTCCAATTGACACCCATTGTGAGCCAACCTTCCTACTGTTTCTCATCCTAGTATCAACTTCTGAATCTTCACTAGTGGAATTCTTAAACAACGACCCTGTGAACTCACTTTAGGTAGTCTGGACAGTGAGCCATGACCCAGCAGGAGGGGCTACACCCGAAATTAGTGTCCCGCAGGACTGGTGGTCTCTCTTCCTTTGTCAGGAGGGGCTGTACCTGTAGGCATCGTCTCCAGGTGGTGGGCAGCTTGCTTTCCCCGGACAATGCCTATGAATAGCTGGCACCCCATACGGTGGTTCTAGTGTTTTCTCTCTGAGAAGAGAAGTCACAGTGGGGTGGGGGTCCTTTCCCTGGAACATGAATGGATGCTGCAGTTGCATCAAAGCACCCGGTCTTCGGTCACTTCTCTGTGGGGATGGTGGTCGGACGGAGGACTGGGGTCTTTTCTTTTTAGACCCTGGTCTTCTGAGTTTCCCCAGTGGAGCCTGTGCGTGCTGTAGAATGGAGGGAGCCAACTTATGGGACAGAAAAATACGGTATATTGGTTCTTAGAAATTTTGACAGTAGATACTACATCACTTTTCCGGTTTCTTGGAGGAGAAATTTCCCCTAAACATGCCAGGTCTTTTACTCCACACCTTATTCTCTCCAGCCAGGGGTAAGTGAATTATTGGGCTGGTAGGAATTGATGAATATTTATCAGTTGTTAGGAACTAACCTATCAATAGTCTTAGATGAAAGGCATTTGGGATTTCTTTCCCCTTGCCTCTCCTACTCTAGAGGAGGGAAAAGAGTGACTTGTGTAAATGTCTTGCTCTACAGACTCAGACTTTCCAGTGGGTCTGTTCCTAGGGCTGGAGTTGGAGGGCAGAGAGAATTTAAGCCTAACCAGTGCTCATACTAAACTGTTTCTTCCAACTCGGCCTTTACCAGCGACAGGGATGGCAGTTTGGATGCCCGTTTACTTTGTACACTTTTCTCATTTTTCAGTTGGCTGTGGACCGAAGGGAAGAGCTTGGCATTGACTGGGCCCCCTTGGATTCCAGCAGCTCCCGCATCTTCTCTGGTTGGGAGCTCCTGCGGGGTTGAAGCATCGCCTCCAGTGCTGTTCTTCTGCACTGATTGATTTACTGTTAGTTGGAAGGTGGTGCCATAGGGGGAGATTTCAAATCCCAAATGTTTGAAACCAAGCGTTTGGATCTGGTGAATTTGAAGATTACACCCCACTAGAAGCATTTTCCTTCCAGGCTAAATAAACAAGCTAATAGATCTTCTTTTTGCAGCCCAAATGCTTTACTCAGCACCATTCTTACTGGGGCAAAGATAATCTATCTGGAAACGAATAGTATTATCTGTGAAATATAGTCATAGGTATTCCATGGTCAGTTAGCTTAACTCTATCCTGACTGTTGAGGAGCTCTGATGGTTTCAGGAGTTTTTGTGGAGATAAAACATAATTTAAAGATGTAACCAAGCATGTAAAATCTAGCATTAAAAATGTAAGTCAGACAGAAGGAGAAATATCATCTGACATCCGTTTAATGCAGAGTCTAAAAAAAATGATACAAATGAATTTTATTTATGTAACAGAAAGAGACTCACAGACTTAAGAGAATGAATTTACGATTGCCTGGGGAAGAAACAAAGGGGTGATGTAGGGAGTTTGGGATCGACATGCATGCTCTGCTGTTTTAAAAATGGATCACCAACAAGGTCCTACCGTACAGCTCAGGGAACTCTGCTCAGGCTTGTGTGGCAGCCTGGATGGGAGGGGAGTTTGGGAGAGAGTGGATACGTGTATCTGTGTGGCCCAGTCCCTTTGTTGTTCACCTGAAACTATCACAACTTTGTTAACTCTATACTCTAGTATGAAATAAAAAGTTTAAAAAAAGTCTAAGCTGAAATTCTATTAAACTCTAAACATGCCATAAATAAATGACTTAATTACCAAGTTGGTTTGTTGGGCAGGGAATTCAAATAGAAGAATCTTGATAGTTTCCTAAAAGATAGAGTCTACTTAAGATGACTTGATATTAGTAACAGATAGCTGCTGCAGATAGAAATTCCTTGTGAGGCTAGTTCTAAGTAGTCTGGACACAGCTTCTTTGTGCATTGTCAGGCTTTAGTGGATAATTATCTGACTATATTTTGAGCTTTGAAAGATGTGTTTTGAAGTTAGACTGAATAAACAGGAAAACCTCTGTTTTAAGATGAGCAAAAGTGTACAATTTTTTTTTTTTTAAGGCTTACGTAAATCAAAGTAGTCTCTTGGTGACCCAGAGTTATCATTGAGTTCGTTTTACTGAAATGTTTTTCATGCAAAAATAAAATCTTTTTATGACAAACGGATGGCTTTCCTTGTAGGTGAATTTGTTATTATGTTTGAATACACTGCTAGAAATTGTATTGCCTGTCTATAGGAAATGTGGATAGATTAAATTTGTCCAGGTTCTCTGTAGAGGATTAAACAAATTTGAGAAAGTGATATGAGAACAGTAAGGAGAAAGAATCTCTCTCTCTCTCCTTTTCTCATTTCAGTGCCCTAGGAATTCAGTTAAGCCTTAAGACTTCTCAAGTTTGCATTACACATTATTATTATTATTTTTTTATCAATTCATTTCAGTTCTTTTTTTTTTTCAGTGGGTTTTGTCATACATTGATATGAATCAGCCATAGATTTACACGTATTCCCCATCCCGATCCCCCCTCCCACATCCCTCTCCACCCGATTCCTCTGGGTCTTCCCAGTGCACCAGGCCCGAGCACTTGTCTCATGCATCCCACCTGGGCTGGGGATCTGTTTCACCATAGATGATATACATGCTGTTCTTTCGAAACATCCCACCCTCACCTTCTCCCACAGAGTTCAAAAGTCTGTTCTGTATTTCTGTGTCTCTTTTTCTGTTTTGCATATAGGGTTGTCGTTACCATCTTTCTAGATTCCATATATATGTGTTAGTATGCTGTAATGTTCTTTATCTTTCTGGCTTACTTCACTCTGTATAATGGGCTCCAGCTTCATCCATCTCATTAGGACTGGTTCAAATGAATTCTTTTTAATGGCTGAGTAATATTCCATGGTGTATATGTACCACAGCTTCCTTATCCATTCATCTGCTGATGGGCATCTAGGTTGCTTCCATGTCCTGGCTATTATAAACAGTGCTGCGATGAACATTGGGGTGCACGTGTCTCTTTCAGATCTGGTTTCCTCAGTGTGTATGCCCAGAAGTGGGATTGCTGGGTCATATGGCAGTTCTATTTCCAGTTTTTTAAGGAATCTCCACACTGTTTTCCATAGCGGCTGTACTAGTTTGCATTCCCACCAACAGTGTAAGAGGGTTCCCTTTTCTCCAAACCCTCTCCAGCATTTATTGCTTGTAGACTTTTGGATAGCAGCCATCCTGACTGGCGTGTAATGGTACCTCATTGTGGTTTTGATTTGCATTTCTCTAATAATGAGTGATGTTGAGCATCTTTTCATGTGTTTGTTAGCCATCTGTATGTCTTCCTTGGAGAAATGTCTGTTTAGTTCTTTGGCCCATTTTTTGATTGGGTCATTTACTTTTCTGGAATTGAGCTGCAGGAGTTGCTTGTATATTTTTGAGATTAATCCTTTGTCTGTTTCTTCATTTGCTATTATTTTCTCCCAATCTGAGGGCTGTCTTTTCACCTTACTTATAGTTTCCTTTGTAGTGCAAAAGCTTTTAAGTTTCATTAGGTCCCATTTGTTTAGTTTTGCTTTTATTTCCAATATTCTGGGAGGTGGGTCATAGAGGATCCTGCTGTGATTTATGTCGGAGAGTGTTTTGCATTACACATTATTATTTATGCCCTTTCTTTCATTTTACCTTTATTCTTCTCTGATATTCTCATTTCTTTTCTTCCTAAATATCATCAGTTTTTATCCATAGCTTTATTGTGTCACATTACATTTTTCTAGACTGTGACTCCTTAAAGGAATTAGAGTGTAACTGTTATATTCATTGAACAAGTCTGCACAGCATAGTACCCAATAATTATTTATTAGCTAAATTGCTATTAGTATGTGAATAGGTAATTTGTTATACAGAAACCTTCTTTGTCTCTGCTTTATAATTTTATATTACAGAAGACTATTTTGCATATATTCTAAACCAGAAAAAACATCATCCTGATATTCTTTCCTCTTCAGCAAAATAGGTTTAATTGCAAGATATGCTTCATTGCAAAGTTCCAGTGATGATTCACTGATTTTCATTATTGCACTGACACCTCACTGTACTTGCTCCATTGCTCATGCCATCATCACGAATGAAGAAATACTTTCAAACAATGGGATGGACCATGTGATTTATCTAGTCAGCCTAACTGGAAACTGTTGAAAGAAAAGTAATTAGCTATTTCCTGGAAGTTTAGTAGAATTATTTTTTTCCCTTTTTACCTGGGTGTAAAATATCAATACATCTACTTATAGTACTTTTAAAGGTTCTGGATAAGTGTTTTCTACAAGGAATATAATTTGCATGTCTTGGAAATGACTCAGCCTCATATTTATCAGTTCAGTTCAGTTGCTCAGTCCTGTCTGACTCTTTGCAACCCCATGAACCACAGCATGCCAGGCCTCATATATATAGGATTCAAATATATCTGACAGAAATGTGGTTTATTATTTCTGAGAGGACAGAACTTCAGAGTATGGACAATGACATAAAGATGCCATTTGAGTGTAGACGAATGTCCAGTATGGAAAGAAGAGGACACAGCTATATCCATATGACACTCCCCACCTTTGTTAAGCATCCTCTAGGTCTTTGCCGAATAACCTTCTCTGAAAATTTTGTCTTATAGAATTTCATTGCTGTAACCTGTACATGAGACGCCTCAATGATGTGAGAAAGGCTAAGGAGTATGTCTATTGTTTGAGTTAAAAGCAAGCTTGTTTACAAGTGTTTTCAAATATATAATTATCACAAGTGATGGACTTCTGTCATCTTGATTCCTTTTCTGTGCCTCCTCACGAACACATCAAGGAGTATTACTTCCTAGTTTAGGGAAGGTATAATTTCACTGTGGGAAGAAACATTTTGACACTTTAATAAATCCTATTATTAGAAAACTGACATTTTGGTTTATAAATAAACTTGGGGTTTCCAAGGATATGATTTAACTGAAAAATACTGTATTTGAGCTTCTGTCAGGAAAACATGTTGAGAAAATGCCAGGTACATAAAGTTCTGGTGCTTTCCTCATTAAGTACATTTTGTTATCACCATGTTGTGCTCTGACCCGCCTGTAAGTACTCCTGCTCATTCCCAAGGCCTGAAAAGTACGCTACACAGAGGCTGCCGCTGGGCCAAGAGCCTTTGAGTCTTAAGATGCCTCTACGGAGCAGTGCGTAGCAAGCTAGGTCATGCATAGTCATGCAGAAATGCTGAGTAGTTTCCTTTTACATATGTACAGTTTGGGGCGTTGCTATTCTTTGCCTAGAATTTATTACTGCTGTATCAAGATAATCTTTTAGTTAAGGGATATCTGGAAGCTTTTTATTTTAAAAAGCTGGGTCACTGTAATCAATAATTTAAAGAATTAATTTAGTAGTGAAATTCCTTTAAAAATACATGACATTTTTCAGAGTGAAATTTACATTCCCTTTGTGGAAGGGCTGTTTTCCAGTAAATGTAGTCAATAAATTTATCTCTGAAGGCACAAATGTGTGCATAAGAGCCTTGAAACATCTGGTGAAGTGGTTTCTTTGAGAAAAGCCAACATATAGTGCTTTGAGGCTAGTCAACTATAAGAAATCTCCTTTTGATATGAAATTAAAGTGTTTTTATTGTTACAAGGAAAAAAAAATCCCTTTCAAATTTTTGAGTACCCAGTATCTCTTTAAAAAAAAACCTTTTTGCAAATTAAAAAATAAAACTGGTAACAGTATGTTTCAGTTCTCAAAAGCTCTATGAAAATAATATTAGGGATTGTGTATAATCTAAACTGATAAACATGACAGATTAAATGTTAACCCAGAAGACTCCTTTATATTTCACAAGATTAGAGACAAAATATGAGGTTTTTAAAAAATTGATAAGTCATGTAAAGAAAAATTTAAAAATGGTCATTAATGTTGCATAGTAAATATGAATTTCTCAACATATGTTAAGTATATACATACTTAATAAATAGCTGTTAGTATCTAAAATAGCCCCCTTCAAATTTTCTAAGCATAAACTCTTCAGGGGCAGAATTAAATTATGGATAAGTGAGTTTTTGTACCAGCAAGTGAACTATGAAGCAAAAAGTCCTCTTTGCTCCTTCCTCTTTTTCTCTTGTTCCTTCTACCCTTTCTTCTGCCTTCTCCCTTTCCCATTTTTTTCCTTCCTCCTTTTTTCTCTTTCCCTTTTTCCCCTCACATTTGGTATCAATGGTTAGTCACTGGGAACACACAGGTGAAAAGATAAGGTTTCTATCTTCCTGGAACTCGTGATTCAATGAGAAAGCACTAATCAGGCATCCATTAATCAATGTGATAAGTAACTTAATAGTACATGGAAATCACAGAGAAGAGACAGTGAAGAGTGTTAAGAGTGTTCTCATATTTAGGGTAACACAATCTGAAGCTAGAATACTTTGAAAGAAGGGAATGAACTTGCCAAGGATTTGGGGAGGAGGATAGGGGATTTGAGAAAAGGGGACGTCATATGTAAAAATTTGGAAGTGTGAGATAGTGTAACTTCAAGCCTCTCTTTTGGGTTTCAAATACAGATAGCGGAGGTTGGGAGACTAGTCTGAGTAGGTAGGCATGGGTTATGTTTTAAAGGTCTTTTGTTTAGAAAGGGATTTATACTTTATTGTACAGAGGACAGCATACTTTGCCTGAAATAGCTAGGTAGTACATATTTTTGGTTTTGTGGGCCATGTAGTCTCTACAACAAGGACAGCTTGTCTTTGTAATGATAAAACAGCATGGACAATATGTGAATGAACAGGGATGCATTCTAAAAACCTTATGGATGCTGAAATTTGAATTTTAAATAATTTCTGCATGTCATGAAATTTCTTTTCTCCAAACATTAAAAATGGAAAAACTATTCTCAGCTCACAGGTTGTACAAATCAGACTCTAGTTCAGATCTGACCCACAGGCTGTAGTATGCAGACCCCTCCTACAGTAGATGATGAAATTTACTGAAGAATTTCAATCAGGATGGGTGCATGATCCTATTGGTATTCTAGAAACTTTTCTCCAGTATGGCATGTTTAAAACCATCCTCTGAGGAATCATACAGGAAGTTGCTCTGTGCAGAATGGGTCCCAAGAGCCAGTAATCTTAGGAAGTACTCCAATTTGTATCTTTTTCTTGGAGAGTCACAAAGCACATTAATGTGGTAAAGGCACTGAGAAGGGGTGCAGAGAACAACTTGTTTATGTTGTTAACTTGATGTTCGCTACACTTACGGAAACTTCTTTGGAACATGACTTAGGAAATGTTATTTTAATGGAAATTAATAGTGAAGTGAAGATCATTAGGAGCAATGAAGCAGAAATTCATTGCAAAATTCCCTGAAAAAATATTGAGGGAACAAACCAGGGTCTAATGGCAGAATATAGAAACTTTATTATTATCAAAGAAACACAAAATCCAGAGAAAAGGGGGACAATGTTAAGTATTTTTCTATAAAAATGGGAAAAAATAAATAAACCAGTCTTTATGTGTGGCTTCTTATACACAGTATATAAAAATAGCACACTTAGAAAATAAAAATTAATGGAGAGAGAAGGAATAATTGAAGACTTAAGTTGAGCTCCTGGTTTTCTATTTTATCTTCCAAGTGCAATGGGGTAGGGCCTGTAATGCTCAAATGGTCAAAGGAAGATCACCTCAATAACATTCCAACATGCAAAAAAGAAAACTCTGAAAGATTATTAAAAAAAAAAAAAGTGGATTATTTTCTAAGACTATGTCAATCGGGGTTCTTGGTTGCCAATGACAGAAGCTGATTGGGTAATTTAGGTTGAAAAGAAACTTACTATAAATGTGTTAGCTCACAGATTCAATACAAAGGTAGAGAGCCTGGCTTAGAAAACAGGCAGTGAGCACAAACAGCAGAAGCCACAATCTGGGTTGCCTCGTGGGGCTGATTTCTAAATTTGTCTGGTGTCTTCACCTTCTTCTCCCAAGATCCAAAGTCTTGAGGAAGAATATCGGATACCTGAGTAGCTAGCCTACTTGCCATGCTTTTGTTCTGCATCCCAGGGCTAGGATCCTACCTCCTTCCTTAAGCTCTCATGGTAGAGGTGGGATACTCTATCCTGCCAGTCGTATAACCAACTGAGAATTCTCCACAGATAGAAAAGGTGTTTGTGTTGCCTCTCCTCAGATGACAAACATCTGCCTCAACACACAGAAAGGGAACTATTTGTGAACATATCTGAAACCTGAAGTATATTATTCTCATTATTATACAACTGTACTAGCTGGGTCATAGCACTTATTTAGAGGATAAGTAAGCTAATATGAAAAATTAAATATCCAAATACAAGTGTGACTTGATCAAACTTGAGCCTTTGGGACACAGTAGAATTAGAACAGTTGGGTTTTAATGAATAGGGTTCAGTGATTTTCTCAAATACCAGAGAATCAAAGAGTATCTAAAATCTAATTATTTCAACAAAATTTCCTGAAAGAACCTAAGAATTAAGATTAAACTAAGTGCTATATGATTTTCTGTGGATTAAAAAAAATCTAATGATATAAAACAAACATCATTGTATTCTAGGAATTTAGGAACTTTGACAAAATATTGATTTTACTGAGATATTTTGAAACTATTTGTGTATCTTCATTTAGTTCTGATATTGTTTAACACTAATGTATTAAGTTTCACCCTGTTTACTGTAAGTTGTATGTTAATATCATCATTGCTTGTTCAGTTTTTCTTCTGGGATTTTGGAAGAAAATTTGAGTATGAACTACCAAAATTAGTAAAATAGGTATCTGAAAATGAAACTGTTATAGGTGACTGAGCTATTTTCCTTGGAGATTTATTTCAAGATATAATAACTAAAGATTCAAACTTAGTAATTTTTTTGCACTTAACTTTGGCAATAACTGTTAGTCTCTATTTGTTTCCAAACAAAATTACAGAGGGGAGTGAGTAAGTTAAACCTTGTAGTAGAAATAAACACAGAATTGTTTCAGAGAAGTGTTTGGGCATGCTTGTATCTTTGCCCACTTAACCCTGGCATGAAAATGAAAGTCAAAGTCGCTCAGTCATGTCCAGCTCTTTGCAACCCCATGGACTTTAGAGTCTGCAGAATTCTCCAAGCTAAAACACTGGAGTGGATAGCTTTTCCCTCTCCAGGGGATCTTCCCAACCCAGGGATCGAACCCAGGTCTCCCGCATTGTGGGCAGATTCTTTACCAGCTGAGCCACAAGGGAGGCCCAAGAATATTGGAGTGGGTAGCCTATCCCTTCTCTAGCGGATCTTCCTGACCCAGGAATCGAACTGGGTCTCCTGCCTTGAGGCCATTTCTTTACCACCTGAGCTATCAGGGAAGCAGGTTAGTAATATGTGAAGTGGTTAATTTAGCATGTGCAAGCTTAGCTGCACTCCAATGCAGAACCATTATCCTGGTTCATCAACCTCTGGTGAACATGCACATCTGTTCCCCACCTCATCTCTAATGTACAACTATTTAGTAGTTTAATATCTAGAAACTCTGTGGAACAGAACTTAGAAGTAATTTTCATGAGGGTAATTGATAAGCCTGTTTACTTTTAAGACACATTACAGCCAAATGCTTAGTTGTCATCCTAACTCATCAGCTGATTTGCTGCCGCAGTGAAAAAAGAACACAAGTTGATCAAACTTCTGAAGGGCTTTCATGCTATCCTCTGACAGATGAGCTAAAGAAAGACTACAGAAATTTGTGAAAAATGTATTCTAATGAAGACATCTTCACGTTATTTATATAGATAATGATAGTTTTAGAGACAGTAAGTACATATTTCTAGGGTTAAAATTTACTGGTTTTTAAAAAGATTTTTAAAATTGGAAGATAATTGCCTTACAATGTTGTGTTGGTTTCTGCCATACAACAGTGTGAATCAGCCATAAGTATAGGTGTGTCCCCTCCCTCTTGAACCTCTCTCCCACCCCATCCTACCCGTCTAGGTTGTCAGAGCACTGGGTGGGTTGAGCTCCCTGTGTTATTCAGCAATTTCCCACTAACTATCTATTTTGCGCGTGGTAATGTATGTTTCAAGGGTTCTCTCTCAATTCATCCACCCTTCCTCCCCCACTGTGTCCACAGGTCTGTATTCTGTGTCTGTCTCTATTCCTGCCCTGCAAATAGGTTTGTTGGTACCCTTTTCTAGATTCCATATATATGCATTAATATACAATATTTGTTTTCTTCTATCTACCTCACTCTGGATTAGGGTTACATTTTAAATCACACGAACATTTATCAAGCATCCAGTATTTGTAGAGCATGCTGCTGAGTATAAATGGAAGATCAATGAGAATTAGTAGGGTCCTTGTTTTGAAAAGCCTTTCCATCCCTCTCTTCCTCCTTTCCTTTCTCCCCACCTGCTTGTTTACTTTCCACTAGTCTACTCAGGGAATAAACCTACTGCTCCATCTTTTGGTTGTACTTTCACCCAGTATAATCCTTGGATTTCCCTTTTCCCACCACGCTTGCTCTCCTCTGCTATTCTGCTGCTGTTCCTTGTGCTTCAGAGAAACAGGAAGGAAGGAATAGAAATAATTAACAAGTGAGAAATGACTAACATCCCACGACTTTTCAAAGGCCTTACAAATCCATTAGAAAAGAGCAACCAGAAATCTTACTGAATGGTTACTCTTTATTTTCATTTGAGTGAGAGGACTAAGTAAGTCTTACTCCCTTTCCTCTTATGGTCAGTACCACTGGGGATCCGGGGAGGGAGAGGAGATGAGCTTTGCTTGCAACGCAGAATTAAGCAAATTAGTAAGGGGTCCATTTTCATTAAGGGGACAGTTTTCCTTTGTAAGGACTGCTAGACTGTGTGCCTTTATTCCTATGCTTCACACAGAATGAACAGTTTTGAGAAGCTGCTCATAAGACCTTCCTGGAAGATTATATTAGTACCTTTGCCTTCTTCAATGTGCTTGACTCCAAGTAGCTTTGTCTGGATTTAAAAACCAAATACACATTTTTAGGATTGAGATTCAGTACAAAAATGCAAATTAAAAGTGGCTGATTCATGTCAATGTATGACAAAAACCACTACAATATGGTAAAGTAATTAGCCTCCAACTAATAAAGATAAATGAAAGAAAAAAAATCACCAAAAAAAAAAAAAAAGCATGCTATGATTTTAAAAAATGTACCTTGAGTTCTGAACCCATTCTAGGAGGAGTAGTACCATACAAGTTTTTGCTGTATCCGAGGCACTGGAGGGAGTATAGCTTCCTATGGTCAAATAGTGAGATGAATGGCACTCCTGTAGGCATGCTTTTCAAATGCTCATCAAGCAAACATATGATGTTTATAGATAATGATCATGGGCTCAATCCCTAGGTTGGAAAGATCCCCTGGAGGAGGAAATGGCAACCCACTCCAGTATTCTTGCCTAGAAAATCCCGTGGACAGAGGAGTGGTGGTGTGCTACAGTCCAGAGGGTCGCAAAGAGTCAGACATGACTGAACGATTGAGCTCATATGCATAGCTAACAGGTCTGGAAAGTTCTTTAAAGATGGCATCTATTAATATACAAATTAAAATTAACTGTCTATCATTTCATTACATAAAAAGACAAAGTGTTTTCACAACATTAGATATTATACTTAAAGCAGTCTGACTCAGTATATTGGTTAGATGCATACAGTACACTCTGGCCAACATTGGGCAGGGCACCACTGAGAGACGGCTGACATTGTCCAGATGAATGATGATCATCTGGCCTCACATATATGCAACCTCATGTTGTGCTCTAGGGTAATTTATATCTTTAAGAATGTTTCGTGCCTCCCAGAGCAATATGGGGAGGTCAATCTAGAAGATTCTCTAATGCAGTGCCAGTTCAGTTTGATTTTTCTGCTCCTTCTTGAAAAAACGATGAACAATTCTAAGTGATGTTGACTTTGGTTATTATGTAATTATTTGGAATGAATTACTTAATTGTATAAATAAAATAACTGGCCACTTCTATTGTGTAAATCATATTGTTACTATTATTTTGGTTCACTAAGGTAGAAATTAGAATACTTGCACTCAAATGACCCATATTTCAGCCCTACCTAACTATTCTTAGTCTGGGTCACTTGACTATTTTTCTGAAATGAGATGGACTATAAATAATTACTGTTTCCTGTGTGCTTGGGAAATTACTAATACAAATTTTTCAAAAGTGAGTTTTATCATTTACAAAGTGGGAATGACAATAACATCCTACCTCCTGGAATTTGTGATGAGAATGTCATGAAGTAACAAATGTTATGCAAACTATAAGTAAAACTAAAGTACAAACTGTATGGTGTGTGGTCCTCACATCTTTGCCTTTGTTGGGTTCTTCAAGAAACAGATGCCGAGGTAGAAATTTGTGTGCAGTTGCTTTTGACAACAGTTAGGGCTTTCCTGGTGGCTCAGACAGTAAAGCGTCTGCCTACAATGTGGGAGACCCGGGTTGGATCCCTGGGTCGGGAAGATCCTCTGGAGAAGGAAATGGCAACACACTCCAGTACTCTTGCCTGGAAAATCCTATGGATGGAGGAGCACGGTAGGCTATAGTCCATAGGGTTGCAAAGAGTTGGACACAACTGAGCGACTTCACTTTCACTTTCTATGAGAGAAGGAAAAGGCCAGGATTGAGAGGAGGAAGAAATTGAGCAATGATACAGTTGCAGATAAGGCTTTAGCCAGCTGTAAGGGGGCACTGAATTTGAGTCCTGAAGTGAGGCAAGGGGGCCAGACTTTTGAACCTCTGAATCAACATATGGTTAGATGTGGACTGCCCTTGGATGAAACAGTTCCTGTGGGTAGATGAAAATTCCTAGGGAAGGACTCACCTGTGGACCCTCCCTGGGAAACACAACCAGTTGCTGGGGAAATGAGTGACTGGGTCCTACAGGGAGTATCTTGTTGGTGCGCTGTAGCATCCATCCTGGAGCACCACTCAAATCCCATCTGATCCGTATCATAAGTTCCCCCATCGAAGAACAGCTTCTCCAGAGTTCTCGTTGGTCTCTTTTACTGGGGAGAAGTTGACAAAAGGAAGTTCAGGGATGTACTGTGTAGCCTCAGCTACTGCAGCTGGTCTCAGGACTATGCAAACAAACAGACAAAACAAAGCAAAATCCAAAAAGCCCTACCACACCCAAATCATCCTTTTCCACTAGTCATTCTAGACTCTTCTGTATCTTCAGCTAACACCTCTACTGGCCAGCTGGTTCACACTGTAAAGTCACCCAGTCCATTGCTGGGGATTGTTTTCTCAGAGTGCTTTCTTCACTTGTCCATTTCCTGTCAAAATTGGGCAAGAGAGTCCTGACAGGCATCCCAGTGGATTGCTGCATACCAGATGTGTTCTTCTATTGTTCTATTCTGCAACTAACCTTGATGATCAGAATAACTTACCCACCAGGATGGTGACTCCTTTCCTTGCCTCTTGGTCTTTTGGCACAAGAAACCTCCAAGACTGGGCAGAATATGCGGCTTAAAACTTAACCAGAACTCATGTTATATCCCCAGGTGGAAGCAAGACGTATAAATCCACAGAATCTGAAGTCATAGCACAGAAAGCACATGTATTTCCTACAGCAAGTCCCCAGGAATGACGGTAAGTGGGTCGCTTCTGCTTTTATCCATTGTTCCCCTGACCCACATTTTCTAAGAGCTGGGAACACTGCATCATGTTCTTGTTCAGTTGCTAAGTCATGTCTGACTCTTCACGACCCCATGGGATGTGATGGGACTGGGTGCCATGATCTTAGTTTTTTGAATATTGAGTTTAAGCCAGCTTTTTCACAGCATCATAATAGTCATTTATTTATGGGAACTTGTATCTTGGATGATGGATCCATGTCTTATAGGATATCATCTCTAAGATAGTGCCACAGGTACGCCTTCAAAAGGTTCATTCATTGTATTATTAAGCAGCAATTTCTGGGTGGTTTAGTATATGATAGGGTCAGTGGATATCTTGGCCACATGTCCACTGCCTCCCTTCTTTATCCGTAAAGTGGGTTCCTTGGTCTGAGGTGGTTAAATGCATAACGTGTCAGTGAACCGGACTAGAAACCCTAGATCACCATGGTAGGAGAATAGAACAGGTTCAGAGAAAGCGGGCCTGCTGCTGTGATGCTGCTGCTGCTGCTAAGTCACTTCAGTCGTGTCCGACTCTGTGCGGCCCCATAGACGGCAGCCCACCAGGCTCCCCCGTCCCTGGGATTCTCCAGGCAAGAACACTGGAGTAGGTTACCATTTCCTTCTCCAATGCACGAAAGTGAAAGTGAAGTTGCTCAGTTGTGTCCGACTCTTAGTGACCCCATGGACTGTAGCCTACCAGGCTCCTCTGCCCATGGGATTTTCTAGGCAAGAGCACTGGAGCAGGGTGCCATTGCCTTCTCTGCAGTGAAGGTACTACATAGAGTGAAAAAAGTCACCCATCAACTATGTTTGAGCAAGAGGCCCTAGAAGACACTCCGTTCACCAAAGCAATCAGGATATTCTGTTGAGAAGGGTACTAGCATTACTTAGAAGCTTTCTTCTCTCTGTGGTTCAGAGCTATTGGTAGGCAATGCTGTTGATAGAACTGGGCTTCTTGATGACAGTGGGGATAACAGGATCCTGAAATAAGAGGCTAAGTAAATGGCAGTTGCTTTGGTGTGGCTGTGGATGCAAATTTGTCTCAGGGAGGAGGGCATGGCCTTGGGCAAGGAAGCATCTTTTGGCTGAGGATAATGCCTAGGTAAAGACTTGGCTGTGAGCTGTAAATGTAAACAGGCGAAATCCCAGCACCTGGGTAAATAAATTCATTGATTATGAAGGTTGAGGGAATTGTGCATCTCAGCATAGTATCTGTTTCAGCCTTCAGAAACAGGTGGACAATGCCACTTAGTCATTTTTAAGTAAAAGGTGATAATGGCACAGCTAGTACATAGGCAGCATAGGTTACTTGAGATGCTTAGTGTCAAGATAAGAACATCTAAAATAATAAATTCTTGTGGTGCCTCTTGAAAACCTAATTAAAGCCCAAAGCAAGCTGCTTTCTGTACAATTTAAGTGACAAAATGACAAAGTTTTAAATAATGAAAGTTACTAAAAAATGTAACCGCTGACCAGAGAGTTTACCTGTCCACCATGTTGGAGAACAATGGTTAAATGGTTAAAATGAGTCTAAGCCAACTGACTTCAATGTGGAATGTGGTTTAAGAGAGGTTTGCAGAAAGGTAAGAACAAAAAATCAATCAGTCCAAAGAGATATACAGACTAGCCATTTACTATTAAATTCCGTGAGATACAAACATAAACAATGCTTGCTTATTTCTCCTTTCATGAATTAGAGGGGAAGCCGTATGATGAATGGATAGGCGAGAGAACAGATTGCTTGCAGGATATTTGGTAAGGTGACATTTGATTTTTAAGAAGTCAATGATTTTCATTATTATAGACATTGTTAAGTAAATGTTTACTGGGACAAATAGTTTTTTTTTCCCGCCAGTGGTTTGAATGGCTAGCATTTCTTCAGACTAGTGCTTGTCATCTGAATATTCTTGTTTGCCAAACTTTTGCTATCACTAAGAAAGGATTATTGTTTATCTCTGCCCTGGGTTTTCTAAAATTAGTGTCTCCCCTGATTGAAGTTCAGTGGTAAACTAATGTGAGTAAAATATAGCCTTATAGTAACAAGATGCTGGTCTTAACTTGAAACAGGATTTAATTCCAAATACTTGTAAGTATTTTGACTCTGACAGCTACTCTCTGACTCAAATTATCACATTTTTGTGCTATTGATTTATTCATTCAACAAATATTGAAATATGAAACACTAGAGATGTGACTGGCAGTCTTTTTTTATTCCCATTCGACTTAAAATGAACAAAATTTGAAAACCTTAGCACAGATGATTCCATTTTACAACTTTAGAAGCCCATATATTCCTCCAAATATTCTGGTATTCACTCAGGGAGCAAACTTTTGACAGTCTTCTCTAATTTGATGTTTCTTTGAGGGAGCTGACATTTTCTCATAGCTCTTGTTTAATACTGACACTGTGCTTTTAATTACAGGAGAAGCCACAGGCAAGGAAATGTAATTATAATAAAACGAATTACAGACCCCTAGACTATTTCACCTTTTGCTGCCTGGTGACGATTTGTGTAGTCTCACTATCAAAGCATCTGATGCTTATTTCTAACCTCCCTATTTGAATGAGGTGAGGATAAAATCTGATTGCAAAATTACCTGTTGTGCTATCACAAGATGAATCTTTGAGACTGACATTCAGTATGCGAGATGGAGTGTGATGTGTTACCTTGCTTACTTCACGGTGCAGCCACCTGCAGAGAAAGAACTGCCTGCCTGGCTTTTAAAGTACTATAGTCTTCCTTTTATTTTTCCCCATGGTTAAAGAAAATTTAAGAAAAAAGATGTAAATGCTTATATTGTTCAGTTGCTCAGTCGTGTCTGACTCTTTGCAACCTCATGGATTGCAGCATGCCAGGCTTTCCTGTCCTTCACTATTTCCCAGAGTCTGCTCAAATTCATGCCCATTGAATCAGTGATGCTATCTCACCATCTCATCCTCTGCCACCCTCTTCTTTCGCCGTCAATCTTTCCCAGCATCAGGGTCTTATCCAATGAGCAAGCTCTTCGCATCAGGTGGTCAAAGCATTGGAGCTTCAGCATCAGTCCTTTCAATTAATCCTCAGGGTACATACATTTTTGTATATAGTTTTGAGTATATTTACTTATTCCAGCAATTAAGTGATTTTAAAAATTAGCAGTTAAATTCATATTGAGTGCTACAACATAGTTATTATCAATGTTTGTGTGAAGTTCCACTGAATAGATCACTTGGACAAAAATGACAGTTAAAGGACTACTCCTTAAAATTTTCTTACTATGAAGAGCATTTACCCATTGTGAAAATGGTTGCCTCTCAGATGAGGGAGTTCTGGAAGTGATGCAACTTTTTACCTTCTTTAGACCATTCTCATTTGGCAGGTTTTGGTGAGTGGATTTAGGCAGATATTGAAGCTAATTAACTGCCAAGTTACTTAATAGAACAATTTGTTCTCCTGATTATTCTGTAGTCACTAATTCATTCTTGAAGGATTAAATTTCATTATCTCACTTTTTGGAGAAGCTGTTTAAAAGGTCTTGTCTTTGCAAGGACATTGAAATGTTCATATACTTATAGCACATTTTAGCATTTTACTGGCTCAACTTGGAACACATTTCCTTGTGGAGTTATAATATATCAAAAACAAGGTCAGAAGCTTCAAGACGAGAGGAAACTCAGAAAGCTGGTGATGTTTCTCAACTGATGAAATGACAAATCTCACTCACTGAAGAGTCACTGTCTGGGGAAAAAGTAAGGGAGGCAGGCAAGATATAGGATTTCTTTTTTGTTTTTTTTTTAATCAAAAAGAGAATAGCAGCAATTAGAGTAGAAAAGGAAAGAAGATCTCTGGGGAGAATGGGAGGTAAAGGGTAAGAAGCTGAAAAGGAAGAAGAAGAGGAGAACCATTACCAGAGAATAATCACAAAAGCACTATTTATTTCTGTAGATTTTAAACCTTTTTGCTAGCTTACCTCCTAAAATAATAAAACAAAACAAAAAGAAACTTTGTACTCTAGCATTCCAATTTAGGTGGAAGCGTAAGTTCGTCATCATAATTTTACATAGCTGTGAATAATGTAATTTCCAAATTTTGTAGATGTTGACAATTCAGATTATCAATTCAAACTCAAAATTTACATGTGTCCAATGCATGTTTCCTGGTAACTCAGCTGGTAAAGAATCCGCCTTCAATGCAGGAGACCCTGATTTGACTCCTGGGTTGGAAAGACCCACTGGAGCAGGGATAGGCTACCCATGCCAGATTTCTTGGGCTTCCTTGGTGGCTCAGTTGGTAAAGAATCCACCTGCAATGCGGGAAACATGGGTTCGATCCATGGGTTGGGAAGATCCCTTGGAGAAAGGAACGGCTACCCGCTCCAGTATTTTGGCCTGGAGAATCCCATGGACTGTAAAGTCCATGGGGTCACAAAGAGTTGGCCATGACTGAGCAACTTTCACAATGCATGTTTTTTAAGCATATCCAAAAACTTTTTGAACTGTAATGTTGGAGAAGACTCTTAAGAGTCCCTTGGAGAGTGAGGAGATCAAACCTGTCAGTCCTAAAGGAAATCAGTCCTGAATATTCACTGGAAGGACTGATGCTGAAACTGAAGCCCTAATACTTTGGCCACCTGATGTGAAGATCTGACTTATTAGAAAATATCCCGATGTTGGGAAATATTGAAAGCAGGAGGAGAAGGGGATGACAGAGAATGAGATGGTTGGATGGCATCACCGACTCAATGGACATGAGTTTAAGCAAGCTCTGGGCAATGGTGATGGACAGGGAGGCCTGGTGTGCTGCAGCCCATGGAATAACAAAGAGTCAGATATGACTGAGTGACTGAACAGCAAAGAACTAATTAGGAAAATTAACTCACTAAGAAATACATTTCCAATGAAAAATTTTGAATAACATTTACCAAGTTCGTTATTTATTTATGCTGCTTTGATCAGTTGGGAAAATGGGTCTTGTTCTAATGGGTGGGGCCATGCCCAGTAAATGTTTAATCCCATTTTCTGTTGATGGGTGGGGCTGTGTTCCCTCTTTGTTTGACCTCAGGCCCAACTACAGAAAACTAAGATCATGGCATCTGGTCCCATCACTTCATGGCAAATAGATGGGGAAACAATGGAAACAGTGACAGACTTTATTTCTGGGGGCTCTAAAATCATTGCAGATGGTGACTTCAGCTTTGAAATTAAAAGACGCTTGTTTTTTGGAAGAAAAGCTATGACCAAACTAGCCAGCATTTTTTTTGTTTGTTTTTGTTTTTTTTGTTTTTTTTTGTTTTTATTACTTTTTTTTTTCCAGTGGGTTTTGTCATACATTGATATGAATCAGCCATGGATTTACATGTATTCCCAATCCCGATCCCCCCTCCCACCTCCCTCTCCACCCGATTCCTCTGGGTCTTCCCAGTGCACCAGGCCCGAGCACTTGTCTCATGCATCCCACCTGGGCTGGTGATCTGTTTCACCATAGATAGTATACATGCTGTTCTTTTGAAATATCCCACCCTCACATTCTCCCACAAAGTTCAAAAGTCTGTTCTGTATTTCTGTGTCTCTTTTTCTGTTTTGCATATAGGGTTATCGTTACCATCTTTCTAAATTCCATATATATGTGTTAGTATGCTGTAATGTTCTTTATCTTTCTGGCTTACCTCACTCTGTATAATGGGCTCCAGTTTCATCCATCTCATTAGGACTGGTTCAAATGAATTCTTTTTAATGGCTGAGTAATATTCCATGGTGTATATGTACCACAGCTTCCTTATCCATTCATCTGCTGATGGGCATCTAGGTTGCTTCCATGTCCTGGCTATTATAAACAGTGCTGCGATGAACATTGGGGTGCACGTGTCTCTTTCAGATCTGGTTTCCTCAGTGTGTATGCCCAGAAGTGGGATTGCTGGGTCATATGGCAGTTCTATTTCCAGTTTTTTAAGGAATCTCCACACTGTTTTCCATAGCGGCTGTACTAGCTTGCATTCCCACCAACAGTGTAAGAGGGTTCCCTTTTCTCCACACCCTCTCCAGCACTTATTGCTTGTAGACTTTTGGATAGCAGCCATCCTGACTGGCGTGTAATGGTACCTCATTGTGGTTTTGATTTGCATTTCTCTAATAATGAGTGATGTTGAGCATCTTTTCATGTGTTTGTTAGCCATCTGTATGTCTTCTTTGGAGAAATGTCTGTTTAGTTCTTTGGCCCATTTTTTGATTGGGTCATTTACTTTTCTGGAATTGAGCTGCAGGAGTTGCTTGTATATTTTTGAGATTAATCCTTTGTCTGTTTCTTCATTTGCTATTATTTTCTCCCAATCTGAGGGCTGTCTTTTCACCTTGCTTATAGTTTCCTTTGTAGTGCAAAAGCTTTTAAGTTTCATTAGGTCCCATTTGTTTAGTTTTGCTTTTATTTCCAATATTCTGGGAGGTGGGTCATAGAGGATCTTGCTGTGATTTATGTCAGAGAGTGTTTTGCCTATGTTCTCCTCTAGGAGTTTTATAGTTTCTGGTCTTACATTTAGATCTTTAATCCATTTTGAGTTTATTTTTGTGTATGGTGTTAGAAAGTGTTCTAGTTTCATTCTTTTACAAGTGGTTGACCAGTTTTCCCAGCACCACTTGTTAAAGAAGTTGTCTTTTTTCCATTGTATATCCTTGCCTCCTTTGTCAAAGATAAGGTGTCCATAGGTTAGTGGATTTATCTCTGGGCTTTCTATTCTGTTCCATTGATCTATATTTCTGTCTTTGTGCCAGTACCATACTGTCTTGATGACTGTGGCTTTGTAGTAGAGTCTGAAGTCAGGCAGGTTGATTCCTCCCATTCCATTCTTCTTTCTAGCCAGCATATTTAAAAGCAGAGACATTACTTTGTCAACAAGGGTCCATCTAGTCAAAACTATGGTTTTTCCAGTACTCATATATGGATGTGAGAATTGGACTATAAAGAAAGCTGAGCACCAAAGAATTGATGCTTTTGAACTGTGGTGTTGGAGAAGACTCTTGAGAGTCCCTTGGACTGCAAGGAGATTCAATCAGTCCATCCTAAAGGAAATTAGTCCTGAATATTCATTGGAAGGCCTGATGTTGAAGCTGAAACTCCAAAACTTTGGCCACCTGATGCAAGGAACTGACTCACTGGAAAAGACCCTGATGCTGGGAGGGATTGAAGGCAGGAGGAGAAGGGGACGACAGAGGTTGAGATGGTTGGATGGCATCACCAGTGATGGACATGAGCTTGAGTAAACTCCAGGAGTTGGTGATGGACAGGGAGGCCTGGCGTGCTACAGTCCACGGGGTTGCAAAGACACAATTGGTTGGACACAGCTGAGTGACTGAACTGAACTGATCAACTGGGAACTGATAATTTAATGATGACTTCATTCAGAAAAAGAAAATTTAGCATTTACCATCCTATTGCCACTGGGAATTTAATTTCAACTTATACAGATATTTTTCTTGGAGAAAATGATTGAGTAATGAATGAAAGACTTCCAAGCACAAAAATAAATTATCTTTGGAAAGAAACTATGGGAAAAATGAAATACAAGTTCAAAAAAGGAAAATAAATGAAAAAAAATTGACTTAAAGTAAAAATGAATATTTATACATTTTAAATTTATAGTTTACTGATAAGTTATTGTATTTAAATTTCTTTGTTGTTCAGTCACTCAGCCATGTCTGACTCTTTGTGACCACATGGACTGTAGCACACCAGGCTTCCCTTTCCATCACCAGCTCCTGGAGCTTGCTCATGTTCATTGAGTCGGTTATGCCATGCAACCATCTGATCCTCTGTCAACCCCTTCTGCTCCCGCCTTCAATATTTCCCAACTTCAGAATCTTTTCTAATAAGTCAGCTCTTCATATCAGGTGGCCAAAGTATTGGAGCTTCAGCTTCAGCATCAGTCATTCCAATGATTATTCAGGATTGATTTCCTTTAAGATGGACTGGTTTGATCTCCTTGCAGTCCAAGGGACTCTCAAGAGTCTTCTCCAACACCACAGTTCAAAAGCATCAATTCTTTGGTGCTCAGCTTTCTTTATAGTCCAACTCTCACATCCATACGTGACTACTGGAAAAACCATAGATTTGACCCTATGGACCTTTGTTGGCAAAGTAATGTCTCTGATTTTTAATAAGCTGTCTAGGTCTTATATCTGAATAAATACTACTGCTAAAAGGGGAAACACTAGCATATTTTTTTCTGTAGATGTGACAGCTGAGACCTAGTTCATATAATAAAGTAAATTGGAATAGAGTTGTTATAACAGTGAGTGCTATTTACTTATTTCTTATTCCTAAACTCACTCTCCTCTATTCTCCTCTGGGTTGCTGCTGCTGCTAAGTCACGTCAGTCGTGTCCGACTCTGTGCGACCCCATAGACGGCAGCCCACCAGGCTCCTCTGTCCCTGGGATTCTCCAGGCAAGAGTACTGGAGTGGGTTGCCATTTCCTTCTCCAATGCATGAAAGTGAAAGTGAAGTCACTCAGTCATGTCCAACTCTTAGTGACCCCATGGACTGCAGCCTACGAGGCTCCTCCGTCCATGGGGTTCTTCAGGCAAGGGTACTGGAATGGGTTCCTGTGGGTTGCAGGGGGATGCAATTCAGAAAAGTGAATTTTCTAGCCCCCTCTGCCTGTTGGATTCCAGAGGGAGACTAAAAGTCAGTAAGAGGGAAAAGGGTAATTCCTTCCTGTTTTCTCTGTACTTCTCAGTGATTCGCCAGCTGCAGTTGGTTATTTCTTTTGGTTGTCCCAGAAGCAGCCCTGCAGTGCCCTTCTCCTTAGAGGTACCACAGTGGTGACAGACTACCCCTCTTCCTCAAAGATGTGTGTGCTGGCTCTACGAGGTCTCTCTTCTGAGGACTCAGTAAACTTATCTCTTCTGCTTTATCCCTCTAGTCCTTTGAGGTTGTAGCTGCTTTCTACAGTTACCTCTGAATTACTTCATTTTCCCCCCACTAATAGTGTTAACAGCAGTGAAACCAGTCCCTATACTAAATCTCCAGTCTCTTATTTGAAATGTCTAGTTTGGTTTTGCTTTTTGACTGGACTCTGACTGACATAGTAGGTCATTCAATTCTTTGAACTTCTTCCAGATTATATGCTGAATATCACACAGCAATCCATCATTATAAATTATTTTTAAATTGACAATTGGCTGACAAGTTGATTAGGTTCTGCTTCAGTTCTTTTCTTTTTTTTTGAAAATCAAGAACTGACTTAAAAAAGTGTATTACTCTGTCATTCAGTTCAGTTCAGTCGCTCAGTCGTGTCCGACTTTTTGTGACCCCATGAATCGCAGCACGCCAGTCCTCCCTGTCCATCACCAGCTCCCGGAGTTTACTCAAACTCATGTCCATCAAGTCGGTGATGCCATCCAGCCATCTTATCCTCCATCATCCCCTTCTCCTCCTGCCCCCAATCCCTCCCAGCATCAGGGTCTTTTCCAATGCGTTAACTCTTCACATGAGGTGGCCAAAGTATTGGAGTTTCAGCTTCAGCATCAGTCCTTCCAATGAACACCCAGGACTGATCTCCTTTGTGATGGACTAGTTGGATCTCTTAGCAGTCCAAGGGACTCTCAAGAGTCTTCTCCAACACCACAGTTCAAAAGCATCAATTCTTCGGCGCTCAGCTTTCTTCACAGTCCAACTCTCACATCCGTACATGACTACTGGGAAAACCATAGCCTTGATTAGATGGACCTTTGTTGGCAAAGTAATGTCTCTGCTTTTTAATATGCTGTCTAGGTGAGTCATAACTTTTCTTCCAAGGAGTAAGCGTCTTTTAATTTCATGGCTGCAGTCACCATCTGCAGTGATTTTGGAGCCCCCCAAAATAAAAAGTCTGACACTATTTCCACTGTTTCCCCATCTATTTGCCATGAAGTGATGGGACCAGATGCCATGATCTTAGTCATTAGGACTATTCATTTTTTCAGTTATTGGAAGGTTTTCAAAATATAAATTTATCAAGACTGATTAAATGACTATTAAGATACCACTAGTTATAGCTACATTTATTTATTGTACATGTTCAGAAACATGGAAACTGTTGTTAATTTCAGTACTTCTTTGTCACTATCATATTTTTGATAAAATACTTTAATCATGTCATGTGCTCTAAATATAATTTTGACCTTAGATGAACAAAGTTAAATTGTAAATTTATGAAAAGTGTTTGCCATTAACCTAATTGAGAAGTCATCATCTGTCAATGAACCAAATTTGACCCATTTTTTTCTGTCAAAAACTGATTTGTTTTTCAGTTTTTGTTAGTAAAAAATTGTTTTCAATGTTTTTCTGTCAACAAGTAATGTCAGGAAACACTTGTTTTCTCTAATATGTGGAATATTTACTATGTTTTGTTGAAAAAGACTTCCAAAGAACTGTAATGGAAAATAAAATTGTTAATTCTCACATTGATCATTAAAAATGTGAAAGATGGTGGGGGAAAAAAGAGAGGCAGCAAAATTATTGCAAGTTTCTTAAAGGGAATAGAATAATTTATTTTTCTCTTCATTTTCTACTTTGAAAATACTTCTTAGGGATTATCTCTCTTTTGATTGAAAGGATATTAAAAATTAAAAATTCTCAAAATAGAATTTTTTCATTTGCAATGGTGTCTTTAAGGTGCCACAACTACTTTATTTGAGAGAAGAAATACACTTACTGGATTTTTAAAATGTGGAAATGTAACATGTCACATTACTGTACATGCAAAATATTGCTCTACTTTAGTCTCTTAAAGAGTAGCAGGATATTCTGGGAGAATCCTGAGTATTGAATCCTGAGTACTGATTAGTTAGATCACTAACTGAGTCTAAGTGGTAGTGGCACTACTTGATAGGAAATTCATCAAGGGCTTCAAAATTCATGCCTTTTCTATACATTGCTTTTCAGTCACTCAGTCATGTCCTACTCTTTGCGACCCAATGGACTGCAGCATGCCAGGCTTCCCTGTCCTTCACGATCTCCTGGAGTTTGCTCAAATTCATGTCCACTGAGTCGGTGATGTTATCTAACCATCTCATCCTCTGTCTCCCCCTTCTCCTCCTGCCCTCAGTCTTTCCCTGCTTCAGGGTCTTTTTCAGTGACTCAACTCTTTGCATCAGCTGGCCAAAATATTGTTGCAGGATAATAGTGTTAAGGATAAAATGAAGAAATATATGTAAAGCACTTAGGATGGTGTTGGGCACACGGTAGACATTTGACTAAGTGCTGGCTATTATTAGAGGTTGCTTCCTACCTGGTCTTTCACACTGTGGACAGAGAATGTGGATCATAATGGTTGGGTATGATACACCCCATTCATCTTAATATTCTGCTGATCATCACCTTTGTCCTAACTCTTTCTGCCCTCTTCTGTTCTCCTTTGGGACACATTTCACTCTAGTTTGTCAGGTGAGCCTTCATACAGTTATCTTCTCATGGAAGTTTTTGTCAGCCTCCAACACATCCTCTAATAGTCAGCCTTTCTCTATTGTGTGTCTTTGCCTGCCTCTCCTGTTTCTTGCTTGAGTACCTGTTACCTGGATGCTGTTATCTTTCCTTTGTTTTTGCTGTTTAACGATTTCAAATCCACTAACCACTATGAAGTATAGATATCATTATATTATCTAATTTTATCTAATATATAATATGGCCGAAGATGTCACTTCCCTCTTAAAAGAAACGATTTGCTCTTAGTTTTTTTATGCAGTAAAATATTAGGATGTTCTCCTATCTTTGGATCTTTACTTGTATCATCACTTTTTCCATGTCAGCAAATGAAAAGATAAAGAAGTAAACTTGAGTATTTTGTGCCTAAAGACAATTATATTTTAAAACACAGTTGAAAAATGACAACTTTTTCAACTCAAATTGCTTTCCTGGGGCTAGGGCGTAGGGTGGCTTTTAGTTCCCTTTTAATTGCACCTCAAAAGAAGATATTTTGGAAATTTAAAACACTTCCAAATGTCAGAAATGGGAAACCCTCAGTACTTTGGTGTTAAGAGTGACAGATGAAACTATATTTGTATTACCATCCTCATGCTGCTTTTGGACAAAAGATTCCTTCTGATCGCCTTCTGCCTAGACAGACCTCTTTCAATAAGGACTGGCAGAGAGGACAGTGAAAAGCTTCACATAGAATGTCTCTCTCCCCTTAATTCAGAAACCACACCAGGGTAACCCTGACCTTTGACTGTGACTGTAGTACCCCAATGGAGTTAGTTGCTTTTGAGGGAAAAAAAAAAGTCCCCATGAACATCACTAGGAAATAAAGGGTAAAGGAAGAAAATATGGGAGGAAATTATATAACCATCTATGTTGGTTATGAACCTAGGAGTTTTCAAAATTTGAAGCCTACTCTTTAGAATTACATTTTAGGGACATCAAAGAAAGCCTATTTTTTTTGAATTCTTGAAATAGCTCATGTGAATTTCTCTAACATCTTCTGAACTTGCACACTGATTCCTCTCACATTTGCTGGGTGTATAGATAATGTTTTCTCTTCAAAATGCAGTACAGCAAAAATGAAAATAACTACTATGAAAAGCTCTTTCTCTGTTTCAGTAGGATTACAGAGTTTCCATCTCCATAGTTTCTATTTCAATTTATCTCTTGAAATTAAATCTTTTTCTTTTGAAATGCCAGGCTCCATTTGGGGGTAATAGTTTCTGACAGTTCTAAGCTTTTACCAAAACTTCTTGGTGAAAATGTGTTGGATGATTTCTTAGTTCTTAATAGCATTATTTAAAAATGAAAAACAAAAGACGAGACAATATCCTATGAAGTCAACCAGAGCACTGACATTTTCTAGAGATGAGAACAGTATCTTTCTTATAAATTTAATTAAGTTTATAAGATCTAAGTTTAAGCACATTTTTGGTTATACATGTAGTACTACAATCACACTGAAAACATAAAATGAATACTTAAATGTGGGTGATCACAATTAAAAGTCTTGTGTGTTTTCTTCTAAGAAAGGATTAAAAAGTGCATTTTTTTTTTAACCTAAGCAATTGTTATGGCTATAACAGTTATTTGTTCCCTTTATTTGTGAAACTGTTGGTTCAGCTCTCTGTTGGCCCTGGGCAAAGATTGAAGCATGAATTGGAATGAAATTTGGGGCATCTAATGTGGCTTTCTAAGATCCAGCATTCACAATTTAAAAAAAGTTTTAATGTGGAAATATATATATAACAATTTACCATTTAAATCTTTTTTGATTCTACAATTAGTGGCTTTAAGTACATTCACATTGTACAACTATCTATCTCCAGAACATTTTCATTATCCCAAACACAAACTGTACCCATTAATCAGTGTTTCCCCATTTCCCCTCCGCTATTACTGTACTTTGTCTCTATGAATCTGACTCTTCTCTGTACCTCATAAGTAGAATCATATGATCTTTGTCCTTTTCTGTCTGGCTTGTTTCATTAAGCATGATGTGTTCAAAGTTCATGTTTTAGCAAGTGTCAAAATTTCATTTCTTTTAAGGCTTAATAATGTCCCATTATATGTAGCTAACAAGTTTTGTTTATCCATTCATACACTGATGGACACTGGGTTGTTCCCAAGTTTAGGCTATTATGAATAATGCCTCTATGAACACTGGTGTACAAATATCTTTTTGAGTCCCTATTTCAATTATTTGAGATATATACCCAGAAGTGAAATTGTTGGATCATATGGTAATTCTATATTTACTTTCTTTTTTTTTAATTGAAAGTCACAAAACTTATTTATTTTCAGGATGGATGGCAATGTCTATTTAAATGGGGTTGAATTTATATAAATGTACAATCCATTTGCAACAATTCAGCAAATGAACACTTAATCTTTTTTTTGTGTGTGTGTGTGTGTAGTAGAAATTTTATTAAAGTGATAGTGACAAAAAAAAAAGCTTCTGGCATAGACCTCAGAAGGGTGTAAAAGATTACACGCCTTGCTAGTATTTTTTTTTTTTTTTCATTTATTTTTATTAGTTGGAGGCTAATTACTTTACAATATTGTAGTGGTTTTTGCCATACATTGACATGAATCAGCCATGGATTTACATGTATTCCCCATCCCGATCCCCTCTCCCACCTCCCTCTCCACCTGATCGGGTGGAGAGGGACGTGAACACTTAATCTTATGCAGTTTGATGTATTTTACATCAAAATTTTTTAAGCAAACATTGAACTAATTCACTCTGAAGTACTTTTTATTTTTTTATTTTTTATTATAAATTTATTTTAATTGGAGGCTAATTACTTTACACTATTGTAGTGGTTTTGCCATACATTGACATGAATCCTCCACAGGTGTACATGTGTTCCCCATCCTGATTTTCTAAAGAACCTCAATAGTGTCTTCTATAGTGGTCAGACTATTTTACATTCCCACAAACAAAACAGAAAGGTTCCAATTTCCCCACATTTTCATCAACACTTATTTTCTATGTATATGCATGTCTGTTTATAATAGCTATCCTAATGGATGTAAAGTGATAGTTTGCAGTTTTGATTTGATTTCATTGTACTAATGATTAGTGATGTTGAGCATCTTCTGTGTACTTAGTGGACAGTTGTATATTATCTTTTGAGAAATATATATCCAAGTCCTTTCTCAGTTTTTATTTTATTTTTGACTATGCTGGGTCTGTTTCTGCAAGGGCTTTTCCTTAGTTGCAGTGAGTGGGGGTTACTCTCTAGTTGTGATGCAAAGACCTCTTCTTTCAGTTGATTTTCTTGCTGCAGATCACAGGCTCTGGGGCACGTGGGTTTCAGTAACTGCATCTCCTGGGCTCTATAGCGCAGGGCTTAATAGTTGTGGTGCAGGGGCTTAGTTGCTCCAAGGCATGTGACGCCTTCCAGACCCAAGGATTGAAGATGTGTTTCCTGCATTGGCAGGTAGATTCTTTACCACTGAGCCACCGGGGAATCCCCATTTTTTGATTTGTTTATTTTCATTGAGTTGTAGTAGTTCTTTATATACACTTGATCCTTGAACAACACAGATTTGAACTGTGTGGGTCCACTGATCTGCTGATTTTGTTTTTTTCCCCCAATATATGTACCACAGTACTAAGTGTTAGTCGCTCAGTCATGTTCAACTCTTTGCGACCCCATGGACTATAGCCCGCCAAGCTCCTTGGTCCATGGAATTCTTCATGCAAGAATACTGCAGTGGGTTCCATGATCTTCTCCTGGGGAGTTTTCCCGACTGACCCAGGGATCAAACTCAGGTCTCCTGCATTGCAGACAGATTCATTATTGTCTGAACCACCAGGGAAGTCAACTACAATACTACATGATCCACAATTGGCTGATTCTGTGGATGCAGAACTGTGGATACAGAGGGCCTACTGTAAAGTTATGGGTAGAGTTTTGACCCCCACATTGTTCAAGTCAACTGTATTATAGATATTAATCCCTTATCAGATACATGATTTTCAGATACCTTCTCCTATTCTGTGGATTTTCTGTCCACTCCTTAGATGGTGTCCCTTGAAGCACAGAAGTTCTTAATTTTGATCATCTAAAATATTTGTTTTTGTCTGTGCTTTTGGTGTCATATTCAAGAAATCATTGCCAAATCCAATTATATGAAGCTTTCCCCCATGTTTCCTTAGCATGAATAATTTGAAAAAGTGGGGAATTTTTAACTGTGTGCCACTCAAAGTTTTTTGGACTGAGACCAGTGTAATCCACAAAAATACATTCCAGGCAAGAGAAGGAGGAATTGAGCTGGGCAGGAAAGTAGGGCTTTCTCACAAGTCCTCAGAAGGCTTTTGCTTCAATCTATTGGTCAGAACAGCAGGCCACATTGCCACTTTTGCCTGCAAGAGAGGGTGGTTGGGAAATAACATATAGGGATTTTGTTATTGTTTGTTTTTTTAAGCTGGCCATATTACCATCTAGAATGAAGATGAAGAGAAGAATGAATAGCTAGGCAACATGATTACTGCTTATTTAACTTATATGCAGAGTACATCATGAGAAACGCTGGGCTGGATGAAGCACAAGCTGGAATCAAGATTGCCAGGAGAAATATCAATAACCTCAGATATGCAGATGACACCACCCTTATGACAGAAAGCAAAGAACTAAAGAGCCTGTTGATGAAAGTGAAAGAGGAGAGTGAAAAAGTTGGCTTGAAACTCAACATTCAGAAAACTAAGATCATGACATCTGGTCCCACTACTTCATGGCAAATAGATGGGGAAACAATGGAAGCACTGACAGACTTTATCTTTTTGGGCTCCAAAATCACTGCAGATGGTGACTGCAGTTATGAAATTAAAAGACACTTGCTCCGTGGAAGAAAAGTTATGACCCACCTAGACAGCATATTAAAAAGCAGAGACATTACTTTGCCAACAAAGGTCCATCTAGTTAAAGCTATGGTTTTTCCAGTAGTCATGTATGGATGTGAGAGTTGGACTATAAAGAAAGCTGAACGCCAAAGTATTGATGTTTTGGACTGTGGAGTTGGAGAAGACTCTTGAGAGTCCCTTGGACAGCAAGGAGATCCAACCAGTCGATCCTAAAGGAAATCAGTCCTGAATATTCATTGGAAGAACTGATGCTGAAGCTGAAACTCCAATACTTTGGCCACCTGATGTAAAGAACTGACTCTTTGGAAAAGACCCTGATGTTGGGAAAGATTGAGGGCAGGAAGAGAAGGGGGCGACAGAGGAAAAGATGGTTGGATGGCATCACCGACTCAATGGACATGAGTTTGAGTAAACACGGAGTTGGTAATGGACAGGGAGGCCTGGCATGCTGCAGTCCATGGGGTTGCAAAGAGTCAGACACGACTGAGTGACTGAACTGAACTGATGATGTCTGCTGCTGCTGCTATTGCTAAGTCGCTTCAGTCGTGTCTGACTCCATGAGACCCCATAGACGGCAGCCCACCAGGCTCCCCTGTCCCTGGCATTCTCCAGGCAAGAACACTGGAGTGGGTTGCCATTTCCTTCTCCAATGCATGAAAGTGAAAAGTGAAAGTGAAGTCGCTCAGTCGTGTCCGACTATTAGCGACCCTATGGACTGCAGCCTACCAGGCTTGTCTGTCCATGGGATTTTCCAGGCAAGAGTACTGGAGTGGGGTGTCATTGCCTTCTCCACATGATATCTGCAACAAGTCTTAAATTTGTTGATGTATTTGAAACTTTCTCAGCAGAATCGTTTAAAAGTTTGAGGAATGTAGATTGTTTTTCTCTAGAGTCCAGTGTTGACATTTAATATTACCTGTTTCTATATTTATGTCTTTTTGGGGGGTCTGGGGGGGGGCAAGGGTATGGTCCAGTGACACCTGGGGCAGAATGGGTACTTATATCATGTTCTTTTCTGGATGTCCATAAAATGCGCCTTTGGGCCACACTGATGAATGATGAATATGCATTCTTTTTTCTAAGAAGAGCAGATATTGCGTTTTAAAAATTTTTGTGTTTTTGGTTGAGTTACTGTTGTAACTATGGGTATTGTGTAGAGCTCAGATGGTAAAAAATCTGCCTGCACAAGGAGACCCAGGTTTGATTTCTGAGTTGGGAAGATCTCTTGGAGAAAGGAATGACTACCCTCTCCACTGTTCTTCCCTGGAGAATCCCATGGACAGAGGAACCTGGTGGGCTCCAGTCCATGGGGTCACAAAGTGTCAGACACTACTGAGTGACTAACAAAACACACATTCTATAGGGCACCAAGCAACCTGCTTGCATTGCAACCAACACTTAAATACAGTTCTCTGGGTGCTGGCCCGCTATCGTGGGGTCTCTCACACCAAACAGGATGCAGTTAATCAGGCCAAGTGTAAAAAGCCTTTCTTTTCTTTTTTTTTGGTACATGATACCTCAGGCTTTGCTCTATGCCTGCTTCCCTTGGAAATTCACTCTATTCCTCCTTAATCTGGTTTCGATCTTTAGGCATCGAATACAGCTGCTCATTGTGAAAGTACTCATGTCTGACTTTTTCTCTATAGAATCTTTGGATATGAATTTCCTTTCTGAATCACAGAGTTTGTATATTACCTTCTTCAAAATAATAGGTTTTCAATAACAAGATATTGTTGGAGTTGTTTTGTTACATTTATTGTTTGTATATTGAGTTATGAAGAAGAGAAGTTAAACAGAAAGAAATTCATTCAAGAGATAACAAGACATGGAGAAAAATAGCAAGTGTTGCTGTCCCAGGAATTTTTTTTTTTAAAGACTTGAGAGTAATTTATATTTTAGGAGTTTTCCTCATCTTTGGTCTTACATGAAATGTATTCTATCACCTCTCTGTATAAGGAATCCTCACATATTTACAGTGAACTCTTTTACAGCCTTCAATTTTATTCCATTTAATTTTCCCTTAAAGATCTTCCTGAACCTTTTTTTGACTATTTTATAGTACCCTGAAGTTATGGCAATGATAACATGTGAGGTTTCCTGTGCCTGCATGGTCCTCACAGCTGTGACCACTACCTTTAAATGGAAACTTCAGTCTGCAGCCTCTAGCCTTGGGAACAATAGAGCCCTTAATGAAAAGAAGCTCAAGAAATTTAAGTGTAGTAGCTCAGCCTATTTATCCTTTTGCCTTATTTTACTCCCATTTTTCACCTTAATCCTAAGACCTGGAACTTGGCTGCTTTTTCTTTATGCACAATGCCCCCATTTAAAACTGTTTCAAGAAAATGAGTCCCTGTTTCTCATCTTTCTTCCCCATGTAATGCCTTCTCTGGGATTAAGTTCCTGTACTTAATTTCTGGGCCTCAGCAGCTGATCCCCTGTATTTCAGCAGACTTAATTTCTGTAAGTATTGTGGGAACGTAGAGAAAGCCTTAGAAAGATTAACCTCTTGTTGGTTTGAATGAGGCATTCCTTGAGAAACTGATTTGGGAGAGGAGCTCTTTTAATTCAGCCTTTCATGTTCTGCAGAGGTTTGACCCAAGAGTACATGGAGTGATGAGTTAGTGCAGAGAAGTTTGAAGTTAACAAAAGATTTTCTCATAAAGCATACATACCCCTTTCCTGTTTGTTGTTGTTGCTCTATTCCGACAAAAACTGACATGTATTCTTTTCACACAATGCAGTGAACAGTTTATGCTGCCATAATGTTCTGATTTGAAACTGAGTGTGATTGAGTCTTCCCTATAAAATTATATATTTTGCTATACGTTACCTCAGTACATGCTTACATACAACTACTGTGAGTACTCTGCTGTGGAGTTTTCCCATCACTTTTTTCCCCCTTCACTTTGGAACTTTTAACTGGGGTGGCCAAAAGGTGTTTTTTTAATTTTGCTTTGGCCTAGAATCCTATCTTCTCTGCAAAGTGATTATTCAGAGTTGCAGGTCGTAAGCTTTTATTTGTTTTTATACTATAGCATTACATCTCCTTTATTTTGTTATATTTGGCTTCCCAGGCAGCACTAGGGGTAAAGTATCCACCTGCCAATGCTCAGACTCAAGAGATATGGGTTTGATTCCTGTGTCAGAAAGCCCCCCTGGGGTAGCAAATGGGGATAGCATCCCCGTATTCTTGCCTGGAAAATTCCATGGACAGAAAAGTCTGGTGGGCTGCAGTCCATAGGGTTGCAAAGAGTCAGACATGACTGAGCATACACATACATGATAGCTTTATTTAGTTTCATTCTGAGTTTTTTTTTTAAAAAATCTTCAAGTTTTCTGGCTTTGAAATGTTGCTGTGATGATGAGGGAGTGTTTCAAATATGTTTTAGTGAAAAAAAGTCATGTCTACATTGTGTTCTGAGCTGGAAACAGATTTCCCATTGGACAGATGACAGATTTCCTCTCTATATCATAAAGCAAACCATTTTTAGGGTAACCTGGGGGTTTGTTTCTCTGCTCATCCTTTTATTCATTATTCATTCAATAAATATTTATGAAGTGTCAACTAGTGCCAGAAGTTGTTCTAGGCACTTGGGATTCAGCAATGACCAAATTCCTACTTGTGTACAGCCTACGTTCTAGTTCAGTGGTGTTCAAACTTTACTGCATATTATGATTACCTAGGGAGAATTTAAAACTCCTAAGTCTTGCCCTGTGCCAATTAAATCAGAATCTCTCGGGGTGGATACAGGCATATTTTTTGTGATGATTCCAGTGTACATCTATATTTGAGAACCATTAATCTACATCAGGAGTTATCACATTATAGCATATGCCATAATGTTCAGAAGGGTGTATTACAGACAAGATTGAGCACATTCTGTCTATGGTGGTAAGGCCACAGACAGAAGAGCTTTTTATAATTCAGAATAAAGTTGGCCCTTGAGCAAGGCTGGGATTAAGGACACTGACGCAGGAGGCAGTTGAAAATAGACATAAAACATATAGTTGGCCCTTGGTACCCACCAGTTCCACCAAATGCAGATCTTAACTGCAATTACTATTGAAGAGAAATCCAAGAATAAGTGGATCCTTGGAGTTCAAAACCATGCTTTTCAAGAGTCCCCTGTAGTTTCTGATTCAGCAGTCTGGAGTTAGGCCTAGGAATTTGCATTTCTAACAAGTTCCCTGGTGAAGCTGATGCTGTTGGTTTTATGGGCTAAACTTTGTGAATAGCTGATACAGAGCCTTGATACCCAATGCATGGTAGTAGATCAGAAGTACAGGCTTTCCTGAGGATTTGTCAGAAATGTAGACACTCCAGGTTATCCAAGACCTCATGAATCAGAGTCTATGTTTTGATAAAAATCTCCTGGTGATTGAAATGCACATTAAAGTTTCTGATCTGTTTCTCTGCACTCTGTCACCTACATGTCATGTAGACTATAGACTTATTCCTTGACTCTCGGATATTTCTTTTGTTTAAGTTGATATTACACATATTACATGCATGTGTACACATATGTACACCAAGCACATACTGGTGATTTATAATGAAATAATATGCTTTTTCTTATGTTTTCCTACTACAAAGGGCCTGTATTGATAGTAGTAAATACAAATGAAAAATAACAGGCTTAATGCTCCCTGTTGAAAATAAGGAAATAAATTCTGCCACTTCTTTCTTAAAACATTTGCTTTAGAAAACTGGTAACTTCATTCTCCATCTCTAAAATATGTAAAACTTGAAAAAAGCTAAATAAGCTTCTAACCAGGACCTGGGAACTGTATCTTTGAAATATAATCAAGAAAGATATTGCCCTATCTTCTAGTCTGTGTGAGAGGAGCTTAACTTTGGTGGCCCCTTCCTCCAAGTTGCAAAACCACCTCTTGTCATAAAGAGAAGTTAATGTTTGGATAAAGCCAGCTGACTAGCACAGATGGTCACCCTAACCACCAAATGAGTTTTGAGATGATTATGTATGACAGTGGATCAGCTCTTCGCATCAGGTGGCCAAAATATTGGAGCTTCAGCATCAGTCTTTCCAATGAATACTCAGGGTTGATTTCCTCTAGCATTGACTGGTGTGATCTCCTTGCAGTCCAAGGGACTCTTAAGAGTCTTCTCCAGCACCACAACTTGAAAACATTGATCCTTCAGCTCTCAGCCTTCTTTGTGGTCCAACCCTTTTATCTGTACATGACTACTGGATCCTGATCCTGGGAAAGCTTGAGGGCAGGAGGAGAAGAGGGTGGCAGAGGATGAAATAGATAGCAGACTCAATGGACATAGGGTGGCAGAGGATGAAATAGTTAGATAGCAGACTCAATGGACATGAAGTTGGGAAAATTCCAGGAGATAGTGAGGGACAGGCAAGCCTTGCATGTCACAGTCCGTGGGGTTGCAGGGTTGAACATGACTTAGTGATAGAACAACAGCAACATGTATACCAACGGTGCTATTGAATCCTCTTACTTGAGGACTAATCACTGTTTCTGTTGAACGTGTATGCAGTGGTTGTATCTGCTTGGCTACATGAAAGGTTAAAGTTCTGCGTATCTCTGCAGTCTCTTAGTGGATTGCCTGTGATGTATATCACATTCTGGCTTAATGTTTATTCAGTGATAAATTATCATTTTTTAGGAGATTTAAAAAATTGTATTGGACTATAGTGGCTTTATAATGTTGCGTTAGTTTCTGCGGCACAGCAAAGTGAACCAGCTGTATCTATACAAATATCCCCTCCTTTTTGAATTTCCTTTCCATTTGGGTCACACAGAGCATTAAGTAGAATTCCCTGTTCGGTACAGAAGGTTTTCATTAGTTATATTATACATCGTTTCCAATGATACATTTTTTTCCTCATCTACTTTTGTGGAAAGTTTTTCTGGGTGGAGAAGAAATTATTTTTAGTAATATTTCTCAGGTTCTAGCCAGTATTAACTTTCCAGACCACTCTCATCCCCTCATCAGCCACAGCACTCATTATGCATATGACATTTTTTGAGGGGAGTGGAGATAAGAGGGAATACCCATAGAATGTATTATAAAAACAAAAGATTAATTCAGATTCTGTTTTTGAAACTTAAAAAACCCTTCTTAATGATGGAGTTCTTAAACTATATATAAAAGTAGAGAGATTAATATAACGAACTCCTCTTGCTCTTCTCCCAGCTTCAATAATTAAGATTTTTTTCCAATCTTGTTTCACTCACATTTAGTATTGTTTTTTGCCCAAAGTGTTTTAAAGTGAAATCTAGATATTTAACCTTGAAATACTTTAATATGTCTCTAATTATATAGCCATACTTATTCACAATAGCCGGAAGATAGAGTACAAATGTCCATCAATGGATGAATGGAAAATAATTTCTGACATGTATATATATATACATACAATGGAATAGTATTTAATCATAAAATGAACAAAGACTGCCTGCACAATGTGGATGAACTTTCAAAACATGCCAAGTGAAAGAAGTTAGATACAAAAAGTTACATGCTGTATGACCCCACTTATATGAACTATTCATAATTGATAGGGACTCAGAGACAGAATGCAGGTTGGTGGTCTCCAGGGACTAGGGGGAAGGAAGAATGAGGAGACACTGCTTAATGGGGAAGGGGTTTCATATCAAGTGTTCGAATGGTTTTGGAACAGTTGGAGGTAGTTTTACTACCCTTTGAGTAGAACATTTTTAGTCTTTCAGGATCTTTTATAGGATAATAACAAGTAAAGATGTGATCTTTGAAGCAAGAAGCAATTACAAATGGTGAAAATTTATAATGAGAACAAAGATTGTTTGGAGAGAGAAAATTCTGGGAGATTCTTTACATGGCAAGGTTGGGGAAGACCATTCCTACTTTATTTTCTAAACTAAGGTCTAGACATTAAAGAGAAGCTTCTAGCAGTCAAGAGTCTTGAAGCCAGAAAGAGGTTGGCATGTTTGAGTAACTGAATGCAGGTGTGAGTCATGGATGTGTTGGTGCAAGTTTTCCCTCCAAGTGGATTGGGCTTGAATAAATGGGAAGTAAATATTCAGTTCATGAAAGAATGAGTCATCATCATCTACTCTTCTCTCAAACCATGGTGGAATAAGGATGTTTATGTAGACTGGGGTAAGGACAACTACATTTTTTTTAAAATTACTCTGAGCATCCTTAACTGGATGAGACAAAGTATGAGAAATGTTTAATATTGGATATGTGCTAACACATATACTAGGTATATGTGAATATACTAGGTATATCTATGCATATATCCAGCATACAATATGGATATATACTAGGCGTATGTCTAGTATATAATGTGGATAATACTAGGATATAGTAATAAAATAACTTGTGAAGAGGAGAGGCTGGAGAAACTGTGCAAAGCAAGAACATCACAGGAATCTAGGGTCTGAGAAGAAAAAGAAGGGATTGGAGGGAGAAAGATGGGGATACCAAGGGGAACAAAACCATCATCTCTAGTTTGTGGTGGATAGAAATGGGCAGGGTATGACCTCTGTCTGCTCTATCTGTGTGCATATAAACAAATCATTTTACTCTGGAAGCATCAGCTCATGCTGATGCGAATTATAATTGGAATTATAATGAAATGGAAATTATAATCATACTTATCTTATAGGGTTTATGTGGGATTTAAATGAGATCATGATTGAAACTGGCTCAGTGGGGTTCCTGACACAAAGTAGACTCCAAGTGCTTGCTTGCACTATGGATATTATGATTTCTTTCTGCTCAGTTTTCTAGACCACCTCAAATTTATGTTTTGGTCTCATGTTTTTATACCTTGAATTCATATTTTGGCTTTCTCCTTTCTAGGCTTTAAAAAATGTCCTATAGAAAAAATTGTGTTTAACTTTCTGAATGATCAAGGTTTTGTTTTCAACCTTATAGTACATTTAAATAAATGAAAAGCTTCTTTGTTACTAAAACCTATGTTACTGACTGTAGTCAATACATTCAGTATTGATGCTTTTGTGTGTGAAAGCCCTGCAATACTTAGCATTCATTAAGTACCAATTGCAAGCAAAGCATGGTATTAGAGGCTTTTGAAGATATGGAGGTCAATTACAAATAATGTAGGTTTAATAGTTCTAGCACTTTTCCAACATTTTAAACTGTTATCTCATTAGACTCATAGCACATTTTACAAGTTATTACATTTTATGGATTTTTCTTATATGCAAAAACAGAAGTTTGGAAAGGCTAAGTCAGTTGCCTGTGAGTAGTAAATTGTGGTAATAGGATCTGAATTTAATTTTTGTTGTCTTTCAAACTCAGTGCTCTCTTCATCACATAAAAATCCAAGTAGGTAGACCATATTCACTTAGCAACTGAAGCTAAGCATAACTTCTCAAATAACAAATCTATAAGCTCTAAGCAACGGGAGATACTGAATATAGTACAAACTCACCAAGATTTTATAGTCTAAAGATATATGCTCAAGTCTCAACTCTGCTGTTTACTATCCTTGGGGCCTTGGATGAATCTGTTGACCTTGTTGAGCTTTAATTCCCTCATCTTGTTGTGAAGGTAAAATTATATGGTACAGTGAAGCCACGGATATGGCTAAAATGCTCACAAATGTAACAATGTCTCCCTGTTTACAAATGTTGACTTGCTACTTAATCCTAATTTTTGAGAATTTTCATGATTTTTCTATATTACATTTAAAATGTTTAAGAAATGTTTTATATAACTGATATAGGACATATTAAATATTTTCATAAAAGGCAGTTTTGCCACAAAATACTTTTATAGCATGCAAGTAACTTATTTTTAAGCAACATTGTTTATCCTATCATTTATCCAAACCCATGTGATAAGAAAGCATGTTACAATTCTGCCCTAATCTGTGTATTATTCTTTAGATCTTTCATAAACTTCTCTCACTCTGCTGCTGCTTTGGATTATAGAAGTTAATTGATCTTCAATATGATGAGTTGTTTCAAAAGACTATTTTTGTTAGGTCCTCAAATACTTATAATAATAAAGTGTATTTCCCTCTGCCATGTGGGTACTTCAGTTGCCAGAAACAGTCAATGAACTTCTAAAAGTGCTTGTTAGGGAATGTTCCGCTAATTGCTTTTGATCTGCCTTAAAAAAGAGCAATTAGCAACAACTCAAATTTTATCTTTGGGGACATGAACATTCTCATGACCAAACGACTTTTTAGTCCTAAAAGTTTATTATAGAGAAAATAATGCTTCTGATCCCATGAACACGTTTGAGGAGTTAGGCTGATGTTTTTCTCAGATCTTTTTCCCTTTGAGACATGTAGTATAGCATTCCTTCGTGAGGGGTTAAGTTTCACACATGTTTATATTTAGTACCTATGGGAGTCTAAGCTGATGATTAATAGTTGAGAATCATTTTTAAAAATGTATGACTGAAGGCAGAATATAAAGTGCCGATTGGTTCATTAAGCAATTCAATCCCAAACTGTAAAAAGTTTAAGTTTAATCCTGCCTGAAGCCTGACTGATCCTGTCATAAACACTTTTCATAAACCTTGCACTTAAACCTGGTCTTGCAGTTTTATTAATCTAACAATAATTCAAAGTGACATCCCATGTAGTAATATAAATCTATAAGATGGATGTCATAAAACTTACACCATGACAAAACCATGGGTAATCATGTAAAAATGCAGGTTCTTTTAGTTAGGTATTCTCTCTGAATTGCTGCTTTTGCCGTGGTTGAACAGATGTGTTGACTGTAACACTGTCTGAATGTGTTGGTATGCCTGAAGGAAAAGAAAGAAATTCAGAGACACTGATGATAAAAAGTTCTGGAGTTTGGAGAGCCTTATTTGCAAAACTCATGGAGCAAGTTAAGAAAGACATATTTGTGAAGTTTACATTCTCTGGGAAGATTCCCTTTCTGTGTCGCTATGTGGAATTTTTAGGTCTTGGATTTAATGGCTACATTGATATTCTGTGGATGTATGAGGGGCCCTGAGCAATAGGTACACTTTCAGAAACTCAAATGAAGTCCCAGCTGTCAGATTTTTGGTCAGATCCTTAGTTCTCAGTCTAGGGGTTAGATGAACTCTCAAACTAAATCATAGCAGACTTAACCTTAGAAATATTATATTACTACAATCCTGTTATTTGGAACAGAAGACTGTGTTTCTATTTTATATGGGGAAGAGAGACATTTCCAAGAATAAACTTTGAAGAAGGAGTCCGTAAGAGCTAGAGGGTTTGTTTTCAAAGCCTTGCCATAGTTGCTCACCAGCAACAATCTGCTCTCAAATAAAAGTGAGCCTTGAAGGAGTATTCAAACACCAGTTATTGAACCCATGGGACACTTAACACTTTTATAAGATAGGTGTTGGGAAAATATCTGAAGCCATAGGATTTTTTCCCCCTGAACATGCTTTGTGAATCTGTTGTCTACTTGTGAGAATAAAACCCACTTTGATTTCATTTGACGGGGAATGAAAACCAAGGTTGCATTATACCTAGTGCTTTAACATTGTCAGAATTATAATTCAGTAAGAGGTCTGTGTAATTATTTGAGGATCTTTTCTCCTAGATTTTGAATTCCTTTAGTGCTTAGTACAGTGCTTAGCACCTAGTAGGTGCTCACTTAGCACATTTTGTGATTCAACCACTAAGGTCATATCTATACAACTGGAAAGAGAAACACAAAATTTTGAGAGTTATCCACTTTATTGACAAATAATTGACATTAAAATTTCATTCCTAAGCAGTTATTTTTTTAAGGAGTGCGTGGTGTGTATGTGTGTGTACAGGGGCCCTTGTGTTACTTTATAGGGGCAATTAGTTGGAAGACAATAGGCAATGCATCTTTTATTTAGTAATTGATTAAAAATGTAGTAAACAGAAATTTCACTTTCTTACCTGGAAGTTTAAGGCATTCACATTGTCTTGTATGTATTGTGTATTTTCCTTATCAGATGTGTATCTCAAGTTTGCATTCCTTTAGTCTTCCAAATATAGGAACACACAGCAATAATGTGAATTTGAATATCACAGGCAACTGGCTCCAATTTTCAGCCCAACCCTTGATCTCAGACATAGCAGGTAGTATATGGGTGATGGACTAACATTCTTAATCAGCAGTGATGCTGAGTTTTGGGAAACATGGATGAGGATGAGACCCCCCTGTGGGGGATCTTCAGGCATCAGGCAATATCCTTCTTCCAAACTAGCAAAGTAGAAATTAGGAATCCATTTTCATTTTTTGCTAGTAGTCTCCTGACCCATTCTCCTTGGTTCAGGCTGAAATCCACCCCCACCCCAACCTCCCCATCCTTAAACTGCCATATTCTTGGAATCCCTGCTTCTGTCTTCAAAAGCTCTTTGATATTACATTGGAACCAAAATGTTTTTTTTTTTTTCTCACTTAATTTATAGCCTTATGTTACAGCTTTGCTGGAGTACAAGTAGCTTCATTTATATAGCAGCCACAATCATTTTGTCTAAACAGTGAAAAAGTAAGTTTCAATGACTGTTGACTATATAGCTGATTTTCAGTTGAAATTATATGGTCTATTATCATTAAGAAGCAATTTTATAGTAAGTAAAAATGTAAGCTATGCCTAATGCAGAATTATGATGGCTATATAATATGGCCAGATCCCTAAACAAATAGGTATTTGCTATTTTCCTTCTGTCACATCCATGTGATATAATGACCTTTTTGAATTTGACTTCAAGTTATAGTGCAAATAATTCTCTTATTTACATTCACTTATTATATTTAAAGCTCTTTAGATGAGCATTGAACTACTAGAGAACCAACAAATATCAAAGCCAGAATCACAACTGAATTTATTATCCTAATTAATTTGCTTTCCCTATAGAGATACTTTTATTCAAATGAGAGGACAGTTGTAATACACGACAATAAACAGTGCAGTAAACACTTTCACTGCAGCTCTTATATTTACATAACCCATTTAGTTGAATGCAAACAGCTAACTAAAATAATTGGCTATTTTCCTTTAACCTTTAAAATATGACTGCTTGAGAATCAGATTCACAGACTAAGAACCAATTAATGGTTCCTAGCAGGGGGATGGTGGGAGGAAGGCATAGTTAGAATTTTTTATTGATATCACACTGTTATATTTAAAGTGGGTAATCAAAAGGGACCGACTGTATAATACATAGAACTCTGCTCAATATTATGTAATAACCTAAATGGGAAAATCAGTTGAAAAAGAATAGATACATGTATATGAATAACTGAATCACTTTGTTGTAAACCTGAAACTATGACAACATTGTTAATCAACCATATTCTAATATAAAATAAAAAGCTAAAATACGACTACTTGAATTTTTATTTTTATCTGTTCATGGAGCCTGAATATCTGGCCTTTTCCTTTGTCATTTTCATGTTAAGAGGGTAGGAGAGGGAAAAGATGGACTCATCCTTAGGGCAAAAAAAAATCTCACCATTCCTTTTTCTAAACCAGTATTAATTAGTAGAGAAGAGAAAGTTAACAGTTGGGAATCTTTAGAGTTTTTGAATGAATAGGGCCATGCAGAGAGAACTTTCATTCAGAAATAGAGTGGGACTTTTATAGTTCCCTTTTCATCATTGCTTTTGGATAAGAACACGAATTTGCCACCTGTCTTTCCAAATGGTGTTAAGGTAGGGAGGAGCAGTATTTATTCACAAAAATAGATTTGACTTGCTGTCAAAATTTAATATAGGAAGGCCTATTTAAATTAAAAAATCTCAAAGGGCCTTAATACATTTTTTCCTGTTCTGAGGTCATAAATATTTGTAGAAATTTCTTATTGGTATCCTAATGGTTCCATCTGCCACCCATCTTCTCAGAGCAATAGAAAATCCTGATAATTTAACTTTAAACTGTTTATTAAACTTATATGTATGTACAAACTTCAGTCTTTTTTTGTGTACAGTTCTAACCGTTTTTTCATCTGAACACAGTCCTATAACAACCACCATCATCAAGATATAGAAGAGTCCCATCACCACAAATTATTTCCTTATGTTGCCTCTGTTTAGTCAGTCCTTCCTCCTACCTTAATCCCTGGCAACAGTGATCTTTATCTGTATTGTTTAACCTTGTCTGGAATGTCCTATAAGTGGAATCATACAGTATACAGCCTTTTTAGTTTGGCTTTTCTCACTTAATGTATTTCAGATTCATTTATGCTATTGCATGTCAGTAATTCAAACATTTTTATTGCTAATATGTCATATTCACTGGCTTAAAGATACTAGTGTTTTTTTTTTTTCCCCCCCAGCGTTGAGCAATTGTGAGGAAACTCACTATAAACTTCTTGTGTTGTGAATGACAGAGTAATTTCACTTGTGGGGTCTTTAAGGATCACTCCAATGTGATGGTAGAATTTACACTGAGGCATTGATTACACTCACAGGTACTAGAAGAGGGAACCAGGGGCCTTAAGGGAGGAGCTCCCAGGAAGAAGACTCCCCCAGGCAGACGGGGAGCCGAGAGAGGGGAGGACCCGTGGGTAGATGGCTTTGTCAGGGGTCAGGGTGGAGTACACAGAAAAAGGTGTGAAGGATTTTATTGGTGCATTGAATGTCATTGGGTCACAGTCAAGGGAGGGCAAGAAGGGGAACTTGGGGGAGGGACAGGTTTATCATCCTGGTTCTGGTCACCTAGGTAGGGTCCTCATGCAATCTGTTTGTGGGGCTATAGAAGCACTGGGAAAACATGAAGTTTTAAAAGCTTACAATATGCTTCTGCATACAGGTTCTGATATGACTACTACATAGGCAATTGACAAATTTTATATATAATATACACACGTGGCATATGTACACATTTTTTCAGATTATTTTCCATTATATGTGATTATAAGATACTGCATACAGGGACTTCCTTGACTGCCCTGTGGTTAAGACTCTGTACTTCCAGTGTAAGGGACACGGGTTCTATACCTGGTCAGGGAAATAAGATCCCACACACTCCACAGTTAGGCAAAAAAGGAAAAAAAAAAAAAAAGATTTTGAGTATAGTTCTGTGTGCGCTACAGTGAATCCTTGCTGTTTATGTTTCATATGTAGTAGTTTATATTTGTTAACTCCATACTCCTAATTTTTTCCTTCCCTCCTTTTCCTATTTGGTAACAGTAAGTTTCTTTTCTACATCTGTGAATCTGGTTCTGTTTTGTATCTTGATTCAATTGTATTATTTTTAAGATTCTATAACTTTTATAATCTTTCATTTAGTATAAATTCTCTAGGTCCATTCATGTTGCTGCAAATGGCAATATTTTATTCATTTGTATGGTTGAGTAATATTCCATTGTGTATATATGCCTCAACTTATACCCGTCATCTGTTGATGGGCACTTCAGTTATTTTCATGTCTTGGTTATTGTAAATAGTGCTGCCATGAACACTGGGGGACCCTTTTTTTTCCCCTAAAAATAAAGTCCCTGTTTATCCTAACATACTTTTCTTTGAACTGTGCTTTGTCTAGTCTATAAAGAAAGCTGAGTGTCAAAGAATTGATGCTTTTGAACTGTGGTGTTGGAGAGGACTCTTGAGAGTCCCTTGGACTGCAAGGAGATCCAACCAGTCCATCCTAAAGGAAATCAGTCCTGAATATTCATTGGAAGGACTGATGCTGAAGCTGACACTCTAACACTTTGGCCACCTGATACGAAAAACTGACTCATTGGAAAAGACCCTGATGCTGGGAAAGATTGAAGGCAGGAGGAGAAGGGGATGACAGAGGATGAGATGGTTGGATGGCATCACTGACTCAATGGACATGAGTCTGAGTAAACTCAGGGAGTTGGTGATGGACAGGGAGGCCTGGTGTGCTGCAGTCCATGGGGTCGCTAAGAGCCAGACATGACTGAATGACTGAATTGAACTGAACTGCTTTCTTTTATTTAGTGCTGTATTTTCCCTTCTTTTACTTTTAACCTATTTATGTCATTCTATTTGAGTTTCTTGTAGATATAATTTAAAAAATCCTATCTAACATGCTATCTTTTACTTGGTGTGTTTAGACCAATTCTATGCAATGTAATTATGGATATAGTTGGATATAGATGCATCTTTTTAATGTCTATTCATCTCTTGTTTTACTTTCTTCCTCATTTTCTGCCACCTTTTAAATGATTTCAGTGTTTTTTGTTGTTCATTCGCTAAGTTGTGTCCAACTCTTTGCAATCCCATGGACAGCAGCCCACCAGGCTCCCCTGTCCCTCACTGTCTCCCGGAATTTGCTCAAACTCATGTCCATTGAGTCCGTGATGCCATCTTATCCTCTGTCACCCCCTTTTCCTCCTGCCCTCAATCTTTCCCATCTTAATTCATTTACCTTTTGATGATATTGCTTCCTATTTTTAATAGATTGTATTAGGGAATAAAGTGTACACAACTTATCTTTTATAGTCTACATAGAACTGTTATTTTATTATTTAGTAAAAGGCTTGATGGATTTAAAGATTATCATACTAAATGAAGTAAGCCAGACAGAGAAAGACAACTATCATATGATATCGCATATATGTAGAACTTGAAAAAAGATACAAATGAACTTATTTACAAAACAGAAATAGACTCCCAGATGTAGAAAGCAAACTTCTGGTTCTTAACATATAGACACTACTATATATAAAATAGGTAACCAATAAGATTTTAGATTTATGTGTATATACACATATAAATAATGAGTCACTTTGCTATACACATGAAACTAACATGACATTGTAATTATCCAATATTATTCAGTAAAAAAATATATTAAAAAATTAAACGTAGAAGACTTGCAATCATATAGACCCCTCTATGACTCCCCCATTGTCATATGTGTTTCAACTATATGTATTGAAAACTCATCAGAAAATGTTATGATTTTTTTTATCAAAAATACATTATTTTCAAGAACTTAGGATGAAAACATTGTCCAAATATTTACTATTTCTGTCGCTTTTCACTCATTTCTCAAGTTCTAAATTTCTCTTTCGTAACATTTTATGAATAGAGTTACAATGGCTGCTTAAAGTGTTGGGCTGATGATTCTAATATCTAAGTCATCTTGGGATTGCAATTAGTTGATTATCTTTTCCACTGAAGATTGATCAACTTTTTGTAGTTATTTAAAGCTTGAGCAATTTTTGATTGCAGTAACATTTGTAGTAATATTTTAAATGTTACATTATGTTTTCCTTAGTCCTCCCAACAATGCTGCTTTTTGCATTCCCTTCCCTACCCCTTAACTTTTGCAGGCATTCAACCTACACCAGGTTAGATTCAGGCCATCAGTCATCTCTATCAGTGGAATTTACAATGTCAGTTCAGTTTTCAAAGCTTTGGCTGCTTTCACTGAGTTCTGTGCATGTGCCGCTCAGGGCTCACTTTGGTACGTGGGTCATGTTTGTGTTATTTGGTGGTTGTAGCCTATGCTCTGCTAATCTGGGTTTGTGTTGTGCATGCAACACATACATGTAGGGGTGAGTCTGAAACTTGTGCTGGATCATAGACAGAATTAGAGCATTCCCTCCCCTCTCTACTTCACAGGAATCGGCCCTACTATCTTTGACATCCTGCTTCCTCTTTCTTTGTTCTCTTTTCAGAAAGACAAGAATTCTCTGAGATTTTTGATGTCTGTGTCCATTGCAGAGTTCCATAACTGGAGCCATCCTCAGGTCAAACTGGAAAAGGAAAGATGGTGTATTAATTTGTAGGGCTGCCATACACATCACCACAGAGTGAGTGCCTTAAACCACAGACATTTGTGTCTCACAGTTCTGGAGGTTAGAACTCTGAAATCAAGGTGCTGGCAGGGCCAGTGCTCCCTCTGGTGCCAGTGAAGGATCGATTCCATGCCTCTCTCCCAGCTCCTGGTAGCTGCTTGGTTGAAGCAATATCATGCCAGTCTTCACATGGCATTATTCCTGCGTACGTGGTTCTCTGTGACCAAATTTCCCCCGTGATCTGAGAACATCAGTACTAACAGACTAGGGTCCACCCTAATGACCTCATTTTCACTTGTTTACCTCTAAAAATACCCTTTATCCAAATAAAGTCACATCCTGAAGTACTAGGGGTTAGAACCCCAACATATCTTTTTTGGGGGATAGACTTTAACCCATGACAGATGAAGGAGAAGAAAATCTCCAGGAAATTAACCACTGTAGTCACTTCAAGTTTTGACAACCCTTTTCAACTGACTTACCTGCCTTTCAGAGTTTTCTGGTAGATGTTTTTGGTATTTTGTCCAGAGATTTTATTTGTAATCAGTGGATAGGTTGTTGTTGACTTCCAACTAGAAGCTGTAACTTCGAAAAAAACAAGTAAAAATTCTTTTAGTTTTAGTCTGTGCAAGTACTTATAAGGATCAATCCAGTATGGCAGCCACAAATGAGAACCAGAGTTGAAATGAGGGGCAGGTTAAATGTTTATTTGGAGGACAGTTTTGAGTTAGGAAGCCAGCTCAAGGTTGAGGTGAAGTTTATTCCAGTCTCTGAAATGTTATGACTTATAGCAACTCAGATTCATGCTCCCAATTCTCTTTCAGTCCTGCTGCTCTTGATTGATTTTCTTGGGCTAAGAATTTAGCAGTAGAATTAGGACTAGAAAAATAAGTTGCATGTTATTTCAAATGCTTCCAATTTATAGTAAAGGTCACTTCAATTTATCATATACATATTCATTTACTGCTTTCTGGGATTACAAAGATACATTAGAAATCATTCCTGAGTTTAAGGAGTCATAGTCTAGGGGTCAGAAGTGTGGAAGGAGAAAGGTGGTATTGTTGTGCTAAGTACTCTGTGGGACAGAGGGCAGGGTTAGGGCTGGAGGCTAGGAGAATAGGTAATATCTAAACTCCTTGTAAGAAAAGCTATAACAGACCTAGACAGTGTATTAAAAAGCAGAGACATGACTTTGCTAACAAAGATCCATCTAGTCAAAGCTATGATTTTTCTAGTAGTCATGTACAGATGTGAGAATTGAACCATAAAGAAAGCTGAGTATCGAAGAACTGACGATTTCAAATTGTGGTGCTGGAGAAGACTCTTGAGAGTCCCTTGGACAGCAAGGAGATCAAACCAGTCAATCCTAAGGAAACCAACCCTGAATATTCATTGGATGGACTGAAGCTGAAGCTCCAATACTTTGGCCACCTGATATGAAGAGCTGGCTCATTTGAAAAGACCCTGATGTTGGGAAAGATTGAAGGCAGGAGGAGAAGGGGACAACAGAGGATGAGATGGTTGGATGGCATCACCGACCTGATGGACATGAGTTTGAGTAAACTCCAGGAGATAGTGAAGGACAGGGATGCCTGGTGTGCTGCAGTCTATGGGGTGGTAAAGATTTGGACATGACTTACTGACTGAAAAACATCAACAAACCAAGAACTGAAGGCTTTCATTATGTGGAAGAAAAAAAAGGGAGGGAATAGAGAAATGTAAGTAAACAATTCACATGAGCTTTAAGAGTATGAAGAGAGTTCTGGTACAGGTTTGAAAATATTGTTTATCATAAAATGTTACGTATGACTCTAAGATTTTGTTGTTTTGTGGCCAAGACAGAGATAAACAGGAGCCTTAAAAAACCCTGAGTTGGAGGAAGTCTATTTTAGGGAAAGGACTGAAGCATTTGCTACAATTTTGGAAATTTTCTTTTAAGAATTGAGTTGAGAAAGATCACACAAGATAGAAATACAGAATAACCTCAGGAGAATTATGCCTACAGGCACCTTTCTATTTATTTGATTCATTACATTCAATAATTCAGAATGGTTTATTCACAGTTTGATCAGATTGTAATTGGGCAGGGGAGGGGAAGTCATTTATAAATGCCAACCCAAGTTAGGTTGCACCTTCAAGTCTTTGAACTGGAAATGTTTTGTTTTGAAGTTAATTGGAGAAGAGTATTGGATAAGGCTTTGGAGAAAGAATGGAAGTTTCTATGAAAGTTGGCACTCAGGACTTGTGTGAACCATATGGGACAGAATTTGTCTAATTTTGCTCTTGCTGTTATTATCTAGTGAACCACAGTGATTGTTATTTATCATAAAATAAGTGTGCTGATAGAAGTGTTTGAGCTGTTCTTTTCTAGCAAGCTCTTTTATACTGTTTGATAGCCTCAATTTCAGATACTGCATGCTAAAGTTTTATCAAATGATCATATGCAATCACCTTGAAAACAACAAGGTTTTTCTTTATAGCAGTGGTCTCCAGCCTTTTTGGTGCCAGTGGCTGGTTTTGTGGAAGACAATTTTTCCATGGACGAGGGAGGGGTGGGTGGTTTCGGGATGATTCAAACACATCACATTTATTGTACAAATGTGAAAGTGAAAGTTGCTCAGTCGTGTCCAACTCTTTGTGACCGCATGGACTATACACTTCATTGAATTCTCCAGGCCAGAATACTGGAGTGGGTAGCCTTTCCCTTTTCCAGGGGATCTTTCCAATCCAGTGATTGAACCCAGGTCTCCCACATTGCAGGAGGATTCTTTACCAGTTGAGCCACAAGGGAAGCCCAAGAATACTGGAGTGGGTAGCCTGTCCCTTTTCCAGGCAGATCTTCCAACCCAAGAATTGAATCGGCATCTCCTGCATTGCTGGCCAATTCTTTACCAACTGAGCTATCAGGGAAGCCCATTTATTGTGTACCCTACTTCTATTATTACATCAGCTCCACCTCAGATCATCAGGCATTAGATCCTGGAGTTTGGGGACCCCTGCTCAACAGCATCAGGGTAACCCATAGCCTCAGAAGAATAAGAAGGAATAAGGAAAATTGATTTGGGGTTGGGGTGCAGAGCCATTTTATTATCCCATCTATCATCTGGGCAGATACTGATCTCTGGTTTCTCACTTAAAATAGTGTTATTTAAAAATGTTTTCAGGTGTAGAATAAATCCCAGACCCTAGAATTACTGCGAGACTCTAATAGTGCTTCTGCTTTTACCTACCATAGCTCTCCTACCTGATCCACACAATTAATAATTCAGAATCTCTTATCAAACCCTACACAAAATATGCTGCAATTTAAAAAAAAAATTCCCTACTTTTGCATATATTGTTCCTTCTGCTGGAAATGCACCCTCCAACTTTGTCAGCCTACCTGGAAAATCTAATCATCCTTCATTCCTCAGTTCAAACAAATGTCACTGCTTTTTCTAGTGGCCATTTGGCTTTCCTAGGCAGAGTTACTTTATTTTCCCTGTAAACTTACACAAGTGTGGTCATAACTCTAGTATGGTCCTAATTAGATGGCATTTTAGTTTACATTTTTAACATTCTGTTGAGCCTTCTTGTCTGTCTGCTCCTTGGGGCTTGTGTGTCTGTGTTTTCCTATTGTAGTAGAAGTCAAGTAAATACTGACAAATATCTCAACAAAATAATCTTTGTTGGAATAAATGAATGAATGAATCACTATATACCATACCTAAGAGAAAAAAAAAATTCTATTGAATAGACCTCAGATGTATTATTAGTGTTCTGGGTATTTGCTAGCCCAGATCCACTCTTTATATTCTGCTCTGTGCCCAAGGAGGCCGAGCTTTATATACAGAATTAATGTGGTCTCCTGCTCTCTGGATTGGGTTGAGTTTAGTCATTGAGTGCCAGTGATAGACTATCAGAGGATAATAAAAGAATGGAGCTAGGTGTTTGTTCCCCTACCTTCCCTGTTACTGTGTTTCATTGGCCTGGCTAGGTCCCTCTTCCTAAGGTGACAGCTCCATATAACAGTCAACTTTTTTGCATTCTAGTCTCCAGTCCTTCCTTGATCCCTGGTAATGGTCCCTTGACATGGCTAGAGCCTGGAAGATATACCATATCTTATTTCCTTCACCAAATCTAAAACTTTGTAAATGGTCCTTTTATTAAATTCTTCATAACTGTCCAGTTTGAGTGTGCCTACTAGTATAAAAATCTTTAGGTCAGATTTTCAAATGTTTTATGGAATAACTTCTCTCAGATTATTAGTCACTAAGTATGTGATAGAAAAAAACATGCCTATACTCACAGACATAGAAAACGAACTTAGGGTTTCCGAAGGGGAAAGGAAGGGGGATAAATTAGGCTTTGGGATTTGCAGACATAAACTGTTATATATATAAAATGAACAACAAAGTCCTGCTGTGTAGCACAGGGAACTATATTCAATATCTGTGAATAACCAAAATGGAAAAGAATATGAAGAAGAATGTATACATTTGTATATATGCTAAACCACTTCTCTTTATACCAGAAACAAAACATTATAAATGAACTATACATGATTTAAAAAAACTCAGAGACCTAGGATGAAAATGAAGTGAATAGAAAATGTTAAATAGCATCATTATGGAGTTAAGACATAAAGACAAAAGATCTTGAATGTTACAAATTTTTTTTTTTTGTTTGGTATTACAGTACTTTGCAGGCTTTATTTAAATGTTCTGAATGTGAGGTATAGCGTTTAGTGTTCCCTAAATATATAGATATATATGTATTTAACCACTTTGGAGTTTTCTTTGGTTGTCTTATTTTGTTTTGTAGCATAGCCATTAATGTCTTTCAAAACTAGGTGTTTATATTTTTTACAAAGTGAAGTTGCAAAAACTGCTGCCTTAACTCACCAAGGACAAACTGTGGTAAAATACCAACTAACACACTCATCAGTTTTCCTGTTTGTGGTGAAGAATATTTACTTTATTCTAATACAAATCTAGGACCTTATATCACCATTTGGATACTGAATTGATTACCTGCTTTTTTCTTTAGCATTAAAGAATGTCTTAAACTAGTTTCTACTACATAACTGTAAGGGTTGGAGATAAAATGATCATAAGTAAGAGTTATAAGGATATAAATATAGACGCTCATAAGTTATTCCTTTTTGAAAGCAAAATAAATTGAGTACTATAAACTCCTTGTTAGCAGATGTGAACTTGAGAGACTCTGCTAATTTGTTTTACTGCCAAGCTCGTAACTATATATATCAAGACTGACAATATTTGCAAGGGCGTTTATTACTTAGATTTTCTTAGCAGGAATTAAAAAATCCACATATATAATAAATTATTTCCTCTTGGACAGAGAAAATAATTTACTTTATAATAAGAGAGATTTATCAAACCTAACCAGGTCACAAATTACAGATTTTGATCAAAGTGTCAAATTGTTCTATGTTTGATAACTTAAATGGCCATTGATAGTGACAGTGATATTAAGCCATTTAATTTAGAAACTTTAACATACTGAGAAGTAGTAGTGAATCTCATATTTATCAACATTACTTAAATGAATTCTTAGTAAACTTGCTTATGTGCTCAAAAATTTCAAGTCCAAGCTTTTCAGTTACTTTGATAACACTTTTGAAATTGTAATGCTCATAGTACAACACTTCTAAATTTTTTTAAACTGGAGTTATAAAAGGAACATTATTTCTTTTTTTTTTTTTTTTGGTGAACCAAGAAGTACTTGTTTTGAAAGTTTGTCAGCTACAGTAGAGCTAAAAGATGATATGTGGGGCAAAGAACGCAAAAATATTTTCTAGAATTATAGAGTCTTCCTGATATGAATAAGAACAATGTGATAGAAGCAATGATTAAAATTGTAAAGAAAATATTTCAGCTAAAAAATAGTTGAATAAAACAAATTTGACTTGCATATTACAGTGCTCATCATATTTTAGGCAAAATCCAAGTGGTACCTAGTAATATTTTTTCCTTTTTTATAATTAAATTTTTAAAAATTTTAATTGAAGGATAATCACTCTACAATATTGTGTTGATTTCTGTCAAACATCAGCATGAATCAGCCATAGGTATACCTATGTCCCCTCCCTCTTGAACCTCCCTCCCCATCCCACCCATCTAGGTTGTTACAGAGCCACAGTTTGAGTTCCCTGAATGACCCAGCAAATCCCCATTGGCTATCTGTTTTACATATGGTAGTGTATATGTCACTATGCTACTCTCCCCATTCATTCCCCTCTGTTCTCCCCCGCCTCCCCCATGTCATAAGTCTCTCTGTCTGTGTCTCCATTGCTGCCCTTAAGTAGGTTCATTAGTACTGTCTTTCTAGATCCCATATGTATCTGTTACTATATGATATTTGCTTTTCTCTTTCTGACTTACTTTACTCTGTATAATGGGCTCTGGGTTCATCCACCTCATTAGAACTGACTCAAATGCATTCCTTTCTGTGGCTGAATAGTATTCCATGGTATAAATGCACCATGGCTTCTTTATCCATTCATCTGTCGATGGACACGTAGGTTGTTCCCATTTCCTAGATATTGCAAATAGTGTTGCAATGAATATTGGGATACATGTGTCTCTTTCAATTTTGGTTTCTTCAGGGTAGATGCCTAGTAGTGGGATTGCCGGGCCATATGGTGGCTTTATTCCTGATTTTGTTTTTTTTTTTAACTAATCTTCATACTGTCTTCCATAGTGATTGTATCAATTTATATTCCCACCAACAGTACAAGAGGGTTCCCGTTTCTCCACACCCTCTCCAGCATTTATTTCTTATAGATTTTTTAATGATGGCCATTCTGACCAGTGTGAGGTGAAATCTCATTGTAGTTTTGATTTGCATTTCTCTAATAATGAGCAAAAAGGTGTTCATTGGAAGGACTGATGCTGAAGCTGAAACTCCAGTACTTTGGCCACCTCATGCAAAGAGTTGACTCATTGGAAAAGACCCTGATGCTGGGAGGGATTGGGGGCAGGAGGAGAAGGGGACGACAGAGGATGAGATGGCTGGATGGCATCACCAACTCGATGAACATGAGTTTGAGTAAACTCCGGGAGTTGGTGATGGACAGGGAGGCCTGGCATGCTGCAATTCATGGGGTCACAGAGTTGGACACGACTGAGCAACTGAACTGAACTGAACTGAATAATGAGCAGCTGAGCATCTTTTCATGTGTTTATTAGCCATCTATATGACTTCTTTGGAGAAATGTCTGTTTAGGTCTTTTGCCGACTTTTTGATTGGGTTGTTTGTTTTTCTGATATTGAGTTGTATAAGCTGCTTGTGTATTTTTGAAATCAGTCCTTTATCAGTGTTTCATTTGCTACTACTTTCTCCCATTCTGAGAGTTGCAAGTGACACCTAGTAATGTTATAGCAAAATACTTATAGAGGTGATTCTATAACTCTTAAAAAAATATGTACGAAGAAATAAGAATCAGTTGGCTTCTGAATTCTCTGTCATAGTAAAGCTGGACTTTTACACCCTGTCATTCAAGGGTTCAGAAAACAAATTACTTAACTACTTTTCTTATAAATATTTCCTGAATAAGTTTCTCAGTCAAGTGAGAGAGGACTCAAAATAAAGAATCAAGATGAGGACGATGCTCTAAAATTTGTAACTATAGTGCTGAATTCTACTGCACATATTCAGCAATAGTCATGTGGCCCAGTAGATTGAGCATTTCAGGAGGAGATAGATAGGTACCACAGAATTTGTTGTTACCTTTGGGTTGACTTTCAGTGTCAACACACTGTACTGTATCACAGGCTTGAACTGTGTCATCAGGAATTACATGTGCAACTCTGCAGGAAGAGGAAAGCTCAAGGAGCTGAGATAGTCTTCTGTCTTCTAGTACAGTGAACCAAACCAGCATCTACCTCCAAACTGAGCTGAGGTCAGTACCTCAGTTTTATCACAAGATGTAGGGAATTAGTCTGTATTTGATTAGAACATCTAACTTTGCTTGGGTGCCAAAGTAGGAGTGCCATCTCCTTTCAGCTATGTATTATAAAACAAGAGTCATTTGCAGACATTTGTATGCAGACTCCACTTCTACAACATGTAGAGGCTGTGTGTGTGTCTGTGTGTCTGTATATATGTACTTCAGAAGGAACATGTTGTTCTGGACAAAAACAACTTCTTCCCTGAGATGCTGAAGCTGAAACTCCAGTACTTTGGCCACCTCATGCGAAGAGTTGACTCATTGGAAAAGACCCTGATGCTGGGAGGGATTGGGGGCAGGAGGAGAAGGGGATGACAGAGGATGAGATGGCTGGATGGCATCACCGACTCGATGGACATGAGTTTGAGTAAACTCCGGGAGCTGGTGATGGACAGGGAGGCCTGGCGTGCTGCGATTCATGGGGTTGCAAAGAGTCGGACACGACTGAGCGACTGAACTAAACTGAACTGAGAAAAGGCTAGTGAGAGAAGTTTCCATGAGCACTGCTTTGCATGTAAAACACTTTTAATCTTGAGAAGAAAATAAAATAGCAGCCACACCAACTAGATAAAACCAAAGAGCTTAGGGAGAAGCTAACTGAACTCAAAACTATTTGGGGAGTTGGAATATTTTATTTTTTGTTCCTCTCTTCTTTTTTAAAAAAATTTTTGAGTTGAGATATTAATAAAAGACATTATGATGGAGACTACACCAGGAAGATTGCAGTACAATTTTACTGTGTTGTATCTATCCCAGGTGGAAGCAGTAAACTAATTCATTTTCTCCCACTGGATGACCTTTGTAAGAAGATCTCTCTAACCTAATCATATGTAAGACTCTAACGGATTTAAGCATGGTACAAAGAATGACTAAAAAAATGAATGATGTCTATATGCTATTGGTTTATAGTTTGTTGAGGCAAATCTAGCAGTATTCCAAAGGGGCAATTGTTCCCACATTTTAGCAGAGCAGAAAAATCACTTAGAGTGCCAGTTGTATTTATTTCTTTTCTGAGATTTTGATTTCAGAGGTTTTGGAATAGAAGTACAGAAGTCTGCATTTTTGATAAACACCCAGTTAATTTTATCACAGAATGTGTTTTAAAAAACATTAGCAGGATAGTATTACCTTTATGCTATAGTTTCTCTATTTGTAAAACTAGGTCAATAATTACCTTAAATTTTCACAGTGAGGACAATAATTAAATTTTAAACATTATGATGATAGTTACATTGAAAGATGTGTGTGTGTGTGTGTGTCTATGTTAGTTGCTCAGTTGTGCCTTCCTCTTTGCAACCTCATGGACCGTAGCTTGCCAGGTTCCTCTGTTCATGGAATTCTCTGGGTAAGAATACTGAAGTGGGTTGCCATTTCCTTCTGCAGGGGATCTTCATGACCCAGGGATCAAACTCAGGTCTGCTGCGTTGCAGACAGATTCTTCACCATCTGAGCCACCAGGGTGGTTGTGATTAAATGAACTACTTAGGTGACTCTCTTAGCATTGAATCTGAAGCATTGTAAATGTTTGATCTTATTTTAATAAACTTATCTTTAAAATGGGGTAATACTTATGCTGGGGCTTCCCTGGTAACTCACTGGTAAAGAATTCGCCTGTCAATGCAAGAATCATGGGTTTGATCCCTGGGTTGGGAAGATCCCCTGGAGAGGGAAATGGCAACCCACTGCATTAACGGGTAGGGAAAAATCCCATGAACAGAGGAGCCTGGCAGGCTACAGTCCATGGGGTTAAAAAGAGTCAGACACGACTTAGTGACTAAACAACAACAAAGAAAAGTTATAGACCTGGATGTACAGCACATAAATTATATACCTGTATTTATTGAAAAAAGACTAGAAAAATAATTAGTAAAATGTTAGAAGTTGTCACTGGCCTTTTTGACCTTTTCTCCAACATTGTTCAGTATCTTAAGTATGTAATGACATACTACTTTCATAAAAAACTTAAAAAATGAAAGCAGGCAATAACTATGTTATATTTTCCATATTACTGATGCCTGCCTTGCTGTATATTTTCATGATCTTAAGTGTGAATAAGGTTGATTACTGTATTACTAACTTGGAAAGAATATTTCTGTGCCTTGCAACCTTATATTAATATTTTATTTTAAACTACCTTATAGACTCTAAAACAAGGAGAGCAAGAATTTACAGCAGGGAACATTTTGAAGACAATGAAGTCTGTGAATTCTTTATAAATTTTTAAATTTCTTTTGAGAAATAAATAAAAAAAAACTATCCTTTAAAAAGATGATTCCATGAGAAACCTTACATAAAGGGAGCCCATTCCTCATGGGAAGAATATGTGCTCTATCGCTTGTATGGTTTGTATCACTTGCTATCTTGAGAGATGCAAGTAGTTTGAAGGGGATGAGTGGTAAATTATCCAAGACTTTGAAAGTAATAAAAGAAACCATGGTCTGAAAAACGTGTTCTAGACGTGATTTGCAGATTTATTGTAGTCATTTTGGAAGCACTGAAACAGGCCAAATGTGTGGAGAAATTATTTCTAATGCGTACTGAAATTTTAAAGGCGATCAGATGGCTGAGGTTTGTGTTCCATGGAGAAACTGACTTTGAATACTAGGTTTGGGAATTGGATAGGAAATAGAGGAGATTCATGTTTTGAGCAAGTCTGAGCAGCAGAAAGGCAGGATAAACTTGTAAAAAGGAAAGGAAGACCTAAGGAGATTAAAGTGAGAACTAGCCGAATAGAAAAGTAAAATAGATCTTTTGTTCATTACTTCTCTAACTGAGAACAGAAAGGGCTCAAAAAGCATTCATTGCAATTTGGGTAAAATTACCATTTCTTAAAATGTAAAACCAAAAACTACAGCTATGCACAGAGTATTGAAGTAAGAAGTAGGCATAGATATTTAATGGGAAAAAACCATACTGAAGAACTTGTTCTGTTTTCTTATTGTTTACTAATAACTGTTGAACTCACATATTCTGAGTTTTCTGAAATATGTGACCAGTGCTGTTTTATCTATAAATCTGAGAGTTCTGAATGGTATACATAAGGCTTATAGATTGGTTTCCATAATTCATGTCTTGCCTGTTTCAGAGAACAAAGGTAATTTAAATTTGATGGCAGCAGTGGTGGTAGGATATTATAAACAAACCAGTGCACTGCAGTTTCAAAAACTCTAGCTCTTCTTCCCAATAGAATCCCAAAAGAGTTAAAATGGAAACTATTTTAGAAGTTATCTTCCCCTTCACTAAAGAAGTCTCCTTCATACCATTCTTCAAAAGATGGCCATCTGATTTCTGCTTGAATCAAGATACAATGTGTCTGTTATCAACCTCGCTTTTACCATTCTAGTAATCCTATCAAAAATGAAAGTCTGCGAGGTTAATTGCACATGAAATAGTCACAGGAAATTTAATAGTTTTCTGGAATTTTTTTTGGTGGGGGTGATATCAATATTAGACTCAGATTATAATTTGTAAAATTGTTTTTTCCATCAAGACTTGGATCCTTTCACAGCTCTTAACTTGGTGATTTAGTAATAGTAGCCAACATCATCTCAGCTCTGACAGTATTCTTTTCATTTCTCCAGTTGCACCTTCAGGCTTGCCCACTCTGATTGCTCTGTCACATTGCTACCAGAATAATTTTACTCAAAACAACACTGTTCCTAAAACTCTCCTGCTAAGGTCATTCAAAGACTCCTCATTAGCCTCCAGATAAAAATCCAAACTCCATTATGGTATATAATGTGTCCATAATCTGGATATTTCTGTATCCATTATCGATTGCTGCAAGAACACTGCATAATAACACCCAAGCTCAGTGGCTTAAAATGACAAACATTTACTTTTTTATGAGTCTGTGGGTCTGCTGGGGAGTTTTGCTGCTCTAGTTCAGGTTTAGCTGACCTCACTTAGACCTCATGCATCTGTGGTTAGCTGATAGGTGCCTGGTGTCAGGCTCTTGGTTGGTGTGATGTAGTGATTAGGCTACAAGTCTCCTTATACAGTAGACTCACCAGACCTTGTTATCTGGCTGGTGAGCAAGGTTCCAGGAGAGGAAATAGAAGGTCACAGACCTCTTTAAGGCCTATGTTTCGTCCTGGTACACTGCCACTTCTGTTGGATTCCACTGGTCAAAGTAAATCATAAAGTTGGCTTATAGATAAGGGGTAGGGAAATGGAATTTTGATGGGAGAAACTGCAAATATATGTAGCAGAGGCTGTGAATACAGATGAGGGTGAAAACTGCGGAGATTTTGCCCCCAGCCTGTTACACTTGCCCACCTCTCCGTCTTTGATTCTTGCTAAACACATGCTAGCAAAGTAATGCTCAAAATTCTCCAAGCCGGGCTTTAGCAGTCTGTGAACCGTCAACTTCCAGATGTGCAGGCTGGATTTAGAAAAGGCAGAGGAACCAGGGATCCAACTGCCAACATCTGCTGAATCATCGGAAAGCAAGAGAGTTCCAGAAAAACATCTACTTTTGCTTCATTGATTATGCCGAAGCCTTTGACTGTGTGGATCACAACAAACTGTGGAAAATTCTGAAAGAGATAGGAATACCAGACCACCTTACCTGCCTCCTGAGAAATCTGTATGCAGGTCAAGAAACAAGAGTTAGAACCAGACATGGAACAACAGACTGGTTCCAAATCGGGAAAGGAGTACATCAAGGCTATATATTGTCACCCTGCTTATTTAACTTACATGCAGAGTACATCTTGTGAAATGCCTGGCTGGATGAAACACAGCTGGAATCAAGATTTCTGGGAGATATATATCAATGACCTCAGATATGCAGATGATACCACTCTTATGGCAGAATGTAAAGAGGAACTAAAGAGCCTCTTGATGAGACTGAAAGAGGAGAGTGACAAAGCTGGCTTAAAACTCAGCATTCAAAAATCTAAGATCATGGCAGTCTCATCACTTCATGGCAAATAGATGGGGAAACAGGGGGAACAGTAACAGACTTTATTTTCTTGGGCTCCAAAATCACTGTAGATGGTGACTGCAGCCATGAAATTAAAAGACATTTGCTCCTTGGAAGAAAAGCTATGACCAACCTAGACAGCATTTTAAAAAGCAGAGACATTACTTTGTTGACAAAGGTCAGTCTAGTGAAAGCTATGGTTTTTCCAGTAGTGTAGAAGGAAAGTTATGACCAACCTAGATAGCATATTAAAAAGCAGAGACATTACTTTGTTGACAAAGGTCAGTCTAGTGAAAGCTATGGTTTTTCCAGTAGTGTAGAAGGAAAGTTATGACCAACCTAGATAGCATATTAAAAAGCAGAGACATTACTTTGCTAACAAAGGTCCGTCTAGTCAAGGCTATGGTGTTCCCAGTGGTCATGTATGGATGTGAGAGCTGGACTGTGAAGAAAGCTGAGCGCCAAAGAATTGATGCTTTTGAACTGTGGTTGGAGAAGACTCTTGAGAGTCCCTTGGACTGCAAGGAGATCCAGCCAGTCCATCCTAAAGGAAATCAGTCAGTGAATGAATATTCATTGGAAGGACTGATGGTGAAACTCCAATACTTTGGCCACCTGATGTGAAGAGCTGACTCGTTAGAAAAGACCCTCATGCTGGGAAATGTTGAAGGCAGGAGGAGAAGGGGATGACAGAGGACAAGATGGTTGGATGGCATCACTGACTCGATGGACATGAGTTTGACCAGATTCCAGGAGATGGTGAAGGACAGGGAAGACTAGCGTACTGCAGTCCATGGGATTGCAGAGAGTCAGACATGACTGAGTGACTGAACAACAATAGATATTACGTGCAGATATTTGAGAACAGTTGGACAAGAGGCTTAAACTCTTTGAAGACTTACTGTCTTACTAGTTATTCACCCGCAAAGACTTCCCTTAGAGTTGCAGACAGAAGTGAAATCTCTTGCCCAATTACTTTTTTGAAGTCAGGAACTGTATTTGATGTTTCTTTGAATTTTCCTAAGAGACTAACATAGTACTTCATATAGATGGATTTTTTTTTGTTTTTTTTTTTTTACCTTTCAGATGAGATTGAATTAGATAAAAGCAAATCAAAGTTAGCCATCCCCAAAGTCAAGGGGAGAGGGGCATAGCAAGCCTGTCTGAGGGCATTTTTGTCCTTGGAAATTGTTTGGCTAAGGCTGATTACTCAAATTTCTGAGCTTATATTCACCAAACTAATAGAGGCGCTGTGCACAGCACCTCTGTCCCCCACATGCTGTTTGCATAGAACATGGTGTAAGAATATTTCTATTGTCTGCTTTAAATTGTTCAGGATTTCAAATGTTTTTCTTGAATTGAAAGATCTATGTTACAGGTGATACTTTGATGGTAATTGTGAAAAATTTCTGCACCTCAAATAGACTCAGACATAGAAGTCTATAAACAGGCATACCATACTTTTCTGTGTTCCAATATGATTTAAGTCTTTTTAATTTTACAAAAGTCTTTTTATCTTCCAGCAGCTTTCCCAGTGTATTTATTAAGTTTGTTGAATTATTACATTTAACGTATTAACAACAATTAAGTTGTTAAATTATTACATCCTGAGAATTGGGGTTCTTTTATATAGTGGAATATTGATTAACACCATATTGTAAAATAGCCTCCAAGTAACCCTAACCTTATGATTATACAGTGGAAGTGAGAAATAGATTTAAGGGACTAGAACTGATAGAGTGCCTGATGAGCTATGGATGGAGGTTTGTGACATTGTACAGGAGGCAGTGATCAAGACCATCCCAAAGAAAAATAAATGCAAAAAAGCAAAATGGCTTTCAGAGGAGGCCTTACAAATAGTTGTGAAAAGAAGAGAAGTGAAAAGCAAAGGAGAAAAGGAAAGATAAACCTGTTTAAATGCAGAGTTCCAAAGAGTAGCAAGGAGAGATAAGAAAGCATTCCTCAGTGATCAATGCAAAGAAATAGAGGAAAACAACAGAATAGGAAAGACTAGAGAAAATTAGAGATACCAAGGGAATATTTCATGCAAAGATGGGCACAATAAAGGACAGAAATGGTAGGGACCTAACAGAAGTAGAAGATACTAAGAAGAACAAGAATAAGGCAAGAACACACAGAAGAACTGTACTGCTAAGAAGGCAAGAATACACAGAAGAACTGTACAAAAAGGATCTTCACAACCCAGATAATCATAATGGTGTGATCACTCACCTAGAGCAAGACATCCTGGAATGTGAAGTCAGTGGGCCTTAGAAAGCATCACTATGAACAAAGCTAGTGGAGGTGATGGAATTCCAGTTGAGCTATTTCAAATCCTAAAAGATGATGCTGTGAAAGTGCTGCCCTCAATATGCCAGCAAATTTGGAAAACTCAGCAGTGGCCACAGGACTGGAAAAGGTCAGTTTTCATTCCAATCCCAAAGAAAGGCAATGCCAAAGAATGCTCAAACTACCGCACAATTGCACTCATCTCACACTCTAGTAAAGTAATGCTCAAATTCTCCAAGCCAGGCTTCAGCAACATGTGGACCGTGAACTTCCAGATGTTCAAGCTGGTTTTAGAAAAGGCAGAGGAACCAGAGATCCACTTGCCAACATCTGCTGGATCATTGAAAAAGCAAGAGAGTTCCAGAAAAACATCTATGCCTGCTTTATTGACTATGCCAAAGCCTTTGTGGATCACAAAGATTTTTGTGGATCACAATAAACTGTGGAAAATTCTGAAAGAGATGGGAATACCAGACCACATGACCTGCCTCTTAAGAAACCTATATGCAGGTCAGGAAGCAACAGTTAGAACTGGACATGGAACAATAGACTGGTTCCAAATAGGAAAAGGTGTACATCAAGGCTGTATATTGTCACCCTGCTTATTTAACTTATATTCAGAGTACATCATGAGAAATGCTGGGCTGGATGAAGCACAAGCTGGAATCAAGATTCCTGGGAGAAATATCAATAACCTCAGATATGCAGATGACAGCACCCTTATGGCAGAAAGTGAAGAAGAACTAAAAAGCCTCTTGATGAAAGTGAAAGAAGAGAGCGAAAAATTTGACTTAAAGGTCAACATTCAGAAAACTAAGATCATGGCATCTGGTCCTGTCACTTCATGGGAAACAGATGGGGGAACAGTGTCAGACTTTATTTTTGGGGGCTCCAAAATCACTGCAGATGGTGATTGCAGCCATGAAATTAAAAGACGCTTAGTCCTTGGAAGGAAAGTTATGACCAACTAGATAGCATATTATAAAGCAGAGACATTACTTTGTCAACAAATGTCTGTTTAGTCAAGGCTATGGTTTTTCCAGTAGTCATGTATGGATGTGAGAGTTGGACTATAAAGAAAGCTGAGCACCGAAGAATTGATGCTTTTGAACTGTGGTGTTGGGGAAGACTGTTGAGAGTCCCTTGGACTGCAAGGAGATCCAACCAGTCCATCCTAAAGGAGATCAGTGCTGGGTGTTCATTGGGAGGACTGATGCTGAAGCTGAAACTCCAATACTTTGGCCACCTGCTGGGAAGAGCTGACTCATTGGAAAAGACCCTGATGCTGGGAAAGATTGAAGGCAGGAGGAGAAGGGGACAACAGGGGATGAGATAGTTTAACAGCATCACCGACTCAATGGACATGAGTTTGGGTAGACTCTGGGAACCAGTGGTGGACAGGGAGGCCTGGCATGCTGTGCTTCATTGGGTCGCAAAGAGTCGGACATGACTGGGCAACTGAACTGAAACCACGGTATATAAGGAATACAATCCTGGAAGGAATTTATGACTATCTGATTTTATTATGACTCAATGACTGTTAGTCTTAAAAAGGAACATAAGCTAAGTCAGTCTTTTTAGAGTACAAAGAAAGCACTACAGTTGCAAATACTGACCATTCATAAAAGGCAACAGATTAAAACAAAATACCAAAATATGATCACTTTTATTTAGTGTCAAAAACTACTATAGGTTTTGGTTTAATTAAAAATCTTCACTGGTAGTTCTCTGGCAGTCTAGTGGATGTGGCTCTGTCCTCCCACTGCAGGGAGTACGGGTTTGATCTCTGGTTGGGGTACTAAGATCTTGCATGCTGTGCAGCTTGGCAAAAACAGAAAAAAACCTTTGACTCTTCATTGGATAAAATCTCATCTTAAATAATATAATATTATGCTACTGCCTCGACATAATGGGCTTCCCTGGTGGCTCAGACTGTAAAGAATTCACCTCTAATGCAAGAGGCCTGGTTTCAGTCCCTGGATTGGGAAGAGCCCCTGGAGAAGGGAATGGCTACTCACTCCAGTATCCTGGCCTGGAGAATTCCATGGACAGAGGAGCCTGGTAGGGGCTGCAAAGAGTTGGACACAACTAAGCATGCACACACACAGATATAATAAAACTAGTTTTTAAAAACCACTGTGTCTCAAACTGAAGGGTTTGACATGCCATGACGTTCTGTCTTGTTTATGTTAAGGCACCGGGGACTTTTGTGCCTTGATAAATTGTGTTTTTTACTTTACATAAGTCAATGAAAAGATGATCATATTTTAAAGCCTAGCCATAGGATTTCAAAATTTGTTTTTAGCAGAAAAATATACCTGAAATCGTGGTGTTCAGTTAACCTTTGATGACAGACTTGAGTGAGCCTTCTTTTACAGCTGTAAATGACTGTTTCATAATTTGGTCACATAAACGCAGATTTCATTCAGCGGGAAGTCTAGTTTCCTTTCTTATATTTGATAACTCTCCCAGCCTATGATAGTTTTCTTGGGAAATGTAATACTCTGTTCCCAATTTTCACTCAAATCTATTATTGGAAAATAATTTGCCTTGAAAGTAGAACTCCTCTTTTGCATCAATAAAGGTACATATATAATCCGGCAAATCAGATCTTATTTAAACTTAGTGTGCCATTTACAGGCAGTGTGGTTTCTCAGTCTGAAGAGCACTTTAATCTGAAGCCAACAAAGAGATGACTAAGATGATCAGAAAGGTAACATTATTTGCTCATGGGACAATTAGAGTCCATAAAATCATCTGAATCAGATATAGCTCTGGGGAATGATTAGAAATTGGTTGGTGTCCAACCTATGACAGAAAGCTGACTTTATCAGTGGACAGATGACTAGTTCTCAAGCTCTGGATGCCCACTGGGCAGTCACTTCTGGAATCCTTTTAGTGCCAGTTAGAAATCTCTATCAGCTTCTAAAGAAAAGGCTGTCTTATAATTGAACAAATTATTTTCCTAACTTAGAAGTGGAGAATATGTAATAGTTGTTCAGTTGCAAAGTAGCAAGTAAGGAGAATTGATATCCACTAAAATTTATAAATACATAAACATATAAATAGGAAGACCTGTCCAACTTTTTTTTTAAAAAAAGCTTTTTCTTTTGTATTGGTGCATAGCCGATTAACAAAGTTGTGATAGTTTCAGGTAAACAGCGAAGAGATTCAGTCATATATATTCATATGGGATTTTCCAGGCAAGAATGCTGGAGTGGGTTGCATTCCCTCTTCCAAGGGATCCTCGGCCGGCCCAGGGATCAAACCCACATCTCTCTTGTCTCCTGCATTGGCAGGCAGGTTCTTTACCACTAGCACCGCCGGGGAAGCCCATAGGTGTTTTCATTGTTCCCCGAACTCCCTTCCCATCCCGGCTGCCACATCCTTGCTAGTTATCTATTTTAAATACAGCAGCATATACATGTCCATCCCAAACTCACTAAATATTCCTTCCCTCTAGTATTCCCCTGGCAACCATAAGTTTGTTCTCTAAGTCTATGAGTCTCTCTGTTTTGTAAATAAGTTCATTTGTATGATTTCTTTTTAGATTCCACATATAAGGGATGACATATATTTTTCCTGTCTGACTGACTTCACGCAGTATGACAATCTCTAGTTCCATTCGTGTTGCTGCAAATAGCATTATTTCACTCTCTTTTAGGCTGAGTAGCATCTCATTGTGTCTATGTACGACATCTTCTTCATCCATTCCTCTGTCAATGGACATTGAGGTTGCATCCATGTCCTGGCTGTTCTATACAGTGCTGCAATGAATTTTGCAGTGCGTGTGTCCTTTGGATCATGTTTTTCTCCAGATGTATGCCCAGAAGTGGGATAGCAGGGTCACATGCTAGCTTTATTTTTAGTTTTTGAAGGAACCTCCATACTGTTTTCCATAGTGGCTGTACGTATCTACATTCCCTCATACAATTTGGAGGGTTCCCTTCTCTCCATACCGTCTCCAGCATCTATAGTTTGTGGATTTTTTGAGGATAGCCTTTCTGGCTGCTGTGAGATGATATCTCATTGTAGCTTTGATTTGCATTTCTCTAATAATTAGCGATATTGATCATCTTTTCATGTGCCTCTTGCCAATCTGTATGACTTCTTGGAAAAAATCCTATTTAGGTCTTCTGCCCATTTTTTGATTGGGTTGTTTGTTTTGATGCTGTTAAGCATCATGAGCTGTTTGTAAAATTTGAAGACTAACTCTTTGTCAGTCACATCATTTGCAAATATTTTCTCCCAATCTGTGGGTTGCCTTTTCATTTTGTTTATTATTTCCTTTGATGAGCAGACACTTTTGGGTTTAAGCAGGTCCCATTTGTTTATTTTTGCTTTTATTTCAATTATTCTGGGAAATGGATCAAGAAAGAAATTGCTGTGATTTATGTAGAGAGTGCTCTGCCTATGATTTCCTCTAGGAGTTTTATAGTGTCCGGTCTCACATTTAGGCCTTTAATTCATTTTTACCTTATTTTTGTGTACGGTGTTAAAGAATGATCTAATTTCACTTTTTTATGTGTAGCTGTCTATTTTTCCCAGCAGCATTTGTTGAAAAGATTGTCTTTCCAACATTGTATAGTCTTGCCTCCTTTGTCATAGATTAATTGACCATAGGTTTATGGGTTTATTTCTAGGTTTCTATCCTGTTCCATTGATCTGTATTTCTATTTTTGTGCCAGTGCCATACTGTCCAACTCTTAAATCGTCAACCATATTTTAGTCATGTCATTTTGACCCTCCTCTACCAATGACAACCTCTGTCTTTATAGTGTCAAATCAGCCCAGAGTGAACCCTAGAGACCATGCCATCACTGCAATCCAAGAACATATGCAAATGATTAAAATTTCTTTACATGGAATGAGGTATTTAAATTGAAACTCACTGTTATTTTCTACAAACATCCAGAAACGGTTCTGAAGACAACAGCTTCTCCACCAAGCAGGTTGTAAATAAATTTCAAATGGAACCTGGCATGACCCTGAAGGAATTCTAACTTCACACTGTTGGAGTAGTTTACCAAAATGGCTTCAGAGTAGACTAACTTTACACAGCACATTAAAAAAAAAGAAAGAAAGACATTTATTCAGCATCATGATCAGACTATTACATTTAGCAATCAACAGCATGGGTGCAAAAAAAAAAAAAATCTACATTAAAACCCTTTGTTGGAATGCTTTACACTTTCCACAGAACAGAAACTAAAATAACCTGTTATACAATTAGTCACAAGTACAGTCCTCGAGTTTTTTGCCCATACACATGAGCATTGTCTAAAACATGTCTTCTTTGTAGCAGCTAGGCCCTGCCACCACTGTGCTTGGCTGAGTTCACAAATCTGTTAGCTTCCCTGTCACTTCTCTGGCTCTCCTCTCCCGCTAAGTTTTGTTTCCTGGCAGTAATTAAAACCTTCTGCCACTACCATAGCTACTGCTGCTGCTGGAACCACTGTAGTCACCTTGGTTTCGTGGTTTGGCAAAGTATTGGCCTACACAACCATAGGGGCCAGAACTTCTGCCTCCAAAGTTTCCTCCTTTCATGGGTCCAAAATTTGAAGATTGATTGTTCTAATTGCCAAAATCATTGTAGCTTCTGCCACCTCCAAAATTGCTTCTGTCATTACCAAATCCTTTATATCCATCCCCACTGCCACCATATCCGCCACCACCACGGCTGCCACCAAAGCCACCTCGACCACTGAAGTTTCCTCCACGACCAAAGTTGTCATTCCCACCGAAACCACCTCCACAGCCGCCACCAAAGTTTCCAGAACCACTTTGACCTCTCTGGCTGGATGAAGCACTAGCCATCTCTTGCTTAGACAGGGCTTTTCTCACTTCACAGTTGTGGCCATTCACAGTGTGGTATTTCTGAACGACAATCTTGTCTACAGAGTCATGGTCATCAACGGTTACAAAAGCAAAGCCTCTCTTTTTGCCACTGCCTCGGTCAGTCATGATTTCAATTACTTCAGTTTTCCCATACTGTTCAAAATAATCTCTCAGGTGATGTTCTTCAGTGTCTTCTTTAATGCCACCAACAAAAATCTTTTTCACAGTTAAGTGAGCACCAGGTCTTTGAGAATCTTCTCTTGAGAAGGCCCTCTTTGGTTCCACATCTCCCGTCCACCTTGTGTGGCCTTGCATTCATGGCCGCATCCACCTCCTCCACTGTGGCCTATGTGACAAACCCGAAGCCCCTGGAGCGCTTGGTGTTTGGATCCCTCATTACCACACAGTCTGTGAGCATTCCCCATTGCTCAAAATGGCTGCTCAGACTCTCATCGGTTGTTTCAAAGCTCAATCCTCCGATGAAGAGCTTCAGCAGCTGTTTGGGCTCTTGGGGAGACTCTGATTTAGACATGAGGGCAGTGGAGGTGGGGAAGTCTTCAACGATGCTTTGCTTTCTCGGCAGTGTCCAGGGGCAGAAAGCTAAACTCCCAGAAACTTCTTAGAATAATTTGTTTCTTAATACTTCCAGTAAGGCTTCAGGATAGATAATTTTATGATCATGATCAGGAAAAGCACAGTTGCTGAGCCATCCTCAGGTTTCTTCTTAAGCTTTAACTAAGATAAGATAACTTGGGTTGCTTCCATGTCCTGGCCACTGTAAATAGTGTTGCTATTTACAGGTGCATGCATCTTTAGCATTATTGTTTTTTTTTTTTTTCCTCCTGGATAGGTACCCTGGAATGGGACTGCTGGATCACATCATAGCTCTATTTTTGGATTTTTTGGGAATTTCTCTATTGTTTTCCATACTGCCTACACTAATCTACACCCCCACCAACAGTGTACAAGTGTATATGATGAACTGTAACTTAGCCACAAAAAGAAGGAAATATTACCATTTATAGCAAAATGGATGAACATAGGGAATACTATGCTGAGTGAAATAAAAACAAATACTATATTGATATCACTTATATACAACTCTAAAATGTAATACAAATGAATGTGTATGTAAAACAGAAACAGACTCACAGATATAGAAAACAAGCTTGTAGTTATCAAAGGAGAGAGGAAAAGGGGGTGGGACGAATGAGGGGTTTGGTATTATCCTATACAAATTACTAAATATATAAAATAGGAAAGCAACAAAGTTATACTTTACATAGCACGAGGAATGGTACCCATTATCTAGTAATAATCTTTAATGGAATATCTGCAAAATACTGAATCACTATGTTGTACACCTGAAACTATCACAGTATTGTAAGTCAACTATACTTCAGTAAAAATATAAAGTAACATTTCAATTTTATTAAGAAAAGGATAGTTAAAGGGTTCACAGAAAGAAGCAGATTTCAACTTTATTTCTGTCACACAACAGAGCATTACAAATACTCCTGCACCCACACAAATTGTCTGCATCCTCAGCCTACTTTTCCATTGTTGAGCAATCACTGAATTATTGGGCAGGTCCAGACCTGCTCTTTCAGTATAGACTTGCCCTCAAATTGCTTTTAAATTGCTTTGAAAGATCTGGTAAAATTTTGAAGGTGCCAAGATTTGGATTAAAATGAAGTATAAGTTGGCTTCAAATTTTGTCCAACAGAACCAGTGAACAGGGTAATGAAAAAACAAATGGGGTACAGCAAGAATTCTGAGTACATCAGCCACCCTTGTGAATTGCTAAAAGGCTACACATTTTCACAGTGCAACTGTCTGCTGCAAGAAATGAGAGCACAGTAAAACAAGATATTTCCCTTTCAGATACTTTCAGAAAATATGCAGATAATCCAGTTGAAATGATTAGTTTATGATGCAAATCAAAACACTCGATAGGATTCTTCCATATTGCAGCGTGTTTGTCCTTCCAAATGTCAAATAATTTCTTCTAGGTAGGTCCCTTTCTTTATCAAAAGATATTCTTCCCTCAGGAGAGGCTCGCAGAAGAGAAATGGTGTTTAATTGTCTGAGTGGTCTAGTACATGTGCTCTACTACAGAGGAATATATCTTCAGACAATTGTTTTTAGCTATGTTTTTATTTTCAAAGATTTAATTACCCCATTGATGGTTACAAAAGCCCTTGTTTTTACATTTTTTCCTCCTTTCTGTTGACTCACTGCTCATAGTCTGTTCCCTCACCTCTGAGGGTGGTACAGAAAAGAAATATAATGTGGAAGGGGGGCATTTCTATGATTGTTAGTAACGCTGTTGTGTCTGGATGAAATAATCCATTCTACCATTGGTTACTGTTAAATGCTTAATCTTTTCTAGGCATCATGCTGATGATATGTATCTGTTCTCTTTAGTCCTTACACAGATCCATGCAAAGTGGGTACTGGTATACCAATTTTTTAAAATAAAAACAACTGAACATTATAAAGTTTACCTAACTTTCCCAATGCCCACTGCTAGTAAGTGGCAAGTTCACATTTGACTAATTCTCAAGTCCTCATTTTCTCCAGCCTGGAACATTGTATCTTTGAGTATAATTAAATGGAATTTACTCATTGGGATTAAATTGGAATATGATATTGGGAAGCATGGCAAAGCCTTTGGAATCCATTGATTGGGTTTAAATCTCAGAACTTTATGTCTGATGTCACTGAGCCTCTGTTTTCTAGTGGAGATGAAATACCTGACTTTATAGGGTTGTTGAAATAACTAAAGGAGGTAAAAATTGATAGTACTCAACACAGATGTGGTGTTCAGTAATTTTGGGTGGAGTTTCTTTCCTCCCCATACATTGTTTAACCATTTTTATTGAATATCAGGTATTTTTCTAAGTGTGAAGAGCACACAGATGAATAAGAAGCCTTGAATTTTTTGTGCAAATGGAAGAAACTGAGTCTTTTAAAATTTTTAAATTTTTATTGGAGTATGGTTGCTTTACAATGTTGTGCTAGTTTCTATCGATACTATGTATCTATGACTAAAATAGATAACTAGTGAGAAAGTCAGTCTTTTAGAGGATTGAGATACAAATATTTATAAGGTAACCTGAAAAGCACGTGGGTTTTATGTGAATCTAGGTGTAGTCAGGGAAGGTTTCCTAGATTAGATAATGTTTGAACTGAACCTTAAAGAATTAACATTTCTAGGAGCAAACCAGTCTTGGAAAGATAAGAAAGGTATACTTGCAGAAAGGAACGTGAGAGTTAAGGCATGGGGATGCAAAACAGCTTTTACTGTTTTTGAATCCTAGAGTAAGAGATGGAGATAATGTTGGAGAGAGAGGCAGGGGTCATATGCTTTGAAGATCTTATGCATCCTGGTAAGCTTGTGCATGAATATTTTTGGTGGAAATGGGGAGGTATAGAAGTGTTATACTTGAAGTTTATGGGTCTCTCTGGCAGACTGATGTGTAGGGTGGATTTGAGAGGGATGAAATGAGTAAGGGAGATAGAATCTACTGCAGTGGTGTAGGCCAGTAGTAGAGAGGGTCCAGTTGGACCAGGGCCAACTGGAACAGGGGATAGAGAAGATGGATCTGATGAAACGCTTAGAAAACATCTGATGATGGATCTGAGAAATGCTTAGAAAACAAATTTAATGGTTTTGGGAGATAGGAGAGAAAGGAGTTGAGAATGTTCCTAATTTAGATCAATTGGAGGGATGGTCGGACTATAAACTGAGAGAAAATAAGGAACAATTTGTGTGTAGTGGAGATGAGTTACACAGATGTCCCTCAGGAGTACCTGTTACAGGATATGTAGTGACCGATACCTCCAACCATAGCATCTTTGGCTCTGCCATGGCAAAGGATTCCTGAGCCATCAGCTATTGCCTACTCACTGTAGTAGCTTCAGAGCTGGACCATTCCTGTCTAGTATAAGACATTTCCACAGGTAATTTCTGCTCAAGGACGATCCATTGGCCTGGCCAGTACTTTCAGAACTGCTCTGTGGTATGAGGTTCTTCCTACTCAATTCTTCCTCCACTCTTTCACCGTATCAGACCTGCACCATAATCTGGGGGTCTTCCCACCAACTCTAGCACTCTCCATCCATCATAGGTGTGTCTCCTGATAAAGCTCTTTCATCTCGAATCCCAATGTGGCATCTGCTTCTTGGAGGATCCAAATTGACATTAGGAGAATTTAGACATTGGTGGGGATGAAAGGGATGAAATGAGATCAGTAACAGAAATACTAAGTCTGATATGACAGAGAAATCTGGCTGGAAATCTTAGACATTTGGATAAGCAAGTTAGAAAATCAGACACAGAACCTATAGAACTGGGGGTCTTCAGCATGCTGTAGTGGGTAGTCAAAACTGTGAGAGTAGAAGGAATCACTTGGGCAATAGAAATAATGTGAAAGCAGAAATATTTATATTCATGCAAATTAGGGTGCATTAGAACACTCATACGGAGAAGGCAATGGCACCCCACTCCAGTACTCTTGCCTGGAAAATCCCATGGATGGAGGAGCCTGGTAGACTGCGGTCCATGGAGTCACTAAGAATCAGACATGACTGAGTGACTTCACTTTCACTTTTCTCTTTCATGCATTGGAGAAGGAAATGGCAACCCACTCCAGTGTTCTTGCCTGGAGAATCCCAGGAACGGGGGAGACTGGTGGGCTGACGTCTATGGGGTCGCACAGAGTCAGACACGACTGAAGTGACTTAGCTTAGCTTAGCTTAGAGCACTCACAGTTCACCCTCGTGACATCCATCCCCCGTTCTCCATTTCCTTCATCCTCTCTGAGCTCCCCCCTCTTTCCTATTGGACCTACGGCCTGTGCAAACCATCCCCTGAGAGCACTCAGCACATCTAAGGCTCTTCACAGCCAGGATTAGCATGCATTCTAGTGTTAGCTGGGTCTCATCTCTCCATCTTTTTCAGAAAAGCGATAATTCTTAGTTCTGCTCTTGAGATCACTTCTCTGAGCCTCAAGTTCTAGGCCATTTGGGATCTGATGCTGTTACCCTTGCAGACAGGTAAAGGCCCCATACCTTGCCTTAGGGAAGCAGGTTTCTACTGTGAATGCTAGATTTTATTCCCCACTTCTTGGTTTTACTCTGTAGAGTTTCAACATTTTTAGTTTTGTTTTCACCCCATATGGGCAGAATTTCCATCAGTGCGCTTCTGGTGATGACTGTAGGTTGATAACTAGTCATTTCTGGCAGGACTGTTACCTCTATCTTTAGAGCTCCAGCTCTAGTCTGAAGTTCCAGTTTCTCTGTAATCTCATACATGGCGAGTCTCTCACAGTTCTGTCTGCAGGAGGCATGGCTCTCTGGCTCTCGCTGCTGTCAGAAGGCCCTGGCATTCCAAGGAGTCTCATCCTGTCCAAGCAGCTCTAAATGTGCAGTGAATCCTGTAGCATTGCTTTGTTGGCATTCAGCACCTGTCTGAATCCCCTTATCTTTGCTTCTGACCTCCTCTTCACCACGAAGCTAAAACGTGGATAGGAACGCCCAGTGGGCGGATGGCATGGAAACATGCAGTGTCATCCTGTATGAACTTGGGCGACCAGCTTTCAGAATTTCACCTTGAACAAAGGTGATTCTGGAAGAGAATAAACTAAATGTTACATTCCCACAATACACTAATTGTGATTATTGCTTTTTAAGTGAGTGAGGTTTGGATATTGCAGAAGAATGATTTAGTCCCTAGTAAGATATTACACACGTCTGCTCTGGGACAGGAGGTATATGTACACCAGTTCACAGGTGTCTTTCCACTTCGTCCAGGTGAACTGATTTAGTTGATAATACATTGAGTTGTACACATCTGGCCCCAGTTTCAATTTGGTTAATATGTCTGTTTTCCTTGTAGATCAGTAGAATCTGTACTACACAAATCTTCTGTCAAAGTCACCATATGAAATTGCCCCCAAATGCAGTACCTCTAAACTTGCAAAATTTTGTGAACTTCCTCATATCAGTATAATCAGTTTTGTGAAGCATTGATGGGCCCTTAATTTCTCACTACATGCTCTTCTGACAATATTTGAAAAATAAGGTGAGCACTCATATCACAATGTCATATTGAGAAAGCTAATTAATAGAGAAAACTATATCATATCAATGTCAAGTATTAGCTGGGTAATAGGAAGCCAAGGAAAGATTTGAGAAAAGGTGAGAAGATTAGGGAGAGTAGGATGAATCTGAGGAAGTAAAAGTCATGGAATCTTAATGAGTAGTGAGGATGATACGAGATTGTTTGGAGAGACTGAAGCTTTAAGCGATGTGATATAAAAGCAATTTGCAAGCAAGTTTCAGGTCAATAACAGACATTTGGCAGTTAGCAATGATGTGAATTTGGCAGTCTCAGATACAACATAGTTTCACCAACAATAACATGTTTTGCAAATACTGGTGAAAGTGTAGGGCTATAGATTTTTAATGCATCTATGTTCATAAGTAATGGTCATAATAGTATGTTTTTTCCTGGGATTGACTAATAATTTATAAACCTCTCTATGCTAAAGTCTATTATCATAATTGGGTATATTTTTATTTGTGCTGATGGTTATCTTTAAGCTTAATTGCTTATTAACTGATGGTTATTGCTCCTAGGTCTCTGTTGGTACATTAGAATACTCTTTCAACATGAAAAATTACTCTAGTATTTACTTTCCAGTGGACTGCTTCCCTCCCCTTTCATGCTTCCTCTGAAAATAGGTTTTTTAATGCCCCACTTATGGGATGGTATTAATCAATGGAGATAGTTAAACAGAACTTCAGGTTAGAAAAAGAAATTTAAGCATATGTATAATCTAATAATTTGCTCACTGTCGAATGGCCATTATTCAGATAATCAACTTTACATTATATGCTCTAAGTATATAATTGTTTTAAAATTATCCAAATGTTCACCTACTTTCATATTTTCTCAATGTGAATGAGGCTCTATGACTCATAATTAAATCACCTTCTTTTAACCTGGATTAGTTTAATCGTTTCTTTGTCCCAAATCTCCTTTCGGTGAATTAAACTAATGGAAAATAACTGAGAGAACTGGAAAGAATGTGAATTTAGGCGTGAGAGGTAAAAGGATTAAACGCATCTGTTCCAGTGGTCCTCTTTAACATTTTCTGTAATTATAACTGTAGCTTTGGCATAAGCAACTGTTGAAGCTGTGTGAAGCCACAGAGACTATGGAGAGTAGGCCAACATTTGAGTTCTATGAAATTAGTTGTGATCTTGGGTTAAACCTTTGAATATCTGTTTCCACATAAACACAATGAATCTTAGCTAGGGTTATTTAGGTATCTCTATTGAAATTCTGAAAATCGCTGGTGTTAGGGATGGAGGCTCTTTTGCAGATATGCAGATGTAGCAGTTTAAAAAATGTGTGCAGGAGGATCTTTCCTACTCCAGCCTTATCTCTTTCCCCTGGGCAAATAAGGGCATTTTTGTTTGATATTAACTCTTGTATATGCCCAGTTCTGGAGTCATAGATTGACAACATGTCCTTTGGATATAGATAACAAAGCTTTGCTTGCTTTCTGAGAGCTAACATGGTGGTTTAGCTTACTTGACACTTGCTTGGCTGAAGTAATCTTGTTGATAAGACTTTAATCTTGTACTTCATGCCTGCAAGTTAGGTATTTTTCATATAACAAACAGCTTATGTTAAGTTCTAGAGCCAGGTGTCATTTTTCTTCTGGATGGACAACTGGAATACAGAATAAACATAGATACTACCACTTTATCTCACTACAAACTCATTGGAAATGATCTAGAAAAGGGATTCTTATCAACTCTCCTTAAAATTATGCGAAACATTGTGGTAAATATTTATATGTAATATGTTGCTGTGTGTTTTGAAAGACAGGGTTTGTAGCTTTCCTATGATATTTAAATAGGGCTTGTGGTGAATGTTTAGAATTAACTGCTGTAGAATACAAGAAATACTAAGAGCAAGAAAGAAAACAATGAAAAAATATACTGAAATTTGGTTCTTTCTTTAATCAGTAGTATTATAAATCTTATATAAAGCCCAGTGTTTAATCCAAATTTTATTTTAGTCTAAGTTTCTTTTTCCTTTTATTTATATGTGTAACCCTTCATGACATGTTATAATTTCATTACATGAAGTTCCAAAACAGATAATGATATTCAAGATAGCTGTGTAGAGGATATTAATTTCATACATTCAAGTTGAATAAATAGTATTATTTTATTGAAATTTCTTGGGGGAACAAGAAACATAAATTTTCTTTAGACTGATCCTAAACTCTAAAATTCTATAAATATGTTACCTATTGGCTTAGTTTTAAACATACAAAACTAGGCAGACTTTTTTGGTAGATATTTTGGAAATATTGTCTTACTATATATTATAGTTAAAACTATGGTATTTGAAATCACTTAATTTCAGATTTCAGCCTTAGTCCTTACTGATGATGTAATCCTTAGGCAAATAGTGTGAATTGTCATTCCAGTCAGTGAAGCGATGCACACCAAGCCTTTGTTCAGTGCCTGGTAAATGAAAATGCCTCATAAGCAGTAAAGTCGTTGTAGTAGTAGTAGTAGTAGCTCCTTTCATGGCGGGGGGGAACACAAAGAGAAAATGTGTGTAGTAAAATATTAGTGGCTGGAGAGAATGAGCCACCTAGGAATGCAAACAGGGTTTTAATTTAGCAAATTAGCAGGTACTGCCCCAAGAACTACTCCCTGTTTACAGATGGTTATATCAAAACATTTGCACATTTGATATCTTTGTAAGCTTGACCAATGAACATAGGATGGCAGAACACTGAAATAACATATGGTGATATTTGATATATGAATTGAAATTAAAGATAGATCTTTAGCCATAAAGAGATCCTAGGTGTATTTCATAGACCCAATGAGTAAGGTATAAAATATCACATTATTCTGTGAAACACACTAATGTACAAAATCCTGAGGATAATATGACTGATCTATATAGGCACAAATTTTGTGAGACAATTCAAAGTTGTTAGTACTGTGTAACTACTGTTGTATTGATTGTATTCTGTCTAAAGTGAATTTATTCTATTCTGTCTCTGTACTATTTTATATGAGAAAATTTCACCTATAAAATCTCTATACATGTACACCAGGGTGTTGTTATATTTACATGCTTTATTTTTGTTTGATTGTATATGTTGAAAAAGTGGCCTTATTTTATTTTTTCTGAAACAGAACTTTTATTAGGAAAAATTTCAAAGTATACAAAAATAAAACACTATAGTGAACTCCCATGTACCCACTGCCCAGCTTTAACAGTGATCATGGCCAGTCTATACCCCTAATCATTTTCTCCCTTTCCTCCAACTGGGAAACAATCCATTATATCATCCATAAAAAATTTTGTAGTATCTCTATTTTTTTTCCATTTATTTTTATTATAGTTGGAGGCTAATTACTTTACAATATTGTAGTGGTTTTTGCCATACATTGACATGAATCAGCCATGGATTTACATGTATTCCCCATCCCGATCCCCACTCCCACCTCCCTCCCCATCCCATCCCTCTGGGTCTTCCCAGTGCACCAGCCCTGAGCACTTGTCTCATGCATCCAACCTGGGCTGGTGATCTGTATCACCCTTGATAGTAAACTTCTTTCAATGCTATTCTCTCAGAACATCCCACCCTCGCCTTCTCCCACAGAGTCCAAAAGTCTGTTCTGTATATCTGTGTCTCTTTTTCTGTTTTGCATATAGGGTTATCGTTACTATCTTTCTAAATTCCATATATATGCGTTAGTATACTGTATTGGTCTTTATCTTTCTGGCTTACTTCACTCTGTATAATGTAGTATCTCTAAACTAGAAGACATATAAGGAATATTTTAAAAATACAACCCAAGTACCATCATCACCCTTAAAAATAAATGACAGTAATTCTTTAATGCCATCAAATATCCTGTTCACATTTTGTGATTATCTCATACATTTTTAAAATAATTGATCTGTTCAAACTGACCTCCAAATAGGGACTATACATTGTTATTAACATGTCTTTGAGTTTCTTTTAATATACAGTTTTTCTCTCTTTTTCTTATTTTTAAATTTATTTTTTGCATTCATTTTATTTACATTAAAAGTTTTTTTTCAATGTTGTGTTGGTTTTTGCCATATAATAATGTGGATCAGCAATAATTATACATACACCTCCCCCCTCCCTCCTTAACATCCTTCCCCCGTCCCCATCCCATCCCTCCAGGTCATCACAGAGCACCAGACTGGGATCCCTGTGCTACAGCTTTATTTTAAATTAACTATAATTTGATAATACCTCAAAATATAGTCTTTTTCTTTCTCATCTTTTCCCCATTTCTATGTTGAAGTGTAGAGAGACCCCTATTACATGTTTCTTTCTGTGGAGCTCCAATTTGGTGAAATTTTTGAAGAACTTTTACACTTATAAGATGATTCATTCTATTTTGTTGAACTCTGAAATGCTTGTTCACAAAGCACAGTTGAAGCCCACGACTGCATTCAGTGTTATTAGGGACCTGAAACAATGAGTAACTTCTCTGCCTTCTGTTTAACAAAATCTTTGTCCTGCTGAGATCATATGAGTTGGAATTTTAAATTTAAGAGCATTTTAACTCAGAAATCTGAAAGCTAGGGAAAATACAAGAAAGCAAGCTCCTGAGATACTGGAAAAAGCCGAAAGAAAAGTCTCAATGTGGAAAACTGTAGAGTTTGCAATGAGTAAGATCCTATTAACTGGTGTAGGTGTATGTTCTATTGAAAACTTCATTAAGTGTGTGCTATTTTCTAAAACACCATCATAGTTAAAATAGTTACTTGATTAACACATTTAGCGTGTAACAATTAATTGGGTAGTGGACTGTGTACTTCATACATATATATATATATATGTATTTAATTGATTTAATATAATATATGTTGATGGCATCACTGACTTGATGGACATGAGTTTGAATAAATTCTGGGAGTTGGTGATGGACAGGGAGGCCTGGCATGCTGTGATTCATGGGGTTGCAATGAGTCAGACGCGGCTGAGCGACTGAACTGAACTGATGTAATTATATATATATAATCTATAAATATATAAATTAACATAAAATTGATTTAATAGTTATAACCACTTTAACAGGTACTATTATTATCCTCAGCTTACAGATAGGGAAACTGAGGCATAGAATAGTGAAGTAGCTTGGTCAGTGTCATATTTATGATAGGTAGTTGCTATGTATGGTCTGGTTGTTTATGTTCCCCAAAATCCTTATGTTGAAATCCTAGCCCTCAAAGGTGATATTAGTAGGTGGGGATTTTGGGAGGTGATTAGGTAATAAGAGTGATTATGTAATAAGAGTGATTAAGTAATTAAGTAATAATGAGTGGTATACATGCTCTTATAGGAGAGGTGACATTGAGCTCCCTAGCCTCTTCCACCTTGTGTGGATACAAGAAGGTGTCTGCAACAAAGAATAGGGCCCTCACCTGACCATTCTGGCACCCTAATCTTTGACTTCAAGCCTCTAGAGCTATGAGAAATTTCTGTTGTTTATAAGCTACACAGCTTGTGGTATTTTTTTGATAGCATCTTGAAATGGACAGGGACAGTTGTATAGCTAAAAATTTTGAGTCCAGGTGGCCTTACTCTAGAGTTCATACTTTTCATCCCTAAGTTATACTGTTTCTCAGTAAATTACCTGCTTTTGTTTGTACATTAGACTGGTCAGTAATAGCTTACACCACTATCAGTTCAGTTCAGTTCAGTTGCTCAGTCGTGTCCAGCTCTTTGCGACCCCATGGACTGCAGCACGCCAGGCCTCCCTGTCCATCACCAACTCCCAGAGCTTACGCAAACTCATGTCCATCAGGTCAGGGATGCCATCCAACCATCTCATCCATTGTTGTCTCCTTTTCCTCCTGCCTTCAATCTTTCTCAGCATCAGGGTGTTTTCAAACAAGTCAGTTCTTTGCATCAAGTGGCCAAAGTATTGGAGTTTCAGCTTCAGCATCAGTCCTTCCAGTGAATATTCAGGACTGATTTCCTTTAGGATGGACTGGTTGGATCTCCTTGCAGTGCAAGGAACTCTCAACAGTCTTCTCCAACACCACAGTTCAAAAACATCAGTTCTTTGGCGCTCAGCTTTCTTTATAGTTCAACTCTCACATCCATACATGACTACTGGAAAAACCATAGCTTTCACTAGACAGACCTTTGTCGGCAAAATAATGTCTCTGCTTTTTAATATGCTGTCTAGGTTGGTCATAACTTTTCTTCCAAAGAGAAAGCATCTTTTAATTTCATGGCTGCAGCCACCACCTGCAGTGATTTTGGAGCCCCCCAAAATAGTCTGTCACTGTTTCCACTGTTTCCCCATCTATTTGCCATGAAGTGATGGGACTGGATGCCATGATCTTAGTTTTCTGAATGTTGAGCTTTAAGTCGACTTTTTCACTCTCCTCTTTCACTTTCATCAAGAGGCTCTTTAGTTCTTCTTCGTTTTCTGCCATAAGGGTGGTGTCATCTGCATATCTGAGATTATTGATATTTCTCCCGGCCATCTTGATTCAAGCTTGTACTTCATCCAGTCCAGCATTTCTCATGATGTACTCTGCATATAAGGAGGATCGGGATGGGTAATACATGTAAATCCATGGCTGATTCATGTCAATGTATGACAAAAACCACTACAATATTGTAAACTAATTAGCCTCCAACTAATAAAAATAAATGAAAAAAAAAAAAGTTAAATAAGCAGGGTGACAGTATACAGCCTTGATGTACTCCTTTCCTGATTTGGAACCAGTCTGTTGTACATGTCCAGTTCTGAACATGTCCAGTTCTAACTCTTGTTTCTTGACCTGTATATAGATTTCTCAGCAGGCAGGTAAGGTGGTCTGGTACTCCTCTTTAAGAACTTTCCACAGTTTGTTGTGGTTGTGCTTTGGCATAGTCAATACAGCAGAAGTAGATGTTTTTTCTGGAACTCTCTTGCCTTTTTGATGATCGACTAGATGTTGGCAATTTGATGTCTGGTTCCTCTGCCTTTTCTAAATCCAACTTGAACATCTGGAAGTTCATGGTTCACATACTGTTGAAACCTGGCTTGGAGAATTTTGAGCATTATTTTGCTAGCATGTGAGATGAGTTCAATTGTGTGGTAGTTTGAGCATTCTTTGTCATTGCCTTTGGGGTTGGAATGGAAACTGACCTTTTCCAGTCCTGTGGCCACTGCTGAGTTTTCCAAATTTGCTGGCATGTTGAGGGCAGGATTTTCACAGCATCATCTTTTAGGATTTGAAATAGCTCAACTGGAATTCCATCACTTCCACTAACTTTGTTCGAAGTGATGCTTCTTAAGGTCCACTTGACTTCACATATCACATATCACATACCATTATGCATACTTTGTTGTTACTTTGAAAAGAGCTGTTTTCTATTTTTTGGTAAAATAGTTCAAGAGAAAGCTGGCACATTAATTACTTGTATTCAGATTTAGAGCAGTAGGTAAGGAGACTAATAATAGCTGCACCATCTAACTGGAAACCCCCAAATCCAATTTTGTTGCTCTGAGAGCAGGCTACTTTCCGTGCCATCAATTATTTTGGAAAATAGTTCCTTTATGAGGGAGTGTAGTACAGCATTTAAACTTGAAAACTTCAGGGCACATTTTTTTTTTTTTTTTTTTCAGGGCACATTTTTAACGGGACAAGGGAGATGAAAAATTTTGAGTAGTTCTCCATCAAAACATGGCATGTGGAGAGGACCTATAAGAAAATAGCAGAAATCTTGGTCTACTGAGCTACACAGTGAGGTACTGCCAGTCTAAGGACAGAAGACCTGGATTCTAGTCTAATCCCTTATTAGACGTGTAATGATACTCAAAGGAGAGAGATCTTGCCTTATAGAACCCTGCTATAAGTGTGGTCCAACAGTGTAGACATCACCAAATTCTGTATTAGAAATATAGAGTCTTAGGCCCCATCCAACCTACTGAATCAGAACCTGCATTCTAACCAAATCCCATGGTGATTCTATTGAACATTAAAGTTTGAGAAACATTGTAGTAGAAAGGATATGATTTTCAGGATTTTGATCTGCCTTAAAGGATAAGAAATGACCTTAAGAATCTTTGGCATAAATCTCATATCCTTTTAAGAAGGCTCTATCTCACTGGCAGATTTCATTTTTACGAAAAAAAATTTTTATGAAAAAAGTTCTCTTTTCCTTTCCCAGTTAATAATGACACTAATGATGATTATGGTAATAACAGTAGCTAAAAGTTAGTGAGTGCATTCTATGTGTCAGCCACTGTTCTAATTGCTTTATGATATCTCATTTAATCTTCATGTTAACCAAAGCAGTTGGTATTTTTACTCATTTTCCTTTTACAGATGAGGAAATTGAAGTATAAAATAGGTAACTTGCCACAGTCATACAGCTAGCAGACTCTAAACCTATCTGAGTCCACAGCCAAGTGGCATTTTTAGCAGCCTGAATCTTCTCTAAGCCAATGAGGAGTATTCTACACTTCCTGCGATAGTTTCTTAACTGATCCTTGCATTAAGATAGCTTCTGTGTGACATCTGTCCCTGATATAAACTGGGAGCAGCATTTAGAGATGTTTCTGAACAATAGAAGATTGCTTACAGTCCAACTCTTCAGAAAATGTCTCATTGATAAATAACTGCCATATTTATCTGGCATAGATGTCAACACACATCTGTATCGTAGCACACTTCCAAAAAAGGAAGAAAAAAAAAGACTTTCACACTTAAACCCAGATACTGACACTTTGATTTGGCATTGGAAAGTATTCCTTTAAAAATTTTCTTTGATATAATTTGGACCATTTGAATTATGGCAGCACTGTCCTGGAGAGCTGATGGAGGCTCCTAGGGGAAGTGTGGGAAACAGAAGAATCATTTTTTTTGCTTAAATTATTTTTTTATTGAACTATAGTTTATGTGTGAGGCTTCCTTGGTGGCTCAGTGGTAGAGAATCCACCTACCAATTCAGGAGATGTAGACTTGACCCCTGGGTTGGAAGAATCCCCTGGAGAAGGAAATGGTAACCCATTCCAGTATTCTTGCCTGGGAAACCCCATAGACAGAGGAGCCTGATGGTCTACAGTCCATGAGGTTGCAAAAGAGTCAGACATGATTTAGCAACTAAACAACAACAGTTCATGTACGATATTAGATATTACAGGTGTTAGATATTAGATATTACAGGTATACAACATAATGATTCACAATTTTAAAGGTTGTATTCCATTTATAGTTACTATAAAATATTGACTATATTCCCTGTGTTGTAGAGGTCTTATTTTAAAAATTAGAAAGCATGATGAATATTTTTGTTTATAAAGCTGGTTTTGTTTTAGATGGTTTATTTAGGAGGTATATCCTTAGGAATGGAACTGCAGGATCAGATGATAAGAATCATTTTGAATGCAACATAGCGGGTCTTACCTGTTAATCTGAGAGCCCGAGTCTATTGAACCTTTGAAGACAAGGCATCCTAGGGGACACCACCTGTGATGCCTCCCAAGGAGGCTGAGCTGAAAAATATTTCCCAAGTGGCTTTTTGTATATGCTTTGATCTGAAGCTTTAATCATGGGGGAATGAGTGTTTTCCAAACCATTTACTACGATTCAGTGAGAGATGTTTCTAATGTTCTTTGAATAGTGGAATTTTTTTTCCACACAAAAGACAAGATGAGTTTGTCGGCAGCTACTCTTCTTGTCTCATGGGTTTTCCCTATTCAGTGTTTCATTACGTGCGCTTTATTTGTAAGGTCCTGACTCAGTTAAAATATTCAAGCCACTTTAGCCTTGTACGTTAAAGACTATCATCAATAAATTCAAACGGGGTTAACCTTGGAGTGACATCTTCATTTCTGTGATAATGTACAGTATGTGAATCTTTTCATATCATTGGCCACACCATGATCGGGCTCTCATATGTAAAGACCTTGGAACTTTAAATAAGTTACTTATTCATCTTCAGCTGGTTCAATTCATTTCTTTATAATGGTTTATTTCAAGTTCTTTCATTTGGCTCAAGCTGTTGATTGATGTTTCATGTGACCATTTTTCCTTTTCAGAAAGCAGGAAGATAGCTGGGACATAACTTCTTAGTAGCCTTTTAATATGAAAGCCTATTTTGTGTATGGCTGTTTCTGTAATCACTTGTGCATGACTGAGCTTAAATGGCTTGCTGACATTGCTGACGGATTACGGAACAAGCAATGAACTGACTTTTTTTTTTTTTTTCCTGGAGGGATGGGATGACTTTAAACGGTGGCAAATTATGCATTTTGTCCTTTGTTTCACTCTTCCTTCAGTGCTGTTTGGTGATTAATTTTATAGGATATAATTGGAAATCCCCTAGATGAACTGTACAGTGGATGGTAGCTTCTGGTAAAAATGATCTTCTTGTCCAGTGATGATGGACATGGGATGGGAGCTGATGGTCTATTTGTGTTGTATGTATTTCTAAGAGGAAGGCTGAAGAACTCAGTTAAGGAGGAAGTTCTTTAACTATGTTCTTTGCAGGTGCATTGAATTATGTAGACACCCCTCAGACTGTATTGATGCCCACCAGTCAAGAGTGGCAAGCTCTGTACCCTTTTGATTCACCAGCTCATCTTATTTACAGTTTTTGGTGTTTGTTGGTGGGTCTTTGAAGTCAAAGCTATTCTTAGGTTTGTCTAACACAGGATTGATGATAATTTGAGTCCAGTATCTTAAAAATATGTGCTATTGATCACAAGGGGGCAACAGAAAGCAATTTACAACCTTTTATATTGTTGCCAGAAAAGACAAAATTCCATATATATATAGTAAATATATAACATTTGATTTGATTTTTCTTTAAGGAGCCAGTCTTTGAATTCAAAATTTAATACTCTTAATGCTTCCTAAACTGTTTTAGCAAGGAAAAAATTGAGTAATGAAGGGAAATAGAGATTATCAATTTAAGAAAACAAATAATGAATAAAATTTAGCCTTCTTTCTTTCTATTTTTGGTAGAAGCAGTGTTTTTTATGGGCTCCAGATTCTGGCTACTTGCTGTGAAAGCTGAGACAAGTTACGAGAGCTTTCAAAGCCCTTGCAAAATAGAGATAATAATGTACCTACCTCAAAAGCTTATGGGACTATGAGGTTTGAATGAAATGATCCATGTAAATTGCTGTATGTAGTATGCAGTACATTTTCTAGAAATCTTGGCTACTATTATATGTTCCCGAGACCATACCAAGTACTGTATGAATGAGCTTATTTTCTCTTCTTGTATGAAGAAACATATTTTGAAAAATTAAGTGAAATTTACAAGGTCACAGCAAATGGGCTCAGGCTGTCTCATATCAAAATAATATACCTTATCTATAATTTTATATTTAATGTCTTACCTAGTTGTTAGATAATCCACCCCCCCCACCCCCCCTCCCCTACACACACACAATTTTATCAGAAAACTGAGAGTCAGAGGGTTTTTATAATATGTTAAAGATCTTCAAGTTACTCGGTCACTAGCTGAGGTTTGAATGTTGTTCTGACCAGACTTCAAATGTCCATTACCCTGCTTCTCTGAATATGATGTGAGATTATGCTGTTTGAGGAAGGGGTTTATGTAAGCAATGCTGTTCCATTAGTTTTCTATTCTCTTGTGTTTTTTGAAAAAACTATACTCACTGAACATTTAAGAAATAAACTTTAAAATAAATCAGCAAAAATACTAATGAGATGCTACTGCAGAATTACCCGATTGGCTACAAACTTAAAAGACTGACAGTCACAAATGCTGGCAAGGATGTGGAGTAACTGCAACTCTTACACATTGTTCGTGAAAATGGTACCACTGTTTCGAAAGAATGTCTGACAATTTCTCATCAGTCTAAATACTTACCTACCCTATGACCTGGCAATCCTAATCCTAGGTATTTACCTAAAAGACATAAAAATTTGTGTCCACAAAAAGACTTTATATTCATAGCAACTTTATTCATAATGGGCCCAAACTGGAAAAACCAGAAATGTTCATGAATAGAGACTAGACAAATTGAAGTATAGTCATAACAGTATGCTACTTTGTAATTAGAAGGAATACACTATTGTTCAATGTGACAATAGAGATAAATCTCACACATCATGCTAAGTGAAAGAAGCTGGTGTACACACTGTTTGATTACATTATATGATGTTCTAGGACAGGTAAAATAAATCCATGATGGTGCTTCTGTCCCTAAGACACAGTGACCTGCTTCTCAGGGGTATTAATGAGAGACCTGCAAGTATTTAAGACAATACCTGTGTATCACAGACAACTGTGAAGGTCTCTCTTTAAGAGACCTTGGTTTCTGTAGGGCATTTTGGGGAGGAATAAATGACTTATTATTTATGTCCACCCTGTGGACAGTTTTCCCCGAAACTTCTAACTGATCCAGTTAGAAAAACCAATAGGAAATTTGTTCTAGCATTAGCTGAAGTGATCCATGACACCATTTCAGCCCTGGAGGACATTCAGACCAGCTTGAACTCACTGGCCTGGGTTGTTCTGAATGATAAAATTGCTTTTGGTTTCTTCTTTGTAGGCCAAGGCTGAGTCTCTGTAGTCACTAGTACATCTTGCTATACATGGATTAATGCTTTGGGGCAAGCAGGAATGTCAATACACAGAATTAAGGAGGGAGAAAGCTACCTGGCTAACTAAGGTAAACTCTGGTGGTTTATCAGAATTGTTTAGCTGACTGGGTCTGGAATTCTGAGGATGGCATGATTAAAATCAATACTGCTTGAAATTCTGTTGATAATAGCTTCAGTTATATGCTGTGTTAGACAAATTGAATGGATTTGGCCCCTTAGTGACTGACAGAGTGGTGTACTAATGGGACAACTCATCAGAAGCCAGAATGATGTCAAAATGAGTAGAGAGTAGAAATTGTAAGACAGTTTTCCATGTGTCTCTTGTATTTCAGCATGTACTAAGAGTGAAACATCGACCTTCTTTGTCCCAGATCATTTTTCAAGGATGTAACAGGGCATGCTTACTGCCTACTATAAAAGACTGAGGTTCCCTAAGGCTCCAGAATCAATCTTGACACCAGTTATTTTCTTCTTTTTTTAAGGGGTAAACTGAAAGAGATTTGTTTGGGCATAGCCAAAAAGTTGTTTTTTAACTTTCTTAATATAATAATAATATACAAAATGATGGGTAAGATGTCAAATATTACATTGTATAAAACCTCCAAGTAAAATATTTTTAGATTTTTAATTAAAATCTTGTCCTTGCTTCCAAGAATACAGCTTTTGATATTACGTTTTATGCTTGAAATAGCAACATACAATTCCTGATCAAGATTTTAAATGGTCTCATTGAATTCTTGATAGTCACCCTTCACTAGAGATTTTGCTGCTACTGGTGGATAGTGGCAAATAAAGGGCAACATTCACTGCTTTTTCCTTTGATGAATCATCTTTTCTTGCCATTGAACAGAATTTAGATAATCTAATCTCTAAATTGTTCTTTTTTGCCCATCTAACAGCTATCACTTTCCTTTTCAATGACAAATGTAATGTTAATATTTTTTATGATTATTTGAATAGATTTCAGATCCACCTGAGCTTTTCATATTACATATTTCAAAAATAATAAAGCTTTTCCTTAGGAATATGCAATTATTGCTCTACTGGCCTTAAAAATTTTTCTTAGGATTTAAACAATGAAGTTACCAGTGAGTCATTTTAGCCTCATTTTCAAGGTTAAATTTTTGCTTGTAAATAGATAAACTTTGTCAGTACACTGTATATTTCACAGGGTCCTTGCAATTTTCAATTAACCTCATCTAGGATCTCAGTAAGATCCAGCATGTTTTGAAGCCAATGATTTATCTTTCGAAGAGTTTTTCAAAGTGAATATAATTCACAATTTTTTTTCCAATTCATCTCTTAGCTCATAAACTCTTAGAAAAACTCCCCTTGAATAGTTAGCCTGCTTGAGTGTGAAATGGCAGAGACAGGTCTTCTGAACCTAAAGCTAAGAAGAGAAGGAGCTATGGAGGCTTGGATGTTATTGGGGTCACTTTTTAAATAACAATCTTTGATGTAGAATTTAGACCAACAGATAAAATTTTTATAGCAAAGAAAAAATTTTATTTCTGTGAATAAATATTGCTTGAATCTCAGAATTTTCAGAATGAACTTGATAGCACAGTCTTTACACTTTTTTTCTGGACACTAGTTGTTAAAATGAGGTGGAACTCAGGCTGATTGGTGAGGAAGTCATCCTACTCAAATGAGAGTCAGCAAAACTATGGGCACTATTTAAGCACCTGTATTTGAACCTACTGCCCCATTTCCCACCCTAAATAAGTAATGCTTTGGAGGATTATTTACTTTCCCTAGACCATACAATTTGATTAATGTATTCGCTACTAATTCCCATAGACTCCCTCATATTTTGTTATACACTACTATCCTTCCTCTTCTAAAAACCCATGTGTGTGTTAGCACTCCATCCTCTTTGTCAAAAATACCAAGAATATAAAAGGTAAAAAGGTTTTTACCCCACCTGAAAGCTAACAACATGGCACAGTTTCATGGCTGCTGGTAGAAGACACAAAATCACTTTGTCAGAGGATGGTTTGTTACCCACGGTAATAGCAATAGCCAGAATATCAGTATTTCTCTTAATCGCCAGAGTGAAGAGAACCAGATGATATCTAACATGCTTTAGGCTGCATTTTAGGAAAGAAATTCTGAGCTTAATCTTTTATAGTGGAAAATCAACATGCTGGCTTTCTGCTCCAGAGGAAGACACCATCTCTGTCTTCCAAGGCTGTCGTTGATATAAAAGTACCCAGAGATAGTCTAGAACAAAGAATAGTTCATAGCTCATAATGTGTGCAGAAATGTGAGAGCCCTATGGAGAAATGTCTCCCAATAAAATCATCCATACAGAGTTTAATGACCTGTTGACATCACTGACCTTCACCCCTTTTTTGTTTCACCTCCCTCTCCTCAAAGCTCTGCACTTGACTTTAGTCTCATCTAGAAGTTCCCTTTCTGTAAAATCTTTAACTCTTCAACATCAAACTCGGACCAAAATCTCCCCACCTCTTTCTTTCTCACCAAGATCAAACATTCTGAAACTCTATCAGGCTTTCCTTGTGTTCAACCACCCCTTATTTTCCTAGTCTTTCCTTCTTGGTCTCAATACCTTCCCTTCTCAGCCTAAGCTGCACCTACTCTCTCTCTCCAGAATCCTCAATGTCTTTGCTTCTCTTTCTTCTGTGAATACTAGTTTGCCACTTGACGGCTCTGAGTTATCTGCCACCTCCTTTCTCTGTTTCTGATCCCAAGCTTTCAAACAAATCTGGAAAAAAATTGACCTTGTTGACAAAAGCATCAAGAATGATGATTTCTAATTTCAGCAGCTTCAGTCCATCTTCCTAGTTTCTTACTTGTAAAATATTTTGGAGAGACAGTAAGCATCACAGCAATGAAAACTGGAATAGGCCTCAGATAATGGGCACAATAAAATGTTTATTATAATGCTAGCAATAACTATAAGGCACTTTTCTATCTTACATCCCTCTGGGTAATGGGCCAAAAGTATTTTAAGTTTACTAAAGTGAAAATAATTAATCCTTTCTTGAAGGTAGATTAAAATAACCCCAAATAACATGCTTGATCTATATTGTGGTTATCTTTACTGAATTTCAGCTGAAGTTCAGGGAAAAAAATGTTGCAAGGTGACTTGCAAATTTTACTGTTTATCATGTTGTTGTTTTCCATTAGACAGTTAAACATATTCTGAGTGTCAGGAGCTTTGCCATTAAGACGGGTGATGAAAATATGACAGTGAATACGCTGATGGTTTTAGTTTATGATGCATTTTAAGCTGTGTCTCTCTAACAGTGAAATCCTTCAGCATTTTTTAGTGGGGGTGAACCAACATGTAGTTTACAAAACTAAATTTCTGTTTCAAAGAGGAGTCATGCTTTATATCAACTGGTGAAAGTAGAGAGTATGGGGGGTTTTAGGAGGAAGACCTGAAATTGTACTATGGATACACATTTTGACATTTTATTTCATCTCTTCCTGAGGACAGTGCTTACTCAACATCAAATTTGTACAACATCAAATTTCTTAGTGAAAATCAAATAGGTAGATACTATCTAGTAGGCTTCCAATATTTACATTCATGATAATTATTGAGTTAAAAATTGAAAGGTAATAAAATAGACATTGTGTCAAACTGGGGCAAAAAAAAAAAAAGGAAGTCACTAGCTAGAATGAACATGAGAAAACCTGTATGCTTAACAGACAAGAATGGGCCTAAAAGTGAGTTGTGTTAGGGCACTTTTATTTGTTAGTAAGTTTTCTTGAAGTTTCTAAAGCCTTTTTTTTTTTTTTCTTTTTCCTTTAGAAGCAATGTTAGAAGCAGTAGCTTCCTAGTCTTGGAAACAAAAATCTGCTTAACTTGCTGTGAGTCTGAACTATAAAAAATACAATACTATCAATTCAATGAGAGACCTTAAAATAATTGTGAGTGCTGCTCCGCATGACTAGGGGAGCTTTAAGACTTGATTGCTATTCCTGACTCCTCCATTAGTTTAGGTGAGCTGCTTAATCTCTGTGGGTATTCTTAAAATAAAGAAGGTGGGTTTGATAATCTTTAAATTCACTTCCAGTTCTAAAATTCTTTTGTATTCCTATCCCTATTCCTGTTTCCTTCCCTTTTTAGAAACACGAAGACCTTACAGAATTCTTCAGAAGCAATTCTTTTTGTCTTCAGAAGCAATTCTTTTTGTCTTCCTGCTGGCATTAGAAAAAAAAATTAGAAAGTCTCTCTTTTATCAGAATAGATTATAGGTTCTCATTTTGTGAGCTATTATGTATTTGGGTGGTATTCACCTTCTTTATGCTTCTGAAATAATGGCAAAGCCATGTTTGTGTGCACAGTTTCCTTTGATAAAGATAAAAGTAGATTGCAGGAAGCCATGATCATCTCAGTGACAGCCTCTTGAGTTTTTCTGCAGTAACTTATTTCAGAGAAGCTCAATGATTTAATGTACATTAACTCACTGCTCACACAGGCCTGTCTGAGAAGTGGGAATGGCTGGTATTTTACCATTATGTGTCCTTACAGAAAGGCAAAGAGGAAGAACCAAAGTGAAATGGAGTGAATTTAATCTGACTAAAAGGCATCTTGGGTTTTCACTCCCTGCTTTGTGGGAAGAGAACACCCAGAGCCTATCCCCACACAGCACTTAGCACTTCGCGTTGCTTTTACTTATTCATGGGTCTTTCTCACCCACTAGGCTGTGAGTTTTTGAAGGACACTGCCTAGCACACGATGAATCCTGCAGTGTTTCCCGAAATAACATGGACCTTACCCTATGTAGCCCAGATTCTTTACTGCAGACCCAGTTTTGCCAGATCTTTGATGTATTTACCAGGGATGGATCCCTGAGGCCCCCATCAAATCCCTAAATTTCAAGACCTAGGAATATCTGCACAAGTAATTGACTTACTTCAGACTCACATTTTTGTTTATTTTGTGCTACAACTTGGCCATCTTTTAAAAATTGGTTAAATAAAGACTTCTCTCTTACCTGATGCCCATTTTCCCCAAAGTCACAAAATTTTATTACTTTGACAATAACTACAGGTGGGAAAAAATGTCAGGTTGGGATATATTGTGTACATCAGGTTTTTAAATTCTTGGGATGATGGTGATGATATTAGTAATAGTTGCTGCTTCTATCTTTGTGACGGGACTGTTGTTTTACATGTATTTCTACTCATTTACTTCTCAAAATAATATAGTAAGGGTAGGTATCATCCTCATTTTCCATATGAACAAACTGATAAACATAGATTTAATTTAACTTTGCCCAATCAACAGCTAGTTAGAGGCAGTAGGCTTCAAACCCACATAGTCTACATTTAAAATCCGTGCTCATGACTGTGTTTAATTGCTTCTTGGATTTAAATTATTTTCTTTTTTTTCACATTGAACAGTTTGGAAGGAAAGCAATGAAATTTTAACAAAGAATTGTTGAATCCTTTGACAGGAGCCCTCATAAGCAGGCCAAAGTTTAGTTGTGTAGATTATCATTTCAGAAGAGATGTTATCAGTGACATATTACAGAGTTTTAGCAGTCAAAATTTTAATACATGCAGCTTTTTTTTTTTTCTTGGATTATTTGCAGGCATACCATAATAGGTTTCTGATATGTAATTATTAGTCATTTGGTTGAGGCATGAATTTGAGTCCTATGCACTTTGTGATGTGTGGGAAGGAGTCAGTTGCATAGTAAATATTTACTGTTTTGGCTGCTGGGCATTTAATTCTTTTTGGTGAGGAATTCTAAGCTTCAACAGAGCCACTCCTGCCTCACTCTCAGCTCTGTACTCTGAAGCAGCTCAAGTCCCTCTGGTCCTGCAGCACAACATATAACCTCAGGTTATTCCAATCAGTCACTTCTGTTCTCCTCTTTACAGTTACCGTTTCAGAGATGAACAATGAAACACCTACCAGGGGGTCTTCACAGCTACACGAGACATTTAAATTCACTTCCACACGTCACCCTGATACTAGTTTACTCAGAAGGTTATAGGAGAGAAAACAGCTTGCCTGTGGCATTAGACATGCTTTCTCTGCAAGAGACTTGCAGTGGCCTAGCATAGCAATACAGCCCGGGGCAAGGAAACAAGATTCATATTGCACAGCTGAGAAAGAGAGGCCCTTGAAGAGCCAGGATCTCTTGTAACAAATCCGGAGGTCTAGCTCTCAGGGTCTCTGCAAGGGAAATATCAGTTTTAAGAGTCACTGAACTCAAGGGAGCCCAAAGCATAGCAACCTCATCAGCTGTTCAGTTGATAGAGTTGTTTTTTTTATCAGGTCCTGATGCAAATTACTAATCAAGCATCATTTTTTATTACAAGAAAAGTTGTCTAACAATGCAGCTGACTCTTGACTCTTACCAGGTGTCTAGGAGAAGAGAGTGAGTCAGTTGACCCAAGGTCAGATTCTGACTCAGTGGGGGAAATGGTTTTGTTAACCCTTTATCCATAGGACTAATTTCTGGGACTATAAAACATGTATCAGGAAATCAGGCTCTGCCCTTGTTGTTAGACTCTAACCTGAAAGGATATATCACAGGGAATTTCTGTAGCCACATTACTGACACCTAAGAAGAGGCTCTCTTAGAATGGACCTAATCAGACAAAATAGAGCTTGGCAAGAGGAAGAAAAACCCGATCCCAGTGATTTTAATAAGCACTAAAAGCTATTCTATTCCAGGCCTTTTCAGTCATTTAAGTCAACAGTTTCACTTTTGGCTTAAGCCACTGATTTGGGCAAATGGAATCCAATAAAAGATTATTAAATGAATATATCTACATTGCTGATCACTTCTGTTTATTTTGTTTTGATTGGTGATAGAGGACAGGGTTTTTTTTTTTTTTTTGCAAATGAAAAAGTGGCATCTGTGAAAAACATTGCTCAGTGGGTGGTAGATATGATTCTCTTTAATCACTTACTAAGGCTTAACAATAAAACAATCAAGTTGAATAAAAATTATAAGAGCTAAAAAAATAGCTGAATGGTGGCATTAGAGCTGAGTACCCTTTAATTGATTAAATTGACTCACTCATTGCTGTATTCAACAGTTACTGAATATTCTGTGCAGAAAACAAAAGCCTTTTAGCCTTTAGAAATGACCTTTTCATAGGCTTTGTGCTAGTCACTCAGTTATGTCCGACTCTCTGCCATCCCAAGGACTGTAGTCTGTCAGGCTTCTCTGAGTTTGGAGTTCTCCGGGCAAGAATACTGGAGTGGGTTGCCATTTCCTTTTCCAGATCTTCCTGACCCAGGGATCGAACCTGTGTCTCCTGCATTGCAGGCAGACTCTCTGTCGTCTGAGCCAGCAGGGAAGCTCTTAGAAATGACCAGGTTAAACTTACTCGACAGAATGCTCCTCTGAGAAGTGGGGACCCAGTGCTTAGTCTTGACTTTGTAACTGGTTAAATAAGAGCAGAGCTGTGTGCTTCACCCTTCCCAGGTTGTTAGGAAATCATACCTGCAAAGCTCCTGGAATTGGGCTGCTATGCTGCCCAACTCCGGGGTTATCTTTCACATCATGTCTCTGTGCATATCCCCGCCCCCCACCCCCCCCAGTTTTCTGTTGTGTTGTGGTTCTATTTAGCATGGCCCATGATGTCAACTGGTTAGTGTACGTGTTATTTTGGACAAGTACAAATCATGGGATAGAATCAGAAAGTGATTGTCTTAGTCTCTCTGGGCTGCTATGTCTGACTAGGTGGCTTATAAACACCAAATTTATTCTTCAGAGTTCTGGGGGATGGGAAGTGCAAGATTAAGGTGTTGGCAAAGTCAGCATCTGGTGAGAATATTTAGTCTGGTGAGACTTTAAACATCGGTCAATTTAAAAAAAGAAGAAAGGCCACAGCCACAGGGAGATCACAGGAAAGAGACTCTCTCCCACTGCCCACTCCCTTCCCTCCTCCGGCCTGGGCCTCCTGGGGTGGGGTCCTGTGGCCAGACACTGGTTTGGAAGTGGCTTCATAGACTTGTTAGGGAAGAGTCCCTCCCTGCCCGTTCTGTTTGTGGTCATGTCGGCTGTGTCCTGGCCTGGATCGTACTTGCAAGACCAGAAGCTGGGCTGCTATTTTTCCCAACCTTGCTGGCTTCTCCTCCTGTTGTATGGAACTCAGGTTTCCATCTTAAACAACACAGAATATGAATATGTTTCAGGGGAGCCATGATGATGCCCCTCTAATCCCAGAGGGAAAGTGGAGTGGAGGGGAACTGTTAATCTGTTTCACAGATGTGCAGACTGCAAGTTTCTGGGAGGAGGCCCAGCTTTTCCACCTGTGACTGCAGTCCCAGACCCGATTCGTCTTGTGCCCAGACTCCCTTGGATCAGCTGGCAATAAATGCCCGTGTCTTTTCCTAAGTCAGTTTTCCCAGCCTACTCCTTGCTGTTCTTAAGAAAAATAGCAAGAGGCACTGGGCTTCCCAGAGGCTTCTTGGCACACAGATGGCTGTTTTATCATTGTGTCCTCACATGCTAGAAGGGGCAAGGTATCTTTCCAGGGCTTCTTTTATAAGGGCACTAATCCCATTCATGAGACCTCTACCCTCATAACCCAGTCATATCTCACAGGCTCCCATCTCCAAATGCTGGGGGTTGGTTTTCAACATGTAAATTCCATGGGAGTGAGGAACACGAAGAGCCTGAAGGAGCAAATAGACTTTCGTCTTCCATATTCTTTTAAAATTCATTCACTGGAAATATTTCCCTGAAACTGTCCAAAAAGGAACTATTCTGATTATGCATATGTAATACAAACTTTATTGGCCCAGAAATTAAATTGCCTAATTCCATATGACTGTCAAAATTTCAAACGTGATTGAAAGTTAAAAGTTCTGTCCCTGGGATTGAACTTTCCGTGGGTACTGCATGCAGTTAGAAAGGGAGTTCTTTTCTAAGAACTCTTTTCTAAGAAAGTGGCTTCTTTCATCCCATGCCTTGAGTGTTTACTTTTCTCTAGATACCTGATAACCATGATTTCTGACTCCTCTGGGATTTGAAGAGGGGTGGTGGGTGAAGTGAAGATGTTAAAAGGGCAGGGAAGTTTTTCTTTCTTGATGCTATGAGAGTTACCCTCGTGTTCTTTGGAGTTTGAAAGTGAAGTGAAAATGTTAGTCGCTCAGTTGTGTCCAGCTCTTTGTGACCCCATGGACTGTAGTTCACTAGGCTCTTCTGTCCATGGAATTTTCTAGGCAAGAATACTGGAGTGGGTAGCCATTCCCTTCTCTGGGGAATCTTTCCAACCCAGGGTTCAAACCCAGGTTTCCCATGTTGCAGGCAGATTTTTTACCATCTGAGATGGGTAGCTTGGTGAATGCTTAAGTGTAACTCTCTGGGCTATGGGACTTATATGTGGCTCCTTTGGAGGTGCTCCATTTTCTGGAGACCTCTTATCTAGAGCTACCTTGACAAAGGAAGGTGTCTCTTTATTATACCTTGTCACTTACAGATTCTTCAAGCCCCTGAGGATTCAACCATTCACATTTAGCTACTTTATGCTGGAGACTCATCATCTTTCTATCCTATCCTCTTAGACAAGACCTAAAATAACCCCACTGTAGTGTTCTCTTGCACATGGCTGCCAGAAAACCCTCTGGAATCTTTTGTCCTGATGCATTCTAGGTGGGCAGGATAAGTCACCAAACTGCTGTCTCACTTTTGCTCTGTCACCAATGCTTTCAGCTTTAGGTTTCTTAGACGTGAGTCAGATATTAATTCAATCTATCTCCCACTCTGAAATAGCAGTTATTAGGCTTTCTGAGTACTCCTGTTGAAGGTTTTTCACTAGATTGAAGGCAAGGAGAGACAAGTATTTCCTTAATTTTGAAAAAGGTTTGGATTCAAATAGCTCCATCAAATAAATTTTTTTGAAACTATCTTCACTCTTGATCTTTTATACCTTGAATGTGGGTGAGGGATTGAAGAACTGTCTAATTCTAATGGTTTCAAATACATTTTTATGAATGTCAACTTTAATGAAGTATCTTATATTTAAATACACCTATTTTAAGTGTACAGTTCAGTGGGTTTTTGACAAATAAGTCCACTCATATAATGTCCATCATAATCAATATATAGAACACTTTCATCACCCTAAAAAGTTCCCGCATGTTCTGGTGAAGTTAACTCACTACTCCAACCTAGATTTAGGGTGATGTGATCTAATTTTGACACTGTAGTTTAGATTAGCCTTTTCTGAAATTTCCTAAAACTGAAATCATACAGTGTATATCCTTTTATATCTTCTTTTGCCAAATATAATAATAATTTGGGATCCAACCACATTAATTCATTCTTTTTTTTTTCTGAGTAGTATTATGTTGTATGGTTATACCGTGATTTGTTTATACATTTCTGTTTATGGCTATGTGGGCTGTTTCCATTTTTTTGCTATTACAAATAAAGTTGCTATGGCAGTCTGAGGTAAAGGTATTCTCTCTATGGGATGCATTCTAGTTTATTTTTGTTTGAAGCTTTTATTTGGTTTAAGAAAACAGCAGTTTTTTACATTGTCATAGAGGATAAACTGTGACTTAATACCCATCATGTAAATACCTTATTTTGTTTACTCATGTGCCACTATGTTTAATATCCTTTTGCAACCCAGACAGTCATAATATAAATATATGTGTCATCTTTGGGACATTGGTCCATTAGTTGCGAATGAGTACTTTATAACCTTGTAGGGATGCCCTGGGATGTGTACCTCTCCATCTTCAGGTGGAGATTTTGATCTAGGTCTTCATAGGCACACACAACTAGTTGATAAAAAAATGAGTCACCAATACTCTAATGCCTTCCAGATCATCCTCCTGGGTGTCTCCAATCTACTGTGTCTGCCTGGCCATAGACTCTAGGCTATGGATCTTGCTATTAACTCTTCCTGCAAGTCTAGACATATCCTTGGTATTTGGTTGTCATAAGCTTAGATTCTTAGCTGTCCTTCAAAGACTTGGCTCAGAACGTCCCTACCTGTAGTCACCTAGTGTAGGTTACTGTCCCCTGGTTCAGATCAGATTTTAAGTTCTGCTTGGTCCCCCAAAATGTGGGTGTTTAGATATAGATGCTTGAAATTGCATCAAATAAGAAAAAAGTGGAAGGAAATGGACATATTTAGCAAAATGGAATGAAAACTAGACATAGATAAGATTGCTTTCTTCAAATTTTTGCAGGCCTGATGAGAAAGAGTTTGAGTAACCTCTGGGAGTTGGTGATGGACAGGGAGGCCTGGCATGCTGCAGTCCATGGGGTTGCAAAGAGTTGGACATGACTGAGCGACTGAACTGACTGACTGATGAGAAAGAATATGTTGACTTATACCCCTCTCCTCATTTTGGGGGAGTGCTCCAAAGTATACAACTAGGATCACTGGGTACAAGATTTGGGAATTACATTTTGTCATGGTCCTCAGAATCAACTAAGAATCAAACAAAATCAACTAAAAATGGAATGGGCTGTAATTGAGAAGTAGTAAGCTAATGCCATTGCAGGTGTTTTAAGGTTAGACACTTGGTGAGGACTAATAGCATGGTTGGATTAAATAAGCAAAGTTCCTTCTATTTCTGAGATTTTATGAATCTCTTTTGAGTGTCCTTTTTGTAGGAAACTGCTCAGGCATACTATTGGCTGATATAGTTTCTTTTTTCTTCAACTGCTAGGAGAGGATTGGTAGGACACTGGCAGAATTCATTTAAAGAACTAGAAAGAGGAAGAGTGAAGGTATGAGATGGAAAAGTTACAAAACAAGTAAATAAACCAACATTAAGTTTAAAAATAGCTATGTGTAGATGATTTCTCATCTTAGAGTAATGAGGTGGGCAGATCAGAAAACAAACACACAAACCTTAGAATTAAAGTGTTAGATGAGTAGATTTCTCACTTCAGAGCCTGGGACAGAGAGGTACGTGAAGTATTGTACTATCAATAGAATCTGATGGCTTTCACTGAAAGATCAGGTTTGGTGTCTGTTTCTTCTTATGTTTATTTTATTTTGGTAAATCAAGGTCACCCTTTCCATTAAAATGCAGAGCAGAATTTCTATTATTAGCTGTCCCATAACAATTTGATGGCTTAACAACAATGAAAAGACATTCCATGTTTTTACCAAAAGAGCTCCAGGCTAATCAGATTCTAGGGAAATGCTGTAGTAACTTTGACTTGGTAATCAACATGCAGTCACTGAATTGCTTAAGTAGATGAAAAACAGCTTGTTTTCTCTGCTTCCTAGAGTATTCCCAGGTCAATTTTTTGAAGCTTCATTAACTGATTTTACACTGTGACAGTTACTTGACACAGAGTTGGTGTACAAATGCTTATTTAACAGCACAATGCTATTTAGCAATATGCTTTTAGAAATCACTTTCCAGGAGATATGCTGTATTTTATCAGTTTTAAAAAGTCAATAACGTATTCTCATGATTACAAGTGACATCTATTTTCTAGTTAAGCAAGTTGTGCTTTCTATTCTAAATGCTGCTTTATGGGGATTTCTTTCTTTTCTCTTCTTATGTTAAAGGATGGTTTCTTCCTAATCAGCTGGGTTTGGATTTTCATAGTTTGTATGTATCTCAGCACAATTTTTGTGGGCATAGCTAATTAATAAAATTAGTGGTTGGGCTTCCTAATTCTGATATTTTACAAGAGGGTGCATTTCATTAGCAGAATATCCTCAAGCATGGTACATAAAGAACCTTGCCAAATGATGCATTAGAGAATCAAGTAATAGCTTACAGATCAACCTTTGGGCCAGAATGTTGTGTTATGATTCCTCCTGGACTTCATCAGTGGTGGAAAGACATGTTGGGCTAGCACTTTGAGACAGTGAGCTTTTTTTTTTTTTTCCTCCAGTAGAGAAAGGTAGACATTCACTCTCTTGAGCACTGTGGATAGGCTTTAAGATAGGATATGAGCTGTTCTCAGGCCTTCACCTAAAATGATATTGTTTAGAGTAGCAGCAATGGCACCACATGTGTTCACGGTTCAGTTCAGTCATGAAAAAAACCTATTAATCTCTGATGACTACAGTGAAAATTTGGTTACTTTACATGTCTGTTTGAAAAATACATTAAGGAATAAAGACTAGTCATAGGGATAAAAGTCTTTAGTTTAAAGTTGCTTTTGGTGCTAACCCTACTGATTTTTTCATAAGTCCTCCTAGTAGTTAAATAATAAACTCCCCTGAACAGGAGAGAAATCTCTGTGGTATTAGAACTTCTTATGAGCTGGGGCTGTATTTCATTTGTCTTTTCAGTCCTTGGGAGGAAGGGAGTGAGCTTGCATGCACAGGCTTTAAAATGAACCCCAAGCTAGTGACTGCTACTGCTACTGCCATGGTGGATCTAGATTGGAATATAAGGGAAAGTCCAAATTTCTACCAAAGGGCCATGATTTACGTGTGCCTGCTGGGAGTCTGGTGGAGATAGTTGTAGGTGGGGTTAGAAGAAATTACTCAATGAAAACAAATATTTTCTTCATCTATCATCATTTTGGTTATCTTTGAATTTTACTGAGGGCAGGAATTTTATATTACATTTCTTATTACTCCAAATGCCAAGCACATTTCTCTTGAATAGAACTGAATATAGCCAAGTGTATCTTTCTTAAATTCCTAGATAATGCTTCCATTCATTAGGAAAATTTTTAGAGATAAAGAATTGGGTTGGGCTTATACTACACTTGTTTCAGATGTGTGTGAATGTATGTGTAGTAGAGGCATGAAAAAATTAAAAAGGAAAAAATATATTATGTGTCTTTAAAAAAAACTTTCTCCAACTTTGCAGATTGATAAATAAACATACATACTCTTTAGTTCAAAAGATAGAATTTGGTGTTCATCGTTTCGTTCTAAAGTCCATTATTTTAAAGGGAATTTTCCAAATTCTTGTTCACTAATACTTTCTGAAGCACTTATTCTTTGAACAAAATACCTTTTGAATCTTTTCACTGAATGTTAATCCTTCTTAAAATTGGAATTTACCTTCTGTTAAGTCATTAAATTGGGATCTCTAATAAGTCATAACTTTGGATTTTAAATGCAAGAGAAATATTTCTCTGAGAAACACTGCATTTCACATTATGAGACATAATTTCAGAAATAACTTCACAAACCTTAAATTAGTTATTTTTAATTATCCTTTATGTGAGAGAGGATTTGTGGCTCATTTATCCAAGTATGTCTACAGAATCATTGGGGATAAAAGCCCTTCACATTTTTGACAGGTTGTTTTAGGGATTCTGTCAATGCAAAGAATGCTAATATTAAGAACATTTTCTCAGAATCTATTTCTTCATAAAGGAGTATGATTTAATACCCAAAAGTGGTACAAAGAAACTGATATGTGCAATAGCTTTATCTTATCCAGGGATAGGGGGCTTCCCGAGTAGCTCGGCTGGTAAAGAATCTGCCTGTAATGCAGGAGACCCCAGTTTGATTCCTGGTCAGGATGTTCCCCTGGAGAAGGGACAGACTACCTACTCCAGTATTCTTGGGCTTCCCTGGTGGCTCAGATGGTAAAGAATCCACCTGCAATGCGGGAGACATGGGTCAGATCCCTGGGTTTGGAAGATCCCCTGAAGGAGGGCATGACAACCCACTTCAGTTTTCTTGCCTGGAGAATCCCCATGGACAGAGGCGCCTGGTGGGTTATAGTCCATAGGGTCGCAAGGAGTTGGACACGACTGAGCAGCTTAACACATACACATCCAATGATAGAACATGTATATAAAAGATACTGGTGTAACAAAGGCCTGTTATTTGGGGGAGAGATATTTCTATCAATATGAGGTTAGCTGGATAATTAATTACCTAATATCTCAAAATATGGTGATTTACCAATAATCAGAAATGCATTAAATACTGAATGGTTCAGACGGCTGCTCACTAAAACCTCATTCATGTCTACAGTGAAGAGACTGCCACTTGTGAAGACTGCCTCACAGTTGATAATAGCACACCTTCTCTTAGAGCCTCCTTTCTTTTCAATATTCTACCACATTAAGAACTAATCCTGCATTGTGTTGGATGAAAGAGCATGAAACCAGAGGGCTCAGAGTATGCTACCAGAAACCATGCGAGAGTTTGACCTTTTTTTTTTTTAAGAATTTTTTTTTTAAATACTTGTTTTTGGTTGCACTGGGTCTCATTGCTGCACACAGGCTTTCTTGAGTTGTGACAAGCAGGGGCCACTCTTCATTGCAGGGCACAGGCTTCTCGTTGAGGTGGCTTCTCTTGTTGCAGAGCACGGGCTCAGTAGTTGAAATACATGGGCATCCTGCGTCCCCTGCATTGGCAGGCAGATTCTTATCCACTGGACCACCAGGGAAGTCCTCTTGACTTGTTTTTCCCCTGCTTTCCCGCCCCCACCCCCAACCCCACCCAGGGAAAAGGTCACATACAGTGCTTGGAGATGTTTGGTATAAAGTAGTTGTAACTTCTTCCTGGTTTGAGGTGATAATCCCTGAATGTTTCAGTAGGCTTGACTTGAGGCTAATATATAGGAGGGGAGAGATAGGAGAGTAGGCCTGAAAGCTGGTTCACAGGGAATGCTAGAAAGGATGCCTTTGGCTCTGGCAGCTAATGGATCTCAAGGGAGAAGAGAACGTTTTCAAGAGAGGCAGCAGTTTTTGTTATTTAGTGTTGATGGAGCATGGGAAAGTTCTAATTTACATATTGAATACCAAGTACTGGAGAAATGAAAGAGATGCAGCATTGCATAGTAAGAAGAGCCTTATGTCACTCTAGCTAACATTAGTTTGATCTTTAACTGCCTTAGTAATCCCAGGAAAGTGCACACCGAGCCTCAAGTGCCTTATCTGTTAAATGAGTGCTGGTCTATAAAGTGATCTTAATGTATTTAGGAGGTATTTAGGAAATCTGCAGGGATCTTTTTACTTGTCACAATGATTTGGGGAATTCAGTTGACACTTAACTGGAAAAAGGTTAGAAATACCTAATGTCCTGAAATGGGTAAAAGAGTCCAGTACAACGAAAAATTGTCTTGTGTGCAATAAAACTTTTATATGTTCCAGGGGACATTCATATAGACAAAGATATCCTGTTTATAATATTCTGAGCCAAGAAATGAATTCATTTTACACACATAACAAAGTATTTTCTGTATGGCTTTAAGAAATATAGGTTCAAAATTTAATAGACTTTGTATTTTGCAGGAGTCAGCAGGTGTTTATTGGAAGAAAATGTTGTTTTCTTTGGGATCTTCAAAGAGTTGTTTACCATCCAGGAAATGATGTTCCAGCAGCATGTTTCTCATGGAATTTGAGTTGCTGATACTCATGTCAGTCTGCATTTGTAGCAGTGGCAGTCACAGTGATTTATGTAGAGCTTGTGTCTGACTGCTTTGTGGTTTCCTAGCATAGTTTTGCTCAAGTATCTACAATTTGGAGTAATATTATTTAAATTCATTTCTCTGTCACTCTCCTTTTTATTACAGTATGCAATTATACACACATATTTGAAATTATGCACAGGTTGGTTATATTACCTTTGAATTTCAATTTCAGAAAAATAAAGGGGCCATGACTAAACATTTGATATAAAAAGAGGCGTTGGACTTGATGGGGTTGAGAGTCAGTGTTTTAGATAATCTTCAAACTTGCTTTCATTTTTACCAACCTGTGTTCCTAAATAGGCTTCCCAGATGGCTTAGCGGGAAAGAATCCACCTGCCAGGGCAGGAGACTCAGGAGACACAGATTTGATTCCTGGGTTGGCAAGGTCCCCTAGAGGAAATGACAACGTGATCCAGTATTCTTGTCAGGATCATCCCACAGTCCATGGGGTCACAAAGAGTCGAACATGACTGAGCCATTGAGCATGCACACACACCTGTAAATAATCTATGGCACATGCTTTATGATCTGTAGATGTCTAGATGCATTTGCCCTATTTTAGCGGGAAAAGATAACTTCATGAAAGAGACCAAAAGAATGATGAGGAAATGACCTGAAATCAGATGAGGTGAGAGAGCAAAAGAGAAGAGTTTCTCTTCTTTTCTCACATTTCATAAATGTTAAAATTCCCATGATGTGCCTGCTAATTGTTACTACCTGGAGTTTAAGACCAAGTAATATATGGTTTTGAATATTATTATTGAATATATACAGTTTCCCAGGTGGCTTGGTGGTAAAGAATCTGCCTGTGAAAGCAGGAGACGTGAGTTTGATCCCTGGGTTAGGAAGATCCCCTGGAGAAGGAAATGGTACCTCGCTCTACTGTTTTTGCCTGGAAAATCCCATGGACAATTGAATATATACTAAAAAACAATTCTCAAAGTTTTTACATTTCATGAAAATTTAATGTGTTATTCACACACACAAGATCATAGCCTTCTAGATACATTATTTCTAATGTCAGACTGTAACTGTGAATCTTAATACCACTATTGGAATAATTCTCCAGAACTTAAAATGTTAATATAAAATATGTTTAATACAAATTAGTTTGGGGAATTATAAAAGAAATATTACATTATGAATAGTTTGGATTAGAGAAGGTGATCCTTTCTCATGCTTCATGTCTCTAAACACAATTTTCTGGGGGGGAGGTTCTTCTCTTCCCTAATGGTCCTATCTATTTGGGTCCCTTGTGGCACTATTTTTACAAACTTTTTATTTTGGACTAATTCTAGACTTACCAAGGAGTTAAACAGAGAACATATTTTTTCACTTGCCTTTTACCAAGCTTCTTCTGATATTAGCATTGCATATAACCAATGAATTAAAACAAGAAATTAGTATTGATATGCCACTAAACCATAGACTAAATTTTTGTATTTCAGCACTTTTCCCACTAATGTCTTTGTTTCGTTACAGTATCCATTCAGAATGGCATATTGCGTTTAGTTGTCATAATTCTTTAGTTGTCTTTGATCTGTGACAGTTCCTGTCTTTTCTGATCTTGACACTTGACAGCAGGACTGTTCAGGTGTTCGATGGAATGTTCCTCAGTTGGATTTCTGTTTTCCCATAATTGAGGTTATGGATACTGGGGAAGAATGATACAGAAGTGAGATGTGCTTCTCAGTGTATCATATCAGGGATACATGATATCATGTCTTATTACTGGGGAGGTACCCTTGATCATTTGATCAAGGTGGTGCCTGCCATGTTCCTCCACTGTAAAGTTCCTGTGTTTTACTGTCTGATAGCAAATATGTATTTATTTATTTTTGGCTGGTCTGGTTCTTTCCTGCTGTGCAAGGGCTTTCTCTAGTTGCAGCAAGTGGGTTTCTGATGGTGGTGGCTTCTCTTGTTGTGGAGCATGGGTTCGAAGGCACCCAGGCTTCAATAGTTGCTGCAGGTGGCTCAGCAGTTGAGGCACACAGGCCTAGTTGCCCCATGGCATGTGGGATCTTCCTGGACCAGGGATTGAACCGGTGTGCCTTGCGTTTCAAGGCAGTTTCTTAACCACTGGACCACCAGGAAAAACTTGTGTTTTACTTTTAAATTTATAAATATTTGGGGTGAGACCCTTTAAGGCTATGCAGATATATCCAGCTTCTCCTTAAGCTTTCATCAACTAAATTTAGTGTTCGAGAGTAGAACTTGCCTGGAGCAGTTTTTACTCTGGTGGTGTAATGCTGACTTCTAATTTCTCTTACTTTTCTACATTTATTAATTGGAGTTGTTCTGAAGGGATAGTTGTCCCTTGTTTGTTTTATTCAATCATTTCTATCAATTTGGACTCATTTATTTTGGCTATTTTATTCTGTAGCATTTAATACTGTTATTATGTATTTTTTTGCTCACATTGTTCCAACTTTGACCATGTGAGCCTTCACTTCAGTTCCTGGTCCTTTTTAAAATTTTCCTCACATTTTTTCTCTTTCCTTTAAGCATTTCCCTGTATTTAGCTATCATAAGATCTGCCAGGTTCTTTTTGTACTTTTCCCTCCCCTTGCAGTCAAATCAACCAACTTCTTCAAGGAGCTCTGTTATTTAAAAGCATTCTTTTATCTACCAAACTACCATAAGTTGATGCTTGTGTCAAGAAGCATGTGTTTTTATCAGTAGTCACTGGTCTTGAACTTGACGATTTTCTTTTCTGCAGTGAAAAAGATGCTTAATTTGTTCTATCCATATAGGCAACTTCAGTTCAGTTCAGTTGCTCAGTCATGTCCGGCTCTTTGCGACCTCATAGACAGCAGCACGCCAGGCCTCCCTGTCCCTCACCCACTCCTGGAGCTTACTCAAACCCATGTCCATCGAGTTGGTGATGCCATCCAATCACCTCATCTTCTGTCGTCCCCTTCTCCTCCCGCCTTCAACCTTTCTTAGCATCGGGGTCTTTTCCATTGAGTCAGTTCTTTGCAGCAGGTGGCCAAAGTATTGGAGTTTCAGCTTCAGCGTCAGTCCTTCCAATGAATATTCAGGACTGATTTCCATTAGGATGGACTGGTTGGATCCCCTTGCAGTCCAAGGGACTCTCAAGAGTCTTCTCCAACACCACAGTTCAAAACATCAATACTTCAGCACTCAGCTTTCTTTATGGTCTAACTCACACATTCATACATGACTACTATAAAAACCATAGCTTTGACTAGATGGACCTTTGTTGGCAAAGTAATGTCTCTGCTTTTTAATATGCTATCTAGGTTGGTCATAGGAGAAGGCAATGGCAACCCATTCCAGTACTCTTGCCTGGAAAATCCCATGGACGGAGGAGCCTGGTAGGCCTCAGTCCATGGGGTCACTAGGAGGCGGATACGACTGAGCGACTTCACTTTCACTTTTCACTTTCATGCATTGGAGAAGGAAATGGCAACCCACTCCAGTGTTCTTTCTTGTCTGGAGAATCCCAGGGACGGGGTAGCCTGGTGGGCTGACGTCCATGGGGTCACACAGAGTCGGACACGATTGAAGTGACTTAGCAGCAGCAGCAGGTTGGTCATAGCTTTTCTTCCAAGGAGTAAGCGTCTTTTAATTTCATGGCTGCAGTCACTATCTTCAATGATTTTGGAGTCCCCCAAAATAAAGTCTCTCACTGTTTCCATTGTTTCCCTATCTATTTGCCATAATGTTTCCCCATCTATTTGCCATGAAGTGATGGGACCAGATGCCATGATCTTAGTTTTCTGAATATTGAGTTTTGAGCCAACTTTTTCAGTCTCCTCTTTCACTTTCATCAAGAGGCTCTTTATTCTTTGCTTTCTGGCAGAGGAGTGGTGTTATTTGCATATCTGAGATTATTGATATTTCTCCTGGCAATCTTGATTTCAGCTTGTGCTTCATCCAGCCCAGTGTTTCTGATGATGTACTCTGCATATAAGTTAAATAAGCAGGGTGACAATATACAGCCTTGACGTACTCCTTTCCTGATTTGGAGCCAGTCTGTTGTTCCATGCCCAGTTCTAACTGTTGCTTCTTGCCCTGCATACAGATTTCTCAAGAGGCAGGTCAGGTGGTCTGGTATCCCCATCTCTTTCAGAATTTTCCAGTTTGTTGTGATCCACACAGTCAAAGGCTTTGGCATAGTCAATAAAGCAGAAGTAGATGTTTTCTGGAACTCTCTTTGTCCAGTGGCTGCCCCTTTTTGCAGTTATTTTTGTTTCTTCCTCTTTGAATTATTATTTGGAATTGATTTCACTCATTCAATGAGCACCAATATTCTAGGCACTGGAAAGAACAGATATACATGCCACAGAAAAGTCTTTGCTCCCATGAAATATCAGTTAAAATTAACAGCTTTAATAAAAACTAAAACCCAAAGTCTTTTAATAGAAAGTACCATGTTCTTTTGCTAGAAAATATATGATTATATTTTATAAGCTCTTCTGAAAGTACTGGAATTTGTGGATCATAAAAGCCTCTGGAATAGACTTTGAAAATATATGGGGACTTCCCTGGTGGTCCAGTGATTAAGACTCTGCCTTGCAATGCAGGGGACCTGGGTTTGATCCCTAGTCAGGGAACTAAGATCCCACATGCCTCGGAGCACCTAAGTGCATGAGCCACAGCCATCCGTGTGCCAAAATGAAAGATCCCAGGTACTGCAAGTAAGACCCAACACAGCCAAATAAATACATAATGTTTTTTTAAAGAGGAAAAAAAAAACAACACACACTTGTTTACATCTTATAAAGAGAGCTGATATGAGAACTACTATTCTGTCTAAACCCTAATGTAAACATCCCCCTTTTTAAACTTTTAAAAAAGTCTAAGACTCCCTGGCTGTCTCCCGGTGCTCAGCTGAATGACCACACCCAGGCCTGTGCTCCCCAGGTGTGTTGGTGGGATGCTCACATGGGCATCACCAGTTCATAGGATTTGCCTGGAGACCTAGTTATGCTGCCTGTTAGCTGCATGACTTGAGGTCACTTAGTTTTGTTTTCTTCTCCATTCGCTCATTTCCAAATGTAAATCTAATTCATATAATAGTTATGTGAATTAATGACAGAAAATTCATACAGTTATTCCTAGAGAAACAAAAATTAACATTAGTAAAATCTCTATTATGTTATATAAGCCTTTTAGGAAGTGGCTCTGATTGGAAAGTTTTGGGAAATAGTGGGGCTCTTTTAAAATTTCCCAATTCATGACATGTGGTTGAGGCCATCTGTAGCCAAAGCTGCAATATAACCTTATCTCTTCAGTTGTACCTTTGAATGAGAATTTGTAACAATAGAGAAGGAATTGCATCATATTTCCTTTATAAAATCTTCAATACCATTAACATGTGGCTAACGATATTTTGCTAAGTAAATCTTGAATGAAAGCTCTTTCTTTCTTGCAAATACAAGTAAAATAATTTTTATTTCCATAACCATAGAGTATATATAGGGGTGTATATGTATACCTAAGGGAAGGAGTGGGAATATGGGGTGACCTGTGTCTCTCCTCAAGTTTCCAGAGAAGGAAAAAAATTAACTGAGATTTGACACACCTGTCACAAGTATAGGAAATTAACGAATTGTGAAATCATTTTAGTTATGACATACTTGTGCATCTTAAGTAATTGTGGTGTTTTTTGTAGTTTTGAAGAATTACTTATCCATGCTTATTAAACATATTTACATGTTAGCATAATGAATTCAGATTATTTAGTTTAGAAGAATACATAAATATGTTGATGTCCATTTTCACATTGTGCTAATTGTGATTTTTATAATCAGTTTCTGGTTTTCCTCATTAATCTGAGAGATCAAATTATAGACTGTGGATTAATAAAACAAGTAATGATTATCTTCTTTATTAAAAGACAGATTAGCTCATTTTTACTTAGTGAAACAGTCCTTCCACTCCTAGTTCATGTTGATTCAATAAACAAATCAGAAAGACAGCAATAAACAAATGGCAGCATAGTTGAAACAAAGCCATGTGATTATAATTTGATTTTTAATTCTAAGGTGTTCATGAGTCAAGCTGTAGGGAGATTTTCTGTAAAGCAATAAGTCTACACTGTTTGAAAATCTGACTCTATAAATCAGAGTATTCAGAATATGCTGAGGGGCTGGGGAAAAACAGTGTTTATTTACATGAGACTCTGTTACTTCCATCTAGATCTTCCTCTCGATTTGCTTAATATTTCATTTGAATAAAGCATTCTGGGGAAACAAGGTTTAAAGCATTATGTAAGTGTGCTTGTATTCAACAGGAGTTATGAACAGAAGATATTCAAGGTTTTAAAAGAACCACTCAAGAAGATCTGAAGCTACATTCTGCATGTCTTCTGAGATCAGCTCTGCAGGATGAAAATAAAATGACAAATCTCGATTGAGGAAATCAGCGATAAGTAAGTAAGCTCACTTTTATCTTCCAGTGTTGTCACGGATATGCAGTGAGTAAAATGTGCCCTTTTGCTTGCTATCTATTGATGTCAAAAGCTATGGTATTGTCAGTGATTTTTCTCATGACCTTCTATTCTATAACTTTCTCAGTCTTCAGTGTAAGCCAGTGGCAAGATACAAAGATGCTCACAGTGGTGAGATAGTATTGACACTGTTTAGGTAGAATGGAAAGACAGTTTTCGGAAGCATCGTCATGCACCAAATAGCCATATCCTCTTGGGTCATTGGTGACTGAGGTCTGAAATAGTGCATTGTGCAGCATGGTGCCTTAGCTTACTTCTAGCTCTAAATTTCTTTAGTTCCTAGATAAACTGGAATGAGATTACCAGCGATGGGTTTGGGACACTGTTATGCAATATATGCCAATCATATCCAAACTGTCAGGTTTAGTATCCACCAATCAAGTATTTACCTATGTTTAAGGATTTCACTTTTTTTTTTTTTGACTTGAGTGATGAACTGAAATGATTTGGTACTGAGAAGGGTGAAATGGTGTATTGGGAGACTGCTGACCTCTAAACTCCTCTCAGATTATCCGAGAGAGAGAAAAACCCAAAAGTCAGTAGTAATGATAATGGCTAGTGGGGAAGAGAATCTATTATAAAATCTCTGACATTTTCTAGTACCTAGGTATCCTAGGGCCAGGTGATGTTGAAGTCCTTCCTTGGCCAGTTAGATAAAAGACTCTAGCTTCAGAGTCAACATTAGCTCAGTAGCTTTCCCATGACCTTATCTGTGCTTCAATTCTGATCACTGGTCACCTTTGAGGCTTAGGGGGTCAGAAGCAACCTGCTATAACAGTCGATGGGTACTGCATTCTCTCTGGTGGTTCTCTATAAGATGTCCATATCTTCATAACTTATCCGTTTATTGAATTCCCTCAAATTTCCCTATTTGCATGTGTTATCTGTTCTGCTGATGCTGATACTGAACAAAGTGAGCTTGAGAAAGAATGACTTTTACTCATAAGGTCCAGGTTCTCAACTGAGATGTTGATTTGGGTAAAAAATCACACCTGGTATTACCAGGTATACTAAGCTGAAGATGGAACTCAAAGACGTTTGGTACTGATCCCTAGAAACTGGGACTGTGATCTTATACGGTAAGAAATTTTAAGGTGTGATTAAGCTAGGTATCTTGAGATGGGATGGTTATCCTGAATTATCCAGGTGAGTCTAATGTAATCACAAGTTTTTATAAGATGGGGAAGCAGGAGGGTTAGAGTTTGAGAAAGCGATGTGGCAACGGAGACAGAGGATACGTGATGCTACTGCAGGAAGTGGAGCTTGAACCAAAGAAGACAGGACAATCTCTAGATGCTGCTCCTACAGTGGGAATACTGACAGCTTGATTTTAGAGCTTCTGACCTCCAGAACTGTAAGTAATACATTTGTGTTGTCTTAATCCACTAAGTTTGCAGTGATGTATTACAGCAGTAATAGTAAACGAATATACCAGAGAATGAGATCAACAGTTGGTTAGTTTCCACAGAAGTATTCACTTAATTTAAAAACCTTTTAGACATGTGCAAAAATAGAATAGTATAATGATGTCTTCTGTTATTATTTAAAAAAAATTTCCTAACATCTCCTAGGAACCAGCCTCTCTTCATTTGTGGTGAGTATTCATCATTTTATATTTATTTATATATATATGCATGTGTGTATGTATGTATTTATATTTTGGTTTTCCAGCATCTGAACCACTTTGCCATGTTTTGAAGACTTTCTCATCTTATGTATTCTTGGTAGGGGTAGAACCTACTTGATACTAATCAAAGCTGGAAGTCCCAGGTACTTGACTTCCCAACACTCCTGGTTGCTGGGCTACAAGCCTAAGCCCTAGACTCTACCACGTAGATGCGCTATATGCCTTTCTTAGAATCAGCCACAGGGATGGCAGTTGCAAGTGGAGTTCTCAGCAGTGGCCACAGAGGTAATTGCAGCAAGACTGAGTTTCTCTGTGACCCAGCATTTCTTTCACTGCACCAGGTCTGCTCTGTGACTGAGAGCTTTGTTATTAGCTATATATCCTCGAGCCCAAATTTTCCAGATTCTGAATGATTTTGACAAATTATCTTTGTCCTTAAATCAGCCTGAGTTGGTGTATGGGTTTGTGTCCCTTGAAACTAAGAACCTGGTTTCTATATACTTCTCTGTTCTGCCATCCTCACTGTGTCAGTTTTCACTTCAGGCAAGGATTCCTTTTGACTTCATGAGAACTGTAACTGTGGCCAGAATTGTGGGCAGACACACTAACCTCCGGAGGGGGAAGAAATCACCTATACTTATGTTTCTCTCTTAGGAGTGGAGGCCCCTTTACCTCCAGGCCTCTTAGCAGTTTTTTCTCTCACCCCACACCTGGTGCTGGTACATGAGCCCAGTCAATCACTTTGTCAGCCACAAATAAAGTTTCTCTGAAGAGTAAATAAGACAATGTATGTAAAGCTTTTCACCCTGTACCTGGCATATTTGAAGCTTTCAAATGATTTCTAATTCTCATAACAAAATCCCTTGGGGGGTTTTGTAGCATCCCTGTAACTCAGGATTCACCTCAGATTTACTGAAATGCAATATTTAGATGCAGGGCCTAGTTATCAATATTTTATTAACTTCCTCAGAACATTTTCAATCTATCTTTGGTTAAGTATCACCAGAGAGGAATGATTGTAGCATTTGCCCTGAGGTGTTTATCCAGGTGTTTTATCCTACCTATGTGAAATTTCCTACTACAGCTTTCTCTTAGGTTATGGGTTAATGTTAAATGGTTGGCAATTTAAGGACTAATTAGTAAAAGGTATCTGTCCTCTTAAAGAGCTGGTGACCCCAGAGAAAATAAAGGCTTGAGCTGCCTTAGACTGGGCTGTTTGCTACCACTCTGTGAAAAGTGGATTGAGTTTTTTTCTTCTGAGTCACTCAGCTCAGTGGTTTTTAACTAAACTGATACTTTTTTAACTGGCTGACATTACTGTTCAGGGTTTTACCTGGAGATCTAGTGCAGGGCCCTGGTTTGGGGAATTGTAGCACCAGCTGAAAAAAAATGCATTTAACAGTGTACGCTTTAGGGCAGGATAACCCTGTACTTACTGTGATCACTAAATAAATAACAGAGGTGATTACAATCAGTGAAAAGTGAAAGAAGATGAAAATGGATACAATGACAAAAGGAATCACATCAAAGGCTCTCTAGTTTGGAGATCATATGCTTATGTGGAGGGCAACAAGTGTTCACACAGGGGTTGTGGAATGTTCAGGATAGAAGTCAGGGTGTGAGTTAGGGATTAGTGGGCCAGAAGTTAATAGGAAATGGACACAGTAATCCTAAACAGCTTTATTAAATTTTTAAAGTTAAAAATGAAGCAAGATAAGGTGATTGTTTGGGAAGTAAGAGGAAGCATCTCCCTGCCCCGCCTCCCCCCTCCCTTAAAATGTGAGAAACTTAAGTTTAAAGCCCCTGACAAGGATTCATTAGAGTGGGACAAATGGCAGATACAGAATATCAAAGGAATTACTTTCAGTAAAGTTCTGGTAATGGTTGGAGGAGCAGGGATATCAAGTACCTGTGGAGGAGTAAGTCTTAGCCGGGAGGAAGAGAACCTCGCCTCAGTTCACTGTGTATGAATGCTCTTAGATTTTCTGTTTTATGTGAAATTTAGGGAGTGTCTCCATGGCAGTTTGTATTTTCTCTGTGAGGCAGAACAAGGGATAGTTTGCTGGGACTAAAGGGAGAGGGAAGGGAAACTTGAGATTTCAAGATGCTGGAGAAACTCTGAAATATCTTTAGGGTGCTGGGGAAAATGTTAACCAAAGAAAGGTATCTGGTTTAAAGGTTGTGTTGAGGGCTCAGGTGAACTGAGGACCACACGTTTATGGTGACATCAATTTTGCCCATCACCTGTTGTGTGATTTCCTCCAGCAGGACTCAGTTTCTGGGGACAGGCAGTCAGAGAGGCATATTTGGGTTCATGCAGTTTAGAGGAAAGAATAAAAGACTGAGTTTAGGGTGTTGAAATGATGTAATGTAAGCAGGGTAAGCAAAGGCCTGAAAAGTGGAGTGGGCAAAAGAACAAGAAGAAAGAGGAAGCTCTGCTGTGGCTCAAGGGGAGATAGCTATACAGCAAGAAATGTGGAAAACTGTAGTTGGAGAGTGAAATACTCGAATCCATGATTTTGCTGGTGATAACCAGATTCACAATGTGCTTATGGGAATGAGTGGCTGAGGTGTCACTGAAGATGAGGCGGTCAAGAAACCAAGTGTTCATGATGTTTTACCTTTGATTTTCTTGAGATAATGTAAGAATTGGGCTGGAAGTGAGGATTACTAGAAAAGACCAACTGGAAACTTTTCAGTAAATGAGGTGAAAGGTCTCGGTGGTAGGTAGATGACAGCAATAGGAAGATGGGAGCATGTTTTAGTAAAAAAAAAAATGTGAGCCTCAGAGGAGCAGGAATTTCAATAAAAGTAATAGCTTGGAAGTGGAAATAAGGAACATGGATGACTCTGAATCACTGCTGGGCTCTAAGGGAGTGTGAGGATTAACAGCCTGCTCTTGATAGCTATTTGTTAAGTATATCGGTTGTACACACCTGAATCCACAGTAAAACTCTTGGCATCTCTTTCACCTCAACATTCAATCTTGCCTCAAGCCTTGCTGATTCTATTTCCTGAATCTATTTAATCACAGTGCCACAACTTCTGGAACACATTTTTTTGTTTGTTTTTTTCCTGAATTACTTTAGAAGCCTTCTGAGTAGTATCTCCATCTAGACTTTTCTCTGTTCCATTCTCCACAGCTACAGTCAGGGTGGTATTCCAAAAAGACAAATGCCATCATGTTACTAATCAGCTTAAAGCTATCTGTGGCTTTAAGATATGTGAGATATTTTAGTCTTATTTTTGGTATTAAGTCTTTGATATCTAGTGTGTGTCTTACATGTATAACTCAATTCAGTTTGGACTTACCACATTTTAAGCATTCAATAACCATAAAGAACTAAAGGCAACCATATTGGAAAGTTACACTTTTTAAACCAATATACCAACTCTTACCCCACCTGGCTCCAAAAATAGTTTCTTTTTGGCCTTTTTCCCCCTTATACTCTTTGTCCAGCCATGTTAAATTATATGCTTGCAGAACTCTCGCTTTTGTACTTGTGGTTCCCTGTCTGGAATTTATTTATTTTTTCAGGGTATTTTAGCTTACATTTTCTAGAACGTGAGTCTGAAGCAAAGATAGTGAGTTCCTCCTTTATTAGAGACTTTACCCTCAGGGAACTGAAGTGAGGGTGAAGCAGAGAAGGAAAGAGAGAGTCAGAAAAGGCTGTGAGATGGAGTTTTTGTTCAGGAACCTGATTGCTCAAAAACTGATTCCTTCCAGAACAGGTTGCACATAAGTAGGCACTGATCGAGTTCTGAAGGATCAGCGGGGAAGCCCTGGGGTGGGAGCTGAGACCCAGGCAAGGCTGAGCTGAAGCCGTTCGAGGCTGGCTGCCAAGAGCTGGTCATCTCTGTGGCAACTGGAACAAGAACTGGGTGAGGTTGAGAACATCTGAAATTGTGCATAAACGGGTCTGACACAGTCAGTAACCTCTACTTATCTCACAGGGATCAACTTACATGTTATGTCCACAGGGTAGATTTCCTTGATTCTAAAACAAAATTAGGTCTTTCAGTATGTTCTCAGGGTCTCCTTCACTTACTCTCCTCCAATAAAACATCATATTTTTAAAAATTGTAAATTGAAGTATTGATGATTTGTCTTCCCCATAAAATTGTAAGTTCTCTGAAGTCAGGTTCATGACTATCTTTTACCATGAGATCCCTACCTCCTGTCTTGCAGTACTTCACGCAGCTCTCTCCCTGATACAGTGAATGTCTTCAATAAGTACTTGTAGCATGTGAATGAACAAATGAATGAAAAGTTCAAGTTGGTAAAACATCATGTGGTCTTTGTTTTTTTTCTTCCAGAGCAGGCCTCTTTGTCAGAAGTACTTTCAGAATATAAGCTGATCACTAAAGTTTAGCTTGCCTTGTTCAGCCTTTCATGGGCTGTCAGGCTGTAATCTGGGATAATGACATGGGTGGGTGGTTCACTCTGACCAGTGAGACTTTGCATGTCTTTAGGTTCACTTGTGTTGCAAAATAGATTTGTCAGGTTAGAACTTCAAATGAAAGCTCTCTCTCTCTTTTTTTGCTCTTTGGCACATTCTAATGAGAGCCACAGCTCCTGAGTTGTTGCTTCAGCATTTGTATCTAATATGAAAGAAATTGAAAGCTAAGATGAAACCTCGGGACTAGAACAGCAGGTCTGTCAGGCAGCACTCCCAGCCCTGTTCTTAGCTGTGTCTTCAATGAGAAAAGGCTGTGACTGACTATGGCATTGTGCCTGGTGTGGAAAACTTGGGTAAAGGAGATGTCATGACGGGAAACAGCATCAACCTTCATTCTGAACTTTTTTGTGCCATCTTCAGTCAACTTCTGTCATAGGGAATGGTGCTGTCTGCTAATGACCTTCCCACCTGGGGACCCCATTGTGAGTGACGTCCTTGATGCCAGCTCGCATATTCTAGCTAATTCCAGACCTATTAAATATTCAGTATCTTTCTGAGAACCAATTAAGCGAATGGGAGACATAAAATAGAACTTGCCTTTACCCAAGGAGTCATTCAACCAGAATTTTTATGACAAATAAAGGGCCTGGAAACTAAGCAAAATAGTGAGAGCTTTTAAATGCATATAGAAGTGATCAAATCTGAAATTGCCTGATTCTCACCTTATTTTGGAGGAGACTAACTTATGAAGAAATCACTTGTTTAAATTGGTAGCCTTCATTTGCCCAGCAAAGGTATTGTATTTTATTGTTCTCTAGATATTTTGAATTTTAAATCAAGACAACAAAAACAAATTTAAAAAATATACTGAAAGTAATGATAAAAATTATTGAACTTTTTTCTGAATGCTATAGAAAACAAAGTTTGTAAAGTGGGAGTCACTTACTACCTCATGGATGAAAAGAGAAGATGACAGTCATCACAAAAATAAAGTGTAGATAGATTATAGGACTTAAAGTTTTATAAGCAAGTATTAAGTTATTGAGTTGGAAAAATCTCTCTTTTTTCACTAGATCATCAGGATTGAAAAGTCTAACTGTAAGCACTGAACAAACATGTCCTTCCAGACTCATCCATTTAGCAGGGGCTCGATAAACATTATTGACCAGTTTATTGGCCTGATGAACTTGTTTTTAAAAAACAGCCTGAAAAGGAAATTCCCAGATCATGAATTTCAGCTGTTAACATTGTTTTTGTCTGTAATAGTTTTGTGAGATCTTAATCAAGGCAGACTTGCTAATGAACTTCCTGTTCAGGATGTTCTCATGGACAGCAAACAAGAGTGTGAAAAGATAATAAATCCACATTTTAATATTGGTTGTCACACACTAAAAATGTCTCATCCTTTGGTTTTTAAGAGAAAATGCACTTTTCCTCCAGAAGGAAAACGTATTTTATTTTTAAGAGAGATATTTTTTATGTAGTAAAAGTTTGGGATACAAACACATCTTTGGGACTCAGAGGCAGGTTATTGACTTAGAGCCTCCTGTCTGACATTCTCGACCATGGGAGGCTTATTTCTGTGCAATAAGTAAAATGATGAGTTCATTGTGAATGTATCAGAACATGTCAAGTGCCTATTTTGGAGTGTTTTGCACATGGTTGATATTTAATAAGTACTAACTGTTTATGGTTATGATAGATGATTACAATCTATCATATGGTAGGAGGAGAAAAAGAACCGAACATTCTGTCCTCTGTCATTCACTCCGTGTGACATTTGCTGATTGTAACGCTCCCATTTCCTTTGCGCTAAGCAGATGACAGGCATGGTGCTGCCGGCCTTATGAGCATGTTAGTGTGTGAACAGCGCAGCTACATTAGGAGAGGGTCTTTTTCTACTCATTGCTTTGGGAATGACAGCGCTCCTTGGAGAGGCAGAGAGACTCACCATGGGCACAGGGCCAGGAAAGAGCAGAGCACAGCCTGATTCTGGAGATTTCAAATGTAGATACTGGGTTGTATCCCTGGAGATTTCTGTGTCGGTAATTCTGCATTTTTAACAAGTTTTCCTGGAAGCTTTTGAAACGAAGGCCGTATATGAAAATCACTCAGTCGTGTTGGACTCTTTGTGACCCCACAGACTATGTAGTCCATGGAATTCTCCAGGCCAGAATACTAGAGTGTGTATCCTACTAGAGTGTATCTCCAGGGGATCTTCCCAACCCAGGGATTGAACCCAGGTCTCCCACGTTGCAGGTAGATTCTTTACCGGCTGAGCCATGAGTTAAAGTGTAAAAATACTTATGTTTAATTATCTGATCATTTATTTATTAATATCACTGATGTTCTACTATACAGTAAGCATATAGAATGCATATGTTAGACTAGTGACATTTAATTTCTCCTCTCTTGGTGATTTGGGGTCTGTGATCCCCATAGTGAGAGAGAAAAGTTATTTTAAGCCAGCAGCATCCTGTTAGATCCTAGACTATTAATAGCAATACCAGTGTACCCAACTGATTTATATGTCTTTTTATTTTGTATCTGGAGGATTTTTTCTAAACGAAGACAACTAAAAGCTATATTTAAATAACTTTATGAATAGGTTTCTGATGACTCACATCAAGTTTTCTTTCTCTAGGCTCTGTTAAGAGAATGTCCAATTGCATTCAGAATAATCTGAATCAGACCACTTCTGTAGATCTGACTCAGGGAACAGTCTGTTGTATTTAGAGCTGGTTTTCTTTCCTGGCTTTGTCCAAATGTTGCTAATTTTGTATTTCTTATTTTACACAAGTTTGCACAGGTATATAGCATTTTGGAGATTTTAGTCTCATTCTTTGTTTCTGTGTTTACTGAGAGTTGTCTTTAAACATGATCCCTTAGGCCCTCAGGATCCTACCACCAAGTGATGACTTAAGAGTGGCCTTTTTTGTTCTTTCTGCCTCTGCTCTAGAGCCGAGTGCATGGTGTATTCCCCTGGGTGTATTCCCACACACTCTCTCTTCTCTGCCTAGGGTGACATGAAGGGTCAGATCCTCTCCATTCTAAGACTTCAGGGTCACCTTGCCGCTCCCTGTGTTATTCAGTAAACATTCTCATGCCTGAAGAGAACTTAAAGCTCAAAAGGTATGGGATATATCACTACAGTAAAATCTAACATCTTTTAAAACATGTTTTTCCATTACCAAGAAACACATAAGTGAGAATATATAGATTTAAACTAGCTTGTCATTTTTAGGAAAAGTTATTATCTGTTCCAAGAGGAGCATTAAATTGCCTTAGACTTTACTTTCTATTTTCTTATCCAGAGAGATGTCATTGAGATTCATTGCTCCCTGAATCAATTTATACATTTCTTTACTTTACATTTCCCACTGCATCTTCTGGAATAGTCTCCACACCAAAGACACTCACAAATTTTATTGACCCACTGACTGACTTTTTGAAACATGACGCAGGCTGACAGATGTTTTACCAGCCATCTTGGGATTGTATACCACTGACAGAAATTATTAACTTGCAGGAATCAATAGCTGGAGTGTGCCATAAGCATTTACTTTCAAGCACAGGTTTTATTGAGAGGAATTACATGAATTTACTTCAGATGGAGGAACAATTTACTTTTCATTACTTTATTTTATAAACATGAACTTTATAGTTTTCATTGCCATCTTTTTATTGCTTCAAAACACACATTTTATGTGCTACTGACATAAAATTAGCTACACTCTCAGTTGCCTAGTGCCCTAAAGCTCAATGAATTTGAGACAGACTACTAAGATTTTCTGATCTCTTCTTCAAACTTCTTTACCTTGAAGAATGGGGGTAGTATTAGAAGAATGAAGACAGGTAATTGTTTTTTTTTTTTTTTTTCTTAAGGGAAAGGAAGTTTTCCATAAATTATCATCTGGAAAAATAAATAATTCTAGGTAAGATTTTAGAATTAACAATTAAAGAAATGGGTTGGTGAACAGCCATCAAAGAAAGCAATGATTTGATGTTCAGAAGAAACATTATCAAACTAACCCGTTTTACTTATTTGTAGGGTTATTAAATCAGTAGCTTAGGGGAATGCACAAAACCACATATCTGAGCTAAAGCAAGGCATTGGCCAAGTCTTTCAAGATACCTTTGGGTTAATATGGTGGTTGATTTAGCTGAGTGTTAAGGATATTAGGTGAAGGCTTGAAAGGCTGTATCCATCAGGCAGTTCTCATAAAGGCATGCCTTATGATTCTGTCCTTAGCCCTATTAAATTCACTTTTTAATGACTGACAGAGGCAATGCAGTATAACGCAGTTACAGTGACCAGGGCTCAGACTGAGACCAAATCCTGCTTATACCACTTCTTGGAATGCCGTCTTGGGCAAGTTACTGAATCTTTGTAAGCCACAGTTTCCTCATCCTTAAAATGGTGATAGTGACTGCCTCATTGAATTCTTGAGAAGGTTAAGTGGGATAAATAATGTGGGGCAGTGTCAAAGCCTGCTCAGAAATGTTAGTTATTGCTCTTAACTTGGATATGGGTATAGAATGCTCAGTCATCAGACTTGAGAGTAGAATAATTTAGAAGAAAGAGAACAGATATTGCATGGCAGGACCCTGACTGATGGCAGATATCTGCACTTGTACTCTTGCCCCCTCTCCTTAAATCCCAGCATCCCCATGGGTAACATTTAACAATGTGAGGGATTATCAGGAATTCTTTTAAGGTCCTAGAGGTATATCCCAAAACTCAAACAACTGAGTATATATGAGTATATATGTAGGATATATAAAAAAGGATATGTAAGAAAAATGTGTAAGAATTTTAATTGGCAGAAAGCTCAATATAAGTGAGGATTATGGTGTAGCCACAAATAAATGAACACTAATACAACTCAAGACCACATTAACACAAGTTGCTTCCTAGGTGTGGAAACACAAAGGTTACTAGTTACACCACTCAAAGTGTTCTACTTCCTTCTTGAGCACCGCAGTTTAAGTGACAGATAATCTGGAGTATGTTCATAGAATAGTGGCTGAAATGGCAAAAGAATTCAAAACTATGCCACAAAAGGAATATTTGAAATGAAAGGATTTTTACTTGGAGACAAAGAGACCTGACGGGCTTACATTGGGTTTTATCAAAACTGTTCATTTATTGATTCAGTGGAAGTTTTGATAAAAGTAATCCTCAATGCATTTAGTTTAGGGTTAAGTATCACGTTTGTAGCACATTGGTGAATATTTTCATAAGAATATTCATCACCCATGTAATCCTATCATGACATCACTTTTCTGAGCCTCTGCAATATGTGGTTGGGGTTGTTTTCATGGACACATCCATAGAGTTTAAATGTGAATGTTAATGCTGGTTTCCCCATTCCCCTTCTCCAGCTGCCACACACACACTGAGAAATTAATGAAAATGTGGATGTAACAGTACTGAGTTCACTGTTACTCTACTATGTTCAAGTTCAGACTAAATAACCATTTTGAAACTACAGAGGACATTTAAAGTTAAATTGCATTAGTGGATCAAATAACCTATAAGATCTCTTACAATCATCTTTTCTAAAATATTAATTAATCATAGACTATTGTCTATTTTGAGTCTCTGGTGGCTCAGAGGGTAAAGTGTCTGCCTGCAATGTGGGAGACCCGGGTTCGATCCCTGGGTCAGGAAGATCCCCTGGAGAAGGAAATGGCAACCCACTCCAGTATTCTTGCCTGGAAAATTCTATGGAGAAGAGAAGGCTTCTCTTCTTCTATGAGAAGCCTGGTAGGCTATAGTCTATGGGGTCGCAAAGAGTCGGACACAACTGAGCGACTATCTATCTATCTATTGTCTATTTTAACTAAATGATATTTCATACATTATGCTGGGGATAGGTTGGTATAGAGGAAGAAATGTATATTTTGGATTAAATGTTGTTCTAGTTTTAGATGAACATTAGATGTGGGACTCTTTGGTTTATAAACTCTTTCCTATTTTACCTAAGTTTTAAAGTGTGCAGATTTATCATCAGTAATTAAAGGGGGTAAGACTATTCTTTGTTGAATATGGCCAGTTTTTCGAATTTTGGGAGCAAATTTTACATCTTTCCTGAATTTTCTCCCATGACCAAGAGGTCTAATAACATTTGTGTTAATGATACCATATTTTACATTAATTTGGCACCTTAACTTTTATGCATAGATTTACACACACATTATCTTATTTAAAAATTCTCCCAGTTGACCTCTTAAGCAGATCATGAAACTGAGACTCAGTTTGATGACTGCCTGGAGTTTCATGGCCAGCAAGGGGCAGAGCTGGGACCAGACTCTCATTCCTCTCCCCAGAACTTTAATTCTTTTTTTTTTCATTTATTTTTATTAGTTGGAAGCTAATTACTTTACAATATTGTAGTGGTTTTTGTCATACATTGACATGAATTAGCCATGGATTTACATGTATTCCCCATCCCGATCCCCCCTCCCCCCTCCCTCTCTACCCGATCCCTCTGGGTCTTCCCAGTGCACCAGGTCTGAGCACTTGTCTCATGCATCCAACCTGGGCTGGTGATCTGTTTCACCCTAGATAATATACATGTTTCGATGCTGTTCTCTTGAAACATCCCACCCTCGCCTTCTCCCACAGAGACCAAAACTCTGTTCTGTACATCTGTGTCTCTTTTTCTGTTTTGCATATAGGGTTATCATTACCATCTTTCTAAATTCCATATATATGTGTTAGTATGCTGTAATGTTCTTTATCTTTCTGGCTTACTTCACTCTGTATAATGGGCTCCAGTTTCATCCATCTCATTAGAACTGATTCAAATGAATTCTTTTTAACGGCTGAGTAATATTCCATGGTGTATATGTACCACATCTTCCTTATCCATTCGTCTGCTGAGAGACTTTAATTCTTTTACTTTCTTTGAGTTAATGGTTTTAGATATCAGCAATTTTATCAGTGAGAAGGGGCTTTTCCTTTGAGTTGGAGAAAATTGCTTTTCCCTTTCACACTGTCCTTTTGCTTTATTGTGAAGTATATTTGTAGAACAATGCCCGCTTTGAAATGTTATGTACTTCAGGTGCAGAAATTGTGCCTTCCTTGAAGGGACGTCATGATGTTTGCCTAAGGAAATGAATGTCACTGCCTGGGTTATGGAGGCCGTATGTTGAGCCCAACCATGTGGGTTGTATGGGGTGGATGGTCAGATAATGTGAGGCATGTCGGGCTCTCAAAGAATGAGGCTTTGATAGCCTACAACTTAAGGAACATTTCAGAAACAATGGTTCGGCTTGAGTGAGTTAGGATTATCAGTGGGAATGGGGATTGCGATGGAGTATTGTATCTGGGACATCTGATGGTGGATGTGGTCTAATCACAGATACTATTATTTAGAATCATATTCTGGGGTATGGCAAGTGGGACTCAGAAAGTCTACTGGGAATTGAGAATTGAGGCGAGAAGGTCAAGAGAGGGGCCAGTGTTGAAATTTACCAGAGTTGAGACACTCAGCTTGGAAAAGAATCTTCAAGAAGGTGAAGAGGTTTTGGTGTGATGAGTGACAGCTACATGACATCAGCAGAACAGAATTGGAAGAGTGCAAGCTCAGGAGGTTAGATGGGCCATTTCACCTAAAAAATAACAAAGCAATTGATAAATGTGGATTTTTAGATTTTTACATTGTTTCTATGGTGTGTTTAAAACTATAAAACTTCTTAATATTAAATAATAAAATATTTACCTTTGGGTTTTGTCAAAAATTCCAAATTAAAAATTAAATGGGAGAATATCAGGGAAAAAGCAGACAATATATTTAAACATATTCCTTATTTTAGTAAAATCACTTTTTTCAATTTGAACATGATAAAATATTAAAATAATGGTGCCTGGTGACTCAGACAATAAAGAATCTGCCTGCAATGCTAGAGACCTGGGCTCGATCCCTGGTTTGGGAAGATCCCCTGGAGAAGGGAATGGCTACCCACTCCAGTATTCTTGCCTGGAGAATTCCATGGACAGAGAAACCTAGAGGGCTACAGCCCATGGGGTCGCAAAAAGTCAGACACGATGGAGCGACTAACACACACGTAGGCATTTCTAGGTTTAAATCGAGATAACAAAACATAATACAAAATTTTTCCTAATTCATGGCCTAGAAATGCTGAATAAACACTCCAAAAATTTCCTTAAATTCATAGCTGAGCATTGAATTCCCCAGCCACCATAAATGAAGAGAGAACCAGAGTGGAATGTGTGACCCAGGGCTAAATCTACTCTGTGGGGAGGCCTGGGGGCAGGACACAGGGCCTTCTGCCTGAAGAAGGCAGAGTGGAAGTGTGATCCCAGCAGAGAAATGTACCTGGGAAAATTCCTGGGAATCTCATCTCTGCCTGGGTTATGGGTGACAAAAAAAGCTTGCCTGAAAAATCTAAACTTTGAGACTATGTTTTTTTTTTTTTTTTTTTTTTTGCCGGTTGTAGAGACTATGTTTTGAGCATAATTCCTTTCCTATAAATTGATTCTACCAATCTCACTATCTTTATAAATTCAATAAAGTGTAAACCACTTGGAGTTTTTGGCATAAATTGTCTATATAAATATGAATACGTATGCAATATAAAAAGAAAAATATGTTCTTTGACTAGTTTCAATGTTCAAAGGGCACATTTGAAGATCTGTTAGATGGATGGCTCTTAATCTGAACTCTTAGGGCTCCTTAACATGTGTGCGTGTGGGGGGTGGGGAGAGGTAATGTTTGAGCTATCTTTAGCCCTCCAAAATATGGTTCTGTACTTAAAATGGCCTATACACTAGAGGTAAAGATGCATGGGTTATTGAATAGAATTTTATAAGTAATAAGCTGACTTATCAAAACATTGATTTCATAAAAAAATACTTGGACACATACTTAAGAGTCAAAAACCTTTAAATAATGAATTAGTTGATATTAAGCATCTTTCCAGGCCAACACAGAGCAAATCTTTGTGTCTGTCTATCACGAAAGTTAATAGCACACACAGTCTCTGTGCAATACGAAGGAAGCCACTGGGTGATGCTTGGTTTGAAGAGGTGAAAATATACATAACTATATAAAATGAGTAGTGTGTTGATGATAGAGTTATACCCATCATTTCTGGAGCTTTCATATTGTACTATTCACATAATGAAAGTTCCACCAATGAGCTGTCAATCAGTGGTTGAGTCCATACAACTCCTCGGACTATCACCTGACAATGAAATCTGACTAGTGTCAGGAATGCCTAAGGCTCCCTTAGCTTGTTTATCCACTGCTCTTTTTTTTTGACAGCTCCAAAATAGAACTTATTTCCTACATTTAATGGATTTGTTATAAACCTTAATTGAATCTTCCTGATAAAAGAAATCGAGGACAACTTCAACAGTATAGCTTGTAGCCTTGCTGGATTCCTCAAGACCTGCATATCAGTCAGGACACTCAGAAGATGGGCTGGCATAATTGCAAATCATCCTTATCAGGTCCAAAGTATAAACCCTTTTTGGTCTTTCTAAAGGTTCAGGCTTATGATTTTAGGAAGGAAAGGATTTTTGTTAAAAGAATTTGTAGTTGGAGGAGCAAATTCTCTAACCACTTTTTTTTTTCTCTAGAAGAATATCAGATAACATTTAACAATCAAATTTACTTGGACACATACTCCTTAAGTAAAAACCATTTTGCAGATATAATATCACCTTTTGAAATGACAACCAAGAAATTTGCTTATTTTTTAGTTTTTCAAGGTTATGATAACCATAACATGCATGTTCAAGATATTATCTTCTGAATCCTGTAAAACTTTAAAATTGGGCAGGATATTTAGGATATTAACTGCTTTGAAAACACATATAGGCCATTTTATCTCTAACTTCAAGTGTTTAATCAAATATTTTTATGAATTGACCAGAGAGGATTTTAGATTCATATATTAGAATTTAAAAATGTATCAAAGAGCACCTGCATCTCAGAACCCAATACAGTCTATTTCTTTCCTATGGTCAATATCTTTCCTATTATGAGTAAGAATAAAAATAGAAGATGACATTGGAAGTCTATAAAATGAACTATTTCTATAAACTTCTTGTTTATTCAGTCTTAGAAACTATGGGTTTGATCAAATCTGTTTTATGTTGAATTTTTGACAGTTTCTGAAATGTTTCTTATTATGCAAAAGCAAGATTTCTGGGAAATGGGGAAAAACACTCTAGAGCAATATTAGTTTTCTAGCAAAACAGTGATGATTGATATAGGAAATTGATACCTAAAGATACAGGGATATTTTGCTCTTATTTATGACTTTCAGAATAGGCAATTTCATTAGTGACCTTCTGCTTCAAATAAAACAGTTGTGCAAAGCATTCAGTTTTGAGAACAACTTCCCCTGATGTTTAAAAGAAATCCATTTGTCAAAGCTTTGGTACTTTTATATTGTTTTGAAATTAGACTCCTAACTCTACAATTGAGGTATCTCATTTCTGTCCTTTATTCACGTTGGCTACTGGGCTTTCATTTTCTGTTTTCTTATTTCCCTAGGAGGTATTGAAGTTATTTCTAAGCAGAGATACTTGGAGATTTTAATAAAAGTATGAATTAATAAGGCTTTCTTTTGCTTGCTTGCAAACCTGCTTTGTCTCTTTTGCAAAAAATATCTTATTTTAGTCTCCATCATAAATTAGTAACATGCTATTGTAATTATCTGTGGGTATATACTTCTGTTACTAGACTGTGACCTTCTCATGAGCAGGTAACATGTTTTAAAATCTTTATATCCCAACATAAGAATGGTATCTGGTTCACAGAAAATGCTTAATGTTTGTTGACTAACTATCCATACAGATGAATGATAAAGAAGCAAGATTACTTATTGTTAGTAGGTTCTTAGAACTACTTATACTCATTATAGTATTAGGAATTGGCTAAGTTAGATGGACATAGTAGAATTAACTCAGAAAAAATGGCTTATTTCTAATTTTAGGTCCTGAGTTAGAAGGGCATTTCTAAATAGAATATATTCTCATGTATTTTTAAATGTGAATGGTCTGGACTGTTGGTAACAATGACATAATTAATCATGAGCAATAATAGTAAAAACTGAGGAAACTTTTTAATGTATTGCCAGGATTATTTGGTCATACAAATATGCAATATAGTTATTAGTATAACATGCTGGATCAGTGAGAATTTGAGAATAAGTAATTCGTAATCTGACTCAAATAAGGAACAGTAAGGAAATATAATGTTTCTCATAATTGGAAGTCCAGAGGCAAGATGGAGCCCATACATCAATAATATCAAGACTTTTTTCCTTTAATCTTTTGACTCTCTTTTTTTAAAGTTTATTTTTAATTGAAGGATAATTGCTTTATAATGTTTGCTGATTTCTGCCATACATCAACATGAATCAGCCACAGGTATACATATGTTCCCTCCCTCTTGGACCTCCCTCCCACATCCCACCCCTCTAGATTGTTACAGAGACCTGGTTTTTTCATTCTCTTGCCATCAACATTATCTTACAGCTGTTTTTTAGGAAGTTAGGTGTTTGCTGTAGTGCTGTATATCAAGTCCAGACATGACATGATATCCAAAAGAAGAGAAACTATATCTTTCCTTGGTTTCTATTTTTAAGATCTAGGAAGAATTTCCCAGAGGTGCTCCAAAATATTTTCTCTCATGTTTCATTGGCCAGTGTTGGATCTCATGCCCATTCCTAGAGCAGTCACTGGCTATGGCAATGGGGTTATCTTGATTGGGTTGGTTCAATGGTTCTCAACCCTGAATGTTCTTTAGCATATGAGGAGATTTGAAAATTATCAGTGCTTGGACCACAGCAAGATTAACTACTTCAGAATCTCCAGAAGTGTGTCCTAAGCATCAGATAATTTTTAAAAGCCCTCAGGTGATTTTAGTACATAGTGAGGATTTAGAACTATGCATAGTCTAAGGTAGACTGGCGACCATGGTCTCCACAGTTACTTCTATACACAGGCTTTTGACCTCCCTCAGATGGCTTTGAACTGGCATGAGGAAACTGCTTGTTAGCATTCACCCTCACCCAACTTTCCTTGTGAATATCAGTATGTATGTACAATATAGCTGACCAGAGTTAGAAACTGTGAGCTATGAAGACAGTTGGAGTAAGCAAAACTTAAATCTAGAGCTTTTCTTGTGTTAGCAAGGAATGCTAAAATGAATCAGTTACTTAAGGATGTCCTTAACAGTTTTACTAAAAATCTATGTTCTCATTCTTATTTGGTCTATTTTAGGAGACCATATAGGCCAAATCTTCAGGTAATCTCATTAGTCCCTCTTCTCAGTCATATATATTCTCTTGCAACAGAGATGAATACCTTGCATGTGACAGGTGTTAAACACCTGGGTTGTACTTTCCCTATTGTATATTTTTGCTTCCTTTGACATAAATTAATTCGGTTATATTGATTTGTTTTAATGCCGATAATACCCTGTTTTGATTATTATAGCTTTGTAATATACTGTGAAATCAGGGAGTATGATATCTGCAGCTTTGTAATTCTTTCTCAAGATTGCTTGAGCTGTTTGGTTTATTTGTGTTTCCTTACAAATTTTAGGGTTGTTCATTTCTGTGAACAATTACATTGAAATTTTGATAGGGATTGAATTGAATTTGTAGATTGCCCTGGGGAATATGGAAGTTTTGAAAATATTAATTCTTCCCATCTGTGAGTGCAGAATATCTTTCCATTTATGTCATCTTCAATGTCTTTCATCAATGTCTTATAGTTTTCAGTGTACAGATTTTTCATCTATTTGCTTATATTTATTCCTAGGTATTCTATTATTTTTTGATGCAATTGTAAATGGGATTGTTTTATTAATTTCTCTTTGACAGTTGTTAGTGTATAAAAATGCAACAGGTATTTGTATAACAATTTTGTATCCAGCAACTTTACCACAATTTTTTATCCTGTGTTTTTTTTTTTTTAGGGGGGGAGGGTAAAGTCTGTAGGGTTTTCCATGTATAAAATCATGTCATCTACCAATAGTAGCAGTTTTACTTCTTCCTTTCCAGTTTGGATGCCTTTTATTTTTTTCTAGTCTAATTGCCCCAGCTAGAATCCCCAATACCATGTTGAAGAAAAAAAAAAAAAAAATAGCCATTCTTGTTTCTGATCTCAGAGGAAAAACTTTCAGCTTTTTAGTGTTGAATATGGTATTATCAGTTATTATACACTTGAAACTAATACAGTGTTATATGTCAATTATACCCAATGAAAAAGAAACACTTGAACAACCTGCGGCAAATTTTATACATTCTCTAAATCTCATTTTACCTATTAAACTGGGATAGTATTCCTATTTCAGAATTATTTTAAAAAATTATTTTGTGAAGGAAAAGAATTCAGAATAAAACACAGAAAATGAGATTAATTAATTATCTGATCTACATTAGTATGTGATAACTAACCCCAAAGACATATTTTTGTATTCTCTGTCCCTCCTGGTGCTTCGCTCCTATCCTATAACCCTCTGCCTGCTTTTATTATCTATGTCTCTACTACATATATGTTGTTCTTTGCAACTCCATGGACTGCAGCCCATCAGGGGATCTTCACAATCCAGAGATCGAACCTGCATCTCCTGCATTGGCAGGCAAATTCAGCAATACTGCTGAGCCACCGGGGAAGCCTATATATATATATATTCAAATCATATTTAAATTAAGAAATTTTCTCTTTAAAATTTACATTTTATAAAATTTACTATTCAAATTTAATTTGTATGCTTGTATTTTCTCACTCTCTGTTTTCCTGATGGGATTTGTGTGGGTGTGTGGGTTTTGGTTCTTTTGATTAACTGTGCTTATAGTTGACTTGAATGTATGTTTTCATATGTATGTTTTCAGCATATAGTCTAAGAGGCCCCAATTTTTTTTTTTAATTTTTATTTTATTTTATTTTATTTTTTTTATTAGTTGGAGGCTAATTACTTCACAACATTGCAGTGGGTTTTGTCATACATTGATATGAATCAGCCATAGATTTACACGTATTCCCCATCCCGGTCCCCCCTCCCACCTCCCTCTCCACCCGATTCCTCTGGGTCTTCCCAGTGCACCAGGCCCGAGCACTTGTCTCATGCATCCCACCTGGGCTGGTGATCTGTTTCACCATAGATAATATACATGCTGTTCTTTCGAAACATCCCACCCTCACCTTCTCCCACAGAGTCCAAAAGTCTGTTCTGTACTTCTGTGTCTCTTTTTCTGTTTTGCATATAGGGTTATCATTACCATCTTTCTAAATTCCATATATATGTGTTAGTATGCTGTAATGTTCTTTATCTTTCTGGCTTACTTCACTCTGTATAAGGGGCTCCAGTTTCATCCATCTCATTAGGACTGATTCAAATGAATTCTTTTTAACGGCTGAGTAATATTCCATGGTGTATATGTACCACAGCTTCCTTATCCATTCATCTGCTGATGGGCATCTAGGTTGCTTCCATGTCCTGGCTATTATAAACAGTGCTGCGATGAACATTGGGGTGCACGTGTCTCTTTCAGATCTGGTTTCCTCAGTGTGTATGCCCAGAAGTGGGATTGCTGGGTCATATGGCAGTTCTATTTCCAGTTTTTAAAGAAATCTCCACACTGTTTTCCATAGCGGCTGTACTAGTTTGCATTCCCACCAACAGTGTTAAGAGGGTTCCCTTTTCTCCACACCCTCTCCAGCATTTATTGCTTGTAGACTTTTGGATAGCAGCCATCCTGACTGGCATGTAATGGTACCTCATTGTGGTTTTGATTTGCATTTCTCTAATAATGAGTGATGTTGAGCATCTTTTCATGTGTTTGTTAGCCATCTGTATGTCTTCTTTGGAGGCCCCAATTTTTTGAAAAAACCTGCATTTTTATCAGTACCAAAGTGATGCAATTTGAAAAATCTGCAAAAAAACAGGAGTTCCAGTTTCCAGAGGACTTTTCTTTCTGCTCCCCAACAATATGCTTGCTACTCCTGGAAATGCTGGACTCTCTTCACTCCTTCGAGCCCTGTGTTTTCTCTCACTTTTGGACCTCCACAGGGAATACCCTCTTTCTTGACTAATTACCCCTTCACCTGGCTACCTTCTAACTATTTCTCACCTTAGCTTTGCTTCCCAGGGAAAAAGTCTATCCTGACCTCATGCCTCTGGATGAGGCGTCTCTTCTAATGATTCTGTAACACCTCGTATCACTCTCACATTATTATACCACATTCTACTGCTTAACCATTCCCTTCTCTGGACTTCTCACTCAGGGTGTCATTATGGTTCAGTACATCACACAGTGCTGGGCACATTCCCACTTCAAATGAAAGCTCTCAGTTCCCTCCAATGATTAATCACATGTCAAAGGCCTTTAGGATTAAGGGTAGATTATCATGTATCTTTAGCATATTCTGTTTGCTTATAGATTTATTCCCCTAAGATCCACAGAACAGCAAGCATCAATCTAATTTTATTTTTCTTAAAAAAGAAACTGTTCCATGTTACTGATGTAAACCATATTTTTGTTTTCTTAAATTCAAGACACTAGTATATTCTTTTCCTTGTTTCAGGAGGCATGTTTTTTTTTTTTTTTTTTTTGCCCCCCTGGCTGGAGGAATTGAATTTCTTACTTTTTCAATACCACTATTTTAATCCCAGTCTGCTTTGGGGAGATTTATCTTGTGTTTCCCTGCTGAATGATGTCTTTTGAACATGTTGCTATAAGGCACAGTAACTTGATTTTGAGATTTCAAGTAGAGCATTTTAATCTTATGTACTGGACTTAGCAGTATAACCTTAGAAACCTTTAGCCACTTTTTAATGCCTTGCCTTTTCTCTGTTCTTTTCTTGCTGAAGGCCTGCAGATTTTAAAATACGTTGGGCCTTTGAACAGAATCATCCAAGCAAGTATTCACTGGGATGTACTTGAGATATGATCATTCTGAATTAATAAAATAGGATCTTTGCTACTGTCTTAATTGTTTTTCCTTTCACAACTCTTCTCTTTTTTGTATAAATTGTATTGCTAACTTATTTTTATTTGTTTCTCAATACATATTCTATTTTAAAAGTTTATCACTTATCTCTGGGTTTCTCCTTTTATAGGACATTGTTATCTTCAAAATCTTTTGATTACTGCCTCTTACAATTTCAAAAGAATTGGAAAAAAGGAGGCTGAACAGAGTATACCAGCATTTAAGCCAGATTATTTTGTTGACAGAACACAAAAACCAGTGAATGAAGAAAACGCACTTGGGAGTATTGATTTTCAGTAAAGTAACTGGTAGATGGTCTCATGAAATTTTATTTGATAAACTAATTAACTTGACTAGAAACACTAACATTTAGATCGAAAACTGGCCCAGAGGTCACAAACCAGATAATAAGAACATATATTGTGTGTTGTAGTAGGTAGCTAAGATAGTAGTTAGTAGAAATGCTCAACTTTGGATTTTTCATAGCTTTTTAAAAATGAATGTCATGGAGTTACATGTATTCCCCATCCCGATCCCCCCTCCCACCTCCCTCTCCACCCAATTCCTCTGGGTCTTCCCAGTGCACCAGGCCTGAGCACTTGTCTCATGCATCCCACCTGGGCTGGTGATCTGTTTCACTATAGATAATATACATGTTTCAATGCTGTTCTCTCGAAACATCCCACCCTCGCCTTCTCCCACAGAGTCCAAAAGTGATTCATGTCAATGTATGACAAAACCCACTACAATATTGTAAAGTAATTAGTCTCCAACTAATAAAAATAAAAATAAATGAATGTCATGGAACTGGAAATAATTGATAAAAGTTTCAGTTTATATAATTGAATAGCAATAGAAATATCATGAAAATCTTGATCTTGTGAATTATTATGGACAGTTATAAATATGGTTATAGACAATAAGAAAGTCAATTTGGAAAAAATGGAATTAAAGTGAAGAAGATAAAATATCAGTTATGACCACAAATGATAATTCAAAGAAAAGTAAAAACTAGTACTTGAAACAGCTCAGATTTCTTCTTTTATCTTCATCTTCTTCTTTGTGATTCCAACTGGGAATGCAGGTCTTGGTCCAGTGCCCTCTCCCCTTGCCTCTCCTAGAGGAACCATCTACTCTGGAGGCTTTAGAGAACACATCTGGGTTTGACAACTTGCTCTCAGATCTCCAACTCCAGGCTAAGAATTTGGTCCTTTATCTCCACTAACTAACAGGGTGTTTTCTTTTTTAGGATTCTTCATTTCAAACACACAACTCTTGTGTGAGTGCATGCTCAGTCATGCCTCACTCTTTGTGACCCCATGGACTACAGCCTGCCAAGCTCCTCTGTCTATTGGTTTCTCCAGGCAAGAATACTCGAGTGGGTTGCCATTTCCTCCTCCAGGGGATCTTCCTGACCCAGAGGTCGAACCCACGACTTCTGCATTGTCAGGCAGATTCTTTACCTCTGTGCCACCTGGGAAGCCTTACACAACTCTTAAATTCCTTGATATTTCTGTTTCACACTAAGGGTTTCCCTCTGCCACCACAAACTTACCCATTTCTTAAAGTGCCCAAAGGACTGAAATCTTAAATTTATTTTTGATTTCTTCTTAATTATCCCACTTCATTTATTTAATGAATCCAGGAATCTCTTCCACAGTATATCTTTCTCATCCAAGATATCCTCAGTTTCATAGAAGTTGCTAATGTGTGAATTCCTGTGATAGTCTTCTAGTAGTTCTCTCTGCCCCAAGTTGTCATTGACCTCTTTAACCTTTCCGAACCTTTTGAGTTATATTATCCCTGTCCTCCAGAATACGTGGTGGACATCTTTGTTTCAGTCTAATTATTTGAAGCTGCTCCCCGCCCCCTCAGTTGAGATGATCAAATTTATGTGTGTGAATAGGTACGTATATATGTGTGTACATATGTACTCATATGTGTTAAAACTACATAAAAAGTGCTAGAATAGAAACAGTTTTGAGGAATTAATGGAAAATATAGTGACAATGGAATTGTGCTGAAAAAAGTACCATTTGGCATATAATTCAATAGAGGCAAAGGGAAAAAAACAGTCAAAGCAATTGGCTTTCCAGAGAGAATGCAGTGAACCACTAAAGTCAGACTACCAAAGACTGGGAGAATGGAGTTGGAAAAGCAGGAAGCAAGCCAAGGACTTTGGAGACTTGACCAGAGCCCAACCTTTTGGTGGGAGGTGGGGACAATGCTTGCCCTGAAGCCTTATTTGGCAATGAAGGTAGGACTGTATGCCTGGGGCTAGAAAGAGGATCTTCTCCCCCATCTTCCTTCCATCTGCCATTATATTGGGCTTTCTTTTTTTGGAACAACATGGCCCCTCTGAGACGCAACAGAGGCTAGAAAGCACACATATTACCTTTTCAGCCTCTGCAATGGTTTGAGAAAGGGATGACACTATCCATCCCTACAGGAATCCAGACTAAAGCAATAACAGGGAAGGAGATCGAGAAATTTGTCTAAGAAATGTCCCCTTTAAAGAGTCTCATCTCCAAGATTAAAAGATCAGAATTTCCCTGATAAACCTTTTAAGGAAATGCTTCCGATTCTTATCACAGTCTTCTAAAACATATAGAAATGATGTTAAATCTCCAATTTATTTTATAAAATCTAGGCAGAAAATAGAAAACTACATACTATTATAAATTATAACTATAGATCCAAATGTTAAAATTATTTTAATTTAAATATAATTTGGCAGTATACATTTTTTATTGATGTAATTGTCACATAACATGGTCAATTTGGTGTATAAGGTAAGTTAAAGGTGTCTAAGGTATTGATCTGATGCATTTATATATTGCAATATGATTACTACCATAGACTAAGCTAACACCTTTATCATGTCATGTTTCTTCATTTTTATGTTGAGAACAATTAATATTTAGTATCTGAGCAACTTTGAAGTTAATACTTTAGCTGTTTATTAAAGAAATATTATAATGAGATCAAGTAGAATTCAGTATACTGGTATAATGTTATGCAGTATTAGATTTCTACAAAAATTTTCTAAGTACTGAAGAGTAGACTGATATACATGGGGAATGTGAAATGCGTAGAATAAACTTAACCTTCTTTTGATATATTTTTAAATATTCCCTTTGTGGTAATACTTAAGGAAACACAAACATTTGCTGCACATGTTCCTTGTACTAGAGACTTCACAAGTACAGCATCATTTAGTCTTCTTAAAAATTCTCAGCATGTATATTATCAGGTATTCTTCTTCCCCCTTGATGATGTAAGTGAAGCTTAGAGAGGTTAATTAACCTTATCTTAGGCAATCTTTGTCAGATCTTGAATTTGATTTTTCCCTCTTTAGATGTTATATTATCAAGTTAGTATTAAAGTTTCATAGATGTTGGCAGAAATAGGTGACTCCTGGGTCCAAGATCAAAGGCCTCATTACTTATGGCTCATGGGCATCAGTGTGTTTGTATTGGTTCCCCTTCAACTGAAGTCCCATGTGGGAGATGTATGAGTGGCATAGTAGGTTTGGGTTGCATCTGAGGAACACTGAGCATGAGGAACCCACTACTTTTACAACCAGAGTAACCAAGACTGTTATTTGTTGGAGCTGTGGAGGAGGAGACATTCCTTTATCTTTCAAAGTTATCAGCTATGTAACAACCCTGAGTAATGGGTTGAGTAAAAGGTGGTCAGTTTTCCCTGGTGGATTTGTGGTAATATATCTGCCTTCAATCCAGGAGATGCAGGAAACTCAGGTTCAATCCCTGGGTTGGGAAGGTCTCCTGGAGGAGGGCATGATAACCCACTCCAGTATTATTGCTGGGAAAATTCCATGGAGCCTGATAGGCTATGGTCCATCGGGTCACAAAGAGTTGGACATGACTGAAGCGACTGATATGAGCCCATGCAACAGGGTGGTCAGGGGCTTGCAACCTTGGCATAATGTGTCAAAAAGCAAGAGGTCCAAAGACGACTGACTCTCCCAATAACTTTTCCCTCTAAGGTCACTCAGCCCTTTTCCATCATGTCTTTGACTAATATCTCATGCTTATGATGGAAATAATTTTTATTTCAATATATTGGTTTTTTTTAATGAAAAAATAATAGTCTTATCTTTCCCTAAATTTATATTGCAATACTTGTATATGTTGATTTGTAAAGTCAGAAATCAATTGAAATATTTAGAAAAAATTTGAAAGTTCCTCAACATTTCTAGATGCTGAGTCTAAAAGGGATATCCGGTGATGGTGGTGGTTTAGTTGCTAAGTCATGTCTGACTCTTGCGGCCCCATGGAATGTAGCCCATGAGTATCCTCTGTCCATGAGATTCTCCAGGCAAAAATACTGGAGTGGGCTGCCATTTCCTCCTCCGAAAAAGGGACATCAAGATGGCTTTATTGATCATGATATTGCTCATTTCAAAGGAAAAAAACATTTTGAAGAAAGATAGAAAATTCATTTTATACTTTTTTGAAATGATGCACAAATTCCAAACCAATGGCTATATTACAATATTTAAGAATAAGTAGGCATGGGGCATTGTCTGGGTTTAGCATAATTCACTTTTGATACAGGTGATTTGTCTACATTAGTGAGCAATACACTTTCTGACACCTTTCCTAATACCATGTCCGACAAGCTTTTCCTTCCTATGGGTTCACACTTATGCAGCTTCTCTAATTTATTAAAAATATACCATACACACATACACACAAACATTCTCTTTCTTTTGAAAGAAAGTATCAAACTAGCAACTGAGAACTGGCGTTGCCAAGAAAAAATGTTTTGTTGTTGGAAAACTATATAAGATAATGTTGAGAGCTGAGATTTGCCTATTGGAAGGTTTCTTAGAAACAAGAATGTTCAGATCGTTCTATTTTGAGTGAGAAGCAGCGGTGTGTATCCTGCCATTGCATACAGAGACTTGTAAGATGATGCCATAGCTTGGCTTCTCAAATAAGGCACTTTGCTGAGGCAGGAGTTTGTCTGCTCATCATTTCCACACTGCGACCAGCATTAGTCCTTTACCTAATCTCCTCTTTCTAGTTGCTGGCCCTTGATGGCTCTAGTAACAACTCGAATGTGATTTCTGCCTTGCTGTTTGCCTTTAATAGGTATTAAATTAAATGTGCAATTGGTTGACTGGAGATAAAAGTATCATTGAGCTTTTGGCAAAAAAAAAAAAAAAAAGCTGAAACATATATTACATTCCAATGGGGAAACCATTAGCTTTAATAACTGGATATGACTTGTTGGCATTTATTATCCTTGTCAGTATGCTAATGCTCATTAGATTTTTAATGAGAGAATGGTAATAAAAACATGACATGGAGTTAAAAATGGATATTAATTAGGGTATTAAAATGTCCTTATTTATGTAGTTGTGAAGAAGAGAGCTGGTAACTGAAGAAACTCTTTTATAATGAAAAATGTCCTCACTCATTCCTTTTCCCTTCTACCTCTATTATTAAAATATATAAGTAGAGGAACAGAAAAGGAAGTTACATATATAACCACAGAAGTTTGAGGCTTTAAGACCCAGCCTTTGTGACACTTAGGTAATGTGTATATGATGTCAGACAAATACAAATTTGAGCTGTGGATAAACAGAACTATATTATAGCACTATATAATTTTACAAATGAAAAAGCATGCTGATTATAAGCACTCCTTTCTTAAGAGGCTATATATAGTAGGTTTAGAGTAGTAAATAGCAATAATTTGCCAGGATTTAAGTCCTGGCTTCCTTGCTTCCTGGTTATGTTGCTTAAACTCTCTTAACTTTCTGAACTGTCATTCTTATTTTACTGATAAGTGCGCTTGGTCAAGCTTTGAGTATATACCCTAGCACAGATTTATCTGTTATTATTTCTAAGCAAGTAAACTGGTAATGGTGGCATATTTAAAAACACAGCTTCAATCTCTACATCTTTTAACCACCTTAGGGAAATCTGTTCATTGTGGCATATTTTCCTCAGGTTTGTAGAACGTAAGTGCCCATACTTTGTGCATGTCTTTTCAATGTTCTTTTAAATAAATGAAACTCGGTGACCTTTATCAAGTGCCATGCCTCAGGGCTTGTGCCAGATGTATAGGGTACAAAGACGAATGAGAAATAGCCTCTCCTTTTCAAGGAGACCATTACAACACGATTAGCAAAATCCATAGTTTGGAGTTTTTCCAGATTTTGCTGAAAACTAGGACTTGTTTGTTTAAATGAAAAAATGTCTTTATCAGTCACTACTGCCTAGCAATAGATAGATAGGTAATAATGTATTCTTACATTTTCCTTCTCTTTTCACTGTGGCACAATTAAAAAGGGCAAATGTCCAAATGAAACTAGCAAGTTCTTATTCTTCCAAATAGAGTGATGAATGGGGAAATAATTTTAATAATATGTTTTTTTTAGAGAAGAATTTTTTTCACAGTAAAATTGAACAGAAGCTATTTGCCATATATTCCCTTCCCCTGCACATTCATTGCCTCCCCTGTTATCAAAATACCCAACCAGACTGACACATTTATAAGTGATGAACCTATATTGACATCATTATCATCCAGCGTCCATAGTTTACCTTAGGGTTCGCCATTTGTGTTGTACATTCTGTGGGAGGAAGGTAAATAACATGTGTGTGTGTGTGTGTATGTGTATGTGTGTGTGCACGCTAAGGCGTGTCTGACTCTTTGCGACCCTATGGACTGTGGCCCACCAGGCTCCTCTGTTCACGGGGTTTTCCTGGCAAGAATAGTGAAGTGGGTTGCCATTTCCTACTCCAGGGGATCTTCCCAACCCAGGGATCAAACCTGTGTCTCCTGCATATCCTGCATTGCAGATGAATTTTTACCGCTGAGCTACCAGGGAAGACCCATATTAACAGTATTGCACAATACTACCTTAAAAAATATTCTGTGCTCTGCCTATTCACCCATTCCTCCTCCCAGTTCCTGATCTTATTGCTGTCTCCATAGTTCTGCCTTTTCTAGAATGTCATATAGTTGTAATTATACAGGATTATATAGTCACATTTTCAGACTGGCTTCTTCCACTTAGTATTATGCATGTAAGTTTCTTCCATGTTTTTTTCATGGCTCGATACTTCTTTCTTTTATCTCTGAAGAATATTCCATTATCTGATTCACCATTCACCATTTACACATTCACCTATGAGGAATATCTTCTTTGCTTCCAAGTTTGGGCAATTATGAACTAAGCTGCTGTAAATATCCCTGTGTAGGTTTTTGTGTAGACATACGTTTTCAACTCCTTTGGGTAAATACCAAAGTGTGACTGCTGGATTGCATGATAAGAGTACATTTAGTTTTGTAAGAAACTGCCAAAGTGTCTTCCAATATGACTACAACATTTTGCATTCCCGTTGGCAATGAATGAAAATTCCTGCTACTCTACATCCTCGCCAGCATTTGGTGTTGTCGGTGTTCTGGATTTGGGCCATTTTGATAGGTGTGCAGTGGGATCTCATTGTTGTTTTTATTTGCATTTTCCTGATCACATATGAAGTGGAATATCATTCCATATGCTTTTTTACTCTCTCTATATCTTCTCTGGTGAGGCTAAATAGGGAAATTTCAAATGCTTATACAGTTATGCTGTTGTTAACAGCTTTAGCCTAAGCTAAGCTTTAGCTCTGGTCTACACACAGATGGGGCTTCCCTCGTGGCTCAGATGGTAAAGAATCTGCCTGCAATGTAAGAGACCCAGGTTTGATCCATGGGTTGGAAAGATCCCCCGCAGAAGGGAATGGCTACCAACTCTAATACTCTTGCCTGGAGAACTTCGTGGACAGAGGAGCCTGGTGGGCTACAGTCCGCAGAGTCACTAAGACTCTGGACGTGACTGAATGACTAACACACACACACACGTGTGCACACACACATGCACACGCACACACAGATGGGTAACACACAGCTCCCAGCTGCTCACAGCATCAACTGCATAAGCCCATATTCTGGAGTCAGACATACCTAGTATTAAATCAGACTCTTCCATTTACAGTTGGGCATTGAACAAGTTGTCTAACTTGGTAGCCCTCAGTTTCTGTATCTGTAAAATGGGATAATACCTCCCAAAGTGGGTATGAGAGTTTGATAAGATGATGTGAAAAAGGTGCTTGCCACAATCCCCGGCACACAGTAAATGCTGAGAATGTTCATTTAAAAATTGATTCTCTTTTTACATTTAGAAGATGTAATGAGCAAAGTTTCAATTATTAAAGGGTCTTTCTCAGAAACTATTTATTTTTAATTCTTCACTCTTAGGATCAATTTAAGCTTCCCTCGTGGCTCAGAGGGTAAAGGATCTGCCTGCAAGGCAGGAGACGTGGGTTTGATCCCTGGGTCGGGAAGATCCCCTGGAGAAGGAAATGGCAACCCACTCTGGTACTCTGCCTGGAAAATCCCATGGACGGAGAAGCCTGGTGCAGGCTACAGTCCATAGGGTCACAAAGAGTCAGATATGACTGAGAGACTTCACTTTCTTTTAAAATAAATTTAGAAGACTTTCAAGGAGATGGCATAATAGTATGAAACATAAAAATATTTATTAAAATGTAATATTGAATGATCTTTTCACTTAGGCTGTGATTTACACTGCATTGTTTTTAAGTTGCACAGGAATCTTAACAAATAGTACTGAAATCTTGAAAGACCAAAATGTGAAACATCTCTGGAAGTGTATGTTTTTGTTCAGTCACGACGTCATGTCTGACTCTTTGTGACCCCATGGACTACAACACGCTAGGCTTCCCTGTCCTTCAACATCTCCCAGAGTTTGCTCAAACTCATGTTCATTGAGTCGGTGATGGCATCCAACCATTTCATCCTCTTTCACCTCCTTTTCCTTCTACTCTCAATGTTTCCCAGCATCAGGGTCTTTTCCAGTGAGTCAGCTCTTCACATCAGGTGGCCAAAGTATTGGGCTTTTCCTTTAGGATTGACTTGTGTGATCTCCTTGCTGTTGAGGGGACCCTCAAGAGTCTTGTCCAACACCACAGTTCAAAAGCATCAATTCTTTGCTGTTCAGCCTTCTTTATGGCCCAACACTCACATCCATACATGACTACTGGAAAAACCGTAGCTTTGACTAGATGGACTTTTGTTGGCAATGTGATGTTTCTGCTGTTTTAATATACTGTCTAGGTTTGTCATATCTTTTCTTCCAAGGAGTAAGAGACTTTTAATTCCATAGGTGCAGTCACCATCTTCAGTGATTTTGGAGCCCCAGAAAATAAAGTCTGTCACTGTTTCCATGTTTTGCCTGTCTATTTGCCATGAAGTAATGGGACTGGATGCCATGATCTTAGTTTTTCAAATTTTTAGCCTTAAGCCATCTTTTTTCACTCTGCTCTTTCACTTTCATCAAGAGGCTCTTTAGTTCCTCTTCACTTTCTGCCATTAGAGTGGTATAATCTGCATATCTGAGGTTATAGATATTTCTCCCGGCAGTCTTGATTCCAGCTTGTGATTTATCCAGGCTGGCATTTCTCATGATGTACTCTGCATAGAAGTTAAATAAGCAGGGTGACAATATGCAGCCTTTGTGTATTCCTTTCCAAGTTTTGAACCAGTCTGTTGTTCCACATCCTGTCCTAACTGTTGCTTCTTGTCCTGCATACAGGTTTCTCAGGAGGCAGGTAAGGTGGTCCGGTATTCCCATCTCTTGGAGAATTTTCCACAGTTTGTTGTGATCCACACAGTCAAAGGCTTTAGTGTTATCAATGAAGCAGATGCTTTTCTGGAATTCTCTTGCTTTTTCTATGATCCAACAGATGTTGGCAATTTGATCTCTTGTTCCTTTGCCTTTTCTAAATCCAGCTTGTACATCTGGAAGGTCTTGATTTATGTACTGTTGCAATCTAGCTTGAAGGATTTTGAACATTACATTTCTAGCATTTGAAATGAGCATGATTGTACTGTAGTGTGAATGTTCTTTGGAAGCATAAGATGCTGAGTCAAAGGGTAAGGGCATTTCAGTGAATCCTAATACAATTGTGTTTATTGAAGAGAAAAAATGATCACATAAAACATACCGATGTTATTTTCTAAATGTATTAAGAACTGCTGAAAGTTTTGAATGTGTTGTATCAATAGAATTGGAAATTGGTTCTTTCAACATCATCTACAGAACCCCTCCCTGGATTTTAGCCATATTAGCTATTTGCCATGGCCTTTCTTCACTGGTTCCCATCTCACATAATCTATGAAAGTTCCCAACCAATCTCTTCAAATACTTTCTGGAAGCTTTAGCTGATACATTCCTCTTATACTCCGCACAGAATTTTGGTAGAACTTTGCTTCTACCTTGTACATGCCCCTATTGTAGCAATGATGATAATCGCTGCTAGAGTACTGCAGACTTACTGCCAGAACTCAGTGCCAGGCATTGCTTTCAGGATGTCATGTGTTTTCTCTTTATTCCTTATAATAAGATGTTTAAGAGCAACCTGAAGTCAGGGCTAGAGTGATCCATTCTGGTCAGTTATAATCTTGTAAAGAACACTGACCTTTTCTTTTGGTGTCGAAAGGATGGTTGAGTCAAACCTATATACTTCTTCAGGGGTAGAGACCCCCTTATGGGCATATAATTTATGCAAATAAGAATGAGGTACAGTCCCTGCCTGTGAAGAACTCATGTTCTAGGAAGAGATCCAGACAAATAAACTGTGAGGTTGGATCATAAAAATTGCCTTTTTTCTGGACCAAGGCTAGTCAGATATAAATAATCTCATATGATTTGAATTCACATTTTATATATATAACTCTGGATGCAGAGGCATCTGAATGTTTTGCTTTAGCAATTTAATGAAAAGAAATATTTCTGTAGTTTATAATGCAGTTATCTGTTTTATAAATATATATGAATTTAGTGCTAGCAAAGATTTATTGAGTATTATGAGAAATAATATTTATTTTAAGAGAATATAAAGTTCCAAAATTATAGTTTTTAGATTTTATAAAGGTGGAAAATAAATTAAAACAAATGTTGATCCAAGTCAAATATTTCTTTTGCAAAAGGTAAATAGATTGAAATTGTCATTTGTCTTTCATATTTGTTCTTAATATGCTACATATTGAATTTTAGTGAATTCCAGAGGAATCTCAAAGACTATTACTTCATACACACACATTTCACATATATGTATAAATGTATACATTTATACGTATATAAATTTAGGGGTGAAAGAATGATAGTTTGTGATATTCCATGGGTGAAAATGTAGATTAAGTATTCAAATAAGGTGTTGTGATTAATATATTTACAAGCATATTTTCCTCACATATCAATAATTCTTTAGCTTCATTAAAGTTACCTTGTGAAAGTGAAAGTCGCTCAGTCATGTCTGACTCTTTGTGACCACATGCCATGCTCCTCTGTCCATGGGATTCTCCAGGCAAGAATACTGGAGTGGACTGCCATGCCCTGCTCCAGAGGATCTTCCCAACCCAAGGATTGAACCTGCATCTCTTAGATGTCTCCTGGATTGGCAGGAGGGTTCTTTACCACTAGTGCCACCTGGGTAAGGATAATATTTAAATAAAAAGATAGTACAATGGTAAGAAGAGAAATGAATTGCTCTACTTCTAATTGAAGTAGAAACAAGTTGAAACAAAACTTGACCAGGACAATATCAGAAGGTCTATGGGAGATACTAAATGTCAGTAAAGTGGCAGGAAACAAATAGAATGTCTGAAGGTTAAAATGTTACAAAAGTAGTAGTAATCTACTCTTTCAAGATTGTATCCATGCTGAAGATATATTATGTAACAGATGAGATTCTGCTCATAAAGCCAAAAACTGTATTTCCCTGTTTGATCTTATAACCCTAGTGCCCATCAAAGGCTTATACAAAAAATTTGCTCAGCCAGTAATTGTTGCATGAATAAGTTAACAGATGAAATATATCAAAGCATGGACTTTAGAATATAATGGTTAATCATTGTAAAAATTAGAAAATCTTCATAGGCATAAAAGTATTTATTATATTTGTAGAAACAAGTCAGTGAAGATGAAAATTCTTGTTACAGGAAGGAATTAAAGAACAGAAGTCCAAGATTAAATTCTTAGTTTTATTCCAATGCACATTAATGAATATGAGCAGATTCATATTAGAGACTGCACATTTTATTAGATGATTAAAAAGTTGATAAACAGGTCTTTAATCTCTTGTAGTTCATGGATATGCTAAGTAAATAACATTTGAGGGAAAACCAGGCAACTTTTCAGGTTTTAGCTATAGCAGATGAAACAGACTTAGAGGGAAAGTCAGAGAGACTCAGTGAAATCAGAGTGGAAAGAACTTGCCTTCACTTTATCTTTCTTTTGGTTTAACTTTGGGATCTTCAGCAAGCAGCTTAAAACCTAAACTCTGTCAGCTGCCTACATACTCACCTTAATCCACACATTACAAAGACAAATCTAACAATTTTATAATTAAATTTACCATAAGAAGGGAATTTCTTTATGAAATTAGGTGCATGGAAAAGAAGTGAAATTCAAATTTGGCTAAGAAAGAGCCTAAGAAGGTGGTAAATTTTCAACTGTTCATTATACCAAATTAGTAATAGTCTCCCGGACCAGAAGGTTTCAGCCATATGCAAATTCAGCAGCATGCTTAGTGAGAGAAGATAAATAGCAAGGAGTGGAGGGCAAGGGGTTTGTCATAACCCAGCTCTGGGCTAACTCTTCCAAGAGTTGCCATTAACTGGAATCACAGGATTAAGGTTGGCAAATTGTAGAGGAGACTTAGGTTTGAACCTAAGGATCAAAAGGATGAGGCTAGAGGACCCTTGACCTGGGGCGGAAATCAATACCATGATTCTGGGGATTTCCAGCCATTTGTCAAAAATGTAGAAAGCATGGACTGTGCCCTAGAGTAAGGGAGCTGACAAGATCCAGGTGGAGGATCAGGGACTCAGCCAGATGTGAGTTGAGTAAGTGTACCTGCCCCAGTGAAGTTGGGCTTGGTTACATGACTCACTTTGGCTAATGAAATCTCAGCAGACATGATGTAAGTAGAGGCTTTTAAAGCTCTAGCCCCATTTTGTGCCCTTTGTTGTTGTTCAGTCACTAAGTCATGTCTGACTCTTTGCAACCCCATGGACTGCAGCACACTAGGCCTCCCTGTCCCTCATTGTCTCCTGGAGCTCCCCCCCAAGTTCATTTCCATTGACTCAGTGATGTCATCCAACCATCTTATCCTCTGTCACCCCCTGCTCTTGCCCTCAATCTCTCCCAGCATCAGGGTCTTTTACAATGATTTGGGTGTTTGCATCAGTTTGCCAAAGTATTGGGGCTTCAGTTACAGCATCAGTCCTTCCAATGAATATTCAGGGGTGATTTCCTTTAGGATTGACTGATTTGATCTTGCTGTCCAAGGAACTCTCCAGAGACTTCTTCAGCACCACAGTTTGAGAGCATCAATTCTTTGGCACTCACCCTTCTTTATTTTGTTCTCTACTGTTCTCCTATAAGGTTCCCAGGTAGTGCTAGATCCATCAGCCTGGACCTTGCATTGAACATAGGTAGTGTAGATCTGAGTTCAACTCACAGCTCGGGGCTAAGACTAATGGACCCCACTCCCTGAGCAGAGCTGCTCAGCCCGCTGAACCTTGCCTAAGTCAGCAGAACCACAGCTGACCCTCAGACCCAAAGTGTTGGGAATCCATCTCTGTGGTTGTAAGCCACCGAGTATTGGATAGCCTTTTTTTCAGCATATTATGGCAATTTTCAAAGTGTGTGTGTGTATTTAATTTCCTTTCAAAATCTTTAGCATTATCCCCACACATTAATGTTTATTAATATGTATTTTTTTCAGAAATAATTTTTTATTGTCAACTCTTCAGCCTGTGGCTTTATCTTAAAGGTGCTCTGTTGCAGTTCACCTGGCGGAAACAGCAGGGAAAATGGTTTTAATTTAACCCCCCTTTAGTTAGTCCTCTTGCTGTTTCTAAAAGATTTCATCAAAACACAAATACATTTGTTCACTCCATAAATCCCAAATGTGATCAGTTCATGTATAGGCCTTTTGGAGAAAAGGACCATTCAGCCCACATGTTTTGGTAAAAGCACCTGAGAAATTTATTTCTGAGAACACCCGCCGAACAATCTTTCCTCCAAGTAATTTATACCCAGAAGATATTTTTATACTAGTATAAGAAGCAATTTTGTTCTGTAGAAAAGGGTAGCAATCAAAACTGTTCAGTATAATCTACAAGGCCTGTCCAATATATGGATCCTTGGGACGTATTTGAACTTAAAAACACTGTCTGATATACTGATGTGTTTGCTTGCTCGCTTGTTTTAGAAGACTGATTCTGAATCGAAAAACTTTGTAAAACATGAATTTCTGTGTGATGGTGAAGAGAGGTCAATTTTAAAGTCCCTTGGCAATTTTCTTTCTGTAAATTAAATGTCTACTCACAGTGGGATTTTTAAAATCTTTTGACTTCAAGCTAGTTAACTGTATAAGCTGCTTTATAATAATGCAGTGACCTTTTTTCCCTAATTCCTAGAGTAAGGCCCATTATCATTCATGTAATCCTTACTCTGTCTGAAGTTTGTGTTTTTTCCAAAAGAAAAGAAATTTTAAAAATAGTCTTCATTTTAGCTAACATTTTTAAGCTAGTTTCTTTTGATAAGAAAATAAAATCACAAGGCAAAACACTGAATATTCCATAGAAATAATTAGCAAAAATTTATTGAGAGGCTACTATGTGTTATATATTCTTCTAAGAGTTTTACTTGTATTAGCTTAATTATCCTTCACAGTACTAGATAGATACTATAATTATTCTGTCTTACAGATAAGAAAAATAGGTAGAGTTTAATTAACTTTCTCATGTCACACAGGAAGTAGGTAATAAAAGCAAGATTCCAACCTAGGCAATCAAGTTTTAGAGTCTGGATTCTTAACCATTTATATTGGTCAATTACTAATGTTATAACTCTAAAGATGGAGCTAATTAGGATGCTTATTGGTCATAATTTCCCTTTCAAATCACTGGAGCTACTAAAATCCATCTTCTTCTTCTTGGCAAAGATAGTTTTATTGGCATAGTAAAAGGGCAGAATATTGGCAGATAATAAAATATACTCAGAGGTTGGTAACCCAAATCTTAAGTCACTCAGGACTTTGAACCTTACTACTTTTTCAGCAACCATTTGGAGAGAATAATCAGAAAAATGGCAGAGCCTCAATTTTGAATGAAGTACTTTAAAGTTAAGATAAAAATTTTACATTCCTGTATTTTAATGATTTTATACTACTACCAAAACTTATAATTTAATAAAGGAACCAAATGATCAAGTTACAGTTGAAGGAATTAGACGATCAAGTAATAATGTCAAAACTAGAAAAAAGGTCTATTGGCAGTGACTGTATGTTCTTTGTAGGGCTTCCCAGGTAGCGCTAGTGGTAGAGGACCAGCCTGCCAATGCAGGAGACATAAGAGACAAGGGTTTGATCGCTGGGTTGGGAAGGTCCCCTCGAGGAGGACATGGCAACCCACTTTAGTATTTTTGCCTGGAGAATCCCATGGACAGAGGAGCCTGGCAGGTTACAGTCTATGGGGTCGCAAAGAGTCAGACACGAAGAGTAGGACACAGCTGAAGGACTTAGCATGCACACATATATTCTTTGTAATTTTGTAACAAAAGTATATATTGTTGCACACTTTGTTGATCAAACATTTGTTCTGGCCTCATGCTGTCAGCTGATAAAGGGATATTCAACATAAACCCCTCCATATTCTTTCTGGAGAAGCTTTGGAAATAGATTCATCTCATCAAATGTTGTGGTTAATGCCATTTTGGAAGCAAGTACCTCAAAGCATGAAGTCTTTTATTGGAAAGATAAATCTTGGCACATTATTGAAATAGTCCATGTTATATGAAGACTTAAACTCAACACAGAATAATGATGGAACTTCTTAGTTCCCTCTTCAGAGCTCCAAAAATTCTGCAAAGCAAAATAATGGGATCAGAGAAGTCTATTTACAATCAAGGCTTAATCTGAAATAAAATTGGGCATTTTGAACATGGTAGAATTCCATCAGGGGTTAAGCTAAAGTACAATTATCCTTTCTCAGAATATCAGATGCCTTAATTTACAGGAAAGGGAATGATAAATTTAGAAGCTTAAGATTAATCAAGAGTCTTGAAAAAAGATAGGTCAGCAAGTTAATAGAGTGTTGAATAATAATATATATCTCATTATGGATAACTATCTCAGTTTGCTTGGGTTAGATGTGAGGGCTTTCTGGGGATATGAGTTTTCAGTGTATGTTATAATGCATAATTAGCATGAAAATCTCTGAAAAGCTCCATGTATTGTATCCCCCTCCACCTTTTTCATTTTCTGTTGACTGTATAAAAGAAAGGGAGGGAGTACTTCTATGGGTACTTATTTATTTATTTTTGTGGGGTTTTTTGTTTTTTTTTTTGGTGCAGGGCCCAGCCATGAGAATAACTAAGTCCTTACATTCATAACCTAGATTAGTTGAAAGTTTGAGATAATTGTGAAACAAACCAAATGAAGATGCACAATCCATAAAACTTTGCACTAAGTATAAAACTGCACAAAGCTGACTGCTGATGTTTTAAAATAATGTCTTCCCCTTGATAGTTTTCTATTGATGCCTGTTGAATATCATGGTAGATTATGACCATTTTATATCTCGTTTTTCCACTTAGTTACCTCAGTCTCAGTGAATTCACTTAACTGAGCTTTAGTTTTCCAGATCAGGTTTAAGTTCAGTCATTTTTTTTAGCTGTTTAATTTAGTGAATTCTTATTCTGCACAAGATATTCTGGCAGGCTTTTTGCTAGCTTATTTTTAGAGCTTCACCACTTAACATGGTGAATGTTATGATCAAGGAAGTAGATGTATTAGATAAGACAGATGTAATAGATAAGATTTCTTATAAAATGTTGAGTTTGGAAGAAATACATGCTTACAAACACAATAGCAGCTTCATGGATGGTCTTTGGGGGTGGATCATGTGAGAAGCTTTCCGCAGGGCACAATGGCGTGGGATGGCTATGACGGGCTAAAACAAAATCCACTGCTCTGTGAGTGCTGGTTTTCTCTGCTTGCTTATTCTCAGGGCACTCTGTGCTGTGAGTGCTGTGGTGTTACTGTTCCATGGCTTATTTTTCATGTGCAGATTGTATCTTAGAATATAAGTCAAAGTGTAGGGGATACTCATCCTCAGTTGGCTAAAATACTTATCTCTTGGCTTTAAAATACTTATCTCTATAGGGCTAAGTTGCTTCAGTTGTGTTCAACTCTTGGTGACCCCATGGACTGTAGCCCGCCAGGCTGCTCTGTCCATGGGATTCTCCAGGCAAGAATACTGGAGTGGGTTGCCATGCCCTCCTCCAGGGGCTCTTCCCAACCCAGGGATTGAATCTGCATCCTTAAGTCTTCTGCATTGTCTGGCAGGTTCTTTATCTCTAGTGCCACCTGGGAAGCCCTTTGCCTTTATAAGGTCAAGGTAAATTTAATTGACCCCCAGAAAGGGAGTTAAAGGACTTCCCTGGTGGCTTGGCTGGTAAAGAACCCACCTGCCGATTTCAGGAGATGTTAAGAGATGCAGATTCAATCTCTGGATCAGGAATATCTTTTGGAGAGGGGAATGGCAACCTACTCCAGTATTCTTGCCTGGAGAATCCCATGGACAGAGGAGCCTGGCAGGCTACAGGTCAAGGGATCACAAAGAGTCAGACATGACTGAGTGGCTAACACTTTAGAAAGGCAGTTATGGTTTTCTCTCCCACAAGTATTCTCTTATAATAAACCGCTATAACCCAACTGGAACATGTTATTTTCCTCCTTCCCTCCTCTCATGAATAAAGTTGACAATGTTTTGGGGAAAGTACTGTGGAACTTCTTAAAGATTCCAATGGCTTTTACAAAGAAACTAAATGGTTCCTTTCTTACTACATGTTAAGTATTGTCCCCTGGGGGAATTCAGATATATCCAGATATATTTGGTATACTAATATATTGCAAATATATCATTGCAGCTGTGCTAAAACTCTACCTTTTAAAAGCAAAGATGATGAGAATAATAACCATACCTACTAAATATCATCCATTGTTAGAAGTATACTTCTTATACATTATCTTATTTAATTGTGACAGCTATCTAAGAGGTAACTGCTATTATTATTACTTCATAAATGATGAAACTGAGGCTTGCCAAGATGAAGTGAGTCTCTCAAGATTGCACATCCAACGTGGGCCTGCTTCAGAGCCCAGGTAGAGAGAAAGGATCCTCTGCAACCACTTCCCAGACACAGGGATGCTCATGTGGAAGGGGCAGCTTCCACTTGAAATGTGGAAGCAGACGATGTGTTCAGCTGGCCTTGAGTTTTCCAAGAGAAGTGTATAGTGGAAGTGAGTAGGGAGAACTTAAAACTTACCAGGGTTAGGTTTAGCCTGATGTGGGCTTCTGGATCTTAAATTCTAGAGCAGTGGTCAGAGGCCTGATCTTTAGTGCTGTCGTTGGCTGAAGAAGGCCCTATTAGAATCTGGGCCTCTAGAAGCAGGGCACCTTGGCTAAAGGCTTGCAAATCCTCACTATAGGTTGTGTTTCTGGGTAATGGTGTGTTCTCATGGGATTGCATGATCCTAGTTGTGTGTTTGGAGTTTATACTTTCCTAGGAATAGAGTTATCCTTTATGTAGGATGAATAAATTTGAAAGCAAGGGAAAGTAAAATCACCATTTGAACAAGGGAAGGCAAGTTGGGAAAGAAAAGTGAAAAAGTTTTGATTTGCAACCTAATGTCAGCAAGTTTATATGCATAATTTATTTTAATCTTCAGACATTTTGCTGGTTTGATGATATTATTTCTGTTTTATAGTGAAGAATAAAACTTGAGGCTTGGAGAGATTTAAAAAAAAAAAAGCCCATGGTCACATAAATAGTAGGTAGATCTGGGATTAAAATTCAGCTCATCTAACTTCAAATATTTTTCTTTTTACATTACAGCATATGGCAAGGCATTTTTAGTAGTAGGCAGTCTATTGCCTGAGTCTGCTAATATGGAATATAAACATGTGTTCATTTCTGAAGCTTGTCTACTGGTCCAGACCTTCTGCCAATACATATAGACAACATCTGTGACCTATAAAGGTTTTTCATTTCCCTGAAGTTTGTTTTAGTGTTTTATGAAATCAGGGATTGTACATTTACAGCCAGCGTTCATTCAGGGTTTCTTCTATCAGTAGTAGATCAATGATGGAAGGGAGTTTAAATAGTGGAATTGAAATGGAAGTTCGGTTTCTTTGAGGGAAGATCTTGACTTTCCTTTACTCAGAAATAAGTTGGGAAACATTTGGTATCATCTGCTCTGCTCTGAGGGCTTCCCTGGTAGCTTAGTTGGTAAAGAATCCACCTGCAATGCAGGAGATCCTGGTTCAATTCCTGGGTCAGGAAGATCCACTGGAGAAGGGATAGGCTACCCACTCTAGTATTCTTGGGTTTAATCTCTCCCTAGTGGCTCAGCTGATAAAGAATTTGCTTGCAATGTGGGATGCCTGGGTTCGACCCCTGGGTTGGGAAGATCCCCTGGAGAAGGAAAGGCTACCCATTCCAGTATTCTGGCCTGGAGAATTCCATGGACTGTGTGGTCCATTGGGTTGCAAAGAGTTGGACACGGCTGAGCAACTTTCACTTCACTATCTGCTCTGACTTAAAGAACATTCCTCCATCCTACCCACTCAAGTCATCCATGCAGCCTGAGCTAAGGGCAACCCCTTAAGTTAGAAGCAGTAAACAAGGAGGATGAAGAAAGGGCAGTACCAGGTGTTATATCAATGCACAGGGAGGACTTCCTAGGTCTACAATCATTGCGGCATGGCTGCAGTGGTTGTTACAGGGACCCAGCACAGCACTTTCTATATATAGCACATTATTATCTGTTTTATCCCAAGTAGAAAACGGGAGCACTGTTTTCATTGCTATGCAGTCCCATTATTTTTACAGTTATGTAGTAAGTTTCCATTGAAAGGAACAGAGATTAAAAGGTGTAATTTGCCAAGAAAGTCAGAAAGCCCCAGTGGAAGGTGCTCTCATTTGCAGGCACTCTATTGGCTTCCCTGGTGGCTCAGAAGATAAAGAATCCACCTGCAATGCAGGAGACCTGGATCCGATCCCTGGGTTGGGAAGGTCCCCTGGAGGAGGGCATGGCCACCCACTCTAGCATTCTTGCCTGGAGAATCCCATGGACAGAGGAGCCTGGCGGGCTACAGTCCATGGGTCACAAACAGTTGGACACAACTGAGTGATTGACACTTCCTTCCTTCCTTACTCTGATGAGAGGTGATTATGTTTCTAGGTAGAGATGATAAAGCTTGGGCAGGAAGATATGTTGGCAAAGAATGTTATAAATTTCCTTTCTCAACTTAGGATGCTCATTTCAGAGTCTAACTGCTTGACCCACCCCTGTCACTGTAAATCTGCACAAAACCCTTATATAATTGTTCAGTTCTGTTTACTACATGACCAGAGAATGCTTAATAATCTATAAAATCTTTTATATTTTGAGAATTCTTTGACATTTATGAAGTACCCTATAAACAGTGTATATATTGCTTAAAATAAGTGCAATCTCTTTAGAAAGAAGTATGTCTTCAAAACCCAAACCTAACTAACCTAAATCATAATGAACACATTGGAAACAACTGGGACACTGGGAATCCATTTACTTCAATTATAATGTCTGGCAGTATTTTTAAAAATTTTCATTTCAATAGTAGCAGTTTGCCTTGAAATGTTATTAAAAAACCTTCACACTAAATAACCACATATGCCTGCTACATTCTAATGAAAATAAACATCAGTATTTCTTTTGAGACTTTCATCCCCAAAGAAAAGTTCTTAGAAATAAATGCAATCATTCAGTTACATAAGATAACTGGCTTTCTGTATCCTGATAGACAGTGAATTGGAGGGGAAGAAGAATATGGAGGAAATGGGAAATAAGAAATGAATGACATAGTCTTCAGTATGATTTTTATTTTTTATCTGTCTTTGTCTGAAATAGCCTCCTTCACTCTGGTCCTGAGCTGAACTATAGCATAGTCTCCACCTGGTTTTGAATCTTGAATTGTCATTTAATTATAAGAGTAATCTTGAAAGTTATTGACTTGCTGTCTATCAGTTCCTGTGTCACAGAATGGGCATATTAGTAGACCTATCTCACAGGGTTGTTGGGAGTTTTCAATTAAAAAATACTTACAAAGTGCTTAGAAGAGTGCTTGGCATATAGTAGGCATTTAATAAATGTTAGCAATTATATTTATTGTCATTGCTGTTAATGTATTCTGGGCTGGAGTTAGAATAGCGAGGCCAGAGCAATTCATCTGCTACACTTTTTTTTTGGAAAATGTCTCTGAGTTATCACTCATCTTCTGCTGAATGAAAATCCTACCAAGTCCTGCTAATTACATTTAAACTGCCTGCCACTTCCACTTCAAAGTTTTCACATGCTTGCTTCAAACCTTCACATTGCTTGTGCTATGGTGTCATTCTCTTAATTGGACCTGAAAGTCCTTATTTCTCTAGTTCATCTCCCATGTTGACCACAAATAGATCTCTTTGGATTTCACAACTGACATCTGCGTGAAATTCACTCCAGCACATAGTAAGTGTTCAACGAAAATATTTATTCTATTTTCCTTCTAGTGATGCTACAGGCAGCTTATGAATGAGCAAGCTCTCCAGAATTGGTGACAAGTAGCTGCTGAATTCAATGTTTCAGGGATTCCATAGCAGCAATTTTCAGAGTGTGTTGAATAGTGAACTAAACAATTAAGTTGCTTTCTAGTTATGGGGATTCAATAATTATATGGCATAGACTGAGGCTGATTCCAAGATAATCATCAGTCATTTTGAAAGAGTCATAACATTTAGATGTATTTGTTAGGTCCCACTTAGATGGCCCCCTATTTTTAAAAATCCGTATTAATCCTTCAACTAGAATATAAAATTTTAAAAAATAAACCTTAATACATATAGAATTTTCTTATGTTTATAGATTTATACTTGATGCTTTAGGAAACCCTTTATGATAATTTAAAAGTGTTTTTTTCTTTAGAATGTGGTAAAGAGAAAATAAAATAAAAAAGGAACTTTACTTAATATTGGTATTTTGATTATTTTGATGTTGTAAAGAAATCATAACTAAGGCACATGATACTTTTAAAGTTTAGATTTTACATTATTTATTTGCCATGTGAAATATCATTTGAGAAAATGGAAACAAAAACTGTGTTGCCTACACATTGAATTGGTGTGATAATGAAAGTCCTGCTTTGTATCGTTTCTTTGGTATTCATACTTTTTTATGATAAGAGATTTTTGCTATATTGTTCAGTCTGGAATTATAGTCAGACCCATCCCTCCATAGGGCAGGCTGAGACCTACCTACCCTGAGAATAAGGTGCTCATGGGCTGCAGTTCACTTAGAAGAGAGGCTTGTCCCTCAGACCAGAGACGAGAAAGCAATAGGCACTTCTTGGGTGTTAGAATCTTCCTTGGAATTTGAAGGCATCACAGTGATTGAGAGACTGCTGGATCCGAGAAATAGCCTCTGCATGAGGCAGCCTGGGATCAGGGAGGAAAGGAACATAGAGTGGAGTTGGTGGCTCTGAGTCAACTCTTTAAGACTAAGAACTGGACATTGTCTTTTCTCTGGGTCAGAAATTGGAACGGGCTAGCTTTTTTTTTTTTCCATTTATTTTTTATTAGTTGGAGGCTAAGTACTGTACAATATTGTAGTGGCCATGGGGAACATGGGCTAAGTTTTAAGAACATGCTAGCTAAAGCAGAGTTCAACAACAATGACAGTAACTTACATTTCCTTAAACTGAACTGTTTATGTAACTGACTTTTCCTTATTTCCTCCCATTCTTCCTTAGTATCTGTTAGGGGCTGAGCTGTGTTCCCACCTCCAAATTTCTATATTAAAACCCTAAGCCCCAGTACCTCAGAGTGTGACCATATTTGGAGAGGAGGCCTTTACAAAGGTGATAGAATTAAAAAGAGGTCATTAGAGTGAGACCTAATTACTTAATCTGACTGGCATCCTTAGAAGGAGAGTGAATTGAGGCTCACAAAGGGACGCCAGGGACTCAGGGCTGTGTGTGCACAGATGAGAAGATGGCGTCAGGGCACAGAGCAGAGGCGGCCATCGTGAGCGAGGGAGAGGGCCCTGAGGAGGAACCCTGCTGACCTTGCATTTCTGACCTCCAGAACGGTGAGAAATCAGTTTCTGTTGTTTAAGCTTCCCAGTCTGCGACACTTTGTTATGGCAGCCCTAGCAACTAATATAGCGTCTAACAAAGCATCTCTTTGAAGCATCAGCTGGGTTCATCAGAGCTGAAGGGAACCCACAGAAGGGAGTTTTCACCCCTTCTTGGGAAAGGCTTCAGTGTAGCCCTGGGACAGCCCAGGGCGCAGTACTCAATGGGAAGGAACACCAAGGAGCAGGTAAAATGGGTGACCTGTGTCTGGTTGCTTTTGCTCACTAGGTGTGGGGACTCTCTTATTATTTAATAAAGCAGGCAGTTCCCCTCTAATTACCAATTATAGACTGAACTGCAAAAGAAAGGAAAAGGGGAGGATTCGACTGAATTGTGTGCACCAAATCATTCCCCCCCATGTGGACTTTCAATGACAGTTGTTTAAAATCTATGTGTGATTTATTTTTCAAAGCAAAACTGCTTTTAAATTCTGGGGAAAATGGTTTCTTACCAACTGTTATAATCTGAGAAGTCAGCTTTCCTTTAGCAGATATTTTTAGAAACCAGGAGCTGAAACAAAACAAACTGTTCTGGAAACAGTAGACACACAGATAGATGCTCATGTGACCTAGACATCTATATCGCCCCTGCCTGAAACTATAAGGTAAATTAATGCTATTAAAATATTATAGCCTCATAATTGGAGGATAATTTCAAATAAAAGGAAATATGTTTTTAGTTGGTACCTAGAAAAGAATTATGTGAGATAAGCCTGTACCACTTACAGTTATTAGAAGATGGCTTTATTTTATTATATTCTATAATATTCTGATGACTTCTCTGTATTTTAATATAATTGTCTTTGATCCTCTGAATTTTTAGATCTCTGAATTATTAAGCAATAAAATTTTAAAGCATTTCTGTTTTCATACAAACCTTGATTTTAAATTTACCAATAATTTAATTTTTTTGCTTGTGCCAATCGGAGGAAAGAAATAAATGATATAGAAAAAAAATCACATATCCTTTGTGATATATTACTTTGTCCCCCCACTTCAAATCAGGAAAAGACCTCCAAGTTCCAGAGGGAAATATTTTTTCATATCTTAAGGAAAAAGTCCTGTTATTGGCTCAGTCTAGTTAAACATCGGTGGTTAACGCTGGCATTTCTATCCTGACTGCTTTCCTCATTGTACGAATTTTCAATTGCTGCTATAACAAATTACCACAAACTCAGTGGCTTAAAACAACACCAATATATTCTTTTACTGTTCTGGAGGTCAGAAATCTGAAATTGGTATTGCTGAGTTAAAATGAAATTATTTGCCTGTCTGTATTCTTTCTAGATGCTCTAGGAGAGAATTCATTTCTTTGGCCTTCTCAACTTCCAGAGGCTGCCTGTATTCCTTGGCTTGTGGGTCCTTCCTGCATCTTTAAAGCCAGGCATGTAGCGTCTTCAAATCTCTCTCTCTGTCCTTCCCTCTCTCTTCTTACCTCTGCTTCTGTCATCACATCTCATTCTCTGGCTCTTGCCTTTCTCTTATAGGGATCCTTGTTATTACATTTGACCCAGTGGATAATGCAAGATGATCTTTTATCTCAGGATTCTTTACTTAATCTTATATGCAAAGTTTCTTTTGCTGCTTAAGGTAACATATTTACAGGTTCTGGGTATTAGGGTGTGGATATTTTGGGGGGACCATTATTTTGCATACAACACTCACACGACTGGAAGTCCTTCTGATTGTGGAATAACTTTATCAGAGCCCATATAGAGTGGGTTAACTGTCTCTGAAATTTTAAAGGTCAGAATTATAGAATGCATGGTAAGTCGCTTTAATCGTGTCTGACTCTCTGCGACCCTGTGGACTCTCTAGGCTCCTCTGTCCATGGGATTCACCAGGGAAGAATACCAGAGTGGGTTGCCATGTTCTCCTCCAGGGGATTTTTTCGACCGAGGTATCAAACTTATGTCTTTTATGTCTCCTGCATTGGCAGGCGGGTTCTTTACCACTAGCACCACCTGGAAAGCCCCAGAATTATAGAATACTTGTATGTAAAATCTGACAACTGTGCTTAGTCTCTCAGTTGTGTCCAACTCTTGAGACCCCACAGACAGCTCACCGGCTCCTCTGTCCATAGGGATTCTCCAGGCAAGAATACTGGAGTGGGTTGCCATGCTTTCTTCCAGGGGATCTTCCCAATTCAGGGATTGAACTGAGGTCTCCGCATTGCAGGTGGATTCTTTATCATCTGAGTCAGGGAAGCCTGACTACAGTTGCATACAAACACAAAGAATTATAGAATACTTGTATGCAATTGTAGTCAGATTTAATATGTATCTCTAATTTAGTGGAGAATTGCTGTTGATGTGAAAACTGGGCCTGTTAAGTGAGAGTTGTTAGAAGAAATACAGGTCCATAGCGCATTATCTGGAACTCTTAAGACTAGTTGTGTCTTAGATTTTTGAAAGATATTGTGGTTTATGACTGTATATTATATAATGTTCCCAGTGGTGTCTGTAACTAGATTAATTGCTATTTCTGCATTGAATCATGAATATTCATACAGAGATAAAGACCATAAATAGCCTTACATCAGTTCATATCATATTTTTACCACTTCTTGAGTTACAAAAAATGATCAGTTTCTAGAACTCTTTTGATTTTGGAATTGTGCACAGTATCACTATATAGAGAAGAGAAAGAACCAGAAAACACACACATGTACACATTCACACAAGATGTGTACACATATACACAAAAGACTGGATATTACTGGCTATCAAGTGAAGATTGGGTTGAACATTGCACGTGGAAATGAATATGAAAAAAGCAAAGTCAAATATAAACAAAAGTTTAGTAGGTATTCTATCATAGATAAAATTTCTTTTCCTCCTTGAGCAAAAGGAACTATTCTTGTATAGACAAAGCAAAGTGATTAAACTATTTGAACTTTTCTTTGGAGCAGATCTCTTAGTTATGCCAACATATATCTGGTAGAGACTCTATCCTGGGGAGAGGATACTTTGTTCTATACTATGGAAACCAGCTTCTCCATGTCTTATAGATCTCTTACAGGAGTGGGGAAGGGTGATCCATCAATATGGTTTAAGGAGTCTCTGAACAAATCTCCACAGGAGGGAACAAAATAGGATCTCTGATGATGTTACCAGAGCAAGGAAAAACATTGGACTTAGTCCTGACTAGGCTAGTAGGCTAGTCCTGACTGAGCCCAGAATTAAAATGAGGAAGAGTAAGTGACCTTAAGTCTGTGAGGTGGTAGGTGCTAAAAATTGACTAACTCAGACCTCTACATGTTGCCTTGAACCTGGGACGTGGCTGAGTATGTGAACTGAAAGAATCGGTCTCTTGGGATAAAGGTACTGTAAGATATGGAACACCTTCAACTGAGTTTAATATATATAGAAAAATTTCCCTCAGGATCAGTAAGGAAAGTGAAGTCACACAGCTGTGGCTCACCTGAGACTGTCCCCAAGTCTCAAAACAATAAAATAAAATCTCCCTTTTATTCTCTGTGTATGTCTGCCTTCTCACTAGCATTAGTGGTCATCTTGAAAGAAGGAAATGGAGCTCTGAGAGTGGCACGCTGGCAATTAAGTGCTCTTCCCTAGAGATGACATGTCACTCCTCCTACCCACTGACCCAACAACAGGGACAGGAAATGTCATCATACCGTGTACTCAGAAGGCAGCAGGAGCGGAACGATTTGGCAGACTATTGCTGTTGTTCAGTCACTAAGTCATGCCTGACTCTTTCTGACACCCTGGACTGCACCATGTCAGGCTTCCTGTCCTTCATTATCTCCCGGCGCTTGCTCCAACTCATGTCCATTGAGTCGGTGATGCCATCTAATCATCTCATCCTCTTCTTCTCCTTCCCTCAATCTTTCCCAGCATCAGGGTCTTTTCCAATGAGTTGGTTCTTTGCATCAGGTGGCCGAAGTATTGGAGCTTCAGCTTCAGCTTCAGCATCAGTCCTTCCAACGAACATTCAGGACTGACTTCCTTAAGGTTTGACTGGTTTAATCTCCTTGCAGTCCAAGGAACTCTTAAGTGTCTTCTTCAACACCACAATTCAAAAGCATCAATCCTTCAGCACTTAGGCTTCTTTATGGTCCAACACTCACATCTGTACATGACTACTGGAAAAACCATAGCTTTGATTATATCATCCTTTGTTGGAAAAGTGATGTCTCTGCTTTTCAATACACTGTCTAGGTTTGTTATAGCTTTCCTTCCAAGGAGCAAGTGTATTTTAATTTCATGGTTGTAGTCAATGTCCACAGTGCTTTTGGATTCCAAGAAAATAAAATCTGTCACTGCCTCCACTTTTCCCCCTTCTATTTGCCATGAAGTGATGGGACTGGATGCCATGATCTTAGTTTTTTGAATGTTGAGTTTTAAGCCAGCTTTTTTGCTCTCCTCTTTTACCTTCATCAAGAGGCTCTTTAGTTCCTCTTCACTTTCTGCCATTAGAGTGGTACCATCTGCATATCTGAGGTTGTTGATATTTCTGCTGGCAACCTTGATTCCAGCTTGTGATTCATCCAGCTCAGCATTTCACATGGTATGCTCTGCATATAAGTTGGGCTCCTCTGTCCATGGGATTCTCCAGGCAAGAATACTGAAGTAGGTAGTCGTTCCCTTCTCTAGAAGATCTTCCCACTTAGGGATCAAACCTGGGTCTCCTACACTGCAGGCAGATTCTTTACTGTTTGAGCCATGAGGAAAGCTCTTGGCAAACTATGCTAATGATGAATACCTTTTCTCAAGAATTCACGTTATCTAGAAATGTTCTCTATATCAGCATGACTAGATGACTAGGGCTCAATCTTTAGGTCACAGAGATTTCAAGTTAGTTTTACCAGCAAGAGTGGTGCCATCTCTCCACAGCTCCTACTTCTCTGGGAGAAGAATCAACACCTGCTACTTCTACCTGACTTTCACCAAGCCAGCAACCTGGAATCAGAAACCTATTCTGACCCCTGCCCTGGGGCAACATTACACAAGATGGCATAATCCAGAAATCAGTTTCTAGAAATCTAGAAAACAGTTTCTACCCCAAGGATTAAAGTTTGGAAGGAGAGTTTTCCATTAACTAGAGGACATGACACATGATTGTCCTCACTCCTAATACTTAGTTGAGTGATCACACTTCAGACATAGCCCAAAATGCTTAGCAGCCACTCTCCTCTCAAACATGCAGTGCTCTGAATTGTTTCCTTTCTCCATGGCATGCCCATCTTTTCCTATCCCTTCTCTACGCCCATATGTCACAAGTTTGCAGGGAATCCCTGCTACTGCTAAGTTACTTCAGTCATGTCTGACTCTATGTGACCCCATAGATGGCAGCCCACCAGGCTCCCCCGTCCCTGGGATTCTCCAGGCAAGAACAGTGGATTGGGTTGCCACTTCCTTCTCCAATGCATGAAAGTGAAAAGTGAAAGTGAAGTTGCTCAGTCATGTCCGACTCTTAGCGACCCCATGGACTCAGCCTACCAGGCTCCTCTGTCCATGGGATTTTCCAGGCAAGAGTACTGGAGTGGGGTGCCATTGCCTTCTCCGGCAGGGAATCCCTAGGTATATATAAAGAGGATGAAGCTGGGACTTCAGGAATGTGAGTGAGGCTCTTTGTTTTTTTTTCATCACAAACTGTAAAATGACACAATCAGCAGTTCAGGCAAACTTCCCCAGTTCTCATTTACAAAGAAGCACTGACATTTTCTTGACTGTCTTGAATGGTATTAGAATTGCCCATATTTTGCTCTCCCTTTTAACTGCTGAATATGGATGCCCTGGAATTGGCTTGTAACAAGCAGTAGCAAAATGTGAAGGATTGTTGCCTGCAAATGTATTAGATTAAAACAGTCTATTGCACATGCAAGGAAATATTATATTTATGAGCTGTGCAGTGTTCCAAGTTTATTTAACAGTAAGGATCTGTGTGGTTGGAGTCAAATGTTAAGTGGTTAAATAAAGTATGCATTACCAGCTCACTATATCCAATTGGTATTGATTAATACACTGCTTCTGAGTGTTTTCCTCTTACAGATGTTCACAAAATAGCTTTCTTTTCTGTTATCGCTGTCCTTGTATTATCATCTGCAGGTGAGAAATTCTTCTTTCCATAGTACGATTGTGTAAAGTGCTTCGTCTCACTTTGGTAAGACAAATAGGGGCTTGTTAGAGATGATTGCTGCAAGTGCCACACTGCACTATCTCTCTGCTGTTTCCTTGATATGGGCATTAAGTAGGATGAATAAATAACATTTCTCAGTTGCTCCTTCCTCTCACAGCTAGTCATCTGGTTTGCCACATTTTAATTTTGAATTTTAATCTACAAAAATATTTGTTCCAGTAATCATTTAATAGTCAAGCAGGGATGCTAATGGCCAAGAAGTCGGGAGACTTAGAGTTGAGCTCCAGTTCTGTTACTAAATAATTTTAACACTTGATGTCAGTGAGCATTGGTGAGCCCTGTTTTTGCCTATAAAGTCAATACTTTAAACAATTCTAAGATTCACTTTTAAAATGATCTAATTTGATATATTCACTATCAATTAAAGGTACTAGGTTAGAGTTTACTGTAACTATTTGGAATCTGACTTTCAGTCATTCACAATTTTTATTTTTTGTCAACATAATTGAGATAATTGTTTCCTTTGGATAGCATATACATTTTATAATTTTGTAGATTTATACGATGTTTAACACAACATTGTATATGTCATATATATTGAATGTATATATATAATATGTATGCAGGACTAGTGTATTTATATATTTATTTACTTTTTATGTATAAGCATATGCTTTTTGATTCTCAACTATATGTAAGATGCACATAAACCTAAATTAATAACTTATTGAATTAGTATAAAGAACAAATTGAAAAGAGGTGTAATCATTCACTGTAGAAAAAAATTTAATGTAAACATATTTCTTGTTTACATTAGGGCACTGAATTGCTTGCCCACAGATCAGTTCTTTAACACTGATGCTTAGAGGGAGGAGGAAGCCTTAGAAAATTTAACTTTTAAGAGTTGAGAGTCAGTCTCCAATGACGTCTAACCAGATTTAAAAGACAAGGTGGAAATTTAGAGTTTCCTCTTCAATTACATAAAGAGTTATTACATAGAAGACTAATAAGTTTTCTGTGTGGCTCTTGAGGAGGGAAAGGGCCCACTGCTGTTTGTTCTTTTGTCCAATAAACATTTATCGAGGGGTTCTTTAGTAAGGTGCTGTGGAAGCAGAACCATGCCCTGCTATCTAGAGTGCTCACTGTACCTGACAGGGCAAGCTGATTCTCTTTACAACAGGAAGAAGAATGACTGACTTTTGCATCTTGGTAGGCTATGAGCTCTCATCACAGGCAGTATTTTGGAAGAGAGTGAATTGAGCGTTGGTAAGAATATTATCTGGACTTTCCAGGTGGTGCTAGTGGTAAAGAACCTACCTGCCAATGCGGGGACATGAGTGACATAGGTTCCATCCCTGGGTGGGGAAGATCCCTGGAGGAGGGCATGGCAACCCACTCCAGTTTTCTTGCCTGGAGAATCTCATGGACAGAGGAGCCTGGTGGGCTAAAGTCCGCGGGGTTGCAAAGAGAAGGACACAACTGAAGCGACACAGCATGCACTCACAAGAATATTGTAGGAGGAAATTCTTGGCCCTTAAAGGAAGACAGACTAGTTCATCTTTGAGTCATCTGATTCAGCGGGGCTTCTTAGGGAGAAAGAGTACAAGTGGTTTAGTTTGATTTACAATTCAAAGAATGCCTTTTCACTCAATACTTCACGTAGGCTTTTGTTGGGATAAGGTGAGGTGAATTAATATATCTGCCTTTTCCAATGAATTAACCCTAAAAAAAAAAATCACAATTGGCTTGTGGGAAATGTAAAAACAGGCTTCCCAGGTGGCACTAGTGGTAAAGAGTCCGCCTGTCTCCATATAGGAGACACAGGAGATGGAATGTGGAATGCCAACCTATGGCCCGTTTAGCCTATATTAAGAATCTCTGATTACAATACCAGTTAAGAATATGAGATTAATGAGACTGAAGACAACAACAACTTGAGTTTTTCTAAGTACAGTAGTTTAAATGTTTTTATGCTTTAGTAAAATGTCCAGATGTTCTATATATGTTTTACATAATTTTTTGAAATGTTGGACAAGAATGCTCTGTAGGAGAGGATGCATATCTTATATATTTCTCCATTAATACTGAAATATATATTTTGTTATTTAGATACTTTATACTGTGTTCTCAGTCACTCAGTCATGTCTAACTCTGTGACCCAATGAGCTGTAACCTGCCAGGCTTCTCTGTCCATGGGATTTTTCAGGCAAGGATACTGGAGTGGGTTGCTGTTTCCTCCTCCAGGGGATCTTCCCAATCCAAGGATTGGACCCTTATCTCCTGCACTGGTAGGCATATTCTTTACCACTGAGCCATCTGGGAAACCACTTATAGTCATTATAAAATTTTGCTCAAATATAGTACCTATGTAAGGCTTTTATTCTGATCCTCATTTGAACTTCATATCCAGGTTTCCATACAGACTGTGGATAATAATACCCACTCCATAATATTGTCATAAGGAATGATTTATATAATAGCTTCTTAGCTCATACTTTCAAACAAAAGTGATTTTTGTCTTTAAATAGTAATTTAAAAACATTTTATAAGTAGCATTTTAATATTGCATCAACCCAAAGAGTCAATTTAAGCTTATTATTTATGTCAAATTCTTTGGAACACATTTACATGGATGTTTAGGGTTTAATTAGGCCTTTTTTTTTTTTTAACTGTAATTTCCATCAGAATATTCTGTCTTCTAGACACAAATCCACTAATAAGTGTCATGGTATTTCCATAAAAGTAGGCTATTCATTTTAGGTGAGAATTAATGACTGTGCCTAGGTGAACAATGGAGAAGTCTTTCATTTTCATCAGTAACAGATAATGGAATCTGAGGTAGAGAGGGGTGGTGGTGAAGAGCTTAGATTCTAGAGAAAAGCAAAAACAGGTTTGCATCCAAGCTCTGCCATTTAAAAATAATGATGAGTATGTTGCTTAATATCTTGAGTCAGTTACCTCATTTGTAAAATGGCAAAATAACAATTTCTTTATAGTTTCCTATAGGAATCAAATGAGATAATGCTCAAAACTTGCTTGATACTTACTTAATGTCTTGACAAATGATGGCCTGTTGCACAACTACAGCTATAAATCTTACAGAGTGGGCTTGAATCTCAGCTCCAAAATTCAGAGATGTAAGAAATATAATTTCATTTTTCTAAAACAAACAAACAAACCTTGAAATCTTAACTATAGCACTCTTTCTACCAGGGTAGAAGTTCTCCTATTCTGGATTTTCATTCCTTGCTTGCTGACGTCTAAATGCTGTTACCAGCGGCCAAGACTATAGGAAGACATTTCTTGATCTTTAGCTCCCATATGCACCCAGGTTACCATCACTTTGCTTGCTTTGGCCCTTTATGTTGGGTCACTGTCTCTGCAACTTCTGTGCAAATCACAGGACACAAGACATGTGTCATTGGTGCCATCTGCCTGTAATGTAGCCATTTTCTCTCTTGGGTCTGATCTTGAAGTTCTACTTAGCTATCTCAGCAAAAGGTTCCTTCTTGTACCCACAGATTTCTTTGATTCTATCTCCTTTCCTCTTCCTTTCTCTCAGAAGAACTAGAGATACTTCTTCTTTTAGTCCTACAGTGTTGAGAATTTCTCACGTAAGTTTGTTTTATTTAAAATAAATACATTCCTGAATCCCAGCTATATATGTGTCCCAAACTCTTGAAATAACTATATTCCTTTAAGAGTTTAAGATTTGGGGAAAATAAGATCTAACAAACCCGTTAAGCACGTTTTTAGTTTTCCACACTTGAAGTCAAGAGCAAGGAAGCAGGAATAGTAAATCACTGAGGGAAAAATAGCAATAGCATTCATTGATTGGTTATCAAAAAATATTAACCTTATACTTTCAACTTGATATTTATGTGATATTAATGTACATCACATACAGAATTTCATTTGCTACATACTTAATGAATTCCAGGTCTTTTATTTACTTGTTGTATTGTTGTTCAGTCGCTGAAACAAGTCTGACTCTTTGTGACCCCATGGACTGCAACACGCCAGGCTTCCCTGTCCCTCACCATCTCCCAGCATTTGCCCGAGTTCATGGCCACAGAATCAGTGATGCCGTCCAACCATCTCATTCTCTGTTGCCCTCTTCTCCCTCTGCCTTCAATCTTTCCCAGAATCAGGGTCTTTTCCAATGAGTTTGCTGTTCACATCAGATGACCAAAGTATTAGAGCTTCAGCATTGGTCCTTCCAGTGAATATTCAGGGTTGATCTATTTCCTTAGGATTCTGCTAACTGTGGGTGGAGAAATTGCAAAAGCAGAAAGTTCTGCTACTGAAGAGCTTGCAGACTTAGTGGGGAAAGGTAAAATGTACACAGGACAAAGATGACATGGGGAAAAGCAAAATGTATATACACAGGATAAAAGATGACATGGAGAAATAGAAATTGAACAAGGGGTGCTATTCAGTTGGGTGGCTGATATGGTCTACTATTCAGTAGAGGTAAAGGAGTTAAAGGACCAGGAGCAATTCCTGTGCCTAGACCTGGCACTGGCAGAGCTGACAGTGGGGACGGCCCTCCACATGTCTGCGGAGGCAGTGGGACTGGTCCTGGAACTGATCAGCAATCTGTGTGTCCATGCTCCTTCGTTTCATGCTGGAATTCTGTTCCAACATCTTTGATCTTTTACTTCTAATTTTGAAGCTTATCTTAAGTTTATAGTTGGGTTCTGAAGTCTTCATTTTTCTATCAAAAGTGTGAAATCAGTGTCTGATCTTCATCTGTGCTTGAAGTCTGGGTCCACATCAAGGCAGCAGACAAGCTATTAATCCCATCAGTTTCTTCATGGAAGAAGAGAGTGTCTGTATAGTTTAACTGAAGTTTCCTGGAGATTCTATTTTGACATTCTCCCTTCACTTTGGAATTACTGCATAAAAGGCTAACTTAGATTTCACCAAGTACTAATAAGATAGAGAGTTCGTAAAAATAAGGACTACTTGGAGTCACTATTGAGAATTTCAAGCAATATGATTAAAAGTAATAATTTAGCTGGAGTTATCTGGCACTAGGTTCCACTCAGGTTCTATTGGAAGAGGAAGACACTGACTTTAGGGAGAAACAAATTGCAGACCATTATAAATATGAGATGTGAAGGGCGAACTCGGGGGTGGGAGTGGTGAGCAAGTTTAAGGAGAAGAAGTCTAAAGAATAGTCATCTGAGCCAATGTTTTTACAGATCTCTTGGGTGGTAGGCACTGTTCTGAGCACTTCTGTCATAGTCACTCATTGAATCCTCCCAACTCTATGAGGTAAATACTCCTACCCTCATTTTAAAGACGAGGAGACTGAAACAGGCAGTGAAATCCCTTGAAGGACACAGGTAAAAGCAGTGTGGAGAGAGTTGGAACCTGGGTAGTGTGGCTCCATAGCTTATGCTTTCACCAATTTACTTCTCAAACAATTCCAGGGTAAATAAAAATAACTCAGATCAGATTAAATCTAGATGGTAAAGAAGCAGAAGTCAAGGCTGGTTCCCTGGTTTTAATCATAGATGACTAAAAGAACTGTTGCAATAATGAGGCAAAAAAGGGAGATGAAGAGGAGGCTATTTCATTATTTAGTTACCTGGGTAGGCAAAGGTATATATAGATAGGTTTGTTGTTTGTATAAACTAATCTGCTTATAGATTTGGTAAAACCTCAGTTGTTTAGGGATGTCTTCTCTCTAAAATATACTCCGAGCCTCAGGAAATATGTAGGGCATGGTGAGATAAAACTTGATAAGACAAGTTTTCCAGTAATCTAGGGCAGTGATACCCAACTGTTTTGGTACCAGGGATCAATTTTGTGGAAGACAATTGTTCCATGGACCAGTGCTAGGGGATGCTTTTGGGATGATTCAAATGCATTACATTTATTGTGCACTTTATTGCTATTATTATTACATTAGCTATATTACATCATCAGGTATTAGATCCTAGAGGTTGGGGACTCCTGATCTAGGAGATAGCTTAGAAAATGAAGTGTAAGTTTCTTGTCCTAGTATCTTTCTGTTTATTCATGGCATTTAATTTTGTCACTGTAATGCAGTGATTTTTTTTTTTTTTTTTGCTTCTTCTCTAGCCATTTTATTATTGGGTATTAATTTGAAAATATTTTCAGGATGATTTCTAGGACTTTATTGACAGAGAATATTTAACCCATGTGACTCAAGGTCATGAGTTTTAAGGTGAATGTGTTTTGGCTTGATCCTTTTTGTCTCGAGAAATAACTGTCATATAGTATATAAGTTTAAGGGGGTACAGCATACAAATTTAAGGTTTGATTTACATATATTGTGAAATGAATACCACAACAGTTTCAGTGAACATTCATGTTCTCAATATATAAATTAAAAACAATAGGAAGAAAAATTTTTGTTTGTGATGAGAATTGACAGGATTTTCTCTCTTAATAACATTCATATATATCATACAGCAGTGTTAGCTATAGACATCATTATATCATATATATTGCATTCCTAGTACTTAGTTAATTATCATTAAAAGTGTATGTATGTTTACCATCTTCCACCAATTTCCTATCCCCCTTCTTTCTGCCTTGGCCTTGTATTTGGTAACCACAAGCCTGGCTGACCTGTTCGTCTATAAGTTTTTTTTTTTAATTCCATATGTGAGATTATATGGTATTTCTCTTTCTTTGTCTGACTTTTTTCATTTATTTATTCATTTCATTTTTTCATTGTGCCTTCAGTGCCCACCTATATTTTCACAAATAAGGTAATTTCTTTATTTTATTGATGGCTGAATAATGTTCCATTGTGTTTGTGTGTACATATCTTATTTATCCATTCATTCATCTAAGTGGTCACTTAAATTGCTTCCATATTTAGGCTATTGTAAATAATGCTTCTGTGAACATGGGGGTTCAGATATCTTTTCAAGTTAGTGTTTTTGTTTCCTTTTGATATAGTCCCAGAAGTAGAATTGCTGGGCCACATGTAGTTCCACTTTCATTTTTTGAGGATCCTCCATATTGTTTTCCACAGTGGCTGTACCAACTAATGATCCTGTTGACAATGTGCACAGGTTTCCTTTTCTCCACATCCACGCCATTGTTAGCTATCATTGCCTTTTGATCATGGCCATTCTCACAGGAATGAGGTGATACCTCATTGTAGTTTTCATTTGCATTTCCCTAACGGTCAATGATGTTTAGCATCTTTTCACATACCTTTTGGCCTTTTGTATATCTTCTTTGAAAAAATGTCTATTTGCCCATTCTTTGATTGTTATTGTTATTTATCTATTTGCTATTGAGTTGTCTGAGTTCTTTATGTATTTTGGGTATTAACCTCTTGCCAGACACATGGTTTCCAAATATTTTCTTCCATTCAGTAGGTTGCATTTTCATTTTGATGTTTTCCTTTGCTGTGTAGAAGCTTTTTAGTTTGATGTCCTACTTATTTATTTTTGCTTTTGTTGTCTTCGCTTTTGGGATCAGATGCAAAAACAATGTCACCAGGATCAGTGTCAAGGAGTTTACTGCCTATGGTTTCTTCTAGGAGTTTTATGGTTTCAGGTTTTATATTCAAGTCTTTAATCCACTTTGAGTTAAATTTTCTGATGGTATAAGATACCAGTCCAGTTTGGTTCTTTTACATGTGAATAATCAGTTATCCTAGAATCATTTATTGAAAAGATTATCTTTTCTTCATTGCATTCTCTTGTCAAATATTAGTTGATTGTATATGTTTGGGCTTATTTCTGGGCTCTCAGTTCTGTTCCATTGGTCTATTTGTCTGTTTTTATGCCAGTATTGTATTGTTTTCATGACTATAGCTTTAAAGTGTTGGCTTGATCCTTGATTCTATTTTGTTTCTACTATTTTTCTAAACTTCAGATGATTAATGGTGGTATTTAAAGTTTCCTATAATGACACTCTAATAATAGCAGAGTTTTGAATTACTTTAATGAAAAAGATTCATTGAATATCTGAATTTGGTTAGTTTGATATGTAGGATAATAGATACGTGTTGAGTGAGAACACTTATGGCAGAATTTCCTTTGCTAAAATGACCTATTTTTGTTACTCTCCTGAAATCAAGACCAATTTGAAATGTCATTTAGGTGGGAACAGACCATTTTTTAAAAAGCACATCATTTTGTGTGCCTCTAATTGCTTAATAGTCATACAAAAATACGTAGTGGTTAATTAATATTGACAAAAGAACAGCTATGCAATTCTCCAGGAGGTTGCAGATCCCAGTTAGAAGTGCTTTAATATATACAAATGGTTGACCTGAGTGCAAAGATGCTTTTGATGCCTTACTCTTTCACAGAACTAGGTTTTGTAGCTTTAAAAAGACTTGTTTCTTTTTAAAAAAATGTAAGCTATAGAACATTTGGTGAAAAATTCGTGAGACTCTAAGCAAAATGAAATCAGAGACAATGTTTGTCCTCTGAATTCCTGTGTTTCTGGAGCTTAGTTCCTATGACTAGCAGAGTCGAGTGTTTGAGTGTTTAATAAATGTTGAGTGAATGAGGTAAAGATGCATTGCAAATGAATTTGGAGAAGACTTGTGAATTAAACAAAAAGCCATAAAATGAACTAAAGGAAAAGGATAAGCTCGTATGAATAACAGGATCTCACTTACTAAATTTGGCTTTTAAGTTGTCAAATTTTTTACTGTAGCTTTTAGGATACGATGATGTCAGGTTTTAAGAGATAACATATTTTGCCACTTGGTGGCGTTGCAGTTACGATGGAGTTTTAACTAACTCCAAGCTGAAGGAATTTGTCTTTGACATGTATCATTAAATGCTCATCTTTTGATGAAGTGCACGAGACAGTATTCAATTGGACTATAAAAGTATGGCAAAACATTGAATATGTATTTTTTCTGTGAAAATTCAAGAATAACTCTGAAATTAAAAATAACTCCTCTGTAATGATTGCTCCTTTTACTTCACCATAAAGCTTCTCCAATGTGATGCAAGAAATTAAATAAAGATAAAGGCAGATTAATAAAGAGGTAGTTGAAGTAATTTGGTAAAGGAAAATTATACAATATTATTAAATTTTAATGAGAAATTTATTATTTATCATGAACATTAGAACTTTGTAGGCTTAAACTGTTTCCTCTGAGCTACTCCAAAATGTTCACTGTTGATGGGAAATTATATACTTTTTCTTTGACATTTCCATCATTTTTTATACATAGTAATCTTTGTCTATAGTCACTATTATTTTAGATTGAAATCTATTTGGTCATCACTGGATTGCTCAACCTTCTGTTAACACTTCCCTTAAAGATCTCAGACAAACAGTGAAATGGTCTCTCATGTTGGATCCTTGCTTTAATTGGAAGACAAGCTGATGATTTTCATTCAATACCCTTTTACTCCTATTTTCCTACTTCAGGCGAAAAGTTAATTAGAATAGTACATTACTGTTTGGGGGCTTCCCAGGTGGCTCAGTGGTAAAGAATCCTCCTGCTAAGAAGGAGACCTGGGTTCAGTCACTGGCGTGGGGAGATCCCCTGGAGAAGGAAATGGCAACCCACTCCAGAATTCTTGCCTGGGAAATCCCATGGCCAGAAGGGCCTGACATGCTACAGTCCATGGGGTTACAAAGAGTTGGACATGACTTTGCTACTAAACAACAACAGTAATTACTGTTTAATACAGGAAAAAGTCATTATTTAAAAATGTAAATTCAATGGACATTTATTTCTTAGGAAAGCATGAAATGTCATCTCTGGGCAAAATGGGCCTATTTTGAATAAGAGGTTAAGCCTCTGGCTTCTTCCTTGATTAATATGTTTATACATTAAAATCTCTCTTGCTGAAGAAGTACAGAGTTAAAAACAAAATGAACTTCACTGACATTAAATAATATTTTGGATTGCCTAATCAATATTATCTGGTCCAAGACATTTTATTCAAAATATTCCATATCTTCCATGCCTTGCTTGTGAAATACAGTCTTGCCTAGATTATAGAAATTTATTTAGCCTTGTCCTTTGTTTTAAATGTTGAATATTTTCCAGAGAATTTCATGTAATGGAAATGTAATTAATCTTCCCATTTCCTCTTGTCTACACTTACAACAAATTAGAAGATATTAGTTAAATACCTAGAAACCAATAACTCTTGAGATTTTTTGTTTCAGATTTGCAGTTCAGTTTTTTCAAAAACATTTGTATTTTATCCAGAAAGTTAGCGAAAGAGGTAAACACATCAATTAAGGAGACATGAGGATTCTTAGGCTGTGATTTGGGGAGAATTAAATGGATTATCCTCACATTGCTTTTCCTGGGGCAGCTCGGAAAAGTCTTTTAGCCCTTGAAGAAACAGTGTGTGACCTTCTAGGAGGCCACATAGATACTTCATTGTATAGACACAGAAGAAATCTCAGAATAGAATATGAATTCTGCTTCAAGGGGCGTTTTGTCTCATCAATTTGCTGTTTGTCGCAGCAATTTGCTAGAGGCCAAATATGTTATATATTATCTTTATCCCCTCAAAGTTTATAAGAACTACTTGGCTGGGCTTGGTAATTATTGTCAAGTGGATCTTCAAAATACAAATTGTGACCTAGAGCCTAAGGTTCCATTTTCAAGTTTATTGTCACCCAAAAGTTTATTAAATATACCATCCCTTGCTTAAATATGAATTCAAAGGATATGTTCTTCTTGTGAAACAGTGAAATCTAACTTGGAGTTTAGATAATACTGCACTTGGTGTAAGATTGTGTTGGAAATATGTGTTAACTATCATTTGAGTCTTATCACCAAGAAGAATTCAGAATTATAAATGTATGGCCATGGTCTTTATTCAGAGAACAAGGTCAAGGAAATTCCTCTTGTTTTTGGGTTACAATGATACTTTGATAAACAGTTGTAAAAAATAAATTTTCTGACTTCTGTGTGTATTAGAACAGACATTCAACTGAAAATACTTGTACTCATTTAAATCCAACCATAGGAAGAAAGAATAGAAGGGCAACAAGCTGAGCATTTTGATTTTCTCCATAATGTTGTTTTGCCTTCAAGCAATGATGAACCTACATATCTCTTCAAGTCTTCCATTTCAACAGTTATCCACATTTCAGCTAAAAACAACCATATGCTTCACAGTATCCTAACAAGGTTCTCAAATTATTTAAGAGCAAGGAAGATGACAGGACAGGGGTACAGAAACATCCTTGTTTTCTTGACTAAATTAAGTCTTTTACTATTTCTTCAGTGTCCGTTCACTAAAACAAAACTGTTCTTATCTTGGCCAACAATGACACAATTCTAGTGCATCTACTTGGTCAACATTTTATTAAATATATTTGGAAAATCTAGGTAGTTCATTATAAATTTTTTTCTCTACAGTAAAGGAGCACTTCAAATGAAAACACTTTAAATGTGTTTTTGTGTGAGATGGGTCGAGTTCAGTGGAAGCAGCACCCAAAGGAACACAGGTTGATATGAAAAGGCAGGCTGGCAGCAGGACACTTTGAAAATTTATTCTGATACAAACTATTAGAAAATTGAGTTTTGATAAGTAAATTAAAAAAAAATATGTTTAAAAATTGTACCTAAGGAAATTTCAAAATGGGTCTCCTGAGTGCCTCTTTTATCTTGTCACTGTTTATAATTTATCATTTTTTTTTAATTGGTGATAGCTTTGTGTTATTTTTACTTGAGTGGTGCTTTAAAAATGAACAGTGTGAAGATGTTAATGGAAGGACTTGGTAAGATCTGTGTTGCAGGGGCTACTAGAACAGGGTGAAAAGTGAACCAAAAAGAGTTAAGTCTGAAATCCCAGTTCAGTACCAGGCAAGCAATGCTGGGACATATTTGAAATAATCCAGCAGATTTAAACTGATAGCAAATATGACAGTTTTTTAGCATGTTTATTGGCTTGTTTGTGTGTTTAAGTATAATGACTCAAAGACCTTTACTTCTATACTCAGAGGCTTTTTAGAATCTGCGTCTATTTCTATAATGACATCTATCTTAACCTTGTGCAGCGCATATGATCCTTGAAAACTGATGAATCTTGTTAAGTGTTCAGAGGATAAAATACCCACCAGGATACCCACTCACTTTCCTCGGGCGCTGTGGGACTGCTTCTACAGAGAGGAAGTGCCCGCTTTGTGCTAAGCCAGCAGAAACATTAGAAACCAGTTAGTTAAGGTCTTTCCATGTGCTTAGGGTAATTCAGACAGACGAGAAGCCTCAGTCCATTTGATCTTCTTTCTATATGCTTTGAAGAAAAAAAAAAAAAAGAAAATAATGCTCTTTGGTCAGTTAAATCAAAGGCAGTTCTAAAACAGAGCTAAACTGGAGAGGTGGCTCCCTCATGCAGGCACTGGACCCTGAACAGCTGTTTGCAGGCAGCTTATGCAACCTTGGTGCTGTGTGGTTCTTGTAATTGGAGTTCATCTTTATGAGATTTCAGCAGAGCCTGGTCAAAGAGGTTGGTCATTAAAGGCAGGAAGCACAGCAACTTTAGTAAATATAGTAGAAAGAAATGCAATTTTCTTTAGCAGGGTGTTAAGGAGAGAGCTTTGAAATTTATCTTAATTTAGCCTTAGAAAGATATGACCTTGCGCCTACATCTTGCTGTAGAGTTGCCTTTTAATGTACTTGCTTTACATACTAAGGGAGATGACTGTGTTTCCTTAATTGAGTTTGTGTTCTATTGCTTAGTTGGTAAAAGTCTATTTTAGGAGCTTTATAAATTGACCATAAAAACCTCCCCTAGACTGAAATTTCAGGGACCTAGGAGAAAACTATTTCTTTTATTTAAAAAGACATTTATTTATATAAGATTCAAGGTCATTCAAGTATTAATTTTCTTGTTAACTCTTCTAGCTTAGTTTTTCTTTCAGAAAACAATATTCTCCAACTTTCAATAAAAGAACATAAGTCATATGTTAGATAAGCATGGGATATATAATAGCATAAGAATCACAGAAATCTGATTTCAGAAACCCTGGAGAGAAGTAGTGGCTTGAGAGCCTGAGAAGTATAGCAATCTGCCAGGATATTGGGCTTTCATGGGGTACCTAATATGTTTGGATACAGTTCCAGTTCAGACATAAGTGAAAATTGCATAATTAAGTGAAAATTATGAAAGCTGCCCAGCTAGGAACTGAAAAGAAAGCATAATAGCTTGATGAAAAGAAAACATAATGTCAACACAGGTGGATTCCCTTCTTTACTTTTTTGAAAATCTGGTATCACTTTGTCTTTTTGTTTGTTTTTGTTTTTTTGCCACTGTATCAGGGCATGATGCTAGTGGGTGCATTGTCTTATTATATACATTCTTTCAAGTTCTACACCTTTCTTCTGTTCAGTCTTACTTCTTTGTGGTCCTCTTTTCTCTCTCATCCTTTCTAGATGTCCACATGTCGGTCATCCACGTTAGCTGAAGTCCACAGTTGTGCTATGGTCTGTGGTGCCAGCAGATAATCGAATGAAGATAGGATACAGTAAAGCACAAGTGCTCTCTCCTGCTGCTCCTGTGTCTAAGTTGATGAACAGTGACCAGTCTTAGAAAGGCATTTGCTGCTGCATTTATCGGTCCCATTCCTTCCCCCTTCTTTTTTTTTTTTTTTTTTTTTTAAGGACCTGATCTTAGGGTTGTGATTTTTCTGGGTATTCCAATCAGTATACTTTTATGTATATAATTATACTTCTTACAGACACACAAGGGAGATTTGACAGACAGAAGAGGAACAGGCAATGTGAAGATGGTTCAAAGATAAGAATGATGTGGCCACAAGCTAAGGAAAACATGGATTCTGAAAGGCACAATAAGCTGGTTAAGGCAAGAAATATTCTCCCACAGTGCTTCCAGAGGGAGCATACTCCTGCTGTAAACTTAACTTTGGACTTGGCCTCCAAAGCTATGAGAGTATGCAATTATTTTGCTTCAATCCATCAAATTGGTCATAGCTTGTTGTAGCATCCATAAGAAACTATTACAGATTTTGGTCCTGGGAAGTGGGTGTTGCTGTAGAAAAATGCCTAAAAGCATGGAAGAGGTTTTAAAATGAGATAATGGACAGAGGCTGGGAGAATTTTGAGGTGCATGATGGAAAAAGCCTGGATTCTAGTGAGTGCTCAGAATGAAGTGAGGAGTATGAACAAGAACAATTCTTAGAGAATATATATATAGTCACGAGCAGCGTGTTGATACAAACATGAATGTTACTGGTGCTTCTTGTGAGGACTCAGAAGGCAATGAAGAATATTTTATTATAAAATAGAGTAAGCATGATTCTTGTTGTATAGGTTGAAAATAGATCTTATAAGTGAAGGCCTCAGATATTTAACTGAGGAGATTTCCAGGTCAACAGTTGAATATGCAGCCTGGGTTCTTTTTTCTGATTGCAATACAATGCAAGAGAAAAGAGTTAAATTAAGGAAGGAACTGTTAAGGCAAAAGAAACCAGCACTTGATGTTTTGAGGAATTTGCAGCCTATCCAAGTTACAAAAATTGCTTATGTTGGGAGTTTCACTGTTACAAAAGCGTTCTCTGGAGAGAAAGCAAAGGTGAGGTTGGACAACCTTTAGCTTGAAGAGATTGCATGTGGATTCACACAGCAGTCTCAGCAGAAGCCAGGAATAAAGATGGAGTTGTCCAGGAAAGATCTATGGAGGCTCCATTCCTAATGATAAGAATTCCCTTGATATACACAGGAGATCTACCAGCTTTATGAGAGTAATATATCAGCAGACACATTATAGGTTTGAACTAAAAGGGACAGGGACAGGACAAAATGAAAGAAAGCCATTGGGCCCCCCAGGACTTGACAGGCAGGGAATGAGCTGATAGAGCTACTTGTCTGCAAACATCATGGTACCCTTCAAGAAAAAGGAGGATGACTCCAAGGGCAGAGTGGTGATCCTACAGGCAGAGGCTTACAAAGCTTCAGGCAGCAGAGATCTACAAAACTGCCACAGAGGCCTACCTAGAAGCTGTGGGCCCACAGGGCAAAGCTGGAGGCTTTGAATGGATGCCAGGTAGAAGCTTGAATCACAAGGGATTATTCTCAGGCCTTGAAACCTCATGAAATTTCCTCTGCTGCATTTCACATATTTTTGGGACTAGGTAACCCATTTATTCCTCTCAATTTCTCCCTACTTGAATGGAAATGTTTAGCACTCATCCTATGTCTTTTCTATCATTGTATTTTGAGAGCAGGTAACTTGCTTTTCAGTTCAGTTCAGTCGCTCAGTCGTGTCTGGCTCTGCAACCCCATGAACTGCAGCATACCAGGCCTCCCTGTCCATCACCAACTGCCAGAGGCTACTCAAACTCATGTCCATTGAGTCAGTGATGCCATCCAACCATCTCATCCTCTGTTGTCCCCTTCTCCTCCTGCCCTCAATCTTTCCCAGCATCAGGGCCTTTTCAAATGAGTCAGCTCTCCGCATCAGGTGGCCAAAGTATTGGAGTTTCAGCTTCAACATCAGTCACTCCAGTGAACACCCAGGACTGATCTCCTTTAGGATGGACTGATTGGACCTCCTTGCAGTCCAAGGAACTCTCAAGAGTCTTCTCCAACACCACAGTTCAAAAGCATCAATTCTTCGGTGCTCAGCTTTCTTTATAGTCCAACTCTCATCCATACATGACTACTAGAAAAACCATATCCTTGACTAGACAGACCTGTGTTGGCAAAGTAATGTCTCTGTTTTTTAATATGCTATCTAGTTTGGTCATAACTTTCCTTCAAGGAGTAAGCATCTTTTAATTTCATGGCTTCAATCACCATCTGCAGTGATTTTGGAGCCCAGAAAAATAAAGTCTGCCACTGTTTCCACTGTTTCCCCATCTATTTGCCATGAAGTGATGGGACCAGATGCCATGATCTTACCATATTTATATGTAATTTTATACTTACAGTTGATGCTGTAGTAGGTGGGGTGGGGGATGTTAGGATGAATTGAGTGCATTTTTTTTTTTTTAATTTTTTTATTAGTTGGAGGCTAATTACTTCACAACATTTCAGTGGGTTTTGTCATACATTGATATGTATCAGCCATAGATTTACACTTATTCCCCATCCCGATCCCCCCTCCCATCTCCCTCTCCACCCGATTCCTCTGGGTCTTCCCAGTGCACCAGGCCGGAGCACTTGTCTCATGCATCCCACCTGGGCTGGTGATCTGTTTCACCATAGATAGTATACATGCTGTTCTTTTGAAACATCCCACCCTCACCTTCTCCCACAGAGTTCAAAAGTCTGTTCTGTATTTCTGTGTCTCTTTTTCTGTTTTGCATATAGGGTTATCGTTACCATCTTTCTAAATTCCATATATATGTGTTAGTATGCTGTAATGTTCTTTATCTTTCTGGCTTACTTCACTCTGTATAAGGGGCTCCAGTTTCATCCATCTCATTAGGACTGGTTCAAATGAATTCTTTTTGACGGCTGAGTAAAATTCCATGGTGTATATGTACCACAGCTTCCTTATCCATTCATCTGCTGATGGGCATCTAGGTTGCTTCCATGTCCTGGCTATTATAAACAGTGCTGCGATGAACATTGGGGTGCACGTGTCTCTTTCAGATCTGGTTTCCTCAGTGTGTATGCCCAGAAGTGGGATTGCTGGGTCATATGGCAGTTCTATTTCCAGTTTTTTAAGGAATCTCCACACTGTTTTCCATAGTGGCTGTACTAGTTTGCATTCCCACCAACAGTGTAAGAGGGTTCCCTTTTCTCCACACCCTCTCCAGCATTTATTGCTTGTAGACTTTTGGATAGCAGCCATCCTGACTGGCGTGTAATGGTACCTCATTGTGGTTTTGATTTGCATTTCTCTGATAATGAGTGATGTTGAGCATCTTTTCATGTGTTTGTTAGCCATCTGTATGTCTTCTTTGGAGAAATGTCTGTTTAGTTCTTTGGCCCACTTTTTGATTGGGTCATTTATTTTTCTGGAATTGAGCTGCAGGAGTTGCTTGTATATTTTTGAGATTAATCCTTTGTCTATTGCTTCATTTGCTATTATTTTCTCCCAATCTGACGGCTGTCTTTTCACCTTACTTATAGTTTCTTTTGTAGTGCAAAAGCTTTTAAGTTTCATTAGATCCCATTTGTTTAGTTTTGCTTTTATTTCCAATATTCTGGGAGGTGGGTCATAGAGGATCTTGCTGTGATTTATGTCGGAGAGTGTTTTGCCTATGTTCTCCTCTAGGAGTTTTATAGTTTCTGGTCTTACATTTAGATCTTTAATCCATTTTGAGTTTATTTTTGTGTGTGGTGTTAATTTTTTGCATGGGGCAGACCTGAATTTGGGGCTCAGAGGATGGACTATAGCAGTTTAAATTTTGGCCATCCAAAACATATGTCCATATCCAAATCCCTAGAATTGTGAACATTCTTTTATTTGGAAAAATAGTCTTTGAAGGATCTGGAGATTATATTATTCTGATTACTCAGTTGGACCCTAAATCCATTTACAAGAATCTTTATAAGAGACAGAAGAGAAGACAGGGATAGAGCAGAAAGCAGTGTGAAGACAGAAACAGAGTTTGGAGGGATGTGGCCAGAAGTCAAGGGATGTCAACATCCACCAGGAGCTGAAACAGCCAAGGAAGGATTCTCCCCTAGAGTCTCCAGAGATAGCGCAGCTCTGCTGACACCTTAATTTTGTATTTCTCATGTGCAAAACCATGGGAATAAATTCCTCTTGTTTTAAGTCTTGAAGTTTGTGGTAATTTGTGATGGCATCCCTCAGAATCTAACAATATTCCACCTTCAAACTACTTTGTCTGGTGAACTGAAACTTCTTGGCCATGGTTCTAGTTTATTCCTTTGGATTATGGTAATAACCAGGCTGACTTCTTGCCCTGTCCTCTGAGTCGGCCAACATCTCCTGGCCTCCCTGGAGGAGCTAATTCCCTGTAGGAGGACACATTTCTCTCCCTCTCTATCCCCTGTGAATTCCCAAATTGTTGGGGCACCTCTTGGGTAGCTTCTACTTTCACTTTTTATTTCTTCTCAAAACACACACCAGCTTAGTACAACACCCACTCCTACTCTTTGGCCTCATTCCTGTCTTACTGCTGCTCTCCGCACTCTGCAGCCCATTTCTCTTGGTAATATACCCCTGCAGGAACTCAATGCATATTTGCATTTTAATGGAAATATAATTGACTTCCACTCAACATTTAAATAATTAAGACCTCACATTTACATTTTAATCTAGATATTTTCTAGCCCTATTTCCCCTAACTTTGGGGGGAAGACATCTTTCCTGACAGGTGACAACTGTAGCTATCATGCTCTCAGCACCTACTGTGTGCCAAGCATCAGGATACTCTGTAGCTATCAACTGAATCCTCACAATAGTCTTTATTTCATCCCTAGTTTGCAAACTAGGATAAAGATAGCAGGAGATTCAAACAAACTTGTGTGGTTTATAGAACCACAGTATAGACTGGGGAACCCAAGATATTTCCTGTCTTATACTTATGTTTTTTATTTTATAGGATCTATTGTTAAAGCCCAAACAGGCAAGTTTTCTCAACCTCTTTTCTCCCATTTTTCTGAATGACAGAAATAAGAGTAACAGTTGACTTAACTGAGTTCTTACTACTGTCTAGAGTGCTGTACTCTGCATTCGTTATCATGTATGATTTTTATAGTAGTCTTATTAGGTGGCTACCAGTTGCTTGAGTACAGATGAAGAAACTAAATATTAAGTTGAATATCTTATCTCAAAATACACAGCTATTTTGATGTAGCACATGTATTTGAATCCAGATATGTCTGAATACAGAGAATGAGTCCTTAACTACTTAGAAGAGTACAATAACTCAAGTCATCAAAGATCAGTACAGTCTCTTAGTACATGTAAGACCCCAAGTTAGAGCAAAATAGTGTAACTTTGTAATCATGCTCAATCATGTCCAACTCTTTGTGATCCTATGGATTGTAGCCTTCTACATCTTCTGTCCATGGGGTTTTTCAGGCAAGAATACTGGAGTGGGTTGCCATTTCCTCCTCCAAGGTATCTTCTTGACCCAGTGATCAAACCCATGTCTTCTGTGTTGCAGGTGAAGTCTTTACTGCTGAGTCCTTGGGGAACTTTGTAGTACTTACATGTATATGTTCAAAAGATACTTTCTGGTCATATATGTATTAATCATTGCTGATCAAAATAAATGTCAGAGTGATATTTATATATCATGATGTTCCGAAAGTCATTTGAGACAACTTTCAGTTAAAAGGTAATTAAAAAGTAAATCCAAACTCCAGAAACAGAAGTAATAAGAATAGACCCTAAAATTTTATGTTAAGAATAATATAATAGGTCCAAAATGGAGTTGCTTATGTTAAGCCTCACATCACCAAATTGAGAGTTAGCTTAATTACAGTTTTGGTTCTTCCAGACATGGAATCTTAAATCAGTCAATCAGGAATCAGATCAGTACTAATAATTTGCCTAACAGACCCTTGCCATCCCCTAAAGTGTAGTAACTTTGTGATGTTACTGCTGTTTGGCCTAGTATAACTTCGTTGTTCCTGCTCCTTTCTACTTGTAAAAGTCTTTCATTTTGTGCATTTCCTCAGGCTCCTTTCTGTTTGTTAGATTAGATGTTGCCTTATTCAAATTGATTTTTGCCCAAATTTAAAGATTTTAATATGCCTTAGTTTACCTCTTAACAGGCACAAAGGGGAATGGAGAATGTTACGTGTGCTGTAGCTTGGTTAAATGGTCACAACCTGTTGTTGCTACTCAGTCACCCCGTTGTGTCCAACTCTATGTGACCTCATGGATTGCAGTAGGCCAGACCTCCCGATCCCTCACTATCTCCCAAAGATTCCCTAAGTTCATGTCCATTGCATTGGTGATACCATCCAGCCATCTCATCCTCTGATGCCTTCTCCTTCTGCCCTTGATCTTTCTTGCATCAGAGACGTTTCCAATGAGTTCGCTGTTCGCACCAGATGACCAAAATTCTGGAGTTTCAACTTCAGCATCAGTCCTTCCAATGAGTATTCACGGTTGATTTCCTTTAAGATTGACTGATTTGATACCCTTGCTGTCCTAGGGACTTTCAGGAGTCTTCTCCAGCACCACAGTTCAAAGGCATCAATTCTTTGGTGCTCTGCCTTGCTTACAGTCCAGCTCTCACAACTGCACGTGACCATTGGGAAGACCATAGCCCTGACTATAGAGGCCTTTGCTGACAGAGTAATTTCTCTGCTTTTCAACTCACTGTCTAGGTTTGTCATAGCTTTCCTACCAAGAAAAAATTGTCTTTTGATTTCATAGCTGTAGTCACCATCTGCAGTGATTTTAGAGCCCAAGAAGAGGAAATCTCTAACTACTTCCAGATTTTCCCCTTCTATTTGCCATGAAGTAATGAGACTGGATGCCATGATCTTAGTTTTTTTGATATTCAGTTTTTTTTTGGGGGGGGGATATCATTTTCTTTTTTTTTCTTTTTTTTCATTTATTTTTATTAGTTGGAGGCTAATTACTTCACAACATTGCAGTGGGTTTTGTCATACATTGACATGAATCAGCCATGGAGTTACATGTATTCCCCATCCCGATCCCCGCTCCCACCTCCCTCTCCACCCGATTCCTCTGGGTCTTCCCAGTGCACCAGGCCCGAGCACTTGTCTCATGCATCCCACCTGGGCTGGTGATCTGTTTCACCATAGATAATATACATGCTGTTCTCTTGAAACATCCCACCCTCGCCTTCTCCCACAGAGTCCAAAAGTCTGTTCTGTACTTCTGTGTCTCTTTTTCTGTTTTGCATATAGGGTTATCATTACCATCTTTCTAAATTCCATATATATGTGTTAGTATGCTGTAGTGTTCTTATCTTTCTGGCTTACTTCACTCTGTATAATGGGCTCCAGTTTCGTCCATCTCATTAGGACTGATTCAAATGAATTCTTTTTACTGGCTGAGTAATATTCCATGGTGTATATGTACCACAGCTTCCTTATCCATTCGTCTGCTGATGGACATCTAGGTTGCTTCCATGTCCTGGCTATTATAAACAGTGCTGCGATGAACATTGGGGTGCACGTTTCTCTTTCAGATCTGGTTTCCTCAGTGTGTATGCCCAGAAGTGGTATTGCTGGGTCATATGGCAGTTCTATTTCCAGTTTTTTAAGAAATCTCCACACTGTTTTCCATAGCGGCTGTACTAGTTTGCATTCCCACCAACAGTGTAAGAGGGTTCCCTTTTCTCCACACCCTCTCCAGCATTTATTGCTTGTAGACTTTTGGATAGCAGCCATCCTGACTGGCGTGTAACGGTACTTCACTGTGGTTTTGATTTGCATTTCTCTAATAATGAGTGATGTTGAGCATCTTTTCATGTGTTTGTTAGCCATCTGTATGTCTTCTTTGGAGAAATGTCTGTTTAGTTCTTTGGCCCATTTTTTGATTGGGTCATTTATTTTTCTGGAATTGAGCTGCAGGAGTTGCTTGTATATTTTTGAGATTAATCCTTTGTTGCTTCATTTGCTATTATTTTCTCCCAATCTGAGGGCTGTCTTTTAACCTTACTTATAGTTTCCTTTGTTGTGCAAAAGCTTTTAAGTTTCATTAGGTCCCATTTGTTTATTTTTGCTTTTATTTCCAATATTCTGGGAGGTGGGTCATAGAGGATCCTGCTGTGATTCATGTCGGAGAGTGTTTTGCCTATGTTCTCCTCTAGGAGTTTTATAGTTTCTGTTCTTACATTTAGATCTTTAATCCATTTTGAGTTTATTTTTGTGTATGGTGTTAGAAAGTGTTCTAACTTTTACAAGTGGTTGACCAGTTTTCCCAGCACCACTTGTTAAAGAGGTTGTCTTTTTTCCATTGTATATCCTTGCCTCCTTTGTCGAAGATAAGGTGTCCATAGGTTCGTGGATTTATCTCTGGGCTTTCTATTCTGTTCCATTGGTCCATATTTCTGTCTTTGTGCCAGTACCATACTATCTTGATGACTGTGGCTTTGTAGTATAGCCTGAAGTCAGGCAGGTTGATTCCTCCAGTTCCATTCTTCTTTTTCAAGATTACTTTGGCTATTCGAGGTTTTTTGTATTTCCATACAAATTGTGAAATTCTTTGGTCTAGTTCTGTGAAAAATACCGTTGGTAGCTTGATAGGGATTGCATTGAATCTATAGACTGCTTTGGGTAGAATAGCCATTTTGACAATATTTATTCTTCCAATCCATGAACACGGTATGTTTCTCCATCTGTTTGTGTCCTCTTTGATTTCTTTCATCAGTGTTTTATAGTTTTCTATGTATAGGTCTTTTGTTTCTTTAGGTAGATATACTCCTAAGTATTTTATTCTTTTTGTTGCAATGGTGAATGGTATTGTTTCCTTAATTTCTTTCTGTTTTCTCATTGTTAGTGTATAGGAATGCAAGGGATTTCTGTGTGTTAATTTTATATCCTGCAACTTTACTATATTCATTGATTAGCTCTAGTAATTTTCTGGTAGAGCCTTTAGGGTTTTCTATGTAGAGGATCATGTCATCTGCAAACAGTGAGAGTTTCACTTCTTCTTTTCCTATCTGGATTCCTTTTACTTCTTTTTCTGCTCTGATTGCTGTGGCCAAAACTTCCAACACTATGTTGAACAGTAGTGGTGAGAGTGGGCACCCTTGTCTTGTTCCTGATTTCAGGGGAAATGCTTTCAATTTTTCACCATTGAGGGTAATACTTGCTGTGGGTTTGTCATATATAGCTTTTATTATGTTGAGGTACGTTCCTTCTATTCCTGCTTTCTGGAGAGTTTTAATCATAAATAGAGATGTTGAATTTTGTCAAAGGCTTTCTCTGCATCTATTGAGATAATCATATGGTTTTTATCTTTCAATTTGTTAATGTGGTGTATTACATTGATTGATTTGTGGATATTAAAGAATCCTTGCATTCCTGGGATAAAGCCCACTTGGTCGTGGTGTATGATTTTTTTAATATGTTGTTGGATTCTGTTTGCTAGAATTTTGTTAAGGATTTTTGCATCTATGTTCATCAGTGATATTGGCCTGTAGTTTTCTTTTTTTGTGGCATCTTTGTCTGGGTTTGGAATTAGGGTGATGGTGGCCTCATAGAATGAGTTTGGAAGTTTACCTTCTTCTGCAATTTTCTGGAAGAGTTTGAGTAAGATAGGTGTTAGCTCTTCTCTAAGGTTTTGGTAGAATTCAGCTGTGAAGCCATCAGGTCCTGGGCTTTTGTTTGCTGGAAGATTTCTGATTACAGTTTCGATTTCCTTGCTTGTGATGGCTCTGTTAAGATCTTCTATTTCTTCCTGGTTCAGTTTTGGAAAGTTATACTTTTCTAAGAATTTGTCCATTTCATCCAAGTTGTCCATTTTATTGGCATAGAGCTGCTGGTAGTAGTCTCTTATGATCCTTTGTATTTCAGTGTTGTCTGTTGTGATCTCTCCACTTTCATTTCTAATTTTGTTGATTTGGTTTTTCTCCCTTTGTTTCTTAATGAGCTTTGCTAACAGTTTGTCAATTTTGTTTATCTTTTCAAAAAACCAGCTTTTAGCTTTGTTGATTTTTACCATGGTCTCTTTTGTTTCTTTTGCATTTATTTCTGCCCTAATTTTTAAGATTTCTTTCCTTCTACTAACCCTGGGGTTCTTCATTTCTTCCTTCTCTAGTTGCTTTAGGTGTAGAGTTAGGTTATTTATTTGGCTTTTTTCTTGTTTCTTGATGTAAGCCTGTAATGCTATGAACCTTCCCCTTAGCACTGCTTTTACAGTGTCCCATAGGTTTTGGGTTGTTGTGTTTTCGTTTTCATTCGTTTCTATGCATATTTTGATTTCTTCTATGATTTGTTGGTTATTCAGAAGTGTGTTGTTTAGCCTCCATATGTTTGAATTTTTAACAACTTTTTTCCTGTAATTGAGATCTAATCTTACTGCACTGTGGTCAGAAAAGATGACTGGAATGATTTCAATTTTTTTGAATTTTCCAAGACCAGATTTATGGCCCAGGATGTGATCTATTCTGGAGAAGGTTCCATGTGCAGTTGAGAAAAAGCTGAAGTTGATTGTTTTCGGCTGAAATGTCCTATAATATATCATTAGGTCTAGCTGGTCCATTGTGTCATTTAAGGTTTGTGTTTCCTTGCTAATTTTCTGTTTAGTTGATCTGTCCATAGTTGTGAGTGGGGTATTAAAGTCTCCCACTATTATTGTGTTACTATTAATTTCCTCTTTCATACTCGTTAGCGTTTGCCATACATATTGCAGTGCTCCTATGTTGGGTGCATATATATTTATAATAGTTATATCTTCTTGGATTGATCCTTTGATCATTATGTAGTGTCCTTCTTTGTCTCTTTTCACATCCTTTATTTGAAAGTCTATTTTATCTGATATGAGTATTGCGACTCCTGCTTTCTTTTGTTCTCCCTTTGCATGAGATATCTTTTTTTCCAGCCCTTCACTTTCAGTCTGTATGTGTCTCATGTTTTGAGGTGGGTCTCTTGTAGACAGCGTATATAGGGGTCTTGTTTTTGTATCCATTCAGCCAATCTTTGTCTTTTGGTTGGGGCATTCAACCCATTTACATTTAAGGTAATTATTGATAGGTGTGGTCCCGTTGCCATTTACTTTGTTGTTTTGGGTTCTCGTTTATACAGCCTTTCTGCATTTCCTGTCTAGAGAAGATTCTTTAGCATTTGTTGAAGAGCTGGTTTGGTGGTGCTGAATTCTCTCAGCTTTTGCTTGTCTGTAACGCTTTTGAATTCTCCTTCATATCTGAATGAGATCCTTGCTGGATACAGTAATCTAGGTTGTAGGTTATTCTCTTTCATTACTTTAAGTATGTTCTGCCATTCCCTTCTGGCCTGGAGGGTTTCTATTGATAGATCAGCTGTTATCCTCATGGGAATCCCTTTGTGTGTTATTTGTTGTTTCTCCCTTGCTGCTTTTAATATTTGTTCTTTGTGTTTGATCTTTGTTAATTTGATTAATATGTGTCTTGGGGTGTTTCGCCTTGGGTTTATCCTGTTTGGGACTCTCTGGGTTTCTTGGACTTGGGTGGCTATTTCCTTCCCCATTTTAGGGAAGTTTTCAGCTATTATCTCCTCGAGTATTTTCTCATGGCCTTTCTTTTTGTCTTCTTCTTCTGGGACTCTTATGATTCGAATGTTGGGGCGTTTCACAGTGTCCCAGAGGTCCCTGAGGTTGTCCTCATTTCTTTTGATCCTTTTTTCTTTTTTCCTCTCTGCTTGATTTATTTCCACCATTTTAGCTTCTACCTCACTTATCCTATCTTCTGTCTCCGTTATTCTACTCTTGCTTCCCTCCAGAGTGTTTTTGATCTCATTCATTGCATTATTCATTTTTAATTGACTCTTTTTTATTTCTTCTAGGTCTTTATTAAACATTTCTTGCATCTTCTCAATCTTTGTCTCCAGGCTATTTATCTGTAACTCCATTTTGTTTTCAAGATTTTGGATCATTTTTATTATCATTATTCTAAATTCTTTTTCAGGTAGATTCCCTATCTCCTCCTCTTTTGTTTGACTTGGTGGGCATTTTTCATGTTCCTTTACCTGTAGGGTATTTCTCTGCCTTTTCATCTTGTTTAGATTGCTGTGTCTGGAGTGGGCATTCTGTATTCTGGAGGTCTGTGGTTCCTTTTTATTGTGGAGGTTTTACCCAGTGGGTGGGGTTGGACGATTGGCTTGTCAAGGTTTCCTGGTTAGGGAAGCTTGCGTCGGTGTTCTGGTGCGTGGAACCAGATTTTTTCTCTCTGGAGAGCAATGGAGTGCCCAGTAATGAGTTTTGAGATGTGTCTATGTGTTAGGTGTGACCTTGGGCAGCCTGTATGTTGACGTTCAGGGCTAAGTTCCTGCGTTGCTGGAGAATTTGCTCGGTATGTCCTGCTCTAACACTTATTGGCTCTTGGGTGGTGGTTGGTTTCAGTGTAGGTATGGAGGCTTTTGGATGATCTCTTATTACTTAATGTTCCCTGTAGTCAGTAGTTTTCTGGTGTTCTCAGGTTTTGGGCTTAAGTCTCCTGCCTCTGGATTTCAGTCTTATTCTTCCAGTAGCCTCAAGACTTCTCCAACTATACAGCACTGATAATAAAACTTCTCGGTTAATGGTGAAAAGATTCTCCACAGTGAGGGTCGCCCAGAGAGGTTCACAGAGTTACATGAAGAAGAGGAGAGGGAGGAAGGAGATAGAGATGGGCAGGAGGAGAAAAAGGGGGACTCAAGAGGAGAGAGACAGATCTACGCAGTTGTCTGTTCCCAGAGTGTTCTCCGTAGCCCAGACACCCACAAAGATTCACAGAATTGGATTGGGAAGAGAAGGGGAAAGGAGGAAATAGAGGTGTTCTGAGGTAGAAAACCGAGAGTCAAGATTGGGAGAGAATAATCAACACACTCCTGAATAAAAATGGGAACTGAATATTGGATTCTTAAATGTCCACAATTTATATCACATACTGAAAAACAAAGATTAAAAATCTAGAGTAGAGGTTAGACTCTTAAAAATACAATATTAAAAACAAAAACCAAAACACAAAAAAAATTTTAGAAATATATATGAAGTTCAGTTTAAAAATAGGGCTTCTCTCTCTTTTTTTTTGCAAGGTTTTAATATAATGCAAATGAAAATTAAGGAGTAGTAGAGGAGTAATAGAGGACTTTAAAAGGAAATAAGAGAAAAAGAAAAATAGAAAAAAGAAGAGAAAGAGTAAAAAACAAAAAATTTTTTTCCTAATTAAAAAGATCGTAAAAATCTATGAAAATGAAAGTTAAGGAGTAATGGGGGAGTAATAGGGAATTTTAAAAGAAAATGAACGAGAAAAAATAAAAAAGAAAAAAAATTTTTTTAAATGAAAAAAACAAAAGTAAAAATATATCTAGGAATTTCTCTGGAGCTGTTGCGGTCAGTGTGGGTTCGCTTCAGTTTCATATAGCTTCTCATTCCAGCCTACACGTCTCGATATCTACAGGCCCCTTCCGGTGTAGTCAGTGTTATGTACAGGGATTTTAATCTGTTGCACAGGTCCCTTCTGAAGCGATTCCCTTTGTTTATTTGGCTTCTGTTTGCCGTTCTCTTCAGTGCCTAATTTCCGCCCTGATACAGGTGTGCGGAGGTGGTCTCTTGTTCAGGTTGCTAGTTCCGTCGCGCTGCCGGGAGGGGCTGGTGCTGCTTTCCCCTCTACGCTGCTCAGGCTCCCAGCTGCTCTATATGGAGTGTGTCCTGCGCTGCGCGCGGTTCCAGCCCTTGGGTGTTCCACAAAAGCGCGGAACAAAAAGCCGCACCTGCTTTTTGTGCCTTCCCCATCTGAGCGGCTCAGGCAGCCAGGAGCTTGACGGGAGCAGTCTCCCCGGGTGCAGCACGCCTTCTCCCCTCAGCGGTCCCAGTCTCAGTTTCCACCCGTGCCAGTTGGGTGCGTGCGCCTTCTGCCCTCCGAGTCCCCAGCCCCAGTCGGCGCCCGCGCCGGTTGGGTACCTGCGCCCTGTGTCTCCCCGTGACCCTCCCGGCGGATGTCAACCATCCAGAATCTCAGGAAGTCTTTGGTTAGAAACTGGAGGCCTGTTTGCAGTGCGGTAGGTGATGCGGTCCTTGGGGCCGAGCCTGCCCCTTTCCCCTCTCCCCTGCCTCCAGCCTCCGGCGGGGCTGGGCTGGGCCGGTCCGCAGCCTGCGAGCTCTTCTCTGGACTTGCTCAGACCCTTTGTTCTACAAACGGCCGGCAGTGTGTTTGGGCCGGTTAATTTTCTCTCTCTCTCTTGCTATCCCACAGTTTAAGTTGGTAACTCACAAAAGCTCCCTCCGATTGTCCTCAGGGCACTCAGGCCTGGTCCTTACCCTAAGCAGTGCCGCCCACTCCTCTCCATTCCGCCCCCACTTGCTGGTCTTGATAGTCAGTTTTAAGCTGGCTCTTTCACTCTCCTCCCTCACCCTCATCAAGAGGCTCTTTAGCTCCTCTTTGCATTCTGCCATTAAAGTGGTATCATTTGCATATCTGAGGTTGTTGATGTTTCTCCCACCTATCTTGACTCTAGCTTGTAACTCACCCAGCCTGGCATTTCTCATGATGTGCTCAGCATAAAGGTTAAACAAACAAGGTGACAGCATACAGCCCTGTCATACTCCATTCTCGATCTTGAACCAATCAGTTGTTCCATACAGGGTCTTAACTGTTGCTTCTTGACCTGCGTACAGATTTCTCAGGAGACAGGTAAGATGGTCTGGTATTCCCTCTCTTTAAGAGATTTCCACAGCTTGATCCACACAGTCAAAGGCTTTACCGTTGTTGATGAAACAGAGGGAGATGATTTTCTGGAATTCTCTTGCTTTCTCTATGACCCAGAGAACGTTGGCAATTTGAACTCTGGTTCCTCTGCCTTGTCTAAACCCAGCTTGGACATCTGGAAGTTCTTGTTTGCATAATGCTGAAGTCTAGCACGCAAGATTTTAAGCATGATCTTACTAGCATGGGAGATGAGTGCAATTGTCAGTTGGTTAGAACATTCTTTGGCACTACCCTTCTTGGGAATAGGGATGCGGATTGACATTTTCCAGTCCCGTGGCCACCGCTGGGTCTTCCAGATTTGCTGACATATTGAATGCAACACCTTGATGGAATCATTCTTTAGGGTTTTGAATAGTTCTGCTGAAATTTCATTGCATCCACTAGCTTTATTTTATTTTTTTAAATTAATTATTTTAATTGGAGGCTAATTACTTTACAATATTGTAGTGGTTTTTGCCATACATTGACATGAATCAGCCATGGGTGTACATGTATCCCCCATCCTGAACCCTCCTCCCACCTCCTTCCCCACCCCATCCCTCAGGGTCATCCCAGTGGACTGGCCCTGAGTGCCCTGTCTCATGCATCGGACCTGGACTGGTGATCTATTTCACATATGGCAATATATGTATTTCAATGCTATTCTCTCAAATCATCCCACCCTTGCCTTCTCCCACAGAGTCCAAAAGTCTGTTCTTTACACCTGTGTCTCTTTTGCTGTCTCGCATATAGGGTCATCATTACCGTCTTTCTAAATTCCATATATATGCATTAATATACTGTATTGGTGTTTTTCTTTCTGACTGACTTCACTCTGTATAATAGCCTCCAGTTTCATTCACCTCATTAGACTGATTCAAATGCATTCTTCTTAATAGTTGAGTAATTCCATTGTGTATACGTACCAAAGCTTTCTTATCCATTCGTCTACCGATGGACATCCAGGTTGCTTCCATGTCCTGGCTATTGTAAACAGTGCTGCGATGAACACTGGGGTACAGGTGTCTATTTCAATTCTGGTTTTCTTGGTGTGTATGCTGAGCAGTGGGATTGCTGGGTCATATGGCAGTTCTATTTCCAGTTTTTTAAGGAATTTCCACACTGTTCTTCATAGTGCCTGTACTAGTTTGCATTCCCACCAACAGTGTAAGAGGGTTCTCTTTTATCCACACCCTCTCCAGCATTTATTGTTTGTAGACTTTTTGATAGCAGCCATTCTGACTGGTGTGAGATGGTACCTCATTGTGGTTTTGATTTGCATTTCTCTGATAATGAGTGATGTTGAGCACCTTTTCATGTGTTTGTTAGCCATCTGTATGTTGTCTTTAGAGAAAAGTCTGTTTAGTTCTTTGGCCCATCTTTTGTTTGAGTCATTTGTTTTTCTGGAATTGAGCTGCATGCGCTGCTTGTATATTTTTGAGATTAATTCTTTGTCAGTTGCTTCATTTGCTATTATTTTCTTCCATTTTGAAGGCTGTCCTTTCACCTTGCTTATAGTTTTCTTTGTTGTGCAGAAGCCTTTAAGTTTAATTGGGTCCCATTTGTTTATTTTTGCTTTTATTTCCATTACTCTTGGAGGTGGGTCATAGAGGATCCAGCTGTGATTTATGTTAGACTGTGTTTTGCCTATGTTTCCCTCTAGGAGTTTTATAGTTTCTGGTCTTACATTTAGATATTCAATCCACTTTGAGTTTATTTTTGTGTATGGTGTTAGAAAGTGTTCTAGTTTCATTCTTTTGCAAGTGGTTGACCAGTTTTCCCAGCACCACTTGTTTTTTTTTTTTTTTGATTTTTTTTTTTTTTTAATTTTTTTATTAGTTGGAGGCTAATTACTTCACAACATTTCAGTGGGTTTTGTCATACATTGATATGTATCAGCCATAGATTTACACTTATTCCCCATCCCGATCCCCCCTCCCACCTCCCTCTCCACCCGATTCCTCTGGGTCTTCCCAGTGCACCAGGCCGGAGCACTTGTCTCATGCATCCCACCTGGGCTGGTGATCTGTTTCACCATAGATAGTATACATGCTGTTCTTTTGAAACATCCCACCCTCACCTTCTCCCACAGAGTTCAAAAGTCTGTTCTGTATTTCTGTGTCTCTTTTTCTGTTTTGCATATAGGGTTATCGTTACCATCTTTCTAAATTCCATATATATGTGTTAGTATGCTGTAATGTTCTTTATCTTTCTGGCTTACTTCACTCTGTATAAGGGGCTCCAGTTTCATCCATCTCATTAGGACTGGTTCAAATGAATTCTTTTTGACGGCTGAGTAAAATTCCATGGTGTATATGTACCACAGCTTCCTTATCCATTCATCTGCTGATGGGCATCTAGGTTGCTTCCATGTCCTGGCTATTATAAACAGTGCTGCGATGAACATTGGGGTGCATGTGTCTCTTTCAGATCTGGTTTCCCCAGTGTGTATGCCCAGAAGTGGTATTGCTGGGTCATATGGCAGTTCTATTTCCAGTTTTTTAAGGAATCTCCACACTGTTTTCCATAGTGGCTGTACTAGTTTGCATTCCCACCAACAGTGTAAGAGGGTTCCCTTTTCTCCACAGCCTCTCCAGCATTTATTGCTTGTAGACTTTTGGATAGCAGCCATCCTGACTGGTGTGTAATGGTACCTCATTGTGGTTTTGATTTGCATTTCTCTAATAATGAGTGATGTTGAGCACCTTTTCATGTGTTTGTTAGCCATCTGTATGTCTTCTTTGGAGAAATGTCTGTTTAGTTCTTTGGCCCACTTTTTGATTGGGTCATTTATTTTTCTGGAATTGAGCTGCAGGAGTTGCTTGTATATTTTTGAGATTAATCCTTTGTCTGTTTCTTCATTTGCTATTATTTTCTCCCAATCTGACAGCTGTCTTTTCACCTTACTTATAGTTTCTTTTGTAGTGCAAAAGCTTTTAAGTTTCATTAGATCCCATTTGTTTAGTTTTGCTTTTATTTCCAATATTCTGGGAGGTGGGTCATAGAGGATCTTGCTGTGATTTATGTCGGAGAGTGTTTTGCCTATGTTCTCCTCTAGGAGTTTTATAGTTTCTGGTCTTACATTTAGATCTTTAATCCATTTTGAGTTTATTTTTGTGTATGGTGTTAGAAAGTGTTCTAGTTTCATTCTTTTGCAAGTGGTTGACCAGTTTTCCCAGCACCACTTGTTAAAGAGGTTGTCTTTTTTCCATTGTATATCCTTGCCTCCTTTGTCAAAGATAAGGTGTCCATAGGTTCGTGGATTTATCTCTGGGCTTTCTATTCTGTTCCATTGGTCTATATTTCTGTCTTTGCCCAGCACCACTTGTTAAAGTGGTTGTCTTTTCTCCATTGTATATTCTTGCCTCCTTTGTCAAAGATAAGGTGTCTATAGGTGCTTAGATTTATCTCTGGGCTTTCAATTCTGTTCCATTGATCTATATTTCTGTCTTTGTGCCAGTACCAAACTGACTTGATGACTGTTGCTTTGTAGTATAGCCTGAAGTCAGGCAGGTTGATTTCTCCAGTTCCATTCTTCTTTCTCAAGATTGCTTTGGCTATTCAAGGTTTTTTGTATTTCCATACAAATTGTGAAATTATTTGTTCTAATTCTGTGAAAAATACCGTTGGTAGCTTGATAGAGATTGCATTGAATCTATAGGTTGCTTTGGATAGTATACTCATTTTCACTATTTTGATTCTTCCCATCCATGAACATGGTATATTTCTCCATCTATTTGTGTCATCTTTGATTTCTTTCATCAGTGTTTTACAGTTTTCTGTATATAGGTCTTTTGTTTATTTAGGTAGATTTATTCCTAAATATTTTATTCTTTTCATTACAAGGGTGAATGGAATTGTTTCCTTATTTTCTCTTTCTGTTTTCTCATTGTTAGTGTACAGGAATGCAAGGGATTCCTGTGTTTAATTTTATATCCTGTAACTTTACTATATTCATTGATTAGCTCTAGTAATTTTCAGGTGGTGTCTTTAGGGTTTTATATGTAGAGGATCATGTCATGTGCCAACATTGAGTTTTACTTTTTCTTTTCCAGTCTGGATTCCTTTTATTGCTTTTCTTCTCTGATTGCTATGGCTAAAACTTCCAAAACTATGTTGAATAGTAGTGGTGAGAGTGGACACCCTTGTCTTCTTCCTGACTTGAGGGGAAATGCTTTCAATTTTTCACCATTGAGGATAATGTTTGCTGTGGGTTTATCGTATATGGCTTTTATTATGTTGAGGTATGTTCCTTCTGTGTGTGCTTTCTGGAGCGTTTTTAATCGTAAATGGATGTAGAATTTTGTCAAAGGCTTTCTCTGCATCTATTGAGATAATCATATGGTTTTTATCTTTCAATTTGTTAATATGGTGTATCACATTAATTGATTTGCAAATATTGAAGAATCCTTGTATCCCCAGGGTAAAGCCCACTTGGTCATGATGTATGATCTTTTTAATATGTTGTTGGATTCTTTTTGCTAGAATTTTGTTGAGGATTTTTGCATCTATATTCATCAGTGATATTGGCCTGTAGCTTTCTTTTTATGTGGCATCTTTGTCTGGTTTTGGTATTAGGGTGATGGTGGCCTCCTAGAATGAGTTTGGAAGTTTACCTTCCTCTGCAATTTTCTGGAAGAGTTTGAGTAGGATAGGTGTTAGCTCTTCTCTCAATTTTTGGTAGAATTCACCTATGAAGCCCTCTGATCCTGGGCTTTTGTTTGTTGGAAGATTTCTGATATAGTTTCAATTTCCATGCTTATGATGGGTCTGTTAAGACTTTCTATTTCATCCTGGTTCAGTTTTGGAAGGTTATACTTTTCTAAAACTTCATCCATTTCTTCCAAGTTGTCCATTTTATTGTCATATAGTTGCTGATAGTAGTCTCTTATGATCCTTTGTATTTCTGTGTTATCTGTTGTGATTTCTCTACTTTCATTTCTAATTTTGTTGATTTGATTCTTCTCCCTTTTTTTCTTGATGAGTCTGGCTAATGTTTTGTCTATTTTATTTATTGTCTCAAAGAACCAGCTTTTAGTTTTGTTGATTTTTGCTGTAATCTCCCTTGTTTCTTTTTCATTTATTTCTGCCCTGATTTTCATGATTTCTTTCCTTCTACTAACCTGGGGTTCTTCATTTCTTCTTTTTCTAGTTCTTTAAGTGTAAAGTTAGGTTATTTATTTGATTTTTCTCTTGTTTCTTGAGGTAAGCTTGTATTGCTATGAACCTTACCCTTAGCACTACTTTTACTGAATCCTATAACTTTCTGGTTGTCGTGTTTTCATTTCCGCCTGTTTCTATGCATATTTTGATTTCTTCTGTGATTTGCTGATTATTCAGAAGTGTGTTGTTTAGCCTCCATATGTTTGTGTTTTTAATAGTTTTTTTTTTTCCTGTAGTTGACATCTAATCTTACTGCACTGTGATCAGAAAAGATGCTTGAAATGATTTCATTTTGTTTGAATTTACCAAGGCTAGATTTATGGCCTAGGATGTGATCTATCCTGGAGAAGCTTTTGTGTGCACTTGAGAAAAAGGTGAAATTCATTGTTTTGGGGTTAGATGTCCTATAGATATCAATTAGGTCTAACTGGCCCATTGTATTATTTAAAGTTTGTGTTTCCTTGCTAATTTTCTGTTTGGTTGATCTATCCATAAGGTGTCAGTGGGGTATTAAAGTCTCCCACTATTATTGTATTACTGTTAATTTCCCCTTTCATACTTGTTAGCACTTGCCTTACATATTGTGGTGCTCCTATGTTGGGTGTATATATATTGTTATATCTTCTTGGATTGATCCTTTGATCATTATGTAGTGTCCTTCTTTGTCTCTTTTCACAGCCTTTATTTCAAAGTTTCTTTTATCTGATGTGAGTATTGCTACTCCTGCTTTCTTTTGGTCTCCATTTGTGTGAAATATCTTTTTCCAGCCCTTCACTTTCAGTCTGTATGTGTCCCTTGTTTTGACATGGGTCTCTTGTAGACAGCATATATAGGGGTCTTGTTTTTGTATTCATTCAGCCAGTCTTTGTCTTTTGGTTGGGGCATTCAACCCATTTACATTTAAGGTAATTATTGATAAGTATCCCATTGCCATTTACTTTTATATTTTGGGTTCGAGTTTATACACTGTTTCTGTGTTTCCTATCTAGAGAAGATTCTTTAGCATTTGTTGAAGAGCTGGTTTTGTGGTGCTGAATTCTCTCAGCTTTTGCTTGTCTGTAAAGCTTTTGATTTCTCCTTCATATTTGAGTGAGATCCTTACTGGGTATAGTAATCTGTGTTGTGGGTTTTCTCTTTCATTGCTTTAAGTATGTCCTGCCTTTCCCTTCTGGCCTGAGGAGTTTCTATTAAAAAATCAATTGTTATCCTTATGGGAATCCCCTTGTGTGTTATTTGTTGCTTTTCCCTTGCTGCTTTTAATATTTGCTCTTTGTGTTTGATTTTCATTAATTTGATTAATATGTGTCTTGGGGTATTTTGCCTTGGGTTTATCCTCTTTGGGACTCTGTGAGTTTCTTGGACTTGGGTGGCTATATCCTTCCCCATTTTAGGGAAGTTTTCAACTATTATCTCCTCAAGTATTTTCTCATGCTCTTTCTTTTTGTCTTCTTCTTCTGGGACTACTGTGATTGAAATGTTGGGGCATTTAACATTGTCCCAGAGGTCTCTGAGGTTGTCCTTATTTATTTTAATCCTTTTCTTCTTTTTTTCTCTGTTTCATTTATTTCTACCATTCTATCTCCCCTCTCACTTATCCTATCTTCTGCCTCAGTTATTCTACTGTTGGTTCCCTCAAGAGTGCTTTTGATCTCAGTTATTGCATTATTTATTTTTTATTGACTCTTTTTTATTTCTTCTATGTCCTTGTTAAACATTTCTTGCATCTTCTCAATCCTTGTCTCTAGTCTATTTATCTGTAACTCCATTTTGTTTTCAAGATTTTGGATCATCTTTACTATCATTATTCTGAATTCTTTTTCAGGTAGACTTCCTATCTCTTTCTCTTTTGTTTGGTTTGCTGGGCATTTATCATGTTCCTTTACCAGCTGAATATTTCTCTGCCTTTTAATTTTGTTTAGATTGCTGTGTTTGGGGTGGGCTTTTTGTAGGCTGGAAGTTTGTGGTTCCTCTTTATTGTGGAGGTTGTGTCCCTATGGGTGGGGTTGAACTAGTAGCTTGTCAAGGTGTCCTGGTTAGAGAAGCTGTGTCTGTGTTCTGGTGAGTGGAGTTGGATCTCTTCTCTCTTGAGTGCAGTGAAGTGTCCAGTAGTGAGTTTTGGGGTACTATGGGCTTGGTGTGACTTTGGGCAGCCTGTTTTTAAGGCTCAGGGCTGTGTTCCTGTATTGCTGGAGAATTAGCATGGTATGTCTTGCTCTGGAACTTGTTGGCTCTTGAGTGGAGCTTGGTTTCAGTGTAGGTATGGAGGCTTTTGGAGGAGCCCTTGTTGATTAATATTCCCTGGAGTCAGGAGTTTTCTGGTGTTCTCAAGTTTTGGATTTAAGCCTCCTGCCTCTGGCTTTCAGTCTTATTCTTACAGTAGCCTCAAGACTTTTCCATCCATACAGCACAGATGATAAAACATCTAGGTTAATGGTGAAAAGATTCTCCACAGTGAGGGACACCCGGAGAGGTTCAGAGAGTTACATAGAGAAGAGAAGAGAGGAGGGAGTAGAGGTGACCAGGAGGAGAAGTTCAGTTCAGTTCAGTCACTCAGTCATGTCCGACTCTTTGCGACCCCATGAATCGCAGCACGCCAGGCCTCCCTGTCCATCACCAACTCCTGGAGTCCACTCAAACTCATGCCCATCAAGTCGGTGATGCCATCCAGCCATCTCATCCTCTGTCATCCCCATCTCCTCCTGCCCCCAACCCCTCCCAGCATCAGGGTCTTTTCCATTGAGTCAACTCTTTGCATGAGGTGGCCAAAGTATTGGAGTTTCAGCTTCAGCATGAGTCCTTCCACTGAACACCCAGGACTGATCTCCTTTAGGATGGACTGGTTGGATCTCCTTGCAGTCCAAGGGACTCTCAAGAGTCTTCTCCAACACCACAGTTCAAAAGCATCAATTTTTTGGTGCTCAGCATTCTTCACAGTCCAACTCTCACATCCATACATGACCACAGGAAAAAGGAGGAGAAGAGGGGGAGTCAAAAGGAAAGAGAGCAAGCTAGCCAGTAATCAGTTCCCTAAGTGTTTTCCACAGCTCAGAACACCCAGAGAGATTCATAGTTTTAAGTAGAGAAGAGAAGGGGGAGGGAGGAGATAGAGGTGACCTGTGGGAGAAAAGGGAGAGTAAAAAGGGGAGAGAGCAGTCAAGCCAGTAATCACACCCCTAAGTAAAAATGGGTAGTGAAGATTAGATTCTTAAAGGTACAAAATTGATACCAAAAAGCAAATATTAAAAATCTAGAGTAGAGTTTAGACTCTCAAAACTACAATATTAAAAATACAAAACAAAATCAATCACAAATGTTATAAAATGTATATAGATGAAATTTGCTTTAAAAATAGTGGGGTTTTTTGCAAGGTAATAGTAGGTTATAAAAATGAAAATTAAAGGTGTAATAAAGTAAAAATTAAAAAAATGAAAATAGGAAAAATCTATATGTAAAAAATATATACAGTAACTGTAAAAATGTATGCAGTCAGCAAAAACAAGACCAGGAGCTGACTGTGGCTCAGATCATGAACTCCTTATTGCCAAATTCAGACTTAAATTGAAGAAAGTAGAGAAAACTACTAAACCATTCAGGTATGACCTATATCAAATCCTTTACAACTATACAGTGGAAGTGTGAAATAGATTTAAGGGACTAGATCTCATAGACAGCTCCTGATGAATTATGGACAGAGATTCATGACATTGTACAGGAGACAGGGATCAAGACCATGCCCAAGAAAGAGAAATGCAAAAAGGCAAAATGGTTGTATGAGGAGGCCTTACAAATAGCTGTGAAAAGAAGAGAAGTGAAAAGCAAAGGAGAAAAGGAAAGATATACCCTTTTGAATGCAGAGTTCCAAAAAATAGCAAGGAGAGATAAAAAAAAGTCTTCCTCAATGATCAGTGCAAAGAAATAGAGGAAAACAATAGAATGGGAAAGACTAGAGATCTCTTCAAGAAAATTAGAGATACCAAGGGAACATCTCATGCAAAAATGGGAACAATAAAGGACAGAAATGGTAGGACCTAATAGAAGCAGAAGATATTAAGAAGAGGTGGCAAGAATACACAGAAAAACTGTACAAAAAAGATCTTCATGACCCAGATAATCTAGATGGTGTGAGCAGTCACCTAGATCTAGACATCCTGAAATGTGAAGTCAAGTGGGCCTTAGGAAGCATCACTATGAACAAAGCTAGTGGAGGTGATGGAATTCCAGTTGAGCTATTTCAAATCCTGGAAGATGATGCTGTGAAAGTGCTGCACTCAATATGCCAGCAAATTTGGAAAACTCAGCAGTGGCCACAGGACTGGAAAAGGCCAGTTTTCATTCCAATCCCAAAGAAAGCCAATGCCAAAGAATGCTCAAACTCCCACACAATTGCACTCGTCTCACACGCTCACAAAGCAATGCTCAAAATTCTCCAAGCCAAACTTCAACAGTACGTGATCCATGGGTTTCCAGATGTTCAAGCTGGATTTAGAAAAGGCTGAAGAACTGAAGGTCCAATTGCCAACATCCATTGGATCATCAAAAAAGCAAGAGAGTTCCAGAAAAACATCTATTTATTTCTGCTTTATTGACTATGCCAAAGCCTTTGACTGTGTGGATCACAATAAACTGTGGAAAATTCTTCAACAGATGGGAATACCAGAGCACCTGAACTGCCTCTTGAGAAATCTGTATGCAGGTCAGGAAGCAACAGTTAGAACTGGACATGGAACAACAGACTGGTCCCAAATTGGAAAAGGAGAACGTCAAGGCTGTATATTGTCACCTTGCTTATTTAACTTATATGCAGAGTGCAACATGAGAAATGCTGGGCTGGATGAAGCACAAGCTGGAATCAAGATTTCCAGGAGAAATATCAATAACCTCAGATATGCAGATGACACCACACTTATGGCAGAAAGCAAAGAAGAACTAAAGAGCCACTTGATGAAAGTGAAAGAGGAGAGTGAAAAAGTTGGCTTAAAACTCAACATTCAGAAAACTAAGATCATGGCATCTGGTCTCATCACTTCATGGCAAATAGATGGGGAAACAGGGGAAACAGTGAAAGACTTTATTTTGGGAGTCTCCAAAATCACTGCAGATGGTGATTTCAGCCATGAAATTAAAAGACGCTTACTCTTTGGAAGGAAAGTTATGACAAATATAGACAGCATATTAAAAAGCAGAGACATTACTTTGCCAACAAGGTCCATCTAGTCAAGGATATGGTTTTCCCCGTAGTCATGTATGGATGTGAGAGTTGGACTATAAAGAAAACTGAGCGCTGAAGAATTGATGCTTTTGAACTGTGGTGTTGAAGAAGACTCTTGAGAGTCCCTTGGACTGCAAGGAGATCCAACCAGTGCATCCTAAAGGAAATCAGTCCTGAATATTAACTGGAAGGACTGATGTGGAAGCTGAAACTTCAATACTTTGGCCACCTGATGGAAAAAAACTGACTCATTTGAAAAGGCCCTGATGCTGGGAAAGATTGAGGGTAGGTGGAGAAAGGGATGATGGAGGATGAGATGGTTGGATGGCAGTACCGCCTCAATGGACATGAGTTTGGCAAGCTCTGGGAGTTGGTGATGGACAGGGAGGCCTGGTGTGCTGCAGTCCATGAGGTCACAAAGAGTGAGACATGACTGAGTTACTGAAGTGAACTGAACTGAAAATTATATCTAGGAATTTCTTGGAGTTGTTGGAGGGCAGTTCAAATAGTTCCTTGTTCCAGCTTGTACTTTTTCTCCAGGTCTATAGATCCCTTCCAATGCTTAGTTATTGTTTACTAAAGAGTTTTAATCTGTTGTCCCTGTCACTTCCAGAGTGGTTCCCTCGTCTTTGTTTATTTTGGCTTACTCTGCAAGTCTCTTCAGTGTCTAATTTCTACCCTGACACAGGGGGTGAAGATGGTCAGTTTTTAAGGCTCACTTGTTCTGTTATGTTGTGTGGAGGGAGGAACACAGCAAAAAAATATCCCTGGCGTGTGTGGAGAGTCCATGCAGTTTATGGACCACACTGGGTGTGCCCCAGCTCACTGCGGGTGTGTTCCTTCCTGGTCTACACTGCTCAGGCTCCAGCTTGCTCTGCAGGGGAACTCTCCAAAGTGGGCCCTGCGTTTCGTGTACTTCCCAGGTCTAAGCTGCTCATGTTCAGGTTCTCAGGTGGCTCCCCAAAGGCACAGACTCAGTTCGGTGTGCGTTTTATCCCCTTCCCAGGTCTGAGCAGCTCAGGTGTCCAGGTGCTTGGCGAGAAACTGTCCCAGGTGGGCCGTGTGTCTTAATCACCTCCCTGGTCCCGGCCCCTTGGTTTCCCGGGTGCACCCCAAGAGTGCTGTCTCAGGCATTCTGTGTGTCTCCTCTGGGGAGCTGATCTCAGGCTGTGACCCTCCTGGTAGATGTCAACCATCCAGGATCCCAGGAAGACTTGGTTAGCAACTGGGAGCCTACTCACAGTTTGGTGAAGGATGCCATCTCTGGGGCTGAGATTGCCCCTTGCCTTCCGCTGTCACCTGCCTGTCTCTCTGCCTCCGCTGGGGGGAGCGGCGGGTCCGCAGCTGGCTAGCTCTCCTTTGGTGTTTGCTCAATCCTTTGTTCTGTGAATGGGCCAGGCTGCACCTTAGGTTAGAGCTTTTCATGGGAAAGTTCTCTTTCTCTTTTTCTTTTTTCCTCTCTGGTCATTCCACAGTTTGGGTTGCTATCTCATGTGAACTCACTCAGATTGTTCTCAGGGCATTCAGGCCTGGTCCTTACCCTAAGCATGTAACTCGTGCCTCCCTGTCCAGCCCCTGCTTGCTGGTGGTGGACGCTAGCGTCTGGGCTACTTCTCCACTGGGAGTTGTGGTTAGGCACGTATTCTGTGGGATTTTTCTTTTTTTTTTCCTCCTGCTTATGTTGCCTTCTGAGATTCTAAAACTCCCCACAGAGTTTCCTGATGTGAGAGGGTTTCCTGCTGTTTGGAAACTTCTCCTTCACGACTCCCTCCCCAGAATGTTTCTCCATCCCTAACTCTTTTGTCTCTCTCTTTGTCTTTTATTTTGTCTTACCTCCTTTCAAAGAGAATGGGCTGCCTTTCTGGGTGCCTGGTGTCCTCTGCCAGCGTTCAGAAGTTGTTTTGTGGAAGTTTCTCAGCATTCAAATGATCTTTTGATGAATTTGTAGGGGAGAAAGTGGTCTCCCTGTCCTACTCCTCTGCCATCTTAGGACCACCCACCTCCACTACCTTTATTAACAGTGGTGCTTCCAAAGGCCCACTTGGTTTCAGACTCCAGAATGTCTGGCTGATGTTAGCTGACTGCACCATCGTAGTAGTCCAGTTCATTAAGATCTTTTTTATACAGTTCTTCCATGTATTCTTTCCATCCCTTCTTGATCTCTTCAGTGTCTACTAGGTCTCTAGCATTTCTGTCCTTTATTGTGCCCATCTTTGGGTGAAATGTTCATTTGATATTTCCAATTTTCCTGAAAAATCTATAGTCTTTCCCCTTCTGTTGCTTCTTCTTCTAGCTTTATGCACTGTTCATTGAAAGAGGCCTTCTTGTCTCTCCTTGTTCTTTGGAACTCTGTTTAGTTGGTTGTGCAATTTCCTTTCTCCCTTGCTTTTCACGTTTCTTCTTTCTTCAGCTATTTGTAAAGCCTCCTCAGAGAAACACTTTGCCTTCTTGCTTTTCTTTTTCTTTGGGGTGGTTTTGTTCACTGCCTCCTGTGCAATATTACAAACCTCCGTCCATAGTTCTTCAGGTACCCTGTTTACTAAGTCTAATCCCTTGAATATATTCTTGGCTAAATGGTCACAATCTAGATATGTGCAAATGTGAAGTGTTCTTTTTCAAAACTCTCCCCAAACTTTACTTAACCTTGAAACCCCTAAGCTTCCTTAAGAAGACAGTTCACATTTCAATTTAAATATCAACCTAATCTTGTTATTTTTTTTTCTTTTTGGTAGTCAAATCTTAGCCACTTCCTAATTTATAAGATCAATCTAAGTTTCAGCAGTGTAAATGGATGTAAGGGTGAGTTTCTGGAAGGTGTAAATTTGCAAGGTTCAAACTTACTTTCTCACACTCTCCTTTCCTCCTGGGCCTGCTTTCCCATCCTTGCCCTGGACTGAGGATGTGTGATATATGACTAGCCTGTGACTGTTCACTGTTGGGGTGGTGACTGGATATATCTGCATACATGTGGACACACATCAGTAGGAGGTGAGTTTGCTCTACAGCCCCTCTTTGTCCCTGCTGCACTTGTATGAAACTGGCAATTGACTCTCTGAGTGACCAGAGTCTGTGTTCTGATTCTGCAGTGTAGGTATTGAATCCCTGGGGTCTGCTTAGCTCTGTGTTCACATCTTCAGTTGTCTGACTACCAAATACTAGAAAGATGAGTCCTTTGGCTTCTAGGGTCCTCATGCACGGTTGAGCACCCACACTACTTCCTCTTGATTGAAGAGACTCTCATCAATCTTAGCCATGCCTGCTCTCAGCTTTGCTTGCTTTCACTTGTGTGGTTCCCCACTCCTGGCTGCTTTAGTGACTTAGCAAATCAGGAAGAGTGCCACCATTTCCTTCATAGTGGATAGTAGGGAACCATGCAAGGGCCTCCACTCTGCCTCTTACTGAGGGAGTGAATCGAATGACTCCCTCCTCCTCCATAGCAGTAGACAATGCTTTACACTCTGCTACACCAAAATGCAGTGTCCTTTATGCCGTCTAGATGCTGTATATAAAAATATATACAGCATATATACACACATATATAAAAGTGTATACACCATACTATATAAAAGCATCATGGTGCATAGACTGATCTTTAGAATTTTATGGAACACAACTTTTTTTTTTTTCTTTTTAGCAAGACAAGACAGTTTGCTACATAGTGGGCTTTTGATGGCTTCCCTCCCCACCATTTTTTTCCTCAATTGAAACTCTTCTGTAGCAATCCTAGTGCATTCCATTTAACTCTGGATCTGAACTGAGAGGCCTGTGTTTATAGTTCTAGGTCCTGGCTGGACCCTAGTCTCATCTGGAAGCATTCAGAAACTGTAACTCATCAGTGTCCACCCCAAACTAATATGCCAGTATTTTGGGGTATGGGTATTTTCCCAGCATAGCATTTTTAAACCAGTGGGCTAGAGGAAAACCTAGTGAAGATGAATGAAAATGAAAAGTGAAAGAGTTAGTTTCTCAGTCGTATCCAACTCTTTATGCCCACATGTACTGAAGCCTACCAGGCTCCTCTGTCCATGGAATTCTCCAGGTAAGAATACTGGAGTGTGTTGCAATTTCCTTCTCTAGGGAATCTTCCCAACCCAGGGATCAAACCTGGATCTCCCACATTGCAGGCAAATTCTTTACCATCTGAGCCAAGTGAAGATGGATGAATATTCTATTAGCTCATTCAGTTCAGTTCAGTTGTTCAGTCATGTCCAACTCATTGCGACCCCATGAATCGCAGCACGCCAGGCCTCCCTGTCCATCACCAACTCCCGGAGTTTACTCAAACTCATGTCCATTGAGTCGATGATGCCATCCAGCCATCTCATCCTGTCATCCCCTTCTCCTTCTGTCCCCAATCCATCAGTACGATCTCACAATCTCAGAATAAGATAATATACTAGAAAACCTAAACTGAAGAAGGTAAGATGGTTGAACTAAGGATCTTGAGTTTTTAGCTTTCAGGCAGTCAAGCAAAAAGGGAAACAGATTGTACAACACAGCTTTCAGTATCTAATAAAGGACACATTAATAGTTCAGGGTTAAAACTTCTCCGTATAGAAGGCATTGATTGTATGAGTCTTAATCTAAGAGACATTCAAAGACATAATGGTTCATATCATTGATAACAGTTTTATGATATAAAAATGTTTACATATGTTGTTATTGCTTTTATTTGTTGTGAAAAAGAAACATTACTCTCTGTTCATGGGCTTTTCAATCTACCAGCCCTACTACAAGCATCACAATATTGTAACTTCATAAATATTGTTCCTTTATAGCACAATTCATGCTTCTGCACATTATCTATACTGTACCCTTTATGTATTATACTGCTGAGACAGCAAATATGTGGTTAAACATCCCATAGTTCCACAACACTAATACAAAGTCTGCTCACGTATTGGCTGGGTTTTGTGTTCCAGGGACTTAGAAACGGGAGGGGAGGAGGGGGAGGGTGCGTTGTTTGTTTCAAAAAAAATAGCAGAAGTATAACAAATGTGGGTATTTGTTTCTGTAAAAATGTCTATATAAACCTAGCTCAACTAGGCCCACAGCTGTCAATCATCAGTGCAGGAATCAGCCTTAGTCTGTCTCTTTAAGAGTACACATTTTTATCACCATAAATTTCTCTTAGTAAAAATGGAAAAATCAGCCTGCATTTCTTCTCAGGTACTGGCAAATTAGGGGGAAGGAGTTCTATGTCTGGTGAAGCATTGTATTAAATATAAAGAATTTAGCAAGTCATGTGAAGGTGAGAAGTGTCTTTAAAATTTGCACATTGAAATAGCTTATAGCTAAACACTTATTATGAGACTATATATGTTTTATAACTTCAACCAACATGTGATGTTATGGGGATAAATCCAATTACCTAGGAAAAGATAAACTTCCAAAGGAAATATCAGTTTCAAGTCTTGGTTTCTAAAACTTCACTGTATATAAAGTCATTTATAATTGTCACTGGTGAAGTCATCATAATTTGTTTTCCTGGTACCTGTGGGCTGGCTAAACCCCTTCTGTTTTTCGATTTTATATTCACCTTTTCCTGTTTTTTCCTGGAGAGTAAGCAAAAGGAACTTGTAAAAGACATAATATGAGTCATCCTTCAACAAAAGATTTCTCTTGAGATGGTGCTTCTGAGAGTAAATTGCCTTCTTTCTCTTCTGCACAAAATAAGGACTGAGGGTTGTTCATTCTCTCTATTTCTTTGGCTATTGTGCCTATAATCTCTCTCTCTCTCTCTTAGTTTAGTGGATGGCAATTATGTGCTGTTTTTCTAGGTGCCAATTGTAACTGCTGTGTGATATCACAATGGTGGGAGGCAATTGTATATCTCTTTCTTTTGAGAGGCATGTATATAATCAGTGATTCTATCTATTATGATGGCAAGTGGGTGGTGTCTAGAGCACTCTCATTTTTCAAAATAAAATGATATTTATGCTGGATGTCCAACTGTTAATTGAACTATGAAAGTTCGACTCTTTGTGAACCCACGAACTATACAGTCTGTGGAATTCTCCAGGCCAGAATACTGGAGTGGGTTGACATTCCCTTCTCCAGGGGATCTTCCCAACCCAGGAATCAAACCCAGGTCTCCCACATTGCAGGTGTATTCTTTACCACCTGAGCCACCAGGGAAACCCAAGTTTCTAGTTAACTGAACTAGAAACTTAAAAAAAGACAGTTAGAAAATAAATGATATATTCCTTATTTCAAGTTTCTTTTTGTTGTTGACCATAAAGAGCAATACGTGGAATTTATAATGAGACTATTTAGAAAGATGGATGCACATTTAACGTATGATGAAAAAATTACAAAGATTTCTCTTTAGGCAAACCTAGTATTTATTCTTACCACTTCTTAGTAATGGCTTTCCCCCCCTAATTTGTATTCCCTTTTAAAATGTGTTGACTTGGTTTAGGTGTCTGTAATTTTGAGAGCAAAGTACTACACTAGCAGTGTTTCAGACTTGTTCTATGCTTGATGACTACAAAGAAGCAATCTAGAGTAGGATATCAAAGATATTTCAGCTGATGTGCTGAGAAAGTCACTTAACCTCTCAGAGTCTGAGTTTTCTAATTTTTAGAATGGGAAATGAATACTTGCTTCATAGGGCTATTGGGATAATTAAATGAGACCTAGTACATAAAAGAACTTATCAAAACATGCCATCTTTCCTATATCTGTGATGATGATAACGGTGATGAAATGTGAGAAGTGAAAAGGACTGCGAGGATCATCTGTCCCAATTCCTTTATTTTATTGGAAGATCAGAGATGGGATGGCCAGGGTCACCCACCTTTATGGCTGAACATTGCTAACTCTTTTAGATCACTACTTATGATGTTTTGCTATCTTATTCTACAGAATTTCTGCAGGCAATTCAGAATCCCATGGTTTGTCATCATAGACAGTATTGGTATTTCATGATTACCTTATGAATGGCAATAGCCACGGCTACAACATTTTTCATCATAACCAGCAAGAACAAGTGAGAATTTCAAAAAGCAACTCTCTTTGCTTCTCTGTTTTTTCAGTGAATCTCTGGAATTTAATTTGGTCTGAAAGTTCTCCTCTCCAACAATCAATAGCAACTTTAGGGACTGGGGAATGAGTCCAGAATCCTCAGCCTGACTGATATGAGGCTAGTGAAACATGTTTTACTCTTTACTTGTTATCTGTAAATTTGTATGCACAATATTAACAAAGAAACATCTGTCTTCATTTTAAAAAGAAAATAATTTTATTGGCTCTGGAAATCATTAATTTATTACAACCTTGCATCATTATTTGTATAGTCACAAAATTTGAAATATTTCAGTATAGTAATATTAGTATTTTGAAGACAAGTTTATACCTCTGTCTTATGGTTTTGGTTTATCTGGATTGTTTCATGATAACTGCTAAGCTAATTTAGTTATGGAGATCTTATAATTCCATAGTGCTCAGGTCTTTCTATTAAATAAATACTGAGCAATTTGATGTATAACCACTCTGTCCAAATTATGTCCTACAAGATTTGACAATAAAGAATTGTACTTAGCATGGATTATTTGGTTGGAAAACTTTGTGCTATGTGTAACAGAAAAGCCCCAACCCTCAAAAGTCTGCACATAAGAAATTTATTTTGTCATGTACAATGGGTTTGCTCCAAGGCTGATTAATTAGGAGATATAATGAAGTCATCAAGGCCTCAGGTTCTTTCTATCTTGTCTCTCTGCTATTTTTGTTATTGTGGCTTCTTTTCCACATGACTACAAGACTGTTGCTACAGTCCCAAGAATGACATCGAGACACAATGACATCCAGCAGAACTGTGACCGTTTCCTTGTCTCTTTATGACAATGGAAACTTCTCACAGAAGCCTTCTAGTAGATTTGCTCTTCTATTTCACTAGACAAAGTCACAACACAGGTTGTTATGGGGACTCAAACTATGCTGATTGGCTAGATTAATAAGGTTCCACTTCTGGGCTGGGACTAGGACTAATGTTCATGAGGAAGGAAGAAAGGGGCCATTGCTGTTGGATAGGAAACCAAGAGTGTCTGATGTATACACAAGGAGTTTGATGGTAAATGATGGTAAAACTAGGCAAAAAGGGAAAATAAGAAATTACTCTGAAATAAACTCATAAATATCATTAATGTTTATCTTCTTGATTTATCTGGAGGAAAAGGAGAAGAAATATAACTTAATTGTGCCATTTAAATGGTTTCTTTTTCTGGTAAATTGTCCTCCCGCTGTTGATGAAGATAATTATTCCATTTGTGTATTAGAGTCCTGCTAGCTTAATAGATCCCTAATGAAATTAGCAGAAAGTATGTGTCTCATTATGTAACTTTACGGACCAAAAAAATATATATTATTAGAGACACCTATAAGTATTTTTATGCCATGTATTTATGCGGTTTTATTCATTTGTGTTATCAAAAGCCATTTGGCTAAAGTCCTTATATGAATCCTTCATTTAAAGAGTAGCAATATGAATTGTATCCTGTGGGCTTTTTTAAAAAGCATTTTCTGATATTAATTTTGCATTCATTTCTAGCCATTTTTATTTTCTTTTTGGTGGGGTCATCAAATTTGAAGCCAGACTATTAGTGCTTTCAAGGCATAGTAATTTGGACTGTCTTTGAAAGTGAAAGCGTTAGTTGCTCAGTTCTGTCTGACTCTTTGCGACCCCATGACCTGTAGCTCACCAGGTTCTGTCCAAGGAATCCTCAGGCAAGAATACTGCGGTGAGTTGCCATGCACTTTTCAGGGGATCATCGCCACCCAGGGATCAAACCCAGGTCACTTGCCTTGCAGGCAGATTCTTTACTGCTGAGACACCAGGGACACCCCTGTAGGTACATCACCAAAGGCATAATCCATGAAAGGAATAATTGAAAATCTGGACTTTGTTAAAATTAAAAACTATGATAAGACAATATCAAGAGAAGGAAGAAACAAGCCACAGACTGTATGAAAATACTTGTAAAAGACAAAACTGATAAAGGACCATTACCCAAAATACACAAAGAACTCTTAAAACTCAACAGTAAGAAAGCAGCCCAATTAAAAATGGGTATAACTTAACAGACACTTCACCAAAGAAGATACATGTCATCAGGGAAATGCAAATGAAAATAACAATGAAATATATACCTACACACCTATTAAAATGGCCAAATCTAGAATGCTGACAACACTAAATGATAGCAAAGATGCAGAACATCATTTGTTACTGGTGGGACTGCAAGATGGTATAGGTAATTTGGAAGACAGTTTGGTAGCTTCTTACAAAAACTGAACATATTCTCATACCATTCAGTCATGCACCTTCATATTTACCCAAAGGAGTTGAAAACTTAATTACACACACAAAAAAATCCACACATAGATGTTTATAGCAGCTTTATTCATAATTGCCAAAACATGGAAGCAGCAGGATGTCCTTCATTAGATGAATGAATAAACAAACTGTGGTACCTCCAGACAATGGAAAATTAATAGTGGTAAAAGAAATGAGTTAGCAAGCCATGAAAAGACATGGAAGAACCTTAGATGTTTATTACCAAGCAAAAGAAGCAATCTGAAAAGACTACATAATGTATGATTCCAACTAAATGATATGCTGAGACGGTGATACTATAAAGGTAATAAAAAAGTCAGTGGCTTCCAGGAAGGTCAGGGGAGATGAATAGGTGGAACACAGAGGTGTTTTAGGGGAGTGAAAATGCTTTATGATAGTGCAGATGTCATTACACATCTAGTTCAAACCTGTAGAATGTGTAATACAAGTGTGAATGGTAAAAGTTGGTAATGGGGAGGCTGTGCATGTGCAGGGCTGGGGAATGTGTAGGAAATCTCTGTTCCTTTCTTAATTTTTCTGTGGACCTAAAACTGCTCCCCTGCAAATATTCTCAATGAAGAAATAGCATGTGGAAGAGAATTCAGTTTCTTTCATCTGAGGCCATTCTGGATTCGTCCTAGCTGGTCAAACCCAAAACAGAACTGTTTGTGTTACGTTTACAATTCTTGAAAAATCTACAGTATTATTTTGGCCTTGTAGATCATTACACCTAGAATTTCTCTTCCTTGACAAAATGTTCCTCTATGATCACTTTTGGAGGTGTGTTTCCTTCTAATTATCTTTGTAATCCTGCCTCATCCATGTGGTGGTTTACTGGATTTGATCTTCAGCAATCTAGTTTAGTCTACATATACCTTTTTCCTGAGGAGAATGTTGCTACCTTCATGATTTGAATTAGGTTCAGCAGGCAGATAACTCTGGAATTTATAGGTATACATTTATAACCACTCTTATCTGCATATACAATGTCTGCTCAACAACTACTATCTTGCATATCCTCTAAGTAAATCAAATTCAACATGGAGAACACTTCCTATCTTATTTCTTGTTTAGGTAGTCCTGTCATTGAAGCTAATTATCCTACAATTATTTTTCACTTTATGTTCTCTTTTCACTGAGACAACTTCTATCATAACCTTAAGTTTTGTCCCTTTATTTTCAACAAGTCTTAATAAAAAACTTTTATATACTTACACTGTAGCCTTTCTGAAGATAATTTTTGCATTTTTATCCTCATTTTTGTTTCTCACACCTCTAATAGATTCTGTGTATCATTGCAGTGATTTTACTAAATATCAGGGAGAAGAGGGAAAACCAAGGGTTTAATATTCATTGCAATCCCAATTCTGGAGGAAACTCTGGGCTATGTGTTTTATTCAGTCTTTCATTCAGAGTTTTTTTTTTTTTTTTGGTAATTACAAGAGGCAGTCATTATTCCAGGTACTAATGTCACTAGGATGTGTTGTGTGTACCATTCATAATTTCTGCCTTCACAGAGCTGATAATTTAGTAGATGAGAGACAATGTGCAAGTAAACAAACAAAAAAGCCCTTCCCCCAAACAAGGCCAGTTATGAGATTGATGTGAGTGTATGCTTAAAACTTTTTTTCTTACAGTAACAATATTCTTGAAAAGTTAATTAATACAAAGCTATTCTCCAAAATGAGAAAGTGAATTTTCCTTGCATTGAATACTGTGAAGTAGCCCATGTGGAATAAAGCAGGCAGGTGACTTCAACAGTAATCTAAGGAAAACACCTCAGGAATCTGCTCCATGAAGAGCCAACCCTGTCAAGCTCCATGGTGAGATACTGATGTTTAGAACATACTCAGGAAAAATGTGTTGTAGAAAATGAGCTCACAATCCCAAATCATCAAATAAATGTATAAGACTGATGCCAAAAAGTGTGTTATAGAATCTAAAAATAGAAAATCCTGGGCCTAAGAAAACAATTAAAAGACAGTTTAGAATCTATTTTTGAAATTCAATTAAAAAAGTGAACAAGGGCTAGGCATACAGAAGAAAGGAAATTCCACAGAGCTAACAAATGTGGAAAGAGGTGCTCAAACACACATGTTAATTGGAAAAATGCAAATTAGAAAACACAATGAAATATCACTTTATACTTATCAGCCCCCCCAAATAGAAAATAGGATAAGTACCAAATATTAGTTGGGACATGAGACTATAAGAACCCTGATGGGAATGCAGATTGGAGCAGGCATTCTGGAGGGCAATTTTGCAACACTTAGTCAAATTAAATACTGACATTTCCTATAGCCTGTAAATGCCAGGATTTTTTCCTCCCAGAGCAACAGTTCCATAAAGAATGTGTGCAAAGATATTTGTTGTAGGCTTGTTACTGGTAGTGGGGAGCTTAAGGCAACAAACAGATAAATACAATGGAAAAGCATGTAGTGCTTGGGAACTACGGCTAAACAAACATAGAACAACATACATTTCTAAAATATGTAGCTGAGTAAAGATAGCAAGAAATAGAATGAAATTTACAAACCAATTGTATTACATACCCATGCCCAGGAGATTAGCATGACATATTTTAAATGGCATATACAATGAAATAGATAATTACCAAAAACTTTAGAATGGTTGGTGGTGGAGCAGTGAATGGAGATGAACTTTGGAAGGAGGAAAGGGAGTTTAAAAAATGAGAAAGCTTCACACAGACTAAAAAATAAAATATAAATTGTGAGCTTCCTTTGAGAGATAAAAGGAAATAATCACTTCCAAGAAAAAAAGAATAAAGAGATTAGGAAAATGAACTGGTTAAAGGTTCCGAATGTGAAGAAGCATTTGGAACTACAAAATGCTATGAAGGAAACCTGGAGAAGGGAATGGCAACCCACTCCAGCATTCTTGCCTAGAGAATCCCATGGACTGAGAAGCCTGGTGGGCTATAGTTTATGGGGTCACAAGAGTCGGACATGACTTAGTGACTAATCCACTCTCACCATGAAGGAAACCAGTCATATACTATCATAGAAAATAATGGTAATGTGAGAAAAGAATCCTACTCAGAGAGCTAGTGTAGTTTAAGCCAAAACCAGTAGGATTGAAAGCAGCCAGCCTGTAAATACTCTTGAGAAGAGCCTCTGAAACAGAAGTTGGCCTGTTTGAGGAATTGAAAGAAGGCCAGTGCAGCTGGTGTGTGGTGAACAGGGGGAGAGAGGTCTAAGAGAAGGTATAATCAGAGGCTAAGCCATGTAAATCCTTTGGATTTCATTCCAATTAAAATGAAAAACTCTGCAGGGTATTAAGCAGATGTTAACAAGATTTGGTTTACATTTTTAATTTTTAGGAATTTATTCTGCTGCTCTGGGTAGAATGAATTAGAAGACAGAAAGAGGAGGAGGAGAAGACTGAGGCATTCTATGAGAAAGCACTCTCTTGGACTAGCATGGTGATCTTGGAATTGGAGAGAAAGAGACAACATGTAATTTTCAGACAGAATCAATAGGAAAAGAATGGATTGGTTTGGTAGGTGAAGGAGAAGAAAATATAAGGACATTCCCTCAGGTTCTTAGCTTACCTTTTGCTGAGAAAAGACTCGTTAAAGAATATATTTTGAGGTAAAATCAAGAATTCAGTATCAGACAAGCTAACTTTGGCCTCTTGTGAGACATCCAAGTAAAGATGTCAAATCAAATGCTGAATAGGAAAGACTGGAATACAAAGGATAGGTGTAAACCAGAGATGTACATGGAAGAGGCAGTTTCATATGGACTGTATTTAAGGCATGGGAAAGATGAGATTAGCCAGACAGAATGTGTAGAGGGAGAAAATAGGATGTTATGGAGCATCCAGAGGCTGTCTGGTAAGGGCAGAGAGTTAGAAGGGAAGACTGAATAGGGGTGACCAAAGAGCAGTGTTTCATGAGAGAAGGAGCTGCAGGAATTGCCAGGAAGTGCATTGTGGACAGGAAGATGGGATCATTCAAATGGCAACATGGAAGCCATCAGTGACCTTAGTAAAAATAATTCCATGTCTGTGAGGGACAAAGGCCAGAGTGGAACAGATTGAGGAATGAACATAAGAAGGTAAGGTTGAGACTGTATTAAGTGTTGAGTATTGTCAACACTCTTGACAATACTTTGGAGGTCTGTTTCTGAGTAGTTGGGATAATAGGTAGTCAGTTATTTAATAACCTTCACAAACTGACTGTAAACTCTGAGTACTTGCTTTATTCAAGCTATATTCCATTCACTCATTCTCCCAGGTCAGGTTGAATGGAAGTATTTAATTTTTTAAACATAAGCTGATTACTGAACCTCCCAGGGCTTGGTTGTGTCCGACTCTTTGCAACCACATGGACTGTAGCCTGACAGGCTACTCTCTCCATGGAATTTTCCAGGCAAGAATATTGGAGTGGGGTTGCTATGCCCTCCTCCAGAGGATCTTCTGACCCAGGGATCAAACCCATGTCTCTTGCATTGACAGGCAAATTTTTCTTACCATTAGCACCACCTGGGAAGCTCACTGAACCTCCCAATACAGACTAGTAATTTAGCAACCCATGAAACCAATATTCTTGAAGTATTTGTTAAACTTTATTGGGAGTGGCACCTGTAACAACAAAGATTTTTGTTTATTTTAGCTTTGTTTCAGTTATTTTCTTCTTCCATGGGAGTAGAATTGGTTTATATGTTGTAAAAGAGATGGGAATATCAGACCACCTGACCTAATGCTTGAGAAATCTGTAGGCAGGTCAAGAAGCAACAGTTAGAACTGGACAGGGAACAACAGACTGGTTCCAAATTGGGAAAGGGGTACGTCAAGGCTGTATATTGTCACCTTGCTTATTTAACTTATATGCAGAGTATATCATGCAAAATGCTGGGCTGGATGAAGCACAAGCTGGAATCAAGATTTCTGGGAGAAAAATAAATAACTTCAGATACACAGATGACACCACCCTTATGGCAGAAAGTGAAGAAGAACCAAAGAGCCTCTTGATGAAAGTGGAAGAGGAGAGTGAAGTTGGCTTAAAACTCAACATTCAGAAAACTAAGATCATGGCATCCGGTCCCATCACTTCATGGCAGATAGATGGGGAAACAATGGAAACAGTGACAGACTTTATTTTTTTGGCTGCAAAATTGCTGCAGATGGTGACTGCAGCCATGAAAGTAAAAGATGCTTGCTACTTGGAAGAAAAGCTATGATTAACCTAGACAGCATGTTAAAAAGCAGAGACATTACTTTGCCAACAAAGGTCCATCTAGTCAAGGCTATGGCTTTTCCAGTAGTTATGTATGGATGTGAGAGCTGGACTAAAAAGAAAGCTGAGTGCCGATGCTTTTCAACTGTGGTGTTGGAGAAGACTCTTGAGAGTCCCTTGGACTGCAAGGAGATCCAACCAGTCCATCCTAAAGGAAATCAGTCCTGAATATTCATTGGAAGGACTGATGTTGAAGCTGAAACCCCAACACCTTGGCCACCTGATGCAAGGAACTGATTCACTGGAAAAGACCCTGATGCTGGGAGGGATTGAAGGCAGGAGGAGAAGGGGACAACAGAGGTTGAGATGGTTGTATGGCATCACCGACTTGATGGACATGAGTTTGAGTAAGCTCTGGGAGTTGGTGATGGACAGGGAGGCCTGGCATGTTGCAGTCCATGGCGTTTCAATGAGTCAGACATGACTGAGTGACTGAACTGAACTGATTCATAAAGTTGTGAACTAAGCTGTTGGCATGTTATTTATGTTCTAGTCTGTTGATAACAGTGCCTTTTGTAGACAGACACCAGGACAGTTTCCTAGCTGGCCTATCATTTTAATATAGCTTTCCTATTCTAGTTCCTTTGCTTGTGGTAATATTCTCATCTTTAAGTGCTCAACTTACATGCTCTAACATGTCCTTTTACTTACATAATTAATTTTTCTAGGTCTAAATTTCCTTCTCTGACCCTGTTGTTTCTACCCCTTTCCTTTGGACCTCTGCTTTACTTTATTTTATCTATAATATTTATTTAGCAATTAAGTTTGTTCTTTACTTGCAATTTTAATGTTATTTTTATTTAATTAATGAGTACTCATTTGTAATACCCAATAATGATTTTGAGTGGCTCCTGAAGACCTTGTAGGCTTGGAAGTTTGGTTTACATTTTGGCTCTCTCTGTGACATCTATCTTACACATATATTTTCTCAGGAAGTATAGATGGTATGTGACATCAGACATTCGACTAGAAAGGAGTTTTTGTATATTGCCTCTTTCCTTATGTCTTTGATAAACATTAAAAAAACTTTAAAGTCAATTTATCTATGTTCTGACATCCAAAATGTATCATATTAGTAAAAAACAACAACAAAATTTGATAAATGTTTGAAAATCTGAAGTCATGCAGACCAGCTTTAGAACCAACTTCTGTCTTTTACAATTGAGACCATGTTTCTTCTTCTCTCTAATCCCTGCTTCCTTCTATCAAACGGAAACAAAACCTACTTCTTTGTGATATTTTAATAAGGTAATTGTGAAAAGCACATAAAAGAATGATAACCATTGAGCTGTTAATTACCATAAAATAGTAGAAGTAAACAATTTTGGCTGCCCAAGTTGAAATCAGGCCCCTAGACTCTTCAGCTTTATGTCTTTGATATGATCTGGATGATTTATATCAAAGGATTTATTTGACCTATTTTTCAACTTGGGTAGGAATTTTCTCTCATTTACAAACACAGTGCTTGTTACCACTTGAAGAAATTCAATGTGTTTCTGCTGAGCTGAATTTCAAGTGACCACTTAGCCTGCAAATGTGTGTGTGTGACCCTGATTTTAGCATTTCTATCTCTTATGCCAGCTTTTAAAAATAGCTTCTCACGCAGGTATTCAGGGAAAAAACCTGCTTATATTACATCCAGTTTTAAGTCAGTTCTGTGCTACCTACCTTTCTATGTTGTGCTTTGATCTGATCCAGGCTAAAATGGGGATTAGTGCTGGAAAATTCTTAGAATTCATTTTCTTTCATCTTTCCTTTCATAGAACTGTTACCACATTAGATTATAATGACTGAAATGTAGGAAAGCCTTTATGTTATTTTTGCTAATTCTAATTTACCATTTACAAATTCTAGATAGTTATAACTGGGGCATTGAATTATCTAAAAGAAATTACCATGTGTGAGACATAAAATATATTTTAAATCAAACTGAAATGTCATGTCACTTACAAACCATGGCAAGAAAACAAAAAGATTATGTATATTTCAGATCTTATGAGGGGTACCTCAGAGCCTTCCTCTTCTGTTTTTAGGACCACTTCAAAGTGTTTCATTCTTCAACATGTTTGCATGTAAGTCTTCATACCCCTTTAGGAAATCCCAGTCCTGTCCTTGCTCCTATTATGGGACATGAAAATTTCCCAGCAGGCTGTGGGGCTGGGTTCTCCCCACGAAATCTAGTTTTCTTGGAGGAGTCCCTCTAGCGAGGCAAACCTATGCCTCTCCATTATTTTTCAGTGTCCAATGGGTTACACACACACACATGCACAAAAATACAAAGGGTAAAAGCAAAATCCAAACAGAAACATTTTCCTCAATATAATTATAATCCTTTTTTGTGAGTCTTCACCAAAAAAAAAAAAAAAAGTACAAATAGAAACATTTTCCTCCCTGTGGTTATAATCCTGAAGAATCTCCCTTCAACAAATGGAAGAACATGCCTCTGTATGTCTTGATGCTGAGCAGTGTTTGACTTTCCTTGTTTCTCCTACTGTGTTTAGCCTCAGTCTTTCCAGTACATAAATATAAGGAATCATTATAGCATCGAAAACTGTAACATTTCTTTATGGTGATCACCACTTCTTAACTACACAAAACTTATACTGTAACTTGGAGCTTTTAGGAATTCTTAAAATTTTATGTCAGGTCAGGTCTTGGATTATTGTAGATGAAAGCAGACTGTGAAGAATCATTATCTTTCATCCAAGCAACTTACAGGAAATGGGAAGGATGTTTTAAAAGGAAATAATCAACTGAAACTTACCTGACAATAACCAGAAAACATATCAAGAAAAAAGATCAGAACTGACACCAAAATGTTTCTGTAAGCAAGAAGAAAATATTGGAAGAAAAATGCCACTCATTAAAAAAAAATTATGTTCCTAGACACATAGAAAATAAAAATGAGTCTTACCAAGAAGATATAAAACCACTATCAATATTTTGGTGACCATTTGGGTCTACTAACCTATCTATAATTTTCTATTTCCTTATCTGAACAAAATTTTGGTCAAGTTACATTAACAAGGGAACTCCCTGGTGGCCTAGTGGTTAGGACTCTGTGCTTTCACTGTGGTGGCCCAGATTCAATCCCTGGATGGGGAACTAAGATCCTACAAGTCATACAGGGCAGGACCATTAACAAAAAGAAGTTGTATTAATTATTTCATAACTCAATTATTTAAATATATGAGTAACAGTGATTCTGACATGTTATTAAATACCTGAGGACTTGATTTTTGGCTGTGTGATATTCTATAATGATATGGTCTATGGCTTACTTTGTGTAATCAGTCATCTATTGTTGCACAATTAGAAAGTTTTCAAAGATGACTTTATAAAAGCACCTTCTGTAATTACTTCTAATAGTAACAGTTGACTTATCTTTGAGTCATTTTCTTGTGAAAATTGAGATCTAATAGCTTTTTAAAATATTTCTTTTGGTAGTAACTAGGCCCCTATATGATTAAAAAATCTACCTTTTATGGCTAAATTCACAGATCTATAACAAACTTTTGAAAGCAAGAACAAGTTTAATTCATGGTAACGTGTTTCTACTGGTAATCTTCCCCTTCAAGGTACTGAAAAAATGGGACTTACAGTAATTATAAACTCTTTTAAGTAACACTGCTGTGTGTGTGTCTGTGTGTGTTGTGGGTGTGAGGGGTGTCTGAAGTTCCTTTAAAAGTAAATATAGTAAGAAAATGTCAAGATTTTGACCTGTTTTTTCTGTACGATAGGAATAGTGGAGCAACAACTGTAGTGTCTGTTTATTAACAAGATCCATTTTTCTTTGTTGGTCATCCTGTTGGCATTTCCAGCAGATGGCATTATTACACTAAAGAATCAAGCAGTACAGTCAAGCATGACTTCAGTAAATGCACTTTTTGGAAAGGAAGGGGAGAAGGAAAGGATATATAACTTATTGGGGTCTATTAGGTGTCGGTTCTTTTATACATGTAACTATGCTTAATGCTCACAGTGATTCTTGTAGGTGGGTGTTATTTTAAGAATAAATTGAGGCTTAAAGAATTTAAGAAACTTGGTATTCACAAAACAAGGAAGTGACTGGTTTAGGATTATAATCTAGATTTGGCTGATTCAAAGAGCCTGTGTGACAATTGTGTTCAGAATCTGTGGTATTACAATAAAAATATTCATTCCATAGGAAAAACTTCAAATGAGTGAGATTGATAACTTCCAAAATATTCTCTAGGGGAAAAACATTTAGAGTTTTTTTGTTTTTTAATATTCTCAACTTAAAAGAATTCAGACAAGCATTTCTGGAATAGTGGAGACAAGGACCTTTGAAAATCTACTCCTCTATAAAAGCAATGAATATACTAGCAAAAAAATAAATAAAAATGTAAAAGTCAATGTTTTTAGAACTCTAGGAAATAACCAAAGATTGCAATGATCTGCTAAGTGTTTGTATCAGAAAAAATCACTGAATGTTGGTAATAGCAGTAATATCTGTTGCGTTATAATTTGTTATAGTCCTGTTCCCTTCTCCTGAGCACCATGGTAGCTTTGAAATCCAGCAACACTGCAGCCCCAATTGTTGTGAATTTAAGCAGCTAAGAGATCATTGGAGAAGAATGCGTTTGACTATCTCCAGCCCAGGAAAGTCACAAGAAAACAGTAACTATAACTACAACGACAAAAACAGTCATGAAAGCAAACTCTGGGAAGGGAAATCTCGCCTTGAGTTGCCACTAATTTTTGACAAAAAAACAAGGTGAGCAGAGAAACAGGGAAATATGGTCCATATAAAGGGGGAGAAATCAATCAAGGAAAACTGTCTGAGAAAGCTCAGACATTGAACTATTTAATAGAGCTTGAACTTTAAAAAAATCTGTGATAAATAAGTTTAAAGAACTAAAGGAAACAATGTCTCAAAAAATTAAAGATGGATTTCCCTGGTGGCACAGTGGGTAAGAATCCACCCACCAATGCAGATGACATGGGTTTGATCCCTGCGCTGGGAAGATCCCACGTGTCGTGGGGCAGCTGAGTCCACGTGCCACTACTGAAGCCTATGCACCTACAGCCTGGGCTCCACAAGAGAAGCCACCGCAATGAGAACCACATGCATCACAACTGGGGAGTAGCCCCCACTTGCCACAACTAGAGAAAGCCCACACAAAGCAATGAGGAGCCAGTGCCTCCAAATTGGTAAATAATTTAAAAAATTGAAGGGAAGTATGATAATGATGTAATGCAAATAGAGACTATCAATAATGCAATAAATTTGTTAAAATACCCAAATAGAAATTTTAGTGTTAAGAAATAAATTACTTGAGATGAATATTTACTAGAAGTCTTTAACAGCAGGTCTGAATTGACAGAAGAAAGCATTAGTGAATTTAAAGACAGGTCAATTGAAACTATTCAACATGGGCAACTGAAAAAAAAAAATCAAGAGAAAAAGAGCCTCGGTGACCCATGGAATATTATTAAGAATATCAACAAGTGCATAATGGGAGTTCCAGAAGAAAAGGAAAGAAAGAGAGGGGCATGAAGAATATTTGAACACATAAATGATGAAAGCTTCCCAAATTTGATGAAAAACAAGAGCCTACACATTAAAAGGGGTTTCCCTGATAGCTCAGAGGTAAAGAATTGGCCTGCCAATGCAGGAGAACTGGGTTTGATTCCTGGGTTGGGAAGATCCCCTTGAGAAGGAAATGGCAACCCACTCTAGTATTCTTGCCTAGGAAATGCCATGGACAGAGGAGCCTGGCAGGCTACAATCCATTGGGTTGCAAAGAGTTGGACATGACTTAGCAACTAAACAACAATAACAACACATTAAAGGAGATCAGAAATGCCAAAAAAAAAAAAAAAACCCAGAAAAATATTCACACCTAGGCAAGTTAATAGTGAAACTGTAGAAAGCTAAAGACAAAGAATAATCTTGAAAGTTGGAAGAAAAAAATGATTTATCATCATCAAACTATCCTCCATAAGATTGACATCTAACAACTAGGAAATAAGACTTTAATGACAGTAAACTGTCTAGATTGAAGAGTTATATATATGGAAATATATATGTATACACACACATTAAGCCCTGGTAAAAAGGAAATAAGAAAGTAATACAGATTAGAGAAGAAATAAGTGAAATGGTAATTTAAAACAGAAGAACCCAGAAAACTAAGTCTTAAAAAAAGATCAACAAAATTGGCAGATTGTTAGCTAGAGTGAACAAGAAATAAAAGAGCTAGTTGTTGTTCAGTCACTAACTCGTGCCCTGACCCTTTGTGACCCCATGGACTGCAACAGGTCAGGCCTCCCTGTCCCTTATAGTCTCCTGGAGTTTGCCCAAGTTCATGTCCACTGAATCAGTAATGTTAGACTTGTTACAAAAATCAGGAGTGAAAGGGGGTACATCATCATATCACTACCAACATTGCACATATAAAAATTTTTATAAGGAAATTCTATGAACAACTATGGCAACAAAATGCATAACCTGGGTGAAAGAAACAAGTTTCTAGCCAAGTACAAATTACCCAAACTGTTTCAAGGTAGACTCACATTCACAGATCAGAAAACTCATTATTGTTAAGATGGTGGTACATCTAAAATGGATCAGCAGAGTAAAATCAAGTCCTATCAAAATCCCACCTCTCTTTTTTGGAAACCAACATTGAAAGTCATATGGAAATACAAGGGACCAAGACTCACCAAGACAATCTTGGAAAAGAACAACATTGAAAGATTTACATTTCTCAATTTCAAAAACGTTCTTTACAAAGCTACAAAAATCAAAACTATGTGCTGACACAAGATAAATGGAACAGAATATTCCTGAAATAAAACCTGACTTTTGTCAGTTGACTTATGAAATGGGTGTCAAAACAATTCAATGTGTAAATGATTCTGTTTTCAACAAATGACACTAGGACAAGTGAATATTCATTTATGAAAAGATTAAGTTGAACCCCATATCACATCATATAAAAATTAAATCAAAATGGATCAAAGTCATAAATGCAGCAGCTAAAACTATTGATATATAGCTGTTAGAATAAAGAATAATTTTTTCAAGACCTTGGTTTAGGCAATAGTTTGTTAGATATATCATAAGTACAAAAGACAAAAGAAAAAAATCAATTCACTAGACTTCCTCAAAAGTAAAATTTGTGTTTCAGACACCATCAAGAAAGGAGAAAGACAGTGTACAGAATAGGAGTAAATATTTGCATATCATACATCTGACTTACAAATTTATGTCCAGCAAATAAAATTCACAGCTCAATAATAAAAGGACAAATAACCCAGTTAAAGATTGGCTAAGGATTTGAATAGATATTTCCTCATGGACATAGAGATGACCTATAAGCACATGAATAAATGCTAACATCATTGGTTATTAGAATAATACAAATCAGAAAGACAATGATGTATAACACCTGCTGATAGCTAAGATTAAAAAATAAAAACAAAATATCAGGCAATAACAGATGCTGGGGTATGGAGAAGTTAGTACCTTCATACTTTGCTGCTGGAATTTATGGTACAACAGCTTTTGCAAACTGTTCAACAGTTCTTCCAAACAGTATATATAGAGTTGTTATTAGATTCAGAAATTTCACTCATTGGTATATAGCAAAATGTCAATCCTTGAGTCACCTAAAGTGGATCCTGCAATTACACTCCTAAATATATAACCAAAAATGAAAATATATGTCAATATAAAACCCTGTACACTGATGTTTCAGCAGCAGCATTCATGACACCCCAAGTTTACATAACCTAAACATCTATCAACTAATGAATGGATAATTAAAATGTGGTATATCAATGCAGTGAAATATTAATCAACAATAAAAGGAATTAAGTACTGATATATGGTACAGCATGGATGAAATTTGAAAACATGCTAAGTGAAAGAAGCCAACAGAAGACAACATTGTGTATAATTCCATTGATATATTATGTCCAGAATAGGCAAATCTATAGATCCAGGAAGATTAATTGATGCCTAGACCTTGTGGGTGGGGACGGAGAAAGAGAGTGATTGCTAATGGGGATGGGATTTCTTTATGGGGTGATGAAAACGTTTTAAAAGTAGATTGCAGTGATAATTCACAATTCTGTGAACATACTGAAACCTACTTTAAAAGAGTGAATCTTATGATATGTAAATTATATCCCAATAAAACTTATAAAAATCTATAACATAAATGTAGTTTGTCTTTTCAAACTGGGGCAAATGTCCCTATCACTTGGAATGTGTAGGCAGGATATGTATCAAATATTGAATAACTTTTGGGGGTCAAGGACTTTAGAATAAAATTCACATTTAGAATGATCCTCTTTGTCATATTATTATTATCCTTGTTATTTTATAGAAAAGGAAATATTATGTTTGAGGTTAACTTCTTTCCTTAGGGTCATACATTTAGTAAGTGCTAGGGCCCAAGTCTGTCTTTTATGCAAAGCCTGTGTGCTTTTTATCCTACACCTATAGTTCAATTTAAAGATGTTTAAGAACCTCCCTGGCAATCCAGGGGTTAAGATTTCGCCATCCAGTGCATGGAGTGTGGATTTGACCCCAGGTCAGGGATCTAAGATCTCACATGCCTTGCAGCCAAAAAAAATCGAAATATTAAAAAAAAAAAAAACCAACCAGAAACAATACTGTAAGAAATTCAACAAAGACTTCAAAGAAATGGTCCACATCAAAAAAGAATCTTAAAAACAAAGATGCTTCCCTGGAACCATGTTCTAACTTGTTAGGCTGTACCCAGGTTTTTTGCTCTATAAAGGGTGGTATGGAAATACTTACCCACCCCCATTTTAGCATTTACTATTAGTAAAAACAAGATGAGAAAAATGTCAGTTTTCTCTTCTCACACCACTTTATTAATTACTACTTTCAATGCTGATCTATCTGTGACATTCTTATTTGGTCCACTACATAGAAATGAGCACTGTGTGGACGGATGTTTCTTGTCTGTCTGCAATCTAAAATTTGACTCCAAAATAAAGAAGGTGAATGTTTGGGAGGAGGGGATTTTCCTTGGTATAAAAATGAGTTGGCTCTCATATCGACTGATGACTTCACTGTCACAAAGCAGTTCTGAAATAGTCTTAGTTTTCAAATATATGCATTGGTTTTGGAGTTGGTATTGTTATGTTAAAGTTGAGTTGGCTTTGAGAAAATTATATATGCATCTGTGTGAGATTTGTTAACACTTTCCAATTATAAAGGAATTATATATGGAATTCTTTGAAGAGGCAAACAACCTTAATGCACTGATAATGATTCTTTGTACAGAACCTTTGAAAAACAAGGTACTTATCTCCCTGGGTCTCATGAAAATGAAGCTCCATATTAGCTACTCCCAAAGGTCCTTTCAGCTCTTTGATTATATGACACTCTGACTAGCATGCCAAGGCACACGTGCAATCCTGCTGAGAGTTCCATGGAATCGTTAATGATTATTCATGGCAAGGGAAGCAGAGGTAACACTGACTCTGAAAGCCGATCCTTCTCACTGTAGAAGTGCACTCTTGTGTTACAGTGTTTCTGTGTATGAGAAATGCCACCTGCCAATACTTGAAGGTCTTTGAGCACAGGGGATCGACTCAATGCCCTTTAGGTTAAAGCATCTCCTGCAAGCCCAGTGGTGTACCTGTGGTGAGGGCAGTAGCATGGATGCTCACATTGATGTCTTTTAGAGCTTGTGCTACACGCATCCTGCTTGATCTTTGTTTCTTACTATCAGAGTCATGTCAAATCTAGGATGTCTTCTTATCCTTTTTTTTATTTTTATTTTTTGTTTATGGCTGCTTTGCTTTTAAGCAGAATCTTTGTTGAACTCCACTAAAATGAATGTTCTTCTAGTGCCTTACATATGTCTTTAGTGAGGTTCTATAGTAAAATAATAGTAGATTATTTGAAAAGAGAAAAATGTTCTAATATTATCTCAATTAGCAAGAAAAATTATAGATGATTCACAGAGTCACAAAATAGTTTTTGTTCTTGATCCTTTTTTTTGCCATTGAGAGCAAATTCATTTTTAGCAATATAAACTAAAAATTATTCATTAGTTCTCTGTGAGCATAATAATTAGCAGTCTAAAATTGGGACAATATTTTAAGTTTAACTTTATTTTTAATTAGCAAGATGAGATTAAGTAGGGATAGATCAATGCATTATTTCAAAACCAAATTTGCTTTAAACCCAGTTCTTTTTATTTCAACTTCCAGGGTACTGGGAAGGAGTTAAGGTTGCCATAAAGGGAAATGGTATACTGAGAAGCGTTGAATGGGGTTTCAAAGGGCTAGTCATTTTTTTTTTTTTCTGAAGAACTTGGGCTAGCTATAGTCTAAATCATTGCTACATATAACTTCAAGAGCTTAAAGAATCTAAAAGCCAATAACAATAAACAAAAGAAATACCATTTTGGACCTTTAGAACTCTAGAATTCAGCCTTTTCTCTCTATAATCACACCTCACAGTTGAATTTTTTCCTCTAGTATAAGAAGGATACTCAAAGCTTGTGCACTGGGATAATCCAGAGGGAGGTGGGAGGGGTGTTCAGGATGGGGGACACATGTACACCCGTGGCTGATTGATGTCAATGTATGGCAAAAACCACCACAATATTATAAAGTAATTAGCTCCAATTGAAATAAATAAATTAAAAAATTTTGGAAAATACAAAACAGAGGATATTAAAAAATTATTTCAGCTAATATTTTGGCATATATCATCCTAACTATCACAGTCTTAAGAAATTTGTGTACTATGTGAATCTAGCTAGTATTTGTGAGGAATTTAGCTAAAAAACAAATATGAGATAATTCTGGGGGCCTTGTTATCAAACGGATCAGTATCCTGAGAGAAACATGTTTATAATTGAAGAAATGTATATATTATTTAGTTTGCCTATGCCCTGGGTCTTGTATAGTGAGGGCTTTTGGGTTGCTTACTAGGGAAAATTAGATGCGGGTGATGGTCAGTGTTTTATAAGGTAGGAAATACCTTATATTTATTCTATAGAAATATTGTAAAAAATAGAATATTTTATTGTAACAATGAGCAAAGAACAAATATAGGTAAGGATGTCTGGAAGGAAAAAAGGCTGGCTAATCTTGAATTGTCCAATGAGTAATTTAGAAAAAACAAAGAACACGTGTGTGGTTATAGGAATTGTACTTTCCCCAATGGTTTTGAGTGGAAAACACTCTTCAGTTGTTTCTCCCTTATATGGATTCTGTACTTTAAACCCCTGAAGAGCCACATAACTCTTTTGATACAACTCTCTGTGCTGCTCCACCTGTATACTTTGCACGTTATAAAATATAGTCATTTTAAGTTAACGCCTTTAAATTCTGACATATATGTTATTGTATTATTATTGGCCAAGGCCTTTGTAAGAGGCTGTTATGAATGAAAATTTTCCTAGTAAAGAGGCACATTTGGAGAACTGCATAAATATTGATTGAAATACAAGCTGGTACAAGAAAATTACAATTTCCATGGTTTGAGCAAATATTACAGTTCTGCAACAGTGATGATTTTGTCAAATTTAAATTCTCCTAAACAGATATTCTATAATGCTCTTTTGTTTAGGTTAGAGATGGGCATCATATTTAATTGTCCAATTATCTTTTAATGCATCTTTACTAAAGGAGGATATTGTTGAGCAAAACTAGATAGAGGTGATAAGCAAAAGTTTACAAAATAGTCTTTTTATTTTATTTTACTAAAATGAAATACTGTAACAATCCTCTTTTGGCTAACAGGGTAAATTATTCTATAACCAAATGAACTCAGTGTACACATGAATAAACATAAATGCATTCATGTGTGCACACATACATGCACACACACACACACACAAGCCCACAATATTTAGCCATGTTGTCAGCTGGTGGAATCAAGCTTGATACAGCTATTACTTTTGCAGTTATTGCATAATATAGTTTAGTTGAGTAATGATGATTATAATGAAAGAAATTGGTTTCCTGTAGTTAACCTCTGACTTAAGTCCCACATTTAACCTGAATACTGATATGGGTATCTGTGTTTGATTAAGGTCATGACAAATATACCATTTTTTGAGGTTAAAAAGAGTAGAAACCTAAAGATGTTAAATGCATAAGCAGGTCACATTTCTGCTTCTTTAATTGTGCTTTATAATATTATTGCAAGTGAATAGATAATTTTAGATGTTGCTTGCATTATACTCCTGAGACAGACACTGCAACAGTATAGTTGTCAAGGAATTATAAAACTTTCAGTTAACTTTTTGTTAATATAAGCATTTTCTTTGGATGACAAGACCTTTTTAGAGAGAGTAAAAAACAAAGCTATTTTAAAAAGAAAACTGAAGGTCACTGCTCTGCCCTGAGGGAGTGGCATGATTTCTATCTTACAGTAGTACTTGGACATTTTTTAACAAGACACCTTGAAAGACCTCTTTATGTTGGGAAGCAGGAAGCCTCCAGGGTATGGTTTTGAACGAGACTGATGGTTGGACTGCTCAGCATCAGAAATAAACAGTTACTTGTAGGTGGGCGTGAACTCAGGAGAGAAAAACAACAGGTCAGAAACATGATAGCAAGTGGGGGACAGTAGAGGAATATCAAGAGTGAGAAATTCCTAGGAGAGGGATGATTAAAAGCCTACACTCAGTTTTTGCTCTTTCTTATCAGGAGCTATAATCATCTGTATCTTGCTCCATCATACACATCTTCAGTAGTGTCTGTTATATACACAATTTTTTAATGTTATAAATAATTGTATTTTATTTTTTAAATTTAATGTTTATTTTATGTTGGAGTATCTTTTTGTTTGTTTGTTTGTTTTGCCACCCTGGTGGTAAACAATCCACTTACCAATGCAAGAGATGCAAGGGACATGGGTGTGACCCCTGGGTCAGGAAGATCCCCTGGAAGAGGAAATGGCAACCAACCCCAGTATACTTGCTTGGATGATTCCATAGACTGAGGAGCCTTGAAGGCTACGGCCCATGGGGTCACAAAGAGTCAGACATGACTGAACACGCACACATAGTTAATTTACAATGTTGTGTTAGTTTCAGATATACAGCAAAGTGATTCAGTTATACATATACATTATCCATTCTTTTCCAGATTCTTTTCCCATATAGATTATTACAGAATACACAAATTTCTTGACTGAATAGTCTTTTGATAAATCAAAGAAAAAGACTGTTCAAGAGGGAGGTCACATATGTATACCTATGGCTGATTCATGTTGATGTTTGACAGATAATAACAAAATTCTGTAAAGCAACTATCCTTTGATTAAAAAATAAATACAGGAGTTGCTTGTATATTTTTGAGATTAATCCTTTGTCTGTTTCTTCATTTGCTATTATTTTCTCCCAATCTGACGGCTGTCTTTTCACCTTACTTATAGTTTCTTTTGTAGTGCAAAAGCTTTTAAGTTTCATTAGATCCCATTTGTTTAGTTTTGCCTTTATTTCCAATATTCTGGGAGGTGGGTCATAGAGGATCTTGCTGTGATTTATGTCAGAGAGTGTTTTGCCTATGTTCTCCTCTAGGAGTTTTATAGTTTCTGGTCTTACATTTAGATCTTTAATCCATTTTGAGTTTATTTTTGTGTATGGTGTTAGAAAGTGTTCTAGTTTCATTCTTTTGCAAGTGGTTGACCAGTTTTCCCAGCACCACTTGTTAAAGAGGTTGTCTTTTTTCCATTGTATATCCTTGCCTCCTTTGTCAAAGATAAGGTGTCCATAGGTTCGTGGATTTATCTCTGGGCTTTCTATTCTGTTCCATTGGTCTATATTTCTGTCTTTGTGCCAGTACCACACTGTCTTGATGACTGTGGCTTTGTAGTAGAGTCTGAAGTCAGGCAGGTTGATTCCTCCAGTTCCATTCTTCTTTTTCAAGATTACTTTGGCTATTCGAGGTTTTTTGTATTTCCATACAAATTGTGAAATTCTTTGGTCTAGTTCTGTGAAAAATACCGTTGGTAGCTTGATAGGGATTGCATTGAATCTATAGATTGCTTTGGGTAGAATAGCCATTTTGACAATATTTATTCTTCCAATCCATGAACACGGTATGTTTCTCCATCTGTTTGTGTCCTCTTTGATTTCTTTCATCAGTGTTTTATAGTTTTCTATGTATAGGTCTTTTGTTTCTTTAGGTAGATATACTCCTAAGTATTTTATTCTTTTTGTTGCAATGGTGAATGGTATTGTTTCCTTAATTTCTCTTTCTGTTTTTTCATTGTTAGTATATAGGAATGCAAGGGATTTCTGTGTGTTAATATATCCAGCTCAATTCCAGAAAAATAAATGACCCAATCAAAAAGTGGGCCAAAGAACTAAACAGACATTTCTCCAAAGAAGACATACAGATGGCTAACAAACACATGAAAAGGTGCTCAACATCACTCATTATTAGAGAAATGCAAATCAAAACCACAATGAGGTACCATTACACACCAGTCAGGATGGCTGCTATCCAAAAGTCTACAAGCAATAAATGCTGGAGAGGCTGTGGAGAAAAGGGAACCCTCTTACACTGTTGGTGGGAATGCAAACTAGTACAGCCACTATGGAGAACAGTGTGGAGATTTCTTAAAAAACTGGAAATAGAACTGCCATATGACCCAGCAATACCACTTCTGGGCATACACACTGAGGAAACCAGATCTGAAAGAGACACATGCACCCCAATGTTCATCGCAGCACTGTTTATAATAGCCAGGACATGGAAGCAACCTAGATGCCCATCAGCAGATGAATGGATAAGGAAGCTGTGGTACATATACACCATGGAATTTTACTCAGCCGTCAAAAAGAATTCATTTGAACCAGTCCTAATGAGATGGATGAAACTGGAACCCCTTATACAGAGTGAAGTAAGCCAGAAAGATAAAGAACATTACAGCATACTAACACATATATATGGAATTTAGAAAGATGGTAACGATAACCCTATATGCAAAACAGAAAAAGAGACACAGAAATACAGAACAGACTTTTGAACTCTGTGGGAGAAGGTGAGGGTGGGATGTTTCAAAAGAACAGCATGTATACTATCTATGGTGAAACAGATCACCAGCCCAGGTGGGATGCATGAGACAAGTGCTTGGGCCTGGTGCACTGGGAAGACCCAGAGGAATCGGGTGGAGAGGGAGGTGGGAGGGGGGATCGGGATGGGGAATAAGTGTAAATCTATGGCTGATTCATATCAATGTATGACAAAACCCACAAAAAAAAAAAAAAAAGAAAGAAAATCAAAGCAACTTAAAAAAAAAAAAAAGAGATAAGGAAATATTTGAATTCATAACCATAATTACCAGTTATCTTATATTTCCAGTAATTTTTTGTCAAATAGTAAATGGTGGTCTATATGACTATACTATTTTTTTTATTTTTTATAGCCAAAATAAATTCTTGCATAATTGTCAAAAAAAAAAAAATAAATAAAAAATAAATACATTAAAAAAAAAGACTGTCTGAGGTGGTGCTGAGCAGAGAAGAGTAGAAATATGTTGGGTCAAACAATTAATGGTGAACACTGAGCAGGAGAAGAGATCATTTTTAGAGGTAATAAAATGCAAGCTTTTAAATTGTGGCAAAACTTCTCTCTAAGGGATTAGCTTTTCCCTGGACCTGAGATAGGGGTGAGAGGAAATCATAAAGTGAAGAATGACCTTGGCTGACATCTAGATAATCTTGCCTTGGTTGTTTCTGAATTTCCACGCGCAAGTCACTTCTTTTACATTAAAAAAACTTAAACAGCAATTTTAAATGGTGAGAAATTTTTTCTCTCTTGGTGGAGGCAGTGTGACATTTTTGGGCTCATTGGAGTTTCAGAGTATAATAGGGAATCTTTGAAACATTTCAAAAATTTTAAGCCTAACTAACAAAAATTAAATCGCTTTTCGTGATAAAGTGGCATGAGCTAACTAATCTGTCAAATATCTCCTCTGTAATAGAATTATATCCATTCAGTTGATAATTCTGTAATGTTATCACATGCTGATAAGAAGCTCTGATTAGCAGTTAGATGTCTTTGATGGAAAAAGAAGGAGAAAACAACTATTAAAAATGTCAGTTGCTATTTCTGCTCCTTCCTCCTGGACTGATGTGAGCTCTCTCATTTGGAATCATCTCTGTTCCTTGAGCAGACAGGCTGCAGAGCAGCAGCAAAGACAGAGACCTTTGACCCCTAACGGCTACTCCCTCACAGAAGACTGCTTCATTATGAGATGAGTGGAAATGGCTCACCTGTCTTGTAACTATAGGCAGATTCTTAAGGAAATCAGTAGAACTCTCAATAGAGGCATCTATAAATTTATGGTGATGACTGCAGATACAAGGGTCCGTAGAGATTTCTTATATCTCCATGGTTTGAAGAGAAGAGCATGTGTCAAATAGGACCTGAAGTGGTCATTGTTCAGTCATCAGCAAAGCAAATTCTCAGCTAAAATTCAAGATTCAATCCATCCTTCAGACCCTAGTGAAGTGAAAGTGAAGTCGCTAAGTTGTGTCTGACTCTGCAACCTCATGGACTGTAGCCTACTAGGCTTTTCCATACATGGGATTTTCCAGGCAAGAGTACTGGAGTGGGTTGCCATTTCCTTCTCCAGGGGATCTTCCCAACCCCAGGGACCTTCCTGCATTGCAGGCAGATGCTTTACCCTCTGAGCCACCAGAGAAGCCTTCAGAAGAAGCAGATATTTTTAACCAAACCTCCTACTGATGCTCCTCCCCACCCTCAACACCCCCCAGGAGAATCGTGCAATATATATGGTCTTTCTGTTGGCCTGTGGGCTTTTCAATTCATATTCATTATTAGAAAAAGATATAGTCTAGAATCTGATTCCTTGATTTTTTTTTTAAATAAAAATTTCACCCAATATTTTAAATACCAAGAAAGAGCTTGAAGGAGTGTGATGGTCTGGGAACAATATCTAGTCCCATTTTCATGAATAAACTGTTACAGAACACCTTTCACATACAGAAATGCTAGAAGATGCATAATGATACTTTTTGGACTCTTCCCCCCCTCTGAAATATTCACCTTGAGAATAAACATCATCAACTTTATGTACTCTTGCTCGGCAGAGAAAGTGTTATATACATATGAAATGAATGAAGAAGTTTCTTTTTTATCTCTAGAGACTTGGGAAACTAGACCTTGAAGAGGAGGACAGGCAAGGTGTTGGAAAGGAGGATATGGGGAGAGACATAGCCCTAGGCTGGGGCCAAAAACTGAGACCTTGAATCTGAGGAAATATCTTCTCTTTGTGGGCAGATAGGACTGGAAAAAGATCAGTTTTCATCCCAATCCCAAAGAAAGACAATGCCAAAGAAATGTTTAAACTATAGCACAATTGTGCTCATTTCACATGCTGGCAAGGTTATACTCAAAATCCTTCAAGGTAGGCTTCAGCAATTTGTGAACCGAGAACTGCCAGATGTACAAGCTGGATTTAGAAAAGGCAGAGGAACCAGAGACCAAATTGCCAACATCTGTTGGATCATAGAAAACACCAGAGAATTCCAGAAAAAATATACTTCTGCTTCACTGACTACATTAAAGCCTTTGTGTGGATCACAATAAGCTGTGGAAAATCCTTAAAGAGGTGGGAATACCAGACCACCTTAACTGTCTCCTGAGAAACCTGTAAGGCAGGCCAAGAAGCAACAGTTAGAACTGAACATAGAAAAACGGACTGGTTCCAAATTGGGAAAGAAGTACGTCAATGCTGTGTATAGCCACCCTGCTTACTTAACTTATATGCAGAGTAAAGTTAGTTGCTCAGTTATGTCTGACTCTTTGCGATCCCACGGACTATAGCCCACCAGGCTCCTCTGTTCATGGAACTTTTCAGGCAAGAATACTGGAGTGAGTTGCCATTTCCTTCTCCAGGGGATCTTCCTGACCCAGGGATTGAACCCAGGTCTCCAGCATTGCAGGCAGACTCTTTACAGTCTGAGCCACCAGGTAAGCAGAATACATCATGTGAAATGCTGGACTGGATGAAGCTCAAGCTGGCATCAACATTGCTAGGAGAAATAACAACCTCAGACATGCAGATGATACCACTCTAATGGCAGAAAGCAAAGAGGAACTAGAGAACTTCTTGATGAGGGTAAAAGAGGAGAGTGAAAAAACTGGCTTAAAACTCAACATTCAAAAAACTAAGATCATGGCATCTGGTCCCATCACTTCATGGCAAATAGATGGGGAAAAAGTGGAAACTGTGGCACATTTTGCTTTCTTGGGCTCCAAAATCACTATGTATGGTGACTGCAGCTACAAAATTAAAAGACACTTGCTCCTTGGAAGGAAAGTTATGACAAACCTGGACACTATATTAAAAAATAGAGACATCGCTTTGCCAACCAAGGTCTGTATAGTCAAAGCTATGGTTTTTCCAGTAGTCATATATAGATGTGAGATTTGGACCAAAAAGAAAGCTGGACATCAAAGAACTGATGATTTCGAATTGTGGTGCTGGAGAAGACTCTTGAGAGTCCCTTGGACTGCAAGGAGATCAAACCAGTCAATCCTAAAGGAAATCATCCTGAATATTCTTTGGAAGGACTGATGTTGAAGCTGAAGCCCCAATACTTTGGCCACCTGACACGAAGAACTGACTCCTTAGAGAAGACCTGTATGCTGGGAAAGATTGAAGGCAGAAGGAGAAGGGAATGGCAGAGGATGAGATGGTTGGATGGCATCACTGACTTGGACATGAGTTTGAGCAAGCTCCAGGAGTTGGTGATGGACAGGGAAGCTGAATTGGACACGGCTGAGTGACTGAACTGAAATGAACTGATTCTTTGGAGGGACTGATGCAGATGAGTTCAGTACTTTGGCCACCTGATGCGAAGAGCCAGCTCATTGGAAAAGACCCTTATGCTAGGAAAGATTGAGGGCAGGAGAAAGGGGCAACAGAGAATGAGATGGTTGGTTGGCATCATCAACTTAATGCACATGAGTTTGAGCAAACTCCAAGAGATAGTGAAGGACAGGCAAGCCTGTGTGCTACAGTCCATAGGGTCGCAAAGAGTTGGATCTGACTTAGCGATTGAATAACAACAGTTTATCACCTCAGCTTGGACCTTTGCCCCAGCTCTGAGAGCTCTTAACAATCAGTCTTGCAAATATATATATATATATATTTACCAGAATTACAGTGCTAAATGAGTCATATATTCTTGTGAGTACCCTAATAAAGAATTATATATATTTTACTTCTAATTTTTAAAAATTTCCATGATAATGACTTTCAAACACATCCATGGAAAAACATCACAGACATTGTTCTCGAAAGTAGCAAATATGACTTCACCACTAATTAATAGCAATGTCTGCCTTGATATCGCACTGGTGTTGTTTTAAGGACCCTAAATGTTCAAAGTTTGTTCTGTACAAAGTTGCATTGTGAATTATGTTCTATAAGTTCAGATCTTACATGTTATAAAGCAGTAGTTAAGATCCTAGTCCTTGAAGTAAAATTCTGGACTTAATACAAGGCAGAAATAAGACTTAAATGAATCTTTGGGCATGTCATTTAAAGTCTTTGAAGCCCAGTTATTTCATCACTTGCCACCTACCAAATACTTAACAGATACTACTTATATAGTGTTATTTTTATTGCATTATGCTTCCATTGATTTTAAGACAAATCTATTCCATAAATTAATAAATATTACCCTGTGCTGTTAGTCTTTCTTGGGCAAATATTTAGGGTAATTTGTCTTAGGAATGCATTATCAAGTGATGAATACCCTGATTCATATACTTTAAAAATTTTTAAATTGATATTGTAAAGAAGAGCAGAGATGTCTGTATTGGAAAAAGAGCTACATTCAATGCTTCAAATTTTTTCCAAAATTCTGTGGTATATACTGTGGTATATACAGTGTTCAAAAAAACATGAATTAATATCTCTTTGGTACATAGAGACCTTAGGAAAGAAAGCATTTAGATTAATAGCCAAGTTATTTGCTATTCCCTCACAGATAAAATATTGAAAACAGGCAAATGAATACAAGCAAAGAAAACCTGGCCTGTACTGGCTGAAATGTACAGATTAACTCTATTTCATGAAATGCCAGTTGTGGCAAGTAATGCCTGTGGTAAAGGCAGGGATCTGTGCACAGGTTAATATTTCAACTGTCCAGATTTATGACATTGGTGGAGAGCAGGAAAGCAGCTGTGCTTGGAGAAATGTCTTAGATGTGAGGAAGGTTGGAGTTAGGTCTTATTTGACTAAGAGAACGATATTTGAAGATGATTATTTGTGTTGCCCTGAGATGCTACAGGAATGTGTACTGAGGAATAAAGTCATGGTGGAGAGTTCTGACAAAACGTGGTCTACTGGAAAAGGGAATGCCAAACCACTTCAGTATTCTTGCCTTGAGAATCCCATGAACAGTATGAAAAGACAAGATAGGACACTGAAAGATGAACTCCCCAGGTCAGTAGGTGCCCAATATACTACTGGAGATCAGTGGAGAAATAACTCCAGAAAGAATGAAGAGATGGAGGCAAAGCAAAAACAACACACAGCTGTGGATGTGACTGGTGATAGAAGCAAGGTCTGATGCTGTAAAGAGCAATATTGCATAGGAACCTGGAATGTTAGGTTCATGAATCAAGGTAAATTGGAAGTGGTCAAAGCAAGAGTGAACATTGACATTTTAGGAATCAGCAAACTAAAATGGACTGGAATGGGTGAGTTTAAGTCAGATGACCATTATATCTACTACTGTGGGCAAAAATGCCTTAGAAGAAATGGAGTAGCCATCATAGTGAACAAAAGAGTTCAAAATGCAGTGCCTGGATGCAGTCTTAAAAACAACAGAATGATCTCTGTTCATTTCCAAGGCAAACCGTTCAATATCACAGCAATCTAAGTCTATGCCCTGACCAGTAATGCTGAAGAAATTGAAGTTCAATGGTTCTATGAAGACTGACAAGATCTTCTAGAACTAACACCCAAAAAAGATGTCCATTTCATTAAAGGGGCTGCTACTGCTAAGTCACTTCAGTCGTGTCTGACTCTGTGCGACCCCATAGACGGCAGCCCACTAGGCTCCTCTGTCCCTGGGATTCTCCAGGCAAGAATACTGGAGTGGGTTGCCATTTCCTTCACCAGTGCTGAAAGGAAAAGTGAAAGTGAAGTCGCTCAGTTGTGTCCGACTCTTAGTGACCCCATGGACTGCAGCCCACCAGGCTCCTCTGTCCATGGAATTTTCCAGGCAAGAGTACTGGAGTGGGGTGCCATTGCCTTCTCCGTCATTAAAGGGGACTGGAATGCAAAAGTAGGACATCAAGAAATACCTGGTGTAACAGGCAACTTTGGCCTTGGAGTACAAAATGAAGCAGGGGACAGGCTAATAAGAGTTTTGCCAACTCTATTAGCCAAGAGAATGCACTGGTCATAGTAAACACCCTCTTGCAACAACACAAGAGAGGACTCTACACATGGACATCACCAGAGTGCCTGATGAACTATGGACAGATGTTCATGACATTATACAGGAGACAGGGAGCAAGAGCATCCTCAAGAAAAAAAATGCAAAAAGGCAAAATGGTTGTTTGAGGAGGCCTTACAAATAGCTATGAAAAGAAGAGAAAAAAAAAGGCAAAGACGAAAAGGAAAGATATACCCATTTGAATGCAGAGTTCCAAAGAACATCAAGGAGAGATGAGAAAACCTTCCTCAGTGATCAGTGCAAAGAAATAGGGGAAAACAATAGAATGGCAAAGACTAGAGATCTCTTCAAGAAAATCAGAGATACCAAGGGAATTTTCATGCACAGATGGGCACAATAAAGGAGAGAAATGGTATGGACCTAACAGAAGCAGAAGATATTAAGAAGAGGTGGCAAGGATACACAGAACTGTACAAAAAAGATCTTCACGACCCAGATAATCACGATGGTGTGATCACTCACCTAGAGACAGACACCTTGGAATGTGAAGTCAAGTGGGCCTTAGGAAGCATCACTATGAACAAAGCTAGTGGAGGTGATATATTCCTGTTGAGTTATATCAAATCCTAAAAGATAATGCTGCGAAAGTGCTGCACTCAATATGCCAGCAAATTTGGAAAACTCAGCAGTGGCCACAGGACTGGAAAAGGTCAGTTTTCATTCCAATCCCAAAGAAAGGCAATGCCAAAGAATGCTCAAACTACTGCACAATTGCATTCATCTCACATGCTAGCAAAGTAATGCTCAAAATTCTCCAAGCCAGGCTTCAGCAATAAGTGAACTGTGAACTTCCAGATGTATAAGCTGGTTTTAGAAAAAGCAGAGGAACCAGAGATCCAATTGCCAACATCCGTTGGATCATTGAAAAAGCAAGAGAGTTCCAGAAAAACATCTCCTTCTGTTTTATTGACTATGCCAAAGCCTTTGACTGTGTGGATCACAACAAACTGTGGAAAATTCTTCAAGAGATGGGAATACCAGATCACCTGACCTCCTCTTGAGAAATCTGTATGCAAGTCAAGAAGCAACAGTTAGAAATGGACATGGAAAAACAGGCTAGTTCCAAATAGGGAAAGGAGTATGTCAAGGCTATATATTGTCACCCTGCTTATTTAACTTACAGCAGAGTACATCATGAGAAACGCTGGGCTGGATGAAGCACAAGTTGGAATCAAGATTACCAGGAGAAACATCAATAACCTCAGATATACAGATGACAGCACACTTATGGCAGAAAGCGAAGAAGAATTAAAGAGCCTCTTGATGAGTGTGAAAGAGGAGAGTGGAAAAACTGGCTTAAAACTTGACATTCAGAAAACTAAGAACATGGCATCTGGTTCCATCACTTCATGGCAATAGATTGGGAAAGAGTGGAAACAGTGACAGACTTTTTTTCCGGGGTGGGGGGCCTCCAAAATCGCTGCAGATGGTGACTGCAGCCATGAAATTAAAAGATGCTTGCTCCTTGAAAGAAATGCTATGACCAACCTAGACAGCATATTAAAAAGCAGAGACATTACTTTGCCAACAAAGGTCCATCTAGTCAAAGCTGTGGTTTTTCCATTAGTCATATATGGATGTGAGAGTTGGACTATGAAGAAAGTTGAGGGCCGAAAAATTGATGCTTTTGAACTGCGATGTTGGAGAAGACGCTTGAGAGTTCCTTGGACTGCAAGGAGATACAACCAGTCCATCCTAAAGGAGATCAGTCCTGAATCTTCATTAGAAGGACTGATGCTGAAGCTGAAACTCCAATACTTTGGGCACCTGATGCAAAGAACTGACTCATTTGAAAAGACCTTGATGCTGGGAAAGATTGAAGTTGGGAGGAGAAGGGGATGGCAGACGATGAGATGGAATGATAGCATCACTGACTCAGTGGACAGGAGTTGAGTAGTCTCTTGGAGTGGTGATGGACAGGGAGGTCTGGCATGCTGCAGTCCATGGGGTTGCAAAGAGTCAGACAGGACTGAGCGACTGAAATGAACTGAACTGAAGGTGTAAATACCTTGAGGCTGACTGGCAGGCAAAGAATTTATCATTTTACTTCCCACATTGGTGAATAATGATTTATGCATTGCAGGTCTTTATTAACTATTTAGTGAACTGAATTGAAAAACAATAACCCAGTTTGCAACTCAAATTTATGCTAATGTTCGTAAGTTCAGTTACTAATGTCCACTGATTAAAATCACTGAAACCCTTTGAAATTTTTATGTAATTAAAAATGAGGAAAACAATGAAAAGATACTGAGAGGTTCAGCTTATTCAGTGGGGAGTTTGCCAAATGATCCCCTCTAACTTTATTTGGTGAATATGATTACAGAGTGCTGGGGAGGAAAGGAGGGAGAGGATAGTGTGGTAGAAATTGCCCCATGAATCACTTTTTTGGAATTTCACTTGACAAAAATATATACTGAAAATTTCCAGGTGATTTCTAATTTTTAAGGTATTTTAGGCTTCTTAATTTTATATAACTAGATGTTTCTTTAAATATTTAATAATTTAAGGCAGTTGCTAAATTTAAAATGACTTTCTGTATAAATTTGAGTAATTTGAGGTATTTTTAGTGTTGACTTTTAATTCTCTTTTTAAAACTGAAAATTTCAGATATAATATATTTTTTCTTATATTCCTTTAGAATAGTTAACTTTCTCTGTCATCTATATGAGCCAAAGAATATACTGATATGGGTTACCGCCCGACTTCTAGGGGCTATTATTGTATTATAGCTGCCCTATTTTGTCATTCAAAAATATTATACTTTGACTCCAGCGAATTACTTTTATATGCCATTTCAATGTTAGTAGCAGATTAAAAGAGGATAATGTGAAATAAGAGAGTAAATTCTTTTAGAAATATTCTTGATTTAGCTTTAGGTTTTATTCAGTACTTTGGTCAAAATAGCCTCAGCTTGATCTTTTTATGTGTGTATTATCTATTTTTAATATATTTGAGACTGAAAGAATAAAGCTTAAGTTTCCAGAAGCAGCCAAATAATCGCACTTTGAATTTATAAAATCTTTTCTTTTTAAGCTGACAGCTGATGAGACATTTGCATTTGAACCTGGCAACATGTAAATTTGAAAGTTTGAATGAACAAGATTGTGAATTAAATGAAGGGGAAAAATATTACTCTTAAAGTTTTTTGGAAACCATTAAATAGGATTACAAACCAATTTATTTTTTAGGCAAATGTTACTTTATCATCTTTTTCAGATCCTTATAATTTTTCTTCAGATTTTTTCCATAAGCCTATCTAATCTTTAGCTGTGATTTTTAATAAATGTTTCTGCTTAGGAATGTATTACAGGTCATATATCGAGATCTGGTTATAGATTTGGTTTTACAACTTTTTCCCAGTTTGAATTAAATGATCAAGCCTAATAATTTGGAAGATAGCATAAAGATAAATTACCAACTGAGCTATCAGGGAAGCCCAAATTTTAAATTAGTTACAGATAATGTCAATTTAGTCACCTTTCCAAATGTTTCAATGGTATCCATGGTGGGAGATTAAGCACAGTGTCAGATATGAACTAAATTTGGTATTTCTACCGAAACGTGAAGACTTTTCTGAATATTAATTAGTAGTTACATGGTTGGTGGCTCAGTGGTATAAAAAAGAAGCCACCTGTCAATGCAGGAGATGCGACTTTAATCCCCTGGGTAGAGAAGGAAATGGCCACCCACTCCAGTATTCTTGCCTGGAAATTCCACAGAGGAGCTTGGTGAGCTACAGTCCATGGGGTCACAAAAGAGTTGGGCATGACTCAGAGCCTAAACACTATCACCACCACCACATTACATGGTTGCTAAGTTGTTTAATACTGGTTTTGAGGATACCTTTTATCACACATAACATTACTTTTTTTTTTTTTTTTAAATGTGAGGATACTTTATTCCTTTTTGTTAAAACCAGTTGCAACACTAAGCTTCTGGCCCATCCTGCCGATACACAGCCACAAACACTTGCTCATCAGTTGAAGCCTTTAGTAGCATGTTTGAAAAGTGAATAAAAATCCATATAAAACAAATATTCAAATAGTTTTGTTGGAGGACTGTGTAATTTCCTCAGTTCTGTCTCGCTGCAGCAAAAATTTGAAGCCATGGAAGGACCAGTGTTACAGCTCCAGGTTACAGCTCAGTTTTATTTGGCAAGCAAAGGAAAATTCATCCTCGAGGCGTGAAGGTGGGCCAACCCAAAAGACGCAAAAAGAGAAACCCCCAGCTCAATTTTGGCTCCTCTTTTTATATGCTTTTTCTCCTCCCCTTGAGCCTACCCTATGTAAATTAGGCTAGCCAGGAGGGCTGTTTGTTTTACCTGAGGTCTTCACTCTGATCCTTGGACCTTCCTTTGTTCTATTTTCACAGGCTTTTCCCTTTGTCTTTTAGCCACAGCTATTCTGGACTCTTTTTCCTATTCTAACTACCTAACAGTTTCCACAGGAACACAAATAAGTGTGACCCCATCTCCCAGTCTTCCACATTGGTGCACCTGTGCCAACCCTACTCATATACATCTCAAAACTAGCAGTAATTAAGTTAAGTAAGTGCTAGTTGCTCAGTCGTGCCCGACTCTGCGACCCCATGGACTGCAGCCCACTAGGCTCCTTTGTCCACGAGATTTTCCCCAATTAAGTTAAATGGTCCCCCCAAAACCTTTAAATCAAGCTAAACTCACAGTTAACAGCTACAGTGGTAACTACACGTTAATATGAGTGGGAGCGCAGTCTGCCGAATGCTGCTTCATGCTGCTCTCCCAGGCCCAGGACAGGGTGCAGGGGGCTGACATCCTGCTCCTCCACTCTGGGTGAGGAGTCCTGGTTTTGGATCTGCTTCATCAGTTGCCATGTTGGCCCTGGCATCACACAGTAGATGGTGGGTCTCTGGAATCCATTGAAGATAGAAGCAGCAGCAATAGTGTAAGCACCCATGTTCTCAAAGAGCATCCAACTGCCCACATGCAGGTTATAGTGCTCAACAATGTGGTCCAGGCCATCACAGATTGGTCCCCAGATGCTGGATGAATAATACTTCTCGTCTGGTTTGGATCTCTTCTGCAGGAGAGTGTGTGTGTGTGTGATCCTAAAAAATGCAGTTAAATGACCCATATACTCCATCGTTCATGTAATACATAACTGTTCACTTGACTCCTCTTCATCATCAGAGTCTGTCTGTTCCTTTAATATGAGTTTTTTGGCAATGATATTAACTGCGAGTGTGAAAGCTGATGCAACATAGTATCTGCCCAGCTCAGGTATGATTCTCACTCCAAAGTCTGATGGAAAATACTTGTCCAATGCTGGGTTGATTACACTGGTGATCTCCAAATTTAAGCTTTACATCCTCAGAATCAGGAAAGCCACCACCAATGTCAAGCAGATACATGTTGAAACCAACCTTAGCTCCTATGTCAAAGACACAGGAGGCATCAGAGATCACCTGCACGAAGGTTTCAGGATCAGTACAGCCACTTCCCACATGGAAGTTGACACCAATGACATCAATATCTAGCTCTATTACCCATTCCAAAAGAAGCCTGTGGCACCAAATTTGACACTGAGGTGACAGACTGCTTTGGAATCATCAGTGGCAATCCGCAAAACCAACTTGGCCTTTGGATGTGCCCTGGCAACTTTCATCAACTTGACTTCACTATCAAAAGTCATCATCTGTACCCCGTTATTGACAGTGTACTTAATCTGAGACACTTGTTTACATGGATTTGCATAGGTAATCCTCTCTGGAGGCACCCCGAGATAGCACCAATTGTATTTCATTCTTGCTGGCACAGTCAAATCCTGTCCCAATGGCAGCTGGCATCTTCACTACGGTTCTACTATCATTGTATTTGACTGCAAAAATGGGGGTGACCCAAGGAAGGGCTTTAAAACCATCTCAGATGTTTCTTTAGAATGTCTCCCAGGTCTGCAACATAGAAGGCATGCTTATCATCATCAGAAGAAACTTCATTAATTTTTTGGTCCAGAATGTCCTTGGCAGTAAAGCCTTCATTCAAGAAATGGCAGTCAAACTCTTCATTACTAAAGCTGTTACTGGTTTCTTGATGTCTTTTTGAAACACAACAAACTGCAAATAGGGTCAGTCAGTCAGTCAGTTCAGTTGCTCAGTCATGTCTGACTCTTTGAGATTCCATGGATGGCAGGCCGCCAGGCTGCCCTGTCCATCACCAACTCCTGGAGTTTACCCAAACTCATGTCCATTGAGTCAGTGATGCCATCCAACCATCATCCTCTGCCCTCCCCTTCTTCTGCCTTCAATCTTTCCCAACATCAGGTTCTTTTCAAATGAGTTAGCTCTTGGCTAAGGTATTGGAGTTTTGGCTTCAACATCAGTCCTTCCAGTGAACACTCAGGACTGATCTCCTTTAGGATGGACTGGTTGGATCTCCTTGCAGTCCAAGAGACTCTCACGGTATAAACAAATATGGAAAACTTAGAGGTGGAATTTAAAGGGATGATGTCAACTTGTCACAAAGGCAATTCTCCAGGAATTTCAAGTCCCACTGAAGATGCGTGTGCCCTCCGTGCAGCAGTGGAAACGTTCGATAAACACACAAACTGCTCTCCACCTCAGAGCGCAGGGGCATGGCGGGCAGACTCCATCCAGAGGATATTCTGCAGCTTAGCACGCAGGACCACCGGCCGCCCACCGCCTTGCGCCCTCCTGCAGAGGACCACTGGCGAGGGGGCACCGGAGCGCTGGCAGAGGGGTGGAGGTGGCGGAGGCTGAGGAGGCTGACAAAAGCATATATTACATTTTGATGAAAAACAGAAAATAGACAGTATTATTAACTTCTTGAATTAAAAGTATAAATAGAAAAGATCCCCCCTAAAACCTGATGGTTAAATTGTTCAATTTAGCTAAAATATAGAGTGGGGAAATATTTTGAGGCACACTAAATAATTTTAAAGTCTGACCACAGAATTTCCTTTTCTTCTTGCCTCCCATTCATACCAATTTACTGTTCCTTCCATTTCCATAACTTACGAGACTATGAAAATCATTTTGGTATTTTACCACTGGGGGATGGTAGAACTAGTTTGTCAAATTTTATGCTGCTTTAACACTTGAGTCTTCCTAATCTTAAAATGAATTTGGAGATATTTGGTTGAATGATGTTTCGGAACCAAATTAGTTTATGACTTTTTAGAGTGAAGGAAGACAGAAACTACCCATTAGTCAAAAAATACTGAATTTGTTTCTGAAACTTCTGTAGTTTTTATAGGCTCTATATAGTTAAGTAATTGATCAACTTGAACAAGTTAACAACAGCCAGCAAGATTGAAACCTTCAACCCTATAGTCACAAAATACTGGATTCTGCAAAAATGGATCCTTCGTCGGTTTAGCCTGAGATGACACCATTATACCTGTCAACACCTTGATTGCAACTGATGAGACTCTATGCAGAGGACACATGTGAGACACACCCAGACCTTTTCTCACAGAAACAGAAAAAGTGCATGTTCTTTTAAACTGCCAATTTTGCTAATCCTAATATGTATGCCTAATCATATGCCTAATATGTAATCCTAATACAGAATGTCTATATCACCGTGTGTGTAGAGCTTGAAGGCATCTGTATTAGAGTTCTCCAGAGAAGCAGTGCCAATATGATATGTGTGTGTGTGTATTTATATGGGTTGGATGTGTATATATTCTTTCTCTCTCTCTTCTGTCATAGGTCTACAGGGAGAGATAGAGATGGATTGATTAATTTACCTTAAGGAACTGGCTCATGTGAAGGTGGACATTGCCAAGTTCAAAATCTTAAGGGGGTCAGACTGGCGTGTTGGAGGCTCAGGGAAGAGTGACCATTCAAGTTCAAAGGCAGTCTGCTGACAGAATTCATTCTTGCTTGGGAGAGGTCATTTTCTGTCCTATTACAGCATCTAGCTGAGGGCCACTGTCATTATAGAGGGCAATCTATTAATGCTTTATTCAAAGTTAATAAATTTAAATGTTCACCTCATCCAAAAACCACCCTCACAGAAACATCCAGAATAATATTTGATCAAATATCTGGGCACCATGGTCAAGCTGACACATAAAATTGAGCATCACGAGTTCACCCCTTATCAACTTGACATTCATACACATCTCCTTAAACTGTACTTCATCTCCAAATAAAGACAATAACAGGGTCATACTTCTGTCTAACATACTATAGCTATCCTAAATACAACTGAAAACTCACTGTTTCTCCAGAAGAGGATGCAAAGTCCTTGGGTGATATTTACTTTTGTCCTTGATATTCCATAACTTAAGACAGGAAGACGCAAAGTGATGGCACTTGAATAGTACAGTATAAGGTCAATATTTTTTAAGTTACATGATAAGGGGATAAAAGAGGGGAGACACGCAAAGATATTTATGTAATACACAATCATACTGATAACAGAATAAGGCAGACATACTCATGACAATTATAGTTTTCACTTCTGTAACTAGTCACATGGTCATAGTCTTAGTCCCTCAGTCATGTCTGACCCTTTGTGACCCCATGGACTGTAGTCCTCCAGGGTCCTCTGTCCATGAGGATTCTCCAGGCAAGATTACTGCAGTGGGTTGCCATGCCCTCCTCCAGAGGATCTTCCCAACCTAGAGATGAAACTGTGTCTTTACTTTCCTGAATCGGCAGGCAGGTTCTTTACACTAGTGCCACCTGGGAAGCCCTCTTTGCCTGGTGGGGTGACTCAAAGCTACTCTCCTGAAGGTCCAGGCCACTAGTAGTACTGCTTGGATTGTTGGTTCTTACCGAGTTTAATCCCAGGTCATTGTTACACTAAGAGCTGTTGTAAGGGATCTCCTGTATTTGAGACATACTTTTCCTTATCTCCATTTTAGAGCAGTCGTCCCATTCCGTCTTGGTTGTCAGGCCCAGTCACCCTAGCTGGAACTGTAACTCCCTTTTCTTGCCTGTTGATTCAGAGGCAGAAGGAACCCAACATGGCCAGGTGACTGTCTTAACTTCTACTTTAGTGGAATCAATGTTGTGTTTCCTGGTGGATGCATTCCTCCCTTTGGAAGTGACATCTAGATCAGCAGAACATGAGGTCTAGGAGATAGCAAGCAACAGTTTTGCTAGTGGGTCACTTGGGATAGTAGTGAAGGGTGCCACTCCCATTCTGACCTCTTGATTCCTGGCCCTGTGAATCCTGGCTATAGAAGAAACAGTACTATGTGTCAGACACTGATTCAGGACATGTACATCCTCCTGGAGAATCTTGCCCCAGTCCTGAAAGGTATCACCATCTAGGTGACACTCTCAGAGTCTTCAAAAGGCCATTCTACCAACTCAATTGCTTCAGGATGGTGGGGAACACGACAAGTCCAGTGAATTACATGAGCGTGGGTTCATTTTCAGATATCATTTGCTATGAAGTCAGTTCCTTGATCAGAAGCAATGCTATTTTGGGACCCCTTCCCCCAAACCCCTTTCTCCCACCCTGGTCCTTCCTCAGCTTTAGAGAAGCTTTCTCTTCCAGATTATTTTCCTTTTATTCCTATATGCCTTATGGCTGGTGCGATGTGGCGATTTGTTCTTGCTTCATCCTGGAAGCCAACATCGGGGACACTTCTTTTGGATCACCAAAATGCAAACAAACTCTAATAATACATTTTTCATTCAATGAAATCTTTTCCCCCCAGCTTCTTGGATTATAAATTCAGTGGTCAGAATTTGAAAATCAGTGAACCTTGAACTTGAAATAATGCAAACCTCAAAAACTTTCTTAAATAGAATCTTAAAATTGGTTCTCCTGAAAGCATACTTGTTCTATAATATTTTCCTCTAAAAACCTTTAAGAATTACACATTGCCTATTGCTAAGTTGTGGCATGAACTTTGTAGCCCATGCCTTTCTACTATTATTTTCTGGAATGCTCTTTTTCCATTCTTTCATCTCTACACACACATACCCATACAAACATACACTGCCTGCCGCACCCTCCCCCCCCCCCACCCCCGCCCCACACACACCCTCCCTTCTTGCTCTTGAGATACCCACTATTCTTTAGGCTCCATTTCATTTCTAATTTTTCCATGAAGCCATTTCCAATTCCCTGAGTAAATGTTACTCTATTTTTCTTTCAACCTTCATAGCATGGTTTGTTCCTCTTTTATGGTATTTCTCATAATCTTTTCTTAAATTCACTGTTTCTTATCTTCTTTGTTAGATCATAAGCTATTTGAAGGCAGGGATTGGACTGCTCTGATTCTGGCATTATTTAGGATCTAGATCACTGGCTTGAACATAATAGGTTAGTCCATAGATGATTACAGGATTAAAATGAATGAACGCCTTTTAGCCATGCTCAAGACTCTGCCAAAAATGAGCTGATGTTATCTCATAAGGGATTTTCAGTGCACTTGGTCACGAAGGAGTTTTCACTTGTGTGTGGAAAATGAAAACATAAAGGTAAGATAGTGAGTTTTCCACAAAGTTAAATGTAACCAGTTTAAAGGAAAGCCTTTTATTTTGGGTTGCTCCCCTTTCTACCTGTTGAAGGTTTCTTCTTTCTTTTATGGTGGTTGGAAGTGCTTATTTTTTAGAAGAATAAAACTTTAGAAATGTTAGATTAGACTCTCCATTTTTTTAAATCTCACTTTTATTTTTTAATGGTCTGTGATTTCTAAAGTTTTGGGAACTTCTGCTTCCCAAGATCACCAAACAAAAGAGTGGAAGGATTCTGATAAAACTGGTTATGATGAAAGAAAAATGGACTAAATATAGGGAAAGTAATGGCAGTGGGAGCATTCCTAGTAACTAGTTATGCAACATTTGTCTCAACCCTGTGCAATTAAGATAAACACAGTTAAGATTAAGGGCTTCCCAATTTGTGCTAATGGTAAAGAATCTGCCTTCCAATGCAGGAGAGACAAGAGATGGCAGCTTTGATCCCTGGGTCAGGAGGATCCCCTGGAGGAGGAAATGGCAACCCACTCTAATGTTCTTGCCTGGAAGATTCCATGGAAACAGGAGCCTGGTGGGCTATAGTCCATGGGGCCAAAAAGAGTCGGACACGACTGAGCACCCAAATAAGTAATTAAGTTGTGAAATGTTTTTGTTTTTGATATAGTCTAAAAGGAAGAGATTTTGTATTGGTTACTGGTAGTGCCTCTTTGTATCTTTAGCATTAACAGTTATTTCCTTTAGAGCCCTCTATAACCCAGAGAAAGCTCATGCCTTTCCTAGAATCTGAATTGCACAGTGTTCCTCATCCTTCTGGTGACATTGATTTGATGGTGTATCGTAAACTGTCCAGCAGGACTTTTATTGTCAGTTTAAAATGAAATAATAGCATTGGCAGCAGAATGCCAGTTAGGTATTTGTATGAGTGATTCCAGCTAAAAGGATATGCTGACACTATTTGGTTTTTGTTACACTCTGGTCAGGTGAGAGGGTGAACTTTAAGTCTGAAGCATCCTTATGTGAATATTCTATATGAAGGATTATTTCTGTAATGCGAAATTACTTTTCACTTTGCATGAATCACATCAAATCAAATGAAAGCGATTGCATTAATTCCTCGGGTGATTACACATCTACTCTGTGTGAAGACGTGTTGCCAAAATACTGCATTGCAGAAGGACTTGCAAAATCCTAGAGAAGAGTAGGGTTAGATCTGGAAGAGTAAAATTAGCCACTTTGTTTTTCTCTCCTCTGTCATTTTCATTAAGAAAATGAAAAATTGCACAGACCACATGCATTTTAGAGTTGATGAAATTTGTCGTCTGTCCTTGCACCCACTCCACGTTCCCTTAGTGTCTGAATGCAAGTTCCTACAAGCAATAGGAATTTCCATTTTACCTCTTAGGCCCAGTGGCATCTGCTAATAAGGTACTACCCCTGGTCTTCTCTCCTAGGAAGTGAGTGTCACAGGCTCTTGAATGAACTTTTTCTTCATTTCTGTTCTAGTAAAACCTTACTCTTTAGGATAGTTGATTTGAGTTAGATGCTAGCAAAAAAAGCAGTAAAATAAATTTCACACCAAGAAGCCATTACTAATAGCTAAGAATGGGTTAGGTATTGCAAGTTCAATTTGTAAAACCAAAAAATGGACTGGCCAATGTTGGGCTCACAGGAAATAGATTCTGATAGGGATCCTTCCTAAACTGCCTAAAGTCATCCATCAGAGATAAGCTTGAGATATAGGCTGTCTTCCTGAATTAAAAATTGAATGGATTCCTGTATAAAACAGAGATATTGCTCTGTATCTAAAGATAATTTTATCTGTGGAGAATATCCTTAATGTGGGAGATGAATGGAACTCTAGTGAAAACTCACCTGCTGCTGCTGTTGCTGCTAAGTCGCTTCAGTTGTGTCCGACTCTGTGCGATCCCATAGATGGCAGCCCACCAGGTTCCCCTGTCCCTGGGAGTCTCCAGGCAAGAACACTGGAGTGGGTTGCCATTTCCTTCTCCATTGCATGAAAGTGAAGTCGCTCAGTCATGTCTGACTCTTAGCGACCCCATGGACTGCAGCCTACCAGGCTTCTCTGTCCATCAGATTTTCTAGGCAAGAGTACTGGAGTGGGGTGCCATTGCCTTCTCCAGTAAGGGCCAATTGAGAACCCTCACTGACAGTAGAAACAGTATTTTGAAATGGGGTCCTTGTCTACATCCATTTAAAATAAGAAATAGATGATCAAAAGGAACAAAAAAATGGAACGAAGGAGAGAGAATTGATGGTTTTAAATGTATCAAGTCTTTAAATATTATTTACCAAACATGTTAAATACAGGGTAGGACACTAGTGTTTAAAATATGAAAGACATGGTCTAGAACTCAGAAGGTTCATCTCGAGGGAGTAGGTCTGCAACTAGAGAGTTACCTTATAAATATGTGATAAATGCTATGATAGAAAAAATTGGAAGTATTCTGAGAGCTCAAAGTAGTACCTAGTCTAGATAGGGAGTAGCAAAACAGAGTGTGATATTCTGGAAAGGTTTTATTTTGGTAAAATAATATTAACTGAGTTTTGGAGGCTGAATAAAGATTAACAAGAAGAGTATAAAAGCTCTCTCCTACTGTCTTGCTCTCTATCTTAACTGGAAAGTCATTAACCCTGAATTAGTCTTTGTTGTTGATGTTTAAAGTATTTTCTAAGCTTACATGCATAATACAGGATAAAATAAAGGTTGAGAAAGCAAATGGTGTAAAGGTAAAAAGCTTTAAGATTCCTTTTGCATACCCAACAGTGTATACATTTTGGTAATTATGAGTTCGATTACTCATGTACATTTTCACCAGTTCCATAAATGACAAAGGAGAAGAGAAGAGTAAATTCAGCCAGAAACTATTTAAAGTGGTTCAGCACTCATTAACTACAAGAACTAAATGAAAACAAATGAGGTACATTAGGAACTTGGATTCAAGACACAGGAATGGATCTGCAATACAATCTCTACTTGGGGTTCTCACACCTTATCAGGGCCATAATTATGGACTTCACTGGTGGCTCAGATGGGGAAGAATCTGCCTGTGATGCAGGAGACATGTGTTTGATTCCTGGGTTGGGAAGATCCCCTGGAGAAGGGCATGGCTATTCATTGCAGTATTCATGCCGGGAGAATTCCATGGACAGAGGAGCCTGGTGGGCTACAGTCTAAGGGGTCGCAAAGAGTTGGACAAGACTGAGTAACTAACACTTTAACTTCAATAATGTGCCAAGGATTTATAGTCTCCAGGATGAACTTCATATGTCTACATAGAGAATCAATTTTACTGAAAGATTTAGGAAAATATAGTTAGTAGTAAAACAAGAGACACAAAATAGTCCATGATGGATTGAGACAATATATGTATTATATATATATATATATACATGTATATACATGTATACAACCTCAGATATGCAGATGACATCACTCTTATGGCAGAAAGTGTAGAGAAAAATAAAGAGCCTCTTGATGAATGTGAAAGAGGAGAGTGAAAAACCTTGCTTAAAACTCAACATTCAAAAAATGAAAATCATGGCATCTGGTCCCATCACTTCAAGGAAAATAGATGGGGAAACAATGTAAACAGTGACAGACTTTATTGTCTTAGGCTCCAAAATCACTGCAGATGATGACTGCAACCATGAAATTAAAAGACGCCTGCTCCTTGTAAGAAAAGCTATGACAAACCTAGACAGAATATTAAAAAGCAGAGACATTGCTTGGCTGACAAAGGTCTATATAGTCCAAGCTTTGGTATTTCCAGCAGTCATGTATGAATATAAGAGTTGGACCATAAAGAAGGCTGAAAGCTGAAGAATTGATGCTTTGAGATGTGGTGTTGGAGAGGATTCTTGAGAGTCCTTTGGACTGCAAAGAGATCAAACCAATCAATCCTAAAGGAAGTCAATCCTGAATATTCATTAGAAGGGCTGATGCTGAAGCTGAAGCTCCAATACTTTGGCCACCTGATGTGAAGAGTCAGCTCATTAGAGAAGACCTTGATGCTGGGAAATATTGAAGGCAGGTGGAGAAGGGAACGACAGAGGATGAGATGGTTGCGTGGCATCACTGACTCAATGGACATGAGGTTGAGCAAGCTCCTGAGATGGTGAAGGACAGGAAAGCCTAGAGCACTGCAGTCCATGGGGTCATGAAGACTCAGAAATGACTGACTGACTGAGATATATATATACACTCATATGAAAAAGTAAGTGAAGTGAAATTTGTTCCGTCATGTCTGACTCTTTGTCATCCCATGGACTGTAGCCCACCAGGCTCCTTTGTCCTTGGAACTCTCCAGGCAAGGTTACTGTTGTGGTTAGCCATTCCCCTTTTCAGGACATCTTCCTGACCCAGGGATCGAACCCGTGTCTCCTGCATTGCAGGCAGATTCTTTACCATCTGAGCCACTAGGGAAGCCTATACACATGTTTATGTACATATATCTCCTTTACCTATTTGGTTTATTTAAGAAAGTTCTAAAAGACGAAAAGAGAAAAACAGAAAAACTATCACATATTTGATGGTCTTTATTGAATCTCCCTTTTCTTCATTGTTTATAAATATGTTCAAAATGCTATTCGATTCAGAGCACAAATCCTGACTCATAATTCATCTCTCAGTACTTGTAATTGCTGTGCTTTTAAGGTCTTTTAGAACAATTCATTACTCCACTCAACTCTCAACTTGACATTTGCTTTCACTTCCTCTCTCATCATTTTCAGTCATTACAAAGGCTTGTGAAAAAGGTACGAAAAAATAAATATAAAGGAAGCTTGTTCAGTTGGTATCACTCAAAGGACTAATTAGTGGTGTAATTGTTTTCATTTTGGGGGTAGATTATGGCATGTAGAACTTTAACATGACCCTGAAGAATATGGGGAATTTTAAGGAATAGAATAACAAAATAATCTTGTCATATACTATCCCTTAAATTTTAACTGGTCCTAAAGTTCATATTGAAAGGCAAGAGGCTCAGAATAGTCAGATAATCCTGACAAAAAGAACAGTTGGAGTAAAAATGTTGGATGATCCAGACTTCCAAATTTTAAAACTTACTACAATAGCCTATAATTCTTAGAAGAAAATGTAAGTAAATTTTCATGACTTTTAGTTAGACTATGGTTTTTAGATAAAAACATGAGCAATGAAATAGGTAAATTTTGGTTTATCAAAATCATATATATTTTATAAGATTTTGTATTTATACTTCTAATAATGCCACCAAATAAATTGAAAATACACATAGAATGGAAGGTAATATCTGGAAATCATTTTTAGAGGTCTAGTATCCAGAACATATAAAAGAACCTTTTACAACTCAGCAGTTAAAAAAAAAATGTGCAAAGAACTTGGAGAGCTACAACTTCAAAGAAAATATACAAATGGGTCACAAACATTTGAAAAGATGCTAAATGTCATTAGTTATTAGGCAAAAGCAAATTGCCTACAATGAAATACTATTTCAAACCTACTAGGATTACTAAAATAGACTGGTAATGATAAATGTTGACGAGAATGTGGAGAAACTAAAGTCCTGATACATTGCAGCTAGGACTGTAAAATGGCTGCTGCAACTTTGGATAAGAATTTAGATGTTCCTGAATGTGTTAAACCTGTATTTATCATATAACATAGCAACTCCACTCTTAGGTATATTCTCAAGAGAAATAAAGTGTATCTCTACTCAAAAACTGGAATGAATGTTCATAGCAGCATTGTTCTTAATAACCAAAGCACAGAAACAAGCTAAATGGCCACCAACTGATAAATCAGTTCAGTTCACTTGCTGAGTTGTGTCTGATTCTTTGCAACCCCATGGACTGCAGCACACCAGGCATCCCTGTCCATCACCAGCTGATAAATAGAATCTAGTATATCCATACAATGGAACGTTATGAGGTAATAAAAAATCACATACTGATGTATGCCACAACATGGATGAAGCTTGAAAATATTATACTACATGAAAGAAGACAATCATGAAAGGACACATATTGTATGATTCTGTTGATATGACATGTCTAGAGTAGGTAATTCCTAGAAACTAAGGGTAGATCAGTGTTGTCAGGGGCTGAGGGTGGTGAAAATAAAAGTGACTGTTAATAGGTAAATGGGTTGTTTTGCAGGTGATGAAAATATTCTAAAATTCTTGTAATGGTTGCAAAACCATGTGAATCTGCTAAAAACCCTTGATTTATACACATTAAATGTGTGACTTTTGTGTAATATGAATTATATCAAATCTGTTATACAACAAATTATATAACAAAAAGCAAACATTATCAAACAAAACAATAAAATTACATTTTATTATTTTTGTAAGAGCCTACACAATGCTTTTATATTCCTTTTCATTTTGATGTTGATTCTCCTAGTGGACCTGAGTTTGGATAGCATGTGTTGCCGCCCACCGCCCCCCCCCCCCACACACACAATGGTTTACTTGTCACATAGCAAAATTTACTTATTTCTGTAGGCAAAACCATGTTTTTCAAATCTCTAGGCTCCATTTATAACACATTATTTCATATTTCATCATTCTGCTCTTTTTGTTATTCTATCATAGATTTAAATATACATTCTGCCTAATTCTAAAAGAGTACAATGAAGCTTAGTGATCACTTAATTCAAGAAGCTCCCAAGAGTTAAACTCCAACATATGAGTTAAACTCCAATGAATCTGAATCTAGACGCTGGAGAGAAGCTCAAGTCCAGTGAAATAGATCCAAGTTTGAATTTCAGAACTGTCAGTTTTTAGCTGCCCCATTTGTAACACTGACCTAGACACATATGAAAGTGTTTTTGTTCAAACAAAATGAAGTGTAGCTATAGGCTGCCATTGTTGTTAAACAAGGAACTTCTAAATCTTTTAAAGGATAAATGTAACATTAAATTGCCAAAATGATGTACACTACTCATCCTACTGGTACAACATAGATAGCAGTTTCTCCTAATTTGTTTGAGTATTAGTACTATCACTTTTTATCTGAATAATCTTTTTAAGCAATGACGGTTTGTTATTTCAAACCCTAGTGTACTAGCTTTTCATTTTACAGTTTTCTTTGAATTGCAGTTATGAGGTCATGTTATAAATGACTCAAGTCATAACACATGTTTCTATCCATAATGGGCAGATTTATCTTGAATTTAAATATCATTGCACAAGATAGACCCAACAAACACAAATTAAATTCATAGATCCTCACAGTGGAAAGGGTAATTTATTGGCCTAAAGTCTCATTGACACATTAACACACAATTCCATCAGTGTGTGCATTTCAGGCTTTATTAGGTTAGGAAGAAAACATGAACATTCACATGACCATGCCACAGATATGGGAGTAAGCAAGCAGATTGGTTTTCTCTGAAAAATAAGTCAGCACAAATTTTGTTTGAAGTCTTGACATGGATTTTGCTAAGAGAGCTACTTTATGATGAAGATATACCTATGACCAAAAAGGAACACCTCAGAGGGTAAGAATCCACCTGCAATGCAGGAGACACAGGAGATGCAGATTCGGTCCCTGGGTTGGAAAGATCTGCTGGAGAAGGAAATGGCTACCCACTCTAGTGTTCTTGCCTGGAGAATCCCCATGAACAGAGGAGCCTGGAAGGCTACAGCCTAGGGGGTCACACAAAGTCGGACACAACTGAGTGACTAACACTTTATCCATAATTTATATACTTAAATTCAGTGTCTTTCAGAAGCATGTGAAAGAAGACAGGAGGTACACAGTGACTGGAAGTGATGAGGTTCTAGAATATTGCTGTGATGATGCAGGAGGTATGAAGTCTAATCATTTTATTCTGTGGACTTCTCCTTGGAGGGGTAGGCTTGTTAATGCTGTGGCATTTTCAAGTGGTGTGAGCATGTGTGTGTGTATCCTCAGATGTTTAATAACAACAAAAATTGTGTGCATATATATACATTTCATTGAACATGAAACATATTAATTAGGTACAGATCTTCCTCAACTTATGATGGGGTTATTTCCCAATAAACCCATTATAAGTTGAAAATATCCTAAGCAGAAAATGCATTTACTACATCTCACCTATTGGATGTCATAGCTTAGCCTAGCCTGCCTCACACATGCTTAGAATATTTATATTGGTCTACAGTTGGGCAAAATCATCTAACACAAACCCATTTTATAATAAGGTATTGAATATCTCATGTAGTTTATTGAAGGCTGAACTAAAAGTGAACAAATAAATGGTTGTAAGTGTATCAGTTGCTTACCTTGTGATCACGTGGCTAACTGGAAGCTGAGGTTCAAGGCTGTTGTCCAGTATCAGTATCCCACTATTGCTAGCCCAAGACAAGTTCAAAATTCAATGTTTGAAGTAGAGTTTCTATTGAATGACTATTGCTTTCAAACATATAACGCTGAAAAATCTTTTTAAATTAATTTATTTATAGTTGGTTGTGCCAGGTCTCCATTGCTATGCGCAGGCTTTCTCTAGTTGCAGTGGGCAGGAGCTGCTCTTCATTGTGGTGCATGAACTTCTCATTGTGGTGACTTCTCTTGTTGTGGGGAGCACAGGTTTTAGATGTCCGGGTTAGTATTTCAGAGCCTTGATAATTTTCATAAAGAATGATGATGGTAGATGCTTACTGAGTACACCAAAGAGGTTAGACATCAAACGCTTTCAGTGTAAGATTGCGACCAACTGTTTTGACTAATTTAAAAATTGATTTTTTTGGAATTGACCTCATTGGTCAATTTTCTTTATACTAGTGTTGCTGTAAATAGACATCGATATACGCTCAAATATACAGATTTGTTTTCTTTCTCAATTCGTCTTCTTATTTTTCTTTAGTTTCAATTCTTTGTTTCTGTTGCTCTATTTTGCTTTCCTGTCTCATCCCTCTTTATATTGTCATTCTGGTGTTGTTTACAATGGCATTCCCTTTTGAAATATTTCACTAACCAGGTTCCCTAGGGCATATTTATTTCTTCTAGTTTCCTCTTTTTTTTTTTCCCAAACATCATCCTGCTTATGTTCAATCAAATCAATATGGTTAGCCAATTCTTATAATACTCTTCATTGTCATGGAACTAATACTTCATTCTAGAGATTTTTAACTTACACCTCTATTTTGCTTTCCTCTCACATGCGCAGAGACTATACAGGCCCTTCAAAGCTGCATGTTGAACGAGTGTATACAGAAAGAGGGGTTTCCTTGGAAACACTGAATATGGAAAGCCTTTATATCTGCCTGCTCATCAACTAGTGAATTGACAGCTGTTTCTCTGTAAAGTTTGTCAGCTTATTTCAGAATACTATGCACATTGTTTATAGGGAAACGCACAAAACATCAGAGTTGCTTCACTGGATACAGTAATGAGGAAGAGAAAGCTTCCTATGCTTCACAGATAGCATAAAACATTTGTTTTAAAGCCTAAAGAATTTTTCATGGAAGTTTGGCCTCTTTGTCTCTTCATAAGGGAATTTCATTCATGTAGATGGATTTGATGAAATAAAAATAAAAATTACTTTTCATTTGTTTTTCTCTCTTAACATCATTTTTAATTAAAGATAAAATAATGTGATTTTTGCTGATGCTTTTTAAAATTGAGTTTTTTACTAGAATGAAGTACAATAATAATTCACGCTTATGCAAATATATATTATGCTTCTTGAATAATTATGAATGTGTTGATTAGGTTAAAAATCATGAGAAATTATTTTATCTCTTGCTTGTTGCATAGAAGAAATACATATAGGTGACTTTTTGGCAAACTAGATAGACTTCCTTGTGTTTGTAAAGCTTTCTTATAGAATTCAAGTTAATTGTTTAGATTTATTTGATTCTAGCTTTCCCCACCAACAGTACACAAGGTTTCCCTTTTCTCCACATGCTCACCGACATTTGTTACTTCTTATCTTTTTGATAATGGCCATACAACAGGTGTGAGCTGCTATCTCAGTGTGGCTTTGGTTTGCATTTTCCTGATGGATAGTGATGTTGAGCCTCTTTTCATGTGCCTGTTGGCCACGCGTATGTCTTCTTTGGAAAATTTTCTATTCAGATTCTCTACCTGTTTTTAAATCAGATTTTTTGTTGTTGTTGTTACTGAGTTGTATGAATTCTTTATTTTGCATGTTAACCCCTTATTAGGTGTGATTTGCAAATATTTTCTCCTATTTGTTGTTTTCTTTTTGTTGTTGATTATTTCCCATGCTGTGCAGAAGGTTTTTAGTTTGATAAAGTCCTACTTGCTTATTTTTGCTTTCATTGTTTTGCTTTGCTGTCAAATGAAAACAATCATCGTTAAGACCCATATCAAGGAGCAAGGGAGTGGGAGAACATGCATGTAGCAGCTGCCCTCTGAGGTCTCTGGAGAGGGTTACAGTCAGCCCTTAGATGTGCGTTTAGTTAGAAGCCGGTCCCTCAGGCTGCGGCTGTGAACACAATAGGTCTCTTCCATAGTGACTGGGAGTTCCAGTCTCCTGCCTCTTCACTTTGCTCAGGGAGGTGGCTTTTAGAAATCTTTGTGTTTGTTACAGCTCAGTGGAACCTGAGAATCCGACCCCACTGGCTATCAGAGCCAGGTGATCAAGGGGTGTCCTCTGGGTGGCAGCTGCAAACACTGGGGCACCCCAAGTTTTCTGGAAGATAGGCTCCTTTCTGGAAGATGCTGGGGACTTGGAATGAGACCAAGGGAGAATACAAAGATGGCACCCCCCCAGCCTCCATCTTTGGAGAGCATTTCAGTAGGGCCCTAGATTTGTGTTAAATTAGACGCATCTGCCTCTCAAGTCCAAGTTTTAAGATAAGCAACCAGGCCTCTTTCACAGAAAACCATGCATTTCAGGTGGTTACATCTGTGCAGGCTCTGGGATGAAGGGTTAGCCAGATGAATCCATAAGAGCTGGGTAAGAAGTATTTCTTAGATCACTGTAGTCTTATAGATGAAGGCCCGATTGGCTTCCCCCACCCCCCCAGTTGTCTTTTAGAGCTAGATGCTTTGGGAATTGATTTCTCAGAGGCAGGTCTTCAAAGCTGGGTTATCAGATGTGGGGTGCAAACCTTTTGCTCTTCAGGGAGAGGTTCAGGGTCTCCAGGTTGTGAGTTTCTTTCCCATTTTTGTTGGCTGTGCTGAGGGTGGGGCTTATGGCCAGATTGTGTCTCAGCCTCTCCTAACCATTTTGATGTGGGTTTTTTCCCTTGTTTGCCTGATGTACAGGAGTTGCTTAAGTATTTTGGAGGTTTGTTTCAGAGGAAATGGTCCTTTATGTACTCTAGTTTCAGTGGGTTGATGAAAAGGTGAATTCAGGATCTTCCTACATTGCCATCTTGAACAGGAACCCACATTAGTTTGAGCTACCTATTAGGTCCAACAGGAGTGAGATATTACTTGGAACTATGGCCCAAGGGTAATCCTGGAAGGTAGATTGCTGCTTCTGCTGTAAACCTTCACCCAGAGCCCACTAAGAAGAGAAGCCAGAAAGTAAAAAGGATGTAGCCAAAAAGCCTAGGCTTCTGGGCTCCAAGTCCACAGGCATTTGTAGAAATCTCACCACAGCTGAAAAACTCTATGAGAAAGACCCAGCTCCAGACCCTGAATCCAGGCTCTGGTTCCAAGCCTTCATAACTAGCTTGCTTAGGTTTGGGTGTTTCACAATTACCCATTCCTAAATTTTCTTCAAGATGCCCACAACTTAGCAGCATTGGAATGATGGGCGATGGCTTAAGGAAGGAACTTTGCAGAGCTAACAAATTTTCCATCCTTAAATAACTTGTATCTTTCCAGAAACTTTGCCTTAGGCTCCACAGATCAAGTGACCCTGACCCTAGGGGTAATAAGGTATCCAGGTAGCCTGGTGAACTCATCCTTATTTCAGTCCTTTCTTGTCTGTACTTACCAATCGTGTTGACTCTTTCAAGAGCAGGGCCAGGTTAAATCACCTATTTCATGTTTGAGAAACAGTGATGACAATATACAGGGTTTAGTTTATGTCACTGTTTGGTTTACTCTTGTACCTGGAAACAGGCAATGGGGAAAATACTCATGTAGTATATATTTCAAGAGCATAAGTCCTCAATATTTCTCCTTGCTTTTCTTGAAGTCTGTATACCCAGAGTTTGTTGGTCTCTGAAGCTTATGAAAAGTGGCATCTGTCACAGTTGCATTTGCTGCCTTTTACTGCATTTTAGGTCAGGGTGGAGTATGTACCACGTGCTTCCACCTGTTATCATCTAAGAGAATTCAAGGGTATTGATCCATGCTGCATTCCTCACTAGTTATCTGGCTTACCCAAGGTTTAATTCAGCAGGCCTGACTGTGGCTTGTCACACATGTCTATCTTGAACCCGTCTCTGGCAGGTGGGAATCAATGGAATTGCTTTGAAATAAATTAAGGCTATCTCTCAAACTGGGTAGGTCAGCTTTTCTAAGATATCATACCTGTGCTATGCTGGAGATAAATGGATTCTTGATAAAATCAGGAAAGAAAGGATGCTGGAAGGCAACCAGGCGAGCCCTGAGGAGCCCTGAGTGAGGATCAGAGATATTGATGCATATTTTCAGGCTCAAGATTTTCACCCAGCTGCTGGGTAGTATGTTCAGGTGCTACTTCACGTTCTACCCATACCTCTGCTGCTTTCTTCTCCACGAGAGGTAGGAGAACAGTGCCTACTCCTCTTAGTTCTATTATTTTGTTGTTGTTATTGTTTTTCAGTTGCTAAGTTGTGTCCAACTTTTTGCGACCCCATGACTGCAGCACTCCAAGCTTACCTGTCTTTCACTGTCTCCTGGAGTTTGCTCAAATTCATGTCCACTGAGTTGGTGATGCTATCCAAACATTTCATCCTCTGTCACCTGCTTCTCCTCCTGCCCTCAACCTTCCCAGCATCAGGGTCTTTTCCAATGAGTTGGTTCTTTGCTTCAGGTGGCCTATAATTTTATTTATTATTTTAGTAGTTCCTAATGATGTTAGTGTCACAGAGAAGGGAAACATCTATTCTAATATTATAAATTGAGAAGTTTGAATCAGAATGGGTTCTGTAGTTAGCATCACTTCAATTTTGCCAGCTTGGTTATATTTATAAAATATCTAGTACATTAGTAATGCCATAAAACTTGTATTTGCTACATTACATGCCCACATTCAATATGTATTGTTATTTTCAACTGTATGCAAATACATGTTTTCTTTCAATGCGGTATTTAAGGTTATTTTACATCAACTTATGCTTTGAAGAATAAATTAAAATATACAGATATACACATATACACATGTAACTACACATGCATGCAAGGAGTACCAAGACATAATAAGAATTAAGAAGGCAGAGCAATCCTAAAAGCATTTACTGTAATTTGAAATGTATTTACTGTCTTAGAGTCTTGGGTTAATGGGATTTTACATTTATGAGAAAAAGTGTTATATATTCACGTGTTTTTGTATTCTTAACAAATGGTGGTCACTGGAAGGTGGGAATGACTAGACAGAAGTGAGCAAAACTTAGGAAAAGAGGGAACAGAAAATACAGGCTTTCTTGGAGCTGAGATGGTAGAGAGTACAGATGAGAAGTATGTTGAAATAGCTTTTGCTCTTTTGTTATTGGCCATCTATCTACTTCTCAGCTATATGTATTTCTGACTTTGTATATTTTTTCCAATTGGTTGCTGGGGTAAAGTTTCCTATTATTGTAGTGTGGCATTAAAATGGATTATCAAATCCTTTTATTATAGGTATCTTTATGGAAACAAATGGAAATGAAAGAATTTATTCTTTTGGGTATTCTTTTGATATTTGTAGAAACCAAGTACCTGAAATTACTAATAAGTTTGACTATGTGCAGATGTGAACTAAAGCTGGAATCATCTCCCACCCTTTCTGAGGCACAACAATACCTGTTTTGTACATGAAATATTTTGCATTCTGCTTTTATGATTATTATTAAAAATCCTTAATTTCTGAATTGGTCCTCTTCCTGTGGTTTTGGAGTAACACCTCATTTTCTCAGGTGCAGTGATACTTTGTGAGCCAGAGAACAGAAGCTAACACTGGAGCCATGAAGAGAGCATAGAATGGATTGATTGTTATCAACATCTAAAACTCACTCAGATTTCTCTGACATTCAACAATATGTAATAGTATCCTGCAGAGTAGTTAGAGATCAGTAGTATATGTTTGAAGAATATGACTTGATTAACATTAGTTTTGAATGACTGAATCAATTTAAAATTCTATGTTTCTATGACTGGGGTCATTTATATCTAAAAATAATGCTATGTTAAAATTTTTGCCTGGTTCAACGTACTGCTAATCAGTTTCTTTTTCCGTCTTTGTCTCTCGACTCTCTGTCTCTTTGGTCTCATGTTTACCACTCTCATGTCCGGTTTTTCTCCCTTACTGCCATTCCTATCTCTCCTTTCGTATGAGGTTAATGAGTATAGATCTACCTGCTTTCAACTCTAAATCTAATATATCAAGTAGGCATAAAATGTGTTCTGTGAGTTGGGGTTAGGGCAGTGGAAAAGCCAGCACTGGTGATCACTGGCTGTGTACACCCAGCCCAAAGGTATTAGGACAACTAGTATAGTTCTCTGAAAGAAGAGAGGTTGAGCAAGATGGTAAAACCTGAGCTAGATTTGGAAATAGGAAAGCAAGAGTTCAGGGCACTATCTCAGAGGGAAGCTGAAATATCACTAAAATGAGACAGAGCTGTTTAAGCCCAGTTTCCACACATAACTCCTTATATAACTGGGAAAATGTAAATTGGCCATACTCCTGCCGGAGTAGACAGTGCCCTTCAATGAAAAGGAAAAGAATAAAATAAAACATTTGCACAGTGCTGATACATAGGCTAGATGTTTTTTTTGCCATCTACTTCCAGTTGCAGTCCATCACAATCAGATGCTATAGTCTGTTTAAAATCTGAGCTGGAAAAACTCCTGGGTCTACTGTGGTTTACTTGAAATTAGAGTGATTTTCATAAAACTTAATTCATTCTAAATTTAATTCTTCTAATATGCTTCCCAGGAAGCAGTCTGGTTCATACCTTTGCGAAGGAAAACTGAAAAGACAACAAGAGCTACAGAAATGTAAGAAACGCTTTTAGCAGTTTTTTTCATAACACGGATTCTACTTAATTAGCAGATAAGATCCAAGAAGAAAATTTTTTTTTTATGTACAGTTTTTGTCAATGCAAAAGTATGTCTTCTTCCACTGTCTAAAAGTTTGAAACATATTTAAGGTATATAATTTAAAATCAATGATATACTGTTAGCTTTTCAAGGTTCCTGCCTATATTCATGAAACTGTGGGTGAAAAAGTCAAGTATTGGTGAAAGCGTTGGCATCAAGGTAGGCACTGGCATCCTTGAGATCCAGGCATTCTTTCACATAGGCAGGGAATGAACAAATGCAGGTCACAATACAAAAGGGATTATTTTTCCTTTTTTTTTTCCTCTATTTCTATAACTTCCAGATGTTGGAAGTGATGACTGAACTAGAAGAAAAGGGTGGGGCAGTGTGGTGGTGATTGGAACAAGACAAAGAAATTATACTTAGAGAAGGAGATTGGCAAGACCTATGTCTTTATTCAACTGCCAAACAAATAAATAAATGAGAAAGAGTGACCAAAACAGCATACACATTTTTAAGCATGATAGTACATAAAACAAGCTTATTATAAATTTACCAACTTGTTGGTCCATGATGGCAGGTTTGGAGGGTGTTGAAACAAAGCACGATCTATAAGACTTCTGTGAGAAGATAAAACATAAAAAGGGAAATGAACAAAAGTTTGGAATTGAGATTGCTTGTGAAAATAAAGATCTGGAGAAGTACATTTAAAGGCCACAGTTTTGAGATGTGGTTTCCACGATAGTTTGCTATACTTTTCAGAATGACAGATTTTCTTCCCCATTTTTTTCAGTCAAAAACTATTTAATGAGTATTTGCTAGGTGCCAGGCACTGTTTCAAGTTGTGAATAATTCAGACTTCCCACACGCAGAAGGTTATTTTGGCCTAGATTTTCTGGTGTTGATAAGTGACGTATAAAATAAAATAGGACAGACAAGGGGAGGGAAGAACTTTAGCTAGCGTAATGCAGAAAAGTATCTCTGAGAGTGTTGACTTGAGTAATGTGGAGTCAGTTGTGCAAAATTCTGAAAAGAAGCATCCATAACAGAAGAAATAGGAAGATCAAAGGCTTCTGTGATGGGAAAGATCTTTGCTTCTTAAAGAGACAGAAATAAGGACAGTGTTGGTAAAGTCTAGTGAATATGAAGAGAGATTAGATCAGAGAGGTAGGCAAAGGTCAGAATATTCAGGATCTTAGAAGTTGGGGGCTTCCCATGTGGCACTAATTGTAAAGAACCCATCTGCCAATGCGGGAGACATAAGAGTCATGGGTTTGACCCCTGGGTCAGGAAGATCCCACGGAGGGGGGCACAGCAACCCACTCTAGTATTCTCCTGGAGAATTCCATGGACAGAGAAACCTGGTGGGCTACAGAGAGTCACAAACAGTTGGACATGACTGCGTGACTGACACTTAGAAATTGTGGTAAAGCTTTATTCTGGTTGCCATGGGATGCCATTGGTGAGTTTCTAGAAAGGTAGGCAGCATCGATATAAAGCCCCCCAAAACACTGTGGAGGATAAATCTTTGTGGATTAAGAATGAGAGAGAGGGACGTCTCTTAGGAAGTTAATGTATTATTCCAGGTGAGAGATAATGATGGTTTGGACTAGGTTATAGTAATAAGGAAAGCTGAGTGCCAAAGAATTGATGCTTTTGAACTGGGGTGTTGGAGAAGACTCTCGAGGGTCCCTTGGACTGCAAGGAGATCCAACCAGTCCATTTGAAAGGAAATCAGTCCTGGCTATTCATTGGAAGGACTGATGCTGAAGCTGAAACTCCAATACTTTGGCCAACTGATGTGAAGAATTGACTCCTTGGAAAAAACCCTGATGCTGGGAAAGATTGAGGGCAGGAGGAGAAGGGGACGACAGAGGATGAGATGGCTGGATGGCATCACCAACTCAATGGACATGCGTTTGAATAAACTCCAGGATTTGGTGATAGACAGGGAGGCCTGGCATGCTGCAGTCCATGTGGTTGCAAAGAGTCAGACACAACTGAGCAACTGAACTGAACTGTAGTAATACACAAGGTGAGAAATGACCCATCTGGGGAGATAGGTTTGAAGTAGTGACAGGAAGAGTTAGTGATTGATTAGTTATTGTGTGAGAAAAAAATAAGAGTATTCAAGGATTAAGCCAAGCTTTTACATTTGAGATACCAGAGGAATGTGTGTGCCATTTACTGAGATACGGAAGGTCTGAAGCTAAGTGCATTTCTCAGGGTAGAATTTGTATTCTACTTGGGCTTTATTAGGCTGCAATGGTGATAACAAGTAAGTCGTTGGTTTATGAATTTGAATCATAGGTGAATTGACCAGTCTGGAGATGTAACTTAGAGGGTCATCAGCATAAATATTATTTATAGCCATTTGGTAAAAGTCATCTAAAGAGAGAAGACCAAGTAAAGGGTCAATGAGAGTCTTCAGAAGAAGTCCAACATTTAAAAGTTTGACAGGGGAGAAGGAGGAGACAATAAAGGCAACTGGGAAGGTGTAAGCAGGGAATTGGTAGGAAAATCTGTTACATGTAATTACCTAGTTGTATGTAAAGATTTTCAATAAAGAAAAAAGAACCTACAGGTCAAACTGTTGAGAAGCGGAAGATAAAGATGGAGAACTAAACATGAGTAAACTACCTCTTTCTAATGTAATATTAATATATTCTTCCCAACTTGGGCCACTCAGCTTCTGTTGGTGGAGCCCTGACTCACGGTAAAGGAAGCAATCCTACTTCTAGGTCAGTAATTCATACTCTTAGGATCTTGTTGTTGTTCAGTCTCTAAATCATATCCAACTCTTTGTGATCCCATGGACTTCAGCAAGCCAGGCTTCCCTGTCTTTCATTATCTCTCGGAATTTGCTCAAACTCATGTCCATTGAGTCGGTGATGCCATCCAACCATTTCATCCTCTGTGGCCCCCTTCTCCCCCTGCCCTCAATCTTTCCCAGCATCAGGGTCTTTTCCAATGAGTTGGTTGCTTGCATCAGGTGACCAAAGTATTGGAGCTTCAGCATCAGTCCTTCCAGTGAATATTCAGGGTTGATATCCTATAGGATGGACTGGTTTGATTGCCTTGCTGTCCAAGGGACTCTCAAGAGTCTTTTCCAGCACCACAATTCAAAGACATCAATTCTTGGCACTCAGCCTTCTTTATAGTCCAACTCTCGCATCCATACATGACTGCTGGAAAAACCATAGCTTTGATGAGACAGACCTTTGTTGACAAAGTGATGTCTTTGCTTTTCAATATGCTGTCTAGGTTTGTCATAGCTTTTTTTCCCAAGGAGCAAGCATCTTTTAATTTCATGGCAGCATTTACCATCAGTGATTTTGGAGCCCAAGAAAATAAAGTCTGCCACTGTTTTTATTTAACTTTATTAACCTATTTTCTGATTATTGGTTTGCTCCTCAATGACTAAGGCCCAGTTTGCTCAAGAAAGTCTCAGATAAGGCTTTTTAGGGCTCCATTTTATGACCCAAAGTGTATACTAAATTATATGGTCATCCTATCATCAATCCTATGAGTCTGAAACAACAGGGGCAAGGACTCAGTTACAAGGAAACTATATTCTGTTTATGTAAAGTCAAAACAATATTTGCTGCATTTGACTTGCAAAGCAGTTGAGTCATGGGAAGGCTTTAGAAATTTGGTGAAATTCCACATGTGAGCTGATAGTGACAGGTCTGGCCACAGGTCTGGCCGTACAGTGAGACGGGATGTTCCAAGCTGCATTTCAGTGTGGATGGCATTGAGGGTCAAGAAAGGAAATAATCTTATATTCATATTGCTCTCTGCAGGTTCAAGAGAGACCTCACTAGGTGTTCTTAATTTGGCTCTGGATTGATTTCAGAGCTTTCCAGCATTTTACATGCATTGTACATATTGAACATGATAATATATTTGCTGTTCAGTAGAGTAGATGTTCTCCAAGGCTTTGACTTGCCTGGAGGACACGAGTGCTCAGCATGTGAGTAACCCATTCATGACACAGGGAAAGATGTGTGAAGACACACTCCTTAGAAGGCAGGTGAGGGAGTCCTGAATAGTTTTACAGGAGGCAGGGGGAATAGACTCTGTGATACAGAACTGAAAATGCCTGCCCAGTGACAGTGGACACTATGCTTTCAAGTGGAGGCTCCCAAGTGGAACATCACTACCAGGGGGTAATGTACTGCTTGAGAAAAAAAGAAGGCACTTCAAATTAGAATTAGTGAGTGCTATGCATCACCATTATACATTTTCTATAGATTGAGGAAAGACAGTATATTTTGCAATGCTGTTCTCTAGGAGAATAAATTATTGGTGTTGGTGGACCTCTATCTCTTCTGTTGCCTGGTACAATCAAAATCTTAATGGGCTAAGTCTTCCACTTGACTTTATATTCATAACTCTTGGATTCTAAAAAACAAAACCAGTTGCAGACTGACTTTAACTACAGTCCCACTTACCTTTAAGCTTCTGAGCATTGGGCTCTATGAACTGTTACCTATGGTAATGGTTCCATGGTCTGGGAATTGGCTCAGTTTCTAAACCTGGAGGGTATAGGTCCAGAGCTGAGAAAATCTTGTCTTACTAAAGCTTTGAATTCTTCAAAGTAAGGCTCAAGAGAAACTTATTACTAAATAGTTCAACAAGTTAATTCCTAAAAGACTATACTGATTCCAGTGAAAGAGCCAAAACTTCAGCTGCTAGAAGAACCCTAACTGTAACAGCTGAGACTGAGCAGAATTAGAAGGGTAGGAGGGAGATATTTATTGAATGTTAATTAATTCACAAACACAAGATATTTTGAGTTTGGCCTTTGTTGAGACTTTAAATTTGGATCTTAACTCGCAGAGAGATTTCATTTTTAGATTTAGTTTCTCACAGGAAATTTTACAATGGAAGGAGTTTTATATTCAAATGTGAGGCCTCTCTTATAATGGTGATATTTAATTATTGGAATCTCTTAATATTGTCAAGGGATCTTTCTGAAGAACCCCTACTAGGTTCTATGAGACCTATGTGGTTGGATATAAAATTCAGGATGGGAAATATCATAGACAGTGAAATTTTAGAACTTGAGTGTAAAGTGGATATGCCACAGAGGATTTCTGATTAACCTTTGCTCTAACAAAATTCCTTCAGTGAAATAATAACAGTGTTCTGCAATGCCCGCCTGCCTGCAGTCTTCAAACTGCCTATACTTGGACTCCTGCCAGTTGACTTCTCCGGTGCTATTTTAAGATACATTCTAATTTTGGATTCAGTATGAAATTATTGCTAATGGTCTTTCCACCTTATATGCAATTCCTGGCATTCAACTTTCCTTAATATGGTTATCTCCAAGTACTTAACCTGGTATTAATTATTCTGTGCTAAACTATTCCTTTTCTTTCTTAATGTGTCCCATTGCCATCCCAAACTATTGATCACAGAGTTGTTATCCCGTGACCTAAGCTTTTCAAGGTGACCCAAGCCATAGCTTAATATGATGTGTTTATATCCAATCTGGGCTAGAAGAAGGTAGCTTGACCTTATTTATTAAAAAGAATGTTTGTTACAAGAGTACATGGAATAAAAGTTGAAAACAAAAAACTACTACCCAGTAGTAGGTAGTGAGAAAAAAACTGAAATTTGATATTTTGAGATCAACTCATTGCTTTGTGGAAGTAATAATAGTCAAAGTCAACAGTTTCTTTCCTCCCATTCCTTCCCTTTTTCTTTCTGCAGAGCTGGAATGTAGACTCCATAGACTTAGCTCCAGAGCCAGGGGTCCAAACCTCTGTGATTCACTACTGCTCTGTGTTGTTCAGTCGCTAAGTCTTGTCTGACTCTTTGTGACCCCATGGACTGTAGCACACCAGGCTTCCCTGTCCTTCACTATCTCCCAGAGTTTGCTCAGATACATGTCCATTGAGTTGGTGATGCTATCTAACCATCTCATCCTCTGCTGCCCTCTTCTCCTTTTGCCTTCAATCTTTCCCAGCATCAGGGTCTTTTCCAATGAGTTGACTCTGCATCAGGTGGCCAAACTATTCAGCATCTCTGTTCATTATGCTCTATTCCACATGACCTGCCTCCTCCATGACTTTTATTAATTCATTCCTAGGGCTGGGAGGCTGGTTTCTTTGAACAAGGCGAGAATGATAAATACTGTCCAAACTGCAAATGCCAGGTATTATGGAACACAATTCAGAGTTTAACTGTGGAGCAACAAAAACTCTAGTTATTTAAAATATCATATTTTTTTTTCTTGGATCCCATATTAGTTGGCCACAGACTTGAGTCAGCAAGAGCTGATCTAGGTTTCCTTCCCAGATCTGCCTGTCACTGCGTGATCTGTGGAAAGCTACTTCAACTCTTAGGGCTTCAGCTTTTCATCTGTAAAATAAGGAGGTAGGTCTACTTTCCATTGAGCTTTTATGAGGATAGCAATGATGCTTAAGCACAAAGCTAGGCCCTGGCAGGAGATCAATAAGTGGGAAGTATTTATAGGAGTGACCTTGCTCCATATTCTGTGAAGACTCTTGGCAAAAAGTCCATTTTTAAAGAACTTCCTTCCTTTCTTCATCCTGGGGTGTTTTAATTTTTAAGGAAAACCCACCTTAGGTGGAAAATCTGTTTACTTAGGGGGAGAAGTTAATGCTGGTGCAGATATTTAACTTCTTGCTAAGTTTTCTTACCTGCTGGATTTTGTCAAGAGATTAGCACTGTAAAAAAGAGGCAAAGAAGTCTTCCCTCAGGGATAAGACTCAAACTAAAGGTTTGTAATTTATTTGAGATAGTGGGTACTCATTTCATGCACTACAATTTTCTTTCTTCCTTCCTTCTTTCCTTCCTTCCTTTTTATTGTGAGGTTTGCTCTATATAGAGAAATGTCTTAATTCAATAATCTATTTCATTTTCTACTGACTGTGAGGATTCCTTTAGGGGAATAGGACTATGATTTTTATGAAAAGAAAGGATTTAGCATAGTAATAGACTGTACACAAATATGGGAGTCACTGGGAAAATGAAGTTCTGGAAGGGAGTATTCAGGGATCAGAGAGGGTCACTTACCAGGTTCCATCTAAAACATTGTCATGAATGCAAGTCAAAACCTTAAGGTAAAAACAAAATGCCAAACATATCCAACTACCAAAATGGAGCCATGAAGAAAGGGTCTTTGGAGAACTCTATGCATTAGTACAGACCAAGTGTTTGGTGGTGAACCAGGAGCCAACTTTGATCAGCAAAATGGATACAGAAGCTGGACATGAATGGAGGACAGTGAGGGCAAGCTGAGCCCTACTGGGCTCTTCTCTCTCTCTCTCTCTCTCTCTCTCTCTATATATATATATATATATATTTAAAAATTTTTTTGGTCTATCTACCTGACCGTAACAATCTTGAGAATGATGCGAAGCTTCTTTGTTTCCTCCTCCCAAATGTCAAAGAAGTTCTACTTTTAGTGAGCTCTTCTTACATGAAACTATGCCAAGAAAGGAATTCTAGAAAACATAGTTTCCATTTTAACTAAACTACCACAATAAAAGTGGGTTATTTCCAGTTGTGTTAAGCAGAATAATGGTCCCTCAAAGATGTCCCAGAACATGTGAATATGTTACCTTATGTGGCAAAGTAGACTTGAGGATTTTACAGATGTGATTGAGGTTAAGGACCATGAGATGAGGTTGTCTGAATGGACCTAATCTAATCTTATTTAGAAGGGAGAACTTTTCCAGGCTATGGTTAGGGGAGTGTGACTGTGGAAGAATGATCAAAGATATGCAGTGTTGCTAGTTTGGAATTAGTGGAAGGAAGATAGCCACAGAAAATGGATGGCTTCTAGAAGCTGGAAAAAATGAGAGAACAGATTCTCCCTAGAGCCTTCAGCAAGGAATGCAGCCCTGATGACAAACAATGAAGCTAGAAAACATGCCATGTCTGATTTCAGTCCTTGGAAATTTCTTGAGATGTGTTTGGTGGACTAGTATATAGTCAAAGTATATATATAAAAAGTCATGTATATGCAAAATTTCATATATATATATATCTCCAAAGAGTTGAAGAATACACATTAAAATTTTTTTTTCTCTCCCTCTCAGAAATGTGAATTCAAGGGTTGATTTCTAGAGTTTTAATGCAGCATTTATGATTAGTATTACCTGCTAAGAGTCTCTCCAATAAACTCTTAAGAATAATATTATAGTGGCACCATTCCTAGGAAGCCATATTTTCAGTCTGTGGGTCATTCATAGTTTCCTGTGGTTTATACTTCTGAAAAGTCCTTTGGACTAACTGATGGTAATCTTGAGTATACACATTAAAACTTTCTGCTATTACGATAAATTAGATCATGAAAGGGCAGAGTCAAAGACAGGGTGAGATCCATAGGTGCAGGAAACATCTGGTAGCCAGCTTACTACAGCCAATTCCAGTAAAAAAAAAAAAAAAAAGCATCTAAGATTTACGTGATTGCTATGTATACTCAGAGTCCCATCTGCATTTTAATAATGGCATTGCTTCCAAAGCATTTAAAAGTTATGAACCTTGAAAACATATCTGTACAATCTTTATACACATTTGTTCTATCAGTTCCATTGACTGGAAGGTCCAAGCAAAGGCTGAAGTTTCAACTATTTTTGCAGATTTGATGTCTGGCAGGGGGTTGGACTTGAGTAGGACTGAGGAGAAGAGGAATGGTGGGTGTTTTTAGTCATGAGTAAGGTGTGAGTAGCCTGAAGAATCATGAGATAAAATAGATTTTCTAAAACTAAGTCAGCAGAGGCCCCAGTTTACTCTGCTGCTGCCACCACTGCACCCAAACCAGAAGGATTAACTTTTGCTCTGGGGCCAATGAGCGACTATGGTAAGTAATATCTCATATCCATTGTAAGTGTGCCCCAAGCTTGACCTGATCTTCCAGGCACAATTAGAAAAGATGCAACTGGGAAGTCCAAAGGAGGCTTTCTATGTGAGTTATTTAAATTATAAAAGACAACCAAGGAAAAGCCTTTTCCTATCGGCATTTCTCACATCAGAAAAGTTAGGAATTTGATATCCACATAGCCTATGGAACCAAGAAATCCTTTTAGTATTTACCCAGGTAAAGTCATGAATAGTTTCCAGTATTTGGGAAGAAAGAGATTTTTCATTTTTTCCTGACGTGATAGCCTAGACAATGCACTTAGGTCTAAAAAAAGTGGAGTTCATAGGTCTTTGACAAAGATTTCACTTTGTCTTTCTTTTATGGTAATGCTATTCTCAAATGAAGAGAATTAATTCTATAAGACTCTCAGAGAGCATAATAGAAGATCATTAACATATTGTATATGAGTGGATTGCTGGGAACAAAAAGTCTTTAAGTTTATGATTAAGTATTAAGTAAGTAGTAAGTGAGTACTTCAGTAAACCCTGGGGCATGACTGTTCAAGTGTATTATTGATTTTCCCAAATGAATGCAAATACTAGATGCTGTAAGTATGGGTGGAAGTGTACACTGAAAAATACTGAGTGTAGATCTAACACCATAAAGTAAACAGCTGTCAGTGATCAAGGCTGAGATGATATTGGCACTGGGGAACACAGGGATGCAGAGAAGCACAATCTTTTAAAACTTTTAAAACTTGTACAAATCACTTGTTGTTTTTGTTGTTGTTCAGCTGCTAAGTATTGTCTGACTCTTTGGGACCCTGTGGACTGCAGCACACCAGGCTTCCCCATCCTTCACTATCTCCATGAGTTTGCTCCAACTCATGTCCATTGAGTCAGTGATGCCATCCAATCATCTTATCCTCTGTCTCTGCCTTCACTTGTCCTCAATCTTTCCCAGCATCAGGGTCTTTTCCAATGAGTTGCCTATTCTTATCAGGTGGCCAAAGTATTGGAGCTCAGCTCAGCATCAGTCCTTCCAATGAATATCAGTAGTTGCATCTATTTGTCTTCTTAATGGGTAGAGCTGGAGCGGTATGGGGTCTAATAAAGGGACTAATGATTTGTTTCAGAAGATATATAAATATAATGGGCCATAGCACTTCAGTAGTCTTTTTAGTGGGTCTTTGGCTAGTTTCAAGGGTTTGGTCAGATCAATTGAGATCATTAAGCATTCACCTTCATTTATGTGTCCCATGTCAGAACTGTTTCAAGCCTAGAAGGTCTTGGAGACAGATTCAGATCTTGAGGTATCAATAGAAGAGGTTTCAAGTAACAATTGTGCTTTTGTCAAACTATGGACTAAGAATATTTAGAAAGTGGCTGTCTGATCCAAATATAACTGGGGCATCTCACTTCTGAAGTAGATTTTGTTCCAGCAGATTCACTGGAGTGAACTCCCTAAGCAGAAAAGCAGGTTGGTTATATTACAGTGTTTCACACAGGCAGGAATGGAGACAGAAAGTAGTCAAGATGAAAACAGAAGTTTGAGGGGTACTTGAAATCCTTACCATAAAATATTTTTGTTGGTCCAAGGAAGGAATAATAAAAACGTCATAAGATCAGTTAGTTTGGAATATAGTGTTCTTGCCAATTGCATGAAAAATTCTGCTTTCTGTGGTAAGAGTAGTTTTAGGTAGAATGGAGATGCTATATCCTTGCAGGATGTTTTTCTGTTAGACAGATTTGTCCTTTGTCTTTTGATATTTTTTGATATCTTCTGAGTAAATGCTGTGTCTGTTTTTCTTATAATATGAACTTTTTGTCTAGATTAGACATGAAATTGCCCTTGTTGCTTAATTTGAACAGGTATTAATTTGGTCTGCATATTTTCTTTTTCTGTAGTCAAAGTATCTTCAAAATATTTTTGCTTTGTTCTTTTTACCAACTCTTGTAATTCAGATAGGAGGTAAATAGTATATTTTCTAACTACATCTGCCACTTCAGTTTTAAAATCATGCCCAAAGAAGATGCACAGTATAGATAAAATATTTTCTCTGTCGAGATTGTTATGATGTCTAAAGGTGGTAGTTCCATGGCCTTGAAAGTCTGGAATAAGCTTGATTTTATCCTGTTTACAGGCCTGAACTTTTGACTGAGCATCTTTGATAGAAAAGAGGTCAGAGATAGCAGCTAAGAGATCTTGGCACTGTTTTATACCCATTTTGTTGTTAAGTTCAATTTTAATCCATAGATTTGATATAATTTTGTAATCATTGATTTTACTTTTAAAGAAAGCTACATTTTTGCATCTCTGGGCTTCATAAGATGATAAATTAATTGATAAAGGTAAAAAAGTCTCAAACTATCTGACCCGAGGACAGTTCTGTTTTTCACTGATTTTTTCTTTTCAAATTGAGAGTTAAGAAAGTTGCTTGTGTTGGTATGACTTTGAAAAATATTTGGAGATATAATTCCACTGGAATTAGGGTGTTCTTTCTCACTTACATGGGATGAATTTGGGAGGAGGGCAGTTTAGGAAGGGGCAGTAGAGGGAAAGAAAAGGGTCCATTGGAGGTGCAGCAAAGGAACAGATCAAGGAGAAGATAATCAATGTACATGGGCCAGGAGGCAGGACAGCCCTGAGCTGGATAAGAAGGAGAGGAGACTTTAAGTTTGGATTTTAGATCCTGGATGTTCTCATTAATCTTTTTAAAGGACCCCTTAAGGGAAGAAACTTTAATTTTTCCCATTTTTTAAAAGCCTCTCCATTCTGATTTTTAAGGTGCTGACAGAGGGATATTCGGAGTCTTTGAGCTCTTTGATGCTAGGACATAACATGAGGGGTTCTAAGATGTATATCTAAAATTTTCCACGATGCCTACTGAAGTTCTAGATTGCTCTTGGTGAAAATCCTACCAGAATTTCCAAGTATTTAGTGCTATTTTGTCTCATTGACATTTGTATCTGGTTGATGATCCATAGTCGCATTGAATGACTAGAACCTACCCATTTTCAAATGACACTAAGGTGAACATTCAGTGCCTAAGAATCTCAGGACTATTCCCCCAACTCATTCATGAATACTCTGAGTAGTTAAATGAATCAAATAAAAGGCTTTTACAAAGGAAAATTAGAGGAAGATTAAAGCCTTAGGTAGTGCATATGCAAAGAATGAATTCCTTGTCAGGAGCCAGATGGACTTTCATCCAGTCACTAGGACTCAGAGGAGCAACAACTCAGGGCAAACGTATATGTTCAGTATGTGATGTCTACCTGGAGGTTCATTTCTCTTTCTTCTGCCTCAGAACTTTTCACCCATGGCCACTTGTTAGAACAATCAGAAGAGCTTTAAAAGTATCAGTGCCAAGCATCACCCTAACCCCAAATGTATAATTTGGAATCAATATTTTTTTAAAGCTCCCTAAGCAATTCTAATATGTATCAAGAAACACTGCAAGTCAACAAGTTGCTGCAAAAATTCAGACAATTTCTGTCCTAAATAGGGAAAACCTGGTTTGGGTTTTATATTAAAAAAAATTAGTTTTTCCTCACTGTTTTAATATGTTTTAATAACAGTTTTTGACAAGTGAATTATCTTTGTGTGGTTCACCTATGGAGTCTATGAAAACACTGAAGGTTTCCAACTGAGGAAAAGCTAAGAATAAGAGTTGGGCAAGGATTACTCTTTGAATATTTGAGCCTTTTAGTGCTAGAGTAAGTTAGCAAGATCACAGAAGGACACTTTATGATATTCATTACTTCCTTTCTCTATTTGATAAACCTACATTCAAGATCAGAATATGTTCAACTATTTCATTTTCAACCCTAGAAACATATCAACAGAATGCCTCTAGGTGTTTATTTTGCTGTTGATCTTGACTATAAGAATACCGATGCTAATTTTTATTTCATAAGCTAGTCTGGCAACTGAATTCTTTAAACTTTTTGTTTTTTAAAAGAGACACTTTCAAATATTAACTCTAATTTTCATTGTCATAACTACCATAGACGCGAGAATGGCAGAATGATGGAAATCAACGTAAAAGAGGTTTGGATCTGTAGAGATGGGGAGATGCGCTCGCTCTGCTGTTTCCCTTTAAAAAATTAGGTGTTGAGTCCTCTAATGTACAAGGCATTTGATGACAGAGGATCACTGTCCTGAAGGTGCCAAAGTAGCTGTTATAGAAACCAACGTATATGTGTCATAGCATGAAATTTCATTACTATATGTTCATTTTGTTAAGTTACAAGGACTTATGATAAAATATTTAAAGTATTTTCTTGTAGATTTGCTCCAACAAAGGACTATTGTTCAAGGACCACTAATCTTTGGTTGATACAGATATAAAATCTTCAGCAACAATTAAAGAACACTGCTAAAATGAGTGCTGATTATTATATAAACATTTATTCTAAGTAATTAAATTTAATACTTCCTATGTAAAAAAAGAAAAAAAGGGCTTCCCTTGGTGGCTCAGTGCGTAAAGTTTATATAGCAAATACCATGGCAAAATAAAGCTGCTTTAATTGATAACCAACATTCTTTTTAAAATTAAAATACTGAAAGACGTAATGATTTCTTCCTCTCTCTCTCCTTCCCTTTATCCATCCATCCATCTTAATCTTTCTTGTTCGTTGTTGTTCAGTTGCTACGTCGTGTCCAGCTCTCTGGGACCCCATGGACTGCAGCATGCCAGGCTCCTCTGTCCTTCCCTATCTCCCAGAGTTTTCTCAAATTCATGTTCACTGAGTTGGTGATGCTATCTAACCATCTCATCCTCTCTGTCCCTTTCTCCTTTTGTCCTCAGTCTTTCCTAGCATCAGTCTTTTCCAATGGGTCAGCTCTTTTATTTTTCTAGTGACTTTTAACTGAATTATGGCCAGTAGGATGTCCTCAGAGGTTATGTGTCCTGCTATGATGTTTAGTTTTCTCTGTTAACTTGGCTAGGTTATAGTACTTAATGATTTAAGCAAACACTAATCTAGATGTGTTTGTAAAGGTATTTTGTATAGGTGTGGTTAACATCTGTAGTCAGTTGACTTTAAAGGAGATTGCCCTCAAATGAGTGGGTAGATCTAATCCAATCAGCTGAAGATTTTAAGAACAAAAATTCAGTTTCCCAGAGGAAAAAAATTCTGCCTCAAGACTTTGAAGTCAACTCCTGCCTAAGTTATGCCAGCCTGCTCTCTGAATTTTTTTTTTTTTTCTGCTCTCTGAATTTTAAACTTGTCAGCTCCCACTATTCTGTGAGCCAATTCTTTAAAGTAAAATTTATTTTATTAAAATTATTTTATTTAAATCACTGCCTGATTTGCAGAGCAGAATTGTTTCTCTCGGAGCTTCCCTGGAGGCTCAGATGGTAAAGAACCCACCTGCAATGCAGGAGACCTGGGTTTGATCTTTGGGTAGGGAAGATCCCTTGGAGAATGGAATGGCAACCCACTCCAGTCTTCTTGCCTGGAGAATATCATGGACAGAGGAGCCTGGTTGGCTATAGTCCATGGGGTTGCAGAGTCAGACACAACTGAGTGACTTTCACTTTCATTATTTCTCTCTGCAGAGGTTTCCAAAAGTTTTTAATTATTACAATATAGAGTTACTTGGTGTATAGATTTATGCACATTTTAAGAAATAAGGAAAAACTTTTGAGCTTTTTTTGGCAGGAAGAATGAATAAATATTTACTAAAATTTTATATTAAGACATGAAGTGAAGTGAAAGTCACTCAGTTATGTCCAACTTTTGTGACCCCATGGACTGTATAGTCCATGGAATTCTCCAGGCCAGAATACTGGAGTGTATAGCCTTTCCCTTCTCCAGGAGATCTTCCCAACCCAGGGATGGAACCCAGGTCTCCAGCATTGGAGGCAGATCTTTTACCAGCTGAGCCACAAGGGAAACCCACATTAAGACATATTGACTAAATAACATGGACAGATTAAACACGTCATTTCTTTCTTAAATAAATTTAATGAAGAAGTCAAAGCATGAAAAAAGTGTGTAGTTTAGTTAATACTAACATGAAATGTTGATTCCTTAGTTGCGACAAATGCACTATAGTAGTATAAGATAGTAATATAATATATTCATAGTAGGTAATATGTTAACAATAGGGGAAATTGAGTGTAAGAGACATATGGGGGCCATACTAGTATAGTAACTTTTCTGTTAATCTAAAACCATTCTAAAATTAAAAGCAATTAAAATTTTAAAAAGTCAAAACAAAGATAGCTTAAGAAAAAATCATATCATTTAATTAGATTTCAAAGATAAGTCCAACTAGCTAGTAGACCATAATTCTCAGGAAAGCAGGTTCACACAATCTCTTCCTATTAAAAAAATAGACTGTATTTTCAGGAATTTTTCTGGTAGACATGTGATTAGAACAGAAATGTAAGATGATATTAATAAGTGCATGCTCAGTCATTCAGTTGTGTCTGACCCTTTGCAACTCTATGGACTGCCTGCAGCCCACCAGGTTCCTCTGTCCATAGGATTTTCCAGGCAAGAATACTGGAGTAGGTTGCCATTTCCTACTCCATAGGATCTTCCTGACCCAGGGATCAAACCTGCATATCTTGTATTGCAGGTTAATTCTTTACTCCTAAGCCACTGGGAAGCCCCCAGTGACTCTCAGAGATTTTCTGAGACTGTCTTCTCTCAACTGATACTTCAGACATAGTCAGAATGTTCAACTTTGCCGTCTTTAGCCAAGGGTCTTGGATAGAATAATGTATCTCCCTTTTCTATCTCTCCCTGGCAGACCATCTGCCTTTTGTTCATAAAGTAAATCTCTTTCCAGAGTAGGTAAAATAAATTGAGGTTGCTATTAAAACATTAGAGTTCTCCCAATTCTACTTTCCTGAGATTATTCTGAAACCAGTGTTTTCAAGTTTAGGTTGTTTCCATTTCTTTTTTCAACATTTTGAAGAGCGTCTCTCTCTCTCTCTACATATATATATAGCTTTATATACTTTCCAGCTAATTTAATAAGATAATTTCCCCAAGATTTAGGCCTATAAATATTCATGTAAGGATTTTGTGGTTTCATTAAATTTCACTATTGAATATTTGTATTCATTTATGTATTCAAAGGGAGTGACTGGGAATGCTCATTTCCTAACATACTTGATGACCATTTGGCTTTAACATTACTTATATTTTTTAAAATGTGCAAAACCAAGACCGACTTGGTTTTAATATTAATTTGTTGATGACTTGTGAGGGTAAACATATTATCAGATGTTTGTCATTACTTCTTCCTTATGAATTGCTAATTACTTTGTTCAGGGTTTTGATAGTCAGAAATTAATTTCTATAAACTTGATTCATCTGTATACAGACTCTTCTTCTGGTGCTGGAAAAACTTGCTTTCTGAGCCTGAAGCCCTGCACAGTGGTGAATTCACCCAGAGAGCCACCTTGACTCCCAACCTCCTCAGGTGATACCTTTCTTTCTTAAGTTGTGTTTGATATTTGAAATTAGGAGAGAAATGGCTGCTTCTTACCTTTCTGTTGTGCTCTACACCCATGACTTTTCCAAACCTTAACATCCCCCTTTTGTTTTCTTCAACCAGTTACAGAAATAGCTTATTCTCACAATTAGCCACCTGTCAGCCATATATATATTTTTTCCCAAATGCCCATCACTACTGTCAATGTGGTCATTTCACTTTAAACTTCAATTTACATGTGCCAAAGCCTCCATCCTCCTCTAACCCCCACTTAAGAAACATGGTATATTTTGGTTCTCACTCTAAAATATCTTTTTAAAAAGTTCCAAGAACATAAGTAATGTTAATTTAAGCTGTTCCTTAAGAGCATATGTGCTGCAGTGGGATTTTGTTTTAGTCCTTTAGCAAAGACTGAACTAGAATGCTGGATGTTGCTGATTCTTCTTTACTGTCCATACAGATAAAAATTTGTGCTCAAAAAGCTTTCCTCAAAGCTATTTCTTTTAGGTCTTTCATGTTGCATATAAATACCTGCTTCTTACCCTGTTCCCATATGGCATTTGAAGTCTTATGAAATTCCCCTTGATATTTATTTTTGCTTTCCCTCATGACTCCTTTACTAGTGAGGAATAATTTATAGGATCTCCAAAGTTCCTCAGTCACTGTCTTGAAGCAAAATGCTATTTAAATATATTTTAGAAGAGCTGTTTGTAAAATGAAAATGAATGTCATATCAGGCTTTATGGATGTTCTGTATAAAGAATAGATTCAGCCTTAGAAACTGTAGTGTTATCATTTTCAGGTATTGTCTGAGCTGTGGTAAATATTCTCTATCCACAAGATATTATGTAAATGTAACACAGCAAGTTAAACTTTCTGACTTTTAAAAGACTTGAGTTTTGTGCTGAACCAAAAGGCCAAGAAAAAGCAAGAAATAGTCATTGTTTATATACTCTCTCTCCCTCTCTACCACAGTGTTCTAATCAATCCCTTCCTAAACATTAATCCCCCAAAATTACCAAGACAGAGTACTTGTTCCAACGTGGTGGACAAGTTTCATAAAATCTTCACTGGTACCTGGTTCTCCTCTCCTGTTATAGTTTGTTTGTCCATGTTTTATCTTAACATAGGACTTGACCAATGTGATTATGTCCTTAGTTTTTGGGACTGATGATTTCATTGGCTTAGCAGCTTTGTGAATTTCAATTAAGTGTACTGGAAAGTTTGAACTTCTTGGGACCCTTGGGATCAGGGGATCTGTGACTTCATGGTTTTCTCCTATACTGAAAACAGTTATTTTTCCTGGGTCTTCCCATCAAGTCCTTTTAGGATTATTTGTTTTTGTTTCTTTGACTAGGCTGTATTTTTTGAGTGAAGTACTAAATCATACATAATTATGTTCCCTACTTCTTAACATAACTCCATTCTGTAATAAGTTTAAAACAAGGGTTTTATAAATAAAAGTGATAATTTTTTGAGGGCTTTTCTCTATGCCATGTCCAAATTGAGTATTACCTAAATGGAATTCTCATTTAATTTATTATATACCTTGAGTGGGAGATTCTGTAATTGTCTTCATTTTTATGATGATGATCTGAAGCGTAGAGGGGAAAGTTAAATATATTATCAAACGACATATGGTAAATAAGTGATACAGCTAGGATTTGAACAAATAAATGCTCTTACCTTTAAGCACTCTTCTGTGCTGTTCCTCATGAACAAATGAATAGACAGACAAATAGTGCTTCCAGATTAACTTTGACTTGAACCTTTAAATGCCTCAAAAATAGAATTTTGGCCACTGGCACCAATATAAAAGTATAGATCTACTAAAATATAAAAGTATAGATCTACTATCAGATGATGAAGACTACAGAAGTATCGAGCTATCTCTGTTGATGAGTAAATTAAACATCTCAAATTTGGGCAGAGAATCAGAAGGAAGAGATGTTTTAAGAAGTATGATTATTTAATAAATCTAATAATAAACTCTAAATACTTAAAACTTCTTGTGGCATGTATATGCAGTTTACGTGCTTATAAACTGCACATCTAGGGCCTTTATTATTCTGTGCTCCAGTGTAGTGGTGATTGTGCTTATCTTGACCTTTTCTTGGGATTTTAGTTTAACTGCATATCTGGTGAGGACTTTAAGTGGAAATCATTTGGAATTATAGTACCTGCAATGCCTCTGAAACACATTAAAAAGAACAATGGTTGTGATAAAGTATTCACAGCTTCTAAAAAATATATTCATTTATGTCTGATGAGCATCACTGAGCAATTGTTTTATTTAAATTACCTTTATATTTCCTTGCTTCTGTTGATTTCCAAGCAGTAGGATCCTGTAGCCACACTTCCCTTGGACAACCCAAAAGTGAGAAGCCTATATAAAACCCAGATATTTAACTGACTGCTTGAAACAATGACTTTGAAAATGCAAAGGTGTTTTGATGAAAGACCAACAAGTAAAATTTTCTACCAAATGCATTCTTAGAGAATAACTTTTTCAATTGTTCATCTTGTTGAAAGATATGAATATATTCAGAAAATCCTCAAATGAATTTATGATGCAGTCTGAAAGCACAAATAGCATATCACTATGATAGCAAACAGGGTTAAAAGGGAAGCTAGCCACAGTGCCACAGGAGTTTAGTCTAGGTTCCTAATTAATTCTTTCATTGCACTGTGTGATTTGTGATTGCTCATGAGATGGCAGTGGATTTCATGACATGCAGCACGGAGTTAGCTTAGAAGCTCTTTTGTACACTTCTTTCGGCTTCTGCATCTTTAACTTGGGCTGCCAGCTGGCATCTGGAATGTCAGCTCTGCAGTATGTTAAGACCAACAGAGAGAGAATGGGGTGATTAGATCTCATCATTTAACATATTCATTTGTAGGGGCATTTGTGCAGAAGTTTTTTCTTTATCAGTAGTGAATATAGGGAAAGTCATTCTTCCATTATTTGAAACATAATGAAATCATCTATTTCTTCTCTGCTATTAACTCTAATTTGAAATAATCTACTCCAGTGTGCCTAAATTCACTTGTGGTGAGGATGGAAATAACAATCCAATTGGAAAACTGGGTGAACTATCTTTAAAATGGATGCATAAATCTCATTATTTGATTAAAAAAAAATATATATATATATACATGGATCTTTGGAATGTGCTTCTATGTTGAGATTGTGGGAAAAGTCTAAATTGCTGAAACTTGCCAGTCTTTCTAATGAAATCTTTTCATCCAATATAAACATCCCTAGGGACCACTTTTGACTGTTTCTTATCCTATGTACTTGACAATGTTTACTGTCTGGGTCAAGATATTTTCTAACCCAGAAAGTAGATTTTCCCTGTTTTATATTGAAAAATGAAATGACATTTTTTAGATTATTTGAAAAGACAACTGAATATACATCTTCATTAGAATTCTGCAGTCATAATGGAATTTGAAGGAGATTAATGAAAACTGGCAAATATGATATATCTTTAATCTGGGAGACAAGATAACATATAAAAATGACTAATGTAAACATCAAATATACATAAAATTGCTAAAGAAAATGGCAATTTTCTGTCTGCCTCCAAATATTAGGGCTTTCTTCCAAATTGCAAAACACCTTTAGCTCATATTAAAATTGCTATGAACATTATATATACATACATTAGAATGGCTAATCTTTGAGCATCCATCTTGACTGATTAAAGATATTTCACACTTGTTTGAAAATCATTAAAAGTTAATACCATACTATTATGATAATTAAGAGTCTCATACAACAAAATAAAACATGGAAATGAGTGTTTGTGATAGGTCATATAAATGTAAAACCTAAAAATTTATTGCTTGGTATTTTAAGTTAGCAGTTTAGATAATTTTATTAGTCAGACTGACACTTAAGGCAGTGTTAAAATTGGAGTTGTGAATTTGCCCTCTATTAATCCTACTATTGGAGAAGGCAATGGCACCCCACTCCAGTACTCTTGCCTGGAAAATCCCATGGACGGAGGAACCTGGTAGGCTGCAGTCCATGGGGTCGCTAGGAGTTGGACATGACTGAGCGACTTCCCTTTCACTTTTCACTTTCATGCACTGGAGAAGGAAATGACAACCCACTCCAGTGTTCTTGCCTGGAGAATCCCAGGGACGGGGGAGCCTGGTGGGCTGCCGTCTATAGGGTCGCGCAGAGGCGGACACGACTGAAGTGACTTAGCAGCAATCCTACTGTATGTAAAGGACAGCTGGTCAGAGGGTGTCTGCTTTGCGGTTCATCAAGTGGGGTTTGTGGATAACGCAGGAGAGCAGAGTTTATACTGACCAGTTGAAAGGCTGTGATCTCAAATGGATCCCTGCATTTCTGTCTTCTTTTCCTCATCACTAGCCGCTGAGGCTCTACAGCCCTGACTGCACAGTTGACAGTGCAGATTATCAGACAAAGACGTTACTGAGATGTTTGCTCTCAATTCTGTCTGGAATAGACAGACATATGTAAGTCCTGTACTTCTCATTCCTAAATAAACCACCAAGGCATGATGAGTCATCTTACTTCTACACAGCAGCCATCCGTCATGAGAGTAGGCCTTGCAGTGGACCTAAGCTGTCTTTCATGTAAATAAAACTTCAATGATATTTGTCTACTTATTACAAGAAAATTTTGAGAATAAATGAACATTATGAGGAATATATATATATATAGTATATGTGTGTATATATATGGTGTGTGTGTGTGTGTGTATAATTGTCAACAGCATGAGATTAGTTAATAAGGTATTAAAGAGCTGTCTGTATAGCCTTGAGCTGATTATATAATTTTTTAAAGATTATTTAGCATCTTTTAAGTAAGGATATTCATAGTATATGACAGGATTGTTGTGAGATTGAAATAAGACAATATTATAAATTCATTAACATGATGCCTAGCATAGTAAGTGCTCTATAAATTATTTAAAATTTATGTAATAAAATAATTGAAATCAAGCAAACTGAGACTAAAAATAGAATCCCAGACATTATAGACAACATATAATTTCTTAAGTCATCACCATATGGCTATGTAAGTATTTCCACAAAATCCTGTAGAGTGAAACAACAAATATTTTAAAATCTTTAAATGCTGTTTCCCACATAAAACTGATGTCTGAGAGAAAATCTACAGGGTTTTCCTGACTAAAAAAGTCATCTTTTAACTGTTTTCCTTAAGATATACAATTTTAACTACAAATGTAGAATATGTAGAAGGCACTCACTCTTCATTTTATCATGGTCTTTCCAAACACATTATCTATTCCTTCTAGAAGTTTATACTTTGGCAATGAAGTATATTTGTACATATATAACTACGTACATATATACACATACATACATATGTGTGTGAGTGAGGTTTTTCAACAAGCCCAGTATGTAAAAGAACTTTTCTAAATTGTCAATTAGTTTGCTTTTTGTAAAATAATGTTTTTATGCCATAGTTGTAAAGCATTTGAGCTGTAACTAGCCAGCAATATATGATTTAATTTCAATTTTCATTTCTTTGCATTCCTGGGTGAAACATTTCCTATTTAAATCAGATAAGCATTTTCTAATGTGCCAGGGTTTTACTTGGTTGACTGGGCATATGGTGGCTTAATTCACCTATTCATCTCCTGCCCCACTTTCAGACATGTCCTAATAGCAATCATTGTTTCCACATCTTGTAAACTGAGCATCCTGAGTCTACATCTCTGTTTTTAAAAAAAACACAAAAAACCCCTGTGGTATAATATCCAAGCTGCTATTGGAAAGGATTAGAATGTGTAAACAGAATGAGGACACATCTTTTAATATAATCTTTGAAATTTAAACAGCTATTGCCAGTGAAAAGAGTAATTTCCTTCTGCTTGCCTCCAAAGATTAGTACTCTGTTTCACATAGCAAACGAGAAAGACTCTTATGTTGCTACTTTTGATTAGGAAAAGCAGTCACAGGCAGATGAAAGATCAGAAAAAAAACCTCTAAAAATACTCTTTTCTTCACCAGCAATGGAACTTGGTAGCTTTGAACCAATTAAAGATGTTTTTCATTGTAAGTCTCTACTTCTTGGGTGTCGAATATCCATTCAAAGCTGGGTTGAAAATCTAGGAATGTGCATAAATCTCATACTGGCTCAAGTAGGTCCAAAATATTCCAGCCACTCATTGAGGCAGTGAGAGCCATGTCTTCATCTCAGTCTGAGATGTCTTAAGCTGCCAAGACCCTAGAAGGGCAATTTTATCCCAAGATGTCGTTCATAACACAGATGCCAGAGTCAGCCACTGACATCCCTGGCTGGTCCTGTGGAACTCCAGTTAGCAGCTGGCTGCTTGGCTTGCCAAAGCAATCCACAGTTCTTTGAACTCCCGCCTTTCTTCTGGCTTCCAGCCTTTGCAAAAAGAAAGCACATAGTCATTCCGTTTTCACAGTTGCAAAGAAAATCAGAAGCTGGCAAGTAAGGATGATTTGCGGGTTGAAGGAAGGAAGGTATGTTTTCAATGATACAATCAAGGACACCATTAGCCTGGAGCAGGGCTCCTCAGGTGGCGCTAGTGGTAGAGAATCCACCTGCCAATGCAAGAGACACAAGGGACACGGGTTAGATCCCTAGGTTGGGAAGACCCTCCGGAGGAGGTAGGAAATGGCAACCCACTCAGTATTCTTGCCTGGAAAATTCTATGGACAGAAGAGCCTGGCAGACTACAGTCCATGGGGCCCCAGAGAATTGGACACAACTGAGCATGCACAAACATACTTGAGAGCAAACAAATAAAAGGAGCCCATTTCTTGGAAGTTATAGGCTCTTAGCAGCAAGGCTGGGCTATCAGATATAATTTATGTATGAAAAAATATGGATCTTGTCCCTTGTCCTGCTGGTGGAAAGACATACCCTTGCGTACCCCTCCTCACCCTTGTGAACATCACGTATGCATAACCTGAATCTCAGAACCAGTGGGTTGCATGAGGGGACATTGGAGGAAGGTGGTCAAATGTTACAAATTTCCAGTTATAAGGTAAATAAATACTAGAGATGTCACGTAGAACGTGATGACTCTAGCTAACACTGTGTATGATACATAGGAAAGTTAAGAGAGTAAATCTTAAAATGGATCCCAAGTAAAAAGTTTTGTCTTCTTCCTTTTCTTTTTATTGTATCTACATGAGAAGACTGTGGTTAGCTGAATCTACTATGGTAATCATTTCACAAAATATGAAAATCAAACCATCATGCTGTATGTCTTAGACTTATACATGATCTGTGACAATTATTTCTCAATAAAACTGAAAAAAAAAATGGATCAGAAACACTGCTGGACCAAAAAGATGGCAGAGGCTGTAGGGAAATGGCAGCAAATTTAGAATGACTGGCAGAGACAGAGGTTACTGGGAAAAAAATAAAGAATAGCCCACATCTTACAAAAAAAAGGTAGAATTCCAACATGACCTGATTGGGATTTTACTCCATTATGATACATTTAACTTTAGTTTAAGCCAATGGGTTTATAAGAAATTATAAAAGCATTCCCAAATTAGACCCTATTTTTAAGTGTTAGGGTCTAATTTGGGAATTAAGTGTTAGGGTCTAATTTGGGAATGCTTTTATAATTTCAATAGCTTGTAATTTCAATAGCTTTTTCATTTCAATAGCTTGTAAGGCCAATGAGGGTGCTTGTCTTAATTCCAGCCATATCATCAGTATATAGTATGTTATTGGTACAAAATAAGGGTTCAATAGATATTGACAGGAAGAAGGAAGGAGGGGATTAAGAAAAGGCAGGAGGGAGAGAGGAAAAGAGAAGGTGTGAAAGACTTAGAAACCTTCTAAAAACGTAATGTAAAATGCGAGGCTGGATGAAGCACAAGCTGGGATCAAGATTTCTGGGAGAAATATCAATAATCTTAGACATGCAGATGATACCACCCTTATGGCAGAAAGTGAAGAGGAACTAAAAAACCTCTTGGTGAAAGTGAAAGAGGAGTGTGAAAAACCTGGCTTAAAACTCAACATTCAAAAAACTAAGATCATGGCATCCAGTCCCATCACTTCGTGGTGAATAGATGGGGAAAGAGTGGAAACAGTGACAGACTTTATTTTTTGGGGCTCCAAAATTGCTGCTGATGGTGACTGCAGCCATGAATTTAAAAGACCCTTGCTCCTTGGAAGAAAAGCTATGACCAACCTAGACAACATATTAAAAAGCAGAGACATTACTTTGCCAACAAAGGTCCGTCTAGTCAAAGCCATGGTTTTCCCAGTAGTCATGTATGGATATGAGAGTTGGACTATGAAGAACGCTGAGCACTGAAGAACTGATGCTTTTGAACTATGGTGTTGGTGAAGACTCTTGAGAGTCCCTTGGACTGCAAGGAGATCCAACCAGCCAATCCTGAAGGAGATCAGCCCTGGTTGTTCATTGGAAGGACTGATGCTGAAGCTGAAACTCCAATACTTTGGCCACCTGATGCGAAGAACTGACTCATTGGAAAAGACCCTGATGCTAGGAAAGATTGAAGGCAGGAACAGAAGGGGACGGCAGAGGACGAGATGGTTGGATGGCATCACTGACTCTATGGACATGTAAGCTCTGAGAGTTGGTGATGGACAGGGAAGCCTGGCATGCTGCAGTCCATGGGGTTGCAGAGTCGAACACGATTTAGCAACTGAACTGAACTGAAAAACATGATAACATTTAGAAACTAAAGCTAGATTTTGAAATTTGTAACATAGCTTTTCACCTGCAGATTTATATATAATTTTAGCACAAAAGATAAAGATCACAATTTTGATCCACCTGTTCCTGTTAAAATAATTATTTTACTGAGGGGAAAAATGAATGCACTAAAAGCAAAGTAAAGTGTCATCTGGGAATACTGAGTGAGGCTCATAATATGCAACAATAACTAAAAATTCAAAGGCCAGATGGCTTATAGCAAGGAAGATAAAATAGTTGTTATAGGGATTAGATGAAAATCAACAGAACATTATAGCCAAAAGCCACAAAATTGATAGCAACAGCACATAGAGGGGAAAAATATTTATTTAAATGTTGAAAGTTTGGATTCCAAAATAGGCTACACTTTATTTAGTTTCCAAATAATCTATTTTATTCTAATTTAACTTTAAGTAAATTATGTTTATTGGTTATCTATTGACATGTCAGGAACCCTATTTGAAAAAAAAACAAAATTTGCTAATGACTACAAATATATCAGGAAAATGAGCTAGAACTCAGAAGTATTATGGTAAAAGTAAAAATTAGCCACTTTGACACAGAAGGAACAAGAATTCAAGTTGCAGCTGGTGTTGTGGGATGTCATGGGATATGATTTAATGCATAAATGAATGTACTTTGGATAGATAATGAAAAACTTGTCTCAAGAGGGATTGTATCTATAAAATTTAGAATTACAAGACAAAGGCAAAGACACTGGCTCAGAATTGAGTGATCTAAGGTCAAAATCTGCCTATGACTCTGGTGGAATTAGGAAACCAGACTTCATCAAAACCACACAGTAGAGATCGCTGCAACTTTAATAATATTTATTAATGATATAGTTGTGAGTATTCAATATAATCTCAATGAGATATTTGAACTGGAACAATATGAGGTGCCATATAAGGAAGTAATAACTGTCAGAGTCATTACCATTGCTGTAATTGAATTAGGAATTTTCTTATATTGATAAACTGTGCAGATAAAAAGGGGGATAACAGCAGGAGTGAAGGGGAAAGAGTGTGCATGTAGAAAATTGTGTAGTAAGGCTAACTGGATGGGCTTCCTAGGTGGGTCAGTGGTAAAGAACCTGCGTGTCAATGCAGGATTTGCTAGAGGTGCAGATTCAACCCCTGGGTTAGGAAGATCCCCTGGAGGAGGAAATGACAACCCACTCCAGTATTCTTGCCTGGAGAATTCCATGGTCAGAGGAGCCTGGTGGGCTAGAGTCCATGCAGTTGCAAAGAGTTATACATGACTGAGCGATGGAGCGCACACACACACACAAGGCTAACTGGTGACAGATTTCCACTGAACTGTTTAGACCCAGTAAAAATTGTTTTCTGTGGGGGAGAAGTTTTTCAATGCCAGACCCCTGAGAAGAAAAACATCTCGACTTTCAACACACCAAAGTTTCCCATATAATGTTCTATTAACTTCCTTCCTTTGTGGTTGACATCTTAACACAAAGATATTATTGAACAGACATCACAGAATCCTTACAGACAAGATAAACTTGTACTAGACATCTAGCTTTTATACAAAGTCTCTCAAAATAGTAATTATTGGGGCTGTTCTACCATGGGAGATGATTTGTTTTTACTTCCTGCTAGAGCTGTCGGCTTACATCTTGTCAACCTATGCTGTGTAGGTGTATGTACATCTATGTGGAAAGGTATGGAAATTTTTTAATCTGTTACAGAAATATTCTGAACCCATTTGTGAGTGAAGTGTACTTTCCTGACATGAAATTTAAAATGTAAATAATTATTTTATTTTTTTAACTGATGGTTTTCTCCTCTGTGGCAGTGGTGGTCTTTGGCCACACAATACAGGAGACATCAGAGACCATGGCAATAGCGGAAGGCCACACACTTCAGATTTATGCTCTCGAGTAGTTTGTATGCCATTTGTCTTTTTGACTGAACACTGCACGCTGGCACAGTATTAGATTCTGTGAGCACATCAAAGAGATATAAGATATTATTCTTGTCCCCCAGGCCTGAGTTGTTTTACTGCACTTTTCTCAAATGAAAACATAATGAAACCCCTGAATTGGTTAACTTTCGGGGGAGAGTAGCATGCTTTTCTTTTCTTAGGATCTCACAAAAGATTTCAGTTCACTTATTCCCCTCAGATAGAAGGACTGAACGGCCTGCATATGGATTTAGGGGGAGAAAGCAGTTTGAGCAAGGTGGGGGCATCTCAGCACTTCATTGAGAAGAGTGAAGTGATTCCAGATAAGGTGTTGAAAGCCTGTAAAACTCACCTACGACAAAGGCAAGAGCACCTTTATTTGTGATTTCTAGCCCGCAGTTCTGTGGCATAGATTCCTGATGCATTTTTATAGATTTTATTGGCTACCTTTAAACGCTTTCTTGAGAGTTCCTTTTCATACTTTCATAATTTGCTGAAACTGTCTAAGGCAGAGGACAAGTTTGGGATGTGATGAGGGATGGGGTGGGGTCCTACACTTATTTTACATGCTGTGAGCCAAGCTGAATGATTTTTAAGGTATCATGTCACAGATACATATCGAGATAGTGATTCTGGGTTTCGCAAAATGGAAAGACGATAAACTACCTGCATATTAGCATAGAAGGAAATATGGAGTCTATTTCTAATCAGGGAATACTTTATCGATATGCATATTAGCATTATGAGTATATTAAAACACTGGAGGGATTTTAAAGTAGGGGCAGACAATAGGCATTTATTTGCTAAGTTATACTCAGTATTCAACAAGGAGAAAAAGAGAAGATGAGTCTGGAAGTATGGATGGGAAAAACTGAGGAAATTTACTGTTTTAGTAAAACTATTATCATAAGGGATCAGGAGCAAGGAGGAAAATTAGCAATCAGGTGGGTGTAGACTCTTGAGGGAGGCAAAATTGTAGTCTGTAAGGGAGTATGTAAATATAATGTAAACATAGAATATTTTCACTTAATGGCATTTTCTGATTTTCAAAATTCAGCTTTGGCACCTGACTATGATCTGAGGTTTTATTTTTATTTCTTTCATCACTCACATTTTAATTTTCAAAGTTTTAGTGATTGAAGCATAACTTGATAAAATATTTTCTGAGGCCTCACAGTCAGAAGTTGAAGCCACAAGCTTCTGCAATCTTCAATAATTTTATGCTAAGTACTTGGGAACATGAGCTCTTCATTTGAATTAAGGATGGAGATGTTTCTGGGAATAAAGAGCCACTTGTTATTGGTCTCCTGGCCAAAATCAAACCAAATGGACTGTGAAATGATTGTGTTCATAAAAAGGCATGTAATAAAGGCCAGTGTGAGTATAATAGGAAACTTTCACTATCTACAGAATCAGTAGAAATGTTATGTTAATAAATCTGGTATACTGGATTGTTTTTTTTAACTCTATATATGCCTTAAATGACCATGTTATTGTATCTTTAGACTTGAAGTTGAACAGAGCTCTGCAATAATGTTTCATTCCTGAAAATAAAATGAGTCCTTTCCCTCTTTTCCTGTAGAAATGCTTTAAGCTTATATGTATTCACTAGATTTTTAATATTGTATTATTCCCTGTTTAGAGCTTTTATTCAGGAAAATGTAAGCTTAAGATGTTCATTTATTGGGCAATTTAGTTGAGGACAAGTTATACTTGGAGTATTTTAAAATAGAAAATGACTCCTAGCCCTCTTGTTCCCTTCATTAGACTGGAGGGGAAAAAAAGAACTAAAAATTATCCAGATTTCACAGACACATTTTTTAAAATTTTATGCAACAGATTCTTTATAACATTAGAAAATGTGTTCCAAGCAAGAGCTATTGGAATGGAATTTTCAAAGCCTTAAGGTTTAGAACACATACTTAATACTGTCACAATTCATGGTGAAGTGAGCTAATAAATGCTTTGTGTATCACAAGTGCACATAAATTGAGCATTTGTTGCCTCTACCCAGTTTATAATATAAGAAGGGAAAAGGGCCTGCTCTAGGGTAAACGCTAAAGAAATGGTCTGAACCATTGTAACTTTTTGATTATTGGAATTACCAGGCTGGGTTTATTTATCTTCTCTATTAGCTGCATTTCCTCTCATCAGTATCACCCTTCACCCTACTCCCAACCCATCTGATGCCCTTAAACAAATTCTTAATTGGGCAGCACATTGAATTATCTCATTGTATTATATTCCATTATCTTCCAGAGAATGTTCATGAGCATAGAGTTGATACTAAAAGTTCTGATTCCTACTTCTAAAACTATGCATTCTATTCCTAGGTGGATTTATTGTGAAGTTAATAGAAAGCTTAAGCTTCAGATTCCTTTGCTTCTCATGAGAGGGGTTTTAGTAATACATTCATATGGTTGAACACTTCTGTAAATTTTCAGAAATGAAGCATTTTATTTTTTAAAATGAAGTATAGTTAATTTACAATGCTGTGTTAGCTTCAGGTGTATTTTGAGCAAACTGATTGGAATATATACATATTCTTTAGAAATAAAGTATTTTAAGTGCGATTAGTTAGGCCCCACGATCTTTGAAGGGCTTCCCTGATGGCTCAGCAGTAAGAGAATCCACCTGCAGTGCAGGAGGTGTGGGAGATGCAGGTTTAGTCCCTGGGTCGGGAAGATCCCTTGACAGAGGAAATGGCAACCCACTCCAGTATTCTTGCCTGGAAAATCCCACGGACAGAGAAGCCTGGAAGGCTCGTCCATAGGGTTGTAAGGAGTTGGACACGACTGAGCACACAGCACACCATCTTTTATAACACTGACTTCCTGCTTATTACACTTTTTCTTTACTCAGATGTATTGGAATGGGATGTTTGGGTTGCAGCCAAAGAGATGATGAGCTTAGTGGAATATATTGATGGTTTATGGTCCTTTTCATTTACTATTCGTTTCTTTATTTCTTGCTATCCTGGTGCAGGAATGGTGTCCAGAAACACTTTCACTGTGCTGATGTGCCTGACTTGTGAGCCTGAGGTTTAGAGCCAGGAGTCTCACTGTATTGTGAACATGTTCTATATCCCTGGGTAATGAAAGTATATGCACAGTAGAAGAGAAACTAATATTGAGCTATATAGCAGCAAAAGGGTACCCATTTCCAATAACTGGCACACTGGCTAATGAATGTTTTCAATTCAAAGAATATTTAACATTAGCCACTGCACAATAAAACTTGAAATACTGCGAAGCTGTATAATTTATATATGAAAGAAATTTGAGAGTTTCCCAAATTTGACAACAATCATAAATATTTAAATATTATTATCATGAATCAACTATGAAGTGGAAACATTTTAAGTTGTCAGTATTGAAAATTAAAATAAAAATTCAATATTATGAGAATAAATTTTGATCCCAACTATGCTGGAGGAAGGAGTTTCATATCTCAGATGTTGTTTGCTTTTTATTCTATTTAATATAGAAAGATGAGAGGTTGTTATAATTACAATAAATGGTAGTAAGGGTTGAAAGAATGGTTGTAAGTCCGTAATAAATGGTTTCTAAGAGGAAGGTGTCTTGTTTGCTGAGAAACAGAGAAGTCTCCATTTTCACGTGTTACTTAGAAGTGATTCTTTTCTAGGAAATGTTAGGTCAAAAAGACTAACACTAACTTTCATGTCAGGAGAAGCAGGCATTGATCCTAGTTGGATTATGAAAGAATATTTGAAAGTGAAAATTATGATGAAAGAAAAATTATGTAGTGAAAAAATTGTACAAACAACACTTAGGAGTAACAGGAGAAAAATTAAAGAATAAAGATTCAGGGAAGTAATTGAAAATAAAAATATTTCTTACTTCAGGAAGAAGCCAAATTGAAGTGAGATATAAAGCAAGGTAGACAAGAAAAGAAAAATTAGTGATAGTAGCAATTTGAGCAACTTTGGACATTAATGCAGAAGCCGGAAAAATTAGAAAGACAGCACTTAAAGCAACAGGATTTCTAAGCACTGCAGAATCTCTGTTACTGTGAGATGTATCAAAACTTTTTAATAAATCCACATACCTATGATCACTTAATCTATGCAAAGGAAGCAAGATACAATATATTAAAAACAGTTTTTTTCAGCAAATGGTGTTGGGAAGACTGGACAACCATATGGAAATCAATGAATTTAGAATATTCCCTTATACTATGTACAAAAATAAACTAAACCAATGGTTTAAAGACCTAAATTTAAGACATGATAGCATAAAACTCCTAGAAGAGAATATAGGCAAAAAATTCTTGGATATAAATCATAACAATATTTTCTTAGATCAGTTTCTGAAGGCCAAAAATAAAAAGCAAAAATAAGCAGTTGTGACCTAATCAAACTCAGAAGTTTTTGTAGAGCAAAAGAAACCATCAACAAAATGAAAAGACAGCCTATGGAATGGGAGAAAATATTTGCAAATAATGCTACAAATAAGGGGTTAACATCCAAAATATACAAAGAGGTCTTAAAACTCAATATCAAAAAAGCAAACAACCCAACTGAAAAATGGGAAGAAGACCTAAACAGACACTTCTCCAAAAAGACAGATGACCCACAGGCAGATGAAAAGGTGCTCAACATTGTTATTTATTAGAGAAAAGCAAATCAAAGTTACCATGAGGTTTCACCTTGCACCTGTCAGAATGGCTGTCATCAAAAAGTCTACAAAAAATAAATTCTGAAGAGGGTATGGAGAAAAGGGAACCCTCTACACTGTTGGTGGGAATGGAAAACAGTACAGAGGGTCCTTAAAAAAATAAAAATAAAAAATAGAGCTGTGATATGATTTAACAGTCCCGCTCATGGGCACATGGCCAGAAAAAAATCATAACTCAAAGAGATACATGAACCCCAATATACATTGAGCACTATTTACAACAGTCAGGACAGGGAAGCAACCTAAGTGTCCACTGACAAAGGAATGGATAAAGAAGATGTGGTACCTATATACAGTGGAATATTACTCAGCCATGGAAAAGAATGAAATAACATCGTTTGCAGCAACGTGGGTGAACTTAAGAGACTGTCATACTGAGTGAAGTAAGTCTGACACAGAGAGACAAATATCTGATATCATTTGTGGAGTCTAAAAGAAAGGGTGGAAGTAAACTTATTTACAAAACCGAAGTAGAGTCATGTAGGTAAACAGCTTATGGTTCCAGGGAAATGAGAGGGGAGGGATAAATTGGGAGACTGGGATTGACATATACATGCCATTAGATATAAAACAGGAAACAAGAAGCTGCTATAGGGAACTCTACTCAATACTCTGTAATGACCTAGATGGGAAAAGAATCTTGAAAATAAGAGTGAATATATGTATCTGTATAACTGACTCACTTTGTTGAATACCTGAAACTAATAGAACATTGTAAGTCAAATATACCCCAAGAAAATTTTTTAAAAATTAAAAAAAGGATACATCAACCCCAATGTTCATAGCAGCACTATTTATAATAGCCAAGATATGGAAACAACCCAAGTGCCACGTATACACAAATGGTTTAAGAATATGCAGTATATTTACCTATATACCTGTCATAGTGGATTAAGACCCATCCTAATGACTAACTTGATTAGACTTTAATTCTAAATAAGGCTACATTCATTCACAGGTTCCAGGTGGTAGGACTTTAACATATCTTTTTGAGGGACAGAGATTCTTTGTGACATTGTATTCCTATCTTAGAAAATGGAGTGCCAACTTATTCATTTATTTCACCATTGTAAATGAAGCCTCCTATTATATCTTGTAACATTTTTGTATGTATGAAGCTTTTTGAGTCTTGTGTGCTGTTATATAACTTGCCATTTATAAAATTCTCTACCTAGCTGTGGCAAAATGAAAGTACAATTTGTAAGTTTGAACTGTCCGATTGTTGCAATAAATTATTTTACTTTGTCCTTTGTGATCGTAATATCTATCTTCCTTTCTTTTGTCTAATTGCACTTGTGGGTACCTTCAACACAGTGTTAAACATCAGTGGAGAAATTGGGTAGCTTTTCATTTTTTCCTGACTTTTTTTAAATTAAGATACTAGATTTTGAGTTAAGAGGTGTGTGTGTGTGTGTGTGTGTGTGTGTGTGTTTGTATGTGTGTGTGTAATACTTGTACATGAACATCTCTCTAGTTTTCTTTATCAGGTTTTGAGAACTATGTTACATACATTTCATAAAAGTAAGTCTGAATGTTTTCCTCTATTTTCTATGATTTAGACCAATTTAAATTTTATTTTATATGTAAGCATTTCTTAATGATAATTGCTATAAAATCACATGGGCCTGATGTTGGGAGAGCTCTTTAATCTCTTACTAGCTATTCTATTGTCTTTATTCAGTCTAAGCCTTTTGTCTCTACTGGAGTCAATTTTGAAAGGTAGTTTTCTACCTTTCAAAAATATCCATTTCTTCTCTCTTCAACTTTATTTATAAAATTATATAAAATACAAAATGTATTTCCATCTTAACATTAAGTCTTTCAAGTCATCTGAATATTGGATGGTCTTCCATTTATTTAGTTCTCTTAAAATTATGTTCAACAATGTTTTGTAGATTTTAATACACACATCTTAACTTCTTTAAATTTAATCCTAAGTATTTTGTTATGTTTGCTGCTACTGTGAATGGAATTGCTTTCTTAATTGCATTTTGATTGGTCTACTGCTAGAGCATAGAAATTAAATGATTTTGTATATAGATCTCATATCCTACACCTTTGCTAAATTTATTAATTAGTTCTAGGATTATTTTTTTCTATATTACTCAAGATTTTCTGTGTGCAAGAGCACATCATCTATGAATAGGTTTGCTTCTTCCCTTCCAATCTGAATGCCTTTTATTTCTCTTTTGCCTAATTGCTATGGCTAGAACATCCAAGTGAGAGTGGGTATCTTGTTCCTAACTTGAAAGGGAAATTATTCAATCTTTTACCATGAAATATAGTGATAGTTGTGGGTTTTTCAAGAAAGCAAGTATCAGGGTGAGGAAGTCATTTTATTTTCTATCCAGTCTTGCATTCCAGGAAAAAGTTCTGCTTGGTCATGGTGAATAATCTTTTTGTTGGATTTGGTTTCTTATTAGTATTTTGTTGAACTTTTGGTCTGTAGCCTTCTTGTGACATCTTTGTCTAGTTTGATTATCAGTGTAATACTAACTACTGAACAAGTAAGTGTTACTTCTATTTTTAAGAAGACTTTAAGTAGGATTGGTTCCTCTCTAAAGTTTTGAGAGAATTCACCAGTAAAGTCATCTGGGTGTGGGCTTTTATTTGGGATGGTTTTGTATTAGTGTTCTTTTGCTGCTGTAGTCACAAATGTAATGGCTTAAAGAACACAAATATATTATTTTACAATTCTATAGGTTAGAAATCCAGCATATGTCTAAAATCACCATGAGCTAAAATCAAGGTGTTGGCAGTAGTCCCTATATGAGTAGAGCTTTAGAAATGCTGTTCTTAGGAAAGGATCAGTATCAAAAATTTTCAATGAAGAAATTCTTTAAAATAGCACATGTTATACATATGTCAACTTTAAATCTCACACTGTTTATCATGGTTCGTGTTAGTTATTGGCATATATCCATTTTACAGCCAAATTTTGAGTAGCATTTGAAGTGAAACACTGATTGGCATAAATCTTATCACATAGTTGCACTGAAAAGACCTAATTAATAAATTTAGTATGGAAACTATATAGAAAAAATACAGAATTTTGAGTCATAGTAGACTCAATTTAGGTCTTGACCTATCCTGTGATATTTTTATGAACTCAGATTCCCAAACCTTTCTGTAATTCAGAATTTCTGTTTATAAAACATCTCTGTTTATAAAACAGAATCTCTGTTTATAGAGCTCCTGTGAGGGTATTATGTCAACAATTAGTAGAGCGCCTGAATGCAGTACATGCCCAGTAAGTGATAGCTTTTGGATGTTACTAGCTAAAGGAAACTTTGGACGGAGGAGCCTGGTAGGCTGCAGTCCATGGGGTCGCGAAGAGTCAGACATGACTGAGCGACTTCACTTTCACGTTTTACTTTCATGCATTGGAGAAGGAAATGGCAACCCACTCCAGTGTTCTTGCCTGGAGAATCCCAGGGACGGCAGAACCTGGTGGGCTGCCGTCTATGGGGTCGCACAGAGTCGGACACGACTGAAGCGACTTAGCAGCAGCTAAAGGAACCTTTCTTTCCCAGCACAGGATAATATCAACCTTTCTTTGTATCTGGATTTCCAAACCATCAACCTGCTTAGTGATGCTTACTTTAGCATCCATTGAGAGGCACATGTGCGTAACTGTTTCTTAAACTCTTGAGTTCTTTTTCCGAGTCATTGCTCATGTTCACCTACATATTTACCTTCCTTACTCACTCTGAAAACTTGTAGACTACCTGATTCTAAGAACTTACAAGTTTCACCAGGCAGAAAATAATTTATTTTTTTTCAGGATTGATTGATAGTTTTTTTTTTCTTTATTATGCATCCCTTTTCTCTCTGTGGTTTCTTTTATTAATGAGAACATAGTGGCAATTAGATGTGATTTACTATTACTGCTGCTGCTAAGTCGCGTCAGTCGTGTCCGACTCTGTGCGACCCCATAGACGGCAGCCCACCAGGCTCCCCCGTCCCTGGGATTCTCCAGGCAAGAACACTGGAGTGGGTTGTCATTTCCTTCTCCAATGCATGAAAAGAAAAGTGAAAGTGAAGTCGCTCAGTCGTGTCCGACTCTTAGCAACCCCATGGACTGCAGCCTACCAGGCTCCTCCGTCCATGGGATTTTTCAGGCAAGAGTATTATTATCCATTCCTAAATTACTTCATAGGTCTGGTAGATTAGCCTTGGTCTTTTATGCTTATGTCTACTAATAGTCTTGCTACACATTCAAAAGTTGATACATTTGTCATTTTTAGTGACAATTTCCCCTTCCTATTTTCTGATTCTCCCTTGAGCATAATTTTTCAGTAGCAAGTTTCCTGTTTTTCATTGTAGCAGTCAGAGGGGCCTATGCTTTTTTCCATCAACTTTCTGGTAGAAAGTGTGTGGAATGTGTGCACTTAATCTGGGCTTGATTTTAGGAACATGTGTGTCCAGAACAGAATTTGCAGCAACTGAGGCAAAATCAAAGTGATGGCTAAAGTCCACTCATTTGTGGACTCAGTGTGTGCCAGGGAGTGGTGGAAGCATTGTTCTGGGTAAGTTTTGCTTTTGGCCTTCTAGAGTTGCTTTGCTTTTTGGCCATTTTCCAAAATGTTTCTTTTTTTACCTAACATATCAATAGTTGGTTTCCACTTAATGTAACAAAGAATCCCATTAGATGAAAAGCTTTCTGCATAATCTGGCCCCATTCTTCTTGATAGCTTCATCACCTCACTTGCCATTCCTAACTAACTACTTTGTTACAGTTGCACTGAATTTCATGCTACTTTATGAGTAGTAAGCTCACAGTTCTCAGCAACATCTGTATTGGCTTTCTGTTATTTCCATAACAAATTATGAAAAATTTAATGGCTTAATCTGCACAAAATTTTATATTACAATTCTGTAGATTACAAATCGAATCCAAGTATCATTGTGCTAAAATAAAGACGTCAACAGGGCTATTCTCCTTTCTGTCTTCTCTGAGGCATGGTATATTTACTTGCTTATTTGAGTCATTGGGGGAACTTAGTCCCTTGTGGTTTCAGAACTGTGGTCCCTTTTTCTTACTGGCTATAAACTAAGGGTCATTCTCAGCTTCTACAGGCCACAGAATACTTATTTCATTCATCTTCAAAGCCAGTAATGGTAGTTCAGGCCCTTGTCATCTGTCTGAGTCCTCTTCCATCATCACATCTTTCTTTGACTACAGCCAGGAAATAATTTTCCTGGAGAAATTATACTGTTAAATATATATGTATATATGTGAAGGAAGGACAATTTGCTTCTCATAGGTTCCAGTGAAGGTGTAGTCGCTCAGTCATGTCTGACTCTTTGTGACCCCATGGACTACAACCTTCCTTTATGTATATATATGTATTTATATATTTATATATATATATATATGTAGTTATAATATATATATTTACAGTATAATTTCTCCATCTCAGATTCCATATTCTTAATCATATCTGTAAAGTCTCTATTGCTGTATAAAGCAACATATTCACAAGCTCCAGGCATTAGAACATGGATATCTTAAGGGAATATTATTCTACCTACTATGGTCTACCTTCTGGCTCCAAAAGATTCACATTCTTCCCATATACAAAATATATACAACACATCCCAATATCCTCAAAAGTCTTAATGCATTATAGCATCAACTTAAAGGCCAAAGTCTTATCTGTATCTAATAAAGTAAAAAAATCCATGTATCATCATCTGTATTATCTAAATTAGATATATTTTAGACGCTCTGATAATCTCTTCCTGGTACAATTTCTCTCCATCTATGGACATGGGAAACTAAAGAACAAAGATCTGCTGCCATAATACATGGTGAGACAGGGATAGGTTAATATTTTCATATATGTGGTTCATAAATGGATAAAATGGAAGGAAAAAAGTACTCACCAGTCCCAAGAACTTTTGAAACTCAGCCTGGCAAACTCCACTAGATTTCAAGAGCTGGGGATAATGCTGTATGTTTCATCATTCTATTGTCTAGGCTATAGCATCTCCCATCTGAGTCACTGTTTTTTCATGGAAAATATCGTGTTTGCAGCTGGGTAGTTTTATCAGCCTGTTTCCTGCCATTAATATTTGGAGCATGAGAGGGTACACAGCTACACCCTTCTTTCATTTTCTACTCTGTCCGTTTCAGTCCAAGTTGGTGGTGTTTCTTGCATAAAGTACTTGAAACCTTATGAATCTTCTATTTATGTCACAGAGATTCCTGTCCAGGAGCTCTGCGGGATTAGGCTGGAACGGGCCACACCTGCTTTCCATAGCAATCTGATGACAGTGGCCCTGGGCTGTGTGTTTCTTAGGACTCTCTTCCAGACCTGCTGCTCTTAGCAATCTTTTTCCTGTCTGTGCCTCCCTGAGCTCCTGAAAGTCTCCAGTGTTTGTAAGAGATGGTATCATCTAGTGATTCTCACTGTGAGGACACAGGAGTCCCTGCCCTTCCGTTCACAGGGGTGCTGGAAATAAAGACACTCCAGGTTTGATGAGTCTCTCTGGCAGACTGGAGACCTCGTGGGAAGAAACCTCTACCCAGATGTGGTTGGTCGGCTGCTGTCCTGAGGGGTGTTTGCTTTCTGCTGTTCACAATCATTTATGGATCAACCGTTAGTTGAACATTTCAGCCCTTTTTGTCTACAGCATGGGCCTGTCGAACTCCGTGATCGATGTATCTACCTACACAGCCTTCTGTCTCACTGCTCCAAGTTGTTGAATCTCAGTCTGGAAGGCCTCCGGCTTTTGGATCCCGTTCTTGATAATCTTGCTCTGAACACAGATTTACTGCGACTAAACCTTTCAGGTGTTCTGGATTCTCTGAATCTGTCCTGAAGACTTTGCTGAGCAGCTGTTCCAGATTGGATGAGCTGAACCTCTCTTGGTGCTGTGACTTCACCGAAAAGCACATATAGGTGGCTTTTGCACACGTGTTGGAGCCCATCACCCAGCTGAATCTCAGTGAATGTCGAAAGAATCCGCAGAGATCAGATGTCTCTACCTTAGTTGGAAGATGTCCCAATCTTGTCCACCTAGACTTTAGCGATAGTGTCGTGCTGAAAAATGACTGCCTTCCAGAATTTTAACAACTCAACTACCTCCAACACCTACCACTCAGTTGGTGCTTTAACATAATACCTGAAACTTTACTTGAATTTGGAGAAATTCCTGGATTAAAAACACTACAAGTCTTTGGAATTGTGTCAGATGGTACTCTTCAACTTTTAAAGGAAGCCCTCCCTCATCTACAGGTTAATTGTTCTCATTTCGCCACCATCGCCGGGTTGACCACTGGCAACAAGAAGAACCAAGAGACACGGGGCATCAAGTGCCGACTGTCACTGGAGAAGCCCAGTTGTCTACGAAGCCTCTATTGCAAGATGGTGTCTTCTCTTTCCTTTGAACAGGGCAAGTAGGCAGGAAGCCCAATTGTGAAGAGCTCAGCTATCTTTATTCTTGGTTTTCCATTGCCTTCTTTACAAGTATGTTAGAGAACCATTGGAGAGAGAAAACTATGAAATGTTGCTTTTTAGAAATGACTAGGAAAGCTTTTGTCACTGCTATACCCTGAAGAGCCTAAGCTCTATGCTTTTTGAAGTTTTAGGGAGAGTGAGCCTATAATTTCAAGATACCTTAAATAGCAAAATTTGAACCACATCTTCAGGTGCCCTTTTTTGTAAATCTATTTAGAATCAAGCTTAAAAATCACCACCAGCAAATCATTTTCATAGCCTATATGGCAACTGAACTTTCTTCTATTTAATTTTTCACACTGCTTTATCATAAGACATAGGTTGCAAAAAATAATAAGCTATTTGTACTGTAAGCTGAAAAGAATGATAATCTTTCTCGTTTGTAGCAATCTCTTCTGAGGATAGCAAGAAAAATAGGCATTTCAAATGTGCCTTTAGATTAGCAATCAGGTTGATGGAAACAAATATCCCAGGTCATTCACCTTAAAACCTAAATAAAGAAAAAACTGACCAACCAGAAGTATAGAATTGGTACAGATTTTAAAGACTCAAGAGACAGTTTTCTACAACAGTTTAACCTGGGGTATCCTCTAATGCACATTAATGAAGATTCCTTTATGTACATTTTCCCCCCTGGAGGAGGAAATGGCAACCGACTCCAGTATTTTTGCTTAGAGAATACCATGGTCAGAGGAGCCTGGCGGGCTACAGTCCATGGGGTCGCAAAAAGTCAGGACACGACTGAGCGACTAATACTTTTATTTTCTTTATGTACTGTGTTCCCAGCGTTCTGAATTAGCTGAGGAAATTGAATTGTGGACTTCTGACTTTATGATCAAATTATCTTAACCTGGGTTCTTTAGCTTTTAAAATGACTTGCTTTGTTTTAGAGAGGTGGGAACCAGTCAGTCTCCGGTTCTTGAAATGTTGGATGGAATTCTGAACTGCGGATGCCTGCCATTTTCCTTTTTGCTGAGGTTCTTGAAGTTATTTTTATTTTACTCTGGAATCAAGTATTTTAAATTGGCTATTTTATTTTTAATGGCCTTCCACAATGATTATTTCTAACAACCCGTTTCATAAAGTTCTGGACCTGGAGTTCCCTAAGAACTGCATGTTCCTTTCAATTAGGAATATATACTAGAAGCAGGTGTGTGTTCTGTACAGTTTCAGAGCAATAAGCACAGCTGGAACCTGCATAAAAGTTAAAACTCTGGTGCTGAACCTTTTGATAGCATCAGTGATTTTTTGTTTTAAAAAAACTTAGAAGCAAAAGGATTAAATTCTACTTAAAAAAAAAAACACAAAACACTAATTTCTTGTTTAAATTGATGACCTTCCCATATGTTCAAAATGGAGCAAAAAGCCCAAACTCATCATTTCCTTTAAAATTGCTTTTTTAAAAAATCAGATCTTTCAAATGATAGAAACAATGGTGTGAAGTGAAGTGCCCTTATCTGCTCAACCCTAAGGAAGAACATTTTTACAAAGTAGTGTTATATGGGAAATGAATAGGTTTCAGTTTTGTAGTAGTTTAAAAGTGCTACATACTATTTGAAATTATTGTTTACAGATTAGTGAGATGGACTGGAGGGAGGATCCAGTTGGCCTCTGATTTCCAGATACCCTCACACATACAGTACTTCCAAACTCAAGTCCAGCCATAAGCTATTTTGCTAACACATCAGAGTAATCTGTATTTTAGTATGTGATTTCTACTTTTATAGACTTGTTTTAAAATAAAACACATTTTTTATAAAAAATGAAAAAAAAAGATTCCTGTCCATAGCAAGAGGCTTGTCCATAGATCTTCCTGGACAATCTCATCCTCACTTACGACTGCTCACATGGATGAGGGACCATGCCCTTCAGCTTCCTTGCTGTTCAGTCATCCATTCGCATCCCGCTCTTTGCCACCCCATGAACTGCATAGCATGCCAGACTTCCCTATCACCAACTCCCAGAGCTTTCTCAAACTCATGTCCATGGAGTCGGTGATGCCATCCAACTATCTCATCCTCTGTCTTCCCCTTCTCCTTCCGCCTTCAGTCTTTCCCAGCATCAGGGTCTTTTCCAATGAGTCAGTTCTTCGCATCAGGTGGCCAAAGTATTGGAATTTCAGCTTCAGCATCAGTCCTTCCAATGAATATTCAGGATTAATTTCCTTTAGAATTGACTGGTTTGGTCTCTTTGCATTCCAAGGGATTCTCAAGAGCCTTCTGCAACGCCACAGTTCAAGAGCATGAATTCTTTGGTGGTCAGCCTTCTTTATGGTCCAACTCTCACATCCATACATGGCTACTGGTAAAACTATTGCTTTGACTATGCGGACCTTTGTTGGCAATGTAATGTGTCTGCTTTTTAACTTCCTAGATTCTTTTAAGTTTAAATGAGATGTGATCCAGACTCCTTAGTCTTTTTAAAGAGCCTTATTATGTGACTGAATACTCTGACCTTTTGATCTTTCGGAGGTATAGGCAAAAGATTGTACAATCATGCACTGGGTTTTTTGTCTAGAGCATACTTTCTCTTAATTTTAGTATCTTTTGCAATCTGGATAGCCTGGAAATTTCTCAAATCCTCAAGTCCTCCTTCCTCTTTATTTAGCAATTTAACCTAAATTTATCTCATTCTTCTCACTTTTCATTATAAATATCAAGAAGATCATTCAACACTTTCCCCAACTAAATATGTAAGTGTTGCTGTACTTTCAACATTTTGCTTGGAAAATCTCAGCTAAATGTTCAGTTTTGTCATTTACCAAGTCTGCTTTCCACGTAACAGCAAGACATACTTCTACCAAACTTACTGCCACTTTAAGACAGGATCCAGTTTCTGCTGTTCTCACTTCATTCTTAGCTCTCATTGGCAGTAACTTTCAGGTCCATATTTCTTAACAGTTTATTCATAATGATTCATATATTTTCTGAAACAATTTCGATTTTTTTATCACACGTCTCACCTTATTCTAAGTCTTCGGCAACAGAGTCACTAACATCTATATTTCTTACAATCTATTCAAAGCAGTCCAGGCATTTTCTATCATGCTTCTCAAGACAGATGTATGAGAAAAGAAATGTTAGCAAATTATAAATTTTAAAAACTTGTGACTATGTTAAAGTTTTCAAAATCCAGAAAACTAGCATACTATGTTTTATTAATAAACTGACTGAGAAACCTCTGTGATACTTTCCCTCCTCTATTTTTTGATAACCTCATCCAAATAACTTAAAAATATAAATTTTATTAGAGAGAAGAAAAAGATAATTCTGTTATTCCTCTAACATAAATGATTATTTTTTTTCTTATTTTGATATGCTAGAAATATTTCTTTTTGCTTCACAATCTGTTATTGGAAATCCCATGTAAAATGTTAGAATTATTATAAAATTTGGGTAAAATCCTTTTCAAGTATTTTCTTTTCTGAATTGTAAGATTTCAAGGAACATACAGTTTTCTTGGGTATTCTCCCATCTTAAATACTATTTGAACTGTTCACGGACATTCATCAGCTTGTCACTGAATCTTTATAACAGCTCTATATTATATTGTTTGTTGTTGTTGGAGTTGTTAATGTCACCATTTTGTGTCAATTGAGAAGTAATGTTAAATATATTTCCCTTATGTTCATATGATTTCACTTCTTGTCATGAATTGGATAATCCAAAATACAAGGGCCTAGTCAATACAACAACACCAATTTAGCAATGAATTTAAAAAGGAGTTCCTCATTGAAACCCATATTTTTCAGTCCATTTCAGTTTCAAGGTGGCATTTTGTGAACCATTTTAAGAAACTGTCAAGCTTCAGGAGAACAAGATGAAACAGATATATAAAGATGTGATCTGATACTTTAGAATATTTAAATGTGTGACCTCACACATACATTCAATCTTTATAGTGGTACTTCTGCAAATACAGAAATTCTGAAAAATTCTATTTTGTATGATTCTCATAAAATATTTTTCTCTGGTCATAACTGTGTAAACTGTATCATTGAGCATAATTAGGATAGAAAAGAACTGTTTTGAATAGGTGGCAATGAGTATGAAATTTTGTGTCTACAATCTTATACATATGATTGCTAGAAGAATTTTCCACATACTAAATTATTGTTTAGTACATTTAAACCCTTGTTTCAAAAAAAAAAAAATAAACCCTTGTTTCTCCTCTGTTACCCATAGTTTTACTCCTGGATGCCATAGAGTGTGTTTATTTGCAAATTGTGACCTTGTCCCTGTGTGTCACAATGCCAGATCAATCATCCCATCAGTAGTGGGACTATAGGAAAAGGACTAGCTATATAACAACTATACACAGAAGTGGTACATATATTCCATTAAGCTCAATCTAATCATGTCCTCAAATTATCTTCATTTGGATCCCCGAAATACCTGCAGCCATCCCAGCACCACTAAACAGCGGAATTATGATGAAGAGGAAGTTGAAGTAACAAATTGCACTCAGCTAAAATATCTTATTTTGGCAAATTTTACAGAAAAATGATTCACGTAGTATATTTTCAGGACCCCTCCCAAGCCGTTGAAGGGCTCTAAAGGGCCATAAATAAAGGGCCATAAGACTTTAAGGAAAAATTTCTCCTCTAAGAAACTGATTCATCCTAGGTCTTTTGTAACTTCGTGCGAAGTTGCTTCAGTTGTGTCCGGCTCTTTGTGCCACACGGACTGCAGCCCACCAGACTCCTCTGTCCATGGGATTCTCCAGGCAAGAATATTGGAGTGGGTTGCCATTTCTTCCTCCAAAGAATCTTCCCGACCCAGGGATCGAAACTTTGTCTCTTTTGTCTCCTGCATTGGCAGGCAGGTTCTTTACCATTAGCACCGTCTGGGAAGCCCCATTTGATGGCAACTCCATTAAGAAAAATGGAGTGATTTTTACTTAATTTTTAAATTCACTCTCCCTGTGCTAAAGTGCTAAAGTCAAGTCCAACTAGTAAATACTTCAAAGTATACTCAGATTCCAAACTTTATTACTGTGACTTGATTTTCCATTGACTCTCATTTGTATATTTTAATAATGTCCTAATGTAGATAGACAGTGGAAACAGTGTCAGACTTTATTTTTTTGGGCTCCAAAATCACTGCAGATGGTGACTGCAGCCATGAAATTAATAGATGCTTACTCCTTGCAAGGAAAGTAATGACCAACCTAGATAGCATATTAAAAAGCAGAGACATTACTTTGCCAACAAAGGTCCGTCTGGTCAAGGCTATGGTTTTTCCAGTGGTCATGTATGGATGTGAGAGTTGGACTGTGAAGAAAGCTGAGCACCAAAAAATTGATGCTTTTGAACTGTGGTGTTGGAGAAGACTGTTGAGAGTCCCTTGGACTGCAAGGAGATCCAACCAGTCCATCCTAAAGGAGATCAGTCCTGGGTGTTCATTGGAAGGACTGATGCTGAAGCTGAAACTCCAATACTTTGGCCACTTCATGCAAAGAGTTAACTCATTTGAAAAGACCCTGACGCTGGGAGGGATTGGGGGCAGGAGGAGAAGGGGACGACAGAGGATGAGATGGCTGGATGGCATCACCGACTCGATGGACATGGGTTTGAGTAAACTCCGGGAGTTTGTGATGGACAGGGAGGCCTGGCATGCTGCGATTCATGGGGTCACAAAGAGTCAGACACGACTGAGCAATTGAACTGAATGTATTTCTCTTATTTTGCTTTTACTTTTCCTTTCATCTACTCTCAACATGCCAATATGACTGCTACATTTAACATTCAGTTATATCTAAATTGGATCATGGTGCTTCTCTGCTCAGCACCCATGACTGATCATCTTAAGTAAAAGCCAGGGTCATTACTGTGGCCCAAGAGGCCTAGACCCCTCTCTTCTTGGCCTCATCTCCTTTTACCCTCACTCTCCTTTGCTACAGCCACCCTGGGCTCTTCACAGCCTCACACACGTCAGGCAGTTGCACAGCTTATGATCTTAGCCCTCGCAGCTCCCACTGCCTGGAGTAACTGTGTCCACATGTTCCCAGGGCTTGTCCTCTCACTTCTGTCAGGACTTTACTCAAAAGTCACCTCATTGAGGATCTCCCTGGCCATCTTATCTATAATTTCACCCTTGTCTACTGCCACAGATTCTTCAGATTGCTTTTCTCGCCCTCTTTATTTTTAGTAATTATCATTTTCTAAATGAATATATGCTTTATTTTTGTTTGTGTATTTTTCTTACACATAGTCTTTACCTACCACTAAAAAATAATCTCTGTGAAGCAAATGTATTTGTCCCTTTTGTTCACAGTGCCCTTCTAATGCATAGGAGGGTGTATAGCCTAAAGTAGGTGCTCAATAAATATTTTAAATGAATATTTTTAAATAAATGACTTATTGACTTGGAGAATACACAGTCACCTTTTATTTATCAACCTCTTGAGTTGTTCTCAAGTCCTTCAAAATAGAACTTATAATGTCAGTGTGTTACAATATTTTGCAATGACCTACAAAATATCGTCATCGTCATATGATTGTTTTTTTAATTTTCTTCTTTACTGTACACCTCTTGGGTCAGGGTCTGTGACACAATCATCTTTATATTCTTGGTGTGTAGTTTATCAACTGTAATGCAGTAAGCTTTTGAATAATATACATCAAAATAATCCTAAAATTAAGCGATCACATTGCCTAAATACCGATGATAAATTTTATTCTAAGACACAGAGGTAAGAGTTGTTCTCTCCTCCAGATAAAAAAGAGTTGACAGGTAAAATATTTAATTGTAAAGCCTAAGTTAGACAATCCTTGGAGTTCCATGTTCAGCAAGAAAGTAGCATTACAGTAGCTCAGAAGTTATAATCAGAGGCAAGCCCATGATGGATTATTCGATTAAACTAGTTGTTTACAAATCATGAGGCGTGTAATAAAGGCCCTTTTTGGTCTAAAAGGCCTTTCAATATTTTTCTTGTCAATGGAAAGGGGAGAATCACTTGAAATGTTCAAGAGATCCTATTCACTTGTGGATTACACTCTGGAGCAGCATCTCCCAAAGCGTATAGAGAAAATTACATTCATGGGATGTTGATTTGATGAAACAGGTTAAATGAAAAGAAGCAGGAAGGACCTAACAGGTGAAAGAAAGTTAGAATGATTTCTTTACTGCAGGATTTCTCCCAACCTTTATCTATTTATGGCCATGCTGGATCTTCCTAGCTGCACGCAGGCTTTCTCTAGTTGCGGTGAGTGGGGGCCAGTCTTTGTTGCGGTGTGCGGGCTTTCCCATTGCAGTAGCCTCTCTCGTTGCAGGGCACAGGCTGTAGACACGCAGGCTTCAGTAGCTGTGGCTCACGGGCTCCAGAGCACAGGCTCAGTGGCTGTGGCTCACGGGCTCCAGAGCACAGGCTCAGTGGCTGTGGCTCACGGGCTCCAGAGCACAGGCTCAGTGGCTGTGGCTCACGGGCTCCAGAGCACAGGCTCAGTGGCTGTGGCTCACGGGCTCCAGAGCACAGGCTCAGTGGCTGTGGCTCACGGGCTCCAGAGCACAGGCTCAGTGGCTGTGGCTCACGGGCTCCAGAGCACAGGCTCAGTGGCTGTGGCTCATGGACTTCGCTGCACAGCGGCATGTGGGATCTTCCTGGACCAGGGATAGAACCTGCGTCCCCTGAGTTGGCAGGTAGATTCTTAACTACTAGACCACCAGGGAAGCCCTCCCCCAGCCTTGGATATGTGTGGCGATTCACCAAGAAATAAGTACAGGAGCCCATATTCTTTAAAAGACTTTGTTCAGAGAACCCCTTTATTTGCTTTTCCTTGCATCTTTTCTTTGAGATACATTTTAGAGGTATCTCCATAAACAGCAAATCCTGATGTATCTTAACAGTTCTCAGAAAAAGTGACCCACAACAGAGACCCTGGCTTTGGGTAATGCTCTCCACAGATTGTTACCATGTGCTGTGACAATGTTCTAACTCAAGCTGTCTTCCTTTCACACAATGCCTTAACACTCATTCATATTTACTACTGAGATACATATTTCATTGCTTTATTCATTCAGTGATTTTTTTTCCCTTTAAAAAGACCCATCAGCTGATAGTTGACAGGATCTTCTAATGCTACCTGAAAGTGAGTAATTCTGAGAAACTATATTAGAGTAGTCCCCCTATGGATTCTAATGGTTCAAACTACTGTAATCATTTTGCCAACCACTGTAGGTATTGTTGTCAGGCCCCGTGATGTGATCTAAATACTTTGCAAATATGAAACGTTTTTCTGTTAACCCTGTTTGGGACTATCAGCATTCTGATTATATCATTTGGCAGAGGCCACTTTTTCCAACAGAATATTCTCCATATCTGAAATATTACACAAGACAGTATGGCAGCTGTGTGAAAACCTGGTTGATTTTGAAGTGATCTCCAGCTTTATGATTGTCTGAGTTTCAAAATAGAATGAGTGTGATTACAGCCTACATAAAATGTTACAGGCTACAGAAAGGCTGGCTCCAAGTCAAATGCCAAATAATGCTATGTTGTTTGTACTTTAGAGTTGTTGAAACATTTAGAAAACACTGGGTTTGACTTAACAAACATTTATTGAGCACTCACTGTTTGCAAAATAGTTTGTTTCCTGCTAATAATCCCTGGAGCAAAAATAGTCTCACTGTTTAATCGAGAAGCATTTATGGTACACCCAGTGAGATGGTTCTTTTCAATACCAGAATTGTAATTCTGTGTAGCTAATATTCATCCAGGCCATATAAGAAATGTGTGAAGATAATTAAATGAGTGTAATTGGGAAAGGATCAGTAATGCTGACAACCTAGTCACTCTAACTCCACATCAATTCCCCTTTTGATGAACTGGGCAAGTCAGATGTGATTTGACAGGGTTGGATGCTGAGAGAGGAATTATGCCAATAATTTCACCTATTAGAGATTAATTCCCAATGAATTAGAAATTGAATGATTAAAACCAAACAGAAAATAAAGAGTTTTTCTAAGCCAAGACTGTCTCTCTGAGACCCAGGAGAGAACATTAAACATCTATCCAGTGTCAGCAGTGTGAATGCTAAAATGAGTCTGGGTGTGGAGGAAGCTAGAATGGGCTCAGATGTCATGATGCAGTTCAGGGAGAGGGTCCAGGGCCAAAAACTGAATCATACCATACTTGATATTTGATAAATATCAACAAGTGGATGAAGACGTGAACTCAAGTTAAGACTAAGAAACCAAATCAGAAAATCCAGGAAAACATTAGAGAGAAGAACAACATCAGCAAAAGTTAATGTGGTGGTTTGAATGAGAGGAACAACCTAGAGGGGAGAAAATATTGGCATTTGTTCTTTTGTTTACATTTAGAAATTAATGCAAGGAAATGTCAGGCTTCAGGGACTCCTCAGGAGGTGGAGATTCAAGACTGATACATATGAATTCTTCCTTTCTGAAAATAGGCCCCCGAGAAAAGCAATCTCTAAGTTTGTACCTATTCCATCATCAAAGCATCCAATCTGCTTCAGTTTATCTGGGGATTTGGAAGAAGATCATTCTGGAGAATGGAGGGCAGAAATTCCCACCCACCAGCCCTTCTCCACCTATATTTTGGTGCTTTTCCTCACTTGGGCTGTTGATCACTTTTTTATATCTTTATCAAGGAAATTGGAAGGGGCAGTGGTCTGTGGTGAGGTAGACAAATGCTTATGGAAGAAGAATAAGGATCATTTTAGGCTTAATTTCAGCTGTGTGCTCTAGAGTCAAAATAAACATTGCATCAAGATCTATTTATAGCAGCAAAGCTTATTGCCAAAATACAGATTGTATTGCTAGTATGTATGATATTGTAAGTATTCTTAGTAGCCAAGATTTCATATGATCTCTGCAATCAGGGAAAGCTAAGAAGTAAAAAATTTATTGAATTCCTTAGTATATTATTAAGAGATATCAATACAATTCAAGAAATATTCATTGATAGCCCTAGAAAGCAAGGTGGGCATTTCCCTCCATCATGGAGCTAACAGTTTAGCCTAAATACATATAATCAGTAACAACCAACTCAAGTGTTAAAAAAGAAGGCCTATGGAGAAACTCAGTAGTCTCTGTTAAGGTGCTTAATCTAGTGTTGTGAGTTAAGGACATCTTTCTTGCATAACTAATAGTTAAACTGAAACTTAAAAACATGATAATCTGATGAATAAAAGAAATCATGAAATGAGTGTGATGGTATCACTGTAGGTGGGGCAAGTCAATAACTATCACTCATGAAGACTTGGAGTGTGTCAGACGTTTTGTGTATCTTAGGTCATTTAATCATGACCACAGCCTCAGAAGATGGATACTAGCATCTCCTAGGAAGACTGATGGATTTTCCCAGTGCTGAACATCTAATGATGTAGAGACTGCTTTCACATACAGGTCTGATTTCAAAGCTCCCCATGCCTTTTATCTCAAAGTCCTTTACTAGTGCCTTGCATGTGTAAGAGCTCAATCCCTTCAGTCATAGCAACTCGTTGCAATCTTATGGACTGTAGCCTTCCAGGCTCCTCTGTCCATGGGATTCTCCAGGCAAGAACACTTGAGTGGGTAGCCATTCCCTTCTCCAAGGGATATTTTAGACCCAAGGATTCAACCCTGGTCTCCCATGTTGCAGGCAGATTCTTTACTATCTGAGTCACCAGGAAAGCGCAATACATACGAGGAAATAAAAGAAATTCAGTGGTTGTAATTTTGATGCATTTGAGGCCTGCATCGCATCCCTTAGCCACTTTTGATTTTAACTGCAGCTGGATGCCCAGCCAGCAGTGCACTTCAAGCATGAATAACACACCACGTTTTACTGCCTCTGGGCTTTCCCGGAAGCCATGGGAATTTTCTTATCTTTGGTGAGTTTGTGCAGGTTAATTAGAGGGTTAATACTCTCTGAAGTAATGCTTATAGAATGGAGGAGAGTTGGCTGGTGGATAAAGGCCCCAGTCTTCTCTCCTTGGAGGGATAGTTCTAGAGCACCTTCCACATGACTCCTCGGAAGGCCCTGGGGTACTAAGACCCAGTTGTTGACACAGGTAACCAGCTTAATAAGGAATGATCTATTTTTCTTGTTTCACTTTCTCACTCTTTCCACTCCTTTCCACTTGCTTTCTGAGATTATCTCCCAATGAAATCACCTGCATCCCAGGCCTTGTTTCAGGTTATACTATCGGAGAAATTCAAACTAAGATAATGGCCTTAAGCATTGACTTTTTAGTAACAATTTTACACTGCATTCCTGTTGGAATCTGCTGTATCTTCAGCAAAAAGTATGTTTCTTGTATTTTACCACCATATGGGAATCCTCGGATACTTTATTAAAAAAAAAGAGCAAAACATGCTTAAACTATCAAATAAAATCTTGGGGAATTCAACTACTGAGTAAAGTGTCATTGGAAACATCTATTAGAGAAACTCAATAGAAGAGTTAAAGTATCAAAGGCTAAATATTAACAGTACTAAGTATATTTATGAAGCCAGCATTGTATCTGGAAAAATTATATATACCAATCCCATTGAGTTTGTATAATTGCATTGATATTTATTTGACCATCTCACTGATATTATAAAAAGTAACTTCCTATAGCCATTTTAAGCTGCTACTTCTTGTCAATTGCTGTGGCCAGTGCAGCAGGTAGGGATCAAAAGTGGTTGACACACAGCTTGGAAAAAGGAAATAGACAGAAGTAAGGTTTTAAATATGGGACTGGGGGACTCAAGACCTCTAGGATCGAGAGCCCCGCTGACTGATTCCACATCGCTTTTACTGAGCTCTTGGTATGCAGAAAGTACCTGGTTTTTAGACAGCATAAGATTCCCATGTGCTCAGTCATGTCCCAGAGTTAATGTTCTTCTTTTACTTTGATGCTGTCTTCTAGAACCAAGGGCATCACACAGCCGGGGGCAGCAGTCCTGGCATGAACATGGAGGAACAATCAGCGCATGTTGCAAGCAGCATTCTGAACCTGCACTGACCTGGCGTTCCAAGGTCCACACTATGTACCTCCTTAGCTCAGCAAGGCATGATGACCCCAACTAATCAGCCCCATGGACTTTTTGTTGAGATTATACATAGTTGCTATATCTCGCTTTTATTCTTTTCCCATGCTGTTCTTCTCATGGCTTAGCCAGAGCAACAGGCGGTCGACTATTAACCCCTGCAGTCAATGACTTTTAAATTTGTGTTCTTTGAATCAGTGTGTTGTATAGATGGTACCAGTGATTTATAATTTCTCTGAGTAAGTAAACTTCCTCATGATCTAGTTTCCTTATAAAATGTCACATGTTTTTCAGAAAATATAGTCTTCCAAGCTTTCTGTCATTCACATATATTTCAGGAGTAATTGCTGTGGTAAAAGGCTTGTGTTTGAAGGGTTTCTATGTTTTTCTGTCTCCTTTAAGTGTCAAATATAGGAACATAGAGAAAGCAAACATCTTGTATTGAACAATCTGTCATTCATTGGTTGGTGATGGATGGGGTCAGACTTGTTCAGCCAATAAATTCACATCCATTTTCTCAGAAAGCTTTTTGACATAGTTTTGTAAAGTTCTCCCTTGATGTAAAACATTATCCCCTTCTCCCTGTTACTCCTCTTTTTCCATTTCCTCCTCCCTGTTCTACAAGGCAGTGAGATTTCAATTACCTTGTAGGCCTTTTTAAAAATCAAACACATCTGATGTATTCAGCAAAAGTCAGTGCCTTGATAATCTAGAACTTTCCAAAGAAAATAAATTATGGGTTTTCTCTTCTTAAAGTTCATTAAAATGAGTTGCAAGCAAAGGTAATTATTTGTCTCACATACTGAGAAACAGGTGTACATGCTATTTGGAGATCCAAATGAACTTGCCAATTAGTGCATTAGGTTTATGTGCAAATGTAGGCTAACTTAATTGCTGTGTCTGAGAAAATTTGGCTGTTTTATAAAGTAAGTTTGGAAAATAACACTGCTAGTCATTCACGAGCCATGATGATAGACTTCTAACAGGCAAGTGGAGAATGGCCACACGCTGCATCCACATCTGGACCTTTTGGGGATGCCAAATTTGCAATGTCCTGTGTTCTGCCCCCTCAGTTAACACTTTGCACTATTGCATGTGCCACTTGGGATCATGATACTGCTTGGAGCACAGAGCTACAGAAAGATAGCTCTGACAGAGCATATATGTGGAGGCGATGGGAAATATGTAACAATATGATGTTGCATTTTAGAAGAATTTGATAAGCCAGAAAAGGACAGGAAAGCAAGGCCTCCCATATCTGATACCAGTATTGCATTTCAAGAGAATTGGCAAAAATTAAGAAACATCCATCTTAAATAATCTTGCTAAAGATTAATGTTGAGATGTCTGATTTCATTTCCTTTTTCTTTTAATTTTAATCTCACGGAAGAGAGCGAGGGGAAGGAGGTTAACTTTCTGAATATTATTGTCTGATGTGTGAATTGTGATATTTTTAGGCCAGAAAGATTATTGATGTTTGGCAGAGTGAATTTCCATGAAGCAAGCAAGCAATGTATAAGACAACTGATGATTTAGAATCAGCATTTATGCCATGTAGGCTACAATTTGGCAATCTATAAATAGCACCTCTTATGAAAAATGCTGGTGCTCTCATAACCCAGCAACTTGTTTGAGTAGCTCTGTGCTTTGTTAAGAACAATAAGAGGTTATAAAGGTATGCAAGTGGTGTCTTTGTAATGATAATAAAGGGCAAGTTAGTCTTTCCTGAAAATGTTTTATCAATTGTAAATATTGGGTTAACTCAGTGCTATGTAGCTTTTGCAGCAAATGATTTGAAATAATTGTTTTTTAAATGTGATTTTTGACAATACCAGTGTTCTTAGGACACTAGTCATAAAAGTGTAGAAGGACAGAATGTATTAGCAGAAGAAGTTAGTGTTATCTAGTTCCTACTATTTAGAAAAGTTTAGAGTCTGGCACACCTGCAAGCTGTTACTTGGCCTATACATAAAACAGTCAATTGATATTTTAGAAAGATATACTACTTAATAGGCAGAATGTTTTTTCATTCAAAAAATATTACTTAGACATCTTTTTTACTGTATCTTGGGAGAAATAAAATTAAATTCAAATTTATAATTGGTTCTGCCATCCCTCAAAAAGCATCAAAACTAGTTGTTAGATGAAACATATTTACATGAATTAAATGGCAATGAAAAAGTCATTAATACATGGAAAATACAGTTACTTTATATGCTATTAATATTTTTTCAGAGCAGCTTTTCCCTCATCTTCTCACACCTTCTTGACGGAAACAATGATGACCTCTCTCCATTCCCACCCTTTGAATAACTTTTTGAAATTTCTTAACAAAGAAAAGAAGGCTTTTGCCCTATTCAATGTTAATGACTTGACTGTTGTACTTCTTTGGTCCAATTAACTGCACACAGAAGAAGAGCTCAGATGCTCTTATAAGACACCTAATATAAATCTCTCCGGTTTAACATCACTAATGAATATATTTTTGTTTTCTCTTTCTAATGTTGTCTCTTAATCCTCTTTTTTCACATGTATGCTTTTCCTTGTTTAGAGCTAAGTCCATGTTTCATATAAAGGAAATGTTTGTTTGGAAGCTAAAAGAGCAGTAGGTAAAACTTACAGTAGGTTTTAAGTTTTAATGATATCAGAGATTTCATTAAAGCGAATGGGCCAGAATTAAATAGCCATTCAGTCTATATTAAAACTGTATAAGATCTGAATGTTTCTAACATTTATTTACCATATTCTAGAGACAAAAGTAAGCATTTTTGAGAGGTATAACTGTGTTCTGCTGGTATAATAGTCCATTCTGTTAATCATAGGCTTCCAGCTGCTTCTTAATGAGATACGACCATAATTCAGAGAAAAATAGACTAAGAAACCAAGACTATTAGTGGCAAACGATGTAATAAGAGTTAGAGAGAAAAGAATATGAGCCACAAAAGGATTTTTTACCAAGCTCCACTGTAGTATGCTGTGATTGTGGGCAGGCACAAATTGAGATTCAACATTACATTCAAAAGTTACCAACTGTTAAATTGGCAACTTTATGATGGAAAAAAGAGAGACTTAAAAAAAAGGTCTTTCAACTCTGAATAAAAATATTTCTTAGATTGATATATGTGGCTTTTTAACTTTTTCTGGATAAATAAAAAGATTTTTCATGCAAATTCTTTAAATTGTAATTACTGTCAAGCATGCTTAAGCCCAATAGATTAACTTAGAAATTGTGTAATTCTTCAGATGTTAAAAATTGACTATTTTTATCTAATATTATCTGGATATTTTAGTATGTAATCACAAACAAGTTAGACTTATCACCTAGCCAATGCCAGCTATGTTTTAGATGTGTGCATAAATAGACAAGCAAATAGAACCCTAGTAGACAGGTAGAAAGGTGTCTACTCTCCTAAAAGATGCTGGAATAATCTGTCTCTCATCTTGTAGGAGAAAGTCTTTGCATGATAAGTACCCAACGTATTTAGTGCTTAGTTGAAGGACTTGGAAGAACTCACTGAGCATAAGTATTTGGTGCACAATTAATAGGTTAGCTTTGAACAGGTTCTGTGAGATATAGACAGTCAGTCATGGGGAAATTTCTGCCTTTCATGATGATGTTTAGTGGGATTTTGATTAGAAACAATTTTACCTGAAATGAGAAGCTAAACACATAGCAGATGAAATCATACAGTACACATTTATTGGCAAGGTAGTTTTTAAAGGTATAGAATAAAAGCACCTAGATACTCATTTGTTTTGTTTGTGCCTTTCAAGAGTCTGTTTCCCAGTCATGTGTAAGTTCCGGTGGCTCTGTGGTGGGGTTAATGGTGACCTCCTCCAAGAGGGATTATGCCATACCCAATTCTGCAGCACCCAGAGTCCCTGCCCCTGCAGCAGGCCACTGCTGACCTGTACCTCCTCAGGAGACACTCACAATTCTGTCTTAGTCTCTGTGGGGTCTCTCGGTCCTGGTGTGTACAAGGTATGTTTGAGCTCTCTGAGCATCTCTGGCAGTTATGGGGTTTTATTGTAACGTGATTTTGCCCCTCCTACCATCTTGCTGTGGCTTCTCTGCCCTTGGACGCAGGGTATATCCTCACAGTAGTTCCAGCATCACGTAGCCACCATTCCAGCACTGTGAAGCTGCTGCTCCAGCGCCTACAGTCTTGCTGGGGCTCTTGAACCCAGGAGAAAGGAGCAGAAAATGCACTGCTCATAGCAAACACCCTCTTGCAACAACACAAGAGAATACTCTACATGTGGACATCACCAGATGGTCAATACTGAAATCAGATTGATTATATTCTTTGTAGCCAAAGATGGAGAAGCTCTATACAATCAGCAAAAACAAGACCAGGAGCTGACTGTGGCTCAGATCATAAACACCTTATTGCCAAAATCAGACTTAAATTGAAAAAAGTAGGAAAAACCACTAGACCATTCAGGTATGACATTAATCAAATATCTTCTGATATAGAGTAGAAGTGACAAATAGATTCAAGGGATTAGATCTGATTGATACCTGAAGAACTATGGATGGAGGTTTGTGACATTGTACAGGAGGCAGTGATCAAGACCATCCCCAAGAAAAATAAATGAAAAAAAGCAAAATGGTTGTCCTAGGAGGCCTTACAAATAGCTGTGGAAAGAAGAGAAGTGAAAAGCAAAGGAGAAAAGGAAAAATATATCCATTTGAATGCAGAGTTCCAAAGACTAGCAAGGAGAGGTAAGAAGGCCTTCCTTAGTGATCAATGCAAAGAAATAGAGGAAAACAATAGAATGGGAAAGACTAGAGATCTCTTCAAGAAAATTAGAGACACCAAGGGAATATTTCATGCAAAGACGGGCACAATAAAGGACGGAAATGGTGTGGACCTAACAGAAGAAGAGGATATTAAAAAGAGGTGGCAATAATACACAGAAGACCTATACAAAAGAGATCTTCATGACCCAGATAACCATGATGGTGTGATCACTCATCTAGAGCCAGACATCCTGGAATATGAAGTCAAGTGGGCTTTAGGAAGCATCACTACAAACAAAGCTAGTGGAGGTGATGGAATTCCAGTTGAGATATTTCAAATCCTAAACGATGATGTTGTGAAAGTGCTGCACGCAATATGTCAGCAAATTTGGAAAACTCAGCAGTAGCCACAGGACTGGAAAAGGTCAGTGTTCATTACAATCCCAAAGAAAGGCAATGGCAAAGGATACTCAAACTACTGTACATTGTACTCATCTCACACTTTAGCAAAGTAATGCTCCAAATTCTCCAAGCCAGGCTACTACAGTACATGAACCGTGAACTTCCAGATGTTCAAGCTGGTTTTAGAAAAGGCAGAGGAACCAGAAATCAAATTGCCAACAGCTATGGGATCATTGAAAAAATGAGTGAGTTCCAGAAAAACATCTACTTCTGCTTTATTGACTATGCCAAAACCTTTGACTGTGTGGATCAAAATAAAATGTGGAAAATTCTTACAGAGATGGGAATACAGATCACCTGACCTGCCTTCTGAGAAATCTGTATGCAGGTCAAGAAGCAACAGTTAGAACTGGACATGGAACAACAGACTGGCTCCAAATTGGGAAAAGAGTACGTCAAGGCTGTATATTGTCACCTGATTATTTAACCTATATGCAGAGTACATCATGAGAAATGCTGGACTGGATGAAGCACAAGCTGGAATCAAGACTGCTGGTAGAAATATCAATAACTTCAGATATGCAGAAGACACCACCCTTATGGCAGAAAGTGAAGAAGAACTAAAGCATCTCTTGATGAAAGTGAAAGAGGAAAGTGAAACAGTTGGCTTAAAACTTAACATTCTGGAAACTAAGATCATGGCATCTGGTCCCATCACTTCATGGGAAATAGATAGGGGAACAGTGGCAGATTATATTTTGGGGGGCTCCAAAATTATTGCAGATGGTGACTGCAGCCATGAAATTAAAAGACACTTGCTTCTTGAAAGATAAATTATGACCAACCTAGACAGCATATTAAAAAGCAGAGACATTACTTTGCCAACAAAAGTCCATTAGTCATAGCTATGGTTTTTGCAGTAGTCACGTATGGATGTGAGTCACATATGGATTATAAAGAAAGCTGAACACCGAAGAATTGATGCTTTTGAACTGTGGTGTTGAAGAAGACTGTTGAGAGTCCCTTGGACTGCAAGGAGATCCAAGCAGTCCATCCTAAAGGAGATCAGCCCTGGGTGTTCATTGGAAGGACTGATGCAGAAGCTGAAACTCTAATACTTTGGCCACCAGATGTGAAGAATTGACTTTGGAAAAGACCCTGATGCTGGGAAAGATTGAAGGCAGAAGGAGAAGGGGAAGACAGAGGATGAGATGGTTGGATGATATCCCTGACTCAATGGACATGAGTTTTGGTCGGCTCTGGGACTTGGTGATGGACAGGGAAGCCTGGTGGCTGCCATCCATGGGTTCTCAGAATCCGACCCAACTCAGCGACTGAGCTCAACTCAACTCAGATATTCATTGGTTTTCTCTGGAAGCTATACATTTGCTGTGCAAAAATATGAGTAAGTAACCAATTAGAGGCAATCTAAACTATCAAAATAAGAAAATTTTGTCACACATTTAATAAAAAATGCATCTAGATGAAAGTGATTTGCATTGGTTTTTCATATATAAGGTCTAACATCCCTCTTATTTTTAAAATTAATTTTTATTGGAGTATTTACAATGTCCTGTTAGTTTCTACTGTACATCAAAGTAAATTAGCTATACATATACATATATTCCCTTTTTTAAGAAAAATTTCCTTCCCATTTAGTTCACCACAGAACACTGAGTTCCCTGAGCTATAAAGCAGGTTCTCCTATTTAAAAGCAGCAACTTAAACTGATGGAAGTAAAAATGCTCTGTTCCTCACACCACTTCCATATATCCTCATACATTAATTAGCACTCTTTGTAAGCTTTGGTGAGTCCTTTAATTTTTCTGTACTCCATTTCTCCTGTAGAAATGAGAGACCACTCTGACACAAAACATGTGATCATTTTCCCTTCAAGATCTCTAGGAGAGAAATTTTATAATCACTTTCAATAAAAATTTCATTGTTTTAATCACCCATATGCAAGGTATATATATTTTCATCTTTGCATCTAGTATTTAAAAAATCTATGTAATAGGTTAAACTGTTTTCCTTTAACTCTGAGCTTTAAGGGTCTAGGAAATAGCAGCAGAATCCCCTTGAAATTACTCTTTACATTCTAGCAGACAGTTCTGCTTTCCTTCAGGTGAAATGCTTCTGCCGTGCTGACATTTATATGAAGTAGCTCTCTGTTGTTTCAGTAGATGCTAAATAATTCATTCAAGTGGTGCCTCTGGTTCTGAAGAAAATGTTTCTTTAGTACAAGCCCTGCTTTTCCTCAGGAGCAGTTACCATATTTGAAACAAGTCAAAAAGGGGTATAACGAAAAAAAGCTGAGGAGGTATTTGTCCGCAAAGTTAGGTGTATGCAATCATAAATAATTTCACTTTCTCATTCTGTAACTTCACTTAGAGATGTTTTTCTCATTAATGAGGGAACTCACCTAAATTGCTATACATGTTACTTGGAACTTTTGTAAATTAGTCAATTTACTTTAATATTGACATAGACTTTCTTAGGTCTAAGTACTGCTTCTGACTCTGACACTTGGGTGACCTTGAATAAATCTTTTCATATTTAGTGGCCTGAGTTTTCATAGCTTTAGTAAAGTATTAGCTGTGAGGCTATGTGTGTATCTGTCCTTGAGAGTGGTCTTGCATGTAAAAATTACTAAATAGAAATTAATTTTGGCTTAAGAAATTCACCTTCAATTACTAAAATTCTAAACTAAAAACTAATTCTTAAGCTTCGTTTGGACAAAATTTTTTATTAAAAAGTTTTTAAAATTGAAGTATACTTGATTCATAATGTGTTAGTTTCAGGTGTACGGCAAAGCTATTTGTTTATACATAGATACATATATATACTTTTTCAGATTCTTTTCCATGATAGGTTATTATATGATATTAAATATAGTTCCCTATGCTGTACAGTAGGCCCTTGTTGTTTATCTATTTTATATGCAGTAGTATGTATCTGTTAGTCCCAAACTCTTAAAGCATCTTTATCCCTCCCTTTCTTCTCTTTCTCCTTGTGAAAGCATAAGCTTGTTCTGTGTCTGTGATAGGAATATATGTTACTTCAACCAATGTTGGGAGTACCTCCAATAGAATTTTTGGGGTAAACTTCCTACTTTCTGGAGATAATACATATTCAAGGACAAAGACTGGATTCTTATTAAAATTACCCTACAATTTCTAGATGAAAGTTGTCATATATTTGCATTCAAGTTGCAGATTAATTACATAATTCTTCTGTCTACCCATAGGTTCGTATATATTGCTCCCATGATTTGAGTTTTTTTTCAAATCTTAATATATATGAATGTATTTTCCAGAAAACTTATAGACATTTGCCCTTGTTGAAATCTTTATTATTGTTTCTTGAATCATACTGATTTATAGGTTTTATAATAATAAATGATTAAAGTTTAGATACCTTTAATTGTTCCAAATGATTATTTTGTTATAACTTTGAAAGTCATCCAAATGACATAAAAGAAAATAATTTAGCAATGTTTTCAACATTAATACTCAACTCACTTAAAAATTGATTGTGCTTATACTATGCAAAAGACCGTTTCCAGGAATTTGGAAAAATAAACAGTTCATCATGAACTGGCCTTTTAGAGAGCTAAAATTAAAGAGGAAATAAACATTTTAGAGTAGAATTCAAGTACAATGAAATACCAGGTGTTACCACAGATATAAAAATACTAATAGAGTGTTTTGAAAGGAGCATTTTATATAATTTTACTAGGAAAAGCTAGGTTGGCATCTTAGAGAAAGAAATTTATGGTTGAGTTTTGAAGAACTGACAGCTAAGAGGGCAAGAAGTGGATATTATGAAAAACTTTAAAGTAGAAGATATTTAACAAAGCCAAAAATTTTGAAGATCACTAGATGTATTACGGGAATAACTGTATAGAGAAGAAGAGATGAGAGTGAAGTAATATTAATGAAGCATGTATATCACCCACTGAAAATAACTTTGAATGCCAGAAGAGAGTCAGAACTTCATTCTATATTCATAACGAACATAACTCTAATAATCATGCACTGGGTAGATTTGAGAGTATTACGTACTAAGAAACTAAGAGCTTAGAAAAGAAGATAGTGGTGAAAAGTATACAGTGAGGGAGCTAGTCATATAGAACTTGGATGTGACAGGTGATTTTGCAAGGTGTTAACTGGTGAAAGAAGAGAGAGATCTGATTATTAAGATTCAAAAAAGTATGAACATGTATATCAATTTATGCATGCGTGTGTGCATGCTCATTCACTCAGTTGTGTCCCACTCTCTGTGACCCCAGAGACTGCAACCTGCCACGGTCCTCTGTCCATGGGATTGCTGTTGTTGTTCAGTAGCCCAGTCATGTCTGACTCTTTGCAACCCCATGGACTGTTCACGCCAGGCCTCTCTGTCCTTCACCATCTCCCCAAATTTTCCCAAGTTCATGTCCATTGCATCAGTGATGCCATCCAGGCATCTCATCCTCTGATGCCCTCTTCTCCTTCTGCCTTCAATCTTTCCCAGCATCAGGGACTTTTCCAGTGAGTCAGCTGCTCACATCAGATGATCAAAATACTGGAGTTTCAACTTCAGCGTCAGTCCTTCCAATGAGTATTCACGGTTGATTTCCCTTAAGAGTGACTGGTTTGACCTCCTCGCTGTCCAAAGCATTCTCAGGAGTCTTCTCCAGCACCACAATAAGGCATCAGTTCTACAGCGCTCTGCCTTCGTTATGGTCCAGGTCTCACAACTGTACATCACTACTGGGGAGACCATAGCACTGCCTCTATGGACCTTTGTTGGCAGAGTGATGTCTCTGGTTTTCAACACACTGTCTAGGTTTGTCATAGCTTTCCTGCAAAGAAGCAAACGTCTTCTGATTTCATGAGTGCAGTCACCATCCACAGTGATTTTACAGCCCAAGAAGAGGAAATCTGTCACTATTTCCCACTTTTCCCCTTCTATTTGCCATGAAGTAATGGGGCTGGATGCCATGATCTTAGTTTTCTTAATATTTAGTTTTAAGCTGGCTCTTTCATGCTACTCTTTCACCCTCATCAAGAGTCTCTTTAGTTCCTCTTCACTTTCTGCGATTAGAGTGGTATCATCCGCGTATCTGAGGTTGTTGACGTTTCTCCTGCCTATCTTGATTCCAGCTTGTAACTCACCCGGTCTGGCATTTCTCGTGATGTGCTCAGCATATAGATTAAACAAACAGGTTGACTGCAGACAACCCTGTCATACTCCCTTCTCAATCTTGAACCAATCAGTTGTTCCATACAGGGTCCTAAATGTTGCTTCTTGACCTGCATACAGATTTCTCAGGAGACAGGTCAGGTGGTCTGGTATTCCCATCTCTTTAAGAGCTTTCCACAGTTTATTATGATCTACACAGTCAAAGGCTTTGACTTTTAATCAATGGAACAGAGATAGATGGTTTTTTGGAATTCCCTAGCTTTCTCTATGATCCAGCAAATGATCTCTGGTTCCTCTTTTTTATTTTCTAAATCCAACTTGGACATCCGGAAGTTTTCAGTTTGCATAATGCTGACCTGATTAGCACATTCTTTAGTACTACCCTTCTTGGGAACTGGGATGAGAATTGACCTTTTCCAATCCTGTGGCCACTTCTGGGTCTTCCAGATTTGCTGGCATATTGAATGCAACACCTTGATAGCATCACCCTTTAGGATTTTGAATAGTTCTACTGGAATTTCATTGCATCCACTAGCTTTATTAATAGCAATACTTCCCAGCAGTCCATGGGGATATCCCAGCAAGAACACTGGAGTGGGCAACCATTCCCTTCTCCAGGGTATCTTTCCAATCCAGGGATCAAACGCAGGTCTCCTGCATTGCAGGTAGATTCTTTACCATCTGAACCACCAGGAAAGTCCTACATCAACTCAAGCTCAATATAAACAAGGGGGGAAGGAAAAAAGAAAAGGATGAGCAGAACAAGAGGAGTCAGGATGAGAGTCTGTGAAAAAGCAACCAGATTTGAAGAAAGATAACCATGATTCAGAATAGCCTAGAGAAAAGGGAAATATGGGTGGTGACTGAATGTATCTGATGCTGTAGAGGTGAGATAATAATTTTAGGAAGGTATGATCAGAGCTCAGCTTCATGAGTGGAAAAGAAAAGAGAAATAGAAGACGCAGAAGATACAAAAGCCTTGTCAGTAAGTTTTGTGTTAAAGGAAAATAAAAGGGAATGCATAAGACTTTGTGCAGGGTCAGTAATTGGGTGAAAATGGGGAATGCGAGACTATTAGGAGGTAATACCCAAGAACCCAATGAACACAAAGAGGGAAATACAAACACATTTAGGAGTTGACAAGGCAGAATAAACATCTCGATAGAGGCTGTGTTAGAGTGGAGATGGGGATGGAGGAAGAGTCTGAGGCAGGACATCTAATGTCTCCTGAGCTGGGAGGAGAAGAACAAAGGGTTGATTCAGATTTCCAGGGTTTTGAGGTAAAGAGAAGAAGAAAAATTTAGGGAATTATTAGTTGTGCTCAGTGCTGTGAATGATTAGTCAGAAATAGTTAGTTAGTAGGGGATAGGTGGGCATCATTTTCCTTTCCATGCCTTCAGTAATAACTTTTCTGTTTTAACATGTTTGAAAAGTAAAATGAAATCCAACACTACATTTTATAGTTACTTATCATCATTGATTTTTATGGTACCTCTGGTAGGAAATAATCAGGCAGATACATCCTAATGCTTAAAATTGAATTCATTTTAATACTCGAAATGTTACTGTTGTATCCATCTTAAACAATTTTATTTTGTATTTTGAAATTTCATTATATGTTGGTATAAATAATGAAATTTGTTAAAATGACTTTGATGGGGAAGTTTAAGTATCTGTGTGTTAATAATTATAGAAATCAACTCACCAATAGCAAAATTGGGAAAATCACAAATAGGCTATTCACAAAAGATATAATGCAAATGAAAATTTGGCCTCAGTGGCTAGCAATATGGAAAGTAATTACGTTTTTGATCTACTGGTAGAGATATTTTTAAAAAGTGACAGTGCTCAGTTTTGGTGAGAATGAAGTGTAAAATAGTATCGTGGGACAGGGCATTAACAAAGCTGCAGGACCGTTGGTATGTAAGTTCATCTGACTTGAGTCTGAAAGTTCTACTTGTCCTTTTTATCTTACCTGAAAACAGACAATAGACAATATGGACATATTGTTATATGGACATATATTATATGGACAATAGACATTTTGAATAATGAGTAGTATTTTACTACTTATATTATTTTACTTATTATTATTACTAATATCCTTAGTAACAGTTTTATGGAGTAAGTTTTTCCGTCGCTAGATACCCAGTTACGGAAAATTCAGATGTGAAACACAAAGGAAAGCAACTTTTTCCCCCAAGCTTTAATCCAACCTGAAAATTGACATGTAATGTTCAGACATATTTATATCCTATGACTGAAGTAACTGAATCAAATCCATTTGAAAATAAATAAAGGAAACTTTAGGCTTGAGCTTGTTTCTGTTCCATCTTTACAGTCTCGAGAAGGTTGGTGGTGGTGGCCGTTTAGTCTCTAAGTCGTGTCCAACTCTTGCGACCCCATGGGCTGTAGCTTGCCAGGCTCCTCTGTCCATGGGATTCTCCAGGCAAGAATACTGGAGTGGGTTGCCATTCCCTTCTCCAGGGGGTCTTCCCGACCCAGGAATCAAACTCAGGTGTCCTGCATTGCAGGCAGATTCTTTACCGACTGAGCTATGAGGGAAGCCCTCTCGAGAAGATTAGGTCATAGGGATGCAGAACATACTTTGGAAAAATCTTGGACTTTTGGCTTAAAAATTTTCTCATGAATGCAAGGACTTTAAATTATTTTATCTCTACCATGATAATAGATGGAATGGTGGAATTTGTATACTACTGGCACAAAGGGAGGAACTAAGAAAGTAAAAATCAGCTTTACTATTGAGCTGGAGTAAGATGAAGTTACTATTGAGATGGAGTATAGATGAAGCCAGCTGCAAAGTTAGTATGAGACAATTTCCCCCCAAAACATGCTACAGATATTGTGTCATAGCCACATCTTTAATGGCCATTACTCTTATTCACTGAGAATTATAGTTCTCCAAAATCTTAAGCTGCTAGAAACTTGGCTGTTTAAAATGATATCAATATGAGAAACACATTTCATTCTTGCCAGGAGTCTCTAAGTCATTTTGATGTTGAGAAACAGCTTTGATGTACAACCCAAATGCATAGCTTCTTCAGATAGGAAGTTTCTGGATACAATATGCCACATTTACATTGACTTTGTATTTCATAAGAAATAGGGCCATGGATCCACTTTTTTTTGATAATTTTCATATTTTGGGTTATTTTTCCATTCATCTAAGTTGTTGAATTGTTGGAATTGTACATAACATTCTCATGCTATCCTTTTCATTTCAGTAGGATTTATATTGAGGTTTTATCTTTCTAATTTATTGATTTCTATGCTTATCATTACTATTTTCTTCTTTCTAACTTGGGTTTAATTTGCTCTTTACTTATTAGTTTCTTAAGGTGGTTATTTAGATCTTTGACTTCTAAGCATTATTCATTTTTTTAATATAAACATTGAATGTTACAAATTTAACTCTGAAGACTGCTTTGGCTTCATTCCAAAAATTTTGCGTTTTTATACTTGTGTTTTTGTGTTTGTATTTTTATATATTTTATGGCTTCAATTATTTTATATAGTTTTATGTTATGGCCCAAAATATGGTCAATACTGCTGACTGTTCACGTGTACTTCAAGAAAGTTTACTGTGTCTTGCTTGTTAAATATGCTTTACTGGTGTGTTCTGTAAATATCAGTAAGAATAAGTTGGTTAATGTTGTTTACTTATTCCATATCCTGATTTTCTGTCTACTACTATCAGTAATAGAGAGACATGTTGAAATCTTCAAAGTAAGTTTTGAGTCATTGCAGTCTATCCATTTTTTGCTTCATGTATTTTGAAGCTCTGATACTGACTGCATACACATTTAATATTTCCATGTCTTCTTAATGAATTCACTCTGTAATCATTAACTATTTTCCTTCATTATCCCTGTTAATATTCTTTGCTTTCAAATCTATTTTATTCAATACTAAAATAATAATTTCAGCTTCCTCTTATTTAGTGTTAGTCTGGTACACCTTTTTCCATTCATTTTTCTTTCATTCATTTTATAATTAAAATGAGTTACTTATATAACGCAAGAGTTGAGTTTTGCTTTTGATCAAGTCTAACAATTATGATCATTTTTTTTTTTTTGGAGCATTTGGATCATTTATGTTTAATGTAATTATTGATATGATTGGGTCTCCTGTTGTTTTGATTTTAATATTTCATGTTACATTTTATATCTATCATTTAATAACTTTATTTTTAGAGTTTGTTCTAAAGTTTACTATTTTTTAACTTATAACAGTCTACTTTGAGATAATATAATACAACTTTGTTTAAAGACATTGCAACAATATCCTGTTCCTCGCCTCATACTTGTACTTTAGCTGTCATATATATATATATATTTTACCTATGTTACAAACTATACAAGTCACTGTTTTTATTTTTGCTTCAAGATGTCAGTTATCTTTTAAATAATTTAAACATCAGAAAAATATTTACACTTACTAACATATTTACAGTATCCCGTGTTTTCCATTTCCTTGGATAAATCCAAATTTTTATTTAATATCCATTTTCTTCTGCCTTAAACAGTTTTTAGAATATACATTGCAGTGGAAGTCTTCTGGAAATAAATATTTTCAGCTTACATTTTTTTTGCCTGAAATTATTTTTCATGCTCATTTTGAAAGATTTTTTTCCTCTGAATGTAAAACTCTGAGTAAACATGTTTATTAACAAAATTTAGCACATTAAAGGTAGTGTTTATCTCCTTTTAGTTTCAATTGTTTCTAATGAGAAACCTGTAATCATGCTTATCTTTGTTCCATGTAATATCTTTTTCCTGTCTACTTTGAGTTTTTTTCTTCAACTTTGGATTTTAGCAAGCTGATTATGGTGAGCCTTGTTATATTTTATTTCGAGTTTATCCTGCTTTGGAATCTGTGGGCTTCTAATTTTCATACTTTAGATATTCAGGGCTTTAATTTCTTCATTTTTATCTGCCTTCCATTCCTCCAGGACTCAAACTGTACATATTTTGAACTGCTTGATATTGTCCATTTAGTCTGTTTTTTCTTGTTTCAGTCTCTTTCCTTCCCATATTTCATTTTGTATAGTTTCTCCATTGATTTTTTCCCCATATCTTTCAATCTGTTGTTAAACTCATCCAATGTATTGTCATCTCAAATCTTGAATTTTTTAACCTTTAGATCTTATATTTCAGTTCAGTTCAGTTGCTCAGTCGTGTCCTACTCTTTGTGACCCCATAGACCGCAGCATGCCAGGCTTCCCTGTCCATCACCAACTCCCGGAGTGTACTCAAACTCATGTCCATCGAGTCAGTGATGCCATCCAGCCATTTCATACTGTCGTCCCCTTCTCCTCCCGCCTTCAGTCTTTCCCAGCATTCTCTTCATTATGGTTGGTCATGTCTATACTACATTCTTAAACACATGAAGAATATATGTGTTGTTCTAATATCCTTACCTGCCAATACTATTACCTCGGTCATTTATTCTATTGCCTGATTTATCTCCTGGTTATGAATTATTGTTATTATTTTCTGCTTCCTTGCATGTTTCAAAATAACTGATCAGATCCAAGGCACTGGAACTTCTGGGCTGTGTGTTAGAGCTTTTGTTATGCGGGATATAGTTCTGGTATTGAGTTACTTGGGTCGCTGTCAGTTGTGGTCTGCTTTGAAGACTTCATTCTTGGCTTTTGATGTCATTAAACCACACTATAAAGAAACAGCCTGTGAACTTAATCTGATAGCATGTCTTATGAAGCCACACTATTCTGGCTTGTAAAAACAAACTATTCCCAGCTTTGTGTGAGCTTTGGGAATTTTTATGTCTCCTCATTTTGATTATTGTTTCTCAGATTGTATAGTTTCCGCTTAAGAATGTGCAGGTTTGTATCCAGCTAAGATGTGAGGGGACTGAAGATTTCCAGAGCACTCTCTATGCAACTAGCTCCTTTTTCTTTGGTGCTCTCTACCATATATTCTAAATAATTTGATCTCTCAAAATCTAATCCTGTCCCCTCTGCTCAATGAGACCTCAGGCTCAATGGTACTTTCCTCCTCTCTTTGCTGAAGATTGGAAAGTAGCTCTGGGCAATAAACTGGTATAATTTTAGGTCCTGTCCTTTCTCACAAGGAGCATGGTCCTTAACTGCTTGTTGTCTAATGTTTTAAAATCTTTTTTAAAATATATTTGTCTAGTTGTCTAAGACTATAAATCCAATTTCTGTTCCTCCAACTTGGCTGGAAGCAAAAGTCCTTTAACATTCATTTCAATTCAGCTACTAACTTTCATTTTTCATTAATTCTTCTTATGTCATCATTTGCCATTTAAAATTTTCTCTGATAGGTAATTTACAGCCTATTCAATTCTTTGTGTTTCTTCTTATTTTTAATTAAAGCCAAGTCATTTTTGCTTTTTAGGATCTAGGCTGTACATTCAGCAAGATCATGTTATCAGGGAGGAATGATTATTAATTTTGAAAAATAATGAAAATTCTGAACAACTCAAGTGTAAACTGTTATCAGAGTCTCTGCCAAGGACTGACATCATAGTTCTATATATGTTCTTACTGAGGTTAAGCAATTAAAAAAAATCAAGAACTATTTTTCCATGCCTGAATATATTTAAAGGAAAAACAGTGTCTCTGCTTTTTATATTATGCCTTACTTAGTGCTATGTGCCACTCTTGATGCACAGAGTTAACCTTTTAAAAATAATCAAGCATCAACTCACACTTTATCAGTGGTTCTTATTCTGGATATGTTCCATAGGTACATTTGGGGGCTACTTGGAACCTTGCAAATTGATGGAATATTTTGTGTATGTTTATTGATTCTATATTTCTATCTAGTGGTACAGGACCCAGTGATACAGAAACGTTTTAAGAATTGCAAATGACATTATAGATTATAACCTAGCTATTTCTTATGCATGTATTTCTGATTTGAAGGAATCTCTAATTTTTAAAATTAATTTATTGATTTTATTTTATCTTTTCCTTCATTGTTTTTTAAAAAATTCTATATATTTAGAATTTGTAATTACAAAGAAATGATTTGCAGCTTTTAAAAAGGGCCTGTTAATCTTATTCAAGTCTTCAGAGATAATGTCAATTTTTCTTAAACTTCCATTAGAATGTGATCCCTGCTATTATTTTAAAGAATGATGGGGAATAATGCCTGGCAAGAAATAACTAGAATTTATAGTTTCAATAGGATTTCCAAGCCTTATCAGAAGATTCTGTTACTTCTCTGAAATCTCAGTATTATTTAGGGGGAGGAAGCTAGAAATTAAAGAAAAATAATATCTCTAGCCTACAATATGCTTTTCCTCTAGTAATAACAATACAATGGTCATATTTGTTAATGTGAAGGACATATCAATTCAAAGGAAATAATCTGTTAACTGAAAAATAGTTGTAGTGACGAATATTAAATCTCTTTTGGCAATGTTTCACAGAACATGTCTTTGTACTAAAAATATCTTTTTTAAAAGCTTTTTTCTTCTCAAGTTGACACAAAGGAGTTTGGCCTTTTTTACTGTATTGCTAAAATTAAAATATGAATGTTTTGTATATTTTAATACATTTATTGAGGCATAACTTGATTTACATACCATAAAATTCATGCATTTTAATTGATAGTTTACTGATTTTTAGTAACTTTATAGAGTTGTGTAACTATTATTACATTCTAATTTTAGAACACTTCCATCATCCCCCAGATTCTCTCACACCAGTCTGCAGTTAACTCTTCTCTTATATCCAGTTTCAGGTAAATACTAATCTGGTTTCTTTCTCTAGATTTGCCTTTTCTAGAAATTTCATAAAGATGAAAACATAAAATATGTAATCATCTAGATTTGAGTTCCTTCATTAAGTTTTGTAGTTTTGAGGTTCATCCATATTGGTAGTGTAATTCCAAGTCTTTTCCTTTTAATTGCTCTAGGCTGCATTCTAAATCAACGTTAAAGTTAAGAGTTGCATTAGCAGGATATTTTTGTGAATTTATTTTCAAAATACTATATGTGTATTTGTTGTCCAGTTGCTAAGTCATATCTGACTCTCTGTGACCCCTTGGATTGCAGCACGCCAGGCACCCCTGTCATTCTCTGTCTCCCAAGGTTTGCTCAAATTCATATTGAGTATATGAAATATTTTATGAAAAACCTTTAAAAATATTTAAGGGGATTTTGAATTACAAGAGTCATACTTAATAACTAAAGGAAATTACAGGTAACAAATGCTCATATAATACCCCCTGCTTTAAACAATGGGATTATATAGATATTTAAAACATACCTATTTCCCTGAAGTTGACTCTATAGAAAAACTCATGTTCTTTCTCGTGCCATTAAAAAATTCATTTATTTCTTGCTGTGTAATAAAATACTTTATAGTAATAGATTAAAGCAGGGTTCACAAATTATAGACTATGGGCTAAATCTGGTGCACAACCTGTTTTTGTATGACCTGTGAACTAAGAACCATCTTTATATTTAAATAATTGCTTATTTAAAAAACTATATTACTTCTGTATAAAAAACTATTACTTCTCATAGTCAGAGAGGTAATTCTTGCTTTGAGTCTTTCATGTGGTAACAGTCAGCTCTTGACTCGGGCTACATGCTCGACCTTCATTCAGATGACGCTTCCGGTCTTGTACTTCATATTCTCACAACATAGTATCTGGATTCTTAAATGGAGCATCCCTTGCAAAACATTCTAAGGGATCTATGCAGAAACTGCAAAGTTTTTTTGGAAGTCATGGAATATAATTTCTGCTGCTCTCTATTGAATATATAACACCAGTTAAAATCCAGTGTAGGAGGTATGTTATCACTTTGGGCAGGGGATGAACTGGAAAGTATGGTTTACTGGGGGGACCACTTCCTTGAAGACTAACTTTCACAGTGCCTCCTTCTGAATCCTGATGACTCTTTTCCTTCCGAAGTGTAAAATACACTCAGCCCTCCCCAAGACTCTCCAAGTTTTATGTTACTAGACGATCAGGACCAGATTTAAAGTCCAGAATCTAAATCAGGTCGTAGTATGAATGAGACTGGTCAAGAAAGATGCTTCTTAATCTGAAGGTCTGTAAATCAAAGAGACAAATTATCTGCTTCCCACATAACGAACACAGAGTAAGGGGACATGATTAATGCCATAGGGATATCTGACTAAAACAGGAAATAGGAGGCACATAGAAGTTATTCTTCTACAGCAATTCTGAAATCCAGCTGGGCTCAGGTGATAATTCACCTTGCTTTGACTGTAGGAAACATATGGTGATTAAGGCCCAGTTTTGCACCCTGGGGTTTCTTTACTTCTGGTTTTGGCTTTATGCTCTGGGCTCTTGGCTTCAAGCTGATCATTCTTTCTTTATCATAAGATGTGCCGCAGGCTCTCAGCTGAGAGTTCATAGAAATTTGAAGGGCCTGAGACATCTTTTCATTTTGACTGTCTGTCCCTTTCAGTAAAAACTGATACAAATATTTTAATAGTTTGGTTTTTAAGTATCATTGTATTTTGTACATGTATAAGTTGGCTTCATTAGATAGACTCACATCTATATTTCTTGTGGAGATAGTTTCTTCTCTGTTCTGGACTGCCCTTGTGATTTTTAAGAGTCCTTTTCTACTAAAGAGGGTATAAAAGGCAAGTCTCTCAAATTCATAGCCAATCTTTTTTCCCAGGCAAGAAAAATCTAAGAAGCATACCTTAAGGTCTTTGGAAAACATTTTGGCTAGCCGAGAGAGTCTAGAAGGCATGCCCTTATTATTCTCAGTAATCCTATTTTTTTTCTAGTTGTGAAGGTCTACAAGAACTGCCTTAAATCTTTCTGAAGTTTCAGCAAAGGGTCTTACAGATGCTCTCTTAGTCTCAAATTTATCCTGAGGCCACATTTTACAAAAAGAACTCTGAATTTGATCTTTGCCCAAATGCCTTTTCTTACTTTGAGAAACTTCTGCTGTCTAGAAAGACTAGGTTGGAGAAATGGTTTTGTATTTTAAGCAATCAAGTCCTTGTTTCTTATACCTCCTATAAATTCTGATAAAAAATTAAAAAGTGCCTTCTGAAATTCCATTTTCTCTATTTTTTCACATTGTAGGAGAGCAAAATTTGCCATCACAAAACATGTCTCTGTGGTGTGTGGATTATTTTAAGCTGAAAACGATCAAAGCCCAAAAGACTCAGGAAGAATCTTTGACTTTCCCCCAGCCATCTAAACGAATGTAGATAGAGGACCTATTTCAGGAAGGGAGCTATCGCCATAGATAAGTATTAATAAAATATGAATGAGGTGTGACAGACAGGAAGGAGTCCAGAAAAATCTGCTTAATATTTCTTTCTGTGTCTCACTGTCTCTGTATGGCCTAGCAAACGTTTTTTTACCAAACATCTGTTTTTCCATTTTTGAGTAATTACCGCTCTCTGAAGTCCCAAATCACTACCTTCAACATCCTCTTTTGTTTTTAGCTCAAGATGAAATTTAAGGTGAGGGCTTTGGTTATTTTGGTGAGTCACTCAATTTTCCTAAGTCTTTCTCATGTACAACTGACCCCTGAACAACACAGATTTGAACTGTGCAGGTCTGCTTACATACAAATTCTTTTCAGTGGAGAATACTACGGTGGATGTTTGAATTCATGGATGTAGGACCATGAATATGAAGGAATTGCATATAAAGGAACTGTACACAGAGGGCCAACTATAAATCATATGTGGATTTTCAATTCTGTAGACGTTTGGCATCCCTAACCCCTGCATTGTTAAAGGGTCAATTGTATACATGTTATTAAACTTTTGTTTGATTTTCTCTAGTTTCTCTCTCTCTCTCTCATGTCAATTTAATTTCAGATCAGTCAGAAGAGCTTAAAAGGGTAGAGGAAAATTTATTCCTCCCCAACTATTGTACTAAAATAAATAAGTTGGCACTGTGATATTATGCCAGGAAAAAAAAAAAAACCCTCCTGAGCTATATCAAATATCTTATTAGGTAAATTTTTGAAACCAAAAGCAGTAATGTTGTTCAGTTGCCAAATCATATCCGACCCTTTGCGACCCCATGGACTGCAGAATGCCAGCCCTCCCTGTCCTTCACGATCTCTCAGAGTTTGCCCAATTTCATGTCAATTTAATTGGTGATGCTATCCAACCATCTTGTCCTCTGTCACCTTATTCTCCTGCCTTCAATCTTTCCCAGCAGCAGGGTCTTTTCCAATGAGTAGGCTGTTTGCATCAGGTGGTCAAAGTATTGGAGCTTCAGCATCAGTCCTTCTAAAGAGTATTCAGAGTTGGCTCCCTTTAGCATTGACTGGTTTGATCTCCTTTCTGTCCAAGAGACTCTCAAGAGTCTTCTCCAGCACCACAATCTGGAAACATCAAGTCCTCAGCACTCTGCCTTCTTTACTGTCCAGCTCTCACGTCCGTACATGACTATTAGAAAGACCATAACCTTGAATATATGGACCTTTGTTGGCAAAGTGATATCTTTGCTTTTTAATACACTGTCTAGGTTTGTCATAGCTTTCTGCCAAGAAGCAGTCACCTAATTTCATAGCTGCAGTCACCATCCGCAGTGATTTTAGAGCCCAAGAGAAAATCTGTCACTGCTTTCACCTTTCCTTCTTCTATTTGTCACGAAGTGCTGGGACTGGATGCCATTATCTTATCTTTTTTAACATTGAGTTGTAAGCCAGCTTTTTCACTCTCCTCTTTCACCTTCATCAAGAGATTCTTTAGTTCCTCTTTTCTTTCTGCCATTAGAGTGGTATCATCTGCAGAAATAGAACAGTCTACCCAGAGTGTAGGTAATGAAGGAGTACACTTGTCTGTAGAGAACTTAAAAATGATACTGAAACTAACTAAAAGTTATTCTTTATTTAATCACCACTGAGCAACAATTATAAACCATGTCACTGAGGAGATGTGCTCCTCTGATAAGACTTTCTACTCCGGTACTCTCATGATTATATGGCAAAAGGGAGTTATAGATATAATAGGTTGAATTACTCAAAGAAGTAATGTCCTTTGTGGGGCTGACCTAATCAGATGAGCTCCTAAAACAGGAAAAGTTTATCTGTAAATTGGACAGAAGTCAGAAAGATGCAATTCTGCTCACCTTGAAAAAACACACTTCTGCTGTGAACTTCCTACGAGGGCCATATGATTTAAGCTTGGCCACACTCTGAACAGAGAGCCCGACATACAGATATTGTGAGACAAAAAGTGGGTGCTGTTTCAAGGCACTAAATTTATTGTAATTTGGTGCATGTTAATAGAAAAATAATACTTCTGGTTTATATTTTGTTATGCTGTGGTTTTGTATGGGATGAGGGTTAAGAAATGTGGAATGATAGTAAGTTTTAAAACTCATTGCTCTATCACATAAATGGTTACAACTATTTAAGTGCTAAATGTTTCTAAAGGAGAACAAAAGTACTCTAAAGGATAAATATAACATCTTCTGAAAACACAGATGATGAAGCAATTGCTTTTTCTTGAAGGTTTTGTGGCAAGATGCATTTGAATGAGGCTTTGAAGGATGAGTAATAGTTGGTCAGGTTGACAAAAGAGGAAAGAACATTCTAGGATGAACATCTTGAGTTGTTTGTTCCCCTGAGTAAAAATTAAGTACTTGGAATTATGGAGAAGAAACAAACTGAGCATTTAGGTGATCTTAATGTATAGTTACATTTACCACAAAGAATTCAATTTTAGTACAATAGTTCATTTGTATTTATGGATAAAAATAATTTATTTTCAAAATGGATATGCATGCTATATCACTTCAGTCGTGTCCAGCTCTTTTGTGACCCTAGGGACTGTAGCCGGCCAGACTCCTCTGTCCATGGGATCCTCAAGGCAAGAATACTGGAGTGGGTTGCCATGCACTCTTCCAAGGGATCATCCAGATCCAAAGATGGAACCCATGTCTCTTATGTCTCCTGCATTGGCAGGCGGGCTCTTTACCACTAGCACCACCTGGGAAGCCCTAAAAATGTGTATAGCTTTCAGGAAAAAAAATGCATTTGTAAACATTAAAATCAATTTCTGTGTTTCTGGATTTTCTTATCAGTTAATATCACATAAAGTGTCAAGCTGGGACAGGTTAAAGAATTTGGAAATAGAAGTAATAAATATTTTCTCAGCTATGACAGCAGTCTTCACAAAAGTGATATTTATATCCAACTTTAAAGGGTGGCATATTTTATACAGATATATATACTCCTTAGAAATCTCTATAAGAAATCATGAGATTTATGATACATGACATGTTGTTTTATGTTTAAAATGTTTTATGTTATCAATATGAAACTATATATATTCTCTTTAAACATATCATATTTTTTGACTGGATTTTTATTTTTATTTTTTATTTTTTTGATATTGAGCCTTATGAGCTGTTTGTAAATTTTGGACATTAATCCCTTATTGGCCATACTGATTGCCAATATTTTCTTCCACTCTGTGGGTGGTCTTTTAGTTTTGCTTATGGTATACTTTGCTGTGCATAAGCCTTTGAGTTTACTTATAAATATGTCCTTTTGTCTATTTTTAATTCCATAACTCTAGGGCTGGATCAAAAAAGATACTGTTGAAATTCATGTCAAAGAATGTTCTGCTTATGTTTTCCTCTAAGGATTTTATAGTATCAGGTCTTACTTTCAGGTCTTTAACCCAATTTGAATTTATTTTTGTGAGTGGTATTAAAAAATGATCTGAATGACCTAATTTCATTCTTTTACATGTAGCTGTCCAGTTTTCCCAGCATCATTTATTGAATACTATGTTTTCTCTATTGTGTAATCTTGCCTTCTTTGCTGTAGATTAAGTGACCGTAGGTGTGTGGGTTTATTTCTAGGATTTCTATCCTGTTGCATTGATATATAGTTCTATTTTTGTGCCAGCATCTGTTTTGAGAACTATAGTTTTGTACTCTGAAGCAGGGAGCCTAATTTCCCCAGCTCTGTTCTTCTTTCTCAAGATTATTTTGAACTATTTTAGGCCTTTTGTGTCTCCATACAAATTTTAAGATTCTTTTGGTTCTAATTCGGTGAAAAATGCCATTGACAATTTGATAGGAATTGCATTGAATCTGTAGGTCACCTTGGGTAGTATAGTCATTTTGACATTCAATTATTCCAATCCAAGAACATGGTATATTTTTCCATGTCTATGTGTCACCTTCTGTTTATTTCATCAGCATCTTATAGTTCTCTAAGTGCCACTCTTCTGCCTCTATAGGTAGGTTTATTCTTAGGTATTTTATTCTTCTTGCTGGGATGGTAAATGGGATTGTTTCTTTCTCTTTCTGATTGTTCATTGTTAGTGTGTAGAAATGCAACAGATTTTTGCATATTAATTTTGTACCCTGTAACTTTAACCAAATTCAATGTTGAGCTCTAGTAGTTTTCTGGTACCACCTTTATGATTTTCTATGTATAGTATTAGGTCATCTGCAAACAGTGACAGTTTTACTCCTTTTCCAGTTTGGATTTCTTTTTCTTCTCTTATTGCCATGGCTAGGACTTCCAAAGTTATGTTGAATGAAAGTGGCAAGAGTGGACATACTTATCTTATTTCTGATCTTAAAGGAAATGCTTTCAGCTTTTTAACAGTTGACTATGATGTTGACTGTGGGTTTGTCATATATGGCCTTCATTATGTTGAAGTATGTTCCCTTTATGCCCACTTTCTGGAGAGTTTTCATCATAAATGTCTGTTGAATTTTGTCAAAAGCTTTTTATGCAAATATTGAGATAACTGTATGGATTTTATTCTTCAGTTTTTTGATGTGGTGTATCACACTGATGGATTTGTGGATGTTGAAAAATACTTGCATCCCTGGGATAAGTCACACTTGATTGTAGTGTATGATCCTTTTACTGTATTGTTGGATTTGATTTGCTAGTATTTTGTTGAGGATTTTTATTTATGTTTGTGTTCATCAGTGACATTGACCTGTAATTTTTTTTGTGTGTAGTACCTTTGTCTGGTCCTGGACTTGTGTTTGTTAGAAGTCTTTTAAATCACAGTTTCAGTTTCAGAACTTGTGATTTGTCTGTTCACATTTGCTATTTCTTCCTGGTTCAGTCTTGAAAGCATGTACATTTATAAGAATTTGTTCATTTCTTCTAGGTTGTCCATTTTATTGGTATATAGTTGCTTGTAGTAGTCTCTTATGATCCTTTGTGTTTCTGTGGTGTCTCTTGTAACTTCTTTTATTTTTCTTGATGAGTCTGGCTAAAGGTTTATCAATTTTGTTTATTTTTTCAAAGTTTAGAGCCATTGATAGTTTCCATTGCTTTCTTTGTTTCTATTTCATTTATTTCCAATCTAATCTTTAGGATTTCTTTCCTTCTAATAAATTTGAGTTTTGCTTGTTCTTCTTTCTCTGTTTGCTTTAGGTGTAAGGTTAGGTTTTTGTTTGTGATTTTCCTTGAAAATATAATTTTAAAAAGTGAGAAAGCCTACAGAATGTTTGGTACATCATAAATGAACTAATTTATGCATTATATGGATTCCAGAAGGTGAAGAGAAAGAGAAGGGGGCAGAAAGCTTATTTTAAAAAAACAATAGCTGCTATATCTAAAACAGATAACCAAATAGATTAACAGATACTGTATAGCAAAGGGAACTCATCTCAATATTCTATAATACCCTAAATAGGAAAAGAATTTGAAAAACAATAGATACATATATATGTACAACTGAATCACTCTGTTGTACACCTGAAACTAACACAACATTGTTAATCAACTACACTCCAATATAAAAGAAAAAGTTTAAAAAACATAACCCATAATAAAATTATTTTACATTTGCACATTTCATGTCAATTATAAGGGGGAATTAATTATTTAATCATAATGTATAAGAAAGTGATTTCAGATTAAACAAGAAGTTTGAAATACTTCTATTTGTCATTGCATTGTGTTTCATTTAAACAGAAAATCTATAGAAAAAATATAGCAAGAAAAAAATTGAATGACAAAAAAAATTAACAAATTCTGGACATACAACAATAACATTCAGACACCAAGACAAAAGAAATAAATTATTATTGTGTTTTCCCCTCTCTAACTTAACAGTGCTGCAGAAATGAGCCCAGGCACTTTTTGCAGTGAGCAAGGAAAATATGAGTTAGCAATAGTTAAATTTGAAGTTTGTTTTATAGAGGATGTATCTAGGGGGGCTACTGGGATAAAGTTCATATTTTTTCTCACTTCATCTCCTTATCTCAACTTTAAACAATCTTATACCTTAACTATAGTGACTTCTGTCTCAGATGAGGAGATTGAGGAAATTGAGGCTTAGAGAACCTCATAGAATTATAGAATCTCCTATTTGGAATGGAACACAGAGGTCCTCTAAACTATTCCCTCTGCTAGTTTACATCCCTAAGTCACCAAAACCCTCATGTGACATCCTATGAATATTTAAGATTTCACTACTTTAAGATGTCATTACTTTTTAAAGGTAGCTTTATTAGGCTTGATATTTAGAAAGCATCTTCATTTTGAATTAAAAGACCTTTGGAAGCACATGGATTAATATGTTTCATATAAAACAGACTATCAAATATTTAAAGATAGGTCTCATTATTGAAGTCCACTATCCACTAGGCTGATTCTTTAAATAACAGTTGAGTAGGGCTTAAAGTTCAGGTCTCATTCTACCCATACTTCTTTTTCACCTCTCAATGCTGTCTAAGGGCGATCCCCAGGATATTTATGTATGAGAAGGCAAGTCATCATTGCCTTCAATTAAAATCTCAGAAATTTTTACTAGTAGTTCTATATAGTTGAATTTCAAAAAACATTCTATATAAAGGTTTACATCCAGAAGTTTTAATAGAAATTATATGATATTAGAAGTTATGTTAATTTATACAGTTTCCAAAAGAACCTTACAATTTATAGAGTGCATCAGAGCTAGTTGAAACAGCTTTCTGGAGTAATTGGGTATGCCATTTCTAGGAATAAAGAAAGGAGTAAATTACATTTAAACCCATTTCTTATTTGACCAACTATAACAGAGATGCAGTATGTACAGACTGGCTCATGCATTTTTTTCTCTTCATTGCAATGATCAGTTAGGAAACAAAGCTACTAGATAGGAAAATATCTTGTCTCTGCCTTTCTAAAGTCTCCAGGGAAGATAACACTTGCAAAGGCATTTTTAGCCAGAATATTATGAGAGTCTTAACAGTTGACATGCATGCTAAGTCACTTCAGTCATATCTGACTCTGATCCTATGGACTGTAGCCCACCAGGCTCTTCTGTCCGTGGGATTCTCCAGGCAAGAACACTGGAGTGGATTGCCATGCCCTTCTCCAGGGAATCTTCCTGACCCAGAGATCAAACCTGGGTCTCCTGCATTGCAGGCAGATTCTTTACCATCTGAGCCACCAGGGAAGGTCTTAACAGTTGACAGACGTGATTAACTCCCATCTTGTCATGATTATACTGAAATGGAAAAGATGTGCCATTAGAGAAGAGAAGGTCTGCCAGCTAATTAGCACATTAGATGTTCCATCAGCTTTGCTGTTTCCTGCAGGCAGTACAATTCAGTATATTCAAATTGATTTATTTGGCATAAAGAAATGAAGCTGCCTTTTATATTTGAACTTGTATAGGTGAAAACATGTTATAGTGTGCTATAGACTAACAAATTCATATGTTAAAAAGCTGCTAGCTAGAGCAATTCAATTGTATTAGGAGGTGGAGCCTTTGGGAGGTGATTAGGTCACCAAGGCAGAACCATTAAGAATGGGATTCGTGACCTTAAAAGAATCCAGAGAACCAGTTGGCTTGCCACTTCTGCTGTGTGAAGATATAATTCTGTGACCTGGAAGAGGGCTCTTACCTGACCATGCTGGCACCCTGATCTCTGACTCTACCAGTCTTCAGAACTATGAGAAATAAATTTCTAACGTTTATAAGCTACCCAGTAGGTAGTATTTTGATAGAGCAGCCTGAACAGACTAAGACACAATGTGAAAGATACTGTGAATTATGTTCGGGGTAGATTTGCATTTCTTTACTTTCATTGGTATTTCATTAATTCTAATGTATTTCATATTCCTGTTTATATCTGAGTCCAATGTAAATGCTACAAAATATGCTATATCTGCCTTTTACAAGATGTATTTAAGTTTAGAAAATAATAAAAACACCTAATTATGTCATTTTACCCATTTTTAACAGAGAAAAAATGCCTCATTCTTTAAAATATATTTTTATTGGAGTATAGTTGATCTACAAAATTGTGTTTCAGATGTACAGCAAAGTGAACCAGTTACACATACATATATATCCACTCCTTTTAGGATCTTTTTCCCATATAGATCATTACATAGTACTGTACTATACAGTATCTATTTTATATATAGTAGTGCATATATGTCAATTCCAGACTCCAAATTTATCCCTTCTGCACTTCCCCTTTGGTAAACATAGGTTTGTTTTCTACATCTGTGACTCTATTTCTGTTTTGTAAATAAGTTCATTTGTGCCATTAGTTTAGATTCAACATATAAGTGATACTATATATTTATCTTTCTGTCTGACTTACTTCACTCAGTATGACACTCTCTAGGTCCATTCATGTTGTTGCAAATGGGAAAATGCCTCATTCCTGCACAATATAGTATTATAAGAAGGTCACTGTAGAACTACCATTTCTAAATGATTTTATGTGGAATACTGAATGGTTTTGTAAAATAAAATTTGCAGTTCAGTTACTAGAAGTATATAATTTTGCTACATGTTGGTCAGGAAAAAAATTATAAAGGATTATGAAAAGGATCTGTCCTAGTGCTGTATGTCTAGGTTTCCAGGATCTTACTCTAAGTTCTATGAACAAAAATAAATACATCTGAACTAGGATTATGAACTGACTAGTCTTGTTAATGTTTACTTTTCAAAGTAAATCTTAACCTGAGAATACTGGTTTCTTACACTTACTGAAAAAAATGCAAATTAGACAAATGTAGAAAGTTATGGACTTGGAAAGTGTGATATACAAAACCAGAAAATAATAAAAAAGACTTTTAGTGAGTTTATGCAGCTCAGTAGTCCTTTCTCCTTTCTTCTCCTAATTGCTTGCCTTATTCTGTTGCTGCTAAGTCATTTCAGTCGTGTCTGACTCTGTGTGACCCCATAGATGGAAGCCCACCAGGCTCCCCCGTCCCTGGGATTCTCCAGGCAAGAACACTGGAGTGGGTTGCCATTTCCTTATCCAATGCATGAAAGTGAAAAGTGAAAGTGAAGTTGCTTAGTCATGTCCGACTCTTAGCGACCTCATGGACTGCAGCCTACCAGGCTCCTCTGTCCATGGGATTTTCCAGGCAAGAGTACTGGAGTGTGCCTTATTCTACAGAGTAGCAATTAAAGACACTGCATACCTCCTCTTTCCTTTCTCTGTGTTGACTCATTTCCCTTGCTTACAAACATTCAGAGGCCTCTTTTATCTTAAATGAGGAAATCTTTACCTGATCTTGCCTATCTGTCTTTAAATGAGAGCCTCTGTCATTAAATGAGACTTTTACATTCATATACCACACACCATCCGATCTATAAATGGCTTAAACAGCCCTGGCTACTCAAAGCTAAATAACCAATGTCAAGTCCTGTATCTAAGTTTTGCATCTCATTTTCCATCTTCACTTTCAGGAATTGTCACTATCTTTTCTCTAATATACTCAACATTTTTTTTTAAAGTGGAATTTTCCCCCTACTAGTATAAAAAAATATTTTCATGTTTGTATCCATTAAAAATCAAACAGCACATCTTAATCCTCTGCCCCTACTGTGCCCCTCCCCCAAGTTCTTTCCCCAATGGAATGGGGATTAAGAGGTACAAATTACTACCTATAAAGTAAATAAGCTACAAGGATATGTTTTATGGTACAGGGAGTATAGCCAGTATTTTATAATAACTTTAAATGAATATACTCTACAAAAATATTGACTCACTATATTGTATATTGGAGAAGGAAATGGCAACCGACTCCAGTATTCTTGCCTGGAGAATTCCGTGGACAGAGGAGCCTGGCAGACTACTGTCCATGGGGTTGCGAAGAGTCAGAGATGTCTGAGTGACTATCACTCACTCACTTATGTTGTACATAGGGAACTAATCCAATATTATAAATCAAGTGTACTTTAATAAAAAAAAAATCAAACAATACATGTATAAAATCCCTTAGTTTATTACTTACCCCCTATCACTACTAGCTACTTTATCATCTCCTTCCTTTAAGAATCAAATATATTTTGAGAATTACCATTTTTGTCTCTTTAATAAATCATACTGGAAAATTAGACACACAAATCACAGCAATAGGAAGAAACTGGAATACCATCTTACACTATATGCAAAAATTATCTCAAAAGGCATTAAAGATTCAAAAGTAAGACCACAGACCCTAAATTCTAGGTGGTAAGCTCCTTGACATCAGATGTGGTGTTTTTTTTTTTTTTTTTTGTTTTGTTTTTAATTTGACACCAAAAGTGAATGTTTTTTACTGTCTGACCTACCAGGGAAGCCCCAAAGTGAGTGAAACAAAAGAAAAAATGAACAAGTGAGATTATATCAAACTAAAAAGCTTCTGCTTAGGAAAGGAAACCATTAACAAAATGAAAAGAAAACCTATCAAATAGAAGAAAGTATTTGCAAATCATATATCTAATAAGGGGTTGATTAATATGCAAAATATATAAAGAATTAGTACAACTCAATAGGAAAAAACAATTTAATAAAAAAGTGAGCAGAGAGTTCTGCTGACCACTGCCAAGGACAGACTGTCTAGTCATCTGTTTCAATCCAAGGAGGACTGTCCATGTGGCAGGCAATACCAAGTTTCCACTGAGTCAGAGATCTCTGTTGTGTTCTTGTACACTGGCTTTTGGAACTCAAGTAAAAGGCCTTACATTTCAGGTGAAATTCCTCTTGGTAGATTGGACCTAGGCTGGTCTTTGGAGAGAGATCAAGTCCTGAACCTTTGGAGTGGGAGCCCTGACTCCAAGACCCTAGAAAACCAGAGAACTAACCCTAGGTAGTATCAAATAGTGAGAACTCACACAAAGGAAGCCACTTGAATACAAGATCCATCATAACCCAACCACCAGTAGCACCCTCTGTAGGAAGCCTTATTTAACAACAGACAAAACAAAAAGACAAACCCAATCATCAGCAGATAGGATTATCACCTCACTCAGCCTTGCCCATCAGAGGGAAAACAAACAAAAACAGCAGAAATCTCACCCTATACGAAGCTCACACAAACTACTGGACCAACCTTAGGTGAGCAGAAACCAAAAGGAAGAAAGAATTCAACCATGAAGCCTAGGAATAGGAGACCTCAAATACAATAAGTTAAAAAAAAAATAATGAAAAGGCAGAGAAATACTAGACAAATGAAGGAACAAACTAGAAACACAGAAGTCCAAATAAATGAAGAGGAAATGGGCAAACTACCTGAAAAAGAAATCAGAATAATGATAGTAAAGATAACAAAAAAACTTGAAAACAAAATGGAGAAAATGCAAGAATCAATTAACAAAGACCTAGAAGAATTAAAGAACAAACATACAGAGACTAACAACACAATTACTGAAATTAAAAATACTCTAGAAGGAATTAATAGCAGAATATCTGAAGCAGAAGAATGAATCAGTGAGCTAGAAGATAAAATGGTGGAAATAACTTCAGAAGAGCAGAATAAAGCAAAAAGAATGAAAAGAACTGAGGATAGTCTCAGAGGCCTCTGGGACAATATCAAATGCACCAACATTCAAATTATAGGGGTCCCAGAAGAAGAAGAGAAAAAGGGTATGAGAAAATTTTTGAAGAGATTATAGTTGAAAATTTCCCCAACATGAAAAAGGAAATGGTCAATCAAATCCAAGAGGTGCAAAGAGTCCCATACAGGATAAACCCAAGGAGAAACATGCCAAGACACATACTAATTAAACTAACAAAGACTAAACACAAACAAAGAATATTTAAAGCAGCAAGGGAGAAGCAACAAGTAACATGCAAGGGAGACTCCGTTCACTTAACAGCTGATCTTTCAGCAGAAACTCTACAGGCCAGAAGGGAATGGCAGAATATATTTAAAGTACTGAAAGGGGAAAATCTACAACCAAGATTACTGTACCCAGCAAGGACCTCATTCAAAATTGATGGAGAAATAAAAAGCTTTACAGAACAGCAAAAGTTAAGAGAATTCAGTACCATCAAACCAGCTTTACAACAAATGTTAAACGGACTTATATAGTCAAGAAATACAACAGAAGAAAAAAGATCTACAAAAACAACCCCAAACAATTAAGAAAATGGCAATAGGAACATATATATCAATAATCAATTTAAATGTAAATGGAAAAATGCTTCAACCAGAAGATACAGACTGGCTAAAAGGATACAAAAACAAGACCCATATATATGCTGTCTACAAGAAACCCACTTCAGACCTAAAGACATGCATAGACTGAAAGTGAGAGGATGGAAAAATATATTCCATGCAAATGGGAAGCAAAAGAAAGCTGGAGTAGCAATCCTCATATCAGACAATATAGACCTTTAAAATAAAGAAAGTTACAAGAGATAAGGAAGGACACTACATAATGATCAAGGGATCAATCCAAGAGGAAGACATAACAATTGTAAATATCTATGCATCCAACATAGGAGCACCTCAATACATAAGACAAACACTAACAGACATAAAAGGAGAAATTGACAGTAACACAATAATAGTAGGAGACGTTAACATCCCATTCACACCAATGGACAGATCATCAAAACAGAAAATGAATAAGGAAACACAAGTCTTAAATGACACATTAGATTAGATGGATCTCATTGATATCTTCAGGACATTTCATCCAAATACAGAAGAATACACCTTCTTCTCAAGTGCATATGGAACATTCTCCAGGACAGACCACACTTTGGGTCACAAATAAAACCTCAGTAAATTTAAGAAAATTGAAATCATATCAAGCGTCTTCTCTGACCACAATGCTATGAGACTAGACATCAATTACAAGAAAAAAACTGTAAGAAACACAAACACATGGAGATTAAGCAACACGTTTCTAAATAACCAACAGGTTACTGAAGAAATCCAAGGGGAAATCAAAAAATTTTTAGAAACAAATGACAGTGAAAACACTCAAAACCTATGCAATGCAGCAAAAGCAGTTCTAAAAGGGAAATTTATAGCAATACAATCCTACCTCAAGAAATAAGAAAAATGTTGAATAGACAACCTAACTTTACACCTAAGACAACTGGAAAAAGAAGAATGAAAAACCCCAAAATTAGTAGAAGGAAAGAAATTGTAAAGATTTCTTTATGAGCAGAAATAAAAAGAAATGAAAGAAACAATAGTAAAAATTAATAAAACTAAAAGCTTGTTCTTTGAGAAGATAAAAAAATTGACAAGCCTTTAGCCAGACTCATCAAGAAAAAAAAGAGAGAAGAATCAAATCAACAAAATGACAAATGAAAAATGAGAGGTTACAACAGACAATGCAGAAATACAAAAGATTATAACAGGGAAGCCTGGTGTGCTGCAGTCCATAGGGTTGCAAAGGGTAGGATATGACTAAGTGACTGAATTGAACTGAATAAGAGACTATTATGAACAACTATATGGCAATAAAATGGATAACCTGGAAGAAATGGACAGATTCTTAGAAAAGTTCAATCTTCCAAGACTGAACCAGGAAGAAATAGAAATTATGAACAACTAATTACAAGCACTGAAATTGAAGCTATGATCAGAAATCTCCCAGAAAACAAAAGCCCAGGACCAGGGGTGCCTTCACAGGAGAATTCTATCAAACATTTAGAGAAGAACTAATGTCTATTCTTCTAAAACTCTTTCCAAAAATTGCAGAGGAAGGAAGACTTCCAAACTCATTCTATGAGGCCACCATTACCCTGATACCAAAACCAGACAAAGGCAACACACATACACAAAAAAACTATGGGCCAATATCACTGATGAACATAGGGGCAAAAATCCTCAACAAAATTTTAGCAAACAGAATTCAGCAATACATCAAAAAGTTCATACATCATGATCAAGTTGGGTTTATTCCAGGAATACAAGGATTCTTCAATAAATGCAAATCAATCAATGTGATACATATTAACAAATTGAAAGATAAAAACCATATGACAATCTTAATAGATGCAGAAAAAGCCTTTGACAAAATTCAGCACCCATTTATGACTAAAACTCTTAAAAAAATGGGCATAGAAGGAACCTACCTCAAAATAGTAAAGGCCATATATGATAAACCTACAGCTAACATTATTCTCAATGGTGAAAAACTGAAAGCATTTTCCCTAAGATCAGGAACAAGACAAGGGTGTTCACTTCACCACTGTTATTCAACATAGTTCTGGAAGTCCTAGCTACACAAATCAGAGAAGAAAAAGAAATAAAAGGAATCCAGATCAGAAAAGAAGTAAAGATTTTACTGTTTGCAGATGACATGATACTGTATATAGAAAACCCTAAAGATAGTATAAGAAAATTAGTAGAGCTAATCAACGAATTTAGAAAAGCTGCACGGTACAAAATCAATACACAGAAATCACTTGCATTTCTATATACTTACTATGAAAAATCAGAAGAGAAATTAAGGAATCAATTCCATTCACCATTGCAACAAAAAGAATGAAATATCTAGGGATAAACTTACTTAAGGAGACAAACGAACTGTACACAGAAAATTATAAGACACTAATGAAATAAAAAATGTCATATACAGGTGGAGAGATATTCCATGTTCCTGGGGTGGGAAGAATCAATATTGTGAAAATGACTATATTACCAAATGCAGTCTACAAATTCAATGCTACCCCAATCAAATCACCAATGGTGTTTTTCACAAAACTAGAACAAAAATTTTCATAATTCATATGGAAACACAAAAGACCCCTAATAGCCAAAGCAGTCCTGAGAAAGAAAAATGGAGCTGGAGGAATCAACTTTCCTGACTTCAGATTATACTACAAAGCTACAGTCATCAAGACACAATGGTACTGGCACAAAAACAGAAATATAGACTAATGGAACAAGATAGAAAGTTGAGAAAGAAATCCATGCACCTATGGGCACCTTATTTTTGACAAAGGAGGCAAGAACATACAATGGGGCAAAGAAAGCCTCTTCGATAAATGGTGCTGGGAAAACTGGACAGCTAGAAGAATGTAAAAGAATGAAATTAGAACACTTCCAAACATCATACACAAAGATAAAGTCAAAATGGATTAAAGACCTAAATGTAAGACCAGAAACTATAAACCTCTTAGAGGAAAACATAGGCAGAACCTCAATGACATAATTCAAAGCAAGATCCTCTATGACCTACCTCCTAGAGTAATAGAAATAAAAACAAAAGTAATCAAGTGAGACCTGATTAAACTTAAAAGCTTTTGCACAGCAAAGGAAACAATAAGCAAGGTGAAAAGACAACCCTCAAAATAGGAGAAAGTAATAGCAAATGAAACAACTGACAAAGAATTAATTTCCAAAATATACAAGCAGCTCATACAACTCAGTGCCAGAAAAACAAACAACCCAATCAAAAAGTGGGGAAAAGACCTAAACAGACATTCTCCAAAGGAGACATACAGATGGCTAACAAACACATGAAAAGATGCTCAACATTGCTCATTCTTAGAGAAATGTAAATCAAAACGACAATGAAATATCACCTCACACCAGTCAGAATGGCCATCATCAAAAAGTCTACAAACAATAAATGCTGGAGAGGGTGTGGAGAAAAGGGAACACTCTTGCACTCTTAGTGTGATTGTAAATTGATACAGCCACTATGGAAGATGGTATGGAGACTCTTTAAAAAAAAAAAAAAAACTATGAATAAAATCACCATATGACCCAGCAACCCCAGTCCTAGGCACATACTCCGAGGAAACCAAAATTGAAAAAGGCACATGTATCCCATTGTTCACTGCAGCACTACTTAGAATAGCTAGAACATGGAAGCAACCTAGATGTCCATCAACAGATGAATGGATAAAGAAGTTGTGGTACATATACACAATGGAATATTACTCAGCCATAAAAAGGAATGCATTTGAGTCAGTTCTGATGAGGTGGATGAACATAGAACCTATTATACAGAGTGAAGTGAGTCAGAAAGAGAAAGACAAATACTGTATTCTAATGCATATATACATAATCTAGAAAAATAGTACTGAAGAATTCATTTTCAGGGCAGCAATGGAGAAACAGACATAGACAGTAGACTTATGGACATGGGGAGAGGGGAGGAGAGGGTGAGATGTATGGAAAGAGTAACATGGAAGCTTACATTACCATATGTGAAATAGATAGCCAGTGGGGAATTGCTGTAATGGCTCAGGAAACTCAAACAGGGGCTCTGTATCAACCTAGGGTGATATGGGGTGGGATATGGGAGGGAGGTTCAAAATGGAGGGGATATATGTATACCTATGGCTGATTCATGTTGAGGTTTGACAGAAAACAGCAAAATTCTGTAAAGCAATTATCCTCCAATAAAAAAAATACAAAGAAAAATGAGCAGAGAATCTGAGTAGACATTTTCCCACAGAAGGTAAACAGGTGGCCAACAAGATCAATAATCATCAAAGAAATGCAAATCAAAACCCCAGTGAGGTACTACCTCAGACCAGTCACAATGGCTATTATAAAAAAGACAAGGAATAACAAGTGTTGGCAAGAATATAGAGAAAAGGGAACCCTTGTACACTTTGGGGGGGAATGTAAATTGGTGCAGCCACTGTGGAAAAAAATATGGAAGCTCTTCAAAAAATTAAAACTAGAGCTATCAGATGATCCAGAAATTCCACTTGTGGACATTTATTTAAAGAAAATGGTAACGATAACCCTATATGCAAAACAGAAAAAGAGACACAGAAATACAGAACAGACTTTTGAACTCTGTGGGAGAAGGTGAGGGTGGGATGTTTCAAAAGAACAGCATGTATACTATCTATGGTGAAACAGATCACCAGCCCAGGTGGGATGCATGAGACAAGTGCTCCGGCCTGGTGCACTGGGAAGACCCAGAGGAATCGGGTGGAGAGGGAGGTGGGAGGGGGGATCGGGATGGGGAATAAGTGTAAATCTATGGCTGATTCATATCAATGTATGACAAAACCCACTGAAATGTTGTGAAGTAATTAGCCTCCAACTAATAAAAAAATTAAAAAAAAAAAAAAAAAAAAAGAAAATGAAAACACTAATTCAAAAATACATATGTGTCCACATTTTCATTGCAACATTATTTACAATTGCCAAGATATGGAAACAATGTAAGTGTCCATCAATGGATAAATGACTACATAAGATGTGCTGTATATATATACCATGGAATATTAATCAGCCATAAAAATAATGAAATCTTACTACCTGAGGCAGCATGGATAGACCTTGAAGGTATTCATTAAATGAAATAAGTCAGAGAAAGACAAACCTTGTATAACTTCATATATATGTGGAATCTAAAAACAAACAAAACAAAAACAAAATTAAGCCCATGGATACAGAGAACAGACCGGTGGTTGCCAGAGGTGAGGGTTGGAGTGTGGCCAAATATGTGTAGGAAGTCAAATGGTACAAACTCCCAGTTATAAAATAAATAAGTCATGGAGAGAGAAAGCACAGCTTGGTGACTATAGTTAATACTGTATTGCATATTTTAAAGTTGTTAAGAGAGTAGATCTTAAAAATTTTTACTGCAAAAAAAGAAAAAAAAATATTTTCTCAGACTTTCTTTATTCATTGTACCTGACCCCTGCCTCAAGTCATTGCAATCTAGCTTCCTGCCCATTTGCAGCCTTGGTGTGGTATGAGCTCAGTCAGTAAAGAATCCACCTGCAATGCAGGAGACCCAAGTTTGATTTCTGGGTCAGGCCGATCCCCTGGAGAAGGAAGTGGCAACCCACTCCAGTATTCTTCCAAGGACAGAGGAGCCTGGCAGGCTACAGTCCATGGCGTCACAAGAGTTAGACACAACTGAGCAACCAAACCACCACACAGTACTCAATAATTTCACCAATGACCTCCCTGCTGCCTATCCTGATGGCTCTTTACAGTGATGTCTCTAATGTTTCAGAATCATATGAAACTGATGACTACCCTTCTCCTCCTGGAAAACTACTTTTCTCAAGCTTCCATGTTAAAACCCTTTCTCTTCTGGTTTTTCTTCTGAATCTGTATCCATTCCTTCTCATTCTTGTCTGCATGTTTCTTATTTTCTCATTCTTCACTCACTATTCTCATTTTGTTTTGATCCATTTCCAATGCTCTGATTACCACCTATATGGAGATGAAGACTAGACTCATTTTTTCTTCTAATTTCACCCTTCCTATTGTTAACTGAAGAACGTCACCATCCTGTCACAAAAACACAGGAACAAGACTGACACCCTTTTCTTTTTCCTTCATCACCATTACTTAGTGCTTTAACAAACCCTGCCAAAATTTCCTTTTAAATATTGCTTGTCCCTTTATTCTCTGACTCCACTACAATCACTGCCACCCTTAATCAAGCTATGAAGATCTATTGATGGGAAGATACTAGTGTCTTGACTGTCTAACTGTATTTATTCAGCCCATCTTTAATTAGTTCTTTATATTGCAAATGTTAATTTGATTATGTTGCTATGTCTCCCATCCTTAAAATCCTTTGGTAATGTCTCATTGTTATTTGATTAAAGATGATTCATTTGATATGAACTATTAAGACCCTACATGGTCTGTAAACAGCTAAGGAACTCTTGGTTTCTTTGCTCCCATCACACTGCACCCTTCAATCCTTTGTATTCAATATATTTTCTCCAAACACTCTTTATTTAACGCTTTAATTTCGAGTTACAATTCAAGCATTTCTTTCTTAAAGCAGCTTTTTCTATCTCAATGCAAGAATCAGTCATCCTATGATAGAAGCCTGATAACTCTTGCTTTTAGCACTTCCTCCAGTTAGGACTTTGCATTTTTCCTAGTGATTATTAAATATCTACCTTTGACACTCAACTATCAGTTCAATCAAGAAAAGACATTAAGATTTTTGTTCCTTATCATTACATAATGATTACATTACATAATGATGTTCAAAAATTATTTATTGTGATTTCATAAATGCTTCCCTGCATTAGTTTCCAACTGCTTTCTAGAGAGTTTGTAACTCCAGCTTCCATTCTGTTGCCCTGATTCTGCTTTTGACCCTTTGGTCCTGGCTGTTTCTTCTCTTCTCCATGGTTCTTCACTCTGAGCACTCTTCCAAGAACTTCATTTGGATCTTTCCTCTGCTACTTTATTCTGAGAACTCATAGACTAGGTAGTTCACCCAGGTCCATAAGAATTCCAGAATTTGGGCAGAACCTGGTTGCTACCTAGAATTGCCATTCTCCTTTTTCCTTAAGAAAATCTTGAATACATGTTTTTTACTCAGTTTACTTACTGTTCAGTACAGTTACTCAGTCATGTCTGACTCTCTGTGACCCCAAGGACTGCAGCACACCAGGCTTCCCTGTCCATCACCAACTCCCAGAGCCTACTCAACCTCACGTCCATTGAGTCGGTGATGCCATTCAATCATTTCACCCTCTGTCGACCCTTCTCCTGTCTTCAATCTTTCCCAGCATCAGGGTCTTTTCAAATGAGTCAGTTTTTTGTATCAGGTGGCCAAAATATTGGAGTTCCAGCTTCAGCATCAGACTTGCCAATGAATATTCAGGACTGATTTCATTTAGGATGGACTGGTTGGATCTACTTGCTGTCCAAGGGACTCTCAACAGTCTTCTCCAACACCACAGTTCAAAAGCATCAATTCTTTGGCGCTCAGCTTTCTTCACAGTCCAACTCGCACATCCATACATGACCACTGGAAAAACCATAGCCTTGACCAGACGGACCTTTGTTGGCAAAGTAATGTCTCTGCTTTTTAACATGCTGTCTAGGTTGGTCATAACTTTTCTTCCAAGAAGCAAGTGTCTTTTAATTTCATGGCTGCAGTCACAATCTACAGTGATTTTTGGAGCACCGTCCCCCCCCCCCCAAAAAAAAAATCTTGTCACCGTTTCCATTGCTTCCCCATCTAGTTGCCATGAAGTGATGGGACCAGAGGCCATGATCTTAGTTTTCTGAATGTTGAGTTTTAAGGCAACTTTTTCACTCTCCTCTTTCACATTCATCAAGAAGCTCTTTAGCTCTTCTTCACTTTCTGCCTTAAGTGTGGTGTCATCTGCATATCTGAGGTTATTGGTGTTTCTCCCAGCAATCTTGATTCCAGCTTGTGCTTCATCCAGTCCAGCATTTCTCATGATGTACTCTGCATACAAGTTAAATAAGCAGGGTGACAATATGCAGCCTTGATGTACACCTTTTCCTAACTGGAACCAGTCTGTTGTTCCATGTCCAGTTCTAACTGTTGTTTCCTGACCTGCCTACAGATTTCTCAGGAGGCAGGTCAGGTGCTCTGTTATTCCCATCTCTTTCAGAATTTCCCACAGTTTGTTGTGATCCACATAGTCAAAGGCTTTGGCATAGTCAATAAAGCAGAAATAGATATTTTTCTGGAACTCTCTTGCTTTTTCGATGATCCAGTGGATGTTGGCAATTTGATCTCTGGTTCCTCAGCCTTTTCTAAATCCAGCTTGAACATCTCGAAGTTCACAGTTCACGTACTGTTGAAGCCTGGCTTGGATAATTTGGAGCATTACTTTGCTAGCGTGTGAGATGAATGCAATTGTGTGGTAGTTTGAACAATCCCAAAGAATGTTTCTTTGGGATTGGAATGAAAACTGACCTTTTCTAGTCCTGTGGCCACTGCTAAGTTTTCCAAATTTGCTGACATATTGAGTGTAGCACTTTCACAGCATCATCTTTCAGAATTTGAAATAGTTCAACTAAAATCCTACCACCTCCACTAGCTTTGTTTGTAGTGATGCTTCCTAAGGCCCACTTGTCTTTGCATTCCAGGATGTCTGGCTCTAGGTGAGTGATCACACCATTGTGATTATCTGGGTCGTGAAGATCTTTTTTGTATAGTTCTTCTGTGTATTCTTGCCACTTCTTCTTAATATCTTCTGCTTCTGTTAGGTCCATACAATTTCTGTCCTTTACTGTGTCCATGTTTGCATGAAATGTTCCCTTGTTATATTTAGTTTTCTTGAAGAGATCTCTAGTTTTTCCCATTCTATTGGTTTCTTCTATTTCTTTGCAATGATCCCTGAGGAGGGCTTTCTTATGTCTCCTACCTAGTCTTTGGAACTCTGCATTCAAATGCATATATCTTTCCTTTTTGCCTTTGCTTTTCGCTTCTCTTCTTTTCACAGCTATTTGTAAGGTCTCCTCAGACAACCATTTTGCCTTTTTGAGTTTCTTTTTGTTGGGGATGGTCTTGGTCCCTGCCTCCTGTACAATGTCACAAACATCTGTCCATAGTTCTTCAGGCACTGTGTCTATCAGATCTAATCCCTGAATCTATTTGTCACTTCCACTGTATAATCATAAGGGATTTACTTACTCTACTCCGCCTTTATTTATTCATACCTTATCTGTCTGAAACTTTTAGCTTCTGATACTATATGTGTTCTTATGGGCATTATCAATTATCTTAATGATGTTTGAGCTGTTCAAATATAGGGCATTTGCTCAATGACCCAGCGTGCCAGGCTTCCCTGTCCTTCACTATTTCCTGGAGTTTGCTCAAACTCAAGTCCATTGAATCAGTGATGCCATCCAACCATCTCATCCTCTGCCATCTTCTCCTCCTGCCTTCAGTCTTTCTCAGCATCAGGGTATGAGTCAGCTCTTCACATCAGGTAGCCAAAATATTAGAGCTCAGCTTCAGCATCAGTCCTTACAATGAATATTTAGGGTTGATTTCCTTTATGATGATTGGTTTGATCTCCTTGCTGTCCAAAGGACTCTCAAAAGTCTTTTCCAGCACCACAGTTTGAAAAGACCAAGCCTTTGGTGCTCAGCCGACTTTATGGTCCAACTCTCACATCCATACATGACTACTGGAAAAACCATAGCTTTGACTATACAGACCTTTGCCAGCAAAGTGATGTGTCTGTTTTTTAATATGCCATTTAGGTTTGTCATAGCTTTTCTTCCAAAGAGCAAGCATCTTTTAATTTCTTGACTGGAGTCACTGTCCACAGTGCTTTTGGAGCCCAAGAAAATAGTCTGTCAATGTTTCTGTTTCCATTTATCCCCATCTATTAGCCATGAAGTGATGGGACTGGATGCTATCATTTTTGTTTTTTGAATGCTGAGTTTACAGCCAGCTTTTTTCATTCTCCTCTTTTGCCTTCATCAAGAGGCTCTTTAGTTCCTCTTTGCTTTCTACCATTAGGGTGGTGTCATCTGCATATCTGAGATTATTGATATTTCTCCCAGGAATCTTGATTCTAGCTTGAACTTCAGGCTGCCCAGCATTTCACATGATGTACTCTACATAGAAGTTAAATAAGCAGGGTGACAATATACAGCCTTGATGTCCTCCTTTCCCAATTCTCAACCAGTCCCGTTGTTCCATGTCCAGTCCTGACTGTTGCTTCTTGACCTGTGTACAGGTTTCTCAGAGGGCATGTAAGCTGGTTTGGTATTTCCATCTCCTGAAGAATTTTCCACAGTTTGTTGTGCTCCTCATAGTCAAAGGCTTTGGCGTAGTCAATGAAGCAGAAATATATTTTTTTTCTGTAATTCCCTTGCTTTTTCTGTGATCCAACAGATGCTGGCAATTTGATCTCTGGTTCCTCTGCCTATTCTAAATCAAGCTTGTACATCTGGAAGTTCTCAGTTCATGGACTATTAAAGCATAGCTTGAAGAATTTTCAGCATTACCTTGCTAGCATGTGAAATGAGTACAACTGTGCAATAGTTTAAACATTCTTTGGCATTGCCCTTCTTTGGGATTAGGATGAAAACTGACCTTTCTCAGTTCTGTGGCCAGTGCTGAGTTTTCCAAATTTGCTGGCATATTGAGTGGGGCAGTTTCACAGCATCATCTTTTAGGATTTGAAATGGCTCAACTGCAATTCTTTCACCTCCAGTGCTTCCTAAGGCGACTTGACTTCATAGTCCAGAATGCCTTGCCCTAGGTGAGTGATCACACCACCATGGTTATCTGGGTCACAAGACCTTTTTTGTACAGTTCCTTGTGTATTCTTGCCACCTCTTTTTAATATCTTCTGCTTCTGTTAAGTTCATACCATTTCTGTCCTTTATTGTACCCATTTTTACAGGAAAATATTCCCTTGGTATCTCTAATTTTCTTGAAGAGATCTCTAGTCTCTCCCATTCTATTATTTTCCTCTTATTTCTTCGCATTGTTCACTTAAGAAGTCTTTGTTATCTCTCCTTGCTATTCTTTGGATTTCTGCATTCATATGGGTATCTTTCCTTTTCTCATTTCCCTTTCACTTTTATTCTTTTCTCAGCTATTTTTAAGGCCTCTTCAGACAATCATTTGCCTTTTAGCATTTCTTTTTCTTGGGGATGGTTTTGATCACCTCCTCATGTACACTGCTGTGAACCTCCATGCATAGTTCTTCAGGCACTCCATCTATCTGATCTAATCCCTTGAATCTGTCACTTCCACTGTATTATCATGAAAACAGTGGTCTCCCCTACTTCAACTTAAGTTTGAATTTTGCAATAAGGAGTTCATGATCTGAGCCACAATCAGTTCCTGGTCTTGTTTGTGCTGACTGTATAGAGCTTCTCCACCTTCGGCTGCAAATAATATGATCAATCTGATTTTGGTATTGACCATCTGTGATTTCCATGTGTAGAGTCATCTCTACACATGGAAGAAGGTGTTTGCTATGACCAGTGCATTCCTTTGCAAAACTCTGCTAGCGTTTGTCCTGCTTCATTTTGTACTCCAAGGCCAAAGTTGCCTGGTACTCCAGGTATCTCTTGAATTCCTACTTTTGCATTTCAGTCCCCTATGATGAAAAGGACATCTTTATTTTGGTGTTACTTCTAGCAGGTTAGTAGGTCTTCATAGGTACATTCAAATTCACCTTCTTCGGCATTAGTGGTTTGGGCAAGTTTGAATTCCTATGATACTGAATGGTTGCCTTGGAAACGAACAGAGATCTTTCTGTCATTTTTGAGATTGCACCCAAGTACTGCATTTTGGACTCTCCTGTTGACTATGAGGGCTGCTCCATTTCTTCTAAGGGATTCTTGCCCACAGTATTAGATATAATGGTCATTGGAATTAAATTACTCATTCCCGTCCATTTTTGTTCACTGATTTCTAAAATATCGATGTTCACTGTTGCCATCTCCTGTTTGAAAATTTCCAGTTTACCTTGATTCATGGACCTAACATTCCAGGTTCCTATGCAATATTGTTCTTGATAGCCTCAGACTTTATTTTCACTACCAGACACATCTACATTACTACCATGACACAAGGGTGTTATTTCTGCTTTGGCTCAGCCTCTGCATTCCTTCTGGTAAAAAAGGGTAATTTATTGCTTCACAACAGGTTTGCCACCATGACACAGGTGTGAAAACCACCGTTAAACCTAAGCAAAAATGGGAAAGGAAAAGACCCACATCCGCATCGCTGCCACTGGGTACGTAGATTCAGGGACGTCTACCACGACTGGCCATCTGATCTACAAATGTGGTGGGATCGCCAAGAGAACAATCGAAAAGTTCAAAAAGGAGGCTGCTGAGATTGGAAAGGGCTCTTCAAATATGCCTGGGTCTTGGACAGACTGAAAGCTGAACGTGAGCATGGTATCACCACTGATATCTCCTTGTGCAAATCTGAGACCAGCACATACTACGTTACCATCACTGATGCCCCAGGACACAGAGACTTCATAAAAAACATGATTACAGGCACAGCCCAGGCTGACTGTGCTATCCTGACTGTTGCTGCTGGTGTTGGTGAGCTTGAAGCCAGTGTCTCCAAGAATGGGCAGACCTGTGAGCATGCCCTTCTGGCTTACACTCTGCGTGTGAAACAACTAATTGTTGGAGTTAACAAAGTGGATTCCACTGAGCCACCCTACAGCCAGAAGAGATACGAGGAAATTATTAAGGAAGTCAGTCCCTACATTAAGAAAATTAGCTACAACCCTGACATAGTAGCATGTGTGCCAATTCTGGCTGGAATGGTGACAACTTGCTGGAGCCAAGTGCTAACATGCCATGGTTCAAGGGATGGAAAGTCACCCGTAAGGACGGCAATGCCAGTGGAACCATCCTGCTTGAAGCTCTGGATTGCATCCTGCCACCAGCTCGTCCAACTGGCAAACCTTGTGTTTGACCCTCTAGGATGTCTATAAAATTGGTGGTATTGATATGGCCCCTGTGGGTTGTGGACAGACTGGTGTTCTTAAACCTGGCATGGTAGTCACCTTTGCTCCAGTCAATGTAACAATTGAAGTGAAGTCTGTAGAAATGCACCATGAAGCATTAAGTGAAGCCATTCCTGGGGAAAATGTGGGCTTCAATGTCAAGAATGTGTCTGTCAAAGATGTTCATCATGGCAATGTGGCTGGTGACAGCAAAAACGACCCACCAATGGAAGCAGCTGGCTTCACAGCTCAGGTGACAATTTTGAACCATCCAGGCCAGATCAGGGCTGGATATGCACCTGTGCTGGATTGTCACACAGCTCACATTGCTTCCAAGTTTGCTGAGCTGAAAGAGAAGATTGTCGTTATGGCAAAAAACTGGAAGATGGCCCTAAATTCTTGAAACCCGGTGATGCTGCCATCATTGATATGGTTTCTGGCAACCCCAGGTGTGTCGAGACCTTCTCTGACTTTCCTCCTCTGGGCCGTTTTGCTGTGTGTGACATGAGACAGACAGTTGCTGTGGGTGTCATCAAAGCAGCTGGAGATGGCAAGGTCACCAAGTCTGCCAAGGAAGCTCAGAAGGCTGAGTGAATATTATCCCCAATACCTGCCACCCCAGTCTTAATCAGTGGTGGAAGAATGGTCTCAGAACTGTTTGTCTCAATTGGCCATTTAAGTTTAATAGTAAAAGAATGGCTAATGATAACAATGCATCATAAAACCTTCAGAAGGAAAGGAGAATGTTTTTGTGGACCACATGTTTTGTGTATGGCAGTTTAAGTTATTAGTTTTTAAAATCAGTACTTTTTAATGAAAACAACTGGAACAAAAAATCTGTCACAGAATTTGAGACCTGTTAAAAAACGTTTAATGAGAAAGCTGTGTCTTCTTTGGGTCAACACTGTAACTCCCTATGGTACTAGTTTGCTAAGAGTTGTTCATAACCTATTTCTGGTAAAAACAATTTTCAATTTATGGGTTTGTATTTCTAGGGTGGAGCTTCAGGTTTGTTAACCTTGTGTTGAGAACTCCTCTGTTTTAATAACATCTTAAGCATTGGTACAACACTTTCTAGGTTAGGACAGATGAGCAAAGAGTAAGTATGTTTTATATGTAAGCTAGTTCATAAGGTCAGATTCTATAGTATAAAAGCTCCTGTTGCATATAAAATTTTGTATGGTTACATAAATAATGAGTAAATCTATGTCATTTAGTTTCCCAGTTATGAGGATGTGCATTCACATTTATAATATTAAGTAGTTAATCTAAAATAGTAGGCTTGAACAGTATTGAGTACTGCCCTGCTAGAGTTAATTGCACACAGGTTCTAGGAAAAATAAAACATGCTGAAGGCTAAAAAAAAAAAAAGGAGGGGGGGTAATTTATTAATTAACTCTGCTTCAAGCACTTAGAAACAAATGAAAGTTTTAAACCATGTTTTAGGAAGATGAAATTCTGTAACCTACAGGCTTAATACAATTCTGCATGGCAAACTTTCATTACAATGCAATGTAATGTAATGTTTTCTCAGTTGAGGAAACAATTCCATGTTTCCAATGTTAGAATATATTTTTCAGTGTGTTTTGAAAAGACTGGAACTTTACTCATGTTTGTGCAGTCTGGTCTCAGAAGTTAGGCTCCTCTTAATATGAGTCTTACTGTGAATTAAGAGGGAGTCTGTCAGGGCCATGTGAGGCAACAGGTCCTGCCTTGGTCTGTGCTGACGACTTCAGTTCAGTTCAGTTCAGTCGCTCAGTCGTGTCCGACTCTGCGACCCCATGAATCGCAGCACGCCAGGCCTCCCTGTCCATCACCAACTCCTGGAGTTTACTCAAACTCATGTCCATTGAGTCAGTGATGCCATCCAGCCATCTCATCTTCCGTCGTCCCCTTCTCCTCCTGCCCCCAATCCCTCCCAGCATCAGGGTCTTTTCCAACGAGTCAACTCTTCGCATCAGATGGCCAAAGTATTGGAGTTTCAGCTTCAGCATCAGTCCTTCCAATGAACACCCAGGACTGATCTCCTTTAGGATGGACTGGTTGGATCTCCTTGCAGTCCAAGGGACTCTCGAGAGTCTTCTCCAACACCATAGTTCAAAAGCATTAATTTTTCAGCGCTCAGCTTTCTTCACAGTCCAACTCTCACATCCATACATGACCACTGGAAAAACCATAGCCTTGACTAGACGGACCTTTGTTGGCAAAGTAATGTCTCTGCTTTTTAATATGCTATCTAGGTTGGTCATAACTTTCCTTCCAAGGAGTAAGTGTCTTTTAATTTCATGGCTGCAATCACCTTCTGCAGTGATTTTGGAGTCCAAAAAGTAAAGTCTGACACTGTCTTAGCAGCTTTCAAATATGCAGTCTAGTATTATTAAAAAGAGTCACCATGTTGCACATTGCATCCACATAATTATTTATAACTGGAAATTTGTACCTTTTCAAAGGTACAAATTTGTACTCCCTTCCTCCATTCCACCTCCCTCATTCTACCCCCACTTGTGGCAATTACTATGCTTTTTCAATCCCTTTCTACATGCTCAGAATATTTTCCTGGATTGCTATAAACACTTCCAGGACCATGGAGGTCCATAATTGTCTCTCTTTTTCTGAAACTCTATAGAATTTGTATTCAAACTCACACCCTTTTGGCACTGATTTGCTTTCCTAATGAAATTATAAAATTCTCCATAGTTTTTCTCCCTCTTTATTCCCACCAGTGGCTAGCATGTTATAAACATGGAATGCAGTCAATATTTGTATATTGAATGGATAGACAGAAATTTTCTGTAAGCTAAGAAAAACAGATACCATTAGGGAAAATTCTCTTAGAAGTTTGAGTTGAGCAATTTTAGTAAAAATTATTTTTAAAAAGGACTTAACTTTAAACCCAGAGACAGAAAATACCTGAAAGAACAATGGAACAGTTTATCAGTTAATTGAATTTAGAAATTAGTCATTTTTATATGCATGCAGTGTGCTGGTTCCTACTCTAAGTTCAGATATGAATGCCAACACTGAATTCAAATAGAGCTTTGGTGAAATGAGCAACTAGCTCAAGGTCAGCAAGAGACTAAACATGCCTTTTGTCTGTTTTTTAGTCAGTATTATGGAAGTTACAGGTGTAGCTAAAAGGTCATTGTAGCGCCCCCACAATTTGCATTTTCAAGGCTTCTGGGAATATCATTCTACATCGTGATGTCATCTCCTAGGCTGCTTAAGTTTTTAAAGCAGTGAGATTTTATGATCTTGGGAAATGATAGCTCCACTGCGACCAACTCCTGAAACTTGGAGGAATGACGTAATAATGCCAATGACATTGTGCATCATTATGTAATACTGATCGTTTGAAAACTCTATCCAGGTGAGAGAAACCTATGGATAGATAAGCCTTTCATTAACTGGGCACTCTAAGTCATTCAATTAATATTTATTAATTGATCTTACATTTAATTAAGTGGTTTTGTCTCCACCAAGGTAAAACATTGAACTATTGCATCTCTGTGTATATGTGTAATGGTGGTAATGATGTTGAAACCTGTGTTTTCTGCTCAGCACCTGCTCAAAGTTGTAGATATTTCAGAAATAGAAATACGGTTCATCCCCTCTAGGGACACACAGCTGTAAACCTCGCTTGAGACCTTCTCCAAACCTGGTGATTGAATCCAGTCATTTTAAGTAGAATGTTTTGAAATCCTGATATAAACACTATAGAATTTTTAAACTCATTTTTATTAATTTTATATTGAATGCACACAAGGCATTCAGAACCAGTCACATGATTGTGTAATTAAAACGCAAATAATGATGATGTTGTTTTTTATAGTCTCATACTTATGCCAGGGGCAACTCTGTGTAGACAGGTCTAATGTCTATGCATACAAACTTCAAAATCTATCACAGAGATGAGGTGAACAGAGAACATTGGGTTTTCTCCATTTATGTATGGGAAAGAAACACTGGTCCTTTATCTTGCGATGGAATGGAAAGAATCTTGTTAACATTCTAACCTTTGAAGGGTAAATGAATCTTTCCAAGAGTCATGTAAACCATGGGTCTCCTCCTTTTAAAACCTAAAGATATTACCAAGTTGTAGCTTTCATACCTCTTGAAATGTAAATACCTAGAGAGATAAGGCTCCTGTCTCTCTGGTACCTTGGGGCTTAACCTAAGGACCTCATCTAGAGCATTTGGCACTTTTGGATCAGAGCAGTTAACTAGACTCATGGCTGCAGAACTAACTCTCATGATGTGTGAAGAATAAAATGCTTCTACGGAACCTGAAAACACACATTCCCAATCTTATGTACACTTCCATGTCTTAGAAGGTCAAGGCTTGTCACAAGAGCACTGAGAAATCTAAGGGCATTTTATCTCCCCAGACTAGATTCAGAGACAGGTGCTTTCAAATATATTACTTGATTGTCATAAGAAGTCTGCACAATAGCTATCATGATGGTAGTTTTTAAAGTTCAGAAGAATGAGATTCAGCAAACAAAAGTGTATTGCAATAAGCCAGGTGAAAAATGATGGTGACTATGATCAGGATTGAAACAGTGGAGATAGTAAAAAGGAGCTGGATTCTAGATGTATCATTTTTTCCTTAACTTTATTGAAATGTAATCTACATATGATAAAGCATGCTCATTAAAAAAAAAGAATGAGGCTCAACAAATTTAAACAACTGGCCTAAGATTATGTAGCTAGATTATTTATTTGTTTAGTAAAAATAAAATTCTGCCTGGTTCCAAGCCTATACTCTTTCTACTATGGCAAGCTAAAGTGAATAAGAGCAATTTTAAGGTGTCTCTTGTCACAAGATTTCTTTGACAAATCAAACAGATTTCAATTTATTTACCATGGCCATATCATAGAAAGTTAAAAACTAAAGAAATATGAATCTGCACTGGCGGCTGGTGTCTGGGTCAACCCTAGGAGGAAAAAAAAAAAAACCCCACAAAACTTTAATTGTCATTTTCAAAGGAAAATTTTGTAAGTGTATGATAGACAGGGGACCTTTCTAAAAAGGAAAGTGACTTCAAAATGTGTTATCTGCTGGCTCTAGTTACTTCCTCAGATAGACACATCTTCTCTATCTTTTCAATGACTTCCTATTCTTCCAAGTTAACATGAAGAGACCCATTCTGAAAGCCAAGATAAGTACTGCTAAGAAATCGTACAATAGCACATCATAGCTCTAAGAAAAGTTTCTCACATATCTGAAGCCTAAAGATAGAATTTAAATAAAGGAAACATGCTAACACAGGAAAGCTGGGTATTATTACTATGTGAAGGGCATTTTTCATCCTGAAGTTGAATGCAAGGCAAGAAAAAATTCTTTCTTTTCTTGAAATAATTCCTATAACCTAAGCAGAGCAGATCAAGCAGCAAACTCTTAAATTCCTTAGTTAGTACACACCCCTCATTCCACAGCAAAACAAGTCAATCAAATCAAAACAAAACAAAAATTGTGCCTTTATAAGATATTAAGATTTCCTTTGCCTTTTTGAAAAGTGAAAGGAGAAATCAAATTCATAAACTAAAAACTCTTCCAAACTAATTTAGAAAGTTCCAGGAATATTTTAAAACAAATAATACATAATATTTTATAATCTGTCCTCAAAATATACAGTTTTAAATTTTGGTAATTGAGAATGATAGGCAAACATTATCTTTTGTGGAAAGTCAAATGACTGACAGTTGATTCAAGGATTCATTTGAAGAGGAAACAATAATATGAATGATCATTCAAATTGGAATTGAGATCTTGTCCTTTTTTTAACACTGACATGATTTTTTTAAGGAAGGAGAAGTGATAATATAGAGATCTGTGTATAATTGATATCCTCCTAATAAATTACCTATGGTAAAAAATTAAAAACATTTGAAGTTCTAAAATATTTGTAAAGCACTTGCTAAGATTATTTCATTTTTAGGAAAGGCTACAAATTATAAGCTGGGACTGAGATAGTTTTGTCAACTGGGACATGGGGAATATACATATTTATTCTCAAAATATACCAATATTGAACCTAGACACTTTCCAGATCCACTTTACTATGAAGCTTTCTACCACACAAAGCTTTTTCAGCCTAACCTTCTATGCCTCCGAACCTTTCAGTGCCTCAAGAATCTGCCTGATTTTTATTCCCTAGGCTCAGATTCTTAGTTAAATATACACCTGACTTTATCAAAGAGTGTATTTCATTCACTCATAATTTTCTAGTTTGGTCTTTTCTTTTAGGTTGACAGTTCCTTGACATCATGTGATTTCTCTTACATGCTATGTAGTGCTAGAGAAAACCCAGTGGAACTAAGATGTTATTTGCATAAAAAAACTGTTAAAAGAAGTTTTTGGAACTACAAGATGTGAGTCATCAGCCCCAAATGAAACGTGATTAAACAATTCGCATAAATAGAGATTGGTCCCAAAGACAGATTCTAAAGAACTGAACACTAAATGGGAGGGTTTCATTTGTTAAATGTGAGATATATGATTGCCCGTTTGTCCCTGACCTTGGAAAAATCAGTGAGTTACATTGACAGTCCTTTGACTAGCTAGGCTTAACATTAGGAGATTTAAAAATAGCCTTAGCATGCATCAGTGAATATCAGTAGAGTCATATTTAAAATAACATATATAATGGAGATCAGATAATGCAGAAGATAAAAAATGCTTAAAATCCTATAGTAACAGAACCTCCAAATGATTTATTCACTAGTTCTACTAAATAATGAAGTTGAAAGTGGCTTCGACTTTTCTCAAGTGAACATGTTACTGTAAGGTACTAAATTACCCCAATTACGACTTAATTTGATATTTAGAGGCAAATGGAATGAGGGGCTAAGAGAAAAAAGTCCCCAAAGTATGAGTTAAAACAGGTACAGTAGACATCAGGAAACCTCATGTGATTGCTTTTATAGTAGGTATATAAACTGCTTCTTTCGTACATCACAAGATGTAATTCCCTTCTTCCAAAGAGCTAAAACCAATTTATTTCCTTTTTTGAAATGTGTGGTAAAATATGAAACCTCTTAAAGACTCAATAAGGTTAAAAACAGATCAGTATTAAATAGGGTACCAGGATTTCTACTACCCACATAAAGTGTAATTCATTGTATTGTAGTTGATAGGAAAGAGGTTTTATGGATAAATTTTTCTTTCCTAATCTGCACAAGTCACTTAAATTTAGTGAAGACTTTGTATGACATATAAGCAGCTGAATTGATCTCTTCACATTCTAAGGTTCTCACACCATGGATAATAATTATCTTATAGGCTACCACCCATCTTAAGAAACAGGTCTTGCTAGCCTTTGAACCCACATATTCTTTTTCTGATGTGTAATGTTCTTTGGTTTATTTTCATCTTTTCTTCCTCTCAAAAGGCTAGTAATTTTTTAAAGCTAGCTCAAGCCAGCTCTAACCTTCGTGGATTATGTCATTTGACATATGTCATTGACAATTATGTCAATTCCAATGCATAGTGCCCCATCTATTTGGTAAGAAAGTTATTTTGAGAGGCAGATGAGTAGGGCAGCAACAAAGTCAGCTGTAGATAATTCCAGTGTGTGGCATATTTGCTGGCAATGAAAATCACTCTGGAATTCAGTCATTACTGCACTCTGTACTTCCTCTCACAATGACAGAATGGAATGTAAAGCTGAGCTAGGTCAGACCACAAAGGACTGGTCTGACCGTGAAGTTTTACAAGAAAGATGACTTGCCTCCTAAGATTTATTTTCCCTTGGATTATAAATGGGAAACAAATGCTCAGAATAAAAGATACATATGGCATAACAATAAATGTGCAGACACAAAATAAGTGATTGACCTCCCCTCCATCCTTTGGCTCCTCTTTATCTTCCTTAGTTCTTCTTGGAGGTGACTGCTGTTCTTAATCAGAAAACTACTACAGCCTGTTCCTAGAAAGGAAAGAAGCAGATTTAAATTGCAGATAGAAACCAGAAACTCCTTGCCCTTTATATGGATTCTAAGGGCACCTGCCAATTACTCTAGGTTCCATCCAGCACCAAATAAGGCGATTTGTTGCTGAGCCACAGTTACGTAACTGGTACTCTAATATTTCTGATAATACCTTGATCCTACAGGTGCTCCGGCCATGGCCTTCTCCAAAAACATGTTAGCAACAGTGATATTTTGGCATCAGCCAAGAGTGGATTCCTGAAAGAACTGTCTAAGAATGAATTCATTTACAAATAACTCATATACCTGGATGGAGAAGGCAATGGCACCCCACTCCAGTACTCTTGCCTGGAAAATCCCATGGGCAGAGGAGCCTGGTAGGCTGCAGTCCATAGGGTCGCAAAGAGTCAGACATGACTGAGTGACTTCACTTTCACTTTTCACTTTCATGCACTGGAGAAGGAAATGACAACCCACTCCAGTGTTCTTGCCTGGAGAATCCCAGGGACGGGGGAGCCTGGTGGGCTGCCATCTATGTGGTCGCACAGAGTTGGACATGACTGAAGCGGCTTAGCAGCAGCAGCAGCAGCAGCATATACCTGGAAAGGAACAACAGATACCACTGCTCAGAGATATAAGCATGTTTACACTTCAGTGCAGTTCAGTCTCTCAGCCGTGTCCGACTCTTTGTGACCCCATGGACTGCAGCATGCTAGGCTTCCATGGCCATCAAATCTTGGAGCTTGCTCAAACTCACATCCATCAAGTCAGTGATGCCATCCAACCATCTCATCCTCTGTCATCCTCTTCTTCCCCTGCCTTCAATCTTTCCCAGCATCAGGGTCTTTTCCAATGAGTCAGTTCTTCACATCAGGTGGCCAAAGTATTGGAGTTTCAGCTTCAACATCAGTCCTTCCAATGAATATTCAGGACTGATTTCATTTAGGATTGACTGGTTTGATCCCCTTGCAGTCCAAGGAACTCTCAAGAGTCTTCTCTAACACCACAGTTCAAAACCAGTAGTTCTTTGGCGCTCAGCTTCCTTTACGGTCCAACTCTCATATCCATACATGACCACTGGAAAAACCATAGCCTTGACTAGACAGACCTGTGTAAGTGTTTACACTTAATTAATAAAAAAGAGGGGGACTGCATTTTGTTTAATTGTTAAACACAGTTGTTCCCTCCTTTACTGCCATACCTTGCCTTATCCTGTGAATTAGATTCTTTTTTTTTTTTCATTTTGTGCCCTTGTAGAGCATATTTTGCTTCTTTTGGTTCTGGTCAATTGACCAAATTCCCATCTATTGTTTTGTTCTTTTTTATTTCTTGCTCTCCTTTGATTCCTTCAGGATTTCCTACTTTTAGATGGTTATGGAAAGTGGCATAGTAAATTGAGTTAATTACACCTTTTTTTTTTTTTTGGTTAGGTTGTACATGACTCACTGCCCTTGTTGAAAATATCTTACTATCTGGGGAATCCTCACTCTGTTCTAAGGTAATGGACAAAAGTAGATATAACAGGTATCTTAGCTCCTCTTTATATGACTTGTAAACTTTTTCCAAAATTGTGTCTTTTTTACTGTTCCTTTTCCTCTGATCAAGAATCTTGAGTGATTTTTTAAAAAAATTATACATTAGATATAATCCAAACATCCTCATTGTTCATTCGTAATCCCTTACAACTGTGTCCTAAATTGAAATTAACTTCTCCTACAAACAATTAATCTTATATATTCACTATTTATGACTTGATTTATATCCTCTTACTTACTTGGAAAAATATTTATTCCTTTTCCTCTAATCTGATATAAACCATAAGCAATTTTTGTATCCAAATCAAATATCACCTTTATGATATTTTATTTTAACTCTCTCCCTCTTCTGAAATCATATATGATTTATATTCTCTGTGATTCATTTTCTGCTTTTCATAAAGTCTTACTTATAAACTATCTCCACACATCAAATGCTTTTTCAACTACATTGAAAATATCATTTTAATAAAGTGGTCATTTTTTTTTATTACTGCTCTAGTAAGACTTTATGATAGTAAATTGCTTAGGAAATATTCATTGTATTTTTGCTAGACCACCACAGCAGATTATACCATATTGGGTGTAACAGTCTAGTGTAGGAGTTTCCTAGTGATCCCTAAGCAAAGAATAGCTCAGGTAAAAGTGTTAATGCTGGTGCTATCAGGCTGCAGACGCACAGGATATATTCGTGTGAGGAGACTATGACTTATACTCAGATTTTTATATCCAACATGACACTCATTTGTCTTTAATCTTTTTTTCAGTAGATGCATTGATTGAGATTATGGTGTTACCTTAAAAAATACAAATATAAGTTTGGCAGATAGTTATTGTGAGTCTTTATTAATCTTATTAGCTAATGAATCTGAATTTCAATACTTTACAAAACATCTCTATTTTTGACCAGGACTTATATAGCTTGTGATATCATTTCTCTCCTAATACCATATTGTCAATGTTCCCTCCCCAATTTAGCATTGTACAACATATATTGAGCCCACCAGTGCTGTGTGACAACGGATATAGAGGGATGATTAACTGGAGAGAAAGGATAACTGTTTGGCATTTATCCTTGGATTTCATTCCTATTTTCTTTTGGCAAGTCTTGTCATCTTATGACCTTAAGCATCCATCATTAAACTCTAAAAAGTGAAAAAAAAAAAGCCAACTCTGCTAGATCTGTTGGTGTTAGGGTCTTTCTAACACATCTAACAATAGTAGATAAGCAGGTTACATGATGGCTGGAGAGAGATGTAAGTCAGAGACATTTGGAGAGTACAATTCTCACTGATTTGTTGGCAGTAGATAAGGAAAACAAGATTACTGAGGAAATATAAATTTGCTGTACCTATGCTGTAGGTATAGGCAGAGAATACTGAGAACGTTGAGAGAGGCCAGTATACCACCCACTTCTGCCTAATGCCTTTATAAAATGAATAGTTTGAGTTTAAGGTGTTACAGAATATCTAAGTAGGGATAAACTTTAGATAATTGAATGTACATGTATTTCAGTTCAGTTCAAGTCAGTCACTCAGTCGTGTCTGACTCTTTGAGACCTCATGGACTGCAGCACGCCAGGCTTCCCTGTCCATCAACTCCTGGAGCTTGCTCAAACTCATGTCCATTGAGTTGGTGATGCTATCAAACCATCTCATCCTCTGTCATCCCTTTCCTCTTCTGCCTTCAATCTTTCCCAGCATCAGGTTCTTTTCCAATGAATCGGCTCTTTGCATTAGATGGCCAAAGTTTTGGAGCTTCAGCATCAGTCCTCCTAATGAGTATTAAGGGTTGATTTCCTTTTGGATTGACTGGTTTGGTCTCCTTGCTGTCCAAGGGACTGTCAAGAGTCTTCTCCAGCACCAGTTCAAAAGCATCAATCCTTCAGCCTTCAGCTTTCTTTACGGTCTAACTCTCACATCCATACATGACTATTGAAAAAATCATAGCTTTGACTAGATGGACTTTTGTTGGTAAAGTAATGTCTCTGCTTTTTAATATGCTGTCTAGGTATATGTGTTTGGATCCTGATAAAATTGTTAAAAATAACTATACTTACAATATTTTATTAATGGATTTACAATGTAAAATATATAAATTGTGACATTAGAAACATAAAATATATGTGTGGGGGGTAAGTTAAAAGTTCACAGAACATTTCTGTGCAACTATAGTTGTCATCAGCTTAAAATAGACTGTTATAAATATAAGACATGTTATGAAAGTTTCATTGTAATCACAATGCAAACTCCTAGAATAGATACACAGATGATAAAGAGAAAAAGCAAAACATACTACTACAAAAATCATGAGTTTAGAAATAAAGATTGAGAGAGAGGAAGAAAGCAACAAAGGAACTAGAGAACAATCAGAAAACAATTATTAAAATGATGACAGTAAGCTTTCACACATTTATAAATATTCTAAATGTAAACTGAACTTAAATTATCCAATTAAAAGGCATATAGTGTAAATGGATTTAAAAAAAGACTCAACTATATTCTACATACAAGAGGCTCACTTAAGATTTAAAGATACTCGTAGGCTGAAATTGAAGGGACAGGAAAAGATATTCCATGCAAATGGAAGCCAGTTGAGGCAGGGCTCAGTCAGTCAGTCAGTTCAGTTGCTCAGTCATGTCCGACTCTTTGTGACCCAATGAACCGCAGCACCCCAGGCCTCCTTGTCCATCTCTAACCCCTGGAGTCCACCCAAACCCATGCCCATTGAGTCAGTGATGCCATCCAACCATCTCAGGGCTAGCTATACTTAAGTCAGGCAAAATAGACTTTAAGTCAAAAGAAGGGTAATAAAAAAGATCATTATATAATGGTAAAGAGTCAATTCATCAAGAAGATATAAAGTTTAAATATATATCCAAACTATACTAATAATAAACAATTATTAAAAGATCTGAAGATAGAAATAACTGCAAAACAGTAGGGGACTTTCAATATTCCACACTAACAATAGAAAGATCATTCAGATAGAATCAATAAGTAAATAATGGAATTAAGCTATACCAGAACATTCCATCCAACCAACTGCAACAGAACACACATTTTTCTCAAGTGCACAAAAATGTTTCCCAGGGTAAATCATGTTAGTTCACAAAATAAGTTTTAACAAATTTAAAATGATTAAAATTTTATTAAGTATCTTTTTCAAATACATGGTATGAAACCAGAAGTCAAAACAGGAGGAAAGCTGGACAATTCACAACTATGCAGAAAATAAACAGTATACTTACAAACAAACAGTCGAAGAAGTAAATATTTTTAGACAAACAGAAATTTAAACCAAAATTTATGACATGGAACACAAACAGTTCTAAGGGCTTGATGATTATAAAAAAGAAAGAACTCAAACAATCTAACATTATCTCAAGGAAGAAAAAAAAGAACAGAGGCTAGAATGACAATAGAAATAATCAATGAATTGAGGAGTTGCATTTTTAAAGATAAAATAGACAAAACCCCTTGACATTGGTCTTGACAGTAGAAAAACTAATTCTTTTTTTCCATTACTAATCAATGGGGAAAAAATATAATTCAGTTAAAAATGGGCAAAGGACTTGAATAGACATTTTCCCATTTTTCTATGTGGTGATGAATACGTTAATTATCTTGACCTTGGCACTCATTCCATGATGTATATTATAACATATCATTATGTTGTATACTCTAAATAAATACAGTTGCTATTTGTCTATTATTTCCCAATAAAACTGAAGGAAAGTTTATTTCTAATTTGTGGAAAGTCTATGCAGTAATTTAAGGATCCAGGGTTTGTCCTCCTGTGGATCTGTTAATCGACATGTAGCTTCTGAAATTACTCTGTTCATCTTCATTAAGCTAGCCAGGAGGTCAAGGTCATACAGCATAGACAAAGGAGATTTTAATGGATTTTAATTTAGGCAGTGGTATACATTATTTGTTCTCAAATTTTGTTAGCTATTGCTTTGTTGTATAGTTGGCCTGAACACAGCTGACTATAAAGGAGTTTGAGAAATTTAGTCTAGATGTGGGCCTGGAAATAAAAGGTTAGACAGACAATTTTCAGGTTTCTTCCACATTCACTAAAGTCAAGTCTTACTTTATGGGCTTTAAAAGTACCTAATTCGAGTTCACATTGAGACCAAATACAGTACAAAAATAATTTTTCCTACATAGGAGTACAGTGAAATCAATTTTTTGGAAGCACTTTAATCCTAGTCATTCATTTATTTTTGGTTTTGAAAGGTTGAGAAATTATCATTTACTAAGTGCCAAAGTTCTGTAAATGATGAAACCAAACTGATACAAAGAAGATTGCTAGATTCCTCTGAACCCATTTTAAAATAAGAGAATTTTGTCTACGGCAGAATTGAGGGAGAACATGCCTTGCATAAAGACAAATATGAATAACAAATTTATATTGATATTTAATATTCCTAATACAGAGAAAATTTTAATTTAATAGAGGTCTGCCTTCAAAAATAATTTCTAAGATACTAATTAGCAAATAAGGAGTCTATGTAACTAATCAAAAACTTGCATTTTCTTTGTTCATTAAAGTGAAATAAAAAGATCAAAACATTTTTCCTGTTTTATCTCTGACTCTGCATTCTTGTCTTGCTCCCTACTCTCCCATCCCTCCTACACAAACATGTAAGACAAGTTAATAACCTGAGCAGAAGATGAAAATCATATACATAAACAATTTTTTGCTTCCATTTACATGGAAATAAAATAAAATTTGAACCTTAAACAAAACAGCAAAAGAACCTCATTTTGTGATACAATTATTTTCCCTTGAACATCTGTTTGAATTCTTTTAGTGACAACAGGTATACAAAATTACTAGTCATTACAGTTGTGACTCACCCTGAAATCCTAAATTTGCAAAAAAAAAAAAGATGTAGTCTTTTTCCGTTACTAAGTTAACATCTAAAAAGGGTGGGTTTTATTTATTTATTTATTTAAATTTTTTTAATTTTTATTAGTTGGAGGCGAATTACTTCACAACATTGCAGTGGGTTTTGTCATACATTGACATGAATCAGCCATGGAGTTACATGTATTCCCCATCCCGATCCCCCCTCCCACCTCCCTCTCCACCCAATTCCTCTGGGTCTTCCCAGTGTACCAGGCCCGAGCACTTGTCTCATGCATCCCACCTGGGCTGGTGATCTGTTTCACTATAGATAATATACATGCTGTTCTCTCGAAACATCCCACCCTCGCCTTCTCCCACAGAGTCCAAAAGTCTGTTCTGTACCTCTGTGTCTCTTTTTCTGTTTCGCATATAGGGTTATCATTACCATCTTTCTAAATTCCATATATATGTGTTAGTATGCTGTAGTGATCTTTATCTTTCTGGCTTACTTCACTCTGTATAATGGGCTCCAGTTTCATCCACCTCGTTAGAACTGATTCAAATGAATTCTTTTTAATGGCTGAGTAATATTCCATGGTGTATATGTACCACAGCTTCCTTATCCATTCATCTGCTGATGGGCATCTAGGTTGCTTCCATGTCCTGGCTATTATAAACAGTGCTGCGATGAACATTGGGGTGCACGTGTCTCTTTCAGATCTGGTTTCCTCAGTGTGTATGCCCAGAAGTGGGATTGCTAGGTCATATGGCAGTTCTATTTCCAGTTTTTCAAGGAATCTCCACACTGTTCTCCATAGTGGCTGTACTAGTTTGCATTCCCACCAACAGTGTAAGAGGGTTCCCTTTTCTCCACACCCTCTCCAGCATTTATTGCTTGTAGACTTTTGGATAGCAGCCATCCTGACTGGCGTGTAATGGTACCTCATTGTGGTTTTGATTTGCATTTCTCTAATAATGAGTGATGTTGAGCACCTTTTCATGTGTTTGTTAGCCATCTGTATGTCTTCTTTGGAGAAATGTCTGTTTAGTTCTTTGGCCCATTTTTTTGATTGGGTCATTTATTTTTCTGGAATTGAGCTTCAGGAGTTGCTTGTATATTTTTGAGATTAATCCTTTGTCTGTTTCTTCATTTGCTATTATTTTCTCCCAATCTGAGGGCTGTCTTTTCACCTTACTTATAGTTTCCTTTGTAGTGCAAAAGCTTTTAAGTTTCATTAGGTCCCATTTATTTATTTTTGCTTTTATTTCCAATATTCTGGGAGGTGGGTCATAGAGGATCCTGCTGTGATTCATGTCGGAGAGTGTTCTCCTCTATGTTCTCCTCTAGGAGTTTTATAGTTTCTGGTCTTAAATTTAGATATTCAATCCATTTTGAGTTTATTTTTGTGTATGGTGTTAGAAAGTGTTCTAGTTTCATTCTTTTACAAGTGGTTGACCAGTTTTCTCAGCACCACTTGTTGAAGAGGTTGTCTTTTTTCCATTGTATATCCTTGCCTCCTTTATCAAAGATAAGGTGTCCATAGGTTCGTGAATTTATCTCTGGGCTTTTTATTCTGTTCCATTGATCTATATTTCTGTCTTTGTGCCAGTACCACACTGTCTTGATGACTGTGGCTTTGTAGTAGAGCCTGAAGTCAGGCAGGTGGATTCCTCCAGTTCCATTCTTCTTTCTCAAGATTACTTTGGCTATTCGAGGTTTTTTGTATTTCCATACAAATTGTGAAATTATTTGTTCTGGTTCTGTGAAGAATACCGTTGGTAACTTGATAGGGATTGCATTGAATCTATAGATTGCTTTGGGTAGAATAGTCATTTTGACAATATTGATTCTTCCAATCCATGAACACCGTATGTTTCTCCATCTGTTTGTGTGCTCTTTGATTTCTTTCATCAGTGTTTTATACTTTTCTATGTATAGGTCTTTTGTTTCTTTAGGTAGATGTACTTCTAAGTATTTTATTCTTTTTGTTGAAATGGTGAATGGTATTGTTTCCTTAATTTCTCTTTCTGTTTTCTCATTGTTAGTGTATAGGAATGCAAGGGATTTCTGTGTGTTAATTTTATATCCTGCAACTTTACTATATTCGTTGATTAGCTCTAGTAATTTTCTGGTAGAGTCTTTAGGGTTTTCTATGTAGAGGATGATGTCATCTGCAAACAGCGAGAGTTTCACTTCTTCTTTTCCTATCTGGATTCCTTTTACTTCTTTTTCTGCTCTGATTGCTGTGGCCAAAACTTCCAACACTATGTTGAATAGTAGTGGTAGAGTGGGCACCCTTGTCTTGTTCCTGATTTCAGGGGAAATGCTTTCAATTTTTCACCATTGAGGGTGATGCTTGCTGTGGGTTTGTCATATATAGCTTTTATTATGTTGAGCTATGTTCCTTCTATTCCTGCTTTCTGGAGAGTTTTAATCATAAATGAGTGTTGAATTTTGTCAAAGGCTTTCTCTGCATCTATTGAGATAATCATATGGTTTTTATCTTTCGATTTGTTAATGTGGTGTATTACATTGATTGATTTGCGGATATTAAAGAATCCTTGCATTCCTGTGATAAAGCCCACTCGGTCATGGTGTATGATTTTTTTAATATGTTGTTGGATTCTGTTTGCTAGAATTTTGTTAAGGATTTTTGCATCTATGTTCATCAGTGATATTGGCCTGTAGTTTTCATTTTTGTGGCATCTTTGTCTGCTTTTGGAATTAGGGTGATGGTGGCCTCATAGAATGAGTTTGGAAGTTTACCTTCTTCTGCAATTTTCTGGAAGAGTTTGAGTAAGATAGGTGTTAGCTCTTCTCTAAATTTTTGGTAGAATTCAGCTGTGAAGCCATCAGGTCCTGGGCTTTTGTTTGCTGGAAGATTTCTGATTACAGTTTCGATTTCCTTGCTTGTGATGGCTCTGTTAAGATCTTCTATTTCTTCCTGGTTCAGTTTTGGAAAGTTATACTTTTCTAAGAATTTGTCCATTTCATCCAAGTTGTCCATTTTATTGGCATAGAGCTGCTGGTAGTAGTCTCTTATGATCCTTTGTATTTCAGTGTTGTCTGTTGTGATCTCTCCATTTTCATTTCTAATTTTGTTAGTTTGGTTCTTCTCTCTTTGTTTCTTAATGAGTCTTGCTAATGGTTTGTCAATTTTGTTTATTTTTTCAAAAAACCAGCTTTTAGCTTTGTTGATTTTTACCATGGTCTCTTTTGTTTCTTTTGCATTTATTTCTGCCCTAATTTTTAAGATTTCTTTCCTTCTACTAACCCTGGGGTTCTTCATTTCTTCCTTCTCTAGTTGCTTTAGGTGCAGAGTTAGGTTATTTATTTGGCTTATTTCTTGTTTCTTGATGTAAGCCTGTAATGCTATGAACCTTCCCATTAGCACTGCTTTTAGAGTGTCCCATAGGTTTCGGGTTGTTGTGTTTTCATTTTCATTCATTTCTATGCATGTTTTGATTTCTTTTTTGATTTCTTCTATGATTTGTTGGTTATTCAGAAGCGTGTTATTTAGCCTCCATATGTTTGAACTTTTAACAATTTTTTTCCTGTAGTTGAGATCTAATCTTACTGCACTGTGGTCAGAAAAAGTGATTGGAATGATTTCAATTTTTTTGAATTTTCCGAGACCAGATTTGTGGCCCAGGATGTGATCTATCCTGGAGAAGGTTCTGTGTGCACTTGAGAAAAAGGTGAAGTTGATTGTTTTGGGGTGAAATGTCCTATAGATATCCATTAGGTCTAGCTGGTCCATTGTGTCATTTAAGGTTTGTGTTTCCTTGTTAATTTTCTGTTTAGTTGATCTATCCATAGTTGTGAGTGGGGTATTAAAGTCTCCCACTATTATTGTGTTACTATTAATTTCCTCTTTCATACTCGTTAGCACTTGCTGTACATATTGCAGTGCTCCTATGTTGGGTGCATATATATTTATAATTGTTATATCCTCTTCTTGGATTGATCCTTTGATCATTATGTAGTGTCCTTCTTTGTCTCTCTTCACAGCCTTTATTTGAAAGTCTATTTTATCTGATATGAGTATTGCGACTCCTGCTTTCTTTTGGTCTCCGTTTGCGTGAAATATTTTTTTCCAGCCCTTCACTTTTAGTCTGTATGTGTCTCATGTTTTGAGGTGGGTCTCTTGTAGACAGCATATATAGGGGTCTTCTTTTTGTATCCATTCAGCCAGTCTTTGTCTTTTGGTTGGGGCATTCAACCGATTTACATTTAAGGTAATTATTGATAGGTGTGGTCCCGTTGCCATTTACTTTGTTGTTTTGGGTTCACGTTTATACAACCTTTCAGCAATTCCTATCTAGAGAAGATCCTTTAGCATTTGTTGAAGAGCTGGTTTGGTGGTGCTGAATTCTCTCAGCTTTTGCTTGTCTGTAAAGCTTTTGAATTCTCCTTCATATCTGAATGAGATCCTTGCTGGGTACAGTAATCTAGGTTGTAGGTTATTCTCTTTCATTACTTTCAGTATGTCCTGCCATTCCCTTCTGGCCTGGAGGGTTTCTATTGATAGATCAGCTGTTATCCTTATGGGAATCCCTTTGTGTGTTATTTGTTGTTTCTCCCTTGCTGCTTTTAATATTTGTTCTTTGTGTTTGATCTTTGTTAATTTGATTAATATGTGTCTTGGGGTGTTTCGCCTTGGGTTTATCCTGTTTGGGACTCTCTGGGTTTCTTGGACTTGGGTGGCTATTTCCTTCCCCATTTTAGGGAAGTTTTCAGCTATTATCTCCTCGAGTATTTTCTCATGGCCTTTCTTTTTGTCTTCTTCTTCTGGGACTCCTATGATTCTAATGTTGGGGCGTTTCACAGTGTCCCAGAGGTCCCTGAGGTTGTCCTCATTTCTTTTGATTCTTTTTTCTTTTTTCCTCTCTGCTTCATTTATTTCCACCATTTTATCTTCTACCTCACTTATCCTATCTCTGTCTCCGTTATTCTACTCTTGGTTCCCTCCAAAGTGTTTTTGATCTCATTCATTGCATTGTTCATTTTTAATTGACTGTTTTTTTATTTCTTCTAGGTCTTTATTAAACATTTCTTGCATCTTCTCAATCTTTGTCTCCAGGCTATTTATCTGTAACTCCATTTTGTTTTCAAGATTTTGGATCATTTTTATTATCATTATTCTAAATTCTTTTTTCAGGTAGATTCCCTATCTCCTCCTCTTCTGTTTGACTTGGTGGGCATTTTTCATGTTCCTTTACCTGTTGGGTATTTCTCTGCCTTTTCATCTTGTTTAGATTGCTGTGTCTGGAGTGGGCTTTCTGTATTCTGGAGGTCTGTGATTCCTTTTTATTGTGGAGGTTTTACCCAGTGGGTGGGGTTGGACGATTGGCTTGTCAAGGTTTCTTGGTTAGGGAAGCTTGTGTCAGTGTTCTGGTGTGTGGAACTGGATTTCTTCTCTCTGGAGTGCCCAGTGATGAGTTTTGAGATGTGTCTATGTGTTAGCTGTGACCTTGGGTAGCCTGAATGTTGGCGTTCAGGGCTATATTCCTGTGTTGCTGGAGAATTTGTGTGGTATGTCTTCCTCTGGAACTTATTGGCTCTTGGGTGGTGGTTGGTTTCAGTGTAGGTATGGAGGCTTTTGGACTGTCTCTTACTACTTAAAGTTCCAGGTAGTCAGGAGTTTTCTGGTGTTCTCAGGTTTTGGGCTTAAGTCTCCTGCCTCTGGATTTCAGTTTTATTCTTCCAGTAGTCTCAAGACTTCTCCTACTATACAGCACTGCTAATAAAACTTCTAGGTTAATGGAAAAGATTCTCCACAGTGAGGGACACCCAGAGAGGTTCACAGAGTTACATGAAGAAGAGGAGAGGGAGGAGGGAGATAGAGATGAGCAGGAGGAGAAAAAGGGGCACTCAAGAGGAGAGAGACTGATCTATGTAGTTGTCTGTTCCCAGAGTGTTCTCCGTAGCCTAGACAAAAGGGTGGGTTTTAGTTAGAAACTGGGGCATTGTGCTTGAACCGTGAACATTCTAACTTGATATCTTAATTATACACATTATACAAACGAAAAGCTACAGGGACTAAAGGAGAGTAGATGGAAGAAAATGACTGAAAAAAATCAGGTTTGTGTACATTACTCTGAAGATTTTAGCATTAATAACTATTAACTATTTAGCATTAATAACTATTTCTTTAAAGAAAGATTTAAACATTGTTTAGATATTTAAAAATATACCTATATTTAGGTATCCTTAAGAACTATATATATGAGGCTTCCTAGGTGGCTCAGGGAGAAGGCAATGGCACCCACTCCAGTACTCTTGCCTGGAAAATCCCATTGACGGAGGAGCCTGGTAGGCTGCAGTCCATGGGGTTGCTACAAGTTGGACACGACTGAATGACTTCCCTTTCACTTTTCACTTTCATGCATTGGAGAAGGGAATGGCAACCCACTCCAGTGTTCCTGCCTGGAGAATCCCATGGATGGCAGAGCCTGGTGGGCTGCCGTCTATGGGGTCGCACAAAGTCGGACATGACTGAAGTGACTTAGCAGCAGCAGCAGCAGCAGGTAGCTCAGTGGTGAAGAATCTCCCTGCTAATGCAGAAGACACTGGAGACGCAGGTCTGGTCCCTGAGTTGGGAAGATCCCCTTGGAAAGAAAATGGCAAACCACTCCAGTATTTTTGCCTGAACAATCTCATGGACAGAGGAGCCATAGGGTCGCAGTCAGACACCACTGATCATGCACTCAAAAACTATAAGCAGAATGTCCAACAAGTTCTAATTATTGAATACTTTCCTGTATTTCATCATTTCTATAGTTTCCATTCCAAATTTTTCTTGGAACACTTGTCTTTTGCATTCTTCACTCTGGTTACTCAGAGTAACCACAGTGGAAGGTGTGAAATTACATCATGCATGTATTTATGTTTTTTGAATTTCAGGATGAACAGTATGTTCTTGGAGGGGAAGAGGCTGTGGAGAAAAGTAATGAAAGAAATTCAATCTGCTTTTGTATTTATGGCCCGAGGTGAATCTAAAAAAGAAAGTGAGATTTCTGTTATTGGGGATGAGTGACTGCTTAACATGAGTTTCAGAAGGTCTCTCATTGTCTAAGTATCTTGCAGCCTGAATGTACCTTTAGTATTTGAGGACTCATCACTGAGACACTAATGACTGTAAGTGCCAGTCAAAACTTCCATCTGTTGCCAGCTGACAAAACATCTGTCTGATCCATTGTTGGAGGAAAAGCTACCTTTGGTAGCATTATTGAGTTACAAAATCTCTTTACAAAAGTTTTATGGGATGGTCAAAGAAATTAGTCTCTTTGTATATAATTTGATCACATGAAATTCCTTTTTTTTAGGAATTAAGAATTGATTTTAGAACCTTTACCCTGTATAAAATGGGATTCTACTGGATGGGATATATATATATATAATGCTGTATCATTTTTCCTTGTTCCATTTGTATGTTTATATTGGTCCACATATTAAGTGGGTTTATTTGTATTCTTCTCTTTATTTTTCCAAAGGAAGGGTATTGTCATCCTTTCAGCATCATTTATATGTCCTATTTTTCATGTCTTTACTTAATTCAATGATAGTTTCCAGAACTCAATCTTTAAAAATATTCTCAAAGTAATGAAGTATAAGATTTATAACTTAAAAAAAAAAACAGCTCTTAAATCAGAAAATCATACGCCCTAAATATTACTGGAGAAGGATCCATCAATGCCTGTTAAAATTTATGAAATATTTTATGTTTCCAAATATGTAGAGATTATCATGAACTATCTAGTGTAGAAAATGTTAAAGTATGGGAATGATTTGTAAAGGTTTGAGCTTTAAGAAGATATCTCTTAGATTAGGACAGGATATCAAGAAAGAAAAACATGGGACGTTCAGTAGGAAGCTTTATAGTACAGATGACAGTGGTCATCACAGTGGTGAGGCTCTTGTCTGTACTGATGGATATTGTGATGGAGGGGTATTGGAACTGTCTGTATTTGTAATATGTCATTAAGATATCTTTGAGTGTTTTAAAATAAGCTGGATATATTAATGCAGAAGTAAGGGGCTTCCCTGATGGTTCAGACAGTAAAGAATATGCCTGCAATACAGGAGACCTGGGTTTGATCCCCAGGTTGGGAAGATCTCCTGGAGGAGGGCAACACAAACCACTCCAGTATGCTTGCCTGGAGAATCCCCATGGACAGAGGAGCCTGGCAGGCTACAGTCCATGGGGTCACAAAGCGTTGGACATGACTGAGCGACTCAGCACAGCACATGTAAATGATTTATAAACTGACACACATATCTGGGTTTATTCTTGGTGGTGTATTTTCATTTTGGAGCCTGCCAAGCCAGAAATCAATATGAATAAGAGGGGCATCTAAAAGAGGCTTTATGGAAATCAAACCTTTATTTTCTTACAAGCATTTCTTACTGCTTTTAATATGACTATACTTTTCTCCTGTAGACTAAAACTATAGTACAATTTCAAAATTGATTTTGTAGCTACTTACTATAATGTTAAAAGCTTTATCTGCAGTGGATTTGTTATATATAAAGACTTGCAGAGGCTGAGAGACTGCAAATAATGATGTATCTCTTGCAAATAATGTATGTCTTGTATCTATAGCATATTTATGTAGGTTGTTGAGTGGGAAAACCTCACTTCTCCTGTGTCTCTCCTTTATTCTCTCTCTTTTTTTTTTTTCTTCTCCTTTTTTTCTTACTGGTGTCACCCTCATAACATTTCTGACACCAAATGCCTAGGTTTATTTTTCCCACATAAACAGTTCTTTCTGACACCAGCTGAGTGTCCCACCGTTTAACTAAATTATGTCTATCTGGAGATAGCATTAGAACCCACATGATAATGGCTCAGGCTCCCAAGACTGCCCCCCATTACACATGCCAATTACAAGTATTGGATCTTCAGGTTACCCAAAACTATTGTTGAACTTGGCAACAAATCAGAAGTTTCTATGACCTCCTCACCCTTAGATTTGATTATTTGCTACAATGGCTCATGGACTCACAGAAACACTTGTGTTTATCAATGTCTTATAGAATTGAGGAGATAATACAGAAGGGCAATCAGATGAACAGATACATAGGGTGAGGTCTGGGAGGGTCCCAAACACAGGACCTTCTGTCCCCATGCAGTGGAGGTGTGCATGGAAGTGGGAAGACCACTCTTCTAAAGAGTAAAATGTTATCTAGAAAATGTGATGTGCAAAGAAAAATCTATGCATTATTTCCATGCATATTTCTTCTGAAAAGCATAACATGAAAAAGTATATATTTATGTCTGGGATATTCTATCATTTTACTTCAGAATTTTAAAGATATTGTCTTCTTTTAATATGTTATTCCTCAGTGCTGTAAACTATGCTAGGGATGTTTACTGAATACATCATTAGCTGCCAAACAGTAATATATAAAAAATTTTAAAGAAAAATCTTCTCAGGTATAGAGCATATGTTAAGTTAGCAAGTAAGGCATTAGTTGACAATAACAACCAGTAATATATATCATACTTTATACCCACTAAATGTGCTTGGTAATATTTTTTTACAGTTGTAGTGTAACCTATGAAATCGTCATATAATCCTTATAGTGTAGTAACAGCATTTTATCACACCACTGAGACATATTATTGTGGAATCAAAGTTTCTGTATAAGTGAAGGAATTGTAATGAAAACCAATCAAACTAGGCATGCAGAACATGGATATTTCCTTTGTATCAGATAAATGTGTGTCTAAAATATAGAAGGGGTGAACAGACCATTATTAACATTGCATGAATTTTGTTCTTGGCACTTTAACGATCTTCAAGTGTAGGAAACTGTTTCTTTATTTCTGTCTGTAAGTCCAATTCTTTGACATTCACTTGAAAGCATTATTATTTCTATCAAGAGGATGCTTGTTTTTTCCAGTTATTTTTAATAACACATTTTAAAATGTATCCCTTTGATAGTCAATGTTGCCCTTTAATATTATAATTAGGCATGCCAAAATCTGACTGCTTCTTAGGGAATGAAGCAGTTTTCTCTAGTAAGAGAAGGACACATTTTCAAAAGATAAACACTTCTTGAATTTTTAAAAATTCTATAATGTCTGGATGAACATATCCACAAAGTTTTTGATCTTTTAAACCATTTTGTGTTTCATAATGATTTTTGATTGTAACATATAGATAGCGTATATACAATTCCATAATTTATCACCACATGGGCACACTTACAATCTTTACTCTGGTCAAAACAACAACAACAATAATATTACTATCAATCATATGCTCCCCATGTATCTCTTCCCAATTATAAATTCTTATCTTCTTCCTGGAAGAAACCTGTCCTGAGTTGTGCCTCTGATTTGCCTGTTGGTTTATGTCAGTAAATAACTCAAACACACACACACACACACACACACGTGATTATTTACACACTATTTACTTGTATACAAGAAAAAAACAATTATGAACTGGTTTCTTCTAATAAATGCAAAAACAGTATATATAAGCAAGAAGAGTAATGAAGAAGGAAAAACTACAGTTAAAGAGTGTACTTTATTTTCCTCTCTTTCAGCAAGATGCTGATGATCTGGCAGTAGGTAAAGAGATTAGTTATGGTTTTCTGTCTTTAGACACTGAAATGATAATGAAAGAAACAAATTTCAGTTGTTTAAGGATTCTCCAGAATATGTTGGTTATTTAACCATGGATATGTAAGTGAAAGGATGCCTGTGTAGTCTGACTGCCAGGATCTGGTTTTAGCCCCTCTGTCCCAGTTATGCCAGACCTGTACCATTTCCTATACATAATCATCCACTAAGATAAATGTTTTGGTTGGATAACATATTTCAGAAGTGGAAATAAGTTCTCATAGTGTGTGTGCTGAACTTTAGTGAACACTGCCAAATAATATGCCAAAATGCATGTACAAATTTAAAATCCCACTGGTCGTTTATGAGAGTTCCAGTTGATCCATATCTTCTCCAACATGTCTTAAAAGTTTTTTATTGAAGTGTAGTTGATTTATCATGATTGTTAATTTCTGCTCTAGAGAAAAGTGATTCATACACATATATATTCTTTTCATATTCTTTTCAAATATAGGTTATCACAGGATATTGAATATAGTTCCCTGTGCTAAACAGAGGGTATGTTCCCTTATAGCTCAGATAGTAAAGAATCTGCCTGCAATGCAGGAGATATGGTTTAGATCCCTGGGTTGGGAAGATACCCTGGAGAAGGAAACTGCAACCCATTCCAGTATTCTTGCCTGGAGAATCCCATGGACAGAGGAGCCTGGAGGACCACAGTTCCTGAAGTTGATACAGTAGGACCCTATTATTTATTCTCCAACACTTTTTAACTACCTCTTCTGAAGGTAGTTAAACAGTATTCTGAAGGTAGTCTAACAGTATCTCATTATAAGTTAAATTACATTTTTTAATGGCTTATAGAACATGATGTTAACAGCTTTCCTCTCATTTCAAGGATAACCTGAGATTCTGACTATTCATTGCATCCTCCCTGCAACATGAACTCAGTGAGTTTACAGGAGTGTATAGTATACAAATGTTATATACCAACCCAATCACCTGTAGCTCATTGTTGAGACTGTTCACTGAATAATAGATGACTGACGAGTGACATGCAATTGACGAGGTACAGACAAACTGGAAAATGGCAGCTAGTCATATCCTCCTAAAGGAGTAAAGGGATATCAGTGTGTCTAGAAATGTTAGCTTTACAGGTGTTCCAAGCCTAGTTGTTTTTCTCCGCTGACTCCATGCACCCCAAGTGGGGAGTTGGACCTTAAAAATCATATCTGTTTTTTTTTTTTTTTGAGGTTTGGGTTCTGAGTAAAACCTATTGTATCTCATGAATTTGTCCATTCATACATAGTTTGTGGTTTCATAAGCCATAGTTACATGAACAATCTGTGGCCACTTGTTCATACTGTTTCAGAAAAGTTTCTTTTCACTTTTTTGGTCCATCTTTTTCTATTGGGTTGTTGCCTTTTTCATATTGATTTGAAAGGTTTGCTGTACATTTTTGGTAAGTCCTTTGGCAGTTATATGTATTCTAAAAAACTTCTCCTTGACTTTTCATTCTCTTAATAAAGACTTTAGTCACAAAAAGTTCAAAATTTTAGTATAGTTTATTAATATTTTTTAAAATTTTGTTTAGTGCTTCTTGTGTTCTGTTTAAGAAATTTTATTACCACACTACGGTTATGGAGATATTCTCTAGTGTTAACTTCTAAACATTTTACTTCTATACATTTGGATTTGCAATCCACCAGGAATTTACTTTTGTGTGAAATGAAGTAGCAGTAAGGTTTCATTTTTCCCGAGTGGAACTCAAATTGATCCATTGCCACTTGGTGAAAATGCTGCACTTTCCCCACTTTCTCTATACTGCCCCTTTTATTACAGTTGAAGAGAATATATGGATTTGGGTCTGTTTCCAAATGCTCTTTTCTGTGCTGTTCATTCATCTCTATCCGTGGCTTTGCTGCAGTCTGAATCATTGCTCTTTCGTAGTAAATTTTTATGTGTGAGATTGCAAATCTCTTAACCTTGTTCTTATCCAAGAGTATTTTTCTCTTTGCAGTGCTTTGTATTTCTATATGAATTTTAGAATAAGATTATCCATTTCCATACACATATATACATACAAATATGTCTACAAATACTGTCAGCATTTGGCAGGAGGTAGCACTGAATTTACAAATTATCTTGGGGAAATTGACATCTTTGCAGTAATAAGACTTCCAATCCATAAAAAGTTTGCCCATTAATTTCTTTAGGTCTTTTATACTTTTTCTCAGTTAATAATTTTCTGTATAGAAGTCTTACATACTTTTCATTAGGTATGTTCCTACATATATGGTATTTATTGATATTCTTTTTTAATGGTATATTTAATGATTTTATCTTCTTCTAAGGCTAGTATATAGAACTTCATTTCATTTTTTTTCTATTTATTTTTATTAGTTGGAGGCTAATTACTTTACAATATTGTAGTGGTTTTTGCCATACATTGACATGAATCAGCCATGGGTTTACATGTGTTCCCCATCCTGAACCCCGCTCCCACCTCCCTCCCCATCCCATCCCTCTGGGTCATCCCAGTGCACCAGCCCCGAGCACTTGTCTCATGCATCCAACCTGGACTGGCGATCTGTTTCACACTTGATAACATGTGTTTCGATGCTGTTCTCTCAGATCATCCCACCCTCGTCTTCTCCCATAGAGTCCAAAAGTCTCTTCTATACATCTGTGTCTCTTTTACTATCTTGCATATAGGGTTATCAATACCATCTTTCTAAATTCCATATATATGCGTTAGTATACTGTATTGGTCTTTATCTTTCTGGCTTACTTCACTCTGTATAATGGGCTCGTTTCATCCATCTCATTAGAACTGATTCAAATGTATTCTTTTTAATGGCTGAGTAATATTCCATTGCATATATGTACCACAGCTTTCTTATCCATTCATCTGCTGATGGGCATCTAGGCTGCTTCCATGTCCTGGCTATTATAAAGAGTGCTGCGATGAACATTGGGGTACGTGTGTCTCTTTCATATCTGGTTTCCTCAGTGTGTATGCCCAGAAGTGGGATTGCTAGGTCATATGGCAGTTCTATTTCCAGTTTTTTAAGGAATCTCCACACTGTTTTCCATAGCGGCTGTACTAGTTTGCATTCCCACCAACAGTGTAAGAGGGTTCCCTTTTCTCCACACCCTCTCCAGCATTTATTGCTTGTAGACTTTTGAATAGCAGCCATTCTGACTGGCGTGTAGTGGTACCTCCTTGTGGTTTTGATTTGCATTTCTCTGATAATGAGTGGTGTTGAGCATCTTTTCATGTGTTTGTTAGCCATCTGTATGTCTTCTTTGGAGAAATGTCTGTTTAGATCTTTGGCCCATTTTTTGATTGGGTCATTTACTTTTCTGGAATTGAGCTGCAGGAGTTGCTTGTATATTTTTGAGATTAATCCTTTGCCTGCTTCTCCATTTGCTATTATTTTCTCCCATTCTGAAGGCTGTCTTTTCACCTTGCTTATAGTTTCCTTCATTGTGCAGAAGTTTAATTAGGTCCCATTTGTTTATTTTTGCTTTTATTTCCAATATTCTGGGAAGTGGGTCATAGAGGATCCTGCTGTGATTTATGTCGGAGAGTGTTTTGCCTATGTTCTCCTCTAGGAGTTTTATAGTTTCTGGTCTGACATTTAGATCTTTAATCCATTTTGAGTTTATTTTTGTGTATGGTGTTAGAAAGTGTTCTAGTTTCTTTCTTTTACAAGTGGTTGACCAGTTTTCCCAGCACCACTTGTTAAAGAGGTTGTCTTTTTTCCATTGTATATCCTTGCCTCCTTTGTCGAAGATAAGGTGTCCATAGGTTCGTGGATTTATCTCTGGGCTTTCTATTCTGTTCCATTGATCTATATTTCTGTCTTTGTGCCATTACCATACTGTCTTGATGACTGTGGCTTTGTAGTAGAGCCTGAAGTCAGGCAGGTGGATTCCTCCAGTTCCATTCTTCTTTCTCAAGATTGCTTTGGCTATTCAAGGTTTTTTGTATTTCCATACAAATTGTGAAATTATTTGTTCTGGTTCTGTGAAGAATACCATTGGTAGCTTGATAGGGATTGCATTGAATCTATAGATTGCTTTGGGTAGAATAGCCATTTTGACAATATTGATTCTTCCAATCCATGAACACCGTATGTTTCTCCATCTGTTTGTGTCCTCTTTGATTTCTTTCATCAGTGTTTTATAGTTTTCTATGTATAGGTCTTTTGTTTCTTTAGGTAGATATACTCCTAAGTATTTTATTCTTTTTGTTGCAATGGTGAATGGTATTGTTTCCTTAATTTCTCTTTCTGTTTTCTCAGTTAGTGTATAGGAATGCAAGGGATTTCTGTGTGTTAATTTTATATCCTGCAACTTTACTATATTCATTGATTAGCTCTATTAATTTTCTGGTAGAGTCTTTAGGGTTTTCTATGTAGAGGATGATGTCATCTGCAAACAGTGAGAGTTTCACTTCTTCTTTTCCTATCTGGATTCCTTTTATTTCCTTTTCTGCTCTGATTGCTGTGGCCAAAACTTCCAAAACTATGTTGAATAGTGGTGAGAATGGGCACCCTTGTCTTGTTCCTGATTTTAGGGGAAATGCTTTCAATTTTTCACCATTGAGGATAATGCTTGCTGTGGGTTTGTCATATATAGCTTTTATTATGTTGAGCTATGTTCCTTCTATTCCTGCTTTCTGGAGAGTTTTAATCATAGATAGATATTGAATTTTGTCAAAGGCTTTTTCTGCATCTATTGAGATAATCATATGGTTTTTATCTTTCAATTTGTTAATGTGGTGTATTACATTGATTGATTTGTGGATATTAAAGAATCCTTGCATTCCTGGGATAAAGCCCACTTGATCATAATGTATGATCTTTTTAATATGTTGTTGGATTCTGTTTGCTAGAATTTTGTTAAGGATTTCTGCATTTATGTTCATCAGTGATATTGGCCTGTAGTTTTCATTTTTATGGCATCTTTGTCTGCTTTTGGAATTAGGATGATGGTGGCCCCATAGAATGAGTTTGGAAGTTTACCTTCTTCTGCAATTTTCTGGAAGAGTTTGAGTAAGATAGGTGTTAGCTCTTCTCTAAGGTTTTGGTAGAATTCAGCTGTGAAGCCATCAGGTCCTGGGCTTTTGTTTGCTGGAAGATTTCTTATTACAGTTTCGATTTCCTTGCTTGTGATGGCTCTGTTAAGATCTTCTATTTCTTCCTGGTTCAGTTTTGGAAAGTTATAATTTTCTAAGAATTTGCCCATTTCTTCCAAGTTGTCTATTTTATTGGCATAGAGCTGCTGGTAGTAGTCTCTTATGATCCTTTGTATTTCAGTGTTGTCTGTTGTGATCTCTCCATTTTCATTTCTAATTTTGTTGATTTGGTTTTTCTCCCTTTGTTTCTTAATGAGCTTTGCTAACGGTTTGTCAATTTTGTTTATCTTTTCAAAAAATCAGCTTTTAGCTTTGTTGATTTTTGCTATGGTCTCTTTTGTTTCTTTTGCATTTATTTCTGCCCTAATTTTTAAGATTTCTTTCCTTCTACTAACCCTGGGGTTCTTCATTTCTTCCTTCTCTAGTTGCTTTAGGTGTAGAGCTAGGTTATTTGACTTTTTTCTTGTTTCTTGAGGTAAGCCTGTAATGCTATGAACCTTCCCATTAGCACTGCTTTTAGAGTGTCCCATAGGTTTTGGGTTGTTGTGTTTTCATTTTCATTCGTTTCTCTGCATATTTTGATTTCTTCTATGATTTGTTGGTTATTCAGAAGTGTGTTATTTAGCCTCCATATGTTTGAATTTTTAATAGTTTTTTTCCTGTAATTGAGATCTAGTCTTACTGCATTGTGGTCAGAGAAGATGACTGAAATGATTTCAATTTTTTTGAATTTACTAAGGCTAGACTTATGGCCCAGGATGTGATCTATTCTGGAGAAGGTTCTATGTGCACTTGAGAAAAAGATGAAATTGATTGTTTTGGGGTGAAATGTCCTATAGATATCAATTAGGTCTAGCTGGAACATTGTATCATTTAAAGTTTGTGTTTCCTTGTTAATTTTTTCTTTAGTTCATCTATCCATAGGTGTGAGTGGGGTATTATAGTCTCCCACTATTATTGTGTTATTGTTAATTTCCCCTTTCATACTTGTTAGCATTTGCCTTACATATTGCAGTGCTCCTATGTTGGATGCATATATAATTGTTGTATCTTCTTCTTGGATTGATCCTTTGATCATTATGTAGTGTCCTTCTTTGTCTCTCTTCACAGCCTTTATTTTAAAGTCTATTTTATCTGATACGAGTATTGTGACTCCTGTTTTATTTTGGTCTCCGTTTGCATGAAATATTTTTTTCCAGCCCTTCACTTTTAGTCTGTATGTGTCCCTTGTTTTGAGATGGGTGTCTTGTAGACAGCATATATAGGGGTCTTCTTTTTGCATCCATTTAGCCAGTCTTTGTCTTTTGGTTGGGGCATTCAACCGATTTACATTTATGGTAATTATTGATAGGTATGGTCCCGTTGCCATTTACTTTGTTGTTTTGGGTTTGCATTTATACAACCTTTCTGTGTTTCCTGTCTAGAGAAGATCCTTTAGCATTTGTTGAAGAGCTGGTTTGGTGGTGCTGAATTCTCTCAGCTTTTGCTTGTCTGTAACGCTTTTGAATTCTCCTTCATATTTGAATGAGATCCTTGCTGGGTACAGTAATCTGGGTTGTAGGTTATTCTCTTTCATTATTTTAAGTATGTCCTGCCATTCCCTTCTGGCCTGAAGCGTTTCTGTTGATAGATCAGCTGTTATCCTTATGGGAATCCCTTTGTGTGTTATTTGTTGTTTCTCCCTTGCTGCTTTTAATATTTGTTCTTTGTGTTTGATCTTTGTTAATTTGATTAATATGTGTCTTGGGGTGTTTTCTTTGGGTTTATCCTGTTTGGGACTCTCTGGGTTTCTTGGATCTGTGTAACTATTTCCTTCCCCATTTTAGGGAAGTTTTCAGCTATTATCACCTCGAGTATTTTCTCATGGCCTTTCTTTTTGTCTTCTTCTTCTGGGACTCCTATGCTTCGAATGTTAAGGTGTTTCACATTGTCCCAGACATCTCTGAGGTTGTCCTCATTTCTTTTGATTCTTTTTTCTTTTTTCCTCTCTACTTCATTTATTTCCACCATTTTATCTTCTACCTCACTTATCCTATCTTCTGCCTCCATTATTCTACTGTTGGTTCCCTCCAGACTGTTTTTGATCTCATTTATTGCGTTATTCATTTTTAATTGACTCTTTTATTTCTTCTAGGTCCTTGTTAAACATTTCTTGCATCTTCTCAATCTTTGTCTCCAGGCTATTTATCTGTAACTACATTTTGTTTTCAAGATTTTGGATCATTTTTATTATCATGATTCTAAATTTTTTTCAGGTAGATTCCCTATTTCCTCCTCTTTCGTTTGGCTTGGCAGGAATTTTTCATGTTCCTTTACCTGCTGGGTATTTCTCTGCCTTTTCATCTTGTTTAGATTGCTGTGTTTGCAGTGGCCTTTCTGTGTTCTGGTGGTCTGTGGTTCCTTTTTATTGTGGAGGTTTCTCTCAGTGGGTGGGGTTGGACGATTGGCTTGTCAAGGTTTCCTGGTTAGGGAAGCTTGTGTCGGTGTTCTGGTGTGTGGAACTGGATTTCTTCTCTCTGGAGTGCAATGGAGTGTCCAGTAGTGAGTTTTGAGATGGGTCTATGTGTTTGGTGTGACTTTGGGCAGCCCATATGTCGATGCTCAGGGCTATGTTCCTGTGTTGCTGGAGAATTTATGTGGTATGTCTTGCTCTGGAACTTATTGGCTCTTGGGTGGTGGTTGGTTTCAGTGTAGGTATGGAGGCTTTTGGATGATCTCTTATTACTTAATGTTCCCTGTAGTCAGTAGTTTTCTGGTGTTCTCAGGTTTTGAGCTTAAGTCTCCTCCCTCTGGATTTCAGTCTTATTCTTCCAGTAGCCTCAAGACTTCTCCAACTATACAGCACTGATAATAAAACTTCTCGGTTAATGGTGAAAAGATTCTCCACAGTGAGGGACGCCCAGAGAGGTTCACAGAGTTACATGAAGAAGAGGAGAGGGAGGAAGGAGATAGAGATGGGCAGGAGGAGAAAAAGGGGGACTCAAGAGGAGAGAGACAGATCTATGTGGTACTCTGTTCCCTAAGTGTTCTCCGTAGCCCAGAACACCCACAGAGATTCACAGAACTGGACTGAGAAGAGAAGGGTGAGGGAGGAAATAGAGGTGACCTGGGGGAGAAAAAGGAGAGTCAAAAGGGGAGAGAGTGATCAAACCAGTAATCACACTCCTGAGTAAAAATTGGTACTGAATATGGATTCTTAAATATCCAAAATTGATATAAAATACTGAAAAACAAAGATTAAAAATCTTGAGTAGAGGTTAGACTCTTAAAAATACAATATTAAAAACAATGACAAAAACACAAAAAATTTAAGAAATATATATGAAGTTTGCTTTAAAAGTAGGGTCTTTTTTTTTTTGCAAGGTTACAGTGAAATGAAAATGAAAATTAAAGAGTAATAGAGGTGTAATAGAGGACTTTAATAGAAAATAAAAGAAAAAAAGAAAACAAATTTACTTAAAAAAAAGTAAAAATATATGAAAATGAAAATTAAGGAGTAATAGAGGACTTTAAAAGAAAATAAAATGAAAATTAAGGAGTAATAGAGGAGTAATAGGGAATTTTAAAAGAAAATAAAAGAAGAAAAAAAGTTTGTTTTTTTTTTTTAATTAAAGAAAACAGTAAAAATATATCTAGGAATTCCTCTGCAGCTGTTGCGGGCAGTGTGGTTTTGGTTCAGTTTCAGATAGCTCCTTGTTCGAGCTTACACTTCTCGCTAGCTATAGGCCCCTTCCGGTGTAGTTGGTGTTAACTACAGGGATTTTAATCTGTTGCACCTGTCACTTCTGAAGCAGTTCCCTTTGTTTATTTGGCTTGTTTGCTGAAATTCTGTCTGATTTCCGCCCTGACACAGGCGGGCGGCTGTTCAGTCGTGCTGTGGGGAGGGAGGGGCGCTGCAGACAAATGTCACTGGCCTTTGTGGGGAGCACTTGCAGTGTTCCAGCCACACTGGGTTTGCCCCGCTCACGGGTGTGTGCTCTCCCCGTCTACACTGCTCAGGCTCCCAGCTGCTCTATATGGAGCGTGCCCTGCGTTGCATGCGGTTCCAGTTTTCGGGTATTCCACAAAAGCGCGGACTCGGTTGGGCCTGCGTTTTGTGCCTTCCCCGCCGGAGCACCTCAGGCAGCCAGGAGCTTGACGAGCGCACTCTCCCCTCTGCGGGCCCAGCCTCAGTTTCCGAGCGCACCGGTCCTGTGCACCTTGTGTCTGTTCTGGGGAGCTGGTCTCTAGCCGTGACCCTCCCGGCAGAGGTCAACCATCCAGAATCTCAGGACATCTTTGGTTAGAAACTGGGAGCCTGTTTGCAGTGTGGTCGGGGATGCCATCTCTGTGGCCGAGTTTGCCCCTTTCACCTCCCCACTGCCTCCTGCCTCCAGCGGGGGATGGGCCGGTCCGCTGCTGGCTAGCTCTTCTCTGGAATTGCTCAGTCCTTCCTTTGTTCTTAAGCAATGCCGCCCGCTCCTCTCCGTTCCGCCCCAACTTGCTGGTGGCAGATGCGGGCGTCTGGGGTACTTTTCTGCTGGGAGTTGCTTTTAGGCATGTAATCTGTGGGTTTTATTTATTTTTCCTCCCGGTTAGGTTGCCCTCTGAAATTAAAAAACTTCCCCCAGACCTGCCAGTGAGAGGGTTTCCTGGTGTTTGGAAACTTCCTCTATTAGGACTCCCTTCCCAGGATGGCTCTCCTTCCCTAACTCTCTTGTCTCTCTTTTTATCGTTTATATTTTGTCCTATCTCCTTTCGTAGACAATGGGCTGCTTTTCTGGGCGCCTGATGTCCTCTGCTAGCGATAAGAAGTTTTTTTGTGCAGTTTGCTCAGCGTTCAACTGTTCTTTCAATGAATTTGTAGAGGAGAAAGTGGTCTTCCCGTCCTATTCCTCTGCCATCTTAGCTCCGCCCCTCATTGCATTTTTATATGTTGAACTTTGATTCAACAATCTTCCAAAATCCCTTCTAATATGTATCTGTAGATTCTTTTGAACTTTCCATATGAAAAAAATCATATGACCTACTTAGAATGATATTTTTATTACTTCTTATCTGTTTGGCTTTAATCTGTTTTTCTTCTCTATTTGCATTGGCAAAGACCTGTAATACCTGAATAGAAATAGCAAAGATAGATTGTGATATTTTGGGTATTTTTTAAAATTGTAGTGAGATATGCATAATATAAAATTTACCATATTAGGAATTTTTAAGTGTGCAGTTCATTAGTGCTAAGTACATTCAAGTTGTTGTGCAGTCATTACCACCAATCATCAGAACAATTTTCCTCTTGCAAAACTGAACCTCCAAGCCCTTTAAACAATAATGCCATTGTTTCCTCCCTTCAGCCTTCGGCATTCATCACCCTGCTTTCTGTCTCTATGAATTTGACCTACTTACAGAACAGAAGAACCTCTAGGTTCCTCATAAGTGCTTAGGTGCTCAGTTGTGTCCAACTCTTTCTAACTCCATGGACTGTAGCCCGCTAGTCTTCTCTGTCCATGGGGATTTTCCAGGCAAGAATACTGGAGTGGGTTGCTACTTCCTCCTCCCAACCCAGGGATCGAACCCAGGTCTCCCACATTGCAGGTGGATTCTTTACCATCTGAACCACCAGGGAAGCCCTCCTTATATATATATTTGGGAAGCCCTCCAAATATTATAATGATATAATATTTGATGTTTTGTGATTTATTTCACTTAGCTTATGTTTCAGTGTTCATGCATGTTTTAGTATTTGTCAGAATTTGCTCCTTTTTAAAGGTAGAAAGATATTCCATTATATTTATATATTAACACCACATTTGTTTATCTGGTGGCTCAGATAGTAAAAAATCTGCCTACGATGCAGGAGACCTGGGTTGAATCCCTGGGTTGGGAAAACCCTGGAGAAAGAAATGGCAACCCATTCCAGTATTCTTGGCTGGAAAATCCCATGGACAGAGGAGCCTGGCAGGCTATAGACCATGGGGTTGCAAAGGGCCGGACATGACTGTGTGACTACCACTTCACTTGACTTATTTATCCACTTATCTGATTTTGGATCCTTGGGTGGTTTCCACCTTTTGGCTATTGTGAATAATACTGCTACGAATATGACTGTAAGCTTGGGTTTTTTAAAGTAAATATGTACTCTCTCCCCACTGTGGGTTGATTATGTTTTCCTGCTCTGTTAATGTTGGGGTTGGCACTATGAACTGTTTTGACAAATGCAATGCTAGTAGATGTGACATAAGCAAACTTTAAAACACTTTCTCAGTGGAACTTGTATTCTTGTACTTCTACCATCATCATGAGAAAAAAACATGACTGAAGCAGCATTCTGGGCCTTGAAGGATATAAGTCATGTTGAATAGACCTAAACACTACTCCAGATTGAAGCCAAGCTCATTTGGTGATGATCCACAGTTGTTCAAATACAAATGAATAATTGTTATTTTAAGCCAGTATGCTGAGGAGAGGAGTATTATGAATCATTATTATGGTGATACCAACTCTTGATATTTTATTATGGTGATACCAACTCTTGATATTTTATCATTAAATATGATTGTTGTAAGTTTTTAAAAAGAGGCCATTTATCATATTAGAAAATCTCTATTTCTAGGTTTATATTTTTCCTTTTAAATATATAATCTTATTGAAATATTTTACATATCATAAAATTCCCAATTTCAAACATTGTAATTCAACTATTTTTAGTAACCTTTCCCTCTTTCTAGTCTTCTAGCTAGCTTGTTTATGAATGGATATGGAGATATCAAATTCTGTCACATGTCTTTTCTATGTCTGTTGAGAAGCTTGAATTTTCTAAATACAAGTTTATTTTTTTTAATGTGGTGAATTACATAATTTGAATTTCACATGCAAATAATTATATCTGTACTATAAAGACAAGATCAGTTCAGTTCAGTTCAGTCGCTCAGTCATGTCCGGACTCTTTGTGACCCCATGAATCGCAGCACACCAGGCCTCCCTGTCCATCACCAATTCCCAGAGTTTACCCAAACTCATGTCCATCGAGTTGGTGATGCTATCTAGCCATCTCATCCTCTGTTGTCCCCTTCTCCTCCAGCCCCCAATCCCTCCCAGCATCAGGACAGTAATGCTAAATTGTCCTTGTCTATCTCTTGATTTAGTGTTTATGAGATATGTTGTATTCTTATTTTTTCCTTTTTGTAATGTCCTTATCTTGCTTAGGTATGCTTAGATATCTAGGTTATTTTGGCCTTATAACATGGGTTGCCAAGCCACCTTAACCACGTTCTCAAAGCTTGATTAAAATTGGTACTAATTCTTTCTTAAATGTGTGATACAATTCACTGGTGACACAAATATATTTTTCTTCTTTCAAAGAAAATTATGTTTGTGCTAGAAACTCATAAGAGATTTACAAAAAACAAACACAAAGACTAACCCTCTGTGTGGCTAATTTACAATGTGAATTAATCCCCAAATTTACCAAGTCTGTTTGATACTGTTAGGCGTTGATTAGGAAAGATGGAATGCTTAAATTCTGGATGGGGTCTGTGTTAGAGTACCCAAGACCGTGCTCCGGCTTGACAGTTCACTAGAAGGACTCACAGGACTCAGAAAAGCTGTTATACTCAGTCATGGTTTACTACAGTGAAAGGATATAGATTAAAATCTGCAATGGGAAAGGACACATGGGGCAAAGTCCAAGAGAAACCAGACACAAGCTTCCAAGTGTTTTTCATTTCCCAGTGGAGTTGCAGAGGGACAGGATTAATTATATCAGTCATGCGCGACAGGAAGTGCAACATATTGCTGACCAGTGAAGCTGCTCGCCTGAGCTCTGGTGTCCCGGCCTTTTATTAGGGGTCAGTCACGTTGCCATGGAGCACCCAGTCCCCAAGAGCAAAAACAGGTTTTCACCATAAATCACTTTGTTAGAATAAACTTATCTGGTTATCTTAGCCTTGGCATGGCCCATGGCCTCAGGTACACACAAACACATTATCAGGTAGAATATTCCAACAGCTCAGAGGATCTCTCTCCAGGGCTGTCCAAGGGCCAGTCCTAGAGGTTAACTTTTATTTAGAAACATGTTTCCAAAAGAAATTTCTTTGAGATGTGCTGGGTTTGAGTAACCCAGTCCTGCTGAGTTAACTATTTCATGTACACCTTCTTTATCTCATGTAGGACTCTTGTCTTAAAGTCTATTTTATTTAGCTACATCAAGTTTTAGAAATTATTCTTATTGTGCATTTTTTTTTTTGTATTTTTGACCTTACTATGTCCTTACATTGAAGATTTGCCTCATAAGTAGCATACAGCGTGTCTCCTTTTTTTTGGCTGTTAGTTTTTATTCTTCAATTTGAAATTTTAGTCCACTTATATTTTTAAAATTACTGAAATATAAGGTTAAATTGAACATAATCCATATTTTATTTTCCCTTTTCTTATCTTTTTAATATTATGTGTTCTGTGTTAATGGCTATTCTTTTTCTACACTATATTGTTAGATATATCATATTTTACTATTTCTGATCCTAGAAATTAAAATATGAATTCTTGCATTTTAAGTTTGAAATGTTACAGCTTGTTAAACAATATAAGGATTCTCAACATCTTAATTTCCTCTTTTGAGTTATGTCCTATTTTTCTTATCTATTTAAATATGTATTCATTTTAAACACCACAGGCTTAGCATGGTAATTTTATACACTAGTAAGATTGTATTTGCAAATTTCTTGAGAAAGTTGCCTGAGAATACTATAGAAATATTTGATTTTATTACTTTTACAGAAGAAATGTAATCAGTTTTCCTCTATAATCAGTTTTGTTCTGCATTTCTTTACTTCATAGATTTACCCACACTTCTACCCATTTATTGTCCTCTATTCCTTTTAGCCTCTCTTAGCTTCCATCTGGGTCATTTTTCTTGTGCTTGGAAGCACTTAGCATTTTCTTCAGGGCAGATCTGCTGGTAATGAACTCTCTCACATTTTGTTTGTCTGAATATTCGTTTAGGATGTCTTCATTTTTAAGGAATATTTTGTTAATGGATAATTTTGCTGAGTTTTTTCCCTCTCATTCATTTAGAGTTTTTACTACAATTTATTTTGACATTTCATGTTTCTTTTGAGAAATCCACTGTTGGTTTTTCTATTACTCCTTTTGATGTAATAACTTTTTTCCTTGCAGTTTTCTAAGATTTCTTCTCTTTCATTGTGTTTTCCATCAGCGTTTATTCTTAAATGTGTACATATGTTATTTCTATCTATCCAAAGGGATAGACTATCCACTCCAGTATTCTTGGGCTTCCCTTGTGGCTCAGCTGGTAAAGAATCCACCTGCAATGCAGGAGACCTGGGTTCAATCCCTGGGTTGGGGAAATCCTCTGAAGAAGGGAAAGGCTACCCACTCCAATATTCTGGCCTGGAGAATTCCATGGACTGTATAATACATGGGGTTGCAAAGAGTTGGACACGACTGAGCGACTTTCATTCACTTCATGACATGGTATTTATAAAATTTATTTAATATATAGCTTGATATATTTACTCAGTTTGGAAAAATTCTCAGTGTGTACTCTATTTTATCTTCCAGTCCTTCTATGTCACTCTTTTCTGGATATTCCATCTCTTTTGTGTGTTCTTATGATTTAGCCTCTACATTTTATTCTAAAAAACTTTCAGCTCATTATTCTCTCTTCAACTGTGTATACCAGTTCATTGAGTGTCTTATTTCAATTATTGTGTTTTCAGCTCAAAAATTCTTCCATTTTACTCCTTTTATGGGATAAAATTTTATCTCATGGTATTTAATTCCTTGACATGTTAATTATAGATTAAAGTCCATGTATGACAACTCTATTCTCCTCTGGGGGTATTTTTACTATCTGAGGGTGTTGTCTGTTTGCTTTGTTTTTTAGTCCAGTCTTTAACTTCTGTGTGCTACTCCTTAATTTCAAGAGTTATTTTAAAGCTAATCAAGAGAGTATAATACTGGTATAAAAATAGAGTGATAAATGGAACAGAATAGAGTCCAGATATAAACTCACAGCTATACAGTAAATCTGTTTTCAATAAAGGTGCTATAGTAGTTTCCTAAGCTGTTGTAACAAATTATTACAACCTTTTTGGCTTAAAAAAAGTACAATATATTCTGTTACAGTTCTGGAGGCCAGAAGTCCAAATTGGGTTTCACTAGGCCAAAATCAGGATGTATTCAGGGCTGTGTTCCATTCAGGGCTCTAGAGGACAATCCGTTTTCTTGTCCCGTTTGCAGTGGCTGTCTGTATTGCTTGGTTTGTGACCCTTTCCTCTACCTTCAAAGCCAGTGGCAGGGCATCTTCTCTCTCTGACTCTATTTTGTTCCCCCATCACATGGCCACTTATTTCTTTCTGTGGTAAAATCTCACACTCCCTTCCTATAAGAAGTTTTCTGATGACACTTAGAATCCATCTGGATAATCTGATATAATCTCCCCATCTCAAAATTCTTTAATCTACAAAGTATATTTGCCATATAAAGTAACATTAATACATTTCAGGGATTAGGACCTCGATAGGCAGCCTACCTAAATGCTAAGGCAATTCAATGGGTTCGCAATATCAATATTTTCAACATATAGTCTTAAAACTGTTGCAGATCCATAAACTAGTAAGCTTGCTGGCTAGCCAGACAGCCAGTGACTCACAGGAAGGAAGGAAGGTGAGAAGGAGGGAAGAAAGGAAGAGCTCTTTCCCTGATATTATATTACATTTTTAACTTAACATGGATCATTGACTTAAATATGAAAACTGAAACTATGAAACTTTAAGAAAAATTATAGATCTTTGTAATCTTGGATTTTTACAAAATTTCCTAAATATGACAAAAACTCATCAGGTATAAAAGAAAAATCATTAAATTGGACTTCATCAAATTAAAAATTTCTGCTCTCAAAAGACACCATTTTTAAAAAGGGAATCTACAGACTGTGCATAAATATTTGTAAAACATATCTGAGAAAGAATTTGTGTCTAGAATATATAAAGAATTCTTACAACCCATTAAGGCAAATAACCCAATAAAAATGGGCAAATCTCTGCTTTCTTGGGCTTTCCCTGGTGGGTCATATGGTAAGAATCTGCCTGCAATGTGGGAGACCTGGGTTTGATCCCTGGGTTGGGAAGATCCCATGGCAGAGGGCATGACTACCCACTCCATTATCCTTTCCTGGAGAATTCCATGGACAGAGGAGCCCGATGGGCTATAGTCCATGGGGTCACAAAGAGTTGGACGCGACTGGGTGATAAGTACAGCTGCTTTCTTGACTCTCCCAAATCATTTAACTAAATTCAAACCCTACAATAAGTAGTTTCTAACACTTTCCTACTAAGATTCTGCATATTCCCCATGGTGTACAATATTCTTCATAGCAATGAGGAGTAAACCCAATTTATTAGCTAGAAGGAAGGCATTGAAAGTTAGTAAAAGTTTCAAGATTGTGTTTCAGAGAGAAAGAGAACCTCCAAAACTCCTACCATCACATCCCACCTAAACCCTGATCTAACATTGACACTAACACCCTCCAGCGTATTATCTATGTTTCAGTTTAACAATAATATCCCTTTCTGTGCACTAGATCACATTCTCTCTAGCCCATTCAAAGTCATTATTCCAGCAAGTCTCCCCTCAAGGAATAGAACAGAGCAGCTGGTATTACCATGGACCCCATAGCTAGATTGCATGGACTGAAACTCCAGCTCTGCAACTATTTGTATGACCTGGAGTAGCTTAGTTACCTCCTTTGTGTCTTGTCCCAACTTTCACATCTTTTAAGTATAAGGATATTAATAACACTTACATCATAGTACTGTGCAGAATAAATAAGTTATTTTTGTAAGTGATTTATAAGAGGGCTTTGCTGATTGTTAGCATGATAATGACTTTAATTAATATATCTCTTCTGCATCATCAAATTTCATTTTCTATTAGATTTTTTCCACTAATGCACAAATAAGATTATTTTCTCCATCACTTAAAAAGTAAACTTCTTAACTCTGCTCTCTCCTCTAAACTCTGCTTTGTCCTCTAGCAACTACCCCATTTTAAAAGTCTCCTTTTTGGCCACATTCCTGAAGGGTGAGCTCTATGTCTTATCTCTAAATTCTTTTTTTCCCAGTCTCAGGTTTTTGCCTCACCACTCCTCTGAACTTGTTCTTCTCAAAGTTACAAATCACCCCCCACCCATGTCGCTAAATACAATTCTTAATTCTCAACTTTTATATTACTTGAACAATTAGTATTTTGTATCATTCTACAGTTAATTTCTCCCCTTTTTTTAATTTTTTTATTTTTTTAATTTCTCCCCTTTTAGATATTCTTTCTTTACTTGGCTTCAAGTACTCCTCACATGTCTACAATCTCTCTGGTCCCATTTTATAGTTATCTTGTTTCTCCCTGGCTTTTAAATATTGGTGAGTGCCAGGGCTTCATCACTGATCCTTTTCTCACTTTCTTGATGAGCTCATTTCTTTCAATGACTTCCATTATAGGCCAGTGACTCTTAAATATGCATTCTTGCACAAAGCTATATCCTCAAGTCTAGAATAATAATATACCAATACCCTCCTGACATTGCCAAATCAAAATACTTATACATCAATATCTGGATCTTCCCTCCACAGATATGCTCAGCCAATAGCCTCCCCCTCAATTTTAGTTGGTCTCTATCCCTCTAATTGCTCAGGGTAACTTGGTATTATCCTTGACTCCTCTTTCTTGCATGTGCGTGCGTGCTAAGTTGCTTCATTTGTGTCCAACTCTGCAACTCTATGGACTGTAGCCAGACTTCTGTCCATGGGATTCTCCAGGCAAGAATACCGGGGTGGATTGCCATGCCCTCCTCCAGGGGATCTTCCCGACCTAGGGATTGAACCTGTGTCTCTTACGTCTCCTACACTGGCAGGCAGGTTCTTTACCACTAGCGCCACCTGGGAAGCCTTACCCTATATCAAATCTTATTGCTCCTGCCTTTATAACATATTGAGATCTTGACTGCTTCTCATCCCATCCCTTTGGTGCAATATCTCATCATCTCTTGCCGGAATTTCTACAATAGCCTCCAAACAGGTAGTCCTGTCTCTGCCCTTGGTCACTGAAAAATGTAAGTCAGGTCATTTTACCTCTCTACTCAAATCATTATGATTTTATTCAAAGTCCTTAAAATTATCTATGACTTCCTTAATTCTTCTCTCTGCTTTCTCCTATCTAGCCAAGAGCTGTTTCAATCCCCTTCCCTATTGGTTTTCTTCTCTTTTTTCATTTGTTTACACTTCAGTCACATTGGTCTCCTTGCCGTATTGTATGGCTTTTGCACTGCAGTCTGTCTTCTCCACATGGCTCCCTCCCTGACAGGTTTCAAGTGCCTGCTCTGATTTCACCTCCACAATGAGGCCAAGTTCTCTCTTACCCTATTTAATCCTGTAGGTGTGCTTTTTATGCGTATAATTCTTAATTCTTTTTGTTATTCTTTGATATTATTTATAGTACCTACACACTGTAATATACTAGAGAGTTGGCTTATTCATTGTTTTAATTATTTTATTTTCAGTCTCCCTTCTGGAATGTATCTGCCATAAGGGGACAGATATTTACATATTTTTACTAATATATCTCAAGAACCTGATTATGTATGGGTTAAATGAATGAATAAAAAAAAATAAAGGGTTGAAAAGGAGTCTCTCTTCTCCTTCCCTTCAACCACAGTACTCTCCTATCTTTGCCTAGGAAGTCCAGTGAAATAAGAAAAGCTTATAAAATTTGGATGAGTAAGAACAAGGGATGTATCAACCACCTCATTGTTCACTGACAAATGCAGACTACTTGTGATTTTATACACACACACATATATATAAAGATTTAGATTATTTCTTACAAGTTAGTATTCTAAAGAACTTTTATTTTTAAACTTCTTTATTGCTTAGATGAGTTTGCTACATTTCCAAACATTTGTAATGCTGGATTTTACTTTATATGTTTCTCAAAAGTATTTACTTCATAGTCTAAATGTGGCGTATCAAGAAGTCAGTGTGTTGTGTAAGCATCTACTTTGAGTTTGTGCAAGATCAAGCTCTCTTTCAGCTCAGCTAAGGCAGGTGGCTCTGTGCCTATCTCCAGGAAAGGCTGACAAATACTGCCCTTTGTCTAAGAAAAGAATGAGGCAGGCAGCTAGGGATTTAAAAGATGATATTTGAATTTTGGAATGCTACTGGAGATATCCAGGGCGAGTCTGTTTACATTTCCTTAGGGATATACCAGGGAATGACATACACCCAGGTTTAATAGGTCACATCCCTGGCTTTGCTAGAAGATCCTGCTGTAAATATGCCCAAGCTCTCCTGAAAACAAGAGTCCTCACACATATCTTGGTGACTCACAATCATAACATAACTGCACGTGCTGAGCTGATAAGAAACGACCCCAGGGAATCATTTTTTAGTTTTGTGTGCTCCCAATCTTACCTGTGCTTTCTTTCTGTTAATGGGCTAGATCTTTTACCTTTATTAAGGGCATAATGCATGCATATAATCTATGTTGATGTTCAGTCACTAAGTCGTGTCCGACTCTTTACCACCCCATGGACTGCAGCATACTAGGCTCCCCTCCTCTGTTATTTCCCAGAGTTTGCTCAAATTCATATCCCTTGAGTCAGTGATGCTATGCAACCATCTCATCCTCTGCCGCCCCCTTCTCCTTTTGCCTTCAATCTTTCTTTTCCGACGAGTCAGCTTTTCATATCAGGTGGCCAAAGTGTTGAAACTTCAGTCCTTCCAGTGAATATTCAGAGTTGATTTCCTTTAGGATCGACTGGTTTGATCACCTTGCAGTCCAAGGAACCTCTCATAGAGTCTTGTGAAGTCTTCCATTATACTTGTGTATTTGATATAGCAATAGTCACTTTTTCTTTCAAAGAATAAAGTATCTATTTTCAGTTTTAATTTATAATTTTATACCATAACTTTTTATAATGCTTAATCAGAAAAGATATATTATTTTCATAGATTATCTGTTGTAAGAAATGTCAAACTTCTCATGTCATTTTTTCTCATTCTTTTGAAACATCAGTAAAATACTTTCAGAAGGACAGGCTGAAAATCAGATTTTCATTATTATGAAGTGACTTGGCCATAGTTCAGTCACTTAATAACGTTTGTATGTCATATAAACTTTTAAGGCCATGCTGTATTTTTTTATGTAAGTCTCTCCTTATCTCCTTAAAATAATAATATGGAATAACATTTTGCTATAACTTCTATAACTGTAACTGCCAAATTGATTTTTAAAATTTGCTTCTGTTAAATAATTGAAAATGAATTACTTTTTCCATTTACCCACAAAGTCTAGAAGGAATACTTCCTAGGAATGTTCTCTCTTTGTTAATATGCTGCATTTACTGGATGATTTTCACACAGCAAGAGAATTCCTAAGATGAAATTTAAGGCAAAGTCATGTCATCATTGATCTCTTGCTCAACAATCCTTGAAGCACTAATAACTCAAAATGGTTACATTATTTCATTACCATGGAAATTGGAAATGATGGCGGTGACCTTGGAGTATGGGTTGGTGACCCAAAACATGTAATGGATTCAGTGTCTCAGGGTGCTTGGCAATTATGTTTATATAACCTTTGGGGATCAAAGTATTTTGATCCTAAAATGAATCCACTTAAATTTGTTGGTAACCTGCATATTTAGAAAATAACATTGTTACTCTGCTTTTTTCCAGTTGAATACAGATTTAAATTTGTCTAATAAGAGGCTATTACTTGTTGAATCAAAAACTATAAAAGCATCTGGAAATAATGCTATGCTTTAAAGAAATGTTTGGATAGAAAACTTCAAAGTAGAAATACTAAGAGTTAGCTCACAGCCATGCTTATTAGTTTATCTGTGCCCTTTATAAACCATGCATTCTTTTCCCATAACATTTTTTTTAGCTTTTTGAAATAATCCTTTGTCTAGTCCAAAATTTACAATCTCTTTGTGGCAAACATTGGCCATGTGGTCGTCATAGCCATTTCCCCCTCTGAGCCTTCCTTGCAGTTGCAGGGGGAGACTATGACTGATTATGGCCAATAGAATATTGGCAGAGGTGATGAACACCATCTGCAGTCCTAGATCTCTCAGGAGAGTTTCTATACTCTTTTCCCTCTTTTCTCCCATGTAGAAGATTCAGCATAGGACTCTATATCCCTTGCGTAGTATACCAACATAAACTGTAAGGACCCTTGATTGGTGAATTACTGCTAGTAGGAAATGTAGTTAGAACTCATATCCATTCTACAGTTTGCATGAATGGGGCATACACTTTAATTGTCTCGGTACACTGAGATTTTAGGTTAGTTTTTAAAAAAGAAGTTAGCATGTCCTAACTAATGTGGCACCATACTTCCTGTTATGAAAAACATTTACCATCCCTAAATTGTCACAACTGTGATACAAATTTTGGCATGTCTTTACTGATTAAAGTTTTCTAAATTATATCTTATCTTAAAACACAGGTACACTGATAGGAGATGTAAAAAATAAGATACATTCTAATTGCATTGCTTTATTTTGGGGAGTGGAGAAATGTAGAGATAATGTGTAATTCATCTTACTTCTAGGTTTACGACTACAATTTTAATACAAAATGTTACCTGATTGTCGAACAAATGAAATTTTTAAAAATGATGATCCTAAGCTTTCATATTATCCTTGCATGAGTGCTAAGTTGCTTTAATCACGTCTGACTCTTTGTGACCCTAGGGACTGTAGCCTTCCAGGCTCCTCTACATGGGATTCTAAGGCAAAAATACTGGAGCGGGTTGTCATGCGCTCCTCCAGGGGATCTTCCCGACTCTGCAGTTGACCTCGTGTCTCTCTTGTCTCCTGCTAGGGCAGGCAGGTTCTTTGCCGCAAACTCCATCTGAATCCCCTTATTATTATCCTTAAACACTGAAAATCCAGCCAGTCCAATCCATCTATAGCCTCAATACATTTTCCTAGGCTACAATGCTTTTTTCTTTTGCATCATATCAATGATGTACTTTGCTTTGATAAAACACTATAAAGAGAGGCACAGTTTCATTCAATATTTACTCAATATAAATTTACCAAAGATCTAATATCTGTCAGATAACATGTTAAGTGCTGAATTATATAGCAGTGAACAAACCATACTTGAATCTTGCCCTAATAAACTTGAGGTCTAGTATGGAAACATTCCCAATAATTAATTATATAAATAACCTATGATTATAATTATCATAAGTAAGTGAACATGTGGAAGAAGCTATGAGAGTGTGTTACAAAGGACATAATTTAATGTAGAGAAATGGAGAGTACTTCCTGAGAAAGGGACATTTATGTTGAGACATTATGAAAGAAAAGAAAGAATGAAAGGGAGGAAATGAAGGAAGGAAAGAAAGGGAAAATAGAACACCCCAGACCTGGTTAAGTTTGTAAGGAGATATACCTGTCAGTTTAGCAAGTTTGAAAGTGAAAGTGTTAGTCACTCAGTCATGTCTGACTCTTTGCAACACCATGGACTATAGCCGCCAGGCTCCTCTGTCCATGGAATTCTTCAGGCAAGAATACTGGACTGGGTCACCATTTCCTTCTCCAGGGGATCTTCCCGACACAGGGATCGAACCCAGGTGTCCTGCATTGCAGGCAGATGCTTTACTGTCTGACCCACGAGGGAAGCCCTCAGCAAGTTTAGGTTTCCATAAAACTGATCACAAAGCATAGATCTATATTACCCAAAGGGGATTTTTACTCACAAGTTTTATGATGAAGAAAGTTCTCTGAAGAACCATATTTACTTGAGGAATTATTTTCTGAATTCTTCTACAGTTGGTTAAGACGGGTTCTCCAAATTTCACTGCCCAACATAAAAGCTAATAGCAATTGAGAACACTAACTGTTAGAGAAATGAGGCTTTCCTTTATCAGAGGGTGAACTGAAGTGATTTACATCATAATTTAAAGTTTGAAACGCAGAGACAAGAACATATTTTCCACGTTCAACTGGACTTTCACTCAAACTGATACTAAAATTATCTATTAGATTACAATAGCAGACTGAAGAATCAGGAAATAAGGAGGTCATTTCATACTGGGAGGCCTGAGCATGCTCATTTTTACAGTTTATCCTGTATTGGGTACCTCTTGTGTACCACGTCTCATACTCTCAGCTTATCTTTACCCTCAGCCATTGCTGGAGTAACAAGTCTGGCATTCTGTACTTCCAGCATCCTGCTGCAGACTCCTCTGAAGCCCCTATGGGAAGATGCCTGAAGAAATCCATTCCGCCTTGACACGGAATGAAAGAGGTTATGCCTGATGGAGCATCCCTTCACTAATGGTACATGGGAGCTGGCAGATAAAATTTCATCCCTTGAGAAAACCATTCTAAATCATTATTAGAAGGTCTTGGCCGTATTGAACTATACTTTTCCACAATGGTAGTCAACTTGATAACACATACTGGAATTGGATTTTTCCCTTTTGCTTTTTTATTTTTTTCAATCTGATTCATTAGAATCACATCCAAAAATAAACTACTTTCTTGCAATCCATGTTCTCAGGTTCTGATTTTTGGCAAGGGAGTCTAGACTAAGAGGGAGCCTGACTGATAGCAACAAGATACCTTCATAGTTTGCTCTCCCAAAGTCAGCTCAATCTGTTAGTGCTCAACAGAAATAAACTATAGCTGTACTTACAGGCACACCTATAGCTGGTCCTGAAAGACAAGGACAAAAGGAAATTCTCCCTGCAGGCATGTCTGTGAGTAAAACATTTATTCATTAACTTTTTATGGAGGGATAAATGGCATGGGTATACATCAGCTACTGGGCAGAGATGAACAGCTTAGCTTATTGATAAGAAGCCTGTGAAAGGAGCAAAATTAGAAAACTGGAGCAAGAACGTTAGGAGAAGAGGCAATCCATCCCTGATGGATTATGAAATGTGTCTCATTAATGCTTCCTGTAGTACATCTATGGCAGAGGAAAGTCTCCGTAACAAAGTAGATAGTATGACTTGTTCTATAGATGTCACCATACCTTAAGTTGACCACTCAATTGAAAATGACACCTTTTACCAGTGGGTACTGTGGATACTGGTTTGCTTTCCCTGCCTCTCTGCCTGCATTGCCTGTACCAGCCCCATAGAATGCCTGATTTATTAACTGTATATGTATAATTTAAAATATGCCTAATCTTCAACTCAACAATCTCATTAGTAGAAATTCCACAACAACAAAAACAGTACTTTATATGTGTAAAAATAGTCATGATGGGTTTTAGAAGCAGGAAAATGTGACTTTATAAATAAAATGAAATTTTGAATAGTTGATAAAATAATCATGCAGATATAAATGGAATAATATGGAGTCATTAATGTAATTACATATGTCAAAGATATTGTATTAAAAGGAAAAGTTGCAGGGTATTATTGTGGTACCATTGATATTTTTGGTAAATATGGTTACATTTATTTTATTATATATACTAAAATACAGTTACAGTTGACCCTTGAACAACAGACAGGGACACCAACTATCTGTGAAGTCAAAAATCTGGTTGTAAGTTTACATTTGGCCCTCTATATAAGTCATTCTGTATTCGTGGATTCAATTAACTGAGGATCATATAGCACGTATTTTATGAAATATGTATTTGATCTTCCCAGCGCAGGGATCAAACCCAGGTCTCTTGAATTGCAGGCAGATTCTTAACTGTCTGAGCCACCAGGGAAGCCATGTAATCTGTAGTATATATTCAATGAAACAAATTCGTATATAAGTGGACCCGTGTAGTTGCAACCCATGTTGTTTGGGTAGTGTTTCCATCAGGTTCAAATCTTGGTTAAAAGTGAATTTGGTTGTTGTTTGAGAGAGAAATATAAGAATACAGGTAGACCTATTAAATTAATAGTCTCTTGACTGGCTTCTAGGCAAAAGTAGTTGACCCCTGGTGCATGACCCTAGCTATATAGAGGACTGAGCAAAAGGATTTGGAAATTAGAGCTCCGTTTTTGCAGAAGGGGAATTATGAGACAGTGAGTCAATTCAATATAAATGTGTTAATTCTCTCCTGTGTGCTTAGTACGATGTCTGACACTATAGACAGAACAATGAACACAGTACTGGGCCTGCCCCACCCAGGTCCGCTTACCTTTCTCAGTCAGGTCCCAGCAAGGTTTCTTCCGTTACAATTAAACCAGAGGTTCAGGCTGCCTAGAAAAAAGAAAAAGTCATAATGGCTTCAGGTCCCCTTTCAAATACAGTGCTAAGCAGAGTTCAAACATAATCAACACATTGTACCCACTGCTGAAGGTAAAATTCTCCCAAGATGGTTTATCCTAAACCCCAATATGTGTGGCTCTTTGGCCTATAAGGAGACTACGAGGTGGCTGCCCACAATCTAGAGCTAGATTATCAAGGAAACAAGCAACTGGTTTTGTTTTTTTTTTTAATTAGTGACCCTGAGAAACATGCAACTCTTTTTAACACGAAATTACACCTCAAATTTTTCATTTAAGGAATGCTGAAAGCTGACATTTAGCTCCTCATTTTGTAAAAAAATTATTTTTTAAATTGAAGTATAGTTGACTTACTATGTTGTGTAAGTTTCTGGTGTACAGCAAGAGTTATAGCTATATACATAGTTATATATATATATAATATGTATATATATTATATATACATATATATATTATTCATATTCTTTTATATTATAATTTATTACAGGATATTGAATGTAGTTCCCTGCCCCAATTGCCAAATTTTTCTTTAATTTGTAAAAGAAGAACAGAAAGGAAAGATATGATTTCCAAGAAAAGGTTTAAGTAAGACATCTGGTAAATAAGTTTTCCCTTTTTTGGAGTTTATTTTCCAAGAAGTGTGTACATAGTTCTTGGTGTATCTAAAGAAAATTGTCACTAACCACATAGGGATAGACATTTCCATTAGTCTGATGCATGGTTATCAAACATTTTGTTCTGTTTTTGTTTATGTGGCTTAAATAAATCAACATTTACCATATTTATAAATTAAAATGTGAAATTTAAAAATTTTAAATTAATTTACTTAAAAATAACATGTACACCATGTCAACACAAGTAACATTTTAACGAAAAATCAAATTTTCTAAGAGTGATATTTTTATATATCTGTAAATATCTTAATATTTATCTTTAATAGAGATTCTCATAACTACTTCTGTACTCAGTCTGTTGTATGTTGTTTTAATTTATGTATGTGAAGAAAATCCTGCCTCATAGAAATGTATAAGTTGGAAGTAGAAGCATTTTAATAATTTGTATAGAAATTGTGGCAGTTTGCTGATATATCACTATTTATCAAGTGGTATTTTCTTAAAGATTAGGTGGAATGTGGACTCTGAATCCTTATCAATGAATATTTCATATTCTAGTGCACTGAAATCCATTAGTCTTTGTCTTTAAATAACTATAGAACAACTATATAACATCAATTATATAACATTAGTCATTGGAAAAATACTGATTCACTGAGTTCACAGAAGTTGAAAAACATTAGCATACTTCATTATATATTTAAAAATATTACACATATTAATATAATTTATAAATATCACCATCAATACCATCAGGAGAATATTTAAGTATGGGAAGTTGTCAAGTTCATGCAAGCAGACACAAATTTTCCAAAATTCTAATTCTCACTTAAAAGTTCAAATTTTATCTTTAGCAACAATTACTGTCAGTTTTCTTTGAAGTGACAGGCTAAGTTTGTTTGTTTTTTTAAAATATCCACCAAATGTCCAAATCTGAATTCTTATGTATTTTCTGCCATTCTTTCAGTAAAAATGGAGTTCCATGGAAAATGTACTAGTTCAGCTTATGATGGAATCAACAAGTCTTTTCCTTGAGACAATCATTGTATTTTATTATGTAGAACTGTTTTATATGCCTGCTTCCCACTTACACAGAATGTTAAAAAATTATATACTGAGTGGTGAAACTCTAATGAAAGTTTTTTTTTTCCTATTTCAACAAGAACAGTCAAGTGAAACTTTTTTTTAATCAGTAGGTCTATGGTGCTGAAGAACGTGATAACCACTAGTGTAGTTTGCAGCACTGCCTTGATTTGTGCTAAGGTGCTGGCAGTTTTAACACATCATTACTTGCTCCATCATTTAATAAAGTGGAAAAGGCTATAATGTCTTAGTATCCTAATAAAAAGAGGTTTGACCTTCTATCCCCCGTGAAAGATTCTCAGGTGCTACACTGACCTATTGATTGGTTCATTCTGGTTGAGAAGCAGCATGTTACCAGTTATAATCAGTGAGATATGAGGGTGACCACATTAAAGGGTGTTTCGACTAGTTTCCTACTTTTTAAGTAGATATAATAAAAAAAAACCAGCACTTTTCATCCACAAGGTATTTTCTTTTCTGAATAATAGTGTGTATAAATTTGAGTCTCAGAGTTGCTTAAACCAACCTTAAGCCACAACGGTTGTTAAAGAAAAAGCTGACACTGAAAAAATGACAAAATAATGATAATAAGGAAAGAAGCTGGATCCTTGATAATGTCATTGGGCTACCATGAATTAACTAATCATATAGCTGGCTAACCACTATCTATGGTTATGTGAGATGATACATAGCCTTACTATTGGGATACTTCAGAATGGAAATTTTCTGTTACTTTTACTAAGAGACATCCTGATGATAAATGCCACTGTTCTTTTACCTTAGAAAAGTAAAAACAGTCACTACATGGTTATAAGAGAAATTCTCCCTGCATCACTTGGAGTAAACCTAATCTTACAGGGAAATCTCTATGATTAAAAGTGGGAAATTATGTCAGATTGCTACAAAAGCCAGTGTACTTGAAACTGAGATACTGCTTAAATTCCTTTGATTACCTATGACTAGAGTTAGAGTTTATTTCTAAGTTATGGGAATCTCTAGGAACAAGCTAAGAGTTTTCAACTTGTAAAATTATTAGCTATAAAGGTAAGGGAACTTAAAAGTCCACAGAGAGGCACCGGGATCAATTAGTGTTACCTGTATATTTAATGTTTAGTAACTTGGAGTGTTCATTTACCAATTTCTGCCTGTATCACAAGGGACTGAGATTACCATAAAACATGCAGGACAGAAAAATAAAATGTCCTGTAAACAAATTAGACAACATTTGTTATAAAGTTTCTCTGTGGAATGACACTGATTTCAGTTCAAGTATCTCATTGAAATCACTCTTGCCTGGAGGTAAAGTACCTTAATGAAAATTGTCAAGTGAATTAATGAACATTATCAGACAAAGAAAAATACCTCTACTGTGACAGTCCTTTGGTTTGTATGGGGAAAGTTAGCCAAACACTACCATTTCTACTTAGGGTTGAAAAAGTTTTAAATAAACACATTAAGCATGACTTAAAATAGAAGGGAAAAAAATGCATGCTTTTTCTTCCTTAAGCCATGTATAAAAATAACAAGTTTAAGATAAAGATGGAAAATATTCATTCATAATCAAACTACTAAATCACAGATAGCTTTTTTATATTCTCAGTTTAGTCTCCTTTAATAATCTCTTTTTACATAGTTAAAATCACATCACTGTATGCATATAATTTATATTTTATTTTCTATATTATAGTATTATTCAAATCAATAAAATGATTGCAAAATGAAACACTGAATAATTTGCATAGATATAAAGTGATGCTTAAAATTCTCCAAGCCAGGCTTCAGCAATATGTGAACCATGAACTTCCAGATGTTCAAGCTGGTTTTAGAAAAGGCAGAGAAACCAGAGATCAAATTGTCAACATCCACTGGATCATCGAAAAAGCAAAGAGAGTTCCAGAAAAACATCTATTTTTGTTTTATCGACTATGCCAAAGACTTTAACTGTGTGGATCACAATAAACTATGGATAATTCTGAAAGAGATGGGAATACCAGAGCACCTGACCTGCCTATTGAGAAATCTGTGTGCAGGTCAGGAAGCAACAGTTAGAACTGGACATGGAACAACAGACTGGTTCCAAATAGAAAAAGAGTACGTCAAGGCTGTATATTGTCACCCTGCTTATTTAACTTATATGCAGCGTACATCATAAGAAATGCTGGGCTGGATGAAGCACAAGCTGGAATTAAGATTGCCAGGAGAAATATCAATAACCTCAGATATGCAGATGACACCACCCTTCTGCCAGAAAGCAAATAAGAACTGAAGAGCCTCTTTTTGAAAGTGAAAAAGGAGAGTGAAAAAGTTGGCTTAATACTCAACGTTCAGAAAACTAAGATCATGGCATCTGGTTCCATCACTTCACGGCAAATAGAAGGGGAAACAGAGGAAACAGTGCCTGACTTTATTTTTGGGGGCTTCAAAATCACTGCAGATGGTGACTGCAGCCATGAAATTAAAAGACACTTACTCCTTGGAAGGAAAGTTATGACCAACATAGACAGCATATTGAAAAGCAGAGACATTACTTTGCCAACAAAGGCTGTCTAGTCAAGGCTATGGTTTTTCCAGCGGTCATGTATGGATGTGAGAGTTGGACTATAAAGAAAGCTGAGCACCGAAGAATTGAAGATTTTGAACTGTGGAGTTGGAGAAGACTCTTGAGAGTCCCTCGGACTGCAAGGAGATCCAACCAGTCCATCCTGAAGGAGATCAGTCCTGGGTGTTCAGTGGAAGGACTGATGCTGAAGCTGAAACTCCAATACTTTGGCCACCTGATGCCAAGAGCTGACTCATTTGAAAAGACCCTGATGCTGGGAAAGTTTGAGGGCAGGAGGAGAAGGGGATGACAGAGGATGAGATGGTTGGATGGCATCACCGACTCGATGCACATGGGTTTGGGTGGACTCCAGGAGTTGGTGATGGACAGGGAGGCCTGGCGTGCTGCAGTTCATGGGGTCACAAAGAGTCGGAGATGACTGAGCGACTGAACTGAACTGAACATAGCTACTTACCTCTTGTTGAGTATTCAAATTGTTTCTCAGTATTAACTATCCCTGGTGGCTCAGACAGTAAAGAATGTGCCTGCAATTCAGGAGACTCAGGTTTGATACATGGATGGGGAAGAGCCCCTGAAGAAGGAAATGGTTACCCACTCCAGTATTCTTGCCTGAAGAATTCCATGGACAGAGGAGTCTGGTGGGCTACAGTCCATGGAGTAGCAAAGAGTCGGACATGACTGAGTGACTAAGACTTTCACTTTCTTTCATTAACAATGATATATAATACCAGAAAAAATCCATTAGGACAGTTTTTAAATCTAATAAATGGAAGACTACCTACCACTTTATTGTGGTTTTCCAAAGCATAGTTAACAGATCAAATAATATGGAAGATAATGCACTATTATTCAAGTATAATCTAAATGTGTGTTTTCAATACACTGTACCTATTTACATATAAATTTACAGTGTATGTGAGAATGACTATTAATTCTTTTTCATGATTTAAATACTTGATGATAAGTTGAAGAGTTAATAGTGTGATACTGATTGTGTGTGTGTGTGTACTCAGTTGTGTCCGACTCTTTGAGACCCCATGAACTGTAACCCACCAGGCTCCTCTGTTCATGGAATTTTCCAGGCAAGAATACTGGAGTGGGTTACCATTTCCTTCTCCAGGGATTGAACCCATGTCTCCTGCATTAGCAGGCTTTTTTTTTTTTTTTTTAACTACTAGTCACCTGGAAAGCCCTAGTGTGATATTATCAGCTTCTTTAATTTTTATAACCATCTGGACATGTGTGTCTAGTATAGAAAATTCCTTGAGCTGTTTATTAATCTATCAGACTGCAAGATGACTGCAAGATGAATTTTGTCTCTAATTTCATTTTTGTCCAATATTTAACATTTGACAAATATGAAAGTTGAAATGTTAAAATGATAGGGTCTCAAGTGATTTGAATCACAGAAATATAATCAATAACTGAAATATGAAATACACAAGAAGGAATCAGCAGTCAATTAGATGATACAGAACAAAGAATCAGTGAACTGAAATAGTAGAAATCACTCATGCTGAACAGAGAAAGGAAAAAAGAATTTAAAAAATGAGGATAGTTTATGAGCCATCAGACAATATCAAGCATAATTACATTCACATTATAGGCATACTAGAAGAAGACAAGAGATTGAAAAGGGGCAGAGAATGTATTTGTAAACAAAGTAACAGAAAACTCCCCTAAACTGGGAAAGGAAGCAAGCATACAGATCCATGAAGCACAGAGGTTCCCAGACAAGACCATCCCAAACATGACCACATCAAGACACACTGTATATAAACTGGCAAAAATTAAAGAGACAATATGAAAAGCATCAAGGGAAAAGGAACAAGTAACATACAAGGAAATGCCCATGAGACCATCACTGACTTTTCAGCTAAAACTCTGTTTGCTAGAAGAGAGTGATACATTATATTTAAAGTGATGATGGCTGGATGCATGAGACAAGTGCTCGGGCGGGCTGGTGCACTGGGAAGACCCAGAGGGATAAGGTGGAGAGGGAGGTGGGAGCGGGGATCGGGATGGGGAACACATGTAAATCCATGGCTGATTCATGTCAATGTATGGCAAAAACCACTACAATATTGTAAAGTAATTAGCCTCCAACTAATAAAAATAAATGGGAAAAAAAATAAAGTGATGAAAGGGGAAAATATCAAATGAACAATACTCTAACTGGCAAAGGTTTCATTCTTATTTGAAGGAGAAATCACAATTTTACAGACAAGCAACAGCTAAAAGAATTCAGCACCACCAAACCAATTTTATAGAAAATGTCAAAGGGACTTCTCTAAGTGGAAAGCAAAAGACCACAATAAGAAATATACATAGAGAACAGGCTCATGGACATGGGTAGAGGGGAGAAGAGGGTGAGATGTATGGAAAGAGTAACATGGAAACTTACATTACTATATGTAAAATAGATAGCCAATGGGAATTTGCTGTATGGCTCAGGAAACTCAAACAGGGGCTCTGTAACAACCTAGAGGGGTGGGATGGGGAGGGAGATGGGAGGGAGTTTGAAAAAGGAGGGGATATATGTATACCTATGGTTGATTCATATTGAGGTTTGACAGGAAACAGCAAAATTTTGTAAAGCAATTATACTTCAATAAAAATAATTAAAAACAGAAATATAAAAATTATGAAATGAAAAAACCTCATTGGTAAAGACAAAAATTCAGTAAAAGTAGAAAACCAGCCACTTCTTAAGCAAGTACGAAGGTTAAAAGACAAAAACAGTAAGATCATCTATATGCACAATAAGTAGTTAACGGATACACAAAAGGATGTAAAATATGATGTGAAAAACAGTAAACATGGGGAGAAAGGAGTGAAAATTCATAGTTGTTAAAATGCTTTCAAATTTAAGAGATCAGCAATTTAAATAATCGTATATAGAGATCACAGAAAAAGCAAGGGAATTTCAGCAAAACATCTATTTCTGCTTCACTGAATATGCTAAAGACTTTGACTGTGTGGATAACAACAAACTGTGGAAAATTCTTCAAGAGATGGGAATACCAGACCACCTGACCTGCCTCCTGTGAAACCTGTATGCAGGTCAAGAAGCAACAATTAGAACCAGACATGGAACAACAGACCGGTTCCAAATTGGGAAAGGAGTATGTCAAGGCTATATATTGTCACCCAGCTTATTTAACTTATATGCAGAGTACATCATGTGAAATGCTGGGGTGGATGACTCACAAGTTGGAATCAAGATTGCTGGGAGAAATAACAACTTCAGATATGCAAATGACACCACTCTAATGGCAGAAAGTGAAGAGTAATTAAAGAGCCTCTCGATGGGAGTGGAAAAGTTGGCTTAAAACTGAAAGTAAAAAAGCTAAGATCATGGCATCTGGTCCCATCACTTCATGGCAAAGACATGGGGAAAAAGTGGAAGCAGATTTCATTTTCTTAGGCTCCAAAATCACTGCAGATGGTGACTGCAGCCATGAAATTAAAAGATGCTTGCTCCTTGGAATAAAAGCTATAACAAACCTAGACAGTGGGTTCAAAAGCAGAGACATCACTTTGTCAGAAAAGTTTCATATAGTCAAACTATGGTTTCTCCAGTAGTCATGTACAGATGTGAGAGTTGGACCATAAAGAAGGCTGAGCACTGAAGAATTGATACTTTCAAATTGTGGTGCTGGAGAAGATTGTTGAGAGTCCCTTGGACAGCAAGATCAAACCATTGGATCCTAAAGGAAATTGACCCTGAATATTCATTGGAAGGACTGATGCTGAAGCTGAAGCTCCAATAATTTGGCCACCTGATGTGAAGAGCTGGTTCACTGGAAAATACCCTGAAGCTGGGAAAGATTGTGGGCAGGAGAAGGGGGTGACAGAAGATGAAATGTTTGAATGGCATAGCTACTCAATGGACATGAGTTTGAGCAATCTTCCTGAGATGCTGAAGGACAAGGAAGCCTTGGGTGCTATAGTCCATGGGGTTACAAAGAGTCAGACTCTACTTAGTGACTGAACAACCATAAATATCACTATCTATATACACAGGTACGTACTGAAATGTAGTTATCAAATCATAAAATCAATAGAAGAAGAAAAGGAATGTAAAATAAGTACAAAAACAACCAGAAAACAAATAAAATAACCCTAAGTATATATCATACACAATTACTTTAAATGTAAATAAGCTCAATGCTCCAATCAAAAGATATGATGTAGCCGAACAGAACAAAAACAGGTCCCATGTACATACTGCCTACAAAACATTTACTTCAGATTTGGAGACACACAGTCTGAAAGTCAGGTAATAGAGAAAGGTACTCCACACAAGAGGAAATGAAAACAAAGCTGAAGAATCAAAACTTATCAGACAGAATGGGCTTTAAAACGAACACTGTAACAAGAGACAAAGAAGGACATTACCTAATGATCAAGGGATCAAACCAGGAAGGAGTTACAGCAATTGTAAATTTATACACACCCAACATAGGAGCTTCTTGATACAGAAAGCAAATATTAACAGGAAGAAATTGATAGTAACACAATAGTAGGGGATTTTAATACCCCACTTATATCAATGGACAGACCATCCAGACAGAAAATCAATAAGGAAATACTGGTCCTCAGTGACACATTAGATTAAATGAGGTTAATAGATCTATACTTATAGAAGATTTCATCAAAGAGAAACACAGAATGCATTCTTTTCAAGTGCACAGGGAACATTCTAAATGATAGATTATGTGCTAGACCACAAAACAAGTCTCAGTAAATTTAAGACTAAAATCTTATCAAGCAATTTTTCTGAACATAATGCTATGAGCCTAGAAATCAACTATAAGAAAAGAAACTCTAAAACACAGAGGTGGAGGCTAAAAACTGTGCTATTTAGCAACCAATGAGTCATTGAAATAAAAAAAGGAAATCAAAATATACCTGGAGACTAATGAGAATGAAAATACAATATTCCAAAGTATACGGGAAGCAGCAAAAGCAGTTCTAAGAGGAAAGTTTATGGCCATAAAAGCCCACTTCAGGAAACAGGAACAATCCCAAATAAACAACCTAACCTTACACCTAATGGAACTAGAAAAAGAATAAAAAAAAAACAAAATTCAAAGTTAGTAGAAGAAATCATAAAGATCAGAGCAGAAATAAATTAGAGACAAACAAAACAATAAAAAAGACCAATGAAGGTAAGAGTTGGTTCTTTGAAAAAGTAAATAAAATTGGTAAATATTTAGTCACACTCATCATGAAAAAAAGAGGACCCAATCAATAAAATCAGAAATGAAAAAGAAGAGTTACAACTCACACCACAGAAATACGAAGGTTCATAAGAGATTACTACAATCAACTAAGAATCAATAAAGTGGACAATCTAGAAGAAATGGACAAATTCACAGAAATGTGCTCTCTCTCCAGACTGGGCCAGGAAGAAACGAAGTATAAGCAGACAAATTACCAGTAATGAAATTGAATCAGTAATAAATTCCCCTAAAACAAAAATCCAGGACCAGATGGCATCACAGGTGAATTCTACCAAACATTTATAGAAGTTAACACCTGCTCTTCTTGGAAGGAATGCTTCTGAACTTATTTTACAAGGCCAGAATCTCTCTGATACCAAAATCAGAGAAAGTTATCACAAAAGAAGAAAATTACAGGCCAATGTCATTGATGAATATAGATGCAAAAATCCCCAACAAAATATTAACATAATGAATTCAATAATACACTAGAAGGATCATACACAAACAATCAAGTGGGGTTAATCCCAGGATACAAGGATGGTTCTATAATTGCAAATCATCAATATTATATACTACATTAGCAAACTGAAGAATAAAAATCATATGATCATATCAAAAAAAGCTTTGGATAAAATTCAAGATTCATTTTTGATAAAAATTCTCTATGGTGTGGTTATAGAGTGAATACATGAAAGTTGCTCAGTCGTGGTTGACTCTTTGTGACCCCATGGACTAGCCCTCCAGGCTCCTCTGTCCACGGGATTCTCCAGGCAAGAATACTGGAGTGGGTTGCCATTTCCTTCTCCAAGGAATCTTTCTGACCCAGGGATCGAACCCAGGTCTCCTGCACTGCAGGCAGACTCTTTACCATCTGAGTAAAGAGTATATAAAGGGAATATACTTCAATATAATAAAGGCCATCTGGGACAATCCCACAGATGATTCATACTCAACAGTGAGAATCTGAAAGCACTTCCTCTAAGTTCAGGAACAAGACAAGATTCCCGTTCTCACCACTTTTATTCAACATAGTATTCGAAGTCCTAACCACAGCAAACAGATAAGAAATAAAAGTAATCCAAATTGGAAAGAAAGAAGTAAAACTGTCACTGTTTGCACATGACATGATCCTATACATAGAAGATGCTAACTAAAGATGTGACCAAAAAACTATTATAACTTATCAATAAATTCAGTAAAGTACTAGGATACAAAGTTAATATGAATAACTTTATTTCATCTCTATATATTAACAACAAACTCTCAGGAAGAGAAATTTGAAAACTACAAATCAATTATAAAGTAAGTCAGTAGAAAAATGAGCAAAACACAATAAGCAGTATATAAAAAATAAGAATGATAAATAAACCTAAGAAATAAATTTTTCACTTCATTAGTATTGTATTTATTTCATTGGTATTCATATTGTATTAGTATTTTTTACTTCATTAGTATTACTTAATATTACTTCATTAGTATTAGGAATATGCTAATTATAGTCAAGAGTGACATAGTATTTTTTAGAATCTAGGATGACAAAAATTAACAAGAGCTTTTGAAACATGTGAATGAAAGAAAACTAATGTAGTGACGTTGGAATATAATTGGTACAGCTACACTGGAAATCTATTCGGAATTATCTTGTGAAGCTGAATATGGTCATCTGTTAGAGCAATTTCACTTCTAGAATCATTATACAGATACATTTTGCATAGGTATACCAGGGGATACAAGCAAAAATGTTCACAACTAATAATAACTTTGTTATAAAAGACAGGAAATAACTCATTATTTTGACAGTAGAATGCACACAATGGGATATAAACAACAATGCAAAAAATCTCAATGAATAATGATCTTCAGTAATTTAGAGCAGGTAAATATGTCAAGTGAATTTTTTTCTGAAGGTATCATACAGCATTATTTTTTTATAAAGGTCATAAAGCCCCCAGATTAAACAATGTTTTTAGTGATTAATACATACTCTTTAGAAATAATAACTACAAAAAAGATTTTCTAAAATCACAAAAATGGTGGCAATTGAGATATAGGCAAAGGTACTGCACAGAATCATTATTAGTAATCTTTAACTCTTTGGGATTTGAAATTACATATTTCTATTTAATAACTGATTATGTTAATTCAATTTATATGTTTTGCAAGTATTACATTTAAAATTAAGGTCAGTATACCTAGGGTTTTTTTAAAAAATCCCATATTTGGATCTAGGACTGATTTGTTTTCCCAAACGACTTTTGAAGAGAGTTTAACACAGTAAAGAATTGCTTCTTTATAATAGGTCACAGTCTTCACTTTATCTGGATTATTTCTGTGAGAAACTGTTTTATTCTTTAAATACTTGTCAGGATATCTGAAGGTTGAATATATACATGATATGTATGGTAGTTTTCTATCACAAAGATTTGTTTTATTTACCATTTGGCCTTTTTCAATATAATTTAAAATATTCCTCGTAGAAAATATTCCTAGCAGATTAAGTCTCATTTTAATACTGATTTCAAAGAAATGATAAAAAAAAAAAACAACCATCTTGCTGCTTTTCTAAGTACACAGTATCAGCTGTCATTATTGGGTTCTAAATGCATGAACCTAATAAGAATTGATGCTTTTGAACTGTGGTGTTGGAGAAGACTCTTGAGAGTCCCTTGGACAGCAAGGAGATCCAACCAGTCCATCCTAAAGGAGATCAGTCCTGGGTATTCATTGGAAGGACTGATGTTGAAGCTGAAACTCCAATACTTTGGCCACCTGATGCGAAGAGTTGACTTGTTGGAAAAGACCCTGATGCTGGGAAAGGTTGAGGGCAAGAGGAGAAGGGGACAACAGAGGATGAGATGGTTGGATGGCATCACTGACTCGATGCACATGGGTTTGGGTGGACTCCAGGAGTTGGTGATGGACAGGGAGGCCTGGCGTGCTGCGGTTCATGGAGTCGCAAAGAGTTGGACAGGACTGAGCGATTGAACTGAACTGAATATAGAAATACAGGAGGATACAATATTTTGCGAGGAGATGATGTAAACTTGGCATCTTGTTTCTTTTTTCCCGTGATTTTAAATAGCTTGCTGATACAATCCATACTTGCTCAGGTCTATATTTTTGCCTGCCAACCAGCAAGCAAATGTTTCTAGAATGGTGTTGAGCAAGTGAAAGATTGAATCATTGTCAATATAAATAGTGTGCTTTAATTGTACTTTAATATTAAAAGATATCACAATTTATTATGTATAGAATCATTACATAGTTTCTGATAGATACTTTCAAAGGAAGATTTTTCTTCCATTTTTAAGTATTTCATAGTGAGAGTTTATGCTTTTCAAAATTGAATTTTTTTTTTTTACCATAGCAAGCAAGCAACTAGGAAAATAATTAGTGTAATAAGTTATTATGGATAAAACTGGGTATCTGAGTCAAAAAGATCTCCTGTCTTAAAATTTTGGTTAAAACTGGATAGAAGGTGAACTTATTACATATACTTTTATAATATTTTAGTAACTATTTTTATAAGAGGAAAAATATAAAGAAGATTTCCAAACTATACATATTTACAAGTCTCATAACTAAAATAGTAATTACAATCGGTTTATATAGTTTGACATTTGGGCTTTGCATACAATTTCTTTAAACATTGGGCTGTATTCAGGTGATAGGAAACTTCCCATTTTCATATTCTTTGTCCTTCTGTTTTATGATTTGAATTTGAGCTACTTAAATATTTTCTGAGATGAATATTGCATACAATAAAATGATCCTTCTAGGCTGAACCAACTAGATTAGTTACAGCTCAGGGGAGACTCTGCAAAATAATATTGCTATTGTTGACTGGTGCTTTCCTATTTGCTGTTTTTATTTTTATATCAGTGAAAGTACATTCTATACCAGAGCTTTATAAAAAATAAAAATCATGCCTCCAGCAAAAGTACACTCTGTGTGCTTTAGCACCAAGCAAAATATTCTACAATACAATCTGATATTTGTGTTCAGCTCTTAAAAGAACCTGATATTCAGACAGTGCATTAGAAAATGGATCAGTCAAATTGGGTGAACCTAAAACATCATCTAAATCAAATCTATTTCATCTTCACATATTAATATTTATTGAATTAATATGCAAACAAATGAATTTAATCACAAATTTTGGCATGCTACTCCAATATGTTACATTTTAAATATCTACATATTCATTACCTTATAAGGTATATTCCAAATCCAGGGACTGAACTCAGGTCTCCCACACTGCAGGTATATTCTTTACCAGCTGAGCGACAAGGGAAGCCCAAGAATACTGGAGTGGGTAGCCTATCCCTTCTTCAGTGGATTTTCCCAACCCTGGAATCGAACTGGGGTCTCCTGCATTGCAGGCAGATTCTTTACCAACTGAGCTATCAGGGAAGCCCATATTAGGCATTCTACCTGAATAAATTATTTAAAAATGTTAATACAACTTAATTGTATTAAATTATGTTAAACTTATACTTTATTTGATATATCCCAAGTCTAAAATTTATAAAAAAGAAAAAAAAATATCAGTTAACCTAATAAATTGTAACTTGATTTGAAATACTAGTAACCCTTTACTATCCATGTGAAGAACTATTATCTTTTTTTTTTTTTGCAGGCAGATTCTTTTTTTTTTTTTTTTTAATAATTTATTTATTTTTTTTTTCAGTGGGTTTTGTCATACACTGACATGAATCAGCAATAGATTTACACGTACTCCCCATCCCGATCCCCCCTCCCCCCTCCCTCTCCACCCGATTCCTCTGGGTCTTCCCAGTGCACCAGGTTCGAGCACTTGTCTCATGCATCCCACCTGGGCTGGTGACCTGTTTCACCATAGATAGTATACATGCTGTTCTTTATGAGACGGATGAAACTGGAGCCCATTATACAGAACTATTATCTCTTTAGGAGATAGTATCTTTAGGAAGATTACTCCCTATATATTATTTGCCATTCTATTTCATTAATAATTTTCTCACAACAACCTTGTCTGGCAGACATAATTACTGCAATTTACCAACTAAACTGCCAGTCAAAGAGATTAAGAAATTTATCTCTGAATTTAAGTAAAATAAAAGTTTACAGGAAAAGTGAAAGTTGCTCAGTCTTGTCCAGCTTTTTGCGACCCCATGGACTATACAGTCCATGGAATTTTCCAGGCCAGAATACTAGAGTGGGTAGCCTTTCCCTTCTCCAGCGGATCTTCCCAACCCAGGGATTGAATCGGGGTCTCCTGCATTGCAGGCAGATTCTTTACCAACTGAGCCACCAGGGAAGGCCTTCACAGTAAAATGATCTGCTTTTTAACAAGTTTGTGGACTTTTTACTATTGTAAAAAAGCCTTTTGTTTGACTTACAGATTTAACAATCACTTGATAAGAAATGAATTAAATGTGTGATATTAGTTTGAAAGTTGAATGCTTCCTTCATTTTTTTGGTTTGTTTTTTTGTGATAAAATAACACGCCACTCGGTAAATATATATAGTGTTGTAATACTGCATCTGTATTAGTCTGTTAGGTGTGCCATAACAGAGGACCACAGACAGGGTGGCTTATACAACCACCATTTATTTTCTTACAGTTCTGGAGGCTAGCATTCCAGAACAAGGTGTCAGCAGGATAGGTTTCATCCTAAGGCCTCTTTCTATGGCTTGTAGATGGCTATCTTCTCCATATGTCTTTAAGTGATCTTTCCCTTGGGTAAATCTGTATCTTAATCTTTTATAAGGATACTAGTCCTACTGGATTAGGGCCCATCCTAATAACCTCATCAGGCTTCCCTGGTGGCTCAGATGGTAAAGAATCCACCTATAAAGAAGAAGACCCAGGTTCAATCCCTGGGTTGGAAAGGTCCCCTGGAGAACGGAATGGCATTGGCTCACACAGGGATGGGGGCACTTTGGCAGCAGTCCTGGGAGGTACTCCTTGGTGTGAGCCCTCTAGGATTAAAGTTTTACTGAGCACAGCCCTGCCCATGGGGCAAGATCTGGTTTTCCTCATTGCCAGTCCCTCCCATCAGGAAGCTTGCACAAGCCTCTTAGCCTCATCCACCAGAAGGTAGATAGAAGAAGTAAGAATCCCACATCCTCAGAAGAAAAACCACATTCACAGAAATTTATTCATGATTAAAAGAAAGAGGATTATAACCCAGATGAAGGAGTAAGATAAAATCCCAGAAAAACAACTTAGTGAAGTAGAGATAGGCAACCATCCAGAAAAAGAATCCAGGATAATGATAGTGAAGATGATCCTGGATTTTGGAAAAAGAATGGAGAACATGCAAGAAAAGTTCACTAAAGACCTAGAAGAACTAAAGAACAAACAGAGGTGAACAATACACTAGAAGGAATCAATAGCAGAATAACTAAGGCAGAGGAATGGATACATGACCTGGAAGACAAATGGTAGAAATCACTGAGGCAAAACAGAATATGGAAAAAAGAATGAAAAAAAGAAGGCAGCCTAAGGGACCACTGGAACAACATTAAATGCACCAACATTTGCATTATAGCAGTCCCAGAAGGAGAAGAGAGAGGAAGGACCTGAGAAAATATTTGAAGAGATAAGAGCTAAAAACTTCACTAACATGGAAAAGGAAATAGTCAGCCAAGTACAAGAAACACAGAGATCCAGGCAGCATAAACCCTAGGAGGAACACACCAAGACACATAGTAATCAAACTGATGAAAATTAAAGGCAAAGATAAAATATTAAAATCAACAGGGGAAAAATGGCAAATAACATATAAGGGAACTCCCATAAGGTTATTAGCTGATTTCTCAACAGAAACTCTACAAGTCAGAAGGGAATGGTACCATATATTTAAAGTGATGAAAGGGAAGAACTTACAAACAATAATACTCTACCCAACAAGACTTACTCAGATTGGATGGAGAAATCAAAAGCTTTAGAGAAAGCAAAAGTTAAGCAAATTCAGCACCACCAAACCAGTTCTACAACAAACTCTAAAGGAACTTCTTTAGGCAGGAAACAAAAAAGAAAGAAAAGATACATAAAAAATAAACACCTCAAATTAAGAAAATGGTAATAGGACCATACATATCAATGATTACCTCAAATGTAAATGGGTTAAATTCACCAACAAAAAGACATAGACTTGCAGGGTGGATACAAAAACAAGACTAATAAATATGCTGTCTACAAAAAACATACCTCAAATCTAGGGACACTTACAGACTGAAAGTAAGGGGATGAGAGAAGGTATCCCACACAAATGGAAATAAAAAGAAAGCTGGGGTAGCACATTCATATCAGACAAAATAGAATTTAAAACAAAGCCTATTATGAGACAAAGGACACTAAACAATGATCAAGGGTTCAATCCAAGAAGATATAGCAATTATAAATATGTATGCATATTTATATGCATCGGAGCACTAACATAGGAGCACCTCGATATGTAAGGCAAATACAAACAACCTTAAAGGGAAAAATCAACAGTAACATCATAACAGTTGAGGGCCTTTAACACCCTACTGTCATCAATGGACTAATCATCCAGACAGAAAATTCATAAGGAAATATGGGCCTTAAATGATACTTTAGACAAGATGGATTAAGCTGATATTTATAGAGAATTCCATCCAAAAGCAACAGACTACACATTCTTCTCAGGTGCACATGGAACATTCTCCAGGATTGACCACATGCTAGACCACAAGTAGAGCCTTGGTAAATTAAAAAAATATATTAAAATCATATCAAGAATCTTTTCTGATCACAATACTGAGATTAGAAATCAATTACAAGAAAAAAACATATAAAACATAAATATGTAGTGGCTATGGATCACTGAAGAAATCAAAGAGGAAATAAAAAAATATCTAGAGACAAATAAAGATGAAAGCAAAATGGTCCAAAACTTAGAGGATGCAGAAAATGCACTTCTATGAGGGAAGTTTACAGAAATACAGTTTTACCTCAACAAATAAGAAAAATCTCTATAAATGAATGGGTCATGGGAGAGAGTTCTGACAAAATGTGGTCCACTGGAGAAGGGAATGGCAAACCACTTCAGCATTCTTGCCTTGAGAACCCTCATGAACAGTATGAAAAGGCAAAAAAGATATAACACTGAAAGATGAACTACCCAGGTCAGTAGGTGCCCAATATGCTACTGGAGAAGAGTGGAGAAATAACCCCAGAAAGAATGAAGAGATGGATCAAAGCAAAAACAATGCCCAAGTGTGGATGTGTCTGATGGTGGAAGTAAAGTCCAATGCTGTAAAGAAAAATACTGAACAGGAACCTGGAATGTTAGGTCCCCGAATCAAGGTAAACTGGAACTGGTCAAACAGGAGATGGCAAGAGTGAACATTGACACTTTAGGAATCAGTGAACTAAAATTGACAGCAATGGGTGAATTTAGTTCACATAACCATTATGTCTACTAATGTGAGCAAGAATCCCTTAGAAGAAATGGAGTAGCCTTCAGGGTCAACAAAACAGCCTGAAATACAGTACTCGGTGCAATCTCAAAAACAACTGAATGATCTTGGCTTGTTCAGTAATCCAACTTTATGCCCCAAATACAAATGATGAAGAAGCTGAAGCTGAATGGCTCTATGAACTCCTACAAGACCTTCTAGAACTAACACCAAAAAAAAGATGTCCTTTTCATCATAAGGGACTGGAAAGCAATAGCAGGAAATCAAGAGATACCCAGAATAACAGGCATGTTTGGCCTTGTAGTACAAAATGAAGCAGGGCAAAGCCTACCAGAGTTTTGCTAAGAGAACTTACAGGTCATAGCAAACGCCCTCTTCCAACAACACAAAAGACGACTCTACACATGGACATCACCAGATGGTCAAAACTGAAATCATACTGATTATATTCTTTGCAGTCAAAGAAAGAGAACCTCTATACAGTCAGCAAAATCAAGACTGGAACAGACTGTGACTCAGGTCATGAACTCCTTATTACAAAATTCAGACTTAAACAAACAGTAGGGAACACCACTTGACCACTCAGATATGACATAAATCAACTTCCTTATGATTATACAGTGGAAGTGACAAATAGATGCAGGGGATTAGATCTGATAGACAAAGTGCCTGAAGAGCTATGGATGGAGTTGTAACACTGTACAGGAGGCAGTGATTAAAAGCATGCTCAGAAAAAGAAATGCAAGAACGCAAACATGGTGGTCAGAGAAGGCCTTACACATAGCTGAGAAAAGAAGAGAAGCAAAAGGCAGAGGAAAAGGGAAAGATATACCCAACTGATGCAGAATTCCAAAGAATAGCAAGGAGAGATAAAGCATTTGTAAGTGAACAATGCAAAGAAACGAAGGGAAAAAAATAAAATAAAATGGGAAAGACTAGAGATCTCTTCAAGAAAATTAGAGATAGCAAGGGAACATTTCATGCAAAGATGGGCACAATAAAGGAGAGATGATATGGATCTAACAGAAGCAGAAGATATTAAGAAGAGCTGGCAAGAATACACAGAAGAACTATACAAAAAAGGTTTCAATGACCTGGACAACCACAGTGGTGTGGTCACTTACCTAGAATCAGACATTCTGAAATGTGAAGTCAAGTGGACTTCAGAAACATTATTACTGCGAACAAAGCTAGTGGAGGTCATGGAATTTGAGCTGAGCTATTTCAAGTCTTAAAAGATGATGCTGTTAAAATGTTGAACTCAATAAGTCAGCAGATTTGGAAAACACAGCAGTGGCCACAGGATGGTGTTCATTGGATAAAGGTCAGTTTTCATTCCAATCCCAAACAAGGGTAATGCCAAAAATGTTTAAAATACTGCACAATAGTACTCAATTCACATGCTAGCAAGGTAATGCTCAAAATCCTTTAAGCTAGGCTTCAACAGTACATGAACTGAGAGCTTCCAGAGGTATAAGCTGGATTTAGAAAAGGCGGAGGAACCAGAGATCAAACTGCCAACATCCTTTGGCTCATAGAAAAAGCAAGGGAATCTCAGGAAAACATCTACTTCTGATTCATTGACTACGCTAAAGCCTTTGACTTTGTGGATCACACCAAACTGTGGAAAATTCTTCAATTCAGTTCAGTCACTCAGTAGTGTCCGACTCTTTCTAACCCCATGGACTGCAGCACGCCAGGCCTTCCTGTCCATCACCAACTCCTGGAGTTTACTCAAAGTCATGTCCATTGAGTCGGTAATGCCATCCAACCATCTCATCCCGTCATCCCCTTCTCCTCCTGCCTTCAGTCTTTCCCAGCATCAGGGTCTTTTCCAATGAGTCAGTTCTGCGCATCAGGTGGCCAAGGTATTGAACTTTCAGCTTTAGCATCAGTCCTTCCAATGAACACCCAGGACTGATTTCCTCTAGGATGGACTGGTTGGATATCCTTTCTGTCCAAGGGACTCTCAAGAGTCTTCTCCAACACCACAGTTCAAAAGCATCAATTCTTCGGTACTCAGCATTCTTTATAGTCCAACTACTATACTGGACTACTGGAAAAACTATAGCCTTGACTAGATGAATCTTTGTTGGGAAAGTAATGTCTCTGCTTTTTAATATGCTGTCTAGGTGGGCAATAACTTTTCTTCCAAGGAGCAAGCGTCTTTAATTTCATGGCTATAGTCACCATCTGCAGTGATTTTGGAGCCCCCCAAAAATAAAATCTGTCACTCTTTCCATTGCTTCCCCATCTATTTGCCATGATGTGACGGGACCAGATGCCATGATCTTAGTTTTTTAAATATTGAATTTTAAGCCAACATTTTCATTCTCCTCTCACTTTCAAAAAGAGGCTCTTTAGTTATTCACTTTCTGCCATAAGGGTGGTGTCATCTGCCTATCTGAGGTTATTGATATTTCTCCCAGCAATCTTGAATCCAGCTTGTGCTTCATCCAGCCCAGCATTTCTTATCATGCACTCTGCATATAAGTTAAATAAGCAGGGTGACAATATACAGCCTTGGTGTACTCTTTTTCCTGTTTGGAACCAGTTTGTAGTTCCGTGTCCATTTCTAACTGTTGCTTCCTGACCTGCATACAGATTTCTAAAGAGGCAAGTCAGGTGGTCTGGTATTCCCATGTCTTTAAGAATTTTCCATAGTTTGTTGTGATCCATACAATCATAGCCTTTGATATAGTCAATAAAGCAGAAATAGATGTTTTTCTGGAACTCTCTTGCTTTTTCGATGATCCAACGGTTGTTGGCAATTTGATCTCTGGTTCCTCTGCCTTTTCTAAATCCAGCTTGTACATCTGGAATTTCACGGTTCACTTACTATTGAAGCCTGGCTTGGAGAATTTTGAGCATTACTTTTCTAGCATGTGAGATCAGTGCAATTGTGTGGTAGTTTGAGCATTATTTGGCATTGCCTTTCTTTGGGATTGGAATGAAAACTGAATTTTCCAGTCCTGTGGCCACTGCTGAGTTTTCCAAATTTGCTGGCATATTGAGTGCAGCACTGTCACAGCATCATCTTTTAGGATTTGAAATAGCTCAACTGGAATTTCATCACCTCCACTAGCTTTGTTCGTAGTGATGCTTCCTAAGGCCCACTTGACTTCGCATGTCAGGATGTCTGGCTCTAGGTTGGTGATCACACCATCATGATTATCTGGGTTTGAAGATCTTTTTTGTACAGTTCTTCTGTGTATTCTCGCCACCTCTTCTTAATATCTTCTGCTTCTCTTAGGTCCCTACCATTTCTGTCCTTTATTGTGCCCATCTTTGCATGAAATGTTCCCTTGGTATCCATAATTTTCTTGAAGAGATCTCTAGACTTTCCCATTGTATTGTTTTCCTCTATTTCTTTGCATTGATGGCTGAGGAAGGCTTTCTTATCTCTCCTTGCTATTCTCTGGAACTCTCTGTTCAAATGGGAATCTCTTTCGTTTTCTCCTTTGCTTTTCACTTCTTTTCACAGCTATTTGTAAGGCCTCCTCAGACAACCATTTTATCTTTTTTGCATTTCTTTTCCTTGGGGATGGCCTTAATCACTGCCTCCTCTACAATGTCACAAACCTCTGTCCATAGTTCTTCAGGCACTCTGTCTATCATATCTAATCCCTTGAATCTATTTGTCACTTCCACTGTATAATCATAAGGGATTTGATTTAGGAAAATTCTTAGATAGATGGGAATACCAGGCCACCTTTCCTGCCCACACAAAACCTGTATGCACCTCAAGAAACAACAGTTAGAACCGGACACAGAACAACAGACTGGTTCCAAATTGGACAGGGAGTACTAGTCAAGGCAGTCTACTGTTACCCTGCTTATTTAAATTCTATGCAGAGTACATCATGTGAAATGCAAGGCTGGATGAAGCACTAGCTGGAATCAAGATTCCCAGGAGAAATATCAGTAACCTCATATGTGCAGATGACACCACCGTTATGGCAGAAAGTAAAGAGGAACTAAAGAGCCTCTTGATGAAGGTAAAAGAGGACAGTGAAAAAGTTGGCTTAAAACTCAGTTTCAAAAACCTAAGATCATAGCATCCAGTCCATTCACTTTATGGCAAATAGATGGGAAAAGAAATGGAAATAGTGTCAGACTTTATTTCCTTGAACTCTAAAATCACTCTGGACCATGACTGCAGCCATGAAATTAAAATAGGCTTACTCCTTCGAAGAAAAACTATGACAAACCTAGTCAGCAGATTCAGAAACAGACACACCACTTTACTGTCAAAGGTCCATATAGTCAAAGTTATAATTTTTCCAGTAGTCATGTACAGATGTGAGAGTTGGACCATAAACAAGACTGAGTGCCAAAAAAATGATAGTTTTGAACTGTGGTACTGGAGAAGACTCTTGAGAGTCCCTTGGACTGCAAGGAGATCACACCAGTCAATTCTAAAGGAAATTAGCCCTGAATATTCACTGGAAGGACTGATGCTGATGCTGAAGCTCCAGTACTTTGGCCACCTGATGCAAACAGCTGACTCATTGGAACAGAATCTGATGCTGGAAATGATTGAGGACAGGGGGAGAAGGGGGCAACAGAGGATGAAATGGTTGGATGGCATCATGGATTCAATGGACAAGAGTTTCAGCAAACTCCTGGAGACAGTCAAGGACAGGGAAGCCTGGCGTGCTATAGCCCATGAGGTCGCAAAGAGTCAGACACGACTGAGCAACTGAAGTGTAACAACTTTATACCTAAAACAAGTAGAGAAAGAAGTACAAACAAATTGTAATGTTAGTAGAAGGAAATAAATCAAAGATCAGAGCAGAAACAAATGAAATAGAGACAAAACAATTGCAAAGGTGAATGAAACTAAAAGCTGGTTCTTTAAAAAGATAAACAAAATTGATAAACCTTTAGCTTGACATATCAATAGAAAAAGGAAGGGAACTCAAAGAAATTAAATTAGAATAAAAAAGGAGAAGTTGCAGCTGACTTCACAGAAATACAAAGGATCATATAATACCACTGTGAACAATTGTACGCAATAAAATGAACAACCGGAAAGAAATGGATAAACTCTTAGGAAGGTATAGTCTCCCAAGACTGAACCAGGAAGAAATAGAAAATATGAACAGACCAATTACAAGCATTGAAATTGAAACTGTGATTTAAAAACTCCCAGAAAACAAAGGATCTGATGACTACACAGATGAATTTTGTCAAACATTTAGAGAAACATTAACATATCCTTCTGAAATTGTTGCAAACAATTGCAGAGGAAGAAAAAATTTAAAATACATTCTATTGGGTTACCATCACTGTGATATCAAAACCAGACAAAGATACCACAAATCAAGGAATTTACATGCCAGCATCACCGATGAATGCTGATGTAAAATCCTCAACAAAGTACCAGCAATTTGAATCCAACAATACATTAAAAAGATCATACACCATGATTGAGTGGGATTCATCTCAGGGATGAAAGGGTTTTTTGATATCTGCAAATAAATCAGTGTGATACACCACATAAACAAATTTAAGAATAAAAACCATATGATCATTTCAATGGATACAAAAAAAGGTTTTTTATAAAATTCAGCACCCATTTATGACTAAAATTCTCCAGAAAGTGGGGACAGAGGGAACAAGCCTCAACATAATAAAGACCATATACAACAAACCCTACAGCTAAAATCAAACTCAATGGTCAAAAGATGAAAACATTTCCTCTATGATCAGGAACAAGAGAAGAATGTCCACTCTCACCACTTTTAATTCAACATATTTTTTGAAGTCCTATCTAAAGCAAACAGAGAAGAAAAAGAAGAAAGGGAAATTCAACTTGTCAAAGAAATTAAAATATCACTGTTTTCAGATGACGCAATACACAGAATATATACAGAAGATCGTAAAAATACTACCAGAAAGCTACTAGAACTCATCAATGAATTTAGTAAAGTTTCAGGTTACAAAATTAATACACAGAAATGTGCTGTATTTCTATACACTAACAATTCCATTTATAATTGCACAAAAATGAATAAAATACCTAGGAATAAATCTATCTAAGGAGACAAAAGAACTGTACTCCAAAATGTATAAGATGCTGATGAAAGAAATCAAAGACACAAAAGATGGAAAGATATACCATGTTCATGGATTGGAAGAATAAATATTGTTTAATGACTCTACTACCCAAGGGGATCTTCATATTCAATGTAATTCCTATCAAATTACCAATGGCATTTTTCAAAGAACTAGAATAAAACATGTTGAAATTTGTATGGAGGCACAAAAGACCCCAAACAGCCCAATCAATCTTGAGAAAGAAAAGTGGAGCTGAAGGAATTAGGCTCCCTGACTTCAGATTACACAAATCTACAGTCATCAAAACAGAATGGTACTGGCAAAAAATAGAAATATAGATCAATGGAACAGGATAGAAAATCTAGAAATAAACCGATGCACCTATGATCAATTAATCTGTGACAAAGAAGGAAAAACTATGCAACATTGGGAAGATAGTTTCTTCAACAAATGACACTGGGAAAATTGGACAGTCACATGTAAAAAAATGATATTAGATCATTCCTTAACATCATACACAAAATAAAGCTAAAAACAGATTAGAGATCTAAATGTGAGACCAGACATTATAAAACTCCTAGAGGAAAAACATAGGCAGAACACTCTGATATAAATCACAGCAATATCTTTTTTGATCCATCTCCCAGAATAATGGAAGTAAAAAAATAAATAAACAAATGGGACCTACTTAAGCTCAAAAGCTTTTGCATAGCCAAAGGAAAATATAAACAAAACAAAAAGACAACCCACAGACTGGGAGAAAATATTTACAAATGATGTGACCAACAATGGATTAGTCTCTGAAACTTACAAATATGATACTTAATAGCATCCCCCCCCCAAAAAAAAAAAAAACAATCAACAAATGGGCATAAGAACTAAATAGACATTTCTCCAAAGAAGACATGCAGATGGCCAAGAGGCACATGAAAAGATGTTCAACATCAGTAATTATTAGAGAAGTGCAAATCAAAAGTACAATGAGAATACCTCACACCAGGGAGAATGGCTACCATCAAAAATTCCATGAACAATAAATGCTGGAGAGGGAGTGGAGTGAAGGGAACCCTCCTACACTGTTGGTGGGAATACAAACTGGTACAGCCACTATGGAGAAAAAATATGGAGGTTCCTTAACAAGCTAATGGCCCTGCAATCCTACTCCTGGGCATATATCTGGAGAAAAAAATGATCTGAACGGATACATGCACCCTGATGTTCATTTCAGCACTGTTTACAGTAGCCAGGACATAGAAGCAACCTAGATGTCCATTGACAAAGGAATGGATAAAGAAGATGTGGTATATATATATATATATATATATATATATACACACACAGTGGAATATTACTCGGCCATTAAAAAGAATGAAATAATGCCATTTGCATCAACATGGATGGACCTAGAGATTATCATACTGAGTGCTTAATAAGTCAGACAGAGAAGGAGAAATATTGTATAACATCCCTTATATGTGGAATCTAAAAAGCAATGATACAAATGAACTTACTTACAAAACAAAGAGACTCCTAGAGAATGAACTTCTGGTTGCTGGAGGGGAAGGGATAGTTAGGGAGCTTGGAATGGACATGTACACACTGCTGTATTCTAAATGGATAACCAACAAGGATCTTTTCTGTACAGCAGATGGAACTTTGCTCAATGTTATGTGTTAGCCTGGATGTTAGGGGTGTTTGGGGGAGAATGGATACATGTGAATATATGGCTGAATCCTTCTGCTATTCACCTGAAACTATCACAACATTGTCAATCAACTATACACCAATACAAAATAAAAATTTTTTTTTATATTCTCATATTTGAAGTATAGTTGATGTACAACATTATATAAGTTATAATGATTCACTATTTTTAAAGATCATATTCATTTCACAGTTATTCCTCATGCTAGTAACCTTATGCTCAAAATCCCTCAAGCTAGGATTCATCAGTTTGCAAACGAAAAAATTCCAGATGTACAAGCTGGATTTCAAAAAGGCGGAGGAACCAGAGATCAAATTGCTAACATTTGCTGGATCACAGAGAAAGCAAGGGAATTCCAGAAAAACATCTATTTCTATTCATTGACTATGCTAAAGCCTTTGTGTGGATCACAACATACTAGACCACCTTACCTGTCTCCTAAGAAACCTCTATGCAAGTCAAGAATTAACAGAACAGGACATAGAACAATGGACTGCTACTAAATTGGAAAGGAGTAATGTCAAAGCTGTATATTGTCACCCTGTTTTTTCAACTTATACACAGAGTACATCATGCAAAATGCCAAGCTGGATTAATCATAAACTGGAATCAAGATTGCCAGGAGAAATATCAATAACCTCAGATATGCAGATGATAACAATCTAATGGCAGAAAGCGAAGAACGAAAGAGCTACTTGATGAAGGTGAAAGAAGAGAGTGAAAAAGCTGCCTTGAAACTGAACATTCAAAAAACTAAGATCATGGCATCCAGTCCCATCATTTCATAGCAGTGGCAGATTTTATTTTCTTGGGCTGCAAAATCACTGCAGATGGTGACTGCAGCCATGAAATTAATGCTCCTTGGAAGAAAAGCTATGCCAAACCTAGATAAAGTATTAAAAAGCAAACATCACTTTGCCGACAAAGATCTGTATAATCTAAGGTATGGTTTTTCATATTCATGTATGGGTGTGACAGCTGGACCATAATGAAGGCTAACAACCGAAAAATTGATGCTTTCAAATTGTGGTGTGGAGAAGACTCTTGAGAGTCCCTTGGACAGCAAGGAGATGAAAACAGTCTGTCCTAAAGGAAATCAACCCTGAATACTCATTGGAAGGACTGATGCTTAAGCTCCAGTACTCTGACCATCTGACGCAAAGAGCTGACTCATTGGAAAAGACTCTGATGCTGGGAAAGATTGATGCAAAAGGGGAAGAAGGCAACAGAGGATGAGATGGTTAGACAGCATAACCAACTCAATAGACATGTATCTCAGCAAACTCTGGGAGACAGTGAAGCGGAAATCCTGATGTGCTGCAGTCCATGGGGTCACAAAGAGTCAGCTACAACTTGGCATCTGAACAACAACACAACAATCGGCTATATTCCCTGTGTTGTACAATATAACCTTGTAACTTAGACCACTTTAATATGTAGGATCCTCTCATGATTTCCACGCTATTTAGTGTTTTATTTCTGTCATATTTTAATATGAATATATTCATTTTGGACTCCAAAATCACTGCAGATGGTGACTGCAGCCATGAAATTAAAAGATGCTTACTCCTTGGGAGAAAAGTTATGACCAACCTAGACAGCATATTAAAAAGCAGAATTACTTTCCCAACAAAGTTCTGTCTAGTTAAGGCTATAGTGTTTTCCAGTAGTCATGTATGAATGTAAGAGATGGACTATAAAGAATGTTGAGCTCTAAAGAATTGATGCTTTTGAACTATGGTGTTGGAGAAGACTCTTGAGAGTCCCTTGGACTGCAAGGAGATGCAACCAGTCCATCCTAAAGGAGATCAGTCCTGAATATTCATTGGAAGGACTGATGTTGAAACTGAAACTCCAATACTTTGGCCACCTGATGCGAAGAGCTGACTCGTTTGAAAAGACCCTGATGCTGGGAAAGATTGAGGGCAGGAGGAGAAGGGGACGACAGAGGATGAGATGGTTGGATGGCATCACTGACTCAATGGACCTGAGTTTGAGTAAACTCTGGGAGTTGGTGATGGACAGGGAGGCCTGGCGTGCTGCAGTCCATGGGGTCACAAAGAGTTGGACACGGCTGATTGACTGAACTGATTCATTAGCTACTACAAATGACTAATCACCCTAAAACCTAGTGGCTAAGTTTATGGTTCAGTTTCTCAATTCATGGTTCAGAAATTGATGCTAGTCTCAGCTGGACATCGAGTGTTCACGATAAGTGGATTCAGTGAGGAATCTCTATACCTAGAGTTGGCTAGTGATGGGCACTCCTTTAGATGGCCTCTTGCCTTGCAGCAGGCCAGATTTGACCTGTTCACACGGAATTGGTAAGTTTTAAGAGAGAACAAAACATACAAGATCTTCTGTGGCCTAGGCTTGGAACTGCACATCACTTCTGCTACATTCTATTCACTAAAGCTACCACAAAGATCTGATTCACAGAGTTGGAAAATAGTCTCCATCATTTGACAAAGGTAAATTGAAAATCACATTGGAAAGGACACACATACAGAGAGGGGTAAAGAACTCAACATTTTAGCACTTAGTCTAGCATTATTTTTAATGAAATATTTGTTTATACACATCTTTAATGAAATCCTCTTATTTTTTATTCCATCTCAAATCATACTTTAGCATAATTATCTTTATTTCTCAAATACAGCAATTAGAATTTCTTTTAGAAAAATTTCTGTTGTTTTGTGAATTTTGAAGTTTTTGTTAATAACTGAAATTTTGCAGCCATTCATAAAAATGAGATTTTTCTGGGAAACCCAATCCGTGTTGTTATCTCACCATTTCTAAGAAAATTTTCAGTGTTATCTGAATTTCATTATTGAGATGTCTTATTGTTATTCTTTTGAAAGCCTCTTCTCTAGGGCTTCTTTTAAGGTCTTTTAGTTGCTTTTGAGCTCTGTAGCTTCAGTGGAGTATATGGGAATGTATTCCTTTTTAATTTATCCTTAGTACTTTATCTATCATTGGATTTGCAATTTCATTAGTCCTGGGAAATTTCCAGCCCTTGTTTCTTTATTCTAGACACATACTCTATATACTAAATTGATGGCTATTCTCAGTGTCAATTAGATACACGCAGATGGTGACTGTAGCCATGAAATTAAAAGATGCCTGCTCCTTGGAAGGAAAGCTATGACAAATCTAGACAGTGTATTTAGAAATCAGAGACATCACTTTGCCGACAAAGGTTCATAGAGTCAAAGCTATGGTTTTTCCAGTAGTCATGTACAGATGTGAGAACTGGACCATAAAGAAGGCTGAAAGTCAAAGAATTGATGTTTTTGAACTGTGTTGCTGGAGAAGACTCGTGAGAGTCCCTTGGAATGCAAGGTGACCAAACCAGTCAATCCTAAAGGAAATCAACTTTGAATATTCATTGGAAAGACTAATGTTGAAGCTGAAGCTCCAGTACTTTGGCCACCTGATGTGAAAAGCCAACTCATTGAAAAAGCCCCTGATGCTGGGAAAAATTGAGGTAGGAGGAGAAGGGGGCAACACATGATGAGATGGTTTGATGGCATCCTCAACTCAATGGACATGAGTTTGAGCAAACTCCGGGAGATACTGGAGGACAGAGGAGCCTGGCATGCTGCAGTCCATGGGGTCACAAGGAGCTGGACATGGCTTAGCGAATGAACAATAATACTTTCACATTTCATTCTCTGAGTTTTTTAATTTCTGCATATTTTTCATTTCCTTGTTCAATATATTGCATTCTAGATAATCCCTTAAATTATCTTTAGATTTATTTTCTCTAATCAGTTCTGTAAACCATCCATTCAGTATTTTATTTCAACACTATTATATTTTACTTCAGAAAGTTCTATCTCATGTTTTTGACAGACTCTTACTGTGAAATCAATGTTTATTTAGTTTTGTATTTTTAAAAGCATTTTATACTAAGTTATATATAAATTATATATAAAGGTGTGCATTTGTTCTTTCTGTTGACTCACTCATGATTTTACTAGTTGTTTAGTAGTTTTCTTATTTTAAGCTTATATTTTTCAAAATTCTATCCCTGGAAATCTTGAGGAGATTTTAACTTTCTCCACTGAGAATTTGTAGGTTACATTTCATCAGAAGCTAGGGGTCACTATAGTCTAAGAACCCTTTTATTCTAATTCATGATCTTGGCTTGATGTGGATTTTCAGATCAATTTCTCAATCTGAGAAGTTCCAGAGCTTAGAACCCTGATCACTGCAGTGCTAATACTGGCACTTACCTTTGAAGCCAACGGATCTTAGTGATCCATGCTTAACTGCTTGTTTATTGCATCTTCCCTGGTTTCAACTACTGTATTTGTGTATTTGTATGTGTATGAGAGCTTGACCCTAGAGATTTAGATTATTTTCTAGTGAATGCAATAATGCAATAAGATATATTTATTTATTGCACCACAGATATAATTGTATTTTACTAGGAAGCCTCCTTCAAGTATGTGCTTTACCATTTTGTCATGAAAATTACCATTCAGAATTGTTGCATACAAAGCATCAGTTCAGTTTAGTTCAGTCGCTCAGTCGTGTCCGACTCTGCGACCCCATGAATCGCAGCACACCAGGCCTCCCTGTCCATCACCGACTCCTGGAGTTTACTCAAACTCATGTCCATCGAGTTGGTGATGTCATCCAATCATCTCATCCTCTGTCGTGCCCTTCTCCTCCTGCCCCCAGTCCCTCCCAGCATCAGGGTCTTTTCCAATTAGTCAACTCTTCGCATTAGGCATAGTTTAATATGATAACATGTAGTTATTAGTAAATTTGAATTATATAAGATAAATATATATAAATAATGTTTAAAATTTGATAATATTATTTCCAATGAATATATCTCTGCTCTGAATAGGATACGGAATTTTCAGATAGTACTGGGGTATGGTTTATGGTTTAGTTGCTAAGTAGTGTCCGACTCTTGTGACACCACAGACTGTAGCCTGCCAGGCTCCTGTGTCCGTGGGATTCTCCAGGCAAGAATACTGGAGTTGGTTGCCATTTCCTTCTCCAGGGGATCTTTCCCACCCAGGAATCGAACCTGGGTCTCCTGCACTGCAGGCAGATTCTGTATCGACTGAGCTACAAGGGAATCCAAGTACTGGGGATGTGATTAAGTCAACAGTGTATGTAATAGTTTTGGGATCAATGTGAGGAAGCAATGAGGCATAATAAAATGTACAAAAGTCATATGACTTATAAGCCACATCCTTTGAGCTAACTGGTTGAATTCTCTAAACTTCAAATAACTTCCTTATGTAATGGTGATGATAATATTTTAAGTATCATTTAAAAGATTAATTGAAATGCTAAACAAAATCTGATATATGGCACATCTCAAATATTTAGTAAGTAACATAGTAATCTGACAAAAGCTTATTTACTGAACACCTGTGTGCTAGGCATTGCTTTGCTATTTCTTTGGAGGCAGCAGATGACTATGGAGAATTATAGATTCTTTGAATTTCTGAAGTCTTATTAAAGAGACAGTATAAGGCCACATACAATTAAATCAGGAAAAATTAATCAACATCAGTTTTTAAAACTGTAGCAAAGATGAAGTACTCTGATAATAATGCAGGAAATGAAGAAAAGAAAAGCAAGATTCAGGAAGAACTTTTGTTAGGTAAGATGTGAAGACAGCATTCAGATTCTTATTAAAAAGGAATTGAGACATCAGTGTTTCCTTTTACTGCTCTAGATTCATGACAATTCTATATTTAAAGATTGAAAGATTATGACACATGAGTTTAAAATTCAATTACTTGCTAATTAAGCTGATATTAGCTGTTAAAAGAATTGTGAAAATACATTATTCTTAGAAATCCTGTAAATTATATTCTTCATGGAAGTGATAATAACAATAGTAATTTACTGAAAACTCAGTCTCATAAATATGGCTGTGGATGAAATATGTTAATTTAGTAAATCAAAACTGTGTCATCATAAGAATTTTTTACATTTGTGATCCCTATAAATGTCTGTTTTAATTTCATTAAAAAGTGATATAAGCAAATGAGCTATGTTCAACTTTATTTATTTGTCAAAAATTGCTTTGGGCAAAATTTTCCAGTAGAAAGTAAGAAATGAGATGGAAAGCATTAATGAGCCAAAACAAAACTTAAAAATAAAAGAAAGCCTATGGGGGTTTCTTTCATTTCTTCTATAAACTATAAATATATTCCATCAGGTGAACTGTAGCAGAATTATAAGAATTAAAAATGAGATGCTTCCTGGAGGCTTGGGGTGGGGGGAGTATTAATTTGAATTTTAACTGGAGTAAGAAAAATTTCAATTTTTACATTGCACATGTTACTCCTTGCCTTTCAGTTTGAGGGTACTGTATTATTGCCTCAGGAGAGAGCATTGTAGTTCAGTTTCATGTGTTCTCCTAAGTCCATTAACTTCGCACAATCTCAGGGTTTTTTCCTCCATTTTTAAAAGATGGATAGAAAATATTTTAAGTAAGCATTGAATAACTAGTAAGCATTATTCCTTGAACATCACTGGTGTGTGCATGCATGCTGGTGGTGGTGCTGGTGGTAATGGATTGGCAGTATGGAGGACTGGAACAAAACAATCTCTTTTGGAAAGAAGGGAATTCTATTATGTAGTTACCTTGGCATTATCTCCTGTACTTTTTATTTGTGGTGATTTTGGCCCATATGACACTTTTTCAGAATACCAGTGCCAAAAGTCTATGAAAATAAATTGATATTTCTACCTGTATTGTCATTTAGTGGGAACAAAGATGTGCTAAAAGCAAGGGGTCAAGGATACATATATATAAGGAGGGAAGGATAGTAATTTAATAAGGTATAAGATAGGACTAGCAGTATTTTATTTTTTAATTAGGATTCGTGAGATATAGTTTACGTGTCATAACCAGTTCGAGTGTACAATTTAATGTTTGTTAGTGTATTTTTAGAGTTGGCAACCTTCATCATATTATAAATCTTATGCATTTTTATCACCCTCAAAAGAAAGCTTGTATTCCTTGATAGTCCTGTTGGGATTTCTTAGGGGGACTTTCAAGATGGCTGAGGTGTAAGGTGTGGAGATCACCTTCTTCCCCCAAAACACATCAAAACTACATCTGCATGAGGAATAGCTCCTACAGGACACCTTCTGAACACTGGCAGAAGACCCCAGACTTCCAAAAAGGCAAGTCAGTCTCCACAGAATAAAGTAGTGCAAAAGACAGAAGAAAAAAAAAAGAGACAAAGGAATTGGGGACCTATGCCTCAAGGAGGGAGCCCTGAAGGAGAAAAGTTTCCACACACGGAAAACGCCTCATGGATGGGGACGGGGGGCAACTTTGGAACCTCAGAGGGCAACGCAGCAACAGGTGCTTGGAAGGCAAAACAGACAGAATTCACCACAGGAATGGGTGCTAACCAGCACTTCCCAGCCTGAAACACTTGTCTGCACACCAGCTGAGGCAAGTGGAGGCTGGGTCCTAGGCTCAGGCTTCAGGGGTTACACCCCAGGGAGAGGACTGGGGTTGACTGACGTGAAGATGCTCTGAGGAAGCTACTAAGACATAGCTGAGAGAGTCCAGGGAAAAGCCTGGGCTGACGAGAGATCATTGTGCGCTCACAGACTGCAGGACACTGTCTTTGTGAGTGCCGGAGGCAGAGGGCGAGACAAATCTGCAGTCTCTGGCCACAGAGGGGTACAGGCTGGCAGGCCACCAAGGCAGGCATGCGTGGCAGAAGTGGGACTAGCCCCGACAGCAGCTTATGATCCTAGAGAGGGAAGGCTGGCCGGCTGGCCGCTGCAAAAGCCTGTGTGAGTGTCAGAGGTGCAGGACAAGAGTCCACTGTGGCGACCCCTGAGCTTGCAGCTGCCACCAAGCTGTGCCAGGTGCAGGCCACTGCCCATACCCTCCTGGGAGCACATGCAGCTTCACTCAGCCCAGGGACCTTAGACCGAGAGCCAGTTGCCCTGGGGGAGTGCACGACCCGCCGCAGACTATAGCAGCTTTCCTCAGGCCTCAGCCGCTGCAAGCACTCCCAGCACATGCCAACTGTGTCTGCGGTTCCGTCTGTCTCCCCAGCCCAACTGAGCAAGGGAGCCCTAAGCAGTCCCTACTTTTACCCCGTCTTGTCTGGGCAGGGAGCAGACGGCAGACAGAGGGCCAAAACCAAAGCTGAGCACTAGGGGAAGGGAATTCACTCCTGCAGCCACAGGTGCGGCCGACTGAATCTCCCTAATTAGCCTGAGACTGTGGACTTCTGGAGGCAATCATGGACTTTGGAAGCAAGTACAATCTGGAGCCAGGCCAGTTCTGAGTATAATCGACTCCACACTGCCCACAGAAAGCCAGAGACCTTCCAAGAAATATCACAGAACTTCCCCAGTAGGCAGATTGGCTGGGGTTCACCGTGTGATGAGGGCAACAGAGGACAACAGAAGCACATTCGTCTTATCACTTTCCATTTTGTCTGTTTTCTTTCTTGTATTGTTTTGTTGTTGTCTTTTTAAAATTATTCCTTTTTTATTTTTACTTACTTTTCCCTTTTAAAAATGATGTTATTTTTACATATACTTCCTTTATAGTTTGCCTGCTAGAAGAAGCTATATTTGAAATTTGAAATGTTTCCCAATTTACTTTTAGCTAAAACTAAAATATATGTATAATTGTTTGTGCTTAATATATATTTAAAGCTATAATAAAAAGAAAAATATTCTTTTAAGAAAAAAAGTGGTTATTTTTAAACATATTGATTTTTTTCCAATTTTTACTGTACTTTCTTGTTATATTACATTTTTCCCAGGTTTTTTGTTTTGTATAGGGCTTGTTTACTGGTTTGATTGCTCTCTTCTATTCTGGTTCCTGTTTTAATTCTTTTTTCTCTCTGTCTTGGTTTCTGTGAGTGTGTGAAATTTCTTTGGGTGTTCTTATCTGCTTAGTGTTGCTTTTACCATTTGTCCTGGGGTTTAGTCTGTCCATTCTTTTTTTTTTTTTGGTTTGTATGTTTGTTTGATTTTTTTTTTTTTTTTTCTATTTGTTTTTTCCTTTTTCTCTTCTATGACGTGTGGCTTGTGGAATCTTGGTGTTCCAGCCAGGCGTCAGGCCTGAACCTCCGAGGTAGGAGACCTGAGCCCAGAATGTTGAACCACCAGAAAACTCCTGACCCCATGGAATATTAATCAGTGAGAACTCTCTGAAAGGCCTCCATCTCACCACGAAGACCTGACCTTACCCAAAGGTCAGCAAACTCCACTGCCAGACATCTCACACCAAAAACCAGCAAAATAGGAACACAACCTTATGCATTAGCAGACGGGCTGCCCAAAGTCATATCAAGGTCACAGACACCCCCAAACATCCCACTGGACATGACACCTACCCTTCAGAGAGACAAGAACAGAGGTGTCAGTCCCCCAGTCAGGAAAGCTTCACAAGGCACTGGTCCAATCCCACCCATGGGGGGCAGACTCCACAAATAAGAGGAACAATGGCCTTGAAGCCGGCAGAAAAGAGGCCCCACTCACAGTGAATTAAACAAGATGAAAAGACAGAGAAAGATGTAGCAGATGAAGAAATGTGGTAAAAACCCACAAGACCAAAGAAATGAAGAGGAAATAGGCAGTCTATCTGAAAAAGATTTCAGAGTAATGATAGTAATGATGATCCTCAGAAATAAATGCAAAATTGATGGATGCACAAATAAACAATATGGCAGTACAGATTGAAAAGACACAAGAAATGTTTAAGAAGGATCTAGAAGAAATAAAGACTAGACAATCAACAATGAATATAATAACTAAAATAAAAAATACACTAGAGACAACCAATAGCAGAATACTGAGGCAGAAGAGTGGATAAGACAGCTGAAAGAATGGTTGAAGGAAAAAAGAATGAAATAAGGAAAGTCTCAGACTTCTGGGACAACATTAAGTACATCACCATTTGAATTATAGGGGTTCCAGAAGAAGTGAAAAAGAAAGGGTATGAGAAAATATTTGAGGAAATTATAATTGAAAACTTCCCTAACATGGGAAAGGAAATAGACACCCAAATCCAGGAAGCCCAGAAACTCCCATACAGGATAGACCCAAAGAGAAATATGCCTGGACACATATCAATTAAAATAGCAAAAATTAAACACAAAGAAAATCTATTAAGAGCAGTAAGGGAAAAGAAACAAATTACATACAAGGGATTCCCCATAAGGCTAACAACAGAAACTCTGGAGGCCAGAAGGGAGTGGCAGGATATATTTAAAGTGATGAAAGAAAAAACTTACAACCAAGATAACTCTACCCAGCAATGATATCATTCAGATTCAAGAGAAATCAAAAGCTTTACAGATAAGCAAAGTTAAGAGAATTCAGCACCACCAATCCAGCTTTACAATAAATGGTAATGGAACTTCTCTAGACAGGAAACACAAGAGAAAGAAAAGATCTACAAAAACAAGCCCAAAACAATAAAGTAAATGGTAATAGGATCATACATATCAATGATTACCTTACATGTAAATGAATTAAAAGCTCCAACCAAAAGACATAAACTGGCTGAATGGATCCAAAAACAATACACCTATATATGCTGTCTCCAAGAGACCCACTTCAGACCTAGGGGCACATACAGACTGAAAGTGAAGGGCTGGAAAAAGATATTCCATGCAAATGGAAACCAAAAGAAAGTGGGAGCAGCAATACTCAGATAAAACAGATAAACATTAAAAATAAACCATTACAACAGACAATGAAGGACACTACATAATGATCAAGGGATCAATCCAAGAAGAAAATATAACAATTACAAATACATATACACTCAACATAGGAGTACCTCAATACATAAGGCAAATGCTAAGAACTATAAAAGAGGAAATCGACAGTAACACAATAATAATGGGGGATTTTAACCACCCACTCACACCAATGGATGGATCATCCAGACAGAAAATCAACAAGGAAACAAAAAATATAAAGGACACATTGGGTCAGATTGACCTAATTGATATCCGTAGAACATTTCATCCAAAAAACAGCAGAATTCACTTTTTTCTCAAGTTCACATGGAACATTCTCTAGGATAGATCACATCTTGTGTCACAAGTTAAGCCTTGGTAAATATTTTAAAAATTGCATTTCTAAGCAAGCATTTTTTCCCTGACCAAAACACTCTAAGATTAGACATCAAGTACAGGGAAAAAAAAATAATTATAAAAAAACTGTAAAAACACAAACACGTGGAGGCTAAACAATATGCTTCTGAATAACCAAGAGGTCATTGAAGAAGTCAATGAGGAAATAAATTACCTAGAAACAAATGACAATGAAAACAAACCAACTCACAACCTACGGGATGCAGTAAAAACAGTGCTGAGGGAAGTTTATGGGAATACAAGCCTACCTCAATAAATCAGAAAAATATCAAATAAACAACTGAATTTACACCTAAAAAACTAGAAAAAAAAGAACAAAAAACCCAAAGTTTATAGAAGAATTCATAAAGGACAGAGCAGAAATAAATGGAAAAGAAATGAAGGAGAAAAATAGCAAAGATCAAAAAGACTAAGAGCTGATTCTTTGAGAAGATAAACAAAACAGACAAAGCATTAGCCAGACTCAGGAAGAAAAAAAGGCAGGAGACTCAAACCAATAAAATTAAAAATGATCAAGAAGAAGTTACAACAGATAACACAGAAATACAAAGGATCATAAGAGACACTGTGAGCAACTATATGCAATAAAATGGACCACCTGTATAAGAAATGGACAAATCCTTAAAAAAGTATAGCCTCCCAAGACTGAACCAGGAAAGAATAGAAAATATGAACAGGTCAATCATAAGCACTGAAATTGAAACTGTAATCAAAATCTTCTAACAAACAGAAGCAGAGGGCCAGATGCCTTCATGGGTGAATTCCGTCACACATTTAGAGAAAAGTTAACACCTTTTCTGCTCAAATTCTTCCATGAAATAATAGAGGATGGAAAAAACTCCCAAACTCATTTTACAAGGCCACCATCACTCTGATACCAAAGCCAAAAAAGAAAAAAAAATTATAGGTCAGTATCACTGATGAACATAGATGTAAAAACCTCAACAATATTCTAGTGAACAATATTGAACAACACATTAAAGGAATAAGACACCATGATCAACAGGGGTTTATTCCAGGGATTATAAGATTCATCAATATATACAAATCACTGTGATACACCATATTAACAAATTGAAAGATTAAAACCATAAGTGCATTTCAATAGATGCAGAGAAAGTTTTCAACAAAATTCAACATCCATTCATGATAAAAACTCTACACAGAGTAGGCACAAAAGGAACTACCTCAACAAAATAAAGGCCATATAAGACAAACAAATAGCAAACATTCTCAAAAGTGAAAAACAGAAAGCATTTCCCCTAATATCAGGAAGACAAAGGTGTCCACTCTCACTACTAATCCATCGGAGGGCAGAATGAAAACCACAATCATGGAAACTAACCAAATTTATCACATGCATCACATCCTTGTCTAATTCAATGAAATTATGAGCCATGCTGGGTAGGGCTACCCAAGATAGATGGGCCGGGGTGGAGACTTCTTAAAAAACTGGTTCACTGGAGAGGGGAATGGCAAACCACTTTGCTTTTTCATAGTCAAAAGAAGAGTTCAAAATGTAGTACTTGGGTACAACTAAAAAATGACAGAATGATCTCTGTTCATTTCCAAGGCAAACCATTCAATATCACAGTATTCCAAGCCTATGCCCCAACCACTAATTCCAAAGAAGCTGAAGTTGAATGGTTCTATGATGACCTACAAGATCTTCTAGAATTAAAACCCCCCAAAAGATGTTCTTTTCATCATGGAGACTGGAATTCAAATATAGGAAGTCAAGAGATATCTGGAGTAATGGGCAATTCTGGCCTTAGAGTACAAAATGAAGCAGGGCAAACAGAGTCTAGCCCAGAGAACACACTGGCCATAGCAAACACCTTCTTTCAACAACAAAAGAGATGACTCTACACAAGGACATCACCAGATGGTCAATACTGAAATCAGATTGATCACATTCTATGCAGCCAAAGATGGAGAACCTCTATACAGTCAACAAAAATAAGACTGGGAGCTGACTGTGGCTCAGATAATGAACTCCTATTGAAAAATTCAGACTTAAATTTTAAAAAGTATGGAAAACCACTAGGCCACTCAGGTAAGACCTATATCAAATCCCTGATAATTATACAGTGGAAGTGACAAATAGATTCAAGGGATTAGATCTGATAGAGTACCTGAAGAACTATATATGGAGGTTTATAACATTGTACAGGAGGCAGTGATCAAAACCATCCCCAAGGAAAACAAATTTGAAAAGGCCAAATGGTTGTCTGAGGAGGGCTTATAAATAGCTGAGGAAAGGAGAGAGGCAAAAGGCAGAGGAGAAAGGGAAATATACACCCATCTGAACGTAGAGTTCCAAAGAATAGCAAGCAGAGATAAGAGAGCCTTCCTAAGTGAAAAAATGCAAAGAAATGAGGAAAACAATAGAATAGGAAAGACTAGAGACCTCATCAAGAAAATAAGAGACACCAAGGAACACTTCATGCAAAGATGGGCACAATAAAGGACAGAAACAGTATGGACTTAACAGAAGCAGAAGCTATTGAGAAGAGGTGACAAGAATACAGAGAAGAACTATACCAAAAACGATCTTAATGACCTGGACAACCATGATGGTATGATCACTCACCTAAAGTAAGACATCTTAGAATGCAAAGTGAAGTGGGTGTTGGGGAGCATCACTACGAACAAATATAGTGGAGGTAATAAAATTCCAGTAGGGCTATTTCAAATTCCAAAAGATGATGCTGTGAAAGTGCTGCACTCAATATGCCAGCAAATTTGGAATGCACAGCAGTGACCACAGGACAGGAAAAGGTCAGTTTTCATTCCAATCCCAAAGAAGGGCAATGCCAAAAAATGGTCAAACTACAGCACAGTTGCAGTTTCACATGCCAGCAAGGTCATGCTCAAAATCCTTTAAGCTAGGCTTCAACAATACATGAACCAAGAACTTCCAGATGTACAGGCTGAATTTAGAAAAGGCAGAGGAACCAGAGATCAAACTGTCAACATCCATTGGATCACAGAAAAAGCAAGAGAATTCCAGAAAAACATTTACTTCTGCTTCACTGACTATGCTAAAGCCTTTGATTGTGAGGATCACAACAAACTGGGATATTCTTAAAGAGGTGAGAATACCAGAGCACTTTACATGCCTCCTGAGAAAACCTGTATGCAGGTAAAAAAGAAACAGAACTCACATGAAACAACAGACTGGTTCAAATTTGGGAAAGGAGTTCCTCAGGGCTATGTATCATCACCCTCCTTATTTAACTTTTATGCAGAGTACATCATGCAAAATGCTGGACTGGATGAATCATGAATCAAGATTGCCAGAAGAAATATCAATAACTGCAGATATAAAGATGATACCACCCTTATAGCAGAAAATGAAGAGGAACTAAAGAGTCTCCTGATGAAGGTGAAAGAGGAGAGGGAAAAGGCTGGCTTAAAACTCAACATTCAAAAAACTAAAATCATGGTATCTGGTTCCATAACTTCATGGCAAATAGATGGGGAAACAATGGAAACAGGGACAGATTTTATTTTCTTGAGCTTCAAAATCACTGGGGATTTTGACTGGAGCCAGGCAATTAAGATGCTTATTCCTACCTAAACAGCATATTAAAAAGCAGAAATATTACTTTGCTGACCAAGGTTCTTCTAGTCAAAGTTTTGTTTTTCCCAGTAGTCATGTATGGATCTGAGAGTTGGGCTATAAAGAAGGCTGAGTGCCAAATGCTTTCCAGCTATGGTGTTGGAGAAGACTCAAGAATTCCTTGGACTGCAAGGAGTTCAAACCAGTCAATCCTAAAGGAAATCAACCCTGAATATTCATTGGAAGGACTGACGCTAAAGCTGAAGCTCCAATACTTTGGCCATCTAATAGGAAGAGATGACTCATTTGTAAAGAACCTGATGCTCGGAAAGATTGAGGGCAGGAGGAGAAGGGGGTGACAGAGCACAAGATGGTTGGATGGCATCTCCAACTCAATGGGCATGAGTTTGAGCAGACTCTGGGAGATGGTGGAAGACATGGAAACCTGATATACTAGAGTCCATGGGGTTGCAAAGAGACAGACACCACTGAGAGACTGTGAGAAACACAACTCACCACTATTATTCAATATAATTTTGGAAGTACTAGCCACGGCAATCAGGGAAACAGAAGGAGTAAAAGGAATCCAGATTAGAAAATAAGAAGTAAAAGTCTCACTGTTTACAGATGACATGACATTACACATAGAAAATCAAAATATGCCACCAGAAAATTACCAGAACTAATCAATGAATTTAGTAAAGTCATAGGATATAAAATTAATATACAGAAATCCTTTGCATTCCTATATACTAACAATGGAAAATCGGAAAGAGAAATTAAGGAAACAATCCTATTCAGCATTGCAACAAAAAGAATGAAATACCCTGGAATAAACTTACTTAAATAGATAAAAGACCTGTTTACAAAAACTATAAGACACTGATGAAAGAAATCACAGACAACCAAACGGATGGAGAGATATACAATGCTCTTAGATTAGAAGAATCAATATTGTGAAAATAACTATATTATCCAAAGCAACCTACAGATTCCACACAATCCCTATCAAACTACACATGGTATTTTCCACAGAATTGAACAAAAAAATTTCACAATTTGTATGGAAACACAAAAGACCCCAAATAGCCAAAGCACTCTTGAGAAAGAAAAATGGAACTGGAAAAGAACCAACCTTCTTGATTTCAAGACTATACTACAGTGCTACGGTAATCAAGACATTATGGCACTGGCATAAGAACAGAAATATATATCAATGGAATAACATAGAAAGCCTAGAGATAAACCCATAAACACATGGGCACCTTATCTTTGACAAAGGAGGTAAGAATATACAATGGAGAAAAGACAGTCTCTTCAGTAAATGGTGCTCAGAAAACTGGACCGCTATGGGTAAAAGAACCAAATTAGAACACTTCTTAACATCAGACACAAAAATAAACTTAAAATGGATTAAAGACTTAAATGTAAGACCTGAAACTATAAAGCTCTTAGAATGAAACACAGGCAATACACTCTGTGACATAAATCAAAACAAGATTCTAACACACCTTCTAGAGTAATAGAAATAAAATAAATAAATGGGGCCTAATTAAACTTAAAAGCTTTTGTGCAGGAAATGAAATAATAAACAAGATAAAAAGATAACCCTCAGGAGAAAATAATTTCAAATGAAGCAACTTACAAAGAATTAATCTCTAAAATATATAAGCAGCTCATACAACTCAATATCAGAAAAACAAACAACCTAATCAAAAAATGGGCAGAAGACCTAAACAGACACTTCTCCAAAGAAGACATTCAAATGACCAATATACATATGAAAAGATGCTCAACATCACTAATTATTAGAGAAACGCAAACAAACACTACAATGAGGTACCACCTCACTCCATTCAGGATGACCATCATCAGAAAATCTACAAACAATAAATGTGGACGATGGCTCTTGTACTACTGGCAGGAATGTAAATTAACATAGCCCCGGTGGAGAACAGTATGAAGATCCCTTAACAGACTAGGAATAAATCTAACGTATGACCCAGCAGTCTGACTACTGGGCATATACCCTTAGAAAATCACCATATTTGTACCCCAGTGTTTTTTGCAGCACATTCAAAATAACCAGGACATGGAAGCAAACTAGAGGTCCATCAACAGATGAATGGATCAAGAATATGTTTATATGCATACCTATATGCAGTGGAATATTATTCAGCCATAAAAAGGAATGAATTTGAGTCAGTTATAGTGAGGTAGATGAACCTAGAGTCTCTTATACAGATTGAAGTAAGTCAGAAAAACAAATATATATTAGCATATATACATGGAATCCAGAAAAATTTTACTGATGAACCTTTTTGCAGGGAAGGATACAGATGTAAAGAATGGATTTGTGCACATAGTGGGGGAAGAAGAGGGTGGGATAAACTAAGAAAGTAGCACTGGTATATATACACTATCATTTGTAAAATAGATAGCTAGTGGGAAATTGCTGAATAACACAGGGCGCCCAGCCTGGTGCTCTGTGATGACTTAGAGGGGTAGGACTGGGGAGCGGAGGGAGGCTCAAGAGGAAGGAGATATATATATAATTATGACTGTTTCATATTGTATGACAGAAACCAACAGAGCATTGTAATTTTCATGCAATTAAAAAAAAATCTGTCTCAAACATGAAAAAAACTTTAAAAAATGTATGAAATTTCAAATATCTCCACAATCCCTGTTACTGTCCATTATTTTCTTTTTCTATCCTGTGAATATGAAATGTTATCATTATGGTTCTGACTTATATTTTACTAATACCTTATAATTTTGAGCATATTTCATATATTTATTGAATATATTCATGTACTTATTGTTTTATGTAAGTCAAGTGACCTATGTCATTTGTAAGTCTTCTTTGGAGAAATAGTTATTCAGAACTTTTGCCTATTTTTATTTGGGTTGTCTTTGTATCACTGAATTTCTTATTTAATATCATTGAGTTCTTTATGTTTTCTGGTTATAATCCTTTTAAAGTAATACTTTCTCCTACCCCATGGGTTATCTAATTTTATGAAGTCTATAGTTTACAATTATTTTTGTTTTATCATTGTGTAATGTCTTCACCCAAAGTCATGAAGATTTAACCTTTTCTTTCTAGGAGTTTTATAGTTCTGGCTCTTACGTTTAGCTCTATGATTCATTTTGAGCTAAACTTTTTTGTATGGTATGAAGTATGGGTCCAACTTTATTCTTTTGGATATGAATATTTAGTTGTTTCAACACCTTATTTTGCAGAGTGCGTCACTGTAACTTGAGTCTGCCAAAGTATCAACTGTTGACTTTTGAAATCTCTGATTCTTACTGCTCTTATAAATAAACAAATACATGCATATTATAAATGTCTACTTTTTTTTTTTGCTATATGAAATACCAGGGATATTTACTTATAGGAAAGTGGGCTTTATTCTTACTCTTTACACAAATATATAATTATTTAGAGTACTGTAGAATAACCTCATAGTATGCTGTTAAAATAACTAAAATAATTGCAAAAATAACAAATATTTTGCAACATGTATTTGATGGGGCTTCCCAGGTGGTGTAGTGGTAAAGAATCTGCCTGCTAATGCAGGAGATGCTAGGGAAGATCCCTTGGAGAAGGAAATGGCAATCTGCTCTAGTATTCTTGCCTGGAAAATTCCATGGGCAGAGGAGCCTGGTGGGCTATGTTCCATGGGGTCACAAAGAGTTAGCTATGACTGAGCACACACACAGCATCACACACAATTATTTGATAAAAGAAGAATCTAACTTGATATACAGTCTAGCTTTGAACTATCAATAGGAGGGAATATATGATTTTCTGTTTTTTCCCTTCTTCTAATACAGAACATAATTGAGAATACTATCTAAAAAAATTTTTAAAAAGAAAATTTCAAGGCTTTTGAATGTATTTAGTGAGGAATAGAGACTGTGAGTAGATAATTCTCTTGTTTAAATACAAATTTAATGATTTCTTCTGCTTATAAGGATGTAAATGTTAGTGCCTAGTGTGGGAAGCTAAACTGCTCAACAAAAATGTTATAAAAGACTATCCACACCGTGAGCAAGTATAACCTTTCCAGATTATGTTCTATGTTTGTTGCCTTCAGAAAGAAATTCACTTTTCTTATTATGATTTTCTTTTATTTCAGAAAAACTTCATGTGTACATGTGTGTGTGTGTGTGTTATGCTAAGGTTACACAGTAGAGATCAAAACATGGTAGAAATAAGAATCTTTTTTTTTTCTTCATATTTACAAGAAGATCTGGAAATGTACCCATGGTTCATACTAAGTTGATATGCTAAAGCCCTTCATGGTGATACTCTTCAAGAGAGATAGCTAGAAATCCGATTGATGTATTGTTCCATTAATATATTCACATACTATGCATAGTCAGGTTGGGAGGAAGTCACTTTATAAAAAGCATGTTAATTGGTATAACTAACAAGGGAAGTGAAGGATTAAAACAGGGGAGGGGGTGGGTGGGTACAAAACTCAGGATAAAAAAAGGAAAGCTGAACTCATCAGAGGAAATCATTCCAGGAACTGGAGAGGGCCTGCAAAGGGTTTGACATCATTCCAAAATTTTCCTTGATGATTGTTGACGGCCTATTTATAATGTAGTTGCAAAAATACTTTTTCTTCTCTGTATTTTGAAGTATTCTTCAATTTCTAGTTTAAAAAAGTATATGGTGTTAGGAAATATTCAGAAACTACTTTTAGCAAGGCATTAAACTCTGCCATGCTGTACGGAGCCAGCAACATCATTTCGGGTTGAAGTCACGCTTCATTCATTTGGGGAGCAGGTGACTGTATGAACTTACTCAGCGGTGTAACTGACATGTGATTGAGACCCTCCCAATCTCCTCTCCTTACATATACTTGAAAAAGCTCATTCTGTAAAGGAAGGGATGTACACTTTATTCATATTATGAAACATTAAAGGTGTAGGCTTCCTGACATCAAGTAATTATTAGACAATCTGCTTTTAAATTTCAAATTTTCCTGTTTCCAAATGAAAAATCAGAAAGAGAAATTAAGAAAACAATCACATTCACCACTGCAACAAAAAGAATAAAATATCTAGGAATAAATCTACCCCAGAAGACAAAAGACTTGTATACACAAATCTATAAGACAATGATGAAAGAAATCATAGATGACACAAACAGATGGAAAGATCTTTCATGCTCTTGGGCTAGAAGGATCAATATTGTGAAATGACTATACTACCCAAAGCAATCTATAGATTCAATGTAAACCCTATCAAATTACCAATGGCATTTTTTACAGAACTAGCATAAAAAATTTACAATTTTTGTGTGGAAACACAAAAGCCTCTGAGTAGCCAAAGTAATCTTGAGAAAGAAAAATGGAGCTGGAAGAATCAACCTTCTTGACTTCAGACTATTCTACAATACTACAGTAATCAAGACAGTATGGCACTGACACAAAGACAGAAATATAGATCAATGGAATAGGATAGAAAGCCTAGAGATAAACCCATGCATTTACTGGTACCTGATATTTGACAAAGGAGGCAAGACTATACAATGGATAAAAGACAATCTCTTCAATAAGTAGTGCTGGGAAAACTGGACAGCTACATCCCACCGCCCCCCCAAAAGAAATTAGAATGCTTACTAATACCATATACAAAAATAAACTCAAAGTGGATTACAGACCTAAATGTGAGACCAGAAACTATAAAACTCTTAGAGGAAAACAGGCAGAACACTCTTTGACATAAATCACAGCAAGATCCTCTTGGACCCACATCTTAGAATAATGTAAATAAAAATAAAATTATACTAATGGGACCTAATTAAATTTAAAAGTTTTTGCACAGGAAAGGAAACTATAAACAAGATGAAAAGGAAACTCTCAGAATGGGAGGAAGTAACTGCAAATGAAGTAACTAACAAAGGATTAATCTCCAAAATATACAAGCAGCTCATGCAGCTCAACACCAGAAAAAAAAAAAATTAAAAAGGGACAGAAGACCTAAACAGAAATTTCTCCAAAGATGACATAAAGATGGCTAATAAACACATGAAAAAATATTCAACATCACTTATTATTAGAGAAATGCAAATCAAAACTACAATGAGGTATCACCTCATACCAGTTAGAATGGCCATCATCAAAAAATCTGTAAACAATAAATGCTGGAGAGGATGTGGCAAAAAGGGAACCCTCTTGCACTGTCGGTGGGATGTAAATTGATATAGCCACTGTGGAGAACAGTGTGGAGATTTCTCAAAAAAAAAATCTAGGAATAAAACTACCATATGACCCAGCAATCCCACTACTGGGTGTATAACATGAGAAAACCACAATTCTAAATGACACATGTACCCCAATGTTCACTGAATCACTATTCACAATAGCCAATACATGGAAGCAACCCAGATGTCCATGGACAGATGAATGGATAAAGCTATGGTACATTTATATAATGGAATATTACCCAGTCATAAAAAGAACAAATTTGAGTCAGTTCTAGTGGGATAGATGAACCTAGAGCCTATTATACAGAGTGAAGGAAGTATAAATGAGAAAGAAAAATATTGTATATTAACACATATATATGGAATCTAGAAAAATGATACTGATGAGACTATCTGCAGGGCAGAAACAAAGGTGCAGACATAGAGAACAGATTTGTGGACACAGCAGGGGAAGGAGAGGGTGAGACAAACAGAGGAGCACTGAAACATACACATTACCAAACGTAAAACAGAGAGCCAATGGGAACTTTCCGTATCTCACAGGGAGCTCACCTCAGTGCTCTGTGACATTCTGGAGGAGTGGGATGGGGTGGGAGGAAGGTTCAAGAGGGAGGGTACATATGTATACCTATGGCTGATTCATGTTGATGTAAGCCAGACACAAACACAACATTATAAAGCAATTACCCTCCAAATAAAAATTAAGAAAAGAAAAAAAAATCCTATTTCTAATGTCACATCCTTCAAACTGTTCTCCCTATGAAAAGGAGATCACCAAAGTGATATCTCTCTGATAACATATTTAGTAATCTCATTTCCTAACTTAAAAACTCTTCCATAATAGTGACTTGCAGGATAAAATCCAAACTATTTTGTAGGATATCCAAGGCTTTCCAGCTTCCCATCCTTCCCTTGTCATTTCCATATCTTTTTCAGAAAGTTTACTTTTGTCCATTTCCATCTTCTTGTGTTGTGTGTGCTCAACTGCCTAATCATGTCTGACTCTTTGCCACCCCACAGACTGTAGCCTACCAGGCTCCTCTGCCCATGGATTTTCTGTATTTTACCATAGTGGCATCTATATTTTATTGCTTTTACTTGTTTTCCTCCTTCACTAGTCTGTGAACTCCACAGAGCAGGAATTATGCCTGCCATCTCTATATTCTCTATGCTTGGTTCCTTGGCTAACATGCAGTAATTAACAAGGAATATTTTTGAGTAAATTGGCTTCTGGTCCTGATATCTATTTCCCTCCTACACTTTTTTCATTGTTAAGCCATGCCCTTGGCCATCCAAGTTCAGGTGATACTCTCAGTCCTCTTTTTACTTTTATATGGGCACATGAAAACATTCCAAACAATGAGAAGTGGGTGGAAATGTTAGGTGCAATTATAGTGTGAAATTAAAGTTTTTAAAATGGAAATTCTTCACTTCCTCTTTCTCCTTGCTGCAGGCTAGACAGCAGTTATGGGGTGATAAACCAGATTTAACTTTTATAAAAGAGCATCATTCTAGAAAAGGTAGAACAGATGTCAAGAACTTTGGAAAACTTTATGGACTAAGTCCCCATACTCTCTTGACTGTTTTACATAGCTTTGGATGTAAGGAAGAAATATTTTTATTGAGGATTAGCTTATAGTACACAGTGAGCAAGTGGGCTTAAAACTCAAAATTCAAAAAAGGAAAATCATGGCATCCGGTCCCATCACTTCATGGCAAATAGATGGGGAAACAAAGAAAACAGTGAGAGACTTTATTTTTCTGGGCTTCAAAATCACTGCAGATGGTGTCTGCAGCCATGAAATTAAAAGATGCTTCCTCCTTGGAAGGAAAGCTATGACAAATCTAGACAGCATATTGAGAAGCAAAGACATTACTCTGCCAACAAAATTCCGTATAGCCAAAGCTATAGTTTTTCCAGTAGTCAAGTATGGATGTGAGAGGTGGACCATAAAGAAGTCTGAATGCTGAAAAATTGATGCTTTTGAACTGTGTTGTTGGAGAAGACTCTTGACAGTCCCTTGGACTGCAAGGAGATCAAACCAGTCCATCCTAAAGGAGATCAACCCTGAATATTCACTGGCAGGACTGATGATAAAGCTGAAGCTCCAACACTTTGGCCACCTGATGAGAAGAACTGACTCATTTGAAAAGACCCTGATGCTGGGCAAGATTGAAGGCAGGAGGAAAAGGGGATGACAGAGGATGAGACGGTTGGATGAACTCAATGGACATGAGTTTGAGCAAGCACTAGGAGCTGGTGAAGGACAGGGAAGCCTGGTGTGCTGCAGTCCATGGGGTTGCAAAGAGTTGGACACGACTGAGCAACGGAACAACAACTCTAACTGGCATATCTGGAAGTGCACTCGAGACTTTGTTTGTGTTGTTTTTTTCATTGAACTGAACAGAAGTTCATTCTATTTGCTGAGATGAATCATCTGCAAGAACCACCCTGCATCCTTCTCATCAAGGCAACTTCCCCAGGACTTACCTTTAAAATAGTCATGTACTTAATTTTGGAGATAGGTAGAAAAACATTTTTGGAGAAGGCAATGGCAACCCAGTCCACTGCTCTTGCCTGGAAAATCCCAATGACGGAGGAGCCTGGTGGGCTGCAGTTCATGGGTCACGAACAGTTGGACACGACTGAGAGACTTCACTTTCACTTTTCACTTTCATGCATTGGAGAAGGAAATGGCAACCAACTCCAGTGTTTTTGCCTGGAAAATCTCAGGGATGGTGGAGCCTGGTGGGCTGCCATCCATGGGATTGCACAGAGTCGGACACAACTGAAGCGACTTAGCCACAGCAGCAGCAGAAAAACATTTACTCTTGAGTTTTCCTTTTTTGCCATAGTTCTTGCTTATCTAACATTAAACAGAAAAATAAAATCCTTCAGGTAGCAACTCTGCAAGTGACTAGGACTGAATTGTTCTCTAGTAATTTTAAGTTATACTGTAAACCCAAGATTCCATAGAAACGTTACTCAAATGATTTTTTTTTTTTTTGAGATTATTCTCACAATGTGACTATAGTGACGTTCTAGTATAACTAACATCCACTTAATCAGCTTGTTGAATTAATGGACATTCTGTTTTCTCTGTATGCATGATAACTAAGGTTTATTGCATGCTGAATCTTTGATGATGCCAATGTACCACCATTTGGGCTGTATTCTTTAGTAAGAGTCATTTATACCTGTTCTGGAGCTGGCAGCTCAGAAGGTAAAGAATCTGCCCGCAATGGGGGAGACCCAGGTTTGATCCCTGGGTTGGGAAGATCCCCTGGAGAAGGGAATGGCTACCACTCCAGTATTCATCCCTGGAGAATCCCATGGACAGAGGAGCCTGGAGGGCCCTAGTCCATGGGGTTGCAAAGAGTCAGACATAACTGAATGACTGACATTTTCACTTTTCATACCTGTTTCTAAACCTGTGTATGTCAGTTAGCAGCCTGCATGATACACTGGTTAAAGTGCCTATTCTGGAGTCAGACCGTGTTTAAGTCCTGATCTGCTCTGTGCTAGCTATATGGTCTTGGGAAAGCTATTTCTATTTTGTAGTATTTCCTCATTTACCAAATGAGGATAATAATAGTAACTATGTCATTGGGTTCTTGTGAGGACTGCTTGTGTAAATATAAATAAACCTCTTAGAATAGCATAAAGAGAATTTACTATGAAAAACTGGCACTAAGTAAAAACACTTAAATATCAACTAACTGTAATCATGTAATTTAGCTAACTATTGTATAAACTGATGAAATCTGATTATGCAAAGAAGTTGTTACATCTGTAGAAAGTAAGTAAAATCCTTTGAAATCATTCCAAAGAAATAAATATCACACATACACATACACACACACCAGCATATGGTTAGGGAATTATAACAGTTTTGGAAAAAAAATTCATGATATCCCATAAGTATTCTTCATTCAAACTGCTTTATAATCAATATTAAATAACTCATAGAAAATTAGCATAAGTGTTTTTTGTGCAAAAAAGGCAATGTGGAATCCCACTCTGGGGAGTCATAGCCAAAGAAAAGTCCTTGATCCCACTGAAAAGAATCAATGAATGAATGCTCATTAATATCTTTTCTGTTATAGCAAAGTTTTTAGGTCTGTATAGAGTTCTTTATAAAAATTTTATCCTGTTAAACAAATACTTATCAATCAACTAAGTACTAGTGATTCTACCTTGCTCTTATCTTAAAATGACTCAGTCTTGTTCTCATTATTCAATCAGTTCCTATTACCTTACCCCGGGTCATTTCTATTGCTTTACCTAGATAAAAAAGGGAAGAATCCTTTCCACAAATTTTGTTTAAAAAGTCAATATTTTCCTGTTTCATTAGATAGGTTCCTAATTTGAAAACGATGGTAGTTATAGCAATTAAAAAATTAACAACACAACAACAAAAATGGAATAGATAAGATCTGAATTTATTCAGGCATATTAAATGGCCTGCTGAGCACTCCAAATCTCTTCTACTTAAATATTAAAATTAAAAATTAATTTTTTACATGAAGGACAGAAAAATATTTCATAAAGTTCAAAAAAGATTTTAGTATTCTTGACAATTGTAAGAGTTCATACTAATTATTTTAAACCAATTTTGTCCAGTTATTTAACATATTAATATATATAAAAGAGTTCTTTTATACTAATCTCAGAAAAAATATGTTAAAGCACATGGGACTTAATTTAAAACTAAACATTTCAAATTTCTCCCAGTTTTGTTAGGTTAATGGGTACAAACAGGTGAAAGATAAACCATCCCATCTATAAGGCATTCTTTCTCTTGTTCATTCTGTTAGTATAATTTCTAGCTCCATGCATAGGACAGACTATGTGCTTATCTAATACTTATATACATAAAGGAAAGATTGAATCAATCAATTAATAAATGAAGATGTGGTCACTGCTCTCACAGAGGTTACCATTTAGGAAAAAACACATGTAAATACAGATAAGAAAACTATTAAAAAACAATTTAGATCATAAATGCTATCTAACTAAATAAAAATGCTAGGGTATATTCAATCAACATTGAAATATTTTGGAAAAAGTAACTAAGGGAGACCAGAGATTTCCTCTCTGATATCCTATAAAATAGAAGCTTTCATCAATTCTTTATAATTGAGTTTCACTAAAATAAATGGTTACCAAACAAATAACATTCTTCAGAGATAAATGGCATGCATAGTTTCAACATTTTTAATAATTTAGATTAATTTTTTTGTGTTGTCATTACTAAAAATTCTAAATTGAATTTAATGCATTTGAACCTGTTTTCATTTTTTTTTAATTTAACATCAGATATCTAAATATTCAGATATCTAAATTAAAATTGTTTTTAATTTTTATTAAAATTACATACATACATTTATTAAAATAACATACATTGTTGTTCAGTTGCCAAGTCATGTCTAAGTCTTTGCAACCCCATGAACTGCAGCACAGTGGACTGGCTTCCCTGTCCTTCACTATCTCTCGGAGTTTGCTCAGATTCATGTCCATTCAGTTGGTGATGCTGACTAACCATCTCATCCTCTGCCGCCCTCTTCTCCTTTTGCCTTCAGTCATTCCCAGCAACAGGGTCTTTTCCAATGAGTCAGCTCTTCACATCAGTTGGCCAAAGTACTGGAGCTTCAGCTTCATCATCAGACCTTTCAGTGAATACTCAGGATTGATTTCCTTTAGAACTGACTGGTTTGATCTCCTTGCAGTCCAAGGGACCCTCAAGAATCTTCTCCAGGACAATTGGAAAGCATCAATTTTTTGTCACTCAGCCTTCTTTATGGTCCAACTCTCATATCTGTACATGACTACTGGAAAAACCTTTGTCAGCAAAGTGATGTCTTTGGTTTTTAATAATGCTGTCTAGGTTTGTCAGAGCATCCAAAGAGCAAGCATCATTTAAAACATACATAATAATATCTAGTATTTGGTAGGTTAAAGAAAGATTAGGTTTAAAGTCTTTGGTGCTGCAGATTGCCTGTCTCTCATTAATGTTATTTAATTATGCAAAATCATAAGCTTTATCAAAGAATTTCCTTCAGAATCAAATTTTGCAATGATCTTTTGGTCTTCAATTGGTTTTGGATGATTTCCAGAATAACTATTGGAAAAGTGGTTTTAGATACTGTAGCGCTGATGTACACATCCGTAACATTCATTTCCCATGTGTTTCAAATGATGAAGGCAACCAAACAGGCAATTAGTTTCTAATAAGGAGAGGTTTGTTTGACATCTGCCCTGGATTTTTTTTCGCTTGTCTAGAGTCAGTTTGAAATTAGTTAGAGACACTCTAAGCATAGAATAATTGCACTTTTAATAAGCCAGAACCTCCTGCTTCACTGAAAAGAGCAAACTGTCTTTTATTATAGTTTATAGTTTTTTTAAACTTCAGTGAAAAATAGTAGATTGTATACCTTGGTCTTTAGTTTAACTCCTTTCTTATAGGTAATAATGGTGTTTTTAAAAGGTTATAATTTGTAAAATGACAGATCTCATAATTCTTAGTTTTCAAAGAAAAATTTTCTCCAATCTATTTATAAGATCAAAACTGACCTTCAAATTTAAATTTTACATTACATATTTTCTAAGTTTCAATATGTTAAGTTATTCATAGACAGTGATAGTTATAGAGCTATAACATCATATCAAAATTTACCTGGAAATCTTATGGTTGATGACAGTCCCAGGCATGGGACTAGTGACGTGCAGAAGCATTACCTTTCTGAATCAATGGTGAGGATGTGTGAGTGTGTGGTCAAAATTCATCCAATTATTGGCGAAGTCAAAATATCAAAAACAAAACAATTGTGTTAGATCATTGTGTTCTGTAAGGAGAAAAGGAAGTTTTTGACGATGGCCTTTTTAAAATTATTTTAAGGTTTTGAGAGTAGTTATATATTTTTAAAATAAGCTTTCCAGCCAGAAATAAAGAAAGAAGATGTTATGCATGCACAAGCATAATGACTGTGCTTTCCCCAAGCTTTAAAGCCTAATACAGTGAATTTGAAAGTGGTGGCCAGATATATGTATATATATTTTTCTGGTTATGTTTCTTGCTGGGGCTCTACAAGGTTTATTGCTCCCCTCCGTGAAACAATGTATTTTATAGCAATAAGAGTAGGTTTTAGAAACTTATTTTTCTTCAGAATAGTAGTGGGTAAATAAGAGCAGTTCCCAAAGTCTACTTGGAATAGTTTTAATACTGAAAGTTTGCAGGTATGAGCTGTGTGTGACACCAGGAGGTGTGACAGCTCCTTTGGAGGAGAGGAATTAATCCAGGGCCAGAGACAAGGCTTGATCGCTCAGAGCTTTTTGTGAAATAAAGTTTTATTAAAGTATAAAAGAGATAGAGAAAGCTTCTGACATAGACATCAGAAGGGGACAGAAAGAATGCCTCTTTGCTAGTTTTTAAAAAAGGAGTTATATACCTATTAGCTAAGCCTCTAATTAGGGAATGGAAACACCTCAAAACTGAGGGAGTTGCACCAGGCCCCTCACCCACACCATGCATTTGGTACAAGGTGAGTCATCCTGGCCATAAAACAATTGACATGAATCTTGAAGAAAGGCAGATTTTCGAGCAAATACATAGTTAATTAACACATCTTAAGAAAGATATTTCCATAAGAAAAATGCATCACATTGGTTAGCTCAAAGTTTGAGAAAGTTAAGATCAGGTGGAACCAGATGTCACCATGACAACACAGGATTAGAAGCTAAAAGAAAAGAAAAAAAAAAAGTCTGCCACTTGTAGTTTTATTTCCTCCTGTCACCTGGGGACCTCTGGCCTCCCTCCTGAGGCTATTAACACTCTCAATACCAAGCATTTGAATAGATCTCTATCATGGATTCTAAGCATAAAATATACTTAAATAAAAAGGCTACTGTCTGATTCCTGTAATAAATACCCCACTTGCAATGAAAGTTGGCTTGTGTCAAGATACTCTGATGAGGTTCCCAAGGCTGCTGAGCTCACAAAAATAATTTTAGAATCTCTGCCTAAGACATATTTAAGGCAATTCAATCTTGTAATGTTATACAAGAATATGGTATTACTCTGTTTTGGAGAATCTTCAAGTAACCATCGTGTCCAAATAAATGAGAATGCTCGTACTTAGCTTTGATTCCTCCTTTCTCATTAGCTGTAACCAAATAATTCTATTACTTTGGCTTCATATTTTTCTGTGCTATACTCCCTTTTTTAATTTCCAGTGTCTCAATTCAAGCCTACTGCATAAGTTTCACGGAAGCTATTTTTCCAAAAGCTTCCTATCATTTCTTTTTTTTTTTTTTTCCAAATATGTCAGTCTATTCCATGCTCTGTTACCAGAATAATAAAAAAATAAGTTATCATGGGATTGTCACAGTCAAAAATTTTGAGAGTTCTATTGTAATGATTCATATCATGGTTTTGGAGAAAAATATAATGAATTTAATGTTAACTTTGTGGGTATTTAAACTCCCTACACTGGAGACTTCTGATTTCAATTACAAAGTGTAAAGAGCTTATTACAGCAAGAAAATAGCTGAATTAGCCAAAAGTTAACTACTTTCCTTGGACCCCTCACAAAACTGAGATCACAAAGCAAGCCACCACCAGGAAATATGGAGAAACAGTCAAATCCAGAAGGCCGTGGTTGAGATATGCTTCCCTGGAAGGAGCAGAGGCTTCTGGAGAAATAAGCTGAGAGTGGCACTTAAACGGTAACTGAGACAAACTGCCAAAGGCTGAGTGTGGACTAGCAGGAGCGTAAGAAACACTTAAGGACCACAGCCTTAGATTCTATACTTCTGTGTGTTTTAACTCCAACAACCCTACCGGGCTCTCACTGTGAAGATCTGATTAAGATCCCCTGGTGACTCTGGCAGAGGGAAGGGGAAAGTGACCAATGGAACTAGGCCTAGGAGAAGGGGGCAACAGAGGATGAGATACTTGGATGGTATCATCGGCTAAATGGACATGAGTTAGAGCAAACTCCGGGTGATAGTGAAGGACAGGGAAACCTGGCATGCTGCAGTCCATGGGGTTGCAAAGAGACAAGACTGAGATACAGAACAACATCCTAGAGCATTCTCCATTAAAAAAAAAAAAAAAAAAAGGTGCTGTCAGGGCTACCAGACCCTTGTTTCACCCTAAGGAAGTGAAAGTGAAAGTCACTCAGTCATGTCCAACTCTGCGAACCTATGGACTATACAGTCCATGGAATTCTCTAGGCCAGAATATTGGATTGGGTACCCTTTCCTTTCTCCAGGGGATCTTCCCAACCCAGGGATGGAACCCAGGTCTCCCGCATTGCAGGCAGATTCTTCACCAGCTGAGCCACAAGGAAAGGGGCAGGTATTTTCCTGATTCCATCCCTCTCTAGTCTCCCTGACTCACCAAGGTGGGGAGAAGTTATGCAACCCTTGTGAAGGACACAGTCCAGAGATACAGGTCCCCTGAAAGACTGATTTTTATTAAAAGACTGTGAAATGAAAGTATCTCCTGACGTACTAATAAACAACAAATATCACAGCCATCAGCGAATTTTGGCCACCAAATATGAATGAGGGCTCCAAAAAGTGATCCAGGGGATGCTGCCACCCTCCATGGTGATTGCTGAGGAGCTGTGAACTTGCAAGAAGCAAGGTGAACAAGGAAACAGGATTGGCCCCAGATAGCAGAGGTGCATATGAAAGGAATGAATTCCTTGAGCCCAGAGGCTTGCATCTTCCCATACATAGAATGCTAAATTCCATAACTTGATAGCTTATCTTTGATGTTCAGACTGCCTGCTCCTTTTGCTGCAAACTTGTATACAGCCTGACTTCCCCTCCTGACTCCCTGGAGCGGTTTTCTCAAAGCTACTGAGATGTTGTCTCCTGGGCTCAGAGTACTAAACATTTCAACCAAATGAAATAACTTTATTTTCAGGTTGTGACTATATTTTTTAGTTGACAAGAACATAGGAAGCTTTCCTATTTCCACATCTTACCACTGCATTAGCAGGGCTCCAGCTAATTATACCTTTGATTACAGCTGAAAAAACTGCAGAATAGAGACTATCTAAATAATAAGTCCTTAACAAGGACCTAAAGGTGATAGGAGAAATAAAAACAAGGAAACTAGAGGAATTTCAAGCCTATGGCACCTACAGTACCTAGAAGTAGCCCAGCCCTTAGCTAAGTTCACAGAAATCCTCAAACTAAAGGCCTATTTATCCCTATTCCTATTATACAATACATCATGTCCATCATTCAACAAAAAGTTACAAATCATGCAAGAAGGCAAGAAAACACATGGTCTGAAGAGACAAAGCAATTATCAGAACCAGGATCAGATATGTCACAAATATTGGAAGTATTACATGGTAAAAAATTTAAAATAACTATGATTAACATATTAAAAGTTTCCATGAAAAATGTAAACAAAAAGCTGAGTAATATGAACAGAGAAATAGAAACAATAGAAACTCTAAGCATGAATTTTTAAATACTAGAAATAAAAAATACAGTAATTAAAATTAAGAAGATCTTTGCTAATTTTATCAGGAGACTGGACACAAATGAGGAAAGAATCAATAAGCTTGAAGATAGATTCATAAGAAGTCAATAAACTGAAACGCTAAGAGAAAAACCTCCCAGAACATTCAAGAGCTATGAGTCAACTTAAAACAACATCATGAAAAAAGCCCAGAAAAAAAAAGATCATCTTAACTATGAAGAAATAAGATTAAGAATAACAGCAAATTTCTCAACAGAAACTATGTGAGCAAGAAGAGAAAGGAGTAAAATATTTAAAATATTGAAAGGAAAAAGAAAAAAAACTCGGCAGTTCTGGAGTCTAATCTAGAGACATTATTCTTCAAAACTGCAGGATATTAAAGACTTTCTGAGACAAAAACAACAGGGAGTTTACTGCCACTGAAACCAGGTCAGCAAAATGTAAATTTTCTAAATATATTAGATTGTCACAGTGGAAAAAATAACAACAAATATATTGTCTATAAGAAACTCACGGGGAATACGTGTAAATCTATGGCTGATTCATATCAATGTATGACAAAACCCACTGAAATGTTGTGAAGTAATTAGCCTCCAACTAATAAAAAATTAAAAAAATAAATAAATAAATAAAAATTAAAAAAAAAAGCACTAGAAAAAAATAAATGTCAAAATCAAAAAAAAAAAAAAAAAGAAACTCACTTTATAAAGACTCAGGTTTAAAGTAAAGAGATGGTGGGGGTGATATATTAATGTGAAAGAGCTGGAGAAGCTATGCTCCTTTCAGACAAAACACACTTCAGAACAGGAAATGTATTAGGGATAAAGAAGGGCATTTCATAATGATAAGAGTTAATTCTCAAAGAAGACATAACAATCCGTAACAGTGTGCACCAAAATTCTCCAAGCCTAGTCCCGAATATGTAAAGCAGGAAAATGAGTGTTAGTTGCTCAGTTGTGTCCAATTCTTTGCAAACCCATGGATTGTAGCCCGCCAGGCTCTTCTGTCCATGGAATTCTCTAGGCAAGAATACTGGAATGCACTGACATGGCCTTCTCCAGGGAAGATCCCAGGGATCGAACCTGGGTCTCCTGCATTGCAGGCAGATTCTTTACCATCTGAACCACTAGGGAAGTGCATGTAAAGCACAAAACACCTATTAATGAACTCTGTAACATTAAGAAATTGATGATCTGGTCCCACTTTCACTTCCACTCTCAATTACTACTACTTTTTCCCAAGCCTACCTCTTGCAGCCATGCCGATCACCAGGAGTTTCATGAATATACCCACACGCTTGTTCAGGCATTCACTTTTCACCTATACAGGTGTCCTTCCATATCCACAGGAGATTGGTTCTAGGAGCCACACTGTATACCAAAATCCATGTACGTTCAAGTCCTTTGTATGAATTAGCTACAGTGCAATGAATACAGTGACCATTGTGAAATGAAATATTATCTGCCATATCAGTAAATAAGGAAGTCACAGTCATCAGAGATGACAGCCCTCCATTATGACCCCTAAGGATACTCAGGAAGGAGAAGAATACTTGCAATTTGGCAGCCATCAGACTGCAGCCACTCCCTACAGTGAGCCTCAAGGGAGCTCAGGTTGTGAAAAAACACAGGGTACTTGCCCAGGATAGCTGATGCACACGTGAAAGGAAGAATTTCAGTGATCCCATACTCTTTATCTTCCCATATACAGAAAAGTGCTAAACTTGAGATATCTGGTTTTCTCCAATTAATAATAATCTTTTGATGTTCAGACTACCTGTCCTTTGTTGCAAAACTTGTATATAACCTGGCTTCTCTGCTTGTCTCCTAGGAGCAGTTTTCTCAGGGTTACTTGTAATGCTCTTTCCCAGGACTGAAGTCCTAAAAATTCTCACTGAATAAAACATAACTCAACTTTGAGTTTGTGACTATTTTTTAAGTTGACACCCTCCATATCTGCTGGCTTGGCATCAGCAGATATTGAGGTACAACTGCATAGTTACTGAAAGAAGATCATGCACAATTGGACCCAAGCAGTACAAACCCATGTTGTTCAAGGGTCAACTGTAATTTCTTCTGAGTAGAGTGATCCTCCCTGTCACCAAACTCAACCTGTTCACCTAACGAAATCTTCACAAACTTGCAAGAAATTGATACATATCAATTGCTGTGTTTTCTCATTGTTTTCATATAAATTGTAGTTTTAATAGAATTTTTCAAGAATTTAAAATTTTCCAAGGAATTTTTCAAAAATTTAATAGAATATTTCGTAACACTATGTATAATTCCCCTCATATCTTTTCCTCCCTCTGTAGTGGGAGTTCCTGATAAAGAGGGAATGCACAGTATATTTTATCATTTGCACTTGGCAAAACAATTTGAACAGGACAAGGCTTAATAATGAAAGCACACCAGATTATTCATCATTCCTACAAAAAACGATGAATATACATTTTTCATATCTTTGCATGGGTAATTCTTCTCTATTTGAATCTTTGTTTCCTCCCTATAGCTGATAAACTCTTACTGATAATTCATGATCATGCTCAACTATAATAGTCTTTTGATTTCTTTTAGATGTTTTATAATCATAGATTCCATGTTCAGATTTTTGACCCATCTCAAATCAGTTTTTATGCCTGATGTATGAAGGGGTCGATATTTATTTTGTTCCCTACTCTTTATTCCATTGCTTAAATATACCACTTGATGAAAATATTTTTCTTTCCCTGGTGAAGTATGTTGCTGTCTGTCAAAAATCTTGATTGTAATTATGCAGAGCTATTTTTGGAATATCTTTTGTTCCACTAATCTGTTTGCTCATTTTATTATGCCCACACCACAGACTTGGTTTCAGTAGCTTTATGGTAAATCTTGAAGTCAAGAAATATACATCCTCAAATTTTCCTTTTCTTTTTCAATAATATTGGACTCTTCTATCTAGATTCTTTGCAGTTCCATATACATTATTTTAGTCCTAGTTTGTCAGTAATCACAGGATATTGAATGTCAGTAATCCTGACAGGATATTGAATGTAATTGATTATCTCTGATTAAATTAGAGAAAATTAATATCATTAAAATATTCATTTAGGTCCTCTAAAATTTCTCTCAAAGTTTTGTAGTTTTCAGAGTAGAGGTCTTGCTCAGCTTTCATTATATATATCCCAAGGTGTTTTATCTTTTATGATATTGTAAATGGCATTGATTTTTAAATTTTATTTTCCAATTGTTTGCTGCCACTGTATAGAATATAATTGATTTTTACATTGATCTCTAATCCTAAGACCTTGCTGAATTCACTTATTACACCTAGGATATATTTTGTTGTGTATGGAAAAAAAAAAGTTACTTTTTTTTCTTCCTCCCTCCTTCTCTCTCTCTCCCTCCCTTTTTCCTTGGACTAAGACCTCCTCTCCAAAAACACACTGGATGCACAAAGTGGATTACTAAGTACTAACACAGTGTATTCTTTCCACTTCTTAATTTCTTCTGCTTCTGTTAGGTAAAGTTTTTGTCCTTTATCATGCCCATCATTCCATGAAATGTTGCCTTAATAGCTCCAATTTTCTTGAGATTTTAAGTCTTTCCTCTTCTCTTGTATTTCTCTATTTCTTTGCATTGTTCACTTAAGGCTTTCTTAGCTCTCCGTGCTATTCTCTGGAAGTCTGCATCCAGTTGGGTATACGTTTCCCTTTTTCCTTTGCCTTTTACTTCTCTGCTTTCCTCAGCTATTTGTAAAACTTCCTCAGACAATCACTTTGCTTTGTTGCATTTATTTTTCCTTGGGATGGTTTTGGTCACCACCTTCTGTATGATTTTATGAACCTCTGTCCACAGTTCTTCAGGTTCTCTATCAGATTTAATCCCTTGAATCTATTTGTCACCTATACTGTATAATCATAAGGGATTTGATTTAGATCGTACCTGAATTGCCTAGTGGTTTTCCCTACTTTATTCAATTTAAGTCTGAATTTTATAATATGGAGTTGATGATCTGAACCAAATTCAGCCCCAGGTCTTGTTTTTGCTAACTGTACAGACAGCTTCTCTATCTTTGGCTGCAAGGAACATAATCTCTGATTTTGGTATTGACATGTGGTGATGTCCAAATGTAGAGTCATCTCTTGGGTTGCTGGAAAAGGGTATTGGCTATGACCAGTGTTTTCTCTTGACAAAACTCTGTTATCCTTTGACTTTTTCATTTTGAACTTCAAGGAAAAGCTTGTCTATTATTCTGGGTATCTCTTGACTTCCTACATTTGCATTCCGACCCCCTATAAGGAAAAGGACATCTTTTCTTTTTGGTGTTAGTTCTAGAAGGTCTTGTATGTCTTCATATAACTGGTCAACCTCAGCTTCTTCAACATCAATGGTTGGGGCATAGATTTGAATTACAGTGATGCTAAATGGTTTGCCTTGGAAACAAACAGATCATTCTATCATTTTTGAGGCTGTACCCAAGTATAGCATTTCGGACTCTTTTGTTGACAATGAGGGCTACTCCATTTCTTCTAAGAGATTCTTGCCCACAGTAGTAGATATATTAGTCATTGGAATTAAATTTACCCATTCCCATCTATTTTAGTTCATTGATTTCTAGGATATCTATGTTCAATCTTGACATCTCCTGCTTGACCACATCCAGTTTACCTTAATTCATGGACCTAACATTCCAGGTTTTTATGCAATATTATTCTTTACAGCATCAGGCTTCACTTTCACCACCAGACACATCCACAACTGAGCATTATTTTCACTTTGGCCCAGTTGCTTCTCTCTTTTTGGAGCTCTAGTAATTGCCCTCCACTCTTCCCCAGTAGCATACTGGACATCTTCTGACCTGGTTCATCTTCCAGTGTCATAACTTCTTGTCTTTTCATACTGTTCATTGGGTTCTCATGGCAAGTATACTGGAGTGATTTGCCATGACAAGGCTGTGACTCCTTAAGGGGAAAATGGTTGTTAGAAATTTTCAAATAAGTAATAAGTTATTTCTATAAATGTAAGTTATTTCTCTTTTCACACTCAAATTCACTGCCTTTATCTCAGTGAAATTGGGAAGGAATGGGATCAGGAAGCTTGTTATACCAAAAAATTTTTGCAGCATTTGAGATTTCTTAGACTCTAGTCATTTCTCCCTGCTCAACAGTTGCCAATATCTTGCCAAACTATTCCCCCACAGATAGAGTGTCTGGATCATTAGCAGGTATTTCTAAACCTAGACCTAGTGTCTCCCCAGAAGTTGCTGAAGGAAGCTCCTGATTGCTCAAGTAGCTCTCTATGGAGAACAGTTTATCAAAGTTTTCTTGCATCCACTACTACTCTTCGATATTCCTACATATGAATATGGTTTTTGTGTTTTCTAGATTTTTTCTTGGAGTATCTAGATTTAGAAGCAGAACTATGGAATATTGTACATCTAGGTTATCCTGCTGGTTTTTCAGCTGTGACCTTTGTAGAGTCTCCAGATCCTCAACATAAAGGAATGAATATTTTTCTAGACAGATCTTACTCAACAGTACTTTGTACGAAGTCCTCCTTGTGGAAAGTAGTCTTGCAAGCATATATTTTTTAACAGAATCATATTATACAGTCTGAATCTATCCTAATTCATTTAATCATTCTCTTAAGTGAAGTGCAATCACTTTGCTTCTATGTATTTACAACTACAAACAATTCTGTTTATTTTTAGATACTGATGCATTTCTATGACAGAGAATACTAAAATAGTGACTGCTAATTATCTATGAAGTAATTTAAATAGATGTTGCTAGATTTATTTTTCAGCAGTAATAATGTATCAGTTCAGTTCAATCGTTAAGTTGTGTCTGACTCTTTGTGACCCCATGGACTGCAGCACACCAGACCTCCCTGTCAATCACCAACTCCCGGAGTTTACTCAAACTCATGTCCATTGAATCGGTGATGCCATCCAACCACCTCATCCTCTGTCATCCCCCTTTCCTCCCACCTTCAATCTTTCCCAGCATCAGGGTCTTTTCAAATGAGTCAGCTCTTCGCATCAGGTGACCAAAGTACTGGAGTTTCAGCTTCATCAGTCTGTCCAATGAATATTCAGGATTGATTTCCTTTAGGATGGACTGGTTGGATCTCCTTGCAGTCCAAGGGACTCTCAAGTGTCTTCTCCAACACCACATTTCAAAAGCATTTATTCTTCAGTGCTCAGCTTTCTTTATAGTCCAACTCTCACATCCATACATGACTACTGGAAAAACCATAGCTCTGACTAGATGGACCTTTTTTGGCAAAGTAATGTCTCTGCTTTTTAATATGCTGTCTAGGTTGGTCATAGCTTTTCTCCCAAGGAGTAAGCATCTTTTAATTTCATGGCTGAAATCAACATCTGCAGTGATTTTGGAACCCCCCAAAAATAAAGTCTGACACTGTTTCCTTTGTTTCCCCATCTATTTGCCATGAAGTGATGGGACCAGATGTCATGATCTTAGTTTTCTGAATGCTGAGTTTTAAACCAACTTTTTCACTTTCCTCTTTCACTTTCATCAAGATGTTCTTCAGTTCTTCACTTTTTGCCATAAGGGTGGTGTCATCTGCATATTTAGGTTATTGATATTTCTCCTGGCAATTTTGATTCCAGTTTGTGCTTCATCCAGTCCAGCAGTTTTCATTATGTACTCTGCATATAAGTTAAATAAGCAGGGTGACAATATACAGCCTTGAGATACTCCTTTCCTGATTTGGAAAATAATGTATATTTTCACTCATTATGTGAAGTCTGTTATACCCAAGCCAACAACAGGGCCATTATCGTTTTTATATAACTCTCATTATTTTGGTGTGTGTATATGGCTGCTCATAACTAATAGTATTTTATTGTATACATTCTTGACTACAAGAAAATTTTGAGTATTTGATTCCAGGGTCACAAGGGTGGCTCAGCATCTGCAACATCAATGTGATGATTAAGCGGATGAGACAAAAAGCAGAAATGGAATTACCACATTTCCCTGGCTGATAAACCTCAAGATATATCATTTAGCACAATAATTATTTAGTGGGTGAAAAAGATGATGAAGTAGAAGATCCTCAGGCTTATCTCCTTTCATAAGCACACACAAAAAAACACATCTAACTCCTGATTGACTATTGATTAAAAAAAGAGCAGAATCTGTCAAAAGTGATAGTATACATATAAGGATATAAAGAAACATCATCAAGATGACAGGAAGGGTGCACTAGTAATATAATCAAATCCCATATCCCCTAAGTGGGAAATCTACAAAGTGGAGAATAATTATATCTCAGAAGATCTCCTACAGAAGTGAGAGTTCTGAGCCCCATGTCAGGTTTCCAGCCTCATGGTCTGACCCTGGGAGAATTCCTCCAAAGCATTTGGCTTCAATGGCCAGTAGGACTTGACTGCAGGAGTTCTACAGGACTGGAGGAAGCAAAGACTCCACTCTTGGAGGGCACACAGAAGGTCTCACATGTACCAGGGCCCAGGGTAAAAGCAATGACTGCATAAAAACCTGGGCTGGACCTACCTGTGGGTCTTGGAGGGTCTCATGGAGAAGTGTGGTGTGGTTGTGGTTCTCTCAGGGAACATGGATATCAGTGGTGGAGTTTTGGGGGAGTGTTCAGCTATATGACCTCCCCATGAAGCAGAGATATTGCTTGGGCCAGCAGCACCAAGACCTGGCCAGACCCAACAGCCTGTAGGCCCCAGTACTGGGATATCTCAGGTCAAACACAAAGAAGGCAGGAACACAGTCCCACCCATCAGCAGACAGGCTGCATAATGACATCCTTAGCCCAAAGGCACCTCCAGACATACCCCTTGACAGAGTCTTGCCCAGAGAGGGCTGAGACCCACTTCCACCCACCAGCGGACAGGTACCATTCTTCCCCCCAGGAAGCCTGCACAAGCCTCTAGACCAGCCTCACACATCAGAGGGCAGATACCAGAAGCAAGAATACTATTAATACAATCTAGTAGTCTCTGGAACTAAGTCTGCAAATATAGAAATTTAGACAAAATGAGACAGTAGAGGAATGTGCTCCAGTGGAAGGAACAAGATAAAAGCTCAGGAGAACAAATAATTGAAGTAGAGACAAGCAATCTACCAGAGAAAGACTTCACAGAAATGATCATGAAGATTACCCAATATTTCAAAAAAAGCAAGGGTGTAGTGTGTGAGAAATTATAAGAAATTTTCAAAGAATTAGAAAACATAAAGTTAGAAAATATAAATAACAAGCAAACAGAGTTGAAGAATATAATAACTGAAATGAAAGATACATTAGAAGGAATTAATAAAATAAGTGAAGCAGAAGAATGGGCAATTGAGCTGGAAGATAGAATGGGGGAAATCACTGCCATGGAACAGAATAAAGAAAAAAGAATGAAAAAAATGAAGGCAGTCTGAGAGACCTCTGGGACACCAGTAAATGCATCAAGATTTGCAACATAGGGATCCCAGAAGGAGAGAGAGATGAAGGGCCTGAGAAAATATTTGAAGAGCTAATAGCTGAAAAATTCATGGAAAAGGAGACAGTCACCCAAGTCCAGGAAGTGCAGAAAGTTCCATACAGGATTAAAAAAGGAGGAACACACTAAGACACATATTAATCAAATGGAAACAAAAATAATTTCAAAGAAAAAATATTAAAAGCAGCAAGAGAAAAGCAATAAATAGCATACAAAATAATCCCCATATGATTTTCTGCTGATTTTTCAGCAGAAACTCTGAAGGCCAGCGGCAGTGGCATGGTATGGTTAAACTGATTAAAGGAAAAAGAACATACAACCAACAAAACTGTACTCAGTGAAGGCTCTCATTAAGATTTGACAGAGAAACAAAAATCTTTACAGACAAGTAAAAGCTAAAAGAGTTCAGGGCCACCAAGCCAGTTTTACAACAAATGCTAAAGGAACTTCTCTAGGTGGAAAAGGCCACAACTAGAAGAAAATTACAAAATGGGGAAAGTCAGTGGTAAAAACAAACAGTAAAGGGGAGAAATCATCCACAGATATGTATGATGTAAAAATCAGTAATTTTTAGAGTAGTAGTGACCCAATGCAAAATATTTAAAATACATTTGAAACTAAGAGATCAGTGTTGATCGGTACAGATCAATCATGTATGTATATAGACTGCTACATCAAAGCCTCATGGTAACTACTGAAATCTGAAATTTTACACTAGAAATTGTAGATTTTTTCCCATAAAATCAGAAACCTGAAAATCTACATTAAATACATACACATAAAAAAAATAGGAATTGAAACACAACACTAAAGTTAGTCATCAAATCACAAGAGAAGAAAAAGAGAAAGGGAAGAAGAAAGACCTACCTAAAAATCCAAAACATCAAACAAAATGGCAATAAGAACATACATATCAATAATTACCTTAGATGTCAACAGATTAAGTGCTCCAAAACAGACTGGTTGAATTGATAAAAGACAAGACTCATAAATACACTCTCTACAAGAGACCCACTTCAGATCAAGGGAAATATACAAACTGAAAGTGAGGGGATAGAAAAGAGTATTCTATGCAAATGAAAATCAAAAGAAAGCTGGAGTAGCAATACTCGTATCAGATAAAATAGACTTTTAAATAAAGACTGTTAGAAAAAGAGGGAAACCACATAATGATCAGGGGATCAACCCGAGAAGAAGATAAAACAACTGTAATTATATTTGCACTCAGCATAGGAACAAATCAATACGTAAGGCAAATGTTAACAGTCATAAAAGGAGAAATTGAGAGTAACATAATAATAGTGGTGGATAACACCCACTTTCATCAATGGACAGATCATCCAAACAGAAAAAACAATAAGGCCTTATATGAAACATTAGACCTTATGTACTTAATTGATATTTATAAAGCATTCCATCCAAAAGCTGCAGAATGTACATCTTTTTCAAATACACAGGAACCATTCTTTTGAATAGACAACATGCTGGGTCACAAGGCAAGCCATGGTAAATTTAAGAAAATTGAAATCATATCAAGTATCTTTTCTGACCACAACACTATGAGATTAGATATAAAATATAAGAAAAAAAACTATAAAAAACACAAAGTGGAGGTTAAATAATATGCTACAAGACAATGAATGGATCAGTGAACAAATCAAAATTAAAAAAATAATCTAGAGACAAATGAAAGTGAAAACATGATGATCCAAAACCAATGCGATGCAGCAAAAGAAATTCTAAGTGGGAAGTTTATAGCAATAAAATCTTACCTCAGGAAAAAAGAAAAATCTCAAATAAACAACGTAACCTTACACCTAAAGCAATAGAGAAAAAAGAACAAACAAAACTGAAAGTTAATAGAAGGAAATAAACAATATATATCAGAGCAGAATAACTAAAAAAAAAACAATAGAAAAGACCAATTAAACTTAAAAGTTGGTTCTTTGAACAGATAAATTTAATAATCGTTTAGCAAGACTCATCAAGAAAAAAAGGGAACAGGCCTGAGATCAATAAAATTAGAAATGGAAAAGAAGTTACAACCAACATCACAGAAATAAAAAGATCACAAGAAACTACTACAGACAACTAAACACAACTGTATGTCAATAAACTGGGCAACCACGAAAAAGAGGACAAATTATTAAGATGATACAATCTCCCAAAGCTGAACTAGGGAAAAATAGAAAATACGAACAGAAGGACACTGACGTTGTGATTAAAAAATTAAATAACCAAAGTTCAGGACCAGATGGCTTCACAGGCAAATTTCTACAAATATTTAGAGAGGAATGAACATCTATCCAAAAAACTGCAGAGGAAGGGACACTTTCAAGCTTATTATGTGAGGTAATCATCACCCTGGTATCAAAATCAGACAAAAATACCACAAAAACAGAAAAATTGCAGGGCAGTGTAAGATGAATATTGATGCAAAATTCTCAAGAAATACTAGCAATCTGAATCCAATAACACATTAAACGGCTCATGCATCATGATCAAATAGTATTTATTCCAGCAAAGCAAGGCTTTCTCAATATCCAAAAATCAATCCATATGATACACATTAACAAACTGTAGGATAAAAAACATAGGATCATCTCAACAAATGCAGAGAAAGCTTTCGATAAAATTCAAAATCTATTTATGATAAACAGACTCTCCAGAAAGTGGGCATGGAGGGAACCTACTTCAATATAGTAAAGGCCATATAAAACAAATCCACAACTAACATCATAATCAATGGTGAAAAGCTGAAAGCATTTCCTCCATGATCAGAAACATTATAAGGATGTACATCCTCATCACCATTATTCAACATAGTTTTGGAAGCCCTATCTGGGACAATCAAAGAATTAAAGAAGTAAAAGGAATCCAAATTGGACAAGAAGTAACACTGTCACTGTTTGCAGATGACATGATATGATGCATAGAAAATCCTAAAGGCATTACTATAACAGAAAAATACTAGGGTTCATCAATGAATTTGGTAAAGTTTTGGGATAACAAAATTAGTACACAAAAATCTCTTGCATTCCTATACACTAACAATAAAAGATCAGAAAGATAAATTAAAGAAACAATGTCATTTACCACTACATCAAAAAGAATAAAATACCTAGGAATAAACCTAAGGAGACAAAAACATGTACTCAAATAACTGTAAGACACTGATGAAGTATTCAAAGGTGACACAAACAGATGGAAAGATATAACATGTTCTTGGACTGGAAGTATCAATACTATCAAAGTGACTATACTGCCTAAGGCAATCTACAGATCCAATGCTATCATTATTCAATTACCAATGTAATTTTTCACAGAACTAGAACAAAACCTACTGCACAATTGCACTCATCTCACACGCTAGAAAAGTAATGCTTAAAATTCTCCAAGCCAGGCTTCAACAATACATGAACCATGAAATTCCAGATGTTCAAGCTGGTTTTAGAAAAGGCAGAGGAACCAGAGATCAAATTGCCAAATATCCGCTGGATCATCAAAAAAGGAAGACAGTTCCAGAAAAACATCTATTTCTGCTTTACTGACTATGCCAAAGCCTTCGACTGTGTGGATCACAATAAACTGTGGCAAATTCTGAAAGGGATGGGAATACCAGAGCACCTGACCTGCCTCTTGAGAAACCTATATTTAACAACAGACTGGTTCCAAATAGGGAAAGGAGTACGCCAAGGCTGTATATTGTCACCCTGCTTATTTAACTTCTACGCAGAGTACATCATGAGAAACGCTGGGCTGGAAGAAGCACAAGCTGGAATCAAGATTGCCGGGAGAAATATCAATAACCTCAGATATGCAGATGACATCACCCTTATGGCAGAAAGTGAAGAGGAACTAAAAAGCCTCTTGATGAAAGTGAAAGAGGAGAGTGAAAAAGTTGGCTTAAAGCTCAACATTCAGAAAACTAAGATCACGGCATATGGTCCTATCACATCATGGGAAATAGGGAAACAGTGGAAACAGAATGAGACTTTATTTTTTTGGGTTCCAAAATCACTGTGAGATGGTGATTGTATCCATAAAATTAAAAGATGCTTACTCCTTGGAAGGAAAGTTATGACCAACCTAGACAGCATATTAAAAAGCAGAGACTTTACTTTGCCAATAAAGGTCCGTCTAGTCAAGGCTATTGGTTTTTCCAGTGGTCATGTATGGATGGGAGAGTTGGATGGTGAAGAAAGCTGAGCACTGAAGAATTGATGCTTTTGAACTGTGGTGTTGGAGAAGACTCTTGAGTCTCTTGGACTGCAAGGAGATCCAACCAGTCCTTCCTAAAGGAGATCTGCCCTGGGTGTTCATTGGAGGGACTGATGGTGAAGCTGAAACTCCAATACTTTGGTCACCTGATGTGAAGAGCTGATTCATTGGAAAAGACCCTGATGCTGGGACAGATTGAGGGCAGGAGGAGAAGGGGACGGCAGAGGATGAGATGGCTGGGTGGCATCACTGACTCGATGGACATGGGTTTGGGTAGACTCTGGGAATTGGTGATGGACAAGGGAGGTCTGGCATGCTGTGATTCATGGGGTCACAAAGAGTCGGACACGACTGAGCGACTGAACTGAACTGAAGTGTCCATCAGCAGGTGAATGGAAACAGAAGTGGTAATATGGATACAATGGATTATTACTCAGCCATTTACAAAAATTAAATATTGCCATTTGCAACAACATGTATGGGCTCAGAGATTATCACACTTAGTGGAGGAAGTCAGACAATGAAATACAAATATTATATCACATATATGTGGAATCTAAAAATAATACAAAATTATCTATATTCAAAACAGAAACTTACAGAATACAAACTTATGGCTATCAAATATAAAAGGGGGTATTTGAGTAAATTAGGAGTATGGAACTACCAGATACACACCATTACATACAAAATAAATAAAAAATAAGGATTTCTGTACAGCACAGGGAACTATATTCAATGCCTTGTAATAATGTATAATGGAAAATAATAAAAAATATATTAGCTATAAACCTAAAACTAATCTAATATTATACATAAATTATATTTCAATAAAAAAATAAAAGTAGATGTTTGAATTTTTAAAAATACATTTGGCTTTAGTGATGATTGGAGTCAATTATCTTTCATATTTTAAGTCTGTTTTTTATTCTTAGAGACCTCATTTTGCTTCATTCACTAAAATTTATGATTCTTGTTCAGTACATGGTAATATATTTGAATTTACACATCAACACATTTATTTTTTGGAAAACATGTTTTAGTGTTTAAAAGTTCTATAGGTAAAAGTGACAAATATTTTCCATAGGAATAATCTGTTTTTTTCCCCCTCAAAACTAGTTTCTTTGGTTGATAATACACTACATTTAGGTGTTTTCTACTATTTGTATAAATTCAGCTATTTTTGCAAAGATTTCAAATCATATTTTGTATGGCTATTATACTAAGCCAGAAATAATTTTGTTACTATTTTGTGACTCTATTTTTTAAAATGCCATCTGTTTGTCACCATCTTTCTCTTATTTTGTGTACGTTTACTTTTAGCACTTAATCATTCTCATTAAGATGTCGTATTTTAAAAAATATTTTTAAATAACATTATATCTATCATATGAATGTACTAACAACTGAAGAAAATTCTTATTGTTGGACTTCCAAAATATTTCATACTTAATTAGAATTTTTACATGCATTAATCCACGTTGCTTTCTGATAGAAACCTAAGGATGACACCATTATGATGTGGAGGACTGAATACTGGGAAAAGGAGAGGGATATATACATTTTTCTCTACTCATTCCAATAAATTAAGAAAGTACACATTTCCCAGAAATTATATAAAAGCAGAGTTTTTTTCTGCTTTCAGAATTTTGCTTTCAGTTCAGAATTTTTATGAACTGTTTACCAAAAATACTTCCTTTAAAATTTTTAAATTTTACTTTTTCAAATATTTTGAATTTTAGTGAATATAGATATTACTTTAGTCATGTTTACTTTTTCCATTATGTTAATTAATGCCAAATAGTTCCATTAAAGTAAAAATACTTCTAATTGCTAAATTAGAGATGATTTTTTCTTTGTTTTTCTGGCATTCACTTGTTTTCTAAAGTAGTACTTGAAAAAGCCTTTTAAGGTTAATAATACAACTGACAATCTTGTCACTGTAATGCATAATTTTTTTTCAAATTATCATTTATACTTATTAAGTGTCTAGATTACTTTTAATAAACAGACATCAAAAAATTTTGCTACTCATGACTATGATTCATCACAGGGTCACAAAGATGGTTTAACATGCTAATCAATCAGTGTGATACACCACATCAACAAAAGACAAAAACCACATGATCATCTCAATAGATCAAGGAAAAGTATTTCATAAAAATGCTTATCATCATTCATGATAAACTCTTACTAAAGTGGGTGTAGAAGGGGTAAAATAAAAACTATTTATATAAAATACAATGAACATTATACAATGGTAGAAAGCTGAAACACCTCCCACTAAAATCTTGAACAAGGCAAGAATGCCCACTGTCACTACATCTATTCAACACAGTGTTAGAAGTCTAGCCATTGCAATCAAACAAGAAAAATAATAAAAGATATCCAAAGAGAAGAGGTAAAATTTTCATTATATGCAGAAGACATGAGAATATACATAGACTCCACACAAATACTGCTAGAAATGATAAACAAATTCAAGGTAGCAGGATAAAAGATTACCATTCAGAAATCAGTTGCATTTCTTTACACTAACAATGAAATATCTTAAAGTGTATGTGTTAAAAAAAAAAAAAAACCTTTTAAAATAGCATCAAAAAATACTTAGGAATAAATATTACCAAGGATGTGAAAGACATATGCTGAGAAGTATAAAATATTAATAAAGGAAACTGAAGGTGATTCAAAGAAATGAAGATACTACATGTCTGCGGATTGAAAGAATTAATATTGTTTAAATGGCCACATTGCCCAAAGCAATCTACAGATTTAATGTGACCCCTATCAAATTACCCATGACAGTTTCCACAGAACTAGAACAAATAATCATAAAATATATATGGAACCATTAAAGACCCAGAATTTCTAAAGCAATTCTGAGGAAAAAGTACAAAGTGGGAGGCATAACTCTCCCAGACTTCAGACAATACTGCAAAGCTGCAATGATCAAAAGAGCATTTTATTGGCACAAAAACAGACATAAGGATCAATGGAACAAAATAGAGAGCCCAGTAATAAACTCATAAACCTACTGTCTTTGGAAAAGAAGGCAAGAATATACAACAGAGAATAGACAATCTTTTTAGCAAGTGATGTACGGAAAGCTGGACAGCCTCATATAAATCAATGAATCTAGAACACACACTCATATCATACACAAAGATAAACTCAAAATGCCTTAAAGATTTAAATATGATACCATAAAACTCCTAGAAGAGAATATAGGCAAAATATTCTCTGACATAAATCTCAGCACTCTTTTCTCAGGTTAGTCTCACAAGGAAATATAAACAAAAATAAAATAACCAAATAGGACCTATTCAAACCTGAAAGCTTTCACACAGGAAAGGAAACCATAACAAAATGAAAAGACAACCCACCGACTGGAAGAAAATCTTTGCAAATAATGCAACTGACATGGGTCCATTTCCAAAATATATTAACACCTCGTACAACTCAATATCAAACAAACAGCCCTGTCAAAAAGGGGCAGAATACCTGAAAAGATCCTCCAAAGAAGAAACACAGTAGACCAATACGCAAGGAGAAGACGGTCAACATTGATAATTACTCAGTTCAGTTCAGTCACTCAGTTGTGTCCAACTCTTTTCACCTCATGGACTGCAGCACACCAGGCTTCCTTGTCCATTACCAACACTTGGAGCTTGCTCAAACTCATGTCCATCGAGTCAGTGAGGCCATCCAGTCATCTCATCTTCTGTTGTCCCGTTCTCCTCCTACATTCAATTTTCCCAGCATCAGGGTCCTTTCCAATGAGTCAGTTCTTTGCATCAGGGGGTCAAAGTATTGGAGCTTCAGCTTTGGCATCAGTCCTTCCAGTGTGTATTCAGGATTGATTTCCTTTAGGATTAACTGGTTGGATCTCCTTGCAGTGCAAGGGATTCTCAAGAGTCTTCTCCAGCACCACATTTCAAAAGCATCAATCCTTCGGCACTCAGCTTTCTTTACAGACCAACTCTCACATCCATATATAACTACAGGAAAAACCATAGCTTTGACTATACAGACCTTTGTCAGCAAACTAATATCTCTGCTTTTTAATATGTAGTCTACGTTGGTGATAGCTTTTCTTCCAAGGAGCAAGAGTCTTTTAATTTCATGGCTGCAGTCACCATGTGCAGTGATTTTGAAGCCCAAGAAAATAAAGTGTGTCACTGTTTCCATTGTTTCCCCATTTTTTGCCATGAAGTGATGGGACTGGTGCCATGGTCTTCATTTTTTGAATGTTGAGTTTTAAGCCAGCTTTTTCACTCTCCTCTTTCACTTTCATCAAGAGGCTGTTTAGTTCTTCCTCGCTTTCTACCATAAGCATGGTATCATCTGCATATCTGAGGTTGGTATTTCTCCCAGCAATCTAGATTCCAGCTTATGCTTCATCCAGCCCTGCATTTCACATGATGTACTCTGCATATAAGTTAAATAAGCAGGGTGACAATATACAGCCTTGACGTACTCCTTTCCCAATTTGGAACCAGACTGTTTTTCCATGTCCATTTCTAATTGTTGCTTCTTGACCTGCATACAGATTTCTCAGGAGACAGGTAAGGTGGTCTGATATTACCTCCTTAAGAATTTTCCACAGCTTGTTGTGATCCACACAGTCAAAGATTTTAGCATAGTCAATGAAGTAGATGTTTTCTGGAATTCTCTTGCTTTTCCTATGATCCAACGGATGTTGGCAATTTGATCTCTGGTTCCTCTGCCTTTTCTAAATTCAGCTTGAACATCTGTAAGTTATTGGTTCATGTACTGTTGAAGACTAGCCTGGAGAATTTTGAGCGTCATTTTGCTAGTGTGTGAGATGAGTGCAATTATGCAGTAGTTTGACAATTCTTTGGCATTGCCTTTCTTTGTGATAGGAATGAAAACACCTTTTTCAGTCCTGTGGCCACTTCTGAGTTTTCCAAATTTACTGCCATACTAGTGAAGTACTTTAACAGCATTATCTTTTAGGATTTGAAATAGCTCAACTGGAATTCCTTCACCTTTGTTAGCTTTGTTCGCGCTGATGTTTTTTAAGGTCCACTTGACTTTGCACTCCAGGATGTCTGGCTCTAAGTGAGTGATCACACCATAAATGGTTATTTGGTTTATTAAGATCTTTTTTGTATAGTTCTCATGTGTATCCTTGCCACCTCTTCATAATATCTTCTACTTCTGTGAGATCCATACCATTCTTTCCATTGTGCCCATCTTTGCATGAAATGTTCCCATGGTATCTCTAATTTTCTTGAAAAGATCTCTAGTCTTTCCCATTCTATTTTTTCCACCTCTATTACTCTGCATTGATCACTGAGGGAGGCTTTCTTATTGCTCCTTGGTATTCTTTGGAACTTTGCATTATTCAGATGGACATATCTTCCCTTTAATCCTCTGCCTTTAGTTTCTCTTCTTTCCTCAGCTATGTGTAAGGCCTTCTCAGACAATCATTTTGCCTTGTTGCATTTTTTTCCCCCCTGGGGAAGGCTTTGGTCACCACATCCTGTACAATGTTATGGACCTCTGTCCATAGTTCTTCAGGCACTCTGTCTATCAGATCTAATCCCCTGAATTTATTTGTCACTTTCACTGTATAATCATAAGGGATTTATGATTATATAAGGGATTTAGGGTCGTACCTGAATGGTCTAGTTGTTTTCCCTACCTTCTCCAATTGAAGTTTGAATTTTACAATAAGGAGTTCATGATCTGAGCCACAGTTATCTACATGTCTTGTTTTTGCTGATTGTACAGTGCTTCTCCATCTTCGGCTGCAAAGAATATAATCAATCTGACGTTGGTACTGACCATCTGGTGATGTCCATGTGTTGTCTCTTGTCTTGTTGGCACAGTGTGTTTGCTATGATTAGTGAATTCTCTTGACTAAACTCTGTTAATTTTGCCCTGCCTCATTTTGTACTCTAAGGCCAAATTTGCTACTTATTAGAGAGGTGCAAATCAAAACTATAATGAGGTCTACATAACATAGGTCAGAATGGCCATCATTAAAAAGTCTACAAATAATAAACACTAGAGAGGGTGTGGAGAAAAGAGAACCCTGCTACCCTGTTGGTGGGTATGTAAATTGGTGTAGCCACTATGAAGAACAGTTTGGAGCTTCCTCAAAAAACTAAAAATAGGATTGCCATATGATCCTGAAATCCCACTCTTGGGCACATGTCCAGACAAAACTATAATTCAAAAAGATACACGCATCTCTATGTTCATAGCAGCATCATTTATAATAGCCAAGACATGGAAGCAACCTAAATGTCCACAGACAGGTGAATGGATGAAGAAAGTGTGGGGTGTGTGTATATATATGTGTGTGTGTGTATACAATGAAATACTAGTCAGCCATAGAAAAGAATGAAACAATGCCATTTGTAGCAACATGCATTCACCTAGAGATTATCATACTAAGTGAGGAAGTCAGAGAAAGACAAATATCATGATATCACTTATATGTGGGATTCTAAAATATGACACAAATGAACTTATTTATGAAACAGAAAAAGACTCACAGACACAGAAAAGAGACTCGTGGATGCCAAGGGCGAGGGGTGTCAGACACAAATGGACTGGGAGTTTGGGATTGGCAAATGCAAGCTATTATATATATGCATAACTAAATCACTTGGCTGTACACCAGAAATTAACACAAGATTGTAAATCAACTATACCTCAATTTTTTTTTTAATTTTTTTATTAGTTGGAGGCTAATTACTTCACAACATTTCAGTGGGTTTTGTCATACATTGATATGAATCAGCCATAGATTTACACTTATTCCCCATCCCGATCCCCCCTCCCATCTCCCTCTCCACCCGATTCCTCTGGGTCTTCCCAGTGCACCAGGCCCGAGCACTTGTCTCATGCATCCCACCTGGGCTGGTGATCTGTTTCACCATAGATAGTATACATGCTGTTCTTTTTTTTTTTAAATGAAAAATTTGGATCTGAGTCATATATTTCCTTAGAGATTTTTTTTCCTATGTTAGTCTTAGAAATTCCTTCATCATTGTAAGAGGATATGTATATTTTTGTTTACTTTGTATTTATGTTTTGTTTTTTGCATTTCAATTTTTACTGGAATTAAATTTTATAGCAATATTTTTCTATATGACTAGTCAATTATCCCCAAACCTTTGTAGAAATCTTTTCTATGGATTTATGTTTATACCTAACAATTATGGTAACTAGAACTTCATAGAGATATTCTAAGTCTTAAAACATTTTTAGAATTGAGAGCATTCCTTTGATGTGCATGTCTATACCTGCTATAGCACTAAGCCCCATGGAATAAAGCAGGGAAAAAATCAGTGCCTTTAGTAGCTGAGCTTCTCATCCACCCAATGGAAGCTATGCTGGACCCATCACTGTTTTCTGCTTAACCACACTGTAATTCTTAATCTCTTTATGATTTTAATCTTAATCTCTTTTTGCACTCCCTAGTAACCTTGGTAACAGTGGCCTTGTGTCTATTTCTAATCTTCAGCTTCAAGTCAGGTTATTGAATATATTTTTCACCCAAGTCTCCTGCATTGCAGGCGGATTCTTTACCAGCTGAGCCACAAGGGAAGCCCTTAAGCAGGCTGGCATCTCCCTATTTATGTAATATTTGATCACACAACCAATATTTTAATATGTAGTCAGTATGTTATTCTAAGTATACCACTACATGCTAGCACGCATTTCCAAAATTAACTCACTGGCAAGGATTTGCAAGGTGTTATCTTTCTCTACTGTCATACCTCTTTCTCACCATGGGTTCATTTTGAAAAAATAATATTAATGCAGCCATTTTTTTCTATTTATAAAAACAAAACAACTTCTTTAACTTCTATTCTAGCAACAATTGCATAACTGCACTTTAAAGAATGTTTAGGTTGTAATCACTGTTCACACCGCCACACTTCAAGTTCTCCTTCAACTAACTCCAGTTGGGTTACTGTCCCACAACTCCCCTGAAAATGCTATAGTCAAGGTGACCTACAATATGCAATTGACAAGGTTCTCTTTTTATCTTACTTGACTTCTGAGCAACATTAGTTACAGTTAGAAATATCCTTTACATTTTTTCTTTTTTGATTTCCATGATACTTCTTTCTCTGCTGTTTTCGGCTATTCAGCATCCTCTCTGAGTAGGACTCTGTTCAGTACTGGTTTGTTCCCTAAATATTGAAATTCCCACAACTTTGGCCTCTTCTTTTCTACTTCCATAATCTGATTTTTTATGATCATTTGGTTTCTTGGTATTAAGTGTGCATACAGCTCCCCTTCTTTGTAGCACGGCTCTGATATACTCATGTTCTTTCATGAATTCGTCCTAGAAGCCTCAAAACATATACTCAATTATTGCCTTCCTTGGTTTTTCCTCAAGTTGACTAATAGTTACCTTAAACTTAACATTTTCTGAAAAATATCCTTTTCTCTTTCTAACCAGATCTTCTAATTTCCTAATCAGTACCATTTTAGCAGATAGCAGTACATATATGTATATATAAATCCCTTCAATTTTCAGTCCTGAAAGTGACAGTGGTTCTTTTGTGCATTTCTGTATTAGTCCCCTTAGACTACCATAATGAAATACCATAGGCAGGGTGACTTAGACAACAGAAGTTTATTTTCTTACAGTTCTGGAAACCGGGAAGTCCAAGATCACTGTGACAGCTAACCTGATTTCTACAGACTGTAGCCCTCTTGCTGAGTTCTCAAATGGCAGAGGGAGAGAGCTCTGGTGTCTTTTCTTCTTCTTTAAGGTTTCTAATCTAAAGATGGGCACAATAAAGGACAGAAACGGTATGGACCTAACAGAAGCAGAAGATATTAAGAAAAGGTGCCAAGAATACACAGAGGAACTGTACAGAAAAGATCTTTATGACCCAGATAACCATAATGGTGTGGTCACTTACCTAGAGCCAGACATCCTTGGATGCGAAGTCAAGTGGGCCTTAGGAAGCATCACTATGACAAAGCTAATGGAAGTGATGGAATTTCAGTTGAACTATTTAAAATCCTAAAAGATGATGCCGTGAAAGTTCTGCACTCAATACGCCAGCAAATTCTGAAAGCTCAACAGTGGCCACAGGACTGGAAAAGGTCAGTTTTCATTCCAATCCCAAAGAAAGGCAATGCCAAAGAATGTTTGATCTGCCACAAAATTGCACTCATCTCATACAGTAGTAAAGTAATGCTCCAAATTCTCCAAGCCAGGCTTCAACAGTATGTGAACCAAGAACTTCCAGATGTACAAGCTGGATTTGGAAAAGGCAGAGGAACCAGAGATCAAATTGCCAAGAGCTTTTGGATCATAAAAAAAGCAAAAGAGTTTCAGAAAAAACACCTATTTTTGCTTTATTGACTACTCAACAGCCTTTGACTGCATGTTTCACAACAAACTGTGGAAAATTCTGAAAGAGATGGGAATACCAGACCACCTTAGCTGCCTTCTGAGAAATCTGTATGCAGGTCAAGAAGCAACAGTTAGAACCGGACATGGAACAACAGACTGGTTACAAATTGGGAAAGAAGTACGTCAAGGCTGTATACTGTCACCCTGCTTATTTAACCCTGCTTATTTAACTTATTTGCAGAGCACATCATGAGAAATGCTGGCATGAAGCACAAGCTGGAATCAAGATTGCTGGGAAAAATATCAATAACCTCAGATATGCAGATGATGCCATTCTTAAGGCAGAAAGTGACGAAGAACTAAAGAGACACTTGATGAAAGTGAAAGAGAGTGAAAAATTTGGCCTAAAACTCAACATTCAAAAAATGAAGATCATGGCATCTGGTCCCATCACTTAATGACAAATAGATGGGGAAACAATGGAAACAGTGCCAGACTTTCATTCTTGGGCTCCAAAGTCACTGCCAATGGTGACTGCAGCCATGAAATTAAAAGATGCTTGCTTCTTGGAAGAAAAGCTATCACCAACCTAGAAATCACATTAAAAAGCAGAGATATTACTTTGCCAACAAGTATCTGTCTAGTCAAAGCTATGGTTTTTCCAGTAGTCATATATTGATGTGAAAGTTGGACTATAAAGAAAGCTGAGCATCAAAGAATTGATGCTTTCGAACAGTGATGTTGGGGAGGACTCTTTAGAGTCCCTTGGACTGCCAGGAGATCCAACCAGTCAATCCTAAAGGAAATCAATCCTGAATACTCATTGGAAGGACTGATGTTGAAGCTGAAGTTCCAATACTTTGGTCACCTGATGCAAAGAACTGACTCATTGGAAAAGACCCTGATGCTGGGAAAGACTGAAGGCAGGAGGAGAAGGGGATGTCAGAGGATGAGATAGTTGGATGGCATCACCGACTTGATGGACATGAGTTTGAGCAAGCTCTGGAAGTAGGTAATGGACAGGGAAACCTGGCGTAGGGTCCATGGGGTCTTAAAGAGTTGGACATGATTGAGCAACTGAACTGAATCCTATTGGATCAGGATTTTACCCTTATGATCTCATCTACCTTAAATGTCTCCTAAAAGCCCTATCTCCAAATACCATCACATTGAAATGTAGAGCTTCAATATATGAATTGTGGTGGAACACAATATAAGCCATGGGATTTTGCCCCTCCCCCCAATTCATGTCCTTCTCACATGCAAAACATGTTCATTTCATCCCAATAGCCCCAAACTCTTGACTCATTCCAGTATCATATCTTAGATCCAAAGTTTCATCAAAATATTTAAATCAGATATGAGGCTCAAGATATGATTCATCTGCAGGAAAATTCTCTAGTTGTGAATCTGTGAAACGAGACAATTGATGTGCTTCCAAGATACGATGATGGGAAAGGCATAGGATGGATATTTCCATTCCAAAAGGGAGAAATTGGAAAGAAAAAAAGGCTGCTAGTGCCCCAAATCAAGCAAGATAAATAACACAAGATTTTAAGATTCCAGAATAATCCTGTTTGGCTCTATGTCCCATCTTCCAGACCCATGGGGGTGGTGGTTTCTCTTTCTAGAGCTATTGGCAGTCCCAACTCCATGGCTCCACAGTGTGGGGAATTGTGCCCTCCCCCCCCCTAAGCTTTGCCAAGCGAGTCCCCATTCCTGAGACTCCACAGGATGACCCTGACATCCATCCAGAGATCTTCTGACTTATTGAAACAAATGAAATGGCTCCACACTTTAAAACCAATGAAGCAACTCAGATGGTCTCTGAGTCACCCTCAGAGTTAATCTTACCATTTATAGTGCATATTTGCCCCTGAATTGCTTTATGGTCTATTCCTGTAGTATCTTAAGAAGTTGAACAGTCTTCCTTCATTTACAACCACCCTGCCCCCCTGCCATTTTGTTCAAAATATCAGTTTATATTCTGGTATAATTCCATCTCTATTCCTGACTTCTGCTGAGATAGCTGACTCAGTCCCTGAGTCACATCTACTGTCTCTCTATCAAGTGATTATATAGCTACACCCTTAGTATTCCCTTTAGAACAAGCATTCTCACCTAGGATGCACGTGTGCTAAGTTGCTTCAGTCATGTCCGACTCTCTGCAACTCTATGGACTGTATAGTCCTCACATCTCCTCTGTCCATGGGATGCTCTAGGCAAGAATACCAGAGTGGGTTGTCATGCCCTCCTCCAAGGGATTTTCTCAACCCAGGGATCAACTCTAAATCTCTTACTTCTCCTGCAAGGGCAGGCAGGTTCTTTACCACTAGCACCACCTGGAGATTGGCTGAGAATTTTCCAAATTTGCAAGCTGTGTTTCTTGATTAATGATTTTTTTTTTCTCAATTCATTTCTCTTTTCTCACATTTTACTGTTAGTAGTTAGAAGGAAACAAGCTGTGCCTTCAACACTTTACTTGGAAATCTCCTCAGCTAATTACACAATATCATTGCTTGCAAATTCTACCTTCTACTTTAATCAGTTCAATTCAGTTGCTCAGTCATGTCCAAATCTTTGCAAGCCCTTGGACTGCAGCAAGCCAGGCTTCCCTGTCCTTCACCAACTCCTGGAGCTTGCTCAAACACATGTCCATCGAGTCAGTGATGCCATCCAGCCATCTCATCCTCTGTCATCCCTTTCTCCCCCTGCCTTCAATCTTTCCCAGCATCAGGGTCTTTTCCAATGAGTCAGTTCTTCGCATCAGGTGACCAAAGTATTGGAGTTTCAGCTTCAGCATCAGTCCTTCCAATGAATATTCAGGACTGATTTCCACATAAATACTACAGCACAATTCAGGCAAATCCCCTGTCACTTTATAACAAGTTTCACCTTTCCTCTAGTTTCTAATAACATGTTGTATTTGTGTCTGAGATTTCAACAGAATGGCCCTTAACATCCACATTTCTACCAACATTCTGGTCATAATTATTCACATATTCTCTATGAAGATGAAAGCTTTCCCTCCAGCTGTCCTTTTTTTCTCTCACCAGAGTTGCCTTTAACATTCACATTTCTGACATTCACTTCAAGACTCTTCCAGCTTCTGCCCATCACCTAGTTTTAAAACTGTTTCAACACTTTTAGATATTTGTTACAGTAGCACCCATTTCTTCATAGTAAAATTTGTATTTTGTCTGCTCATGCTGCTTTAACAAGATACCACATCAGTTCAGTTCAGTTCAGTTGCTCAGTCGTGTCCAACTCTTTGTGACCCCATGAATCGCAGCACACCAGGACTTCCTGTCCATCACCAACTCCTGGAGTCCACCCAAACCCATGTCCATTGAGTCGGTGATGCCATCCAACCATCTCATTCTCTGTCGACCCCTTCTCCTCCTGCCCTCAATCTTTCCCAGCATCAGGGTCTTTTCCAATGAATCAGCTCTTCGCATCAGGTGGTCAAAGTATTGGAGTTTCAGCTTCAACATCAGTCCTTCCAATGAACACCCAGGACTGATCTCCTTTAGGAAGGACTGGTTGGATCTCCTTGCAGTCCAAGGGACTCTCAAGAATCTTCTCTAACACCACAGTTCAAAAGCATCAATTCTTCAGTGCTCAGCTTTCTTTATATTCCAAATCTCACATCCATACATGACCACTGGAAAAACCATAGCCTTGACTGGACGGACCTTTATTGGCAAAGTAATGTCTCTGCTTTTTAATATGCTGTCTAGGTTGGTCATAACTTCCCTTCCAAGGAGGAAGCGTCTTTTAATTTCATGGCTGCAATCACCATCCACAGTGATTTTTGGAACCCCAAAAAATAAAGTCAGCCACTGTTTCCCCATCTATTTGCCATGAAGTGATGGGATTGGATGCCATGATCTTAGTTTTCTGAATGTTAAGGTTTAAGCCAACTTTTTCACTCTCCTCTTTCACTTTCATCAAGAGGCTCTTTAGTTCTTCTTCACTTTCTGCCCTAAGGGTGGTATCATCTGCATATCTGAGGTTATTGATATTTCTCCTGGCAATCTTGATTCCAGCTTGTGCTTCATCCAGCCCAGCATTTCTCATGATGTACTCTGCATATACCACATACTGGTAGCTTAAACAACAGATATTTATTTTCTTATTGTTCTGGAGGCTGAGAAATCCAAGATCAAGGTGCCAGCCAATTTGCTTTCTGTTGAGAGCTCTTATCTTGCCTTGCATGTGCCCAATTTCTGTGTTCTCACATTATTTTTTCTCAGTGTGAGCATGTGGAGAGAGATCTGTCTTCTTCTTATAAAAGTATTAATCCTATTGAATCAGGGATCTACTCTTATGACCTCATTTAACCTTAATTATCACCAAAAAATGCCCCCTATCTCCAAATACAGCCACAACTGGCTTCAAAATATGAATTCTGTGGGAACACAGTTCAGTCCACAGTGCTTTCCAGTTGCTAATTTTGTTTGCCAATAACACTTATTTGCATTTTTGTAAATAGCAGCTCTTGGGCTGGAAAAAGAACACATTGAAACCACACCCCCAGAAATTCTGGGTGTTGCTCAAAGGAGGATATTAATATTCTGATTCAGCAAAGAAGTATGAGTGTCTTTGGGAACATATTGTAAATCATGTTTTTTGCACATCATGTTACAGATTTCTTCGGGACAACTCTTCTTCATGAAGCTCAAACCTAGCTTACAGGAACCTCCTGATTGATAGTTAAGTCTACAGATGAAACAAAGAAAAACTTATAGTCTAAATTCAGAGGAGAAAAAATGAAATCGATAACATATTTTTACCACAACCATCCATATTTCCTGGGAACTTAATATCATGTCATTATATTTATTTGGATTTTAACAGTAAATAAGAACCATGTGCTTTATTTATCAGCACAAAATAGGGTATTGCTATACACGCAATAAAATGAGATAATCAGGCAACTACTTAGATGATTTAGAGCCCCAAATATTTTTTCTAATAAATTTGGGAAATACAGACTTTCTATGTTACTTTAAAATATAGAAGCAATAGACTTCTGGTTAAAATGGCAATTTGAATGCAAGGACCTATTTGCTTTTTAGAATTTAAATAATTAAATAGATGTAAATGTACTTGAATTAATTCTGGAGCTCCTTATGTTTTAATCTTATTGCAGTATTGAATTCAGAGAAATAGTGTATACAATCTAGAAATAAAATATGTAGTTTCATCTCCGCAAGTCCACTTAAGGCTAATTTATAGCTCACAGTATGAGCTGTGAGTCCTCTTGCCTTCCCCTCTCCAAGTATCCAGCTGCCTTACAGCTCTTTCAGATTATCTCACTCTATCTCTTTTTCGGATTTCCTCACCAAAGCACTCACCTTCCTTATCGCCTGCCTTTCAGTATATATTTCCTGATCCACATTCTCAGGTGTCTGTTATCTACACTCGTGTTACATGCATTGATTTCTTTGTTGTACAGGATAACACGTGAGCATTTTGAGAGGAGCTGGAATCCCTTCAATGTCAGTGAACTCTATGGACACAGAAGGGCTGGATAGGATAGATGGGATGAGTGGCTCCCAGTCCCCACAGATGGGAAAAGGAAGCTGCTTACTCTGGGGAAAACTTGAGCATGGGGAAATTTCCTTTCACCCCCAGAAATGTTTTAATTTGTGGGCTTAAACATTACTCTGCCTTCCACCACTCTATTATTTTCCAGTGTTCAAGAAATACTATAGCCTGTTTGATAGCTAAGGGTACACAAAGTCTTAGCACTTTTGAGTGATTTATTGAATCACAGGCAAAAATGCACATACATTTAAACTGGAAACATTTCCATTACAATATTCTACATTTCAACTCAAATTCTCTGTTCTTTTCCAATATGACAACTTGCTGTAATTTTCACATTCCACAATCAAACTCACTCCTTGGAAATATAAAAGGTTCTCAAAAATATTTAGGGCATTTAATGACAAAAACACAGAAAAACATTTAAAGGTGCAAAGTAATAAAAGGGACCTATAAAAGACTATCATATGGCAATTCTACTGGCTTTTATTCCCCAATAACCAAAAGCAAACTCCTGCATTTGCTCTTGTTTGATCCAGACTGTGTTCAGAAACTGCTCTCTTGTGACAAATGTTCTTAACAACATTTTAAAAACTGATACCACAAAAGCTTCTTACTGTTTTAAAACAATATGGTTTTAATTGAAAATTATTCTAATCAATCAAGTGTGAACAGCACTGAATATTTCTGTCTTAGCATTATGCATAATAAAAGACAAATGGCTCATATGGTGTTTTATTGGCATCTGTATAATTAAGGCAATCAGGCTTTTAAGAAGGTGATTTTTTTAAAAAACTTCTGAAAATTTATAGATTAGCAAAATATTTCATAATAGCATTTCAGATGACTGATATACTGTAGTCAATACATATATTGCCCCTGCTGACAAACTTACAGCACTTTCAAACATAGTTTCTCTGTCACAAGGAAGTGATTTTGTAAGGAAATAATAACTAATTATTCAGGATGTTCTCTGATTCTTCACAAAAGAGGACTGATAGGCAATCAGAGAAGTATAGTAAAAGTCAAGAGAGCAAGAATAGTAGAAGCATGGAACCAGCCAACTCTAAAATCAATCCTTTGGTCCTTATGATTCCAAATATACAGAAATTAATAATCATGTAGAAGATAAAAACATTTTTGTAATTATTTTAGTTTTCAATGAATATTTATGATTCAATATACATAGGTTATTGACAGATTGAAATCTGTTAACCCATAGCCTAAATCCCCTTCCCCAGAATTTTCCATGTTGTTAACTTTTGAAGGTTAACCTTTACTCTCCCTAAGGTGTACAGATGCCTTATCCTCATTTCTTGGACATTTATATATCTGTAGCTGTGGGTCTTATTTGCTGTTATTTAGTTGCTAATTCATGTTCAACTCTGCTACCCCATGGGCTGCAGCATGCCAGGCTCCTCTGTCTTCCACTACCTCCCAGAGTATATGCTCAAATTCATGTCCATTGAGTCAGTGATGCTTTCTACTGTCTCATCCTCTGCCTCCCCTTCTCTTTCTGCCTTCAGTCTTTCCCAGCATTAGAGTCTTTTCCAATGGAGTCAGCTCTTCATATCAAGTGGCTAACGTATTGGAGCTTCAGCCTCAGTCCTTCCCATCAGTGGGTTTTATAAGACCTAAAAAAATCTTTTGCCTCTTTTAGGCTCTCTGAGGGTCTAATTTCTCTTAAGAGGAAAGGTTTCTCTTCACCACTAAATCATATATACATACATACATGTATGTGTACAAATATGTGTATGTCTATGTATATATGTACACATATAGATGAATTTTTGGAAAAATATTTTTAAAGGCTTGAAAGCATTAAAATGTCATGCGTCTAAAGTATCACTGTATATAGGATCTTTCCCCATTGTTGTAACCTACTGATTTCTATAGAAGGAATTCTACAAAAAGATTATTTTTTAAAATGATCAAATTTTCTAATTCTTATGACTTAAAAATTCTGGATTTTTTAATAGCTACATTAGATTAAAAATAATTAAAATGCAATATTTTTGCTGAAACAGGATTTCTCAATCTTGGCACCATTAACATTTTGGGCCAGATAATTCTTTACTGTAGGGGATGTCCTGTGCATGATCAGATATTTAGCAGCATCTCTGTTCTCCACCCATGAGATGAGTTACATCCCTCAGTTGTGACAACCGAAAATGTCTCCACTTTGGTAAATGTCCCCTGGGCAGAAAAACCATCCTCAGTTGAAAACCAATGCCTTAAAAGAAAATATTCCATTATTTGTCATCATTAATACATGACATTATGAATAATAATGCCCACACTTGGATAACTGTGGATGTGAATACATATAAGATTCTATATCCTAATAGAAATCAACATAATACAGTTGTTCCCATTCAGTAGACATTTCCAAACTTTGGTGCATTTTATAGAAATAAATGCATATCTGAAGCTTAACTGAATAATATTTTTTGCTTTTGGGTTAAAATTATGAGGACATTTAAATTCCTCTTCCCTGTGTTTATGTCCTTTTCTTTCTTGTTTCATACATTAAGGCAGGAGGAGAGGATTTGATTATTGTCTCTACACAGTTCATGATGACATCTGCTGCTTTGCCCTCAGTGTCTCACAGAAATTTCAAGGCAAATTAATGACCAGATGGCTTTACCTGTTAAAAAACAAACTTTTCTAGATATCCAGCCTATTTCAGCATAGTGCCTTATGTCCTAAAAGGAAAGCCAAAAGTACTATAACATCATGAGGCAGAGTAAAATTTAGACAATGTGGACTATTTATTCTTAAAAATCATATTTCTTCTAGTTATGAATTTTTTCACTTCGGTAAAACTGCATCATTTTTTTGTGGTGCCATCCTCCAGTTAAAACTGACTGCTGTGAATACTGTATTTTTCTTCCTCATTAAAGTTTTGTAAAATATTATTTTAACAAGTTTCCAAGCCAATTTGACCTTATATAGAGAAGGAGACTCATCCATGTTTAAGAAGCAGCCATACGCTTGTGGGCCTTATCCGGCTCTGTCTCTTGTCACTGGCCTACACATGTAGGTGTGTGTCCAGATAGTTCCTCCAGCTTCATGCTTGCATACAGCCACCCTCAGCTCCTGTCGCCCATCTCCACTGCAATGTGTGTGCCCATGTGGCCCCTACAGCTGAAGGAGTGCACAGTGACAGTCAAGGCCTCCACAGCTACTCTTAGGCCAGGACCTGGCCTCAACTCACGTCACTGGGATGCAGTGCAGTCTATGCTCACATCTAGCTCCTGAATACTCCCAGCCCCAACGCCTGTCACTCACTCCTACTACTGCATATGTGTCCATGGCTAGCCCGTGTACACCACTGGCCCCAACTCTTATCTCTAGCCTTCACTGCCACACACATGTCCATTGTTAGCCCCTGATGCCACATGACTTCAGGCTGAAACCGTGGCCCTTGCAGCTTTTCAAATGCCCAGATCTGCCCTGACTTCTGTCAATGGTCTGCACTGCTGTCTGGGCTGACAGTGAGCTTCTATAACAGCATACTTGCTCAATGCTGGCCTCAATTTTCATCACTGACACCCACTATTGAGAACACAATGATGGCAAGCTCCTGCAGTCATAGTGCATATGTGCTACAGATTCAATGCAATTTTTTTTTCAAAATTCCAATGTTATTTTTCATAGATATATATATATATAAAAACTTCTAAAATTCATATGAAACCCTTAAAGATCCCAAGTAGCCAAAGCAATCTTGATTGAGAAAGAACAAATCTTGCTAAATCATACTTTTTGATTTCAAACTATATTACAAAGCTAGAGTAAACAAAACAGTATTATGGTGCTGGCATAAAAACAGACATATAGACCAATGGAAAATAATCAAGAACCTGGAAATAAACCCCCACATAGAAGGTCAACTAATTTTGACAATGGAGCCAAGGATACTCAATAAGTGGTTTTGAATATTTACTTGAAAAAAAGTGAAATTGGATCCCTATCTTACATTGCTCAAAAATTAACCCTAAATTTACTAAGGACTTAGATGTAAGAGATGAAATCATAAAAGTCCTAGAAGATGACATAGAAAGCTCCTTGACATTAGTCTTGACAATGATTTTTGGATGTGGCACCAAAAGTATAAGCAATAGAGGTAAAAATAAACAAGCAGAACTGTATCCAACTAAAAAGCATCTACACAGCAAAAGAAATAATCAACAAAATTAAAAGGCAGCTAAAAGAATGAGAGAAAATATTTTCAGATCATACATCTGATAATGTATTGATAGCTACATAAGGAACTCATAAAACTTAATAGCCAAAAAAAAAAAAAAATCTGGTTAAAAAATGGGCAAAGAATGTGAACGTCTTTCCAAAGAAAACATACAAATGGCCAAAAGACACATGGGAAGATGCTCAACATCACTGTTGAGCATCTAATCATCAGGGACATGCAAATCAAAATCACGAGAAGATATCACAACATTCCTGTTAGAAAGGCTATTATCACAAAGACAGATAAGCGTTGGTGAGGATGTGGAAAAAAGGGAAAACTTTTACACTGTTATTGAGAATGTAGAATGTTACAATCAATATAAAAAATAGTAGGGAGATTCCTCTGAATATTTAACACAGAGTTATCATACAATGCAGCAATCTCATGTCTGAGTATATATCTGAAGGAAATGAAACCAAGAACTCAAAGAGATACTTGCACTGCCATTTCCATTGTATTAATAGTATAATTTACAATAGCTAAGATATGGAAACAACCTAAGTTTACATCAAAAGACAAACCAATAATGAAAATGTGATAGCCACACACACACATATGGTCTAATATTATTCAGGCATTTTAAAAAAGGAAACTTGAAACATTAATAAATGGAATGTGAGGGTATTATGCTAAGGGATAAATCAGAGAGAAAGACAAAAAATCACCTTTGTGTGGAACCTCAAATAGATGAATTTATAGAAACAGAGTGTTTAATGGTGATTGCCAGGGGCTGGGGATGGGGGAAATAAGGAGATTTTGGCCAAAGGGTACAAACATCTAGTTATAAAATGAGTAAGTTCTGGAGCTCCAATGTAAAGCATAGTGACCAAAGTTAACAACACAATATTGTATCCTTCAAAGTTGCTAAAGAGAGTAAATCTTAAATGTTCTCCCCACAACAATAACAACAAGAAATGGTAATCAAGTGAGGCTATGTATGTGTTAACTACCCTTTTTTGGTAATAATTTTGCAACATATATATGCCTCAAATCATCGGGCTGTACATCTTAAACTTACACAATGTTATGTCAATTATCTCTCAATAAAATTGTAAAATAAAATAAGGAGTAATGCCAATCTATATTTATAAAATCTAAATTAAAAAATCTAATATTTGCTAGGAAAATGACTTATGTTGCAGTATGATTTCAAATATTTTTCTAATTATATATATCCATTGTGTAAAGATGTTTGAATAGAATAACTCAATGAAGGAAATAAGTCATCTATAAAAGAAGCCCAGAGATAATGATTTCTAACTCCAAAGCCTGAGCTGCAGCCTAGCTATAAAAATAAAATATACACACACATATTCAACATATATACAAACATTTGATACTTAAAAGTCACATATATAGAATATACTAATGAGTCAAAGAAATAATATATAATTTGCTCTGTGTCCATAATCTTACTTTTTATCTTGAAGAGACACATTTGTTAAAGCACTTCATAATCCCCTTGGAAAAATTATTCCAAAATTCTAATTATACTATAGAATAATCTGATCTCTTTAAAATATAGTATTCTTGTATGATGTTTGGGAAGGAGTCTCAAAACTACATTCAAACATCATTCAAAAATGCTGAAGGGAATGGAAGAAATGGTGTGTTTCCGAAGAAGTGAGAAGTGAACCTTGTTCCGTGTCCAGGTGCTTGCGTACTAGGGCTAGAGAGGCCCTAGTCCCTTGTTTAGACCTGTGAAAACTGGAAAAAATATTAAAAATAAATAAATAAATATTGTGCCAGTTATCCAGTTATATACTTCACACTGTAACTTACTAGATTACTTATTATTTTGATTTGTTTTCGGTTGGGTTGATAATTACAAATGGCAACATATGTACAGGTGGGCTGAATTAGTATTTGTAGCATTTATGAAAAATGTATCTAAAAATCAGTGGCTAGTAGGGTTATTAATCAGGAGTTCTTTGGACAAGAGCTTTTCTTTTTCTGTCACTACCAGAATGACTTGAGTTTCTGCACAGTTCAGGCTCAGGTAGAAGAGGTGTATCTCATCAGTGTGACTGAGTTATGGCAGAAACCATGTAGAAAGTCATGCAGTCACAGACACAGGAACTGCTTAACTGATCTATCTGCGCACAGCTTTTTATCTCCAATGCCTTCTCTCCTGTGGTACAGTTACTGTTCATACCATTGTGTGATTTTATGCTCAGGCAATTTCTTTTTCTGCTATACAAGCTGATAGACTTTGCTTTTTAAAAAAAAGTTTATTTTTATCTACTTTCAGTTTAGCTGTGGTTTAAGTCACCAAGCATTGTTTATCTTACCAAATGTTTAGTACTATCGCTGCTATATACTACAATGATATACTACACATGTTGCAGTTAAGACTTGTTGAAATCGAATTTGGGAGGAAGTATTGTACACTCATATTTAATTCAGTTCTAACAGTGTGACAGAAGTACATTGTTTACGCACTAGAACTATTTGATAAGGGCATTAAAGTGCAGTGAGAAAATTGCTAATTCCAGTAAAATTTATGACAATGTAGTGTCTTGAAATGGTTGATAAAGCTTAAAAAGAACTGTTTCCTGCTGAATAGACAGCTACAGTATATACTTACAAATCTTTCAAAAACCAATTCATATTTACCTAAAATTTGTAGGATATAAAATTATATTTGCATTTGATAGAATGAACCACAAAGGAAGTACTTGCTTGGCCCTAAAGTAACTATTGATATTTACAGTCATTGTAACTAGAAAACACTTGTTTATAGTTATTGCTAGTAGGACGGAATAATTTTATACCACTCCTCATCTTCAAGTTTTTTCCTTGAAAGTATATTCAAATATAAAAATAATGCTTATACAATTTTTTTAAAACTTTAATGAAAACAGAAGTGAGGATAAAACATCAATAATTTTACACACATACACATAACCTACACATAATCAGCGTCAATACTTTGAAAGATTTCCCTCCTATTTCTGTTCTATATAATGAGAATCCAATCACATTATTTTGTGTGAGACAGTATAGAATAAATGTAAGGGAAATGGATTCTTAATCCACATTGCCCAGGTTTGATTCACAGTATTGTGATATCAGGCTAGTTAGTGGTTACTTAATCTTTGATTCTCAGATTGTGCACAAGATTGGAATAATAACAGTACCTAATTCATAAGGTTGTATGAGAGGAGAGAGTATTATTGAAGAAGATTAAAGAATAGAAAAAATAAATGGAAATGCAGAAAGATTATGTGATATATTAGATATGATCAAAAAAGAACTAGCATTTAGCATACATGAAATTAGGACAAAAGTAGTATATTGGTTAGGACATTTATAAAACTAGTAAAACATAAAAGAGGAACATTCAAGAGATCTAATAACCCTCACATGAATCTGTGCTTTTAAAATGAAATAACTGAAAATTAAGATTCAAAACACAGACTAATACCAGATTCATGTAAAGTTCATGGAACTCCTTGAAACTAATTTTTACTGGTATACCTGATATTTTTTCATAGAATTCCTAATACTGTATGGGAAAACTGTAGAAGCCTTGCGTGATGTTTACTTCTGCACAGCAAAAGAATTGGATTTCTTTCTAACAGAGATTACATGCAGATTAGTCTGCACGAGCTCCATAAGAATGTCAGTATCCCTGCTTAGATTTTTAGTCTACAAGGGCTCTTTTCTGTTTGTTTGTATTTTCCAGCATTTTGTTCACTGCATTAGAGGCTTAGTAGGTGGCAAATACTTAGGGAGAAGTTAATGGAGAATTTCAGGCTCATATCTATGATTCTCTTGCTAGTATTATGACCTCTCAATTCCCTACCCTCTGGTATTTCTGAACTCCAGTCTTTGCCTCCACAGCCCACTGAAACTCTCCCAAGCACCTATCCACCTACACACTTGCCCTTTCTTCATAGCAAAGGAAATTTGCAGATATCTGATTGAAGTAAACACTGTCTTTCCATCTTCGGTGGTAATCCTAAAGCTTCTTCTTTTAAATCCATGTTTTAGACTTGCATTCATTGGGAGTGTTAGTCTGATACAAATTTCTCTGTTGAGACCACAGAACCAGTGATTTTTAAATCCAGAATATATTCTGGATCTCTGTAATGGCACTAACAGACAATAGGCTTCTAATTAGCCCCTTACAATACCAGTGTCCTCTTCAATTGTAGCCTTTGAGTACAAATATTTAAAGCAGATATTCCTAATACACAGAACATGGAATTGACAGGTTGAAGAAGAAAACTTCATTCACAAGGCAGGTATTACTTGTTCTCTTCCCAGTAGGATTTCACAATTGCTAGACACCAGTGAGGGCTGTGCATTTCTCATTATTTTCCACTTTTTTTTTTTTTTTTTCCACTTTTTATGGTAGTTTTTAAAAAATTTTCCTTGTTCTCCTGGATCACTGTCCAAATATATCATGAGCAGGTAACTTATAATTCAGTTCATATATCATCAAACCACAAGGAGTTATAGTCAGATCTGATGAGAAGGAGTAAACATTACCCAGAGATCTTTTATTTTGACCTGGATGCCCAAAAAGATGGGGCTTTGCAGTATTTGTTTTAAGGAGTTGGGAAGACGTGTATATGAATGTTAGGGGGCCAAGATGTGAATTGCAGGAGAGACTCTTTGTTGCTTACATAATAAATAGCCTTATGTACTAATCAAACTCTGATTTGTTGAAAGTACCAAAAACTTCTAACTTCACTATCTTCACATTATGAAGGTAAAGCCAAGACAATCTCAGTCCTGGGCCCTGACCATCAAGAGCAGTTGATAAAAACGCCAGCACTTGCCTCCTTTCTGACATTTTATAACATGTAAAATTAAGCTCTGAGTTGTCTGAAGTACTATACAATGATCCCTTTTCCTTATAGGTAAATCCCACAGTTTCAAATCTGCATTATTATGAGTAGTAAGCACCACACAATATGCTCTTTTCCTCAAAAGACCTCAAATCTGCATTTTATGGAGCTGCCTACAAAACATATACGTTTGTTTTTCTAGTAAAATGGCTTGAAACAGACTGACTATGATTCTTACTTTGGGAATTAGATACATAGTACAATATTTTTTATAAGCCGTGTCTTCAGTTGCTTTAATAATAGATTTAGAATAAGGGTGGTCAATAAGTCAAAGATGAGAAATTAAAGTCATGCATTTCTTTGCAACCTGTATTCTAAATATACGAATGTATAAGAGAACATCTATTCAGTGCTAAGCTATTAATACCATAATATTGTACAACTCTATTTGCTAATGTTTGACTCTTATGCTGCTTATATGCTCATAGGAAACAATTGTTTTGTACTGTGGTTAAAACTTGGATAGCCTTATATTTAAACCCCTAAGTATTTGGGTCTAAATCTCAGATGAGTTTTGCTTTCATTATTTTTTCTCTAGGATTCAATTTTATGCACTCATCAAATAATTATTCTATCTAACATCTATGAAAACATCTAAATTCTTGGGGATAAAAGGGGGTAGGGGAAATACAGAGAGGAGGAAGACTGGAGTGGGAGGAAGGAAAAAACATAAACAAGAGGAAAGAGGGAGCAGAGTGGTACTATTTTTTTCTGTATTTTCTTTTTACCATATACTAGAGTAACGTCATATATATAAAGTCATTTCATCTTTCAACAACATTATGCAATAGGTACTATCATAACCATTTTAAAGTAAGAAAATCAAGATTTAGTGTTTTATGAGATTTTCCCCAAGTTCAGACAAGCAGTAATAGAAAAGGGGCTCAATTCACTGTGCCTGTCTCAGAAACCAGTGCACTTTAGTAACACATAAACTGTATTTTCTCAGACCTTTCTTTATTACCTAAGGCCGAAATGTGGCAGAGGGTAAAACAAGGCAATGATTTTCTTCTCCCACAGATCTTCTACTGCTGACTTTCTAGGATTTAATGTACTATTGCCCGGGAATTTCTATCTTAAGCCTGAAGTTTCACTGGGAATTTTTTCCCCAAAGAGTACTAAGAAGAAAAAAAAACCAAAAAACATTCTAAGACATTTCCTATTTGAAATAGGCCTGTGTGCATGCTAAGTCATTTTAGTCATGTCTGACTCGTTGCGACCCCATGGACTGTAGCCCATCAGGCTCTTCTGTCCATGGAATTCTCCAGGCAAGAATACTGGAGTGGGTTACCATGCCTTCCTCCAGAGGAATCTTCCCAACCCAGGTATCAAACCTGCATCTCTTATGTCTCCTGCATTGGCAGGAGGGTTTTTTTTTTTTTTTTTTTTACCACTAGTGCCACATGGAAATGGGCCTAGAAGCATCTAATTCATTTCCTTCATGACTGAAGGATGCATTAACTCTTTAACCAGTCTGTGAATAACTTGTATTCCTGAAGTGTATCAGGTCACAAATTTTGCATATGGTACAGCCCTTTAGGGAATCTGATGCTCCTTCAGAGTGTGTGCTCCATAGTTAGAAGAGATTCTTAGATTTTCCAATGAAGATAACTCAGTTTTTAATCACTCTTGTGTATGTGCTCAGTTGTGTCTGACTTTTTACAAGTCCCTGGACTATAGCCTGCCAGGCTCTTCTTGTCCATGGAATTTTCCAGGCAAGAATATTGGAATGGGTTGCCATTTCCTACTCCAGGGTATCTTCCCCACCCAGGGCTTGAACCCATGTCTCTTGCAATGGACAGGCGGATTCTTTACCACTGAGTCACCTGGGAAGTCCTTAATCACTCTTGGCCATGTATAAATTACACAATTATAGTTACTTACTTGACATTCTGCCCAATTCTAAAACTGAGAGCTTAGAGTTACATTAGCAATATGTACAGATACATGTCCAAAGATCCAAAAAAGTGTTTTAAGGTTTCATGTCTCTCTATTACCATCATTACTCTCCTACTCCAGTGCTATTCACCACTACTTTCCCCTGTCCCTTGGCAATGATCTCATGCCTCCAGACTGTATGAGATTTGGAGATCACTGCCAAGGCAGCAATGACTTCCACAGCTGTGCTTGCAAAATGAGCTACATCTATAAGAGCAGATACAGTGGAGGGAAGAGTGAGAAGTCTCTTTACTTTGGTTTCTGCCTGAAAATCAAGAAGCTAAATATATGATCACTAGATAAATGACACTGCAATTTTGACAGCTGTCATTGTCAGATTAAGTGGAAAAAACCCCTATTCTACTCCACAATTCCAGGCTTTGGCACTAAGTGATTCCTTCAAAGTATCTTTTTGATCAGGCATAATGATACATATGATGAATGACATTAGCAGATCTGCTATACTTCTTACCTTTGCTTGATACCAACTAGAGTAGAAGGATTTTATGTCAACAATATGCTGGCCAGAACCATCTTTTGCAGTAGATTTTACACAAGGCTCAGCACTTCAAAACCAACAAGTTGTGGTATCCATGTACCTCTAATACATTGATCTGAACAATATCTAAACATATACACACACAATTTGGATTAGCTACTGGGAAAGAGCATGCAAGCTAAGTTGCTTCAGTCGTGTCTGATTCTTTGTGACCTTGTGGACTGTAGCCTGCCAGGTTCCTCTGTCCATGGGATTCTCCAGGCGAGAATACTAGAGTAGGTTGCCATGCCCTCCTTCAGAGGATCTTCCTGACCTAGGGATCAAACCCACATCTTCTGTGTCTCCTGCACTGGCAGGCAGGTTCTTCACCACTGAGGCACCTGGGATGCCCAGCTGGGAAAGAGCAGGAATCCTCTTTTCCACACTCAAAACTGTCTTGGAGGGATAAGAGAGATACAGAACAGACTAAACCAAACATGTAGCTGGGACTGAACCTATTTAAGACTTGCTGGTAACAACAGAGATGCCCCCACATGGCGTGCAGACACACGAATAAGAATAAATGTTATTTTAAGCCACTGAGTTTTGGGATGATATAGTCTGCAGCCTTACTATGGCAATAGATGGCCAGAAGTTGACACTGGGAAATGAGGTGCCATTTCAACAAAATGTGATTTTGATCAGGGCTATCGGCTGCAAGAAAACTGCTATAAATGGCCAGAAAAAGTGAGGAAACTCTAATGAAATAGTAGAAAAATCTGACCTGTGGATTTTAGTACTGAAACTTTTACTAAAGTTATTGCCTGGAAAAAATAAATAAATAAGTAAAGTTATTGCCTGTATTTGGAGGATTATGTGCCTGATAAACATACAGAGGTACCAATAAATGATGAAATCTGAAAAGAAACAGCCAGTTTTTGAGCAGTGTTTAGTAGTAGTATGATAATACAAGATTGCAGAGTTGCTAAATGAAATTATTTTTCGACAAATTAAAGGTGCGGCTAATAAGACAAGGAAAATGCCTAACTCAAAAGTTATCACTAAAAATAATATCAGGATAAAGATTCGGTGAAGCCTGTTATCTAATCTTTTATTAAAACTTCTAAATTAATTAATATCCCTTAAAATTATGCCTCTAAAATGAACAAAATGCCATTCAGCAAGATAAAAGTGATGCTGGATGGATAAAGTAGTATTTTTACTAAAACATGATACATCCAAAATACATATAATTGCATCTGGAGAAAGAGGTTTGGGGAAAGAATTATGGACATACTAATAGATTTTGGCAGAAAGTGAAAGTCTCTCAGTTGCGTCCAACTCTTTGTGACCCTATGTAATATATAGTCCATGGAATTCTCCAGGATGAAATACTGAAGTGGATAGCCTTTCCCTTCTCCAGGGGATCTTCCCAACCCAAGTTGGGAAGATCAAACCCAGGTCTCCTGAATTGCAGGTGGATTCTTTACCAGCTGAGCCACAAAGGAAGCCCAATTTTGGCAGAGTGGACTGAAATATACATTTTTAAAAACCCACATATATTTATCGGTAAAGTATAGTTGTGTTAGCAAAAAGCACCACCATCTTAGACAAGAAGAGATTAAGAGTTCTTGAGACATTAATTGCTTCTTGGTCTCCAAAATTCTGCACATAGTTAAATAGACTGCCAAAAAAATGTCTTCCAATCTTCTCTTCATAATTGACCAAGGAGGTGATTAAAAAAAAGAAATTAATTCCTAGAAGGCAGGGCTGAGAATAGTAGTCTATGGACCTATGAAAAGGATATAAGTCAAGGAATATTTTCAAGCCCCAGTTAGTGTCAAGTGGAATTTCAAAACTGTTATGGACCCATGATTACTAAATCCTTCCCACCTTCCAAAATTAAATGGGAGAGTTTGTTGTTATCCCATGACTCTTGTATCATCATATGACAGATAATTTGACTTTAGTTCATAAGTCTTCAGATCAAGAGACTCTGCAACTAGATCTCAACCTGATTAAGAGATGTTGGACTTTGTACCTGATATCACGACTGGGTGAAACTTTTACAAGTCCTGTGATAATGAAAGGGAGAATCAGATGCTTTTAGCAAGACATGATCTTAACTGTACAGTTAAAAATGAAATCATAGCCTAGTGGTTAGGAGTTTATTGAGTAGCTAAACTAGAATTTTAAATACTAACTTGTACTTTATATTCAATATGGTACTAATAATATATACCTAATCTTATTGTAATGAGTATTTAATGTACCATATGCAAGTCTGACATACCATGATGACTCTGTATATTGTGGTCCATGCTGTTCTCAGCTGAATTACCAGTTTTAATTCATTTTATATCCATTTTTGGCATACTAAAAGACTACATTTTCAATAAGGCAATAGTCATGATGACACACAAAGTCTTTGAAGGCTAATGAAATATTTTAACTGTAATTTGTTCTTACATATAATTCTACCATTAACAAAGATATTTAGTCTATTCAAATGTCCTATTTTTAATGACAATGATCTACTTGTATAACTATGCTAATGATATATGTTAATTTCAGCTATAAATTCTGGTTATTAAACTTTTGTATTACTAATTTATATGAAAATAATATATTAATAGCTAAGAAAAGGTATATTTAATACAATAATTTTAGGTCAGATTCTCTTAGAAATGTTTTTTGAATATACCTATGTTAAGAATTTTCATTTGCCAAGTGGATACAGTAGTTTTGCAATTTGCATTTTAGTTTCCTATTTTTTAATTTTGAGAATCATCATTCAACCATTCTTTTGTACAACAAAATGCTATAACAGCACTTGCAGTGTGTTATGAGTCACTTTATTATAATTATGACAGAGCTATTCAGCCAACATTATACTATTGTTTTCAGAAACAAATCACAAGTTTTAAAAGGGACCTGCTCCTTATTTCTGCCATACACACAAACAGCCAGCCACAAACACACTCAAGTTTTGCGGAAGCAAGTCTAAGTCATAAATACTGATTGTATCTAAAATGAAGTTGCTATTATTATTTCATAATAATAACAGGGAAGCCTGGCGTGCTGCAGTCCATGGGGTTGCAAAGAACTGGACAGAGTGACTAAATGACAACAAACTATTACTTTTAGAGGTAAATTTAAAAGTTGGTTACATCTGGTTCTAAAAGAAGCTAAACTGAATTTTAGTAGGTTAATAGCCATGAAATTAAAAGACGCTTACTCTTTGGAAGGAAAGTTATGACCAACCTAGACAGCATATTAAAAAGCAAAGACATTACTTTGCCAACAAAGGTCCGTCTAGTCAAGGCTATGGTTTTTCCAGTGGTCATGTGTGGATGTGAGAGTTGGACTATAAAGAAAGCTGAGCGCCAAAAAACTGATGCTTTTGAACTGTGGTGTTGGAGAAGACTCTTGAGAGTCCCTTGGACTGCAAGGAGATCCAACCAGTCCATCCTGAAGGAGCTCAGTCCTGGGTGTTCATTGGAAGGACTGATGCTAAAGCTGAAACTCCAATACTTCGGCCACCTCATGTGAAGAGCTGACTCATTGGAAAAGACCCTGATGCTGGGAGGGGTTGGGGGCAGGAGGAGAAGGGGCTGACAGAGGATGAAATGGCTGGATGGCATCACCGTCTTGGTGACATGAGTTTGAGTAAACTCTGGGAGTTTGTGATGGACAGGGAGGCCTGGCGTGCTGTGATTCATGGGGTTGCAAAGAGTCGGACACAACTGAGCGACTGAACTGAATATTACTAAACAATTATGATAAACAGAACTTTACACTGGACTGTCTCTTAAGATCTTGTTCACAGGTTTAGAAGTGATGTGGCTTTGTAACCCCTATAGTCAAGTGTTCCTATCAACATTATGTATCCAGAAAAAAATGAAAACACTAATTCAAAAAGATATATGTACCCAATGTTCACAGCAGCACTACTTAAAATATCCAAGCACAGAAACAACACAAGGGCCCTTCAACAGATGACTGGTTTAAGAAGATGTGATCTTCATACAATGGAATATCACTCGGCCATAAAAGGAGTGAAATATTGCCAGCTGCAGCAACATGGATGGACCAAGATACTACCCATACTAAGTGAAGTAACGTCAGAGAAAGATGATTATTCTATGATATCACTGTAAATGTAATATAAAAAATAATACAAATAAACCTACATACAAAACAGAAATAGACTCACAGACATAGAAAGCAAACTTATAGTTAGGAAAGGTGAACGACAGGGAGGGGACAAATAAAATAGGAGTATGAGATTAGCAGATACAAGCTGAAAGTCACTCAGTCGTGTCCTACTCTTTGCGACCCCATGAACAATACAATCCATGGAATTCTCCAGAGCAGAATACTAGAGTGGGTAGCCTTTCCCTTCTCCAGAGGATCTTCCCAACCCAGGGATGGAACCCAGGTCTCCATTGCAGGCAGATTCTTTACCAGCTGAGCCACAAGGGAAGCCCAAGAATACTGGAGTGGGAAGCCTATCCCTTCTCCAGAGGATCTTCCCAACCCAAGAACTGAACTGGGATCTCCTGCATTGCAGGTGGATTCTTTACCAACTGACCTATCAGGGAAGGGAAGCCCTAGATACAATCTACAATAAATAAAATAGATAAGCAATGAGGATTTACTGTATAGCACAAGGGACTATATTCAACATCTTGTAATAACTTATAATGAAAATCAATATATATATATTTACACACACACATATATATACACACACACATATAACTGAATCACTTTTATGTATACCTGAAATTAATATAATATTGTAAATCATCTATAATTAAATTTTTCTAAAAATGGAAAAGGAATAGGTAAGCAGCTGGGCTTGTTTCAGATCCTCTCTTGCAGTTTTATGCATAAGGACACTTGCATTGGATGGTAAAGGATAACATCCCATAAATACAGTTATCTGGTAGCCCCTTGGGGAGAGTGGCCTTATGCTTTAACTTGACTGTTTTTACTCAGAAGATCATATCTATAATTCTCTTCTAGAGTAAGAAATCCTTTCCTCTAGGACAACTGTAGCTGTTGGCTCAAATGCTATTTCTCAGCCTGAGGTAACTATGGAAATCTTCTCTTGAGTTCCTCATAATTAATCCTGAGAAGTAGAGTATATTCTGAGACTTGTATTGATATCATTTAAATAGTTTGTTGCTTAATGTCATCACTGATTATGTCCTATATATAACTGACAGGATGAATCACAGATACATACACTTTAAGTATATTCCACATAGCTTGTAGTATATCTACACTTTTGGCATTTTTTGCTTTCTCTTGTATAAGACCACTGGAATTTATTTGTAATCTTTAACAGAGAGTTGTTCATATTTTGATTTGTTATCACAGCTAACTATCAGCTATTTTCTTACTTCATTCCTTAGATCTATTGTTACCCAGTGAAGTATTTCTTTCACCATTAGTACAGTCATAGCATATGGAACATATAAATCATTTCACTCTCCTCTTTAAAATTACTTGTGACAAAGCTTTACTAAGGGGTAGGAAAATGAGATGAAAAAACCTTAGCTAAACAACTGTCAACTCTTAAGCAATTAGTCAACCGTAAATTCTATAATTCATGGCATTTTGCGTTAGTGGAAAATCTTTCGAAATCTAACCTCAATAAATTTTCCAGCCTCAATACTGTTTTTTTTTTTTTTTTTTAAAGGAAACCATTTGGTCCATTTGACCCTCAGAGACAACCAAGTAGACAGCCAGCGTAAGGTTTTGATAACATATGGGTTAATTTAACAAGGTCTAACCAGTCAGGGGAACTGTTGGATTTAAAGGCATTTAATAAGATTAGACTTTCAAACATTATTTGGTGCATTAATTCAAATATGCAAATTGGCACAGCCCAGAGGCCCAGGCATTAAAAAAAAAAATGAGGGCAGATAGAAATAAAATTAAATTTTAGAAAGGTATTAAAATAAAAGTACACTCACAATCTGAAATTGAGAACTGGAATTAGAGTTACTCAGCCTATTAAAGCTCACTGCTATTAGTATATGAGGCCAATAAGGGAGGTAGATTGGTAATGGCACAAGTAGGTATACATTTAAAATTAGAAATTATCATTTTTGGGGGCATTAAATTTGAATCTTCTATACAGTCTACTCAGATAATTGCTACCAATACTCGAGCATATTTAAAGTATTAAAAATAAGACAGCATTCTATGAATTATAATTGAGGATTTTTGCTCTATAGCTGGTTTGGCATTTCAGGCTCATCATGCTAATGCCTACCTGTTTACTTCTGCTGCCTGTAATAGCCTATTATAATTCAGATTTAGGCCAGTGTGTGAACCACAGAAAGAAAAAGTAAACTCTTGCTCTGAGAACTCAATACCATGGAAATCAACTTTGAAAACAGAAATATAAAATCATTAAAGGCATATCCTGCCAGGCCCTTCTAAAATATAATATTTGTTGTATTTATGAGATAGCATGCTTTTCTGTAGTTAGTAAATTAAAACTAAAATGAAATTAAAATAGAGCCTGTTTCCACCATGTGGTAAATTAAAGTTATTATAATTCCATACCAAATATGAGTCAATTAATTCTACCTCAGCCAAAGCTCTGATATTTCAGAGAACAGCAGATGTTACCCTTTCTACTACTCCATTAATATACCTAGTCAGTTATTCCACTGTTCTCCCTAGGGCAGAGAATAAAGGCATATTTTCCTTTCTGTTCTTTAAGCAAACCTACTTGCTCCCCGAAGCACAAGATTTAATTATCCTTGCTGCATTATATTTGCTTGAATAGCTACAGAAGCTATTAATGGGCATAACATTTTCTGATCTTTTCTTCGAGAAATTCAACTATGATATTTATGCTGATTTAATTACATCTAGCACATTAATTAGTCTACTGGTAAGAATGAAGGACTTAGGATTGACAACAAAATTTATTTCTACTGATTATTATAATATGCGACAGTTTGGTTACTCGGAAGTTTAGGCACAGAATTCACATATTGTATGTAAGTGTCTGGAAGTAGCAATTGGAGACTTACTGTATTAACTAGCTGTATATGAGAGTATTGACCAAGAAAGGACCCTGGAGCCCTCGTGGGTCCTAGATCAATCACTAAGATCACTAAGTGGCTGTACCACCTTAGAAAATAATTTAACCTCTCTGTGTCTCAGTTCTATCATTTGTAAAAAGGAAATAATGATACTGTTTATGTTACAGGATTCTTTTTATATTGGTTTAATTTCTGTAAAGCACTGAGATCTGGCATACATATTCTCTATATTAAGTGTATTGTCACTTTTCTTATTATTATTATTGAAAACAAGCAGAAGAGACAGACTGAAAAAACAGTGAATTTATATTTGGTCACTTTGACTATTGAAGTTAAGTTGCTCAGTCGTGTCCGACTCTTTGTGACCTCATGGACTGTAGCCTAACAGGCTCCTCTGTCCATGGGGTTTTCTAGGCAAGAGTTCTGGAGTGGTTTGCCATTTCCTTCTCCAGGGGATCTTCCCATCCCAGGGATCGAACTCAGGTCTCTCACATTGTAGGCAGACGCTTTACCAGAATCTAATAAATATTAACGTACTAAGGGCTATTATGACCATGGATCTGGATTTCTGAGTATGTCAGAATTATTGGACTTCATAGTTTTGGGTAACATCAAATTGCAGTTACTATTTAAAGATAAGAAATGAAGGAGAAATTTGAGGAAAACATGAAAATTTGAGAGTGTTAGGACCAAACATGGGCATTGAAAGAATTTTGTCAGGAAAGGGATGTGAAGGATACTGGGGTGGAGAGAAAGAGATGGTTGTAAAAGGAGCAAGAAGAATTATAGTACAAAAAAACATGGAGAGTGATGTACAGCGTTATAAGCAGTAAACTAAAGACATTAAAGGAAGCTAATGGTTTTCAGTATGAAGTGTACTGGTATCCTTGGCGTGTAGTTTGAGAAGAATCTGGGGGAAAGAAAGACACTGACTGCAATAAATTGGGGAGTAAAGGTGAGCTGAAGCAAAGGAAACAGTTCAGAAAACTGAAAATTTAGATGGTCAGAGTGGCCTTTAAACTTGAGTGAAAAATGAAAAGGAAACAATAACCACAAGCCATCCATAACATGAGATGTCACCACCTGACTGTCTTAAAACCCTTAAGCTCTGAGGTTAGCTTGAAGTGGCTGAGTTGATAGTGGAGAAGCAAAATCAGAGACTCTCCGGAGAAACCCATTTCCACACAGACCTTGAATAATTCGCATATTTAATGTTCCAGAACATGTGAGCTTCTCATAGGAAATCAGAAAATGCCTATAAAAACAAAAGTATCATGAGTAAGATTTAGCAGAAGCAATGCAAAGCAGATTCAGAAACACAACAATGTCAAATATAGTTTAAAATAAGCACTTCTTAAAGTAATGAAAGTAGGGATTACAAATATGAGCAAAAAGAAACAGATTAGAAAAATGACTAAGCATAGTGAAATGCTTATGAAATAATGAAATAAAATAAAATACAAATTCCAGAAATGAAAAGCATATTTAAGAAAGAAAACCTTAAAATGTTTTATTGTGAGTCTGTCAAAACATGAAGATGTAATTTTTAATCAAACATAGTTCATAGTTTAAAGTTATGTATGCATGATATATATTAGTTTTCCATGCTGCATAACAAATTATTGCAAGCATATCAGTGTAAAAACAACCCACATTTCTTTTCTGAAAGTTTCTGTGGCTCAGGAGCATGGCCACAGACTCTGCAAGGCTGTAATCACTGCGGTGGCTAGGACTGGGTTCTTATTGAGTAACTTGATGTGGGATAAACTTGCTTTCAAGTTCACTCACGTTGCTGCAGAAATGACTTCCTTGAAGGTATAATACTAAAGGCCCTGGCTTCTTGCTGGCTGTTGTCTATAGGCTGACCTCAACTCCATGGCACATGTCCTCCCAGCATAGTCACTTTATCAAGCCGGTCAAGAGAGAGAGAGACTCTAAGTGAGTCTAGGACACATCATCGCCTTTGCCCTATTCAACTGGTTAGAAGCAACTCGCAGGCCTCATTAGCACTTAAGGGGAAGGGATGACGTAAGCACAGGCTGTAAGCAGCAGGACACAGGCATCAGGGGTTTACCTTACCTTAGAGTCAGTCTGCCACGTGGTAAAAATTAAAGCCATATAGAAATATATAACACGAAATGCATAAAATAAAGTGAAAAGCAAAAGTGTCCCTCCTCCTCTCCTGATCTCTTGTTCTCCCCAATAGTGTCTGCTATATGTAAGGGTTTCTTTTGCATTCTTCTGGAAAATAAAATACTTTGCCTTATATCCTCCCCAAATGAAAAATGGCCATTAGTACATGCTACTAACTAAACTATGTCACTTCTACCGCCAAATTCATACGCTGAAGTTCTAATTGTATTCGGAGATAGCGTCTTTAAGGAGATAGTAATTAAGGTTAAGTGGGGTTACCAGGTAGAGTCCTAATCCAATAGGACTGCTGTCCTTGTGAGAAGAGGCAGACATCAGGGATGCATGTGCGCAGAGAAAAGGTCACGTGAAGACATGTGAGAAAGTGACAATCTGTAAGCCAAGGAGAGAGGTCTTACCAAAAACCAAACCTGATGCTTGATCTTGCATTTCCAGTTTTCAGAACTGTGAGAATAATGAATTTCCATTGTTTAAGCCACACAGCTTGTGGTATTCTATTATGGCAGCCCTAGCAGATCAATACAGTAGATTATACTTTTAGTGAACCTGAAGGTGTATCTGAAGACATTAATTGGAATGTGGCAAAGAAAAGGATGAAATACATGAGAGAAATATCATGGAAGAGGAATAGAGTAAAACGTACTAACAGTACTGCAGTAGGGTACCAGAAAGAGAGGAGAAAAAGAATGTGACAAGAGGAATATACAAATAAATAATGGCTTCAAGAATTATGCAAAACTGATAAACATCACTCCAGAGCTTTGAAGGGTTTGAGATTTTATACTACTTGCAAATTAACTGGCCAGTTTTACAGAAGTTGGCAGAAGACAAAAGATGCCTTGCTCAGAGAAAGGACTTTATTACTCATGGACAAGTAGGGACATTATAGTTTATGTTTGTTTAAGTAGTTCCTGATCTCCAAATCTGATAAGGAGATGTAGAGGAGGGTCTAGGAGGATAATATTCATAGTAGAGTGTGTGACAGCTGGGGAATTCTGAGTTTAGGGAACACAAAATTTTAAAGTGGTGGTCCAGTGGCTAAGACTCTGCTTCCAATGCAGGGGGCACAGGTTTGATCCCTAGTTGCAGAACCAGGATCCCACATGCGGTGTGATATAGCAAAAAAAAAAAAAAAGAACAGAAAAGTGATTTTAGCAATGCTGCCCAATTTACCTAGAGGGACACACTATTTTTTATTATTCTGATCAGGAAACAAATTTCTCTTTTGATCTGAAGGAAAATTGTATATTCCAAGGCTGTTTTCTATGCAGACAACCTTAAAAAGATAAGCTGGAACAAAGCTCCCAATATCTTTTCATGAGATGTACAGGAATGTAGGAGACCCATGTAGAATTGCTTCCCAACAAAGTCAATGTCTCTCAGAAAGTCCACTAACTTTCAGGATCGAAGAATTTAATGAAATTCTCATATGCATGTGAGTGTGTGTGTGTGTACATATATATATATGAAAATTAAACTGCAAAACACCAAAGGCAAAGAGGAATCTCAGAAGCAGCCTAAAAGACAGCTTACTTCCAAAGAAAGGCAGTAGTCAGTAGTTAACTTTTCAAATTAACTTTTCAAACTTTTCAATATTTAGTCCTGAATATTCACTGGAAGGACTGATGTTGAAGCTGAAACTCCAATACTTTGGACACTGATGCGAAGAACTGACTCATTTGAAAAGACCCTGATGCTGACAAAGATTGAAGGTGGGAGGAGAAGGAGACGACAGAGGATGAGATGGTTGGATGGCATCACTGACTCAATGAACATGAGTGTGAGTAAACTCTGGGAGTTGGTGATGGACAGGGAGGCCTGGCGCGCTGCAGTCCATGGGGTCGCAAAGAGTTGGACACGACTGAGCGACTGAACTGAGCTGAACTTTTCAAAAGTGACAATGGAAAGCTGGCAGCAAGAACTAAAATAATCTAAGAAAAGACAACTATCCACCTAGAACTGAATAACCAGTTTCATTTTTCCAAACAAAACAGCAACAGAACAGAATTTGCTACCAAGAGAATCTCACTGTTTAGACAGAGGAACCTCATTATTTAGCCAGAGGAAAAGTGATCTTACTGGAAGGACTGAGATATATAAAGAGATATGATGAGCAAAGAGAAGTGTCAAATATAGTTATAAATCTACACAAATATTTTCTAAAAAGTAGTGATAATTTTTCTGTGGGTTATGACAGAACTCAAATACACAAAAAAACAGCATTTAAATCAGGAAGGGGATTATAGAAGCTAAACTGCTCAGCAGAAGGATAAACATTAACTTTGATTTCAGAGTTTGATAAGATTTAGAAGGCACTATTATAAAATTTACTGAAAGATCAGAAAGAGTACATATCTTTCAGAAAAGTAAAGGAAAATAAAAGGACTGTCACAGCTACCATGAAGACCCCAGTAAAATGTTTAATATAGTAAAACTGATCTTTAGATTAATAGATAGACTCTGAGTAAAACAGAACAATATTATTTCTCCAAAGGAAAAACATACAAATACCTTTGCTGAAAGTGTTTTGTCCAAGATTGCTGATAATTTAACAATAGTTGAAAGAAGATATTTTCCCTAGATGAGTTTTACTGACTACGAAGAACAGACTTTGGAAACTGACCACCAAACTCATCGTTTTCTAAAACTTCTATGTGTCAGTACAGATCCACTTCAAGCTTTGTCTCATATTGGGCAAGTTGACTGTTTTTGTGAATTATCTTTCACAAATAGTATATTTTTTCAGGAATGTTTTCCAGTTTATTATTTATTTATTTAAAGTTGCCTTGCTTTTTGAGTTAATTATTTCAGTGCCTTGTAGATTCAACTTCAGAATGATGCAGACACTTAAATTGTCCATATTATATCAATTTTTGTGTAGCTATTTTGAAAAAAAAAAACATGTTCTTTCAGTGAAAATCTGTTCAAAAGCTATATAAGTTAAATTAATCAGGATATAGAAAAAATATATTTTGTGATTTTGACCAGTTTGACTTTATCCTATTAGTGAGTTCCATTAATTCACATCTGCAATAAAAATAGGAAAATACAAAATATGCTTTAGTATAAAAAAGATTACATGTTCTGAAACCATATAACAATATATTTCAAAAAAGATAAAAAGTCATACAGAATAAATCAAACATTCACAATTTCAATTGCTGTACATAAAAATATTTAAAAAATACAATTATAGCAGTGGCATTTAATTAATCCATTTCAAACACTGATAGCATTTTTTATGACAACCTGTAATTATATCCTTCACATGTTAGAAGTTAGAGAAAAGATATGTATTATAAATATGTAAAAAGACTCTCTTTTTAAAATGGAAAAAACTACAAATGTAGAAAAAGGGCTGAATTTCAAAATGTAATAAATTACCTCTATTTTAATGCATTCTTTTCAGTACTTCACACTATCTATAATGGTACTCTTCCCCAGAGGCTCAGCACCTTGCCCTTACATGGGTACTGTTGTTAAGGACTTAAGTAAACTTGGTAAAAGGTCTAATTATTGACAGAAAGTATTTGCCCTTTTATTTTCTGATACACAGTGGTATCAGCATATTATGTTAATTATGGAACAGAGATTGCTTTATAGGTCTGATTTACTAGGCAGAAAAAAAATATTCTCTCAAAAATCAGTTCAAATGCATGTGTTGTAGAATTTCATGCATCTATATTGTTCTGACCCATCTCCTAGCTAATTATACATTGAATGGAAAGGAGGCTAAAGTGCTGACAGAGGATCAAGTGGTATCTTCTGGTGACAGGAGAAAATGAGTAGGCACACCAATATGAATTGACACGCCTTAAAGCAATTTTCTGCCATTGAAAAAGTTAAAACTAATGGACAAAAAGTATTCCTTCTGTTCAGATAGGAGGCTAACTATAATTAAAGTTTCAGAAACAAAAAATAGAAAGTGTTAAGTTTCCACATTTAAGAGTTGTCATATGTCGGGATGGGGAATACATGTAACTCCATGGCTGATTCATGTCAATGTATGACAAAACCCACTGAAATGTTGTGAAGTAATTAGCCTCCAACTAATAAAAAAAAATAATAATAATAAAAAAGAGGTTAAAAAAAAAAGAGTTGTCATAATACTGAAAAATTTTATACTGGTTTTAACATGACTGGAGAAGAAAATTCTGTCCGGATAATCTCCAAAGGTTAATAGTTACAAAAATGTCTTTTAGAGTTGTTTTTAAAGTCTGAGGGATCATTTAAAGTTTTATTTGAACAATCTGAAGGTTAAACATTTGGAAATTAATTGACTCAAACACACTTATTTCAAATACTCAATCCACCAATAATTACCAATTACAGTTTCCCTCTATTATTAATTACACCCTCTGAAAAAATATGTTTTCCTGTTTTGTTTTACAGTCATATAGCATAAAGGATATCATGAGAGTCAAAATTTAAAAGCAAGGAAAAAAAAATAGTGGAGAAGATCAAAGGGGCAGAATAGATGGACATGGAGCTCACTGCCCCGGAGAAACATATCAAAAATACATCTACATGTGGAACAACTTTCACAGAAAGCCAACTGAAAGCTACAAAAGATTTCTTATATAACCAAAGCTACAGGAAAGATCCCCATGTAACTGGGTAGAACAAAAGGGAAAAAATGGAATTAAATGGGACCTGTACCCTTGGGAGTGAGCTGTGAAAGGAAGGGTCCCTTGCTCTGGGAAACTCTACCTGCATGCCTGCTGGTGCGTGTGGTACCTGAGTGCTTAAACTCAGGATTCAGTGCACAGAACTGGGGACAGGACTTGGTATGGCTACATGCAGACAGCCTGGAGGGCCAAGCGTGTACAGGCAGCTATCACTGACCTGCATGGGATGGAGTGAGGGCCCACCACAGGAGCCCCATTATTATCACGCAGAGGGTGGGGGATGCATCTGCCATAGGAGCCCTTTTGTCAACAGCCTGACAGTGAGGTACAGCTCCAGTGGCTGCAGAAGTGGAGAGCCTAGACTTGCCAGGAGTGGGACTGATGGCCCAGCCCACAGGGAAAGCTGTGGAGCCAGCAGCAATGGAATTTGTGGGTGCACACAATGGGGGGCAGGCAGCATCCTGGTGACAGCTCCCGAGAAGGAGAAGGCAGTGCCTATTTTTACAGAAGTACTGACTCAGTTCTACTCCTCACACTACAGCTTAGAACTGGGTCTAGGGACCTCTACTCCAACAGCCAGGGAGCAGACCCTGCATTAGCAGGGCTGTCAACAGCCAGAGAGCAAAGTGGAGGCACCACCAACATCCAAGGTAGGCTCTCATCACTGCAACACCAAATACATCCCCTATCAAGGCGATAATGGCCAGGACATTCTGATGAAAGACATGGCAGGCATCTATAACAAAAAGAGCATCTGCACCAAAAATATTGGACTTACCACACAGTCTACGTAGAGAAGCTCTCACATAAAAACAGCCCTTAAAGACCACAGTAGATAACTGTTTCCCCTAAATTCAGAGTCAGATAATTTAAATAAAATGAAAAAGCAGAGGAACTACTACCAATTAAAAGAACAAGAGAAATCCCCTGAAAGAACAAACAGTGAAACAGACCACATGGGTCTACTAGACCCTGAATTCAAACAGGAGGTAATAAAGATGCTAAAGTAATTAAGAATGATTATAAAAAGAAATGCAGATCACTGTAACAAGGAACTAGAAACTATAAGGAGGAGCCAATTAAAATTAGACAACTCAATTGCCAAAATAAAAAACAAGCTAAAGGCGACAAATAGTATACTAAATAATGAAGAAGAATGAATAATCATCTGGAAAACAGAATAATGGAAATCATCCAATTAGATAGATAAAAAATGAAAGCAACACATGAGATTCTATGAGATATTTAATAATATAATGCATGGTAATGTACTCAAATAGGTATTCCAGAAGGAAAAGAAAAAGAAAAGGGGGATCATAAATATATTTGAAGAACTTATGACTGAAAACTGCCCAAACCTAAAGAAGGAAACATATATCCAGGAACAGGAAGCACAGAGGGTCCCAAAGATGAAGAAGACTCACACCAAGACATATCATAATTGAAATGGCAAAGTTAAAGATAATTAGAGGATTCTAAAGGCAGAAAGAGAAATAGTTACAAGGAAACCTCCATAAGGCTATCAGTTGATTTCTCTGTAGAAACTTCACAGAAAAGAAAGATATATTCAAAGTCATGAAAGTGGAAAACCTGAAATCTAGGATACTCTACTCAGTAAGATTATCATTTAGAATAGAAGCAGAAACTAAGAATTTCTCAGACAAGAAAAAACTAAAACAATATTTTGTTTAATCCAATCTCAAAAACAATACCTAAAGATCTTCCCTAAATAGAGAAGAATCTATATGAAAAAGAAAAACATAATATGAAAGGCAAATGTATAAAAGGACTGAAGATCACTTAAATCAGTACACAGATTAATAAAACAATCAGAATTGTGTAAAAGAGACAAGTACAATTAATGGCCAAAAGATGTAAAACAGGAGATCAAAATAAAAAAATTGGGAGAGAAAAGTAAAAACTGTAGATCTTATAGAATGTATTTGAACTTATATGACTATCAATCTAAAGCTGGTAGATAAAGCTATGGGTAACCACAAATCCAACAGTTAGAACTCTGTATGGAAGAACTGACTGGCTTAAGACTGAGAAAGGAGTATGACAGGGCTGTCTACGGTCACCCTGTTAGTTTAACCTATGCTGAGAACATCATGAGAAATGCCAGGCTGAATGAGTTACAAGCTGGAATCAAGATAGATGGGAGAAACAGCAACAACCTCAGATATGTAAATGATACCACTCTAAAGGCAGAAAGCAAAGAGGAACTAAAGAACCTCTTGATGAGAGTAAAGGAGGAGAGTGAAAGAGCTGGCTTAAAACTAAATATTAAAAAAACTAAGATCATGGCATCAGGCCTCATTACTTCATGGCAAATTAGAAGGGGAAAAGGTGGATGTAGTGACAGATTTTCTCTTCTGAGGCCCTAAAATCACTGTGGATGGTGACTGCAGCCATGAAATCAGAAGATGATTGCTTCTTAGCAGGAAAGCTATGGCAAACCAAGACATGGTGTTGAAAAGCAGAGACATCACTCTGCCGACAAAGGTCACATATGGTTTTGAGAGCTGGACCATTAAGAAGACAGAGCACAAGAATTGATGTCTTTGAATTTTGGTGCTGGAGAAGACTCGTGAGAGCCCCTTGGACAGCAAGGAGATCAAAATAGTCAAGCTTTAAGGAAACCAACCCTGAATACTCATTGGAAGGACTGATGCTGAAGCTGAAGCTCCAGTATTTTGGTCACCAGATGTGAAGAGCCAACTCATTAGAAAAGCCCCTAAAGCTGGGAAAGATTGAGGGCAGGAAGAGAAGAAGGCATCAGAAGGTGAGATGGCTGGATGGCATCACCAATACAATGGACACAGACTTGGGCAAGCTCCAGGAGATGGTGAGGGACAGGGAAGCCTGGAGTGCTGTCGTCCATGGTGTTGAAAAGAGCTGACACGACTGGGCGACTGAACAACCACCACCACAAATCAAAAGCATAAATAGAATCACAAACATCAAAAAGAAAGGAAGTTAAGCATATAACGGACACAATGCCGCAGTCAAAAGACAGAGAGTGCAAGACTGAATAGCAAACAAGTACCTATAATATGCTGCCTACAGTAGACTCGATTTCTGGTGAAAGACACACATACATTGAAAGTGAGATGATGGAAAAAGCTATTTCTTGCAAATGGAAATGACACAAAAGTGGGAGTAGCAATATTCAAATAGACAAAACAGACTTAAATCAAAGTCCAAGAACAGACAAAGGAGGCTGCTCTGTAACGGTAAAAAGATCAATACAAGAAGAGGATACTATGCTTGCTAACACATAGGCACATAATTTAGAAGCACCTAAAGATAAAAAACAAATCCTAAGAGACAGAGAGTAAGAAACTGATAGGAACACAGTAATGAGGGAGCCTTTATCACCTCAATGACATCAGTGAACAGACGTTCCAGACGGAATGTCAATAAGGCAATAGGTATAATAAATAACATAGAACAGTTTGACTTACTTGATATCTACTGGACACTACATCCAAAGACAACAGAATACACGTGCTTCTCCAGTGCTCATTGAATATTCTCTAGCATAGACCACACACTAGTATACAAAGCAAGCCTCAACACATTTAAGAGAACAGAAATTATTATCTTTTCTGATCACAATCGTATGAAATTACAAACCAACACAGAAAGAGAAATAAGGAAAGAAATCTGATTGTATGGAGACTAAAAAACATGATACTAAAAAACCAATGGGTCATTGATGAAATCAAGAAATCATAAAATACCCAGAGACAAAAAACAATGAAAACAAAACTTTGCAAAAATCTATGCATTAAAAAAGTTCTAAGAGTAACATTCATAGTAACACAGGCCTTTCCCAGTAAATTAAAACACACATACAACCACATCCTACCACCTATAAGAATTAGAAAATGAACAAACAAAAACCAGATTCAGCAGAAGGAAGAAAATAATAAAGATCAGAGAGGAAATGAATAAAACAAAGATTAAAAGAACAATAGGAAAGATCAATAAAACCAAGAGCTAGTTTTTGAAAGGACAAATTGACAAACACTTAGCCAGGCTAAGAGAGAAAACAAAGAAAAGAAGAAAAGAGAGGGGATCCAAACACCTAGGAAATGAATGATGAGACATAGTAAATACTGCAGAAAAAAAAAACACATAAGAAAATACTGTGAAGAATTATAGGCCAGTGAATTGAAGAACCTAGAAGAAATGGACATGTTTCTCAAAACATACAGTCTTTAAAATTGAGTCAATAAACAGATAATTTGAACAGATCAATCACTAGAAGTAAAACTTGATCTGTAAAAAAAAAACAACCAAACCAACCACCCACCCCCTCAACTCCTTGTATACAAAAGTTCAGGACCAGATGTCTTCACTGGGGAATTCTACCAAACATACAAAGAAGACCTAACACTGATCCTTCTCAAACTCTTCGAAAAGACTGAAGAGCAGGGAACACTCCCAAAGTCATGCTATGAAGCTACCATCACCCTGATATCAAAACCAAACTCTGATGAATACAGATGCAAGTCTTCAATAAAATATTAGCAAACTGAAACCGACAACACAAAAAGGATCATAACGCACTATAGTCAAGTCGAATTAATTCCAGGTTGAAAGGATGGTTCCTCACATGTAAATTAATGTCATACACCACATCAAGTGGAGGGAAAAAACCCATAAAATTTTGTCAATAGATAAAGAAAATGCTAGACTGTGTCTAAAAAACCCTCATCAAATTGGGTATAGAGTGAACACATCTCAACATAATAAAAGCCATTTATGATAAACCCACAGTCAATATAATACTCAATGGTGAAAAGTTGAAAGCCTTTCCACTAAATTCTGGAACAAGACAAGGAAGCTGACTCTCACCATGTCTGTTCAACATAGTACTGGAAGTCCGAGCCAAGCAATCAGATAAGAAATAAAAGGTAATCAAGTTAGAATGGAAGAGGTAAAATTGTCATTATATGTAGGCTCTATATAGAAAATCCTAAATTCCCCACCCTAAAACTATTAGAAGTGAGAAGTGAATTCAGCAAGGTAGACTAATTCAATATTAACATACAGAAATTTGTTGCATTTCATTACACTAACAATGAAATATCAAAAAGTAAAAAACAATTCCATTTAAAACCGCATCAAAAAAAATACCTATGAATAGCCTAACCAAGGATGTAAAAGACCTATAAACTGAGAACTATAAAACACTGGTAAAGAAAATTGAAGAAGATGCAAAGAAATGGAAAGATATTCCATGCTCTTGGATTAGAATAATACTGTTAAAATGGTCATACTACCCAACATAGTCTACAGATTTAATGTGATCCCTTCAACTTACCTAAAACATTTTCCACAGAATTTGAGCAAATAATCATAAAATTTAAACAGAACCACAAAAGACCAGAATTATCAAAGTAATCCTAAGAAAAAAGAAATGTAGATACAACCCTCCAGTTTCCTTCAGAAAAAGCTGGAGACATAACCCTCCCACACTTCAGACAATAGGACAAAGCTGCAGTAATCAAAACAGTGTTTTATTGGCACAAAAATAGACATACAAATGGAATAGAATAGAGACCAGAAATAAACCCCACACTTATGATCAATTAATCTTCACAAAGAACACAAGAATAAACAATGGAGAAAAGACAGTCTTTCAGCAAGTGGTGTTGGGAAAACTGGACTGTCTCATGAAAATCAATGAAATTAGAATACCCCTCACACCGTATACCAGGATTCCCTCATAGCTCAGTTGGTAAACAATCTGCCTGAAATGCAGGAGACCCAGGTTCAATTCCTAGGTCAGGAAGATCCCCTGGAGAAGGGATAGGCTACTCACTCCAGTATTCTGGCCTAGAGAATTCCATGGACTGTATAGTCTATGGGGTCGCAAAGACTCAGACATGACTGAATGACCTTCACTTTCACATTACTTTCACACCATATACAAAAATAAATTAAAAATATTTTAAAAGTCTAAATAAAAGGCACAAACTCCTAGAAGAGAACAGAGGCAAAACATTCTTGGACAAAATTGTAGTAATTTTTTTCTTTGATCAGTTTCCCAAGGCAAAATAAATAAAAGCAAAAGTAAACAAATGGGATCTAATCAAACTTATAAGCTTTTGCACAGCAAAGGAAACCATAAACAAAAAGACAATCTACAGACTGGAAGAAAATATTTGCAAACAATATGACTACAAGGGGTTAATTTCCAAAGTATACAAACAGCTCATATAGCTCAATATTAAACAAGCAAACAAACAACCCAATCAAAAAAAAAAAAAAAAGGGCCAAAGACCTGGACACTTTTTCAAAGAAGATGTACAAATGGCCAAGAGACACATGAAAAGATGCTCAACATTGCTACTAATCAGAGATGTGCAAATTTAAAACTATGATGGAGGTATCACCTGAAACTGGTTGTAATCGCTATCATCAAAAGTCTACAAATAATAAATGCTGGAGATGGTGTGGAGAAAAGGGAACCCTCCTAAACTGTGGGTGGGAATGTAAACTCATATAGCCACTATGGAGAACAGTATGGAGGTTCCTTAAAACACTAAAAATAAAGCTAATTTATGATACAGCATCCCCACTCCTGGGATATATCTGGAAAAGATGAAAATTCTAATTTGAAAAGATACATACACCCCAATGTTCACTTTGCAGCACTATTTACAATAGCCAAGACATGGAAGCAACACAAGTGCCCATTGACAGATGAACGCATAAAGAAGTGACATATGTGTACAATGGAGTTTTAGTCAGCCTTAAAAAAGTATGAAATACTGCCATTTGCAACAACATGGATGGATGCAGAGATTACCATGCAAATATTAGATGATATCAGTTATATGTGGAATCTAAAAAGCAATACAATGAATCTATATCCAAAGCAAAACAGACTCAGAGAGAAAACAAACATAGTTTCTAAAGAGGGAAGGAATGCTGGGATAAATTAGGAGTATGGGATTAGGAAATACAGACCACTATATATATATATAACAGGTAAACAAAAGGGATTTACTGCATGGCACATTGAAATATACTCAACATCTTGTAATAACCTATAATAGAAAAGAATCTGAGAAACTGTGTACATATGTGTATTATATGCATGTGTGTGTGTGTAGATATATATACATATATGTATAGCTGAATCACTTTGCTTTATAAGTGTAGCTAACATGATATTGTAAGTCAACTACACTTGAACAGAAGTTAAAGAAATAATATGAGTCTGTGTAGTATGTGGAAACAAAAGGAGCAAGTAATATGACGCTCTCTTTAACTGTGAGCTCGATCATTTTCACTGAGAAAAATCAATAAATCCATTTTTGCAAGTTTCCTTATCTATAAAATTCACAGAGTAAGATGATCTCTTCTAGTGTGAAAATAATTTTTTTCTTGAGTCAATGAATGTTAAATAAATTTATTTCCTACTGGCAGAGATTTTTTGGAATTAGAAAAATATTTCTGAGTTTGAAAAAGGTAGGATATTTTGGTGAAGTTGCATACTTTGTGTATGTGTTCAATACATTTTTATTTTCCTCCCATATTTCACTCTTTCTGGTCAAATTAGTGAAGTTGGAAGGGGTTAGAAAAATGAAGTCAGAATTTCCTATAGAATATCAAGGGTCAATTCTCAATTTCTTATCATGATGGAAAATCAAGACTGAGTCCACTCTGGGGGATGTTAGCTTCAATTTTCATATTGTAATTGTTTACTAGTGTGTATTAACAGATTTAAAGCTTTTATGAACTCACTATTATCTCTTAAAAATAAAGCAATGTAGCTCTGTCAGTAAAAGACCTAAGAAAAAGTAGGCACTTGAACCCAGATTGTGATCTTTAAACACGAAGAAAAAAAAAAAGGGCCACTATTTCTCTGAGAATTGTCTGAGTCAAATCTGGAATAGGAAATGTACAAGATGATGACAAAGTATTTTATCTACAAGAAATATAGGAAACTATACAAAATTATCAAGACTGTGAGATGGTCTGGGACCTGGACTCTCTCCAGGAGGGTCAAACTGGATAAACCTCTCCTTGAGCAACGGAATACAAATGAACTATAAAGGACTAAATATAATTGCACACAAGTGCAGCTGGGGCAATTCTGAACAAAAAGGCCACATGCCAACCATCCTATTTTGATGTGTGGAGCAAAAGCAGGCTTCCGTGAATGATCCCTGAACACAGAATCACCAAAGGGGTGGAGAGACCACGCAAGCTATACCTCCCGCCCAATCCGCTGATCCACTCCTGGCATTACTCTCTTTAAGGAACTAGCTAGCCTCCTCTTGGGGAGTGAGCAAGAACAAAGCTTCTTGTTTTTGTTTTCCCATGCTGCATCACGGGTCTAATAATACCCTGCCTGAAATCCGTGTGGGCCTCTTACCAATGTCTATTTATTAAAAAGTTCAAGGACCTAGGTCAGTAACATGTTTAGTGACCACTAAGGGATGCCCATGGAGCTTCTGTTTATCTTGACCACATAGGGGGTACCTAGGCATTTGAGGGCCGCCAAATGCAGCTTCTTCTCAGCTGACAAGTGGCCACCTAAACCTTTTGCCTCAGTGTCACTGCATTTGGTGAGCCTGCGCAGGCCCCAGAACTCTCATTCAGGCACCACGTGTCCCTTCTCCTTGGTCCTTTGCCTTCTCTTCATCTCTACTTCTTTTTCTGTCCTCTCCTTCCGAGAAAGTGGATGTGGGGCAGCTACAGCCTGACTCCTCTCAGCTTATGACACTAGGCTTCCTTGACTGACAACAGCTCAGAACGACAGATGACAAGCAGAGGTGGGAGAGGCTCGCCTCATACCGTGCAGATCTTGGCCTCGTGGCCTCTCCTGCTGGGAGATGTAAGAGTGATAGAGATTCGACGCTCATATCAAGTCATGGCTAGAAGTCCAATCTTCACAAAATTCTCATTTTCCGCCCCCCTGTCACCAAGAGAATTTCTATCAGGAACAGGCTGAAGCAGTTAAGACTTTTCTGTGTGAAATGATTGGTTCCTGGCCTTTCAGGAAATTGGAAGTGCCTGCATAGGTACCCACAGAGGGGCGGTTTAAATGGTAATTTCATTCTCTTTCTCTGACTCTTCCTCTAACTCTCCCCTGGTCTTCAGACCTACACTCCTGCCCCTTGCGTCTTGGACACTCCATCCTGGTCACTCTCTTCATGACCCCTAACATCTTTCTGTTGTGTCACCAACTCTGAGGAAGGGAATTCTGTGATCTCCTTTGCTATCTCCCCCTTTGGTTTTGTCACCCTAGTCTTGAGGGCTCCCTCAACCACCCCCAGGATCTCCAGTTGTCAGCCCTCAGATTTCTATGTAAACATGGGAAATGCCTAGCAACCAATTCCAGTATTCTTGCCTGAGAAATCCCTTGGACAGAGGAGCCTGGCAGGCTACAGACCATGGGGTCGCAAAAGAATCAGACACGACTTTTAGCTATGAAACAACAATAACAAGACCCCCAGGCTAAGAAACTCCTACTGTGTGAATGTGTAGCCTCTCTTTCCATTTTTCCAAAAGACTGGGAGGCAGAACTTCTCACATATCTCCACTTCTAATGGCTAACTAGCCATCAGCTCAGTAAGTCTCTTCCTCAGAAGCCTGTTCACTCCACTTTAACATGGCTTTCAGCCTCTAGACCTACCCCTTCCTTACCCTTTCAAGTCAGAAATTCCCAAATCAGAGCTCCCAGTGCTGTCTCCAATCAGGTTTAAAATTAGTTCCCACTTTTGCTTCACAGACCCTTTATCTGATCCAGAAACAGCTGACAGAAATGGGGCAAGTACTAGAGTGCATGTCCCCTTCTCAATGGGTGAACAAGTAATCTATAAGGATAGGTTTGGCAGGTTCTTGGGAGAACCCCAACAAATTTAGGGATGGGTTTATCAGATTGGGATTAAGGTTCTTTCTGACCTGGCAGGACATCACAATTATTCTGGCCCCACTGTTGTTCCTCAGGTGATAAGAACGGATACAAGCAAGGCCAGAGAACATGCAGATAGCCTAATGGCAACAAATCTGCACCACCAGATTTATCAAACAGGGGTGACACAATCCCAGATCATGACCCACAATAGGACTAGTGGGTCCTATACGCGCAAAGCTAGTATGAGACACTGTATTACTTGTGTATCAGAAAGAATGAAACTTGTATGGTGAAGCCTGTAAACTATGATAAGGTCTGATAAGTTACACAGGAAAGAGATGGAAACCAGGCAGTCTTCTTGAGCCAGGAGACAGGGCCATTCAGGAAGTACACTGGGATAGACCCTGATTCTGCAGAAGGGAGGCTGACACTGGCTATGCATTTTATCACCCAGTCTGCTCTTGACATTAGGAGAAAATTTAAAAAGTGTCAGTCTGGGCCCCAAACCTCATGTCAACTTTGGTAAAGAGATCCTCAAGGTCTATAATAACTGAGATTTAACAGAGGAAGCCAATAAGAATAGGATAGGACATTTGTAAAGAAGATGAAGCTTTTGGTTGCTCTGATTCACCCATCACCTTGAGGGGACCCTAGAGGCCAAGAAGACCAAAGAAACAGTGGAGAAGCCTCCTGGGCCACAATCAGTGGACATTCTGTCAAAAGGAGGGGCACTAGGAAGAGGGAATGTCCCAAGTACCCTCTTGTGAGATGCCAGAAGGACAACCCTAACTGGCTCCAGTTCCTCCCAAATTTGTCAGATTCCTACACATGAATGAATGGGCCTGAAGTGCCTGCCTAACCCTACTCAATCCATCCTCATCACTCCAACAGAGCCTCAGGTCACTCTTGATGTGGCAGGAAGGAGAATGGAATTCCTTACGGATACTGGAACTGCCTACTGTGTTCTGACTTAGCTGGCTGGCCACGTCTCCAACTATGGCTGTACTGTGATGAGAGTTAATGGACAGACAAAGCTAAGGTGATTAATATTTCCTTTTACCTATAATTATTGCCCATTCATTTTTGTATATGTCGGAATGACTGTCCCCCGCCTCAAAAGGAAGAGACTTACTAGATAAAATGAGAGCCAGTATTTTCTTAGAACAAGGTGAGATTCAACAGATGACAAACCAGAGCAGAGAATACACCTATTGGCAACCTCAGACAGCCTGCCTGCTGATTCCTAAGGTGTTTCCCAAGGACTTAAACAGGTAGATTTGCGGGACTGAGATATTTCTGTGCCAGGAAGGGTGAAATATGCTTCCCTGATAGAAGATTAGAGGGACAGAGAGAAGATGGTGGAGTAGAGAGACGTGAACTCACCTCTTCTTATGAAGACACAAAACCACAACTAACTGCTAAAAAACCATTGGCAAAAAATGTTAAGTCTATCAAAAATAAAATATCCTATACCCAAAGATAAGTCTTAATATACCAAATCCTTTAGCCACAAACTGGAAGTAGGAAAAACCACTAGGCCATTCAGGTATGACCTAATCAAATCCATTACGCTCATACAGTGGAAGTGACAAATAGATTCAAGGGATTAGATCTGGTAGACAGAGAGCCTGAAGAACTGTGGATGGAGGTTCGTAAGGCAGTGACCAAATCCTTCCCCAAGAAAAAGAAATTCAACAAGGAACAATGGTTGTCTGAGGAGGCCTTACAAATAGTTGAGAAAAGTGAGAAGTGAAAGGCAAAGGAAAGAAGGAAAGATATATCCATCTGAATGCAGAGTTCCGAACAATAGCAAGGACAGATAAGAAAGCCTTAAGTGAACAATGCAAAGAAATAGAAGAAACCAATAGAATGGGAAAGACTAGTGATCTCCTCAGGAAAATTAGAGACACCAAGGGAATATTTCATGCAAAGGTAGGCACAATAAAGGACAGAAATGGTATGGACCTAACAGAATTAGAAGATATTAAGAAGAGGTGGCAAGAATACACAGAACTGTACAAAAAAGGTCTTCATGACGCAGATAACCACAATGGTGTGATCACTCACCTAGAGTCAGTATTCCTGGAGTGTGAATTCAAGTGGGCCTTAGGAAGCATTACTACAAACAAAGCTAGTGGAGGTGATGGAATTCCAGTTGAGCTATTTCAAATCCTAAAGGATGTTGCTGTTAAAGTGCTACATTCAATATGCTAGCATATCTGGAAAACACAGCAGTGGCCATAGGACTGGAAAAAGTCAGTTTTCATTCCAATCCTAAAGAAGGGCAATGCCAAAGAATGTTCATATGCCCTCACAATTGTGCTTGTTTCACATGCTAGTGAAGAATTCTCAAAATCCTTCAAGCTAGGCTTCAGCAGTACGTGAACCAAGAACTTCCAGATGTTCAAGCTGGATTTAGAAAAAGTAGAAGAATCAGCTATAACATTGCTAACATCCAGGACCAGATGGCTTCACAGGCAAATTCTATCAAATATTTAGAGAAGCGTTAGTACCTATCCTTCTGAAACTATTCCAAAAATTGCAGAGGAAAGAACACTTGCAAACTCATTCTATGAGGCCACCATCACCTTAATACCAAAACCAAAGGTACCACAGAAAAAGGAAATACCAGGTTAATAATATCACTGATGAACACAGACACAAAAATTCTCAACAAATTCTAGCAAATCAAATTTAACAATACACTTAAAGGATCATATACCATGACCAAGTGAAACTTATCCCAATATCTCTGATATTTTTCAATATTGCAAATCAATCAGTGTGATACAGCAAAACAAATTGAAGAATAAAAACTATATGATCATCCCCATAGATGCAGAAAAATCTTTTGACAAAATCCAGCACCCGTTTATGACAAAAACTCTCCAGAAAGGTAACACACCTCAACATGAAAGTGAAAGTGAAAATTGCTCAGTCGTGTCCAACTCTTTGTGACCCCATGGACTATACAGTCCATCAAATTCTCCAGGACAAAATACTGGAGTGGGTAGCATTTCCCATCTCCAGGTGATCTTCCCAACCCCAGGGAACGAACCCAGGTCTCCCACATTGCAGGTAGATTCTTTACCAGAGCCATAAGGAAAGCCCAAGAATACTGGAGTGGGTAGCCTATCCTTTTTCCAGCAGATCTTCCTGACCTAGGAATCAAACCAGGGTCTCCTGCTTGTGGGTATATTCTTTACCAACTGAGCTATCAGGGAAGCCCTTTATCTCAACATAGTAAAACTCATATTAAGACAAAACTACAACTAACATCATACTCAATGGAAAAAAGCTGAAAACATTTCTTTTAAGGGATACAACAAAATGTCCATTCCCTAGTCATAACAATCACAGAAGAAAAAGAAAATAACTCCAAATTGGACAAGAAGAAGTAAAATTGTCACTGTCTGCAGATAACATGATACTTCACATAGAAAATCCTAAAGATGCTATCAGAAAACTACTAGAGTTCATCAATTAATTAGGTAGAGTTGCATAACACAACATTAACACACAGAAATCTCTTGCATTCCTACACACTAACAATGAAAGATCATAAAGAGCAATTAAGGAAACAATCCCATTTATCATCACATCAAAAAGAACAAATTACCTAGGAGTAAACCTACCTAAGGAAGCAAAAGACCTATAGTCAGAAAACTATAACATACTGATAAAAGAAATAAAAAATGACACAAACAAATGGAAAGATATACCATATTCTTGGATTGGAAGAATAAATATTGTTAAAATGACTATACTACTCAAAGAAATCTACAGAATGAATGCAATCCCTATGAAATTACTAAATGCATTTTTCACAGAAGTAGAATTAAAAAATGTTACAATTTGTGTGGAAACACAAGAGACCCTGAAAAGCCAAAGCAATCTTGGGGAAAAAAATTGGAGCTGGAGGAACTGGTCTTCTTGACTTCAGACTATATTACAAAGCTACATTCATCAAGAGAGTATGGTGCTCACACAAAAACAGAATTATGGATCAGTGGAACAAGATAGAAAGTCCAGAGATAAACTCATGCACCTAGGGTCACCTAATGTGTGACAAAGGAGGTAAAAATATACAATGGAGAAAAGACCGTCTCTTCAATAAGTGTTGCTGGGGAACTGGAGAGCTACATGTAAAAAATTAAATTAGAATACTCCTTAACACTATACATGAAACTTAACTCAAAATGGATTGAAGACCTAAATCCAAGGCCAGACACTAAAACTCTTATAGGAAAGCAGAGAATACACTTTGAAATAAACTGCAGCAAGATCTTTTTAAATTCAACCCCTGAAGTGATGAAAATACAAACAGAAATAAACAACTAGGCCCTTATCATAGGAGAAGATATTTTCAAATGAAGCAACTGACAAGGGATTAATATAAAAATATACAAACAGCTCATGCAGCCCACTATAGAAAAATATCAAAAAATGAGCAAAAGGTCCAAAGAGATATTTCTCCAAAGATGCCCTACAGGTGGCCAAAAAGTACATGAAAAGATGCTCAACATCATTAATTATCAGAGAAATGCAAATCAAAACAACAAAGTATCTCCTCACATCCATCAGAAAGGCCATCATAAAAAAAATCTACAAATGATAAATGCTGGAGAAGATGTGAAGAAAAGGGAACCCTCCTATACTGCTGGTGGGAAATAAATTGGTAAAGCCACTATGGAGAAGAGTTGGGAGATTCCTTAAAACACTAAATACAGAACTACCATATGATCCAGTAATCCCATGCCTGCACATATATCCAGAGGGAACTATAATTCAAAAAGACACATGCACTCCAATGTTCACTGAAGCACTATTTACATTTAGTCAGGACATGGAAGCAACCTAAATGTCCATCAATAGAAAAATGGAAAAAGAAGGTGTGGTACATGTATACAACAGAATATTACTCAGTCATAAAAGAGAAAGAAATAATGCTATTTGCAGCAACATGAATGAACCTAGAGCTGGTCATACTGAGTGAAATATGTCAGACAGAAAGACAAATATCATATGGTATCACTTAAAAAATGGTAAAAATAGGCTTATCTAAAACAGAAAGAGAGTTATAGATATAGAAAACAAATTTATAATTACCAACAAATAACAGGTAGAAGGGATAAACTGGGAGATTGGAATTGACACATACAGAGTACTATATATAAAATAGATAATTAATAAGGACTTACTGTGTAGAACAGGGACGTCTACTTAGTACTCTGTAATGACCTATATGGGTAAAGAATCTAAAACAAAAAAGTGGATACATATATAACTGATTCACTTGGCTGTACATCTGAGAGTAATAACATTGTAAAACAACTATACTTCAATCAAAATTTTTAAAAATCAAAATAATATGGGCCAAGAAAAGGTTAAAAAAAATACACTAATAACAGATAGTGCTATTAGTCACTCAGTCATGTATGACTCTTTGTGACCCCATGGATTGTAGCCCACCAGACTCCTCTATACATGGAATTCTCCAGGCAAGAACACTGGAGTGGGTTGCCATTTCCTCCTCCAGGGGATCTTCCTGACTCAGGGATTGAACCCAGGTCTCCAGCATTGCACGTAGACTCTTTACCTACTAAGTCACCAGGCAGAGAAATTAAACAAACAATCCCATTTACCATCACATCAAGAAGAACAAAATGTGTGTGCCTGCCTGTTGCGGTCAAGGCAGCTGCAGGCTCGAGTGTGGTAAGGCAAGTGGAGGAGCGTGGAGATCTGGCTCAGACCCACATACAACAACTTAGCGAAGCCACTGGCAAAGATAATCACTTTTTAATTCTGGCTTCTGCACATCTAGAAAAATTGAAACTTTTGTGCTAAGAAGACAAAAAATGTTCAAATCCATACAATCTTCAACAACCTTACAGACAGGCTATTTGGACAGGACATATTTTGTGTAGAACAAGCTAGTAGATGAAGATTTTCTTGAAGCTACTGCACAAAAAGAGTTGATCAATTTTCTTTCAGAGCCAGAAACTTTACTTAAAGAAAATAATGTGCATCTGAAACATTGTGATTTCCTTGGGGATGAACTCCTGGAATGTATCCCTTGGAGATGAGGAGCTCTACTCTACATGTATTGTCATTCTCTGACCAAAAGGAGAGAATGGCTGAGAAGATAATCCAACTTGCTTAAAAAGTACCTTGTTGGTGGAATCAGTTGTTGAATTTTCAGTGTCCCATCCAGTTAAATAAAGGTGTTTCTTTCCAAGACCTAGACATAGCTAATTAACTGAGTGAAGGAATATTTAGTGACATTCATTTGCTGGCTATGATGTATAGTGGAGAAATGTGTTATTGGGGATTGAAGAATTGTGTGGATCAACAGCCAGAAAATCATGAAATTATTAAATGCCATTACCGTCTTTCATAGGAGGCAGGTCAGGTGGTCAGTCTGGTATTCCCATCTCTTAAGAATTTTCCACAGTTTGTTGTGATCCACACAGTTAAAAGCTTTGGCATAGTCAATAAAGCAGAAATAGATGTTTTTCTGGAACTCTATTGCTTTTTTGATGATCCAGCGGATATTGGCAATTTGATCTCTGGTTCCTCTGCCTTTTCTAAAACCAGCTTGAACATCTGGAAGTTCACGGTTCACATATTGCTGAAGCCTGGCTTGGAGAATTTTGAGCATTACTTTACTAGCGTGTGAGATGAGTGCAATTGTGCAGTAGCTTGAGCATTCTTTGGCATTGCCTTTCTTTGGGATTGGAATGAAAACTGGCTTTTTCCAGTCCTGTGGCTACTGCTGAGTTTTCTAAATGTGATGGCATATTGAGTGCAGCATGTTCACACCCTCAGAAATCTGTATGCAGGTCAGGAAGCAACAGTTAGAACTGGACATGGAACAACAGACTGGTTCCAAATTGGGAAAGGAGTACGTCAAGGCTGTATATTGTCACCTTGCCTATTTAACTTATATGCAGAATACATCATGAGAAACTCTGGGATGGATGAAGCACAAGCTGGAATCAAGATTTCCAGGAGAAATATAAATAACCTCATATGTGCAGATGACACTACTCTTATGCAGAAAAAGAAGAACTAAAGATCCTTTTGATGAAAGCAAAAGAGGAGATTGAAAAGTTGGCTTAAAACTCTATATTCAGAAAACTAAGATCATGACATCTGGTCCCATCACTTCATGGCAAATAGATGGAGAAGCAATGGAAACAGTTACAGACTTTATTTCTGAGGGCTCCAAAAACACTGCAGATGGTGACTGCAGCCATGAAATTAAAAGATGCTTAGTCCTTGGAAGGAAACTTATGAGCAACCTAGACAGCTTATAAAAAGCAGAGACATGACTTTGCCAAAAAACATACATCTAGTGAAAGCTACAGTTTTTCCAGTGGTCATGTATGAATGTAAGAGTTGGACAATAAAGAAAGCTGAGCACCGAAGAACTGATGCTTTTGAACTGTGCTGTTGGAGAAGACTCTTGAGAGTCCCCTGGACTGCAAGGAGATCCAACCAGTCCATCCTAAGGGTAATCAGTCCTGAATATTCATTGCAAGGACTGATGTTGAAGCTGAAACTCCAATTCTTTGGCCACCTGATGTGAAGAGCTGACTCATTTGAAAAGACCCTGATGCTGGGAAAGATTGAAGGTGGGAGGAGAAGGGGATGACAGAGGATGAGACGGTTGGATGGCATCACTGACTCAATGGACATGAGTTTGAGTAAACTCTGGGAGTTGGTGACCAACAGGGAGGCCTGGACTCCTGAGGTCACAAAGAGTCGGACACAACTGAGTGACTGAACTTAACTGAACTGTTTTTTTATTATATATCCTTAAACTTGTGAAGGAATGCTTCTTTAATTTAAAAAAAATGGCATTTGTGTTATTCTAACTCAGTTTGAACTACTGATACCCTATAACTAATATTAAGGAGGAATCCATTTTATCTCTATAAAGATTTCTTCTCTTACTTTATAGTTTTCTTATTTTGGTACAATATACATAACATAGAATTGAACATTTTAACTGTTTTTAGATCATTCTTTAATTTCCTTATCTTGAAGTTTGCTGTGCTTCAGAGATTAAAATCATGTCACCTTTTTGCTTTGGATATATCCTATGGATATATTTAAAAATTAGTAAATAGAAAAATGGTGACTCAAATCCAGAATAGTATTTCCACAATAAAATAAATAATGAAAGATTTCACAAAATAATTTTCATTTGTTTTACCACATACTACTAATTGCATTTAAAATTTTTAGTCTGTTAGGCATTTTATAAAAATTTTAAAGTGATTTTCATATTTTGTTTAAAGGAATATGCATGGTTTATTAAATGAATAATGAAGATAAAATCAAGTTAGGTTAGTCTGCCATTAGTCATATCTCTATGGCACATCTTTCCATACATTTTGAAATTTTAACATTTTTTGTCTTTAATTGTAGGGGCGAGTCTTAATGTTCAAGAGCCTAACTTGGTATCCTGCTGACAGTCTTTCTATCTCAGTTCCTACTGTTGTCCTGGGATGACCTGTATGATGCCTTGCCAATATCCCTGAGCTGCTTTGATTGGCTTCATCACATTCCAGGAACTTAACTATCATGGCCACACCACAGATATCACCATCCTAAGTTTTTCTTTCTGTAATCTTAAATTTCAATAACTAATGAGATTCTCATCATTCCAGCTTTTCACTTTTTTTTTTTTTTTTAGAAATAAAAGGATGAAAATTTTAATTTCAGAGGAAAATATTATAAAAATTTAAGACAATAAGTCATAAACCTTATATACAAGTTATACAACAGCTCATGTTTATATAAAATTTAAATTAGTTTCAAATCAGAGGAGTTTTGAATAGAAACATATTAAACATGTCAAATATATAGAAATCTGGAAAGTAGTGATTTCAGAGGAAAAAAATATCATTTTTCTCTCTTTTCTGTCTCTTTAGCTTCTTGATAGTTTCCCCCTCTTGCTGCCCCTTTTTCTCCTTACTTTCAGCCACTTTCAGATTTTCTTCCTTCTCTGTCCGGCCTTGGCCTTATGGGGCACCATATGAAGTGCTCTCCACAGCCCTTTCAAATTTATCTTCCCCTTGTCCTTCAACCTAACCATTATCATTCCCTCTTCTTTTACGGAATGCTGAGTTCCAGGTGAAGTTCCCATAGCTCCTCAAACTGGAGTCACTCTAAGTATCTCACCTTCAACTTCAGAAGAGCCCTCAGTGTAAATAAAACCTTTCATCTGTTGCTAGCATGGCCCCTGCCCCTTTTCCACTGTGGCTAATCCAGACCTCTGATTTGCCTCACTTTTCTCTGGCCCCTTGTTAGTTTCCCTATCACATGGCCTTAGTCCTGTCTAACAGAAAACAGACTATAGGAGATCACTGTCTGTGTCCCCACTTTGCCCTACTCATTTTCCCACTTTTTAGGGGAAAAGAGGTCTCCTGCTTCTTACGGGAAGACCACTTTTCCTCTATGCTGGTTTTCTCCTTTTTCCTGGAGCTTCTCTTTTTTTCAGCCAATACCCTGCAGGTGTTGCTCTTTTTCATCCTTCTCCCCTTTCCCCTTCTTTGCTTTCTCGTTTTCTTGTTTTTCACTTACTCTAAATACAGTTGACCCTTGAAAAACACAGGCTTGAACTACATGGGTCTACTTAAACATTATTTTTTTTCGATAGTAAATACTACAGCAATACACAATCAGTGGTTGGTTACATCTAAAGAAATCACAGATATGGAGGGCTGCACTCAGATTTCTGACTGCCAGAGGGTTGCACCCTAACCCCCAGGTTGTCAAGGGTCAGCTGTACTTTTATGTGATGTTACTCATAGCCAAGGTTTTTACAACCTGTAATGTTAGGCTGACTCCCAGACTTACATTTTGAATCCCTGCTTTTGCTCTCTTAACCTTCTTTCTAACTGCTTATTATATATCTTCACTTAGACATCCCCTAGTAATTTTAATTTCAATATTTTCAAACTAATCCTCATCTTTCATCTAAAATCTTTACTGGTTCACATTTTCTCTTTTTTCGGTCTTCCACAAAGCAGGGCAACACAGAAGGCTGGAACCTTCTTTCTTCCACTGACCTTGCCAGCCTCATCTCCGCAGATCTGTGTGATCATATTCTAGTTCAGTGCTCCTTAGGCTCCTTTTTGATAAACATTCTGATAGTCCCTCTTGGGACAAGGAGAATCTCTCCCTATCTCTCCGTGTTCATCCTTACACAGCTAAAAAGATGTTTAGTCTCCTTATCATTACACAGCTAAGAAGATGTTTATTTAACTTAACTTTTAACAGGTTTTGCTATGAAAATACCTCTGTGCTTTCTGAATATTTAAATCACAGATTTTCCACCCTCATCCCACCCTTTCTGGAGCATCACGATCAGTTCCAAGTTTACCAGTCACTTCCCCCAGGTGCTGTGCATTTTTATCCCCTCGATATCCTTGTGGCTTCTGACTGGAATGCTCTGCCCTTCTTTGTGGCCAAGTGAATACCTATTTTACTTTTAGAACTCAGTTCCAGTGATACTGTACTCAGAAGGCTTCTGCCAGCCCTTTTCAGTCAAAGTTACATGTTCCTTTGCTTTTACTCCCTCAGTCTCTCACACTGATCACATTGCTTTACAGTCATTTGTCCTATGAGTTGGCAAACTCTATGTTTTAAAAATCTATCCTTCTGCATAGTGCTTATTGAATGGTAGGCCCTTAGTGTTGTCCTTTGAATTAATAAGAGATGTGATTCCTAAGTGCCGAACTTTGCCAGAAAAGGGTTACTGCTCTTGGATTCCAAACTGCCGTGTCTTCTGTACCAGTGGTTGACAAGGCCCAGAGAGAATTATTCCTGAGAGGAGTAAGGTATTATTTAGATTTAGAATCACAGAAAATAAGGGAACTTTGTCTTCAGAAGCTCCATGCTGTCTTCGTGATCATTTTGAAGCACTTCACCTGGGTCTCTCACTGGTCAGTACACTAATGAGGGTGCTGGTGCTTTTAGTACAATATTTTCATCCCCCACATAATTGGAGAATAATTTGTAGATCATAGCAGTTACAATGCTTTCTACTCTGATGTATTACAAAACAATGAACAAAAGCCTGCTAAAGTAAATTCTGTTTCATTTAGAATGGATTAACTTCAAGATACCAAATACTCCACCTAAGGAAAGTACTATAATTCACACATCAACAATTATTATGTATTTACTACATGCTAGGTTCATACTAGGTATTGAGAATACAGATTTGTAAAACACCGGAGTTTGCATTCTAATGAAATTAATGCATTTTTAGAAATAAATGTGTAGTGTGGTGAGTGGTGAGTGCTATGAAGAATAAAGCAGGGCATGGGGCTAGTGTGACTCTCGAGAAGGATGGTGTTTTATTTAAGGTGGTTGGGGAGGCACCTCAAAGCACCTATCTACTTCAGCATTTGTGTTGCTCCTCTGTTAAACATGATCAAATGTTCCAATACACATTCAGTATATTCATAAAATTTGTCTTTCTTATGGAAGTTTTGATGCTGAAATGAATGAATCACTACCTAGGAACTTCTCATTTTGATCTCATTTAAAGGATTTCTCCCCAGTGTGGGGTTTACTAATGGGTAAATGATAACCTAAAAGCCTTGTAGAATTTATTACACTTGGAGTTTCTCTCCATTTTGAGCTCTTTGATGGTTACTAAAATTTAAACTCTTGTTACAGCATTTTTCATAATCTTTAAATTGCATGTTTTTTTTTCCAGTACGAATTTTCTTATGTTAACTAGGCTTTGAGACTTAGTTAAGGCTTGACTGCTTTGAGGCATTTATAGTGTTTCTGGCTAAAAGGAATTGTTTGATGCGGATTAAGGTGCACATCATGACTGAACACTTTCCCTTATTTCTTCACTTACAGCACAGTGAGGTGAAAGTTATGGCTAAAACCCCACAATACAATTTCCATTCTTGCCTTTACAATCCCACTGGGAATTCTCTGATGTTCTCTGAAGGGGGAATTATCTCTAAAGGCATTCTCAGATTCATTTTAACACCATTTTTTAAAAAACCCACAGCTGGCTCATACGCGAGTTGTAGACCACATGTAACTTCTCTCTCTTCACTTTCCAGGGCTCCTTTTTTTTGGCTCCCATGAGGATATCCCTTCTGCTACAGAGTACAAGATTATGTAGCTCTCTAGTATCATCTCTTTGTATTATTTTTGAACACAATATGAGCTATCATGTTATGGAAGTATTACATTAATATACATTTAATACATCTATAATTAAAGTATTCATTATGTATTTGTGCTGCTGTTCCTTAATTTTTTTTCTTATTTCTAGTGAAAATTTCCAAGTAGAATGTTTTGGAGCATATAAAATTTTTTAAAAAGTCCCATAAAAAAGAATAAAATACCAAGGAATAAACAATGACATGGTCACTCAACTAGAGCCAGACATCCTGGAATGTGAAATCAAGTGGGCCTTAGGAAGCATCACTATGAAAAAAGCTAGTGGAGGTGATAGAATTCCAGTTGAGCTATTATTTCAAAACCTAAAAGATGATGCTGTTAAAGTAATACACTCAATATGCCAGCAAATTTGGAAAACACAGCAGTGGCCACAGGACTGGAAAAGGTCAGTTTTCATTCCAATCCCAAAGAAGAGCAATGCCAAAGAATGTTCAAACTATTGCACAATTGCACTCATTTCACATGCTAGCAAAGTAATGCTCAAAATTCTCCAAGCCAGGCTTCAACAGTATGTGAATCAAGAATTTCCATATGTTCTACAGATATAAGAGGCAGAGGAACCAGAGATCAAATTGCCAACATCCGTTGGATCACTGAAAAAGCAAGAGAGTTCCAGAAAAACATTATTTCTGCTTTATTGACTACACCAAAGCCTTTGACTGTGTGGATCGCAACAAACTGTGGAAAATTCTCCAAGAGGAGGACATATCAGACCACCTTACCTGCTTCCTAAGAAAACTGTATGCAGGTCAAGAAGCAACATTTAGAACTGAACATGGAACAATGGACTGTTTCCAAATTGTTAATCAAGTATACTCTGCTATTAAATAAAAACTTTAAAAAATAGGATTAAAACCTAAGAGAAAATATCCCCGAAAGAAACAGTATCTTTTAAAGCCCTAGAACCTAAAGGGGAACCAACCATTGCTCACCAAATTCTGAAAACACGAACTCATTAGGCTCTGCCAATTCCCTTGCAACACCCTGATTCTCCTTGTTTCAAAGCCTAGTGGGGATTACTGGTTTGTGCAAGACACAGGAGCTATAAATGAGTCATCCCTATTCACCCAATGGTGTCAAACCCATGCACCCTCTTCACCCAAATGCCAGGGAGTGCTCAGTGTTCTGTGTTGGACTTACAGCATACATTTTTCTGCATCCCCTTGCCTCTGGACTCAATACCTTTTTGCCTTTGAATGGTGGGACCCTGACACCCTGGAAGCTACTTGATACACTTGGACAGTGCTTCCACAGGATTTTCGAGACAGGCCTTTCTTTGAAAATGCTTTAACAGAGTAGTTGAAAGAGAATGGAAGTCAGTTAAAAAATCTTGATGACTTACTGATTAGTTGTGAGACAAAATGAAATTCAGATGAGAATACAGTTAAGGTTTTGTTTTCTGGCAGAAAAGGGATATGAAGTCTCATGTCTCAGATCTCAAGACTCTGATCTCACAGTAGCAGATTCAATATTTAGGATTTGTTTTGACCCCAGGGTGAGAGCCCTGACCATAGATCAGAAGACAGCAATTAGTGCATTACTATCTTCAACCACAAAGAGACAACTCTAAGGCTTTCCTGGGATGGCTGGGTTCTGTTGTACCTGGATTCTGAATTATGGCCTTATAGCCAAAACTCTATATGAAACCTTGATGGGGGAAGAAAGGGAACCACTACAATGGAACAGGGACCACCAGCATGACTTCAAGACTCTAAAGTCTGAATTGAGCAGAAAACCAGCACGGGGGCTTCAAAATTTAGACAAACCTTTTATCCTATATGTTCATGAGAATAGTTCTAGGTGTCCTGACCCAAAAACTGGGGTCAAAGACTAGTAGCTTACTTTTTAAAACAACTGGACTCAGTAGCCCTGGGATAGTCAAGCTGCCTGCAGATGGAGTAGCCACCGTGTTGGTTAACTAAGGTAACATTTACACGTATTAACACTTCATCAGTTACAATCCATGCTAGAAGAGCACCACTTGTTGCCTGGGAAGGTTGAGAAGATACCAGCCTCTCCTAATGGACACCCTCAACATTACCTTAAAGATGTGTCAAACTTTGAACCCAGTAACTCTGCTTCTAGCTGTTGAGAGACTTATTGCATCAGTGTACAAAAACTATAGAGCAAAATTATTCCGGCAGGTCTGATCTTCTAGATGAACCTCTTGACAGCCCAGCGGTCCAATGGTTTGCTGATGGGAGTTGTTTTATAGAAACTGGAACCTTAAAGGCAGGGTATACGATAGCCCAGAAGTCATAGAAGCTGAGTCTCTGTCACCCCAGACTTTGACCCAGAAGGCTGAAATCAATGTATTAATTAGAGCTCTGCAGTTAGGGAAGGATAAGAAACTAAATATTGATACTGACTCTAAGTATGAGTTCCATGTGCTTCAAGCTCATGCTGTCATTTGGAAAGAAAAAGGATGTTAACTGCTGGAAACTCTCCCATAAAACACAAACATTCAATCCTGGCTCTTTTAGAGGCAGAGCAGCTCCTGACCCAGATGGCAGTAATCTACTATAGAAGGGTGGATCTTCTGTGAACCAAGAGAACAGAAGAGCTGATCCAGCTACAAAATAGGCAGCTTGAGTGCGAGAGGTTGAGCAGGTTGTGATCTTAGTGATCGACCCCCTCCCCCTTGGGGCTCCCTGGCTTTCTCCAGTATTTCCAACAGGAATAAGAAAAACTGAAAAAACAGCGTTATGAGAAAAGAAGCACTGGTTGGTATACGAAGGATGACAAGGTGCTTATTTATCTGAGACTTAAACAGTGGAAATACAAGTTTACCTTGCCACCAACTAGGGATACATGATGGAATTTAATGCAAAAGACCTTTTTAGGGAAGGTGCTTAAAAGAACAGCAAAATAAGTGACACTGACCTGTCATCTGTGTGTTCATAATAACCCACAGACCCATATGATCCCCCCCTCACTTCTCAAGCTAGTTCATCACCAAGAGAAACACCCAGAGGAAAAGAGACCAGTTTATTTCACCCAAATGACCCTACAGTTAAGATATAAATATCTTCTTGAATTTGCTGACACCTTCACGTGATGGGCTGGAGCCTTCCCTACTCCAACTAAAAAGGCTACTAAAGTCTGTAAGTCCCTCTTAAAGGAAATAAGTTCAAAATCGCTCCAGAGCGATAACAAGTTTTCTCTTATAGTCAAAATCACACAGGGGCTCTCAAGGGCTCTAGAAACAGGTTATAACCTACACACCTCCTGGTAGCCCCAACCTTCAGGAAAGGTAGAGAAAATGAACCACACTTTAAAGAAAACTTTAGCAAGACAGCTTCTTGAACCTTAGACCAACCGGTTTCCTATTGTACTCCTCAGGGTCTGTACAGCCCCCAGGAGTAATCAGCAATTCAGCCCATTTGAAATGACCTATGATCTTTTCTTACTATTGACATTCTCTCTGAAGAAGAAATGAGCCAAACTGAGCAGTTTATTATTAATCTCAGACAAATTCACACAGCAATCCTGGACTATGCCAACAAACCACTGTAAGATCCTGCTTAAAACAAAACAAAACAAAAACAGAAGGGGCAGTCCCTTCACAAATTAACCCTGGAGACCAGGTTCTTCTTAAAACTTGGAAGGAAGGATCCCCCTAATATCGACAATTGCCAAAATGAAAGGGTAATCTGAGCCCCCCCACAGCCCCACAGTCAAAATGCAAGTGATACCTAGTTGGGTAACATTTGTCCACAATAAAGCTCTTACCTCCCAAAACTCTGCAGGCCACGACAGAGGAATACACCTGTGAGCCGGCGGAAGATCTGAGATACCTATGCAAAAGGCAAGACAATCAACAGATAAGTAACAACTGATGTGGTGGGTTGTATTCCTATTTGCCACTCTTGTTGGCATATTTCTGACTGCATTTTGCTGGTCTGCTCAGCGACTCCCACCAGGAATGCAGCTCCTTTGTCCTCACTGGGTCTAAAGGAAATACTCCACAAGCATGCCCCACCCATTGATTCTGATCACTTCACTGGTCCCTGTAACCAGAGGACAATGGTGCAAAACTCACTCATCAACATTTCCAGAATCACATCTGAAGGAGGACATTTAAGAGAATGCTGGATAAGCCATCAGCAATCTCAATTAGGTACTGTCCCTGCTTGCAGTCCCTCTGAATCTGTTAACTCCAGTGGTGATTAATGATCTAAATGGAGGATGGTTGCCACCCTCTTGATCTGTTAGTCTTAGCTGTGCCTTTCTCAGATGCCAGTAGCAAAGGTAGGCTACTGAGCATAATCCCTGCACACAGTACCAGCAAAGGAGTGGGCAGACCATGGAAGCTATGCCTCCTGGCCAACCTGGTGATCCGCCCCAGCTGTTACTCCATTTAAGAAACTAGCTCACTCTCCCACTCAGGGAATAAGCAAGGGCACCTGTTTCTTGTTTTTGCTCCCTCACACTGCAGCATAGCCATCAATAAAGTCTTGCTGAAATCCTCAGACCTGTAATAAGTTTCTATTGATTACAGAGTCCAAGGACCCAGGTTGGTAATAGTTGTGTCAAAAGAACTCAAGAGCCAACATGAAGGGGATTCTGTTGTCCAAATATAAAACAATTTGACCAATAACAATAACTACCCTTGTTGAAAATAACAGATACTTAAAATCCTAATATGTATCACATATACTGAAATGAGATAACATTTAATGAAAATACTAATACATAAAAATACTAATTTTCAATGTTGTAGGATACAAGTAAATCCTTTCCTTATTTTGAAAATAAGGAAAATATTTGGAAAATAATGTGAAAGAATTAAGCAAGCAAAATAGAGGAGAGGGAGACTAACTTTATGGGAAGTTTCCAGATAATAATATAAGAATGACCAGAATAACATTTTGTAATGCCCAATCAATCTACTGAATCTAAGTACTTGATCATCAGTTAACACGTAGGAAGCAGTCCATTTCTCTAAATCATACTGGAGTTTGATCTAAGTTGAATATACATTTTATGGGAAATCTAGAAGATAGAGGAAGATGTTTATACTTTGAGGATGCAATCAGCAAAATTCAGATGGAGAATGATTCTATAGTAGTTGGTTTTTCTCAAAAGAAAGTGGCAAGGAAAAAATAAAGAAATATGAGGCATGTTAACCAACCACAAAGTGTGGGCTTCATTTGGATTCTGATTAAATAAACTGTCAAGAAGAAATGACACTTATGAAGATATTAGAAATTTTACTCACTTATTTAAAGATAATAATCAACATTTTCTTATTATAATAGTATGGTTATGGCTTTTAAAACTATCATTGAGTGATAGTGAAATATGTATGGATGACATGACAGGATGACAGATTTGCTTCATAATGATATGGAGTTGGGAAATGGATGAATTCATGAGTCTCATGAATTGACAATTATTAAAACTAGGATGGGTACACGGGGGTTGATCTCATCAAGGTGTCTATTTTAGTATGTTAAATTTATCCTGACTAAAAGTTTTAAGTACAGATTTTGCTGCACTATGAAGGTCAAAGTGCAGCTCCTGACCTAAAGGTATATTTAATTCCATCAGCTTTTTAATTACACTTGGATCTTGGCAGATAGCTTGACTTTCTCCAGGTTCATTTTATAAAAAAAGAGGGGATCTCTTTTAAATGTTTATGGACAAATGGGTAAGCCCCTCACCTGGGATTATTTTGAATTGTTAATTTTTATTAGTAGAAAAAGGCTGAAAAAAAAAAAAAGGCTGTATTCCCCAAGACCTCTAAAATCAACAAGATATATTTCCACATTTAACAAATTTAATTCTATACTAAAACAAACTTGTTTTCTCAGTTCCAAATTTCTTCTTTTTATTAGAGAAATTTAAGTTTTTAATTAAATCAATGTTTGCTTGCATCATCCTGCTTTTTACTCTTCCATCTTAAAGTCAGTACAGGGAAAATTGTGAAAATAGTAGGATCTTGATCTATCACTTGTTAAGTGGCAAGCTTGTGTATTATTTTATGTTTTTATCCTTACTAAAATTCTGCCTCACACGCTTTCATAGGAATCTGAAACAAAGCCCATGGGATCTAGATCTGAGAGCATGTATATGATATTAAATGTAATCCCAAATAGGTCATAAACTGTCAAGAACCAACAAATATGAACACAGTCATACATTTTACCTTTCTAAACGCAGAGATAATAGTAAGGGATTGATTTCAGCTCGGCTTTCCCAGTTTCCGGACATCCATGTCAGATCTCCATCTTGGAGAATGAGGTCGTCACGATTCTGGTCATTGCTGTCTTCCGTCGTCAGTTCATGTCTTCTACAGGGAGTGCCTGCACCATCTCCTCCTTCCTCACACTTATCTGAAGGCCCTCTGCTTGGGCCTGATTTGGGACCTGGGCGAGCTCCTCTTTTGCCAGCTTTAGTTTCTCTCCTGCGTGGCCTTCCTTTCTTACTCTGCAATTCTCAACACGCATCCTTGTTGTGCGGTGACAGCATGTCCGTGATGCGCCCCACGGGCAGCAGCGGAGCCCCACGCCAAGCAGGACACAGGGGAGCCAGCCAGGCCGGAGAACATCCGGGACTCGCAGAAAACCAGGTTCTGCGAGCTTGGCCTCGGGCGCGCGTGCAGGCTGGTCTCACGGCCCGGGTCTCAGCAGACCTTCCTTAAAGGAGCCGATGGAACTTGAGGTATAAGGACTGTTTCCACCAGGCTGAGTCCTTAACCAGGGACGCCCCAAACTGCTCCAGAGTCCATCCACCCCGCCTGGTACCTGGAAGCTCAGTTGGTTCGGAGGTGCTCCTCATTCACATCCAAGGCCGCTCTGGCCACACGGAGGAGGGGATGAGCCCCGGGCTCACCGACCGCACTGCTGACGGGAGCCCGCACACCCAGAGAATCCCGGGCTTGCCTGCCGCTCCTGGAGGTCCCTGCCCTGGCCTACAGTGGAGGGGTGTCATCCAACGGAGGTGGACGGCACCTTGCTCCACCGAGGTGAGTGGTCGTCAAAGGCCCTGCTCTGAGCCGTCCAGCCTCAGGCTCCGCCAGCCTGTTTGAGGGTCCTCGTGGGGAGCCGGGTCTCTCTGCATCCTCCGAACAGGTTAAAGTTTGGGTCACACAGCTCGTCCCAGTCCACGCTGTAAGCAGAGGAGGGGGAAAGGGGCCCTCCTCTGCCTGCTCCGGGGCCTTTTCCTGCCTCGGTCTCCTGGAGGGAGGTTTGAGGCTGGGCCCCTTTCCCAGTTTCCTCGGTGAGGGGGTTGTGTAGGGGTGGTGGTGGGGGGCTTTGTTGGCAGCGTCCTCAGAGACGTCAAATTCTAGCTTTAGGAGCCCACTCCTGGAAGAGTCAGCCACGTGGGCATTAGCTCTTCCTTCTGAGGACGTGGGGACGTGGCCACTCCGGCCTTCGGAGGGCAGGTGGGTCAGTGTTCCCCGGACTCGGCGTATACTCCGCAGTGGCTGCGGCGGGCCAGGGGCCCGAGCTCCGTGGGCTCCTTCTAGGGGCCAAGCGGTGCAGGCGCAGACGCCACGCCAGCTTTCTCCTTCCGCGCTGCGTGGGCCTCTCTTCTGTCTTGGGAAGACATCCCCAGGGAGCCGTCCAGGATTGGGGAGTTCTTATCTACGGGAGAACTAACGTTTTTGTTGACGGCTTGCTCGCGGCTGCCAGATACTCCTGCCGGAGACGCCGCTTTTGTTTTTAAGACTTCTGGGGTCCGGCAAGAGTTCGAAAGATCTAGGAATTTTCAAAATTCCTAAACTTTTCTAAGTTGCATTTTGTAAATTTTAGTAAGTTGTTTTTTGAGTTTTATTCAGTTAAAATATTTTTCGGTTTCTCTTTTGATACTGTTTAATCAGTAGAAATTGGTTAGCAGGCGCCAGGAAAATTTCCGACAAAGCTTTACTAGGTTTTGCGGTGCAGCTGGAGGGAGCAAAAACAAGAAACAGGTGTCCTTGGCCAGCTGCTTCCTTAAATGAGATAACAAGGTGGAGGTGGGCGGCTTGGGCAGGAGGTATAGTTCGAGTGGTCTGTCCATCGCCTTGGTGGGCCCGGGGGCAGGCATCACCAGCAGTAGCCTGCTTTTTCTTGTGGCATCTAAGAAAGACAGAATTGTTTTGTGGCATTTTTGCGTCGTTTTGTTCATAATTGCCTAAGTGTGAAGTTAATTTCAGTCCCTAATAGTTTCTTTGTAGTCTGTTGGGCAAGGAGACATTTGTCCCGGCCCAAGCACTCTGGTAGAAGGTCTCAGGCCCTAGCCTATCTCACACTGACCCATACCTTATTTAGAAATGGTGCTGCTTGATTTCTAAATCATTAGGAATTTTCATCTGTCTTTCTGATAACTGTTTTCTAAATCAATTCCATTGCTGATTGAGAATATACTTTGTATAATTCCTGTTCTTTTAAAATTAAGGTCTGTTTTATGGCTTAGAACGTGGTCCATCTTGGTGAAATCAACATTAGCTTGAGAAATATATGGATTCTGCTGCTGTTGAATATTCTATAGATGTCAGTTAGATCAGGTGTACTGTAGTGCAGGTTATGGAAAGCTGTGCTGAATTGATCCATCAACTGATGGAGGATACTGATGTCTCTGACTGTAATGGTGAATATTTCTGTTTCTCTTTTCAGTTTTATCATTTTTTTTTCCCACCTGTATTTTGATGTTCTGTTAGGTACATCTGCATTTAGGAGTTTAATGTCTTTTGAAGATTGACCCTTTTTATCATTATGCAATGCCCTTCTTAATCCCAGATAATCTCTTCTTCTGAATAAGCTTTATGTGAAGTTAATGTAGTTATTCCAGGTTTCTTTGGATGTTTGTTAGTATATCTTTCGCCTTTCCTTTACTTTATACCTAGATGTAGTTTTTGTATGTAGAGTGTGTTTCTTGTAGTCAACATATTTCAGCATCTCGTTTTCTTTTTTCTGTTTAAACCACTCTGATAATTTCAGTTTTTTCAGTTGATGTTTTTCAGACCACTTGAAAAGTGATCATTATTATAGTTGGATTATTATCTAGTGTTTTAATTGAGCTGTTATGTGATTTCATTTTATTTCCTCACTTAGAATATCAATTGTATTTTTTAAACTATTATTTAGTGGTGTTCCTGGATTTTATAAGATACATATTTTTAACTAATCTAAGTCCACCTTCAAAAAACACTGTACCACTTTCAATGTAGTGTAGGTACTCAGAACATTTCCAGTTTCTCTTGTTGCTTCTTATATTACTGTATTTGTCTGCTTGGGCCACTATAACAAAATACCACAGACTGTGTGCCTTAAGGGCTTACTGGTGGCTTAGATGGTAGAGTCTGCCTGCAGTGCAGAAGACCTGCATTTGATCTCTGGGTGGGGAAGATCCCTGGAAAAGGAAATGGCAACCCATTCCAGTATTTTTGCCTGTAAAATCCCATGGACAGAGGATCCTGGCAGGCTATAGTCCATGGGGTTGCAAAGAGTCAGACACGACTGAGCAACTTCACTGCTACCTGCTGTGTGCCTTAAAGAAAAGAAATTTATTTTTCAACAGATCTGAAGTTTGGGATGTCCAAGAACAAGGTGATAACCAGTTCAGTGGCTGATGGGAGCTCTCTTTCTGGCATGTATTTATATGGTTATCTTCTTGTTACATCTTCACATGGCAAAAAGAGAGTCCAAGCTCTTTGATGTCTCTCCTTTAAGGATACTGATCCTGTTGGTTTGGGGCCCCACTCTGATGATCTCAATCTTAATTAGCTTCTTATAGACTTTATTTTTTGGGGCTCCAAAATCACTGCAGATGGTGATTGCAGCCATGAAATTAAAAGATGCTTACTCCTTGGAAGGAAAGTTATGACCAACCTAGATAGGATATTAAAAAGCAGAGACATTATATTGCCAATAAAGGTCTATTTAGTCAAGGCTATGGTTTTTCCAGTGGTCATGTATGGATGTGAGAGTTGGACTGTGAAGAAAGCTGAGCACCGAAAAATTGATGCTTTTGAACTGTGGTGTTGGAGAAGACTCTTGAGAGTCCCTTGGACTGCAAGGAGATCCAACCAGTCCATCCTGAAGGAGATCAGTCCTGGGTGTTCATTGGAAGGACTGATGCTGAAGCTGAAACTCCAGTACTTTGGCCACCTCATGTGAAGCGTTGACTCATTGGAAAAGACCCTGATACTGGGAGGGATTGGGGGCAGGAAGAGAAGGGGATGACAGAGAATGAGATGGCTGGATAGCATCACCGACTTGATGGACATGAATTTGAGTGAACTCCAGGAGTTGGTGATGGACAGGGAGGCCTGGCGTGCTGTATTCATGGGGTCGCAAAGAATCGGACACGACTGAGCAACTGAACTGAACTGATGCTCTATCTTCAAATACAGTCACATTGGGGTTAACATGTAGGTTTTAGGGGGCACAGTTCAGTCTGTGGTAATTAACATCATTCATTTCACTTACTGATGTACTGTAATCATCCAATGCATTTTCACTAGTTTTACTGTAAGCAAAGACTATCTTTTAGATCAATTAAGAAGAGAACATTATTTTACCTTTATTCCTTCTCTGATAGTCTTATTTATGCAGATTGAAGTTCTGATTTATATCATTTTTCTTTTGCCTGAAGATCTTAACTTTTCATGAAAGGCAAGTCAGCTGGCAATTTCCTGTTTCTTGTTAGTTTGAGAGTCTTCATTTTTTCTTCACTTTTGATGAGTGATTTACTGGATATAGAATTCCAGGTTGGCATATTTTTTTCTTTCACCTGTTTATTTTTCTTAACTCTCGTGTATAATTTCTAATGAGAAATTTACTATAATCCATTTTCCTTGTTTATTCTTTCACAATTTTCTTCTGTTTGGTGTTCTACAGTTTAAATATAATATGCTTGGGTGGTTTTCTGTTTGTTTATATTCATCTTGCTTATTCATTGAGTTTCTGTAAAATGTGTTTTGGTGACTGCCATTAATTTTAATAGATGCTCAGCCAAATCTATAAACCAAAATTTTTGAAACAAAGACTGATTGAAATAAAGAGGAATATTTATTTGTGGTTTGCTAGTACTGCAGCCTGGGAGTCACAGATTCAACAAGCACTCGAATTGTGTTCTGCTAGCCTGTAAACTCGGAGAAGGCGATGGTACCCCACTCTAGTACTCTTGCCTGGAGAATCCCGTGGATGGAGGAGCCTGGTGGGCTGCGGTCCATGGGGTTGCTGAGAGTCAGACACGACTGAGCGACTTCACTTTCACTTTTCACTTTCATGCATTGGAGAAGGAAATGGCAACTCACTCCAGTGTTCCTGCCTGGAGAATCCTAGGGATAGCGGAGCCTGGTGGGCTGCCGTCTCTGGGGTCGCACAGAGTCGGACACGACTGACGTGACTTAGCAGCAGCAGCAGCAGCCTGCAAAATAGAGGAAGCTTATAAAGGCAAAAGCTGTAAGGCCACAGTTAGTCACATAAGTTTTTTGTCAAGAATTGTAATTGAATCTGTCAAGAACAGTGCTTGTTAAGCAAGGATTTGTTGGGATCTGACATGGTTGCCTAGTTACAAGCAGTGAGAGGGACTTGAGACCATAAAGTTGCAGTTGGTGGAGATTGTTCCTAATATACCTGGTGATATCATTGGGTTTGATATAATTAGGAGGAAATTCAAGTTCTCAGTGGTCTAGAGATACATCTTGGACCAGATCCTAAACGGTTTCCTGTCCCCACCCCATTTTTGTGTGTCTGAACTATGAATACTCCCTTACAATTTCAATTTGTCATCAGTCATTATTAAAATTTTTTCTGCTCCATTATTTTTGTTTCTTTTTCTCTTGCTCCAATTAAAGGTATGCTATAGTTGTTTTTATTTTTCTCTTAATACTTCAGTTTGAAATATCTTTGTTTGTTTAAAGAGACTTTGTTTTTTTAGAGGAGTTTTAAGTTCACAGCAAAATTAAGTGGAAGATAACATATAGTTCCCACACACCCCCTACCTCCATCGACATGCAACCTCTTCTGCAGTCAACATCCAATAACATAATATAAAAATGTCAACAATCGGTGCAACTTCACTGTCACATCATCTCCCAAAGTCTGCAGTTTACACCATAGTTCATTACTGGGTCATTATCAAATTACATAGTTCATTATCAAATTTTATTGACAGTCCTTTAATTCACTGATTCCTCAGTTGTGTTGTCTACTGATGAGTCCATGGGGGACATTCTTTGTTTCTGCTACTGTGTTTTGATTTTTAGTATTTGCTTTTGTCTCTTCTTGTAGTATCTATCTCTTTGCTGATATTACCCATGTCATTGCATATGTCTCCTTTTTCTCCATTAGAGCCTTTAACATGTTAATGATTGATATTTTAAATCCACTAGGTCCAGCATCCATGTCCTATCAGATCGTGGTTCTGATACTGCTGTGTATCTTTAGACAGTGTTTATTTTTTCTTGCTTTTTGGCAGAACTTTTACTTTTTTTTATTATAGAGCAGACAGATTATACTGGGTAATAAGGCATCAGAGATGTAGGTATGATTCCTGCGTTGGGACGATCCCATGGAGGAAGAAATGGCAACCCACTCCAGTATTCTTTCCTGAAAAATCCCATGGAAAGAGGAACCTGGCAGGCTATAATACAAAGAAGAATGCGCACACATGCGCGCACACACACACACATACACACACATGCATGCACGCACACATGCACACACAATAAGAAATCAAGTAAATAGGCTTTTAGTGAGAATTTATATTAATTTGGCTTGGAGCTGCATTCAATGTTTGTTCAACTGTAGTTGCAAGATGCTTTGAATTCCTCTGCCATTATTTTAATCTCTCCTCTTGACTTGGGGGCTTCTCTGTACTGCTACTCAGAAAGAGTAAGCATCTTTTAGCTCTTTTAGCTATTATCTCCTGGAGCAGCCTCATTGTGGTGCTAAAATGTGGGGGAGAGGGAGCACTCTACAATCTACATCTACAGATGACTTGGCTGCAGCCATGAAATTAAAAGATGTTTGCTCCTTGGAAGAAAAGCTATGACCATCCTAGACAGCATGCTAAAAAGCAGAGACATTGCTTTACCAACAAAGGTCCATCTAGTCAAAGCTATGGTTTTTCCAATAGTCATGTATGGATATGAGAGTTGGACTATAAAGAAAGCTGAGCACCAAATAATTGATGCTTTTGAACTGTGGTGCTGAGAGAAGACTCTTGAGAATCCCTTGGACTGCAAGGAGATCCAACCTGTCCATCCTAAAGGAAATCAGTCCTGAATATTCATTGGAAGAACTGATGCTGAAGCTGAAGCTCCAATACGTTGGCCACCTGATGTGAAGAGCTGACTCATTTGAAAAGACCCTGATGCTGGGGAAGATTGAGGGCAGGACGAGAAGGAGATGACAGAGGATGAGATGGTTGGATGGCATCACTGACGCAGTGGAGATGAGTTTGAGTAGGCTCCAGGAGTTGGTGATGGACAGGGAAGCGTAGGGTGCTGCAGTCCATGGGTCACAAAGAGTCAGACACAACTGAGTGACTGAACTGAACTAGTTTATGGCTCTGAATCTCCCTGGTGGCTCAGATAGTTAAGAATCTGCCTGCAGTGCAGGAGACCTGGCTTTGATCCATGTTTGGGAAGATCCCCTGGGTAATGGAATGACAACCCACTCCAGTATTCATTCCTGGAGAATTCCATGGACAGAGGAGCCTGGTAGGCTATAGTCCATGGGGTTGCAAAAAAGTCAGACACAACTCAACTATTAACATTGTAATTTTTATGAATCTAGCAGCTTCTGCTCCCACTAAGCAGACCTTGGCTCTGATTCTCGAGATTCACCTTTCTCTCCAAATTTAATAGTGGCAATTTGCGCTGAGATCTCAGATTGCTAATGGATCCAAGAAATATCACCAATTTTTGGATTGTCCAGGTTTTTTCTTTTTCTAAGAATCAGAGTGACTGCTTCCAAAATCTTTATATTTTTAAGCTGAAAGTAGAAATGCCTGTTTTTCTAATTTTTGAAAATTGATTTTGTGTAAGTTTAAATGACTAAGCATTGCCATTTCAACTGCCTTTAGTTCAGAATATTTGAGCAGTATCATGTATGCTGTAGCAATCTAATTTTTGCATTAAATATTTTGAGGCATCCTTATTTTAATATTTGAATGAAATCTTAAATAGAAATTCATCTGAATTGGTCAGGCATTTCTATTAAATATTTTAAAATCTTACACAAATATAATAGGTATATATGCAAAAATATTCTTGGTTGGAGTGCAAGAAACACTTTTTTATGTGCTATAGCAATTAGCTGTGATTTACTTGAATGGAGATTTATTAAATACGTGAGGAATTCTCTGTCCATGACTATACAAAAGTGTTATTATCCCTTTCCCAAATAAGAGCTAAGTAAATTTGGTTTAAAATGCTAGTAGTCTAAGGCAGCAGAGGTGTTGGAAGTTTGCTTTCTCTGCAACTTCGAGGAGACCATCTTGATGTCCCATTAAGGCTGTAAGCACTGACAGGAAAAGACAGCTTTTTTTTTTTTCCCTCATTTTAAAGGTTTTGTTTACATTAAAAATACAATTTCATGTTAAAAGGGGAAAGAAATCATTGTGACGCTATAAATCTGCAGCAAATTTTGTACATCCTGCAACTGTACAAATTGGGGACCTACTAAGGTGAATTAGAGATGCCGATTCTACAGTTTTCACAAGTAAATAGGAGACAAAAATAGAATCAGTCACAAGCCACTAGAGAATTATAGCATCATGTCATGATGTTGATTTTTTATTTTAGCAAGTAGACTTTAATGCATGTTAATGATTTGAGCAATTATCCATATAGGTACTATAAATAATCTGATGCACATATATGCATACTCTAAAAAAATATGTGAAATAATTGCATTATCAGGTGATATTTTTCCTGCTCTTGTATGTTAACTTGTCTGTATTTCAGTTTCATTTTCTTATGAATTTAGTTTAGAGATATGGTAATTCAAACATATTTTCAAAATTACTCTAACTTAAAAACCAATTTTCTTTTGACAATGTATTATACTTTATATCTGACATGTTTCTAGTACAATTCAGAACCAAATGCCTGGGTTTCTTCAGCCTAAATTGCTAATTTGTTCATAAAGTTAAATCACATTCAAGTACCTTAAGAAAAAATTCTAGCAGAAATCTAATTACTAATATTATTATTATTAAAGTAACATTAAACGAACCAAAAGTAAAATCACTAGCTGTTTATTACTTTGACAAAAATTTTACATTTTCTTGTAAATATTATCTCAGCTTTAGTAATGCCACTGAATTTTTATAGCATAGTACATGTGCTTTGATTTATGACTTAGATTGTAGTTATAGTTAAGAAAATATTATTCTCTCAGATTAAAAAAATATCAAAGGGAAAAGGCACAGTAAATTTTATGTGCTGTAGTAACTAGAAAATTATGACAAAGTTGATGCATACATATGGCCAGTTTTCACCTAAGCACTCAAGATGCATGAGCCTCTTTTCACAGAAATCAGCACTTCATCATTTTCAGCCTTGGCAATGAGAGTCTCCCCAAAGAAACAAGAAGTGTCTTGTTTGCCCAGTTCTAGAATTATGTTTGACTGGTGCTATTTCTCAAAGTCACATCTTAATTTGTTTTCTGGGCTTCATTGGAAAGTGTTTGATGCATCCTCACATTCATGTTTGCAGTCCTGAAAATGAGTCTTTCTGGAATAAGAAGACTGGAGAGGACTTTTTTAAAGGGCTTAAAATGAAAGTATATGACAAAGATAGAAATATTATGAAAGAAAATAATCTTCAACAAATATAAACTCACTTGATGATAAGGACTTTGGGGAATAGTAATGCAGTGTTATGTTCTATACTCCGTTGAAGCTTATGGGCAAATCATTTTAGTTCAAGACAGAGTTTAGTCATGCTTTAATACATTTAGTAAAAATAAATTTTATAATGAAATAGATTCACAGTAGCAGTTATCCCTCTTTGAACTTATCATTGATAGTTTATATGAAGAAGTGACAGCTGAGCCCTGACTTCAAAGATTCACATCACTGGGGGTAAAGGAAAGAGTCCAAGCTGAGAGGTCAGTGTGAACATTCGCACATAGTGTTGGAATGTGGAAGATATTCTCTGTAGGAGAAAATATTTTTGTTTCAGCCAGTGGAAGATACGTGGTTGTTAGAATTTAGAACTGATACTTGGGTATGGCCAGTTTGTTGAAGGCATGGCTTCAGAATTTAGAGACATTATTTTGGAAACATTTATGGTCTGGGGGCAATAAGGAGGTAATTACAACTCTCAATTGTAATTGTCAATTGTAATTTCCCAGTTACAAGGAAATAGGAAAATACTTTTTGGAAATATAAATTAAAAGGCTAGAAGATTGTGATAGGTTTTAGGGATAGAAATAATATATCTGGTAACGGATTAAAAATGAAGGTGAGAAAAGAGTCAAAGATAACTGATGTCAAACTTAAAGTCTTTGGGACTGTTATGCTCTAATAAAATGCGAGGAAAAGCAAACAGCAGATTTTAAAGAAGAAATTACTGTTTGTTTTGGATATCGTGATTTTCAAGTAGTGGTATGTTATTAGAGGGGCTTCCCCAATGGCTCAGTGGGTAAAGAATCCATCTGTAATACAGGAGACATGGGAGATGTGGGTTCGACCCCTGGGTTGGGAAGATCTGCTCAAGGAGGTAATGGCACCCCACTCGAGTATTCTTGCCAGGAAAATCCCATGGACAGGAGTCTGGCAGGCTACAGTCCAGAGGGTCACAAAGAGTTGGACATAACTGAGCAACTAAGCATGCATGCATCTTATTAGAGAGCCATTGTATTCATCATGATAATTTGCCTATATTATAGATGATAAATTAAGTCTAAAAGAGGCTAAGGTCACATGATCTTGAGCTATGTAGCAGACATTTGAAGTCAGTTTTGTCTAAAACAGCAGCTCTTTTCTATAAAGCATATGTTTCTTTTTGTCAGTGTAAGTATGACTGGTTGTATTTAGTAAAGGACTCGAGAATGTGCAAGAAAGCCCAGATAGGCCAGGCTGCTCGCTTTCTCCTACATTTTCTACTACTTGGAACATATCATTCAACCACAGTGAGTTTCAATGTAGTTTTAAAATGTGGATAATAGCACCCACCCTAGGCTTCTTGAAAGGATTAATGTAATACTGTTTTAATAAATTGAAGTAACATCAAAATTCTCCAAGCCAGGCTTCAACAGTATGTGAACCATGAATTTCCAGATGCTCAAGCTGGATTTAGAAAAGGCAGAGGAACCAGAGATCAAATTGCCAACATCCACTGGATCATCAAAAAAGCAATAGAGTTCAAGAAAAACATCTACTTCTGCTTTATTGGCTATACCAAAGCCTTTGACTGTGTGGATCACAGCGAACTATGGAAAATTCTGAAAGAGATGGGAATAGCAGGCCATCTGACCTGCCTCTTGAGAAACCTGTAGGCAGGTCAGGAAGCAACAGTTAGAGCTGGACATGGAACAACAGACTGGTTCCAAATCAGGAAAGGAGTACGTCAAGGCTGTATATCATCACCATGCTTATTTAACTTATGTGCAGAATACATCATGAGAAACGCTGGGCTGGAGGAAGCACAAGCTGGAATCAAGATTGCCAGGAGAAATATCAATAACCTCACATATGCAGATGACACCACCCTTATGGCAGAGAGTGAAGAAGAACTAAAGAGCTTCTTGATAAAAGTGAAAGAGGAGTGTGAAAAAGTTGGCTTAAAGCTCAATATTCAGAAAACTAAGATCATGGCATCCAGTCCCATCACTTCATGGCAAATAGATGGGGAAACAATGGAAACAATAGCAGACTTTATTTTTGGGGGTTCCAAAATCACTGCAGATGGTAACTGCACCCATGAAATTAAAAGACATTTGCTCCTTGGAAGAAAAGCTATGACCAACCTAGACAGCATATTAAAAAGCAGAGACATTACTTTGTCAACAAAGGTCCATTTAGTCAAAGCTATCTTTTTTTTCAGTAGTCGTGTATGGATGTGAGAGTTGGACTATAAAGAAAGCTGAGCACCGAAGAATTGATGCTTTTGAACTGTGGTATTGGAGAAGACTCTTGCGAGTCCCTTGGACTGCAAGGAGATCCAACCAGTCCATCCTAAAGGAAATCAGTCCTGAGTATTCATTGAGAAGACTGATGCTGAAGCTGAAGTTCCAATACTTTGGCCACCTGATGCGAAGAACTGACTCATTTGAAAAGACCCTGATGCTGGGAAAGATTGAAGGCAGGAAGAGAAGGGGACAACAGAGGATAAGATGTTTGGGTGGCATCACCGACTCGATGGACATGAGTTTGAGTAAACTCTGGGAGTTGGTGATGGACAGGGAGGCCTCGTGTGCTACAGTCCATGGGTTTGCAAAGAGTTGGACATGACTGAGCGACTGAACTGAAATAAAAAAAATATAGAATTTTATATAAGACTGGAAAAAAGTGGGTCCTATCCACAGACCATAAATATCAATGGTTTTTTGCTAGGCCAATATATATGACATGACATTGAAGGGTGACATCAACTTTTGATTCATATTTCTTAAGAAGGTGAGTTATGAAAACAAAGATCCTGTTACATCTTTGGAGGCCACAGAGATCAAGACAGTGTGATATTATAGAACAGACTGAGAATTCTAGCTTTGGCCTTTTTGCACTCCACTGTATCAGTGGTTTCAAAAGTGAACTACCCTTTCCTTGTGGGGCAGTCAAATACCTGAGAAGCGACAGTTAATCACAGTATATAGTTAGAGTATGTGGGCATGTGACAATAAAGGTAAAAATTGTGACCTCCCCCTACTATGACTCTTGATACAATAGGGATAACAACTATTACAGCAACTTCAAGAAACAGTTTGAACAAGATCTCATATTTGTGTCAGGGAAGCTGGTGCTGGTGCATAGGACTCTCTAGAAACAAGAGAGTCTACACATAGAAAACCTTTATGTGCTGGACAGTCAGTGGTTCAGCTACCTTCCTCTCCTTTGAAGAGGCTGGGTTACTGAGCTGGTAGCATAAATTGGCATCATCTCCCATCAGGGCAAACACAGACCTCCCATTTTAGGGGTAAAGGAGTAGGAGAACTTACTTGATTTAGTGTTTGTTTCTAGGAGTTATTCCAGAATCTTCCTGTCTTTCTTCTGTGAAGGATGACAGATACCTCTGCGTATATTAGAATAGTGATGAACTCTGTTTCTTGCTCTCTAGATATGTTTTATCAGATACTGGCACATCTCATCTCAATGGAATTGAAAATCTTTATATTTGTGTGGCTTAGGGGAAATAGGTCATCTTATTTGCTTTGATTTGAATATTAGTTTATTGCAAATGAACCAAAAAAAAAAAAAAAGTGTTCCACATGTTCTGTGTCAGTTCATTCCCATTATCAGTGCACTACATAGTCGTTTGGGACCAAAGATCAAGTTACAATTAGCGTACTATTTCAATTCCTCCACTTCTTGGTATGTATTCCTGTGCTTGAGTCCTCTTGGGAAATGGTGTGACAGCCAGGACCAAGTCAGGACCCAGGGTAATGTCGATCTCCTAGTCAAAAGCCTGGTGACATCTTGTAAATATATGAAAAGAATTCACGTACTTGTAAAGCTTTATTATAAGGCACAGAAATGGAACCAATCTCTGTATTGGGACAAAAATCATAGACCTTTGAAAAGTGTTTCCATAAGAAATAAGAGAAGTTTGAATATCTTCTACTTATTTATTTATTAAAGTTCAGAAGGACATTTGATGAGATCGAATAGCTTAAAAGGATCGTTGTGAAAAGTATAATAAAGGTTATTGTAGAGGAAAATGTGATTGACAATTTCTGCTTTAAAAGTGCACTTGGTGGGAGTAAATATAAGACAGGGTAATAGAAAAGCCCATTTTGTGAAATAGAGGATAAAGTTAAGAAATTAATGAATCATAAAGGCAAAACATAGAAGACACGGAATAGATCTCAGATGCCCAATGTAGTCTCATTTAATTAATCTTTTTACATATTTATTGATTACTATAATTTTATATAAAGCACTATCCTGATTGTTTGGGACCTAACACTTAGCATAGCAGACACTATCCTTTTTCTGGAAGAGGCTAAAGTCAAGCAAATGAAACGGAAAATTAAGTAATTATGGTAAAACATGATAAATTGTCTGATCAGGTAAGTATAGATTGCTAACAGAGTGAATAATGTTTATATGAGAGTACTCTTAATAGGATCACAGAGTCTTCTTAGAGAAAATGATATTTAAAATGAGATCTGAAATATGATAGGTAGGTAAAGAAATGATGTGTAGGATTTCAGAGAAAATACCATGTATAATACACCATTAGGTCCATGTAGAGGAGAGAACAGGCTTCCCTGGTAGCTCAGATGGTAAGCAATCCGCCTGTAATGCAGGAGACCTGGGTTCGATCCCTGGTTTGGGAAGATCCCCGGGAGAAGGGAATGGCTACCCACTCCAGTTTTCTTGCCCAGAGAATTCCACAGCTGGAGGAGTCTGACAGTCTACAGTTCACGGGGTTTCAAAGAGTCAGATACAACTGAGAGCCTAACACGCACTTTTCACACACAAAGGAGAGAGCAGGGCTTCCCAGGTGGCTCAGTGGTAAAAGAATGTACATGCCAAGCCAAAGACATGGGTTTGATCCCTGGGTTGGGAAGATGTGCTGGAGAAGGAATTGCAACCCACTCCAGTATTCTTGCCTGGAAAATCCTGTGGACAGAGGAGCCTGGTGGGCTGCAGTCCATGGGGTCACAAAAGAGTCAGACACACTTAGTGACTAAACAATAACAAGAGGAGAGAACACAGCACATTCAAAGAAATGAAAAACATTCTGTTTTTGGTTGAACAGATGGTCCATTTCTTTCAGCTGTGTAATTCACTGGGTTAAGCTTAATTAGGCCAGATACTGGCAAACTCTTGACTCAAGCCAAAAATTAAGAAGCGGTAGCAGGGGCCAGTGTGTCTAGAGACCTGTATTTCTTACTGTGACTGCACAAAAATTGAGTGCACACAGACAGGAAATTATTAGATTTCACAGGACTTTGACACATTCTAGTAGTTTATTGCAATTTCTTATTTTTGATCATAGATGTTGTGTTCTTGGATCTATGAACATCCTCCATTACTTTGATTATAGTGCATTGAAAGCAAATATCTTCCAAAATTAATTTTTAATTAATTTTTCTGTCAGATATCTCTGCATCAAATGCATCTTTTATTTATCCTGAACCTTGAATACTGTATTTCCCAATTTTTAATCTACCAAGCACTGTAATCTTCACTATAGCCCTGTAAAGTCAGTGCTATTTTTTTTTTAAACATTTATTACTTTACCCATGAGAAAACTAAGACACAGGGAGCTTGAGTTACTGGCCAAAGTCTTCAGAGCTAGAAAAGTGGGGATAGTTTTCAGATACATTTATTCTAAGTGCAGAGCTACCTTCTTAATCACTATATTTTAAAAAACCTATCTATAGATAATTTTTTAAAGTAATATCATTGCTGATTTAAGAAATGTGAGGGAATGAGAAAAATAGACAAGATAGAGGAAATTAGTGAAGAAAGAAGAAAATAGAAAATTTATCTGAGCTGAAACAAGAAGTTTATTTCACCAAATGCCACCATATACTCCCTATAATGAAATATGTGTGTTTATGAGACTGTGTAGCTCTTCTTTAAGCATCTAGGCCAAAAATTTATATTTTAAAAAGAAGTAGATTGATAACAGTTTTTTTCCTGTAATTTGAAATTTTTTTCTAAATTTATTGAGATTATTCTTTCACATTTTCATGTGAAATATAATCTCAGAGTTTTGTACACAGAAAATATATGAATATTGTGTGAGATACAGCACAGAAGAAATTGTACCATTAACATATTCTTCATGAAAATGCCTCCGGATAAAGAATGCAAACTAGTAAAGTGAGCGCTAACTAGATGGAGTTCAAAGTCCTTATAGTGAGTGGTAGAAGTCTTGTGGATGAGAGGCATTAAAAGGCAGCCAGGGTGACTGGAACCAGGAGAGGAGATGCTATGGCAAGAAACAGACCTGAAGAAGTGGAATGGCGAATTAGATCAGATAGGGCTTCATAAGCCAAGTTAAGCCATTTAGTGAAAATAGTGAGATGACAATAGAAAACATTAAGAAGAATCACATTTAGGTTTCAAAATAATCTTTGTTTCTAGTGTGAAGAATGGTAGCAAAGGTGCTGAAAACGAGTAGACAGAAGTCGCGTCGCTCTGGGATAATTCTAGTGTTTTTAGTATCACCCTTTTTGTTTACTGTTACTCATAGTAACCCATGTAACACAAAGATAGAAATATTTAAAAAATTAAAATTATATCTGAATGTTACAATAGTATTTTCATTTTTTTAATAATCATATGAATATCTTCTGAGTAAATCCAACAAATGAACTGAAACATTATCACAAATTAAAGCTCAGTAAGATCATAGGTTAGAAGTATACATAGTTTCTTTAATAGTGTGAACTAACCAAAGCTTCTTAACCTAACATCTGTCATAAAAATATATCCCAGATTAAACATGTGTTACAAGAAAAAAATAAAATTGGTAGAAAATGTACCTGCCAATATTTCTCAAACCTATTTGAAATGCTTTTTTCTTGTACTAAACTCAAGGTAGAAACTATGAGTGAAGTGGTAGTCGCATAGCTATGTCCGACTGTTTGCGACCCATGGACTGTAGCCTGCCAGGCTCCTCTGTCCGGACAAGAATACTGGAGTGGGTTGCCATTTCCTTCTCCAGGGTCTTCCCAACCCAAGGATTGAACTGGGTCTCCTGCATTGCAGGCAGATTCTTTACTATCTGAGCCACTAGGGAAGCCAGAGAAACTATACAGGAATGTAATTGATAACAAAATGCTGCTGCTGCTGCTAAGTCGCTTCAGTCTTGTCCGACTCTGTGCGACCCCATAGACGGCAGCCCACCAGGCTCTGCCGTCCCTGGGATTCTCCAGGCAAGAACACTGGAGTGGGTAACAAAACAATGAAGTATGCGTAAAACAAAACAAAGGAAATGTCACCATTGCTAAAGAAAAGTTTTGAGTCATCTGCATTAAGGTGCTCAGGCAATCTGTGAGAATTTATGAAGCTGTGAAGAAAAGGAAGACATTATCTGAATGAACCTATGAATTTATATATAGGAGCATAATAAACAAGAGCAGATGACTATGGAGACAGAAATGCAGTTCAACAGGGGAGAGGAGAAACAGTATCATGGAATGCAAAAAGTTACGAGTTTCAGTGGTAAAAATGTGTTCAAATGATTTGAAGGCTACTTAGGAACTTGAAAAAAATTAGAACTAGTGGTTGAGTGGTCATACATTGAGGGGTCATGATGACAAGTAATTACATGGTTTATTTGGAGATATTTAAACTAAGTAAAATAGATCATTAATTGTAGACACATCTCGGAGATATTGTGGCTTTGTTTCCAGAACACAGAGATAAAGTAAATATTAAAATAAAGTGGGTGACACATATTTTGATTTTCTAATGCACAGAAAAGTTATGTTTATACTATACTGCAATTGAGTATAGTATAAAGCCTCCGATAGCATTATGTCTAAAATAAACAGTGCACTTAACCTTGATTAAAAATAATTTATTGCTACAAATGCTAAACTTCATCTGAGCCTTCAGAGAATCATAATCTTTTTTGCTTGTGGAAGTTCTTGCCTCCAAGTAGATGGCTGCTGACTGACTGATCAGGGTGGTTGTTGCTGAAGGTTGGGGTGACTGTGGCAATTTCTTAAAATAAGACAACAATGAAGGTTGCAGCATTGATTGATTCTTTGTTTCACAAATAATTTCTCTGTAGTACCCAATGGTTTTTTATGGTATTTCACCCACAGGAGAACTCTCAAAATTGAAGTCAATCCTCTCAAACTCTGTTGCTGCTTTAATAGCTGAGTATATGTAATATTCTAAATCCTTTGTTGTTGGTTCAACAATTTTCACAGTGTCTTCACTGGGAGTAGGTTCTATCTCAAGAAACCGCTTTCTTTGCTGATCCTTAAGAAGCAACTCCTCATCTGTTAAATTTTTATCATCAGATAATAGCGATTTGGTCACATCTTCAGGCTCCACTTGTAGTTCTCTTGCTATTTCTACCACATCTGCATTGACTTCCTCCACTGAAGTCTTGAACTCCTCACAGTCATCCATAAGGAGTAGAATCAATGTCTTCCCAACTCCTGTTAGTGTTGATATTTTGACCTCTCCCCCTGAGTCACAAATTTTCTTAATGGCATCTAGAATGACGAATCCTTTCCAGGTTTTCAATTTACTTTGCCCAGATCCATCAAAAGAATTGGTTTCTTTGGCAGCTATATTGTTATGAAATGTAATTCTTAAACAATATGACTTGAAAGTCTAAATAACTCCTTGTTCCATGCTGCTGAATTCAGGCTGTGTTAGCAGACGTGGAAACAATATTAATCTCATTGTCCATCTCCACCGGAGTTCTTGGGTGACCAGGTGCTTGTCTTGGCAGTGAGCAGTACCAGTTTGAAATGGTTTTTTTTTTTTTTTTTGGGCTGTAGTTGTCAACAGTGGGCTTAAAATAGTAGATAAACCATGTTGTAAGCAGATGTGCTATTGTCTAGGCTATATTATTCCATTTACAGAGCATAGGCAGAGTAGATTTAACATAACTGTAAAGGGTCCAAGGATTTTCAGAATGGTAAGTGAGCACTGGCTTCAACTTAAAGTCACCAGTGCATTGGTCTCCAACAAGACAGTCAGCCTGTCTTTTGAAGCTCTAAAGTCAGCCACCAATTTCTCTTCTCTACCTATCAAAGTCTTCTATTGCATCTTCTTCCGAAAGAAAGCTGTTGTGTCTCCATTGAAAATCTCTTGTTTCATGTAGCCACCTTTATTAATGACCTCAGCTAGATCTTCTGAGTAACTTGCTGCAGCTTCAATGTCAGCATTTATGATTTTACGTTATGAAGAGGGCTTCTTCTCTTAAACCTCATGAACCAATCTCTACTAGCTTCATACTTTTCTTCAGCTTCCTCACCTTTCTCATTCTTCATACAGTTGAAGAGAGTTAGGTTAGGGTCTTGCTCTGAATTAAGCTTTGACATAAGGGAGTGCTGTGGCTGGCTTGTCCTTCTATCCAGACCACTAAAACTTTCTCCATATCACCTATAAGGCTGTTTCTTATTCTTATGTTCACTGGAGTAGTACTTTTAAGTTCCTTCAAGAACTTTTCATTTGCATTCACAACTTGACTGTTTGGCACAAGGCTTAGCTTTTGATCTGTCTTGGCTTTAGACATGACTTCCTCACTAAGTTTAGTCATTTATAGCTTTTGATTTTAAGTGACTCTTTTTCTCACTTAAACAATTAGAGGCTTTTGAAGCTTATTAATTGGCCTATTTTCAATACTGTTGTGTCTCAGGGAACAGAAGAACCAGAGGAGAGGGAGAGAGAAAGAGGAATGGCTGATCAGTGGTGGAGTCACAATACGCATAATATTTATCCATTGTTTATCATCTTATATGGGCACAATTCATAGTGCCTCCAAACAAATACAATAGTAACATCAAAAGTCACTGGTCACAGATCGCCATAACAGGTATAGTAATAATGAAAAAGTTTAAAATACTAGGAGTATTAACAAAATGTGATACAGAGATGCAGAATGAGCAAATGTTATTGGAAAAGTGGGACTGACAGTCTTGTTTAATACACAGTTGCCACAAAGCTTCAGTTTGTGAAAAATGTAATATCTGTAAAATGCAATAAAGCAAAATGCAATAAAATGAGATATGAATATATATCAATCAACCCAAACACATATACTGTCAAATTTTATGGCACTTTAAATTCAGTGACGTTTGAGTATCTTTTCACTGACACTTGATAAACCAAATTAAATGACAAGGAAAAACTTTGAATTATGCATGTAATTGCAAAAAGAAAGAACATAATCAAGGCATGTGAATTTTCATTACATTCTTGAATTTATTTACAATAACTTTATCATTAACTTTCTTTTGTAAAATGGAGTTCTATCTGCTTTCATGTCCTCCAAGAGGCACTTTGCAAAATAAATAATGGTTGTGAAAACACAAACATTTATAAGAATTTGATAGGTACAAGTATTCCTAGTACATCCCAAGTTTCTAATTGTTATGAAGCAAGAATGTAATAGATAAGTCTCAAATTTCTTGAATCTGTCAGCAGGAGAATTTTCTAGTTCTTATACTAAAATGCTATATAAAACTTCAATTGTTATGTAAAGTTACAATAAATTAAATAAAAAATGTTTAATTCAGAGTTTGAAGAAATAACCACAGAAGAAAATTAAATTGGCTGTTGTTCCATTCTCCTCCTTTCTTCATGCTTGGCCTAACTTTTCCTACTCTTTACTGCAGAGATAAAGAATATGAAAAATAATATGTCCACTGTACTTTTTCTTTCTAAATTTGCTTTTCTTTACCTATCTTGGGAAAAGTTAAGGCCGCTGACTAGATAGGAGCTTGAGTTAGAAAAATAAATCAGAACAAGCTAGTAATTCTGTTATCAAAGAAATTCTGATCTAATACATATTTTTAAACAAGAAGTAGCTAGTAGTTCTGTTAGCCTCTTTTATTTACCATAGTGTGTTGAGTAGCATCAGATTCTTCATTCTTTGAGAATGAAGTATATATATACATATTTTTTTATTGATGAAACAGAATTTTTATTGACATATAGTTGATTTACAATATTAGTTTCAGGTGTATAATATAATGGTTCAGTATTTTTATACATTATATACCATTAAAAAGTTATTAAAAGATAATAATTCCTTGTGCTATACAATATATCATTGTTGCTTGTCTAATTTATACATAGTAATTTGTATCTGTTAATCCCATACCCCTAACTTTTTTTTTTCATTTATTTTTATTAGTTGGAGGCTAATAAGTATATTTTTAAATTGTACATACCTCTACAAATTCCAGATAAATTCCTAATTTAAATTATTGCTTTCCTTTGTACTCTTTGAGAACATGACTACATATCACTATCTGCTCTTTCAAATTGGATCTACAAATAAATAATAAATACTGTTATTATCTTCATTTGCAAAAAAATCCTGAATATTGTAATTTTGAAAATAGTTATGTTTAAAACTATGACTTTCTTTGCTACTTGAGTTTGTTGTATTGCAGATCCAAATATAACTCGTGCTATTCTTAGAAGATATTTAAAGATTTTGTCAACAGTGTGTTTCATTTATCTGAATTGAAGTGAGATTATGTCACATTTTAGTGAAGTCTCATTTATATTAGGAAAAATAAACATTAGGTTTGTTATAAAATTTATGGTTTCTAAATCATGCACACAAATGTTAGCAATAAGTGTATTTTAAGATTGTTTTTAATTATAAATTAATGGAAAAAGATTGTGTTTGGCCAGACAAAGCAACTAGATGATGTATGTAATTATTATTTATTCATTAAAGTGATTTTGTCACACGACTAATTGCAAGCATTTCATGCATTAATTTGTATCTTATCTCATATAGAAATATTTTCATATTTCATATGTTTTGTATTTCTAGAATATATTTTCCACACTCTAGATTATTGTCCAAGCTATTATTTCTAGAGCAGAGTATTTTAAACTACTTATCTTGGTGTTATAGTCATTCTAGTATCTTAATATCGATTGCTTATACACAAGATGAAAGAGGTTATTTTCAGGATGCCATTGTTTTAGTGGCCTTGTTCAAACTGCTCAGCAGAAAAAGGCCAATGTGAGTGTCTGTTTACTGCATTATAAATTACTTGTGTCTTGTACATTGGCATTAGAGACAGACTGAAAAATGGATACTCTAAGGTGGAACTTCTTAAAACTGTAAATTTCTTAGGTCCTAGAACATCGCATACCCTAGAGAGACCTTTTTTGCCTTAGCATGCAGTTTAAGGACTCTGTTCATAATATTGTAGGAATTTCTTCTGCCAAATAGTTGTATGAGAAAAGAGAAAATCCTCTTATTTTCTTTATGAAATTCAAATGAGAAAGTTGAAGCTAAATTTGAGAAACAAAGTATGTAATTAACCTTTAAGCAAAAAAAAAAAAATATATATATATATATATAATCTAAAATAAATTTTTACAAAAATTGATGGGCAGCAAAATAGCAAAGTTTCTTTTGCTCTTGATTATAAAATTTGATTAAACCTGTATTGCAGAAGAGAGATAAGATTATTATCCTTTGGGGATGTTGAAATGTATCTTTGATATGCTTTATATTTTTTATTTCTGGCAGTTGATTATCTTTCAGAAAGAGAAGAAAAAAGTATGTTTTGTTGAAGTATACTAAATGTTGTCTCCTCTGGGAAGGAAGTAGAGTTTAGTGATTCAGTTGGATATGTTGAAGTTAGCCTTGAGAGAGTTATGAATATGATATTGTCTCAAAAATTGTTTATCTGTGAGGATTCATTTTATGATGTGTTTTACATAAGCCATATTCAATGTATTATTTCTTGATGGAATCCTTCGTGTATCTAGCATTAATTTAACGGGGCATTTTAATATTGATGGTAAAAAACATAATGTGTATTCTAAAATATTTTATTTGTCTTATCTTATTTGATTTTTCCTTGATTCCTGAAGATAGTTTAAGGAAACACAATTGTTGTCCCAATTTCACAAGTTGGGAAACTGATCCAAAGACTGTCAAGTTCTAAACCCAAGCTCATTAAACTCTATTGACATAATTCTCTGTTAGTTATGCAACTGAGATTGGAAACTCTTGCTTTACCCACAGATTAAGTGCACGCTGTGTGTTTACTTTTAAATGATGATGATGAAATGCTCCAAAAACCAAATCCACATCTTGTATTTGTTCATTGTGTTGTTTTGTTGAACCCTAATGTTTCAGAGTTCCCTTAGCATCTGCTAAAGTGATTAAGAAAATAAAATGTTTTAATAATAAAATAGCCCTTATTTGCTCACTGATTTAGAGCTATATTTTCCACCCTAAAGAAAATGACAATACCTTTATGTTAAGGATTATTAACTGTGGAAATTTTTCAAAGGGAGAAAGTAGTTGGGAAATCTCCTTTGTCCAGATCTCTCCTCATGTAATTAGACATCTACTGTTTTGCTGCCCAGCATCTGTATAACTTTCTGTAAGCAGCTCATTTTTGTGTGTGGGAAATTATCCTTCTACCAGGGTCTCTTTTGGTGGCTCAGCAGTAAATAATCTGCCTGTCAATGCAGGAGACCCCAGTTCGATCCCTGGGTCAGAAAGATCCCCTGGAGAAGGGCTAGGCTGCCTGCTCCAGTACTCTTGGGCTTCCCTGGTGGCTGAGATGGTAAAGAATTCACATGCAGTGCAGGAGACCTGGATTTGATCCCTGGGTTGGGAAGATCCCCTGGAGGAGGGCATGGCAACCCCCTCCAGTATTCTTGCCTGGAGAATCTCCATGGACAGAAGAGCCTGGTGGACTACAGTCCATGAGGTCACAAAGAGTCAGATACAACTGAGCGACCAAGTACAGCACAGCCCATAGACTTGCCTTGGTGCTCATTACCCGTTCAATTATTCTTAGGTTCCTTTTGACTAGTTGTAGAGCACTCCCTGTGCTAGTTGTAAAGCACCACCTGACCTGCCTCTTGAGAAACCTGTATGCAGGTCAGGAAGCAACAGTTAGAACTGGACGTGGAACACCAGACTGGTTCCAAATTGGGAAAGGAGTACGTCAAGGCTGTATATTGTCACCCTGCTTGTTTAACTTATATGCAGAGCATATCATGAGAAATGCTGGGCTGGAGGAAGTGCAAGCTGGAATCAAGATTGCCAGGAGAAATATTAATAGCCTCAGATATGCAGATGACACCACCCTTATGGCAGAAAGTGAAGAAGAAATAAAGAGCCTCTTGATGAAAGTAAAAGAGAAGAGTGAAAAAGTTGGCTTAAATCTCAACATTCAGAAAACTAAGATCATTGCATCTGGTCCCATCACTTCATGGCAAATAGATGGGGAAACAGTGGAAACAGTGACAGACTTTATTTCTTTAGGCTCCAAAATCACTGCAGATGGTGATTGCAGCCATGAAATTAAAAGACACTTACTCCTTGGAAGGAAAGTTATGACCAACCTAGATAGCATATTAAAAAGCAGAGACATTACTTTGTCAACAAAGGTCCATTTAGTCAAGGCTATGGTTTTTCCTGTGGTCATGTATGGATGTGAGAGTTGGACTATAAAGAAAGCTGAGCGCCGAAGAATTGATGCGTTTGAACTGTGGTGTTGGAGAAGACTCTTGAGAGCCTCTTGGACAGCAAGGAGATCCAACCAGTCCATCCTAAAGGAGATCGGTGCTGGGTGTTCATTGGAAGGAATGATGCTGAAGCTGAAACTCCAATGCTTTGGCCACCTCATGCAAAGAGTTGACTCATTGAAAAAGACCCTGAGTATGGGAGGGGTTGGGGGCAGGAGGAGAAGGGGATGACAGAGGATGAGATGGCTGGATGGCATCACCGACTCGATGGACATGAGTTTGAGTAAACTCCGGGAGATTGTGATGGACAGGGAGGCCTGTCGTGCTGTGATTCATGGGGTCACAAAGAGTCGGACACGACTGAGCGACTGAACTGAACTGAACTGAAAGCACTCCCTTTAGATTTTTGAGCTACCCACTCTGTCCAACAAATTCCCTGTCAATTAGTTTAGTCTTTATCAATTTAAGTTACTTTGGTTAAGGAATATTGTCTTGTATTGTTTAACTGCTAAGACTTTTCACTTTTTCCCCCATAAATCAGGCTCCTCAGTATGATTCTATCATTACAATACTGAAGAAGAGGCAGGAGTGTGAGAGACACAGTGTTAAGGAAGTCTGGATGAAAAAAAAAAAATTAAGTAGAAAATCTACTTTCTTGGTCCCTAATTAGTTTTAAGAAGAAGGAACATGGAGGGAGGATGGCAAGTGTTGAGATAAATGTATCCTCCTTGCCCTTATCACAATGGATGTTACTGAAGGAATATTTAAAAGAACTGTGGGCAAAGTCAAAACCAAGGGGCTTTTTATTCCTCAGCTATCTATTTTGCACTTTGGAAAATTACTGAACTATGACAATATGGGATAAGTACACATGATTATTATCTGTAGTGTAGATTGTTTAGTCACCATGAATGCCTTCTTTTGGATTCCTTGAGTTCCCCTGAAGTTCATTGGTTCCTGTAACACTCACAAAAGTATCAAATAGTTCCGTCATTAGTCATGTAGCAAGATGTGATTATGTGGTCAATAAGCACAAGGAGATCACTTCCTTGATAGGATTTGAATAGAAGTCACAGTCAAAATTCAAGGGATATGAAGCACTGGCAATAGTTGAAATGAGGCAGTCAACCCCGAAGTGACTTGTGGAGCTTACCTCGGATAGAGTAAACACTTCTCAAACAGCAAATGGTGAACAGTGATGAGGTGGAGAGTAAATGCTGATGCTTCCAGGATCAGGAGGAGCAGATGTGCTGAGCAGAAACTGATCCTCACCAGCCACTTGGAGCAGGGACCTAAGAGGGCCAGAAACAGTGGCAAGATGGAACTCTAGTCTTTTCAGAGACCTCAAGAACAAAGCAATATTTCCTGTAGCTCCCAAAATATCATCTTAGGAGAAATTACAGAGAGGGAGCAGAACATAGATGATTGATTTAATAGTTTGAAATGAAAGAGGCTGTAACTGGCTGATTTAACATTAGTTCTTCTTTTTTGGATCTGACTACTCTTATCTGCAAAGTCACAGAATAACTGATGAAAAGTGACTTAAACAAGATAACAGAGACCTATTTTTATCTCACATAACAAGAGTCCAGAGATGGACAGTCCCAGATATAGTACAGAGATCAAATTCTGGATCCAAATTCCATTCATCTTTCTGATCTGTCATCTTTAGCATGTCAGCAAAGTCTTGCTTCCCGGTTATAGGATGGCTGCAGAGGCTCCAATCATCACCTTCTAAACCCATTCAAAGTCAGAAAGAAGGATGTTGAGGGATAGGTGATAAAGACAATGGTATATACATTTATTTCTTATATATAATATATGTGTGTATGTGTGTGTGTGTTGATGTTCCTGTTTTTATTAGGAGAAATATATTTCTGAATAACCTTAAGCAGACTTTCAGTTTCCAGTTTGTTATATGAAAAGCTTAGAAAACATCACTACATTCCTAACAACAAATAAAATGCTGAAAGAAAGTAAAATATCAGCAACTCTTCTTAGATCCCTAAGAGAAATGAGGTCACAGGGTGAACTGTGGTCCCCTTCCTCTAATTGGAGAGATTGACAGGCTAATAACAGGGAATTACAGCTTATGAAAGTGGAAACCTACTAACCAAAACTTCCATGAAAACCAGTGCCAGAGTAGTTTACCTGAACTATAACTGATGCATTTCTGAAGGCTTAGTGTGTAAAAATGGGAGATAAAAGCATCAAGTTTCCAGGGGAGATGGTTATGGCAGAAGATAGACAATAAAAAATAAACATATATCATCTGATATGAAATTAAAATGTAAGCTTCATGAGAGAAGGGATTTTTGTCTGTTTTGCTTAGCCATTAGAGCATCACCTAACATATAGTAGAAACTCAATACATAAATGGTGATGAATGTTGCAAAAATAAGTATAGCATGATAAGGTGATAGAGAATAACAAGTGAGTGCTACTTAAGCTGGAGGGATTGATTTAACTTCTCATCTTGGATGAGATGACATTTTAGCAAAGACTTGAATGTACTGAGAATACCTTGGAGAATGTTCTAGGAGAAGGACAAACATAAGCAAATTTTCAAGGAAGGCAGTGTGCGTGGCACATCTGAGAAACCAGATCGTGAGGGCTTTATAAGTCATAGGAAAGACTTGAATCTTATTAAATGTGATGGAGGAGACGGGATAGTCACAACTTGAGTATTGTTGTGATCTAATACATGTTTTTACAATATCATTTTGGTTGATCTCTGGAACAAAGGCTGTAGTGGATCAAGGATGGAAACTGAGAAACTAATTTTTATGCGATGGTTGTCTTTATTGTCACATTATTAACTCTTTATTATGACTTCTTTCCTCATGGTTGAGAAATATTATTCTTTGAAAAATGTCTTCACCCAACCTAGAGCCGATTATATAGAATGAAATAAGAAAGAGAAAAAGACAAATATTGTATGTCAACATATATATATATGGATCTAGAAAAATAGTACTGATGAGTGTATTTGCAGGGCAGGGATAGAAATACAGATATGGAGGACAGACTTGTGGACACAGACTTGGGGAAGGAGAGGATGGGAAGACTTGAGAGAGTAGCGTTGAAACATATACATTACCATATGCTAAATAGATAGGTAGTGGGAATTTGTTGTATAGCCCGGGAAGCACAAGTGGGTGCTCTGACAACCTGGAGGTGGGGGATGGGGTGGGAGCATGAGGGAGGTTTAGAGGGAGGGGACGTACACGTACCTACGGCAGATTCACATTGTTGTATGGCAGAAACCAACACAACATTGCAGAGCAATTATCCTCCAATTAAAAAAAAATAGAAATTATCTTCACCCAAATGATTTATACATTAAACCACAAGGAGAGCAAATGTTAAAATTCATATCTACAAGAGGACCAAGTGGAATCTGTAGAAATAATTGAAAATCAACATTATTGTTAAAAATTTAGTGGATCAATTAAACAACAGGTTGATACAGCTGAAAAAAGAATAAATTAACTGGAGCTGATCTGACTTATGAATTATGAAGCCGTTTGGAGAAATATAGAAGTGGAAAGTAAGTGAAATGTTAAGAGACACGGGAAATAGGTTGACAAGTTCCAAACATTATATTCAGGAAGGTATTAGAATTAGTGAAAGTAAATGTATGCTGGTATACAAGGTGAAAATTTTCTGGAGTTAATAAAAAGTATTTTCACAGTCAACAAATACAAGGAATCCTTAGCAGAACAATCTAAACATAAAACCACCCTTTAATATTGTCGTGAAACTGCAGAACACAAAAATGAAAAAGTACTATGAAAGAGTGAGAAAAGACCTACTATTAGAATTTAACCTGACAAGAGATAGATCAATGGCAAGAACAGAATCCAAAAGGAAAAGAAGCTATAACTTAAAATGCTAAAACTGATAAGATAAAATAGCTCTCAACTTGAAGGAGTTCATAGGGCCTGGGCTCCATCTCAGGCCTGTTCATGCTGATTGTGCTCGGCTGCCTCTCCAATGGACTCTGAACTCTGTGTTCAGTGTCTATGGGAACGACAACAGAAGGATAAGACCCCCTCTGGACAGGCAAATCTTGAAGATCATATCCAGGTTACTCATAGCCTAAGAGAAAACATACTCTAATAACCCGTGCCTCCAGATAGGTCATAAATTTTTTCTGTATCTATCAGAATGTAACCACAGGCTTATCGGTTATTAACTGGTTGGAATATAACCATGAGCTTATTGATTATTAACTGTTTGAACACATAACACATGAATGATGGGGTTATTGTGATTGTATTTACCCTTCCTTTGTTTATGTAAGTCTCAAGGAATTTGGGGTGGTGGGTTCAGACACCTACACATGGGGTATAAAAGATTTTCACAAATGCTGGTCGGGGTCCTTGGCCAAGAGGAGACTCTGCCTTGGGCCCGCCGGTGTAATAAACTGCACTACACTATCTGCATTGTCCTCCTGAGTGAGTTTGTTTCCTGGAACGCGTGGCTATAACAAACTGAAAACTCTGTACCCAGTTAAATTAACATTCAGGATTGAGGGTGAAGTAAATATATTTCCACTAAGTAAAGACTGAGTGAGTCTGTCATCCCTGAAAACAATAATTCTGAAGAATGGAAGTTATTCCAAAGAAAGAAATGAGGTGCAAGTAGGAAATCAACAAATGAATTAGTGAAAGGTTGTTGCTGAACCTTGAAATACCAGGATTCTTGGCCTCTGGAGGAGAAGAATTCAATACGAGGCCAGAGAAGAGGCTTGATCTCTCAGGCTTTTGTGTAATAGAGTTTTATTAAAGTATAAAAGGGATAGAGAAAGCTTCTGACATAGACATCAGAAGGAGGCAGAAAGAGTACCCTGCTAGTCTTTCAGTTCAGTTCAGTTCAGTTCAGTCACTCAGTCGTGTACGACTCTTTGCGACCCCATGAATCGCAGCACGCCAGGCCTCTCTGTCCATCACAAACTCCCGGAGTTTACTCAAACTCATGTCCATCGAGTCGGTGATGCATCCAACCGTCTCATCCTCTGTCATCCCCCTCTCCTCCTGCCCCCAATCCCTCCCATACTCAGGGTCTTGTTCAATGAGTCAACTCTTCACATGAGGTGGCCAAAGTATTGGAGTTTCATCTTCAGCATCAGTCCTTCCAATGAACACCTAGGACTGATCTCCTTCAGGATGGACTGGTTGGATCTCCTTGCTGTCCAAGGGACTCTCAAGAATCTTCTCCAACACCATAGTTCAAAAGCATCAATTCTTTCAGCACTCAGCTTTCTTCACAGTCCAACTCTCACATCCATACATGACCACTGGAAAAACCATAGCGTTGACTAGATGGACCTTTGTTGGCAAAGTAATGTCTCTGCTTTTTAATATGCTGTCTAGGTTAGTCATAACTTCCCTTCCAAGGAATAAGCATCTTTTAATTTCATGGCTGCAGTCACCATCTGCAGTGATTTTGGAGCCCCAAAATATAAAGTCTGACACTGTTTGACTGTCTCCCCATATATTTCCCATGAAGTGATGGGACCAGATGCAATGATCTTAGTTTTCTGAATGTTGAGCTTAAAGCCAACTTTTCACTCTCCTCTTTCACTTTCATGAAGAGGTTTCTTAGTTCCTCTTCACTTTCTGCCATAAGAGTGGTGTCATCTGCATATCTGAGGTTATTGGTATTTCTCCTGGCAATCTTGATTCCAACTTGTGTTTCCTCCAGCCCAGCATTTCTCATGATGTACTTTGCATATAAGTTAAATAATTAAGGTGACAATATACAGCCTTGACATACTCATTTTCCTATTTGGAACCAGTCTGTTGTTCCATGTCCAGTTCTAACTGTTGCTTCCTGACCTGCATACAGGTCTCTCAAGAGGTGGGTCAGGTGGTCTGGTATTCCCATTTCTTTCAGGATTTGCCACAGTTTATTGTGATCTACACAGTCGAAGGCTTTGACGTAGTCAAGAAAGCAGAAATAGATGTTTTTCTGGAATTCTCTTGCTTTTTCGATGATCCAGCGGATATTGGCAATTTGATCTCTGGTTCCTCTGCCTTTTCTAAAACCAGCTTGAACATCTGGAAGTTCTCGGTTCACGTGTTGCTGAAGCCTGGCTTGGAGAATTTTGAGCGTTACATTACTAGTGTGTGAGATGAGTGTAATTGTGTCGTAGTTTGAGCATTCTTTGGCATTGCCTTTCTTTGGGATTGGAATGAAAACTGACCTTTTCCAGTCCTGTGGCCACTGCTGAGTTTTCCAAATTTGCTGGCATATTGAGTGCAGCACTTTCACAGCATCATCTTTCAGGATTTGAAATAGCTCAACTGGAATTCCATCACCTCCACTAGCTTTGTTCGTAGTGATGCTTTCTAAGGCCCACTTGACTTCATATTCCAGGATGTCTGGCTCTAGGTGAGTGATCACACCATTGTGATTATCTGGGTCATGAAGATCTTTTTTGTACAGTTCTTCTGTGTATTCTTGCCACCTCTTCTTAATATCTTCTGCTTCTGTTAGGTCCATACCATTTCTATCCTTTATTGAGCCCATCTTTGCATGAAATGTTCCCTTGGTATCTCTAATTTTCTTGAAGAGATCTCTAGTCTTTCCCATTCTGTTGTTTTCCTCTATTTCTTTGCATTGATCGCTGAGGAAAGCTTTCTTATCTCTCCTTGCTATTCTTTGGAACTCTGCATTCAAATGGGAATCTCTTTCGTTTTCTCCTTTGCTTTTCACTTCTCTTCTTTTCACAGCTATTTGTAAGGCCTCCTCAGACAACTATTTTGCCTTTTTACATTTCTTTTCCATGGGGTTGGTCTTGATCCCTGTCTCCTATACAATGTACAAACCTCCATCCATAGTTCATCAGGCTCTCTGTCTATTAGATCTAGTCCCTTAAATCTATTTCTCACTTCAACTGTATGGTCATAAGGGATTTGATTTAGGTCATACCTGAATGGTCTAGTGGTTTTCCCTACTTTCTTCAGTTTAAGTCTGAATTTGGCAATAAGGAGTTCATGATCTGAGCCACAGTCAGCTCCCGGTCTTGTTTTTGCTGACTGTATAGAGCTTCTCCATCTTTGGCTGCAAAGAATATAATCGATCTGATTTCAGTGTTGACCATCTGGTGATGTCCATGTGTAGAGTCTTCTCTTGTGTTGTTGGAAGAGGGTGTTTGCTATGACCAGTGTGTTCTCTTGGCAAAACTCTATTAGCCTTTGCCCTGCTTCATTCTGTACTCCAAGGCAAAATTTGCCTGTTACTCCAGGTGTTTCTTGACTTCCTACTTTTGCATTCCAGTCTCCTATAATGAAAAGGACATCTTTTTTGGGTGTTAGTTCCTAAAGGTCTTGTAGGTCTTCATAGAACCATTCAGCTTCAGCTTCTTCAGCATTACTGGTTGGGGCATAGGCTTGGATTATCATGATATTGAATGGTTTGCCGTGGAAATGAATAGAGATCATTCTGTCATTTTTGAGATTGCATCCAAGTACTGCATTTCAGACTCTTTTGTTGACTGTGATGGCTACTACATTTCTTCTAAGTGATTCCTGCCCACAGTAGTAGATATAATGGTCATCTGAGTTAAATTCACCCATTCCAGTCCATTTTAGTTCGCTGATTCCTAGAATGTCAATGCTCACTCTTGTCATCTCCTGTTTGACCACTTTCAATTTGCCTTGATTCATGGACCTAACATTCCAGGTTCCTATGCAATATTGCTCTTTATAGCATCAGACCTTGCTTCTATCACCAGTCACAACCACAACTGGTGTTGCTTTTGCCTTGGCTCCATCCCTTCATTCTTTCTGGAGTTATTTCTCCACTGATCTCCAGTAGCATATTGGGCACCTACTGACCTGGGGAGTTCCTCTTTCAGTATCCTATCATTTTGCCTTCTCATACTCTTCATGGGTTCTCAAGGCAAGAATACTGATGTGGTTTGCCATTCCCTTCTCCAGTGGGCCACATTCTGTCAGACCTGTCCACCATGACCCGACCGTCTTGGGTGGCCCCACACAGCATGGCTTAGTTTCATTGAGTTAGACATGTCTGTGGTCCTGTGATCAGACTGGCTAGTTTTCTGTATTATGGTTTTTTTGTGTGTCTGCCCTCTCGCAACAGCTACCATCTTAATTGGGTTTTTCTTGCCTTGGACATGGGGTATCTCTTCACGGCTGCTCCAGTAAAGTGCAGCCGCTGCTCCTTACCTTGGACGAGGGGTATCTTCTCATGGCCACCCCTCCTGACCTTGAACGTGGAGTAGCTCCTCTCAGCCCTCCTGCGCCCGCTCAGCCACTGCTCCTTGGAGGTGGGGTTGCTCCTCTCGGCCGCGTCCCCTGACTTGGGACGTGGGGAAGCTCCTCTGCGCCGCTCCTGCGCTGTCGCAGCCTGAGCTCACGGTAGCCACCCCTGATCTTGGGCGAGGGGTAGCTCCTCACCGCTTCTGCCTGCCAGCTGCTAGTCTTTAGCTGGATGTTATATGAAAGAAAGGAATGTCTTAAAACTCAGAGAATGGCACCAGGCCCCTCACCCACAAGATGTATTTTGGGATAATCTTGTCACCAGTTGAGTCATCCCCGGGCCATAAAACAATTGACTTGAATCTTGTAGAAAGGCGGATTACCTTACAAATAGTTTCCTTTATGTAGATCAGGAGAACAATGTCTGAGTATAACATACTGGTTTGTCAAGTCAGTTCTGAGCCTTTAGGCAGAACCTACTTGAAGACAAAGTCTGGGATAAATGCATAGTGCATTAACATAGCTTAAGACAAACATTTCCATAAGAAAAATGGATTGGTTAGCTCAAAATTTGAGAAAAGTTAAGTTCAGGAGGAACCAGGTGTCATTATGGCAGCACAGTATTTTAAGAGAAATCTCTTTTTAAATTTGTATAGAGAAAGGGAAAAAATATATCACTAGTTTGTTTCCTCCTGCCTCTTAAGAGAGATAAAAAAATATCTGACACTTGCAGCCTATTCCTCTGTTTGGAGACCCCTAGCCTTCCTGCCTGTTACCCTTGCATTAGTAAAGTTGAATCTACGTAAGAAATGAAAATAGTGACTCATTTTGAAGTACGTGGTAGTGGTGGTTGTGTTCAGTTGCTAAGTTGTATTTGACTCTTTGTGACCCCACAGACTACAGCATACCAGGCCTCCCTGTCCCCCACAATCTCCAGGAGTTTGCCCAAGTTCCTGTCCATTGAATCGGTGGTGCTATCCAGCCATCTCATCCTCTGTCACCCTCTTTCCTTCTGCCTTCAATCTTTCCCAGAATCAGGGTCTTTTCCAATGAATTGGCTCTTTGCATTAGATGGCCAAAGTTTTGGAGCTTCAGCATCAGTCCTTCCAATGAGTATTAAGGGTTGATTTCCTTTAGTATTGACTGGTTTGATCTGCTTGCTGTTCAAGGGACTCTCAAGAGTCTTCTCCAGCACCACAGTCTGAAAGCATCAATTCTTCAGTCCTCTGCCTTCTTTATTGTCCAACTCTCACATCCTGTGCATGACTACTGGAAAGACCATAACCTTGACAATACTGACCTTTGTTAGAAAAGTGATATCTTTGCTTTTTAATTCACTGTCTAGGTTTGTCATAACTTTCCTGCCAAGAAGCAGTCACTAATTTCATGGCTGCAGTCACCATCTGCAGTGATTTTAGAATCCAAGAAGAGGAAATCTGTCACTACTTCTACCCTTTCCCCTTGTATCTTGCCATGAAATGGTGGGACTGAATGCCATGATCTTTTTTTTTTTTTTTTTAACACTGTGTTTTAAGCTAACTTTTTCACTCTCCTCTTTCACCCTCATCAAGAGACTCTTTAGTTCCTCTTTCCTTTCTGCCATTAAGGTAGAATCATCTGCATATCTGAGGTTGTTGATATTTCTCCAGGCAGTCTTGATTCCTGCTTGTAAATCATCCAGCCCGGCAATTTCTTATGATGTGTTCTGCATATAATTTAGATAAACAGGGTGACAATAAACAGCCTTGTCATACTTCTTTCTCAATTTTGAACCAGTCTGTTGTTCCATATAAGATTCTAACTCTTGCTTCTTGACCCAAATACAGGTTTCTCAGGAGACAGGTAAGATGCTCTGGTATTCCCGTCTCTTTGAGAGTTTTTCACAGTTTGTTATGATCCACACTGTCAAAGGCATAGTCGGTGGAACAGAGGTAGAGATTTTTCTGGAATTTCCTTGCTTTTTCTATGATCCAGCAAATGTTGGCAATTTGATCTCTGGTTCTTCTGATTTTTCTAAGCCCAGCTTGTATTCATCCGGAAGTTCTCAGTTCACGTACTGCTGAAGCCTAGCTTGAAGGATTTTGAGCATAACATTAATAGCACAGGAGATGAGCATACTTTTCCATCAGTTTGAACATTCTTTAGTACTGCCCTTCTTGGGAATTGGGATGCAGATTGACTTTTTCCAGTCCTGTGGCCACTGCTGGGTTTTCGAAATTTGCTGACATATTGAGTGCAGCACTTTAATAGCATCATCTTTTAGGATTTTAAATAGCTCTGCTGGAATTCCATCATCTCCAGGTAGATTTATTGGCAGCAGTACTTTCTGAGGCCCACTTGACTTCACGCTCCAGAATGTCTGGCTCTGGGTGAGTGACCACACCTTTGATGTTATCTGGGTTATTAAAATATTTTGTACAGTTCATCTGTGTATTCTTGCCATCTTTTCTTGATTTCTTCCATTAGGGCTTTACTATTTCTGTCCTTTATTGTGCTCATCTTTGGATGAAATATTCCTTTAATGTCTCCATTTTTCTTGAAGAGCTGTCTAGTTATTCCTGTTCTGTTACTTTCCTCAATTTCTTAGCATTGTTCATTGAAGAAGGCCTTCTTGTCTCCTTGCTTTTCTCTGGAAGTCTGCCTTCAGTCGGGTATACCTTTCCCTTTCTCCCTTGCTTTTTGTTTCTCTTCTTTTCTCAGCTATTTTAAAGCTTCCTCAGACAACCATTTTGCCTTCTGACATTTCTTTTTCTTTGGGTTGGTTTTGTTTACTGCCTCCTGTACAATATTACCTGTACAATTTGACCTTTGAAGTATGTAAACAAGGTCAACTAAAAGTACTGGGAAAATCATCAAAGAAGACATGAGGTGATAATTATAGTTAAAGTTTTCTAAGATTTTTTTATATTAACTTGAAATTTTTATGTCAAATATATAGGTTCAAAATTTATTGCTATCCATAATGACAAAGAAATAGAATGCATAATATCTAAAATAGTAAAGAGGGAAACAGATCTAAAATATAAAGCTTAGTAATATACTTAATGCTAAAGAATAAATTTAAAAATAACATATTTAGTAATATGTGAAGTAATATAGCAATGTTTAAAACAAAGTTATAGTTTAAAATATATATAAATAATAATAATCACAATGTAATAATCTAAATATTCCCATATAAGTCATTAGATAAAGAAAAATAAACATGGACAATGTAGAAAGAAGGGATAATAAATACAAGAAAATGCTTGATGAGATAGGAAACAAAAATGTTTTATTAGGCTCTCTGAAGTTGTTCCTCTGAAGAGTTTAGTTAAATAGTAAATTATTTGTTGAATCAAAGCAAGAAAAATATATAATGTTAGAAATAAAAGATATCTATAGAAAGGATTGAAAATAGTGAAAAAAGTTTTATTGGAATATATTTGGAAAGGGTAGATTAAATAGTTAATTTTTGGGGGGAAATGTAATGATATTTTTAAGGAGAAAAGTTATAATCTATAACCATTAAAATATTTGAAATCTAAAGTAACATCAGGTACAAATTCTATAAGTGTCTAATCTTACATAGATTAGAATAGAGAAAAAAAATTTTTCTCATCTTTGATGTCTCATATAATCTTAATGTAGAAATTAAATAAGGAGAGATTTGATGTCCTGTTAATATGAACAGGTAAGGGTTCCAGAATTGAATATAAATTTGGAAAAGAGAAGTTATATAATTATTCTCAAGCCTAGTGAGTTAGACCCAACCAGAAATACTGAAACTGTCTACATTAATGTCATTTGCTCTCTCTTTATTTGAAGCCATGAGTGTAAACAATTATTAAATTCCTCAATAAAACATAAGAAAAATTCAGTTCAGAACTTTTGTTTATATAATATAACAGGAGACTACTTGGAAACACGTATCACCATTTAGCCTTTTAAGTCTAAAATTTTGCCTATTTTTGGTTTTATTTTGGAATAGTTTTATTTGGAGATAAAATTTATAAGCTATGTGAACTGTGGGTTTTTCTTTGCCCCTCCTTCTGAGCTTTTTAAAATGTTATGAGATTGTATAACATCATGTTTATGAAAATACTTAAAACCAAAGTGTTTCATTTTGGATTATTTTAAGCAAATTGTGTTTTCCATAATGCCTTATATGAGAAAGCTGATGGCTAAGGGATTGTAATGAGAACAGGAAAGTTCAAAACTAAAATATCATTTGTTTGTCATGTGAGCTTGTTACTGAGTTATTTCTCCTTTCTATTTTGCCTAAATGACAATCTTGTGGGTCGACATAGGGTAGAAGTGGAGAGGGGAAAGGGTGTTATCCATGATTGGTTTGTCTTACAGTCTTTAGCTAGTATTTTTTGGTATTTTTATTTGATTCATTTTCTTGTCTACTTTTGCCAGAATTTTCTACGCGTAAAACTTTGAGAAGCAAATATCAAATGTAAACGAAAAATGAAAACTGTAATAAGATAATAAGAAGCTGGATGAGCTTTCAAATAGTTATCCACCCACCTCATATTACTTACAGTGCAGAAAACTCAATTTTAAATATAACTGTCCAATTCCACAGCACGGAAAATGAGACTATATATATCATTACAGTCCCCAGTAGAGATAATGAGAGCATATGCACAGCTACAGCTATCCATTGAGATAATGAGATTATAAATACTATACTCCTACTCTTTCCAGGTGTAATGAGAAGCTACTGTTTTATGGCCATATTTCCTGCAATCATCCTTGAGACCAGGAAACAGTGAATTCAGAGACAACCTAATGAGGAATAGAAACAGATAACAATTTATCAGAACCTTTCCAAAATCAGCTCATGAAGAAAGGCACAAATGGCAACAAAGTTACTGAATACATCCGTTTGTTAACTAATACCTGCTGTTGTTAGAGAACCATGAACAATGAAGGCATTATTAAAGAGGCAATGACTAGAAATACTCCTCTACAGAGTTCAACATCATCCAACAGCTCTCATAAATGTAGGGTACAATTTAGAGCTTTTTGGAAATACTCATTTAATGAATTTCTTTCTTTTTCAAAGTAAAGAAAAATCAGTGTCTAACACATTATTCATAAAAAATGTTTTTGGCAATAAAAATATTTCTTGCAGCCAGAGTATATTTGTATTCCTTAGATATGTACATATTTCTAGTGATATTTGTGTTCAAAAATATAATGTGAAAAGAGGTCCAGGCTCAGTTTGGAAATTGGGTGGGGGATTAATTTCCATGTAATTCAAGTTGAAAATTTTTTTAATATTCTTCTGTTCAGTTTTGATACTTGAAATTTAATCCCCCAAAGTAAAATGTCCTTGCATATAAGAAAATGTGATTCTAGTTTTAGGAAGATGGAATTAATTTTTTTATTCTCTTCTGCATGGACTAAGTTTCAGATTTTTAATCTCTGATTAGTTTGAGCCTTTGCTAGAAGTTTTGGAGTAAAATCCAGATTTTGAATATTTCACAAAATTATTTCTGTGTACTTCTAAATTTCAAAATCCACCACTCACCTCCCATCCCCTGCTGCTTTAAGATCCAGAAACAGTGGTTTTCTTACTGTTGTCCAATATGCAAAGTCTTTTTCTAGGCCTTGTTCACAAAGGCTTAAACCCACTTTCTTAGCTAGAAAATGATTTTTTCTCTCCTGCCTTTAGGTATCCAGGCAAGAGAAATCTGTCATTCCTGATCATTTTATTTAAGAGACCACTCTTAACCTATCAACTCAGTCAGGTTACTGTATCATGATACATTTCCATTTTTTTTTTTTTTAGTAATTATCACAATCTGAAGATATATTTCACTTATATTATTTAATATCTGTCTTCCCTAAAAAAACATGAGGCAAGAAATAAGAAAACATTTCTATATTGTGTATAGTTATAAAATAGGAACATAACACATGCCTGAGATATTATAGATAATAGATGACTGATAAATAGAATCATGTCTATGTACAGGTGACTATAAATAAACAAAAATAATTAAGGCTATGCTTATTCTATGTTGGATATGTATTTCTGGATACCTAAGATGATTTCACACACACACACACACACACACATTGTTATTGTTCAGCCGTCTAGTTGTGTCCGAGTCTTTGCGACCCCATGGATTGCAGCACGCCAGTAGTAAAGAACCCACCTGCCAATTCAAGAGACTTAAAGAGACATGAATTTGATCCCTAGGTCGGGAAGAAACCCTGGAGGAGGGCATGGCAACCCATATCAGTGTTCTTGCCTGGAGAATCCCATGGACAGAGGAGCCTGGCAGGCTACGGTCCATAGGGTCACTAAGAGTCAGACACAACTGAAGTGACTTCACACACAGTATATATCTAAAGTAGCTCCAGAACTACTCCATACCCTTGAAAATGTTCTAACTTTAACTAGAGGAACATTCATAATCCAAAAACAGAGGTAATGGAAGTAAAGACTTGACTTCCTTCAAATTGAGAAATTTGTTTTTAGAAACACTTGGAGGAAGCCCATTGTTGGCCAAAGTGTTCTTAAACAAGTCCTCACTCCTTGCTGTTACTTTCATCTTTAGCTTTCTTGATCCCTTGAGAAACATATCCAGTCTAAGTTTTCACTTCAACTCTCTGTCTAGCTTTGTGGAAACCTGCTTTTGTAAGTTGTATTTAATTTTGCAAATTTTATGATACCCAATTTCTTATCTTTGGTGTCTGGTTCATTTCAGAGCAATTGCAAGTAAGAGTTGCCCCTGCTTCTTTAGTTCAGTTCAGTTCAGTTCAGTCCCTCAGTTATGTCTGACTCTTTGCGACCCCATGAATCGCAGCACGCCAGGCCTCCCTGTCCATCACCAACCCCTGGAGTTTACTCAAGCTCATGTCCATTGAATAGGTGATGCCATCCAGCCGTCTCATCCTCTGTCGTCCCCTTCTCCTCCTGCCCCCAATACCTCCCATAATCAGGGTCTTTTCCAGTGAGTCAACTCTTCCCATGAGGTGGTCAAAGTACTGGAGTTTCAGCTTCAGCATCAGTCCTTCCAATGAACACCCAGGACTGACCTCCTTCAGGATGGACTGGTTGGACCTCCTTGCAGTCCAAGGGACTCTCAAGAGTCTTCTCCAACACCACAGTTCAAAAGCATCAATTTTTTAATTTTAATCAATTTTTAAATCAGCTTTCTTCACAGTCCAACTCTCACATCCATACATGACCACTGGAAAAACCATAGCCTTGACTAGATGGATCTTTTTTGGCAAAGTAATATCTCTGCTTATTAATATGCTATCTAGGTTGGTCATAACTTTCCTTCCAAGGAGTAAGCGTCTTTTAATTTCATGGCTGCAATCACCATCTGCAGTGATTTTGGAGCCCCAAAATATAAAGTCTGACACTGTTTCCACTGTTTCCCCATCTATTTGCCATGAAGTGATGGGACCAGATGCCATGATATTAGTTTTCCAAATGTTGAGCTTTAAGCCAAATTTGCACTCTCCTCATTCACTTTCAAGAGGTTTTTTAGTTCCTCTTCACTTTCTGCCATAAGGGTGGTGTCATCTGCATATCTGAGGTTATTGGTATTTCTCCCGGAAATCTTGATTCCAGCTTGTGCTTCTTCCAGCCCAGCGTTTCTCATGATGTACTCTGCATAAGTTAAATAAGCAGGGTGACAATATACAGCCTTGACGTACTCCTTTTCCTATTTGGAACCAGTCTGTTGTTCTATGTCCAGTTCTAACTGTTGCTTCCTGACCTGCATATAGGTTTCTCAAGAGGTGGGTCAGGTGGTCTGATATTCCCATCTCCTTCAGAATTTTCCACAGTTTATTGTGATTCACACAGTCAAAGTCTTTGGCATAGTCAATAAAGCAGAAATAGATGTATTTCTGGAACTCTCTTGCTTTTTTGATGATCTAATGATTGTTGGCAATTTGATCTCTGGTTCCTCTGCCTTTTCTAAAACCAGCTTGAACATCTGGAAGTTCATAGTTCATGTATTGCTAAAGCCTGGCTTGCAGAATTTTGAGCATTACTTTACTAGCATGGGAGATGAGTGCAACTGTGTGGTAGTTTGAGCATTCTTTGGCATTGCCTTTCTTTGGGATTGGAATGAAAACTGACCTTTTCCAGTCCTGTGGCCACTGCTGAGTTTTCCAAATTTGCTGGCATATTGAGTGCAGCACTTTCACAGCATCATCTTCCAGGATTTGAAATAGCTCAACTGGAATTCCATCACATCCACTAGCTTTGTTCGTAGTGATGCTTTCTGAGGCCCACTTGACTTCACATTCCAGGATGTCTGGCTCTAGGTGAGTGATCACACCATTGTGATTATCTGGGTCATGAAGATCTTTTTTGTACAGTTCTTCTGTGTATTCTTGCCACCTCTTCTTAATATCTTCTGCTTCTGTTAGGTCCATACCATTTCTGTCCTTTATTGAACCCATCTTTGCATGAAATGTTCCCTTGGTATCTCTAATTTTCTTGAAGAGATCGCTAGTCTTTCCCATTCTATTGTTTTCCTCTATACCATTTAAGAAATCAACTGTAAACCAAATAGAGGTGGTAGTAGAAGCATTTTTAATCCTTAATCTTTTTATCTTCTTATTTCCACCATTCCTACCCTCATTTAAGACAGTTATTCTTAGAAGTCCTTCTTTCCATTGATGACAGAGCTACCCCATTCTATCATATTTACACAGGTTAAAACTTTAGAGACATTGTTGATTCTGCCCATTACTTTGTTTTTAAATTTAATTCATGGCTTCACAGTTTAAATTTTAAGTTAACTTTTTTTACCTATGATTGCTTTCATGTTTTTATGCCCACGAGAGTCTTGTTATAATACAAACCTGCAGTACATTCTGCATGAGAAATTTTAATTAGTTGCCCCTATGTCCCAATGTAGTCTCCATACTGCTAAAAATAACCTTATTAAAGTAGCTGATGATTTATTTTCTAAGGCTGACTAGATCACAATAGATTTAAATACAATTTCTCAATCAAACAGTTCAATCTTATTATGCTATGATTTCAACCGGCATTTCTGGAGGGATCTTTGATCTTTCCCTTGACATCCACAGTACTAAAGTAAAAATAGAAAACTCTACATTCCCTGAACCTTCCTTTATTTTCATTTTACCTGTATTATTTCCTTTGTGTTTCAGAAGAGAAATTATAGCAGTAAAGGCAGATATTCAGTTCAGTTCAGTCGCTCAGTCATGTCTGAAATGTGTTGCTCCATGGATTGCAGCACGGGAGGCTTCCTTGTCCATCACTAACTCCTGGAGCTTGCTCAAACGTATGTCCATTGAGTTGGTGATGCCATGCAACCATCTCATATCCTGTAGTCCCCTTCTATGTATGCCTTCTTTCCCAGCATCAGGGTCTTTTCCAATGAATAAGTTCCTCACATCAAGTGGCTGAAATATTGGACCTTCAGCTTCAGCATCAGTCCTTCCAATGAATATTCAGGGTTGATTTCTTTTAGGATGGACTGCTTGGATTTTCTTGTAGTCCAAAGGACTGTCAAGAGTCTTCTCCAACACCACAGTTCAAAAGCATCAATTCTTCAGAGTTCAGCATTCTTTATAGTCCAACTCTCACATTCATACTTGACTACTGGGAAAACCACAGCTTTGACTAGATGGACCTTTGTCAGCAAAGTAATATCTCTGCTTTTTAATATGCTCTCTAGGTTGGTCATAGCTTTTCTTCCAAGGAGCAAGCGTCTTTTAATTTCATGGCTGCAGTCACCATCTGCAGTGATTTTGGAGTCTAAGAAAAGAAAGTCTGTCAGTGTTTCCATTGTTTCCCCATCTACTTGCCATGAAATAATGGGACTGGATGCCGTGATCTTTGTTTTTTGAATGTTGAATTTTAAGCCAACTTTTTCACCATGCTCTTTCACTTTGATTAGAGGCTCTTTAGTTCCTCTTCACTTTCTGCCATAAGGGTGGTATCATCTGTGTATCTGAGATATTTCTCCTGCAATCTTGATTCCAGCTTGCACTTCATCCAGCCCAGCATTTCTCATGATGTACTCTGCATATAAGTTAAATAAGCAGGGTGACAATATACAGCCTTGACGTACTCCTTTTCCTATTTGGAACCATCCTGTTGTTCCATGTCCAGTTCTAACTGTTGCTTCCTGACCTGCATATAGGTTTCTTAGGAGGCAGGTCAGGTAGTCTGGTATAGCCATCTCTTTCAGAGATTTCCACAGTTTGTGGTGATCCATACAGTCAAAGGCTTTGGCATAGTCAATAAAGCAGAAGTAGATGTATTTCTGGAACTCTCTTGCTTTTTTGATGATCTAATGATTGTTGGCAATTTGATCTCTGGTTCCTCTGCCTTTTCTAAATCCAGCTTGAACATCTGGAAGTTCACGATTCACATACTGTTGAAGCCTGGCTTGGAGAATTTGGAGCACTATTTTGCAAGTGTGTGAGATAGTGCAATTGTGCAGTAGTTTGAACATTATTTTGTATTACCCTTCTTTAGGACTGGAATGAACATCTACCTTTTCTAGTCCTGTGGCCACTTGCTGTGTTTTCCAAATTTGCTGGCATATTGAGTGCAGCACTTTCACAGCATCGTCTTTTAGGATTTGAAATAGCTCAGCTGGAATTCCATCACCTCTACCAGATTTGTTCATAGTGAGGTTTCCTAAGGCCCACTTGACTTCACATTCTAGGATATCTGGCTCTAGGTGAGTGACCATGCATTCATGGTCATCTGGGTCAGTAAGATCTTTTATTGTATAGTTCGTCTGTGTATTCTTGCCACCTCTTCTTAATATCTTCTGCTTCTGTTAGGTCGATACCAGTTCTGTCCTTTATTTTGTCCCTCTTTGCATGAAAACTTCACTTAGTATCTCTAATTTTCTTGAAGAGATCTCTTTTTTTAAAAAAAAATATTTTTTATAATCTCAAAATAATTACCACATAAAACTGAAATATTCAAATCCATAGCATCTATAGAAAATTAAATAACTAGGCATAACTTTTACACAAGCTGTAAGTCTTCTAGGCTGAATAAACCAAAGTTGTATTAATAGGAAAAAGTCTCCTCTGTTTTATTTACAAATTCAATACTATTCCATTCATGTTTTCAGCAGGTTTTTAAAATGGAAATTGATAAGGTAATTTAAAAATATATATGGAAATGAAAATGACCAAGAAAAGTCAAATTATTTATGTTAGTTTTCTGTTGCTACCATTAACACAAACAGTGGCTTAAAACAAAATTAATTTGTTATTTCACAGTTTCTGTAGTTCAGAAGACCAGGCCCAGCTCAGGTGGGTTCTGTAATTTAAAGTCTCAAAAAAAAAATACAGTCTCATAGGGGTATAATCAGGGTGTCAGCCAGGCTACATGCTCCTTTGGAGGACTGACTAGGATTGGATACATTTCTAAGGTGATTTAGGTTGTTGGCAGAATTCAGTTCCTTGTAGCGGTGAGGCTGAGGTTCCCTGTTTTCTTGCTACTCTTAGCCACAGGTGCCTCTCAGCTCCTAGGGATTGCCTAACTGCATGGCTCTCACAATACCTGATAACTTATTTCTTCTACATGATAATCTTATATAAGGTAATATAATCATGAGAATGACAACCCTTTCATTTTTTCTATGTAACATAAGCTAATCAAGGGAGCCATTAATCCATCATATCCTCAGGTCCTGCCCATGCTCATGGAGATGGTACTGTGCAAAGTATATATTCCAGGGGTTGGGAAACTTAATTGGCCATCTTAGAATTCTGTCTGCCACAGTATTCCCTAAGCATAAGAATTAAGCCTAAGGATGTACACAACCAGTCATAAAGGCTCATTATAAAACTGGTTAATAATGTCTATTATTGGTTTGAGAATACACAGATATAGTTATAGAAGAAAGCTGAGTGACAGGAAACAGACCCACACATATAGAACTGCTATTTGTTTTAAAGATGAGAATGTAGTGGATTGAAGAAAAGATATTTTTAATAAAGAATGTTGTATCAATTGGTTAGTTACCTAGAAAAAAACTGAAAACAGAAGCAAATCTTCACCATCTACCTTATATCATAACATAAAAGTCAATTCCAAATGAATTGGATGTTTAAATGTAAGAATTAAAACAATAGAATTTACTTAAGGTAACATATGGGAATATCTTCAGGACCATGAGTTCAGCAAAGATATTTTAAGGATGGAATGGAAAGCATTAATCATACAACATGGATAGGATTCATGAGTTGCTAAGTCGTGTGTGACTCTCTGTGACTCTATGGACTGTAGCCCCCAGGCTCATGTGACCATGAGATTTTCCCAGGCAAGAATACTGGAGTAGGTGGCCATTTCCTTCTCCAGGGAATCTTCCTGACCCTGGAATCAATCCTGGGTCTCCTGCACTGCATGCAAATTCTTTGCCTACTGAGTCATCAGGGAAGATAAATTTGGCTATTTATTTATATTTGTCACAAGGACCATTAGAAAGTAAAAGCTCAATGCATAGAAATAGAAGATACTTTCAATATCCATCAAATGGCTCATATACAATATATCAAGAACTGACTTTTAGAGTGTGACAAAAAAATAAGTAGCCAATAAACATGAAAATTTATTCACTTAATTTTTAATAATATGCACATTAATCTGACAATGTTATACAACTTCACATCTGTCAGAATGGCTAAAAAATTTTAAAACCTAATAATTGGCAGTCCTTTTGGTCAATATTTAGAGTAATTAGAAATTTTATGCATTTCTGTCAGGAACATAATTTGGTAAAGCTATTGCAGAAAAAAACACAATTGTGTCTACAAAAGCTGCTGCTGCTAAGTCACTTCAGTCGTGTCCGACTCTGTGTGACCCCATAGATGGCAGCCCACCAGGCTCCCCCGTCCCTGGGATTCTCCAGGCAAGAACACTGGAGTGGTTGCCATTTCCTTGTCCAATGCACGAAAGCGAAAAGTGAAAGTGAAGTCGCTCAGTCATGTCCGACTCTTAGTGACCTCATGGACTGCACCCTACCAGGCTCCTCTGTCCATGGGATTTTCCAGGCAAGAGTACTGGAGTAGTCATGTGCAAATCTTATTAGTCAGGCATTTACTGTCATATATGCAAGAAAAGATATGGAGAATATTCATAGCAGCACAGTTTGAATTTGCCCAATTTGGAAACAGCCCAAATGTATATCAGTAGTAGAATGGGTAAGTAAATTTGGCATATTCATGTAATGGAATGTTAAAACACAATAAGATGAATCTCATAAATATTGAGCCAGAGAAACTCTATGCAAAAGCATGAATTACTGATTCAGTTTATATAAAATTTAGAAAGAGGAATATCCAATAGTTTGTGATATAAGTCAGGATGGAGACCACTCTTGACAATGGAAGTAAGGAAACTAGGAGGGCCATATGAGAGCCTTAGTGCTGAGAGGTCTGCTCAAACACAAATATGCGCAGGTTGTGAAAATTCGTTGAAGTGTACTTTCATGGTCTATGCATTTCTTGATATATTGTCTTAAAAACATAATCTTCAGCTTTGTAGGGTAATTTTATTTAACTTTTAATTTGCATTGTTTATACACACATCAAAACTCTACAGTTAACTGTGACGTGTGTGTGTATTGGTCGCTCAGTCGTGTCTGACTCTGCAACCCCAAGGACTGTAGCCTGCCAGGCTCCTCTGTCCATGGGATTCTCCAGGCAAGAATACTAAAGTGGACTGCCATTTCCTTCTCCACATTTAACTGTGATAATTACCTATGAATGCATTTATTTGTGCCTTATATACTGAAATACAGCTTTGTGCTTGACTAGAGAATACATGATGTGATTACTAATTATTCTGTTAACATCGTGACATTGATAGACTTCTTGTCAGCCTGAACTTTGATGATGATAGTAATTTCAAGCAACTTACTCCGTGTTTCCTCAAAATGCAGTGTATTTGTAGTCACATGGGTACTGTAATATATTAATTTTATTCTTTTTTCCCCCGAAGATAAAAGCAACATATGCTTGAAAATTTTTCCATGTCAATATATGTAATGCTTTCACATTGACTATTTGCAAATTTTATTTAAATTTCAAAGTTAACTTTGAGCTTAAGGTTTTTGTAATTCTGATTTAGTTTGTCCATCAAGTAAGCACATCTCTTGGAAGATATCACTTGGTGGTTTTGCATCAAATACCCATAAAATATCTTTTTACTGGGCTATGACTTTTTAGAAGTATTCTTTTCTTCTCTATGCTAGTCTGACAGCTGAGAGATTAGGAAAAAGAATTTACAGTCATCCCTTGGTATCCATCAGGGATTGGTTCCAGGATACCTTGCAGAGACTAAAATCTTCAGTGCTTAAGCCCCTCATATAAAATAGTGTAGAATTTACATACCTTCTTATATACTTTAAACCATTTCTGGTTACTTATGCTATCTAATACAATGTAAATGCTATGTGAATAGTTGCAGATATGTAGCAAATTCAGATATAGCTCTTGGAACTATTTGGAGTTTTTCATTTTGTTTCTTGGAATATTTTTGATGTGATGTAACCCATGGATATAGAAGGTCAATTGTATTTTATTTCCAGAATACTTTCTTAGTCCACTTATATTTATTTCTGTTACTTGGTGAGAAGAAAACTTTGCATGTCAGTGAACTTTTTTAAGAAACTTTTCCCCTGCTTCTGAGAGTAAAACTGTCTGCAAGTGTTAATACACTTAGAGAGTTCACAAATCAGCTATCCAAAATAACTCATAGGAAAGTAAACTGTAACTGTGAAACCTCCAAATCTTAGAAGAAACAGTATTTAACTACACTTATTTGCCCTAACACGTAGGCTTAAAGCTTTAGAAATAAAATCTTGAAATTTTATAAGTCTGTAATTTTCTTATAAAATTATTTCAGATTAAAAAAATAATTTCATCACTTTAAAACACATCAGGCTCTAAATCTATTTTTGCTCAAGCATTTTTGAGTAAAGATTTTAAGAAATAGAAAAAAAACTCTTATTTTGTCTATTTCTGGCCTAACCAGAGAAAAAAATCAGTGTGGACAGGAATGTTTTTCAGAGTACTGAAGCCTAAGTAAATAATCATCAAAATGTTTCATTTTATTATTGTTTTTGATGTAAGTAAGAATGAGGGCTTCCCAGGATGCTAGTGGTAAAGAACTTGCCTGCCAAGGCAGGAGACATAAGAGGTGTGGGTTCAATCAATCCCTGAGTCAGGAAGATTCCCTGGAGGAGGCCATGGCAACCCACTCCAGTATCTTGCCTGGAGAATCCCATGGACAAAGAAGCCTGGTGGGCTATAGTCCCTAGTGCCACAAAGAGTTGGACATGATTGAAGTGACTTAGCAGCAGCAGCAGCAAATAAAAATGAACTATTTCAAAAATCTTCCTGCCTTCTTAGAGACTAGAGAGGAAAAATTGGCCATTTCTAGGAGTCTTTCACACCTCAGATTGCTAAAACAAAATTACTATAGGCTGGGTGGTCTAATAAGCAACAGAAGTTTATTTTTCACAGCTCTAAAAGGTAGAAGGAAGTCCAAGATCAGGATGTCAGTACAGTGAGCTGCTCTTCTAGGTTGCCGACTACCAACTTCTTGTGTCCTCACATGGCAGAGTAAGGAGCTGAAGAAAACTTGGGACTCTTAAAGGGCATTAATCTCATTTATGAAGACTCAACCCTCATGACCCCATCTAAGCCTAATTAACTCTCAAAGGCCCCACCTCTTGATATCATTAAATAAATTCATGGTATTTCAACATATCAGTCTTGGGTGGGTGGCACATTCAGTCTATAACACTGACTCTTAAATGAGTCAGTTATTTTCACATGTTATCTAATCTGGGCCTCTATTATAATGGACCATAGCATGTTTTCTCCATTCTACTGTCTTATTGAACTAACTATCAGTAATGTAACTTTTTTCATTTTCAGTTCAGTTCAGTTCAGTCGCTCAGTCGTGACCAACTCTTTGTGATCCATGAACTGCAGCACGCCAGGCCTCCCTGTCCATCACCAACTCCTGGAGTCCACCCAAACCCATGTCTATTGAGTCGGTGATGCCATCCAACCATCTCATCCTCTGTCGGCCCCTTCTCCTCCTGCCCTCAATCTTTCCCAGCATCAAGGTCTTTTCCAATGAGTCAGCTCTTCGCATGAGGTGGCCAAAGTATTGGAGTTTCAGCTTCAGCATCAGTCCTTCCAGTGAACACCCAGGACTGAGCTCCTTTAGGATGGACTGGTTGGACCTCCTTGCAGTCCAAGGGACTCTTCAGGAGTCTTCTCCAATACCACAGTTCAAAAGCATCAATTCTTTGGCACTCAGCTTTCTGCACAGTCCAACTCTCACATCTATACCTGACCACTGGAAAAACCACAGCCTTGACTAGATGGACCTTTGTTGACAAAGTAATGTCTGTGCTTTTTAATATGCTGTCTAGGTTAGTCATAACTTCCCTTCCAAGGAATAAGCATCTTTTAATTTCATGGCTGAAATCACCATCTGCAGTGATTTTGAAGCCCAGAAAAATAAAGTCAGCCACTGTTTCCACTGTTTCCCCATCTATTTGCCATGAAGTGATGGGACCAGATGCCATGATCTTAGTTTTCTGAATGTTGAGCTTTAAGCCAACTTTCTCACTCTCTTCCTTCACTTTCATCAAGAGGCTCTTTAGTTCTTCTTCACTTTCTGCCCTAAGGGTGGTGCCATCTGCATATCTGAGGTTATTGATATTTCTCCTGGCAATCTTGATTCCAGCTTGCTTCCTCCAGCCCAGCGTTTCTCATGATTTTTTTTTTTCTCATAATTTTTCATTTTAGGCTTTTCAAATATGTTTGAGGGAATATTTTCAGTATTCTTTTTTGTTTTTTTTAAGATTGTTTTGTTTCAATGTGGACCATTTTTAAAGTCTTTTTTGAATTTGTTACCACATTGCTTCCATGTTTTGGTTTTTTGGCTATGAGGTATATGGGATCTTGGCTGCTTGACCAGGGAATCAAACCTGCACCCTCTGCATTGGAGAACAAAGTCTTAGCCACTGGCCCACCAGGGAAGTCTGTAAGTGTTCTTATATTCAATGAAGAAACATTTCTCTTATATGTCAATGCCTCGTATATGTCAACATGCCTCTTGTATGTCAATCACCGTACTGAGATTTGTAGATACAAAGATGAATTTAAAGGGACTCCAATCTAAAGAGTACATGGTGATAATGGTCAAGTAAATTTTAATAAAGCTTGATATCTGTAATATAGGTGGACACTAAATACAATGATGATAAGAAGCGGAGACTACCCAAGTGGAAAGAGAAGTCAATTCTTTTGGGTTTGTTTTCTCCTTAGTTTAGTGACATGATACTTTAAAATTCACAAAATCAGTCCATTAAATTGTAATCAATTTTTTAAATAGATGAAATTTTGAGATGTATCATGTAGTAAGATTAAGGATTTTTATGTGAAAGTTTTTTTCTTTTATACCTATATTCAGGCATATATTCATATATTTGTGTGTGGTTGGTTGGTCTTTAAAATATACATCTTATTGGAAGTCAAAATCTAAAAGGTTTTAAGCTTTTTTTCTTGTTTTTGCATTGCTAGAATAAGAAACAGCAGATGCAAAACATAGACAAATTCAAAACTAACATTAACAAAACATAGACATACTCAATTAGCTATAGTTTGGTTTGTCTGGATTGTAGACTGTGTGTTAGGGAAATAAATGGAGGGAAGATGTATGTAGGAGCCCCATATTGTAAGGTTTTAAATGCTCTTTAATTAATAATATTTTGAAATTTGTTTTATCAATAGCCCATGACATGCCTATAGTGTGGCCTACTGCCACACTATAGGCCACACTCTTCTTTGATTATACATGAAGATTAAATTTTAACACTTTTCTTGATTATACATAAAGATTAAATCTTAATCTTTATACATGCAGATTAAATTTGAAGTTAAGAGGAAATATTTGTTGTTTATATGTTACTCCAGGAACTCAGAAATTTGAGGGCAAGGGGATAAGATTAATTTCTTTTAACCCAGGTGCCCAATCAGATACTCCAAGGTTAAGAGATAACTGCCAGAGAGAACGAACAGAAACTGATCAGGTGGGAAGCACAACCCTTAAACTCCAAAGCGGTTTACCTGATGTGAAACAGAATCATTTAGGGGAGGAATAGGGAGAGTGCTTCAGGTTGGTTTAGGAGCTTCAGGAACACAGGGGAACTGCCAATGAGAACAGATGACTTGGGATGTCCTGTGTGATGCCACATCAAATTTCTTTTGAGTCAGTCTTTGGAAGAATTTGAATCAGGATATTATAGTATGAGGATTGTATAAAGTCAAAAACAATCCAAGAGTTGTATAAGAGGTTGTAAGAAACTAATTGGGCCCTATTTTTGTCTTATTAAATGAATTTTAAATACATTTCGGCTAAATAGGAAAATTATAATTATTGAATCAGAAGATGTTATCATGACAAAATTGTTTCATGTATACACTGAGCATGTACCCAGAGTTTAGGGCAACTGGAAAAGTTATCTTATGAGGCAGTAAAAGAAGCAACATCAAGGCCAGGAGAAGAGATGAAGTGACCAGGGATGTCCCTAGCCACAGGCATAAGAAACAGCAGCAAGAAAGGGTCTGGGGAAGCTATGGAAATGGGACAAATATTCATTAATTTATCAGTCATTTGCAGCACACAGGATGATTATAGAATTTGTTTATCTCAGTATTATTAATATTAGTTAAACCTTAATCTAAAAGAATCTTCAGAGTTGTTTTGTTTTTTAATTACTTCTGCTCAGCACCTGTCTGGATGTAATTACTAAAGCACATTATCATAAGTATCTAATCAAATCCTCCACACTGGAGTACACAATCCATTTCCTCATGAAAACTGTTCTAGTCATTCACTTAGAAATGTTACTGCCTTCTATTAAGCTGAATTTAAACCATTCTATTCTATTTATTTGAAGGAAGTTCTGTTTTTTGAATTTCAGTGGGTCCACTTAAATTCAAATTGTGTTGTTGGGTTACCTGAAAAAGTGAAATTCCTACATTTTGATGTCTACTGTCAGCAGTGTCTTCTGCACAATTAAAACTCAGCCTTGAGCCAGCCATCTGGCACACTCTGTAGACACAAGGAACAACACCTCATTTTGGTTATATTTCTGTTTTAAATGGGCTGGAAATATTGCAAAATGTCATATATATACATATATATGTATATACACAATACATTCTTGTCAATGTCATATTCACAGTCATTTCATAGATTAATAGATACAGAAAACAAAATCTGGGACCTTTATTATACAATAGGTATACATAACTATTTTTCCTGGCTATCAAAAACAAAATTTTCTTTGACTCATACTGCATATTTTTAATGCATTTGAAGTATTCATTTCATGTTGGATCTAGATGCATAGATTTTATGTTGATTCACCTTATCATCCTTCTTAATTCAGATCCCACACTTTTGTTTTTAATCTCCCATACAATAACTTTCCTTCTCATCATTAAAACACATTATCACAAATAAAATACTTAAATTGCCAGTCCTCCATCTCTGTATTTATATACAAATGTGCATACAAGTAAGTAATAATGTGTATTATGTGTGGTTTAAAAATTATGTATACTTAATGCAATGTTCTACTGCAACATTTTCATCTAATTTTTTGAGGTAACCCTTGCCGAAAATAGGGCTTCCCAGGTGGTAAAGAACCTGTCTGCCAGTGCAGGAGACGTAAGAGACATGGGTTCAATCCCTGGGTCAGGAAGATCCCCTGGAGGAGGGCATGGCAACCCAGTCTAGTTTTCTTTCCTGGAGAATACCATGGACAGAGGAGCCTGGCACGTTACAGTCCATAGGGTCACAAAAGAGTCAGACAATGAAGTGACTTAAGGCATGCCGAAAAAAAATCAATAGATTTTGAGATCTGTTTCTTTAATTACATAGTATTACGGCTTGTGTCATGCCCCATTTTATCTATCCACTGACCCAACTGAAGCAGGTTAAGGTTTCTGAGGATGCCACAATGAACAACTTCACCCCTATCTCCATGTGTATCATATACAGATTTCCCTAGGATGTAAATCTAAGAGTATTGCTTGGCTATAAATGTAACTTTTCCCTTTACTTATATTACCAAATTGTTCTTTAATACTTGTGGTGTATAGCTTTACCGGCAGTATATTTGGGTTTCTCTTTTCCCCACACCCTGAAACTTTGGTGCAGTCACACTTTCAAATTTGCCAGTCAAGTGGATGAAAAATGTTTTCTCCTTGTTTCAGCTTGCATTTCTTTGAGTACTCCTGACACTGAGTGGCATCTTTATGTTTCACCTAGGAATTGCTTCCTTATAGCCTCTGCCCATATTTTATGTAGTTATCATTTTCTATAAATATATTATTTGTATATTCATGTTGTCTTGTTTTCTCTCACTACTAATCTTTTCTTACATGTTTTCAAACATAAAGTGGTTTATTTATCTATGGTGCTTTTTCTGTCTTCCATAATTAATCATATTAGCTCTTTTGTTTTTCCTTATCCCTTTAAAATTTCCTGATAGGTGAATTTTAGTTTGTTCCAGCAGATTTTGTTTTGGGGTGTTTCACTGGAGTTCTTTTCCAAAACTTCCATAGATTTCCTCTATATCCTTAGAGTATTAAGGAATGAGTGTGTGAAATATGGGTGCATTTCCTCTTCTGTCTATGGGACTATGAAAATTGTCTTTCTACTATCGATTTCTAATTACATTGCATTGTAAACTAATAAAAATTTATCCTGTAAAATTAAAATTTTTAGTATTTCTTCAGATAGCCACTTTTCTGCAATATGTGGACAATGTTTTATAATATTTTTATGATGTGATGAATATTTTTTATTTTCTATTCCTTGGGTATAAATGCTTTGAAATAGCAAGATCAAAGGTATGTAACTATATCATTTCTAATGTTGATCTGCTTTATATGTTAACTTATGCAAGAAGTATGTTAATTATGAAGCTAATCATTGTCCCTTTTACTGGCACATCAGCTGCTACTCTCCTCATCCTATTTCTCCTTCTCTCTTGTTTGGTTAATATTTGTCTGATACATATTTTTCTATTGTTTTATTTCTAAATTCTAAAGACAAATATTATGTCTATTCTGTCCCTTAGCATATTTTTGTGTCTGTGCTTATTTTTAATATTAGTAGCATTCTTCATTCATCAAAAACTTAATTGGTTCTTAGCCTTGTCAACCAGAATACTCTCCATTTCTGGGTCCACACAACTGTATTAGTGTATTTCTTATTGTCATAATTATGGGGCCTGGGAATTGTCATTGGAATTGTATAGTAACTGTTTAGCCATAGAGATCAGTTCACTCTCTGAGAGGATTATAGTCTTTTTGTTGTTTTTATCTTCTAGGGGAACTCTGTGGACTGGTAGCAAAAATTGGAAATCTTGTCTTATGGAATTGTCAGTGCTAGAGTTAACATATGAGAGATTTTGCTCATCTTTAAATGTCTTCATTTTTCCATTTTTTTCTATTTCATTTTAAACATTTAATTTTAACATTTTAAACATTTTGGGGGGCATGTGAGAAAATATATGTATAAAGTATATATGTAATAATATACTGTATGCATAATATACCTGTCTAAAATTATACTTTTTCTATTTTTCAAGTTAATGGATAATACTTTTTACACATTTTAAATTATATTCATGATTAAAATACATAGTCTTTCTAAACATGTAAATTTTTTGATCTTTGCTTTTTGGATTATGCTTGCTTGTGGAAAAAAACATACATTACCTGAAATCGTAAATTCTTCCATGATACTGCCATTGTCCCCTTTTTATAAACATGATATATGTATTTATGTGTCACTTAACATTGCTCAAATCTACATAAATAACATTGGCTTATAATTATTAAACTCAAACTTGGCATTGGAGAAGGAAATGGCAACCCACTCTAGTATTCTTGCCTGGAGAATCCCAGGGACAGAGGAGCCTGTTAGGCTGCTGTCTGTGGGGTCGCACAGAGTCGGACACGACTGACGTGATGCCGCAGCAGCAGCAGTTGTGATTAGTATTATTTTTGTTTAATAAGAAAAATCATTAAACACTGTATTTATCTCTGAATACAGTTTTGGGAAAAGTTAATAAACTTTAGTAGGCTTTGTTCTTATTTTTATATCCTTAAAACTGCAATTTACATTAGGATTTATACTTTTAATTTGAATCTTAGTTAATGTTAATGATCATAGTTTCTTATTTAATAAGAAAAATCATTAAATATACATTTTTCTCTGAGACCAAAGTTTTGGGAAAATTCTATACATTTTCATGTTTTGTTCTCATTATTGCTTATCTTTAAAAATTATGTAACTAACTTTTGGTTTTACTCACTGATTTAGACATTAGGTAAATTTTTCCCCCAAATGATATTTTCCTGTACCTTGCATATACTTTTGTTATTAATTTTTATTGCTTGTATTACTTTTAATTTTTGAAATCAGTCAATTTTATATTAATATTATACATATACAGGAAAGTTGACTCTGTTCTTAGAGACAGAATTTGATATATTTTTTATTTAATAGAACAAATATTTTTACTCATATAACCTAAATTCTTAGTAAATTTTTGCTGTTTGATCTATAAAGTTCTAAACAAATATGCTATGTTTAGTACTGTGATACACCTATCCTTTCCCCCGTATTTATTGTTTTCTAGGTATGTCTCTAGGAAAATACATATGCCTTGATTGATGGATTTACTATTTTAAAGTCCCAGTGCCAATTGCCCCAGCAGTAATAACTTCATTGTGGACTAAACCTTTCATAGAATTTTTCACTTGCAGGTAGTAACAGTACAATTCTTGTAAATAAAATCTAATCAGACACTTCCAGAGCCAGTTTAGTGTCTGAAAATGGGACTTAAAAACAGTTTTCCATTTGTTGCAAAATGGAAAAGCAACACCTGATTTGATCTCAGAGAGGCGAGAACCTCCAAATTGGACTAGTAGCATTATTTGGCCATATGCCCACGATGCGTCACAAAACCCCATGTGTAGAAAATAATATGAGATTTTAGAGGATGTGATAATGTAGTGTTTGAGTCAGAGGTGGATAAGAGACACAGTCTGTGTCTGTTGGCACTAAGCAACTTTTTTCTCTCCAAATTAAAGATATAAACCTTTGTGCTAGAGGAAACTAAATGGTAATAATTTGTTCTTACTCCTTGAGAAGTCACCATTCCCCAGTTTAAAGGTTCATGAAAAAGGACTGTGTTGCACTCAGTCAAACTCTGAGTCACAGTACCTACAAAATCTCCTAGTGAAAGAAGAAAAGACAGGAGATATTGGGCTGTAAATAGAAGGAATACAAAGCACACACATAGCTACTAAATATACTTTTAGGATCCACCAGTCTTCACCCATGCTTACCAAGGGTGGAGAAATATGTGTCTTTCTAGGACAAAAAACTCCACATATTTTGCACTTTGATGGTATGTGCAGAGTGAGGATCTTATAGAAGTGGGAGCAAAGCATGCAACTTTCAGTTCAATTCAGTCACTCAGTCGTGTCCGACTCTTTGTGACCCCATGGACTGCAGCATGCCAGGCCTCCCTGTCCATCACCAGCTCCCGAAATTTATTCAAACTCATGTCCATTGATGCCATCCAACCATCTCATCCTCTGTCACCCCCTTCTCCGGCCTTCAATCTTTCCCAGCATCAGGGTCTTTTCAAATGAGTTGGTTCTTCATATCAGATGGCCAAATTATTGGGAGTTTCAGCTTCAGCATCAGTCCTTCCAATGAATATTCAGGACTGATTTCCTTTAGGATGGACTGGTTGGATCTCCTTGCTATCCAAGGGACCCTAAAGAGTCTTCTCCAACACCATAGTTCAAAAGCATCAATTCTTCAGCACTCAGCATTCTTTAAACTCCAACTCTCACACCCATACATGACTACTGGAAAAACCATAGCCTTGACTAGATGGACCTTTGTTGGCAAAGTAATGTCTCTGCTTTTTAATATGCTGTCTAGGTTGGTCATAGCATTTCTTCCAAGGAGCAAGCATCTTTTAATTTTATGGCTGCAGTCACCATCTACAGTGATTTTAGAGCCCCCAAAATAAAGTTTGTCAGTTTCCACTGTTTTCCCATCTATTTGCCATGAAGTGACAGGACAAGATGCCATGATCTTAGTTTTCTGAATGTTGAGTTTTAAGCCAACTGTTAAGCCATACAACTTTTGGAGAAGAAAAATGATAAGGATTCAGTAAATAGAGAGGAGTGACATTCCAGTCTTCAGCTTAGATTTTTGTGTGGATGCAAGAATGAGTATGTGTAATACAAGTCCTTTCAACTCTAATTCTGCTTACTATGAACTCAGCCTCTTTTCGTGAGGACTTCAGTTTCGAGCACCTGAAGACAGACCCTTTTGCTAAACTTTTGAGGGCAGAACCATACAACACTCTAGGATAAAAATCTCTATATACACACTTTTTAAATTCTGACAAGTAAAGGAAATGTTCACCATAATGTGCCTCTGTGGTGTTATCATTAAAGCTGAACATTAGTGTATTCAAGTGAAAGTCGCTCAGTTGTGTCCAACTCTTTGTATCCCATGGACTATACAGTCCATGGAATTCTCCAGGCCAGAATACCTGAGTGGATAGTCATTTCCTTCTCTAGGGGATCTTCCCAATCCAGGGGTTGAACCCAGGTCTCCTGCATTGCATGTAGATTCTTTACCAGCTGAACCACTGCTGCTGCTAAGTCACTTCAGTCGTGTCCGACTCTGTGCGACCCCACAGACGGCAGCCCATCGGGCTCCCCCGTCCCTGGGATTCTCCAGGCAAAAACACTGGAGTGGGTTGCCATTTCCTTCTCCAATGCATGAAAGTGAACAGTGAAAGTAAAGTCGCTCAGTCGTGTCCGACTCTTAACGACCCCATGGTCTGCAGCCTTCCAGGCTCCTCCGTCCATGGGATTTTCCAGGCAAGAGTACTAGAGTGGGGTGCCATTGCCTTCTCCGAGCTGAACCACTAGGGAAGCCCAAAACCTGAAAGTGAAAGTCACTAAGTTATGTCCAACTCTTGAGACCCCATGGACTGTAGCCTGCCAGGCTCCCCTGTCCATCGGATTCTTCAGCAAGAATACTGGAGTGGGTTGCCATTTCCTTCTCCAGGGGATCTTCCTGATGCAGGAATCTAACCCACGTCTCCTGCATTTCAGGCAGATTCTTTACCAACTGAGCTATGAGGGAAGCCCATGGACTATACAGTCTGTGGAATTCTCCAAGCCAGAATACTGGAGTGAGTAGCCTTTCCCTTCTCCAGGGGATCTTCCCAACCCAGGGATTGAACCCAGGTCTCCTGCATTGCAGGTGGATTCTTTTCTAGTTGAGAGCTGAGCCACAGGGAAGCCCTTAGTGTGTTCAATCGACTCTTATCCTAGCATCAGCATGCATTTCCGTTTAGAAATTTCCAACTTCATTGTGTGTCTCAAGTTGTTGTCAGTTGTCTTCTGAGTATATCACAGTCTTTCCATAAATACCTTCACCTACCTTTACCAGAGGAAACAGCAACAATGCTATAATACAAAACACCCTAAGGGCTAAACAGGAAAATAAGAGGAGGTGGAACTTCCTTATCTCCTGGTCTTGTCAGTCTAATCAAACTGGCAGGAAGTATTCATTGTAGGCCTATTATCTCTCATCTACATCTGAGAATGTACCAGAGCTCTGTGAATAGAAACTAAGATCATTCTGTCAGTGACTCAATTGAAATACAATGCTCATCATTTTTATTTTAATATAGCAAGGTTTGAAAGAAACAACACAAAAGCCTTCACAGTCTGTTTTGGCCTCTTGTTACAAGCAGCAAGAAATTAGAATTGAACACAAGTGAGTTTTCCAGGTAGATAAAGTGAAATAAAATGTGGATCACATTCTCTGAATGGTCAGTGTAAGAAACCTTTCTGTTTCTAATCAGTGTAAAAGGACTGGATCATGAAACCAGTTATAAATCTATTAAATAATAAGAGAAAACTAGGAAAGTTGTATGTGCCCAGCATGAAGCAGAGACAACTGTGAATGATTTATACCTACTAGGACATAATTTTGCTACAATATACCCAGCAATTTAATACTGACACGTATGTTATAATGTGTCAGAATTGTGCAAGTAGGTAACAAGAAAATAAGCATGAAGGAAAGCTGACAAGTCTGAATTACTGGTGTTGATAAAATAAGGCCTGAGTGTCAAAATAAGGCTCTCCACTTCCTTTTGGAAATACAGTTTTATTGGAAATTAGTAACGACTCATTCTTTAGGTATTGTCCATGGCTGTTTTCAAGCTACAACAGCAATGTTGAGTAGTTGCAAAGAAAAACTTATAGCCCAAAAAGCCTAAAATATTTACTGCCTGGCCCTTTATAGAAAAATGTCTGCCAAATTTTGCTGCAGAGGATAATTTTAATACATCCATACATCCTGATCAAGAAAATAAGTTATAGTCAAGCTTTGTGTTTTGTTTTGTTTTCTTTTAGCAGGGAAATCTTTATTGCAGGGCCAAGCGAGATGAGGGCTTCCCAGGTGACTCAGTGGTAAAAACATGCCTGGCAATACAGGAGACACAGGAGATCCCCTGGCCTAAGAAATGGCAACCCGCTCCAGAGGGTTCCATAGAGAGGGAGATTGGTGGGCTGCAGTCTGGGGTGGCAGAGAGCTGGACATCACTGAGCATACTGAACACAAGCAAGGAGAACAGGTGGCTCCTGCTAAAACCCTGAGCTCCAGTGATAATTAAGTCCTTCAGGAGTGTTTGCTTAATTAAATATGCTACCCATATATTGAGAACTCCTTGAGTATGGCTCAACACCTTCATAAATGAACACATACACTGATTTGGTTTGGAATTGTGCAAAAATTTAATTCTGTGAAAAGTTTAGCATACCAAAGCCATTTTAATATAGGAATTACATACTTTAGGATACCAGTAAGTAATTGATATTATAATTATAAAAGTAATGCATGCATATGTTACAGTATTGAAATAGTGAATAAATTAAAGTTAGAGATGAAGTTCTTTCCTTACTTACCGAGCTACTGTTAAGTTCTTTTTTTGTCTGTGCAGCCAGACTTTGTTATAACTTTAAATATACTTATTTTAAAATTTCTTATCAGTGTAAACAGTTTCTATTCTCCCTTTTTGGAAAATTGTGTTCTATAATAGACTTCCTCTTCCATTCTTATCCTATCCCACTGTTTCTTCTATAACATGTTTAATTGTATTTATTTTATATATTTTAAAGTATTTATAATGTTTATAAACAGATACGTAGCATATGGTATTTTGATTATTTGCTTAAAAGTATAATTTTTAACTTTTGTTTTACTTCTAGGTTGATCATAAAATTGAGAATCAATAAATAAAATGAAATACTATTAAAATTATGCAACTCTTTATCACAAATGAAGTATATTTTCAGCATCAGAATTTAGCTTTCAATCCCAGTTCATAAACATGCTCAGCAGTTTCTGCTTTTTAATCCTAGGTGCTCAAAATTCTTAGATTCCTTTTCCAGTTTTTTTTTTAATTGTTTTCTGAGTAATTTAAAAATCATACTAATTTATACATATTTTCATTTTGCTTTCAAATTTTATAGAATGATTGACCAGACAAAAAATTCTGTTTTTTATGTAACTTTTTATTTTTTTGTATGTTTTAATGTAACTTTTTGTTTTTTGTAATTCACTTCTGCTGAATAGAAATCTAGTGTTAATTTAAAATTTACTTTTCTAGGAAATTTTGTTTTTCCTTTTAAAAATACTCAGTTTTCCTTTAATGGTTGAAATTAAAATTTCATAGCATTTTATCTAAATATAGTGTTCTGGTCATTTATCCCCCTTGGTCTATGTGGTTTCTTTCTTTCTTTCTTTCTTTTTTTGTGTCCTCAACAATAGCCTGTTCCACTTTATTTATTATATATATATATATATATATATATATATATATATATATATATATATTTCATTTGTTTTTATTAGTTGGAGGCTAATTACTTTACAATATTGTAGTGGTTTTTGCCATACATTGACATGAATCAGCCATGGATTTACATGTGTTCCCCATCCCGATCCTCCCTCCCGCCTCCCTCCCCGTGGTTTCTTTCAATTCAATCTTTTTCAAGCTTTGAGGACTTTCTCCTCTTAAATGTTCCCCTGAATTTGCTAAAACTACCCTTAAGCAGATGTTGGACTCAATGACCGAATTAGAGTCCATGAGTATTAGTTTTCTCTTCTGTTTTCTAATTATATCTTTATGCTCTATGTTCTGGCAGAGATTTTCATATTGCCTATTATATTACCAGCTTGTCTCTTATCTGGGACCATTTTATTATATTTTAGTTCAGTAGTTACATATATTAATTCTTTATAATATTTTTTCTCTTGTTGCTATTTTCTCCTAGTAGTCTGTACTTAATTTGGTGATGGTTTAGTCACTAAGTCATGTCCAACTCTTGCTACCCCATGGACTGTAGCCTGTCGGGCTCCTCTGTCTATGAGATTCTTCAGACAAGAATACTAGAGTAGGTTGCCATTTCCTTCTGCAGGGGATCTTCCTTACCCAGGAATCAAACCCAGGTTTCCTGCATTGCAGGCAGATTCTTTACTGACTGAGCTTAATTTATGGATATGTTATCTTCTTAAATATCACTGATGTGAGTAATTTGAATGGATTAAAAGATTACCTTTTAAAATATTTTCCCTTAGGTGATATTACTGTTACAGTGACATTTAATTCAATCTGTATAACTGCTATGTCTTTTGTCTATAGTACCCCTGTTTGTAATTGACAGAAAAGAAAGGAAAAATAGAAGAGGGCCCTTGATCATGGTGTTTGTTCTGTGCTATTAACATTATTGTGACTTCAAGAAATCATTCAGATTATTGAAAGCCAAATAGCAAAATAATCAAATTTTTCTCATCAGCTAGTAATTCTTGAGTAAATACATTCTGCTCTATTAAAAAAACAGAAGTTGATCTTTCTTATCTTGGGAATTAGTTCTGTTTGTTTGTATTAATCTTCCTCATTTAAAAAATAATCAAATAATACATTGCTTTAAAGAAGTGGCTGGTACCGTTTCCGTCTACAAAAGATTAGGATTGATCTCTCAACAGGCCCCCTTGAAATAGAGGGGGACTGCAGATTGGCACAAGTTAACAGATGATGTTAAGTGGTTGGATTCCATTTCAGGAATTTGGGTAGGTTACATATAGGCAGGCTTTTTTTTTTTCCCTTCCACTGTTGCTTTTACTCTGGCAGCAGAGATATTTGAAGTTTTCCCTCTTGGGTAGAGCTACATTTTCTTCCTTTATTCTATTTCTTTCTCCTTTCTCTTAAACTAGTTAAAATAGGAATCTCCAGTAGATTTCTCATATCCTTGAGGAAATGTTTCTGTGAGCCTTGGTGTCTGTAGTTGAAAGAAGGAATGACCCGAGTGACCCAAGTTTTTCAGTCAGACAAGCCGCATTTCAAGTACTCAATACTCAAACTAAATCAGATGGTACAGTTATAGAATTTTGCCATCATTTCAGGAAAATCTGTTGAACAGCACTGGCCTAGTCTTCACTGATCTAGGCAATTCAGTTAAGTCCATGATATTGTGACGTAAGTGTAGGCATATACAGTAATGATGTAATTTTCATTTTTTAAAATTTGTTTTTTTAATCACATCATAAAGATAGTAAAAAAACTAATATCATATATTCTTAAGGCTTATTCAGGCATAAACATGTTTCCTCTACTGGATTAGTCCAGTGTAACATATGATAGATGAAGAAAATTGAAGTTGTTATTATAATCCAATTAAATTACATGAGTATAATGATATTGAAAATTAAATTAGATTTGCTCATTTATATCTTAAGATCTGTATATAAACAAGCACTGAATAAATAAAGCTAGAAAGTGTACTTGTTACTATAAAATGAAAGCTTTCCAAAGGAGAGTCACTCATTGAACAACTACTGGAAAAAATAATCCTATGGCAGTTACTTTAAGAAAAGACATTGCATAAGAATATATGGTATGAATATTATGCAGCCATAAAAAAGGATGAAAAATGCCATTTGCAACAACATATATGAACTTAGAGGCTGTCATACTGATTGAAGTAAATCAGACAGAAAGACAAATGTCATATGATATCACTTATATGTGGAATCTAAAAAAATGACAAAAAGGAACTTATTTACAAAATATAAATAGACTCATAGACATAGAAAACAAATTGATGGGTACCAAATGAGAATGAAGGGAAGGATAAATTAGGGATTTGGGATCAACAGAGGCATACTACCATATATAAAATAGATACAAACAACAAGGACCTACTGTATAGCACAGGGAACTATATTCAAGCTTAAAATAGAAAAGAATCTGAAAAACATATATGTTTAACTGAGTCACTTTACTGTACACCTGAATTGTTGCAAATCAATTATACTTCAGTTTTTAAGAAAGTGTACATCATGAATTATTATAGGTTACATCCAAACTAGTAAAAAGCATGTAAAAGATGAGTATCATCAATATAGCAAAATGTGTCAATATTACACTATCAAATAAGTTGGTATGAGGAAAGAGTGAGTATCTTTGAAATATGAAGTTTTAATAATGTGATAATCCCAAAGTAAAAATTTAGTTTAAATACTTTGGATGAAAAGTTCATATAAAGCAAGTGGGTTAAGAAATTATATGAAAGAAATAACAGTTGAATACCTAAAGCAGAGTGGTTCTGGCAGGAAACTAATTTAAACAAAATGTTGAGAGGGTTTCAAGTTTGCCTTGAAGTCAAGCAAAATATATTGCTTGGTATAAACAACATAGTTGCATAAAAATTCCCATAATTTTAGGATTAGTCTTCTGGTATATGCTGTATATTTCGTATGTTCAAAATATTATTATTTAATATAAAACCCACAAGGCAACTGTCTTGTTAAAAAAGAGATATTTACCATAATTAATTTTCTATTTTAATTTTATTTTAAAATTTAAATCAAATTTTCTAAAATAAAAATTATCTCAGAATAGCTAGCTAATTGTTGATAGCATTGTAGTTTATTTTACTTTTCTTCGTTTGTTAGCAGTTTTTATTTTGAAAGGTATTAAACAGAAGAATACAAAAAAGAATGGTGTGATGAAGAGTTTTGTATATACTACCTTTGTTTAACAATTGCTGATATTCTAACTAACAAACACTCCTCTAATCTCCTACCTTTGTCGAAATTTCTGTGATTGTTTCAAAATTTTATTTTGAAGCTTTTAATTTTTTAAACAAGAACATTGCATTTGATTTTTCTCTTGCTCTCTCAAAGAGTCCACAAACCCTTTTTATATGACTGATTTTTGGAGACCTCAGACTAATGGCTTTATACAATGTCTTGAAAAGAAGAAAGTATTAGTTACTCAATCGTGTCTGACTCTTTGAGACCCCATGTACCATAGCCTGCCAGGGAAATCTGGGTTTCTCACATGGCAGGCAGATTCTTTACCTTCTGAAAATGTCTTTCAGGAGCATTTTCTTATGGTGCTGGTCAACTTGTCCTTCATCCGCCACATTTGCAAGATATGAGGATTTTTATTCATAGGCCAGTGGAAATAGACTAACAGCTTGCATATCTTCATTGAGTTACTTTTTCATTTGGCTCCTGAGGATCTTTTTTTTTTTTTTTTTTACAACCCCTGGTACATATGCTTTTTAGTTGTAATCCAGTATTTCTCTGCACTGTTGGCAGGGGTGTGAGACAGAGGGCAGAGTTGCAATCTCTTTCTATCCCATATCTTCTTTGCAAAATGCTTTATAAATTATGTTTCTTTATTGAAATTTGTGCATTCTGTTATGCACAAATTCTTCATAAAATGTCTTGAGAAAAAAGCCTCTTGGTCAATTTAAAAAATGTGGAGGTTGATATCATCTTTCTTTCCACTGCCATTTCTTTCCCATCATTCTTCCATTGTCATTAGATCCGTTCTCCCCTTACCTCTAAATCCCACATGCATAGTAATCCACTAGACTGGATCACTGGCCCAATGAACACAACTAGAACAACTAATGTGAAAGTGTAACAACAAATACTCAAATTTCTATCCATGACCTCCAACATTTTTTGTTCTCTCAATTCTTTACTTTCACTTCAAATGCAAGTTGGTGCTATCAAAATCTTTATTGAGATGTAACTAACATATAACATTGTGTAACTTAAGATGCATAGCATGTTGGTTTGACGCATTTATATATTGCAATATAATAACCTCAGTAGAGCTAGCGAACATGTCCAATATGTCACATAATTATTGTTTCTTTTTTATGTTAAAAACATTTAAGATTGTGTCTCTTGGCAACTTCCAGTTATATACAGTATCATTTACTGTAATTACAATGCTGCACATCACATTAGACTCTCAGAATTTACTCATCTTCTAACTTTAAGTGTGTATCATTTGACCAACATCTTCCCTTTTTCCCATTCCCCATCCCTTGGTAAACAACATTCTTTCTTTACGAGTTCAGCTTTTTTAGGTTCCATGTAAAAGTGATATCAGGTAGTATTTATCTTAGTCTGACTGATCTCACTTAGTATAATGCCCTTAAAGTCTATCCCTGTTGTCTCTCTCAGTATCAAACTATCCCTATTTTTACTTCTTTCCCTTTATCCTCTGTTTGTGTGTTCATCATAGATTTTGTTGCTTTTGCTGCCTTTCTTTCGAATTTAGCAGTTCTCTAATCTGACATCAAAGAGCAACACTGTCACCCACAACATCTGTTCATGTTCATAGGCTGCAGAGCACAACTATAGGCAATCACAGACTCATAGATTGGCATCCCTCTCTACGTATTCACTCAACTGGCTTAATTCACCAGGCAATTCTATTTGCCCCTGATGTAAACAAAACAAACAAAATCAACCAAAGAAACAATAACAACAGAAGGAGAAAGCAAATGAAAAGTTTTCTCTTCTTCATAACAACTATTCAGTCATTTACTGTAATTCTCAGACTCTATCCGTATTCAGTTTTAGCACATACATTGTTCTTATGGCTTCGTGGTGAGAAAAGTATACCTTCTGTGTGAATTTGCTTCTCCAGCTTGCAATTGTAGCTATCGCCTCTAGAGTATTCTATTCTTTCAGGGACTCCATATACATTCTCTTCGATATCCTCAAACCTGCCTCCTCTGACTCCTATCATAGAACCTATAAACACCAATTTCTCAAACTATTTTTGCCTTCAGTTATTCAAAGAATATTTGTTAGAGACCAACTCCAAGTCAGGCTCCCTGTCATCATAGTGACTTAATATTCAGTGTAGTACAGAGCCAAACTTTCTACTTCTGTAGGACATATCAATGTACACACACACACACACACTAGAAAATATGAGAATCTTGTCATTTACCATTTTTCCTTTATCTACAATTCTGACAAGTTTCTAGGAGACCTTTTATTACATTATCAAATTACTAAAAGTTCAAGTTTTGGTTAACATAGAAATGACCTTGGGGAGATACTAAAATATCAATAAGTGTATCAGCTATTAACATTTAAAATACTTTTAAGAAAACTTTTTATAGTAATGAATATAATTTTGGAGATGTTTCTGCAGGGGGTTTCATCAGAGATTTCATTCTCAAGTAGGAGAGAGACTCCTTTGCTATACAATATTGCTCAGCCTGGGCCTGGTCCGTGCCAGTACCATACATAAGTGTGAAAGGGTGAGCAGGAGATAAATAGGAACCTCAAGGATGTCAATAGATGGATTCCTGTTATATTATAGATTTACTCAGGTCACATTCAACCCTGAATGGATTTGGTATTCATTGCCTGTATCAATATCTCCTGAGGTATCATATAAAGTTCAGATTTCTAGACCAAATATCAGGCCTGTGGAGCTAAAATTCTTCAGTGTAGGACTTAGGAAATCTGTATTTTTAACCAGCTCCCCTGGGCTTTTTATGTATTCTGAGTTTTGAGAACCGCTGCAGTAAGAGGTCAACATGATAAATAGTAAGACATTTGGATTTAGTCGCTGTTTATGAAAATTGTGTCTGCCACTGACATTGTCAACATTTACCTCACCATTTTTCAGGTAAATAGTTTCAGTTCTGTCATGGTGATCAACATTAGCCATTAATTTATACCATTGTTTGGATGTTTGAAAAATGAAACAAATTACATGTGTGTGATTAGTATTCATTTTACCAATCATAAATTTGTTTAGGCATGCCATTAACCTGCTAGAATTTTGTTTAAATGGTAACACCTACTTACTATTCATAGTGGCATTAGTTCTGATTTTAGAAGACATTGAGCAATAATATTATAATGAAAATTAAGCAATTTTAGGTACTGCCAAAGTAGCATTCTGGAAAAGGCAAATACTTCCTAATAGTTGAGTTCTCAAGTAATAAAAATTTTTAAAATCTATATTATTTAAGCTTCATTTGAATATTGACATTTTGAAATTTTAAATGGAGCCATTACAATTCAATTGAAAGCTAAATTATAAAACTTCACTTTCTGTCAATAGCTTGGAAAAAAATAGATAAATTCAATACAAATACTTGATATAGAATCACAGCTTCTATGTGAACATTTGTAACTGTAAAACACTAGAAGCTATGTTGAAAAATACTCAATTCAAGATCCAAAGGAAAAGAAACCAAGTGCAACATAGTCCATTTTAATAGTTTGCTTTAAAAAGTATAATTTATGAGAGAATATTTCCATGAACATAGGTTAAGAAAGTATTCTTAATAGAACACAAAAGTGCATGAACTGGAAAGAGATATATTGTAACTAAGATATTTTCATTAATTGACACCATTAAGGTAGTGGTTAAATTGCAAGCTATATAACAGGCAATATATTTCCATTATTTGTAACCAACAAAGAGCTTAGAAAACATAAAAAGTGAAAGTGTTAGTCGCTCAGTGGTGTACCATTCTTTGCAACCCCATGAACTGTAGCCAGCCAAGCTCTACTGTCCATGGAATTCTCCAAGCAAGAATATTGGAGTGGGTAGCCATTCCCTTTTCCATGGGATTTTCCCGACCCAGGGATCAAACCCAGGTCTCCCAGATTGCAGATTCTTTACCATCTGAGCTACCAGGGAAGCCCTAGAAAGCATGGAGAACTTATATAAATCAAAAGGTAGAAAGAAACTAGTCCACAAAATGGGCAAAATAATTCAATGGACAGATAGCATTAGCAAATAGATACATGAAGGCATGTTCAGTTCTTTAGTCATCAGAGAAATCCAAGCTGTAGTTACAGTGAAATAACACTGCACATGCAACTGAATGGTAAAAAATATGGAACAAATGAGTAAATACATGAAAAATTAAAAATAGACAGTGGTGAATATAGGTAAGAATGTAAGCAATAGCAAATCTCATACTCTGCAGGTGATACTATCAACTGATGTAAAATTCTACCAAACTGTAATAGTGTAAACTCGTTCAACTTCTTTGGAAAATTATCAGTATCTTCTGAAACTCAAAAGTTATATATTGCTTTACTTCCCTGTGGCTCAGACAGTAAAGAATCTGCCTGTAGTGCGGGAGACCTGGATTTGATCCCCGGGTTGCAAAGATCCTCTGGAGGAGGCCATGGCAACTCACTCCAGTATTCTTGCCTGGAGAATCCCTATGGACAGAGGAGCCAGGGGGCTACAGTCCATGGGGTCGCAAAGAGTTGGACACGACTGAGCAACTACGCACACAGCTTACTAATGTTACTGTACTCAGGTCTGGCTGCTTGCCACTCAAAAGTCAATACTCAAGAGGCATGTGTTGATAGGAAGGAACGGTTGCTTTAGTTAGAAGGTTAGCAATCTGGGGAGAAGGCATACTTGTGTCCCCCAAAACCAGCTCCCAAGATTCTGCTCAGCCATGACAGTTTTCAAACGGAAAAAGAAGGGCAGTAATCTCAGTTAATCATTGAGGCAAAAGGTTAAGTTCAGCATCATTTTTTGTGACTGCAGGCTGGCTTAATCCTCAACGATATTTCTTCAGATAGTGAGTGTCTTTTGCCCCTGTGGTCTGCCTGCAGGATTGCTAAGGGGCTGATGGGGATTGAGAACTAGTCACTGTTTAACTACTTAATTCTTCAATCCTACTTCTTTTAATCTAGGAAAGAATCAAAGGTTAGGCAAGTATTATGTGCCTTTAGTGGAACATAAATCAGGAGTTAGGTTAAATGTTACCTAGTGATCTCATTTTTATAATTAAGGTTTAAGGGGAACAGAAATGGACAAACTGGAAAGGGGCAAAAAAATTGCTTTCACTAAAGCATTTCACTCCTAGATACACATATACCACAAAAGTGCACATTTTTGTGCCGTACAACACATATGCCAGAATGTTTGTGGCCGCTTTATTTGTAATAGCTTCCCATTGGAGACCAAGCAGAATTCCATAAAATATAAAATAAGTTGTGATAGAGGTATCTGTCAGAGAAATTGTGAGTTCTGTCTCTTACCATCACGGTAAGCAAATATGACAATAGTGAGTCATATGAATCTTTTGGTTTCCTGGTTTGTATGAAAGTAATGTTTATATTATATTGTAGTCTGTGAAGTGTGCAAGAGTATTGTCTAAACAATGTACATACCTTAATTTAAAATATTTTATTGCTAAAAAAAGGCTAGCTGTCATCTGAGTCTACAGAGTCATAATTGTTTTGTGTGTGGGTGAAGGGCTTGGCCTCAGTGTTGATGACCACTGACTAGCCTGAGCGGTGGTTGCTAAAGATTGGGGTGGCTGTTGCAATTTTTAAAAATAAGATAACAATGAAGTTTGTTGCATTGATTGACGTTTTCTTTCTCTTGAACACTTAGAGGCCTTTGTATAGTTATTAGTCAGCCTAATTCCAATATTGTTGTGTCACAGGGAATTGGGAGGACCAAGGAGAGGGAGAGAAACTAGGGAATGGCTGGTCAGTGGTGCAGTCAGAATACATTGACCAGTTAAGATTGTCCTCTTATATGGGTGAGATTCCTGGTGCCCCCAATTATAATAGATCACATCAAAGATAAATGACTGCAGATCACCATGATGAATATAATAGTGGTGAGAAAGTTTGAACACTGCAAGAATTACCAGAATGTGACACAGAGACACAGAATGAGCAAGTGCTATGGAAAAATGGAGGCAGCAGACTTAGTTAGGGCAGGTTTGTCACAATCTGTTAAAAAAAAACCACAATATTTATGAAGTGCTGAAAATCAAAATCAAACGACAATAAAATGAGTATCTCCATATTTTTAAAGAATGAATACTCTGCAACTATGAAAACTTAAATAAAAAAAAAACTATGAATCTCACAAGGAAAATAATGAGCAAAAGAAAATGTATCTCAGTACCATACAACCATACACTTATTTGTACATTTTTCTTATGAAACTGTACTTTAATAAAAAGATAAATAATTTAGCTCATGATATGATTATTACAATGAAACTCAACAAATGTAGTCTGGATGCAAAGAATTTCATCAATAAATTGGACAGAACAAGTTTTAAGTTTGTGGAACAATTAGTGAAACAGCTTTCTCATTGCCTGAGGTGATCCCACAATTCATTTCAGTTCAGTCCCTTAGTTGTGTCCAACTCTGCGATCCATGGACTACAGCACACCAGGCCTCCCTGTCCATCACCAACTCTGGAGTTTACTCAAACTCATGTCCATTGAGTCGGTGATGCCATCCAACCATCTCATCCTGTGTTGTCCCCTTCTCCTCCTGCCTTCAATCTTTCCCAGCATCAGAGTCTTTTCAAATGAGTCAGCTCTTCCCCTCAGGTGGCCAAAGTATTGGAGTTTCAGCATCAGTTCTTCCAGTGAATATTAAAGACTGATTTCCCTTAGGATGGACTGGTTGTATCTCCTTGCAGTCCAAGGGACTCTCAAGAGTCTTCTCCAATACCACAGTTCAAAAGCATCATTTCTTTAGCGCTCAGCTTTGTTTATAGTCCAACTCTCACATCCATACATAACTACAGGAAAAACCATAGCTTTGACTAGATGGACCTTTGTTGACAAAGTAATGTCTCTGCTTTTTAATATGCTCTCTAGGTTGGTCATAACTTTTCTTCCAAAAACAAGCGTCTTTTAATTTCATGGCTGCGGTCACCATCTGCAGTGATTTTGGAGCCCCCAAAAATAAAGTCTGTCACTGTTTCCACTGTTTCTCCATCTATTTGCCATGAAGTGATGGGACAAGATGCCATGATCTTTGTTTTCTGAATATTGAGCTTTAAGCCAACTTTTTCACTCTCCTCTGTTTAGTTCTTCGTTTTCTTCCATGAGGGTGGTGTCATCTGCATATCTGAGGTTATTAATATTTCTCCTGGCAATCTTGATTCCAGCTTGTGCTTCATCCAGCTCAACATTTCTCGTGATGTACTCTGCATGTAAGTTAAATATATGGAGGTCCCACATATAATTTAAAACAACATAAAATAATGTTAAGTGAAGTGAAGTGAAAGTCACTCAGTCATGTCGGACTCTTTGTGACCTCATGGGCTATTCAGTCCGTGGAATTCTCCAGGCCAGAATACTGGAGTGGGTAGCCTTTCCCTTCTCCAGGGGATCTTCCCAACCCAGGAATCGAACCCAGGTCTCCTGCATTGCAGGTGGATTCTTTACCAGCTGAGCCACAAGGGAAGCCCAAAATAATGTTAAGTAAAAAGATAACAGTATAGAAGCACTAAATCTCATCATTTAATTGAGTGTAAAGTTCTCAGAATACATGTGTATCTTGCTTTAGTAAAATATTGTCCAATTCACAAAATGTTTATTGAATTCTTAAATGTGCAAGAGGCACTTTGATAGGGAAAAAATAAGGAAAAGACCTAGCATTTCTCTCAAGGAAGTAGTCATCAAAATGTAAATTACAGTAGTATTCACTCTTAAATTTAATATATTTTTACACTTTGATATATACTTTAAAAATAAGGAATAAATAATCATTGTGACAAGGTTTCAGTCTGTGTTCTTTATGTGATTAAAAAAAAAAAGGAAAACTCTTTAAAGGTGAAGTTCATGCCTGTGGTTTAAAAAAAAAAAGTATCAGTGTGAGAGCAACTGAAAAGGATTTTAAAGGATTGGGGAATGGCTGTACTTATTACAGGAAATAATTATGCTTAAGAGTGAGACAAGGGCACTCCAGGAAAAGATGATTTCTTGAGCTGAAAAGGAACTGTTGAAAACTGTGGGATAATTCCAAATAACAGCTGGTCATACTGTTTGCCAGCTTTGTAAAATAAAAATCTGAAAAAAATGTAAGACAAGATCTGGAAGTTATTGGGCTTATTTTACAATGGAGTTTTCCTTTTTAACTCAGAAGAAGATTACCTATTAATTTATTAGGCAACAGAGGAAGCATCAAACTACTAGTGACATTTTATGAATTAGTAAGACAAGAAATTGATCCTTTAGGAAGGCATAATAATAATCTAGATGAGAGTAAATAAGGATGAAAGCAAATAAGGAAATGACTATGAATAGTAAAAGCTATTTTACTTTTACAGAAAAAAATCCAAAAATCATTGTAGAATATATTGATCCTAGTTTTTTTTTTTTTTTATTATGCCATTATTGAATGGCATTATATTAGTTTCAGTTTCATGTGTACAACATAATGATTCAATCTTTTGCAAAATGATTCCCACATATTGTATAATGACCAACACAATAAGTCTAGTTTAACAATAAATAAATATAAATAATAAAATAAAAAATAAAAATAAAAAAATAATAAAGTCTAGATTAACAATAAATTAATCACCACAATAATTAACTTCTGTCACCATACATAAGTAGAGATTTTTTTATCACGAAGACTTTTAATATCTACTCTCTTGGTAACTTTCAGATATGGAAAAAAATACCTTATTAAAGAGTCAGACATGACTGAGTGACTAAACGACAACATTTTTAACTATAGTCACCATGCTTTACATCACCATGACTTATTTTTTATAATTGGATGTTTGTACCTTTTGACCCCCTTCACTCTTTTCATCTACCCACCACCCCAACCTCCACCTCTGCCAATCACCAATGTGTTTCTGTGTTTATGAGCTTGGCCTTGTTTTTTTTTTAAATTTTGGTTTTTCTCTTTGTTTTTAGATTCCACTTGGGAGATGATGTAATATATGTATTTCTTTGTCTGACTTGTTTCACTTAGCATGGTTCCCTTAAGGTATAAGCTTCATCCATGTTGTTGCAAATGACAAGATTTCATTCTTTTTTATGAATGAATGAGGCATGGAAGGTCAGTTGTGTCTGACTCTTTGCGACCCTATGCACTGTAGCACCCCAAGCCTGTCTGTCCATGGGATTTTCCAGGCAAGAATACTGGTGTGGGTTGCCATTTCCTTCTCCAGGGGATCTTCCTGACTCAGGGATGGAACCTGCTGTGTCTCTCCTGTTTCCTGCATTGGCAGGCAGGTTCTTTACCACTAAACCTCCTGGGAAGCCTTTATGGATGAATAATACTCCATTATATAAACCATGACTTCCCTGGTAGCTCAACTGGCAAAGAATCCCCCTGCAATGCAGAAAACCCGAGTTGGATCCATGGGTTGGGATGATCCGCTGGAGAAGGGCGTGGAAAGCCACTCTAGTATTCTTGCCTTGAAAATCCCATGGACAGGGGAGCCTGGTAGCCTACAGTCCAAGGGGGTCTCAAAAAGTCAGACATAACTGAGCAACTAACACTCATATATACCACATTTTCTTTATCCATTCATCCATGGATGGACAGTTAAGTTGTTTCCAATATCTTGGCTATTATAAATAATGCTGCAATGAACATAGGGTTGTATATATCTTTTTGAGTTATTCTAGTTTTCTTTGGATAAATATCCAAAGTTCTTTGTGGTTGGTTGAAAATCAGAGAGGAAAAATCTGGGGTTTATTTATTTATTTATTTTTTTAATAGGAGAAAACCAAGCAAAAGTTTAATAACAAGTGTACATGGGAGAGCCCAGGAAAATGGAGTAATTTACTAAAATGACTGAAACCTTCACCTTAAATACCATCTTCAGCTTAAGATAGAAGAGGATGTTAGGGGTAGGGATCTGGGACTGCAAAGGTAAGGAAGGTAATTCACATGGATATGGAAAAGCAAATATTTGATAAATAAATGTTTGCTGGTCCAGGCAGAGGCAGTGGGACACAGAGGAGTTTTAACAAATAGGCCTTGTTATGTTAAATCGGGTTTAAAATGACTTCAAAGTTTGAGGTACAGGTGACTGGGTATATCAAGTAGTGAAAGAGTAGCCCTAGCCAAAGTTAGTAGATTTTTTTCTTTGTGTTCATAGAAACTTGCCAATGAATGGAGAGAAATTAGAGGAAGGTGAAACTGAAGGCAGAGAAGGGTCAAAGGAAGAGATTTTCATCTTAGAGTTAAATCAATGCTTTATTTTTCTCTCATCACAATTTTTAAAACATTCTTTATATTCAAATGTGTTTTATACTATTTTACTGAGAAAAAATATTTGAAATTGCTTTCAATTAATTTTCCAAAAATCACTATTTATTTTACTTGCATCATTTTGTGTATGTGTGTTTGTCTGTGTTTGTGATTACCCCCTTTGTCTCTTAAAAGTAATTTTATGTAGGTCTAGATCTTCTCCATAATGTTTGATGATTCTTTCTCTTATTTCAAATTCTGTTTGAATCACTCTGTATATAGTCTTCCACTGATGATTAGGTCACTTCAACTACCATTTTCCTATTACACTGTCATTTTTTCCCCATTTAATTCCAGTATGATTGCAAATCTGTATTGTATTAGCACCTTTATGTGAATATCTTACTTTCCAAACTTAAAAAGTCTGTAAGCATACTCTTTAATATCTGATATTCCTCTAGCTTATTTCTGTTCCTAAATGACACCACTATTTGTCATGCTTTTATTTATTCAATCTTTCTGAATTGTGAAACCATGACACCTTGCAGGATTAGTGGGAGAGATAGATATGTAAATTCTGGGGTAGGATGCAGGCAGATTAGAGTTGGAGACCATGACCTTGTGATTACAGGACTTCAGAGAAACGTTATGGTGTGTAGCTACAATCCATCAGCTGGAAGAATGCATGGGATAAATGTTTAGCCAAAATCTTTAGTGCTTTATTGGAAAAGGATTGCTGTCCTTGTTAACTCTTCCAGACCTCTGAGTTGTAAGCAGCTGAGTACCAAAGGATTCTGCAGTCATCTGAGGTCCAAGTGCTGGAAAGCCTCAGGGCAGAAAGAGAGACTCTCAGTAGGTGGCCAGGGCAGACACACTTGAGTTATACTTACCAGAATCTGGCCTGTGCTGGTCAGAAATTACTGGAGCTAATTGCCGAAGTCATTGCCAAATAAGAGATGAGTGCAGAGAATGAGAAGCAATAAGAAATATCTGGCACAATGCAATTTTTCTACATTTAAAGAGACTAGATTACTTTCCAGTTACCAAAACTGACCTCTGTGTTCCCCTCTTACTTATTTTGATCAAGCTAATCCCCACGAAAAAGAAATGCAAAACAGGAAAATGATTGTCTGAGGAGGCCTTACAAATAGCTGAGAAAAGAAGAAGCCAAAGGCAAAGGAAAAAAAGAAATATATACCCATCTGAATACAGAGTTCCAAAGAATAGCAAGGGGAGATAAGAAAGCCTTCCTCAGTGATCAGTGCAAACAAATAAGAGGAAAACAATAGAATGGGAAAGACTAGAGATCTCTTCAAGAAAATTAGTGATACCAAAGGAACATTTCATGCAAAGATGGGCATAATAAAGGACAGAAATGGTATGGACCTAACAGAAGCAGAAGATATTAAGAAGAGGTGGCAAGAATACACAGAACTATAAAAAAAGCTCTTACTGACGCAGATAACCACAATGATGTGGTCACTCACCTAGAGCCAGACATCCTGGAATTCTAAGTCAAGTGTGCCTTAGGGAACATCACTATGAACAAAGGTAGTGAAGGTGATGGAATTCCAGTTGAACTATTTCACTAAAAGATGATGCTGTGAAAGTGCTGCACTCAATATGCCAGCAAATTTGGAAAACTCAGCAGTGGCCACAGGACTGGTAAAGGTCAGTTTTCATTCCAATACCAAGGAAAGACAGTTGCAAAGAATGTTCAAACTACCACACAAATGCATTCATCTCACATGCTATCAAAGTAATGCTTTAACTTCTCCAAGCAAGGTTTCAACTGTACATAAACTGTGAACTTCCAGATGTTCAAGCTGGATTTTAAAAAGGCAGAGGAACCAGAGATCGAATTGCCAACATCTGTTGGATCATTGAAAAAGCAAGAGAGTTCTAGAAAAACATCTACTTCTGTTTTATTGACTACGCCAAAGACCTTGCCTATGTAGATCACAACAGCTGTTGAAAATGCTTCAAGAGATGGAAATACCAGATCACCTTACCTGCCTCCTGAGAAATCTGTATTCAGGGCAAGAAGTAAAAGTTAAAACGAGACATGGAACAACGGATTGGTTCCAAATTGGGAAAAGGAGTACGTCAAGGCTGCATATTGTTACCCTGCTTATTTAACTTATATGCAGAGTACATCATGAGAAATGCTGGGCTGGGTGAAGCACAAACTGGAATCAAGATTGCCAGGAGAAATATCAATAACCTCAGATATGCAGATGACACCACCCTTATGGCAGAAAGTCAAGAAGAACTAAAGAGCCTGTTGATGAAAGGGAAAGAGGAGAGTGAAAAAGTTGGCTTAAAACTCAACATTCACAAAATGAGACGATGGCATCTGTCCCATCACTTCATGGCAAATAGATAGGGAAGCAATGGAAACAGTGACAGACTTTATTTTCTTGGGCTCTAAAATCACTGCAGATGGTGACTGCAACCATGAAATTAAAAGATGCTTCCTTCTTGGAAGAAAAGCTTTGACCAGCCTGTACTACATGTTAAAAAGAAGAGTTATTACTTTGCTAGATGACAAATGTTCATCTAGTCAAAGCTATGATTTTTTTGGTAGTCATGTATGGATATGAGAGTTGGACCATAAAGAAAGCTGAGTACCAAAGAATTGATGCTTTTGAACCATGGTGTTGGAGAAGACTCATGAGAGTCCTTTGGACTGCAAGGAGATCCAACCAGTCCATCCAAAAGGAAATTAATCCTGAATTCATTGGAAGGACTGATGCTGAAGTTCAAGGTCCAATAGTCTGGCTACCTGATGCGAAGGACTGACTCATTTGAAAAGACCCTGATGCTGGGAAAGATTGGAGGCAGGGGGAGAAGGGGATAACAGAGGACAAGATGGTTGGATGGCATAACCAGCTCAATGGACATAAGTTTGTGTAAGCGCCGGGAGTTTGTGATAAACAGGGAAGCCTGGCGTGTTGCAGTCCGTGAGGTCACAAAGAGTTGGACACCCCCGAGCGACTGAACTGAACTGAATCTGTCCTTTTAGATGCCTGTCTTCTCAGTTCTGTCTCTTCTGATTCCCATTGTCCTTTAATTCCCAGCTCAAATTATCACTCCTTGATTTTGCCCCATTAGTAAGAAGCTATTTCTTCCTCCTAATTCGTATATTCCAGTACGGGAATCTGTGGTTGCCCTAATGAAGTGAATCTTTGTTAAAGACAAGAGTATTTTTCTCTTTTTTGTAGTGTGTGATTCTCTTCTAACTAATGAGTCTGGAGAAGTTTGTCATGATGATAGTATATCTGTGACCATATATGTGTGTATGTGTATGCCTAGTCGCTCCGCGTGTCTGACTTTGCAACCCCATGGACTGCCAGGCTCCTTTGTCCATGGAATTTTCCAGGCAAGAATATTGGAGTGGGTTGCCATTCCTTCTCCACCTGATCTTCCTGACCCAGGGACTGAAACTGATTCTCTTGCACCTTCTGCATTGGCAGGTGGGTTCTTTATCACTGAATCATCTAGTAAGCCCATGACCATATATATCAGTTATCAATTCCATTTGAGCCTTAACTTTCTCGTCTGTATAATCTGGGTTAATAATATCTATTTTGCTGGGCTATTTCCAGTTTTAAATAGTAAACTATAAGTAATAGGCTTTCACAGAATGAATGACCTTGGAAAGTTCACTTTTCACCTGCAAGACCACACTAGAAATTAGGCAGTTGATTGTTGTTGTTTCCCTTTGTGTCTTGCTGAGGTAATTCGTTGAAAATTTAGTTGTTCATGGCTGCTTCCCAGGTGGCTCAGTTGATAAAGAGTATCTGCTCAATGCAGGAGACACAAGAGATGCAGTTTCCATCCCTGGATCACGAAGATCCCCTGGAGAAGCACATGGCTACCCATGCCAGTATTCTTCCCTATAAAATCCCATGGACAGAAGAGCCTGCTGGGCTACAGTGCATGGGGTCACAAAGAGTTGGACATGACTGAGCATACACATGGGTAATGTATTTTTATCTGGTGAGGATTACATTTCTTTTTTCAGTTTATCTGATCTTCTGATTGCCATAGAGATCATATTGTAAGTGCTGTGGGGAGGGACAGTACAGCCTTGGGATAAAGCTGATGACAGAGCAGAGAGCAAAATGACCCCACTGTCTGTCCTTTTAGAACCTGCTCTACCTCTGACTTTTAATTTTATGAACACATTTCCAAAATTTTCAGGCCTGAGTTGGTTTGGTTTTTCTGGGTTCTCACTGTTTTAAAGTACCTAAAATGATAGATACTTCATTCCACCTCTCCTGATGTTTACGCTTTTCATTGATCTCAGACTCTGCTGCTGTCCCTGACATAAGGTCAGGTGTTGGCAAAATGTTAGACCGGAGGAAAGACGACAGCCTCAGAGAAATGTGACTGGGCACGCAGGGTGGGGCCACTCAGGGCCCCTGCAGTGTGCAGAGGGTTTGTTCAGCTTTCCAAGCTCCCCACCGCCTCTGAAGCTTGGCATCCCTGGAGGCACTGCCCATATGTTTACCTTTATTACAACCTGTGGTTGCCAGGCATCTGCTAAATTACAGTTTTGAGTGCTTAATGGTGACTTCATTTGCGTACAAAAAGGAGACTATTTGCCCCTCATGGGGTCGCAAAGAGTCGGACACGACTGAGCGAGTGAACTGAACTGAAGTTAAAATGGCAGTGTTCCACCTTGTAGAGCTTGCATATAGGTGTAGTCAAAGACTTGAGCTAAGAGGCTTAGAGGCTTTGGTGTGCAGTTGTGTTCATGTGTGCTTATTGTTCTTTCTCAGAACAATAAAGTAAACAGATTCTCTCCTCTGAGGGAAAAGGAAGTTCAATAATGTAGAATTTGCTTTGCTTCTGTCTAAAGCCCTTATGTTTTTTCAACCTCCCAAAACATATCACAGAGTATGTAGGAGGGTATTGGCAACATATAAAAGGATATAAAGGCAACAGAGCAGCAGATGTTCTCTGATCCTGTGCAAGCTGATTCATCATGGTGGCTTCCTTCCTGCAAAGCTTCTAGCTCGTTCTGTAGCAGCACCTGATTAGATACTGTGCACTGCAACATTCCCAGCTGTCCTTTCCTCCCTCAGTTAACTTTGCTTGCCTGTGCAGTTGAGTTATCAAATGCTGTAAGTGCTATGTCGATACCACTTCAAATATAAAACACTAGCCATGCAAAGGCTAAGGCAAATTGTTTTCCAGCTAACTGCTGGCAGCCTGCTCTTACAGATTAAGGCCAGGTCTCTCCACAAAGCACCGAAGCAGCAAATTTAAAAGGAGGCAAATAGAACATAGACTATTTGGCATCAGAGATAAAACAGTTCATTACCTGGTTAATGTGTGCATTCTCTTGGTTTAGAGCAAGCATAAAATTACAGATAACAAAGTGATACCTAATAGACACTGGACATTTCAAGAGAAATGTAGTTTTTAAAGACATTCCTCTACCATTCCTGGACAAAATAATGGTAGGATGAGGTGGGAAGATTGTATCAGGTACAAATCTCAAAGGCAGAAAATATAGGGGAAAGAATTGTGGTCTGGCCCCAATTCTATGAATTGTTAATTGTGGAAATTGGGCCAAGCCACTCTCCTTCTAGCAAGGACTTAATTTTCAAATTTATTATACAGAAATTAAAACAGCTATGTTCTCTACTATGCAGAGTTGTGGCAAAAATGAAATAAAATCTCATATATAAAAGTGTGTTAAATTGTGTTAGAAACTCTAAACACAGTGACAAAATTTAAGCCGTTCTTTTGTGTGAAGATGCACTGGATTACATTGAATCTGCAATGTCAGTGCGTAATAGGCTGAAAACAATGAAATCACAGAACACACAGTGGAGACTGAGATGGTCTTGATTCACAGAGGTGTTATACTTAACCCAGCTCAGCCTCTCAGAGTTAAGAGACACTTTAGAAACTCTCTAGTCCATCTGTAGCTAGAGTCCTGTACTTCTCTGTCAAGGAGTTTTTTCTGCTTGTATTTGGACACATTTTGTAATAGAGAGTTCAGTACTTATATTATTTGATCCCAATGTGCTGGGTGACATTTCTTAATGGAGTGACCCACACCTTCACATTAACTCTTAACATATAATATTATTATAGTTTTCTTGTGAAAGCTAATTGTTTTCAGCTTGGTTCTGTTATCCATCCTCTTTCTAAGTGGTTTGGTAGTAACTGCATGATCTAAAGTATGTTTTCTGTTCTTTACTCTCCCTAACTCTTGTAGGTGGAGGGGGCAGCGCCTATCAGCTAGGCAAAGTGGACAGATGTTTTTGCAGAGTTCAATTGGGTAGCTTAATAGTGCTAATACTAAAAACTGAGTAATATACAATTCAGTCATTGAATATTTATTGCATAGTATCTTGACATTCTCAACTGGATTCTGACATTATTTATTTAAAATTGTCTATAATATTTTAAAGATCTGTTCCCTATTTTAAATTATTAAAATAGTTTGTGTATTCCCTTTTTGTTAGAAAATAATACATAAGAAAACAAAAATATATATTAAAAGATTTAACTCTTTAAACATAATAAAAATATGAGACATTCACACAATAGTATATTAAATTAATACTTGATTAAATTGTTTATGATCAATAAAAAATAAACATACTAAATACAAACACTGAGATATGTAAATTCAGATGTTATTATTTTATTCATACTTAGTCATTGAAAGGTAGGAATGACCATATATATAAAATATATATATTTCTATTTTTAAAAAACCATATGAATAGACGCTTATTGCCTATTAATCTCTAGAGCAAGGAGTCTTAATGAGTTTGTGATGCCCAAATATCCAGCCCACGTTTCTAATTTATTTATTTTTTTGTCTGCCAGACCAGATCAGAGTGAGAAAGAGAGTGATTTTTGGAGTGGGAGTATAGAGGGCTCCTTGGAGAAGGGAATGGCCACCCACTCCAGTATTCTTGCCTGGAGAATCCCATGGACAGAGGAGCCTGGCGACCACAGTCCATAAGGTCGCAAAGAGTCGGACGCAACTGAATGACTAACACTACTACTGCTACTACTATTACTACTACTACTACTACTACTACTATTACTATTGCTACTACTACTACTATTACTATTACTACTACTACTACGGTTACTACTACTACTACTATTACTACTACTACTACTACTATTACTACTACTACTACTACTATTACTACTACTACTATTACTATTACTACTACTACTACTATTACTACTACTACTACTATTACTATTATTACTATTACTACTACTACTGCTACTACTACTACTATTACTATTACTACTGCTACTACTACAGATGGCCCAGCAGGTAAAGAATCTGCCTGCAATACAGGAGACGTGGGTTTGATTGCTGCCTGGGTAGGGAAATTCCCGTGGGGGAGGAAATAGCAACCCACTCCAATATTCTTGCCTGGAAAATTCCACGGACAGAGGAGCCTAGCAGGCTACAGTCTATGGGACACAAATAGTCAGACATGACTGAGCGCTTGGCACATAGATAAATGCAGTAGAATCAAGAAGACTGTTTACTGTAGAGAAAACAATATTGAAAACACCATGTAGCAGTTATCATTTTTCTGTCTGCCAAACATCTGAAAATCCTCAAAATACTCAGGCAATTACCATTATTTTTTCATATACAAATCAATTCATTTTACAAATAAATGGATTGCTAACTGTGTGACTGTTGGAGTGGGTATGCAGTGGGAATAAGATAGGCAAGGTTACTGCCTTCATTAAACTTAAATTTTAGAGGTTTACTATAGGAACAGAGAGGTCACCACCCATTATAACTAAAGGAAAGATGCTTTGATTTTCAGGTTCCCGCAGTCTTCCCCCTTCCACACATCCATATACACAGATTGTTTGCAACATGAACAAGAGCTTGACCTGGACTAGTCAGAAACAATCATCCGTGATTTAGAATTCACAGCTACTGATGCAAAGAATTGGCAAATCCATTCTGGTCATATCGTTAAATAGCCCTTATTCCACTCGTTACAAGGACTATCACCAAATATATGTGTAATTTACACATGTTTAATGATTAGTATAACTATTTACCATGTTCTAATATTTTATTCAGCTATAACATTTCCTATTTTATTCTTTAATATATTAATACTGCTTTACTTTTATAAATGTCTGTACCAATTTTCTACTTGAGGGAAAAAAATGCTCACCTCTACATCCGCAAAATTACTTTATCAGCATTCATCTATTAATTAACATAATACTTAGTAGGACATGTATGATTATCAGATGGGCCCAACCTGATGGGATAATTTATCTTGTCCCCTGAATTCCTAGGATTACACTAAATGTTAAGGGCCCACTTAATTCCCAATTTGTGGGAATGGGCATGTCTTTTTTCATAGTGCTTGAAATTCATGACTGGTAACTGATTCTAAAACCTGAGTCTCTTTACAGATTCACAGGCCTTGAAAGAGTGACAAGGTATTCTTGAGGTAGGAACTTGCTATATAGCATTACACATACATATTGTGAATTATTTTCTCCAAAGACTTTTATGACCATTGTCTCAGTTTCTGAGTATCTGGCTGTTAGATATGATATGATACAATATAAATAAAATTATACCCAGAAAGGTCAGTTTTCATTCCAATCCAAAAGAAAGGCAATGCCACAGAATTCTCAAACTACCACACAATTGCACTCATCTCACATGCTAGCAAAGTAATGCTCAAAATTCTCCAAGCCAAGCTTCAACATTACATGAACTGTGAACTTTCAGATGTTCAAGCTGGATTAAGAAAAAGCAGAGGAACCAGAATCAAATTGCCAACATTCCCTGGATCACCAAAAAAGCAAGAGAGTTCCAGAAAAACATCTATTTCTGCTTTACTGACTATGCAAAAGCCTTTGACTATGTGGATCACCACAAACTGTGGAAAATTCTGAAAGAGATGGGAATACCAGACCACCTGACCTGCCTCCTGAGAAACCTGTATGCAGGTCAGGAAGCAACAGTTAGCACTGGACATGGAACAACAGACTGCTTCCAAATTGGGAAAGGAGTACGTCCAGGCTATAGATTGTCACCCTGCTTATTTAACTTTTATGCAGAGTACATCATGAGAAATTCTGGACTGGATGAAGCCCAAGCTGGAATGAAGATGCCGGGAGAAATATCAATAACCTTAGATATGTAGATGACACCACCCTTATGGCAGAAAGCAAAGAAGAACTAAAGAGCCTCTTGATGAAAGTGGAAGAGGAGAGTGAAAAAGCTGGCTTAAAACTCAACACTCAAAAAACAAAGATCATGGCATCTGGTCCCATCACTTCTGGGGAAACAGTGGAAATAGTGACAGACCTTACTTTTTGAGAGGTCTAAAGTCATGGCAGATGGTGACTGCAGCCATGAAATTAAAAGATGCTTGATCCTTGGAAGGAAAGTTACAACCAACCTAGACAGAATGTTAAAAAGCAGAGACATTACTTTGCCAACAAAGGTCTGTCTAGCCAAGGCTATGGTTTTTCCAGTAGTCATGTATGGATGTGAGAGTTGGACTATAAAAAAGCTGAGCATTGAAGAATTGATGCTTTTGAACTGTGATGTTGGAGAAGACTCTTGAGAATCCCTTGGACTGCAAGGAGATCCAACCAGTCGATCCTAAAGGAAATCAGTCCTGAATATTCATTGGAAGGACTGATGTTGAAGCTGAAACCCCAATATTTTGGCCACCTGATGCAAAGAGCTGACTCATTTGAAAAGACCCTGTTGCTGGGAAAGGTTGAGGGCAGGAGGAGAAGGGGACAACAGAGGATGAGATGGTTGGATGGCATCACCGACTCAATGGACATGAGTTTGAGTAAGCTTCGGGAGTTGTTGATGGACAGGGAAGCCTGCAGTGTTGCAGTCCTTGGGGACACAAAGAGTCGGACATGACTGAACTGAACTGAAATAAAATTAAATACAAAACGGAGATAAGACTTGTAAATTCCTGAGCAGATGAAGTCATTAAAGTCATATAAGCAAATATGAAACTGGTTTATATGTTATTTCTTATAAATACATCTGAAATTCTAAATGAAATTGAAGCTATTACCCCAAAGTTGGCATGAGGTAGCTACTTTTACCCAATCCCTTATCACTAGGAAAAATCTAATGCTATAATCAGTCATGGTAAAGAATAAATAGGCTTTGCATTTTTACTATATAGCCTACCCTATAATAATACACTTCTGAATCTTGTTTCACTGTTTAACTGAAATGTCCTACTTCACAAATTGTTCTCATATGAACATTAAATTCTCATTAATACTATTTAATTGATCTTATGCTGTAATTTCTGGTAGTTAATTTTGTGATATATACATATTTAATATTAATAGCTTAGGGTGAACGGTATTCAATTAGTGATCTCCGAAGAAGAAGATTTAACTTTGGAACCAGGAACCAGGCTTGATCGCTCAAGAGCTTTTGTATAGCAGAATTTTGTTAAGGTGCAAAGGGACAGAGAAAGCTTCTGACATAGACATCAGAAGGGGGGCTGAAAGTGCCCCTTTCCTAGTTTTTAGCAAGGGAATTACATACTTTTTAAATTAGTTATTACAGCAAATTAAAAGAATGTCTCAAGGTTGTGAAAGTTTTACCAGACCCACTCCAACAATTTACATTTTAGGATAACAGGATTGGAACTTAACAACAGAAAGATCCTACCAGAAGCACTCCCATAATATACATTTTAAGATATCATAATTAGTCAGAAGGTTTTCAGGAATGAGAAACTGTTCTCAAGCAGGACACATAGTTGTTATATAATCCCTTGTACAGAGCAAGACCATCCCCCAAGAAAAAGAAATGCAAAAAAGCAAAATGGCTATCTGAGGAGGCCTTACAAATAGCTGTGAAAAGACGAGAAGCAAAAAGCAAAGGAGAAAAGGAAAGATATACCCGTTTGAATGCAGAGTTCCAAAGAATAGCAAGGAGTCCATCCAGTCCATCCTAAAGGAGATCAGTCATGGGTGTTCATTGGAAGGACTGATGCTGAAGCTGAAACTCCAATACTTTGGCTATCTGATGCGAAGAGCTGACTCATTTGAAAAGACCCTGATACTGGGAAAGATTGAAGGTGGGAGGAGAAGGGGACAAAAGAGGATGAGTTGGTTGGATGGCATCACTGACTCTATGGACCTGAGTTTGAGTAAACTCTGGGAGTTGGTGATTGACAGGGAGGCCTGACGTAACGCAGTCCATGGAGTCGCAAAGAGGTGGACACGACTGAGTGACTGAACTGAACTGACCGATAGATATATACATATCTCCTCAGAAAGTAGCAATGTCAATATCGTTCCACTGGTTGCCTAGGTGAATAAAGTAAAGAATGAAGGTGAATGAAGTAAAGGCTGGAAGATTCTAGAAGTAGTTGGATTTCCCTTTTTTCAAATGATAAAAGAAAAAAATAATGTCACATTGAAGAGAGGATGGTGAGCTTAGTGTAATTATCCAAGGCTTGAAACGTTTAGATGTGATTTTTGGTATCACATTGACATTTAATTCTCCAGTTTGCTCATTACAGAAAATAAGTGAGACATGGAGAATGATGATGAAGGGTTTTAAGTCTAATATAGTGGTGACTTTAATTGCAGACTGAGTACCAAATGTGATATTCTTACAGGAATAGATCAATGTGGACTTAGATACCTAAAATGAAACTGGTGGTCTCGTTGGGTTTTGTTTGTTTTCCTGATCCAAGAAGACTTGAAACTTAAAAGTAATTTGTACCCAATAGGAATAGTGAAGCACCTTCACCATCATGAATCTTCACCAGTAGATTACAGCAGTTTCTGTTCCATAATTTAGTCTCCAATTATAATGACAATCTCACTCTTACATAACATGGTATCATGCTGATTCACTATTTTATTATTATTATTTTTTTATTTTTTTGATTCACTATTTTATTTTTTTATTTTATTTTTTCATTTATTTTTATTAGTTGGAGGCTAATTACTTCACAAGATTGCAGTGGGTTTTGTCATACATTGACATGAATCAGCCATGGAGTTACATGTATTCCCCATCCCGATCCCGCCCCCCCCCCCCCCCCGTCCCACCTCCCTCTCCACCCGATTCCTCTGGGTCTTCTCAGTGCACCAGGCCCGAGCACTTGTCTCATGTATCCCACCTGGGCTGGTGATCTGTTTTACTATAGATAATATACATGCTGTTCTCTCGAAACATCTCACCCTCACCTTCTCCCACATAGTCCAAAAGTCTGTTCTGTACATCTGTGTCTCTTTTTCTGTTTTGCATATAGGGTTATCATTGCCATCTTTCTAAATTCCATATATATGTGTTAGTATGCTGTAATGATCTTTATCTTTCTGGCTTACTTCACTCTGTATAATGGGCTCCAGTTTCATCCATCTCATTAGAACTGATTCAAATGAATTCTTTTTAATGGCTGAGTAATATTCCATGGTGTATATGTACCACAGCTTCCTTATCCATTCGTCTGCTGATGGGCATCTAGGTTGCTTCCATGTCCTGGCTATTATAAACAGTGCTACGATGAACATTGGGGTGCACGTGTCTCTTTCAGATCTGGTTTCCTCAGTGTGTATGCCCAGAAGTGGGATTGCTGGGTCATATGGCAGTTCTATTTCCAGTTTTTTAAGAAATCTCCACACTGTTTTCCATAGCGGCTGTACTAGTTTGCATTCCCACCAACAGTGTAAGAGGGTTCCCTTTTCTCCACACCCTCTCCAGCACTTATTGCTTGTAGACTTTTGGATAGCAGCCATCCTGACTGGAGTGTAATGGTACCTCATTGTGGTTTTGATTTGCATTTCTCTGATAATAAGTGATGTTGAACATCTTTTCATGTGTTTGTTAGCCATCTGTATGTCTTCTTTGGAGAAATGTCTGTTTAGTTCTTTGGCCCATTTTTTGATTGGGTCATTTATTTTTCTGGAATTGAGCTTCAGGAGTTGCTTGTATATTTTTGAGATTAATCCTTTGTCTGTTGCTTCATTTGCTATTATTTTCTCCCAATCTGAGGGCTGTCTTTTCACCTTACTTATAGTTTCCTTTGTAGTGCAAAAGCTTTTAAGTTTCATTAGGTCCCATTTGTTTATTTTTGCTTTTATTTCCAATATTCTTGGAGGTGGGTCATAGAGGATCCTGCTGTGATTCATGTCAGAGAGTGTTTTGCCTATGTTCTCCTCTAGGAGTTTTATAGTTTCTGGTCTTACATTTAGATCTTTAATTCATTTTGAGTTTATTTTTGTGTATGGTGTTAGAAAGTGTTCTAGTTTCATTCTTTTACAAGTGGTTGACCAGTTTTCCCAGCACCGCTTGTTAAAGAGGTTGTCTTTTTTCCATTGTATATCTTTGCCTCCTTTGTCAAAGATAAGGTGTTGGAAGTTTTGGCCACAGCAATCAGAGCAGAAAAAGAAGTAAAAGGAATCCAGATAGGAAAAGAAGAAGTGAAATTCTCGCTGTTTGCAAATGACATGATCCTCTACATAGAAAACCCTAAAGACTCTACCAGAAAATTATTAGAGCTAATCAATGAATATAGTAAAGTTGCAGGATATAAAATTAACACACAGAAATCCCTTGCATTCCTATACACTAACAATGAAAAAACAGAAAGAGAAATTAAGGAAACAATACCATTCACCATTGCAACAAAAAGAATAAAATACTTAGGAGTACATCTACCTAAAGAAACAAAAGACCTATACATAGAAAACTATAAAACACTGATGAAAGAAATCAAAGAAGACACAAACAGATGGAGAAACATACTGTGTTCATGGATTGGGAGAATCAATATTGTCAAAATGGCTATTCTACCCAAAGCAATCTATAGATTCAATGCAATCCCTATCAAGCTACCAACGGTATTTTTCACAGAACTAGAACAAATAATTTCACAATTTGTATGGAAATACAAAAAACCTCGAATAGCCAAAGTAATCTTGAGAAAGAAGAATGGAACTGGAGGAATCAACCTGCCTGACTTCAGACTCTACTACAAAGCCACAGTCATCAAGACAGTATGGTACTGGCACAAAGACAGAAATACAGATCAATGGAACAGAATAGAAAGCCCAGTGATTCACTATTTTAATAATACACTAATTATGAGCACTGGCGAGCAGAAAGCAGCAGGAACTAATGGTAATACATATTTCAGTAAAACTTCTGCTATTTGTTATAACGGAGCACATAAGGATATCATCACTAAAATGAGTGACTGGTTTTGATTCTAAGCAATAGAAACCTTACGTCAAACTCTTTGATTTTGTGTTCAACACATACTAAGTTTGAGTGTGTTACTCATACTATTTACCTCATGTCCTAAGATGCTGCTAGCTTTGATTGATAAGAATATTTTAATGAGTCTAAACTGCACTATAATCTGTACCAACTCATCCTTTATGGTCCACGGTAGTCAGAAGTTGTGTGGCTGATTGTGATACTGTATAGAATCTGTAACAAAATGCAATAGGAAAGTCCCAGAGAAAGGCCCCAGCATTTTGAAATGACACCAAACTTTCTTGGGATTAATAACCATTCTGTTTCTCAGAAATGTACGTTGCCTTACTTCTGCTAGCTCATGTATACTAAAGAGTTAAGTAGTTGACAGCACATCAATTTCTGGCTCATTATGTTGTCATATCCATCTAGTCATAAACTTGATGACAACCAGCGTCCCTACTGTAGGGCTTCAGCGTGTGTAAGTAGTTGGCATAAGCAGGCTCTTCCAAATGTCTGTTCTGCCGCACTGCTGGCTCTCCCCCAGGGCACAGCTGCTGTTTCATGGGATGTTTCCTTGACTGCTCAGCTGAGGTCAGGGAGAAACTGAGTCTGAGTCACACTCTGTGGGATGTGTTGGCAACAGCCATAGGTGGCTGTAAAGAAGAATGGAGAGGAAAAGCTACACTGAAAGCAGAACTCTGAGCATTACATCTCCCTGTTCCTCTCAGCTAGCTTTAATAGAACGACATCAGAATTTTAATCAAAAGTCAGATGAACAGAGCCCTTCCTTTTGGCTCAGCAGGTAAAGAATCCATCTGCAGTACAAGATGTGCAAAAGACACGGGTTCAATCCGTGGGTAGGGAGGATCCCCTATAGGAGGAAATTGCAACCCACTCCAGTATTCTTGCCTGGAGAATTCCATGGACAGAGGAGCCTGGCAGACTACAGTCCATGGGGTTGCAAAGAGTTGGACATGACTGAGCAACTGAGCAGGCATGCATGCAGAGGAACCAGTGTGAGCTATCCAAAATTCAGTTAAAATATCATGATTATTCTTATTGATAGTACATATATGAAACATGTAATATTTCATGACTTTCAAAGGTGACATTCAAACCTTAGGATCCCATCATCTCTCAGTTCAGTTCAGTCACTCAGTCATGTCCAAATCTTTGCGACGCCATGGACTGCAGCACCCCAGTTTTCCCGGTCCTTCACCAACTCCCAGAGCTTACTCAAACTCATGTCCATTCAGTCAGTGATGCCATCTAACCATCTCATCCCCTGTTGTCCCCTTCTCTTCCTGCCCTCAATCTTTCCCAGCATCAGGATTTTTTCCAATGAGTCAGGTCTGCACATTAGGCGGCCAAATATTGTAGTTTCAACTTCAGCATCAGTCCTTCCAATATTCAGGACTGATTTCTTTAGGATGGACTGGTTGTAACTCCTTGCAGTCCAAGGGACTCTCAAGAGTCTTCTCCAACACCACAGTTCAAAAGCATCAATTCTTTGGTACTCAGCATTCTTTATAGTCCAGCTCTCACATCCATACATGACTACTGGAAAAACCATAGCTTTGATAGATGGACCTTTGTTGGCCAAGTAATAACTCTGCTTTTTAACGTGCTGTCTAGGTTAGTCATAGCTTTTCTTCCAATAAGCAAGCCTCTTATAATTTCATGGCTGCAGTCACCATCTGCAGTGATTTTAGAGCCCCTGGAAAAATAAAGTCTGTCACTGTTTTCACTGTTTCCCCATCTTTTTGCCATGAAGTGATGGGACCGGATGCCATGATCTTAGTTTTCTGAATGTTGAGTTTTAAGCCAAGTTTTCACTCTCCTCTTCCACTTTCATCAAGAGGCTCTTTAATTCTTCTTTGCTTTCTGCCATAAGGTTGCATATCTGAGGTTATTGATATTTCTCCAGGCAATCCTGATTCCAGCTTGGGCTTCATCCAGTCCAGCATTTCTCATGATGTACTCTGCATTTAAGTTAAATAAGCAGGGTGACAGTATACAGCCTGCCGTACATCCTTCCCTATTTGGAACCAGTCTGTTGTTCCATGTCCAGTTCTAAATGTAGCTTCTTGACCTGCATACCGATTTCTCAGGAGGCAGGTCAGATGATCTAGTATTCCCATCTCTTTCAGAATTTTCCAGTTTGTTATGATACACACAGACTTTTGCATAGTCATTAAAGCAGAAATAGATGTTTTTCTGGAACTCTCTTGCTTTTTTGATGATCCAACAGATGTTGCCAATTTGATTTCTAGTTCCTCTGCTTTTTCTAAATCCAGCTTGAACATCTGGAAGTTTGTGTACTGTTGAAGCCTGGCTTGGAGAATGTTGAGCATTACTTTGCCAGCATGTGAGATGAGTGCAATTGTGCGGTAGTTTGAGCATTCCTTGGCATTGCCTTTCTTTGGGATTGGGCTGAAAACTGTCCTTTCCCATCATTTCTAAAGGATCATTAAAGATAAGTGGATAAAACTAGCATACATTTTAAGAATAGATAAAATTTCTTTTCCATGGTAATCCTAGGTAGGTGTTATATGTGTCTATGATTGGATAATCTCGCTTTGACTGTTACAGCTGAAGATACAATAATTATTTAAAAAATGGCTCACTGAGAATATTTAATATGCATGTTTGTACTGCTAGGTCGCACACTCAGCTGATACCTGATTGTGAATAACTTGAATTAACTAGAATGATGCTTGTGTTCTTCCTGTATAGGCAAACTCATTTGAATGTGGTATGCTTTTTAACACTTGAAGATATTTCTTTAATACTGTAAGATGAAACCAAACACCCTAAAAAGTGATTTTTAAAATATGCTATCTTATAAAGAGGAGAAAATCTATGTTGCTGAATTTAATAGCCTAAAGAACCTGTTTTTAAAGTTGGTAACTTTAATGAATTGAAAACTTATTGTTTAAGCAAAAGCAAAATTCTAGGTGAGAGGGTAACAGGCAGGAAGGCTTGGGGTCTCCAAATGGAGGAAATAGGCTGCAAATGTCAGATGTTTTTTATCTTTCTCTTAAGCAGCAAGAGGAAACAAACTACAAGTGTCAGATTTTTCTCTCTTCTCTATGCAAATTTAAAAGGGTGTTTCTCTTAAACTTCTGTACTGCCATGATGACACTTGGTTCCAGCTGAACTTAACTTTTCTCAAACCTTGAGCTAAGCAATGCATTTTTCTTATGGAAATATTTTTCTTAAGCTTGTTAATGAATTATGTATTTACCCTAAATTCTGTCTTTCTTCAAGTTGATTCTGCTTAAGACTCAGAACCAATAAGGGCTCAACAAACCAGTTTGTCTTACTCATACATTTTTCTCCTAACCTATGTTAATGAAACTGTATATTTACTTGGAAAAACTGCCCTTTTTCAAGATTCATGTCAATCTTTTTATGACCCAGGATGACTCACCTTGTGTCAATGTTATCTCAAAATGCATGTTGTGGATGTGGGGTCTTGTGCCAGTTTCTGAGTTTTGAGACATTCCCTTTCTCTAATTAGCAGCCTGCTGGTAGCTCTGTAACATTCGACTAAAGACTGGCAGGGGGGCACTCTTTCTGCTCCCTTCTGATGTCTATGTCAGAAGCTCTATCTCTTTTATACTTTAATAAAACTTTATTACCCAAAGATCTGAGCGAGCAAGCCTTGTCTCTGGCCCTGGATTGAATTCCTCTTCTCCAGATGTCAAGAATCCTGGCCTCTTTCAAGTCTCAGCACCAACCTTTCATAGGTATTTGAAAGTAAAGCTAACCTGAGCCTGAAGTGTGAGTGCATTTGTAATTCAGGTGGTGTATTTAAAGATCCCCACTAGTAAAAGGGATTGTAATTTTCTAATGCAGGTGTTGAGAGTCTGCAGCCTGCACATCAGATCTAGCCCTGTTTTTGTATGGCTGAGAAAAAAAAAAAGAACTACTTTGTGACATGCAAAAATTATGTGAACTTCACATTTCAGTGTTCAAATATGAAGTTTTATCAGTCCAGCCTCACTCATCCATTTATGTATTGTTTGTGACTGTTTTTGTAATATAAAAGTGGTTGAGTAGTTGTGACCGAGACTATATGGCCTGCAGAGCCTAAAATACTATGTGACTTTTACAGAAAAAGTTTGCTGACCCCCGATCCAGTGAATAAGATGATAGGTTCTGTTGGGGGAGTATGTAATTTCCTGTTCTGTTTCGCCACAGCAAAAATTTGAAGTGATGGGTGCATCGGTGTTACAGCTCAGTATTATTAGGAAAAACAAAGTATAGTACACCCTTGAGGAGTGAGGGCAGGCCAACCCAAAAGATGAAGAGAAGAGAGAGCCTCAATCCTTCTAGGCTACCTCCTTTTATATATTTGTCTCCTTCCCCCTGAGCGTGCCCTGTGTACATTGGGCTAGTCTGGAGGGCTGTTTGTTTTACCTGAGGTCCTCACTCCAGTCCTCAGACCTTCCCTTGTTCTATTTTTGCCGGCTTTTCCCTTCTTTGTCTTTTAGCCACTGCTGTTTTGGACTCCTTTTTCCTATTCTAACTACCTAACAGTTCTATGGATTTCATTTGTTACTGTGTATTCCCCAGAAAAATAGAAAGTCATTCTGGATTTGGTTATGTTTCCTCCAGCCCTGCACTTTTTGTACTAAATATGTACATACTCATTTGCAGGAGCACCAACTGCACCTGCATCCAGGTTCAGGAGTGGCCCTGCCCATGGGGCCAGCAGCTGTGTGATGCCCATGTTCTGTGCTGAGGGGCAGGGTCTTCTGCTATAGGTCTACTTGACTTGTCTCTCAATTTGTCTGAACCTTCCCAGAGATATCCTGCTTTCCTGGAGGTCATGAAAACTACCCAATATTCTTTCCATTAGTCTTCCTTTTCTGGTTAAATCCAATAAGTAGTTCCTTGTAACTAAAACTTCTGATGGTTACAAAACCAAACACACCAGTAAGCAAATAAAAAAGATCAAGAAAGGTGATAACGATAACCCTATATGCAAAACAGAAAAAGAGACACAGAAATACAGAACAGACTTTTGAACTTTGTGGGAGAATGTGAGGGTGGGATATTTCAAAAGAACAGTATGTATACTATCTATGGTGAAACAGATCACCAGCCCAGGTGGGATGCATGAGACAAGTGCTCCGGCCTGGTGCACTGGGAAGACCCAGAGGAATCGGGTGGAGAGGGAGGTGGGAGGGGGGATCGGGATGGGGAATACATGTAAATCCATGGCTGATTCATATCAATGTATGACAAAACCCACTGGAAAAAAAAAATAATAAAAAAAAAAAGAAACAAAAAAAAAAAAGAAACAAAAAAACAAAACAAAAAAAAAGATCAAGAAGATACAAAGATGGGGACCTGTGTAAGTAGATGAAGTGATTGTACATAAATGCTCTCTGACTTTTATGAGGAGCATCCAGCATCCATGGACCTGTACTCATAAGACATCAGAACGAGTAAAGTAGATGTGACCCACCATCTCCCAAGAATATGAAATATAAACAGATAGGACAGAATTAGGGGAATAAACTCAAGCAAATTTTAAATAAAATAACATGAACAGTAACACAATGAAAATAGTTTTTTAAAAGTATATTTTAATTTTACCTTAAAAGCAGCATATTTCTAAAGAGTCACTGGATGTGAAGGAAACAGTGACTTTCAGTAAGTTAGTTCAATGTCACAAAAGATGAGAGATCAAGAAAAGACTGGCAAAAGGGAAGGGAGGAAGGAACTTCTCCTCTCTATTATTTCTAAATTCTCCTGATTCAGCCAAGGCACTGTTCTCATACTCTCAGTTTCCTCATCTCCAAATCTAGGATAAATATGACCTCCTTTTAGGGTTAATTATGATGACTAAATGACCCTGGTTAAGAGCGTGATTTCAAATCAGTCTGGGAATTAAATTCCTCCACCGCCAAAATTTAATATCAGGGTACATTTGGCAAGTTACATATTCTTTCTAGTTTGACTTGCCTCCTCTTTAAATGGGGATTAAAGTATTAGTATCTAATAGATAAGCTTTTGTGAGACATTAAATAAAGGATCGTGTTTTAGTTCTTGGCAGAGTGCCTGCATATAAATGATAAATGGAGGGAAAGAAGCATAATGGTTTGTCTAGGGTGGTCAAATAAGAAGTGAAGTCAGTCCCCCACCTCCCCTGTCTACTTTGGAACCACAGTGAAATGCTCTTGAGCAGGTTTCTTTCAGATAGATAGGGATGACAATAGATAACAGGCAAGTAATTCTTTTTAGAACTGCATCGGAATCTTTCAAATTGGGCCTTTATAACCAGTTGTTGTTTTAGAAGAGGGGAGTGACACAGTCTTGTGAGAACAAACCATGTGTTATGGAAGCCTTTTCATCCTATGTTCAGAACTGACTTTTCTCACAGCATTCCTCAGTCGTATCCACACACTAGGTAGCATGGCCTGAACTTCATTGGTCTGTCTACCCTGCAAGGTTACATGAGATATCAGGACTGACTTTTCATTGGCTTATTTATTTTTAAGGCAATTGCTTTAGAAACAGGTCTTATTTATTTTGACTCAACATTTATCTTGTTTAGAGAAGAAAAATTTTAATAACACTGTAAAGTAATTTTGCAGTCCATAGTTGTCTAGGGATACAGAGAGGAGTTTCTAATGCTTGCTCATCATAGCACTTGGCATGTGTAAATAAACATCAATTCTTTTGTCTTTATTTCTTAGTTCAAAAGAGTATGAAAAAAATTAAGGATTTAAAAACAATCACAGTTGAGTGTTTCACAAATGTCTTATATTAATATTTGAGAATTAAATGTAACACATAATAACAAATTCCAGACATTTCAAAATAACCATGCTATATACATGTGATCAAAGTACTTGGTCAATCTCATTTAGTTCAGACCTAGAAATAAATGGTTTTGTCATTTCTCAAAAGATTTTCAAAGCTGAGGTCAATCAAAATGACATAATTTTAGAGATCTCTTAATTCTCAGGTGGCTCAGTGATAAAGAATCTGCCTGTCAAGCAGGAGACATTGTTCGATCCCTGGGTAGGAAGATCCCTTGGAAAAGGGACTGGCTACCCACTCCATTATTCTGGCCTGGAGAATTCCATGGACTGTATGGTCCATGGGGTCACAAAAAGTTAGACATGACTGAATGACTTTCACTTCATTTCACTTAATTCTCTTCTGATCATAGGTGCTTGGCTTAGCATGCATATAAGTTTAAACCTAGCTGCTTATTTCTAAGCTTATCTATTTATAATTACCTGTTACTCCTTTAAAGAAGACTTGGCACCTATCTAAAGCTATCGTCAATAACCTTGGAATTACTATTAAAATTTTTGCATGCAGTAGAGTTATTAACAAACATCAAATCTGAGGATACTCAAATCTAATCCTTTTTATTAGGTAAATTGAGTTCTATTTATACTGTCTCTTTTCAAAAAGTATGTTTGGTGGAAAGGAAGGAGATTTATGAAAATCAGTTTTTTCAGTCATAAAAAATCAAAGATGCTGTATTTACTAAGGATATTAAATTTATAAATGGTTTAAGACTAGAGTAAACCAATTTATGAATGGTTTAAGATTAGAACATTATAACTTGCTTTAAACTTTTATTAAAAATAAAAGTTTTTAATTTCTAATCTAACTGGATTTTGGCCAAATTTATACTTGTAATTACTAAAAAGCAGCAATATTACTGAAAATGTTAGTCTCAACAGCCAATTAAACAACTTTTAACCTCCTAAGTAAATAGTAAGTGTTAGACCAGTATTTAAAAAAAAAAAAAATTCTTCTGAAAAACAGATTAACTTAATGATCAGTAAGAGAATATTAAATTAATTCTTTGTTATAGAAAATAAGGGACCAGATGTCAGTAAAATTGACATCTGATGAGCTCCTTAAGGTAGAAAAATACAGTTAATTCATAGAATGTAGGGAATCAGACTGCCTGAGGAACAAAATACTCAGGAAAACAATGGTATGTATGCAAAAAAAAATTTTTTTCTCTTCTACTAATTTGAGAAGTGAGTAATCTTTACTGAAGAAATTGTTTTACATTTCTTGTTAAATACTTCCACCTCTCCCTTTTGAAATATCATTCAGAAAGCTTGAGGTATTAATATATTAATTTTCCTATGCAAGAAGGCACACCACTTGCATAGCTAAGTTAAAGAAACACACCATTCAGAAAGAAAAAAAAAACATTCTGTATTTCTGATTTGACAAGTGGAGAGGTTAGAAAAAGATGGAAAAAGATACATGAAAATGAGATCTTTATGAATAGAGAGGTTTGAAAGGACTGATTGGTAGCTTTCTTATGTCTTCCCACCATGCAAAAGAATGAGTGATGCTGTTGAATAAATGACAGAATAAACACTTTTCTCTTTATGTTGCATCATCGGACAGTAATCCCTTCCTATAGACACTCCTGTAGCAAGTCCTATGAGTGTGTGTATGTGCTGTTGCTCACTCGTGTTCATCTCTTTGCAGCCTGGAGGACTGTAGCCTGCCAGGCTTCTCTGCCTGTGGAATTTTTCTGGCAAAAACACTGGAGTGGGGTAGCATTTCCTACTCCAGGGAATCTTAATGACCCAGGGATCAAACCCACATCTCTTGTTTCTCCTTCATTGACAGGCAAAGTCTTTACCACTAGCGCCACCTGGGAAGTGCAGCAAGTCCTCTAATGATCTATCACTATGAATCTATTCATATCTATAGCATATTTCGTGGATTGAATCCATAGAGGAGCAAAATTTGCTACCCCAAAATATCTCTTTGGTGTGTGCATTCTTTCAAGCTGAAAATTATCAAGATCCAAAGACCTTTCCCTTAATGGCCTAAAAGAATTTGTAGAGGACCTGTTTCCAGAACAGAGCTTTTACCAGAAATGTCTGCAAGCAGTTTGGGGTAGGTATGGAGAAGGAAACCTGTCAGGGCCTAGAGATCAGAGTCCACTCTGTGTCCCACATTCTCTGTAAGGCCCAGCAAGCATTTATTCACCAACATTAGTTTTTGAATCTACATGTCAGAGAACTATAGGTGGTGTTATATTATCGAATACATTGGGCCCTGCTAAGGGGGAAGTACGCTCAGATAATCATTGAGAGAGAACATCAGAGTCATCGCCATTCCCCACTGCATGCAGGCTCCTTGACTCTAACTCTGTGATCTTCCTCGAGACGTTATCTTGTTCACACAGTTTGGTCACAATTGGGGAGATTACTGAAATGGAAGCTAGGGAAGAGATCTGGTCATCCGTTGATTACTTGTTCTTCATTCCTGTAACAGCGAAGAACAAAATCTTGCTCCATGGTTGGATCTGTTTCTTTTACTTTAACCTTTGCTCTCCTTTGCTTTTGTGGCCACAATCACTAAAAAGATGCTGTCTGTAGCTATATGCATCCAGAGTGACGCACCTCAGGGAACCCTGCCCCTCTGCCTGACTGTTAAGCTAAAGTGCCTTTGTTTAGCTCAGAGAGACAGTCTGACTCTGCCCACCTGTGAATCGCTGTAGAAAAGAAGAAATTAACACATCCCCTGTGGCACCTTTATCAAAAAACTCTTATGTTCTTCTTTAGATATTAAAAATAAGTAAACAAAAATACTTCATGCCAGATGTCTGTGAATTCCCAGGCATTTATGGTGCTGATTTCTGCAGTGGTCTTAGGAATTTCTAGTCTGTTAAGAATGTGCATGGAGAAGGCAATGGCATCCCACTCCAGTACTCTTGCCTGGAAAATCCCATGGACAGAGGAGCCTGGTAGGCTGCAGTCCATGGGGTCGCTAGGAGTCGGACATGACTGAGCGACTTCACTTTCACTTCATTGGAGAAGGAAATTGCAACCCACTCCAGTGTTCTTGCCTGGAGAATCCCAAGGACAGGGGCTGCCGTCTATGGGGTCACACAGAGTTGGACACGACTGAAGTGACTTAGCAGCAGCAGTAGCAAGAGTGTGCATATAACCCTTTATTCTTCAGGTGACAGCCTGAGGCAGGACATTGGAATTCTTTGGAAAATTCACTGTGTGGGAAACAAAAATCCCAAGTGCTAGGCGTCACTGACACATGTTTATTGTGTCACAGTCATCATTAATGACATAATGGTAAAATAAATTATAGATAATATTTGGAAGAAGAAGTGCTTTCATGACTTAAAAAAATAGAATATATATTAATCTTATCAGAAAAAATGTGAACGTATGAAAAAAGCTCCTTGAAAAATATGCTAACCCCAGATAGCTAAGTTACTATGACATGTTTCTTTCTAACATTTGAATGACGGGAAATGATTATGTGATGTAAATTGTTTAGTTTTGGAAAATGCATAGAAAATTCCCACAATTTTTTTTAAAAAAATGAACACTTGCAAGTTATGAGAAAAGGCCGAAAAAATGAGAGTCAATAGAAAAGAATAATATTTTATTGAATTTGAAGGAAGAAGCTTAAATGGTTGTGTGTGTGTGCTAAGTTGCTTCAGTCACGTCTGACACTTTGCAACCCCATGGACTGTAGCCCGCCAGGCTCCTCTCTCCATGGGATTCTCCAAGCAAGAATACTGGAGTGGGTTGCCATATCCTTCTCCAGGGGATCTTCCCGATCCAGGGATCAAACCCAGGTCTCTATGTCTCCTTCATTGGCAGGCGAGTTCTTTACCACTAGCAACACCTTAAATGGTGGAGTAGCTTCAACTGGGGCTTCCCTGGTACTTCAGGATAAGAAATCCACCTGCAAAGCAGGAGATTCAGGAGACCTAGGTTGGATCTCTGAGGTGGGGAGATCTCCTGGAGGAGGAAATGGCAACCCACTCCAGTATTCTTACCTGGGAAATCGCATGGACAGAGGAGCCTGGCGGGCTACTGTCCATGGGGTTGCAAAGAGTTGGACATGACTAGGCATGCATGAAATCCACCCAGTACAGCTTCAATTGAGGTTGATGTTTTTCCTCTACAGAAATATGTTTCTAAAATACAATTAGGAAGAAAATTGTCTGGAAGAAGAAAAGAACTGTTAAGATTTTGGGGTCATTCAAAGCTAATTTACATATGCTATAAAAAGTATCTATTGTATTTCTGCTCTGAAAGATTAAATTTGAAACTATTTATATAATAGATATATTAATATTGACACTAGTTAATAGTCATATCCATATTATTAGTTATTTTCCACCAAATAATGTGAAAAAAAACTGACATCTTAAGTAAAAAAATATATTACAAATCATTTGTAATTATATAATATTTACCTTAAGAAAAAACTAAAATACTATCCTTAATAGGACAATAGTTTTGACTGGGTATCTGGTTGACTGTTTTCCTTTTTTATCCTTTGTAAATTATTCCCTTTACTTCTACAATGACCATGTCTAATGTTGACCTGAAACAAATAGACTGCCAGATATTTCTCTAACAAAGAGAGTATTTGGGATCAGCAGAGAATTGCAATTTGGGGTCTGCAACCACAGGTGAGTTATGCACAAGTCCAAGCACAGCAGGAAAAGGCAAACTTATTTGTAACAGAGAGGAAAAGGAAGTTGGGCGAGCTGTAGGAAGCAACAATTCTGGGGCTTTTCATTGCCCAGAAAGAGGAGAAATCATTTTCCCTGCTGGGCTCTGCTATGATTGTGAGGCAACAACTCTATTTAACTGAGATCTCTGTTTATTAATTTTTACACTAATTGTAGTGTTTATAACAATAAAATATTTTAAGTGTGTACAGTAGTGTATCAAGTATGTGCATGTGTATGTATGTGTATCCCCATTCCCAGTTTATTGGTAACCTTTCTTAGTGTCCTCCAAAGATGACCAGTAACACCTGTAGTCAAAGAAAGTGGGTTTAATACTTGTTTCAGGAGGAAGATGCACTGCAAGGGGAAATGTGGGTGTCACAGAGGATACTGGAGTCAGGACTATAGGATTTAGGCCTGGGCTAGGTGATCTGTGCTTGCATGGGGAGTTTTTGCTGAACTGGGTCATGGATGAAAGTGGGAGTAATGATTTGATTGAATAACTTAGTAATTTTTACAGAGGAGGCAGAAAGAAAGGAGAGAGGGTAACGTTTAATGGATAAAGAAACAGAAGTCACTAGGATTAGTGTCAGGAGAGGAATATGCTTGATCATGTTTGTGGTTTGCACTAAATTCCAGTTTTTGTCAGTTGAGACATAATTTTATAATTTTTTTTTCCTTGTTCATTATGGACACAGAGTGACTTCAAATTATTTTGATGTTTGTAAAATTGGTTAACTAGCTGTTAGTACTAGATGTCAAGGCTGCTTTTTTTTTTCATGCTCTGGTTTAGAGGAATTGTTCTCCAAGTGTAGGTCTGGGACCTTGTTGGAAATGTATACTCTCAAGCCCTCCTCAGGCATCCTCAAACAGAAATCCTGTGGGTGGGGCCAAGCCACCTATGTTTTAATAAACCTTCCTCCCCAGGTGATATTCTGGTGCTAACTAAAATTTGAGAACCACTGATAAAGTGGTTTTCTATCCTGACTTTGAGTTAGAATTATCTGGGGGTCTTTAAAATCATGCTGCTGGCAAGAGCCAACTCTTGCTCAGCCGTAATCAGAATCTCTGGTACAGGCCTAGGGTTTGGTCATTATTGAAGTTCTTTGGTTATTCAAATGTACAGCCAAATTGGAGAAGTTCTGTTCTAGTGTATTTGGGAAAATATATATTTATTACATTTGCATTTATTTTTATATATACTTAACCCCTTCTGCATTCACTCATGATGCTATTGCCTCTCTTTGGAGAATAATTTTGAAATATCAGTTTAAGTTGAAAATGCACATAAAATGCAACTTAGCAGTTCTGTTATGAAATATAACCCATAGAAAACATCTTGTGTGTGTGCATGCCTAGTTACTTCAGCTGTGTCCAACTCTTCTCAACTCTACTGACTGTAGCCTTCCAGGCTCCTCTGTCCATGGGATTTTCCAGGCAAAAATACTGGAGTGGGTTGTCATGCTCTCCTCAAGGCCATCTTCCTGACCTAGAGATCGAACCCACATCTCTTATGTCTCCTGCATTGGAAGGTGGGTTCTTTACCACTAACACCACCTGGGAAGCCCAAAAAACGTCTTACATATGCACAGATATTCTGAGTAAGGATGTTTATTTCATCACTGATAGTAATAGTAAAGGGTGTAAATATGATATGGTCCCCAGCTGAGGAATGGATAAATCATAGGGTATTTATAAAATACTATACAATCTTAGGTTTAAAATAAACTACAGATGGCCCCAGCTTTATGGTGGTTCATTCTACTTGTGATTTTTTAACTTTACACTGGTGTGAAATTGAGTGGAATTTTCAGGCTAGTGATATGTTGTAGGATACTCTCTCAAGATGCTGGGCAGCAGAAGTGAACTATAGCTCCCAGTCAGCTCTGTGGTCATGAGGGTTGCTGCTGCTGCTGCTGCTAAGTCACGTCAGTCGTGTCCGACTCTGTGCGACCCCATAGACGGCAGCCCACCATGCTCCCCCGTCCTTGGGATTCTCCAGGCAAGAACACTGGAGTGGGTTGCCATTTCCTTCTCTAATGCATGAAAGCGAAAAGTGAAAGTGAAGTCGCTCAGTCGTGTCTGACTCTTAGCGACCCCATGGTAAGCAGCAGATATACTTAACAGCCATTCTATACTCATGTAACCATTCTGTTTTTCACTTTCAGCACAGTATTCAATAAATTACATGAGATATTCAGCAATTTATTATAAAACAGGCTTTGTGTTAGATGGTTTTATCCAACAGTAGTCTATTTGCATGTATTCTGTGCATGTTTAAAGTAGACTGGGTTGAGCTATGATGTTCAGTAGGTTTGATGTAGTAAGTGTATGTTTTGATTTACAATATTGTCAACTTACAGCAATGGGTTTATCAGGGCATAGCACCACTGTAAATCGAGGAAGCCTGTATATAAACTACATCAATGTGCGTGAATATAATGATGAGTGAGCGCAGCAACTTGAAAAATGTTACATATAATTTTAGTAAATCCTAAAAGCTACATCTCACTTTAGGCACAATGTACTGCACTGTAAAAAATTTAAGAGCAACCACACAAATGATTTGTACATCTTCAGCAGAGAAGTTACTCCTTTGGGAAGTAGGGCAGGGATAGAATTCTGGGAGGTTTAGATATATTTGTAATGTTTTATGCCTCTAAAGAGGAAGTGAAACAAACATAACAAAGTGTGATATTTAAAGATTAGACTAGGGATGTCCGCTTAAGAGTTCTGGTCTGGGACTACTCTTGTCCTTCAATCCAGGGCTAATAGTACCATGCTGGTGTCATCTCCTTCAAAGCCTAATTATTAATTCTGCATAGACAGTGAAGTGTGTTTACATTTTAGAATAACCAGATAAAATATCAAACAAAAACAAAATGAATGAAACAAAAACTAGAAGCTGAGTGTTAGATATAAATGTTTCTGGACTCCAGGATTAGATAAAAATGGCAGAATTTTCATGCAGGATGTCTCATCTCGATCTCCTTCATTTCCCCTCCCTGAGAGTCTCCACCCGCGTTCCACTCCCCTTTAGAAGAACCTAATTTATACCCATAGGAGACAATCTCACCCGGGGTTTATACACAACCCTCTCTCCCACCACCTCTCCAACCATGTGACTAACTGCCATGATTCACAACAGCAAGGCAGGGTTCAAGTGAAGATAGTATTTCAGGTAAAAGGACAGTTTTGGCAGAATTGTTTATAATGGGTATTTCCACTTTATGGTCAATATTCTTTGATTTACTCTTGCATCCTGTTATGATATTCCTTCATTGGATTTCCAGGCTTTTCTGGAAAATTATGCAATATGGGGCTTTCCAGGTAGCTCAGTGGTAAAGAATCTGCCTGCCACGCAGGAGGCGCAGGTTCGATTCCTCGGTTGGGAAGATCCCCTGGAGGAGGAAATGGCAACCCACTCCAGGATTCTTGCCAGGAATATCCCATGGACAGAGGAGCCTTGAAGGCAACAGTCCATGGAGTCGCAAAAGAGGCAGACACGACTTAGCTACTAAATGATAACAGACAACATTTGGCAACATACAGGCCATCATTCTCTCTCTCTCACACAGATACAAGCACAAGTTTACAAAGTTATTATTCTTGGTGATATCATAGTTAAATTTATGTTAAGGAAAGAGACCCCACTAAAATGCAGGTTCTAATTTATAAGGTCTTTGTGGAGCCTGAGAGTCTGCATTTCTAGCAAGCTTCCAGATGATACTAATTTTGCGAATTGAGAATTATATTTTCAGTAGCAATGTGCTGCACTAGAGTTCTAAATTACTGGTAAAGGCCTCCTAATTCCTCTTAGAAGAACACAATCATAAGAAGAATTAACATATATTCATTGTTTTTTTCTAGACTACTTCCAAACTGTCATTTATCTTTCCTTGTCTCCAGGACTCGTTGACAATAGAAGTGATCATCCTCAAAGCCTCGTGTAACGATGGTTCTTCATAAATCTGCATTCACTGTAAAGTTGTTTCAAACCACCCCCAAACTTAGGTCTTAAAACAGCAGTTTATTACACGCCATGCTTCTGTAGGTTGACCGGTTTGTCTGCTTGGATCGAGTGTTTGGGTGTCTGTAGTCATCTGGAGGCTTGACTGGGATCTCAGCTGGGTTGTCAGTCCGGAGCCCTGGTTCTCTTCCATGTGGCGGCTTGGGCTCCCTCATAGCCTGATTTCAAGATGGAGCATTCTAGCAAGCATTCTGAAGAGAAGAAAGCAGAAGAATATCAGACAAGTTAAGGGTTAGGCTCAGAACGGGCACAGCGTCTCTTCTACTAATTTTTCTGTGTCAGATAAATCAGGTCATGAGAGGGGGCTTAGACAAGCGTGGAAATCTGGGAAGCATGGTATATTAAAGTAACAGTCTGCCACAGGTATTTACAGAATGAATGTAGTTACTGAGAAGTTTAGTTAAATTTACTTTTTAATTTAACTGTCATTGACTTCTGACATTTATTTTCTTTTTATCTGTCGAATATCATCTTTGATCATTAGGTGAAAAATGTGATTCTCTTATTTAAAGTAGACATAGAAAACAGCAAGAGAATGAATGAGAAAAAAAAGAATATGATAGAGGTGGGAGATCATTTAAACATATATACACTCAAAAACCAAAATAAAAGTTCGACTGCATTTGTGAAAAAAGGTGTTTATTATATAGTACATAGCATTTAATTGCCTGTAATTATATGAATCTGTGAAAGAATGGTTGTAAGCATCCTTTTATGTTGAATTATTCAACAGTCCATTCAGTTCACTCTTAACATCTAGATCTTGACTAGCTAAAGCTTTAAATTTTATGCAGCAGTCTTTTACATAATCTTTAGGCCCATTGTGGTTTAGTAGAATTAAAACTTAAATAAAGTTGAATTGTAATTTCTGAAACATTTCTTTACCTGAGATTCTCAAGACCTGAATAAAATTCAATAGAAACAATATATGCTGGAGCAGTGGTGATATTAAACTAAACTCTTTTCTAAAGAAATAATATTGCAAAATGAAAATCAGTTTCAAGAGATGTTGAGAGAAATAAAATTCCATCCAATAAATCTGTGACAAGACAAAGAATTTAGACAACTGATTTTCTCCCTCTGCTTCAATGTACTTGGAATCTCAGATACACAGTGACAAAAAGCTCTGAAGTCATATTTATCTAAATGGGTTTTTAGTTTCAGTGTTTGATTCATACCCAAAACAAACCTAGCACATGTCTTTAAGTAGCTGCACTGGGAATAGTATAAAATACAATTTTACTTATTGTGCGAGAGCAATTTAGGTTTTAATGACTATCACATTTCCTTGTTTTAAAAATATAATCTTTAATAGAGAAAAAAGAAGAAATCTCTGTGGTACCTGTAATAGTTCAATGTGTTTATTCATGTTTTTATACTGAGAGAAATATCTTTCCAATTAGATAGATTTTTAAATGAACCTTTATTTTGAACTCATGTTTGATTTTCAGAAAAATTGCAGTCATAGTAGAGACAGGTCATGTATATCCTTTGACTAATTCTTCCCACAGTTAACGTCTAACATTTCCTTTGGTACAGTTGTCAAAATTGAGAAAGTGACCTTGATAAATTACTTTTAACTAAACTACAGTTTTGGGGCTTCCCAGGTAGCACTAATGGTGAAGAACCTGCCTGCAAATACAGGAGACATAAGAGACCCGGTTCTATCCCTAGGAGATCCCCTGGAGAAGGGCGTGGCAACCCACTCCAGTGTTCCTGACTGCAGTCTGAGTTTGTGTCCCCAGTTTTCCCATTGACGTTCTCTTTCTCTTCCAGGATCCAGAGCACCACATGGCATTTCTTTCTCACGTCTCCTCTGGTCAGTGACAGCTTCTGAGTCTGTCTTTGTTTTTTTATGACTTTGAATGTTGAGAAGTACTGACCAAGTATCTTGCAGAACGTCCTCCAACCTGGGTTCTTGAGGTGTTTTTCTGATGCTTAGTCTGAGTTTATAGGTTTATGGGAAGAATACCACAGAGGTCACATGCCCTTCTCAGCACACTGTATCAGGGAGTATGTGATATACACACATCATCATTGGGGATGTTAATCTTCATCACTTGATTAAAGTATTGTTTGTCAGCTTTCTCCAGTGTAAAGTTATCACTTCTCCCCTTACCTGTTCCGTTCTTTGCAAGCAAGTTACTAAGTCAAGCCCAGCCTAAAATGTGTGTGTGTGAGTGTGTGTGTGTGTGTATGTGTGTGCTATAAGCATCAGCCTCTTGAAGCATGGAGTATATACATATATGAAGTAAATCTCTTCTGTAAGAAATATTCATCTGTTCCTCATCATTTATTTATTCAATCATTTATTTCAGTATAAACTCATGTGTATTTATTTTGTACTTTGCATTACGATATAATACTTCATTATTTCTTTTGCTGCTCCAGTTGTTCCAGCTTTGGCCGTAAAGAGCTCTTTACAGGGGGCTCCTTTGTTACTCTAATCTGTCCTCCTTCCTTTGTATTTTGTGCTCTTCCTTACTGCCTGGTGGAGTAAGATGCTCAAAGCTCATTTTGTATTTTGCCTGCCCCGGCCCTAGTACTGGTCATTTCTCCAAGGAACTTGGTTCTTTTTATTAGAGAATAGTAGATAGAAACTAAGATCTGAAAAAAAAAGAGAAAAAAAAAAAGAAACTAAGATCTGGACACTGATATCCTTGTTGATGGGATGTTATTGTTTCTAGGCCTTATCTATAGACAGATTATAAATATATGTAGTCATAATAATCTATGTGAACAATATATCTATTAATATAATTGTTTTTATATCTATATTTTAAGCTAACTATTAGTTCACTCTAATATTTCTGACTAGTACCACATGGTTTAGTCTAACCTTCCTTTTTTTAATGTATTACAACTGTCTTTGAAAGTGAGAAACTTAGCTGCATGCTCATTCCCTTCCGTCATGTCCAACTCTTTGCGACCTCATGGACTGTGGGCCGCCAGGCTCCTCTGTGAATGAGATTTCCTAGGCAAGAATACTGGAGTGTGTTGCTATGCCCTCCTGGGTAGAGAACCTTCCTAGCCCAGAGATTGAACCCACATCTCCTGAGTCTCCTGCATTGCAGGCAGATTCTTTATTGCTGAGCCATGGGGGAAGCCTCAAAACTTGGCTAAATATACTTCATTTAAAAATTTTTATTTGAGGTTTTTTTTTTTGTATTTAATATTTTGGCACTATCTACATGTGGGACATAACTTATATAGAACAAAAATCCATTAAATAAACATGTACATTTATCCTTTGAATGGATTATATTCTATGTATATATAGGTTGTTAATTAGAAACATATTACCTTTAATGTATGTATCAGCTGTGCTTTGTAAGGGATGAGTGTAGCAAGAATCTAAAAGTAATGTTGAGTGACTAATCGGGCTTAATAAAATTACCCTAGTGTGAACTGCAGTTATTTGAAGCTGTAGATCAGTGGTTCTCAGTCACAACTACATGTAGGAATCACCTGGGGGTGTTTTAAACAAATACTGATGCGTGGTTCTTACCTCAGAGATTCTGAGATTTAATTTGTCTGGGTTAAGAATGAGAGAGAGTTCCTTGAACAGCAAGGAGAGCAAACCAGTCCATCCTAAAGGAAATCAACCCTGAATATTCACCGGAAGGGCTGATGCTGAAGCTGAAAGCTCCAATACTTTGGCCACCTGATGCTAAGAGCTGACTCATTGGAAAAGACCCTGATGATGAGAAAAATTGAGGGCAGGAGGAGAAGAGGGTGACAGAGAATGAGATGGTTTGATGACATCACCGACTCAATGGACATGAGTTTGAGCAAACTCTTGGAGACAGTGAAGGACAGGGAAGCCTGTCATGCTGGAGTCCACGGGGTCTCGAAGAGTCGGACCTGACTTAGTGACTGAACAACAACGAGAATGAGCATAGGGACTTTAAAAGCTCTCCGGGTGTCTTGATATGCAGCCAAGAGTAGGTCAAGTTTCAGAACCTCTGCTCTACTTGGATGAGTTGATACTGCCTGCAGCATTTTCTGTACTGTCCTGTTTTCTGAATGCATATATTCCAAGCTAAATAAACTAGGAAATAGTAATATGTGTTTGAACTGGAACAATGGGGCACATTGTTTTGTCATCATTGCTGTCATCCCTGAAGCACTGTTATAACTGTTACAATAGGTTATCCAATGATGATGTAGTCTCTGTCTGAGGAATAGTGTTGTATGTTGCTTTTCTATTTTGAATTATAGAACATGGGGCAGCCACTAAAATTAAAAACTCCACAATAAGGTCCTGTAATAATTAAACCCCTGTAAAATTATGACCTGGACATATAAAAGCCTATGCCTGCCCTAATCCAAACTGTCCTCCAAGCAATTCCAAGAGAGTCCTTTTTCATTAACCATGACCCAGTGTTATAGGTTGAATTTGGACCCCCACTCTCTGTACATTCATACCTTGAAGCCCTAACCCCTGTCTTTGGAGATAGAGTGTTTAAAAATATTTAAGGTTAAACGAAGTTAAACAAATCGGGCCTTGATCAGTAGGTCTGGTGTCTTTCTAAAAAGGGGCAGCGATAAGGAGTGTGCATACACAGAGGAGAGGCAATATGAAGTCAGAGAGAGGTCTCACCAGAAAACAACCCTGCCAGCCTCTTGCTCTTGGATTTCCAGCCCCTAGAACTGTGAGAAAATAAATTTCTGTATTCTGTTCTGGCAGTTCTAGCAGACTAATATACCTAGCTTATATATCAACACATATATCTCAGTATATATGTATGTACACATTTCAGAAATGTTCCAGGGAATTCCCTGGCAGTCCAGTGGTTAGAACTCTACTCTTTCAGTGCTGAAGGTATGGGTTCAATCCTTGGCTGGGGAACTAGGATCCCACAAACTGCGTGGCATGGCCAAACTAAGAACAAAAAAAAAAGAAAGAAAATGAATGTTCCAAGATATTTATAATAGCTTTATTCATAATAAACCCAAAACTGCAAATACCCCAAATTCTAACCTAAGTGAACTATTCAATGAGTGACATATACACACAGCCATATAATCTAAACCTATAACACAATATAGATCATCTCCACCACACGGGAAATTCCCTACACATGTTTTCTTAATTAATGCTTCACATTCAGAAAATCTCACTTTTTAGTTTTTTTCACTATAGACTAGTTATACCTGTTGTAGATCATAAAGGAAATGGAATTAAAAACATAGAGGTTAGAACTATAGTTTTTCATCAGAAAAAAACATTTCTAGCATTTCACTACTTTTACTAAAGCTTTTAGTGCTATTTTGACACAGCATAGCCTACAAATATTTAAATATATATCTAAGTGAAGATAATAAATAAAATTAATACTTTTTCCTCATAGTTATTTATCTTTAATACTTTAGGGCACATCATTACCTTGGAAGTGAAGGTATTTATCATGAATAATCTTACAAATTTTAGACATGCCTGCATAGTTCACTGTGAATTAAAATAGTGCATCATTTTACTTGAATCAGTGATTTACAGCAGTAAATGCAAAGTATTTGGAGTTAATGATTTATTCTATTTAGTATTATTCTTGCTGTATACATGTGGTTGATGTTTTCTGTGTGTTCATTTTGGACCAATATGGATGTGCATAATATCTGAACTCAGATATTTTAATTGTATACCTTGAAGGCATTGATGAGTCACTTTGAATTTTACAGAATGACAAGAAAAATGGTACAATACTAGATTATATATTTTTTTCCTGCACAGTTACTTTTTAAAAGTTATACATTCAGTGCGTTAAAGGGCTAACCTTTATAATTTGATTAGTATTCATTTAAATAAGACATCTTAATAATAAATACTATATCAGAAAACACATTTAGGATACCAGTTTCTATGGCTGTAATGTAAAGATCAACAGTATATTTTTTTGCATTATTTTTACTTGAGGGGAAATAATGACTCTGATAGTCTTTATTCTAGCCTTATCAATGAACATTTTTCTCTAAAATATTCAATATTTTAGATTCTGAAACAAAATTTCCAGTTAGGTGTGGTTCAACATGGGAGTGAAGAGCCTCCTCCTTTGACACAACAAAGCTACAAGTACATATGGATTAATTCCCTCAGAAGGGACTTGAAAAGTGGATGAGCAGAGCCGGCACAACAAAGGGTCAAAGGGGAGCATGAAGATGAGTAGGAGAGGTGAGATATGCGGTCACCTGGCAAACACTCCCACCCTTCCTACGGCAGTCCACAGTCAGGAGGCATCACAGAGCCATGCCCTTTTCCCTGAGCAGTGAGGATTCCAGCTCTGTAGATCCTTCACAGTAGAGATGAGCCCCCCAAACACATGGTTTTGAAAACCAACAGGAAATACACCCAGGAAAACTATGGAACTGCAGGGGACAGAAAATCTGCTTGTAAAGTGCTCGTGCAAAGAGTGACTCGACCCCCAAACCAGCAAAAAAAAACCCAGCAAATTGAAAAGCATGTGGACTGTGGGTGAAAGGGACCCACCTATTAGTCTTACAGTATCTACTGTGGAGGCAGGAACCAGCTGGAACACTGCCGAGGGACTGAGTCCCTGGCAGGGCCATGTATATGATCTCAGGCTACCTTGCAAAGCTGATGATGTCAGGTGCCCTTTACAAATTCTCCATCTAATCTGTTAGCGCCAGTGAGTTTACTCTGCTGAGAGCCCTGCTCGCTTGGCTGGGCTCCCCAGCCAGTCCGGGGACCAAGTTGGCTCACCAGTGCCCTGTGACAGCCCTGGCCTCAACACAAGAGGAGAGCACAGGGCCCACACTGGGGATGCCCCTTGCGAACCTGGCCAAAGATAAAGGAATTCATCATACCCCTAAAGCAGTCACTACGTAAGAAATATTAAAGAAACTTCTTTAAGCTCAAAAGAAATGGCACTAATTAATAATAAGTGAAAGTGAAGTCGCTCAGTCGTGTCCGACTCTTTGCGACCCCATGGACACCAGGCCCCTCCGTCCATGGGATTTTCTAGGCAAGAGTCCTGGGGTGGGTTGTCATTTCCTTCTCCAGGGAATCTTCCCGACCCAGGGATCAAACCCAGGTCTCCTGCGTTGTAGACAGACGCTTTACCATCTGAGCCACCAGGGAAATCCAAGGAAACATACAAAAATAAACATCTCACTGGAAAAGGTAAAGATATAATAAAGTAGTAGACCATTTACTTATAAAGCAAGCATGAAATTTAAGACAAAAGTAGCAAAGATAACTAAAATTACAATAGTTAAAGGATGCATAAAATAAAAATATGTAAAATGTGTCATCAAAAGTTCAGACTCTACTACAAAGCCACAGTCATCAAGACAGTGTGGTACTGGCACAAAGACAGAAATATAGACCAATGGAACAGAATAGAAAGCCCAGAGATAAATCCACGAACCTATGGACACCTTATCTTTGACAAAGGAGGCAAGGATATACAATGGAAAAAAGACAACCTCTTTAACAAGTGGTGCTGGGAAAACTGGTCAACCACTTGTAAAAGAATGAAACTAGAACACTTTCTAACACCATACACAAAAATAAACTCAAAATGGATTAAAGATCTAAATGTAAGACCAGAAACTATAAAACTCCTAGAGGAGAACATAGGCAAAACACTCTCCGACATAAATCACAGCAAGATCCTCTATGACCCACCTCCCAGAATATTGGAAATAAAAGCAAAACTAAACAAATGGGATCTAATGAAACTTAAAAGCTTTTGCACAACAAAGGAAACTATAAGTAAGGTGAAAAGACAGCCGTCAGATTGGGAGAAAATAATAGCAAATGAAGAAACAGACAAAGGATTAATCTCAAAAATATACAAGCAACTCCTGCAGCTCAATTCCAGAAAAATAAATGACCCAATCAAAAAATGGGCCAGAGAACTAAACAGACATTTCTCCAAAGAAGACATACAGATGGCTAACAAACACATGAAAAGGTGCTCAACATCACTCATTATTAGAGAAATGCAAATCAAAACCACAATGAGGTACCATTACACACCAGTCAGGATGGCTGCTATCCAAAAGTCTACAAGCAATAAATGCTGGAGAGGCTGTGGAGAAAAGGGAACCCTCTTACACTGTTGGTGGGAATGCAAACTAGTACAGCCACTATGGAAAACAGTGTGGAGATTCCTTAAAAAACTGGAAATAGAACTGCCATATGACCCAGCAATACCACTTCTGGGCATACACACTGAGGAAACCAGATCTGAAAGAGACACGTGCACCCCAATGTTCATCGCAGCACTGTTTATAATAGCCAGGACATGGAAGCAACCTAGATGCCCATCAGCAGATGAATGGATAAGGAAGCTGTGGTACATATACACCATGGAATACTACTCAGCCAGTAAAAAGAATTCATTTGAACCAGTCCTAATGAGATGGATGAAACTGGAGCCCCTTATACAGAGTGAAGTAAGCCAGAAAGATAAAGAACATTACAGCATACTAACACATATATATGGAATTTAGAAAGATGGTAACGATAACCCTATATGCAAAACAGAAAAAGAGACACAGAAATACAGAACAGACTTTTGAACTCTGTGGGAGAAGGTGAGGGTGGGATGTTTCAAAAGAACAGCATGTATACTATCTATGGTGAAACAGATCACCAGCCCAGGTGGGATGCATGAGACAAGTGCTCGGGCCTGGTGCACTGGGAAGACCCAGAGGAATCGGGTGGAGAGGGAGATGGGAGGGGGGATCGGGATGGGGAATAAGTGTAAATCTATGGCTGATTCATATCAATGTATGACAAAACCCACTGAAATGTTGTGAAGTAATTAGCCTCCAACTAATAAAAAAATTAAAAAAAAAATGTGGGGGATAGAGTAAAAAGATAAACCTTTGAATGTGTTCACATTGAAGTTGTTACCAATTTAAAACAGGCTATGAGCTGCATAGGATATCATAAGTGAACCTAACAGTTACCACAAGGAAGAAATATTAAATACATGGAAGAAAATAAGAAAGGAATCTAAGCATAATGCTGAAGAAAACCATCAAAACACAAGGAAAGGAAGAAGGACAAAAGGAAAGAAACAGGGAGGAATTTACAAAAGCAGCCAGAAAACAATGAACAAAATGAAAATACGTGTGTGTGTGTGCTCAGTTGTATCTGACTCTTGTGACCCTGTGGACTATAACCTCCCCTCTCACCCCCAGGCTCCTCTGTTCATGAGATGTTATAGGCAAGAAAACAGAGTAGGTTGCCATTCTCTCCTCCAGGGAATCTTCCCAAACCAGTGATCGAACTGGCCAATGTGCCAAATTTGTCAATCAAAGACTTAGAATGGCCTAATGGATAAAAGGTCAAGGCCCATCTGTATGCTGCCTACAAGAGAGTCACTTCAGAAAGACACACACATAAGGAAAGTGAAGTGATAGACAAATATATCCTGAAGAATTGGAAATGAAATTTCAAGTAGCTAAACTTTGGCTACCTGATGCAAAGAGCTGACTCTTTAGAAAAGACCCCGATGCTGGGGAAGATTGAGGGCAGAAGGAGAAGGGGACGACAGAGGATGAGATGGTTGGATGGCATCACTGACCCAATGGACATGAGTTTGAGCAAGCTCCGGAAGATGGTGAAGGACAGGGAAGCCTGGCAGGCTGTGGTCCATGGGGTGGCAGAGTCGGACATTAGCTGAGCAACTGAACAGCAACTGAACAGCAACAACAAAACACGAATCAGACAAAATAGTCTTAAAAACAAAAATTGTAATAAAAGACAAGTAGGGCATTACACAGTGATAAAGGAGTCGATCCAGCAAGAGGATGCAACATTATAAACATATACAGCAGAAGATCACCAAGATATATAAAGGAATATTAACAATCTGAAAGGGAGAAATTGAAACTGGAGACTTTAATACCTAATTTACATCAATGAATAGATAATCCAGACAGGAAATCAATAAGGAAACCTTAGAATTAAATGATACATTAAATCAGACTTAAAAGTCCCCAGTAAACAACTTTACACCTAAAGGAACTAGAAAAGGAACAAACAAAGCCTAAAATTAGTAGAAACAAGTAAATTACAAATATCAAATTGGAAATAAATGAAATAAAAACTACAAAAAACAAATCTTGATGGAACCGAGTTGGTTCTTTGAAAAATATAATTGACAAACCTTTAGCTAGACTAACCTAGAAAACAAGAGAAAGGACTCAAAATCAGAGATGAGAAAAAAGTTACAACTCATACCACAAAATATAGAGGATCATAAGAAAACTATGAACAATTACATGCCAACAAATTGGACAACTTAGAAGAAACAGATGAATTTCTAGCAACATACATTCTTCAAAGACTGAATTGTTAACAAGTGGAAAATCTGAATAGACTGAGGATTCTTCTTATTTCTTGAGGTAAGCCTGTATTGCTAAGAACTTCTCTCTTAGATCCACTTTTTGCTGCATTATATAGATTTTGGTATGCCATTTTTCTTTTTTCATTTGTGTCTGATATCTTTGGATTAATTTAATTTTTTTTGATGACTCACCGGCTGCTCAGTATCATGTTGTTTAATCCCAGGTGTTATGAATTTTCCTGTTTTTTCTAATGATTGATTTTTAGTTTCATACCTTTGTGATTAGAAAAGATGTTTCACATGACTTCAGACTTCTTGAGTCTACTGTGATTTAACGTGATCTCTCTGGAAAATATCCCATCACTGTGCACTTGAGAACAATTCTATCTTTTGGATGTAATGTTTTATATATATACAAATGTTATATATATGTGTATGTAAAGTCTATCTGGTCTAGCAAATATTTATTTTTCCATGCTCACACTCAGGCAAAGTACATCTCTTAACTCCACTGATTTCATGGACTCTGTGGCTCACTTTGGCCTCTGGAATGACCACAGGTGTGATGTAAGCAGAAGCCTTGAATGTGTTGGGATATTTGGTTTGCCTCTTGTGCTCTAGTGATCCTTCAAAAGGAGAGAATGGCCTTAGCACCTGTTGCACTACAGTCTTGGCTTCAGAAGAAGAATACCTAAAGAAGACCTTCAGAAGAAGTAGACCTAAAACTCTACCCAAAGCCTGAATACAAGTTCTGATGACCCACATTGTGGAACAGAACTGTGTAGTTAATTCTTACCTTGATTAGTCCAATTGTAGTTAACCTGCTGACTCATGAAAGTTAGATTTTTAGTTTAAAGGTTATATGGTAGCAACTGAGACTAATACAGTCTTATACATAGTTAATTTTTGCTTATCAAGTGGGAGATTTAGAAGCAAAATAGGACATGATCCTTTCCTTTCATATGTTTATAATCTACTTGTTGATCTAAGGGGGAAACACAGGAAACTAGTCAAGAAAAAAGATTTATTGGTAAACCTAATGTTAGTTGGATGAAGATAGAGATATTTGTTTGGTGGGTCACAACTCACTTAGAAAAGTCATTGGGAAACTAAAGAGATAGGCTATTCTAATTATGTATACTATAAAAATAAACATCTTATAACCTAGTGTCTCAAAACTACAATTTATTGTTACCTTTAATATTTACAAGTATTAATGTAGTCCAACTAAACAGTTTTCACTTGTGTCTCCCATGTGTGGTAATTGTATGTCAGCTGGGAATGTCATCATCAGAAGGCTTGACTTTGCTGGATGTGTGAAAAGGTTACTACATGGTACTTGCTTGGTGCTGGCTCTTAGCTGGGACTTTAGTTGGACTGTCCACTGAAGACCCACATGCAATCTCTTTATGAGGCTTGGGCGTCTCATAGCACAGTTGCTGGGTTCTTGCTGAGAGTGTCCCAAGAGAAGTATTTCAAGAAACTTAGATACTGCAAGTTTTTCTAATGACCTAACCTCAGGATGTCACTGTTACCATATTCTTTTCTTTAAGCAAGTTATGATGATCAGCCCAGATTCAAGTTGAGGGGATGTAGACTTCAACTCTTCATATGGGAAGCAGCATGTACAATCAGAAGAGAAGGAATTGAACGTGGCCATCTCTAGAACCTATTTACCATGGAGACTTCAATTTAATTTGTGTTTATAGTTTTATCTGTAAACTTGCTCATACAACTTGTCATCCATATCATGGCATATTTAAGAGTAAAATGGACCCTGAGTATGAATACATTGGAACTTCTCAGAAAAGCTGGGATTTCTACCAGTGTGTTGATTACTAAGCTCTTATTTATTTGTTCTAACTCATCCTTTGGTGTTAGGCTTTGTGATGCTAGGCCTGTGATTCTAGAAATCCCATTTCTCCTTTGATAGCTTGATCTCTCTTGGGCTTTACCACAAGGGGCACTGAAGAGAGGCCCAAAGGCAGGTAGAGGAAGGAGAGACTTGCCTGTTCCTATCCCCATTGACACTGTCTCAGCAAAACCCCACTAGTGGCAGTAGGTTCCAGTTCCCAAGTTTGATTTTTTCACATTCCCCAATATACTCCCTCACTCAGATAAATCGGCATCAATACATGACAGAGATGTGAGATTCCTGTAAGCTCCTAAGTTCTAACAACCTCAAATTTTTCCCTTTGTTCTTTCTGCCCTAGAGGCGTGAGCTACTCCTGTTAGTCCCTCAATGCCTGTTTAAACAATTTCATACATTAAATTCATTGTCAAAAAAAGGATATAGCTTCTGTTTTCCTATTTTCTTGACCTTGATGGATACCAGAATCTTATATACCTGTCCTTTTTCCTGGTATATTACTATGTCAATCCAAAAGTTATTCTAAATAATCAGAATTACAATGACCATGTTCTGGGAAACAAAAGGATAAAAAGAGCACAAAAGCCAATTCTAAAAACAGTTACACATTGCTTAGAGTGAATTTGGAGCACTGAAACAGTGAATGGCAAGGGCTGGTCTCAAAGACATAATTCTGTTACTTCTGTGGTATAATTCATATAGTTACTGTTAAGTATTGAAAATTGTCCCTAAATTACTCTATCAATTTATTGTATGATATATAGACCTTGGTTTCTTTACTGTAGAGAAATAGATTCTATTATAGAGCAGTCATTCTCTAATTAATGTATATGTAAATAAGCTCAGTTCAGTTCACTTCAGTTGCTCAGTTGTGTCTGACTCTGCATCCCCATGGACTGCAGCATGCCAGGCCTCCCTGTCCATCACCAACTCCTGGAGCTTACTCAAACTCATGTCCATTGAGTCAGTGATGCCATCCAACCATCTCATCCTCTGTTGTCCCCTTCTCCTCCCACCTTTAATCTTTCCCAGCATCAGGGTCTTTTCCAATGAGTTGGTTCTTCGCATCAGGTGGCCAAAGTACTGGAGCTTCAGCTTCAGCATCAGTTCTTCCAATGAATATTCAGGACTGATTTCCTTTAGGATGGACTGGTTGGATCTCCTTGTAGTCCAAGGGACTCTCAAGAGTCTTCTCCAACACCACAGTTCAAAAGCATCAATTCTTTGGTGCTCAGCTTACTTTATAGTCCAACTCTCATATCCATACATGACTACTGGAAAAACCATAGCCTTGACTAGACGGAACTTTGTTCCATCTAGTAATGTAATGTAATTACATTACAGAGAATGTAATGTCTCTGCTTTTTAATATGCTGTCTAGGTTGGTCATAGCCTTTCTTCCAAGGAGCAAGCCTCTTTTAATTTCATGGCTGCAGTCACCATCTGCAGTGATTTTGGAGTCCCCCAAAATAAAGAGCCACCCCAGAATGCTAATGTGTATATAAAATAATTTTTATTGTTCTATTATCATATTAACATATAGTAAAGGGTATTTAATGCAGTGTCCTGGTGTGCAATCTGTGAGAGAATCAGAATGCTTTGGCACAGATTCTGCAAATAGCAAGCTGTTTCGAAGCTGGCAAATAGACTTTTATATTCCACATAGAAATCTCATAGTAGATGCTTTTAGTGATTCATACCTACACATACTGTCTAACATAGATATATTCACCTGTAAGGTTAATTATTTTTATTTAGAGGATCAAGGCCAAATATAGTGGAGTTTTTAGTGTTACCAATTACAAAGCACTTTCAAGATTGAATTTATATATGTTTATAATGTTTTAAAAACATTAGAAATGCAGTATCTCTTTTATTTTTCTAAAATTTTTAGTAGTACCCCTGCTTTGCTTATGGCAAAATGGATGAATTGTCATTGCAGGAATTTTTCTAACATTTTATTTTGTCTTTAGCTTTTGTTTTGGTTTTCCTTGTCCCAATAGAACAAGAAAACACGCTGACCCAGGTGGCAGGATGATTCCCTTTGTCAGATAAGCCACTTAGAGATCATAGAAACTTTCTCTCTCCTTTGATGGAGACAGAATAGGTACTGCAGATACACAAGAAACATGTGTTTTGATGGTTCTTTAATTAAAAGTACTATGCATCTTTCACTAGAGTAGGGAATGATAACCCGCTTCAGTGTTCCTGCCTGGAGAATCCCAAGGACAGAGGAGCCTGGCGGGCTATACTCCATGGGGTTGCAGAGAGTCAGACACGGCTGAGGGACACACACACACACACACACACACACACACACACACACACACACACACACGCATCCTTTATATGAAATCCGTTTATTTAAAAACATTTGAGATTGATATTGTCAGAGATCTTTCTTTTAGAGTATACCACTTAATTACACTAAGGCAGCAGGATCTGCCTATAATCCATAGTAGATTGTGTCAGTAAGAGGTATAAGAAAATGACTGAGAAAGTAGAGTCTAACGATTTTGTTGTTTTAGTCAGCAGAAAGGGGGCTTGCTGTGCCTGCTGCGTGCTAAGTCGCTTCAGTCTTATGTGACTCTTTGCGACCCCATGGACTGCAGCCTGCCAGGCTCCTCTGTCCCTGGGATTCTCCAGGCAAGAATACCGAGTGGGTTGCCATGCCCTCCTCCAGGGGATCTTCCTGACCCAGAGAAGAACCGGTGTCTCTTACGTCTCCTGTATTGGCAGGCAGGTTCTTTACCACTACCGCCATATAGATACACAAACCTGTGTCTGCAAAAGTGCATGTGGTTGGTCACTTGACAGTTATATATGTATGGGAATATGGACAAAGATATCAGGATACCAATAGTATACAGGATAGAGAAAAGATATCATAGGCAAAGAGAAGAAGGTATATTTTGAAAGGAAAGATGTTTAAGAAAGAAAGGTCAGAATTTGGGAGCTGTGTGCTAAAATAACTTGTTTATATTTATGTATCCTCTCTTTTGTTGTTATTAAGATGGATCGTTTATGTCTGTCTTTCTTACGTGGGATGATGATAAATGAGAACAAATTAGCTGAAATTGAAAAATGATTGTTTATCATAAGTTTAGTAAAATAATATTGGAGAATGATATCTTCTGGCTAATATTTACTGTGAATATCTTACATGATTGATGGCAATCAAAAAACAGCTATATTTATCCTGAAACCCTAATTTAAAACCTGTATTTATTCTTTAGTAATTTAGAAGGTTTGCACAAATCTTGTAGGTTTGTAATACTTTCCAGAATGGTTCTTCTAAGTTAAGGTTAAAAAGAGATAGATGACTGAGAAGACAAATTTAGGGTGGTATAACCCCATTCGTCTGACACTTGTACCATTATCACCTGGGAGAAACTCAGGAAATATCACTGAAATCTTCTTACTCAAGAAGCATTTCCACTCACACACTAAAATTAATGCCCTACTCTTGGTATTTCTGTAGACGGTGGGTTTTCTGGTGGAACTTGATTCACTTTCTTTGTAGCTTACCCATGGCTACCCATCAGAGATTCAAGTCTTGGAACTTAAAAAAGAAGCATCTAATTCAAGCTCAGCAAACTAGGGACTTCATGAAAACACTGTGAGAATACATCTGCAAAGAATATCTCTTTGTAAAGCAATTATTTTTTACTTTCCAATCCAGTCATTGATTAAATACTTCTCGCTGGTATTTTGTTTATCAAATGGGTTCAGTAAAAGGCACAGTTTTCTTAATAACTGGTTGAGCTATGTAAAGTGACCACTTCAATAACACTAAAAAAATCCATTAATTTGGAGAATTGCAGTCAAAAATAGGTTCAGTCTGAATTCCTTTTCTTTACCATGGCATCTTGCTTGTGGTACTTCAGAATATACGTAACATATATATATATATAAACCTCATGTATTCTTATTCCCTTTCCCCGTCTTCTCTACCACCACACACAGTATTTTTGCTCCATATGTTATCCTTTCTAGTTATCCTGTTTCTTTCCCACACTATCTATTTTCTTAAACCCTATAGATGGTGATTCTATTGTTCTCCCCTTTAGTCATACTTTTGTATTACTTTCAAGACCATGTAGAAATGACAGTGATGCAAAATGAAGTTCTAACTTTGGAGATTTTCATTACCATATGTTACTACTTTTTTGGGAGGGGTGTCTGAATTTAAGACTTAGATAACTCTAAGATTATCTTTAGGAACTGTCTCTCTGTGAAAAGTAATAAATGATACTGAAAGGAAATACAGTTTTAAGGCTTTTTTCCCCATCTGTGTCTTTGGCCTTTATTGTATCTCTTCTCCAATAATAAAAGTAATTTTTTAGAATTATTTTCAAATTCTTCTTGAGAAATTTGAATGTGGGTTATTTATTAATTTTCTACTAACATATGGCAAAATCTGAGGAAAGGAAAATAAGAGTTAATGTTATCAAGAGTTAAATGTGACCAGTGGAATTAAACTTCATATAGAGGGCAATGGAGTTTCATTGCCTTGTGGAAAGTTACACCCTCTGCAGGTATGTCCCAGAGATTTTCATGCTATGCTGCTGCTGCTGCTGCTGCTAAGACGCATCAGTCATGTCTGATTCTGTGCGACCCCATAGACGGCAGCCCACCAGGCTCCCCCGTCCCTGGGATTCTCCAGGCAAGAACACTGGAGTGGGTTGCCATTTCCTTCTCCAATGCATGAAAGTGAAAAGTGAAAGTGAAGTCGCTCAGTCGTGTCTGACTCTTAGTGACCCCATGGACCACAGCCTACCAGGCTCCTCCGTCCACGGTATTTTCCAGGCAAGAGCACTGGATTGGATTAGTGCTTCTCCGTTTCATGCTGTGATGAAGTTAATATTCAGGAGATGGTGTCTATTCCTCTGTCTTTAGTCTTACCACTTGCTTTCTGTACTACTTAACTTAAGAAAATGTCTCCAGTAATCTAAATTTTGATATACTTCTTCTAAAACACCCATCAATTCTGTTATTCTGTATTCTATTACACATATAAAAACTAAGAGAAAAACAATCAAAACAAGAAAAAGATTCCCAGGATTTTAACAAAAATAATTCTCATGCGGTTTTATCTCTATTTTGGATGAGACTAATAGTATTTAAATGCACCTGTCACAGTTTAGACTCTTAATGTCTCTTTATATAATAAAAAATAATCCAACAAATGATGCACCTGCATTTCCAAATCCAGGAAAACATTTTTATGAAATTTCCTTCTCCAATAAGGTGGCTGGTTCAACATAGCTCCATTAAAATTGCTATCCGATATAACTGTAATAACCAGTCATAATATGCAATTTATAAAGACTCTGTCACATTTTCAGAAGAAATTACATAGGAAAAATGAAACCTACAAAAATACTAAAATTTCACTTACAATGATAAAGCTATCATTTTCAGGAGAGAACTGACCAAATGGAAAGAATATTCCTCGTTGCCTGGTTGTAAAACAGTGATGGTTAGCTTTTAAGTGTCAAATTTCCTTAGCTATAGTAGGCAGTTAGTCAGATATCTATATGTTGCTGCTCTGAAGGTGTTTGTAGATATGGTAAATGGCTACAATCAGTCGACTTGAACAGTATTTTTCTTAATGATATGGATGAGCCCCATCTATTGAAAGGCCTTAAGAGAAAAACTGTTTTTCTGAGGAAAAGAAAAGAAATTCCCCTTCAAGGCTGCAGTGTAAACTCTTACCAGAGAATTCCAGGCTGCTGGCAGGCCCTGTGGACTTTTAAGACAATCCTTGAGCATAACCCAATTCCTTGAAATCAGTCAAGGATACATATGTGTGTGTGTGTATTTCCTTACATATCCTACTGGTTCTGTTTATCTGGAGACCTTGACTGATTTGATACAGAAGTGCCTAATTATATAAGGGTATTAATCTATCCCAGTTAGATAATTCTGAATGACTAAATTTGACAAAATTTTACGTGGAAACACATATTGGAATGGTGAATATACAAATACCATAGGAGTCAGACCACTGATGACAACATAGCAACCAGCCCAAGAAACCACTTCCAGTTTCCCTGAATGAGCAACCTAAAATTGGAATTTTCTTGAAGACTCCTCTCTTTCTCTCTCTGTCTATTCTACTCCTCTGCCTGTCTTCGAGTTTCTGCCAAATCTTTAAGTCATGGTAGCTGATTCCCTAGGTATAGCAAGCTCTGAATAAATAGCCTCTTTTTTATTTCCGCAGTTTTCCTGGAGGTTCCGTGGAGATACGGTCAGCACTGCCAATTGCTGTCAGTTTGTTCTCAACCAGGTATGAAATTCAGATATTCACAGGGGCTACTTGTGTCTTGTTACTCTTGGTTTATGGATTTCCTGTTTCAATGTACTGAGTCAGCTTTAGGTTTGAACTCTAGTCTCTCTGCATTAAATGCCTTGGTTATTGTCTCAGTTTGGCACTGAGGATTTGTTACTAGTTCAATGTGTTTGGCATCCTTGGAAGAAACAGACAATTGTGTTTCATTCATTATTGCTCTTTTGTGCTTCTATTTTTGTATTGTGCTGTAAAACAGTGTTGCATGTCATCCAAAAGAGAATCACAGGTTAAATCAAGAGTCACAGGTTGAATTGCAGTTTAAAACCAGACACAAGTCTTATAAGCCTGTTGTTGGAGCTAGGCTTCTAGACTGGTTGAGTTTGTGATTCTCATCAAACCAGTATCTGAGTGCTGTGGGTCACCAATAAAACTAGACAAGGTTTTTTTTCCACCTAAAACTTTTGTTCTGAGAGCTTAGCTGTGATACACTGAAAATGTCTTCTCTACTTGTCCATCTTCTGGGGGGTGCAAATTGTCAGCTCTGTGTTTGGAGGTGGCCATGATAAGGTTGGAGGACCAAGACATAAAGTATATACGTAATAATAATATAGTATTAATATATTTAAGATGTTAATAGTAGGCAAATAGTGGCTATCAGGTATATGGGGACCCTTTACTATCTCTTCAACTTTTCTGTGAACCTAAAAATATTCTAAGATGAATGCTGTAATGTTCTTTATCTTTCTGGCTTACTTCACTCTGTATAAGGGGCTCCCTTGTTGCTTTTAATATTTCTTCTTTGTGTTTGATCTTTGTTAATTTAATTAATATGTGTCTTGGGGTGTTTCGCCTTGGGTTTATCCTGTTTGGGACTCTCTGGGCTTCTTGGACTTGGGTGGCTATTTCCTTCCCCATTTTAGGGAAGTTTTCAGCTATTATCTCCTCGAGTATTTTCTCATGGCCTTTCTTTTTGTCTTCTTCTTCTGGAACTCCTATGATTCGAATGTTGGGGCGTTTCACATTGTCCCAGAGGTCCCTGAGGTTGTCCTCATTTCTTTTGATCCTTTTTTCTTTTTCCTCTCTGCTTCATTTAAGATGAAAATTTAATTCCTCCTCAAAAAGCAATTGGAATATATTTTGTGAGAATATACTTTAACAAAATTGAACATTAAAAGTTTTTAAAATATAAGCGAAGTACTTATTGGGGTCACAAAGAGTCTGACATGACTTAGTGATTGAACAATGAGAACAAATAATACCAACAGATATTTTTGTAAGTTCATGTAATGAAGATATTTGTGTCATTGCTGAAATAGAAAATGATGATAATTTCAATATAATTTAGAGGATAACAATAACTGAATGGGATTAAGAGATGATATCCACTGCTCTGTAAGCCTTAGATGGAAAGTACAGTTTATTTAATCACAGGTATTTTTTAGCAAAAATTTTGCTAAAGTTTCCCGAACTGCATACTTCACTTCTGGAACTTAGTAGGATTGTCATATGTTACTCTTCCACTAGAGCATTAAGATAGCATTTTTCAAAATATGAAAGTAGAAGAAAGTAAAAGTGAAAGTCTCCCAGTCGTGTCTGACTCTGCGACCCCATGGAATTCTCCAGGCCAGAATACTGGAGTGAGTAGCCTTTCCCTTCTCCAGGGTATCTTCCCCACCCAGGGATTGAACCCAGGTCTCCTGCATTGCAGGTGGATTCTTTCCAGCTGAGCCACCAGGGAAGCAATGTATAGCTGGTCTATTTATAGAACAATGGACTTAAGCATGCCTGTTTTTATTTTTGCATTTTTTTGGGAAGAAACCTGGTTGAAGATAAGACTATTTGACATCTGCTTTTTACCCTTCTAAGTTCAGTTTTCTATGTAGTGTCTTTGAAAAGCAAAACAAAACAACCTTTCCCTCAAAAACATGTAGAATGACTGCTTACAATTGCAAAACTTCAGATTTATCTGTTTTAGTACATGTATAACACTATGCATTTAGACTATGTACCTCTGGAATGTAACCTACAGGGGAATAGCTGAGACAGTTTACCACTTCAGCGGTACCTAGGACAATTTATTACTCAGTTTATAAACAGTACTTTATAATAATTCCTAATATTATAGCTCCAGTGGCTGCATTCATTTGAAGTCATATAATGTTTATGTAAGTATTAGGTAAACAAAATATGACTCTTAGTAGTTCAGCCATGATTTCCTTTGAAGGGTCTGAAAGATATAGATTAGGAAGGACTATGTAATAGAAGCTAGAGTCTTAGCAAAGTTATATTTGCATATTTGTCCATGGGATTTTGAAAAATATTTATTCATAAGAATAAGTGTATTTATATATAATTTAACTTCAACTATTTATCTGGTTTGATTTTCTGTTTATTGATCTTTCAGGAAAATATGGTCAAGTCTACAGGAAAATTATAATCATAGTATTGGCTAGGTGAAATGAAAAATAAAATTTTTATTTAAAAAATACTACATCCATTTTGTACCTACTCTTCCTTTCTATTAATATTTCTATTAACACTTTTATTGAACTTGAAAAAGTGAACTCCATTTTCATCTAGTTCATATAATGTAGAGTACTAATATAGTTTTCTAAATATTTGCAGGTTCACCTAACCTAATCTCATATGCATATACTGCACAATAATTTGATTCTTAGATTTTTAAGATAGGTTTGTTATGTTTTAAGGAAAATGAGCCTACAATTTAATTCTTTTGACAATAGAAGCAATCTAAGGAAAAACCCTCCACTGAGAGATTTATTTCACAAATTTTTTTATATAATGGGATTTCAAATCACAGGAAAGTGTATATTTGAAATGTTACCTGGGTGTGGGTAAGAAGCTGAGATGATTAGTGAAAATATATTTGGAACTTTGTTTACCCATGTCTAAAAGCCCCCAAACACTGTGAATTCTAATGACTGCAATATCATCATTACCTAATTTAATCTGAAATTGTACAACCACTCTTAATTTGTTTGACTTCCTTTGCTTGTAAATGGAAAGAGAGGAATTTATATCCTATACAACTTTTATTTTCTTAAAATCATGCTGGGTTTTTCCCCATTACCATCACTTGCTCTGACAATGCTCTCAGTAATAATACAGAGAGTGCATGAAACATTCAATAAAGTTTAAACTTTTATAACAGGAAGTCATATGGAAACAGGATGACTTTTTACAGTGGAGAAACTGAGCTGACCAGCCAATTAACAGAGAATATTTATTAAACAACATTCTTCAACAGTTTCATAAAACCTCAAGCCAACATTGGAACAGAGCTCTCTACTCATGTACCTGGAATTAGATTCAGACAGTTTTGACAATTTTATTTCTGCCTACATCAGAAATGTGATTAAACATTGTTGACATTTATTTTATTCAGTAGATACATTGGGCTTCTTACCTGCATGGCTCTGAAGAATATGAGTTGTTTTATTCAAGCTCAGCTGTAACGTCAGGATTGGGAAACAAAATATTTTATGGTGTAAAATAGATGTTCTCTTATCCTAGAGCAGGACCTAACAATGCTTCAGTGATAATGGAATAAAACACATAAATAACTAGAAGGCCAACCCATTAGAAACAGAGATGGAGGGATATCATATTATCATCAGGTTAATTAGGACAGAGAGCTACATAATGACTGTAATCATTTTCTAAGCATATTTTCATTCAAAAATCAGAAGAATGAGTGGTTATAGCATATAGTACAGCACCATCAGCATGAAAATACTAAGGAAATAAAACAATTTACTAATTTATGTATGCTCACAACTCACTAAAGGAGACCAACAATAAAACAAGTCATTAGTATTTACTTTGATAATGGAGAGGGCATGGTTTTCAAACAACTGCCATTCTGTAGGAATAGCAAGTAACTCAAATTGGACTACAGGGGAAGATGCTAAGGAACCATGCTGGGAGGTACTACTTGAGCTGAACATTAAAGGACAAGAATTAGATTTCCAGAGTAGTTGTAAAATAACATTCCAGTGAATGGTAGCAGAATAGACAAAATTTGCAGAGGCATGAAGAAGCATAGCTTTTGGGGGTAAAACTTATTTGAGGGTAATTTGCCTGGAGATAAGACTGGACAGATGATTGGAAGCAAGTTAATCAACTATTCTCATACACTTCTTTTTCATCTATAACATATAGATAACCTCCTGTATTAATCAGGAGTCTCCGAGAAACAGAACCAATGTGAAGTATGTATGTTCTGTGCTGTGTGTGTGTGTGTGTGTGTGTGTGTGTGTGCGTGTGCGAATGTGGGGAGAGAGTTACTTTTAGAAATTGGGTCACATAATTTTGGAGGATAGCAAGTTCAAAATCCATAGGGTAGGCTAACAGGCTGGAGAACAAGGGAATAAAGAGTGAATGTTGCAACTCAAGTCTAAAGCCAATCTGGATACAAATTCTTCCTTTTTTTAAGGGGTGCTTAGCCTCTTTTCTCTTAAGGGCTTCAATCTGTTGGATGAAGTCTGCCCACATTAAGGCTAATAATCTACATTACTTAATGTCTACAGATCATGGCCTAGCTAAGTTGACATAAATTAGTCATGATGAATCCATCCTTTGTCAACTTGATACCCATAAGCATTTCCATTTTTAATCTCTAAAGAAAATAACAGTATCATACTTCTGTTTAACATGATGCACCTATTTCAGTATACATCTGAAAACACACTAATCTTTGCACAGAAAAGGATAAAAAGTCTTTGGGTGATGTTTACTCTTCTCTGTGATATCCTGTAATTTAAATACTTTGATATAAAGTCAGTGCATCTTATGTTATATGATAAGGGTGTAATAAGGGAAAAAACATATATTTCCTAGACAGGTAGGTAGATGGACGTAAACATACACACAGATATAACCATATTCATAGAAAATAAGGAAGAAATACTCATGGTAATCACAGTCCTCATTTCTGTAACTGGTGATGTGGTCATGTGCAATATGCTAAGTCACTCAGTCGTGTCCGACTCTTTGCAACCTCATGGTTGCAAAGAAAGTTTAAGCCTCTAAAGTTTAAGTACTATAGCCCACCAAGCTCCTCTGTCCATGGGATTCTCCAGGCAAGAATACTGGAGTGGCTTGCCATTTCCTACTCCAGGGGATCTTTCCCACCCAGGGATCAAACCTCTGTCTCTTATGTCTCCTACATTGGCAGGTGAGTTCTTTACCACCAGCACCACCTGGGAAGCCCAGTGTGGTCATAGCTTATAGTTATAACTGCCTTTTTCCATTACACATTCCATGTTCCCTTTAGAGTTAAAAAGCACCCCAGATGGTTGTGATTCTTTACCTGGAATGTGGGTAAGGGTGATCCAAACCTTGATTCCTGAAGGGTCTGGACCTTTAGTAGTCCTGTCTGAATTGGCTTGTTATAGCCTTCCATTGTTTAATCACAAGTCATAGTAAAACTAACATTCTAAGTGATCTCTTGTATTCCAGACATGTTTTTCCATATCTCCATTGTGGAATAGCTGTCCAATTTCCCCTTCGTGATTAGGATCAGTCAACCCAACGAGCGTGGTAACCCCTTTCTCTGCCTGCTGAGTCAAAGTCATGAGAAACCCAAAGTGGCTGGGTGGCAATCTTAACTTCCTATTCAATGGAATCATTGTTGTGTCTCTTGGTGGAAGCATTCCTCCCTTTGGGACTACTACTTCTAAGCCAGAAATTCATAAAGTCGTGGCAATAAGAAGCAACTGTTTTGCTAGTGGGTCACTGGGGTCATAGTGACTGATGCCACTTATATTTCCATCCTTTGATCCCTGGACCTGTGAATCCTGGCTGTGGGAGAAACAATGCCACATTTTGCACTCTGATTCAGAGCACACGCAGCCTCCTGGAGAACTTTGCCATAGCCCTGCAAAGTATTGCCACCTAACTGACACAGTAACTGAGTCTTTAAAAGTCAGTTCTACCATTATCTCAAGCCAGGTGGTTCCGAATGGTGGGAAACGTGGTAAGACCAGTGAATTACAAGAGTATGGACCCATTGCTCCACTTGTTTTTGCTGTGAGGTGAATTCCTTGATCAGAAACAAGGCTGTGTGGAATACCATTACAGACGTGGCATTCTGTGAGTCCACAGATAGTAAATGGTGGCAAATTCACTGGATGCAGGAAAATCAGATCCACAAAAAAATCACTTCCACAACAGAAGCTGTACAGTATAATTAACTTGCTTTATCAAGTACCTGGCTGACCATCCGTGAGGAAAGGCACCATGTTGAGGGTCTCAGCGGCTGTCCTACTGGACACTCAGCATGGGCTGTAGCCAGGTTGGCCTTGGTGAGGGGAAGTCTACATGCTGAACTCATGGATTACCTCTATCCCTGCCACCATTTTATTAGTAGTAGAATATAGCAGCAAAAGTACCTTGTTTTAATTATATTACATATGTGAGAAAAAATATTTTATCAGGTTTAATGTTGAACTTTATCACCCTTTGCAATCTTATGAGGTATACCAATGCTCACTTTTATTTTTTCTGATACTTTCATGAAGTAATATTTAGAAATATTTATCTTGTTTGTGTAAAATCTCACTTTGGCTTATGATGTAAGAGTGTTTTCACTCAAAGTGGTATATTCAAAATCAGTTAATAATAAGATGTGAAATGTCTAGAAAATTCTCAGAAAAAAGTAAATGCACCCACCAACATACACAAGCATGTTTTGCTTTGTTTCAGTAATGAAATGTGCGTGGATATTTATTACAGTTTAAGAACACAGCCATCAACAGACCTGTTTTTGTTCAGTGTCAAAGAAACCTTGATGTGTAAATAACAGGGTTATTCCATCTATCAAGTACTGATGTTCTTTCAGGCTTGTAATTATTAGTTTGTAAAGCATCAAAACCTGGTAATTTTATTATGCATTTTTTATAGTTTGATTCATTTTCTGTCCGTCATATCAAAAAGAACAAATAATAAATCTTGGTCCTCTTCAATAATTGCAATTTTCTTGCTTCACTACAGTTTTAAACCTAATAAATCAAAGATACCTTCAACAAGAAATCGGGATGGGGAATACGTGTAAATCTATGGCTGATTCATATCAATGTATGACAAAACCCACTGAAATGTTGTGAAGTAATTAGCCTCCAACTAATAAAAAAATTAAAAAAAAAAAAAGAGAAGGTACAGTATTTTTAAATTTTCTGAGTGACAATTTAATTTGAGGATCTTAGGAGTCATATATACTATGGCTGCAGGTTCTACTATTTAACTTTTAAAATTCAAAGTAAAAATAAACAAAAATGAAATGACCTAGGTGTCTCATTTAGTAAATCTAGTGGTATTCTGAAGTGCATGCAGCAGGACACATTAAACACTGTTACTTCTGCAGCTGTGTTGAAATGATTTAGAGTAATGTGTGGTTATGACTTGTTTTAATGACAGGGAAGTTTAGATTATGGCATGATATAGGGTCAATACAGTTCTGTTTACTTATTTTGCTGTAGAAAATCCCTTTAGCTATGTTATTCTTTAATTTGAGTGACTTTCCCTAGTTTTATGCAGAAAAGCTATTATATGGTTCTTACATACATCAGGAAATAAAATGCAGAAAATTCCCTGTCTTTGTGAAGAAACAGAAGTAAAAATACATATTACAAATATATATATTTTATAGGATGTTAGAAAACAAAGTGCTTTGGGAAAGTGTAGATCAGGATAAAGCTAAGAAGAATTAGAGCTGTATGGAGGAGGGTGGTTTGAGTAGACCTAGTTGAGAAGATAGCATTTGATTACACGCCAGTATTTGTACTGAAAATTCCCTTTGCTGACTTAATAGTTATAATCAACTTTATCACATATCGAAATAAAAATGAATCTATAATCTTAGAAATAATTTCCTCTTAAGCAGGATGGGCTTCAGATGACTTTCTTTTTGATTATTTTCTTTATTGTCACTTAATAAATGTTAAGATTTAGTTTCAAATGCCTAGTATAATTTGAGAATTATTTCTGTTTTCTAGGAGAAAAATTGACTGCGTTGATAGAGTGAGTATTATGGGAAAGCTGCAGTATTTTAGTGAACTTCCAAGGTTCTGAAACTTCCTCAATGGTTGTCTGAGTCAAAGCCATACCAGTATCAGATTCTTCTATTTTGCTTGTATGCGTGTGTGTGTTTGTGTGTATGTGTGTTTATTTTTTGTTTTCTTTTCTTAAGTGAAATTTTGTTTTAATGATACATGATTGAAAGTGAGGCTCTCGTCCATGGATTTTTGCTAATTACAGTTTTTCAGGTTTAACTTGAAATAAATGTTGAAATGTGCTTCAAAAAGAGTAATTTATTTTTAATGAGACTAGGAGAAGTACAAATGACTTTTAATCCTCAAACGAAATTACAGTTCAGGCCATCAAACTGAATAAAGTAAGCAAAATATTCACTTTCAGTTCTAAACTATTTATATTGAGTTATAACTTTTATTAAATACATAAGATGTTTTTCTATATTCCCATTTATTTTTTAAAATTAACTTATTTTTTATTAAAGGATAATTGCTTTATAGAACTTTGCTGTTTTCTGTCAAACCTCAACAATATATTGAAGTTTGCAAGAAACCTCAATAGGTATACATACATTCCCTCCCTTTTGAAGCTCCCTCCCATCTCCCTCCCATCCCACCCCTCTAGGTTGCTACAGAGCCCCTGTTTGACTTTCCTGAGCCATACAGCAAATTCCTGTTGGCTATCTATTTTACATATGGTGATATAAGTTTCCATGTTACTCTTTCCATTCATCTCACCCTCTCCTCCCCTTCCCCCTATATTCCCATTTATTTTATGCTATATTTATGTGGCATTAAAAGTAATTTATATAGGTATTTTTTATAAATAATCCAAGTATCAGTAAGCACCAATACCAAAATGAACTGTAAAAAGTGAATTGGAAAATGGAATACAGAAAATTTTTCCTTTTTTTTAATAGTTAGGCTCTGTTGGAATCAAGGACGAGCCAGATGAATGTGGGTGAGTGGAGGAGGAGAGTAGAAGTGTTTGAGGTACATGTAGCATCTCTGCAAAAATACCAGGAAAACAGCATATTACATTCAGGACATAGCAATAAGGGAGAGGATCAAAAGATGTTGGAAAGTTAAGTAGAAATCCATAATTATGTATGTGTGTGTATATATATATAGTTAAGACTATTTTAAATTATTTTTTATTTTATTTTTTTCAGTTTTGAGAAATAATTGACATAAAGCACTGTGTAAATTTAAGGTGTACAGCATGATAGTTTGATTCACAAATATTGCGAAGTGATTGCCACAGTAGGTTTAGCTATCATTTCGTCATCTCATGGAGATACAATAAAAAGGAAAATAAATTCTTGTAATGAGAACTCTTAGAATCTGTCCTTTTAACAACTTTCCTGTATGTCATACAGCAGTGTTCACCACAGTCATCGTGTTGTACATCTCTAGTACTTATTTATTTTATTACAGAAAGATTTTACCTCTTACTACCTTCTTCAATTTCCCCCTTCCCTACTCCTACCTCTGGTAACCACAAATCTGATCTCTTTTCTATGAGTTGGATGTTTTTGTTTTTGTTTTTTTTCATTCCACTTATAAGTGAGATCACATATTTGTTTCTTTCTGTCTGATTTATTTCACTTAGCATAATCCCTTTAGGTCTATCCATGTTATCACAATGGAAGGATTATCTTGTTTTTGTTTTTTTCATATGAATGACTAATATTCTGTTGTGTATAAATGCCCTACATCTTCTTTATCTGTTCATCCACTGGTGGATACCTGAGGTTGTTTCCATGTCTTGGCTATTGTAAATAATGCAACTCTGAACATTAGGGTGCAGATAACTTTTTGCGTTTTTGTTTTTATTTCCTATTAGATATACGCTCATAAGTGAAATTGCTGAATCATATGGTAGTTCTGTATTTAATTTTTTGAAGAACGTTCATAATGCTTTACACAGTGACTGTACTAATTTATAATCCCTTCAATAGTACATAAAGTTTCCTTTTTCTCCACATCCTCACCCACATTTATTTTCACTTATCTTTTGATGACCTTCCCTGGTGGCTCAGTGGTAAAGAATCTGCCTGCTGATGCAAGAGATGTGGATTCGATCTCTGGTTTGGGAAGATCCCTTGGAGAAGGAAATGGCAACCCACTCTAGGATTCTTGCCTAGGTAATCACACAAACAGAGCAGCCTGCCAGGCTACAGTCCATGGGGTCTTAAAAGAGTCAGATAGGACTTAACAACTAAACAGCAACAAATCTTTTTGATGGTGGCCATTCTAACAGGTGTGCGGTGATATCTCATTTTGGTTTTAATTGATATTTTCATAATGACTAGTGATGATGAGCATATTTGCGTGTATAGGCATACCTCACTCATCTGTGCTTTGCTTTGTTGTACTTCTCAGATACTGTATTTTTTTTTACACATTGAATGGAGCAACACTGTATTGAGCAACAGTACTGGTGCCATTTTTTCCAACAGCAGTCGTTCAGTTTGTGTCTCTGTCACATTTGGTCATTCTCATGGCTATTTCAAAATTTTTCACCATTATTGTATTTGTTGTGGTTATATGATCAGTAATCTTTGATGCTATTATTGCAAAAAAGATTGTGACTCATAGAGGACTCATGATATGATTAGATGTCATTTCAAGCAATGACATTGTTTAATGAAGGTAGGTACATTATTTTCTTAGACATAATGCTACTATACACTTAATTACTGTATAGAGTAAAAATAACTTTTATGTATGCACTGGGAAGCCAAAAGATTTGTATGACATACCTTTGATATGCTTTGATATTGCTTTTATTGATGTGGTCTGGAACCAAACCTCCAATATCTCCAAAGTATGTTTGTGTCTGTAGGCCATTTGTATATCTTCTTTGAAAAAATGTCTACACATTTTTCCTTTGCCCAAATTTTAATTGGGTCACTTTTTTGCTATTATATATTTATTAGTAACCCCTTATCAAATATGTTGTTGTTGTTTAGTTGCTAAATCATGTCCAACTCCTTTGCGATTCCATGATGGTAGCCTGCCAGAGTACTCTGTTCATGGGATTTCCCGGGCAAGAATACTAGAGTGGGTTGCCATCTCCTTCTCCAGGGTATTTTCCCAACTCAGGGATCGAACCCAAAATCTCCTGCTTGGCAGGCGGATTCTTTACCACTGAGCCACCTGGAAATATATATAGTTTATAATTTTATTTTTTCCCCCATATGTAGGTACTCTTCATTTTGGAGATGGTTTCTTTTGTTATGCAGAAGCTTTTTAGTTTGAAGTAGTCTCACTTACCTATCTTCTTGAATCTGTAGATAACTTTTGGTAATATTAATATTTTAACAGTTAATTCTTCCAGTTTATGAACACATACCTTTCCATTTGTTAGTACTTTCTTTGATTTCTTTTATCAGTGTCTTGTTTTTGGAGTAGACATCTGTCACTTTCTTGGTTAAACTTACTCCTGAATATTTTTTTGTTCTTGATGCTATCACAAATGTGATCATTTCTTACTTTCTTTTTTTTCAGGAAGTTCTTTGTTGGTATATGGAAACATTGTTAATTTTCTATGTTAATTTTATACCTTGCAATTTTATTGAAGTCATTAGTTTTAACAGTTTTTATTTTTTTTGGTTCAGATCAAGGATTTTTTAATATGTCAAGTCCATGTAATCTGAAAGTAGAGTTAATTTTACTTCTTCCTTTCTAATTCTTTTCTTTTCTTTCCTGCTTGCTCTAGATAGAACTTCCAGTACTGTGTTGATTGGATGTAGTGAGAGGCCTTGCCTTATTCCTGATCTTAGAGTATTCTTTCAGGCTTTCACCATTGAGTATGATGTTAGCTATGGGCTTGTCATATATGTTCTTTGTTATATTGAGATATGTATCTTTTATGCCTCATTTTAAGTGTTTCTATCATGAATGGATGTTGAATTTTGTCAAATACTTTTTCTGCGTCTATTAAGATCATGAAATCATTTTTTCTTTCATTCTATTAATGTAATGTATCACATTGATTGATTTGTGTATGTTGAACCATCAGCAACCCAAGGATAATTCGCAGTTGAAAGTGATGAATAATAGTTTTAATGTGATGCTGAATTTGCTTTACTAGGATTTTTTGAGAATTTTTATATCTGTATCCATCAAGGATATTGGCCTATAGTTTTATTTTCTAGTATTGTCCTTGTCTGACAGTGTTATCAGGATAATGCTGGCCTTGGAAATGAGCATAGGTGTGTTCCCTTCTCTTCAGCTTTTTGGAAAGTTTTGAGAAGGATTGATATTAATTCTTTAATTGTTTGGAATAATTTACTAATGAAGCCATCTGATGCTGAGCTTTTCTTCACCAAGAGATTTTTGATCACTGGCTCAATCTCCTTACTAATCATTAGGCTACTCAGGTTTTCTCTTTGTTACTAACTCATTCTTGTTAGGTTGTTTCTAAGAATTTTTCTGTTTCTTCTAGGTTGTCCAGTTTGTTGATGCATAGTTTTCCATGGTAGCCTCTTCTTTTCCTTGTGTTTTTGTGATACCAGTTGTAATGTTCCCTTTTTCAAAATTATAATTTTGTTGATCTTGGTCATTCCTCCTCCTTTTTTTACTGTAGTTAAATATTTGTCAATTTTGTTTATGTTTTCAAAGGACCAACTCTTAGTTTGGTTAAAGTTTTCTATTGCTTTTCTATTCTTCATTTTATTTTTTTCTGCCCTAATCTCTATTGTTTCCTTCCTTCTGCTAACTTTGAGCTCAATCTTTTCTCTTTTTTAAATATCTTTAAGGTGTAGTGTTACATTGTTTCCTTGGGATTTTTCTTGCTTCTTAACATAGGCATTTATTGCCATGAACTTTCCTCTTAGAAGTGTTTTTGTTGAATCCCGTAAATTCAGGTATGTTGTGTTTCCATTTCTGTTCGTCTCAAGAAATTTTTTGTTTCCCCTTTAATTTCTTTTCAATTTATTGGTTGTTTAAATAAATGTTTAATTCCCACTTATTTGTGAATTTAAAAATTTTCCTCTTTTTATTGATTTCTAGTTTTATGCTATTCTGATCAAAAGAGATACTTGGTATGATTTCTGTCTTCTTGATTTGCTAATTTGATTTTGTGGTCTGACAATTGGTCTGGACTGGAAAATGTTCCCTGTGTGTGCCTGAGTACAAAGAGTTTTCAGTTATTGCTGGATAGAACTTCCTATATGTCTGTTAGGTACATTTGGTCTATAGCATTGTTCAAGTCTGCTATTTCCTTATTGTCTCTGTCTGGATAACTTACCCATTGTTGAGAGTAGGATGTTAAAGTCTCCAATTATTATTGTATTGCTGCTTATTTCTCCCTTGAGATTTTTTTTTCTTTAATATATAAAACTGCACTGATGTTTGGTGTATGCTGCTGCTAAGTCGCTTCAGTCGTGTCCGACTCTGTGCGACCCCATAGACGGCAGCCCACCGGGCTCCCTAGTCCCTGGGATTCTCCAGGCAAGAACACTGGAGTGGGTGCCATTTCCTTCTCCAATGCAGGAAAGTAAAACGTGAAAGTGAAGTCACTCAGTCGTGTCCGACTTTTCACACCCCATGGACTTCAGCCCACCAGGCTCCTCCGTCCATGGGATTTTCCAGGCAAGAGTACTGGAGTGGGGTGCCATTGCCTTCTCTTCTGTATGGATTGACCCCTTTATCATTATACATGCCCTTCTTTGTCTTTGTTTCCTTCTCACATTTTGGATTTAGTTCAAATTTAGATATAAGTATAGCTACATCTGCTTGTTTATTTATTTACATTTTTTGGTTACAGTTTTACTAAAATGTCTTTTTCCATCCCTTCATTGTAGGTATGTGTATCTTTAAATCTAAAGTCAGTTTCTAGTAGGCAACATATTGTTGGCTCCTGGGGTTTTGTTTGTTTTTTAAAAAACATTCAACTATTTTTGTCTTGTGATTGGAGAATTTAATCCATTTACACTTGAAGTAATTATTAATAGATAAGATAAGGGCTTATAGTTGTCATTTTGTTCATTGCTTTCTAGTTGTTTTATGGATCCATTATTCCTTGTTTCTTAAACTGCTGTCTTTTTGTGTGTGTGTTTTGATGATTTTTGATATCAGTATGCTTTGACTTCTTTAGCATGTTCTTTTGTGTAATAGCCATAAGGTCGTCCCATATGGTTACCATGAGCTTACATGAAATACCTTAAAACTATGATACCTAATTTTAAGCTGATAACAACTTAATTTCAACAGCATTCCTAAACTTTACACTTTTACTTTTCCTTCTCACATTTATGTTATTGTTGCTACAGTTTATTATCTTACTATTCTGTGACTACTAACAGATTATTGTAGTTACAGTTATTTTTACTACATTTATTTTTAATTTTTAAACCGGAGTCATAAATGTCTTCTCCACTATTCGCTTATTACAGAATCTAACTTTAACTGTATATTTACCATTACCTATGAATTTTGTGCCTCATTATTTATTATGTTTTTATGATGTTAGTGTCTTTTTACCTCCACTTAAATAGTTCACTTTAGCATTTCTTGTAAGTCAATTATAGTGTTAGTATGTTCTCTCCAATTTTTGTTTGTTCATGAAGTTCTTTGTCCTTTCTTTATCACTGGTTATTGCATTTTTAGTTAACAAGTTGTTTTGTTTTGTTTTGTTGGTATTTTTTGACTGTGCCACATGACATACAAGATCTTAGTTCCCTGACTCAGGATTGAACCTGTGTCCCCTGCGGTGGAAGCACAGAGTCGTAATCACTGGACTGCCAAGGAAGTCCCCACCCTCTCACATTTGTTGTTATCTTTTTTTTTTTTTCCTAGTATTTGAATATGTCATTCCATTTTCTTCTGGTCTGGAAAGTTTATGTTGGAAAATCTGCTGTTGTCTTATGGGGATCCCCTTATATGTAACATCTCTCTCTCTTTTTTTCCCCCTTTGGCTGATTTTTAAATCTCTGTCTTTTACTTTCAATGGTTTAATTATAATGTGTCTTGGTGTAGCCCTACTCAGGTTCAATATATTTGGGGTCCTTCAGGGCTCATGGATCTGGATTTTTAACTTAAAGTCTATTCTGTCTGATATTAGTGTAGCTACCCCTGCTTTTCTTGGTTACTACTGTCTTAAAATGTCTCTTTTTTTTCAGTTTAAATTTTATTTAAACTAACTGCATAAGGGAAGACATTTCTATTTGCCTTCCCAGATTTTGGAAGTTTGTAGCCATTATTGCTTCAAATGCATTTTCTGTACCTTTTTATTTCTCTTCTTCTTCTGTAATTTGCAAGATGTGAATATTGCTTATTTTCATTGTGTGCTATGAGTCCTGAAGCCTTTGTTTACTTTTTTTTTTCCCATTTGTTTTCTTTCTCTTCCCCTGACTGGAAAATTTAAATACCTTATGCTACAGTTTACCAAGTCTTTCTTCTGCATGGTTGAGTCTTCTTTTAAAAGTCTCTATTGAATTATTCAATGATTGTCTTTTTCAACTCTAGGGTTTCTGTTTGGTTTTATTTTATGGCTTCCATTTTTTTGTTGAACTTCTCATTTTACTCATGCATTATTTTCCTAATTTTGCATAGTTGTTGGTATGTTTTTGGAGTCCACCAAACTTCCTTGAGAGGATTATTTTGAATTATTTGTCTGACAATTCACAGATCTTTATGTTTTTTTAGGGTCAGTGACCACAGCTTCATTAATTTCCTTTGGTGGTATCATTTTTACCTGATTTTTTCATTGTCCTTGATTCCTTACATTGGTATCTTCGTGTTTGGGTAATTAGGCTCCTCTTTCCAACTTTACAGAATTGTTTTGACATAGATCTTTACTGTTAGCTTAGTTTGGGTTTCTTTGTGTGTCTGCTGATAATGTCCTTGGGTAGGTGGGGCTTCCTACTATGATATATTTTTGAGAGGCAACTGCTTCAACTCTTAGTATCATGGAGATCTCCTTTTTTTTTTTTCATGGAGATCTCCTATAACCCACTGTTCAGGTTCAATCATTTGCTAGGGCAGCTTGCAGAATTTAGGAAAACATTTTACTTACTAGATTGCCAGTTTATCATAAAGGATATTACTCAGGAATAGTCAGATGGAAGAGATACATAGGACAAAATCTGGGGAATGGATGTAGTTTCCATGCCCTTTCTTAGGAGCATTATCCTCCAGCACCTACTTGTGTTCACCAATCAGGACGTTCTGTGAATCCCTTTGGTAACTGTTTTTAATGGCAGTTTTAAAATATGGGTATCGTTGGTTAAGTCGTTGGTCAGTTCAGTTCAGTTTCTCAGTAATGTCCACCTTTTTGTGACCCCATGGATACAGCACACCAGGCTTTCCTGTCCATCACCAACTCGTATAGCTTGGTCTAACTCATGTCCATTGAGTTGGTGATGCCATCCAATGATCTCATCCTTTGTCATCCCCTTCTCCTCCCGCCTTCAATCTTTTCCAGCATCAGGGTCTTTTCCAATGAGTCAGTTCTTCGCATCAGGTGGCCAAAGTATTAGAGCTTCAGCATCAGTCGTCCAATGAATATTGAGGAATTATTTATTTTAGGATTGACTAGTTGGATATCCTTGCTAGTCCAAGGGACTCTCAACAGTCTTCTCCAACACCACATTTCAAAAGTCATTGGTCATTGATGATTAACTCAACCTCCAGCCAGTTTCCCTTATCTGGAAGTTGGAGGGTGGGGTTGAAAATTCCGACCCTATAATCTTCTGATGGATTCCTCTTACAGCCAGTTCTTCATCCTTGCAGGCTTACCAGAAGTCACCTTATTAACAAACTCGGGTGTTGTTGAAAGGGACTTGATATGAATAACCAAAAATTTTCCTCTCATCTTTATTGCTGTCAAAAAAAAAGAAAGTTTTTTAGGAGCTGTGACAAAACCCAAATATTATAACAAAAGATGCTCCTATCATTCTTATCTCCTAGGCAGTTACAGTGGTTTTGGGAGCCCTACCCAGGAACTGGGTGTAGAGACCATATATATATTTCTTATTGTCACAACCTGGTTCTCTTTCTCTTAGAAGATAACCCTCTGTTAACCTAAACTCTCATTACCTTGTTTATGATATGTTTTACATGTGGGTCACTAGGGTATTTTTCTCTCTACCCCTATGTTCTGGATCTCTGTGCAGCCTTAATTCTGGTTTTAATTCTTCCTTTTGGAACTGAGAGAGAGTTCCATTTCCCTATTCAAACTAATATTTGTGCCAATCTTTTTTAGCTTGTATAAATACACTGTATTTAAGCCTTGAGTCAGGGACAATAAGATTCCCAGTCATGTTTAAGATATTAGTATTTCAACTTCATTTGGTACTAAATGCAGTCTTTCCCTTTTCTTTCACTGTTAGGGTTCTTGCTCATTCTTCCAGGTAGTTTTGGTAGATCTGTAATCTTGTTTCTGCCACTCTCTCTCTTGTCCCCACATCTACCCAACTTTCCATCCCCGTGGCCCTGATTTTGTTTTAATAATAACAGAAGTTACCCTCATAAAACACATACATACAGGGAAATGCAAAAAAACCCACATCCCTCAAACATCATAACCACCATGATTTGAAGAAGAGTAAATAGCAGGAACAAAAGCCTTGGATTTATAGCTCCAGCTGAAATCCCAGCCAACTGCTGGCATCAGTTTGCCGCCATGGAAATATACCATGTTGAAAACTGAGAGTCCTCAAGCAAATCAAATTGCCTCAGCTAATGTCACATAGAGCAAAAATAAACTGCTATAAACCTTGAACAAATTGCAGATTTGTGAGCAGAATAAATAAAATTTCAAGCCATTAAGTTTGATGGTGGAATGTTACACAACAATAGCTAAGTGTTGTAACTGAAATAATGTAGGACAGAGAGCTGAAAGTTCTAACTTGTTCAGACCTTTGTCCTCAAGTATAGTGAATCATGCATTATTAGTGTAAGGAAGGGAAAACTGATGGCAAGTTTGGGCCAAATGATTTAACCTTTACAAAGTACTTTTTATAATTTTTTAAAAGGAAAAAAAAAATCCTTCAGATAGTGTTATATGTAGACACTTTGTCAAGAGCATCTTAACTAACCACTTAAGTCAGGGTTCTGGGTTGCAGGGTGAACAAAATAGTTAGGCATCACTTTTATTGAGTTCTAGGGATTTGTATTTAATGGAAATATATATTTATAACTGTATTTTTTAATTGAACACATGGATACGTGTATCAAATTTAGGAGCCATGTTAAGAATGATTTAATCTTAATATATTTGCTTAAATTTTCTTTGTATCACCCCTTTCATGTTTGAAAGTATTTTATCTACGTTCTGTGTATTTGAAAACCCAAAATAATATGTTTTCCAGTGTTACATAGTAAATATAAAGTGAAAATTCACTTTATAGAGAGATATAATGTTATATATTCTAGTTTTAGTTAGTTTTGGTGTCAGTGCATGAAAACAAGAAAAATATTCTAAACAGGAGTATCATTTCTGCCTATTTAAATACTGATCTAGAGTGGTTTCAAGTTGGAAAATTTTTTGTTATTTCCCTCTAGTCTTAAGTATCAAATACATGTTGAGTATAATTACCACAATTTTTTATTTTTTTCTACACATTTTTTTCTTTTTTTTTCCCAGTTATTTTTATTAGTTGGAGGCTAATTACTTTACAGTATTTTAGTGGTTTTTGCCATACATTGACATGAATCAGCCATGGATTTACATGTGTTCCCCATCCTGAACCCCCCCTCCCACCTCCCTCCTCATCCCATCCCTCTGGGTCATCCCAGTGCACCAGCCCCGAGCACTTGTCTCATGCATCCAACCTTGGACTAGCGAACTGTTTCACACTTGATAATATACATGTTTTGATGCTGTTCTCTCAGATCATCCCACTCTCGCCTTCTCCCATAGAGTCTAAAAGTCTGTTCTATATATCTGTGTCTCTTTTTCTGTCTTGCATATAGGGTTATTGTTACCATCTTTCTAAATTCCATATATATGCGTTAGTATACTATATTGGTGTTTTTCTTTCTGGCTTACTTCACTCTGTATAATGGGCTCCAGTTTCATCCACCTCATTAGAACCAATTCAAATGAATTCTTTTTAATGGCTGAGTAATATTCCATTATGTATATGTACTGCAGCTTCCTTATCCATTCGTCTGCTGATGGGCATCTAGGTTGCTTCCATGTCCTGGCTATTATAAACAGTGCTGCGATGAACATTGGGGTATACATGTGTCTCTTTCAGATCTGGTTTCCTCAGTGTGTATGCCCAGGAGTGGGATTGCTGGGTCATATGGCAGTTCTAGTTCCAGGTTTTTAAGGAATCTCCACACTGTTCTCCATAGTGGCTGTACTAGTTTGCATTCCCACCAACAGTGTAAGAGGGTTCCCTTTTCTCCACACCCTCTCCAGCATTTATTGCTTGTAGACTTTTGGATAGCAGCCATCCTGACTGGAGTGTCATGGTACCTCATTGAAGTTTTGATTTGCATTTCTCTGATAATGAGTGATGTTGAGCATCTTTTCATGTGTTTGTTAGCCATCTGTATGTCTTCTTTGGAGAAATATCTGTTTAGATCTTTGGCCCATTTTTTGACTGGGTCATTTATTTTTCTGGAATTGAGCTGCAGGAGTTGCTTGTATATTTTTGAGATTAATCCTTTGTCTGTTTATTCATTTGCTATTATTTTCTCCCATTCTGAAGGCTGTCTTTTCACTTTGCTTATAGTTTCCTTTGTTGTGCAAAAGCTTTTAAGTTTCATTAGGTCCCATTTGTTTATTTTTGCTTTTATTTCCAATATTCTGGGAGGTGGGTCATAGAGGATCTTGCTGTGATTTATGTTGGAGAGTGTTTTGCCTATGTTCTCCTCTAGGAGTTTTATAGTTTCTGGTCTTATATTTAGATCTTTAATCCATTTTGAGTTTATTTTTTTGTATGGTGTTAGAGAGTGTTCTAGTTTCATTCTTTTACAAGTGGTTGACCAGTTTTCCCAGCACCACTTGTTAAAGAGGTTGTCTTTTTTCCATTGTACTTTCTTGCCTCCTTTGTCGAAGATAAGGTGTCCACAGGTACATGGATTTATCTCTGGGTTTTCTATTCTGTTCCATTGATCTATATTTCTGTCTTTGAACCACAATTCTTTAAATAATATAGTACACATATTTTCACTTTCCTTCATCCTCTGCTTGTGACAGTCCCTGTGAAAGAAGCATGAATTCTTGATGAATCTACTTCATTCTATAATTATGTAATCTCTAAACAGAGATGTCAATGAATAATAAAACCTTTAACAATTGAGGATATACATATCCATACTTCCTGATTTTGTGACAACATGAAAAGTTGCATGTTTTTATCTTTCTTTAAAATTCGTTGGAATGTGTCCACAAAACTTCAAATGTGTCTCATTTTATATGAACAATTTGTTTTGGTTCATTTCCTTTTTCAATTATGTTAACATTTGATAAAATACGAATTATGAAGAAGTACTCAAAATGGTAATTTTCAAAAAGATTGTATCTATGAGGCAGAACACATACCAAAGGTAAGTAAATGGATTCTAATGAATATTTCAACAAGTGAAACAAGTCAAATTCATTCACTCGTGTCTGACTCTTTGCGACTCCATGCACTGTATAGTCAGTGGAATTCTCCAGGCCAGAATACTGAAGTAGGTAGCTTTTCCCTTCTCCAGTGAATCTCCCAAGACATGTGATAAATTTATGCCATTTATTGGGTACTTTTTATATAAATTAAATTGTATTCCTATTGAATATCATCTTTGAAGTTTTTTGCTAACATTTACTAGTTATTTTACATGTCTATAAGTTTTGTTAAATGGAACAAAAGGTTTTCTTAGAAAGAGATGGCATAAATACCTCTACAAAGGAAATATTATTTTTTTAAAATTTATTTATTTATTTTTGTTCAGTGGGTTTTGTCATACATTGTAAAGGAAATATTCTAACTACAGTTACAGTAATTAATGGAAAAGCTCAGACCATCAATTTCCAATAAAAAGATAATGATTAATGGCAATTATTTGATTCATAGTAGTTAAGAAGAGCTCTTTTTCTGAGAAGTCCAAAGCATTCTTTACACACTATTACAATTCAATTTTCTGATTTCAAATAATAATAGTACAAAATTAATTTAGGTTTATTATCTAAGACATATGACCCTTTTTATGGATGTTTGTGAGCTCTTAATTGATGACTACTAAGCAATTCTGAAAAACTTTAGATATTTTAATGAGAAAACATTTATGAATATTAAGGAATTAGAGGAAGTTGGCTCTTCTACCATTTGAGGGGTGTCTGTCCTCTTGAATTCTTACAAATCATGAAACACTTGTGTAATTCCTATACATTTGTAATATTAATATACTCCTGTAAACTTATCTTATTCTAGAAAATAAGTTGAATCATTAAGTTAATCTAGTAGTCAAATTTTAATCTCTTTCTTGAAAATTGAACAAACTATTTCCAATGTACACATTTTATAGAAGTTTCTTAAGGTTTTTTAATTGAAATATTGTGATCTATTTCACATCAACTTGAAAGAAGGGATATCATCAATAAAAAGGGAAGAAATAGATAAATTATAACCAAGTCCTAGTCTGTTCTATTTATTTTCTTAGTCATTATTGTTCAATGTTTCTTTGAGTAGGAGAGACAGGTGGTTATAAAGGTAGAAATTCCTGCTTCCAGAATATGGATAAGATCTAATAAGAATATTGTAAAAAAATTTCCATCTTTCCACTTCCCATGTGTGCTCCATCAGTGTCACTTTTTTCTTATAAAATATATATCTTTTCCACCCTATATAGCTATAGCATGATTCCAATTTTATATTTACCAATATGTTATTTTCAATTCAAATTTCTGAGACTAGGATATAATAATTAGTTAGCCTGTTTTCTTTTTTTTTCTTTAAGTTTTAGGTAACGTAGATTACTATGCTTATTCCAGGAATGTCTGGAATTCTGGTACTGACTCCTGGCCATTTTATGGATAGATTAAGTTGGCTAGCAATGAAAGGTAGAAGAAATTATAAAAATTATAGTTGACATTAATTATGTAAATGAAAATAATACCGAAAAAGAATTATAATGTTGTTTTTTCCAAAAGATGTACACTTACCTGAGCAAGGAAAATTGAGGAAGGATAAAGGATAAAAATACTTAAAGGTATAAAAGAGGGACATCAGTACAAATTAAAATGACCATAAAAGGATCTCATAAGTATATTTATATCAATAAATTTGAAAATTTAGGTGAAATGTCCCATTCTATATAAATAATGTAGAAGGAGAAATAGAATATTTGAATACAAGAAAGTGAAAGTTGGAGAGATTACAGAAATTGAATATATTATTAAAAGTTTCCCACAAGGAAACTTCAGGCACATATAATGTTACTAGGGAGTCAGTTCAAATATTTAAGGAATAAATGATGCTAAACACAGAAACACATAGAATATGAATTGAGAAAACATGCCTAATTTAATTTATAAGTTTAATACTATTCTGATAACAAAAATCATAAGGGGATTTTAAATATGAGGAAAAAATTAAAGGCCAATCTCAGACCTAAATATAAATGCAAAAATTCTAAACAAAATATTGTTAAATCAAATCTGACAGTGTATACAAAGAATAATCATACATACACATAAACTCACATATGCAGATATCACAAACTACATTAGATTTTTGCAGGAAAAGAAGTTTGCTTCAAAATTAGAAAATATATCTAAGCAAAGTAACAAAGTTAAGATTAAGATACAGATAAAATACAAGCATACCTCAGAGATATTATACGTTGAATTTCAGACCACTACTATAATGTGAATATCACTATAAAGTGAGTCACCAATTCTTTGATTTCCCAGTGCATAAAAATTTATGTTTACTATATACTATTATTTATTAAGTGTGAAATAGCATTATATCTAAAAAAAAAATGAACATACCATAATTAAAACTACTTTATTGTTAAAAATGCTGTCATTTCACCCTACAGTGAGTTATGATCTTTTTGCAGGTGGAGGGTCTTGCGTCCATGGTGATAGCTGCCAACCGATTAGAGTTACCTTTGCGGGGGTGGCTATAGCAATTTCTTAAAATAAGACAACAAAGATATTTGCCATATTGATTGACTGTTCCTTTTACAAACAATTTCTCTATAGCCTGCAATGATGTATGGTAGTATTTTACCCACAGAAGGACATTTGAAATTGGAGTCCATCTTCTCAAATTCTTTCACTGTTTTGTTAACTAAGTTTAGCTAACCCTAAATCCTAAATCTTTTGTTGTCATTTCATCAATTTTCATTGCATCTTGACTAGAAGTAGATTGTATCTTTAAAAAAACTATTTTTCATCCGTAAGAATCAACCCCTCATGTAGTAACGTTCTATAATGAGACTGCAGCCATTCAGTCATGTCAGTCGTATCTCCAGGGTCTAGTTCTCTTGCTCTTTCTACCACATTTGCAGTTATTTCCTCCACTGAAGTCTTGAGTCCTTCCTTTTTGTCCATGAGGATTGGAGCCAACTTTTTCCAAACTCCTGTTAATGTTGACACAGTTACTTCATCCCATTAATCACAAATGTTATTAATGATATCTAGAATGGTAAATCTTTTTCAGAAGGTTTTCAATTTACTTTGCATAAACCCATCAGAGGAATCCCCATCTATGACAGCTATAGCCTTATGAAATGTATCTCTCAAATAAAAAGACTTGAAAGTTGAAGTAACTCCTTGATCCATGGTCTTCAGAATGGATGTTGTGTTAGGCAGGAAAACAATATGGATCTCATTGTGCATCTCCATCAGAGCTCTTGGATGACCAGGTGTGTTGTCAATGAGTAGTAACATTAAAAAAAATCTAAGTAGTAGGATTCAATAATAGGCTTAAAATATTCAGTAAACCATGCTGTAAATAAATGTTCTTCAGGCTTTGTTGTTTCATTTATAGAGCACAGCCAGTAGATTTAGCATAATTTTCAGATTTGGGGAATGATAAATGCACATTGACTTCAACTTATAGTCCCAGCTGCCTTAGCCCTTAACAAGAGTCAGCCTGTCTTTTGAAGCTTTGAAACCAGTCATTGTTTTCTCTTCCCTAGCTTTGAAAGTCCTCTGTGGCATCTTCTTCCAATGGAAGACTGTTTTGTTTACTTTGAGAATTTATTGTGTAGTGTAGCCCCTTCATTAATGATCTTAAGTAAATCTGGGTAACTTGCTGCAGGTTCTTACACCAGCACTTGTTGCTTCACGTGGCACTTTTACGTCGTGGAGGTGACTTCTTTCTTTAAACCTCGTGAACCAACCTCTGCTAGCTTCAAACTTGTCCTCTCCAGCTTCCTCACCTCTGATGGCCTTGCTAGTGTGGCTAAGAGTTAGGGCCTTGTTGAGGATTAGGCTTTGGCTTAAGGGAATTCCATGACTGTCTGATCATCTGTCCAGACCCCTGAAACTTTCTCCATATCAGCAATAAGGCTGTATCATTTTCTTATCATTCCTGTTTTCACAGCAATAGCAGTTTTGATTTCTCTCAGTGATGTTTTCCTTGCTGCATTCACAACTTGGCCAACTGTTTGGCTCAAGAGATGTAGCTGTGACATATCTTGGCTTTCAACATGCTTCCTCACTGAGCTTCATCATTTCTGGCTTTTGATTTAAAGTGGGTTATGTGAAATTCCTTTGTTTTTTCCACTTGAGCACTTAGAAGTCCTTGTAAGGTTATTAACTGGTTTAATGTTAATGTCGTCTTGTTTCAGGGAATAGAGGGGCCCAAGGAAAAGGAGAGGGATGGGGGAATGGCCAATTGGCAGAACAGCCAGAACACACGCAACACTTTCTGGTTAAGTTTGTTAAGCTCTTATATGAGCACAATTTATGTCACTGCAAACTAATTACAGTAGTAACATCAAAGGTCATTGATGACAGGTCACCGTAACAAATACAATGATAAAAAATTAAACATTGCAAGAATTACCGAAATGTGCAACAGTGACCCTGAGCAAATGTTGCTGGGAAAATGGTGCTGATAGACTTGCTTGATGCAGAGTTGCCACAGATCTTCAATTTTGAAAAAACATATCTTTGAAGTGCAATAAAATATAGTAAAGTAAAAAGATACACCCGTATTCCTAATAAACATGGGAATAGATACAGGACAAAATTAAATAATTTTACATCTAATCATGATTAAAACTATTATTAACTACATAGAAGTTAGAAAATTCTTCCTCTGATTAAGGATATCTGTAAAATGTAAATAGCAAATACCTTACTTAAGGAGAAATATTCAAAGACAGGTGTAACTTCTAACAACACTACTATTCATCACATTGCATATTCCAATCAGTGTGGAGGCAAACAAAAATTAAAGAATTAAAGCTTTCATTTTTTTTTTCACAATTAGCAGATGACAGCATTTTTATGTAAAAATATTTGAAGAATAATGCAATTAGATTATTAGAATTAAGTGATATTTAGCATGTTTTCTGGATACAGGTTAAAATATTTTGTATTTGTGTGTATAGATAAATACTTTTAATGAAAGAAAAAAGTATTTTTACCATTTATAACATTATCAAGTGTACAGAATTCCAATTAACAAGTCACAAAAACATGTATTATATGTAAACACATATAAAAAAATTAAAACTTTTAACTAAATTAGTTAATTTAGTTCTTAATTCATGAACAAGGATAAGAACTAGGATCTTATCCTTGTTCATGAATTAGGAAATTCAGTACTGTACAGTTATCAGTTCTTACAGTTCTTAACAAAGTGATCTATGGATTCATTTTGGTAGGAAATAAAATTTCATTGGGTTTTATGTATATGCAGAGTTTGTGCCCGTGTGTGTATTTCTAATTTGTCAAGATGGTCCTGAAACCTAATGGAGATTCAAAAAGTCAAAAATAGAATAGCTATGACACTTTTGAAGAAGGTGGAAACATTTTTTGAGAACTTGACTATCAAGATTTACTTTAAAGATGTTACAAAGCTATAGTAGGTAGGTAACTTTTTAGAGTACAAGAATATACACATAGAAGAAAGAAAGAAAAAAGAAAGTGAAGTCACAGTAGTGTCTGACTCTTTGCGAAACCATGTACTGTAGCCTACCAGGCTCCTCTGTCCATGAGATTTTCCAGGCAAAAATACTGAAGTGGGTTGCCATTTCCATCTCCAGGGGATCTTCTCGACCCAGGGTTTGAACCTGGGTCTTCCCACATTGTAGGGAGACACTTTACCATCTGAGCCACCAGCGAAGTCCATACATGCATAGAAAACTAGAGCTAATTAGTCCAGAAATAGAGCCAGGCACATATGGATATTTGATCTAAAGCCAAAAAACTTTGTGTTAAATCATGCTAGGCAAATTAGATATCCATATGCAAACTGATAAAATCTGACCACTGCTATATACCATACAAGAAAGAAAAAGCTAGATGTAAAACACAAATTAATATTCTATAAGTTACAAAAGGAGACTATTTGTTAGGATTTGGGAGTCTTAAAAGTTTTGTCTTCTTTATTTGCTTAAAGTGATTGGACTTCATTAAAATTAAAAGCTTTCATTTATGAAAGGAACTATTAAGAGACTGAAAATGCAGGAGACAGAGAAGGAGATGGTGTTTATAAGATATATAACAGGCAATGGGCTCATTTCTTAACTCTACAAAGAATTCTCACAAGACGGTATGAAGCAATACAAAAGAAAAATAGGCCATAGATATGAACAGTATTTCACAAAGAGTATGTTAAATGTCCAATGAACATATGAAAAGTATTCAACTATTCAACCTTATCAGTAACTGTGGAAATGTTTATTAAAGTCGTGGTGATACACAGTAAAATATCCATCAAAATGTCTAAGATTAAATACACTGTAATACCTTGTCATACTGAAGACAGAAAGAAATAAAATTTTTTTTACACATCATGTAGTAAATTGACACAGACACTTTGAAAACTGGAATTATCTGCTGAGGTTGAGCACATAAATTCTCTACCACATACCACTTGCACTCATATTTCTATACCCAATATAAATCTGTGTTTATGCGTATAATAAGATGGATACAAGAATGTTTGCAGTTACATTATTTATAGTGGTCATGTATTAGTTTGCTGGAGCTGCTGTGACAAGTGCCACAACCTGGATGGTTTCAACAACAGAAATAATTGTCTTATATGTCTGAAGATTAAAAGTCCAATATCAAGATATTGGCAGTATTGCATCCTTCTGAGGGCTCCAAGAGAAAAATCTCTTCTCTGCCTCTTGCCAAGCTTTTGATGGTTTGTTGGCAGTCTTTTGTCTTGTATGGTATTCTTGAGTGGAGAATTCCACAGAAAGAGGAGCCTGGCAGTCCCCAGTCCATGGGGTTGCAAAGAGTCAGGCATGAATGAGTGACTAACACGATCAATCTTTGTCTTGCATTAAGTATGACCCAAATTTCTGCCTTCATCTTGATATGGCCTTTATTCTGTGGGTGTATGTCTCCAATTTTCCAATTTTTATAAAGACACCAGTCAGATTAGGAACCCTCATAATGATCTTATTTTAGCTTGATTTCCTCTGTGAAGACTTTATTGCTAATTAAAGCCACATTCTAATGTATTGGAGTTTGGCCTTCAACATAGGAATTTTGAGGGAACACAGTTCAACCCATAAGTCCAAAACCAGAAACATACCAAATGTCCAACAATACTAGAGTGATAATTAAACTGTAGCATATCATACAGGAGAATAACAAGCAATAATTAAAGCTGATAAAATATCACTCTGTAACAACTGTATTTCACAAACATAATTTAGCAAAAGAAGGCAGGCACAAAAATATGCATACTTAAATATTGCTAGGTAAATTTCCAAAAAGACTGAAGAAAGTTAAAATATAGTCTTAGAAATTAGCATAACAATTAACCTTGGAATGTGGTTAGAGATGGTAATTGATAAGAGCAGGAGAAAGCTTTTGGGGGCTAACAATGTTCTATTTTTTACATGGGTGATAGTCATATGAATATTTGCTTGTGATAATTCATTGAGTTGTATTCTTTTTAACATCTTGTGCATGTGTGTTGTGCTTCATTAAACATTAAATAAGGATTCTTGATAGGTAGATAGTTAAATATATAACACATACATATTTTATATGTTTGTAGGGTATATAGACAACAAACTGTTAGATTAATTAAGAAAATAGCCTTGGAGAAGTGAGGTAAAGAGACATTGTTAACTTATACTTTTATTCTTCTTTTCCCATTCACTTACTATAGAGAAAGAAAATATAAAATGCTACAGAAAGCAAGCAATAAGACAATCAGTGCATTAAGACTGAATGGAAACATGGTCAATTGCTTTTCAGGTCACACTTAGATAGGAACGTCTTTTAGAATTTGCCTTTGTTCAATCAACCTTTTGCACCATACATCTGGAACTCGCAAATATTTTGTTAAATATGCATGCATTCTCTTGCCATAGATAGCAAAAGTAGTAATGAAACAATAACAGAAGAGCTTCTAATGTTTGAAATCTCATTATAATAAATATGAAATTGAAATACCTTGTAAAATAGTACATTCAAAGAGTGATACAAAATAAAAGGCCTTTCAGAGTTTAAAAAAAGGGCTAAACTATTTCCTGTGATTGTAAAATTGTGTTCACATTTCTTGTGTATGTACAAAGTCACTTCAGTAGTGTCCTACTCTTTGCAACCCTATGGATTATAGCCAGTCAGTCTCCTATGACCATGGGATTCTCCAGTCAAGAATACTGGAATGGGTTGCCATTTCCTATTACAGGGAATCTTCCCGACCCAGGGATTGAGCCCACATCTCCTCTGTGTCTCCCGCATTGGCAGGAGGGTTCTTTACTACTAATGCCACCTGGGCATGTTCTGTCCATTTGAAAGCTCTTTAGTAATCCTAAAATATTTAAGAAGACCTAAATTTGAGTTCTGAAATAACAAGACTGCTTCAAAGCCCATTGTACTTTTTGATTAGATTACATTAACTTTGCGTATAAAATGTCAGATGATTTTGCTACATATTTATATATTATTTTACCTATCTTTCTACACCTCATCCAAGCTTGAGAAGACATTTTGTGAATATTAAAAAAAACAAAACAAAACAAAACAAATTGAGACAATGGGATCCTTCTCCTTTTCTTGTCTGTTGTTTAGCCTGTAAGTCCTGTCCAACTCTTTGGCAATCACCATGAACTGTAGTCTCTGAGGCTCCTGTCCATGGATTTTCCCAGGCAAGAATACTGAACTAGGTTGCCATTTCCTCCTCCACAGGATCTTCCCAACCTAGAGATTGAACCTATGTCTCCGGCACTGGCAAATGGATTCTTTACCACTGAACCACTAGGGAAACTCTTTCCTTGTCTACTACATGTTTTAAGAATCCCTATTTTTTAATTTAATGTGTCCTCATAAGTTTGTTATGAAAATGAAGAAATGAGATAGCTTTAATGATAAAATGATAGAACTTTTTAAATTTGCATTAGCCAGAAGGGTGAAGATCAAGGTGTCCTGAACTGAATGAAGAACAAGAAACCTCAGAAAAAAAGATAGCACACTAAAATATTTCTTACATCTATTTATTAACCCTAAATATCTAAACCGAGACTGGTACTCTTGCACTCCTTTGTTTATTCCTCTGAAATATGCTTTTACTTAACAATGGCATTGTTTGGATATAGCAAAATGTTGTACATTTTAATATATTAATTACTAATTGTTTATTGGATTGTTCTTAGAAACTTTGAGGGAGGCTAAAAAATTTAGGCAGTATCTATGACTTTATTAACCAAATGAATGATACACTTTTTCACTACAAACAACATTTATGTCTTTTGCTATTTAAAAAGCATTTGAAGGGAATATAAACAGTAACTATCTTTAGATGTCAAGACTTTTCATGAGATTAATATTTTTAAAATATATTTTAATTCAAATAAATGTGCATTTTTGGTAAGCATTGTGCTAGTTGATAGACTATGAATATGAACAGCATATAACCCCTGCTACCACAAAGAAAAAGTGAAATTAACTCACTAATATTTTGTGACAAGTACTTTAGAGAGACTATACACAAATACTATGAAAGCATAGGAAAAGGCAATTAATTCTGTGAAAAAAAGGAGAGGGCTTTACAAAGATAATGTATGACATAAGATGTTGGAAAGAGTTATATTTTTAGATATAAAGTATTTTGTGTAGAAAATAAAATATAATCAACTGCATGGAAATATGAGATCCAAACATGGCAAGTATTCTGCTAGAGGTTCACTGCAAAGGACTGATGGGAAAATATCAGCATATGGAGTATTAGCTTTGGGGCCTGAATATATCATAAAAAACTATAGAGGATATGATTCACTTCAGTTCAGTCACTCAGTTGTGTCCGACTCTTGGTGACTCCGTGACCTGCAGCACGCCAGGCCTCCCTTTCCATCTCCAACTCCCGGAGTTGACCCAAAAGATGTCCATTGAGTTGATGATGTCACCCAACCATCTCATCCTTTGTCGTCCCATTCTCCTCCCGTCTTCAATCTTTCCCAGCATCAGGGTCTTTTCCAATGAGTCAGCTCTTCACATCAAGTGGCCAAAATGTTGGAGTTTCAGCTTCAGCATCAGTCCTTCTAATGAATATTCAAGACTGATTTCCTTTAGGATGGACTGGTTGGATCTCCTTGCAGTCCAAGGGACTCTCAAGAGTCTTCTCCAACACCACAGTTCAAAAGCATCAATTCTTCAGCACACAGCTTTCTTTGTAGTCCAACTCTCACATCCATACATGACTACTGGAACAACCATAGCCTTGACTTGATGGAACTTTGTTGGCAAAAAGTAATGTCTCTGCTTTTTAATATGCTGTCTAGGTTGGTCATAGCTTTTCTTCCAAGGAGCAAATGTGTTTTAATTTCATGGCTGCAGTCACCATCTGCAGTGATTTTGGAGCCCCCCAAAATAAGGTCTGCCGCTATTTCCACTGTTTCCCCATCTATTTGCTATGAAGTGATGGGATTGGATGCCATGATCTTAGTTTTCTGAATGTTGAGTTTTAAGCCAGCTTTTTTACTCTCCTCTTTCACTTTCATCAAGAGGCTCTTTATTTCTTCTTCACTTTCTGCCACAAGGTTGGTGGCATCTGCATATCTGAGGTTATTGATATTTCTCCCGACAATCTTGATTCCAGCTTGGGCTTCATCTAGCCCAGCGTTTCTCATGATGTACTATGCATATAAGTTAAATAAGCAGGGTGACAATATACAGCCTTGACGTACTCCTTTTCCTATTTGGAATAAGTCTGTTGTTCCATGTCCAGTTCTAACTGTTGCTTCCTTACAGGTTTCTCAAGAGGCAGGTCAGGTGGTCTGGTATTCCCATCTCTTTTAGAATTTTCCAGTTTATTGTGATCCACACAGTCAAAGGCTTTGGCATAGTTAATAAAGCAGAAATAGATGCTTTTCTGGAACTCTTTTGCTTTTTCAGTGATTCAGTGGATGTTGGCAATTTGATTTCTGTTTTCTCTGCCTTTTCTAAAACCAGCTTGAACATCTGGACGTTCATGGGTCACGTATTGTTGAAGGCTGGCTTGGAGAATTTTAAGTATTACTTTACTAGCGTGTGAGATGAGTGAAATTGTGTGGTAGTTTGAGCATTCTTTGGTATTGCCTTTCTTTAGGATTGGAATTAAAACTGACCTTTTCTAGTCCTGTGTCCACTGCTGAATTTTCCAAATTTGCTGGCATATTGAGTGCAGCACTTTAACAGCATCGTCTTTCAGGATTTGAAATAGCTGAACTGGAATTCCGTCACCTCCACCAGCTTTGTTCATAGTGATGCTTCCTAAGGCCCACTTATCTTCACATCCCAGGATGTCTGGCTCCAGCTGAGTGATCACACCATCGTGATTATATCGGTCATGAAGATCTCTTTTGTACAGTTCTTCTGTGTGTGCTTGCCACCTCTTCTTAATATCTTCTGCTTCTATTTGGTCCATACCATTTCTGTCCTTTATTGAGCCCATCTTTGCATGAAATGTGCCCTTGATATCTCTAATTTTCTTGAAGAGATCTCTAGTCTTTCCCTTTCTATTGTTATCCTCTATTTCTTTGCATTGATCACTGAGGAAGACTTTCTTATCTCTCCTTGCTATTCTTTGGAACTCTGCATTCAAATCAGTATATCTTTCCTTTTCTCCTTTGCTTTTTACTTCTCTTCTTTTCACAGAAGAGGCCACCTCTTTGTGGCCATTTGTAAGGCCTCCTCAGACAGCCATTTTGTTTTTTTGCATTTCTTTTTCTTGGGGTTGTTCTTGACCCCTGTCTCCTGTACAATGTCATGAACCTCTGTCCATAGTTCATCAGGCACTCTGTCCATCAGATCTACTCCTTTAAATCTATTTCTCACTTCCACTGTATAATCATAAGGGATTTGACTTAGGTTATACCTGAATTGTCTAGTAGTTTTCCCTACTTTCTTCAATTTAAGTCTGAATTTGGCAATAAGTTGTTTATGATCTGAGCCATAGTCAGTTCCTGGTCTTGTTTTTGCTGACTGTATAGAGCTTCTCCAACTTTGGCTGCAAAGAATTAATCAATCTGATTTTGGTGTTGACCATCTGGTGATGTCCATGTGTAGAGTCTTCTCTTGTGTTGTTGGAAGAGGGTGTTTGCTATGACCAGTGAGTTCTCTTGGCAAAACTATATTAGCTTTTGCCCTGCTTCCTTCTGTACTCCACAGCCAAATTTGCCTGTTACTCCACGTGGAGAAGGAAATGGCAACCCACTCCAGTGTTCTTGCCTGGAGAAACCCTGGGACAGAGAAGCCTGGTGGGCTGCCGTCTATGGGTTCACACCGATTTGGACACGACTGAAGTGACTTAGCCGCCGCCAGGTTTTTCTTGACTTCCTACTTTTGCATTCCAGTCCCCTATAATGAAAAGGACATCTTTTGTGTGTGTTAATTCTAAAAGGTCTTCTAGGTCTTCCTAGAACCATTCAACTTTAGCTTCTTCAGCATTACTGGTTGGGTCATAGACTTGGATTACTGTGATATTGAATGGTTTGCCTTAGAAATGAACAGAGAAAGGAACTCATTCTGTTATTTTTGAGACTGCATCCAAGTACTGCATTTCAGACTCTTTTGTTGACTATGACTACTCCATTTCTTCTAAGGGATTCTTGCCCAGATTAGTAGATATAATGGTCATCTGATTTAAACTCACCCTTTCCAGTCCGTTTCGGTTCACTGATTCCTAAAATGTTGACATTCATTCTTGCCACTCCTGTTTGACCACTTCCAATTTGGTGTGATTCATGGACCTAACATTCCAGGTTCCTATGCAATATTGCTCTTTACAGCATCAGACCTTGCTTCCATCACCAGTCACATCCACAGCTGGGTATTGTTTTTGCTTTGGCTCCATCCCTTCATTCTTTCTGGAGTTATTTCTCCACTGATCTCCAGTAGCATATTGGGCACCTACTGACCTGGGGAGTTCATCTTTCAGTGTCATATATCTTTTTGCCTTTTCATACTGTTCATGGGGTTCTCAAGGCAAGAGTACTGAAGTGGTTTGCCACTCCCTTCTCCAGTGGACCACATTTTGTCAGAACTCTCCACCATGACCCGTCTGTCTTGGGTGGCCCTACACGGCATTGCTCATAGTTTCTTTGAGTTAGACAACACTGTGGTCTATGGATATGCTTAAGAATTAGAAATATTTACTCCAGATTTAAAAGAGCCTATAAAATCTTCTATTTTATGATTATCATGTAAAAATATCATCAGATCCATATTTTAGAAACATTAGTAGTCTACAATAGATTAACTGGAGAGAGGGAAGAATTGGGAGCAAATAAAATTACTTGGCAGTTTTTATATGTGATAAAGGGGCTTTCCCAGTGGCTTGGTGGCAAAGAAGCCGCCTACAGTGTAGGAGCTGCAGAAGATGAGGGTTTGATCCCTGGGTGGGGAAGGTCCCCTGGAGGAAGGCATGGCAACCCACTCCAGTATTCTTGCCTGGAGAATCCCATGGACAAAAGTTGGACACGACTGAAACAACTTAGCACACACTACACATTACTAAGATAGCATCTTTAAAATAGTATATCCAACAAATTCTTGGTTCTTTATTTAAAAAAAAAATCTATTAATGTAAAATGCTGCACATTGTCTCTTATTATTAATTCTGAATTCAAGGATTTCCAGAGATTATGTAGTTCAATGAAATATAATTTGTGCATAATATTTGATTTAAAGAAAATTAAGAGGGAAGAGTAGGGCGATATAATTGGAAGTTGGTTGGAGCAGGAAGTCATTCACATCTCAGTTGTATATTATGATCAGAAGGATGGTGTGATCAAAAAGTTGTATCTTTGTACAGAGGTGGATACATTTAGTGTTATTTTAATATCAGCTTTGTCAAGAAAGATGTTTAATATAAAGTTATTTAATTTAATGTTTTGGGGACAATTAACTTCAGTGACTGGATAATTGTATTTAAGGGAATGACCATTTATCATCTCCAAAATGTCTAAAAGCTCTCATCTGAAGGTGGTAAAATCTGCTATTGAAAACCATATAGTCTAAAATATCAACACCTCATTCTGGGATGAATATATGCTCCATAAAGCCTCATTCAAAGATAAATTTAAGTATTTGTTTATTCTCCCATAAAAATTCCTGAAAGTGAAAGAGAAATTCCTGACACTTATTCTTTCAATTCTTTTAATATATGGTATATTTCTAATAATATGAAGAGAAAAGATTTCATCTTTAATAAAGGTAGATTTTCAGCAACATTTCTCATGTGTTTTTGTGTTTTAATGTGTTGATATTTTTATTTGTTATGCTTATAGTAAAAGGTAAGTATGAGGGAATATAATTAAAAAACACAAGGTCTGTTGGATGTAGCTATCAAACAATGTAGGAGAAAATAACCTTAAATGAAAAATTTCGGTATTGTCACATTAACACTGAACATGGCCATTTTCTTGCATTTCTCTTAAGTACAAAAATGTTATGATTAATTAGCAAAGCAAAATAATACTAAAATTATATGAAAGTTTGCAGGTTTTTAAAAAAATATTTAAATATTTTATAAAAGCATAGAAGTAATTATCATAATTTTCAAATTCGTATACTTGATTAAATCAGTTAAACACAGTTCTCCAAGAGAAGATAAAGACAGAAGTGCTTTAATAATAAATAATAAGCAGACGGAGAATTGAGTTGTTAAGCTTACTACATGTAACTTAAAGAAAAATTAGTTGCATGAAAGAAAAAAATGCCACCTCTCATGGTTTAACTTATCTTCAAACCATCAAGCACTGGAGAAGGAGAGAGAATTCACAGCAGTGTGTTTTATTCGTCTTACAGAAACACATGGCCATAAAATGTTACTGACTCGGATAAATACATAGCATGTGCATTTGTTTCTTGAGTGGTCTATTATAAGCATTAAACTTTGTATGAACTTGACTGTGTACATTTTCTGTAGAGTTCTCACTCCGATAATACCTTTTCAAAATGAAAACCACAATACCATTGCAAATAACATCTGTTCGCAAAGATTCAGTGACCTCAGTTCAGATGACATAGCCTGTCAGGTCTTGTCTTAAATAAAACTGTAATTTGTAAACTTTCACATCTAAAACATAAAATAAAATATCTTAGTGTTTTAATGTTTAATTCATCAAAAATTAAACTTATATTACTTAAAACCTAGAGAGGCAGAATAATAATCTGGTATGCAATAATGAAACCAAATTTTCCTAAAGTAAATACTACTGAGCTAGAATACAAGCTAAATAAATTTTGGAAACCTTAACTTATTGCTATTATCATTGTGAAATCTCAGGGGAAGAAAGTAAAGTGTTTCTGAAGTATTTTTAGGGCTTCCCAGGTGACTCAGTGGTAAAGAATCAGCCTGTGGGTTGGGAAGATCCCCTGGAGAAGGAAATGGGGAAATCTTGCCTGGGGAATCCCATGGACAGAGGATCCTGGCAGGCGATAGTCCATGGGGTCTAAAAGAGTCGGACATGACTTATCCACTAAACAACAGCAACAAGTATTTTTACCATATTGAATTCCTTTCCTAATCAGCAGAACAGTTTTTGAAAATGACCCAGAAAATTAATTATTTTAAGGATAATACATAAATGTAAAATCAGTTATATATTTTTGATGTTTTTCATGTTTGAATTATTTACAAATTGTAATGCAGGCCATGATAATGGTTTACCTGGTGGAATAAAGGGCATGTGTTTCTCATAGTCTTTAAGGTTCTCACTGAGCTTCCTGTTTTCTCACTGTTACATTTTCTGCCACCATGGCCGTTACTCATTGCACTAATGATATTTTTGTCTCTTTGTCTATCCACACTCAGAATTTTTTTTTTCAAACTTGCTTTTTTCCTGCAGATACATAGATAATATTTTCTCTGTTCAAAATTCTCTTTCCACATTCTTCACCTGAAGGGATCTCATTCAGTTTTCAGGGATTATTCTACTCATTGATAATAAGAAACAATGCTGTATAAAATACATTTTAAAATACATCCTTCATGTTAGTGAAATCTAATAATAAGATTTAACACAATGAGAAACTCAAAGGCTAGTTTCTGCATTTAGTCTGTGGTCAAAAAAATAAGGTAGTTTCTGAGCACTGAAGTTATTTATTGTCACCTAGACATTTATATCAATATAGCAAAGACTGTAACCAGAACTACTTAGGGTAGGAAGTCTTGTTAGAAATATCTTTTAATGAGTCAGGTCAGAGGGGACCATGACTTTAGGATGGGGAGGCATTATAACTGTATGACCAAATCACTCCTTGCCTAAATGATATTAAAAATAAGAGGAAGAAGCATTTCTAGAATGACAAAGTTAAAACCTTCAAAACTACACTCTGGTAAAGCAATGAGAACAATGCAAAAATTTGTTAAATTAAACCATAAAATTAAAACTGTAAAGTTAACCAGAAGTTTGTAAAATCTACAAAATGTTTAATCAAGAATAATTACTGAATTTTGGTAAGAATGGCAAACTTTGCGGCCTATTAATTTGTTCCAGTGTGTTCTCTCTCCTAAAGCCTGTAGTAGACTGAAAGCCAACATTTTTGCAACAACCTAAATAAATAGAAAAATGTCCTATACTTATTTATTTATTGGGTAATTCCATTTGACTAAAATGGAAATACTCCCCAATTTGATGTACAAACAACACAATCTTTATAATCCCCAGCTTTTTTCTCAGAAAATGATAAGCTGATCATAACATTCATGGGGAAAGGCAGGAATCCAGAGTATTCAAAACAATATTGAAAAAGAAGAAAAGTTGAAGGACTCACATTTCCTGATTTTAAATCTTACTCTGAAGTAAGTAATCAAGACAATGTGACTCATGTGTGGGTAGATACTTTGATTTTGTGGAATAGAATTAAGAGCTCAAAAATAAACTCTTGCACTTGCAGCCAACTGATTTTCAGCAGGAGTGCCAAGATAATATATTTGTGAAAGAGGAGACATTTTACCATATAGTCCTCGGATACATGGATGTGTGTGTATGTGCTCAGTCACTCAGTTGTGTCCAACTCTTTGCAACCCTGTGGACTGTAGCCCCACCAGACTCCTCTATCCACAGGATTTCCAGGAAAAAATACTAGAGTGGGTTGCCATTTCCTCCCCTAGGGGATTTTCCTGACCCAGGGATCGAACCTGAGTCTGTCGCACCTCCATCATTGGCAGGCAGATTCTTCACCACTGTGCCACCTGGGAAGCCCCAAAATACACAGATATTCACATGCAAAAGATTGAAATTCTCTTTTCTCACATTTTTGTTGTGTGAAATATACCTCAATAAAGTTACAGAAACAAAGAAGAAAACAAAGACAGAAACAATTCTGGGCATATGTCTGAGTACTGACACAGAAAGAAGGGCAATCAAGGGTTTAAACCTGATATGAGACAAGCATTACTTGCAGAGCTCCTAGTCTTTAAGGCAGATGCAAATCCTCTTCAGAGGATAACACATTTATCCATGTTTTTTAAGTGTTGCTACAAATACATTTCCAAGTATAGATCCAGCAGACAATCAAAAATAATAAACACACTGGTTCCAAATAGGAAAAGGAGCACATCAAGGCTGTGTACTGTCACCCTGCTTATTGAACTTATATGCAGAGTACAGAGTAGTGTATTTTTATGTGCAGAGTACATCATGAGAAACACTGGGCTGGATGAAGCAGGAGCTGGAATCAAGACTGCAGGGAGAAATATCAGTGACCTCAGATATGCAGATGACACCACCCTTATGGCAGAAAGTGAAGAAGAACTAAAGAGCCTCTTGAGGAAAGTGAAGGAGGAGAGTGAAAAAGGTGGCTTAAAACACAACATTCAGAAAACTAAGATCATGGCATCCGGTCCCATCACTTCATGGCAAATAGATGGGGAAACAATGAAAACAGTGAGAGATCTTTATTTATTTATTTATTTGACTCCAAAATCACTGCAGATGGTGACTGCAGTCATGAAATTAGAAAACATTTGCTCCTTGGAAGAAAAGCTATGACCAACCTAGACAGCATATTAAAAAGCAGAGATACTACTTTGCCATCCAGCCATCTCATCCTCTGTCATCCCCTTCTCCTCCTGCCCCCAATCCCTCCCAGCATCGGGGTCTTTTCCAATGAGTTAGCTCTTCATATCAGGTGGCCAAAGTGTTGGAACTTCAGCTTCAGCATCAGTCTTTCTAATGAATACTCAGGGTTGATTTCCTTTAGCATTAACTGGTTTGATCTCCTTGCAGTCCAAGGGACTCTCAAGAGTCTTCTCCAACACCACAGTTCAAAAGCATCAATTTTTCATCTTTCAGCCTTCTTTATGGTCCAACATTCATATCCTTACATGACTACTGGTAAAACCAAAGCTTTGACTATTCGGGCCTGTGTCAGCATAGTAATGTCTCTGTCTTTTAATATGCTGTCTAGTTTTGTCATAGCTTTCCTTCCTTTTAATTTCCTGGCTGCAGTCACTGTCTTCAGTGATTTTGGAACCTAAGAAAATAAAATCTGATAAAATCTGTCACTGCTTCCAATTTTTAACCTTCTATTTGTCATAAAGTGATGGGACCAGATGCCATGGTCTTAGTTTTTTGAACGTTGAGTTTTAAGCCAGCTTTTTCACTCTCTCTTTCACCCCCAGTAAGAGGCTATTTAGTTCCTTTTCACATTCAGTCATTAAAGTGTTATCATCTACGTATCTGAGGTTGTTGATATTTCTCCTGGCAGTCTTGATTCCAGCTTGTTCTTCATCTAGACCAGCATTGCACATGATGTTTTCTACAAAAGAAGTAAGGTAGTTTCTGAGCATTGAAGTTATTTGTTCTCACACAGACATTTATGCCTATATGGCAAAGACTGTGACCAGAACCACTTAGGGTATAAAGTCTTGTTAGAAATATTGTTTAATGAGGTGGTCAGAGGGGACAATGACCTAAGGATGGGGGTGGCATTATATCAGGATGAACAAATCACTCCTTGCCTAAATGATAGTAAAACTAAGAGAAAGAAGCATTTCTGGAATGGCAAAGTTAAAACCTTAAAAACTACTCTCTTACATATTACTTAAATAAATAGGCTGACAATATACAGCCTTGTTGTACTCCTTTCCCAATTTGGAACCAGTCAGTTGTTCAAGGTTCTAATGGTTGCTTCTTGAACCACATATTGGTTTCTCAGGAGACAGATAAGGTGGTCCGGTCTTTAAGAATTTTCCACATGTCTATGTTGGTGTTTCTTATTTCCTCTGTTCATTTTTGCAGTTTTATTTATCATTTGTATACCATTTACTCCCAAATGGACATTTCTGACCCAAACTTCAGACCCAGATGATCTGTTCACTGGGACAGCTCTACTTTTGTTTTCTGCAGGCACGTAACTTCAAAGTAAAAAATCAGACAGTTTAAAAAAAAATCATCTTCAACCTTCTGTATTACCTTGCTTCCCTTTGAACATTGTGGATTTACCAAACCAGAGTTAGAATCTGGTCCTGAATTTCTGCCTCTCTCTTACTCTGACATACAAAGTTAATCACTGAATCTTGTTGAGATTATCTATTTTACATTTCCTGAATCATTCCAATTTGTTCGGCTTGTCCTTATTTTTATTAAGATCCCAATCATCATCTCTTGCCTACAAAACTTGCAGCTTGTAACCTCTCTCCCCACCCTGTCTTGTTTCTTGGACTATTCTTCCATCTATTATTAAGATGATCTTGCTAAAGCATGGACTCCTCCTACAGAAACTCCTTCAATATGCATTCTCATATCTTGTCCCCATTGCTGACTATACATACCATCACGATTGATTGCTCTTAAGCTAAAGTCAGAATTCCCAGTGAATGGCATGGCTTGTGGGCTATTCGCTTAACATGTCTGTTCCCTGAATACTTTCTCTTCACACTTCACTGAATTGTATATATCTCTCCAAACTTGTCATAACAGACTTGGTTACATTAGTACAAAACTGTTCTTGTAATCTCTTATTTGGATATTTCAACCCTATTCTTTTATTAGTATCTTAAAACTTTACTTATTTGAATCTAGATAGCCTTGATTTTTGAATATGTAAGTAGAATTATATTTTCAGCATAATAAAAATGCAAATAAGTTTTCTGAACATTTTCAAATAAAATAACCATCCTATGCATTTTAATATAAATGTTATTTTAGAATATTGTTTTAAAGCCTTTTTGTCATATAAAATAGAGAGGGATATGATATGCCAGTAATAAAATGTGTCAAATAATTATATGCAAAGATACAATCTTGTGGGACATTGTGTGTTTTGAGTAATATTTTTCAATAAGTTTTCAATTTTTTTTTAAAAACCAGATCCATATAAATAAAACTGATTTGTAAAAACATTTTTCTTCTTTGTCAGACTTCTGCAAATTACTTCTTACCTAATTGACAACATATAAATCATATTTCCCCATCTAATTGAGTAAATCATATTGTACTGTAGCAACACATTTTTGGTGTGGGGGTTGCAAATTTATGAATTAGATATTCACCTAGCTTTAGAGGGCTTATTGGAAATAATTTTACACTAAAATTAATTTACATCTTATGTTTTACATATGATATCAAAGCTTTAAACCTTCTGAAAGAATAAAAAGTAGAGCCTATGAGAGTAAAATTTTCTCTCCTGAAAAGTGGAAACAAGAATACTGTATATGCTATTCAGTTATTACCATATGCTGGTTTCAGATCCAACTCTGACCTTAATTTCATGCTGTCTGCTTCAGTTCTGCTTTGTAAACAGAAGTGATAAAACATCTTCAGTGAGTGAATATATCATGTTTACACAACAATTATTTGGAGTGATTTCATTTTTTAAGACTGCAGTAATATGAAACTGTCATTCACTCTGAAGCACCCTTAGAAACTTGTCTTCTATTGTGATAGGTTGTGCCTCTTGGATACAAACAGAAGTTTTATCCCCTTTAGGATTCCCTTTCAAGTTAGCTAATGAGGATGTGTGTTCAAAGCTATTTCAGATAGTGTGAACCTTTTTCCCTTTTTACCTGAATTTTACTTTGTTAATGTGAAAAATCAACATTTCCCTCCAAAGCCAGTTTACTGAACGTTGGAGGGATTCACATTGTTCATTATTATTAAAGTCACTGGTCTTTGGAGACAAAATTATAACAAGTTTCAGGGTTGTTTTTGCCATTTCTAAGTTATTGAAGCATAGTTTATGAGGATGCCATTGTAGCAAAAGTTGATTTTTAAATTAAAATTTCCCAACAATCTATTGACAATAACTCAAAGTGTAGCCCTAAGAATACCTTATCAAATTATATTTTAGGAAGAATGTGTCAATATTTAAAAATGATAGTTCAAATCAGCAGTTTTTCAGTTAAATAATATATATATATATGTCATTATGTTGCAAAATTTTCAGAAAGAAAGAGCCATATTAGGAAGGAAAGTCAGTTATTCTGATACTATTAAATAATAGGGTTTTATGGGGTTATTGTTTTTTAAAATAATTTAGAATATTTAAATATGTTATGACTTTTGCAGGTGGTTGAAAATAAAAGTATTGTTATGGGATTCCTGCAACTATTAACAGCGATGTGAAAATGAAAATTATGGTTAGACTTGAGAAGAAATTAATGATATATGGTGAGAGAAATGTAAATTATTTGGTGTGAAGGAAATAAATGAGAATTCTTTATAACAGGACCAATGACAGCATATTAGTGCTGTCAGAACACAAAGAAATCTACGCTGTGCATTCACTGAATCATACATATCATTTAACCAAGAAACAGACAAGCATGTGTCTCAGAAGCATAGAAGAGGTTATGCCTTATACTTTTTGTTGGGTGGATTCCTCACATCCCTCTCTCCTATGATTTAAATAATTTATTTTCTTTTCTGAAAAACATGCTTCACGAAATAGTAAAATCACATTAAAATATTCATAAGCACACTCATCAAGGGTTAATCCACTACACTTTAGATCCGTGTAGTGTGTGCCTACACATATGAATGTGTTATATGTATATAGTAAAATACTCTCATACTCTTTGTAACCAGTTTTTTCATATAAAAAATGTCCTGATTTTTAAGTACATAACCTTAGACTCTGAACTAGAAGCCTTAAGTGTTTCTACAAACACTGATGTTTTGTTCACTCTTTGACAAAATATAAAAACATCCATAAAACTGCTATCAATTTAGTTTATTGTGGAAATAAAATTTTAGATTCTTTTCTATGAATTTATTCTAGAATATAACCTATCACTAGATAGACGGTACAATTGAGACACATTTTTCATTGTAAGAGTTTTAAAATAGCTATTTTTATAGGAATTCTGTTTATATAATACTTTAGGTGTCTTAAACTTGTACTCGATTGATTATAAATTCTTTTGACTTCTTTTATACTTATTTCACATGCATAATTTTGCAATGTTAACAAAACATAACATAAATGAGAAAAAAAACACAGAAGAGTGATTGCCCAGATTGGATCAGGATCTTGTCTATCTACAGCACATTTCTCAGTTCCAAGCCGACCTGGAGGCACTGCTTTGAAAGCCTTTTGGCTGTTACATAGAAATCCTGATGCAACTCGATATTTGATGTCCCAACACGCACTGTCTTTGGTAGCCTTGAAGTGGGTGTGACATTAAAAAAAAGCTTCCATTTGAGAGTTCTATATCAGACCTCTGGCCTGTTTCATGTCTTCCCTGGGCTTGTTTGTAGACCAAGTCCACTTGATCATTTGTTTTCATACTGAACTTAATTTCTACTTAAAATCTACTAGATAAGAATTTTGAATTCACTTTTCAACTGTCTACAATTATCAGTTAACAGGAAGCTCATATGTATTTCTTCTTTTAACTCTGTTTCCCAAATTTCCAGATTGTTTAGGAGAAGAAGACGAATTCTGATCTTATAGTTCCTATTTCTACTCTGATTTACTTCTGAAGTCATGCCTTTTAAGCATTTTCCCTAGAAGTGGAAGAGCAATGTTGTTGATGTATTTAAACTGAATAAAGTGAAAGTGAAAGTTGCTCAGTCATGTCCAACTCTTTGTGACCCCATGGACTATACAGTCCATGGAATTCTCTAGGCCACAATATTGCAGTGGGTAGCCTTTCCCTTCTCCAGATCTTCCCAACCCAGGGATTGGATCCAGGTCTCGCACATGGCAGGTGGATTCTTTACCAGCTGAGCCACCAGGGAAGCCCAAGAATACTGGAGTGGGAAGCCTGTCCCTTATCCAGTGGATCCTCCCAACCCAGGAATGGAATCGGGCTCTCCTGCGTTGCAGGCAGATTCTTGACCAGCTGAGCTATCAGGGAAGCCAAAGCATGGAGAAACTACACTTACATTATTTATACTCACATGTATATGCATACAGAGAAACACAGCAAAACTGACTAATTATAGGCAATATTCTTTTTTTCCAAATTATTTTTCAAAAGCATTTGACTCCAATAAAATTATCTTTTTGCAACTCCCCACCATCCCTTCCATTCCCCTCTATTTTTCCTCATTGCACTCACTGACATTTGGTATATGGTATTTATAGATTTATAATGTATAAATTTAGCATATGTTTATTTGTACATCATATATAAATATCATCTCCCACTAAAATATAAATTGAGTGGGAAGATCAATTTTTTTCTATTGTGTTCTCAGTTTCTAGAGTTCAGTTCAGTTCAGTCACTCAGTCGTGTCTGACTTTTTGTGACCCCATGGACTGCAGCAGGCCAGACTTCCCTGTCCTTCACCAAATCCCAGAGCTTACTCGAATTCATGTTCAATGAGTTGGTGATGCCATCAAACCATCTCATCCTCTGTCGTCCCCTTCTTCTCCCACCCTCAATCTTTCCAGCATCAGGGTCTTTTCCAGTGAGTCAGCTCTTCGTATCAGGTGGCCAAAGTAGTGGAGCTTCAGCTTCAGCATCAGTCCTTCCAGTGAATATTCAGGACTGATTTCCTTTAGGATGGACTGGCTGGATCTCCTTGCAGTTCAAGGGACTCTCAAGAGTCTTCTCTAACACCACAGTACAAAAGCATCAATTCTTCGGCGCTCAGCTATCTTTATAGTCTAACTCTCACATCCATACATGACTACTGGAAAAAACAAAGCTTTGGCTTTTATTGGCAAAGTAATGTCTCTGCTTTTTAATATGCTGTCTAGGTTGGTCATAACTTTTCTTCCAAAGAACAAGCGTCTTTTAATTTCATGGCTGCAGTCACCATCTGCAGCATTTTGGAGCCCCAAACAAAATCTGCCACTGTTTCCATTATTTCCTCATCTGTTTGTCATGAAGTGATGGGACCAAATGCCATGATCTTAGTTTTCTGAATGTTGAGTTTTAAGCCAACTTTTTCACTCTCCTCTTTCACTTTCATCAAGAGGCTCTTAGGTTCTTCTTTCTGCCATAAGGGGTGTGTCATCTGCATATCTGAGGTTATTGATGTTTCTCCTGGCAATCTTGGTTCCAATCTTGTTTCTCCTGGCAGTCTTGGTTCCAATCTTGATTCTCCCGGCAATCTTGATTCCTAGGGTAGTAGCTAGTAAAACAGAGGCATATCATACATATTTGTTAAATTAATTAATGTACATATTATTTATTGATTGTTTCTTTGTCACGGTTTTATTTTAGTTTAGCATGTTAAAGGAGAAACAGCTATTCAATTATGAACGAATAAAAAGTAGAATCTGGTTTGCCTATCTTTTGCACCAAGAAATCCGATGGAAAGAAACTGTGGGACAGTTCTGTAATTTTATCAAAGTGCGTTCAATCCACAATATCTACAGAGAAGATGAAAAACAAGATGGAAGAATATTTCCATCCTTTCTCTAAAGTTAGAGCAGCACACTTCAGAGGTCAAGTAGAAAAGGCAACCATGAAAAAATCTAAATTCTTAAGATCATTTTCTTACGTTTAAAACTACTACGCAATTTTAAACTTCTCAGAGTAAGGACATAATAATGTGTCTGATATTAGAAAACGATGTTGGCATCAGTGCAAAGGCATTCATCCATTCACTTATATATAGTACAACTCCAGCTAAGAAAAGACAACAATGTTCACATAGCTCTTATTACTCAGCTTTGCAGTCTTATAAGGGGAACCACAGGTTCTATTAATCATTACCTTGGGGAATAGAGACAGATGGTTTGATAAGCTTCTTGATCTTGCTTTTATCTTAGTAGGTAAAAATAGACCAACATTAGCTATCAAATCCCACTGTTAATGATAACATTGGTTGAGTGTGAAGCCACATTTTAAAAGTTCTGACATACCTAATAATATGTATGTACCGTATAAGAGTTTTATATGATTACCCACTTTTCCTCCATGCAGCTCACCAAAAGAGTGAATCTTTCTACTTTATTCTCTTTTAGGCACATCGTATAAGCAGCTGTACACGTCAGATTTTAAATTTAACTTCAGCTTTTCAAAATATTGTCAATAATATTTCACATTGCACACTTTCCGCAGTTGTTTGTTGCATAATCAGCATGAAGTCTAACAAAACTGTACATCAAAGAAACTCAAAGACATCTGCCTAACTGCTTTATTGAATGTTTGAGCAATTCTGTTGGAAGCTTTGCCTGTATCACCTGTGGTGGAACAGATGTGGCTACTGTGTGAAGCATATATTAGGGTTATAGAATACCTACTAGAAAGAAATTCCAAATGCGGAAAAATATATTTTAGCTTGTGAAAAGGGCCTCGAGGGATCCAAATCACCTTCTCTTATTACACAGTTATAGACTGAAAAGAACATATCATACAAGACAGATCTAGCTGAATAAGGATTTTATGTTAAGAGCTTGAATAAATTATCGTTTTAAAGTTTGTTGTTATTTTTCTCAAATATTAAAACTTTCTGTGTTTGACAGTCACAATGATTAAATATTTGGTTGAAGTTGTTTAATTTTTATTTTGGTTCTTATTTAAATTTTTATCAAGAGAGATTTTGAGGGTATTACACAAAGTATATTTTGTAATATTTTGAATAATTAGTGTTTATACCAGTTCTTTAGTGCCTCTTTACAAAAGGATGAGATAGAGGGAAAAATAAAAGTTATAAAAATATCTAAAATAAGAGTGAAAAAGGACTGTGTCACAGTAGGACCCTTCTATTCCACTCTTAACATATGCACAGGGAGGGGCTTTTGATAAGACCACACTCTCTAATTCTGTGAGTCTGGAATGAAGAACACTTTAAGTATATGCTAGTTATTTTGATTTCCCTGGTAGCTCAGTAGTGAAGACCCTACCTGCTAATGCAGGAGGCACAGGTTCGATCCCTGGGTTGGGAAGATCCCCTGGAGAAGGAAATGGCAATCCACTCCAGTATTCTTGCCTGGGAAATCCCATGGACAGAGGAACCTGGTGGGCTATAGTCCGTGGGGGTTGCAAAGAACTGGACACAACTTAGCAAATAAACAACAACAACAGAAAATTATTTTGAAAGAAAATACTCTAACATTTAGGGGGGGAAACCTGAATACATACCATTGGGCTTGGCTTTTTTGATATCCAATTCTTCATTAGGTTAAGTTACCTCCTTAAAGGCTATGAAAGAGATTAATTCTAATATAGTTGGATCTTCAGGAGAAAAGGTAGGGCAGTGATCATGGAATTATAAATACATTTAAGAAAAATATACAGATGAGACAGTCATTTGACCAAACTGTATTAATCTTATAATTCCTTAGAGGATTTTCACCCCTCAGAGGGATCAAATCTACACATGTGACACTCCACTCACCTCTCTTCTAGCCATCAATAGGTAGCAGTGGCTATAAATCAACTGTAAATATCAATCTTAAATGACAGTTTAATTAAAGATAGTAATTTAAGGATAATTCAATGGTTATATTATTTGGTTGAGATAAGGTCCAACATTGATTAATCTTTTGAATTAAATATTCATATTGTTCATATCTCTTATTTACTAGGCCTCTGAAGTCTTTGTAGTTTTCATTAAATTTATATTCCTTCTTTACCTAAAGAACTGACAGAAGAGTTTATTAGAAAAGATGTGGCCAGGGTTTAGCTGTGTAGCAGTCTCCTGTCTTATGCTACTTTTAAATAAAAATTTCCTCTGATGGTCTACTTAACTTTCCTGCTGAAATAATTGCTGCCTCTAAAGCCATTTTATTTTTCTGTTGAGTTTACTTCACGGAGCTTTCAGAAGCTCTAGGGGACAACTCTGAATCTTCTGTTTTTTTTTTTGTTTTGTTTTGTTTTCCTTTGTCGTGTTATTTCCCTCACACCATTGTGTGTGTTGTTGTATATTATTTCGTGTCCTCTTCAGCACTGCACACAAACATTCTATCTTCTTTCTCCCTCTCCTTTTTGTTCTTTGTTTTTAAAAACCCTTCCAGATGTAAATGGTTACATACTTTTAGTATGAGAAACTCAATCACTTGAAAAGATAGACCTAGCAAAGTGGCCAATCTGCCAGCATAACAGTCTCTCAGATTACAGACCCTTCTTGCTTAACTCTAGAACATGAATCCCCTGAAAGAAGTAGTGAGGTCTTCAGGTCTTAGTCTTTGTACTTGTACTAATGTATGTTGTAGGTGCTTACCTAGATTTCATTTCATATGCTGTCTTAAGGGAGAGAAAGGACAGGTAGAGGTGAATAACATGTTTTAAAAAATCAACAGAAGTTTGGGATTGATAAAATAATAAAGAGTGGAGAAACACCTAAGAAAATCAACTATTTAATGACTTAATTAATAGAAATAAGGGCTTCCCTGGTGGTTCAGATGGTAAAGAATCTTCCTGCAGTGTGGGAGACTGGGGTTTGATCCCTGGGTCAGGAAGATCCCCTGGAGAAGGGAATGACTACCCACTCCAGTAGTCTTGCCTGGAGAATTCCATGGACAGAACCACCTGGCGGGCTGCAGTCATAGGGTCTCAAAGAATTGGACACGACTGAGAAACTAACGCGCATACACACACACACATGTTATAAGTAAGGTGGTTTAATAAACCACAATAAAGTATGTAAAGAGGAAGGATTATGAGTTAGGGATGCTCTTTTAGAATTACTGAAACTAAATTTATATGTGAAACATCTGGAAGGATTTTCACAAGATGAAATCTGCTGTTCAGAGAGTAAAAACTGGGGTTGGGCATAATTGAAACGGTGTTATATAATGCTTTAAATTCTGATTTTATTCATTTTTAAAATGTGCTGTCTTACGTACAACTATAAATACAGTTTCCTCACAGAACTCTGGAAAGAATAGGCCTCTCTATTGATCTGTGTGCGTGGGTCATTTGCGGAACAATGATCATGTTATTTCAAATCAAAAGGATCAGTAAATGATTTTTGAAGGGTATTCAGTTTTCTTCTATTGTAAATGGTAATGGGCTTTCTTAGTTTCTCACAATTATATTTCTTATTTTAGATTCTTTTTTTTGAGTTCATGAAAGGTTATTAATGACAAAATTCAGTGAAAGAAAGAAAGCATAGAGAAGTCACAGCTTTCGTATTTCAAGTATATTAATCACATTCACATTTTTATTCTTTTATGGTATGAATAGTTATGTGCATTGATATGCTTTGTTCTTAGTGTTTTTCCTCTGATTCAGATGATCACCCACTCCATTCATCAAACAATAAATACTCTCATAATCCATCTCACTTTATTATTCATAGTAACCCATGCTTCTGAATATTAAAGAAATCAATATGCATAACTGTGGGAAAGAGTCATATTTTGTAAGGGTTTCTCAGTTAGGGATGCTAAAAGCAGCTTTCAGACTCGTTGTGGGAACTTTAAAAAATTGTTCATGGGATTAAGTAGAATCTTAATTCTATTTGATTAAATTCTATCTGTACCTTTAAGAAATTAGAAAAGTCGCATTTTGACATACAGTTGGTTAAATTGTAGCTATCTCACTACCTTTTCTAGAAATTAATTTTCCTTTATGTATATATATGTATAAAATGTTTTGAGACTATTGACTAGCACATCAATCATCCACATTTATATAAAATGTATAAAGGTGGTGAATATTAAATAAACTTGTTCCAGATATATAGACTATATTTCACAATGATTTACGCTCATCCCTTTTTCAATCTCACCATCCACACCTGAGAGTTACCTCTTAAATATATACTGAATATTTACAATTCTTTCTTACCTGGATCTGCCATCTTCTCTCATCTGATTAATCTGTCAGCCTACAAATACACTTAAACCATTCTGCGCTCCTTCTCTTTACACTATGTTTTGTTTTTGTTTTTAAACATAAAAGTTATATTGTGTTACAGTCAACTTCTTTCCCCCTTCTTTCTGCACTCAAATCTTAAAGACCTTTAGTGAATGCTCTTAGAAGGAAAATCAAAATTCTTAACATGGAGTTTGATCCTCATCTCACCAGTCAGGTCCAGATTCTCTGCACTGTTTAGTTACAGCCTTCAGGACCTGGTCATTGGTGTGTAAAGCATCTAAAGGAAAAAAAAGTGCATTGGACATACTAAAAGCAGAAAGATTTATTCGAGACTATTGAAATTACCTCTGCTAGAACACAACGTGGGAGAATTTTTGAAACCCTGGTGTAAGCTAATGGGAAAGTACTGGAGGGTATTAGCTGGGAGGTGATCCCTGTGACAGGCTGTCTGTTTTTGCTAATTGTCCTCATTGAAGTTACACTATTACCCTTCCACAGAGACTAGGAGATTGGGTCCCTGCTTTTCTTAATGATTGCATTTCAAAGGAATGATTTCCAGGTCCTTAAAAAAGACATTCCTGGGTTATAGAAGATTTACCTAAGAAAGGGCCAGGAAAAAGATTTTATAATTGCAAGTTTTCTAAGGGAAATACAGTATAAAATGGGACATCAAGGGGCCAAGAGTCAGGAAGAAACTTGTCTGATATTTGCCTCTGTGTGTGTGTGTGTGGTGTGTGTGTGTTTGCTCAATCAGGTCTGACTCTTTGAAACTTCTTTGGACTGTAGCCTGCCAGGCTCCTCTGTCCGTGGATTCTCCACTGGAGTGGGTTGCCATAGGCTCCTCCAGGGGATTTTCCTCCCCAGCGGATCCAGCCCGTGTCTCCTGTGTCACTTGCATCTCCTGCCTTGGCTGGCGGATTCTTTATTGGCTTACCTATTAGGGGCATTGAGTCAAGCTTGTCTTGGCCAAGGGCTTCCCTGGTGGCTCAGTGGTAAAGAATCTCCCTGCAGTGCAGGAGATGCAAGTTTGATCCCTGGTCAGGAAGATCCCATGGAGGAGGATATGGCAACCCACTTCAGTATTTTTGCCTGGAGAATCCCATGGACAGAGGAGCCTGGCGGGCTGCAGTCCATGGGGTTGCAAATATTCAGATGTGACTGAAGTGACTGAGCACACATGTCTTGGTCAAACAGAAGAGTTAGAAATTGTTAATCCCCCTCTTCACAAAGCTTACCTTTTAAAATCATTCCCCGGTTACACACTTGCTAGGATCTTAAAGCTCATCGAAGATATCACTTTTCTTGATAATACTCGACTTGTCCTTCTCAAGGATAAGGAAGGGCACAATGATTTAAAGAAGTTATATCACTGCCATAATGAATAATCTCTTAAGACATTGCTGATTACAGCGCTTTAGAGCTCAGCTTCTGAAGTCGAACATTGTATGAATAGCATTTGGCTTTCTTTCTCTAATAATCTTTCTATTATTTTATCTGCAAGATGGAAGTTATAATAGCACTTCATTGGCAAGATTTCTGAGACAGTAAAAAGAGATGATACATGCAAATGCTTAATTAAATAAGGTTGACTTTTCAGCAGATATTCAATGCCTGTTAGTAATTACTGTTAGTTAATATTGTAAAAACCTTGCTTGCATCTAGTAATGGGCTAGTGATGTTGGCTTGTCTAACATTTTAACTAGAGCAAGTGATTTTCTCCTAGTGATAGCTGCCCCCCCAACCCAGGTGATATCTTTTAATGAAAAATTGTGTGAAAACAGAGAGTTAACATTTTTCCTTCCTATATGTATCATGTTCTTCCCTCAATTTAAAAAAAAAAAAGGGAAAATAGACTATTCCAACTAATTAGCTTTGGTTTCTAGGCAAGATACATGTGTAACCTTCTAATCAGGGCCTATGAATCAGTTTTTCTCAAAACTTCCTAAAGTTTTTACAGATTATGTTTCATTGCAGTCAGCTGGTATCCTGTCTTTTAAAGAATGACATTTTTCTATTTCTCAGAGCATTAATGTAAAGCACAAACTAAATTTAAATAAGGAATCATATGAGACAAATTTGTATTTTCCTGTATTTACAATCTAATTCATATACCAATCCAGTTCTGTACATTTAAGCAAGAGAACATATGTTTATAATTCCATGACATTTATAATCTATATAAAAGGAGAAGACAGTTTCCCTGTTTACCTAACCTCTATGCCATATCCTGTGATGCCATCTATCCTAACCTATATGCCATATCCATCATAGTTTGGATTGGGGTGCCATATCTGGGAACATGCGATTTTATACAAGTATAATCTAAATTAAGTCTTGCCTTAAAAGCTTGAAATAGCTGACTTTGGAGATACTCAAATTAAAATTTTGGCTCCTTCAAGTCATCTGATTATATTACTCTATACACATGAGATTAAGAAGGTGATGCATTAAAATGTCACATTGTAAATTGCAGGATAGATCATGAATGACATTTAGAGAATAAACATTCTTGACTCCTATTTATCTTTGATTCCCATATTTAAGTGACAGTAACTGAGAGTCAACAATATAAAAATAAACTATAATTGTGCACACAAAGAAGTCTATGAAATTCTTTCTAAAATATACAGTGATATAGGATAAAACTGCCTTACTTTCTCTTTGGTTCCTTTTCAAAACCATAATTACCTTTTCCGATTGTAATTTTTTGACTTGAATTTTCAAAACAAACAACAATTTATAGAGGACTACTATATTTACTATGTAATAGTAAATCATAATAATATCTTGAATATTAATCTTAGCTTTGGCATAACATTTGAAAATATCACAAGTACATTGAGATATATATTTGTATTACAAAGCTAATGGCATAATCTATATTGATAACCCAGAGAAAAGAGTCTTTTGATAAGATTATGAGCTATGAAATCTGGAAGTTATTTGAATTAAATTAAGCATGCTAGTATGCAAACATGCCAAATAATGCCAAAGTGACTAATGATAAGTAAATAAAATAATTCAGTATTAAATAGTGGTCCTGCTATGCCGACTTGATACTGACAAGACAAAATCTAGAAAAGAGCTTCCCCTTTAAGCAGTTTGTCTTGATTAATGTTTTTATTTAAAAGACTCTTCTATTCTTCTTCAGCACATCCCTGGTTTTCCAGTGGTTAAGAATCTGTGCCTTCACTGAAGGGAGCATGGGTTTGATCCCTGGTTTGGAAACTAAGATCTCTAAATGCTGTCTGATGTGGCCCAAAGACTTCATTTGGGGGGCAGGAAGTTCTTTGGGAAATGGGCACATGGGAAATTGAGGTTATATGAGAAATACTTTGAAATTGTTATAGTTTATAAACTAAGATATCATTTCTTAGATATAAACAGACATAAAAAGATACTACTGAAGATATCCAACCCACTACAGTGGACTGTGATTTTTTTTTGCCTTGATTCTTTCAAATGGGATTTGAAACAGATTTAAATGGAAATCATATACAAGTAAGTAGTTCAAGCAACAAGATCCCTTGCCATTTTCTAAGTTTGTGTTTCATTTTCTAAGATATTTAGATGAAGATCTCATTTCTTAGGGCAGAAGATGATGGGGTGATAGTAAATGGAAAAACATATTTGTGTGTGTGTGTGTGTGTGATTTTTGCCAAGCTTTTTAATTAGTTTTATTTTCCTTTCTGGAAAATAAAATCTAGTGTTTAAAAAATGATTATACTGTATTGAATGCAGACAGCACTAGGTTTTTTCTTATAATTTTTATGAGGAAAAGATAAAATTATTTCAGTATTATTTCTAGAAAGCACTCTATATAATTTTATTCATTATAATTCCTTTAGCACAGAAGAAAGCACTCTAGATTTCAATGAACCTTCTTTCTATTTAATAGAAATAATTAATAGCTTATAGGAGTGAAGGTCAGAGAAGCTGCTGATAGGGTGCAGGAAATAAGAAAGCAGGAATCCCGGGAAACTACAGACGATTTTGGCTGCCAGCAATAAATGGTTCTTTCCAGCAGAACAGTGGACCTTTTTGGCTCTAAGTTTCTGAGGCAATGATGACATCTTATTTTCCAGTGTCTTGCAGAATTTGTGCAAAGTCTACTTTGAGAGAAACTTAAATTGGAACCCCGCTGGCAATGGAGCTTATAAAATGTACATTTTTTTAAGGTTTTGCATCCCTGCATAACAAGGAGAGTGTTGAAGGAAGAAAGAGTGATTCATGTAGTATCCTGGCTCAGTGATGTACACTGTGCTCAGTGATTATAAAATCTGATGGCCTGTATCTTCTATCCTACACATGACATATTGTTTGTGTATTTAAATAATGTAAATATTAATTCATCAAATAAAAATGTAAGTTGTAGAGAACTATTTTATTTCTGGTTAAGATTATATTAATTTTTAGATGAGTTCACGCAGAGTTACAACCAAATGGATTTTCTTTTTAGCCTTTCATGTAAGAAAGTATAACTTAGTGATCAGCCATCCCAGTTTGCCCAGGACTGAGGGGTTTACTGGTGCAATGGAGTGAATTTTGTCCTTTCAAAATGTTCTGTGTTTCAGCCCTAAACCTCAAAGTGAGTGTTTTTGGAGACAGGGCTTTTAGGAAGAAATTAAGGTTGGAGGAAGGCATGGCAACCCACTCCAATATTCTTGCCTGGATAATCCCATGGACAGAGGAGGCTGGCAGAGTCAGACATGAATGAAGAGACTTTAGCACGCATGACAGTGACAGCATGCTTGCGAGGTCATAAAGTTCCCCCTGAGTGGTGCTAGTGGTAAAGAAAAGTGAAAGAATTAGTCACTCAGGGTTTTGTGACCTGATTCTTTGCAACTCCATGGACTGTAGCCTGCCAAGCTCCTCTTTGTACCTGGAATTCTCCAGGCAATAATACTGGAGTGGGTAGCCATTCCCTTCTCCAGGGGATCTTCCCAACCCAGGGATCAAACCCAGGTCTCCCACATTTCAGGCAGATTCTTTACTCTTTGAGCCACCAGGGAAGCCCCACCCACCACCAGTATAGGAGATATAAGAGATGCAGTTTCAATCCCTGGGTTGGGAAGATCCTCTGGAGGAGGGCATGATAACCCACTCTAGTATATTTGCCTGGAGAATCCCATGGACAGAGGATACGACTGAAGCGACTTAGCATGCACACACTCAAAGTCATAAAGCTAAGGCCATAACCTTGTGAGAAGAGAAATCTCTCTCTTTCTGGTGTCACTCATAGCAAGGGCCATGTGACGATGCAGTGAGAAGGGGGCCATCTACAGTCAGAAAGAGAGCTATCATCAGACACTGAACCCTGCCAAAACTTTGACCTTGGACTTTCCATCCTCCAGAACTGTGGAAAAAAAAAAAATTCTGTCATTTGAGGTTCATGGTCAGTGATATTTTGTTATGACAGTTCTAGCAGACTAATACATCTGGGGTGCAGAACTTTCAGTGTGAAAACAAAAAATTGTGAGCAAATCGAGATGAAATGGCCACCTTAGGATACGCTTCTGAATGAACAATATTGTGCCGTAAGATTCTGCTGATCTTAAAGTTGGTATTTATTCAGGAAATTTCAAATATCTGATCTATAATAATATACAATTATATCTGAACTCATTCAAGTGAATCATATTTGCTATATATTACTTAAATATGTATCTTCTATTCATAAGAAAAAGGAGTAAAACATTCTTTCCTTTGGATCATCCAAAATAAGATTAGTTTTTTTTTAATTTTTTTATTTCTGAAAGCAGCTTGTGTCTCACAGTTACATGTGACAGTTATAACCAACAGCATTTTTTTCTCTTAGAGGATATAAAATACTGGTGCATCTTACAATAGTTGTCAAGTGAAAGTGTGAAATGTTAGTCGCTCAGTCATGTCTGACTCTTTGCGACCCATGGACTGTAACCCACCAGGCTCCTCTGTCCATGGGATTCTCCAAGCAAGAATAATGGAGTGGGTTGCCATTCCCTTCTCCAGGGGATCTTTCTGACCCAGGGATCGAACTTGAGTCTCCCGCATTGCATTGCAGACATTCTCTATTGGCTGAGCCACCAGGGGGCTGGTATTACAATTACTAGTTGTCTTAACTGTGAGAGAATATGTAGTGATATTTATGAATTTAGGAGCAGACAAAAACTTAGACATATAAATATACACAGGTAGTCTCTATCATTTCAATGGCCTAGTAAGGTGTTTTCTGTTACAGTTTTTATTGGACTTGTGATCAAATAAACAACCAAGTTCTTATGGTAAAGAAGTACTGGAAATTGTCTTGACAAAATGAGAAGAAATAGAAGGAAATATTATTCACTGAAATGTTTGGATAATACTTTGATCAGTGCTTATAAAGTCAGAAGGCACAAGAAGTATTGAGCAGGTGTCTTTTCATAATGAACGTTTGTTTACTTTTTTTTTTTTAAATATTGGCATCATTCCAGAGGTGGGATGAACCTTGCTGTGGATGGCTTTGAAGAAATAATAGGAAGAGGGAAACGTCAGCTAGACTTCAAACAGCTTGACAATCTAATAGGCAAGCCACCATTATTTTGTAATCTGTATCATTTAATATAAGAGTAGTCAATCTCTTGATTAAAGGGAAGGAAGTTGGAATTGCTGTCATTGTTTCCAGTAAACCTCATAGATGATGAATGACTTCATATGATCTAGAGGAGATGGAGTAGTCTAAACAAAATTTTGTATCAGATCATTTGGCAGCATAACAGATAGAAGTAAATATTAATAAAGTATGTTCCTATATATTGTGTACACATACATATGTATATATCCACAACTATAAAGGCCAGTCAAAGAGAAAGAATTTCCCAATGAATTCAACTCCCTGCAAGAAATGTTTATGCAATATTATGCTTTAAAAGACCACTGGGGTTTTATGAACTCTTGGGTTATTAAAGGGAATAAAAGGAAGGCAAAGACTATAGTCACAATGCAAAACTCAATTGGTATAATAGAAAATTGATAAAAGGAAATGCTCTAAATATACACTTTTTTAAAGATATGTATTATCTATGTAGGATGTCTGAAAGATTATAGACAATGAGATGTTACAAATATTTTGCTGGTGATGCATTAAAGCCTATGTAGGAGATTTGAAATTCTGGTAAGCAGCTTTTGTTAATTGAGCCCAAAGACTTTATCCAAATGGAAGTAAGTATGCCTTTGAGAGACTATTTAATCTTAAAATTGTAGATAGGTAAACCCTGAGAAGACCACACACTATAGCTTGTGTCAGGGCCATAAGGAGAAGAAGAATTTAAGAAGAGAAAGAGAAACGATAGGTGTAGAAAAGAGGGTTTCATTGCAAGGGTAGAATACAGAAGAACAAAATCAGGATGGGAGAAAAAAAAATAGAAAAAAAAAAACAGCAGAGGGACAGGGTATACTAGTAATAATAGCAATATTATTTGAAAAAGAGTTTGTATAAATACCTCAAAAGTACACAGTCTTCTAGATTCATATTATAAATCTCATTAGATCTGTTTCAAACTGGGAATAGGCATTGATTCTTCATCTCATTAAACTATTATCGACTCCCTAGTAAGAGAAAACTCCTGGGTAAAAATCTCTCTAAAGAACGAAGTATGTAATGTAGTATTTTTCATTTTATATATTTTGTTTTATTCATTTAATATAATTTGGAGTTTTATACAGCAGTGATTATTAGGCCCTTTTTGAAAAGTGAGGCCTCTAATTCTTTACTGTATATATTTTCTGTGAATGGATGGAGCCCATATTATAGGTCATTCAGTTGCTGGGTAGAGAAGGGAGAATTACGAATTATTGCCTAAGTAGGGATTCTTGCACAAATAGCCTTATTATCAAGCCTTATTAACCTAGAGCTGATAAGTTTACAGAGCAGTCCTTCATATTACATTCCTCAAATATAATTCCTGTTTTAGAGGCTTGTGGTGTATCAGTGAACAAACTAAGAAAGACTTCTGCTTTTGTGGAGCTTATGGTCCAGAAGGGAAGACAGAAATAAAGTAAGTTTTTGGAAACATAAAGCAAACATTAGAGCAGAGTGAAGGAATAGAGTGTAGGGGCTGAAGGCAGCAGGGAGTGGGGTACAAGAAATGAGTAACTGTGAGTTGAACTTTGAGCAAACAGTTGAAGGATGTGAGGGAATTCGTCAAATAGATATCTGGGGAAAATTGTGTTTCATTTTGAGAAAACTGCTAGAATCAAGACCCTAATTATTTGGATACCATACTGGTGTTTCCTAGGAACTAGATGAAGGCCACTGTGTCTGGAACAAGGCTGGGGTAGTACTAGACATGATCAGAGGTCACTGAAAGGGATGTTTCCATAATTGTGTTTGCAGTTCCCTATTGTGGGTTCGGTACAGAGGAGAATCCTGATGTGACAAATTTTAGCACATCCTTCTGGATGCTGTGTTAACATTGGTGGAAGAAGGGTAAATGTAGAAGCATACCAATTGGTGGAGGCTGGGATGGATGAGGAGGCTGAAGTCATGATGGTTTCATTGGCATTGGTAAGAATGTATAAGATTCTGGGTATATTTTGAAGGTGCATCCAAGGGATCCATTGAGTGGATCAATTGAATGTAGGTTTGTGAGGGAAAGAGAGGTGTCAAAGATAAATCTGATTTTTTCTGGCCTAACAAATGGAAGGACAGAGTCGGTATTAAGGAGATGTGAAAGGTTGTATATATGGCTGGCTTGGGCTAGAAATGAGCAGAAGAAAATTGGAGTTCTCTGTGCTTTATAAGGATATAGCAAAATTGCTAATATTTTAGCTCAATATGGGACCTAGCATAGTTAAGAGAATCATACTCACCACATTATCTCATGTAACCGTTTTCTACCAAGATAAAAATCTACCTCTTCTCCCTTGTGAAGATATCTGTGCTACATGCTAGTTGCTTCATTCAGGTCTAACTCTTTGCCACACTATGGACTGTAGCAGGCTAGGCTCCTCTGTCCAGGGGATTTTCCAGGCAAGAATACTGGAGTGGGTTCCCGGGTCCTCCTTCAGGGGATCTTCCCAACCCAGGGATCTAACCTATGACTCTAAGTATCCTGAATTGGCAGGTGGGTACTTTACCACTAGTGCCACCTGACACTCCTATGTAATCCTATTTCTGTAAAATGTCATCTAATGTGTGCAGTGTTGTCAAGGAACAGGCCTGTGATTCTAGTGTTTCCCATCTGCAGGCTGAAATAAACACTTGCTTTTACTAGGGCTCTGCTGCCATGGAACTGATATTATCCACTTCTGCTATCCTTGCAATTTTCTTTGATTGATTTGCTAATAACTTAATTTCTCACTTTGTCATCTGCAGACATTTTATACTAATTGTATTTAATGGACTGTGAGCTACTGAAATATTTAAAGTTATTGCTAGTAAATGCAAAATATGCTTACTGATAGAATATAAAAATAAGCAACTGGTAAACCAATGAAGATGTGCATTATCTGGGATCATTGAGCTTATAAAAGTTTAATGGAGGCTAGAAGAAATATATCATTACCATTCTAAGGAACTAAAAAAAAGTCGTAGGCAGATTGATGCAGCAAACTAATATTTGAATAGACTGAAAGTCATCTTGTTATTCACTGATAACTTTTAAATTTATTATAGCAAAGATTAATATCTTCCCATGGTTGGTGATTTTGCAACCAAAATTCATCATACTTGACTGTATCAAGAGCTACTTTTCTCTTCATTTTCTTTTTCTGTCATTTAATGATATCATTTTGTGCATATTTGTTAGCGTTAATACGAATAAACTCTATCCAACATCAAAATTCTACATTTATCTTTGTTGTTAGTGTACTTTAAATGTATAAAAAAAGATACTTTGGCTTCATTATTCATTTTTTAATTTACCTATTATGATAAAAATTGATAAGTAATAAAATTCTCAAAACTGTTTCACCTGAGTTTTTTTGTTTGTTTGGTTTACACTTTTCTTTGCCTCCTCCTGTTCTGAGATTTTGATTGGATATAACAGAATGCAGGTAGGCAAATAAGACTGATATATGTGGCAAGAAAAAAACATTTCTATGTGATTCTTTAAGTTTATTAAGATGAAATAATTTGACATCAAGGAATGGTAGAAAATAAGCTTTGGTAAATAATAATGAAAATCTCACAATACTACATGAAGGAAAGTTACACGGCTCAAAATAGCCTGGAGTTAAAACTCCCCTATGGGTCTTCCCCACCATTCTATGCAAAACAAAAAACTCTCTCACTGGAAGAAAAAAATGGACATTAAGTTTGATTATACCCAGCTCCCAGCCCTTGGCCCATCTCCAGAATTCCTTGCCCCAGCCGCTTAAGAGATAACTTCTCCAAACAACCTTGGAGAGAAACAGGCCCCCTTAAGACAGTAGATTTCCACATATATGCCTATATATACTTACTCTTTTCTTGGGTTAGTGGAGCAGCTCACTAATCTGACTGCTGCTCCTTCTCGCCTCATTAAAGGTGATCTGTTCTTTTTCCGAACTTCCCCTTCTCTAACTCTCTTATCCTACACTACAGCTAAGAACAACTAGTCCCATCCTGCAGTTGAGTTAACTGAGGATACAAAATGCTGTGGTTTCAATGACTGCAAGAGGTAGAAAGAGGATTTTTTCTGAGGTCATTATTTCTAAAGTTGATGGTCTTTTATTCAGTGTAGTATCATGACTTGCCAGGATGAAACAATCAGTGATACCAAGGATTCTAAGTGATACCCAGACTTATCCTGACATATTATCCTCTAGCCAATAATGAAATATTAAAGAATTTCAATAAGGAAGTCATATGATCATCATAATATTGTAGGGAGATTTAATTTAATACATAACTAGAATTGCTGTTGGGGGAGGAAGGGAGAAAACAGTTAACTCATTATTACTTTACTCTAGCTTTAAGTTGATAATGATATTAAATGCAGGATTGGTAATACAAATAAAGAATATTTATTAAAAATATTTCAAAGCAATAGAGCAAGGTTTACTTGTTGGGCTGAATGTAAGTAAAATGAAGGTAAGTAAAATTATAGTAAGGTATTGTATATTATGGGCTTCCTTGTTGGCTCAGTAAAGAATCTGCCTGCCAATGCAGGAGATGTGGATTCAGTCTGAGTTGGGAATATCCCCTGGAGAAGAAAATGGCAACCCACCCAGTATTCTTACCTGGGGAATCCCATGGGCAGAGAGGCCTGGTGGGCTAGAGTTCAAGGGGTCACAGAGTTCGACATGACTTAGCTACTAAAAAATATTGCATATTACAGATGCTCTAAATTCAATTTTTGATGGCCACTCCACTTGACTGATTTTGTACTAAGCATTTATTCTGTCTTTTCTATTTCAGAGGATTCTTATAGAAATTCATAGAGCCTAAGGTTCTCAAAAAGGTTTTATAAACAGTAAAAGCACCAACAAATACAAGGTGGCTTTTGTACTATAACTTGAAAAACTATCAAAATAGTGTTATTAAAAAAATAATTTCCATTTCTGTCACAAGTCTCAGGGATCAATATTATTCATGTAGGTGAAATTTTGGTGAATTTTCAAATTATGTTCATATTCTCTTGTCAGCATTTTCTCTCTCTGCACAGGGTATATGTGAAAGAGAGCAAGTTTCTACCCTCACCAGAGAGTTCAAAATAGAATGGGTATAAGAGAAAGCCACAAAAGTCAGAACACAGTCTACTTTACATATTAAATCTGCATATTTTGACTAAGACACGTAATCACTATTGCAGTACGGGGTTTTATCTAGGGCAGAAATGCTGCATGTTTTCAACACAACCTTCCTATTGTCAAAGAAGTCTCAGGGAGGTTCTTCCCTGTTGAGAAGAGTCCTGAGACACTGTGATAGTCACAACCATTGATTTTCTTAGGGGTAAAACAGTCCCTAATTTAATCCAGTTCAAAATTGTTGTTAAGATGTATACACACCTCTTGGATGGTCAAGAACTTTAATATGTAGACCAGACTTTAAGGATGTAGAACTTATGAGAGAAATTTGAAGAGGTTTGGAGTGGGGGCCACACACAGCAGCAAGTTTCAAGCAATGGAGAGGATGTGGATTTCACATGCCTTTTAAAAGCTGTTTTATCATCATTTCCTGGTTTAACCCATCCCTGAAAGGTCTAAATCACATAGAGCAGAGATGAGGTGTGGAGTAAAGAAGGGAATAGAGATGAGGCAACACTACTACTAGGGAAAGGCCCACTAAAAGAGCTGTTAATCAGACATGAAAATGTTCAGTAATTCAAAAAAAGAGTTTTTCAAGAGCAGTGATACGGAGAGCAAATCATGAGATGTAGAACAGAGGGCCAGTGGAACACAACAATGGAGGACAGCAGGAGTGAGTTCAGAGAAATGTATACATATGTGCTTATGTAAGTATATTCCATGTTCTCCACTCCTCCTCTGCTCACCTTAAAATATCTCAGGATAGTAATGTGGAGGAGAGCAAGAATGGTAGATGAACGTTAAATTAAATTAAGAGTATCACTCTAAAGGTGACATACCAGGGCTCTATGGCAGGTGAAGGCAGAAAATATAGTTTAAAAAACTGAGATCCATGTATTAGTTATTTATAACCCCATTTTCCAATTTATAATGTTTTAAATGGAAAACAAAACCAGACAGTTGTTATTGTACCTATTACAACTTTTGTTCTGTTTAGGCAATGTCCAATTGTATCATTAAGTTTTGGAGAAAGCAAATTAGTCCACTGAATTATCTCATTATTTTCAAATTTTTTGCTATATGTCTGGCTATGTACTACTTTTTTCTTTCTTTTTGAAATGCCATTTATTTTTATCTTAATTTTTTTAAATTTTATATTGGATTAGAGTCAATTTATAATGTTATGTTAGTTTTAGGTTTACAGAAAAGTGATTCAGTTATATATTCAATCCTTTTCAGTTTATTTTCTCATATAGGTTATTACAGAGTATTGAGTAGAGTTCCCTGTGTTATGCAGTAGGTCCTCGTTGATTATCTGTTATATATAGGTATACATGCTAATCGGAGAAGGCAATGGCACTCCACTCCAGTACTCTTGCCTGGAAAATCCCATGGACGGAGGAGCCTGGTAGGCTGCAGGCCATGGGGTCGCTAAGAGTCGGACATGACTGAGCGACTTCACTTTCACTTTTCACTTTCATGCATTGGAGAAGGAAATGGCAACCCTCTCCAGTGTTCTTGCCTGGAGAATCCCAGGGATGGCGGAGCCTGGTGGGCTGCCGTCTATGGGATCGCACAGAGTTGGACATGACTGAAGCAACTTAGCAGCAGCAGCATACATGCTAATCCAAACCAACTAATTTATCCCTCCCCCTGACATTGCTCTTTTGGTGATCATCAGTTTGTTTTCTAATTCTGTGAGTCCATCTCTGTTTTATAAGTCATTTCATTTGTATTACTTTTAACATTCCACATGTAACTGATATCATATGATACTTGTCTTTCTCTCCGACTTACTTCACTTAATATGATAATCTCCAGGTTCATCCAAGTTGCTGCAGATGGCATTATTTCATTCTTTTTAATGGCTGAGTAATATTCCATTGTATATGTGTACCATATCTTCTTTATCCATTCATCTGTTGATAGATATTTAGGTTTTATTCTAATGAAAGCCTAAGCCAAGATCATTTGCAGGATTTCACTAATTCTATGCCTCTGTGAACCTCAGCAATCCAGAGAAGATGGACAGTATTTGGTGGTGATATCAGACTCCCTTTAAGAATTGTTTGTGTACTGCAGAAATGTTTACACTGTATTCTAACTGTTGGGGCCCCATGGGAACACAATTAATTGATGGTGTGATGCCCTTATAATGTTAGTTATGCATGTACCACTTTTAGCATGTCAGAACTGAAAATAGTACTATCTGAAGCTTATCAAATAATGCAGATCAAGGAAGAAACTCTACTGTTTTTTGACTATTCCAAAAGTCAAGTCACTTAGGGAAGTGGTGGTGGCTAGAAAATCACCATGATACTGAACACAAATCTTAATATATTCCCAATAATAACAGGGAAAAGAAAACACAAGCCATAGGTGTTTACAGTCACAAGAGAAAACACAGTATGCAACTTGATGTGTGGAAATTTGACATCATCAAATGTTCTGAATTATAATTAGGTCATATAAGTAAGGGCTTCCCAGGTGGTGCTAGTGGTAAAGAACCCCCCAGCCAATGCAGGAGATGTAAGAGATGCAGGTTTGATTATGGATGGGGAAACCCCCTTGGAGGAGGGCTTAGCAGTCCACTCCAGTATTCTTGCCTGGAGAAACCCATGGACAGAAGAGCCTGGAGAGCTATGGTCCATGGAGTCACAAAGAATAGGACATGATTGAAATGACATAGCACACACATATGCATATAAGTAAATGTTATTTTATTTGAGGGCATTAAAGGCATTCAAGAAAAATACATTACTAGTGACTTTAAAATACTATTGTAGTCATTTAGGAAAACATAAGTTAGGAGAAATGAAAACCCCTGATTAAGTTTTGAAACAATTAAGAATAGTGGGACTTTATCCCAGAGGTACTTCTTAATAGGAAAATAAAAGGTGATGTTACTTTCAAAGGAGGAAAGTTTTGGAGAGACAACAAAAACAACAAAGAAATGCTGAAATAAATAGAAGAGGAACCAATAGATCCAAGGCTCAGTGTGAAATTTATATATTGTAAATAATTTCAATCCAATGTATATAAGTGCCACAAGACATTTTTGTTAACTGTGAAATGATTCATTAACAGTAAATCAAAATAGGTTAAATAATTACTATGAACATATTATTTCAGTACAAATAATTTTTATCATTGAATTTTATATTCAATGTGCAAATTTATGTGTTAAATTAGTTTGCTTTTCTTTAATACAGAAATAGAATTATTTTAACTTTCTATTTTAGTAGAGTTTCTATTATTTCTTTTTTTTTATGTTCTTTTAATCAAAAAGGCTTCAGTACCAGCTATTGATTGTGTGACTGTAATTGATCTGGCAGTGGAATGTGGAATTTTTCCAGTTGATGCAGTGATTAGAATTGATTTAGCAGTAGAACTCATAAAAGAGTCAATAAAATACAGAGAATAAGGCAACAACCACTCTTAGAAAAGATTGTAATTCAATTACAGCAGTCAGTTCTGTCTACCTTAATTAATCTAGTCAGCATTCAGTGGGAGACTGAAATGCTTTTTCAGTTTGGTTCTTTAAAAGACACAGCGTTCTTCAAATGAGTCGTTCTCCATAAGATTTTAAAACTAGTCACATATTTATATAAATATTTTTCTTCACTTTCCAATTAAATGCAGCTTCCTAAGTGTAGTACATTGAATATTTGCTCCAAAGAGTTAGTACTTATTAAATTGTTTCAAGCTCTATATTGAGCTCCTAGGTTGAGGTCCACCATTTCAACTTTGTGAAGTGACATGAAAGTTGCTCAGTCATGTACAACTCTTTGTGACGCCATGAACTATACAGTCCATGGGATTCTCTAGGCCAGAATACTGGAGTGGGTGGCCTTTTCCTTCTCCAGGGTATCTTCCCAAGCCAGGTATTGAGCTCAGGTCTCCTGTATTGTGGGCGGATACTTTACCAGTGAGGCACAAGGGAAGCATTAGGTATGATATTTTGGAAATTTCTTAGTAGTTACTGACAGAATACTGTCATATTTCTGGAATGTGTTCCTTTCTTGTTCCCAAATATTCAGGGTTGTAAGACATGTTTCCTATATTATATTTTTTTGTATCTATTGTAAGCTATTGTGGCTCAGTGGTAAAGAATCAGCCTCCACTGCAGGAGACGCAAGAGACATGAGTTCAATCCCTGGGTCAGGAAGATCCCCTGGAGTAGGCAACCCACTCCAGTATTCTTGCCTGAAAAATTCCATGGACAGCGAAGCCTGAGGGCTAAAGTCCATGGGGTTGCAAAGAGTTGGACACAGCTGAGCGTATGAGCCAGAGTCCTGTGGCATGCTGCTGGAAACTTTCTAGTGATTATTTATAATGATATCTCTCTTTAATTTTAATAATTTTTGTTCTTCTTCTCCTCTGTAATGCTTCTTCTCGTTTTTTAGTGCTTTTAAAGCTATTTTCACTTTGTATTTGATTCATCTAATGTTTTATTATTTTTTTATTTTGTCAAAGTTCTTAAACATGATTCAACTGTTGTACTCATCAAATATTCAGATCTTTGATATGCAAATATGTTCTCAATATATGTGAAATTATTTGACCATAAACAAACTCTTAATAATGAGTTTTTATAGACTATTTAAAATCAATTAAAATTTTTATCAAAGTAATATATGTATATGGATAAGGGTATACCAATGCTAAATGGCTTTAATGAAACATAGCAATTTCATTATATGTCAAATTTTCATTATATAGCAAATATAGAAAATTTTGCTGTCCAACCCTTGCTCACCTTCAGTATTGTTTGTAAAGACAAACAATGTTAGCATTAGCATTTAAAAACTTTCTTCAGTATATCTTAATATTATTCTTATACTGCTGTCTTTGATTTATATATTTTAGATAAACATTAACTTCATCCTATGTAATTGGAAAATATAGCTCTTTCTGTATTAACTGTTTTTGCTTCTTCTTCTGTCAATCTTCACAACACTTTTGTCAGAATTTTTGTTTAAACTCATAGCCAGAAAGCTATACTAACATAATAATACTCAAACTGCAGGGGTTGCAATAGAAAAAGGGGCCCTTGTAGGAAAGAAAATCAATATATTTCTTTCCTAGAGAAAATCTTGTATGAAAAAAATAAAATACCTGCCGGGAAAAACAATGTGCTCATTGATGTAGTTGATTTACTGAAGCTACTTATCTCCTCACTACATGGTAATGCACAGTTGAGGACTGGTAGCCAGTCAGTGACCACATTTTGAAGAACAATGTTAGTGTTCTGTCATATAATTCCTTTGTTATACAGCTTTCTTATTTCCTTGAATTAAGCATTATTTCATTTTTTCCCATTTGCTTAGTTTGATGATTTTTTTGAGTCCACAACTCTTGTCAAATATTTTTCCAAATACCAACACTTTTAAATCCACAAACATCAATAAACTATCAATTGAGATTATTTTTTAATAGTCTTTGTTCACACACTTCTCTGCCTTCTTGCTACAGAGTGGGTTGGGAGCTCTCTCGGCCTGCTGCAAGTCTTCATCCTGCTGTCTCCTTTACTCTGTGATCCGCGGTTGAATTCTCAGCCTCTTCAGTCCTATCTTCTTTTTTCATTAACTCTTTCATGTTGCTGAATAGCAAAATCAGTTTTTGCGACCTCGCTAAATTGAGTATGTATAGAATTCTAGGATGGAGTAATCTTCCCTCAGAATGCTGAAGGTGTATTTCCGGTGTCTTCTAGGATACAGTATACCATTGAATTTTCTGATACCATTCTGAATGCTGTTTGTGTTTGTATAATGTTTTTGGTTCAAGGAATTTATTTTTTATTTATTTATTTTTTACATTTCAATTTGTTTCAATTGTTTATTAAACGGACAAGATTACAAAAATAATCCTGGTAGATACCTTAGTTCATCCTTCTAATAAGCCTGTTAATCTGGTCTTCCCTGTTGCCAGCATCTCCACCTTCTACAAAATGGGTGGTCTTTTTCTTCATTTCACCTGGTGGAGAAGACAATTTAAAGGGCCACAGGAAGTTGTTTGCTTCTTTGAAACGTTTTCCAATGGAATAGATCTCATGAATCAGATCCTCCATGCAGATGATTCCGTATTTCCCAAGAGATCGAGCAATCAATGCGTTGTCCGTCAGGACAATTCGCTTTTTGTTGATTTTGCCATAACCACGCTTGTAGATCAATTCATTTACAGACTTCAGATGTGGGTACCCCCATGCAATGTACGGCTCCACAATTCTCAGCATGTTAATTGATGCCTTGTTGAGCTTCACAAAGGTGCCACTGAAGATCTGCTGGAGGCAAAGGAGCTACAATACCTTTCGAGCCTTTGGGCTCACACCGTTGATACCTCTGATCCTGATGACAAACGCCGATTTGGGTTCCGCGGGTACATAGAAGTTGCCGGCTTTTCGTGCCAGCCTAGCCATTCGAAGTTCAGTTCTGTACATCTGCCTGTATTCCTTGTGGTAATGCTTAGCTTTTTCATAAATAAGCTTCCTCCTTGCCTTTCGAAGCATCTTTTGGGCAAACTTCTTTCTGAGGCACTTGATCTTAAGCTCTGCGAAATTCTTCCGCTTTTTCTTAAGGGTTTCTGGCACAGCAGGAATCTTTTTCTTCTCTTCTGCACCCTCCATGGTTCCAGCCGGGGCTGGTTCAAGGAATTTAAAACTCAAGCTTTCTCACTGATGTGATCTACATTCATTTAGTCCACAACTAAGTGTGCCTATTCAATCAGTGAATGACACTAAATGGTGAAGAATCCACCTGCTAATGCAGATGTAAGAGATGTGGTTTTGATCCCTGCATTGGGAAGATCCCTTGGAGGAGGGTATCACAACCCACTTCAGTATTCTTGCCTGAAAAATCCCATGGACAGAGGAGCCTGGAGAACTACGGTCCATAGGGTTGGAAAGAGTCGGACACAACTGAAACGACTTAGGATGTGTTCAATCAGCAATTTTGGACTTCAACTCTTGGATATTTTTGTAATTTTCCTTTGGATAGGTCATTTCTTTCTCTCTAGCCTTTTCCTTTTAGGAAATTATATAATACAAGTCCCTGTCTTTTTATTTTAATTTTATCCTTTCACTTAAAAAGTTAGGCATCCTGTTTTTAATATGTAAAAGTTGTTATTTCTCGTTATTTTATTAACTTCTTACTTTGTGAACAAAACATCTTTATTTTTCTGAGGACATCAATTATAGATTTTACTTTTAAAAAGATATTTTCTACTTTCTACATTTTTATATTTCCTCTAGATTACCTGCCTTTTTTATTTATTTGTTTTAGTTTCTTCCCTTTTTTGATAAAGATTTTTTCTCAAATATCTGGCTATCTTTGATAAAGCATTTGTACTTAAAAGTAAGGCATAAAGCATAGATTAGAATTGATATTGCCATGAGCTTAGTTCACTAAGTGAATGGTTTTGTTACAGCGTGATTAGGTGGCAAGCAAGCTTTTCCTGAGAGATGCTTTCAGCACTTTTTCCCCCATCATTTCTGTTTAGCTGTTTAATTTCAGGAGTCTAGTGTCTTGCATTAAAATAGACACTTAATATGAGCGTGTCACTGCAAGACATGTGAAATGTGTTTGTGATAGTTATCAGTTACATTCATAGAGAGAGGGTGACAGGTAGTAGTCCTGTTTGAACACAAAACTTTCACGTTTCCTGATCTTTACTCCCTTTCCTGACCATTGGTCTGTGTTATGTGGTGGAACCACGAATTGCTCGTGCTTCAGCAGGTGACAGGTAATATTGTCTCCCTTTTCACCTGTCTCTCCCATTCCAAGCATTGCATTTGTCATTGCTTTCATAAGTTAAAACAGATTCTGCCAGTTGTTTCCTTTTCCAAAATGTTTTGAAGTTTCACGCCTACTATTTTTTCCTGTTTTCCTTATATGTGTAAGCAATGCTTTATTCTTCCTCACTGTCAGGTGAATGACTTTTTGAAAGGAAAGAGAAATGCATGCAGTTATTCTGCAATCTTTAATAGACTATAAGTATGTTTATGTGGTGTATTTGTTCAAAATTCCATATGTATTTTAACTCTAGGCATGGTAGTATTTGTTTGATTAATTTCAAATCACGAAGTAAATAAAACCATAAACAAATATATGGTGTTACTTCTAATTCATCACCTGTCAGTATGAAAACACAAAAATTGCTGAGCAAAATATTTGGACTCATCAAAATCACTAGCTTCCTCAGTCCAATGATTACTTGAAAATTTTGTTTGGTTGAAATGAATAAATGTATTGAAGAATTATGCACATACATTTATGCATGTATCTCTGTAAGTTATACAGAAAGATACATAGATATATATGTTTTATTTTTTAATTGAACATTTATCTTGGACAGTTCCTTGCCTTTTCTCTGATAAAACACTTTTCAATAAAAAAGGCAGAGTTACTTTTCTTTTCATATATGTGAGAGAACTGTTGCAGAAACATATTATTTTATTACACAATTTTAGTAAAATTTTGTGTCTGTTATTGAATACCTAAATAATTAGTCTTTCTTGGTTACAGATAGAACTGAAACTTAAATTGATTTTAACTCAGGGGAATAGGTACCCCAAATACTTGGTAGAGTAGGATGAATCAGTAGAGGAGATAATCCCAGAATTTTTATGTATTTATTTCTAATTCAGTAAAGTTATTTTCACCAACCATAAAATGACATGACATGTCTTAAAAGCCCCAATGTAATTCCCTAAAAACTTACTATTACAAAAGAACAGTGGTAGGTCTTTGGAGTGGAATTTAGAAGAGGAAGATGGCTCAGACACAAATCCTATTTATAAAGTGCTTACAGTCAAATATAAGGAATGTACTAAAAAGACTTACCACTGAGAATTTCAGTCTGAAACCTATATACCTCGAGAGTTATTAAATGAAGCCTGAATATTTGAGGCTGACCTCTAACAGAATATCTATATCTGTCTAATAAGCTCATTTTTTGTTTTTTATTAAATTTGAGGTAATGGTGCTTAACCTGGTGTGATAATTCATATATTATGATGTTAATGGACCTAAGGTATCTATTCAGAAATTATTCTAGTTTTAACACATATCTGCTTTAGATATGCATAATGCTTTTACATTTTTGGCATAATTATATATTTACGTATGTATGTATAAGTCTATAAAACTTTTCAGACTGAAGTCATGAGGCTTATTATCATGAAAGAATGGAATGAAAATATATTCTGTCACATGCAATATATATGATCAGTCTCTTTCAACAATAGTTATAGGAATGCGTGTAGATGTTTAGAGTCACAAATTAGGCATTGTTTAAGTTGATTAAATTCATCTACCTTTATAAATTCCCTGGGTCCCCTTTGCTCAACAGATTAGAAGAGAATGGAAATGTAGCTTGCTATTTACACTGACTTGCCCCCCATAGTGATATTGTAAGTATAAAGGAGAATATGAACATAAAAGGGCATATAGAATTTTGAGTGAAACAAGATGAAAAATGAAGTATTTACAGATAAATTTCTTATGTATCTTTGAGCAATTTTGCTAGCCCAGTTTCAGTTCAACCTTTTAGATTCATGTTGTTACATGCTTTATATTTAATAGAGGTCAAGTTGGAACTGATTACTATAACTGCTTAGCCTGTATCTTCATTCATTAGCAGTTATTTCCTTAGAAATATTAAGACCCAATGAAACTATATTTGAAAGAGTCAAGGACGGCTGTCTCCCTCCTACTCTCTCTCCCTTCTTTTTTCTTTCTTTTCTCTCCAAATTTTTAAGTTATTTTTAAAATAACTTTTAAAGTTATTGAGGTAGAGTTGACTCTGTTAGTTCTTGGTGTTCAATATAGTGATTGGATTTTTTATAGATTGCACACCATACAAAGGCATTACAAAATATTGAGTGTGTTCCATGTGCTGTACATTATGTTACTTTGACTTGTTTTATAACCGGTAGTTTATGGCTCTTGGTAACCATCACCTATTCCACCCTTCCCTCCAACACTCTCCCCTGTGTTAACCACTGGCTTATTTGCTATATTGGTGGGTCTGTTTCTGTGTTGTTACATCTGTTCATTCACCTTGGTAGGGGCGCAAGAGCCAGAGCGGGGTTTGAGGCAGGACTTTCCATTGCTCAGTGGGCATCACTGCCCTTTCCAGGTGGGGTCTGCTCAAGCAGAAGCCGTGAGGGTTGGGCCCGAGCTGTCCCTGTTATTTTATGTTTTCCCCTCTCACCTCACTAAAGCCTTGCCCCAAAGGGGGAGGTGCTGGAGCAAGTGGGGCCTGTGCGTGCTCTCAGCTTACACTGGCCACAGTTAGGGGTCCAAGCTGCCGATGATGTGCTGCCTGTGAAGGCACTGCTACATGTTTCCTTCTTCTGTTCAGATGTCAACAGACGTCAAGATGAAGAGTGAAGTGTGAGATGTTTTTTAGGGATCAGCACCATGAAAAGAAGAGGATGGATGCAGTCTCGCTTAGAGGGAGAAGGTGAACCACCACACAGGTCCTACAAATCCTAGGCCAACCTGGCTGGAGGGGGGAGCTCTGACGCCACTGCTGACTCCTCAGTGTCCCAAACTGAGTGAAGCGTGCAGGCCTTTGCACACCTATCTTGCTCAGTCACTCTATGCCAGCTGTCCAGGCCCAGGTATGAACTCAAGGGAAAGACTCTGCAGCTGAAGAAGACCATGAAGGAAATAGTGGAAGAAATATGAAAAATGACTGCTGACCACTGCTCTTGTCTGAGGGCTGAAAAGGAAGTCTTTCCTTAATGCTAATTCTCCATGGCCACGTCTATCTTTATCACAGTTGCTTTAGGAAGAAAGTCAGTGTTGCCCTGACCAAGTTAGTGAGGGGACAACTTTGTTAAGATCCAGGATTGAGGTACAAGAGGGATAAGCCTCCATACAGAAGGTGGTTAGGCCATGTTTCACCCATTCTAGGATTTTATGTATTTGGAATTAGTAATCTTGTTAGTGTGTCTGCATTATTTTGTGTGTCTGCCTTATACAAGGTATTTTTCAAGTTAAAAATATTTTATTCATGTTTTGCATGTATCAGATATTCTTTTTCCTTGCTTTATGGTAGTTCATTTTATTATATATATATATCCATTTTCCTCAGATAGACATCAGAGTTGTTTCCATATTATGAAGAAACATAAATGAACATTTTTTACAAGATTATTTGTGGATAAAATTTGCTCTTTTCTTGGAGAAACGCTTAGAATTGGAATTGCTAGATCATAGAGTAAATGGCTAATTTTCCACGAACAGTTTTCTGAGGTGGCTATTATTCCTCTCCCCTATAAACTTTGAGAGTTAATCTTCAACATTTGATTTGGTGTTTTCAGTCATTTCCATTTAGCCATTTTAGTGGGTATATAGTATTTTGATTTTACTTCGCATTTTTCCTTTGGAAAATTTATGATAGACATTTGTTCATGTGCTTATTGGCCATTTGTATATCTTTTGGGAATTGTCTGATCAAGTCCTTTGTGTGTTTTGTTTTGTTGTTTCATGGCTCATTCTTGAATGCAAGAATTATTTTTTATATTCTGAATATAAGTCCCTTTTCAGATATACATGTTGTAAATGTTTTCTGCTAATTTTTATGAAGACCACTATTTCATTTTTCTCTATTATGCTTTTTGCCATCTGTATTTTCTCTAAAGAAATCTTCATTATGCCACGATCTTAAGGTTATCCCTCTATATTTTCTTCTAGGAGCTTTATTGTTCTGGATTTCATATTTTGGATTATGATTTGATACATTTGATTTTTGTGTATGATGTGAGGTAGGGGCTAGGTTTCTTTTCCTTTCACACAACTAGTCATTTCAGTACTTTTTATTGAAGAGATTTTTTTTCCCCCCTCTTCATTCAATTGTTTTGGCCATAATGTTGAAATTTATTAATCACTTCTGAGTGATGGCCTTTCTATTTTGTTTAATTGATTTATATGCTTATCATTTTACTGATATCAGACTATCTTGATTAGCATACCTTTTAGTAACACTTGAAGTCAAGTAGGATGAGTTCTTCAAATTTATGATTTTTTTCCAGATTTTTGCCTTTCCAAATAAAATTTTAAATTATCCAATTCATTCCTAGGGGGAAATTTCTATTTGTATTTTTATTGAAATTGCAATAAATCTATACATGAATGTGAGGAGAAATGATATCTCAAAAAGATTGAATCTTCCAATCTACGATCATGGTATAGCAGTCCATTTCCTTTTTTTCTTTTCTTTAATCTCTTGAAAATGTGTTATGGCTTTTAATGTAAAGGCCTTGAACATATTTTGTTTTATTTATCCATAAGTTTTAGAGTTTTTATGGTATTATAAGTAGTATTTGTATTTCATTTTCTAATTGTTAATTACTGATATGTGCGCGGGTGTGTATATAAGTCGCTTCAGTCGCGTCTGACTCTTTGTGACCCCGTGGACTGTAACTTTCCAGGCTCTTCTGCCCATGGTATTCTCCAGATAAGAATACTGGAGTGGGTTGCCCTGTCTTCCTCCATGAATTACTGATAAAAATAAATAAAATTGATTTTTATATATTGACTGTATTTATTAAATTTTATTTACCAGTTTTAGTAGATTTTTGTATATTCCTTAGGATTTATCTGCAAATCAAGAGAGCTTTACCTCTTCCTTTCTAGTCTCATTTGGATTTTATTTCTTTTTCTTCTTTCTCCTTTTCTTTTTGTTCTCACTAAGACCTCCTTTAAATAATGTTGAATAGAAATACTGAGGTTGTACATTTTTTTATTGGTGTCTGTTCTAGAGGCAAAGCATGGGATATTTCAGCCATGCGTTTATTGTAGGTTTTTCATATATGTCTTTATTAGGTTGAGAAAATTCTTTCTGTTTCTACTTTGCTGAACATTAAAAAAAGTAATGTATTTTGCAAAATGCTTTATCTGCTTCTATTTAAATGTGTGCCTAATACCTTTTCCTTCATATATTAAGGTGGTGAATTACCTTGATTTTTGTATGTTGAAATAATTAGCATTCAAGCTTGGCCATGTTGTATCATTCTTTTGTATGCTGCTGGATTTTAGTTGCTAATTATTTTTCTTAAGAATTTTTGTATCTACATCCATGAATGGTATTGTATTTTGCTCCATTTTCTTGTATTATTCTTTTCTGGTCATAATAATATTTTCATATCTTCTTCCCTTAGACCAGGTAGGTTGTTGTTTGGGGGATTTATGGTCCTAACGCCATGAATTGAATTTACCTGCATTTCTTATCAAAGCCTAACTCCAAGGTTGCGGTAGACAGAGGGTGGGCAGAGGAGGCTCGAAGGTGTACTTCTTTTTTCTTGGTTTTTGGTCCTAGTGACAAATTCTGGGGAAGAAGAAAACTGTTACCCAGCATCTGTTAACAGTAGTATGTTGCTGTTTAGTAAATATTTTCATTTATATTTTTCATAAAAGCTGTACTACACTATTATATATTAAGTAATATTATCATTAATATAATTTGTGGCTTAAAATGGAAAAATCAATGATATCATTGTTATTAATAATATTTCCTTCCCTCCATAGAAGTGATTTTTAAAAATTTTAAGCCTTTCTCTATAAAAGGGCATTTGTACTTTAGAGAATTTAGGCTGCTTGGAGTTTTTCTATAAAGCACTAGTATACCATGTTTTATATTTCAATTGCTTCCCCAAAAGTCTTATAAATTTCATTCTCTGCTCTTTCAGTCATATGGTCAGAATCAATTTCCTCTCAGAGGCCTGGAATTTTAGTGAAAAATAAAACGAGAACAAATACGCCCTCCTGATTCGTGTTCACCTTAGAAGTGGGTTGGAAGAATGCCTGACATTTGTTTCTGAGCAGTTGCTATGGATGGTGGAATCCTTTCTTATGTGAACCATTAACACAAGCTAATAATTGAAAAGCTTCATTTCAAAGTGTTGTCAGAACTGAGGATAAACATAGATTGAACTAATTTGAAATCATAATATTGCATTAAAACTGAGAAATATGTAAATAACTATAGTATAGTAAAATTCTATGCTGATTTTGTATGCATAATCTAATAATGAAGAAAGAGGTTCAGATCTTAAAGTGGGATATCATGAGTCTTTGATATGGACAGAATAAAATCTCTGAATGACCATAAAAATGTTTCTCTCCTTTCAGTGGTACACAGTAAAAGAATGTCATAAACAGCGATGTTAATGTATTTCATAAACTTTATTTTTAGAAGATTTTTAGGTTTAAAATATTATATGTTAATATAGTTCATAAACTTTATTTTTAGAAGAGTTTTAGGTTTTTGTAAAAAAATTGTGAAGATAGCACAAAGAGTACCTATACAGCCCATACCCGATTTGCCTTTTTGTTAGCATCTTGCGTTACCAGTCAACCAATAATGATGCAGTGTTATAGTACATTTTATACTCAGATTTCCTAGTTTTATCATGATGCCCCTTTTCAGATCCAAAATACAACCCGGAATGCAATGTCACATTGATTCATCATTTCTTCCAAGACTTTGCTTGACTTTGCCAATTTCTAAAATTGTCTTCTTTTTTCCCATGATTTGGCAGTTTTGAGGAGAACTAGTCAGGTATTTTGTAGAATGTCTCTCAGTTGGGCTTGATGTGATATTTCCCCTATGACTTCACTGGGCTTGTAGATTTGGGGAAAAGGACAACACAGGTAAAGTGCAAGTACCATATTATTCACACCATATCAAGAGTATATGTTAAAAGTATGTGACATCATTACTGATACTGTTAATGTTGACTTTGATCATGTGGCTGTATAGTGTTGTCAGATGTCTTTTTCAAACTTGCCATACTGTACTCTCTGGAAGGAATTTACAACAGACAGTCTCTACCTAAGCACTGGGGAGTTATGCTCCACCAATTTCAGGTGGAATATTTGCACAGATTGTTTACAGCCTGTCTTATATTAGAGCAATTTATTAAAGACTAATATATTCAAAAATACATGTCCATATTGATAAGTAAATTATTTAATAACAAATAAATGGAGAAAAATAGTCAAATCCTATGCAGAAGAACTCCAGAGGAGCCTGGTGGGCTACAGTCCATGAGGCTGAAAAAGTCAGACATGACTGAATGACTAACACACATACACATATAAAGTATTTCAAAAATATTCAAGTAACACCTAGAAAAACAGGAAAAGAGAACAAAAGAACAAGAGAGATAGGGAAGAAATAGGAAAAATAAAATAAAATGGCATAATTAAGTCCTAATTTTTTCATAATTAAGTAGCCAGATATAGCAATTAAATGACAGAGATCGGAAGAATGGGTGTAAAAACACAAGCCAACTGTATGCTGTCAACAAGCTCACTTAAAAATAACACATAGGATTTCCCTTGTGGCTTAGTGGTAAAGAATCTGCCTGTCAATGCAGGAGACATGGCCTATCCCTAATGCAGGAAGATCCTGCATGTCAGGAGCAACTAAGCTCAGTGAGCAACTTTTAAGCCTGTGCTCCAAAGCCCAGGAGCCATGACTACTGAATCCTATGAGCCCTACAGCCCAAGCTCTGCAACAAGAGAAGCCACAGTAATGAGAAGCCCGTGCAATGCAACTAGAGTGTAGAGAAAAGAAAATTACTGAAGAAAAAAGGGTCATTATATTTTCATAAATGTATCAACCTACCATAAGCCATAGCAGTCCTAAATGTGTATGCAGCAAAATTCACAGCTTTAAAATAGGTGAAGCAAGTCTGATCTAGCTGAAAGGAGAAATAGACAAGCCCATAGTTAGAGTTGGGGATTTTAACACCCTCTCTCAGGACCTGATAGAACACCTTAGGGGAAAAAACAAAACAAAACAAGAAAAACTTAGCATGAAATTAGAAAATCTAACCAGCACAACCAACCAATAGTTTATATGTGACATACATGGGACATATTTATAGTTGTACATGTTTTTTCAAGAGCTTAAGGAATATTTACCAATATAGTCAAAACTCTAGACTATAAAATATGCCTCAACAAATTTAAAAGCACTGAAATTATACAGCATATATGCTCTGGCCATTCCAGAACCAAACTGGAGAGTAATAGCAGAAAGCCATTTGGAGAAACCTAAATACAAGAAAATTAAACAGCACACTTCTAAATAATCTGAGCTAAAGAGAAGTATCATCAAAAATAAAATAATAATGTAGAACTGAATGAAAATGAGAACATATATAAAAGCATTTGAGATGAAAATACTACCAAAGGGAAATTTATACCACTCAGTACTTACACTGGAAATAAGAAGTGTCAAATCAGTAACCTCATTTCCAATTCCCTGAAAAAAAAACAAAAAAATAAGAACAAAAGAAGCCAAAAGTAAGCATCAGGAAGGAAATAGTGAATGTAAAAGCAGAAATAATCAAGTTGAAAATAAAAAGATGTAGAAAATCACCACACAAAATATCTTCAGAAATGTCAACATAATTGATAAAACTCTAGCAAGACTGATGAAAATAAATGAGAGAAAAGTCGGCAATAACACAATTGAAACCTGCACATTACTGCATATTCTACAGCCATTAAAAATAATAAGGGAATAATATAAGCCACTTTTCATTTATAAATTTGGCTTTTTGAAAGAAGATAAGGACAAATTATCTTCTGTGCATCACTGACTCGATGGACATGAGTTTGAGCAAGCTCTGGGATTTGGTGATGGACAGGGAAGCCTAGCATGCTGCAGTCCATGGAGTCACAAAGAGTCAGACACGACTGAGCAACTGAACTGAACTGAAGGACAAATTAGTCTAAAACCACAAACTACCCGGGCACAATTCAGAAAAAAAGGGCTGCATTCTGGCCTGCAGCGTAAACCAATTTGCTCAAAGTGACAGAATTTTCTCATTAGTAAAAACATATTGCCACCTACTTGGTTAGTCTTTCCTGGTTTACTTTTGTAGACTTAGCCATATTATACTCCCACACAGTACTGGACATCCTTCTCCCTTGATAACAGTTTGGGGTTATTATATGTTTGTAGAATTTTGCCACATTGTTAGAGCCTACCTTAGGTGTAGTAACAGTGCATTTTTATGCCTTACTGTATGCCTCACACTAAATGTGCCCATAATAAATGCACTTTAATGAAAAGATATATAAATACTTCATAATAAACAGTTTAAAATAGTTTTACAACTTAAATATGAGTATTAAATTTTCCTTTTTCGGATGCCATCCATGCTAAGCTACATCCTGAACATGATTTTATTTCCATGCATCTTACATTTTTGCAGAATGTATTAGCCAGAGGGTGTGTGGGTGCTTATTCCTATTAACCTTTTATATTAGGTCAGTGCAAAAGTAATTGTGGTTTTGCATTGATGAACTTTGCCATTTGATACTGGGATACATTCTTAAATAAATGTGGTTACAAAACAATAACAAACCATTTCTCAATTGGATTGTGATGTGTGATGAAAAGTGGATTTTGTATGACAACTGGTGATAATCAGCTCAGTGAATGGACCGAGAAGTTCCAAAGCACTTCCCAAAGCCAAAATTGCACCGAGCAAAGGTCAGACCACTGTTTGGTAGTCTGCTGCTTGTCTGATCCACTTTGAATCCCAGTGAAACCATTACCTCTGAGAAGTATGCTCAGCAGATCGATGAGATGCAAAGAAAACTGCAACACCTGCAGCTGGCGTTGGTCGACAAAAGGGACCCAATTCTTCTTCACGACAACCACAGCCTGACCACACGTCACACAACCAACGCTTGAGAAGCTGAACAAATTGGGCTACGAAGTTTCACCTCATCTGCCATATTCACCTGACCTCTTGCCAACAGATTACCAATTCTTCAAGCATTTTGACAACTTTTTGCAGGGAAGAAAATGCTTTCACAGACAGCAGGAGGCAAAAAATACTTTCCAAGAGTTTGTCAAATCCTGAAGCATGGATTTTTACACTAAAGGAATAAACAAATTTATGTCTCATTGGCAAACATGTGTTGATTGTAATTGTCCCTATTTTGATTATTATATATGTGTTTAAACCTAATTATAATGATTAAAACTCACAGTCCGAAACTGCAATTACATTTGCACCATCCTAATGCTTCTTGTTAGATTCTGATAAATCGCCCTCTGTTTTAAATAGTATTCCCACACAAGGCTTTGTAGAATGAGTTAGCATTTCAGAATTTGATAATTCTGTGACGCTGAAACAAATCAACTTTTTAAGCAAGTAAAACCTGAGCCAGACCCTGACATACAGTAACAGGAATATAAAAGTTAGTATGCAGGGCCTCTGAAGAGATAACTAGAACAATCTAAACTCTTTTCAATATCGTCATATGAATTTCATTTTACATTTATTTAACATATTTTATACTTTATAGTTTAAAATCTCAAATAATTTCCATATTCAAATACATTCATAAGACTCATGCAATATTGCAGCTATATACTACACTATGACTATGAATGAATAAAAAATGCTACTGTGGTATGGTCTTCCCAGGTGGGCTAGTGGTAAAGAACCTGCCTGCCAATACAGGAGACGTAAGAGACGTGGGTTTGATCCTTGGGTCAGGAAGTTCCCCTGGAGGTGGAAATGGCAGCCCACTCCAGTATTCTCGCCTGGAGAATCCCATGGACAGAGGAGCCTGGGGGGCTACAGTCCATACGGTTGCCAAGAGTCAGACATGACTGAAGTGACTTAGTACACATTGTGGAGTGTACAATATGGAAAGTAACATTAATGGCAAGATATGTAACGAAACAATTAACAAAATATAAGTAAATGCAAGTTACCCTTGGTTTAGTAGACAAGGAAGAGGACAGCAACAAATTCCATGTATTTTAAACAGCTTGTAAGCATTCAGTTCAGTTCAGTTTAGTTCAGTCACTCAGTCATGTCCAGCTCTTTGCAACCCCATGGACTGCAGCACGCCAGGCTTCCCTGTCCATCACCAACTCCCAGAGCTTGCTCAGACTCATGTCCATGGAGTCGGTGATGCCATCCAGCCATCTCATCCTCTGCCATCCCCTTCTCCTCCTAGCATTTAAATAAAAATGCATGGAGGAAGTACAGCGGTTGGTATACCACCTCAGCAAGAGCCAGCAGTGGCCATCCTCACCCCGTTCAGATTCAGTGCCAGGTCCACACCTGCTCCATCCTCCAAAACTGCTCACTCTCCTCCTTGCCTTTGGCCTAGTGGAAAGTGACACTCGAGGCGGAGAGTTGAGAGGGCGTGCTCAGCACAGACCAGGGTGTGCAACAGGGCAGTCATAGGAAACAGGCCAGAGCCCAGGGAAGTTTTCATCTGCTTCCGCCACCCTGTTGCTGGGAGCAAGCGTGTGTGTACTTTTCATTAGCAGAGTCTAGATTTCTTACAACCCTTCTGTTTTCAAACCAGATAAGGCTTCTCTTCTCAGTCTGAGACCACAAATCTAGGGTGCATAATATGTTGTTCAAACTACTTATTCCCCAGGGAAAATCTCTGAGCCTATGATACTCTCCTCTTCTGTGTCCCCTCTCTAGGGGTGCGGGTCTCAACCTGATCCTTTCTCCCCCTTCCTTCCTGACTCCACATGGATGTCTTTATAGCTTTAGTTGCAGAAGAATCTTTTTGCCATTCTCCAGTTTGTTTTTAGTGAGATTTACTACACTGGTTCAGATTGTAAAGGATCTGTCTGCAATGTGGGAGACCTTGGTTCGATCTCTAGGTCAGGAAGATCCCCTGGAGAAGGGAATGGCTTACTCACTCCAGTATTCTTGCCTGGAGAATCCCCATGGACAGAGAAGCCTGTTGGGTTACAGTCTGTGGAGTTGCAAAGAGTCAGGCCTAACTGAGCGAGTAACACAAACACTTAGATATGTTTTTGATGTTCTCATGGCAGGGGGGAACTTAGCATCCTCCTACCTTGCCATCTTGATCTCTTCTCTCCTGAATGAGATTCTGAGAAACAATTTTTAAATACTAAAAGTAATAGGATATGTTATGTAGTAAAAAGACACATTTCTGAGGGTAGGTCAGTAAACTGGCATAAATAAAAGGGTCATTTCAGTTTATTCCACCATTTTCTCCAGGGATATAGATTCATTCTCCCTAGTCAGAGGTTACTTGGTAGAAACTGGAAAAATACCATCCTGCACACTATCTAAAGAATTTTATAAGAAGTAAAATTAATTGAACCAAGCATCTTTGACCAATGAAGAGAAAGTGTCAGTTATTTTTTGAATTTAAGCTTTATGTCAAAGTTTCTGCATTGCCAACACCAATGAGAAAACATTCAGCTTCTGCTGAAACCTTTTCTCTTTGTGGTTCAAACTGAGCCACAAGATCTTCTTGGAGAGCTACAGAGTGCTAAAAAGCAGATGCCTTTCAACTTTCAAAAGTATTATATATTAGTTTATAAGTAGATTTATTGTGTCATAAACAGAGGCTGAATAGTGCCTTTAGGTTGTTGGTATTAAATTGTGTGTAACATGTGATGCCAGATTCTAAGAGTTTACTCTTGAACGGCACTAACCAGTAGAACTTCTTTGATTGAACATTTCATGTCTGCTCTTTCCAATCTCATGTACATATTGAGTACATAAAATATTTCCAGTGCAGCTGAGATATATATGTAATTGGGAAAAAAAGACTTTAAGACAAAGAGATGAGCACTTATTGGGACATTTTGGTAATAAATTGTTATAAAATAAATCTTGTCATAATCTTCACAGTAAGTCACTGCAGCAATTGCTAGGAATAAAATGTATTACAGAGTTTAGAATGAGAGAGAACTAAAGACTGAAGGTCTTCAATCATTAATTCCTTCATCAAACATTTATGTTTTATTATAGTGAAGGTACTTTGTTAGATGATGAACATTTAAAAACATAGGATTTCTGCCTTCAAAACTCACACAGATTAATGAGAATGATTTATAAGTGAACTTTTCCAACTAATTTTAATGAATGTTAAAAGAGTGATATATAAGATTATAACCTTGTCAAGAAGTAACTTTTCATAGGATTGATTGTGGGTTGAGCGAGAGAAGAAAGGAGTGACTCAATCTGTCTCATGAATAACGAGTCAGTTTGAGGCATTTCAGGTAAGGAGATATAGATATGCGAAACCGTTAATTCATGGACGAATATAGTACATTCAAGGAACTTCTTCAAGATGTCAGCATGGTTATAGAATATGCCACCGGTTGCAAGCAATAGCATGACAGTCAGTCTCAGGTTAATGTTAATAGTATAGAAATCCCATCAGGCTTTCAACAAAGAGGTTATTATTTAGAGAGTCAGATACAGGTGTTAGAGAACTAGAAAAACAAATTCAATATAAAATAAGATAATGGCAGTAAAAACAGCTATCAACTCTTGGGCTCTAGGAACAAATGCAAGCAATCGATGGTATAAGAACAGAGACACTTGGACGTGCGTACCAGTGAAGCTGGGGCTTAGATCTCTGAGGGGAAATTGCTGCTTACCTAGTGCTGATACTTTTGAGGGTACATGAGTTAGTTTTAGTGAATGAAAAGAAGCTGGAGTAACATTGACAAGAATAGCAGTTGAAAGGAAAAAATAGTCCAATGACTCTCCCTAGTTCCTATTTCAACTCTTCTTAGAGCCTCATATAAAATAAAATGAGAAAAAATTTTTAAAAAGGTATTTATAATGCTTCCAGTCTTAGCATCCCAATGAGGAGGTACAATTTGGAATGGGTTAAAACAATCACAGTGTATTTCATTGGTGAAGCAACATTTTATACGTGCCCTTCCATACATTTAACTTTCACACCATGACAATATATTTATGCTTCACCCTAAGATGTAATTAACCATTTATATGAATAAAGCACTTTCACTGTCTCTACAAAAATGTGAGTAACAAAATACCAAGAAACATAGTGTGATTTGGGGGCAATAGCCGCAGGGTTCATCTCTGAGCAATGTAAATTACTCTTCTCGTTCATTCCCAGTCTCTTCAGAATAGTCTATAATTTGGAAGATCAAGTTATAAAGCAAAATACCACTAGGAATTCTTATATAAACTGATGAGTAAAGGACAAAAGTGTAGTTAATATTAATAAGAATAGTTAGTATAAACCTGTGTACATGAGACAGAATGCAAATGTGTGTGCATACCTAAAATACAAAAGGAAGAACATGCATAACTGTTATCAATTCCTGTTTCTACGATAGGTAAATTGTATTTTTCTTCTTTGTCCATCTGTTTTTGTTGTTGTTGTTAATTATCACCCAGCTAGCATTTAGGTTTCTTATCTGGTCAGGTAGCAAACAATCTCACCTGCCGTGGGAACGAAAGATTTCAAATTAACATTGGCCAAATTTGTAGGGATAAACAGCCAAATTTGTATAAGTAAATTATGTATAAACATGAGAGGAGCAGGAGCAAATCCTGATTTCTTGATTCTTGATTCTTGTCAACCTTTGATTTCTTGGTTCATTTATTTTAGTTTGGGCTGAACCGCAACATATAACATGGTTATTCAGTGTATATACTCTATCCTGAAAGATAGAAACATACAGTTTCAGCATATTCTCTCTCAATTGGGCTGTAATAAAGTCTTCAGTAGACTATTATGCTATTGTACCATTCTCTAATCCCAGAACCTTCAAAGTGACACAGTGATTCTATAGGCAGGAGTGAACTCTATAGGCAGGATCCAGTTCTAACAGTTTGATATGAAATAAATTCCTTGACAAAAACAACTTTGGGAAGAATACTAGAACACAAAGTAAGTCATTCCCTAAGTTCACAGAATGTTGACAGTAGTGGAAGAGTTGTGAACATGAAATGCATGTCCGTTGAAGGCGCTACATGTTTATTTCAGTGAAGCAGAGTAGTCGATAACTCCATATTGGAAGGGATCCAGTATAGTCAATCTGCCACCAGCTGTGTGGCTGGACCATCTAGAGAGCTGTGACAGCTCTATATCATGACAACATTTGTCTCTGCTGTTGGCAGATAAGACACTCAGGGAACCAGGTCAGATTCAGTGAAAAAACCTCATTTTTGTTGAGTCCATACCTAGACTCTATCTTTTTTTTTAAATCATGACCACAATGTACTTAGGTACCAGAATGGCTGGCAAAGAAACTTAATGTGGTCCAGTATGTATATATACTCATTCTACTGAGCTTCAAATAAAAGCAGACATTTTAATATCCATTACCTTTTTCTCAAAACCTATGCTTTGTTCTCTTCTAATCTTTCGATTCTATTCTTTCCAGTTCTTGACAATAAGGCCAAAGCAGAGCTATTAGCCATTAATCTGTGCAGATCCATGTTTCCAAGCATTTCTTAATATAAAATAGATGACTTAAATATACTCCCCTGGGTTTTGCCTATTGGCAAAATTTCTCTGCACTGCTGTCTTTCTGGAAAGCTGTTGACTGAGACTGGGGTGTTCCAGCAGTCCAATTCTGATTGTTACAAGTACGGCCTGAAAACAATTTGTTAAACAAAAAAATTATACCTTTAACCAGATGGTGGTGCCTGTGTACTTCCAGATTGTAGGTGCAGACTGAGGAAAGGAAAGGATGAAACTCCAGTAGTTGCTCTGAGAGTCTCAGCCACCTATGGGTGCACCTCTTTGGTGCCTCCGGTTCCTTGGCGGCTCAGATGGTAAGGAAACTGCCTGCAATGCAGGAGACCTGGGTTTGATCCCTGAGTCAGGAAGATCCCCCGGAGGATGGCTTGGCAGCCCACTCCAGTATTCTGGCCTGGAGAATTTCGTGGACGGGAGCCTAGCGGGCTACAGTCCATGGGGTCGTAAACAGTCAGGCACGGCTGAGCAACTGAGCACGCATGCGTGATCTCTTGGGGCCTTACCTCCTGTCTGATGATATGCTCTGGTTATGAATGCCCACACTTCTGCCTTGCTGAGCTAGATAACATGCACTTCTTGGTAGACTGCTGAGATAGCTTCATCACTTGATGTTTTACCTCAGGGATTCAGTCTCTGACAAGGGTTTAAAAACAAGACAGGAGTAGTTTTTCATGAAGATAATCATTATCTTCTGATTTCATGGTTTTGCAGAGTCTCAGTGCCAGAATCCTAATGGATAGTGGGAGATTTGGAGCTGAGAGACAATAATTTATATATCACAGTTGGTCTGTGAGAGTGAAACGTAGGTTGAGCTGGCATCATAAAATTCTCTGTAACCTTTGAAAAAACTTCATTTTCTAATAATATAGTGAGCAACTCAACTGGGTTGATTTAGAGAGTAACATGGCGTGTGTGTGTGTGTGTGTGTGCGTGTGCTAAGTCATTTCAGCCCTGTCTGACTCTTTGCAACCCCTGGTCTGTAGCCCGCCAGACGCCTCTGTTCATGGGATTCTCCAGGCAAGAATACTGGAGTGGGTTACCATGCCTTCCTCCAGGGGATCTTCCCAACTCAGGGATCTAACCCTCGTCTCTTATGTCTCCTGAGTTGACAGGTGAGTTCTTTACAACCAGAGCCACCCATGAAGCCTGTAACATGGCATATTTTCCCTTTAAAAAGAAAAATCTACCAACATAATAAATAATAGATTTGAGAGTAAGGAAGATAGTATTAGTGATAGGAAATCTAATTAAGGTATTTTTACATTAGGTCAAGCCAGAGATGGTATGGGAATGAATAATGCATAAGCAAGGGAGAGGAGGAGGTACAGTAAACCGAGGTCACATTTTACATTATTTGATTATTAATTAGGTATGCACTGTGAGGGAGAAAGAATGAACATTCATTAGCATTAACAAAAACTGATTTCTTATGTGGATGGTAATGGTCTTAACCAGGATAGTAATATATAAAGAACAACACGTTTCAGGGACAAAAATTTCATTTTAAGACCTCTGACAGTGGTTGAAAGATATGAGTGATAGGCAGAATAAAGGCCCCCACAGAGATGTCAGTGTTCTAATCCCAGAGCCAGTGACTGTGGATTTACTTAGTGAAAGGAGTTTTGCATGTGTTAAGGACCTTGAAGTGGGAAATTTATCCTGAATTACAAAAGTTGCTACAGTGTAATCAAAGGGTCCTTAAGACTAGAAGGTAGGAGTGTCAGAGAAAGATATACAAAGATGCTACACAGCTGCCTTTGAGGATGAAGGATGTGGCCATGAGGTAAGGAAAGCAAGCAGTCCCAGGGACAGAAAAAGTCAAGGAGACAGTTTCTTCTACTAGAACCTCAGAAGGAACACTGCCTTTTTGAAACCTTGATTCCGGCTAAGTGAGTCTGGTGAATTGTAAGATAACTCTCACAATTATGTACGCTATTTTAAGCCACTAAATTTGTGCTTCCCGGGTGGTGATAGTGGGTTCTTACCTGCCTGCCAATGCCCCGGAGGAGAGCATGGCAACCCACTCCAGTATTTTTGCCTTGAGAATCCCATGGACAGAGGAGCCTGGCAGGCTGCAGTCTATAGGGTCGCAAAAAGTCGGACACAACTGATGCAACTTAACATGCAAATTTGTGATAACTGGGTACAGCAACAATAAATCTGAAAGGACCATCATGGACTAGAATAACAATTCTTCCCTTCACCACTGTTATTATTAGGGAATGTGAGAGTGATACAATACAAGCAGGCATTTATCATGTTTCAGTTAATAAAGAGATGTGGGAGAGAAATTTAATGAAGAATTTAAACAGTAGTGAAGTTTGAAATTAATCTGAAGAAAATTTCACAACAGTGAGAGTGAGCAGGAAGGAGAAAGCTCATATTGATATTAGAAGGGATAGTGCAATGACAGGTTCCGTTTGTGAAATGACCAAAGATAACAGTAATGTGTAACACTGTACTAAATTTTAATCATGTCTTAACTTTTAGGTTCTTATTTTTAAAATTTAGAAACATACTTGCAAAAAGAAACTCTCAAACATAGTTGGAGTTATTGTATTTTCATCTAACCTCTTATATTTTTCCGTGTCTTCTTTTTCTGGAGGAAACTTTTTAAAATTGGAAAACAAAATGACTGCACAGGAGGAAAATAAGGATCATATAATTTGGCTTATGATTAAAAAAACCACACAAGTACAATTATTTAAATACACATTACCCATACCAAAAAACTGAACATTACTTCCTCATCTCACATTTATCATTCCTCTAAAAGATAACCAGTATAATGATTTCCATCAATGACTTTTGTGGCTTGTTTTTGATATTTGTGTGAAAAAAAAATTAGTATGTACTTTCTGTGACTGGTTTATTTTGCCCAGTATCTTATTTTTGAGTTGCTTCTTGGTTGTTGAATGTAGGAGAAGTTTGATTTTCCTGGTTTGGAGCTATTGCAAATAATAGTTATAAACATTTTTGTATATTGCCTTTTGTGCACAAAAATACACACTTCTCTTGAGTATATACTTAGGAATGGACTTGGGTAATAGGATGCCTGGGCTTCCCTGGTGGCTCAGACAGTAAAGAATCCATCTGCAATGTGGGAGACCTGGGTTCGATCCCTGGGTTGGGAAGATCCCCTGGAGGAGGGCATGGCAACCCACTCCAGGATTCTTGCCTGGAGAATCCCATAGACAGAGGAGCCAGCTGGTCTGGTGTCAAAGAATCTGACATGACTGAACGACTAATCACAGCAAAGCACCATAGGATATTCAGAGATAGTGGATGTTTTCAAATAGTTTTCCAAAGTGGTATCAGATGACATTCCCATTAGCAGAGGATGAGTGCTGGTTTCCTTTGCATCCTCATTAGCAATTGTCACTGTTGTTGTTTTAGCATTTCTGTTGGATGCCTAGTGGTATCCCTTCATGGCTTTACTTGAACCTTCTGTGATGAGATATTTTTCTCATTTTTCATGTTGGCCTTTGGGTACTATTTTTTGTGAGCTACTTTTTCAAGGCTTTTGACTGCTTTTTAAAATGTAGTTGCCTTAACTGTAAACATTTTATTTTAGGAATTTAAAATGCATTATGGATGGGTGCTTTGACAAACATGTGTATCACAAATATATATATATATATATAGTGTAAGGCTTAATGGTTTATATGTATATATTTTTTCCTTCATGGTTAGTGTTTTTATGTCCAGTTTAAATAATCTGTCTATTCTAAAGTCATGAAAGTATTCTCTTATGTTATCTTTGGGAGCTTAGTTTCCTGTCTTTTAAAATTTGTTAAAAATTCACCTGAAATTTATTTTTGTTCATAGTGCGAAGTAAAGCCAAGATTTATTTTATTTTCTATGTGAATATTTCATTGACAGAATATAATTTACTGAAAAGATCACCACTTTATTGAGAGCTGACACAAGTGTTCAGTTGCTTAGTTTGGTCCGAATCTATGAGACTCCATGGACTATATAGTCCGCCAGGCTCCTCTCTCCATGGAATTTTCCAGTCAAGAACATTGGGGTGGGTTGCCATTTCCAACTCCATGGGATCTTCCGAACCTATGGAATTGAACATGCATCTCTGGCGTCTCATGCACTGCAGGCAGATTGCCTACTGCTGAGCCACTGAGGAAGCCCTTATTGAGTGTTACCTTTCTATGGATTCCCTGATTTCTCAGTTGGTCAAGAATCCACCTGCAATGCAGGAGACCCTGGTTCGATTCCTGGGTTGGGAGATCGGTGGGAGAAAGGATAGGCTACCCACTTCAGTATTCTTGAGCTTCCTTGTGACTCAGCTGATAAAGAATCTGCCTGCAATGCAGGAGACCTGGGTTCCATCCCTGGATTGGGAAGATCCCCTGGAGAAGGGGAAAGGCTATCCACTCCAGTATTCTGGCCTAGAGAATTCCAGGGACAGTATAGTCCATGGGGTCGTAAAGAGTCAGATACAAATGAACGACTTTCACTTTTCTTTTCTGCTGTGGACTAAAGAACTGTATTCCCATAGGTCTATTTCTGGATTTAGATCTGTTCTGTTGGTCTATTTGCCTATTGTTTTGCCAAAACCACCCTATCTACATTATTTCAGCCTTATAGAGATTATTATCAGATAGTGAATGTATTAACCTCGTAAAATAGTCTGGGATCATGTTGCCTCTTCTTGATCCATTGTGGTGCCATTTATATTTTAGAATCAGTTTTTCTTTAAGGCCCACACACACAGATACATGCATACACACCTTCTATAGTTTTTTTTTGTGACTGAATAGATAATACACAGTTCTTATTTATTTTTTGGATTAGTTTCTGATACTTTTACACCAAAAATGTTTTCAATGTAATTTCTAGTCATTCCTATGTGTTTTCTTAATGGGATGAATCCATACCATAACAAACGGAGTGAGTTACAAATCTAATATCAAAGCATTTCTACTCATGATATTATATAGAATTTTAAATTGAACCTAACAATCAATTAGCAGGGTATATATACCTGGTTCATATTTTAATTACTAACTTAAAAAAGAAGTCTAGTAGTGATGCTAAAAACTTGCGTAATAATATTACACTGTTCAAATTTTTGTGCTTTTGCTTCTTCCTTTGTTTCTTCCTTTCCTTCAGTCTGTTCTTCATCTTACACTTCCTTTACTATAGTTCCCATGTATTGAAAGGAGTAATAATGAATAATAAAATAAAAATAATAAACTTTAATTCCTATAAATTACAGCAAGGCACTTACCATTCCTTGTAAAATTAGTGTAATTAAGAGCATAGACCATAGATCTAAATTGCTAGTTCAAATCCTAGTTCTGCTCTTACATACAAGGGAATTTCAGCAAGATATTTAGCATTTCTGCCCCTTAGTTCCTTCAACTGTAAAATAGAGATAGTTAAGTTATCTAATGGAGAAGGCAATGGCACCCCACTCCAGTACTCTTGCCTGGAAAATCCCATGGACGGAGGAGCCTGGTAGACTGCAGTCCATGGGGTCGCCAAGAGTTGGACACGACTGAGTGACTTCACTTTCACTTTTCACTTTCTTGCATTGGAGAAGGAAATGGCAACCCACTCCAGTGTTCTTGCCTGGAGAATCCCAGGGATGGGGAAGCCTGGTGGACTGCCATCCATGGGGTCGCATAGAGCTGGACACGACTGAAGTGACTTAGCAGCAGCAGCAGCAGCAAGATATCTGAATTTTTTGTGGGATTTAAGTGAGCTACTGCATATAAACTACTTTGAAGAGTGCCTACTGTTTATTTTTAATTATTAAAGCTATCTTTTTGTAATGTTTTTAAAGTGAATTACGTGAAAATATGTGAAAGGAATTTGAAAAAGCAAGAAGTGTTATACAAAAGTAAAACAGCCACCATTTTGGTTTCTAGGAGGTACTGTTATCACTAGCCTAGATTATTTGTTTGCGTGTTCATCTCTATCCAGCATTAGAATAGCATTGCAAAGCTCTCATTATTTTCTTTACATACATATAATATATATCATGAATATAACATTATCAAAAAACCTGAAAATCTCTTTATAAGCTTTGCAACTTGTTATCAGATACAGATACTTTTTACATTATTTTCTGTCTGCCTAAAACTACACTCTTAGCAAAATTCAAATTTGGCACTTGGGTTATATAGGCTAATATTATTTGAGAAAGAGAGGAAATTGGATCAATTACTTAAATCACTAACTTTGTCGTGTGGACTTATAATAAGTTCAGTGAAGGATAAGAAACAATTTCAGGCATCTGATCAAATTTGAAAGTCATACATTTTAAGTCAAATTGGAAGATATATTTGAGTGACAAGGAATGAAATTCACATCTTAGAAGTCTGATATTGAAACTCTAGACGTGAAATTAGACTTTGGGTATCTTTAATCCCATTTTTAATAAAACTTTGAAGAATAGCCATTTCTGGGCTGTCTAGTATAAAATGTCAAACATCTCAATTAACAAATGCTCTATAACCACAACAGATATACATACTATTCACACTAGCCTAGAATTTTCAAAAATACATCAATAATAATTTATTCTCAATAGTAAATAAACCTCTTAAAGGAATTTCCTTTAAGCAGTACTAAAAACTTAGAACTTCAATATGGTGATTACTTAATGGGAAATTCACTATAAATCATTCTATAGATAATAGACATATTTGATCTTCAAAGTCCAGACAAATACTATTCGGTACAGATATAATGTAAGTCAAATTCATAATTTGAATTTTTTCTCATAGAAACACTTAAAATCTAAAATAGAAACTGATGGAATTAATATTAATTATAAACTTTATTTAAGCAGTTACATCTAAACTGTCATTTTGACATGTGCTCAATATAAAAAAAACAATAGTGAGATATTTCACATTCTTTTTTTCTCTTTATTTGGTCCTGATGTTTTCAATCAAATGCATATTTTATACTGAAAACAGAGCTTGGCTTGGACTGGCCATATTTCACATACTCAATAGCTACAGGAGACTAGTGATTTCTGTGTTGGACAGAGCTTCTCTAGATGGAATGAGAAAATGTAAGTGACCTCAATACAAATAATGATTGATGTGTGCTCATCTCTGACCATAAAGAGTACCAGCGCTGTCATCTGATTCTTGGCGGAAGTAATCTCTAGCTCTCGAACATCCCTGCCAAGTAGAGACAAGTTTCCAAAATCTTCCTATCTCAATTTTTGTGAAACATGCCTGTGCTAGTTTTATGTTCACTACTCCCTAGATTTCCAGCCTGTTTTATAAAAAGTTTGTGTATCAGCTAGTCTTTAAATTAGGAAAGCAGAAGTGAAAGCAAAGGGAGCAGTTTGATAGTAGGAATTCAGGTCTTACCTTATTACTATTGGAAATGTGGGGTGTTATAGTCAGAACACTGCCTTTGAGAAATCTGGACATTCACGTCAGTCATGAAGGTCACCACCAGTTATCCCAGCTACCAACATAAACTAATGGAACTCTTATTATCTGGAGCAATGATACTTTTCCTAACAGGAAAATTATGAACTAGATCTTAAACCTTCACCTGAAAAGTGATACATGCCGCTCCCGGCAGAGTACATTCATCGTATGTAGTAAGTCACACATCCAAGCTCAACTCTAGAGAGATGTAATGTGCAATTCTTACATGTACAGAAAAGAGGAGAAATATAGTTGTAAACAGTCCTAAAAATTACCTCAGGATATAGTAGAAGCCATGTTAAATGAGATAGTGACAGCCTATTTTAATAATCTGGTGAAAGTCACATATATCTGGATTGAAAAGATACACTTAATTCCTAGAGGATTAATAAGAATTAGTTCCATACTTAACTACTCAGTGGTAAAATAGATCAATGAGAAATATTAGGAACACTAGACAAAAGATAAATTTATATAATTAGATTGACAGAAGATTTCTTTAAAAATCACAGAAAAGACATGTTGCAACATTTCTTTTAGGATGCCCAGTTAATAAGTTTGAAAATGCTAGAATGAACATAAATTTCCAGTCTTACATTGTATGTTCCAGCCTGCTGATGCTTGTTGGGTCCTAGTTTATTCTCATGAGATTAAGCTTGTCTCTGCTCTCCCCTTTATATCTTGATTTTCTACCCTTTGGACTTCAGCCTTCAGCTTCAGACACAAAGGCACTAAAAAAAGACTATTTAACTCGCTGCTACAATTGCATGCTGTCAAATCTCTGTAATATAGCTCTCAGTTCACGTACTGGAGTGCTTATGCGTCTTCTGTTGAACTCTAATACAAACTTTGATATTGATACTGTTTCTGACAGAATAGAATCTAATGCAAGTGTCTACAAAGGGCAAAATTCCTAGTGACAGAGCGTTTGTTGTCATTGAATGTCAGTAAATAGAGGGATTATATTGCCATATCATAACAGCACTGGAGAGCATCCAGAGAGAACATGCTAAGCTCAAGCCTTTAAGTTAGTTCTCACCTCAAGGTCTACATAAGGGACCTAGACGTTTTTGTGATTACTCTAAAAGTAATACTTACCTTTTATAGCCATAGGGCTGTGCTTTCTGAAAATAATATCCAAAATCTGATCCTGCAGGTGACTGAGTTACAATGCAAATTATATGCCTAAACATACAGTGTATCTCGGGAAGGGATGGGATCTTAAAAATGGGAACGTGGCCAATTGCAGACCACAATCTGCTCATGTGGCCAATGAGCAGATTCCAGTGGAGCCAGAAACCATCAACTGTTAGTCCTACTGAACTTTGCCAGCAGAGGTATCCTTTACCTATATAAAGGACACTCTGCTTGCCTGAAGAAACTGTCCCTCCAGTGGTGATTTCATTATAGTGGATTGCTAACCCTTTCCAGTATTTATCCCTACCACATTTTCCTGCTTCTTAATATTTAACTAGACTGAATTCCCAGCATGCCTTAAAGAATGAGATATAAGAAGTGACCCATAAGGAGATATGCTACATAACAGGGGAATTTGCATGACTTGACAATTCATAGAATTCTGTGGTTGCTGTGAATGTGGGATCAGAATATAAATAATACACAAGTTGAATCAGCACACATTTATTGCTATAGCATCATCAGCAGAAAGCCTGAATTCATGGCTAGACTTGAGAGGCTGGTAATGGCTCTTGTAGTTTGCTTGGTTGGGTGACTGACTTATCAAACCAAAAATGACCTATGATAATTTAAAATGTCAGAAGGTATTTAGAAAGGTACACAAAGGCTTAAGCATGGTGGGACACTTGAGTAAATTTATTGTGCAAGACACGCTTTACTTATTTCTTTAGTTTGTCCTCTGGGAAAGTCCACAGAGCGTTTACTTCATTGAGGCCGCAAGAACTTCATGAGGGGAGCAGCAGCACCCTTGAGTATCTCTGTGGTGGCTTTTCTCTGTAGGCCGCAGCAAGATTTGTCTCCAGCATACTGGGATCCCTAAATTCAATAAAAATGCAAAGTCCACACTAATCACCAAGGAAAATATGAGCTTACTTACCATAAAGGAGAGTGAACTGAGAGGCCGAATATTACGAATGGACAGTGGTCAGATCATGTATAAAAACAGATCTGTGACCCACAATCTGAAGTTGTACAACAATCTACCCAGGAAACCAACCCCTTAACTACAATAAACAACCCAGTAACCAACCTGATGTAAATCAGAATTGCAGAATTACAGAATTACTACTACTGTCTGTAGTAATCCAGGACAATAAACAATAGCATCTGCAACCATTGGCCCACAAATGGTGAGGACTTGAAAGACTGATGGCTTCTCTAATTTTTGTCCCTGCTTCCAAATTAGCACCAACCAGAGAAAGTCAAGTATGCACGCCTAACCAGTCACACAGAATACTCTACTTCTAATGAGTCCACCTTCTGCTTCTCCATGTCAACCATCTTCCAGGATCAGTTACCCTAATTCTGTGCACTTTCTTTTGGGTGATAAGAGCCATCTCTCAGGAACATAACATGCAATACAATGCAAGGAGCAATTCATACTAACCCATGCTAGGAAGAAACTGTTACAAAGTTAATTAGAATGAAATCAATACTTTGCTATTTGTCTTCCTTGAGTTTTTAATTTTCTTTCAATTTATCATGGACATGGACCAGTCACTCTTTCAAGGCAGAGCTGTACTGACAGAATAAATTAAATTCCTGAACCAAATTTACAATTCAGATATTTAAGAACTGAAGAGTTGAGAATGTAGTATTTCATAAAATAAAATTTTAGCACTGCCTTTTAAATCTATTTTTCCCAATGAAGGATAGGATGAACTTTTTCACTAAAAGTTGTAACTTTAGATTACCAATGGATTGTATTTCTTAGTTGCTCCACTCAACCAACAGTGGTGGACTGTGCAATAATATTGATGGGCAAAATTAGTAAAAATTTGCACATCACATAGTCAATATTTCATTTTACACTATAACCATTAGTGAATATACTGCTCTTTTTGGTGAAAGAAATCAGGGCATGTGGTAAGAGCTTAGTGTATTATTTCATTTACTGCTCAAACCCTAAAGGTTAGATGTCATTGCCATTTTACAGAAGCATAAACTGAAGTTCAGAGAACTTAATCAACACATTTGTTGTTCAGTCGCTCAGTCATGTGTAACTCTTTGCAACACTTGGACTGCAGCACACCAGGCTTCCCTGTTCTTCACTATCTCTGTGAACTTACTCAAACTCATGTCCATTGAGTTGGTGATGCCATCCAACCATCTCATTCTCTGTTGCCCCCTTCTCCTCCTGCCTTCCATCTTCCCCAGCATCAGGGTCTTTTCTAATGAGTTGGCTGTTTACATCAGGTGGCTAAAGTATTGAAGCTTCAGCTTCAGCATCAATCCTTCCAATGAACATTCAGGGTTGATTTCCTTTAGGATTGACTGGTTTGATCTCTTTGCTTTCCAAGGAATTCTCAAGAGTCTTCTTCAACACCACAGTTTGAAAGCATCCAGTTCTTCAGTGCTCAGTCTTCTTTATGGTCCAACTCTCACATCATAGATGAATCCTGGAAACACCATAGATTTGACTAGATAGACCTTTGTCAGCAAAGTATTGTCTCTGCTTTTTAATTGACTGTCTAGGTTTGTCATAGCTTTTCTTCCAAGGAGCAAGCATCTTTTAATTTCATGGTTGCAGTCATTGTCTGCAGTGATTTTGGAGCCCAAGAAAATAGTCTGTCCATTTTTCCCCATCTCTTTGCCTTGAAGTGATGGGACCAGATGCTGTGATCTCATAGAAAGTTTTAAAATCAGGAATCAAATATATATCTAAAATATCTCAAACTGATAATTTATAGATTACTGTTAATGGTATTTGTGCTTTTTCAAGTTCTTTCTTTCTTTTTTTTTTTTTTACAACTTTGGTTTGATGTTATAGTCATTCAAGTTGAAATGAAAGAAGAGTCCTCAGTCCATCATCACTATCACTGCTTTGTTTTCCACAGTTCAGTACGTGTCCAATTGAGTTCAGTTCTATCCAAAGGCTTTTCCCTCTTCCTATGCCCTTATTACTTAGATGGTCTCTCTTCATTAGGCTGAATAAGAGTGCAGAGTTTTTTGGTTTTTTTTTCTTGGAGAGATTCAAAACTGTCTATCCCTGTTACCTCTTTATCATTTTTCAGAGTCTCATTTTTTACCAGCTGTTAAATTTCAAAGACCAAAACTGTTCTGATTCAGAGATAAAAAGTCAAACTTGGAAGCATACCATATGAGAAAAGAAATGGAATCTGGAAGGGTTAGGGAAGTTTCAATGCACTAATTCATTTGATTTAAGGATCAAGGCTTTGTATTTCATTTTTGGTTTTCTTCATTAGTAGACCATCTATTTTACCAAGACAATTTTTACATACAGAATTCTCGTTTATTTTTTGGATTAGTTTCTAAAGCTTTTCCATTCATTTCTATACATCAGATATACTCTTTTAGGATTCCTTTCACAGTTATTTTTCTTGATGTTCAGAACAACTTTTTTTCAGTCTTTTGACTTTTTTCTTTCACTGAACTCATCGTCCTCTCTTTTCACTGCAACTGTTAAGTTAAAAAAAAATCAGAAAGCTCTTGATGTCACTATCTTTCTCCTGTCACTTTCATCAGAAAAAATGGGAGTTCCAATGTGCAGCATCCAGTTGCTTAGCAACAATATTTTCAGTATCCTTGTCAGTATAAAGAGTGTGAAGCTGTGTCTGCTAATGTGGCTGCATTACAAAAAAAAAGAGCATAGTTTTGAGTGGAAATGGGAAAAAAAAGCCCTGAAAATTCAACAGTCTCAGGATATAGTGAATGCAGAAAAGGATTAGCATTTTTCAGTGAGAGATTTCTTTTTACCACATGACACATCACTTGCAGAGAAGTTTGTTCTCTATAACAGCATTTTTGCAGTTGTGCAATCAAAAATGCCAATATGACTATGTTCTGCATCAAGTTACTACTCCGCTGGATTACCTTCTTTTCATATACATGTATCTACAATTCTAAGAACAAATCACTTTATTGTGAATACTTTTGGCACAAGCTATATTAAAATGTATATCATTTTTAATTATATCTTTTCTAAGTTTGTTATCATTTGTTTTAATGAACAAGAACTGATGGCCTACGATGTAAGTGTGTGAATGCATTTTAAATATTTTTTGTAACTTTATTTTAATCATGCACTATCTTTTTTGTTTTTCTGGTAATAGAGCCATGTATCTTTCCAGTTTTGGTATCTTTATAGATCTCTGATTTTTGATTGCTTTATATTTATGTTGTTCATTGTTATGTGTTTGAAACTGGTTAGATTATAGAAAGGTTGAAAACTGAGATTCACAATCAGTATCATTAAATGTAAAGATATCCTTTAAATCAGAAGATAAAATAGCATTTAAATGTGCCTTATGCATTGCTAGCTTCTCATTTTAAATATAAATTTTATTGTATGCTGCTTAGGAGTTCCATTTTTTTTTATTTAGAAATCTAATTATAAAATTATTTAAATGTTGGTATTGAATTTAATCCATTTTAATATAGTGGAGGACAGGGAAGCCTGGTGAGCTTCAGTCCATGGAGTCACAAAGAGTCAGATAAGAAGCGACTGAACAGCAACAGCATTTTTATATAATGTGGTCATATGCACAGAAGTGGCAGAAGCAGTTATCTTTTGTTTCAAATTTTGCTTTGACTTTTATCTGCTTTGTATCTTGGAACATGTCCTTTAATCTAAGACCAAGATTGTGCATCTTTAAATAAGAATAAAAATAAATAAATAAATAAGAATAATACTTACTAATTTCAACTCTACTCTGGAAATTAAAATGATATAATGAATGTAACACACTAAGCATGTCTGATATTCAAAAAATATTCAGCAATTTAAACCTTTTGTTACTTAGAAATTCTCCCAAAATAGATGACCTAAACCAGATGTATTTTTTCCAGACACTTTTCTTTTTATATACATACATTTTTTAACCATTAAGATATGCTGAGACATATTCGTGACATTAAAAGTTTTAAGCATATAACATCCTAAGAAGTTGATGAGATATGAATAATTGAATATATTAGTACTAATCATGAATATTGAGTGGGAATACATGAATATTTATTAATATTCTTGAATGAAAATATAAATACTAGACTGTAGAAAATATCATAATTGTAGGTATTTTTGTTTCATACAAGCAAAGTCTTCTGTTTAAAAAGTAAAAATTAACTTCATATTCAAAATGGTAGGAAGTTCTCTAAAGATCACAAATAATAAGCAAATATTTTAAATAATATAATCTCATCAGGGGCTGCACCATCAGCAGACATTGCCATTTAAAAAGATTCATAAATGTGGAAGAAAGACTGAGTCTTTAATTGAAAGTGAAAAGTGGGTGCTATATGTCGAAAAGAAGTCAACTGCATTTGTGCCCCATTGAAAGTACTCAGAACTTAGAGAAAATGAACCGGGCAATATAGAATGTGGAATTGAGATATGAGATTAAGAATGGAGAATCAATTGGAAGTTAATATGTAAAACAGCAGACAATTGTGTTCCTGATACCTTAGAGGAACACACTGTAGGCAGGAAAAAAATAATAGCCTCTTACAAAACGCCTAGCATTTTGACATTTAAGAATGACCAATGCAATGGCCATTTATCTGGCCAAAGTGAAGATCTCTATACCTGCCCTACAAAAACTCATAGACAACCATATTTATTAACTCTTTCTTAAGTAGTGTAAAATCACACGAATTTGAGGAAAACTTGGAATACAAAATATATCAGTTCAGTTAAGTCACTCAGTTGTGTCCGACTCTTTGCGACCCCATGGACTGCAGCACGCCAGGCTTCCCTGTCTATTACCAACTCCTGGACCTGACTTAAACTCATGTCCATTGTTATATAGTCCAAAATTAAATAAGATGTCCAGAGAAACATAAAAGTCCTAAGATATTCTTAATGCTATTAATTAAAATATTATATATGTAACAAGTAAAGCTTCTAAAAAATAAATAATAATACACAAGCACATCTTGTAAATCAAAATTCTGGTAAAATTTTTGGTTTAAATTGATGAAATATCTTCAAAGAGAACACAAAGAAAATGAAATAAATACGTATGCTACCAAGATAAGAAACAAGAAAATGCAATAAAAAAAATTCAGCTTTTGACTGGCATGATTTTTATGTGAAATAAATGAAAACATGGAGAGAATGAATTTTTTAAAGTAAAAGTGATTCCTAGAGCTGAAGGATAAAATAATCAGTTTATATAATAAACTCAGTAAATGACTAGCCCCCCAAGTTAAATAATATACGTATATTGAAAATTTGTATTATAAAATTGAAAATGTGTATTATAGTAATAAAAAATTTCAGAACATCAAAGATAAACATATTAAAACCTTTAGAAAGTAAAAAAATTTAATCCAAAAAGGAATTACCTTCAGAAAATTGCATGCAATGAGACAGTACATTTAATAGATTGAAGGAAATTTATTTTAGGTGTAGGGTAATATACCCAGCTGCAAAGAAAATAATCTGATTTTGGTGTTGAACATCTGGTGATGTCCATGTGTAGAGTCTTCTCTTGTGTTGTTGGAAGTGGATGTTTGCTATGACCAGTATGTTCTCTTGGCAAAACTCTGTTAGCCTTTGCCCTGCTTCATTCTGTACTCCAAGGCCAAATTTGCCTGTTTCGCCAGGCATTTCTTGACGTCCTACTTTGGCATTCCAATCCCCTATAATGAAAAGGACATTTTTTTTTGGTATTGTTCTAAAAGGTCTTGTAGGTCTTCATAGAACTGTTCAACTTCAGCTTCTTCGGAGTTACTGGTCAGTCATAGACTTGGATTCCCGTGATATTGAATGGTTTGCCTTGGAAATGAACAGAGATCATTCTGTCATTTTTGAGATTGCATCCAAGTACTGCATTTTGGACTCTTTTGTTGACCATGACGGCTACTCCATTTCTTCTAAGGGATTCCTGCCCACAGTAGTTGATATAATGGTCATCTGAGTTAAATTCACCCATTCCAGTCCATCTTAGTTCACTGATTCCTAGAATGTCAACATTCACTCTTTGCATCTCCTGTTTGACCTCTTCAATTTGCCTTGATTCATGGACCTAACATTCCAGGTTCCTATGCAATATTGCTCTTTACAGCATCGGACCTTGCTTCTATCACCAGTCACATCCACACCTGGGTGGTGTTTTTGCTTTGGCTCCATCCCTTCATTCTTTCTGGAGTTATTTCTCCACTGATCTCCATTATAATATTGGGCACCTACTGACCTGGGGAGTTCCTCTTTCAGTATCCTATCATTTTGCCTTTTCATACTGTTCATGGGGTTCTCAAGGCAAGAATACTGAATTCTGTCAGACCTCTCCACCATGACCCATCCATCTTAGGTGGCCCCACAAGGTATGGCTTAATTTCATTGAGTTAGACAAGACTGTGGTCCATGTGAATAGATGGCTAGTTTTCTGTGATTATGGTTTCAGTATGTCTGCCCTCTGATGACCTCTTGCAACACTTACCATCTTACTTGGGTTTCTCTTACCTTGGACGTCAAAGTGCAGCAGCTCTTCTTACCTTGGATGAGGGGTATCTCCTCACAGCCACCCCTCCTGACCTTGAATGGGGAGTAGCTCCTCTGGGCCCTCCTTTATTAAAGGTTAATAAATCTTTAACCTTCTGTAATTACAGATAAAGCACAGAGAACAATTAAGAGGTGTGTTATAACAGTTGTATGATGGTGGAAGAAACAGATGGTTTGTGATAAATACTCAGGTATTTTATCAGGCAATAGAGTATGCCTAAAAGCTAAGTCAAAGACTAGTGATTTAAACATGTATTTTAACTCTAGATTAAGTAAAATACTCTTTAAAAAATCAAGCATCTTCTTAATTTATAAACCAGATAGTATAGGAGCAAAGGCACACTTCTTTTCATTGTTAGCCAATCAACAGTATTATTTTTTTCATCAAGTGTATACTTTATTTAAATAAAAAATGTGTATTTTTGTGCGTTTTTATAGTCAGTGATAAAATTAACTGTGCTATGTGCTCAGATGCTCAGTCGTGTTCAACTCTTTGTAACCCCATGGACTGGGGCTCAGCAGGTTCCTCTGTCTATGGGATACTTCAGGCAAGAATACTGGAGTGGGTTACCATTTCCTCCTCCAGAGGGTCTTCCAGACCCAGGGATGGAGCTTGTGTCTCTTATATTTCCTGCACTGGCAAGCAGATTCTTTACTACCAATGCCATGTGTGAAAACTGATAGAATTAGAGGCCCTTCTTTACAAAAAAAGAAGAACAAAGATTAAGTTTCTTTTTAGAACTGGTGAACAATTTTTAAAGGATATAGTCATTATCTATAAGATCTAAGGTTATTTAAATAAGAACTTTTAATATAAATGCATTAAAAACCCGGTAAAAGATATTGAAAGGAAAAACTACCAGGCACAGATAGCTAAATAGTAAAAGACTAAGCTCTTTCTCTCTTTGATCACAAAAAATCAAGGATATCTGTTCATGCCATTTCTATTAAATAATTTAATATAGATATGAATGCAATAGGTAATAAAAAGATATCAAAGACAAAATTTAAAAGGGAGATTATTTAAAATTATATTATGGTGATGATTGCACAATTGTTTAAATATTCTAAAAGTCTTTGAATTTTTCACGTCTCAATGCAACTATTAAAGAAAAGAAGTAAAGCTGCCTTTATTCATATATTATATGATTCTGTGAGTAGAAAATCTTATTGATTGTACTGAACACACTAGATCTTACATATCCTTAGCAACATGACAGGATGCACAGTACTGAAGTAGAAAACATCACTGTATTTCTACATAGCATCAAGTAACATTTGGAAAATAATTTTAATATACAATTATGATACCACCAGGACAGTAGCTAATGCCTACGAATAAATCTAAACCAAGTTATGCAGTGTCACTTTAGAAAATGACAGTAAATTTTAGAAAAAAATATTTTACAAAAAGTATTGCTGAGAAATGTTAAAGTGAAACAATGAATATATCATGTTCTCTTTTCATGAATTAAAAAAAATTATTTTCAGTTTTCTCTAAACTGAATTATGCATTTCAGCACAATACAATCTTAATCCAATTGGCTTGTTAAATATATATATTGACAAGCAGATACTAAAATTTATATAGAAAAGCAAAGATGCTAGAATAATCAAAGTTTTTTTTTGAGAAAAAGAAGAGCAAAGATGAAATACTTGTGCTACCCAATTTCAAACATAGTTTCATCATTAAGAGAGAGTGGGAAATATCTTTATGGTAAGAAAAAATATATAATTATATATAAATTATTTGGTTTTGTAATATGGCAAATATTTTCTTCCCAATAAGAGAATGTAAAGATAATTTTGCATATTAATAACTAAATAATTACAGAAGCTACCTTAAGAGAAAAAAAAAACAAACCTAAAAATAATTAAATTAAAAACAGTGTTCTTTCCCTAACAATAGTTTCTTTCTATGGCTCCTGAAAATAAAGACTCTCCTAGTTCTTGATGGAATTACATACATCTGTTTATAAATTCTGACATATTGATTATTAAGGAAATTCCACTCAATCTACCACTTTTCAATATTTTTTTAAATTAAGAAAACCAATTAATCAAAATGAATGGTTTAGAGAACTTTTGTTAACTTTAGCTTTTATTTTTAGCATACTCAAGATAATGCTTAACGTGTAGTGTCTGCATGCTCAGTCTCTAAGCCACATCCAACTCTTTGAGATCCCATGGACTGTAGCCCACCAGGCTCCTCTGTCTGTGGGATTTGCCAGGCAAGAATCCTAAAGTGGGCTGCCATTTCCTTCTCCAGGAGATCTTCCTGACCCAGGGATTGAACTCACATTTCCTGCATTAGTAGGAAAATTCTTTACCACTGAGCCACAAGGGAAGCCCTAAACATGTAGTAGACAAACATAAATGTATGCTATATAGCAAACGTATAGTTCCAAAATCAAATAATCTTCAATAACATCTACTATGATCAACTGTTACTCATCAACGTGATTAACCTAAAAGAATTAGGAAATACCATTCAGTCAACCCAAATATATAATTTTAAAGGTCTGTAATGTTTTAATCTCAAAAGAAAGAATGGTAGAAAGAGAAAGATGATTTCATTGGGAAGTCATCATTATAGGGAAAACATTGTATTGGAATTCTTTGGTGAACAGGGAGAAATTTAGGAGCTGATGCTTTTAAAACAATGGTTTAGAAAAAATAAGAAAAAACTTTGAAAAATATAGCTAAGAAATATGGGAACATGATATTTTTGGAACTGATTCTATGACAGTAGAGAATTCTGTTTTATGAGTTTGTCAACATCTTTCCTGGACTGGAGCAGACAGAATATATTCTATCCCTTCCTCTTCTCTTGTTATGCAATAGATTTTTTTTTTTTCTTTTCAGGTACACTAAGGAGTTCCACTGTTTATCCATGGTACACAGATTACTTTGCTAATATTTGAGACATACCTCAGTCCTAAGTTGCCTGTCTCTCCAAGTTTGATGTCTCTCACCATGCTCATCTCATAATTGCCCTTTTTTAGAACTCTCCTATGAACCTTGCTGGCAACCCACTTCATTACTCTTGCCTAGAAAATCTCATGGACAGAGGAGCCTGGTGGACCATGCAGTTCATGGGGTCGCGAAGAGTTGGACACGACTGAGCGACTTCACTTATGAGCCTTGCACTATTTTCTGTTCCATTGCAGATATTTGAGTGAATTAAAAACAGACTCTTTTGGTCAGTTATAATGGGAAAATATAAATATATTGCATATGACCAGGAACAGAGGGAAGTCAATATTTATTAGCCATTGGGTTGACACTGTGTTGATGACTGAGCAACTGAACTGAATTGTGTTGACAATCTTGAATACCAGATATAAAACATAAAAACATCTTTATTTCCTAAGCATATATATGATGTGAGGAAAGAATGTGCCAGGAATTAAGTATGATTTACAAGTTAGATTGAATCTATCAGTTGTGTCCGACTCTGTGACACCGTGGACTGCAGCACGCCACGCTTCCCTGTCCTTCGTCATCTCTGGAGCTTGCTAAAATTCATGTCCATTGAGTCAGTGATGTCATCCAACTATCTCATCTTCTGTCGCCCCCTTCTCCTCCTGCCTTCAATCTTCCCCAGCATCAGGGTCTTTTCAAGTGAGTCAGCTCTTCGCATCAGGTGGCCAAAGTATTGAAGCTTCAGCTTTAGCATCAGTCCATCCAATGAATGTTCAGGACTGATTTCTTTTCGGATTGACTGGTTGGATCTCCTTGCAGTTCAGGGGACTCTCAGAGTCTTCTCCAACACCACAGTTCAAAAACATCAATTCTTTGGTGCTCAGCCTTCTTTATGGTCCAACTCTCACCCATACATGACTACAGGAAAAACCATAGCTTTGACTATGTGGACCTTTGTTGGCAAAGTAATGTCTCTGCTTTTCAATATGTTATCTAGGTTGTCATAGCTTTTCTTCCAAGAAGCAAGTGTCTTTTATTTATTTATTTATTTATTTTTAGCAAGTGTCTTTTAATTTCATGGCTGCAGTCACCATCTGCAGTGATTTTGGAGCCCAAGAAAATAAAGTTTGTCACTGTTATTTATCTGATATTTTCTGTCTATAAATGATTAAAGGTAGCTCTCAGTTACTTCATTTTGTAAAACTTATTTTATAATATTGTTGGGTGTTGATAGTTTTGAATAGAACAATACCAGAGTAACATAATTGTCATTCCAGAGTAGACTCTTTAACATGATCTGCGAGGGTTGTTTTCTAAAGGTTATGCCACGGGAGGGCAATCATTCATTCCTACTGACATCTTGGCAGAGGAAGGATTGTAAAGTCCACCCTCCACCCCCCACACACACCATATTATCTTCTAGGTTCTGCAATGTTAGTATTATATTTGCTCTTTACATTTACTCCTGTGAATATGACCCATATCTCTGAGTACCATAGTTTGTGTTTCAACTGAAAACCTAGAAGTACATGTCAAAGTATTGTAAAAGGCCTTCCTGATGAGAGGCATTCTGTGTCAAAATTGAAGAACTACCTTCCAGAAATATCCATCAACCATTATTTGAAGGAAACCATTGCTTGTTATAAGAATGCTAAAAAAACAAAACAAAGCAAAACCCTGGAGAAGATAAGAGTAAGTAACCTCATCTTTGAAGCATAATGATTATGACTCTGTAGGTAGACAACCTAGGTTAGTATCCCAACCCATCACTTTAAAGTTGGGCTTCTCTGGTGAGTTTACTTGTTTGGTGATTCAATTTCGTTATTGATCAGATTACAACAATATATATACCTCATAGGCTTACAGTGAGCACTAACTTAATGAAAAATGCTTTGAGTTATGACTAGTCTTAAGTAAATTCCGTCAATATTATATATCATTACTATGATTAAAAAAAACAAAAAACCTGCCACCATAAGGAAATACATATAAGGCATGAATATAAGAGACCTTTCAGTTTCCTTGTTGAGAGACAGTTCTCCATGTTCTTTATGAATTTTTATACCAGTTTTTGTTCTGGAATGTCTATTCAAGGGTATTTTCATAGCAAATCATCCTTGGAAGGTATAGTGCCTTCCTCAGAGAAAGAGAGGTTTATTTCCTGATTAGTATAATATAGATAATGTCTCCTTCTCTCTGGAAAGCCTTGGGCAGGTTGGCTCATAGTTCCCTTAAATGACTGGGGGTTTCCTAAACTTAGAGTTCATTAACTGTGGCATAAGCCCACTGTGTGTGCCTGGGCTGCCCATCTCCCCTGTGTGACTTTGGGGGACAGAGGAACATGTGAGAAAAATGAAGCTTATTCTGCTTGATGCACTGTGAGTAATAAAGCCCTTTGCCACTGACCCAGGGCAGTGGGCAGTGACCCAGGGCAGCCTATTTTGCCAGCTTCTGTGAAACTGTGGTAGACTAAGTCTCCAGCTTACAACCAGAATAAATATATCAGATCCTTCACAGTTCTTAACATTCACTACCTGAAGTTTGGCAGAAGTGAGGGTGAATCTTCAACCTTTAAAAGGTGTGACAGTCAGTAAATATACAGATTTTCTTTGACTCACAATGCAGTTATACCCCAATAAAAACATCATAAATCAAAAAATATAATTAGAAAATGCATTGACTACATCTAACCTACTGAACATATAGCTTAGTCTCACCTACCTTAAACATGCTTAGAACACTTCCATTAGCCTAAGTTGGGCAAAACCATCTAACACAAAGATTATTTTATAATAAAGTGTTGAATATCATATGTCATTTATTGAATACTGTACTGAAAGTGAAAACCAGAATGGTTGCATGGGTACAGGATGGTTATCAGAGTGTTGGTTGTTTATTCTTATGATTGAGGGACTGACTGGGAACTAAGCCTCACGGTCTACCACTAAGAGAGAGTTCCTACTACATATCACTAGCTTAGAAAAAAAGATCAAAATTCCAAATTCAAAGTAAAGTGTGTTTGCTTTCTTATCTCGTTAAGTTGTTAAGTGCTCAACTGAACAATTATACATCAGGAACTGTCTGTAGTAGAATATATTAATATTCAGCAAACATTCACGTTCTCCTCCATCCTTCTTGGGAGTGTACTTTCCCACTGAAATTGTATCCCACACATTTATCCACATGACTGACTTTGTGTGAAAAAGGCTTTGTGCGTCCTCATGTGAGTTACTTTGACCTCTTGAAATCCTGTCTGCCACCATGAGAAGAACTTTCCAAGCTAGCTATTGGTCCCAGAATGTGGCAAGGAATAAAATTGACTTAACCCAATATTTGGCATAAATTGAAGTTCAGCTGCTGTCAGTCCCTATCAGTTGAAGCCATTTACTATGTGAACAACAGATGGGAAACAGGCCTACAAGAGAAAAGCAATGTTTGTTTGAAGCCACTAATACAGTGGGCATCCTGAAAAGTATGCAGTAAGCCTTAAGCAATAGATACTGATCCCGGGAATTATAGGATCACTTTATATTTCAAAAATGTTGTCACTTCAAACTACATTTTTTTTTTTTTACCTGCAAGATCCAAGTGTCTTCTAAGGGAAGAATATGTAATGGGAATATAATGCTTCTTTGCTTGTGAAACTCATAACGAAGACCTTAGCACTGTTGTAGTCTTTTCAGAAGTGCAAATTACTGCAGTCCATGGAGTCTCACACGGTTGGACACTACTGAGTGACTGAGCACAGACACCTATTTTTACTGTAAGATTGAGAAAATAAGAGGATTCATAGATGGGTTTTATACAGATTTTTAGACCCCAAACTAGCTCTGAATTCTAGAAGCAGTGATATTTCTGCACTCTGAGATAACCAAGAAAAATGATCCTTAGACCATAAAGTGACAGTAATCATTTATGGGTCATAATAAGCTTCTATTATCTTTTTTAAGGGATATAGATTCTCAGGTCCCACCCCAGACCTAGTGAATCAGAAGCTGGATTTAAACAAAATGTGCAAGTGATTTAATATACACTGAAGTTAGAAAAGCATTGGTCTACCAGAATTCCTTCCAGTGCCAAAATAATGCCCATGATCTGGGACATTTCTGTAACAAATGCTGATAAACTAATTGTGAGGTACTGAACAGTGTTCAATAGGACTTTCTGTGATGACAGAGTTCTTTACCTGTGTTTTCCAATATGTCAGCCCTTGAAGATGAGTAGCTTATCAAAATCACTTGATATGTGGATAGCATGATGGAGGAAGAAATTTTTCTATCATTTTAATGAAAAAACATTTAACTGTAGATAGCCACATGTTGCTGGTGACTACCATGTCACTCTTGGAGTGTCTAGACAATGTTGTTCTGCCCAGCTGTTACTGTTTCGACTGACCTTTCTGGTTTCAGGACATTGCAAACAAAGTTTTGTATTTAAGGGCATGGTCTCAGGATTTGGACTGAGTTCAAATTCATCTCAACCATTTACTAGGTGTGCAACCTTGGGTAAATTCCTTATTCTATGATGCCTTGTTTTTCCCACCTACAAATGAGACAGTGGTAATTACTTATGATTATTATAGGATCAAATGAAATAGTAATTTAAACCTATTAGAGCACTGTTAGAGACATAGTAATGCTAAATATATGCTTATTAAATTAATAAATATCCCACCAGACCTACTTGAGTTAGAACCTAAAACATTAAAGCAATGAGTTCTAATCATTTTTTTCTAAATCCAAGTACCATATTTCCTTCAGAAGTCTGTTTAACACAGCTAATACAGAAATTAATTGAGGAGGAAGTAATGCTGTGAGAGAATCATATGAATCTGGATTTGAAAATAGTTTGAAAAGTTTTTCCTAAAGATATTCTGTCATCTGGGTTGAGAATGATTGCCGTAGAAGCCTCTTTAAGTTCTTTAGTGCCTGGATATTTTAGTTGCCCCGATGAAGCTATGTAAGATATGAGAAGCAACCTGTAATTATGGCATTCACAGACACCTGGATCCTTTCAGTTATCAGCTTTCTGTATATCAAGGTCATGTTTGCTTAGGAAAATGTCTAGGAAAAGAAAACTTAACTATTGGCTGTGTGTTAGGTCCAGAACTCTGAGGCAAGCTTTTAACTTTGACTAGCTGGGCTTCTGTGGCTTATCTAGCATGAGTCTCATGCTAACTCTGCTTGGTAAGATAGAGTGTACAGAGCTGGGAATACATTTTATGCAAAGTAGAAAGAAGCTCTAGGACCCTTTGCTTCTCTGGAAAAAAGAAGTAATGTGTGTGTGTTGCGCATGTTACCTGTATGTGGTTAAAAAAGCCATAACTGAGTGACTAAACCCAGCACAGCACACACAGCATGGAGAGGAAAAGAAAAAATGAGTAGATTTAGATAAATGCCCACACTGTTCTTTACAAAAAAGTGAATTTCACTGAATGGTCCTGTCACTTCAGCGGCTAAGCCCAAAACAAGCCTGAATTGGGAATATGTCCAAGTACACTTGACATTTAACTGGAAACCTGGCATTTAAAATGCCCTTGATTTTGACCTGTAAAGGCCTTCCTCCTCCTTAAGAATACAGTTAAATGAATGTAATAACTCAGGTTTGCTGTTGCATCTACTTATGTTTTAAATTACCTCTTCAGTAATTAAAAAAGGCATTTGCAAAATAAAATTTCCTAGAAGATAGTTAATTTATGTCAAGGAGGAAAAGTAGATAAAAAATTGATATACTACCAAAAAAAATGCTGTCCAGGGTAAAAATAGACAACTTCTAAATTACTGTACAAGGGTAACTACAAATAACAACATCATAGTAGGAAAATCTTGATCCAAGTGGTACATTTAGTTTAATTTATTTCATGATCATCCATATATAATTACCTACAGCTTTATTATTTACTTGTATTTTCTCTCTTATGTCTTACTAATAACTAAAATGCAAATAAAAACAAAGGTACAGTTTTTAAAAATAGCATTGCAGTTCTAGCTAATATCAGCCTTCTTTCAGAACATAAAATTCAACTAAAAGTCAAATATATTTACATTTTTTTCCTTTTATTTCCTTTTGAGGTAATGATTTTGTTAAGCATGTGCTTCATGGTAGACTACTAGATCCAGTGGAAATTAAATCAAACTACATCTGTTTTGTAAACTTTTTTTTCTGTTCTAGCTTCTTATGGATTAGCCTGAAATTTAAATTCTGACCACTCTTTTCATGTCCTTCCCACTCACTCACAGCACATTTCACTGTGCCTACACTAAATAGGGGTTAAATAACTATATTACATTTGGAGTTGGTTATTTACATTCAGATTCTGTTACATAGTTCCTTTATAATATCCTAGAAGAACAAACACTTGAAAATGATTATTAGGTTAGTTGCATTACTTTCCATTTTGAAACAAAAACTTAGTGACAGCACAATTCTTAAGTGATTAAATACAGTAAATTGTTTCAACGACTGTAATATTTACTTCAATTCTTTGTTAGTCTGGTCATTCATATGCATGTCGTTTAATTATCCTTTTTTTAAAACAGTGCCTACGAGAATGCCTTGTTTCATTTCCTCTGATGGCTTTTTAATTTGGGGCTGTTTTTGATTTATGCAGTTTCTCGATTTAGTGATTTTACTTTTTCTAATTCACGAAGTTAAATTAACTTCCTACATGGTAACTGCTATGATTGTATAGCTCTGGAATAACTCAACAGCTTTTTGATGCTTGCTTCCTAGTAATGCCCTTTCTTCCTTGATTCTATGACAGAGCTGATCTGTACCTGGACAGTATTACCTTCAACTGAAGATCATTATATTGAAAAAATATTGTACTCTCACAGGCATTGTTAGAGAAATTCTTGTATGTTTTTATTTGAGAAGCATGGCCATCTTTGGAAAAGGAAATGGCAACCCACTCCAGTGTTCTTGCCTGGAGAATCCTGTGGACAGAGGAGCCTGGTGGGCTGCTGTCCATAGGGTTGCATAGAGTCGGACGTGACTGAAGCGACTTAGCATGCATACATGCAATGGAGAAGGAAATGGCAACCCACTCCAGTATTCTTGCCTGGAGAATCCCAGGGACGGAGGAGCCTGGTGGGCTGCCGTCTACGGGGTGGCACAGAGTTGGACACGACTTGAAGTGACTTAGCAGCAGCAGCAGCATAGCCATCCTCAAAGTCTAATTTTACTACATAGTGTGGATTCTTTATTTTTTCTATCATACCAGGAACAAATATAATCATTTAAATGTAAAGAAAATGTATTAATAAAATAGTCTTATGTCAAAAAAAGTCATTTTGTCCAATATTATACAAATGTAAAAGACATAAATGGTCTGTAATGCTGGGTTTCTCACTCAAGACCCCAAAATTTCTGAAGACAATTTTTTTTTTTTTTACATAAAAGGATGCCATCAACATGAACTATGCCTTTACCAATTTTGAAGGATAGTGGAAAGCAAAAGTGAAGGAGAAAATAAGAGAAGTTAAGAATCAGGGCAAGTGAAAATAATTGAACAAAAGAAATTAGAGGCCCTGATTTTGAAGAATGAAAGTTAAGAAAGCCAAATGAAAGAAATAACTTAGATATATGAAATAATTTAAGAACATCAAATATAATATAGCCATATGTTAATATAACATGAAAGGTGGGGGGAATTTTTTAATTTTAGATCTTATTCTCAAATGATTTGTGTTATTTTTATTTTCTTTCAACTTTGGGAGAAACTGCTACTTAATATTACTGGAATTTTAAAATCTATTTTATTATGATTATTTCCTCAACTTCCCTTTCCCAATCTGCCCAAATTTTTGAACTGAATAGTAGATATCCAATAATTTCTCACTGACTAAATAAGTGAATGACAACATATTTTCATAACAAAAGAACTACTGATAGTAAGTAAGGAATTTGTCATTCATTTGACAGTTCTTTATATTTTAAAATATTTCATAATGAATCTGATGAGTGCTATGATGCCAGGTGCCATGCTATAGAATCACTAAAGTTTCAGGAAATCTCCAACTCTTGTGGAATCAGCCCTATAGATTTTCTTTTCTTTTCTTTTGGTAATTCTTAAGGGCTTGTAACATATTGAATACTGAATTAAATTGAGCATACTTAATATATGTTGCAAGTATTTTCTAGTTTGTATTTGTTACTAATTCTAAATAATGGGGGGCATAAATATGCTTGGAGTTTTATGTAATTGACAGCCTTTGTTTTATAAAAATTCCTTATCTTACACATAAAAAGTTATGTGACCAAACCTTAATTAAAAAAATAATTATTTATATTTTGTTCTCTTCTTTTTAAGTGATTATACCCTCAAGTAATTTAGAGTTTATTTATTTATTTTTTGTGACTGAGGAAGGCATCTATGGTAGAGGGCATTTGGTATCACTCAATTAAATTATAGCTTTTACTTTTTCAGTAACAGAACACTGAATTTATTTGGGGATAACAAAGCTTTCAGCTAAACACAAAAGAAGGCTACCTTGCAGCTAAGTATAGTCATGTAAATAAATCTATGTATGAGATATGATTAAAGACATTGTATTGGACTTCTGGAAGAGCTTCTTGTACGGAGTTCAGTCAGGTAGAATGCACAGTCTTATTACTGTTTTCAACTCTAATTTATTACCATACAGATCATTCTAGGCTGTTTTTGCATTGCTCGTCACTCCAGATGTATGAAACTTGGCTTCCAGAATCTGCTATCCACTTATTAATGGTTCAGTTTCAATACACCTGTTTGTGTGGTTTCATGTATAATGGTTTCAGAATTGTTATCTGACTTAGCAGGCACCCTGTGGGAAACAACTTTATTAACTAGAACTCAGTGCTTATATCCCATTACCTTTGCCTTCAGTGTACATTCTTCACTCACTTCCAGATTTGTTTTGGTTAGCACCTTTTTCCATCACCTCCTTCAGTGAGGTTATTTCATTCTCTGAAAAATTATCAATAGCAACATTGTTTTGTTACAGACTTATTCCCTCCTGGGAACCCCATATTTCTTGAATGATTTTTATTTAATTTGTATACATTAAACTTCACTTTCCTTGCTGAAAAGTTCTACTGATTTTGAAGAATGCATAATGCCATGTATCCACCACTACATATCAAGCAAAATAGCTTCGTTGCCTTAAAAATTCCCTTTGAGCTCCCACATTGAATTCTATTCATGTACCATAAAATTATCCCTTATCTGTAAATTACTAAAGTCAGAATTTCAACATATCACTGGGGGATAAGGAACAAGACAAAGTCAGATGGAGAAAGTCATTTCAGTATTGACAGCTAGAATGATAACTGGTCTGGTAGCTGGTCCCCAACCGTCCATGCCTTCCAGTATCCATGCTCATGTGCGATATTTATGAAAACCATTTCAAACCTACTGCACCATTGACTCAAAACCTGTCACCTCTTAATTATGCTTAGAAGAAATGTCTCTCCATCGAATGCGGACTGCAGGATAAGCTTATTATCTAGAGAATCTGGTACTTGGCATGTCTGTAACTAATGAGAAAGTATATAGGCCCCAAAGTAATTCCTAATAAAGCAAGAATATTAGAGATTGCAGTCCTTTTAGGGCAGTAAATGTATCACTTCTGAAATAGTTTTGACATGATATATGGCTCTGAGAGGGAGAGTAAGTACTGTACAGGAACAACAAATAACTACCCAACATGAATTGAACCACTGTACTGCTGACCGCTTTAATGAGCAGCGAACATCGGCTCCTGCACTCCAATATGGTATTACCTTCTAGGAGAACTAGCTAACCCATTTGGTTAAATGTTGGTTACATTGGACACGTCATTATGGAAAGATCATATATCTGTCCCCACTGAAATAGAAGCTGAGATTTACAATTATTTTTTAATCTAGCAAACATGATCACATCATCAGCACTACACTGCCATTCTCAGATTTTCTGAATATTTTATTCATCATTATTGCTTCTCCTGTAATATTATTCTGTACAAAGAAATTATTTTCCAATTAAATTGAAGATAATTTATTAAAGCCCATAGCTTTTGAGTTCCCTCAGTCCACCAAAGGACTGGCTATGTAGGAGGCCATAATGATCTGTTAAATCTCCTTACGGCAGTGGTCCAGAGAAAACATCTTGAAAGTATTAGCTGCCATTCTAATGATTGCAAAATATTGTATGAAATATTCAGTATATATTGGCTTTTCATACCATAGAAAACATAAAACCTAAGTTCCAATAAACAAAGGAGAAAAATAAATTTTGCTCATGCTCAACATTTCTGACAATCTTCTTTGTTACTCTGAGCTCTACTTTTTGGAGATTTGAAAAATGGAATACTATCAGGATATAATCCAAATGAATTGGAAGTTGTGACCACTACAGAGTCAGCTCTGCTTCCTTGTAGCACAGCCAAAAATAGGTAGAAATAATGTTGGATTGAGGAATGGATTTTGTCAAAGAGAATGGCCACCATAAAAATTAGGTAAAGTTAAAACATAAAGATTTTATTTTGAAACACAAAGAAAATGCTGGGAACATTTTAGAATTTCTCTGATTCTGTCACCGTTCTGGCAATCCTGGAAACACCCTTTTATAAAAATTTAAGGAAAAGACCCTGATGCTGGGAGGGATTGGAGGCAGGAGGAGGAGACGACAGAGGATGAGATGGCTGGATGGTATCACCGACTCAGTAGTCATGGGTTTGGGTAGACTCCGGGAGTTGGTGATGGACGGGGAGGCCTGGCGTGCTGCCATTCGTGGGGTCGCAAAGAGTCAGACACGACTGAGCGACTGAACTGAACTGAACTGAGGTAACACAATTTTTTCCTCTTAATTTTGGAATTGATCAGTTCTACAATACAGCAGTTTAATGAAAGGTTTGTTAAAGCAGGTACTAAATGCACAGAGCATAAAGTAAAATATAGATCAATTTAACTAGATTATAATTGAAAAACTTATTTCAGACCAAAAAAATGCTCATAAATAATGAAAAGGCAATATTTGCCTTTTATAAAGGATGTATTAATTCATGTTATGCCTTCAATAAACTATGAGCATCTTGATGTTAGGAATTATCTTGATGGTTCTAAGTAAATATTATTAACTTTTTTAAAAAAACACTGAACTTGATTATTATTATCATGTGTGTGTGTTCGTCACTCAGTCATGTCTGACTCTTTGCGACCCCATGGATTGTAGCCCACAAGGCTCTTCTGTGCATGGGATTCTCCAGGCAAGAATCCTGGAGTGGGCTGCCATTTCCTTCTCCAAGGGATCTTCCCAACCCAGGCATTGAACCCAGGTCTCTTGCATTGCAAGAAGATGCTTTGCCATTTGAGCTGCTAGGGATAGCTTTCAATTCTACAGTCAATGTAACAGCCATACATAATGGGTTATGGTATAATTTCTTTCAATTGCGTATGGCTGTTGCACTGACTGTAGAACTGAATGTTATCACAGACAATAGTGTTGTTTATGTTTATGTACAAGTTTGGAAATAATATTTCAAAATTTTATAACACATATCCTTCTTCATTTCCATATTTGTTTTTAATAAAGCCAAATACAAATCATCGAAATCATTATCAGCAAAATATGGAAGACATGTAACAAACCCCATTAAAAAATAAAGACAAACAATAACAACAAAGCCCTAAACATGTAAAAACTAATATTCATTCAAGATGCATCTGACTTAAATAGTCTCCAGATGGCAGTCTAACACTACCTCAGTCAAAAATCTCCAGCTAGAGACACTTGGTGTCTCTTATGTTCTTAATTCCTAGCAAAGACCAACCTGTTCACCATTCTCCTTGTGGTACTACTTCACTAAGTAGTCAGTGAAAGCTCAATATATTTAGTTGGCTGTTGGTGGCTTCCATAAAAGAGACAAGAAATAATCCTATACTATTTATAGTTAGTTTTGAAAGCAATTATTCATTTTCACTTTTAATCAGTTTTATATTTAAAAAAAAAAAAGATAAGGGTGCATTTTAGGACACTTAGTATTTTCCTGTTTCTATTACATTTCAATCTATATAATACCCCATCAAAGTCTACGTCTAAGGAATAGCTTTTCTTTTCACACAAAATGGCAATACTTCCACGAGATGCATATTCAGATGAGATCAATTACTTGTAATGATAAAAAATAGTTCTTTTCACATAAAATTTCAAAACAAAACAAAAAACTCACCTTTAGTTCATTGTTAGCAATGTATAAGAGAGAAATCTTACCCTAATGCAACATTTCAGGTTGTAAATTTATAATTGCCGTTTGTCACAAACACTTCATATTGTCTATTTTTAGATTTCAAAATACATATAAATATACAATTTTTTCTGTAGTCTCTATCTATTGTATTAGCGTAGTCTGGCATATAAATACTGTAGTTTGTATAACTTAACAGAAATGAGTTTTTTCTCATAGTTCTGGAGGCTAAGTTCAAGATCAAAGTACAAGCGGCTTTAATCCCCGGTGAAATCTTTCCTGGTTTGCAGTCACTGCCTTTCCTCGTTGTCCTCTCTTGGCGGAGGTCTCTCTTCCTATTCCTCTTAGGCTGCCATTCCTTAGGGTTAGGTGTAGACCCCTGTAACCTCATTTAACCTTAATAACCTCCTAAAGGTCTTAACTCTGGATACAGTTATGTTGCGACTTATGGCTTCAATATATGAATTTTGAGGGACACAATTCAGTCCATAGAATCCATTATACACAAGATTAAACGGCTTCAATATTACAGTAGAGCCAATTTCCTTTCTGGCCATATTTCACATAAATGAAAACTTAGTAATATATCTGCTAATTCTTATTTGGTGAATTCTCTGTTAAATTCTCTGCTGATTTCCATTATAAAGTAGAGAAATTATTTATTCTCAGTATAACAAATCTAAAGTGAAAAGTGAAATAGAGAAAAGAGTGTATACTGTCCTAGGGGAAAAACAACAGGTATCAAACAAGAAAAACAACTTATCAAAAAATAAAAAAAAATAAAGAAGACCAGATGTCAGTGGTTATAGATATAATGGATAGTTTCTTTGAAGAATTTTTTTTTAATTAAAAAGAGAAAGTTTGTAGTAATTGAATGGAAAAGAATCAGAGGAATAAAGAAACTTAGTTGGGGAAAAGTGTTTCAAAAAATAAGGCTGTGAATGGGAATTCACTTTAAAAACCAAGTAAGATTAGGAGAATGGAAGTAAAAGAAAATCAATATATTAATCTGATACTAAATGCACTGTGTGAATTCAGAAAATGATTTTAAATTCAATCAAGTGCTTTATAAATGTTATAATGTAACACATTAAGTTACATTATCACACCCATTATTTCAAGGCATATAAACTATTTTCATACTGTACCAGGAACTACAAACATAGGAAAGTATTCAAAATAAGTCACAGCAATAATTTTTTAAATGCCATGTTTTATTATAAAGGTTCTATCTACATTTTCCTCAAAGGAATTAGTGAAATACAAGTAAGAAGAATATATTATCAGAAAACAAAATTGACTGAAAGTTTAAAACATACAACTTTTACCAGTAGTGAGAAAATGATCATTTAAATCTCAACAATTAGTTAAGAGCCATAAATAGTAAGCCAGTATCAGAAAAGATTCGGTAACTTTGTAAGCTAGAGATTTTTATATGAATATAGAACAAAAAGTAAAATTCCAGCAAAAATAGCAAAATGGACCCATTTTAATCATGAAATGAATGCAGTATTACACTAGAATTACATTTTATACCACTTTATAAATTTGATGGCATATACATGTATTTGTATTTTTGGCATATTAAAGAGTAGTTGGAGGCTGAAAATACTGAATATTGAAATACATTTATTCCCTTTTGTATCACTATCTCATTCATTATTCCTTGGGAAACAATTTAATTATTAATTAAATTTGTGTTTTCATTTATGATCAGTATATGAAAGTCTGGTACAATGTAAGGATTTCTTGACAATTGTTTTCCTGAAAACCAGATGAAATCATATACAAATCCTTTGAAATTTGATATCATTATAATTTTAACTAGGAAATGGGTAGGAAATGGTCTTCTACTATCTAGGGCAAGTTATTTTCTAAACCTCCCTTTATTAGAGAGATTACTAGTGTAAAATATGGAGAAGACTCTTTCCTATATCACTTAAGAAATGCTGGCATCCGATCCCATCACTTCATGGCAAATAGATGGGGAAACAGTGGAAACAGTGGCAGACTTTATTTTTGGGGGCTCCAAAATCACTGCAGATGGTGACTGCAGCCTTGAAATTAAAAGATGCTTACTACTTGGAAGGAAAGTTATGACCAACTTAGACAGCATAATAAAAAGCAGAGACATTACTTTGCCAACAAAGGTCCGTTTAAGTCAAAGCTATGGTTTCTCCGGTAGTCACGTATGGATGTGAGTGAGAGTAGGACTATAAAGAAATCTGAATGCCGAAGAATTGATGCTTTTGAATTGTGGTATTGAAGAAGACTCTTCAGAGTGTCTTGGACTGCAAGGAGATCCAACCAGTCCATCCTAAAGGAAATCACTCCTGAATATTCATTGAAAGGACTGATGTTGAAGCTGAAACTCCAATACTTTGGCTACCTGATGCAAAGAGCTGCAAACAGCTGACTCATTTGAAAAAACCCTGATGCTGGGAAAGATTGAGGGAGGAGGAGAAGGGGTCAACAGAGGATGAGATGGTTGGATGGCATCACTGACTCAATGGACATGAGTTTGAGTAAACTCCGGGAGTTGGTGATGGACAGGGAGGCCTGGCATGCTACAGTCCATGGGGTCGCAAAGAGTCGGACAGGACTGAACTGAACTGAACTGAAATGGCCCCATCATCCCATGTCTATAAGGTAATATAGACAAAACAAAGAGAATGACCAAAGGGGGATTCTGTGACCACGTTTGTCAGTGGGGTCCCGGAAAGAATCAGAGGCACATTCAACAAAAGCAGATTGTGCTAAGTCACTCCAGTTGTGTCAGACTCTTGGTGACCCCATGGACTATAGCCCACCAGGCTCCTTGGTCCATGGGATTCACCAGGCAAGAATACTGGAGTGGGTTGCTGTGCACTCCTCCAGGGGATCTTCCCAAATTAGAGGGAGATTTTAATGAAAGGACTATTGCATACCAAAGTAGAGACCCACAGTGGGGATGCTACAGAGGATAGATTAGAAACACTGTGCTTTGGTGGAATTGTAGCCAACCTGGGGCTATAAAGAATGAGAGGTGAGGTGGTTTCTGGAAACCAAGAGAGTTTTATACAAAGGGACTTTTGGAGATGAGTGACCTTGAGTAAAGAGACACAGTTATACTGTGGCCACTCAGCAGGAAGAGAACCAAAGCAATGTGTACCTAACCTCAGTCTGCTCCTTCCCTTCCATCTCCTGCCAAGTCCCCTAGTTGGCTGAGCTCTGTCAGAAGCCAGTGTACAAGGGAGCCTTTTGATGAGGTTTATGAAGGTCAATCTCTTAGGATACAAAGTAGGGTGTAGAAGTACATTTGTGTGTGTGTGGAGAAAGAGAGAGAGACTACTTATAGGAATTGGCTTATGAAATTATGAAGGCCAAGAAAACCCCAAGATCTGTAGTTTGTAAACCAAGAAAGCCAGTAGTGTAATCCAGTCTTATTCCAAAAAGCCAGGAACCAGGGGAGCCAATGGTGATAGTACCAATCTGAGTAGAAAGGCCTGAGAATTGAGGGTCATTGGTGTTAAGATCCTATCCGAAAACATAATACCCAGTGGTGTTGATGTTGGAGGGCAGGAGAGGACAGATGTCCTAGCTCAAAGTAGAGCAAATTTGCTTTTCCTCCATCTTTTCATTCAATTCAGTCCCTTAATGGATTGGATGATACCAGCCACATTCATGGGAGCAGATCTCCCTTACTCAGCCTGTTGATTCAAATCCTAATTTCTTCCAGAAATATTCACACAGACATACCCAGTAATAATATTTTACCATCTATCTGGGCATCCCTGAGTCTAATTAGGTTGACACATATAACTAACCATCACAGAATGGATCCAGGGGGACAAATGGTAACTATCTGGAAGATAGTGTCTTTCCAACAATCTTTGGAAAATATCTATGAAATAAATATAGTAAAAATAGGAGCCCCCATTTGGTTGATAAATAACCTAGTTCCAATAGACAGAGGTTTAAGATGAAACCCTTTTAAAGTTGTGTGTGAAATGACATGCTTCCCATTTTCTTGAGTTCTATATCCAAGAAAGTTCTGGAATTTTCTAGGTCATATGCTAGTTGATTCAGTTTGTCATTCTCTTTAAAAAATACCTCTAATTTTCCATGTGTCCCCAGGGTATACAGAATAAACCACAGCCTACTTAATCTCACATTTAAGAATCTTCTCTTTCTAAAATCAATGTGTTATTTTCTACCATAATATCTGTGGGCAAATCATTAAAAGCAACCATTTCCCATTCTTCCTGAGTATTTTAGCTCTTTTCCTCTAGAAACTTGATAAAAATGAGATGGTAACTTTTATTAGTACATTTAGTCATTGCAAAAATAATCCACATTTGGCAGACTGTATCTGGACTAGGAGAAATGAATATTAGTAGGACATGTCTTTGGATTTCTCTTGAGTCTAACGATTCTTATGTGTATGTCCCGTGCAGGAACCTAGAAGCTGTCTCTGGAATTGTCACAAGTGATAATGGCTTTTGAAGGCCATGTGGTGTCATATTATTCCTACACCTGCCTTACAAATTTTATTTTATTGCTTCTGAAACCATCATTTGGAAAGGCATAGATAATCACTCCTGGATAGCTCTGTGGACTGCTCCAAGAACTATCCTAGTTGAAGACATGTGTGATTGTGCCCTGGAGGCATGTTCTCTATTGTCTTCTGTAATCTTCCAAAGAATCTGCTGCCAAAGTTGACCTTAGCTAAGATATTAATATTTAACAAATTCTCAATATAGGAGAGTTAAAAATGAGAGTGGGAAATAAAAATGCAATGTTTTTTTCCACTATCTAGCTTGGATAATGGTGCTTGGTGAGCCAATTAGGAATTATATTTCAGTGGTAATCCTAGTGATCAGAAATACAGATACTTAAATATTTTAAAGGTTTATTTTTCTTCAAAGTTAAAAAAAAAAGCTAGAATTAGATGTTCCAAGTCTAGTAGAATAGTTCATCTATAGTATTGCCGACAAAAGGTAGCCTCCGTCCATCTTTCTGCTCTGCCATTCTATGTTTTCTCCTTAAAGTTGCATCATGATAACTTGGAGGTTTAGCAGTTCCATGTATCCTATGCAAGGGGTAGAGAAAGGTAGCTGAAAGAGATACAAGTCAGATGAACTAGCTACTTCTTCCTTTACTTTCAAGAAGTACTCCTGGATACAGTGCTCAACAAATTGTATTAAACTTTTACTGGGTTACCAAAAAGGAAGAGGAGGAGGATAATCAAAGCAAAGTTTTGTGTGTTCTTTCAGTTTTCTATGTAGATGTTCATATATAGCCTGTAAATGTAGAACAATACAAAAAATAAAACCAAGTACTTGCATTTTAAGTTGGATTTTAACTTGGTCTGGACCAGTGGCAGCTCTTAGGTTACATTACTCTTCTTTTCTCTCCATCTAATGAGCAACAGTTATCTGCCATAGCATCTCCGATTCACTCCGCTGTTTACTCTTGCTCCTTGCTGGCCACCGTTCTTCTCACTATTTTTTAACCCAAATTTTGGAGTGAATTGACTGATCAGCTAATTTTCCTTCCTACTGAGTACAGGCCTATGTTCAAGTCTCATCCATTAAAAAGCTCAGCCTACTTCTTTATATGTTGTTGTTCAGTTGCCCAGTCGTGTCCGATTCTTTGCAACCCCTTGGACTGCAGCATGCCAGGCTTCCCTGTCCCTCACCATCTCCCGGAGTTTGCCCACGTTCATGTCCCTTGCATCGGTGATGCCATCCAGGCATCTCATCCTCTGACACCCCCTTTCCTTTCTGCCCCTGATCTTTCCCAGCATGAGGGACTTTTCCAATGAGTTGTCTGTGTGCATCAGATGACGAAAATACTGGAGCTTCAGCTTCAGCATCAGTCCTTCCAGGGAATATTCAGGGTTGATCTCCCTTAAGATTGACTGGTTTGATCTCCTTGCTGTCCCAGGGACTTTCAGGATTCTTCTCCAGCGCCACAGTTCGAAGGCATCAATTCTTTGGCATTCTGCCTTCTTTACCGTTCCGCTCTCACAACCATATGCGGCCACTGGGAAGACGAGCCTGTAGGGACCTTTGTCGGCAGAGTAATGTCTGCTTTTCAACCCTCTGTCTAGGTTTGTCATTGCTTACCTGCCAAGAAGCAATCATTTTCTGGTTTCATGGCTGCAGTCACCATCCGCAGTAATTTTGAATCCCAAGAAGAGGAAATCTGTCACTACTTCCACCTTTTCCCCTTCTATTTGCCATTCAGTAACTTACATTTATCTATAAATTTTTTACAACTTATATAACTTCTTTATAACTTACAGCTTGACTTTGCTTTTCTGAGTAGAGATCAGTTTCAGTAAAAGATGATCATGGACTTGAAAAAAATTGTGACTGAGCTATACAGAATAGGAGTTTATGTATTTATTTTAACATATAAACCACCTTTGGGATGATATACTGTTTGGGAAGGTGTTTGAGCTTCAGAATGGCACATTACTGTTTTCCATTCTTTGATCGCCATGTGGATTTTTAATAGATTATTTTTGATATCCCGAAGAAGTGGTTTTACCTTCAAAAAAGAAATGAGAAAGGAAGAGAACATACATAAATATGTGTTTTTCTCCTATGTTTTATATGCAAATTTACCACCCTATATATTCAAGTATTCTTAGCTGGCCATCCTAATGATATTTAGATTTATGTAAATATGTACATGTTTAAATCCTGTTGAGGGTTATAGCTGAGATGCGGAGAATTCTCAGAGTATTCCTAATGCATATAAATTAAGGAAAATTAGGCTTTACTGATTCCTAGTTGTATTTGAGAACACTTTTTCTTTTTCTTCTAGAGAATGGAAAAGGACAAGTGAGTAATTATCACCTATTTTGTGGGGAGGGTGACATTCATTTATTTTTACAAAAATATCATTATTTACTAAAACACTTTTTATTAGGCAGCATTATATTTGATTTTCTATTTTAAAGAAACATTTGTGTTCCGTCTGCTTATTTTGATTTAATTTTTGCTAGGGCCATCTAGCTATTAACCAATTGTCCCTTGAAGCCATTTTGAATGTGAACAGATATTATTGACATTTCATCACTGATAAATGCTGGCTGCTGAAGGAATTATTATAGAAGTAAAATCTCTTTATAAAATTATTATCAATCAGTCTTTTTGTGTAAGTGCATGCCAATTATATAAATGTTTTAGATGAATATATATTTATTAATTTGTCCTCGGTTGGTCGTCTTCTCAGACTTGAAGCTTGGTTTTCCAGACATGGTTTTTAGAAGATGCTGTATTGCTACAGCTTCTTGTTCTGTCACTCTTATTAACCTACTTACAAATAGCATAGCCAAACCATCAAATGTTACTTATTGATACCAAAATAATCACATTTTAATGAACCAGCAAGGCATTATGTGTGTTAATTTTTCCCTGTAGAACAAGTTAAGGAAAGAAAATATAGGAATGCCTTTAAGTGGGCATATGTTCCATGAGATTACTTAAAATAGTTTTGAAATATGTTAACAGCACACCAAAATGGACAAACAGCTGTTTAATCTCAGTGTTCACATAACTAAGGTGTGACTAGAAAATATGATTACTCTAATACCACTTCTTATGCAAGTGTCTTTTACCAAAAATGAAAAAAAAAAAAATGAGCTAAAGCTTAAAATGGGTAGAGGAAGAGACCAAGTTTCATATATTACTTTCTCAATTCTGCATTTGACTTTACTTTGTAAGCAGCAGAAAAAGTGTTTAATCATGCTGACCTTCAGATTCCTTCTCCATAAAATGATGTAGTATGCTTTACTTCTTAGCGGCTATGAGACCATTCTTTAAATAATAAGAAATCCAGGATCTATCAGAAGATATTTTAAAATTAAAGGTATTTTTCAGCTGCCACTTTCAATGAAAGGCCATTACATATTAAAAGAGAAATGTGTAAATTGTTTCTGTGGCTAAAAGTAAATGCATTGCCATATCTTTTATTTCTTTACAAATTAAATGAGGCAGATCAAGCCACTGAAAGGGTTTAATATTACTCATGAAGTATTTGTAATAAACCTCAAATTTGTATGTGTGCTGTTTCAGATTTCTATCCAATAGTACAATAGATTCACCACAGCAGAAGCTTTTCATGACTATTAAAATTTTAGTTACCAAAATGTGATTTGAAATGGAATATGCAAGGAGTGTACACAAAAGTGGTTTAAATATGAATACATTTGACATCAAATAAAGGTACAAAGAAAATATGTATCTGTGGAACATAGACTGCCAGTAAAATCCAGACATCTGAAAGAAACATGCTCTTCATCAGCATCCTTCAGAAAGCAGTGTGAGCCTGAACCTAGAGGAGCTGCCTGATGGTACTTAAGAAGCAACGACAGGAAGAAGCCCATGTGCTGTGATGCATCCCTCAGGCTCACAGCCTTTTGGTTTTAGTTTAGTGCTTGTGGCTGCCACATGAACCACAGGGTGGCCTTCCCCTTAATATTGCCTAAGGATTTCAGAAGAGCTTCCTCACTATGACTGAAAGACAAAATAAAATTTTGAAAAAAGTTGAAACTCACACTGCTGGCTGCCGTAAGAAGAGCCAAAGCTTCTTCAGCTGTGCTTGTCCACCGCAGTTGGAGGGATCACCATGAGTGTGGGGGCGGGGGGGTGGGGGGACCCTGCCCGAGGTATTAGGAGCATCGGGCTATGCTTCATCAGCCATCCCATAGGACCATAGCATGGGCCAGTCACCAGCCAGCCCTGGATCCATCTCAGCAGGCGCCTGTATCTTCTTGGGAAAATTGTCGCTGCTCTTACTTTCTTACAGATGGTATTAAGTTCATGACATGGAATATAATGATATACAAAATGAGCACATGTGTCCTCAGGGATATTATTCAAATTTCTTTCATAAGCTTGCTCTAGAGCTTGCATATCTATTATCTAAATGCAGTGAATGAGGGTCAAATGGGGAGAGTTATGTCCGAATTACTTTATAGCATTCTCAGCCTTTGAAGTTTTGGGAACAAGTCAATTTTGTACTCTCATGCCTAAAATCTAAATACAGCCAATAAAATCAGCTTGATCAGTCAAGCTGTCTTATCTAGTATTGAATCATAAATACACTTTATGAGTTCTAAAATCTCAATTTCCTTGAGATTATTTGATAAAATATCTCTGTTATAAAATTAGTTCTGGGAGTAACTTTCCATATATATATATATATATATATATATATATATATAAATATATGGCACCTTTTTCCAGTTTTGAATGGGAATTAATATTATGTTTTCATTCAGGATATTCCAAAAGCCTAAAAGTTTTCACCATCCAAATTTTCGCCACTCTGAAGTATAATACTTGAAATATATGTTAGTTTCCTAATTGAAAGAAAGAGGCTATATAGTTAGCATTTGAATTTAATAAATCTAAGCATCAGATCAGGAACCAGGCTTTTATCAAAGCTACAGAAAACAGCGACCTGACAGGGAGATTCTTTTTCCTGGAAAAGGAAGTATTATATTTGATCACACAGACAGATCTAATCGAACATTCTTCAGCATCACTCCCAAGTGAAGCAGTTATTCGTCAATGATAAAAGTTTAAGAGTTTTTGATATTGTCCTCATTGGCACATCATTTTATCATTTCCTGATTGATTTAACTGGACATATTTGTAGTACATGCTAAGTTACAGTGTGATTAATAATTTTAGTGATGTAAGGCTTTGATTCCTCCTTCATTGCACAGCTAGTAAAATATGTCAAAGGATGGTTTCAGACAGCTATGCATCCCCATCTATGGAATCCTAATTCAGTCTATCTTTAATACAGTCACCAAAAGCAGGCAGAGTGATGCTTTAGAAACATAACCATGATTATATAGCTGACATGGGTGCCCATGCCCTCTATACCTGGTTAAAATACCTCAATAAGTTTGCTATGCTCCCAGGACAAAAAGACAAATCATTAACATGCTGGATGGCTTTGTATGGTCTGGCCACTCCCTGTATTTTCTACCTTGTTCCTAGTACATCTAATCTCACTGTAAGTGTCTTTACAGATGCTGTTTCCTTTTAGTCCAGAATATTTTCTTTTCCTTTATCTAGTGAATTTCTCCTCTTTCTTCTTATTTTTGCTCTACTATAACTTTCTCTTCTCCATGATTAGGTTAGTATTTCTCAGGTTATGCTTTTATATCAATATATCACCAAATAAAGTATGATTACAAATAGCAATTACAGTTTTACAATATTTTTGCATGCAAAAAGAGAACCTAATTAAGCAGAGATTTTTTCCCCCCAGTTCCCTCATGTTGGTGTGGGTAACCATTCCCTTCTTCAGGCGATTGTCCCAACCCAGGGATCGAACTGAAGTCTCCTGCATTGCAAGTGGATTCCTGGTGGCTCAGACTGTGAAGACTCCGCCTGCAATGCAGGAGACCCGGGTTCAATCCCTGGGTTTGGAATATTCCCTTGAGAAGGGAATGGCAACCCACTCCAGTATTCTTGCCTGGAGAATTTCATGGATAGAGGAGCCTGGTGGGTTACAGTCCAGTTCACAAAGAGTTGGACAGGACTGAGTGACTAACACTTTCAGTTTTCACTTTCTTTACCATCAGAGTTACTAGGGAGTCCCCAGCAGTTTCCCATATTACCTCAAGTTCAGGTATTATGCTCTGCACATTTGTTTTTTAATGAATAAAGCTCATATATTTTTATGGTGATGAATGTAAATAACTTATCATGGTGATGATTTAAAATATAAAGAAATCTTGAATCACTATGCTGTGTAATGGGAACCTAACAGAGTTGTAGGTTGATTATTATTCATTTAGTATATAGGTAGATGTCACAAATTATATTAAATTTTTTAGCAAGTAACTGTTAGAGAACTAGTCACAAAACTACATGGCTCTTCTACAAGTAAATACTGTACAAATGACACAATATTTTAATGTAAAAGTTTACATTGTTTAGCTGCTAAGCCATATCAGACTCTTTTGCGACCCCATGGACTATAGCCTGCCAGGCTCCTCTGTCAATGGGATTTCCCAGGCAAGAATACTGCAGTAGGTTTCTGTTTTCTCTCCAGGGGAAATATAATTTAAATTTCTATTAAGAATTTATAAATTAGGAAACCAGAATGTCCCATAAGTATAAAGAACTCCAAATATCCAGAATTCTTATAAGTTAAAATATTGCTGGTTACAATTCCACATTTATCATTTTGATTAAAAAAAAAAAATGACCAGTTGTAGCACACTGAGGAACATGCAGAGAAAGAAAACTCTCTACTAGATTGAGGTCTATGAAAGAAGAATATGACAGTAATTTTCATTTCCTCAAACCTGCATTCTAATAATTATGTGACCCACTGAAAGAGGCAGTGTTAAAACATGTAAAAGAAGACAAAGCCAGAGCTATGAAATAGAAATTTAGAGGGATGGGGCATTGCAATTAATAAATTTCTTGAGAGAGACTAATGGACTTATAGATTCTTTTGTATGTTTTAAGAACCCATGCTTTATTGACTACACCAAAGCCTTTGACTGTGTGGATCACAACAAACTGTGGAAAATTCTGAAAGAGATGAGAATACCAGACCACCTGACCTACTTCTTGAGAAACCTGTATGCAGGTCAGGAAGCAACAGTTAGAACTGGACATGGAACAATAGACTGGTTCCAAATCAGGAAAGGAGTACGTCAAGGCTGTATATTGTCACCCTGCTTATTTAACGTATATGCAGAGTACATCATGAGAAACGCTGGGCTGGAGGAAGCACAAGCTGGAATCAAGATTGCTGGGAGAAATATCAATAACCTCAGATATGCAGATAACATGATCCTTATGGCAGAAAGCAAAGAAGAACTAAAGAGCCTCTCGATGAAAGTGAAAGAGGAGTGTGAAAAAGTTGGTTTAAAACTCAACATTCAAAAAAAAAAAACTCAACATTCAGAAAACTAAGATCATGGCATCTGCTCCCATCACATAATGGCAAATAGATGGGGAAGCAATGGAAACAGTGACAGACTTTATTTGGGGGGCTCCAAAATCACTGCAGATAGTGACTCTAGTCATGAAACTAAAAGATACTTGCTCCTTGGAAGAAAAGTTATGACCAACCTAAACAACATATTAAAAAGCAGAGACATTTCTTTGCCAACAAATGTCTGTCTAGTCAAAGCTGTGGTTTTTCCAGTAGTCACGTATGGATGTGAGAATTGGACTATAAAGAAAGCTGAGCACCGAAGAATTGATGCTTTTGAACTGTGGTGTTGGAAAAGACTGAGAGTCCCTTGGACAGCAAGGAGATTCAACCAGTCCATCCTAAAGAAATCAGTCCTGAATATTCACTGGAAGGACTGATGCTGAAGTTGAAACTCCAATATTTTGGCCATCTGATGTGAAGAACTGACTCATTTGAAAAGACCTTGATGCTTTGGGAAAGATTGAGGGCAGGAGGAGAAGGGGATGAGAGAGGATGAGATGCTTGAATGGCATCACCAACTCAATGGATATGAGTTTGAGTAAACTCTGGGAGTTGGTGATGGACAGGGAAGCCTGGCGTGCTGCAGTCCATGGGGTCGCTAAGAGTCAGACATGACTGAGTGACTGAACTAGGAACTCATGAATATGAAAAGCAGTCAGATTATAATTAATACAAAAGTACATATAATTACTGTTCTTCACAAGATGTACAATTCTACCAGTTTCACATTCCCATTCTACCAATATCACATTCTCATGTAAATCATTTGATTTATAAATGATTTATATATGAAACAAGTAACAAACAGCTAACTAGTGCTGTAGATAGACCATATTTCAGTATCCCAGATAGGTAAATTGCCTTCTCAAAGTTCCTAGTAGTCAAATATCCAGTGAAGTATTCAGTCATCTTTATGGAAATGCCTCTCTTCAGTGTAGTGTGATATGAAAATCAATATATCTGCTATAAAATGAATGAGAGTACATATAAGTAGAATGAGTGAATGAAGAGGTTTTAGGGGAGAAGGCTAGAAGAAGCATCATCAATTAAGTGTGAAGAATAGGAATGAATGAAAAAATATAATAATCTTAACTTATTTGTAGACTTAGGCTGTTGAGTTTTTTTTTGTTTGTTTGCTTGACTGATTATTTTAGGAGGTATGTTGCTGCAGGTCTCAACCATATATGGTTCAGAAAAAAAACTGACTGGGCCAAGATGATCCACTGGAGAAGGAATAGGCTACCCACTCCAGTATTCTTGGGCTTCCCTTGTGGCTCAGATGGTAAAGAATCCACCTATAATGTGGACGACCTGGGTTCGATCCCTGGGTTGGGAAGATCCCTTGGAGAAGGAAAAGGCTACCCAGTCCAGTATTCAGGCCTGGAGATTTCCATGGACTCTATAGTCCATGGGGTCACAAAGAGTTGATGTGATTGAGTGACTTCTTTCACTTTTCACTTGGGGTGCAGTGCAGTGCACCCCACCTTTTGCCCAACCCTGCATCAGGACCTGGATCTAGTGCAGAGAATTCCTCATCCTGAAACTTAGGTGTCTGGAAAGGTGGCCACCCACTTGCCCATTACCTGCTGCACGCTTGTGGGGAATCAGTGCTAAATCATTGGTAGCGAATCTGCCTCTGTGTGTGGGTTTCAATACAGTAGCAGAGCAGCTCCCTTCATGGATCTACTGAAAGTCCGCTCTCAACAAAGAGTTTGTAAAGAAGAAAAAAAAAAATTGGCATCATCATTATGTACTTGTAACTGCTAGGACTCAGTATAGCTGAATGGCTTTGAGCTTTCTAAGAGGCCAATTTTATTTACAATGTTGAGGAACCATTGTGGAAACCTAGAAATAGGAAGCAATAACAACTTGGGAAGTTGCATATTTGTATCACCAAAATCATCTAATCACTCACAAAACAGTGTTTGTTAAACTGAATTAAAATAGAAATTGAAGATTTCAGAATTTTAGAAAATGTTTCTGACAATCAGTCAAGTTATAGTTTATGAGTTCCAACACCACTCTGTCATGTATGTCTGCAGTTATCAATAATTCATTAGCATATGTGAGAAAGATGAAAGCAGTTACATAAAAAGGGATTATGATATAATATGGATTATAAGGATGCCATATTATTAATCCATTTATATACAAACTATTATTTTAAAAACTTGTAGTATTACTTTCATCATGAATAGCTATGAGAAAGCTTAGTAAATTATTCCCTGGTTTCATCATTACATTGTCATTTCTCAGGTATATTAAAATTTCTCTTATGTAGAAGGTTAGATAATAGGGCATTTTAAAGAGAACACAGAGCCCCATTCTGTATAGAATCTGGGAACTACTAAGAGTCATAAAGAATAAGAAGAGGACTCAGTTTTGAAAATTCTGTCTCTCACTGGGTGAGTGACATATGCCTAGACAATAAAACAGACAGAATTTTGCTCTGAATAATCTCCCCATTAATTTCAAGAAAATGATTTACATCCAGTCTATGAGAAGATATTGTTTTGCCATATACTGGATGGAAATATTTTCTCTGAGAATATACCATGTCTATGGATTTAGCTTTACTATTATAGTAACTTGAATATGAATAATCCAATATATCTCAACTCCTCATCTTTTCTGCCTAATGGGATTCTAATCAATTGCCAAACCAAGATTTTCATTCTTCCAAAATGTAGGTCAAAGTGAACAGGGAAGACACTGTGTTTTAATTAATGTATTTTTAAGAAAGTAATTATATGATTGGCTGTAGCATCATTAGTACACAGCTTAGTCCATCCCTCAGTTATTACAAGCCAGACAGAAAGTAAAGGAATTCATCCATTTCCATTCATTAAATAAAATTTATTTCTAAATACCATTTTAAATGTAAAGGGATATAACTGGAATAAAATAGGTATTCGAATCTCATTTTAAGAACTGAATTAAACCTCCTACAAATTAATTAAATTGCACCCTCAATTTTTTGTTGTATCATTTTGCTTCATTAAAAAATGAACACATGAAGAAGTGTAATATATTCACAATGTCCCTTCATGTTGGATTTGCATTTGGAAGTGTAAGCCAAGATGTGAAAAATCATTTGTAGGCAGAGAGCTCTCCATAGACACAGACATTTAAAGAGGTGCCTATGTATCATCCATTTTGGCAAGTACATGAACTACGTTACGCTGAAGTGCAGCATAACTACCTTTAATTTTCAACGGGAGTAGTACATGCATAAATGACGTGTGTAACTGAAATCTCTCTTCTACTGAAAGAGAAACTATTTTAGATAATTCAACAGGTGCATTAGTCAGACACTGCACTCATTCCAGCCTATCAGGGCACCAAAGTCACCAATTAAATACTCTCTTAATGCTGAAATGTAAATGGCTTCAGAAGTATTAGCCATCCTCTGCTTTTAAGTCCACTCTTCCAACATAGAGTTGTACTACAACTTTGTGTAGTAAAGTATCTAACTTTTTCCAAAGAGTAAACCTAATTTTACAACTAAGGCAAATATAATATAGACAAAGTATAAGCCAACTTGTTCAACAAAAAATAGAATTAATAACTAGATGTATTTCAGATTGTATTTAGCCTTTAAGCAACTACTATTTCTATATCAAGGAGTTAAAGAAAAAACAAAAAACTAATTTATGATAGTGTTGCCAGTCTATTTGGAAACAGAATTGTCTTCAAGGGACATGTTACTTTTGTGAACCAAAAATATATTTAATCCTCAAAATTGCATCTAGTGACATATTTTGTACTGTCCAAAACAAGTTGAAAATACTTTTTTGGACCTCAGAAGTTTTCATTTTAAGACAGATTTTGACATGAATCATAGGTTGCCAAAAGAGTTGAACAAAAAGTCACATAATTGTTTATGTTTATAATAACAAATCATGATTCTTCACAAAATGGGAGTTTTCTACTTAGAATTGTTAGGGAAATAAATGGTTATTTTTTTACGATCAGATTGATTTCGGATGAGAAAATAAAGTTGAGAATTATTTCATGGTTTTTTAAAAAAGCTTCAGGCATAGGGTGAGGCATAATAGATATCTTGTAGGCAAAAATCACACAATCAGATAATATATATATATATATAAAGTGTGTATATATATATTTTTTGAAAAAAATAAAAATATTTCCTGAAAGTGTGGGCAATGGAAAAGAAAGTGAAACTTTCCAGAACAACAACTCTTAAAAGAAAAAATGTTCTTTCTTTTTTAAACTGTTCAAGAGAATAGTTACATGATTACATAATTGGATCCAGGACAGCCTCTGCTGTGCAGAGTGGGCCATTGGAATCATAGCAGGCATATAACAGAATATCAGCTGTCTTGCAATTTGAGTCCTGTTAAAGAATGGAATGATGATTTATGGGAGATTCAGGCATATAACATACCTATTAGATGCAACAATAACAATACATTTAGTTCTATTCTCTTCTAGCTCTGAGACAAAAACAATCATTTTCCCACCTAGAATTTGAAATCAAATTACAGAAAATCTTAATGTAGCCAATCATCTCAAGTAACTTTCAATTTTATAATGAAGATTGACTTAGGTAAAAGAGCTTTTGGAAGGAATTTATTTTGGCTCTCTTCTCAAAAACCACAATGACTGTGTGGCTAAGGGCTATAAGATGTAACACTGAATGTTAAATGTCTGCCCCACATCTCTGTGTCAAAGGAATAACCTGACTTACTCAAATCTGTGGCAGCCAGTTTTATTTTTCCAGTGAAATATTTAGCCCTCAGACTAGTAATTGTAAGCGACCAAATATAAATACACATATAATGATACACAGTGAAAAACTGTGAAATGAAAATTAAATGAAAATTTACTACATTAAAAATCACTACTAAAATCCACTAAACTAAAAACCTACTACACTAAAATTCCCTGATGCTGGGAAAGATTGAGGGCAGAAGGAGAATGGGGTGGCAGAGGATGAGATAGTTGAATGGCATCACTGACTCAATGGACTTAAGTTTGAGCAAACTCCAGGAGATAGTGAAGGACAGGGAAGCTTGTCATGCTGCAGTCCATGGGGTTGCAAAGAGTTGGACAACGACTGAGCAACTGAACAATAACAAAAAATCACTACATGATGGAGTTCATTGAGCTTTAGAAATATTTGAGAAAACCCTAATGCTGGGAAGGATTGAAGGCAGGAGGAGAACGGGATGACAGAGTACGAGATGGTTGGATGGGATTACTGACTCAATATGTAAGCAAGTTCCAGGAGATGGTGAAGGACAGGGAAACCTGGCGTGCTGCAGTCCATGGGGTCACAAAGAATCAGACACGGCTGAGCAACTGAACAACAAAAACTTCTCTCCTAATTCCATATAAATTTGATTTGCATCAGAATTAAACTTCTGTTAAGTATGATCTGTATTTCCTTTACTTGAATAAAATCTAAGTAGATGATTAGCTTTAGGAATCAATAAATAATTGCCAACTATCTTTCAAAAGCCACCCAAAAATGAGAAGAATTTAAAACTTCGTAAGACTGAATCAGTTAAAATAACATCAATTCATATTATTTGTTTTATTTTGAACATTCATCTATTTGTGAGAGTTGGAGGATCAGTTGTATAGATAAATCATTAATAACATTTGTTACTTTAATAAACTTAAGTACATACACACCTTCCAAAACTTGAGGGACCATATGCCTTGATTTTCTTAGGACACTTATAACTTATGAGATATTCTAAAGTAATTTTCATCATTCTCAAAAGTTTTCTGGTTTGAACGAAGAGTTATATGGTCACCTTATTTATAGTTCTTAATGAAGATAATATGGTTTTCCTTTTTGTCTACTGCACATATTAGGGCTTCCCTGATAGCTCAGTTGGTAAAGAATCCGCCTTCAATGCAGGAGATCCTAGTTTGATTCCTGGGTGGGGAAGATTCGCTGGAGAAGCGATAGGCTACCCACTTCAGTATTCTTGGTCTTCTCTTGTGGCTCAGATGGTAAAGAATCCCCCTGCAATTCAGGAGACCTGGGGTCGATCCCTGGGTTGGGAAGATCCCCTGGAGAAGGGAAAGGCTACACATTCCAGTATTCTGGCCTGGAGAATTCCATAGTCTGTATAGTCCATGGGGTCACAAAGAGTCGGACACGACTGAGAGACTTTCACTTTCACACATATTAGAAATTGCTGGAAGATGTAACAAATAAAAATCAAGGAAATTTCATTGAGTAAATCAAATCAATTTGTGTGCTTATGTGTTGTAGATTTTTCCCTAATTAATGATTTTCTGAGGAAACATATTTTCTATTATCAACAACTCATCCATTATTATTTTACTTTAAATGCTTTCTTTAATCTGCATAATTCTAATACACAGAATAAGTAGAGTTATTTTAGGGTTAAATTGGATAGAGACAGACAGGAGCCCCAGAAAATCTGGGTTAGAGATTTGAGAGCACTGCTAAACATGTTTCATCCTGGGCTGTTTAAATGAACCTTGCAACTCTGAGGCCCTCATTTGAATTTCAATGTGCCCATATATCCTAAGTTCAGAGTTATTTATTCGAGATTGCTTATGGCAGAAGTCCAGAGTCAAATAGCTGTGGATTTTCCTCTTGTCAAATCTGAGGAGATGGCTGTAGCTAGCATTTGCATTTCTCCTGAAGTCTGCCGCTGCATCTCCACAGGAAATAGAGTTAATGACTAAGGAGCTGGCTCATTTTCTAAAAAACCAGTAAGGAAATAAGAGTGCCCAAATTACTCATGGAGGATAATTTTGATGTGACTACCTTTCAGACTGCATCAGTAGATCTAAATATAGTTTAAGCCTTTCTATTTAAGTATGATAAATTGTTAAAGTCTGATTTGCATTTGAAATGTAACTTAAAGAACAAGCATTAGGTGGTACTTAAGTTGGTCATAAACCGTCATAAAATGCTGAGTCACACATCGTTCCTTTTAATATTTCTCAAAGATGCTCTTCATGATTCTGTACTCTAATCATGAATTTTTCCTCCCTCGAGGTAGATAGTCAAGTTGCCAACTTCTCACATTATGGAGAAGGGTTGCTGGCTCAAGGAATTTTTGTTGAAATCTCAGAATGAAAGTGATATTTAAAATAATAAAAACTAATGTTAATAGTAGATCATATATGGATCAAAACAAACAAACAGAAAAACAAACCGGAGTGAAATTAAGCAGACAAGTGAATCACAATAGAATCAAGAAGATCAGAAAATTCTAAAAGAAAAAGACAATTTGCAAAATATGGCTTAAAAAGATCAGTAATTAAGATTTTAGGCTTATTGGGCATATTTACAATCTTTGAGAGGAGTGAGTATAGATAAGAATGAGTTGGTGTTAATATTCAAGAAGTTCATTGAATGCCAGTTTGGGTATTGTTCATGATTCCTCCATGGATTTAGATAAATTAATCTCTTACAAGTGCACAGTTAATGACTTGTAGTCTTTGAACTTTTACTTTTTTATTTCTCAATAATATTTAAAGAAACTCTTTGGAATGGATGAAATGAAAGATGCTAATAGAGTAGATCTAGCATATGATAGGTAAAGGAGAAATAACAGTTTCAGGGTTTGGATGAAGAAAATGTGAAATAAGAAGGACTTCTGCAGAAAAATGAGCAACATGCTTTGGGCAAAGTTTTATTTTACATGTCATGAAGTTACTCAATTATAGTCAAAAAAAAAAACAAAAACCCAAGAATTTCTGGTGCAAGAAACATTGAAAAGTACAGTACAGAGTATGCTGCCAAGATGCTATTATGTTGGCTGTCATAAAGTTTTAGAAAAATTTGAGTGGCTAATGAGAATTTTAAAAGGCATAAACTGTCAGAAAGAATCCATGAGTCTCTCTGCATTTGTTTAAAAGTATACAATTTGTCACTTTCTCCATACAACATTGACAAGCTGTAGAAAATAATTGGAAACATAAATAAATTTTATTCTGCCCTGAGATACTTTGGATTTCAACAGTTTATGGTGTTCCTCTGTATGGTGGTGTATCTAGGCACAGCCATCTTTGATTTCACTTGCTTGGGTTTTGCTGGACATTTTAGATATGTAGGTTGATATTGTACATCAATTTAGGGGAATTTTTGGCCATATTTCTTCACAGATTTTTGTGTCCCATTCTCTTTCTTCTCTTCTGCCAAGGTTCTAATTATTGTGTTAATCACTCATGCGTGTGTGCATGCGTAGTCACTCAGTCGTGTCAGACTCGTTGCGACCCTGTGCATTGCAGTCTGCAGGCTCCTCTGTCCTTGGGGATTCTCCAGGCAAGAATACTGGAGTGGGTTGCCATGCCCCCCTCCAGGGGATCTTCCCCACCCAGGGATCGAACCCAGGTCTCCCGCATTGCAGGCACTCAGCTGTGTCCAACTCTTTACAACCGCGTGGACTGTAGCCTGCCAGGTTCCTGTGTCCATGAAATTCTCCAGGTAAGAATACTGGAGTGGTGCCATTTCCTATTCCAAGGGATCTTCCTGACTGAGGAATTGAATTTGGGTCTTCTGCATTGCAAGCAGATTCTTTACCTTCTTACAAGCATTAAATTATTTGACATTATCCAACAGATTATTGAGTTTTCATTCATTTTTTTTTTATTTTTTTATTTTTTTAATTTTTATTTATTTATTTATTTTTTTGGTCATACATTGATATGAATCAGCCATAGATTTACACGTATTCCCCATCCCGATCCCCCCTCCCACCTCCCTCTCCACCCGATTCCTCTGGGTCTTCCCAGTGCACCAGGCCCGAGCATTTGTCTCATGCATCCCACCTGGGCTGGTGATCTGTTTCACCATAAATAGTATACATGCTGTTCTTTTGAAATATCCCACCCTCACCTTCTCCCACAGAGTTCAAAAGTCTGTTCTGTATTTCTGTGTCTCTTTTTCCGTTTTGCATATAGGGTTATCGTTACCTTCTTTCTAAATTCCATATATATGTGTTAGTATGCTGTAATGTTCTTTATCTTTCTGGCTTACTTCACTCTGTATAAGGGGCTCCAGTTTCATCCATCTCATTAGGACTGATTCAAATGAATTCTTTTTAACAGCTGAGTAATATTCCATGGTGTATATGTACCACAGCTTCCTTATCCATTCATCTGCTGATGGGCATCTAGGTTGCTTCCAGTTTTTACACTTGTATGTTGAAGTAATATTAGGCTTATAAACATGTTGTTGAAATGGTATAGGCAGTTCCAACATGTTCTTTATTTGGCTTCTCATTATCGTTACAAAACCATAATGCAGTGATCAAAATCAGGTAATTAAAACTAGTGTAATAGCAACAACTAAACTACAGATATCATTAGACTATCACCAGCTTTTTTTCCTCCTTAATGTCATTTTTTAATTTTAGAATCCAAGCGAGGATCCCACATTGCATTTAATTTTTTGTCTCCTTAACCTTTAACAGTTTCCCATTCTTTTCTGTCTTTCATATCCTTCACACTTTTGAAGAATTCTGGGCTATTATTTTATAGATTGTCTCTCAGTTTGGGTTTGTTGATGTTTTCTAATGATTAGGTTGGGTTGTGTATTTGGGGTAGGAACATCACATGTAGGGGTTACCTGATGTTGATATGTTTTTTACTAATGATGTTAATCTTAACTTGGTTAAGGGGATAGCTGCTGTGTTTCTCTATTCTAAAGCATTCTTTTTGTCTTTTGTAATCAATAAATATACTGAGGAAGATCCTTTGAGACTGTTAATATCCTGTTTCTCTCCAGGTTTTGCCCACTGATTTTATTGTTGAATCATGATTTTATCAGTTATTTCTGTGGTGTTTGTTTAATGATTATTTTGTGTTTCTCTCATTTTTTTTTTTACATTTATTAATTGGAATTGTTGTGTACTTAAGAGGTCCCCACCTCTCTCTCATACATGTACACACACACATGTCATTGTGGATATATAGAGACTTGTAAATCATATGGACTCACTAATTTTTATTGTGTTATATGGATGTAATTCAAACCTGCTTTTTTGTTGTTGATCCTAAATTGTTCCAACTTTGGTTGTTGAGACCTCTGTTTGATTGGCTGCTTAGTATGCCCCATTCATTTTTTTGAGAAATTGATTATTATATAGTATCAGAAGATGTTCCAGCCTCATTTCCCCCATCCCAGCCCTAGTTTCTAATTTTTCTTAAAAGAGCCTTTGTCCCTTTAATTGGAAAATGGTATCTAGAAAGCTAGCTCTTGGCCCTAGATGTGCTTCTTACTAGTGGGATGTCATTGCATCTAGAAGCCTACTTTCAATGAGCAAAACCATGAAATATATGCATATATGCTAACCCACTTACATATATTTACATGTATTTATTTCTCCACCTGTATGTGTATACATACACACACATGTGTGTGTTATGTATAAATAAAACTATGAGTTTATGCTGATGTCTCTGACTCCAGTCCAATACCACAATATTCATTCTTGTCCTCTCTTTCCCTTGTCTGTAACTTGTTTCTTTAACATGAAAACATGACTCTCAATATCTACCATACCTTTACTTATTTATTTAATCCTAGTATACATATAAAGTAGTTATAAAGTGGGTAACTGGATACCTATGAAAAGCAGATTTATTAACTACAGTGCAGTATTTAGGCTTCCTTGGTGGCTCAGTCAGTAAAAAATCCACCTACAATTCAGGAGACCTGGGTTCAATCCCTGGAGAAGCAAATGGCAACCTACTGCAGTATTCTTGCCTGGAAAATCCCATGGACAGAGGAACTGGTGGGCTACAGTCCATGAAGTCATAAGAGTTGGACATGATTGAGTGACTAAAGCAACACCACCACCACTTTTGGTTTTAGCTTTAGATCACTTTGTTATTTTTCCCACCTTGTTTGGTATGGTTATGTTCTTCATTTGCAATGTAAATAATCTCTTTGTTACTGCTGAATTATATCTTGAGTTCTTCTAAATCCTTGTTGCTTCTATAATTTTATAGGTATATGTATATGTGTGTTTGTATGTTTATATGTAAAATATTGCTATGGTTTTAAAAGTCAAAGCTATACAAAAAGTCAGGACCAGGACTAGAATGGAATATATCAGGCACCTAGAAGGCAAAATATAAGGACCTCAGGCACTTTGCCCACTTACCTATTTTATTTCAGCCCTGCAAAATGGTATAGTTCAAGAAATAGTGCTCCCTCTTCAGCCTCTTTTTTTCACCTCTTTCACATCCACTCTCTGTAGGTAATTTATTAACTTTATGGTTTGTTCTTCCTGAATTCCTTTTGCACAACTAAGTAGGCATCCTTATTTCTTACATGAAGAGAAGTATATCACTAATACTTTGTACTTTGATTGCTTCATTCGATAGTATGTCATAATGATAACTCAAAATCAGCTCTGAGATATCTTGTTTTAATAGTTACATAGTAGGTGTAACATAATAGATTCAACCACTCTTCTAAAGTGTGGACCTTTAGAATTTTTCCAACATTTGACTATTACATTGTCAAAGTGGATAACCTTACACATATGTATTTTCATATTGTTAGGTATGTATATTTAAGTCGATTCCTGGATGATACTAGATCAGAAGTCTAATATATACATGGTTTTTAGATATTGTCAAATTTTCCACATTTTTATACTAATTTGCATACCAAGCAATAATATTTGAGTGTGTTTTCCCATAACCTTACACAGAATGTGTTGTTATGTATTTTTTATACTAGTTAGATAAACAGAGAATGGAATTTACTATTATTTTAATTTACATTTGCCCAGATAAGGGTGATTTTGAATATTTCTTCATATATTTGAAAACCATTTTTTTTTAAAACCATTTTTACATATTTTCTTCAAATGTCTCTTTGTATGCTTTTCACAATTTCTATTAGTGTTTTCCATCTTCCTAATTTTTAAGAATACTCTTTTGTTGTACAGTTGCTCAATCTTGGCCGACTATTTGCAACCCCATGGACTACAGCACACCAGGCTTACCTGTCCTTCACCATCTCCTAGAGTTTGCTCAAACTCATGTCCATTGAGTCTGTGATGCCATCAAACCATCTCATCCTTTGTCCCCACCTTCTCCTCCTGCCTTCAGTCCTTTCCCAGCATCAGGGTCTTTTCCAGTGAACTGTTTCTTCACTTCAAGTGTCCAAAGTGTTAGAGCTTAAACTTCAGCATCAGTCCTTCTAATGAATATTCTGGGATGATTTCCTTTAGGATTGTCTGGTTTGATCTCCTGGCAATCCAAGGGACTCTCAAAAGTCTTCTTTAGCATCACAATTAGAAAACATCAATTCTTCAGTGCTCAGCCTTCTTTAAGGTCCAACTCTCACATTAGTATGTGAATACTGGGAAAACCATAACTTTGACTATCTGGACCTTTGCCAGCAAAGGAATGTCTCTGCTTTCTAATACACTGTCTAGGATTGTCATAGCTTTTCTTCCAAGGAGCAAGCATCTTTTATTTTGTGGCTGCAGTCACTGTCTGCAGTGATTTTGGAGCCCAAGAAGAATACTCTAAACATGGGGAAAATTAGCCCTTTGTAGGATAGTTTGTAAATATTTTCTCCCAGTTCATCAGCAGTTTTTAACACTTTTGTGGTGTTTTCTTGTAATTTAGTAGTTTTTTTTTTAATCATGAAGGTTTGATTTTGTCAAAGATCTTTTCAGGATTTGTTAATGAAAATTGTATGATTTTCTTCAGATCTATGAATGTACTATATGATATTGATAGATTTTCTAATGTTGAACCAAATTTTCACTTGTGTAATAGATCCCACTTGTTAATTATGTATTATTTCCTCAAAGCGGTGCTAGATTCTCTTTTCTAACATTTTATTTGGCATTTTACACCGATATTATGTCATATTAATCTATGGGGTTTTTTGTTGTTATATTGGTTTTGACCTAATTTTGGTGTTAACACTTTACTGATGTTAAAAAAAAAAAAAAAGTACTAAGAAGTTTTCCTCCTCTCAATGCTCAGGAATGATTTGTAGAGCATTGAGGTTATCTGTTTTTGAAGATTTGTTGGAGTCTCATCTGAAACTGTCTGACCCTGGTGTTTTTGGTTGGGTAGTGTCTTAACTATCTTTATTTCTTCTATTATTATATATTTTCAGCTTTCTAGTAATATAAGGTCAATAGTGGCAATCTGAGTGTCCATAGAAAGTTATCCACGTCATCTGGGTTTTCAAGTTTATTTGCAAATAGGTCTGGCAATAGACGCTGATAACTGCTTATTTTTATTTTCTTTTTTCTGATTCAGTATTACTTCTACTTATTTATTATTTTTTTATTTGTGCTTTCTACCTTTTAAAAGTGAAGCTGGATAGTGGTTTGTCTATTTGTAATTTTTTAAGATAGAATTTTAATGTGTTAAATTTATCTATTGTTTTTCATTTTTCTAACTCAAGCTTTCTGTTTAATCATTATTTTTTGTGCTCACTAGCTTATGTTGTTGTTCTTTTTCTAGTTTTATGATCTAAGAATTTTACTTACATTTTCCTTCTCCTCATATTTATGGATAGAAAATTTTAGTGCAATGAGGTGTTTTGTACTCGCTGCTTTTAAGTACATCCCATAGACTCTGATTTAAGTAGTGTTTTTTTCCTCATCTTTTAAAAAAGCAATTTTAGGTAGTGTTTCTCCTTTAACCAAAGAGGTATTTAATAACATTGAAAACAGATTTTCAGCTGGTTGTGATTGGTTTTGTTAATAATTATTTGGGCAGGTGCTGTATACTTAAGGTGAATATGTATTATATATCATCAGGTGTAGATTTCAATGTGTATTCCTAAAATTTACAGTCTTATATATATTGTTTAGATCTTCTATATTCTTACCCTTTTTTGCACACTTGATCTGTCTTGCACTGATGTTGTGATAAACACTCTCCTACAAACTATCAAAACCAGGAAGGTATTTAATAGTCTGTTCTAGAACGTATTAGGGCTTCCCCGATGGCTCAGATGGTTGGATGGCATCACCGACACAATGAGTTTGAGTAAGATCCTAGAGTTAGTGATGGACAAGGAGGCCTGCTGAGCTGCAGTCCACGGGGTTGCAGAGTCGGACACACTCAGAGACTGAACTGAACTGAACTGAACCGATGACTCAGATCGTAAAAAAATCCACTTTAAGTAAACCCCCCTTCACACAGTCCCGATAGAGTTTGATGATTCAAAGGTATGTCTAAGCAATGGCAGGAGCGTAATTTGAATAAATACAAGAAAAACAAATAAAACATAGAGAGCACATCATCGTTTTGAAGTGATAGTGTGGTTCCACAGAGAATCAGCAAGACTAGTAGAAGAATGTAAAGAAAATCTGTACTGAATTTAGAGCATAGGCATAATTCTAACAGTATCAGTTTGAAAATACTCGGTGGAGTAGAATGTCAGTGCTTTACCAACACAGTTACACTGGTATGAATATGCATGGAGTCTGTTAAAAATGTTCACAAAGATGTGTGTAGTTATACATTGTAGCATTGTTGCAATGAAGTCCATTGCTAGGGAAATAAGTGATTTATACTTGTGTTCTAATAATAGTACTAAATCAGTTGTTGAAATAAAGTTCCCAACTATATGAATCAATATGGAAAAACTTCAAGAACATTAAGTAAATAATACTGTATAATTTTCATTCAGCATGACACCATTTATGTAAACTTGAAAACACAAAAGTTCTATATCATAAAAAAATCAAAGGGTCTATATTAAGTGTAATCATATAGACAAGATATATACCAGTTCATGGAAATTACCGTGTCTAAGGTGGGCTAGAGAAAGGAAACTAAAGAGAGACACAAAATATAATTCATAACACATCCATAAGATAGGAAAAAATATGATAATGTGTTAGCTTGTGTTCAATTGTAGCAGTGGATAGATATGTATAGACTATATTAGTCCATGGTAATTTCACATGTGTAAAGTTTCAATACAGAAATTATTTAAAAATTAAGATCCATTCTTATATGGGAGTATAAGCCCTTTCAGGGCAAATTATTCAATCAATTACTATGTAATTTTTCATATTTATATAAACAAGGGTTATTCCTCACACTTTTGAAAAACCAAAATGAACAAACCATTCTTCTTGACTGGAAGAATAAATTTCAGGCTTGAATAGTTCATGGGTTAAAATACATTAATTCATAAAATATTCTCTTTGTATTTCCTAACTATGATGTTAAAGATAACATTGATTTAAAAGCAAATGCTGACATTCCTATGAGTTCAACAACATCTTTAAAATGGATCTGTTATGTTAAATTATAAACAATGCTTATTACTTAATTTTAAAATGATCATGAAAAGTCCCTTAAACTACTACTCTAGAGATAAACTTTCAAATATTATACCAGTTTCTACTTGGCACATATATTTTCCCATGCTCTCCCTATTGATTTTCTTAATTACATTATAGAAATATTGGATTAATAGAATGCTATTGAGTTGGAGAGAATTTCATTATAATTAAATGTATTTAAATTTTATAATTTTTGTGTGTGATATAAAGCATGGATTCCAAATAAAGAACCTGTAAATCAAGATAAAAGTGTGAAGTCTTTACCTTTCTTTAATCCATCTGGTCCCGTCACTTCATGGCAAATAAATGGGAAAACAGTGGAAACAGTGGCTGACTTTATTTTTTGGACTCCAGAATCACTGCATTTGGTGATTGCAGCCATGAAATTAAAAGACGCTTACTCCTTGGAAGGAAAGTTATGACCAACCTAGACAGCACACTAAAAAGTAGAGACATTACTTCGTCAACAGAGGCCCATCTAGTCAAGGCTATGGTTTTTCCAGTGGTCATGTATGGATGTGAGAGTTGGACTATAAAGAAAGCTGACCTCCAAAGAATTGATGCTTTTGAACTGTGGTGTTGGAGAAGACTCTTGAGAGTCCCTTGTTCATTGGAAGGACTGATGTTCAAGATGAAACTCCAGTACTTTGGCCACCTGATGCAAAGAGCTGACTCATTTGAAAAGACCCTGATGCTGGGAAAGGTAGAGGGCAGGAGGAGAAGGGGATGACAGAGGATGAGATGGCTGGATGGCATCCCCGACTCAATGGACATGAGTTTGAGTAAACTCCGGGAGTTGGTGATGGACAGGGAGGCCTGGTGTGTTGCAGTTCATGGGGTCGCAAAGAGTCAGACACGACTGAGCGACTGAACTGAATGACTCCATCATGTAAATTTTGAAAACATATTGCAAGGAAGAAAATGAATTTAGATGTCATTTACAAAAGTTTTAGATACTCTGTGTAGATATTAACATTCCCATGGCCATACATAAGATATATTCAGCAACAACTTAATTGAGGGTGATACTGCTGACTTGGGGCTTCCCAGGTGGCTCAGTGGTGAAGAATCCACATGCCAATGCAAGAGACACAGGAGACACAGGTTCGATTCCTGGGTTAAGAAGATCCCCTAGAGGAGGATATTCCAGTATTTTTTGCCTGGAAAATTCCATGGGCAGAAGAGCCTGGAGTCCATGGGGTCACAAAGGGTAGGACACAACTGAGCACCCATGCATGCACTGATGATTTAGATTAAAGTTAATTATCTTCAAGATGATTTTGAATTATTGTAGTACAACAATCAGTAGGAGATAGCTAGAAAGGGCAAAATATTATAATTTCTGAATGTGCAAGCATGCATAAGTCCATGCAAATCTCAATCATAGAAATTCATACTAGAACAAAATTTTAAAGCAAATGATCATTTAAGTAGCCTAACTTAGGTCTGCAAATAACACTATGTCTCTTGGGGAAAATTAAAATAGGAAAGAACTTACAGGAGTTTTGGATGTTTGAGAGATTCTAACATTTTCATTGATAAGTGAGGAGGCCTCTGTCTGAATATTTCAAATACAAAACGATATCAGAAGCTGACTGTGGCAAACATATAGAGCAAGACTGAAGAGTTTGTGAATCAAGAGTTTGAGAACTTGCCTTTAATGTTTGCTTACCAAATGCCAACTGCTTTTAACGTGACTAAGACTAGATATCTCTTCTGAAAAAATCAGGTTCAGAAATCTTTTCATTGGTCAGGAATAGCAAGCTTCATTCAGGTGTTGTTACAATGGTAACTAAGAACAAGTGTTGGATCTCTGATAGGAGAAAGATGTGCTTTACAGCAATCATTTATAAATATGGTTAAAGAACTGTTTGACCATCTTGTTTTCCAATTGTCCAGTGTTACTTATGTTCAGGATTGAATGGTCGACTATTGCTTGTTGATTTATTTTTATACTGTGTGATGCAGAAATTTAGGATTTGTTGTGAGGGTAAAATGGAATTGTTTTATAGCTATTAATGTATATTCTTCTCTATGTCTACGTCTCTACCAAATGAATCCTCTTTTGAGTTAACTGCTTCTCAGTCAGCTGAGATAATTAGCATCGGCTACTGAAAAACTGATGCTTTTGAACTGTGGTGTTGGAGAAGACTCTTGAGAGTCCCTTGGACTGCAAGGAGATCCAACCAGTCCATCCTAAAGGAGATCAGTCCTGAGTGTTCATTGGAAGGACTGATGCTGAAGCTGAAACTCCAGTACTTTGGCCACCTCATGCAAAGAGTTGATTCATTGGAAAAGACCCTGATGCTAGGAGGGATTGGGGGCAGGAGGAGAAGGGGACGACAGAGGATGAGATGGCTGGATGGCATCACCGACTCGATGGACATGAGTTTGAGTAAACTCCGGGAGTTGGTGATAGACAGGGAGGCCTGGCGTGCTGCGATTCATGGGGTCTCAAAGAGTCGGACACGACTGAGTGACTGAACTGAACTGAACTAAACTCCTCATTATGTTAGATCCACTTTGTATTTTCATCACTTCCTTTAACAAAAATTGTCTAAAATGGAGCTGGAAATACATAAAAATATAAGTTGTTTAAACTCAGTAGTTTGTGCCTTCAACATGTTATCTAATTTTTCTAATAAACATATTCTGTCATTAGCCATCTAATTACCACATTAATGTTGCAACTGAAATAAATTAGCTAAATTGGATAAATACACAGAGAAAAACCAACATAAAAGCAAATAATATTTTATCTCAGACTTTAAATTAGTGAAAGGAAATGCTATTTTTCAAAAGATGAAAAATACATAATTAAATAGACTATTTCAACTATCAACATATCATATGAGAAAAATATTCTAAAATATGTTAATGGACTTTAACAAATAAGATAATGAAAAAATGGTAACAAGTATAACAGTCTGTTAATTCAGAAGTAACCTCTCTACTTTACCATTGTATCTGTGTTTAACTTGCCAATAAAATTAGAACCTTAACTGCATTTATATCATAAGTTTATAAACCTATGGTGACTGGTGCTAAGTACAACTATTTAGTGTATCTCGTATATATATATACACACACACACACCAAGAGGTCAAATAAGTAGAAAAGATGGAAAGTCTTCTTACATTAACACATGGTTTTTATTTAATTTTTTATTGAGGTATATTTGATAATTGTGAATTTTAGATTTTGATGTACAATTTGATGATTTTATTTGTATTTACTTTGTGAAAAAAATCACCACATTCAAGCTAATTAATATACCTATACCTTAGGTCATTATTACTTTCTTGTGTGTGACAAGAAAGAACACTTAGAAAAATCTCAAGTATATAATAAACTATTGTGAACTATATTCACATTGTTTTATATTAGACTTCATGAACTTTCAGAACTTTCAGAAATGAAACTTTGTATCCCCTAACAAATAGCCCCCAGTTTCTTTCTCCGCCAGCCCTTGTTACCGTTCTATTTTATGCTTCTACAAGTTTTACTGTTTTAGATTCCACATATAAAACATTGTGTTTTTTAAATACCTGGTTTTAGAAATTAAGAAATGCCCAAGCCTATTTATAGTAATATAGATACACGTTATTTGAAATGTTATTGCTTCATTAGTGTGCTAGTATGCAAGTATTCAGTAATCTTAGGAATTTTATTTTAAATACTTCAATTCCAACAGTGATATAATTTAATGTAAAGATAACTTTGTAAAGTATTTATTAAATATATACATATTTAAAATAATTTAACAGAAAGTATTAAAAAGAAAATATTAAACATGAGAAGATGAAGTTGGAGAAGAAACTGAAAAGTAATTAAATGAAAGGAACTTGCATACATTTAATTTATTAACCTTCGAGATAGAAGGCCATGAATTTTTTATTCCTACCTCAAGACTCCCGATTGGTGAATTTTGTTTTGTCAGTATCATCACATCATATCAAGTGTACCTGTTACTACTGTGACTTATCAGTTTTCAAAAATTGTGGTAAGATGTATATAACATAAAATGCACCTTTTTTTTAAACTTTCTATTTTGGAGTATAATTGATTAACCACGTGTGTTAGTTTCAAGTGTTCAGCAAAGTGATTCACTTACACACATATCTGCTATTGTTGTTCAGTCTCTAGTCATCTCCAGTACTTTGCAACCCCATGGACTGCAGCACGCCAGGCTTCCCTATCCATCACCAGCTCCTGGAGCTTGCTCAAACCTATGTCCATCGAGTCAGTGATGCTATCCAACCATCTCATCCTCTGTCGTCCCTTTCTCCTCCTGTCTTCAATCTTTCCCAGCATCAGAGTCTTTTCCAATGAGTCAGTTCTTCGCATCAGGTGGCCAAAGTATTGGAGCTTCAGCTTCAACATCAGTCCTTCCAATAAACATTGACTGATTTCCTTTAGGATTGACTCCTTTGATCTCCTTGGTGTCTAAGGGACTCTCAAGAGTCTTGCCAGCACCACAGTTCAAAAGCATCAGCTCTTGGGCGCTCTGTCTTCTTTATGGTCCAACCCTCATCCATACATGACTACTGGAAAAACCATAGCTTTGACTAAACAGACCTTTGTTGGCAAAGTAATGTCTCTGCCTTTTAATGCACTGTCTAGGTTCCTCATAACTTTTCTTCTGAGGAGCAAGCATCTTTTAGTTTCATAGCTGCAATCACCATCTGCAGTGATTTTGGAGCCCCCCAAAATAAAGCCTGTCACTGTTTCCATTTTTCCCCGTCTTTTTGCCATGAAGTGATGGGGCTGGATGCCATGATGTTATTTTTTTGAATGTTGAGTTTCAAGCCAGCCTTTTCACTCTCCTCTTTCACCTTCATCAAGAGACTCTTTAGTTCCTCTTCGCTTTCAGCCATAAGGCTGGTGTTATCTGCATAGCTGAGGTTACTGATATTTCTCCTGCAATCTTGATTCCCTCTTGGGCTTCATCTAGCCCAGCATTTTGCATAATATACTCTGCATATAAGTTAAATAAGCCAAGTAACAATATACAACCTTGACATACTTCTTTCCCAGTTTTGAACCAACCCATTGCACCATATCCAATTCTAACTGTTGCTTCTTGACCTGCATACAGATTTCTTAGGAGGCAGGCAAGGTGATCTGATATTCCTATCTTTTTAAGAATTTTCCACAATTGGTCGTGATGCACACAGTCAAAGTCTTTGGAGTAGTCAATGAAGCAGATGTTTTTCTGAAATTCCCTTGCTTTTTCTATGATCCAGTGCATGTTGACAATGGGATCTCTGTTTCCTGTACCTTTTGTAAATCCAGCTTGTATATTTGGAAGTTCTTGGTTCACTTACTGTTGAAGCCTAGCTTGAATGATTTTGAGCATTATTACCTTGCTAGCATGTGAAATGAGTACAGTTGTGTGGTAGTTTGAACATTCTTTGCCATTGCCCTTCTTTGGGATTGGAATGAAAGCTGACCTTGTGCAGTATACATGTATCTATTCTTTTTCAAATTCTTTTACTATTTAGTTTGTAACATAATATTGAACAGTGTTCTCTGTGCTATGCCTGGATATGTGCTAAGTTGCTTTAGTTGTGTCTGACTCTTTGCGACCCTATGGACTGTAGCCTGCCACGCTCCTCTGTCCATGGGATTCTCCAGGCAAGAATACTGTCCTTTCTTGCCACTCCCTCCTCCAGGGGATCTTCCCCACCCAGGGACTGGACCTGCCTTTCTTATGTCTCTTGTATTGGCAGGTGGATTCTTCACCACTAGTGCTGCCTGAGAAGCCCAGGGTATACAGTAGGTCCATTTTAATCATTCTCACTGTATAGTTTTGTGGCATTAATTACATTTGCATTCTTGTGCAAATATCACCACCGTCCATTTCTGGAACCCTTTTTTCTGTTTAGCTGACTGAAACTGTGCACCAAATTAAACATTACCTCCTCATTCCCCTCTGCAACTATTTTTAGATGGATTTTTCTGAGAATCAAATTTTAGACATTTGCCTTAGAAGTGACTAGATAACCCTATTCAATACAGTCACTTTAACTTATAATGTTGGCATGACTTGGGTGAAATTAAAAAAATAATATCAGTTTATAAAATGCATATAGTTCTCTTAATAGTAGTAAGGCATTATAATTGTATATACACACAAACAAATATATGTACTTATTCACATACACTAAAATGATCTGGCAGCTACATTAATATTCCATATTTTTCACCAATAAGACTTTTTATCAAAAACCTCTTGACTCAAATGATATTCAGATTTATTAAACATCAAAAATAGCATCTTCATAGATTTTTAAAGGTTTCACAAGTCATTTTCTAGGTGTTCATTTATTAATTGACTATTTTCATAAATAACAAAACTATCCTTAGTGCATATTGGTTTGGGCTTTTCTTCTTTTCACATTCCATCTATTAAAAGGATATTTATGATTTTGGCAGTTTATTAAAAGTACATACTTGGCTGGAGTTCACAATGATGTGAAAATTTGCTTTTACATTTTGTTGATTTCTGAGTACTTAATTAATGAGTAAATATGCATTTTAACTGGTGGACATGATACTCTCATTTTTAATTAATTGATAATTAATTCTGAATACTTTTACTGCTGCCTTTCTGCCATTTTCCCCCAAATTACAGACTATTTAATTAGAGAAAAATATTCTAGAGTGGACAGCTCTTTTGTTACACTTTCTCAATATGTAATTGCAAGCATTGCATATTTTTATATTTAATGATATTACTAATTTGGTGATATTCACCTGTGCATTTGCAAAATCTAGATATAGCAGTAAGTATATAATTTTTCCCTAAATATTTTCCATTTCTATACTTTGTTCATAATAAAATGCTTCTAAAAAAAAAGTGAGTTCAAAAGTTACAAAAATTAAAAGCCTACTGTTAAATTGTCTTCACATAGATCCCTCTCACAGCAAGCAAATCAGTGCATTTTCTAATATTGTTAAACTCACGATTACCTATATTGTATTACCTAAAAATATACTTTCCCTTATCAATTTATGTATCATAATTCATAATATAGAAATAACCTATCATACTAGGGTTTTTTAAAATTAATCAAAATATTAGGTACATAGTGAAGGATAATAGTGCATCTGACATTATAGTAGCTGGTTAGCATGTCTTTAAGTGAATTTTGTCCACAGGCTGGCAACTCAGCTTTCATGGAACTTGTGAGAAAGGAGCAACAATTAAGTAGAATAACCTCTTGGTAGCACAGTAATAACTAGTAGAAAATCTGCTGCCAGCCCAACCCCTCCTCCAACACAAATGAAAGATATTCAGTGTTCAATTCTCTCTCTTTTTTTCCCCCCAGATTTAAATCATTAATTTCTCCCCACACCTCCAATAGACATATTTAGAAACAAGGAGATTATTTCCCATTAACAAATCCTTGGTTTCTATACTAGTGATTTTGGACATTTCTTCATATATTCTAAATATAAGCCTTTTATCAGATATGTGATTTCCAATTATTTTCTCTCAGTTTGTAGCTTGTCTTTCCATCCTCCATCAAATTATTTTGCAGACCAAAGGTTTTTAATTTTGATGATGTCTGATATATTATTTGATCTTTTATGGCTCATTCTTTGGTGTTGAGTCTAAAAATGAAATTCCTGCCTGTAGATCTTGATGATTTTCTTATTTTTTTCAAAAGTTTAGTTTTAATTTTCATGTATAAGTCTTTGAGTCATTTTGTGTAAGATGTGAGGCTTAAGTTAACACATTTTTTCTGGATGTTCAATTGTTCTAGAGCAATTTGTTGAGAAGGCTATACTTTCTTCCTATATTGAATTTCTTTTACATCTTTGCAAAATAAGTTGGACATATTTGTGTGGGTCTATTTCTAGGTTTTATAATTGTCTTTTGTTGATCTATATGTCTTTGCCTGGGTTAAAATTGTCTATATTGACTACTGTACTGAATAGTAGGCTTTAATAGTTGATGGAATGATTATTGTCATTTTGTTTACTTATCTTTATTATTGTTTTAGCTATTCTATGGTCAGTCCTTTCCATATTAATTTTACTTTTTAATTTTTTGGGGCAAGGCATACAGAATCTTAGTGCCTTGACTAGAGCATGGAACCTGTGCCCCCTGCAGTGGAAATGTGGAGTCTTCAGTACTGGACTGCCAGCTAGGTCCTCTGTATAAATTTTAGAATTAACTTGTTTATGACTACAGAAACTTTGTTAGAATTTCAATTACTTGCATTCACTCTGTAAATCAACTTGAAGAGAACTAATATTTTTAATGTATTGACTGCATGAATAATTTTCGCACTTATTTGTCCTCTCTGATTTTTTTCCAAAGAATTTTAAAATTTTCAACAAAAAGATTCATAAATATTTTGTTAACTTTGTATCTCAGCATTTAATTTTCTTTGTGTGTTTGTGTTTTGATATTGGTTTTCCACCTGTCCATATAGAATTGAAATTGAATTATGAATATTGATATTGTGCCCTGAGACTTCAAGGATTATTTTTGTAGATCCCTTGGGATGGTTTTTATGCACAATCATGTGATCTGCAAATAAAAACAGTTTTGCTTCTTCCTTTCCTTTTTTTTTTTTGTGGGGTTCACTCTGGGCCTGGGCTACAGCCAGGTCAAGTGCTTGCTTTATTCAGTTGGGAAATGCCTGAGTCGGGCTCAGCTCCAGACTTCACACATTGTAAAGGCAACTGGGAGTGATGCGGGCATCTAGAAATATAATACATGGATCCAGACAATGGAGAAAGACCATGCCACAGGCTGGCAAAAACTGTTCATTTGGTATCAGTGGCAGGAGTCACTTCTATCACTGGTTAATGGATCAGTCCAGGTTACAGAGGTGGAGAAATAAGCTCATCCAATGCCAAAGAATGCTCAAACTACCACACAATTGCACTCATTTCACAAACTAACAAGGTAATGCTCAAAATCCTTCAAACTAGGCTTCAACAGTACATGAGCTGAGAACTTCCAGGTGTACAAGCTGGATTTAGAAAAGCTAGAGGAACCAGATCAAATTGTAACATCCTGTGGATCATAGAAAAAGCAATGGAATCCCCCCAACCCCCCCCAAAAAAGAAAAACCAATCTACTTCTGCTTCATTGACTATACTAAAGCCTTTGACTGTGGGGATCACAACAAAGTGTGGAAAATTCTTAAAGAGATGAGAATATCAGACCACCTGTCTTATGAGGAACCTGTATGCAGGACAAGAAGCAATGGATAGAACCAGACATGGAACAACAGACTGGTTCAAAATTGGGAAAGGAGTACGTCAAGGCTCTATATCGTCACCCTGCTTATTTAACTTAAATTCAGAGTACATCATGCAAAATATCGAGCTGGAAGAATCACAAGCTGGAATCAAGATTGCCAGGAGAATTATCAACAATCTCAGATATGCAGATGACACCACTCTAATGGCAGAAAGCAAAGAGGAACTAAAGAGCCTCTTGAGGAAGGTGAAAGAGGAGAGGGTAAAAGCTGGTTTGAAACTCAACATTTAAAAAACTAAAATCATGTAATCAGGTCCCATCACTTCATGGCAAACAGATGAGGAAAAGAAAGTGGAAATATTGACAGATTTTATTTTCTTGGGCTCCAAAATCACTTTGGACAGCAACTGCAGCCACAAGATAAAAGACACTTGCTCCTTGGAAGAAAAACTATGACAAATCTAGACAGGGAATTAAAAATCAGAGAAATCACTTTGCTGACAAAATTCTGCTTAGTCAAAGCTATGGCTTTTCCAGTAGTAATATGTGTATGTGAGAGCTGGACCATAAAGAGGGCTGAAAAATTGATGCCTTTGGATTTTGGTGCTGGAGAGGACTCTTGTGAGTCCCTGGGACAGCAAAGAGATCAAACCAATTAGTCATAAAGGAAACCAACTTGTATATTCGCTGGAAGGACTGATGCTGAAGTTGAAGCTCCAATACTTTGGTATCTGATACAAAGAGCTGAGTCACTGGAAAAGACCCTGATGGTGGGAAAGATTGAGGACCTGAGTAGAAGGGAGTGACAGAGGATGAGATGGTTTTATGGCGTTACCAACTCAATGGACTTGAGTTTGAGCAAACTCTGAGAGATTATGAAAGACAGGAAAGCCTGGTGTGCTACAGTCCCTGGGGTTGCAAAGAGACATGACTTAGCGACTGAACAAAGGAACAGCAACATTTGAAGACCAATCAATGCAATTCACCACAGCGGCAGGCTAAAGAAGAAAAAAGTATTTGATCATATCAATTGATGCAAAACAAAGTTGATAAAATTGAATAGCCTTCATGATAAAAACTCTCAGCAAGTTAGGAATAAAGAACTACTTCAGCTTGATTAATGGCATGTGCCGAAAAAACTCTACAACTAACGTCCATAGTTAATGCTTTTATTGCAATGTCAAGAACAAGGCAAGGATGACTGCTTTTATCCCTTTTATTCAACATAGTACCTAAGAATTTAGCCACTGTAATTAAACATAAAAATGAAGTAAAATCATATAGAACATAGAGACTGGGAAAAAAATAAAGTACTTCTACTTAGACTAGAGTGATAGCTTAACACCTGTGTCCCCCCCCCCCAAAAAAAAAAGTCAGATCACAGGTGACCTTGCAGCTATTTTAGGGTACATAAGTGAAAGTACCCAGACCAAGAGTTGCTCACTGACCTGCAGAGTTCCTTAGCTAATGCTAATGCTTAATAAATACTTATTGTCAAACCAATGATTTAGGATTCTGTGCTGTGTTTGGTTGCCCAGTCCTGTCCAACTCTTTGCGACCCCATGGACTATAGCTTAACAGGCTCCTCTGTCCATGGGGATTCTCCAGGCAAGACTACCAGAGTGGGTTGCCATGCTCTCCTTCAGGGGATCTTCCCAACCAAGGGGTCAAACCCCGGTCTCCCAGACTGCAGGTGGATTCTTTACTGTCCCACCACCAGGGGAGCCCTTGAAGCAAATGTTACCAGTACAAACTCAATCTTTTAAAAATATGGTGTCAGAATATTTATTCTCCACGATAAACAGAATTTTATAAAAAGCTTAGATATTCAAAGAAAAACAAAACAAAAAAGATTCACTGCTAATCCAAGATGATTTAATTTAGGAAGTGTAAGATGCATAAAAACTTACCTTCCACAAATGTTGCCTCTTTTTTTGTAGCACCATGTAGAAGAATTATTTAAAATTATTAAATATTAAAACCATCTTTTAAGAAAGAAAATTAAATTTGTTGATTAATAAGCACAGTGAAACTATACACATTGATTTAAATGAAGTAATATGCATGTGCAGGTGTACCACATTGTCAGGTTAAACACAAATTCATTGTCATCATGAAAGCATTATGGTGAATATAAAAAATTCAGGAAGACAAGTAAGATTAGGAGAGATAAATGCATAAACACTGTTAAAGAAACATCATACAAAGAGATTGGGAAAACTTTGAACTCCTTATTTGATATTAAGAAAAATAAAAGAAAAAATAAAGATGTTGTTTAAGACAAGCTTATTGGTTTTTAAACAATCTCTGTTTCAGTCAGTTCAGTCACTCAGTCATGTCCAACTCTTTGTAACTCAATGAACCACAGCACTCAAGGCCTCCCTGTCCATCACCAACTCCCGGAGTCCACCCAAACCCATGTCTATTGAGTTGGTGATGCCATCCAACCATCTCATCCTCTGTCGTCCCCTTCACCTCCTGCCCTCAATCTTTCCCAGCATCAGGGTCTTTTCCAGTGAGTCAGCTCTTCGCATCAGGTGGCCAAAGTATTGGAGTTTCAACTTCAACATCAGTCCTTCCAATGAACACCCAGGACTGATCTCCTTTAGGATGGACTGGTTGGATCTCCTTGCAGTCCAAGGGACTCTCAAGAGCCTTCTCCAACACCACAGTTCAAAAGCATCAGTTCTTCTGCACTCAGCTTTCTTTATAGTCCAACTCTCATATCCATACACGACCACTGGAAAAACCATAGCCTTGACTAGATGGACCTTTGTTGGCAAAGTATGTCTCTGCTTTTTAATATGCTGTCTAGGTTGGTCATAGCTTTCCTTCCAAGGAGTAAGTGTCTTTTAATTTCATGGCTGAAGTCACCATCTGCAGTGATTTTGGAGCCCAGAAAAATAAAGTCAGCCACTGTTTCCACTGTTTCCCCATCTATTTGCCATGAAGTGATGGGACCGGATGCCATGATCTTAGTTTTCTGAATGTCGAGCTTTAAGTCAACTTTTTCACTCTCTTCTTTCACTTTCGTCTGTTTACTTTCATTTTATTTATTTATTTATTTTTTCTGTTCTAGAACATTTCAATCCTATTTTTTTTTTATTATTATTATTTTTTTCCCAGTGGGTTTTGTCATACATTGATATGAATCAGCCATGGATTTACATGTATTCCCAATCCCGATCCCCCCTCCCACCTCCCTCTCCACCCGATTCCTCTGGGTCTTCCCAGTGCACCAGGCCGGAGCACTTGTCTCATGCATCCCACCTGGGTTGGTGATCTGTTTCACCATAGATAGTATACATGCTGTTCTTTTGAAATATCCCACCCTCACATTCTCCCACAGAGTTCAAAAGTCTGTTCTGTATTTCTGTGTCTCTTTTTCTGTTTTGCATATAGGGTTATCGTTATCACCTTTCTAAATTCCATATATATGTGTTAGTATGCTGTAATGTTCTTTATCTTTCTGGCTTACTTCACCCTGTATACTTTCATTTTAAATAAGCTCATAAGCTCTAGGCTTCCCTGGTAGCTCAGATGGTAAAGAATCTGCCTGCAATGTGGGAAACCTCGGTTCGATCTCTGGGTTGGGAAGATCTCCTGGAGAAGGGAACGGCTACCCAATCCAATATTCTGGCCTAGAGAATCCCATGGACTGTATAGTCCATGGCGTTGCAAAGAGTCGGACATGACTGATCAACTTTCACTTTCACTAAATAAGCTCTACATCCTGAAGAATATTCACAAAATCTGAATTGTGAAGTATCACAACCACTCATTAAGCTATGATTTTACCCCATTCATAAATTAAGGTGTTGATAATTTAATAGATTTTAAATTGCCTAAAATGCCATCAGATTCTTAAAATAGAACTGGAACTAGGGAGTATTAGAGTGTTTACCCTCTGTAACCAATGTAATTTATGCTGTGCCAAATTCCTTGTCTTTGTATTTAAAATGTATTTTAAAACACATTTTGTGAAATAAGTCAAAACCAACCACAGACCTCATAAAATATGTAAAACAAGTAAAATTTCCATTGGAAATTTATCAATGTATATTGATGTGATTTTAAAACTATAGAAATAAATAGATGAACATGTCCAGCAGGAAATCAGGCAATGTTTATTTTTATCTTTATTGAATTTTATTAAATGAATGTTAATTTTGTGTTAAAAACATTCTTACCTAATTCTTTAAAGGATACCATGTTTAATTGATTTAAGTGATTTCATATGAAAATAATTACTTTAATTACTTTAAACACAGCATGATACTATGTATAAAATATACACTAGGGGGAATAATATATTAGGTTTAGAAAATTGACATGGAACGTTCAGTCAAGTGAGTTATAGTTTATTGTTATCTGGGCAGACCATAACTGGGAGGTAGTTTATAATACTGTATTTTTCTAATAGCTTTTAAAATAGACTTTTTATAAAACTGTATTAAGGATCTAATGCATATCAGCCAATGTATCATTATTTAGGTGTGCCAAGCAAAATGTGATAATGTCCTTGTAAATATGTCTTTCTTACATACCAGAGTTCCTTCAGAGAAGGGAATTCTTTTTCATTTTCACATTCCCAGATTTCTGTTTGGTGATGCAGCTCATAGAAATTATACACAAAGTGTAAGTTAAGCAAAACTATGATTATAAAAGCTCCAATGAATTAAAATATGAGAAGTGCTGTACTTATATATTGATGGCATAGAAACCTTGAAATTTAAGAAAAGGACTGAGATCTCAGGAAAAGTAAATGGTGGAACAATGAGTAAAATTATATTTTAAAATTAAATTTTTGCTGTGAGTTTTCATAATGCAGAGGTACTAGCTATTTCTTTTTCTGGAACATTATCTCCCAGGTCAGTGGCCTCACGCCTTCAACACCTTTAAATTCTTTATTGAATGCCAGCTCTCAGTGCTACCCTAAACTGACCACTCAGTTTAACTGAAGTTTTTCATCCCTTTTTCCTGTTTAACTCAGTCTTTGTTTCATGACAATTGTTGCCTTCTAAAATACTACACAATTTTAATATCATTTTTTTTTTGTTTGTGATTTGTCTTTCTCCTCCAGGATATAAAGTACACTAGGGCAGTTACATTTATCTGGTTCATGCTTCAGTGTTTCCTAAGCACCTTAATTGTGACTGACTCATTATCTATTAAGTGAATAAATGCATTATATTTAACATTTTCAAATACATAAATCTACTTAACATTGTTTTGCTTGTGACAATCTTGGAATGAAAACAGTAATGCCTGCCTCCTTTGGCCTTATTTCTTTACATTTTTTATATTTTTTAGTTAAAAATTTGTGTTTAAGAATGAGACAAAAAATACTCAAAGAAAGTATCAATCATCTGGTCCCTGTCTATTTTTCCAATCCTATCCATCCCTAATTAAACAAGAATTACCAATCTGGTATGTTAATTTTAGTATTTTTCTCATGCTTTAACATACTTGTAGATATGCATATATGTATTTTGTTATTATTTTATTTTCATAATAAGCGTATTATATATGCATTCACTTGCAACTTTTGGACATAATGTGACAAAATACTCTGAACAAAACTTTGGGCAAAATCGTTGATAGTTAATTATTTTGCTTAGCTATTTTTTTTTTTTTTGAGAAGACAAGTCGAATATTATTTAGGTACAATTTCTCTATGGTCAGTTATTTCTTTTTTTCCCACTTCCCAGTGCCATATCGTAATATTTCTGTTGGTATGAATTCCAAAATTGAGATTACATGGTCACAGTGTATATGCATTTTTAGTTTTCACTATTATTTCCACTTGTTTTACACGTGTTTTAGCTTTTTACTTAATCCGCAAGACACTTTTGCATAAGTTCATTTGCCTTTTTTTATTCCTTCAACAGAACACACCAGTGTTCTAAAGCCAACATAGAATTTGAGATTTGAATATAGTCATAGATTTGGACGCACTATTTTTAATTAAAATTGTTGACATATCTCAGGTTCAGATGTAGATTTCTGGAGCTGTTATCAAGTGGTGTTATTTTCTCTTTAATTACTTTCTGTTATTCAAAAGCCTGCTGATGTCTTGCATGCAGCAGTTACTCCATAACTCCACTGAATGACTGGAAGTTGATCCGTTGCCCGTAGCAAGTAAGTTCTTATTAAAAGTCATCACTGCTTATCATGGCCAGCTGATTGGAGTGCTTTGATTAAATATATATTGGAATAAGTTTATTGGCTCTGAGTACCTTTTACATGCTGAAGTGCTACTCTAATCTATCAACTTTTTAAATAACTTCAACTTGCTTGAGTCCTTTACAGAAAATTAAAAACATAAAATTTTGAGGAGGATATAATTTTATTTTCCTTTCACTAGCATATTTTCTTGAATTGAAAATATAATCTTGAAACTTTGATTTGAGAAACCTCTGTTTACCACAGGTGATCTGTTTCAGTCTACTGTTTCTGTTGTGGATGCTATTTAGGCAATAGCAAATTTTCTAAATGCATTGGCAGGAAGAAATGATGATGGGCATCTTAGTAAGCAATTTGGATTTTTGAGCCAGCAGAGTATTAGCACTTTAAAGCTTATCTCTTAGAAGAATAAGTCAGTAACAACAGATCGTTTTTGTCAAAAAGTCAGCATTTTTTTTATACTTATTGGCTAGTTGTGGGGCATGGGTAGGATGGGAAGGAAAGACAAAGAGGGGAAAACCAGTCCTCTAGCCAGATGTTGTTACTACTAAGAATAAAACCTCCTAGAATCATGAATTTTCAGCCAAAGAGAAATGAAGTAGAGTAGGCTTGCAATATAGAACAAAAGTGGCTCTGGACAGAATCTACTGCCACTAAGTGTGTGAATTAAGGCAAATTATCATGATAATTTTCCTCATTGTGACTCCAAGGTCCCTGTAGATCATTATAATTCTATGTTACCACAAATCAGTTATTACATTTAAAAAGTCATTTTCTAAAATAAACCTAGAGTAATTAAGTCTCTCTTAAAAGCAGGCATATTTATGATTTATACAGAAACATTATGAACTAAAACTTTTTCAGGAGGTAAAATGTTATAGTCTGTGAACCTGTTGGAACCTAAAAGCTGCAGGTGCTTCTTTGAAAAATGACATTTCCATCATCTACCTGACAAGTACAGCTGAAATATCAAAGTTATAAACATTCTGGTTCTGTGTGCCAGCTGTTGTTTCCGTGGAAACAGCCTGAGTTGCCAAAGGAAGGTAAATGTCCTTAACATATAATTGTGAGACTAAATGTTTAACTAAATATGCATTTGGATATATCTGACTTTTTTATTATAAAATTTCCATTTTGATCATTTTACATATATATCTGTATATCTACATATATAAGATCAAATATTATTAAAATAAATTACATTCACTTTTAACTTTAATACTGTATTATATAAATATAGTTATAAATTATAAAGTGAATTATATCATAAATATTACTCATCATTTAAATATTATAAATTGTTCAAAAATTAAAAACATAGGGAACAAAATGACATATTTAGTATATTTTTATTTTTTATATAATCTATAAATAACTAAACAAAGGGGAAATTATTTGTTAGTCTAAAAATAAACTGACTTTAATTTGCACTGATTATCCAGATTACTCTGTCAAAAAAGAAACAAATTCATTATTGGATTTATGTTAGTGGATTCTAATATTTTTACATTTCCCTAACTTGCTTTGATAATGCAAAACATATTTTGGTATATGCAAAGAGCTATGCAATTTTTTTCTGCTGCAAAATAGTAGCTAAAGATGGAGAAATTTTGATCTTTTCTTTATCTATGTAATATTTAGCATTGTGATATATGACATAGTCAATGAAAAACTTTCACCCTGTTCATTATATATTTGTACACTTGGAAATTGTAAACAATAGTAATTTTATACCCTCAGGAAAGATTAAAGTGTAACTTTATGATACTTGCAGTGTGTGAGCCAATGAGATTTCAAATAAACATGTTCTAGGTACTAACGTCATAGCATTGTCATAATACTGGAAAATGCACTTTGCCATTTAATAATAGAGTATTATTAAATGTTGCTTCTACTATATCAGTCACTTGCAATATTATTATTTAATAGAGATGACAGTCACTTCAAGAGTGTTAAAAAGACTAATAGTTAACTTGCATTTCAAAGATACATGACCTTGGACTGGCTGAGCCATTGGGAAGATCTGTATCATCCTCAAATCTTACTTAGCTAAACGATTTTTGTTATAATCCAAGACTTCTATGAGTTGATAAGACAGTGCATGTATTCATCTCATAATATTTTAGGGAATTGATTATATTGCCTTTTTCTTGGTAAATTAAATGGAATATGCATTGATCTTTGATGAAAGCATTTCAAGTTTCTTTTTTGAGTTGAAATTTATTTGATTTACAGTATTGTGTGATTTGCAGATGTGCAGCAAAGAGATTCAGCATTTTTTCAGTTTATATTCCTTTATAGGTTATTACAAAATATTGAATGTAACTCCTTGTGCTATACAGTAAATTCTTGTTGCTTGTCTATTTTTTATAGTTTGCATCTGTTAATCCCATACTTCTAATTTGTCCCTCCTATTCTCTCCCCTGTGGGAACAATGTATTTGTATTCAGTTTGTGGGTCTATATCAGTTTTACTATAGATTCATTTGTATTATTTTTAGATTCCACAAATAAGTGACATCATATAGTGTTTGTCTTTCACTATTTGATTTAATTCACTAAGTATGATATTCTCTAGGTCCATCCATATGCTGCAAATTGCAGTATTATATTCCTTATGGCTCACTAATGCTCCATTGTATAATGTGTGAGTATATTTCTAGACGAGGAATTGTTGGATCGTATAGAAACTATTTTTAGTGTTTTGAGGAACCTCCTTACTGTTTTCTATAGTGGCTGCACCAGTTTACATTCCCAACACTGTATGAGAGCTCCTTTTTCTCCACACCTTTCTCTAGCATTTGTTTGTTCACTTTTTTATGATAGTCATTCTTACCAGTGTAAGGCATTTTGGTTTTGATTTGCATTTCTCTAACAATTAGTGATGCTGAGTATGTTTTCACATGCTTATTGGCCATCTGCATGTCTTCTTTGGAGAAATGTGTATTTAGGTCTTCTCCCTATATTTTAATTGGGTTTTTTGTTTTATTGAGATGAAGTTGTATGAGATGTTTGCTTATTTGAATATTAACCCTTTGTTGGTGGCATAATTTGAAAATATTTTCTTCCATTCTATAGATAGTCTTTTTGTTTTGTTGATGATTTCCATGGTGTGCAAAAGCTTTTAAGTTTGATGAAATACCATTTGTTTATTTTTGCTCTTATTGCTTTTGCCTTGGGAGGCTGATCTAAAAAAATATTTATATGATTTATGTCACAGGTGTTTTTGTCTATGTACTCTTTTAGGAGTTTTATAGTGTCATATAGTTAGGTTTTAAAATCATTTTGACTATTTTTGTTTATGGTATGAGGGAGTGTTCTAATTTCATTGATTTCCATAAGTCTGTCTAGCTCTACTAACACCACTAGTTGAAAAGACTGTCCACTTTTCTCCATTGAATATTCTTAACATCTTTGTCATAGATTAATTGACTATAGTTGTGTGTTTATTTCTGAGTTCTTGTTTCTGTTCCATTGATTTATATGTCTGTGTTTATGCAAATACAATACTGTTTTGATTACTTTAGCTTTATAGTATAGTCTGAAACTTGTAAGGGTTATCCCTCCAGCTTTGTTCTTATTCCTCATGATGGCTTTGGCATTTCTGGCTCTTATATGGTTCCATATAAATTTAAGGATTATTTGCTCTGGTTCTGTGAAAAATGCCATGGGTGTTTTGATAGGATGCATTAAATCTGTAGATTGTTTTGGGGAGCATGACAGTTTTAACAACTTAATTCTTCCAATCCAAAAGTATTGGATATCTTTGCATTTCTTTGAATCATCTTCAATTTCCTTTATCAACGTTTTGTAGTTTACAACATCCTCCTTGGTTTTCTTGGTTTTCTCCTCCTTGGTTAAGTTTATTCCTAGTTATTTTTGATACAATTTTAAATGAGATTGTTTATTTAGTTTATCTTTCTGATATTTCATTATAATTGTAAAAAAATGTGACAGATTTCTGTGTACTAATCTTGTATCCTGCTAGTTTGCTGAACTCATCTATAAGTTTAATAGTTTGGGGTGGGAAACTTCAGGGTTCTCAATATAGACTATCACATCATCTGCAAAGAGTGACAGCTTTACCTTTGCCCTTCCAATTTAGATACCTTCTATATCCTTTTCTTGTATGATTACTGTAGGTAGGATTTCTAATATGTCATATATAAGTGGTGAGACTGGACATCCTTGTCTTCTTCCTGAATTTAGTGGGAAAACTTTCAACTTTTTACTAATGAGTATTATGTTGGCTATGGGTTTGTTGTAAATGTCTTTTACTATGTTGAGATATGTTCTATCTGTCCCAACTATGGTGAGAATTTTTGTCATGCACAGATGTTAAATTTTGCCAATTTTTTTCTGAATTTATTAAGATGAACGTGGTTTTTGTCTTTCCTTTTATTAATACTGAGTATTACATTAAATGGTCTACATATGCTGAACCATCATTGCAACACTAGAATGAATCCGACTTAACTATCATGTGTGATCCTTTTCTGTATTGTTGGATCCAGTTTGCTAACATTTTGTTGAGGGCTTTGTGGTTAAATTTTTGTTTTATACCATTGTGATCAGAAAAGATGGAATATACATTGAGATCATTTGTATCTTCTTATTTTTTTGAGAATTGTTTTGTGACCTACTAGATGGTCTATCCTAGAGGACAGTCCATGTACACTTGAAAAGAATGTGTATACTGTTTTTCTTTTTCTTCTTTGGATGGAGTGTACTGTAGGTAACAATTAATTCGAAGTGGTCTGTTTTTTCATTTGGTACCTGTGTTGCCTTATTGATTTTCTTTGGATGTACTGTCCATTGATGCCATTAGTCTCCTACAGTGATTGTCATTCCCTCTCTTTATGTCTGCATTTGTTTGTGACCCCATGACTGCATACATTGACAGTGGCCTCTGGGGCTTCACTTAAATCACACTCCGGGTGCCCCAGTTTGTGCAGCTGGAGTGAATCTTTGCTCAGGTATCATACCAGGCTGTGGTGTGGAATAAGCAGGGCTAGGATGTTTGCACCTTCAGATTGGGAAGGGCAGTGAGGTGGCACCGCCAGTTCAAGGCTCTCCCCTCCCTGATTGTCAGCAAGGCATCACAGACACAATCCTCCTGAGTAGAGTCTCGGCTTCTCTAGTCTGTCATCTGTCTCTGTGGATTTTCAACCGATCAAGAGGGCTTTCTCTTCTTCTCAGAGCCCGAGGACTAGGATGCCCAGATTTTAGATTGAGCAGCTCACTCCACAGGGTGGGAGTTCACCCTTACAGACCTTTTCCTCCTTATGGATGCCCAGATTTTAGATTGAGCAGCTCACTCCACAGGGTGGGAGTTCACCCTTACAGACCTTTTCCTCCTTATAGATCCCTCCTTGAGGCTCAGGCCCAAACCTGATGCACCCCCCAGTTTTTTTTTTTTCCTACTTGGTTACATGGAGATGTTTCTCGGAGTTTTGGTTGTATAGAAGCTCTATTGCTATTTTCCAGTTAGTTTTCCATTTGAATTATTTCACATGTAGGTGTATTTTTTCTTTTAAGCATTTGTCTTCCTACTCTGCTACCTTATTCCCCCTCTTAAACTCTCTACTTTTAATCTGCTACATTATGTTGAGTACATTTCTTGTTACTTCATCTCCTTATACTTAAATTCCAAGTCTACAATTCTTTTAGTATCCCCCGCTATGCCAGGAGTGACCCTGGCACCCCAAAACTGCCACATAGACCATGCGCTTCTCTAGAGGAAAAGCCACAAGGACCTATGCACAGGCCCCTGTGCATTTCAAGTTCCTGAGATAGCTCTATACATTAATATTTTTAAAATAGCAAAATGAAAATATAAAAACAATTAAAATGAAGATAATACACATATAAACATATTCACTACCTGGGATGATTTTTAGTGACTGTGTTTAATGTGCATTTTTTAAATTAGATATTTAAGTAAAGATTATGAACTTCAGTGGTATAGCAATGAGTTTTTTTATTCTTGGGTAATCAATCATTCCACCAAATTGTGAAACGGCCAGAAGTTAAGTCATCTATGTTAACCTTGATTCTATTCTTCACTGCAGTAGCAGATGACAGGCAGGATCCCAGGCTGAGAAATTTGAATTTATTGCAGCTATAGCATATACCTCAGCAGAGGACTTAGAAATTCAGTCAGGTTCTACCTGGGCTATTATTTTAGAAACCAACTTTCGTCTTGCTAAGAGTGAATATCATATGGTTTCTACCATTTTCCCGCCCTTTTTCATTCTTTAATTGGATAAGAAGTATTCATTTTTTCCCTTTACTTTTATGTGTCTTTTTCTCCCTACAGTTCCCAAGCACAATTCTTTGACACTACTCCTTGAAAACCTAAAACAGTGTCACTCATCTCCTGTCTGATTTTTTTTCATATTACTGATAAAAAATAAATTATTTGTAAACCATAGTGTTGGTGGAAAATATAAATGGTGAGTTTTCAGTTAATGTATCAAATATAATGTAGTAAAATATCATGTGGCTCTATCAGTCATAAACCATTTTCCTGCTTTTCCCTCTACTTGATATTACTGTGTATCATAATACAGTAGAACTGGAAAGGTTAGAGTGTAGACCCTGAGAGGTTAACCCCTTGACTGTGATTACCTAGATAATTAATGATAAAGCTCAATTAACTCAAGCTCATTTTATTTGTTGTCCTTTATTAATTGCACATGATTTTGTATTGAAATCATTTCAAGGTCAATGTATTCCAAACCACACTGTCTATTCTTTTTTCCTTAAGACAGTTTGTTACTTCCTTTTTCCCTCTTATAGTCCTGGTGAGGTAGGTTTGTATACTCTAGTAGAAAATGCACTAAATATTAGCCAAAATTAAATAAGTTATATTAATAAACATAAATTACAAAATATAATTCACTTATATATTATTTTATAAAATTAATGTATTTTAAAAATTCATGTACCATCTTATTTACTTAGCAAAATAACCTTAAATTATTATTTATTAAATTATTTATTAAATTATTTTATAGAACACACACTGAGGGTTCAAGATTTTAATTATTTTCTTAAGGACACAAATTAAGTGGAAGGTGTCACTTCTTCTGGAGTCTTTCATTGTTGAAAATGTAATTTGATTTGCTTTATTTTATGTTAAACAAAACATTAAAAAGATTAAACATTTAAAAAGATTAAACTGGCAATTATAAATTATCCAACAGAAGTTCTATAACCAATATTTTAGTAATTATCTAGATTCACAATATAACTAATCTTTGTCTTAATTCTAACTTAATGATTCACTCCAACATGTACATTTTTTTTAAGAAATTGGAGTTGTATGTAGGATTTTAATTTTAATATTAACAATTAAAGAAAACCTGAAGAATTGATCACAATCGTATTTGAATATGAAGTTAGATTTTTTCTAATTATTTGTTTTTAATTATTAGTAGTAATTCTTTAACAAAGTAGAGACTCCATTCCTTACTGACGCAGTCAAAAACACCACCTTTCTCTCTCTCTGGCTCTCAGTTGGACTGTTTCTGTAATAGTGGTACCACTCAGAGGGATGCTTGCATTTGTTACCAGCCCTAACTTCAGAGTCCTGGCTTAGTGGTTCCTGGCTCTTAATTTTTACAGAATTACCCAGGTGGTAATTCAAATCCACATTAATACAAGCATTGCATAATTATACACATAAGTAGGAATATATTTATTTTTCTCATTTTCCCTTAATTTACTTTAAAAGCCATTATATAAAATTATGCATGCTATAGATAATATGTAACACATATTTATAAACATTGTATATCAGTCTTTACATAATATATGTATATATAGTTTCTATATAATTTATTGTAGGGCCTATGATATATAGAAATATATTTGCCAATAAAGAGCACAAAAGAGGCACATGAGAGCAAGGGCTAAGGACATGACTATTGATGCTAAGTAGTGATTATTAAAGCATATTGTTTACTTTGCACGTTAATGTGATATGCATGTGATGATACCACAATGAGAGGGAAAGGGCATAGATATAAAGGTATAATTTTATATATAATACTAGAATTAAGCTAGTACAAGTTGGAAGCTGATTCAGTTGAGATATATATGGCAAATTTTATAGCAGCTAGTACAAAAAAATAAAAAATGTAGTTAAAATTATTAAAGAAATTAAAATGCTACATTAAAGACAAGTATCAAATGATATAGCTTATAGGTGGATTCTTAAAAATGACTATAAATGAACTTATGTATAAAACACAGAATTGCAGATGTAGAAAATAAACTTATGGTTCCTTGAGGATAAGAGGAATGAGGGATAAATTGGAAGACTGGGATTGACACATGCACACTACTGTGCATAAAATAGATAACTGATCAGGGCCTATTGTTCCTGGAGAAGGAAATGGGCACCCCCTCCAGTATTCCTGCAGAGAAATCCCATGGACAGAGGAGCCTGGCGGGCTGCAGCCCGTGGGGCCGCAAGAGTCAGACATATTTAGTGAGTAAACCACCACCCCCACCACGTGGGGCCTGCTGTATAGCACAGGGGACTCTACTCAATACTCCATAATGGCCTATGTGGGAAAAGAAGCTAAAGACATGTGGATATATGTACATGAAGAAAAGATCCACTTTACTGTACACTTGAGATGAACCCAACATTGTAAATCAACTATGACCTAATAAATTAAAAAAAAAAAATAACCAAAAAGGAAGTGATTACTATTATACAAAATAAGACGTTCATGGCAATGACTCTGCTTAAATATTCTAATGGCACATTGATAATAGCTTGTCTTTTAGGTAGCTATGTTTTTGCTAGATGGGCTGGGATAGTCCTAGTACATACCTGGTTAGGACATCTTACTTTGGTGTAAATGATATGTGGCCTCCTTGGGGCAAAGGGCATGTAAGAAATTGATACAGAGCAATGCCATGATAAACTAATGGAAAGTAATCAGATTTTCTCATTTAAACAAGAAGATGTAAAGACACTGTAGAAGTTGAAATACATGTGGGCCTATTAAATCTGTGAAGGAGAAGAAGCTAAGCAGAGACAGTCAGACAGTATATAGAGGGGAGTGCACGGGAATTGAGCAAGGAAAAAGCAAAGTCAAAATTCATGAAAGAGAAATCGTACAATATATGATGAAATTGTAGCCAGATACCTCTTGATACTGTAAAGATTATCCATTTAATCTTGACAGTATTTGCACTTCAGAAGTTAGCAGTACTGTTCTTTATACAAAAATTTGACATTTACTTAGAAAAACAAATCTTTGAGAATCATATTAAGTCAACTTCTCAATAGAAGCATGTTAAAATTCTCTTTTAAGTTTTTTTTTTGAGATATGGGATCCAGGTGTTTATTTCTTTAATAGTCTTTCTTTCAAAAGTCCCTAAACATGGCCATGTAATTTAACTTATCCTTGACATCTTGACCTTTTTCCCTTTAACACTGTCATCTATTACTACTGTCATCTATTACTAGCAGCAGTTTCACATCAGTGCTTTCCTAACCAGAATGCCAGAAATAAATGAATACAAACTTTGGTGGCTTTGAGAATAATGGTTACAATTCTCTAAATGGTATAGATCTTGAGCTTTCATTCATGAAATAATGTTCTTTCTAAGGTAATATTTCCAGTTATGTATATTCAACAATGAAAGTCTATTAAGAATGTCAAAGTGCTCATACACTTTGCTTTTGTCAGAATCTTTACATTTCCCCCTTAGATCAAAATAGTGCTTGTGAAATGAATCAACATTAAAAAAATAAAATAAAATATTCTCATTAATGAGCCTTAATAATATTTAATAATGTTAGTGTAACTTGTTAACATTACAAGGCCTGACATATTTGCTCCCACTCTTAATAAAACACCTGTAATATATTTGTTAAAAAATGAATATGAAAGAATTGAATAATATGAGGAGATGGAAATGTGAGCTTTAAAAATTTTATATTAATCTCAATATATAGGCATTTGCACAAAGAGATTGCTAACCATCAGACATTGGCACTCATCTCCAGTGCTAGTACGGTCATGCTTAAAATCTTGCATGCTAGGCTTCAGCATTATGCAAACCAAGAACTTCCAGATGTCCAAGCTGGGTTTAGAGAAGGAAGAGGAACCAGAGATCAAATTGCCAACATTCACTGGATTATATAGAAAACAACAGAATTTCAGAAAAAACATCCATCTCTGTTTCATTGACTATGCTAAAGCCTTTGTGTGGATCATGACAAACTGTGGAAAGCTCTTAGAGAGATGGGAATACCAGACCATCTTACCTGTCTCTTGAGAAACCTGTTTGTGGGTCAGGAAACAACAGTTAGAACCCTGTATGGAGTAACTGATTGGTTCAAGGTTGAGAAAGGGATACAACAGGGCTGTCTGCCGTCACTCTGTTTAACCTATGCTGAGCATATCATGAGAAATGCTAGGCTGGATAAATTACAAGCTGGAATCAACACAGTCGGGAGAAACATCAACAACCTCATACATGTGAATGATACCACTTTAATGGCAGAAAGAGAAGAGGAACTAAAGAGCCTCTTGATGAGGGTGAAGGGGGAGAGTGGAAGAGCCAGCTTAAGACTAAATATTAAAAAAAACCCTAAGATTATAACATACAGCCCCATTACTACATGGCAAAGAGAAGGGGGAAATGTAGAAACTGTAACAGATTTCCTTTTCTTGGGCTCCATCTTGGACAGTGATAGCAGCCATGAAATCAGAAAACAATTTCTTCTTGGCAAGAGAGCTAAGACAAACCTAGGCAGTGTGTTGAAAAGCAGAAACAATACTCTGCCGACAAAGGTCCGTATAGTCAAGGCTATGGTCTTCCCAGTGGTCACGTACGGTTGTGAGAGCTATACTATAAAGAAGGCAGAAAGCCAAAGAATTGATGCCTTCGAACTGTGATGCTGGAGAAGACTCCTCAAAGTCCTTTGGCCAGCAAGGAGATCAAACCAGTCAATCTTAAGGGAGATCAACCGTGAATATTCATTGGAAGGACTGATGCTGAAACTGAACCTCCAATATTTTGGTCATCTGATATGAACAGATGACTCACTGGAAAAGTCCCTGATGCTGGGAAAGATTGAGGGCAGATGGAGAAGAGGGCATCAGAGGATGAGATGGCTGGATGGCATCACTGATGAAATGAACATGAACTTGGACAAATTCTGGAAGATAGTGAGGGACAAGGAAGCCTTTCATGCTACAGTTCATGGGTCGCAAAGAGTCAGACATGACTGGGTGACTGAACAACAACGTAGGCATTTGCATATTATTATAGAGACTTCCCTGGTGGTTCTGTCATAAAGAATCCACCTGCAATGAAGGAGACACAGAAGAAGTGGGTTCGATCTCTGGGTCAGGAAGATCCCTTGGAGGTGGGCATGACAACCCACTCCAGTATTCTTGCCTGGAAAAATCTCATGGACAGAGGAGCCTGAAGAGCTACAGTCCATGGGATTGCAGAAGAGTCAGACACAACTCAGCGACTAAGCAAGAACAATGTTATTTGAACTCACTGTTGTGAAATCTGCATACAGTGCAGCTTAAACCGTACCTTGGGCATGGGCAACTGAGAATGTGGGTGAATGACAGGAGCAGTCCAGAGACTTCCCTTCCCTTCCTTTCTCCAGTTCAGGAACATTATGCCTCCCTGTTTCAGAAACTAGAAAATCAATTATCCAACCAGAGTTAAACTAAGAAAAAATTCAGCTGAATATTTGCCCAGATCATCAATGTGCAAAGGACCTTAAAACATTATTGTGTTAATAGTACTAGTTGTTGTTCAGTCACTCAGTTGTGTCTGACTCTTTATGACCCCATGGGCTGCAGCATGCCAGGCTTCCCTTTCCTTCACCATCTCCTAGAGTTTGCTCAACGCATGTCCATTGAGGCATTGATACCATTCAAGCATCCCATCCTCTGTCACCCTCTTCTCCTACTGCCTTCAATCTTTCCCAGCATCAGGGTCTTTTCCAGTGAGTTGGCTCTTCACATTAGGTAGCCGAAGTATGGAAGCTTCAGCTTCAGCAGCAGTCCTTCCAGTGGGTATTCAGGGTTAATTTCCTTTAGGATTGACTGGTTTGATTAGTAGAGAAGCATGTAAATAAGGGAAGTAATAATTTCTCCCCCAAAATCCCTTTCTATACTTTATGTGAATCTTCAGAAAGTAAAAGAGAGTGGAAAACTAATAATGACCTGCAAAAATCATTTCCTAAAACAGAATAAAAATGAGGATTTTTCTAAAGATCTACTATATGTGTATTAATTTTTTAAAAAAGGCACCAATGTAGAGTATAATGTTGAACATATAGAAATTTAGGGTGAAGAAAAATCCCCCCAAAAGTTTCCAAATCATTAAAAAGAAAATGTAGTGCTATTCAGAAATAAAATTCAATTTAACTGCAAATTTCTTATAATTAACAATTTAGACTATATAAAGCAGTAGATTAATATTTGGGAGAAGATTTTTTATAATCTAGAATTAATACCTATCCAAAATAGCATTCTAGTATAAAGGTAAAAATGTTAAAAATTGGTTATGTAATGACACACAAAGCTTATAACTTATAGTCAATATCTGAAACAACTATTCTAGAACAACTAGCAAAATAGTTAACCAACTTAATAAAGAAATCAAAGAAAGCAGGGGGATGATGTAAAATACTAACACAAAAAACTCTCTTTCACATTCATATTTACATGAAAAATTTTCATTTGATGAAAATAATTTTTAAAGGAACTGGAACTAAAATGACAAAAAGCAGACAATGTGAGAAGAAAAAATAAGTAATAGTATGCCAGAGTGTTTGTGTCTTATTTTTAGCAAAATTTAATGTTTGTTGACATCTTATTAATATAAATGATTATAAACATGTATATTTCATAATAAAGATAGCTGCATAAGAATAGAAATATACCCATTATTTTTCTAGCAGTGGAATAGTAGTAAGGAAACAAAATTTTATAATCCAGTAATTATCATTATAGGCAATCATAAACTATAATAGCAAAAAAGGCATGCTGAGCCCCTTGGCATGTAAAAAGATTGGAAGTCATTACACCTATCCTTACCAGAAAAACTGAACAAATGAAAATCAGTGCATTTTCATGGACCTTTCAGAAACTGGTTGTAAGGCCACCCAAATCCTTGAAATCTAGAGAGATAGCCAACCCCCCCACCCCCCGACCTCCCACAGCAAGGTACAATATTGCGTGTCTATCTGCTTGCCTGGGGCAGAAGCCACCAGACAGCACAGCTGATTAAAAAAAATCCTTTAAATGGTAATTTTGGAAAATTACTTGGAGGCTGCATCCAGAGAAACTATGGAAGGTTGTTTCACCAGGACTCTGCTATTTTCATGGGTTTCTCTCCAGGAACCTTAATGATTCTCATGTTAAGAAGCTGAGAGAAATCATCTCATAGTCCTGAAAGAGGGAGGGGTAGACTAACCACGATGAAATTCTCCTAGACTCTTTCCCCTAGTAAAGAGCCAACCTCCAGGAGGAAGGGATTCCCAGGGGACAATTCTGAACCCTTATCCTCTGGAAAGGAAGGGAACTCTGCCCAACTCCAGGCAGTTTCAGCCTTCATGTCTTCTGTGAAGGAAATAAAAATATCATAGGGATATTAAGAAAGAAGTTGGAGTGACTCCAGACAGGGAAGAGAATAGCAATAGGGGTATGTCCTTAAAGAAGGGATAAATACTTGTGAAGGTCCAATAAAAGAGAGACACAACCAGAAGACTGTAGAATGTCCTCTGCCCCATTCTCTATCCACACACCATAAACCTCCAATATAATAACAGTGTACTGCCTTGAAAGACCTATATCACACTGAGTCTCTCTTAGTAGCAATTCATAAGAGAATTTGAAAGCCTAGAAGTGAAACTAAAACAAGGACCATAAATGATCCTTAATCATTTAAACCTCTTGTACCTATTGCTATAATAAATGTTAAATATGGCCCAAATCCCAGGCAGATTATCATAAATCTTCACACTAAAAGAATATTTATGTTAGCACTTATTGCCTTATATGACATACCCTGTTTTCAATTTTAAAAAATTGCAATGGCATACCAAAAAGCAAGAAAAATACATGGAAGAGACAAAGCAAACCAAATAAAACTCAGATGTGACATATTTGTTGGAATTACAAGTTTAGGAATTTAAAATAAGAATTATTAATATATTATGGGCTCTAATGAAAAAAGTATACAACATGCAAGAACAGATGGGTTATGGATGCCATCAGAGAGAAGAAACCATAAAAAATATCAAAATGAGACACTAGAAATCAATAGCATAGTGACAGAAATGAGTGGTGCCTTCACTGTGCTCATCAGGTAAGACAAGGATAAGGAAACTTCAGAGTAAGTCAATATGAACCTCCCCAGCTGAAAAGCAGAGCAAATAAGAATGAAAACAAAAAGTCCAGGAACTTTGAGATAATATCCGAAAGTGTGATATGTTCACACTTTTGATAGGATCCAAAATCATATCCAGAAAGTTCTTACAAAATAAAGAAGTATAAATATAAAAACAAAGCAAAACAAAATATATATTACACACACACACACACACACACACACACACACACACACCTTCTTGGATATATCACAATGAAATTGCACAGAAACTCAAAGACAAAAATAAAATCTTGTTATGGGAAATCAGAAAATAAAGGAATACCTATGGAAGAATTAGGCTAATAATTACAATTGACATAAAATACCATGAAAGTAAGAAAAGAGATTTAGGTTAGATACGACTGGTAATCTCATACCTAGCACAGATAACGAGCTTTAATATATGTTAATAAGACAAAATTAAGGAATCTGGAGAATTCAGGGTGAAATTCAGATGGTGACAAAATAATTAATAAAAAATGTATGCTATAACCTCACTCAATACGTTGGAGGAAAAAAGGTTCTTATCTAAGTAACTCTGGAAATAAGTGGAGACCCTAAAAACAAAAGGAGCTGATCATTGGCTTTGTACTATAGTTGGTATGATTTTTCCCCATAAAGGTGTGGGTTGATGTGTCACATATATATTGTGATTGAACAAATAAGTAAATGGATGGAACATGGTGAATCAGGTTTTTCACTGACATCAGTGGAGTCTATAGATTTAAAAATGTATTTATATAAAATGCCAGAAGACTAGAATGATCTATGTGATATTGGATTAGGGCTGGATACTTCAGTATGGATTCACTCTAATCTAATACAGATTGATATAAATCTACAGAGTAACATATAGTTGGAGACGAACAACAAGCACATTTAGTGTTCAGTGCTTGGTTTCTAATACCAGTATGTAAAGGAAGGAAAATGAAAAGCTTGGTAGAGGAACCTGACCAACACAACCTCAGTTAGGTGGCCAAAGTCATCATCAGTAACCCATACACCCAAAACAATGATGAAAGAAACTTCAGGCAAACTCACGTGGAAAAGTAGCTTAAAAATTTCCTTAGCAATACTCCTCAAAATGCATGAAGTCATCAGAAACAATGACAGTCTTCAAAATTGTGACTGCCAAGAGACATGATGGCAATATACAAAGTGGTAGACCAGAATAGAAAAAAGATACTAAGCAGAAAAGAAGGAAATCTGAATAAACAAGGGTTTAATTAATAATCATATGTTGATATTGTTCATTTGCATGACAAATGTACCCAACTAAAGTAAGACATTAACAATAGAGGAAACTGAACATGGTGTAAAAGAGAATTATTATCTTTGCAACTTTCTGTAAATGTAAAAGTACTGTAATAAAAGCTACTGTAAGTAATGTAAATGTAAAAACTATCCTGTAATTAAATGTTTGTTTAAAAAGTAAAGGGATGAATTAAGGGTAAAATTTTATGACCCTAACAAAACTCACTCCAATTTCTCTTTAAAAAATAACTTAGTAAATAGTAGACAAAAATTTGGTCAGCAAATAAGTGTCCAAACAATCTAAACACACATAGCAATAGTAAAGTTAAACTTCTTAAAAATGGATACTTTGCAGGTTGATTTGTAAAAAACTGAGTACATATTCCAATGATGACTTTTATGTATCACTTATCACAATTGTATACTATGGAAAGGGCTGTTATTTTTAATTTTCAAGTTTCAGAAAAATTTAACACTAAAACTGACAAGGAAATATACTGGCCATTGTTTGCATTTTAACTAAAGAAAATGAAGGTTTATACAGTGAAGTTATTTGCCCTCATTATTTTCTGTTATTGCTGGTAGTGGTAGTAGTAGCAGTGATATTGTTTCAATTTGTTTGATTTTAATTTTATTTTGCCTATATTTCTATTTCTCCCTGAGTTCAATTATTTATTGGGCTAAAAAGCAATTTCCTCACTTATCATTAAAGAAAAGAGGCCATCTTTCTATTTGATATATTTCCTCTTTTAGTTCATTATCTTGTTTATCCATTTCTCAGTGGTAAACCTAATATAAAATCCTGAGCAGGTCAAGTTAAGTACACCACCTGAATGTGGGTGTACTTGAGAAGAAATTACTAAGTCTAATGTATTGTATCATGTTCTACTTGTTTTAAAAATGGTTGATTTATTCCAGTGAGGTTTCAACCTTATTTTAAAAAGCAACAGTCCTTGCCAGTTTGTGCATCCAGTTAAATATTAGGACTGTGCAACTGAAGAGAAATTTTTAGTGTATAACCCAGTTTGTGAAGAACATCACCTTTTCCTCACTACTATAGAAAAGAAAAAAAAAAACAGTAGATTTCCATTATAATTAGGTAAGAGGGTAACATCTTTTTTACATGCAATAGACAAATAGAAGCTTTGTTTTTTAATTTAAATTTTTTTGGTAAATTTTATTTATTCATTTTTTAAATAATTAAGTTTTTGTTTTTCTGATTGGGCAAATTGCATTAGAGTTGAAGTGCTGGTTTCTTGACCATAATTAAAATTATAGTCAACTCAGATTTACATATATAATATTCATATATGTCATTGAAAATAGCCACACCTAATGAGATTAAGTGATGAAGATCTTAAAATGAAGATTTTAGGAGATCTTAAAATCTATTTAGGGAAGTGTGTCTTGCTTCGTGGGTTTTTCATGGAGATCGCTATATAAAAGACAATCCACACCTCTTCAGACAGTCAATGAAACATCTAAATTGCAATCAGTACAACCTTAATAGTAGTTACAGTCCTCTATTTTACAAACTAGTTACACTACATACACAAACAGACAATAAGCAAAACAACTTATTGAGTAGTATATATATACTGTATAATACTGAGAAACTTTAGAATGTATTTAGAACATTCCTGTTTTAGCCCTCATCCCTATGCACTACATAGTCGCTTTGCCTTCAGCAAGCACCTCAGCTGGTCAAAATTCTTTGCCTTGTCAGTATTCCAAAATTTTATTACCAAGGGGCTTGGGCAGTTATGAATGTTTTCTGTGTTTGGTAGCTGTAGATTTCCATTATTTTTTCCTATTGGATGTGAAATTACTAAGATATAATTAGGAGATCTTCTAACTTACATATTTCTCACCACCCCTATTTTGTGATAACAGCTAAATGAATCTTCCCAGTCTGCACAGTAAGCTCCCGCGCGTGTTGGCTCAGTTGCCATGAGCCAAATGACAACCATGGTCTCCAGTTTATCGTTCAATCCTGATAGTAGTTTGTGCCCTGAAAACTGAAACTTATGTATTAGCTTTTCATTGCTTTGCAACATATTACCACATACTTGGGAGCTTAAAACACTCATTTTCTATGTTTTTGTATGTGAGAAGTTCACAGCAGGGCTCAATTGGAGTTCTCTGCTTGGGGTCTTCTAAGGCCAAAATCAAGGTGTCAGTTAAGCTGGACTCTTATTTAGATGGAAGATCTATGGAAGAATACACTTCCAAGCTCTTTTATGCAGTCAGGAAAGATTATTAATATTTCCTTATAGTTTAGGATGGAGTTTCCTGGCTGTTGCCCAGGGGAAGGACACATCTTCCAGACACTGCTTGGATTCTTCATTGCATGGCCCTCTCCCTCTTTTAAAGTCAGAAGCATTTTCTTGAATACTTTCCTGGCTTGTTCTTTTACTTCTAGTTTTTAAGGTACACCTTACTGAGTCAGATATAACCAGATAATCTTCACATCTTAAGGCCGATTGACTTGCGATTTTGATTATGTCACAAAATCATGTCATCATGTAAGTTCTTTAATGTTTGAATAACCAGGGAACAGGGATGCTGTGTATATGTGATAGGGGGAGAAGGGAGCAGATTTTTAGAATTTTGCCTGTCACAGCCTCTAATCCATCCAGCAGAACCCATATTTTCAAAAAGATGGTAATAAAAAATGTGAAGTCTTTTATTAGGTATAACTGTGAGAGGAGGTGCTATAAATTTTATCCTTCTACTCACAGAACCATGAATCCAGGGTATGGGAGAAACAACACAATATATTGATTCTTAGTGTATATACATCAAGGAGGATACTATCCCAGCCCTGTGGTGTTGTCATCAAGCGAGCACCATGAGTAAATTTGCAAAAGATTTTCTGTAAAAGGTCATTCAACTGTTTAACAGGGTGATGGGGAAAATGATAAGACTAGCAACTTCCCTGACCAAGAACTCATTAGCACAGTTGATTTTATAGACAATGACTTCCCTGATAAGAATCAGTGATATTGGGAAAACATAAGCAATGTTGTTGGCATAAATTTGATGAGATTTGTACATACATAAGCATATAACTAATGTGTGTGTTTTTTTTTTTTTTTTTTTGTCAGAAGCTTTCAAAGCAGGGAATGCAAATCAGTATCAAAATTAGCTATCTATTACAGTGAGAACAAATCATTCCACCTTCCATTGTAGAATTCACCCAGTGTGGACAGAGGGACTTCTCAATGAATGGTAGCATGTTGTGGGATAAGTATTTTAGTCTCTTTCTGGCAGGTTTGACACTTAGCAGTGGCCATCACCAAATGCTTCTTGGTGAGTGGAAGTTCTTATTGCTTAATCCATACATACCCTCCATTTTTCCCCTATGACTACATTAGCCAATGCCCACTGGGAAGTCTTGGAGAGAATTTGACTGACATTCAAGGACTAATTTATCTTGTCTACCTGATTATTCTTTTTTTTCCCCCCTAAACGTGGCCATGGGGCATAAGTATGTTTATTAGAGATGTCCATCCTTGTAACTTTTCCTGTCCCCTTTATCAATGATTTTTCAACCATATTCCTTCCATTCCCCTAACTCTCAAGCCAAACTGTTCACCACAGGTCAATGTAGCACTAAAATTCTGGACATCTCTCCTTCTAGTCAAAGTTAACAACAAGGTAAACTGCTTGGTAGAAGGATTTTCTCTGAAAATGTTGCTTCAGAGCTACTCCTGAGTAGTGTGCTAATGCTGCATATCTTCACTTTTGGGTGGTACCGAAACACTTTGGAGAGTTATTTTTAAGCCAGACTCACTACATACTGTGCATAAAGAATTTCTCATGGACCATAAATGCCAGTAAAGAGAAAGGGGAGGCTATGTAGTGGTAGGAGAAGTCATGAAAACAGGAACTTGGTTTTTTTAGTAACTGAGTCTTATTTTAACTGGGAAGGGTTAATTTTGACTTCATACTGGACCCACTTCTGTGACTTCAACTCTTATTTTGCCACTTTTGTGATTGTGGGTATACATAATGGCCTGCTTCAGGGAGACCTGCCAGCCTCCCTCTTCTTGACAGTTGGGCTATAGGGTGGCTTTGTTTGGCTCATAGAGAATGAGCCTGCCCCTGCCCACTTGGGAAGGACCGTGACATTCTTTAGTTCTTTGTGTGGGAAATAGCACCTCTTGTCTACTGCTTGCCACTGTGGCTCAGCAGTTCACATTTGGGGGCTGGAATCACAAATAGCTGTGGTATCTTTGTTTATTGATATGACAGGAGATATTCCATTTCACACCACCCATGAAATGACTATAACGGAGTGAAGCTAACACATCCACATGCCTGAGGCTTGCCATTCTAGGAGATATTTGCAAGAATTAAAAGTTCTCTTTACTTTGATTCCTCACCCCACCCCCATTTCTGATCTGCAAAAGAACCTGTCATCCAGGCCCTGACAAGATGGTTATTTTGAGATGTTAGTCTGCCATCTTCTCGGTCAGCCAGCTCTCTGAATAAAGTCATATTCTTTGCCTCACACCTTGTCTCTGATTTATTGTTCTATCGTGTGTCAAGTAGAGTGAGCTTGGACCCAGTAACGTTGTTTGTGTGTATGCTACCTACTTTTGAAGATTGAGTGCTACTTTGCACACTCAACTTTATGGCTTGATGAGGCAGACAACACCCAGTTAATGGTGGACATATGGAATTTTATGGTAAATTGATATGAGTGTGCTTAGTCACTTCAGTCTTGTCTGACACTTTTCAACCCAATGGACTATAGCTTACCAGGGTCCGCTGTCCTTGGGATTTTCCAGAATACTGGAGTGGGTTGCCATGCCCTCTTTCAGGGGATCTTCCCAACCCAGGGGACAAACCAACACCTCCTGTGTCTCATGCATTGCAGGCAGATTCTTTACTCCTGAGCCACTGGGGATGCCTGATAAATTGGGGGACAAGTTAAAATATTTAGTCACTTCTGGGACCCCAAAACAAGCATGAAGTGAATAGTTATGTGTAGAGATCAACATAGCTTTACTCCAAACTTATGGAAGTATACACTGTGAATTGGGCTTCCCAGGTGGCTCAGTGGTAGAGAATTCACCTGCCAGTGTAGGAGACCTGGGTTTGATCCCTGGGTTGGGAAGATTCCCTGGAGGAGGAAATGGCAATACACTCCAGTATTCTTGCCTGGAAAATCCCTTGGACAGAGGAGCCTCATTGGCTATAGTCTATAGGGTTGCAAAGAGTCAAAAACAACAGAACACACACACGTGTACTGTGAATCACCAACATTGTCCTGCCAAATATGACAAACTTCATCCCTATCATCCTTAGCACCATTAAATCTGCTGGGTCTCAGGAACAGTTGGCATAAGAGCCTGCACTGCAGTCTGGACTTATTGCACTACAGGTTCTCTGCATCTTATTTAAAACTAGCATCTTTTCATCTTATTAGGTAAATGGATTAGAATTGCAAACTCAAATGAAATATATATTAGTCCCAAAATTCAAAGGCCCTAGGCACTGCTTCTCTTTTTTAAGAAGGAAATGTTATTCATCAGGGTTATAAGTTCAACAGATAATTTTTTCCCCATATTTTCTGCAGAAACTAGTGCTGGCAAAATTCCTAACACAGGGCACTTTTTGCACTAGACTAAAATTTCCCTTTCGATCTTTACTAACATTCTCCTTAGGACCCTTCTAGCTTGCACCTGACAGTTGGTCCCAAAGCCGATCCACATATTTCAGCCTTTTGTCACAGCTACAGCCTAATTTTGTTACCAATATCTGTTTAGGTATCTGTGCTGCATGGCAAATCTGTTCTAAAGCCTGCTGGATTATTTGACAATTATTTTATTTTTTTAATTTCTCATGATTCCATTTGTTGACAGTGGCTCAGCTGGATGGTTCTTCTGCTCCAGGTCATTGTCATCAGGTGCCACTAGAATCTGTAGTCTGTATTGGGCTGAAATGTTCAAGACATTTAACCTATGTGGTTCCAGTTAATGCTGGTTCTTGACTAGGAGCTTCTTCATGGATCTTAGTGAGAACGACAAAGATTCTGTCACTGTGATCTTTCCATGTGGCTTTGACTTCTAACAACAAGGTAACTGTTTCTTTTTGAGGGGTGGGTGCTGTGCTGGGTCTTCATTGCTCTGCACGGACTTTCTCTAGCTGTGGTGAAAGGGGTCTACTCTCTAACTGCAGTGCGTGGACTTCTCATTGTGGTGGCTTCTCCTGTTGCAAAGCACAGACTCTAGGCACTCGGGTTTCAGTAGTAGGTGCACAGTCTCAGTGGCTCTGCAGCATGTGGAATTATCCTGACCAGGGATTGAACCTGTGTCCCCTGCATTAGCAGACAGATTCTTATCCACTGCACCACCAGGGAAGTTGCAAGATCAAGTTTTTAAGATCAAATGTTCTAAAAGGTAAAAGGGGCACTTCAGATCTTCTAAGGACTATCTTTGGAAGTTACACAGAATTACTTAGCTGCATTTTATTGATCAAAGAGAGTAACAAGGCAAGCCCAAATTCGATGAGGGGGCACATACTGTGTGTGAGTACTTGAAGGTCTCATTCATTAGGAGCCATTTCTATGGATTAGCTGTAGTAGAAAAGCTTTGGAATGTTTGTATCAAATATACACAGTGTTAGCACCTCAAATCCTGTAATCTTGAGCATTATAATATGTTCTGCGTATTCACTTCTCTTTAGTTGCCTATGCTCAGATCCTTAGAACTGCTCCTAGAATGTTCTGTGTGAACACAAATCATACATATCTTTCTACTGCTCAGTACTGTTTATTGACTCCCTCATATTTTAGAATAAAGATTATGCTACACATCTTCTAGTTTCAACTCTTCGCACAGGAGTGAGAATGTAGTCAGTGCAAAGACAATTTTATAAATGGTTGCATGAATGATGAATGAAGCACCATGTAGTGTAAGCTTCTCTAAATGGCATTTTCAGTTTTCAAAACCAAGAAGTAATATTTAATTCCTTTACTTTATTTAGAATAGGATCTGATTGATACCCTCAAGGAATTCAGAGCTTAGTAAGAAAAACAGATATAGAAAGTGATAAGGAAAGTACAGTATGGTAAATGTCATAAAATGTGTTTAACAAAAGTAATTTATGAAAGGAGAGTAGTTTAAAAGATGTATAAAAAAAGACATGTACACATGCACTGAATTTTCTTGGAAATCTCAAATTTATAACTGTTCCATTGATGACATATTTTTATATTGTAACATTCTAGTTTATACAATATGCTATATATATTTCCTTTGAAAAATGAAAGATGGATACATGTAGGCAAAAGTGATTTATTTTTATATTATACACTCAAAAAAGCATTCCTGTATAATATAAAAATCACTTAAGTTTTCATCTTGTTTTGTGAATTGTGTAAATAATAGAGTACACCATGGGTATGCATTGACTTCTGGTAGTAAAATAATAACAACAATAAATCTACTTGGCACTATAATGCACACATTTATTCTCCTAATTATTTCTATAGTAATTCAAAAAATATGATGTTGATTTAATCTGATTTTTAAGGTATTATGAGTACATGATAGGGAGCAGATTCCAAAAACTGCTGACTTCAACAAGCTCACTCCTTGGAGGTTATATTTATAAGTATCTTTTCTTACTAACTGTCATTATGGCATTTTGAAATCTTCATTCCTGTTTAGCTTATCTCTTGAAAATGATATGGCTTCTTGGCCTAGGCATGCCCATAGAGATATCACTTTGGATGGTCTGAAAAGAATCAATCTGGTACATACCTACTTCTCTCCAAGACTAACAACACATATTTCAGATATATTGAAAGCTGGCATTAGAGAGTTAAGACAGTGCTTTCCATCTAGATTCCCTAATGTTGTTATAAGATATGTATGTCTGTACATTCTTGCAGATATAAGATTATAACATGACTAACTTTGTATACAACCACATGAAATAAGCTTAAAGCAATATTTTATTGTAATCTATATTAAATTTATATTTACCAAATAGTTGAATTTCTTCACATAGATTTATATTTGATCATGTGCACACTTAATTTTGGTATTTTTTCCCTGATCATTTAACCTGAAAGCACTTTCTTATATGACCCCCAAAGCCCACAGTACCTCCTTCTCCATCTAGTGATCTATATCAATAATTGAACACATATTCTTCCATATTTTTCCTTCAGGCTCATAGGATCAGGAAAGGCAAGGCAGACAATAAAGGCATGTGATCAGGCAAGTTAACAATGTAAGTCCCTGGAGTCTAACACCTATTGTAGAACGTAAGGGGTCACTGTAGCTCATGCATCTCAAATTATCCAGCCAATAGGGACAGGAGAAATCGGGTGCTTATCCAGCAGGTCCAATCAGGTTCTGGTTGAGCACTCTTACTGAAGACATGCAATACTCGGCAGTAGTGACAGCCTGCGGTGTTTGCAGGCCGGACAGACCCAGATTTTCAAAGAAAGCCCTCATTTGAGTGGTACATGCTGGGGGTTGGAGGGCAGGCTGAAATGTACCATACCAGTAAGCTCCAAGAGGTTTATAACAGGGTAATGCCAACCTTTTCTGACAAAGAAACTTTAGAAATTACCTGTGGAATATGGAAGAGGCTTTATCAGACTGTATTCTTGAGTGACTATGTCCAGTCAGCATCCCAATGCTGCAGACTGGACTTTAGCAAGTAGTAAATCATACTTGTTAAAGAATAAAGATTTGGGTGTTTATGTATTACAACAGCAGCTGTTAATAAATATCTGTTATTTCTCTGACTCTAAAGGACTCTAAAAATGAAGTATTAAAATTTCAATAGCCCTAATCCTTTACTGGATATGAAGATCCCATAGCATACATTTTAAATACCTTATTTAAAATTCTTCAAAAGAGGTACTGAATACTCTTTGTAATTCTTGTTCTGAATTTACATGGAATAATGCATAGGAAATTATCTTATGATTTGTTTTCAACATGACAATATCTTGCTTGCTAATGTGTTACCAGAATAATCAGAGCTTTTGAACCTGACTATAACTTTGCTGGTGGTTCAGCGGTAAAGAATCCACCTGCCAGTGCAGAAGATGTGGGCTTGATCCCTGGGTTGGGAAGATCCCCTGGAGAGGGAAATGGCAAACCACTCCAGTATTCTTGCCTGCAAAGTCCCATGGACAGAGAAGCCTGGTGGGCTGTTAGTCCATGGGGTCATAAAAGAGTCAGACACAACTTAGCAACTGAACAAAAACAACATATCTTTGCTAGTGACCAAGAACTCCATAGGCTTCTTTACTGATCAATTTTACAGAAACTCTTCAGTCTCTAATACCTCTTTACTTCTTTCAAAAAAAATCACTTTGTCAAGAGATTTTAGCACCTCCTAGACATTAAGGTAAGAATAAACAGAAAAATACAGATTTTAAGGTCTTAAAATATTAAGGAAGACCCTCAGTGGTTTTTTCTCACTTGAAAGTGAAAGTGTTAGTCTCTCAGTTGTGTCCAACTCTTTGGGACCCTATAGACTGTAGCCTACCAGGCTCCTCTCCATGGAATTCCCCAGGCAAGAATACTGGAGTGGGTTGCCATTCCCTTCTCCAGACGATCTTCCTAACCCAGGGGCTGAACCCCAGTCTCCAGCGTTGCAGGCAGATTCTTTACCATCTGAGCCACCTTGAGTTTACAGCTCGAGGACTTCCCTGACTTCTTGCCTTCCCATTCAGCTAGGTCATTTTCAAAATTACTCTCCTTCCTTGGGTCTCTAATATCCTATAAATGGATTCAAATTCAATATACTTTTATTAGTCTGTTATCAACTATTTTCATCATATTCATAGGAATTAATTGGCTATTTATTAAACACAGAAAACTCAGACCAACAGTTCATGTACATTGTACATTTTAATCATCATAAGCATACTGTAGAACAGGCATTCATGTTTTGATTGACAGAAGAAAATATCAAGTTTGTTGTCAAAGTTTTCAGGGATGTTAAATTAGCAAAGCTAAGTGTAACTCAAATCTGGTTAAGCCAATATATTCACTGTCATGTACCACCTCCCTCACTGGATTTATTATCCAATGTATTAATATCTGATGCTCAAAGTTACAGTAACAGAAAAACAGGTTAAGACTCCATATCATAAAGCATAGTTAGAGATATTTATCATAAATTTCAAAGTTTAAGAACATTTCCTAATATTGAAAAGATTCATTTGTGGAAATTCCCATTTGTAATGCTAATCTTAGGTTGCTTTGCAAAAATAAAAAACTGGACCACCCTCCAAAAAGTATCATAAAGCACATTGCTCCCAGCTTATAAAAATATCAATCAATTGCCATTAACAAGTTATTCTAGGTACATATTCTGGCTTAGACAACTTGTGTACGTATATTTGACAGAGTCCTCTATTTGTTGTTATCTGAAGAAGCCTATTAATTTCAAATGCATGGCATATTTGAGTAAAGTAGGAGAAAATAATTAATGTGGTGCAACAACATTGTGTGGGATTTACTCATGTTACTGCCAAGATTGAGCAGAATGTAAGAAATTAGCGTTGATCATCAGTGTCTCACAATTTCTTTCATCAAGCTAAATCACAGTCACATCTGGAGTCTTTAATTGTGCCTTTCAATATGCTTAGCATACTGTAAGTGCTGATTTTAAAAAGAGTTGGAAAAAGCAACATGTGGGTAAGCAGTTTGGGGAAATAATATATTTCTTTTAAGCTGCTACTAACGCATATAGTTAGTTATAGAATTACCCTTTCATTTCCAGTCTTATACTTAGAAATTTGAATGTAATGAAGTACTCCAGTAAATAGACATATTTTTACACTTCCTTTTTGGTTTATTCTGTCTTGTTTGCTTTAAAATCCTTATTCTCTAAACTCATAATCTTTGTTCACACTGAAATGTTTCATTTAAAAAAGCTTTTTTCTTCTCATTCAGAGAGGAGGTTGCGACTTGATAGAAAGAGTGCATTTGGTTTTTGAACAAGGTTTTAGCTTTCTCTAGGAATTACTGTAGATAAACTCCCAAGGAAAGAATCCTACTGTGGGGAGCAGAGCGTAGTGCATTGGTTTCCATATGTTAGCGTGCATGTGTCGTCCAGGATATTTTGAAAAAATTACAGATTTTAGGACCCTACCTTAAGAAATTTTAATTTTATCCATAGGAGGGGAAGTAGGAAAATGAACTTCAATAAGCAAATTCGTGGATCTGATTCAGGTAGCCTGATACTGGAATATCATTTGTGCAGACTCCAAGAATAAAAGATCTGATAAAAAAATAATGATGGAGTGAGGAGATATACATATACCTTTGGCTGATTCATGTTGATATGTGGCAGAAACCAACACAATATTGTAAAGCAATTATCCTCCAATTAAAAATAAATGAATTTAAATTAAAAAAAAAAAAAACAGATTCAGGAAGTCTTTGGTTGTCAGCCCAAATTGGTCTCCATGGAGCAGACATCTTAAATCTAATCCCAAATATTTTCTTGAGTTGCAGTGGATCTAATACTAACAAGCAATCCTAACTCGGAAATCTTTCCTGCTCCTGGAACCTCAGAAGAGACAACATTTAGATCTATCCATCATATGCCAGTAATCTCAGCAGTATTTTTGCTGGCCTCTCCACCTCTCTCATCTCCTCTGAAATGGAGTACGGAAGGATAATGGTGCTGTCCATTGGCCTCACTGTTTGCACCATCCTCAGAGTGGGTGACAGAACAGTCAAGTTGAAGGTTCAAGGTTGTGAAAGTATAATGTTAAATTAGTTTTTCTCCTCATAAGCTAATAGCTTTTCCTATATATGTTATTATCCTCATTCTATATTTCAACAGTAACCCCAGTTATCCAGGTCTTTTTTTTCTTTTTACAGCTCTGTGTATTCTTGACACCTCTTCTTAATCTCTTCTTTTTCTGTTTGGTCCTTACCATTGTGTTATACTTGTGTTAGATATTATCAGATTCACTTGCTTGAGGGTTAAATTTGCAAGTCTACTATTATGAGTAAAGATGAATAACTTTTCCTGGGGCCAGTTTTAAAGTATTCTTTTTTTCTTTTTAATGCATTGATTGTTCATACATTTTGCCCAAATTCATTTTCCCTAAGATTTTTACTTTGTGCTTTTCCTCCATTTTAAAGGTATTTTTTATATTAAAGATATTGTTTTTTTTTTCTGTGATATATGTTACAAATATTTTCTCTTGGAAATATATAAATATTTATTTTTTTACCATGAAAATATTTTATTTTCATATTCCTTTTAATCAAGCTAAATAAGCCTCTCCTACACAGTTTATACAGCAGTTAATCCTAATTTGCTTCCAGTATTTGTATAGCTTTATATACTATTACTATTTAGATTTAAGTTTAATGTGTACAGCATAAGATGATATTGTTCTAAGTATTTCATAGACCTATCTGCTTGATTAATAACACCTTTTGGGAATGAAAGTTTTCCTTCAATGTAAACGTATGTTGTTGAGCTTAGATATTTCTCAGCACTTAGTGTGTGTGTGTGTGTGTGTGTGTGTGTGTAGATGGAAAAGCACTGTGTCTTCAGTTCAGTTCAGTTGCTCAGTCCTATCTGATTCTTTGCGACCCCATGGACTGCAGCACACCAGGCTTCCCTGTCCATCACCAACTCCCAGAGCTTTCTCAAACTCATGTCCATTGAGTTGGTGATGCCATCCAACCATCTCATCCTCTGTCATCCCCTTCTCCTCCTGCCTTCAATCTTTCCCAGCACCAGATTCTTTTCCATTGAGTCAGTTCTTCAAATGAGGTGGCCAAATATTGAAGCTTCAGCATCATTCTTTCCAATGAATATTCACAGTTGGTTTCCTTTAGGATTGACTGATTTGATATCCTTGCAGTCTAAGGGACTGTCAAGTCTTCTCCAACACCACAGTTCAAAAGCATCAATTCTTTAGTGCTCAGCTTTCTTTATGGTCCAACTCTCACATCCATACATGACTACAGTGACTATACAGACCTTTTATAGTAAAATTTAAAAAATTTTACTATAAAATTTTCCTGTAGCAAGTAAGAACCTAATTTGGAATTATTTATTTGTAGTACTCACTTGTGAGAATCTTTTAAGAGACATACAGTCTTATATTCATTTTTAGGATATGTAATTGTATTCAGTTTTGCATGTAGTCATGCTGAGATGGATCACGAAACTGCTTTATTTCCTCAACCTCTCTTAGTTCATGTATGGTTTTGGAAATTTCCAACATCTGTAGTTATCAATTTATTTTTTCTCTCTATGCTTATTTTAACTGACATTTTTAAATGTCAAATTTCCAAACTATACAGGCAGTAAGATTTTTAAAATTATTTTACATGCAAAATGTAATTTCCTTATTTTTCTCCGAATTATAAGTTCTTGACATTAGTGAAATTGTAACTTTTTAGTAGTCTTATAGTTCAGATTTATGTCATGCTTACATTTACCTCTGACAGCCAATAGTCCAGTGAAACTAACAAAGATTTTCACAAAAGACTATGCATCATATAATACTACTCTTAGTGGTGAACAATATGATTTGGCAATTATTATAAGACTTTTTATGTCTCATAGCAATTGCTTCACTCAGTTTATCAACAGACTGTAACACAAGTAACTGTATAAAATTTTCATTTCTATGTGAATATTAGGAAAAAATACCAGTACTTGGCAAAAATTAACTTTGCTTTATCTTCCTTGTATAATACACATGATGTTTCACCAAAACTTTTTATCTTTTGCAGTTTGCGAATACATGGTTTGATACTCATTATAAATATATCTTTTCCAAACATTTCAACACCTGGGGTGAATTATGATAATTAAGTACTATATCGTTATGTTCTTACTTTTCCTTCCCAGCCCCTACTGTGAAAATTCAATTTCCAGATGCTTTTGATGTTTCCAGTTTAAAGGTATGAAAAGATCTGCCTTTTCTAAGCTCTCGGGTTTGTCATATTGGAGATTCATTTTATAGCATTCTTTCAGTAGTTTCAACCAAAATAGGACATGTATTTTTCAGGGGAAATAACAGATTCTGCATTTGCAGGTTGGATTTCATTGAATGGATTTTAATATTTCAAGTTATTCTAAAGAGTACTTTTAAGAAAACAATAATATGAGGTATAGTAAAAATAACATTTCATTTGTTGTCTAAAGACATAATTAAATCTCAGCTCAGCTGTGTAATCTGAGTGACTCAGTTAATAATGTGGTCACATTATTTGATCATAGGCATATAACCCTTTCTTGGTAGAAATGCAGTGCATGTTAAATGAGATAACTAATATAATGTATTATATAAACCCTACAGTACTGTACAAGGAATTAAGGTAATGTTGCTGTTGTTGCATTGATCTTGATTTCCTTTACATATATATTCCTAGGCTTGATCCTGAATGTAGAAAAATACTATATAGGGTGTTTTATTGTTGCAAAATAGATAAAGGTAATTATTTGTAGAGGATCATGGAAAGACAAAGAACATGATTTTAAAATTAGCTTAGAGGGGTTAGCTAATTTCCTTTATTCCTTCCTAACTGACAGGTCAAATTTGCTGGTAAAATGTTTAATAATCATATATATATGTGTGTGTGTGTGTGTGTGTATGTAATTTTTTTTTTTTTGCTTAAGAGTGTTTATCTGAATCTTTGAAAAATCCTTTGCAAATTATTTTGATATAATTAGCTAAAATGTGTAATTTCCTAGAGAAATGTTAATGATAAACTAATAGGGTTAAACAGTAAACTAAATGGCATTGTAGTCATTAAACTTTTCAGAAATAAGTAAATATCTTCCACTGAGGACAACCTGAGGTTCACATATATAAAGACACTCATTCTACCAAATAATCCAGAAATAGATAATTTAAATATTATAGTAACTAATTCAGAAATGAGATAACACTTATGACTCAAATTATTTTGAGTTTGATACTAGGTATTAAAACAACATAAAGACAAAATTGAAAACTGAATAACCACTATTCTACTCACTGTTTTTATGAGTCAGCTTCTTAAATTTTCATATACAAATGATATCAATCATTATTTGTCTTTCTCTGTTTGGCTTATCTCTTCAACTGATGAGTGTGTCAAGGGGAATATATATACTCAAATATAGGGGACTATTATTCAGTCATGAGAAAGAAGGAAGAAGGAAATCCTGCTATTTATTACAACATGGATGGACCTTGAGGCGGTTATGTTAAATGACAACATACTGGTTTGATACATGTGTATATTGCAAAAGAATTACTGCTCTTTTCCTAAAACTGCTTCAGTGTAATGAATACCAGAACAAATGTATCTCCTGTTACTTTAAAGCACATATTATAACACTGCTAATGATTCCCTGTTTGTGCATATGCACTTAGAACTTGAACCTGAGACCTATCTCTCAATGCTCCAAATCTGCAGATTAGCCTTTCATTGATAATATATACATAATATATATATTTTTTCATGAATTTCTATTCATATAAAATGATTATTCATCTATAAGGTAATTCTATGTGTGTGTGTATAAAGCATTTTATTTGCCAAACAGTCTCAATAAATTGGAAGTCATTCAGATGCACCGCATTACATTAAAATGAATATGTCATCAAAGACACTTTTCCCCCCAAGCTGTGTGTACAAATATATTTTGGTCAGAGTGATTATGTGAATTTATGTAGTGAGATTATTGCATTAAGTGATTTAGTCATAAGAACACTAATTTTTGTTATCACAATATAAATATAAAATTGATTACAAATCATCAAAGTAAAGCTATTTGCAATGCAAATGTAATTGAGATGATAAGAGGAGGAAATTAATGTTGAGGTAAATGAGGTTATTTAAAACACCTTAAGTTGTGATTGCATTATTTTGAAATTCACATTCATTTGAAGAGTTTGAACATGCAACAAGGTGATAATTAAGATATGTGATTTTCATTTTTTTTCTAGTATTTCTAAAATTTTAAATAAACCTCATCTCTAATCAAATTTATTTTCGAGAAACATATCAAAATCTCGATATGTGAAGAAAATTTGCATGTAGAGGATTTGTTGTTGAAGAGTTCCTCCTCTCTCCTGAGCCCCACACCAACTTCCCAGACAACTCAAAAAAAAGTAATCATTCCTATGATGACAGTACAACACTATTTTACTGATGAGTAAAACTAAAGTGTCTTATTATGACCTACAAGTAACTTTAGAAGTTAACCTTTTCTTAAGTTTTTACTGAATTCAGTCTCCTTACACTTTACATTAGTTTATGTACTCATTTACCATTGTACAATTACTACTGGTCCACTCTTTGTTTAAAACTGCTTCGGTGCTATGGATACCAGACCAAATATATCTATGTTGTTTTGAAGCACATACTATACCACTGCAAAACTCTTAATTCCCTGGATATTCTATTCTGTTTCATGCCTAATGCTTTGGTTCATGTTTTGCTTCATTCTAGTAGCGCTCTTAACTCTTTACCACCTTGTTCACTTGGCAAACTTTTTATTAATATAAATTATTCAGAACTTTGACAAGACAATTGCTGTGAGGCTTTCTCAATCAATTCACCATTAGAGGCATGTACTAATTCTTTAATTTTACATATCTATCCAGTACAAGTGGCTCCATTGGAAATCATAAAATCTACCTAAAGAAAAAAAAACAAACTTTATAAGGCTACATTTCTTCCACTCAGGGGCATACTCAAACTTTTAGAGGAAAAAAAGAAAAGTCCTGCTGTCTATCATTCTATTACAGTTGTGCTGCTCTTGGTCCTTAATGATACATAATATCTCTGTTTTATGTGGCCTTTCAACATTGGGTCAACAAATTAAAGCCATGCTAGAGCTAAATCCTGCAGATCCAACTTCCAGCACAGATCAATGTGGTTTAAAAGAGAAATTAAAAAAAAAACCCACTAAAATGCTCCTCTGTTGATATTACACTCAACGTAGTGTGTTCTAACCTGTGTTTTTCAGTCCATAACTCTTAAGGTCCTTGTACTCTTTTAGGTAACTCTTGTAGATATTGTCCTTTGAGGGCCCAATACCAGAAGTACAGTCTCTAAAGTAATTTAGATTTTCACTTCTATTAGAACCAACCAAATTGATCCCCTGATTCCATATTCTAGACCCCACCAAGATTCTGACTAGTTGCCTTTTCAGCCCATGAAACACAATAGGAGCTCTATAACTTCTCAACACAGTGCTTGACTACTCCAGTGGGGCAAAACTGAAATACCAGTGTTCTGTTTTTGTATTATCTTCGAGTGCTCATATTTACTTAACAGTGTTTATTTTGCACAGTCAGTACAAATGGCTCATGTTAATAATTCTTGGCCTGTCATGCGGTCCATGTCTACACCATCATCCTTTCATCCTCCAACTCACAATCTATGGTTTGGGGAAAATATCTATAAATCATGACCTTGTACAAGTGACAAAGTTGATAGCTTTGACAGAGCCAGAGAGCAATAAAAGACAAACTCCGTGGGTGTTTAATCTAGAAAGCTCCATTATGCTAAACATATTTCTGGTTTATACTTAAACAATATTTTCTAATGATGTCTTTAGTGCCTAACAGTCATGTGAAGACTTTCAAGCCAGCTGCCATGTTTATTTATCATTGTACCTGATTCACAGTGATTTTAGTTACTGACACTTTATCTTTCTTCTATTAGTATTGTATTCAATTTTGGGTAGTCTATTATTATAGTTACACTGGAAATAAACTTCTGTAACATGATAGGAGCTCCTACTTGAAATATACACTTCAGAATCATAGTAAGACATATGTTAGTTGGATCTCTGACTGTTGATGAGATCACCATGGGGATATGTAATGCAAAACACAGCACCAACTTGAGACCCTTGATGGATGATGTCAGTTGAGTGGCAGAGGAAGAGCCTTCTGTGAAGCAATAGATAAGGAAGGGGATTAAGCACCAGGGAGAAACTACTGACAGTAATTTTGTAAACCATCAAGTTTAACAGTGTTTTTCAATAATGAAAAATAGTGCAAATTGTTAAGAAGGAACAAAGATATTAGAATTAGCACTTAGGATGCCACTGTAAATGTTCAGAAGTATATGAGGAAAGCATTGAAAAATATAGTAGAATGGATTAAAAAATTATTGGAAGTAGTGAAATAGGACGACTAAAGAAGAATACCAGAAAAAGAATTTTAAGTAGATATTTCAAAAAGTAAAGTTAGCAGCAAAAGTGTTCTCAGATTGCCTGTGGAACCAAGTTCCCCATCCATGGAAGTTTCCCAAATCAAAGTCCTTACTAATGTAGAGCAACAGTTTATAGATACCCTTCTCATGGGTGCATTTTATGTCCTCAATTCTAAGACTGGGAGAAAGTAGGATCCTAGAAATGTTATCAAAGGTCAGATGTAGGTGGAGAGGAGCAAGACATGGACCTAGTTTCTACAAAATGGGCTTTATGACAATGACAGAGCAGAAATGGCATAAACAGAACTAAGAAGGCAAGAGTGGGAACAAAACAAAGCTGTGATGAATTTTTATGTCCATACTTACTTAATTAGGGCTTCATATTGTTTGGATTTGAAACTAAATTAATACCAGTTTGAGCCCTTAGCTGGAGAATTGGAGATTATTTTCAGTTTGACAAATGACCTCGGTTCATAGAATTGGAGAGATTGAATAGTGTGTCCATTGTTCCTATCACTGAAAGCATCGTCTCTATTTATTTATAATGGTTGATGCAAATGTGGTGCCCACAGAACAGAAACTGACTGTATGTCTTAAAGTCTTTTGAAATGAATGTATTGTTAATTGTTAATTATATTCATGCATTATTCAATTGGTGCTATTTTCCCTTTATGAATATATATATATATAATAAGACATGTATATTATTATATAAAATAGGACTTATTTCATGCAAAGAACTAGGCAAACATTCCAAAACTACTTGCAAAATGTGTCATACACCAGAATTTTAAAATATTCTCCCTAAAATCTAAAGTATTGCAAGATTGCTTGAATACTGGTATGTTCTCAGCTGCAGGGTTTTAAATTTAATGTGTTAGCAATCAAATCAAATCAAAATATTTTCTGATTACAAACACAATGTGCTTATTTAATATGTATTAGTTCATTTAAAAATACTGAAAAGATCCAAAGGATGGTAATTTAGAATTCTGTTATTAAAAAAAGACTATGTTGAACTATACAGAATTTTTTCTGTTTTGAAGGAAGTACAGTTGTATGGTTTTTGATAAAATGATAAAGCAGTCCTTGGTTATACATACTCTTTTTTGCACATTTGGCTCAGCCTGATAATACAGATCTTAGCTTAAAATTTTCTCTTCCAAGTTTTTTCTGGGATCACCTGATCAAAGGTAAGTAATTACACATTTTATTCACCTATTGGCACCACTGGATATTAGTAAGCAGTAATAACAATATCTGGTTATCACCATTGAATTCATAGTACCTCAAAGCATACCCCTAGACAAAGTAGGAGGGTTTAGGAGATAAAGAATGTGAAATTTTCATTTGGGGAAATGGAAAATCAGACATCATTGACAATTTTGGTGTGATTCTTTTCCTTTGCCTTGATGCCATGAATTTACCATAACAATAAACAAGCCACTTTTGTGTTGCTTTCTCACCAGCGTTCGTTCTGCTTAGCTGCAGTCAAAACAGGAACTGATAATTGAGTTTAACTTGAGTTCGTGTCACTGTCAGAGACAGTGTAATTTAGGGATCCTGTGAGGGACTAATAATGATTGCCATGCGTTGTAATATGAACAGGTTCAGAAATAAAAATGGTAGGATTAGTGTGTGGGAAAGCAATGAAACTGAAGACTACAATAAATGAATTTTGATTGTTAGAGTTGAGAATGTTTGAAGTTTACTTTCTAACATTATGCTGTCATTGATAATGAAAAAGGCAAACAGATAACAAGAAGATAGACTAGAGGAACGTGAGGAAAAATATATTTGGAGATGAGGAAGTTGATTACCGTGGGGTTAAATTACGACACTGCTGTTCAGTAGAAAGATTATGTAAGTCACAAATGTGAGTCACGTGTGTAATTTAAAATTCTTATTAACCACATGAAAGGAAAAAAAGACATATAAAATTTATTTTAATTTAATAATTTATTTTATTTAATCCAGTACATGGACGGAGGAGCCTGGTAGGCTGCAGTCCATGGGGTCGTTAAGAGTCGGACACGAGTGAGCAACTTCACTTTCAGTTTTCACTTTCATGCATTGGAGAAGGAAATGGCAACCCACTCCAGTGTTCTTGCCTGGAGAATCCCAGGGATAGGGGAGCCTGGTGAGCTGCCATCTATGAGGCTGCACAGAGTTGGACACGACTGAAGCGACTTAGCAGCAGCAGCAGCAGTATATAGAAAATATTATGTTTTACATTGAATTATATGCTATTTTAATGAGACATTTACATTTTATAGATTAGGTTTACATAGTAAGTCTTTGAAATGTTATGATTTTATAGTTTTATATACTTTAATTCCAGTTTCAGTTAATTCCAAGTTTTTATCAGCTACATGTGACTGGTAGTTGCTAATATATTCGACAACAAATAACTAAAAGTCAATAACATTAACGTATCTGGAAAAGCCTATATTTGGAAATGAAACATCACATTTCTCATAGACCATACATGAAATCACAAGATAAATTAGAAAATATTTTTAATTGAATGGCATTGAAAATATAAATATCAAAATTTATAGAATGTAGCTAAAGTAGTGTTTAGAGGTTAATGTAATTTCAAATTATGTTACAAAATATAACAAAAATAAAATACATTTCTATGTGTATTATATTCTTATTGTTGCTACAATATATTACCACAAATTAGGGGCTTAATGCACAGAACTGCAGTATCATACCATTTGGAGGTCAGAAATATGAAAACAGATCTTATGAGGCAGGGCTGCGTACCTCCTGGAGGTTCTACAGGAGAATAGGTTCCTTTCCTTTGCTAGATTTTAGAGGCTGCCTGTATTCCTTGGCTCATGACTCTTTCCAGCAATGTTGTTATTTTGACCTCTACTTTTATTTTTGTTCTTGTTTAGTCAGTAAGTCATGTTTGACTCTTTTTGTGACCCCCGTGGACTGTAGCCGGCCAAGTTCCTCTGTCCATGGGATCTCCCAGGCAAGAATATTGGAGTGGGTTGATATTCTCTTCTCGAGGGGATCTTCCTGACCTGGACCCAGGGTTCGAACTTGTGTCTCCTGCATTGGCAAGTAGATTCTTTATCACTAAGCCACCAGGAAAGCCCATTTCTGCTTCTATGATCTTCTCTAATTTTTATTCTTTTGTCTTCCATTATAAGGAACTTAAAAATTACTTTCTGATCACCAATATAACCTAGAACAGTCTCACCATTTCTATATCCTTAATTTAATTGCACCTTCAATGTCCCTTCTGTCATGTAACGTAGTTTGCTCATAGGTTTGGAGGACTGAAATGTGGGTATTTGGGGGGAGGTATTATTCTGCCTACCATGTTAATATCCAAAAATGAGAAACTGGGGGGGGGGAAAAGAGTAAAGTTCAAAGTAAATAGAAATAAGTAATGAAGATGATAGCAGAAATCCAATTTAAGCAACAAACAAATAAAAATCATTGAGTCATTGAAATGATCAATAAAATTGGCAGACCTCCAAACTGGACTGGTCATTAAAATCAAGAAAGAATCAATGCATCAATATCAGGAATAAAAATAAGGATTTTTATAACAAATCCTACTAACATTAAAATGATAAAAAGATTATGGAAAAAGTTGCAACAAATTCAACTGTTTACATGAATTGAAATTTTCCTAAAAATAGAACTCACTAAGGAAAAAGGAAGGGAAAGTTTGAATAAATTTCTATTAAGGAAATTAAAATTAATTACATAAAAGAAAATCCAGGCCTACATTTCACAGTTTCACTAAATTCTATTAAATATTAAAGAATAAAACACCAATACTAGGTTTGTTTTTTTTTTTCAGAAAATAGAAAAAGTACTATTTTGCTGGCATAACACTCATATACCAACATCTGACAAAAACATAATATGCTAAAATATGGTTACATTAATGCAAATGCAATTATACACAAAATATAGAAATAAATAAACTGAGCATTAAGAATGCATCTTCTTTTGTGACAGGGGTACACAATTATATGTTCCCACACACACATGTTTACTTGAGTTAATGAACACATTATTTAACAAACATGCAATTTTAAGAGAAAGCAATACACTACTCTATAACTTGACATTTCATGCTCTGTAAAACATACTTCGTGCCTGAAACTGGCCTCATTCTGAGAAAGCTCTGTAAAACTTGAATTTGATGATGGTCTACAGTAGAGTAATTGTTAAATTTTAACATAAGAATCACTTGGAGGTCTTAGTAGAACCCAGGTGACTAGGGCCTCCACCCAGGGGTTCTGATTTGATACGCATGGGTTGGAGCCAAAAAAGTACGTTTCCAATAGGATCCCAGATGATATTGATGCTGCTGGTTCTGGCACCATATTTTGGTAACCATATGCCTACAGTGAAAATCATATCAAGACTAGTATTCCCTTGGCAAAATTTGAGAAAAGTTTCTAGGAATTTAGGGAAGTGGGTTTATTTGAATGGACTGATTGTGTATTACCTGAGAATCCATCCCATGAATATCATCACCAGAGAGCCCAGGAGACAACTTCTTTAAGGAAAGAGAAAAAGAAACACACCAATGATGAGAGTATCAACATACTGAGAAGCTCAATAGTGACTGTCTTTAATCTTTCACAGTGACTAGAGTTGACATTAGGAATGTTGCCATGGAAAGTGAGTTCTCTAATATCTGGTATGATGCAATCCCAGATTTACAAAGAGGGTAGCTACACTTAAGCAGCCAAAGGAAACATCATTTAAGCAATGAGAGTAGCAATCAGAATGCCATCTGATGATGAAGAACACCTCTGCAGTAGACACCCTTTTCTTGGGCATGCACGATGTGCCCATTCTGAAATGTCCACCCATTTATATCTTCCGTAGTCCTTTTTGTCACTGACTTCTCAATCCTCTTTCTTTTGGGTCATTGACCATTCGGCCCAACTATTGCCAACTTTTTCAGATTTATTCCTGAGTAGGCTGTAATGCTTGAACTTTCCCACTAATTCAGATTATGCCATTGCATGATGTAGAGTAAATTGTAATTGACACTTAAATTTCTTCCTCCTCAGTCATTTGGTCATAATGAACTTCTGAGGATACCATAGCATGGATTGAAGGACAAGAGACAAAGCAATAGGAATAAGTATCGAAATAGCCCAAGTCACCTTCTCATTCAACCTACATTCATTTCTGAGTCTACCTGAGTTCATTTTCTTATAAATCATTTTCATTTGATGATACTCACATGCTACACATGCCCCCCACTCCAACGCTCCTTGTGAAGAGTTAGATCAGACAGTGATAAGTTCATAGTGGGAAGCTTAGACATCGTGATTGCTGGATGTTCCTGGTTAGGCATTCGCTGTCTACCTAAGTCCATTAATAAACCACAGTTATTTGTCAAAAAGAGAATAGACATCTGCAGAAGAAGGGAGATACACCAGAGTTCTGGGCTATGAATTTCCTATTGATCTTTTCAGAGATTTCTTAAAACACTGGTCCTTCAAGCATCAATGATTCTGTTAGATCATTAGTTCAAGTTTCAAGTCCTAGGGCAGCTTGTACTACAATCTGGATTTGCTGGAGAGCTTCTCTTGCTATGGCCTTAAAGGCCCTGCAAGTCTAAAAGATGAATCTATGGCAAGTTGATAGCTGGGCTTCTCTGATAACTCAGGGTAAAGGTGCAATGCAGGAGACCCGGGTTCAATTCCTGGGTAGGGAACATCCCCTGGAGAAGAGATAGGCTACTCACTCCAGTATTCTTGGCCTTCCCTTGTGGCTCAGCTGGTAAAGAGTCCACCCACAATGCAGAAGACCTGAGTTTGATCCCTGGGTTGGGAAGATCCCCTGGAGAAGGGAAAGGCTACCCACTCCAGTATTCTGGCCTGGAGAATTCCATGGACTATGTTGCCCATGGGGTTGCAAAGAGTCAGACACAACTGAGCGACTTTCACTTTTACTTTCAAGGTGAGTTGATATAACTCACACAACTATGGCATACTTAACTTCCAAAATCCCCAAATGCCTAAAAAATGACTATCATTCTTTTTTCAGAATAAATGCTATGAGGTTTGACAGCTTAGTTTTCACTTTGGTGGGAATATCTCAATATGCTGAAAATCAGAGAACTCGTACAAACTTTACTGAGTGAGAAATACCTTTGACTTTTTTTCAAGTTGATATCCCACTGTCTACTTTATACATATTTTACTGAGGCATTTAAAACATTTGCTTTCTGTTCACAAGTCAAATCAGTGTAAAAATCATTAACATAGTGGGTTAACCTGATGTTCCGATAAATTTCAAGATTAAAAATCACTAGAGACCATTTATACCTCTTGTTAAATGGAATAAGATCCATCTAATTTGCTCTCCTAAAATAAACAACTAAAAACCTAAAATATAGAAACAATTGTTTTCAGATATTGACTATCTGAAAAAAAAAAAGAAAGAAACAAATGACTAAGTTCTAATATTGCCATAAATTAAAACCTAAAGAGAATTTCCTAGCTGTAGCAAAGGAAGGCGGATCCTATCAGAGCACACAGATATTCTTGAGTGGAGGATATGGAGTTAGAATCCTTGGGAGTTCAAGGAACCTTGTTTTTGCAAAATGGAGTACCAGAGAAGAGGTATGCATACTGAAGCAGAGCTCTAATGCCCAGTTACTCTATCATGGCTGGAAGAAATTTGATGATGGATGATTTTCTTTTTATTCTTGCAAATATTATTGAGATATGCTGTGGATTGTATTTAAAGTTTTTGGAGATAGATTGACCCCTTCATAGTTTATTAGGTGAAACCTGAGCAGTCTTAATCTAGGGCTCATTGTCTGTTCTGCACAGCCACCTAAAACTGGATAAAATACATGACATAATATGTTGAATATCATGCAGAGGTCAGTGATCCTTGAGAGACAGGGAACAGATTCTGTAACCACAAAATTGCCTAAATGAACTATTTGGAGAGATATAGGATTGAGAGTAACCCATGTCTCCACCAGCTAGCCTGAAAAGTCTCATAATTCATGGAACACTGGCTAAAGTTCAGAAAGCTTTTGCCTCAGTAGAGAAGATAATTATTGCTAGACAACATACTATATCAGTACCACCTAAGAGAGATTCATATTAGTTTATTTCAAATCCATGGACAGAAAACCATTTATATGGATTTAATACAATCATTAAGCTTTTTTTTTTCTATTTCTACTGAATATGCAATTATGGTCACAGTTGATAAATGATTTTCTTCTTGCTCTACAAAGCATTTTTCTTTCAACAAATTAAAACAGGAATACTTGCACAAACACCTTACTTATTGTACAAACACTTATTACTTATTATACAAATCCACAAAGAAACAAGTTTCAATTCAAATATTATCTAAATTTTCATATATATTAGTTAAATAAAGTAACTGTTTTAAGCCACAGTATAGCTAGTTATTGTAATTAGGTCAAGCTGTTTTATTTTGATAATGAGCTCAAATATTTCACTAGTGATATACTAATATTGAATTAAAATGCTCTGTCAATATTTGTTAAGACTCAACCCCACTAGTCTAGGGCATTTGAAATATACTGCCAAAGGTTCCATGCAGACAGTCACGTGAGAAATTACATGTTTAATTTACTGTTGAAAACATAAAAGCACCTTTTCTTTAATGATTTGTATATTTGTATATTTTCTTCTAAGTTTAATGATATAAAGATAATACCAGGAATATTGGTATTGGTATAAACACACACTTACTCTTCAAGTGTGAGTGCTTAGTCAACTAAGCACTCTTTGTGAACCCATGTCATGTCTGACTCTTTGAGACCCCATGGATTGTAGCCCGCCAGGCTCCTCCATCCATGGGGATTCTCCAGGCAAGAATACTGGAGTGGGTTGCCCTGCCCTCCTCCAGGGGATCTTCCCAACCCAGGGATCGAACCCAGGTCTCCTGCCTTGCAGGCAGATCTTTACCAACTGAGCCACCAGGGAACTGCATATAAACAATATTCACGTAGATAGGCTTAAATAATTTAAAATGATAATGTGTGCCAACTATAAAGAACAGTGCCACCACCTATACCAGAAATTGTAGGTATAGATCAGGCTATTGTTCTGCTATTATAATGGTAGGATTACAACTAGATCAGGCATTTAATAAACACAGGAGGAGATCTATAAAAACAAGTCATGTATATAAGTATTTTTTTGTTCAATTAGAAAAAATAATTTTAAGATTAAACCATCTAGAAAAAATCCTTTGATTTTTTCTTTCAAAATACATTCTTAAATAGATATGAAATGTTAAAATATTCATTGTAATATGAATCTAGGAAATAGATCTTCTAGAATAAGTTCTCTGTTAGCTTGTAAAATGATCCTGAATTATTTAATGTATTTCTAAGATCTTCAGTGAATCATGGCCCGATAATTTTTTCATAATTTTCATAATTTTCACAATGGTAGAATTTTAAGGTTTTTAAAATTCATTTTGTTTTTCAAACTTTGAGGAGAGTAAAATCACTCTTCAGGTCATATAGACCTTATTTCCCTAAATTGATGAGGATGCCTGATTTCAGTTTTTTGTATAAATGTGAAGTTACAATATTTTCAATTTGAAAATAAGATATTTCTTATTTTCTGTTTCTGCTTAGGTATCAAAACTCAAAAAATTGAAAAGTAGAGTGCCTGAACTGCTATGAGATTTATGTAAAACTAGACAAGAATTCATCTCAAACAGTCTGGTGATTTGCAGGGCATTACAAACCTCAAGGAAATATAAAGGAAGGCTCTGGAAATGATCAGGGACTAGGTAATAAGGAATTCTTTGCACAGCACTGCCTTCTAATATTGTATTTTTTCTCTTATCCCTCCAGTTACATGGAATGATTTCTAATATTTTTATTTAGAAATCCTAGTATGCAGCCACTGGAACCTGGGGGAGGAGAAAAAAAACATGGACCAATCCCTGAGTCCTTAGTGATTTAAACAAACATCCTAAAGCTAAGAGTAGATTGGAAGAACTGTAATGAAAGAAAGTAGCTTACAAGGTATTCTAATCATGAAATAATATGCATTTTCTGATGGGCCAAATGGACCTGTGGAATGGAACCAGAGTTCAGTTATGATCAAAGGGACTTGATCCAAGAGGCTTAAAGTAGTGGGAGGGTGGCGTGCAAACATATATGCTTGTATCTGGGGAGTTGCTCTTGAAACTTTAGGAGAAGAAATTTTAAAAAATAGCTTTTGTGTTTCTGTGATGGCCAGACTGAACTATTATTCATCCGTTCAGACATAACAGCCTAGCCACATTAATCTGATTCCTCTCTTCATTGATCCTGAGTTTGTATAATTTTTAATTCATACCTTATTGTAGATGAAAGAAAAGAAACCTGTGTTTCCTCCTGTGAGGACCTCAACTGAGTCTGGACAGAGAGAGAGCCAAGTTGCCAGGTGCCAGAGTAGCTGATTAAAGCAACAAACCTGACAGGTAAGAATTAGGTCTTTAATCACTTAATGAGAGGGTGTTAGGTCAGAATCTAAAACTCAATACTCCAATTCCTCCTATTGTATTTTCACCCATGGAAGGGCTCAGAGCTGGAGGATCAGGTGGATCAGCATAGATATTGATGTGGTCATTCTATATTTTGAGGGAGTCCTGAGCAAATGGCAACCCACTCCAATATTCTTGCCTGGAGAATCCCATTGACAGAGGAGCCTGGCGGGCCACAGTCCATAGTATCACAAAGCATCGGACATGACTGAGCAACTATCCGCGTGCCTGAGCAAAAGGCCCTGGCATCTTTATGGACCCTGGACCTGGGGGAGGCAAAGGGAAGGACCAAGAGTGAAAAGTGCTGGGTTCTGAGAGATATGCCTCCAAGGTTTCTCTCTCTTGCCCTGCTTAAACGACCTAAAAATACCATGCTCAAGGCCTTAGACAAGAGACGTGGGAATGCAGGTGACTAGACTAGGAATGTCAGTATGCAAAGACAGTGGCTGGACAGAGTGCCAGCATCCCTGACTACAACTCCTTTCAGAGACTGCAGTGTTCTGATCATGCACCAAGTCTGCTGTGCGGACGGCAGCTCTTCCCCAAGGGGCCTGCGGAATAAAGCTTCGTTAATACCCGTGATGGGGCCTGAAAAATCACACATGGGTTTTTAGCCACGAGCCAGATTCCTCACCTCCATTCCAAATAGAAGATTTCTACATCCATTATAGATATTAAGAGAGAGGAATAAGCCTTATTTGGATGAGACATTGATATTTTGTCATTAAAGTAAACTGGAATTTTGTTCTTAAATATTTCTATGAAACCTTTGAAATAGATATGGGACTCAGGGTCTGGGAACTGAAGATATTGGTGAGGATATGTAAAGCTTCTCTCTGATTGAATGCTGCCAGGTCAGCTTTATTAATAAATTATGCATAGTTATATTAAAATATTTCACATTTGAATGTTTGCATATTATTATGAAGGCAGTATATGTTTGGTATAAGAAGCTATATGCTTAAGTATTAAAATAAGTAAGGTATAAAAGAATTGTCATGTGCCCTATGTTCCACGAGTTCGTGTCCCTAGACAAGTTCTTCTTTGCTCATACAAACATATTGAGGCCTATAAAATATGTGTTTCTTTTTGTCTGTTGTGTCTTTGTTTTAATTTACCAAATAAAATCATACAACTTTTTCTAATACTCCACTTCCCTAATACCTGCTGTATTATTGTTGTTCAATTGTTCAGTTGTGTCCAACTCTTTGTGACCCCATGGACTGCAGCACACCAGGCTTCTCAGGCCTTCACCATCTCCCGGAGCTTGCCCAAACTCATGTCCATTGAATCGGTGATGCAATCCAACCATCTCATCTTCTGTCTTCCCCTTCTCCTCCTGCCTTCAATCTTTCCCAGCATCAGGGTTTTTTCTAATGAGTCAACTCTTAGCATCAAGTGGCCAAAATATTGGAGCTTCTGGTTCAGCATCAGTCCTTCCAGTGAATATTCTGGGTTGATTTCCTTTAGAATTGATTGGTTTGATCTCCTTGCTATCCAAGGGGCTCTCAAGAGTCTTCTCCAACACCACAGTTCTAAAGCATCAATTCTTTACTGCTCAGCCTTCTTTATGGTCCAGCTCTCACATCCATACATGACTGCTGAAAAAACCATAGCTTAACTAGACAGACCTTTGTCAGTAAAGTTATATCTCTGCTTTTTAACATGCTATCTAGATTTGTCACAGGTTTTCTTCCAAGGAGCAAATGTCTTTTAATTTCATGGCTGCAGTCACCATCTGCAGTGATTTTGGAGTAGAAGAAAACAAACCTCTCACTGTTTCCATTGTTTCCTCATCTGTATATTTATGTATGCTCTATATTTAAATTTAACTTATGGTGAGACCTAGTCATGTGATGTTTTGTCAGTTCTAAGCATAGGAACTGAGGTCTAATTAGTATCCACAAAGCACCTAATGAACATTGATGCTATTATTATTAATTTCTTGATTTCCCATAAGTGCCTAGTTGATTTAGCATGCAACCATGATGAAACAAATCCTCTAGTAATTTGAAGAAAATATAGTTGAGTTTTCAAGTGCTGAGTCCTGTGAGGAAGAGGGGAGAACCATGGATGTGAGTGTAAAAAAAGGAGGGTTTGTTGTAAGGCACCACAGCAGGTGTCCTTGAACAAGAGTCAGCGAGAGACATCAGTAAAGTTCTGTAAGGTCACTAGGGTGACAGAAAAACAGAGACCAACTCAATTGCTACCATGAGATTATGGAAACTTTCTGCTACATTCAGTCACTATCTCACTGGAAAAAGCAGAGAAGTCCCTTTTGAATCGGGTAGAGGGAGGTTTGATGACAACTTTTAATTTTTAATTCAATGAAAATATTCAAAATGGGATATGTTAGGCTTAAAAACTGATTTAAATTTTAAAATGATTATCTACTTTTCATTGATAATATTCAACAAAATATTTGTATCCTGTCAAGAATGGACATGAGCCTTCCTGAGCAATTTAAGCTTTGTTATAAATAATAAAGTTATATATCTTTCACATATTTGAAGTGAAGAATAAAAACTTCACCTTGATTCTAGAAGTGAGATTAACAATTCAAGAAATTATCATTGAATGAAAATGAAAGGTATATAAACTTCATTGTATATAATTAGGGGATGAATGGGATAGAATTTTGAAAGTTAAAGAGAAGCAACTACAAACTCAGCTTCTTCCATCATAGGATATTAATCTCTATAATTTAATTTAAAATATTGCTTAGAATAAAGAAAACAACATAACTTCAAACTCTTGATAGTATTCCATTTTTTCCTCTTTGCCTTAGAGAAGGATTGAAGAAACTGACATCACTTGTGGAGAAGAAATAGTCTTTGATTTGGCAGTTCCTTCTGTTTTTTCACCACTAAACAAAAGTAAAATCTAGTATTTTATAAAATATGAAATACACATATGCACACATACATATACCTATGTACCCATGGGTGTGATGTTTCTGCGTGTGTATGTGTGTTTGCTCAGTCATGTCCAACTCTTTGCAACCCCATGGACTTATAACCTGCCAGGCTCCTCTGTCCATGGGATTTTGCAGGAAAGAATACTGGAGCTGGTTTCCATTTCTTACTCCAGGGTTTTCTCTATAATATAGTCATTTATACAGTCACACATGAGAATAATACTTAACTTGTCTAAACTTTTCTCTGTGTGACTTAGTGCTAACTCAGGATTTTATAATTTGGTCCACTCAACTATCATCAAACTGCACAGGAATATTTTTAAATGACTATATATCCACAGTTGAATATAAGAATATTTATTCTATGCAAGAAAAGGTTAAGACTTTCTGGTGGTGGTGGTTTAGTCACTAAGTCATGTCCAACTCTGTGACCCCATGGACAATAACCCGCCAAACTCCATGGGATTTTCCAGGCAAGAATACTTGGATGGGTTGCCATTTGGCTGGTGCTCATAATCATGTACGTAAATTGGACACTTTCTTAGCATTACATGTTAAATACAAAGTAGATAAAGTCAGCAGAAATGCCAAAAATGACAACTTTACTCTGGAGTAAATCACGTTGGCTTCAGTTTGTCAAATGGGTTTTCCTGGTGGCTCTGTGGTAAAGAAGCTGCCTACCAATGCAGGAGATGCAGGTTCCATCCCTAGGTCAGATAGATCCCCTGGAGAAGAAAATGGCAACTCATTCCAGTACTCTTGCCTGGGAAATCCCATGGACAGAGGAGTGTGGCAGACTACAGTCCATGGGGTCACAAAAAAGTCGGACATGACTTGACAACTAAACAACAACAACTTGTCAAATATGGACTAACAGGAATAACAGGAAAGTTATTACCTCCGAGTAAATGAGAAATAAAACACATACATAATATCATAGGTATAAGAAATGCATATTTCAGTAATAACTCTGTAAGATAGTGCATAAAAACTCAGTTATGTGCTTAAGAATGGCTAACTACAGTATCTATTTATTTAATGCTAAATAAGTTGTTGGAATGAAAATTAGGATTTGTAGAAGCCCAGTGTTTCTGAAGTGAAAACTTGAAGTGGACATTAAGGATTTAGAGAATTTATATTGCAAATAAATATTGAAATCCTCCATTGAAAAAAAGTCATCCCATTTCCAGAATACCTCAGAGCATTATAACATATTTCAGTTCTTACAACTTTATATTATTTTTTGTTCAGTTTTTCTTTTTAATTTAAAAAGATATGTTTATGTGTGTATGGGAACTGATGTCTGTTAGAACTGAAATGACAAAAATAGTTTTCTTATCCAGAAAAAGCCTAAGTGAAATAATAGAACCTAAAGTATGCTACCAAGTTCACTGATATCATCTCCTGTTTTAATTTAATATTTTAATAGCCTATATAGTATATATTGAGCTTCTCAGGTGGTGCTAGTATAAAGAATCTGCCTACAAATGCAGGAGATGCAAGAGATGCAAGTTTGATCCCTGGGTTGGGAGACATCCTGGAATAGGAAATGGCAACCCACTCCAGTATTCTTACCTGGAAAATTCCATGGACAGAGGAGCCTGGTGGTTGGCAGTCTATGGAGCCACAAAGAGTCAGACACAACTGAGTGACTGAGCACATAGTATATATTAAAGTGATTTTTTTGCCTTTCACTTGTATATATTCTCGTTAAATACTATAAAAATCTCTGTGAATATAGATTCTTGGGGAAGTAAATAAGAGAAACAGTGCAGTTGATAAATTTATCTATAAATCTGAAAATTGTTAAATTCTGAAAGAAAGCACCGCTAACTTTTATACATCTTGGTAAGAGCTATTTGACATTATATAAGCGATCTGGGTCCTCCCAGGTGGCGCTACTGGTAAGGAACCTGACTGCCAACTCAGGAGCCACAGGAGACAAGTGACTTAGCATGCAGGCATGTAAGAGATCTAGACTGTTGTCTTCTGACTTTAAAAGATACATTTATTTCAGAGTCAACCAAGAATTAGTTAATTTATACTATTTTTAATCATAAAGCTATTAACATTATTCAGGAAACTATGTAAAATGGTTTGTGAAATTATTTCCAAATTATCTGTGAGGAAGAAAAAAAATGACTTCTCCACTTCTTTCCATTGGGTGAAGGATTTATCCTAATTCTCAGCTGCTCAATCTCATTAATGCACATATGGCAAATGGAATAATAGAATCATTTGCTTTTGCCCAACCTTTTATGTAATTTAAGCAATTTTTTTTTCAGAATGGAACTACTTCCAGAGGACTTTTTAAAAAGCAACTTATTTTTCCCTATTATATTTCAAATACTTGTTTTATTTTTAAACTGGAAGGAAAGATTTTGATTTCTTCATGAAAAGTGACTAAATATAGATCCCTGGGTGAGGAAGATCCTCCAGAAAAGGAAATGGCAACCCACTCTAGTATTTTTGCCTGGAGAATCCCATGGATAGGGGAGTCCGGCGGGCTACAGTCTTGTGGCCGCAAAGAGTCAGACATGACTGAACCACTAACATAATCAAAAGAAAGGGGAATCTATATTTTTTAATTGATTTCTTACTTCAGGCAATGCAATTTTTTTTTGTAAAATAGAAATTAGAACATGTTTATAATCTGCTTTATATTAAGTGCAATCTTTATTGACTCTCCAACTTCAATAGATAGAACTTCGTAGGTTTTACAAATCATTTTCAAAGGACAACTCATTTTCTGGTAGCCTTTACATTTATTTAAAAGCCTCAAAGTAATGGTTTATACTTAGTAAAATTGAGCCTTATGAAATTGCTAATGTCTGAACTTTCTGACCAACAATAAAAATTTTATATGATTCAGACCAGAGACTTTGAAAATAGATCACAAGTGCTAAATACTGGATGAAATTATTCATCTCAGCCCTGTGATAGTGTTTCTTTCTATGGAAAGAGATGTTAGAAAGGAAAGAGTTGGGAGTGTAGCTGTGTATTTACATTTTTGTTTATTTAAAATAAAAGATAGATGAAAAAAATTTTCATTAACAAGAAATAAAATGCTTTGATATATTTAACTATAAATACAAGTAATGGTGTGGAAAAACTATAACGCCTCCTATAGGGACTAACATTAACACCTTATTAAATGACGAGATAAAGTATAATCTAATATTAAAAATTAGGAGTGAAGTGAAGTGAAAGTCGCTCAGTCGTGTCTGACTCTTTGCAACCCCATGAACTGTACAGTCCTTGGAACTCTCCAGGCCAGAATACTGGAGTGGGTAGCCTTTCTCTTCTCCAGGGGATTTTCCCAACCGAAGGATTGAAACCAGGTCTTCCGCATTGCAGGTAGATTCTTTACCAGCTGAGCCACAAGTTAAGCCCAAGAACACTGGAATGGGTAACCTATCCCTTCTCCAGCGGATCATTCCGACATGTGAATTGAACCAGAGTCCCTGCACTGCAGGCGGATTCTTTACTAACTTTATCAGGGAAGCCCCAAATTTGGGAGGGTTACTTTAATTTTTGTTTTAAGTAAAGGATAGTTAAGTTCTGATGATATTTTTCATTGGAAAATTGAAAATACTATATTTTATTTGTATTCATAAAGCAATGAACATAAAAATCTGATGACTGAGCAAAAATATTTTCATATATCTAGACCAGCCTGAGTCTGTAGCTTGCCAACTCATGCTCAAGAGCTTGGGACCAGCTAGCCTCCGTAGTCGTGTGAGCCAATTCAATAATGTAATTCTCTGTATAATAATAGTCATTATTTCTATTAATACAATTAATTGATAATAAATAATAAGTAATGATACTGGTGTAGGTATCCTTCTAAGAAAAGGAAATGGCAACCTACTCCATTATTCTTCCCTGGGAAATAACACAGACAGTGTAGCCTGGTGTGCTACAGTCTCTGGGGTTGCAAAGGGTCAAACACGACATAGTGTGTTATGTTATGTTATTAATGTAAAATACTATGTAGCCATTACAGTTTTTAAAATGAATTTCAAACAGTTCAGTCGCTCAGTCATGTCCAACTCTTTGCGACCCCATGAATCACAGCAGGCCAGGCTTCCCTGTCCAACACCAGCTCCTTGAATTTACTCAAACTCATGTCACCAAGACAGTGATGCCATCCAGCCATCTCATCCTCTGTCATCCCCTTCTCCTCCTGCCCCCAATGCCTGCCAGCATCAGGGTCTTTTCCAGTGAGTCAGCTCTCTGCATCAGGTGGCCAAAGTATTGGAGTTTCAGCTTCAGCATCAGTCCTTCCAATGAACACCCAGGACTGATCTCCTTTAGGATGGACTGGTTGGATCTCCTTGCAGTCCAAGGGACTCTCAAGAGTCTTCTCCAACACCACAGTTCAAAAGCATCAATTTTTCGGTGCTCAGCTTTCTTCACAGTCCAACTCTCACATCCATACATGACTTCTGGAAAAACCATAGCCTTGACTAGATGGACCTTTCTTGACAAAGAAATGTCTCTGCTGTTTAATATGCTATCTAGGTTGCTCATAACTTTCCTTCCAAGGAGTAAGCGTCTTTTAATTTCATGGCTGTAATCAGTATCTGCAGTGATTTTGGAGCCCCCCAAAATAAAGTCTGACACTGTTTCCACTGTTTCCCCATCTCTTTGCCATGAAGTGATGGGACCAGATGCCATGATCTTAGTTTTCCGAATGTTGAGCTTTAAGCCAACTTTTTCACTCTCCTCTTTCACTTTCATCAATAGGCTCTTGAGTTCTTCTTCACTCTCTGCCATAGGGGTGGTGTCATCTGCGTATCTGAGGTTATTGATATTTCTCCCGGCAATCTTGATTCCAGCTTGTGCTTCCTCCAGCCCAGCGTTTCTCATGATGTACTCTGTATATATGTTAAATAAGCAGGGTGACAATATACAGCCTTGACATACTCCTTTTCCTATTTGGAACCAGTCTGTTGTTCCCTGTCCATTTCTAACTGTTGCTTCCTAACCTGCATATAGGTTTCTCAAGAGGCAGGTCAGATGGTCTGGTATTCCCATCTCTTTCAGAATTTTCCACAGTTTATTGTGATCCACACAGTCAAAGGCTTTGGCATAGTCAATAAAGCAGAAATAGATGTTTTTCTGGAATTCTCTTGCTTTTTTGATGATCCAGCAGATGTTGGCAATTTGATCTCTGGTTCCTCTGCCTTTTCTAAAACCAGCTTGAACATCTGGAAGTTCACGGTTCACATATTGCTGAATTTAAGATATACATAATATGTGAAATTTAAAACATATCCATAATGTGAAACTTAAAACATATCCATAATATGTGAAATTTAAAACATGAACAAAGAAAGTCCAAGATAATCTTGCTGTATGATTTACTTAACAAATAATACCAAAAAACAAACAAAAAAAACCATAAGAAAATTTAGAGGAGAGAAAGTAAAGCAATAGATAGAGCAGTATGAGTTAAAGATAGGAAATTAGAGATTTAACAATACTACTTAGTTTGAGATATCACCCCCTCAAAATGCATAAAACAAACATTCAAAACTCATTACTGCTAAAGATGGGCTACAACTGAGAGCAGGTTGGAAGGCTAATCTTCCATGATGCTGAATATTTACTTCCATGTGCATGTCTGAGTTAAAAATATCTCTATCTAGATTATATGTATGAGTGCGGTTGGGGTTGATAGTGAGTTTCCATGACATGGTGGAAAGTGTACTTGAGTTAGAGAAAGATGGATTTTAGCTGTGTCTCTGTCTTTAGCTGTAAGATTGTGGATACATTTCTTCCTCTTTTTATGAAAATACAGTAACTATAGAATAACTATGTATTTATTTTTTTATGTAATTTACAAAGTGATATTCAACATCCATCTTCCCAAACCAGAGGTCAAACCCAGGTCTCCTGCATTGCAGATGGATTCTTTACCAGCTGAGCTATCAGGGACGCCCAAGAATACCAAAGTCGTTAGCCTATCCTTTCTCCAGCAGATCTTCCTGATCTAGGAATCAAACTAGGGTTTCCTGCATTGCAGGTGGATTATTTACCAACTGAGCTACCAGGGAAGCCCTCAACATCCATAAATGTACTTTAAAAAATCAGCAGCATTATCTAGACAATCAGGGGGGTGTTTTGCTCAAAATTTCAATCTATAATTTCTCTTTTCCCATTCTTATAGCTCTACTGTATCCATAAAACTTGTGGTACCAAGTAAAAGATTTACTACTTAAATTCCTGCTTCATATAAGAAAATGGATTAGTGGCATTGTACTTAATACAAAATGGGAAGCTAGTAATGTTTGGAACACTGATTAAGTTAAATACACTATGTACCAAAATTTAAATGTTGCCATAATTCATAAGGCAGTATCTAAAATAGGGATGTATTTTGGGGAAGCATGAGTGAATGTTTCAGTAAATGTAAATTTATAGAGGAATGACTTAGATGCTGTAATTGGGCATTACATTGGCAATGGTTTTTACAATAGGTCAATGTTATGGACAAAAGATTTATGGTATTAGTGGCTACTATTTGTCATCTTGTTTAGAATAATTAGATCTTATGAAATGATATAACTGTGTGTGTGTGTGTGTATATATAAATATATATATTTATATATATGCTGACCACCTGTCAAGCATTATACCAGGATCTAGAAACAAGATTAATTGATAATCTATTGGGGGCTACAAAGAAGTGAAATAAGAGTGGTCACATTAGAAATAAATGCAGGTGTCCTAGAATATAAATCAATTTTTAATAATGAGTGGCATGTAGTTTAAACTCATCACTCACAGTTTTAATGAGATTAAAAATCATCATTCAATAAATATTAAGATCGGGAGAGTGGCAGAGTACATTCATCTCCTTAAGATAGTGCATACACATTGCTTAATAGTCATATTGATTATGTAGAACAAAATGCATGGAATTAACATTCCTGTAAAAACTAATGAATCTGAGAAACACTTTGACCTCATAAAATATTTGCAAAATTACAATAGAAGAAAAGATTTAGTCTAAACATGGACACTTCCCCTGTTCTATTGATTCACTGAGACATCTAAGATTGTTCTGCTATTCTGGGTGAGGCTGTGGAATACAGGTGCTTTAGAATTAATGTGTGCTTTATTCCCTGATCTGTGCTTTTCCTGATTCTTGCTGCCAATAATTTAACTCTTCATTGCCACAGAAGTCCCTTTCGTATGACCAACTTTTACGAAGGGAAAATATTGCTTAAAGCTTCACTTCTGCACGAATGCTTTTTCACGTTCCTCTCGTGTAATCTGTGTATCATAATATACTTTCTCAGCAGTATCTTCAAGGAAATTTGTTTTTGTTTTATTCTTTATTACAAATAGTGTGTATCCTTTAAAATGTGTTGAGATTACCATCATGCATCAAAATTCAGTATTACCCCTGTGAAAACATTCTCTGCATGTGATATAATTTTTCCAAATAGTGATACATTCCTTTATTTATATACTACTTTAGTTCTGTTTGTGATAAGTACCAAAAACTTGAATTATAAACCAAAACTACTTGCTCTTAAGTGTTTGATATCTGTTTATATGAGAATGTAGATAAAGCATTTTTTTATTCTACAGGAGAAATATGTAGTTTCAGTTCAGTTCAGTCACTCAGTCGTGTCTGACTCTTTGCAACCTCATGAACCACAGAAGACCAGGCCTCCCTGTCCATCACCCAGAGTCCACCCAAACCCATGTCCATTGAGTCAGTGATGCCATCCAACCATCTCATCCTCTGTCGGCCTCTTCTCCTCCTGCCCTCAATCTTTCCCAGCATCAGGGTCTTTTCCAATGAGTCAGCTCTTCGCATCAGGTGGCCAAAGTATTGGAGTTTCAGCTTCAGCATCAATCCTTCCAATGAACACCCAGGACTGATCTCCTTCAGGATGGACTGGTTGGCTCTCCTTGCAGTCCAGGGGACTCTCAAGAGTCTTCTCCAACACCACAATTCAAAAGCATCAATTCTTTGGTGCTCAGCTTTCTTTACAGTCCAACTCTCATAATCCATACTTGACCACTGGAAAAGCCATAACCTTGACTGATGGACCTTTCTTGACAAAGAAATGTCTCTGCTTTCTAATATGCCATCTAGGTTGGTCATAACTTTCCTTATATCCCAAGGCTATTTTAAAATCCTAGTGTTGTTGGTACTGACTATTAAATGGAGGGATGGCCATAACTTAAGTAGTCATGTAACTGGTTTTGTATAGAATCTTACCACCACTAGAATCTGAATAGTCAGTTTGATTTGATACAAAACAAAAAATCATTTTGTACTTTTTTAGAATGTAAAAATCTCTATCTTAAAAAAAGCATTTTTAAACTTTTTTCCTTAAATAAACCAGTCTTTTGCATGTATAATTTTGAATTATATTTTTATCTGGGTATATGCCCAAGAGTAGGATTGTTGGGTCATATGGTAATTCAATTTTTAGTTTTTTAAGGAACCTCCATATTGTTATCCATAGCAGCCTTACCAATTTACATTCCCACAAACAATTTAGGAGAGTACCCCTTTTCTCCACACCTTCTCCTGCATTTGTTATTTGTAGATTTTTTGGTGATGGCCATCTGACCAGTGTGAGGTGATACCTCACTGTATTTTTGATTTGCATTTCTATAACAATTAGTGATGCTAAGCATGTTTTCATGTGCTCTTTGTATATCTGTATGTCTTTTTTGGAGAAATGGCTATTTATATCTTCTTGCCTGGAAAATCCCATGAATGGAGGGGCCTGGTAGGCTACAGTCCAGGGGATAGCAAAGAGTTGGACACGACTAGCAAGTTCACCCATATTTTTATTGACTTGTTTGTTTTTCTGATATATGAGCTCTTTGTATGTTTTAGAGTTCAATCCCTTATCAGTTCTTCATTTACAAATATTTTCACCTATTCTGAGGGTTGTCTTTCTATTTTATTTATGGTTTCCTTTGCTATGCAAAAGTTTTTAAGTTTAATTGGAGAAAGAAATGGCAACCCACTCCAGTATTCTTGCCTAGAGAATCCCATGGACCGAGGAGTCTGGTGGGCTGCTGTCCATAGGGTTGCACAGAGTTGGACACGACTGAAGTGACTTAGCAGGCATGCATGTATTGGAGAAGGAAATGGTAACCCACTCCAGTATTCTTGCCTGGAGATTCCCAGGGAGGGGGGGCCTGGTGGACTGCCGTCTATAGGGTGGTACAGAGGTGGACACGACTGAAGCGACTTAGCAGTAGCAGCAGGTTCCATTTGCTTATTTATTTATTTTTTAATTTTCACTAGGCAGTGGATCAAAAAAGATCTTGATGTGACTGATGTCAGAGGTTTCTGCCGATGTTTTCCTCTAAGAGTTTTATAGTATCTGGACTTACATTTAGGTCGTTAATCCATTTTGAGTTTATTTTTTTATATGATGTTAGTGTACAAACTTCACTCTTTTACATGTAGCCATTCAGTTTTTTCCCAACACCACTGTCTTTTCTCCATTGTATTTTCTTGCCTACTTTGTCATAGATTAGATGGCCATATGTGTGTGGATTTATCTCTAGACTTTCTATCCTGTTCCATGGATCTGCACTTCTGGTTTTGTGCCACTCCCTTACCTTTTAAAGCTTCTGTAGGCTGCCTGTATTTTTTTTTTTCTTGGGGATGGTCTTAATTCCTGTCTCCTGTACAATATCATGAACCTCCATCCATAGTTCTTCAGGCACTCTATCAGATCTAATCCCTTGAATCTATTTGTCACTTCCACTATATAATCGTAAGGAATTTGATTTAGGTCATACCTGAATGAGCCAGTGATTTTCCCTACTTTCTTCAATTTCAATCTGAATTTGGCAATAAGGAGTTCATGATCTCAGCCACAGTCCCACAGTCCACTCCCAGTCTTCTTTTTGCTGACTGTATAGAGCTTCTCCATCTTTGGCTGCAAAGAATATAATCAACCTGATTCTGGTATTGACCACCTGGTGATGTCCATGTATAGTCTTCTCTTGTGTTGCTGGAAAATGTGTTTGCTATGACCAGTGTGTTCTCTTGGGAAAACTCTATTAGCCTTGGACCTGATTCATCCTGTACTCCAAGGCCAAATATGCCTGTTACTTCAGGTGTTTCTTGACTTCCTACTTTTGCATTCTAGTCCCCTATAATGAAAAGGACGTCTTTTTTGGGGTGTTAGTTCTAGAAGGTCTTATAGGTTTTCATAGAACCCTTCTTCTTTAGCTTTACTGGTCGGGGCATAGACTTGGATTACTATGATATTGAATGGATTGCCTTGAAAATAAACAGAAATCATTCTGTTGTTTTTGAGATTGCATCTAAGTACTGCATTTCGGACTCTTTTGTTGACTATGATGGCTACTCCATTTCTTCTAAGGGATTCCTGCCCACAGTAGTAGATATAATGGTCATCTGAGTTAAATTCACCGATTCCAGTCTATTTTAGTTTGCTGATTCCTAAAATGTCAATGTTCACTCTTGCCATCTGTTTGACCACTTCCAATTTGCCTTGACTCACGGACCTAACATTACAGTTTCTTATGCAATATTGCTCTATACAGCATTAGACCTTGCTTCTATCACCAGTCACATCCACAATGGGTATTGTTTTTGCTTCGGCTCCATCTCTTCATTCTTTCTGGAGTTATTTCTCCACTTATCTCCAGTAGCATATTGGGCACCTACCAAACTGGGGAGTTCATCTTTCAAAGTCATATCTTTTTGCATTTTCATACTATTCATGGGGTTCTCAGAGCAAGAATACTGAAGTGGTGTGCCATTCCCTTCTCCAGTAGACCACATTTTGTCAGAAATCTCCACTATGACCTGTCCATCTTGGGTGGCCCTATAAGGCATGACTCATAGTTTCATTGAGTTAGACAAGGCTGTGGTCCATGTGATCAGATTGGTTAGTTTTCTGTCATTGTGGTTTTCAGCCTGTCTGCTATCTGATGGAGAAGGATAAGAGGCTTATGGAAGCTTCCTGATGGGAGAGACTGAAGGAGGGGGAAACAGGGTCTTGTTCTGATGGGTGGGGTCATGCTCAGTAAATCTTTAATCCAATTTTCTGTTGATGGGTGGGGTGTGTTCCCTCCCTGCTATTTACCTGGGCCAAACCATGGTGGAGGTAATGAAGATAATGGCGACCTCCTGCAAAAGGTCCCATGCATGCACTGCTCCACTCAGTGCCCCCAGCCCTGCAGCAGGCCACCACTGACCCACGCCTCTGCTGGAGACTCCTGAACATTCCCAGGGAAGTCTGGGTCGGTCTCTTTTGAGGTCACTGCTCCTTTCTCCTGGGTCCTGGTGTGCACAGGGTTTTGTTTGCGTTCTCCAAGAGTCTGTTTCCCAGTCCTGTGTAAATTCTGGTGGCTCTATGGTGGGGTTAATGGAGACCTCCTCCAAGAGGGTTTATGCCATATCCAAGTCTTCTGTATCCAGAGCCCCTGCCCCTGTGACAGTCCACTGCTGACCCGTACCTCCGCAGGAGACACTCAAACACAGTCTGTCTCAGCCTCTGTGGGGTCTCTGTGTCCTGGTGTGAGCAAGGTTTGTTTGAGCCCTCTGAGCATCTCTGGAAGGAATGGGGTTTGATTCTAAACGTGAATTTGTTTGCGCCTCCTATCATCTTGCTGGGGCTTCTCCTTTGCCCTTGGACATGGGGAATCTCCTCAAAGATGCTCCAGCGCTGCGCAGCTGCTGCTCCAGCATTTTTTGACAGTGTACAGGAGACAGGAATCGAGACCATCCCCTAGAAAAAGAAATGCAAAAAAGCGAAATGGCTGTCTGAGGAGGCCTTACAAATAGCTGAGAAAAGAAGAGAAGTGAAAGACAAAGGAGAAAAGGAAAGAGATACCCATTTGAATGCAAGGTTCCAAAGAATATCAAGGAGAGATAAGAAAGCCTTCCTCAGTGATCAATGCAAAGAAATAGAGGAAGACAATAGAATGGGAAAGACTAGAGATCTCTTCAAGAAAATTAGAGATACCAAGGGAACATTTCATGCAAAGATGGGCACCATAAAGGACCGAAATGGTATGGACCTAACAGAAGCAGAAGATATTAAGAAGAGGTGGCAGAAATACACGGAACTATACAAAAAAGATCTTCATGACCCAGACAATTATGACAGTGGGATCACTCACCTAGAGCCAGACATCCTGGAATGTGAAGTCAAGTGGGCCTTAGGAAGCATCACTACAAACAAAACTAATGGAGGTGATGGAATTCCAGCTGAACTATTTCAAATTCTAAAAGATGATGCTGTGAAAGTGCTGCACAAAGTATGCCAACACATGTGGAAAACTCAGCAGTGGCCACAGGACTGGGAAATGTCAGTTTTCATCCCAATCCCAAAGAAAGGCAATGCCAAAGAATGCTCAAACTACCGCACAATTGCACTCATCTCACAGGCTAGCTAAGTAACGCTCAAAATTCTCCAAGTCAGAGTTCAACAGTATGTGAACCGTGAAATTCCAGATGTGCAAGCTGGATTTAGAAAAGGCAGAGGAACCAGAGATCTGATTGCCAACATCCGTTGGATCATCAAAAACGCAAGAGAATTCCAGAAAAACATCTATTTCTGCTTTACTGATTATGCCAAAGCCTTTGACTGTGTGGATCACAACAAATTGTGGAAAATTCTTAAGGAGATGGGGATACCAGACCACCTGACCTGTCTCTTGAGAAATCTGTGAACTGGACATGGAACAACAGACTGGTTCCAAATAGGAAAAGGAGTAAGTCAAGGCTGTATATTGTCACCCTGCTTATTCAACTTATATGCAGAGTACATCATGAGAAAGGCTGGGCTGGAAGAATCACAAGCTGGAATCAAGATTGCCGGGAGAAATATCAATAACCTCAGATAAGCAGATGATACCACCCTTATGGCAGAAAGCAAAGAAGAACTAAAGAGCCTCTTGATGAAAGGCTTTTTTTTTTTTTAAATAAATACAATATCTTTATTTGGCATTGTATATCCTGACATTTGTTCATGACAGTCCCTTAAAAAACAGACCAAAAAATCAGAACAAATTAATCAAAAATAAAGATCCAATGGTCCTATGTACATATAGCAAAGATAGCCCAGGCATATCTTATGTGCAAGCACATGCATGCACGCATACATGGATGCACACACATACTCCCCACACATGCTGGGAGACAGTTAAGGGGTTAATAAGCTTTGGGGAGTGCAGGGTGCAGGTTCCACATGTCAGCAATTTAAAGACACCCTTCCACGTGAAGTAAGGGTGCCTCATACAGCCAGTGGTATGTCACAAGTGTGGTTGGTAACTTTATTTTCCTCTCCAGATATCTCAGAAAATAATCCTGCATTCAGCAACTTACAGTGTCTTAGATTCCATGAGACTAGGCCACTTCAAGGACCTCCCTTGTCCATTTTTCCCGTAACCACTTGATGAAAGTGAAAGAGGTGAGTGAAAAAATTGGCTTCAAACTCAACATTCAAAAAACTAGGATCATGGCATCTGGTCCCATCACTTCATGGCAAATAGAGGGGGAAACAGTGGAAACAGTGAGCAACTTTATTTTGGGGGGCTCCAAAATCACGACAGATGGTGACTGCAGCCATGAATTTAAAAGACTCTTGCTCCTTGGAAGAAAAGCTATGACCAACCTAGACAGCATATTCAAAAGCAGAGACATTACTTTGCCGACAAAGATCTGTCTAGTCAAAGCTATGGTTTTTCCAGTAGTCATGTATGGATGTGAGAGTTGGACTATAAAGAAAGCTGAGTGTTGGAGAACTGATACTTTTGGACTGTGGTGTTGGAGAAATGCCTTGAGAGTGCCTTGGACTGCAAGGAGATCCAACCAGTCCATCCTAAAGGAAATCAGTCATGAATATTCATTGGGATGGAGAAGACAATGGCACCCCACTCCAATACTCTTGCCTGGAAAATCCCATGGACGGCGGAGCCTGGTAGGCTACAGTCCATGGGGTCGCTAAGAGATGGACATGACTGAGTGAGTTCACTTTCACTTTTCACTTTCATGCATTGGAGAAGGAAATGGCAACCCACTCCCGTGTTCTTGCCTGGAGAATCCCAGGGGTAGGGGAGCCTGGTAGGCTCCCGTCTACGGGGTCGCACAGAGTCAGACACGACTGAAGTGACTTAGCAGCAGCAGCAGCATTCATTGGAAGGACTGATGCTGAAGTGGAAACTCCATTACTTTGGCCACCTCATGTGAAGAGTTGACTCATTGGAAAAGACCCTGATGCTATGAAAGATTGAAGGTGGGAGGAGAAGGGACAACAGAGGATGAGATGGTTGGATGGCATCACTGACTCAATGGACGTGAAGTTTGAGTAGATTCTGGGAGCTGGTGATGGACAGGATGGGCTGGCATGTGCAGTCCATGAGGTCACAAAGAGTCAGACACGACTGGGGGACTTGAACTGACTGAGGCTGCATGCACTCTTTGACTCGTGTCCTTCTCTTCACATCATTCCAACTTCTTGCTTCTGTTGCTGCGTCTTCTCCTTCCTCTGCCTCCATTCCATTTCTTTCTTAGAAGGACCTTTGTGATTACAGGTAGGGCCAACCTAGATAATCTCCAGGTTAAATTATCCAAGAAAATCTCAAAAATAATACTAGAATTACTCAAGATAATTATCTAGGAACATCTCCTCATCTCAAGATTCTTAATTTAGTCACATTCCCAATTGCATTGCCATATTAGGTAATTCACATATTCTGGAGATTGTGATGTGGACATGTTAGAGGGCCATGCTACTAATATTACAGTTTAAATCTGTAAACATCGGTAATTTGAACTACTAAAATTTCTACTTTTTATCCCCCTTGCTTTGTAGAAGCAAAATGTACAGATATTCCATGAATCTCTTTATCTGTTTCACAACACAGTTTATGTTTCCTGTTTATGTTCACTCCATGCATATCTGGTAGCTATACCCCATGGTGAGGAAAAAGTAGAGTAATGTAAACGCTGGAACAGTGTCATCAGTCTTTCTCACATAATAATGAGATGCAAGTGACTTCTGGCTCTTTGGCTAATTACATAATTGGAATGGTAAAAAAAATATTTGTTTTCTTGAACTCTGGCCAACTTAGATCTTGAGGCAGCTATTTATTTGACTCATTTCTTCCCCTGACTCATTAATTTCCACCTATTCAACTCATGTTACGTGAAATTTATCATCAAATTAACATTAATTACTGATGTCTCCAAAGTACTCCCTTTATTATTCATCTAGGCATTTTCCTGTCACCTGTTCAATACTAGGGTGAATTAACATTTCTAGAGTAGCAAAGATTTCAGGAACTAATTTTAAAGTAGTCTGAAGAAATGTCTGGAAGGTGTGCTTACATGATTAATTAATTTTAATAAATGGTGAAAGTTTCAAGCCCTCCTCTCCTAAATTGAGTGTTGAGCCTGTATCACTGTGAATATAAGACACTAATTTGACTTTGTGGAACTGTTACGTGTGTGCTAGTCACTTCAGTTGTGTCTGACTCTTTGTGATTCCGTGGACTGCGGCCCTGCAGGCTCCTCTGTCCATGGACTTCTCTAGGCAAGAATACTCAAGTGGGTTTTCCTCCCTCCTTCAGGGTATCTTCCCAACCCAGGGATTGAACCCATGTCTCTTATGTCTCCTACACTGGCGGGTGGGTTCTTTACCACTCATGCTACCTGGGAAGCCCTGTGGAACTGTTACCTATGGTATTTCCAGTTTTAGGAATCACTGGCACTAACATATTAGTCTTAGCAATTAATTCTGTAAGAAGACCCAGATGCAGTGGGAATGTCCTGGATTTTGGAACCAGAGACACAGGGGATCCTCTGCACATCTGTTACTCATTTGTTGGGTGATTTCACCAAATTCCTAAAGTCTTCATATTGCAGTTTTCTTTTCTGTAAAATGGTGTTAACAAATGCTATCAAATTTTCTGGAGTAATTTTGAAAGATTGATGAAATACTATCTATAATTACCCTCTCACAACTTAAACACTCAAAACAAGTTCATTTCTTCCCATTTCATTATTAGTCTTTTATCCATATTTATATACAAAATCCTAGGTACTTGGTTTAAGTTCTTTCTAGTAGTTAACCATTTCTTTCTTTAATTATGATAAAAATCACACTTGGGGAAAGTTATGATGGGGAACATGATCATGTAAACCCTACTAATTTTCTGTTAAGTATTTCTATATTATAGCTATTCCCAAGAAAAATTTTAATTCTGTCACATGATTGTCCATTAGATCTCTAATCTCAGAAACAAACAAAAAAAAGATTAAAAAGCAATGGGTCCTTTAGGCCTTCTTCAAAACTTGATTCATACCAACATATCAGTATGTCCTACTATAAAAGGAAAAGTCCTCAAGAGAACCAATTTCTTAGATTAGCAAATAAATACATATTCTTTCAAGAGGTGGGCTTAATGGTGAGACAGCATAATAATCCAAAGAAGCAACTGTGTGTGAAAAGCCAGAATGAATTTTGTTATCTGATTCGCATTTTGGACACACCTTCAGCTTCTCCTTCTGCTCAACCCTATTTATTTTCTTTCTTTCACAAATATTGATCCCTGGTCGATGCTGCACCACATACTGCATCTTAGCATCTGCTTCTAGCAGACACAACCTGCAGAGTTGATATTAGGGGTAGTCCCAGGAGCAGGTTATAAGATGAGGGTTTTGAGCTGATTGTACATTATTCAGCCAGCACTGAGAAACCCATCAACATCTTCTGATGCAATGTGGAAGTTTGTTCCTAAAACCTTTGTTGCTGGTATACTTGGATAGTAGCAGTTGAATAGAAAATAAACAAGCATATTATATTATATTTCAAACTTATAGGGAAAAATTAAGCTGGAAGGATCATGGGATTGGATGCCTTGGCTAAACTGCACTAATTTAACATAAGATAATGCACTACTAAAGAAAACTAAAAAGTAATTGAAGACTGAGAGTCATGGCCAGAGGGTTTCTTTGAAAAATAAATGAAGTCCTCTCCTGCAGAAGGAAGGTAAAGAAATCTGAAGACTAAGGTGAAGATGTAATAAGAGCTGAGTGACTTCACTTTACAGAAAGCCAAATATCCAACAAAGCAGATCTACCATTTCAAAGTCAGGGCTCTGTTTGGTAAACCCTGGAAATTTGATGACTGAGGTGCAGATATGGTGGTTGTCCCCAAAGATTTGACCAGCCAGCTTCCTCTGAAACTTCTGAGCCTGCAGAAGTAACCTGCCCCTCCCTACAAGAACTGGGACTCTGCATTTACTGGGGTAAAAAGAGAATGTAGAGGCCTTGTGTGAGATGAGACTACCACACAATTGCACTCATCTCTCCCTGCATCAGGGCCTTTTCTAATGAGTAGGCTCTATGTATCAGGTGGCCAAAGTACTGGAGCTTCAGCTTCAGCATCAGTCCTTCCAATGAATACTCAGGGTTGATTTGCTTTAGGATTGACTGGTTTGAACTCCTTGTTGTCCAAGGGACTCTCAAGAGTCTCCTCCAAAACCACAGTTTAAAAGCACCAGTTCTTTGGCACTCAGCCTTCTTTATGGTCCAACTCTTACATCTATACATGACTACTGGAGAAACCATAGCTTTGACTATACAGACCTATGTTGGCAAAGTAATGTCTCTGACCTGTGATTCTATTTAGCTTAATATGATTTCTTAGAAAGCCATATGATTGTCAAATTTAGAATTGAAGGCACATTCTACTTCATTTATACTTGCTCTTCATTGTTTAATTAGGAAAATGAAATCTCAGATAAAGTGGCTCATTTAAATTTGAAAGATTCACATCAAATCTTTAGCCCAGTCACCACATTTCTGTACTTTTAAAAGTTTCTCCAACATCATTGGGGAAATAAGTCTCTTTAAAAAATCATATTGATCGAAAACATGTATTTTGATTACTTAGTTTTAAACTATCTAGATGAAACTTAAATGGATTAAAGTACAATTAATATACCTAAATAATACACCTGAATAGTTAATATTCATGAGTTGTAGAATAATTATAAGATCTATTGTATCTATTTTATGTGTCCATTTTATCTAATCTTTCAATACCATATAAGGATCTAGGATAATTTTCACTTGACAGGCTTAGAAACTGAAATGCAGAGCACTCTATGACTTGATCACATCAAAGAAATTAGTAAGTGGTAGAGATTTCTTTTTCAATTTTTAAAATTTGCATTTAAATTACACTAAACAAATATTCATTGTTTAATAGTCACTAATCAAGTGCTCACCGTGGGAAAAGCATTGCCCTGATTTTAAGAAATACAAAATAATACAGGATGGATGATCAGACTTCAAACACACTGATGTTAAACTGTTCTTTAAGCTTGGTCTCTAGGTCACTTGTATCAGAAGTGTCTTGTGAACTTTTAAACATGGAGACTCTAACTCAAAAAGAGTCAGAAAAAAAAAAAAAAGAGTCAGAATATGAGAAAGCAAGTCATAGGTTTGTGTTTGTACCTATCTCATATGATTAGAATGCACATAAAAGTTTGAGAACCACTGGCAATACTAGTAAACATATGAAGATGCATGCTGTGTGAATGCTATGTGAATACCAGAAAGGAGCATTATTCTTTTACATTATATTAAATGAAATAGTTTTGCAACATCTCTGAATCATGAATATGAATATTGTTCATGTTTATACATGAAGAAATGATCTAGAAAATCCAAATTATATCCTCAAAAATGTACCCTAAAAAAACAATATCCTAAAAAACAACTTCTCTGGCATCAGGATTTAGCCTTAACTTTTCAGATGAATCTTGTTAAGCTTTTTCTAAAATAACATTGTGATTTTTGAAAATTCTAACACGTAATTTTTTGGCCTATGTCAATATTTTCAGAGGGATGTTCAAGTGGAAGGGGACATGGCTGATTCCTGTTGAGGTTTGGTAGAAACCAACCCAATACTGTAAAGCTGAATACTTTATTGAAAACTATTTTCAAAAGAAAATGTTTAGGAGTAAAACAGTCATCTTTTTTTATTATGGTCAGTTGTTTTTCAGACTTTTGAATACATTAATGTCAACTGAAATTCCTAAAACTTTGGTCATGAAGAGCCTTTTCAGAAAAGCTGAGATGGGATATGAGCTGGCATTTATCTTCATATAGGCTCTTTAGTTTTGAAAATTCTAAAGAAGCTGATAATTATTTTTAATGATCCCTTTCCCTTTCATCTGTACAGTAGCTAGTCCACATTTCCTTAGTTTTCTTGTAACTTGGTGACCTTGAAACTGAGTTATAACCAATGAACTAGGAAAGAAAATTCTGAAAACTGGCCTCCTTGCTCCTCTCTGCTCTTTGTTCTTCTGTTTGGCCAAGATGGAAACCCAAAGAACTAATTTGTAAGGCATGTGTTGAAGATGACTTAGGTTACCACCAAAATTTTTTTCTGTTCTATAAATTTTTAAAAAGTGCATTTCAGCTTTTAGAATTTTAGAGATCAATCTGTTAAGGCAGCCTAGCCTTAGTAATACAAAGAAGAAAACTAATTTAAATAATATTTGGTTAGGACACCAAACTTTAAACGTCAGTATTAAAAGCAGGAAAATGAATAAAGAATAATTGAAGTATATTTACACATTTTAAATAAAAACTATCCTGTTTCACTGTGCTGAATCACAAGGTCTATTTATGCAGGAATGCCCAGTATATTAAATATTAAACAAAATCTCTTATAGGTTCATATACTCTTTTGCTGTATTGTTTGCACAATTTCACAATGATGGAATATTGTATTATTTTGTGAAATCTGTCTTCTTGATTTTAACTGCTTCACTAAATCTCAGAGACTCCTATGGCAATGGCCTGATAGTGTATTTGCTAAAGCTGAATTACTGAATAGTGCTCTCAGATGTCTGAACATCCTTTCAAATACTCTTTGAGTCCCTTGATTAAGGGATATTTTGATTTTTGTGAGTCACCTTTCCAAAACAGATTCATCTCTTCCCTTGACATCTGTGGTACTTAATAATTCATCCTGGTCTCCATTTGCAGGGATGATGGGCTAGGTGCCCTTCTTTAGTATTTCAGAAATAACCTTTCTAGAGAATCACATTACAGTTCTTCTTGTAATGAGGCTTAACTATTGAATAGATAAAACATGATTTTAAAGAGCAAAACCAGCTTTTAGTTTTCAAAAAGAGTTTCAATCTAATTTAAAAATACAGTTCTATCTTACTTTAACCAACGTTCTTTCCTTTACAAAGTTTATATAAGTAAATCCCATGGACAGAGAAGCCTGATGGGCAACAGTCCATGGGGTCACAAAGAGACAGACATGCGGAAACATATAACTTCATTCCTTTAAATGTGATGATCCAGTCACCTGCATCTAATGACCACAGGCACCCTGAGGGGAAATTACTGCATCTGATCAGAAACTACCAGAGTACTGGGAAAAAAAGATCATGCATGTTTAGGGGGGAACAATATATGTTTTAAGATTATTTTTAAAAATATGTATTGGGATAAATACATTATAGTATATTTATATGCCAAAGTAGCATGCAGATATTAATAATTGTGTTTTAGAAGGTCTTTTACTGCTATTGAAAAGAATTAAGGGTACACTTCTGAAAAGTTAGTATTTAAAACAATGTAAATTTATATTTAAAAAAGAGAAAAAGAAAATACATATAGAAAAATGAGTGATGAGGAATACAGTAAATATTCATTATCTCTTTGAAAATTATGGGCAAGCTTTGTTTCTTCTAGGTGATTTTTATTTTTTATATGTTATGAACTTATTATTTTTATAATCAGTAAAGTGTTTGAAATAGACACTTACTTTTCAAAAGTTAAGGAATATTTCTTCAAAATATCCAATGTGTCCTCCTTTTAACTTATAGGAATTTTTTATTAATTGAAATTATTTTAGTAAAAATAGTATAATGTTTATTCAAAGTCTGAATTGATATCTTTCCCCATGACTAGGCACAATTTTATAAAATTTAAACAAGCAGCTAAATTTTAGTTAACCAAATGTTTTACTCTAACTTACCTGATTTTTTAATCTTTCAAAGTTGCATAAACCTGATGTGGAAGTAGAGAGAAAATAATCCATGAAGTATGTAGTTGATTTAAATATTAGAGGGCAAAATATCAGTCTTTACAAAATCTTATAAAATACAATCTTAACTTTGGTATTGTTTACCTTCCAAATTAATTTTTTTAAATTTCAAATTGCAGACCCACACTATTTTCAGTATTAAGAAAATAAACCCAATTACCAGCATCTTTATAATCACGAATTCTTATAAAATTCATACTTTTAAAAGTTAAATTCTCTTTACTTCAATTAAAGCCACGATTCATCTTCTACTGATTGGTATTACAGTCCTTTCAAGATGATAAGAATCTTGGCTATTTAATTTTGAAAGTTCAGCTATTAAGTTGAGGCATATGAATTGCTCAGTCTTCCCGGGTGTCTCAGTGGTAAAGAATCGGCTTCTACTCTACGAGAAGGGAGGGTCTTAAGTTCAGTCCCTGGATTGGGAGGATCCCCTGGAGAAGGACGTGGCAACATACTCCAGTATTCTAGGGAAATCGCATGGGAAGAGGAGCCTAGTGGGCTGTAGTCTTGGGGTCGCAAAAATCGAACATGAATCAGCAACTAAACAGCCACTACCACCATGAAATGCTCAATCCCTGGCTTTCATCTTCATTTAAAGGAGCCATAATAGTATCTTTCCAAGTGTAGTATAGAAAATAGGGATACTGATATAAGGAGAATGCACACATTGAAATAGAATTGCCCAAAGTCTCATATGATGGTTTTCAGATATGTTACCAGAAAGCTCTCTATCACAACATGTGTTGTTTAATATAATCTTGATTTAAAATACATTTAAACATATGTTAATATATTATGATTTTAAATGAAAAATTTATCATCATTAGCTAATCTTCACAATTTTATCAATAGGTACCATTTGAATAAATGAACAATTAACAAAAGTAAATGTTCCTGTCGTTTCAAAGCCATAAGAGACATGTAAGCTTATATATTACTTTTGACTAATTTACTTGAAATTCATTCAATGGGATCTAAATAATTATCATTTATGAGATATAGATGGACTTCCTTGATGGCTGAGTGGTAAAGAATCTGCTTGCCAATGCAAGAGACTTGGGTTCCATCCCTGGGTCGGGAAGATCCCTTAGAGAAGGAAATGTCAACTCACTCCAGTATTCTTGCTTGGGAAAATCCCATGGAGAGAGAATCCTGGCAAGCTACAGTCCAAGGGGTCTCAAAGAGTTGGGCGTGACTTAGGGACTAAACAACAAAAGCAACAAGCAACACGTGAGATGTAGATATCTCTTCTATAAAGAATTCAGAACAAGGGAATAGCTTCTTTGAGTTGTTTCTTTTCAGTGATGGGCACTGTTAGGGGGAAAAAAAAATCAAAATAGTTTTTTTTTTCTCTAAATGCAATTAGACTGAGACATTTATTTTGAGCTGTAATTGATAACTTGACAGATAATATAATTGATCAATGGGTTTTCAGTGCCCTTTACTGATCAAAATGAATGTCACTAGATTGGAATTCTCATTTGCATCATGATTATGAACTTTTTCACACAGTGGTCATTTTTCAGTAACTCTGAAAAGGATTTTACCTCTGAGCCTCACAGGACAGTGTCTGTACAATAAAGAAGCACACACATCATGGAACTGTGCTATGGCATATATGGCATAATATGGCACTGTCTTGAGGTGGTTACAAGACTGAGGAATAATATTTTGCTACAACGTTACCTAGAATGGTAATGCTTACCATGTATCCCAGATTTTATTCCAGAAGGGGTAATTGTTGGGAAGAGAAGAGTGTTTTCCTGGGCAACACAGTTTTTATAGTTATATATTTAGTGCATCATTGAGGCCAACCCACACTCATGTTTCCGGCACACAGTGTGAGCCTAGGGGGAGGATGGTAATATGTATATGAAGTGTTTGTATCACTAAATTAATATGACAGTATTCCTTAGTGCAATTTTGAGATAAATCATGTACCTTCATCCAAAATTGATAATATACCATGTTAATGACTCTGTTGATACCTTTGAACTGTGGGGCTGGAGAAGGCTCCTGAGAGGCACTTGGAAAGTAGGGAGAGAAAGCCAGTCAATTTTTAGAGAAATTGACCCTGAATACTCATACAAAGGACTGATGCTGAAGCTGAAACTCCAGTATTTTGGTCATCTGATGCAAACAGCTGACTCATTGGAAATGTCCCTGATGCTGGGAAAGATTGAAGGCAAAAGGGGAGGAGGGCATCAGAGAATGAGATGGCTGAATAGCATCACTGATGCAAAGGACATGAACTTGGGCAAACTTTGGAAGATGGTGAGGGACAGGGAGGCCTAGCGTGCTGCAGTTCATGAGGTTGCTAAGACTTGAACATGACTGGGCTACTGAGCAACAACAGCAACAAGAATGACTCTATAATAGGACGTGTTTTGAGGACAAGGAGCAGGTGATGAGGAAGATGAGGCAGAGCAGCCCTCTTAAGGGAACTAGCAGAGCTGCCCATGTTATTGTAAAACAGAATTAGAAAATGTGTTCATAACAATTCTTTCCTTACAGTTGGACCATGGAGTTAACTACTCAATGGTACAGTGATGATAGTACAGACATATATGTATGTGCTGTGTCACTCCAGAACTCTCCAAGGATACTTAGAACTCAATATTGTTTGTTTGTTTTTTTTTTTCTTATTTTTGTTTGGATTTGTTTTATTTTCAAGCTGAAGTATGGCTATAATCCCCAGAATTTCTGAATTCAATATTTAATTATCATTGGCTCAATATGTCAGCAAATTTGGAAAACTCAGCAGTGGCCACAGGACTGGAAAAGGTCAATTTTCATTCCAATCCCAAAGAAAGGCAATGCCAAAGAATGCTCAAACTACCACACAATTGAACTCATCTCACACGCTAGTAAAGTAACGCTCAAAATTCTCCAAGCCAGGCTTCAGCAATACATAAACCATGAACTTCCAGATGTTCAAGCTGGTTTTAGAAAAGGCAGAGGAACCAGAGATCAAATTGCCAACATCTGCTGGATCATCGAAAAAGCAAGACAGTTCCAGAAAAATATCTATTTCTGCTTTATTGATTATGCCAAAGCCTTTGACTGTGTGGATCACAATAAACCATGGAAAATTCTGAAAGAGATGGGAATACCAGACCACCTGACCTGCCTCTTGAGAAACCTATATGCAGGTCAGGAAGCAACAGTTAGAACCAGACATGGAACAACAGACTGGTTCCAAATAGGAAAAGGAGTATGTCAAGGCTGTATATTGTCACCCTGCTTATTTAACTTATATGCAGAGTACATCATGAGAAAGGCTGGGCTGGAAGAAGCACAAGCTGGAATCAAGATTGCCGGGAGAAATATCAATAACCTCAGATAAGCAGATGATACCACCCTTATGGCAGAAAGTGAAGAAGAACTAAAGAGCCGCTTGATGAAAGTGAAAGAGGAGAGTGAAAAAGTTGGCTTAAAGCTCAACATTCAGAAAACCAAGGTCATGGCATCTGGTCCCATCACTTCATGGGAAATAGATGGGGAAACAGTGGAAACAGTGTCAGACTTTATTTTTTTGGGCTCCAAAATCACTGTGGATGGTGACTGCAGCCATGAAATTAAAAGACGCTTACTCCTTGGAAGGAAAGTTATGACCAACCTAGATAGCATATTAAAAAGCAGAGACATTACTTTGCCAATCTAGTCAAGGCTATGGTTTTTCCAGTGGTTATGTGTGGATGTGAGAGTTGGACTGTGAAGAAAGCTGAGCACTGAAAATTGATGCTTTTTAGCTGCAGTGTTGGAGAAGACTCTTGCGAGTCCCTTGGACTGCAAGGAGATTCACCAGTCCATCCTAAAAGAGATCAGTCCTGGGTATTCATTGGAAGGACTGATGCTGAAGCTCAAACTCCAATACTTTGGCCACCTGATGCAGAGAGCTGACTCATTGGAAAAGACCCTGATGCTGGGAGGAATTGGGGGCAGGAGGAGAAGGGGACGACAGAGGATGAGATGGCTGGATGGTGTCACCAACCTGATGGACATGAGTTTGAGTGAACTCTGGGAGTTGCTGATGGACAGGAAGGCCTGGCGTGCTGCAACTCATGATGTTACAAAGAGTTGGACATGACTGAGTGACTGAACTGAACTGAACTGAACTTACATGACTACTCCTGTTTACAGAAACATATGGTAAATGTGATAGGCACCCTTTTGCTGAGAAAGACAAATATTTGGTATAGTAAACACTTATTTAATGTTTGATTAATTACACATAATTAATTAGTGTAGTATTAATAGCCTATATACAAAACAAGGTGAGGATATTTTGGTTTAGTAAACATTTATTTAATATTTTATCCAGTGCTATCTATGTAATAAAAGAATTATTGACAATTTCATGGACATTAAACTCAGTATTTGCTGATGAGCATACTGTAGATAGAAAGTTGCTTGGGGAAATTAATGGGTCTAATTGAAGGCATACTATCACTACCTTGATGTTCTCAATCATGTTAACCATTGACATATATGCAGAATTTTAGTGTTATAAATCTCTCCATAAAGAGAGACTCCACAAGATAGGAGAACAATTTGCCTATCAGTATATTAATCCAGAGTCAGGGGGTGGACCACCAGATCTGAGCTGTTTTCTCAGACCCAGCGATGCCTAGGATATGTTTTGAAATTTACCTTTTGTAAAAGTTGCCCCGCCCCCCAACCCCGCCTCAAATAAGGTAAATGTAGAGCAAAGGTAAATGTAGAGTGTTAACTGACCTAGTTGATCGTGAGTATCAGAAATGGTAAGTCTTTAATAATTGCAGTGACCATAGAAGTGGTGCACTTGGTAATACTCCTAGAGGGGTTATGTGACAGATATATTCGAAGATAAGGATGGAATGGAGTAGTTCTCCAAGTTAACCTGTGAAATAAAGGCATCTGAAACGTCATAATTCTCCATGTGATCACTATTTGGCTAAGAACTATTTTGCTTGTTTTATATATTTAAAGCCAGGTTTGTATTATATGTCATTTGAACAAGCCATGATATTTGGACAGTAGTCATGTGGCATGCAATGATGAAAGCTGTTATCATGGTGAATTTCTTTATTTTCTACAAAATCTTCTTTTATTCTAAAAGAACCCATACTAATTGAATAAAAAGTAGAAAACTACTTTATAATACAAATAAAGCAAAAAACAATGCGCCTCTATAGAGTTTGAAGAAGTAAAGAGCTTAGTTTAAATATAAATGTATTGGGACTTCCCTGGTGGTCCAGTGGTTAGGAATCCACCTTCCAATGCAGGGGACACAGGTTCAGTCCCTGGTCCGGGAAGCTTCTACAGGCCACAAGGCAGCTGAGGTCATGGGCCACAACTACTGAAGCCTTCCCACCCTAGAGCCCATGCTCTACAACAAAAGAAGCCACCACAATGAGAAGCCCACGCACCACAACCAGAGAGTGGCCTCCACTGACTGCAACTAGAGAAAGCCCATGTGCATCAGTGAAGACCCACGCAGCACCAAAAGTAAATAAATAAAGAGTAAATGTAAATGTATCGATGCTCTGATTGACTCAAAGCGAAGCTAACCTGACGAGATGGGCTTCCAGGGCAGGTCTGTTGAAGCAAGGTTTGCTGACTCTGTGTGATTCGGCACAGGACTGTCGTCAACCAATCTTGCAGTGCCCTGCGGATGTGCCTGAGGAAACGGTTAAGGTCCTTCAGGCAGGAGCGGAATTTTCCACTCTTCAATAAGATAGCCATTGCTATTGCCTTGTGTTATATATAGAATATTTATAAAAATGAATTTGATTAACATTGACAGGATGAAGAAAGACTGAAATGTGGTCACTTGGCGTGTTAGAGAGTTTTCTTACACAGAACACTTATAATTTTATATTTCATTAATAAAAAGCATGAGGCCATACTGACTTGTTTAATATTCAGATAATATAAATGTTTTACTTTCAATACATTAGTGATAATTATGCATTTGTCATCCAAATCTTGTCAAAGAGAAATATTATTTTCACTTCTATTAATGTTAAACTAATCAAACTTAACCCTGATTTAAATAAATGAACCAGTAGTAATTAAATTCTGAAGAAGATATATATCTCTGGAAACTAAGGCTTCTAATATTTACAGCTTTGTGGTGATGAGATCTCCGGCAAGCTGGTTCTGCTCTAATAGAAAAGAGCAGGTTGGAGAATAATACAAGGGGCCCAGTCTCTGCCAGTAGTTGAGGTTGCCATGGAGAATACACAGATTTAAATGAGAATCTTAGACTAAGCTAAACCCATGTCTTCTAGCCATTTAAAAAGGAGAATCTCAATAAGGGGCCTTTCCACTGCCATTCACATCTGTCCTGAGGAAAAATGTCACCTATTGAGACTCCCTTTTTGAGACAGAGGATAGAGGATTAGTGTATTGGCCAAGTAGTGACATTTGCAATTTGTATTACAATTAAACCAATTGAATCAACACATCATTATCTAATACCTACCACATTTCTGGCAGCACAGTGGGTCCCAGGGATACGATGTTTCCAAAATCAGGCATTGTTGCAACCCTCAGAAACCTTACAAGAAAGGGCAAGATAAATAATAAAAGAAGATCATATAAATGAATGCAAAATTAAAACAAAAACAATTGCTATGAATGCAGGTTCTCATTTTGTACAAATGACAACAAAGATCCTGTAATTTAGGAGTTCAGTGTTTATTTCTAAAAATGTGATTTCTGAAGTGCCTGTCAAATATGTAGGTACTGACTCCTGGAGGGAGATAGATGTGGGTAGAGCTCAAAACATAGGGAACAGTTTGTACAGATTCCCTCAAGAAGGCTCTTATGTAAGAAGTTGGAGCCCCAAATCACTGATGATAGTGGTGGAGGATGAAGCTGGAGAGGTAACCATGGGCAAGACTTGTAAGATTTTAAAGAACACTTTAAAGATTTTTTCAATTGTGAAAGGAATAGGACTCTTTAGAGAGTTTTAAACAAAACTAATTTAACTGTGTTTACATTTTTAAAAATTCATTTGATTTGCACTATTAATTTGGAACTGGAAAGGATGGAGAAAAATCCAATAAGGAGATTTTTACAATAGTAGAGGGGGGAGATGGAGAAGGCAATGGCAACCCACTCCAGTACTCTTGCCTGGAGAATCCCAGGCATACGGAGCCTGGTGGGCTGACGTCCATGGGGCCGCACAGAGTCGGACACGACTGAAGTGACTTAGCAGCAGCAGCAGCAGCTAAGGGAGGTGGGAGATGAGGACAGGTCTGACTGAAAGGACTGCATTTGAAAAACAAAAATATTAAATAGATTCAACAGAAAATGATAAATAGAATCTTTTTTGGTTGTTGCCTGATTATTAAAGAATGATGAATTTTATTGCTATGTGTAGGTATTCCAGGAAGAACATAAATTAGCTATATATAACTTAAGCCATTCATAACAGTGATTATTCCTCCAGACTTTTTCTGAAATTTATTTTTATTATGTACTTTCTCTAAACTATGGGATTTACCTCCTATAGAATGACTGAAATTCCTGAAGAATATTTTCTAACTTAATCATCAAAAAACCTCTAGGGTAACTATTATTATTCTTTGTACTGTACAACTGAGTGAGTTAAGTAAGTAGTCAGATTTTTCAGAAAATTTCAGAGCAAATAATTCAAATTTAGGTAGTGTAAAGCTCAAGTCAAGGATTAATCACTGTTGTTAAATGTAGTAGGTGGATATTTACAAGTACTATACCAAGAGGGTCAAAGAAAATGTAGCTTATTTCCTCTCATGATTTTATTTTTCTCATATGCATTCATGTAGTATCCGATGAGAGTAGAGACTGTTAAGCTGAAGGGGATATTGGGAAGTGATATCTTATCAAATGCATCTTGTAGCCATTTTTTTCACTTTTATCATTCTTTCATACCCAGTACTTGAGCAGGATGGCATTAACATTCCCCTAAGTAGCCAAATCTTTACAAAGATTTCTTCTTAACTACAGGCCCTAGGCCTCTGTTTTCTTAGAATTTACTAAGCTTTTATTTTATTAAAAGATTTGCAATTATAAATTCTTCCTGGCTTTTTTGAAATATGTGTATATCTTTTCTCAGCCTCTTGCCAGTTTTACAAAAGAAAAAGTATTTTTCAAAGACATAGAAACCAATCTTCCAGTATCTGTGGGTGGTAGGACCGCAACCTCAATGGACACAAATCAGGAAATGCAGATGGCTCATTCACAAAGAACTTGGCAATCTCAGGAATAACTCATGAGCTAGACACATCTACTGATCAACTTCCTCCCTAAAGTCCTTCAGTACTTTTCCACAAGCTAAGCCCAGTACTCAAAAACCCTGCAGCTTTTTGTTTCAGCAGTTTAGTTTATAATAAAATCTTCCTTATCTGTTTGATTTTTTTCTGGCACATTTTCTTTTTTTTTTTTTTGCTTTGACATGCTAAATGCTTCTTAGGTACATATTTTCGTCCTCTGAATTACTCTATAGTGACTCAAGATTCCTGGTGGCTCAGATGGTAAAGAATCTGCCTGCAATACGAAAGACCCGGGTTCAATCCCTGGGTCAGGAAGGTCCCCTGGAGAAGGGAATGGCAACCTGCTCCAGTATTTTTGCCTGGAGAATCCTGTGGACAGGGGAACCTGGCATGCTACAGTTAATGGGGTTGCAAAGAGTTGGATGTCCCCATTTGCCATCACTACAGATGATATTTGGCGCCATTTTTCCAACTTTTACAACAGTTTCTTCACCATCCACTGTCTGTTCCATAGTAAATGCCACATATTTCAAGATTCTTTCCCCTTTGGCAGTGTCCCATTTCTAGTACCAATTTCTATAACAACCAGTTATATCCATAATAATGTTGCATTGCAAACTGCACCCAAATTTAGTGGGCATATACATATAATTAACTTTTATTTTTCTCATCAGATTTGCAAGTAAGCTAGAGGGGCTCAAAGTTTGGCTGTAGGTCTAAAATTCAGCTGCTGTGACTCTGTTGCAGGATAGAGATTCTCTAGGCTTGGCTCCAGTTCCTGGTTCTGCATAGTTGTAAGTGGGATTTATGCTACTCTGTCCTGAATATTCATTGGAAGGACTCATGCTGAAGCTGAAACTCCAATACTTTGGCCACCTCATGCGAAGAACTGACTCGTTTGAAAAGACCCTGGGAAAGATTGAAGGCAGGAGGAGAAGGGGACAATAGAAAATGAGATGGTTGGATGGCATCATCAACTCAACGGACATGAGTTTGAGTAAACTCCAGGAGTTTGGTGATGGACAGGGAGGCCTGGTGTGCTGCAGTCCATGGGGTTGCAAAGAGACAGGACTGAGTAACTGAACTGAACAGGGTCAGAAGTCTTCTGCTCCTTAAGATAGATTTGAAAAGATTCAGAAAGCTGGGAAGGTCTTGTGTTTGTATCCCAGCAACAGAGTTGCTCTTTCAGACCTTCTACACTGCCTCCATCCTCTCCTGTGAGCACCAGGTGGAGAGTTGGTAAGTGAGGACTCTTTTTGTGTCTGGGACTCCAGATAACTCTTAACTGTTATTCTGAGCCACATTAGGATCTTAAAAATCCATTAAAATTTTACTGCCTTTTTTCATGTACATTTTTATTGCTTCCACCTCTTCCTCCCATGTTGTGCTAGAGGTAAAATAGTTTTTCCTAGAAAGGGCTTATTTAACTCTCTGGAATTTAGTTTATATGGTTTCCTTGAAACCTCAGCTCCCTGATAACCTCAAGAATATTTATGATTTTGGAGATTGCATACCTTTTCCTCATCAGGGGAGTGCATTCTCTTGTGACTTTTCACATCCTCAACCACTAATTTATAAGCTCTTATTTTCAGGAAAGTAAGTGTCTTAACATTAATATATTACTTGCCCTAACCACAATCCATGAGATAGTTATCATTTTCTCTTTTTCAAATGAGAGAGCCGAATCTCAGGAAGATTAAGTCATTTGCCTCAGGTCCAGCCACTAACATTTGTTATGGTGAGATGTAACTTGCACTGCACCATGCCTGCCCCAAACAATCTTTCTGTGCCCTGCTCGCTCCTTCCATAAGTACCAGACTAATCTTTTGTGCCATAAATTACACTCCCCATGTTTTTCTTCATATTGTTCTTTCTTCCCTATAATAGTATTTTACTTGTACTAAGCATGTGTTTATATTACAATTTTGCATTATTTTTCTTAAAAGTATCCCCCCAAATCAGGTAAGCATCAGCCTTCATAAAACCTGATCCACCTCTCTCTGTGAGTGTTAATTGGGGATTAATCTGAATTTTAAATTGGTGATACTCATGCAATCCCTATGATGTATCCATAGCAGAATTATATTCAATAGCATGTGCATACATGAAATAAGAGACTAGTTAGGCAGAGTAATGATAACAGATATTGTTGGCATTTATTTTAGAAGAAAAGATCTTTTCATTTTAAAGGGCATACTAATTTACACCCGGAAAGTGGAATCGCTGAAGCACAAAACTACTTTGACATCAAAATATGTCTTGAATTTTCTTTTAACTATGATTGAATTGTATTTTAAGTGATGGATCTTTTAATATTGTTAGTCAAATTTACTCAATGGAGCAGTCACAGCCTACTTTAAAAAATGTCATGTGGCACTATAGATGTTATGAGAATATTTTGTAAAAGAGGAATTGAAGTAAAGCGATCCATCTTGGATCTCCCTTTCAGCTAGGTAATGCTATTATAGTCCTGTCTCTGCGTAATAGAGATGCTTTCTCTAAATGAGAAATAGCATCACAGAGAAGTAAGACATTTTGCAGGATCCCTACCAATGACTCTGCCTCATTCTATGTGTTTAATGATGCCTGTAGGAAAGCTTACTTACTCTGACAAGATATTTCCATCAGTGTCCTTGAGTTAGGCAGAATAAAAATGATGTGAAGATCATGTCTGCTTTTTATTTGGGTGAAAATCATTTGGTGACATTTTAAAAATACATATTTCCATGATATAATTTTCATCAGATAGTGCATACATGATTCAAAGTGGTAAAATTATTTCTTTACAGCCAAAAATTAAGTTTAGTCTAGCAGCAGATCGTTTTATCTCAAATTCACACTTTTATGTTTTCTGTAGGCTGACATATCAATACATTAAATTGCCAAGTACTAAGAAATACCTAAAATTTCCTTATAAAATGGACCTTGCCCTGTTAATCTTTGAATCTATTGACTTAGTTTTGTACCAAAAATAAATGAAGAACTTAGATATAAAAAATCAACATTTACATTCCAATAAAATTCTCCTTCCATCCAAAGCATGTCATATTTATTATTATTGTGATAATAATAGCAGTTGATTTGGGTTTATTCACAAAGGACTTAGACACTTCCGTGAATGTACTGTTTATTAACAACTTTACATGAAGGATCTAGGGAAAATTACCTTCTAAAAGTTACTAACTTTCCCCATTAATTAATAAATGTTATAAATATGGAGATATATAGTTGAACAAATTTTTAGGTACTAACTATACCATCAATTGATGATTATTGCCAGAATAAATATTGCCTGAATTAATTATTTTTATTTTTTATTTTAGTTGACAGTGATTATCTAGTTCTACCATTCAGTTCAGTTCAGTCATGCAGTCCTGTCCGACTCTTTGCAACCCAATGAACTGTAGCACTCCAGGCCTTCCTATCCATCACCAACACCCGGAGTCCACCCAAACCCATGTCTATTGAGCCATGATGTCATCCACCATCTTATCCTCTGTCGCCCCCTTCTCCTGCTGCCCTCAATCTTTCCCAGCATCAGGGTCTTTTCCAATGAGTCAGCCCTTTGAATCAGGTGGCCAAAGTATTGGAGTTTCAGCTTCAACACCAGTCCTTCCATTGAACACCCAGGACTGATCTCCTTCAGGATGGACTGGTTTGATCTTCTTGCAGTCCAAGGGACTCTCAAGAGTCTTCTCCAACACCACATTTCTAAAACATCAATTCTTTGGTGCTCAGCTTTCTTTATAGTCCAACTCTCACATCCATACATGACCACTGGAAAAACCATAGCCTTGAGTAGACAGACCTTTGTTGACAAAGTAATGTCTCTACTTTTTGATATGCTTTCTAGGTTGGTCATAACTTTCTTTCCAAGGAGTAAGTGTCTTAATTTCATGGCTGCAATCACCATCTGCAGTGATTTTGGAGCCCAAAAAATAAAGTCTGACTCTGTTTCCACTGTTTCCCCATCTATTTGCCATGAAGTGATGGAACCGGATGCCATGATCTTAGTTTTCTGTATGTTGAGCTTTAAGCCAACTTTTTCACTCTCCTCTTTCACTTTCATCAAGAGGCTCTTTAGTTCTTCACTTTTTGCCTTAAGGGTGGTGTCATCTGCATATCTGAGATTATTTATATTTCTCCTGGCAATCTTGATTCCAGCTTGTGCTTCCTCCAGCCCAGCATTACTCATGATGTATTGTGCATATAAGTTAAATAAGCAGGGTGACAATATACAGCCTTGACATACTCCTTTTCCTATTTGGAACCAGTCTGTTTTTCCATGTCCAGTTCTAACTGTTGCTTCCAGACCTGCATATAGGTTTCTCAAGAGGCAGGTCAGGTGGTCTTGTATTCCCATCTCTTTCAGAATTTTCCACAGTTTATTGTGATCCACAAAGTCAAAGGCCTTGGCATAGTCAATAAAGCAGAAATAGATGTTTTCTGGAACTTTCTTGCTTTTTTGACAATCCAGCAGATTTTGGCAATTGATTTCTGGTTCCTCTACTTTTTCTAAAACCAGCTTGAACATCTGGAAGTTCACGGTTCACATATTGCTGAAGCCTGGCTTGGAGAATTTTGAGCATTATTTTATTAGCATGTGAGATGAGTTCAATTGTGCGGTAGTTTGAGCATTCTTTGGCATTGCCTTTCTTAGGGATTGGAATGAAAATTGACCTTTTCCAGTACTGTGTCCACTGCTGAGTTTTCCAAATTTGCTAGCATATTGAGTGCGACACTTTCACAGCATCATCTTTCAGGATTTGAAATAGCTCAACTGGAATTCCATCACCTCCACTAGCTTTGTTCGTGTTGATGCTTCCTAAGGCCCACTTGACTTCACATTCCAGGATGTCTGGCTCTAGCTGAGTGCTCCCACCATCGTGATTATCTGAGTCATGAAGATCTTTTTTGTACAGTTCTTCTGTGTATTCTTGCCACCTCTTCTTAATATCTTCTGCTTCTGTTAGGTCCTTACCATTTCTGTCCTTTATTGAGCCCATCTTTGCATGAAATGTTCCCTTGTTACCTCTAATTTTCTTGAAGAGATCTCTAGTCTTTACATTCTATTGTTTTCCTCTATTTCTTTGCACTGATCTCCGAGGAAGACTTTCTTATCTCTCCTTGCTATTCTTTGGAACTCTGCATTCAAATGAGTATAGCTTTCCTTTTCTCCTTTGCTTTTCACTTCCATTCTTTTCATAGCTATTTGTAAGGCCTCCTCAGACAGCCATTCTGCTTTTTTGCATTTCTTTTTCTTGAACATGGTCTTGATTCTGTCTCTTGTACAATGCCACGAACCTCCGTCCATAGTCATCAGGCTCTCTGTCTATCAGATCTAGCCCATTAAATCTGTTTTTCACTTCCATAGTATAGTCATAAGGGATTTCATTTAGGTCATACCTGAATGTTCTAGTGGTTTGCTCCACTTTCTTCAATTTCAATCTGAATTTGGCAATAAGGAGTTCATGATCTGAGCCACAGTCAGCTCCTGGTCTTGTTTTTGCTGACTGTATAGAGCTTCTCCATCTTTGGCTGCAAAGAATATAATCAATCTAATTTTGGTGCAAATCATCTGGTGATGTCCATGTATAGAGTCTTCTCTTGTGTTGTTGGAAGAGGGTGTTTGCTATGACCAGTGCGTTCTCTTGGCAGAATTCTATTAGCCTTAGACCTGATTCATCCTGTACTCCAAGGCCAAATTTGCCTGTTATACCAGGTGTTTCTTGACTTCCTACTCTTGAATTCCAGCCCCCTATAATGAAAAGGACATCTTCTTTTGGTGTTTGTTCTAAAAGGTCTTGTAGGTCTTGATAGAACTGTTCAGCTTCACCTTCTTCAGCATTACTGGTCGGGCTGGGCATAGACTTGGATTACCGTGATATTGAATGGTTTGCCTTGGAAATGAATAGAGATCATTCTGTCATTTTTGAGATTGCATCCAAGTACTGCATTTCAGACTCTTTTGTTGACTATCATGGTTCCTTCACTTCTTCTAAGGGATTCCTGTCCACAGTAGTAGATATGTGAGTTAAATTATCCCATTCCAGTCCATCTTATTTCGCTGATTCCTAGAATGTCGATCTTCACTCTTGTCATCTCCTGTTTGACCACTTTCAATTTGCCTTGATTCATGGACCTAACATTCCAGGTTCCTATGCAATATTGCTCTTTAAAGCATTGAAACTTGCTTCTATCACCAGTCCCATCCACAGCTGGGTGTTGTTTTTTCTTTGGCTCCATCCCTTCATTCTTTCTGGAGTAATTCTCCACTGATCTCCAGTAGCATATTGGGCACCTACCGACCTGGGGAATTCATCTTTCAGTGTCCTGTCTTTTTGCTTTTTCATACTGTTCATGGGGTTATCAAGGCAAGTGTACTGAATTGATTTGCCATTCCCTTCTCCAGTGGACCACATTCTGTCAGACCTCTCTACCATGACCCGTCCATCTTGGGTGGCCCCACACGGCATGGCTTAGTTTCATTGTATTAGACAAGGGTGTGGTCCTGTGATCAGATTGGCTAGTTGTCTGTGATTGTGGTTTCAGTCTGTCTGCCCTCTAATGCCCTCTCTCAGTGCCTACAGTCTTACTTGGGTTTCTTTTACCTTCTAACATTACTTCTACATTTATGTATTTTGCATTCTATTTTAGAAAATAACTTTCTTTATTTGTTTATATTGTTGCAGACACATGGATTTTGTTGTTGTTGCTCATTGGTTCATGGAGTTTAATTCATTACTACCTTTATTTTGGGACATTTAAGTAAAGCACATAATCTTAGTGGTTGATACAAATTTGGGCAATAGGTGTTCCATTTCCTTCTGATATACTCTTGTTTTTCCTTGAACAATTTCTTCTCTTCTGGCAAAGCGTATTGTTCCAGGCTTCTTCATATCTTCCTTGCCTGAGACCTGGAATCAGCCATTTCTCTGGGGAATTTTGATTCCTTTAAGTGAGGAATAATATTTAGATACCGATTCTAGATACTGTATATGCTAATTCCTAATTAGTAGCATTTTATGGACTTGGCCAGTGTCGCAATAAAGAATCTGTCTGCAGTGCAGGAGACAGGAGTTCGATCCCTGGGTCGGGACGATCCCGTGCAGGAAGAAATGGCAATCCTCTCCAGTATTCTTGTCTGGAGAATCCCATGGACAGAGGAGCCTGGTGGGCTACAGTCCATGGGTTTGCAAAGAGTCGGGCGTGACTGAAGCAAATTAGCATGCGTGCACAGCATTTTATAGCACACTTCAGGGAACATAACTAGGAAAATGGATTGACAAAATAATTGCAAGTTTATGTTGATACCTCACATTGAACACACCACCCGTGGTGTTTTTCCCCCCCTTTTCTTCCCATGTTTCACATTTACATCATCCTTCTTCCACAGCGAAAATACTGTGCTCCAAACACAATATGTTTGCTTATTTGCCCTATGTAAGAGGAAGTTTCTGATGTAGGTCACTTCTTGCATTATATAAATTCACATTTGCTCTTCCATTACATTTAGCTCTCATAGCTCTCATAGAGTAGGATACCTCTATACTAATGGAAACATGATGCCCACTTCCTACTCAAGAGGGAGGTAAAAGAACAAATAATTACCTTCAAAGTATTAGTCAGCCTCCATTTAAAAATAAAGATAGATTTGGTAGCTATAGCTTATCCCCCACACCACATCTTCTTTGCTGTGAGTTAACATCATGTGGGATTCCATGCTGATAGATCAATCATTTTGTAAGTCATGAGAAGATAATGCTGTAGGAGGCCTCTGAGCAAGAAAGATAATACATACCCAGAGTACCTATCTATTCTGGTGATGATGAATCAGTGTTGCTCAAAGAGCTTCTTTATAATCTCCATGTCACCTAGAGGCTGACGAACCTCCTTAAGTAGGGTTGCCATATATAAGGCTCAGCAAGTTCTTTCCTACCAGCTGACTGGGCATTCATCCTAGCAGCAGTTAGATAATTATTGAAGATAACTAGTCCATATTTTTAGTTCTGCACAGAGTCTTATCATGAACTCATTGTGTTCATTAACACTGGGAGGCTAAGAGAAACACTTTTTAACATCCAAAGAATGAATGACATCTACCTAATCTTTGAGAATTTGTATTAATTTCCTGTGAATGCTGTATAAATTATCACAAGAGTAGAAGCGTAAAACAGTGTGCATTCATTTTCTCACAGTTCTGAAGGTCAGTGTAGGCAAGAATCTTCCCTTCTTCATCCAGTTTGTGGTGTCTATTGGCAATCCTTGGCTTCCTTGGATTGTGGTCACATCACTAAAATGTTCACATTGACACTTCCTTTTCTTCTGTGTATCTTCTGTAGTGACAATTGTCACTGGATTCAGGGCTAATCTGGATAATACAGAAATATCATCTCAAAAACCTTAATTTACTTCCATCTGCAAATATGTCTTTTCCAAATAAGGTTATATATACAGATCCCAGTAATCTGACATGGACTTGTTTTGGAGGCTACCATTTGAACCACTTTACTGATAAAGATCCATATAGTCAAAGCTATGGTTTTCCCAGTAGTCATATACGGACGGATGTAAGAGTTGAACCATAGAAAAGTACCCCCAAAATTGATGCTTTCAAACTGCGGTGCTAGAGAAAACTCTTGAGAATCCCTTGAACAGCAAGGAGATTAAGCCAGTCAATCTTAAATGAAATCAACCCTGAATATCCATTGGAATGACTGATGCTGAAGCTGAAGCTCCAATACTTTGCCACCTGATGTGAAGAACCAACTTATTGGAAAAGACTGATGCTAGGAAATATTGAGGGCAGGAGGAGAAAGGAGTGGCAGAGGATGCAATGGTTGGATGGCATCACCAACTCGATGGACATGAGTCTGAGAAAATTCCAGGAGATAGTGAAGGACAAGGAAGCCTGATGTGCTGCAGTCCATGGGGTTGCAGTGAGTTGGACATGACTTAGTGATTGAACCACAACATTAAACCACTACATGTGGCAAGTTCAGAATATTCCTGGATGAAAGTATTAATTTCAACATGTCACCCATGTTTTATCAAATTTAAATCAAGTGCATACTGATAACATGATTTCAGTGAGGATATTTAAAAAAATTAACAACCAAAAAACCCAGGTAATGCTATAGTCCCTATTCTGCATCCTCCCTCTTTACACATTCTAGGGTGTTTTATTCTGAGATTTGCCATATTTGATTTATAGCACAAAATTAAAGTCTTAAAGTTCTTAGTGGTGCTTCCTTTCCAGGTTCTACATCAGAACTGCTGTGAGCAGAAATCCTGGAAATATGAAGACAATCTATTGGGTGGGGGTGGCCACTATACACATAGGCCTAAAGGGCCTAGATGCATGATAAGTGTGTGGGAGCAAACTGCATATACATGCTCCAGGCCAGAGCATCCAAGATTCACGGGATGGGTCCCAGAGTCTGTGCCTAGTAGGTATAGGGCCCTGAGCTACAGAGAGGCTCTTCTTCGTAACACACCATGCTACCCAAGTCCAGCCTGCTGCAAAACACAGATGTCAAACTGCATTTTAAACTCACTAAGACATTTTTCTCTTACTTGGAAATAGTACTATTTTACCAAAAATTAGTAATTTATAGTCCAATTATATAACCAATACAAGATTTATAAAGAAATACAGCAATGATATCACAAATATTTCATCTTTTAACATAAATGTTTAAATATAATTTATTCATAAGGGTCATCTAATTTTTATCAAGCATATTTATGTTCTCAATTGTCATTATTATTAGGGGTAATTCACCAGCCAACTTTAAATCATAATATAATTTTGTAACCTGCCATAGATTGGAACATATTATGTTCTGTCCATCCATTAACAGATATTTGGTCATGTTCCAAACATATTGATGGAAATTTTGCATTTTAAAATGGTTACCTATGAAGTAGGCATGGGGTAAATATCAATGTTTCAACATTTCTGCTTAAATTAAAATTCGTCAGTCAGTGATTGATTGGGTCATCACAGTTCAGAAAAAGGGAAAAAAGATTTTACAGTTTTAATATTGAGCCATTCAGAATGTGTTGATTGATTTTTAGGGAAGAATAAACAGTCTCATTATACACCTTGGGCTCTTCCTGCAAACAATCACAGGTGAAGGAGCAAAGGTCATGATAACGAGAATGGAGAGAAGGTAAATATTAGAAGCCTTTCAGAAGTTGTTTGTTTTGTTTTTTTGTTTATTTGCTTGCTTTTATGAGGTACTGTGGTGTCTCATAAAAAGAATAAAGCCAGAGAAATTTCAAGGCAGAGCTGAGCAAACTTCTCAAATACAGGATGGTGCATCCACTGGAAATACATAAAAACTGAACTTTCCCCTGAGTTTTCAACTTAGACTTTCATGTATGAGACACTGAGGGAGTTTTATGATGCTTAAGTCTTATTAACACTTATAGAAGTGCACTAGAGTTGGGAGTGTAGACCTCCAGTCAGTGAGTTTAGATTTAAATTCCAACTTCACAACAGACCAGCTCTGTGACCTAGGGCAAGTTAATTAACCTTTCTAGCCTAGTTTGTAAAAACGAGGTTTGTATAAAGATTAATTAAGGAACTTCAGGTAACTTGTGTAGCACAATACCAGGTACATGGAAACCATTCAATAAACTGCTACAGTGCAGGGACAGCTATTATTACTATTATTAGTGTTATTATTGGCTACGTATTTCACCTATTCCAGGTCTTTGCTCCATCACCACATCTGTGAGAATATTCTGATGTGTTTATTTGTATGTATAAGCCTGGCCCCTTTCCAACATTTTCCCTGGTCTATTTTACCTCAGATTATTTATCACCATTGGAGGAAATCTATTTTATTATTTAATAATTCATTATGTACTAATTTAATTTCCTATACATACCTCCCCCCATCCCATTAAAATTTAAGTTTCTTGAAAGAGGAATGTTATCTGCTTTGTCCATGACACTTTCTCCGGTGACTAGATTCTAGCCCCTAGAACAGTATATATCTAATATTTTTAATTAATTAATAAATATTATTAAACTTTTGTGAACTTCAGCATATAAGAAGAGTTTTAGAGCCCAAGAGAAGACTCATTTTGCTGATAAAAATTAAATCTAAAAATTGAATGCAGGAGACTTAAGAGACTCAGGTTCAATCCTTGGATTGGAAAGATCCCCTGGAGAAGGGCATGGCAATCCACTCCAATATTCTTGCCAAGAGAATCTCATCTCAGTAAGTGTTTTATACAAAATCAAAATGCAATTTAATAGTAGATTATAGCATGTTCCTCTGATGCCTAGAAATATTTTGCTCACTTAATAATCATAATCTTTTACAGTTGTGTTTTATTGAGGATCAATAATATGACTACCATTGTAATTGATGTATGTATTGTAGATAATTTTTATTTTCCCCATAAAGTTGAAACATAATATCATTTCCCTCATTTTTGAATATGATTTTGAAGGCTCACTTTCTCCCTCCTCTCATTTTTTCCCTCCCAAATATCATATCGGGACAATTCTTCAGTTTTCTTGGATAGCAGCCTTCATTGTTTGAAGAGCTATCACCATTTAATCACAGAATCTGCTATCATGTCTTCCCTCAGATTCCCATATTTTACAACAAATAACCTAATCTGATTGCCTAGCAAGACAGTGCTTCCTCTTGTACGACAGCATCTTTTACCTTTGAAATACTCTCCAAAAATAAACTCTCTAGTAGAAGGAAATTTTAACATTTTATTACTGCTCTACAGGGTCATATGTAAGCATGTATTTACTGATCCTAGAGTGACAATGTCTCTTTGAGGACTTAGGAAAACTTAACTCCTTTGTTAAATAAAGCTCTGATTTAAGTTGGACCAGTGGTTTTTAGGTTGACCAGTGAAACTGTTCAAATTGTGCCAAATATGCTGCTTTGGCTTTACCTAATTTTTATGTCTTGTCAATTGCACTTCTATTGAAAAGATATTTAAATAAATTATTTTGATCTCAAAAACAAATGAAAATAGATAAATATTAATTTTTAAAGTGACTACTCTTTACTGAGTATGTATCAAGGCTCTCTTAGTCACTTTACATGTGATATTTCTGAAAAGTAGAAGCATTCCATTTCTCCCCTGGAGAAAATGATGCTCACAATGTATAAGTATCTTGGAAAATGTTTCAATTGAATGAACTTTCATATCTTCTTACATGAAAAATCAAACCAGGGTTATTTCAATCATGCTATACTGTCACTTCACCAGGACAGAAAATAAGACATAATAATGTATAGAGCATTACTGCTATTAGAACTCCGTCTTCCCTCGCACCCACCCCCTTTATTATATAGAGAAAAAAAATAGAGGATTCTTGATGGATTATTTACTATACCTTTTGTGTTTGCTTATATTGTGAGACTAGGACATACTATATCTCAAGCACAACTTAAATCAATAGATTTCTACAAAGATTTATAGAAGTTGCAACATACTGAATTCCCCTTTACTTATCTCTCTCCAGTGATCATAGAAGTCCACATTCCATCAGAGAAGTTAAATGTAGCAAAATGTAAAATAATTCAGAGCCACTTTTCCTTGACAGTTGTTCAGTAATCCTAATTTGTCCTTATACATACTTGGTATCTTCTGTTAAATTATACTCAATATTTTATATTCATTACACTCTAATGCATTATATCTTAAATGAATATGTCAATGGGTAAATTCAGCATAAAATGTACCCTCAAGAACTGAAGAAAAATAAAATAGTTATTCCCCAAATTTTGTTCCACTAATATGGCTTAGAGCAATGCATACCCATGCCAGTGTCTATGAATATGTGAAACACCAAAACTACATAAAAATTTAAATATTAAAAATAGGAAAATGTCTCAGTCCTACTATTTCTGGCATTCTGACATATAAACAAAGGCAGATGACCAATTATCAGATGTTTGGGTTCTCGGACATGAAAATATAGGATACTACAGGATTCTGGGAATAATGTATCCCTCAGTAATTCAAGGATACAGGTCAAGGAGGACTGAATGAAGGTGTATGCTGTTTAACTGTGATAAACGTATTTCCATGCATTTTATTTCTATCATTCAAGGAGTTGTCTTATGTGATCATAGGCGTTGGATAAGCAAGTCTGAAATGCATAGGCTGGAACCTCTCAAGCAGGAGCTGATGCTGCATCCCACAGGGGAAATTTATTTTTCCTTTTTCTTCAGGAAAGTCTTAGCTCTTCTCATAAGACCTTTCAGCTAATTTGATCAGATCCACACCAATTACTCTCCTTTACATAAAATCAATTAATCGTAGATGTGGCTCACATCTACAAAGTACTTTCACAAAAACTCCTAGATTAGTGTTTGATTGAGTAACTAGGGACTATAGCCTAGCCGTGCAGACTTAAAAAATTGATGATCTCAGTTCACCTCTTGTCAGTTCGACATCCGTGCACAGTCTCCTTAATCCACCCCTGATCTACAAAGAAACACACTGAAAAAGCCAGACTTCCACTGAACATGATACAACTGTTTTGTATATAACCAAAAGCATGCTAAGTTCTCCCCCAGAAAGTAATTTCAAAATGCGTGCTAAGTCGCTTCAGTTGTGTCCAGCTCTTTGCACACCTATGGACTGTAGTCCGCCAGGCTCTTCTGTCCTTGGGATTCTCCAGGCAAGAAGACTGGAGTGGGTTGCCATTTCCTCCTCCAGGGGATCTTCCCAGGAATCGAATTCTCCTCTTGTATGTCTCCTGCGTTAGCAGGTGGGTTCTTTACCACTGGGAAGCCACAATTCAAAATACTTACTCTTAAATAACTTTTCTTGTTATCTCATACTTAAGTCCTGTGATATAAAGTAAACTGTTATTAATATTTTTTAATGGTATAGTATAGGGCTCCCCTGGTGTTTCAGATATAAAGAATCCACCTGCAATGCAGGAGACTCAGGTTCGATCCCTGGGTTTGATCTCCAAGATCCCCTGGAGAAGGAAATGGCAACCCACTCCAGTATCCTTGCCCAGAGAATTCAATGGACAGAGGAGCTTGGTGGGCTACAGTTCATGGGGCCACAAAGAGTGGGCATGACTGAGTGACTAACACTTTCACTTTCATGATACACTATAAAGGGATAAGGAAAGAAAGATATAAATATACATTTATAAATATATACACACTCATACAAATGTATTTATAACCATGATAAAGAGTACTCATCACAATCACAGTCTTTCTGCAACTAGTCACACAGTTATAGTTAGTATTCACAACTACCTTCCTCTACGACTCATTCCATATCCTTTACCCTTGGCATCACTTCAGCTGGCTGTGGTTCATTGCCTGGTGGGGTGATGTGAACTTTTACCGCTTAAGGTTCTTGGCCATTAGCAGTACTCTGTGGGTCGAATCATTATAGTTCTCCATTGACTTTAATCATAGGACATGGAAGAAAGGGACGACCTAAGGGACCTGCTGTGCCCCACACAAACACTTTGTCGGAGCCTCACAGTGACCCCTTGGGAAGCAGGTGAATCACCTCACTCAGGCCTGCTGTGTTCCCCCCACACACACTTTGTCGGAGACACACTGTTACACCTTGGTTGAGTAGGTGAATCTCCTCACTCAGGCCTGCTGTGTTCCACACACACACTTTGTTGGAGCCTCACAGTGACCCCTTGGTAAGCAGGTGAATCACCTCATTCAGCCTGCTGTGTTCCACACACATACTTTGTCAGAGACACACTGTTACACCTTGCGTGAGTAGGTGAATCTCCTCACTCAGGCCTGCTGTGTTCCACACACACACTTTGTCGGAGCCTCACAGTGACCCCTTGGGAAGCAGGTGAATCTCCTCACTCAGGACTGCTGTGTTCCACACACACACACTTTGTCGGAGACACACTGTTACACCTTGGGTGAGTAGATGAATCTCCTCACTCAGGACTGCTGTGTTCTACACACACACTTCATCGGAGCTGCACAGTTACCCCTTGGTAAGCAGGCCAATCACCTCACTCAGGACAGGAATTCCCTTCTTTGTCTTTTGATTCAGAAGCATGAGGAGTCCACGTACCACAGTAGCATTTCAATGGAATCGTTTTGTCTCTCTTTGGAAGATTTTTTCCCTTTGGAATTAAGACCTCTGTACCAGTACAACTTAAGGTTGTAGGGGACAAGAAACAAATATTTACTCATGGATCAATCCCTAGAGTTAATACTTAGTAGTGCCACTTCTTGATTCCTGGGCTTGTGAGTCCTGTTTATGTGCTATGCGCACCATACAGTAGAGGTTAGTTTAGAGCATTCACGGCCTCCTGGAGGGCATTGTCCCTGGTCTCAAGGTATGGAGACACAGCTGGCATTGTAAATGAGTCTTCAAAAGGCTATTTTACCATTCTTTCAAAGCACATGTTTAAGGATAATGGAGAACTTGGTTAAACAAGTGAATTCCAAGAGCATGGGCACACTGGCATATTTCACTTACTGTGAAGAGAGTTCCTTGATCCTAAACAATCCCATGTGGAATACTGTGACAATGGCTAAGACTGTAAGTCCACAGATGGTAATTAGTCAAAGGATTATTTGCAGAGAAGTAAATCTATCTCCAGAGGGTCAATTCCAGTAACAAACAAATGCACTGCCCTTTTTAAAGATGGAAGCAGTTAGAAGTAATCAACCTGCCACCAGGTAACTGGCTAATCATCATAGGGAATGATGTTTATCAGAAACTCAGTGTTTCAGCACTGCTGGGAGGGTGGATACTCAGCAGGGGCTGTAACCAGGCAGGCCTTGGTGAGTGGAAGTCTCTATTGCTAAACCCAGGCATTATCTCCATCCTTAAAACCATGGTCACTTTAATCATGAGCTCACTGAATGTTGACCGGCTGTCTGGGAAAAGGACTGATTGGCATCCACAAAATGGGTCATCTTCTGCATTTGATTATTAAAATCACTTCTTTAGTTAACATTTACTTGGGGCACAATTACATTTATGCTCACTCTTAGAATGAGCAGTGAGTGTAAATATCCATATCCCTTCCCCAGACTTCCTTGTGATCAACTTTTTAATAATGTTCCTTCCAATTCTTTAATGATCCAGCTAAACGATTGGACATTGGACGTAAAATATTTCACTGTTGACATGTACCTTCGCTATTTCTCCATTCAGTGCAAAATAACAGATTGAGTACAATACTCAGATTTCTACCCATGGGGAGGACTTCCGTTCACTACTTTCCCTCAGAGATGTCCCTAAAAGAGACTGTGGTATTATAGCTATCTACTTTTAGATGGTGCCAGCATATCATATAGAATTATTTATGAACCAGACCAAGTTTTTTCTTTACTAGTCAGCTGTCTATAGGGCACTCTCCACGAGGCCACAGTGTTACTGGGAGAGATAAGGTCATATAGCAAGAGAAGGGATCATAGACATTTAGGCCACTTTATCATGTAACTTACCTATGCCTCTCCTAAGTAAGTTACTCTGAAGAGCCTCTCAAACCTATTATCATCTGGTAGGACAGAAAAGTCTGGTGGGCCACAGTCCATGGGGTCACAAAGAGTTGGACATGACTGAGCAACCAAACACAGCACAGTAGAGTGCTACTGTTCACAGCCAATATTAGGACTGCATGGGATAGACATGATGGGCAACTCAGATACCACGATATCTTAGTAGTTCAATCTCCACTGAGGCCCAGTAACTAGCCAAAAGTTATTTGTCAAAGAAAGAGTAGTTATTCTCAAAAGTTAACAAAGCTTTGATCCAAAACTCGAAGAGATTGAGCCCTATGGGAGGCCTGCAAAAGGCAACAGGCAGTCTTTCATTCTGCCACTGACACTTCAGACACCACTGGATTTGCTAGATTAGATGATGCAAGTGGCAGAGCATTTTGCATGATAGTCTAGTTGTGTTGCAGAGCCTTCTCTTACTCAGACTCTCTTGGTCATACTCAAGACTAGCAGCTCTTTGGGTCATGGGGAAATAGGATAGTATAGCATACACAAGTGAAATATATGTTGCCTCCAAAATTCAAATAGGTCCACTCTGTGTTATGCCACATTTTTATTATAAGAGGGGTCAGATTCTTCTCTTTCTTTACATGTGTTATACCACTGACCTCCCAGAAATTTCACTGAGTTTTCTGGAGTTTTGTCAAATTTATTATCCACCTTCTGATATGCAAATATCTTACTGATAGAAATGGCAACCCACTCCAGTACTCTTGCCTGGAAAATCCCATGGACAGAGGAGCCTGGTAGGCTACAGTCCATGGGGTCGCAAAGAGTCAGACACGACTGAGCAATTTCACTAACTTCACTTCTGATATGCAAATATCTTACTGATGTGTCTATGGTTATTTCTATTTCTTGCTCATCAGTTGCAGTATGCATAATTATCAACGTAATAGACCTGCGATATATCATATGAAATTGGAAGGTGAGCAAGATTCTTGTAGACTACATTAGTAAATAAGGCTAGAGAGTTTATATGGCTAAGGTAGTAAGTGAAGGTCTATTATTGGTCTTACCAGTTGAAAGTAAACTGCTTCTGTTGACCTTTACTGAGTATTCAGAAAAAACATTTTCCAGATCCATAGCTGCTTACTATATACAAACATTTATATTAATTTTTTAAGCAGATTAGGATCATTTTACATTTTGATTCAGCAGGAATTCTTTACTGTTAATTCAAATGAGGCGCTTTGAAGAGAGATATATCTCTCTATCACAGTTTTGAGGTTTATGGGTCTTTTTCAAAAACTAATCAATTTCTAGTAGCCTGAGGTTATTCTTATGTGCTGGATTGAATGGATTGCTGTATTTATTTTTTAAAGAACTAGGTTATTAACAATTAGTTTAGTATCTGTCAGAATTGTTAGAACAATTTTTTTAACTTTAAGAATTAACATTTTTTTAATGTATAAAATACTTTGGAGTAGCAGGATTATGTACTCCTTGGCTGAGAATAACAAGTTATGTAGCTCTGTTTAGTGGAAGACTCTGAAAGTTAAAATATAAAATATGAGTCTTTTTATAGTGGGCATAGTTGTGTGGAAGATGACCCATGTGAATAAAAATACTTCATAATTCTAGAGATATTGACTATATCTGGTATGTATGTGTATACATATATATATATATGGTTATTTCTGGTGTGTGTGTGTGTGTGTGTGTGTGTGTATATATATATATATATATGGTTATATCTTGTGTCTATATATTCTGAATCTAGATTGATACAAGATTCTTGGTGGATCAAAATGTAAAATAATCTTAATTTACAGTTTTTCAAGGTACAACTTAGGAAATTTTAAATTAGCATAGAGCAATTTTTCAATGAATATTATTTCACTTTCCCTTAGGCTAACCTTGAAGTATATCAATAATTTTTTTTAATGTAAAGAAGAAACCCTTATAAGTTGAAAAAACTGTTATTCAATGACAGATTCACAAAACACTGTATGAAGAAACTAAGTGATTGAAACAATTATTGTTGTCATTGTAATACAAATATTATTATAAGACTCAAATTGGAATATTAGTCTAACTTCTAAAAAATGTCAACTTACACATGACTGAGTATAATGGGATTCCAGCAAAGTCTGAAACTATTTATAATTATGCTTTTCCATTCACTATTAAATTTTATAAGATACAATATTAGTAACTTTAAATTAAAAATAGGAAGCATTTCTCTTTCTTCATGTAATTGTTTTATGATAGCTGTCCTTGGCAATTTTTTAAGCTATTAAAAATATTTTTTAAAAAATCCAACAAGTGGACACTTGGTTCTCTTGAACAAAATATCTGGGAAAGCATTTCATTGTATTGTTGACCTTAAACAAGTAGACTGCCAGTTATTTCTCCAGCAAAAATGGGCTTAAAAGGGATCAGCCAAGAATAACAATTTGGAATCTGCAACCATGGAGAGCCATGTGCAAGTGACAAGGAGTGAACTCTTTTATAGAGAGGAAAAGGAAGATAGGAGGGCTAGTGTTAACAGAGTCTAATAATGAAGGAATCATAAGTTCTAAGTACTGTGATTTTCTTTTTTCTTTCCCTTTTTTTTTTTAGTACTGTGATTTTCATTGGCTCAGTTGTGATGGTCTTTCATTGGCTGAACTCTTGCCAGGCAAAAAAGAAGTCTTTCTTCTTCCAGTTGGGTTCTGCTATTGTTGTAGGGAATGAGAGCTCTCCCTTCTGCCTTCCTGATTTTATTTTAACTGAGATTTCTGTTTATTAACTTTTTATGATATCCAGAGAGTCAACAGATATACCCTGTTTATTTTCAGCATTGTAATCTAGCATTGTCTATAGTAATGCAGTTTTTAAAAGTTAGAGTGATATTTTTAACTACAAAATTATTTCACTTTATTGACAAAATAATTTGGTGATGGTTAATAGAATATTGGAAACATCAAGGGAGCATTCTACCTAAAGATAGGGACAATAATGGATAAAAATGGTAGAGACCTAGTAAATGCTGAAGAGATCAAGAAGAGATGCAAAGAATACATGGAAGAACTGTATAAAGTAGATCTTAATGAACTGGATTACTATGATAGTGTGGTTAGTCTCCCAGAGCCAGACGTTCTGGAGTGCAAAGTCAAGTGGGCCTTAAGCAGCACTGCTGTTAATAAAGCTAGTGGATGTGATGAAATTCCAACAGAACTATTTAAATCCCTAAAGGATGATGCCATCAAGGTTTTGCATTCATTATGTCAGCATATCTGGAAGACCCAGCAGTCATCACAAAACTGGAAAAGGTCAATCCTCATCCTAGTTGCCAAGAAGGGTAGTACCAAAGAATGTGCTAACCATCAGGTAGCCAGACTCATCTCCCATGCTAGGAAAGTAATGCTTAAAATCTTGCATGCTAGGCTTCAGCATGATGTGAATAAAACTTCCAGATGTCCAAGATAGGTTTAGAAAAGGAAGAGGAACTAGAGATCAAATTGCCAACATTCACTGGATTATAGAGAAATCAAGGGAATTAAAAAATAAATCTATCTCTGTTTCATCGAATATGCTAAAGCCTTTCACTGATCATGACAAACTGTGGAAAGGTCTTAGAGAGATGGGAATACCAGACCATCTTACCTGTCTCCTGAGAAACCTGTATGCAGGTCAAGAAGCAACCGTTAAAACCCTGTATGGAACAATTGATTGATTCAAGATCAAGAAAGGAATAGGACAGGACAGTCTGCTGTCACCCTGTTTGTTTGATTTATGCATTGAGCACATCATGAGAAATGCCAGACTGGATAAGTTATAAGCTGGAATCAAGATAGGTGGGAGAAACATCAACAATCTCAGATATGCGGATACCATTCTAATGGCAGAAAGCTAAGAGAAACTCAAGAGCCTCTTGATGAGGGTGAAGGAAGACAGTGAAAGAGCTGGCTTAAGACTAAAAAACAAAAACAGAAAAACTTAGATATAAAGAAAGCCGAGCACTAAAGAATTGATGCTTTGAGCTGTGGTGCTGGGTGATGGGGAAGACTCTTGAGAGTCCCTTGGATTGCAAGGAGATCCAACCAGTCAATCCTAAAGGAAATCAGTCCTGCATGTTCATTGGAAGGACTGATACTGAAGCTGAAGCTCCAATGCTTTGGCCACCTGATGTGAAGAACTGACTCTTTGGAAATGACCCTGATGCTTGGAAAGATTGAAGGTGGGAGAAGGGGACGACAGAGGATGAGATGGTTGGATGGCATCACCGATGCGATGAACATGAGTTTGAGTAGTCTCCATGAGTTGGTGATGGACAGGGAATCCTGGTGTGCTACAGTCCATGGGGTCGCAAAGAGTCGGACATGACTGGTGACTGAACAATGACAAATTGAATATCCAAGCAGTTGCTTCATCCCTTAACTCCAATTATATCGCTTAGAAGGTTGCATGTGGTTAAACTCAACTCAAACAGAGTGAGAATTTAATCTGAGCTCAAATTCTGACTGGAAACAGTTAGAAGAATAACAAAGTTGACTGTGAAATCCTATAGCACTTTAAAAGTTTACCTTAGAGGAAAGGTGAATATAGCTTGATGGAAAGTGTTGAGACTGCTAACTAAAGGAAATATGAAAATTGTCAAAACCAGAAAAAAAAGTGAAAAAAAAAAGGTAACAAGTAATACTAAAAAGAATATGTATGTACTAATACTCAATTTTTTTTTTTTTGTAGCTTTCTATAGTCAACTGCATTAATGCATTTTGGGTTCAGCTGTCATTACCTGGTGGTATAACATATCAGAATGTTGGAAACAATCCAACTTCTGCCATATGCTGATGTCATTTACCTATATTTTTAGTCATCCATGAGCTAACTGATATTAGAGAATCGCTCATTGTGGCGAACTAAGATTTACTTGCCAAATTCGTGAATACTTCCTTCCTAAAACACAGGGTAAGAAGAGCTTTCATAATCGGGTGTGATGTTAGTTGTGGGTTTTCCATATGTGTCCTTTATCAGGCTTAGAAAGTTCCATTTTATTTCTAGTTTGATACAGTTTTTTTTTCTTTTAAGCAAATTGGAGTTGCATTTTGTCAATTTTTTTCTGCATCTCAAGATGATACTATACTTTAATAACATAACTTTTAATATGTTCTAACATTGAATGACTTTCAAGTGATAAATCATCATTTCACTCCTGTGATAAATCTTACTTGTTCAAAATTATCATTTTTCCATGTTGGAGTCTAGATACTAATATTTTGTGAATAATTCACATCTGTGTTTATGAGGAAGATTTTTTTCCTATTTCTTTTCGGGATTTGACAGTGCAATCCTGGCTTCATAAAATGAGTTTGGAAGCATTTCACCTATCTTTTTCTGAGATATTTTGTGCAGATTTGATAGTATTTCTTTTAAAGATGACTTTGCAAATCAAACTGCAATGATTATTCAAAGATTATTCAAAGACTAGGTAAAACATATGATGAGGTGGGCTCACAGCAATTTATCTTGTTAAAAAGAGACTTATTTAAGAAAGAAAATTATCATATGCCTATGTAAAGGGAAGTCATAAAATATTCACTTAGGTTCAAAACTGTTATAATGAATGTGCAGTTAAGTTATGACTTCTACTGTATTACACACATTTTTCAACTTGTGTAATAAATGTTTAATAAAAATGTTAAATCATATTATTAAAATTTCATGATAGCAAATACATACATACATACACATATAAAATTTGTTGCTGTTTCTTGAATAAGAAAGTTATATTCAGTTAAATATACCAGGTATATTATTTATGTTATTTTGTTATTCTCATTTTATAACGTTATTTTGCATTAATATAATTTTGGATTCTTTTGAAAATAATAATGATAATTTCTTATGTTATATCCACTTATGTTAAAGCCATATCCAAAATACATCACAATTACTCTGGAAAAAGATTAAATAATTGACTTTCTGTAATAATTCCATTACATCTTAGAAAATAATCTATTCTGTGGTTAAAATCAGCAATGCAATAAGTCAATATGTAGTCCATCTCTTTACAAAGAATTACATATCATTTTGACCTAGTTGGATTTATTATACAATTCATGCTGGAAAATATTTATTTTCCTAATTCCTCTTTGCTACTGAAATATTTTTTCAACTACAGTAGGATCCATTTGAAGCTATCTGGAACCAAATATACTTTTGTAATTTTATATTTTTAATTACAAATACTTAGAAACTTTTCATGATACAGCTTTTCATGTAAAAGTAACAAGCCAATTCAGTGAAAAGCTTGACTTTCTGTTATTTTTCATACCTAAAAGTGTAAATGCATGCTATTTAGTGAGGGTGCTGCCATACTTGGTCATTTGTTGAGGCAGACACTGAAGTAACAAATTTACTAAAGAAGGCAGAAATCAGAGATCAATATTTTTTAATTAAAGTTTAATTTTGATAAATGTATCTATGGTTTAAAACAAGTACACATACTTTTTAATCTCCATAAATAATTAAAACCACTTGTCAATATTTAAATTTCACGCATACCCAGATTCTAAACATTGTAGTGATCAAAGACAACCTGATATCCTATTTGATCCCCTCATATATCATATGTGGTCAGTTACACACACACATCATTCCTTTTCCACTTTACCTCATCAACAACATGGAAAGGAATAGAGAACAAATAAAGAAATCATTATTTTTGTAGTTTCCAAAACTATAAAGAGATATTTCCCAATATATCAAGGTATTATGTTCCTAAAATTGTATTTAACTGTAGAATACAAATAATTTTTATTGCTTTATAAACAAATTTTATTTACTCTCATGGAATTTTGTTAGTTCATCAATAATCATGCTTCTTTAAGAATCTCTGTTGTTCATTTTTATGATGTTAAAAATCTGTTTGTTCTTCCAGTTTTTCTCTTAGACAGCTAAATCTTAGCTCTATTTTTAGAATCCCTTCTGATTCTTACCTTTACATTAGAAGTTCTTATCAGATCACATGACTTTGCATAATATTTCTAAATGACAAAGTCCAAAGTGATAGCTTCAATTCTAGAGTTCTTCCCTGGGCACAGAATAATATATTCAACTGTAACACTTACCCAAGTGAGGACTTGGGAGTCATTTTTGAGTCAGCCACCCTTCTCTCTTATGATTTCTTGCAGAATTTGACTTCTACATATTTTTCTAATGAAGTCACTTCTTTTCATCTTCACTGCTGCCATTCTGGTTGAAGCCACCAGTACCTCTAAAACTTATTGTTACAATTTTTAGTTCCATTTATAATGTCATCTGTCAATGCATTCTCTAGACAATATACTCTTGTGTCTGTAAAAATATTAGGTTGTGTCACTCCCCTGCTTCAGTGTATGCTTTCACTTTCCTTTACTCTGACAAAATTCAAACTTTCATATCACTCTTTTATCTAGTTAACACTAGATAATTATTCTAGTTGTAGACTACAAATAGATAATATGTTCACTAGTGATATATGTATATGTGTATGTATATATATACATATATAAAATGAATACATTGACAAAATATAAAGCTATTATATGATAATGTTAGGAATATTAAGCAAAATATGGGACTAAAATACAGGGAATCATAAGAGGGAGGGTAAAAGAGGAAGAGAGAATTAGAGTTCTGTATAATTTCCTGGGACCAGAGATGCTTCAAGCACAAGGATACATTTGTATTTCAGAAAGGAACTGGAAAGTCATTTACATTATCTCTCTATAGAGTTTGCTTGAGTGTATGTATGTGTGTATGTCCATGTCATTTATGCCTTCTCTGGGAAAATGTTTTTTTTTTTTTCTTATTAGATTGAGGGATTGATAAACTTCATAAAATGATCTATGAAGACATGTTCCCACAACCTTTTTCATTCTTCTCTTGAGACTTGCCACTGGGAAATTTGATTTACTTCTTCCATAATAATTAAAATGTGCTATGCTTCTTAATTATCTGCCTTCCAATTAAATCCCCTGTTCCCCCTAGAAATTTGTTTCAGCTAGTTTTTAAGGAGAAAACTAATGTGCTAAATAATAAGGCCTGAACAGAATGAAATGTTATGACATAGAAGTTGATGTTTATTAGGTAAATAGAGTGAAATAGAATTAAATACATGTTTTTATACTACAAAGAGAGGTTTTGATAATTTCAAGAGCAGTAAGTTTTTAGTTCACTCTAAGCTTCTAAAAAAAGAGTTCAATATCTTACACTGTATCATTTGAAGTATAGACTCCAAAACAATATTCCCCAAAATATTATATTAATTTCTTATTAATGTGCTTTAAGAGGAAATGATAAACTGCTATATGCCTAACAGCACAGATTTGATGATGAAAGGACTTGAAATCATATGGCAAACAAAACTATTGCAGGCATTAAAAATATTTGAGTTTGACATGTGTGTTCTTTTAAGCCTGGAATGTTTAACAGATTATTTTTACATATTTAAGGGTGCTGAGGAAAAATAATTTGAATCTTCACCTCTTGATTTAGAGGCATATCTTTAGAGTCATCAAGTAGGTATTTGAGAAACAAAGGTAAAACTGCAAATCGTCATTATACATTAAATTGTCTATGTAGATAGAAATCCAAATATCACATATTTGGATTTTTAAAATAGGAATTCTAAAATCTGTTTGCTTTAAATGTCAGTGAGTAAACTGAACTCACAGAGAACTGCAAATACCTCACTGACCTTACCAGAAAAGGAATCAGATTGCACATTTATTTAACACTCATTAGAACCATTCCCATTTCTCCTTGTACTTTTTGGAGCAAACCTAATTGTTCCTGCTGCCTTGACATTTTTACTACTTTATATGCCTCATCAGTTTAAAACATTTACTTCTGTGACTGCTGAACCATTGAGCAAATTGGTTCTTCAGATCAATATTCTTGCTCCAGAAAGGAAAAAGTCATACACAGGTGTCTGGCAATGTTTATTTACTGAAAGCAGTTCATCTTCTACTGTTGATAGTTGGCAAAGTGACACTCCATTTTAGGTCTTTAATCATTGAAACCGTTTCCTAAGAAAACTGCAACTTGAGAAAAAGAGTGAAAGCTCAATGTACTATTAAATAAAAATGGCCAATCAGTCAACATAGGCACCCTCTCTTCACAGCAATCAGCAACAGCTGTATCCCAATTAAGGCTATGATTTTGCAGGTGCTCACAGAACTCTATGTCAAAATAAATCCACTTATTTAAAATGTTTTGAAGCATTATAAAGTCTTTATAGTTAAGTTCAGGCAAAAAATGTGTATGGATTTTCAGACAACTTATTTATGAATGTCAAGCTTCCTGGGTAAAAGAAGGAAATGATATCAAAACAAGCAAATGTCTTTGGAAAAATATCATTCTCCTATTAGCTGTAAAGATAGAGAAGCAGAGTTTGAATAACTCTACATGCAATTGGTAGAAACAGATGCCACTCTATTCAGTATACTTCTTAACCACTAATATGGAAATATTCATTTGTAACTATCGAGTTCAATCTATGTGTGTATGTCACAGTATATACAGCTAGGATTAAACTTCTTAATTCCTTTTATGTTGATTTTTAATAAATATCATTTACCTATAAAGTCTAAAACTATGGTCTTAACATTTCCTTTACATAAAAATGACAGGATGATGTTATATAGTACATTCCATTTCCCTTACTCTACTTCTGGAGATTCTGATTTTGTAGGTGTATAGTTAGTTTTGTCCAAGGAACCTATATTTTTTATCAAATACACCTAGTAATTATGATATTGATGTCCCACTCAATATTTTGAGAAAACCTGCTCTAAATTTTTGCAAATAAAAAAGTCACAGTTTTAAATTTTCTTTCAAATATTTGTATTTTAATAACACTGACTTCCAAAGCAACACACATTCATTTCCTCACATACACTAAGTGTTTTCTGAGAATATTTTTTCTTTCTTTGGGTCCACTCACCACTATAATAATGTTTTTATCTTTAAAAAAAAACATCATCATGAATCTTTATTTATCTACATCCCTAGGAAGTTGTAAAGCCTAATTATTTAATGTTTGCATGGTGCTCTGAAGAGATATTCTGTTTAAGAGCTAAATATTATTGTTGCTATTAAACATCTGTTATATTCTAGTTAGAGCTAATGACATTTGACAGCAGTACATGAATTTCTTCCCATAGGAATTTATAAGTTGTCTAAGTTGAACATACCACACAAGATGACAAGATATTATTGATTTATTTTAAGAGAAGAGTTTTAGTTGTCCTTACTACTTTTTAAAAATATTGAGAAAAATATCAGATAAATTCACCATAGGAATCAAAGCAGCAATGCCTTGACTTATAGCTCATTTCTCAACCAAAATGATGGAAAACAGAAGACCATAGAATCATTTCAATTAAAGTGCTGAGAAGAAATAACTGTCAATCTAGAATTATTTATATAGAGAAAAATTCAAAGATTATTCTTTAAGGTGTTCCATAATTTCAGGTAGAAAATTAAATTGCTACAACTAGTTATTTATCTTACATTTTAGCTGAAGTATAACATAATTTTTAGTGAAGTGTAAAGGATATCAGTTATAAGTATAAAGCCTAATGACTTTTTACAGTGTTAACATAACCATTAAGGAAAACCCAGATCAAGGTGTAAAATATGTTTAGTACTTTGGAAACCTGCCTTCTGCCCTGTCCAAATCATTACCTTCTCTAGAGGTAATTGTTTTTATGACTTTAAACACTTTGATCTTAGACTAGTTTTCCTTGGTCTTGAGATTTATGTGAATGGAATCATACCTTATACTTTCTTTTCTGTCTGGCATCTTTCATTTAGCAATATGTGTGTGTGTGTGTGTGTGTATTTATGTGTGTGTGTATAAATACATATATATATATATATATTAAGATCCATGCATGTTTTACATGTAGTGTACAATTTACTGTTTTTATTGTTTTTCACTATACCATGATATGAATATCCTACAACTTATTGCACGATTCTATTACTGTTGATGACCATTTTGGTTGCAGAGTAGTGTGTGATCAGATGTTGTGGTTACCTATGCAGGTGGGGTAGACTCCCTACCCCAAGTGTGTTTCAGATGTTGAAATCACCATGATGTACACACGTGACAACTAGATGTGAATTTATTACTCACTAGTGCAGCTTGCTGGGGCGAGCAGGGTATCGGTCTGAAAATGGCTTGAGAGCGCAGGAAAGAGCAAGTGGCTCGGGTTTTATATTGGTTAAGGGACAAGGGCTGGGGCAAGAGCTTATGTGAATGAAGGCAGGGCTTGCATAGCTTGAACCTCCTTCTAGTTCCTAGGAGAAGGCATGCCCACTTTCTTATCAGTTTGCACATACACGGAGCAACTGGGTAAGCAGGAGGGTGGACTGAAGTTTGTCAGCAAACATCAATAAGTTACACCAAATCCTGCTGGTTTTAACTCATAGTTAGAAGGGAAACCATTTAAAGGTATTGAGCAAGGAGAGTCATGACATAACCTGAGATCTACATTTAGTGTTGTGTTGAGAATAGAAAGAAGGTAAATAAAGGAAGATGCCTGGAATGCAGACATAAGCATTTGCTTTAATTTAGTGAAAGATGGCAGTGGCTCAGAACAAGAAATTAGCAGTGGGTCTGGTGGGAATTGATTGTATTAGTAAAAAGCAGGATTTGTTCATGAAAAGGTTATGCTATGAGCAAGAAAATGTTAGACCCTGAAAATTGGGAGGAAGAGACTCATGACAACTGATAGAGGGAAATTCTGATACAAGTGATTTTGAAGGAAAATTTTAAAAAAGAAGCTATATTTGCCACTGAAACTGGGGGCTTGAATATATAAATGTGGGGGCTAGGGCAGATCTTAGCAGAGATAATATTCAAAGGCATAGAACTGGAAATGAGTGTATATAGAAATGACTCTATATAGGAAAAAAAATAGTACAAGGGCTTATCCATATAACACTGTGAAGTTCAGAGATAAATTAGATGTTGATAAATTAGCAAAGTAAGCTGAGAGGCTGGCAGGGCTGGGAGTAAAGGAGGCATCTAGGATATACAAAGACAAAGTATGTCAGGGCTGGAATAGTAAACTGTAGGTCCAGTTTCCAGAGAAGAGATGAGAATGAAACTTGCCTGGAGAAAGTTCCAGAGAGTGGGAAGAGGGAACATTTAGACAAGTATGTATAATTTACTTTGAGGAGGAACCTTGCTCTAAAGGAAGAAACACATGGTTGGTAACTTTTAAAGGGTTATATTTTTAAGTCAGTGGGAGAAGTAACAGCATGTTTGTCTGTCAGTATGAAATAGTCAGTAAAGTCGGAAAGTTTCCGATGCATGAGAGAGCCAAATTGAAGGGGATCTAGACACAAATGACAGTTTGTCCTTTACTAATAACACAAGAATTAAAAGTGTCTTAACAAAATAAACTGAAGCATATTAGCATAAATTCAGGAGATGGAGTCATAGATTTTGTGGGAGCTTGTGAAGGTTTTCCTCTGAATTTTCTCTGTTCTCAGTGAAAACCACTAACTTAATGATAAGGAAGAATTGTTAGAAGTCTGAGAAGTGAGGGTATGATATAGTGTAGTCCTGAAATTCTAACCCTGTGCACAAACAGCACCCAGACACTGCAATGAACTCACACTGAAAACAAGTGTTTTGAAGGAATCACAATGATACTTTATAACTAACAGATGCTATACTAACTACTCTGAGTTGAAGTGTTCACAATTCCAACATTAGATTGTGCTGCATTCCTTTAGATAGCATAATTCATTTGCAAAGTTGAGCTTTAGTTGTGGTTTTGTGATGTACAGTAAGTAGTACATGAAAGTCAGTGTGAAAGCTGGAAATAAAGGTGGTGGCATCCCGTCTAATTCCTAGGACTGAGAAACTGTGCCTCACCCAAGGTTCTCATGTCTTAGTAAGTGACTGCGGTCATTTAAAGTTGAAATTACAATGTTTTATTTCAACTTATATGTATATATTTTGTCATTTTTATATAAATCCTTATACATTTCTGGGCTTCCCTGGTGGCTCAGTCTGTAAAGAATCTGCCTGCAATGTGGGAGACCTGGGTTCGATTGCTGGGTTGGGAAGATCCCCTGGAGAAGGGAACTGGCTACCCACTCCATATTCTGGCCTGGAGAATTCCATGGATTGGGTAGTCCATGGGATGGCAAAGAGTCAGATAGGACTGAGTGACTTTCACTTTCACTTATACATTTCTTAATCTAATAACCTTATAATAATAACTGTTTAGTATTTCTTTTTATCTAAGGGTGCCGTGTGAAAATTAGCAAGACACTAAGCGTTCTATGAAATGAGAAATTTGAGGTAATTGTGATGGTATCTCCAGCACAGCAGAAGGACGTGCAGACCAGTTGACTTCACAGTCTGATGGCTAGATGGCATTGTAAGTGCAGAGTTCCCAGCAAGAGTCATGAAGTGAGATGAGGTATTATGATATTTTGTTTTTCTTCAGCCTTTTCAGCTACACAACTGTAGTGTATAATTTGAGGGTATTTGACTTCAGATTTGTGATGTTTTTCAACCAGTTAAGATAAGTCATGGAGAAATGACAGGAAGTAAAAAAATGTATTAAAGGGAGTGATGGCAATGCGAAGTATATTGCATTGCAAAAATATATTAAAGGGAATGAGCCCAGTAAATGATATGTTATAGGATCAGAATGGCTTTGGGTTCCACTGATCATGTTATTTAAGATGGATTGAGTGAGTGAGTGAAAGGCGTTCAGTCATGTCTGACTCTTTGGGACCGCAGGGACTATAACAGTCCATGGAATTCTCCAGGCCGGAATACTGGAGTGGGTTGCTGTTCCCTTCTCCAGGGTATCTTCCCAACCCAGGGATCGAACCCAGATCTCCTTCATTGCAGGTGATTCTTTACCGTCTGAGCCACCAGGGAAGCCCAAGATGGATTGAAGTAAAATAAAAATGAACAGTAGATTGTTGCTGTCATTGTTCAGTTACTAAATCATGTCCTACTCTTTGCGACAACATGGACTACAACACCCCAGGCTTCCCTGTCCAAATTTGCTGGCATATTAAGTGCAGCATTTTAACAGCATTATCTTTGAGGATTTGAAATAGCTCAGCTGCAATTCCATCACCTCCACTAGCTTTGTTTGTAGTAATGCTTCCTAAGGCCCACTTGATTTCACACTCCAGGATATAAAGTGACCACAGGTGAGTGCTCCAGGTGAGTGACCACACCACGGTGGTTATCCGGGTCATAAAGACCTTTTGTGTATAGTTCTGTGTATTCTTGCCACCTCCTCTTAATCTCTTCAGTTTCTGTTAGGTCCTTGCAGTTTCTGTCCTTTTTTGTGCACATCTTTGCATGAAATTTTCCCTTGGTATCTCCAGTTTTCTTGAAGAGATATCCAGTCTCTCCAATTCTATCATTTTCCTTTATTTCTTTGCATTGTTCACTTAAAAGCCTTCCTTATCTCTCTTTGCTATTCTCTGGAACGCTGCATTCAGTTGGGTATGTGTGTGTCTGTGTGCTTAGCTGCTCAGCCATGTCCAACTTTTTGCAACCCCACACACTGTAGCCCACCAGGCTCCTCTGTTCATGGGATCTCCAGGCAAGAATACTGGAGAGGGTAGCCTTTCCCTTTTCCAGTGGATCTTCCCAACCCAGGGATTGAACCCTGGTCTCCTGCATTGTAGGCAGATTCTTTATCATCTGAGCCACCATGGAAGCCCTCAGTTGGGTATATCTTTTCCTTTCTCCTTTGCCTTTCACTTCTCTTCTTTTCTCAGCTATTTGTAAAGCCTCCTCACACAACCATTTTGCCTTCTTGAATTTCTTTTTCTTTGGGATGATTTTGGTCACTGCCTCCTATACAATGTTACAAATATCTGAAGGCCAGTAAATAATATGTTATAGTGTCAGAAGGGTTTAAGGTTCCACTGAGGTCAAGGAATTGTAGTCTGTACATGAGAATGAATGGAAATGAGAGTAAGAGCCTGACATTATCAGTTATAAACAGTTATAAGGTCTGCGTATAAAAATAAATATCTTAGGAAGAGTGAAGAATGAAAGTAGATTTATTGGATGCCAAACTTGAAGTTTATTGAAGTTAGCTTAAGAGAAATTGGAAGTAGAAACTTGAAAATAGCAAGCATAAACAACTGTTTTGAAAAAAAGATTCATTCTAATGGGAAAGAAAGACAAGATCATAGAGAGATAGAAAGTTAAGAATATAAGAAATGACTTTCTAGTATGACTTCTGCAAAGTACTTGCATTTGAATGAGTACTTACCATTGTTATAGAAAATACAATTAATAAATTAAAAGATATATTATAGGGTTGTTTTGATAATCATATTTCTGGCTAGAAAGGATGATTATAAGTTAGTATATTTTGGTATGTTGTAGTAAAACATTTTTGTTGTGTGTATAATTTAATAATATTAAATAACATATGCTTATACTTCAGATGATGGACAAATATGTCTGCTTCATTCATGTAGATGATTTTCTGTCTATACATATACCATGGTTGGATGGCATCCCTGACTCAATGAACATGAGTTTGAGCAAACTCAGGGAGATACTGAAGGACAGGGAAGCCTGGCTTGCCGCAGTCCATGGGGTTGCAGAGTTGGACACTATTAGTGACTGAACAGTAACAATACTTTCATTTACAAAAAAAGTGTATTTTTAATTCATTATTTTAAGGTTTTTCATTGTTTTAGTGTTCTTTCCAGCTAAATAAATAGCTTCAGAAATATCAGAAATATTTGTACTTCTTAAAATAAGAAAAATAAATTTTATCCTCAATAGGTAACTGCCCTACAAAAATTCTAATATAGCAGTAACTGAATCCATAGCATGAGCAGAAGGAACTGTGAAGTAAAGCATTGCAGCATCATAATTTGGCTCATTGATGTATATCTTAATATCTATAAAACAGAAACTTCTACAATGAATAAGGTGAATGAAATTAAATTAATTCATAATATAAACACAAAAAAGCAGTAGAATTCAAGTTATTGTAGAGAAGTACAAAATTAGCACAGGGAAAGTTTCATTATAATAATTTAGTTAGTGTATACATTGAACATAAAATTATATATAGTAAATATTTTTAAGGCTCTTCTGCTAAAAACATAGACTGCAGGGTCTATTATCTTACCACTTTATCTCTGATTACATTCATTTCAGCACGATATTTAACATAAGAATCATCCTCAAATATATTCATCCACAAATATCTTCTCCACTAGGAGGATTTGTGAATATTTTAGATGATTAAAATTGGGTTTTTGTAAAGTTTGAGTGACTAACACACAGAATTGAGAAGTACATTGAATATGGTCTGAGAGATAATTTAAGCAGCTGGGAAAATCATCTAGGGTGGGTCAGAGTTTCTAAGGTTTAACGTGTGATGAGAAAGAGTAATTTAAGATGATAATTATTTAAATTCGACAGATATAGCTTTTGAGGTAAAAACATATGGACACTAAACCCAGAACAGTGTGGTAATTAAGAAGAACACAGAAAGAGAGGAAAGATCAAGTTAAAAATAAATTTCCCACTTCATAATTTTGCTGAAAGTGAAAGTGTTAGTCGCTTAATCCTGTCTGACTCTTTGCAACCCCATGGAATGTAGCCCACCAGGCCATGGAATTCTCAATGGGAATTTGTTTTAATACATTTTAGATGCCAGTCTTAGCATTAAAATTCTGTCCATAGAATTCTTCAGGCAAGAATACTGGAGTGGGTAGCCATTCCCTTCTCCAGGGGATCTTCCTGATCCAGGAATCAAACCCAGGTCTGTTGCATTGCAGTCAGATTCTTTACTATCTGAGACACCATGGAAACCTCATTTTTCTTTTTCTTTTTTTTGCCTAAGCAAGAATACTTAACTCTTGCAAAATAACTTTTTAAAAAGAAATAAACCACTGATCAGGGTGTGTCTATTTTATTAACTTTCTCATTTGATCAGGACTCTGGATCCAGAAATAATTTTAAATGGTCAAAATGGTAATACTGTGTCACTTTAAAAAGAGAACCATAAGTTTCAAGATTGTGTCAGTGATTATATATAAGGATTAAGGATTCAAGATTTACAATGAGAAGTTATATAAATGACTGACTAAATGAAAACAAATTTTAGAAGATTTGTATATGGAGAAATATTGAAAATAAAATGTTCAGATTGGTAGTGAGTAGAAGTAACTGCTATCTTGCTGAAGACAAACTCAGGTAATTCATATTCTAGTACCCTATTTCATGGGCTTCCCAGGTAGCTCAGCTGGTAAAGAATCTGTCTGCTATGCAGGAGACCCCGGTTCGATTCCTGGGTCAGGAAGTTACCCTAGAAAAAGGATAGGCTACTCACTCCAGTATTCTTGGGCTTCCCGGGTGGCTCAGACAGTGAAGAATCTGCCCATGATGTGGGAATCCTGGATCCAATCCCTGGGTTGGGAAGATACCCTGAAGAAGGGAATAACTACCCACTCCAGTATTCTTGCCTGGGGAATCCCCATGGACAGAGGCCCCTGCGGGCTACAGTCTGTGGGGTCGCAAAGAGTTGGACATGACTGAGCGACTCAGCATGGCACAACCCTTTTTCACGTACATTATAGAATTCAGTTTCAGGAAGACTCTAATTATTCTTTTGAGTCTCCAGGCCTTAGGAAAGGAAATGAAAACAAACTGTATTTTCTTGTTTAGGGAAGCCAATATGCATAATATTTAAAGTTTTGCAAAGTCTTTTAATACGTATATAATATTTCACAATTTCCCATAGATGTATTTAAATAACCTATTTAAACCACTTTTTAAGTTGTTAATTAGAAACATAAAATTTCATCTAATAGTAGGATATTAGAGTAGAAAAAGGTAGATAACTTTTATCATGCTATATTCTTATAGAATTTTAATGCTAAGACTGGCATCTAAAATTTATTAAAACAAATTCCCATTGAGAATAGAGGAAGGATAGAAAAACTTCATTAAAACTTCTTTCATAATCTATTTAACATTTTAATGCATATGGCCCCCAAAATTGAAAGCAGCATAATTATTTTTTCCGAACGCATTTTACCATGGAATTCACTTGTCTGACAGGTTTCCAGGGTATCTATGAATTCTTTTAATCCTCCCAAAATCTGAATTTCTTTTATGCACAATTTTTTTTTAAATATTACTTTCTATGTATCTTTATCACAGTCTTGAGATGTTCAGTTCTTGCGAGACTAGGAAGAAAATATTTCTTCACTGTATGATCTGTAAAGAAAGAGACCAGATCTACCTAGAGGGAAAAAATGGTCTAAAATGTAAACCTCAGTAGAACTAAAATTTTTGCAATGAAGCTCTGTAAAAGTAAAGGAAACTGGGGAAAATTAATGTTGAATCTGGGGATTGCACTCATATCTTTTGATGTGGGTAGCTGTGATGTTTGGACAAGAGGCTGTTACAGGGTACAGTCATATTCTGAGGTTTCCTAACAAAAATTATTAAATGTATCATTGCCATAGAAAAAGTAACTTGTTAAAACATATGTATTTGCAAATGTGAATTTCCCACCAGTGGATTAATAATTAAAGTAATTTACATTCTCTCAGTATTTATAGAATACAACTGTTTTTATAGTCGGGGGACCATGTGAAAAAATAAATACAATACTATACTGGGAATGGAGCCTCCAGTACTGTTCAGTGCAAAGCCTGCACAGACATGTGGTAGCTTTGAATCTAGAACATTTCTGTGAAAGGAAAAGTCAATGGATTGATTAGTACAGAAGTAAAAAGTGTATTTACAAGCTTATCTTTAAAATTACATTTGCTTACCATGAAGCAACATCAGGCAAACCAAAATGGAGGGACATCCCACAAAAGACCTAATTACTACTCTTTCAAAATTTCGAAGTCCTGGTGATCAAGGAAAGCCTGAGAACTGCTAGAGATTAGAGAAGATCTAAGAGACCTGACTGAATGCAACGATACCACAGATTGTGTCATGGAACAGGGAGAAAACACAAAACAAAACAAAACACATTTAGTTGAAAAATAAAATCCAAGTCTATAGTTTACTGCAAACTACATATTATATCAAATTAATGTCTGTTTTGATAAATATACCACGGTCATATAAGATTTTGATATTAGGAGACACTGATGGAAGGGTATACGGAAATTCTTAGTATTATTAAGTGAGTTTCAACAAATATAAAATTATTTCCAGCTATTTTTTAAATTTATTTTTAATTGAAGAATAATTGCTTTAAAATATTGTACTAGTTATTGTCATATATCAACATGAATCAGCCATAGGTATGCATATTATTGTTTCTCCTACATTTCTTTTTTCTCCTTTTTTTACATTAGAACCTTTAGCATGTTAGTTATAGTCATCTAAAATTTTGTGTTACTTCATACATCTGTGATTCTGAAAACTGCTTGTCCTTTTGATCTGTTATTCTTACTTTTTAGTATGCTTCATAACTTTTGTTGAAATCCAGCAGTGTGGCACTGCTGTATGTTACTCAGCTCTTCTTAAACTGGTGGGGAGAAACTGGTCAGTGGTGAAGGGGAGACAGGGGGAGGAGGTGAAGGTGGAATTCTTTCTGATCAAACCTTTCTCTAAATCAGGCACCGTGATCCTAGCTTTGCTTCTGTGGCCTTCCTGGTTCTCCTGTCACTCTTCTAGCTATATCCCTTGTCTTATATTTTTGCCCCTCCTCCTTTTCCATTGCAGCGATCAAAAGTGCTACTCAGACTCCTAGATAAATCTCCCATCCTGGGTAAATCTTCCACATCCACCCTAAGAAAGTTCTAAATGCCAACCACACCACTCTCAACTTCTGTTTTCCCATAGATATTACCCAGAGAAAGGCCTCTATATGGTACACGTAGAAAGTTCTTCAGTTAAAATTTTCCTTCGAGGTATTTATTTCCTTCTGTCTTCCATTACTGGAAGTGGATGTCCTTGTAAATAGATAAATGAACTGATTGGTTAAAAGTGTGTAGATGTAAATTTTGAATTGTGTATTTAAGAACTAGATAAAAAGTTGCCAAAGAAGTATAGAGACTCAAGGCAATTTTGAGAGTAGTAGCATTTTTTTTTTCCTTTTTTAAAAATTTAATTGTTTAAAAAAAATAGTGTTGTGTTGGTTTCTGCCATACAACAGCACAGATCAGCCATAATTAGACATACATCTCCTCCCTCCCTAGATTCCCCCCATCCCATCCCTTCAGGTTATCACAGAGCACCAGATTGGGCTCCCTGTGCTACAGAGCAACTTCTTACCTACTCACCAGCTAGCCAACTTATACCTAATAGTGTATATATGTTGATGCTACTTTCTCCATTTGTCCCACTTTCTCCCTCCCCAACTGTGTTCACACATCCATTCTCTATATCTGCATCTCCTTTCCTTCCCTACAAGTGATGAATGGATAAATAAGATGTAGTACATATGTATAATGAAATTGATGCAGCCATGAAAATGAATTTGAGTCAGTTCTACTGAGGTGGATGAACCTAGAGCCTGTTATACATACAGTAAGGCAGAAAGAAAAATGAATATAGTATTTAATGCATATGTATGGAATCTAGAAAAGTGGTACGGAATATTGAAAGTAGTAGCTTTGAGGCATTAAATCACATGATCTACTTGTGAGGTGATAAGGGATTCAACAAGTTGGAGCTATGGTAACTGGAGAGAGTGAGATAAACCATATTTTTCAGAGACATATATTATGCTATGGAATAAAAATAAGCTTAATAATGTATATGGCTGTCTTCGTGTATTTGGGTAAATATTTTTTTTTTTTTTTATTTTCAGAAGATAGTCTTAACAGCAGTGTGAAGCATATTGTGATACAGGAAGATAAGCATGGTGTCCATATAACTGCCTCTAAAAGTAAAGTATTTCTCCAGAGACAAATATCAGCTCCAATTATTAGAGCCACAGGGGGATATATCTGGAATCTTCGAGTATCACTGTCCACACTTTTGCCTTAGAAATATAAATTTCTAGCTTCAGAGTACTCAGGTTCTAATGTTTCAACATCAACCCCTATATGAAACCGTACATGTATTTTCCCTTAGCCATCCTGGACTGACTTTCTTTTCTGTAATCAAATGGTTTATACCTGAAATACCCCTTTCATTCCCATTATCCATAAGGAATTAAGACATTTAATTTATAGCAACAACATTATATAACATCAAAAACAAGTTTTAAAAGTTCACTTGTTCCATTGGTATTGATGGTAGAGTTAATTATTATTTTTTTTAAAGCATTTGTGCTTCTAACATAAGCTGGATGCTGTGTTATTTCAAATAAATGTTTGGTTTAAAAGTAAAGCTTTTTTAAAGGAATTTAGAAAGGAATAGATGAGGTACATGGAAAAACAGGAAATAGCAGTACTTTGAAAAATGCCTCATCAGAGATAAGAAGTCACGTGTCCTTCTAATAGTAATTTATAACACTTTCAAAGTATCTTTTTAATTTTGATTTCTCTTTAAATCAGTCTATTATTTTTTAATTTTTTTTTAAAGCATGTATGTATGTATGTATTTATGGCTGTGCTGGGTCTTCATTGCAGCACGGGCTTCCTCTAGTTGTGGTGAGTGGGGGCTACTCTCTAGTTGCAAGACTCATGCTTCTCCTTGTGGTGGCTTCTCTTGCTGCAGAGTGTAAACTCTATCTAGGACAAGCATGCTTCGGTAGTTGCAGCTCATTGGCTCTAGAGCGCAGACTCAGTAGTTGTGGCACAAGGGCTTAGTTGCCTCCTGGCATGTGGGACCTTCTGGGACCAGGGATAAAATTCATGTCCCCTGAATTGGCAGGTGGATTTTTAACCACTGGACTATCAGGAAAGTCTCAAACCAGTCTATTATTAAAATCAGGTATACAACTAAAAATGCTTTTATATTCCCTTAAAATGTGTGCTCTGATCTATTAAAATGTGGCTTTCTTTAACATTCAAAATATGTTATTGATTTAGAAATAGTGAGAATAATGAACATTTACTTAATGATATTAATAGTATTGAAAGAATGGGGCTTCCGAAGTGGTACGATGGTAAAGAATCTGCCAACCAGTGCTGGAGACACAGGAGACACAGGTTTGATCCTTGGGTCAGGAAGATCCCCTGGAATAGGAAATGGCAATCCACACCAGTGTTCTTGCCTGGAAAATTCCATTGACAAAGGAGCCTGGGGGGCTACAGTCTCTGGAGTTTCAAAGAGTTGGACACATCTGAGCACTGAGCACATATGCACTATGGAAAGAATAGAATTTATGAAAACATTAGGGCACAAATAATTATTGATGAGCAAGGGTGGACATGCACATAAAATGCTGCTTCTCTGAGGGAAATACTATAAAGTTATAAAATATGGAAAATATTTATTGAACTATGACCACTGGGTACATTTAAACTCTTTTGAGTAAGATATGAAAGAGACTTACAGTAATGAATATTTCAGTGCCTGCTATTTAACTGAATTATAAACTTCTTAAGTGGTCTCTATTTAGGTAAGAAACTGTTAATAAAATCAAGTTCTGAACTACTCTGCTACAAAAAAAATCTTCAGAAATAATCTGCTGCAAAAAAATCTTCAGATGATGAATAATCAAGAGAATGTCCTATTGAGAATATTGAAGCCTGATGCTGCTTTGTACAATGGCTATGTTAAAAAAAGATTAGTTTCGACCAACAATAAATTCTTGTGAAGTGATTGCTTACATTTTAATTTGCTAGCTAGCACTTTGTTTACAGTATGAGAAAAGGCAGGTTCCAAAGCCCGTTTTCAAAATGTGCCTAATGATCTACGAGAACACAGATTTATCTATTGTAACAAGCTGTGCAGTTCTGTGCAATAGTTGGAGGCAAGAGTGATCTTGTGATAATCTACTATTTACTGACAGACCAAAATATGTTTTTGAGAAAAACTGCCATTATTTCCTTCACAGATGAAGTACAATATCCTTGAAGCAGAAGTTGTATGAATGTATGCTATGTATGAACCCAATTCAAAGCAAATAGACAAATACGATGTTAGACAATAAATGCTGGCATTAGGAGACAATTACTTAGTTTTCTAACATTTTTCTTGTGGCTTTTGAAATTACAAATAAATTGGGGCAGTATGTGTGCATATGTCATCTAATTAAAAATAAAGATATGTGCCATAGGTAATAACATGGCTCATTTCAGAAAAAAAGACTTTCAAACAGGGTTGAATAGAACTGAAGCAAAATACCGTACAAAGAAGAAAGAAGGAACATACACTCTGGCTAAAAACAAACAAACAAACAACAACAACAAAAAGAGAAAGCAAATAAAATCAAAATCAAAACAAACCAACCTGCCAAAGGAACCTAAGACAAAGAAAAGACAAAGCAATCCTAGGAATAGTAAGTCTACTAGAACATGACAGATTACTAAAATTAGATGGTAGAGATTAATCAGAAACTTATATTTAAGTTAACAAGATAACAGCTGAAGGAAGTATGAATATCATAGAGATCTTGAGAGCCCAGTCATTTCTGCAGTTCTGAACCATAATGGTGCCGATGTGTGTGCTAGGATGCTAGGATGTGGCAGGGAACTGAGATGTTATCATCATCATATTAAAAAGATTAAATAATTTTCATGACCACAGCATTGAAGTAAGTACCGATATTATTGAAAAGGATAAAAATGAGGAAAAAAACTGGCTTTTAATTATTTGCATGTATGAGTGGAACAAAGATAGGCTAAAACCCTAATTTAGTCTGCCTAAACTGGGAGTCCTGCCCACTGCTGGCTTTTCTGGGATTCCAGGTTCCGGCCAGGAGGGCAACTGAAGGAAAAATTTTTCCTCAGCCTGGATGGCAGTCAGCCTCTTACAGGTAAGGCTAGTCACTTTCATCCTGACCTTCCAAATGGAATTTTTTCCTAAGGAAACAACTGGAAACATAGAATACAGTGTCAAATTTAAGAAACTGTCTTTACCTTGCTGTATTAATGTATTTGGTAAATTTTGAAAATGAGTAATAATTTATGCTAAGCATATCTTTTCATTTAAATAATGGTGCTTTCTTAGTTGTTATATATAAAAGTACAAGAAACTGTATAAAGCACTTGATATAAAAAAGTACAGTATAAATCACAATAAATGAGCTCCCTAAGGTTAAAACATTGTTGCAACACAAAAATGTTCAGTACGGAAATATTGCTTCTGCCAGACATGATGGAGCAAAAGTATGTTTTAAACTCGATTTAATAATCTGCTTACTAAATTTGTTACACGGTACACACAGCTTTTTCCTATTTTGTTCAAAAACTTGTATATATTGAATAAGTTTCTGATTTTATTCCCTGCTTTTCAAAAATATTTCTTTTTTGCTATTAAGACTTGTCACATTAACTGTGTTTTTCTTCTAGTATTTTTCTCAATATTGTAGCTTTAGATACATTTACTGCAATGACTTGGTATATTTTTTTAATCTGGCATTTATTGAAAAATATTATTTTCCCTATTCTTTTTCTTCAGTTGCATCATAAGACTGTTTATAATACATGAAACTTGATGGTAAAACTTTTCACTCACACTTTGTCACCTCCTAATAGCTGAAGAGACTATAATCGCACAGTTTTTTTTTTTTTTTTTTTTTTTCGCACAGTTTTTTAAGACACGTTTCGGCAGTGAATGGAGGTCTGGACATGAGGGGTGGAGAATCACCAGGTGTGATTGATGAGACGGGCAAATCAGAATTTCTGAACAAATAAAGCCTCTAATGAATGTCAGGTGGATAAAGAGTCTCATGGCTGTTCTCAGTACCTCCTAGAAAGTTTGTAGCTCAACATCCGTTACCTTTGAGATGATTTTGACTTGTGTTCACAGGTCCTGTGCTGAGCTGTTCTTAGTCTTTCAGTTGTGTCTGACTCTTTGTGACCCCATGGACTGTAGCCCACCAGGCACCTCTGTCCATGGGGATTCTCCAGGCAAGAATACTGGAGTGGGTTGCCACACCCTCCTCCAGGGGATCTTCCCAACCCAGGGATTGAACCCCAGTCTCCCACTTTGCGGGCAGATTCTTTACCATCTGAGCCACCAGGAAGCCCGGTCACATGCCCTGCTGCTGCTGCTGCTGCTAAGTCACTTCAGTCGTGTCTGACTGTATGTGACCCCATAGACGGCAGCCCACCAGGCTCCGCCGTCCTTGGGATTCTCCAGGCAAGAACAATGGAGTGGGTTCACATGCCCTAACTCCATCCAAATTTTGCTTCTGAAGCATACCTTCTAGGAAAAGCAATTCACCCACATAAACTTAAAAGGGGCACAGTAAAATATATGGGAAAAAATAATTCCATTCATTCTCTTTTCCCCATGCTCTCCATTTTCTTTCACAGTTCTTTTATTATATCTTAGGTCAAGGTTAAGGAATATGATATAAGGCATGTGAGCTAAGTTGCTTCTGTCATTTCTGACTCTTTGCGACCCTACGGACCATACCCTTCCAGGCTTCTCTGTCCATGGAGTTTTCGAGTGGGTAGTCATGCCCTCCTCCAGGGGATCTTCCAAACCCAAGGATCAAACCTGCATCTCTTGCATCTCCTGTGTTGGCAGGCAGGTTCTTTACTATTAGCATCACCTGGGAAGGCCATGCTATATAGCATAATATTTCAAATATTACAGCAACTTTTCATATGCAATGCAAATTGGTGATGAGAGACTCGGATCACACCCTCTGGCTTTGCCAGGCGGTGCAGTGGTAAAGAATCTGCCTGCCAATGCAGGAGACACAAGAGACACAGATTCAATCCCTGGGTTGGGAAGATCCCCTAGAGGAGGAAATGGCAGTTCACTCCAGTATTCTTGCCTGGAGAATCTCATGAACAGAGGAGCCTGGCAGGCTATAATCCGTAGGGTCACAGAGTCAGCACGACTGAGCAACTCAGCACTCCACAGCCTTAGTATATGTTTTGATTTATCCAAGATACTGACTCATTCAGCCTAACCTTGCAAAGCTTTCCCTGACTCCTAGCTCCACCAAGTGCACCCTGCTGCAAGTTATCCTGTCCTAAGCCAAGATGATGCAGAAGCTCAGGAAAAGCTCAGTTCTTTTAGACTAACAATCTTTTTATATTAACCTATTGCTGAGGAGTAACGTTCATGAACAACTTGTGTGCTTCCTGGTAAGGAAACCATTTTTCTTGTTTTGACCATCACAATCAACGGGTACACATCTTCACTTATGTTACCTTTTGGGTTGCACCATGCAGGCCTATATGCCTTCTAGTTGCCTAGCCTGGAAGGGCCAAGAGGCAGCGACAGAGATCTCAATGATTTATAGGACAGGGAATCTTATAGGCCTGAAACAAAGGTCCTGAAGTGACACCTCACTTTGAACAGCAGCTGGCAGGCAGAACCCAGCAATAATCTTCACTATGCAGCGGAGAAGGGGGCTATCATTTATAGGGGGACTTGTCATCCGGTTAGCTCATAAGTTACCAGGAAAACCAGCCACTGGGGCAGGGTGCAAGCATGTAGGCAGTTAGCAATTAAGCCCTATAATTAAGAGGATTGGATAGTCATGTGAGTGAGGCAGGGACTGGTCAAGCCCGGGATGGACAGACAGACTGCTGCTGCTGCTGCTAAGTCGCTGCAGTCGTGTCCGACTTGTGGGACCCCATAGACGGCAGCCCACCAGGCTCCCCCGTCCCTGGGATTCTCCAGGTAAGAACACCGGAGTGGGGTGCCATTGCCTTCTCCGTAGAGACAGCAGTCACCCTAAAAAGCCTCACCATACAGTAACAGGGGGGCATCCAAACCCAGGTACTTCTTTATCTCTTATTTTAGGTTTTAAACAATATCAAATTGCCCTGTAACTTTAGTTCTTTATGGAAACTGTTGTATAGATTTCTTTGTAGTTAACTAATCTCTGTAAATCCAGCTTTTTCACTGACTTTCCTTGTGTAAATTTGGTGAATTGTGTCATTGAATTTGTAAAATGTGTTCCATCTAGACATAGGCGCTCTAGGGCCCATAGTTGCATAGAGCTATCACTTTGTTTTCTGAATTGAACCACCAAGCTCTGTACTAGGAATCTTGGCTTCAAGAGAGCTCAAAGCAGAAATTCCCAGCAGGAGTTTTATGCCCTTCTAATCACATAGGCAAGTTAGGCTATCTAAACTGTTATGCTAAATAAAATTCATTAATAAGCAAAGTGACCTTGGGGGTTGCTATAGGAACTTCTGATTTCTAAAAGCACATCTTAAATTCCATTGTCCTTATGATGGCCAAGAGTCAAAACCAGACATTCAGGCCTTCCCGGTGAAGGCAGAGGTTTTTTTCAGTTCAGCTGTAAATCAGCTCTATGCTACACAAGTGTTTGTTAGCTTGTAAGTTTACACCAGATACACTTCATACTTTTTAAGAAATCTTCATGTTCTGTCCTACATTACAATTACTGTTACAATTACTGTTATAAGAGATTACAAACAACATAACATAGTCTTACTCTGAGAAAACAAAATTCTATATATCTACATATATATACTCAATAATACAGTAATATCCTACTCATAGAACTTTGGGTGTGTGCGCAGTTGTGTCTGACTCTTTGCAGCCCCATGTATTGTAGGTCCACCTGGCTCCTCTGTCCATGGAATTTTCCAGGGAAGACTACTATAGCGGGTTACCATTTCCTACTCCTGGAGATTGTCCTGACCCAGGGATTGAACCCATCTCTTATGTCTTCTGCATTGGAGGAGAACTTATGTGTGGTATAAGCTCTATGCTACATACAGAAATTACATTAGGTTTAAAACATTTCAGTCAGTTCTTATTTTTCTCTAAACTTTATGAGTTATTACCATAAAGTTAATAATTTACTAACAGACATAAATATTCAAATTCAGTTCAGTTCAGTCGCTCAGTCATGTCCGACTCTTTGTGACCCCATGAATCACAGCACGCCAGGCCTCCTTGTCCATCACCAACTCCCGGAGTTTACTCAAACTCATGTCCATCGAGTCGGTGATGCCATCCAGCCATCTCATTCTCTGTCATCCCCTTCTCCTGCCCCCAATCCCTCCCAGCATCAGGGTGTTTTCCAATCAGCCAATTCTTCGCATGAGTTGGCCAAAGTATTGGAGTTTCTGTGCTAAAAGAATTAAGTGCCAAATGTGCAGTAATTTTGCTTTAAAGAGTCTAAATGCCTCGTGAATTTTTTTTTCTAATTTTTCTGATAAAAAGATGCGAGACTAAATCTGAGCATGGTAAAAATGACTTAAGTGCATTTCTATCCTCAGTTTTTTTCTTACTGTACTATTTTTGCCTTTGTCTCTTGACTGCTCAAACCATCCACCATAACATAATGTCATTGGTAAATTAAAAAATACATAAACTGAGCTAAATTTACCATATATGTAATGTCAAATACACACTAAACACAAAATACATTAAACTCAACTGTGGTGGGAAGCCAAGGAAGTAGAAGTGAAATTTTAGCTACCTTCAGTAGCTAAAGCCGAGATGCTGAAAACACCTGAGTCATTTTATTACTGATGAACCACCACAAAAGATAGTTGGATCCAGTTGAATTTAGTTGAAAGTCTTGTAAGTTTTTTTCAAAGCAAACTGATGATACTGAAAATTTTGCAGTCTGTGGAGTTGATTGTTTGAAGTTTATCAAAAAGAATGCAGTTGGCATATTTACTCAGTTACACTGGGTCACTTCCAGGGTTGTGTGTGTGTGTGTTTATGAAATAAATCTTACTATGTGAATTAATATGTTTGAAAATTTGCATCTGTCTGCTTAAAGTGATAAGAATGAAAAAGTGAATTTTAAATTAAATATGTTTACAAAAATAGTGCAGCTAAATTCCATCAATCTGAGATGTTAGATGCCAGCATGCAGTGTTTTATATCTTCCTATATAGAAAATAAAAATCTTTATAAATTAGAAAAAAAGTACTTCACTCTCAATGATGGCATTTTATTGCTCAATCTCCAAAGAATGGTTTGAAATGCATAATTATTTTTTTTAAATGATGCCTAATGCCAACCTTTTTATTTCCTTTCCATGAAAAGTGAAAGGCCCAAATCTCAAAAGAGTTTTGGAACATTCAAAATGGTTTTCATCCATTTATAGCCCTATTGTTGCTATGTCAATGGAAATGTATTTCAGTTTAAATAAAAAGCCGCATAAATGAGTCAGATGTAAGTGAGGATTACTGCTTGCTGTGATTGTATTTTAACCTAAAAAGAAAAAGTGTGTCTGGAAGAGACCACGTAGGAAAGCAGGAGTAGGGGCTTTAAATTTATTATTCTTCCAGTTTGTTTACTGATAGTCAACACATCTGTTAATTTGCTCTTTGACATTTTCTTGTGGTAAAATTTTAACAGTTAAGATATTAATTGATTTAATGAGCACTTAAGCATGGAAATTATAGCTGTTTTCCTTTAAACAGATTTTCCTTTGCTTACTTTGAGTTGTTTTATTATTTGCCCCTCAAGACATAAATGAGGAATATTTTTAAAATATAAACTAAATTGAGAGAGAAACACAGAGACTCGCTTTTTTATGCCAAGTATCCTCAAAACTCTATTGTTACTATGCCCATAAGAAGGAATCGCAGAACTGTGAAGACAACTTTCAAATGCAGTGAATAACACAGATCTGTAGTCACATGTGATAATAACAATATGTACGCTCTGCTCAAAACATTGCCTCAGTCTGCACAACAACCCTATTTAAAACCACAAAACAATGCAAAGCAGTTACTTTTATCCCCATTTGAAATGTGAATAAACTGACGTTTAGAAAACATGAAATTTTGCCCTACATGATATCTCCAGTGAATGATGTTGCATTAATATTGTGACAACTGTTCCAGTGATTTTTAAGTTTCATAATCACTAAATTTAAAAAAAACTTATCAGTCACTCAGTTTAGATCCTCAGTCGTGTCTGACTCTTTGCGACCCCATGAATCGCAGCACGCCAGGCCTCCCTGCCCATCACCAACACCCGGAGTTTACTCAAACTCATGCCGATCGAGTCGGTGATGCCATCCAGCCATCTCATCCTCTGTCGTCCCCTTCTGCTCCTGCCCCCAGTCTCTCCCAGCATCAGGGTCTTTTCCAATGAGTCAACTCTTTGCATGAAGTGGCCAAAGTATTGGAGTTTCAGCTTCAACATCAGTCCTTCCAATGAACACACAGGACTGATCTCCTTCAGGATGGACAGGTTGGATCTCCTTGCAGTCCAAGGGACTCTCAAGAGTCTTCTCCAACACCACAGTTCAAAAGCATCAATTTTTCAGTGCTCAGCTTTCTTCACAGTCCAACTCTCACATCCATACATGACCACTGGAAAAACCATAGCCTTGACTAGGTGGACCTTTGTTGACAAAGTAATGTCTCTGCTTTTTAATATGCTATCTAGGTTGGTCATAACTTTCCTTCCAAGGAGTAAGCGTCTTTTAATTTCATGGCTGCAATCACCATCTGCAGTGATTTTGGAGCCCAGAAAAACAAAGTCTGCCACTGTTTCCACTGTTCCCCATCTATTTGTTATGAAGTGATGGGACCAGATGCCATGATCTTAGTTTTCTGAATGTTGAGCTTTAAGCCAACTTTTTCACTCTCCTCTTTCACTTTCATCAAGAGGCTCTTTAGTTCTTCTTCACTTTCTGCCTTAAGGGTGGTATCATCTGCTTATCTGAGGTTATTAATATTTCTCCCGGCAATCTTGATTCCAGCTTGTGCTTCTTCCAGCCCAGCCTTTCTCATGATGTACTCTGCATATAAGTTAAATAAGCAGGGTGACAATATACAGCCTTGACATACTCCTTTTCCCATTTGGAACCAGTCTGTTGTTCCATGTCCAGTTCTAACTGTTGCTTCCTGACCTGTATACAGGTGTCTCAAGAGGCAGGTCAGGTGGTCTGGTATTCCCGTCTCTTTCAGAATTTTCCACAGTTTTTTGTGATCCACACAATCAAAGGATTTGGCATAGTCAATAAAGCAGAAATAGATGTTTTTCTGGAACTCTCTTGCTTTTTTGATGATCCAGCAGATGTTGGCAATTTGATCTCTGGTTCCTCTGCCTTTTCTGAAACCAGCTTGAACACCTGGAAGTTCACGGTTCACGTGTGGCTGAAGCCTGGCTTGGAGAATTTTGAGCATTACTTCACTAGCGTGTGAGATGAGTGCAATTGTGTGGTAGTTTGAGCATTCTTTGGCATTGCCTTTCTTTGGGATTGGAATGAAAACTGACCTTTTCCAGTCCTGTCGCCACTGCTGAGTTTTCCAAATTTGCTGGCATATTGAGTGCAGCACTTTCACAGCATCATCTTTCAGGATTTGAAATAGCTCAACTGGAATTCCATCACCTCCACTAGCTTTGTTCATAGTGATGCTTTCTAAGGCCCACTTGATTTCACATTCCAGGATGTCTGGCTCTAGGTGAGTGATCACACCATTGTGATTATCTGAAAATAAAATATAAAAGTATAAAAATATTAAAAATTAAAATTATAAATATATAGAGAGGAGGACTGGGGTTAAGACATTTGTTACATATACTTTCAATATGTGGTGAAATGAAATATTTCCAGACTTATCTGTAAACAAGGATGTCACAGTCATGAGGGATTCCAGCCTTCTAAATATAAATTTCTGAGCCCAGGTTGAACAATACCAGCTATCCTCAGTCATCATCTAATTCTCTGGTAAGCACTGAGGAGCTGGGGAATGTGAGAAATCTCAAGAGAAAGGAGAAAAATATCACAATAAAACACAAAGCAAGTGAGGATGACCAATTATTTTAAATTTGTGTTAAGTATTATAAGCCTTAATTAGAACAAGTGTGTTAAAAAATAATCCACAAAAATTTGGATAATTGAATGTGAAGATAATCTCTACTTAGCTTCTGACAATAAAGCTAATTGAAATTTTTAGTATCTGTAAACTGTTGTATATTTCCCATAATAAAATAAACTTATTAAACTTCTTTATTTATTAAACTTATTTTATTATGGTCAAATACAATTATTAAAGGTCCATCTAGTCAAGGCTATAGTTTTTCCAGTGGTCATGTGACTATAAAGAAAGATGAGCACAGAAGAATTGATGCTTTTGAATTGTGGTGTTGGAGAAGACTCTTGAGAGTCCCTTGGACTGTGAGGAGATCCAACCAGTCCATCCTAAAGGAAATCAGTCCTGGGTGTTCATTGGAAGGACTGATGCTGAGGCTGAAACTCCGATACTTTGGTCACCTGATTAGAAGTGCTGACTCATTTGAAAAGACCCTGATGCTGGAAAAGATTGAGGGCAGGAGGTAAAGGGGACGACAGAGGATGAGATGGCTGGATGGCATCACCGACTCAAAGGACATGGATTTGGCTAAACTCTGGGAGTTTGTGATGGACAGGGAGGCCTGGCCTGCTGCGGTTCATGGGGTCGCAAAGAGTCAGACATGACTGAGTGACTGAACTGAACTGAATATAAACAGAAAAGCTATTGAAATTGCTCACCTATACACATAGCACAAATATGAGACATTTTTGAAAATTTAAGTGTAAATAAAGCAGAGGATTTCTTTTATTTTCACTTTTCTTCATACAAAATGGCTCTTCTCCAAAACTGAAAACAATATTGTCTTCCTACACAGCATGTTGGACTGATATACAGCCTTTGCTTCCAGAAAGTATATTATTTCCTACAATTGTACTATTCTTCAACCTGCAATTTTATATGTTATTAAGTCATGCATCTTATAGAACAGCAAGATTAAGCATAGTCACAACTTAGACTTTTGTTATTTTTATAAAGAATCCCAATATGTTATCTCAAAAACGCTTTTATAAAAATAATGTGAAAAGCTGCGTTGAAGTGATCATCTAACCAGAGGGAAGGAATCAATGAGAAACAATAAAAACATCATATTTCATTTTTCCCCCAGACTCAATGCTCCCAATGTGTTCTGACAATTGGATTTTTATTTTGAACAAATAACTCAGAGTCTTCATAAACTGAATAAGAATAATAATTAACTTTACTACAATTTTTAAGAATCAATATGATCCTTCTGGCCAAGGGGGAACAAGCTGAGTCACTCTGGCCAAGAGTGTCAAACTAGACCACTGTTTAGTAAATTTTCGTTGTCACTAAGGACATGGCAACAAAGTGCTGTCTATGGAACCTTGGTATTGGCAAGGGGAACAAAATAAGGCGGGCAATTTTTCTTTGATTATCTGTTAATGGGCTTAGAGCTGGGTCAGATTGGAACATTTAAGGGTAAGAGAAAGAGCTGAGGTGTTCTGTCCCCTAAACCATGTCTTTCATTTTCCAGAACAAGGATAATATACATAGAATACTTTATATAATTGATGGATACAGTTTACCTCTGAAGTTCCCTATCTGTTAATAAATGCTTATTTCCCAGAAGGCTTCACTACTCTAAAGTCAAAACCAAAGCCAAACAGCCTCCAGTAATCCACAGATCTGTGCCATAATGAACCACTTTGTTCCTGTTGGTCCAGGAGCTGTCTAAATGGAAGCTCTGAGTTCTAGGACCAGATACTCTTCTATATGTAGGCATACCTTCGAAATATTGAGGGTTCTGTTTCAGACCACTATGATGTCACAATAAAGGGAGTCACACAAATTTGTGGGTTTCCCAGTGCATATAAAAGTTATATTTACACTATACATGAGAATAGCATTTTGTCTAAAAAAATGTAATACCTTAATTTAAGAAAATATTTCATTCCTAAAAGATGCTAACCACCACCTGAGCCTTCAGAGAGTGGTAATCATCTTGCTGGTGGAGGTGATGCCTAGAAGTTAATGGACTTTGACTGATCAGAGTGGTGGCTGCTGAAGATTGGGGTGGTTAGGCAATTTCTTAAAATAAGACAACAGTGAAGTTTGCCACATAGATTGACTCTTCTCAAAAGTGATTTCTCTGTGGATTTCTCTGCAATGTGATTTGATAGCATTTTACTCACAGGAGAACTTCCTCCATAATTGGAGTCATTCCTCTCAGCCTGCCACTGATTTATCAAATGAAATGTATGTAATATTCTATATTCAGTTCAGTTCAGTTGCTCAGTCATGTCTGACTCTTTGCGACCCTGTGAACCACAGTACGCCAAGCCTCCCTGTCCATCACCAACTCCTGAAGGCCACCCAAACCCATGCCCATTGCGTTGGTGATGCTATCCAAACATCTCATCCTCTGTCGTCCACTTCTGCTGTCAATCTTTCCCAGCATCAGGATCTTTTCAAATGAGTCAGCTCTCCGCATCAGGTGGCCAAATATTGGAGTTTCAGCTTCAACATCAGTCCTTCCAATGAATATTCAGGACTGATTTCCTTTAGGATGGACTGGTTTGATCTTGCAGACCAAGGGACTCTCAAGAGTCTTCTCCAACACCACAGTTCAAAAGTATCAATTCTTTGGCACTCAGCTTTCTTTATGGTCCAACTCTCATATCCATACATGACTACTGGTAAAACTAGCTTTGACTAGATGGACCTTTTTTGGCAAAGTAATGTCTTTGCTTTTTAATATGCTGTCTAGTTTTGTCATAGCTCTTCTTCCAAGGAGCAAGCGTCTTTTAATTTCATGGCTGCAGTCACCATCTGCAGTGATTTTGGAGCCCCCGAAAATAAAGTCTCTCACAGTTTCCAGTGTTTCCCCATCTATTTGCCATGATGTGATGGGACCAGATACCATGATCTTAGTTTTCTGAATGTTGAGTTTTAAACCAATTTTTTCACTCTCCTCTTTCACTTTCATCAAGAGGCTCTTTAGTTCTTCGCTTTCTGCATTCTGTCATCTGCATATCTGAGGTTATTGATATTTCTCCTGGCAATTTTGATTCCAGCTTGTGCTGCATCCAGTCCAGAACTTCACATCATGTACTCTGCATATAAGTTAAGTAAGCAGGGTGACAATATACAGCCTTGATGTACTCCTTTTCCAATTTAACAGTCTCTAATAATCCTTTGTATTTCTGCATTGTCTCTTGTAACCTCTCCTTTTTCATTTCTAATTTTGTTGATTTGATTCTTTTTTTCTTGATGAGTCTGGCTAAAGGTTTGTCAGTTCTGTTTATCTTTTCAAAGAACCAGCTTTTAGTTTTATTAATCTTTACTATTGTTCCTTTCATTTCTTTTTCATTTATTTCTCCTCTGAAATTTATAATTTCTTTCCTTCTGCTAGTTTTGTTTGTATGTTTGTTTTTTGGTTCTTCTTTTTCCAGTTGTTTTAGGTATAAATTTAGATTGTCTATTTGATGTTTTTTCTTGTTTCTTGAGGTAGGATTGTATTGCTATAAACTTCCCTCTTAGAACTGCTTTTGCTGTATCCTGTAGGTTTTGAGTTGTTGCATTTTCATTGTCATTTGCTTTTATAAACTTTTTTATTCCCCTTTTGATTTCTTCAGTAACCTGTTAGTTATTGTGAAACATATTGTTTAATCTCCATGTGTCTGTGTTTTTTACATTTTTTTCCTTGTAATTGATATCTAGTTGTCATAACATGGTTGTTGGAAAAGATTCTCAGTATGAAGAAATCTCTCACTATTTATAATTTTTGATGAGCCACTCTGTGCTATTGGATTTATTTTTTGAATTTTATGTGATGTTATAGGAAATTACATACTTTCAGATGCTAATATTGAGTATCACTGAGAGGTAAGGACTAATTGTACATAATAACATCTTCTAAGTTTAGTTATGATGAAGTTCTGAGACTCAAAACTAAAATGGTGGTGGTTTAGTCACTAAGTCATGTCCATGTTTTGCCAACTTATGGGCTTTAGCCCACCAGGCTCCTCTATCCATAGGATTTTCCAGGCAAGAATACTGGAATGGGTTGCCATTTCCTTCTCCAGGGGATCTTCCAGACCCAGAGGTTGAACCCAGGTCTCCTGCACTGCAGGCAGATTTTTGACCAACTGAGCTACCAGGGAAGCCCTCAAAACTAAAATGAGTTCCATCAAAATAATAGACAATTTTTGACATTCACCCAATTAGCCTATTGCCCCCAAGGATCTCTTGGAATAAACCCACAGGTGACATAAATGATACATCATAATTATTCAGAGTAGATATTCACTCATGTGTTATAATTTTAAGCATATCAGATCAGAGTATCCTATCGATATTTGATCCTCCATGAACTGACAGAGGTCTACCATTAGATATTAACCTCTAGCAGTAATACTTCAAAACTATAAGTATTTGCTGATATAGAAACACATTCAATTTAGGTCTGGTATTAACATCAGCCCATATGATGAAGAGCACCAGGCTTTTGAGAGAAGAGCTCCAAGACAATGAGGATTTGGCAAGTGGAACTGAAAGTAACTTGAGAGTATTGATCTTTGGCTTCCTGGTATGGATGGTTCCCAAAACCAGGTGGTAACATAAAAGTGCCTGGAAAGTGAGCACAGATCACCCCAAAGATGAACAGATTATGAGCAAGAGAAGGTGAAAATTAAAATATTCAAAATAAGTGCTTGTGATAATTCTAATGGGAACCAAATAAGATAACTTTAGGGAAAAGAGAAAGAATATAATTTATCTTCTAATTTTAGAAATGAACACATTAAAAATGTTTACAGAAACTCATAGTTCACAAAGTAGTCTAACATGAATTATAATTATTTCATTCCAGATTCACAATATTCTGTCAAATAGGGAAATTATATCCTTGTTATAGAGTTAAAAGTATTTAGACCCCTATATATTAAACAATTGGCCCAGTTTACACAATCAATGTCTCTAAACCATAATTATAAACTACTCCATTTATTTGTTTTAGAAAACCACTTCTGATGTAACTATAGGAAAAAAAAAAAAGGATGTTTTTGGTTTGATTGAAGGAGAGAATAATTTGGAATTGTGAGTTTTGTCTTCATATTGATGCTTACTGTCTCTACTTAATACTAAATATTCAAGGTTACACTATAAAAATAAAGATAAGAAATCAATACAAATAAGTTTAAAAAATTAAACCTATAAAAGGAAATTCCATGTAAATGGTTCATTATTAACTCCTAGTCCTATAGGAACACAGAGACAAACTTCATCAGAGAGGAGGGGGCTGTTTTCTTGTAAAAGAAAAAAGGCATCTTAGTGGTGCTTTGGGGCTCACCATCTCATTTGGGCTTATAGTAATCAAACTAATCATTGTTTTAAAATTATAGTACTATTAATAAATGTTTTATTAGTGATATACCTTACTTTATTATTTAAGATATGTTTTGATTGTGTAATTGTATTATTAATAGGCTATGTTTGATTATGACATGTATGTGCTTGCATGCTAAGCTGCCTCAGTCATGTGTTTGTAACCCTATGGACTGTAGCCTACCAGGGATTTTTCAGGCAAGAATACTGGAGTGAGTTGCCAAGCCGTCCTCCAGGGAATCTTCCCAACCCAGGGATTGAACCCAGGTCTCTTACATCTACCTGCATTTGCAGGTGGGCTCTTTACCACTAGCACCACCTGGGAAATCCTGATTATGACATATGTTCTCTTATTTAGGCTCTTGTAATTTTATACAAAGGAAATGCATAAGGGTATGGAAAGAGGAGATAAGTCATTTTGAAAACAGTAAATTAGGAAAGTTTAAGACTTTTTTTTTTTTTTTCAGTTGGAGGCTAATTACTTCACAACATTTCAGTGGGTTTTGTCATACATTGATATGAATCAGCCATAGAGTTACACGTATTCCCCATCCCGACCCCCCCTCCCACGTCCCTCCCCAACCCATACCTCTGGGTCTTTCCAGTGCACCAGGCCCGAGCACTTGTCTCATGCATCCCACCTGGGCTGGGGATCTGTTTCACCGTAGATAATATACATGCTGTTCTTTCGAAACATCCCACCCTCACCTTCTCCCACAGAGTTCAAAACTCTGTTCTGTACTTCTGTGTCTCTTTTTCTGTTTTGCATATAGGGTTATCGTTACCATCTTTCTAAATTCCATATATATGCGTTAGTATGCTGTAATGTTCTTTATCTTTCTGGCTTACTTCACTCTGTATAATGGGCTCCAGTTTCATCCATCTCATTAGAACTGGTTCAAATGAATTCTTTTTAACGGCTGAGTAATATTCCATGGTGTATATGTACCACAGCTTCCTTATCCATTCATCTGCTGATGGGCATCTAGGTTGCTTCCATGTCCTGGCTATAATAAACAGTGCTGCGATGAACATTGGGGTGCACGTGTCTCTTTCAGATCTGGTTTCCTCAGTGTGTATGCCCAGAAGTGGGATTGCTGGGTCATATGGCAGTTCTATTTCCAGTTTTTAAAGAAATCTCCACACTGTTTTCCATAGCGGCTGTACTAGTTTGCATTCCCACCAACAGTGTAAGAGGGTTCCCTTTTCTCCACAGCCTCTCCAGCATTTATTGCTTGTAGACTTTTGGATAGCAGCCATCCTGACTGGCGTGTAATGGTACCTCACTGTGGTTTTGATTTGCATTTCTCTGATAATGAGTGATGTGGAGCATCTTTTCATATGTTAGCCATCTGTATGTCTTCTTTGGAGAAATGTCTGTTTAGTTCTTTGGCCCATTTTTTTATTGGGTGGTTTATTTTTCTGGAATTGAGTTTCAGGAGTTGCTTGTATATTTTTGAGATTAATCCTTTGTCTGTTTCTTCATTTGCTATTATTTTCTCCCAATCTGAGGGCTGTCTTTTCACCTTACTTATAGTTTCCTTTGTAGTGCAAAAGCTTTTAAGTTTCATTAGGTCCCATTTGTTTAGTTTTGCTTTTATTTCCAATATTCTGGGAGGTGGGTCATAGAGGATCTTGCTGTGATTTATGTCGGAGAGTGTTTTGCCTATGTTCTCCTCTAGGAGTTTTATAGTTTCTGGTCTTACATTTAGATCTTTAATCCATTTTGAGTTTATTTTTGTGTATGGTGTTAGAAAGTGTTCTAGTTTCATTCTTTTACAAGTGGTTGACCAGTTTTCCCAGCACCACTTGTTAAAGAGGTTGTCTTTTTTCCATTGTATATCCTTGCCTCCTTTGTCAAAGATAAGGTGTCCATAGGTTCGTGGATTTATCTCTGGGCTTTCTATTCTGTTCCATTGATCTATATTTCTGTCTTTGTGCCAGTTAGAAGGAACATACCTCAACATAATAAAAGCTATATATGACAAACCCACAGCAAGCATCACCCTCAATGGTGAAAAATTGAAAGCATTTCCCCTGAAATCAGGAACAAGACAAGGGTGCCCACTCTCACCACTACTATTCAACATAGTGTTGGAAGTTTTGGCCATAGCAATCAGAGCAGAAAAAGAAGTAAAAGGAACCCAGATAGGAAAAGAAGAAGTGAATCTCTCGCTGTTTGCAGATGACATGATCCTCTACATAGAAAACCCTAAAGACTCTTCCAGAAAATTACTAGAGCTAATCAATGAATATAGTAAAGTTGCAGGATATAAAATTAACACACAGAAATCCCTTACATTCCTATATACTAACAATGAAAAAACAGAAAGAGAAATTAAGGAAACAATACCATTCACCACTGCAATAAAAAGAATAAAATACTTAGGAGTAGATCTACCTAAAGAAACAAAAGACCTATACATAGAAAACTATAAAACACTGATGAAAGAAATCAAAGAGGACACAAACAGATGGAGAAACATACTGTGTTCATGGATTGGAAGAATCAATATTGTCAAAATGGCTATTCTACCCAAAGCAATCTATAGATTCAATGCAATCCCTATCAAGCTACCAACGGTATTTTTCACAGGACTTTTTTTTTTTTTTAACAAAAAAGATCCAGATGTAATAGATTATGCTTCAGAGTTGGTCATTATTTTCTTCATTTCTTTAGGGAAGAGGGAAAACAATAGGAGTTACATGCCAACGGTGAATTTAAGATACAACAAGGAAAGAACCACAATTAAAGAAGTTAAAACAAGGTAAGACATTGGTAAAAATGCCTGGTTTATAAAGCTTTGTGGTAGTTATTATTTAGTCACTAAGTCGTGTCCTTCTCTTTGTGACTCCATGGACTGAAGCACACCAGATTTCTCTGGCTTCAATATGAGTTTGCTCTTTCCCTGAGTTTGCTCAAATTCATGTCCATTGAGTCAGTCATGCTATGCAGCCATCTTATCTTTCATCCCTTCCTTCTCGTCCTGTCCTTCAATCTTTCCCAGCATCAGGGTCTTTTCCAGTGAGTCAGATCTTTAAATCATGTAATCAAAGTATTGGAACTTCAGCTTCAGCAACAGTCCTTCAGGGTTGATTTCCTTTAAGACTGATTGGTTTGATCTCCTTGCTGTTCAAGGAACTCTCAAGAGTCTTCTCCAGCACCACAGTTCAAAAGCATCCGTCCTCTGGGGCTCAGTCTGCTTTGTGATCCACTTCTCACATCTGTAAATGACTAGTGGAAAAACCATAGCTTGGATTATATAGAACTTTGTTGGCAAAGTGATGTCTCTGCTTTCTAATATGTTGTCTGTTTGTCATAGGTTTCCTTCCAGGGAGAAAGTGTCTTTTAATTTCATGGCTGCAGTCACTATCTGCAGTCATTTTGTAGCCCAAGAAAATGAAATCTGTCACTGTTTCCACTTTTCTCCCTTCTCTTTGCCATGAAGTGATGGAACTGGATGCCATGATCTTAGTTTTTTGAATGTTAAGTTTTAAGCCAGCTTTCCCCCTCTCCTCATTCACCTTCATCAAGTGTCTCTTTAGTTCCTTATAAACCTTACAAGGTCATAAATATTGAAATGGCTGTTACCATATTAAAAGCCTATTTAGACAGTGTATGCGAGAGGAATATTCATTTGATAGTGTATTTTGCAGCTATACATTTATAGTAATGTCCTGTACCCATCCCAGGATGGATTTAATTATTGAGTCAATAAGGCTTGCTGTTAATGCTATGTGTTGATATTATTAACCAAGTGTGGTTTTACCATTACAAGCTATTTTTAACTATTTGAAATGTTCCTTAAACAGCATATGGTCAATTAAGCTAAAACTAGTCTTTTTTCCCTCTATATTTCAAAATTTATAATGAAGGGAATTGCCTAATATTTTGTAAAGCTGTTTAATAGAAAAATCATACTACATGACCTAGAAAGAAATTAGTCTAGACAAGAAATAAAAATATGACATGAGTTACTATGTCTCCTCAGTTTTAAAACTTTAAAATTGTATATATGCTTTATGTGTTAGTCCTGCAATATATTGGCTACTAGGTGAAGGAACTCTAAATTTACTTTTAGATTATTAAGGTGTTACCAACTTTAACAACATAAATTCACACTAGTAAGTGGGAATAAGGGAATTATTATGTTCAGAAATGAAATTCTAAAATAAATCCCAATTAAACATTTTGTACATCTTTTCTGCTAGAGGTATGGAATTTTATTTTAAATTTATCAGTGTATTATTTTAAGCATATAGTAGTTACATGTCCCCTCATATATTTCCAGTATACCCCAACTGTTTTTATTGTTATTATTCAGTGGTAAAAATAATTTTTAGAATATATTCTAAAATCACTTTTAAAAGTGTTAAAGCACTTTTGAACATGTGGATCTTTTTCTTATTGAAATTGCATCTCCAGTGTGCTATCACTCTATGCCAAGATTTTGTAAAATAACTGAACTAGACTTATTGAGTCAAATTTTTCAACAGCAGTATTTAGTAAATAACTCAATATCAGACAAAAGAAGCCCATTATTGACCTGTTAAGAGTAAAGGATTTTTCATCTTTTTCTATATTTGTGTTTGATTATTGCTGATGCTGCTAAACCTGACTATCTGATTTTAGCTCTTCAGTCTCATTCTGTATTGAGACATGACTCTTTCTCTGTGGGACCTTTTAACACAAGGTTTCACAACTATTTAAATCATTTCAAAAGTTCCTTCTATGGTTTTCTTCAGCTAGAAGTCTTCCATTAAACACTCTGTGGTCATATAGTTAAATCCTACCACACCCTTTCATCACTGATTGAAATCCTAAAATGCATGTTTAAACTGGTACCTCCTCTGAATTGTACATAACTCTTGCTTTCCATGATGCAATATTCATCTTTCGTGCCTCAATTTAGGTTTTCTTCAAAATATTTTCATAGATGTAGTCTCATTCTTGCTGGGAAAATCCCATGGACAGAGGAGCCTGTTGGGCTACAATCCGTGGGGTCACAAGGAATTGAACACGACTGAGCGCCTGAGCACACAACATAGAACATCTCAGAGAAACTCACTGCCGAGCCTAATCTAGCCACCCCAAGGATGGCCTGCACAGACACTCACCAAGCAGAGCAGGACGTTGACTGTTGGCTTCACGCCAGCTACTTCTCTCAGATCCTCTTTTGCCTGCTCATTCAACTAAGGCATAACACAGGCCAAGGTAACATGGCCCTCTGTTACCTTGCAGCAAACCATTGCTCTCACATAGGATTGCCTAAAAATAGGTATAAATCAGAAAATTAAACAGCAATGCATATGATGTTATTGTGATCTTACCAGTATAAATCTGAATTAATCTTAACCCCAAATGATACATATTAACAGGTAACAAACTTTATTCTAGACACATAAAGAGAAAATAGGTCAAAATGTGTGAACTGTACTAAATAAATATTTCCTATAATTTTAAGTTGGGACATGTAGAGTAAGTTTAAAATATATAATTAATATTAATATTATCAGTTATATGTAAGAATATGGACTATCTATTAAAGACATGATTTTAATTGTAAAAATTTAGAAAAACATATACAAAATAATCAATAGTAATTATCTCTGAAAGTGATGAGATGACAAATGAAAAACATCACTTTCAATTTGTTTTTGGTTGAGTATGCTTTAGGTTTATGAGAAAATTAAAGACATATCAAAAATAAGACCAACTGCCCATTTAGAAAGAAACATATCAAACATATCAGGGATTTGGAAATATATTTTTAATACATGTAACTGAAATATGTTAGTGTGCTAAATGTAGATAAAATTCCTAGAGTCAAAAGCACCAACAAAAATAAAATGATAATTCAATGAGGATGCATATCATTGAAGAGGAAGTGGTCATTTAGTGCACAAATATATATATATTAATACATGATAGAATATAAAATGTAAATGTGTTATATGCATATACACAGTTTATTGACAGTTTTTTCACATAAGTATAATTCATATTTATGGTATGAATGAATGTAATATGCATTATTTATATTGCATGTTATATAAATATTATATATATATTATATTACCTATTTATATTAAATATTTTATATATAATAGCACATTTAAATATGGGACTTCCTTGGTATCTCATATGGTAAAGAATCTGCCTGCAATGCAGGAGACCCAGGTTACAATAAATCATATATGTAATATATCACATATATGTTACATGTGTAATAATGGGTATATATAATTATATATAGCATATGTATAACATATATACAACATATTATAATATATATTATATATTATTTTATATGTTATATAAAATAATATATATATATAATACACTGTATATATATAATACACACATTGTATATGTAATATGTATTATATATGTTATATACATATCCAATAGTGTATGTTTATTGTATATAAAAACTCAAATCCAAAGGTAAAGAGGGAAATGCAAATTTAAAGCACAGCAATGCCATTTTATTCAACTAAGGGAATAAAATAGTTAAAAATTCTCCTGATACAGGAAAATGATGTGCCTATACTGAACTATTATACATGTGCAGTAAGAGATATAGAATAGTGCAGTTATAGAATAGTGCAAATGAAAATAATCCAAATATCAATGAAACAAATAGTTAAGTAAATTATTTGTATTCATCCAAAATATGTTATACAGCAGAGAACATAAATATAATAGAGATACAGGCTTGAGCATGGGTGAATCTCACAAATTATTTTAAGCAAAAAAGCAAATTGAAGAATATATGGAGTATAATTCTATTTATATAAAGTTCAAAAACAAGCAAAATAAAATATTATTTATATATGTATATTTGGTTAAAATGTGAAAAGCAACATAATTAATGTAAAATGTAATGTTGTGATTCCTTGAAGTTTGAGACACAGGGTTGCTGTCAGGAAGGGGTATAAGGTCAACGAAAAAGGTACTGATAATATTTTATTTCAAATATGAGTGGTGGGTACATGGATGTTCATTTATACTTACTTTATTTAACTCATGAATTCTATCATTTACATTATGCTCGTAAAATAAGAAAAGGTTTTTTAACAAATTTATCAAATATAATTAATTATACTTTACTAAGAGTGTTACAAGGGGCTTCCCAGGTGGTGCTAATGGTAAAGAACCCACCTGCCAATGCAGGTGGATCCTGGCAGGCCACAGTCCATGGAATCCCAAAGAGTCAGACAAAACTGAAGTGACTCAGCACACACACACACACATTTTTGGTAACTTACTAAAGACATTGTAATCTGGTGTGTGCCAGTTATTTACCAGAGATATTCTTGGAAAATAGTAATTATGCTATTATGCTATTATTCCTGTACTATCTTGCATTTTTTCATAAATATCTAATTATTTCAAAATACTTTCTGTATATTTGGATGCAAAGTGAAAGATGAGCAAATTATTTAAATAATATCACCTGATCAGAATTTCTATATGTTCCTAAACCAGAATTATTATGCAAAGTGCAATTATCTCAAGTAGTGTCCTTTCTGTAAATGTCAGAGAGAGAGAAAATAAACTTAAGGTCATATTCAGCTGTATTTTCCTAATCATTAATTATTTTCATAAATATTTTTGAACCTTTGCAATTCACAGTTTTATAAACTGTATAAAACTAAGCTACACATGCATCCATTCCCCTACCAGAAAGCAGGGAGATATGGAGATGTTCTGCATCACCCCACAGTCTGGTACACTGTATATTGTTGGAGATTTCAATGGTAGGGAACAGCATAGTTATCCACTTATGGCAAGTCTCAATGGGAGAATAAATATGTAAGAGCTGAGATTCTAGAGTAAGGCCATACTTTCATCAGCAGAGACTCATATGTCTTTTAAAATTCTTGGCATGTCAAGGCCTTGGCAGAAAGAGAACATTTTGATCATGGAATACCATGTGACCATGCACCTAAAACTTCTCATTATGATCTGGGTTCTGTTGATCTTACCAAGTCACAAAGATAATACATATCCAGAAGCAAACCATCACAAGAATGAACTAGTATATCCAGGATTGAGTCTGAGAATGACCAAAAGGCATGTGTAAAATGCAATAGCAGATGAGTAGACCAGATGCCCGTGTCACCCACCAAAGTTGTACCAGTTCAACTTACTGTTTGTTCCTGTCCAATGGGAAGGTTCCACGTGACCAACTGAAGGAGGAAGAAAAAGCCCAAGATTAAATTTCAGATTTTTTAAATCAAAGTATAGTTGATTTGCAATATTAGTTTTAGGTTTACAACATAGTGATTCAAATTTTTTGTAGATTATACTCCATTTAAAGTTATTATAAAATATTGGCTATATTCTCTTTTCTGTACAATATTTCCTTGTGGCTTGTTGATTTTATAGATAGTTGTTTGTACCTCTTACTGTCCTATCTCTATCTTGCTCCTCCTCACTTCCCTCTTCCCACTGGTAACCACTAGTTTGTTCTCTATATCTGTGAGTCTATCTCTATTTTTGTTATATGCATTTATTTGTTGAACCTTTTATATTCTACATATAAGTGATAGCATAGAGTAATTTTCTTTCTCTGACTAATGTCATCGAGATAATACCCTCCAGGTACTTAGGTTGCTTCCCTATCTTGGGATACACAATAGTGTATATCATGCTGCTCTGAACATTGGGGTGCAGGTTTCTTTGTTAATTAGCATTTTCATTTCTTAAGATATATACCAAAGAATGGAATTGCTAGGTCATATGGCAGTTTTAATTTTAGTTGCTTGAAGAATCTCCATACTGTTTACCACCATGGCTGAACCAATTTAGATTCCCCAGCAATGTATAAGAGTTCCCTTTTCTTCACATCTTTGCCGACATTTCTTATTAATGATCTTTTTCATGATACTCATTCTGCCAGGTATAAGGTGACATCTCGTGGATTTTTCTTCATTTCTCTGATCATTAGCGATGTGGAGCATCTTTTCATGAGTCTTTTTGCCATCTATATTTCTTCTTTGGAAAAATGTCCATTCCAGTCTTCTGTCCATTTTTTAAATTGGGTTGCATTTATTTTTTTGAGTGGTATGAATTGTTAATATATTTTGTTGATCACTTATTGGTTGTATAATTGGTGACATTTTTCTCCCATATTGTAGGTTGTGTTTTCATTTTGATGATGGTTTCCTTTGCTGTGCAAAAATTTTTAAGTTTAACAAAGTCCCATTTGTTTACTTTTGGTTTCCTTTGTCTCGTAGATAGATAAAAAAAATGCTATGATTTATGCTAAAGAGTGTTCTGCCTATATTTTCTCCTAGGTGTTTTCGGCTTCTGGTCTTACCTTTAGGTCTTTAATCCATTTTGAGGGTTTTGTTTGTTTGTTTTTTATGGTACGAGTGAATGTAATTTCATTATTTAGCATGTAGATGTCAAATTTTTGCAGCTTACTTGTTGAAGAAGCTATCTTTTCCTCATTGTATATAGTTTTGTCTCCTTTGTCCTAGATTATTTGACCATAAGTGCATAGGTTTAGTTCTAGGTTCTCCATTCTATTAAATTGATATGGATCTACATTTTTAAAACGTATTTTCTATTTTTCCTCAAATTCTTACTTACTATTAAAATAAATTCCATAGTAATAATAGCCTCAGATTGTCTTCCAGAAAAAAAGTAATATAGGGTAAGTTGGATAAGAAGAATGAAATATTAGCTGTTATTATAAGTCAAATTTGTATTATTAACATTTCTGTATATTATATCATTTGCAGAAGGAAATGGCAACCTGCTCCAGTATTCTTGCCTGGAGAATACATGGACAGAGGAGCCTGGCAGGCTACTGTCCAAGGGGTCGCAAGAGTTGGACACAATTTAGTGACTAAACCACCACATATTCTATTTATAATTCAGTTGCTCTGCTTTTGTTATTTCAGTGAAAATAAACACATGCTCTTTTGAAAACACAAATAATAAGTCCTGGTGGCACAGTGGCAGAGAATCTGCCTGCCAATGAGGGAGATGCAAGAGGATGTGGGTCCGATCCCTGGGTTGAGAATATCCTCTGGAGTAGGAAATGGCAACCCACTCCAGTATTCTTGTCTGGAAAATTCCATGGACAGAGGAGCCTGGCTGGCTACAGTCTGTGAGGTTGGGTTGCAAAGACTGAGCACAGACACACAAGTGACTGAACTGGATTTTCTGGACTAAGTAAACCAATTTTGGGGAGCCTGTTATATGTAAAAGATTTTTCCAAATCACATTTGAAAAAAATTTTCTAACAAGTGTGTTACCATTTTATTGTCTTAGCAGTTGCTCATATATGTAATTTCTTCTAGACTCCATGATCAATTTTCCTTTTCTTCTTCAAATACTACAGTTTGTTTTTATTGTTGATTCTTAGTCTCCCCCTCCCCTCTTCCCTTTGCTCTGCTCCCCACACCCCTGCTTCCTCTCCCTCTTCCTATAGTTTCTAACTTTTCTGTTGGAGAGAAAACAAAATAAAGTAACATAGCAACCCATCATGAGATGTTTTCGTATCAATATCTTAATGGGGCAAATATTATCAATTCTTCTACATTAAAAATAATATAGATTATAAACTATAAGTTTGCTCTGGAATTAGATTGCCTGGATTTGAATGTCAACTTCAACACTTGCTAGTTGTGTAAATCCTGTTTACTACTCTTTTTCTGTAGTATTTTGTAAAATAATTTATAAAGTAGGAATTTTTATATTAATAGTAACCACCTCATAGGGTTGCTTTGAGATTAAATAATATGTTTAAAGACAGAGTACAATTCCCAACACTGAAAAAGCTCTCAGTGAATGCTAGCTATTTATTTAATGCTCTTGGATTCTTCCATTTCTTTAGCATTAATAAACATATGTAGAAATAGAAAAGGCCTGCTTGTCAAAGCCCTTGGTTGCTGGTGGGTTGTTTATTATGGTATTGAAAATAGGCAGCAGTTAATTTTTACCTGGTAATTCTCTTTTCCTTCTTCTTCCCTGAACTCCCATGATATTATGTCAAACTTTTTTCTGTGTGTTCTAAAGCAATTGAGAGTTTTATTTAAAGAATAACACATGAAAATAAGGCAACCAGATATTATAAATTTGATTTTACTCCAAGATGCCAAAAAAACAAACCAAAAAACAAATACCAGTGTTTTCTGAAGCAAATGGAGTTTAGGACAGATGCTCACAACAGGAAGAAACACTGAGGTTTTTCAAATTACTAAAGAGATCTGATGAGCAGATTCTCTTGCTCTTGCTTTTCAAAAAGCAGCAGAGGATGTTTAAATTTCCACCTAATGCTGTGAAGTGTCTGCTTTTTCTGTTTTTCTTGCAGACTTGTTTCTACAAAACCAGAAGAGACCCATTGCGTCATATCCAAACATTTCATATCACAGTATCATATTCTCATATCTGTGCAATTGTAATGACTGATCTTCTATGTTCAGAGCTCTCCCCTCAGAGACTGCTGGCTTGTTTATAGTTTAGCTGCAATTGGGTCAGATAATTACTCTTAAGGCAATGACAGTACAGTTATGTGGTAGCAGCATAATGCCTTACAGATGAGACTGTAGTCAGGATGCTTGTCAACTTTTTTTTATGGAAAGTATCAAGGCCAACCTTATAGTCCAATAACTAGAAACAGTGTAGTATAAAGTTTAAGGATGCAGTGTGATTGGGTTAGAACCTTAACTCTGCCATATTCTAGTGGCTGAAACTCTCTGAGCATTGATTTTCTCATCACTATAAATAGGCATAATGACAGTACTGGCAACAATAAATGTACTTTTAAACCTCATTCTCAATAAGCATTAGTTATTACTACTATCTTATGCCTACCATTAGATGCAAATGTTAAGTTCTGATGCCTGATTTTCCTGCCAGGTAGAGAAACACCCAAAGAGTAAAACTCTTGACCCTTCTATATGTATTCACACAAACGCCTCCAGAGAAGAAGGGTGAGTTGACTAGTGCATTTCAGAACACAGCCAAACATAGATAACGATGCTCCCTCCTACTTTTCTCTGGAGACCTTCAAGAGACAGATCTCCTACTCCATTACTCTATTCTGTAAATGTTTTCCAGAGAAGGCCACTCGGAGGGAAGCTTATGATTTTTCACTTAATGACTAGACAAATTAGTAAGTAATTACTTGATTCATTAAATCTAATTTTTTGAGTCATTCTTAAAACCTCAGTGTTGCCAAAGTGTCACCTAAGTCATTTACTCCAGTATCAGCTAATCTTTTCATTTTGAAATTGTCTAGAGGGGGGGGGGGGGGGAAAACAACTTAGAATTTTAAGGTGATTTTAGCCTCCTCAAAGCTCTGTATCTCCTAATCTAGTGTATACTCTTAGGGACCAAGTTTTAATTATCCTTGATTCCCAATTATCTTTGAATGTCAGCTAAAGTTCCTGGTATGTAGTACATTTTATAGTTTATATATAACATTTTTCATAATAAGTTCCTATATCCAGGTTAGGATACAACCATTTAGCTTCAAGCCTGCCACTCTCACTTTTCATACAACCTACTGTGATCTGTCACTTCATTCCTTGCCATCAGAAAATAACACTACCAAGATGCACTGAACTATTTGCTTTGTGTTCAGCTCATTCCTAGAGACACTGCTTAGGATTCAATTTTTCTTTGAAGTTTCTCTGAGCAGTGGAGTCAGCAAATATTTATTGAGCATTATATGTCTCCTACACTGGGTAAAAAATTGATAAATATGACAATATATTTCTAGCATAATGGAATAGACAAGCCCATTATAAACATATTTATGATTTAAATGAGTATGTATTTGTAACACGCTGGTGTAACTTAAAGGAGAAAATGTTAAAGCCTTGAACCCAGTTCAAGTAAAACTGACAGAGTCTGAAAAACATTTAGAATAAACATAATGTCATTTTTATCTTGAAGAGTGTTTTGAAGACAGAAGAGATGTATGGATGTATAAAACAGTGTCGTTTTCAAGATGGGCAAGCAAATGTTAATGGCAGGATATAAACCAGATTAAATTTGAAGAGACTTCCTGAGATCTGTCATTTTTAAAGTCTACTTCAAGCAATATTGAAGGGATAGGATAATGACAGGAAAGATACAGAGCAAAACTAGAGTGCTCTGAGAAGCGAGTGGCAGATGAGTAAGTGGAGACTTGAACAAGTTTGAATAAAAAGGTGAAGAGAGATTTGTTAAAGGGAAATGTTGGAAAAATATTTTTAGGATGGGCAAATTTGGATGTGTTTACTGACTGAGAGGAACAAAAATTAGATAAGTGTGTGGTAAATCATAGTATCCAAAGAGATGGCTGGCTTTTCCCCTGAGCTTCTGAGAGATGCTCTCTAAGCACTTGAAATGTCCTATCTTTATAGGATTGTCTTTGTTGGCCAAGGGACATTATTAAGTCTAAGAATGTGGTTTAAGATAGGACTTTAAGTCATGCATTCTCAGTCTGACCTCCAAGGTGTTGCAGACTGAGGTTGCCATATAGGCAGTTGACCATACAGCCCCAGTAAAAATCTTTGGACATCAAGGCTTCGATAGACTTCCCTGGTCAACAGTGTTGCACGTGCTTGTAACACACAGATGAGACTCTTCTCCACAGGCAGAGGACCATGGAAGCTTCATGGTTGACACTTTCCTGGGTTCTGCCTTTTGTGCCCTCCTCTCTTGGCAGATTTCGATCATATGGTTTTCTGGTGATGATCCATAACTTTGAATATAACAGCTTTCAGTAAGTTCTGTAAGTCCTTCTAGTGAATTTACCAACCCTGAGGGCAATTTGGGAACCCTCCACCCCCGAACTTGCAGTTGGTACCAGAAGTGAGGGCAGTCTTGCAGACTCTGCTCCTTCTATCTTTTTAAAAAGGATGTTGAAAGCTAATAAGAATGCATATCCAGCCAATCAAGGTAGTGAAATAATGCAATAAGGATAAGAATTGTGTAGCAGGTATATATTTGTCCAGCTGGGAGGCACCACATTCTTGATACTTTGAGGGTAAGAGAACATGGCATGGGTGGTGTGGTGTAGAAGAACTTATAAAAGGATGAAAAGTTCTTGGGATTTATAGTAGAGGAACCCATTGTTCTTCATGAATGAAAGAGAATTTGTCTTATAAGTGGTTTTAATAAAGGTTAAAATAAGGATACTGAAGAATGAAAAAAACCTGCAAAAGAAACTAAGAGGTGTTGTGGTCAGCCAAATGAGGTCAGAGACAACCAAAAAACTGTAAGTCAAGCCAATCTTTAAATGTGAATATTTACCCACAGCACAGCTTTATTCCTCCTTTTCCATTTCTGCGCAGTCAACTGTGAGCTCTATCAAGTCTTCTGCCACAGCAGGGCACCAAGGCAGCAGTGGGTAGAGAGAAGGTATTCTGTGAGCAGAGTGCTTATTGAGAGATGCTTCTTGAGGGAGGTAGAGAAGGAGTTAGATAAGAAGAAACTTTTGGGCTTTGTTTTCAGATAGTTCCAGTTAATATATGATACCACCCAAAGGGAAGAACTATTAATAGATAATTTGTGCATTTGTGCTCAGTCACTTCAATCATGTCTGACCCTTTGTAACCTCATGGACCATAAGGTTACATGGGCTCCTCTGCTGGGCTCCTCTGTCCATGGGGTTTTCCAGGCAAGAATACTGGAGTGGGTTGCCAAGTCCTCCTCCAGGGGATCTTCCCAACCCAGGGATCAAACCCATGTCTCCTGTGTCTGCTGTGTTGCAGGGGGACTCTTTACCACTGCACCACTGGGGAAACCCCATATTGACACCGCTGGAAGAGAAAAAGCTAGATGATTGGTTGCCAATTAATAGGCAATAATGCAGCTACTACACCATGGACAGGAAGGAGGATGTCTGGACCTGTTGGATTTTCTGGGTACTCACCTGTCCAAAATTCAAGTGAAAACTATAACAAGCCAAAATAAAAATATCCACTAATGACAGCCTCCTTAGGAGTGCGTATTTTTGCCTTTCTGCCAAATAAATAGGTATGTCAAGTTTAGGTTCTGGATGAGGGCAAAGCAAACACTGAGTTGAAACTGGGAAAAGGAAGTTATGACTCCTAACTCCAGCCACATAAACAGTTTCAGGCTGAGGATAATAGTAACTGTGCATATTTTTCTTCCTTGCTTTGATATTTAATTGCATTAAATATTTTTTCTTCCATTTCCCACTATCTGATAATAGATATAAGTTGTGTAAATAACATTTGACTCTATAATTCAGCATTTAAGTTTCAGTATATAAACTGTTGTTACTAGGCAGAGAGAGAAAAACATTACCCCTTTTAGGGAAAATGTCAGCATGCGTGTGACTGCACAAAGAGCAAATACATCACATCAGGCAGGCAGACTGCTGTTATCCTCTTCATTCAGAAGTGAACTGTGTGTCAACAGGTCGCCTATAAATACAGATTTGAAATGGTGTAGACCGCTGGGTTGTCTGTCATCAATTTATTCCCTTTTCTGGTCTCCTTTGCCTCACAGAAAATAACACAGAGCTTAATTTTGCAAAATCCCCTTTCACATATGGTTTCAGGTTAGAGTTTGACATTGAACGACATTCACGAGTGATTTACAAGGGAAAGACAAATCTATTCCTCAGGGACAGTTGAATTGAAGTGAACTTCCTGGCAGGCTTTTGAGAAGAGACAGCTGCCACGGACTGAGGTGGATGGTGAGAGCTTAGCAAAGATCTTTAAAAATTGCACTTACTTTATTTTGAGTTCTTGAGAACCACACTCTTCAGGATTTGAGGTGGAGATATTCATTAGAAGCTTCTATGTTCATCACTCACTCCTCAATTGTTGCCAATTGGGTGAACCTGTAATTCCCAAATTAATGTCTTTATCTCTGGAATACATGTCCTTGCTTTTATTTTCCTAACCAAACCCTGACAGAAATAGCAGATAATTTCATTATGTAGATGTGGAAATGTGCTAGAATCTTATTTAGTGGGTTTTTATATGAATTGAATCATGTGAAATTTGTCCCAGGGTTTAGGAAATCAAATTTATTTGAGATTACTTAAAAATATTTATGTTGGTCATTTGTCATTCACTTGGCTTAATATTGAATTTTCTTGTTATGGCACAGAATTATTGGCAAGCTGATTGCCTTTATGAGTGTTGAAATAAGCAAATTTCAAGAAAAATGCAGGAAAAAAATCCAGAAAAAGAAGGTAGTGTTTATATAACATATAAACATATAGGATATATATATTTAATATATAATATCCTTTCAAAGTATAAAAATAATGAATTTTGGGAGAATGGATTTTTTAAAGCTGGAAAGCTGCAATGGTTGTTTTTAAAGTGGATGAAGTTTCTGTGCCGTAAAGATCAGCACTCCTTACTTCTCCATCTTGGCTGCAAAGAATATAATCAATCTGATTTCTATATTGACCATCTGGTGATGTCCATGTGTAGAGTCTTCTCTTGTGTTGTTGGATGAGAGTTTTTGCTACGACCAGTGTGTTCTCTCGGCAAAACTCTATTAGCCTTTACTGTGTTTCATTCCGTACTCCAAGGCCAAATACACCTGTTTCTCCAGGTATCTCTTGACTTCCTACTTTTGCATTCCAGTCACCTATATTGAAAAGGACTGAAATTATGGATAGTTTATTATTTCTCTTTGTATTTGCCAATTCTGCACCCAGTCTAGGGGGAGGGAAGTAGTTCTTTGACAACCTCCTGGTGTCCTACAATTTAATACAGTTCTGACACTGCTAATCTGGAGATAGCATCAGATCCCACAGGTTAAGAACTCAGTCCTAACCTATGACTGATTCGTGTTGAGGTCTGACAGAAAACAGCAACATTCTGTAAAGCAATTATCCTTCAGTTAAAAATGAATAAATTAAAAATAAAAGAAGTCCATCCTAAAAGAATGCCCCCCACTTCCCTTTAGCTAGCCAGTGGGAAGTCTGGGTTGTCACCTATGCTTCTGATTAACTGGCTATCAATAGGGGTTTCCAATGACACCCTCCTAGGGTTCAATTAATTTGCTGGAGCAGTTCAGAGAACTCAGAGAAACATTTTATCTACCAGATTACTCCTTTATGATAAAAGGACATAACTCAGATAGAACCAAATGAAGAGATGCATAGATGGGATATGTGGGAAGGAGGTCAGAGCTCCCATGCCTTCTCCGAGTGGGCCACGCTCCCTGCGTCTCCACATTCAACCACCCAGAAGGTCTCTGAACCTGCTCCTTTTGGTGTTTTATGAGGCTTCACTACATAGGCATGATTGCTTACATCATAGACCTTAGGTGAGGGAACTCAATTTCTTCTCCTCCCCACTTTGTAGGGGAGTTGGAGGGCTAAAGACTCTAGTCATGTAGTTAGTTCCTCTGGTGTCTAGCCTCACACTTAGATGATATAGGGGCTTTCTCAAGTAAATCATCAACATAAGAAAGGACACATCATTGCTCTCCTCATAGGAATTCTGTGCTGGAAACAAGATGAAAACTAAATACTTATTTCTTATTATAAATCATGAATCTCCATCCATAGTTCTTCAGGTGCTCTGTCTACCAGATCTAATTCCTTGAATGTATTTGTCATCTCCACTGTATACTCATAAGGGATTTGATTTAGGTCATACCTGAATGAAAAGTGAAAGTGAAGTCGCTCAGTTGTGTCCAACTCTTTGCGACCCCATGGACTGTAGCCTACCAGGTTCCACTGTCCATGGGATTTTCCAGGCAAGAATACTGGAGTGGGTTGCCATTTCCTTCTCCAGGAGAACTTCCTGACCCAGGGATTGAACCCTGGTCTCCCGCATTATAGGCAGACACTTTACTATCTGAGCCACCTGAATGGCCTAGTGGCCACTAGGTGGTTTTCCCTACTTTCTTCAATTTAAGCCTGAATTTTGCAGTAACGAGTTCATGATCTGAGCCATAGTCAGTTCCTGGTCATGTTTTTGCTGTCTCTATAGAACTTCTCTATCTTTGGCTGCAAAGAATATAATCAGTCTGATTTTGGTATTAATCATCTGGTGATATCCATGTATAGAGTCTTCTCTTGTGCTGTTGAAAGAGGGTGTTTGCTATGACCAGTGTATTTTCTTGGCAAAACTCTATCTGCCTTTGCCCTGCTTCGTTTTGTACCCCAAGGCCAAACTTGCCTGTTACTCCAGGTATCTCCTGACTTCCTACTTTTGCATTTCAGTCCCCTATGGTGGAAATGATATCTTTTTCTAGTGCTAGTTCTAGAAGGTCTTGTAGGTCTTCATAGAACCATTCAACTTCAACTTCTTCAGCATTAGTGGTTGGGGCACACACTTGGATTACTGTGATGTTGAAGGATTCGTCTTGGAAACGAACAGAGATCATTCTGTCATTTTGGAGATTGCACTCAAGTACTGCATTTCGGGCTCTTTTGTGGCCTGTGAAGGCTACTCTATTTCTCCTAAGGGATTCTTGCCCACCGTAGTAGATAAAATGGTCATCTGAATTAAATTCACCCATTCCCATCCATTTTAGTTCACTGATCCCTAATATGTCAATATTCACTCTTGCTGTCTCCTGCTTGTTCACATCCAATTTATCTTGATTCTTGGACCTAACATTCCAGTTTGCTATGCAATATTGTTCTTTACAGCATTGGGCTTACTCTCACCACTAGACACATGCACAACTGAGTGTCATTTCCACCTTTGCCCAGCCACTTCATTCTTTCTGGAGCTATTAGTCATTGCCCTCCACTCATCCCCAGTAACATATTGGACACCTTCTGACCTGGGGGCTCACTTTCCAGTGTCAGATCTTTTTGCCTTTTCATATTGTTTGTGGAGTTCCTGGGACAACCATTTCCTCCTCTAGTGGACCACGTTTTATTAGAACTCTTCATTATGACCCATCTGTCTTCGGTGGCCCTGCCTGGCATAGCTCATAGCTTCATTGAATTACCACAATAAGACTGTGATTACAATGAAACCTTGCACCCCTAATTGAGAGTCAAACCCATGGTCTTTTAATTGAGATCACACACCTGGCTTCAGGGTTTAGTGATGCTCACATTCTTGATGTTTCATTGCAGAAATAATTCAGTGAGAGACAAAGTGATGATCAAGAATGAGGTTTTTTAGAGAGAACCACACTCCAGAGAGTATGGGCTACGTCAGAAGGCAAGAGTGGCCCCAGGGTGTGGGGTTGTCAGATTTTATATGGGTGGGTAATTTCTCAGTCTACAGAGTGGGAGGAGTTTTCCAGCTCTTTTGGGGAAGCTGTAGAGATTTCCACGAATGGGGCCACCGCCCACCTTTTTACCTACATGGTCGGCCTTGGAACTGTCATGGTACCTGTGCGTATGTCATTTAGCTTGCTGTTGTGTTACAGTGAGTGTATGAAAAAGTGAAAGTGTTAGCCCTTTCACTAACCCTTTCTTAGCCCTCCAGGCTCCTCTGTCCATAGAATTTTCCTGGCAAGAATACTGGAGTGGATAGCCATTCCCTTCTCCAGAGGATCTTCTCGAACCAGGGATCTACACTGCAGGCAGATCCTGCATTGCAGGCAGATTCTTTACCATCTGAGCCACCAGGAAAGCCCACAGTGAGTGTATACTGAGGCTCAAAGCCTAGTGGAAGGTAACTTGTCTGCCATCTCGGGATCTGTTTTGTTCTAACCAGTTTATGTTGTGTACTCGGGCGATGTCATTCTTTTAAAGGTTGTGCTCTGCCCCCATTCCATCTTGTTCCCTCCATCAATATCACATATACTTTTAGAGATTACCTGAAGTTTTCTTTGTGTGGTCAATGTATTTTACACACACACACACACACCCCTTCTATTCCTTATCATTTGTAAATTAGCATTCCCATTTTGAATTGAAAATATTTAATCACTAAATTTGACAGGTCTGTTTATTGTTTCAATGAGTTGAATTTGTGTTTTTTGGTTCAAAAAGCAAATTTCTTATCTATTCCAAGGCTTGAATACATCAGGTACCTTTCTGATACAAACTGATGTTCTTAAAAATAGACTTTTAATAAGAATTCTGGTTTCAGTTCTGTCATGTCAAGAGCTTGGAAATGGTCATTTCAGTCAATAACATTTTAATTTCTAACAATAAGGAAAACCTGAACAGACTTAAAAGTAATGGCTTTTCTTGGACCCATTAAACAATTGAGAATGTAGAGCAAACTGTCACCTTGAAGTTTGGGGAAACAGGTATATTCAGGGAGTCACAGCTGAGATCAGTTTATCTAGAACAGAAGCTGCTAGAGTCATAATCTGGAGGAATACTTAAGTGATAATCACAAATTGCTAGAGGTTGAATGTGGACTGTCTTAATCATGAGAAACTCCAAAAGGAATGAAGTCTTAGGGGTCCCTACCACATTTGTGAGTTCTCCCAGTGAAAAGTCAAAATACATTATTGATTCTGGCAGAAGGAGGGGGAAAGTAATGTTTCAAGAATATAATCTATTGTCTATAAGAACCACTGTAAATATTAAGACAAAGGGATACAGAAAGAGAAAGCATAGTAACATTTTTTAAAGCCTTAAATAAACAAAATGTTGTTGCAGAGATAAATTAGACAAAATCAAACAGGATAAAATAGCTACTTCCCAAGATTATCTCCAAGCAGAAGTTTCTTATAAGGTGTTAATAGTTTTATTTAAATCTGCAGAATATAAAATAATAAATTTAAATTACTATGTGATCATACCCTATATTTGCTTATCCCATAGCTAACTTATCCCATTGGCTCCAATGGACTAGTAATTCCTACAAATTTTCAGAAATGATAACTACTTGAAGATCATAATATAAATATCATTTGTACCAAGTCTCAAGTGAATTAATGCTTTCCTATTCTTTAAATATTTAAAATACATTCAAATAAACAATGTGATTGTAACATAATTGTGTCATAGCATAATAATAGTATGAAGCGCGGCTTGTATAATAATTTATTTTACCCATGTACATGACAATAGGTAAGACATCCCACTTGTTTCTCTCTTCAGGCACATGGAATTTTGATTATGACGCTAAAGTCACAAAAATAATTTTCTATCTCATAACATGTAATTCATTTGTAAAATGCTAATATAATCTGTTGGGTTTTGCCACTGTTGCTAAGTTTATTCAAAAGAGTTATCAAATTATAATTAAATGAACCGGGATCTGCTTGTCCTGTGTAAATATTGTAATTGGTTCATAAATATGTAAAGCCATTTGTGTTATCTCAGGTAATGTTGAAATAAGTATTGCTGTCTCCATGGCCATCTTATACATAAAATATTTTATTTCCCAATAATATAGTTTGAAAAGAAATTCAAAGTATAAGTAGAACTTTCCTAAAAAGTAAAGACTAGGAAAATACTAGAATTATGTTTCATATATGAATGAAAATTGCCAAAGACTTTGATGGATTATTCTATAGGACCGTTCTCCTTTACCACCATAGTTGATGGGAGGTGTTGCCAAACTTCCCATTCCTATGAAATGGCTACAACCCTACCCCGTTAGAAATACTCATGGAACATGGCAAGTTTACCACCTCTGTCAAATCCATTTCTTTATAGTTTAAAAAATTTATCTTCACAGAGAGAGTTGATTGGTCTTTAGAGACATATAACGTGTGCGTTTTTCATCTTAGGAGTAGACTACATAAGACCTCACATTAACTATGAAATTATAGTTCACTTTTTACCCTTTCTCCTTTTTTCATCTTGATTTTTACCAAATTCACTGCTAAAATGTTGCATTGTCATCATTTGTCTTTTCATTGCTATATGTTCTTAAATGTTCTTTAGTGAGCAGATTTTCTTTCAGCTTTAAAAGATTCAAGAATAGAAGGTTTTATTTTTTGCCATCTATTGGCTTCCCTGATAGCTCAGTTGGTAAAGAATCTGCCTGCAGTGCAGGAGACCTGGATTTGATCCCTGGGTTGGGAAGATCCTCTGGAGAAAGGAAAGTGTATCCACTCCAGTATTCTGGCCTGGAGAATTCCATGGACTACATAGTCCATGGAGTTGCAAAGAGTTGGACATGACTGAGCGACTTTCACTTTCATTTTCTGTTCTCTTGGTTCAGATTTAAGAAAATAAAGTGATAGATGGCTGTATATTTTCTTCTTTATTGGAATCGCTGAAGATTTTACCATAATAGTTAACCCCTTTAAAAAGTGTTAAAGCCATTTTACTTTCAGCAAGCCAGCTCATTCATGATTCTTCCTCTATTTTTATTTAATATTTCAATTAGCCCAACAGAATAGTCATTCTGCTGATTTATTTATCCTGTTGATAAGTGATTTCAAAAAATGATGAATCGTGTCTTCATTAAATTGTTTGACTAAGAGTATAAAGTAAAAAGGGGGTGAACAAAAAATATGTTAAATTCAGTCATTAACTAGATGAGGTAACAGGCACTTTGTTTGGGGATTGAAGATTAATGTTCCTTTAGGATCGTATCTTGGCAATTTAGAATAAGCATATTTCACCAGGAAACTTCTGGCATTAATACGGCATCTATAAAATATTCATTCATTTGCAGATTTCATTTATGTCAAATCTTGTTAGAACAGTTAATTTTACATGAAAGTTATTCTCAAAGGAAGCTCTTAACAATTGGATAGTAGCATTTTTGAATGAGTCAGCATTTTTCATGTAACAAGATTCCTGTCTTGTTATATTTGCATAATTTAATCATTGCACAGTATGGCATAGATCTAAGAAGGCCATTTTCTTGGGTTAAATATCAAAATTATGTGTATAGTAAGGTAGTCAATTATAAGAGAATATATTTTACTAGAAAATAAACAAGAATGAATTATGGCCTTAATTCATTGACTTGTACTCAAAATGTTAAATCACTCATAGGAAGTATGAATTCTGTCATCTGGACATATATGTAAGTAGCTGCTGCTGCTGCTAAGTCACTTCCGTCATGTCTAACTCTGTGCGACCCCTTAGACGGCAACCCACCAGGCTCCTCTGTCCCTGGGATTCTTCAGGCAAGAACACTGGAGTGGGTTGCCATTTCCTTCTCCAAGGTGAATAGCATGTATTCTTAACACTTCATTGACTGTAGTTCCATTTCATAGACCGTTTCTGTGGATTGTGTGCGGTGTGTTGTGCAATGCTAAATCACTTAGTCGTATCCGATTCTTTGTGGCCCTATGAACTGTAGCCCACCAGGTTCTTCTGTCCATGGGATTTTCCAGGCAAGAATACTGGAGTGGATTGCTATGCCCACCTCCAGAAGATCTCCCCAACCCAGGGATCAAACCCACGTCTCCTGCATGGCAAGCAGATTCCTTCCTGCTGAGCCACTGGGAAGTCCCTATTGTAAATTAGTGTAATAATTTGCCACACAAGATTATATTGCCATTAAATTTAAATTTATGTCCAATAGAAATACAAGTGTTTCTCTTAGTTAAAAAATATATTATTCAGCACCGATTAAAAACCTTGAGATTTTCTTTGGTTTCTTAAAAAAAAAAAAAGATAATGATGCTAGTAACTAGGTTAATACTCAAGAATTTTAGCAAATGACACTCTGAGTCTGTCTTCTACCTCTTGCATTACTAGTTCTGAACATAAGCCTTTTCTCAGATACTTGTTTGATATTAGAGTGGGAGTTTGGTCCTGAGAAAGATAGCCTTGACCTTTCCAGCAGCTGAATTGAACTTTAGCCAGACTTCTTGCCTCTAGACCCTGCCCTTCCTCTTGCCAGGGCTCTTCAGAATCCAGACAGCCTAAGCACACAGGTCCCTTCTCTCCCTTTTCTTAGAGCATTTACTTAGAAAACTTGTAATTATAAATCTCCTCTCTCTATATTTATTTATTTAAAGATATAACTAAATAATTTTAAAAGTTTCTTCTCAGCTTTAAAACCCAGGACCTGGGACTTTCTCAATGACCTGGTAGTCATTCTTTTGAAATGAATCATCAAAGATATGTCTTTATCTCCTATTTTGGGGGCCTCCCAGGTGGTCCTAGTGGTAAACAACCCACCTGCCACTGTAGGAGATACAAGAGATTTGGGTTCCATCCCTGGGTCAAGAAGATCACCTGGAGGAAGGCACCGCAACTCACTCCAGTATTCTTTCCTGGGGAATCCCATGAGCAGAGGAGCCTGGTGGGCTATAGTCCATAGGGTTGCAAAGAGTCAGACACAAATGAAGCAACTTAGCACGCATCTCCTATCCTCAGTGAGGATCCCCACTTAGGTGGGCACCTTACTCCAACTTGTAAAACTACATCCTGTCAAACAGAGGTGAGAAAGTTTACTTTTCCTTTGGGTAAAGTCAATGAAAAAGCAGATGGCTTAGCAGCCCCACCCCAGCTTTTATAACCTCTTCTACCTTTTGTCTCAGTGAAGTTGAGTTCAGACTGTGTTGTGGTTTCTGTTCCTATTGAATAATTTCTTCCTAATTATCTCTGGTATGATTCTTGTTTTGACCGTGACAAATAACTGATTTCCTTGGAAACACACATGACAAGACTTGCAGATTGGCTGTGCCGAGGCACTCTTGTCCCTGAGTATTGGAGGGCATGGTGATTAGAGGAGAATGAAGTTTAATGCAAAGGACTTCAGCCACAGACCGGAGGCCTTTAAACTCAGTTGGCTTATGGTGGGGAGAGACTGATTTCCTTTCTCCACTTTCAGAGCTGAAGATACTTCGAAAGTGAAAGGGAAGTCGCTCAGTTGTATCCGATACTTAGAATGAATGATAATAAAAATCTAAGTTGTAATGTATAAATAAATACAGGAACAATTAAGCAAACCTACGAGTAAATAGCTGCCCTCTCACGGGGCTCCGCGTCACAAAGAGGGACACTAGTCAGGAGAGAACCACGCGATCCATGAAGGAGAGCGGCAGCAGGGAAGCAGATGGCAACGTGATTTTTCAGGAGAGCAATTTAATCAGTAAATTGATGCTGCCTTTAAGTATTGAGTACCTTTAAATTTATTCTTGAGGGTTTAAAGAAAAAATCTTATTTATTTTTGGCTGTGCTGGGTCTTCACTGCTTCCTGGGCTTTTCTTAGTTGCAGCAAGTGGGGGCCACTCTCTAGCTGCGGTGCTCATCTTCTCGTTTAAGTGTCTTCTCTTGTTGCAGAGCATGGGCTCTAGGGCCCCTGGGCTTCAGTAGATGCACCGCCCAGACTCCAGAGCACAGGCTCAATAGTTGTGGTGCACATGCTTAGTTGCCCCAGGGCATGTGAGATCTTCCCGGATCAGGGATCAAACCCATGTCTCCTGCATTGGCAGGCAGATTCTTTACCACAGAGCCACCAGGGAAGCTTATTCTTGAGTTTTAAGAGGTTTTTTTTTTTTTTTTTAATATACATATTTATATATGTGTGTGTATGTGTGTGTGTGTGTATTCCATAACAATCCTTTTCAGATGTGTCTTTTCATATATTTTTTCCAGTCTGTGGCTTGTCTTCTTATTCTTTGACATTGTCTTTCACAAAGCAGAAATTTTTACTTTTAATTAAGTCTAGCTTATCAGTGATTTATTTCATTGAGCAGACCTTTGGCATTATATCTAAAAAGGCATATCATATCCAAGGTCATCTAGTTTTTCTCCTATGTTTTCTTCTAGGATTTTTTATAGTTTTGCATTTTACATTGAGGTTTTTGATCCATTTTGAATTAATTCTGAGGAAGTGTATCTATATTCTTTTATTTTTCTCCCCGTATGTGAATGTCTAGTTGTTCCAGCACCATTTGTAGAAAAGACTATCTTTGCTCTATTGCAGGGGTTCCCAACCCCAAGGCCATGGACCAGTACCAGTCCATGGCCCGTTAGGAACCAGGGCCATACAGCAGGGGCCCTGCTGTATGAATGGCAGTGAGCTAGTGAATGAAGTACCATCGATATTTATAGCTGTTCCCCATCACTGGCATTACTATCTGAGCTCCATCTCCTGTCAGATGAGCAAAGGCATTAGATTTTCATAGGAGTGAGAACACTATTGTGCTTGAATCATCCCCAAGCCATTCTCTTCCCCCACCCCATCCATGAAAAAAATTGTCTTCCATGAAACTGGTGTCAAAAAGATTGGAGACTGTTGCTCTATTGTTTTGCTTTTGCTCCCTTGTCGAAAGTTAGTTGACTGATATTTATAGTGGAGTATTTATGGGCTCTCTATTCTGTTGCATTAGTCTATTAAATATTTTTTGCCAATACTACACTATCTCTTCATTTTTTATTTGTTTATTTTTAATTGGAGGATAATTGCTTTACAGTGTTGTGTTGGTTTCTGCCATACAACATGAATCAGCCATAGGTGTACATATGTCCCCACCCTCTTGAGCCTACCTCCCACCCTCCAACCCATTCCACCCGTCTAGACTGTCACAGAGCACTATGTTGAGTTTCCTGACTACACTGTATTGATTACTGCAGATTCATAGTAAGCCTAGAAACTGGGGGTTTCTGTTCTCCAACTTTGTTCTTCTCCTTCAATATTGACTGTTCAGGGCCTTTCATCACTAAAACCAGTTTGTTGATACCATAATGTACGCGCTGGGATTTTGATTGGGACTGCATGTAATTTAGAGTTGGGAAGAACTGACATTTTGACAACATTGAGTCTTCTTATACATGAGCATAGAATCTCTATATATTTATTTAGCTCTTTACTTTCATTGATCAGAGTTTTATAGTTTTATTCTTGAAAATCTTATTATATTTTGACAGATATATACATAAGTAATTCATTTTGGGGGTGCTATATAAATGGTTTTGTGTTTTTAAGTTCAAATTTCCTCTTCATTGTTGGTAGAAGAAAAATTGACTTTTGCATATTAATTAATTGACTTTAATATTAAATTAATTGACTTTTGCATTTTAATTAACTACACAGAAGAATATACAAAAAAGATCTTAATGACCCAGATAACCACGATGGTGTGATCACTCACCTAGAGCCAGACATCTCGGAGTGGGAAGTCAAGTGGGCCTTAGAAAGCATCACTAGGAACAAAGCTAGTGGAGGTGATGAAATTCCAGTTGAGCTATTTCAAATCCTGAAAGATGATGCTGTGAAAGTGCTGCACTCAATATGCCAGCAAATTTGGAAAACTCAGCAGTGGCCACAGGACTGGAAAAGATCAGTTTTCATTCCAATCCCAAAGAAAGGCAATGCCAAAGAATGCTCGAACTACCACACAATTGCACTCATCTCAAACACTAGCAAAGTAATACAAGAGAGGCTTCAGCAATACATGAACTGTGAACTTCCAGATGTTCAAGCTGAATTTAGAAAAGACAGAGAAAACAGAGATCAAATTGCCAACATCCATTGGATCCCAGAAAAAGCAAGAGAGTTCCAGAAAAGAATCTACTTCTGCTTAATTGACTATGCCAAAGCCTTTGACTGTGTGGATCACAACAAACTGTGGGAAATTCTTCAAGAGATGGGAATACCAGACCACATGACCTGCCTCCTGAGAAATCTATATGCAGGTCAAGAAGCAACAGTTAGAACTGGACATGGAACTCTGGACTGGTCCCAAATTAGGAAATGAGTACACCAAGGCTGTATATTGTCACTCTGTTTATATGCAGAATACATCATGCAAAATGCCAGACTGGATGAAGCACAAGCTGGTATCAAGATTGCCAGGATAAATATCAATAACCTCATATATGCAGATGACACCTCCTTAATGGCAGAAAAAGAAGAAGAACTAAAGAGCCTCTTGATAAAGGTGAAAGAGGAGAGTGAAAAAGCTGTCTTAAAACTCAACATTCAGAACACAATGTTCATGGCACCCAGCCCCATTACTTCATGGCAGATAGATGGGTAAACAGTGGAAACAGTGACAACTTTATTTTTCTGGGCTCCAAAATCACGGCAGATGGTGACTGCACCCATGAAATTAAAAAGCACTTGCTCCTTGGAAGAAAAGCTATGACCAACCTATATAGAATATTAAGAAGTAGAGACATTACTTTGCTGACAAAGTTCCATCTAGTCAAAGCTATGGTTTTTCCAGTGGTCATGTATGGATGTGAGAGTTGGGCCACAAAGAAAGCTGAGCACCAAAGAATTGATGCTTTTGATCTGTGGTGTTGGAAAAGGCTCTTGAGAGTCCCTTGGATTGCATGGAGATCAAACCACTCAATCCTAACAGAAATCAGTCCTGAATATTCATTTGAAGGGCTGATACTGAAGGTAAAGCTCTGATACTTTGGCCACCTCATGTGAAGAACTGACTTATTGAGCATCCAGATGCTGGGAAAGATTGAAGACAGGAGAAGCAGACAACAGAGGATGAGATGGTTGGATGGCATCACCAACTTGATGGACGTGAATTTGAGCAAGCTCTGGGAGGTGATGATGGACAGGGAAGCCTGGCATGCTGCAGTCCTTGGGATCACAAGGAGTCGGACATGATTGAGTGACTGAACTGAAGTGATATTAATTTTAAATTTTGAAATCTTGCATTAACCACTTATTAGTTGCAGTAATATTTTTGTCTCTTATTTCATAATATGGTCATGTTATCTGCAAAAAGGACTATCTTACATCTTCTTTCCCTATCTGTGTATTTTTTGTTGCCTTTTCTTTCCATGTAGCATTAACAAAGAGTTTCAGTATGACGTTAAAAAGATGAGAAGTTAGCCTGGCTGCAACCTTGAGTTTGATCTGTGAGACCCTCAGCGCACAACCAAACTCAGCCAACCCAAACTGTTTATCTAACAGAATAATAAATAATGCATAATGGAATTTGAACTGGATATGGCTTTAAGTTTATTGTGATAATTTGTTATGCAGTGAAGAAAACTAATACACTGATAATGAATCAGCTCTTATTAAAAATGGAAGCTTCATATGGTTAATCAAGTAGATTTGCCTGTTAACCCCGAAGTATAAAAACTGAGCAAGACAATAAAGTGTTTCATGTATTATCCTGGAATATTCTTTATGAATATCCTTAATTCACTCAGTTGAATTATGATGTTGCTTTTTTGATGGTTAACTACTAATTTAAAATATTTCCAAAATGTCATGATGGACTATTTAAGTTTTTAGTATCAGTTGGCTACAGTACTGCAGAATATTTTTTTATGTAGGAAAAATTCTTTTAAGCATTGAGGTAAATAAAATGCCAGTAATGTCATTGCTCTGTCTACAAAGTCATCATAAGGTCTTCTCTTGAAACCTAGGATGAAACTGCTAATTTATTGTTGTTTAGTCACTGAGTTGTGTCTGGCTCTTTGGCGACCCTATGGACTGTAGCCTGCCAGATTTCTCTGCCCATAGTCTCTCAGGCAAGAATACTGGAGCAGGTTGCCATTTCCTTCTCCAGGGGATGTTCCCAACCCAGGGATCACACCTGCATCTCCTGCATTGCAGGCAGGTTCTTTAACACTGTGCCACCAGGGAAGCCAAAACTGATAATTAAAACTGGGCAAAAGAGGGTAGTGATTCAAGAGATGTGAAAAATGTGAAGTTTTCTACACTTTCTTATTCAATTTATTTATAACTGTCTAGCAGAATAGTCACTAAAACTAATGGCAAGATAAACTAAAGGGAGAGTGAACTAGTGCCTTACAATGAAAGTTCATTTTGCCTGGTAAAAGCAAAACCTATTGCACTATGGATCCCACAGGTTCATGGTCCTAGGAAATTTTTTAAAAAAATAGCTATTCTAAATTTATGCTCCATTGATTTAGTGATGATAATAAAAAAGTGTTTCTTTGATATTCTTAATGTGCACTCTGATAACTGGTTTGTCAGCTTAATAGGCTTCATTATTCTAGTTTTTTCACAAGTATAAACAGAATGAGTGAGTGGATAACAATGCATTGTAAAGTAGGTGGTTAAAACATAGTTTTGATATAATGAAAGATTTCATATGTGCAAGAACTAGACATTTAAGGAAATAATTTCAAGAAATAAAAATATTACCTCATAGAAATTATTTGATTTGAAAGCAAATAATTAAAACCAAGGCACATATACCCATCTTATGACTGCCATTCTTTCTTGACAGTGTGACTGGATTTTCAATCCCAAGTGTTAATCTCTTTTGTAGAGAAGATAGATGGAGAAAACCCCTTTGAAAAGATCAGTTTTCTTTGCTTCCTCAGTAGCATTTGTTGATTACATATTCCATCAGTCATTCACTGCTCTATGAAATGTTTCATTGTCCAATTAAAAAAAACACCTTTTGTTTCTAAAATTTAATTTCTGGAAAATACTCTCAAGACTTGGCTTCCCCATAGATGATAAGAACTGAGGAGACAGAGGGCAAGTATAGTCTCTTTTTCCCAAGTGGATTTCGGTACAATTTAATTTAATCATCCCCTATAGGCTTGTTCATTTATCTTTTTGATTAGTGCAGTTGACACTTCCATTCTGGAATATATGCTATGGTTTACTATATCTTCAGGATCCACTCCAGTTGGTATGAAATCTACTTCATCAAGACAATGGATTGTAAATAAAACAAATAGTGTTATGGGAAATTTAAAATAGTCTGAGTCCAGTGGCAGGTTAAAGCAAAAAGATTACATTCCCAAAGCTATAAAATATAGTTTTAGAAGTTTTCAGTAACTATCTGTTAAGATAATCTTAAGCTCTTTTACTGTAGACTTTTAAATAAAATTCTAGCTGCCAACATAAATGGGAAAATACAAAAAAAGAAAAGAGTTAATTGATTTTTTTCTAAAGCATGGACATATTTTTCATCCACAGGGAACACAAAGAAAAGTCCCAGAGACACCAATTCAAGAACAGAACCAGCAGCAAGTAGTAAGAATGTTAGCCAACAAACCTGAAACTAAAATTGACTTATGTCTAAAAAATCCTAAATATCAAGTAGTATCAAAAATGATATTATACATTGCATTTATTTTACTCTCTAAAGTAAAAATAAAATAGTTTTCTGACATGAGCAATTTTCTGATAAAGAGAACAGAGTATATTTGAAGGACTTTTCTTGTCGCTGTATATTTTTCATTACATTTTTGATAAAGAGTTAGATGCATGAAAACTTACTGAATACCCAGCATCCAAAGAGGGAAGCAGGGAGCAGATGTTTAATAATGTATTCTTCTAATCCTCTATCATGAAAGATTTTGGTTACCTTTCTAGCATTAAAAAAAAAAAAAAGAATGTACCAAATGAAGTCTTGAATTTTCCCTCTTTAACAGTGAATGTTATGTCTATTTTGTCACAATAGAAACAATTTAATTCATATGCCTTGAGGGAAAACACATTTTTCCCAAGCTCAATAAGAAAAAAACTCACAAATATACCATAGGACTCTCTTGGGATTGAAATCTGCACTGTTCAAAACTTTTCCGCCAGTAGTCACATGTGAATATTGAGGCTTAATATGAGGCTACTGCAACTATGCAAGTGAGCTTTTAAATTTTATTCATTCATTCTTTGTCATTATTGTTTGCTTGTTAATTATCAGCTCTGGAACATACATACCCATATCTACTGTTGAGGCAGTCTGAAAAAGAATTTCCAGACACAGACTTTTAGAAAGGAATGAGTTTATTAAGAACAGAAAGCAGAGATAAGGTGGGCACTGCAAGCACAGTGGGCCAACCTCCTGAAAGACCAGAGAAAGCTGACAGTTTTCATGAGTTAACAGCCAATTTCTGTAGCCTCAAGACAGAGAACATTCCTGATGGAAGGTTGGTGTTAGGTGATTATTTGGGGGCTACAGGGAGTTTACTGGACTGGGCATTGCCCACTTGCCCACTCTTTGCCTAATTTGGGGTCAGAAAGCTTATTAGTGATGATCAGGGGCTTTTGAAATGGTTACAAAGGGTCTCAATGAACTTGGGAGGTGTCCTTGGCTCTGGGCTCCACTTCTGTGGCCTTGGTACAAGGTCTCATACCTGTGCCCCTGGGGCAGGACTCAATGTCTACCCTCTTAATTATACAACTGGAACATGTCTTAGGTTGACTAATGGAAAAAATTAGTTAAATAAGAGAATTATAAAAAATGAAACTTATAAGCACAATTTTAATAATTTATTTAAACTTACAACATAAGCTTATACTCATCCATTGATTGGTTATTGGTTGTAGGAACAAGGCCTATTCATCACGATGCATTTTCTACCATTACTAGCTTCAGTTTCTTTAAAATAAAGTGACAGATTTTTTTTAACAAATCTAAGAGCAGGATCTTAAGATATTTTTATGTTTTTTTCCTCAGTCTTTCACTGTTTTCTCATCCATACCTAATTCAACTTTTATAACTCAAGCATTTCTAAAGCATTCAGCCTTTTTTCTACTTTTCTATATCAGCTAACTTAAGTTTTAATTAAGTATACAACTGTACATGTAAAAGTGGCATGGATATTTTGGGGACCCACCTGACTCTTGATGTGTGTACAAGCCAGTACTGTGAGAGCTGAATCCAGCCACAGCACTGAGCAGGAATAGGCTGGGTGTACTGGCATCAGTGTCTACAGAATGCAGACCAAGAGATGGTTAAGTGGAAACTGGCTAAGGGAATTTCTTCTGCCCTAACAAGAAATGACAGGCATTGGCAGTTGATCTACAGAAAATAAGGGGACAATTCTGAAGTGGGAATGACTGGATGAGGCACTGTGTGTGTGTGTGTGCACGCATGTGCTTCAGTCGTGTCTGACTCTTTGAGACTCCATGGACTGTAGCCTGCCAGGCTCCTCTGTCTATGTGATTTTCCAGGCAAGAATACTGGAGTGGGCTGCCATGACCTCCTCCAGGGAATCTGCTTGACCCAGGGATCAAACCCACATCTCTTTTGTCTCCTGCATTGATAGGCGGGTTTTGTTTTTTGTTTTTTGTTTTTTTTTTTTACCACTAGTGACACCTAGGAAGCCCTATGTATTATTAGGTTGGTGCAAACATAATTGTGGCTTCAGATCATCAATTTTAAATCATTATATCTAGACTCAGACATATCTTTATTAAATAGTAACCTTTACAATCAACACATTTTTGCCAATGAGGAATAATTTATTTATTCTTGTAGCATAAAAATCCATGCTTTGGGATTTGATGGACTCTTGGAAAGCATTTTCAGCCTCCTGCTGGTTGCAAAAGTGTTTTCCCTGCAAACAGTTGTTGAGATACTTGAAGAAGTGGTAGTCAGTTAGCCAGAGGTCAGGTGAATATGACAGATGAGACAAACCTTCATCGATCAATTCATTCAATTTTTGAAGTGTTGGTTGTATGACATGTATCCACATATTGCTATAGAGAATTGAGCCCTTTCTGTTGACCAATGCCAGCTACAGGCATTGCAATTTTTGGTGTGTCTCATCAAGCAGCTGAGCATACTTCTCAGATGTAACGGCTTCAATGGCATTCAGAAAGCTATACTGGATCAGACCGGCAGCAGACAATCAAACAGTGACCATGACCTTTTTTCGGTGCAAGTGTGCCTTTGGGGAGTGTTTTGGAGTTTCTTCTCAGTCCAGCCACTGAGTTGGTCATCACCAGTTGTATAAAATCCACTTTTTATCACGTCACAATCTGCTCTAGAAATGGTTCATTGTTGCTGCATAGATTAGGTGACACTTCAAAACAACAATTTTTTAATTTACATTCAGCTCGTGAGGTACCTACTTATCAAACTTTTTCACCTTTCCAATTTGCTTCAAATGTGAAATGACCTTTGAATAGTCAATATTGAGTTCTTCAGCAACTTATCGTGTAGTTGTAAGTGGATCAGCTTTGATGATCCTTTCAATGGGTTGTTATCAACTTCTGATGGACAGTCACTGTGCTCCCCAACTTCAAGGCTCTTGTCTCCTTTGCAAAACTTCTTGAATCACTATTGCACTGTGTGTTTGTTAGAAGTCCTGGGCCAGGTACAGTTGTTGATGTTGCAAGTTGTCTCTACCACTTTATGAGCTATCTTGGACTCGAATGAGAAAATTGTTTGGATTTGCTTTTTGTCTAACATCACGTCCATAGTCTAAAATAAATATAAAATAAGCAGCAAATAATGTCATTTTCAAAAAGAAAAAAACATTTAATGAGAAACGTGCATTAAAATGATGTATAACAATCACATTTATTTAAGAATGTATTCCAATACCAAAGGACAAAGTTAAACAATGCAAAGCCACAGTTTTGTACCAAACGAAGTTATCTAGTACTGCAAAACAAATTCCTCTATGCTCAGCAAGTTGAAACAACAAATGTTCATTCTCTAACAGTTTCTTTTTGTTGTTGTTTGTGATTTTAGTACCAGTTTTGGGGGGGTTGTACAGCATGTTGATACATTTAAATATCGCAATATGATTGTCACTGTAGGCTTGGCTAACACCTATTTGATATTTCCTTAATCAGTTTTATTTAACTATAAGCAAAAACAATTCACCCACTTATATTTTAATAAATGTAAGTTTAGACTAAAAATGTGAAGCAGTAAAAAATAATTTTTGTATTAACTCAATATTATTGTTCTGGTAGGACTGCATTTGACTTTAATGGCTGCATTGTATACAAAGGTATTATTGCTGATTTTTTGTGTGCCTGTCAGATGCCTACTTTGTTGCCAGAAATACACAGGAAACAAGTCACTTATCCACTTTGTGTCAATGGATTCATTTAGTATAAATAATATATTAATACTTTATACTCTAAACATATAAAGGTAAAATTGTCATGTGATAATTTGGATACTTTATTCAGGCAGCATGAATTACAGAGAAACCTACAAAAACCATCAATGGCGGATACATTGAAAATAATACTAATTTTAACAAAATTATTTTCATGATTAAATCATAAACATAAATACATTTGAAAATTCAAAATGAAGACATACTACTTACTGATGCTCTATTAAGCAGAGATACAGATGACATTATGAAGATTAGAACTTTAAAGGAAAATAAAGATGGAAAAAGGGTCTGTAACAAGTATAGTATGAGAACCACAAATTGCTGTGACAGAGCCCAACACAAAGTTTTTTTTTGTGTAAGCTCTTTTGAAGATAATAATGTGGACAATATTAATAATAGTTTCAGCAAAATATATGAGATCTTCAATTAAGCATGAAACCTCTATTTGTAGAACATAAGCTTTTCTAAAAATACTGAGTATTACCTGAGTCAAAATTTGAAAATTAAACTTGTTCTTTGGCATTACATGAGTCATGCATTATAAGACACTGAACAGTTAATACTTTGTGTATGTTTTGTTTCATATGACTTCAATTCACTACCTCAATAATCAGATTCATTTTATGAATATTTTAGAATCATCTTAATCTGCTAATAAATAATTTCAGGTAGATAAGAAGTTCACTTGTATAATTATAAATAAAGTCTTCTAGTTATATTATCAAAAATCAGGGCTATTTGCACTTTTAAAATATAGATAATTGCTGATAATTATATAATATTCCACTATATGATGCAAAATGTAAATAGTGTGACCTTATGAAAAGTACCATGCAGTTATTTAGTGTCCAATATTTATTTGTATTTGTAAATACTAGTAATTAACTAACACAATTTGTTATTTCTAGTGATGATGCTGAGGTGACCCCTGTAGGATCCTCACTGACTCTTTTGCCTCAAAAAGGCTCATTGTTCACTGCTATCTACTTTTACTAAAGAAAAATCTCTGTGATACTCTGCTGAAAAATACGTGGATAAATGGATAATGTCAGATACATGGATAAATGTTAACAAAAAGAATTTAGTGTCAGAAAATAGCAGAGTTTCTTTGAATCACAGTGGCAGCTCAATTATGAAAACTCTTGATGGCTTTAGGTATAAATCGAATATTTATTTTCAATAGACTTTTCGCTAGTCAGCTTTCCTCCCTACTACCTCCACCTCAGATTGTAGTCCTTAGGGATTTATTGCAATTTGTTTTTCTAGTTAGAGCACTGGAATTAGTAACAGAGTATTAAAACTCCACTAAACATGACAGTAAGTTTCATTTACTCTTTGCATATTTTCATCTTGCACAATACACAAGAGTTTTGTTTTATAACAGAATTGTTACTGAGCAGATACAATAGCTACCAGGGAAGCAGGACTAAGAATTTACAGTTGAAATACACTGTTGTAATAATGTTTGCTGAATGTTTTTGAAATAGGAAATAATTTGTCTTAGAACATGGAATACATGTTTTTCTTGGGAGGGGAGAAATTGAATGATTTTTATAGTATAATTTTTTTACCAGCATAGTTACTAATCAATGAAATGACTAAGATTGTCAAAGTAGGCAGAGAGAAAGTTAAATCAGTTTTGTGAATCCTGTCTACATAATGAGAACAATTGTATTCACATTGATTTACTCTTCTGCATTAACTAAAAGTAAAAAAACAGGTTTCTACGTAGACCTGGGTTGGAAATTAGGGTGAACAGTCTAAAGCCACTTATTCTTGTAAGTGCAAGATTATTTCCTCGTTAAAACTTCAAAATAACAACATGTAGAATTATGTCTTGTCAAGAGATGTTTTTCTTTTTGTGTACAAAGTAATATTCCATTTATAAGTTAAAGGTTCAATGATACTACAGAAACATGAAAATGACCAGAATCATTCCAGGGCATTTCATTTTACTCTTTCTTAAAAGAAGAAAAAGTTTGCTAAAAGTACTATTTATTTTTTTTCCATTTATTTTTATTAGTTGGAGGCTAATTACTTTACAATTTTGTAGTGGTTTTTGCCATACATTGACATGAATCAGCCATGCAGTTACATGTATTCCCCATCCCGATCCCCCCTCCCACCTCCCTCTCCACCCGATCCCTCTGGGTCTACTATTTATGCTTCTAGGATGACTTTGTAAAACTTTGACAAAATTATTTTCTTTTAAGTATAAAACCTGGACACACACAAAAACTACAGGAGGGATTTGGAGAACAAAGCAAAGTAGACATATTTTGGGAGGCAGCTGAATTTTGGGGGAAAGGGTTGATATGGGGTGCACTGATGTTGCTAGAGGTCCTTCAGATGTGACACACGATGGCTAATGGCCTGAAAAGAGTGGGAGCAAACTTTGGGAATTCTATGGCCCATACAGAGTGGGAGGGGTTACTGAGCAAAAACAAACAAAAAACCTGAACTATGGTAGTCCCAAATTCTCTTTGTTGACTTTACTCATCTCTGGCTGACCCCAAGCCAGACACATGCAGACAGACTCAAAGCAATGAGTATAAACATATTAATGAGTTGCCCCTCACCACCGAGATATAAGAAAACAAATTTTGCTATTTGAATTGTTTTTATCGTTTAGTCACTAAGTCGTGTATAGCTCTTTTGTGACACATGGACAGTAGCCTGCCAGGCTCCTCTGTAGATGGGATTTCCCAAGCAAGAATGCTGGGGTGGGTTGCCATTTTCTTCTTGGGGGAAACTTCCTGACCAAGGGATTGAACCCATGTTTTCCACATAGCAGGCAGATTCTTTACCACGGAGTCACTGGGGAACCCATAGTCTGAACATAACCAGGTTAACGGCTTTCTTAAATATAAATGTTTCCAATCTACACAAGTATATATCAGAATGCTGATTTCTCATAATGTAATAAACTCTGGAAAATTCTGAAAGAGATGGGAATACCAGACCACCTGGCCTGCCTCTTGAGAAACTTGTAGGCAGGTCAGGAAGCAACAGTTAGAACTGGACATGAACAACAGACTGGTTCCAAATAGGAAAAGGAGTACATCAAGGCTGCATGTTGTCACCATGCATATTTAACTTATATGCAGAGTACATCATGAGAAATGCTGGACTGGAGGAAGGACATGTTGGAATCAAGATTGCTGGGAGAAATATCAATAACCTCAGATATGCAGATGACACCACCCTTATGGCAGAAAGTGAAGAATTAAAGAGCCTCTTGATGAAAGTGAAAGAGGAGAGTGAAAAAGCTGGCTTTTAAAGCTCAACATTCACAAAACTAAGATCGTGGCATCCATTCCCATCACTTCATGGCAAATAGATGGGGAAACAGTGACTTTATTTTTCTGGGCTCCAAAATCACTGCAGATGGTGATTGCAGCCATGAAATAAAAGACCCTTACTCCTTGGAAGGTAAGTTATGACCAACCTAGATAGCATACTAAAAAGCAGAGACTTTACTTTGTCAACAAAGGTCTGTCTAGTCAAGGCTATGGTTTTTCTAGTAGTCATGTATGGATGTGAGAGTTGGATTATAAAGAAAGCTGAGTGCCAAAGAATTGATGCTTTTGAACAGTGGTGTTGGAGAAGGCTTTTGAGAGTCCCTTGGACTGAAAGGAGATCCAACCAGTCCATCTAAAGGAGATCAGTCCTGGGTGTTCATTGGAAGGACTGATGTTGAAGCTGAAACTGGAAAAAAAAAAAAAAAGCTGAAACTCCAGTACTTTGTCCACCTAATGTGGAGCTGACTCATTGGAAAAGACCCTGATGCTGGGAAAGATTAAGGGCAGGAGGAGATGGGGACAACAGAGGATGAGATGGTTGGATGGCATCACCGACTCCATGGACATGGGTTTGAGTAAATTCCAGGAGTTGGCGATGGACAGGGAGGCCTGGTGTGCTGTAGTCCATGGGGTCACGAAGAGTTGGACAGGACAGAGCGACTGAATTGAACTGAAATATATACATATATGGTATAAGTGTATATATACATGTTGATATAAAAGTTAAAGGTTCAGTGATACATTGCGCATATACACAATGAAGACTGAAAAGAAATTTCAGCAGAGGACTACAAAAAACAAAATACTGAATGTAGATTTTAGAACTAAAAATTACAATATAGAAATTTTAAAACAACTGGGCAAAGGGAGATATACATGCTGAACAATCACTAGATTGACCACCACAAACTAACTGCTAAGTGACTTCTAAATTAAAATAAAATTCCAAAAAGCTAAAAAAATAGAGAACAAGAAAAAGAAAAGTGGAGAATGCCAAAACCAAAAATGTCTTTTCACATCATGTAATATATATTCTACAGTTTTTGCTCTAAGTTTTATCACTCTTACCCTCCAGTGGAATGTAACTTATGTGAAAGCTGGAATATTTTTCTTTTTTTCTGTTTTAATGTGTTTATTTATATATGTCCATAGGATTCTTTCAGGCAAGAATACTAGAGTGGGTTACCATAGCCAATCTGCCTGCAATGCAGGAGCCGCAGGAGACACAGGTTTGATCCCTGGATGGGGAAAACCCCCTAGAGGAGGCAAGGCAACCCACACCGGTATTCTCACCTAGAGAATCCCATGGACAGAGAAGCCTGGCAGGCTGCAGACCATGGGGTCGCAAAGAGTCAGACACGACTGAAGTGACTTAGCATGCCCAAGCACAAGCTAGAACTAATAATCTAATGTGAGCCAAATATACTCACCTGAGATAATAAAGGAAGTCATTTATATTCTTTACCTGAGTGCTCAATTCAGTTGCATGTAATCGGAAGCTTTCTATTATTATCATCATGTATTCTTTTTTTAAAATTTATTTTGTATTCAAGTATAGCTGATTAAAAATGCTGTGATAGTCTCACATGAACAGCAAAGGGACTCAGCCATACACATCCACATGCATGTGTCCATTCTCCCCCAAATCCTCTACCATCCAGGGTGCCACATAATAGTGAGCAAAGCTCCATGTGCTATACGGTAGGTTCTTGTTTTTCTTGTCCAATTGCTAAGTTCTGTTGGAATTTTTGTGATCCCATGGATTGCACCATGCCAGGCTTCCCTATCCTTCACTATCTCCATGAGATTTCTCAAACTCATGTCCATTGAGTCGGTGATGCCATCTAATAATCTCATCTTCTGTCGTCCCCTTGTCCTCCTGCCCTCAATCTTTCCCAGCATCTTTCCCAGTGAGTTAGCTCTTTTCATCAGATGGCCAAAGTATTGGAGTTACAGTTTCAGCATCAATCCTTCCAGTGAATATTCAGGGTTGATTTCCTTTAAGATTGACTGGTTTGATCTCCTTGCTGTCCAAGAGACCCTCAAGAGTCATCTCTAGCACCACAATTCAAAAGCATCAATTTTCAGTGCTTTGCCCTCTTTATGGTCCAACTCTCACATCTGTACATGACTACTGGAAAAACCATAGCTTTGATTAGACAAACTTTGTGGACAAAGTGAATCTCTGCTTTTAAAATACTGTCTAGGTTTGTCATAGGTTTTCTTCCAAGGAGCAAGCGTCTTTTAATGTCATGGCTGCGGTCACTGTCTGCAGCGATTTTGGAGCCTAAGAAATTAAAATCCATCACTGCTTCCACCTTTTCTTCAGAAATTGATGGGACCAGATGCCATGATCTTAGTTTTCTGAATATTGAGTTTTCAGCCAGGTTTTTCCACTCTCTTCGTTCACCTTCATCAAATGGCTCTTTAATTCCTCTCCTCTTTCTGTCATTGCTGCTGCTGCTGCTGCTGCTAAGTCGCTTCAGTTGTGTCTGACTCTGTGTGACCCCACAGACGGCAGTCCACCAGGCTCCGCCATCCCTGGGATTCTCCAGGCAAGAACACTGGAGTGGGTTGCCATTTCCTTCTCCAATGCATGAAAGTGAAAAGTGAAAGTAAAGTCGCTCAGTCGTGTCTGACTCTTTGCAACCCCATGGACTGCAGCCTACCAGGCTCCTCTACCCATGGGATTTTCCAGGTAAGAGTACTGGAGTGGATTGCCATTGCCTTCTCCTTTTCTGTCATTAGGGTGGTATTATCTGCATATATGAGGTTGTTGATATTTCTCCCAGCAATATTGATTCCAGTTTGTGATTCATTGAGCCTGGCATTTCATGTGATACACTCTGCATAGACGTTAAATAAGCACAGTGACAGTAAACAGCCTTTTTGTACTACTTTCCCAGTATGGAACTAGCCCATTAATCCTTGTCCTGTTCTAATGGTTGCCTCTTGACCTGCTTAGGTTTCTCAGGAGGCAGGTAAGGTGGTCTGCTATTCCTATCTCTTTAAGAATTTTCCGAAGTTTGTTGTGATCCACACAGTTAAAGGCTTTAGTATTGTCAATAAAGTAGAAGTAGATGCTTTTCTGGAACTCTCTTGCTTTTTCGATGATCCGGTGGGTGTTGGCAGCTTGATCTCTGGTTCCTCTGCCTTTTCTAAATCCAGCTTTAACATCTGGAAGTTCTCGGTTCACGTACTGTTAAATCCAAAATTGAAGGATTTTGTGAATTACCTTGCTAGCATATGAAATGAGCACAGTTGTTTGGTAATTTGAACATTCTTTGGCATTGTCCTTCTTCAAGGTTGGAATGAAACCTGACCCTTTCCAGTCCTGCGGCCATTGCTGAGTTATCCGTATCTGGTGGCATAATGAGTCCAGCACTATAACAACATCATCTGTTAGGGTTTGAAATAGCTCAGCTGGAATTCCATCACTTCTAGCTTTGTTCATAGTAACACTTCCTTAGGCCCACTTGACTTCACACTCTAGGATGTCTGGCTTAGGTGAGTGACACCACCATTGCTGTTATCTACTTTTTGGTTACCCATTTTAAATATAGCAGTATTTAGTCACATATTCTTAGCTTTTGAATTGCAGTAATTTCTGGGTAGTTGGCAGCTCAAATCCTATCAAGAAAAGCCTGATTAAAGATGAATGACTCTCAGTGAAATCTGGTAGTACTCAGATTAGCAACATTTCCAATTGCTTTATGGAGATACAGATGCTATGTGAACTTCTTAATTCTTAAACTTGTTCATTTGAGCTACGTAGTCCTTGAGGGACCCTGTTATAATATTTTGATATTCTAACATGTGGTCTTGGAAGCAGCAATTCATTTGTAGGAGTATCTTAAGAAGCTTGGTAGGAGGGTTATTTGAATTTAATGATTTTGTGTATATTCATAATTACTGGTTTTATCATTCTGACATTTGGAATTGATGCATATGTTTTACATTAAATAGTTTAAGTATATAAATTACTTTTCAAAGTATCTGTCACATTATTTGTCTTAAAATATAAGTAAATAGAATTTGATGAATTTAAAGCAATGATTTCTCTTATTTCATACTAGCTTTATCTGTTTATGTGGACAAGCAAGTCTAAGATTACCTCTGAGTTTGCTAAGGGTCTTGACTGGAGACAGAGAGAGGTGATGTGAGAGAGAGAGACAGAGACAAAGAGACAGAGACAGAGTTTGAGTGAAAATAGTTTCCAATATTTATTTCTACATTTCAACAGATTACCACAGTGCAAGAAAAGATATGACTACACTATTACGGTGTGTTCAATCAAGCCAACAACTATAGCTTCTGGCTATCTGGAGAAATTAAAATGGGGAATGAGAATGACCCAAGAGAAGTGAATTATTTCTACAGTCAATCATATTAATCTGTTCCTTTTATGAAATACAAATTTTAGTAAATGAAGAAACATCAAAGTAGCTCAACTGTCTCACTGAATCTTTAGCAAAGACTTAATTGGGGGGTGGGAGGAGGCAGGGAGACAAAAACAAAACAATAAAAAGTCAATCACACATAGCCTAATTCTTAAGAAACTCAAATGGAAATTTTTCTCCATTAAAAAAATGAGATAATTATTTGTTTAGTTAAAGAACTATTAACAAGACCACTTGGGAAGTTTCATTAAACCAGAAATATTTCTTAAAAAAAATAAAAAACTAGTAAGTTAATTCTCAAACACTTTTTCATTAATTTAAACATTAAATCTAGGGGAAACTCTCTCTCTCAGAAGGACAGCTGAGTGCCTCACCTGCACGCTGGAGGACTCACTTTTTTGATCATTGTGGTGGCCGCCATATGCTGCCTGCTGTGGGCACGGTGCTCAGCAGGGCGCTTCCGCTGTTCTCCAAGGTGTTTCTGCAGGATACTTGCGCCTTTGCCAAGTAGGGTGGCAATGTTACCTGAGGGACTAGAAGACTGAAGCATGTACCATTTTTGTGACATCAGTTCAGAATTACATGGAATTATTTATGCTGCACTTCTTCATTGAACCAGTCAGAAAATTCTACCCAGTTTCAAGGGAAGAAGATATAATCAATCCCTGATATAGGAGTGGTAAAATTCTAGACATAGAGTAGCAGCCATCTTTAGAAAATCAAACTTCCACACTTGGCCACTTTATGATCTACCCACAATATTTCTGACAAAATAAGCTCTTTAGCCCTCAGTAAACATAAGAAGATCTCACATTACCGCACATATTATTTGAGCTATTTTATTTTTTTTTTATTTGAGCAATTTTAGATGCTTAAGTTCAAATTTGTGGGGAAAGTTTTAGTGATTCAGTTGTTCTGCTACATTTATTCACACATATTTATAATTGCTGGCTTATATGTACCACTTTGCATAAACCTAGGACATGTTTTCATGCAAATATGCTAATTTTTATTATACTGAATAAAAAATGTATTTAATTATTTCTAAAATTCATAAAATTCTTTACTTCAAAGCATAATTGACCAAACTAGTGACATTGATTTTTTACTTCTCTTCCTATTGACTTTATTTTTTACTTCTATTCTTTTTCATTTCAAATTGCCCTCTTCTAAGTTATATTTACATTAGAATATTTTTAAAAGTTCACTTTTTGGCTTTATTTTAGAGATAGAGAGTATCAATTTGGTATAACATAGTATCTCTTAGATATTTCTTGGACTTTTCTTTGAAAATAAATGAGTAAAGTTATTTCTAAATTTTAAAAATAAATTTCTTTGTTTTTCTATATTTTATGAACTTAGTAGCAGTTTCTGATTGTTTTCCAGAAATGTAAATATATTTTGATAATCTATAAAAACTCAAGTGAATATTGTGAATATAGTAATGTGAAAATTATACAAATCTTCTGATATATACAGACATTAGCAACCTATCTCAGTAATGGATGTTGGCCGTGATTGTCAATTGATAGCTAAATTGTTGGTTTGGGGTTCTTTGGGGCTGAGCCAACTAAATGAGTCACCTGAATTCTAATCTACTGTATAAGATATACATGGTCCTCAAAAGTGAGTTCATATATCAATAAATATAGTTATTAGTAATTATATTGGAACTTTTCCTGGTGGTCCAGTGGTTAAGACTCCACACCTCCATTACAGCTAATGGGTGTTCCATCCCTGGTCAGGGACTAAGATTTCACATGCCTCCTGGTGTGGCCAAAAAAAATGATAACATGCAATAGTCCAATATAAGGTCTATTTTTCTAAGTGTAGTTTTTCATATATATGTTTACCTCAATATTAGTAATGAAGCAAGTCATGAATATAAGCAGTGATTAGAAAGCCTAACATAATTGTCTTCAACATTCCTCTCATTTTCCAATTGAAATTAATAGGATAATGTGTGGTGACAGTACAAGTCAAAAGGAATTATACAATTGTTTTACTAAATGGATCAGATGAAATTTGTGATCAGGTGTAACCTTTTTCTTGGTTTGCTTCAGTTTTGCCTCTGCTTTCATTTCAGCAACTAAATGTGATTGGTAGCCAAAACAAATTTCTCTTTTGTTGAATTTCATTTTATGGAATTTCTAGGATCATAGATGATTTCCAGTGTGTAGAGAAGTGATTATAAAATAATAGGAATATTTAACCTATTAAAATGTTCTTAGAAGTTGTTAATTATATGAAGCCCATTAAATTGACCATCATTTGTTGTCTTTCACAAACATTACCTTTTTAGTCAGTGAAGTTTCAATTGATTAAATATTTTTGGTATTCTCTCCTTGAAAACATTACCAAAAGATATGACTAGAACACTGAATCTTATTGTATTTTTATATCTCTAATGGGAAAAATTATTATTCCTCATTGTTAATTTATTTTTATTTTATTTTATTTTTTTTAGTAATTTTGTGTTGTTGTTCAGTCTCTAAGTCATGTCTAACTCTTTGCAACCCCATGGACTGCAGCATGCCAGGCTTCCCTGTTCTTCACTGTCTCCCGGAGTTTCCTCAAACTCATGTCCATTGAATCAGTGATGCCATCCAACCATCTCATCCCCCTTTTCCTTCTGCTCTCAATCTTTCCCATCATCAAGGTCTTTTCCAATGTGTCAGCTCTTTGCATCAGGTGGCCTAAGTACTGTAACTTCAGCTTCAGCATCAGTCCTTCCAGTGAATATTCAGGGTTGATTTCCCTTAGAGTGACTGGTTTGATTTCCTTGGTGTCCAAGAGACTCTCAAGAGTCTTCTCCAGCGCCACAGTTTGAAAACAGTTCTTCAGTGCTCAGCCTTCTTTATGGTCCAAATCTCACATCCGTGCATGACTACTGGAAGAACCATAGCTTTGACTATACAGACATTTGTGCGCAAAGCGATGTCTTTGCTTTTTAATATGCTGTCTAGGATTGTCATAGCTTTGCTTCCAATGAGCAAGCGTCTTTTAATGTCATGGCTGTAGTCGCCATCTGCAGTGATCTTTGGAGCCCAAGAAAATGAAACCTGTCACTGCTTCCACCTTTCTTCCAGAAAGTGATGGGACCAAGAGGCTCTTTTTTTTTTTTTTTTTTTTCATGTATTTTTATTAGTTGGAGGCTAATTACTTTACAATATTGTAGTGGTTTTTGCCATACATTGACATGAATCAGCCATGGATTTACATGTGTTCCCCATCCCAATCCCCCCCCTCACCTCACTCCCCATCCCATCCCTCTGGGTCTTCTCAGTGCACCAGCCCTGAGCACTTGTCTCATGCATCCAACCTGGGCTGGTGGTCTGTTTCACCCTTGATAGTATACTTGTTTCAATGCTATTCTCTCAGAACATCCCACCCTCGCCTTCTCCCACAGAGTTCAAAAGTCTGTTCTGTACTTCTGTGTCTCTTTTTCTGTCTTGCATATAGGGTTATCGTTACCATCTTTTTAAATTCCATATATATGCGTTAGTATACTGTATTGGTCTTTATCTTTCTGGCTTACTTCACTCTGTATAATGGGCTCCAGTTTCATCCATCTCATTAGAACTGATTCAAATGAATTTTTTAATAGCTGAGTAATATTCCATGGTGTATATGTACCACAGCTTCCTTATCCATTTGTCTGCTGATGGGCATCTAGGTTGCTTCCATGTCCTGGCTATAATAAACAGTGCTACGATGAACATTGGGGTGCACGTGTCTCTTTCAGATCTGGTTTCCTCGGTGTGTATGCCTAGAAGTGGTATTGCTGGGTCATATGGCAGTTCTATTTCCAGTTTTCTAAGGAATCTCCACACTGTTCTCCATAGTGGCTGTACTAGTTTGCATTCCCACCAACAGTGTAAGAGGGTTCCCTTTTCTCCACACCCTCTCCAGCATTTATTGCTTGTAGACTTTTGGATAGCAGCCATCCTGACTGGCATGTAATGGTACCTCGTTGTGGTTTTGATTTGCATTTCTCTAATAATGAGTGATGTTGAGCATCTTTTCATGTGTTTGTTAGCCATTTGTATGTCTTCTTTGGAGAAATGTCTGTTTAGTTCTTCGGCCAATTTTTTGATTGGGTCATTTATTTTTCTGGAATTGAGCTTCAGGAGTTGCTTGTATATTTTTGAGATTAATCCTTTGTCTGTTGCTTCATTTGCTATTATTTTCTCCCATTCTGAGGGCTGTCTTTTCACCTTGCTTATAGTTTCCTTTTTGTGCAAAAGCTTTTAAGTTTCAATAGGTTCCATTTGTGTATTTTTGCTTTTATTTCCAATATTCTGGGAGGTGGGTCATAGAGGATCTTGCTGTGATTTATGTCAGAGAATGTTTTGCTATGTTCTCCTCTAGGAGTTTTATAGTTTCTGGTCTTACATTTAGATCTTTAATCCATTTTGAGTTTATTTTTGTGTATGGTGTTAGAAAGTGTTCTAGTTTCATTCTTTTATAAGTGGTTGACCAGCTTTCCCAGCACCACTTGTTAAAGAGGTTGTCTTTTTTCCATTGTATATCCTTGCCTCCTTTGTCAAAGATAAGGTGTCCATAGGTTCATGGATTTATCTCTGGGCTTTCTATTCTGTTCCATTGATCTATATTTCTGTCTTTGTGCCAGTACCACACTGTCTTGATGATTGTGGCTTTGTAGTATAGCCGGAAGTCAGTCAGGTTGATTCCTCCAGTTCCATTCTTCTTTCTCAAGATTGCTTTGGCTATTCCAGGTTTTTTGTATTTCCATACAAATTGTGAAATTATTTGTTCTAGTTCTGTGAAGAATACCGTTGGTAGCTTGATAGGGATTGCATTGAATCTATAGATTGCTTTGGGTAGTATAGCCATTTTCATAATATTGAGTCTTCCAATCCATGAACACGGTATGTTTCTCCATCTGTTTGTGTCCTCTTTGATTTCTTTCATCAGTGTTTTATAGTTTTCTATGTATAGGTCTTTTGTTTCTTTAGGTAGATATACTCCTAAGTATTTTATTCTTTTTGTTGCAATGGTGAATGGTATTGTTTCCTTAATTTCTCTGTTTTCTCATTGTTAGCATATAGGAATGCAAGGGATTTCTGTGTGTTAATTTTATATCCTGCAACATTACTGTGTTCATTGATTAGCTCTAGTAATTTTCTGGTAGAGTCTTTAGGGTTTTCTATGTAGAGGATCATGTCATCTGCAAACAGTGAGAGTTTTACTTCTTCTTTTCCTATCTGGATTCCTTTTATTTCTTTTTCTGCTCTGATTGCTGTGGCCAACACTTCCAAAACTATGTTGAATAGTAGTGGTGAGAGTGGACACCCTTATCTTATTCTTGACTTTAAGGGAAATGCTTTCAATTTTTCACCATTGAGGGTAATGCTTGCTGTGGGTTTGTTATATATAGCTTTTATTATGTTGAGGTGTGTTCCTTCTATGCCTGCTTTCTGGAGAATTTTTATCATAAATGGATGTTGAATTTTGTCAAAGGCTTTTTCTGCATCTATTGAGATAATCATATGGTTTTTTTTTTTTTTTTTTGCTTTTAGTAATACAATCATTTTATTATTTTTTGATGTATTTTTTTTTTAATTTTTTTATTAGTTGGAGGCTAATTACTTCACAATATTTCAGTGGGTTTTGTCATACATTGATATGAATCAGCCATAGATTTACACTTATTCCCCATCCTGATCCCCCCTCCCACCTCTCTCTCCACCCGATTCCTCTGGATCTTCCCAGTGCACCAGGCCCAAGCACTTGTCTCATGCATCCCACCTGGGCTGGCGATCTGTTTCACCATAGACAGTACACATGCTGTTCTTTTGAAACATCCCACCCTCACCTTCTCCCACAGAGTTCAAAAGTCTGTTCTGTATTTCTGTGTCTCTTTTTCTGTTTTGCATATAGGGTTATCGTATGGTTTTTATCTTTCAATTTGTTAATGTGGTGTATTACATTGATTGATTTGTGGATGTTAAGGAATCCTTGCATTCCTGGGATAAAGCCCACTTGGTCATGATGTATGATCTTTTTAATATGTTGTTGGATTCTGTTTGCTAGAATTTTGTCAAGGATTTTTGCATCTGTGTTCATCAGTAATATTGGCCTGTAGTTTTCTTTTTTTGTGGCATCTTTGTCTGGTTTTGGTATTAGGGTGATGATGGCTTCATAGATTGAGTTTGGAAGTTTGCCGCCTTTTGCAATTTTCTGGAAGAGTTTGAATAAGATAGGTGTTAGCTCTTCTCTAAATTTTTGGTAGAATTCAGCTGTGAAGCCATCTGGTCCTGGGCTTTTGTTTGCTGGAAGATTTCTGATTACAGTTTTGATTTCCATGCTTGTGGTGTGTCTGTTAAGATCTTCTATTTCTTCCTGGTTCAGTTTTGGAAAGTTATACTTTTCTAAGAATTTGTCCCATTTCATCCAAGTTGTCCATTTTATTGGCATAGAGCTGCTGGTAGTAGTCTCTTATGATCCTTTGTATTTCAGAGTTGTCTGTTGTGATCTCTCCATTTTCATTTCTAATTTTGTTGATCTGGTTCTTCTCCCTTGCTTCTTGATGAGTCTGGCTAACGGCTTGTCAATTTTATTTACCTTTTCAAAAAACCAACTTTTAGCTTTGTTGATTTTTGCTATGGTCTCTTTTGTTTCTTTTGCATTTATTTCTGCCCTAATTTTAAAGATTTCTTTCCTTCTACTAACCCTGGGGTTCTTCATTTCTTCCTTCTCTAGTTGCTTTAGGTGTAGAGTTAGGCTACTTATTTCACTTTTTTCTTGTTTCTTGAGGTAAGCCTGTAATGCTATGAACCTTCCCCTTAGCACTGCTTTTACAGTGTCCCATAGGTTTTGGGTTGTTGTGTTTTCATTTTCATTCGTTTCTGTGCATATTTTGATTTCTTTTTTTATTTCTTCTATGATTTGTTTGTTATTCAGAAGCGTGTTATTTAGCCTCCATATGTTGGAATTTTTAATAGTTTTTTTTTTTCCTGTAATTGAGATCTAACCTTACTGCATTGTGGTCAGAAAAGATTACTGGAATGATTTCAATTTTTGTGAATTTCCCAAGGCTATATTTATGGCCCAGGATGTGATCTATTCTGGAGAAGGTTCCGTGTGCCCTTGAGAAAAAGGTGAAATTGATTGTTTTGCGGTGAAATGCCCTATAGATATCAATTAGGTCTAGCTGGACCATTGTGTCATTTAAAGTTTGTGTTTCCTTGTTAATTTTCTGTTTAGTTGATCTGTCCATAGGTGTTAGTGGGGTATTAAAGTCTCCCACTATTATTGTGTTATTGTTAATTTCCCCCTTCATTCTTGTTAGCATTTGCCTTACATATTGTGGTGCTCCTATGTTGGGTGCATATATATTTATAATTGTTATATCTTCTTCTTGGATTGACCCTTTGATCATTATGTAGTGTCCTTCTTTGTCTCTTTTCACAGCCTTTATTTTGAAGTCTATTTTATCTGATATAAGTATTGCGACTCCTGCTTTCTTTTGGTCTCCATTTGCGTGGAATATTTTTTTCCAGCCCTTCACTTTCAGTCTGTATGTGTCCCTTGCTTTGAGGTGGGTCTCTTGTAGACAGCATATATAGGGGTCTTGCTTTTGTATCCATTCAGCCAGTCTTTGTCTTTTAGTTGGGGCATTCAACCCATTTACATTTAAGGTAATTATTGATAAGAATGGTCCCGTTGCCATTTACTTTGTTGTTTTGGGTTCATGTTCATACAAACTTTCTCTGTTTCCTGTCTAGAGAGATCCTTTAGCATTTGTTGAAGAGCTGGTTTTGTGGTGCTGAATTCTCTCAGTTTTTGCTTGTCTGTAAAGCTTTTGAATTCTCCTTCATATCTGAATGAAATCCTTGCTGGGTACAGTAATCTGGGTTGTAGGTTATTTTCTTTCATTACTTTAAGTATGTCCTGCCATTCCTTTCTGGCCTGAAGAGTTTCTATTGAAAGATCACCTGTTATCCTTATGGGAATCCCCTTGTGTGTTATTTGTTGTTTCTCCCTTGCTGCTTTTAATATTTGTTCTTTGTGTTTGATCTTTGTTAATTTGACTAATATGTGTCTTGGGGTGTTTTGCCTTGGGTTTATCCTGTTTGGGACTCTCTGGGTTTCTTGGACTTGGGTGGCTATTTCCTTCCCCATTTTGGGGAAGTTTTCAGCTATTATGTCCTCGAGTATCTTCTCATGGCCTTTCTTTTTGTCTTCTTCTTCTGGGACTCCTAATATTCGAATGTTGGGGTGTTTCACAGTGTCCCAGAGGTCCCTGAGGTTGTCCTCATTTCTTTTAATTCTTTTTTCCTCTCTGCTTCATTTATTTCCACCATTTTATCTTCTACCTCACTTATCCTATCTTCTGCCTCTGTTATTCTACTGTTGGTTCCCTCCAGAGTGTTTTTGATCTCATTTATTGCATTATTCATTTTTAATTGACTCTTTCTTATTTCTTCTAGGTTCTTGTTAAACATTTCTTGCATCTTCTCAATCCTTGTCTCCAGGCTATTTATCTGTAACTCCATTTTGTTTTCAAGATTTTGGATCATTTTTATTATCATGATTCTAAATTCTTTTTCAGGTAGATTCTCTATATCCTCCTCTTTTGTTTGGCTTGGTGGGCATTTTTCATGTTCCTTTACCTGCTGGGTATTTCTCTGCCTTTTCATCTTATTTAGTTGCTGGATTTGGGGTGGCCTGTTTGTATTCTGGTAGTCTGTGGTTCTTTTTTATTGTGGAGGTTTCTCCCAGTGGGTGGGGCTTGGTGTTTGGCTTGTCGAGGTTTGCTGGTTAGAGAAGCTTGTGTCAGTGTTGTGGCGGGTGGAGCTGGATTTCTTCTCTCTGGAGTGCAATGGAGTGTCCAGTAGTGAGTTTTGAGATGGGTCTATGGGTTTGGTGTGAATTTGGGCAGCCTGTATATTGACTTTCAGGGCTATATTCCTGCATTGCTGGAGAATTTGTGTGGTATGTCTTGCTCTGGAACTTATTGGCTCTTGGGTGGTGGTTGGTTTTAGTGTAGGTATGGAGGCTTTTGGATGATCTCTTATTAATTAATATACCCTGTAGTCTGGAGTTCTCTGGTGTTCTCAGGTTTTGGGCTTAAGCCTCTTGCCTCTGGGTTTCAGTCTTATTTTCCAGTAGCCTCAAGACTTCTCCCTCCATATAGCAGTGATAATAAAACTTCTAGGTTAATGGTGAAAGGATTCTCCACAGTGAGGGACACCCAGAGAGGTTCACAGAGTTACATGAAGAAGAGGAGAGGGAGGAAGGAGATAGAGGTGAGCAGGAGGAGAAAAAGGGGGATTCAAGAGAGGAGAGAGACAGATCTAGGCAGTACTCTGTTCCCTAAGTGTTCTCCGCAGCCCAGAACACCCACAGAGATTCACAGAATTGGATTGAGAAGAGAAGGGGGAGGGAGGAAATAGAGGTGATCTGGGGGAGAAAAAGAATCAAAAGGGGGAGAGTGTGATCAAACCAGTAATCACACTCCTGCGTAAAAATGTGTACTGAAGGTTGGATTCTTAAATGTCCAAAATTGATAGCAAATACTGAAAAACAAAGATTAAAAATCTAGAGTAGAGTTTAGACTCTTAAAAATACAATAGTAAAAAACCACAAAAACACACAAAAATTTAAGAAATATATATGGAGTTTGCATTAAAAATAGGATCCTAAAAAAAAAAAATAAAAATAGGATTTTTTTTTAACCAGGTTATAGTGGGTTATAAAAATGAAAATTAAGGAGTAATAGAGGAGCAATAGAAGACTGTAATAAAAGAAAGAGAAAAAAAATTTTTTAATTAAAAATAAAAAAATAGTAGTAAAAATATATCTAGGAATTTCTCTGGAGCTGTTGTGGGCAGTGTGGGTTCGGCTCAGTTTCAGACAGCTACTTGTTCCAACTTACACTTCTCGCTATCTATAGGCCCCTTCCAGTGTAGTCGGTGTTAACTACAGGGATTTTAATCTGCTGCACCAGTCACTTCTGAAGCGGTTCCCTTTGTTTCTTTGGCTTCTGTTTGCAGGTCTCTTCAGAGCCTCATTTCCACCCTGACACAAGCGGGCGGAGGTGGTCTCTTGTTTAGGTTCGCTTGTTCAGTCGTGCTGTGGGAGGGAGGGGCGCTGCAGACAAATGTCACTGGCCTGTGTGGGGAGCACTCGCGGTTTTCCGGCCACACTGGGTTTGCCCCCACTCGGGGCGGGCGTGTGTGCTTTCCTGTCTACACTGCTCAGGCTCCAGGCTGCTCTCCGGGGAGCTGGCCCTGCGTTGCGTGGACTTCACAGGCCTAAGCCGCTCAGATTCAGGTTTTCAGGTTCTCCACAAAAGCACAGACTCGGTTGGGCCTACCTTTTGTGCCTTCCCTGGTCGGGGCAGCTCAGGCAGCCAGGAGCTTGACGAGTGCACTTTCCCCAGGTGCAGGGTGCCTCATCCCCTCCGCAGTCCCAGCCTCAGTTTCCCTGCGCGCTGGTAGCGCGCGCCTTGTGTCAGTTCTGGGGAGCTGGACTCTAGCTGCGACCCTCCTGGTGGATGTCGACTATCCAGGATCTCAAGGAAGTCTTTGGTTAGAAGCTGGAAGCCTGTTTGCTGTTTGGTAGGGATGCCATTTCTGGGGCCGAGTTTGCCCCTTTCCCCTCCCCGCTGCCTCCTGCCTTCAGCAGGGGATGGGCCGGTCCGCCGCCAGGTAGCTCTTCTCTGGTATTTGCTCAATCCTTCGTTCTGGGAACCGGCGGGTAGTGCCTAAGTTTAGGGATTTTCCCAACTTAATTCTCACAGTTTAAGTTGCTATCTCACGTTAGCTCCCTCCGATTGCCCTCAGGGCATTCGGGGCTGGTCCACACCCACACTGCCCCCTCCCCCCCCCTCCACCCCCCCCCCCGCTCCTCTCCGTTCCGCCCCCACTTGCTGGTGGTGTGCTGGTGGTGGGTGCGGGCGTCTGGGGTACTTTTCTGCTGGGAGTTGCTTTTAGGCATGTAAACTGTGGGTTTTATTTATTTTTCCTCCCAGTTAGTTTGCCCTCCTTCGAAAACTTCCCCCAGACCTGCCAGTGAGAGGGTTTCCTGGTGTTTGGAAACTTCCTCCATTAAGACTCCCTTCCCGGGATGGGTCTCTGTCCCTAGCTCTTTTGTTTCTCTTTTTATCTCTTATATTTTGTCCTACCTCCTTTCAAAGACAATGGGCTGCTTTTCTGGGTGTCTGATGTCCTCTGCTAGTGATCAGAAGTTGTTTTGTGGAGTTTGCCCAGCGTTCAAATGTTCTTTTGAGGAATTTGTAGGGGAGAAAGTGGTCTCCCCATCCTGTTCCTCTGCCATCTTAGTTCCCTCCTCTCAAGAGGCTCTTTAGTTCCTCTTCATTTTCTGCCATTAGATTGGTACCATCTGCCTATCTGAGGTTGTTGATATTTCTCTCAGCAGTCTTGAATCCAGCTTGTGATTCATCCAACCCAGCATTTCAGGTGATGTACTCTGCATAGAAGTTAAATAAGCAGGGTGACAACATACCCTGGTCATCCTCCTTTCCCAATTTCAAACCAGTCAGTTTTTCCATGTCCAGTTCTAACTGTTGCTTCTTAATTTACAAACAGGTTTCCCAAGAGATAGGTAAGGTGATCTGGTAGTCCCATCTCTTTAATAATTTTCCACAGTTTGTTGTCATCCACACAGTCAAAGGTTTAGCAGAGTCAATGAAGCAGCAGTAGGTTGTTTTTTTCTGGAATTACTTTGCTCTCCATGATCCAACCAGTGTTGGCAATTTGGTGTCTGGTTGTTCTGCCTCTTCAAAACCCAGTTTGTACATATGGAAGTTCTCAGTTCATATACTGCTGAAGTCCAGCTTAAAGGATTTTGAGCATAAACTTGCATGTGAAATGAGCATGGTTGTACAGTAGTTTGAACATTCTTTTCGTTGCCCTTCTTTGGGATTGGAATGAAAACTGACCTTTTCTTGTCCTGTGGCCACTGCCAAGATTTTCAAATTTGTGGACATATTGACTACAGTCTTTAACAACATCATCTTTTAGGATTATCAATAGCTCAGTTGGAATTTTGTCACCTCAACTAGCTTTGTTCATAGTAATACTTCCTAAGGCCCACTTGAGTTCACATTCTAGGATGTCTGACTCTAGGTGAGTGACCCCACCATCATCGATATCCAGGTCATTAGTAATTTCCTTGTATAGTTCTTCTGTGCATTCTTGCCACCTCTTCTTAATCTCTTCTGTGTTTTACCATTTCTGTCCTTTATCATGCTCATCCTTGCATGAAATGTCCCCTTGATATCTACAATTTTCTTGAAGAGATCTCTATTCTTTCTCATTCTATTTTTTACCTCTAAATCTTTGTATTGTTCATTTAAGAAGTCCTTCTTATTGCTCCTTACTGTTAAGTTGAAAGTTGGTCATTCAGTCGTGCCCAACTCTTTGTGACCCCATGGGCTGTAATCCACCAGGCTCCTCTGTCCCTGGAATTCTCCAGTCAACAATACTGGAGTGGGTTGCCATTTCCTTCTTCACCTTGCTATGAAACCCTGATTCAATAACACTTTCTGTCAATGAAATTTTAGCCGCTTAGTCATGTCTGACTCTTTGTGATCCCATGGACTGGAGCCCACCATGGAATTCTCTCTGTCCATGAAATTCTCCAGGCAAGAATACTGGAATGGATCCAGGGATCTTCCTGACCTAGGGATCAAACCTGTGTCTCCTGCATTGCAGTCAGATTTCTTTACCATCTGAGCCATCTGGATTCTTAATCATTGGCCCTTTCTGTCAGTATCTTATGCTAAAAATAAATCCAGATTATTCAAGTATCCATTATACATGTGAAACATTTAAACTATACCAGATTGATCTGTCATAACATGCCTTGATGCCTTCCTAATAGACTATAAAGTCTGGAACCAGACTGCTTGTGTTTCAATCCTTGGTCTACCATTTGCTGTCACCTTAGCATTTTACCAAACTCCTTCAGTGCTATCTGTAAGATGGTTAAAGTGAAAAGCTGTATTAGTTATGATATTGGCCTGAGAATTAAATATTTTATCTAATTTTTTAGCATATGATCTTTCAAAAATGATATATCTTACTCTTTTTTGATGATTTTTCTGCCCAAGACCATATGTTTAGGTGATGCAAATTATTTTAGATTTGGTCTTATCAGAAATAATTATTAGCAATGTAAATACTAATTTCTACAAAAATTAATTCTCTCAAAAGCAAATAAAAATGACATTTAAAATTTCCTTTTGTTAATGTTTGTTCTGTGACTTTCCTATATTAACTTGAAAGAGGAAAAGCAGCACTTCATCTCATTGTTTCTGCCTCATGACCATTGACTTTCAGAAAACAGAAAAATAATTTGATACTGATTGCAGATTTTCTAGTGATTCATTTCACTGATTCAGCACCCTTGCTGGATAATAAGCACATATTTATTTTTCTGTTTGCAAATTTTACAATGCAGTTGTCTCAGTACTCTACATGAGACATATCAATATTATAAATGAATTTAAGCAAGCACATCAAAGCACACTTGTGCTTTTTTCCTTGTGTTTATTCATTTACTTATCCATTAGAGGGAAATAAAACTCACAATACCTGTCCACGGTGCATTACAATTCTTGGGCTACTAAATTTTATCAAGGCTCTTTACTCTGACATCATTCTAGTAACTGTTCTTCCTTCAGAATCAGAGCAAAGCCAAGAGATAATAGTCCTTCAATTACATGGTTTTCAGTATGCTGATAACCTTTCAGCTCAGATACATTGTTGAGAACTAAAAAAAAAAATAAAAAGAAATCCAGGACACAGATTCAATTTACAGATGTCCCTTTTGGAAAATTAGAAATAAATCTCATATATTTTGCTTTATTGACAATGCCAAAACCTTTGACTTTGTATATCACAATAAACTGTGGAAAATTCTGAAAGATATGGAAATACCAGACCACTTGACCTGCCTCTTGAGAAACCTGTATGCAGGTCAGGAAGCAACAGTTAGAACTGGACATGGAACAACACACTGGTTCCAAATAGGAAAAGGAGTACATCAAGACTGTATATTGTCACCCTGATTATTTAACTTATATGCAAAGTACATCATGAGAAATGCTGGGCTGGAAGAAGCACAAGCTGGAATCAAGATTGCCGGGAGAAATATCAATAACCTCAGATATGCAGATGATACCACCCTTATGGCAGAAAGTGAAGAAAAACTAAAGAGCCTCTTGATGAAAGTGAAAGAGGAGAGTGAAAAAGTTGGCTTAAAGCTCAACATTCAGAAAACTAAGATCATGGCATCTGGTCCCATCACTTCATGGCAAATAGATGGGGAAACAGTGGAAACAGTGGCTGACTTTATTTTTTGGCCTCCCAAATCACTGCAGATGGTGATTGTAGCCGTGAAATTAAAAGACGTTTACTCCTTGGAAGGAAAGTTATGACCAACCTAGACAGCATATTAAAAAGGAGACACATTACTTTGTCAACAAAGGTCCTTCAAGGCTATGGTTTTTCCAGTAGTTATGTATGGATGTGAGAGTTGGACTATAAAGAAAGCTGAGCACCAAAGAATTGATGTTTTTGAACTGTGTTGTTGGAGAAGACTCTTGAGAGTCCCTTGGATTGCAAGGAGATCCAACCAGTTCATCCTAAAGGAGATCAGTCCTGGGTGTTCATTGGAAGGACTGATGCTGAAGCTGAAACTCCAATACTTTGTCTACCTGATGCGAAGAGCTGACTCATTTGAAAAGACCCTGATGCTGGGAAAGATTGGGGGCAGGAGGAAAAGGGGGTGACAGAGGATGAGATGGTTGGATGGCATCACCGACTCAACAGACATGAGTTTGAGTAAACTCCCGGAGTTGGTGATGGACAGGAAGGCCTGGAATGCTTCAGTCCATAGCGTCGCAAAGAGCTGGACGTGAGTGAGCGACTGAACTGAACTGAACTGAATATACCTTGCAATAGTCTCAATTATTTCAAACTAAAATAGTTTTATTCCCTTACTGGTTTATGTGTTTGTCTAAAATTTATGAGAATAATGCTAACTTCTGAGTATTTATAATTTTATTAATTTATTCCACATATTTTACTGCATATTAATCATGTTCAGATGACTCTGCTAGCTGAATGCTGTGAAATATGAGAAAAATAATTTAGGGAAATAATAATAACATAGTTTAGACAAATAAAGAGCCAAATTAGTAATAGTTTTTTTTTTTTTTTTTGGTCTTACTTTCCTGTTCCTTAAAAGGAAAGATTGAAAAGGGTTTAGATGATTCAGTGCATACTAGATAAGTCTGGCCTTAAGAAATTACTTTGCTGTCCTCAGTAATATAAGATTCAAAAATGTCATGATAATGGGAATGATTAAATCTCTTTTTCAGTCTTGTATAACTTCAGAGTAGGGCAGAATCAAACAAATGAAAATAATTGGCAAATACATATATATCACACTGGAGTATAGTTTGTAAAATTTATTTTCTTTTTATAAAACATGTTTATTATTGAAATTTTGAATGACAAAATCACTTTACAAAGTTAAGAACATCCTTCCACTTTACCAAATGACTTGACTCTTAGTGTTTTGTAAGAATAATAATTCCTAAATCAATTGAGGTACTCAAACATGTTGAAATGCTAGTGGCAAATGCACGTTTTCCTTTCATAAGTTCACTTACACTCAGATTTGAAATGTATCACTTCCGTGTTCTTCTTTTATCTAATCAACCAGCGCACTAGTTTCAGCTCAAGTATATATGCCCCAAATGGCTTACCATTTGTATTTGGAGATGTATGTTGTCACTTTTATGTTGTAGATGATATATTTTATATGAAATTCTACCATTATAAAATACAAATATGGTATAAAACTGTTAGCAAAGGTTTAATTTTCATTTCTTTGTCATATAGCTATTATCTCCCTACAAATTACTGTTACTATAGTTAGCAGTTGTTATTGTTGTTTGGTGCTCAGTCATGTCTGACTCTTGGCAACCCCATAGACTACAGCATGCCAGGCTTCCCTGTCCATCACCATCTCCCAGAACTTGTTCAAACTCATGCCCTCTGAGTCAGTGATGCCATCCAACCATCTCGTCCTCTATCATCCCCTTCTCCTGCCTTCAAAGTTTCCCAGCCTCAGGGTAGTTTCTAATGAGTTGGTTCTTTGCATCAGGTGGCCAAAGTATTGGGACTTCAGCTTCAGTATAAGAGCTTCCAATGAATAGTCAGAACTGATTTCCTTTGGGGATTGGCTGATTTGATCTTCTTGCAGTCCAAGGGACTCTCAAGAGTCTTTTCCAACACCACAGTTCAAAAGCATCATTTCTTTGGTGCTCAGTCTTCTTTATGTTGCAACACTCACATCCATATATGGCTACTGGAAAAACCATAGCTTTAACTAGGTGGACATTTGTCAGCCACGTAATGTTTGCTGTTTAATATTCTGTCTAGGTTTATCATAGCTTTTCTTCCAAGGAGAAAGTGTCTTTTAATTTCATGGCTGCAGTCACCACCTACAGTGATTTTGGAGCCCAAGAAAATACAGTCTGTCACTGTTTCTGTTGATTCCCCATCTATTTGCCTTGAAGTGATGGGACTCAATGTCAGGATCTCAGTTTTCTGAATTTTGAGTTTTAAGCCAGCTTTTCACTCTCCTCTTTCAACTTCATCAAGAGGATCTGTAGTTCCTCTTTATTTTCTGCCATTAAGGTGGTTTCATATGCATATCTGAGGTTATTGATATTTCTCCAGGCAATCTTGATTCCAGCTTGTGCTTCATCCAGCCCGGCATTTCGCGTGATGTACTCTGCATAGAAGCTAAATAAGCAGGGTGGCAATATACAGCTTTGACGTACTCCTTTCCCAATTTTGAACCAGTCTGTTGTTCCATGTCTGGTTCTAACTGTTGCTTCTTGACCTGTATACAGGTTTCTCTGGAGGAAGACAAGGCAATCTGGTATTCCCATCTCTTTCAGAATTTTCCAGTTTATTGTGACCCACAGAGTCAAACGCATAGTCAATAAAGCAGAAGTAAATATTTTCCTGAAATTCTCTTGCTTTTTCTATGATGTAACAGATGTTGGCAATTTGATATCTTTTCCCTCTCCTTTCTTAAATCCAGATTGAACTTCTGGAAGTTCTCTGTTCATGTACTATCGAGCCAGCCTTGGAGAAGTTTGAGCATTACTTTGCTAGTATGTGAAGTGAGTGCAATTGTGCAGTAATTTGAACATTCTTTGGCATTGTCCTTTTTTAGGATTGGAATGAAAACTGACCTTTTACAGTCCTGTGGCCACTGCTGAGTTTTCCATATTTCCTGGCATATTGAGTGCAGCACTTTAACAGCATCAGCTTTTAAAATCAGAAAAAACTCAGCTCGAGTTCCTTCATGTTCACTAACTTTGTTCATAGTGATGCTTCCTAATGCCCTCTTGACTTTGCATTTCAGGATGTCTGACTCTAGGTGAGTTATCACACCATCATAGTTATCTGGGTCCTGAAGATCTTTTTTGTACAGTTCTAGGTATTTTTGTCAACTCTTCTTAATATCTTCTGCTTTTGTTAGGTCCATGATGTTTTTGCCCTTTATTGTGCCCATCTTTGCATGAAAGATTCCCTTGGTATCTAATTTTCTTGATGAGATCTCTAGTCTTTCCCATTCTATCGTCTTCCTCTGTTTCTTTGCATTGTTCACTTAGGAAGACTTTCTTACCTCTCTTTGCTGTTCTTTGGAACTCTGCATTCAGATGGTATATCTTTCCTTTCCTCCTTTGCCTTTAGCTTCTCTTTTCTCAGCTATTTGTAAGCCTCTTTGGACAGCCATTTTTGTCTTTTTGTATTTCTTTTTAGGGGGATAGTTTTGATCACCACCTCCTGAACAATGTCACAAGCCTCCATCCACAGCTCTTCAGGCATTCTGTCTGTCAGATCTGATCCCTTGAGTCTATTTGTTACTTATACTGTATAATCGTAAGGGATTTGATTTAGGTCATACCTGAATGGCTTGGTGGCTTTCCCTACTTTCTTCAATTTAAGTCTGAATTTGGCAATAAGGAGTTCATGATCTGTGCCACAGTCAGCTCCCAGTCTTGTTATTGCTGACTGTATAGAGCTTCTCCATCTTTGACTGCAGAGTACAGTCAATGTGATTTTGGTATTGACCGCCAGGTGATGTCCATGTATAGAGTCATCTCTTGTGTTGTTAAAAAAGGATGTTAGCTATGACTTGTGAATTCTCTTGGCAAAACTCTGTTAGCCTTTGTCCTGCTTCATTTCTACTCCAAGGCCAAACTTGCCTGTGTGTCTGCTTGTAACTGCCACTTTGTGAACTGAGAAAATTAGTTTTTATAAGATTTTTAGTATTTTAACTTTTCATTGTGACATTTGAAACACAGAGAAAACAGCAGAAACTAATATTACATATACCTACCAATTTATTATTGTAATCAAATGAACATTATATTACCTTTAGATGATTTTATTTCTCTTTTAGAAAGAAAACTTGCAAAAATAGACTTTAAGTCCACATACTGTTCTTTCCTCTTTCTTAGAATCTAGAGTTAATAAAATTCCTGAAATTGATGAATACCATTCCCATATTTTCTAGTATTCTTTTGTTGTGTATGATCAATATGTAATATACACAAAACATACATCTTTGCTTTGCTTCTTGAAATGTTACAAAATCATGGAATCAAGAAACTGTCTTGTGTAGGATTTTTTATATCAGTGTTGAAGAAATGAAATTGGTCTGTAGTATTCTATTCATGTGTTTCCCTTTTTGTTTTTAGTATAAAATGAAATTACACAAAAATACATATATTTTGAGTTCAAGTTCTGGAAAAGATACATATACACACTACCTGTATGTTCTAATGAATGCTGAGGGCCCTCACAAGCAGATAGATCCAGCAGAATCTACAGGCAGTTTACCATTTTTTTCCCCCTAGTATGTAGTGATTTGAACCCAAAGTGCCAAGAGATGCCACTGGGAATAAACAGAGGGAACTCCAATACAAAGCCTTTAGTCTGGCCAAGGGGTGCGAAAGGGAACCTCTAACACTCAGAGAGTGTGTATAACTATTTCTTTGGTTTGCTTTCTTTCATTCTTCTTTGCTCTGATCCTTAAGCAGTCCCATCAAGGCAGCCTCAGCTGGCAGCAATAGAGCTTAAGGAAGCCAAAATTCTGAGGGAGAGGAATCTTCTTTCTCCTTCTTTGGAACTGTGTTTCCAATAGAATGGGTGGAATTCCATTTTGTTTCTTGTTTGTTTGTTTCTGTCCTTGTTTTTCTGTATGCAGGAGCAGTTTGGGGCCTGACCAGCAAGGCAGAGTATATAAAACCCCAGCCTTCTGAATAGAGTTCCAGAGATGAACCCAAAGAAACCAGAAGTATGAGGTGATGTGTAGAGGGAAGTGCTGTTTAAACATTTCTTACCTCACCCTCAAACTCTGCATGTGTGCATCTGATTCCATTCAGTACGTCAAATGCTTTAAGAATTGAATGGGTAGACTACTACCTAGGTCTGGATATTGACTGGTACACACATGGAACTGTTCTGAATAATGCAAAAAGGATTGGAATCAAAATTGAATTTAAAACTGTAGCTCACGGGAGGCTGTCAAATTAAATCCTGTTCACCACAGGATTTAATCAAGACTCAGAGTCTCATTGTACAACAATAAATATGTCTTGGGTAAAATTCAGAATTCCTTGGAATTTGAAGAACCAGAAAATTTTATCTCATATGGGAAAAAAAAAGATCAAGACACACCAGTGATGAAGTGACATATATATTGAAATTATTTGACAAAGACTTTAAAGACACTATTAATTTCACAAAGCTCTAGAAAACGATTTAGAAAGATACTTGAAACCAAAAGGAAAATTAGTTTCAGCAATGAAATGTAAGATACATGTTACTTGGGGGAAAAAAAAAAACTAGACAAACACAAATTACTGCATACAGGGAATAATTAGCAGAGTAGAGATAACAGAGGAATAATGAAATTGAAGATAAAGGTTCATTATCTAATTGAAACATGAGTGAAAAAAATTAATGACAATAGCCTTATGTCCTACAACCAAATATGTACATTATTTCTGTCTTTGGATTATCAGGAGAAGAGAAAGAGCAAAGTGCTGAAAAAACTTTGAAAAAATCAAGAATAGAAATTTCCTAAACATGGTGCTGAGATGTAAACTTACCAGTTGAAGAAACTTAGTGAATCCCAAAAAAGGGTAAATAGGACTCCATGACCAGATACTACTGAAAATGACATATATAGAAAAATAATATTTAAAAAATTCTCAGAGAAAACAAAATAGCAAAGCACTGTCTGTAGGGAACAGTAAATTAATGACTGCAGATTTCTCACTAGATACCATGAGCTCCTGAAATTAGAGGAAGCAGTGGTAAGTCCTGAGAGGAAAAAGCTGTAAACTCAGCTTCAATATTCAGGCAGATATCATTTAAGGATAAAGATAAAATAAGAGCTTTCTCAGATGAAGCAAAACTAAACTCATTGCAAGAGAACTGTTCTAAAATAATCACTTAAAGGAGTTTCTTCAAAAAGAGAATGTTACAGATTGATGTGTCTCCCCCCCAGTCTCCCCAAAAAAGGTATATTGAAGTCCTCAGATTTCTTACAGAGGGAATCAAGTGAAATATGACCATTGAGGTGGTCTCCAATCTACCTCAATGTGACTGGTGTCATTATACAAAGAATTTTGGACACAAAGACAAGGAAGGTGGGAAGACAACATGGAGACACAGAGAGGAATGGAACAAATGTTCCTTCACAGATCCCAGAAGGAACAAATCCTACAAACCACTTGATCTTGGACAGCTAGCATCTAGAACATATGAGACAGTAAGTTTCTGTTTTGAAGACCATCCACCAAGTGTACAGTACTTTGCTTGGCAACCCTAGGAAGCTAAGACAAAGGGGAAATGATAAAAGAAATTTGGAACATCAGAAATGAAGACAAAAAGCAATAGCTTAAATATAGAAATTAAGGAGAGCATAAAGACATTCTCAAATAATGGGAAACAAAATTTGTTGCCAGCACACCTACTACTGTAAATGAATGGCTAAAGGAACTTCTTTAAGCAAAATGTTCATGATTAAAGAAGGAATCTTGGGACTTTAGGAAGAAAGAAACAACATGGAAATAGCTACTATGTGGCAAATTAGATTTTTTTTCAAGTTTTCTATTTGATGACTGAAGTAAAAATTGGAACACAGGTATATGTAGAATGAGTGATATACTTTCAAACTGTGGTGCTGGAGAAGACTCTTGAGAGTCCCTTTGACAGCAAGGAGATCAAATCGATCAATCCTAAAGGAAATCAACCCTGAATATTCATTGGAAGGACTGATGCTGAAGTTAAAACTCCTATACTTTGGCTACCTGATGCGAAGAGCCATCTCACTGGGAAAAAACCCTAATGCTAGGAAGGATTGAGGGCAGGAGGAGAAGGGGGTAAAGGAGGATGAAATGGTTGGATGGCATCATTGACTTGATGGACATGAGTTTGAGCAAACTCTAGGAGATAGTAAAGGACAGGGACGCCTGGTGTGCCGCATCCATGGGGTTGCAAAGAGTAGGATACAAGTGAGCAACTGAACAGCAACACAGAGTGAGTGGGCATCAGGAGAACAGTATGAAGGCAGCACTGAGGGTGGGAGTGTGCAAGCTATGTGGTGTGTGAGTCAAGCTAGGGCAGCACTGAGATACTTCTAGTCCCTTTGTGTTACCAATGAGGCAGAATACTTGGTGGCATACTTTCCTTCAAAGATGTTGTTAGAACCTGTCAGTTTTTTGAAGGAACCAATCCTAAACATTCATAACCTAACTCAGATCCACTCAGACCTGAATCTGTGGCCCTGTTCTACTCACCAATAGCCAAAATGGACTGGAAGATCCCACTTCCAAGTAGTGAAGATTGAGTGAGTGTGAAGAAGCCTTCCAGGGAACCAGGGTGTTAATGATGCATGGGATGCTAAAAAAAGCAACCAGAAATTACTGGACATTTTTGAGAAAGTGAAACCTGTGATCTGGCTGCTGATCCTGAAATGTGACTTGGTAAAAATGTGGGTACAGCTCCTAACTCCTAGGATAGACGATGGGAATGACTTTGGGGTATATATTCAGGAGAAGACAGTTACAGAACTAAGAATGTTGAGAGCTGCATTTCATCTGAATCAATTTCTGGATATTATGTTACAGGAGCCAAATCAATTTTCAAAATAGCTAAATATCCCCATATGGAGGACTTTCCTCCTGCACCATGACAGAGATTGATGAGAAAGACTATGACAGCCTTCAACTCATTGTATCAGAACTAAGGAATCAGTATGTCACTCTACATGACATGATCCTGAAAAACATCAAAAAGATCAAATGCAGAGACTCTGTACCAAGGCCAAGGCCAGAGAACTTTGCGAGTCTGGCTCAAGACCCAACATCATCTTGGTCTGTTATGTGACTATGATCATGGGGCACCTGGCTGGAAATAGTAGTCATAGTTCTCTGTGTTTTTAGCTGGAGTCTAATGAGACTCTCATGTAGCTCTGTGCATCTCTTTTTGCAGGCCTCAGTGCATGCATACTAAGTCACTTTGTCATGTCCAACTCTTTGCAACCCTATGGACTTCAGCCTGTCAGGCTCCTCTGTCCATGGGATTTCCCAGGCAAGGATACTGGAATGGGTTTCCATTTCCTTCTCCAAAAGATCTTCCAACCCAGGGATTAAACCCACATCTCCTGCATTGGCAGACAGATTATTTACCACTGAGCCACCAGGGAAGCTCTATCTTAAGCCAGTAGGGAAATGCATATTTAACCATAATGAGTTATAAATACACATCTATTAGAATGTTTATAATTAAAAATAATGACAATGCTAAAGACTGACAAGGACGTGGAAAGACTAGGTTGCTCATATGTTTCTGGAGGAAATATAAAATGGTTCAGTTGTTCCATAAAACAGATTGGCAATTTCTTAAAAACCTAAGCAAGCAATTACCATCTGAACCTGCTATTGCACTCCTGGGCATTTATTCCAAGGAAATGAAAATTTATGTTCACACTAAAACCTGAGTATGGATATTTGTTCAAAGCAGCTTTATTTGTAATAGACAAAATCAGGAAACAACCCAATTATCACTTATTAGTAAATGGTTAAACAAACTGTACGATATACCTATCATGGAATATTATTAATATTCAAGGATAAAAAGAAGTAACTGTTGATACAGGCAACACGTTGATTGAATCTCCAGAATATCATGTTTTTGTAGTGTACTCCTGAATTCCCTTTTCCTCTTCTGCATCTTCAAATAAACTACAACTCTAAATTCTTGGCACAGGTTTTGCATTTGTAGAAACCTAAGATAAGTCAATTCTAGAATCTGTATTTTTTTTTTTTAGTTTGTTTTGAAGAAATTCTGCAAAGTGTAGAGCATATTCTTAACTTTAGGAAGTGCTAGTTCAACATAAGGGTGTTTCCCAGGTGGCCCAGTGAGATAGTCCGCCTGCCAATGCAGGAGATGTAAGAGACACATGTTCAATTCCTGGGTCAGGAAGATCCCCTGGAGGAGGGCATGGCAACCCACTCCAGTACTCTTGCCTGGAGAATCCCCATGGACAGAGGAACCTAGTAGATGACAGTCCATTGGGTCACAAAGAGTCAGACACAACTGAAGCAACTTAGCACCCACACAGTTCAACATAAACCCTCTTGGCACACAAGAGGAAAAATAACACTGCTGACTTTGATATAACAATATTCCCTGAAATTGAGCAATTTTATAAAGCTACTTTTTGAAGGACAACTTATTCTGATAACAAACATGATTGGAATTAAATATATGTACCAAAAATATTGTGGCTACATGCATATTGATAACATAATATGATTTACATATCTTTAACATTAGAATTCCAAAATTATCTGCAAAATGTCTGTCTAACTTGGTAATTTTACACCAAAAAACAAATCTGTGTGTACATTCACATTAATAAGCCAATATACAAGATATCGTGCAGGTAATTTTCTGCAACCTTTACTGCAACACTCCCTAATAAGTATTATTCCCGTGTTATTGATGATATCATGGCCTTGAGGACCGTGAGTACACTTACTTCCTAGCAAGTGGCAAATCAAAGAGCTCTTCATTGTTGTCACATTCTCAAACTCCACACTCTTGTAGCTCTGCATGGTCTTACTAGATAACCCTCTGAATCTGTACTGCAACCCTGACCTCTATTCCCGGAGGCCCAGGTCTCTGCCAGGACTGAGGGTTTGTCTGAGCCCCCATCCCTGTAGTCGTGTTTCCCTCTGTTTATTTAGAAATCTGTTTAGGTGTTATTTTTTCTCCTATAATCAATCACTCCAGTTACAAAACTCCACTTCATAGATTTTCCATAGCTGCGTACTACTCAAGTTGGTTTGAAACCTCAACGTTGATAACTTAAGTATCATCCCTTTTGTATCTCAGGAGAGCCTTTGGTGTTCTGCTCCTTGAAGCAGTTTAGTCCATCTGCCCACTTCCTCGCCACATGAGATGTTTGTTGCAATGGGTTGATTCTCTCCCATCTTCACCACCATATTTCACTGATCGCAGGTCATTAAAGCTGTAATTGTAAGAATATATGCAAATGGGCTTGTTGATAAATCTTTGAGGGGAAGAAGTAAAATGAACCTTAAGAAAGAAAAACAAAATCTGCCAGAAGCTTAGCAAAGGGATGTAAAAAACTAAAAACAGACATTTTCTTTTTTTAAATCCTCTTTATTCAAGAACCTAAAAAGAAAGAAAACCTTGTCACCAGACATCCTGGAAACCCTAAGTGATGGAAAGTCACTTTGATCTTGGTGGTAAGTCACCTAAATGATTAATAAGGTGTAAACTTATAATTTGTACCTAAACATAGCTATGGTAATTAAAATATAAGTGGTAAGAAACTGACCTGGATTACTTAAGTGACTAACAGATTTCTAAAACATCTGATTGACACTGGAATATAAATTCTGATTAGGAGTCCAATACTTATTAATGATGGTAAGGAAGACTTTATTCAAGAAAGGACTACCCCAAGGAGGCATTGCAATAGAGGAGCATTGGGCTCTACTCTGACTACAACCCCAACTAAAAAAAGAAAGTGGAGATGTGTAGCCAAAAGCAGGGTGGGGCTGAGTGGATGGTTGCTTACTAAGGGGAAGCATCAAGGGAAAAGGGGATTCTGGCTACACAGACCCAATAAATTTCTTGGTGAAGGCAAGTCAGGGTTCTCAGATATCACCTGGGGACTCGCAAGGTAAGGAATCTGACCAGAAATGGAGAGTAGTCAGATATGAAGATCTCAAAATGAGGATTCTGGCTAAACAGAGTAGAAATCTTGAGAATGCAAAGATTAACATGGAAATGCAAATGTAGAAACCTGGTTGAGAATATGTCTTAGAGGAGACTGGCTGAAGTTTGGTCAAAAGAGCATCTTTGTGATACTTTATAATGTACATGCTATTAACCTCCATTAGCTACAATATTCTCATTAGATTTGTGATTTGTAAGAGCATGTATACCATCATTTATGTATTTAGAAATACAAAATGCTAGAATAGAAAGGGAACTTAATATGTAAGTAAATACAATTTTTTAAGTATATATAATGAAAATTATGGTGCAGGAATATGAGAGAGGCAAAGTAAGGTTATAGATGTTTGGCATAACTAAGTTTCTTAGTTTTAGTTTTATATCATTTTTGTTATATAAAACTGAGATATGAGCCTACATTTTTAATGTTTAAGAGATTTTCCGTTTTAGCAAAAGAACATTACATATTCTTAAGTGAAATTGTTCAAAAACTGCATCCAAATGGAACAACATTGACTTCATTTATAATTTACCAATTTCTCAAAAAGTAACTGTGGAAACATATTAACAATGTCTTATAGCTAGATAGTTCTATTCTCATGAATTCCTTTGATTCTAGTTGTGCGAATCATTTCCTTTTCATAATGTTTATAGGTATACATGATTAATAATCTGATATTTGACAAAGTTGTACTCTATTTTCATAAAAAGATTCTACCAAAATCAGACGTGTGGGCTTTGTTCTCCTGAAGTAAGGATGGTAAATCCACTAAAATGTCGGTGGCTATAAAACTGTGGAGGTTTTTTTTAAGTAACAATCACCACTGACTTACATCTTCTACTTATGGCCAAGGAAATGTAATGAAATAATTGTGAGTTTACCCTTATATAGATTTTCCAGGTTTGTTTTGAACGTAAGATGGTACATATTAAGAATATCCAGATTCTCGTTGAGGAAGAAAGGAGAGGAGGAAGAAAAAGGGAGAAAAGAAATGAAGATCTGTTGCCAAAGATGAAACAGATATAGAATACATAATTATAATGAATGAAGAGAAATATAATGGGATTAAGAGAGTAACTCTTCTATTTTTGAAAAGTGATAGCTAATTCCTTTAGATTATATACTTCTCTCATGCAGTAATACTGCTCTTACCATAAAGAAGTCTCAACAGATAATGATTACTCCTTCTCAAAGACAAACGAAACGAAGTGAGTTAGAATTAAATAAAAGTGGAAAATATGATGATTTGGGGATTATGTATAAATTTTTATGTTGCTGTTAATAGCTATTCAATTCAGTTCAGTTCAGTTCAGTCGCTCAGTCGTGTCCGACTCTTTGCGACCCCATGAATCGCAGCACGCCAGGCCTCCCTGTCCATCACCAACTCCCAGAGTTTACTGAAACTCATGTCCACCAAGTCGGTGATGCCATCCAGCCATCTCATCCTCTGTCATCCCCTTCTCCTCCTGCCCCCAATCCCTCCCAGCATTGGGGTCTTTTCCAATGAGTCACCCTTTATCAAATGCCTAATATGTTTAAGGTACATCATATACATTGCTTATTACATTCAAACACATTCTCTTCATCTGTCTTCCCTTGACAGTCACTTTATATTGAGGTAATTAGTGACCTGCTCCTATTCTGTCATTTATACTTCTTCTTTTAAGGCAAGACATAAAGAGATTAATGAAAAAGTAGAAAAGTCTTTTTGTTTCACTTTTACTATTAGGTAACATATGCTTGTTAGTGAAGGAAAGATTCTGTACTTAAATTTTTATTTCTTACCTTCATGTTTAATGTCTATTTACAGATTTCTTTAATGTGTTCACCCCCTTGTCTCCGGCAGTCTCAGCTTGATCTTGTCTCCTTTGCTCAGTGGAGTTGTGGCAGGTGCAAGTCATCAAGGCCCTTTGTCCTTGTCACCTTTCCTTCCAATGTCGTAAGAATTGACAGCATGTCCCTGATACTGCCTCCCTCTGCTTGTTCACAATACAGGTGTCACCTTCCTAAGTGACACCTTTGAAAACTGCTTAATTTAAAAAACAAGAAAGGTTTTGATTTATGGAAAGTATAGTGATTTTTTTTTTTCCTTTACTTGCTTTCTGGGCCAACTGAATGTCCTGCAAATGTCTGAAGAACTCAGCTTCCTGATAGTTATAACTGGGTTTAAGGAATCTAAACACAATCTGTACCCTTAATTGTCAGCTGGAGAAGAGGCAAAGTGGTTAACTGAATCTATTAATAGTTAACGTATTTCAAGTGCTTAAGTTAACTTAAAAGTTTAGTGCATGTTCTAAACTCTTTACTACCATTCCTTCATTTAATCATGAAAAATGCACTATGAGATGTCAGATTTGTGCACGTGTTTGTCTCATGGGAGAAGGAACCAAGGCACAGAGAAATTAATGGACTTTTCTAAGCTCATTCAGCTCACCAGTGGTGGCACACATTCTAAGACAGGTCTTTCTAACTCTAGAATTCTCATTCTTAACACCATGCTTTCCAGTACCTTTTGGGGAAAGTGCAATGTTATCATTTTTCCTTCCTCTGGCAGATGAATCTTTGTGGTTAATGCTAATCAGTCTCTCTCTGTAAGACAACAGGATAATTACTTTGTGTTTTGTAAGATTTTCACTGTGACCTCTTATTTCTGTCTTTAAAAGGAGAGCAGGAGAAAATGTCACATAAAATCTGGGTGATTAGTTTCAAAGCTACTGTAAAACAAAGGCTAAAAATATACTCAGAACAAGGCTGAGAAAGAGAATTGAGTGAAAATTAATTAGTTTCTAAGTCCTTTCAGTATTCCTAACAACACAGAGACCCATGATTTTACAGATCTTAGAGTTTATTTTATAATTCATAACTTATCTAAACATTTGTGTAACTTATTTTGACTTTTTTCTGACTTATTTAAGGATTGAAGGCATCTTCTCACTGTGGATGGCAAGTTTGTATTTTCAAACATAAAAACATTTTGAAATGTTTCAAAATAAGACTGATGGAGCATAGGAGCCCTTAAAACAATTGTGTGCATGCTAAGACAAGAGATTTGTGAATTCTATTCATAGTCGTAGTAATTAAAACTGAAGTTTATATACATTTATTCATTTACTTAAAAAGTCTGTAGGTGGCAGTTACTATCATCAGCCTGATCTTACGAACAAATATATTGAGATTTAGATTGATGCAACTTGTATTTTAGGTGGATAAAAATAAGCAGCAACTTGGAAAGCAGGAAAGCTGAAGGCCAACCTATGTTCCTAACAATTTACTTATCCTTATGCATCTTTTGGGCTTCTCTTGTAGTTCAGCTGGTAAAGAATCCACCTGCAATGCAGGAGACCTGGGTTCGATCCCTGGGTTGGAAAGATCCCCTGGAGAAGGGAAAAGCTACCCACTCCAGTATTCTGACCTAGAGAATTTCATGGACTATACAGTCCATGGAGTCACAGAGTCGGACATGACTGAGCAACTTTCATTCATTTTCACATGCATCTTTTGGGCTTCCCAGGTGTCGCTATTGTTAAAGAACCTACCTCCAAGTGCAGGAGATGTAAGATGTATGGGTTCCATCCCTGGATTGGAAAGATCCTGTGGAGGAGGGCCTGGCAACCCACTCCAGCATTCTTGCCTGAAGAATCCCGTGGACAAAGGAACCTGGCAGGCTACAGTCCTTTGGGTTGCACAGAGTTGTATATGTGTGTGTGTGTGTGTGTGTGTGTGTATTTTAAATTGTGGGTATATTAATGAATAAATAATTGAATTAATAAATGTTCTTAGATATTTTTGCTCAATCTCAGAATATCTGTTAGAGTTTGTCTCATTTTGGTATATCAGTGTATCTGATATGGTGAGGATTTGTTTTTTTATTTGTCTTTAACACTTGTCCTAGTTGAGGAGTTAACAGCTTTGAAGTAATTTTTGCTTTGGTCTTGAGAAGATGTTAGAAATGATTCGTTTTTCTCCCTATTCAATAAACTCATTAAGATGATTGTATATTAAGCAACAATATAATCAACAAAGACAACAAAAGTAAGCTAGGAGTAGAATAATGTTTGTGGTTATATAATAGTGTACTTCTGAGAAAAGGTGAGCAGTTAGACAGTTTTTCTATAACAGTTTGAGAAAATATTAAAAGAATGATAGTTAATAATTATATAAACTTGTCTGCTAATATCTATTAATAGATATTGCTAATATCCCTCAATTCTTCCTGTGGGGATTAAACAATTTTATAAGGCTTTCCCTAAGTATGACAGCTCAGTTTGAGAGAAGTGCTGAGAGAAATGACTGTTCTACACCATCAGATTTTCTGTTAATTAATTCAGATATATTTTTCCTCCCTATTCTCTATTTAGAGAGTATCCAAAGAAAAGCTCTTAAACTATGAGTTTTCTTAGGTGCTAAAATAAAAATAATATATATTAATTATAGTTTGTGATCACAACATATTTCAATGGCTTTGTTGCTGTGCTGTCTCCACTTTATGTAAATAAATTTTTCGTTTAAAATAACTTCTTAAAACCTAGAAGTCAATTGACAAAACAACAACCTCTATGACTATTCTGTAACAAATATGGGTTACTGATTACAGTCCAATCTAACTGTGGTAAGAAATGAAAACATATTTTTGTTATATTTTAGTTGAAAAGTGAAATTGAAAGTATTAGTTGCTCAGTCATGTCCGACTCTTTGCTACCCCATGGAGTGTAGCCCACCAGGCTCCTCTGTCCATAGAATTCTCCAGGCTAAAATACTGGAGTGGGTTGCCATTTCCTTCACAAGGGGATCTTCCCAACCCAGGAATCAAACACAGGTCTCTCACATTTCAGGCGGATTATTTACCAGTTGAGTCACAAGAGAAGCCCAGCCTCTATCCTATAGATGAGTTAATCTGAGCAAACTGAAGAACAGTTTTGCATTTTGTTAGGTTAGATAAAAGAGTACTACTTAAAGATGATAAAAAATGTACTGTGTGGAATTACAGTTGCAAGTTATTACTCAAAGGAAGTTCCAAGTATCAAGTCTCAATGATTTATCTATACATATTTATAATTTCAAACCAGATTTAGTGTCCTCTAGAATAGCCTTCTAAATAAAAATAATCTCAAAAGCAATTTGTGATAATGAATAAATATTCAAGCTTAATTTATTTTGATAGATTTGATAGAGCTCAAATAGGGGATTTAATCTCTTGTTACACTAGAGAGCTAAATTATTTGACATGCAAATACATACTTTGAATTAAAATTTAAAGGGTTTATACAGCATTGATTTTTCTTTTTCTTTTTTTTTTAAAGAGGGAAATGGAAGTTCTGGACAAGAAGTCTAAGGCTTGATTTTTCTTTTATTCTATGAAATAAGTTTAAAATGACTTTCAAATAATACACCTTTGAAATATTTTTCAAACTCTTCTAGAGAACAAAAGCATCAAATATTTCTAACTTGTTTTTATGATTCCAGCTACCAAAAAAGGAAAGGAATTGGTATTGAAAAAGTCAAAATACATGATATCCATGATAAAGAAGGCAACTAGAAGTACATTTTTCTCATAAATCCAGATGTGAACATTTTAAGCCAAATATTGCCAAATCAAATGTAGTATTTGCGGAGTAATGTACTATAGCGTAACAAAGTGGTTTTATTGAAGAATGCCTGAATTAGAAAATATGTAAATATCAGTTACTATAGTACCATAAAAATGATGTTATACAGTCATTTCTCTAGGGTGTGAATTCACCACTAACTCTTCTATAGATTCAGTGTAGTTCCAATAAAAATTCCAACAAATTTTTACGTGAAAATTGTTAGGTTGATTTTTAAATTTACATGGAAGATTAAAAGGCTGAGAGAAGCTTACATCCTATATTCAGAAAAACAAGACTATGAAAGGTAGAATTATCCTTCCCATTATGAAATGTTATTATAAAGATCTTGTAAATAAGATATTGTAATACATTTTTTTTTCCTTTTGGTTGGAGTATAGTCCATTGAAATGTAAAAAGAAACCAAACATAGAGCTGAGATATATATGGAAATTTTATATCTGCTCAATTGCATGCTTCATAGCTTTGGGTCAAGGAAGAATGACCCAACTTTACTAAGATACACTTTATGTACAAAAAGTTACATATATTTAATATATATATATATTTGTATGAGTTTGCACGAATGTATATACCCATGATACCATAACAACAAGAAAAGATAAAAAACATATCCATCACCTCCAAAAGAGTTCTTTGCTCCTCTATCTTTTCTCCTTTTTCTTTTATTCCATGTGCGGGGTGGGGGCAGGTAAGAACATTGAGTATGAGAGCTACTCCCTTAAGTTTTTTTTTTTTTTTTATTAGTTGGAGGCTAATTACTTCACAACATTTCAGTGGGTTTTGTCATACATTGATATGAATCAGCCATAGATTTACACTTATTCCCCATCCCGATCCCCCCTCCCACCTCCCTCTTCACCCGACTCCTCTGGGTCTTCCCAGTGCACCAGGCCCGAGCACTTGTCTCATGCATCCCACCTGGGCTGGTGATCTTTTTCACCATAGATAGTATACATGCTGTTCTTTTGAAACATCCCACCCTCACATTCTCCCACAGAGTTCAAAAGTCTGTTCTGTATTTCTGTGTCTCTTTTTCTGTTTTGCATATAGGGTTATCATTACCATCTTTCTAAATTCCATATATATGTGTTAGTATGCTGTAATGTTCTTTATCTTTCTGGCTTACTTCACTCTGTATAATGGGCTCCAGTTTCATCCATCTCATTAGGACTGATTCAAATGAATTCTTTTTGACAGCTGAGTAATATTCCATGGTGTATATGTACCACAGCTTCTTTATCCATTCATCTGCTGATGGGCATCTAGGTTGCTTCCATGTCCTGGCTATTATAAACAGTGCTGCAATGAACATTGGGGTGCACGTGTCTCTTTCAGATCTGGTTTCCTCAGTGTGTATGCCCAAAAGTGGGATTGCTGGGTCATATGGCAGTTCTATTTCCAGTTTTTTAAGGAATCTCCACACTGTTTTCCATAGTGGCTGTACTAGTTTGCATTCCCACCAACAGTGTAAGAGGGTTCCCTTTTCTCCACACCCTCTCCAGCATTTATTGCTTGTAGTCTTTTGGATAGCAGCCATCCTGACTGGCGTGTAATGGTACCTCATTGTGGTTTTGATTTGCATTTCTCTAATAATGAGTGATGTTGAGCACCTTTTCATGTGTTTGTTAGCCATCTGTATGTCTTCTTTGGAGAAATGTCTGTTTAGTTCTTTGGCCCATTTTTTGATTGGGTCATTTATTTTTCTGGAATTGAGCTTCAGGAGTTGCTTGTATATTTTTGAAACAAAAGACCTATACATAGAAAACTATAAAACACTGATGAAAGAAATCAAAGAGGACACAAACAGATGGAGAAACATACCGTGTTCATGGATTGGAAGAATCAATATTGTCAAAATGGCTATTCTACCCAAAGCAATCTATAGATTCAATGCAATCCCTATCAAGCTACCAACGGTATTTTTCACAGAACTAGACCAAAGAATTTCACAATTTGTATGGAAATACAAAAAACCTCGAATAGCCAAAGTAATCTTGAGAAAGAAGAAGGGAACTGGAGGAATCAACCTGCCTGACTTCAGACTCTACTACAAAGCCACAGTCATCAAGACAGTATGGTACTGGCACAAAGACAGAAATATAGATCAATGGAACAGAATAGAAAGCCCAGAGATAAATCCACGAACCTATGGACACCTTATCTTTGACAAAGGAGGCAAGGATATACAATGGAAAAAAGACAACCTCTTTAACAAGTGGTGCTGGGAAAACTGGTCAACCACTTGTAAAAGAATGAAACTAGAACACTTTCTAACACCATACACAAAAATAAACTCAAAATGGATTAAAGATCTAAATGTAAGACCAGAAACTATAAAACTCCTAGAGGAGAACATAGGCAAAACACTCTCCGACATAAATCACAGCAAGATCCTCTATGACCCACCTCCCAGAATATTGGAAATAAAAGCAAAACTAAACAAATGGGATCTAATGAAACTTAAAAGCTTTTGCACTACAAAGGAAACTATAAGTAAGGTGAAAAGACAGCCGTCAGATTGGGAGAAAATAATAGCAAATGAAGAAACAGACAAAGGATTAATCTCAAAAATATACAAGCAACTCCCTTAAGTTTTTAAGTGCACAATACCATATTGTTAATAGTAGGAACTACAACTCAGTAGCAAAAAAAAAGAACCTGGTTAAAAAATAGGCAAATATTTGGATAAATATTTTGCTAAAGAAGATATACAAACAGCCAACAGGTTTATGAAAATGTGTTCAGTATCACTAATCAGAGAAATGCACATCAAAACCACAGTATGATAGATGTATTTATTTTTATTTCAGGCTCAAATGAGGCTCATATTTTCAACATGACAATCATGACAGAGCAATGGCTAGGATCTTAGACTCAAGAAGGTAAAAGGAATCTGTGAGGAGACAGTGTTTTTTGAGTTCCTTAAAGTTGTAGCTGCTTCAGGAATGTTGTGGTTAATCTTTCCTTGGTTCATAATGATCAGATTCATGATGAAGAGACTAGAAATCTATATAAAATCTATACTTATTTATAGTTTATTGCAAGTATTTACACACAACTGGTAGCAAATCATTCTGCCTGGGTTTACCATATGTTAAATAGCAAAGGTTATATGTACAAGAATTAGAGATAGTATCAAGAAGTTGATTACTGTATTGAATACTGGTCAGAAGTGGATTCTAGCAGGAGGTAATATCTAAGTCCATTGATATGCATGGTAGTAGAAGGAGGAAATGATTTTTAGACCAGAAATGCTGATGTGTGAAGAATCACCCTTGTTTCTTCTTTTCGGATTTCTGTCACTAATTCCCACTGGCTTAACTGACTCACAAAATAATTAGAAAAAAAGTCCAAGTGATGCCACTTCATAGAAATAAACCTTCCAGGATACAGAGTAAAGTAGGGATTGAATCTAGAAGAGTGGTAGAGAAATGGGAAAAGCAACACATCTATTTTAATTACATAGTTCCAATAAATCACAGCCTCATGTATCCCACTTACCCTGTCCTACATTTAATTCGGCTTATTAAAGTTTTCATTGCTGCCATTATTGTTTATATTCCCCCAGGAGAAAAATGATCTTATCTCTTTTATTCACTTATGTATCCTAAGTGCCTAGAATATTGCCTAGCATCTGGTGGACATTCAGTAAATATTTGTTAAATAAGCAACATAAAATATTTCTCCATTTAAATTACTTCATTATTTATAAAACATTCTGCAAGTTAAAATAAAATTCATTTCAAGAAGGCTCAATCCTTTATATACTAACTATATCATATACTACTGTGATACTAATTGATATACTATTATGAAAAATAGAAATTTAATTCAACTTTTTTTTTGCAAATCTATGATATGTGCTCAACCTGATTATAATTTCCAAAGTATCTCATTTAGCCCCTCCATAGCTTTGTGAAGTATATTTTATTGCTTCCATTTATCTAGAGAATATTGTAGCCAAGAACTCATAAAGATTAAATAACAAGCCCAAAACACAGCTGATATGACAGAGACTAGATTTAAAATTATTAATTTTTCCTTATTTTATTTTTCCACACCCAGCTTAGATTTATCACCTCCTGCTAGAATCCATTTCTGAACAATATTCAATTACAGTGATCAACTCCTTGATACTCTCTCTAATTCTTATACATATAACCTTTACTATTTAATATATGGTAAACCCAGATAGAATGATTTGCTATGAGTTGTGTGTAAATATTTGCAATAAATCAAAGAAGTAATATGTAGATTTGATATAGATCTCTACTCTCTTTTTCATGAATCTGATGAAAATTCTTGGGCATAAACATGAATATAATGTTGCATTTTTCCTTGCCAAGTTCAACAGAGTTCCACTTTTTGTTACATGACTCACATTTTCCTATCTTTTTCTTTTGACTAAATATGATTCTAATTTCACAACAGTCTTTCCTAATTAAAAGAAATGCTCTTTTTATTTAGGCCTTTTAAACTCCTGACAGAATACCATTATTCTCCACTCATGCAGTTGGATAAAGTTCATTTCAGAGATTGTCAGTACTTTATCACATTAGTTTGCTCATACTGCAGGATCCATGTTGTGCAAACATGCATTATTTGCATTTTGTTGTAACAATTACAGTGCAATGCAATGGTATTTAATATTGTTGGACAGGGTGGTTGGTTGTTCAGTCACTTAGTGTTATCTGACACTTTGTGATCCCATAGACTGCAGTATGCTAGTCTTCCCTGTTCTTCACCATCTCCTGGAGTTTGCTCAAAATTCATGTCCATTGAGTTGATGATGCCATCCAACCATCTCATCCTCTGTCATCCCCTTCTCCTCTTGCCCTCAATCTTTCCCAGCATCAGGGTCTTTCCAATGAGCTGGTTCTTCCCATCAGGTGGGCTACAAAGTACTGGATCTTCAGCTTCAGCATCAGTCCTTCCAATGAATATTCAGGGTTGATTTCCTTTAGGATTGACTGATTTGATCTCCTTGCTCTCCAAGGGACTCTCAAGAGTCTTCTCCAGTGCCACAATTTGAAAGCATCAATTCTTCTGTGCTCAGAGTCGGACAAGGTAGAGGTAGTAATTCCAATGCACTATAAGACCTATGTAACTAATTAATCTGTTCAGTGGAGATGATATATAGGTCCACTTGTCTATCTTTTTAAAGACTTTTTTTAAAGAGAGTTTGTATGTTTACAACAGAATTGATAGGGAGGTACAGAGATTTCCCAAACACCTCTTGCCCCCACACACTGCATAGCTTCCCACATTATCAACATCACCCACCACAATGCTACTTTTTTTTCTTTAACCAAGTTTGTCAGTATGAACCCACACTAACACACCATAATCACCCAATGTTCACAGGTTAACTAAAGATTTACCTTGGTGTTGCACATTCTATGGGTTTGGACAAATTTATAATGACGTATATCTATAATTATAATTTCAGATAGAATATTTTCACTGCCCTAAAAATTCACTGTGCTCTGCCTATTAATCCCTCCCCCATCAACAACCACTGATCTTTTTTTGTTATCTCCATAGTTTTAACTTTTCCAGAACATCATATAACTGGAATCATACAGTATGAATCCTTTTCAGATTGATTTTTTCACTTAGTAATATGCACTTAAGCTTCCTCATGTCTTTTCATGTCTTGATAACTCATGTTTTAGCTCTGAATATTACATTGTTTGGATGTTTGTGCACAAAAAATAAATAAAACCAAGGAATATTTATCCATTTACCTTCTGGAAAACATCTTAGTTGCTTCCAAAGCTTTGTAAATTATGAATAAAACTTCTATAAAAATCTGTAGGCAAGTTTTGATTCATACAATAAGTTTTCAAGTCCTTTGAATTAATACCATAGAGTGCAATTGCTGATCAGATGGTAAGAGTACATTTGGTTTTGTAGGAAAACACCAAACTGTCTTCCAAAGTGACTGTACAATTTCACATGTGCACCAGGCATATATGAGAGTTCCTGTTGCTCCACATCTTTACAGACATTTGATGTTGTTAGTGGTGTCATTCTCATAGGTGTCTAACATCACCTTATGGTTGCATTAAGTTTCATTACCCTGATGACATGTGATGTGGAGCATATTTTCATAAGTTTATTTCCCATCTGTCTATCTTCTTTACTGAAGTGTCCATTAAGGTCTGTTTCTGTTTGCTTTTAAGTCTTTGTTCTATTTTAATCAAAAGAATTTTTTGTTCTTTCTGTATTTTATGAGTCACTAGAGGAAATCATCTTTAGAGGTAGGAATCAGATGACATATGTTTGTGACAGGAGATTACGAGTTTTTTAACCATCTTGATTAAGGCCATAAATTGAAGTTAGGTGGCAAAAGTAGAAAAGAAATTTAAAAATGATAAATATAATACAATAACAGACATTTATCAAATGCTTACTAGGTTTAATTATTCCTCAAAATAATCATATGGTAGCTGATAGTATTAATTCCAATTTATAGAGGTGTCATTAAAGTATTAAGAGGGAAACAGCTTTCCCCAAATTATGCAGCTAGAATGTGATGGAACTGCAGCATTTCAGCTTAACACAATGTCATAATTCTACGCTATTAGCACTAAAGAATTTTTATAACACATTTTAAAAATAATTTTATTTATTTACTGGCTATGTTGGGTCTTTGTTGCTGTGTGGGCTTTTCTCTAGTTGCAGCAAGTGGGGGTTACTCTGTAATTGCACTGTGTGATCTTCTCATTGCAGTGGCTTCATATGTTGCAGAGCATGGGCCCTAGGGTGCACAGGCTTCAGTAGCTGCAGAACTTGGGCTGAGTAATTGAGGTTCCTGGGCTCTAGAACACAGGCTCAATAGTTGTGGCACACAGGTTTAGTTTCTCTGGGGCTTGTGGTATCTTGTTGAACCAGGGATCAAACCCACAGCTCCTAAATTGGCAGGCTGATTCTTAACCAGTGAGACACCAGGGAAGCATTATACCACTTGTTTTGTCCGCAAATTATTTGCTAATATGCCTTGAGAGTAAGGATATGCTTTATTCATATCAGTATCCTCAGCTTCTCCTAGTGTCTGGCCCAGAGTTAAACACTCAATAAATTTGTTCATTCATGTATTAAATATTTACATTTCGGACACAAGGACTCTTGACCTCGTGGAGCTAATGTTTAAATAGGAGAAGTAGCCAATAGAAAGAATAAATATCCAGCTTGTTAAGGCTCCTGTGTGGCATAGGTTCTTGTGATTGAAGAAGAGCATAAATGTTGATGTGGCTAGAGGGAAGTCAGAATGGTAGAAGTAATCATTGAGATTGAGTGAGAATGCATAGTCTTTTTCTTTGAAAACCATGCTAGAAATTTGGATTTTATTTACACTTTTTAAGTCAATAAAAGAATTTCATAAGTAAATGATAGGATCTGACATATTTTTATAAGTCAGAGGAAGTCTATGACTGTTTAGTAGAGAATTAACTATATAAGTTTAAAGTAAATTGACTTTAATACTCACTGAATTACATGTGTCTTTAAAATTAGGATGTGATGTTCATATAAACTTCCCTAAAATTGGTTCAGTTCAGTTCAGTTGCTCAGTTGTCAGTGATGCCATCCAGCCATCTCATCCTCTGTCATCACCTTCTCCTGCCCTCAATGCTTATCATCAGGGTCTTTTCAAATGAATCAGTTCTTTGAATCAGGTGGCTAAAGTATTGGAGCTTCAGCTTCAGCATCAGTCCTTCCAATGAATATTCATGACTGATTTCCTTTATGATTGACTGTTTGATCTCCTTGCAGTCCAAGGGACTCTCAAGAGTCTTCTCCAACACCATAGTTCAGAATCATCAATTCTTCAGCCCTCAGCTTTCCTTATAGCCCAACTCTCACATCCATACATGACTACTGGAAAAACTATAGCTTTGATAGATGGACCTTTGTCAGCAAAATAATGATTCTGCTTAGTAGATGCCTACTATATAATAAAAGCAAACATAAACATAAAAGTCATATTTTAGATATTTTTGTATTCATCAAGGGATGAAATATTAGCTCTGATATTTTAAAATACACATTATCAATTAAGACTATTAACAGGAATCAGTAAAACAAAAACATTGATTAAAAGACACTTTTGTAGCAAGAGAAGAATATTTATAAAATTAGTTATATTTTATGTTGATGTTTTAATAATTTTAACTTAAGATGAATATTTCACAGTCTGGAAAATGAACGCTGTTTTGTTTTCAATGTAACCCAATATGAAATTTTTCTGTTGCTGGTTACTGAACAAAGGAAATGATAACTTCTGATATTTGTCTGTGTCACTTTGACAATGTATATGAAAACATGGAAATGTTTAAACATGGCATTTATATATCAGAAATTCTTTCATACTGTATGTGAATAGAAAAGAGATGAATAAATTCACAACTTTGACTTAAATTTATATGACTAGGAAATGAGCATAATATTTTTCTTTCCTTCAGGCAAAAGTTGATACTCCTCATGGCACTGTTCTCTTGTGTTGTAAATCTTGTACATGACAAGAAATTTTCCTACCATAACTTTGCAGAATTTAATCTATAGGTATACAAGTGCATTTGTGAGCTTAATTTCCATCTCTTGTGTTTTACACATGAAATATATATGTAATTGAATAAAAGCCCTTTAATTTTGTTTTATATTATTCATTAATATGGTTTATATGACATAGAGGCAATCTTAAATACTTTATAGTCACCAGGAATTGTAAGAATCCAACCTATTTTTGACTTCCCTGATGGCTCAGATGGTAAAGCGCCTGCCTACAATGCGGGAGACCCGGGTTCAATCCCTGGGTCGGGAAGATCTCCTGGAGAAGGAAATGGCAACCCACTCCAGTATTCTTGCCTGGAAAATCCCGGGGATGGAGAAGCCTTGTAGGCTACAGTCCATGGGGTTGCAAAGAGTTGGACACGACAGAGTGACTTCACTTCACTTAACCTATTTTTAATGATGAGTTTCTGAGAAAACTAGCTACAATTGAAGCTTAATTAGATAAAGCCCACAAATTATTTTTAAAATCTATATAGTTATTAAAGATTATTGTTTCAACTTGTGAGTATCTAAGGGATTTAGTGCACATAGAATGTCCACAAAAAATCTCCTTGAGAATAGAGATGTACTGTGTAATAGATAGACTATGTTTGTGGAGTTTGACCAAGTTGGCTTTGTAGCTGTGCTTCTTCACTTACTAATTGTGTGGACTTGGGCAAGTTATTTAAGTTCTCATTCTTAGTATCTTTGCGGGGAAAAAAACAGTGCCAAAAAAGTTTAAAAGAAAGAATCAACATAATAGCAATAACAAAAATATTTAAAGATTTGTAGGTGTGTTAGTCTGGGTTTTCAAAAAAAACAGAACTGAGAGGCTATGTATGCACACACATACATAAAGAGATTAATATAAGCAAATGTCTTATGTTATTATGGAGGTTGTCAAGGGAAAGATAATTTTTTAGTGTGAGTCAGAAGGCAGAAAAAAAAAGTGATGTCCCAGGCAGAAGCCAGTCAGATGGGAGGAATTTCCTTTTAACTCATAGGAGGGTCAACCTTAACTCAATAGGAGGGTCTATTCAGGTATTTACCGATTGGAGGATGCCCATCCTTTGTGGAGTCTAATTGCTTTAGACTTTAAATGTTAATTTCATGTAACCCATTAATGTTTGACCACATATCTGGTCACCTCATGGCCTAGTCAAGTTGAAACATAGAAGTAATCATTACAGTAGAGTTAATTTGAAATAACATACCTGTAAGGCTTTGAACAGTGTCTGCCACATAGTAAATACTAAATGGATTGCCTTCATAGATCACAACTTTGTCGTGGTGAAAGGACTTGTATAACTCGATGAAGCTATGAACCATGCTGTTCAAGGCTATCCAAGACAGACCAGTTATAGTGAAGAGTTATGACAAAACTTGGCCCACTGGAAAAAGAAATGGCAACACACTAATTCTTGTCATGAGAAACCCATGGACTTATGAAAAGACAAAATTAAATGATGCCAGAAGACGAGCCCGTCAGGTTGGAAGGTGTACAGCATGTTACTGGGGAAGAGTAGAGGGCAATTACTTCAGCATGAATGAAGTGGCTGGGCCAAAGCAGGAATGATGCACAGCTATTGTTGTGTCTGGTGGCTAAAGTAAAATCTGATGCTGTAAAGAACAATATTGCATAAGAACCTGGGATGTTATGTCCATGAATCAAAGTGAATTGGATGTGGTCAAGCAGAAGATGCAAAATGGTTAATACCTTAATAATCAGTGAACTAAAATGGATGGGGATGGAAAATTTTAATCCAGATGACCATATATCTATGACTGTGGGCAAGAATATCCTGGAAGAAATGGAGTAGCCCTCATATTCAACAAAAGAGTCAGAAATGTAGTGCTTGGGTGCAACCTCTAAAACAACAGAATTATCTTGGTTCCTTTTCAGCATCAGGGTCCAGTAGTCATGTAATGTAAGAGTTGGACCATAAAGAAGGCTGAGTGCTGAAGAATTGATGCTTTTGAAGTATGGTGCTGGAGAAGACTCTTGAGAGTCTCCTGGACTGGAAGGAGATCAAACCAGTCAATCCTAGAGGAAATCAACCCTGAATATTCATTGGAAGGACTGATGCTGAAGCTGAAACTTCAGTACTTTGGCCACCTGATGCAAATAACTGACTCATTTGAAAAGACCCTGATGCTGGGAAAGATTGAGGGCAGGAGGAGAAAGGGGCACCAGAGGATGAGATGGTTGGATGTTATCCCCGACTCAATGCACGTGAGTTTGAGCAAACTCCAGGAGATAGCGAAGTACAGGGAAGCCTGGTGTGCTGCAGTCCCTGGGGTCACAAAGAGTCAGACAGGACTGAACAGCAGTAATAATAACAACAGGAGTGATTTACTCCTCTGATCAAGCTTAGAAAAATCACAGCTTCTTTGAGAAAAAAAAAAAAGTTAAATTTACTATTATTAACCATTCCACATTTGAAAACAATTAAACATATTTTTTAGCTTTTTTCTCTTTGAGGGTCTAAAATTAGTGTGTAAAAGCTATGACTTTGTTTCACACATAAATAGAACAAATGTTATTTGAAGTCTCTTTACTGGCTCATGTCATTCTTCATTGAAATATAGTTGTGTTCATAGCTTCAATAAGAGTGAATCTACTTTCATATCTGGATATAGTTTTTTTTTAAGCTTGTGGGAGCTCCACAATTACAGATAAATTCCATTTGATTAGCTATAACAAGCTATGGAACTATGGAACAAGAGCAACCCGTCATATATACCTAAAATATCCTATCAGTACCAGGATATTGATCCAGTATTTGCTATATGGTTTGGTTCACTCACGGTTCTAATAATGTGATCTCACATTAAGAAACATATGGGAAAACCTTGAAAGGAAACACTGGATTCTTATTTTCTGTCCTTTAATCATAGAAAGTGGTAATAGGGCAGTAAAATAACATTATTTTAATTTCTGAGAAAATAGATGTAATCAAAAATATAGCTCTGGATTCCTATTTTTAGGAATTGTCTTGACAGAAGTTATTTTCTTACCTTAGTTCATATGCATCACTTGTTAGAACCAAACCAGACCAAGAACTTTATGTGTGTTAATGCTTCTCATTACACTTGCAAAAGAGAGAGAAGAGGGCAGAGAGGAGTAAAGAAGAAGGCAAATAAATTCAAACATACAAAATATAAAATGTCAGGTCCAAAGACTAACTGAAATATCTACCATAGAAATTGAATTGCAAAGAGATTTTTGTTTGGAAAATTTCCCTTAATGTAGTAAATTTACTTAAAAGAATCATATCAATGTATTTACAATATTTATTACTAGTAATTATGATTGTATATTTACTGTATAAATTAGCCAATATCTATATGGAATTTTAAAAATAATAAAATAAGCAACAAATGCGATTAATAACTTTTTCATAAGTAAGCAGATCTTTCTTAATGGGAACTGAAGAAAGAAAATGGCCCTAAGTCTTTTGGATACAGAACATCCTTGTAATTCAGCCATTTGTGGGCATATTTGATATCCTGAATTAAATACTTGAATGATATTTGATAGACTTTAATGAAATTAAAATTCTTTAAAAATTTAGGATCACTAGTGAACTGATAGTTTAGTTTAGTAACCTTTAGGCAGATAGTCCAGCATCTTACTACCTCCTTATTTATATTACCTCTTCTTATCTCCCTTCATACCCATCCTCCCCAAGCTGGGGCTTACTTTTCTTCTCTGTTCAAGTTTCAAATATAATTTTGACACATGGTTGTAATGTTTTTTTTAAAGAGAAATTTATTTAACATTAAATTCATCCCAATGAATGTGATTACATATATTCATCAGTGAAAATAGTGCTATGCATTAAGGTTTTCAGAATCAAGAGGTACAGTAGATGGCATAACTAAAACCTGTACAGCTCATACAATATGACAGGCCCTATTTCAACTTCTTATGTTTTATTGATATATTCACCCTCCAAAACTCCACACATAAAAGTGCTGCTCTTCTCATTTTACAAGTGAGGAATCTTACATAAAATAAGATTAAGAAATTGATCAGGTCTTCACAATGGTGGGAAATACATGATATACAATGTTTTATATACTTGATTCATTTCAAGAAAACACAAAAATAAATTACCAATGATAATAATCATAACCATTAAGTCATACCATTTTTAAATGGACAATTACCAAAGACAAATTATAATTTCTCATTTATGAGATATCCTTTAATGAAAATATTTCAGTGTGGTAAGGTATACATAAGCAATTTAGAGAAAAAATCTTCAATGTGTATAGAAAAGCAATTTATTCATCTCTTCCAAATATTATAGATTGATTAAAATATTTCAGGGATCTAGCATTACTGAGCTGTTTATTAATATTTTAATTTTAATAATGTATATACCAATTTTGAAAATATAAAGTTATTTATACAGTTGGGTTTCATATAACCTTCCATGTTAACATATTTACTATTTCTTCAAAAATAATGAAGATAGTAAGAATGTAAATTGGTACAGCCACTCTGGAAAAGTATTAAATTTCCTAAAAAAACTAAACATAGAACTATCATATGATCTAGGAATTCCACTTCTGGATACAAAGAAAGTGAAACACAAATCTGAAGAGATACATGTACCCCGATGTTCATAGCAGCAGTATTTACAACAGCCAGATATGGTGGCAACCTAAGTGTCCATAAACAAAATAATGGATAAAGAAGACGTGATACACAGACACAGACACAGACACACACACACACACACACACACACAATGAAATATTAGCTGTAAAAAAAAAGAAAAAAGGGAATTCTGCAACTTGCAATAACATGGATGGACCTAGAGACTATGCTTAGTGAAATAATTCAAAGACAGATTCTCTGTGTTATCACTTCTATGTGGAATCTAAAAAAATTGGATATGACAAGACAGACATAGAGAAAGAGAACAAGCTAATTGTTACCAGTGAGGAGAGGGAAGGAGGAGGGGCAAAATAGAAATGTAATGTTAGGTAGTTAGCATAGGAAAAAGGAGTCCAGAATGGTGGTGGCTAAAAGACAAAGAAGGGAAAAGCCCGTGAAAAAAGAAAAAAGAAGGGTTCAAGGACCCGAGTGAGGACCTCAGGTAAAACAAACAGGCCCCCTGGCTAGCCCAATTTACATAGGGCAGGCCCAGGAGGAGGAGAAAAAAAAACATAGAGGAGCCAATATTGGGTCGGGGGCTTCTGCTGTGCTTGGCTTCTGCCTCGCCAGGGCCGGGTGGAGGTAGTTTCAGCCAGATTAAATCCACATTATGGCACCATAGATGTTGGGGGAGTTTGTAATTTCCTTGGTTTTGTCTCATGGCAACAAAAATTTGAAGTGACGCCGGACCAGTGTTTCAGCCCCAGCCCCATGTAATTTCCTCAGATGGACCAGTGTCACAGCCCCGTGTTACAGCTCAGTTTTATTTAGAAAGTAAAGAAAAAAACATCTTGAGGCATGAGGCATGCCGACCCAGAAGATGCAAAGAGAAGAGAAACCCCCGGCCCAAATTTGGCTCCTCTTTTTATATGTTTTTCCTCCTCCCCTTGGGCCTGCCCTATGCAAATTAGGCTAGCCAGTAGTGTTGTTTTTTTTACCTGAGGTCTTCACTCCGATCCTCAGACCTTCCTTTGTTCTATTTTTGCAGACTTTCCCCCTCTTTGTCTTTTAGCCACCTCCATTCTGGATTCCTTTTTCCTATTCTAGGTACCTAACATGTGAGATTAAGAGATACAAACTGCATACAAATCTTCAAGCTGTGAACTTCTAAGATCTGAACGTGTGTTCACATGTCAAATCATGTAACTTAGTTCATGCATCTGGCATACGTTGTCATGTGCGTCCATCTTTTATAAGTCATTGTACTTTTGTGTACTTTACAGTACTGTATAGAATACAGTAGTACAGTATCTTTATTTCAAGCCTAGGATATCTGGAAGCAAGCATAAAAGCAGTGGTGATGTATCAATAGCTGATACTACTATGTAAATCATCATTCTGAATGCGGTAAGTGGCAAGGGGATTTCTTTATTTGAAGAGGCCCTGTTAGTTTTTGAAGCACAGGACCCAAACTTTAAACCATACAGGAAGGTTGCAGCAGCCATTCAGGATATAATCCAGTAATACCATGTCATCTATGATGATAGAAAAAAGACTACTATCCAGACATCACCGTATCATTTTTTGCAAGAAAGTAGAATTGAATCCAGCAAGGAACCAGAACCTGTGCCATCAACATCAGGTGTGAGAGCAGAGCAGCCTGCTCTCTTTCCCCTTCTGCTGATGATCCTTCAGCTCCACTGTCTCCCACCTCCTCTCCCTCCTCCAGCCAGTAACTCGTCTCGCCTGTTCACTCGATGACAGCCCCTGTATGCCAGTTGTTGTACTGTACTACTGAACTTTTCAAGATATTGTACTGTAAGATTGAAAATGTTTTAATTTGTGTGCGTTGTTATGTATTATTTGTGTGTACTCTATAAAAAGATTTCTTGTCTTTCTCTTAACTGTAATCATATACAAGGAGTAGTTGTGGGGGGAAAAATGTTACTTCTGTACTGTAATATACAAACTGAGCATATTCTCAAGTGCCATGAGATGGACCTACTCTTTATCTTCACCATAAGGCCTGATGTGTTTTCCTATCATATCTTTGCTCAGCTTCTACTGTGCCCACCATCAACACTACAATTCTTTCTGGACTCCCTTTCGTTCATCCACACCCTTCTATTTTTTCCAAGATCATGAGCAAATTCTATCTGCTTTGTAAGTTTCCCTCTGAGTAGTCTAGATAGCTTCAATATTTCTTTTTTTGAACTTTATTTGAAATTGCACATAATGTCTCACTGTATTTTTTATTTCAAGAGTCATCTCTTCCTGCTTTCAAAAAAAAAGAAAAAGCACCTTCTTAAGTGAGACACCAAAAAAGCAACAAGTTCTTTAGATAAGGACAAATATATGTTTTTTGAATATGAAACAGACATGAAAGGTATCTGGCTAAGTTACTTGGTTTTTTAGACGAAGGTAAAGTTTTGGAAAACCTAAGGGACCTGTGTATACAAGGTTCTTGGAGAAAATGTATTATCTGCTTGAATGAAGAGAACTTGGCCTCCTGGTTGCAAGTCTTAATCTGCCACATTTTTAGCCTCTCACCTTGGGCAAGTTTACTCAAATAATTTCTTCATCTATAAAATGTCATCAATATTTTCTCTGATGAAATGGAACCTGGTCTTATAAAAATATTTTGGAAGGACACATTTTAAAGGAGCATTCAGTATTTTAACATTTAACATTATATTTCTTTATTAAATCAAGAAAACCATGCATGGTTTTTGTAAATAATATATGTAATATTTAGCTTATAACTTTTCTCCATAGACACATACCAGTTTATGCTATTTTTCTATAACAGATATCATTATCTGAGACAGAAATGATAGCAAAAATCCATCCATTGTCATGAAATCTAATTAAAGTATAATATGTGAGTAGTCTTAATTTTAAATTACATATATGTAAATACATATATATATATATTCTAAAGCAAATGGAGGCTTATTAATGATTTAAAAATAACTAGGCCATGCAAGTTATGCCCCTTTACTAAATTATAAGTCAATTCTGTAAGTAATGGAGATTGAATAATTGCTGCATTCCTGTTAGCATCATTGCATAGAGATTGTGGACGTTAGGTGAACATTTGAATTTGCAACAGAGTATAATTTTTATATTGCTAATTACTTGATCTTTTGCCTTGTAAGATAAAGCCCTTATTTCTCAAACAAATGAATTTCAGAAGATTAATTAAGGCTTCATTAATAAATGATTAAGCATTCTGTCTCTACATTGCCTGAAAGCAAGTGTAAATTACATCTTGCCCGTGTTGCTAATTTGATGTACAGCAAACAGCCTTGCCTATGGAAATTTTGTAAATCAAGCTTATGATATATTATCCATAGTTTTCTTGTCTTTTAATCCTTCTTGGTTGTTGATAATGCAAATCAAGCCACACGAATGAAAACCTGTCAGAAAACACTGCTCTGGAAAGCCATACTCACATTAATGCTAACTGTTCAGAGTAGTTATATGGAACATTTCTTTCTATAATTAAAAAGTCAAACATGCCAAAGAACATGCTGTTTCATCAAGTTTTGCTTGAGGATCATTCCCAAAGTGAACTTTTAAAGGGGGCCCCATGAATTCTGTCAAGAAAGAATAACATGTAAAGCATCATGGTACTTTAACAGCTAAATTAGCAAACAGACATCAAATATGCATAATAAATTTAATATTTAATTATGTGTACTGTGAAGTTTTAAACTAAACTCTACTTAGATGTTAGAAGTGCACATGGTTTTATCAAGACAATAGTTGAGACTATTATGTAAATCTCCAACATTGTATTCTAGGCACAGCTTTCTTAAAGATTGGTTTCTCTATGAGATAAATCAATCCAATGAGACTGTGTATTTTTCTTCATAGGACTACTAACCACTAGATCATATCTAGTGAAAGCATTCAGTAAAAAGTTGTATGTAAATAAAACTACTATAGGCAAATAAGAAAATAATTGCATTTATGAGTGAGCTTATTAAGCTTTATCATTTCCTCTAAGTCACTCATTTCTGTTTGGAAAAACTAGTTGTGTCCTGGAGATGTCACTCAACTAAAGAAAAGGAACATGAAGGAACATCCAAATAAGATAGGCTCTGCCTCAGAAAGGACTGATGGAAAGGAAGATGGGAAATGGGGTCATTTAATCTGGTTAAGACTACTGACCTCAGAATGGACCAGGCAGAGACACAATGCATGCCTTTCTTGGTTGAAGCCACCTGGCTGCTAAAACTAAGTGCAGATCTTACTCTGGATCTGCATGTCAAAAGTGAGTTTCCTACTCACTGTTGTCAATTACTACCTCCTGAGTATGTTTTATAAGACAGATTCTGAATAAAGTTTTGTTCACTAGCTTAATTGAAAAAAGGAAGCTTAATGAAGGGTAGAAATTCTTAATACCATAGTAATGGAAATTTTTCATATACATAATTTTCAGAAAAATTTCCTATTAATAGAGCTCATAGTATATAATAACACCTAATGCCTCAAAATAGAAATTATATATTTAATTTTATACTTTTGCCAAATATTAAAGTGAACCACTGTTTTATATTGTTCTGTACTATTCATCTAGAATCATTTTGTACCTGTCTCTTAACAGGAATATTCACAAAAGTAACTCAAGAAATAAGCTATAAACTGGTCAATATTTTACTCTTTCCCTTAAAGTCTCTTATTTTAACTGTGAGAGGTTTCAGTACATTATGGCAGTGCTTTATTATGTAACATAAATCTAATAACATGCAAATATGACATTAATAACAACAAATCACATGTTTTTAGCAAACATTTGCTTGTGCATTTTTATATAACTGAAAATGTTCAATCTTCATGCATTGAAAGAATTTGCATTTAATAATGGCTACAGAGTTGAAATGTAGACTCTAAATTCTTGAAGGTGGGAACAGAAGTTATGTTCTGCAGAGGGCAGATGTCAAAAGACAAAGTTTAATACTTAATAATATTCAAAGTTTGAACAGAAATGTTGTACATGTTTAGCCACTTCCATAAGTATGGGTGTCTGAGACAGAAAATGCATGTCACTCTCAGGAGAATGATAAAGGGTAAAGCCTTGTAGTTATGGGCACTCTACACTTAACCACAGCTGTTCTTCCACTTAGAACACAAGGCGGCAAGAGAGAGGAGAAGACTGACAACTTGACTGGTTCTGCCATTTTCTTAATATTATGGGCTGTGTCACTTTTTGAGGTTCTTAGATAAGATCCAATTGCTCCTTGGTCCTTTTTAATTACCTTTCAGAATTCCTTTGTTACAGGATTTGTTACTATGTATCCAAGAGACCTTGTCTTGTCACTCTGACAGAAAGGATTGGGCTATTTAACCAGAACTAATGAATATCTTCTATTTCCTTCATGAACAAAAGTAATAATTGTTATGCTGCTTCCTGGATTGCATATGTAATTGACAGCAAGTAACAGCCTTGGAATAGTAATAATAAAAATCTTCTTTGTTAACTCCAAAGCTTAACAGCAGAAATTTGTAGAAATACAATCTGAATTTCTTTCATTTCTCTTTCCTACTGAAATTTGCTAAGGAAATACTTGTGAATGCCATGTCAGTTTAGTTTTATAATGAGAAAATGATTTATTCCTTTTTTCGTTTTAATCACAATTGACCAAGTAATTCAGGTTTTACACAAGCCGATGACTATCATATGACATGTAACATGATAATAAAGAAAATAGCATTCATTCCTAACAAGAATTATTATTTATATTCTCTAACCACCAGTGACACATTTCAGAGTGTATGTTGTTATATTATTTACATCGTTATTTTCTGTTTTCCTGGTTACGTAATTTGTCACTGTCACGTTTATGATTCTTTTCTGTGCAATAAATACACCACACAAAATATGTGCAAACAGTCTAACAGTAATGCAAAAAGCCAGAGTGAAATTTCCATTTCTGTAATAGATTACTTGAAATGTCAACATATGCTAAAAATTGATATTATCTATCAATATATTGGGACTTCTCTGGTGGCTCAGTGGTAATGCAGGAGATGCAGTTTCAATCCCTGGGTCAGGTAGATCTCCTGGAGAAGGAAATGGCAACCCATTGCAGTATTCATGCCTGGGAAATCCTATGGATAAAGGAGCCTGGTGGGCTATAGTCCATGCAGTTGCAAAGAGTTGGACACAACCTAACGGTTACACGAGAATCAATATATTGCTCCAGTTTATAACATACTACAGTCCCTAGGGTCGTACAGAGTAGGAAATGACCCAATCAGTTGAAATCTGTTCTGAAATCTGTTATATTTAAATGAACAGATCTGAAATTTTCAGTCATATATTTCTTCACTTTTATATAATTCTCCATCATATTTCAAGATTAATAGAGCTTTTATAAAAGTTTCTCTTTCTAAAGCAAAAATTTTGGCCTAGTTTATTAAATGTGAAACGAAACCTTCCATATTTACTTATATGTGCTAAAATAGCTGCAGTTTTAAATGCTGCTGCTGCTGCTGCTAAGTCGCTTCAGTCGTGTCCAACTCTGTGCGACCCCATAGACGGCAGCCCACCAGGCTCCCCTGTCCCTGGGATTCTCCAGGCAAGAACACTGGAGTGGGTTGCAATTGCCTTCTCCAGCGTGTGAAAGTGAAGTCGCTCAGTCACGTCCGACTCTTAACAACCCCATGGACTGCAGCCTACCAGGCTCCTCCGCCCATGGGAGTTTCCAGGCAAGAGTACCGGAGTGGGGTGCCATCGCCTTCTCCTTCAGATGCAGAATATTAATTAATATATTTTATGCAATATGTCTTCTGTGCATAACCAGTTTAAATAACTTCTTTCAGTTATTTTATATCCTATCCTTTGCATTCCTGGATTCTAATCCTTTCTGAGTCAGAAAGAGGGTATAATTTTTGACATTATGCACATTTTAAAACATCTTATTTTTGTTTTTTCTTATGTAAAAGTTAAAATTATTTGATCCTACATTTTGGAAGAGGGAACATAGCGTAGCACCATAGTACTTATAAAGCCTGAGGTCCTAGCTGTAATTCCTATGTCAATCATTTTATAAGATCTATCATTGGATAAGAATTTTAAGCCATCCATGCCTCAATTTCCTCACTTCTTAAAGAGAGATAACACTAGTTCTTACCGATAACGCTTTTGCTGTGGATAAACTGTGCCAGACACATAGTAAACCCCCAATATATAGTTATCATTGCTAACCTCAGTACTTGACACCGTGCCGACTTCTGGCATTTGAAAACAGAAATCCAAGGAAAGTCTGAATTTTGTTACACAGTAGGTATTATTTTCCTTTAATCTGATGTATGTAACATTTACTCTACCTTATAATGTTAAGAGACAATTATATTTTACATTTTGGTTCTTGTTTCATTGATTTTTTTTTTCTTGAATATGTCAAATTTTTGAACTACTTTGTCAGATTATCCTTCAGCTGAGAGAATAGCTTGAATCCATGTTCTGTAATCGGCTGAGAGGTACATGGTACTTATTCTCCATCTTTCTTTACTTAGTTATTAAGCGAATCTCCCCTCAGAGCTACAGTCACAGCAAGAAGTCAGGTATACGTAGAAGATTCTAGTCAATTCCCTGTGACGAATTCAGTTCTGCTGTCTTGAGATAACAGTATTCCTCACTGAGATTCCTAGTCCTCTGACATAGGATAGAGTAGAAAAGTCTTGATTCTGTCATCACATGCTGCTACTGAAGTGTTTTTCTTTAAATGTACCCCATCCCATCAGTTATCTAATCCCAATCCAACTCTGCTTCTCCTTCCTCCAACTATTTACAGGAATGTGTAGCCTGCAAATGAACTGTATGTAATAAAAGAAGGTAGAATCTTCAGAAAACAGTATTTACACAGATGAAGAATAGCTCAGGTTTCTCATGGTACAGGGCTTCCCTTGTGGCTCAGCTGGTAAAGAATCCACAGGCAATGTGGAAGACCTGGGTTCAATCCCTAGGTTGGGAAGATTCCCTGAAGAAGGGAAAGGCTACCTACTCTAGTATTCTGACCTAAAGAATTCCATGGACTTTATAGTCCATGGGGTCACAAAGAGTCAGACACGACTGAATGACTTGCACTCACTCACTAGTACAAGACTTACGTTTGTAAGCCAGATGCTCAGAAAATAATTCCAGAATCATACTCTTTTTTAAAAAAATTTATGCTAAGAAAACTTAACAAAAGATGGACCCTCTTAATAGATTTTTAAATGTATAATACCCTACCACTATTTGTAGTTACAACATTGTACATCAGATCTCTAGAACTTACTCATCTTGCATGACTGAAGTTTTATACCCCCTAGTCAGAAGTTCCCCATATCTACCTCCCCCAAGCCTCCGACAACCACCATCCTATTCTCTGCTTCTACATTTCATTATTTTATATGCCTCATGAAAGTGGCATCATGTGGTATTTGTCCTTCTTAGATTGGCTTATTCCAATTATGTCCTCCAATCTCATCTACATTGTCACAAATGACAGGATTTCCTTCTCTCTTCTTTTTTTTGTTAAGGTTGGATAATATTCTACTGAATGTACAGTTGACCCTTGAACAACATGTGTTTGAACTTCGTGGGTCCACTTACACCCATTTGCTTTTTTCAATAAATAATGTACACTATCTGTGATTGGTTGAATCTGAGCATGCAAATCTTGAAAATGGACAACTGACTGTAAAGTTATGTGGAATTTCAAATTGCTAGCAGGGTTACCTTAACCCCCACATTGTTTGTTGTTCAAGGTTAACTGTATAATCCATTTTCTCCAATTTATTCAGTACACTGAAGGATATTTAGGTTGTTTCTACAATGTGGTCATTGTGAAAAGCACTATAATGAATAGTTTAATATGTTTTTGAGACCCTGATTTTAAATTTTTTGATAGATAACCCAGAAGTGAAGTTGTTGGATAAAATAGTAGCTCTGTTTTTTATTAGCATTTTCTGATGATTAGTGATGTTGAGCTATTTATATGTCTTTTTTGGAGAAATATCTGTTTAAGTCTTTATTCCATTTTTTAAATTGGGTTATTAAGTTTTTTTGTGTTTTTGCTACTGAATTGCAGGAGTTACTTATGCATTTTGGAAATTAACTCTTTATCGGACATAAGATCTCGCAAATATTTTCTCCCATTCCATAGGTTGCCTTTCACTCTGTTGTTTTTTTTATTTAATGAAGTCCCACTTATTAATTTTTTATTTTGTTGTCTGTTCTTTTGATGTCATTTCCAAAACTAAAATCATGAGGTTTTCCCCTTACTCTAGAGGTTTTATATTTTTTATTTTATGTTGAAGTTTTTAATAGATAGTGAGCTTAATTTTGTGGATTGTATAAGTGTGTTAGTTGCTCAGTCATGTCCAACTCTTTGTGACCCCACGGACTGTAGCCCACCAGGAATTTTTGTCCATGAAATTCTCCAGGCAAGAATACTGGAATGGGTTGCTGTTTCCTTCTCCAGGTTATTATTGTATATGATAGTTTATTTTTGTGTGTTCATTTTCTTACATGTGGATTTTCAATTTTCTCAGTATCGTTTATTAAATACCTTATCCTTTCCCACTCTATTTTCTTGGCACAGTTGTCAAAGATCAGTTGACCATTTATGTGTGGATTTTATTTTAAGAAGCATATTCTTAAAAGCTCTACCTTAACTTAGTTTGGAATGTTCTAAGTTAAAGAGGCATCTTAGCTGAAACATTATTCATAGTGTCTAAAAGATTATCAAGCAGCCCACTCTATTCTGAGGCTCATACGTTTGTGTACATATATGTAATGTACACATACATCCTAGGTAATTTTATTTTCATATCTATATAAATGTAGTTCACAGCTAATTAATACAATATAATATGATGATTTTTGTTCCTTTTGGGGATTTTAATTTTCCCTTTTTAATGAACTTCCTTATTGTTGGTTGCTGTTAGGATAGTTTTCTCTGTTCTTAAAGCTAATTCATATCTAAACCATACCTTAATTTTCTCTATATATTTTTCTCAATACAGTAAAACATATCCAATATTCTGTTCATTTTATCTTCTCAAAATCATGTCTACCAGAATTTCTGACTTGCCTCAATAAAGATATATTGCTCAAAAGCCAGCTGCACAGTTTTCATTTAGGGCCTGTCCTTATCCTTAACCTATGGATTTGCTTTACTTCTCTTGTAGGTTGGATCAACTGCTTCTTGGGTCCCAAGCTTTCCCTCTTGTTTTATTCCCTCATCTTATGGAAGCATCAAATCTAGCAGTTTCCTGAAAAGGAGATGGGTATGGAAGACAAAATCCATTTAAATCTTGCGTGTCTGCAAAACTTGTTATAATTACATAACTATGAAGTTTGGAATAGAATTCTAAGCGGGAATTTTCTCCCCCACAGCTTTAGGACACTGTTTCATTGGCTTTTGTTTAAAATGTTGCACTTAAAAAGTCCGAGCTCATCCAATGGTTGATCATTTGTAAGTAAGCTGTTTTTAATTTATAGGACATGCACTGTCTTCAAGAAAAGTCCTCAGATTTTTTGATTACTTAAGACTTGATGTGCATCTACTTATATTTATCATACTTATATAGATATATCACATATATAGATATACATAGATATATCATACTTATATCTATCATATTTGATCGTTTCTTTCCATTGGAAATTCAAACAATGATTTTTCCTCCCATATCTTAATTTCTAGAAGTCTTCTATTTAGAAATCACTGCTCTTGGAATTAACCCTATAGCTATCTTTTGCTATAGACTGGGAGGTGACTATGGCTCAGATCTTGAATTCCTTATTGCAAAATTCAGACTTAAATTGAAGGAAGTAGGGAAAACCACTGGACAATTCAGTTATTACCTAAATCAAATCCCTTATGATTATACAGTGGAAGTGAAAAATAGATTCAAGGGATTAGGTCTGATAGACAGAGTGCCTGAAGAACTATGGATGGAGGTCTGTGATATTGTATAGGAGACAGGGATTAGAACACTTCCAAGAAAAAGAAATGCAAAAGACAAAATGGTTGTCTGAGGAGGCCTTCCTTACAAATAGCTGAGAAAAGAAGTGAAAGACAAAGGAGAAAAGGAAAGATATACCCATTTGAATGCAGAGTCCCAAAGAACAGCAAGGAGAGATAAGAAAACCTTCTTCAGTGATCAATGTGAAGAACAGAGGAAATCAATAGAATGGGAAAGACTAGAGATCTCATCAAGAAAATTAGAGATACCAAGGGAACATTTCATGCAAAGATGGGCACAAAAAAGAACAGAAATGGTATGGACCTAACAGAATCAGAAGATATTAAGAAGAGGTGGCAAGAATACAAAAAATAACTGTACAAAAAAGGTCTTCATGACTCAGATAACCATGATGGTGTGATCACTTACCTAGAATCAGACATCCTGGAATGTGAAGTCAAGTGGACCTTAGAAAGCATCACTACGAACAAGCTAGTGAGGTGATGGAACTCCAGTTGAGCTATTTCAAATCCTAAAAGATGATGCTGTGAAAGTGCTGTACTCAATATGCCAGCAAATTTGGAAAACTCAGCAGGGGCCACAGCACTGGAAAAGGTCCATTTTCATTCCAATCCCAAAGGAAGGCAATGCCAAAGAATGTTCAAACTACTGCACAATTGAACTCATCTCCCACACTGGCAAAGTAATACTCAAAATTCTCCAAGCCAGGCTTCAACAGTATGTGAACCGTGAACTTCCAGATGTTCAAGCTGGATTTAGAAAAGGCAGAGGAACCAGAGATCAAATTGACAACATCCGTTGGATTATTGAAAAAGCATGAGAATACAAGTAAACATGTACTTCTGCTTTATTGATTATATGAAATTTTTGACTGTATAGATCACAACAAACTGTGGAAAATTCTTAAAGAGATGGGAATACCAGACCACCTGACCTGCCTCCTGAGAAATCTATATGCAGGTCAAGAAGCAACATTTAGAACCGGACATGGAACAACAGACTAGTTCCAAATAGGGAAAGGAGTACATCAAGGCTGTATATTGTCACCCTGTCTATTTAACTTATATGCAGATTACATCATGAGAAACGCTGGATTGGATGAAGCACAAACTGGAATCAAGATTGCCAGGAGAAACATCAATAACCTCAGATATGCAGATGACACCACCCTTATGGCAGAAAGTGGAGAACTAAAGAGCCTCTTGATGAAAGTGAAAGAGAAGAGTGAAAAATTTGGCTCAATGCTCAACATTCAGAAAACTAAGGTCATGGCATCTGGTCCCATCACTTTATGGTATAAATGGGGAAACAATAGAAACAGTTACAGACTTTATATTTTTGGGCTCCAAAATCACTGCAGATGGTGACTGCAGCCATGAAATTAAAAGATTCTTGCTCCTAGAAAGAAAAGCTATGATCAACCTAGAGAGCATATTAAAAAGCAGAGACATTACTTTGCCAACAAAGGTCCATCTAGTCAAAGCTATGGTTTTTCCAGTGGTCATGTAGGGATATGAGAGTTGAGATATAAAGAAAGTTGAGTGCCAAAGAATTGATACTTTTGAACTGTGGTGTTGGAGAAAACTTTTGTGAGTCCCTTGGACTGCATGGAGATCAAACCAGTCCATCCTAAAGGAAATCAGTCCTGAATATTCATTTGAAGGACTGATGCTGAAGCTGAAGCTCCAATACTTTGGCCACCTGATGTGAAGAACTGACTTGTTGGAAAAGACCTTGATGATGGACAATATTGAAGGCAAGAGGAGAAGGGGACAGTGGAGGATAAGATGATTGGATGGCATCGCCGACTTGATGACATGAATTTGAGAAAGCTCCGGGAGTTGGTGATGGACAGGGCAGACTGACGTGCTGCAGTCCATGGGGTCGCAAAGAGTTGGACACGACTGAGTGGCTGAACAGAAACTTTGCTTCTCTTAATTTTCTTTTACTTGTATTTTCTCTAATTTTTGATGTGTCCTCAAAGTTACTCGAGAAATACTTATTGAATTATTCTATAATTTTGCTTTTAACATGCCATTTTTTAATATTAATGATGTGCTTTTACCAAAACACTCTTATTCATGGATTCAATGTATTCAGTTATTCACTTAGATTTTGGAATTATCTTTGCCTTGTATGGTTCTTACTCCTCCAGGTTTCTATTTTTCACATTTTTAATATGTGTGTATATATATATATATAATTTGATTTGTTTATTTTTGGCTGTGCTGGGTGTTCGTTCCTGCTCAAAGTTTTCTCTGGCAAAGGGGACTACTCTCTAGCTGTGGTGTGTGAACTGCCCACTGCAGTGGCCTCTCTTTGTTTTGGAGCATGAGCTCTAGGGCACTCAGGTTCAACAGCTGCAGCTCCCAGGCTCTGGAGCAATAATAGTTGTGGCACATGGGCTTAATTTCTCCATGGCATGTGGGATCTGCCTGGATGAAGGATTGAACCCGTGACTCCTGCATTGACAGGTGGATTCTTTACCACCAAACTACCAGGAAAGCCCTATCTACTTGTTTAGATCTCAGTATTACTTCTTAGATACTTTGTTCAGGTATCTAGCTACACTTGACTGTCTATGCAGAAATGAAGGCAGCACTAGGTTGATAGAAATTGTGTATGTGTGCATGGCCATCACTTCTGAGCATCAGTGAAGAAGCATGTGAATGGGCTTTTTCCCTGAAGAATTTCCTATCAGTATCTAAGGTGGTTTCTCTGGCATGTTCAGAGCTCATAAAGAAGCCTTTTTCAGCCTCTGTCTTAGGTAGACTAAATCTCCCTGTTAGTATTCTGAGAGTAAAGTTTGGATGACAGCTGGTAGGTTCGGGACCCTGCTTCACATACTCCCAGTTTTCACTATAATATTTAACCTCAACTGGGTCTGGATTTTCTAAATATCTCATACTCTCTGTTTTATTCTCTAGACCAGAAGTCCCCAACCTCCTGGATCTAAAGCCTGGGGATCTTAGGTGGAGCTGATGTAATAATTATAGAAATGAAGTGCTCAATAAAGATAATGCACTTGAATCATCCCCAAAGCATCCTTCACACACCATCCATGGAAAAATTGTCTTCCGTGAAAACAGTCCCTAATGCCAAAAAGGTTGGGAACTGCTGTTTAGGCAATAATTCTCTAGTCTGCCTGTCGGGTTAAATGGGTGTTTGCCTCATAAAAACTCACAGCTTAAGTTTTTCTTTTATTTTCCTCCTTAAACTCTGCTTCCAGAGGCATTTCCTGAGTTTTTTTGATGTTTACTTTATTGATTATGTTGCCTTTCAACTTCTCCCACCAAAGACTTAGAGTTGCCACATAATGAACAGGATTCTCAATTAAATTTGAACAGATTTATTCTAAAATAATTAGTCATAGTATTTCTGAGATTCAAGTTTACCTGGGCATCTTCTATTTGTATTTGCTAAATATTGCAATCCTATTTAAAATATGACTTCCCTGGGTTGTTCAATCAACTATGATCTACCCTTTAGCTTACAGTTTCCAACATTTGTGGCTCTCTCATATCTCTTGTTTTTTTTGTATTTACGTATTTGCACCTTAAAAATTGTTTTACTGTAATTTGTGTGACTTGAAGGCATTAGCTATTGTTCTGTTCACTATCTTAATCGAAAGAAGTTGTTTTCAATGCAAAGTGCAAGATTTTTTCTTAGTTACCAAAAGAGACCACCTGACCTGCCTCTTGAAAAACCTATATGCAGGTCAGGAAGCAACAGTTAGAACTGGACATGGAACAACAGACTGGTTCCAAATAAGAAAAGGAGTACTTCAAGGCTGTATATTGTCACCCTGCTTATTTAACTTATATGCAGAGTATATCATGAGAAACGCTGGTCTGGAAGAAGCAAAAGCTGGAATCAAGATTGCTGGGAGAAATATCAATAACTTCAGATATGCAGATGACACCACCCTTATGGCAGAAAGTGAAGAGGAACAAAAGAGCCTCTTGATGAAAGTGAAAGAGGAGACTGAAAAAGTTGGCTTAAAGCTCAACATTCAGAAAACTAAGATCATGACATCTGATCCCATCACTTCATGGGAAATAGATGGGGAGACAGTGGAAACAGCGTCAGACTTTATTTTTTTGGGCTCCAAAATCACTGCAGATGGTAACTTCAGTCATGAAATTAAAAGACGCTTACTCCTTGGAAGGAAAGTTATGACCAAGCTAGATAGCATATTAAAAAGCAGAGACATTACTTTGCCAACAAAGGTCCATCTAGTCAAGGCTATGGTTTTTCCAGTGGTCATGTATGGATGTGAAAGTTGGACCGTGAAGAAAGCTGAGTGCTGAAAAATTGATGCTTTTGAACTGTGGTGTTGGAGAAGACTCTTGAGAGTCCCTTGGACTGCAAGGAGATCCAACCAGTCCATCCTAAAGGAGATCAATCCTGGGTGTTCATTGGAAGGACTGATGCTGAAGCTGAAACTCCAATATGTTGGCCACCTCATGCGAAGGGTTGACTCATTGGAAAAGACCCTGATGCTGGGAGGGATTGGGGGCAGGAGGAGAAGGGGACAACAGAGGATGAGATGGCTGGATGGCATCACTGACTCGATGGACATGAGTCTGAGTAAACTCCAGGAGTTGGTGATGGACAGGGAGGCCTGGCGTGCTGCGATTCATGGGATTGCAAAGAGTTGGATATGACTGAACAACTGAACTGAACCAAAAGAGAACCTGAATCCTCTTCATTTAACTATGCTTAGAAATACAATTAAGCTTTAATGAAAATATACATGAATTTGCTTTTAAACTAATATCATCAGTGGGATTACAATGCCTCCAAGTCTGAAGGAAACACATTTTATGAGCTATGAATGTGAATGTTTGTACATGGAAGTTAAGACATACTTTCTGTATATACTACTGTACTTGAAGAAATAGTCTCATAAAACAGGAAAGACAAAAACTCTTCAAGAATTATTGTTAATTCATTGTCCTGATTGTCATTTTGCCAGAGTGCTGTGTTAGTTTGGACAGAGTAAGGAGATTATTTTCAGGTTCATTATATAAAATTCATGCCAAGTTTAATCAATAATCCTGCCCATAAAATGACATATAAGAGAAAGGTTGAAATTTCTCTGGGACTAAAATATGAAAGCTAGAGGAGATCTTAAAATTCAGATTTTTCCTCTGTCCTTCTGATGGCCCTTTATATGACTCTTATCTCTTTCACAACTTCAACTTTTTGCAGACTTATTAAAGCATGTACATTTTAAAGTAAATTCTTATAAATAGCATAATATACAGCATGCCAGTTGGAATTCTTTTTCTGAATTCTGGGAATATATCTAAGTTTAAAATAACCTGATTTTACATAAAACCTTAATCCCTTGATTTTTACACTAGTAGCACTTATTCTTTTTTTCTCAAATACAGTTTAAAATAAGGCACAAAGTATTTATTTATAAGTGACATAGTAAATACAATATTTTATTGTTTATCTTAGGACAGCTGTAGTGAATCATGGTTAAGGAAAGTTAAACGTATATAAACAGTGTCCATAAGTTTGTGAAATTGTTGTGAGAACAATTTCTACAACCCTAAATCACCTTGGATACCATGATGAGAAGTTATCTTTTTAAGGGAAGTCTCTGGGGTATAGTTTATGATCCAGTGTCCTTTAAGGGTGATGTTTAACTTCTACACATGAACTTCTTAATGTAGTTCAGTGCAGTGTGTGTGTGTGTGTGTGTGTGTGTGTGTGTGTGTGTGTGTAAATCAAGGATCTCTGATATGTGTGTTTCTCATTTCTGACAGTTAGCATTATTGCACTCTGACAATTGGGTCTGTGCTACCATCTGTCACTCGGGGAATGTGTCTGTCAATTAGCACTTCGACAATACTATCTGTCGACACACAAAAGTTACCAGGAAAATATCTTGAAAGCTACTGTCAGGAGGAAATTGAACTAGGCATTGAGTTCTTTGGAAGTACATTTATTTCACAGCATCTGTGTGTCAAGTAGTGATGAATGCCCTTTTTAACTAGGTGAGAAAGTGAAATTTGTCTCCTTAAAGAAGCTTCTATAAAGTAGGCTATGCCCTTTCAGCCATGCCAATCGGTGTATAAAATGATTTTAATATTTATTCATTTGTTTATTTATAATTTTCCAGTATACTCAAGAAAAACCTTATAATTTTAAAAATTTAGATTTAAGAAATGACTAGTATCTATATTTAAGAAGTGACTCATACGAAAATGTCTGATTCCATTTATTCTGGTGGTGGTGGTTAAATTGCTAAATCATGTCTGACTCTTGCAATCCCAAGGACTGTAGCCTGCCAGGCTCCTCTATCTATGGGATTTCCCAAGCAAGAATACTAGAATGAGTTGATAGTTTCTCCTTCAGGGGACCTTCCCAACTCCGGGGTCAAACCCAGTTCTGCATTGCAGACAGTCTCCTGCATTGCAGGCAGATTCTTTATCAACTGAGTCACCAGAAATGATTGCTTTTATTCTACTTTAACTTCAGTGCATAATATATTGGGGTTCAACTATTGAGGGTGAACATCCTTTTCAAAACATTCCTCCTTGTATTTTCATGACATTTCTCTAAAGTTTGTACGGTCAGACCGCTCAGGATGGCTGTTCTCCTGTCTCTACACATCACCTGCTCAATCAACACCTGCTTCACCCTCACTCGACTCACACGTCTGACCTTCCTGCCCTGCTAATGACTCTTCTTATCAAAGTGGCGGTGAAGGATGTGCCCCTCTGCTGGCTTCCCTGGTAAAGGGCTTCCCTGATAGCTCAGTTGGTAAAGAATCTGCCTGCAATGCTGGAGACCTGGGTTCAATCCCTGGGTTGGGAAGATCCCCCAAAAGAAGGGAAAGGCTACATACTCCAGCATTCTGGCCTAGAGAATTCCCTGGACTGTATAGTCCATGGGGTCGCAAAGAGTCAGACATGATTCAGCAACTTTCACTCACTTGTTCAAAAGATAGATTTCTGAAACCTAAATGCACTGGAGAACAACTGTGAAGGTATAAGGTATAGTCTTGTCAGTTGTCTTCTTTTATGCTTGTTCAAATATATCCTCTAATTATACATTTTAGAGATCAAAAATAAAATCTCTTTAGTCCAAGGATCTCATCAACAAGCTTTGTTATTTACCTTTCCAACACTAAACAGAATAGATAGATTTGTGAACAACTGTGAGTGTATGTGTGCATATAGTATACACACTAGTATATAAATATATGCACATTGCTATATACACAGTTCTTATAATAAACAGACTTTATTGTCCTTTAAAACTAATTTCACACATTTTTGTCATTTTTAGTTTTTTCTAACCTGTTACACTGCAAATTACAAAAATATCTACATATGTGAAAACACATATACACACACACTTTAAAAACATGCCATATATATATATATATATACACATATACATACATGCACACACAAACCTATGCTTTTATACATGTATATGTGTGATTGTGTATTTAAGTGTGTATAAATACACACGTGTGTGTGTACATACATGTATTTATCTGCAGTATAATAGGTTAGAAAAAAATAGAAAACTATAAAAATAGGTTAAATTACTTAAAAAAGACAACAAAGTTCATTTGGCGTGACAACTGTATATGTACTAGATAGTGTGCAAGATGTCTTGGAATCAAACAATGACTCAGATCCACCACATATTAGCAGTGAAATAGCAATTTTATACAACTTATCAGCATGAGGTTTCTAATTTATAAAATGAAAATATTCTAATAAGTATTCAATAAAGTAATAAATATAAAGCTCCTAACTAGAAAGTGATACATAATAAGAATTCAGTAAACTTTAGCTAAAAATGGTCAAATCATTTTATAGATTTCAGACACCTTGAAAGATATAACTGTATCATAACACAGTGAAATAATTCCATAATAATAACATTGAGCTATCTGAGTCATACATCATGAGATAGTACAAAAGCAAAAGGATGGATAGGGGATCTTATTATATAATAAATCTGAATCTCTGAAATCCTTGATGAAGAAAAACGTAATTGTTTTCAGTTTCCTGTGTTAACTCAATTACAGAAAAGTACGGTTGATCCTTGAAAATAAGAGGGTTAGGAGCACTGAGTCTCCATGTAGTCAAAAATTTGCATGTAACTTTACTGTAGGCCATCCCTATTTGTCTTATCTAACATTCTACATCCATGAATTCTGTCAACCACAGATCACATAGTATTTAGTGAAAAAAATCCATGTGTAAGTGGACTCATGCAGTTCAAACTCATGTAGTTCAAGGATCAATTGTATAATTAATTTTTGAAAACTACTCACAACATAGTGAATATTTTTGATCATTGTTGTCCTCTAGCTTCAGTGTTATTTAAATTCTTGGTATCTGCCATTCAGATCACTAGGATGATATGTTTTAGCACATCCTCTAGAGAAGTGACTCTGTATACCACAAACTGTTCATCGTTATATCTCTGCAAAAACAATGCTTGTAACCATAAAAAGGTCATGCTTACACTGAAGTTCAGGTAATGTCTTTGGGGGAGTATGAGAGTTGTGATAAGCCCCAACTTGGGGGTCTTCCAAATTCTGATATCATTGCCACCAACCCCAGTGTTGTTCCCATGAAAACCTATGTTGGGGAAGAGGAAATTTCCCTCTACCCTTCTAAGTTCTTTTGACTGATATAAGAACTAAATTGACATGATACCGAGCAACAGGAGAAAATCAAACAAAAGTTTAGTGACATGTATATGTAAGAGAGACCTAGGAAAACCAAGTAACTCACTAAAATGTCCAAAACCCTCACCTTAAATACCACCTACAATGAAAGACAAAAGAGAATATTTGGGGGCAGTGGTTTGGGACTTCAAAAGGGAGAAAAACGATTCATATGGAGATGGAAAAGCAAATGTTTGGTAATTAAATGTTTGCTGGGCCTTGCACAGACAATGGGACACAGAGATGTATTTTAATAGACTTTGCTAGGTTCCTCTCTATCCACACCTGTAGTTCATATTGTAGTTATTTATGGTGATAGGTCCCTTCCTGGAACAGGCCATCCATCTATAACATTCTTTTAGGCAGTTAGGGGGAAAGTCCAAGGTTATTTCTGGGTCTCCTGGCCCTCGATTATTTATTCCTAGAGATAACCCACATGCCGCTGAAGAGACATATTTTGGGGTGGTGAATTTTGTCCCTTACACCTTTAAATATCAATGAGGCAAGCTTTAGGCAGTTATACTTGATGTCCTTAGGCGAGATTTCCTTCAGATTTTTGAAAGTAGCTTGTAGTTTCTTTAAGGTTCATATTTTAGAGGGCTCCTATTTTTAGAGTACTCATTTGATATTTATGTCAAACCTCCAGCCTTATCCTCTATGGGCTCCATTATATGTCTATCTTTGTTATCAGGGAAAATGTTTTTGCTTCTCAGTGCAAGGTTATATGAGGAAATACTTCAATAAAACACAAAAGAGGAATTGTTGCCTTTTACAGCACTTTGAGATTCTCCCCAATATAAAGTATAACATTTCATTCAGAATATTTCCTTGTGGTCTGAGGTTCTTTCATTACATCATTCTTCTACTTTTTTTTTTTTTGGTAATTAGTTTAGCCATTTAAAAAATTATCTGGCTTGATCAATAAGCAAAATTTTGCCTACAAAATAGAAACTGTTAAGGTCAGGATGTATGAATGTCATTATATTATGTAATTTTACCATCAGAACAAATGATTCTCAATGTCCTTTCTTGTCTGTGTTAGAATTGGGGCAGTAAGTTAAAAAAGCCTAATTCAGACAGATACAAAAGAGAAAAAAATGACTCATTGATCTAGAGGGGAAAATGAAATAACATGGTATGAAAGATAAGTATTAATTCCTCAGCAAGGGGGCAAGTTCCTTAAAGTTAGATCTGTTAAATTCAAGAAGAGTGTTGTTTTGAAAAAATAAAGAGTGGGCAGATGTGGAAGCTACTTAGAAATTTAAAATGATAAGAGACCCTAACCCTAAATTAGGCAGGTGGGAAAGATAACCCATTTCTATTTGCATATTGGCAAACAGAGAAAATTTGGATGTCAAAATGAAATCTTCCCAATATCCATTATGACAAATAGTATGATGGTGGTTTTTCATGGCATAATTGTTTGATTTATCATATAAAATATTATTTTATAGGAACTATTTAGTTGCTGTAATTTGTGTTTTTCCTTTTGTTTTCACTCTTAAACTCTCTCTCTCTGTCTTTTTGTGTTAAGGGGCAACATAAACACTGAGGAATAAATGGAGTGAGACACAATGAGTAAGAGCAAGATGGAAAATTAGATGATTCCTGACTTCAGTTCCCCTCAGAGAAAGCGACTAGCATCTGTCCACAGACAAGATATTTCTATGAAGATCTTAGAACCTGGGGGTGAAGATGAAACATCCCACTGGACCACAAAAACTGAGAAAGTCTATGTTAAAAAGGTAAGAGAAGTGGTTTCCCCTTGACTGCATTGCCCCTCCCCAGGCTGATGTGATGTTATAGTAAGGGGGTCCCCCTGGACTGACAGCTTCTCCAGTGGTAACACAAGAATCTAAGGTAGACATTCATATTCCCCAGCATTTCCCAGATGCTTCCTGAGAGGCCCACTTAGGTATTGCCTCATGGGGTTGAGGGCCCACAAGAAGCACATGGATCTTGGCAGACTGCATTCTTATGTGGATGATATGCAAGCAGAGACCCTAGCTGTTCCTCTGCAGAGCCACGCCTGGGGCACCATCTAGCCTGAGAGATCAGTTGGCAGTTCTGCCCAATTTGGGTCTCAAACCACTGGACCATTCCATCTGTGGAACAGTGTCTATGGCCCTGTTTGGACAGGAACCAAACCAGCAGCCACACCCATCTTGGAGCATAGCCTCTGGACCTGCCTGACCAGGGAGCCAAACCAGAAACCCTTGGCAGTCATGGGGCCCATCCTCCAGACCCTCGAAGGCATAGAGCCACACCAATAGCCATATTCTACTAGGGAGCATGGCTTCTGGCCCCACCTCACCAGGACCCTGAATGATGACCCTGGGCAAACTTGGAATTCAACTCCAAAATGAGGCTACCCTTGTTTACTCAGGAGCACTTTACTTAAAATATTAAATGGCTCAATATCCCTAAAATAGGAATGATTTTATTAGAAAAGTTGAAGTAATCAATGAAAACTGCTCAGCAATAGAAGGCATTCATTACAGAATATCCAGTTGGGATTCAGACTGAATTTGAAAGGATCCATCATCATATGTGGTTGCAGTAACTATTTAGAACTTTATGTGTTCTTTTGGTGATTAAGCAAAGTGTCTTCATTTGTAGAAGGAATAGTTCTTTTAAGCAAAAGTATGATTTGTTGTGATTTTATTATATGAAAATTTATGTATTGAAGGGACTCACTAGTTGTTCAGTGGTTAAGAATTCATGCTGACACTGCAGGGGACGTGAGTTCAATCCCTGTTCAGGGAACTAAGATTCTGCATGCCACATGGCGTGGGCAAAAAAATAAAAATAAAAAAGGAAATATTGAAAAATAGTGTGAGGAAGCTGAATAGCTAAATAGATAAAGTTAGATCAGGTAGTCTGTTGTTTCTCAGTATAGCTCACTCATTAGGGCTCTTGGTTATTAGGGCTGTAAGTCGGTAAACCAAATTTTCCAGATACACCTGCTGGTTCATCTCCTGCCAGGTTTTGCTTTATACTTGCCCTAAAAATTGCTTTTTGCAAAAGATGATCTCATTCCATTATAATTACATTGTTTAAAAGGTAAAGTGAAGGATAACTGGCAATCTGAGGCCATCCAGCCCATCTACACTGGCGGTTTTCTGATACCCACCATGACAAGCAGGCACATTCCGGTCATACTGCCCCACAGAGTTTAGCTGACAACCATTGCTTTCTGAAAAGCAAAGAGGAAAACAGTGATCCACACAGGAAATGTTGGCAAAAGAAAGAGCACAAATCAAAAGCTCTTCCTTATCCTATCCTGTAGTTGTATCATCTGGCTCTCTCCTCTGGGGACCTTTTAGTTTTCTAAAAATCCAAAACATCTTATGGAATCACAAGCCTGTATTTTATTTTCTTATATTATAAATAAAATCTAGAGGAAATCTAATTGTACTAGTTAGAAAATTAAGATTTTGGCATGCTATTTTATAGATTTATGCTTTTAGGACTATGAGCTACTCTTCTACTGTAATATTTCAGTGATATTTATAGATGTCAGAATATTGTATGTCAGATTAACAAGATTGATTTTAAAGTGACTTTTTATCAATATATTTCTACTTTGCTCTGTTGTGGAATATTGAATGTTTGATAAAACACGCAGAAAATGAATCAGTCAGAAGCTTTAATAGTCTGTTTTCTTTAAAGAGAAATTTCAACTGTTTTCTCAGAAAAGGAGAATTTATTTTTTAAAGTGCATATATTGATTTATTATTCAGAGCTCTGAATAATAAAGAATGGCTCTACAAAATAAGTATGAAGCTGATCATTCTCCCTCCACACCACCACATTTCTTTCTCACCTCTGTTTTTTGAATCCTTAACTACAGTTGCCTTTTGTTCCCAGACTTCCTAATTCTGGTACTCTTCCCTCTGGATTTGCTCACAGTCCAGCGCAAATTTAAACCATCTCTTGCTCATGTATAAATGGCTATTAAAAATGTTGGTAAGGTAATCTGTATGTGTGGATGTGTGCTAAGTTGCTTTAGTCATGTCCCACTCTCTGTGACCCCATGGACTACAGTCCTGCCAGGCTCCTCTGTCCATGGGATTCTCCAGGCAAGAATACTGGACTGGGTTGCCATGTCCTTCTTCAAGGAATCTTCCCAACCCCGGGATCGAATCTGTGTCTCGTCTTCAGCGTTGGCAGGAGGGTTGTTTACCACTAGTGCCTCCTGTAATCTATATAATGCCTAAATCAAAATAATATTTGTTAATGGAGAATTTCTGAAATCAAAACTGTGGTAGAGTGAGTCTTTGTGAAGAAACTCTGAATCACACAACAAATATGGCAGCATGTAACTCTTTGTAGTCATAACTCTGGGAATCGTATAAAATGGAATACGGCTCATTATAATGCAAGCAAATGAGCTAGTAAAAAAGTAGACCATATTGTACATGTACCATCACTGTTAACATTATTATAAAAATATAATGCTAACATTTTAGTGATTACATTAAACTTGAGCTATGTGGTTTCTTCATAGATAGCTACAAGATACATTACCTGTGGTATACAGATTTGACAAAAATGGTTCTTTTGCTGAAAATAGTTTCACATATTGGAAGAAATATATCTTAATCCTTAATATAAGTCTGTGATTATGGGACAGACATGATATTTACTTAACAGTTTCCAAAAAATCACTCATAAATGTTAATGAGTATTAAAGTTTGAGAACTATCCAATATTATTAAATTTTAATTATAAAGTAGTAGGTGAATGTTTTTTCTTATAACATATGCATATTGTTAACAAAATTAAAATTATCCCCTAATCATCATTCCAGTCCCCTGTCACTTCTCTTCCTCACCAGAGACAATCATTATTTTTCAAAATCATTCATCATTGATTTTGAGATTTTATGTATAGTTAAAACATTATAAAAATTACAAATAATATTTTATATAGTTTTCTACATTTTTAAGGTAAATTATATTTAAATACTGCTCAGGGGCTTTTTTAATATTAAGTTATGTAGATTGAATTTTCATTTATACATGCTTTGTATTAAATTGTAGGATGCATCAAATTTAATATAGACATTTATTTTTGGTGGGTCCTTAGGTTCTTTTTTAAAATAATAAGTGATACAATTAAAATCTGGGACTTCCAGTGTATAATTGGAATGTTTTTTTTTTAATATTAGACTTTCAAAGTAAAAGTTATGGGACATAGGTAGAAGCATTCTTAGTTTCAATTGATGGCACTACACTAATGTGATGTTGTGATTTATAATAAGAAATGTTTATTTGATCCCCCACATTTCTGGTATACAATTCTTAAAACTTATAATTTCCTGAGCAATGCGAGTGATGGGAGTATCTTCTGTTTCAATATTTATAGAGTATTTCTGTCTTCTAAAGCTACATTTCCTGAAATAGTTCCAGATTAAATAGCTCCAAAGGTAAAAGTGAGTTTTTTTGTTTGTTTGTTTGTTTTCAATTAACTAGCTCCTTTAACCACCCTGGGAGTTTATATTAATAAAGTAACTTTTCGAAAGCCCATAAGCATGGGGGTTTGTACCAGGGGAACCAACTGTGTGAACAGAGAGTTAGAACTTAGCTCTTACCCCAACCTTTGGGGAAGAGAGGCTGCAGGTTGAGTTAATCAGTAATAATCAATGATTCAACCAGTGATTAAATCAATCATGCCGACATAATGAGGCTTCCATAAAAACTCTAACTGAAGGGGTCTGGAGAGTCTCCAGGTTGGTGGTAAACGGTGGAAATACCGGGCTGATGGTAACCCAGAGAGGGCATGGAAGCTCTGTGTCCACTCCCACATACCTTGCTCTGTGCATCTCCTCCATCTGACTGTTCCTGAGTTATAACCTTTCAATAAACCAGAAATCTAGTAAGAAAACTATGACTTGGTTCTGTGAAGCATTTTAGCGAAAGATTGAACCTCACTAGAGGGGTTTGGGAACTTCTGGCTTATAATGGGTCACAGTAGCCCACATGATCTCCTGGACTTGCTATTGGCATCTGAAGTTGGGGATAGTGTTGTGGGATGGAGCCCTTAACCTGTGGAATCTGACATTATTTTCAAATAGTGTCAGAAGTTAAATTGTAGGATACCCAACTGCTGTCACAGACTACTTGGTGTGGAAAATCCATGCATTTGGAGTACGAAAGTATTCGGTGAGTTGAAGGAAAAGAAGAGCTCTGTTATTTCCTCTGAGTAGAAACCTTTTCTTCTTCAGTTATTGTCACATTGTAAGTAGAAGATCAGTAATGTTTCTAAGAAAAAACAACATTTGTTTTTCACATTACGAAACTTAATTCAGGATCCCTTATGATGCTGTACTGGTGAAAAGTGACAAATTTTATAATATATATAAACTATCTTCTAAAAACCTCAGTCATAACATAGGTTTGACTTTCTCTTTAATGCCCCTGAAGAATGAGGCATCTTTTAGATTTATTATTGGTCTCCCCTGGTGACTCAGTCGGTAAAGAATCTGCCTGCAATGAAGGAGATCCAGGTTTGATCCCTGGGTGGGGAAGATCCGCTGGAGAAGGAAATGACTACCTACTCCAGGATTCTTGCCTGGAGAATTCCATGGACAGAGGAGCCTGGTGGGTTACTGTCCGTGTAATCGCAGAGTCAGACACAACTGAACAACTGACACTGTCACTTCACTATCAAACATGTATTAGGCTGTAACCTGAGTTAGTTATGATGGTGGATTGGCAGTGTCCCTCTGCCTCCATAAATGAATCCTAAAGATAAAGATATTTCTCCATAAAGAAATCCATAAAAGTATCCTGTGGTACAAAGAGGAACACAGGCAGGATGGAACAAAGCTAATATTTCTATTTAAAAACCATTAAACAGAACCACAGCATAATTTACTAAAGTGTGACCATTAGCAGTTTTTTTAATTCCATGGGAACTCAGTTTCTATTCTCTATTCTCAAAATATCTTCAAATTTAGCACTACTTCTTTTACCTAAATATCATTAGATTGTGAGCATGAAAGAAAGTATATCTTTTATTTTGTACAGCCTAGCAATTTATACTGAGATTCTGTTTTCATTGGAGAGTTTAAATATAATTCCACCAGGCTTTCTTTATTTAAGAGAAAATATTAGTGTATCTATTTGGCAGAGGGGACTTTGGTGAGGAATCATTTTTCCAGCAAAGCAAGTTAATGCAATGTCACTAAAAATGTTCTTTAACTACATGATGGTACGTCTGGGAGTCCTCGGAAATGGACTCCTTAGTTTATATTAGCCATAAAGACATTTTAAATCCAAGACCTGCATTGGGGATTTACACACATTCTCTCTTATTGTGGCTAATAAAAGCATTTTGCTTTATTCTATCATTTTAATTGTGTTTTCTTCCTTTGGTCTCCTCTAGGGATTTTGTTACTTTATACGATTGGCTCCAATTGACATTTTGTTCAGTGTTTCATAGAGGAGAAAAAAGTAGGGAAACTATTTGTAATTTGGAAAATTAATGAATAGGCATCCTCCAGCAGAGGAGAGCATGCCCCCAGGCAGAGGCACACACAGTGAGCTGCCAGGCCCTCTCCTCTTTTCTCCCTTGATCACAGTCCCTTTTCAGGAGTTCCCAGGTAATCAATACAAGGTATGCTAAGAATGTTCCACTTAGTTCAGAGGATGTCCACTTAGTAAATGAACATTTAGTACCAGGACTTTAATGAAAAAAACCTTACAATTCCCCAACTTGCATAATGACCTCCTGGAATAAATTTTACCGTTCCTTACTTGATTTTAAGCAACTTGAATCTGATTAGGAGACAATTTCTTGTTAAAGTCAGTCTAATCAAAGAAAAAAAAAAGCTTCCTTGTGATTACTTTTTCCTCATGGGACCAGCTGTAAAATCAACAGCACCTGTGTGCTAAATAAATGTATACATTATAAGCTTTAAAAAAAGTCATTTATTAAATGCATAGAAAGCATAACAGAAAAAAAAAAAAAAAACCTTGATGAAACAACCTGACTTCTGAGAATATGCCTGTAGTTTGTATTTGGTACTTCAAAATACTTCCATTGGTGATTAATGGATCTAAAGAATTCCCCATTTAAAAATGTAGGAAATAGCAGCAGTTGTTATTATAAGAAGATAATTGAACTAGAAAAGCAAAACAACAGAGCACAAAAGTTTATCAATAATGTATCTGAGATCAAGTGAAATGTGTGTGTGTGTTGAGAGAGACTGTGGAATCAACAAAAGAAATACAAGTCCAGGGCAATGTAACTGAAGTTTCAAATGTCCGTATGAAAACCAAAGAGAAAAGAAACTCAACATCATTAGTCAGGATAGAAATGCAACTTATAATGAAAACAACATGCCTCTACACATCCACTCATGCTCAGTCACTCAGTCATGTCCAACTCGATTGTGAACCCACGGACTGCAGCTTGTCAGGCTCCTCCGTCCACGGGATTCCCCAGGCAGGAACACTGGAGTGTGTTGCCATTTCCTTCGCCAACACATTTACTAAAATAGCTCTAACCAAACGACAAGCAATAATAAGCGTTGTTGAAGAACTGGAAGTACTAAAACTCCCCTGTATTTCTGACGTGAATGTAAAATGGTGATGCCACTTTGCAAAACTGTTTGACAGTTTTTAAAAAGTAAAACAAATTTACCATGTGACCTGAATTTTCCACTTTTGGGTATCTATCCAAGAAAAATATAAAACCAAGTCCCTAAAAGACTATGCATTTTCTTTTTTTTTTTTTTTTAACCGTTAAGTATGTAGTAAGTTTTATTTATTTATTTTTTTATTAGTTGGAGGCTAATTACTTCACAACATTTCAGTGGGTTTTGTCATACATTGATATGAATCAGCCATAGAGTTACACGTATTCCCCATCCCGATCCCCCCTCCCACCTCCCTCTCCACCCGATTCCTCTGGGTCTTCCCAGTGCACCAGGCCCGAGCACTTGTCTCAAGCATCCCACCTGGGCTGGTGACCTGTTTCACCATAGATAATATGCATGCTGTTCTTTCGCAACATCCCACCCTCACGTTCTCCCACAGAGTTCAAAAGTCTGTTCTGTACTTCTGTGTCTCTTTTTCTGTTTTGCATATAGGGTTGTCGTTACCATCTTTCTCAATTCCATATATATGTGTTAGTATGCTGTAATGTTCTTTATCTTTCTGGCTTACTTCACTCTGTATAATGGGCTCCAGTTTCATCTATCTCATTAGAACTGGTTCAAATGAATTCTTTTTAACGGCTGAGTAATATTCCATGGTGTATATGTACCACAGCTTCCTTATCCATTCATCTGCTGATGGGCATCTAGGTTGCTTCCATGTCCTGGCTATTATAAACAGTGCTGTGATGAACATTGGGGTGCACGTGTCTCTTTCAGATCTGGTTTCCTCAGTGTGTATGCCCAGAAGTGGGATTGCTGGGTCATATGGCAGTTCTATTTCCAGTTTTTTAAGAAATCTCCATGCTGTTTTCCATAGTGGCTGTACTAGTTTGCATTCCCACCAACAGTGTAAGAGGGTTCCCTTTTCTCCACACACAATGCATTTTCAAAGCTGTATTATTTATAGTGTCCCCAAAATGGAACTATTGCAAAAGTTTATGGCTCACGGTTAATGGCTAATCACACTGTGACAAGTCTACATAATGAAATACTATTCAACAGTAAGAAAGAAATGAAGTATTTATACACAACATAGATGAATCTTAAAAACACTATGCTCAGTAAAAAAAAAAACCAGATGCAAAAAAAGTACAAATATTATGTGTCTGTTTATCTAAAATATCCAGGAAAGATAGAAAGTCTATAAAGACAGAAAGCAAATTAATGAATTTGTGAGACTTGGGTGGGCTTTCCAGGTGGTGTTAATGATTAAGAACCCACCTGCCAATGCAGGATACATAAGAAACTCAGGTTCCATCCCTAGGTTGGGAAGATCCCCTGGAGGAGAGCATGGCAACCCACTCCAGTATTCTTGCTAAGAGAATCTCCATGGACAGAGGAGCCTGGCAGGCTACAGTCCATGGGGTTGCAAAGAGTTGGACATGACTGAAGTGACTTAGCATGAACACACACACACATTCACTGGAACTTGGGTGGAAGCAGGAACTGACTGTTAACAGGTAGGAATTATCTACAGAGTAATTGAAATACTCTAAGACAGGTTTGTGGTGATGTATGCACATATCTGTAAATTTCATAAAAATCATTGAGTTGTACATTTCAATATAAAATAGGTGAACTTTATGGTATATAAATTACATCTCAATAAAATTGTTAGAAATAAATGTAAAAAACATTTTAGCATATCCAAAAGAATAAAACAAGAGAGAGAAGGCAATGTTGGGAAAACTAAAAGCAGAAAATAGCAAATCACCCAGAAGCCAACCCATGTGGCACAGATTGTGTACTCTCTTCTGGAACTTGATGTTGGGTTAACTATAAAATCCTAGTTCAGTAGTGAGCAGCAAATGCTGTAGATGGGGCAAGATAGAAAAAAAAAAAAGGCATGCATTTGAAAGCACTTCTATGTGAAGGACAGCAAACGCATTGAATCTTCATGGAATTGGTAAGATAGGTATCTCAGTGCCATTGGATGAGACTGCTAATCAGAAAGATACCTTTCTTGGGGGGCGGGGGATGTTGGAGATACTTGGAGTTGGTTTCATGTTTAGTGAGGAGTCTGACTCTGTTTTTTGGGTAACTGACATCTCTTAAGGCTCAACCCTCCCTCTCCACTTGTGCCCTACAACTTGGACAAGTTGATTAAGACAGCCTCAGTGGTCTCTGCTTTGGTGAAGGTGGGAGATTCAGCCCTCACCCAGGCCCCACCTCCTGACCACAATAAACATCTAGGCCAGTCTCCTTTTCTTGCACTCTAAAGCTGTTTCACATCTGCAGAATTTTGTAAGTAACATGCTTTCCATGCCTCTTGGGGACACATCAGATGTGTGGTGTCATCAGCCTTGATATCTGCACTGAACTTTGAATAGAAGTCCAGCTGCCTCACAGGTGACCATAAAAATTGTCTTTTGTCATATAGAACCTGATGTGAAAATTGGAAAAGTTTATAATCCTTTAACATAGACATTTATATTGTGTGTGGTAGTTATAACTATTTTCTTACTCAATAATTTATTCATTTATTGTTCAGGTTGACAATTGACAATATACTTAATTAAAAAAAAAAATCTACACCTTCACAGCTCCACAGATTCCTTTTTAATTAAAGGAGATCCTTTGACCAAGTTTTGACCAGTGAGATATAAGCAGAAGTATAAAATTAAGATCTCTCAGAAATCTGCTGTTTTCCTAACTAATGAAAAGGAGGTTTTTCAGTGATACATGTCCTTCTCCCTTCTTCCTACCTAGTAGGAGGATATGATGCCCAAAGTTGGTACAATCGTTGCATAAGGATAAAGATGTAAGTATGTATGTAAGTATCCATGCTAAGACCAGTGGATAAGAAAATGAGGTCATGAAAATACTATTCCAGTCCTACTGTGCCTGCCTCATGGTGCATTAATGAGGGAGAAACAAACAAACAAAAAATTCCTTGGGGTTGTGGGAAAAGAAAAGTCACTAAGGAAAAAGACTTAATTCAGATTGCTCTGCTAAAAAGGCCATTATTCTGGGAGGAAGATAAGTTACGGTAACCAGCTGGTACTGGGAATTTAGATTTTAAAAAAGACCATTATAAACTCAAGAATTATACAATACACTAAAAGACAGAGATGGGGAAGAGATTGTCCAAACTCAAGAGGGCTGTTAATTAGCCCAAGGAAAATGTTCAAGGATACTAGCCCCAGGACCAAAAGCTATAAATCCTGGGAAAATCATGGCTCCCCTAAGCTATGGCACCTCAAAAATGATGAATGCAATTTATGTATATGTTCTCTTACGGATGAAAACTCTCATTTAAACATAAACAAGACACATCAATTTGTAGTTGGTGATTATAAGAAATATATTGAATTTGACTATTTTCCATAGAGGAAGGTGAAAAATAATTGTAGAAGAATAACTTTGAGAACATATATCAGTACAACATTTATTTTAAAAAAATTTAGCAATGCCCACCAAAGATCTGGAATTTGGCACTTACTGAAACTTGGTTCTTGATATATATTTCACTTTATGTTAATCTAGATATATGAGTAAAGGACAATTTTTCTGGGAAGGGATAGATATTCCTACACTAAGTTAACATTTGTTAGTAATGAACACAATCCATACAATAATTTTGTTAATATTTATTACAAAATTAATTTGTTTAAAAAATAAGATAATGATGAAAAACATACCAGTTTCCATAGGACACAGAAAATGCCACTTCTTGTTATAAACCTGTAGATAATCAAAAGCATGTACCTACATAAAAACGTGAACATGAAAAGAGTGAAAGTGACCTAGGGAGAATCCTGGATAAGCATGAGCAGGTTAGGTTTAGAGTATGTGTAGACAGAGGACTAAATCTACAGTTGAAAAAAGGGTGACCTTTTTTTCAAAGAAATAAAAGGGAAGTATATAAATATACTGTTGATGCAAAGCTGTTTTAGAATACAGAAAATTGACATAGAGGGAGTTTTCTAATGGAATTTGTCAGTAAGTCATGTCTTATTCCAGTGCCCATAATGTGGTTTTCAAGATGTCTGGGGATGGAGGTTTATAGAAATAAGTGAGTGAAAGTGTTAGTTGTTCAGGTGTGTCTGATTCTTTGTGACCCCATGGACTATAGCTGGCCAGGTTCCTCTGTGGGTTTCTCCAGGCAAATAAGAGCTGCCTAACTCATTAAGTTCAGGAGAGAAATATACACAAGCATAGGTACCCAAATTGATTTTGATTGGCCTAGTAATCTCATAAAGCACAATCACATGTCCACAAATGCATATTTACATAAATAAAGTGATTTAATGAGAACTAAGTTATATGAGAAAAACTGATTTAAGTTTAGCTGGCCCTTCATATCCACAGGTTTCACATCTGCAGATTGAACTAACTGCTGATTCAAAATATTTGAATAAAAAAATTCCCAAAAGCAAACTCAAACTTGCTATATGCCAGTAACCATATGCATAGCATTTACATTGCATATGTTATTATAAGTAATCTAGAGACAATTTAAGTATACAGGAGGATGTGCTGAGGTTATATGCAAATACTGTGCCATTTTTTTTTCTTTTATTTATTTATTTATTTATTTTTTAATTTATTGTTTCAGTGGGTTTTGTCATACATTGACATGAATCAGCAATAGATTTACACGTATTCCCCATCCCGATCCCCCCTCCCACCTCCCTCTCCACCCGATTCCTCTGGCTCTTCCCAGTGCACCAGGCCCGAGCACTTGTCTCAAGCATCCCACCTGGGCTGGTGATCTGTTTCACCATAGATAATATACATGCTGTTCTTTCGCAACATCCCACCCTCACGTTCTCCCACAGAGTTCAAAAGTCTGTTCTGTACTTCTGTGTCTCTTTTTCTGTTTTGCATATAGGGTTGTCGTTACCATCTTTCTCAATTCCATATATATGTGTTAGTATGCTGTAATGTTCTTTATCTTTCTGGCTTACTTCACTCTGTATAATGGGTTCCAGTTTCATCCATCTCATTAGAACTGGTTCAAATGAATTCTTTTTAATGGCTGAGTAATATTCCATGGTGTATATGTACCACAGCTTCCTTATCCATTCATCTGCTGATGGGCATCTAGGTTGCTTCCATGTCCTGGCTATTATAAACAGTGCTGTGATGAACATTGGGGTGCACGTGTCTCTTTCAGATCTGGTTTCCTCGGTGTGTATGCCCAGAAGTGGGATTGCTACTAACCCTAACCCTAACCCTAACCCTAACCCTAACCCTAATGAAACTTAAAAGCTTTTGCACAACAAAGGAAACTATAAGTAAGGTGAAAAGACAGCCCTCAGATTGGGAGAAAGTAATAGCAAATGAAGAAACAGACAAAGGATTAATCTCAAAAATATACAAGCAACTCTTGAAGCTCAATTCCAGAAAAATAAATGACCCAATCAAAAAATGGGCCAAAGAACTAAACAGACATTTCTCCAAAGAAGACATACAGATGGCTAACAAACACATGAAAAGATGCTCCACATCACTCATTATCAGAGAAATGCAAATCAAAACCACAATGAGGTACCATTACACGCCAGTCAGGATGGCTGCTATCCAAAAGTCTACAAGCAATAAATGCTGGAGAGGCTGTGGAGAAAAGGGAACCCTCTTACACTGTTGGTGGGAATGCAAACTAGTACAGCCACTATGGAGAACAGTGTGGAGATTTCTTAAAAAACTGGAAATAGAACTGTGCCATTTTATATAAGATATTTGAGCATCCGAGAATTTCGGTATCCACAAGGGATTCCTGAACCAATTTCTCTTGGATAGAGAGGTCTGACTATATACCTCGTGAATTCTTACCAAAAAGTTGCTAAATATGTTATTAATCCCAGTTTATTTGTTAGCCATTCTTTGAGTGTAAATTTTCACTATTTTTATAGCTAAATCAGTGAGCACGTAATTATATTTCAGGTAAATATTGAACACAGGTGTTAAAAATCACAAAATATGGATCTATCATATGCATCATTAGTCACTATTTTTTCAACTATGCACATATTTTTTCTTTCAAGACTTGAATCGATAGTCCCTTACAGAATAAATTTTAATATTTGAAATAAGTGAGGATTTAAGCCCAGCTCAGATATGTTTATTTTATAAGATTGGAATTAAAAAGCCTCAATTCCTCTAGGCTACCAGTGATTGGGTTCAGTAAAAGATTCAATTCAGTTCAGTCGGTCAGTCATGTCTGACTTTTTGTGACCCCATGGAGTGCAGCATGGACAGGCCTCCCTGTCCATCACCAACTCCTGGAGTTTACTCAAACTCATGTCCATTGAGTCGGTGATGCCATCCAACCATCTTATCCTCGGTCATCTCCTTCTCGTCCTGCCTTCAATCTTTCCCAACATCAGGGTATTTTCAAGTGAGTCAGCTTCAGCATCAGTCCTTCCAATGAACACCCAGGACTGATTTCCTTTAGGATGGACTGGTTGGATCTCCTTGCAGTCCAAGGGACTCTCTCAAGAGTCTTCTCCAAAACCACAGTTCAAAAACATCAGTTCTTTAATGCTCAGCTTTCTTCATCGTCCAACTCTCACATCCATACATGACTACTGGAAAAACCATAGCTTTGACTAGACAGACCTTTGTTGGCAAACCAGTGTCTCTGCTTCTTAAAATGTTGTCTAGGTTGGTCATAACCTCTCTTCCAAGGAGCAAGTGTCTTTTAATTTCATGGTTGGAGTCACCATCTGTAGTGATTTTGGAGCCCCTAAAAATGAAGTCTGTCACTGTTTCCATTGTTTCCCCATCTATTTGCCATAAAGTGATGGGGCCAGATGCCATGATCTTAGTTTTCTGAATGTTGAGCTTTAAGCCAACTTCTTCACTCTCTTCTTTCACTTTCATCAAGAGGCTCTGTAGTTCACTTTCTGTCACAAGTGTTGTGTCATCTGTATATATGAGGTCATTGATATTTCTTCAAGCAATCTTGATTTCAGCTTGTGCTTCTTCCAGCCCAGCATTTCTCATAATGTACTCTGCATATATGTTAAATAAGCAGGGTGACCATGTACTGCCTTGATGTACTCCTTTCCCAATTTGGGACCAGTCTGTTGTTCCACGTCCAGTTCTAACTGTTGCAACTTGACCTGCATACAGATTTCTCAGGAGGCAGGTCAGGTGTTCTGGTATTCCCATGTCTTGAAGAATTTGCCACAGTTTATTGTGATCCACACAGTCAAAGGCTTTGACATAGTCAATAAAGCAGAAGGAGATGTTTTTCTGGAACTCTGTTGCTTTTTTGATGATCCATCGGATGTTGGCAATTTGACCTCTGGTTCCTCTGCCTTTTCTAAAACCAGCTTGAACATCTGGAAGTTCACGGTTCAAGTTCTGTTGAAGCCTGGCTTGGGGAATTTTGAGCATTACTTTGCTAGTGTGTGAGATGAGTGCATTCATGCAGTAGTTTGAGCATTCTTTGGGATTGCCTTTCTTAGGGATTGGAGTGAAAACTGACCTTTTCCAGTCCTGTGGCCACTGCTGAGTTTTCCAAATTTGCTGGCATACTGAGTGCAGCACTTTCACAGCATCATCTGTTAGGATTTGAAATAGCTCAACTGGAATTCCATCACCTCCACTAGCTTTGTTTGCAGTGATGCTTTGTAAGGCCCACTTGACTTTGCACTCCAGGATGTCTGGCTCTAGGTGAGTGATTACACCATTGTGATTATCTGGGTCATGAAGACCTTTTTTGTATAGTTCTTCTGTATGTTCTTGCCACCTCTTCTTAATATCTTCTGCTTCTGTTAGGTCCATACCATTTCTGTCCTTTACTGTGCCATCTTTGCTTTAAATGTTCCCTTGATATCTCTAATTTTCTTAAAGAGATCACTAGTCTTTCCCATTCTATTTTTTTTTTTTCTATTTCTTTGCATTGGTTGCTGAGGAAGTCTTTCTTATCTCTCCTTACTATTCTTTAGAACTCTGCATTCAAATGGGAATATCTTTTCTTTTCTCCTTTGCTTTTCACTTCTCTTCTTTTCACAGCTATTTGTAAGGCCTCCTCAGACAATCATTTTGCCTTTTTGCATTTCTTTTTCTTGGGGATGGTCTTGATCCCTGTCTCCTGTACAATGTCACAAACCTTTGTCCATCATTCTTCAGGCACTCTGTCTATCAGATCTAATCCCTTGAATCTATTTGTCACCTCCACTCTATAATCATAAGGGGTTTGATTTAGGTCATACCTGAATGGTCTAGTGATTTTCCCTACTTTCTTCAATTTAAGTCTGAATTTGGCAATAAGGAGTTCATGATCTGAGCCTGGTTTGTTTTTGCTGACTGTAAAAATAAGTAAATCTCAGTAAATGATTGAGATCAACTTTTTATTAGTACTCTGTGATTGATTGAAATATCAAATTTCTAGCAGTAGAAGACAAAACTAGAACAAAAAGTGCAAGAAATAAAATTTATAATGGAAATTGAAAACTATGCCTATTTTAAAATAGTCCAAATTAGTAGTTGTTAAAATAAATCTGTAAACACAAGCTAGGGCTTCCCAGGTGGCACAGTCATAAAAAAACCCACTTGCCAATGCAGGAGACACAAGAGACACAGGTTCGATTCCTATTCCAGGGGATCTTCCTGACAGCCTGCTCTAGTATTCTTGCTTAGACTTCCATGGACAGAGGGCTTTGGGGACTACAGTCCATGGGTTCACAGTCTGAGATGACTGAACATGCATGCTTGCAAACACAATCTAGTTTGAATAATTGAACAGTTAATCAAAGTTGTCAAACTATGTGATTTGAAGCACATTTAGGGAGAGTGGGCTTTTTTCTCAGTATTAAGATACCTTGCTTTTCTAGTACAGCAATTCATTTTATACCCCAAGGGGTTTAGAATCTTAGTGTTAATAGTACTTCTTTAAAATGTGAGAGAAAAAAAAAATAAAAACACAAATTTTTGAAAATGGACGCACACAAAGTTGCTTCAGTTGTATCTGACTCTTTTTGACTCCATGACTGTAGCCCGACAGGCTCTTCTGTCCACGGTATTGTCCAGGCAAGAACACTGGAGTGGGTTGCCTTGCTCTCCTCCAGGGTATCTTCCCTACCCTGGGATTGAACCCACATCTCCTGCACTGGCAGGCAGATTCTTTATCACTAGTACTACCTGGAAGCCTGAATAAATGGAGATGGAGATCTAAAACTATTTACATTTGAGTCTTGTATATATTGAGACCACAGTATATGTTGAAGTTTTTTATGTTTATTACATAGATTCCAAAAAATTTTCGAATAAGAGTCCTTGCTGCATGCTAGGCAATATGTTGTTTAATGCTGGATATCAGTGGGGAATACTTAAGACAGATGTTCCAACTATTGTGGATATATGTATACATATTTTTTTTTCATTCTAGGTTTTGTTTATATATAATATTATAAATAAAAAGAAGAAATGTAATAGACACTTTCATTTTTTAATTTCCTCAAATTAAGAATAAAAATTCATTAGTATGTATATATTTTAGAATTCTAAAATTTAATATATATTAAAATTATATAATGTAAACTATTAATCAGTATCTATTTTATTTTATCCTCATCTAAAAAGGAAATTCCCTGAAGGTCCAATGGTTAGGACTCTGCTTTTCCACTGCAGGGGGCATGGATTCACAGCACAACCAAAAAAAGAAAAAAAGAAAAAGAAAGCATCAATAAAAATGTAATAGTTTTTTACAACTTATGCTATAAAAATCGTGAGTGGACACAAAATTCAAAACTCAGTTTATCCACACCTAAATCTAATATCATAATAATTTAAAGAAAGCAAAGTTCCAAGTCAAAAGCTCAAAGCAAAACTGCTACTGAAACAATAGCCATATTGAGAAAAACTTTAAATTAATCCAATAAGATTTTATCTCACAATATTAAATAATTCCTGCTTTCTCTCAACAAACATTGATTCAATTACATTAATAATTTTTCCTTGTTACTACTCTAATCTACTAACAAGTATAATAGCCCTTTCATTTGACAAATTACATTTAATCAAGATCAATTTGGTATGAATAAAATGAATAGCTTCCACATCAAAGTTGCTCAAACCCTTTGTTATCTTAAAAGACATTACTTCTTTTTTGAGAAAAACATACTAGTCAATATATTCTCTCCATGCAAAGTTATTTCAGGCCATCATTCTATACTATCAAGACAATCTACAATTAGTTTCAAAGGGTATACATTAATAAAATTGGCCATTTTGGAGTTCATAGCAATTCTTTGAAATTTCTGAATGGTTTTTATCCTTTTATCCTTGTTATATATTTGTTCTTGGACCAAAAAAAAAAAAAAAAAACCTCTTCTCCTTTTATAAGTAGTGTAGTATTATTCATAAGAACTCATTCACAAAATCTTGCTAATTCCAAACAGAAAAAAAATCAGCCAGCAGATATAATGTATACACAATTTATTCTAAACTTTAAAAATATATTTTATGTTATTCCCCAATTTGTGTTTCTCTCAACCTGTAGGAATTACAAAGTGACCAAAGTTTTGGCTAAATATAGTTCATGTTAAAATACATGTTAAGAATGGGAAAACTAAGCAAGTACATCTCACCTAATTTCAGGTCGTAATTTATGAAAAGTAGCAACTGTTTAGTTATTTAAACTTTGTTTCATTTTGCAAGATTTTATTGTTTCTACTGAGTTACTAGAAATATTTTATTGCCTCAGAAAATGAAGGGGACAACAAAAATTATAACTTGCAGTGATCAGTGATGCCCTTGAGGAAAGCATTCAAAAATGTTTCCCCAAACTTTGGTATTATAATAATAAATGTTATCTAGATGTGCTTGCTAAAATACAGATTCCTGAAGATCATCTTTGATATGCATCAGAATGTTTAGACAAGAATTCTGCATTATTTTCACATACAAATGTACCTTGAGTTAAGCAAAATTTATTAAGTGGAAATCTTCATTTTTGCAATGACCGGAATTGAAATAGAAATCTTGAGACCATAAGCTAAAATGCCACAGGCTGAGAAAGATTCAAGAGGAACACATTTTTTTTTTTTTTTGAGCATTTGCCACAATTCTATTGGCTTACATCAGTTTTTTGTTTTATTCAGTATTGGGCATTTCATAGGTAAATACTGTCCTAATTGATCCTAAAGCATTAGTCTGGAAACGAAAATATTGAAAATTTTAAATACATGCCACAAACAACCTTCCTATTATAGATTTTATATATTATTTATAGTAATATCTCATTTAGGATATCTATAATTTGAAGTCTTTTTCAAAATTTATTGCTATAGCCTGTAGTAAGAGACGGCGTGGTATAATAGGACCGACTCTAGCCTAGGAGTCACAAGTTCTGGTATCTTAAAGTTCTATTCCCTTGCCATGCAGTATATATAAAATGGAGAAATAACCTTACAAGATTATTCAGTTAAAAGATTATAATCAATTATCATTAGTCTTCAGTCAGTAAATCACATCAATAATTAAAGGAAAAAGTTTTTCAAATTTGGCTGAGAAGTTGTAGATTCTTTATTATACACTGCTTTAACGTATTAGCATCTTATAAATGCATGTGGGAGATTTAGCAGATCAGGTAAAAAAAAATCTGAAACTCTGTAGAAATTATTAAATCTTATCATGGAAAAATAACCAATTTTAAAAGCCCAAACTTAAAGTATAATTCATCAACTTGGTGGTTAACTAGTTTTTAAAACAGATTTATTGAAGTATAATGGACATACAAAGAACAGAACATATTTAGCATGTACAATTTGATGAACATAGCCATATGCAAACACCTGGAATGCCATTACCACAATCAAGGAAGTAGACATATCCAGAAACTCCCAGAGTTTTCCTGTGTCCCTTCATTTGTGTGTGTGTGTGTGTGTTATAAGAATGTTTAACATGAATGCTGAAGTATTGTTGAAGTGTACAATGCTGTATTGTTAACTATAGACACCATATTGTACATTCTCTAGAATGTATTCATTTGCCTAATCAAAACTTTATACCCATTGAACTACAAATCTCTGTATCTCCCAGCCCTCAGCCCCTGATTGTCACTCTTATATTCTCTGTTTTAATAAGCAAGGGAACTTATGAGGTTTGTCTTGGAGTCGATCTCTGCACTCACCTGTCAAATCTTAAAACTTTATGTAGATATCTTAACTCGGTTGAGTCATGTATGCTATCCAGATGGTCTCAAAATCTCACTCTCTCAAGGATGTGTCCTTGAAACAGTTTCTAATTTGAGAATGATGGTCAGAATGTCATTCCAAGGTCACGGGTGGGAGTGAGGAGCATTTGATCACCAGGATTCAGCTTGTGGGTAAACCAGCAATCATGTCCTCTCAATTCCTGCCCCCACCCCAACATTCCACCCTTCATGATCAGTTCTTAGAATCGTATACTACCTTCTTTTCCCCAGCGTGCCCTGAGAGGTCAGCAAGGGGTTTCACTTGGACAGAGGTGCCTTGTCTGGTGGCTGTCTGTCTGCTTTGGAGGCAGATACCACAGTAGAAATAGAGGCGCATGCAAGACAAAGCACAGATTAAGATAATGATTATCAAATAAGTGACAACTTTTTCTACCAAGAGACCCATATCAGAACCACTAATTTTTTAAGTTTTTATACTGGATTGTATCCTTGAGGGTGTTTATCTGTGCTTTCATATGACTTAATAGAGATGATGCATTAGCAGACTCATCAAATATGAACACAGAACATCTTGTTTTAGTAATGGCACAAGTGCCTTCTTGCAAGGCAGCAATAATTTCCAAGGTTATCCTACTTTGGAGAACATATTTTCTCACTAGAGATATTTCAGTGTTTTGTAAGGACAGGCATTGTTAGCTATCATATAAGTCTTGCTGACTGAACTTAGTAAGGGCTTTCTTTTTTTTAAACTTTTTATTTTGTATTGGAATATAGGTGATTAACAAACAATGATATGATAGTTTCAGGTGAGCAGTGAAGAAATTCAGCCATATATATATACATGTATCCATTCTTCTTACTAAGTTCACACCCATCCAAGCTGCCACATAACATTGAGCAGAGTTCCATGTCCTATACAGTAGGTCCTCATTGGTGCTCCATTTTATAGCAGGGTTTACATGTCCATCCCAAACTCCTTAACTATCCTTCCCCCTCACCCTTCCTCCTGGACTTTCTATTTAATATCCTCCAGGCCAATGGAGGGAACAAAGATGGTGGCCAAATCCTATCAATGGAAAACAGAACTTGCCCACCTGGTCTTAAAAAGTAGAAGATTGGCAGCTTTAGGAACTTGATCTAGTCCTGTACATTATGCTTGTACAAGACGCTTGATCCTTGGAAGAAAAGCTATGAGAAACCTAGACAGCATATTAAAAAGAGACATTACTTTGTCAACAAGGTTCCATCTAGTCAAGGCTGTGGTTTTTCCAGTAGTCATATATGGATGTGAGAGCTGAACTATAAAGAAATCTGAGTGCTGAAGAATTGATGCTTTTGAACTGTGGTGTTGGACTCTTGAGAGTCCCTTGGACTGCAAGGAGATCCAACCAGTCCATCCTAAAGGAGATCAGTCCTGAATATTCATTGGAGTACTGATGTTGAAGCTGAAACGCCAATACTCTGGCCACCTGATGCAAAGAACTGACTCATTTGAAAAGACCCTTATGCTGGGAAAGATTGAAGGTGGAAGGAGAAGTGGGCAACAGAGGAGATGGTTGGATGGCATCACTGACTCAATGGACATGAGTTTGGGTAAACTCCAGGAGTTGGTGATGGACAGGGAGGCCTGACGTACTGCAGTGCATGGAGTCACAGAGTTGGACACGACTGAGCAACTGAACTGAACTCTACATCGTGCATGTTGCTCAGAGGAGATATCACTGTCAGGTATAAGGAGATGGATTGGGCAGGGTATGCCAGACCAGTACCCCCTTTTCTCATTTCTTTCAATGATATATGTTCCATTTCAGGTAGAGTATCTTTCAACAGGTCCAGTTTGCTGCCGGACAACAGAGATTGAGTAGTTTCCCCTCAGGCAGGAGTGCAAAGTAGCTCACCCATCCTGGCAGTATATCTCATTGCATATTCAAATAGACAGTTTCTTTTCCAGGCATGATGAAGGTTGATGTTCTCAGCAGCATAGCACACTGATCCATGGTGAGAGTCAGTGTTTATGTTATTGGGTACCTCAGTAGGGTAAGCCAGTCTCTTATATGGGGCAGCAGGCCCTACTGGTTGATCATTCAAATATGATAAATCCTTGTCAGTACTTTAGTCCATCCAGCCAAAGTGGTTTTATCATTTAATAACTTGATCTGCTGCTTTAACTTTCCAATTTTCCTTTCTTTTAACCCTGCTGATTGTGGGTTATAGGACAGATGGAACCTCCATGCAATGCCATGTTCTTTTGCCCAGACTTGCATATCCTTACCTTTGAAGTGTGACTCCTGATCACTGTCTACTTGATAGTGGCATCTGTATTTGGTAGTCAGTTTCTCTAATCCTCTGATGATGGCAGCCTGGTTTTCTTGGTGAAAGGGAAAAGTTTAGGTTAAGCCAGACACAGTGTTCACACAAAGCAAAGCATATTTCAGTCCTTGCTCAGAGGGAGGCCAATGTAATTGATTTTTGGATCTTTCACTGCTTGGGAACTCTAATGTATGGCAAAGGTATACATTTAATTTTTTCTTAAGTCAATTTTATGTTTTATTTTGAACTTGTTACTTTGAAGATATTTTAAAATTCAAATGTTATAAATTATCTTAATTTTCTTGTCCTTATGTAAATGAGGTAAATATGCTGACTATGGATGCAAAGGAATTATTCTTGGCAATGCCTCAAGAAAATCATTTATCTCAACTTAATATTTCCAGGGAAATGGAAATAATTTTAATTACATTTTAAGTGTATGTTGTAATTTAAACCATAAAACCATAGATCAAAGTCAACTATTTCTGCCACATAATATTTCTGTTGTTTAAAAGAGAACAGAGACAATATCTATAATATATTAATTATGATTATTTTATTATAATATGTATATAAAAAGTTCATCCAGTTTCTCCTGCTCTTACATGCATACAAATACATTTTAATTTATTTTCAGTTAAAATTATATCACTTTACTTGAATTCTTATAAACTTTAAGGCCAAAATATAGACCACAAATCCTGAACTGCTACTAACTTACTTGGTAAATAAATAAACATGCTTTTGAATGTCAAAAGCATTTATCTTACTCTTTTATCCTACTTAAAATGTATTTAATCTATACTTATATTTAAATATTGATTAACTGCTAATTAATCATCATTGACCCTATTTTCCTAAATTCCTATTTGTGTCCAAAATTTCTGTTATTATTAAGTAACTAGCCTTTGTACTGGAATGGTTAATAATAGACTGAAATGAAACCATTTATTTAAAAATAAGTGCATAGTCTTTCATAGGGATATATGATATTAAAATATTTGATCCATGATTGAGGATAATGTGAGTGATTATTAGATTTTTTACTTATTTCTGATAGAATATCATACATTATCAGTGGGATCTTCTATTTCACATTATCAACTGTTTTGTGGTCTGCAATTACTAATCCTCATGATTTACATACTAAATGTAACTTTAGCTCTCTGATAACATCTTTGTGGGTGGGTTAGTCGCTCAGTCATGTCTGACTCTTTGCGACCCAACAAACTGTAGCCCATCAAGCTCCTCCATTCATGGGATTCTCCAGGCAAGAATACTGGAGTGGACTGCTGTTCCTTCTCCAGAGGATCTTCCTGACCCAGGGATCAAACCCAGGTCTCCTGCATTGCAGGCAGATTTTTACCATCTGAGCATAGCTAAAAATAAACAAGTGTAAATGAAAATCCATTGAACATGGCATTAAAATACTCCATAGAATAATGCCAAATTGGATATCTGGTAAAACTTAGTTATTTTTAAAAGAAATCATTTTGATGCCTATTTTTATGTTCCTGAGAATTAATTTTAAAATACAAGTGTAACAATGCCATAAGACTAAAAGAGCTCCAACTGATAATTTGTATTTTAAAATAACTTTACACATTCATTGAAAAATGTTAAAATAACTTGCATGGTTTTAGTGTAGGCAGCAGTGTTCGAGGATGCTAAAAGAAAAATTACAAAAGGATAGAGTGTATTTCTTATTAAAAATAATTTATCAAGCATTTACAATATGCTACCATTGTAAACACAGTGAAATTAATGATGAATTATTGTCTCTGCCTTGAATCAACTCAGTCTAGAGGGATGAATAAGCACAGAGTTACAATTCAGTATGACAAATATTTTGATAGAGCTTGCTTTAGATAATAGCAAGGAAAAACCCACTGGTGTGTTACCAAAAGTTTTCAGGGGGATATAATCAACCAACAAGCCTTATGAAATTAATAAAAATGGATAGTAATCCAACATTTTTGTTGCCCTCAGGAAAAGGGACTTTTAAGGTAATCAGCATATACTTCTGGAAGAAGAAGACCAATGTTGGCCTTAACTCATCCTTTTTAAATTTTTAATTTTAAAATACCATATTGTTTGTTTTAAAATCAAAACCCATCTGTGTTTAACATAGTCATTATTTTCTGATTAGAATCTTGAACAAATTAAAACCTGACATTGATTATATTTCATTAGCAGTAAACAAAACAAAGCAAAATGTTTCTTCTTTATTTTACAAATTGAAGCCAATTCAGCTTTTAAGGAAAAAATAAATCCAACTTTTTCTTTTCATAAAACCAATAATTTCTCACCATTTATTAAACTCTTTATGTTGATGATTATCTTCTTAAGAACATGTCTATCCACATTCTCTTACTGATAAAAATTACAGTTTTAAATAGAGTTTCCATAGTCCGGGTCTGTATTGCTTCAGACTAACTGCTTGGAATTTTTTTAATGATGCTTCATGTAACAGGGTTCAAATACCTGAATTCTCTTAGTTAATACCCTCATAATATCTTTGAAGTTAAGAATGGCACCTTATTTTATGTCTTTAATTTATATAACACTTGAGATAATGTCTCAATGTCTTAGAGAAATTTTAAAAATCTATTTGGCATAGGTCATCACATCTATAATTATGGATAATTTGACTATGAACTAATCCACAGTTTCTGTTCTGGTAACCATATTAGGCTACTGTTTTATGACTATTTAGTACATAATAAAGAAGTGAAAGTGAAGTCGTTCAGTGGTGTCCGACTCTTTGTGACCCCATGGACTGCAGCCCGCCAGGCTACCCTTTCCATCGGATTTTCCAGGCAAGAGTACTGGAGTGAGTTGCTGTTTCCTTTTCCAGTAGTACATATATAGGAACACAATAAATATAGAATGATATGTTATTAAACATTTTCAAAATGGATTACTTTTAGATTCGTCTCCCTTGAAACTTTTGCAGTTATATTTGAGAATGAATATTCAAGCATTTATATACATTGCTATTATATCAAATCTTATAAATTTATCCCATTATGCAAATCTAAATATTATCCTAATTTTGTCATCAATTCTCATTATTAACAGCTTTTAATAACATTTCAAATGTATTTATTTAGGTCATTAATTTAAAATGCTAGAACAGGTTAAGGCAGAGTAGTGATTCTTTCCACATAACTAAGAGCCCTCCTAGAAAATGGCATTCTGTCTTTAGCCAACTCCTTCTAGTTGAGGTCATTGATATGTTACTAATTTACCTAATTGATTTGGCATCAAACTTATATGATTCTTTATCTTAGTTATAAAAATGTGAGAGACTTCATGTTACATGTTCTGTGGATTTTCCAGTGATATACTATTAAGATATTATTTAGGTGGAAGGTGGCTCTTCCTTTTTATTTAATTTTTTAAAATTTATTTATTTTTAATTGAACAATAATTGGTTTAAAATGTGTTGGTTTCTGCCAAACATCAACATGAATCAGCCTAGGTATACATATGTCCCCTCTCTCTTGAACCTTCCTCCCATCTTCCACCCCTCTCGGTTGTCACAGAGCCCGGGTTTGAGTTCCCTGTAATTCATCCAGGGCTCTCTATTTTACATATGGTAGTGTATATGTTTCAACGCCACTATCCCCTTTCGTCTCACTCTCTCCTTCCTGCCTCCGGCCTGTGTCCTTAAGTCTGTCCTCTATGTCTGCGTCTAAATTGCTGCCCTGCAAAGAGATTCATCAGTACCATCTTTCTAGATTCCATATATCTGTGTTAATATGCAATATTTGTTTTTCTCTTTCTGACTTACTTCACTCTGTATAATAGGCTCTAGGTTCATCCACCTCATTAGAACTGACTCAAATGCATTCCTTTATATGGCTGAGTAATATTCCATTGTATATATGTACCATGCCTTCTTTATCCATTCACCTGTTGTTGGACATCCATGTTGCTTCCATGTCCTAGTTATTATAAATAGTGCTGCAATGAACACTGAGGTACATGTGTCTTTTTCAATTATGGCTTTCTTGGGGTACATGCCCAGTAGTGGACTTGTTGGGTCATATGTTAGTTTTGGGCTTCCACAGTGACTCAGTGGTAGAAAAATCTGTCTGCAGTTTAGGAGCCACAGGAGATATGGGTTTGATCCCTGGGTCAAGAAGCTCCCCTGGAGGAGGGCATGAAAACCCACACTGTATTCTTGCCTAGAAAATTCCTGGACAGGGGAACCTGGAGGGCTGCGGTCCATAGGGTCACAAAGAGTTGGACATGACAACAGCACACAAAATAGTTTTATTTCTAGTTTTTTAAGGAATCTCTGAACTGTCTTCCAGGGTTGCTGTATCAGCTTACATTACAATAGTGCAAGAGGGTTCCCTTTTCTCCACACCCTCTCCAGCGTTTATTGTATGTAGATTTTTTGATAGTGGCCACTCTGAAGGATGTGAGGTGATACTTTAGTTTTGGTTTGCATTTCTCTAACAATGAGTGGTGTTGAGCATCTTTTCATGTGTTTAGGAGCCATTTGTTTGTCTTTGGAGAAATGTCTGTTTAGGTCTTCTGCCCACTTTTTGATTGTGGTGTTTGTTTTTCTGGTAATGAGTTGCAGGAACTGCTTATATAATTTGGAAATTAATCCTTTGTCAGTTTCATTTGCTATTATTTTCTCCCATTCTTTGGGTTTTTTCACCTTGTTTATAGTTTCCTTTGCTGTGTAAAACTTTTAAGTTTCATTAGGTGTCACTTGTTTATTTTTGTTTTTATTTCATTACTCTAGGAGGCGGATCATAGAGGATCTTGCTTTGCTTTATGACGTAGAGTGTTCTGCCTATGTTTTCCTCTAAGTGTTTTATAATTTCTGGTCTTACATTTAGGTCTTTAATCCATTTTGAGTTTATCTTTGTGTATGCTCTTAGGAAGCATTCTAATTTCATTCTTTTATACCTATTGAGTTATTTAAAGGTTAGCTTTGAATAAGCTAGATATACTAGGGAATGTTTAGAGTTAACATGTTGCAAGTAGTGAAAAATTGTTTACTTCAGCATTCTGCTTGACCTATGTCTGTTTTCCTCTACCTAAATATTGAGGGGTTTTTTTGTCATTGTTATTGACCTTTAGTGAAAAATTAATTCATATAAACTCATTAATAATGTTTAAGAACATGAAATATTGCTTCTCTCAAGTAACTTAATAGCATTTAATCTTCAGTAAATTTTTCCTGAAAATAATATCTTATGTCAAGACATCAAAAATGTGGAAAAACTTTGAACAGGTTATTTCTCAGATTTGGGATTATTGAGAGTTGATTTATGCCTCATAATTTGAATCCTTTATATTTTTAAACAGCAAAAACATTCTACAGAATTAAAGTTATCTTTTTGAATTTAAATACTTTCTTTAGATTGATTCCTCAGAAAGGAATTCTAAGATATCCAATGCCGTATTATTGCTGATATTAAAAAAACACACACACAGCTTTATATGGCAGGCACAGTTCATTTCTGTGAAGATGTTGTGATCACTTGCCTGAAGTCTTAAAAATATGTATATATAAAATTGATGATGGCTGCTAGCAAACTTTCTGTTAGTTTATTTGCAGAATTCTAATGCATAATGTTAGTTCCAGAAACCACAGTTCAGAAATTTTCATTACTGGTTTTTACTATGAACTCTCAACTATGATAATAAACAGTTTACTCAACATAATTTAGGAATTCATCATTTGCATTAACCTATTTACTATCACTTATTATTGATCCAGGTTTTATATTGAGTTTATGTATCTGTCCTCACATGCTTCAGCAATATTAGATGACAAGTATGAATTGAAGAAAAATTAATATGAAGTTTGAAATGAAATTTCCATAATAAAGTTAGAATATATTTCTTAAGGGGAATAGCTGGAACTGGAACACAGATAGTCTGACTTGAAAGCATGAGCTCTTAAGTACCAAGAAAAACCAGGAAAAATCTAAGTGTATACATGAAATTGATTTTACACGTTTTACCCTCTAATAATTTTAGTATGTAGCTCATCACCTTGCTGTCCTTTATACACAGATTTATACATAATCCTTCTGGTATTAGTGAAAGTAGTAATAACAATGGGAAATAATAATCATAACTAAAGTAACAAGAGCAGAGAAAACAATAATTTGAATAACATATGTCAACATTTAAAAAATGTTTTCAAGTTTAATAGTCACACAGCAGTGTCTATGAAGTTGACTCTATGAGTATATGGATGTGCATATCAGGAAATCAGATTAGTGGATCAGGAAATCAGATTAGTGGATCAGGAAATCTGATTTGCAGATCAGGAAATCAGGCAGAATAAGGCATTGTAATGCTGCACGGTATTGTGAAACCAGCTTTCTAACCCAGATGGTGTGACCTTCTAATTTGTGCTTTTAATGATGACAATATCTCTGTTTCCTATTTAATTTAGTCCTCTCCATCTCCTCTTATTTGCATCAAATAGGATATAGAATCATGACTAAAATGTCAATCAGGCAAGTAAAACTTCTTTCTGTAAGAAATCATCGTTTGTGCAGTAAATAAAAGCCTACGGCTGTGTTTTATCCTTGTATCTGGTGGCACAGTGGCAAAGAATCCACCTCTCAATGCAGGAGATCTTTGGAATGGGAAAATCCCCTGGAGTGGGTAGTGGAAACCCACTCCAGTATTCTTGCGCGGGCAATCCCATGGACAGAGGAGCCTGGAGGGTTATAGCCTCTGGGGTCTCAAAGAGTTCGACATGACTGAGCAACTAAGCACAAATGCAGTCGGATGTATTAAGCCAAAATGAGCAATAAAAAGCTTCCATGAGTGACATTCACAGCTCCCTTATTACTTAGTTATATTCAGCATGATGAAACCAGGTCCTAAAATCATGAAGCAAACTAACACTTTAATGTTTTACATGTTTTAAATAAAAACTTAAGTTATAGATTTTATCAGCGAATTTGTTGACTATGTAGGAATTTGCTGAAATGTACAGCAGACACCATGCTACAGGTTGCTATCTGAGGACTGCCAGGACTTTGCAATTCCCAAATAATTTCCCACTGACTTAATGCTAAATGCCAGCCCTAAAGTCTCAGCAGTGAAGAATCCTGTACTGGTTAGATCTCTGGGTCAGGAAGATCCCCTGGAGAAAGAAATGGCAACCTACTCCAGCATTCTTGCCTGTGAAATACGATGGACAGAGAATCCTGGCAGAGATTCATCTGAGCACACACTCATGCAGTCTTAAAGATGACCATTAAAACTTAAATATGTTTCCTGGAAATGATAATGGTATAATCAATTGTCAGTCACTTAATAATTAAATTATTAATAAATTTATTTTATTATTTATAAAAATAACAGATTTTTACATTATAATGGATAAGCTCTTCAGTTCAGTTCAGTCCACCTGCAATGCAGGAGACCCAGGTTCAATCCCTGGGTCAGGAAGATCCCCTGGAGAAAGGAATGGCAACCCACTCCAGTAATCTTGCCTGGAGAATTACATGGACAGAGGAGCCTGGAGGGCCCTAGTCCAGGGGGTCTCAAAGAGTAAGACATGACTGAGTGACTAACACTTTCACTTTCATACAGTTATCTAAGAATTTCAATAACAGTATACACTACAAAAGATATAAGTCACCAGTAGATATATTCAAGATTACTTCTAGCAACATTATTTGTAACAAAAGTAAACCTGGACACAACCCAAATCTCCATCAACAACAAAGGAGACAAATAAATTATTGTTTATATGCTCAAAAGGATCTTACACAGTGGTGGAAATTAGGAACTAAATGAATCTCAATATAATATGGGGTAAGCAAACAATATTGTTTATGGTATAATTCCATTTACATATATCTAAACTCATAGGGAAACAAGAGAACAGATTTTTATGTATAAATATATATGTGGAATATCAACTAAAATTCAGTTAAACTCCTACTAATTGAGACCTTATTATAGTAACTCAAGTAATTTAAGATTTTATTTTTCAGTGGAAAGGAAGTTAGAGGTAGATAATCCAGAGATTGCATGGAAATTCCACTAAAATTCCTTTTTTTTTTTTTTTTTTTGTAATGCTTCTCCTTACTTAACATTGCCTCTGCGTTCAAGTTGAAAAGGTGACTATTGAAGCTTAGACATCAAGAACACACTCTAGACAGTAATAAGAGGAAGAAAAAAGGACAAATAGAAAAAGAATTCTGCTGGGTGCCCCATTCAATAACTTTCACTTAGATCTTTCATCTCAGAGGTCACCATTATCTTCAAAGCAAGCCAGAGAAGGCAGCGTTATAGCTGAACACATTGTCACCTACAATAAAATCAGGGCTCTGTACCAAGGAGAATAGGGGGAAGGGGGAAGGAAATGGGATAAGTAACTGGAGTCCTTCCCTCTTATGGTTGCTGAAAACAGTGCTATACTTTATGATTTAGATTATCTTCTAGGAAGAGAGCCTAAACCCATATGGGACAGTGACATTGTCAGGCTCTAGATTTATACTTTACATTGGTTACATGAAAAAAAAATCATTTGTCTTTTATTACCAGTAGATAATGTTTCTATTTTCAGAAGAAAACAAGGCACCTTGCACGTCTCAAGTGGATCTTCCCTGACTACCACAGTTCAAACAGATCACACACACACTTTGAACTCTTTATCTTCTTTGTATCATATATGTTTCTTCAAATAATTTATTTTCTATCTTCAGACAAGTCCTTTTCCTGTATGGATTCTTCTATATTCAAGTGCCTTACTGGTGCTTGAAACATATTAACAATATGTTTTCCACATATATTATTAAATGTATGGATGCAATTGTGTTAGGCTATATCAGATTTGTTATTCCTTACTGACCTAGCTCTGAGGAGTTAAAAACAAACACACATAACTTTCTAACCTAGTTTTAGACTCTGAAATAAAAAAAAAACTATTTAACCCAGTTGAAGTAGCTGGTGCACCTGTAAAATCTGTTTTGTCACAAAGTACATTTTTCTTCTAGTACTTGATTATTTTGTTATCTTTGGTAACATTTACAGAAGTAAGGGCTAACAACAGTAATGATACACAGTACTCAGAAAGGGGAAGAAAAATGGGAGCTGTGAGAACAGGCTTATTAGAGGGTAAATGATGGCGTAGATGGAACTAATCACAAAGCAAAAGTCAAACAAGCAAAATCAACAGAAGCCTGAGTTGTTTTGTGTATATTCCTTCAGGGTTATTAGACTTCAGCATAAGCACAATATACCCGTTTAAGAAGATATCTATTTTAAAATCTTATTAAAATATAAGAAATAAAGTCAGAAATTTATTATATCATCATTCATTGAAAGAGTTTTAGAATTATTTTCTTTAAAATGGCAGAAATTGAAAGTGTTAGTCATTGAGTCCTGTCTGACTCTTCCCAACCTGATGGACTGTAGCCCGCCAGGCTTCTCTGTCCATGAGATTCTCCAGGCAAGAGTACTGGAATGAGTTGCCATTTCCTTCTTCAGGGGATCTTCCTGCCCTAGGGATGAAACCCAGGTCTCCTGCATTGCAGGCTGACTCTTTACAATCTGAGGCACCAGGGAATCCTTATGTATAGTGATCTCTGCCCTGCTTCCTGGCACAGAGCACATAAAACCCTTATAATTTCCTAAGTAATAAGAACTAGGACCACCTATTATTCTAATATTTGTCTGACTCCATCTCTAAAACAAGACCCTAAAACCATTGCACATGCCCAAATGATTGGAATACTAGGAGCATCTATTTCCTGGTGAGGTGACTCTTGCTAGGTTCCTGGGTTGGGCTGGTTATCAGAAAGACCGGGGCTGTATATTGTCAACCTGATTATTTAAGTTATATGCAGAGCACATCATGAGAAATGCCAGGCTGGATGAAGCACAAGCTGGACTCAAGATTGCCAGGAGAAATATCAATAACCTCAGATATGCAGACGACACCACCTTAATGGCACAAAGTAAAGAGGAACTAAGGAGCCTCTTGATGAAAGTGAAAGGGGAGAGTGAAAAAGTTGGCTTAAAACTCAACATTCAAAACGCTAAGATCATGGCATCTGGTCCCATCACTTCATGGCAAATAGATGGGGAAACAGTGGAAACAGTGACAGACTTCATTTTGGGGGGCTCCAAAATCACTGCAGATGGTGACTGCAGCCTTGAGATTAAAAGACGCTTGCTCCTTGGAAGAAAATCTATGACAAAACTAGACAGCATGTTAAAAAGCAGAGACATTACTTTGTCAACAAAGGTCCATCTAGTCAAAGCTATGGTTTTTCTAGTAGTCACGTATGGATGTGAGAGTTGGACTATAAAGAAAGCTGAGCGCCAAAGAATTGATGCTTTTGAACTGTGGTGTTGGAGAAGACTCTTGAGAGTCCCTTGGACAGCAAGGAGATCCAACCAGTCCATCCTAAAGGAAATCAGTCCTGGGTGTTCATTGGAAGGACTGATGCTGAAGCTGAAACTCCAATACTCTGGCCAGCTGATGCAAAGAACTGACTCATTTGAAAAGACCCTGATGCTGAAAAAGATTGAACGCAGGAGGAGAAGGGAATGACAGAAGATGAGATGGTTGGATGGCATCACTAACTCGATGGACATGAGTTTGGGTAAACTCCGGGAGTTGGTGAAGGACAGGGAAACCTGGCATGCTGCAGTCCATGGGGTCACAAAGAGTCGGACATGACTGAGTGACTGAACTGAACTGATGTGTGGAAGCCTCTATGAAATTCTAGTAGTATGGGATTTGGAGAGCTTTCAGGTTGGTGAACACGTGGAGGTGCTGGAAGAGTAGCGTACCCTGAGAGGGCATGGAAGCTCTATACCCCTTCCTACACACCTTACTCTACACATCTCTTCCTTCTGGATGTTCATCCATATCCTTAATCATATTCTTAATAAACTAATAAACATAAATGTTTCCCTGAGTTTTGTGAGCCACTCTAACAAATTAATCAAACCCAAGGAGTTGAATCATTGGAACCTCTGTTCTTTAGTCTAATCAGAACCACAAGTGATACACTGGCTTGCTATTGGTGTCCAAAATGTGGGGGAGATGGGGGACAGCCTTAAGGGACTGAGTCCTTAATCCTCTGGGATCTGACACTAACTCGAATAACACTGTTAGGGTTAAGATTAGTTGCAGGACACCCAGCTGATGGAGGCTTTCCTGCTGGTTCACACAGTAAAAAATCTGCCTGCAACACAGGAGACCCAGGTTCAGTTCCAGGGCTGGGAAGATCCCCTGCAGAAGGAAATGGCTACCCACTCCAATATTTTTGCTTGGAGAATTCCACGGTCAGGAGAGCCTGGTGGGCTATAGTCCATGGGCATCCAAAAAGAGTCAGACATGACTGAGCAACTAACACTTTCATACTTTTTTAGCTGGCTTAGCAGAGAATTGCTTGGTGTAGGGGAAAACCCTCATACACACATTTGGAGACTAAAATTGAAGTATTTATGTGAGTAAAAAAGGGAATCACAGGAGAGAAAAATGTAGTAGGTAAGAACTGAATTATTCCATATATGGGGAGGTAAAATCTGTAGGTTTTTCCTTTACAATAACTTTTCTGGATATGTGCTTTTATACAAAAAGACTTATTTTCTGATATTACTGGGTGGGTGAGCAACATTATTGGATTTTATTTTATGCAAAGTTATTTTCATGGTTGTCTCAACAAAGTGGGAAATTATAGGCTTGTACTTCCATAGCTAGGACTGTGCTGTTGCATTTCTATCTAAAATTGTCATAACTGTGTTCACACAGACCCTTGTGAGTTCACAGCTATAAAGACCTTTAGGTAGGATGGTTATAAATAAAGTAGATTAAATATTTCAGTAGGGATATAAGGATTTTTTTTTAATTACCAAAAATATGATTTCATTTTAAATTACACATAAGGAAACAATAAAGAATCTGGAAAAACCAAAAGAGGCAAAGTTAAAAAAAATAAACAACTAGGAGATACTGCAGTGACTTAGTCTATACACTTTGGACTCTTCTTGAACTAATTTGTAGCTAAGGTCTAAACTTAACAAAGACTTTCCTATAAGTTACAGAATCACCACCAGTTTTATTCCTCAGCTGGCCACCTTTCTCTACAGAGCAATTATAACTGAATTATACACTGGTGTTAGAAAACCAGGGTATCACTGTTTTTCCTATTGATAGTAGAGCTACAGCAACAAGCTTAGATATCAGCAGCTAATGATTTATACTCAAGTAAAGCATCTCTGTTCATAAAATATCCTCCATTTTATTCTGAAAATTTTTCTTTCTTTCTTTCTTTGGGGTCAGAAGCAGATGGAAAAATATTTGAAGTTCCTCTCTTAATTTTTTTCTTCTGTTTAATGACATGATACTTTTGCCTTTTAATCACTACCTGTTTAATGAAAATTTTTTAGTGTTAGTTTATATGTCTGATACTATGCTTGTTGCTCAGGATTCAGTCATGAGACCACCATGATCAAATCCTGGTGAGAAATAGTGTCAACTGAGGCACTGAGACAAATATGATGACATTGAATATATTGAGATAGCAGCCACAAATAATCGATTTATTAAATGATTAATTGTCAGTGGAGAGAATGTGAACGAAGTGAAAATTCAAAATAAAATTTATTATTGCCAGCAATTTTCATTTTGAAAAATTCAAATAAGTTAGGCTCATGTTACTCTGATAATGGTTTCAGTTACTCCACTTTGCAGATATAAAGTAATCAAGGAGGCAACTGCAATTGCCTGAGTGGCATCAGATGTGGCTTTTGCCACAGGGTAGGTGATCCATGAGCAAAAGCAAGCCAGAGGCCATATGTCTTTTATGATTTAGCATCAGAAGTCATGCACTGACACTTTCATAATGTAGTATTGGCTACACAACTCTATATAACATGAGAGAGGGCTACATAGGAGGTGAATGCCATGAGGTGAATGCCACCAGGAACCATCTTGGAAGCTGGCCACCACTTTCAGAATCATTCCATTTACTCTTTCTTTGAGATATTTTCCATTGAAAGTCTGGTTTGCTTAGAATCAGTGATGATCATATGCAACATATTTTCAAATCTATGTAACAGATGCTATCTTGTTTGTAATTAGATAAGTTCTTCGAAAGCCATAAGGCAAGACCCTTAGAATTAAACATGGGTTGTACTTCCTTTGTTTATTATGTGATCTAAATTATGAAAAGTCTATATTTGTTTTAGAAATTCATAGGCTGTCTTTTGTTCCTGATGTTAGCTTGTTTTCATGCAATGCTTTTGAAGTTAAAAATTATATATATATTTTTAATTTAGAGATTGCTTTGTGTGTGTGTGTGTGTATTCAACTGCTCATTCATGTCCAACTTGTGGCAACCTCATGGAGAGTAGCCTGCCAGGCTCCTCTGTCCATGGAATTTTCCAGGCAAGAATATCAGAGCAGGTTGCCATTTCCTACTGTATGGTATCTTCCTGACCCAGGGATTGAAACCACATCTCTTGTGTCTCCTGCATTGGCAGGCGGGTTCTTTACCACTAGTGCCACCCGGGAAACCTAAAGATTGCTTTATCCTGCCCCTTTATTTTACATATGAGGTTTCTCATATCCAGACAGTTTGACTGACTAAGGTTACAAAATTTGGAATAAAATCTAGGAATCATGACCCCTAATCCTTTTTCTTTCCTTTACAACTAACTAGCAGCTGATTAGTTTTCAATAATTTCATGCTACTGTAAGAAAGCACTCATAAATTTAGCATCAGGGATCTGCAGGATGCTTATAATGGAACACAGTGCCGACAGCTATAAACTTTCGTGTATGATTACCTTCTTTTCATTACACTGGAGTTTCAGCTCAGCATTGCAAAGACCTAAAACAATGAAATAAGACTTCCCTCAGAGGAAAAACAAACAGTGCAAATGCATGAGAGAACTGCAGTTTTGGAAATTTGTTGATTTCAAAGTTTTGACAACAAAGTAACATTTTAGGAATCTATGTGTATAATTCATGTGTTGTTTGACATGCTACATTGAATAAATGAGAAGACTATGAAGATTAAATTAAAACACACATATATATGGCTCTTTTAGCCCTTAATATCTACTTAGCACATCTATGTTTTCAAATATATTTTATCCCCTTTCAAATAAAAAGAAATTTCCTGTTCCCAAACTAAGTTATTGGCGCTAGAAGCAGTACACCTAAGGGCTGAATCACTTTGCTGCTGCTGCTGCTGCTGCTAAGTCGCTTCAGTCATGTCCGACTCTGTGCGACCCCGTAGACGGCAGCCCACCAGGCTCCCCCGTCCCTGGGATTCTCCAGGCAAGACCACTGGAGTGGGTTGCCATTTCCTTCTCCAATGCATGAAAGTGAAAAGTGAAAGTGAAGTCGTTCAGTCGTGTCCAACTCTTAGTGACCCCATGGACTGCAGCCCACTAGGCTCCTCCATCCACGCATGGGATTTTCCAGGAAAGAGCACTGGAGTGGGGTGCCATTGCCTTCTCCGTGAATCACTTTAGGAGTTGTATAAAATTAATTTATCAATGAGCAAAAATAATGTAGGTACAATAGTGGATCACAAACTATTAGAACATGCTATTTTCTTGGTATGTTGGCATTTGATACAATATTTTGTGATCTTTATCACCTCTGTTCTTGACTTTTTATTCTTTATAATAAGACATAAACAAGAAAAAACCATGCCACAAAGCTGAATAAAATAAAATTATATACTTGAATATCTTAAACTTGTTTTTTAATAGATTATCTCATCAGAATAACTGCACTACAACACATCTGTAAAATAACCATAGGGTAAGTAAGTTAAAAGAACCACCTTATAGTTCCCAAAGTAACGGTTTTATAAAAAGGAAGAAACCTTGTATTTATAATCAGAACTTAGTATTTCACTTTAGCATTTCACCCCAAATATAATACATTATAGCGCAGCTCCACTTTAAAATAAATTTCTGTTTTAGAACTGTTTTAGGAATATAAACAACTGAATAGTCAAAAGAATTTCAACACACCTCATACTAGTTTTCCTAATATAATACTAACATCTTACATCAGTATGATGCATTTTCACAATTATTAAATCAGTATCTATATATTATTATTTTTATTAACGAAAGTTCACACTTTATTCATATTTCCTTGCTTTAATGTCATAAGGAAGATCAAAGGAGTAAAAAGCGATACTTTTGTAAAGCATATATATAACTGACTTATCAATGTTGTAATACTATCTCATTCTATTCATTGTGAGTTCAACTTCATGTTTTCATGACTTATCATAAATTAAAAGAGTCTTACTAGTCAAGTGTGTGGGATTAACTTCATGTCTGTGAAGTATAGATGCCACCAGACAAGTTTGATAAAGTCTCTAGGCTTTTGTACACATGTTAATTTTAAAAAGTCTGAATAAATTACCTAGCTTTCTTCATAAATATTGGAACCTGAAGCTCTGAAAATTATATTCAGCTTGATGACTGTAATATAAATGTCATATCGTTCTCTGTTGTAAATCTGCAAATACTTCATGTTATTTTTACATCCAGAATAAATTTCCTAAGTTAGATTCTTTATGAATTAATTTAATGATCCTTATGAATGGTATTTATTTCAAATTTTATAATTTCATCTATAAGATTTTTTGTTTAATAAGTATTAATAGTAAAATTCAATTTCGATTAAGTTCTGAATATATTAGCTATATAATCTATCAATTTTTCATAATTATTTCCTGACAGTAGAATATCAGAGGACATGTATATTAAATATGCTATATGTATATAGGTCATTGCTGTGGAAGTGTTATCTAGATATGTGAAACATAAGTGCATTTATGAAATGGAATATAAGTTTCAATTATACTTTATATTTTAGCTGTCATATGAAGTATAATAATATGTAATGTGGAAAAAATTTTTTTTCTGGTAGAAACTGTTATCCTCAGAGTAAGTATTACTGTCAAGCCTGAGATAAACTGAAAAATTCTATACCAAGGCCCTTTAGATACACACTTGACATGACAATAATCACAATGGCTGAATCATTCCTTTTAAAGGAGCAACTAAAACATCTAATTTTCCTTTGAGAAAGAGAAGTTTTAAGAGTGAGTGAATAAACTAGTAACTGTCAACAGTACTAGTGAGTTGAAACACTTGACCTTGGTTGGAGTATAGTTTGGACAGAGATTCTCAAATTCATCTCAAGATGTTAAAACACAGATTTCAGAGTCCCATCACTAGAGATTGTGATTCAGTTATCTAGTAAGGGACCTGAAAATTTGAATTTTTAAAGTCCCAAGCCTTGGTGCTGCTGTTGTCCATCTACTTCATACTTTAAGAACCAAAGGCTAGTGTATGCAATGTGTGACCTAAAACAAATAGGCTGTCAGTTATTTCTCCAGCAAAAATGGGTTCATCTCGGATCAGCAAAGAATTTCAATTTGGGGTCTTCAACCATGACAAACCATGTGCGATTCCCTAGCCAAAAATGGAAAGGTGACTTCTCCTAGTAGGAGAAGGCAATGGCAACCCGCTTCAGTGTTCTTGCCTGGAGAATCCCAGGGACGGGGGAGCCTGGTGGGCTGCCATCTACGGGGTCGCACAGAGTCGGACACGACTGAAGCGACTTAGCAGCAGCAGCAGCATAGTAGGAAAATAAAGTTCAAAGGGTTATTAGGAAATGAAGAGTCCGTGATTTTTTCACTGGTTGAATTATGACAGTCTCTCATTAGCTCTTGCCAGGAAAGAAGAGGAAGTCTTTTTTCTTCCTCCTGTTGGGCTCTGCTATCATCATATGACTTGAGAGCTCTCAGTTATGGTCTCCTGACTCTATTTCACTGAGACTTATGTTTATTTATTTTTACTTTTCCTCATTTAAATACTTTTAGGTTTCAAATGCTATGTTGTCCAGGTCCACCTACAAAATTGAGTCAAGGTTATTGGTACGTAATAAAACATACAGGGCTTTGACCATAGAGAGAAATGTGGAATCCAATTTCTACAATAACCAACTATCCCTAGGAATCCTTACAGTCGGCACTTAGATTTTGGAAAATTTAGAACACTATGAGGTTTTTGTTGTTGAGTTGCTAAGTTGTGTCTGACTCTTTGTGACCCCATGGACTTGCAGCATGCCAGGCTTCCTTGTCTTTCACTATCTCCTGGAGTTCAGATTCATGTCCATTGGGTCAGTGATGCAATCTATCCATCTCATCCTCTACCATAAAGACTGTTGGGATCTAATGTAAACCATGTTCTGATATCAGACACCCTAAATGTTGAGCCTGAGTTTGGACAAACTGCAAGGTTTATTTTGTTTTGTTTTGTTTTTGGCAACCACATGTAGCTTTAAAAGCTTCAGTGTAAAGCTTTCATGCTTTATCAAATAGATGCTATCTTCCTGTAAAGAGGCTAGAGGAGGAGCACAGAGAAGCAAATCATTCACATACTGTGAGAAAGTAGAGCCTATATCATCCAGATCAATCCTCAGGGTTTGTATGAAATAAGAACTCTCAGTAAAACCCTGAGTCACTACTGTCCAGGTGAATTGTTTTTCTTCCCAAGTGAAGACAAAAATCCATTGATGAGCTTTATCAATTGCAATATTAAAGAATGAGCTGTACAAATACATCACAGTAAAGAATTTGCTTCTAGTGGGGGAATGGATGTAATAATGGATGAAGATTAGGAACAAGAGTGTGGAGAGGGATATCAATGTTGTTTATTGCTCAGAGGTCCTGTACAAAACTCCACCCTCAGCCTTTAGGCTTTCTCACCAGTGAAATACAAATATTACAGGACTTGTACAGAAGATAATGAGGCCTTGGCCCTTATAATCATCTGCTACTGGCTTTATGCCTTGAAAGACTTATTTACTTATAAGGTATTGATTAATTCTAGGCAGAAGTCTTGTGGGATCTATTTGAATGTTGATGCGAGGTGCTTTGTGAATTTTACCCTTGTCAGTTGGAGATTTTGCACACAAGACCTATGTTATAACTGTCAATAGGGACGAATGACCAGTGTTTCCAGAATCAGTTCTAATACTACCAGAGATGGAGCAAATAAAAGAAATCAAAGGCCATTTATTAAACCTGGTTGGCTGCTTTGATAACTACTGTAAAATTCTGCAATTAAAAAGAAATTCTGCAATTATTTCCCCCCTTTTCATGAATCTCTAAGTTTCTGCCTAATAAATGGCACCAAAAGAACTTAGGAGAAAATGATATGTATCACTCAAAGGGCCTCAACAAGAGGAAGTAGTTTCAGAAACAGGAACCCCTTGCAGTTCATTAGACATCCTTAGAATTTGAGCTGTTTTCATAAGCCAGGACAGGGATTGTTTCAAAGGAATAGGGTAGAGCACCAGGAGTGTGGCTCTGGTGTCAATTAGAACTGGAAGAGATTTTTCCTCAATCTGGAGAAATGTTTTTCTAAACTTATTATGAGGGAGAATTGGGAAGATCACTTGTGGTTTCTCAGAGCCCCATCATTGATAATTGAAAGATCATTAGAAAGGCTGGCTGGAAGTCTGAGAGCAGCTGAAACATTTAACTTTGTAATATTCTGTCCATGTCCTGGCTTTTTGCAATAATAGCGGAAACTAGGAGGGTTTAGGTTTCATTTAGGGCCTTCAATTGCTCGTTTGAAGATTAAGAATCTTGGTAGTGATTCTTGGAGGTGATTCATTTAAAGTATGAGAAAGCTGATTTGATCGATTAACTAAATCTGGAAGTTTTTCATTTCATCCTGGCCCTTTCTCACTACAAAGGAAAAGTCCTGGTTCAGCCCATAAATAAACCCAATGTTAAAAGCTACCTGGGTGGAATAAACATCTGAAAAAAGACCAGAATTTCCTCTAAAAATAATCAGAAGTCAATTGTAATGGTCATAAACCATTTATCAGATTTTTGTGTGTAAGTCAAAATTTAGTTCCCATCACCCAGCTTTGGAACAGCCCTAGGAATTGGAACAGTCCAATGAAGTAGCCTAGTGATTTTCCAAGCCTGTTGATATAATAAGTTAACGGGCTAGTCTCTCAGTTTTTGCTGTAGAAACCTTTAGGATTTCCCCAATTAGCATTTTTCATTCAATGCTGGGACTGGGTTTACTGACAGGTATATTAACTAGTTGAGTTTCCCTGGTGACTCAGATGGTAAAGAATCCACCTGCAATGCAGGATACCTGGGTTTGATCTCTGGGTTGGGAAGATCCTCTGGAGAAGGGAATGGCAACTCCAGTATTCCTGCCTGAAAATTCCATGGACAAAGGAATTCTGGTGGGCTGAATGGGCTGGTGGGCTACATACAGTCCATGGGTTTGCAAAGAGCTGGACACGACAGAGCGACTTACACAGACACACACACACACACACACACACAGACACACACAGACACACACACGAGCTAGTTGACATAAGTCAGAGAAACCAGGTTGGTAAATTTTGAATGGCTGTATTAAATTCCTCAGCAAATCTGTGAGAATCTTTGGTTACTTTGGAAATATCTTTGACAACAGCTCACAGTTCAGCTTTCAGTTCAGTTCAGTCACTCAGTTGTGTCCGACTCTTTGTGACCCCATGGACTGCAGCAGGCCAGGCCTCCCTGTCCATCACCAGCTCCTGGAGTTTACTCAAATTCATGTCCATTGAGTCCATGGTGCCATCCAACCATCTCATCCTCTGTTGTCCTCTTCTCTTTCCTCTTTCAATCTTTCCCAGCATCTGGATCTTTTCCAGTGAGTCAGTTCTTTGTATCAGGTGGCTGAAGTATTGGAGCTTCAGCTTCAGCATCAGTCCTTCCAATGAATATTCAGGACTGATTTCCTTTAGGACAGACTGGTTGGATCTCCTTGCTGTCCAAGGAATGTAAGAATTAGTCCAGGGAATATAAGAAATTAAGAGTTTAGCATTTAGATCCTCAGGTGTCCTAATTTTAAAGGGAGAGATTCTGAAAATTTCAGAGGACAGTGGAGTGGAGAGCTTCAGGGAAAAAGGGAAGTTCAGGGAGAGAATCATTATGGAGGAACTGAGGGTAGAGAGGAGGTGTAGGAAGTATAAAATGGAGGAAGGAAGATGGGCACTAAATGTGAGGAGCCCACAGAGACAGACAAGATGGAGCCTGAGACAGAGTCTGAGACAAAGAAGCCAACGAAGCATTAGGCTTTGGAAGTTATTTGATCTTTTTTTTTGATGTTTGTTTGCATGAGTTAATCTTAAAATCTTATTTGACAATGACACAATTTTAGACTTCTGATAGCATTTGGGAGCCTCAAAATACCAGTTAAAATAGGCATTTCATTCAGTTTGGAAATTGTAGAGCTATGGTTGTTTGATTCTATTTTAAGGAAAGTATGTTTGGGGATTTCAAAAGTTCCCCATAATGTCCATTGATATTCTGAATTCCCTTTGGTTAGATTTCTTCATTTCATTAAAAATGTGCATGAGGATAGAGTGTGGTTTTCAAACATAAAATGGGCCAGGGTTTCTGTAGGAGTGGGGGCATGGGGTGCCATAAAACATTTAGATAACTGAGATCCTATTTCTAAGGGGTTTTTCCCTAGAATAAGAAAATAATTTTCAAACAGCCTAAATAGCTCAAATAGCTTGAACAACTAAATAACCTACAGGCCTAAAACCATCCAGTTTTAAGGGAACAGTCTGATCCTGGGGAAGCCAGGCCAAAAGCTGCTTAGCACAGTTCCAATAAAAAACAGCCCCTGCTCCAAAATGAATAGGCCAAAGCCTAGCCAGCTGCAGCTAAAACAGCCTACTTTCAAAATCAGGCTAAAATGTCAAAGGAGTATTCACATACAGAAAAAAGCCTTAACCAGAAAGGAAGGGTCCTTAAAATAGATCCTGAATAAAACCTGGAGGACTTTAAAACTGCAAACAGGATGGAAGCAGGGATCCGGAAGAGAGATTTGCCCTCCAAGCCCAGGTTTGTCAGGAAACATTGCTCATCTGTTTGTTCACCTGCCTCAGAATCATGAAGGGTCTTCTCTGGATGCCTGTGCAAGTTGCCAAAATGCTGACCTGAAACAGAGAAACCGACAGTTATTTCTCTATCAGAAATGGGTTCATTTGATGTTAGCAGAGTTCCAATTCAGGGTCTGCAACCATGGTGAGCAATACACAAGTCATCTGCAAAAATGGAGAGAACTCTTTATATTATAGAGAGCAAAAAGGAAGTTGAGAGGACTATAGTAAGCAAAATATCTGTGGTATTTATTGGCTGAGTTGTGACAATCTCTCCTTGGCTGCGATCTTGCCAGGAAAGAATAGGGAGTCTGTCTTCTTCTTGTTAGGTTTAGCTATCATCATACTGCTTGAGAACTCCCCTTTCTGGTTTCCTGACTCTTTTTTTTTTTTTTTTTTTTTTTATGGCTTTTTAAAATGCTAGAACTATGGTGATTCTTTTTTTTTTTTTTCTGAGAGATTGCTTTTACAGAATTGCTTTACAGAATTTTGTTGTTTTCTGTCAAACTTCAAAGTGAATCATCCATAGGTGTATGTATGCCCCCTCCCTTTTGAACCTCCCTCCCATCTCCCTCCCCATCCCACCCCTCTAGGTTGATACAGAGCCCCTGTTTCAGTTTCCTGAGCCACACAGCAAATTCCCGATGGCTCTCTATTTTACATATGGTAATGTAAGTTTCCATGTTACTCTTTCCATACATCTCACCCTCTCCTCCCCTCTCCCCATGTCCATAAGTCTATTCTCTATGTCTATTTCTCCATTGCTGCCCTGTAAATAAATTCTTCAGTACCATTTTTCTAGTTTCCGTATATGTGCATTAGAATACGGTCTTTCTCTTTCTGACTCACTCACTCCGCGTAATAGGTTCTAGGTTCATCCACCTCATCAGAACTGACTCAAATGTATTCCTTTTTATGGCTGACTAATATTCTATTGTGTATATGTACCATACCTTCTTTATCCATTCACCTGTTGATGGACATCTAGGTTGCTTCTATGTTCTAGCTATTGTAAATAGTGCTGCAATGAACAATGGGATATATGTGTCTTTTTCAATTTTGGTTTCCCCAGGGTATATGCTTAGGAGTGGGATTGCTGGGTCATATGGTGGTTTTATTCCTAGGTTTTTAAGAAATCGCCATATCATCTTCCATAGTGGCTCTATCAATTTACATTCCCACCAACAGTGCAAGAGCATTCCCTTTTCTCCACACCATCTCCAGCATTTATTGTTTGTAGACTTTTTGATGATGGCCATTCTGACCAGGGTGAGGTGATATCTCATTGTAGTTTTGATTTGCATTTCACTAATAATGAGTGATCTTGAGCATCTATTCATGTGTTTGTTAGATATGTCTTCTTTGGAGAAATGTCTGTTGAGGTCTTTTTCCCACTTTTTCATTGGATTTTTTTTTTTTTTCTGGCATTGAGTTGTATGAGCTGCTTGTATATTTTGGAAATTAATCCTTTGTCAGTTGTTTCATTTGCTATTATTTTCTCCCAATCTGAGGGTTGTCTTTTCACCTTGCTTATAGTTTCATTTGCTGTGCAAAAGCTTTTAAGTTTAATCAGGTCCCACTTGTTTACTTTTGTTTTTATTTGGCTGTTCTAGGAGGTGGGTCATAGAGGATTTTTCTTTGATTTATGTCATTGAGTGTTCTGCATATGTTTTCCTCTAAGAGTTTTATAGTTTCTGGTCTTATATTTAGGTCTTTAATCCATTTTGAGTTTATCTTTGTGTATGGTGTTAGGAAGTGTTCTAATTTCATTCTTTTACATGTAGCTGTCCAGTTTTCCCAGCACCATTTATTGAAGAGACTGTCTTTGCCCTGTTGTATATTCTTGCCTCCTTTGTCAAAAATAAGGTACCCATAGGTGCATGGGTTTATTTCTGGGCTTTCTATCTTGTTCCATTGGTGTGTGTATATATATATATATATATATATATATATATATATATATATATATATATATACATTGTGTGCGTGTGTTTGTGCCAGTACCATACTGTCTTGATGACTGTAGCTTTGTAGTATAATCTGAAGACAGGAAGTTGGATTCCTCCAGCTCCATTTGTCTTTCTCAAAACTGCTTTGGCTATTTGGGGTCTTTTGTGCTCCATACAAATTGTGAAATTTTTTGTTCTAGTTCTGTGAAAAATGCCATTGGTAATTTGATAGGGATCACATAGAATCTGTAGATTGCATTTGGTAGTATAGTCATTTTCATAATATTGATTCCTCCTACCCAGGAACATGGAATATCTCTCCATCTGTTTATGTCATCTTTGATTTCTTTCATCAGTGTCTTATAAGTTTCTGTGTACAGTACTTTTGTCTCCTTAGGTAAGTTTATTCCTAGATATTTAATTCTTTTTGTTGCAGTGGTGAATGGAATTGATTCCTTAATTTCTCTTTCTGATTTTTCATTGTTAGTATACAGAAACTCAAGTGATTTCTGTGTATTGATTTTGTATCCTGCAAATTGCTAAATTCACTGATTATCTCCAGTAATTTTCTGATACTATCTTTAGGGTTTTTTATGTGCAGTATCATGTTACCTGAAAACAGTGACAACTTTACTTCTTTTCCAATCTGGATTCCTTTTTATTTCTGTTTCTCCTCTGATTGCTGTAGCTAGGACTTCTAGAACTATGTTGAATAATATTGGTGAGACTAGACACCCTTGTCTTGTTCCTGATCTTAGGGGGAATGCTTTCAGTTTTTCACCATTTAGAGCAATGTTTGCTGCAGGCTTATCATATATGGCCTTTACTATGCTGAGGTAGGTTCCTTCTATGCCCATTTTTTGAAGAGTTTTAATCACAAATGCGTGCTGAATTTTGTCAGAAGCTTTTTCTGCATCTATTGAGATTATCATATGGTTTATATCTTTCAATTTGTTAATATGGTGTATCACATTGATTGATTTGTGTATATGGAAGAATCCTTGCATTCCTGAAATAAACCCAACTTGATCGTGGTGTATGAGCTTTTTGGTGTGTTGCTGAATTCTGTTTGCTAAAATCTTGTTGAGGACTTTTGAATCTATATTCATCAGTGATATTGGCCTGTAGTTTTCTTTTTCTGTGTTGTCTTTGTCTGGTTTTGGTATCAAGGTGACCTCATAGAATGAGTTTGGAAGTTTTACTTCCTCTGCAATTTTTTGAAAGAATTTTAGAAGGATAGGCATTATCTCTTCTCTAAATGTTTGATAGAATTTTTCTGTGAAGCCATCTTATCCTGGGCTTTTGTTTTTGGGGAGATTTTTGTTTACGGCTTCAATTTTAGTGCTTGTACTTGGGTTGTTGAAAATTTCTATGTCAGGCACATAGAGGGGCCCCCCAGCTGGGGTCCTAGTCTGTAGTTCAGTACATTGCACATTTGATGGGCCAGCTTCTTTATTGTTCAGCTGCATTGCTGGCATGTGAGGGGAGAGAGGCTATGGTGATAGCTTCACCCCCAACCCATGGCCCAGCTTTATTGCCTTGCTTCTGTGGCTCCCTGGCTTTCCTCAGGCATTTCCCACCACAATCTCCTCCTTCACATGCCCTCGATCTGTCTCTCCACAGTCAACAGCAGCCCTCGCCCTGGGATTGCTGCACAATCCCTAAACTCCAGCTCCCAGCTGTTGCACCTTCTAGGGGAATCTATGTCCCTATCCAGGGTATATACAGCTGAGGCAAGGACTGTCTGATTATTGCTCCATCTGGCTGCTATAGATCAGCTGTTTCACTCTCAGCCTGAAATGTTTCTCCTCTGACTCAGACAATTGCCTCGATGTGGGAATCAGACCCCTGCTTCAGTGTCCCCACCCATCCAGGGCAGGTCTGGTCCTACTAACACTCCTGTTTTTTCCCTAGTTCCTTTGTTCTACTGAGTTTTGTGTAGGCCTATATATTCTTTTCCTCTGGTTCCACCAACTCTGTCTGCTCTCAATTGCTGTTCTGTGTCTGAAGGTGTATTCCTGATGTATCTGTGGAGAAAGATGTACTCCATGTCCACCTACTCCTCCACCATCTTGTTCTTCTCCTGACTGTATTTAATTGAGGCTCCCGTTATTGATTTTTTGCAGATATTATATTCATTTATGAGATATTCATTTATCCCTTCCTAAAGAGATATTTCTAAAGAAGAAACTATTCTTCTTTAGAGAAGAGATTTATATAAGAGATTATATAAATTAACTTTATATTAATTTATATAAGGGATTATATAAATTAACTAAAGAACATATTCCAAGTGTGGAAAAATGGAGTTAATTCCTCCAAAACTCAAATAATCTGTCATATAAAAATCAGCTGTCTGTCCTCATAGTCATATAGTATATTTTAAAGTACAATATCCAAAAGGCATGATGGCTGTGTATCACTGGAAGGATTTTGTGAGCAGATATCAAGAATCACTTCATGAAGCTCAATCTATATTATTTTTATAGGTTATTTGTTCTGAGCATTACAAAATGGAATGCAATTAGGTAGAGAGAAAATTAAATTAAAAGTACAGAAAAAAATTAAAAGCTAATAATTGAATGTTTTAAAAGTCGTATTTTCCTACAGGTTTTGTGTTATTCAAGTGGTATGAATTTTTTTCTACCTTTTTTTAAAAAGAAAATGCCAATTATTTTCAGTGACACTGATGATTCTGTTAAAATTGGTATTTCTGAAATGGCTTTCACAAAATTTAGATAATTAAAATGACCATTTCTAGAGAACTAAATAACAGATACTTTTATATATAGCATTTCAAAAAAATATTATTATTAATAAGCTATTATTTTACTTCACACTGTCATGTGGAAGAGTTAAAAAAGGAAAATTAATATCATTCTGTAACAGAAGTATCCATATAATTTCTATATTTCATGTATATTGAAATTACCTTCTGAATTTTGAAATCACAATAGCATTCAAATACTGTCTGTGCTTTGAGTGAGTACAGTACTACTAATATTATTGTAGCCTGTCTTTTCACTAATAAATATCCAATTTTAAATCATCACCAGTTTAGAAATAATATCGTGAATACCAACCCTTTATGCCTGTATGTCCTATACTGGCACTCTCTACAATCAATTCACAGCTCTCCACACAAAATTATTATAATTTCTACAAAGATACTAACATTACAAGACTATAGTAAAATTTCCTTCACATCTTCTTTGAAATATTGTCCCAAAGCATGTCTCATCAGAAGGAGAAAGTTTACAGGGATAAATAAAATTGCTTTGAAATTTAGCTTAGATGTTTTCATACTGTAACTTCTTTTTTAAAAGAGCATACCTTTGGGTCTTTAGTAATTCCCTGATATTTTCATCATGAATTCATTTCAGTTAAGGAGTAATTACAAAGTAAATCAAACTATGGTGAGACAACAATCAAGATGAATGCTTAAATGCAATTTCCTGAGCTTAAGTCAATTCTCATTGAAGTTGCCAACACTGCACATATAATATTATATGTAGAAAATATTTATCACTAACCTAATGAAATATCTATTTGAGAACAAATTACATATTGATATAACTACAGATCAACTTTAATATAATATATAAATATGTTTTTGATGAGAGAGTTATATGTACTAAAATGGTGGAACCCTATCTGAATTGTTTTTTCCTTCAATACAACTGAATAACCAGTTCGTTTAAAAAAATAATTACAAATTAACTTTAAAATTAATTCCAATTAATTTAGACTCCTAATGATAGTGAAATGTCAAATCATACCCTATTTTCTAACATCAAATATTTCAATATTATCTAAATCTCTCAAGCCATTTCTGAGGGAATAGAAAAACCTGGATCCATTTTGACAATGTAAAAAACTTACTGAATATTTTTTATTTGATTTTACCTAAAATCAGACAAAATTCAAAATTATAAAAGTTATGAACAAAAGAACATGCAGTTTCAAAAAACAAAAAAAAAAAAAAAGGAAAAATCAGAATTGCAAATGGTATAGTTTCAAATAGATGCATCAAAATTAGGTATACTTTATGGATCTCTTCTGTCTAGCTTTTTCACTGTGGTTAGAGAGGAGTGAGGGGAACAAAATAATACAAGCGGAGAGTTTGAGAATGAAAATTCCTTCTGTTGATGCCAGCGCAGGAATTTAACGAGTCAGTCAACAGTGGAGAGTTAACCTGTTTTGCTGCAGAAATTAGACAACAGATGTCCCATAAATTCCAGCACTATAGCAACAGGGGTGTTAACTCCTTTTGGTCATCTCCTGATTTGCTATATGACCAAGTCTGATGCACTCCCTGGGCACTTGCATGGTTTTTCTGATTCTGCCCTTCAAGTGCTGTTTAAATTGATTTATTCTACATAATGTTATTTATGGAAAGTGTTCTAGAAAGAAATATTCCATTTACCTTAAAATTGGAGCTGAGTGTTCCCCAGTGGGGATCATCCTTTATGAGCATGAAATTTGAATAATCTAATTAAAAAATTTTTTTGTCATTCTTCTAGTGAAATGTCTTTATAGCTTCCAGTTATTCATTAAAAAATATGTCACTGATACCTTGTGGCATTTGGATCTTCTGATTCCTGAATTCCAGACAACAGTACTATATATTTATTTTAGTAAAGACAAAAAGAAGTATGAGCTCTTGAGTAAAAGTTATCTAATTTCCCAATGAATTTCCAGTTTGGAGTATTTACATTTTATATTAATTATAGTAACCATGTTTAAACCATGTATGATGTATGAAATCACTATAGATTCAAGAACAGCAATCAGCTAGGTCTTCAGTGTGGTCTGTTAATATTTTTGTGTGTGTCAATGGCATAGTTGTGTCCGACTCTTTGTGACCCCATGGACTGGGGCCCACCAGGCTCCTCTATCTATGGGATTCTCCAAGGCAAGAATATTGGAGTGCGTTGCCGTTTCCTTCTCCAGGGAATCTCCCTAAACCAGGGATCAAACCTGGGTCTCCCACGTTGCAGACAGATTCTTTCCCATTTGAGCCACCAGGGAAGCCCCTGTTGATATTAGAATTTATTAATTTTATTAAGAAATATCTCTAGTCACGACAACAATATGCCAGTTTAGGTCCTGGCAAGAAACATAATTAAATTCCATTGACACAAATTAAAAGACTTTACTACCAGAGCTACCTAGAAGCCTGGATTAAAGAACAAACTAGGGATGATGCAGTACTTGGAGACCAGCAACAGCAAGCGGTCTTGCCCCCACAGCTGAAGGGACTGGGGAAAAATTGTCACTAGTGCTAAGTGAGACCTGCTGTCTAGGTGAGGGAACGGGGGTGTCAGCCTGGAGCTGCGGTCTCCAGGAATGCAACTAAAATGCAGAAGAGAGGCACTGAAGTAGGGAGTAGCAACGAATCACTGACAGGATAAGGGGAAAAGAAGGGACTCCCGAAGCCCACTGTGCAGCGTCCTGGAATGTCTGCCCTTCGCCCTATCTCCTTTAGATTCTATCACTTGCGTTTTCATGTTCCTAGTCAGCTTTTGCTCTCTCAAGGGCTCATATTGACCACTGACTACTCGACCACTTCCCTCAAGTGTCATATTTTACAAGCCAATGCTGGATCACTCTTAGAGGCTTGAGTAACAACTTGCGGAGAGAAGGAGGAAGAGCAGGAGATAAAGGAGAAAGAGGAGGAGGATGCAGCCAGAGAAAAGGAGGAGGGGAGGGAATGGGAAAGGAGAAGGAAAAGGGGAAGCCTTTTATGATCCTGGTCATGCTAGCTTATTTCTCCTTTTTAATATGTTGCTCCTTCTTCATTTGTGAGCGGGAAAGAATTAAATGTCCAAGCAGATTTTCAGGAAGAATTCAGATGTTTTTTTTTCTTTTTCTCATTTTTGTAACTTTCTTTTCTACTTACCACTGAACACTGCCTAGACTGAGCAAATATTAAAAGTTTCATAAGGTTTCCTGTAACATTTCTTAGATCTTGTTCCAATATCCACTGGCATCTGTCTTGTGGGGAAGTTTGAAGCAAGCTTTATTTCTTTGGAAGATGATCTGTATTATTTCTGGATAAAATTTAAGATTCTGTCTTTCCTTAAATTCAGTGATTTCATCAAGATTGAATTTATTTTTCAATTATTTATGCTTCTTTTTATAATATGTCTTTTCAATTTCAGGTTAAGATGTTTCTTTATATATACATATATATATATGTATGTGTATATATGTGTATTTATATATATATATATTTAATATATTTATAATTAAGTGTTTAAATATATATTTATATATGTGTGTGTATTTATATATATATATATTTATATGATTTAGTCATGTATGAATGTGAGAGTTGGACTATAAAGAGCTGAGTGCCAAAGAATTGATGCTTTTGAACTGTGGTGTTGGAGGAGACTCTGGAGAGTCCCTCGGACTGCAAGGAGATCCAACCAGTCCATCCTAAAGGAGATCAATCCTGAATATTCATTGGAAAGACTGATGCTGAAGCTGAAGCCTTAATACTTTGACCACCTGATGCAAAGAACTGACTCATTGGAAAAGACCCTGATGCTTCAAAAGATTGAAGGTGGGAGGAGAAGGGGATGACAGAGGATGAGATGGTTGGATGGCATCACCGACTTGATGGATGTGAGTTTGAGTAAGCTCCAGGAGTTGGTGATGGACCAGACAGCCGGGGGTGCTGCAGTCCATGGGGTCACACAGAGTTGGACACGACTGAGTGACTGAACTGATAAATGACTTTTCCCTAACAAATAGTAAATATATATTTTTTATCTCTTTTTTCTTCCTTCAAAAATAGTGATCCTATGCACATTTAATCTTTATTGATTCTTGCCTGTATGTAGTTTTTCCCCTCTAAATCATGCTTATGTTTCACTTTTTATTTCTTATCTTTTGAAGTTTATTCCAGACACTTCATTGATGCTGAAGATTGTAAGAGGCTGCCTGAAACGGGCTATTGCAACAGGAGAGAGAGCTTGAGCCTGTGAAAAGCTACATGGAGTCTGTTAGGATAAAGGATGTGTGGCAATGTCTCCTTAAAAACAAACAAACAAAAAAACCACATAAGAATCCATTAAAACACCCAGGAGAGAAGGATCAGGCTTTAACATGTGCTAAAGTCAAAACTGAGCAAAGCCAAGGTTGTGAAGTAAGAGATTTGGGGTCTCTTCTACATCCTTGCTCTAATTTGTATATTCTTTGTTCCAAACCTGGAGGTGGTAAAACATTTATTTAAAATGCACCATCTTGATAATTTGAGAACCATCCATACTATTTGACATGTAAGTCATAGAAAATTTTCCAGGCAGTAATAAAATGTCTTTTCTCATGAAATCATCAGAAGTCTGATTAAAAATTAAGCCCTCTTTGTAATATATTAGTTAAGCTTCTGTCCTAACTTATCTCTGAGTTTCACATCTAAATTGCTACTTGCAAGATTTGGATTATTTTTCCTATATTTCATTATTCAGAGAATAGCTAGCCTATAGTATTGCTAATTAGGCTAATTACTGTATCTATTGCTTTGAATAATTCTTTTCCTTCCCTTAAATACACACACCCTGGGGCTAGAGAAGACTGAAGGCAAAAGAAGGAGGCAGCAGAAGATGAGATGTTTAGATAGCATTGCTGACTCAATGGACATGAATCTGAGTAAACTCCAGGATATAGTGAAGGATAGAGGAGCCTGGCAGGCTACAGTCCATGAAGTTGCAAAGAGTCAGACATGACTTAGCTACTGAACAAAAACAACAAGCTATTAGAAAACTTGTATTTAGGCGTTTAGTCAACTTACATAACTATCCATTAACCACATTCATAGTTTTCCCTTATGCACACAATATATCATCTCTTTCCTCAGGTAAGACTGACTTTAAGGCTCATCCAGTGACTGCATCTGCCTTGAAATTGGAATCTATCATATGTGGTTGTTGTATCTTAGGGTCTGATAACCTGTAACCCAAACAACAGTTTATGCTTGGCTAATACACACTCTACAGTGGCACCAAAGGAAAAGGAAGCAAGGCCTTTTCTTCTAAAGGGTCAAGGGAAAACCTTGAAGTAATGATCCATCTGTATCACAAATCAAAGTTAGTTGATGTGACTGTGAGGAGAGCCTGTTCTTTTAGCTAACACAAAAGCCCTGCTTTCACTTTTGGAAGAATCCTAGTTATGCGTTACAACCTGTTGTCGTCATTTCTGAGGGGCTCACAGGGAATGACACTCTTCTGGCGGGTTGTGTGGATTTATCAACCCATTTTGAGTTGATGGAAATTGCTGCTGCTGCTGCTAAGTCGCCTTAGTCATGTCTGACTCTGTGCAGCCCCATAGACGGCATCCCACCAGGCTCCCCCATCCCTGGGATTCTCTAGGCAAGAACACTGGAGTGGGTTGCCATTTCCTTCTCCAATGCATGAAAGTGAAAAGTGAAAGTGAAGTTGCTCAGTCGTGTCCGACTCTTGGTGACCCCATGGACTGCAGCCTACCAGGCTCCTCCGTCCATGGGATTTTCCAGGCGAATACTGGAGTGGGTTGCCATTGCCTTCTCCATGATGGAAATTGGAAGCTTATAAATTACTTTGGAGTTAGAACCATCACATGCTGTTGCAAGCTATACCTGAGGTTCCATATTGGCAAAAGTGTTCCCTCAAAACTTTCAAAGATACCTATTAGCTTGAGTTGTGTGTGTCCCTAAACACAATCAGGATCTTTCATCAACACAGTCTTTGAATTTGAAGATTATAATGTTTCATTTACTGGGCTTTGTGTTTTGTCTAACCTGTAGGTTAATGGCTATACCATTCCATTTTCCTAATATACACAGTCGTTTTGTGGTTTCACTCTACCATTTCATTTGGCAAAAAATAAAACATCTTAATGGATGGTGCTCAGAAGAGTTTGAGGTCTCAGTTATATATATTGTTAAAGCAATCACTTGACATTCTCTACTAATAGAATCAATATATGTGGAAATGTAGCTTTTTCTACCTGGCAAGTTTCTGAGCTGGAGAAATCTGAGACAAGTTTTATTTCATGCTGTAAGCAGAGAGCACATCTCTTTGCACAACTGATTTTATTCCCTGCCATCTCCCTTGGCAGTGAGGTTAATTCTGCCTTCAGTTCATCCATCTCTTCTAGGACTTTACTGACAGCTGAACAAGATTAGCAAAATCAGACTAACAATAAGTTTTTGCCAAAGTTGTTATTGCTGTTTTGTTTTATACTATATAATCTACATTATGGTGTCATTGAGTGTACAGTCTGCATCCCAATGAATATAGCAGGTGATCTTGAAAAGTAATTTTCTACCACATAACAGGGGGCTGAGTAATATTCCAACCTGCAGTGGGTATGTACTCAACTCTCAGTGATGAACAGAGGAAGCCAGTATCATTCATTTGTCTCACTGCCCAGTACATTTGGAACATCTTTCTGTAGTTTGGGAAATTCTCCACCTTATGTCCCCAAAGTAGAAACTAGAACACATGCTTCTCCATGCTTCTTTGCGTCTTGGGCACTGTCAGGTGATGCCCTTGGGCAATACAAAGAAATGGGAGCAGAGTGAAAGGAAGGTGGAACAGCATTCCAATTCTGAAGACATCAGTGATTGCAGGATTGGCTATATTGCTTGTGACAGGAGCAGCTGCTGTAGATTATGCTCATGGCAGGATTATAGACACTATTGGAGCTTCCTGGCTACTGCATTCAGCGTAGCTGTGGCAAAGGCATTGGTGACCTCCTGTCGATTGTGCAAAGCAGATTAAGGCATGATCTCCCGAAAACTAGCTTCAAGCAAGTTTCTCCAGCTCTCCCAATATTCCAGTGAGATCATTCCCCTCCTTTTACTGCACTCTTTTCCTACTTTTCCCCTCTTTCTGCCAGCCCTAGGGTTGCTTGAAATTAAGAACATTGACACGTAGAAAGTCAGTACATCCTAATGAATATGCTTGAAGGCACCAAACACATCTAAAGGAGAATATGAGAGTCTGAAGTTATGATGTTAGAAAAAGTGTATGTGTGTTTGATGTTTGTGTGTGTAGACATCATTTATTAAATTTGCAGATGCCATCAGTTTCTGTTTTATGGTATTCACAGAGACAGACATGGGTACACATACACACATGCACACACACACATACTGAAAAGAAATAATTATAAACATGAAAGTCAGTACTCCTAGGAAAATTATTTATAGAGATGGAGGTATTTTGTCTTCACTAAGATAAAGCATCTTGTTAAAAATAAAGGTAAACTTTTGTCTTTGGCAAAATGTCTCATTTTTTCTAAAGCACCTTCATTCTTACAGAATACTTCAGAAGAAATAAACTTTATGTTCTGTATCTATGTCAACTAAAATATAATCATGAAAATTATTAAAGAAGTTTTAAGAGAATTGATACAAACAAAAATTCTTGCTAAAATAGAAATTAAAATTTATTCACCTACATATAATGCATACTAAACATTTAATTATATAGATATTTTATTCATTGGTTATTTTATTTACTTATTGTTGATTAGGGGTCCTAATCTTGCTCTTGTATTTTTACTAGATAAATATAACAATATGTTCTCTCCATTAACTGAATCAGTAAGATTGAGATTCCTCAATTCAGTAGCTTAGAAAGTTATGATGTCATGAATCTGGATGAAAGTACTGGCACTTTCCAAAAAGATGCTGGGGAAAAATTAAATAGTACTTATTTCTGATTCTGTTACTGAAAAATTATATATGATCGCAATCGACCAAACTTATGACCAAATATAATTCAATTCTCTCAATACTTTCTATTTCTATATGTTTTAAATTCAACCAGTGTAAATTCCTTACGTGTTTTTTTGTGTATTTTTTAGACTGAAAATTTGTAGCAGAACACAGGCAATAACAGTCTGCAAGTTAAGGTTATTTTGACTCAAAATAATGCAAACCAGATGTACCTACTTATCTAAGGCATATTAAATTAGAGCTATAAAAATCATTCTACTTTCTTGGGGGAAAATACTACATTAAATTTCCTGCAAATATTAAATGGCCTTTGAAAAAATCAGCAGCAGAAGGAACAAATTATAAAAAAGGAAACTATAATATAAAAATGGCATTATCATTTTTGTTATTGTTGCCAAGCTATTAAAAATGAAGGAAAGCAACTTAAGTGCCTTGTGTTAATCAAGAAGCATATGCATATATCATCTGTATAAAATAACTTCTAAAATGGTTAAATGTTTATAAAATTATTTATAATTTTCAGAAAAATCTCACCTTTGCCTGTGTTTCCAGATTTGATTGGAAAACATTCAGGAGAGAATTTTACTTGTCTTGATGCAGACTTCCTTTCCACCAACTGATAATTCATAATTAGAATATTTGGTTTTCATATACATAGGAAATATCTTTTCAGACACTCCTTGATGTAGTATCACTATTGGTAGGGAATTGAATGGAGCTGAGCTGATAATTTATTTAAAATATAGTCATAAAAGTAAAGAGAACTTTAATAATAGCTTAACAGATAGTTATACCCCCTATTACCCCCAAGAATATAAAAAGCTTCACTGATCCATTGATGCTTGCCCTTGAATACATTAACTATTCAGAAGTTCAGCATAATGTTAAATTTAATCATAATGCTAAATCAGAATACAGTGTTGAGGGGTTTTGTGGGTCTTGTGCTACAATTATATATAATTTGGTTAGTTTACCTAGAAGTGCCAAATTTCACCTTGTTAATCATCTCTCTTACTCTCTAGAGTCTCAAAGAAGATAAAAATTCTGGATAACACATACACACAGAAATTAACAAATGATATAGCAATCCCATACTGATTATCAGCCATTCTAGTGCCTGATAACAAAACATGAGGTTCCCATATAGCTTTGTTAAATCCATTCAGTTTCATCACTTAACAACAACAAAAGACTTCAAACAGACTACTTCACAGAATCTGCCTACATTGCCTTTATTATTTCTGATTTTGCACACTTGACTGTATGTATTGTATTTATTCACTTGAATCATTCTGTGTAACCAGGTAAATGGAGAGGAAAAAAATCTATACCAGGCTTGTTTATTATAATTGGATGTTTATACGACTGACTTGGGACTCAGAAGCTGGCAAGTAAATTTTCCAAAGTATTCAGCAATTTTGCATATAATTAAAAATTTATTCCCTAAGTATTAATAATGTTTTTGCCTTCCTAGTTTCTATTTTCTATGCGTGCATGCATGCTAAGTTTGTCAGTCGTGTCTTACTCTTTGAGACTCTATGATGGTAGGTAGCCCACCAGGCTCCTCTGTCCAGGCTCCAGGCAAGAATACTGGAGTAGGTTGCCATGCCCTTCTCCAGGGGATCGTCCCAACCCAGGGACGGAAACTGTCTTTTATGTCTTCTGCATTGGCCGGTGGGTTCTTTGCCACTCATACTACCTGGGAAGCCCCCTATTTTCTACACTAATGGGTTAAAGAGAAGTTTATGGATCCCAGTATATAAGCCATTCTTGCAAAAATATTCTGAAATGTCATTCGGTATACTGGAAGAAGGAAATTTCTGTGTTCTGAGAAGAAACTGGTGAGTGATGAATTGGTTTCCATAAGTAATTTGGAAGAATATTTTCTCATTTATTTGTTGTGTCTTTGTTGTTGTACTTAGTATGTGTTTAACCTGATTAGAGAGAGGAAGAGAAGGGAAGGCCAGAAAAGATGACAGAATGGTTGAATATCATATATAATATTAGACACTTTATCTTTGCAGCAAAATAATCACTCTCCCTTCCTCAAAATTTGGTAGAGTTGGAACTTCCATGACGGTCCAGTGGTTAAGACTGAGGTTCCAGTGCAGGCAGCGTGGGTTCACTCCCTGGTCAGGGAACTAAGATCCTTCATACAAAAAAAAAAAAAAAAGAAAAGAAAAATTGATAAAGTCAGCCATATACAAAGACAATTTAAAGATGATAATGGAAAAACATTTTATATTATCATAATCACGTGTGTACTTTATCCCCTACTTAACACTAAGTGCTTAAAGGTTATTCTTTGTATTTTAACTATTCTTTGTTTACTGAAGGGCCATGTACTAGTGCATGCTAGTAGGGTTCAATAATTGTCAAATGAAATTATATATTGGATCTTATATTTATATAAAGGATATTTGAATAAACATGAAAATTTGTTAGTTTTGAAGTCAGTTATTTTTAGCAATCAATTAAAATTATGCAAATAAATCAGGTTTATAAAATTCACTCCCAAAGAAGTTTAACGTATAATTACAAATTCCTTGAACATTCTAGAGAGACTGTTATTACAATTAACATGCAGAAGCAAGTAGCAAAGTTAAACATGTGCTATTTTTCTTTTTAGTGAAGAAAGTAAATTCAGAACAATACTCCCACAAAAATAAAAACAGCGTTTCATAGTATGGTACTAATTATTTATTCAAATATTAACAAATTCAAAAGATTTTGTTAAAAGTGGAAACACATTCCAGTTAAAGCCATTTTTTTCTGTTGTAAGACGAAATTTAACTCATGATTTTGCAAATATGAGTTGAGAACCAGAAAGTAAGAATTCCGGTTTCCAGTTCTAGCATTTACTGGTCATTTGATTCTAGAAAACTCTCTCAACTCCTCTGAGTCTAAATTTCTGCATCTACAAAGTATACGGGCCTCCTTGGTGGTCAGACAGTGAAGACTCTGCCTGCAATGCAGGTAAACCCTGGGTCAGGAAGATTCCCCAAGAGTAGGAAATGGCAACCCACTCCAGTATTCTCTCCTGGAGAATTTTATGGACAGAGGAGCCTGGCAGGCTCCTGGCAGTCCATGGGGTGGCAAAGCGACTAACACTTTCACTTTTTATGAAGTATACACTCAGTTCAATGTTTCAAAATAACAGGCTTTCTATAAATACTTAAAACATAAATAATTGACCATAATTATAGATGTAGAAGAAACAAGCCATACAATTCCCATCAAATTACCACTCAGAAGCCCTTAAAATAATAGCTTGCAAAGTTGTTTTTTAAAAAGTTTGTTGTCAGTTTTGAGCAGAAAATTGGAAGTCGAACAGCTAGATATTAAGGTTTCTGAAATGCACTTACATAATATAATCTTTAGCATATTCAGTATGAAGTTACTATGTTAAATAAGTGAAACTATTTCATCATGCAAACCCCTTTCTTCAAGAACTGAAACTATCTCATGATATTAAACCCTTTGCTTTAAATCTTTTAGTGTTGTCTTAATGCACAGAGATTAAACTATAAACATAGTATTATGATATTATCTTTTCCTTTCTTTCCTTCCTAATTGTGCCCATCATAATCTTATCTTTCCTGTCTGTATTTCAGTTATATTGTTTCTAACTTGTGCCAGACTAGATTCTATAATCAGTATTTGAATATGGTATTCTCTCTATCCAAAGCTTTTCATCTACCATGTAAATATAAGTCTATATGTTTTTATGTGTGAATATGTCACACGTTCCTTCTATGAGACCCTAAGGTCAGGGATTCAGCTGATCTAGTTAAGAGTCAGGGTGAAGCTCTTTTATTGCTATGATTACCCTCTGTGCACAAAATACTTTGGATCCCTCAAATGATGTCTTGTGAGGTATGGGTTGAGATATAGGATTATTTTCCTCAGGTCTGCTCTGCTTTCAGTGTATATCTTTGCACTGTGAAAAGCACCTAACATATATTGTATGTTCAATTGCTATCTCATGAGAAACAAAGAAGAAAAGAAAGAGGTTCATCTATTAATCTGCTTTGGAAAAATTTCATCCTTCCAACTACAGAAACTTAGGGAATAACTGGGTTTTTTCCCTCCCATGTGTATTCACTTCTTCTTCTTCTTATTTTTTTTTTTTTACTTAACAGTATGTAACAGGATGGACATCTCAGATTATAAACTGATAGTTTTTTTCCTTCTTTACATTTCTAAATTTAGGTGTTTTCTTGGTTCCGATATAATTTTTTTTCTTTTAACCTTTCAATTTGAAAATAGTTTCAAACCTTTGAAAAGTTGTAAAAAGAGTACAAAGATATCACATGTGCTGTCACCCAGACTTTCTAATTTTTGACATATTACCACATTTATCTCATCATTCTCTGTTAGTCTACCAATGTAGCAATATCTATCAACCTGCAGGTATATATGAATATATACATATAACATACTTTTATGAAACACTTATGTTGCAGGCACAATGCCAAATTACTGCTTACCATTTTAGTGTATATTTCTTATGGAGAGCAATGTTTCCTTTTATCACAATAGTACAACTGTCAAAATTAGGGCATATTCACTAGTAAAATTCTCTCATCTCTTCCTGGGATGTTAAAATGTTGCTGATGATTCTCATATTTCATATTATGGGTTCAGATCCAATTCAAAATCACTTAGTTGACATCTCTTTAGGTTCTTTCAGTCTGGAAAACTTCCTGAGTTTTCCTGTGCCTTTCATTACTTTGGCATTTTTGACCCAAACAGGCACTTATTTTGTAGACTGTACTTTAACTCAAAGGTTTTTCTGATCACTTAAAAACAATGGATTCAGTACAAGCATTATATTTTTTAATGACCAAAATATATATAATTATATTCTCTACAAAATAATCAGATATCTTTAAACATATACCAAATGAAGGAAATAACTAAAAGAGATATTTACAGGAGAATAATGTTTATTTATTTACAAGCTATTTAGAATCATGATATGAAATGCTTATAAATCTGTTGAAATCAAACAACTAACCCTAGCAGTAGCGACTTGATTAATTCATCCCATCTTATTGTATAGAGATAACATCTTTTTGTTCTTCCAGATTTTCATATACATCAGAAGAATGTGTGTGCATACTAAGTCTCTTCAGTAGTGTCCAACTCTCTGCGACCCCATGGACTGTAGCTTGCCAGGCTCCACTCCCCTTGGGATTCTCCAGGCAAGAATACTGGAGTGGGTTGCCATGCCCTCCTCCAGGGGACCTTCCCAACCCAGGGATCCAACCCATGTCTCTATGTCTCCTGCATTGGCAGGCGGGTTCTTTACCACTAGCACCACCTGGGAAGCCCACACCAGGAGAATAGGACCAGTTCATTTCCTGAAACTGTGAGAATAAAGTACCAACTCCTGCCATGTAGTTTTGTATAGAAGGTTTCGTTCCTTTCATTCTTGCTTGGCTAATGTCTTTTTTCCAAGCAATGTAGTTTTCTTAATGACCTTGAATGTAGTAAGCTGACTGTTTTTATTTGGTAATCATTCAAAAGAAGCTGTTCAATCAAACTGCTATTCCTTAACTTCTGAGCTTCTCTCATCTGTACTTTGATGATATTAAGGCTGAAAACATTATTATTATGTTCTATGATCATGAATAAAATACACTAATCTTTGTCTAAAAGTTGGTTCTAAAAGCAAGAAAGGAATATATACCATATATCATATACTGATGTGAGTATAATGCTTACTTCTGTGTCAGACAGCTGGAGTTCAAGGGAACATAGGTGGGCTGTTTTCTCCAGGTCTTAAGTTCAGGTTGGGTCTCTTCTGTGTATCTCTCCTTCTTGAACAAGGCTGTCCAAGGATGGTTTTTTCCCTAGGGGTGGGGAAAGTGTAAGAGGAAAACTGCTTGGTTGTTGGAACTTCTGTATCACTTTGTCAGGTCTGAAGTGTTCTTTTCTGACAAAGTGCTAACTCTTTGGTATGGTAAATCAGCTGCTTCATGAAGTAAAGCTGTAAGAATCTTTAACATTCCAATGGGAAATTTTTCATATTTCTATGAGTAAAAGATATACTTGAAGTATAGATTTTTTGAGTCAGAAAAAAAAGTCTTGGTGGCTTTCAAATTTTGGCAATAATGAATATAGCCACTGTAAACATCCACAGAGAAGGCAATGGCAACCCACTCCAGTACTCTTGCCTGGAAAATCCCATGGGCGCAGGAGCCTGGTAGGCTGCAGTCCATGGGGTCGCGAAGAGTCAGACATGACTGAGTGACTTTGCTTTCACTTTTCACTTTCATGCATTGGAGAAGGAAATGGCAACCCACTCCAGTGTTCATGCCTGGAGAATCCCAGGGACGGGGGAGCCTGGTGGGCTGCCGTCTATGGAGTCGCACAGAGTTGGACATGAATGAAGCGACATAGCAGCAGCAGCAGCAAGCATCCATATGTAGGTTTTCGTGTGGAAATACGTTTTTTACCTCCTTTAGGTAAAAACTAAGGTGCACACTTACTGGATCATATGGTAAGAATATGCTTAGAATTTTAAGAAACTTTCAAACTGTCTTCCATGGTAACTACAATTTGCCTTCCCTCCAGGAATGCACGAGAACTTCTATTGCTCCATGTCTTTGCCAGCGGCTGGTGTCCTTGGTGCTTTGGATTATAGCCATTCCAATAGGTGAGTAGTGGTAACCCAAATTTGTTTTAATTTGCATTTTGCTAATGATATGTGATGTGGAGCATCTTTTCATATGCTTCTTTGCCAACTGTATATCTTCTTTGCTGAAAGGGCTTGGTTTGGGCTGCTATAAAAATCACTATAGATTGGGTGGCATATAAAAAGCAGAAATCAATTTCTTATTGTTCTGGAGCATGGAAGCCTGAGATTATGGAGACTGAGTTCAGTTTCCATAAGGCAGAATTCAACTAAAGAAAGTAGGTAAGACCCAAAACAGTATTTCCTTAGTTTATTAGATGAACCTGGGTGTTTTACGAAATGTGAAATTGAGGAATGAGACAATATGATCTGTAATTACCTGGAGAAAGAGGTATCACATGTTACATATGTAATGTCTTATATGTAATTGTTTTTATTTTTTTTTAATTTTTAAAAAATTTATTTATTTTAATTGGAAGCTAATTACTTTACAATACTGTTGGTTTTTGCCACACATCAACACAAATCAGCCACGGATCTACACGTGTTCCCCATCCTGAACCCCCCTCCCACCTCCTTCCCCATCCCATCCCTCTGGGTCACCCCAGTGCACCAGCCCTGAGCACCCTGTCTCATGCATCGAACCCGGACCGGCGAACTGTTTCACATATGATAATATACATGTCTCAATGCTGTTCTCTCAGATCATCCCACCCTCGCCCCCTCCCACAGAGTCCAAAAGACTGTTCTATATATCTTTGCTGTTATAAAAACAATTACATATATGTGTATACAGCAAGTAGTGTGAGTTCCAAGCTCATTCAAGCATCAGGCTGGGCAGAGGCAAGAGGAAACAAACTATTTAAAGATAAAAGAGAATAATCCTTAGAGTTATAACGTAAGACAGAGAATAAATTCACTTTGAACTAGCAAGATAATTAAAAGAAATCAAATCATTTAAGACAGATTGACAACAAATAAAAGAAATGCATTTTGTTGTTTGAGATAGTCATATTAAATACCATGGAAATTTAAAATAGCAACAGCTTTAAGGTGAAGCTGAGTCAGAAAACTTTGCTGAAACATATATGGGTTTATTAACTACTATCTATTTTTTTTTCTTTTTTTAAATTTTTTTTCCATTTATTTTTATTAGTTGGAGGCTAATTACTTTACAATATTGTAGTGGTTTTTGTCATATATTGACATGAATCAGCCATGTATTTACATGTATTCCCCATCCCGATCCCCACTCCCACTTCCCTCCCGAACCCATCCCTCTGGGTCTTCCCAGTGCACCAGCCATGAGCACTTGTCTCATGCATCCCACCTGGGCTGGTGATCTGTATCACCATAGATAATATATATGTTTCAATGCTGTTCTCTCAAAACATCCCACCCTCGCCTTCTCCCACAGAGTCCAAAAGTCTGTTCTGTACATCCGTGTCTTTTTCTGTTTTGCATATAGGGTTTCGTTACCATCTTTCTAAATTCCATATATATGTGTTAGTATACTGTATTGGTCTTTATCTTTCTGGCTTACTTCACTCTGTATAATGGGCTCCAGTTTCATCCATCTCATTAGAACTGATTCAAATGAATTCTTTTTAATGGCTGAGTAATATTCCACAGTGCATATGTACCACAGCTTCCTTATCCATTTGTCTGCTGATGGGCATCTAGGTGGCTTCCATGTCCTGGCTGTTATAAACAGTGCTGCGATGAACATTGGGGTGCACATGTCTCTTTCAGATCTGGTTCCCTCGGTGTGTATGCCCAGAAGTGGGATTGCTGGGTTGTATGGCAGTTCTATTTCCAGTTTTTTAAGAAATCTCCACACTGTTCTCCATAGCGGCTATACTAGTTTGCATTCCCACCAACAGTGTAAGAGGGTTCCCTTTTCTCCACACCCTTTCCAGCATTTATTGCTTGTAGACTTTTGGATAGCAGTCATCCTGACTGGCATGTAATGGTACCTCATTGTGGTTTTGATTTGCATTTCTCTGATAATGAGTGATGTGGAGCATCTTTTCATGTTTTTGTTAGCCATCTGTATGTCTTCTTTGGAGAAATGTCTGTTTAGTTCTTTGGCCCATTTTTTGATTGGGTCATTTATTTTTCTGGAATTGAGCTTCAAGAGTTGCTTGTATATTTTTGAGATTAATCCTCTGTCTGTTGCTTCATTTGCTATTATTTTCTCCCATTCTGAGGGCTGTCTTTTCACCTTGCTTATAGTTTTCTTTGTAGTGCAAAAGCTTTTAAGTTTCATTAGGTCCCATTTGTTTAGTTTTGCTTTTATTTCCAATATTCTGGGAGGTGGGTCATAGAGGATCTTGCTGTGATTTATGTCAGAGAGGGTTTTGCCTATGTTCTCCTCTAGGAGTTTTATAGTTTCTGGTCTTACATTTAGGTCTTTAATCCATTTTGAGTTTATTTTTGTGTATGGTATTAGAAAGTGTTCTAGTTTCATTCTTTTACAAGTGGTTGACCAGTTTTCCCAGCACCACTTGTTAAAGAGGTTGTCTTTTTTCCATTGTATATCCTTGCCTCCTTTGTCAAAGATAAGGTGTCCATAGGTTCATGGATTTATCTCTGGGCTTTCTATTCTGTTCCATTGATCTATATTTCTGTCTTTGTGCCAGTACCATACTGTCTTAATGACTGTGGCTTTGTAGTAGAGCCTGAAGTCAGGCAGGTTGATTCCTCCAGTTCCATTTTTCTTTCTCAAGATTACTTTGGCTATTTGAGGTTTTTTGTATTTCCATACAAATTGTGAAATTATTTGTTCTAGTTCTGTGAAAAATACCATTGGTACTTTGATAGGGATTGAACTGAATCTATAGATTGCTTTGGATACTACTATCTATTTTATAATATTTTTATGTTTAATTTTTCATAAAGATTAAACTTATGTACTTGCAATACCACTTGATGTTAGTTTTGACTGTGAACATCTTCCTTGGTCATCGTTTAAATATACAAATACAGTAATTGATTCTTTATAAATTTATAAAACTTAACTTGAGCTTAATTGCTTAAACTAAGTAAATTTGAATTAAAATGTATCTCCTCTGTATTTTAACTCTTTTTTAAAAATCTCATGAATTTTATTATTTGGGTTAACTGGTTATTCCATGAGCATTTATAATTTATTTTCCAGAGAACTAATGGAAATACTAAAATTTAATTTCAAAATTTCTAAAAATGTAAAGTCTTAAATTCTAAAAGGATAGAGTGATGTGAAATTTAACACAGAGGAATGTGGGTAAGTTCTTTATATGCATATATCCAGAGGCAATTGCCACAGAGTAAAATATATGTTGAATTGTACATACAGAATTTGAACTAGTTTGTCAGCCAAAGTAAACACAATTAAAAGTCAAATAAGAAAATGGAATTTTCATAGTCTTAAATATCTGTCGCAAGATATTTGTTAACCACAGAGAAAAGACATTAACTTTAGGGTGAATGATTTTGACAGAAGCCTTCTTTACTAATTGATCAATATCAGAAGTGAACTAGTGTTAAAACATAACATGATGGACCAAGAAATACATATAATTTTTCTGGTTCCCTGAACAAGTAATATGCTTCAGTCCAATACTATGAAAACTTCTGACAAAGCTAATTTTAGGGACTTGCAGCAAAATGACTAGTGAACCTCAAAAATGTTAATTTTAAGATGGTGAAGAAAAAAATACTCAAGAAGGTACCCAAGAACAAGAACATACTCAAGAACGATGACAGATTGCAGAAACCTGTGGAGAATAAAAGCAAACAATTACAAGGGTGGATTTTGAATGGGATCCTGGAAGGGAAAAAAAAGACAGCAGTGGAAAAACTGGTGAAATTCCAATAAGGTTTTTAGTTTTCATAGCGGCCCTGATAATTTTGTAAATTGTGAAAATTATGTAAGATATTATCTTCAGTATAAACTGAGTAAGGGATAAATGGTAACTTTCTATACTACTTCTCTAACTACTTCCCTTTAGTCTAAATATAGTTTAAAATAAGAAAAGTATTTAGAAAGAAGCTACTATAAAATTGGGAAAAATTGTATTTTGTCAGGACTTGGTGAAAGTGGTGAGATTGATTACCAAATGGTAACAGGAGGAAATTCTTTTTGATTTTGGAATTATCTTGATTGTGGTAGTGGTTGAATGCTTGTCTGCATTTGCCAACGTGCATGGAAAGGTAAACCAAATACTGCATTTTATTGTATGTAATAATAAATAAAAACAAAAACAAATACGGCAAATAAACTAGGAAAGCATTTGAAACAGATATGTAATATATTAATGATGAAAAATAAAAGATATGTTAATAAAAATTCCCCTACATGAACGGCAATTCTTTCCACAATTGCCAATAAATATTGTGGTAATTGTTCAATATCTTAGTTATTATGAAGAATTAGAGTGAAATATCATGATAAAATGATATAAATAATATCAATTTCTGAAGATTTGATAAAGCATTGTTGGTAAATCACTATATTAAAAATATTTAAATATAGCTATTATGTCTTGTATGGATCACAATAAACTGTGGAAAATTCTGAAAGAGATGGGAATACCAGACCACCTGACCTGCCTCTTGAGAAACCTGTATGCAGGTCAGGAAGCAACAGTTAGAACTGGACATGGAACAACAGACTGGTTCCAAACAGGAAAAGGAGTACATCAAGGCTGTATATTCCCACCCTGCTTATTTAACTTATATGCAGAGTACATCATGAGAAACTCTGGGCTGGAAGAAGCACAAGCTGGAATCAAGATTGCCGGAAGAAACAGCAATAACCTCAGATATGCAGATGATACCACCCTTATGGCAGAAAGTGAATATGAACTAAAAAGCCTCTTGATGAAAGTGAAAGAGGAGACTGAAAAAGTTGGCTTAAAGCTCAACATTCAGAAAACTAAGATCATGGCATCTGGTCCTATCACCTCATGGCAAATAGATGGGAAGACAGTTGAAACAGTGTCAGACTGTAATTTTTTGGGCTCCAAAATCACTGCAGATGGTGACTGCAGCCATGAAATTAAAAGACGCTTACTCCTTGGAAGGAAAGTTATGACCAACCTAGATAGCATGTTAAAAAGCAGAGACATTACTTTGCCAACAAAGGTCCATCTGGTCAAGACTATGGTTTTTCCAATAGTCATGTATGGATGTGAGAGTTGGACTGTGAGGAAAGCTGAGCGCTGAAAAATTGATGTTTCTGAACTGTGGTGTTGGAGAAGACTCTTGAGAGTCCCTTGGACTGCAAGGAGATCAAACCAGTCCATCCTAAAGGAGATCAGTCCTGAGTGTTCATTGGAAGGACTGATGCTGAAGCTGAAACTCCAATACTTTGGCCACCTCATGCGAAGTGTTGACTCATTGCAAAAGACCCTGATGCTGGGAGGGACTGGGGGCAGGAGGAGAAGGGGATGACAGAAGATGAGATGGCTGGATGGCATCACTGACTCGATGGGCATGAGTTTGAGTAAACTCCGGGAGTTGGTGATGGACAGGGAGGCCTGGCATGTTGTGATTCATGGGGTTGCAAAGAGTCGGACACTACTGAGCGACTGAACTGAACTGAACTGAACTGATTATGTCTTGAGGGACTTCCCAGGTGACACAGTGATAAAGAATCCACCTGCCAATAAGGGAGACTTGAGAGATGAGAGTTCTAGCCCTGGCTCGGGAAGATCCCCTGGAGGAGACAATGGCAACCCACTCCAGTATCCTGCCTGGTACAGTCCATAGTGTCTCAAAGAGGTTGACATGACTGAGCGACTTGCATTCATTATATCTTGAGGCTTTAAAATTAATTGTGTTAATCTACTAATTCAGTTGTTTTGTCCCTCTCAATTTTATTTAACTAATTTTGGGGTAAATATAAGGTGAACTCCAACTGTGTACCAGGTACTATAATATTCATGGGCTTACAATCATGGCAGAGACAGAGGTGATGAAAAGTTAAAAGAATAAATAGCACACTAAATTGATGCAAAAACTCTCCGCTACAAACAAGGAGTTATGCAAAAAGATGTGAGATATACACATGAAACACATACACACCTCAGTTCATGTAAATTAACAGAAAAGGTACCTCAGAGTCAGAATTGAAAGTTTAGGCTGGTATCAAATTAACTAATGGTGTTCCCCGGTGGCTCAGCGGTAAAGAATCCACCTGCCAATGCAGCAGACACGGGTTTGATCCCTGGGTGGGGAAGATCCCCTGGCAAAAGAAGTGGCATCTCACTTCAGTATTCACTGAGGACATCCTATGGCCAGAGGAGCCTGGGGGCCTATATTCCAATGGGTTGCAAAGAAGTGGCATCTCACTTCAGTATTCACTGAAGACATCCTATGGCCAGAGGAGCCTGGGGGCCTATATTCCAAAGGGTCGCAAAGAGTTGGACACGACTTAGCAACAAAACGCTGCCGTTAGCTTCTACAGCTGGGAGCTGAGGTTGTAACGTGCAATATGAGAAACAGCCTTCCATTGTGCAGGACCTAGCACTGAGACTTCTGATTAAATGTGTAACTCTAAGTGGTCTGATCTTTCTACATAAAGGATTACACAAATACTTCACTCAATGATCTTATAGAAACAGTGTGAAATATTATCGATACCTTAAGATCTAGATGGGTTAGAAGGGATCCTGTGAGAAAGCCCAAATTAAAGTATGCTGAATGTATCCTGCTTGCTCCTTATAATATACTTTCCCACAGATTCCTTTTTGCTCTCTGCCTGAGACTGACCTGGGTAGGCTAGAGTAATGGAACTCTCCTCACTGCATCTTCTGGTCATTTGAGTCAAATGGAAAACTAACTGAAGAGCAAAGAAGAGTAAGGAAAGTGAATTTAGGTATTCTAATCCCACTGCTCACCTTTCAGAGTAGGATTGCTAAATTTAGAGGAGAAAAAGATATTCAGATAACTGAATTTCAGATCAACAATGAATAATTTTCTTAAAGTAAAAGTATGCTCATGTAACATTTGGGACATGCTTTTATGCTCTTGTGTATCTAAAGTTCAAAGTTAAATGGCAGCCGGTATTTTATCTGGCAACCTTACTTCGATATTTTTTGCTATGCAGAATCCTTCAAAAATTATGTAATGTGGTAAAAATGTTAGCTAATGCTAGATTGGTAGCAATATATAAGTGTATCAAATCAGCATATTGTTTACCTTAAGCTTTACGTGCATGGGTTCTCTGCTGCTCAGTCATGTCCAACACTTTGTGATCCAAAATGGACTGTAGCCTACCAGGCTCCTCTGTCCATGGCATTTTCCAAGCAAAAATACTGGAGTGAGGTGCCATTTCCTACTCCAGGGGATCTTCCAGATCCAGGGATCACACCCATGTCTTGCACTGGCAGGCAGATTCTTTACCACCATGCCACTAATATGTCAATTATATCTCAATAGAGCCAAAAAAGAGCATGAATATTTTCAAGGCAACTCCTACAAACAATTCTCTCATACAGGATCCTGCTATTTTCAAACCCTCAACCCCTTTGTGGAGCACTGGTATCTCTCTCTCTGATGAGAAGTGTACTCAGTTTAAAAAACAAAAATAATCCATGCCCACATCACCCTAAAATTCAGGCAGTGTAGAAAAGGGAAATGGAATTTTTAAACCCCAAATTAGTCAACAACTTATAAATCCCTTATTTTGTTGATCTTATAAATTGCTTTTAGCTTTAGATACAATGAGGTCACTGTTGAGATTCCATTGACCCTCTTCATATGAATTAATAACTGGACATCTTATGAATCTGAAAATATTGTCCTCAACCTAGATCCTGTTTAGTATGTGCTAGTTAGACTGTGAGAGCACAAATTGAGGAATCTTAAGAATTCCCTAGAAATAGATGATCTTGGTCTAAGAGCAGGTAAACCAACACCTTCAAATCAAGACAATATTGGCATATGATAGAAGGCTTCCATCTACAGTCACAGAAAAAGAATCTTGTTCTGAGATCTGTGCTATTCTTTTCTTCTCCTTACTTTGCTATAAATTTTCTTATTTTATGTAAATAAACCTTAGCAATTGCCTAAAGGGATCGTTCAAAATTCTTTTATATTTTGTGTTATTATCACACTCTTTACTCCCATTTACCTTTCTCTATTGTGTAAAGAAGTCACTCATCTCTACATTTATCTGAATTTTTATGATGGTTGAAGATAGTTTCTTTCACTTAAGCCCCTGATGAAGATCTAATTAATATATGGTTTTAAATACTACAGAGGGCAGATTCCTTCCAACAGGTCCCTTTCTGTTTAGAAATTACTCTCACATGTTAATTCTCAATCTTGTAGTAATTGAACCCTCACCACAAATCGCCAGAATGTTTCTGTGTAGCGCACTCCACCCGTGGGCGTAAGTGAACTCACCAGGGGGAACAACGGATGCAGGAGCTATTCTCACCGCAGTAGTCATTCTGTTCTTTTCAGAGAGTCTCCAGCCTGCTTCTCAGGAATTATTCATTTCCACTAAGAGAATCTACTAATCTCAAGGATGGATAATTGGCTTATCCCTGATGTGATAAATTGTACAATATGTTCCTCACCAGGGTATTAATTCTTAAGTGGAAAGCAGACTTTCAATTGTCTACTGCATACAACTTGCCTTGTGTTCATGCTACTGTTATTAAAGATTTCCATATATTAAGAATCCTTACTCCTCCAAGAGACAATGTTCCACTGGGAATTGTACCTGGAAATCTCCAAACTAAGGCATGCACTTAGTTTTACTTAGGATTACTACCTGAAGGGATAAATAATGTTCATTAGCACTATCTGGGCTGCTGTTCCAAAACCAAGAATTTAAGCAACAAGAAAAATTGAACTAAGAGTTTATCATTGAATCTGGTTGGAGTAAAAAGAAAAAAAAAAGCTGATTTTGCTTTAGAGGACAAATTTACATTCATTAACCAGGTTCTAGCACTGTTCTGGATTTATTTTTGCTGAGACAAGAGACCTAACATTTAGTATTCCATGTTGTATTAATATAAATAGCGCTGGTCAGGTGAAACTATATGCATCTAAACTTGAGGAAAAGGACATCTGTCTTCCTAAGATTAAGCCCAATTTAACATTAAGACATGTTTCTATGGCCTAGACTTAACATTTGCATAAGTGTACTCATGTTATTTTTAGAGGGATTTAATAATCTCTTAAAAATTTAATTCTTTCTCTTAGTTGGTTTCTACATCTTTTGAGTCTTAGATGTTAGGATTCAGTCATTTCACAAGAGATGATTTAAGAGCTCCTGCTATAATTAAAAAAAAAAGCATACTCAAGAATTGATTATTTTATTCCAAGGAGAGATAATATTTTTATAAACTGACAATCAGATCAAGATTTTGTATTGATATATAGTTAAATAATATAGCAGTCAATTTTAAAGTACAAATTAGTATTTTCCTTTTTTTTTTTTACTGTATTCACAAGGTTTGAACTATCCCCACTATCTAATTCCAGAATATGATCTATTTGTATATCACCTTTATATTTATTCTTTAGGGAAATATCTATTCATATTCTTTTTCTATTTAAAAATTTGATTATTGGTCTTTTTATTGTAGAATTATAGGTGTTCTTTCAATATTCTGGGTACCAGAATTATACCAGCTATATAATTACAAATATTTTCCTCCATTTTATGGGGTGACTTTTCATTTCACCATCAGTTCAGTTCAGTTCAGTCGCTCAGTCGTGTCCGACTCTTTGTGACCCCATGGACTGCAGCACGCCAGGCCTCCCTGTCCATCACCAACTCCCGGAGTTTACTCAAACTCATGTCCATTGAGTCAGTGATGCCATCCAACTACCTCATCCTCTGTCGTCCCTTTCTCCTCCCATCTTCAATCTTTCTCAGCATCAGGGTCTTTTCAAATGAGTCAGTTCTTTGCATCAGGGGGGCAAAGTATTGGAGTTTCAGCTTCACCATTTTCATCACAGTGTGCTTTAAAATATATTTTTACTTTTTATGAAATCAGTTTATGTATTTTCTTTTTCACCTATGGTTTTGGTGTCATATTTAAGGAGCCTTAATCTAACTCAAAATCTTGAAGATTTACTCATTTTTTTTTTCTATGAGTTTCATAAATTTATCTCTTACATTTAGGTTTATTATTCATTTTTGAGTTAATTTTTGTGTATAGTGGGAGGTAAAAAACTAGTTCCATGATTTTGATAAAGTTAATTCTTTGCCCCAAAACCACTAGTCATAGCAAGAAAAATCTTACTGTAACAGTAATAAAATACTACTCAAGCATGACAATATTTGAAATGCTTACTTTATAAAGATACGACTAAACATTAAAATTAGAACAAAGAAAAAGTGATACTTTCTAGTTATAATTCCTCCAAATAAAGTGGCCCTCTGAAAAGTGATAGAATTTTATTATCTTCAGGTTTTTAATCAGGTGGGGCTACATTTATGGAAAGAATATGAATCTATACACACAGGGCATAATTACTTCACCAACCTTAATTTTTAGATCCAGTAGCTCTGCAGTGTTCCTCATTAAAGAATTAGATATGTAAATACATGCACCACGCACACTGGACTCTTCCCATGTTGTCTAACTAGTTAGCTTTGAATGCCATAATGGATCCAGAGGTCTCTGTAACATCCTTTTCTCTCTCCACCTATTATGTAATGTGTGAGTAGAAGAGACATGAGTATTCCCTCTGCATTTAAACCATTTTGGATGATCCTATACCTTTTACCACCATTACAGTTGCTGTTATTTCATTGCTAGGTCTTATCTCGTCTATAAATCCCAGGCAGAGAACAGTGGTGTGTGTCTGTGTGACACTGGTCTGAGCACAAAGAATGTCCAGGCTTTGTTCAATGTACTTGAATTTCAGAAAATTTGCTAAGAACACTGACACACAGATAATTTTCTTCATGATGTGATATAACTTGAAGCTTGGCTCTGCTGAAGCCATTTGCTTCTTTAAGACAAGCCAGTTTGAGGATAAAGCTGTCACAAAAAGGAAAGAATATTTGATAGGAACATAAAGTAATGGAACTTTAGTCAAGAATCTTGACTAAAGGAGTAAGAATGTATATCTTTTATTCACTTTTTAGTGAGTTTTATTTGGGCTAGTATTTAACCAACGTTTAAGGCAGCAGATACATAAATCACACATTATTATATGTTTATTTAAAGCATAATAAACATAACTGTCTACATAAAAACTTGCTGATTGACAAACTTTAAGGTTAAAAGCGGAACTTTCATATCACATTTACGGTTGACTTTCACATGTCTAAAATAGCAAGTTTCCATGAATAGGGCTTTCCTGGTGGTCAGTGGTAAAGAATGCACCTGCCAATGAAGGAGACACAGGTTGGATCCCTGGCATGTAGAAGATCCCACTTGCCACGAAGCAACTAGACCCTTGCACCCCAACTATTGAGCCTCTGCTCTAGAACCCCTACTCTGCAACACGTACATCACCACAGTGAGAAGCTCATGCACCGCAACTAGAGAGTGGACCTCACTCACTGCAACTAGAGAAAGCCCGGGCACATCAGCGGAAGCTCAGTGCAACCAAAACTAAATCAATAAACAAACTCACATTAAAAAGTTTCCACCAATAAAAATAACATGCTCCTGGTGGTGTTTATGACTTGAATCTTCCTGACCCAGGTATCAAAGTCATGTCTCCTGCATTGGCAGGAAGATTCTTTACCACTGAGTCACCAGGGAAACCTGGGGATGACATTAAATCTCACTGATTTTGGAGATTTAGCTAAATTTTTGACGATGGTTTAGTATTTTTATTGATATAATTAACATTTATTAAACACTTACTATCTAATAAGCACCATAATCACTGTAGCCAAATCCATTCACAGTTGATGATTTTCTTTAAAATTTAATCACTGAGGGCAATGCATACTATTGTAAATGAAATAGTGCAGAGATAATGACTTGCCCCAGGGAGGAGCCTGTTTTCAGTTTCAAATATTTCACTCTGACTAGACAGCCTTATCTTGGTAGAACCATGGGCTTTGTGCATTTCTTCTGACCTAAATATACTCTTTGATATGTAATGAATTAGGTTAAAAGGCCATTTAAATAACTCAATCTAGAAAATATATTTTTCCTCTATACTTGCTCAAGATTTTGTTTTTTGTATTTAAAGAGTTATTTTCTAAACATGCATTAAGGAAATTTTGTTAATTGCTCTATCCTGTACATGAATAGCATCTGCATAAATATATTGATGATAATAAATATCCAGATTATCATACTTTATACACAATTCATATTATTATAATACTATTACTGGAAACATTTCTACCAAACAGATATAGTTCAGTTTTGATTATGATCTGGCCTGTGGAAGCTAATGTTTACTTCTAACCATATTAAATTTGAATCCACTAAAATAGTCAGAAATTTTGAAAAATATTTTTGGATAATTTTATATGAAATATGTTTAATACATAAATGTATAAAATGCATATATGCATAATCTCACCACCTAGTACTGATGCTTAAAATGTTCATAGACCTCCTCTCTTCCTTAAAAAATGAAAAATGTAATACATACTGATGTATCTTGTTTATTTATTTATTATATTTTGAAGACTTAAAAGTTATTCTTCAGTATTCCAAGATATGTTTTAGTGACAACAGAATATTATTTTCTAAGGATCCTTTATCATTTTGATATTATTCTAAATCTGGGGCAATTATGCTGTTTCCAATGTATTGTTCAAGGTAGACAGAAATGTTATGAATAACCTATATGTAAGTCCATAAAGAAGAAATATAGTATTTTGCCTTAGTTGAAAGTTATTAAAAGTGGTCATACCTTTGTAAAGATCCTGAAACATTGTCAAATTACATACCAAACAATCATGTGTGTTCTAAGTCACTTCCGTCATGTCTAATTCTTTGTACTCCTATGGACTGTAGCCTGCCAAGCTTCACTGTCTATAGGATTCTCCAGGCATGAATGATGGAGTGGGTTGACATGCCATTCTCCAGGGGATCTTCCAACCCCAGGGATAAAACCTTCTTCTCTTCTGTCTCCTGCATTGGCAGGCGGGTTCTTTACCACTAGTGCCACCGAGGGAAACCAGACAGTCATGCTGATTTAGAAATGACATTATTTCAATGTATTAATTAAGATAGACTAAAGTTTTATAACAAAATATGTTGTTGTTCAGTTGCTAAGTTGTCTCCAACTCTTTGTGACCCTATGGACTGCAGCATGCCAGGCCTCCATGGCCCTCACCATTTCCCAGAGTTCGCCCAAGTTCAAGTCCATTGAATCAGTGATGCTACCCTCCTCTCCTTTTGTCTTCAATCTTTCCCAGCATCAGGGTCTTTTCCAATAAGTCAGCTGTTTGCATTCAGTGGCCAAAGTATTGGCCTAAAAAAATATAACTTGTTATTTATAAAAATAAGCTTTTATTTATGGATATTCCTTTCAATGAGGCTACTGTCATTCAATCAGTCATTAAAGACCAAGTTTCTTCCTCTTTGGTATCTGCATCAAGGAGGCTAGGAGCTAGGAGAAATAATGACTGCTTTGAAAACCCTGACCTGAAATATATCATCTCCACTCACATGCCTTTTGCAGGAACTAAGTGTATGGCTCCAAGAAGTCTGGGACACTGCTCTGAGCTGTTCCAACCCACAGCAATATACTGTGGGAGGGGACAGCCGGTAGTTTTGCTCTGATCCAAGTTTGGGCACCTCTACCCACTGAGGACATATCTACATCCTCCCCACCCCCTTCCCAAGCAAGACAACTCAAATTTACTTCCCTTTACTTCATCCAGCTCAAAATCCAGGTTCACTGGATAATGTAGAGTTGTGGTTCCTTTTGGTCTGTAAGTTGTTCAGGTTGGGGTCATTCCTCAGGAGAGCATTCAGTTTTTCACTACAACCCTCAACTACCTGTGCATTCTCTGCCACAAAACAGTGCTTATTTTCTTAAACACGTAGGCTACAGTCCATGGGGTCGCAAAGAGTCAGACACAACTGAGCAACTTCACTAACCATGCTAACAACTGAGTGAAATTGGTGAGTTTAATCCATTAATGTGTTAGTTTATTTAACTGTCAAGAATAATTCCTGCATACTTCTATTTTGGTTATTTGCTTTTAAGTGAATGTATTAGGTATATTTGTCATTTATAATTCTAAATTTCTATTAGTTTTTTTCCCCGAGAACTACGATTAAGCCTGATCTCCAGCTCTGAATTATTTTGTTGCAAACCAGAAATATCATAATCCTGCTTATAATAGCTTGTCTCTTTAGATTTCCATTGTGTTTTTGAAAATATTTTAATTTTCTTTGTTTTGTATAAAAATAGGCTCAGCAGAAACAACTAATTGTCTTTACGCTATGATATCAGAATCCTTACTTTCATTCCTCAGCCTTTTCATAATATAGATTACCCAAATGGATATTGGAGTAGTTTAACTTGCCCCTGCAGTCCAGTGCTTTTATACTTTGTAACACATTAACTGAATCCACATAATATTGATACTTCTCTAAACATGTCTGAATTATTTCACGGATTTTCACATACCATCTCCTTTTTCATTCATAGTTCAACATCGATTTGTGGATTATAACACCCATAAAATTGCACTGTACTGAGATAATGAAAGTGATATGCCTCATCTTCAAAAACAAAGTTTTTTCTATCTCATGTAGCATATTAATTGTTGATGACAAGGAAATGAATGCTGGAAGCATTGCTTTTGGAGTGCTTACTATTTGGGCACGGATACATACCACTCACATTTATACACTAAACCTCATAGTCAGAAAAAACTTGCAGTTAGGACAGGTGAAGATGCCCTCCTTAAAACCCTATTTCAACTAAATTGCACAAGCTACGTATTGGGTATAAACAGGGCACGTGGCCTCACATCACAAGGCCCTTTGTGCTAGCTCTCTTGAGCTGCTATAATAGCTTGTCATAGACCGGGCAGCACATAAACAATGGAAGTTTATTTCTCACAGTTTTAGAGGATGGGAGTCAAAAATCAGACTGGATTCTGGTGAGGACTCTCTTCAGGTGCAGATAGCTGCCTTCGGCAGTGTCTCACACGACAGAAACTGTGAGAAAGCTCTCTTCACTTCTCCAACAGTAACTACTTTCAATTTGATCAAATTTGCATCTGCCTGCTTGAAGTTAGACCATAAAGAAAGCTGAGCGCTGAGAATTAATGCTTTTGAACTGTGGTGTTGGAGAAGACTCTTGAGGGTCCCTTAGACTGCAAGGAGATCAAACCAGTCAATCCTAAAGGAAATCAGTCCTGAATATTCACTAGAAGGACTGATGCTGAAGCTGAAAGTCCAATACTTTGGCCACCTGATGGGAAGAACTGACTCACTGGAAAAGGCCCTGTTGCTTAGAAAGATTGAAGGCAGGAGGAGAAGGGGACGACAGAGGATGAGATGGTTGGATGGCATCACTGACTTGATGGACATGAGTTTGAGCAGGCTTCTGGAGCTGGTGATGGACAGGAAGCAAGGCATGCTGCAGTCCCGAGGGTCACAAAGAGTTGGACATGACTGAGCGACTAAACTGAATTGAACATCTGTATGCTTGACTCTATACATATGCATATATGCAATGATTTTCTATTCTGAATTTTCTGAATCGAAACTCATCTGTTTCACAGATTATATGACAGTTAAACCTAACATTTTACTATCAACAATGCACTTAAGTGAACTAAAGAGACAAAATTATGACAAATATGCTCATTTTTTGTACACAATAAGCAATGACAACTATGCAGTAACTATTCAAGCAGCAGTAATTTTAAGATGACATCACTTTAAGACAAAGCTCAGTTTCAAAGTCACGTGGAATGCATGACTCTTAAGAATTACGAAATGTAGTGAGATATAGATAAGTGTAATCTAATAGATTTCTAGGGAGAACTCTAGGTAGAAAAAAGGGAAGAGGTACATTCTAAATTCATGATTTTAAAAATTGGCTTACTTCAGAAAAGGTAAGAACTTTAATATCCTTCAATTAGTTATTTGTGGTGAAATTTAGAATGCAGTGATAAAGCGGAGACCAAAATATATTCAAAATAAGCATACAGTATAGTGAAATTGACAGTAAACTTATAAAAATTTCCTAAGTTACAATTTTAAAGCTTAAAAAAATTAAAAAATAAATAAAATCAGAAAAAATGAGGAAAATATAATAGGCAGCGGGTTAAATTCTTAGAGCTTTCAAGTTGTAAATATCAAGATTTTGGGCAAACTGAGCACTTGACTGTCTGCCATTATGACCTAAAAATTAAGTCATGGAATTCATTTTTGGTCAGCAGGAATTCCTAAAAGGAAGATTGTAGTAAGTATGATCGAATTTCTTTTAGAAGCAGCAGTACAAAATTGACAGAGGGTGGCTCTTGATATAATTTTCTGACCTTGAAAAAGGCTTTTGTTACTCTGTTTTACAAAGGACTATAATATAATGGAAGAAAGTGTAGCCTTGAAGACAAGCCGCTTGAATCTGTGAAAAGATGCTTTCCCTATCAGAGGAAAATGATACTAATTGAAATGGTTTGGAGCTGAATAGAATATTTGAGAACTTAAAATAATCTAAATTCTAATTATTTCCTTTACTTTAGCAACGACTTAAATGAAATATCAAACAAAGGTAGAACATGTGTATCCTTTATAAACCTTGCACACTGGGACAAATGAAGTTCAGTCATTGATCAAATGCCATTCAATTATTAATTCAAATGAAATGCATTAAAATAAAAAGGCAAACATACTGAGATTACTGATATGAATATTCTACACTGGAAATACACATTTTATTTTCATGCACATACCATAGGATAATTAAGTTTATGGGGAAGGTTGGCTAAACAAATATACATGTATATCGATTTATACATAAAAATAACTTGCAGCTGTGCTTACAGAAAAAGAACATACAAAATAAAAATTTCGAGAGTTTTAAAAAAAGAACGGTCAAATTTTTAGCTCAAGAACCACCTCTGTTAAAGCATTAAGAGGTCCACATGTTGTTGTGCTTAGCGTTCTTGGAGGTTGCTTTATTTTTTTATTTAATTCATGCTCAGTTCAGTTCAGTTGCTCAGTCGTGTCCAACTCTTTGCGACCTCATGAATCGCAGCATGCAGGCCTCCCTGTCCATCACCAATGCCTGGAGTTTACTCAAACTCATGCCCATCGAGTCAGTGATGCCATCCAGCCTTCTCATCCTCTGTCACCCCCTTCTCCTCCTGCCCTCAATCCCTCCCAGCATCAGAGTCTTTTACTTTTGTATAATTTACTTACGGGAAAAGCCTAGATGGGAAGTGTACAGATCCACGAGCTCGGTAGCTTGGGGGAATGGCGGCCAATTACCCCTTGCCCAGAATGGTCCCACACTGACTCTGGGGTGGCCTTGTGACTTGGCTGGCTGATGGGATCCTGAGCGTGAGACATAAGCAGAGCCGTGAAAAGTCCGTTCACACAGACTTGCTTTTGAGTGTGTGATGCTGTCACTTCAGTTGTGGGCGACTCTTGCGACCCCATGGACTGTAGCCTGCCAGGCTCCTTTATCCATGGGATTCTCCAGGCAAGAATACTGGAGTGGGTTGCCCTTTCGTTCTCCAGGGGATCTTTCTGACCCAGGGATGGAACCTGCGTCTCTTACATATCCTGCATTGGTCAGCGGGTTCTTTACCACTAGTGCCCCCTGGGAAGCCCCAGAGTGCTGCTTTTAGGAACCCTCAAACCACACTTGTGTGAGGGTTGTGACTTTTGTTAAACTAATATTTGTTGGAGTAGAGCCCTGAGAGAGTGTCATCTGGTGGGCCTCCGTTCAACAAAAACAACATGATCCTGGGGAAAGAACACTGGGCAGCCTTGAGGTGCCTCTCAGAAGGTCAAAGCAGGGGCAGGCAGAGGCTGAGCACTGGGATCTGGAGCATGTGCCTTTATGAGCCACAGGAGGTGGGGTGCTTTGAGCTTTCATGGGGTAAGGCCAGATTGTCAATCTGACCCAAAAGAGTGGAATTATGGTAAGCTCCCAGGGGATCTTACCTAAGGTAGTATAGGAGGAGAAGGAGCTGGAAGGCAGGAGAGAGTTCCTATCATTCACGAATTAGGGAAGTCATATCAGAAACTGACTTGTGATGCTGCAATTAGATACATTTCACGAACAATGTGGAATAAAGGAAACAGACACAAAATAGTGTGTACTCTTTGATTTAAAAGTAAGTTCCCGTTTGGGAGTGATGAGGAGTGTATGATAGGCAGTTTTGTTTTTTTTTTTTAATCAGAATGTTTTCCATTATTTCATTTCTCATTTTGTTTTTGTTCAATATGAAGCATACATTTTATAATACCTATCTGTTGGTTTGTTGTTATTTTTCAGTAGCTAGGTCAAGTCCAACTCTTTGTGACTCCATGGACTGTTGCATGCCAGGCTCCTCTGTCCTCCACTCTCCTGGAATTTGCTCAAATTTATGTCCATGGAGTCAGGGATGCCATCCAACCATCTCATCTTCTGCTGCTCCCTTCTCCTTTTGGCTTTTCCAGCATCAAGGTCTTTTTCAGTGAGTCAGCTCTTCACATCAGGTGGCCAAAATATTGGAGCTTCAACTTCAGCATCAGTCCTTCCAATGAATATTCAGGGCTTATTTCCTTTAGGATTGACTGGCTTGACCTCTTTGCAATCCAAAGGGCTCTCAAAACTCTTCTCCAAGACCACTTTGAAAGCACTAATTTGAAAGCATCCATTCTTTGGTGCTTAGCCTTCCTTATGGAGCAATTCTCACATCCATACATGGTTACTAGAAAAACCATAGCTTTGACTTGCAGACCTTTGTCAGACAAGTGATGTCTCTGCTTTTTAAGTTGTCTAGGTTTGTCAAGGGCTTCTGGCAGTGCCTTAATGGTAAAGAATCTGCCTGCAATGCAGGAGACTAGGGTTTGACGCCTGGGTTGGGAAGGTGCCCTGGAGAAGGAAATGGCAACCCACTCCTCCAGTATTCGTTGCTGGAAAAATTCCATCAACAGAGCCTGATGGGCTACAGTCTACAGGGTCGCAGAGAGTCAGGCATGGCTGAGTGACTGAACATGCACTAGGTTTGTCAGAGTTTTCTTTCCAAGGAGCAAGGGTCTTTTAATTTCATGGCTGCAATCACCATCTGCAGTGATTTTGGAGCCCAAGAAAATAAAATCTTCCACTTTATCTCCTATTTGCCATGAAGTAATGGGACCAGCTGCCATGATCTGTCTTTTTTTTGTTGTTGTTTTTTTTTTAATGTTGAGTTTCAGGCCAGCCTTTTCATTCTCCTCTTTCAACAACGGCAACAACAATCTATTGGTTGTGCTATCTTAAATTTTCATTGCTCTAGTCCTGATATTAGGAAATTACATAGACAGAGGAGCTTGGTGGGCTACAGTCCATGAGGTTGCAGAGAGTCAGACACAACTTAGCAACCAAGCGTGCACACACACACAATCCTATTATTATAAGGAAATTTAAGTTTAGAATGATAATCTTATATTTCCTAACTTGGTTGGTGGATGTATAGTTGATTTCCCTTTGAGAGAATTCATTATGCTGAACACCTATGATTATAGAACATTTAAAAAATTAAATATGCCTCTAAACCTACTTTAAAAATGTAGATGGAGTATCCAGTTTCCTTGGGAAAAAAGTTACATACCAAAACTTACTGTACAAAAATTTAAAATTTTAATATCTTGATGAAAGTTGATGTAATGAATCTAACTGTTAAAAATCTATCTGCCATTAACATCAGATCCAGATAATTTTACAAAATTCTTACCACTCAGGAATGAAATAATTTATACCTCTAATTACATTTAAACTAATTCTGGGAAAGGCAGGTAAGAAAGAGATACTCACAGGAGATTTCAGCTATAGCTATAATGTTTATTTCATTAAAAACTCTCTAAAGATGATATGACAGCATGTTAAGATTCAACATAGCTCAGCTTGAATACACATGAGTATGTGTAAGTATTAGACATCTCCATTCCCATAATGTACTGATGGGCAATGGACGATTTTCAGTTCACGTATTCTACTTTTAAAAATTGGGCTGGTCCATCATCTGTAACTCCATAGAGACCACACTGATCCAGATAGAAGAGGCCAAGGAAAATTCTAAGTTTTCTGATGTTCAATGATAGATTATCTCTACAATGATATAGTAGGGCTACATGCTTCCTAAGAATTTTCCATCATTCAGAAATAATTATTTCTGAATTTATTGTTTACTGAACTAACTATTATTTGGGGCTTTCCATGTAGCCCCGTGGTAAAGAATCTGCCTGCCAATGCAGGAGACTCGGGAGATACAGATTTGATCCCTGGATCAGGAAGATGCCCTAGAGTAAGAAATGGCAACCCACTTCAGTATTCTTGTCTGGGAAATTCCATGGACAAAGGAGCCTGGCGGTCTATAGTCCATGAGATCGCAAAGAGTTGTACATGACTGACCATGCACGCACAAATCAAGCTATTAACTTTACATGCTTTTATTATATAAGTAATTGTGACTATCGTAGAAATGTTAGAAATGCAGACTGTTTTTCAGAGATTGTTAGACAATATATCATAGAGGTTAAAATACACTTTGTAAACAAACTCTGTAACTTTATTACTAGTTGCTGCTGCTGCTCCTGCTGTGGCTTCAGTTGTGTCCGACTCTGTGCGATCCCCTAGACGGCAGCCCACCAGGCTTCCCCGTCCCTGGGATTCTCCAGGCAAGGACACTGGAGTGGGTTGCCATTGCCTTCTCCATTATTACTACCTAGCTGATATTAAAGTACATAATATCTGTTTGCCTCAACTTCCACATCAAAATCAATACCCATGAGAGGTTAATTCTCCCAGACAAATTTGTTAGGCCACTTGGGCTGTCCAGCCAGTCCAAACACAGGGTCTCCCCAGGTCTAATCACACCAGCCCTGTTACACAAGCTTGTGTGCGTACTCAGTCCATTCAATCATGTCCGACTCTCTGCGACCCTGTAGTAGCCCGCCAGGCTACTCTGGCCATGGGATTCTCCAGCAAGAATACTGGAGTGGGTTGCCAAGTCTTTCTCCAGGAAATCTTCCTGACCCAGAGATAGAACTTGCATCCCTTTTATCTCCTGCTTTGGCAGGCAGGTTCTTTACCACGAGCTCCACCAGGATGGTCATACAAATCACATGATCCCTTTCCAAGCCAGCTCATGCCAGCTCATGCCAGAAAGCAAGCAAGGTGAGCATGGAGGACCCTGGTATTTGTCAGGGGAAGAGATGCTGGCCAGAATAAGTGAATATGGATCAATAAATGTTGCTTTGAAACTTTTCTTCATTTAAATTTACTCTATGCAGCATTTTTTTTACACTGAATAAAATGCCACTGCAACAAATATGTCTTGTATTTTTTAATCACTGAACTGCTGGTGGGAGCATTTTTTAAAATCATATTCCTTCTATTATAAATATTTTCAGTAAATATTTTTGCCACCAGATCTTTGCAGTCAGTTTCTGGATGTGGATTAGCCATGTCAAATGCTACATACATTTTTATATATGTCATCTCATGTATGTCATTTTATACATTTTACTGTATGTCAAATGCTACATACAGTTTTAAATGTTAAGGATGTTGTTAGTTTGTTTTCCTTCCTGAATGACTGTGCCAGTTTACACTTCCTAAGCTGTTTGCTTTACCCGCCTACATATAGTCTTGTCAATCTGAGTTCTTAATTTTTAACTCTGACAATTTAACTTGGGGAAAATGTGTAAAGTGTTTTTTTCATTGCGTTTTTTAATTTTAAGTGATTTTGAATTATTTTCCATTGTTTTTAACCATCTACACATGTTTTCTCAATGATGTATATCTTTTACTCTCAAAGTAAATTATTACTATTATTATTTCCTATTGCTATTTAGCACACTATATTTAAGAACATACATCATAGCAAATTCTTCCCAGCAATCATTTGCCTTTTCCTTTTTATTCACTGGTGACTATGCCATAAAGATCTATTATTTTCTTGTTATTTTTAATAGAAGTAGATCTAACAGTTTTTATGTTTTCTCTTAAATGTCATTTTAAAGAGACTTTCACATCATTATGGAAATACACATTTTCAGTTATTTTTTATCATTGTGATATTACTTATTAATAAATGTTTAATAAACTTAGAATTTGTGTTGGCATGGTGATTATAAATTATACATGACTAGTGGTAACATTATCTATACATAACTTTCTTTTACCTGAAGATTTTAATGTCATTTTTATCCTGTGTTTTCTAACACATATTTACATCTCTTTCTGAATTTTCTGAATATAACCAGTATGTTGCACACAGACCTACAGTATTAACATCACCTAAGTGCTTGTAAAAAATGTGGAAATGCAGATCTACTGACTATTAAAGTTATTTTAACCAAACCCCAAGGTGATGCAGAAACCCATTAAAATGTGAGAAGACTATCTTAGATAGAATCTCTGGAAAAAAAACTAATTATGCTTTCCATACGCCATCCTCAGATTTGCATGTCTTATCAGAGTCTGCTACTAGTGGAAGCCAGCACTAAACTGACTTGCTTTCTTTTCTGCTACCAGTTGTCAGTTCTCATGTGTCTTTCCAATATTCAAGTCTATACACCCCAAGTGTATGCTTTTTCATTAGAGATAAGGCACACAAATGAATTCTTTATTTTCTTTAGTTTTCTTTTTGGTCTTCTCTATTTGCCTGGGCATGCTTCTTCAAAAAAAAAAAAGAACCTGGCCTTTTGCCACCTTCATTTTGATCCTTTCTAAACTTAATATAAAAGAAATGACTAAGTTTTTTACACAATATGTCATCCTTAATCACATTCTACTCCAATATACATTTCATTCTTTTTGTGTAATTTGTTGGTCAACTATATGGGGTTCTGGGCATATAGGCATCATATTGGTTATTTATTGTCCAATAAATGCATAGTTTATTGCTATTTATTATCTGGAAACTACCAAAGTCCTGAATTATGAATCAACCAAGTAATTATATGCTTTTTTTTTTTTTTACTCTATTTTGTAATTGTTGTATTTATCTTTTGAGCTTGGTCATGTCAATTCAGCCATTATGAATGATACCAAATAAGACTTACTATGAGAATTAATCCTTAAAATTGTAGATTAAAGCTGGGGAAATAAAGATCTGAAAGATGACAATTAACAACAACAACAAAAAGTTACTCACAGTTGACCACAAATGTATGCTGGTAAAGAAGTTTATGGAAGAGTCTTATTCCTTTGTCCCATGATAGGTCTAAAGTTGCTATAGGTCAACCCTCTATGTAGTCTGGAAAAAAATATGGATATGGGATTAGGGAATGCTAGAGAACACTGGGATTTATGAGGAAGAACACAACCAGTGAGAACAGCTGACAACTGCTCCTGCTTCACTTGCTTTCTACACACGGACTTCTTAATATTACATGCGGAATACTGTGAAAATTACTCGGTTACCCCCTGATCCAGTCTTGACAAGTGGAAGATGGAAGCCAATAAATATATATGTCTTACAGATAAACCCTTTATAAGAACAACTAAACAAACTTTGGATTCCCTAAGTTCATGACTTCTCAATTTATTGCATTGATATATATTATTGAATGCTTTAGTTACTCATAAAAAATGACAAAACTAACTTTAATTTAACTTTACATATCTGCCTTAGGGCTCCTGCAGCTTATCAAGAGCAGTTACTATGTGGTGGGTTTTGTGGTTATCATCATGGTACTTCCTAATATATCCTAACGATATCTATTCCTTTGCCTTTAGCAGACAGTCTAGACAGTAGTTCTAATAATTTATCCTTGTATTTTTAATCTGCCTATACTGCCATCTTTCAAACATTGCTCTGATGGACAAACGTCCTGTTCCACTGATATTTAACTTCAAGTATGAGGCTCTTGCAGTGCTGGGGAGATATCCTCTACCATATCCCATTTGACTAGTTCACAATTATGACAGAAGCAATCAGACTTGATTATCTTAAATGTGTTCTTCAAAATTCTTAAGAATTTTCTTCATTTTCTACTATGTTTTAGTCCCATGCTTTCTAGAACTTTTCTACCTACTTTTCATCTACATCCTGTTCTCTCAGGAATATGTTTCTTTCCCTATACACCTAATATGATAATCTCACACAGGCTCACAGGTGATCAATTTATATTAAAGCAATTCATACATACAGAACGAATATTGGAGTTGACATGATGTAAATGAATAATGAAGATAGATTTTTTTTTTTACTTTTTTATTATGACTTTTTCACCTAAGGAACATGTTTTAGCATTCTGTATTTTTCCAATATTATAAAACTATACTGAAACCTCATCTCTCAGGAGATAATATTACTAATTCCAAATTAAGAATAGAACTCAGTAGTGTCTAGAGATATTGATGCAAGATGGCAAGTGGCATTCTGAGGTCAAGATATGGTTGCTATAACTGTAAGTAAATATCTGCCTGTGTGAGTCCATCCCAGGTTGAAGGATTGGGAAGGAACTTGAGCAGTGTTCAATGTCCAAAAAGTTATCATCATCAGAGTATATTTCTTCAGTAATGAGTAATAAGATGTTTACTTAACAAGATAAATACAGTAGTGGACATAATTTTCTTTAATAGTTACTGTCTGCAATTTAAAAATAAGTATGCATTTTATTTATTCCATTAGGTATTAAACCAAATGCAAACTAAGGAATCATTTAATCTTGCATTGCTCTATAGGAATATTTTGCACACACATCAAAAAGTGCAAACAAGAAGTATATAAAGAAACTCTAAAAATTCTTATCAGAGGACTTTTTTATGCACAACAGCTGTTCAGGAAAGTGACTTGGCTAATATTACCCTGTGGACAACTAAACTCAGCAGTATCTAAGGCAAATATTTAAAGCCTACATGAAATGAATTATTTGTAATGTAATGAATATATTTTTCTTACATACATTTTGATAAAATTCTGAACCACTACTAAATCCTACTTTTATCATATGAAAATGGAGAATTAACACTTTAATAGTTCTAAACTATTAATAGAAAACTTTCAACTATTAATAGAAAACTTTTTTTCTCTAAAACTTTAATAGAAAGAAAAATAAGACACATGAATAATAGTGAATCATGAATATGACATAAAACAGTATATTATTTTCTGGACTACAGCTAATATTATAAGCATGTTAACTTTTTGACAAATAGTTTATCATCAAGTTCAAGAATGGTGTGTCTTTCTATAAAATTTTAATTCAGTTGAAAACCTTGAATCCAAGATGTGGTAAAATGTGAGAAATACACAGATGAAAGTATAAAGAACAGAATATATAGATGACATAAACTATAAGTGACAGCATGTCTGAAAGAGGTTTTCGAAAGCGATAAATGTCTATTGTTTCCCCCCAAAAAATGCTAACAAAATTAGAATATAAGTTATGGGTAAAAAAATTAAAACTGAAATTTTAATGGCACTATGACATTATAGATATTGATATGATTGAGAGACCTCAAAAGAAAAGTGGCCATGGGAAAGTGACTAGCTAGGATAGGATTGTAAGTCAATAACAGAATATATAAATATAAATATTAAAAGGAATGGTAAAATGTTGGATATTACTTAGATGAAAGTAAAAGTAGTGAACTGATATAACTCACAAAGAAAGAGAGCATCACAGGAGATTCAAAGTCTGCACTATAAAAGGAATTATTGAAGGCAAGAAAATCTTGACTTTTATATGGTTATACCAAAATCAGATCATCTAATAAATTCTGTCTTTTCTGGTAACCTGCATTATCATTGATTGCAATCACAACTAACTGATTAAACTTGAAGTCGTTTCAAGTTTAATCCACCAAAGTAATTATTCCATTTTGTTACACACAAGGAGAAATGAAGCAAAGAGAAAATAGTATATCTTGAAGTGAATTTCTCAGAGAGTATACTTCTATTTTTCCATAAAAAAAAAAAAAAAACCCAAATGAACCTTTTGGCCAACCCAATATTTTCTTCTTGTTTTACTTTCAATATGATTGTACTTTTTACTTTAAGTTCATCCCTCATGTAGTTTTAATACTGTAACCATCATATCCTTCACACCTCCTGAATCCCATAATGTACATTTTTAAAAGCTGGAATTAGTTACTTGTGTTTCAAATAAGTTTTATGAATTTAAAATGTCTCATATTTTGCTGTATTTTAGATTTTTCTTCAGTTTTTCTTCTGTATCCAAACTTTCCTGTTGTCATTGCCTTTAGTTTGAAAAACTTGTTATTAATTCTGCTAACAAATTATCACAGCTTTTGTATTTTAAATGTCTTTATCCCCCTCTTAAAAACATTTCTTTATCTTTTGGTCCCTATTATTTCTAAGACAAAATCAGATTTAATTTGCATAGTTGATTTCCTTTATATAATACATTGATATTTTTCTCTAGCCACTTTCAACATTTTTATTTTTTTTTGCTTTTCAACAGTTTTTCTACATTGTAGGTGTGGTTTTCTATGTAATTATCATGTTATGTACTTGTTAAGCCTTTTGAAATTATAAATTTATATTTTTCATCAATGGTGAGAAATTTTAAATCATTAATTCTTTTCTATTGCTTTTGCTTAATTCTGCCTTTCCTTGCCTCCTGTAGCTCCAGTTGCATATTTGGTATTCACCTGATATTTTTCTAGAGCTCACTAAAGACATTATCACTTTACTGAAAACTTTTTTCCTCTGTCATGCAGAGAGATTCTATTAATTTATCTTCTAAGTTACCAACACTTTAACTTTTTCCAGTATGATATAAGGCTCATACAATGAAGTTTTTATTTAAGATATTGTAGTCTTCACTTCAACAATTTATATTTTTATATATACATATTTTTCTGTAGTACTCCTTCACCTGTTTACTCATTATGACTATATTTTGCTTTAGGTCCTTGAACATATTTATAATCCTGCTTAAAAGCCATCTTCTAATTCTAGTACTTGTATATATATTTTTGTCATCTGTTCCTACTGATTTTGTTCTTGTCTATTGGTCTACATTTTCCTGCTTCTTCATATATCTAGTGTTTTATATCATTTTAATTATTTGTTTTATTCATGTATTTTTGACTGTGCTGGGTCTTCATTGTTGGGTGGGCTTCTCTGTAGCTGCAGAGAGTCGGGGCCACTCTCGTCGTGGTCCTTGGCTTCTCACTGCAGTGGCTTCTCTGGCTGTGGAGCAAGGGCCCAAGGGTGCCTGGGCTTCAGTAGTTCCGGCACATGGTCTCAGGGGTTGTGGTTCCTGAGGTCTTGAGCACAGGCTCAATAGCTGTGGGGCATGGACCTAGCTGCTCTGCCACATGTAGGATCTTTCTGGACCAGGGATCAAACCCATGTCTCCTGCATTGGCAGGCAGATTCTTTACCACTGAGCCACCAGGAAAGCCCATCTGTTGTTTTTAAATTGCATACTCTATATTGCAGATAATGCATTGTAAAATCCCTAATTCTGTTATCTTTCATTGAATAATTTTTATTATAGTTTAGCAGGTTGTTACCTGGGGCTTCCCTGGTGGCTCAGTGGTAAAGAATCTGCCTGCAATGCAGGAGACACGGGTTCGATCCCAGGGTTGAGAAGATCCCCTGGAGGAGGGCACAGCAACCCACTCCAGTATTCTTGCCTGGAGAATCCCACAGACAGAGGAGCCCGGCGGGCTGTAGTTCATAGGGTTGTACAGAGTCGGACATGACTGAAGCGACTAAGCAGCGTCAGTAGGTTGTTACCTTAGTTACACTGAAATTGCAAACTCAGTCTCACTTGAAAAGTTGGGGAACAGCAGCTGAAATTCCTGTTCAACCTTTTTAATGCCTCCAGCTGTTATTTTCTGCTCATACCTTCAGAGATCCTGCATATGTTCCGTTCAGGTGTCTTTCAAGGAATTAAGCCTAGTTTAATGAACATTTTAAAAAATCCCAATGCATCTTTCTGTCTGGTGCTCTCCTTCTGAATTTTCAGAAGCATGATAGCCCCAAACTTATTCCTCTAATTCCTGAATTCAATAAAAATTTTATTTGAATTTTACAAGTGCCAGATTTTTTTTTTTTTTTGGCTTGAATTATAGCTGCACTACATTCCATAATTTGGAGAAGGGCTGCAGGTAAAATTCATATGAATGTGAATTTCATCCAGCATAATTTTCATCACTTGTGAGAATATTCTCTAATTTCTGCCTACATGTGGTCAATCTCCAGTGTTTTCGATTATTATTATTTTAATCTGAAATTTACAAAATTGCTTTGCTCCTGGAAGTTGAGCTTTTGTTTGTCTGATTTTCCTTGCAGACTTCCTTGAGTTTCATTTGCAGGAAGGTATTGCATGCTCATTGATAAACTGATAAATTAGTGTGAACAGTGACTACCTAGATGGTCTGCAGCAAATCAAGTTTTGGCTCCTTATTTTGAATTGAGGCTCAGCTTTCTCTGTAGTATGTCAATTCCAGGAGAAGGCAGGAGCAAAAGCAGAGTCTGTAGGCAGATTTAAAATGTTTTCTTCTGATAACTTAGACCTTGACACAAACCTAAAACTGAGAAATTAGGGTATAAGACCTGTCTTTCAATGTTGTGAAGTAATTAGCCTCCAACTAATAAAAAAATTAAAAAAAAAAATAAAATAAAATAAAAAGAAATTTCTCTCTCTTAAACAAAAAAAAAAAAAACAAAAAAAAAAAAAAAACAAGAAAAGTTCACACTTCCATTGTAAAAGAGAGAGCTGTCCTAGTGGTAGCATTCTTAAAAAAAAAAAAAAAAAAAAAAAAACATTCTTTTTGTTTGCTAACTACAGTAGTAGTGTATATTTATTCTAGAAAACCTGAAAAGATACAAATGAGGTATAAAGAAAAATATCTACTAACCATGATGTACTAATAATCATTACAAATATTTGCATATGCATCCTTTCAATTCCATTTCTGTATTATATATACAGTTTGTGCATATATATGTGTCTATATATATAGACATAATAAGGCCATGATAACTAAATGTAATGTGGTATCCTGGACAGGATCCTGGAACAGAAAAAGAGCATTAGGTAAAACTAAGGAACTCCAAATCAAGTATAGACTTTACATAATTACAATGTATCAATATTTATTCATTAATTATAACAAATATACCATATTAATATATGATGTTAATAATAGGGGAAACTGGTGCCAGGGTGTATGGAAACTTTTTGTACTATCTGCTCAGTTTTTCTGTAAATCTCAAAGTGTTTTAAGAAATAAAATCCATTAATAAAGAAAGAAACATGAGTATCAATTCAAAATTTAAAAAAAAAAAAAAAAAAGACCTGTCTTTCTATAGATTTTTCCTTTTCAAACCAAATTTGAATACATTTCAGCAAATGTATATAGTTAAGTTAGGAGATTCAAAATGCCCTCTACAAGTCTGACATACATATCTGGAAGATCAATTATGCTTAGTATTATACAATGAAAAATATTATTTTGATATTAAATTCTGTAGTAGAATGAATATTGAGTTATAGTGAATCTTCTAAAATTAATTTTAGAGTAATTATTATAACAGTTACACTGAAGCACATCATTCTTGCTCAATCTGTGGGAGTCAAAAATATGATTAATTATGCCATACATAATCATAAACTATAAGTGCAAGCCTTTGTATTTTATCACAGTGAAAATGAATTGATTTTAGCATAAAGCAAGTGTTTTCTTAATAGCCTGATCTCCATTAAAGATTTTAAATTATCCTATAATTCATTAAAATACTTTTCTTTAAGCTTTCATTTTTTTTCCTATTTTCATATGGACTGTCTTCACTGATTTAAGACAGTCCTCTATTTATTCTATTTGACCTTTGCTTTTCACCGTGCTTGCTCCTAGTGTTCTTTAATGATGCACATTATTAATACTGACAGGAATGTAGATAAATATAAATCTGATGCTCATGTAGAAGACAAATCTGTATAGTCAAATTATCATTATTTCACAATTTGTTACCTGGATAAAAAACTATCATATGACACTTGGTTGATTCTTTGTAACACAGTAATAATCATCAGATATTAGTTACATAATTGATTTCTTTGAATATTAGTGACTTATATTATTGATATGGAAACTTTAAAAAGCAGAAAGAGCTTTCAGATAGCAAATTTGGGAGCTGTGGGAAAGTAGGATAATTAATGATAACTTTTGCTGATGCATTATCTTGTCTGGCCAAAGACCTAAGTGTTATGATTTATCGTAGGAATGTACCAGAGAAAAAATACTTCATTTTTTTCTTTTCTCTTGACAAACATCAATTGTTGATAGGCTAGTTGAAGTCCCATTTATTGATTTCTGTTCTGCTGTGGGAGGATTCTATTGAATTAGAAAATATCACAGAGTCATTGAAACCACTACAGTCGCAGATGCAGACTTTGAGTAAAATAAAGTGCATTTGTCAGTCTTTGTTTACTTTTTTAGTCCCATTCTCCCAACGCCCTGAATTGCTTAATGCCAACAGTAGCTTAGCCTTCTTTCACTTTTAAGTATGAATCTTTATAAGAAGCAAGATGAATTCAGTGGTGTTTAGCTCAGTTACCTGACACTGTGTTATACATTTTATACTCTGATCAGTCTAACTACAGAGTTCTTAGTTTGGTTTTGGCACTTCACTAGCTTCCTATTCCACCTCCCAAAACTCAAGCCAAGTCCCCACCATTTCACTGGCTTTATTAAAATAAATTTAATTGTGTGCCCCAATCTTGAGATCTGTCTTGATCAGATTTGTGGAAGTTTTAAGGCCCTTCTGGGTACAAATTTAGTTAAACCTAGGTATATTCAAATCATTCACCTAGTATCCTTTCATGATTAATTTTTGGGGGATATGTGTTTTGTTTTTTTTTTTACATTTGTTAAAACATATGTAACATGAAATTTACCATATTATCTACTTTTAAATGTATAATTCAGTAGCAATGTACATCCACAGTGTTGTGTAACCACCACCCTGTCCATCTCCAGAACTTTTCATCATCTTAAACTGGAACTCCATACACAGCAAAAAATAATTTACTATTTCTCCCTTCAACCCCTGTTAACAACTATTCTGTTTTTGTTTCTATGATCTGACTATTCCAGTCACCTCACATAAGTGGAATCACATAGTATCTCCTTTTTGTTACTGGTTTATTTCACTTAACATAATGTTTTCAAGGTTCATGCATGTTGTAGCATATATCAGAATTCCATTTCTTTTTAAGGTTGGATAATATTATATGGAATATTGATTCCTGGGTTGAGAAGATCCTCTGGAGAAGGAAATGGCAACCCATTCCAGGATTCTTGCCTGGAGAATCCTGTGGATAGAGGATCCTGGCAGGCCACAATCCATGGGATCCCAAGAGTCAGACACTTCTTAGCAACTAAACCACCACATACCAAATTTTGTTTGTCCATTCATCTGTCAATGGACATTTGAATTGTATCCATATTTTGACTATTGTGAATAATATTTCAAGCAGGCTTAAATTATGGCTGCATTGTTTGGCTCAGCTCTTAATATTCTTTAATTTGTTATGAGAATTGTATATGGCAGGTATCTATCTAGTACTGACATTCATGTGGTGCTGACCTGGTCCCAACCTGGAGTCAAACCTACCTTGAAACAACACTCTGGAGCCAAGCATAGACTGTATCAGTCAAACTGCACTCAACTTGGAGACCTGTGTGAGAAACTGATTTTGCTCTCTAAGCTACTGAGCTTTGGGAGTATTACAGCATAAAGTGCAATATTGCAAAAGTAGGTAACAGATGTATGCGTGCGTACTAAGTAGCTTCAGTCCTGTCCAACTCTGCAACCCTATGGACTCTTGACTGCCAGGCTCCTCTGTCCATGAGATTCCCCAAGCAAGAATACTGGAGTGGGGTGCTGTGCCCTCCTCCAGGGGATCTTCCCAGCCCAGGGATCACACCAGCATCTCTTACTTCTTCTGTATGACAGGTGGGTTCTTTACCACTAGCACCACCTGGGAAGCCCCAGATAACAGATATCGTTATTTTTTTCCCCCCATGTACCACCTTGACAGTCTAATTACGCTGCTAATATTTGCAAAAGACACATCTGACTAAGTCATGCTATCCAAAATATATTATGAAGAGCATTTAAAACTCAACAGTAAGAAAATTAACAACCTGATTTAAAAACAGGCCAAAGACCTTAACAGACACCTCACCAAAGAAGATATAGAAAAAGCAAATAAGCATATGACAGGATGTTCTGTATTATATCATTATGATATGGAAATACAAATTAAAATAGCAGTAACAGCAATGAGATACCTCCACACATCTATTAGAATGAACAAAATCTAGAACACTGACAACAGCAAATGCTGGTGAGAATATTGAGCAGTAGGAACTCTTTCATTGCAAAATGATATAGCCATTTTCAAACAGTCTGGAGCTTTCTTACAAAAGTAAACATACTCTTAACCATACTATCCAGCAATTGGGTTCCTTGGTTTTCGCCAAAAGAAGCTGAAAACTTATGTCCACACAAAACCTGCACATAGATGTTTATAGCATCTCCATTCATAATTGCACACACACACCAAAATTTGCATCGAGGAGTATGTTGAAATTTTCCTATTTTGTCTATACATTAAATGTATATTATGAATCACTCATAATGGTATATGCCATCATGACATGTTTTCTTTTTAACATTTCATTATTTATAAGAGAAATATGAGAACTTTGATTTAAACTCATCATCACGTGGAGACCAGGATTAAATAATACTTGCCTGAGATTATTCAAATATCAAATAATAGTGAAGTACATTCTAAATCACCAACTCAGCACAACTCAATTAAAATAACTTTTTCAGTTTGAACTTCAAGTGTTCAGGTTTCTGCTACTAGCAGGATAACCATAACTCTGAGTTTTACCTAAGATGGAAGCAAGTGAGAAGACTAAAAATTAAACAGATCACCAAATAATCTGACATTTGATTGAGAGTACAGAAGAAAGGAAGGAGCAATAGTTTAGGAAATTTGAAGACCTGAATTAATTTTTTTCCTTAACAATGGTGTGAAATTATCTTATCTCTAAAACCAAAATGGGCACTTATCCACATGGAGTTGTGTTAAAAATCAAAAACTTTATGTCATCAAAATCTAATAGTAGATGTAGATCATAGAAGACTTTAAGAGTTTAACTGGGAAACAGAGTCTTATCAAACAACATGCACAGCATCACCCAATCCATGCAAGCCATTCACCACATTTCTCCTGCATGTCTTCACAGCGAGAAACAAAATCCAGAGAAAACTGCAAAGACAAAAAGGGTAATAAACAGGACAAAGATTGATCAAAAGCTATCCCCAGGATAAGAAAGTCCACTCTATGTATTACAATACTGAGAAAGTCTATCGGTAGATCAAAGCACTAACTCCAGAAAAGGAAATTAAAGGCACACAGGGAACATAAGACTATTGCCTTAGAATGATAATGCCCCGAGGACAGAAGAGAAATAGAAGCAAGTGTTAGGAGCCCTAAGGAAATGGGCAGCAAAGAGAACAACTATAGCGCCTGGGGGAAATTTAGGGCAGAACAACAACAAAAAGAAAAGTAAAAATGGAAAGAAACACGAAACTCTCCCAAACTTTATTTGAAACAGTTTGTTCCAATAAAGAAACCATACTTTGCTACACTAAAAGAAAGGAGTGAGTGAGTGAAAGTCACTGTCACGTCTGACTCTTTGCGACCCCATGGACTGTACAGTCCGTGGCATTCTCTAGGCTAGAATACTGGAGTGGGTAGCCATTTCCTTCTCCAGAGAAAAGAAAGCAATGTTCTTGAATTAGAAAGTTGATAAATGAAATAAAATTGGCATCCTTGTCCATAGAAGTGCAAAAGAGCAAACTCCTTCTATATAAACTGTATTAAATCAATATAAAACATTTAAAGATAAAACAGAAAATGAGAATCCCAATAACCCAACAAACAACCCTGACCCCTCCCCCACACACAGACACACACACACACACACACACACACACACACACACACACAATAGCAATGTGGAAGAGATGTATAATGCAGCACCCCATACTGAATTAAATATCCTCTCTGCCTCTGGCCAGGAGACATGGAAAGATAATATCAAACAGAAAAGCTTTTTAAGAATCATGTCTGAAGATGACATGCATCACTTTCACCCATAACTCACTGTGCTGCTTTGCTTAGCTGTTCAGTTATGTCCGACTCTTTGTGACCCCATGGACTATAGCCCGCCAGGCTCCTCTGTCCATGGGGATTCTCCAGGCAAGAATACTGGAGTGGGTTGTCATGCCCTCCTCCAAGGGATCATCCCAACCTGGGATTGAACACAGGTCTCCCACATTGCAGGCAGATTCTTTACTGTCTGAGGCACAAGGGAAGCCCATGAATACTGGAGTGGGTAGCCTATCCCTTCTCCAGGAGATCTTCCTAGCACAGGAATCAAACTGGGGTCTCCTGCCTTGCAAGCAGATTCTTTACCAGCTGAGCTACCAGGGAAGCCCTACCATAATTCATTGGCCAGAGCTAATTTCATGATGTCAGCTAAATCTAAGAGGAATGACAAATGTGCTGTAGCCAAACCCAGAACAGAAGCACGCCACAGATATTTGTGAGAGCCAGCAGTCTTTATCATGGCTTTATCCATTTAATGGACTTCACTGGTGGCTTAGATGGTAAAGAATCTGCCTGCAATGCAAGAGACCCAGGTTCAATCCTTGGGTCTGTAAGATGCCCTGTAGAAGGGAATGGCAACCCTCTCCAGTATTCTTGCCTGAAACATCCCATGAACAGAAGAAGCCTGATAGGCTACAGTCCATGGGGTCACAAAAGAGTCAGACAGAACTTAGTGACTAAGCAACAAATGGCTTGATCAGGATGATGAAGGAAAAAGGAAGGTTTCAGACCACAGTCAGGCAAGGATTCCATTTAGATGTTTATTTTTTGTTTTTTCCTCATTACAAAGTCAGTAAGATCCCATAGGGATTAAACTCAAATGAACAGCCAAGGGGACAAGGTCCTAGAATGCTTCAAAAACATGGTAATAAGAGTAAGACACCTATACCAACAAAGGAAATTGTAAAAAAGAAATATGGAGATTGGAGGAAAAAAAACCCAAGGTACAGTCAAGGACTCCTTAGAAAGAGACATCCTACAAGGAATATTAATTTATTGCAAATTAAAATGTGGGAGGCTTCTGGGAAGACAAATAAAATGTGTTCTTAGAAATAACAGTTGAATTAGGATAAGATGATGCCATTCGGTAACATTTTTGTTAGAGTCATTGGGGATAAAAAGCAACTAAAATGAGTAGAAGAAAGAATGTGACTAAGAAGTATGACAGTGATTCAGACTGGTCCTTTAGGCTTTCCTTAATAAGCCATTACTGCACTAAAGGAAGCACTAGAATAAATAAATTAATAAAACATAACTTCAGCTCTCGAGAAACCCACAATTTACTGGCTAGCCAATTCACTAAATCCGATTTAATGTTTTCCGCTTTATGCCAGCTGTAGAGAACATGGCTCAGTGGGGACAAAAAGAAGGACACTGTAAGCTTAATTATCCCATTGTCTCTGAAGACAAGTGATGAGTGAATATTTCTATCTGCTGTCAAAGTTAAAATATATTCATGGCCTGACATTTATTGGTAGCTGTCATTCATTTATGCATTTAAATTTCTTTTATATAAATTTTCACCACTTGTTTTTGTAAATTTTAATATTAAGAAAATATTGAACTGCATTTACTATATAATATTACCTTGTATTCTCCTTAGCCTCTATATTCTCTTCCATTTCCCTTATTTTTGTCAATGAATTATGCTTATCAGTCTGATTATATCTTTTGTCCTAGATTATGATAGTTAATGATGCTTTTAGAGGTAGTTTTAAAAGTAAGATTACATAAATAATTTTTGAAATCTTATTCCTTAAATAAATTTAGCAAAATGACTTTTGTGAAATGATTTTGTGTAATAGGATCATACAGTGATTTATCTTTTTCCTCTAATATGAGGTCACTAAAGAGGAACAATTTAATAAAGAGCATTATGTTTTCTATTAAGTCATATGATAATTCAATATTGAATTCCTACCCAAATAATTAAGCTCAAAATGCAAAATATTTAACAAAGGCACTGGATATTTTGATTCTCTTTTTAAAGAATAATCTCAGTAATAGGATATTGAGATGAACTAATAAGAATAAATATTTCATGGTCTTCAAAAGCTATATTACCTTATGTGGAAAACTCAGAAAACTGATAAATAATGAAAACTCAATTATACTTCTTAAATTAACAAAGTATGCTACTTTATAAACATATTTTATTGTATTTATGTATCTAATAGCTTTTCACCAAAATCAGCAATTTGCAATATTTCTTTTCAATATTAATGTATATGAGTCATTATTCTTAAACTATGTGAATAGCATTTTTATTGTTATCAGATTATTGCTTTCTACCTAAAAATTGTTTTATAAGTTGTGAAAAAATTTTCAATACTTTTATAAAAAGCCAAACTTAACATTTAGTTAAAAAGGAGAAGCTGAAAATAGGCTATCGAATGCCTGCACTACTTTTTTTTTTTAATGTGAGTTTGACAAGAGACTTTTCCTCATAAACGTGGTTTAAACACTTTCCACATTTCAGACTTAATTATGTGATAATTACCCTAACCCCTAACCTCTAAGAAGCTAACAGTAGCATTATAGTCAAATCTCTAGATATTATCTAATCCAATCCCTTTTATTTGTGATCTTGTGATTTTTCAACACATACAGCAAACAGTGCTCGGAAAATTTCCTCATTTTGATATGAACCAGACATTTCCCTTTTAGTTCTACTGTAACTGTAATTGTTTATCACTAGTAGAACATCTGAATAGCAGAACATAAAACATAACTCTATCTATGTTATGCCTTTGTCAAGTTACTCTACGGCTATCCCTTCCCAGTGTGAAGGTCAACACAGATGCCCTGACCTAAGAGGCCTTCATGATCTGGCTCTAGGTTTGGAAACTGTCTCCATCTGTGACTCCAAGCCCATTTTTTTTTTCTCTCTCTTTCTCTCCTAGTCACAATATTCTCCTTCCTGTTCCTTGATCACATCATGCACGTCATCTTCTCTGGTCTTTGTTCTTATTCTTTTTTCTCTCTTTGGAGAATAGTCGATTGACCACGCTGTGTTACTTTCAAGTGTACGGCAAAATGAATCAGTTATACATTTACATATATCTGCTCTTGGCTTTTTGTTTGTTTGAGATTACTTCCCATATAGGCCAATACAGAGTACTGAGTTGGGTCCCCTATGCTATAGGGTAGGTTCTTATTATTATCTATTTTATATACAATAGTGTGTATGTATTAATCCCAATATCCCAATTTATCTCTCCACTTCCTTATCCCTTGGCATTTTTTTTATCAATTTATCCCATAAATTTGTTTTTTACATTTGTGACTCTGCTTCTATTTTGTAAATAAGTCTATTTGCACCTTTTTTTTTTGATTCCACATAAAAGTGATATCATATGATATGTCTTTCTGTGTCTGATGTACTTCACTCATTATGGCAATCTCTAGATCCATCCATGTTGCTACAAATGGAAGTATTTTTGTAATTTTTATGACTGAATAATATTCCATTTTTTATATGTACCACATCATCTTTATCCATTTCTCTGTAGATGGACATTTAAGTTGCTTCCATGTGCTGGCTATTGTAAATAGTGCTGCAATGAACATTTAGGTTCATACGTCTTTTTGAATTATGGTTTTCTCCAGGTATATGCCTAGGAGTGGAATGGCTAGGTCATATGGTAGTTCTGTTTTTAGTTTTTTAAGGAACCTCTGTATGCAAAAATAAATTCAAAATGGATTAAAGATCTAAATGAAAGGCCAGGCACTGTAAAACTCTTACAGAAAAACATAGGCAGAACACACTCTCTGACAGAAATTGCAGCAAGATCTGTTTGATCCATCACCAAGAGTTATAAAAATAAAGACAAAAATAAAGAAATGGGATCTAATTAAACTTTAAAGGTTTTGCACAGCAAAGGAAACCAGAAACAAAACAAAAAGAATGGGAGTAAATTGAATGGGAGAAAATATTTGCAAATGAAGCAACCAACAAGGGATTAATCTCCAAAATATACTAACAGCTGATGCAGCTCAATATTAAAAACTAAAATTTGGACACGGCTGAGCATGCATATGCGTGAGAAATGACTATTTTGCAGTCAATGTCTTCAATTAGAAAGATATTTAGACTATATCTCATAGTGTAAATTTAATGGGAAAGAAAAAAGTCTAGGTTCATCAAGAATCATCCTGAAAGAGTCATTGGAATTCAAGCAAATGTATGTTTTTTTAATAGCTCTATTATTTAACTTTATGTTCTAAGTAAGATATATTCAAAGGTACAAGGGAAAAATTGAATTTAAATCTAAAAAGTATCCAAATTTCTTTTTAAAAATCATACAAGTGACTCTGTGTTCTAAACTTTAACTCTTCCAAATTGGGAAAATAATATCCACTTTCAATGAGAACAGTAACACTGTTCATTATATCTTCAGAAGAAATTGTCCTTTAATATCTGTGTGCATTAAAAAGGGCTTCCCAGGTGGCACTAGTGGTAAAGAACCCACCTACAGATGCAGGAGACATGACATATGGATTCAATCCCTGGGTCAGGAAGATCCTCTGGGGGAGGGCATGGCAACCCACTCCAGTGTTCTTCCTGGAGTATCCCATGGGCAGAGGAGCCTGGTGGGCTGCAGTCTGTAGGGTCACAAAGAGTCAGACACCACTGAAGTAACTTAGCATGCATACATGCATATGCATTAAAAATATATTAAATGCAAAAATATGTATATTATATAGATCCTCACTCAAAATGATAGGAAAACTGAATTGTTAATAATCACAAGCATTTGATAGCAAGCTGTGTTGAGTGTCTGCAAAAAAATCCATTCACACAGTGATGGTATTGTAAAACTGCTACAATCTCAATGAACAGCAATGTGAATATAACTTAAGAAAAAGAAATTAAGTGCACATGGAGCAGAGTGGACATACAGTTACTTTTCTAATGTTAGTGAGTGAATACAGAGAAATTCTTATATGAGAAAGTGGAAAGCTTTTCAATGAAAATTTTAAAAGCTAGATTTTAGCTGTGCCCTGTTTGTAGTCTGTTGACATAGCCTCGATGGGCCAACTAGAATTGGGGCATCCTATGTATGGATGTGAGAGTTGGACTGTGAAGAAAGCCGAGCGCCAAAAAATTGATGCTTTTGAATTGTGGTGTTGGAGAAGACTCTTGAGAGTCCCTTGGACTGCAAGGAGATCCAACCAGTCCATCCTAAAGGAGATCAGTCCTGGGTGTTCATTGGAAGGACTCATGCTGAAGCTGAAACTCCAATACTTTGACCACCTGATGAGATCAACTGACTCATTTGAAAAGACCCTGATGCTGGGAGGGATTGGGGGCAGGAGAAGGGGATGACAGAAGATGAGATGGCTGGATGGCATCACCGACTCAATGGGCATGAGTTTGAGTAAACTCCGGGAGTTGGTGATGGACAGGGAGGCCTGGAGTGCTGCAATTCAAGGGGTGGCAAAGAGTCGGACACGACTGAGTGACTGAACTGAACTGAACTAATGTGATTGGTCAGGAGCGTATGTTTGGATTTCTCTGGTTGGCCATAAGTGGAAGTGGAACAAAGGTCAAGAGGGAATGATCAGTTACTAATCAAGTACTGCTGTTTGGGGCTAATGGTTATAGGGGTTATGTTTGGTTTCCTGGACCCATTGCTAAAGATAATGATCTGACTTTCCATAAGTCTGATTTATAGATAGCAGGCTGGCCTCCTGGGCTGATTACTGGAAATAATGGATTGGTTACTTCAGTTGGTTGTTTCAGATGGTAGCTCAGAAATTTCTTTTCATGTGTGGTCTAGTCATTTTTCTTTTGTATAATCAGTCTATTATCACATAATGAAAGACATGAGAAACAGCTGTGATCCCAATCTGGAGATTAAAAGCCCAGATTAACTTCTAATACAAACTCCACTATTTATTAGATACTTACTTAATCTTTCTAAGATTCAGTTTCCTATAATATGTGCAAGTGACTCACATGGTTGGATAAATTATGCAAAGAATTTTTAATAGTGTCTAGTATATACTATGCCTTCAATCAATGAAACAATGATGATGGAAATTCCATCTATTTAAGAATGTGGCCAAATCCAATCCATGAAACTGAATCAGTGAAAATCAGTTTTTTTCTTTTCTTCCTTAAGTAAGAATTTAGGAGGGTAAGAAGAAGTCTCAACTTCTTAACTGGCCCCACAGTATCACTTGGGATACTGATGTAATAATCCAGGTAATTCAAATAATTTCAGGTAATTCATATAATTCCAGGTAATCCAAAATAATTCAGGCAGAATACTGATCTGGAGTTGAAAAAAGAAATTTTGCATTGGGAATTCTGGGATCAATTGTACATAAAAATGAAAGTGGATGTGTAAAATAATAGAATATGCATATAATTCCTGCTTCCAGTTCCTTAAACAGAGCCCCTAAAACTCTTGAAGTTTCCTAAGTAACAAACATACTACTGGTCTCTTCAATTCTAATTTGGTCTTTGACCCCAGTTCCTGGCACAGAGCTCCTTAAGCTCTTGAAATTAGATAGATGATAGGAATGTCTTTCTTGTTCTAATGAGGCACCCTCTGGTGGACTCCTGGATAGCTTCAGAATGGGGCCTGGGGTTGGTCACCAGAATGACCAAGACATGATTAGAAGTTTAAAGACTTTCAGCCCTACCACACCCCACTGCCCTATTCTCCAGGAGGGAGAGAAGGGCTGGAGATTGAGTTCATGGTGGATCATGACTACATGATGAAGCCTTCATAAATATCCCCCAGTTATGGAGTTCAATATCTTCTGGATTGGTGAATTTCATCCACAGGCTTGGAGGGTGGTATACCCCAACTCCATGGGGACAGAATCTCCTGTGTTTGGGAACTTTTCAGACCTCACTCTATGTATCTCTTCACCTAGCTGTTTATCTGAATCCTTTATCATATCTTTTCTTATGTAATTAAAAGTTAAGGGTAAGTAATTTTTTCCTTGACTTTTATGACTTGGTCTAGCAAATTATCAAAGTCAAGAAGGAGTCATGAGAAGCCCACTTTATAGCTAGTTGGTCAGAAGTTCAGGTGACAAACCCTGAACATATGGTTGGCATCTGGATTGGGGCAGTCTTGTGGGACCAAGGCCTTCATCTGAGAGATTGATGCTTTCTCCAGGTGGATAGGGTCAAATTTGAGTTAAATCGTAGGACACCGAGTCGATGTCAGTGAGGTGTAGTGTATTGTGATAGTGAAGGGAAAAAATGGAACTGTTTTCCTTTTATTGGACATTATAGACATAGTAAACATTTGGAAAGTTAATAAAGTAAGGGAAAATAAGTAATTTGAGAAATAGGTGGATGTGAACAGGTGAAGACAGTTTCAATAATGAGGTGGGAAATCATCAAGGTAGAAAGCCCAATAAGAGAAAGATTGCTTCATGACCATAGAATTTAGCAATTAAAAGATCATTAGTAGCCTTTGAGAGAATAAATTTTAGCCATGATATGTAGGAAAGGCAGGCTAAAGTATATTGAGATGTGATCCAGGCCTTAGAACATAGAGGAAAATATAGTTATGAATTAATCTTTAGGGAAGTATGGCAATGCAAAGGTAAATTATAGGACACATAAAATAGATACATTAGAAACAATGAAATTTCTGGTTTTGTTGAGATGAGAGGGATTTGAGTACACTTGAGTGAAGAGGGCAAGAAACAGCGCGGTGATTAAAACTGCCAGAGTAATTAAGCATAGTTCCTGGGAGACAAGAGGGAAGGAGCAGGCCCTGAGCCAAGCCACAAATCTCTCTTAGTGTTTAACTTCTCTGAGGAAAGATAAGCCACACTTTTAAATGTGGTATCTCTGGAATCTGTTTCCTGGGATATGACATTTCTACTCTTCCTCAAAGTGAACTCCAGCAGCGCTTCCCTTTCTGATCTGGTTTTGCAGAGGTTGAAGAAAACACGGAGAATCTTTCTATTCCTCTTTGCAGTGTAACTTATGAGGTCTTCATTTAAGAGACCCATCATTTACACATTCTCTCTGCCTTCCAAACTGTCATAGAAAAGGCACCCTCCTATTTGCTCCTGGATTGAGACTCTTTCTGCCTCCAGTGCTTTTTCCTTCCCTCTCTCTTCCTCACTGTGGAATGATTTGTGTGATCTTGTTCATATATGGTTAGGATGGTTTCCCTTCTTTGGTTCTAATTCTGTACTACTACACATTTGCCTTCCTGATTGTACTAGTTGATTGTATCCTATTTTTCTTTTTTCTGTTATGCACTTAAGTTACTACTACTTATCTTTATTACAGACTTTACTATTATATATTAAGTTCAAACATAAAGTAATAAATCATAATCAAGTGAAGTCCCCATTTTCATCAAACTATCAAATTTTGCAGCATAAGCAGGTTCTTAATCTTCCAATAGATTCTACAAAATTTTTCATGGATATGCTCATTACTCAGTGCTCTCTGATCTGCTTTTTTTTTTTTTTTTTTTTCCCTTTCAACCTCTTGGAAAATGCCAGCTTTGGTTGGATTCTCTGTTATCAACCAGCATCTCTCTCGTACAGCTGCGGTGTAATAGAGTAAAGACGTTACGTAGGCTTTGTATTGGAGCAAGAGAAGTCACTTCTAGATTAGATCTTAACTGAAAAATAGTCCTAAAATGGACAAAAATGGTTAACATAAAATAACTTTAAAAAGCATACTCCTTGATATGTGCTGTGTACTCAGTTGTATCTGACTCTTTGTGACCCCATGGATTGTAGCCTGCTCAGCTTCGCTGTCCATTGGAATTTTCAGGCAAGAATACTGGAGTGGGTTGCCATTCCCTTCTCCAGGGGATCTTCCTGAATCAGGGATAGATCCTGCATCTCTTGTATTGCAGATGGATTCTTTACCTGCTGAGCCTTCAGGGAAGCCCACTCCCTGATATAACAGCCCTTAGTTTTTTTGTTTATCTACTTTCAGACCTCCTCAAGATAAGCTATTACAAATTGAGAGTAAGTGTCCCTTTGGAAGTTTGCCTTTAGGAGGTTTTCTGAAGTATAAGATAGATAGTGTTTCACAAATCTTTTATTGTTGTGTGTATTTTACATCATGCCAAATGTGTTTGAATTTTATTTTTCCATATGTAGTATTATTGTTACATTTGGCTTTTCTTTTAGAGCTTTTTTGATATATAATTGATAAGCAAAGAACTGCACAATTTAATGTATACAATTTGATGAATTTGGATATGTGCAAATATCTGATATCATCATCACTGTCAAGAAAATAGAAAATAGACAACACTTTCCAAAGTTTCCTTGTGTTTTGTTTTTTTGTTGGTTGTTGTTGTTAATCTGAAGTGCAAAATACTTTGTTAACTATAGTCAGTAGGTTTTACAGCAAATCTCTGTAACTTACTCATTATAGCATACACTTGACTTTTCAAAAGGAATGTTGCAGTTTGAAAAAGTGATTGGTTTTTAATCAGAATTAGGTAGCCATTTTTATAATTATCTAGATATAAAACTAATGATATTTGATAACTTCATTATATAATAAAGGTTTTCACCTTTTCAGGCCAACTTAAGGAAAATCAAAAAGGCAAAAGATTTCCTGATGCCTGGTTATAGTGAAGTGTGAAAATAGTGAAACAAGAAATCTATTAAGATGTTTGTTTGACCCAATTTATATTTCCTCCAACAGTCTACTAGGGTTTCCTTTCAAAATGACTGGCATTAAAAAGACAAGAAATAGCAAGTTTTGGCAAGAATATGAAGAAAAAGGAAATATGTCTTTTACAAAGGGATGATATAAGACTGTCTTGATAAATCAGAAACATTGAATACAGGAAGACATTGGGGCAAAATTTTTCAAAATTTGGAATTAGAATTTTTATGGACCAAGAATTGTATACTCCATTATACTATCAGGTAATTGTGAGGCTCGGTTACTCTGGCAACAAAAAAAAATGGCATTTTGAAGGATGAAATTATTTTGAAAATTCACTACTCATTGTGCCTTGACAAAAAGTTAGCAAAACAAATATGAGAATCAAAGAAATGAATAACTTAGAATAATAAGTATATATCTGAAAATGATTTTGCAATAAAACAAACCCCAAATTAAAATCATGTGGCACACCTAAAAATCAGTTGGTAAAAGTTAAAATACAGAATTACTGGGTTTCAATGGTAATATCTTCCAAAAGAAAAAATAAAATATATTAACTGAACTAAGTTAAATCACCACTTGGTTGTATTTCACAAATATAGCATTTGCTTCTCTTGTGAAAAAGAAAAAGGAAAGCTATAAAGTTAAGTTAAAATATAGGAAAAAGCCATAATTAATACATTTTGAAAATCATGTTTTAATATTGCATGATTTTTGAAAAATTGATGACTCCATAACAAATACAAGTTAGTTTTACCTGTATACTAGCAATGATTGTCTAATTGGAACAGAGGTTATGAAATTTTATCTTTAAAGAAGGAAAAATAATTCTACCAACTGCTGGACCTTTATTTAAAAATTGTTTACTACAAAGAAAATAGAATGCAAGCGTTGTCTGTATATTCAGTCAACCTATAAAATATTCATAGAAGAATTGAATGTTTTTACAGAATGTAATTTAAATGTTATCAACTTTGACAGGTACTACTTAAAATGAGAAATTGGTAGATGAAAAGAGTGAAGAGAGGAGAGAGATATCAGGGTGACATGTGTGTTATTCTAATATACTGAGTACATAAAAGGAAAAACTTTGGAAATATCAAAACTTTGAATGTCAGTATAGTGGCAGCTATTGGAAAACCAAAACAACAGAAGTTCCTGGAGCAAATTATCTTAGTGTAGCAATGTTTCTAATCTAAGACTTATCCTTCAGAAGCCCAAAATTAAGAAAACTCTGAGAATTCTCCTGAAGACTGTCCCAAATTTAAAGTCTTTTTAGAACTAAATCATTTTTTCCCCTGAATTAATGGAAAAAGTTGTTGTGAAGAAATATGTGAATCCTGGAAGCTTATTCAAGTGCTAAACTTTTTGGCAGACATAGAGCATCTAGACCTACAGTTTGAGAAAAGGATGTTGTCTGAAACTAAAGGATATTCCTGCAAGGGAATGGAATTCACATTTCAAGCAGTTGTATAAATATTGACAGAGAAATGAGAGCTGTGAGTGTAACATAAACACTTATGACGTGCACCAACTCCCACTTTCATCCTCTTGGTCTATGGTAAATATGGATAGACCTTAATTCTGAAGTTGTTCAATAACAGTTAATGGTAAGTTCAAAGGATAACTCAACTCTCTCAACTCTCTAATAAAATTTGGAAGTCTATAACACTCTCCGACATAAATCACAGCAGGATCCTCTATGACCCACCTCCCAGAATACTGGAAATAAAAGCAAAAATAAACAAATAAGACCTAATTAAACTTAAAAGCTTTTGCACAACAAAGAAAACTATAAGCAAGGTGAAAAGACAGCCCTCAAAATGGGAGAAAATAATAGCAAACGAAGCAACAGACAAAGGATTAATCTCAAAAAATTATACAAGCAACTCCTGCAGCTCAATTCCAGAAAAATAAATCACCCAATCAAAAAATGGGCCAAAGAACTAAACAGACATTTCTCCAAAGAAGACATACAGATGGCTAACAAAAACATGAAAAGATGCTCAACATCACTCATTATTAGAGAAATGCAAATCAAAACCACAATGAGGTACCATTACACGCCAGTCAGGATGGCTGCTATCCAAAAGTCTACAAGAAATAAATGCTGGAGAGGGTGTGGAGAAAAGGGAACCCTCTTACACTGTTGGTGGGAATGCAAACTAGTACAGCCGCTATGGAGAACAGTGTGGAGATTTCTTATTTTTGAATGCACTTTATAGACATGCAATAATTCCACCCATTTTTCCTTAATAGAGGCTTTCCAGGTGGCACTAGTGGTAAAGAGCACTCCCGCCCATGCAGGAGACATAAGAGGCGTGGGTTCAATCCCTGGGTTGGGAAGATCTCCTGGAAAAGGGAATGGCAACCCGCTCCAGTATTCTTGCCTGGGAAATCCCATGGACAGAGGAGCCTGGCGGGCTACAGGCCACAGTGTAGCAAAGAGTCAGACACGACTGAAGTGACTTAGCACATGCACATTTTTCTTAAAATAATTCTTTGTCTGGAATTGGTCAGAAAGCTTTGTGAAAGTAGGCAGACTCTCAAAAATGTTTGGTACTGAAAAGCATGAATGTGAACTGTATAAATCACTTTCAATTTCATCCAGCTCATTGCTGAATGTTTTCTTTATTTTTCTTTAATGATTTTACATTATTTTACATTATTACAAAGGAATCTGTCACAAGTTTCATGAAACTGTTTTTTTACCAGCTAATGAGAACCTACTGTAAAAATGGGACATTTAAAAATTTTTGTTTTGCTTTTCAGGATGAGTCTTATATTTTTAATGAAACCTTCCATCTATTTTGTCAAAGTAGCTATTGTGAGAAAGGAAAATCTTTATTGTAAATGCTGAATGAACAGTGACCTTGCCTCCAATGGAAGATCAGTTCAGTTCAGTTCAGTCGCTCAGTCGTGTCCCACTCTTTGCGATCCCATGAACCACAGCATGCCAGGCTTCCCTGTCCATCACCAACTCCCGGAGTCCACCCAAACCCATGTCCATTGAGTCGGTGATGCCATCCAAACATCTCATCCTGTCATCCCCTTCTCCTCCTGCCCTCAATCTTTCCCAGCATCAGGGTCTTTTCCAATGAGTCAACTCTTCTCATCAGGTGGCCAAAGTATTGGAGTTTCAGCTTCAACATCAGTCCTTCCAATGAACACCCAGGACTGATCTCCTTTAGGATGGGCTGGTTTGATCTCCTTGCAGTCCAAGGGACTCTCAAGAGTCTTCTCCAACACCACAGTTCAAAAGCATCAATTCTTCAGCACTCAGCTTTCTTTATAGTCCAACTCTCACATCCATACGTGACAAGGTATATTTTCATCCCTCTCTAGGTAAAAGAAACCACTCACTTCCACTAGAAGGAGTTGTAGTTCTCAGATTCAAAGATACAAGGATGACTTCTGAGCTGCAGTTATGCTGATGCCTGACCAGGCACCACTTACTCCCCTATCCCAGATAAACACATTAAAGTGCTTGTGTGTGGGTGGTGGTGGTGAGGGATGAGGAGAGAGACAGAGAGATTGATATATGACTCTTGCTAAAGATACAATAATAGAAATATCAGTGTCCACAAGGAAACTGTCTTTGTCTATGATATTTTAAATATGATCACTTGAGATTACAGAGGCAAAACAAGAGTAGTTTATATGTTGTTTCTAATTTTAAAATTAATAGACAAAAACAGGATCTTTTACTTTTTAATATTACTTACTTATTTATTTAATTGGCTGCTGTGGGTTTTACTTGTGGCATGCAGGGTCCTTAGCTGTAGCCCTTGGGATCTCATTCCTTTGACCAGGCATTAAATACAGGCCCCCTGCTTGGGGAACTCAGAATCATAGTCACTGGACCACCAGGAAGTCCCCCATGTTGTTATACATATATATGTTCACATGGCTAGGAATTTATTTATTTATTTTGAAGTTATTTATATGTGAATGCTTATCACATGGAATATATTATTTACTCATGACAAATTCTTGCCCCAATCCTGGTTACACTCAGCCCAACGTCTTCTCCATGTCCATACCAAGTAGCTGAACATGCTTGGGGAAAAAGACAAAACTGTGTCCACTGATCTCATTTTAAGTTAACGACCACAAACCTACATGAGCCTGTAGTGTTAATATTAGTAAGCCTGATACATTCCCTAGTTTGTTCATGATTCCAATCTTAGATAAACATGGTTGCCTCTTTTCTCCTCTCTTTAATTTTATAGCACCTCCTGCCTCCTCTTTCACCCCTGAGAATAATCTTCTTTACTGTTTCACTGATAAAAAATGAAAAAGAAGAGATGATTTCCACACATTACCAATCTGTCTGTATTCTCTCTCTGCCTTCTTTTCTGCTATTATGAATAAGTTGCCCATTCATATTTATGAACAACCCATCATCCATTCAAGTACAGCACTGTATCAAAGTACATCATTGTATCAAAGTGCTCCCTTTGCATCCTGCATTGTCAGCCTCTCCACTCTGTTGAATCATTCTCATGATCATGTAAATATCATGCAATACTATCCTACTTAAACAAAACTTGAAGCACGCATATCCCTCCAGATACCACCCACTTTCTCTGTGAATGTAAAAAGTTTGTCTACTTTTGCTGTTTATAGTTCTTTTCTTATTGTTTTGATTTCAGTTCAGTTCAGTTGCTCAGTTGTGTCCAACCCTTTGCGACCCCATGAATCGCAGCACGCCAGGCCTCCCTGTCCATCACCAACTCCCGGAGTTTACTCAAACTCATGCCCATCGAGTCGGTGATGCCATCCAGCCATCTCATCTTCTGTCATCCCCTTCTCCTCCTGCCCCCAGTCCCTCCCAGCATCAGGGTCTTTTGCAATGAGTCAACTCTTCGCATGAGGTGGCCAAAGTATTGGAGTTTCAGCTTCAGCATCAGTCCGTCCACTGAACACCCAGGACTGATCTCCTTTAGGATGGACTGGTTTGATCTCCTTGCAGTCCAAGGGACTCTCAAGAGTCTTCTCCAACACCACAATTCAAAAGCATCAATTTTTTGGTGCTCAGCTTTCTTCACAGTCCAACTCTCACATCCATACATGACCACTGGAAAAACCATAGCCTTGACTAGATGGACCTTTGTTGGCAAAGTAATGTCTCTGCTTTTTAATATGCTATCTTAGTTGGTCATAACTTTCCTTCCAAGGAGTAAACATCTTTTAATTTCATGGCTGCAGTCACCATCTGCAGTGATTTTGGAGCCACAAAAAAAAAAAAAAAAAGATAATAAAGTCTGATGCTGCTTCCACTGTCTCCCCATCTATTTGCCATGAAGTGATGGGACCAGATGCCATGATCTTAGTTTTCTGAATGTTGAGCTTTCAGTCAACTTTTTCACTCTCCTCTTTCACTTTCATCAAGAGGCTTTTTAGTTCCTCTTAACTTTCTGCCATAAGAGTGGTGTCATCTAAATATCTGAGGTTATTGATCTTTCTCCCAGCAATCTTGATTCCAGCTTGTGCTTCTTCCAGCCCAGCATTTCTCACGATGTACTCTGCATATAAGTTAAATAAGTAGGGTGGCAATATATAGCCTTGATGTACTCCTTTTCGTATTTGGAACCAGTCTGTTGGTCCATGTCCAGTTCTAACTGTTGCTTCCTGACCTGCATATAGGTTTCTCAAGAGGCAGGTCAGGTGGTCTGGTATTCCCATCTCTTTCAGAATTTTCCACATTTTATTGTGATCCACACAATCAAAGGCTTTGGCATAGTCAAGAAAGCAGAAATAGATGTTTTTCTAGAACTCTCTTGCTTTTTTGATGATCCATCGGATGTTGGCAATTCGATCTCTGGCTCCTCTGCCTTTTCTAAAACCAGCTTGAACATCTGGAAGTTCATGGTTCACGTATTGCTGAAGCCTGGCTTGGAGAATTTTGAGCATTACTTTACTAGCGTGTGAGATGAGTGCAATTGTGCAGTAGTTTGAGCATTCTTTGGGATTGCCTTTCTTTGGGATTGGAATGAAAACTGACCTTTTCGAGTCCTGTGGCCACTGCTGAGTTTTCCAAATTTGCTGGCATATTGAGTGCAGCACTTTCACAGCATCATCTTTCAGGATATGAAATAGCTCAACTGGAATTCCATCACCTCTACTAGCTTTGTTTGTAGTGATGCTTCCTAAGGCCCACCTGACTCCACATTTCGGGATGTCTGGCTCTAGGTAAGTGATCACACTCACAGAAAATTAGTGTTCTGATTTAAACCTTCTCAATTAAACTTGTTTTCACTGTTCTTTTGCAGATTTTTGTCCAAATCATCAATGCCTGTCATATCAGTTTTCAACTTATTTGACATACCGTCACTCATCTTCTTGATGTATTGACTTCATCACGTTCTCCTTGATACGTGACCCTGCCAAAGTTCCTTTCTGTTTTCTTTCTATTTCACTTGCCATTCCTTCATAATCTCATTTATGGGTTTCTTTTCATCTCCTTATCTCTTGGCCATCAGTGTGCCTCAGATTTCAGTTGTGGATATTTCCTTCACACCTTCACTCTCTTGATGATCTCATCACATGGCTTTAAATACCATGTATGTTAAGAACTCCCAAGTCTAGAACTATAGCCTGAAGTTCATCATTGTGATTCTGGCTGTCCATCAGTTTCATAAACTGTCTAACACACATTTCAAACTCAATGTATTCCCAAACAAACTCCTTGTTCTGCATCTCTTCCCCATGTGTTCTTCCCACAGTCTTCCTCATCTCGGTATTTATAGCTCTTTTTTTTGAAAACTTTTTATTTTACATTGGAGTGTAGCTGATTAACAATGCTGTGATAATTTCAGGTGCAGAGAAGATCAACTCAGCCATCCAACAAATTCACACTTAGAAAACAAACTTATGCTTGCCAGCAGGGAAGGGTGGGAGGAAGGGATAGTCAGGAAGTTTGAGATCAGCAAGTACACACTGCCAAATTTAAAATGGATAACCAAGGTCCCACTGTATAGCACAGGGAACTCTACTCAGTAAATATAATGCTTATGGACGCTTTATAACATTCTTACAGATACTCATGTGACAACTTTGGTGTCCTCTTTGACTCTTTTCTAATCACATTCATAAATCTGTTAATAAATCCTACAGTTTACATATTCAAAGCACATATAGCATCTTACCATTTCTACAACATCCACTGAAACTATCTTGGTCCAAAATGCTATCATTTCTCCCCTTGCTTCTTACCTTTTCTTTTTAAGTCTCTAAAATCACAACACCAGACTGTCCTGTTAAAACATATGTCAGTTGATGTTATTTTTATTTTCCAAATGCCCTAATGACTTCCCATTTCTCTCAGACTAAGCCATAGGTTTTTGAAACTAGCCTATAAGTCCCTTCTGGAACTTCTATACTAAATCTCCTACACTCCTCACCTCACTCCCTCAGCTCTAGAATGATGGACTGAGTCATCAAATTATTTACTGAGTTCCTACAATGAGGTCGGGACTTTTGAAATACTGTGGACAAAGTAGTAAACAACTTCTGGTGGCTTCCTTGCATTTCCTCAAAGATAATATACAAATCATCATGAACTTTTCATTTGCTAGTTCTGTCTGGAACACTCTTCACTGTATGTTTACATGGATGGCTACTTCCCTCCAGTCTCTGCTGCAGTAAAGACTTCATTCATCTCACTTCTTCCTTTCCACCTCATAGAAGTAGACCTTAACAACTGCTACCCTTTTTTCTTATGCCATTTATCACTAACTTACATGCTTTACATTTCATTGTTTACTTAATTATCTCCACTGATTAGAATACATCAAAAATTTTATGACCATGAAATACAATAGAATAGAGAAAGGAAGAATAAATATAGGTCATGTTTTAAACCAGAGGTATAAATAACACAGGCATAAGGCTATATTTATTACAATTTCTTTCACTTAAGTATATGTTATTTTGTTTATATGCCGTTGTTACCAATATTAAGACAACAAATACTGTGTGACTTATTTGGGGTCACTTGTGAATAATAATTATTCATTAAGACAGATGTTTTATTAGGCTTTTTAAGAACAGCACGATAGTGCTGAATACAATCTTTCTGATTATTTATCAAAATATTATCCAAATTCAAGCTCTATGCACACAGCCAAAATATTGTCTATGCTAATTAAGAACTAGAGTCCTTGCTGGGAGGATCCAAGTGGCTCTCAACTCTATTCATGGACAAGAGCCAACTCTAATCTAGTTGTTGGCTGCATTCATCACCCCAAAATATTCTAATGTAGTCTAATGTAATCAGTGTCTTTATTTCAATGTATATTTATATTTTAGTTTACTTGTTGAAGCACATCATAAAAATCTCTTAAATAATTTTCAGCCTTTGTTGTTTAAAGTAGTCATCATTTCATTAGCAAGACAGAGAAGTAGAAATCAAATTTGGTAAATAGATTGCTTATGAGGTAAATATTCCCAAAGTCATCCCTCTTATTGAAGAGGTATGATCTGTACTGTGATAAACTATCACTAATCTGAGATAGGACTTTGAAGTTCCAAAATCTAGACTTCTCTCTAATCTTGTTTTCTATGTAATGGATAGTAGACTATTGTTTTATAGTATTATTTTAAAATATTTAAAAATAAAGCGTAAAAATTACATTCATAACACAAATATGGTGCCAATATACCCTAACATATTAATTAGTCTTTTAGCAATTGATAGGAATAAGGCCCTAATTTCTGATTACAGCATAGAAGCTCTTTCAAAACATACCCTCAATCTATCTTTGCAGCCTCCTAAACCATCACTTTCTACAACTATATGACTAGGATTTTCATTATTTCTCAAATACTCTCACATTTTGCAGCCTTTGTGGGTGCTATTGATTTTTGCAATTCCCTTATACTTCTTTTCGGTCTTTCAAGTACACATATTTTGCTTTCTCTAACAAATTAAGTATACAACACCTTATTGTTAACTATAGATACTATGTTGCACAGATGATCTCTAGAAATTATTCATCTTGATTAGTGGTAACTTTTTACTTATTGAACAACAAATCACCATTCCCCCTCCCCAAAACCTTGGCAACCACTATTCTATTTTATGTTTCTATAATTTTGACTGTTTTATGCACCTCATTTAAGTGGAATTGTGTATTCTTCTGCGGCTGACTTATTTCATTTCACTTAATGTCTTTCAAGTCCATTCATTATGTCATATAATAGAATTTCCTTCCCAGGTCGCACACTGGGTAAGGAATCTGGCTGCCAATGCAGGAGGTGTAGGTTTGTTGCTGGGCCAAGAAGATCCCTTGGAGAAGGAAATGCCAACCCACTCCAGTACTCTTGGCTGGAGAATCCCATGGATGGAGGAGCTTGGTGGGCTATAGTCCACAGGGTTGCAAAGTGTTGGACACGACTGAGCGGCTTCACTATCCATATTCTATAAGAGCCATTACTAAGAGAATAAAAAGACAAGCCACAGACTGGAAAAAAAAATATGATACAGGACTTATGTTCAAAAAATACAAAGAACTGTAAAAACCCAACAATAAGAAAATTAACAACAAAAAAATTATCCCCAAGTCTAAACAGTTACCTCAATTTAAAAACATATAGATGGTAAAACATGTAAAAGGATGCTCAACCTCATTTGCTGTGAAAGAATTCAAATTTAAACAACAGTGAGATATCATTGTTAGAATAGCTACAATTCCAAGCACTAGCAATACCAATTGCTGGCAAGAATTAGAGCAACAATAATGCTCTTTCACTGCTAATTGTAATATAAAATAATACAGCCACTTTGAAAGATAGTGTGACACTTTTCTTACAAAGTTAAATAGAGTCTTATGATTTATCACTTTCACCCCTAGGTATTTACTCAAATTATTTGAAAACTTATTTCTGCACAAGACCTCCACACAAATGTTTATATCAGATATTCAAAGATGTCCCAAACTGGAAGCAATTAAGATGTCCTTCAGTAAGTTACTGGATTACCAAACTGTCATATATTAATACAATGCAATATTATTTGGTGATAAAAAATGAGTTATTGTTCCACAAAAATACATGGGTGAATCTTAAGTGCATATTTTTTAGGGAAAGAAGCCAATATGAACAAGTTTAATCTATAATTCCAATTATATGACATTACAAATAGGCAAAAATAGAGATAATACCCAGATTCATATTTGCTAGGAGTTTGCTTGTGGAGAGGTAGGGTGGTTTGAATAAGTGAACCACAGGTGAATATTTCAGATGATAAAAATATTCTGCATGATACTGCATTTGTCAAACCCTTTGGGATTTTATATGGACTTCCCTCATAGCTCAGTTGGTAAAGAATTCGCCTGCAGTGCAGGAGACCCAGGTTCTATCCCTGGGTTGGGAAAGATCCCCTGGAGAAGGAAATGGCAACCCACTCCAGTATCCTTGCCTGGAAAATCCATGAACAGAGAAGCCTGGTGGGCTGCAGCCCATGGGGTCACAAAGAGTTGGGCATTTAACTCTTTACTTAGAATTTTATAGCACAAAATGAGAACTTCACTTTATGCAGATAAAACAATCATTTAGAAAACTGAATGATGCAAGGATAGAATGTAGAGAGTAATGAAACAACTTAGTATGCCAACCACTCATAAGAAATAGCCTCAGTTAAGCGAGGTGAAGAATAGGCTGCTAATGATATTGGAAAGGAGTTTAACATTATAAAGGGACTCAAGCAAGTCCTTTAACATTATGAAAGGACTCAATGCAGGTAAAACTGCACAGAAACATTGTACTCTAATTGATCAACCTGTTCCCCATGGGGTACAGGTTAATAATTATGATACTGCTCATATTAGTGTCTAGGGACTGCCCTAACATGTACCACAGCCTGGGTAGCTTAACCTACAGAAATGTATTATCTCACCCTTCTAAAGATCAGATATCTGAGGTTAAGGGGTACTTAGAGCCAAGCTCCCTCCAAAGTCAGTAGGGAAGGTCCTGCTCCAGGTTTTTCTCAAGATCCTGGCAATTTCTTGGCTTGTAGCAGGGAGATGTTTAATCTTAACATGGTGTGTGTAAGAGGAGATCATCTAGAAGATTCAACCACCCATGGACCCAGGATCTGGACCAAACCCATCTGAGGTTCATCCCTCATATATGTTGGAATTTACATTCTCTCTACTGGCCCCAAAGAGTGGGAGTCATTTTCAAGGACAAAGCCCTGGGAGAGTGATATGTTATTGAGACCATCTGGATGGTGTATGTGACTCAACCCAAGTGAGCCCTTCTCTGTAAACCCTTAAGATTCTGGCAGATGGATATGGAGATCTACTCAACTTATCGCCACCCAAGACAAACCTTGCAAATTAAGTTCCCTTGCTTTTTAAACTTGCCACTTATCAATATGGCTAGATTTCCCTCTTTTTCTTTGGTCTGTCCTTGCCTCTTATGTATGTGGGCCAGTTTCAGATTTACTGGGAATTCCTGAGGTTTTTGAATCAACAGTGTTATCCTTGTGTGCTTATCTGTGTCCAAATTTACCCTCTTTATGAGAGTCCCAGTCATAACAGATTAGGGGATCTACTGTACTTCAGTAGGACAGCATCTTAACTACATCTGCAACAACCCTATTTCCAAATAAGATCACATTCTGAGTGAGGCGAGGAGGCCAGAAGGATCCAAGGTGGATTATTGGAAAGAATATGAATTCTTCTTTATCTTAATATACATGTAAATGGTTATAGACATACTCCTCCCTCAAAGAGGACAAGCATACCTCATTTCTTAAGTGTGCATTATTTGTGATAACTTTATTTTATATAGTGCAGCGTGGAAAGGGGGGAATATCTTACAAGCGAACAAAGCTGATAAACACCATCTTGGCCGGGTGATAAAGGTTAACATTTACAGTAAGTCACGCATGCTGTCACATCTTTGATATGATGTGATGAAAATGGCATTTTACCTCTGTAGTCATCTCTAAAACACATCGGACCAGCTGAATCATGATAAAAACAACAAAATCATGATAAAACCCTAACTGATGTAAATTCTACAAAATTCTTGACCGGTACTTCTCAAAACTGTAAAAAATTATTTAAGTCTGAGAAATTATTGGAGCCAAGAAAAGTTTAAGAACATATGATAAATATACTATGATAACTGGATGGGATCCTAGAATAGAGAATGGACATTATATAAAAACTAAGGAAATCCAAATTATGGAATTTTAAGTAATAATCTATTAAAATTAGTTAAGCATACCAAAAGTAACATACTGATATAAGCGGTTAATAATAGGGGAAATTGGATGTGTAGTACATAAAAACTTCTGTATTCACAGTTTTTCTGTAAATCTAAAATTATCCCAAAATAAAAACTAATAATAACAGTTGTTTAAATAGGAATGAATGTTTGCCTTGGGCCTATAACCTAGTCTATCATCCTAAACACTTTTTCTCTAAGGCAATTAAAGATAATTGCCTTATACATTTCTACAGCCTAGTTACTATTTAGAGACTATAAATTAAAACTTTTTACCTTTGTTACTTTATTAAATTTGAAAGGCAATGCTATTACAATTTCTCCCTTGATGTAGTTGCTACCTTGAAGTGAAAAAACTTTCCTGTTATTCCAGAAGATGAATACTGGATTAAGAAATAATGTCAGGTGTTTGTCTTCACCTTTTAACTACTAGATATTTAACTTAGACACATCATTTAACACAAGATAAATAATTTCCAATTTTGAAATTTATCTTTTAATTTTTCTCTATATAAATCCTATACATGCATGCATGTATGCATGTTTAAATTACATATATTAAATGATTCAAAGTCTCATAAAGAATCCACTTGCCAATGCAGGAGACACAAGAGACACTGGTTTGATCCCTGGGTGGGGAAGACCCCTGGAGGAGGCAATGGCAACCAACTCCAGTGTTCTTGCCTGGAGAATCCCATGGACAGAGGAGTGCAGTGGGCTACAGTCTGTGGGATCACAGAGTTGGATGCTCTCCTCACATGGCATGAACAGGGGTATATTGCCTCCACAAACTCACCATAATCCATATAAATTCAGCTAAAACAAAGAATCTCAGAATTTTGCTTACTCTGTGCAAATGTTTAGGCCTTTTGAAATATTAAAGCTAATGTGGATACTTCCAATACTATAGCAGCTAAATTGAGTCCACAAATCCCAAACAAAAAACTGCAGTACTAAATGACCTCAAGTTCAATAATTCGACTAAATAAATAATTGATTGTATTTAGACTAATGAATCCCAACTCCAGTTCTTTACCTTTCTAAAATGTCTGGATTGTATAAAGCAGAGGGGTCCTCCTGCTTTCATTCTCTGATATTTACAGATCTGGCTATTCATACATTTAAGAAATATGACTGTTTTCTTGAGGAGGAGTATGGTAGGTCCTGGGGATCTAAAGATAAAAAGAAGCTGTTCTTGCCAAAGCTGACACATGGAGCCCCCCTCCCCCAAAATGTATATATGTATTTATGGTCTCATGATTCCTGAAGTTTCCAAGGTCATTAAGAAAGCAACATAGGAAGCTGCATTTGCAGTCGGCAGGAAAACTCACCTCTTCCACAGTTAATGATTTTTTTTTTTTTTTGCTTCATGCAGCAGGGGTTTCACATAAGTGGTATTTTTAGAAGTGGGCCTGAAAGAAACTTTTCTCTTTGGAAATATAAGAAAGATTTCAAGCCAAAAGGGGAGAGCAGAGGGCATGAATGCATGAAAGCATCTGTTTTTTTCTTAACAGGCACCAGCTTCCCAAATCACAATCTTCTCCCTCAGTAAGTCTTTCCTAAGGTAAGTGTTTAATAAACATTGTCTTATCATGGTAAAAGGGTAACTTTTAAATAGTTCTTCTGGTATGATGAATTTAACCATGATTAGAATTTCCACTGCATTCTGAAACAAGATTTCTATTTTGTTATCTGGATCTATGTATTATAAACTCTAGTACTGGTTATTTCTTTGTCTCACTAGCTATCTAGATTTAATTAAACACACAGTTAATATGTGAAAATTAAGTGCTTTAATTTTCACACTCCAGTAAAAAGAAAAATACTATTTTCCATTAAACAGATTATATGTTTTTATTATAATATAATTCTACTTGAAAATATTTTGGTATATCTGCATCACTCCTATGTGAGAGAGCATCATCATTATGTTCTAATAATAGTATGAAGAATGATTACTTTCTAGATATTTCTGTTTTTCAGAAAATTATTATATTTTTAAATTAATAGCTCAATAAACTTGTATCTTATTGGGTTCACAGTTGTGAGTTACTTTTACTATAATAGCTGGTATTTTTATCCAAGTAGGAAAATACAATTACTTTTAATCTCATAAAGACATTTTATAAAATTTAAATGAATTATTTTCTTTTACATTTTTGCTTCTGATGTTATCACAAATTATGTATATTGCTAGAGTATACATATAGCATAAAACATAAGACATATCTTATCTCTGATTTCTTAATGTTTGCTTTAATATCTTAGCTATTCATAAATGCTGGTAATTTTAGACCTTTCAACTGATGCCCTCTTGGAAATCTGAGGAAAATATTGTGTGGCTTTAAGGAAGAAACCACTGGTGTGAGCACATTATTATGAAAGGCTGTTTTCATTTTGCGTTAATTCCAAAGCTATTGAAATTCTTCTTTGGAACCATTCTTTCAATGTGAACTACTATAAGATTTTGAAATTTCAAGTCAATATGTTTAATAAAAAGAGATTTTAAATATTCTCTATTAAACCAGCTATCTTCATCCATACCTCCTTCTCCTATGTTCGTAGACTAAGATGATTACTCCTGACTGACTGACTGACAGTGCCTAAAGACGACATCAAATCTTTGAAAACAGTTGTTCCGGTTATGTTTAAAATATCCTCTTCCTCTAACCCCAGCTCTTCACTCCATTACAGTGAAAAAGAATTCCATAGAAGGAGATGCTTTTCTTCTGCCTTTTGTAACCCAGATCATCCCAGACACAAATGATTTCTAACCACATGCTGGACACGCATCACTGGCTCAGATTTTCTCACTACTGTCTCCAATGCATTTTTAGCAGATTGCACATATCTGTACTCTGCAATATCCCTTAAATCACATTTCAGCACAATGCTCTGCAGACTTACTGTACATAAAATTGCAGATTCAAATTCAGTAGTTTTAGGATAGGATTTGATATATACATTTCTATCTGTCCCCATGATACTAATGCTATTGATTGGAGAACCAACTTTGGGGTATTAAGGCAAAAGTATCACATTAAACCCTAATCACATTAATGTAGCCCTGATCACATTAAAGCTTATGGTAAAGAAACCTGTTTAACTTTCACCCAAAGTTTTATGTTTTCACTAGAATGTTTTTTTTTTTTTTTCTTCCCTGGAATACTATTTGATACTTTCCAGGGCTAATGATCCATGAAACACATTCTGAGAAATGTCACACTGGGATTAGTATCTCCACCTTTAAGGTGATTGAGAATAATCGGAAGAGCTTTGATCAAATAAAGATTTCCTTCCCTGCCCTAGGATTTTCTGATTCAGTAGAATTGAAATAGGACCTTAGTAGTCACACACTAACAAGATCCTCTATGATGCTCTCTTCTGATCTGGAGACAACACCTTGAGAATCATTGCGTTAGTTTCCTTAAATTCTGCATCTGTGGCAAGTCAGATTACCAAAACCCTTCAATCTTATTCCAGTTTCTTTAGTCCTCTATAGAAAGTTCCTTAGGGCTGTGATTTAACCTTATGCCTTTGGTTTTCTGGAAGGTAACTTAAAAACATCTATACAGATAATATGGAATATAATTTTACAAATATCTTGTTGAAAGACTTGCCCAGTACATAGGTCAGTTCAGTTCAGTTCAGTTTAGTCCCTCAGTCGTGTCCAACTCTTTGCGACCCCATGAATCACAGCATGTCAGGCCTCCCTGTGCATCACCAACTCCCAGAGTTTACTCAAACTCATATCCATCAAGTCAGTGATACTATCCAACCATCTCATCTTCTGTTGTCCCCTTCTCCTCCTGCCCCCAATCCCTCCCAGCATCAGGGTCTTTTCCAATGAGTCAACTCTTCGCATCAGGTGGCCAAAGTATTGGAGTTTCAGCTTCAGCATGAGTCCTTCCAATGAACACCCAGGACTGATCTCCTTTAGGATGGACTGTTTGAATCTCCTTGCAGTCCAAGGGACTCTCAAGAGTCTGCTCCAATACCATAGTTCAAAAGCATCAGTTCTTCAGCACTCAACTTTTTCTTCACAGTCCAACTCTCACATCCATACATGACCACTGGAAAAATCTTTAAATAAGAAATCTGAGATATTGTTGCTGGTATTTTCATCTAGAAAAAAAAACATGATAGGACAGAACATTTTATTTATGAGAGTACCTTTGTACATACATACACACACATACATTATTTCCTCCTCTCTCATTTGGAACTTGATTCTTTTCTGATGTCATTGTCTAACGTTTTCTGATGTCAGTGTCTATGTTGAATATATATATGCTTAATACGCATATATGTTTATACCAAGCTTCTCATATTCTTTAGAAAAAATCAACAAATAAATAATATACCACAGCATTTAAACTCACGTGTATGTTTCTTTACCATATTATGCATTATTGCAACCTGAAATCACAAGAAATGTTATCTCAATACTATTCCAAAGCCCTTATTTTCTCAGAAATTATACATTGAAGAATTATAGCACTGTGGAAATGTTATGGAGGTCTGACTTGTAGACATTTTGATTTGTAGCATAAAAATTATGCTATGTCATTGGAAGGGAAATTTTACATAAATAATCATTAAAATTTATTTATACACTCAAAATTTCCAAGTTCTATTCATATATTTTTGTTGCAGAATAAGGTAGCTACACTAAATACATTTCTTACTCTATGACCTTAATCTTGAGGAGGAACTAGTGGTGGAGCTAATGGTAAAGAATTTGCCTGCCAGTGCAGGAGATGTAATAGTCACAGATTCAATCCTTGGGTCAGGAAGATCCCTGGAGGAGGGCATGGCAAACCTCTCCAGTATTCTTGCCTAGAGAATCCCATGGACAGAGAAACCTGGTAGGCTACAATCCATGGGACTGCAAGGAGTTAGACACAACTGAAATGACTTCATGCATGCAGGGTCAAAAAGAGTACATTGTCAGTTTATCTAGCTATCAGTGTCTGAGGTTCAAATTTCTCACACTATGTGTATTGCTAGGAATTTAGTAGGTATTTATTAATGTGATAATATAAAGATAAACATAAATTCTTTGCTACTCTTCAAGAATAGTTTTTACTTTCTATTACTAAAAGATACAATTGTCAGAGGGTATATGTTTGCTTCTTTATGAAGCTGAATATATAGAAATTATGAGAAATATACTTTGTCATCTCACATTCTTCAGTTTAGTTATTGTTCAGATGTTTAAGAAGTTGGATGCAGCACTCTTCAACACTTTACCCTTGGTAAATGTCAAGATATTAGTCAGTTGAGTGGCATTGCTTCTATAAAATAAGCATTTTGATTTAGAGTTTTCTCCTATTTTGCAAGAAAATAAAGTGTGTTGTCAAAAAATAAACAGCACTATTGCTTCACAATAAAATTATATATAGTAGATTTACAGTTTTTGTTCTTTTATGTCAAGGGAGGATTTATCAGTTAAACTGCTTGATCAGTCTTAAAAGAGGCAAAATGTTTTTAGCAGTGTTATTTTACTGCTTTCTAAATATGCTTTAGGGTTTACCACACAGAAACTTGTCTAGACGGCCCCTGTCAATCATTCAGAGGCTTTACAGTAGGCATCTAGGTACAGCATGAAAGAATAATGTGTTGCAAGCATGAGTCTAGGAGTGCAAGGCATAGCAGAATGAAGGCCTTTCATAAAACAATGAGAGCCGGTTCTTCGGGGAAAGTAATTGTGGTAACTTTTAGACAGGGAAACTACCCATCTGAAAGTTGAAAGCAGCTTGTACAGTCCCTCTTGCATTACTGGTTTCTATCTTTGAGTAGTTGTTCAAAAATAGAATGCCAGGTAAAAAGCAGAAAATAATCAGTATCAGAGCAGAGATGGAAGCAAAGAGAAAAATAGACAAGAATTCTGGGAGACATTGACAACCAGATCAATGTTTGCTGGGCTAATCCAAATTAGGCATTTATCTCGATTGTGTAGAATTTTGCTTTATATTACTTGGGTAATTAGGAAATGAAAGCTATCCACATCCTAAAAACTCTGCTTAGTGGTTTAGAATAGTCAAGGTATGATTATCCTAGGTTTTTATTCTCCAGACTCTTTTTAGATTTTTTAATTTCTACATTCCCTCACTCGTGTTAAAAAAAAAAAAAAATCATTCTCTTAAACTTCTGCAAGCCAAACTTGGGCTATTCCTACTACAAACAAACAGGACAATTAGAAGAAATGCAAGTATGTTTCTAGAAATATAGTTTCCAAACTATTATACTTGTGATAATTTATCATACAACTTCAAATTTATTGTGAGAACTACAGGTAGAAAATACTAATGTTGTCAATTATAAGAAATTAGAACAGTGTTGTCTTGCCTTTGAAAAAAAAATGTATTCTTTTTTCTTTTGTATTTTTAAAAAATTGGCATGTAAGTAGACTTTATATGTTTAGAGTGGTTTTAGCTTCACAGCAAAATTCTGTGAAAGGTAGGGAGATTTCCCACATGCCCCTGGTACAATGGATGAATCTATACTGACACATTAACACAGAAGTCTATGTCATACTATATCACACTGGCGTTGCACCTTCTCTGGGTTTTGATAAAAAATGTATAATGATTCACCATTACTATAGCATACAGAATAGTTTTACCCCCCTAAACATCCTCTATACTCCACCTATTTATTCCTTCCTTCCCTCAAGCCCTTGCAACCTCTGAACTTGCTATCACCATAGTTTTGCTTTTTCTAAAATGTCATATCATTGGATTCATAACATGTAGGCTTTTTAGATTGGCTTTTTTTCACTTAGTAGTATGATTTTCAGTGTCCTTCATGTTTCTTCATGGTTCTTGAGTTCATTTCTTTTCAGCACGGAGTAACATTTCATTATGTAGATGTGCCATAGTTTATTTATCTATTCACCTACAGAACAAATTGGTTGCTTCAAAGCTTTGGCAATTATAAAGATGCCATAAAGATACTTATGAAGGCTTTTGTGTGGACATAAATTTTCATTTGATATAAATAAATGAAACCAGCGCCAAGGAGAGCGCTTGTTTGCGCAGTAAGAGCACGTTTGATTTTGTAAGAGATTGACAAACTGTCTTCCAAAATGCTTGTGCACTTTTGCATTCCACTGACAATGAATGAGTGTTCTTTGTGCTCCACATCCTTATCAGCATTTGATGTTATTGGTGTTTCTGACTTTGGCCAAAATGTTTTTAAAGGGAAATAGTCTTTCTGGTTCGTTCACTTCCTGTGAAACTTGGTTTAGTGTTTCTCATTTCTTGAATGCATTCTTTGTTCATCTCTGGACCAAGTATGAAACTGAGTCACTCAGTCCTGCCCAACTCTTTGCGACCCCATGGCGCTCCAAATCTGTGTTCCACATCTTTTACATTTGCAAGCACTTTTTGTTGTTGTTCAGTCGCTCAGTTGTGTCTGACTCTTCGCAACTCCCTGGGTTGCAGCACGCCAGGCTTCCCTGTCCATTACCCAACCCCCAGAGCTCATGCAAACTCATGTCCATCGAGTCAGAGATGCCATCCAACCATCTCATCCTCTATCGTTCCCTTTTCCTCCTGCCTTCCATCTTTCAAGGCATCCTGAGTCAGTTCTTCACATTAGGTGTCTGTAATATTGGAGCTTCAGCTTCAGCATCAGTCCTTCCAATGTATATTCAGGATTGATTTCCTTTATGATTAACTGGTTTGATCTACTTACAGTCCAAAGCACTCCTTGGAAGCACTGCGCTTTTATTTATTTATTTTTTTTGTAGATTTTTGCACTGAACGTGTGTCTCTTATACTGTAGTTCCCTGTAAAGCCAAACTCTATTGAACCTTTGAAAAATGAAGCAGTATTTATTTTGGGTAGTGTGTAGGTTCTCTGTCTTTTTCCCATATCAAGAAAATCATGTACATAAAATGATGGTAGAAAATGTAGAGTGCTATGTTTTCTTTGGGGATATATTGAGGGATGTCAGTAGAAGAATGGTCATTGTTTCATTTGAAAAGTAAATTCTTGAACCTTTAAAATTTATGACAGCAGCTATGAACAATAGCTTGTGAGTAAAACAGATTCAATTTCAGTGCCTATAAAGGTGAAAAATATTCTCCCCCTCAGGCAAACATATTTTCTCTGCTAGGTTTTATTGAAAGCTGACTTTTTTTGTGGGAAAAAAAAAAAGTAATAGCCTGGAGTTATGGTCTCAATAATATAAAACTTTGCAGACAATTTTAGATGAATTTGTTCCTATGTTCATTTCATTGGTTATATATTCAATTGTCTACTAAGATTAATCAGATGGTAATTAAAAAGAATTAATACATGAAAGTTAATAATTTGAATGAAATTACAATAAATGTCCATGGTTTAAGTTCAGATTTTTGTTATTTTCTTTTACTTTTTCTTCTAGTTATTCTCTTAGTGACTTTCCACAGAATTATCTAGATTAGGTATGCAAATCATTCCATCAACTTGATAGGGATGAAAAAAGATTTTGCTTTCATTATAGTCTAGTGTCTGCTCAGTATACTATAAACATATATCTACTATCAAAATAAAGTTCCATCTGAGAAAAATGGTTTTTCTATCTTAATTTTGAAAATGTTCTTTATACCTTCTGTTCACTTTTCTGTTCAGTTACATTTAAATGATTTTCCAAGAAAATGCTTTCAAATTTTCCTATGTCATATAATAATAGCACTATGCTTTTGAAAAAAAAGAAACATATAAAAATTGCCTTACTTATTTTGATAGCAAATGTGGATCTCTAAGGGATTTTGTAGTGCTTGAAAGTGAAAGTGTTCGTTGCTCTGTCGTGTCCGACTCTTTGCAACCCTATAGACTGTAGCCCACCAGGCTCCTCTGTCCATGGACGTCTCCAGGCAAGAATACTGGAGTGGGTTGCCATTGCCTTCTCCAGGGTATCTTTCTGACCCTGGGATCAAACCCAGGTCTCCTGCACTGCAGACAGATTCTTTACTGTCTGAGCCACCAGGTTTATCTGTAAGTATATATTTGATAGCAAGTAGATAGGTTTATTTTTCCCACTGGTTTTTTAGACCTCCCAACAGAAGATTAATGTTTTTCTACATTGATTAATTTTCCCAAATAATATACTGGAATCTGTATAAAGCAAAATATTTCATGCATTTCAAAATCTTTTCCACGTGTTGTCGGGCACATAGTTGACCCTGGCTGAATAATGGAATGTGAATAGAATATATGTCAATAAAGGAAACAGGAAACTTTATCTAAATCTACTAGAAGAGACATGAAAACATGTCCAAGTTAGCTTGTAAGAAAAGTCCCTTGAAGAGCACCATGGCGTCCTGGCCAGTAGCCTTCCTACTGCCAGTTATGAGAATAATGATATCTTAGACCATTTAGCTCTAGCAGAGCCACCAGCTGGCGGCAGCCACATGTGTCAACTGAGGCAAGATCAGCAGAACTATTCAGCTGAATTTAGTCCAAATTGCTAATCTATGTTTTGTGAACTGATGAATGATGGTTTTTTTTTCAATCCACTAAATTTAGGTGGTTTGTTACACAAGGAAGATTACCAGTACATATAGTATTCCATGTGCAATAGAAGTTGTTCAGAATAACTTAAAACATAATTGCAGAGATACTTATATAATGTTTTTAAAATAAAGTGTGAATTGCTTTCACATTTAGAAATACTGAATTAGTACAACAGGTGAAAACTTGCTGTGAATAAATATATCTTTTTGTGGCTCAGATGGTAAAAAATCTGCCTTCAATGTGGGAGACCTGGGTTTGACCCCTGAGTTGAGAAGATCCCTGGGAGAAGGGAATGGCAACCCACTCCAGTATTCTTACCTGGAGAATCCCATGGACAGAGAAACCTGGTGGGCTACAGTCTATGCATGGGGTCTCAAAGAGTTGGACACGACTGAGCAACTAACACAGCTATTATGAAGAAAACCCATCTAGTATGTAGGTTATATCTATAAAGAACCAATAAAATATACCAATATATAAATAAAATGTAGCAAAATATAGTTGAATATAATAAAGAACATGTTGATCCTATTTGTCAAGCCTGGGGGAAAAGTACCGAAAAACCAGTGCAGTTACAGGGACTATGAAATTCTCTATTGAGTCACATGGATTGGCTGTGATAAATCAGACTTTAGCATAAGTGCCTAACATTAAGCTTTTTGATTGTAGGATAAATGCTTGATGTCAAGCTTTTGACTGCTTAGGTGTCCATTTCCAAAAATATCCATCTTGAATCAGCATTGATAGCTACATGACACAGCTATGAGCAAAACAATCAGTTCAGGAATTAGATGCTCCTAGGCATGAAGGTTTCTCTTTCAGAAAGCCCTGGGTGCTTGAGTGATCCCACGTCTTCCTTCCCATACCCTACTTCCTTCTCTGAAACTTTAAACTAGCCAATAAAGTGTGAACCTCATTAGAAAAGACCCTGAGGCTGGCAAAGATTGAAGGCAAAAGGAAAAGGGGATGACCAGAGGATGAGATGGGTAGATAGCATCACCAAATCAATGGACGTGAATTTGAGCAAACTCCGGGAGATAATGGAGGACAGGGGCAACTGGAGTGCTGTAGTCCAGGGGGTTTCAAAGAGTGGGGTACAATTCAGTGACTGAACAACAATAACAGAGGAGACTCTAGGCATCCCACCCTTGTACACTGACAAAAGCAAAGCCTCAGGCCTGCTCTCTCTTTTTACTTGAGATCCTACTGTGTGGCCCTTGAGCATACTATATACACTCCAGAACTTAGAGATGTCACAAAAGTGATGCATCTTGTCAAATGTTCCTGAGAGCTTTTGCTAAAGTACATTCTGCCATCATAAGAACCAAAAGGGCCAGTCCAGACCCAACATAGGACGCTGTGGGGAAAATGTCTATGGTGGCTACTTATGAGAAATACAGGTCAAGCATTTCTAGCCCAGAACATCACCTTCAGTACAACACAACACACACAGAGACGTCTACACACACAAACACAATTTTGTGATTCTGCTCTAGGAGAAGAACTGAGGTGTTGATGTGCCAAGGATCATCACAACCTACCCACTTTCCCTAGGCAGCAGTTTCAAGACATAGCTTAGCACTGCCAGTGAACATACCATGGAAAGAATGAGCAGCTCTCCAGTGAATCTGCTACTTTGCATTTGAGGCCCAATTAAAACAAACCAACAAAACCCACTACACTGCTGCAGTGCTTGTATGCAGACAAGCAAAACCCATATGTTTTCTCCCATAAAGGATTACAGGGCACAGACAAAAGGCTAAGATTTTCAGCATTTCAAATGGATTTGTAGACTAAACATGTCTCTTATTTGAGTTCTAAGCATGAGCTGGATTCCTCCAATGTTTTGTTCTTTTTCCATAGTGTGAAGTCCCGTTAGAGAAGGAGACAATCAGATGCTCATACTTTTTTCAAACCAGTTTGGGAGAAATGTGAAGGGCAGTTTGATACAAATTGTTTCTGAGGAGAATTGCAACCGCTCTTGGTATTAAGACCGGTGGAATATTCTCCAACAGGTTCACAAAAAGACAACACTACTATGCAATGTAGTATCAGCTGGTTATACAGGTAAATCTCTTATAATACGTCCCAGTGCAGGCTGAACAGATCAAAACAGGGCATTTACAAGGATAATTTTCCTAAGTATCTCCTGTACATTTCACAAAGGATGGTCTATGGAGTATTAATATTATGTGAATTAATGAATAAGGTTTTCTGTGTGTTTGGGGCATGGAATGGAAATGGATACTTCTGAACACTGTATACTTTATACTACTTTTGGAGATTTATAAAGTATATTATAGTTCCTTACAGGCTCTGCAGAATACTGTAGAAGAGAATTCTGTTTAACTTAGTTTAGCTCATCGTGTTCCTTGTGCATTCATCACAGAAATTTCTTGATGTGTTTTCCTACTAATAATTCTTGGAATATTTATGTTTTCATGAACACAGTTATACCTGTCTATAAAATTGGATAGCCTACAGAAAATCCTCATAAATGCTGTTGCTCACAGTCAAGTTTTTGAAATTTCTTAAGTGGAAGCAAGTTCAAGATTAATATACGGACAGTCTTTATGCATAGCTCTTCAACTAAGGTTAGGATTAACTTTCCCTGTGACAAGAGAGTGTCCCTGAAAAAAAAAAAAAGAGACTGTCCCTGTACAGATTACCTAATTGGAAGGGGACGGGGCAGGGCCGGGGAGGGGGTTAGGGGCAGGTTGTAGCCCTCACAATGAAAATATAATTTGGCTGAGTATAAAATTCACAAGAGAACATATTTTCTTCCTTTTATCTTTGCATCCGCTGTTGCTTTGTTTTTAAGTGTCTACTGAGGCAGAAGAAAGCCAGAGTTTGTCCTGGTTTGTGCTTACTTATGAATAATCTTGCTTTACTCTTTTCACTTTTTCCTCACTAAATGCTTGTAGTTGTTTGTCTCAGAAATTTTGTTGTCTGGGCTGGGAAAATGGCAAATTATTTTGTTCTATAATTCGTGTCACTTTCAGATCAAGAACATTTATTTTATTTTATATTTCATGACTTCTTTTGTTCCTGTTCTGCATTTTCCCCTCAGTACTATGATGAGGCCTCCATTTTGTTGGAGGCACATTTATCACCTTCTCACTCATCAGTTTTTTATCTTTCCCCTTTTCTGCTTCACTCTAGGAAAAGGAAAACTTACTAAGCTTATCTTCTTCATTACTTCTCCATAAACATTCCAGTCTTGCAATCTCAAGAAAGTGAAAGTCACTGGGTCATGTCCAACTGTTTGTGACCCCATGGACTGTATGGTCCATGGACTTCTCCAGGCCAGAATACTGGTGTGGGTAGCTGTTCCCTTCTCCAGGGGATCTTCTCAACCCAGGGATCGAACCCAGGTCTCCTGCATTGCAGGTGGATTCTTTACCAACTGAATCACCAGGGAAGCCCAGGAGTACTGGAATGGGTAGCCTATCCCTTCTCCAGGGGATCTTTCCCACCCAGGAATTAAACCGGGTCTCCTGCGTTGTAGCTGACAATATGCAGCTTTGATGTACTCCTTTCCCAATTTGGAACCAGTCCATTGTTCCATGTCTGGTTCTAACTGTTGCTTCTTGACCCGCATACAGATTTCTCAGGAGGCAGATGAGGTGGTCTGGTATTCTCATCTCTTGAAGAATTTGCTACTATTTGTTGTGATCCACACAGGCAAAGGGTTTTGTGTAGTCAATAAACCAGAAGAAGATATTTTTCTGGAACTCCTGTTTTTTCTATGATCCAACAAATGTTGGCAATTTGATCTCTGGTTCCTCTGCCTTTTTTGAATCCAGCTTGAACATCTGGAAGTTCTCAGTTCACATACTGTTGAAGCCTCGTTTGGAGAATTTTGAGCATTACCTTGTTAGATGTGAAATGTGCACAATTGTGTAGTAGTTTGAACATTCTTTGGCACTGCCTTTCTTTAGGATTGGAACAAAAATACCTTTTCAGTCCTTTTCTAGTCCTGTGGCCACTGCTGCGTTTTCCAAATTTTCTGGCATATTAGCTGCAGCACTTTCACAGCATCATCTTTTAGGACTTGAATTAGCTCAGCTGGAATCCCATCACCTCCACTAGCTTTGCTCATAGTGATGTTTCCTAAGGCCCATCCTCAATATGGGCTTCCCTAAATACTCTCCTAAAATTTCTCTTTACTCCCAGAAGCCTTTAAACTTTGTCTCTGTTTATTTCCCCCCATAACACTTGTCTTCTTTATATCATGTTTCCCCTAAAAGAATGTAAGTTTCATGTATTTTGTCTTCTGTGTTTACTACTCTCTCTCACACATGGAATAATGTCTAGGGCTTGTTCAGTAAATAGGTTTATTGGGAAATAAATTAATAGTGGGTCCAATTATGATATTATCATTTTATAGCTAAGTAAACGGAGGCTCAGAATTGTAGATAGTAAGTAGCAAAACTGGGATTCTAACACAAGTCATTCTGATTTCGAAGTCCATGATCTTAGCTGCTAATCAGCCTTGTCATTAATAATTGTTTAGACAACTTAGCCTAATTTTGAAATTTATCTTAATAAGTACCTCTTGATATGTGTGTGGCTATTCTCTCAGTTATCTAAAATGTGAGAAATGGCCCAATATTCTTGGTGATTAAGGAAGCTCTACCAGCAGCAAATAACTCCACACTTCTATTTCTCAACTTATATTTATCACTGTCTTCAACTCATAAATTTTCCTATTTATACCAACAAATGGGTTTAGAGAAATTAAATATCTTATCTCCAGGAAAAAAAAGATTATTTAATTTTACATGGAAAATTCTTGGTGCTTAACTGACCTTCAGAAAATAAAAGCCCAACTCCATAAAATGTTATTCAGGCTCTGTGATAGAAATAAAGATAATTTGGCACCTGACTGTTATCTATACATGGGCACCAGGTACTCCTGTTATGCCTAAAACTATCTGTGTCCTTTGTACATAGTAACATGTCATTTGGTATTTCAAGGTCCTTTTCATAGTAAGCAAACTTCTCTAGTTTTTATAAGATGGTTATATACACTAATTAGAAAATTAGAAAAGTTTTTTTTTAACCACATAATAATATATTTTCTTGATGAAAAAGGAATATGAAAATTTTTGAATGTAAGCAAAAAATGAGAAAGAAAAATTAAACAAGGTGCTAGTTGTGATGTTAATGCCTTTGAAATTTAACTTCTAAATTTGATTTTTGCTGTGGGAGTTTGCATCTGGGGGTCATCAAAATGCATAACTTTAGTGGTCTGAATAGCACCATTTATGAGATAATCTATCAGGGAAGTCAATATGGTATTGGGACTCAAAGCATGAAAGAATGCAGGGTATTTAAAATGCTTTTTAGTATACTGAAGAAGAATATTTACTCTCTTGGTTATGAAACTTTCTAACTATGATGAATTAAACTGCTAAATATAGAATTGTACACACTAGAATATAACAAAAATAGGGTTACAGAAATACACAGAATTCAATATACTGAAATATTTTGCTGAAATGTAAGATTGTCACTTAGGTTATTGTTAATTGTGTAATCTTAACTCTACTGCTCCCATGAAGAATCTACGAAGACAGGACATTTTGTCTGCTCGTTATTGGATCCCCATTTCCAGAACAGTGTTGGCATTTGCTGTGACTACTGAATGAACAAAGTAAAAAATTAATGTGGGCCTTGAGTGTGAGTATAGTCTAACATACTAGTTTAGAGTACTGGCCTGATGTTGAACTACTTTGAAGTTTATATTTTCTTCACTTTCATAATTTTATGAGTCAGGAATTTGACTGACTCATGAAAGGCTCACTAGAAAAATTACTCATCTCCATGTGACACTTAAATGTGGTTCCTTACTGATTTGGTGAGCAATTGGTCTGGTCTTGAAGTTGGTTTTACTCACATATCTGATGCCTTTGTGAAGATGACTGGACCCTTTTCCATTTCCATGTTATCTTAAGGCCCCTAAAGGCTCTCTACAACTGATTATCCTAATTCATACGCAGTCCAGCCCCACAACTTCCTACTGGTGAGGTTTTGAACCAATTATTTAACCTTTCCAAACCCCAAATTTTATTTCTAAAGTTGTTAAATGTACCCACCACATTATAATAATGTAAATGGTAATTTCATAAATGTTTGGCACAAGGCCTTGTACATAAATAATCATACCGATGAACCATTGATGACTTATGTGCAAGGCAAGTGCAAAACTGGCTTAAAACTCAGCATACAAAAAACTATGATCATGGCATCTGTACCTATCACTTCATGGAAAATAGATGGGGAAAATGGGAAAAAAAAAAAAAGGAAATAGTGGCAGATTTTATTTTCTTGGGCTCCAAAATCACGGTGGACAGTGACCGCAACCATGACACTAAAAGACACTTGCTGCTTGGAAGAAAAGCTATGACAAATCTAGACAGTGTATTAAAAAGCAGAGACATCACTTTGCCAACAAAAGTTGATATAGTCAAAGCTATGGTTTTTTAAGTAGTCATGCATGGGTGTGAGAGCTGGTAAAGAAGGCTGAGTGCTGAAGAATTGATGCTTTCAAACTGTTATGCTGGAGAAGACTCTTGAGAGTCCCTTGGATAGCAAGGAAGTCAAACCAGTCAATCCTAAAAGAAATCAACCCTGAATATTTATTGGAAGGACTGATGCTGAAACTGAAGCTCCAATACTTTGGCCACCTGATATGAAAAGTCGGCTCATTGGAAAAGACCCTGATGCTGGGAAAGATTGAAGGTAGGAGAAGGGGGTGACAGAGAATGAGATGGTTGGATGGCATCATAGACTCAATGGACATGAGTCTGAGCAAACTCCATGAGATCGTGAAGGACAGGGAAGCCCGTGCACTGCAGTCCGTCGGATCACAAAGAGTTTGACACAATCTATGACTGAACAACAATAAACTGTTACTATTGAGTTGGACTTTTTAAGCATTTAAGCATTGGGATATTTTGCTGGGTAAAGGAAAGAGAAAAGTATCCTGGTTAAAGTGAATGTTTTAAGCCAAATCAGTGTAATGAAAATAATAAGGAAAAATACTGAGGGGATTTATTTGAAGGAAATAAAATATAGGAGTTATTAAGAAATCATTTATGCATAGGGCAAGCATGAAATATAATAGCAGGTTTTAAATTAGTAGAAAGTAGCTTCACTGGTAATAATAGCACATCTTAGTAAAAATTAAAAGCATATTGGATCACTGCTTAATCTGAATAGCTTAGCTGGTAAAGTATCTGCCTGCAATGCAAGAGACCCTGGTTTGATTCCTGGGTTGGGAAGATCCCCTGGAGAAGGGATAATCTCCAGTATTCTTGGACTTTCCTGGTGGCTCAGATGGTTAAGAATCTACCTTCAATGTGGGAGACCTAGGCTCGATCCCGGGTTGGGAAGATCCCCTGGAGAAGGGAAAGGCTACCCACTCCAGTATTCTGGCCTGGAGAATTCCGTGGACAGAGGAGCCTGGTGGGCTACAGTCCATGGGGTCTCAAAGAGTCAGACACACCTGGGCCACTTTCACTTTCATTTTCTTGCCTGATAATGAAGATTTTTCTCTAAATATCAAGTGTAAAATTGACTTCTTTTAAACAATCTGTTTCTTCACATGTGCAAATGTGTACCACGACATAACAATTGACATTTTATTTATGGCTAAGTGTATAACTTCACACTTCGTGGAATAATATTTTTAAATAATTATGAGGTCATTGACTTTCAGTTCAGTTCAGTTCAGTCACTCAGTCATGTCCAACTCTTTGCGACCCCATGAACCGCAGCATGCCAGGCCTCCCTGTCCATCACCTCTTTTAATTCCCCAATATTCCCTTTTCTAAAGTGTTGTCTTAACAGGATACAGAGATTGGTTATATTGCTTTAAGGAAGAAAATACTGGATTTTATGAGTCAGTAAGGTGTTCTATGTAAACCAAAGGAAGCTGCTAATACTGATGTTATAATGGGATTTTATATTCCTGGAAGATGCTTACAATTTAATCAGAGTGATTTTGGAGCTTTGGAAAAATATGCTGATGTGTAGTTTAGCATGGAATTAACAGATTGTTTTTATCCTAAAGTCTGTAATTACTAATTCTCTTCAGTCATGGGAAGCAAAGCTTATTTTGTAATATTGTTCCATTCACTGGGTATAAAATTATAGTAGTTGCTTATCCCCCTTGGTAGCCCCAAATACTGTAGCTTGTAACTTGTATACTTACTGAAATCTTTATTGAACTTCTACTGCTTAAACATTACTTGTGCTATGCTCAAAGTTCTCTTTTTTTAATGTTTTTAAAATTTTATTTTATCTTAAAAAATTTTTGGCCATGATGTGCAGCAGTTCCCTGACTAGGGATCAAACCCTTGCCTTTGGCAATGAAAGCTCAGATTTCTAACCAGTGGGCCACCGGGGAATGTCTAAGAAATGATTTTTTCCAAAATTATAATGTTTCTAATTTATATACTCACATATGCAAACATATGCATAAACATAAACCCATACACACCCTAACTGTTGAGAATTTTTTTTCAATCCTGTAAAATACAGAATTTAGTGAGAATACTGTACTTTTGGGTTTTTCCTGTAGTTAAAAAAAAAATGTATAAAGTTGAATATGTAAGCATCCAAACTATTTTTTTAACATTTTCTTGGAAAACATATATGGATTAAAAGTAGTTACTTGTGTTACTCATAAACTTTCAGGAACAATGACTGAAATTAATGTCTATACAACTGTCAAATTGAAAAAGGGAATACTCTGAGCAATATAGAACAGCTATATTTTATAGGAAACCTTGTATTTTAGAAATTTTATTTATTACTGACATTTTAAGTAACACTAAAGCATAAATCAATATTAAAATCACTGTCTTCATATATTTCAGAAATTCTTGGCTTCAAGTTCTAACTCCTTCTAAGCCCACCCTATACTATTTATATATATATAATTTTATTTATTATTTTTAGCTGTGTTGCATCTTTGTTGCTGCACCGGCTCTTACTCTGGTTATAGCAAGCAGGAGATACTCTCTAGTTGTGATGCACAGGCTTCTCATTACAATGGCTTATTTTCTTGCAGAGCATGGGCTCTAGGGCATGCAGGATTCAGGGGTTATGTCTCATGGGCTCAGTAGTTGAGGTCTCAGGCTCTGAAGTACATGCTCACTAGTTGTGGCACATGGGCTTCGTTGCTCCATGGCACGTGGTATTTTCCTGGATCATGGATCAAATCCATGTCTATTGCATTGGCAGGCAGATTCTTTACCATTGAGCCATGAGGGAAACCCCGTATGCTATATATTTTAAACTAAATTTTTAAAATTTTTATCTGTAATCAGAGATAGTGGGCGATAAAATGCTATACGTTTTGACAGACTCATGATTAAAATCATACTCATAAGAGATATGACTTGACATGCCAAGCTAAAATCAAATTTTAATTAAAATTTAGGTTATGATCTGCCCTATGAAGAAATAGGTGTAGTCATATGAAGAAAGATGGAAACGATCATCATGAAACCATATTGCTTAAAATATGGAGATTCTTTACCAATCTAAAAATAGAGTTACTATATGATCCAGTGATCCCTCTCTTGGGCATATATACAGAGATGAAAATTCTGAAAACTATAATTTGAAATTTTCATAGCAGCACTATTTACAATAGTCAAAACATGCAAACAACCTAAATGTCTATCAATAGATGAATAGATGAAGAATATGTGACCAACCTAGACAGCACATTAAAAAGCAGAGACATTACTTTACCAACAAAGGTCCGTCTAGTCAAAGCTATGGTTTTTCCAATAGTCACATATGGATGTGAGAGTTGGACTATAAAGAAAGCTGAGCGCCGAAGAATTGATGCTTTTGAACTGTGGTGTTGGAGAAGACTCTTGAGAGTCCCTTGGACAGCAGGGAGATCCAACCAGTCCATCCTAAAGGAGATCAGTCCTGAATATTCATTAGGACTGATGCTGAAGCTGAAACTCCAATAATTTGGCCACCTGATGTGAAGAACGGACTCATTGGAAAAGACCCTGATGCTAGAAAAGATTGAAGGCAGGAGGAGAAGGGGATGACAGAGGATGAGATGGCTAAATGGCATCGCCGATGTGATGGACATGAGTTTGAAATAATCTGCATCCCAAAGAGACATTTTGGGGTGGCAAGTTTGGTTCCCCTGCAATACAATCCACAGAGTTCAATCAGGTTTCATCAGTTATGCATATTCTTCCATTCCAAAATAGGCTGAAAATCAGAGGCATCTGTGGAACTTTCTACAGGCAGATTAAAATCTGAAGGGGCTAAAATATAGCATTTTTCTAGCCCAATTTCTGAACTAATTGGAAGAAAACAAACAAAAGTAGCTAATAAATCTTAACATATCACTTTTATTACTGATAGAAACAATATTGGAGAATTTTTTCAACATGTTCCTATTCTTTCCTTTTCTGGATTATTGGAATATCTTGTTCTTTATTCATATATTAACAAGGGAGTGTTTTGTTTTTGAAAACAGATGGAGTAATATACCTATAAGTTGCAATTCTATTTACTTATAAGTTTTCTATATTACATTATAGTTCAATAAAAAAAAATTAAAGGTACAGAGAAAAGATTTTGTGTGTAGATGCGTATAGGAGGACGCTGTAAAGAATAAGGATAGATACAAGGAGATTCAGGAGGGGTTTGCAGCAGAGAGTATGGTGTTTAGAGCCCAAAGTCATACGAGCTATGTGTGTTCAATAACACCAATGCATAAAGCTTCTTTTGCTGTAGGATGACACTGATGTTTTGCTTTTGTGACTCTTGCTGAGTTGATAGCTAACTGTTGTTCAGAGGTCTTAGATAATAGAGATGTTTTCACTGAAAATAGCACAAACACAAAATTTTGACCCATTTTTCCCCCTTTTCCTTTCAGCAGGATTTTTAAAGAGTTTGATCCCTCTGAGAGAGTATGATATAGTCTTCAGGCTTTATGTCAGCTATCTCTGCAGCATTTCAGTTACTGACCTCGATAGTTAAAAAAGCAACCTGAAAAGTTACAAAATTGAAAAAATGAGCAGAAAAGAAAGGTTGGAGTAAAAGGAAAATCACTAATATCATCACCTATTATATTCAATTTAGATCATGTATATATTTTCAGCATATTCTACAGACTTTATTTAACAATAGAAGCAAAATCTTGTTAAAAATGTCTGTTCGTGGAGAACAATCTACAAAAGGAATAGTTTTGATGCTATGTGTACATTGTTGCATGGAAAATAATTATTTGAGGCTATTTTAAAACCACTGAAAAGCCTATTTACCTTGACAATTATAGCCTGACACCATGTATTGCCCCCAATTTGTCATTTTTATAATTATCTTCCAAAGTTTCCTATTAGTCGTGGTACTCTATATCTGTGTCTCAATTCCTGCCCTGCAAATGGTTCATCAGTACCATTTTTCTAGATTCCATACATATGTGTCAATGTATATTTGCTTTTCTCTTCCTGACTTCACTCTGCATAACAGGCTCTAAGTTCATCCATGCAGATGTAGAGAATGAACTTGTGGACACAGCGGTGGAAGGAGAGGGTGGGATGAATTGAGAAAGTAGCAGTGACATATATAACTATCGTGTAATGTAGATAGCTAGTGGTAAATTGCTATATGACACGGGGAGCCCAGCCTGATGCTTTGCCTTGAGCTAGAGGGGTGGGATGGGGGAGGGGAGGGAGGTCAGGAGGGAGGATATATATATATATATATTATATTATATATATATAATTTGTGACTGATTCACCTAGTTGTATGGCAGAAACTAATACAACATTGTAAAGCAATTTTCCTCCAAATAAAAGATAAGCTTAAAAAAAGATTCCTATTACTCATGGTAAGGGAGTATGCCTATGACAATATGTAAGCTCTGCCTTTAAAAATGAAGACTTAGATCATTAAATACACACATGGCTATATTCAAATGTATGATATTAACTGTCACAATTTGTCTTCCTCTTATGATTGACTTTGTCATGATTATCATGTTAGTTTATGAAAGAGCATTTTTACATCTTACAATGATAGTTGTTTTATGATGTTTCTCTTTCTCTGCATGGACTCAACTAGCTCTCCCTGAGTAAGCATTCTCATGTGTCAATCTATGGAACTATATTGATCTTTTTTTCTGGAACTTACTGTTTTCCAGTGTAGATATTTTATAATCTTAGAAGTTTGTCATTTTATTGTTGGTTTCAAGTACCTTCTTGGACTTATCCTAACTTATCCTAACTTGGACTTATCCTAACTCTGAAATCTTTCACATTACATTTCTGGTTGTGAAAATCGTAGTCTTTCTTCAGAATACAGAGCAAATGACAATTTATTCATGATAACTTTCCAGATGACTCAGTTAAAAATTATTTTTCTACCTGTTCCCATGTAAAAATCTTTGAGCAGTGATTGTTTCTAAGTAAGAAATCAATAAGGAAAGCCTAACATCATCACCAGCATCAACTTTGATACTGAGTACACTTACATTGCCTTGTGTATTGGTGCCTCTGCCACTAGACCTCCTGACTCTGGAGAAAGTAAAATTCCAAATAGTCCAGGTATTTCTTAGTGGGCTTGCAGATAGTTCTATATTTAAAAATTGAATTCAGTTTAGTTCAGTCACTCAGTTGTGTCCAACTCTTTGCGACCCCATGGCCTGCAACACACCAGGCTTCCCTGTCCATCACCAACTCTCAGAACTTGCTCAAACTCATGTCCATCGAGTCAGTGATGCCATCCAACCACATTATCCTCTATTGTCCCCTTCTCTTCCTGCCTTCAATCAATTAATTTGCCATATGAGATGAATTGTTATCAAATAAAGTGTTAAGAAAATTTTATATATGCAATTTTTCTAAGGAGAAAATTTTGCAAAGTTACAAAACAGGATAATGAATAGGGGATGAAATAGCAGGATGGACTGCCATGCCGGGGCGGGGGGGTGGCCTGGGAGATCACTGAATAATTATGAAAGTTCTGATCACCTGGGGACAGGGTTGGGAAGAAGTGAAGATAAAGAAGAAAACCTTGGTGAGTGGCATACTCAAAATAACTAAAAATAATTTAGGAAATTCTACTATGGTTATATCTGATAGGAGAAAACAAACCTATGGTAATGTTATGAATGCTAAGAAATATTAGATATATAATTGGATGTTGTTCAATAGCTGAATTTTGATTCCCAGCTGATTCAAGTAGAATAGAATACAGCCAGTGAAGCCAAAATCTGATTCCAATATACATTCTATTAGTACTTCACTGGTATACTACACAGAGATTCTGTGATTCTGTTACACTATTACATCATGGCTAGGCTGTAATATTAGATCATATATAACTGAAAATAAACAAAGTGCAATATTCAGAAATGAAAGTACCTTAATAAAATGAACTATTGTTCTACTAACATTAGGTGAAATAGATTAGTTTTATAGCACATGAAAAAAATGTGAATTAAATATTTGGAGACATTATATTTTGGCCTACTTGGAAAAATAAGTGAATTTCAACCTGATTAATCATTATTATTAATATTTATTATATATGGATCAATAAGACCCTTAAAATCTTATAGCTGGCTATAGATATAAAATATATATGACCTTTAACAAAGGAATATTTTGAAAATGTCAGAATCATGGTATTTAATGTTAAGGTTAATGCTGCTCCATTAGAAATTATTTGTAAAAAGAAGGCACTTTCATTCTTTTCTAATGTTCCCTATTTGAAAATGAGCTGGCCTTGATTTTGAATTCAAATCTCATATCAAATTAATAGATCTTTAAAAGTGCAACCAAAATAGAAAATAACCTTCATCCTTATGTATGCAAGGGGGCCTAGTTTCTATTATACCTAAGTTTTGTTTTAGCACTATGTAATCTAGTCCCCATTTCAAAGGTTATTAGCTTATTTGGTGCCAAAAGGTCATCTATATTAGCAGTAATTGGCTTTTATAAATATCGCTCATTATGCAAATGCATTATTTACAAGCACCATTAGGCCAAAGTGGATTTTAGAACTTGGTAATAGGTTCTCTGCATTCATTATGAGGCAAAATATTTGACAATAGATAAATTAGGAGTTCATCTTAGATATTAAAGTATAATTTAGAATATGAAAAGTTTGGGATGTGTTTCCTGGCTCATAAGCACTAACACAGGACTTTTTGGGAGACAGAAATGAAAACAGATGGGGTATGAGTATCTGAATTCAGGAGACTCATCCTTAACCATCTAAGTTGGAAGTAGTTGTTAATGCCTCCAACCAATCTAGCATGTAGCCATAATATACCAAGTCAGTATCAGCTTTTTTGTTGGAACTAACAGCAGAATATTTGGTTCTGAACACATAGCATACTGGAAGCACTCTTGTTTTCAAGTTTTATGAACATGCAAATCTTACTTTCCTCTAGACTGAGAAAGACAATTTCTCTCTAGTTTAGATCATTTGAAAAGTAATTCTGATACACAGCATGCTGACTATGGTTAATAATACTGTATTGAATTCTGAAAATTTGCTAAGTGAGAAGATTTTAGGTGCTTTCATCATGCTTACATGCAAATGGTAACTATGTGAGTAGAAGAAATGTCAACTAGCTTGTAGTAATCATTTCACTATTTGTTGTTATTCAGTCGCTCAGTCGAGTCCAACGCTTTGCGACCCCATGGACTGCAGCACACCAGGCTTTCCTATCCTTCCCATCTCCCAGGGTTTGCTCAAACTCATGTCCATTGAGTCAGTGATGCCATCCAACCATCTCATTCTCTGTGGTCCCCTTCTCCTCCTGCCTTCAATCTTCCCCGGCATCAGGGTCTTATCTAATGAGTCGGCTCTTTGCATCAGGTGGCCAAAGTATGTTAATTTATCATGTTGTGCATCTTAAATACACACAATTTTTATTTTAAAAATTAATGTAAATCAACATAATAAAGGCCACTCTGCAAGAGAGCACAGAGCTAAAGGAGCAAGCAGGCCTCTACTGAAATTGTCTAGAACCACAGTGAAAGCTGCTATGGTAACTGCTGAATTGTGACAGGTACACCTTGATCATTTCTTTTAGCTAGTATTTATTGACTTTTTTGCTCAATATTTTTGTATCATCTTAATCTCTTTTGCTTAGTTTCTACCGATTGTCCCCATCTCTGCACAGTTTAGTAATCACCGAGTGCACCATCACGTTGTCTTCAAACACCTTAAAGATGGAAGGCTTTTTTCTTTACCCAGTAGACCTTGGTGTGGGTTACAAGCACATTTCAAAGTTCAGGCACTTTTTGAATCTGCCTTGGCTTTTCCCTTCCTGTGTTTCCTCTACACACTTGCAGTTTCCTGGTCAGTCAGGAATGCATGGACATATTGGACCCTCTTTGGTATCCCTTTGGATGTATGTAGTCTCACACTAGGCCCAGGGACTGTGGAGAGAATATCAAACCCTCTCTGTGGCTTTCTCATTCCTAGGATTTCTCTTTAACTGTTTGGTCTTCCCCATTTGCTTCCCACTGAGATCACCCACTGAAACTGCTGTATTTTACATCTTCTGCATCAGGTCAAGTAAACGCTTCTTAGCAGCAAGGTTTCTTTCACAACCAGCCACACCCTTGGGGAACATTTTCCTTTTTTAAAAAAAGGCAATGCAGAGTACTGTATTTAGTGTATTTCCAATTTTGCCTTGTGTGGATGACCAGGATAATTTATCAAAAGCCTCACAGACAGTGTTGGCATTGAGGTAGGTATGAAAAAGAATTCCTAACCAAATATGATTTTATAGGAAATCTAGAGACAGAACACTCATTAAGCTCAGGCAATATTCAGGTGCAATAAGATGGCTTTTGAATTATGGTGGAAGCAATAAGAATGAAGCATCTATGTGATACGATGTGAAAACATTAAAAATGGATGGTGAATATAATTTTGGAATTTTTAGCATACATAAAGGTAGAACGATAAATCAAAGGAGAATTCAAGAAAAACTTGGTTTCAGAGGAGGGCAATACATTATCTTTTAGGCATGTTAAATTTGAAGTGCCCGTAAAGGACCTTCAGATGGTAAAATCTAATAAACATTGAAAAATGAGACACAGGTATTGGGAAAGAGTAAGAAATGGGGATAAGATTTGTAAGTCATTCTCACAGGCATGTTTATTGAATTTATGGGAAGAAATAAGTTTTCTAAGATTATGATATGGATCATATATAATCTAGTTTTCTAATCTTTATTGTGTGTGTATATATGTGTGTGTGTGTGTGTATATATATATATAAATTCTCTCAAGTTGCTCAGAGTCGGAGATTGCTAAGTTGCTAAGAGAAATAAGAGGCAGAAGAATAACAAATTACTTGCCAAGGTCTAATTGAGAAAGAGAGAAAGGGAAGTGGGAAAGAGAAAGAGAGAAAGAAAATATAAGATAAAGAAAAATTGAAGAAGGTTCTACCTGAAGGCAAGAGAGGAGGAAGAAATCTCATTAGAGACAGAAAAACAATGATCAAGGAGGAAGTAAATAAACTAATAGAGTCTCCTGAGAATTAACGGTGAACGAAATTTCAAAAGAGAAATCTGAATTGTGCCAAATGCCAGAGAGAGAGAGCAAGAGGATGACCGAGCACAGGATTTTAGCCATTAGGTTGTCATTGGAGATCTTGCCCATGTAACTCCCAGGGAGTCTAAATTTGTGGTGGATAGCAATTTTAAGCAAGATTTTTTTTTTTTTTTTTACAGAAAGAGGATATTATATCTAATTAGATTCATGCAAAGCCTTACTTTAGAAGGTTTTTTTTTATTATTTTGATAATGAGAAGAGTTCAAAATCTTTTCTTCTCCATCTATTCAGCACAGTAAGAAAGTACTAGAATGATACAATAATCATATTAATAACTATTCCTCTAAAGTTTGCATTCTTTTTTTTTCTTGATTTTGAAACATTCTTTTTTGTTGTTGTTGTTGTTGTTCTATTGATTTTTTTTTATTTTTTTATTATTATTATTATTTTTTTTTCCAGTGGGTTTTGTTATACATTGATATGAATCAGCCATGGATTTACATGTATTCCCAGTCCCGATCCCCCCTCCCACCTCCCTCTCCACCCGATTCCTCTGGCTCTTCCCAGTGCACCAGGCCGGAGCACTTGTCTCATGCATCCCACCTGGGCTGGTGATCTGTTTCACCATAGAAAGTATACATGCTGTTCTTTTGAAATATCCCACCCTCACATTCTCCCACAGAGTTCAAAAGTCTGTTCTGTACTTCTGTGTCTCTTTTTCTGTTTTGCATATAGGGTTGTCGTTACCATCTTTCTAAATTCCATATATATGTGTTAGTATGCTGTAATGTTCTTTATCTTTCTGGCTTACTTCACTCTGTATAATGGGCTCCAGCTTCATCCACCTCATTAGAACTGGTCCAAATGAATTCTTTTTAATGGCTGAGTAATATTCCATGGTGTGTATGTACCACAGCTTCCTTATCCATTCATCTGCTGATGGGCATCTAGGTTGCTTCCATGCCCTGGCTATTATAAACAGTGCTGCGAAGAACATTGGGGTGCATGTGTCTCTTTCAGATCTGGTTTCCTCAGTGTGTATGCCCAGAAGTGGGATTGCTGGGTCATATGGCAGTTCTATTTCCAGTTTTTTAAGAAATCTCCACACTGTTTTCCATAGTGGCTGTACTAGTTTGCATTCCCACCAACAGTGTAAGAGGGTTCCCTTTTCTCCACACCCTCTCCAGCATTTATTGCTTGTAGACTTTTGGATAGCAGCCATCCTGACTGGCGTGTAATGGTACCTCATTGTGGTTTTGATTTGCATTTCTCTAATAATGAGTGATGTTGAGCATCTTTTCATGTGTTTGTTAGCCATCTGTATGTCTTCTTTGGAGAAATGTCTGTTTAGTTCTTTGGCCCATTTTTTTATTGGGTCATTAATTTTTCTGGAATTGAGCTGCAGGAGTTGCTTGTATATTTTTGAGATTAATCCTTTGTCTTAAAAGGCTTTTTGAATACTGACTGCCTGACAGACTGAACCCAATGCTTTTATTCCCTGTGTAATTTCATTATTATAACATTCCACTGAATTAGAGACTGTGTAAGAGGTCTTCCCAGGTGGGGCAGTTGGTTAAGAATCTGCCTACCAATGCAAGAGATGTAAGAGGCGGGTTTGATCCTTAGGTTGGGAAGATCCCCTGGAGTAGCAAATGGCAACCTACCCCAGTACTGTTGCCTGGAAAAATCCCATGGGCAAAGGAATCTAGCGGGCTTCAGTCTATGAGGTCACAAAGAATTGGACACCACCGAGCACACACACACAAGAAGAATAAAAGTGAAAAGGATGGCAAATCACTTGCCATGATCATACAGCCAATGAATAAAGGAGCTGAGATTTGAACCCACGTCTGTTAGAGCCAGTAATCATTCTGCTGAGCCAGGCTGCTGAGGAGCAGAGGATATGCACGCACATGTGCCCATACAAACTCACAACATTGCTTATAAAAGCAGAATGTCATCCATGCCTACTCTCACTGCTGTGATTCATACTCTTTCTACATCTTACCTATGTTTTTTCCTCTGCTAATCATTCCCCACTTCTAATTTTACTTTCATACCACTGTCTCCACGATCTTTTAAAAGTAAAATAGTGATCATCAAATCAGAAAAAAAAAACAAAAAAAAACCACTCTTGCCTCTTTCTGTGCTATTGTACATATTTTAACATTTTCTTTCTCATTACATACATTTCTCCTATTAGGATTGTTATTGACTCATCTTACTCCTGTGTCCTGGCCTTTATTTCCATACAACTACATTAACACTAGATTGCAAACCATTTAAAAGAAAGAACAATATGTTGTCAACTTGCTGTTCCCACCCCCAACATTTTAAAAATAAAAATTTTGATAATACTTATTGGATTTGCCAAAGCTATCAGAGGTATGTATGTGTCATTAAACACTTTAGTATGTGGCACCTTTTCCTCTCAGATACTAATATATACTTATTGAATATGTGCATGGATATAGGACTAACTGAAAAAGAAATTTTTAATTGGCTACCAGGTATGCATTATTCGTCAGGTATATACTGCAGTTTTTCTTTATCCACTTTTTTTTTTCTTTCTTTCTTTGTTTTGTTTTTTAATAAAAGATCAGGATAAAGGAATGACATATTATCTTTGGTCAAATAAAGGTATATTTCTTAGAAAATAGGAGTGATTAGCACTTGACTACAATTTTTAGAGGCCCGTAGATGTCTCAAGTGTATGTAATGTGTATGTATGTGTGTGCATGAGAGTTGGGGTGGAGAATCATGTAAAAGAGAATAGAATACTGCAGTTTTAAACTTCGGCCAAGTACATATGGGGCTTCCCCATATGGTGCAGTGGTAAAGAATCTGCCTGGACATTCTCATTTTTCAGGAGACAAAAGAGACATGGGTTCAATCCCTGGTTCAGGAAGTCTCCCTGGAGGAGGGTATGGCAACTCACCCTAGTATTCTTGCCGGGAGAATCCTGTGGACAGAGGAGCCTGGCTAGGCTATAGTCCCCGGGGTCACCAAGAGTTGGACATGACTGGGGTACTGAGCACAAATGCAAGTGCATACTTTTCTATAGCTGAAGTTTGTGGTAGCATGGCAACTAAAAGGTAAATTTAAAGAAAGGGCGGTCAATAAATTGCTTTTTTCTTAACAATTGCTGGTGATAAGCACAGCTTTTGAATATCTGAATTTTTACTTTTTAATTAGTTGTGTGGAAGATCGATCGGTACATGGTCCAAAATAGTCAAGCATATTGTTGCAACTTTACATAATCCAAACTAAATGTGAGTAGAAATTACACTCAAAATTCCATGATATTTCAAACAGCATTTGGAGATCATTTTGAACACCAATCTTCTCTCCCTATAGCTAAACAGTGGATAAAGTTGCCAATTACAAATTAGGAATAAGATGATAAAATTATTGGTTGTATTCTGATACTAGGACCATAATCACCAACAGAATATTTTTGCTTCACTGAGTGCTGATGGAATTGCTCATATCAGCAGGTGCTTCCTTTCTATGCCAAGAAATCTCTTATTGAAACCCACTAAAGAATTAGAGCTCTGTAGTGGGGGAAAAATAATACATAGCACCTGGATCCAGGTCTAGTTTGATTTTCAGGATTGATGAGGGGAGTTAGAGGTAGATGAATAAATAAAGACAACAGAAGGCTTAAATGTTAAGCAGATATTTTTTTGGTACCCTTCCCATAGTTAGTATATGTACAATTTCCTAGAATATAAAGATTGAAATATGAAGCATTATCAAGATAGTAGTAGGATGTTAGCAATATTAATTCCATATCAATTAAATTGCCTGATGGGGAATATGTACTACCTCTAGTCCTTCAAGTTACTTTTTTCTCAGATTTTAAAATTATTGGGGATAAGTAACAATGCCTAATTAAACTTTATCTGAAATTTGTATTTCATTTAGCATATTTTAAAAGAAGCACATCTGATAATATGTTACCAACTTTCAATTATCGTTGACTATGGAGATTCATGTTATATAATTTTTGGACTTAGTTTAAAAAAAGAAACAATGTGTCTTGGTAAGTAAAAATATTTCAGTGATTTCAAATGTTCTCTTAAAAATAGTAAAACATTTCAACATATTGTTTTGATATAATAATAATGTTAAGGAAATTGCAAAGCACTTTGATAGTTTGAGGAAGCAGTTATACTTTTATTGTCTTCAGACTCTGAGTAGAGAATTCTTTGTACACTGAAACTGCAATACCTCAAACAAAAACCAAAACTTAGGGATTCTTTGGAAAACCATGGCTTCTTCCTTCTTCTCCCTCCTTTTGCTGTAACTAAGTTTGCAAAGGGGAATAAAATTACTTTTAATCAAATGTCCCTACATATTGAAGGATTTGTACACATATATTCAACTTACTGGAAAAAAATATCAATTTGTTTCAGAACTATCTTAAAAGAACATCAGTTCAGTTGCTCAGTCGTGTCCAACTCTTTGTGACCCCATGGACTGCAGCACACCAGGCTTCCCTGTCCATCGTCAACTCCCAGAGCTTACTCAAACTAATGTCCATAGAGTCAGTGATGCCATCCAATCATCTCATCCTCAGTCGTCCCATTCTCCTCCCGCCTTCAATCTTTCCCAGCATCAGGGTCTTTTCAAATGAGTCAGTTCTTTGCATCAGGTGGTCAAAGTATTGGAGTTTCAGCTTCAGCATCAACCCTTCCAATGAATATTCAGGACTGATTTCCCTAGGATGGACTGGTTGGATCTCCTTGCAGTCCAAGAGACTCTCAAGAGTCTTCTCCAACACCACAGTTCAAAAGCATCAATTCTTTGTCGCTCAGCTTTCTTTATAGTCCAAATTTCACATCCATACATGACTACCGGAAAAACCATAACTTTGACTAGATGGACCTTTGTCAGCAAAGTAATGTTTCTGTTTTTTAATATGCTCTCTAGCTTCACCATAACTTTCCTCCCAAGCAGCAAGTATCTTTTATTTCATGGCTGCAGTTACCATTCTGCAGTGATTTTGGACCCCCCAAAATACTCTCACTCTTTCCATTGTTTCCCCGTCTATTTGCTATGAAGTGATGGAACCAGATGCCATGATCTTATACCTAAAAGAATATATATATATATGTGTGTGTAAATATACACATACATATATCAGGCATAAAACTCGGTATCATTTCCCTTTACATTTTTCTCATTTATCTTTTTCTAAGCTCTTCCTTACAGTATTTAATAACAAGGTTCATGTTTTCTTCTTTAAATATACATGTATAAGTAAATCTTTCTTGTTTGTTTTTTTGTGTCCATTACTGACTTACGTGTTATTTTAAAATAGTGTTTTCAAAATAATCCATATAAATTATAACTGACCTTCATATAAACACTTTTACTATATTACCCTAATTAATAAGGAGCAAAAATTAATTGGGGAGTAACTTTTTGCTTCCAAGGGCTGTGAGCCCCCATTCACTCATGGGCTCTTGGTGTTATAATGACATAGAGTCGAGTGTGTAAGGACTTTCTCACAGCTTGTATAAATGACAAAACATGACTGACATGGCAGCACATGGGTCTATATATCATGTGTCAGTGAGAAGTGAGTGTGTGTGTTCAGTTGTTCAGTCATTTCCAACTCTCTGTGGCCCCAGGGACTACTGTAGCCTGCCAGGATCTTTTCTCCATGGAATTTTACAAGCAAGAATACAGGAGTGGGTTGCCATTTCCTACTCCAGGGGATCTTCCCAACCCAGGGATTGAACCCACGTCTCCTGCATCTCCTTCTGGACCAAAATTAGAATTTACTTCTCTAAGCTCAAGCTATCTTTTAAAAGCATAACAATATTATACTAAATAAAATTATGACTCTTTACTTGATTTACTAGATTTCTTCTGGAGGCTATATAAAAAAAAATTAGGTTCATAGTCTACCATTTCCTAAATATGTATCTATTGCTCAAAGTGAGGCTATAATACTAAAATTATGCTTCATAGTTTTCAAATAAGAAAATAAAACTGTAATTTTAGCTTGTTTGTGCATATTTTAAAATTTTTTTCAATTCTAAATCTCATTGACTTATAATAATAAGTATTTTCTTCCTCACATAATATGCTCATTAGTATAAGTCAATGACTTATTCAGAGACTCAGTGTGAAGGAGCAGCCTCTATCTGGGACACAAAGTTCTCATTTCAGAAGAGAAAGAGCAAGTTAGCTTCTGAAACATAATGACTCTTAAATCTTCTGTCAATGCAATATCTATTCACATTCTATTGTTCAAAGAAAGTCTCATGACCAAGCCCAACATCAACAGCAGGGGTTTATCCTTCTCCCACAACAGGCACTGCAATTCCTGGGAATGTAATCCTTTTACAGTCAGGAAGTAAAAAGCGGTGAACAACAATATTTATACATAGTGTTTAACACAACTCAGTGAGTGATAAAATTGGACTTTTAATCTAGACCTACTGGCTTTCCTGGTTGTTCAGACAGTTAAGAATCTGCCTGCAATGAAGAAGACCCAGGTTCAACCCCTAGATTGGGGAGATCTGCTGGAGAAGGGAGTGGCAACCCATTCCAGTATTTTTTCTCTGGGAAATCCCATGGACAGAGGAACCTGGCGGGCTATAGTCCATGAGGTCGCAAAGGGTTGGATATGACTGAGCGACTAACACTTTCACCTTCAACAGACTTCACAATCATTGGCCTTTCAAAGATAGCTTATTTTATAGATTAAAATAGCATTATAAAATAAGTGCATTATTTGTCCTTACAATTAAATGAACAGAAGTTGAATTTCAATTATCATGGGGGACAGGCCCATTTTTAATTATAAATTCCAATATTGTTTTTCTTTAATGAATCACTTACTCTGCTGCTTGTTTTGGCAGAAATTGTATTTGTATATTTCACGTGACATTAAAGAAGATGTTTAGAAAACAATAAGTGGTTAATATGACAGTTCTTTTCACAGTTTACTAACTTAACAAAGGTTCTATTTTTGTCAAAATAGTCAACGGTGCCTGAGAATATTTCCAAATAATTGAATCAAGGTTTTCTGTTTGTTTCCTGGGTTATAGCTGTGGAAAAACTGTACGTCAGGTCTATAAATGGGATGCAAAATATAAAGCTTGAAAGAATTAACCACCCATTTCAAGAAGCCAATCTCTTGCTCAAGCACTGAGTGACCAAGTGTGTAAGACTCATGAGATTAGAAATTGGAGATAATCAAAGGCAATACAATAACCTTCTCTTTCATGTGTCAAGAACACATTGCAACAATGTCAAGAAAGCGTTTGTCATCACCATTCCTACTCTTCTTGTCCATACCCCTGGAGGTGTCTGGTATAATTAGGAATAGTCAGTACTCTACCTCCACTGTGTACCATCTCTGTTAGTTCTGGCATTCTGATGAACAGAATCCAGGATGGTCTGGATGTTACTGGCAAGTTCAGATAGCCAGACATAAAGCGAGTAGGAAGGGAACTTGCAGCATAATAAGCTCTCCATTGTGTGGAAGCTCAGAAACTTTTATATCTTCATTTTTGTATACAGAGAGGTACTATTGTGTAGTTGTTTTTCTCAATCCAGGCTTCTCTGTGCTTGAATCCCATTCTAATATTTTCTAGTTGTTGGATCTTTTCCAAATTACTCTATGTATCTCTAATAACTTAGAGCTAATACCATTTAAAAAACAGCTAGTTAAGTGACAGCTTAACTGAAAATGATTCATGTCAGAAGACAGTATATCATCCATATTAGTTACCTAATGCTGCATTTGAAATCATTCTATAATTCAATGGCTTAATACAATAATAATAACATTGTTTCTCATGGCTCCTATGGAACTTGAGAATGGCTCAGCTGAGATTCCATCTCGGAGTCTCTTGTGAGTTTCCGGTCTAATGTCAACTGATGCCATAATCATCTGAAGGTTGGGATGGAGTTGGAGGATCCATTTCCAAAGTGGTTTGTACATATAGTTGGGATATTGGCACTGGCTGTTGGCTGGGGTCCTCTTTTCATTTCTACACTAGTCTCTCAGTGCTGCTGCTTGAACATTATAATAGCAGGTGGCTAGCTTTCCACCAAGCTGGAAGCTGCAATGCCTTGTGTGACCTAGCATTGAAAGCCATATACTGTTATCTGCACTGTATTCTATCAGTTGCTCAGTCTAGCACTGTGTCAAGATGAGAGGGTCTCTACGAGGACAGTAAATTCCAGGAAGTAAGGGTCACCCAGGAAACTTTGGAGGGGCTGGCTAACATCATAAGGCAGTGAGCATTAAATGAAAAAGAAAATCAATTACTTAATTGAAACAAAATGTTTAGAAAAGGATCTGTATGCTTATGTTAGGGTGATCACTATTCTTCTATTAATAGTATTTCCAAAGGTGAACTTTAATACTAATTGAAATGCAGCTTGTTGATTATGCATTTAGCATAAATAAAATTAGGTGGAAGATTAGAATATTTAGTTGCAGCAGGCAATAAAAACCTGATACTTTCAATTTTGCAGTTGCGGTTATCTTGTCCCAGATTTAAATCTGTGAGCCAAAGCCCTACTACCCACTCACTTGCAGTGTGCTTGAGTTTCTCAGTCATGTCAACCCTTTGAGATCCCGTGGACTATAGCTGGCCTGGCTTCTCTGTCCATGGAATTCACCACTGGAATGGGTAGCTATTCCCTTCTCCAGGGGATCTTCCTAACCCAGGGATCAAACCCAGATCTCCTGCATTGCAGGCAGATTCTTTACCAGCTGAGTCACCTGAGAAGACTCACTAGCTGTTCCTGGATGAGATTTGTCAGTGTTTCCTTCTGTCATTCTTCAAATATCTCTTTTAAACAATGACTGACTCTAGTCAAGGCTATGGTTTTTCCAGTGGTCATGTATGGATGTGAGAGTTGGACCGTGAAGAAATCTGAGCACCGAAAACTTGATGCTTTTGAATTGTGCTGTTGGAGAAGACTCTTGAGAGTCCCTTGGACTGCAAGGAGATCCAACCAGTCCATCCTAAAGGAGATCAGTCCTGGGTGTTCATTGGAAGGACTGATGTTGAAGCTGAAACTCCAGTACTATGGCCACCTCATGCGAAGAATTGACTCATTGGAAAAGACCCTGATGCTGGGAGGGATTGGGGGCAGGAGGAGAAGGGGATGGCAGAGGATGAGATGGCTGGCTGGCATCACCGAGTCAATGGACCTGAGTTTGGGTAAACTCCAGGAGTTGGTGATGGACAGGGAGGCATGGCATGCTGCGATTCATGGGGTCACAAAGAGTTGGACACGACTGAGCGACTGAACTGAACTGAACTGACTATGTAAATGACACTTCTTTTCTTCATTCAGATATTTTCTTGGGAGAAACTCTATTCAATTAAAGCCAATTGAATACCTTCATTTGACCAATTGCCTTACTGATCTTATAGTCAAATGCTTGGAGAAAATTCTCATCAGAAATGATAAGAGACATCTCAACATTCCCTCTATGCACTGTGAATAAACCCTATGCTCTGTTCCATTCTTTCCCACTTTCCTTGGCTTTGTCAGAATTTATACTTCAGGCCCCACATGGATTGTACAGAATTTCCTCCCAGATTTAACCTTTACTTCCTCCAGTGGGAGACTATTAACCTATCACTCTTGGCCTCTCTCACCCACCTTACCCCACTATTACCCCTCAGGGAAGAAAGACTGAATCTCTCTTGAAGCAAGATGCCTTTGGAAAGTATGTTTTCCTTTGTGTTTGAAAGCATTTCAAGGGCAGGGCCCGTGAACAGAAGCTAGTGCTAGTCTGAGATGATACTGCTGGCTTAGAGGGTAAATTTAGCTGAATTCTTCTTTGTTTTTGTATTTGGAAGCCAAAGTACCTTCAAATAAAATTTGCAATCTTTATCGTAATAAAGATATTTGGCTTACTAAATAAAACTACCTAGAGTATTCTATTATTTACTACTTCTTCAGGAACTTTCTCTTTGGTACCAAGGTGATGGGGAATAAAGAATTATAAGGCTGAGATAGCAGTTGCATTCCAACAATGGTTTTTCCTCATTGAAAGCCCTTTTGTATGATAGACCCTATATGATTTTTTGGCTTCATGAGATCTTTTCACATGAAACATGCCTTTTCTTTTCTGTTACAGGTTCTTGTTTATTAATTAATTATTGCTATTTACACTTTAAGTTTAAAAAGGATTCTATTGTGGTTTAAATACTATGCTAGACAATACATTCTAAGTGTCTTGCGAACAAATTCATTTTCTCTTATGTTGCTGCATAGTCCTATTTGTAACATCAGTTTTCCAAGCGGCTGTATGGTATTGATGTATAGCTCGGAGACTTGAATTCAAGTCCCAGCTTGTGACTCTGAATAACTCATTTATATAAAATTCAATTTGTGTATAATTATATCTATATATTATAGTAACTTTGAAGATCAAATAAAATGTATGTAAAATAATTTCAAAATTACTGTTTCAAGGCTTTGGTGGTTATGGGGGAGATGACTATATTTCCATTCTAGAAAATGTTTATAGTCATTATTAAAATAATATTTTAAACATGTATATATCATGTTAGATAATTCAAAATGTTCTTTTCAAATATGATATTTTAATCAGACTCTGGAGATAATAGCTTGCAGTTGTTCTTGACAAAGGACTTTAAAAAAAAATATAAGCAGATTCCATAATGTATCCTTGTGACTTGCTGATAGTAGATAAAATGGTTATGTGTATAACAAACTTATTTTACGTACCAAAGAAATACTTGTGCTAAATATAACAAGAGGAATGGGAATGCTAACCAAGTATAGTCACTGCTGGTAGCTGTAGTTTATATTGTGTGTTATTCAATCCCAAATTAATTGCAGATGCATGATTGTGTGCATCCAGTATTTCTATTTGATTTGTCTCGTGGTGTTTTTACTCATTGTCTCATTGCGATTCTTACGCTAAATGTTTTTTTCTGTCTCCATTTTCATCCAGAGGTAACAACCGTGTGACCCTAGGACAGCATCTGGCTCAGAAATACATTAGATGCAGGCTGCATAGCCCTCACATTTTTTTAAGGCAATGATTAAGATATGAACATTTTATATAAAAATTCACATGGCTAGATTATTTTGAAAAATTAAAAATAAGGATATTAACAGTAATCACTTCTACATGGTTAAAATTCAGTGGAGTCAATATTCCTTCTATTAACAAGGTAAATTCAAATTCACCATAGCCACCCCTGCCACATGCCCCAATTTCCCTCATTTTCTCCTTGTTTCCTTCCTTTGTATGTTATCTGCTGACTCCTGGGCTTCCCAGGTAGCTCAATGGTAAAGAATTAGCATGCAATTCAGGAGACAAAGGAGATACTGGTTCAGTCCCTGGATGGGGAAGATCCCCTGGAGGAGGAAATGGCAGCCCACTCCAGTATTCTTGCCTGAGAAATCCCATGGACTAAGGAACCTGACAGGCTACAGTCCATGGGGTCTCATAGAGTCAGACACAACTGAGGACCTAAGTAGATGCTGACTCCTGGCTCTTTGGATCCTGTTGAGTTTTCATTCGTTTGTGGTCTTCTTGAGTATTTTTTCTCTTTGACTTTTGTTTACTATCCCTGAAATATTTCTTATTTTGAAGTAGTCCTTCTAATTGAAATCTTAATTGATGAAATTTTAACATAATTATCTTTTATTCTTAACATTTATAATTCTTGTTTTTTTTCTGGGTTCTTTGTATAAAGGACACACACAATACGACAAAAAATATTTATGGATCTTCACAGCTTAAGGGTAGGAATTTATACACTCAGAAACTTGAAGAGCAGAAGTGTTTGAGAAAAGCAAATTGAGATCATGAAGTACTTACTGTAATGTGTCAGATAATTCCAAATTATCCTATCTTGTGTTTATCATTTTCATTGTGGTGAGTCAGTCTTTTCTTTACCAAAGCTGTTTTACAAAGTGACTGGCATTTAAAAAAAAATACAAAATATCCTCTGTTGAATTAATTCAATGGATAACACCTGGACATTTTTTAATAAATGATCATAAATTATAGGGGGAAATTTAGCAGGTTGTGTGCAAAGTATTAAGTATCTTATGTCTCAGAAGAGGGTTTTTTAGGTGGATTCCTTAGAGTTATTGAAATATTCCCACTGTTACAGCTTCTTTGTTGAGTTTCCATATCTGTTTCCACACAAAACAGGTTGTGAAACATCTTAGGAATGATTTTGGTTTAAGCAATGTCTCGATAAGCTTCCGCAGTGGCTCAGTGGTAAAGAATAAGCCTGCAATGGAGGAGATACAGGTTTGAACATCGAGTCAAGAAGATTCCCTGGCAGAGGAACTGGCAACCCACTCCAGTATCGTTGTTGAGAAAATCCCATGGACAGAAGAGCCAGGCAGGCTAGAGTCCTTAGGATCACAAAGAGTTGGACAAGACTGAGTCCACACACCACACAGTGTCTTGATAAATGGTTCCAGTTTAGACCATTGGGCTGGGTGGAGCTTGTACCTAATGGCTCTAGTTAGGCATAAGGTAAATGTCTCACTAGTATCCCTTTGGTTTGGGATCATTTCTGAATGAATTTCAAAGAATACTGCTCCTCTATAGTGAGTTACACTGTTTCAGCATCTGAGAAGAACCTGTCTTGTTATCTTTCAGGAATACTAGTACTCATGGTATGCACTAAGGAGAAGCCTTTTTACATATGCACTGCATCCTTGGATCTTGTTTTCTCTGAGTTTGGTTAAAATACTTTATTTTTGAAGTAATTAGAATTTGGGGATTCCTAAATTTCAGTTTAGGACAGTTATTACTCTTCCATGTGTTTTACACATCTGGCACAGAAATACATTCTACCTTGTACTTCAAAAGACCCATATTTTGTGTGTGTGCATGCTCAGTCACTTCAGCTGTCTTCTACTCTTTGTGACCCTGTGGACTGTAGCCCTCGGGGCTCCTTTGTCCATGGGATTCTCCAGGCAAGAACACCGGTCGGGTTGCCATGCCCTCGCAGACCCATATTCTATTTCTACCTAAAAATTCTTTATAGTCTCATCAAGACTTTGTTCTTTATCTGTATTTCTGTCTTAATCTTCAGCTTGCCATTTATTACCATGAGATTTTAAGGAAACATTTTGCTTTCCTCAAAAGTATAACAACCAAACACATCTCTATTTATACTTTCAGAAAGGCCAGACTTGATACGGTATACACAGAGGTTTTACTTAGAGAGAAGGTAAAAGGAAGATGCCCTATCTCAGACTTCCTGTTATCATCTATTACTTTGCAGGGCAAAGCTCCAAGCTCAATGCTCATTTATCTCAATTACTAATAGAACACTATTAGAGCAAATTAATTCTGTGACAAAAAATCTCTTGGGAACTGGTGCTATGTTCCCAAACACTTACGAGTGTCTTCAACATTTTTTTAGACTGTTGCTCTGTTTCCGGCTTACTACCATGACACTGATTAGGACAGAGGATAATCCACATGAATTAAGTGGTCTGGTTAAGTAATTATGGAGAATATTATATTTCATTTGTGTATAATAAAAATAATTTATAAGCTAGTACCTATTTTGCTAAATTTGCAGGAAGAACATTATTACATGTTAACAAGTAATTTCTAACTATAAGTATTTGCCCACAAAATCTGATTTACTTGATAGAGTTATTGACAATATATAATGCTTTTATAGAATTCTATTCAGTCACTCTGTTCACAGCACATGTTCAACTGTCCTTTTGTTCCTTTTCTCTATAACAAACTCTCAAGCTCCTTATTTTAGATAAAGATTCCATTTAATGTAACCAGTTTAGAGATATGCTCTCTGATTGAATCCAGCCTATCCAGCTCATAGATATTTTGTCTCTAGTACCAACTGTCAGCCTCCTAATATTCTTTCAGACTGAATGTCACCAGAGTGTTACTCGTTCTCGATAACATTGCTTTCACCTCAGAAAAAGGCCGTCCACAGACTCAGCTGCCTAGATGTTTTCTACCTGATTAACTCCTTTTCCCAGCAGCGGTGACAAGCTTTCCCTTTTATCTCCAAAGTGGAGAAATATTCATTCAAAGTTGTGTATCAGGGGATTTACAACGTTTTCTATTAACATGTGTATATCCTTTTTAAATAATACAACAAATCTTACCACATAAAATTAAATTAAAACCAGATTAAGCTTGAAAATAATAGTATTAATATATAGCCTCATTAAAAAAAAAACTATATGAAACTAAAGTTAATTATATTACTTCTTTATTTTACAATTCAGGTTTATTCATCTATATGTGTGTGGTGGTGGTTTAGTCACCAAGTTGTGTCTGACTCTTGTGACCCCATGGACTATAGCCCACCAGGCTCCTTTGTCCATGAGATTTTTCAGGCAAGAATACTGGTGTGGGTTGCCATTTCCTTCTCTAATATATGTGTTATATATCTTGTATTTTATTTTGCATATATATATATATATATATATATATATATACATGTATATATTTTTTATCCTTCATTTAGTCTTTAACATTTTCAGGACTCCCAGAAGGTAGTTTCACATATGCTTACAGAGTATTTGCAGTAATAATGTGGCAACTCTGGTTTTATTTTCATCCATTTCCTCAACCTCCTTTGAATGGGCACAGACAGGTACTCTGGCCACCAGTGACCCTCTTGCTCTGTGCGATGGCTTTTGTTTGCTCCCTGGTGGATTTTTTTGGATCCACTGTGTTTCCCATACAGCACTCAACTTTTTAGACTGGCTCTGTGGTCTCCTGACTTCATTCCAGAGACACCAGAGACAAATCGGGTTGGAGGGTATGCCTCTTTCTCCTCTTCTGTTACTGCAACAAATGGGCATTTAAGATTTTGAGTGTCTCTAGTGTATTATATGGATAAACGTGGCCTCTGAGTTGGGAGAGTTTCATGGTAATAAACAATCTGCAACTTTACCAAGTCGGAGGAGGAAAAGATCAACCATGATTGGGTGAGATGTGGCTGGCTGCTGATTTGGGGAAACTTAGAGATATATGATGACTGGGCAAGTCAGAGACTAGGAAATGGGAACCATGGTCAGAAGAGATGTTTTGTACTTTAGTAGCGGTGTTTCATAAACATTGTTGGTGGGAGGTAGTGCTTTGATGTGTTAGCCTAAAGCTTTAAAAGGGAGGCCAGGTTAATTCTGCCAAAACTGTGTATCTGTCCAGTTTCTGGGGAGCTGATCTGCAAACAAGCCTTGAACCACGACGTGACAGAATAGGTTCTCCTGCTGGATGCTTTATGCTCACTCTGCTGCCCTGTTTATCTAGTTCCTTCTCCATCTCATAGTTTTGTCCATTCATTCTTATCTCTTCTGGACTGATAGTCCATTTATTAGCATATTCTATAATAATAACCACAGGAGTGTTTAAGTAGAAATACTGAGTTTTTAAATAAAAAAGTATCTTTAAAATTTCAAATATAGCCATATACAGCTGATATATCATCAACCCAAGCACATGGGACCAGGAGACAAATCTGAAAAACAAGCAAGATATTTCCCTCAAAATCATCCAGTCCTCCTTAAGCCTAAATTTTTGATATTAGTTCAAACTCACTTGTAGTGTTTTCCTTTGTTTAGACTGTTTTATCTTTCCAGGAATCCTAAGCAATTTCTGAAAACAGTCTTCCGGTTGACCTATACAAGTGATTCCCAAAAATACCTGAATTGAATTGCAAATAAAACTCAGACCATGGAAGAGGCATCTTCTATATTTGTATTGTATGAACAAATAGCATTTGTTGACATAATTTACGTGACCACAATATTTAGTAACTATTTCAGATGTCACAAATCACATACACATTTCTCCATTTAGCTTTTGAGTGTTATTTACAAATTTCAGCATTATAAGTAGCAAAACACATTCTTTAGTTGCTTACTTGGTGTATCATCTCCAAAGTCAAGTATGAATAGTTTTATAACTCATATATTCTTCTTTTTTTGTTCATTCAAAAAGTTTATTGAGCAACATCGAAATTCAAGGCATTCAACTATGGACTGGCTACATATATGGTAGACAAAATAGACATACTTGATACATTTATGGTGCCAAAAATGCAAGCCCAGAAAACTCACTGAACTAGTAGATATAAAATGCAAATAATTAAATGGTGTAGTGGAGTTACAAAGAAAAAAATATAGGGAGAGTAATCATTTAGACCTGGAATTCCAGGAAGTTCCCTATTCTAAGATTTGAATCATCTATCTTCAAAGCCAAGAAGCAAGGAAGAATTGCTGCATTTTAACAGAATGAGGGTCACTATGGTTCTATGGTAGTGAACCACACAATGGAAGTGTAAAAAGAGGTGGGCAAGATGAAATGCAGGTGTGTAGTGGCAAATAGGCTACTGTAGTATTTAAGAGGTTATTCCAAGTCTATTGGGAAGCAGTTGAAAGGTTTTAAGCATGAGACAGATGACAATTTTATTTATTTATTTTTTTAAAAATATCACTTTGTTTTCTGTTTGATAAATGGAGGGGTGGAGTGGAGGATTGTGTTTAGGGAAGCCAATCTGCAGACATTTACAACAGCTCAAACAGGAGGTGATAGTGAGTTGTTCTATGTTACTGGGGATGGAAATGGACAAAATGCATATATGAGAATAACCTTTTGGAGGTAAAATTGTAGGATGTGGTGAGCGTAAGGTGTCAAAGCTGTCTTTCATATCTAAGACTTAAGGATAAGCCTCAATTTGATGAATATGTGTTATCTCATTTAAAGTTGAGAATGCTTAAAACTAATCCATAAGTTCATTTCTTTCTTCGAGTATGATTAATCAATTGTGCATTTATTCAAAATGTTTATTAGCATAGTTTGTGTGCTAGGCATTTTACTAAGTATTGAAGATATAAAAATGAATAAGATATGGTCCTGCTTCAGAAGCCATAATTATTCTGCAAGAGATTGACAAATAAACAATTATATGCAAGCAAATTTTGCTCATGCATATTTATGAAACAATCCAAACAAAGTATTAGCAAAACAAATCCATTGATGTACAAAAATGATAGCACATCATAACCTAGTTGGTTTTGTCCTAGGAATTCAAAGGTCAGTTAACATTAGAAAATATGTAATGGATTAAAGAGGAAACATATATAATCATCTCAGCGGGAACTTAAAAAAGAATCTGATAAAATCCAATGCCTTTTCATGATTACAAACCTTAATTGAGTTAAAAAGAGAATTCTTTTCACTTGCTGAGAAATAGCTACCAAAACCTACAGGAGGCATTGTTTTCAATGGGAAAACTTTAGAAATATTACCTTTAGAATTAGGAAAAAGAAAAGGCTGCCCATTGTCCCACCTTTTTTTTTTTTAATATACTTTCATTTATTTACTTATTATTTTTGGCCATGCTGGTTCTTGGTTGCTGCAGGGGCTTTTCTATAGTTGCGGTGAGTGGGGGCTACTCTCTTGTTGCAGTGGGATTCTCATTTCAGTGGTTTCCCTTGTTTCAGAGCATGGGCTCTAGGGCATACACTTTCAAGTAGGTATGGTCCAATAGCTGTGGCTCCCCAGCTCAAGAGCAAAAGGTCAATAGTTGTGGCACATGGACTTAGTTTCTCTGAGACATGTGGGATCTTCCAAGATCAGGGATTGAATCTGTGTGCCCTACATTGGTAGGCAGATTCTTTACCACTGAGCCATCAGGGAAGCCCTGTCCCATCCTTTTTTGTCACTACCCTGGGAACCTAACCAGTACAGGAAAATAGGAAAGAATTATATTACACAATAATAGGGAGGAGAACAAACAGGATTCAAGATATTCTGCATCAGGTTGGACTAAGCTTTTTAAGGTAATAGAAAAACACCAGGGGGTTAACATGAAAACTTTTACTTCTCAATAATATAATATTGAATTCAGTACAACAAGAACTGTGAAGGATCTGACATTTTCCCTACTTGCAAGCGATAAATCAGCATGGTGCATCAGAGGTAACTGATTTTATTACCCATGGCAGCAGGCAGCATGCAGATCATATTTGCTTTGCTCCTATGGCCCAGTTCCCACAGGACAACTCAAAAGAGGGCCAAGTTACATCTCATAGTCAGGGGACTGCATTACAGAAGAGGAACCCTGAGCTTGCGAACCTCAATGTTTTATACTAGAGAGTAGCGTATCTGCTCTTTGCAACATTGCAAGACTATTTCAGTACTCTGATGTTTGCTATACAAACCCTCTTGAAAAGAAAGTCCAAACAGAGACAGCCAGTGCCTTTGCTGGTAAAACGTGCACTAACATGAGAAAACAATGAAGAAATTGTCTCCTAAGACAGTAAAACTGTTGTTCTCATCCCTTCTTTGGGGATTCAGACCTTCTATATCTCACATGTGATCTTGTCACCAAGTGAGGGGAAAAGAAATTTGTGGAGAAATCACATGTATGCGTGTGTGAGTCACTTCAGTCATGTCTGAATCTTTGTGACCCTATGGACTGTAGCCCGCCAGTTTCCTCTGTCCATGGGATTCTCCAGGCAAGAATACTGGAATGGGTGGCTGTGCCTTCCTCCAGGGAGAAATCACACTCATTCCCAAATGTTTCATTTCAGAAGTTTCAAGCAGTATTTTCTCTCCTAGTCCATTGTGTAAACAAACACCTCAAAATGAAGGTATAGAGATTATTTGGCAAGCATACAGTGTCTGCCATAATTTCAAACCAATATTGCACCAGATTTTAAAAGAACTATTAGTTGATTTTGAATACTAATGGAAAAACAAAAACCTAAGGAAAACCAAGACACTTCTGAAGAAGAAGATAGGAGATTTGCCATATTTTGTCATCAGATATTAAAACCTAATAAAACCTAAAATAAAACCCACTAAATATTAACATAAATAGGATGAAGCAGAGACCCAAGAGATATCTATGCATGTATAGAAACATGGTATATGGCAGCTTGGAACCAAGCAGGACCCTCTGGGACATTCCTGGGAGGGATGCCCATGTCCTCTGCCTGCCTCATGTTTGCAGAAAAGCTTTAGTGTCCCACTCTATCCTGAGTCACAAAAGCCTAGCTCAAGTATTAATAATTGAAAGTGTATGAATACAGAGTAACAAAAATAGCAGTTGGGCCAGGTAAATTTGTAGCAATTTAAACAGTAAATCAGTCATAAAACAGTTACAGACTCTTTAGTTCCTCTTTGAAATACATAGATAACAGTATCTGGTGCACATTTCTGGGTTGTTTACAGAATCTAAAGTCCCCACCAACTGGACAGAGTTAATCACATGATGACCACAAGCAGGTCATCCCAGGATTGACTGAAGCCTGAGGATTGATAATGTTAACCTCTATGACACCATCCTGTGACCCCACTATCAACCAGTCAGAGAAATGTGCAGAAACTGATCATATACACTGCAATTCCCCTCTCTCATTTGCTTTTAAAAACTCTTCCCTGAAACTCATCAAGGAATCTTGGGTTTTTTTGAGCATGACCTACCTTGATTTCTTGTTTGACACCTACAATAGATGCTGCACTCTTCTTCACCAAAGCTCTGATTTAGTAGATGGGCTTTACTGCACCCAGGCAAGGGAACACCAGTTCAGTTCTGTAACAAGACTGAGGAAAGAAAGGTCTATTCATTAAATGGTGCTGAATAAACAGTCAAACTAGACAGGAAAAAAAGTGTTTATTAATTAAAAATGAAAATCATAGAAATCTAGATTTATTATGCGTTTAAGGATGGATGGAAATTAAAACAAATAGAAGAAAATGATAAAGAATAACTTTATGTCTTCAGGGTGGGTAAGAACTTCTTAATTACAATAGATGCCAAGTATAGGAAAAGATAGTTAGAGCAGCATACATTAAAAATTTAAACTGTTCTTCTCTGTAGGGCACCACAAAGACACTGAAAACATAAGCTACAAAACAAGAGAAAATATCTGCAACACATAAAATTGATAAATGTTTGATACCAGAATACATAAATAACTCACAAATCAATAGAAAATAAAATTTATACAAACCTTTAGAAAAATCAGCAAAGACATGAAGAGGTATTTTCATAGAAGAGGAAATAACTGCTTATTGAATGTATGAAAAGTATTTAGTCTTGTTAGTAATCAGATCAATGTAAATGAGTATAAGAGATTCCTAGTCCATGGTCCAAATTGGCAAAAACTTAGAAGTCTGAAAATAACAAGTGTTTTAATGATATAAAGTAATGAGAACTCATTTGATGTGTGAGTTGAATTAGGTCAATAACATTTTAAAACCATTAGCCATTACCTGAAGTTAAACATGGGTACACACTAAGACTCAACAAATTTATTTATTGCCATATACTCTAAAGAAAATTCTGCCTATGACAATATCCTGCACACAGAATATCCTATACCTAGAGACATGCATTGTGGTACCTGTGTTTCTAAGCTTAAAAACCCAGAGGGTGTGAGCAGGGTCTTCATTGAGAACAGGTTAAATTAATTTTACTCTATGACCACCATGAAAAAGTAAACAGCAAAGAAAGTAAATCAGAGACAGCTACATGCAATAGTATGCAAAAACACTAGAAACAATATTAAATGAAATAATTTAAAATAAATATATGGGATAAATCCAGAAACTTATAAAAAATTGAAAATAACAAGAAAAATATGAACAAAATTTCTGGGTGATTATTTCTTCAGGGCCAGAGGTGGTCTGAAAAAAGAAAAGAGCAATTATTAGTCTCAGTGGTTTAAAAATTGTCTAGTCTGTTAGCTGAGTGGTAAAGTATGAAGTATTCATTTTATTATTTTTATATTTTGAAACATATTTGTGTGATAACATGTTATACCCACAAATGTATATTAGATATGCAACATGAAAGGGAGAAAAATTATTAATTATCTGGGTTAATAATAACTGACTATTAATTCTATGAGTCTGTGTATTAGGAAAATTCCATAAAGGGGAAAACAACTGGGAGAGAATTTGCAAAGTACCTTTTTGTCAGGTTAGGAGAGTAGAACAAGGCATTCTGGGCAGAGAGTATTTAACAAAGGCAAGAAGTTGTAAAACTGCCTGGAATGTGTAGAAAAGTCAAGCATTCATGATGGCTATGGTGCAAGTTATTAATTAATAATAATTAATGATTAATAATAAAAATTAATAATAAAAGTCTGAAAATTTCACTAGGGTAAGGTTTTTTCTGAAATTATTTTTTTAGTTGAAATATAGTCAATTTACAGTGTTTTACTTTTGGGTATATAGCAAAGTGATTCAGTTGTATGTGTGCGTGTTCAGTTGTGTACTCATGTCTAACTGTTTACAATTCTATGGACTGTAGCCCTCTAGGTTCCTCTGTCTATGAGATTTCCCAGGCAAGAATACTGGAGTGGGTTGCCATTTCCTCCTCCAGGGAATCTTCCTAACCCTTGGATCGAAACTGCCTCTCCTGCGTTGTGTGTACCACTGAGCCACTCAGGCAAGTCATACACACACACACACACACACACACACACATACATACACACACATTCACACAGACACACATACACACACACACACATAGCTACCACTGTTGTCTGTCATCTCACAAGAGGATGCCAATTTTCCTTGAAACCACTCTCCATCTTCTCCAGGTCGACAAGTTGAATCCCAGCATGGACAAAGGCAAGGTACCAGAATTGTATGGGAAAATAGAGCATATGTATGGAGAGAAATGTGAGACTCTACAGTTCATATTAGTAGGAGGCTGGGGAGTGTCTGAGTTAAATTAAATCCCCCCCAAAAGATATGTTGAGGTGCTAACCCACACTACCTCAGAATGTGTTTTTATTTGGAAATAGTTGCAGATGCAATCAATTCAAATTAAGATCTTTAGCATAGATCCTAATCTGACTGGTATCCTTATAAAAGTGGGGAAATTTGGACACAGAAATATGCACGTTGAAAGGATGATTTGATGACAGTCAGAGAAGGGTGGCTATGTTGCTGGTATGATGCAGCTAACAGCCAATGAGCACCCAAATCTGCAGGCAAGTATCAGAAGCTAGAAGAGACAGGGAAGAGCCATGCTCTAGAGCTATCAGAGAGTCTGGTACAGCCAACACCTTGATTTTGGACTTTTAGCCTCCAGATCTGTGACACAGTAAATTCTGTTATTTTAAGCAACCCAATTTTTGGTGCTTTGTTATAGAAGATATAGACAGGGGCTAATACAGGGTGTGGATCCAGTAGCTCTTAAATGAGTGAAATTGATTCAATCAGATTAGTTAGAATCAAATTCATGGATGCCCTCACCTGGGATTCAGGATTTAATAGGAGCTTGAGCATTTGGGACTGGTATTAATAATTCATTACATTGGTTAATTCATGCCTGGACTCATTGGTGGCCTTGTAGTTAATGAGGGTGAATTTCTAGACTTTCACTGGCATGCTGAAGAAGGGTATGAATACTTGGGAAGATGATAGTTTTGAATTGGTTATGAACTAATTGCTCAACTACTCCCTCAGTATCCCCTTCACTAGGGCCCACAGGATATGCTCTTTGCCAAGAAGTAATGAATGGGGCCTTGATGAATTGTGGGGGCCATCATAGGAAGCCAGAGTTAGCTGTGGTAGATTTCCTAAACTTAATAGAAATAATGAGACCCATGGGGATAGAATTAAATGGAAACACAATTATAAAAATAAGTCACAAGGACAGAATAATAAATACACTTCTGACCTGTTGACATTTTGGGCAATGGCACATTGATCCCAAATATATTTCAAAATAGAATAGATGACACTTGACATATATAAGTGCTATGTTAATCATTTTGGCTGCATAAATCACCCTGACATTTAGCAGCTTGGAACAATAGGCATTTATTAACTCACAATTTCTAAAAAATCAGGAATTTGGGAGCAACTTAGCCTGATGGTTCTGGACTCAGGGTTGCTCATGAGGTTGCAATAAACATGTCAGCCAGAGCTTCATTCATCTGAAGGCTTGACTGAGACAGGAGAATCCACTTGCATGGCTATTGGCAGGTCTCAGTTCCTTGCTAACAGCCGGCAGAAGGTCTAAGTTCCTTGCTACAGAAACCTCTTCATAGGGCTGCTTGTGTTTCTTTTATGACATAGCAGCTGAGTTCCCTCAGGAAGAAGGTCAGCAAGAATGAAACCCAAATCCTTTCTGTGATCTAGTTACAAAAATCATACAGTATCATTTCTGCCACTTTTTCTTTTCAGTAGAAGTTAAGCCATTAAATACAGCCCACACCTAAATAGAAGAGAATTATGTTTCACCTCTCCATGGGAGTACTTGTACCTTTATTTGCTAGATGATGCTGCAATTGAATCAGTATAGTGAAGATTCATAGATTTTTGTTGAGCTTTGTACACGTAAGTGGTTGTTCACAGACTTGCAGCCCTTCAAATGGCGGAGGTCAGAGTACTTTGAGTAAGGACCCTGAGATGCAGGCAATATAATACACTTTTTCTCAAGTCTTTACAATTTATAGTGACTACACTGGAGAAAAGGAGATGCTGAGACTTTCTGGAGGATATTAGATACTGATTCTGAACTACTACTAATCCTCAGAAACACAAAAGGTCATTGTGGCTTACCGTTCAAAGTACTAGCAAAGGAAGTCTGGTGATGCCAGACATTGTGTTCCAATTCTAACTCATAATATGATAGCTAATGAGGCAGTAGATAGCTGGTCATATACATATATATATATATATATTTTTTTTTTTAAATTTTCACCTGGAGGTTGGTATTTTCATTCAGACAGACAACAAGATTAGGTACTGACAGAAAAGAAGTGCTGGACTCTGCTAGATACTCTTGGTCTCTCCAGACCCACACTTTGCCTTGTTTTGTGCCTAGGGAGACTCAACTTAAGGGACTTTATAATAAATCCTACCTTGACCTAGGCATCCCAGTTAAGTGTAGCCAGTGGTAAGCACCAGTGGAAAATCAGAGGGTGGCAGGAGAGTGAAGGTTAGGTATTTATTCCCCTACATCCACCTTCTTCTCTTTCTGCAGATAAGCAGTGGCTGCTTCTCTGTTGGAGATCATGGCTCCTACAGCTACTGCTATCTCACTGAGTTACCAAGGTAACTGGTCCCTTTAGATAATTATTTCCACTGGGATATGTTGAATTTAAATGTGACTATCTCAAGCAGGTAGCTAGATACATGACTTCAAATCTCAAATATGCTGTATATATATATATATATATATATATATATATATATATATGTTTGTATGTATATGATATGAATATTATCAGTTTAGTGATGGCAGCTCAAGTGTTGCTGGTTGATGGAGCATCTTCATAGAAAGTGTACACAGTGAGAAGAGGACTGATGAGTTTCTTTGGGGGAAAACTCATGGGCTGTTTAAGTGACAGTCTCAGGAAAAAGTACTGGGAAAGGAGATTAACAAGACACGGTCAGTGTAAAATAAGAGCCAGTGTCAGTAGATGCCAAGGAACATTTCTAAACCAAGACTTGTCAACATTACAAAGTGATGTAAGATCAAGTAACATAAGAAGCCAAAGGTATTTAACACATTTAGGAGTAAGGAAGAATGAATGAACTTGGTAAGAATAGTTTCAGTGATCTAGTAGTAGCAGAATATAGGTTCTAATAGTTTTGGATCAGGAGCAAATAGACGGTGAAGAAGTAAAAGATTTTATGAATCTTGTTTGTAGAGGAGAAAAGATGATTGGAAGATGTACTGGGGGTGGGAAGAGGATGAGAAGTATATGGGCAGGAAAAATAATTTCCTTCTACTCTTCTAGATTTTTGGTCAAGACTCCTCTGTAGCAGAATACAGATTAAAGGGAGAAAAACAAACAGAAGTTTGAAAACATGTATACTTTCTGTATAGGAGGTACCCAGGAAAAACTGAGTTAACAAACTTTAGTGTTTCAAGCTACCACATTAAATACTATCTTCAGCTAAAGGTAAAAGAGGTTGCCATTCAGGGAAGCCAGGTATGGGAGACTGTCAGGAAAAGCACAGTAAACAAGAGCAAGAATGTTATAGAAATCTAAATCTTGCCCTTCTCCATCTATCTAGAGATTTAGTCATCTTTCTCTTTCTGGGACAGAGAGGAAAACTCTCTTACAAATGAAGTAAAAAGTATTTATAAGACATTTACTCTTATAAAAGTAATGTCTCTTACAAAAAGATATATAACCCAATTATTCATTATAACAGAAATCAGGCATTCATTATGTTAAAGAAAATATTATTCTGAAACTTGTTAAAATAGTAAGAAAGACTTTGTTCAAGTCTATTGCAATAAGGGCTAACTCTACAGCAATAAGAAAGAGGGATTTTTAAAATTAATTAATTTATTTTAATTGGAGGCTAATTGCTTTATAATATCACGGTGGTTTTGCCATACATTGACATGAATCAGCCACAGATGTATTTTGCTCAACTCCAAACATAGTGAAGACAACTGGAAATTTATGGCCAAGGAGCAGAGTAATGGCGGTCAGTGAAAGGAAAATAACAAAGAGAAGACTTCAAGGGATTTTTGCTAAACTGACAACAGGATTCTCGCTGAAGTTAGGTCAAAATGACCAAATATCAAGGGTAGAACATGAGAAACTGGAGCAGATATTTAGGACTGGGGGATTCTTGTTAAACCATCTAAGCAGTGTCCTTTGCTGAAGCTGTCTAAGGTAGAAGCCTGAATGAGAAGGGGGGTCAGGGGAGCCTAACTAAAGTTTGGTTGAGGAAGAAGTTTCATCAATAATTATGCTGAGATTAACTAGTTGGATTGACTTGAATCTGATTAAAAATATTTGCTAATGGAATCCAGACAGTTTTATGCTCAGATTTTATGATTGAACAATGTAAATCACTACCTTACTGTATTGAAAATGATAGCATTATGCTGGAAGGAGTTCATACTATTGAAGAAACAATGAAAGAAAACAAAATAATGTAACATCCAGTGTAATTATTTTATCATTTACTAGGTTAAATAGAACTATGTGGAAAATCGTGCAGTAGCACATTGTCAGTCATAAGAAATTTCCCCTTTCATACTAGCTACATAAGTTATTTCCACATGAACTTGTCCAGGGGAATATTTAGTCAAAGCTATAACTTTCTCTTTTTTCCTCTGATTTACTCCCCCAGAGAAGGGTATTCTACCCACTCCAGTATTCTTACCTGGAGAATTCCATGGACAGAGGACTGATGGGCTAGTCCATGGGGTCGCAAAGAGTCTAAAACTACTGAGTAACTAACACTTTCACTTTCACTTCAATCTTCCCGGGTAGCTCAGACAGTAGAATCTGCCTGCAATGCAAGAGACCTGGGTTCAATCCCTAGTCAGGGAAGATCCCCTGGAGAAGGAAATGGCTACTCACTCTAGTGTTCTTGCCTGGAGAATCCCATGGACAGAGGAGCCTGGTGGGCTACAGCTATAACTTTCTCTCTCTCTCTTTTTTTATTTGCCTGTTATTGACTACTGCAAACAATAAAATGGAAATACATTAAGAGAGAGCTAGTCATAATAGAAAGAAATTCAAAACTCCAGTCAACAAAAAAGAACTCTCTTTGTTTTGCTTTCTTAGAATGTTATTTCCCTCAATTATATTATTTGGTAGTATGGAGTCTGCAAATCAACAGTTTAAATAATATCACATTGACTATGCATGTCCTACTATTTAGACTCAGTGAAAAAGAGGGCCTCAAAAGCAAAGTAGCAGCAGAACTTAGTAGTTTTTACTATTGTTCTGTTTCTGTTAAACTTGAGATAATACACAAATTGAGGGCAGGAGGAGGGGACGACAGAGGGTGAGATGGTTGGATGGCATCACCAACTCGATGGACATGGGTTTGGGTGGACTCTGGGAGTTAGACAGGGAGGCCTGGCATGCTGCGGTTCATGGGGTCACAAAGAGTTGGACATGACTGAGCGACTGAACTGAATGAACTGAATGATAACTTACAACTTACTCCAATATTCTTACCTGGAGAATTCCATTGGTAGAAGAGCCTGGTGGACTGCAGTCCGTGGGGTTGCTAGGAGTCAGACACAACTGAGCAATTAACTTTCACTTTCATTACCTTTTAAACGCTGAAATCAAAACATGAGCTATAGTTTCTCTTGAAGCAGTGCAAGGTAGACATCATTGTTCTCAAAATTTGTTTCATATGATATACCAGTAATTGCTTTTGAGTGGGAAGATATTAAGAATTTAATTAGTCTTTCCAACTCTGATTAAAGAAATAATCATTCAGTAAAGCCAGATTGGCTCCAACATCAACCAGTATTTTGCTACTTATTCATATATTCAGTCTTATGTGCTTTAATGTAAGCAAAGCTGTTAGTGAAAAATACCAAGGGATCTTTTATAAAGAACTCTACAAAATCTGTCAACTTTTTATATTTTCCAAGTTTAAAAAAAAAAAAATTCCCTCTGGTTATTTCCACTTATTTTTGTCATGGAGACTACATTGCATGTTGCAGAGTTAAACCAGATGGCTGGTAAAAGAAATTTATCACCAAGCTTAACTACTGCATTTCATAGAAATTTTTCAATTTATACATGGAAATTTTATGAAGTGTTTCTTCTGCAGATCCTTACGTAAATTAACACAGGCCCTAGGGCCCAAAGTTTGAAAAAAAGAGAAAAAGTTAGGCCAGACTTAAAATCCCCAGGCCGTGCAGAAAGAAGCAGCATCAAGTCACAACAGTAACCTATACTCTTGCCTTCAATTGTACTGACTCATAGTCTGGTCATGATTCTGCAGAGGAAGTTAGAAAAGGTTGTCAACTGAGAGGATTAAAAAAGGACATATAATCTTATCCAAATAGTTAAGCCTTCTTCATCTTTATGCCATTGTTTGTTTGTTTGTTTTTAATGTAAATAGACAATTTAAGTAGTTTAGCCGGTTTGCCAGAGCTGGCTTTCTCTCTCCATTGCTAGTCATTGCTTTTTTCCCCTTCCTTCCTTTCCTTGTAGTCATCTCTGGAATTAATATTTATGGCTCTGATGGTATGAGCACTCTGATGAGATTCAATTTTCAATCTTCATTTTATTGCAGGGTGCAGCTTTAGAGGGTGAACAGTAGATCAGATTAAGGTTTACTCTTCCACGAGTTTCTATTCATAGACTTTTTTTTAAAAGTAGGATGTGAGAAAGACATTAATAATGAAATACATCCTGTCCTTCATATTTGAGGATGATACTGTGACGTATTGTCATTTCAGGTTTCGGGTGTGGTTGAAAATCCAGAGCTTTTTGTAGCAGCTTTCTCTATGCTCTTAGAATGTTAAAGAGCATCTTTTGGCCTGCAGCTGCCGATACAATTCACTAAACCTGATGCAGCTTGAGCTGTTTTCCATTTCTTTTTCAGAATTAATTCAGAACATAGAGAGATTTTGGAATGAGCATATGTTGTGGCACACATGCTAATAATGTATCAGTGAGAAGCCTCCAGTTGTAAGTAACAGAAAGTGACTCAGTCTAAATGAAAATAAATTTATTATCAGGACACTAGGAATCAAAAAGAATTTTTAAGTCTGAAAAACCTATGTAGCAATGAGGATAATCCATATTGAAAGTTAAGCACAGAAGAGTGGTCTTTTCTTCATTGATGTTAGAAAGACAGATGTCGAATAGCCTCTTACCTTTTTTGCAAAGATGCTTGAGATTCAGATTCTAGAGAAGGAGAGAATTTGATTGACTAGTTTGGAGACATAGTGAATGGCAGCTCTACCAGAACACTATGAAGTTGTGAAGGGTGGTAATTCTGAATTAATTGATACTGAAAGAAAAATAGAAGGTCTGATCAGTGGGTGATTGGTCTTATTACACTACTGCTCCTGGTTTTTGGATACTGTGGTCAGTTAAGATTTATTTTTGGATCCTGGTTTCCAGGGCCCCTCCAAAACATATCAGACATTAGACCTAATCCAACCAAAAATACTACTAATCTAGAAAAGAGAACTCTCCTACATGGGCAAAGGAGTAAAATGAGCTTCAGTTATGGACGAACAAGCATTTAAATTCTGAACTGATTATTGCCAATTGGGGTAAATATATAAGAAAAGTATAAGTGATTTTGAGAGCCTCTGCTGAATAATATTGATAACATTCTCCAGTACAAGGATACTTAATATAATCATACTGAAAAGGTTGAGACAATTGTGGGGGGATAACTGTTTGATTCCTAAAATTTTTACAGACAAAGCTGTAAGTGTTTTGACATTTCCCATTTAAAACTGGGAAGTGCTATACAACAGACATTTGTACCATTAGAGTCATGGAAATGGTGTATCTTTTCACTGTGGCTCCTGCATTTTTAGTGATGAGAACATATACAGTGTTACACTGCTGAATTAAAAAGATTTTTTTCTTCTTCATTTTTATAGATGTTAAATGTCTGTAAAGAATATTCTTAAATTTTCTGATAAACATACCAAAAAGAATAATAACAATAATGACTAACGTATTTAATGTTGGGTATATTCCATAACATTTAAAGTATTACTCATTTAATCTTTACCACAATCAAATGAAACAGACCTGAGTTTCTCAATTTCAGCACTTTTGACATTTTGGACCAGATACATCTCTGTTGGGTTGGGAAATCAAGGGCCATCTGGTTCAACAATATATTTAACAATATCCAAAGTCTCTACTCACTAGAGGCCATACAAGCCTGTCAATCCCCGCTCCCCAAGTTGTGACAATCAAAAATGACTCCATACACTGCCAAATGTCCCATTTGAGAACCACTGTAATAGATACAATTGTATTCCGCCTTCAGAAAAATATGTTGGTCAAGAAAAGCTTACTTCACTTAAATTTACTGCAGCAGGAAAGAATACCACTTCATAGTAAAGTTAACTCAACAGATACAAGTTAGATCAATGTATTTTCAGAGGTTTCTTAGGCTCAAGAAGTTAAGGTGGGTCTTTCAAAGTAAGGCATTATAGCACAGGGAACTCTGTTCAATATTAGGTAACAACCTAAATGGGAAAACAATTTGAAAAAGAATAAATGCATGTATATATATTGGTGTTTCCCTGATGACTCAGTTGGTAAATAATCCTCCTGCAATGCAGAAGACTTGGGTTAGATCCCTGGGTCAGGAAGATCCCCTGAAGAAGGAAATGGCAACCCACTCCAGTATTCCAGTCCATGGGGTCGCAGACTCACACAACTTAGCGACTAAACCGCCACCACCCCTACATGTGGATATATAACTGAATTGCTTTGAGGTACACTTGAAACAAACACAACACTGTTAGTCAAGTATCCTCCAATATAAAATAAAAAGTTAAAAAAAATTAAACTAGAGGATTGATTAGGACTGGGTTAAGTTCATGTGAAATAGTTCAGATTTGGAGGACACAGGAAGGAAAATGTCTTCAGGTGAGTCTTATTGTTTTAATGAAAAGAGAGCTGTTCCCTGAAATGAGCAAACTCTTCACCAGATATATTGATTTCCAATAATCTCCTAGTGTAAACAGTAAAGTTGTTTATAGGTTTGAAGTCTATTTCCTGGTGCAAATGGTGTGATACAGCTTGTCTAAGGTTCCCATCCCCCCAGTTACACCGATACAGGTCGTCTGTTTTCAGTCCCTCCAGTCTGGTTACATTGACACAAATTGTCTCAATTTTCAGATTTCTATTCTATTATCAACTCTTTCCAGTCTGTCCTCAACAAGCATCCTCCCTTCCAGAGTCACTTTGAGCCAATAGAACACAAAACAGACTGAGTTCAGTTCCGAAACAAAGGAAAATTTGACTGCAGGCAGTGTGCAGAACCAAAGCTTTGAGCACAGCCTTAGTTTTGCACTAGGGACTCTGGTCTGAAGACCCAGCAAGACGCCTCTGCACGCTGCACCCCGAGAGCAAGTGGAACTAGAGTAAGCACGCTCACACACAAAGCTTAGACTTTATTTCAATTAACCAGATTCTTTTTTTTTTTTTTCCCAGGAATTGTTAACGGGCTTTAGTGGTGACAATGTTAATCCTTCTCTAGACAGAGCTGAGGGGTATAATTACCATATGGGACACGATTCACCCAAATCTGTACTGATGTATGAGGCGTTAGTATCGCATTTTGTGCTTTAGAGAGTGGTTGTTTTACCACCTATTATCAAATGTTTCTGTTCTCTCTTTTTCTCCATCTCAGTCATTTGATGGGACAACTTCTATGCTACATTTTGATTACTGTAGCTATTATGGGCTGAATCATGTTTCTATCCTCTCAAAGCTCATATGTGGAAGCCCAAAGCCTCAATTTGATAGTATCTGAATTTTGGGCCTTTGGGTGATCATTAGTTTAGATTAAGGTAATCCCTCATGATGGGATTAATAAATCTGCAAGCACCTTAATCGTGAACTACCCAGTCTCCAGCACTGTGAGATAAATGTGGTGTTTAAGCCACCTAATCTATGGTATTTTGTTATAGCTGCCTATGCTAAGATAGAAACATTGACAAATTCTAAGAAAAGAGTACAACTGGACTTCCCAGGTGGTGCAGTGGTAAAGAATCTGCTTGCCAGTGCAGGAGATGCAGGAGACCAAGATTTGGTCCCTGGGTTGGCAGGATGCCCTGGAGGAGGGCATGGACAGAGGAGCATGGTGGGCTACAGTCCATGGACTGGCAAAGAGTCAGACATGACTGAGTGACTGACTCTCTCTTGTACCTCTGTGTATTAGATTTTATTTTTAGACATATTAATGGCATCACCTTTGTCATACTCATAAAATCAGCACTTTTTAAGTTTTTACTTTTATCTATTTCTAAACTAAATATATCTATTTCTAAACTATAACTTAGGATTTTTAAACCCTTACTTTCGTATCTTCAGTGTCCAGCAGAGTTCATGGCATATACAAGACAGACAGTAATCATTTTTTGTGAATTGTTAAAATGACGAACGTTGCATTTTAGAAATTATTTTAAAATCTAATGCATTGGACATCTCATTTATATTAGGTACCTTTTTTTCTTCTTTTAAGTAACAATTGTTTCCTTCCAGACAGACATAGAAGTGTACAACTATTTCCATCTATCAGAATTGTTCACTTCATCTCCGCCTACTGTATATAAGCAAGTTTGTAGAAACTTTCCTACTAAAAAAAGACTTGTCAGTTATCCCTGAATCATATATTTTAGGATCCATTAATAAATTGCTGCTATGCCTGAAACTTCACTTTTTGAAGGATCAATTGTGAGATTACAAGTGTCAATTATATGGTAGATAATATTTTTAAAAATCCATGGCACATACCATTGTCTATGCTGTTTACTTTATGTATTTAATGTATCTCCTTTGAATGGGGATCTCCTACTGTGTTATTTTGCTTGGATGAACCAAATATTGATCTACAGTGTAATATACACCATTCTTTTAGAGAAAGTTACACATTCCCTCCCCCCAAAAATGTGTTTACATTAGTTCATTGAACATTATTTCTGAACTCTTTGCCCATTTTCTCCTTGTCAAGTTGTTTCCATGGATTTCTCACACTATTTGTATAATAGACTGGCAGACACTTTTAGGTTTGATCATTACACAGTTGGCTGTTGTACACTCTACACTGTACAAAAATGTGCTAAAATTAGCTTAATATTTTTTATAGCTTGTATTGACTTTGAATCTGTGGGCAGAAAGTAGACATGAGCTAAAATGTCATCAAGGAACCCCTGTTACTTATAAGAGAGTCCTTCTGGAAAGTGAGGTAAAAATACAATGTTATGACAGATCAGAGAGGAATGTCAACTGTGTCACTTTAGGAATAGCATTTTGAATAGTTTCTCTTAGATTTTTAATCTTAAAGATTTACAGACGTTTTGAAAAATTGATTAAACTGAATGTCTGTTCCCTTACATTGAGAATGGAAATATGAGTCATTTTCTACATTAATAGTTTTAATGACATGGCATCTTAATTATCATATCACTCATGGCTATTTTATATGAAGTTTTATTTTTAAAGGGGCATAGAAAAGGAAGTAATGATGAGGATGGGAATCACTAGGTGAGTTCCATGTACTGAGCAGCTCTCGTGTGTTAGGGCTGGCTGTAGATCTTCTCTCTGGTAAGGACCTGTGTTCCTCTGGAAAAAACATGGAGGAGAAATAAATATTTCTTTCACATTTATTGCTTTCTGTATCTGCTATTTAACTTCAGAAATTAAAATTTCCCCTACTAGTCTTGTGTATGGTCTATATACATTATAAAAGTGTTGTGATTTTGTTTTTCTCTATCTTAAATCATGGATTCTTTATGATTGGTTCAAGAGCACTCAATTTATATCTGTTTTCTTCTTTAAAAATTTCTCATGAGTCTTTCACAGTAGCAGTGACTGTGCATGTCACGGACTCTCATATAACCATTTGTGAAATTGAATTTTAGTTATTTGCTTACTGATCTGTCTATGGTCTTCTTGGGGCCAAACTGCATTTTAATTATCTTTGGTCCTTCTCCCTCATCCCACTTCAAAGTTATCACGATGTATACAATAACCACAATTGAGTGGAAAGATCAATTCTTTCAATTTCTGTATATGTCCTTTATTCCTCCCCCATTCTAGGGACACCAGCTTTGAGCAGAGAAAAGAAACATAAACTCTGTTAAAGTATGCATCAAATTCAGATGTGGTCTATATTAGCAAGCAAAAGATTTATTTGTCTTGGAGACATTTTACCTGGAAGAGTGAGAAAGACAAATACCCTTTCTATTGACAGACCCAAACTGAATCTATTTTATGAGAGTTACAATACTTTGTGTTCAGTGGAGATACGTAAAACGATCTGGAAATTTCATGGAGAGATTGAGAAAGGGACCCGAAAGATGGCCATTTTAGGTTGACTTGATAGAGAAATTAAGGAACAGACATGGAACAACTTCTATACATTAAGTATACTTTTAAAATGCATTTAGTACATTTTTTAAGTGATAATACTTTCTGATAATAGTGTGTTGCATTTCATTCACCTAGATATTATGGCCACACAAGGCACTTACTAAATTTTGTGAAATAAAAAACTGGTTTCACTTTTATTAAACTACACACAAATATTCTTTGTCACAAACTATACACACTCTGTTAAAAGATAAACTGAGGCACATTGCAAATTTTAGGTTTATTAGAGCAAAAATCCATTTGAATTGTTGTTCAGTCGCTCAGTCGTGTCCGACTTTTTGCAACCCCATGGCCTGCAGCACACCAGGCCTCCCTGTCCATCATCAAGTCCCAGAGCTTACTCAAACTCATGCCCACTGAGTTGGTGATGCCATCCAACTATCTCATCCTCTGTTGTCCCCTTCTCCTGCCTTCAAACTTTCCCAGCATCAGGGTCTTTTCCAAAATTGGGTAGCACCAATCAGGACGTGGTTAGGAGTGCTCCACTCACAGGAGCTGAGGCGGGACTTTCATAGAGAAACTATGGAAGCAAAATAAGTAAATAATTGACTGAGTGTAGCTCAAATCCTGCTTTGTGTTTGTGATAGTTTATCCTTAGGTTTCAATTTCATAACCTTGAACTGTTTATAGGCTTAGATTTTGCTTTGCTTAAGAGGCATCCCAGGTCCTTAAAACAACCCCAGTCTAACAGCTCCCTTGTTTAATTAATTTAACACTCCTAAAAATGTAGTTTGTAAATAACATATTTGCTAACAAGTAATTCTTGATTTAAGGAATCATATGAAAACTTTTTATGAGTGAATATTCATGCTTTTTCTGTTTTGCAAATATTAGTGTTTTTCTTGGTGATTTGGTGCATGTAAACTATAGATGGACTAGGAAGGTTCAGTACATTTGCTTATGAAAAGGTGCTCATTTTCTACAAGTTTTTCAGAGTGGTATTATTTAACAAATCTGTCTTCTCTAATGCATTAAAATTATGTACTTTACTTTAAAAACCTCATTTTATAAAAGGCACATTTTGTGTACTAAATATTTTAGTTTTGTTAATATTTCGTTTTAGCAGATTTTTCCATCCATTTATGTGAATATGTTTTTCACTATTCCCTGACCTTTTGCTGTTCACTGACATTCACATAGTCAATCCTTTAATGATTTGATTATGGCAAAGAAAAATATCAGATTATTATGTTATATAATGCTGAGGGAAATGGGTAGGGTTATATGCTTTACTTTTTGAATTACAATATTTGAAATATTGCCAAAAATAAAAAACACGCCAAAATAGCCCAATAATGGCACTTACAGGGTTCATGAAAGCCTAATAGGTATGGTTCACGCACTTTTGCTTTTCAATTTTTCTCTGAGAGCTTGCCTGTTCAATGGTGTGCACTGAACTGAATCACTTCTGTTTGCTAACTATATATGTATGCACACACACACATATATGTATAGTTTTTGTTTTAAAAGATGCTTCTTTGCTAGATGATTATTAAACATAACTATATATCAAGAGATCTATTTGAAGATTTAAAATATGTTATTGTCACACTTGTAAAAGAAATAAAAGCTCAATTTCTAATAAAGATGAATATAGTCCTCTTTTTCTTCCAAGTATTCATTTTTTTCTGGCTTGCCTTTCAAGGCATTGAGCTTTGTTATTTGTTAGCTGGAAGCTTAACAATATGGTTACATTATGCTATTTATTAAATGTAGAGGAAATATTAATATTTGATGCTTATGTGAATGATCCCAACCCCAGAGTTGCTCATTAGTCCCTGTGTTTTATTTTTAAGGTCTTCATTAAGTTTAGAAAGTGTGGTCACCTCTCTCAAAATCACTTCAGCAAAATATGTTACCACAGAAATTGGCCCAGCATTACTTCAATATAAGAGGAGAAACTGATGTTTATATTATACATACAATTGAAGTTCATTCTTTATGTTCTATTTTTCTTTTAAAATACTTTAAGAATTACTAATTCCTGTCTAAACCATTGTGATTTTTGACCACACTTTATCATTTGTATTACTGGTTTTTTATCATGTTATTTTTGGAGGTGTCGGGGGAGTGTGTAATTCCCTTGGTTCTACTACAAAAATTTGAAGTGACGGACCAGTGTTACAGCCCTCGGATGGGCCAGAGTTACAGCTCCACATTACAGCTCAGTTTTATTTAGGAAGTAAAGGAAATACATCCTCGAGGCATGAGGGCACGCTGACCTAAAAGATGCGAAGAGAGAGAGACCCCCGGCCCTTTGGCTCCTCTTTTTATATGTTTTTCTCCTCCCCCTGGGCCTGCCCTATGTAAACTGAGCCAGCCAGGAGTGCTGTTTGCTCTACCTGAGGTCCTCACTCCATTCCTCGGACCTTCCTCCGTCCTATTTTCACAGGTTTTCCCCTCCTTGTCTTTCAGCCACCACCATTCTGGACTCCTTTTTCCTATTCTAACTACCTAACAGAGGTGTCTATATTATTTAAAATTGTAATCTCCTCACAATATAGAAGAACTATTTTTTAAAAATATGTTAAAGAAAAGAAGATAGGCCCCAAATGAAGTTGCTTATGGTAGACTTCATGTCACCAAACCAATTACAGTTTTGACTCACCCATAAATGAAAAATTAAACCAGTCAATCAGGATTTGCTTGACCAGCTTTAGTTAGGTAATCCACATGATAACCTCCTGCAGTCTCCTATAGGGAAACTAACCTTGCAATAACCAACCCCCTTTTGTGCCCACTCCAACTTCCTTGTTCTTACTTCCTTTAGCCTGTAAAATTTCTTCCCTTGTATGGATCTTCAGTCCTTTCTGTTTTCTAAATTGGATATTACCTGATTCATGAATTGCTAAAGTCAATTCAGGTTCTTAAAATGTACTACATTTTATTTTTTTAACAAGTAAAAGATAAGTCTAAGAGAGGATCATGATGTATATTTATAGCAAGGTTTCTTATTTGTTGTAATAAAATAGACTGACTTAATATGAATGTAATTTAGGTGTTTTGTGAAGCCTTTGAATCTATGCAGGTTTTTATGCGCATGTGCATTTTTCTGAAGAAAGAATTCATGATCACCTAAAATGTTAAGAAAAATGTTCCCTAAGTTAGTGATCTCTAAAGCCAAAGACAAAATAAGGAAGTTAGGCAGCATTACAGATAATATATACACTTTTATATGTATAAATATACATTTTGCAATGTAAAATATATACATTTTGCTTTAGGCTGATAGTAGAATAGCCTTAGCTTTTTTTTTCCTCCTGCACTGTGCTAAGTCACTTCATGTAAGAGATATGTAGAAGTTGAAGAAGAGTGGAATCTTTTGATAAGAAACACAATTTCAATATTTCATAATAAGCTAAATGGAAGAATTTGAAAAATAATGGACACGTATAACTGAATCACTTTGCTGTGCACCTATAACCAGCACATCACTGTTAATCAACTGTACTCGAATATAAAAGTTAAAAGCAAGCAAAAAGAAAACCAAAATCTTTCTAGGAAAAAATCACAATTTAGCCTGATGGGCTAAATGAATTCATGCCTAAATGTTATAAGTGGTCTCAAATAGTAACTGCTAGCTTTTCATTAGTAGGGATTGTTTCAGTTGATCAGGAAAGTTCCAAGCAACTGCAAAATCTTGCTTTCTCTGCTTCCAGAATCTTGCCAACCAATGTCCCCGTCAATTTTTCATACAGCAGCTAAAGAAAATTTGTATAAACTCCAAGCAGATAATAACCCTCCTGCACAGGAACCTCTCCAGTTGCTTCTCATTCCAATTAGAACAAAATCTAAAATGCTACATATGACTTGCAGAGCAGGGTGTGACCCTGCCTCTGTCTCCGATCTCATCGAGTTCAGATTGCCCTGTTGTCCTTTATGCTTCAGCCTGAGGGGCCTTTGCTGGTCTCCAGAGCCTGTTCTCTGTTGGAGCCTTTGGATCATCTTACCTATCTCCTTTGCCTGAAATGCTCCTGTGCTTGACCCTTTCAAGGAGGCTTACTCTCTCAGCATTCACATTTCTCTTTGAATGTCATTTCCTAGGACAGACTTTTCTTGACTATATAAAGCTGTCCCCTCATTTTCTCTATCACTTCACAATGATTTATTTTCTTCCTATCACTCACTATTGGTCATAAATAGCTCACATGTTTGCTCACAGTCTGCTTGTAGACAATTGAATGCAAACTTCCTGAGAGCAGGAATGTTGTCCTCCTGTTCACCTCTGTATCTTCAATGCTTGGGACTGTGACTAAAATGTGGGAGAGACTCAACAAGTATTTATGGAGAGGATAAATAAAAGCAAGTCTTATTGAGCAAGAGAATATGTATATGTAGTTCATATTGTAGTTACTGAAGATTGGTGATGAGAAATAAGAAATGGTTAAGCCTTTGACAATAATGTGCCCAGGTGTGGTCGATCCAGAAGAACATTTGTTATAAGAAAAGTTCTGCTGTTCTTGTTCATACCCTACATCTTTATCTTTCTCTCTGAGATCTACAATGAAATGGAAACAACTATGGACCATATAAGGAAAAGAGGAAACTATCTCCTTTTCCCTGAATGACCTTGAACATGGCACTGATATTTCACACTCCTTAGTCTACTTCACTTTCTCACTTTGTCTATCTTTATAAGGAGGTGTGTGTACCTGATATTCCAGTTTGATCTTTAGAAAATGATTGAAAATCTCATAATTTGATGAATAAAATGTCTCTAGACTCAAAGAAAAGGCAAGAGAGTTCCAGAAAAAACATCTATTTCTGCTTTATTGACTATGCCAAAGACTTTGACTGTGTGAATCACCACAAACTGTGGAAAATTCTGAAAGAGATGGGAATACCAGACCACCTGACCTGCCTCTTGAGAAATCTGTATGCAGGTCAGGAAGCAACAGTTAGAACTGGACAGGGAACAACAGACTGGTTCCAAATAGGAAAAGGAATACATCAAGGCTGTATATTGTCACTGTGCTTATTTAACTTATATGAAGAGTACATCATGAGAAACGCTAGGATGGATGAAGCACAAACTGGAATCAGGCTGATTCATGTCAGTGTATGGCAAAAACCACTACAATATTGTAAAGTAATTAGCCTCCAACTAATAAAAATGAATGGAAAAAAAAAGAATGCCTGGAGAAATATCAATAATTTCAGATATGCAGATGATACCACTCTTATGGCAGAAAGCAAAGAACTAAAGAACCTCTTGACAAAAGTGAAAGAGAAGGGTGAAAAAGTTGACTTACAACTCAATGTTCAGAAAACAAAGATCATGGCATCTGGTCCCATCACTTCATGGCAAATAGAGGCGGAAACAGTGAAAACAGTGACAAGCTTTATTTTTGGGGCTCCACAATCACTGCAGATGGTGACTGCAGCCATGAAATAAAAAGATGCTTACTCTTTGGAAGGAAGGTTATGACCCACTTAGACAGCATATTAAAAAGCAGAGACATGACTTTGTCAACAAAGGCCCATCTAGTCAAGGCTATGGTTTTCCCAGTGGTCATGTATGGATGTGATAGTTGGACTATAAAGAAAGCTGAGCACCGAAGAATTGATGCTTTTGAACTGTGGTGTTGGAGAAGACTCTTGAGAGTCCCTTGGACTGCAAGGAGATCCAACCAGTCCATCCTAAAGGAGATCAGTCCTGGGTGTTCATGGGAAGGACTGATGTTGAAGCTGAAACTCCAATACTTTGGCCACCTGTATGAGAAGAACTGACTCACTGGAAAAGACCCTGATGCTGGGAAAGATTGAGGGGAGTAGGAGAAGGGAATGACAGAGGATGAGATGGTTGGATGGCATCACCAACTCAATGGACTTTAATTTGAGTAAACTCCAGGAGTTGGTGATGGACAGGGAAGCCTGGCATGCTGCAGTCCATGGGGTCGCAGAGAGTTGGACACAACTGAGTGACTGAACTGAACTGAGATTCAAAGAGGCATGTAATTTGTATTCATTGTACAGAAGTTGATAAAATTTCAAAAACAAATATTTCAAATCACTAATGAAATATCATCTCAGTTCCCAAGAGTGTAGTTATCAAAACATAATTTTTTTTAGTAATAGTGTGTAAGCTACCTACTTCACAAGAAAGCCCATTCTAGTTTAAAAATGTTTTTAATTTATTAAGTGTTTATGCCAACACTGAGAATAAAGTGGTTTTTCTGTCAATTTGATTTACTAAAAATTCAAATTAAGTTCTTGCTGAACTAAAAAGGTTTAAATACTATATTTACACCTTTTATTCTTTCATTTCACAAACAACTACTAAGCTGTCTTACATTTGGTAATAGAATACAGCATTTTAAAAATCTGACAAAATACCTGCTCTAATAGTATCTAGTACAAAATTTTCCCTAGAAGTGAACCTGGATTGCACTTTCAATAATAGCAAAATTTTAAATTAATGAATCTTTCAGTAAACAAAACCATAGTACATGAAAGAAATAATGACTTTATGAAATCATCAAAGAGCTAATAAGACAGAAGTAGTATTTGGCCAAAGCTCAGGAGAAAGAGAAAATCCATAAAGGTGAACATGGGATTTGAGGCCACTTTTACCTTGGGAGAGTTTGCTGACTTGTGAAAGGTATCTTGAGATCTTCACACAGCTTTGAAAGCCTTATAAAGCTAAGGGAACAAAAGATGGAGTCTGAATGCCACCAGGAGTGTTGGCTATGCCTAGTTACTCCATGTTTGGACTTAGAGGATGATAAACAGGAATTGAATAGGACCTATAGAATTAATCACTCATTGCAGCACAGTCTGGCAGCACAGACTAGTTGGATCTCCTTGCAGTCCAAGGGACTCTCAAGAGTCTTCTCCAACACCACAGTTCAAAGGCATCAATGTTTTGGTGCTCAGCTTTCTTTATAGTCCAACTCTCACATTCATAAATGACTACTGGAAAAACCATAGCTTTGACTAGATGGACCTTTGTTGGCAAAGTAATGTCTCTGGTTTTTAACATGCTGCCTAGGTTGGTCATAACTTTTCTTCCAAGGAGTAAGCATCTTTTAATTTCATGACTGCAGTCACCATCTGCAGTGATTTTGGAGCCCCAAAATAAAGTACGTCACTGTTTCCACTGTTTCCGCATCTATTTGCCATGAAGTGATGGGACCAGATGCCATGATCTTTGTTTTCTGAATGTTGAGTTGTAAGCCAACTTTTTCACTCTCCTCTTTCACTTTCATCAAGAGGCTCTTTAGTTCTTCTTTGCTTTCTGCCATAAGAGTGGTATCATCTGCATATCTGAAATTATTGATATTTCTCCAGGCAATCTTGAGTCCAGTTTGTGGTTCATCCATCCCAGCATTCTCATGATGTCCTCTGCATATAAGTTAAATAAGCAGGGTGACAATATACAGCTTGACTTACTCCTTTCCCTGTTTGGAATCAATCTGTTGTTCTGTGTCTAGTTCTACCTGTTGCTTCCTGACCTGCATACAGGTTTCTCAAGAGGCAGGTCATGTGGTCAGGTATTCCCATCTCTCTAATAGTTTTCCAGAATTTGCTTTGGTCCACACAGTCAAAGGCTTTGGCATAGTCAATGAAGCAGAAGTAGGTGGTTTTCTGGAACTGTCTTGCTTTCTTGATGATCCAACAGATGTTGGCAATTTGATCTCTGCTTCCTCTGCATTTTCTAAATCCAGCTTGAACAGAGAACATATTAGTCATAACAAACACCCTCTTCCAACAACACTAGAGAATACTCTACACATGGACATCACCAGATGGTCAATACCGAAATCAGATTGATTATATTCTTTGCAGCGAAAGATGAAGTTCTAAACAGTCAGCAAAAACAAGACCAGGAGCTGACTGTGGCACAGACCATGAACTCCTTATTGCCAAATTCAGACTTAAATTGAAGAAAATGGGGAGAACCACTAGACTGTTCAGGTATGACCTAAATTAAATCCCTTGACAGTGGAAGTGACAAATAGATTCAAGGGGTTAGATCTGTTAGACAGAGGGTCTGAAGAACTATGGACGGAGGTTCCTCACATTGTATAGGAGGTAGGGATCAAGACCATCCCAAGGAAAATAAATGCAAAAAAGCCAAATGATTGTCTGAGGAGGCCTTACAAATAGCTGTGAAAAGAAGAGAAGTGAAAGGCAAAGGAGAAAAGGAAAGATATACCTATTTGAATGCAGAGTTCCAAAGAATAGCAAGGAGAGATCAGAAAGCCTTCCTCAGGGATCAGTGCAAAGAAATAGAGGAAAACAATAGAATGGGAAAGGAGTAATAACAGATATCAAAAACATTCATTAGGTCTCCAGATATTGGAATTATGAAAATTAACTGTAAAGTGACTAGATCTACTGGGTTTAAATAGAAAAGACAAACTCCAAAATTTCAGAAGGTAACCAGAATCCATACAAAGTGACATGGCAGAGATGAAAAGAAAATCATTAGAAATACCAGGTACTAGAAATTTAAACAACTGATATTAAGAATTAGTACAATGAGTTGCATGGAGATTGGTGTATAATCTCTCTTTTTTTTTTTTTGAAGTCTTTGCATTTATTTCTTAAGTAATTGGTTCACTGATAATTTAGCAACTTTACTAGGTAACTCCACCAAATTACACTCCAAATAACACTATGTCTGGGTTTATACTGGCAAAATTGTGTGCACATTTGCACTAGGAGACACATACAAGGATGTTTATAGTAGTGTTGTTTGTAATAATTAAAAACTGTATAAACTGTAGAAGTTTATTGAGATAACTGTCATATCATTATTCCAGTACAATATTAAGTAACAATTACAGGACACAAACTATATAAAAACATAGATGAACTTCACAAATATAAATGTAAAAACCATTAGACATGAAATAATTCATAGATTATGATTCAAAAAACAGACAAAATTTAGTGGCATATTTAGGAATGCATATAATCTATTGGAGAGCTATGACAAAAATAAGATAGAATTTATACATTTTAGTATAATGGAAAAACATAATAAAAACCTTTATAATTTTAAATACACATGCAAGTGTGTTCTGGGGTGCGGTAACCATATTCTATTTCTTAACCTGTATTTTGAATATATAGATTTTTATTTTTTGATAATTTAGAAATTCATACAATTATGTTGTATAGTATTTTTTCTTTGTCTTCAGTGTTTCAAAACCAAAACTACCTAATCCTGAACACTGAACAAATATTTAATAGAGTAAAATATATATATATACACATTGTAAAATAAATATGCAATGGCACACAAAGCATAAATATTCCTAGACATATAATTAGATAAAATAAAAGCAAAATAGTTTTTCTGTATCAGTATATTTTAAAATATTTGAAGATTTTTATAATGTCCTCCTGACCATCTTCTCTTCTTTGATCAATAAAAAAGTTTCTCATAATTTGCTTTATTATTCTAATTACTCTCTTCTGGACCAATTCCAAGTTTTTTATCAGGTATCGTAATAGTGACCTGAAGGTACTGTCAGTACTGTATAACATCTAGCATTACAGAACAGATTCTTTTTGCCAAATAATTTAGAGACCCAATTTCTTCTACTTTGAGTTTTCAACTTCTTTTCTCAGTTGTTATCTTTGAGTGTTTAGAGATTGGTTACTGCCACATTTGTGTTCTAGTCAGTAAAAAGAGAAGTTCAGATTCTACTCAGTTTACCTTTAAGAATTCCATAAAAAGCAATAATTAAATTTGATAATTATACCTAACTTTAATTGATTAATTAGTACAGGACAAGTGCTAGTCTCAGAACTTTGCAATATGTATTTTGGTTCCTGGCATTGTTGTATTTAAAATAAAACTCTTTTTGCTAGGATTTTTAATCCTCTGGTTAATTCATCAAATCCTTCCCTAATGAAGGGTGACATTTGTTAAGCACTGTACATGCTCCATAAGATCGATTGAGAAAGGAGGTGAAATCAACTGGATAAACAAACATGTACTCTATAGATAGATATAGATAGATCAATATGTATCAACTTATTTATTGCCAGATCAGAAGAGATACAATATACCTGTAAGTGAAAAGTTTAACACCATGAACAAAATTAATGGACAAATTATGGATTTTGAAAAAAATGTAAAACACACATGAAAAATATTCCTTAAGGAAAATACTTCAAGATGCCCTGTGAATTGTGGGAGAAATAAAAGAGTTTAGTGTTAGGAACTGGTCTGCCATAAATGATTTTGATTTTTCTATAGTAGTAGAAATATTTGTAAGTAAGAATATTTGTAAAATATTCTTAATGTTTTCAATTCTTAATGTTTAAAGACATACATCTTTTTGTCTTTTTTATTTACACATTAGTGGATTAAATTCAGTTTCTCATAGTAAGCATATTTTATAGCTTATTGAACAGATATAGTGTTCCATATAAAAGATAACCTGCAAATTTTTTATTAAGATATTTAGCAAAATACCTTTATTTCAGAATGATTAGTTAGGGTACACTAGCTGATGAAATTTTATATCCATGTATATCACTAGTTTAAAACAATGGAATCTGATCTCATCCCAGGAAATGGTCCATTGTAGGTGTAATTATCTCTATGTGGCTTTTCTCCACATGACAATTCAGGAACCCAGACTCCTAGTCTGCATCCTTATCATCCTATAAGGACAGAAATTATTGATGGGTAGCTTGCTATGTGTGACATAAGGGGATGTCATAAAATAGTGGATTGTAATAAAAACTTGCATTGATTTGGGCTTAAATAAAACTTTGGATGCACTTGAGATCTATCTGTTTACCTATCTATCTTCTATCTATCATCACCATCTTCTGTCATCACTAGAATGTAAACCTCTTTTAAATGCCACCTCCTCTGCTTGTTGAGAAAAAAAATTAATAAGAAAATTTAAGTATATGTGCCATAAAGATTATTCTGCATTCTTCATTAATACAATTGAAACACAAGTGCATATATAAATTTATAATTACCTGAAAGATAAGGCAAAAATGGATTAAGAATAGAAATGGCAGGATATAAGTGTACTGACTCCAACTAAATTTATTTATAAATTAAATTTAAAAAGTGCTACTAAATTTTTCTGTTGGCAAGTAGGGAAGATTGACTTTAAATTTTAATTATCTTGAAAAGATAACTCCTATAACCCTTTTGGTGAAAAGTTGTAAAAAAAACCAGTAGGCATCTATTGCCCTAGATAAATAAACCCTGTGCCCTGTGGAGCTCACTCAGAGCTGAGGTTTCTCTTGTTCTACAGAAATCTGAAAAACAGCCTAAACTGATTTGTATTTGGGTGGTATTTTGCTTACTAACTAAGCACATGGTGTCCAGAGTCAGAGCCTGGTTGAATTCTTGGTTCCGTCTCTTACCAACTGTGTGAAGTTGAGTGAGTTTCTCAATTTCCTCATGTTTCAGTTTCTTCATGGGGAAAATAATAGTAAAGAGTAAATGAGAGCACACCCATAAAATTCTAAGCCTGGCATCTTTAGAGTAGTGTTCAGTATATTCTGGGTCTGTTAACCCATATTATTTTATTTATTTATTTATTTTTAACCCATATTATTTTAAAGAAGTCCAGGATTTTCATTTCCAGGAGGACTTTCTCTGATGGAAATGGGGTCACAGGTTCTTACACTATTATAGGTTGCATAGGGTGACCTGTTGGAAAGAGTAATGATAGTTTGATCAAAGTCTAGTGTTAAGTAAGGGCAATAAGACCTCTGATGAAATGGTGAGTCTGGTCTATGATCTTGACTTAAAGCCAAGACCAAAAAATATATATCGGAAGGCTTGCTTCAGCACAATGCAGATGATACAGGAAGTTTCTCCATGCCAAGCCAACTGGCCATAGTGGGACTCTGGAAAAACATGTAGATGTGAAATAAAGACATTTTTAAGTTGGTAACCAACATAAGGCACTGTTACAGTCTGAGGAAGGAAAGTCCTCAATGAGCTGCTGTAGATGCACGTGTCTGTAGGTGTGGGCTTCACCATATGGAATATGTTAAGAGGGAAGATCACCAGCACTAACAACAATGGGGTCCAATTGCTCTCTCATCTTGCTGTTTGCAGCAGATTTAATTTCCATTGATTCTAATGAATGTCTTAATATCTTAGGGCCAAGACTTTAAAGAGGAGTTGTAAGGCTTCCAATTAGCAGATTTGGGAAACAGAAACAATGCTACATATATCAGAATTGTATTTTCACTAATAAATAGTCTTATCAATTCAGTATCTTAAATTCCAAAATTATTTTTGTAGCATCTGCTCAGTGAAAAGGATGCTATGGATAGCATGATATTGTAGAGTGAAATGTAGGAGCTAAAAGGATATTGAATTATTTCATTCTGCATAATGGTATTTATAAGAATGTATGTTAAAGAATGTTTTGGAAAGAATAACTGTAAACTAGTATATCCTAGTATATCCTTCCAAAACATTGCGCATTTCATAAGCATTAAGTAGCTAAATGTCCAAGTACAGGAAATGAAGTTAGCAGTAATATACAAAAACAGATAAAGCAAGTTGACAGAAACAAGACCACCTGTTTATTATAAAAGGTAATATTTTTATTATTAAAAAGGATAGGTAAGAATGAACAAAGAAAAAAACAAACATAAAGAAGATATAAAACAGCTAAAGAAGTTAAGTGAGAGAGAAGCTACATAGAAGGAATCAGGAGAGATAAACTGATGAAAGTAGAAGCAAGTGAATTAGAAAATATTTTTACAGTAAAAATTTGACAAGTAGATTCAAGGAATAATATATTAATTATTTTTAAGTAACCAAAAATTTGTTTAAGAAATAAGAATAAACACTTGAAGATATGAAGTTTATAATACCCTAATAGTGCATGAGGTTAAAAATGATAAATTATGTGTCAAGTGCAGTAAACTGTTCTATAGTATAAGTAAAGTGATTATCAAACAGGTGTAATCCTTACACTCATGGAATTCAAAATTTAATAGATGAATGTGACAATGACAACCCAAAAAATTAATTACACATATTGCAAACTGACAAGTTCACTAGAGGAAACAACAGGCATCTTGTAATAAGAAATATTAGGCTGTATCAGATTTACATAGATGGTAAATGCAGATCTATCTGAGGAGGCAGTATTTTAGCTGATACCTAAAAGATGAAGGAGGAGAATATGGTTACAGTTAAAAGAAACAGCTTATTCAAAGGTTCTAAGATGGCAAACACTTGGAGTGTTTGGACAATGTTGATGTCAACATGGCAGAAGATTCAGTCATGTCTACTTTAGTAAATTTGGGCAGATTCAAGATTGTATCTATAAGACTGTTTTTCACGGATTTTGATAACTAATACATTTCTTACATATATGACAAATGATAGAAATATACTAAGTATTACTTGTGATCAGGATATGCCTGTTAGGGTTTGTTTTACATTTAAACTTCATCTGCCATATGAGTTTCAGCAATAAGGAAATATGGGGAAAAGGCTCACTGCATAAGAATTAGGCTTCCTTAGTGGCTCAGACAATAGAGAATCTGCCTGCAATGCAGGAGACTGAGTTCAATCCCTGGATTGGGAAGATCCCTGGATTGGAGAAGGAAATGGCTACCCATTCCAGTATTCTTGCCTGGGAAATCCCAGGATCAGAAGAGTCTGGTGAGCAAGAGTCCATGGGATTGCAAAGAGTCAGACACAACTGAGTGACCAAACATGCATACAAGAATGAAGTAACTAAAATAAGTAACTAGACTTTTAAAGCAGTGAGTTCTAATGTTTGTCTAAGGACTTCTTTACATTCTTACTGACTATACTGAGAATCATTGAATATCTCCTCTACCATTGTTCTTTCTATGCCAAGCCTGTTTTTCTATGTAGAATGTAATTTTATCTTTATCTGAACATTTGAATCTTTTCCTCTAGTTTTTCTGAGCGCATTCTATTTTTTACTAGAATCCCTTGCCTAGAAAATCAAGTTTGGTTGTTTTAAATCACCACATAACCTGCTATTTATTTCCCACTCATGATAATTGAGCAGCAAGGAAAAATGAACTTGTAGTCCAAATTTCAGCCTACTATATGTGAGATTCTCGTCACTTGAAAGGGATATTGGAGCTATTCTGTCTCTGGTCATTTGTTACCAAGTAAATCAACAGAGTTAATGTCATAGTTTTCATGAGTTTCAGAAGGCTTTATGTTACTTCTTTGATACAAATATCAGGAAACCATATTTGCAGCAGATGGATGTCATGTATACCTGTGACTGACTTTGTACTTCTGAACGAAGAATTGCTGACTACCACTGATATTTGACATGAAATATTGAGTATCTACAATCAGCTTTTTCTAAACTTATTTGTGGTTTTATAGAATACTTTTTTGTGTGACTCAGAGTACTCTTCAGGGAGTGTTAAACCCATTGTCCTGCTTCAGGGTTTTAAGATTTCTTTTTTTGTTGTTTCCACAAAGAAACTACAGTTCCCTTGCCTCAGTTTTTCTGGATGTCTTGCATTGTACTTGACTACGACATTCTAAAGCTCTATTACTTGTTTTCCTATTTCTAGTTGGGATACAGAAAAGATAGCACACATAGTATTGGTTGTCTTAAAAAGGAAGACAAGGATCTTCGTGACTAGCAGGCACTGTAAGAATCACAAATATAAGAGCACATGTTGAAATAGCTCACTTGAAATAGCATTTGATTTATGCATTCCATAGAAATTCTATGTACTTTTATTATCTAAACACTTCTTTTGTACAGACGTATGATTCTTTCATTCTTAGAAACATACTTCTGCTAAAATGACAAATGTTCATAAACAGCAATGTTTTTTCCCAGTTTTTTTTTTAATAGAAACCCATTATAACAAATGGTATCACATTGAAGACTCCCGACTACACTCTCAAAATGATCCATTCAAAATGCAAAAAAATGCCTTTTGCATTTCTTACAACAGTTTTATTGTTTCAGTAGAGGATTATATTTTAAATATGCTTGAATGTATAGAATTTATATCTCATATAATAGTATTTTCCAAATATGAGATGTCTACAGACTTATAGAGGACATATGTAGTAAAATTGCTTTTTACATTTGTAGCATGTAGTATTATTTGTAATTAACCATTAATGATATTTGTTTTATATGTCTCTCATTTCTGTTCATGTCCTTTTCATGGATTTATCTTATAGGAAAACCTGTATCTGTGCTTGAAATAAAATAGTGCTAGGAGCTCAGTTGCTTCAGCCATGTCCGACTCTTTGTGACCCCATGGACTGTAGTCCGCCAGTCTCCTCTGTCCATGGGATTTTTTTCAGGCAAGAATGCTGGAGTGGGGTGCTGTTTCCTCCTCCAAGAGATCATCAAGACCCAAAGATTGAATCTGCATCTCCTGCATTGGCAGGCAAATTCTTTACCACTGAGCCACCAGGACATTCTGGTTGAAATAAAGTGAAGAATGTTTTTAGTACTTGTGTACTTTCAGTATATATTCAACCTGAAAAGAACCATGATGTAGTGGAGAGAACATGACCTTTAGAGATTGTTAAAGGTGGATTTGAATCCTGTTTTCTCCCTTCTGATATGTGTGTATGTATGAAAATTTTAAGAACGTTTTTGATGTTGGAATTTAAGTCAATATGTCAGTGAAATATTTTTCGATCAGGAAATAATTTGGGCTCTTCTTATGTTATTCACCAGCCTGTCTATTTTAGAAATGCCTAAGTGTGTGTTTTAGGCATTATTTTCCATTTTTTCTTCCTTGTTTCATATTTCTATCAAAAGACACTAATATAGTCTGCACTTTTAAGATGCCTTTTAATATGAATGCTGTTCAGTCCTTTTTAAAGCATCCTAACTTCTTTCTGCTCCCATTCCTGCCTATCAAAATAGTGTCCTTATTACAAGGTTCACCTCAAATTTCAATTTCCAGATAAAGACTTCCTAAATCTCCAAGTAGTTTCTCTTGTGAGTGCCTACAGAATTTAACCAAGGCACATTGATTCTTTTTCAAATATTAAAAGAAGTTCTTAAAGTATTTGATAACTTTTTTCATATTAGTCTTTGCTAGCCTACACTTGTTCTCCAAAAGTTTTTCTGCTCTTTCTCAATTTGAGGCATTTCTTATGTTATTCGTTACACCTGGTGCTCTCCTTATTCTTCATTGCTTTCATCTGGCAATTTTAAACCATCCTTAGACATCTCTTTCACCAGGAAATGCTATGTCATTTTCATGGTGAGGGCTGGATTAATGCACTTTGTACCATTTGCTCAGTTTCTTTTATTATGAATGCACAAGTATCCTGTGAGCATTTGTCACATTGCAATGTATTTGCTCATATATCTGGCTCTTCTTTCATCGTAATGTAAGCCTTCCTAAGAAAAATAATTTTTCCGGTTTACTATTATTGCATGCTTGAATGCCTGGCAAAGATATGGTTGCACATGAATATTGTGTAAGCATCCAATTTGTCTCTATTAAATAAAAGATTAACCATAACTTAATAAACTGATGACTTTTTATATTTCCATTTGAAAGATGTTTTTATTTATCCTATTATATGCTAAGTTACTTGAAGTCAAGGATTTTTCAAAAAAATCTTTATTATTCACCAGCTACACTAGTGCTCAATTGGCATCTTCTAAATTTATTGTATTTATGTTCAAAGAGTTTGTATGTAATATTTTTGTAGTTATGAAAAATAATATTTATAATACTTTAAAATGTAAGAAGTTGATATCAGTGCTTTTTAAATGAGTGTACAAGAACATGACTTTTTGATTCTATGGTAGTAGACTGAGCAGTTGACCTGCAAAGAAAATAAACTCCATAACTTAAATTTTTCTCTTAGGACTGAAAATCAAAATGTTTGTTTGATAATATTGATGCCCAAATTAGGATGGGGAAATGCTTCTGCTGAACTATTTAGAAGAATTTATTTTAAAACATCAGATATATTCATAGGAATTTTATCACTTAAAGAAAACTGAATTAAAATTAGAGAACCCAAAATTAGAAGTTTGAAACTGACTTCTAGTCCTGTAGTAGAAGTCAGTTACTTCCAGTAACTGTAGACTTTGTGGCAAGACATCAAACTTCTGTGTATATACAAAAATGGTCTCAAAGTAGATGATTTTAAAAATCCTTTGGATTTTTCAGCTCTAAAATTATGATGCAACATGAGAAATCAAAGATGAACATGCAGTGAACTTAAGTCATACAGTTTAATTTTATCTCTATTTTAAGTTGACTAAAATCCTTCTTGGTGTTTAGTGGAAATGGTTGGAATATGAGTTTAAAAATCATAATAGATATAAAATACTAATTGGTCTAATGACAATTGTATGCAATTTAAAGTATGACAGATTCTCTCTATTGTACGCCTGTTCATTTATTTATTCTCGTTTTTTTTGCTACCCTCTTCACATATCCTGGGTGGAATGTCAGATTAAATTAGTTATCACCTGCAGGGTGTAAAAACTTTAATAAATGAGATGTCCTGAAGCTTACTTATTTATTGGGCCATTCTAGATGTTTATAATATCTGCATAATAACTGCACAGGAAGAACATTTTATTTTTTATGTCCTCATGGGGTATTTGTGTGTGTGTGTGTGTGTATGCATGCGTACACATTTTTTAAAGCCCCACCTATAGCCACAAAAAACCCTATTATCATGAAACAGTAAGAGAACAAAATATGCTAGGAGCAAAATTCTCTGAAAAGCAATTCAATAACAGCAGTGGCACTCCTGAGAAACATAAATTTTAATAGTCATCTTGTCCATTTTCGCTAATGTAATCAACTAAGAAAGAGCAACAAAATTATTCAGCTATATTCAATTTCTGGTAGAGAAGAAAAACAAAAACAGTGATGCTTAAATATTTTGTAACAACTCCTATTAAATGCAGCTGACCTTTCTGAGGATAGCATTGTGACAGTGTAATGGAAAATTCTTTGTTTTTCCATCTGTGTTTATATATCATAAAATATTTTACAACTCATAGACATATAAAATGTTTTTATCTATCATTAAGGGCACATAATTCCTGGTTACAGTGAAGTATTAGTTTACTTTACCTCTGTTTGCAATAAAATATAATGTAGTATAATGTTCATTCTAGGGGCCTCCCTGGAGGTTCAGTGGTAAAAAATCCACCCGCCAGTGCTGGAGACGCTTGTTTGATTCCTGGGTGGAAAAGATCCCCTGGAGAAGGAGATGGGTACCTATTTAGTATTCTTGCCTGGGAAATCCCATGGACAGGACTCCATGGACAGAAAGCCCATGGAACCTGGCAGGCTGCAGTCCATGCGGACACAAAGAGTTGGACACGATTTAGTGTCTAAACAAGGGCAACAACGTTCATTCTACACTAACTTCCTCTATTGAAAACTATCAACAATCACAAAAAAACTTGTGATTCTATTGCTCTGAATATAGCTGAGTGGCTCTGTTTTCATTAGGAAAAATAAATCCACAGATTTTAAGCTAGTAGGCATGATGATGTATCTGTTAAGTAATGTCCAAATATTTACCTACTAAGAGGACTTCCTTATTTTCCTCTCAAAACTGAGTCCAGGGTCAATAAACCCTTTGATCTGCTCCAATGTTTTTTAAGGCTTTTCACTCAAAATGCAGCTTTAGTGATAAGTATAATTGCCTAGAACCTGATTGTGAAGAATAGGAAACATCGATGCAACTTTTTTGCAATACTGGCAGTTTTTTCCAATACCATTAGCTTATTATCCTAACAAACGGTTGTAAAATTCTCAACTTATTTTATTGACATATCATATGAATTGTTGATATCTTAAAACTCCCTACAGATTTTAACTTTTTTCTTGATTTATAAGAAATACTAGCAATGAGATGACTATTAGGACAATGACATGGGCACAATAATTGTTTACTAAACTCAAACAGTTTTTACTGTTATATATAATATATAGCTAGATCCACAGATATTATGTTTTGTAATTTTTAAACATTGAAGTATAGTTGATTTACAGTGTCATGTTAGTTTCAAGTGTTCAGCACAGTGATTCAGTTTTGTGTGTGTGTGTGTGTGTATTCTTTTTCAGATTCCTATCCCCTACAGGTTATTGTAAAATATTGTGTATAGTTCCCTGTTCTACATAGTAGGTCTTTGTTGGTTATATATTTTATACACAGTAGTGTATATATGTTATTCCCAAACCTCCTATTTTATCCCCCCATCCCCCTTCCCCTTTGGTAACCATTTGTTTTCTATGTCTGTGGGTCTATTTCTATTTTATAAATAAGATCATTTGTATCTTTTTTTCAGATTCCACATATAAACGAAATTATCTGTTTGTCTTTCTCTGGATAACTTTGCTTACTATGACAACCTCTAGGTTTATCCATGTAGCTAAAAATGTCATTATTTCATTTTTTATGGTTGAGTAATATTCCATTGTATATATGTACCACATCTTCTTTATCCATTCCTCTGTTGGTGGATATTTAGGTTGTTTTCATGTCCTGAATATAAATAGTGCTGCAGTGTAAATAGTGCTGCAATGAACATTGGGGTGTATTTTTTTGAATTGTGGTTTTCTCCAAATATATTCCCAGGAGTGGGGATGCTAGATCAAAATGTAGCTCTATTTTTTGGTTTTTAAGTAAGCTTCATACTGTTCTCCATAGTGATAGTACCAGTTTACATTCTAACCAATAGTGTAGGAGGGTTTCTTTTTCTCCACACTTCCTCCAGCATTTATTATATGTAGACATTTTGATGACTGACGTTTTGACTGGAGTGATGTGATACTTCATTACAGTTTTGATTTGTATTTCTCTAATAATTAGCTATGTTGAGCATCTTTTCATGTGCCTCTTGGCCATCTGTATATCTTCTTTTGGGAAATGTCTGCTTAAGTCTTCTATCCATGTTTGATTGTGTTGTTTGTTTTTTGATATTGAGATGTATGTGCTGTTTGTATATTTTGCACATTAATCCCTTGCCAGGTGCTTCATTTGAAAATATTTTCCCATATTCTGAGGGTTGTTTTTCATTTTGTTTATGGTTTCCTTTGCTGTGCAAAAGCTTTCAAGTTTAATTAGATCCCATTTATTTTTGCTTTTATTTTCATTACTCCAGGAGGTGGGTCAAAATGATCTTGCTGTGGTTTTTACTAAAGAGTGTTCTACCTATGTTTCCCTCTAAAAGTTTTATAGTGTCTAGCCTTATCTTTAGACCTCTAATCCTTTGTGAGTTTATTTTTGTGTGTGGTTTTAGGCAATGTTCTAATTTCACTTTTATATGTAGCAGTCCAGTTTTCCTAGGATCACTTATTGAGGACACTGTCTTTTCTCCATTGAACATTCTTTCCTCCTTGTTGTAGACTAAAAGGCTATGTGTGTATGGGTTTTTTTCTGGGCTTCCCTTGTGGCTCAGCTGGTAAAGAATCTGTCTGCAATGTGGGAAACCTGGGTTCAATCCCTGGGTTGGGAAGATCCCCTGGAGAAGGGAAAGGCTACCCACTCCAGTATTCTGGCCTGGAGAATTCCCTGGACTGCATAGTTCACGGAATTGCAAAGAGTTGGACACGACTGAGTGATTTTCGCTTCACTTCCTACTGTTCCTTTGATCTGTATGTGTGTTTGTGCCACTACCTTAAGTGTTTTGGTTACTGTAGCTTTGTAGTATCACCTGAAATCAGGGAGCTTCATTCCTTCAGCTCCATATTTATTTCTCAATATTGCTTTAATGAAATTAATAATCCCAACAGTGCAGGGTCATCATCATGCTTTGAGACAGAACATGTAGAATGAGTAGCAAATTTCAATTAATAACTTTTAGTATATTATGTATAACAAGTATATTACTTTCTTGCTCTCAAAATTTTAAGCAGTTTTCTAGTGGAAGAGAATGAGAAGAACATATCCTTTTAAGAAACTGCATGAAAATTCATCAAGACAGTTGGAAAAAAGAGAGGCCTGGAGTTGGTTTACATACCTCAAGAAGGTATGTGAACAACTTTACAGTGTGTATAAGTGCTGAATAACAGATCAAGTAATTTTACTTGGGAATATGAGCAATGATAGCCAACACCATGTTCAAATTGAATGTTAACCTTGCTTTATACCAAATATAAGGTGATAACACAGGGATATGGACTCTATGGGTGTTAGAACAAACCTATGCGTACACACTCTGGACTGTAGATGCATATGAAAACATGTGAGCTTTGCAATTAAATGTGAAGACATAATACATATCCTTTAGAGTACAAATGAAAAGTAGATTTAGATCTATTCAAATAGATCTATTCAAGATGTAGAAGCACAGTTTAAGAACAGGGGTTTACCTTGTTTTAAGAGAAAGATTATATTTTGCTGACTAATTGCATCTTTTTTTAATAGTTTTGTAATAAGAATGCTATAGTGTTAATTTTTAACATTAATTTTGATTACATAATTTATATAGCTGGACTTTCATATAATATATAATGGTATATATAATGGCATTTACTTCAATACATTTAACAAAATAAAAATTGCTCCTATGTTCCCTTTCTTTAGTTTTTATTACCTAAAACTCCTTTTGGAGTCAACAATGCCATACTTGCCTATTTTTTTTTTTTAATTTTAGAACAAAAAAAAAAAAAAAAGAAAATAAACACATTATGATAGTAAAAAATATCCAGGATAGTTCATACTGTGTAACTAGAACATTGATCAATCTTATTATTTTATTGTAAAGTTTATTTTGTACTTTATAAATATAAATTTGACTTTCTTAGTCCTTCCTGAAATCATTTCTGGTTGAAGCAGAATTATAGTGGGAAGATCACCTAGATAACAAGATTTATGATTTCATTTTTACAACTGATTTCTGGGAGATCAAAAAACCCTGTTAGCATATGTATGCTTCACTTTTTTTCTAATTCCTCTTTCTAAATGAGGTATTTAAAATGTGCAACTGGGATGTTGAGATAATTTTTTCCAAAGCATTTATTCTTAAATCTGAAAATTTTTATAGACAGTAAAATGGTTTTGTATAACTATAGCTTTAATGCTTTTTTTTTTTTCTAGGAGAAATTACCAAATTATTATTCTTTCATCAAGGACTAAATATATTCTTTTATATTTCCAAAGCATGGTCCCTGCTGACAAGGACAATTGAACATAGTTAAAAAGGAAGCAGCTTTTAATTTATTTTCAGTTGGCAACCACAAGAATGGATTCTTTCTGTTATTTATTTTTATTTAATCTTTGAGGCCAATGGCTCCCTAGTGAGAGGATAATATGAATTCAGCAATCAGGACATTATTTTAACATCCCTTACATGCCGTGATAAGTTTCTGCATAGCATTCCCTTGTGTCAGGCAGAAGACAGAATGAAGAAAATCTTTTGCAGTATGATTTTTGAATGTTTATTCATTCTTTAGAAGCATCAGAGGTTCCTAGAATACCTGAAAATACAGTTGCAACCTATGAGATTATATGCATTCCAGAATGGCACTACCTGGCTCTGTGTTGAATTCACAGTTTTACCAGGTATATTTCTGCATTTCACAACAAATCAGAGAATAACAAAAGAATTACAATTGCATTTCTAATATGACCAACTCACAAATGGGCCATTAATTTAATGAGAAGACAAGGACATTTCTGATCCTCATCTTCCTTGACCTTCCCTGATGTTATCCTTATTTCATTTATGATGAGTTAATATTATATCCTGTGGAGGTACAGGTCAGTAGTGGACTGCTGCAGGTGCTGGGGCTCTGGGTGCAGCAGACTTGTGTATGGCTTAGGCCCTCTTGGAGGAAGTTGTCATTAACCCCACCATAGAGCCGCCAGGCAGGAGGAGAAGGGGACGACAGAGGATGTGATGGTTGGATGGCATCACCGACTCAATGGACATGAGTTTGAAAAAATTCCAGGAGTTGGTGACGGACAGGGAGGCCTGGCATGCTGCGGTCCATGGGTTGCAGAATCAGACATGACTGAGCGACTGAACTGAACTGAGAGCAGCCAGAACTTAGACAGGACTTGGGAAACAGACTCTTGGAGGGTACAAACAGAACGTGGTGTGCACCAGGACCCAGGAGAAAGGAGCAGTGACCCCACAAGAGGCTGACCCAGACCTGCCCATCAGTGGCCAGGAGACTCTGGTGGACACGTGGGTCAGTGGTGGCGGATTGGGGGCATTGAGTGTAGCAGTGCATTCATGGGATTTTTGGAAGGAGGTCACCATTATCTTCATTACCGCCACCATAGTTTGGCCCCAGGTAACGCACTGGTCATAGCAAACACCCTCTTCCAACAACACAAGAGAAGACTCTACGCATGGGCATCACCAGATGGCCAATATCGATATCAGATTGATTATATTCTTAGCAGCCAAAGATGGAGAAGCAAAACAATATAGTCAGCAAAACAATATACTCAGCAAAAACAAGACCGGGAGCTGACTGTAGCTCAGATCATGAACTCCTTATTGCAAAATTGAGACTTAAACTGAAGAGAGTAGGGATAACCTCTAGACCATTCAGGTATGACTTAAATCAAATCCCTTATGAATATACAGTGGAAGTGAGAAATAGATTTAAGGGACTAGATCTGATAGACAGAGAGCCTGATGAACTATGGACGGAGGTTCGTGATATTGTACAGGAGACAGGGATCAAGACAATCCCCATGGAAAAGAAATGCAAAAAGGCAAAATGGTTGTCTGAGGAGGGCTTACAAATAGCTGTGAAAAGAAGAGAAGCAAAAGCAAAGGAGAAAATGAAAGATATTCCCATTTGAATGCAGAGTTCCAAAGAATAGCAAGGAGAGATAAGAAAGCCTTCCTCAGTGATCAATGCAAAGAAATAGAGGAAAACAACAGAATGGGAAAGAGTAGAGATCTTTTCAAGAAAATTAGAGATACCAAGGGAACATTTCATGCAAAAATGGGCTCAATAAAGGACAGATATGGAATGGACCTAACAGAAGCAGAAGATATTAAGAAGAGGTGGCAAGAATACACAGAAGAACTGTACAAAAAAGATCTTCATGACCCAGATAATCACAATGGTGTGATCACTCACCTAGAGCCAGACATCCTGGAATGTGAAGTCAAGGGGGCCTTAGGAAGCATTACTATGAATAAAGCTAGTGGAGGTGATGGAATTCCAGTTGAGCTATTTCAAATCCTCAAAGATGATGCTGTGAAAGTGTTGCACTCAATATGCCAGCAAATTTGGAAAACTCAGCAGTGGCCACAGGACTGGAAAAGGTCCGTTTTCATTCCAATCCCTAAGAAAGGCAATCCCAAAGAATGCTCAAACTACCGCACAATTGAACTCATCTCACACGCTAGTAAAGTAATGCTCAAAATTCTCCAACTCAGGCTTCAGCAATACATGAACCGAGAACTTCCAGATGTTCAAGCTGTATTTAGAAAAGACAGAGGAACCAGAGAGCAAATTGCCAATATCTGCTGGATCATTGATAAAGCAGGAGAGTTCCAGAAAAACATCTATTTCTATTTGTTGACTATGCCAAAGCCTTCAACTCTGTGGATCACAATAAACTGTGGAAAATTCTGAGGGAGATGATGGGAATACCAGACCACCTGACCTGCCTTTTGAGAAACCTGTATGTAGGTCAGGAAGCAACAGTTAGAACTGGACATGGAACAACAGACTTGTTCCAAATAGGAAAAGGAGTATGTCAAGGCTGTATATTGTCACCCTGCTTATTTAACATATATGCAGAGTACATCATGAGAAATGCTGGGCTGGAAGAAGCACAAGCTGGAATCAAGATTTCCAGGAGAAATATCAATAACCTCAGATATGCAGATGACACCACCCTTATGGCAGAAAGTGAAGAGGAACTAAAAGGCCTGTTGATGAAAGTGAAAGAGGAGAGTGAAAAAGTTGGCTTAAAGCTCAACATTCAGAAAACTAAGATCATGGCATCTGGTCCCATCACCTCATGGGAAATAGATGGGGAGACAGTGGAAGCCGTGTCAGACTTTATTTTTTGGGGTTGCAAAATCACTGCAGATGGTGATTGCAGCCATGAAATTAAAAGACGCTTACTCCTTGGAAGGAAAGTTATGACCAATCTAGATAGCATATTAAAAAGCAGAGACATTACTTTGCCAACAAATGTCTGTCTGGCCAAGGCTATGGTTTTTCCAGTAGTTATGTATGGATGTGAGAGTTGGACTGTGAGGAAAGCTGAGCACTGAAAAATTGATGCTTCTGAACTGTGGTGTTGGAGAAGACTCTTGAGAGTCCCTCGGACTGCAGGGAGATCCAAGCAGTCCATCCTGAAGGAGATCAGTCCTGGGTGTTCATTGGAAGGACTGATGCTGAAGCTGAAACTCCAATACTTTGTCCACTGATGCAAAGAGTTGACTCATTGGAAAAGACCCTGATGCTGGGAGGGATTGGGGGCTGGAGGAGAAGGGGACAACAGAGGATGAGATGGCTGGATGGCATCACCAACTCGATGGGCATGAATTTGAGTAAACTCCGGGAGTTGGTGATGGACAGGGAGGCCTGGCGTGCTGCAATTCATGGGTCACAAAGAGTCGGACATGACTGAGCGACTGAAGGAAACTGAAATAGCAGGGAGGGAACACAGCCCAACCCACCAACAGAAAATTGGATTAAAGATTTACTGAGCATGGCCCCGCCCATCAGAACAATACTCAATTGCCCTCTCAGTCACCTTTCCCATCAGCAAGCTTCCATAAGCCTCTTATCTTTCTCCATCAGAGGGAAGACTGACTGAAAACCACAATCACAGAAAACTATCCAATCTGATCACATGGACCACAGCCTTGTCTAACTCAAAAAAACTATGAGCCATGCCATGTAGGGCCACTCAAGACAGGTGGGTCATGGTGGAGAGGTCTGACAGAATGTGGTCCACTGAAGAAGGGAATGGTAAACCACTTCCCTTGAGAACCCCATGAACAGTATGAAAAGGCAAAAAGACAGGACACTGAAAGATGAACTCCCCAGGTCGGTAGGTGCCTAATATCCTACTGGAGATCAGTGGAGAAATTACTCCAGAAAGAATGAAGAGATGGAGCCAAAGCAAAAACACCACCCCGTTGTGGATGTGACTGGTAATGGAAGTAAAGTCAGATGCTGTAAACAGCAATATTGCATAGGAACCTGAAATGTTAGGTCTTTGAAACAAGGTAACTTGGAAGTGGTCAAATAGGAGATGGCAAGAGTAAACATCAACATTTTAGGAATCAGCGAACTAAAATGGACTCGAATGGGTGAATTTAACTCAGATGACCATTATATATACTACTGTGGGCAAAAATCCCTTAGAAAAAATGGAGCCACCATCATACTCAGCAAGAGTCTGAGATGCAGTACTTGGATGCAATCTCAAAAATGACAAAATGATCTCCATTCGTTTCCAAGGCAAACCATTCACTATCACAATACTCGAAGTCTATGTCCCGAACAGTAATGCTGAAGAAGCTGAAGTTGAATGGTTCTATGAAAACCTACAAGACCTTCTAGAACTAACACCCAAAAAAGATGTCCTTTTCATTATAGGGGACTGGAATGCAAAAGTAGGAAGTCAAGAAATACCTGGAGTAACAGGCAAATTTTGCCTTGGAGTATAGAATGAAACAGGGCAAAGGCTAATAGAGTTTTGCCAAGAGAAAGCACTGGTCATAGCAAACACCCTCTTCCAACAACACAAGAGAAAACTCTACACATGGACATCACCAGATGGCCAACACCGAAATCAGATCGATTATATTCTTTGCAGCCAAAGATGCAGAAACTCTGTACAGTCAGCAAAAATAAGACCAGGAGCTGATGGTGGCTCAAACCATGAATGCCTTATTGGCAATTTCAGACTTAAATTGAAGAAAGTAGGGAAAACCACTAGACCATTCAGGTATGACCTAAATCAAATCCCTTATGATTATACAGTGGAAGTGAGAAATAGATTCAAGGGATTAGATTGGATAGACAGAGTCCCTGAAGACCTATGGATGGAGGTTCATGACATTTTACAGAATGCAGGGATCAAGACCATCCCCAACAAAAAGAAATTCAAAAAGGCAAAATGGTTGTCTGAGGAGGCCTTACAAATAGTTGTGACTAGAAGAGAAATGAAAGGCAAAGGAGAAAAGGAAAGATATACCCATTTGAATGCACAGTTCCAAAGAATAGCAAGGAGAAATAAGAAAGCCTTCCTTAGTGATCCATGTAAGGAAATAGAGGAAAACAATACAATGGGAAAGACTAGATATCTCTTCAAGAAAATTAGGGATACCAAGGGAACATTTCATGCAAAGATGGGCACAATAAAGGACAGAAATGGTAGGGACCTAACAGAAGCAGAAGGTATTAAGAAGAGGTGCCAAGAGCACAAAGAACTATACAACAAAGATCTTCATGACCCTGGAAATCACGATGGTGTGATCACTCACCTAGAGCCAGATGTCCTGCAATGCGAAGTCGAGTGGGCCTTAGGAAGTATAACTACAAGCAAAGTTAGTGGAGATGATGAAATCCCGGTTGAGCTACTTCAAATCCTAAAAGATGATGCTCTGAAAGTGCTGCACTCAATATGCCAGCAAATTTGGAAAACGCAGCAGTGGCCACAGAACTGGAAAAGGTCAGTTTTCAATCCAATCCTAAAGAAAGGTAATGCCAAAGAATGGTCAAACTACTGCACAATTGCACCCGTCTCACATGCTAGTAAAGTAATGCTCAAAATTCTCCAAGCCAGGCTTCAACATTACATGAACCGTGAACTTCCAGATGTTCAAGCTGGATTTAGAAAAGGCAGAGGAACCAGAAATCAAATTGCCAGCATCTGTTGAATCATTGAAAAAGCAAGAGAGTTCCAGAAAAATATCTACTTTTGCTTTAGTGACTATGCAAAAGCCTGTGACTGTATAGATCACAACAAACTGTGGAAAATTCTTCATGAGGTAGGAATAACAGACCACCTGACCTTCCTCTTAAGAAACCTGTATGCAGGTCATGAAGCAACAGTTAGAACTGGACATGGAACAAAAGACCAGCTCCAAATCAGGAAAGAAGTACGTCAAGGCTGTATATTGTCACCCTGCTTATTTAGCTGATATACAGGTTGCATCATGAGAAACTCTGGGCTGGATGAAGAACAAGCTGGAATCAAGATTGCCAGGAGAAATATCAATAACCTCAGATATGCAGATGACAGCACCCTTATGGCAGAAAGCAAAGAAGAACTAAAGGGCCTCTTGATGAAAGCGAAAGAGGAGAGTGAAAAAGTTGGCTTAAAACTCAACATTTAAAAAACTAAGATCATGGTATCTGGTCCCATCACTTCATGGCAAATAGATGAAGAAACAATGGAAAGAGTGACAGAAATTTTTTTTGGCTCCAAAATCACTGCATATGGTGACTGCAGCCATGAAATTAAAAGATGCTTGGTCCTTGGAAGAAAAGTTATGACCAACACAGACAGCATATTAAAAAACAGAGACATTACTTTACCAACAAAGGTCCGTCTAGGCAAAGCTATGATTTTTCCAGTAGTCATGTATGGATGTGAGAATCGGACTGTAAAGAAAGCTGAGTGCTGAAGAACTGATGCTTTTGAACTGTGGTGTTGGAGAAGACTCTTGAGAGTCCCTTGGACTGCAAGGAGATCCAACCAGTCCATCCTAAAGGAAATCAGTCCTGAATATTCATTGGAAGGACTGATGCTGAAGCGGAAACTCCAATATTTTGGCCACCTGATGCAAAGAACTGACCCATTGGAAAGATCCTGATGCTGGGAAGGATTGAAGGCAGGTGGAGAAGGGGACAACAGATGATGAGGTGGTTGGATGGCATCATTCACTCAATGGACATGAGTCTGGGTAAACTCTGGGAGTTGGTGATGGACAGGGAGGCCTGGTGTGCTGCAGTCCATGGGGTCGCAAAGAGTCAGACAGGACTGAGTGACTGAACTGAACTGAATATAGTCATATTTTAGCAAATTTTTGGTTTTACTGAGCTAGCATTTAGTATATCACTTTCATGTGCCTTTTCTCACTACAAATGAATTACATATTTCCAGACAACTTAGCAAAACAGACTATTAGTATTCATGTATTATGAGGTTGGATGATAAAATGACTAATTACAGAAGAATCTGATAGAATGTGCTTCTTTGTCATTGTCTTTGTGATCCTGTGTTTTTAGGTATTGATGAAAAAGCAAGGTATTACCTTGTTACTAATCCAAGATTTAGAGTCAGCATGTAAGATTCAAAATAATTATGATGGTCCATTTTTGATACATGAAGTATGTCACTTTTTATTCACGCTTGATTGCATTAATTTTTAGATGAATTCAGCCAAGAATGATATTGCACAAGATATGGATTTTGGGCAATGATAGAAAATGAAATAGTGTATTTGAGCTTTTTAAAAAGGGATTACTCTCTTTAAAAAAAAACCCTGTTTTAAAAATAACAAAATTTGCCATATCATCTAAAACTTTCAATGTCGATAATGTAATAAATATTATATTGTTATTAAAAGAGAAAAGTTAAAAACCCAAAACCTGTTTAGGATGTACTAATGTTTTACATAGGAAAAGGAGGATTAATTATATTCTATCAAATATTTTGTATTACCTAGAAACCTAGTTTTAGGGCTACTGATTAAAGTTAATTGTTTTGGATTTGATTTTATTAAACAAAATAACTGTATAAGAGCCACTTTATACAAAAGAAATGTAGCAGAATTTGGGATAAAGCTATTTGCATAACTGAAATCACATTGACAGAAGGATGCAAATGGAGAAGACAAAAGGTTTCTAGTTGGATTATTTGTTGATTGGCACACAGTGGAGAAAGTAGCTACCACTATTTTATCTGAATGAGAGCTCATGAAATGAGTACAACTAAGATAACTTGGAAAATGTTGTAATAAAACCAAGTGACTGACTGATTTCACTATATTAACATCGTTTCACATTTTAACCATTTATAAAATCATATAAATTTAAGGATGTGGTCCATGTGATCAGAATCTTAAATTGATATGCCTTTACAAATCTGTATACAGGTCAAGAAGCAATAGTTAGAACTGGACAGGGAACAACAGATTGGTTCCAAATTGGGAAAGGAGTACGTCAAGGCTGTATACTGTCACCCTGCTTATTTAACTTATATGCAGAGTACATCATGAGAAATGCTGGGCTGGAAGAAGCACAAACTGGAATCAAGATTGCCAGGAGAAATATCAATAACCTCAGATATGCAGATGACAGCACCCTTATGGCAGAAAGTGAAGAAGAACTAAAGAGCCTCTTGATGAAAGCGAAAGAGGAGAGTGAAAAAGTTGGCTTAAAACTCAGCATTCAGAAAACTAAGATCATGGCAACTGGTCCCATCACTTCATGGCAAATAGATGGGAAAACAGTGAACAGTGACAAACTTTATTTTGGGGGGCTCCAAAATCACTGCAGATGAAATTAAAAGACTCTTGATCCTTGGAAGGAAAGTTATGACCAACCTAGACAGCATATTAAAAAGCAGAGACATTATTTTGCCAACAAAGATCCATCTAGTCAAAGCTTTGGTTTTACCAGTAGTCATATATAGATGTGAGAGCTGACTCTAAAGAAAGCTGAGTGCTGAAGAACTGGTGCTTTTGAATTGTGGTGTTGGAGAAGACTCTTGAGAGTCCCTTGGACTGCAAGGAGATCCAACCGGTCCATCTTAAAGGAAATCAGTCCTGAATATTCACTGGAAGTACTGATACTGAAGCTGAAGCTCCAGTACTTTGGCCACCTGATGCAAAGAACTGACTCATTGGAAAAGATCTTGATGCTGGGTAAGATTGAAGGCAGAAGAAGAAGGGGAAGACAGATGATGAGATGGTTTGATGGCATCACTGACTCGATGGAGATGAGTTTAAGTAAGCTTCAGTTGATGATGGACAGGGAAGCCCAGCATGCTGCAGTCCATGGGGTCACAAATAGTCAGACAGGACTGAGCTACTGCACTGAACTGAACTGTTAAGAGATTCAAATTTAGCTACTTATTTCTACAGTCTGTTTTTAAAGTGTCTCATGTGAGCAATGAATGCAGTGCTAATTTGTGAAGCCTTTTAAAAACATCCGTTTATTGGTAGGTGTTTAGCTTTATTCTGAATAGCAGTAAAATTGAATAACTGGTTAATGATCAAGCTGCCATGATTTTAGGGTTCCTACATTTATTGTAGAAATAGACTTCAAATAAATTTTGGGAGATGCTGAATTCATTTGTAGAAATGTAAAATCAGACATCAAGGGCTTGTCTCTGACTAGTTTTGAACTTTTACCATAATAAAAATGTACATTCCTTAAAATATGTGCTTTGCATTTTAAAAAGGAATTTTAGTACATAATTTCTCAAATTGAAAAAATTCGGTAAATTTCTGTAGCCAAACTATTATTGTGACTAATCAGACATGGATTTAAATGTAGTCATATTAATGTATACAATATTTATGTTCAAACCTTATCAATCTGTACTGCAAACCAGAGTTTCACTGACTTTAATTTAAAGCTACCAATCTATTTAACTGTTTAAAATCCTATAAATCCTATCTTTTTTTCCAGATGAAAGTGATAGTGTTAGTCGCTCAATTATGTCCAACTCTTGGGATCCTGTAGACTGTAGCCCTCCAGGCTCCTCTGTCCATGGAATTCTCCAGGCAAGAATAATGGAGTAGGTACCCATTCCCTTCTCCAGGGGATCTTCCTGACCCAGGGGCTGAACCCAGGTCTCCTGCATGCAGGCAGATTCTTTACCTCTTGAACCACCAGTGAAGCCCAACACAATCTTTTTTTTGGAAAATATTTGGGAAATCTCTGGGGCAGTGTTTCTCAAATTTAGCATGCATTTAACATCACCCAAAGAGTGAATCCCATTCCAGAGTTTCAGTTTGTTAAGTCCAAATCATAGCTCAAGACAGTGCATTTCCAAGCATTTCTAATGTTCCAAGTTGACTCTCATGTTACTGATTCAGGGCTCAAACTTTGAAAACCATCACTTTAAGGAATGCTTATGAATTCTGACTCATTTTGTTTTTTGGTCATTGCATTAGCATGCCAGCTGACTATAACATTCTGAATTCAATTCCTTTCTTGTTTGACCTCTTCCCAGAAAGAGGACCTTTAAAACAGTATCTCCAACTGCTTCCTTTGAACTAATGCTGGTCAGCCCAGCACCACTTTGTTACTTACTTACTGACACAGGCCTACTTTCTTTATTTTCCTTAACCCAGCTAAGGTTCTCTCCAAGCCCACTTTAAAGTCAAGTTCATTAACAAGGGAATATACCTTCCTATTCAGTTTGCTACTTAAATTCCCCATGGATTTCTCTCTCCCTCTCTGAGTGTATAAATGTCCTAAGGTCCAGATGTTTCATTTTCTCTGTCTGTCTATCTGTCTATCTGTCTCTCTCTCTTTATATATATATACATATATATATATATATATATATATATGTAAAATGAAAGTGTTAGTCACTCAGTCATGTCCAACTCTTTGCTACCCATGGACTGTAGCCTGCTGGGCTCCTCTCTCCATGGAATTCTCCAGGCAAGAATACTGGAATGGGTTGCCATTTCCTTCTCCAGGGGATTTTCCCAACCCAGAGATCAAACCCAGGTCTCCAGCATTGCAGGCAGATTCTTAACCATCTGAGCCACCAGGGAAACCATATATATTATATATTATATTATGTTATATTATATATAATATATATTATATATTATATTATGTTATATTATATATAATATACATTATATAAATATTTCTTGATATATAAATATACTTACATACATATACACATGTCCCCAATTTTTGAAGTTACTCTTTGCCCAGTGGAACTGCTGGATTTCAATCTTGCCATGCTTCTTGCCACTCAACACCGATTCAGTTTCTTTTCAGAAATACTGTCAACATCAATCACTGTTCATTTGAACTCTTTTTACAAGAGGCAACTTATCACCATGTAAATATTTGAGACCAATAGATAAGTGCATTAATAGGGATCAGCCCCCAAATTCACATAAACAATCTCAAATTTACCTTAATGCTTCCACTGTTACAGTTTAAAATGTTCATTATCATTTCTAGCATAGGATCTGAAAAATCGTGACTTGTAAAAAATATAATTTATTACAGCAAGACATACTAGTAAGACATATCTCAGGGTCAGTTTTATAGCTAGAAGTCATGCATAATAGAAATTGATATTGATATGAAGTGAAATATTGTTAGTATATTTTGCTGAGGTGGTAAGCATCTTAGCACCACAAGTGACTTTGTAGTGATTATGATGATGCTATAAACAGTTATTCTAGTTCTGCTCAGTCCGGGATGGATTGTTTCTAAATTTAGAGAATTAGCAGGCACTTTAATCTGTTAGCCTGATTATCCATGAAATAGAAAGATAATTGAAATGTGGGAGATAAATTATTTAAAATAAATCTGTTGTGTAAATTGCATAAACCTGAACCCATTTTTCCTTCAGAGAAGTAAAAATAAATGGCAAGATTTGCAAAGAAAAATTACAGATATGTCTTCAATGAAGGCACAAGTGTCCTTTTACACTCTTACCTTCAGATCTTTTAGAAGGTATTGCAGCTCTTAACAAAGCAAAAGCTTCTTTCCTGAGATACACATTGATCAGTAGAAAACAAATGCTAGTGAGTGATTTAGCACCAATTCTCCTTACTTTTAGTTAGAAAATTTTGAATTTTTGCAAATTTCGTAATAGGACCATGCTCTAAGGAAATACTACACACAGAACTAACCTGAGGTAGGTAAAGTTTTGACTACTGAAGGAGCAGATAGAAGGCGAAGAAGTAGAGTGGGGTTAGGGTGTGGAGAAAGGTTTGAGGTAGTCATGAGGTTATGGGCTGCCCTAATAGCTGTTGGTAAAGAATCTGCCTGCAACGCAGGAAACCCTGGTTTGATTCCTGGGTCGGGAATATCTGCTGGAGAAGGGAAAAGCTATGCACTCCAGTATTCTTGGCCTTCCATTGTGGCTCAGCTGGTAAATCTGCCTGCAGTGCAGGAAACCCTGGTTTGATTCCAGGGTCGGGAATATCTACTGAAGAAGGGAAAGGCTATGCACTCCAGTATTCTTGGGATTCCATTGTGGCACAGCTGGTAAAGAATCTGCCTGCAACGCAGGAGACCTGGGTTCGATCCCTGGGTTGGGAAGATCCCCTGGAGAAGGGAAAGGCTACCCACTCCAGTATTCTGGCCCAGAGAATTCCATGGACTATACAGTCCATGGGGTCACAAAGAGTCGGACACAACTGAGTGACTTTCACTTATGACAACAGTGAGATTATGAAAAGTCTTGCAGGCTGTTAGAGAGTTTTTCTTTTATCCTAAGATAAGAGGAGAGTATAGACATTAATCTTGGGATATATGTTTTTTTTTTTAAGTTATTCTAGTGATTTTGTATAATTAAGTTAGAACAGATAGAAAAAATTTATTTCACTCAAAATTTTGTCCATTAAATTTATTTTATTTCAGATTTTCTGATGCATGACTCTAGGCACGTTACTTTTCTTAGGATAAGGGAAAATACTTAATTCTTAGAGGCATCGTATGTGTGCTGAGTCACACAGTCATGCCTGACTTTGTGACCCCATGGACTGTAGCCCACCAGCCCACTCTGTCCATGAAATATTTTAGTCAAGAATACTGGAGTGGGTTGCCATTTTCTACTCCAAGGGATCTTCCCATCTTAACCATGTTCTTTTCTTAAATACATGTTTCTTGATTACAACAAACATGAAAATACCAAATTTGTCAATATATAATGTCCACAAATTATTTGAAAATTTGAAGTATATTTGAAAGCTGCAAATGTTATATTACATAATTATTATAAAATAAACCAAATTAGATATGGCTATTGTCTTAATTAACTTCCATACTGCTTTTCCCAATATCCTTACTGCTTTTCCAAATATCCCATTACTATTTATCTGTATCTATATCTACAGTAAAGCTAGCAAACTTCAGTGAAGGAGAAGAGTTATTTATCAATTCAAGAACCCTATATTAAACACAAAGTTAATTCAGAGGTCTCTGAAGCCCTTTGTAGACTAGATGAGCTCAATAAGGGCTGCCTATGACTTTTTTTCTATTATGGTCAATGCTGAGATGCTTGTTATTCATTCTAAATAGTCGAATTTCTTCTATAGACAACTTATAAAACATAGCTTTGGAGCTCCTAAAATTATGGTAATTTTGAAATATCAGGTGGATGGGGAAAAAGAATTTAATAGTTCATTATAAAGAATAAAATCTACCTGTGGAGAATTATCTTCAACTTTCCTAGCTTCCTAATAAAGAGATAAACTCATATAGTATTTGACTTAGGCTGAGTTCCACCATAAGCAGACCCTAATTCAAGAGTTTTAGTGTTGGTAGATTATTTGGAGTGATTCCTTGAACAAGTGAGATTAGAAGGGTATAGAAGTCATTCAAGGCATATTAATGAGTAGAGGCTCACACAGTGTCCAGTGGGGGCTGTTTCCCATTGGAGCCTGTGGAAGCTATTTGTTCCATTAATAAGGACAGAGCTGTAGTATATATTCACCAATTTCTGTTCTTCATTGGATGAGGGTTCTTCTTGAGAATGTTGATTCTTGGCAATTCCAGCCAAGGAAAGCTAATGGGCAAAGATCCATATGTTTATACCAACATTGAATGCTGAGAAAAAAAGAGAGGCAGGGCACATGAGGCATCTGTTGTAGTGTTATTTTAAAAGTCCGAGTATCTACCTCAGGAAGCATGATTAACTATTTAATCACACATAGAACATGAGTCTTATATTACCTGGATCTTTGCTTCAAGAGGTGTTAGCATGAGTAAGGAGAGATGGGGATAGGAGAAACTAGTTCACAACTATAGATACATTTCCAGTGCTTTACCCCCTCATGTGTAAAACAGGGACAAAGATAATCTGTCTCATAAAGTTTTTAAGAGAAATAAATATGGCTATGGCTGGCAAATAGCAGGTTCTTACAACTGGTTAATATTTGTTAGTATTTTATCTTCAAAAAATCAACTCATAGTTTCTCTGATATTTTTCTGTTGTCTCTCTTGTCTATATTTTTATTTTTATTTCAATCTTTGATATTATCTTCAAAAAATAAAATAAATTTAAAAAAACCTTTTCCTTTAAGAATAGTAACAAGACAAGGTGACTACCCTAATCATTTTGTTTAATGTAGCATTAGAAGTCTTAGCCAGAGAAATAGGCAAAAATGGATTTAGAAAAGACAGAGGAACCAGAGATCAAATTGTCAACATCCATTGGATCATAGAAAAGGCAAGGGAATTCCAGAAAAAAATATCTACTTATTCTTCCTTGACTACACTAAAGTCTTTCACTGTGTAGATCACAGCAAACTATGGAAATTGTTAAAGAGATGGGAATGCCATGCCACCTTACCTGACTCCTGAGAAACCTGTATGCAGGTCAAGAAGCAACAGTTAGAACTGGACATGGAACAATGGACTGGTTCCAAATTGGGAAAGAAGTACGTCAAGGTTGTGTATTGTCAGCCTGCTTATTTAACTTATATGCAGGGTACATCATGCAAAATGCCAGGATGGATGAAGCTCAAGCAGTAATCAAGATTTCTAGGAGAGATATCAATAACCTCAGATATGCGGTTAGCACCACCCTAATGGCAGAAAGCAAAGAAGAACTAAAGAGCCTCTTGATGAAGGTGAAAGAGGAGAGTGAGAAACCTGGCTTAAAAGTCAGCATTCAGAAAACTAAGATCATGGAATCCTGCCCCATCACTTCATGGCAAATAGATGGAGAAACAATGGAAACAGTGACAGACTTTATATTCTTGGGCTCCAAATCACTGTGGACAGAGATTGCAGCCATGAAATTAAAAGATGCTTGCTTCTTAGAAGAAAAGCTATGACACACCTACACAACATATTGAAAAGCAGAGACATCACTTTGTCGAAATGGTTTTTCCACTCGTCATGTACGGATGTTGGAGTTGGACCATTTAAGAAGGCTGAGCACTGATGAATTGTTGCTTTTGAACTGTGGTGTTTGAAAAGACTCTTGAGAGTCCCTTAGACTGCAAGGAGATCCAATCAGTCAATCCTAAAGGAAGTCAACCCTGACTATTCATTGGAGGTAGGGCTTCCCTGGTGGCTCAGAGGTTAAAGCATCTGCCCACAATGCGGGAGACCTGGGTTTGATCCCTGGGTCGGGAAGATCCCCTGAAGAAGGAACTGGCAAACCACTCCAGTATTCTTGCCTGGAGAATCCCATGGACGGAGGAGCCTCGTGGGCTACAGTCCAGGGGGTCACAAAGAGTCGGACGTGACTGAATGACTTCACTTTCACTTTCTTTCACTGATACTGAAACTTAAATTCCAATACTCTGACACCAGATGCAAAGAGCCAACTCACTGGAAAAGACCCTGATGCTGGGAAAGATTGAAGGCAGGAGGAGAAGGGGATGACAGAGGATGAAATGGTTGGATGGCATCACCGATTCAATGGGCATGAGTTTGAGTGAACTCTGAGAGATGGTGAAGGACAGGGAAGCCTGGCGTGCCACAGTACATGGGGTTGCAAACAGTTGGACATGACTCAGTGATTGAACAACAACGACCACAAAAATAAAATAAAAGGCATTCAAATTAGAAAAAAAGTAAAACTGTCTCTATTTACAGATGACATAAAACTGTATATAGAAAACCATAACAACAGAGATATAGATCAATGGAATAGATTAGAGAGGCCAGATGTAAACCCATGCATATATAGTCAATATTCACAACAAAGATGTGAAGAACATATAATAGGAAATAGAATAGTTTTTTCAATTAATGGTGCTGAGAAAATGAGGTGTGTGGGGATGTGTGCTAAAAGTCGTTTCGATAGTGTCCTACTCTTCGTGATCCCTTGGACTGTGGCCTGCCAGGCTCCTCTGTCCATGGAGTTCTCCAAGCAAGAACACTGGACAGGGTTGCCATGCCCTCCTCTAGGGGATCTTCCTGACCCAGGAATCGAACCTGCGGCTCTTAGGTCTCTAGCATTGGCTGTCACTGTCTTTACCACTAGCATTGCCTGGGAAGCCCAAGAATACCTGGTAGCCACTTGCAAAAGAATGAAACTTGGTCACTGTCTTATGTCGTTATTATTCATTTGCTTAGTCATTGCAGACTCTGTGACCCCATGGACTGCAGCACACTAGGTTTCCCTGACCATACGTGAAAATTGACTTAAAATGGAAGAAAGACATAAGTAAGACCTACAATCATAAAACCACATAACACCTAGAAGGAAACACAGGGTAAAATTCTTTGACCTGGGTCTTGGCAGTAATTTTTTTAGATTTGATACCAAAAGGAAAGACCAAGCAAGAGCAAAAATAAAGTAGATCAGCATCAAACTAAAAGCTTTGCACAGCAAAGGAAACTATAAATAAAATGGACAGGCAACCTATAGGATGGTAGAAAATATTTGCAATTATATGCTTGATGATGTGATGACATCCAAAATATATAAAGAACTCATGGCTGAGTGCTCAGTTGCTAAGTTGTCTCTGATGCTGCAACGCTATGGACTGTAGCCCACCAGGCTCTTCTGTCCATGAGATTTTCCAGGCAAGAGTACTGGAGTGGGTTGTCATTTCCTCCTCCAGGGGATCTTCCCAACCCAGGGATCAAACCAATGTCTCACATGTCTCCTGCATTGCAAGCCAATTCCTCGTCACTGAGCCATAGGAAACATTCCTAAAAAATTCATATAATTAAAAAAAAAAAAAACTAAAATGCAAATAACTTGACCAAAAGAAAAATTGGGCAGAGGAACTGAATAGACCCTTTTTCCAAAGACGACTTAATAATGGTCACAGATACATAAAAAGGTGCTTGACAGCACTAATCATCAGAAACATGCAAATCCAAACCACAATGAGAGATCACTGCACACAGGTTAGAATGACATCTTCAAAAAGACAAAGGATCCCAAGTGTTAGTAAGGATAAAGCACTGTTGGTGGGAACGTCAACTGGTACAGCCATTATAGAAAAAGTATGGGGGATCTCTAAAAATTAAGAATAAAGCTACCATATGATCCAGTAATTCTAACTCTGGGCATATACCCAAAGGAAATGAAATCATTATCTCAAAAAGATATATGCACTTCCATGTTTATTATAGCATTATTTAGGATAGCCAAGACTGAAAAAAAGCCTAGTTCAGTTCAGTTCAGTTGCTCAGTCGTGTCCGACTCTTTGCGACCCCATAAACCGCAGCACACCCACCCTCCCTGTCCATCACCAACTCCCGGAGTCCACCCAAACTCATGTTCATTGAGTCGGGAAAACAGCCTAAGTGTTGATCAAAGGATAACTGGATAAAGAATATATGATACACACACCACATACAGAAACATTGAAATATTATGCAGCCATTGAAAGAAGGGAATCTTGCTATGTTTGACAACATGGATGAACCTTGAGGGTATTATGCTAAGTGAAATGTCAGAGAGAGAGAGAAATACTGTATAATCTTACTAATACGTGGAACCTAAAAATACTGAACCAGACACAGAGAATGGATTGGTGTTGCCCAGAGATTCTGGGGTAAGAGGAAATGGATGAAGGTAGTCAAAAAGAACAAACTTCTAATTATAAGAATAAATAATAGTACAGTTGTAATGTACAGTATAGTGACTATAGTTACCAAAATGCTACTGTAGATTTGAAAGTTGCTCAGAAACAGATCTTAAAAGTTCTCATCACAGGAAAATTATGTAACTGTGTGAGGTGATGGATGTTTACTAAACTTTTGTGCTAATTATTTTACAAAAATACATATATCAAATTATTACATTGTACCAGTTAAACTAATGTAAAATTATATATCAATTATATCTCAATAAAATATAAAAAAATAGAATTAGATATGAAATGTTCAGAAAATTGAGAGGTAAACTTAAAAACAGTACGCAATAGACATATGTTTATCCAAATTACTAGGAAGATTTGAAAAAAAAAAAAACTTCTAAAAAACATAGAAATTGAAATTGATGATGGCACAGTAAGTGGGTTAATTGATAGGTTACATACAGATGAAACAGAATTTGTAAAGTAGAAGAAAGAACTACCTGAAGGAACTCCTGGGAATGCAGGAGACAACAAGAGACATAGAGATGACAAAATGTAAAATCTATCAGTTTAATAGATTTGATGGACAGACTGAGTCATTTGTTAGGAATAGGAAATAGAAAACGATGGTTGAGAATTTTCCAAAATTAATGGAAGATATGAACTCACTAAGGTAGAATTAACAGATCTTCTCCAAAGGAAAGACAGTGATACTGGCAATAGACTTCTCAAATGAAACAACGGACGCTAGATAAGTAACATAATATTACACAAGTACAGATATAAAGCTAAACCTTAAATCAAGTCCCAAGCAGATCTTTCATTAAAAGATCAACATTTTCAGATAAACAAAAACTGAGAGGACCATTAACAGATGCACAGCATAAAAATACACTTCAGAAATAAAGGAAATTAACCATAAGTTACGTCTGAGGTTGAAAAAGAATGATAAACAAAACATTTTGCTAACACATGCAAATGGATCCAAATAAATATTGTTAAAGCAATACTAAGATATCTAATTTATGGACTTATAAGGAAAAATACATAAAATGAAATTGAATTAAAATTATAGTCAACCATAACAGTAGCCTACATTAGAAGGTAGGGATAATTAGATTTAATGTGTTTTAGGCTGATGTTTTAGAGAGGAGTGTTAGGATAGTAAACAAATATGAAATTTGTTTAGCATTATTACAAATTGTGTTTAACTTCCTGTAATAGAAATATGAAAATGACTGCCTTAAATAGCTTAGGGACTTACTTTCTGTCATATAAAATAAGACAAAGGTATGCAGTCTAAGGGAGACGTGGGCTGCTCCACATGTTTTAGAAATGCAGACTCCGCACTGCTGTCTTTTGCATTTGGTTGGAAGTCAGTGACTGTACTTTCTTGCACTGTGGCCAGTTGGCAGTCAGCAGGACAAAGACATCGGGTAGTAAGAGCCTGTCAAAGGCAAATGAGTTCCTGGTTACCTCAGACCACTCGTTGAAGAAAACTTTGCTGGAAATCTTAGCCCCAAATTTCAACCTATATTATGTTGGCTATATACTTAGTCACATTTGCTGAAATTTCGCAGGAAATTAAAGGGTAGTTTTCAAACGGTCCCCAACTAGGTGAAGGTTTTCTTAGAGAAAGAAAATTTTTAAAAAATGATTATTGGTTAGAAATCTAACAGTTTCTGTTTCTGACAGATTTAGTAAAACATTCAGAGCTATCAGTAAGGTACAAACTAGAACTGACAAGTTCCAAATCAGTAGAGAAATGGAAATGTACCATTTGTTGAAAATACCATCTTTTCATCAATGAAATATTGGAATTTTTGTGAAAAACCAATTAGCCATATATTTAAGGGTTTATTTCAGGAGTATCAATTCCATTCCATGGATGTATATATTTTTCCTTAGGCCAGTACCACATAGTTTAGATTTCTGTAGCTTTGTAGCAAGTGTGAAGTCAAGAAGTGCAAATCCTGAAACTTTTTTTTTGTAGATGACTTTGACTTTTTTTGGTCCAATATATTTCCCTATGCAGTTTAGTATCAGACTGTCAGTTTTCAATTTTGGTAAAATATATCTTCAATAATTTTGATAGAAACTGCAATGAATCATTTTGGGGAGAATTATCATCTTAATAATATTGAGCATTCCTATCTGTGAACATGGAATTGATTCTCTTTGCTTTAGCTTCTTTTTATTCCCTCTTCCAGCAATGTTTTTAGTTTTCAGTTTATGAATTTTCACTTCTATATATTGTCTTGTATCCTGCAAACTTGCTAGGCTTGTTTATTTGTGTGTTTATGGGTGTGTGTGTGTGTGCGTGTGTGTGTGTGTATGGTGTACATCTGTATATGCATGCATATCCCTTTGGATTTTCTGCATAATCATGACAGCTGTGAATAAAAACATGTTTAATCCTTATTTGATAATCTGTATGACTTTTATGTCTTTTCTTTGTCTGATTGCCTGGATAGAATCTCCAGGGCAATACAGAATTAAAGTGGTAGAAGTGGACATATTGCCTTATTCTCAATCTTAGGGAGAAAGCATTCATAATTTCACAGTTAAGTATGATGTGACATGTAGGTTGTGGAGAATTAAGGCTGCACATGTGGAGGAGGGGTTTTCTAGAAACTATGATTTAACTTTTTGAAAATGGGAGAGGGAAGTGAATAAAGCTATGACTTGAAGATTGACATTTTGATACGTAAATGAAAGAACGAACCTGCTAAATTGTTGCTGAGGCCTTTAAAAATGTTCTAATGTCCTGATAGGAGTTTTCAAACTGATTTCCACAATTTCATTGATTTTAAAGTATTCTGACCTAGAATCTTGTCCATTTCAAGTTTTAGGATCAGTACTACAGACTGCTTGTTGCAAATAGTTGCTATAAGTAATGCGGTGTCGAACATGATAAAGTTTCTCAGATTGTTAGAGTCTATAGAGTTTTGTGCCCTAAGGCTAAGGACCAAAACCTGAAATTATTTTTCAGAATTTGATCAGTATCAATACAGGGCAGGAAGTACTGATGTGATGTGACCTCATTGTTCTTGTCCTCTGAAAGAACTGCAATTGCCACAGAAACTTCTGCTTGTAAGAGGATTGGAAGTGCATGCAGTAGTCTAAACAGCAGCCAGTGGTGAACACAGCCCTGGAAGACCGAAATTATAATGGGAGTTAACAACAGACACTTTAAAGCAGAGATTAAAAATGACACTTTTTAAAAAATTAATCTCTCTTTCTGTGTCGGGATTGAGAAGAAATTAATCTTTGAAGGGTTCAAGAATCTGCATCACCTTGACCATCTGTGCACTGCTTCCCTCAATCACAGGCGAGGAAATATTTCTTGTCAGGTTTTCAAATTCTGTTCCCTAGTCACTTAGCAACACTTTGGATTTTTATCATAATTGTGTCTGAGCCAGCTGGATTTCAGCTAGGTTGCTGAAATGCAACAGTTGGAAGACTGGTTATGAAGAAGATGTCAGTTAGCTGGGGATCATTTTAATTTAAGTGGGTTTGCCAAAAGAAACCTGAGGAGAATCCTGACACTTATAGGAAAAATCACTTGTCATATTTTTCAAGATCTCACATTTGTGAATTACCACGTAAGCACAAATTTAGTTGTGAAATCGTGTTAAATGATAAATTGTGCCATGACATGAGTGTTTGAATGTTTCAACAGACTATCTAAGTGGAAGAGTGAAATATTTCATTTTGTTTTTTTGTTTTGAATTAACATAATTATAGAATAGACATAGCTCTAACTTTCCACATTGCCACAATATAGGATTCAGTATGTGCTTTGCTGCATTTAGCCATGATACTCCTTTTTCCTCGACATTTTGTCAGGAATTTCATCAGTGTTGAACTCTTGTTCCTGCTTATATCTCTTCCTTTCTGAGACCCACCTACTCCCCACTCAGACTGCAGGTCCTTCAGGAAGAAACACTAATGTCTCTTTTTTTTGTGTACTGTCACAGATGCAAAGAACTCTTTGAAATAGCCCCGTATTTCCTGGGACTATCTTACTTGAAAAAGACAGAGTACTTGCTTTTTAAAATTTCACTTAAGTTCTATCACTATTATTGTGCAAATTTTGCAGTAGGGGTAAAACTCCATATACTATGTTTACTGCATGAATATATATATAATGATTTTGAATATCATAGATCTGGAAACTTTGGGAATTTGCTGTTCTATTTGCTATTCAATTTTTTTTTTTTTTTCTGGATGAGAAATACTTTAGACTTCTTAAGGTTACATTCAAAACATTATTGTTTACTTTTTTAGCCTATGAAAATAAGAATTCATTTCTATTTTCACGAGTTACTGCCTACATAAACATAAGAAAAGAATGAGGAAGCCAGATTGAAAGTTAAATGCTGGATGGTAGGCCAGACTTCCTCTTCAGGTGTGGGTTTCTATCCCATAGTACCTAATTATTTATATTTCAGCAGTTTCAGCAGTATTAAAAATCATTACATGTCAGGGACTTCTGGATTGGTTTGCATCTTTCTACCAATCCACCAATGCAATTTTTAATTAATTTTTAAAGTGGACTATAGTTGATTTACAATGTTGTGTAGTTTCTGCTAAATTTTCTTAAAAGTTTTTAGAGCCCACTATACGCATACCAATCTCTTCACCATTGTCAGCCGTAAAACAGAAAAAAATGAGACTCTTTAAATTCAAGACTTTAGAACACATCCTCAGGCCTGTTTCAATTTTTAATTTGGTCTATATTTTAGAAAAATGTCACTCTATTACCACCTTTATTCCTAAAGAAAACAACATGATAAAGTGGAAGAAAGGTATGATTTCTAGGGTTAGATATGTGTTTATATTATATATTCTTTTGTTATTTTTTGATTGCCTTTACATGCTACTTAATTTGCCTTTACCTGCCTCCTGAGAAATGAGTATGTAGGTCAAGAGGCAATAGTTAGAACTGGACGTGGAACAACAGACTCCAGGACATGGGACCTCAGATATGCAGATGACACCACACTTATGGCAGAAAGCGAAGAAGAACTAAAGAACCTCTTGATGAAAGGGAAAGAGGAGAGTGAAAAAGTTGGCTTGAAAACTCAACATTCAAAAAACTACGATGATGGCATCTGGTCCCATCACTTTATGGCAAATAAATGGGGAAACAATGGAAAGAGTGAGAGACTTTATTTTATTGGGCTCCAAAATCACTGGAGATGGTGACTGCAGCCATGATATTAAAAGACACTTGCTCCTTGGAAGGAAAGTTATGACCAACCTAGACAGCATATTAAAAAGCAGAGACATTACTTTGTCAACAAAGGTCCATTTAGTCAAAGCTATGGTTTTTCCAGTGGTCATGCATGTATGTGAGAGTTGGAGCATAAAGAAAACTGAGCACCGAAGAACTGATGCTTTTGAACTGTGGTGTTGGAGAAGACTCTTGAGAGTCCCTTGGATTGCAAGGAGATCCAACCAGTCCATCCTAAAGGAAATCAGTTCTGAATATTCATTGGACGGACTGATGCTTAAGCTGAAACTCCAATAATTTGGCCACCTCATGCAAAGAACTGAATCATTTGAAAAGACCCTGTTGCTGGGAAAGATTGAAGGCTGGATGAGAAGGGGATGACAGAGGATGAGGTGTTTGGATGGTATCACCAACTCAATGGACATGAATTTGAGTAAGCTCCAGGAGTTGGTGATGGACAGTGAAGCCTGTGCAGTCCATGGGGTCACAAAGAGTCAGACCTGACTGAGTGACTGAACTGAACTGAATTTGCCTTTTCCCTAAAAAAATATAAATAATGAATTAAAAGTTATATTTAGGGTCAAATGAAGTAATGCTTCATTTCTTGATTGGTGGATTGTATATTTTTCTATCTGCTTATTCTAGGAAAGGAATTATGTGGCTTGCAGTGCTACATGAAGTGTCTATATAAAAATAGAGTGAAAAGAATTGAGGAAAACATGGTTGCAGTGAAATGGAGCCAGGATACTTACAAAAATGGTATCAACTTCATAAGTATCGTAATCATTTCTCTTGTGAGAGATGAGTACATAGTATGATGATGACATAATGAATAAACAGCCTCAACAATATTTTTATAATAGACCCAAATTTGAAATTTCATGATTATTTCTTGCAAAATCTTCAATATAAATGGATGTTATTATTTAAAAGGACAGATAAAGAAAACTATACTTCAGGAGGCCAAAATGTGCAGTTTTGATATTCATATAGGTTTCTACTTTCTAAAGAATAAAGAACTAGTGGACATTTCCTCTGACACAGTCTGTCCTGAATACCCAGCTTTCCTTGCACTTCCTTCTATGTCATCCCTTCTGAAAGGCAAAGTTCCATTCAGTTACGCTATCTAGCTTAAAGCCCAGGGTCGCTAGTAGATGTATAATCTTTCCTCATAAGTCTGATAGAGTTGTCGTTAGTCTAGAAACAAAGCATTTGCTGTTAGCATGCATGCTCAATATAAAATGATGACATAGACCGGGGGTCAGCAAACTTTTTTTGTAAAGGGCCAGATGGTATGTATTTTCAGCTTTGCAGACTATACTGTCTTGGTTACAACTATTCAACTGCCACTGAGGGGTGAAAACAACCAGATATAAAACTAGGTAGGCATGGCTGTGCTCCAGTAACAATTTTATTTAAACAAACAGGCAAACTGGAGTTGGCCTGTGGGTCATAGTTTTCCTCTCCTCACATATACACAAAATAAGCATGGAAGTCTCATTTAGGGAAAAGAAGAATAAGGAATACATCGTGATTATAAGTCTGTGGCAATGATCAAATCTTGCTGTATGTAAATCATAAAAGTACAAGTTCTTTGGCTAGTTCAACTGGTAATACACAGCTCTCTGGGAAGTTCTTCTTGGACTGTTTTCTTCTTTGGTCATATCTTAAGTGAACATTGTCAAGATGTCTTTTTGGAGGACCATGTAATTTCATAACCAGCAACCTAGTGATATAGCTGGTAAGTGTGTGTAAGTGTTGTGGGAGGAGGGAAGGAAAGCTGTTACTGATAGAGTTGAACGATTACCATCCTTTGCAAGCCAAGATTGATTATCAAAGTAATTCTCTAAAAACTTAGTTTTCAGACTGTAGGTAAATAAGGAAAGCTAGCGATCTTGCCTAACTTGTGATCAAATAATGTTTGAGTCTAAATGACTTTTTTTTTTTTTTTTACTGATTGTGCTCCATCCACTCCCTACATCCCAGTCTTCCCTTTTCACCAAAATTGTTGCAGCTCTTTAGAGGCCATCTGATTAAAAAAGGCTTGAGTGACATGGTGCCATGTTTTTTCCATCTTTGACTCCAGGTTTGTTGTCCTTTGGTGCCAAGGTAACTGTTTCACTCGTCTAAGGCTACCACTAAGAAAGCTTCTATCACATAGGCATACCTAGAGCCAAGAGAATAGAAAATGTAGTATTTATACTGGTCAGAATGATGTGTCCACCTAAAAATAAGGTGGTTTTTGTGTGTGTGTTTGTGTGTGGTTGGGTAGAATGATTAGCAGAGAAAGCCTAGTCATTGTCATAGTATCCTATTCTTTGTGGGCATGGCTTGATCTAGGATGTCTTTTAGAACACCAAAATGACAAATATTATATATATATATATATATATATATATATAATATGATTATTGTTTCTATTAGCTGTAACAGGAGAGGCTTATACAGATTCTATAAAAGATGGATAATAAATAATTTTTAAGAAAAAAAGAAAGAGAATAAGAAAATGTTTATACCTCTTGAAATTTCTAGCTATTCTACCTAAGCAATGTTCCTATCAAACCTGATTCTTCACTACAGTATGTGATTCAGTTTCTGAGTGTTGACAATAATCATGGTCTTTTTTGAGCTTGTGCAGATTGCATTATAACTATTATTTCTAGTCTCAAAGACCAAGGTCTGGAAAGGGTCAATATGTAAGATCAAAAATAACTTGTTTCTGGAGGAGTTCGTAGGAACATATAACAGTTATCTCTGTGGAAAAGTAGTAACTAAAGTCATCCTGTTCTTTGGTCAGAGTATTCAACCAGTAATTCCAGGCTACCTTCTGGCCAGGAAAATAACTGGTATTTTATTTAGATGGAATATTCAGGAAAGAAACAAGTCAATGTTTTGGAAGGAAGAGAGGGTCACCATTTTGGAGCTGGTGCAAATTGTAGGAGATAGAGGTGGAGAGTATGGTGTCAGTAATTCAGAGCTTGCATGCCTTCTCAGGATATTTTAATGGATTTAGGATTTTAAATGAACTGAAAATTAAAAATATTAATAGCCCACAATTAGAATATTCTTTGAAAACTACAACAGTTGAATGGTTTCTAAATGTAGAGTAAGAGACCGTTTCGGAAATCAGTGGTGATCTGTGCCTCTGTGGCTTCGTTTACCAGATTTGTGCTTTGTCCAGCCCTCTGTGCCAAGACTAATTGCCCAGCTCAAGTTTCTGGTTCCTATGAATTTTTTCTTTAAAGAGAATTTGTGATTATACTTAAGATTTAATATGTAAAGTTGTAAAACATTTCAAATATTCCCAAATTTAAAGGCAGTTATACTTATTATAAATTACAGAGACGGCAATATCAGTTTAAAATTTTTTCTATTAAAAATAAAATACTAAGTATAAAAAAAAGACCCACATAGCATCTTTGGTCTCTTTCTTATAAGACATAGGAAATATCCTGATTTGGTAATTTCATTCCTATGCATATTTTGACATTTTACTAAACTAAATTTGGTCATTCCTTATTATATATGGTATATATTTACCAATTCACCTACATGCTAAATTCTATGTGTAATGCAGAATCAACACTCAGGCACTTTTGTCATGTCATTCACTGATGTATAAAATTTTTCCAGCTGAGGTTGAACAAGGCAAAACCCTGCCTTCTTATTTCAGTTCTCATACTGTGTAAACAAGTGTCTTTTTCATAGTCTATTTAGTACCACTTTTAAAAAGTGTGTTTTCCTCTCCTCACGTTTGGTGAGCATGCCGTTTAACATGGCTCCCAGTGTAGCTCTGAAGTGCCGCCTAGTGTTCCCAAGTGCAAGAAAGCTGTGATGTGCCTTATGGAGAAAATGTGTATGTTTGATGGGTTTCATTCAGGCATGAGTTATAGTGCTGTGGGCCATAAATTCAATGTTAATGAATCCAAAATACCAAGAAAAGAGGAAACTTGCTGGTTGTACACGAAACGATTTTGCAACATCTACTATGTGTTATGAAGCTACAAAAACGACTGAAATGGGGCTAAATTTATGGATTCATGAGCTGGCAATCAGTTTTTTAAAAAGTGTAGTGGACAACATTGTTGTGAGGCTGAAAGTCAAAGAAATTTACAGTCACATTACCCAGGGTCAGAAAAATGATAAACCTTTTTCAGCTAGTGCTCACTGGCCTACATGTTTCAGAAAGTGATGTAGCATAAAGAATGTGAAACTTGCAGGCTCTGTAAAACAAATAGTGAGGCCATGAACATCATTGTACACATCTCTTTACACACATGTGTCGGGGTTTGTCTATAACAGACACAAGTGGACTTTCCATACCGCATATTAATACATCTTCCACTTAAGAAGCTATATGAATCACTCATTTTCACAATCATGATGTGTGACAGATCACTGCAGAATTCAATGACATGAGGACAGAAGACACTAATTTTTCCTATGTGTCTGCAAGGTGGTTGTTCTTCAGTTGATCTAGGCTGCATTTGGCAAGGCTTTGCTCTGAACTGAGCATTGAGTCAAAGTCACCACATTTCTTTTATCATTCTGTTCTTGAATCAGCAACTCCCTTGTGCGTATTCTTCTTGTAATAGAAGGAAGGAACCCTAAGGACAAACCTTTTTTTTTTTTTTTTTTTTTTTGCATTTGCACTTTATTATCTCATTTACAATTGTTACAATATCACTGTAAATATGGGTGCTGTGATTCAAGGTGAGTTGTCTAGAGACACTAACCTAACAAAACAAAGATTTTAACCCATGGCCTTTCAGCTCCTAAACTGTTTTCCTAATGTGCGAGACAGCAGCCTATAATAGCTGGTAGCAGAATGTGGGGATAAAAACAATATCCTAAAATTTTTATAAATTTTTTTCTTATTCCAAAAAAGTATTTGCTGTGCTGTACTTAGTCCCTCAGTCATGTCCGACTCTTTGCAACCCCATGGACTGTAGTCCAACAGGCTCCTCTGTCCCTGGAATTCTCCAGGCAAGAATACTGGAGTGGGTTGCCATGCCCTCCTCCATGGGATCTTCCCAACCCAGGGATCGAACCCAGGTCTCCCACATTGCAGGCAGATTCTTTACCATCTAATCCACCAGGGAAGCCCAAAAAGCATTTGAATAGGTAGCAAGGCTCTGGAGAGAATAACAAAATTTAAAACAATTGCAACTACAGCAACTTGAAATTTAGGTTTGTTGTTGTTCAGTCTCTAAGTTGTGTCTGATTCTTTGCAACCCCATGGACTGTAGCATGCCAGGCTTCTCTGTTCTTCACCATCTCCCAGAATTTGCTCAAACTCATGTCCATTGAGTGGATGATGCTGTCTAACCATCTCATCCTCTGCTGCTGCCTTCTCTGCTTTTGCCTTCAGTCTTTCCCAGCATCCTGGTCTTTTCCAGTGAGTTGGCTGTTCACATCAGGTGACCAAAATACTGGAGCTTCAGCATCAGTGTTTCCAATAAATACTCAGGATTGATTTCCTTTAGGATTGACTGGTTTGATCAGAATTCTTGAGAATGTGCAGTGTGACTTAGTCACTTGGCCCTATACATTCCCCTTTTACAGATTTGTAAGCATATTTGAAGTCTCTGCTTATGTCACATTTGTTAACCTCTCATTGACTACAGGAAATCACCAACCAAGCAATATCAAAGTCGTCGTGCAATACACTCCTTCTATAGAGATCGGAGAAGAAGGGGGAATAACTATCTACTGAACAATAGTCGAACTTAATACTTTAGTCCCATGTTTCTACTGAAATGACTGTGAATATACCAGTTTGCATTAGCGATACAACACATAATTTATAATATCAATACCTGTGATTTCCTTTTTCCTATGTCTGTGCCAATAATAAACATTAGCAGTATTTTAATTTTCCGACTCATGTTTTGTTATTAGGTGATATCACATTATTTCAGTTTGCACACTTTCATGGAAAGTGAGAGAGTAAGAGGGCCTCCTTGGCAGCCCTGCAAGAGATTCCTCTCTGGCATCCGGATAGAAGACAGAATTGAATATTAATTCTAGGAGTGGCAGAATTTCAAAGAAGCCTCAGCAAGTCAGAGACCTAAGAGGAAAGTGGTCAGATTTGAGATTTCAGATAGGTATCCTGGATATATGCAGTTAAAAACCTTGAACCCTCAGATTCCCACAACTGGGGAAAATGTCAGCAGAATTCATATGGAATATTTCTGGGCCTATCATGGAAGAGAGGGATTCTGTGCAAAGAAACTGTAGATCTAGCTAACATTACCAGCTGGGACTGTGATAATATGCCTGAGAATTTGAGAATTGAACTTGAGAGGCCTGGACCAAATAGGGGGGGAGAAAAAAAAAACACTAGATAAACAAGAGGGAGTTTGTTTATTTATAAGTCCAGCTAGATTATGTAGAGACTTCCCCCAAATCGTGAGTTTGTTCAAATAGGAATTCTTTCCTGTGACATAAGATTTATATCATATCAAGGGCCCAGGAGACTGTTTTAATACACTGCTTGGATGGATCTTGGAGGCTTTATAAAAGTGATGGCATATGTGAAATGATGCCAGAATTGCTGTGATAGACTTTAGATGGAGAGTTAAAAGACTCAGAGAAGGCTTGCAAGAATGGATATACTAGCTCCCCAGCTGATTACATTCCATAGGAGGGCTTAGGAACATTCCACTTATTGAGTTAGTATGGAATGCCCTGACGAGAGGGGCACAGCTGTTACTGAAAAGCTCATTAATTGTTGTTCTCTGGGTGCCAAGGTGATAGTAAGAAATGCCGTTAAAGAGTTGGGCTTTTTAGTAATAGGGATAATAGGATGTCAGAATTGTGGGGCTTAGTGGAAAACATTAACTGGTAGAAGCAGTGTGGGTTGAGTTATAGCTTCTGAGTGGCAAAGTCAGGATTAAGCCCGCATCTGTCTTCAAAATAAGAGCTGTTGACAATACCTCAAGAGAGTGTCGTGTCAAAATGTTGAGACTCAAATATGTAGCAAGGTTTAATGGCAGCAAGACAGCCTGGATCCATGTGGGATCTTTGGAACTGGCTAAGAGAATTTGGTATGTATAGAAGCAAAATATGTGGGCAGCCAGCAAGAACAATATATATAATATATATATTATATATATATATATATCTGTGTCTGTATCTATATCTGCACCCATATCTATCTTTATATAACTATATTTTCTATATTTTCCTATATTTATAGATCTACATGCATATGTATATACATACATACATCCTTGATATGTTATATGTGAACATATATTGATGCGTGTGTATGACACACACAGAGAAAGCTAACCTTAACCTTCAGTTCACTCATACTTGATCTTTTCCTTACATGCAGAATATGTATGTTCTGCATATTTATTCTCTAAATGTGTTCTATGTATACAGGAAAAGATCAAGAATGGATTAAAAAGAAAGCTCTCAGATTTTTTTAAAGGTTATTGATATAAGACCTAAGCTGATACTGATATACAGATAATTAGTACAATTATCACGCCATGTTAGGCTAGGATATATGGAATTCTGACAGTATTCTTGCCTGGGAAGTCCCATGGACAGAGGAGCCTGGGAGGCTACAGTCCACGGGGTTGCAAAGAGTCAGACATGAGTTAGGAACTAAATAACAACAACAGAAGTCCACTCAAAGGGTTCATCTTATCTTCAGCACACCAGTTGTAACTTTTTCAGTTTTTGATGATGTAATCATAATGGACATACTCAGCATTTAGCAGAGATTTCACACTGGTTCTTTCACCAGTACAGTAAGGACTAATATAATAGAAAAGGTCAAATAGACCTTCCATCTGTAATGGCAGTGGGAAACATTGACCCCACCATTTACTGCACCATTCTCAAATTGCCATCAAAGAGCACGTTTGAACTACCACTTGGGGGGTGTACCTGAGGTGCCAGCTTAAAGATGATACCCTGTGAAAATGAGGAATTATCCTTTAAGATATGGTGTATGTCTTAAGCCATGGTCATTTTGTTGTTATCTCTGTTCCTCGGTAGAATAGTTTCCTGGTTCTGGAAACCAAGTAGCAGAAATTCCCCTACTCACCATTCCTTCCAAAGACCAAAATAGGTGATCTGTACTCCTGTCCCTGAATATTTAGACTCCTGGCTCTAGTTATCCTGGGTCCCTAAGGAATGATCATTTTCCCAGGGGTGAGGGAAAATAAGAATCCCACTAAATGCAAAGCCTTAGTTTCCATCAGTTCGTGTAGGATTTACTGTAGCATGGGAGTTATTACACTGTTGGAGATAGTTCATTCTAGTCATCATGAGAGTTAAGATGCTACCTCATAATGGAGCCAGGGAGGGATATTCTTGGTACTCAGAAGATTCTCTGGGCCCTCTTCTGGTAGTCGCCTTTTCTATTGGTTTGTTCTTAGTTTCACACACCAGGAGATTGTCTTTATTGTGGGCTCAAATACACATATCCACATCCACATACATGAAGGTAACCATGCACATACACTGCTGCTGCTAAGTCACTTCAGTCGTGTCCGACTCTGTGCGACCCCACAGACGGCAGCCCACCAGGCTCCCCGGTCCCTGGGATTCTCCAGGCAAGAACACTGGAGTGGGTTTCCATTTCCTTCTCCAATGTGTGAAAGTGAAAAGTGAAAGTGAAGTCGCTTAGTCGTGTCCAACTCATAGCGACCCCATGGACTGCAGCCTACCAGGCTCCTCCATCCATGGGATTTTCTAGGCAAGAGTACTGGAGTGGGGTGCCATGGCCTTCTCCGACACATATACTACTCCCGAGCATTTCCATTTGAGAGATTTAGTGTTTTCCTAATTTGTCGCTAATAGACCCACAGCTTTATGATTTATAGATCAGAAGTTGTCACTATGAATCTTGTAATAACTCACTAATTTACTATGGGCCCTTGGTTATCTGAGCTCCCCAGGTGGCATTAGTAGTAAAGAACCTGCCTGCTAATGCAAGAGATGTAAGAGATATAGGTTTGATCCCTAAGTCAGGAAGATCCCCTGGAGCAGGAATGGCAACCCACTGCAGCATTCTTGCCTAGAAAATTCCATGGATAGAGGAACCTGGTGGGCTACAGTCTATGGAGCCACAACAAGTCAGACACAACTTAGCATGTGCACACACACATTTGGATATCTGATATTCTTTTTTTGTTTTTTCCATTTATTTTTATTAGTTGGAGGCTAATTACTTTACAATATTGTAGTGGTTTTTGCCATACATTGACATGAATCAGCCATGGATTTACATGTGTTCCCCATCCCGATCCCCCCTCCCGTTTCCCTCCCCACCCCATCCCTCTGGGTCTTCCCAGTGCACCAGCCCTGAGTACTTGTCTCATGCACCCAACCTGGGATGGTGATCTGTTTTACCCTTGATAGTATACTTGATCTTCTAATACAAAAAAAAATGAGAGGGGGACTATATTTTTTTGTGAAATTTCATTATTACTCCTGGTATTAAGTTATGTTTGATTCACTGGAAATGAGGCAAGGGTCCTGAAAGATGCCAGCTATGGAGTGTTGGTAGTTCTCAGTATCAGTAATACAGTTTGGATGAATGTCAGTGCAGGTCACAAATCCCTACATTCTCCTGATTAGTTCTGTATTCTAAAAACATGTTCTCATCTTAAGTATCAAGAACAGTCAATTTCCATCAGATCCAGGACACTGATTCTAGAAATAAGTCCTGCTGGGGATAAGAAAAAGAGGTGGGTGATCACTGAAAATGATATTCTACAATACTGGTACCCAGTTTGGATTGAGAAGTAGCTTTGTAAACATGCAAATAATCAATGTCACCAAATTCAATTTCTTACTAGTTTTCTTCAATATTTCTACTTAAGATGAATATATTCTTCTTTGCGGGCTAAGCAAACTTCTCAGTTGTCAACAACTGCAGTAAGCATTTGAATAAATAACTACAAATGTTTAGGTCTTCTATGGGATGCTTAGAATTAATATATTTCACATTTTCACAATGTGAGCCTATGTATGTGTAGACAAAGTAAATACAACATGTAGAGGAAAACACATGCAGTAAGTCAAAATAAATTATTGTGAAGGCTCTGAATCAAAATAGAAGAGAAAGATTCTTATTGGAAGAAAGGAGCAGGCTAAGAGAGATAAGGAGAGTCAATAGAAGTTGAACTAGACAATGTTTTTCCCAGATTGCTGAAGAGCTGGTACAAGTGAACCCATATCTGTGGGTTCCACATGATTCAACCAACCGCAGATCAAAAATGTTGAGTAAGGAAAACACTTTCAGAAAGTTCCAAAAACAAAACTTGAATTAACCACTTGCTGAAACCTATTTGTATAACATTTACATTATATTAAATATTACAAGTAATCTAGAGATGTTTTAAAGTATATGGGAAGATGTGCATAGAGATACCATGGCATTTTATGTAAGGGACTTGAGTATCCATTGATTTGGGTATTCATAGGTGTCTTAGAACTAATCCTGGAAGTTGCTGAGGAACAACTGTACTCTAAACTTTCTAAAGATGGGGGTGGGAGGGTAAATATAACTCAGATTTTTTGCAGATACATCCTATTTTATCTACTTGTGATTACTTAAAATTAAGAACAAAAATATATTTAAACCTACATTTTTTTCTAGTTACCTGTATTAAAATTGAAACAGGATCATTTCCACATCAAAATTTAGTACAATTTTCCCTTCCTTCTTTTCTTCTTCTATTTATTTTTCCTATTAAAACATAATCTCAATTTTAGAGATTTAGAATAATTTTATTAATTTTGAATTTTCAATTTTTCTCAAAGAAGTTACTTTGATATTTATATTAAAATTTGAGAATGATCATTCTAGAATTGATTCTATGTTTTATGATTTTTTAAAAAATACGCTGTTTCTTAACCACCACTGCTTTTGAATCCTAATTTCTCTATTCTTTAATTGTTTATCTGACTGAAAGGAGTATATCTTTGAACATTTTTTTCCACCAGCAAGTCTGCGTGGAAAGTTTATTTTTTTTAAACATGGATATATGTAAATATCGTTTGTCGTGCTTTAATAGGAAGAACAATTTACTTAAAATAGGATCTTTTTTCTTTTTGCAACGCCGTGAATTGTAGCCTACCAGGCTCCTTTGTCCCTGGAATTTCCCAGGCAAGAATACTGAATGAAGACAGGGTTTTTGATTCTCAAGCTTTTCCACACAAACTCTCTAGAGGCACTTGTCAACTATCCTTATTTTGAAGATAGACATGGGCTTAACCCTAGCTCTGCCACTCAGAGGCTCTAACTTAGGAAAACATGCCCTACTTTTGAGTAGCAGTTATTCCCGGAGTTAACAGAGGCAAAGGGTTATCAAGAAGGTTGTTTCTATTATTATATACCCTTCTTTATTATGGCCTTTATACTTGTTGAGAAGAATGAGGGAAAAACGTTTTTTGTCTTCTTTTTGTTGCCCTGGCTTTACATAGAAATTTTTTAACCCCAAACTTAAAAACTCACAGTGGGATGTGTTGAGGTATCACCATTATTCTTTGGACAGTAAGTCCCCCTGCACGTGAACCTTCAAGTTGCTATCTTTCAAAGATGCAAAAGTGCGCTTGCCTGTCCAATCACATAAATGAGTTCACAGGTCTGGCATACAGTGGGATGTGCACGCATCCGCTCCAAGTAGCTCTGCTTTTGTGTCCTTTGTTTTATAGTCCTGTATAGAGTACAGTAGTAGAGTATCTTTATCTCAAGTCCGGAAGCAAGGGTAAAAGCAGCAGTGATGTCGCTGATGCTGCTAAGAAGCACCAAGGGAGACGAGAGGAAGAAGTAACTGAAGAGCCAAAGAGATTCATGATGCAGGAAATGACAGGGGAATTTTCTTATTTGAGGAGACACTGTTAGTGTTTGAGGCATGGAACCTGAACATATTACAGTACGCAAAGGTCTTAGGAGCTATTCAGAATGCAATCCAGTGCTACTGTGCCATCTTATGGGGAAAAAAAAAAAAAAAAGCTACTACCCAAACATCACTGGATCATGTCTTCAAGAGGGTAGATAGAATTGTATCCAGCAAGGAACCAGAATCTGTGCCATGGATGTCAGGCATGATGCAGCCTGCCCTCCGTCTCCTGCTAACAATCCTTCAGCTCTTCCATCTCCCACCTTCTCTCCCTCCTTCAATCAGTAACCCTTCTTGCCTGTTCACTTGATGCCAGCCCCTGTATGCCAACTTTTGTACTGTACTACTGTACAGTAAGATGAAAAACGTTTTCTTTACTTTTTGTTTTTTATGTATTATTTGTGTGAAAATTTTTATAAACCTATTACAGTATAGTATGTACTGATGTATACAGCTGATGATTGTTTTACTTGGGTACCTTGCCTAACTTTGTTGGACTTAAATGAACAAACTGGCCTTATGAACAGGCTCCTGGGAACAAAATTCATTCATATGTAGGGGACTTACTGCATACTCACCAAAAAATGTTGTCAATATGCCAAATAATCTTTCTTGACTTAGCAATTCTCTTCTAAGTCCTTAACAAATTTGAACTGTCATGCCATAGATGACATGTCCTTTTATCTTGTTGAGACTGCAAGTTGAATGTTTTATACAATCTTTTCCTACAAGCTTGCAATAATTCTATTACCTAGGAAAGAGCTTCTTCTGATTATTAATGTAGACTCCTTACATTTAAATATATTTTTCCTGCTTATCCTTACAGTGGAAAGCCTAGGCTTAATTAGTCCTGGAATAAAAGTTTGTAAATCTTAATCCGTGAAGGAGAAAAAGCTACAATGAAGGGGAAATGAGTTTAGATTTACTCTTGTATGACTTTGGTGGTTCAACACTAAGAGCAGCCCTAGCAGAGAAGGAATGTACCCAAAGGAAGGCAACCATACCACTTAGCTTTGGCAATGCCGTAAAGAAATGTTCTTTGTCTCTGTTTCAAGGGGTAACGAGCAGTTGGTTCCTACCATAGCCTCCGTATTTATGTCTGCAATAGTGTTCTATGCTTCACACATCCACCTAAACCGAGGGCCTTTAATTTATGATACCATTTCTGGAATAACTGGCTCTTCCCAAATGCACCTCTCGACTGCTCTACATTTTGTTTTTCTTTCTCAGGTTAGAGGGAGTTGTTGAGATTTTGTGAGAATATGGTCTCTTCCATTGAACACATAGGCAAAGCCTTTCTTCACAGAAAGTTACATTTAAATCACTCTTCCTTCATTATAATCAACTAGAAAAATATCCACAGGTACACAGGTCCATGTAGTAAAGAATTCAGCCTTGGCCAAAAAGATCTTTGACTTTAGTCCTAGGCTCTAGGGAAAGTGAAAGTGTTGGTAGCTCAGTCATGTCTGATTCTTTGTGACTCCATGGACTATAGCCCTGCCGGGCTCCTTGGTCTGTGGGGTTCTCCAGGCAGGAATACTGGAGTGGGTAGTCAGTCCCTTCTATAGGTGATCTTCTTGACCCAGGAATCAAGAAGATTGGTGCTCCTGCTTCTCAGGCAGATTCTTTACAACCTGAGCCACCAGGGAAGCCCAAAACTCCAGGGAAGTAACCACTAAATCCCAGTGATAGAAGTACATTCATAGTGAACCCTTCTGATCACGCCTGATAGCTTACGCTAATGAGGTGTTGAGGCCCCATCCAATGTCGATCTGACTGCTGGATGAGGGACTGTTGGAGACCATGTTCAACCCATGAGTGATTAATTAATCAAAATATTTAAACGAGTGTGCCATAAAAATCTCTGACACCCAACCTCATATGAACTTTCTTGCTTGAAAAGACTTTGTGAGTGTCATCACACATCCTCACCAGGAGGAGGGAAAGCCCTTGATGACTATGTGGGGGAGAGGATGACCCACAGCCCTGATGACTTTGATCCTCCTCCTAGACTCTGCCAGATGCACCTTTTTCCATTGGTTGACTCTAATTTGTGTCCTCTCTCTGTAATAAACATTGTGAATATAGTAGCTTTCAGTAAATTCCTGAAATCTTCTAGTAAATTCCCTAAATGGAGGGTAGTTTGGTAAACCCTCAAACCAGCCATTCCTGTCAGAAGTGAGGAAAGTTTTGTGGGGACTGCAGCCTCAAACCACAGAGTTTGTCAAACTTTGACTGTGGTCTTTTTCCAGACCTTATATTCGGCATCAATATCTACTGTTCTGTTTCTGCACAATCAAACTGATGCAATCAGTTTAAATTTGTTACAATTAAATACAACATACCTTGACACATGATAATATAATACAATGATTGATGCACTCTGTTCTTTTTCAAAATTGTTTTAACTATTTTATGTACATTTAATCTTTATAAAATTTAGACTCAGCTGTCAACCTCAGAAAATAAAACTCAGCAGTTGCCACAGGACTGGAAAAATCAGTTTTCATTCCAATCCCAAAGAAAGGCAATGCCAAAGAATGTTCAAACTACCACACAATTACACTCATCTCACATGCTAGTAAAGTAATACTCAAAATTCTCCAAGCCAGGCTTCAACAGTACATGATCCATGAACTTCCAGATGTTCAAGGTGGTTTTAGAAAAGGCAGAGGAACCAGAGATCAAATTGCCAACACCCATTGGATAATCAAAAATGCAAGAGAGTTCCAGAAAAACATGTACTTCTGCTTTATTGACTATGCCAAAGCCTTTGACTATGTGGATCACAACAAACTCTGGAAAGTTCTTAAAGAGATGGGAGTACCAGACCACCTGACCTGCCTTCTGAGAAATCTGTATGCAGGTCAGGAAGCAACAGTTAGAACTGGACATGGAACAACAGACTGGTTCCAAATTGGGAAAAGAGTACATCAATGATGTATATTGTCACCCTGCTTATTTAACTTATATGCAGAGTGCATCATGAAAAATGCTGGTCTGGAGGAAGCACAAGCTGGAATCAAGAGTGCTGGGAGAAATAGCAAGAAACTCAGATATGCAGATGACACCACCCTTATGGCAGAAAGTAAAGAAGAACTAAAGAGCCTCTTGATGAAAGTGAAAGAGGAGAGTGAAAAAGTTGGCTTAAAACTCAACATTCAGAAAACTAAGATCATGGCATCTGGTCCCGTCACTTCATGGCAAATAGATGGGGAAACAGTGAACAGTGACAGACTTTATTTTTGGGGGCTCCAAAATCACTGCAGATGGTGACTTCAGCCATGAAATTAAAAGATGCTTGGTCCTTGGAAGAAAAGCCATGACCAACCTAGAGAGCATATTAAAAAACAGAGACATTATTTTGCCAACAAAGGTCCGTATAGTCTAAGCTATGGTTTTTCCAGTAGTCATTTATGGATATGAGAGTTGGACTATAAAGAAGCTGAGTGCTGAAGAACTGATGCTTTTGAACTGTGGTGTTGGAGAAGACTCTTGAGAGTCCCTTGGACTGCAAGGAGATCCAACCAGTCCATCCTAAAGGAAATCAGTTCTGAATATTCATTAGAAGGACTGATGCTGAAGCTGAAGCTCCAGTACTTTGGCCACCTGATGCGAAGAACTGACTCATTTGAAAAGATTCTGATGTTGGGAAAGATTGAGGGCAGGAGGAAAAGGGGACAACAAAGGATGAGATGGCTGGATGGCATCACTGACTCAATGGACATGAGTCTGATTAAACTCCGGGAGTTGGTGATGGACAGGGAGACCTGGCATGCTACATTCCATGGGGTCACAAAAAGTCATACAAGACTGAGTGACTGAACTGAACTGAACTGATATGTGATGAAATTATGCTGAATTTACTAATTAGCTTGAAAAACCAATTAACTCCTGATTACTATGCAAAACTTCTAAATTAATTCAGCATTCATGATATTGAATCTTGCTATCTATAAACATTATTACTTATAATGTACATCTATCTATACTTATATATAGATATCTACATATTACAGCTACCTAAATGTTAATTAGTCTTAAAATACAAAAATTGTATGTGTAGTATTTTTTAGATATGGTTTATACACTGGGAATAAAGAGGTGAACAGAACAAATTGAGAGCTCAGTTTTGGCAGGAAGGGACAGTAAACGTCAATTATAAAGTAATTTCAGGCAATAGATTGTTACTATGAAGAAAAAAATGAAGTTAAGTGAATAGTGATGAACAAGGGGTTCTTTTATAGCTATTTGCTTAGGGAAGACCTTTCTAATAAGCTGTTATTATTCAGAGTCAGAGAAAAACTAAGAAAAGATAATTCAATGTGGAAGAAAAAGCATAATCAAAGACTGTTATGACCCAGAGAAGTACATGGTGGCTAGTTGGCTCAAGATAAGTAAGTGAGTTGAGTAAAGTGAGCATGATAAAAAATGAGTAGGAATAGGGACTTGGTGGTGGAGAGTCAAGTCTCTTAACTGACATAACTGACTGTTGGGGATTTTCGGACAGGAGAGGGATGTGATCTGTATATTGTTTAAAAAAGAAAACATGATTCTGAAAAATAGATGACAGTTAGGAAAAGGAGACATACAAAAACACTCATTTTTATATAAATGAATGAATGGTTACAAGAAAAATATATTATATTTAATTAAATTATAAATAATTGCTTGATAGTTCTAATTCTTTTCTAACATATTTCCCTTCATCAATACATTCATTATTTAACTTACTCATCTACTTATTTTATTAAAAGTATTGAGCTCTGTTCTGGTGTTGCACTATGCTGGATGCTAGAAAATCAACAAAAATCAAGAGAGATGTGATTTACATGGAGAAAATGACAACTAGTAACAATGTAACATAGTAACAATGACGAGAACCTGTTGTTCCTTAAGTCACTAAGTTCTGTCTGCCTCTTTTGCGATCCCATGGACTGCAGTCGGCCAGGCCCCTCTGTCCGCGTGATTTCCCAGGCAAGAATACTGGACTGGTTTGCCATTTCTTGCTCCAGGGGATCTTCCTGACCCAGGGATGAAAATATGTGTCTCCTGCATTGGCAGGCAGACTTTTTATCATTGAGCCACCTGGGAAGGCCATAAAAAGTACTACAGTGATGCAAAACAACAAATGGTATTTACCAAATACCCAAAGAAACAATAGAGTACAAAATTTTATTTTTATTAATTCCTGTTTGTTCTAGTCCAGCTTCTTCATTTCTCCCATTCAGTCTTAGGCCATCCATATTCTCCAGGCAATTTGTCTCTATTTTGCATTTCTTGTTTTGTCTACTTCAATCTGTTTGGGCTTGCTCCAGCTGTGTGGGGGGCTTTGGAGCATTATTAAAGGGACTTAACTATGTGTTTGCAGTTTATTAGAGAGAAAGTGTTAATTTGTTTCTTAGCATTTTTAATTAGTTCTGGAAACCTCTAAGCATCTTTGCAGTAATTCCAGGGAAACTAGGGCTTCGTGGTGAGTAGAGTGATCTTCTAACTACCAGTTCAGACCTTCTGGCCTGATCTGCCTCTTGTGGTAAAAACAGAAGGAAGAAAAAAAAATCAGGTTTCTTTTCTGCCTATTTGCATGTACAGCTTTTTATTTTTTATTTTTAATTGCATTCAAGAGACTATTCTCCTGAAAGGAAGGATTATATCACACCAACAGATGTCATCATCCATCTAATCTTTGAAGCTTGATTTTCTTGCAAAAGTGACTGCTCTGGAAATACTGAGGGTTATTCATTAGGTAGGCTATATATTCCTAATGGTGTATCAGCTTATTTGCTGTGCATTTGCGTAAACTAGAAGTATTATAATAATATTTATTACAAAAGCTAATATCATTGTCATATTTAAAATATAATGTCTATAGTTTTTTTAATACATTTTTACATTAAACAAAAAATGTTCAAATAGTGTTTAATTGTGATTCTTGGACCTATATAAAATGAACAGATGGTGAAATTTTTATTTAACCTATTTATTAAGAAGGGAACTAACATATGAACTCAGGTTTGGTTGCTTGTCGTTCCAAGCTAAAAAGCCAATACTCAAAAGACAAGTGTTGGTAGAAAAAAAAAAGTTGCTTTAATCAGAAAAGCTAACAACCTGCAGAAAAGAATGTCCCAAAAAGCAACTCCAAAGATTCTGCTCAGTCAAGAACATTTTTAAAGAGAAAAGGGGAGGTAATCTCAGTTAATCATTAAGGCAGGAGGCCAAACTCTGCTACTCTCCATTGTATGCAGGCTGGCTGACTCCTCAGGAGCTTTCTTTAGATACTATATGTTCACACAGTTTGTTCAGGATATTATTGAGGGCAAGCTAGGGAAGAGATCTGATTATCATTTGTTAATTACTTGACTCATTCTACTTCTTTGAATCACAGAAAGAACCCACAAGTTAGGCAGGCATTGTGAGATCAAAAGATTTGAAAGGTATGCTTAGCCAGAGATGGGTAGAGCATGGGGGCTAGAGGTGGTGGGGTAGGGGGGTCTGGTTTGACATTAGCTTTACTAAAGTGACAAAACAAAAGAGGCCTCCTACTGAGAGCTCTTTCCTGCCAAAAGCTGCTTAAGCAGCTGGTACAAAGAATTTGAGCAGAAACACATATTAGAAATAGGGAATTGCACAATACATTTACAAATAGATGCAGAATGGATATCCATATAATAGTCAAGTCCATTGCATGAGACTCCATTAAGTTTGAAAATCTATAATCGATGTTGCAGAAAGAGAGACCCCCCCCCCTTCCAGGGCCCTAGAACGGGCTCTTGTCTAACACTTGGAAATGAATTGTCCAAGGAGACACATCAGCTGATAAAGCAAGAGATTTTATTGGAAAGGCACCAGGGCAGAGAGCAGTAGGGTAAGGGAACCCATGAGAACTGCCATGCCACATGACTTCAGTCTTGGGTTTTATGGTAATAGGATTCGTTTCTGGGCTGTCCGTGGCCGATCATTCTGATTTGGAGTCCTTCCTGGTGGTGCACACGTTGCTCAGCCAAGATGGATGCCAGGGAGAAGGATTCTGGGAGATGGTGGGACACATGGTGTCTCCTTTTGACCTTTCCCGAACTCTTCCGGTTGGTGGTGGCTTATTTAGTTCCATGTTCCTTACTAGGACCTCCTGTCATAAAACAACTCATGCAGATGGTTACTATGTTGCCTGGCCAGGGTGGGCGGTTTCAGTCAGTGTGCTTCCCCTAACAATGCTTTGCATTATTATCAGTTTGCTACATTATAGAGTTATAAAATATTTGACAATGAAATACAGAGAAATGCAAGGGTGATCTGTACAATATATCTACTAGTCTTATTTTACACTGAAGGAGGAAACAGGCAGAACAGGCTCTGTCTTGAAAGCAGGACTCCATCTTGGGCTGGACTGTGGACTTTTAGCTACATGCCCAGTATCTATGAAAATGACCTACCAACTGGAAAATCAGACCCCCCTGCCAGATGGAAGAGGCCCAGGGCTCATACCTAGACTCTCCTTCACCTAAAAGAATACGCGAATTGTCTGTGTAACCAAATAGAATCATAAATTCTATTATGCTTATTGGCCTTTGACCACAGGCCTATTGCTAATTGTCCATTAACTACCTAGGCCTGAGGCATATGAATCACAGGTTAACTTTGATTGTATATTTCTTTTCCTTTGTTCAGACTAGTTTCAGGGAATTTGGGCATGTACACTTAGAGTATATAAGGTTTTCACAAAAACTGGTCCGGGTCCTTGGCTAAGAGGAGACTCTGCCTTGGGCCCGCTGGTATAATAAACTTCACTCCACTATCTGCATTGTCCTTCTGAGTGAGTTTGTTTCCTGGAACTCATGGCTACAACAACACATTTAAAAATTCTTCACAACCCACCCTTCTTCAACTTCGGAAGATAATAATTCCAAAGGAATGTAACTTTTAATCACAAAATCAGGCTGATCACATTAGATTTGGCCTGATTAGTTACATACGTATTATTGCAAAGAGTTGGACACGACAGGGACTAGCACTATATAGACTTCCTTAAGTTTATTTTGTAAAATCTACAGCCATATAGTAGTGAACTGTTTTTAAGGCAACAAAATTAACCTCTGTCTGGAAGTTTTCATAAGGAATTTGAGATTGGACTGTCAAAGGTCTCTATTATTTGATATCCTGAGGCTAGGAAACTAAGTCCAAGAGAATAGTAAACTATCTCATGAACTAAAACAAAACAGAAAAAGTACTGGAAAACCCTTATTCAGCATATTGGTATGATCTGAATGTCATCTAAGCAATGTCAACCCAAATCCTATACCCAGGAGTCTATTCTTTGAAATGTCAAACAGTTTTTGTTTTCTACAAGAAAATATTTTTATTACTTGAGAGTAACTAGTCCACAAAAAATGAAATAAATAGTTCATTCTGATATATTTTTATGCTGATTTACTTATAACTCATTATAACACATTTTAGATAACAAAAAAGCATACAACACACAAAAAAATTGTTTAGAGCTTCAGAATTTTCCAGTCAGATTTGCACCTGAATCAGATGTTCAGTATGTGTCAGGTAATAATTACTAAGTCCAATAATAACACAGGTAAAATGCTAGTACACTGCCTAGCACAGAATTATATCTCAGTACACTTTAGTTGAATATTGAACATGTGATTGTGTCGGTCAATTCGAATGTATTTTAGAGCAGGTAAATAAAATTACCAAAAGTATTGTTGTTGTTCAGTTGCTAAGACATGTCTGAATCTGTGACCCATGGACTCTAGCAGACCAGGCTTCCCTGTCCTTCACTATCTCCCAGAATTCGCTCAAAGTCATATCCATTGAATCGGTGATGCACTCCAACGATCTCACCCTCTTTTTCCCCTTCTCCTTTTGCCTTCAATCTATCTGAGCATCAGGGTCTTTTCTAATGAATTGGATCTTCCCATCAGGTGGCCAAAGTATTGGAGCTTCAACTTCAGTATCAGTTCTTCCAATGAATATTCAGAGTTGATTTCCTTTAGGAAAGATTGGTTTGATCTACTTTCTGTCCAAGGAACTCTTCGATGCTCAGCCTTCTTTACAATCCAACTCACAACAGTACAGTACATGACTACTGGAAAAAATATAGCTTTGACTATATGCATGTTTGTCAGCAAAGTGATGTCTCTGCTTTTTCATATACTATCAGCAATACATGAAATGTGAAATCCCAGAGGTTCAAGCTGGTTTTAGAAAAGGCAGAGGAACCAGAGATCAAATTGCCAACATCCACTGGATCATCAAAAATGCAAGAGAGTTCCAGAAAAACATCTATTTCTTCTTTATTGATTATGCCAAAGCCTTTGTCTGTGTGGATCACAACAAACTGTGGAAAATTATTCAAGAGATGGGAATACTAGACCACCTGACCTGCCTTCTGAAAAATCTGTATGCAGGTCAGGAAGCAACAGTTAGAACTGGAGATAGAACAACAGACTGGTTCCAAATAGGAAAATGAGTATGTCAAGGCTGTATGTTGTTACCCTTCTTATTTAACTTATAAGCAGAGTACATCATGAGAAATGCTGGGCTGCATGAAGCACAAGCCAGAATCAAGATTGCCGGGAGAAATATCAAAAACCTCAGATATGCAGATGACACCTGGCAGAAAGTGAAGGAGAACTAATGAGCCTCTTGATGAAAGTGAAAGAGGAGAGTGAAAATGTTGGCTTAAAGCTCAACATTCAGAAAACTAAGATCATGGCATCCGATCCCATCACTTCATGGGAAATAGATGGGGAAACAGTGAAAACAGTGGCTGACATATTTTTGGGGGCTCCAAAATCACTGCAGATGGTGATTGCAGCCATGAAATTAAAAAATGCTTACTCCTTGGAAGGAAAGTTATGACCAACCTAGATAGCATATTAAAAAGCAGAGACATTACTTTGCCAACAAAGGTCCGTCTATTCAAGTTTATGGTTTTTCCAGTAGTCATGTATGGATGTGAGAGTTGGACTATAAAGAAAGCTGAGTGCCGAAGAATTGATGCTTTTGAACCGTGATGTTGGAGAAGGCTCTTGAGAGTCCCTTGGACTGCAAGGAGATCAAACCAGTCCATCCTAAAGGAGATCAGTCCTGAGTATTCATTGGAAGGACTGATGTTGAAGCTGAAACTCCAATACTTTGGCCACCTGCTACAAAGAGCTGACTCCTTTGAAAAGACCCTGATGCTGGGAAAGATTGAGGGCAGGAGGGGAAGGGGACGACAGAGGATGAGATGGTTGGATGGCATCACTGACTCAATGGACATGAGTTTGGGTAAACTCCAACAGTTGGTGATGGACAGAGAGGCCTGGATGTTATGGTCCATGGGGTTGCAGAGTCATACATGACTGAGTGACTGAACTGAACTGAACTAGGTTTGTTATAGCTTTCCTTCCAAGGAGCAAGCATGTTTCAATATCATGGCTCCAGTCACCATGCAGTGATTTTGGAGTCCAAGAAAATAAACTCTGTCACTGTTTCCACTTTTTCCCATCTACTTGGCATGAAGTGATAGGACCAGATGCCCTGATCTTGGTTTTTGGAATGGTGAGTTTCAAACCAGCTTTTTCATTCTCCTCTTTCACCTTCATCAAGTGGCTCTTTAGTTCCTCGTTGCTTTCTGCCTCACATTATCTACATATGTGAAGTTGTTGATATTTCTCTCAGCTTTCTTGATTCCAGCCTATAAGCCATCCAGTCTGGCATTTCGCATGATGTACTCTGCCTATATGTTAAATAAGCAGGGTGACAATATACAGTCTTGAAGTATTTCTTTTCCAATTTTGAATCAGTCCATTGTACCATGTCCTGTCCTAACTGTTGCTTATTGACCTGCATACAGGCTTTTCAAGAGTCAGGTAAGATGGTCTGGTATTCCCATCTCTTTAACAACTTTCCACAGTTTGTTGTGATTGACAAAGTCAAAGACTTTAGGATAGTCAATAAAGAAGGAGTAGATGTTTCTCTGGAATTTCCTTTCTCTATGATCCAATAAATGTTGGCAATTTGATCTCTGGTTCCTCTGCCTTTTCTAAATCCAGCTTGTACATCTTGAAATTTTCAGTTCATATATAGCTAAAGCCTAGCTTGAAGGATTTTGATCATTACCTTGCTATCATGTGAAATAAATGCTATTGTATTGCAGTTTGAACATTCTTTGACATTGCCCTTCTTTGGGATTGGAATGAAAACTGACATTTTCCAGTCCTGTGGCCACTGCTGAGTTTTTCAAATTTGCTGACGTTTTGAGTGCAGCACTTAAACAGCATCACCTTTTAGGGTTTTAAGTAGCTCAGCTGGAATTCCCTCATCTCTACTAGCTTTATTGTAGTAATGTTTCCTAATGCCCATTTGACTTCACACTCCAGGATGTCTGGTTCTAGGTGAGTGACCAGAGTATCATAGTCACATAGTAATAAAAAATTCCATCAGTATTATTCTCACTAAATACTTACATGATCAGTAAATCTATCTCCCCCCCACCCCTGACCCCCACAAAATTACTAGAGTAACTCATTAGAAACTAAGTGAATTGAGCAGCTCTTTAAAGTTGATAATTTCAATTCAGTTAAATTTTGGAAAACATGTTTGAAAAATGATGATTTTAGTTTAAGAGTGAATGCTCTTAAATAATTCCTGCTAACATAGTTTTCGAGTAGCACTAGTTCTTTATTAAAGCCATGTTTGAGTAAGATGACAAAATCACAACAAACACTGAAAATATGTTTATTTTTATATTTTCTGTGGAAGGAGGAGGAAAGGAGTCATGTCCATTATCTCAAAGCAGTTTAAACTCATTAATGGTTCAGAATGCACTTTGCTCTGTATTTTTCTAAATTAACGTGTGATGACATGCAAGGAAATAATTTCTTATACTCAAACACTATAGTAAGCTAAATGTTTAAAGGAGTAAGACAGACAGTTGGATTATTTTCACACTATGTTAATCTTCTGATTAGCTGTAAATAATATATATTTTTTCAATAGACCATTTAGAAATAAATCAGTGTCCATTTTTCTTTCAAAACTGCCCAATTCCAAAAGAAGATATTTCTACCTTTTCATGCTCTTAAAAGGAGACTCACTGCCATTCTTAAATTAATATTTTCTGTTTTCTTTATTTTCAACATCATTTTCATCATCATTATTTTTTTTGGTCTTGAGAATACAGCTAGCCCTATGTATACTCAGGTTCTGAATCCAGAGATTCACCCAATTGTGTATCAAAAATATTTTTTTTTAAATCCGGAAAGTTCCAAAAAGCAAAACTTGAATTTGGCATGCTGTGACAACTATCTACCTAACATTTACAATACATTTATGTCTATTTACATAGAATTTTGCATTGCATTAGGTATTATAAGTAATCTAGAAATGATTTAAAGTATAGGAGAACCTGTATAAGTTATATAAAAATACTGTGACATTATATATACAGGACTTGAGTATTGTAAACTTTGTTATTTGCATGGAGTACTGGACTCATCCCCATAGGATACCAAGGGTCACCTTACATCCTTCCTATCTAATCATAGGATATTGTCTTAGGTTTCATATACAGTTTTTGATTCCAAGAAATGAAATATTAATCATGGACACCTCATATCACACTTTATGTAATAATGTATATACAGAATTTTTAAATAAGTGGTTATATATATGTATATATCATTATTTTAATTTTTCACTAAATTTATGCTGAAAGCAATAATTCCAAATGTTGAAAATATCCTTTTATGTAAAATACATCTTCATGGTAGCATCAGAATTCTACATATGATTTCTAATTATCCCTATACAAATCTAGCATTTTATAAAATGAATGCATTTCTGAAAACTAACTTTCAGAAATATCATCTTTCAGTACTCTTTTACACTCATTAATTACATGACTATTAGAATGAATTTTGGGGTAAAATGAATAATTCTTATAGAGATAAAAATAGTTTCAAGTTATTATCTGTGCTTCAAGAATTTATATTTTCAGGTAAAAGAAAAAAACCTGCTGTGGTGAGGAACACCTATAAGCATCTTTGTAAGTTGGAAATCTTTTGAGATTGTTAAGGCTTTATAATGATTAATCATGTAAAAACATTTATGTAACTTCTAAATAGTTGCCAAAATGTGCCTTTCTTATGTGGTAAAAATCATAAATTTTTTTAGTATTGATAGAAACTTTTTAATAAGGCACAATAATAAAAAATGATAAATGGTATGATCTTTTTCCAAATCTAAATTGACAGCAATCATATCTGTGATATTACATTTTCTATTTCATTATCTGTATATTATATAAGTGTGTGTATGTATAAATATACCCACAAACATCTTAAAAATTCCAAATCCCAAAGTAACTTTCAAGTTGAGTTTTAAAAATTAAAACCACTAAGAGGAATTAAACGACTGTAGAATGACACACCATTTGATTAAACTTTATTTTACATAAGCAACCTCTCAAATTCAGGAAATGTTGGGGCAAAACAGGAAAACCAAACTGAGTACAAAACTCAGGCCTTAACTACTAAACAATGATAGTATTATTATAATGTTAAGTGTATTTATCCCTTTTATAGTCTTTAGAAAACTATTTTAATACACTCAAGGAAAATGATATCACAAAACATACCCATTAAAGGCTTAATTTGCTGGGACAGTTGTAATGGTGGTTTTCAATTTCAGCTGTCAGAGGTCAGGAAAATGTGACTCTTGTTTAGAAATCTCTAAAGGAGTAGGAGAAGTAGTGCTAGAGATTAAATGATTAAGAAAAGGTTAATGCTAGACTAATAGTAATTGGTATTATTTCTCTCTTTTAAAATGTCTTTTTGAAATAGATAACCCACTTGAAATTAATCCTGGCAGTAAGCTTTCTGTTTTCACTCACTATTTCAAGTTGATCTTTAAACTGGAGATAGTCCAGTGGTGGCTCGACATCGTGGTCCTCACCCAAGATCTTCAGTTTACCTATAGGGCATCCCTGGAAAACTTACCTCACTTCTCTAAACCTTACTTTTCTAAACTGTAAATGCAATGACAATGATGATAATTAACTTGCAAATTTGTTATGAAGATTAAATAAATCATGCTTTCAGTTCAGAGCTTGGCATTTGTTGGTATTCAATTAGCATTTCCTGCTGGCTCAGATGGTGAAGAATCTGCCTGGAATGCTGGAGACCCGGCTTTGATCCATGGGTCAGGAAGATCCCCTGGAGAAGGGAATGGCTACCCACTCCAGTATTCCTGCCCAGAGAATTCCATGGACAGGGAGCCTGGCGGGTTACAGTCCATGGGGTCACAAAGAGTCAGACAGGACTGAACGAATAACACTTCACCTTCAATTAGCATTAGCATTATTATTTAATGTTATTTGGTTCTCTTCTTGTTGGTTGTTATAAGAAGTTGGTAATATAAATTCACTGTCACACTTTTCCAATTATTTTCAAACAAAACTGATCTATATATACAAATACCATATGACATGCCAAAAAAAAAAAAAAGTTACAAGAGTTACATTTAGGAGATCACTTTCAAAATTAAAGGTACAATTGATGGCCAGGGATAAGGAAAGTTTATTCACAATTATATTAACCTCCAAAGAGAGCATTGCTTGAATATATTATTTCAATCCTAACTTTATTTTCAGAACTTTGTGTTTCTGCATGTGTGCCTGCCTCGTTGCTCAGTTGTGCGTGACTCTTTGCAACCCTTTGGATTGTACTCCTCCAGGCTTCTCAACCCATGGGATTCTCCAGGCGAGAATACTGGAGTGGGTTGCCATGCCTCCCCCAGGATATCTTCCCGACCCAGAAATCAAACCTATACCTCCTGTGCTTCATGCATTGCAGGTGAATGCCTCACCTGCTGTGCTGTCAGGGAAGCACTTGTGTTTCTAGATGACTGCAACAGATTGATTGTTTAATTATCCAAGTTCATATCAAATTAGTTGACATGTCAATAGATTGACAAATGTCAAAAAATTAGTTGCTTAATTATCCAAGTCCATATCAAGAAGCAACAGTTAGAACTGGACATGGAAAAACAGACTGGTTCCAAATAGGGAAAGGAGTACATCAAGGTTGTATACTGTCATCCTGCTTAGTTAACTTATATGCAGAATATTTCATGAAAAATGCAGGGCTGGGTGAACCACAAGCTGGAATCAAGATTGCCAGGAGAAATATCAATAACCTCAGATACACAGATGACAGCACCCTTATGGCAGAAAGCAAAGAAGAACTAAAGAGCCTCTTGATGAAAGGGAAAGAGGAGAGTGAAATACTTGGCTTAAAGCTCAACATTCAGAAAACTAAGATCATGGTATCTGGTCCCATCACTTCATGGCAAATAAATGGGTAACAATGGAAACAGTGACAGACTTTTTGGGTTCCAAAATCACTGCAGATTGTGACTGAAGTCATGAAATTAAAAGACTCTTGTTTCTTGGAAGGAAAGTTATGACCAACCTAGACAGCATTTTAAAAAGCAGAGACATTACTTTGCCAACAAAGGTCCATCTAGTCAAAGCTATAGTTTTCCCAGTAGTCATGTATGGATGTGAGAGTTGGACTATAAAGAAAGCTGAGCACCAAAGAATTGATGCTTTTGAACTGTGGTGTTGGAGAAGACTCTTGAGAGTCCCTTGAACTGCAAGGAAATCAAACCAGTCAATCCTAAAGGAAATCAGTTCTGAATATTCATTGGAAGGACTGATGCTGAAGCTGAAACTCCAATACTTTGGCAACCTGATGCAAAGAACTGACTCACTGGAAAAGACCCTGATAATGGGAGGGATTGGGGGCAGGAGGAGAAGGGGACAACAGACGATGAGATGGCTGGATGGCATCACCGGCTCGATGGACATGAGTTTGAATAAACTCCAGGAGTTGGTGATGGACAGGCAGGCCTGGCGTGCTGCAATTCATGGGATCGCAAAGAGTTGGACACAACTGAGCGACTGAACTGAACTGAACTGACCGAATATTCTATTGTATATATGTACCACAACTTCTTCATCCATTCATCTATTGATGGACATCTAGGTTGCTTCCATGTTCTTTAGCTATTGTAAATAACGCTGCTTTGCTTACCCTCTTTTGTTGGCCACCTATCACATCTTGTTCTAAAAGTTTGCTTCAGGTTCACTTATCAGTCACTTTGAGTTCTTTTATTCTGACTTGTCCCTTTACTGGATGTGAATAAGGATTGTATGCCTTCTTTCAAGTCATTATTAAACAATGTGTTATATGGCACAAAATTTTCATGAAACCTTGTCTACAATGGGAGGAAATCAGAACACAGAACAGTAACCAATTTGAACAAGCATAGTCACTACTTTTATTAAAATTTGGGAGGCTCATCCATCTTTACTGGTAGCCAATTATTTATGTTCCTACTTCATTTTCTGGATCTATGAAAAATTTTCCCAAAACTTTCTTCATGTCTGAATCCTTTTATCCATTCAGATCTCTCCAAGACGTAAGCATAAAGCTCAGAATTCCTTCCCTTTAATACATAGGTCAGTTCAGTCAACTTGTCCTCTTAAAGTTGTTGAGCAATAAGACAAAACCCTCCCCATTACAGAATGCTGAGTGGTTTTAGTGTGCGGTTTTTTGTGTTTTTGTTGTTGTTGTTTGTTTGTTTTTGATAGCATTTACTTTCCTCCACTTTTCTTACAGCGATGACAGTTTATTATGAATCTTTGTAGACATTTGAGTTAGAAGAGGAATTTGCTCTACTGGCCACACAGTTATCCTGATTGAGTGTTCTTCCCATTCTGAGATAGGTATTGCACTCATAAGGAAGGTAGATGCTTAAGAAGTTTTGCTTATTCAGCAGTTTTAACTGACCAATGTGCCCTTCTCTTTGCTCTTCTTAGATTTATATTAAAAGAAGAGATTTAAATTGGCTTAATTTCATGCTAATCTGAACAGTTATGTCTGTAGTTTTTCGAGTTCTCATCATCTATTTCAGAATTTAGGAATCTCTCGAGTCTCCCTATTATGTGTTTACTTTCTATCTAGTGAAGCATTCCCCAGCCCAGACCTCTGTCACTTTTGTACCAAAGGCTTCATTTGCTAAGGAAAGTGTATAAAATAACAAATAGAAATGTTATGAAAGAATGGAGATGAAACAGTGATGGTAACTGGAATGAAATTGTTGAGGCCACTTTCCTTACAATTGTTATCTGTCAGGCATGGGGGATTCATGGTCCATCTATATATTGTGATGCATTCAGATAGAAGACTTTGAGGTGACACAATGCAGGCTGTCATCCAATTCAATAATATTTGGGCTTGTTGTGAGCCCCAAAAGCAGACTGTCATAGATGTCTTCACCTTTTGATCATCATGGTTAATTGTACTGTTCTGATAAGTCATCAAATGAAGAGAGAATACTTTTATAAAAGTAGAAAAACACATCTTAGGAGTATTGCATTCACTTAGAAAACAGGAATTGCATTTTCAAAGTAGAAGAGAACCTGAATCATAGTCATGAAAAGCATTAGAAAATGTGTTTTAAGTTATTCTTTCACGTCCCCTTATACCGTGCCTATCATACTCCTTTGCTTCTCTACTTATATCTGGATGTATCTGTGTATGTGTACACATGTATATGTGCACAACAAGGATGTTTGAGCCAGGGTACTGCTGCATCTATTAAAAATCTTCTATAATTTAAGCATTTAGTTTTGCTAGACAATCTGCTATGAAACAATGGTCCAAGTATAGGTCTCTTTCCCCCTTTAATTTAGTCAGTCTTATCTGCCTTTTATCAAAAATTGTATCTGTCCTGTTCTTTATCCCAACAGACTTCTTAATATCCTGTTGCTTTCTTTTCTTTCTCTCTGACCATCCATACTCTCTTTTTCTTTTCTGAAGGAGAATATATGATCAGTAATAAGGGTTGAGCGAAACAGTATAGTTGTTTCAATGACCATAGCCCTCACAATATTTTTTTAAATATTTTCTGACTCTCTGGTCTACTGGTAGATATAATTTTATAATTTTAGTAAAAATCTTCAGAATAAAGATGGCAATGTCCCAAAATTCATGATAAAATTTTTATAACTATGTATTCTTTAAACCTACAGAAACAAATATCTAATAACAGGAGTTACTATTTTAAAGTTAATGTTAAGAATAATTTCATCTTAAGATTCAACTTTTGTTTTTGCAATAACCCCTAACACTGAAGTGTGTTATGGTAAAAGTCATTTATGGGGACTTCTCTGGCAGTCCAGTGGTTAAGAGTCCATGCTTCCATTGTAAAGAGCGTGGGTTCAATCCCTAGTCCAGGAACTAAGATCCTTGCATGCCAAATAGTGCAGCCAAAGGGAAAAAAGAAGAGTCACTTATGAAATTAAGAATTAACTTAATGATTTCATTATTTAAATACTTTTAACAATGTTAGAAATGATTTTTTTGAGAAATAAAAAACTATTGGAAAAGAAAATTAACTTTTTCTTTACAAAATCTTATAAACAGTGTACTCGGGATACTCCAAAGAGAATATTGAAAATCATTTTTAAATTAACAAAAGGCATAGATAACAGTATGAAAGTATGTAGATTGAAGTATTTCTAGATGTTGCTAGGAAACAACACAAGTTTCTTTTTAATACAAATGAACAACAAATAAAGTATGATAAAGATCCATTATACCTTATACATATCTGGGCTAGTAATGTAAAGTCTGTGGATTTCAGGATTTTGAGTATGAGTGTTGTGTGTGATGAGGGAGAGGGAGATAAGTGAACATGTGAGTGTGATGATTGGTGTGTATAATGTGATTTTGTTGTATGTTTGTGATTTGGGAGAATATGTGGTGTGTTATGGATGTGGAGTGTGTGTGTGTGTGGTGTGATTGACGTGTGTGTGGATGATGTTATGTGTCTGTCATGTACATATCCTGTAACTAACATGAGCATGCTTTGTTAGTATGATATACACATACGTATCCTATATATACACTTCATCCTGTAGTATACTTTATATCCTTGACTATTTGTCACTTTTGATAAAACATTACTATGCTACTTACAGGACTGGGAGGGAAAGAAAATAATTCCAAAGGGAATATTTGAATATTGGAGATAAAGATGAACTATGAATAGCATGTCATTGCCTCTCTTTTGTGTGGCAGAAGGATGATTATCTTTGTCTTAAAGTCCAGTCATGTCCCAAACCGTTCTTTCCTCGTGTATGTACTAGACTGATTTTATTCCATCCCATCCAGCCACCTCTGTCCCGTCTGGTTTTCCCTACAATCAAGATTGCACTCTATACTAACTTATTAGAACGAAGAGCTGAGGAATAGGAAGACACTTAACATTTACAATCTCCCAAAGTACTTAACAGGGGTGATATACCATGAGGATGGGAGTTAGAGTGAGGCAAAAGGCATGTAAATAAAAATCATTAAAGATAAGTGAATTTTGCTGATAACAGGAGGAATATTTTTCTATATAGTTTTAAAAAATGACCATGAGTAAGAAAGTTACATAACGCTTTTGGCAGCTGACTTAGTGAAATAGCTGGGCTTAAAGTAACAACAGATTGAATTTTACAATGAGCTAATTATTAGTGAGAGGAAATAACAGCTGTGAAGTAACAACTTTCATAAAAGTTTCCCTCCACCACAAAAAAGGATGATGATCTATCAAAATATAATTAGGAGGAGAAACGTTTATGTTCATAAATATGCCTTGTTTAACAGTCTTGACATTAGGTGACTTTGACCATAATTTGTTCCAGTTTTTTCCCATTCATGTTACCTTCCCTGTATTAATAAAAATTGATTTAAAATGCTGAGTAGTAATAGAAATTTGGGGTGTATAAAATGATTACTGGCTTATTAGATTTGAAGTGATAGTTATTAAAACTTTAAAATATTTTAAACTTTAAAAGAATTTTATACTTTTTGGAGAGGAAACTTAACAAGCAGGATCTAATTACAATTTTTGTCAAAGAATCCACTAGACTTTAGCTGTAGTCAAAAATATATTCCTATTTATGCTTGAATAATGACTCCTAGGGTAGTAGATATCAAATTGGAATCATTAGTGCCATAGCCTTAAATTGTAAGAAATATTTATCTGTGTAAACGGGTGAAAAATAATCTAGTGAAGAAAGAACTCTGAGAGTAATTGAATCATCCCACTCCACCGTACCCCACAATCTTTTTAATGTGGAGGTTATATCTAGTGTTAGTATTTCCAGCCTCCACTGCCCTGAGTACTAATAGGTTGCATTTACAGTATCTCACAGCTTGATACTTGGGCTTCCCTCCCTGACGGCTCAGATGGTAAAGAACCCACCAGCAATGAGGGGGAGGGGGGAGGCCTGGGTTCCATCCCTGGGTTGGGAAGATCCCCTGGAGGAGGGCATGGCAATCCACTCCAGTATTCTTGCCTGGAGAATCCCCATGGACAAAGGAGCCTGGTGGGCTGCAGTCCATGGGAGGGCAAAGAGTCGGGCACCACTGCGTGACCAAGATCGCACACATACACAACTTGATACTCTGCCTTAGAGACTTCTACTGCTCACCGGTGATTTCCCATCATTACTTACATGGTGTCATATGACCAGAATTAGCACAGGATTGGTGAATAGAAGTCATGTGTCATTGCAGGGCCATAGTCTTTAGTGACTGGAGGGAGACATTTTCACACTGACTTCCTTTTCCCCATAGACTAGGGAGACTACGAGTCCTGGGGAGAGTACCCAGAGAGCCGCGGGGCTTCACTAGCCTGAATGGCTGAGATGCTACAGAGAACAACTGCCCTGGAGAGTTGCTCAGAGCCTCAACCAACTTTGCAAACATTAAAGCTAAACTTTTACTGTATTAACTTCTAAGATTTGGGGGTTGTTTGCTATTTCAGCGTATCTTTTAGTTTATTCCAACCCTTGAATATTCCAAGTCCCCCATCTTGATCAGAAGGAATTTCTGACGTTTTCTAGGATTTCCAAGCATGTCTAGAGTTTTATACACCTTTTGTATCCATTCTGCTTGCATCTAATCACATCTAATGAGCTGAGGATCCTCAAGAGAAGATTCTGCAACTTCTGCCCTTCTGCAAATCTTAAGGATGAGATTTCTCAGTCTATTCATCCCCATTTTTTGATCTGGGTTTGTCAAGCACCCTGACACCTGTGGTTCAGGCAGAGAGTTTGAGATTACACGCCACTACTACCTCTCCCATACCAAAAATAGAGCAGTACATTTGTCAAGGTTTATACCTGAGAGTCCAAGATTTTATTGATTAAACCAGAAGAGACCTACAAGGGAGATATTTTTGGTCAGTTTCTCATACCTGCTGGCATTAATGCAACAGTAGATTTCAGTTGATTTGCCTAGGTAGTAGCTGGCTCCATGAAATGAGGACAGTCTCTCCCATCCCCAAATATCAGTTGAGGAATGTATCACGATCAAGTGACTGTGCCCTGTGTTGCACCTACTAGCAGAAATAGCTCTTTCAGTTCAGAGAGAGAGCTACTATCCCAAACCATTATTTTGAGTCCTACAGTATTGAAATCTTACTATTCTTGGAATCACCATGCATATACGTATTAAATCATTCTCAAATTTATTTCAGAGTATCTCCAGATTTTCATCTGTGCGCAGAACATTTTACTCAAGTTTTTCAGCTGCTGTTTGCTGGCTTTCCACCATAATCCACTGTACCAATATGACCTTTCTTGGAGCCCTTAATAAGAATAATGTCCCTCTGGGTACAAGCTTGATGACCATCTTTATTATATCATTTGCCAGGTAGTAGGTAATGAAAAATTAATCCTTTCATATCTATGAGTCATTTGTCTCCCAGAACAGGAAGCATAATTATTGTTCCCAAGGCATCATGTAATCTTTGGTGACAAGAAAGAATGTTCTTGAGTCTGGCTCCAGGCCGAAATCCTATGTCTGATCTTTCAGGATTGACCATATATAACTACAGAGACCATCTCAAAGATCTCATGAGAGAAAACTGTCTTCCCGACAATCACGCCTTTTACATAGAAAGTATATCACTGTCTCTAGTGGGAACTGCAGTGAAAAGGCTCAGGCTACCTTCTCCATGAAGTGAAGTGAAGTGGCTCAGTCATGTCCGACTCTTTGTGACCCCACGGATTGTAACCTACCAGGCTCTTTCGTCCATGGGATTTTCCAGGCAAGAATACTGGACTGGGTTGCCATTTTCTTCTCCAGGAGATCTTCCCGATCCAGGGATTGAACCCAGGTCTCCCACATTACAGGCAGACACTTTACCGTCTGAGCCAGCAGGGAAGTCACCTTCCCCATGCTCAGACATATATAGGTATTCTTACCTCAAACACCTCATTTTGAAAGCCTTCATCTGAAAACCTTGACTGAGGCACTTTTCAGCAACTCTGCTTAGATCTCCTTATTGTATGGTCTTTATATATTTTTCTCTACTCTGACTTAGAAGTTTTCCACTCTTAGGTCTCTCCCTTGTCATCTCTCCAGCCTCTCCAGATCCGGGAAAATAGGTGAAAGCTTACTCAGGGCTCTTCTGTAGTGGGACGTTTTCCATGCCTGCACTATATGTGATCCAAGTGACTCACACCCAATGCTGTTCTGTGGGGTAAAATGAATCATTTTATTTCTTTGGCTCTTACATATACCATCACAGAAAGTGCATCAGGGCTTGAGTGTTACTTTTAGTTTTGGGATTGTCCTACTTGTATTAATCAACTGCTTTGATACCCAAGAAATCTGCAAACTTCCCAAATATTTTCTTCCAACCTTTCTCCTTTAGTGATACAAAACTACTATGCTGATTGAGTTTAAGAAGAGGGCTGGGTGCTCCATTAACTCTATTGTTCCTTTAACCTCACCCTTAGTGTTTTTTTCTCCTTTGTTTGTTTCTATTTCTTTTGTTTGTTGGTTTGTTTTTGTTTTTGGCCCTAGAACAAATAGAAAGAGCCAATAATTACAGGCTCATTAGCAAAACACAAGATCTCTACAAAATAATAGACTGCAAACAGCTATAGCTATTATATTAAAAAGGTCCCCTACCTGCCAATCAGCCTTTACTATTTTTTTTTTAGAGAATCAGTTTTAATGGTGCTATTTGTTGTGAATTCACTAGTTCCGTCTGTTTCTTTGTGAATCTCATCAACTAACCATCTAAATTGGATGAGTATTTTTCATCAAGAGTCTATCTCTATAATTACACTATTAGTTATCATCTTTAGCTAAAATAAGGTCTACAACATTAGGACTCTTTATAAATAGATGCATACATTGAAAATTCAGGTAAGAATAAATGATAGCTTAAAGAGATCTAAAAGCTTTGAAAACACTCCATTGCAACAAAAGTATTTTGGTGTGAGTGCTAAGTCATTTCAGTTGTATCTGACTCTTGGGACCTCATGAACTGTAACCAGCCAGGCTCCTCTGTCCATGAGATTTCCCAGTCAAAAATACTGAAGTGGGTTGCCCTTTCCTCCTCCAGGGGTTCTTCCCAACCTTGGGGTGGGCTTAAATTCAGAGCCAAAAGAGGTTCTTAGAAGTAGCAAGGTGACTTTGGAATGCATATCTCTATGGATGTTATTGCTCAGTTGCCATGTTAATGTCAGCTGCATAGTTTATATTCAATGAAAATTTTAAAAATGAATAAATAAAAGGAGGATTAGGTTCATACTGAAACCATGATAGCCTAAGGTAAATGCTTGTCCTAGTGTTAGAAACTTTTTCCTTGACATAAAAATCATTTCCTATTATTCCTCTAAAAAGCATATTGAAGAATATTTTAATATAAAACACCATTTCCATATCAAGCAGTGTGGTCACATTATGAAATTTTATATTAAAAGAGCATGAAATATTATTTGCTATGAAATACTGCTTGCAAAATTGGTTCAGTAAAAAGCAATAGAATGGGATTTAAATATATATGGAACTGCATGTTGATCATCTGAATCATACTCTAAATATTTTAAAGGAATAAGATTATTAATAGCAGAAAGAAAATATAGTGTTTTAAATAAGTGTTTTATAATACAGACTCGTATTTAAATAGACTAGTTACTGTCAGTTGTGACAAGAAACAGTTGCTTAAAAAATATCCTCGCTTATTAAGCATGAATACTTTCTCAAAACAAACTAAAATTTCTGCTGAAGACTTACTCGAAGAACATGCTTATCTTTAATTGGACATTTTAGAGCATCAATATTCAGAAATACTACAAATCGTGCTGTTGAACATATATGTCATTGTTTATTATTCAAAAAGAGAAATAAAACAATAGCTGAAATGAAAATTATTAGCAAGAATAGGAGCATATCTGTAACATGGAGGAGCAGGGGACAGAGATGGAAAAGTCAAGTAAAGAATTTTTTAAAAAGGAAGAAAAATTTGATTTGATGTGCAAGGAATGATAACATAACTAAGAGACAACTAAAGATACAAATTACACAATTTTAGTACAATTATAAGATTAAAATCAGCCTATCTGGCTGACCAACAGCACATACATAAATAGAGTAAAATCCGTATATAAAAGCAAACATAATTCAATGAAAATATTCATCAGTTTATAGAATAACTTCAATGTTGAGTCAAATCTCTTTGAGAATGCTCACATTCTTTTAAAAAATCAACTATTTCTTTTTAAAAATTTACTCAGTTTGCATGGAATAAATTGTAGATTATGTGTAAAATGCAATATGAATAATATGTTTTTAGCTTAAAATTTTAAATCTGATTATCTAATCATTTGATTGGTTTCAGAGGTTGGGTACCTTACCAGATAAACTACATTATTTTCTTCATCAAAATAGCTCATAATTTACTTGTTTGGGAAATTGTTTAATTTTTTGTGCAAAACATTTACAAATTGGTGTCAATTTTGTGATAAGAAAGCAAGCTCAGAAGCTGGGAGGTAGCAGTCATTTTTGTTTAGATGAGTGCTTCAACACAAACTTCTCAGGTGTTGTATAACTCATGCTCCATTTCAGTACTTTTGGTTTCACCTCTATTCAGGATGTTAGGTCACTTGTTCTATCCCTGAAGACTGAATTAACAAAGTCTGCAAGTTCTCCAAATAAATATGTGGTGACATCATCCTATAATAGTTCACCTCATACCCATGGAACATTTCTTGCTTCCTGCTCCAGCCCCTCCTGTTTACATTAAGTTCTAGGATGCTGTGAAATCTGCTGGCTTCATAATAGCAGAAAGTACAGGGGGATTTAGTGCCTCATGGAGCAAACCACTGACCAACAGGAAATGAGCATAAATAAGTTATTTCACCCCTTCGTTCAATAAATGGTCTGGAGATGCATTTATATGGTTCAAAGATGATAATTCTAAACTTTAAGCAATTTAAGTGGCTACACTTGAAAGCTAAAAAATATCCAGTTGATAAAACTCTCTTGTCTTGTCTTTCCCTCTTTTCTGTTTTGCTTCCCTTTTTTTCTCCCTATTTCTGTTATTTGGGATTGCAAGTCAAAATCACAATAAAGTAGGAGCAGAAAAGCCTCTGTCTCATACGCTACTGATATGAAACTAAGGCTAAGATGGTGAAACTAGTGTGATCCTGAAAAGGAGCCCCTGTGGATAAGATTCAGAGTCAGATTTTTCTCTGGTATGGCAGTTAGGACCTTACTTCTGATGACAAGTGAGATGGCGATAACACTTTGTGTACAGTGGCATAGTAGCACCAACGCTTTAACTTGTGGTTAATTGGGATACTTCACAAGTACAAGGTGAAGTGTTAAGAAATGCTACAAACATGGTAACTGAAAAATATTGGAGCAATGGCAGTTATAACACTGGGGCTCAGGATAGTTGCTCTCGTAAATAGTGGAAGTTTTGGAGGGAAAAAAGGTGGGTAGGCCTGGTGCAGCCAATTCTTAATTCTAAGATTTAATAAAACTGCTGTCTACAATGGAAGATTTGGAAGGCAGATTGCTCCAAAAAATTGGCCAAAGATCTAGTCATAAAGTTAGAAGAGATGCAAAGGAGACTAAATGCATATTTCTGAGATCTGAGATAGGAAAAATTGGGTGCATGAGCCTGAAAATCTAGTGTACATGTTTTCCTGAAACCAATGGGAAGGAAGAAGAAGAAAGTAAGATTAATCTACACAGGGTCAAGAAGAAAATCCTGAACCTGACCTTTTCCACTTCAACCAATATAGTAATTAGAAACAGCATTGCAAGAAGAAAGAATTTGGAGATTAGGGTCATCTTAAAACACTTAAAGATGTAGGGGAGGTAGACCCTGTCATATTCCTGTTTAATCACATATTTTGGCTAAGAGAAACTTTATGGATGTTGAAAAGGGGAGATAGACTACGATAAACATAACCAGGCAATAGTCCCAACTGCAGGTGCTGTGTTGAATTGGATATCTTTATCAGAGCAGATAAAATACAGAACTTTTGGTTCTTAATATATTGCCATTGATGTGGCAAGTTATTTCTTCTTCAACACCATCAGTAGGGAGGATCAAGCACAATGTGCATTTATATGTTAATGACAGCAATATACAATCAATGTTATTCATAGAAACTTTGCTCATGCATTACCAGCAAAAGACAGGAGTTAGACTATGTGCTAAACAGAGTGATTGTTTTCTTATTTTCCTTTTAAAATATAACATTTTCTAATTATTTCATGATGTCATGAAAAGTTCTGGTTTGTTATTTCTTTGATTGAAAGATTATGTTAACAGTTGTGGATTTCCACAGAACTTCCACAGTTATAGGCACATGTAAATTTTGAATTTTAATTAACTTTAAGTATTTTGGGGTTTTGCTTCAAAGATTTCTTCCAAGATTCCATTCTCATCTGGAAACTCTTTTCTTCTCAGATTAATCAAAGACCTTTACATGTGTTTAAAACTCAATCTATCACTGTAGTAATCACTTCCCTTTTTAAAAATAACCCATTGCTTCTGAAGGCAGACGTCTGTTGCTGCTGCTAAGACGCTTCAGTTGGGTCCACCTCTGTGTGACCCCATAGACGGCAGCCCACCAGGCTCCTCCGTCCCTGGGATTCTCCAGGCAAGAACGCTGGAGTGGATTGCCATTTCCTTCTCCAATGCAGGAAAGTGAAAAGTGAAAATGAAGTTTCTCAGTCGTGTCCGACTCTTAGTGACCCAGTGGACTGCAGCCTACCTGCAGTCTCCTCTGTCCATGGGATTTTCCAGGCAAGAGTACTGGAGTGGGTTGCCATTGCCTTCTCTGCATACTTGTGTTAGGATGAACCAAATGTTTTCTTTATCAGTTGTCACACTAGAAAAGTATTCTATTAGTTAATTAACTAACAAGCTATTCCATTATTTATTTTTTCATACTTACTTTTAGCAACAATCACTGTACTGAAGATTTTCCAGGTTTTGTTTGTCAAAGAGTTCAAGCCTAAAACCAATTACACACTGAGATATATACTAAACTGTACTTCCTTTTTTCTTTTTAGGTTTTGAGTTTGGTTGAAATGAACATCACTGTACAACTGAGGGAGAAACAAGTGGCAAAAACAGTTCAGCCTAAAGGTATGAATGGAAAGGGAAGTGTTGTAAACAAAAGAGAGATGTGAACTTTAAAAGAGCTGGGTTAAATTCTTGACCCTGATATTTTTCAGCTGTGGGACTTGGGGAAATTACTCAAACTCTATGAAAGTAAGGTTTCTAATCTATAAAATAGATATGCCTCCATCATAAATTACTTCTATGGAATTTTTAAAAGCTTGGTGGAATGTATATAAATCACAGCAGGATCCTCTATGACCCACCTCCCAGAGTAATGGAAATAAAAGCAAAAATAAACAAATGGGACCTAATTAAACTTAAAAGCTTTTGCACAATGAAGGAAACTCTAAGCAAGGTGAAAAGATAGCCTTTAGAATGGGAGAAAATAATAGCAAGTGAAGCAATTGACAAAGAATTAACCTCCAAAATATATAAACAGTTCATGCAGCTCAAACCAGAAAAATAAATGACCCAATCAAAAAATGATCCAAGGAACTAAGCAGACATTTCTCCAAAGAAGACATATAGACAGCTAACAAACACATGAAAAGATGCTCAACATCACTCATTATCAGAGACATGCAAATAAAAACCACAATGAGGTACCATCTCATGCTAGTCAGAATGGCTGCTATCAAAAAGTCTACAAATTACAAACACTGGATAGGGTGCAGAGAAAAGGGAACCCTCTTACACTGTTGGTGAGAATGCAGGCTACTATAGCCACTATGCAGAACAGTGAGGAGATTCTTTTAAAAACTGGAAGTAGAACTGCCATATGACCCAGCAATCCCACTGCTGGCCATACACACACTGGGGAAACCAGAATTGAAAGAGACACGTGCACCCCAGTGTTCATCGCAGCACTGTTTACAATAGCCAGGACATGGAAGCAACCTAGATGTTCATCGGCAGATGAATGGATAAGAAAGCTGTGGTACGCAATGGAATATTACTCAGCTATGAAAAAGAATGCATTTGAATCAGGTCTAATGAGGTGGATGAAACTGGAGCCTATTTTACACAGTGAAGTAAGTCAGAAAGTAAAACACCAATACAGTATATTAACACATATATATGAAATTTAGAAAGCTGGTAATGATGGCCCTATATGCAAGACAGTGAAAGAGACACAGATGTAAAGAACAGACTTTTGGACTCTGTGGGAGAGGCGAAGGTGGGATGACTTGAGAGAATAGCATTGAAAACATGTATATTACCATATGTGAAATGGATCGCCAGTCCAGGTTCAATGCATGAGACAGGGTGCTCAGGGCTGGTGCACTGGGATGACCCTGAGGGATGGGATGGGGAGGGACGGTGGAGGGGGCTTCAGGTTGTGGGATACATGTATACCCATGGCTGATTCATGTCAAAGTATGGCAAAAACCACTACAATATTGTAAAGTAATTAGCCTCCAAATCAAATACATATATTAATTTTTTAAAAAAAAGCTTGGTGGAATGTATAGCAAGTTGAAAACTTCTTCAGACCCCCAACTTTAACTTACCTGTGCTAATTGACAATAAATTTTTATTAAAACATTGTTTAGGTATTATCTGGCTGTAGCTACCATTGGTTTTGGTTATTGTTTTTACTTGTAACTCCACATGTGTTTAATGCTTATGTAGGATATAAATTAGAAGTGATATATTCATGTCATGATAGCACTCTCAGTATAAGTAATTGCTTACCCAGTTGACACCGTCTTTTTCTTGACTAATAAGAACTTTGCATTTTCCCTGAGAGATATATACTAATTAAAAATATTTATCTTCTCACATTAATTTGGAACCACAGAAGGTCATTATGATGCAGTTTTGGCTCATAGACTTCAAGATGTTTCCAGGTTGGACTTGCAGGAAAGTGGGGATCCTTTATATAAAGAAATTCAACTTGTTTGCTCTGTCTTTATTTGGTCTTTATTTTGGTTTCCCTTTTCACTTTCAATATGATAACTGGATACCTGGGACCATAACTGTCATCTTCTAACCACTGGAATGAAAGCCACAGCCACAGGTGACAGAGCAAGACAATGGAAGTGGCAAAGATGCCTGGGAATTCCACACCAATGTGGAATATCTACCCATGGCTTTCTTGTTGTGCAAGACACATAAACTCATTTTTTCTAAGTCACTGTTTGTAATACTTTCTATTTGTGGCTGTCATACCATAATTAATAATAATGTTTAGGTAGTATAGCATCTGACTAGGTAATACATCATTGACCATGTGAGAATAAACATGTACGAGGAATCATTCCTTAAGGCAATTTATGGAAAGGTTATTAAATTTGTCCTTTAGGAACAAATGAATTTCAATTTGATTTAAGGGCTACATATAAAAATGTATTGAAAGAGTAATTTCAACAGTTTATAAACTATGTATGTATATAAATGCGTAGAGATATATGTTGTGTTAGGAAAAAGTCTACCTTGAATCTAAAAGTCAGTATATCAATCTTGTTTCTTTTCTGCCTTCAGTCAGTCAGTTCAGTTGCTCAGTTGTGTCTGACTCTTTGTGACCCCATGAATTGCAGCACGCCAGGCCTCCCTGTCCATCACCAACTCCCAGAGTTTACTCAAACTCATGTCCATCGAGTCGGTCATGTCATCCAAACATCTCATTCTCTGTCGTTCCCTTCTCCTCCTGCCCCCAATCCCTCCCAGCATCAGGGTCTTTCCCAATGAGTCAACTCTTCACATGAGGTGGCCAAAATACTGTAGTGTCAGCCTCAGCATCAATCCTTCCAATGAACACCCAGGACTGATCTCCTTTAGGATGGACTGCTTGGATCTCCTTGCAGTCCAAGGGACTCTCAAGAGTCTTCTCCAACACCACAGTTCAAAAGCATCAATTCTTCAGTGCTCAAATTTCTTCACAGTCCAACCGTCACATCCATACATGACCACTGTAAAAACCATAGCCTTGACTAGATGGACCTTGATAGCATATTAAAAAGCAGAGACATCTCTGCTATCTAGGTCGGTCATAACTTTCCTTCCAAGGAGAAAGCCTTAACCTATTGTTGTTTCTTGCTCTCCTTGTCTTTCTTTTCATGATCATCATTTTTATAAATTATATTATTTTTTTAACTGATGTGGTTTGAAGGACTTGAGTATATCCATTGATGAAGCAGAAGATATTAAGAAAAGGTGGCAAGAATACACAAAAGAACTATACAAAAAAGATCTTCACAACCCAGATAATCACGATAGTGTGATTACTTACTTAGAGCCAGACATCCTGGAGTGTGAAGTCAAGTGGGCCTTAGGAAGCATCAGTATGAACAAAGCTAGTGAAGGTGATGGAATTTCAGTTGAGCTATTTCAAATCCTGAAAGATTATGCAGTGAAAGTGCTGTACTCAATATGTCAGAAAATTTGGAAAACTCAGCAGTGGCCACAGGACTGGAAAAGGTCAGTTTTCATTCCAATCCCAAAGGAAAGCAATGCCAAAGAATTTCAGACTACCACACCATTGCACACATCTCACATGCTAGTAAACTAATGCTCAAAATTATCCAAGCCAGGCTTCAACAACATGTGAACCGTGAACTTCCAGATGTTCAAGCTGGATTTAGAAAAGCAAAGGAATCAGAAATCAAATTGCCACCATCTGTTGGGTTATCAAAAAAGCAAGAGAGTTCCAGAAAAACATCTACTTCTTCTTAATTGATTGTGCCAAAACCTTTGATGTGTGGATTACAGTAAACTGTGGAAAATTCTTAAAGAGATGGGAATACCAGACCCCTTGACCTGCCTCTTGAGAAATCTGTATGCAGGTCAGGAAGCAACAGTTAGAACTGGACATGGAACAACAGACTGGTTCCAAATCGGGACAGGAGTACGTCAAGGCTGTATATTGTTACCCTGCTTATTTAACTTATATTAACTTATATGTAGAGTACATCATGAGAAATGCTGGGCTGGATGAAGCACAAGTCAAAATCAAGATTGCCGGGAGAAGTATCAAAAACCTTATGTATGCTGGTGACACCATCCTTATGGCAGAAAGTGAAGAAGAACTAATGAGCCTCTTGATGAAAGTGAAAGAGGAGAGTGAAAACGTTAGCTTAAAACTCAACATTCAGAAAACTAAGATCATGGCATCTGGTCCCATCACTTCATGGCAAATAGATGGGGAAACAGTAGAAACAGTGGCTGACTTTATTTTGGGGGGCTCCAAAATCACTGCAGATGGTGACTTCAGCCATGAAATTAAAGGATGCTTTCTCCTTGGAAGAAAAGTTATTACCCACCTAGACAGCATATTAAAAAGCAGAGACATTACTTTGCCAACAAAGTCTGTCTAGTCAAGGCTATGGTTTTTCCAGTAGTCATGTATGAATATGAGAGTTGGCCTATAAAGAAAGCTGAGTGCCGAAGAATTGATGCTTTTGAACTGTGGTGTTGGAGAAGACTCTTGAGAGTCCCTTGGACTGCAAGGAGATCCAACCCATCCATCCTAAAGGAAATCAGTCCTGAATATTCATTGGAAGGACTGATGCTAAAGCTGACACTCTAATATTTTGGCCACCTGATACGAAAAACTGACTCATTGGAAAAGACCCTGATGCTGGGAAAGAGTGAAGGCGGCAGGAGAAGGGGATGACAGTGGATGAAATGGCTGAATGGCATCACTGACTCAATGGACATGAGTTTGGGTAGGCTCTGGGAGTTGGTGATTAGCAGGGAGGTCTGGCCTGCTGCAGCCCATGGGGTCACAAAGAGTCGGACACAACTGAATTGTCTGTTGAACATTCGCAAAAGAGGGCTATTCACTCTAATATATGCTGAAGTATATATAAATAGAACATTTTATGTTCTTATTATAGCATGCATTTTCTCTTCCTTATTGGTACTAGTACTTTAAACCCCAGGGAACTGAATCTTTTTCAGATTAAAGTTTACTTCTATCAGAGGGAGGGTCAATAACAGATTCCTAATCACTGAAGGTTGTTGTCAAATGACCCATCTCTGGGACATTTCTGGTGTTTCAAAGATGTAGTTTTGATAATTCTCCCAGTGCTGGTAAATTAATCTAACTTAGAGCAATTAGAAACTCATCTTAATACTGAAAGATAGGTTTTTCTCCTGTATAGTAGTTTCTAGAAATGTTTGATCCCAGGTTGTGGACATGGTTCTAGTTCTATGGAGAAAATAAAGTTTATAACATGAAATTGATAAATGGAGAGACATATGGACCAGAAACAAAAACAGAAAGGGAGGCTCGATGGTGTCCTGTCTCTCTATTTAGTGGTAGCTGCCCCTAGGCTCTTGAAATACACAATTCCAAAGTTACTTTATTTGGGTTTTAGTTGCTTAAGACAAATGAATTCCTGTTTCTTCAGTTGGAGTTGTTTTGGGTTTTTTTTAGTTGTCTTTGATTTTTTTCTTTGTTTAATGAGGCTGAAACTGTTCTCATGTTTATGTGGGAAATACAACCATTATATAAATGTAAAAAGAAAAATTTCTCTCTGCCTGTACATAAGGAACATTTTTATCTGATCTTGAAGGCATAGTTTTTGTTTAGGAAAAAGACCATTTAGGAAACTCTCCACCCAGGATAACCTTAGATAGTGTCTCTAAATGATTCTTTATATTTTTGTGTACCTTTAACATCTGAGAGGGCTCTCTGACAAGAAGCTGGAATTGCTAAACTAACCTCATTAATATCATTATTTAAACTATATTCATGTCAATTTTTAACATCAGATTAAAAATCACCAGAAGTGAGTTATATATTTTGTAAAAACTGCTCTAATCCACCCACCAAGCTTGCATGATTTGAAGAGTAATGAAACTAAAGGACAACCAATATAAATTATAGTCACAGTGTCACATCGCTTTTAAGAGAGCTGCAGAGAACAAAGCTGAACCCAAGGCAGTCCAATTTCAAGATTGAGCCTTTTCAGGTCACCCTAAAAAATGAGAGATGAAGAGGGAATGACCCTGATCTTCCATATCTCTGTCACAGCCTATTCATTTGGCAAGCTGACAATGTTTCATAGGCTAGTCTTTCAGTTTCTTTAGAGCATAATCTCTTAATAGTTCATCTGGTTTGTTCATCTGGTCTCCTTGTGGTTCATAATTGTTGATTTTTCTCCATCAATTTCCCCATTAAATTACTCAGAACTTCAGCTTCCTCTGAAGGCACAAACTCTCACTGGTTTTATAAAACTATAAAGCAAAATTTAGATTCAGGTTAGAAGTCAATCTACATTAATTTTATCTTTTATGTTTGTTGATATTCCTGGATAAATCAGCAAATTTGCCATTAAATGTAGGTATTTTTGAGAATTATTTGAGATATATATATATATATATATATATATGTATATGTATATGTATACACACACACATATATATATTTTATTGCACATCATTAACCAGAACAAGCAAGACTCTTTAAAATTTTCCTGATAAATACAATTTTGAACAGTGATGTTTAAGCATAGTAACTGCTGATTATATAATAACAGCATTGCAGTAACTACAGGAAAGACACTCTGTAGTTTTGTGATAGATGTTGACAGGAAAATGATCATGAGCCGATGCAATGCAAGGTTCATCATGGTGCCCTTTTGAGCTTGACAAGAAGAGGACATGCTTTATAGTAGAAGAAACAATAAAAATTGGGTATTGGCAATATGACATAGAAAGCTAAAATATGAATCAGCCTTTATTGTAGCAAAAATGAAAAAGTGTTAACTCTTTCCAGAGGGGAAGTATAGCTTCAATCTACTTTAGCACTTTAATGGAGGTAAATCATACATATAGGATTTGTCTGATATAATTTGTTAACTCTTAGGACAGTAAATAAAAAGTGTTAATGTGAAATATGCTGATCTTGTTTTCCTCATTTTTATTTTGATGACATTGTTGCTATAATTCTAAAGTTCATTAATATTTTTGACTATGGAAAAACCTTCATGATTCCACAATCTCCAACTGTAGTGAATTCACTCAAATAGATGCTTTAGTAAATTGAAACAGTCAAACGTCCACTGATTATTTAGTTCTAGAAATATATCTTTTTCAAAGAGATTAAATTTTGTCTAGATGTCCAAACTTCTCTATGCTTAAATTTCACTTGAAAATGTGTTTCAGGGAAAAGAATGGTATTTTAATTATTTTGAGGAAGATGATTTTTTTCTTTAATATGTTTCTTTTGGCTAAAATACACAAGTCTATCCTCACTTTCCATCTGTGGTTGATGTGGCAGATAAATCAGGTTCTACATTAAATACTGTCATTGAGATTTTACTGCTTTGCCTTACCATTTAGCTTAATTTTATTAATGAGGATTACATTTTCTGGAGTTTTTTTTTTCCCCCTACTGCTATAGTTGTGCTAAATCAGAAGTCATTAAGTTACAGGGAATGAATGGACTGAGATATTACTGTGATTCTTTGGAAGGACATACAGAAGTGGCAGGGTCAAATAAGTTTTACTACACCTTTTCATTAAAACTTATCATTATTCATTTGGTAATCTGTAATACTATGATCTGTTCTAGGCAGTCATAGTCATTAGTTTAGGTTTGTGAAGGTCATTTTATAATGTATTATCAACTTACATTATCAACTTCACATCCCTTCAGATGTGAAGGGAGATATAAAAAGGAAAAGAAAGACCACAATTTTCCTAGTGCGTCAGAGCCATTTTTATTTCAATATGAGATCGTGTTTTACAGTGCCTCTTCAGTATTAACTCTGAGATGTCCAATTTGGCTTTTAATCAGGGAAATTTTGTAATATATAATTTCTCACATAAATACTTGGTTATTATACTGAGAAACAGTATAAAGGATATATGCTATATAATCTCCTTGGGGATATTTTAATATCCATTCTTCCTGTCAGTAAAATGTTACAGAAAAGCCCAAAGAAACTTCTTTGTCAATCCAATACTTAGTCATCTAGTTAAGTTCTGCTAAAACAGTTTCTCTTCATGAGAGGCTTCTTTCTCTCTCTTTTTAAGCAAAAAATAATCTATTGGTTAATAAATATGAAAAAGAAAATGTTTCCAGGACTGCTAACTTAAGGTATGGCTGAATCCAGGTGTCCAGATAAATTTCTAGTCTCTTTCTTTTACTTTCTCTAGCACTTGGCTCTACTCCCTATGTTCATTTCATTCTTTTTCTTCACATAAAGAATAAAAATGGCTGCAGGCAGCTGCTACCTCACATTCTGTAACCCCAGGGGAAATAATTTTTCTTTTTTTTCCTTCTGAAGTATAATTGACTTACAATATTGTTTTATTTTCAGGTCTATAATATAGTGATTCAATATTTGTATACATTATAAAAGGATCACCAAAATTAGTCTAGTCACTGTCTCTGTCAACTAAATTATAATATTATTGAATATATCCCCTATAAGATACATTGCATCCCCGTGACATTTGTTTTGTAATTGGAAGTTTGAACTTTTTCATCTCCCTCACCTATTTCACTCATTCTCTCACCCCTGTCCCTCTGGCAACCATCAGTTTGTTCTCTGTATCTATGAAGAGACTTCATTCTTATTTCTAATACTGAGTAACATCTATATAATACATAAGCAGATTCAATGAGTGCTGAGAAAATAAATAAAGTCTTTCTTTCAAGAAAGTGTAGAATTAGAGGATAGGTTTGTGTGGTGTTGGATTTTTTACTATTTAAAAGAACTGAAGTTGTTGTAATCTGAGTGAAAAGAACAAGTTGAGTTGTAGAAGTTGATGCTACTAACATACAGTCAAGTCTGCTGAAGGTGGGGGGTTGTTACCAGAGATACAGAGAGTTGAAGAGGACCCTCCATTGGATCTCCATTCTTGGTAAGGACACAACGAAGAATCTGAGGTCTTAGCCAAGGCAAAACAAGTTTATTAAGTAAAGAACAGAAAGAACACCTCAAGGGAGAGTAGGGCCAAGCCAAAAGAGGCACTGGCCCTGAAATAGTGAGGTACTGGGTTTTTCAAGGCAGGGCTTTTACATATTCATCTAGGTGGACGTGGATTGACAGTTATGATTGACAGTTGCAAGCTACATAGCAACAGGCTGTATCGCACATTTTTCCCATAATTCAATGCTATAGTCAAATGTATGTATGTATAGAATATTTATGATCCCTTAGTGGGCTCCTGGCTGCCTAAGGTCACTTGAGAGCATATCTGTGCATGAGAGGTGCATGGGCTGGAGTTGAAGGAGCCCGTGTGGTTGGTTTGTATCCAATGTGGGCCCAGGATGCCAGCATTTGAGTTAGAAACAGTCTCTGTGGTTATTTTCTATCATATCTGTATGCTCTCCTGGGCTACACTGAGTGGGGTCTGGGGTGAGGTTTAGAGATCATTTCAAATCTTTTTCAGCTAGGCCACCCCTCATTGCTCATGCCTAACTTTCTACTTAACAGGGAGCATCTTCTTTTCTTTGTTATCTGTCTAGCCACGTGACTTTGGAGATGCCTCAAAAACCCTGTCTACAAGGTTCCTTTAGGTCTAGCAGAACTTTACATGTTTTGCCTATTCTTGCATGCTCAGCAATCATGCCACTACTCTTCTGTCATGCAGGAGAACCTCTGAGGCCCTATCTTGTAAACACTCCAAACAACATCTTCTGTTTCTGAAATATTGCAGCTTCCCTGGTTCTCTATCCAAGATGCAGGATTATCTTCCTTGATTTTGGCATTTTTATAGAATAGCTTTCTGCTTGAATGGGGCCAAGACTATTGGGAGAAAGCCATATGGGGAAAACTGTTAGTATTTTAAAATATTCTCTGGAAAACAGCTCCTCTTCTTAAGATGTTACTATGGTTCACATGGCAGAGTAGAGTGCTTTTCATGATCTGACGTCTACCTACATTTTCAGTCTTATCTCTCCTCATACTTAAGCAGTTGCTAGGTTTCATTCTACTTATTTTTGAGACTCAAGTCTAATATCACTGTCTCATTGAAGACTTTTTATTACTGAAAATAGTTTTTCTTCCATAGAACCTACAATGCTTTTTTTTACAATCAAGTATACACTTTAGCACACTAATTTAGTTACATAGCTATTTCTACCTGAAATAAAAATAGCTGTTTCTCTCCAATTAGGATACTCTTGAGGTTTGTAAACTTTATTTCCAGGGCCTACTGTGTCTTTCAAACAGAAGGCTTAGTACTTCTTGAGTGCATTTTGCATACCACAGTGCTAACCTTGAATCAGGAAGAGCTGCTGCCCTACTCTTCATGGAACTTCAATAGATGAGTTTCAAATAAATGAAAAAAAAAAAAAAGATACTTAGTGTTGCCCTAATAAGTTCCATATCCAAAGCCCTTTTCCAAACCTCCCATACCTTAGTTTTTCTACACACTTTATCCCTGTTGGTCGTAATCTCCTTCCTGGAGCACTCTCTTCCCTTCGTTTACCTAATGCTGTGTTCTCTTTTACTGTAATTGTTAACCACGTTTTCACATAGATCACCTCCTCTTTTTTATTACAAATGCAGTCACGCTCCACTTCACTTTCACTTTTCACTTTCATGCCTTGGAGAAGGATATGGCAACCCACTCCAGTGTTCTTGCCTGGAGAATCCCAGGGATGGGGGAGCCTGGTGGGCTGTTTCTGGGGTCACACAGAGTCGGACACGACTGAAGTGACTTAGCAGCAGCAGCAGTAGTCATGCTCCAGAAATCTACTTTCAATGCACTTGCTCTAATAAAATCTCTCTGGAGAACCTTTTCCATTTACAGAACATCTACCATTTGCTTTAGTAACTTCCTAGTTTTTGTCTTTTGCATGACATCTTACTTGAATATCAGAACTACTTTTCATAGAAATGTCTCATTGATACCTTAAATATGAGACAAAATGAACTATCTTTTTTCCTATTGGCATGTTCTTTTCCTACTAAGCCAGAAAGTGAAAGTGAAGTCGCTCAGTCCTGTCAGACTCTTTGCGACCCCATGGACAGTAGTCCACCAGGCTCCTCTGTCCATGGGATTTTCCAGGCAAGAATACTGGAGTGGGTTGCCATTTCCTTCTCCAGGAGATCTTCCCAACCCAGGGATTAAACCCCGGTCTACCACATTGTAGGCAGATGCTTTACCGTCTGAGCCACCAGGGAAGTTCCTACTAAGCCAGAGTGAATAGTAAACATTTTACTTGATCTTCTTTCATTTTCTCACACTCCAATAATCATGACACGATCATATAATCTGTTTTATAAACTCTTTAGAGGTTTTCCTTCTCTTTACATTTCTACTCTTGCCATCCATCCCACTTTAGGTCATTGATTCCTTATGCTAATTTCATATCATGACATTTCCCCATCTCTCTTCTGCTTTTTCTTTCTCTGATTTGTTTACCACATAGCAATACAGGATTTTCTCTAAAGCATATTATCCTTCACATCAGTTATCATTTTCAAAAGACATTTGATTGTTTTCATTACCTATTAAGCAGAATTTGAATTGGCTGGCTGGCACAATCTGCCAAAATCTGACACCAAGCTTCATTTTCTTGTTTTTCCTTCAAATTTATCCTCATCACAAATATAAAATAGTCCAGCAAATGTGGGTTATTAATTCTTGGTCAAGTAAGCAATGTATTTCTGCAGAAATTTGGAAGAGGGAAATAGGACTGAAGTATGTATTTAGAAGTGATCAGAATATTTAATATATCTATATTCCATGGTGAGAATATAGAATATTTAGATAGAATATAGGTACAAAAAGTATAATAAAGCTACATCAACCAAATGTGTATATAATGTGAGATAACTTTAAGAACATTGTGGAATAACATTTGATTGACAGGTGATAATGATGGTGGTGTTACTGAAGAAAAGGAAAAAAAGTAGGAAACTAAGAAAATAATATTTCAAAACCCAGGAAAATTGAGAATATCAAGATATCAAAATTTCAGAGCTCTTTCTTGATGAGAACCTAACAGTGCATCAGATTTGAATGTAGAGAAGTTTATAGGTAATTGAGGACAATGATTTCAGTGTTTGTTTGTTTGTTTTAATATCAGTTTATATTCTGGAAGATTGAAAGGTGATATCCTGTAAATAGTAAGGAGCTTGTCTATAAAAGGAGAGGAGATATTAGGAAGTAGAGAAGATGGTAGGAGATATGGAGGTCACTGAAGAAATGTAAAGGACCTGTGGTATCAGCACATTTTCTTATGACACTGGGGAAGCAGTGAGTTAGAGAGGGAGAAGTTAAATATACAAGAGAAAGCAAGGTGGGTAGCTAATAGTGCAGTTTTTTTTTCCTATGATGCAGATTTTTATCTAGAACACAGGTAGATGTGTGTATGAGACGTGTATGAGAAGACAGGATTTCTTCTCATACTTATCTATTTATCTATCCGTTACAACACATAAGTTAAAAAGAAAGTATGGTGCAGCCGCTATTAAAAACAGTATGGAGATTTCTCATAATTAAAAATAGAACTAGCATATAATCTAGTAATTCCACTTCTGGAATTTACTTGAAAGAAAAGAAGGACATTAACTTGAAAAGATACATACACCCCTCATTCATTGAAACATTATTTATAATACAAAAGATATGGAAACAATCTAAATGACTGTCTATGAATGAATGGATAAAGACAATGTGGTATATATGCAATGGAATACTGTCCAGCCGTAAAAGGGAATGCAATCTTGCCATTTGGTAACAATATGGATGGATCCTAGAGGAATTATGTTAAGTAAAATAAGTCAAACAGAGAAAAACAAATGTTGTTTGATTTCATTTACACGTGAAATATGATAAAAAACAAAGAAAAACTAGCGTATATTTATATATGCAGAGAGTACATTGATAGCTAGGAGAGGTCAGAAGTAGGAGGCATTTGAAGTGGGTGAAGAGGGACAAAACCTACAGACTTAAATAAGTCATGAGGATGTAATGCACAGCCTGATGACTATTATTAATAACACTGTATTGCCTGTTTGAAAGTTGCTAAGGCAGTAGATCTTGAAAGACCTCAACACAAGAAAAATATTGTAAATATATAATTAGAAGATGATAACTATATCCTCTGGTTATTGTTTTACAATATATACAAATTCAAATCATTCCATTGTATGTCTGGTACTAATATAATCATATATTAACTATATCCCAATAAAGACAAAAGAAGAAATTATAGTGAAGATAATACAGTCATTACGACTGAATGAAAATAAGCTTACCACATATCAAAATTCTGGGATAGAGTGAAAATAGTAATTACAAATAAGTTTATAGCATTAACATGATTTAGCTTTAAATTCTTTGAAAATAAATAAACTCAGCATTCATCTCAAAAAACTAGATACATCTTAACAGAATAAATCAAAGAAAGAAAAAAATTCTCAAAGAGCTAAAAACCAGGGATCATTGGAGCAGATAATCAAAATCAAAAGCTGGTTTTTAGCAATGAGAGTAATAAAATCAATGTTCTTTTAGTAAGAATAATCAAGAGAAAAATGAGAACAATAATTATGAGAAAATCACATTTTAAATGATGAAATGACCTTTTATCTCAAAAAGAATAAATCATAAGAAAATATTAATTTCTTAATAAATAATCATAGGAGAAATTGAGCTAGTAAATAAACCTACCTCCAACAATGACTCATGTTTCAGCTGGTATTACAGGTGGTTTTACAAAGCGGTTAAGGAAAAAATAACCACCATGTAAAACAAAATCTAAGATTGCTATTAAAAAAAAGGAAACTCTCCAACACAATATTTAAGGGCAGAATAAATTTTATCAAAATATCAAACCTCCAAAACAAGGAGAGGGTATATCAAATAGGAATCTTTGAGCTCAATCTCAGTGTTAGTATTATATGTCCCTCTAAGAAATCACCATCAATTTAGCAGTTTCATATAATGTAATTTCTAAGAGTTTTTGAGGGTCCCAAACCCAACATTGGTCTCACTGGGCTAAAATCAAAGTGTTCCAGGACTGCCTTCCTATCTGGAGACTGTCAAAGAGTATCCATTCCCTTGCCTTTTTCTGCTTCTCGAGGTCACCCATACATTTTGGCTCCTAGTTCCCTACTCCATTCTGACCATCTTCACATAGTTACTTTTCCCTCTTACCAGAGCTGGGACCTTTACGGATCCATTTAATTAGATTGAGCCCACTTGGATAATCCAGGATACTCTCCGCATTTCCAGATTCTGAATCTCATCAACACCTACAGAGTCTCTCCCATTTGAAACAACATAATCACAGATTCTGAAGATTAGGATGTGGGTATCTTGAGGTAAGGGTGGACATGATTCTGCCTAGTGAAGCCACTCAGTCATGTCCGACTCTTTGCGACCCCGTGGACTGTAGCCTACCAGGCTCCTCCATCCATGGGATTTTCCAGGCAAGAGTACTGGAATGGGTTGCCACTTCCTTCTCCAGGGGATCTTCCCAACCCAGGGATCGAATTCATCTCCAGCATTGCAGGCAGACACTTTACCGTCTGAGCCACCAGGGAAGCCACTCGTGAATGAAAAAAATCTTAAGATTTCGTCAGTCCTTATCTAACTTTGTATGTGTGTGTATCACAAACCTATTGGGTTCACCCTAGGAATGAAAGCATAATCTGACATAAGAAAACCTATAATTGTAATGCGTCACACCAGTAAAGAAAAAGAAACAAATAAAAATCTTAATTGGCACAAAATTTTTTAAAAATCAACAATCTTTTTTTTTTTTTAAGAAAATCACACGCTGGTAAACTAAGAATAGAAGGAAATTTTATTTTTGCAGTATGTTTACCAAAAATCTTATTATATATACACCAGATACTTCTGGTTCTGTCTCTGACATTCCTGTGACCACAACCCTAATTCCCACCAGATATGGGGTAGACAGTTCTGTTTTGGATTTGACTCTGTGCTCTCATAGTATCTTGCCTCAAACACATGCCTGATGTCTTAATTTTCTGCTCAGGCTTCCTCTAAAATTACAGATGCTAGTGAGAATGTGCACAGTCCTTGCACTGGTGCAGATTGATGGCAGAATTAACATCCCTGGGGCCATCTTGACCGAAGGAAGATGAGGGTCAGACAACTACTGAAGACATTCTGTAAGCTTCTGGAGTTCCTAGCAAAATTGAGTCTCATTGCCCCCAGCAGTGACCTCCAAATTTAACCTTTATTTTGATACGTTTCCTTCTCTTTTTACTCTCCACACTCTTCTTCCAGTTTCCTGGGGTCCCTTTTCAAATAACACAGCTGTGGAAGTCGTTGTCTTATGCTCTGCCTTTTAGGAATCCAAGTTAAGACAACAGGTCAACAAGGCGCTCTCGTTCAGTCAAGGGTCAGTATGAAAACAAACTATCTCTATAACCCTTAGTTCTATAAAGAGCATTTTAAAAGGTGAAATGGTCACAAGCTTGTAGAGAAAAGTGAAATAAAACAAAATAAGCAAGCAAGAAAGCAAACAAACAACATCAAAAAAAGAAAAAAAAACAAGAAAACATGATGAAGCCACTAGAAATAGCAACTACAGGGTGAAGGCTACCACTCCAATGGCTAATACTTGAGGGACAAAGGGAAGAGATGGTGTTATTCAAGACAAAGATCTGGGGCCATCTATTGACTCTTAGACCCAAGGTAGGATCTGAGGGAGTTATCACCACAGAGAGAGGGGCTATCTGGTAAAAGCTGGGATTATAGAGGAAAGCAGTTGCTGCTGGAGAGACACTACAAACCAGAGAGAGAGAGTGAGTGAGTGAAAGTCGCTCAGTCGTGTCAGACTCTGCACCACCATGGACGATACAGCATATGGAATTCTCCAGGCCAGAATACTGGAGTGGGTAGCCTTTTCCTTCTCCAGGGGATCTTCCCAACCCAGGGATCGAACCCAGGTCTCCCGCATTGCAGGCGGAGGTGGACGCTTTACCGGCTGAGCCACATATGTAAATATTCTAGATTCTCTTTACCATTTAATCTAATCTCATCTCAGGGTCTAACTTTGGCTCAAGCAAGGTATTAACTAGTTGGCAAAGAAGCCTGTGAAATGTAGTTTGCAGATTCCTATGTACAGAGCAAAAGAGAAAAGGAAGCAGCAAACTGATCTAAAAGCAAACACACAAATTGGGCTTATCCAAGCAAATAAGAGGTTAAGAGTGGGAAAGAACTAATCTCATTTCAGATGATTTGAGTGTCTATGTAGAGAATCCAAGGGAATTGGTAGATTAAAAACAGCTGTTAGAATTACTGAGTGCATAGCAATTTTGCTAATTACAACAGCAAAGTAAGAAAATGGTATTTTTATAAACTTACAGAGAACAGAAAAGAGCCATTTTACAAGATAAATGTTAAAGATAAGAAACCTATGGATAAATCTAATAAAGTTCTATAAAGAACCAATGGAAAAAGCACAAAATATTATTCATGTATAATTACACTAGATAATATTTAAGGTGGTAGAAGACTATTTTGCATATATACCTCAGTGAAGAAGCTATTTTAAAAGACAATGCATGAGTACCAATTTGCAGAGCAGAATGGAGGGCACAGATGTAAAGAATGGACTTGTGGACCTGGGAAGGCAGGCGGGGGCGGATGAATTGAGCAACATTGACTTATATACAGTACCATGTGTCAAATAGACAGCTAGCAGGAGGTGTAGTGCAGTGAGCTCACCTGGGTGCTCTGGGGTGACGGAGAGAGCTGGAATGGAGGGCGGCGGAGAGGCTGAGGAGGGAGGGGTTATGTGTATACACGTGGCTGATTTGCAGTATTATACAGGAGAAATACAACATTGTAAAGCAATTACATTTCAATTTAAAAAAAAAGACAATAACTATTTCCTTCCACAAAGCAGCTTGTGGTGCCACTGATAGGAATGAATATTAGGGAGGAGCTGGGTATGTGCCTAACTCAGGTAGGCTTCATTTTTTTCCACAATGTTATAAATATTGGTGGGTCCGGAAAATACGAATCATCAATGGGGTCACAGTGGATAGATTGGTAAGGAGAGAGGAATCTATTAAAAGTATAGGGTATAGGAATCCTTATTAAGTTCTGGAACATAATTTTGAACATTGATATAGAACTAAGACAATAGACCGGTAGACGAATTAACATTTTTGCTAAAATTTTACTTAATAAATAATCCTAAATTAATTTTAGTAATTTGGTGGCTTCTTCAACTACTTAAACTTAGATCTTAATTACCAACATGGAATGAAAAAAAAAAAAACCTGTTGTCATTCTTTTATATGGATTTTTGTCTTTATGAGACACACAATTACTACTCTTAAAGCCAGGTAGAAAGATATACATGATGCTTTTTTGTGTGGAGGGGAGGATGCTGGATTTTTGCTTTTGTAAGTCTGAAAGTTGGTGCAAGTAGGCCAAAAATAAAGTAGTTAAACATGCATGTGCAAAACAGAGAGAGAAGGGGGAACCTGTGATTACTACTCTAAGGAGTGAGAATAAAGAAATCATTAGAAGCAAGGCAGGAAAGAAAGAAAAACAAAGAGAAAAGATAAAGGGAGGAAAAATATCTTTCAGGCAAAGATACCCGAACATTATAAAGGATAGATATTCTATCTTGCATTCTCCCACAGTACACTCACTACATCGGAAAATTTTGTCTTCTCCAGAATGTTCCCTCTCCTAATTTCTCTTTTTCTATGAAGGAACTCAAGGTATGATTCTTTAATTGTGAACAACAGATGATGAGAGGTTTATCTGGTCCATTCTTCAGCAAACACAGAAGTTTCCTATAGGTGAAAAAAATTAATAGACATATTATTTTCTGTTTTCCTCTTACAAAGAATGTCAAATGATAATTAACTTGCCAAAGATTACAGAGAATGTGAATAAACTGCCAGAGAATAAAGTCAGAGTGGCTATTTAGAAAGCATGAGACAATGAAGATCTGCCCAAAGGTGAAACAGAGTACAACAGAAGCAAAATAAATCTTGAGAGAAATTGCTACATTGGAATAAAATTAGTTACAGAGGCTGAGTTAGGAAGAAAAAAGAAAAGATTGATACCGCAACACCATGATTTCTCCTTTTGAATTGATACCACATAGTAACCTTGGCTTTTCCGTTGTAGAATATTTTAGACTCTGTGTAATGGATACGCTCATGCATTCTACAAGTATCTATTGAGCACCACACTCCTTCTTAGGGCATGGGAAATACAGTGATGAAGTAGACACCAAGATCTAAGTTCTCATAGGTTTCAATTTAACAATAGGCTTTATTTTTTAATAATACAGAGAGGTAATACAATATAGTAGTTAAGGTAGACCCAGTTTTTAATGCCAAAGCTGTCAGTTAGTAGTTTTGTGACCTTAAGCAAGTTATTCCACTTGTCTAAGCCTTGTCTACTTATTTGTAAAAGAGAGATAATAATATTTAGCTAACAGAGTTGTTGGGAGTATTAACATTGAAGGATGAATATATAGCAGTTCACACAGTGCCTAGAGCTTAATATTCATTAAATGTTAGCTTATTGTTATTGGAATTTTCATTACTATGATTTAGTGCATATTGTGATGACTAAATTGTATTGAACAAGCCAGAAACATTAGACATAATTCAAAGACATAATTCACAGCTCTACCTGCATTTGTTAGGGGTGTGTGTAGGGAGGGAAACAGAGGGGTAAAGGATAAGTTTGTATAAGGCTAGAAAGGAAAACAAAAGAAATTTCGACTTGGCTTTGTTTCCAATGGAGAAGGAAGGTTTTTTAAAAACTTTTTAAATGAGTCATGTGAACTTTTATATAAATGCAACCAAATAGTAATTATGATCCTGAAATGTCAATATTTAGCTCATTTTTAGTAGCTGGTGTTACATAAGGAGGTGAACTATCAAAATTTTCTTGCATTTCAACTTAATGAATCAACAAATAATTAATTTGAATTTTATAATATTGAATTTCTGAGATATAATAAACAGTTGTGATTGACTGTAAATCTAAATTACCCTGAATTCATTTGTAATCAGTAGTAGCAATCACAAATTTGCTTTTTTATGCTATTATTAATGATAGTTTTAAAAGTATAGGAATGAAGACAATACTTTATGTGACATCTAGTCTTATTTGATTTAATTGGCAATATCAACAAAAACATTCAAATAGAAATTAAACTTTGAATATAATATTGCATTTATTATATTACTCCATAAGACAAAAATGATATGAAAAACTTTCAACTACTGTCTCTGAGGATCTTGCACTTTCAAAGAATTAACTTGAGATGTAGGACAGTGTTTTCTCCCTCCCTAGTGAGACTAGTGCCTCAGGGTAAGCATAGAAGCCTGAAATACTTAATGAGTTTTATCTGCTGATAAATTACGCTAACCACACCCTTTTGAGCTTTCATTTGATGTCTGTTTCTCAAATAGAACTGCCTATCTTCAAAAAAAAGTTTTTGATTTGTTGTGATCTCTTATATATTTGTACTTATTATTTAATGAGCAGGTTCAAATTCTTTTAATAAACTAGCTAGGTTAATTCACAAAGAAGTTATATCTATTTTTAGAAATTCCACCGTGTGTGTGTGTGTGTAATTTAAGTTAAATGATTTAAGATTATTTTTTAAATAAAAATGGAGGTCATAGTTTTAAAAATTAAGTAAGAGAAAGGAATTATTTTGATCTGCTCCACTGCAGCTAAATATCTCAGAAGAAGTCGTGTGGTGTAGTTTCTGTGGACTCCTGGGATAAGATGAGAAGCAGCATTGATTTCGAGTATAATTATTATCATAATCAAATCAAGTATTTCAAATCTTATTAATCCATTTGGAATGTGAAACAATAGTATGCTATTTTAGATACTCCCATGGGTTTCAGAAGGGAGAGCATGTTGTTACACAAGTAATTCTTCATCTTCTCTTGGAGACTTTCCTCAAATGTCTTCACTCCAATGTCAGCCATCAGGGGAGTAAGCTTTGGTGCTTCAAAGCATTAAATCTTCCTGGAGAGTATAGAGAAGCTTACATCTGGGGAGGGGTATAAATGAAGGAAGCTGAGTGGATAAGTTAATCATTTATCCAAGGAAACAGAGTGTTCCCAGTTTTTTACTTCAGCAGAAATTTTATTAAAGATTAAGACAACTTAGTTTAGTGTAATGCACCTGATTTATTTCAATACTAATTACAGACTTAAATGAAGTAATATGGGATTCCCTGGTGGCTCAGATGGTAAGGAATACACCTGCAATGCAGGAGAGCTGAGTTTGATCCCTGAGTTGGGACGATCCCATGGAAAAGGGAACAGCTACCCACTCCAGTATTCTTGCCTGGAGAATTCCATGGACAGAGAAACCTGGCAGCCCCCAGTCCATGGGGTTGCAAAGAGTCGGACGTGACTGAGTGACTTTCACTTCACTTCACTTTATGAGGTAATAAAAAGAGAGAGAAGAGATTGGAAAGTAAATAGGACGAGAAATATTTCTAGTGAGAAAGAACCATGTATCCAGAATTGCTGATCTTCCCAACTCAGTTAAAGTAAGTATAATACCTTGGTGGCTCAGATGATAAAGAATCTGTCTTGCAATGCAGGGGACCCAGGTTCAATCCCTGCGTCAGGAAGATTCCCTGGAGAAGGGAATGGCAACCCACTTCAGCATTCTTGCCTGGAGAATTCCATGGACAGAAGAGCCTGGCAGGCTATAGTCCATGGGGTCCCAAAGAGTCAGACATGACTGAACGACTAACACCACATAATAATTTGTGAGGCACTATTTTGGCTCAGTCATTAGAGAGTTGATGACTCTTAGACGAGGGTAGAGTCAGTGGGGAGAAAAACAAGTGTAATTGAGTGACATAATTATGACCTAATTCTATACCTACATTTGCAAAAAAGACCACCATTTTGAAATAGTAGATATTAATTTAATGTCTATTTTGTTTTAATAACAATGGATAGCAATTTTCATTTAATATTATTAATCATGGGCCCTTAAAGGCCCATGTGGTAAAAAGATAGATGCATGTTATATAAAATAGCATTAAACTTTTAAAATTAAAAGTAGAATTAATTAGAGCTGTCTTTTAAAGGGAAAATATACTCTTCATCAAAAGGTGAATAGAAAGTAGATATAAAAATTGTCTCATGTTTGCATAATGTTCAGTTTACCAAATCTTTAATACATACACTTCTTTTGTTTTCTACAACCATCTATGAGACTTTTCTTTTTACTAGTATCTTTTTATATTTGAATGCTAAATAGTTACATGATGTTTTCAGGAATGTTTTTTATAACCATACTTTTTGATATCAAGTAATTTAACATCATATTTACATTTTAATGCATTTAGTCTTTCATTCCAAAACATCTTTTATTAACCACTCCCTATACTGCATGCTGGATATGCAAAAAAAAAAAAAATGTCAGATTGTCCATCAAAGATTACTATTTAGGAATGGAACAAACATAATGAAATAGCATAGATCCTTTGGTATCAGTTCAGTTCAGTCTCTCAGTCATGTCTGACTCTTTGGGACCCCATGGATTGCGTCAGGCCATGCTTCCTTATCCTTCATTATTTCCCAGAGTTTGGTCAAACTCATTTCCATTGAGTTGGTGATGTCATCCAACCATCTCATCCTCTGTCTGCTTTCTCCTCCTGCCTTCAATCTTTCCCAGCATCAGAGTCTTTTCCAAGAGTTGGCTCTTCGCACCAGGTGGCCAGAGTACTGGAGCTTCAGCTTCAGCATCAGTCCTTGCAATGAATAATCAGGGTTGATTTCCTTTAGAATTGACTGGTTTGATGTCCTTGCATTCCAAAGGACTCTCAGGAGTCTTCTCTAGTAACAGAGTTTGAAAACATCAATTCTTCAGTGCTCAGCCTTCTTTATGGTCCAACTCTCACATCTATATATGACCACTGGAAAGCCATAGTTTTGACTATATGGACCTTTGCTGGCAAAGTGATGTCTCTGTTTTTTTAATACAGTCTAGGTCGCTTACTCCTTGAAAGGAAAGTTATGACCAACCTAGACAGCATATTAAAAAGAAGAGACATTACTTTGCCAACAAAGGTCCATCTGGTCAAGGCTATGGTTTTTCCAGTGGCCACGTATGGATGTGAGAATTGGACTGTGAACAAAGCAGAGTGCCGAAAAATTGATGCTTTTGAACTGTGGTGTTGGAGAAGACTCTTGAGAGTCCCTTGGACTGCAAGGAAATCCAATCAGTCCATCCTGAAGGAGATCAGTCCCAGGTGTTTATTGGAAGGAATGATGCTGAAGCTGAAACTCCAATACTTTGGCCACCTCATACGAAGAGTTGACTCATTGGAAAAGACCCTGATGCTGGGAGGGATTGGGGGCAGGAGGAGAAGGGGGCAACAGAGGATGAGATGGCTGGATGGCATCACTGACTCAATGGGCATGAGTTTAAGTAAACTCCGGGAGTTGGTGATGGACAGGGAGGCTTGGCGTGCTGCGATTCATGGAGTTGCAAAGAGTCAGACACGACTGAGCGACTGAACTGAACTGAGGTACATCAGAGCTTTTCTTTCAATGAGCAAGTGTCTTTTCATTTTATGGCTGCAGTCACTATCTGCAGTGATTTTGGAGCCCAAGAAAATACGTCTGTCACTGTTTCCATTGTTTCCCCATCTATTTGCCATGAAATGATGGGACCCAATATTGTGATCTTAGTTTTTTGAATGTTATTGTAAGCCAGCTTTTCACTCTTCTCTTTCACCTTCATCAAGAGGTGAGAGTTCCTCTTGGCTTTCTTCCATTAAGGTGGTGTCATCTGCATATCTGAGGTTGTTGATATTTCTCCTGGCAATCTTGATTACAGCTTGTCCTTCATCCAGCCCTGCATTTCTCATGATGTACTCTGTATTTTTAACTTATATGCAAAGTACATCATTCTTTCTAATAGGAAAATGTAGACTATAGTAGTGACAACATTTTAAGATAGAGAGGGTTAAATAAGCTGAGAATTAATAATTATTCAAAAAGAATAATTTGACATTATCTTTTCTAAGACATGATGTATTGTTAGTGTAAAATTAAAAATGATCTCAGATGTATAGGATTAAACATTTTGAGGTGAGAAAAGAGCTTTCAGTTTGAGAAGAGAATTGATCAGTTCAAGTCTTTGTCACGTGAAATGAGGTCTTGCTATTATCTTTGTTTATTCTCCATTATGGAACAGAAACTGTAAGAATTTGCTTTAAAAGTGCATTTTAGTAGTCACTGGGGATTCTGTGTTGGTGCTAATTCAGGTACCAGTTTGGGCATTAGCTACATCACTAGTCACAAAGGGAAATAATGAATGGTTTAGAACATAAATGTATAAAACTCCAGCACCATAACTGCAGATATATATGTGGGTGGGTTGCATTTGGGCTGTGTATATGCATGTGTCTGTGTGTGTGTGTGTGTGTGTGTGTGTGTGTGTGTGTGCACCTGGTGTGAGCTGTGTGCCTTCTTATTGGACATTAGTATTAAAAATAATATAGGTTGATAGAGCAGTCTGTAGTTAAATAGAAAAAAAAAACACAGTAATTGACATCTAGATACAGGAATATGTATCTAGATTTAATTTTTCACTATCAGGAAGATTTTGCAAACTCATTAAACTTTCTGGATCCTAGTTTCCTCTTTCTATGAGCACTGTCATGATTATATTAACTAAGTTCCTACTAGTATAAAGCCAACTGAAGGTAGCATTAGACTTTTCACTGCTTTTTATATTATTTTGTCTTCCCAATTGGTTACCATTATCTTTTTTGTTAATGGAAGCTTTTGTAATTCATTTTTAAAAACATTTAGGAAACACTTAAGAAACAAAAATATGGACTCATATAATAATCTTTAGCATAATCAGCCTATAAGATATAAACTTAAATTGTAATATTGCTTTAAAACTCTCATCCTAATATGTACCTTGGATAAATAGTTTAGCCTTTCCATTTCTTGGTTTTATCTTCAAAACCATAGCTACATTTATTGATCTCTTACTATGTGCTAAAGGATTACTATAGAAAATTTACATTTATTAACTAATTTACTTCTTAAAATTATCCTGATAAATAAATATGCTTCTCACTTTATGAATGAGAAATTGAGAAGACAGAAGTTCAGCAACAACAACAACAAAAAAAAAGAAGTTCAGCAACTTAGCCAGAATTACATAAGTATTTTATGGTGGGGCTTTAGAGAAAGGAAACATTTAATTTAGGGAGAGATGTTTAAAAAGTTGTAAATCACTCAGAGCCTCTAACAAAAAGTGAAAGTTAGCAGTCATAACATAAGTCATATACACACTGTTCAAATTCCTTTTTTTGGTGAAATGAAAATTTCCACAATGATGGGCCACTTCTAGTCATCATTTACCACTGATATAATTTGACTAATATATATATATTGATTATATATATATATAATATAAGAACTTCATATGGAAATAAAAGTAGATGTATATTACACAGCATGAATGGCTCTATTACTTATTTTAGAATATGCCTTCAAAATAGTTTTAAAATTTGGTTTGCTGTGTTATGATTAAATGTGATTGCTCATATATGCAAAACAGAGTTGTAACTCCTGGACAGATAATTAAAGTTAAGGCATTCTTTCTTGAGGGCAACCCCTAAATTACAATTATGAAATTATGATGATTTAATTGAGCATCAAATATACTCATGATGCTCATAAAATGTGAGGCAGGTATGCAGCTGTTTTTCCTTTGTAATGCTTGCCCACCGGAATCCTATCTTTTACACCACTGCCTTAATGATTCAATACCTGCTTTTTACTGTTTTGTGTACACCAGTTTACACCTGTGACCAATCTTTTTATTTATGGCACGCACTGAGGTTGACAAAATTTGGTTCCATATGACAGTATCCATTGTATTCCTGTGAAAAATTCCTGGAAAGTGGCATTACCACACATGCCAAGCAACATGGATAAAGTCATCTATTCTTTGCTTTTGATTTTGAACATTCATATTAGGTAAGAGAATCATTTTGGGAAACAACAACTGTTTGGTTATAATGAAATCTTCAAGTTATAAAAATGCTTTGTTCTGTTTCAATTGCCATAAAATATAATTCTTAAGTAGTGGAATTTGTTTAATGTGATTTGCTGAAATGAGAAATAGTTGGGCACAGAAGTCAGATTACAGGAGCATAGGTGAACACCTGAAATTTCAGAACTGCCAAAAATGAAATTTACTGCAACTAACTTTTCTTCTCTAGTTATAGGATTACTCTGATAAATGCTAGATCAATGGGAATACATGTGGGTCAATGTATTTACATGTGGGTTTAATGGATTAGATATATTTGTTTCATCTTCATTCCTTGTAGTAACTATGCTAGAATTATCCTCTGTATAATGCTATCAATAGATTTAATTGAAAAACTGATATAGAGAACAGCTTTAAGTAAAATGATAAATGAACTGGCAACAAAATAATTTTTCACTTACTGTAAAGGTCAAGAAAGACATGTATGATGTATTCATCATGCATTAAACAGAAAATATTTTTATCAGAATAACACCTGAATCCAAAAGTGTTATGTATTATATAGAACTTATAAAAGTATAATATGTTTGGACACTATAAAGACACGTTACAAGCAAAATAGAATTAAGTAACCTAAAATTATAACTTACAGCCCAAAATGGGATACTTTGATTATAAAATAGGAATGGTTATTTGTCTTGAAACAAGAGGCATAAACCAGGACTATCTAAGATAAGTTTGGATATATAGTCCTCTAATTATATGCAAATTTACTTAACATATAATTAAGAAAAGCATGAGTGCTGTGAAGTACTTATAATGATAACTTTTAGTATTTCATTTTTGTATTTAAAGGCATAGTGAAGTCACTCAGTCGTGTCCAACTCTTTGTGACCCCATGAACTGTAGCCCACCAGGCTCCTCCATCCATGGAATTTTCTAGGCAAGAGTATTGGAGTGGGTTGCCATTTCCTTCTCCAATTTAAAGGCATATAATTACTTTAAAATTATGTACTGATATTCATGGAGAGTTTAAATTCTCCTAGTTATATTTTCTTAATTACCCTCATTGACATGTGTATGCAACATGGCTTACACATTTTCATGGCAGCCAGCGAGAGCCATCGGTTCCTAGGCTGCGCCCTGGGATCCTCCGCGCTCATCTTACCCTTCTCTGCTCTGTTGGCATCCACTGCCGTTTCTCCGATCTGGGCTCGTTCTTGGAGAAGGTGTCCAGAAGAGCAGGGAATTTTCCTGTACTTCATATCAAGTGAGCCTCAAACTTTCCAGACAAAGACACAGTCTTCTCAGAACTTGATCCCCAAGAAACACTGTATGTCCTCTAGCTTAAGGCAATTTAACTCAGGTCCACCACCTAGGAAACAGCTTTCTTATGAAGGTGTTCTACTTTCCCAGGCATTCTTGGTTTCTTTTTCAATCTATCTATGGTTGCTAAGTATTTATTGTCTCACCCAATTTGGAAAGAAAACATAAATAATAAATTTTTTCAGAACAAACTACAATAGAATTTAAAAATCTGCTGAAAGTATCAATGGCTTATCTGAGCTTTCAAGCCTGAGTTAAAAAGTGTGATTATGCAAAAAAAGAAAAAAATGCAGTACATCAACAAGTAAGAAGGTATGAGAATAGCAAAATAATTATGCTTTTCACAGTTTTTCCTAACTAGAATTGTAAATATTTCCATTCATTTGAAAATATATTGTAAAATATACAGTCTGAATACAAAAATGTATTTATACAGATCATTAGAAGACAATAACATACATATAAATGTAGTTATGATAAAGCTAGAAGACTCTGAAAAAACTCAATGTTAGTTATAACTGGAGTTAACTATTCACTTTACCAAATTAATTGTTTTCAAGAAATAAATTGAAGAATTAATTTATATATGAAAAGTTTAAACAACAGTGAATATAGTTTAATAAATAAATTTGTAACAATAGTGATCTTTTATTGAGACCCTATGATGTCTTTTGCACATTATAGACACATTATTTATAGTACTTATAATGCTTGGTACAATTCTAGGAAGCATTCAGTCACCTCAGTTTATACCTGAGAGAGATGGAAAGTGAGAGAAGCCCGGTACTTTGTCTAAATGAACATAGTAGTTCTTAAGTGGCACAGCAGAAGTTCAAATACAGGTTGATCTAATTTCAAACCCCTGAGTCCTTTTGTTTCTCTAGTCTCTCTTCACTTCAAAAATACAGACATTTACTAAATTTTAATTGTAATTGAAGTTTCACATTTTATATAATGTGGAATATGCCATTACCAAAAGAGCACCATCAGGAGTGTGAATAGCAAAAGCAAATATCAAATGACAGTTAGTTCATTTCTACAAAATCAGTGTGGTGTTTATGAGATGAGGTACAACCAACGGAACTGGCAAATACTAGCTCTAAAACTAATGATTTCCCTTTTGAAAAATATAAGACAATTAGCTAATATTTTTGGCTGCATCATTAAAAAGAAACCTTCCTGATTCTTTCATTTTTTATTTTTGACAGTAATTTTTGTATTGACAGTAATGGAGCCTTTGCTAGTAATCCATTAACAGAGTTTGGCCATTAAAAAGAGCATTTTAAGGCACCATTTGATAAGGTTCATACATTTTATTCTCCAACATATTTTAGAAATCAAGCAAACAGTAAATGATAGGAAATAGAAACTATGACAGTCACAGTCGTTTTACCTTCCCCCCCTTAAATAAATAGAGTTCCAAAAAAACTGAATCATTTCTTCAGAATGTGTCGTGCAGTGTGCATAGCTGAATGCTACTAAAAAATCATTAATATTAAGTTGGGCATCTGAAATACATGGGACTTTCTTTATTTCACATATGTTTAAAGTCAAGGTGATATAAAAGGAAAGCAGAGTAATTCCTCAATGTGATTCACTATCTTTATGCCCTAAAAATATATACTTTCAACGGTGAAGTTTTGATCTTATAAATATATATGATTAGATCTTAAAAGAATTAAAATTCTACATCCCTCGTATTTTCATTACTAATCCAGAGTTTGGTCTCTCTGTGAAGATATTGGAAGAAACATTAATTTTTCATTTGGCACAGATATTTTGATATGTAATCTCTAGTTATCTGAGCATTTCCTGAAACATCTGGACACTTGGATGCTTAATGAAGATGGGCCCAAAGCCAGTAGGAAGAGTATAATTATATAATGCACTTCATTTTGTGAAGTTATTGCATAGGAATTTATTCACACATACCTAGTATTCTATGTGCAAACAAAATATACTCAAAAGCTGAACAGTTAAACTGGATTTGTGCAAACTCTTTAAATTATAATTTGCCTCAAATAATTAAGGTAAATTGTAAGATTGAAATGAAGCCATCAGAATGAAAAAGATAGCTCATTAACTGATGTTATACTCAAGCCAATAAAATGTTTTTAACCATAACCTGAACATGAAATGGTGTCTCATTAAATCCTATAGGACATGTCTTCAACTAGTAGTCACTGTACTGGTTACATTAAGTTAGTTAGGACAGTGTTTTCTGATTGAATAAAAGGAGTGTTTCATTAGTGTCCTTTATGCCCTACACTGAACTTCAATTGTTGTTCTTAGATATTTTAGAAGTTTTCCTTATAGGATGAATACGACCCACATTCAAAAAAAAAAAGGGGGAACATGGAGAAGCAGGCTTCTAAAGAGAGACACAGGGAATGTCATCAAGTGACAAGGGTATCACAAGGTATACCTTATATCAAGGTAACAATTCAATCTGCTACAGTGTATAGATGGTAACAGAAGACGTGGGACTCTTGAGGTAGAGACAGAAATGTCATTAGCTGCTGCAGAGGCAGCAGTCAGAGTCAGTTTGTCTTTGCTCTCTGACCCCCAATTCTGGTTGAGTAGAATGGAGGGACAGGTGACACACATGCTGTGGATTGTCTTACTGGAGAGGGACCCACGGTCATGGGCCCAATTTTTTTTTTCCAGCTTTACTGAGCAATAATTGACAAAAATTGTTAGTATTTATTTTGTAGTGTGATATTTTGATATGTGAATACACCGTGAAATGACGACTTAAACAAGTTAATTAACTCATCGCCTCACAGTCTGATGTGTGTGTGGTGAGATCGTTTAAAATCTATTGTTAGCAGATTTCAAGTATACAATCCAATATTATTGACTATAGTCATCATACACTAGATCTTCTGAACTTATTCATCTTGCATAAGTGAAACTGTATTTTTTGACTAATATCTCCTCATTTCCCCCATCACCGGGGCCCTAGTGACCATTATTCCAACTAACTGCTTCTACGAGTTTAATTATTTTAGATTCCACATCTAAGTGAGATCACACAGTATTTGTTTCTCTGCTTGTTTATTTCCCTTAGCATACTGCCTTCCAGGATCATCAATGTATTTGAGCTAGCATAAACATTCCTGCATGCAACAAACAAGCCAATTCTCTTCCCTGCAGGGAGAGAGCATTTATTCTTTCTCTGTCTTGACCTACATAGTTGCTGTTGTGACTAAGTATGGAAACCACTCAGCATCAGGAAAATAAGTTTTGCAGAAAGGAGCCCTTGGCAAAAATGTGCAGGGACACCCAGGACCCAGAGTGGACCATCTCTCTAAAGAGCCAGTGATCCATTTAGTGGTTTTGTTTTGTTTTGTTTCGTTTTTTTCTTAGTCTCTTAAACTGAAATAGTAATCTGAATCTTTGGCATAAATTATCACCCTGAGGAAATATTATCACTTGCGTTTAAGAAATAAGGACACTTAACATTGAAAATAGTTTGACCTCTGAAGTTTACTCCTTCAAATTGCTTCCTCCCCCAGTGGAATGTTTCTTTCTTTCTTTTGTAGGTTATATTTAATTGTTGTTGACATAGTTACCCATTAGCTTTGTGTTGGTCCAGGGCCTAGAGAAGCAAAAATTGAGACGGGATTCAGTTGGGCTTCCCTGGTAGCTCAGACGTTAAAGCGTCTGCCTGCAATGTGGGAGACCCGGGTTCGATCCTTGGGTCAGGAAGATCACCTGGAGAAGGAAATGGCGACCCACTCCAGTATTCTTGCCTGGAAAATCCCATGGACTGAATCCTGGTAGGCTACAATCCATGGGGTCGCAAAGAGTCAGCCACAACTGAGCAACTTCACTTCTCAGTCTGCGAAGATTTGGGTGGGGGCAGGGGCGAAACGCCTAGAAGAGGAAATGTGGAAGAGTCTGGAAAGCTGGAATAGCTTTATGATCAGCATGCAAATATGAGTCTAAGTAAAGGGAAAGGACTACAGACCAAGGTGTGTCTGCTAAGGCCATCAGGATTCCTCAAGCCAAATTTGGCATTCCAAGGAGTGCCTTGTCTCCTAGGAAAGAACCTGCGGTGATGAGTAATTGGTTCGGAGCAGGAGGGTGGCCTCTGAGCAGACACAGAGATGGATTCCCAAGGATTCTAGCAGTCTCTGTCTACCTGGTCCAGCTGCACTCCCTTGTAGCTGGGGCCTGCAAGGAACATTCACCTGGCTGCCAGTCTCTTCCTGAAATAGATACTATTTCAGTGCTGCACCCTCCTGATGAATGAACAGCCACACACATGTTTTTAGGATTTTACATCGATATGTGACCCTTTAAATATCAGCTCCAACTTACAGCTACCAGAAACTGTGCAACTTCTAATGACTGAATTTCTTGAAATTCTAATTGAGGAAAAAAAAATTAGTCCGCTTTAAAAACCCTGATAAAATAAAAATTAAAATATTTCAAAGAGTTTACTGTGGGTTTAGAAAGCATTTTCTATAAATATATTATTAGCATTTTGATTATATCAAAGTACCCTACAGTGGAAGTGAGAAATAGATTTAAGGGACTAGATCTGATAGAGTGCCTGATGAGCTATGGATGGAGGTTCATGACATTGTACAGGAGACAGGGAGCAAGACCATCCCCATGGAAAAGAAATGCAAAAAGGCAAATGGCTGTCTGAGGAGGCCTTACAAATAGCTGTGAAAACAAGAGAAGCGAAAAGCAAAGGAGAAAAGGAAAGATATACCCGTTTGAATGCAGAGTTCCAAAGAATAGCAAGGAGAGATAAGAAAGCCTTCCTCAGGGATCAGTGTAAAGAAATAGAGGTAAACAATAGAATGGGAAAGACTAGAGTTCTCTTAAAGAAAATTAGAGATACCAAGGGAACAATTCATGCAAAGATGGGCTCAATGAAGGACAGAAATGGTATGAACCTAACAGAAGCAAAAGAAATTAAGAAGAGGTGGCAAGAATACACAGAACTGTATAAAAAAGATCTTCACGACCCAGATAATCACGAAGGTGTGATCACTCACACTCACCTAGAGCCGGACATCCTGGACTGTGAAGTCAGGTGGACCTTAGGAAGCATCACTACGAACAAAGCTAGTGGAGGCGATGGAATTCCAGTTGAGCTATTTCAAATCCTGAAAGATGATGCTGTGAACGTGCTGCACTCAATATGTCAGCAAATTTGGAAAACTCAGCAGTGGCCACAGGACTGCAAAAAGTCAGTTTTCATTCCAATCCCAAAGAAAGGCAATCCCAAAGAATGCTCAAACTACTGCACAATTGCACTCATCTCACACGCTAGTAAAGAAATGCTCAAAATTCTCCAAGCCAGGCTTCAGCAATGTGTGAACCGTGAACTTCCAGATGTTCAAGCTGGTTTTAGAAAAGGCAGAGGAACTAGAGTTCAAATTGCCGGCATCCACTGGATCATTGAAAAAGCAAGAAATATCCAGAAAAACATCTATTTCTGCTTTATTGACTATGCCAAAGCCTTTGACTGTGTGGATCACAGTAAACTGACACAGTGGACTTGGGTTTGGGTGGACTCCGGGAGTTGGTGATGGACAGGGAGGCCTGGCGTGCTGCAGTCCATGTGGTCGCAAAGAGTTGTCCATGACTGAGTGACTGAACTGAATTGAACCCTGCTAATATGAATTAAAATAGAATATTTTATGTTTAGCTATTTTTATAAACTGTTTCTTGTATTTTTTGTTACACAGGCATTCAATATCTATTTATTGACTAAATGGCTGAATAAATCCATATGATTTTAGTTTTTCTTCTTTTAAATCAGGCTTCCCTTGTGACTCAGCTGGGAAAGAATCTGCCTGCAATGCGGGAGACCTGAGTTCAATCCCAGGGCTGGGACGATCCCCTGGAGAAGGGAAAGGCTAAATCAATATATTCATGTTTCTGCATATCAAGACTAAAGTACAATACTGTTGTTTTTCCATTGCTAAGTTGTGTCTGACTCTTTGCAACTCCATGGACTGCAATACGCCAGGCTTCCCTGTCCTTCACCATTTCCTAGAATTTGCTCACATTCACATCCATTGGGTTGATGATGCGATCCAACCATCTCATCCTCTCTTGCTTCCTTCTTCTCCTCCTCTGTCTTTTCCAGCTTCAGGGTCCTTTCAAATGAGTCAGCCCTTCACATCAGGTGGCCAAAATATTGGAGATTCAGCATCAGCATCAGCCCTTCCAATGAATATTCAGGGTTGATTTCTTTTTCAATTGACTGGTTTGATCTCCTTGATATCCAGAGGACTCTCAAGAGTCTTTTCCAGAACCATACCTCCAAAGCATCAATTCTTCAGCACTCCGCCTTCTTTATGGTCCAACACTCACATATGTACATGACTGCTGGGAAAACCATAGCTTTGACTGTATGGACCTTTGTGATATTAGCAAAGCGATGTCTCTGCTTTTTAATACACTGTCTAGATTCGTCAAAGCTTTTCTTCCAAAAAATATTTCCAACAACTTTGTCTTCCAAAAACCTTTCTTCCAAGGAACCAAGTGCCTTTTAATCTCATGGCTGCAGTCACCATCTGTAGTGATTTTGGCAACCTGTAAAATAAAATCTGCCACTGTTTCCAAACTTCCCCATGTGTTTGCCATGAAGTGTTGGGACTGGATGCCTTGATCTTGGTTTTCTGAATGTCGAGTTTTAAGCCACCTTTTTCACTCTCCTTGCACCTTCACCAAGAGGCTCTTTAGTTCCTCCTTACTTTCTAACACTAGGGTTGTATCATCTACATATCTGAGATTGTTGATACTTATCCTGGCAATAATGTGGATGAACCAATTTTATGATGTACAAATAATTTTCATTGTATTTACTTATAGATGACTTGTTAACCTGACATTTAAATCATGTTTTCTTTGTGTTTTTTTTTTCTTTTTTGCTTTGTGTATTTTTACATATCACTTTTCCATTTTAAGCAAGCATCTTGAGTTGGTTTTTGTAACAAGTATTGTAGATAGATAGAGATAATTAAAAAGTTTTATATATGGATTGACAAATTGTAGCCGTCAATATAATACTATTGTAGCTGAGTAAAACTTGGGATTTTAGAAGGTGTTTTCTCTTTCCAAAATTATTAATGCTGCCCCAAGTCTCTCTGTTCATTGGATCAGTGCCTTTTATTGATTTAGGGAGAGGGTGGATACAGTCTAGGAAATAGAAATCAGTACAAATTCACAAAGGCACTCTTAAAAACGCAAAGGGCAAGTATTAGCTTGAAACCAAACTCAGTGCACTGAAATTAAAAATAGTTCTTTGAAATTCGAAAGATCTTGGAGTAGAATATAAAGTCAGAGCATGGATATCTAAAGCAGAGAACTTATTGTACTAATGCTAATTTTAGAGATATATTTGAGATCTAATTTAAGATGGTTTCCAACCCCAGTCAAATTCTTTCCCATGCTAGAAGAGGAGGCTGAAGAATTTTAGAGACAAGATGGTTTTAAGGCCAACTCCTTTTTTGTTACATGTGAGATGGATAACTGGAAAGCTGAGAATAGAAACCCTAGGTAGTTTTGAGAATTTTAAAACAAAGTTGGCCCTTCTATCTGCTGGGAATTCTTTGACCAGGGTAATTGGAAAAGTGCCCAAAACAACAATAGAATTGAATTCAGAAGAGGATTAGAGATAGCCCTTCTGAGAGATCGCACCTCTATTCAGTTCAGTTCAATCGCTCAGTCGTGTCCGACTCTTCGCGACCCCAAGAATCGCAACACGCCAGGCCTCCGCTATAGCCCTCCCTTATCACTGCATCCTTGTAATCTGAGATGGTGTGGAGAACAACAAAGGGATCACTGGCCCCAAAGGGCTGAGAGGCTAGTAGACTGCAAGAGACACAATTTGAATAAGGTCTCAGAGTAAGCAGATCTTCTATCTGGAGATCTTGTGTTGAACACAGATAATAACAACCACAATTCTTGCAAGTGTCATAGATCAAGAAGGTTGAGCTATCTGAATGGAAACCAGTGAGTTTCCATTTCTATGGGATTTTCTACTGTCTATGAAATTGAAGCTTGATCCCAAAATGCAGGGATGATGTATAAACTACTCCACTAATCCACACATCTAGGTGTCACCAGAAGAGAAGTCAAGAAGGGACAGGAAGAAAAACACTGAAATACTAAGTATTGATCCAGAAAAATTAAATTATCAACAAAATTAAGTTTACACTGATAGTGATGACATTTCCATGAATGGGCGAGTTCATCTTGTTCTGAAAATAGCGTTAGAATGAGCTCAGTTCAGAACAATAAAATCACGTATTCAGTCCAGGTCAGTCACATCCAACTCTTTGCCACCCCATGGACTGCAGCACGCCAGGCCTCCCTGTCCATCACCAACTCCCAGAACTTATTCAAATTCATATCTATCAAGCTGGTGATGCCATCCAACCATCTCATCCTCTGTCTTCCCCTTTTCCTCCTGCCTTCAATCTTTTCCAACATCAGAGTCTTTTCCAATGAGTCAGTTCTTCGCATCAGGTGACCAAAGATTTGGAGTTTCAGCCTCAGCATTAGTCCTTCCAATGAATATTCGGGACTGATCTCCTTTAGGATGGACTGGTTGGGTCTCCTTGCAGTCCAAGGGACTCTCAAGAGTTTTCTCCAACACCACAGTTCAAAAGCATCAATTCTTCTGCACTCAGTGTTCTTTATAGTCCAACTCTCACATCCACATATGACTACTGGAAAAACCACAGATTTGATTAGATGGACCTTGTTGACAAAGTAATGTCTCTTCTTTTTAACATGCTGTCTAGGTTGGTCATAACTTTTCTTCCAAGGAGCAACCATATTTTAATTTCATGGCTGCAGTCACTATCTCCAGTGATTTTGGAGCCCCCCAAAATAAAGTCAGCCACTGTTTCCGCTGTTTCCCCATCTATTTGCCGTGAAGCAATGGGACCAGATGCCATGATCTTAGTTTTCTGAATGTTGAGTTTTAAGCCAACTTTTCCACTTTCCTCTTTCACTTTCATCAAGAGGCTCTTTAGTTCTTCTTCACTTTCTGCCATAAGGATGGTGTCATCTGCATATCTGAGGTTATTGATATATCTCCTGGCAATCTTGATTCCAGCTTGTGCTTCATCCAGCCCAGCATCTCTCATGATGTACTCTGCATATGAGTTAAATAAGCAGGGTGACAATATAAAACCTTGACATTCTCCTTTCCTGATTTGGAACCAGTCTGTTGTTCCATGTCCAGTTCTAACTGTTGCTTCTTGACCTGCATACAAATTTCTCAGGAGGCAGGTCAGGTGGTCTGTCATTCCCATCTCTTTCAGAATTTTCCACAGTTTGTTGTGATTCACACAACGACTTTGGCACATTCAATAAAGCAGAAATAGATGTATTTCTGGAACTCTCTTGCTTTTTCGATGATTCAGCAGATGTCGGCAATTTGATCTCTGGTTCCTCTGCCTTTCCTAAAACCAGCTTGAACATCTGGAAGTTCATGGTTCACATATTGCTGAAGCCTGGCTGGGAGACTTCTGAGCATTACTTTCCTAGTGTGTGAAATGAGTGCAATTGTGCAGTAGTTTGAACATTTTTTGGCATTGCCTTTCTTTGGGATTGGAATGAAAACTGACCTTTCCCAGTCCTGTGGGCATTGTTGAGTTTTCCAAATTTTCTGGCATATTGAGTGCAGCACTTTCAGAGCATCATCTTTTAGGATTTTAAATAGCTCAACTGGAATTCCATTGCCTCCACTAACTTTGTTCTTCATGATGCTTCCTAAGGCCCACTTGACTTCACATTCCAGGATGTCTGGCTCTAGCTGAGTGATCACACCATCATGGTTATCTGAGTCATGAAGATATTTTTTATATAGTTCTGTGCATTCTTGCCACCTCTTCTTAATATCTTCTGCTTCTGAAATCACATATGTGTTTATCCAAATAATGCAGTTTAAACTCATTTTGTAGGTTTAATCTTTCATTTATTTATATTTACTCTTTAATTTTGACTCCTGGAGGATATGCCCTGAGACTTCAATACTGGGGTTTTTTCTTCAGTCCTCCTAATGTGATGTGTAGTGACCAGAATATGTTTAATATATATTAATGATTTAGCTGTTTGGATAGTTGAAAGAAAAACTCTTTGTCAGGATGCTCTTCCTTTAGCCTATTTTGAATATATAACCTGATCATGGAGTTTCAGTGGAATTGCTTGGCATTGACTGTTTCCAGAGAGCTATCATAGGTGTGGTACTAGTTTGTGTGTTTATTTGAATTGATGTGTGTTCGTTTGTGTGTGTATGAGAGAGGGCATGTGAAAAAAATTGGACGACTTTGAGTACTGGGACATTCTCAATTAAAAATTCTTAGTCTTAAATGGTGTTTATGTGTTACTATGAGTATATATTCACACTGAAATCTATTTACTAGTCCTAGAATAGGAGGTAATTGATATCTGAGACAATGGCAGTCCCTTGTTGCATGGAAGTGAATGTGGACTCCTGTAAGTTAGTATGAGTTTGTAGGACTCTGAATCTGTGATAAGGATGAAGCTGAAGAGACACTTTAACTTGTTTACAATTTTCTGGGATGATATTAGGGGCTTGTTAAAACCTTTAAAAAAGGAAAAGAATATGAATGAAACTGAATAAGAGTTCTGAAAATTAAAATAACTGTAATTTATATGCAGATATCAGGAAAATGGATGTATGTAAAATAATTTTAAATTTCTTACTTATGCTTTAATTGCAGCAAACAATGTCAAACCAGGTCAGACTGAATTTTCAGTCATGTGTTTGTTTTGGACACCCACCTGTATGTATCAAGGATCCAAAAGAAAGAAACATTAATTAGCCTATTTTATAAATCATTAAAAAAGCAAAACAAACAAACAAACAAACAAACAAACTATAGGGTGTACACTCAGGGAATGCTGCCCTACTAGCAGAGGAAAAGATATTGAACACCTAACTATGGCATAATCTAATATTCTGTAAGAAGAGAGAAGGAGATAAACAGTAGGCCTTGGAAACCTGATATTGTCAAGGCTAGATGCTTTAGATCATTTGTGAATCCAAATAGATCAGGTCAGATGTCATATCACTTACTACATAGTCGAAACAGTGTGTTATTCTAATATTAACATTGACTATTCTAACATATCCTTTGACTTACTATCAGAGCCAGTGTTCAAAGAGTATGTGTGGTCACTAAGTTGTGACCAACTCCTTTGCGACCCCATGAACTGTATGTAGTCCATCAGGCTCCTCTCTCTAATGGGATTTCCTAGGCAAGAATAGTGGAATGGGTTGCCATTTCCTTTTCCAGGGCATCTTTCTGACCCAGGGATAGAACCTGCATCTCCTGCATCTCCAGCATTGGCAAGAGGATTCTTTACCACTGAGTTATATAAAGGCTTCCCTGATGGCTCAGTGGTAAAGAATCCACCTGCTAATTCAAGAGGTCCAGGAGACACAAATTCAGTGTCTGGGTTGTGAAGATCCCCTGGCAGGAGGACATGGTAAACCACTCCTGTATTCTTGCTTAGAAAATTCCATGGACGGAGGAGCCTGGTGGGCTACACTCAGTGGAGTCCCAAAGAGTCAGACACAACTGAGCAGGCATCCTCAAAGAATCTGTTATTTTAAATATGTGCTAAAATATGGCTACTTTATATAGATAACATTTTGAATTCTGTGAATAATGATATACTCAAAATACATGATAGTCTAAAAAATTCAGACATTAATTATTATTTAGCAAATATAGGTTCTACTGAATCACTAAAATAATTGAATCACATAATATCACAAATTTGGGGAAAACAAACCATAAAAAGAGATTCCCCTCTGTGGGAAATTAGGTGAGCTAGTTAATGTGTTAATGCCTCAAAATCTTTATCTGTAAAATAAGTGCTGTAATGGAACATATTTAGTTACTGTCGTTAAATGAGATAATACATTTTAAAGGCTTAGGCCAGTTGCTGTTATTATCAACACAATTAGATTATTTAGATGACCAATGGGTCAATTATATCACTTACAATGAATTTGTATATTTGTTATGGTTTAATATATATTGGGAGTGTTTGCTTGTTTTTTTTTTTTTTTTTTTTAATGAGTTGAGAAACCAAATATCCTTTATCCACTCAATCTAGCATTATCTGGTCAACTGAGGCATAAATAAGAAGTGCCAAGATCATGGGGAGCAGAGGCAGCCTGCTCTCTTGCCCCGTTTCTCTCTTAATGGTTCAGTGGGTGGCCTTTTAAGATTGTTTATTTCAAATCTCTGGACTAGTCGACATTTTATTTATGCATAGATGGCATCTTAGGAGGAAGTTAAAAGCAGTTGGGGTGGTGCAGGTCAGAAGCCTCCCAGATTTATCGCCAGAGAATTGTGTCTGCTCGTGCAGGATCACCCCCTAGTCACAAATCATGTGTCTAGGCTTCCTGGACAACACTACACACCACAATGCTGAAAAAGCTTCTTGTAGTTTCTGGAATTGCATTTGTTTTCATTTGACCTCTATCACCATCAGTGTCCTTCTCTGAAAATGGAGATAGTATCATTACCTTATAGCCTTGATCTGAGAAATGAGAGTCAAAGTGAATCAATTAGAAAAGTGACTGGAATATAACAAAGAAAACTAACTGAATTAAATTAATTGAGAACTGAATTTACTGAATGTTCACACCTTTTAAGATATAGCAGGCTTCAGCAATAGCCAGTAGTAAAGTTTGTCTCATTTCTTTCATAACTTGGCTACATAGTAGGTGGGGTTCTCTAAAAACATGGTTTCTGGCAGGTTCTGAAATTAATGGGCACTGACGCTTGCTATTCAAACTTCCATTCTTGGTCACATAAATTGAATGGCAGGAGTGCTACATTGCCTCCTTTGCTTAGATCTTAGGGTTTTCACTATGGTAATTAAAATGGAGTTGAATGTCTCCAGTTTATGGAAACATTGGGAGATGGGGGGATACAGGGTGATTTTAGACATTCTTAGTTCTGGTTTAACAATGTGGAGAAAGTTTTATTTTCTTAGTAGCTTGAGGTTTCTCCATTCTTTCATCCTCATTCCCTTTACTAAGAACTGTTTTTTTCTTGAGAGACTGTTTCAATAAACTCTTTGGAATTATACAGATGGTGGCAGGCAATGAGATTCATCAAATATATACTCATATAAAATAGATGGTCCTTGGACTGATTCTAGGAGAGATAGCAGGAGGTAATCCCTGGCCTTTGGAGCTTTGTTAAAACTAAAGATTGTGAGTTAATAATGGTGATCCCAAGGGGGAAAAAATGGAGATAGATGTGGAGTTAAGGGACTGACACTGAAATGAAAACTTTGGGGGAAAGGACAGATCTATTTAAAGAGATATATCCTGAAAAACTTTTTTCTTGACATGTGATACAAATTCTCTTTCCCATATTCTTACTAAGTATTATATTTAACCTCACTTCATAAGTACCTCACAGAGTGGAGCTGTAAAGTTGGGGAGGTAGATTTGCCACATCTGGAATTTTTCAGATGGAAGGAATTACATAATAAATAGCAATGTCCTTTCTTGATTTTTGTGATTTCAGCAGAAATACATTATATAGTCTTAGAGATATCTCTTGATTACTCCTATGTATATATGCAATGTTCATGGTTTCGAGGGCTTCCCTGGTAGCTAGACAGTAAAGAATCTGCCTGTAATGAGGAGACCCAGGTTCAGTCCCTGGGTTGGGAAGATCCCTTGGAGAAGGGAATGCCTCCCCACTCCAGTATTCTTTCCTGGAGAATCACATGGACAGAGGAGCTTGTCAGGCTGCAGTCCATGGGGTCTCAAAGAGTCAGACACGACTGAACAACTACTTTTCACTTTCAAGGTTCCAAAAAGAGGAAAGTGTTAATTTTTATGTGAAATTGTCACTGAATAGTGAACTATCACATTTTAACATATATAGTCTATGTGTACTATTAATAACTACAGTAATGGGCAAAATTCTGGGGAATTTTTAAATGTTACAATAAGCCTGCATGTTGTGTACTCAGTCGCTTAGTCATGTCTGACTCTTTGTGACCCCATGGACTGTGGCCCACCAGGCTTCTCTGTCCATGGAATTCTGCAGGAAAAAATACTGGAGTGGGTAGCCATTCCCTTCTCCAAGGGATTTTTCTGACCCAGGGATCAAACCCAGGTCTTCCACAATGCAGGCAGATTCTTTACCATCTGAGCCACTAGGAAAGCTCAATGTAATTATATACACACACAAAAATATATATGTATGTGCATATTCTTGCCTGGGAAATCCCAAGGACAGAGGAGCCTGGCGGGCTTGAGTCCATGGGGTCACAAAGAGTCGGACACAACTGAGTAACTAATACACCCAAAGAAACTGCTGTCACCATCAGAAATCCAAAACTTCAGGGAGAGAGTAACTAGATTGCAATAGTGCTAAAATGAACTATAGTAACTTAAGTGTAATGGTATATTGACTCATTCAATGTCAGTCACTCTTCTACTGAACAACATAGATAAAAATCTCCATTCTTGTGGAATGTCAGCTCCAGCAGAGGGAAGACAGGAAGTAAATCAATCAACAAATAAATTATGCATAAGAATAGTAATTGCTGTAGCTCATAAAATTTGGTTTGCAGGATGATTTCCCTTATCTTACTTTTATACAGGAGTGTCTTTGCTCTTCTCTGACCTCGCCCGTTCCATGTAAAAAGTTAACTTGTAAAATGAAAAACTTTCAAGAGTCATCACTAAGATAATAGAAATTAGGTACAAAATTCCTAAACTGGTGGGAAAAAATAGTAATGAGAAAACTGAAGTTCATTGACTCAAGTTCAATCCATATGCTTTACATCTTTGCCAGCAATTAATTATTATTACCTATCTTTTATATCTTGGCCTTCTGCATGGAATTATAGCAGTATTCATTTCCCTGATGAGGACTAGGGAAGTTGAGCATCTTTTATAATATGTTTACCAGTCATTTGTGGGTTTCTTTGGCTATTCTTTGAAAATTGTCTGTTCAGTTATATTGATCCTTTAAAAAATTGGTACACAAAACTTTTTTATTGGTACATAGAACTTTTAAACATATTCTGTGAAAAAAAAAACTCCTTTATCAAGTGTATTTTGGACAAATATCTGCTCTGTGGCTTGCCTTTTCACACTTTCCAGTGGATTTTTTGGTAAACAAAAGTTCTTCATTTCTTGTGATCCAATTTATCAATTCTTCTCCTTGTTATTACTGCTTTTGATACCCTGTTTAGGAAATGGCTATGACAGGGTAATAAAGATATTCTGTGTGTATATATATATATATATATATATATATATATATTTTAAATATTGTTGATTTAACCCCATACATTTAGATTTATAAATCACCTGAGATATTTCTGTTTATAGTGAGGTTCACAACAAATTTTTTCCATGTGAGAATTCAATTGATTCAACAAGTTCTGTTGAAAATCCCACCCTTCTCCCATATTTTTTCAGCATAAAGTTCATCATAAATCATACAATGGGGTATGACTCTAGTTTCCACTCTGTTCTATAGGCCTGTTAAACTATTTGGGGGCCAACACATCACCTTCTTATTTACCATAGTATTAGTAAATCTTCTTATCTGGTCATGAAGTCCTACTGTTCTCTTTTTGCTTCAGAATTAATTTGGCTCTTTTCTAAACTTTGCATGCCATGTAAGTTTGAGATCAACTTATCAGTTGCCTTCCCAAAAACCATTCTTGATATTTTGATTGTGATTTCAAATAAATCTTATAGATCAGCTTGGACAGAATTGACAGTTTATGATCATGCTTGTGGTCTATTCTTCCATAATTAATTCCTTAATTTCTCTTATTCAGTTCATTTTAGTTTTCCAAGTAGAAATCTCACATACTGTTTATTGAATCTTTTCTGGTTATCTAATTTATTATGCTATCAGAAATGGCTCCCATGTTAAATTATATTTTCTATTGCTACTGGCATAGAGAAATAGAATGGATTTTTGTTTACCAAACATGCTCCTGGCAAACTGTTACTAATTTATTAATTTTAATAGTGTCTGCAGACTTTATTTCTATATTCACAATCATGTCTTTGGCAAATAATGATAGTTTTAAAAACTTCCAGATGAACTTTTATTTCCCTTATTGCACTGGCTAGGACCTCCAGTTTTTTTTATGCTGCGCCTCACTTACTACTCCTTTAACTCAATTTCAGAAGACTAGCTATTCCCAATGATTTATATACTCAATGTTTTATACTCAATGCATTATATTTCTTCATGTCACTTGGTATGATATTTGATGTCATTTCTCCTTTGATAGAATGATTGTAAGTTCCAAGAAGGCAGGCACAGTATATTCTTTGTTTGTCATTATATAATTAGCATTGTATTTAGACAAAGTAGATGCTCAATAAATATTTGTTAGGGGAGGAATAAATGGGTGAATGAATAAATGAGATATATAATATTTATTTTTATTAAAAATCTCAGTAAAACATTTTATGTGTTTATAATACTCTATGTAACAAAAAGCTCCCATCAACTTTGTTTTCTTCCATTTTAAAAAATTTTTCAGGGAGTAAATATTCATGTTTCTTATTCTTTAAATTTTAATGTAGATTTTAGAAACTGACGTTTCTGTGTTGAAAGGACAAGAATTTCTTATTACCTACTCTCAAACTGCTTTTAAAAATCTTGCACTAAGATGAACTTTTGCATTTATTGTGGCATGTGAAATAGTAAATGTCTAAATTGTTGTAAAACTTTGCACTTGTTTATGATTTTTGCTGAAGTATCTGTTCCTTTTTTATTTATGATGCTGCTGTGTATTTTCCATTTTCAAGTGAGCTGGGCACAATTGAAAACTGCTTCAAATAAAAATAAAGTAATAATGATGATAAGCAGCTACTATTTATCAGATATGCTCTGGTATACATCAGTGATTGCAAACTTTTTCTTTAAAATGTTAGCGGGGAAATATTTTAGGCTTCATGGACTAAATTGTCCTTATTACAACTACTAAAATCTAGCATAGCATAAAAGTAGACACAAACATTATAGAGGGGAATGGATGGGACTTTGGTTGAATAAAACTTAGATCTATAATTAGATCTATAAATGTTCATTTCAGTAACTTTTATTTCTAAATCTCTTGATTATTGTTTTTTCCTCTTATTTTTTTAGAATCTTACATTATATGACTGTGTCTCATCTTGGTTTTTTCATCTTTCCTCCTTAATCAAGATCTTTATTCATTATTTTCATTTCTTTTTGCTCTCCCTAATTTGGTGAGCACTTATTAAATTTAGAATGTCATTAAATTTATTGAATTTAAAGCAGTTTTAATATTTGTAGTGAATTACCAGAGTTTTTGGTAGTCTGTACCTTTGATATTTCCCCTTTCATCTTGCCTGTATTTTGTATTATATTTTGCTTGTATTTTATATTATTTTGCTAGTATTTCACATTATCCTAACTTTTAATTTTTTAGCCATATTTAGGAAAAATATGTCTCTAATTGTGGGTTTGAGATTGACATGTACATGCTGCTATATTTAAGATGAATAATCAACAAAGACCTATTATATAGCACAGGGAAGTCTGTTCAATACTCTGAAATAACCTAAATGTGAAAAGAATTTGGAAAAGAATAGATACATGTATATGTATAAACTGAATCACTTTGCTGTAACCCTTAAATTAATACAACATTGTTAATCAAAGATGCATATTAAGTCACTTCTGTTGTGTCCTATTCTTTGTGACCCTTTGGACTGTAGCCTGCATGGCTCCTCTGTCCATGGGATTCTCCAGGCAAGAATACTGCCTGGGTTGTTATTTCCTCCTCCAGGGGATCTTCCTGACCCAGGGATTGAACCCACGTCTCTTTCATCTAATGCATTGGCAGGTGGGTTCTTTACCACTAGCCACCTGGGAAGCCTATACTCCAATGTAAAATAAAATTTTAGAATACATAAATAAATAACTGTTATGAAGGATTCCCTCCATATTTGAGTTGTTTCTTCTCAGTCTCTTGAATGAGTGACTTTTGAAAGTACATCCTTCTCACTTGTTTTCGCTTAAGTATTTCCACATGGATTTTGATTTTTTCACATATTTTGTACTTCTCAAATACTGTTTTATACACTTTATCCTTCTGTTCAAAGAACTTAATGACTTCTTATTTTATTGGTATATGGTATTATTTTCTTTTTTATGTTAACTTTTTTAAATTGAAGTATAATTGACAAGTAAGATTGTATATTTTAAGTATACAGTATGATGATTTGATATATGTGTACAATGTGAAATGATTACCACATCCATCACTTCATTAAGTTATCTTCTTTTGAGAATGCTTAAATTCTGCTCTCTTAGAAATTTCAAATATACAAATATATTAAGTGCCATCATCATGCTGTACATTAGATACTCAGAACTTATTCATCTTATAAGTAAAAGTTTGTACACTCTGACCAATATCTCCCTATTTTCCTCACCACTCCCCAGCCCATGGTAACTATTATTTTACCCTCCATTTGTTTGCTTTTAAAAAAAGAGATTCCACATGTAAGTGATATCATGCAGTATTTGTCTTTCTGTGCCTGACTTACTTCACTTATTACTTATTATAATGCCCTCTAAGTCAATTCATTAACTAAAACACATTTAGAGAGCAGACAAAATAACCAAAAAAAAGGGAAAAGCAACCTATGAAATGGGAGAAAATTTTTGCAAACCATATGTATGATAAGGAGAAGTAACTAAAATATATAAAGAACTCATGTAACTTAGTAGGATAAAATGAGTATCTTGATTAAAAATAAGCAAAGGACCAGAACAGACATTTTTCAAAAGAAGATGTATTAAAGACTCCCTGATACCTGCAAAGATGCTCAACACCCCTAATCCTCAGGGAAATGCACATCAAAACCACAGTGAGATATCACTTCATGCAGTTTAAGATAGGTATTAACAAAAAGACAAGAGATAACGAATGTTGGCAAGGGTATATAAAGGAATCCTTGTACACAATTGGTTCAAATGTAAATTACTACAACCATAATGGAAAACAGGAGGAAGCTTCCTCAAAAAATTAAAAATAAAAAAAATCATATGATTCATTAATTTCATTTCTAGGAATGGATATGAAAGAAGGAAATCAGCATCTCAAAGAGACATTTGCATTCCCATGTTCATTATTCATAATATAGAGAAGTGGAAACAACCCAAGTTCATCCTGAATTAATGGATTAAAAATATTACACGAGCCAAAAAAATGGGAATGTAATTCAGCCATAAAATGAAAGAAACCCTGCAGTTTGCAACAACATGGATGAACCTGGAAGAAAGTATATTAACCTACAAGAATCTTTATAGTGAGATTACTCTGGCTATGTCTTAAATTTGATTTCTGAACACATTTCCAGGGAAACCTGGCATGCTGCAGTCTATGGAATCGCAAAGAGTAAGATATCACTGGGTGACTGAACAACAACACATTCCTATACAAGTAAGTTTATATATTCAGTGGCTAAGATTCAACCTTTCTATGTCTGCTTCCAATTTTGACTTTTTCTGGATTGCACTTTTTGCATTCTCAGTAACAGTATATTTTCTAGTGTTTCCCTATGTACAGCTCAAGTTATATCATATTGGGAAATTTTTCTTTGAGGTTTTGTTCCATATTAGTGCTCTTGATTTCCTGAAGCAATTGTTTCCTATCATCCTTATGAAATATGTATTTATTGTAAGTCTTCAAAAAGACAGTAATTAACCAGTACCCAGTGAACCAAAGAGTAAATCCAGATTCTTGCTCTTCACCTCATACAGTGATGACATCTACCATTACTGTTATTTATTATGACATGTTTTATATATACATTTGGTCTAATTTTATAAATAGGCAATCACAGAACTTGTGAAATTAAGAATAATACTCTTATTAAGAAAGGATTCAACTAAAATGTCAGAATCCAAATTCCTATACTATCTGTTTGCCTGTAATAGCTATGAGTTATTTTCCTGCCTCCTCATTCAGCTCTCCAGTCATCTGATTTTTTTGTGATTTATCCTGTCCCAAACACAATTTTGAAAATAGGGACTGTATCTTGGCATTATAATACCTCACAGAATTTGCAGCACATATCAAAACATTATAAATATTTGCTGTTGAGAGTGAAAATAATCTGTGTTTATGGAAATATGTTTATTGAAAACTTTACATCACTTAAATTATGTAAACTTTCCGTTAACCAAGCAGGAGAACATCTGTTCTGGTATGGGGCTTATTTAAAAGTTTCCTTACATTTTCAGTTGAAAACTTGCTAAATTACAGAACACATCTTTGTGAGAGTGACAGCTATTGTTATCTAAAGCACTGTTTATTCATGTTCTTGGAAACTCATGTTTAAGCAATATATAACAAGGCATATCTGGCAGCTGCAAAGCGACAAACCCAAACCTCTCCCAATAATAATGCTTAGTAATAGGCGCAGAGAAGAGGTACATTTCAGCACATGGTTATCCAGGCTAAGTGATTAACTGAACCAGCTGTGATAAACAACGGACTTATCTCAATAATAACTCAACTCAGCAGTCTCTCTAAAAAGTGTATCTTTAATCAAAAAATGCTTATGAGGCCAATGTACAAGAAATTCCTACCATAAATACTACAAAATGCAGGATGAACACAGCATTTTAAGGAAATCTAAAAAAATTAAATAGAATTGTAAACGTTTTAAAGCCAAATGACGTGGCCATACATTGTGAGAAAGTGCTTCTTGAGAGGCATCCATTCTCAAGTATATTAAAGTAAAATGGCACTTTAGGTTTGGATATCAAGAATAAAAGTAACAGAATAATTTTAGTTTTAGTTTGTTGGTTTTATAAATGCTGATTTGTTTTTTGAGCAAAACCCATTTTAATATGAAATAAATTACAATCAACCGATCCATTTTAAGAAGCAGAAAAAATTTATATAGTCATTATAAATGGGAGTATAATGTAGTAGCTAAAATAGCACATATTCTAGAATTCCAGCTCCATCAAAATAATGTATATACTCAGATAAGATACATAGTAATTCGGTGTCCTGTTCCTCAGCTTCCCCATATGTCAAACAGAAATGATAATAGAACTTGCCTCAGTAGGGTTGTTATTACAATTAAATGAGCCAGTATTTTTTAGTATATTATTCATATATATAAGCCATCCTGTCAAAAACACCATAAAATAATTTAAAACATAAAAATTTGAGTGTATTTCTGTTCATCAATATCTAATGTGATCTGAATTAATTGTTTTTCTAAATTTTTTATTAAAAAATTTATTAAGTGATTTATAGTAAAAAAAAATAGAAAAAGAAAATGTAGAGCAAGTCCAGGTAAAGTTAAAATAAATCATAATTATTTGATAGAGATAATACCCTTTTTTCTATGCATATATTATCACATATGATATAAAACTTTGTATCCTGTTTTTTCTTGCATAATGTTATTTTAAAGACATTTATATTGTTTTGAATGTCTTTCATCTTTTGATAAACAACATTTTAATGAAAGCATACATTTCATAATAAGAATACATCATGATTTATTTGGTTATTCCTATTTGGGAACTTTTATAATTATATTCTAGTCTATTATATGTTATAAAACTTTGTGCCTACATCTTAGCTCAGATATCAAATTATTCTATTAAAATAAAATTAGGAGTCAAATACTGATTCAAGTTATCTTTCCTCAATCTCTTAGTCATATATGTATTTCCACTGAGATTAAGTCCACTTTAACTATTCATTTGGTCTACAAATGTGGTAGAAATCCCAAGATTCCATTGGAGAACGATAGAATTTTAGGAGGAAATTACAATATGACATTATCATTGACAAAGTGACAAATGACAGAATGACAAAGTTGTTCCTCAAATATGTTTGGTTCTTAGATAAGCTGAAGCCTGCATTTAGGCTTATCTCTACTGATATCTCATTGTAGTAATTTGGGAATAGAAAGAACTAGGTATTCTAACAAGAAGAAGGCTGTCATAACACGGGTACATGACACTTTGTAACTTGTGTTCAAACCGGGTTGTTGAATTTCAAAGTGGATTCTAAGGAAATTGGCTGCAGATGGTGACTGCAGCCATGAAATTAAAGATGCTTGCTCCTTGGAAGGAAAGCTATGACCAACCTAGACAGCATATTAAAAAGCAGAGACATTACTTTGCCAACAAAGTTCCGTCTAGTCAAAGCTATGGTTTTTCCAGTGGTCATGTATGGATGTGAGAGTTGGACTATAAAGAAAGCTGAGCCCGGAAGAATTGTTGCTTTTGAACTGTGGTGTTGGAGAAGACTCTTGAGAGTCTCTTGGACAGTAAGGAGATCCAACCAGTCCATCCTAAAGGAGATCAGTCCTGGGTGTTCATTGGAAGGACTGATGCTGAAGCTGAAACTCCAATAATTTGGCCACCTGATGTGAAGAACTGACTCATTTGAAAAGACCCTGTTGCTGGGAAAAATTGAAGGTGGGAGTAGAAGGGGACGACAGAAGATGAGATGGTTGGATGGCATCACCTGCTTGATGGACATAAGTTTGAGTAAGCTCTGGGAGTTGGTGATGGACAGGGAAGCCTGGCATGCTGCAGTCCACGGGATCGTAAAGAGTCTGACATGACTGAACGACTGAACTGAACTGAATGGAAGGAAATTCGCAGCTATATGTACAACACCTTTCTTTTATGTACTGGAACAAAAATATTTCCTTGCATTATCAAAACAAATTCCCTAATTTACAGTTATAAAAGATATGGGGAGACTATCAACTAATCAGTACCAGCATTAAGAAAATTCATATAACCTGAAAACATGGTAACAGCTTTTGGAATATACCAGGTAAGTATGGGGCTCCATTGTCAAGAAAGCATCATCTGCCTGGATCTGATAGGTGACAGCAAAGCTTACCCTATAATGGACATGCTGGATGTCCTGAATAGGTCATCTTCCCAAACCATCCAAGTCATATTTCAAGCGAGGCATCTATGGGATCTCAGGTTGTTTCTGTTGCTTGCAAATGTACGCAATTGAAGCTGGTATTAATTTTTATCTTAAAAAGGTCTAGAAGACAGCCCCCAATTCTTACAATTTGCTGATCTGCTACTTCTGAGGTGATCATATCAAGTTCATGCTTGTAGAGTATTTCTTAGACTCTATTTCCCTGTGAAGTTTGGCTAGCTCATTGTATGAGGTAAACTCAAGCTATGGGCTAGATAGCTACGCAGGGCAGAAGGGTAGGGCAAAATAAAAAAAAAAATCTTTTCAAGAAAACTGAATAGTATACACATATCTGTCACAGTAGGGTAAATCAATTATGAAAGAATGGTTTAGAACTAGGTTTTTCTAGTAGACAATTTAAATCTTCAATAAAATCTGGTTAACTTTTAATTATTGCTTTCTAATAACCTATTTTACAAATTTATATTCCATAAATAAAATAACTAAGCAAAAATGTTTTAAACAGAATGAGCTGCATTTTTTAAAAATTGATACTTTTTTTTTTCAATTTCTCCTTTATTTTTTTTTCCCAGTGGGTTTTGTCATACATTGATATGAATCAGCCATACATTTACACGTATTCCCCATCCCAATCCCCCCTGCCACCTCCCTCTCCACACAATTCCTCTGGGTCTTCCCAGTGCACCAGGCCTGAGCACTTGGCTCATGCATCCCACCTGGGCTGGTGATCTGTTTCACCATAGATAATATACATGCTGTTCTTTTGAAACATCCCACCCTCACCTTCTCCCACAGAGTTCAAAAGTCTGTTCTGTACTTCTGTGTCTCTTTTTCTGTTTTGCATATAGGGTTATCATTACCATCTTTCTAAATTCTGTATATATGTGTTAGTATGCTGTAATGTTCTTTATCTTTCTGGCTTACTTCACTCTGTATAATGGGCTCCAGTTTCATCCATCACATTAGAACTGATTCAAATGAATTCTTTTTAATGGCTGAGTAATATTCCATGGTGTATATGTACCACAGCTTCCTTATCCATTCATCTGCTGATGGGCATCTAGGTTGCTTCCATGTCCTAGCTATTATAAACAGTGCTGCGATGAACATTGGGGTGCACGTGTCTCTTTCAGATCTGGTTTCCTCAGTGTGTATGCCCAGAAGTGGGATTGCTGGGTTGCATGGCAGTTCTATTTCCAGTTTTTTAAGGAATCTCCAAACTGTTTTCCATAGCGGCTGTACTAGTTTGCATTCCCACCAACAGTGTAAGAGGGTTCCCTTTTCTCCACACCCTCTCCAGCATTTATTGCTTGTAGACTTTTGGATAGCAGCCATCCTGACTGGCGTGTAATGGTACCTCATTGTGGTTTTGATTTGCATTTCTCTGATAATGAGTGATGTGGAGCATCTTTTCATGTGTTTGTTAGCCATCTGTATGTCTTCTTTGGAGAAATGTCTGTTTAGTTCTTTGGCCCATTTTTTTATTGGGTCATTAATTTTTCTGGAATTGAGCTGCAGGAGTTGCTTGTATATTTTTGAGATTAATCCTCTGTCTGTTCCTTCGTTTGCTATTATTTTCTCCCAATCTGAGGGCTGTCTTTTCACCTTGCTTATAGTTTCCTTTGTAGTGCAAAAGCTTTTAAGTTTCATTAGGTCCCATTTGTTTAGTTTTGCTTTTATTTCCAATATTCTGGGAGGTGGGTCATAGAGGATCTTGCTGTGATTTATGTCGGAGAGTGTTTTGCCTATGTTCTCCTCTAGGAGTTTTATAGTTTCTGGTCTGACATTTAGATCTTTAATCCATTTTGAGTTTATTTTTGTGTATGGTGTTAGAAAGTGTTCTAGTTTCATTCTTTTACAATGGTTGACCAGTTATCCCAGCACCACTTGTTTAAAGAGGTTGTCTTTTTTCCATTGTATATCCTTGCCTCCTTTGTCAAAGATAAGGTGTCCATAGGTTCGTGGATTTATCTCTGGGCTTTCTATTCTGTTCCATTGGTCTATATTTCTGTCTTTGTGCCACTACCACACTGTCTTGATGACTGTGGCTTTGTAGTAGAGTCTGAAGTCAGGCAGGTTGATTCCTCCAGTTCCATTCTTCTTTTTCAAGATTACTTTGGCTATTCGAGGTTTTTTGTATTTCCATACAAATTGTGAAATTCTTTGGTCTAGTTCTGTGAAAAATACCGTTGGTAACTTGATAGGGATTGCATTGAATCTATAGATTGCTTTGGGTAGAATAGCCATTTTGACAATATTGATTCTTCCAATCCATGAACACGGTATGTTTCTCCATCTGTTTGTGTCCTCTTTGATTTCTTTCATCAGTGTTTTATAGTTTTCTATGTATAGGTCTTTTGTTTCTTTAGGTAGATATACTCCTAAGTATTTTATTCTTTTTGTTGCAATGGTGAATGGTATTGTTTCCTTAATTTCTCTTTCTGTTTTTTCATTGTTAGTATATAGGAATGCAAGGGATTTCTGTGTGTTAATTTTATATCCTGTAACTTTACTTTATTCATTGATTAGCTCTAGTAAGTTTCTGGAAGAGTCTTTAGGGTTTTCTATGTAGAGGATCATGTCATCTGCAAACAGCGAGAGTTTCACTTCTTCTTTTCCCATGTGGATTCCTTTTACTTCTTTTTCTGCTCTGATTGCTGTGGCCAACACTTCCAACACTATGTTGAATAGTAGTGGTGAGAGTGGGCACCCTTGTCTTGTTCCTGATTTCAGGGGAAATGCTTTCAATTTTTCACCATTGAGGGTGATGCTTGCTGTGGGTTTGTCATATATAGCTTTTATTATGTTGAGGTATGTTCCTTCTATTCCTGCTTTCTGGAGAGTTTTAATCATAAATGGGTGTTGAATTTTGTCAAAGGCTTTCTCTGCATCTATTGAGATAATCATATGGTTTTTACCTTTCAATTTGTTAATGTGGTGTATTACATTGATTGATTTGCGGATATTAAAGAATCCTTGCATTCCTGGGATAAAGTCCACTTGGTCATGGTGTATGATTTTTTTAATATGTTGTTGGATTCTGTTTGCTAGAATTTTGTTAAGGATTTTTCCATCTATGTTCATCAGTGATATTGGCCTGTAGTTTTCTTTTTTTGTGGCATCTTTGTCTGGTTTTGGAATTAGGGTGATGGTGGCCTCATAGAATGAGTTTGGAAGTTTACCTTCTTCTGCAATTTTCTGGAAGAGTTTGAGTAAGATAGTTGTTAGCTCTTCTCTAAATTTTTGGTAGAATTCAGCTGTGAAGCCATCTGGTCCTGGGCTTTTGTTTGCTGGAAGATTTTTGATTACCGTTTCGATTTCCTTCTTGTTTTGGCTCTGTTAAGATCTTCTATTTCTTCCTGGTTCAGTTTTGGAAAGTTATACTTTTCTAAGAATTTGTCCATTTCATCCAAGTTTTCCATTTTATTGGCATAGAGCTGCTGGTAGTAGTCTCTTATGATCCTTTGTATTTCAGTGTTGTCTGTTGTGATCTCTCCATTTTCATTTCTAATTTTGTTAATTTGGTTCTTCTTTGTTTCTTAATGAGTATTGCTAATGGTTTGTCAATTTTATTTTTTCAAAAAACCAGCTTTTAGCTTTGTTGATTTTTGCTGTGATCTCTTTAGTTTCTTTTGCATTTATTTCTGCCCTAATTTTTAGGATTTCTTTCCGTCTGCTAACTCTGGGGTTCTTCATTTCTTCCTTCTCTAATTGCTTTAGGTGTAGAGTTAGGTTATTTATTTGGCTTTTTTCTTGTTTCTTGATGTAAGCCTGTAATGCTATGAACCTTCCCCTTAGCACTGCTTTTACAGTGTCCCATAGGTTTTGGGTTCTTGTGTTTTCATTTTCATTCATTTCTATACATATTTTGATTTCTTTTTTGATTTCTTCTATGATTTGTTGGTTATTCAGAAGCGTATTATTTAGCCTCCATATGTTTGAATTTTTAACATTTTTTTTTGTGTAATTGAGATCTAATCTTATTGCACTGTGATCAGAAAAGATGACTGGAATGATTTCAATTTTTTTGAATTTTCCAAGACCAGATTTATGGCCCAGGATGTGATCTATTCTGGAGAAGGTTCCGTGTGCACTTGAGAAAAAGGTGAAGTTGATTGTTTTGGGGTGAAATGTCCTATAGATATCAATTAGGTCTAGCTGGTCCATTGTGTCATTTAAGGTTTGTGTTTCCTTGTTAATTTTCTGTTTAGTTGATCTATCCATAGTTGTGAGTGGGGTATTAAAGTCTCCCACTCTTATTGTGTTACTATTAATTTCCTCTTTCATACTCGTTAGTGTTTGCCGTACATATTGTGGTGCTCCTATGTTGGGTGCATATATATTTATAATTGTTATATCCTCTTCTTGGATTGATCCTTTGATCATTATTTAGTGTCCTTCTTTGTCTCTTTTCACATCCTTTATTTGAAAGTCTATTTTATCTGATATGAGTATTGCGACTCCTGCTTTCTTTTGGTCTCCGTTTGCATGAAATATTTTTTTCCAGCCCTTCACTTTTAGTCTGTATGTGTCTCTTGCTTTGAGGTGGGTCTCTTGTAGACAGCATATATAGGGGTCTTGTTTTTGTATCCATTCAGCCAATCTTTGTCTTTTGGTTGGGGCATTCAACCCATTTACATTTAGGGTAATTATTGATAAGTGTGGTCCCGTTGCCATTTACTTTGTTGTTTTGGGTTCACGTTCATACAACCTTTCTGCATTTCCTGTCTAGAGAAGATCCTTTAGCATTTGTTGAAGAGCTGGTTTGGTGGTGCTGAATTCTCTCAGCTTTTGCTTATCTGTAAAGCTTTTGAATTCTCCTTCATATCTGAATGAGATCCTTGCTGGATACAGTAATCTAGGTTGTAGGTTATTCTCTTTCATTACTTTCAGTACGTCCTGCCATTCCCTTCTGGCCTGGAGGGTTTCTATTGATAGATCAGCTGTTATCCTTATGGGGATCCCTTTGTGTGTTATTTGTTGTTTCTCCCTTGTTGCTTTTAATATTTGTTCTTTGTGTTTGATCTTTGTTAATTTGATTAATATGTGTCTTGGGGTGTTTCGCCTTGGGTTTATCCTGTTTGGGACTCTCTGGGCTTCTTGGACTTGGGTGGCTATTTCCTTCCCCATTTTAGGGAAGTTTTCAGCTATTATCTCCTCGAGTATTTTCTCATGGCCTTTCTTTTTGTCTTCTTCTTCTGGAACTCCTATGATTCGAATCTTGGGGCGTTTCACATTGTCCCAGAGTTCCCTGAGGTTGTCCTCATTTCTTTTGATTCTTTTTTCTTTTTTCCTCTCTGCTTCATTTATTTCCACCATTTTATCTTCTACCTCACTTATCCTATCTTCTGTCTCTGTTATTCTACTCTTGGTTCCCTCCAGAGTGTTTTTGATCTCATTCATTGCATTATTAATTTTTAATTGACTCTTTTTTATTTCTTCTAGGTCTTTATTAAACATTTCTTGCATCTTTTCAATCTTTGTCTCCAGGCTATTTATCTGTAACTCCATTTTGTTTTCAAGATTTTGGATCATTTTTATTATCATTATTCTAAATTCTTTTTCAGGTAGATTCCCTATCTCCTCCTCTTTTGTTTGACTTGGTGGGCATTTTTCATGTTCCTTTACCTGTTGGGTATTTCTGTGCCTTTTCATCTTGTTTAGATTGCTGTGTCTGGAGTGGGCTTTCTGTATTCTGGAGGTCTGTGGTTCCTTTTTATTGTGGAGGTTTTACCCAGTGGGTGGGGTTAGACGATTGGCTTGTCAAGGTTTCCTGGTTAGGGAAGTTTGGGTCAATGTTCTGGTGCGTGGAACTTGATTTCTTCTCTTTGGAGAGCAATGGAGTGCCCAGTAATGAGTTTTGAGTTGGGTCTATGTGTTAGGTGTGACCTTGGGCAGCCTGTATGTTGACGTTCAGGGCTATGTTCCTGCATTGCTGGAGAATTTGCGTGGTATGTCTTGCTCTAAAACTTATTGGCTCTTGGGTGGTGGTTGGTTTCAGTGTAGGCATGGAGGCTTTTGGACGGTCACTTATTACTTAAAGTTCCATGTAGTCAGGAGTTTTCTGGTGTTCTCAGGTTTTGGGCTTAAGTCTCCTGCCTCTGGATTTCAGTTTTATTCTTCCTGTAGTCTCAGGACTTCTCCAACTATACAGCACTGATAAAACTTCTAGGTTAATGGCGAAAAGATTCTCCCCCATTAGGGACACCCAGAGAGGTTCACAGAGTTACATGAAGAGGAGGAGAGGGAGGAGGGAGATAGAGATGAGCAGGAGGAGAAAAAGGGTGACTCAAGAGGAGAGGGACAGATCTACACAGTTGTCTGTTCCCAGAGTGTTCTCCAGAGCCCAGACACCCACAAAGATTCACAGAATCGGATTGGGAAGAGAAGGGGAAAGGAGAAAATAGAGGTGTTCTGAGGTAGAAAACAGGGAGTCAAGATTGGGAGAGAATAATCAACACACTCCTGAATAAAAATGGGAACTGAATATTTGATTCTTAAATGTTCACAATTTATATCATATACTGAAAAACAAAAATTAAAAATCTAGAGTAGAGGTTAGATTCTTAAAGATACTATATTAAAAACAAAAACCAAAACACACACACAAAAAAATTTTAGAAATATATATGAAGTTCAGTTTAAAAATAGGGCTTCTCTTTTATTTTTTTGTTTTTGTTTTTTTGTAAGGTTATAGTGTATGGAAAATGAAAATTAAGGAGTAGTAGAGGAGTACTAGAGGACTTTAAAAGAAATAAGAGAAAAAGAAAAATAGAAAATAGAAGAGAAAAAGGAGGAAATAAAAGAAGAAAGAAAAAAAAAGACAGGAAAAAAAAATTTTCCCTAATTAAAAAAATCGTAAAAATCTATGAAAATGAAAGTTAAGGAGTAATGGGGGAGTAATCGGGAATTTTAAAGGAAAATAATAGAGAAAAAATAAAAGAAAAAAAAATTTTTTTTCTTACTAAAAAAAAAAAAAAGTAAAAATGTATCTAGGAGTTTCTCTGGAGCTGTTGCGGTCAGTGTCGGTTTGGCTCAGTTTCAGATACCTCCTCTTTCCAGCTTACACTTCTCGATATCTACAGGCCCCTTCCAGTGTAATCAGTGTTTTCTACAGGGATTTTAATCTGTTGCACCGGTCCCCTTTGTTTATTTGGCTTCTGTTTGCCGGCCTCTTCAGAGCCTCATTTCCGCCCTGACACAGGCGGGCGGAGGTGGACTCTTATTCAGGTAGCTAGTTCCGTCGCACTGCGGGCAGGGAGGGGCTGGCGCTGTCCGGAGAGGCTGGCGCTGCTTTCTCCGTCTGCACTGCTCAGGCTCCCGGCTGTTCTATATGGAGCGTGCCCCGCGCTGCGCGAGGTTCCAGCCCTCGGGTGTTCCACAAAAGCGCGGAAGAGAAAGCTGCGCCTGCTCTTTGTGCCTTCCCCGTCAGAGCGGTCCAGGCAGCCAGGGGCTTGATGGGTGCACTCTCCCCGGGTGCGGCGCGCCCACTCCCTTCCACGGTCCCAGTCTCAGTTTCCACCAGCGCCAGTCGGGTGCCTGCGTCTTCCGCCCTCCGCGTCCCCAGCCCCAGTCCCCGCCCGCGCCGGTCGGGTGCCTGCGCCCTGTGTCTCGCGGAGACCTGCTCCCGCCTCCGGCGGGGCTGGGCCAGTCTGCAGCCTGCAAGCTCTTCTCTGGACTTTGTCGGTCCCTTTGTTCTGCGAAAGGCCAGCAGTGTGTTCCGGCCGGTTAATTTTCTCTCTCTCCTTTGCTCTCCCACAGTTCAAGTTGGCAACTCACAAAAGCTCCCTCAGATTGTCCTCAGGGCACTCAGGCCCGGACCCTATCCCAAGCAATGCCGCCCGCTCCTCTCCGTGCCGCCCCCACTTGCTGGTGGCGGATGCGGGTGTCTGGGGTACTTTTCTGCTGGGAGTTGCTTTTAGGCTCATAATCTGTGGGTTTTATTTATTGTTTCCCTCCCAGTCAGGTTGCCCTCCGAGATTCAAACACTTCCCCCAGGCCCGCCAGCGCGAGGGTTTCCCGGTGTCTGGAAACGTCCTCTAAAAACTCCCTTCTCGGCTGGATCTCCGTCCTTAGCTCTTTTGTCTCCCTTTTTATCTTTTATATTTTGTCCTACCTCCTTTCGAAGACAATGGGCTGCTTTTCTGGGCGCCTGATGACCTCAGCTAGCGATCAGAAGTTGTTTTGTGAAGTTTGTTCTGTGTTCAGTTATTCTTTTGATGAATTTGTAGGAGAGAAAGTGGTCTCCCTGTCCTACTCCTCTGCCATCTTCAAAATTGATACATTTTTAAATGGAGGCTTCTGTTTGAAATTCTGTGGTGAAAAAGATTTGAGGAGTACATTTTGAAATGACACTTTCAAGTTTTCTGATTTAAATTTTTTTTATTTGAGATGCATATTTTTATAAATTTATAAGCATAAATAAAAGCCATAATTTAAAAGTTACCATTTCAAGGCATTAGCATATTTGACTAGAGTTAATGTAGGACATCATGTATGACCTGCACAATCCCAGGGAATGAGGTCCAATTCATTTATTCCATATTTTCCAAGATAGAAATCATGACCCTGTAAAATAAATAGTATAATTTTTCCATCACTGTATGTGGTAATCCTAAAGTTAGTTTTAGTCACCAGTAACTCTAAAAGATTCTTAACAACTCAGTAAAAGTGTTCTTAATTGCCATTTCCAGTGAAGAATTTTTCTACTCTAGAAAAACATCTGCTGATACTTTTCTGCTCCTTGGGCCAATTTAGGGATTTACCCAGTGACTCAGCAGGTAAAGATCTGCTTGCAATGCAGGAGACACTGGAAACATGGGTTCAATCCCCGAGTTGGGAAAATCCCCTGGAGGAGGAAATGGCAGCACACTCTAATACTCTTGCCTGGAAAATTCCATGGATGGAGGAGCGTGATAGGCTACAACCCATGTGGGTGCAAAGAGTCAGACATGCCTGAGCACGTGGCACTGGAACGGTTTAATCAAATCATATTTAATGATCTCCACAGGTAAAACGCTAACCTTTGGGGATACAAAGATAAGATTGGCACAGTACCTTCATTGAGGAACTTACAATTTAATGGAAGAATTTTGGTAGAGTGATTAATGCACCAAGAGCTTTATGAGCATAGGGCAGTTATTCTTTTCCTGGAACAAGGAAATTATGGGTTTTCCAGGAGAATGAATTTCTGAGAAATCTCAAAGGATGATCCTTGGAAAACTAACAAAAATAAGGCATTTCAAGGAGAGGAAATGGAATGGGGATGAGCAAAGATACTCAACATTTCATGTAGTGCTATGACACTACAATCATTTTTGATGGTACTTGAACACAGGTTGTGAGGTGGAGGTGGCAGAGATGATGCTCATTGTGAAACCGGAGAAAGGTATTAGAGGACATTGACTGACAGGGCACAGAGCTTGTGCTCCATCTGGCATGATAAGTAAGCTTGAGAGGATTTAGGAAGTGAGTGAGATTCTATTACTGGCTTGAAAAGAATTTGAGAAAAAAAAACCATGCAAAGAGAGATAGCAATTAGGAGCCTATTTAATAATCCAAGGGGCAGATGATGAAGGCCAGGCTGCTAATATGGAGAGAAAGTGAGTAGGATATGAGTTTAAGAAATATTTAGGATGCAAAACTGACAAGAATTTGCATTTGATTGATACTGGGTGTTTTATGGGGCAGACATAACTCAAAATATAAGTGAGAGGATTTAAAGGAATTAAAAATAATCTTGTCAGATGATAACATTTGAAGTGTTTCTAAATAAGTAGGTCTCAAACCTGGCTGCACATAAGAATCATCTGGGGAGATTAAAAAAATACAAAAAAAAAAAAGAAGCTTCATTCCCTCCTAAGGCCAATTATATAAGAATCCCCAGTGATGGGATTAGGGCATCTGTATTTTTTAAAAAGCTTCCCTAGTGATTCTAATGTGCATGCAGTATTGAGCACCACTGTTGTTTAAATCACTTTCCAGATGTGGTTTTGACTTATGAAACAAAGAAGTATATGGAAAATGAAAGTAGCGTTAAGAACCAAGTTGTATTCTACAATCCTTATAGAAGGAATATGAAGGTGAGTGCTTATTTTATATCACACTAATCTTATACATCTGTTTATTGTGAATGTTGAAGTCAATTTCTCAAAATCATCCAACCAGCACAGGCTAGTTTTGAACCAAAATCAGTCTGACTCTACATGTCGCTATTGTGTTGTTCAGTTGCTAACTGGTGTCCAACACTTTGCGACCCCATGGACTGTAGCCCACTAAATCGTGTCCAACTCTTGTGACCCCATGGACTGTAGCCTGCCCGACTCCTCTGTCCATGGGATTTTCCAGGCAAGAATACTGAAGCGGGTTGCCATTTCCTTCTCCAGGGGATCTTGCTGACCCGGGAATCAAACCCGGGTCTCCTGTACTGCAGGCAGATTCTTTACAAACCGGCTACCATTTCCTTCTCCAGGAGAGCTTCCCTACCCAGGGATTGAACCTGCGTCTCTTGCATCTCCTGCATTGGCAGGTAGATTCTTTAACCACTGTGCCTCCTCTTGCCTCTCTACTATATTTACAGCCAGATAGTAATTGCTTTACTCTGGAATTTATTCTTGTAATTTAAAAAAAGTATATATAGAGACATTTAAAGTGTTGTTCTTTTCTCCCTATAAGATTTTGGAAATTCTATGTAAATATTTAATAACTTGTTCCAGCATATATATAGTAAGTAAAAAAGTGATCTTCGGAGGAACAAAAGTTTAGGTAGTAGTAAAAGTGAATACCAGCTCATGGGTTTGTATTTTTTCCAGAAACCAGAAATACAGAGAAGATCAAAGATGCACATAGAAAATATCTTGTTCTATTCTTTTAGAATTGTCTCTATCACTGACTTGGCACAATTCATGCCATATTTCCAAAACAATGAAAGTTCTGTGAAATAAGGGATTTTTTTTTCCTGTTTTCCTGTTTTACTTATTTATAGTCAAGGAACAATATCTTATGTATGTAATATCATGTATTGAATATTCCATATCAAATGTCCCTAGAAGAGAATCATCAAAACAACATCTTAAATACTCCTAATTTAATAGAAATTCCTTTGGAGTATATGATTGAATATTTCTTTTTTACTATCTGTTGACTTTTCTGCTTCAGAAATACAGATTACATTTTATCTTGATTTTCTTTTGTCTTCCATATGTATATCTTGATTGGTAACTGGTTAATCAATTTTCCTTCATCAGTGCTCAGTTTGGTTTTTAAAGCTTTTTTTTTTACAATAGCTCAGTTTTATGTACTATTGTATTCATACTTGCTATGTTTAATTAATCTAGTAAGTCTCTAGTGATATTTCCTCATTTTCACTATGTTTTCTCAGGTTTGGAATTTTACTTATTTTTGTTGTTGTTTTGTCATCTCATCTTTATCATCTTTTGGTTTTACTTCATTGATCTACAGCATTTTGGGGAACTCCTTAAAATTTCCTTTGAGGGTGGTTCTCTTTTTATATATCTTTTATTTCTTTCTTCTTTCATGCTGTAATGTTTTAAATATTTTCTCTTTTGTATCTGTTCATCTTGTTCGTGCTTGGGTATTGCTGCCAATATATAATTTTTCAAAATCTTTTGATTCTTTTTCTGTTATATCTTAGACCAGTTTGATTTTCCCCACAACTATATTGTGAGGACTGGGAATTTTGTATTCTCTGACATTTTTCTAGCTAAAGAAAATGGTGAGGTTTAGGGCTTAGTTTAGAGAGGCTCTATTATACACCTGAACTCTGCTCTGCTGTCTTACTGAGTTAATTTTTTACACAATGGTGGATGTCACAACTTTACTTGCTCTATACCATACTCTCTGGTGTAGATTATTTTGTAAATTTCATTTTCTTTTTAGAGAATCAAACTCATTTATTTGCTTTTCTTACTTTGCTGTTGTCTCCCTAGCAACCAGTAAAAATGAAAGTGAAAGTGACAGTGAAAGTCGCTCAGTTGTGTCCAATTCTTTGTGATCCCCTGGACTATACAGTCCATGGAGTTCTCCAAGCCAGAATACTGAAGTACATAGCCTTTCCTTTCTCCAGGGGATCTTCCCAACCCAGGGATTGAATCGAGGTCTCCCACATTGCAGGCAGATTCTTCACCAGCTTAGCCACAAGGGAAGCCCAAGAATACTGGAGTGGGTAGCCTATCCCTTTTCCAGTGTATCTTCCCGACCCAGGAATCGAACCAGGGTCTCCTGCATTGCAGGTGGGTTCTTTACCAACTGAGATATCAGGAAAGCCCTTTCACTTGATAGTCCAAACATATATAGATTTCCATTTAATTGGTTTATCTGAAAATTTTGTCATCTTTCTGAAATGTCCCAAATTTAGTCATCTCAACAGTGTGGGTTCTAGGGAGTCCATGCATTTAGAGATGAAATCTTTTGTTCTTTGTGCCAATCTGAAACCCTTTCCTCACTTCTTTGTTCTTACCTTTTTGAAGTTCAGTAAGTTATACTTTGCACATTTTTTCTTCCATTCTTCCTTTTCTGATTTGGTAGCTGTTGGTATAGATATTTTCTATTTCTCTTTAGTCTTTTCTTTAACTGTTTCTTTTGAGAGGAAGGAAATGCTGAGAGTTCCACATTTTAACCTACTTTTTCTTTGGAAACATGAACATATATTACAAGCTTTAAGAGAGAGAACTGAGACTGAGAGGTTAAACTGTTGAAGGTTACAAGAAGCTGCAAAAACTCTATATGTGATAAGTTGCTTCATCAGTGTCAGACTCTTTGTGTGACCTCATGGGCTACAGTCTACCAGGCTCCTCTGTCCATTGGATTCTCTAGGGAAGAATACTGGAGTGGGTTGTCACGCCCTTCTCCAGAGGATCTTCCTGACCCAGAGATCGAACATGAATCTCTTAAGTCTCCTGCATTGGCAGGCAAGTTCTTTACTATTAGCACTACCTGGGAAGCTCAGCTCTGTCTGAGCAAGTAAAATAGAACAATGAATGTAGATGGATGTGAATGTAAGTAAATTTGGGAGGGATGTGGAAAATATGAGGGGCTTCATGCTTACGTACTACATTTTTAAAAACAAGAAGGAATTTGGTGGAAAGAAAATGCATTTTAGTAGATGATGGAATGAACTGAAGGAAAAGGGAACTGAGAGAAGATGGTACAAAGTACCCTTTACAGAAACTTCCTGATGTAGCTTTTATCTTTCCTTTCCACACCTATCTACACAGGCTATACAATACTTTCCCTTTTTGTTTGATTGATTGATTGCCTCCTTCTCTCTTTCTTGCTCTCTTCTTTATTAGCATGTTCTATGCTATCTGGGGATTCAGAGTCAACAACCTCTGCAAGGTAAGGTAATCTTAAGTGACAGTGAGGTATTGTACCATAAACTTAATTATTCAACTGAATGGAGGGGAAGCATTCATGCAGCTAAGAAAAAAATAATTTGTTTGCTTTTGGCACATCTGTGATGTTGCTCAATTGAAACAGTTATTCTCCAATGTTTGATTTTCCTAGATTTATATAAAGCTAATTCTTGTCACCTGGGCACAGGGTCAATAATAGTAAAGGATGAGTGGAAATAAATTTAATTGTGCTTAGAATTATAAGGAAAGTCAAGTATAAAATATTTCCCCTAAAATATGTATCCAGGAAATGTTGGAAGCCAGATAAAATTAGCTTGTAGTTTACAAAAGGTATTATTCAAAACTAAAAAAAAAAAAAAAAGATTTGTTAATATTATGTATATAACAAAAAGTGCTCTGGGGTTGGGAAGTTTTAAGTATTTCCTATATTTCTCACCATAGTTAAAATTAATGTAATCACTTACTTTCAATGTTAATGTGTGTGTGGAAAAGTAAGAATTGCTTTTATCTTGATTTTATATGTCAGAAACGAGAAGATTGAAAAACGATCAAGTGCATTCATTTATTTCCCTTTAGTGTTGTCAGAATCCTGACTTTATCCTACTCTTGGGATGATTGAAATTGTGATTAAGAAGAGTAAGGTATCGTTGCTTGGTCTGGGGCCGCTGCTTTTTTTAAATACCTTGCAACGGATCTTTGCACCTAGATTTTTAAAGGGCTGCTTTTCATTTGTAAAGGATGTATTTGTTTTCTGCATTTTTATTCTAGCATGTGAATAAGCTGCAAGGCATTTAATGTGATCAAAGTCATTCATCCATTGAACCCCCCTGTAGTGACAATGAGAAGAGGGAGCTGTTTCTTAAGCTTGAGGCACATATATAAACTACTCGTCCTAGTTTTTTGTGTTTGAGCACAACTTCAATGATTCGTTTAAAAATATTTTGTCATTTTAAATTAATTTTCTGAATCAAATGAGTGGAATCTGCCTTAAACACACTATATTCTACAAGCTGTATGTATACACAGTATGAAATAACAATTCATATTTCTGTCTGTATGGACGTTGTGAAAACGTACTTCTGAAAACTGCTTAGATGTATGATAAGAACAGACTGATTATTTGTGGTTGAGATAATTTTGCAGGGTGTAAGGCACTATCAGTACTTACTTTCTTTGTCTATGTACCATATACACCAATGGCATGAAAAAATAAATAATGGAAACAGCTTTGCTGAAGAATGAAAGTGAAAAGCTTTACCAGATAAATACAGAGTAAATGCCATTTTTAGTGTATTTGTGTATTCTTTTTCTATATTTCTGATATATTTACATGTGTGTTTTATGATGAAGGAATAATCTGCAAGTAAAAAATGTTAATAAGCTTTGCACATTGGTTGTATGAAAGATGTGGTAGAAAATCATTTCAGAGAAGAAATTAAGGTTATGGAGAGCTTGGAATTACATGCTGCAAAGTTTTATCACCTTTTTTTTTTTTTGCAAGTGGAGATTCACTGATGAATTTAAAAATAAAAGAGGCACTTATATGGGCAAATTTACATTTTTGATAGCTCTTAAGATGGTTAAGTTGAGGACTAATATACTTGTACTGAGCCAGAAGGCAAAGAAAGGATGACAGAATTGTAACATTCCAGATAAATAATGGGGGATACAGGCAAGAAGGGCTCTAAGAAAAGGAATGTTAAAGAAATAGAATCAAGTGAATCTATTTAACATTAGTTGAATGAGAGGTGTCTCTAGAATAACTCTCGAGGTTTTGGTCTATGTAGTAAAGAATCAAGTGAATCTATTTAGCTTTAGTTGAATGAAAGGTGTCTCTAGAATAACTCTCGAGTTTTTGGTCTATGTAGTAAAGAAAGCTATTACTTACATCTAACACAGATGAAGGATGGAAAATGCTTATGAACTAACCTGTAAATGTATTTCCTAGTTGGTTATGTCAGGAGAGTTTGCAATTTCCTCTTTTCTGTCTCATCACAACATTAATTTGAAGCGACAGATGGACCAACGTTATAGCACCCTGACGGGCCAGTGTTACAGCTCAGTTTTATTTAGAAAGGAAAGGAAAATACATCCAAAAGATAGGAAGAGAAGAGAGGTCCTGGCCCAATTTTGGCTCCTCTTTTTATATGTTTTTTCTCCTCCCCCTGGGCCTACCCTATGTAAATTGGGCCAGCCAGGAGTGCTGTTTGTTTTACCTGAGGTCCTCACTCTGTTCCTAGGACGTTCCTTTGTTCTATTTTCACAGGCTTTTCCCTTCCTTGTATTTTAGCCACCACATTCTGGACCCCTTTTTCCTATTCTAACTACCTAACAGTTATATGGGTCTGAAATATAAGGGCAGATTTTAAGGTAGAAACCAGCTTTGGGAACCATTCGCCTATGGGTAGTAGCAGTTAAATATTATGTGTTGTTGAATGGGCATACAGAGCAAGAAAAAAAATAAAACTTACTATAAACCCCAGTGAGAAATGAACTACAAACTGGAACACACACTGGATTTATAAAAATCACAGTTATTGCTCCCTCTCATTCCATATATCCTTTTCCATTTGTTGCCTATCATATTGTGTGATTTACTTCTTTGCCCTCCATTAAGGACCACATTGCTTGAGTTTCATTTACAAAGGTATTTGTTTCCTTTCATTCTGTTAATAGCACTTCCCTGGAATCCTCTTTATAATTTTGATTAAAAAGGATATTTGTCCCAATACACCAACTAATATTTCCTCTGATGTGCACCTTACTCATAAGGTGAGCTATAGTGCTATTTGTGGTGTTTTTCAGTAAGGTTTAGCAAAAAGTGATACATAATATCACATAAGCTAAATTATTTTGCTGTAACAAATAACATCCACATATCAGTGACTTAAAGAGAAAATGTTTATGTCTTGCTCATGCACTTTGCTGATGCCCTTTCCCCATTTCTCTTCACAGCAGAACCTTGAGGTGGCTCTCACACATCATTGCTTTGCATGCTTATTGTCCAAAGCAAGTCACAAAGCTAAGCTTGATGTCAGTGGGACAGAGAAAGGGACAGCAAATATTTTAAATAATACAATCTGCCAGGTAAGCTCTTTGCTTATCTCTGTGATTACATCAATAAAAACATTTCAGCCACATCTCTTTTTCTATCTGTTTTGTCCCTCTCTGACAAAATTCCTCTCTTCTTAGGAACAGAAACATCCAATGATTTTTTTTTCTTTTTCAAGGGGAGATGCTATTTATCTCCTCTCTATCTATGACTGTGTTAGTCGCTATTTCTGGTAATTTTTTCGTTTAACATAGTTGTAACTAAACTTTAGAGACCCTGTTTCTTGAAATAAATAGCAAACACAAAATCACACCATAAGTTATAGGTCTGAGTTTCAGCAGTGATTTGGTTCAGTTACATCTGCTTCCAATAAGATGCACAATTTCTTTAAGCTAGGGTCTGCTCAACATTTAAAAAAAAATTATTGTCACAATGTTGGTTCAACTTTTCACTTTGTTTTATTGTGAGACAGTTTTTATTGCATATATTTTGGCTAAAATCCTCTGCCAGTTTCAGCACAGAAATAATGATTTCTTATTGTCCTGTGCTTACATATTTCTTCTGTATGTGAATATAAATACCTTTCTATCTTATAGTTTCCTCTTAAATATTAAAATAACATCAGTGTCCAGTACATATTCCTTCTATTAAGGTAACAAAGAATACCATTGGTCAATCTATCCTAGTTAATCATACTAGGAAAATTCTGTGTAGACTAAACAGGATTATGTTTATTTCTTAAGATAGAAAATATTTAAATTAATTGAACTACTTAAAAAATATTATTGACCCTGTATTTCAGTTTTTCAATCAAATATCTAATTAAGTAGGTATCAATATATGTACTACCCCCAAAATTATACTGTTGCATCATTACTTTGAATCCAGTACCAAAGACCTATTTAGTATTTTAGTCCTAAAATAGTCCTGTTATTATGTTGTATAACCCCATTCCCTTCAGCCTTATGAGTCATAGTATTCTTATTTCTTTTGAAATAAGATAATAAATAAATGAAATAAATAAATCCTTTATTCTGTGCCATGGTATCAGCCCTCTGACTCTTGACCACTTCAATCATGTTTTCTGCCTCCAGATAACTCTTATAGTTCTCCATCTATTACCCTATACTTTTGCAAACACACTATTTCTGATGATCCATTATTTTATATTCATCTCCGCTTTCCCAACTTTATCACCCAAACTCAATGAATACAAGTCAAATATTCAAAATTGGAAGTTGATAATAAAATATATGGGCTAGAAAATTTACATTATAGTCTTTCAATATAAAGAAGAGATTTTGGTAATAGATACTGAATTGCAAGGATAATTAATTCAGATTTTTTCGTATATTCTCTGTTTACACACCTCACAGAAACTATAATCAACATGGTTTCAAAAAATACATGTATTACATTAATTTAATTTCTTTTAAACTATTCAATTACCCTTTGGCACTGATATATTAACAAAGCTATATGGATATAACATTTTGGAAAGAAATTTGGATACAGCAATGACTCCATACATTTTCTAATACTTTAAGATTATGAGTATTGTAAAACTTAATAAATGTTCTTCCAAGTCAAGAACAGTCTTCCCTGGTGGCTCAGTGGTAAAGATTCTACATGCCAATACAGGAGACTCGAACTGAATCTCTGAGGTGGGAAGATACACTGAAGAAGAAAATAGCAACCCGCTCCAGTATTCTTGCTTGGGAAATCCCATGGACTGAGGAGGCTGGCATGCTACAGTCTGTGGGGTTGTAAAAGAGTCAGACAACACTTAGAGACCAAACAACAACAACAATATTCATTCCACCCCATATACAACTTACTTTCTCATCCTCTAGTTCCTAACTTTACTTTTCCATCTGTAACAGTTTATTTTAAAATATCAATAACATTCAAAATCTTAGTTTAGGGACTTCCTAAGGGACTTCATAAGGGACTTCCCTGATAACTCAATTGGTAAAGAATCCACCTGCAATGCAGGAGACCCTGGTTTGATTCCTGGATCGGGAAGGTCCTCTGGAGAAGGGATAGGCTACCCACTCCAGTACTCTTGGGCTTCCCTCATGGCTCGATTGTAAAGAATCCTCCTGCAATGCGGGAAACCTGGGTTAGATCCCTGGATTGGGAAGATCCCCTGGAGAAGGGAAAGGCTACCCACTCCAGTATTCTGGCCTAGAGAATTCTATTAACTGTATAGTCCATGGGGTCGCAAAGAGTCGGACACGACTGAGCAACTTTCACCTTCTTTCTTTATTTCTTAAACAGAAAAATTAAAATTTTAAAAATTAAAAAACATAAAAATTTAAGTGGTTCTATGAAGACCTACAAGATCATCTAGAATTAACCCCCCCCCCAAAAAAAAGGTGTCCTTTTCATCATAGAGGACTGAAATGCAAAAGTGGGAAATCAAGAGATACCTGGAGTAACAGGCAAATTTGGCCCTGGAATACAAAATGAAGCAAGGCAAAGGCTAACAATTTTGCCAAGAGAATGCACTGGTCATAGCAGATGCCCTGTTCCAACAACAAAATAGACTGCTCGACACATGGACATTACCAGATGGTCAATACTGAAATCAGATTGATTATATTCTTTGCAGCTGAAGATGGAGAAACTCTATACAGTCAGCAAAAACAAGACCAGGAGCTGACTATGGCTCACGCCATGAACTCCTTATTGCCAAATTCAGACTTAAATTGAAGACAGTAGGGGAAACCACTGGACCACTCAGGTATGACCTAAAGCAAATCCCTTATGATTATACAGTGGAAGTGACAAATAGATTCAAAAGATTAGATCTGATAGGCAGAGTGCCTGAACAACTATGGACAGAGGGTCATGACATTGTACAGGAGGCAATGATCAAAACCATGCCCAAGGAAAAGAAATGCAAAAAGGCCAAATGGTTGTCTAAGGAGGCCTTACAAATAGCTGAGAAAAGAAAAGAAGTGAAAGGGAAGGGACAAAAGGAAAGATATACCTATTTGAATGCAGAGTCCCAAAGAATAGCAAGGAGAGATAAGATAGCCTTCCTTAAGTGAACAATGCAAAGAAATAGAGGAAAACAATAGAATCTGAAAGACTAGAGAGCTATTCAAGATAATTAGATACCAAGAGAACATTTCATGCAAAGATGGGCAGAATAAAGGACAGAAATGGTATGGACCTAACAGAAGCAGAAGATACTAAGAAGAGGTGTCAAGAATACACAGAAGAACTATACAAAAAAAAAAAAAATCTTCATGACCCAGATAACCACGATGGTGTGATCACTCACCTAGAGCCAGGTATCCTGGAGTGTGAAGTCAAGTTGGCTCCTTGGAAGCCTCACAATGAACAAAGCTAGTGGAGGTCATGAATTCCAGGTGAGCTATTTCAAGTCCTAAAAGATGATGCTGTGAAAGGGCTGCATTCAATCTGCCAGCAAAATTGTATAACTGAGCAGTGACTGCAGGACTGGAAAAGGTCAGTTTTCATTCCAATCCCAAATAAACGCAATGCTAAAGAATGTTCAAAGTACTGCAAAATTGCACTCATCTCACACACTAGCAAAGTAATGCTCAAAGTGCTCCAAGTGAGGCTTCAACAGTACATGAACTGAGAACTTCCAGATGTTCAAGCTGCATTTGGAAAAGAAAGAGGAACCAGAGGTCAAATTGCCCACATCCGTTGGATCATTGAAAAAGCAAAAGAGTTCCATAAAACATCTACTTCTGCTTTATTAATTGCACCAAAGCCTTTGACTATGTGGATCACAATAAACTGTGGACAATTCTTAAACAGATGGGAATACCAGTCAACCTTAACTGCCTCCTAAGAAATCTGTATGTGGGTCAAGAAGCAACAGTTAGAACCGAACATGGAACAACAAACTGGTTCCAAATTGGGAAAGTACTTCAAAGCTGTATATTGTCATCCTGTTTATTTAACTGAAATGCAGAGTACATTATATGAAATGCTGGGCTGGATGAATCACAAGCTGAATCACAAGCAAGATTGCCAGAAGAAATATCAATAATCTCAGATATGCAGATGACACTGGCGACCCTTATGGCAGAAAGCAAAGAGGAAATAAAGAGCCTCTTAATGAAAGTGAAAGAGGAGACTGAAAAAGCTGGCTTAAAGCTCAACATTCAAAAAACTAAGATCATGGCATCTGGTCCCATCACTTCATGGCAAATACATGGGGAAACAATGGAAACAGAGAGACTTTATTTTTGGGGCTCCAAAATCACTGCAGATAGTGACTGCAACCATGAAATTAAAAGACACTTGTTCCTTGAAAGAAAAGTTATGACCAAACTAGACAGCATATTAAAAAGTAGAGGCATTACTTTGCCAACAAAGGTCCATATAGTCAAAGCTATGGTTTTTCCAGTAGTAGTGTATGGATGTGAGAGTTGGGCCATAAAGAAAGCTGAGTGCCAAAGAATTGATATTTTTGAACTGTGTTATTGGAGAAGACTCTTGTGGGTCCCTTGGACTGCAAAGAGATCCAACCAGTCTATTCTAAAGGAAATCAGTCCTGAATATTCATTGGAAGGACTGATGCTGAAGCTGAAGCACCAATGCTCTGGCCACCAGATGCAAAGATCCGACTCATTTGAAAAGATCTTGATGCTGGGAAAGATTGAGGGCAGGAGGAAAAGGGGATGACAGAGGATAAGATGGTTGGATGGCATCACCGACTCAATGGGCATGAGTTTGAACCAGATCCAGGAGTTGATGATGAACAGGGAAACCAGGTGTGCTGCAGACTTTGAGATCGCAAAGAAACAGACATGACTGAGCAATTGAACTGAACTGAAAATTTGATTTTCTCTCTTCATTTTGAAAACTTAAATTTTCTAGATGTTATCTTCTTTCCTTCATCCCCTCATTTTTTTTTCACTTTTACACAGCTTTTTCTCAGTTTCTTCTCCAAAATCTATATCATATTGTATCAAATTAAATAACTTTCTTTATTTGTGTCATCACTTTCTTTCTTTTTGGACAGCAGTCATGAATTTATAAACATGGATCACAGAAAAGCAGAGGGGAGTTCCTGGTCTTGAATAGAATGAAATTCACTAATGGAGATAGATTTTCTCTTAATAATAGTGGTGATTACTCTTAATGATAACTCAAAGCTTTTTTATTTATTTTTCATTGTGATAGTGCCTGAGCTTTGTACATGAAATAAAACGGTGTTGTTGGAAAACTTTCTTCTTCTATTACCATTTATTTTTTTGAAGTGAATTTTGTCTCTTTGAACATTCAGCCTGAATTTTCTTCTGGAGACTTTCATCTGAATATCAATAAACTCTGTGAGTTTTATAAACAAAACTGTAAATGAAACTCTGATCTCTTCTTTGGCAAACTTGTAATGTGTAGGATTCAGAAATATTTCCAAGATAAAACACCCACCAGTAAACCTCCTCTTTGGAGATATCCTTTTGAATACAAGATGGCCTGCACTTACTGGGTGTAAGTACAAACAAATTTGAATCTTTTGAAGATTGAGATATTGCAGCAACATTCTATGAATTAGGATCAAGTTCCACAATTCTAACTTTTAATCTTTCACTCTATTCCAATGCACAACTGGGCAGATTCCAATAGCAAAGAATATCAATATCAGAAGTACCAAGAAGATATGTTCTCAGACACATTAGTCTCCCAAAGCAAATCTTCTTTATTTTTGCAGCTTATTGACAGAAAGTAAAGTCAGATGCCTCTGAATGTCACATTGTGACGTTTTTTCCTCAAAATTAGCAAGAGGTAATCATCTTCCAAGAAACAACAAACAGTTGCTTCGTATTCGTAGTAACTGCCCATAGAGTCATAATTCCAAAAACAGTATTTTTCCATGTATCAGAATCATCTGTTATTTCACATGTTGAAGTGATCATTTTACTAACTGGAACAAAGATGTGGCTTTTTTAAAAAATTTTAGAGACAGAAAAATGTGTTATCATCTTTATGTAGCAAATTAAGATTTGTGTTAAAAAGGGACATGCCATTCGTATTTTCTTATTATGTATCCCTGTTTTCATAAGCGATATAAACAGAATATTCATTTCTTGCTCTTGTTCTATTATTGCAAGGCAGTTACATTGACATCAAAACAAAGACTTTGTTAAGTCGATTTGGATTAGTCCAATATAACTGATATATTTTGCTGTATCAAGTGTGTTCAGTCGCGTCTGACTTTGGGACCCAATGGACTGTAGCCTGCCAGGCTCTTTGTCCATGGGATTTCCCAGGCAAGAGTACTGGAATGGGTTTGTCATTTCCTCCTCCAGGGCATCTTCCTGACCCAGGGATCAAACCAATGTCTCGTGTGTTTCCTGTATTGCAGATGGATTATTTGTCATTGCACCCCTGGGGAAGCCCTATATATCTATATCATATATAACTAGTTTTCATTTTGGATAGAAAAGAAAAACTGTAGGCCATAGATGTTTAGTTTATTGCTAAAGCTTTAATTATGGATAAATTGTAAAACTATTAAAGATATTCCAGTCATCCACTATCAGATCAAGGAACAGAACCAATACATTTAAGACTAAGTTGGTCAGTGTGTGTGTATGCTCAGTCATGTCTGACTCTTTGCAGCCCTATGGACTGTAACCTGCCAGCCTCCTCTGTCCATGGGATTTCCCAGGCAAGAGTCCCTGAGTGGGTTGCCATTTCCTCCTCCAGGGAATTTTCACCACCCAGGGATCAAACATGCATCTCTTGCATCTCCAGCGTTAGCAGGCAGGTTCTTTACCATTAGTGCCAGTTGGTCAATAGCATCCCCTAAGTGGAAGATAAACTGTCCCTTCTCTAGAGTGTCTTGTCACTCAATTGGATACCCTTTTACAGTGACCATTCTTCAGACTGGTGATTGGTGTGGAAAAAGCCAGATCCATGACCTTATCATGGCATTAATGTAAACAGATGTATGTGTGCTTCTGGTCAGCATCAAAATTCCTCTAATCATGATATTGGTCATTAATATAGCCCACTGCTATGCTGGCAGAAATAATCTCTCATAGGTAATAACAAAGAAGTCAGGAAGTTTATGTTCAATATCAAAGTCTTTATCAGAATATCACCTATATGGTCCCACAGTTTAATTCTTAAATCAAAGGAACAACATACAGCAGCAGATGGTTGTTGGGTTGAGTTAGAATCCAGTTACCAAACATTGTGTCTGTGCAATATGTGTACACATTCTTCATAGATACAACTTTATTAAAAGAACCCAAGAGACATACTTGAACATTAGCCTGGAGAATCTCATGGACAGAAGAGCCTGATGGGTTACAGTTCACAGGGTCATATAGAGTTAGACATGACTGAGTACGCACGCACAGAATATTGGCAACCCATGGAAGCCTTAGTTTTCTCCTCTGATTCATTCAGTAGCATTAACAGAAACCCTTTTAGCTGTACCATGCACAGAACCTTACCCCGATGGTCCGCTTGCTGCCACCAACAAAGAACCACACAAAGGCTTTCATTCTCTACTATATCTGCTCAGACACATGTGTTTCCAAACTTAATTTTGATTTGATTAATGTGTTTAATAGAGAACATTATTAAATGTTTACTCTTTTATTTGGGGAGAAATACTTAATGTAGTTTTCTAAGATCTTGTATATAATTGTTTTTCCTTTGCTCACAGAGGCAAAAATTTCTTTATGAATAGGTATAGATATAGAATCCTTGGGACACTATCCTTTCCACTCTGAACATTATTCAATGATATTGATGATACTGCTTGAATAACTTCTGGAACTTGATCGTGTAGATACAAAATCTGAAACTGTTATGATTCTACATTTGCTTTGTACATATACTTTTTGAGGTTAGATGTCAGCTATTGTTATTTAGCCATGAAATCATAATTTCAAGTGCAGAAATATTTTCTTCCATTTTTTCTTTGTTTATCAAGTTTGCTTAAATTATTCTATTCTTTCTTTGGGAAAACTTTTCAACTTGAATACTTTTTCTAAGTTAAGCTGTCTTTATCCTCATAACATCTTTACCACTCTTTGGTTTTTCTTTATATTCTGAGAAACATTCTCAGCTTTTATCAGATATTTTTTCAATCAGTGATTCAGTTTTCATTTGTCCGTGTAGCCCATGAAGCTCACCAGGATCCTCTGTCCATGGGATTTACCAGGCAGGAATACTGGAGTGGGTAGCCATTCCTTTCTCCAGGGGATCTTCCTGAACCAAGTATTGACCCCTCTTCTCCTCCTTTGCAGGCAAATTCTTTACCATCTGAGCCACCAGGAAAGTGAATTTTTTTTTAACAGTATTACTTCTATGTAAGGTATTAACTTTTCATATATAATAATATTTGCATGTCCTTGTTTTTATTTATATTCTTCATAGCATTTTCTTAAACATAATATATTCTTTTTTGAGGAATGTTCAAACAAAACAAAATATATGTTCATCTTTTGATCCTAAAGACATGCTTTAAAATTTAATGAATATATGAAATTCATCCCTGAGAAAATAAAATATTTGATTAAATATTATTAGTTGGCAAATTTGTTGTACCACAATAATAATTGACTAACACATTGTCAAAATGGCGGTTGATGTTAGGTTGGTTGAAAACATTTTGACATTTTGAAAAGCTGGCTTATATTTGTTACTGTTACCAGGACAACCTCTCACTATTTATGCTCCCTAGAGTTGACAAGTTAATTAATGAAGGGAAAGATCAGAATGTCTTGTAACTTAGGAGATTTCATTATTTCCATAAGTGAATGAGCTTCATAGAAAGCATGCTTCCTGATTTCTCACGCTCATCTGAAAAAAGTACATTGATTTTTTAAATCCATATTTGTAGAATCATACACACAAATACATGCAAACACATACATACACACACATGCAATTCCCTCCATATTTGATATATTATAAGCTAAGTTTCTTGGACTGCAAGGAGATCCAACCAGTCCATCCTAAAGGAGATAAGTCCTGGGTGTTCATTGGAAGGACTGGTGCTGAAGCTGAAACTCCAATACTTTGGCCACCTCATGCAAAGAGTTGACTCATTGGAAAAGACCCTGATGCTGGGAGGGATTGGGGGCAGGAGGATAAAGGGACGACAGAGGATGAGATGGCTGGATGGCATCACTGGCTCGATGGGCATGCGTTTGAGTAAACTCCGGGAGTTTGTGATGGACAGGGAGGCCTGGCGTGCTGAGATTCATGGGGTCGCAAAGAGTTGGACACGACTGAGTGACTGAACTGAACTGAATTGAACTGAAGCTAAGTTCTAGAAATAGCCTTTGGAAATCCTCTTTGTCTTCTAACATGAGAAATTTGTTTCCTGTCTGGGAATGGCTACCCACTCTAGTATTCCTGCCTGGAAAATTCCATGGACAGAGGAGCCTGGCGGGCTTCAGTCCATGGGGTCACTAAGAGAAAGACACACCTGATCGACTAACACTTTCTCTTTCATATGTACTATTCAGTACTATATTAGTCATTATGGCAGCCAGAACTAAAACAGAATAGCATAGACTGGGCAACTTAAACAACAGGCATTTATTTTCTCACAGTTTTGGAACCTGGAAGGCCAAGATCAGAGTGTCAACAGGGTCAGGTTGTTGTGAGGGCTCTCTCCCTGGCTTGCAGGTAGCCACTTTTTCACAGTGTCCTCACATGGTGGAGAAAGAGAACAAGTTTTCTGGTTGTTGTTCAGTTGCTCAGTCATTCCCGACTCTTTGCGACCCCATGGACTGCAGCATGCCAGGCTTCCCTGTCCATCACCAACTCCTGGAGTTTGCTCAAACTCATGCCCATTGAGTCGGCAATGCCATCCAACCATCTCATCCTCTGTCATCCCCTTCTACTCCTGCCTTCTATCTTTCCCAGCATCAGGGTCTTTTCCAATGAGTCGGCTCTTTGCATCTAGTGGCCAGAGCATTGGAGCTTCAGCATCAGTCCTTTCAATGAATATTCAGGATGGATTTCCTTTAGGATTGACTAGTTTGATCTCCTTGCAGTCCAAGGGACTCTCAAGAGTCTTCTCCACTACCACAGTTCAAAAATATCAGTTCTTTGGCACTCAGCTTTCTTTCTGGTCCAACTCTCACATCCATATATGACTACTGGAAAAACCATAGCTTTGACTATATGGACCTTCGTTGGCAAAGTAATGTCTCAGTTTCAGTACACTGTCTAGATTTGTTGTAGCTTTTCTTGCAAGGAGGCAAGCATCTTTTAATTTTGTGGCTCCAGTCATCCTCTGCAGTGATTTTGGAACCTCTGCATCTCATCTTATAAGAGCACTAATTCCATCACGAGGGCCCCAGTCTCATAAACTCATCTAACCCTAATTACGTCCCAAAATCCCCATCACCAAATACTGGGGGTTAGGGCTTGAACATGTGAATTTTGGGGATATATAGTCAGTCTGTAACAAGTATCTACTCTAAGTAATACAATATCTAAACTAGATCTGAATACATATTCTAACACTAAATTCTTCTCCATATCATCATTAACTAATAGACCTTATATGATGAATGAAAATGTTCTTTATCTCTACTGTCCATAGGGATAATCACTGACCACATATAATTAGTGAGCACTTGGAATGGGGCTACAAAATTTTAATTTTGTGTAATATAAATGTAAATTTAAATAGATTTATGTAGCGACCCTACTACTTTTGCATCCCAGTCCCCTATAATGAAAAGGACATATTTTTTGGGTGTTAGTTCCAAAACGTCTTGTAGGTCTTCATAGAACCATTCAACTTCAGCTTCTTCAGCATTACTGGTTGGGGCATAGGCTTGCATTACCGTGATGTTGAATGGTTTGCCTTGGAAACGAACAGAGATCATCTGTCATTTTTGAGATTGCATGCAAATATTGCATTTTGGACTCTTTTGTTGCCTAGTATGGCTACTCCATTTCTTCTAAGGGATTCCTGCCCACAGTAGTAGGTATAATGGTCATCTGAGTTAAATTCACCCATTCCAGTTCATTTTAGTTCACTGATTCCTAGAATGTCTATATTCACTCTTGCCATCTCCTGTTTGACCACTTCCAATTTGCCTTGATTCATGGACCTAACATTCCAGGTTCCTATGCAATATTGCTCTTTATAGCATTAGACCTTGCTTCTATCACCAGTCACATCCATAGCTGGGTATTGTTTTTGCTTTGGCTCCATCCCTTCATTCTTTCTGGAGTTATTTCTCCACTGATCTCCAGTAGCATATTACTACCAACCTGGGGAGTTCCTCTTTCAGTATCCTATCATTTTGCTTTTTCATACTGTTCATGGGATTCTCAAGGCAAGAATACTGAAGTAGTTTGCCATTCCCTTCTCCAGTGGATCACATTTTGTCAGACCTTTCCACGATGACCCGCCCATCTTGGGTGACCCCACACAGCATGGCTTAGTTTCAAAGAGTTAGACAAGACTGTGGTCCTGTGATCAGATTGGCTAGTTTTCTGTGATTATGGTCAGTGCATCTACCCTCTCGCAACACCTACCATCTTACTTAGGTTTCTCTTACCTTGGACGTGGGGTATCTCTTCACGGCTGCTCCAGCAAAGCGCAGCCACTGCTCCTTACTTTGGACGAGGGGTATCTCCTCATGGCCACCCCTCCTGACCTTGATGGTTTTGAACTGTGGTGTTGGAGAAGATTCTTGAGAGTCCCTTAGTCTGCAAGGAGATCCAGCCAGTCCATCCTAAAAGAGATCAGTCCTGGGTGTTCATTGGAAGGACTGATGCTGAAGCTGAAACTCCAATACATTGGCCACCACATGTGAAGAGTTGACTCATTGGAAAAGACCCTGATACTGGGAGGGATTGGGGGCAGGAGAAGAAGAGGAGGACAGAGGATGAGATCTCTGGATGGCATCACCGACTCAATGGATATGAGTTTGAGTAAACTCCAGGAATTTGGTGATGGACAGGAGGCCTGGCGTGCTGCGGTTCATGGGGTCGCAAAGAGTCAGACACGATGAGCGACTGAACTGAACTGAACGACCCTACTGGGATGGTACACTAAGTTCATTCTCTGATCAACATCAGTAAACCAATATAGATATGTATAAATATAGAGATACAGACTAAATGTAAAATTTAATATATAGAAAGAAAAATTTAATATTACTTAATGAATTAAAACAATACCTAATATGAGTAAAAAGAATATCATAACAGTAGTAGGTTAAAGTAGTATAAATATTGCTTGAAACTACAATTTTAAATGATTATAAAACATCAAAAAATATAAATCCAACCTTCTAGATATCCTAAAATGTATTTTAAAGCATAAAAACAATAACCTGCAATAGCAATTATTTCCACTAACTGTTTATTCACATATATGTACTCATAAGTATGTCAAATATTCATTTGAAATTAAATGTAAAGCATAGTTAAAATATCAACTCATTATACAAGCATGATGATATTTCTACATTTTGGCAAGTTACTCTTTGGTTAACTTTGACTCTTTCCTTTAGTTGAATGAGATCACAACTCTGAAAGATCAAAAAAAAAGGAAGAAGTTTATAATCTAAAATTTGTACATGTACATGCATTTTATGTTAGTTAAGTATTTTGAAAATATGGAGCAATTTATACATTTCAGGCATGGCATTATCCCCTGAGAATATAATAATAACTAAAAATTGCTTCTTGGAGTCAAAAGATCATAATCTAGCTGAAGAAATGTACATGTAAAAAAGAACTTACAAATATAGAACTGTAAGTGAAATCATAAGGCTATACTCAGAGCAGTGGTGGTAGAAATGAAGCAAAGTTAGTATATTCTATGCATGAGGTAGGAGGATGATTTCCAGAGAAAGAGTTGCACACTTGCTTATTTACTAGTCACTGGTCAAGTAGTCCTCTTGGTATTCCTAGGCAAAATTAATTACCCCTATTTTTGTACCCCTGTATATTAGTCATACACTGTGTAGAATAGTTTTCATTCTGGTTTCATTTTGTGCTCTATATTATTGACAAACTGTTTTCTTGTTTGAATAATTAATTCCTTGAGGTAGTATCAAATATCCTTTTCTGTTTGTGTACATCCAACACCTAAGATTGTTAGAAAGTATCAGTATTTGACATATACATATACACATGTATTTGTATTCAATATTTAGGTAAATAACACATAAGCATATCTAAAAAGCAAAATATATATTTATATTTTAGTTTTACAGAATTTCACTGAGAATAAAGAGAAGAGGGTTTTAAAATATGACTAAAGATTAAATATATTTAAATGGCACCATTTTACATCTTATTGTTACTTAAAATTTTGAAGCATTTTCCCATTATTTATGAGATTTACTACAGCACAAATCAATGAGGTTTTACTAGACTATATTCAGAGGGAGGTTTTTTATTCTATTCTTCCCATCAAATAAATGATTTTTATCTTCATATAATTAAATATGTAGGTGGTATTTCTTATGACAGACTTTAAAATTATGTGAAATAAGGAAGAATGTTCTTCATTAAACATTATGAACATAACTAAGTTTTATAAAAGAGAATATACTTGTTAAAAGCTTTGCATGTATGTATGGATCTATGGAAAAATAAAGCAAGCATCCATAAAAAAATACCTTTTTAGAAAATGCATGGAATAATGTAATACCACATATAAAAATAAAGTCAATGTGTGTCATGTGCAGTAAAGTTGTACTCATTGAAAATATTATTATCTTCTCAAAATAGGCAGATTAATATTAACACAAAGTATATGGTTAAGCATAGTACTATGAATTTTCAAAATAATTCTAATATGAACTTGTTTATTCTTCTGTTCTTACTTAATTCAACATTAAAATGTAACAAGAGAAATTGGAGGCTTTATTACTGAGGCAGAAAAATCTCGACAATGATCCTTGAAATTATCTTTGAATGAAGAAGTATCTACAAGCAAGAATAAATGTGCATGCTGGCTTTATTCAGTGACTTAATATAAGGAGTTGACCATTTACCATCTCAGTATTTCAACATTTAAATTTTTATATTTTTAAAGACCTACATAAAACACATTCTCCCATCATTAGCTAATAGCCTGAGCAATTTTACCGTTGTTCATTTTAAATTATGGACACATGAAATACACATCAGATAAACACAGGGCAGGTGCTCCAAATGTAAATATGGAAAATCCTTTAAATGTAAAATTAACACAGCAAACTATAAAACCTTTTTTAATACAACCTTTATTCAAGGTAATCTGTTCTTCCTATGTCATGTTCTACAGCAATAAAAACCTTAACTGATATCCCTTGTCTAGAGGCTGAAGAAAACTGCAGCTGTTCATCAAGAGCATTTTCATTTTTCCCAGAGCCGCAGTTGTAATGCACATAATTCATGTGGTCCTTTGGAGCTGTCCATCTGCTGGGCGCTGTATTCACGGTTGACTAATCATCTGTAATAGAATGCCTGTCTAGTTGTTTGTGCATAATACCATATTCTAGTAACTCCAGATCATTTATCCTGCATGGATTTAGAGCAAAACATCACGCTATTTCCTCTGGAGAGATGCCCTGAAAACAATATTAAAAAGTAATTTCATTAGAAGCAGCAACAAAACTCTGCTCATTTCAAAGCATTTATTTTAGTATTGATCAATTATCAACCTACTAACGTGGACTTATACAACTTTCAATCTATATGAATTTGTAGTATTCCAGAGGTGTTTCAATGCAACTTACTTTGGTTGATAATAGGTAATAGTAAGCCCTAACATTTATTGAGGGCTCACTATGAGTCAAGGACATGCTAAGGAGATATGAAAGTGAAAGTGTTAGTTGCTCAGTCGTATCTGACTCTGAGACCCCACGAACTGCGGCCCGCCAGGCTCCTATGTCCATGGAATTCTCCAGGTAAGAATACTGGAGTGGGTAGCCATTCCCTTCTCCTGGGGATCTTCCCGATCCAGGGATCAAACCTGGATCTCCCACATTGCAGACAGATTCTTTACCATCTGAGCCACCAGGGGAGATCCTAAGAACATATAGGCATCAACTTATGTACAATTTATAACACTTCATTATTTCAGTTCATTGATTATAATAATTGTACTAATTTAGAATATTAAAACAATTAGCCTAATTAGTACAGTACTATTATTAAGTTTTAAGAGGAAATAGCAGTTGGAAAAGTGGTACAGTTACTTAACCTAATTATTCACATATCCAGCAAGCATTTCATTTTAATTTGTAGATTCATGCTCCAGCCACTTTGATGTATGCTTAGGTAAAAGTAATAAACGTATTTTACTTGGCTTCTTTTGCCTTTAGGTAACGAGGCAAATGCTACAGAGCATGCTAGCAGGAGTAGAGGATATTGGCTATGCATCCAACTGTATTGCACATCTGTTTTGCTGACTCTGTCTATTTCTGTTCTTTGGGTAAAAACATCCTACTTTGTTTAGGGGAACCACCTTTTCCCTATGGTTTGAAGCACACCTATTCTCCAGCATCAGGGATAAACAAGTACACCATGAGTGCCTGAGTAGAACATTCCATCCTTCTGGTCACAGTGATTTGTTCAGAAGTATAAGCCAAGTCAGGTCAAGAAGGCACTCGGCATAGTGTAAAAATAAGGAGGAAAGGAGGGTTCTTTTTATTTGAACCAGAACCTGAGAGGATAAATTAAGCTGAAAGTTACAAAGCTTTTAATACTGAGAGAGCTGCAGAGGAGAATAGTCAGCACAGAAAATATGATCATCACAAGGACAGAGAGACTAAGTCCTTGTAACATTATTGAAGGACTGGATCCATCTGTGCTTTAAGCCATCTCTGGATCTGCGTGTGTAGTTATATTACTAAAAAAAGAACTTTATTCCCCCTGAACCAGTTTAATCAGATTCTCTGCTCCTTGCAACCAAAAATCATAGTAGTTACACACACACACACACACACACCCCGTGGTAGTTACACACACACACACATAACCAAGGCCTGGAGAATTAGGAAAGACACTGAATCTTATGTATGAAAACACATCTGCTTATGTAATTAAGCAGATGAAAAAGGCAGAAGGAAGAGTTCACAGGAGAGGAAGAAGATACAAAAAAAGCACATTTTTTTGAAACCTCAGATATGAGAAAGAATATATTTATCAATTTTTTAATAACTACACAGTGCCATTTATGTGCTGATTTTCCTAAGTGCTTGCTAAAGAATGCTAATCAGGATAAAGAAAATCCTTATTCTTAGCTCAACATTGATCAGGTGAGCCTGAAATCATGGAATACATTATGAATGATCAAGCATTCTAAATTTCATTATTGCTTTTGCTTAGAATTTGAGAAAATAAAGGAAAGAAGTTAAACCAGACACAAATTTCAAGTCCCGCAGTGACTGTTAAGTTCTGTTCTGGTGGTTAGTTGTATGGGGGTTTCCCTGGTGGCTCAGAGAGTAAAGAATATGCCTGCAAAGCAGAAGACCCAGGTTCAGTCCCTTGATTGGAAAGACCCCCTGGAGTAGGGAATGGCTACCCACTCCAGTATTCTTGCCTGGAGAATTCCACGAACAGAGGAGCCTGGTGGGCTACAGTCCATGGGGTGGCAAAGAGTCAGACATGACTGAGGGGCTTCCATTCATTCGTCCATTGTGTGGCTCTGATCTTCAGAAGATGGTTTTTGACCACAAACACAATCAGTGACTGAGCCAGACAGGAAACAAGACTCCTGACTGCCAGTTTATATTTTTCTTCCTTCACAACTTTTATGAGCATATTAGAATTAATAAACTTTATTTATTATTCCAAGGTTTGAATATGCCAGGAATAGTTTTGAACCTCAGATATTTCATTTTCCAATTGCTAATCACCCTGAAATCACTTTGAATTAAATAAACAAAAATATGGATCCACGTTTTTTATTCTTGTGCCCCTGCTCTCTCTTATTTCTATCTCTTTTTTTCTTTATCTCTCTGACCTCAAATACATATATTTCTTCTTTGGATGTTTCCCCTTTTCTTATTCAACTAGCCTAACTTCTTACTTTAAAGTAAAACTAAAAGTATCCATTAAAGCCATGTATGGGATTTGGGGACTAGTCATAACAATACAAACATAACAACATAAAGAGCATATACTCTTTAGTTGATCTTGATTTTATGATTATATTTATAATAGAAATGTTGGTAGTATTAATTGATAACAATGACTTATAGTCAGGTAAAAGTTGAAAATAAAATTTAGGAAACTTAGAAAGCCTATACTATTAATAACATCTTACTTTGTTGTTATTGCTCATTTGCTATCATGTCCAACTCTACATGGACTGCAGCATGCCAGGCTTCCCTATCCTTCAGTATCTCTCAGAGTTGGCTCAGACTCACGTCCATTGAGTCAGTGATTCTTACCATCTTATCCACTGCCACCTCCTTTTCTTTTTGTCTTCAATCTTTCCCAGCATCAGGGTCTTTTCCAATGAATCGGCAGTTTGCATCAGGTGGCCAGAGTAGTGGAGCTTCAGCTTCAGCATCAGTCCTTCCAATGAATATTCAGGGTATATTTTATTTAGGATTGACTAGTTTGATCTCCTTGCAGTCCAAGGGACTCTCAAGAGTTCTCCAACACCACAGTTCGAAAGCATCAATTCTTCAGCTCTCAGCCTTCTTTATGGTTCATCTCTCACATCTGTACATGACTACTGGAAAAACCATAGCTTTGACTACATGAAGCTTTGTCAGCAAAGCAATGTCTTTGCTTTTTAGTATGCTGTCTAAGTTTGTCATACCTTTCTTTCCAAGGAGCAAGAATCTTTGAATTTCATAGCTGCAGTCACCATCTGCAGTGATTTTGGAGCCCAAGAAAATAAAAATTGTCAGTTTCCAATTTTTCCCCATCTATTTGCCATGAAGTGATGGGACTGGATGCCATGATCTTCATTTTTTGAGTGTTGAGTTTTAAGTCAGCTTTTCACTCTCCTCTTTCAGCTTCATCAAGAGGCTGTTTAGATCCTCTTAGCTGTCTGCCATTATAGCAATATCAGCTGCATATCTGAGTTTGTTGATATTTCTCCTAGCTATCTTGATTCCAGGTTGTGTTTCATCCAGCCCAGCATTTCACATGGTGTACTCTGCATGTGAGTCAGGTGCCTTCTATGAAAAACTAAACAAAATCTCTCTGCCTGTTTGCTCTCTCACAATTATTCTCCTTTCAGACTTATTCTAATCTATCAGATAAAATATTACAAAATCCCAAGGTTCTGCTCTGGAAGACCTTCTCTTTTCATTTTACACTCTCTCCCTAGGTGATATAATCTCACCCAGAGCTTCCAAGACCTCCAACTGCCCAACATATTTACCTCTCCACTCCAAGCCTCTCTGCTAAGATAGAGTTGACTACGCATTCCCCTACTGGAGTGTTACAAGACATCTCAAACTTGAAATCTACAAAGCAAAACTTAAGATCTTTCTCATCTGAACATATTTCTCATGCAAACTGCAGCATCACTCATCTTTTTGCATTGTCAGAAACCTGAAAGTTGCCATTGTCATCTATATGTCCTTTACCTTCTGTCTCCACTCTTTCTCCACATGTTATTTTATGTCCTAATTATCTCTCAAATCCAGTCACTTTCATCTCTGCTCTTACTATCCTAGACCAAAGCTGCCATCAACTGTCACCAAGATGGCTTCCCATTGATTTGGTGACACTAAATATTCTTGTTCCCCCTCCCCTGATCCAACCTCTACCCTTCATGCCAAACTTTTGCCTGAATAAGCTAAATGGAATGTATTGCTTTTAGGGGGAAAAAAAAAAAAAAGAAAAACCTTTACAGAGTGCAGGCCTGATCTCTACAGTTCTTTTTATTTCTTATTTTCCAGTTACCATGTAGGATTACACATTCCACTATGGTCAGAACAATATGTCACATGCCTCATGATGACCTTACAATATGATGTTTGTTCCTCCCACCCAGAAATGGCATTTAAAATTCCCTCCCATTTGACCTGGTTGGACCTTGGACCACAATCTAAGTTTCTTGGATACTGCAGCAGTTTTTACTCTGCAATGGCCACAGCCTCTGACTCTCATTGCCCCCTAGAAAAAATTGTAAATCAAAATTAACAATGCTTTCGATGCATTGATGATAGAGATTGCAGTCACCAAGCTAAAGGATATAGAGATGGAAAGTCCTCTCATGTATCCTCTTAATTCACCTCTGCAGAAACCACATGAATCCTAGAGAAAAACTGTAAACTATCACAAACTCAGAAACCTAGTAGCGCTGGTTACAGATATACCATGCTGGACTTGACCTTGTTGCTAGAGCAGATTAAAAGGACTTAAGTACATAATATGCCATTAACGGCAAATTCATTTCTCTCCATTCACATGAGAAAAAGTATCAGAATAACCTGTGCTTTTATTTGAGCATTAAAATATTCATTTGCATATTTTGTCTTTTTCATTTTCTTCCTCAGATATAAGTTTCTGACCCTGTCAGCTGTCAACCATCTGAACTTTCCACAGAACATCACCTTGTTGATACCAAGCTGATCAGACAGAACCAATAAGAGATGGTAAGTACATTAGAGGCCCTGAGATGAGTAAATAAATCTATGAGGATTCAGGGACAGCTCTGTGATATGCCATCTCTGTGAAATTTCAAGGGATCCATTGGCCACGAGGTTAAGGGAATATGTCCTTCAAATCAGAGGACAAATTGATGTATCACCTACCATAAAGAAGCTTACTTTGACCAATTAACTTAAAGATTTCGGTTCATATTAAATTTCTGTTTCTCCAGTTTAGTCTCTTTCTACCGGAATTTTACTTTTGTATATAGTAGTTTCTACCTTTCTAGCATGCTAAAGCATTTACTTATCTTAGTATCTATTAATTATTGCCTATTTCCTCCTGCTAGCATATAAGATTTACAAGGACCAGGATCTTCAAAATGTGTCCCATATACCTATATCAGTGCTTGGAATATAATAAGTGCTTAATCAATGTTTTTTAATGAATGATTTAATTTTTTCAAATAATTATATTATTTGTTTAAGTGAGTAGATTACAATAACCTAGCCTGCCATTGCCAAATTGAAGGTATTTAATGTACCTGTACTAGTAAGAAATAGCACCTTATGGTGGCTCAGTCAGTAAAGAGTTCGCTCATAATGCAAGAGATCTCAGTTCGATCCCTGGATCAGGAAGATCCCCTGGAGAAGGAAATGGCAATTTATTCCAGTATTCTTATCTGGAGAATTCTATGGGCAGAGGAGCCTGATGGGCTACAGTCCATGGGGTCACAATGAGTTGGACGTGACTAAGTGACTAACTTTCACTTTCAGTAAGAAATAGAGAGCTACATATTTCTTTATAATTAAATTTTAATTTAATATAGTGGGAAAAAAGTGGGTCAGTTAAATGTTATTTTTAACTGGCTAATTATATTCTGATATAAGAAGTGTAGATATTATGTTGCTTTTTGACCGAGGTGACTAAGATGTTTCATTAATATTTAAAATTATATTTTCTAGCTTTGAACCAGATGCTTAGATATTAGCATTAATTTCACCAATGAAATTTCCCAGATCATCCATTAAACATATACTACATTTCCTCTTCCTGGCTGCCCCATAACGTGTCTTTGTTTAGCATAATATACCTCCACACATCACACCCTTAATCACTAACACCTTGTGCTCTACCAATCTGCTTCTTGGACATCACTTTTCTTCCTTACTAACGACCCTTCTGTTCTATAGACAAATAAATGTTCTGATGAGTACTGGTCATCATTTTTAATGTTTTTAAGAAAATATGTATGTTAATGATCTTTTTCTGCTTATCGGCAGGCTGAGGTTAGAAAGGAATGAGATATTCCACACTAAAAAGTCTGGAAAGTAAAACCAAATGGAATCTGTTTTTTATAAAGATCTTGTCACTTTTCCCAGTCCTAGAAAGGACTTTGCTGCCTCTTATAGTTTTCTTAGGTTAATATTAGGCTGAAGAAGATTCTCTAGCTAAGAACCCACAGCAGCATACTCACTTGCCTTTTTCATGACGTGTATTTTGGGAGGGAAGTTAGAGGTGACATTGTCTTTTAGCTGATCCTTAATTTTTCTGTCTGCCACACTGTTTCTGCTTCTACTTCCTGTCCCCCATCTTCCATCCCCTTTCTCCTCATGTAGCCCACTCCTTAATTTATAATATTTCTGGCTTTAATAACAAAATCTCACAATTGCTTTGAAAAAAAAAAAAAAGAAAAGTTTCATTGTTGGAAATCACTTGGGAAGCAGTTAATTTTATGACATTTCCCAAGAAAAATTTTAATTCATTAAAATTGTAAAATCTTTGAATTGTGTACTTTATTTTCAGTAACTCACTGTTTGAAAATACTTTTACTGGTTCCCCATTTTCTACATAATATATCCTACATATGCTCATGCATACACATTGTAACACATCTGTGCTTATTAAAATACACAGTAGAACATTCTGTGTATACTTTTTATTATGTGCCTTCTGCTCAACAGTATTATTTTTCTTTTTTTTTTCTTTTTTTTTAATTTTTTTATTAGTTGGAGGCTAATTACTTCATAACATTTCAGTGGGTTTTGTCATACATTGATATGAATCAGCCATAGATTTACACTTATTCCCCATCCCGATCCCCCCTCCCACCTCCCTCTCCACCCGATTCCTCTGGGTCTTCCCAGTGTACCAGGCCCGAGCACTTGTCTCATGCATCCCACCTGGGCTGGTGATCTATTTCACCATAGATAGTATACATGCTGTTCTTTTGAAACATCCCACCCTCACCTTCTCCCACAGAGTTCAAAAGTCTGTTCTGTATTTCTGTGTCTCTTTTTCTGTTTTGCATATAGGGTTATCGTTACCATCTTTCTAAATTCCATATATATGTGTTAGTATGCTGTAATGTTCTTTATCTTTCTGGCTTACTTCACTCTGTATAAGGGGCTCCAGTTTCATCCATCTCATTAGGACTGGTTCAAATGAATTCTTTTTGATGGCTGAGTAATATTCCATGGTGTATATGTACCACAGCTTCCTTATCCATTCATCTGCTGATGGGCATCAGGTTGCTTCCATGTCCTGGTTATTATAAACAGTGCTGCGATGAACATTGGGGTGCACGTGTCCCTTTCAGATCTGGTTTCCTCAGTGTGTATGCCCAGAAGTGGGATTGCTGGGTCATATGGCAGTTCTATTTCCAGTTTTTTAAGGAATCTCCACACTGTTTTCCATAGTGGCTGTACTAGTTTGCATTCCCACCAACAGTGTAAGAGGGTTCCCTTTTCTCCACACCCTCTCCAGCATTTATTGCTTGTAGACTTTTGGATAGCAGCCATCCTGACTGGTGTGTAATGGTACCTCATTGTGGTTTTGATTTGCATTTCTCTGATAATGAGTGATGTTGAGCATCTTTTCATGTATTTGTTAGCCATCTGTATGTCTTCTTTGGAGAAATGTCTGTTTAGTTCTTTGGCCCATTTTTTGATTGGGTCATTTATTTTTCTGGAATTGAGCTTCAGGAGTTGCTTGTATATTTTTGAGATTAATCCTTTGTCTGTTTCTTCATTTGCTATTATTTTCTCCCAATCTGACAGCTGTCTTTTCACCTTATTTATAGTTTCCTTTGTTGTGCAAAAGCTTTTAAGTTTCATTAGATCCCATTTGTTTAGTTTTACTTTTATTTCCAATATTCTGGGAGGTGGGTCATAGAGGATCTTGCTGTGATTTATGTCGGAGAGTGTTTTGCCTATGTTCTCCTCTAGGAGTTTTATAGTTTCTGGTCTGACATTTAGATCTTTAATCCATTTTGAGTTTATTTTTGTGTATGGTGTTAGAAAGTGTTCTAGTTTCATTCTTTTACAAGTGGTTGACCAGTTTTCCCAGCACCACTTGTTAAAGAGGTTGTCTTTTTTCCATTGTATATCCTTGCCTCCTTTGTCAAAGATAAGGTGTCCATAGGTTCGTGGATTTATCTCTGGGCTTTCTATTTTGTTCCATTGGTCTATATTTCTGTCTTTGTGCCAGTACCACACTGTCTTGATGACTGTAGCTTTGTAGTAGAGTCTGAAGTCAGGCAGGTTGATTCCTCCAGTTCCATTCTTCTTTTTCAAGATTACTTTGGCTATTCGAGGTTTTTTGTATTTCCATACAAATTGTGAAATTATTTTTTCTAGTTCTGTGAAAAATACCGTTGGTAGCTTGATAAGGATTGCATTGAATCTATAGATTGCTTTGGGTAGAATAGCCATTTTGACAATATTGATTCTTCCAATCCATGAACACGGTATGTTTCTCCATCTGTTTGTGTCCTCTTTGATTTCTTTCATCAGTGTTTTATAGTTTTCTATGTATAGGTCTTTTGTTTCTTTAGGTAGATATACTCCTAAGTATTTTATTCTTTTTGTTGCAATGGTGAATGGTATTGTTTCCTTAATTTCTCTTTCTGTTTTTTCATTGTTAGTATATAGGAATGCAAGGGATTTCTGTGTGTTAATTTTATATCCTGCAACTTTACTATATTCATTGATTAGTTCTAGTAAGTTTCTGGAAGAGTCTTTAGGGTTTTCTATGTAGAGGATCATGTCATCCAACAGTATTATTTTTCAATACTAATGCATATAATATCATGATGATTTTAATTGATCTTCATTATTCACCTAAAGCTTCAGAATGATTTAGGCATTTAAGTTAGTTTTCAGTTATCTATATGATATTTATCTAAGTGAAAAGATGATATCTATAAAAATATTATTCATACATTTTGTATGTTTTTCAAAGTATTCCCTAAGGGGAATTTATATATTTATAGTAAATAAATTGATGTACATTCTCATTTACAGCATGACCAAAGAAATAAATAATGAGCATATAAACTTGAAAATAATTTTCTTTGACCAGGTGCAAAATTCTAGCTTAATTTTTATTATATAAAAGATAAAAAAGTATTAAATTTGCCATAGGTAGGAGTTGGTGTTAAGATACACACGAATTGCCATAATATAATCTGTAACATTTATAACATATGAACAGGCATCAACCTAGAACTGAAGATATTAAACATCAATTCTGAAAATAGGATTTATAGTGTAACATGTAGACATATGAGATAGAGCAATAAACAGTGTGATTCTTATTAAGATAAAATACATAACATATTTGAAATATGTGAAATATTGAAATATATATTGCCGTAATGCTATTGTTCAGTTCAGTTCAGTCACTCAGTCGTGTCCAACTCTTTGCAATCCCATGGGCTGCAGCACACCAAGCCTCCCTGTTCATCATCAACTCCCAGAGCTTGCTTAACTCATATCTACTGACTCAGTGATGCCATCCAACCATCTCATCCTCTATCAACCCCTTCCCCTCTTGCCCTCAATTTTTCCTAGCATCAGGGTCTTTTCCAATGAGTCAAATCTTTGAATTGGGTGGCCAAAGAATTGGAGCTTTAGTTTCAATATCAGGGATTGATTTTCTTTAGGATTGACTGGTTTAATCTCCTTGCTGTCCAAGGGAATCTCAAGAGTCTTCTCCAGCACCACAGTTAGATAGCATCAGTTCTTCAGTGCTCAGGCTTCTTTATGGTCCAACTCTCATGTTCATATATGACTACTGTAAAACCATAGTTTGAGTATATGCACATTTGTCAGGAAAGTGATGTCTCTGCTTATAATACACTGTCTAGGTTTGGCATGGCTTTTCCTCCAAGTAGCAAGTGCCTTTTAATTTGTGGCTGCAGTCACCATCCTCAATCATTTGTGCTGCAGTCACCATCCTCAATCATGCAATCCCCAATAAAAGGAAATCTGTAAATATTTCTACTTTGTCCCCATCTATTTGTCATGAAATGCTGAGACCAGATGCCATGAGCTTCTTGAGTTTTAAGCCAACTTTTTCACTCTCCTCTTTCACCTTCATCAAGAGGCTCTTTAGTTCTTTGCTTTTGACAACTAATGTGGTATCATTCTGCATCTCTGAGGTTGTTGATATTTGTCCAGGCAGTTTTGATTCCAGCTTGAGCTTCATCCAGTCCCACATTTTGCATTATGTACTCTACATATAAGTTAAATAAGCAGGGTGACAATATACAGCCTTGACATATTCCTTTCCCAATTTTGAACCAGTCCATTGTTCCATGTCTGGTTTTAAATGTTGCTTCCTGAGCTGCATACAGGTTTCTCAGGAGACAGATAAGGTGGTTTGCCATTCCTGAGTCTTTCAGAATTTTCCAGTTTATTGTGACCCACACCGTCAAAGGCTTTAGCATAGTCAATGAAGCAGTAGTAGATACATTTTTGGAATTCTCTTGCTTTTTCTATGATCCAGCAGATATTGGAAATTTGATCTCTGGTTCCTCTGCCTTTTCTAAACCCAGCTTGTACATCTGGAAGTTGTCAGTTCACATGTTGTTTAAGCCTAGCTTGAAGGATTTTGAGCAATGCTTTGCTAGCATGTGAAATGAGCACAATTGTGCAGTAGTTTGAACATTCTTTGGCATTACCCTCCTTTGGGATTGGAATGAAAATTGACTTTTTCCCACCCTGTGCTCACTGCTGAATTTTTCAAATTTGCTGACATATTGAGTGTAGCACTTTCACACATCATCTTTTAGGATTTTAAACAGCTCAGCTGGAATTCTATCACTTCCCCTAGCTTTGTTTGTAGTGATACTTCCTAAGGCCCACTTGACCTTGCATTCCAGGATGTCTGGCTCTAGGTGAGTGGCCACACCATCATGGTTATCTGGATCATTAAGACCTTTTTGTACAGTTCTACTGTGTATTCTTACCACTCCTCTTAATCTCTTCTGCTTCTGTTAGGTCCATACCATTTCTGTCCATTATTGTGCCCATCTGTTCATGAAATATTCCATTGCTATCTCTGATTTTCTTGAAGAGATCTCTTGTTTTGTCCATTCTATTGTTTCCCTCTATTCCTATGCATTTTTCACTTAAGAAGTCTTTCTTATGTCTCATTGCTATTCTCTGGTACTCTTCATTCAGTCAGGTATATCTTCCACTTTCTCCTCTGTCTTTTGTATCTCTTCTTTTCTCAGCTATTCATAAGGCCTCGTCAGGCAACCACTTTGCCTTCTTGCATTTCTTTTTCTTGGGAATTGTTTTAGTCACCACCTCCTGTATGATGGCATGGACCTCTGTCCATAGTTCTTCAGGAACTCTGTCTACCAGATCTAACCCCTTGAATCTATTTGTCAACTCCATGTATAACCAAAACAGATTTGGTTTAGATCATACCTGAATGGTCTGGTGGTTTTCCCAACTTTCTTCAATTTGAGCCTGAATTTTGCAATAAGCAGCTCATGATCTGAGCCACAGTCAGCTCCATGTCTTGTTTTTGCTGATTGTATAGGGCTTCTTCATCTTCGGGTGCAAAGAATATAATCAATCTGATTTTGGTATTGACCATAGGGTGATGTCCGTGTGTAGAGTTGTCTCTTGTGTTGTTGGAAGAGGGTATTTGCTATGAGCGCTGCGTTATCTTGGAAAAATTTTAGCCTTTGCCTGATTCACTTTGTACTCCAAGGCCAACTTGCCTGTTATTCCAGGTATCTCTTGACTTCCTACTTTTGCATTCCAGTCGCCTATGATGAAAAGGACATCTTTTTTTTTTTTTTTGGTGTATGTTCTAGGAGGTCTTGTAGGTCTACATAGAGTTGTTCAACTTCTGCCTCTTCAGCATTAGTGGATGGGGCATAGACTTGGATTGCTGTGCTGTTGAATGATTTGCCTTGGAAACTAATGGAGATCATTCTCTCATTTTTGAGACTGTACCTAAGTATTGCATTTAGGACTCTTTTGTTGACTTTGAGGGCTACTCCACTTCTTCTAAGGGATTCTTGCCTGGAGTAGTAGATATAGTGGTCATTTGAATTAAGTTTGCCCTTTCCCATACTTTTGAGTTCACTGATTCCTAAAACGTCAACGTTCACTCACACCATCTTCTGTTTGACCACCTCCAATTTATCTTGATTCACAGACTTAACATTCCAGGTTCCAATGCAATATTGTTCTTTACAGGATCAGACTTTATTTTACCACCTGACCCATCCACAACTGGTAGTTGTTCCTGCTTTGGCTCAGCCTCTTCATCCTTTGTAGTACTATTTCTCTGCTCTTCCCCAGTAGCTTATTGGATGCCTACCAACCTGGGTGGTTCATCTTTCAGTGTCATATCTTTTTGCCTTTTCATCCTGTCCATGGGGTTCTCCGGGCAAGAATACCAAAATGGTATTGGACCACATTTTGTGGACCACATTTTGTCAGGCCCTGACTAGTAGGGACGTGCCATTCAGTTGCTCTATGTAGCTGGATGACATTCCCAGTGCCCTGATTGTCCCACTGCTGGTCCTCATTGAGTGTGTAAACCTTCATCAGCTGTTGGATGTTGGTCAACATGCTGCACAGGGGGCCGAAGCAGAGGCCCTGCTGGAATCACAGGGAAGGGAATCAGTGGAAGCTGGAGCTGATGTTGGAGTATGCCCAGGAGCAGAGGGCACCCAGCCTCTTTGCTGCCATTGGCCACCCTGGGAGTGAATTGCCATTGGCCAATCTATCACCCAGGAGTGGAGGGCAACAGTTTTTATACTTCCTCAGAAATGTACCTTTTTAAGGAAAGCTATTCTAGACAAAATATAAACTAATAAATGAAAATTTGGCCATGATGTACAAACAATAAATCCAGTTCTTGCAATAATCTTTCAAAAGTCAGAGATCTTGCATAATAAATGGCCACAAATGTTTTTCTGTACTTGCAAGGCATCTATCAACTTGATTCAAAGAGTTTATATGAAAAATGATCAAAAGTCAGATATTGTCTGTTTTTCATCTTACTCCCTATCAGTGCCTTAATTTCTATTTCATTTCACTCTGAAATATTTCACTAGAAATAATTCATTCTAGCAGCAACTCATTTGATAATCTCTGAATCTGTACTCTATTTAGGATGTGTAATATAAGTGAAGACAGGAACACACCCATATGAATAAATCTGTTAATTGGTTTATAGATCGACAGTCCCCAAGTGTAGATCACAAATCTGTATGATATTCCTGGACCTACTTTCACATTCAGATTCAGAACTGGATGAAAGATGGGTGTAATTACGTGGAGCCAGATGGCTCTCTTGTGACTACACATTTACAGAAGCTTTTGCAGGTTGTTTATTCCAACAAAATTTGGAATAACTCAATCTCACATGAGGTTTTTCTGATTTTTTTAACTGAAAAACAGAGGAAGTACTTTGTTTACTTAAAATAAGACATCTTTGAGCACAGAACATGTATATTTATAGCTATCTCACATTAAATGCTTTCTGGAAAATGTTGTCGGACTATATTTTTGTGCACTGATTTTTCTCATTTTTGATGATCACTGCTTAGCACATGTGAATTTATACTATGCAATTAAACTGAAATATTGATTATTAAGTGGGATCAAATTATACAGTTTTTGAATGTGTAGTTAAACACAACAGTCAACAAGATTTACACAATGATCAAGTCTTAAATACATTTGCTATTGAAATATCTAATTAAGAATAAAAATAATCTAAATTGTCTACAATTTTTCTGAAATATATTTTCTTTAGTGGGAGTTTGGATTTAAATTTCATTTTTCTGGTTATTTTTGGATTATACTTATAATTTGACCATAATCATTATGTTTCCTTACATATATAGTAAGGATTCCCTTAGCTTTAGTGTTAATGTGAAACATAGGGTATGTGAACAGAAATTATAAAATATGCACATGAAAGATATCTTCCTCTAAATCTTATACTGTTCACTCTTTTTAAAAGTTCACTCTCATTTGATAAAAAGGATTAGATTTTGTGTGAATTTTTTATAGGTCCTGGCCTTTAGTTTTGCACATATAATAATTTATAGATCAGGTTTCATGCTGACAAGAAATATGACTGAAAGATGTGCTGATCTAAAGATTAAACTACATTTTCTCAGTAATTCTTTTGATTTCATCACACTTAATCTACATTCTCTAGCCATTTTAGTTTTCAATGGAAGAAAACACTGACTGTATGAAAAGGGAAGTGAAATATGAAGGTTTATGTCAATCTCAATGTTGATTGTTAGAGATTCCTATTTCTCTCCTATGCCAGCTCTTAGTTTTCCTTATTGGCTGATACAAACCTAATTTGGAAGGGAATATGAATTTTTTTGGTCACAGATTGATTTTGCTATCTGTTTTCTCAGAACAACTTTCTCTGGTTTATTCCTTTCATTATTCCCTCTCATTCTTATATCTTGGACAACTATTTCTTCACTGGTATCCTGCCCACTCTCTCTGCACATGCAAACTTATCACATAATAAAGAAACAGAATATCCATTGCTTCTGAGTTTGCATAATTTTACTTCCTCCTTTTTCATTCTATCCTCCAAATGTAGAATGGGAGAGAGAATTTTGCATTATTTCTTATTGGACTTTCCAACATTATAGTGAAGACAAATTTCCCTTTCTTACTCCTTCATCTTCATTGCTCCAGGGATGAGAGCAAGACTATAACTACCTAGATAAAAAAAAAAAAAGAAAGAAACAATACAAATCAAATAAAGCTTCTACCCCCACAAGAAAAATATATATATTTTTTACCCATTCACACTAAGTAAATTTTTTTATTTTATTTTTATTTTTTTTGCCTTTCCCTCTGACTTTATTTTTTATTGGCATAGAGTTGATTGACAATATAGTGTTAGTTTCTGCTGTACAGAAAAGTAAGTCAGTTATACATACACATATGTACACTAACTAAATCTTTGGCAGTAGAAGAAGTAATGAGTTTTAAATGTGTGTTTGACCTCACTCCCTTCCTCTCAACATTAATGCTCATAAGTGGTGGACGTTAGAGGAAGTTAGACAGATCATGGAGAAAGATATCACAAGGACCTTTTCCTTCATTCTTTTAAAATCTTGGTGTGAAAAGCACACAAATAGTAGTGGCAATAGTTAGTTAAGCAGTAACATAGTGAGGCTGAACCGAATGCGGCAAAGCAGTTCTCCTGGGAACCTACAATCTAGTTGTTATGTGGAAGAGACCCAGAAGTGCCTCCATATCCCAGGGAAGGATGTAGGTGGTAGCTCAGAGTCTTGACAGACTAACTTTGCAGTTAGTGTAATATAAGAAGTGCATTGGAATAAAATAGCTTTAAACTTTGAGCATGCTAGGTGATATGATTGGACCTGGAGAAGTTGGATTCTACCATGAGGTTAATGAAACTGAAACTTAAGAGCCCTTTAGTGTATGTGTGTGTGTGTGTGCTCAGTCGCTCAGTTGAATCCAACTCTTTGCAAACCCCATGGACTGTAGCCCACCAGGCTCCTTTGTCCATGGGGATTTTCTGGAAGAGAATACTGGAATGGGTTTCCCTTTCCTTCTCCAAAGGATCTTCCTGACCCAGGCATCAAACACTCATCTCCAGTGTCTCCTGCATTGCAGGCAGATTCTTTACTGCTGAGCTACTAGGGAAGCCTCCCTTAGTGTATGGACTTCAAAAGCCCTGTACCTCATTTAGTATCCAAAATTATTCTGCTCTTTTTCTCTAAAAAATGACCTAAAATTACACAAGCTCTACAGCCATAAAACATGAATCCAACCCTGGGTCTGGGGATTAAATGTGAATCATTACCAGATATTAAGTGTAGAGGCAGGGAGGTCCTTTTCTGTGGGAGACCAAAGCTAAACCACTAAGACCTAATTAAGAGAATATATCATTAGCTAACTCTGGACTACAGCAGCAAACACCAGAATGCTGTATATGAACAGCACCAATCAAAACTTAAAAACTTAGTAGACACACATCAGCTTAGAATCAAAGCAACCCTACTGCAAGACAGTATAATACCAGAAGTCTTCTCTTCATCCAAATGCCATGATGACTATAAAATTTCCTTTATACTCATATGTAACCTCTGAGAAAGGAGGTAGGAGATTTGACAATGAAACTGAAATTTGAATTAACTGAATATGTACTCAGTATTCATAGATCTAAATGTTTATGGTGAAAAAAAAAAGGAATTGCAGTAAAATAAACTGACCAGAGAATTTGTTAGGCCCCAGATATAAAATAAAATAATGCAATATAAAAAAGTATTTACACATCCTTTTGGGAAAAATATTAGGAATACACAAATACTTTTTTTTCTTTTCAGCCAAAGCCTCATATAACTTGGAAATCTATTAATAGGTCAGGAAAAGTTATAAGATATTTGAAGGCACAGCTAACTAGCATGTCCTAAACAACTCAGTTACCATTAGTAATCTATGGCTGCTATAATAAATTATCAACAACTTGGCAGTTTGAAAAGCAACATAAATTTATTACCTTACAGTTATATAGATTAGGAATTCACACAGATACACCAGGCTAAAGTCAAGGTGATGACAGGCTTCATTCCTTCCTGGAAGCTCTATGTGAGAATCTATTTCTTGATTTTTCCACCTTCTTGAGGCCTCTCAACTTTAATCATAGCATTAGGCCCTGGTGGTGGCCAGGCAAGGAAATCCCTGCCTTCAAGTAAAATCATCTTTCGTTTATCTGTCTAAATAGATAAATTTAGCATCCCAATTAACATCATATTTTCTTATTCACCTTAATCATTAGTGGACTCAAATCACAGCTGCAGTTTAATTCAGAGGACTTACAATAGCACAAGTACAGTTTCCTTGAACTGAGGTGTCTCCCTGCAAATAGGTAGGTGTCTCCCTACAAATAAACCTCACTTCTTGTCACCAAGGGCACCTCCTGCGGGGTTGTGAACTAGAAGCTGTGCTGGGACTCTCAATGAAGGTCTTGATGCTGCAGTGCTTCATCTCCTGTCCTGCATCTTTTCTTAATAGGATAAAGTTTGTCTTATCCTGGAAATTTGTTTGCTGATATGAACCTGATATCACTGTTGGTTGTTGCTTACCATAGGAATGCCATCTTTAAATTATAATATTGCTGTGATATATGTGAAGAATTTTACTTTTATGCCTGTTTTACTAAATATCACTCTAATTATTAGATATATTGTGTTTCAAATTTTCTGTCCTCTAAATTTTAATTACTGCTTCTCTTTTAAGAGCCTGTTAATACAAAGAAACATGTCACAATCATTCATTTCTAACTTGAGTTTTAAACTTTTATTTTCTAGTTTTAACTTTTATACTTTCCCATAGAAAGGCTGGGGGTGTTACTTTAGTTGATTCCTAGTTGCATACCTCTTCTTAACTTAAATGTGTTTATTTCAAATTTTATTTAATGAATCTCTTGCAATTTTTGTGTATTTCATTATTTTATTGCTATGTGATACCTATTCTTTCATACAAGTATAAATTATTGAAAAATGGAAAACTCTAGAAAATTATATGGAAAACAAAAATCATTTCTTGTTTAACATCTCTCTTTTCTAAGTATAGCTATAATTATGCTTCTCTCCAAGAAAGAAATGATTTTTAAGTGTACAAACTGTTTGATTTTTTTTACATATTAAATATTTTTAATGTGCTCTTTTATGGGTGAATATTTTTAAATATAGTTTCTCTAATAATATAGTTATTGTTTTACCAAATTTTGGACATTTATGTCATTTCCAGCTTTTGCTCCTACAGAAGTGTTATCATAATATTTGGTCCAATAAAATGCCATAATATCAGAATTTGACATTTATACATAAATATCTAAAAATTTCATGTGGTAAATGAACATTTTTATTTAAAAGCCCAAGTTTGTAATATTTTGTATTTTTAGATTCTATTACAAATAGACTTCATAGTGACATAGAACATTGTTCTTATTATTTTTAATAAAAGAATAAGAGGAATTCGATTTTCTTGATTTTTGGAGGGTAGATAAGATTTGTGTTCTGGGTCCTTCTAAGCTTAGTAGGGATCTGAGTCTTTTTGTTTTGTTTTAAATTTTAGGACCTCCCAATAGAAATTGTCACATACTCAAATGAAGGTTTCCACATTTTTTTGTTGATTTGTTTTGGGTAGTTGTTTACCAATGAAAATAAAGTTTTGCTGTTGTTGTTTTCAGAATTGTTTGTTTGTCTGTTTCTATCTTTTTTTTTTTTTTTTTCATTTATTTATATTAGTTGGAGGCTAATTACTTTACAATATTGTAGTGGTTTTTGCCATACATTGACATGAATCAGCCATGGATTTATATGTGTTCCCCATCCTGAACCCCCCTCCCACCTCCCTCCCCATCCCATCCCTCTGGGTCATCCTATTGCCCCAGCCCTGAGCACTTGTCTCATGCATCAAACCTGGACTGGAGATCTATTTCGCAATTGATAATATAAATGTTTCAATGCCATTCTCTCAGATTATCCCACCCTCGCCCTCTCCCACAGAGTCCAAAAGTCTGTTATATACATCTGTGACTCTTTTTTTGTCTTGCATATAGGGTTATCGTTACCATCTTTCTAAATTCCATATATATGCGTTAGTATACTGTATTGGTGTTTTTCTTTCTGGCTTGCTTCACTCTGTATAATGGGCTCCAGTTTCATCCACCTCATTAGAACTGATTCAAATGTATTCTTTTCAATGTCTGAGTAATATTCCATTGTGTATATGTACCACAGCTTTCTTATCCGTTTGTCTGCTGATGGGCATCAGGTTGCTTCCATGTCCTGGTTATTATAAACAGTGCTGCAATGAACATTTGGGTACACGTGCCTCTTTCAGATCTGGTTTCCTCAGTGTGTATGCCCAGGAGTGGGATTGCTGGGTCATATGGCAGTTCTATTTCCAGTTTTTTAAGGAAACTCCACACTGTTCTCCACAGTGGCTGTACTAGTTTGCATTCCCACCAACAGTGTAAGAGGGTTCCCTTTTCTCCACACCCTCTCCAGCATTTATTGCTTGTAGACTTTTGGATAGCAGCCATTCTGACTGGAGTGTAATGGTACCTCATTGTGGTTTTGATTTGCATTTCTCTGATAATGAGTGATGTTGAGCATCTTTTCATGTGTTTGTTAGCCATCTGTATGTCTTCTTTGGAGAAATGTCTGTTTAGTTCTTTGGCCCATTTTTTGATTGGGTCATTAATTTTTCTGGAATTGAGCTTCAGGAGTTGCTTGTATATTTTTGAGATTAATCCTTTGTCTGTTGCTTCATTTGCTATTATTTTCTCCCATTCTGAAGGCTGTCTTTTCACCTTATTTATAGTTTCCTTTGTTGTGCAAAAGCTTTTAAGTTTCATTAGGTCCCATTTGTTTAGTTTTGCTTTTATTTCCAATATTCTGGGAGGTGGGTCATAGAGGATCTTGCTGTGATTTATGTCAGAGAATGTTTTGCCTATGTTCTCCTCTAGGAGTTTTATAGTTTCTGGTCTTACATTTAGATCTTTAATCCATTTTGAGTTTATTTTTGTGTATGGTGTTAGAAAGTGTTCTAGTTTCATTCTTTTACAAGTGGTTGACCAGTTTTCCCAGCACTACTTGCTAAAGAGGTTGTCTTTTCTCCTTTGTATATTCTTGCCTCCTTTGTCAAAGATAAGGTGTCCATAGATATGTGGATTAATCTCTGGGCTTTCTATTTTGTTCCACTGATCTATGTCTCTGTCTTTGTGCCAGTACCATACTGTCTTGATGACTGTGGCTTTGTAGTAGAGCCTGAAGTCAGGCAGGTTGATTCCTCCAGTTCCATTCTTCTTTCTCAAGATTACTTTGGCTATTCGAGGTTTTTTGTATTTCCATACAAATTGTGAAATTATTTTTTCTAGTTCTGTGAAAAATACCGTTGGTAGCTTGATAAGGATTGCATTGAATCTATAGATTGCTTTGGATAGTATACTCATTTTCACTATATTGATTCTTCCAATGCATGAACACGGTGTATTTCTCCATCTATTTGTGTCCTCTTTGATTTCTTTCATCAATGTTTTATAGTTTTTTATATATAGGTCTTTTGTTTCTTTAGGTAGATATTTTCCTAAGTATTTTATTCTTTTTGTTGCAATGGTGAATGGTATTGTTTCCTTAATTTCTCTTTCTGTTTTCTCATTGTTAGTGTATGGGAATACAAGGGATTTCTGTGTGTTAATTTTATATCCTGCAACTTTACTATATTCATTGATTAGCTCTAGTAATTTTCTGGTAGAGTCTTTAGGGTTTTCTATGTAGAGGATCATGTCGTCTGCAAACAGTGAGAGTTTTACTTCTTCTTTCCCTATCTGGATTCCTTTTACTTCTTTTTCTGCTCTGATTGCTGTGGCCAAGACTTCCAAAACTATGTTAAATAGTAGTGGTGAGAGTGGGCACCCTTGTCTTGTTCCTGACTTTAGAGGAAATGCTTTCAATTTTTCACCATTGAGGATAATGTTTGCTGTGGGTGTGTCATATATAGTTTTTATTATGTTGAGATATGTTCCTTCTGTTCCTGCTTTCTGGAGGATTTTTATCATAACTGGATGTTGAATTTTTTCAAAGGCTTTTTCTGCATCTATTGAGATAATCATATGGTTTTTATCTTTCAATTTGTTGATGTGGTGTATTACATTGATTTGTGGATATTAAAGAATCCTTGCATTCCTGGGATAAAGCCCACTTGGTCATGGTGTATGATCTTTTTAATATGTTGTTGGATTCTGTTTGCTAGAATTTTGTTAAGGATTTTTCCATCTATGTGATATTGTTCATCAGTGATATTGGCCTGTAGTTTTCTTTTTTTGTGGCATCTTTATCTGGCTTTGGTATTAGGGTGATGGTGGCCTCAGAATTAGTTTGGAAGTTTACCTTCCTCTGCAATTTTCTGGAAGAGTTTGAGTAAGATAGGTGTTAGCTCTTCTCTGAATTTTTGGTAGAATTCAGCTGTGAAGCCATCTGGTCCTGGGCTTTTGTTTGCTGGAAGATTTCTGATTACAGTTTTTATTTCCATGCTTGTGATGGATCTGTTAAGATCTTCTATTTCTTCCTGGTTCAGTTTTGGAAAGTTATACTTTTCTAGGAATTTGTCCATTTTTCCAAGTTGTCCATTTTATTGGCATAGAGCTGCTGGTAGTAGTCTCTTATGATCCTTTGTATTTCAGTGTTGTCTGTGTGATCTCTCCATTTTCATCTCTAATTTTCTTGATTTGATTCTTCTCGCTTTGTTTCTTGATGATTCTGCCTAACGGTTTGTCAATTTTATTTACCTTTTCAAAGAATCAGCTTTTGGTTTTATTGATTTTTGCTATGGTCTCTTTTGTTTCTTTGCATTTATTTCTGTCCTAACTTTTAAGATTTCTTTCCTTCTACTAACCCTGAGGTTCTTCATCTCTTCCTTCTCTAGTTGCTTTAGTTGCACAGTTAGGTTATTTTTTTTTACTTTTTTTCTTGTTTCTTGAGGTAAGCCTATATTGCTATGAACCTTCCCCTTAGCACTGCTTTTAAAGTGTCCCATGGGTTTTGGATTGTTGTGTTTTCATTTTCATTCATTTCTATACACATGTTGATTTCTTTTTTGATTTCTTCTATGATTTGTTGGTTATTCAGAAGTGTGTTATTTAGCCTCCATATCTTGGAATTTTTAATAGTTTTTTTCCTGTAACTGAGATCTAATCTTACTGCATTGTGGTCAGAAAAGATGACTGGAATGATTTCAATTTTTGTGAATTTACCAAGACTAGACTTATGGCCTAGGATGTGATCTATTCTGGAGAAGGTTCCGTGTGCACTTGAGAAAAAGATGAAATTGATTGTTTTGGGGTGAAATGCCCTATAGATATCAATTAGGTCTTGCTGGTCCATTGTGTCATTTAAAGTTTGTGTTTCTTTGCTGCTTTTCTGTTTAGTTGATCTATCCATATGTGTGAGTGGGGTATTAAAATTTCCCACTATTATTGTGTTATTGTTAATTTCCCCTTTCATACTTGTTAGCATTTGCCTTACATATTGCAGTGCTCCTATGTTGGGTGCATATATATTTATGATTGTTATATCTTCTTCTTGGATTGATCCTTTAATCATTATGTAGTGTCCTTCTTTGTCTCTTTTCACATCCTTTATTTTAAGGTCTATTTTATCTGATTGTGTATTGCAACTCCTGCTTTCTTTTGGTCTCCGTTTGCATGAAATATTTTTTTCCAGCCCTTCGCTTTTAGTCTGTATGTGTCCCTTGTTTTGAGGTGGGCCTCTTGTAGACAGCATATATAGGGGTCTTGTTTTTGTATCCATTCAGCCAATCTTTGTCTTTTGGTTGGGGCATTCAACCCATTTACATTTAAGGTAATTATTGATAAGTATGGTCCCATTGCCATTTACTTTGTTGTTTTGGGTTTGTGTTTATATAACCTTTCTGTGTTTCCTGTCTAAAGAAGATCCTTTAGCATTTGTTGCAGAGCTGGTTTGGTGGTGCTGAATTCTCTCAGCTTTTGCTTGTCTGTAAAGCTTTTGATTTCTCCTTCATATCTGAATGAAATCCTTGCTGGGTACAGTAATCTGTGTTGTAGGTTATTCTCTTTCATTACTTTAAGTATGTCCTGCCATTCCCTTCTGGCCTGAAGAGTTCCTATTGAAAGATCAGCTGTTATCCTTATGGGAATCCCCTTGTGTGTTATTTGTTGTTTCTCCCTTGCTGCTTTTAATATTTGTTCTTTGTGTTTGATCTTTGTTAATTTAATTAATATGTTTCTTGGGGTGTTTTGCCTTGGGTTTATCCTGTTTGGGACTCTCTGAGTTTCTTAAACTTGTGTGACTATTTCTTTCCCCATTTTAGGGAAGTTTTAAACTATTATCTCCTTGAGTATTTTCTCATGGCCTTTCTTTTTGTCTTCTTCTTCTGGGACTCCTATGATTCAAATGTTGAAGCGTTTCACATTGTCCCAGAGGTCTCTGAGGTTGTCCTCATTTCTTTTGATTCTTTTTTCTTTTTTCCTCTCCGCTTCATTTATTTCCACCATTCTATCTTCTACCTCATTTATCCTATTTTCTGCCTCCATTATCCTACTGTTGGTTCCCTCCAGAGTGTTTTTGATCTCATTTATTGCATTATTCATTATTAATTGACTCTTTTTTGTTTCTTCTAGGTCCTTGTTAAACATTTCTTGCATCTTCTCAATCCTTGTCTCCAGGCTATTTATCTGTAACTCAGTTTTGTTTTCAAGATTTTGGACCATTTTTATTATCATTATTCTAAATTCTTTTTCAGGTAGATTCCCTATCTCCTCCTCTCTTGTTTGGTTTGGTGGGCATTTTTCATGTTTCTTTACCTGCTGAGTATATCTCTGCCTTTTCATCTTGTTTAGATTGCTGTGTTTGGAGTGGCCTTTCTGTATTCTGGTAGTTTGTGGTTCCTTTTTATTGTGGAGGTTCCTCCAGTGGGTGGGGTTAGATGATTTGCTTGTCAAGGTTTCCTGGTTAGGGAAGCTTGCATTGGTGTTATGATGGGTGGAACTGAATTTCTTCTCTCTGGAGTGCAACAGAGTGTCCAATAGTGAGTTTTGAGATGTCTATGGGTTTGCAGTGACTTTGGGCAGCCTGTATATTGATGCTCAGGCCTATGTTCCTGTGTTGCTGGAGAATTTGTGTGTTATGTCTTGCTCTGGAACTTATTGGCTCTTGGGTGGTGGTTGGTTTCAGTGTAGGTATGGATGCTTTTGGATGATCTCTTATTAATTAATGTTCCCTGGAGTCAGGAGTTCTCTGGTGTTCTCAGGTTTTGGGCTTAAGCTTCTTGCCTCTAGTTTTAAGTCTTATTCTTCCAGTAGTCTCAAGACTTCTCCATCCATACAGCACTGATAATTAAACTTCTAGGTTAATGGTGAAAAGATTCTCCACTGTGAGGGACACCCAGAGAGGTTCACAGAGTTACATGAAGAAGAGGAGAGGGAGGAAGGAGATAGAGATGGGCAGGAGGAGAAAAAGGGGGACTCAAGAGGAGAGAGACAGATCTAGGCAGTACTCTGTTCCCTAAGTGTTCTCTGCAGCCCAGAACACCCACAGAGATTCACAGAATTGGGTTGAGAAGAGAAGGGGGAGGGAGAAAATAGAGGTGACCTGGGGGAGAAAAAGGAGAGTCAAAAGGGAGAGAGAGTAATCAAGCCAGTAATCACATTCCTGAGTAAAAATGGGTACTGAAGATTGAATTCTTAAATGTACAAAATTGATATCAAATACTAAAAAACAAAGATTAAAACTCTAGAGTAGAGGTTAGACTCTTAAAAATACAATATTAAAAAAAAACAAAAACACAAAAAGTATAAGCAATATATATATGAAGTCTGCTTTAAAAATAGGGTCCTTTTTTTATTTTTGCAGCGTAATAGTGGGTTATAAAATGAAAATTAAAGGAGTAATAGAGGACTTAAAAAAGAAGAAGAAAAAAAAATTTAATTAAAAAAATAATAATAATAGTAAAAATACATCTAGGAGTTTCTCTGGAGCTGTTGTGGGCAGTGTGGGTTCAGATCAGTTTCAGATAGCTACTTGTTCCAGCTTACACTTCTCAATATCTATAGACCCCTTCCGGTGTAGTGGGTGTTAACTACAGGGATTTCAATCTGTTGCACCGGTCACTTCTGAAGCGGTTCCCTTTGTTTATTTGGCTTCTGTTTACCGGTCTCTTCAGTGTCTAATTTCTGCCCTGACACAGGCGGGCGGAGGTGGTCTCTTGTTTAGGTTCTCTCGTTCAGTCGTGCTGTGGGGAGGGAGGGGCGCTGCAAACAAATGTCACTGGCCTATGTGGGGAGCACTCGCAGTGATCCGGCCACACTGGGTTTGCCCCCGCTCACGGCGTGTGTGCTTTCTCCGTCTACACTGCTCAGGCTCCAGGTTGCTTTACAGGGAGCAGGTCCTGAATTGCGTGCACTTCCCAGGCCTAAGCCACCCAGGTTCAGGCTCTCGGGTCCTCCACAAAGGCGCAGGCTCAGCTGGGCCTGCGTTTTGTGCCTTCCCCGGTTCGAGCAGCTCAGGCAGCCAGGAGCCTGACAGCACACTCTCCCCGGTGCGGTCCGCCTTATCCCCTCCGGGGTCCCAGCCTGTTTCTGGGTGTGCCGGTTGGGTGCGCCTTGTGCCTCTTCTGGGAAGCTGATTTCTGGCTGCGACCCTCCCGGTGGATGTCAACCATCCAGAATCTCAGGAAGTCTTTGGTTAGAAACTGGAAGCCTGTTTGCAGTTTGGTAGGGGGTGCTCTCTCTGGGCCTGAGTTTGCCCCTTTCCAGCTCTGGCTGGTGCCCGCCTCCCCCCTGCTTCCTGCGGGGGATGGGCTGGTCCACAGCCGGCTAACTCTTCTCTGGTATTGCTCAGTCCTTTGTTCTGTGAGCGGGTTGGCAGTGCCTTAGATTAGGGCTTTTCGCAGGTTAATTCTCTCTTTCTCTTTCTCTTTATCTCTCTCTCTCTCTCTCTCTCTATCTCTCTCGCTGGCTATCCCACAGTTTAGGTTGCTATCCCATGTTAGCTCCCTCAAGTTGCCCTCAGGGCATTCGGGCCCAGTTCTTACTGTAAGCAATGCCGCCCGCTCCTCTCCATTCCATCCCCACTTGCTGGTGGTGGGTGCGAGCGTCTGGGGTAATTTTCTGCTGGGAGTTGCCTTAGGCACATAATCTGTAGGTTTTATTTATGTACTTTTCCTCCCAGTTAGGTTGCCCTCTGAGATTCGAAAACTTCCCCCAGACCCGCTGGTTTCCTGGTGTTTGGAAATTTCCTCTATTAAGACTCCCTTCCTGGGACGGATCTCCATCGCTAACTCTTTTGTCTCTCTTTTTATCTTTTATATTTTGTCCTACCTCCTTTCAAAGACAATGGACTGCTTTTCTGGGTGCCTGATGTCCTCTGCCAGCGTTCAGAAGTTGTTTTGTGGAGTTTGCTCAGTGTTCAAACGTTCTTTCAATGAATTTGTGGGGGGAGAAAGTGGTCTCCCCATCCTATTCCTCTACCATCTTAGCTCCTCCTCCAAAATTTTTTTCTGATTCTGGGGAAGAGATTTTTATTTTTCATATTCTCAATGTACTGGAAATTAGTACTCTGAACAGGAAGCACCATCCATGTCAATGTGTGGTGCTATGGAAGTAGCAGACTGGAAACAAGAATGTCAATAAGGTATGACCAGGGAAGATTGAGTCAGGTTCCACCTAGGCAAAGACCTCAGAGATTTTAAACAACCAACCTTGACAAAAAATATTTGCATTTTGAGGAGGAGCATTAGCAGCCGTGGCCAGGGTCACCCAAGGTCAAGGTATCTTTTCTGAATAATTAAGGCTGATTAAAAACCCCAAGACTATTGAACAATCCTAGGAAAGAGGAGGTATCACCATCTCTTGAACACTGAGGTATAATACCCTGCCCACTGGGAAGCTATAACTTCAAAATAATTTTATACAATTGCAGTAAATAAGTACATGTGCAACTGAGTGGTAATCACTTTTGATACATCATTTGATATATTTTGTATGTGATAACATTTGCAATAATATTCCTAGAAAATGATGAGTTTCTGCTAGCCATACTTGCTGTCCCCATGCTGGGAATTTACAAGAGACCTCCTTGTTAGACTTTTACTCTGAAAAATGGAACCCTGTCCTTAATATAACAATATTCTTCCTTCTCAATAGAAAATACTTGCTGCAAAGGAAATTTCAAGAAATAATTAGCAAATGTTTAAATTTTATCATACTACATAGCTATGAGTTTGTTTTGAATCTCTGATGTCTAGTCCTTTGTTGATATTTATCTTTTTATTCAGTACCATAACAGAGTTCTTCCTAGTCTCCTGGTGTTTGAGGAAACAATATTCTAGCTTACTTATTCTAAGACGCAAAAATTTCCTAGTCACTCTCTGGAGCCATAAATATGTTTTTCTAGCTCCCCTGTCAGAAGTTATTTTTCATTTCATCTGAAAAATCTATTCAAATTTTAAAACTTACTTTTTTATTTCCTCTGCCTTGTTTAGATTCTCTCATTGTATTTTATTCTTCCCTTATCATTGTAGATCTCTTTGTAGTCAATTCTTTGGGATGGTTATCTTTCATTCCCTTATTACTCTATTCATTTTAGCTCTGTTGAGAGAATATCTTTGTGAAGCAACCTGCATTTCTATTAAATATACATAAGGAACATTTATGCTGATTCAGCAGAAGTCTCTGTCTGCTGGAAAAAGGAAAGCATAAAATTCACATATATTTGGGCAGTGGATTATTCATTAGATTTCCTGGCATATGGTGGTTTTTAATAGATTATATCTCAACTTTTTGAGTTTATATACTGAGTTTTGCAATGATCTAAGTTCACAATTTAGGCACCAAGTTACAAAGAGACAGCTGTTAATGACATCAATGAATCCCTCACCTCAACAAATCTCTTGTAAAATTATATATTATGTTTGGAAGTTTTAAGATTTGGGTTTTTCATTTTCCTATGAATGTTTAACTTTTTTAAAGTTTTTTTTCAGCAGCAGATGAAATAAGTATTTTGAAGAAATGTAGCTAATACTTTACAGAGCCTTGCTCAATGCTAATAAAAGTTTGGAGTAAACCAGTGATAGAAAGGTATAGGACACATCAAAGGATAAATACGCTTGTAATATATTCTGTTTTGGGAATGAGAATCTGGGAGCTTATCAAAAAGGAAAGATCAGAATTTTTTGTCCTTTGATTTTGTTTTTATGAATCTTAAATAAAAGAAATTGAGAGATAGCTTTCTGGTTTTTCAGTCACTCCATCATATCTGATTCTTTGTGACCCCATGGACTGCAGCACACCAGGCTTCCCTGTCCTTCACCATCTCTTTCAGAATTTTCCAGTTTGTTGTGATCCACACAGTCAAAGGCTTTAGCATAGTCAATAAAGCAGAAGTAGACTTTTTCTGGAATTCTCTTTCTTTTTTCTCTGATCCAACAGATGTTGGCAATTTGATCTCTGGCTCCTCTGCATTGTCTAAATCCAGCTTGTACATCTGCAGCTTCTCAGTTCACATACTGTTGAAGCCTAGCTTGAAGATTTTTGAGCATTACCTTGCTAGCATGTGAGTGAGTGAGTGAATGAGTGAAAGTCATTCAGTCGTGTCCAACTCTTTGTGACCCCATGGACTATACAGTCCATGGAAATCTCCAGGCCAGAATGCTGGAGTAGGTAGCCTTTCCCTTTTCCAGGGGATCTTCCCAACCCAGGGATCGAACCCAGGTCTCCTGCATTGCAATTATGGGGTAGTTTGAACATTCTTTGATTTTGCCCTTCTGTGGGATTGGAAAGAAAACTGACTTTTTCCCATCCTGTGGCCACTGCTTAGTTTTCCAAAATTGCTGACATTTTGAGTGCAGCGCTTTCACGCCATCATATTTTAGGATCTGAAATAGCTCAACTGGAATTCCATCACCTCCACTAGCTTTGTTCACAGTGATGCTTCCTAAGGCCCACTTGTCTTAATATCTTCTATTAAGTCCATACCATTTCTGTCCTTTATTGTGCCCATCTTTGCATGAAATGTTCCCTTGGTATCTCTAATTTTCTTGAAGAGATCTCTATTCTTTCCCATTCTGTTGTTTTCTTCTATTTCTTTGCATTGATCACTTAGGAAGACTTTCTATCTCTCCTTGCTATTCTTTGGAACTCTGCATTCAGATGGGTTTATCTTTCCTTTTCTCCTTGGCCTTTCGCTTCTCTTCTTTTCTCAGCTGTTTGTAAGGTCTCCTCAGACAACCATTTTACCTTTCTTTTTCTTGGGGATGGTTTTGATCACTGTCTCCTGTACAATGTTACAAACCTCCATCCATAGTTCTTCAGGCACTCTGTCTATCAGATCTAATCCCTTGAATCTATTTGTCACTTCCACTGTATAATCATAAGGGATTTAATTTATGTGATACTTGAATGGTTTCAGAGAGAAGGAATTTAAGATCTCACTTTATGAGAACATATAGTGGGAAAGAATCAGTAAGTAAGTACCAGTCTATCAACTACAGTTGAATGTTATGACTTTATTAGATTGTTTCCTAATGGATTTTCTATTTCAGCTTCTCCATATGCTGTATGGTTTAACTGATTATTTTGATAAGGAGTTCTATTTTGATTAAATGTTTGATTTACTACATTTTCATTCTGTATATCAGTGACTGCATATCAAGTATTGGTCTATGTAATTAAGAATATAAAGTCAATGAAACCACAGTACTGCCTTTGAAACTGTTTCCAGTGTAATCAAAAGTGGTGACAAATAAGCCTTTACAACATATTGTAAGTGCTACAACCAAGCATTGCAGTTTTATTATAGGATAGATTTGGGTATGCAGGTCCAAATTTTAGATCGTAGAATACAATACTTCCTGACGGTGACATTTGGGCTGAATTTTGAAATATTACATAATATTTTGTTTTAACAAATACCTCTTGTATGCACTATATAGCAAAGTACCACCGTTATTATTGCTCTAGCTTGGATATTTTCCTGTCACTTCAATCTGGTCCCTGTCTCCCTTTGTGTGCCATAATAAGGTACCATTGCCCCCTGGTGGACTCTACTTCATATTGTTGACATGAGGGACATGGAGAAAGGAACTAATTTCAGAGCCTATGATTCATTGATTTAATTTCATTTCAATTCTCAAATTCTTTGTTTGTTTCACTTATACAGATAACGTAGCTTGGTGTGCTCTACATGACAAGTTACTTTTTCCCTATTGTTCTTAAAGTCAGCTATCCAAGAAACCCAAAAGACAGCAGCATCAGGTTACCTTTAATATTGGTTTAGATGTTCTCATTTTAGACCAGGCATGCCTAGAGATCAATGGGTGAGTAAATGTCAAATAATGATTTCATGCTTTTGTTTCAATTTTCAACATAAGGAAGATAATCAGCTTGTTTATATACCAGAGGTTTAATAAATTTTGATATATGGATTGACAGCAATGTCTTTATCTCCTTGTCTCCTGACAACCACCAATGGTTCTCAACTGAGGAGAGGATTTGTCCTCCTTCTCTTCACCACCCCCACCCCTGCCACAACTGGGGAACACTTGTTAATGTTTTAAGACATTATTGGTTGTCACAACTGGAGTGGGTTTGTTTTTATCATCCAAAGTAGAGACCAGGGATACTGCTAATCACCCTGTGTGCATGAAATGACCCCTCAGAACAAAGATTTATCTAGCCCCAAACTGGGATAGTGCTAAATGTGAGCATGGCTGCAACAAAGCAATATGATTTTTCTTTTGTGTTTCAAAAAGCAACCTATCTACACTTTATCTTGCTCATGTTACATCATTAGCATGAATACATTTTACATTCTTTACATTAGTAAAAATTAAATGTACAAGCTGTAACATTTTTAGAATTCATTAGATGAAAAAGGAAGTTTACAATAGAAGCCTACAGTGCAAATTTTTAAGCTTACGAGAGACGATGTAATATTAGTCAAAGATTCTAATTTTGCTGTATCTCAAAGATTTTTGCCACATAGCTCATAAAACCATGAGACTCTTGGTTGGTTGCGTAATGTGAGATGAGACTGCAGATGTGCTTTGTAAGCCATTTATTTGAGTTCAGATTGTACAGATAACAGTGCATCATTTGGCACTATCTGACACATATAATGTTTACTAAGGTGGGTATTAAAATGTTCCTCCATATATAGAAGATTTTCTGATTTCAAAAAAGAAAATAGTCATTTGAGATCTATCTTGTAAAGCAACAAAAATTTTCATGGTTATTTACTTTGAGACTTGTCAAAGAGAAATCATACTGGACACTTTTTAAGCAAGGAAGCCTTTTTTTCAAGACTATTGCGGTAGGCATCCCAGCTACTGCAATAGAGAAGAGAGATTGAACTTGATTTTTCTGAAACAAAAGCTTGAAGAATTTTTTAAAATATTTGGGGTGAGTTAATGGAAAAGTACTGAAAGGCATTAGAAAGGAAGATGGTAAAGAGAATTAAGTCACCTGTGTTTGCTAATTCTCACTTTCTGAAATTAGGTTCCTATCCACTTAACTGAAAATGAGAGATAGGAGTGCTGTCCCCTCTGATGATTGCATTCAAAGGAATGACTCCCAAGTTCACAAAAAAGACATTTTCTGGGTTGTAGAGGATTTACATCTCAAAGGGGCAGAGAAAAAATTTACAGTTGCCAGTTTTCTGAAGTAAATGTTCTAAGGAAAGGGACATCTGGGATCTGCAGTCAAGGCATAGCCCATCTAAAGTTTAGAAAAGCTGAAGGGAACATAAAAAGTATTATGATTAGACTCTAGGAAAACAAAATTATTAGGAAAGACTGAACTAACCACCTGGAATTCTACCAACTGTTGTAAATAATATATTCAGCATTGTATAAAGAGCACTTACTTTTGCTATGAATGTCAACACCTATTGTTGAATGTTTAAAAACAGTGTATTTAGAATTTTAAAGTAAGAAGTGCTCATTTTCTAAAATAAAAGATATCTACAGAGGGAACTGTTACACCTTTGATGAAAGATGAAATACACCTTGATTTGAAAACCTATATCTTTCATTATCTGTATTTGAGTAGCAGAATTATTTTCACTCTGCTGAATGTTGTTTCACATATATCACTGAATTTTTTCATGTTCCCAGGCTTTTCTTATTACAACATGTTGTAAAATGGAAGATTGTTCTCAAATGTGGCAGGCAGAATTCAAAGCTGGTCCTCAAGATTCTCATGTCTTGATGTACTAGTGCTATAGAATGTTCTTCCCATGAGGCTGGATAGGACCCATGAATATATTAGAGAACTTGCTCCCTTGTGAGGTTACATCATATAGCAAAGGTAATTATTTATCTGCTCTGGTGTTATAATTTGATTTATCTGGGTCCTAGATATCCCCAATCATAAAATAAGAGGATTGAATAAGACCAGTATGTATCCCTAATGGTTCTTATGAAGAATATATTCTCCCTCTGAGATAGTAATAGTCTTCTGAAGTGAAGAAAACAGTGTCCTTTCATCAAACAAGTTTGAAAAAGCTGAGTTAAGCAAAGTAGAGGAGCTTTCTTTAGTGCAAGACAGCTTAGAGTCTTTAAAAGACTAATGTACATTAAAACTCTGTGAATGGATTTTACTATTCAGTGATTCTTATTTTACCAACTTATTTTTAATACTCTATTTGCATAAAGCCAAATAAAATTCAATGGGGTCAATGTTTTCTGGAACAGATTTTGGGAGAAATTTTTCCAGAAACCTTGTTATTAAAGAGTGAAAGAAATATCATACCCTAAAAGAGTCATAATGTCAATATATTTCCTATACAATGAATGAATTCTTGCATGTAAAATGAACAATAAACTGTGTCTGTGCAGAAGATGTTGTTTAATATGAATGATATTGGCCATGATTACTTTAATTTACTTTTCATTGCATTTAAGTGCATCCCTTTTTGTTGAAAAAAGAGCCAAAGCTTTAAAATTTCCTAGTTAAAGTAATGTTCTCTAGTATTTCTGAGTTCTTCAGATAGTCAATTTATCAGTTAAGCTGTAAACATTAATTCATCTCTCTCCCTCTATATTTACACATATATCTATAAAAAATGCACACATATATTTCCCATTTAACAAGCACAATTGAATGCACTGATTTTCAATCAAAGATTGTTTATAAATCTTATAAATTTTATAAAAATCACTGTTTATACTAAGGGACTCATTAACTTGAAATTATATAATTCTTCAAAAACGTGTCCCTTTCATATAGACCTAATTACCTAAGACATTTTTCTTAAGAAATGTTAGCTGATGAAGCAAAAATAAATAAGTAATATTTATTGTAACCTATTTTTTATGTGCTATACTTTACTTTTTAGAGCAAGTTCCCAATTTACAGGAAAATTAGGCAGCAAGTACAAAGGTCTCACTTCCTTTCTTTCACCCCGCCCTGTTTTCCTTTTATTAGTATCTTGCATTGGTATATGTACTGCATTGTTAAAGTTGATGAACCAATACTGATACTTTATTATTAACTGAATTTCATAGCTTGCATTAAGGTTCACTGTGTTGTACAGTTTTATGGTTTTTCCAAATGCATAATGCCATTCATCTACCATCTTTTCAACTCAGCACAACTATCAGAGTAATTTTTTTAAATTATAGGACAACTCATGTCAGTGCTCTTCAATATCTTTCCATTTTTTAGAAATTAAAAATTAAAAGACAGACTTTAGATTCAGTAATACCAATAGGATGAAATAAAAATTTTAAAAATATTTACCATGCAAAAACAAAGAAATAAAAAGCACTGGAACATCTCTTAAAATAAACTTTAAGAGAAAAACTGTTATTGGGGCTAGAGCCAGATATCCTGGAATGAGAAGTCAAGTGGGCCTTAAGCATCACTACGAACAAAGCTAGTGGAGGTGATGAATTCCAGCTGAGCTATTTCAAATCCGAAAAGATGATGCTATTAAAGTGCTGCACTCAGTATGCCAGTACATTTGGAAAACTCAGCAGTGGACTGGAAAAGGTCAGTTTTCATTCCAATCCCAAAGAAAGGAAATGAGAAATGTTCAAACTACTGCACAATGGCACCCATCTCACACACTAGCAAAGTAATATTCAAAATTCTCCAAACCAGGCTTCAACAGTACATCAATAAAGGACTTCCAGATGTTCAAGATGGATTTAGAAAAGGCAGAGGAACCAGAGATCAAATTGCCAACATCTGTTGGATCATAGAAAAAGCAAGAAAATTCCAGAAAAACATGATCTTCTGCTTTATTTACTACATCAAAGCCATTGACTGTGTGGATCACAACAAACTGTGGAAAATTCTTAAAGAGATGGCAATACCAGACCACCTTACCTGCCTCCAGAGGAATCTGTGTGCAGGTCAAGAAGCAACACTTCGAACTGGACATGGAACAAAGGACTGGTTCCAAATTGGGAAAGGAGTACAAGGCTATATACTGTCACCCTGCTTATTTAACTCATATGCAGAGTACATCATTTGAAATGCCAGACTGGATGAAGCACAAGCTGGAATCAAGATTGCCATGAGAAATATCAATAACCTCAGATATGCAGATGACACTACCCTTATGGCAGAAAGCAAAGAACAGAAGAGCCTCTTCATAAAAGTGAAAGATGAGAGTGAAAAAGCTGTCTTAAAACTCAACATTCAAAAAACTAAGATGACAGCATTCAGTCCCATCACTTCATGGCAAATAGATGGAGAAACAATGAAAACAGTGACAGACTTTATTTTGGGGGGCTCCAAAATCACTGCAGATGGTGACTTCAGCCATGAAATTAAAAGACGCTTGCTCCTTGGAACAAAAGCTATGACAAACCTAGACAGTAGATTGACAAGCAGAGACATTACTTTGCTGACAAAGGTCCATATAATCAAAGCTGTGGTTTTTCCAGTAGTTATGTATGGATGTGAGAGTTGGACCATAAAGAGAGTTGAGTGCTGAAGTATTGATGCTTTTGAACTGTGGTGTTGGAGAAGACTCTAGAGAGTCCCTTGGACTGCAGTGAGATCAAACCAGTCCATCCTAAAGGAAATCAGTTCTGGATATTCATTGGAAGGACTGATGTTGAAACTGAAGCTCCAGTTCTTTGGCTGCCTGGTGGGAAGAACGGACTCATTAGAAAACACCTTGATTCTGGGATAGATTGAAGGCAGGAGGAGAAAGTGATGTCAGGATGAGATGGTTGGATGGCATTACCGACTTGATGGACAAAAACTTGAGCAAGTTCCGGGAGTTGATGATGGACAGGGAAGCCTGGCATGCTGCAGTCCATGGGGTCGCAAAGAGTGGGACAAGACTGAGCCACTGAACTGAACTTAATTAAAGGATATAGACAGATAGATAAATATATCAACAAAGCTTCAAAATACATAAACAAACTTTCACATAATTAAAAGGAGGAATAGGTAGTTCAGTAATAATAGTTGGAAACTTCAGTAGCCCACATTAAACAATGGATAGAATGACTAAGCAGTAGAACAACAGGAAACAGAAGATTTGAATAATCCTATAAAACAATTCCCTGGAGAAGGAAATGGCAACCCACACCAGTATTCTTGCCTGGAGAATCCCATGGACGGAGGAACCTGGTGGGCTACAGTCCACGGGGTCTCAGAGTCGGACACGACTGAACGAAAACAACTGGCCTCTGGTGGCTCAGTCAGTAAAGAATCAGCCTGCAATGCAGAAGACCCAGGTTCCGCCCCTGGGTCTCAAGATCCCCTGGAGAAGGAAATGGCAACCCACTCCAGTGTTCTTCCTTGGGAAATCCATGGACAGTGGAACCTGGTGGGCTACAGTCCATGAGGCCACGAAGAGTTGAACACGATTGCATAACAAACCCTTGGGAAAGCCAACTAGACCTGACACAGTTATCAAACACTTTGCCCAATGACAAGTGAAAAAATACTCTTATCAAGTGCACACAAAATGTTCTCTGAGATAGACAGTATGCTAAGCCATAACATGTTTTAACAAGTGCAGATATACTCATAGAAGTATATTGTATGATAACACAAAGAATTAAATCAATCATAGGAGAAAATTTGTATAATTGACAAAGTTGTGGAAATTGAACAATGCACTTGTAAATATCCAATGTGTCAAAAAAGAAATCATTAAAGGAAAAACAGAATGCAATTTGAGATAAATAAGAATGAAAATACAACATAAGAAAACTTCTGGGATGCAGCTAAAGCAGTGCTTAGAGGAAATTTAGAGCATACATACCAATATTTCAAAAGATATAAAATGAATAACCTACCCTTCCATCTTTTAAAAAAGACCAAACTAAACCTAAAGTATGCAGAAGTGAATAATAAGCATTCAGAGGAAATAATATTAAAGGAAATAAAGAACAGAAAACTGATAGAGAAAACTGACAAAATAAAAATTCAGTTTTTAAAATGATTAACAAAATTGGCAAATCTTTAGCTAGACTGATGAAGAAAAAAATCAAAGAAAACTCAGATTATTAAATCAGGAGTGAAAGGAGGTGCATCACTACCAATCTTACAGAAATAAAAAGCATGTAAATTGATACAGCCTATATGAAGAAAAGTACGGAGATTTCTTTAAAATTAAAAAAAAAAAATCTAAGACTAGAGTTACCGTATGATCCTACAACCCCACTTTGTTATTTGAAGATTCTAACCTTACTATCTAATCAGGCAAACATAAACCTTGCAATAAAGGTATAACTTCAAGGGTGATCTTTAGGGTATATATTTATTTGTTTCTTTTTCTCCTGAAGTTTTTCAACTAGGTTGTAGGAACAACTTTTTTTTTCTAATTTACTTAATTAGATATAGCTTCCATACATGTGGAAATGGGTTTATGTCTACTTTGGACAGATTCAAAGGTAAAGTGACAGTAATATTTCACTTGGGAATGTTTGTTTGAACATAACTATCTAATGTGCATAATATTATTATGAAGAAAATTTATTTATAACTCAAAGCATAAGTATTCTATCAGATGTTCTCACTAGCTATAGAATGAAAGGTAACCAACCTTAGGAAATTACTGAAAAATCAATGTTATTCTAAGTCCACAATTATACTTTGATTCAACCTAGTTCTTCGTAGAAGTGTTTAGATGTTAATATTAATATCCACATTCATGATATTTTATTTTTAAAATGTTACATAAAGCTATGTTAGTACATGATGGGCCTTGGATCTGGGCATTATTTTAAATGTCTATTGAATTTATAAATATTTTTGAATGGCCCTCCTTTTTATACTAAGATTACAAAATTAAGATACATTTGTTCCTTTTCTCAGTTTATAGATAGGAGGAGAAGGCAAAAGTATATACACATAATTTGCAATTAAGTGTGATAAATACAATAGAAATGCAAATATAGGAAGATTGGACTAGAGAAGAGGGAAAAACTCTGGCTGACTTTTGCAGAATGAGAAGAGATTTTTGAGATATAGTAGCAATTATTTTGAGCCTTAAGAAATAAGTGGAGTTCAATTAAAGGAAAAGTGTTTTGTAAGAAATATGCACAGCATTTATTGAAAATGAGAGGGAATAAGAATGACCATAGCATTAGATTTACATCACAGCAATTTGAAGTATCAATTCAGTGGCCTCAATTACATTCACAGTGTTATCCAAGTGTCACCAGTATTTCTTTTTTTTTTAAACCAGTATTTCTAAAATTATTTGCCACTCAAAAAAATAATTTTATGCCCATTAAGAAAAAATTCCCCATGTAGTCCTCCTGGGAGGGAGAAAACCAGTAATCTGCTTTCTGCATCAATGAATTTTCCTAGTATAGATATTTATTATGAATGGAACCATCCAATATTTGTAATTTTGTGTCTGGCTTATTTCACTTAGCGTAATGTTTTCAAGATTCTTTCATGTTGCAGCTTGTATCAGAATTTCACTCCTTTTTAGGCTGAATAATATTCTATTGTTTATATGTACCATATTCATTTATTCATTCATCTGTTGATGGACATTTGGATTGCTTTCACTTTTGGCTACTGTGAATAATGCTGTGAACATTGGTGTACAAAAACCTGTTTGAGTCCTTGTTTTAAATTCTTTTGATTTTTACCTAGAAGTAGACTTGCTAGGTCACATGTTAATTCCACGTTCAACATTGTGAGGTACTCTCAAATTCTTTGCACAGTCACTGTACCATTTTACATTCCCACTAGCAATATGTGAAATTGCTATTTTCAATACATCCTTTTCAATCCTTATTTTTTGTCTGTTTTTATTGTTGTTATAGCCATCCTACTAAGTGTGATATGGTATATCATTATGATTTTGATTTGCATTTCCCTAATACTAATAATGTTGAACATTTTCATGTGCTTATTGGTTGTTTTATATGTTCTTTGGAGAAATGTCACAATTGATTTTAGTCTGTAGATTTATTTTGGCAAAGCTCTAAATTAGGTTTTTTTTTTTTTATAAATGCTATAGTAATTCACAAACAATAATCTGGTAGTTTTCCTTCTTTTTTTTCTGTTTTTTTTTTTTTTTCTTAAATAACATTAGGCTTATCTGCTTTTTAAAGATTTATCAAAATAAACTCATGACCATGTAATTTCTTTAAGGGAATATATTTTTGAAACTTACTCTGCTTATTATATAAAATATGTCTTTTGTTAGTCTTTGGTATGCTTTATTAAATTATATTTGCTAAGATCTCTGTTATTTTTATAGATTTTCATATTTATTTGAATAATGGAGATTACAGGGTAGAGTAATCAATATAGTCAAAGAGTTGAACACAACGCCTCTCTTGTGTCTCCTGCATTGGCAGGTGGGTTCTTTACTACTATCATTACCTGGGAAGTCCATGTATTTGAGTGAAGTGAAGTGAAGTGAAAGTTGCTCAGTTCTGTCCAACTCTTTGCGACCCCATGGACTATAGCTGTCAAACTTCTTCCATGGAATTCTCCAGGCCAGAATACTAGAGTGGATTGCCATTTCCTTCTCCAGGGGATCTTCCCAACCCAGGGTCCAAACCCGGGTCTCTTGCATTGTAGGCAAGCTCTTTACCATCCGAGCCACCAGGGAAACTATGTATTTAAATGGAATTATATAAATAATTTGGACTTCCCAGGTGGTGTTGGTGGTAAAGCAGCTCTGGAGATCTGGGTTCTATCCCTGGGTCAGGAAGACCCCCTGAAGAGGTCATGGCAACCCACTCAAGTATTCTGGCTTGGAGAATCCCATGGACAGAGGAGCCTGACAAGGGTCGCAAAGAGTTAGAATGCCTTAGAATGCAAGCGTGCATATAAATGTTTTATATAATTAGAAAACAAAACTAAAATAAAATTTTTAAAAAACCCTAAGCACTGAAGGTAAACTAAAATGAAAGAAATCTCACTTTATATTGAATTGGTGGCACAATATTTTTTAAAAAGAATTATTCCCAGAGACTTAAAATATGCTAACAAACTGTACATAACTACTAGTGGGATATATACTAGAAACAAAGAAATTGCAAAAGAAGTCCCCACCTATAAGTAAGGAAACTGATATTCTTTGTGAGACTGTTGATTCTGTTATTTTGAGGCTGTAGTGTATATATTTTTGGCTAAATCTAATGACTAGTTGGGCTCCTCTGATGGCTCAGTGGTGAAGAACCCACTTGCCAATGCAGGAGATGCTGGTTCCATCCCTGGGCTGGAAAGATTCTCCTAGAGAAGGAAATCGAAACTCACTCCAGTATTCTTACCTGCAAAATCTCATGGATAGGGCAACCTGACAAGCTATAGTTTGTGGAGTCTCAAAGTCAAACACAACTGAATGACTGAGCATGCACAATGACTAGTTGTTAGTGTTATTGAGAATAGCATTTTTGAAAAGAAATAGTGATTAATATGAGATTAATGAGGTTAAGTAACACTTTATATAAGCCTGCTTGTGTAGTGTAAGTCTTGGTATAATCTCATATGTAATATTTGACAGTATTTCATAGACCTTTCAAAGAAAGACCTAAGAACAATGATGAACTGATAGCATTGAGTGCTCAGAATAGAGTCTCAAAATACTAGTTTCTACTAAGAGGGAACAGGGCTCCTTGAATAAATTGATAATTACAGGTATGGGATAGGAAATAAACAAGATAAGCTTGGGATGTAATATAACATCAAAAAACTATAAATACTAACAGTCATATCAAGAGGATTCAGGAGTCAACTTTTGAATAATTAAGCAATATATATTTATAATGGGCTTCCCTTATGGCTCAGCTGGTAAAGAATCTACCAGCAATGCAGGAGACCTGAGTTCGATCTCTGGATTGGGAAGATCTCCTGGTGGAGGGAAAGACTACTCACTCCAGTATTCTGGCCTGAAGAATTCCATGGACTGTATAGTCCATGAGGTAGCAAAGAGTCGGACATGACTGAGCGACTTTCACTTAATATATATAATATCTGTTTTACAAATATTTATATATAAGGCTTCCCTGGTTTCTCAGACTGTAAAGAATTTGCCTGCAATGCGGGAAACCCAGGTCCAATCCCTGGGTTGGGAAGATCCCCAGGAGAAGGGAATGGCAACACACATATATAAATATATATTGTTTCACTGTGCTCAGTCGCTCAGACATGTTCAACTCCTTGCAACCCCATGGACTGTAGCCCACCAGGCTCCTCTGTCCATGGGATTCTCCACACAAGAACACTGGAGTGGGTGGCCATTTCCTCCTCCCAGGGAACTTCCCAAGCCAGGGATCGAACCCACGTCTCTAGAACCTCCTGCATTGGCAGGTGACTTCTTTACCACTGAGCCACCAGGGAACCCCCATATAAATATATATTAGTTGTGTATAAACATATACACAAACATATGTACACATATAAACTATCTCTGTCTCTCTCTCTCTCTCTCTGTGTATATATTTAAATGATTGAAGTATATCAAATTAATCCATGGTGTAATAATGACACTATAAAAGAAAGAAAAATGAAAGAAACAAACTTCATTTGGAAGGTTCTAGGGAACCTTTGCACAATTCTGAGACTAGTAAAAATAAAAAAGAAAAATATATCCCTGAAATTTCTACACAATTGGTTCCTTCAATTAAGAAGTAAAAAAATCATAATGAGAAGTCTTTTTAATAAAGATAATATGGCATATAAATGAAGAAGAAATACTAGAACTAGAAAATTGTCATATTGAAGCTCCTTAGACTTCCCTATTGGCTCAGTGGTAAAGACCCTGCCTGCCAAAAAAAAAGACTCTGCCTGCCAATGTAGGAACCATGAGATCAGTCCCTGGTTCTGGAATATCCCCTGGAGAGGGAAATTGCAACCCACTCCAGTATCCTTGCCTGGGAAATCCCATGGACAGAGGAGCCTGATGGGTTACAGTCCATGGGATTGGAAAAAGGGTCACACATGACTTAGGGATTAAACAACAAAAACAATAATAACAGCAATGATTTAATGTATCTGGGCAGTATTATATACAGATGGCAATATCGTGAGAAGGGAATCACCAGACATTATGGGACTACTCACAGAAATATGCAATATAGCATTGTAAAGAAACAAACTCATAGGAAAGAGATCAGATTTGTGGTTATCAGAGGCATGAGTTGAGGAGACAGCGAACTGGATGAAGTGGTTAAAAAATACAAACTTGCAGTTAAAAAATAAGTCCTAGAGATATAACATACAACATAATTAATATAATTAACATTGCTATGCTATAAGAAAATAGTGAACAAGGAATTTTTTTTGGTTTTTTAATTTGTATCTATATGAGATGATGGATGTTAACCAAACTTGTTGCAATCATTTCATGATATGTGTAAATCAGATAATTATAGTGTACATCTTAAACATATTGTATAATGCTATAAGTCAATTATATCTAAATAAAACAGGAAGAAGAAAACAAAATCTCACCAAAAGAAAAAAATAAAACTTAAGCCAGGTCAATGCTTTAAATCTCATACCTTACCAATTTACAAGAAATATAGGAGATGGATAAACAGATTAAATCACAGTAAGAGGGAGTAATTGGCAAAATCCACATAATGAGAAACTGTATCAGAGAAAAAAAAGTCCATTTTCTTTCACAAATATGAAAAAGGGAATTTATAAAATTATGAGAAAATTTTTAAAATAAGATGAAAAAGGAAACAAAATGTCAATGAATCTGAAAGACTAAAAAATAGACAAAATTATCTTGAAAATGAGAAGCTACTAAAGAAGGCACACATGAATAATATTATGTATATAAAAGGAATATAACTCTTCCTAGAGAAGTGAAATAACAAAAGCAAATGTTGTATAAGAAATTAATGTAAAGATTCTGAATCCCACACAAATTTATTTACCTAAACATATGGACTTATGAGAAAGTAAGCTATGAAAATTTTGTCTACATTTTCCCAGGGCAGGATATTTTTAGTTTTTTAAGTTACTGCAAATTTGATAGGTAAAAATTAGCATTGCATCTCTATGTGTATTTCTCTCCTGTCGGAGAGGGAGGCCATCTCCATATATAAGCATCAGCCTCTTGTACTTAATATTTTATGAATTGCATTTTTATATACTTTGCCAAGTTTTATTTGTAATAACTCTTTATAGATTAAAGTTGTTCACATTTATTATGTATATGAATAATACTTTGTGCCAATTTCTCATTTGTCTTTTTAAAGGACTCACAAATTTACTAACACTTCAGTTATTTATTCAAAGAAAAATTTACTTTATTTCTTGATGGTTTGAATGCTCTTTCTTTGCAGCTAACAGAGATAGTATAAAAAACACCTTAACTAAATAATGTGCGAAATTGCTTCAGTAGTGTCCAACTCTTTGCAACCCTGTGAACTGTAGCCCGCAAGATTCCTCTGTCCTTGGAATTCTCCAGGCAAGAATACTGGAGTGTGCTAACTGAATTTAATTCAATCAGTTAAATATTCTCTTTAAATAGTGTCTTCATGGTTTAGATTTCTAGTTCCCCTCCCATCTAGGCTGCTACATAACTGTGAGTCTCCCTTAAATTCTAAAATCTTGTATGTGTGCCATGAAGTTTAACTTGAGAGGTGCAGTGCAAGAGTCTTACCCAAAGGTATAGGTAGGAGAATTGATTGTTGGTTGACTGATGATTCAAATTCCTTCTGGGTGTGCAACAACATATTGGTTAACCTCTTCTTATTTTTAAGTGCATAATGAGCAATATTCATCAACCATCAGTGGATCAGACAGATTTTGCCAGTGCAATTGTTGTTTAGATGGATGAACAGATCCAAGATGCCTCCTACTCCACCATCTTCCTAGAGTCTTAGCTTATTTCCAGTTACTTTTGAATTTTAATTTTAAATTTATTGACAATTGAGCATGTTACTTTCACTGTTATATGTAATAGGATTAAGGCCTATTTTTACTGTTGAGTAGCTCAGAATATAGTGTATACATGTATATGGCAAAGGATGGATACCAGGTCATTTATCTACTAAGAATAGTATCATTTGATGAGCACTACAGTGAATTTAGAACAGATACAATTGTTACATCTATATAGAAAAGGTGAGAGTAACCTTCAGGTGAAAGTAAGCACAGAAATGAATAAGATATCTGAGTTGAACCTTCATCCAACAAACATAGACTGAATGCCCAAAATATTACAGGCATTGTGCTAAGTGCTAGGTTTACATGTTCACTAAGATATGAACTCAACCCTTACATAGCCTGAGACAATCTATTAAGCACCTTAAAGGGTAAATGTTTGTATCCTATTCAACGTCTAAGCACCAATGCCAGTTCTGATGCTAATTAATGATTCTAACACCCATTCTAACATAGAGATAGAGAGATTTTTCCCACATCACTAGTAATTCAGCAATACTATCTGGGCATCCCACAATCTAACTTAGTGTTAACACAATCTACCTGAGATAACATCAGATCCCACAAGTTAAGGACTCAGTCCTCAAAGACTGCCCCCTATCCATTCCAGATGCCAATTTCAAGTCCAGGTTGTTACCTGTGCTTCTGAGCCACTGGATATAGATTGGTGGTTCTAAGACCCACCCCCTCCACCTTGGGTTCCTTTAATTTGTTAAAGCAATTCACAGAATTCAGAGAAACATTTTCCTTAGTAAATTACCAATTTATTATAAAAGGTTATAATTCAGGAACAGTCAGATGGAAGAGATACATAAGACAAGATATAGAGAAAAGTGCTTGGATCTTCCACATTCTCTCCAGGTATGCCATGATCCCAGCACATCCTTATGCTCACCAACCCAGAAGCTTTCTGAACTCAGTCCTTTGAGTTGTTAATGGAGGCTTCATTGCATAGGCATGATTGATAAAAGAATTGGCCATCGGTGACATATTCAATCTCCGCAGTGTCCAGCCCCTCTGACTTCTCAGGAGGCCCAGGGAAAGGAAGGGCAGCAAGGCAATGAGAGGTCCAAGCCTCTGGTCACTTGGTTGGTTCTCCTAGTAACCAGCCCATCCTTTGATTACCTGCTTGTGTGTGTGTGCTAAGTTGCTTTGGTTGTGTCCAACTCTTTGTGACCCCATGGACTGTAGCCCACCAGTCTCCTCTCTCCATGTGATTCTCCAGACAAGAATACTGGAGTGGGTTGCCATGTCCTCCTTGAGGGGATCTTCCCAACCCAGGGATCAAACCAGCAATTCTGCATCTCCTGTATTGGCAGGCAGGTTCCTTACCACTAGTGCCACCTTTCCAAAAGTCATCTCATTTAGGAAGTTTCAGGTTTAGGACCAGAAAATATTTCTGTGTCAGAAAAGGGTGGAAGACCAAAGGGTATATTTCTTATTATAAATGGCAATATCACAAAGGGCAAGTAAAATTTTATCAAGATTGATACAAACAAAAGAAAGGGAAGACAAGTCTAGTACAAAATACTGCTGGTATAAAGGCAAGAAGACTCCAAATGTCTACCTTTCTGTTATTTATTAACTGACCAGTGTTGTTGAAGGCTATGAGACATTAAACCTTTCATTTAACATCTTTAGCCATATGACAAACATTTCTAATTTAGGCAATAGTGGTTGGATATATGGGCTTCCCTTGCGGCTCAGCTGGTAAAGAATCTGCCTACAATGTGGGAAACCTGGGTTTGATCCCTGGGTTGGGAAGATCCTCTGGAGAAGCGAAAGGCTACCCACTCCAGTATTCTGGCCTAGAGAATTCCATGGACTGTATAGTCCATGGGGTCACAAAGAGTCAGACATGGTTGGATATATATTTATATTTCATTCTGCTGTAAAGTGGGAGAAGGCAATGACAACCCACTCCAGTGTTCTTGCCTGGAGAATTCCAGGGACAGCGGAGCCTGGTGGGCTTCTGTCTATGGGGTCGCACAGAGTTGGACATGACTGAAGCAACTTAGCAGCAGCAGCAGCTGTAAAGTCCATTACTTTTAAGCCTCTGTAAATAACTTTTTAAGTTTTTCTTAATGAATTGAGACCATTTGAACTAAATTAAAGATACCCAGGTCATGTTCATTAAAAAGCTGGATTGCCTAAGAGTTGTATTTTTTTTTTATTTGCTTCTGCTTCTCTCAAACACTTTCCTATTTTCATTACTCCAAATCTTTGCAATCACGTGGTGGCTTTATTATTATTATTATTATTACAATGCCAAAGTTTTTCTGAGCAACTGAAGGAAAGAGTCACAAAACAATATCTTGCACTAATAATTCTGAAATTAGATTGAAATAAATGAGAAATTAGTAATTTAGAAAAATACACTTAAAAGATTAAAATTGCTCATCCTTGAACCATCAGAGAATTCTTCTAAAACTACTAGGAAAATTCTTACACTTTACCTATCTTTGGGCATGTATATTTTAGGACTAAAATTTGCATCAGCCAAAGCTAGGGATTTTACAGATGACTGATGCCTGTGAAAGTGAGATTTCTCCCCTGAACTTGCTTTAATTAAAATGCTGTAAGTAAGGGAAGATTTTAAAATGCCAATCTCCATATTTGGTTAGTGCCAGCTTTCTAGAAACATGGCTTTATTTTGCATATCAAAGAGCTCGTGTGCCCAGGTTCTGCACTGTATATGTACTGACTGTTTAACACTCCTGGTATACATACATGATGGGCAAAATGAATAAGAGGTCTTTAGTTAATTACACACTTTTTGTTTTTGTTTTTGTTGCCTCTTTTTGATATTATGTTAAGTACTTAAATTAGTAATGATAAACTTCTATACCAGGGACCTTGAGGCTGAATATAAAGCCTAGAATTGAGGACCCAGAGAAGCTATGTTTGAAATGACTCTTCATCTCTTCTTCATAGAAATTAGAACTTTGATAAGCACCACGTCCTCTTACTCACAGTAACAGAAAAATTCATTTTCCACAGGTCATTTTTCCTGTAATTTCAGATTACAGGAATGTTCATAGGCAGTTTGGTCAAGGTTATCTAGCAATAACCAAGGGAGAACAATTTTATCACCTAGTGATAATTACTTGTGGATGAAACAAACACTGTACATTGTACCTGCATTTAGTCCCCTTAACACATCATATATGTAAGTATGTATACCTTTTGTTGGATAAAATCTATACTCATATCCATCACAATTAAATTATGTATATAAGTATATTGATATATAGGTTATAAAATAGAAATATAATTATTAATAATTATATTAAGATCAGCAACTGAACTCAGTTTCAAAAGCAATAACTTAGATAACTTCCCTGTGAAAATATCAATAAGAGAAACAAATATGTCTATAGCACTATAAGCTTCAGTTTTTATTTTGTTTTTCAATATAGAGAGACATTTCTATAGAATATCTGTGCACATTATTGTTTAAAAAGGCAAATGATGTTTATTATATACTTACTTTGTCTCTAGGACTGTACTAAATACTTCAATATATTCATTTTTGGAGCCCACAGAATGAACCTATGAAGTAAGAATTTTGCTTTTATTTCAAAAATAGGAAAAACAAGGCACTTACTAGTTACGTATCTTCTCTATCTATCTATGGACATGATCTATCTATCTATCTAGTTACTTATCTTCTCTATCTATGGACATGATCCATAGAGAAGTAGTTAAGCCAAGAAATGAATCCAGAAGGCCTAACTCCAGAGACTCTGCTTTTATTGCTTTAATCTTATGTTTTATGAATTGATTATTTTTCTATGTATTTATTTATTTATTTTCCCCCTTCCCAAATAAACAAATGTCAGAGATATCAGAGGCAGAGTCTGTCTCAAGAATTCATATTCTGAGTCATCCTGCTCTAGTGTCTGCCAGACGTGAGAGTGAAAGGAAGGCTGTAATGGGAAAAGTCACACTTAGAATGGGAACATAACGAAAACAGTGTAGAGTGAAATTCTTGGATGAACTCTAGAGATGAATTCTTGGTGAATTCTGCTTCCTCTCTCTCTCTCTCTCTCTCTCTCTCTCTCTTTCTCTCTCTCTCTTGTATTTTATTGTACAATAGAATGCATAAGAAATTATATATTCTTACTATATATGCATATTTTACACACACACATGTGTGTATATGAAGAATTACATTGTGAACAACATCACAGATCAATTAATTAAACACTAATGGAATTGCTGAGGCCTTTGGCTTCTTTCTGATCCAACTTGCTCATCCAGAATTTTGTGACAGTTATTTTCCTGATTTTCTTTGTATTTTTATTAGCTATGCATGCATTCCTAAACCATAGAGTTTAATTTTGTTTTAAACTTTATGTGAATAGAATTTTTTTGATATATGTATGACTTTCAATTTTTATATTATTTGTATTTCTTAAAAATTTATGTATATTCAATTTTGATGAGCCTATAATTTTATGCTATTTTCATTCAGAGATGAATCAAGATTATAATATATATTTTAAATTGATGGAAAAAATTCCACCTTATTTATTTGATCTAGAATTTTTTTATTGGAGGATATTTGGTTTACAATATTGTGTTAGTTTCTGCCATACAACAACACAGATCAGCCATAAGTATATATCTATCCCCTCCCTCTTGAGCATCTCTTGATCTAGCATGTTTAAACAGTATTGTCTCTATTTATGGGGCTTCCCTGATGGCTCAGACGGTAAAGAATCCACCTTCAATGTGGGAGACCTGGGTTTGAAACCTGGGTTGGGAAGATCCCCTGGAGAAGGGCATGGCAACCCAATCCAGTATAATTCAAAAGAGCTTGTGCATTGAATGTTATGGGAAATAATTCTATAAAAATTATTTCCATGTGTTTGTTTATGCTGATTATTTTGTGTCTAGATTTGATGTGGATCAATTTTTTTATAATGTTACCTATTCCATATTCATATGAAATTCTAAATACTCATCTGTTAAATATGTTCATCTACTCCCTTTTTGTGAATCACACATTTCTTCACTCATAATTTTTTATCTTATGGCTGAAATCTCTTTTACTTTAAAATTATTTTTGATTAAATTATCTAATAGTTAAAAGGCAAGTAAGCATTGGTTAATTGGTGAATAACTCTGGTGACATTTCTTACTAATAACATTATCTTGAATAGCATTAATTTATTTTTATTCTTTAATTGCAATCTTGATGTTTATTTTGACAACAAAAATTCTTTGAGAAAGTATTTTTAGATTGCTACATGGCTGATATAATTTATTTATTTATTTTGTATTTACTTTTATTGCTTTACAATAGCAAAATATATCCTTTAGTGTTTCTCTTATAAAATTAATTTAACTATATTTCTAGTTGTTAAGTCTTCTTTCTATATTTTTCTTTAATGTTTTCTTTTTTAAAATTTGTAGTGTTGAAAGCAAAAAGATAACATCCAAACAGTGTTTAAAGTATATTTATATTACTGTAAGACAAAACTTCCTTATTTTATTGGACTAATACTTTCGGTCAATATGACCAATATATTTGTCTAAATCATTAAGATTCTGTGACTTTGCAGAATACAATTAAAAATGTGCCATCTAATATTAAATTGAAAATATTAAAACAAAAATTTACTTAAAAACATGTTGATGTGGGAATCATTCTAAACCATGTCTGCTAAGCAAGTGTCTTTCCTTTTTCAGAATGTTGAAAACATAGAAGAAACAGGAAAGCTGATATACATACACAGCTTTATAGTTGCCCTGTCAACTACCTTGTTAACAAAATTACCTCCTTCCAGAACTATTGTTATTAAAATATGTGTTTATCTTCAGGGGAAAAGTTAATGTCTTATGCATTTTATAGTAAGTGAAAAGTAGCCTCTGTCTTATAAAATATTATAGAATTCTACCTAAACTGTCCTTCATTTAACTGACAAATGTACCAGAGAATATATATTTTCCCAAAAGTTTAATAACATGACCTCAGGAGGACTCAGAAATACACAACTGAAAATTGTGTCTTATAACATAAATTCTGCTTAGTGAGCATTTTACCAAAGAAGTACAAAACATCCTTTAATTTTTCTTCACAGAATTTGTTAAGTGATGCAGGATAAGATTTGCTCTCACTCTGGGAAAATCTAGTGAACAAGATAGCAAGTCAAAGTCCTTATGATATGATAGCTATCTTTTAATTAAGGTACATGTTTCTTTACTATTACTATTATATCTCTTCAGATTTTCTATAAACACATAGAATAAGTTCATTTGCTGATTAATACTAAGTATGTGCTTGACTTTGACTTAGGAAGGGGGATAAAAAAATGTTAATCTATCTGAAGTATTAAATTCATGAGAGGAATTATTTTAAAATATAATGAAAAGATTTGGAATAATAGTGGAACAAAATATGTATAGATGAGAATAGGTTAGAAATAGAAAGAAAGAATAAAAATAGAGTTGAAATTTATGCTTATTCTTTGTATGCAAGATTTTCTACTTTCACATTTTAATTGTTTACTTAGGATGGAAAATAAAAGTAGTAATTTTCCAAGGCATCATACATGTTTTAAAGACTCAGCTGTCATTCCTATTAAAGTTATTTACATAAAATCTTCAAAGAAATACACAATCGTTGAGAAAGTAAGTTCATAGAATGCTCTGTATCTTAAACTTTTACAGAAAATGAAATATTTACATTCAATATTAATAGGTAATTGACATATAATTTTCTACAAATTTACATGGTTAAAAGCACAGTTTTAAAGATTGTGCTTAATAAATTTTAATATTTTATTCTTAATATTTTTAAAATAAACTGTATTATTTTATTGTAAATATTTTAAAATATGAATATAAAAAATAAAGTATATCCCACAGTTTAGTACCAATAGAAGTACTAATAGAAGACCCTAGTTAATACTGTGGAATGTTTATTTTTACTTTATGTTATTTGTTTTGTAGGGGAGAGTGAGTGAGAAAGAGAGGAAAAAAAGAAATTTATCTTCATTAATTCATAACCAAGGATGGGCAATAGCAGTGAGAATATTAGATTATCTCTGGAAGTTAAGGAAAAAAGAGATTAAAATATAAGAACTTTAACAAGTTTTTCATGTGTGTGATACATGAGATAAGATTATAAAATATGAACAATAATAATCAACATACCTACTAATTAACAAACATACAGGGCCATAAGAAAATCTGTGTGTGGATAATTCCATATGATTGAAACTCCATGCTTGAAAGAACAAAAGTAAGGAGATCAAAATAGAAATTTCCACTTGAAGGTGTTTAATTGCTGTTATCAGGAAAAATTGTGAAATATTTGAAATGCACTGAGAGAATATTGGATACTCTCCTCTTGGTTATCTGATTCTACAGGTGCCTTGTACCTTTTATTGTTATGAGATAGTTTATATCTCTGTAAACTGCAGATAAAACAGTTTTCACTTCTCTTTTTAAATGTACTTCAGCATTTCATATTTAGCTACAATAATTCTATTCAAAAACTCAAAAGTTTCCTTTAAACTGTTTGTAAATTTTTATTTCCAGTTTCCCTTATTCTTAATGAGTTGAATATATGGCATATGGGCAATTTATATTCTTGTGAGAGTTATAGTATTACCATCCTTAAAAATCCTTAGACATTTTTGGGTATTATTAACTGAGATGACCAGTGGATTCACCTGAAGCCTGGTAAAACATCTTGCTGGAAAAATGTGCAATTTGGGGTTCTTAAATTCATTTGGGGTTCTTAAAATTTTCTTGTCTCCCACAGGTAAGTTTCGAGCACCAAAAGAATTTAACTCTGCTGATCCCTTGTTTCTCTAGACTTTTGGGGACTTCCCAGGTAGCACTAGTGGTAAAGAGATCACTTACCAATCAGGAGAAGTAAGAGATGTGAGTTTGATGCCTGGGTTGGGAAGATTCCCTGGAAGAGGGGATGGCAAGTGCTTTTTATCTCCTTTACTGATTTTATTTTGTTTCTATTTCTGCTTTGCTTATATCTAATAAATGATTTCCCAGTTGTGACAGTCATGATGGTGAAATTCGTTTTGTGATGTGATTGTTTCAGTTCAGTTGCTCAGTCATGTCCGACTATTTGTGATCCCGTGGATTGAAGAACGCCAGGCTTCCCTGTACATCACCAATTCCTGAAGCTTGTTCAAACTAATGTCCACCCACCAGTGAAGGCATCCAACCATCTCACACTGTGCCATCGCCTTCGCCTCCTGCCTTCAGTCTTTCCCGGCATCAAGGTCTCTTCAAATGAGTCTGTTCATCTCATCAGATGGCCAAAGTATTGGAGCTTTAGCTTCAGAATCAGTCCTTCCAATGAATATCAGGACTGATTTGCTTTAGGATGGACTGGTTGGATTTCCTTGCAGTCCAAGGGACTCTCAAGAGTCTTCTCCAACACTTCAGTTCAAAGGCATCAAATCTTCAGCGCTCAGCTTTCTTTATAGTCCAACTCTCACATCTATACATGACTACTGGAAAAGCCATAACTTTGACTAGACAGACCTTTGCTGGCAAAGTAATGTCTCTGCTTTTTAATATGCTGTCTAGTGTTGTCATTGCTTTTCTTCTAAGGAGCAAGTGTCTTTTAATTTCATGGCTGCAGTCACCATCTGTAGTGATTTTGGAGCCCCCCTCCCCAAATAAAGTCTGCCACTGTTTCCACTGTTTCCACATCTATTTGCCTTGAAGTGATGAGACCAGATGCCATGATCTTAGTTTTCTGAATGTTGAGTTTTAAGCCAACTTTTCCACTTTCCTCTTTCACTTTCATCAAGAGGCTCTTTAGTTCTTTTTCACTTTCTGCCATGAGGATGTTGTCATCTGCATATCTGAGGTTATTGATATTTCTTCCAGCAATCTTGATTCCAGCTCGTGCTTCATCCAGTCCAGCATTTCTCATGATGTACTCTGCATATAAGTTAAATAAGCAGAGTGACAATATACAGCCTTGATGTATTCCTTTTCCTATTTGGAACCAGTCTGTTGTTCCATGTCCATTTCTAACTGTTGCTTCCTGACCTGCATACAGATTTCTCAAGAGGGAGGTCAGGTGGTCTGGTACACCCATCTCTTGAAGAATTTTCCAGAGTTTGTTGTGGTCCACACAGTCAAAGCTTTTGGCATAGTCAATAAAGCAGAAGATGTTTTTCTGGAGCTCTCTTGCTTTTTCAATGATGTTGGCATTTTGATCTCTGTTTCCTCTGCCTTTTCTAAATCCAGCTTGAACATCTGGCATTTATTGATTCATGTACTGTTGAAACCTGGCTTGGAGAATTTTGAGCATTACTTTGTCAGCATGTGAGATGAGTGCAATTTTGCAATTGTTGGAGCATTCTTTGGTATTGCCTTTCATTGGAACTGGATTGAAAACTGACCTGTTCTAGTCCTGTGGCCACTGCTGAGTTTTCCAAATTTGCTGCCATATTGAGTGCAGCACTTTCACAGCATCATCTTTTAGGATCTGAAATAGCTCAATTGGAATTCCATCACCTCCTCTAGCTTTGTTCATAGTGATGCTTCCTAAGGCCCACTTGACTTCACGTTTGAGGATGTCTGGCTCTAGGTGATTGACCACACCATCGTGATTATCTGGGTCATGAAGATCTCTTTTGTATAGTTCTTCTGTGTATTCTTGCCACCTCTTCTTAATATCTTCTGCTTCTGTTAGGTCCATACCATTTCTGTCCTTTATTGTGCCCATCTTTGCATGAAAAGTTCCCTTGATATCTCTAATTTTCTTGAAGAGATCTCTAGTCTTTCCCATTCTGTTGTTTTCCTCTATTTCTTTGCATTGATCACTGAAGAAGTCTTTCTTATCTCTCCTTGCTATTTTTTGGAACTCTGCATTCAAATGGGTATATCTTTCCTTTTCTCCTTTGCTTTTCGCTTCTCTTCTTTTTACAGCTATTTGTAAGGCCTCCTCAGACAACCATTTTGCCTTTTTGCATTTCTTTTTGTTGGGGATGGTCTTGATCACTGCCTCCTATATAATGTCATGAACCTCCATCCATAGTTCTTTAGGCACTCTCTCTATCAGATCCAATCCATTCATTCTATTTGTCATTTCCACTGTATAATCATAAGGGAGTTGATTTAAGTCATACCTGGATGTTCTAGTGGTTTTCGCTACTTTCTTCAATTTAAGTCTGTATTTTGCAATAAGTAGTTCATGATCCAAGCCACGGTTAGCTCCCGGTCTTGTTTCACTGACTGTATACAACTTCTCCATCTTTGGCTACAAAGGATATAATCAATCTATTTTCAGTATTGACCATCTGGTGACATCTGTGTGTTCAGAGTCGTAAATGGATTAATAGATTTATAAATTATTATTTTATTTATGTAAATTTTAAATAAATTTTTGTTTAAATTATAAATTATTATAAGAGATCTGTAAATTGATTAATAGGTTGATAGAGATCTACTCTCTGTTGGGGATCTTACCTGGTGGCTCAATGGTAAAAAATTCCCCTGCAATTCAGGAGACCACCTGCAATGCAGGAGATGTGGATTTGATCCCTGTGTTGAGAAAATCCCTTGGATAAGGAAATGGCTACCTACTCCAGTATTCTTGCCTGGGAAATCCCGTGGACAAAGGGGCCTGGTGGCCTACAATCCATGGTGTCCCAAGAGTCAGACATGACTTCACAACTAAATGACCACCACATTCTCTGTTGGGTTAGAGATAATAGTGATTTGGTTTGTTAGGCTTGTCACTATTTTTTTTTTTAATATTTTAAACACATATCAACCCACTGGAGAGCAGAATTACTCTTTGATATCAGGATCAATGAATTTGGCCTATGGCCAAAACTGTATAATGCAAAATATCTCCATGTCTATGTGTCTGTGGTTCAAAAAAAAACCCTTTCCTTCTCATTATATGATTATATAAAACTGATCTATTTTCAGAGAATATCAATAAATTAGATTTAAAGGAATTATTTTCTGGTCAGCTTATAGAGAAATATTCCTAAAATTATGTAAGACAAGGAAGCTGAATTTATAAAATATTAAATATATTTGAAAAATTATTCTTACAGAAGCTCAGAACTATCTTAAAAATCCAAGATATATATTTTAGATAAATCTGTAGTAAATAGACTAGTTTAATAATTTTGGCTTAATAAAAAATCTCCTCTGATTTCTGTAACTATAATTCAAGTTATGAAGTTACATCTTATTCTACTTTGATTTACTGTTCCCAAACATACAGAAGTTTATTGATGAAATATAATAGCTAACATAAATGTGTGCTCAATTCAATAAAATAATTATTTTGACAAACTTTTATTTCAAGGTAATTATGTTTTAGAGTATATCAGACTAAAGATTATTTTCAAGATCTTTGGGCAACTTAAATCTTTGGACTGATCCTTAATGATTATTATTGATAGTCATCAAATATATATATTCTAGTTAATATAGAGCAATTACATTAGTTAAAAGCATAATTTTAAAGTTATATACTCTCTTCACATGTTTATATCTTACAGAGAATCTGTAACTATGGTTCATGTCAATGAATATTATCATTTTGTCACTTTAAGAAGCTGTATATGGCATTCTTAGTCTATAGAAAGTTGCTTTATGTATATTTATGAATTCTGCTGGAAAACCAAAATGCTAGGGATGGTGAAAGAGCTAACTTATCCACTTCCTAATTTTATCTGTGAAATAAAAATTACTCACCAGATTAAAAGCTATAATTGATTTAGGTTGATATTCTGCCAGGAATAATAGTGAAACAAAGGTACAAATGTGAATGTATTGTTGATTTTTAAGAAAAAAAGAAAAGAGTAGTTTTGTCATGAGGTTGCATCTTAAAGCTCTTCCTCTTTTTTGCTCCTGTACCCTTTTACAACTCTTAATTATTGAACACTGAGGACCCCAAAGACTTTTTGTTGTTAGTATTATTGTTGCTTATAATGATGTGGGTAATATCTACAAATATTTACTATGTTAAAAGTAAAAGTTGAGCAATATTTAAATGTATTTATTGGTAGAGTCACTTAAAGATAGAAATAATTAATATAATGCATATCAACATGATGAACATCAACATACATAAATTTAATTTTTTTCTCACAGATCCCTGGAGATCTATCATTAGATAAAGTGTCAGATTGCTCCAGAATATGATAAAGCATAATAATGACAGAAAAAAAAAAACATGAAAACTTATATTTTTTCCTTTGGTTTATGTTACCTGAATCTAAAAAGAAACTATGAAATATGTTAAAATATTAGCAACTTTTTCTTTATTTCCATTAGCTTGTTTCTTTGGTTTATTGACTAATGTATTGTCCTAAAATAGATATAAGACATTCTATGTTTTATTAGAATAATATTCTATGCTTCAGTCCATGGGGTTGCAAAGACTCGGACATGACTGAGCCACTGAACTGAACTGAACTGAAGTGCATTTCAGATTTTGTTGACTATGAGGGCCACTCCATCTCTTCTAAGGAATTTTTACCCACAGGAGTAGATATATAGTCATCTGACTTAAATTTGCCCGTTCCCATCCAATTTAATTTACTGATTCCTCAGGTTTTGATGTTCAATCTTGCTGTCTCCTGCTTGGCCACATCTAATTCACGGTGATTCACGGACCTAACATTCCAGGTTCCTATGCAGTACTGTTCTTTACAGCATCAGACTTTACTTTCACCACATCCACAGCTGACCATTGTTTTTGCTTTGGCCCAGCAGCTTTATCCTTACAGGAGCTATTAGTAATTGCCCTCCACTCTTACCCAGTAGCTTATTGGGACTGGCATGGGTGGCCCATAATCCTATCTTTTTGCCTTTTTGTACTGTCCATGTGGTTCTTGCAGAAAGGATACTGGAGTAAATTGTCAATTCCTTCTCCAGGGGACCACATTTTTTCAGGACTATCACTCATCTATCTTTACTCCTGCAAAACACGGTCATAGCTCACTGAGCTCATAGCTCATGGCTCACTCATATACATAAGTCCCTTTCCCACGACAAGGCTGTGATCCATGAAGTGTGTGGTAGTTTTATTAATTTCATTTTCCATGCCATGGAAACAACCCTATTTCCTTGTCAATTGCACTGATTTTATTGTGAATTCTAATTAGGATTTTCACATTTGAAATTTATTATTGGAAAAAAATAATAGAAAAACCATAGGCTTCTTGCCCCTAACACAAACAATTCTTGTTTTACTCTGATATAGGCTAGACATCCTATTTTCTGCTGACCAGAGTTTATCTTAAACAAAAAAGGATAACTTCAAAGCCCAGGGAAAAAGAGAATAGAAGGGACTTAAACTCAAATATGGACTCTTCCTTATAGCTTCTGAACTGATATTTTTTAGACACAATTTAAACTATATCAGTAGAATCAGAATTTTCATGATTCCTTTAAATCAAGAACATTGATATTGGGTTCATGCCAAACCAACATGGAGTGGAATAAGGGTTAAATACATAGGATTAATTAAACTAGTGAAGAAAATTTTATTGTGGTTTTTTGTCTGTAATGCTGTTTATGTTGTCTTAATGTTCTACTAGTAATACAAATTAGGAAACTTTTTTTGCTTTATTGATTGTGTGAATAAAAAGCCTCTGACTGTGTGGATTACAACAACCTGGAAAATTCTTAAAGAGAAGGGAATACCAGACCACTTGACCTGCCTCTTGAGAAATCTGTATGCAGGTAAGTAAGCAACAGTTAGAAATGGACATGGAACAAGACTGGGTTCCAAATTGGGAAAGGAGTACATCAAGGCTGTATATTGTCACCCTGCTTATTTAACTTATATGCAGACTACATCATGAGAAACACTGAACTGGATGAAACACAAGCTGGAATCAGATGGCCAGAATAAATATCAATAACCTCAGATATGCAGATGACACCACCCTTATGGAAGAAAGTGAAGAACTAAAGAGCCTCTTGATGAAAATGAAAGAGGAGAGGGGAAAAGTTGGCTTAAAACTCAACATTCAGAAAACTAAGATCATGGCATCTGGTCTCATCACTTCAAGGCAAATAGATGGGGAAGCAGTGGAAACAGTGACAGACTTTATTTTGGGGGGCTCCAAAATCACTGCAGATGATGACTGCAGCCATGAAATTAAAAGACACTTGCTCCTTGGAAGAAAAGCTATGACCAGCCTAGACAGCATAGTAAAAAGCAGAGATGTTACTTTGCCAACAAAGGTCCATCTAGTCAAAGCTATGGTTTTTCCAATAGTCATATATGGATGTGAGAGTTGGACTATAAAGAAAGCTGAGCGCCAAAGAATTGATGCTTTTGAACTTTGGTGTTGGAGAAGACTCTTGAGAGCCCCTTGGACTGCAAGGAGATCCAACCAGTCCATCCTAAAGCAAATCAGTCATGAATAGTCATTTGAAGGACTGATGCTGAAGCTGAAACTCCAGTGCTTTGGCCACCTGATGGGAAGAACTGGCTCATTGGAAAAGACCCTGATGCTGGGAAAGATTGAAGGCAAGAGGAGAAGTGGATGAGAGAGGATGAGATGGTTGGATGGCATCACCGACTCGATGGACATGAGTTTGAGTAAACTCCGGGAGTTGGTGATGGACAGGGAGGCCTGGCGTGCTGCAGTCCATGGGGCCACAAAGAGTTGGACACGACTGAGCAACTGAACTAAACTGAACTGAGGAAACTCTTAAAGCTATCCAATTTTAATGTAGTGACTTTGCTCTTGTAAACTCAGATGGTACACCCTGCCATACCAGACATCGTAAACACTTATTAAATCTAATTACTTTTCATGGTAATATATTTATTTGCATAAGTTCACTAAGTATCTGCTTTTTGTTTTTTCATGATATAATTGGATAAATTAATCATATGACTAACATCTCAGTGGAGTATCATATTTAAAATGATGTTCATTTAATCAGTTATGACCAGTACTTTAAGGAGCTAACTTTGGCTTTGCTTACAGAGTCAATGCCTACTTAGCCCTCCTATGTCCTGGTGTGTTGCTTACAGGAGTTCCAACTTGAGAGTTGGTAAGGAAGTTCACCTTTTAGGCCAGGAAATTTATGATATTTTGAGGACATCTGGAATAGAGAGATTCACCCCAACTTCAAAGTAAATTAGGTGAAATTTGGTGGAGTTTCTTGTACTTGTTTTCTGATCTCAAATAAGAGAGACTTTATAAATTCAATCTGAGATTCCTTATGGAAACTTCTAGACAGAAGTTAATTTTGCAGACATTAATTTTTCAATACTATATAACTCTAGATTTGAAAAATAATCTCAAGGAAGTCTGTGCAATTAATCAACCCTCTTGCAGTAACCAATGTAAATAATCAGCCCAAATCAAATGAAATAGCCTGATTTTTGGATAAAAAATTATGCATTTGAGATTATTATAGTTACAAGGAGGAGTTGGTGCCATGAAGGAAAAACAAAAAAAATTAAGATTCTGAAACAGAGAAAAACATCCCTGGCTTGGTTTCTTTTTTTCTAGGTCACCTGATCCCTTGGAAGTTCTGCACATTGCTTCTGAACTACTCTACTATCAGTTGTCTTATTAGCTCATTACTGCCAGTTATAGAATATTGGAAGTAGTTTCAGTGTTTTCCTTCCATAGAAATAAAAACTGATCAAATGCCTGTGAATATTTATGTTTCATGAATTTTTGCATCTATTTGTCAGTTCATTAAAGCATTATTCACCTGACTGTACAAGTATCATCTGAAACAGTTGAAATATTAATGAATTAAATACATCTTTGAGGGATCTCCCTGGTGCTCCAGTGGTTAAGAATCTGCCCTCCAAAGCAGGGGACATAGTTCCATCCCTCGTTGGGGAACACACGTCCCACATGCCATAGGGCCTCTAAGCCCATGTGCTGCAACTACTGAGTTCTCATGCTCTAGAACCCACAAGTTCCAACAAGAGAGAAGCCCACACACCATGAATATGACTCAACACAGACAAATAAATGAAGACATACTTAAAAAAAAAAACACATCTTTGATGCTTGAACCATTTATATTTGTATGAACTTCATTAGGATGAATAGACTCTAAGGTAAGCTCTCTGCAATGATCTCCCCGTTCTAGGATCTAAATCATTGTGTAATTCCCTCACACTGAGTGCCAACAATATGTGTAAACTGTTTCTAGCCACCAGAATGTAGCACTTCTATGGGAATATAGGGATGTCACTCCCTTGATTACATGATATATAATACTTCACTTTAGCCAACTACAGTGAAAGATTATCCTTTCAGGTCTGAGGAAATAAGCAACTGTGTTGAAGAAGTTCTTGTGGGAAAAAAACAAAAACAAAAACAAAAGCTGAATAGAGCCACATGGGACTATGAGTGACTTTTAGAACCTAAATGTGGCCTCTGGCAGAGAGACAGAAAAACACTGGAGCTGTCAATCATTCAAACACAGAGTAGTTATTCTCCCAATAATCTGGATGCTTAGAAGTATATTCTTCTCCATGCTACCCTCCAGGTGAAAACTCAGCTTGGCCAGTGCCTTGACTGAAACCATGTGAGACACTGATTATGCAATACTATGCCATCTCAGAAACTGTGAGATGATAAATCTGAATATTATTTTAAGCCACAAAATTTGTGGCAATTAGTTATATATGTAGCAATACTGAGCAACTTATATAGTCATTATTTTATGTTTTGTTGTTAGTTATTCTTTAATAATGTGATTTGTTATACTTTATTTTGGGGGGCTCCAAAATCATGGTAGATGGTGACTACCATGAAATTAAAAGACACTTGCTCTTTGGTAGGAAAGTTATGAACAACCTATACAGTATATTAAAAAGCAGTGACATTACTTTGCCAACAAATGTCCGTCTAGTCAAAGCTATGGTTTTTCCAATAGTCATGTATGGATGTGAGAGTTGGACTATAAAGAAAGCTGAGTGCCAAAAAATTGATGCTTTTGAACTGTGGTGTTGGAGAAGACTCTTGAAATTCTCTTGGACAGCAAGGAGATTCAACCAGTCCATCCAAAAGGAAATCAGCCCAGAATATTCATTGGAAAGACTGATGCTGAAGCTGAAACTCCAGTACTTTGGCCACCTGATGCGAAGAACTGACTCATTAGAAAAGACCCTGATGCTGGGAAGGATTGAAGTCAGGAGGAGAAGGGGATGATAGAGGATGAGATGGTTGGATGGCACCAACTCACTGGACATGAGTTTGAATGAACTCCGGGAGTTGGTGATGGACGGGGACGCCTGGCGTGCTGCGGTCCATGGGGTCTCAAAGAGCTGGACGTGACTAAGTAACTGAACTGAACTGAACTGAATTATTATAACTGCAGTTACAACTGTACATGTAAACAAAAGGAGCAGAAAATATAAGGTAGCTCAATTATTTCTGCACTGCAAAACAAATGTCTTAATATGATGATTGTTCCTCAAACTAGATACCCTAGGCTTACTTGGCTTCACCCTACAGTAAGCAACAAAGTTTGGGAGAATTGTAACAGTTGTAACAATTCTGGGAGAAATTTTTCAAGGGAGTTATTTTCTTTTTTAACTTGTATTTTAAAAAATATATATCCTGTACCAGGAAGGAGGAAAGCCATAATCAATTGACCATATGGTATATTGGCTTTTACAAAAATAGAGCAGAAACTGCTGAAGGCTAAAGCAATTCATAAATTATATTCTTCTTGTGGGAATACCATGGATCTGATGCATTCCTTACTTATTTTCAGTTTTAAAGTTAAGAGAAGATTTATAATACTTTTAGAAGGAAAAAAGAAAGATACATTTTAAAAATTAGTACATAGGGATTGTTGTCTGTTGAAGGACTGTTCCTGAGTACTAAAATTAACTAATTGTAGAATTATACCATTGCAGCATTTAAAATATGATAACAAATATTGAATAATATTTCTGAAATAAAATATAAGTACTATAAAATGATCACTTCTGAAATGTTATCTTTTTCAATATAAGGAAGAAATATAGAAGATGTGGGGAAATGAAAAACATATTCATTGACCTAATTGACTAATTGATCACTTGCCCAGAGCCAGACATCCTAGAATGTGAAGTCAAGCTGGCCTTAGGAAGCATCACTACAAACAAAGCTAGTGGCTGTGATGGGATTCCAGTTGAGCTATTCCAAATCTTAAAAGAAGATGCTGTGAAAGTGCTGCACACAATTAGCTGGCAAATTTGGAAAACTCAGCAGTGGCCACAGAACTGGAAAAGTTCGGTTTTCATTCCAATCCCAAAGAAAAGCAATGCCAAAGAATGTTCAAAATTACTGCACAATTGCACTCATCTCACACGCTAGCGAAGTAATGCTCAAAATTCTCCAAGCCAGGCTTCAACAGAATATGAACCATGAACTTCCATATGTTCAAGCTGGATTTAGAAAAGGCAGAAGAACCAGAGATCAAATTGTCAACATCCGTTGGATCATCAAAAAAGCAGGAGATAGGAACACCAGACCACCTGACCTGCCTCCTGATAAATCTTCATGCAGGTCAAGAAGCAACAGTTAGAACTAGACATGGAGCAACAGACTGGTTTCAAATCGGGAAAGGAGTATGTCAAGGCTGTATATTGTCACCCTCCCTATTTAACTTATATGCAGAGTACATCATGAGAAATGCCAGACTGGACAAAGCACAAGCTGGAATCAAGATTGCCAGGAGAAATACCAATAACCTCAGTTATGCAGATGACACCACCCTTATGGCAGAAAGCGAAGAAGAACTAAAGAGCCTCTTGATGAAGGTGAAAGAGGACAGTGAAAAAGCTGGATTAAAACTCAACATTCAAGAAAATAATATCATGGCATCCAATCCCATCACTTTATGGCAAATAGATGGGGAAACAATTAAAACAGTGACAGAGTTTATTTTTGGGGCTCCAAAATCACTGCAGATGGTGACTGCAGGCATGAAATTAAAAGACACTTGCTCCTTGGAAGAAAAGTTATGACCAACCTAGATAGCATATTAAAAAGCAGAGGTATTACTTTGCCAACAAAGGTCTGTCTAGTCAAAGCTACGGCTTTTCCAGTAGTCATGCATAGATGTGAGAGTTGGAACATAAAGAAAGCCAAGTGCTGAAGAATTGATACTTGTGAACTGTGGTGTTGGAGAAAACTGTTGAGTGTCCCTTGGACTGAAAGGAGATCCAACCAGTCCATCCTAAAGGAAATCAGTCTTGGGTATTCATTGGAAGGACTGATGTTGAAGCTGAAACTGCAATACTTTAGCCACCTGATGGGAAGAGCTGACTCATGTAAAAAGACCCTGATGTTGGGAGAAATTGTAGGCAGGGGGAGAAGTGGATGACAGAAGATGAGATGGATGGATGGCATCACCAACTTGAAGGACATGAGTTTGAGCAAGCTCTGGGGATTGGTGATGTACAGGGAAGCCTGGCATGCTGCAGTCCATGGGAACACAAATGGTTGGACACGACTGAGCAAGTGAACTGAACTGAACTAAATTGACCTTAACAAGAGAGAGTAAATGCCTTTATTTCTGAATAGGTCATTTGAAAAATCATTAAGGAAGTATATAGGTGAAGTAAAAAATGTATATATATTATGCAAATCATTAGGGAAGTTTATCCACACACTAAAAATCCCATGATCTATGAAATCTTCCTAGCTGAAGTCAAGTTTTTGTTGTTGTTGTTATTAAATTTTTAAAATTCTCTGAAGTTTAAAGAATGGGATGGTGTCAGAGCACAGTAGGCATTAAATAGATAGATTTGAATTATGGTGCTGGAAAAGCCTTGACAGTCCCTTGGATGGCAAGGAGATCAAACTGGTCAGTCCTAAAGGAAATCAACCCTGAATAGTCATTGGAAGGACTGATGCTGAAGCTGAAGCTCTAATAATTTGGCCACATGATGCAAAGAGCTGACTCATTGGAAAACATCCTGGTACTGGAGAAGATGGAAGGCACGAGGAGAAGGGGGTAAAAGAGGTTGAGGTGGTAGGATCGCATTACCGACTCAATGGACATGAGATTGAGCACACTCCAGAAGATAATGAAGCACAGGGAAGCCTGGCGTGCTGCAGTTCATGGGGTCACAAAGAGATGGACACTACTTACTGACTAAACAATAGCAAAGCATTAAATGTAGGAAATCTGTGAAATAGTATATGTATTACAATAATCTGTTGAAGCAACATAAAGGAGAAAACTAAACTCACCATACAAAGTTTAGAGAATTAAACCATTCAAGACAATATGTGAAACATTTTTTGCCTGCTGACTTATTGAGTTTGTTTCAATTGTTTTGAAAATTTTATCTTTTATTATTAAATTTAAGTCTTTAGAGCAGAATGTCTTTTCAATTTTACCTCTTTAAAATTCAGGAATAAATGTACTAACATTATTCTCTCTTTTGTGTTTTTATACATATATAGGTTTTGCATCTGTAATACCAGTAGTGATTTTTTTAATCAGAAAATAATTAATACAAAGTACTAGATAATTCTGTCCATACTTGTGTATTTCCTTTTTTCTCAATGACATTCAGTGTTGTCAAATGGTCGGTTTTTTTTTTTTTTTTTTTTTTGGCTCTCTCTTCACTCTTCATTTTACGTTTCATGGCATAATGTCTCCTTTCCAGCACAGCACTAATATTGGCATCCCTTCTGGTAACTAACCCCTTAGCCTGACCTGAAGTCTTTCTTGTTAGCTGAGATTGTTAAAGATTGCATCTTTTCTGAGTTCAGAGCAACACTTTTTTGCTCACTAATATTTGTGGAATTAATAAAGCCATCTCATGCTGCTAATTCTTGCCTGCAGACACATTAGCAACACAGGCACTTTTATCTTCCCTAATCTACTCTTTTTTATCCAAAATATCTTTTGACTTCAGAACCAATCAGCACAGAGGGTAGAGACAAAGCTCATGCAATCACAAAGCTGGAAGTGTCTGAAATGCGTCTAAATTGTGTGTATTTATCTTTCTACAAAATAACTCTCTGACTTCTTAGACTTTGTTGATTGTTATTGTTTTTCTTTTTTCTTCATGTGATTTATGAATGTAAAGGTGATTTTAATGATCAGTGATAGATCTTTCTCTCACCTACCCTAAAATGTATATTCCTTGTCTTAGGAATGAGGTTTGTGAGTCCCAAGGAAGAACAGCACTGCTTCTTGATTATAGGAATTGATCACAGAGTATGTCAGGAGAGGTGAAAGTATGTTCACTGAGTGTTCATTGCTTGTTGCTCAGTCATGTCTGACTCTGCGACCCCGTAACCTGTAGCCCACCAGTCTCCTCTGTCCATGGAATTATCCAGGCAAGAATACTGGAGTGGGTTGCCATTTCCTTCTCCTGGTGATCTTCCCAACCCAGGGATCGAACTCAGGTCTCCTGCACTGTAGGTGAATTCTTTACCATCTAAGTCACCAGGGAAGCCCTCACTGAACCCTCTGTCCCCTGAGCTGTCTGTTCACTGACCCTGGGCCGTTTTGGCCACACAGATGGCTAAGGATTATATCAAACTTTACACAGTGTTTGAAACAGCACAGGGAATTCAACTCTTTTCTAATTAAATGCACAAAACCTCAAAGAAATCTAATATAATCTTATAATTTGATTTGTTACCTCTTTTTTTTTCCTGACTTATCATTACAACTTTGTTACAAAATGTGATTTGGCAAAACAAGTGCTACTGTTGTTTCAGACAAAATACCAGAGCATTAAGATTTGTGTTTATGGCAAGTAAAAGCTGTAACTAAAAGAAGAATCCTGGAAAAATGGATCCTTGGAGATCGAAAATGTTTTGTCAACTAAGAAAGAGATAGGAGAACCATCAGGGACTGTAATTGTACATTTTTCAATTTGTTTAATACCATTTCCCCCGTCCCCTCTCAGATTACTTTGAATAATATCCAATGAATCATCACTTTAACTGAAAATATTCAGCAGGTATCCCTAAATAATATGCACTCTTAAAACACAATCACAACATCACTACAAATCTAAAAATTAACACTAATTCTTAATGTCTTCAAGTATTAACTTTTTGTGTTTCTTTGGAGTTTTAAGTAGTTTTAAAATTGTGATTAAAATTACATAAAATGAAATTTACCATTTTAAACATTTTAAACCATATGGTTCTATGGCATTAAGTAAACTTGAATTGTTTTACAACCATTACCATCATTATTTTCTGAAACTTTTTTATCAACTGTTTTTAAAATATTTTGTTTGAATGGTTATTCAAACAAAGTTCATATATTGTGACTTGGAAAAATGGCTCAAATGTTGTTTAATGTTTTAAGTTCTCTTATATGTATTTTATTTTTCTTGAATTTTTATTGAAGAAAACAGTTCATAAATCTTACAGGTAATCATAGTCTGGACACAGATAATTATAGACACAAAGTAATTTCTTATGACTTGGTAGTTAGACTTGGTAGTAGACTTGGTACTACTTCATATAAAATTCTAGGTACTTCCCTTCAGGGGTGTGATTGTTAATTTTATGTCAACTTGACTGGGCCACAAAGTGCCAAGATATTTGATCAAACATTAATTTGAGTGTGTCTGTGAGAGTATTTGTGGGTGAGATTATAGTAAGCTAAGTAAAGCAGATTGGCTTGCCCAAGGTGGGTGAGACTTATTTAATCAGTTAAAGTCTGAGTGAAATAAAAAGGATGAATCTTCTGTGAGGAAGAGAGAATTCCTCTTGCCTGACTGACTGAACTTGAATATTGATATTTTTCCATCTCCAGATTGAAACTGAAACATACCTTATTGGATTCCAAGCCTGCAAGATTTCAGATTGGAACTTAAAACAATGGCTCTTCTCATTCTTGGACCTTTGGACTCAGATTAGAACTAAGCCATCAGCTCTCTCCTGAGATCTTGGGACTTCTCAACTTCCATTTCATGTGAGCTAATTCCTTATAATAAATCTTTATAAGAATAAAGAATCATGTTGATTCTGATTTTCTAGAGAACCATGATTGATACCAGGGATACATATGTCTGGTTGCTTTCCTTTTTTGACATTGCCCCTAACGATCATTTTTTTTTAATTTAATTTTCAACATCATTGTACATTTTTTCCATTTATTTTTATTAGTTGGAGGCTAATTGCCCCTAACGATCATTATTATATGTCTTACTTAAATAAGGATTACAAAATAGTGATATTCTTATTTATTTATTTATGTAATATTTTATAATTAGAAATTTTCACTGACCAAAACATTTATTTATCCTTATGTTCCAAACACATTGGAATGAAAAATAAATGAACAGCAAAGGAAGCCATCAACAAAATAAATAGACTTACAAAATGGGAGAAAATCTTTGCAAATCACATACCTGTTATAAAGATATAATAGATATAAAAAGAATATAAAAAGAATATTTACAACTCAATAGCAAAAATAAAGAAATTTTTTTCTTTTTCCAAAGAAGATATATAAATGAACAACATGTGCTTGAAAAGGTGCTCAGTGTAACTCATAGTCAGGGAAATGCAAATCAAACCCACAATGCGATATTTTCTTAAACCTGTTAGAATGCCATCATCAGAAAGACAAGAGATAACATTACATATCACATTACATATATTTGCATAACATGAGTGGACTTTGAGGGCATTTTCTAAGTGAAATAAGCCACACAGGGAAAGACAAGTTATAATATCACTTATATGCAGAATTTTTTAAAAAGACAAACTCATAGAAACAGTAGAAAAGTTATTGTCAAGGACTGGGAGATGAGGGAAATAGAGACAAGTTAGAAAAAGAGCACATACTTTCAGTGATAAGAAAGAAAGGCATTTATAAGAAGTTAGCTTCCACTACCCTTTACTTTTTTCTAAAGGGAAAAAATTATCTAAGCATATTTTTGGTTTACTTTTCTATTTTTTTAAACAAAGAAGTATTGTAGAATCAAATAAGGCAAAATAAGGAAGCAAGTATCAGACCAAAATACATTCTGATCAGTGTTTGAATGTAATAAACAATAAATTAGTTTTTAAGTAATTTTTAGTCTGTAGCAATCAAGTGGCTATTTAGTATCCGTAGTGTTTGTATCCATTTGGTAGAAAAATTTGGAAAACCATATTGTCATTATATTCTAGTTATCTATGTGAACATAGAACATTTACTTGTCAGTTAAATAAGCTTTATCCCCTTTGGTAGCCTTTAAGGAACTTAAAATACATGATTTTATAGAGCATATTTTACAATGAATATTCTCACCTTATTTTTGTTTCTGTATTATTCTTATGTCAAGGACAAACTGTGTCTACCCACATGTGGAAAATTTCAGTAATATATATCATAATAATTGGAGAAAGTCAATATTGAAACAGAAGGGACAAGACACAACAGGTTTTTTACCTATGCTCCACCAGAAGTATAAAGTTGTAGCTGAGTCAATTAGAAATTTTTTACCTAGACATAAAATGCACAGTGACTAAAAAGTATCTTTCAGAGTATAAATGCCGCATAGAAATGTGTGGTTAAATATATTACTAGTTTCCCCCTAAATTTAATTCCCCACTAAACATGTTTATATTAAGCTACAATTTTTATTAGAAATATATTCTGATTATTAACTTGATGGCTTAAAATTTTTATTTTTATGCCAACATTTATGGTAATTCCATGATATCAATAAAATGATAATGCCTTATCACAAATTTAAATATAGTTTTATATCCAAGACATTACATAAATTTCTGTGACTATATATGTCTTATAGAATATAAGGTTAAACATGACAGCTTTCTAATCAATCTTTAATTCTACTTGTGTTTCATTTTAATAGCTATTTCATAATTAACATGAATGTTTTCTGGAGACTTGAAAATACTTTTTCAGATGATTTTTGCATATACAGCTACTTAGTCTAATTATGAGGTTAGGTCCAATGGTATTTTTTAAAATTTGTGGGGCTTGCTACTATAAAGTATGAAAAATACAGATCAAAAAACTATTTGTTTATTAAGAGAAAATGGCATTATAAAGAAAATTTGAAATAACTATAGATTTCATACTACTTTCATCTGTTATATTTACGTATGCATTTACTAATTCAAAATTTTCAACATAAACTAGCTGCCTAAATGAAATATATACAGTATATTTTATTAATGAAGGAAAAATAAATGGTTCATGAGACTTAAAAATATAATGTAGAAAAATAAAGCAGAAGGAATAGCTTGAATAGCCAAAAAGTCTCTGGGCTAATATCCAGTATGAAACTTGAATGAACCAGCCTCTTTGACAGAGCATCATTAGGTTGTTTGCATAATATTCATTGGATTGAAGCTGAGCATCCAGATGCAGGACTAAATTTTTCTTATACATCTGCTTCAGTGCACTAATGTGGAATAACCTTTAATATTTAAAACTCAGATAAATGTCTCTAGGTTAGAAGTAAACTGCTTGTCAGAAACAAAAAAGCACACATGAATATTACATAGACCTAATACAAAATATAATATTTTTGAAGGATTTTAAAATGTGTCCACAGAATATCTAATAAAATAGGTGCCCCCAAATCAGACCACAATAGAATAAAAATATGCTATACAGTTACATTGAAATTTTAGTGACATTGGTAGTTCCTCCACATTTATGCCTATTTCTTTATATCTCAAGTTAGATAAATGACATTTAGTTCTACTACCCTGCAAGGTGTTTGTCAACAATTAATGAGATATATTTTATTTTTAATGAGATATATAACTAGAAATAATGTTAAATGTTCTGTATACAAAAAAAGTTATTATATCCCACAATGGATAGAAGATGGGTATGAACGGAAACAGATGAAAAGCATTATAGAGATTAATAGAACATTTCAATATTAGTTATAACTTAAGAATTTATTCTGGTTTCATTGTTTTATTATTACATTGTGAACCTCATATGCTATAAATGGGCCTTCTATACAATTACAGGATAAAAAGATTTTTGGTCTTAAAATAAAACTATTTGACAAATATCATCCATCACTCACTATTTTCTCAGTAAATTATTTTATCTGTTCCAATAAAAAACACACAAAAATATTTATATTTGGAGCATGTCCCCAAAGTTATGTATTGTGTATACCCTGCCCCATTGATGATTTAAGGTCAGATCACTTTTATATACTGCCTACAGCAGCCCCTATTTACTAAACTGCAATGTATTATACTTACATGTGAAAGATCAGAGAATTTCTCTGTATTAAAATCCTGATCATTTTTTAAACATTGTGTTTAAACAGAATATAAAACACTTCTAGTCACAGAACCTCGATAAATGCTTCAAGAACCAGTTCTTTGAGTATAATTTGGGAAATATGGAGGTAGAAAATTGCCCATGTTTTTAATTATCTCCTTAACGCATATGCCAAACTGCACTGATTTTTTTGGCAAATTCTAGCTAAGCTTTCCTGCACTTCTGAATGAACTTAGACTGCCTATCTCCTCAGCACTTTCCAGAAACGTGTTCTTTCTGACTCTACCACTTCCATTCTTCTGATTATCTTTCCTAGATCTTTTATTTTTCTAGGCACTGGCCAATTATTAGTATTTTATATAACTTGTTCTAAAGACTGTCCTCTCAGTTGTATATACCTAGTTCCAGAAAACTCTTCTCTCAACTATTCCATTTAAAATAATGTACGCTACATAACCTTATGTGAATATTTTGTATTTTAATTGTATCACAATTATGTCATAGAAATATTTATATATAAGTTTTCAAAACACTCAGACATATTTTGCATTTTGATTGTGTTTCTTGATTTGTGTACTGAACAAATATCCATTAAGTACTTAAAACATTTTAGAAAAAAGTTAAATTATTTGTGAAATAGATATTGTATAGTCTATATATCCCAATATATAGGCTGTATAGTCACAAATTCACGAAATAAAATTCTTCATTTGTAGACTCTCAAGAAAACACTATGATTGATAATGTATTTATAAAAGAAATATTATTATCCATAAAATTGGGCTACTGATATTTACTAGAGTAGGCTTCAACAAATGAGAAAAAATTCTTATGACCAGCACATCTTAAAATTGAAGACAATCAAAATATGTGAATGGGAGAAATTCTGATATAAATGAACAAAAGGAAAGAGAGGATATAGTAAGAAATACTCTAAAATATAAATTTCATCAAAAATCTTGGCAATTTCAAGATATTAAAAAGTAAATTTAACTTACATTGCTTAACACAACTATTGGTAATTTTAAATTTAACAATTTTGGTTATCTTCTCAATTATATTATTAATATTCCCTAAATTGTATCAATTTTTAAATATAGGAACTCATAACTTTTGGGGGGAGAGAAAAAAACTTGTGATAGTAGAAGAGTCCAGTTTGTAGGAAATTTCCCTTGAAATATTTCTTTGTAGATGTATTTTTTTCCATTTCTTTTAAAACTCCCTGTGGTAAAATTTTTACATGCTTCAACTACCAACACAGTTACTGAAAAAGATGTGTAAAACATTTATCCTTAATGGGCTATGGATGGAACATTGATCTTAAAGTCTCTGAGGAAAACATATAATGGGGTTCATGTAATTTAATTGGTTCTAAAGTTGATACCAGAATGCATAATCCACATTTTAAATAAATGCTATGTGAATTTGAGTTTTAAAAGAAACTTATTTTATATTTTAAAAATTTATCTTACTGAACAACATATTCTTTTTTTTTTCCCTCTCTCTCTCTCTGCACTTAGATTCTGCTCCTTCCCATGGAAAAATAGTAAACTGTAAAAAATTAAACAATACAGTCATTCCACAGTGTATGCAGGCATTGGGTCCAGGATCTCCCATGGATACCAAAACCACTGAAGCTTTAGTCTCTCATATAAAATGTCATAATACATGCATATAACCTACACCTACTCTCCCATATACTTTTTTTTTTTAATTTTTTTTTAATTAATTAATTAATTTTTTTTGTCATACATTGATATGAATCAGCCATAGATTTACACGTGTTCCCCATCCCGATCCCCCCTCCCCCCTCCCTCTCCACCCGATTCCTCTGGGTCTTCCCAGTGCACCAGGCCCGAGCACTTGTCTCATGGATCCCACCTGGGCTGGTGATCTGTTTCACCATAGATAGTATACATGCTGTTCTTTTGAAATATCCCACCCTCACCTTCTCCCACAGAGTTCAAAAGTCTGTTCTGTATTTCTGTGTCTCTTTTTCTGTTTTGCATATAGGGTTATCGTTACCATCTTTCTAAGTTCCATATATATGTGTTAGTATGCTGTAATGTTCTTTATCTTTCTGGCTTACTTCACTCTGTATAAGGGGCTCCAGTTTCATCCATCTCATTAGGACTGATTCAAATGAATTCTTTTTAACGGCTGAGTAATATTCCATGGTGTATATGTACCACAGCTTCCTTATCCATTCATCTGCTGATGGGCATCTAGGTTGCTTCCATGTCCTGGCTATTATAAACAGTGCTGCGATGAACATTGGGGTGCACGTGTCTCTTTCAGATCTGGTTTCCTCAGTGTGTATGCCCAGAAGTGGGATTGCTGGGTCATATGGCAGTTCTATTTCCAGTTTTTTAAGAAATCTCCACACTGTTTTCCATAGCGGCTGTACTAGTTTGCATTCCCACCAACAGTGTAAGAGGGTTCCCTTTTCTCCACACCCTCTCCAGCATTTATTGCTTGTAGACTTTTGGATAGCAGCCATCCTGACTGGCGTGTAATGGTACCTCATTGTGGTTTTGATTTGCATTTCTCTAATAATGAGTGATGTTGAGCATCTTTTCATGTGTTTGTTAGCCATCTGTATGTCTTCTTTGGAGAAATGTCTGTTTAGTTCTTTGGCCCATTTTTTGATTGGGTCATTAATTTTTCTGGAATTGAGCTGCAGGAGTTGCTTGTATATTTTTGAGATTAATCCTTTGTCTGTTTCTTCATTTGCTATTATTTTCTCCCAATCTGAGGGCTGTCTTTTCACCTTACTTATAGTTTCCTTTGTAGTGCAAAAGCTTTTAAGTTTCATTAGGTCCCATTTGTTTAGTTTTGCTTTTATTTCCAATATTCTGGGATGTGGGTCATAGAAGATCTTGCTGTGATTTATGTCGGAGAGTGTTTTGCCTATGTTCTCCTCTAGGAGTTTTATAGTTTCTGGTCTTACATTTAGATCTTTAATCCATTTTGAGTTTATTTTTGTGTATCCCATATACTTTAAATCATCTCATTTTGCTTTTTGGAACTTTCTGAAATTAAAAAGAAAAAATTTTTTTTCATCCATGGTTGGTTGAAAGTGCAGATGCAGAACCTGCCAATACAGAGGCTAACTGTATAATATTAAAATATTTTACATATGGTTTATATATTTTTTGTTTGCAATACCAAGAAAACTTTACAATTAATTGTCAGATTTTTTCTAAAAACTAAATGGTACTTAAGTATAAAATAACAAAAATTCAAAGAATTTGTCACCTAAATTTTGGAGAATAAATAGCATATATTTGATAAAGCTCTAAACAGAAACAATAAAAATATTGTAATCTCTGTTTATAAAGTCAAATGCATGTAATAAAGTTGGTCAGCAAGTTCAGGCACTAGGATAATGAAAGATTTCTTAATAATCTCATCATTGGTATCAACAATGTGCTACAACAGAACTTTGTATCTCTGGTATTACTAAGCATTTTTGAAAGAAAAGACCAGCTCCTCATGAACTAAGATAATTAATGGTAATCAATTACAACAACTATGGATGAAGTTCACCCTTCTTTTTTGTTTTTCAAGTAGAAATGTTTCCAAAAGAAATAACTGTGATTTTTAGTACCTCATCATTTGAATGATATATAACAAAAGTTAATTTAGGAATATCAAACTTTATAGAAGAAATATTTATATATCAAAATAATTAATTTGAAGTTACATAATCATCCATATATGGGATTCTTAGTTATTTAAGAAAGATTATCATTTGACATACTTCTAGAGTCTACTAGATTCTTACTGATTCAGCTTTAGGAAACATCATTTATGTTTCTAGTATAGATAGATACAGTCACTAACCTTATATAGTTCACTATGCAGTGGGAGAGACAGATTGAGCAATGTGACCCATAGATACCAGTGAAATGAATGAAACATTATGGGGTCAATTGGATTGTATAAAATCATTAAGACTGGTTGGAAACCAAGAAGTTGCTATGATTTTGTAAAATAATAGAAATTTTTCTGTCCTTAAAGTAGAATTTCTTTTGCAGAAAAAGAATTGTGCCTACAGGACATGTATTGTCCTTTAATGAATAATGACCATAAAGCTTTTTAACAATCCCTTCAGCTTGGCCAAATTTTATACAGGCTTCTACCTGACTCTAGGACCCTGATCCCATTTTTCCTAAATCCTTACTTTAGAAAACTTGCAAATTCCTTCTCTGCCCTTAGGAGATTTAACTCTTTTTAAAAGCTTCTTACCAGTTTTATAACTCATAATTGTGTTTTTTCAAGAACCCTGGAGCCATCCTTTGAAATGTAATCCTCAAGGGAAATAGAGCCTTAACTTTCAGTCTCTGTGGAAGAAAAGGATTGTAAATTCAGGGGAGCCTTGCTCTAGACTATGAAATGCCTTTTCGGGTACCTATCATGAAGATAGCAGAAAACTTATTTTTTATCTGGATAAAGCCAATTAGCACAGATGATTGCTCTACCACAGCTCTTAAACCTCTCCCACCCTTTATTTCAGTTTCCAGACCTGGCCTATGCTCTCTTCCTTATTACTAGCAATAGTATTAAAATATAATCAACTTCTGTTACTCACCTTGTATATCAAAAAGTTTTCTTTAGCAATAGGATTAGCTAGTAAAGTGCCAAATATTTTTCTTTATGTTGCTGTACCATCTCATCCTCGTCTGCCCCTTCTCCTCCTGCCTTCAGTCTTTCCCGACACCAGAGTCTTTTCCATTTAGTTGGCTCTTCACATGAGGTGGCTAAAGTATCGGAGTTTCAGCTTCAGCAACATTCCTTTCTATGAATATTCAGGGTTTATTTGTGTAGGGTTGATTTTTTTTTTTTTTTTATCCTGGCAGTCCAAGGGATTCTCAAGAGTTTTCTCCAGCACCACAATTCAAAAGCATCAATTCTTCTTACTGCTGAGCCAGCATAAAAGTTTATCTAAGTCAAAATTCTTTTGGGTTATGTTTGATTATTTTCTGAGTGGAGCTAATTAAATTTAATATATAAGTAACTTAATTAGTCCTCCACTATTTCAGCATTGTGGTACCATATTTCATATTTCCAGGTCTCCATTATAAAACCCATTTCTTCTCACTACCATATTATCTTTAGAGATGAAAAATAAAATGTAAATTGAGACTAAATTGGGCTACAAATCAAGAACATTTCAAGAAAAAAGAAATGTATTTATATTTCAGTTAGTACATTAAGAAGCTACTTTGTTGGAGCAGACGATATTTTATAATACTCTGAAATATGAGTAATGATATACCCTAAGAAATCTGAAGTATAATATGATTTTTAATATAAAAGTACTTCAGAGAAAACAAAATATTATAAAAATGTTAAGCATTATTACTATTCTGAACCTTCTAATACTGTCTTCCTCATTTATTAATGAAACTGTACACTATTGAAATGGTTTTATTTTTAATAAAGCCTCACAAAATATGAATGTCTTTGCTTCCGTTGGGGGATTATCCACACTATCAGGCACAGCTATTTGCAGCTGAGTGACCAAGCAAGAGTCTGGCTCCATTTTTTGATGTCTACCTGCTAACGACTTTTAAGTATCACCCTCCCCTATTCCTGGTGTCCACATCTGGGCAAGCTAGTAAGAAAGCCTCAGTGCTCTTTCCTTTGACGCCTGCAGGAAATTCAAACGACACAGGCCTCCACCTCAGCCCTGTCCCATCTCAACCACAGTAAAAACCCCTGAGCCAGCCTCCTTCCTTGGCTCTCTCAAGACATTTGAGACCTTCCTGAGAGCCCTGCCCTGTAATCTATCACCACTCTTGACATCCGATTCAAAATTTAATGGAAGTGCCCACTGCAAGTGCCCCCTCTGCTTTTTCAGGGTGATTTTAGCAGAGTTTGACTCAGGCAAGACCTAATCTATGGAGTAAAACAACGCATCAGCTATATGTTTGGTAAATAACCAGAGAACTGTTTCCCCTTTTATTACTTTGGTTTCATACAAATGTTCAGAAAGTAATTTACACAATACCTAAAATATCATTTTTAATATTTTGCATGGAAATAAATAGGTCCCAATAAAGTAAGCTAAGACTAAAAAAATCTGCACGATTTAGAAAACATGAAGATGTTAGTTTCTACTAATTTTGAATATGTAAGATATTAAAATATTGATGCATACATAAATACCTTAATTTATCTAAATAACTTTAATGTTCAATGTTAGCTAAAAAGTACTTGAAACAATACATATCTAATAATCAACTTTCATTGACATAACTATTTCCTTCATATGCTGTTATGTGTTTTTATCTCCATAATGCAAAATAAGCAATGATATACATCTCTGGCTGCAAAAAATTTAGTGAATATAATGGCTTCCTTTTTTATGGAAATACTCTTTTCTGAGGTTTATGAAATGATAATAGCAATTACTAGGTATAATGTTCTTTTATAAAACTTTCAGTAACTTTGAACAAGCCAGCATCTTTATCTGTTAAAGTAGTGAAATAATAATTGTGTTCCTTTACATTTAAAAAGCTGTAAATTGCCTCTCTCAGAATAGTTTTAGACTTTTGTGCAAATAGAATATGTATTTATGTATTAAAAATTTGTCCTTATGAAAATGTTAGTTGCAGCACATACTAGATAATAAGGTTTGAAATCATAAATAATCCAAGTTAAGTGATAAATGTCTAGAAGATTTAAGTACTCTAGGGGAAAAGATTTTTACCTTAAATGACAGATAACTTTTTAAAAATATTTTATTTCAATATTATTCATTTATATATATATTTTTTTAATTTTAAAGAAATATCAGAATTCTTACAATGTCTATGGACAGATAGCTTCTAGTTCTGGTTAGCACTAACCACTTTCAAAACTTAAGTTGCAGGACTTGAGCACAAATATTCTGCATCGGGTTCTCATCCCAGGCAGGCAGATAGAATAATAGTTTTTTAAAAATGGTCACAAGTTCATTTAGCCAATGGTAGTTTCCATAGACTAAATTTTCGTCTCCTGTTCGAATTTTTATGCTAAAACCCTAACTCCTGATTTGATAGTATTTGGAGCGGGGTGAGGCGGGAGGAGTTCATGTGAAGTCTCCCATGAAGGAAATTAGTTCCTTATATAAAAGACTTCAGAGAGCTTCTTCACTCATCCTGCTGTGTGAAGGCATAGCAAGAAGTTGGCCATCTATGAACTAAGAAGTGTGCCTTAACCAGACATTGAATCAAGATGTGCCAGCTTCTTCATCTTAGACTTCCCAGAACTGTGAGAGATAAATCTCTGTGTCTTGCAAGTCATCCATCCTGAGGTATTTGTGTTACAGCCGCCTGAAAAGGCAAGACAGTAGTTGCTGCTAGAAGTAGGTTTTGCTGTAACAAGTAACTGAAAATGTGGAAGTGGCTTTGGAACTGGGTGATGGGTAGAAGCTGGAAGAGTTTTGAGGTACAGGCTAGAAAAGTCTACTTTGCTATGAACTTTGAACAGACAGGTAAAAGTGATTCTGTTAAAAGCTCAGAAAGAAAAAATTGAGCTGTAGAGAAAACTCAGTCTTCTCAAAAGTAACAGTTACGAAGTAATCACAAACAGAATGTTGGTAGCAATGTGTGCCATAAAGGTCCATATTGATGAGATCTCAGATGAACATAAAGTATTAGTTGCTCAGTTGTGTCTGACTCTTTGTAACCCACCAGGCTCCTCTGTCCATGGAATTCTCCAGGCAAGAATACTGGAGTGGGTAGCCATTTACTCTTCCAAGGATCTTTCCAACACAGGACTCGAACCCGAGTCTCCCACAGTGTAGGCAGATGGAAATAGGGAGCATGCTATTTGAAACTGGAAAAAAAGAGTCACCCTTGTTGTAAAGTGGCAAAGAACTTGATTGAATTGTGTTCATATTCTAGTATTTGTGGAAGGTAGGACTTGTGTGCAAGTGACGAAGTTGTATATTTTGCTGAGATCTCTAAGCAAAGAGTTGAAGCTGTGACTTGGCTCCTCCTGACTGCTTATAGTAAGAAGTGAGAAAAGAGAAATGACTTAAAGATGAAGTTGCTGAGCAAAAGGGAAGCAGAACTTAAAGATTTGGAAAATTCTCAGCCTATCCATATGGAAAAAATGAGACCACTATGGGTATGTTCAAGCTACTGCTTGATAGAAAGATTAACGTGGATCAGCCATCTCAACAGAAATCGGAACTATTTTCCAAAACAATAGAAGAGTGACTTGGAAGGCAGTTGAGAGAACCTCAAGACTGCCGCTCCCAGTATTGACCTAGAGTACAAGGGCTTATAAGGACAGAATGTTTTCAAAGAGGGGAGGAGGGGTGCATCTCCAGTTCTGGTAGGCTAGGATGATTCCACCTACTGGCGCACAGATGGGAATCCCACAGAAGCTGTGATGTGGACTGCAGCCAGTAGAACTTTGAAGGCATGTCTGCTTTTACTCAGATTTCAGAGGATGGGACCACATATTAGAGTCCCAGACTCCAGATCCCCATCCAGCTCTAGAAAACAAGAACATGGAGCCATTTTTACCCTCTAACTCAGGCTTTGGAAATTTTTATTTTTAAAGAACTAGATTAATATATTTTTAAAGAACTAGATTAATATCTAGTTCTTTAAATTAAATTAAATGTTTTGGTTTGGCATCCATATCTTTACCACAGCTATACACCTCTGTCCTTGTAGTGAAAAGTAGATTTGACAATAAGTTAATGAATTTCATGGCTGTTTTCCAGTAAGAATTTATTTATAGAAATTTAACTACTGTCCCTATATTTGAACATTATTTAAATTTCACATCATAAATATTACTTTTTACTCAACCTTTTAATTATATCAAACCTTGCTAAAAAAAAAAAAAAAAGGTGGCTAGCCAGGTTTGGCAACAGGGCTATAATTTGCTGACCACAGCTCCAAGTCATAGTTCTTAATCCTGTGTCATAATAAAATCAGCAAGGAACCTCCAAGATTCATAGATCCTTGGGGTCCCAAACCAATTACATCATTAATTAAAAAGGAGTGTCATGTATTGACAAGGTTTTAATACTCTCTGTTGACAGAGAAATGACATAATAAGCTGAGGTATTCTTTTTTGCTATTTTCAAACATTCTTCCTAACTACCACTCTTTTGGATTCATCTGGCTTTCCTGGGACAGAGTTCTGCAGCATTTAATTTTTTAAATATTTTCTTTATATATACAAGATTACATTTTTGCTATACTACTTATTCATAAATACAGAAGATATTCGTTTATTTAATTTTTAAAAGCTTTCAGTTCAGTTCAGTCACTCAGTCATGTCCAACTTTTTGTGACCCCATGAACCAAGCATGCCAGGCCTCCCTGTCCATCACCAACTCCTGGAGTCCACCCAAACCCATGTCCATCAAGTTAATGATGCATTCAAACTATGTCATCCTCTGACGTCCTCTCCTCCTCCTGCCCTCAGTCTTTCCCAGCATCAGGGTCTTTTCCAATGAGTTGGTTCTTCGCATCAGGTGACCAAAGTATTGGAGTTTCAGCTTCAGCATCAGTCCTTCCAATGAATATTCAGGACTGATTTCCTTTAGGATGGACTGGTTGAATCTCCTTGCAGTCCAAGGGACTCTCAAGAGTCTTCTCCAACACCACAGTTCAAAAGCATCAATTCTTCGGTGCTCAGCTTTCTTTATAGTCCAACTCTCACATCCATACTTGACCACTGGAAAAACCATAGCCTTGACTAGATGGACCTTTGTTGGCAAAGTAATGTCTCTGCTTTTTAATATGCTGTCTAGGTGGGTCATAACTTTTCTTCCAAGGAGTAAGTGCCTTTCAATTTCATTGTTGCAATCACTATCTGCAGTGATTTTGAAGCCCCCCAAAATAAAGTATGTCACTGTTTCCACTGTTTCCCCATCTATCTGCCATGAAGTGATGGGACCAGATGCCATGATCATAGTTTTCTGAATGTTGAGCTTTAAGCCGAGATTTTCACTCTCCTCTTTCACTTTCATCAAGAGGCTCTTCAATTCTTCTTCAATTTCTGCCATAAGGGTGGTATCATCTGCATATCTGAGGTTATTGATAATTCTCCCAGCAATCTTGATTCAAGCTTGTGCTTCATTCAGCCCAGCATTTCTCATGATGTACTCTGCATATAAGTTAATAAACAGGGTAATAATATACAGCCTTGACACACTCCTTTTCCTACTTGGAACCAGTCTATTGTTCCATGTCCAGTGATAACTGTTGCTTCCTGACCTGCATACAGGTTTCTCAAGAGGCAAGTCAGGTGGTCTGGTATGCCAACTGCTTTCAGAATTTTTCCACAGTTTATTGTGATCCACACAGTCAAAGGCTTTGGCATAGTCAATAAAGCAGAAATATATGTTTTTCTGGAACTCTCTTGCTTTTTCGATGATCCAACGGATGTTGGCAATTTGATCTCTGGTTCCTCTGCCTTTTCTAAAACCAGCTTGAACATCTCGAAGTTCACGATTCATATATTGCTGAAGCCTGGCTTGGAGAATTTTAAGCGTTACTTTACTAGCGTGTGAGATGAGTGCAATTGTGTGGTAGTTTGAACATTCTTTGGCATTGCCTTTCTTTGGGATTGGAATGAAAACTGACCTTTTCCAGTCCTGTGGCCACTGCTGAGTTTTCCATATTTGCTGGTATATTGAATGCAGCACTTTCACAGCATCATCTTTCAGGAATTGAAATAGCTCAACTGGAATTCCATCACCTCTACTAGCTTTGTTCGTACTGATGCTTCCTAAGGCCCCCTTGACTTCACATTCCAGGATGTCTGGCTCTAGGTGAGTGATCACACCATCGTGATTTTCTGGTTCATGAAGATCTTTTTTTACAGTTCCTCTGTGTATTCTTGCCACCTCTTCTTAATTTCTTTTGCTTCTGTTAGGTCCCTACCATTTCTGTCCTTTATTGAGCCCATCTTTGCATGAAATGTTCCCTTGGTATCTTTAATTTTCTTGAAGAGATCTCTAGTCTTTCCCATTCTATTGTTTTCCTCTATTTCTTTGCATTGATTGCTGAGGAAGGCTTTCTTTTCTCTCCTTGCTATTCTTTGGAAGTCTGAATTCAAATGAGTATATCTTTCCTTTTCTCCTTTGCTTTTTGCTTCCCGTCTTTTCACAGCTATTTGTAAGGCCTCCTCAGACAGCCAATTTGCTTTTTTGCATTTCTTTTTCTTGGGGATGGTCTTGATCCTTATCTCTTGTACAATGTCACGAACCTCCATCCATAATTCATCAGACAGTCTGTCTATCAGATCTAGTCCCTTAAATCTATTTCTCACTTCCACTGTATAGTCATAAGGGATTTGATTTAGGTCATACTTGAATGATCTAGTGGTTTTCTCCACTTTCTTTAATTTAAGTCTTAATTTGGCAGTAAGGAGTTCATGATCCAAGCCACAGTCAGCTCCTGGTCTTGTTTTTGCTGACTGTATAGAGTGTCTCCATCTTTGGCTGCAAAGAATATAATCAATCTGATTTCGGTGTCGACCATCTGGTGATGTCCATGTGTAGAGTCTTCTCTTGTGTTGTTGGAAGAGGGTGTTTGCCATGACCAATGCATTCTCTTGGCAAAACTCTATTAGCCTTTGCCCTGCTTCATTCTTTACTCCAAGGCCAAATTTGCCTGTTAACTCCAGGTGTTTCTTGATTTCCTACTTTTGCATTCTAGTCCCCTATAATGAAAATGATATCTTTTTTGGCTGTTAGTTCTAGAAGGTCTTGTAGGTCTTCATAGAACTGTTCAACTTCAGCTTCTTCGGCATTACTGGTCAGGGCATAGACTTGAATTACCATGATATTGAATGGTTTGCCTTGGAAACGAACAGAGATCATTCTGTCGTTTTTGAGATTGCATCCAAGTACTGCATTTCGGACTCTTTTGTTGACTATGATGGCGATTCCATTTCTTCTAAGGGATTCCTGCCCACAGTAGTAGATATAATGGTCATCTGACTTAAATTCACCCATTCCAGTCCATCTTAGTTCACTGATTCCTAGAACATCAATGTTCACGCTTGTCATTAACAGCTTTATTGAACATAATTTGATATATAAAAACTGCACATATATAATGCATACAATTTGATGAATTGGACTTAAGAATATACTCAAGAAACCAAAATCAAGGTAAAAGGCATATTCATCGTCTGGTGGGCTACAGTTCATGGAGTCGCAAAGAGTAGACATGACTGAGAACATGCACATACATACACCAAAAGTTTCCTTGTGCTTTTTGTGTGAGAGATAAGAACATTCAACATGAAACCTACTCAACAATTTTTTAAGTGCAAAAAATCATATTCTTAACTCTAGGCATTGTGTTTTATAGTAGATCTCTAGAACTTATTTCATCTCGCTAACTTAAAAGTTATTCTCATTCGTTTAAATTTTCCTATTTCCATTATTTCCTGGCCTCTGAAAACAATCATTCTATCCTCTGCTTTAATGAGTTTGATTACTCTCAAACTGTGTGCTCGGTGGCTAAGTAGTGTCCAACCCTTTGCAACCCCATAGACTGTAGCCCACCAGACTTCTTTGTCCATGGAATTTTCCAGGCAAGAATACTGAATTTGGTTGCCATTTCCTCCTCCAGGGGATCTTCCTGAGCCAGGGACAGAACCTGCATCTCCTACATTAGGCGGATTCTTTACCACTGAGCCAGCTGGAAAGCCTTCGATTACTTTAGTTACCTCATATAAATGGAATTGTGTAGTCCATGCCCTTCTGTGACTGGTCAACTCAAAATGGATTAAAGACTTAAAGGTAAGACCAGAAGCAATTCATTTTTGCAAACTTCATTGTATTATCATTTTCTTTCCAGCATGCATGTAAAATATACGTACATACACGCATCTTGTTGTTTAGTGACTAAGGTATGTCCAACTCTTTTATGACCCCATGGACTGAAGCCTGCCAGGGATTCAGTCTGTTCATGGGATTTCCCAGGCAAGAATACTGGAGTGGGTTCCCATTTCCTTCTCCAGGGAACCTGATGATCCAGAGATGAAACTTGTGTCTCCTGCTTTTCAGAAGGATTCTTTACCACTGAGCCACCAAGGAAGCCCCTATATACACGCATATATTATATATAAATACACATATATATTAGGGAGTTTATTTCCTTTCAAATTTTGTTACAATACTTTTTATTTTTGAAGAATTTCTCAAAATTTGCCTGTGCCAACGCCATTCATCTTGTTTTACTTCATGGTTTTTAATTCATTATTTTTCTCATATCACTTTATCATTTCTTCAGATTATTCGTGTAGGTATTATAGACTGTTTAGTTCATATTCTATGTTCAGTGTTCTCTTTTTGTCTAGTTTTCATTACATTTTGCAAAATAAAAGGCAGTAGTAAGAAGAAACATTAAATAAAGTAATTGTGAAAGAAATGTCTGTTTTACTTGTTCAGCAAGCTACTTATTCTTTTTGTTTTATTTTTGAAAATTAGTCCAAATGGTTTTCTCTGATAAATCCTATACAGCAAAACAGAGAGCAGAAAACATGGCTAGAAATACTTTAGACACATTATAATTATAAAAGAATATCACAAATTTTAAAATATGAAGTAATTTTGAGAACATCAAAATAGTTAACTTTCTAAGTTTGCTTTGGTCTCACCTGGTAAATTACTTTTGAAAGTGAATTTTCTCTGACATCTTTCCTTTTATTCTCATGCTGTAAAATATTTTTAAAAGGCATGTATGAATGAGAAGACTTTTATCCTCGGATTTGCCAGTAGAGAGGAAAAAAAAATCCCTTCTCTTCATCTTCAGTATACATTTGGTTACAGCTAGAATTTGCATCTTAATCAGGCATCACCCCTAGGAAAATCTATTAGAGATTTATCTTGTGAGTCTCTGGAATGGAAGGGATGTTTCATTTTTATTTCTCTTGCTTTTCCTGGAACTGGTGTTGTGACTGAAATTGTCTTTCTAGAAGTGCTCTTTTATATTTACCACAATAAAATGGGCACATAAAAATGAAAACAAGACCGAACAACAGCAACAAAAAAATATAAGCATTGCCTCCTTGGATATTCTTTCATCCTCACTGTGATAATTCCTAAGACTCATTCCTATATTTTTTCCTACTTCTTTTACAGTATTTCACTTTCTCAAAGATATGTAATAAGAGCTACTCATTTTGTTTGTTTGATAGATAGACTTTATGCCTAACAATTGCTATAGAGTAGACAAATGCAGTGTGGCAGTGTGGGGCAGTGTGAATATCAACTATTTTCTACTTTATTTTTTTTTTTTAATTTTTATTTTTTTGGTCATACATTGATATGAATCAGCCATAGATTTACACGTATTCCCCATCCCGATCCCCCCTCCCACCTCCCTCTCCACCCGATTCCTCTGGGTCTTCCCAGTGCACCAGGCCCGAGCACTTGTCTCATGCATCCCACCTGGGCTGGTGATCTGTTTCACCATAGATAGTATACCTGCTGTTCTTTTGAAATATCCCACCCTCACATTCTCCCACAGAGTTCAAAAGTCTGTTCTGTATTTCTGTGTCTCTTTTTCCATTTTGCATATAGGGTTATCGTTACCATCTTTCTAAATTCCATATATATGTGTTAGTATGCTGTAATGTTCTTTATCTTTCTGGCTTACTTCACACTGTATAAGGGGCTCCAGTTTTATTTTCTACTTTAGCTCTGTTGTTGAACTTCGTCAACCCATTCAGTCTTCTCTAGAGGTAATTTCTCTATGTTTCTGGAAATAGTTGATTGATACCTGATTTCTCTAATGTCACTTTTATGAGTATGTCAAGGGAGACACAGCAAAGAAAGAAGGAAAGGGAGTAAACTGTTGCTAGCTAGTTAATATTTTAATGTGAGACAATAATTGTGTTTTGTTTCTTAATGGGAATGATGAGTCTTTCTAAGGTAACAAATCACACAGAAACAAAGAATAACACAATAATAACTCAGTAATAACTCTGGGATTAAGAATATGCTATCTCTCAACAATAATAATGAAAAAGGATAGAAATATTTCACTCTTAAGTGAGTTTTTAAAAAGCAATATGATTCAACAATATAGCACATTACATTAAAATCAAACATAAATAGTCCTCAGTTTTCACATGTATTTTCCTAGAATATTCACCATCATCCAAAAAAATTTAAAGTGTGGGATGATGTTGTTTTCCTGTATTTTCTCCTTAAATAAACCTGAGGCTGTTTTACTAAAAACTTATTAATATATGTTTGAAAATACAACTATATTCTCTGCCATGGTCTGCCCATTTAGTTATCCAGACACCTGTGTTCATCCTTCTTCTTATTAAAAGAATATACACAACCAGCTCTCAAACAAGGCAGACCTAGTGTTTCATCCAGCTTCTGCATCCAGGTCTATATCTCTATGGAAGGTGCAGCCCTCCCCATTAGCAACTTTCCTGAGGTTCTGGGATCTATAAACACTGTGGGCAGAGCTGCCTGCTGTTCACCATGGGCCTTGGTTCTGCTTTCTGAGAGCCTTTTCTTTGTCACTCTTCACATAAAATGGGTAATAGAACATACACCCTCCTGAAGACTGTGGACTTTCCAAAGTTTTCTACTTGGGGTACAGTATTAGAGAAATATGAGTTTCTTTACAGGAAAAATAAGCTTCAATCCACATTTCAATAGAAAAACTTCCTTTCTTTCTTTGAGAATAGGTATCAGTTATTCATTAAATTGAATGTAATAAACCCTCTTTCTAAACTAACCTGGCTCAATTGTTTGCTTGCGGAGACTCCAGGGATTGGTTGTCAGTGTATATTAAATTGGCTGTGTAACAATGCCTCTTGCTGTATTTGTGTGTGTGTGTGTGTGTGTGTGTGTCTACACAAAATACACACATGTATGAATATTCTGTCATTTATAGTTATGTATACATGTATATATTTGTATAGAGATAGATATAAAGACTGGGAGAATTCAAAACATTTTATTTTGATGTTTAACTTTAATTAAAATGTTCTTTTTCTGATTTGGCATTTAATGCCTAGAACAGGCTAAAGTATCTAGGTTATGAAAAGGTATTTACTTCTTGACCAAGAGATTAAAGCTAACAGTTCTTAGGTATCTTCTATCACTAAAAATGAGAAGTTGAAAAATTTCCTTTGAATCACTTTCATTTTCTTCTTTTAAGTAAGAGGAAGCAAATGACATAATAATGTAATTCACAATTTTTGCACGTTATAACATTCCAGAAAGAAGGATTTTCTGAAAAGAAACATGCATTTTGAACTGTGAAGAATTTTTTGCCATCTAATTAAGAATCTCAGTGAAAGCATAAAAGCAGAAAATAGAATTACTTGTGTACTTAAATAATAATTAACTTAATAATTAAAGCTTTCTTTCTAATTTACAGATTAATGTGTCATATTCATATGCCATTTTACATGAATTATAGAGCACTTTTAAACATAAAATACAATGACTTTTCCTAAAAATTTGGAGTGAAAACAGTAAGAAAAACAAATCATTTACATACATTATTCAAAATATATTATACATTATGAATTATTCATTATATATTATTATCAGTTCGGTCACTCAGTTGTGTCCTACTCTTTGCGACCCCATGAACTGCAGCATTCCAGGCCTCCCTGTCCATCACCAACTCTGAGTTCACCCAAACTCATGTCCATTGAGTCCGTGATGCCATCCAACCATCTCATCCTCTGTCATCCCCTTCTCCTCCTGCCCTCAATCTTTCCCAGTATCAGGGTCTTTTCAAATGAGTCAGTTCTTCACATCAGGTGGCCAAAATATTGGAATTTCAGCTTCAACATCAGTCCTTCCAATGAACACTCAGGACTGATCTCCTTTAGAATTGACTGGATGGATCTCCTTGCAGTCCAAGGGACTCTCAAGAGTCTTCTCCAACACCACAGTTCAAACGCATCAATTCTTCAGCACTCAGCTTTCTTTATAGTCCAACTCTCACATCCATACATGACTACAGGAAAAACCATAGCCTTGACTAGATGGACCTGAGACTTGAGAACCCCATGAACAGAATGAAAAGGCAAAAAGATAGGACACTGAAAGATGAACCCAGTAGCATAGGTGCCCAATATGCTACTGGAGATCAGTGGAGAAATAACTCCAGAAAGAATGAAGGGATGGAGCCAAAGCAAAAACAACACCCAGTTGTAGATGTAACTGGTGATAGAAGCAAGGTCTGATGCTGTAAAGAGCAATATTGCATAGGAACCTGGAATGTTAGATCCATGAATCAGGCAAATTGGAAGTGGTCAAACAGGAGATGGCAAAGGTGAGCGTCGACATTCTAGGAATCAGAGAACTAAAATGGGCTGGAATGGGTGAATTTAAGTCAGATGACCATTATATCTACTACTGTGGGCAGGAATCCCTTAGAAGAAATGGAATAGCCATCATAGTCAACAAAAGAATACGAAATGCAGTACTTGGATGTAATCTCAAAAATGACAGAATGATCTCTGTTCGTTTCCAAGGCAAACCATTCAATATCACGGTAATCCAAGTCTATGCCCTGACCAGTAACGCTGAAGAAGCTGCAGTTGAATGGTTCTATGAAGACCTACAAGACCTTTTAGAACTAACAGCCAAAAAAATATGTCCTTTTCATTATAGGGGACTGGAATGCAAAAGCAGGAAGTCAAGAAATACCTGGAGTAATAGGTAAATTTGGCCTTGGAGTACAGAATGATGCAGGGCAAATGCTAATAGAGTTTTGCCAAGAGAACATACTGGCCATATGTTATTATGCATTACTCAAATAAGCAATGAAGGCCAACATACACTAAACAAGTTGGTTTGCTAAAGATGGCTAATTTTTTCACTGTGTTCATTCTGCATTGCTCACGTGACCATCCAACAAGAATAAATTCACAAACTTCCCTCCAACTGAGTATGACCATATGACTAAATGATGGCAAATGAAATACTGACCAAAAGATATTGTGATTCTGATTTGTACTCTTCTATGGAAGAAGCTTGTCTTTTCATCACTTTGAACTGTTTCTTGTCAATTGGAATACCAGTCACATATAAGCCTTTCTGAAAATATAGATAAGGAAGGATGAGCAGAAAGATAGAAGCATTTTGTCACTTTCATATTCAATGTAGCTAATTTTAATTAACATGTTTAACTAAAATAATAGTTAATAAAAATGGCATGTAAAATAAGTAGTTTATTTAATAAATTTTGCAAAGTGCATTTATACTATGATTTCCATTAAACTGAACAGTTTAAAGGCCATAGCAACATGTTAGCAACTTCTATAAAAATTAAAGAAAAAATGTATCTTTATTTGTAATATATAAGATTTCATTTTAAAGATGATAACATTTTCTGATGTTTTTTCTGCTGATGTTTTCACATTTTTGTTATATGCAATAATAGCATGCAATAGATTGCAAATATAGAAACTAAGTTAATGGGAATAAAAATATGCCCCTGGTTATGGACTAGAGAAACAAAGTGAAATATTCATGAAACAATGGAAATACTTTCAATAAGATAACTTACTCTTCATGCATATTTTAAAATCCCTTGAAAGTTTGGAAACAATTCCATTCAGAACTTTGTTTTTTTTCGCTTTGAGCACTGATTAAGTCATCAGAGGGAAAGGGAAAACACCCAACTGAGATTTAACAAGACAGGGGAAAAAATTATATTTAAATAGTGGAAGTGATTCTAGACTCAAGTAATCAGCTGGTAGGAAAGCACATAAATTAAAGACATAAGCAGAAATAAAATTTGAAGCACATCTTAAGGAGATAATTTTAATGTACAAAACTCATTTACAAAACAATTTGTACTTTCAGTCATTTCAAACTGCTACTATATTTACCTCAGTAGATAATTACTCCTTAAGAACACACATTGTTAGCCATTGGATCACATTTTTATTAGCCCAAACTTCTCTTTTTGCTTCTATGTACTCTTGTTAAGTACAGTTAAGTTTATGAATAAGATGGAAAACAAGAAGAAATCATTCTTATAAAAGTATTTCATGTAAATTTCCTGGAGGAAAAAGAAATGTCATTTCCATTAAACCTTTGATCTAAAAGTCCAGATACTCCATTAACCAAAGAATGATGGCTATCAGGTATTGGCGAGACCTCCACTCCATAGTTGAGAAATATTTTTCATACTTTCACCTGGGTAAGGTTATGTTCGCTGATTGATAAACTTTGATAAAATATTATTTTCTTTACTTTCTTTACTTCAGATTCTTTTAAGGCTAATTTGAAAAGATATTTGACAGACATTAATTTACAAATAATAATGCATTAGTGCTTAGTCACTATGTCATGTGCGACTCTTTGCGACCCTTTCAAATATAGCCTGCCAGGCTCCTCTGCTCATGGAATTTTTCAGGCAAGAATACTGGAGTGGGTTGCCATTTCCTCCTCCAGCAGATCATCCAGACCCTAGATGGAACTCTTGTCTTCTGTGTCTTCTGCATTGCAGGCAGATTCTTTAACCACTGAGCCATCAGGTAATGCATTTAAGAGTAACTCTTAATGAGTTAAGTTGAGTTCAAGTTCAATATAAAGGTCAACTCTGAATATTCCCACAACAGTTTCATTCTAAATTAATAGTGTTAGGAGTAAGTCCACACAATCAGTGGTGATATACAATATAATGCCAAATATAATTAAAAAGCAATTAAAAAAATAAAAACACTCTCACCTTCTTTGTCATTATGAAAACAATACACCTATTTATATCAAGGTCTAAATTACATGGCTGATAAGAAATGATGAAACATAACAGGTAATTTTATTTTCCCTTATTTTAAAAAATTAATTTACATTTTAAAATATAAACATAAAATTCAAGAGTGTTCATTTAATATATGTTAGAGTTTCAATCTGTGTTGTGCTTTTAAATGGAAGTGTTGATGATAATAGGGTGGTTGAGAATTTGTAGCTGACAGCAAGCGATTGGTTCTGTTCCAATTGATTTTATTCTTAGTAAGATCAATATTTGTTTCTTGCTTTTATTGTACACAGGAAAAGCAGACAGTGATGAATCACATGAATGTCTTCCTGATTTATTTATATAACCACCGTCAGTACAGCTGGTCAGTTGTGCTAGCTGACCTATTTGCCGTCCAAATATTTGTGCTCTCTTTTCCAAAGGATTAAACCATACAGGTGAGAAATTGTCTTTTACTCTGAAATCGAGCAGCTGTAAAATATCCAAAATTCTGAGGCTGTATCAAGGGACTGAACTCAATGGGTTGATACTGCAGAAATATGTCCTGCTATTTCACTCAGGCATCTACCAGGAGACTGCTGTTTTTCTAGTATACATTCTCCAGCCAGACTCAGCAATTCTGAAGTCAGAATCCTGACAGGCTCTAACTAAATTTCCTCACCATCTGTGTTTTCTGAAAATGATATTTCTCATGGAAAAGACTTCCTTCCCAGTGATTTGAGTCCTGAACTTTGGGGAGCTGATATTCACAGAAGATTGGGTAAAAATCTATGAAATGCATTAGCACAAATTTCTTTTCAAAATAGAAAGATGTTTAGAAAACATTACATTATTAAGATTTAATCATGTAATAAAAAGCAATAGCTTTCTTTTTAATTATAGATTTCATTAGGTAACCACCATATGAAATTAAATGTAATGCTCATTCTGGGAAATACAGAGGAGAAAGTAAAAGAAATAAGTGAGGGGGGAATAAAAAGTATTTCTCTTGTGATCACATACTTATGTTTAAGTGATGGTCCCTTCATTGACTGTTTGTGTAGATTTAGCTAAGTGGTTTAATGTCTTTTACTATTAAATTTACTCATTTCCAAATGGTAGTAATAATATATGAATTCTTTATTGTGAGAAATGTTGTTGTTTAGTTGATAAGTCATATCTGACTCTTTTGTGACCCTATGGACTGTGGCCAACCAGGCTCCTCTGTCCGTGGGATTTCCCAGGCAAGAATAATGGAGTGGGTGGTTGCCATTTCCTTCTCCAGGGGCTCTTCCCCACCTAGGGATCAAACTCTCATTTCTTGCACTGGCATGAAGATTCTTTACTTCTGAGCCACCTGGAAAGCCCAATTGTGAGAAATAGACACATTTAAAACATCCAACACTTCAAATAGATGGGGAAACAGTGGAAACAGTGGCTGACTTTATTTTTCTGGGTTCCAAAATCACTGCAGATAGTGATTGCAGCCATGAAATGAAAAGACGCTTGCTCGTTGGAAGGAAAGTTATGACCAACCTAGACAACATATTAAAAAGCAGAGACATTACTTTGCCAGCAAAGATCCATCTAGTCAAGGCTATGGTTTCTCCAGTGGTCATGTATGGATGTGAGAGTTGGACTGTAAAGAAAGCTGAGCACCAAAAAATTGATACTTTTGAACAGTGGTGTTGGAGAAGGCTCTTGAGAGTCCCTTGGACTGCAAGGAGATCCAACCAGTCAATTTTAAAGGAGATCAGTCCTGAGTGTTCACTGGAAGGACTGATGTTGAAACTGAAACTCTAATACTTTGGCCACCTGATGCGAAGAGCTGACTCATTGGAAAAGACCCTGATGCTGGGAAAGATTGAAGGCAGGAGAAGGGGATGACAGAGGATGAGATGGTTGGATGGCATCACGGACTCAACAGACATGAGTTTGGGTGAACTCCAGGAGTTGGTGATGGACAGGGAGGCCTGGCGTGCTGCAGTTCATGGGGTCGCAAAGAGTCGGACACGACTGAGTGACTGAACTGAACTGAACTGAAAACATCCAACAGGGAGCTGGTTGCAGATCCCAGATGAAGCCTGGAGAATGTAAAGATCTATCAATGGAGGTAGATAAGCAGTAAATAGCTGTCTTTGTTAAGAGCAGCAGGTCAGGATACACAGGGACTTTTATGGTTGCTGTTTCCTCTCAACACTAGTAGAAGACAAGGAGTTAATAAACAAACAGTCTATTGCACAGGTCACAAAAGTGAGAGATACTGAATTCCTGATGTGTGTAAACCAGTGAGCAGGGAATCTGAAGTCCATTTTCAAGCATTCAATCAAGTTTCTTTAGGTCTACAGGGAGGATACCTAAGAACAAGAACACTGCCATCATTTCTCCTATTCATCGACCTATACACAGCAAGACTCAGGAATAATGCATTGTATTTAAACCTAATTAATAATCAGAAATGAATCAACAGAGGGTGTAAACAAAAATAAGAATAGCAAACATTATATTTTAAAATATTCATTAAAGTATATCTGGTAATGGAAAGGTATACCATGCCCCAAGCAAGAATGATCGGTATTATAGAGTTTCAAGTTCTCCCAAATTATTTCTTAAGGGCCCATTGAATGGGCACAATAATTTCACAATTTTAAGGACACAGAAAATCTCAAAGATTCTGAAAAAAATGTTCAGATAGTTCCTTTTTCCATAGCACTAAAAATAAAGAGTTATCAGAATAGAACAAAACGCAGAAAGACCTATCATACAAGTTTCTCAGTGAACATAGTATATAATCTACACATTTAACTGAATAAGTGTAAAAAATTTATAGCATTTCTGAACTTCAGAAGCAGGTTGTAATTTTCCTATATAAAAAAATACATTCACAATAATAGCAAAAAAAGTAGTAAATTTAGAAGATACTTGCTATCAACATATGTTTTAAATGCATATAATTTCATTAAAATAATGCAATGTGGTTAAATAGTTCAGCAGAAAATAAGAGTCTAAAAATATACTGAAATCCATATTAATAAATGTGTTATTGCTTATCCATGGAGGAAACAATAGACTGTTTTATAGACTTTTTTTTATAGAACTGCTCTTTCTCAGAAGAATGAAAATTTGAAAGTCATGAGATTAAAAAGGGATAAATTTACCTGCATATAAAGAACAAATTGTTATATAGTTAGAAAAAATACCATGATTGATGTATAAAAATATAAAGGAAAAGAGAAGACTTACAACATATAACAAAGGGATAAATTTTAATCTTGTAACAGATCCAAAGAATCATTAAGAAAAATAAACCAATGGAAAATAATCAAGGCTTCTCACAGGAAGACAGCATCAATTTGATAAAGCTTTTAGCATTAAAATAACACAACTTTGTCAAAGAAAAATTGCTATTTTCCCAAACCCAGATTCAGTATTTAAGCCATCGTGAAATCAGGAGGGCTAGATCTAGAGCTTTGTAGCCATCCTAATGTCCTAAATTTCCAAAACCCCTAACTCAGTGTCAGCTGCAAATTTTTTGAGCCAGTTGGTTATTGCTGAGATTGGATTCCAAATTTCGATTTTATGGCCAAACTTCTGTGCGTGCTATGTACTCAGTTCCTCAGTCGTCTCTGGCTCTTTGTGACCCCATGGACTGTAGCCTGCCAGGCTCCTCTGTCCACGGAATTCTCCAGGCAAGAATACTGGAGTGAGTTGCCATGCCCTTCTGCAGGGGATCTTCCCACCCCAGGGATCGAACCTGTGTCTCTTGTGTCTCCTGCATTGGCAGGCAGATTCTTTACCACTGAGCCTCCTGGACAGCTCAAATCTCTCTATTTTACTAAATAATAACAACCCCAACCCAATTATTTTGGAAAGAACTGGAAGACATACCCTTAAGGAGTTTGATGAAGCCATCTGCCCTTAAGGGCAGACTCCCTTCTAATGATCAGACTCCCTTTTTTCTTTTTTATATGAAAAGGAAGGGAATGCCCTTGGGGTACTCACCCCAAAACTCAGGGACCATCATTGACCCATAAGGCACTATAGTCATCAACTGGACTTTGTGGGATGAGGATACCACCCTTGCCTTAGAGTCATCACTGTCACTGCCCTTTTGGTTAAAGTCACTGAGAAAATGATTATGTTCCCATTTAACCATTTTTGTGCCTGATGCAGTAGGCACTTCCCTGAATTCTCATCACACTCAACATTTTTCAGTCAACCACGTCACCTCCTATGAAGTTTTGTGTTAACTTCTTCTCCTCTTCTTTCCTAGCAGGGACTTAGCCAAAGAAAGGCCTTGGGCTCACTGTTCTCCACAGTCCTCCCAACTTCCTTTTTCCTCTTAACAAAAGAGCTCTCTTTCCTTTGCTTTGTGAGGACTTACACTTCAACTCTTCTCTTTATCAAACATGAGAAAGTTCTCCACATGTTTAAGAGTGTATGAAGTTACATTGGACCAATCCAAATAGGACAGGATAATCTTTCTGCCTCAGTGTTCATAATCATAATCATATATTAAAATTTCATTATTCTATAAAATGCAATATATCCACAGATTCCATGGATATCTTTGGGAGGCCATGATTTTGACTAAAACAAACATTCAAGAAAATAATCTGAAAATATTCAAAAGTAGAATGAAAGAAGGGTAATATAATACACACTAAAACACAGAATGAGGCTTATATATATATATATATATACATGTAAATGAGTAATTGTTAATTCTTATAATTCTGACTGCTGTCAGATATTTCTATATGTGTTATTCCAATGAACCAATGTTATGAATTATTTCATGCTTTAATGGAAAATTTTAAAGTATTATGGTTGAAAATATTCTTGTTTTTAAAAATTCCATTTCACATCTCTTCATATCTGTTCCCCTATTTTATTTTCTTCAAATTACATTACTCTTTGTTATTTTTTCAGACTTTAAATCATTCTTCATGCTCTCCCTTCTTCTAAAAGTTTCTTCCTAATCATTATATGTATTTTTTCCTAGTTCCTGACTTACAGTTCTCATTTAAAATTTGTTCTCATTTTTCTTTTAGCTTTTCTGGTACTGTTGAAGCTATGCATAACTCTATAGACTATTCAAAAACATTAATTCTGTATTTTAAAAATTACAGCATTACGAATGTTATCCAAATCACTCAAAGACATACTTTTTTTGTATAAAACTATTTTCTCCATTCTTGGTATTTCTTACTATGTTTTAGTCTTTGTATACACTTCATTGACCACTCTCAATTGGTGAGTTTGGAGGTAAAAATCCAAGTATGTGTTGTCTGGCTGGTATTTTTGTAGCTCATTCTGGAATCAGTTTGCCTGCAGAGATATCCCCTCTGCTGTTGGCCTACCATACGCTTGGCCCTGTCTTTGCAGGCCAGGCCCAAGGATTTCTAATCAGCTCTGTGAGTCAGGAGGAATATCAGTTACACTCTGAATTTCACCAATTGGGAAGCCACTTTTGTCCCATGGATCAAATTCTTTCTTTATTATCTCTAATTGCATTGATATTTGACTTCCATCAATCACTCTTTTTATTTTCCAATTATTTATGAACCCAGGGAGGGAAAATGGTGGATCCCCAACAGACTTCTAAATGTACAAAAACTCATCATGGAGCTGAGACAGAATACTCTATTCTCTAGTGCCTTTTATGTGATCAGGTGTTGAAATAGCTATTGTGTGTGATTTAGAACACTGAATTCTAAAAATGACATTGGCAGTTAATTATTATCTATATTTTAATGAATAGGCACAAATAATTTAATTTGCCAATAGTCTCAGACATAGGAATAACCAGGGTTCAACTAAGAAGACATCTTATAAAATAAACGTAACTTTTGGAGTAATTTTGGTGCCATCTTCTGTTTATCACAAGAGATCCTGCTATTTTACTGCTTCTGTGATAATTTATACATATTTTTATTTTGCATTTTTTACACTGAGTAAGTACCATATTATTCATAGAAGCTCATTGTATTTGTAACTCAAATTATAGTCAAATAGCAGTTTCTCATTAATTAGCTTTTAATCAGACATCATCTAGCAATTTCTTTTATTTTAGTTGTAAACAGCAAAATTAAGCCTGAACATTTTAATTATAAAAATGCAACTTTGGGAGGAAAAATGGGATAATTTGCATAATTAAAGGAGCTGTTGAGCTAAACCTTCAGTAGGGCAAGTACCAAGGAAGGTTCTGGGACCTGAGCAACAAGAATGTCCATGGATCTTCTCTCCAGAGGACTCCCAATAATACAACTTAAATTCAAACTCTCCTTGGTTATGTTTCTCTTTTTCATGTTTTAAAATTCTGGGACAGAGCATATGATTGATGAAACTTGAATCACACATTTATTTTCCCCTTAACCAATCCATCATGAACATGGGAGAGAAAAGTCCTATGTGCAGATGCACCCAGTGGAGGTCCACTCATGTGCATTGAGGGACATATCCAGAAAAGGAGGACCACTGCAAAAGGCCTGGCATAACCTGTGTTGAATGAAATACCTGCATGAATTATCAGCCAGTTTTTATTTCAGACATAAATAGCATTTAAATCTTTACAACTTTATTTGTCCCTTAAATATTCACTGACATAACAGTGCTATTTTGAAAATCAATTTAACTTACAATAGAAAGGGTACAGTGTTATTAAGACAAATTTGGAAATGCAGAGTAAAGTTCCTACATTCATGGAACCAAGTCAGATTGTCTATTTATGTCTTTAGATGGGCCTATTTCTACATTTTATTTTCCTGTCAAATATTTATAGTGGCTTCAATGTTAATGCTAAGAGTGGCAATATAACTTATAAAAAAAAACTCATTATCTAAGACAACAGACATGACACACCAAAGAAATCTGACCACCTACTTTATATTTTCTCTGTTGTATTGTGCAAAGGCATGGTTAACATGCTCTGATAAGAAATACACATTAAGGTACTCCATAAAACAAAAGGACATGCAGTGTTATTTAGTCAAGGAAATATATGAAGATAATGGTGATATTTTATTTATTATATTAAAGTCTATCCCTTTTATCTTTGGCACCAGAATCCTTTTTTTAACTTTTCCCATATTGGCCACCCGGGTAAAGTAGACGTTATATGAGTGACCAACAAGCTTTGCTGCGGACCCTGCGTATGCTTTCCTTCAACATTTCACATTTTTTATACTCTGCCACAGGTTTTTTACCTAGCTGACGATTACTGCATTAATGGAGAATGAAGTATAACTATCTGAAAATATCTATCTACCTTTAAGTCAGGGGCTTCCCAGGTGGCTCACTGGTAAATACCTGCCAATGCAGGAGATGCAAAAAATGCAGGCTAGATGCCTGGGTTGGAAAGATCCTCTGGAAAAGGAAATGGCAACCCACTCCAGTATTCTTGCCTGGAACATTCCATGGACAGAGAAGCCTGGCGGGCTACAATCCAAGGGTTCACAGAGTCAGACACGACTGAGCACACATGCACCTTTAAGTTATTACTTGAGAATATAGGGCTTTCCTGATGGCTCAGTTGGTAAAGAATCTGCCTGCAATGCAAGAGACCCCAGTTCAATTCCTGGGTCTGGAAGATCTGCTGGAGAAGGGATAGGCTACTCACTCCAGTATTCTTGGATTTCCCTTGTGGCTCAGCTGGTAAAGAATCTACCTGCAATGCAGGAGACCTGGGTTCAGTCCCTGGGCTGGGAAGAACCCTGTCCAGTATTGGGTGGGAAAGCTTCCCACTCCAGTATTCTGGAATGGAGAATTGCATGGACTATAGTCCATGGGGTTGCAAAGAGTCAGACACGACTGAGTGACTTTTGCTTTCATAGGCAAAATTAAAGACAGACGCACAGTTTCTGAAAAGCCAAACACATTTTTATACATGGCATTAAATGTTTTAATTACTTTTATTTTCCTCTGATACCCAGACCTTTTATAGTATAGAATTCCTGGGAATTGATTATCTTCATAGACACTAATGCATTGTGTATTTCATTTGATAAACACCTATATAGCATTTGCTCTGTGCCAGGTGCTATTTAAGTGTTTCTAATGTATGAGGTAGTCTTATATCTGTTTCATAGGTGAGAAAATTAATGCACAAAGAGCTTAAGTGATTGCCCAAGTGCTGGAAAAAAATGGCTTTGCCATTTATATAGATGTGTAAGACACAAATTAAAGTATGTCTGGAGTCTGGAAGAAGCCATGGGGAGTGAGACTTTGTTAACTTTGTTCAGTTCCTTTATATTTATTTCTCTGTAGGAAAATTATTTTATTCACTTACATAATATTTTAGGATTGTAGTGAATTGTTACCCTTAATGAGATATCCCTCTAAAAATAAATTAATATATCACAGTATTAAAACTCTACTTACTACATTTTTATTATAACAGATGGTGCAAAATACTGATTCATTTTTATGGCAATAAATATAATTTCCCTCCTTATAATAAAAGAGTATACCATTAAAATTGTAATTAAAAAAATAAATGTTATATAGTTAAATGTTACTTTAATTAAAAATTGTTTTGGCTACATCTCTCATTGGCCACAAACTCACTGTTACTTTTTCTTGCTCTCTTGTCTCTTTTTTTCTCTAATGTGGGCAACTACATGCCTAGACACAGTTTTGCTCTTTTCTTTTTGTTTCTCTTTTTAAAGAGTTCAATGATTATTTCCAAATTTATTTATGTTTTAAGACCAAGAAACATAGAGTATTATATTTAAAATCTTCTCTGTTCAATTGTGTAACAAAAAAACTGAATTTCTGTTTCTCAAGATCACCATAAACATTCTAAACTTTCCAATATTTATTCATGAAATTTGTTCGTTGTCTGATGAAAATGTGATTGTGTGCCTTTAGCATCTGAAGGTTTTGCATTATTAGTCCAACTTGACTTCTTTTGAAGAAAATAAAGGTTTATCCCTTAAGGTAGATAAAGGCAATAAGTTGTACAAAAACAGCAAAATGTTTGTGTGCTATTCTTAGAATGATATACTCATGAAACTTCTAATACTTTCTTTCATTGAACATTATCATATGAAATCTAATTTTCTCCTCTTCTGATCACTAGAATTCAATGTCCTCACAAGAAAACATTTTCAATTCCAACCCTATAATTAATAACATGTGAGAGCAGAGCTCAATAGCTGTCAGACTGATAAAAAAATAGACACCTTGAAGTCTCTAATTAAATAAAGCTAGCATAATTTACCAACAGAAATAGTGAATTTTAATTTTGCCAAGAGGTAGCTTTAGGGCATTATTTAATCCAATAGATTGTCATCCAAACAACTATGAAATCAAAGGCTATTAGCTAATATTCAGTGAGAAACTGAAGATTTGAAAAGTTTCCTAAAACACCCCTCAGGTGAAGATTGATGATTATTTTATCTAAACAAATATGAGGGCGATTTATTTTCTTTTAGTGTCTTTGTGACCAGACATCAAGGGCTATGGACTTTGTGGTTTGCTTTCCATGTGAGAAATCTATAGCGAGAAAAACTTAGAAAGAACTGAACTTCTATTGCACTTCCAGATACAAAAATTTCTACCCGACTCATTAGGTAAATATACTTATTATGTGAATCACTGAAGAAAGGCACATGTGTACCCTTACTTTACTAACACAAACTTTTCTCATTCAATAAGCAATCGAGTAAAAACAATAAAAATCAACAGTTGTTTATTGTCAAAGTGTTATTATATATAAAATGCATTTTAATGAACCGTAAAATTATGGTTTGTTATTGTTATAGTACGATTTTTCTGATGACTTGCAAAATAAGAGCCAGTTACTTAAGCATACTTTGAGCATAAATTCTTTGATAGCTACTTAGACTTTTAAAAATGGTTAGTACCTTCAAAACTCTGAATACTGCTTCAGGAGATGATGGCACCTCTGGCAGATTCTGTTGGCGTGCCACTCATATCCTCTTGGACTTTATAATTTCCAACCATGTTCACTTGACTTCCAACTGCCACCACTTGCATGCCTTTGCACTTGGGCTTTTCTGGCTGACAAAGCCTGCTCTGCCCACAGGCAAGGCATGCAGGAGGCACCAGGCGTCATTACCTTCATACCTCAGGAGCATTCCACGGGAGACTGAGATATTAGGAAAGCACTCTACTGATGGAAAGTATTTAAAAAAAAAAAATCCCGAGTCCTGACCAGAGTGGCCTTAAAGTTCCCCTCTGCTTGATCAAATTTCACAGTTTTATTCCTTATTCTAGTCCACTGACATTCTTTTTCTTAGTGTATTTACTTGAGAAAATTTTTAATTGTAAATTGGTTTTCTGCCACTTTGAGATTTAAATCTTTTGGAAAGCCTCTTCATAGTTTTAAAACCCCTCTCTGTCTTTGGCCAGGACCTCAGAACTATCCCTCTGAAAGGTAATCATAAGGAAGACAGAGACTCAATCTCTCAGTTTCTAAAGGAATAGTGGAACCAACCTTCAGACGGCAGCCTTGCTTCGAGTTGTAGAATACCTCCTGTTAAGAAGATGGACTTCCCCGGTGGCTCAGGTGATAAAGAATCTGCCTGCAAGGCAGGGAACCTGGGTTCAATCCCTGGGTTGGGAAGTTCCCCTGGAGAAGGAAATGGCAACCCACTCCAGTATTCTTGCCTGGAAAGTTCCATGGACAGAGGTGCCTGGCCGGCTATAATCCATGGGGTCACAAAGAGTCAGACACGACAAAGGGACTAACACTTTCAATGTCGAGAAGATGGGAGGTTTATACTTCATTCCTTTATATGTCTGAAATAATATGCCAAGTGAAGAAAGCCAGTCACAAAGGCCATATATTGTGTATTTCATTACAAAAAATGAAGAATCGACAAATCGAAACAGACAGAAAATAGATGAGTGGTTGCCCAGAGCTGGTTGGCGGGGGTGGGGGTGGGGGGTAGTTGGGGGTGAAATGAGGTCTAAGGTCTATCAGTGAGATGGGGTCTCTTTTTGGGAAAAGAAATGTTTTAAACTTGATTGTGGGAATGGTTGCACAACTTTGTGAATAGATTAGAAACCACTGCATTGTTCACTTTAAACGGGTGAATATATATGAGCTATATCTCAATAAAGCTATTAAAAAGAAAACAAAAAAAAAATGGAAGAATATTTGTTTTTCATTTGGGAGATCACAAACACAGATAACCTAAGGTTTCTCCCTCACCCCATTCTTAAAAAAGCTATTGCCATTTTTCCCTTTTCTTTCTAAAAAATTATTTCGTGATTATTGAGTGCAGTCTGACCTAGCCTTTCTCCTTGGGTCTTCCTTACCTATTTAATGTTGGTGTAGTTTTTGCTTTGACAGCCCCTCAACACAAAAGACACTTGGAGTGGTCACCTTCTGCGTTTGTGAAGAGATGGGTGTCCTTTTCTTCTCATTTGTTTTTTAAGGGACCATATTTTGACTGAATTTTTGACTCAAAAGGGATGTGGGTTCTAAAGTTGTTTTAAAAAGTACTATCATAGAAAATAACATCTTTTCTGCATCAAACCAATTTCCTCATTTCTTTCAGCATTTCTAGTAAGGGGGAGAAAACAAAAGTTTACACTTTGGACATAGAGTATAAGCACTCTGAAAAGAGCTTATTAAAAAAATTTAGATGTGTGCTAATCCAGACAAAAGAAAAAAAAGTAAAAATAAACATGATCCTTTTGTTACTGACCTTTTTTTGGTCTCCAAAAAAGGTCTTTAAAGGGCTTCCCTGATAACACAGTGGTTAAAGAATCTGCCTGCAATGTGGGGGACCTGAGTTCAATCCCTGGGTCGGGAGGATCCCCTGGAGAAGGGAATAACTACTCACTCCAGTATTCTTGCCTGGAGAATTCCATGGATGGGGAAGCCTGGTGGGCTACAGTCCATGGGGTCACAAAAGAGTCAGAGGAGGCTGAAAGAGTTGTCACGGGGAGGGTGCCGGTATGCAGCTCACAGGTCACACGCAGAGCCAAGTGCAGCCTCTCCGCACACAGCCCACCGCCATCTTGAGTTGAGTGCATTTCCGCTGGCCGCCCATGGAGCTGAGGTGTCCGACAGCCGTTTGGCACTAGGAACTCTGAAATGTCTGGTGAGAGGCCCTATAAGCATGGGAAACTAGACTAAGCCCAAAGGAAACGAAAAAGGTTAGATTTTACTTTACTACCTAGGTTTTTCTCCCTCTGAACTGAGGTGTCTGACACCTGTTTGGCTGTAGGAACTCTGGTCTGAAGTACCAGGTGACAGGCCCTATGAGCAAGGGAAACTAGACTAAGTCAAAAGGAAAATAAAAAGGTCAGCTTTTATTTTTATTACATTGTGCAGACTGTATTTTTATGTCTGGGGAAGTGCTAATAGTCTCCAACTACATGATGTGCATTGATGGTTATGGAACTTTAAAAAAGATGCATGTATATTATTTTAAATTCCTTCAAATCAAAGATGGAGTCTTCCTCCCCTCTCCTAGGTATGAACTAGACTTTGTGATTTGGTTCTAATGAACAGAATGTGGCCAGAGTGACTGATTATAAACTAATGGGCTCCTACCAGACTGCATCTATCTTGGGATACTAACCTTTGGAATCCAGTCACCAGGTTATAAGAAAGCTCAAGCCGTGTGTCAAGTTCAGGTCCTCAACCCACCAAGTTACTGTCAGTCTTTGAGTTTTCCAGTAGGAGACTTAGTTATCATAGAGCAAAGACAAAATTCCCTGAAGTCCTGTCCACATTCCAGAATCACATAGTCCGTGTGGGTTGATTTATAACACTATAGTCTGTAGCAAATTTATTCTGCAACATTATATAAATGGAATATATACATACTCATAAAATAAGACTTTTATTCAGATGTTCCATAAACCTAAGAAAAATGTATATATATATAGCCTTCTCAATAGTGAAAAATATTTGGTAAAGTTCATCAATCTTTTCTTCTTTCTGTATCAATTTATTTTTTTTTATTTTTTTTTTTCAACGTGCTGGACCTCAGTTTCGATGAGGAGATGGTCAATTTATTTTTAAGTAAATTTTTTAGAGAGTTTTAGGTTCACAGAAAAATTAAAAGGAAGATATAGAAATTTTCCCTATACTTCCTGCCCTTGACACATGCAAAGCCTCTCCTCTTAATCAAAGATCCTCAGCCAAGGAGTACAAACATTAAAATTAGTGACCTGCCTGGGAAGACCCAGAGGGATGGGATGGATAGGGAGGCGGGAGGGGGGATCGGGATGGTGAACACATGTAAATACATGGCTGATTCATGTCAATATATGGCAAAAACCACTAAAAAAAATAAAATAAAATAAAATCCCTTGGAATTTCAACAAAAAAAATAAAATTAGTGACCTGCATTGACACCATGATCACCCTAAGTCTATAGTTTATATTACAGGTAAAGGCAGAGGAACCAGAGATCAAATTGCCAACATCTGTTGGATCACTGAAAAGCAAGAGAGTTCCAGAAAAACATCTACTTCTGTTTTATTGACTCTGCCAAAGCCTTTGACTGTGTGGATCACAACAAGCTATGGAAAATTCTTAAAGAGGTGGGAATACCAGACTACCTGACCTGCCTCCTGAAAAATCTGTATGCAGGTCAAGAAGCAACAGTTAGAACTGGACACAGAACAACAGAGTGGTTCCAAATCAGGAAAGGAGTATATTAAAGCTGTATATTGTCACCCTGCTTATTTAACTTATATGCAGAGTACATCATGAGAAATGCTGGACTGGATGAAGCACAGGCTGTAATCAAGATTTCCAGGAAAAATATCAATAACCTCATATATGCAGATGACACCACACTTATAGCAGAAAGCAAAGAACTAATGAACCTCTTGATGAAAATGAAAGAGGAGCGTGAAAAAGTTGGCTTAAAATTCAACATTCAGAAAACTAACATCATGGCATCTGGCCCCATCACTTCATGGCAAATAGATGGGGAAACAGTGGAAAGAGTGACAGACTTTATTTTGGGGGTCTCCAAAATCACTGCAGATGGTGACTGCAGCCATGAAATTAAAAGACGCTTGCTCCTTGGAAGAAAAGTTATGACCAACCTAGACAGCATATTAAAAAGCAGAGATATTACTTTGCCAACAAAGGTCCATTTAGTTAAAGCTATGGTTTTTCCAGTAGTCATGTATGGATGTGAGAGTAGGATTATAAAGAAAGCTGAGCCCTGAAGAATTGATGCTTTTGAACTGTGCTGTTGAAGAAGACTCTTGAGAGAGTCCCTTGGACAGCTCAGGGAGATCCAACCAGTCCATTCTAAAGAAATCATCCCTGAATATTCATTGGAAGGACTGATGCTGAAGCTGAAACTCCAGTACTTTGGCCACCTGATGCGAAGAACTGACTCATTGGAAAAGACCCTGATCCTGGAAATGATTGAAGGTGGAAGGAGAAGGGGACGACAGAGAATGAGATGGTTGGATGCCATCACCAACTCGATGGACATGAGTTTGAATAGGCTCCAGGAGTTGGTGAAGGACAGGGAGGCCCGGCGTGCTACAGTCCATGGGGTTGCAGAGAGTCAGACACCACTGAGCAATTGAACTGAACTATTTGATATCTCACATTCTACTGGTTTGAACAAATACATAATGACATGTTAGAAGGTATGGTAATCCCATGGACAGTGGAGCCTAGCAGGCTACAATCCATAGGGTCGCAAAGAGTCGGACATGACTGAAGCAGCTTAGCACAGCATATAATGACATGTATCAACCATTGTATAATGAATTAGAATATTTTAATGATTATCAAACCAATTAGCACAATTTAATAGCTTATTTACATTAGAAAAGACATAAACAAATGTTTTCACTGTCCTAAAAATCATCTGTGCTTTGCCTATTCATTTTTATGGTTTTCACAGCTTTGCCATTTTTAGAATGTCATATAATTGAAATAATACAGATGTACTCTTTTCAAGTAGGTTTGTGCTTATTTGTCATTTGTATGTATGCAAAGAGCCAACTCATCGGGAAGACCCTAATGCTGGGAAAGATTGAGAACAGGAGGAGAAGGGGGCGACAGAGGATGAGATAGTTAGATGGCATCACCAACTTGATGAACATGAGTTTGAGCAAGCTCTGGGAGATAGTGAAGGACAAGAAAGCCTGGCGTGCTGCAATGCAAAGAGTCTTTGCAGTGCAAAGAATCAGACAAGAGTTAGCAACTGAACAACAATACAATTTATTATTTACTAAATAAGGCCTTAATTTTGTCTTATATGTAGTGTATATATATATACATATATATAGTATATATAAGCATATTATATATACAGTTTTATATCAACTATGTTAGTTGTAGACCTCTGTATTTTTGAACTTACATATGTAATTTTATTTTATTTAAAAAATTTTTTTTCATTTATTTTTATTAGTTGGAGGCTAATTATTTTACAATATTGTAGTGGTTTTTGCTATACATTGACATGAATCAGCCATGGATTTACATGTGTTCCCCATCCTGAACCCCCCTCCCACCTCCCTCCCCATCCCATCCCTCTGGGTCATCCCAGTGCACCAACCCCAAGCCTTTGTCTCATGCATCCAACCTGGACTGGTGATCTGTTTCACACTTGATAATATACATGTTTCAATGCTGTTCTTTCAGATCATCCCACCCTCACCTTCTCCCATAGAGCCCAAAAGTCTGTTCTGCACATCTGTGTCTCTTTTTCTGTCTTGCATATAGCATTATTGTTACCATCTTTCTAAATTCCATGCATATGCATTAGTATACTGTATTGGTGTTTTTCTTTCTGGCTTACTTCACTCTGTATAATGGGCTCCAGTTTCATCCATCTCATTAGAACTGATTCAAATGCATTCTTTTTAATGGCTGAGTAATATTCCATCATGTATATGTACCACAGCTTTCTTATCCATTCATCTGCTGATGGGCATCTAGGTTGCTTCCATGTCCTGGCTATTATAAACAGTGCTGCGATGAACACTGGGGTGCACGTGTCTCTTTCAGATCTGGTTTCCTCGGTGTGTATGCCTAGGAGTGGGATTGCTGGGTCATATGGCAGTTCTAACATATATAATTTTAAATTCTTCCCAACTTTGACCACTTTCCAGGTGATATAAACTGAACAAGTGTTACATTTTAATCAGGAAAAAACTCAGATCTTAGATATTTTTTAAAAATCATTTTTAATTAATAAAAGGAGGAAATTAACAGCCATAGATATTTTACAGTCAGAAATATTTTAATGATTATCAAACCAATTAGCACAATTTAATGGCTTATTTACATTAGAAAAGACATAAATGAGTATTTTAAAGTTATTGACCTATGCTTTTTTGATTAAGCATGCAATTATTTCTCAATAATTTCTCAAATAAATGAAGATATAAGTCAGGATTGTAACATAGCAGGAAAATGAAATAATTATCACCCCAGCATGAAATTATTTCAAATGATGCTTTTAGAGTTAGAAAGTAGTTCTAAGTGTATTTCAAAGTTTTGTTACAAAATATCATAAACAAGGAAATAACGGTCAAAAGCACTGCCTGTACTGTGCTTTCTTTGTATATTTTAATGTGCTTAGAATGAAAACTATTTCTGTTTAGCTGATCAAAGCTGTTTTGGATTTCTTATTAAGATGGCAGAGCTTCACCTGTGAATTTTTATAGAAGCCTGGGGAAACACTCAGCAGGATCTAACTTTTTGTTGTGGGTAAAAAACATTTTCCTTCTATGTGAAAGTTTGCTCTTTATTTGGCAGACAGAATCCCCTGGTGAGGTGAGTTTTAGTAGAAAAAATACAATAAAACATACATCTTGGGAATGGAAGACTTCAAAGTGAGGAATGCACATTTGAACATTTATTCATTATCTATGTTATCAAAAATAGTGTTCTGCTTTTGAAATAGATGATAGACCCTTAAAAGCATACCTGCTACATGAAGCACTTAGCTTTGTCTTTACTTTAAAGGAGAATTTATGGATCTTATACAATGTTAAGTTCAAAACTCCTGGTTGCATTCTCCTCACTCTATTGTTTAATTTGTATACAGTAATAGCCATTATACAATCTGATCGTATATGTTTGGTACGATAAAATTTAAGACATATAAAATTCACAAACAAGTTACCAAAGATATGCTTTCAGATTCAATGGTGGGGTTTTTTCATTTTTATTTTCAAATGGAAATTTGTTGTAAAAATGAATATATTGTCAGATGCTTAAAGAAGTATTTGTATTATAGTCATGGATGAATATATCCCCCCTAATTCATATGTTGAAGTCCTAACCTTCACTACCTCAGAATCTGATCTTATTTGGAAATAAGGTCATTGCAGATGTATTCAGTCAAGATGAGGTCGTAGCAGAGTAAAGGGTGTCCTAATCCTACATAACTGATGTCCTTACGAAAAAAGGAAATTTGGATACACAGGCAGGGAGGATACCAGGTGAAGGCTGAAATTATGCTGCTACTAGCCGAGAGAGATTGCTGACAGACATGAAAAAGATTCTTCCCTAATGACTTCTCAGGAAGTATGCCTCTGCTGACAACTTGATCTCAGATTTCTAGCCTTCAGAACAGTGAAACAATAAGTTTCTGAGTTTAAGTCATTCAGTTTGTGGTACTTTGTTCGAGTACATGGAGAAAATTAAAGATAGTTAACTAATTTGATAATTAGAAAACTAATTATCAGTAGAATAAAGTAATGATACATGTCAGAGAAAAGTATTCTAACAATTTCAGTTTTACAAGTTTTGAATAAAGGTCAACATCGATAGATCAAGTTTACTATTGATGTTTAATCCAAGACAGTTCTAATAGATAACCGCTTTTAAATTACTATCTAATTATACTCAGACAGCTCTAATACTATATATGCAATTATATTCAGACAATTATTTCATGAGTTCCATAGAAGTACATCTTTCAGGGAAAAAATTTAAGACTTTATATGACTTCTGGAATTGATTTTGATCTTGCTACAACTTTCTTCCCAAATGATTAAGAAATGAAGTTACTTCCATGTTGACCTGTAAAAATTATGTTAAGAATTAAAAAGTACTGATCAAGGGATGAGTCAATCAGCTTCAAAATAATTTAAGGAAAATCAATATATTGATTGAAAATGAGCAGTTCACAGTACACATGAAGATGAATTATTCTGTGTTGTGTGAAATATCACCACAGGGAACCATCCCATTGAGCTCTAGGACTGCTGGGGAGAGAGGAGGATGCCTCCTGGGAACACTGGAGTCTCTATAATTTAGTACAAGATAAAGAATTGATGAGGGACTCAAGTTTCTTGGTGTAAGATATTTCCGTTCTAATCATTACACCATATAACACTTGTTTGCAATTCAGTTTTCCAAGGAAAAAGTGTCTCACCAATAGTTATTCACAACTATTAGATAGGATACTGATAGATACTTGCCCAAATCCACCATCATAAATGCAAGCTTCCCAGGTGGCACTAGTGGTAAAGAACCCATCTGCCAATGCAGGAGATGTAAAGAGACGTGGGTTTGATCCCTGGGTTGGGAAGATCCCCTCGAGAGGGCACCCCAACCCCAGTATTCTTGCCTGGAGAATATATTGGACAGAGGAGCCTGGGGGACTATAGTCCATAGGCTGGCAAAGAGTTGGACCCAAATTAAGCAACTTATCTCACATGCACACACTATTTTAAATGCACTGACAGTTTATAAATGTCACATTTATATAATAGGTAAAATTAGTATATTTCAAATAATTCTGAGACAAGAGGATATTAGCAAGACTTGATCTCTATTCTGCATATGATATTCTCAACAAATACATTGTAGGAAATGATTGCTTTACTAACATAGCTATGCCATCATTTTACTATTCTTAATTATTTTTGTATTATAAATAGAATTCATTACTAAAAAAGAAGTGGAAGAGAATTAGGAGGGCTGGATTAAAAGATAAAATGTCACTACAGTGTTCTCCAAATTATAAAAGGCATTTTTTTCTCTTTTTGTTTTCTCTTTGTACACAATACTTCCTCACATTTTACTTTCTTTCATAAAGATGTTAATAATAATTGCAAAGTGAGTAGTTTTTTTTGTTTGTTTGTTTTTTTACCGGCTCCCTGCTTTTAACATTTCTTTGAAGATCGGAAAGATCCTACTTCTAAAACTTTTTATTTTCTGTCAGATACAGAAATTTCTGGTTATCTACAAATCTGTGCTAAACTTACATTTTTAATCGATGATGCATTGTATACAAAGAAAATAATTTAAAATTACTTTTATAACTAGAAACTTATGCCACTTCAGCCACTGTCTTACTTCAGGATGCAAAAATAAAATATAATAGACCACCTTAGATAGCAAACTGTTTTTCACAGCTCTAGAAGACTGAGAGGTCCAAGATAGGCGTAGGCAATACAGGTTCCTGGCTTTCTCCTGGCTTTCAGATGGCTGCTGTCTCTCTGTGCCTCACAGGTGGAAGAAAGAGCTCTGGTTTCTTCCCCTTTTTATATGGACACTAATCCCACCATGGGATTGCATCTAAACGAATCACCTCATAAAATCCCCACCTCCACATATCGTTACACTGCAGATTTGGGCTTCAACATATGAATTTTGGGAAACACATTCCGTCCATAACAGCGAGGGAAATATTTTTTAAATGTTCTTTGTTGAGACTAATACCTTACTAGTAAGATAATATCTATAGTGAACTCATAACTAAAAGTCAAGTATTATAATAACTTTCCAGGCTCTATAGAATGTCTTCCAAATAAGCCTGAAAAATATAAAAAAGATACCCAACTATAATTCTGATGAAAAATATCTAAATTCAATAAAACGAGACATTTTTTAAGTTATTTCCTATTTTTTTTCTTCTAGCTGCAAGACTCCTGGGACACATTAATTTTACTGGAAATTGCAATACTATAACTATGGGGGCTTCCCAGGTGGCATCAGTAGTAAACAACTCACTGCCAATGCAGGAGACATAAGAGATGCAGGTTTGATTCCTGGGTTGGAAAGATCCCCTGGAGTAGGGCATGGCAACCCACTCTGGTATTCTGGCCTGCAGAGTCCCATTGACAGAGGAGCCTGGCAGACTACAGTCCATAGGGTCACAAAGAGTTAGACGCAACTCAAGTGATTTAGCATGCATAGCTATAGGAGGATCTTAAGGGCTCATAAAAAGAAGTTTGCAATTAAAAAATACTGTGATGCCATTAAATTATTTAAAAACTTGCATTCACAGTCATCTACAGACATCCATTTAGGGAATGAGAAAATGTGGTTTAATTGAACTCAAGATACTGACTTTTGTATATACCCCATTTTTAGCATACGCCTTTTATATTCCCTCTTTCTACATGTAACTATTTTCTTTCTCTCAATCTAGAATAATGTATCTTATTATTCCACTATATAATGGATGGTATTTATAATCCTAACTGATTTCTGAAGTAATATATATTGCTACATTTGTTTCACAGGTGTCTAATTATAAATAATGTGTAAAGAACAAACTAAACGCTCTACAAAACTACCATGGCAAAAGTAGGGCACATATGAAAAAGAATTAAATAGAGCAACCATAAAGGAAAAGTTGCAATTTTTAAAATTAAACAACTATTAAATAGTTGAAACAAAAAGACTTCAGAAGACGTATTCAGCAAAAAACTGAACTAGAGGAAATCATTTGGAGTGAAAGAGAGACATGGACAGTCAAATGAGAGGGACAAAAATAACACTCTTAATTTGAGAAGTCTTAAAGAAGATCTTGTTGCAGAGGTATTATTCAAAGACACAATGAGTCAAAATTAACCAGAATGGTTTCCAGAATTATTTATCCAGAATCTTAAAAAAAAAAAAAAAAATGGAAAATTGAACATACATACATTTTTGGTCCAGAGTAACTGAAATCCCACGAAGCAAGTGCTGTTTATCTTGGGAATGATCGTAGGAAAGGACAAGTTCCTGCTCCTTGGAGCTATCTGCCGAATCCATGTATCCATTGTCTTTCATGACTTCTGCAGTTTGCTTTCATGGAGGTTATCTCTTTACAATTATCTTCTTTAACCACATCGGAGAAAAGATATAAAATGTGCAATCCCTGGAGAATAAATAGCCCTCCCCTTCTAATGTAGGATTTAGGGGTTGAGGATGACTTCACATCAGTGTTGGGCTTTTCGGTAGATCTCCTTTCCTAAGAACTTAGATAGACTTTCACTTGTCTTTTTCTTTTCCAAGGAACCACACCTTTGCTAAGAGCTGATTCAGTTCTATACTTTTCTATTTGCAGAATAAACTGCACATGCTTTGAGCCTGTTAGGATTTCAAGGGAGAGCAATACTTTTAGCATTATTTAGTCTTTTTAATATTATATCATCTTTTTACTTAACCATTTACCCAGCTGAAATGATTCACTCATTGCTGTGTAAATCCACTGAGGATTTTTATAATGGAATGGTGGCTCTTTTCTTGATCTAATGCTTGGCACTAAACTAAGCTTTAATTCACCCATGTCACTCAGAGCATTCTTAATTTTATTTTTTTATCAATTGGAGATAAGAAATACTTAAATCGTAAAAGTTTCTAAAAATGTGTTATTCCTTTTCATCTCTGCTTAAAAAATATGAGCCAATGAGCCAGTTCTTTTTTGGGGTGTATAAAATTACTTTAATAGCCTATCAAATGCAATAAATAGCATATAACCCACCTTTTCATTTTTAACTTCTTTAAAGTGAAATTTTAGTGAATACACCTTAGACATTCCAAATGATCACATGTTACAATTTTAACACATTTTTTACACTCCGTAATATGGCTAGATATTTTTGACTTTCATTAACAGTTTCCTTAGGCTTTCTGCCTAACCCCCAAAATAGTGCCACATATTTTAATTTTTGTTACAGCAACAACTCACTCTTGGTATTAACTTCAATACTGGATAGTTTATACAAGTTATGTAGCAGTGAAAAGAATGCTAAAATTCCAGCAGCTTACAAAAATAGGTATTTATTTCTCTATCACATTACATAATGTTGCAGATTGGCTTCTGTTCTCTTCATTCAGGGGTTCAGGCTAATGGAACATTGATGAAACAGAATGTCTCATATTTACTCAAAATTTACTAGCCATGCTAGGAAATGGGACTATAAGAAAAAAACTCAGTTAAGCAGATTCATAGTCGATTGTACTTATTAGCATTACCACAATTTGGTTTAAATGTATATAGAATTAAAATATGATAGCAAAATTTCAAAATTTGGAAACATAGGAAAATACTCTAAAGGGTTTTAAGACCGTTATTTGAGAAGTACTAAGAGATCTGATCTAAATTAGAATGTAGTTTGTCAAGAATACCTATTGAATTTGTAAAGTAACTCTTATGATTAATATAAAAGAGTGCATGACATGGGGAATAGAGGGTGAGCTGAGTAATAATATTTAATTACTCTAAAAAAGTAGAAAAGCAATTTTAAAAAATAGTAAATTGTAAAGTATTTGAAGTATTCATTGCATTTTACATTTACTATGCTGATTATTGTGTTATCTTGTTCAGAAAATATATTTTATCACTATGTGTTTTAAAGTTGTTATTTTGATGTTTTTCTCCCCCCACTTATTTTAAATAGAGCAGAATGTTCATGTTTTACAATGTCTCTGGGAATAGGCTTGGTAGTCAGCTACTGAAGGAGGTGTCAAAGAACCAACTATGGCTTCAAATGTCCTGTTTAAAATCCAAAGTCTACAACTTGGGTCCATGTGACCTTAAAATATTGAACACACTATGCCTTGGTTTCACCATTTTTGGCACAGAGAATAATAAGCCTTAAGGGATAAATTTGTTAGGAGTTTTAAATAAGTCATCTGTGATGGTTGATTTATGTGCAGACCTGACTGGGCTAGAGGATGCCCATATAGCTGGTAAATCATTATTTCTGATTATGTCCCTGAGGCTTTTTCAGAAGAGATTAACAATTGAATTGTCAGACTAAGGAGGTCACCCTCAACACACTAATGCACAATGCACAGGAACTTCACCCTGAACTTTTGAGGGCCTGGATAGACAAAAAGGCAGAGGAAGGACAAGTCTGTGCCTTTTCATAAGCTGAGACATACATCTCTGTTGGTCCTTTATTGGACTGGAACCTGGTGGTCCGGAGTCGATGATGAGAGAGTGAAAGAAGGAAAGAGGCTAATATTCCCTGAGTTACGCAGCCGGCTTTTGCATTCCAGGGAATCAGCCAGAAATAGAGAGAGGAAGAGAAAGAAAGAAAGAAAGACATGGGGACCAAAGCTCTGATGGAGCAAAGGTGTTTTAATCAACATGGTGTGGGCATATATACTGTCTTACAAGGTAGTTATTCTCAGCAAAGATAAAGATTAAAATTCCAGGCTTACAAAACACAAGGCGATCCCTATTAAAGAGAGAAGAGGGTACTTATCACCACAATGAGAAACTAACAAAGGAATGCCTGGATTCCTCAGCCCCGGGAAAGGCATGCTTCTCCTCTTAATTCCTGAATATTCAGGAATTAATAAGGGCCAGAGGATTCCTGACACATCTCCTCTAGCCCTTACATATCAGTGCTCCCAGTCCAAGGCCTTCGAAGGCAGATCAGGTCCAATACAATCCAACCCCCAATTCTAGGACTTCTGGACTTGAACTTTCACCATGAGTTCACCTTGTTTTCAAATCTGTGGATTCAGACAGAATTATACCATAGGTTTTCCTCATTCTCCAGTTTACAAGTGGCACATCATGGACTTCCATGACTCAATAATCCTGTGAGATAATTTTTATAATAAATAAATATCTATACTATTGGTTATGTATCTCTAGAAAACATTGACTAATAAAAAATCTATATAAAAGTAATAAACACAAGCTCAAGCATAGAATCAATGATATATTATTAGTTAGAATGCATGGTTTTCCCAGTAGTCATGTACGGATGTGAGAGACGGACCATTAAATAAAGCTGAGTGCTGAAGAATTAATGCTTTTGAACTGTGGTGTTGGGGAAGACTCTTGAGAGTCCTTTGGACTACAAGATCAAACCAGTCAATCCTAAAAGAAATCAATCCTGAATATTCATTGGAAGGACTGATGCTAAAACTGAAGCTCCAATACTTTGGTCACCTGATGTGAAGATCAAACTCATTAGAAAAGATCATGATGCTGAGAAAGATTGAAGGCAGGAGGAAAAGGGGATGACAGAGGACAATATGTTTGGATGGCATCACTGACCTAATGGATATGAGTTTGAGCAAGCTCCGGAAGGTGGTGAAGGACAGGGAAGCCTGGCAGGCTGCAGTCCATGGTGTTGCAAAGAGGCGGACACAACTGAGCAACTGAACAACAACAGCAAATTATTTCTGTACATCAAGTAAGTAGGAAAAGTCATTTTCATTGGTGAATAAAAAGCACTGGCTCTGAGTTGTTGAATTAAAAAAAGAAAAGACAAATCCTGCATTCATTGGTTTACAAAAGAACTGAAGATTGGTGGTCTGAGAAGCAAGTTTTCTAAATAAAATACAATTACATTGAGTTTTCCCTAAGGAAGAGCTTGCCAACGGTAACCTGGACCCACTGTCAGGTCTCAGCCCAGGCACTCTTCTTGGATGGATATAACAGAATTCTTCAGTAAATGGAGAAGACTTTACTCTTTTTAGATTTAGGAAGATATATTATAGGAGACTTCTAATTGTAAAGAATCAAACCAAACAATCAATCACTTATTCAAATTGATAGGAACATCTTCTGTTAGTATTCAAAAAACAGATATTGGCCTAAAACTATATGAATTTCCCAAGTTTCATAAAATAAGCCTAATTGTGGGCTTTCTATAATGATAATTCACTTTTGCAGTAAGACCGTTTCTCTCTGACTTTTGAAAATTACTTCTAATTTTAAATGCTTAAAGCCGTGTCTCTGTTTCAGTTAACTGACTGACATGTATGAGTTGTACTGAGTTATGAAATCTATTTATGCTAGACTTTTCATCTGGACTCTGCTATGGGAATAATGCTATTAAATTGTACTGTCATATTGCTATACAAGACCCTCTCTTTTCTATGTTTAAACTAGTCTTTCTTTGTTTTGTAGGCTGAACTGAAATGTAAGAACATGACTTGAATATTTCATGCTGTACTGGTATGTATAATTCATGATTAAATTCTTCAAAAAGAAATAGATAAGAAGTACTGAAAGCTATAAATGAAATATTTTTATACTTAACAGAAGCACTGCATAGAGATCTTTTAAGTCTTGTCTGCACTGATACCATGAAGAATTATGAAAAATAACAAGCCACTAAAAAGAATCAAACAGAGACAGAGAGGGAAAAAAGAGAAAGAAAGGCAGAGAAACAAGTAAACAGAAAAATAGATAACTTTCCATGTAAATTGCAGAAATAGTTTTCTCATAAGTAACATGTGAAAATGTTAGCAAGTTCTAACACAATATAGTTTAGTCTGTTACTCCTTTCTTTTCTGTTGTGGATGCAAAGTGATTAGTCAAGTTTTTCAAAAAGTATACTCCAAAATATCTTTTAAAAAAACAAAATTAAGGATAACTTGAGTCAGTTCATTCATTGACTTACTTTTTTATTAATTTATTAATTCCATGAATCATTGAGTGATCACATTTACCAAGCTGTCTGGTGGTTGTTAGGTGTATAGCATTTGTAAATGGAGGGGCCATATAACTTATTATCCATACTAGGACCATTTTTTATATACAGGATGTTGAAGAGACAGTTAAAAAATAAATCTCTGGTAAAGCAAGGTATATAAACAATGTATTTACAAGACTTGCTCTTTGACTTCAAGGACTTCATTGTATACTTTAAAATTAACATAAAACTATACTGTGGTGTGACACCTTTTTAATGTGAGTAGCTCCAGTATAGAAGTGTGTATAGAATAGAACTGACCAAGTTGTTTGCGATCACAAATTTTATTTGGCGAAAGTAATGTTAAGCTGAGGAAAGGGTAATATTGGTTAAATTACAACCATATAGTAATTGTGTATCAGACTTAGAAAACACCTAAAAGTAAATCTGAAATCCTCAATCAAATGAAATAGCCAGAATAGGAAGAAGTTATATAATTCCTTCATAAGAAATAACCAGAAGTTTTTTGTCTGTGCTTTCCTGCATGTTATTCTATGGATTACTGGCCTTCAGTTTCACTTGGTAATCTCTGAACTATCTAATCTCATCATCCTATTGTAAGGTTATTCTGCCTTACCTGCAGTGATGGCTGAAATGCTAATGTTTGAAATATCATTTTCTCATTGGAATTTAGGGGAAAACAGATGCTTTCATCATATAGGGCAATACTATATTTTGTGCAATATCTGCTAAATACTAGTGAATTATAAGGCTGTTTCTCAGTTGATGTTGCTCATCTGCTAAGTTATGTCCAACTCTTTGAGACCCCATGGACTGCAGCACGCCAGGCTTCCCTGTCCTTCAGTATCTCCCAGAGTTTGTTCAAACTCATGTCCATTGAATCAGTGATACCATCCAACCATCTTATCTCTGTCACCCTCGTCTCCTCCTGCCCTCAATCTTTCCCAGAATCAGGGTCTTTTCCAGTGAGCTGGCTTTTCACATCAGGTAGCCAAAATATTGGTGCTTCAGCTTCAGCATCAGTCCTTCCAATGAATATTCAGGGTTGATTTCCTTTAGAATTGACTGGTTTGATCTCCTTGTGGTCCAAGGCACAATAGTATATAAAGCTCTGAAAAGTGATGGATATGTCTAACAAATTGACTGACGTTTTAAGCTAGAACTGTAGCAATATCTCCTACTCTGTCCTATTATATAATGAAGTCTCTGTTTTTGAAAAACACCTTCAGTTAGCTTTTATTAATTACTTAATAAATGTGAATGCATGCATTTGAGTAAAATATTTAAACTATTTGTACGTGCAAGGTATCTATATACTATCTTGAGACAAAAATTTTGAACATAATTTTTTAGAATTTTCTGGAAGTTATATATTTTTCAGAAATGTTATTTAATCTTTAAGTGCTATACATTATATAGGGCTTCCCTGGTGGCTCAAATGGTCAAGAATCTGCCTGCAATGCTGGAGACCCAGATTGGATCCCTGAGACGGGACAATTCCCCTGGAGAAAGGAACGGAAACCCACTCCAGTATTCTTTCCTGAAGAATTTCATGAACAGAGGAGCCTAGCAGGCTGCAGTCCATGAAATTGCAAAGAGTTGAACATGACTGAGCGAATAACACACTATATATCATATATGCATGTATATATCTTTTCTGGTTTTTTTTTTTTTTATCTTGGAATAAGGAACAATGACTATAAACCCTAGATTGTAGTCATTGCCTTTTGCTAAGTTTGCTCTTTTTTATCAGCAGATTGGATCCCCGTCCATATCCACATCAATGTGGACAAGATTCTAATGTTATTATCCCATATTAGGCATGTCAAGAATTGCAAATGGTCTGAATTTTACCCTATTTGCAAGCTAACAAATCAACAGTCTATTAAAACTAATGAACAATTTCATTCAAGCTGACAAGAAACAGAAGACTGCTGGATCAGAGACAAAATCTACTTACAGCAGAGGTAGGACCCTCACGTTCATGCCAGTCATTGTTCCTCGGCCCGCAAGTCCCTGGTGGGTCTGGATGAATTGGGTACACAAAATTGACTTGTGACACAGCAGCTGAAACCCCAAATTAGTAATTCCAGCCTTTAAAATGGAATGCAAGCAAGCCTGCTGAACCTTTGCTCTGCAAGAAAATATCTTTATTCTATCAAACAGTAAACAAACCCACCCTCTGTAGCAATAAAAACTCTTTCTCCCAAGGCTGTTTGCTTTATGAACTTCTTTGGAAAAGTAATCTGTAGCTAAGGGACATCAAGGCCTCTGCTGACAAGATAGACAGAAATGTGAGTGTCCTGTAGAGCACTGTCTTCCCAACAATGCAGAGTTGCAACCAGTCACATGTGGTTTCACTAGAGGGAGATAAGATTTTTTTTCTTTTCATATTATACTTTCTGACACTGGTTTGATTGGGAATCTCTGATCTCAACTTTTAAATTTGCGTTTACCTAATGATACTTTACTTCTAGATGACTTATTGAGTGCAGCACTTTTGGGGGCTTCCCTTATGGCTCAGATGGTAAAGAATCTGCCTGCAATGCTGGAAGCCCAGGTTTAATCCCTAGGTTGGGAAGATCCCCTGGAGAAGGAAATGGCACCCCCCACTCCAGTATTCTTGCCTGGAGAATTCCATGGACAGAGGAGTCTAGCAGGATACAGTGCATGGGGTTGCAAAGAGTCAGACTTGACTGAGCAACTAACTCTGGCTCTTTTGGATTTTAAAGAGCTCAGCTCAAATTCTGTCACCTCCACTAGCTTTGTTCATGACAATGCTTCCTAAGGTCCACTTGACTTCACACTCCAAGATGTCAGGCTCTAGGTGACTGACCACATCATAGTGGACATCTGGGTCATTAAAACATTTTTTTTTATAGCTTTACTGTGTATTCTTGCCACCTCTTCTTAATATCTTCTGCTTCTTTAGGTTCTTATCATTTCTGACCTTTATCATGCCCTTGCATGCACTTCTTGCATGAAGTGTTACCTTGATATCTCCAGTTTTCTTGAAGAGATCTCTAGTCTTTCCTATTCTATCGTTTTCCTCTATTTCTTTGCATTGTTCACTTTAGAAGGCCTTCTTATCTCCCCTTGCTGTTCTCTGGAATTCTGCATTCAGTTGGGTATATCTTTCCCTTTCTCCCTTGTCTTTCATTTCTCTTGTTTCCTTCACTATTTGCAAAGCTTCCTCAGACAACCACTTTGCCTCTTGCATTTATTTTTATTTGGGATGTTTCTGCTCACTGCTTCCTTTACAGTGTTATGAACTTTCATCTATTGTTCTTCAGGCCCTCCATCTACTAGATCTAATCCCTTGAATCTATTTGTCACCTCCACTGTACAATCATAAGGGATTTGATTTAGGCCATACCTGAATAGCCTAGTGGTCTTCCCTACTTTCTTATTTTAAGCCTAAGTTTTGGAATAAGGAACTTCCCTCATAGCTCAGTTGGTAAAGAATCCACCTGCAATGTAGGAGACCATGGTTTGATTCCTGGGTCAGGAAGATCCTCTGAAGGGATAGGCTACCCACTCCAGTATTCTTGGGCTTCCCTTGTGACTCAGCTGGGAAAGAATCTCTCCCTGCAATGTGGGAGACCTGGGTTCGATCCCTGGGTTAGAAAGATCCCCTGGAGAAGAGAGAGGCTACCTATTCCAGTATTCTGGCCTGGAGAATTCCATGGACTCTATAGTCCATGGGTTCCCAAAGAGTCAGACACAACTGAGCGACTTTCACTTTCCTTTTTCTTTTGCAATATAGAACTCATGATCTGAGCTACAGTCAGCTCCAGGTCTTGTTTTTGCTGACTATATAGAGGTTTTTCCCTCTTTGGCTGCAAAGAACTTAATCAGTCTGATTTCAGAATTGACCATTTGGCGATGTCCATGTGGAGGGTCATCTCATGTTTTCGGAAGAGGGTATTTGCTTTGACCAGTGACCAGTGTGTTCTCTTGACAAAACTGTTTCCTTTGCCCTACCTCCTTTTATACTCCAAAACCAAACTTGCCTGTTAGTCTGAGTATCTCTTTACTTCCTACTTTTGCATTCCAATCCCCTCTTGTGAAAAGGGCATCTTATTTTTGGTGTTAGATCTAGAAGATATTGTAGGTCTTCATAAATACAGTCACCTTAACTTCTTTGGCATCAGTTTTGGGGCATAGACTTGGATTACTGTGACGAAGGATTTGCCTTGGAAACAAACGAAGATTATTGTGTTGTTTTTGAGATTGCACCCAAGTACTGCATTTCAGACTCTTTTGTTGATTGAGGGCTACTTCATTTCATCTAAGGGATTCTTGCCCATAGAAGTAGATACAATTGTCATCTGAATTAAATTCACCAATTGCTGTTCATTTTAGTTCATTGATTCCTAAAATGTTGATGAGACTATTTGACCACCTGCTGTAAAGAACGGACTCATTGGAAAAAACCCTGATGCTGGGAAAGAGTGAAGACAAAAATAAAAGGGGGCAGCAGAGGATGAGATGCTTAGATAGCATCACTGACTCAACGGACAGGAATTTAAGCAAACTCCTGGAGATAGTGAAGGATGTAGGAGCCTGGTGTGTTGCAGTTTGTGAGGTCTCAAACAGTCGGACATTACTTAGTCCCTGAAAAGCAAACAAAATGTAGATGTTTAATCTGGCCATTTCCCGCTTAATGTCAAAGTGGAAGTCGCTCAGTCAAATCCAATTCTTTGTGACCCCATAGACTGTAGCCTGCCAGGTTCCTCTGTCCATGGAATTCTCCAGGCCAGAATACTGGAGTGGGTAGCTGTTCCCTTCTCCAGGAGATCTTCCTAACCTAGGGATTGAACCCAGGTCTCCCGCATTGCAGGCAGATTCTTTACCACATGAGACACCAGGGAAACCTGCTTGACCACATCCAAAATACCTTGTTTCATGGACCTAACATTCCAGATGCCTATACAATTTTGTTCTTTATAGCATCGGACTTTACTTTCATCATCAGACACACCCACAACTAAGCATCAGTTCTCCTTTTGGCCTTGCTGTTTCATTCTTTCTGGAGCTATTAGTAATTGCCCTCTGCTTTTTCTCAATAGCATATTGGACACCTTCCAACCTGGAGGGCTCGTCTTTCATTGTCTTATCTTTTTGCCTTTTCATACTGTTCATGGGATTCTAGAGGCAAGAATTCTGGAGTGGGTTGCCATTCCCTTCTCCAGTGGACTATCTGTCTTGGGTGGTCCTGCACAGCCTGGCTCGTAGCTTAATTGAATTACACAATCCCCTTCACAAAGACAGTTTTCCATGCAGAAGTTGGTGAGGTTGGTAACTCCTGTTTGAGTGTTAACTATATTATGATATTATCAAAAATTAAGTCTTATGCAACAAACCTATGGTAACTTTCATTATAAGTTTACTAAACCCTATCTAACTTCACTGTCTTAAAAACATGTTTTACCACACCTCTGACAGATCCCAAGAGGGGATAAGATTTTGTTTACTCTCACACAGAAGCTGACCTATTTTTCCCACATGACTTATTTTAGGGACCATCTCAGACTAATAATCTTCTTGAGGTAAAAACAGCATACAGAAAGCTGCGTATGATTTAATTACACGATATGAAAAATTTTGTCCTATGTGTACACTCAAAACCATCACTGTCATTGAGAAAATGAATATTTCCATCATTTCCAAAAGTTTCTTCCTGCCTGTTTATAATCTTTCTGCCAGGCCTTTCCCTGATACCCCAACCCCATCCACAGGCAACCAAATTATTTACTTTCTATCTTTATAGAATAGCTATGTTTTTTCATAAGTTTACCAAATATATAATCCTACAAAATTAATATTTGCCTGTCTCTACTCATTCAATATAATTGTTTTTGATATTCATACACACTTTGTGTTTATCAGTAGCTCATTACTTTTATTTCTGAGTAATATTCCATTTTATGAAAGTACTATAACTTTTTTATCCATTCACCTGTTCATAGATGGGCTTCCCAAGTGGCTCAGTGGTAAAGAAATTTCCTGCCAAGCAGGAGACTGGGGTTGGATCCCTGGGTCAGGAAGGTCCTCTGGCGAAGTGTTCTTGCTAGTCCCACTCCAGTATTCTTTCCTGGGAAATCCCATGGACAGAGAAGCCTGGCGGGCTACAGTCTATGGGGTAGCAAAAGAGTCGGACATGACTTAGCAAATAAACAACAACAGCTGTTCATGGAAGGTTGTATTGTTTCCACTTTGGAACTATTATGAACAAAGAAACTAGACATTTGTATGCAATTGTGGAGATATGCTTTCCTTGGCATGAAATGGCTGGGAGATTTTATGCATATGTTTATCTTTTCCATAACCTGCACTTTTATGAAGAGCTATATTATTTTACATCCCCACCAACATTGTATGAAAATTCTAGTTCCTCCACATCCTCACCAACATTTGATCTGATCATTACTTTTACTTTTGTCCATGCCAATAGGTGTGCAGGGGTAACTCGTCTGTTTTTAATTTCATTTCGTCAATGGCTGATGATGTTTAGAAGCTTTTCCTAAGCCTTTTTGGTCTTTCACATGTCTTCTGTGATCATTATGAAAATCTTTTGCCCATTTGTGTTATTCCTTTTCTTATTATTGAGTTGAGAGAAGTGTATGTTCCATTTGATGTTTTTTGCCACATACTGTTTACACTTTACACATTTTACTCTTATGGTAACATTTGGCAAAATTCTCTTATAATATCACTACCAGGATATTGATATCTATACACTCCTCCATCTTATTCAGATTTTCCTATTATTACCCATATGCTTGTGTGTGTATCTGTATTAAATCCCATACAATTTCTCCCCTGTCTGGGTTTTTGTATCTACTATCATGATCAGTATTCTGAGAAAGAATCCCTTTTATACACACATCCATGTCTTTCCCATCAATTCCCAGGACCAAATTTTGGCAATCACTAATCTGTCTTTCATTTCTATATTTTTTCATTTCAAAACTGATATATATTATGAGTAAACCTTTTGTAATTGGCTTTTTTCCCCATTCAACAGTATCTCTTGAGATTCATTCAACTAGTTGTGTATATTAATAATTCCTTCCTCTTTACTGATAAGTTATTTTTGTGGTATGTTTGTACCACAGTTTAATATTTTACTGTTGAAGGAAATCAGGACTGAGTACAATGTGGGGCTATTATAAACTAAGCTGTTGCAAATACTTGTGCACAGGTGTTTGTGTGGTCAAAATTTTTAATTTCTCTGAGATAAATACTCTTGAGTACAATTGTTGGGTTTTACAATTGAATATTTATTGTTGTAAGGAATTGACAAATCTTTCAGAGTAACTGACCATTTAATATGAGTGACTTGGTTTCTCTAATTTTTACTAACATTTGGTGTTGATTTTTTTTTTTTTTTTTATTTTAACCATTTTGTTCAGTTCAGTCTCTCAGTCGTGTCCGACTCTTTGCGACCCCATGAATCACAGCACGGCAGGCCTCCCTGTCCATCACCAACTCCCGGAGCTTACTCAAACTCATGTCCATCGAGTTGGTGATGCCATTCAACCATCTCATCCTCTGTCGTCCCCTTCTCCTCCTACCCCCAATCCCTCCCAGCATCAGGGTCTTTTCCAATGAGTCAACTCTTCACATGAGGTGGCCAAAGTATTGGAATTTCAGCTTCAGCATCAGTCCTTCCAATGAACACCCAGGACTGATCTCCTTTAGGATGGACTGGTTGGATCTCCTTACAGTCCAAGGGACTCTCAAGAGTCTTCTTCAACACCACAGTTCAAAAGCATCAAACCATTCGGTTAGGTTTATAGTAATATAACCACCATGGTTTTAATTGGCATTCCTCTAATGGCTGGTGATGTTAAATAGCTTTTCATGTTTTCTTACTGGAAAGCTAATTTTCCTAAAATATTAACTTCATAAATGTTTTGTGTTTTGAAATTTTACATTTTGAAATATAAACACATTTGTCGTATAGTTTATTCCTATTGATTCTTTTCTATCTGCCAGAAGAAGTAACAACCTCAGTCACTACCAGAGGTCATAGAGCTTCCATCCTGATTCAGTGTTGCCAAATTTCATGGGCAACTGGAAATGGAAAAGTTGGACATATAAGGGCTCCTATAAACCTTTCTCAGGCAGAGTACATCATTACAAATAACTGTTAATGACTACAAATTGGACTATTACACTTATGTATGTGTGCACAAATCATGCAATGAAAATCGAAAGGAGATGCATGACAACATTGGCATGGAATAATATGACATTATTACCAAATTACTTACTGATTAACTTAAGAGGAATCTTCAATATACTTCATTTAAGAAACATCTGCTTAATTTCAAAGTAAAACTATCATTATGCCATCCTTATCTTATTTTTATAAGTAGATATAGTTTCCCTGATTACTTAGTTGTGCTAAAATGTAGGGAAAATATATTCTCCCAACTTAATATCACATTTTATCTGCCTCATAATTAAGAAATTTTGAACAACATAGAAAAACTGTAAATTTGTTTGCTAATATTCAAAATAGTTTTTAATTTCTTCAATGGTGGTTAAAGTCATCTAAAATTAGACATCTTTATTATTAAGTGATTTTTTTCTTCAGAAGTTAGCATAGTCAACTTTTTAAATATGAATAAGTAGATCATCAGTGAATGCCCTGTTCAATTCTAAGCCATCCATTTCTAAGATTTTGCTATTTAATCTCATTTTAATCAAAGCAGAGCTAAATCGAAATTATTCACTCTAATTCTTTTTAAACCAGTACTTAACAAATGGCTTCCATAAATCTTGCAATTTAGGTTTTAATTGTAATTATCTATGATTATCTTTTTTGTTCTTGTGAATAATGTAATTTTCAAAGTTTTTTGCAAAAGCTTTCAAAATAAAATAATAGCTTTTCAGAAAGTCAAGTCCTGACCTTTGGAGTACTCATGTAAAAAAGTGACAAATTAATGAAATAGTACATAAACAAAATGACTAACAATGAGGAACCAAATAGGAATTGATTGGCAGGATAAATCAATTTAGAGCTAAAATAAATATTTTTGCCTCATTGATTTTCATAGCTCATTGAACAGTTAGCATTGTTTGTTTTACATCTCTTTGGGTAGTGATTGTGCCCCAAGCTACACTAAAATTGTGGTCAGACTACCTCCACAATGGTGAAGAATCAGATAGAATGCAATATCCCGTAAAACTAAGTTCAGTTTTTAGGTGTTTCTTTTCAGCGTAGCTTTTAGAGGAAAAAGAAGAAAAAGATTTCTGAATGGCTGTAGGATTGAGACTGCAAGTTATATTATCTAGCTCTGTACACTTACCTGGGGCACTGAGACAATTAGATGTATGGTGGTTTCTTTCATCATTTTCGTTGGTGTTGATACATGATAGCACCTACTTATTGATGTACATGTTTTAATCAACATTCATTTTCAGACACAAATTTTCACATGCTCTTAAAGTATCTCCAAGCAAAATCATCACCAAATTGTTCCAGATTCTTTGTCACATTGTGGGACCATTTTAAGTTTTTTCATGAGGGAAAACATACATATATATATATATATACACACACACACAAACACACACATATATATATATTCTGCAACTCACTTTTGTGTGTATTTATTTACTACTTTTAAAGGTGTAGAATTGTTTGGCATATACTTTATATCGGTTTTCTCTCTCTAGGTCTACTTTCAAAGAACATTTTTTGCTTTGTAAATAAAATTACAGAACTTGTAATTTAGTCTCTTGTCAGAATCTTCAGTGTAGAGTTAGGCAAATTTCAAGACATGTTGAAGTCTAGAAAATTATTTCATTGAGAGACTTGCCATCTTTTATTTCGTATGTTGTAAGTTATCTCTGTGTCTTATTATATCATAAGTATATTTCCAAATAAATTTCACTATTAATTAAGTGAAATAATTCCTTAAAGAACGTTGTGTGGTTTAAATGATACAGATCTTATCTAAACTTTGAATTATTAATTTGTCTCATGTTTTAATGGTAGTATACATGAATGTCTCTACAAACAATTCTTTCTGAGTACCTCCCAGATTATGTAACTCAGTGCTTTCCCATTTTTTGCTTTGACTGTTGGTATGGTCTAAATTTGTTGCTAAATGGAAGTAATTAATATGTTCTAGTTGATGGAAACTTTTTTGTCCTATTGAATATATGTGAGAGATAAATCATGGATAAACTAAAATAATTCACTCGTGAAAAAACGACTACAGAATTAAGTAGATGAATGATACAAAGCAACAATATAATGCATTCCGTTTACATGATTTATGGCATTTGAAGAAAATTAGTATTTTGCAAAGGTATTGATCATGAAAAGGTTATTCATTTCATTTTTCTCTCCTCTATCTGAGACAGTGATAAAGTGTTACTCTGTTGTTTCCTAAAACACAATATTTTAAAGTGTTTATATTAGTCCACTACTAAATATCTTAACAAAAAGAATGAGCCCCTTCATTGTATTCCTCTCAAACCTAATTAAATTTTGTATACAAAACATTTAGATAGTTTGTTTACAAAAGTACTTTCACTAAATATTGATTTAATAATCAGTTAAAACATTTAAGTAAGTAAGTAAGTGAAGTTGCTCAGTCGTGTCCAACTCTTTGCGACCCCATGGACTGTAGCCCACCAGGCTCCTCCGTCCATGGGATTCTCCAGGCAAGAATACTGGAGTGTTGCCATTTCTTTCTCCAGGGGATCTTCCCAACCCAGGGATTGAACCCAGGTTTCCCGCATTGCAGGCAGATGCTTTAACCTCTGAGCCACCATTTAATCATCAGTTAAAATATATAAAATAATATAAAATTTTATAGTCAATTTTGAGAAAGAAAAAGATGATATAAAAATCACAATGAATCACCAAAGATGCTTCTGATCATATTGCTTCAGTTTGATAATTTTCCCTTTATTTAAATCATCTTTTATACATAATAAACTTAATGGTAGCAGCCTACCTTAGAATTCATTTGAAAGAGAGAAGAAATAGGAAATAATATTTCTCCAACTGTTTTTTCACCTTTAGATACATCTTTATATATAAATCATTTGAATTCATTTCCCTGTAGTCTTACAAGTACAAGTCTGAATATCTTATAAAACTAATAGGAGGAAAGCATGAAATGAGAATACAAACACATGATTCCTTCTTTAGCTAGCCCACAAGCCTATGCTAGAAGATAACAATAAAGACATAGACACTACCTGTGGTGGAAACTATGGATTAGGTAATTAATCCAGATTCAAATGCCAGTTCTGCCATTTATAGGGTTTACTGCTTCACTCATGTCCCAGCAGTTCAATGAGTTTAGTTTCCTCATCTGTAAGTGGAAGTAACAATCCTGTGTTAATGTATTGTTATGATGTCATGAGATGATAGATGCACTGTGCTAGATCCACTGTGTACATAATTTACAAATACTATAATTGTCAAACCCATCTCTCATATGTCCTACTTTTAATAGTACAAATGTGATCCTACCTGTCCTGGTTGACAAGGGACAAGACTAGAATTTTCTCTTGAAGGAAAATACCATAATATAGTAAAAAGTAAATCCTCATAAAATTGTCTTTAAACCCAAGACTGGTATTAATAATAGGTAGAATAGAGTTTTTATATAACTATGGAGAAAATTCTACACAATCTGGCCTCCTTGTATGGATCAGTTTATTTCTGGGGAGGGGAAATTTTTCTTTTCAAGAAAATTTTGCCTTTATAAGGAAATTTCTCTGCCTTTGTGAATACTCAAAAGAACTTCACATGTGTATCCAAGTGCTGCTTTATTTCAGGAAATAAATGTCACAAGGGTGGAAATTCTAAACAGAATTTGATACCTGAGATATACATGAATATGCTTTGGCCCTGTGATGGACACTGAGGTCTAGACTAAATTTACTTTGAGTGAACAGAAGATTTCCTAAGAAGATCTGCACTACAGCAATGTTTTTAGAAAATAATTCTAATTTGTTCTCATGATATTTGAAGATATGCATTACAGCAATGTTTTTAGAAAATAATTCTAATTTGTTCTCATGATATTTTCTTTTCCCTGTTTCAGAAAGGCATCCAGTGCCCTTGGTTTGTCTCATATGGGGCAGGGGTGTTTGTATTTTGAAGACAAAAAGCTAAAAATAATAAGAGACAGTATCTTTCTTTGATTTTATTTTGCAAAAGCCTGAGATCTAGAGTGAATTTTGAGGGGAGGGGAATGGGAAGAGGGATGATGGAAAAAGGAAAATGGATATTTCCTCCACAACAGAATGGATATGGATATTGACAGTCCCACATGTAGTAAGAATTCAGTCCCAACTCTTTGGGAATCTTTTGAGAATGATCATCTCATCCTCAGAAAGGGAGGAACTGGTGGTGCCTCTAGAAAGTTGGCACAACAAACAGTGATCAGGATTCCCAGGCTTGGCAGAGCCATTTATTTTCAGGGGATAATACAATGAGCTTCTTTTCTATGAAGATGTCTTACTAAATTTGGAGAAACTTCTTTAGGTTTTCAGCAATAAATAAATCTAGTTTCTACATGACAACAGTTGATATTAGAAAGGTAACAATGAATGCTGAATAGTATGGGTTGGACATCAGATTTGTGTCAGTTTTATGGGACATTATCTGGAAACAGATGTTTGAGAATCATGCCGTGGTTGTTATTCAATCACTAAGTTATGTCCAACTCTTTGTGACCCCATGGACTGCAGCGCACCAGGCTCCTCTATCCTACACTATCTCCTGGAGTTTGCTCAAATTCATGTCCATGGAGCCAGTGATGCTATCTAACCATCTCATTCTCTGCCTCCCCCTTCTCCTTTTCCTTTTGCCTTCCATCTTTCCCAGCATAAGAGTCTTTTCCCATAAGTCAGCTCTTCGCATCAGGTGGCCAAAGTATTGGAGCTTCAGCTTCAGCACCAGTCCTTCCAGTGAATATTCAGGGTTGATTTCCTTTAGGGTTAACTGATTTGATCACCTTGTAGTCCAAAGGACTCACAAGAGTCTTCTCCAGCACCACAATTCAAAACCATCAATTCTTCAGTGCTCAGTCTTCTTTATGGTCTTACTCTCACATTTGTACATGACTACTGGCAAAAGCATAGCTTTGAATATATGGACCTTTGTGGAACAAGTGATGTCTCTACTTTTTAATATATTGTCTAGGGTTGTCATAGCTTTCCTTAAGGGGCACGTGTCTTTTAATTTCATGGCTGCAGCCACTGTCTGCAGTGATTTTGGAGTCCAAGAAAATAAAACCTGCCACTGCTTCCACTTTTTCTCCCTCTATTTGCCATGAAATGATGGGTAGATGCCATGATCTTCATTTTCTGAATGTTGAGTTTTAAGCCAGTTTTTTTCACTCTTCTCTTTCACCCTCATCAAGAAGCTCTTTAGTTTCTCTTCACTTCTTGCCATCAAATATCATCTGTACATCTGAGGTTGTTATTTCTCCCAGCAATCTTAATTTCACTTTGTGATTCATCCAGCCTGTCCTGTCATATGATGTTCTCTACATATAAGTCAAATAAGTAGGGTGACAATATATGACTTTTCATAATCCCAATTTTGAACCAGTCAATTGTTAATATAAACTTGAAGAACAAATAGGAGGAAATTTCTATTTACATATACATTCTGATTGCATTTAACTTTTTAGCTAGAGTGAGAGTCCATGGCGATGACATGTTGTGGATATCCACCACAAGATTTCAGGCATGAATTGTGTCCATATGTTGACTTTTGGAATTTATAGATACTCAAAAATTGGCTTACTGTACCACATGCAAAAGTGGTCAAACCAGCTTGGCTTTTATCTCTCAGGACTAAGATTTCTGATTTGGAGATGGCAGTGATAATAAAAAGATAGGATGCTTTGACCTACCTTTTACTTCTGGATTAAGTAGTTATCTGTTTAAAGTGAGATGGAAGAATATCACTCTTTGAATATCACTCTTTGAAGAATATCAAGCTTTGGCACTATGGATAAATAGAATGATTTTTAATTTGTATGTCATTCACAACCCTGAGGTTCAGTCTCTGCAGGCACTCTGGCCAAGTTCCTAATAAAAGCAACGTTAAAAATCTAAAGAGTAAGTTAGGTAAACTAATTAAGCAAACTAGAAGTTTTAAAATATACTGAGAGAAGCCCTGTCCTCTTTGTTTGGGAATTGAATGAAATAGTTTGAAAGTTTTTTGGAGAGATGCCCTTTCCCCCAAATCCACATAAAGACAAGCTCAGTTTGAACTAGTTGAGATAAGAGAATGGCCAATAAAAAAGGGGAACTTTTTCTTAATTATTAAGCAGCCAGTGTCCATTGGCAGCAGTGGAAACAACTGAAGCAATAAGGCCTGAAGATTGGCACCACTGTATTCTGAGAGAATTTAATAACTTAGGCCAGTTACAAAGGAAAAAACAACCCTGAGTGCTTCTGGAGTCCTAGAAGGAGAAAGAAGGTGCAACTGAGAGCTATATTCTTTCTTATAGAGACTCTGATCCATTGTCTTTACTATCATCCCTCTGTCAATATGACCTAGCAAGTGTGGATTTTATAAAATTGAAATATTTTTTTCTGGTGTTCAAAGGGTAGGTACAAATTTTTGCAAAAACACAATGAATAAGGGCATTAAATGTAAGTTGTTTTTCAAAATATTATATTAGAGGTCTTGCTGTAAAGGGAAAGATAATAACGAGAAGCAATTTAGACTATTCTTCCCTGCTTGAAAAATAACTTCCTTTGCTTGAGAAAACGGAAAACAAAGGAGGTAGAAAACATCAATGACTTTTTTTATATCCTCAACAAGCACTATTCACAGGACTACTATTAAAGATGTCAAGAAAGTCTAAGTTAGCACCATTGATATGCCTGCTCAGAGAATTCAGTAGCATCTCCAATTTATCCAGTGTGTAAGATCCGACTGCAGGCATCATCGAAGTCACCCTCAGTTGCCACCACTAAAAATCTATTGTGATTAAAACAAATGAGTTTGTTTTCCTCATCTATAACTTATTTCTGCTTTACAGATAAGTTCATTTGTACCCTTTTTTTCAGATGCCACGCATAAGTGATGTCATATGATATTTTTCTTTCTCTGACTTAATTCACTCAGTATGATAATACCTAGGTCCATCCCTGTTGCTGCAAATGGCATTAGTTTGTTCTTTTTTATGGTTGAGTAATATTCCATTATATATGTGTACTACATCTTCTCTATCCCTTCCTCTGCTGATGGACACTTAGGTTGCTTCCATGTCCTGGCTATTGTAAATAGTGCTGCAGTGAACACTGGTGTTCAAGTATCTTTTGCAATTATGGCTTTCTCTGGGTATATGCCCAGGAATGGAATTGCTGGATCAAATAGTAGCTCTGTTTTTAGTTCTTAAGGAATTTTCATACTGTTCTCCATAGTGGCTATACCAATTTACATTCCCACCAACAGTGTAAGAAAGTTCTTTTTTCTCCACACCCTCTCTAGCATTTATTGTTTGTATATTTTTTGATGATAGCCATTCTGACTGGTGTGAGGTGATACCACTTTACAGTTTTTATTTGCATTTTTCCAATAGTTTTGTTGAACGTCTTTTCATGTGCCTGTTGCCCATCTGTATGTCTTCTTTGGAGAGATGTCTATTTAGATCTTCTGCCCATTTTTTGTTTTATACATATATATATATACTATATATATATATATATATAGAGAGAGAGAGAGAGAGAGAGAGTTGCATTAGCTATTTGTATTATATTTTGGAGATTAATCCCTTGTAGGGTTTCCCAGATGGCCCTAGTGGTAAAGAATTCACCTGTAAATGTAGGAGACACAAGAGACGCGGGTTTGATCCCCACATGAAGAATATCCGCTGAAGGAAGGCATGGCAACTCACTCCACTGTTCTTGCTGGGAAAATTCCATGGACAGAAGAGCCTGGTGAGCTACAGTCTGTAGGGTCACAAAGAGTCAGACACAACTGAGCAACTAAGCACACACAATCCCTTGTCAATTGCTTCATTTGCAAATGTTTTCTCCCATTCTGTGGGTTGTCTTTTCATTTTGTTTATGGTCTCCTTTGCTGTGCAAAGACTTTTAGGTTTAGTTAGAGCCCATTTATTTATTTTTGTTTTCATCTTCATTACTCTGGGAGGTAGAGTGAAAAGATCTTGTTGCAATTTATGTCAAATAGTGTTCTGCTTATGTTTTCCTCTAAGAGGCTATAGTATCTGGCCTTACACTTAGGTCTTTAATCCATTTTTAGTTTATTTTTGTGTATGATGTTAGGGAGTATTCTAATTTCATTCTTTTACATGTACTGTCCCGTTTTCCCAGCACTACTTATTGAAGAGGTTGTCTTTTCTACATTGTATATTCTTTTCTTGTTAGTCATAGATTAGGGGAACTTAGGTACATGGATTTATCTCTGGACTTTTTGTTCTACTCCATTGATCTATATTTCTGTTTTCATGCCAACTAATAAAGACCTACTCTATAGCATAGGGAACTCTGCTTACTTCATAATGACCTATATGGGGAAAACCTTTAAAAAGACTGGAATATATGTATATGTATGACTGATTCGTTTTGCTGTACACCAGAAACTAACATGATGAAAGTGAAAGAGCGGAGTGAAAAGGGTGACTTAAAACTCAACATTCAGAAAACTAATTTCATGGCATCCTGTCCCATCACTTCATGACAAATAGATAGGGAAACAATGGAAACAATGACAGACTTTATTTTGGGGGGACTCCAAAATCACTGCAGATTGTGACTGCAACCTTGAAATTAAAAGATGGCTGTTCCTTGGAAAAAAAGCTATGACCAGTCTAGACAGCATATTAAAAAGCAGAGACATTATTTTGCCAACAAAGATCTGTCTAATCAAAGCTATGGTTTTTCCATTAGTCATGTATGCATGTGAGAGATGAACTATAAAGAAAACTGAGCGCAGAAGAATTGATGCTTTTGAACTGTGTGGTGTTGGATAAGACTCTTAAGAGTCCCTTGAATGGCAAGGAGATCCAACCAGTCAATCCTAAAGGAAATCAGTCCTGAATAGTCATTGGAAGGACTGATGTAGAGACTAAAACTCCAGTAATTTGGCCACCTAATGGGAAGAACTCACTCATTGGAAAAGACCCTGATGCTGGGAAAGATTGAAGGCAGAAGGAGAAGGGGATGACAGAGGATGAGATGGTTGGATGGTATCCGACTCAATTTACATGAGTTTGAGTAAGGAGTTGGTGATGGACAGGGAAACCTGGCATGCTGTAATCCACAGGGTCGCAAAGAGTTGGACATGACTTAGTGACTGAACTGAACTGAAACTAACACAACATTGTAAGTCAACTATATTCTAAAAATTTTTTAAATAAATTAAAAAAAAAGCAAGATATAAAATTAGTTGAAAGGAAAAATGAAATGAGGGAAACAGTCATAAAATTTCTTTGGTCCCTTAGAATTCTCCTTTAGAACCCAGGAAAAAGCCTCAAATAGACTTAAACTGCTTTATTAGGTACATGTCTCTGATAATGAATTTACTTTGTTGTTATGTGAATCCAATAAGCAGCCATTTGAAAACATACAAAATTGTTAAAGATAAGTTTAATGAAAATGTAAAATCATGATTTTTATACAATTATACAGAAGTATACATAATAAAGGTTTTCTTTATAGTGAGGGAATCAAGAAAATATTTTAAGAACTTCAAAGAAGAATTCAGAGACACGCTTATACGACAGGAATACATAAATAAATGTAAAAATGGACACAGAACTAGATTGTTTCATAGTCAGGGAAATAAGTCAATTGAAGCTTCATCAGAAAGAACAGAATTTATAAAGAAAAAAATTCGTCTACAAGAAATAGTAGTTTTGCTTTATGACCAGATATAATTTTCTTGTTATTTTAGTTGCTAAATCATGTCTGACTCCTTTGTGACTCCATGGACTGTAGTCCACCTGGGTCCTCTGTCCATGGGACTTCCCAGGCATGAGGATAGAGTGGTTGCCATTTCCTTCTCCAGGAGGTATTCCAGACTCAGGAATCAAACTCATGTCTCCTGCATTGGCAAGTGGATACTTTACCACTGACTGAGACACCAGGGAAGCCATCTGTAATTTACAGAATTATAAAATAATTTCTATAAAATAAGAATTGTACAATTTGAAATTATATTCTACAGACAATGCATAACATTCTATGAAGGTTGAATTTTTTTTTCCAAAATGAATTTTTTGTAAAATATGTGGTAATGTTATAGTACTCTATTTCCTTATTTTCATGTTTAACCTTTTAATGATATTTATCTATAGAATTATTTGTCTATAGACTTGTCTGTCTCTAGAAATATGTCATTCCTTTAGCCTTTTTCAAAATATATTTTTCTAAAACTTAGGAGAATAACAGGGTCAATCAAAATAACTTGTTAGTTTAACCTCTACTGTAGTATGTTTAATTGCACTAAAATTAAATATTTCAGCTTTTTCATTATGAGTCTGTCTTTTTGCATGTAAGCTGAAACTAAATTGTTGAATATACTGATTTTCTAAAAACCTAAAAATAAACATTTTTGAGGGAAACAACAAGTAATATTTCTACAGCATTCAAATCTATCAAAGCTGAACAGCTTAATGAATATTCTAAGCTTACAAAATGATTAAATATAACAGTTTTCTTTATCTTTGCCCTTAAAATACTAGAAAATATCAAAATGAAAATATCAAAATAAAAAATCAAGGGAAGGGAAAAAATGGCATATTAATCACATACTAACTTGAGCCTAGAAGAAAAATTTTTCAATCTGGAAAATTTTTATGAAAATAGTAAATTGCTTTTTATAGCTTTTGATATTAACATAAATTTGTTCAATATTTAACCCAGATGCTTGACTTCTAAGAACACTGTTTTGAAAATAATTATCATGTACTGTATCTTTAGAATGGAAATATAATTTACATTTTTAAGCCTGTAGACACTCTGATAATAGATATATATTTTTCTTGCTTCTAATTAACATAATTTATTAAATACTATATTGTATCACAATGGGAACTGAATTTTGACATAGTGAATTATTTATTTTTCTAATTGTATTATTTTATAATGGCATCTGGTACAGAAACTCCTTGAAGTGTTAATAAAAGTAATAGTTTCATTTATCTCAAAACAAATAATTGAAAGGTATAATTTACTATGTAAAGAGACTTTCATCTAACCCTTTTTTTCCAATCAATGTGGAGCAATGATAACTGGCCTTCATTGGATATTAAATATTACACATCTTTAAGATTTTCAGATTGGTTTGTCCTCTCATTTTTGCAAGTTTTTCAGGCTTGTTGTTGTTGTTTTTGGTTTGTTTGTTTCAATTGTTAGAAGAAAAACAATCTGATTAGATGCATTTACTCTGAGATCTTAGTATGTGAGAATGATAACTATCCAGGGACATCTATAATTTAAAACTGAATGACTGCTTACAGAAATAAAAGTCTACATTTTGTGTTATTTCAAACTCTGGTGAAGGTTTGGGAGATTTTTTTCCTGTTCTCAAATTCTCCTATTTAACCAGAAGTAAATTTGTATAATAACATTTGGGTGTTAAACACATATTATTTTATATTATGGTAGGTAAAGTAAGATACTAATCAGATCAGAAAATACTACGGTTGGTGTTTTATTTTCACAAACATTGAAAGATTCAGGTTAGGATTCTGCCTAGTGCTGTCAGGGTAACTATGTACTATCTATGTCTGCTCTAGCATTTACTAGCTACAAACATTTGGTATGTCAGTCAACATATGTTTCCTTATAGATAAAGCAGAAATTATACCAATATCACAAGATTCTTCTGAAGATCAAATACACTACAGTGTTTTTCAAGATTTCTTAAGAGCAATTAGCTGCAGAAAATTGCTTTCAAGAAATTACTATTTAAATTCCCAGAATATAAGTAAACATTTCACAGAGAAGTTCTATTTCAGTGGTAGGCAGAGTATAAAGGGCCACAGAGTAGTATTTTAGGCTTTTCAGACCACACGACATCTGCTGCAGCTACTCTGGTCTACAATTGTAGAATGAACATACTGACAGACAATCAATAGAAGAATGACTGTGGCTGTGTTCCAATAAAATTTATTTATGGACACAGAAATTTGAATAACATAGAATTTCATTTATCATGAAGTATTAGTTTTTTATAATTATTAAATTGTAATAAAGGATTTTAAATATGCCAGTCATACAAAACAGGCAATTAAGACTGAGTTTGAAGGAGCCCTAATATTCCTGCTTATTGACTTCTTCCTCTTTGGTCAGGGAAGCCCCTTCATAAACCCAAAAAACTTCCCAGGGAATGGTTTGAAAGTCAATGATATAATACTTCCAAGTCACATAAATTGTAAAACCCTAGACAACTAGTCATTGTTCATTAAATTATTATAAAAAATTACATATTCCAAGCTTCAACTGGAAAGTTTATAATACATTTTTGCTATTAAAATAATCTTTGAAGTAATTTCATCAATTTAAAAACTCAGGCTAATAAAGTAGATTTTTCTGTTTATCAGTAAAGATAACTAATACAACATACTAACTGCATTAATATTTACAGAATTTTTTAATTGCTTCATGAGCTCAATGAGAAAAAAGACTAATCATATCCTGCTTTGTATTTCTATTACCTAAGAGAGTATTTGGCTCTCAATAAGTTGAAATTTTAAAGTTAATTAAATTATAGATATCAATATACTGTGGCTCAGATGGTAAAGATTCTGCCTGCAATTTAGGAGACCCAGGTTCGATCCCTGGGTAGGGAAGATTCTCTGGAGAGAATGGCAACCACTCCAGTATTCTTACCTGAAGAATTCTATGGACAGAAGAGCCTGGCATGCTACCCCAGTCCATGGGGTCGCAAAGAGTAGGACATGACTGAGTGACTAACATACACACACAGACATACATATTCAGTGGAAATAAGGTTTAATTTATTATAGTATTATGGTTTGTCAACACATAAAAGCTATGTTTTTATTATGCAAAAATGTAAGCACCTTATAAGTAGATGTATACAGAGGTAGAAAGAGCTGGACTTGTACCAATTTGGATTTTTATTCTTTAAATTGGCATATGATCCTACATATGATGATCCACTGGATCTCATTCAGCTCTGGCAGTCCAAGAAAGTAGCTAATGTCTATTATCTCTTTTATTTTTTTCTTTTTTATTTTTTTATTATCTCTTTTTTAATATAATGACAGTTATGGTATAGGATATATAACATAAGAGATTAGGAGTGCATCTTTCTTAATTTAAAGACAAACCACAAACTGAATTTGCGCTAATTAATTTTCTTAAATCTGTGTCCTAATTCTAGAAATTAGCAAAAGTTTAAGATGTAAGTATGTGTTCTCTACATTTCTTCACTTTCTTTTATTTCTCACATTACTTTTATTTTTCATTCTAAATTATATTTTCACCTTGACCATGTCAATCAGTATTTCAACTGGACTGGGTCACATTCTATCTTCCTGAAGTCAGGCTTTACTTAGAACAAAGAACTGAAAGTAGCATTCCATAAAGAGGTTAGGGATTGCATTAATTAGGGTATAATTGTGGCTACTCTGAGAATTCCAAAACCACAGATACTTAATTAAATGCATTTTTATCTCATATAAAAACCTAGGCTGACAGGGTAACTTTGCTCTTCAAATAGAACAAGGCTACTACTATTTTGTTTTCTCCTCCATCCTTACGGTGCTCTTTACCCTCATGGTCCAAGATTGCTCATCACATATCCACAATGTAATCCATGGTAAGGGAAGAAGAACTTGAGCAATCATACCCTTCATTATAAATATATGAACTAAATATCACATGCATCCTTCCTGCTTCTGCTCATATTGACTAGTAATTAGTTACATTGTAAGCTTCATTTCAGAGGAGGCTGAGTAATATAGGCTTATTCTTGGCAACCATGTATTTGCTCAGCATTGAGGTTATATGACTGTACAAACGGAAGGAAGAATGGATGTGTGGGGACAGTAAGCTGTCTTTGTCACAAGTATATGTAGAATTTGATGAAGGAAATTTTTTTGTGAAGAGGAGAGGTTTCAGGATAAAAGAGTGACTTAAATGTGCCACCATGGAAAACAAAGCAGCAAACTATAATGAAAGTGAAAGTGTTAGTCACTCAGTCAAGTCTGACTCTTCACAATCTCATGGACTATAGCCCACCAGGTTCCACTGTCCGTCGGATCCTCCAGGCAAGAATACCAGAGAGGGTAGCCATTCTCTTCTCCAGGGGATCCTCCTGACCCAGGGATCAAACCTTGGTCTCCTGCATTGCAGGTGGATTTTTTTTAATCATCTGAGCCACCAGGAAAGCAAACTATAATATAAGCATATAATAGGAAGAAGTTGGTAGAGAGCAATCAGGTTTAAGTTATGGTAGAATTCAATTCTGTGAGTCTAAGGAAAATTCTTGTGTTAAGTTATGCCACTATCAATATATGTTTAAAGCCTTCCCTTGGTTTTTCTTAGCTCAGGGATTATGCATCAATATTTTGTATAGTCTTAACATGAACTACTTTATTTTACATGATAATGTAACATTTTGAGAAAGAAATGCTCTGACAAAGCACTTCTAGTGGTAAAACCAAACAAAATTTCCACCCCTCCACCCAACAACCACAACACTTAATGAAGTGGTGTGAAGTGGGGCTAATCCACGCTAACCTTCACACCTCTACCTAGGTGTCAGTGGTCTATGCAGGGAGTTGAGCCTCTACCTTCATGTGTCATCAACAAAGTAGAATCAAGTGAAGTGAGTCTGGGTAGTAAACCCTGTTTTTCCCCCAACTCCTGATGTCAGCAGAGCAACATGGAGAACTGAGCTCAACTCTAACCCATCTAGGAGGAAGAATGGAGTGGTAGAAAATGGAACAATTGATACCATGCTTCCCCCACATCATTAGGACCCAGCAGGGAACTAACTTTCTGCCCCAGCCATGCTCCAATAAAGTATGTGAGTCGTCCTCCACGTTCCTTCTCCTTAGTGACTCTGGGTCTACAGAGAAGCTCTCAGAGGAAATTACAAATTTGTGGCCTACTTTCACTGGGAAGCTGTCAGCATGATGAAGAGGTAGCTGAACTTGCACCAAGTCTGTCTGCAAGAAGGCATTATGAGTACTCATTTCACTTTTACTGGGATCTGGTGGAAAGGCCAATATATACATACTCACCATGAACTCATGCTACAGCTCAAAAGGAGGATTGACTACTGAAATCAAAACATTTTTAATAAGAATACAGTGCCTCATAAAAATAATATCCTAAATGTCCAAGCTACAATCAAAAGTCACTGATCACATGACGAATCAGGAAATTACAAGGTTAATGAGAAAAGACAATCGAGAGATGACAACACCCAGATGATGCAGAGTTTGGAATTATCTGGATAAGAATTTTAAAACAACCATTATAAAATTTATTAAACAATTAACTATGAAATATTTTGAAACAAAATAAAAATAGTTCAGTTCAATTCAGTTGCTCAGTTGTGTCCGACTCTTTGTGACCCCATGAATCACAGCACGCCAGGCCTCCCTGTCCATCACAAACTTCTGGAGTCTACTCAAACCCATGTCCATTGAGTCAGTGATGCCATCCAGCCATCTCATCCTCTGTTGTCCCCTTCTCCTCCTGCCCCCAATCCCTCCCAGCATCAGGGTCTTTTCCAATGAGTCAGCTCTTCACATGAGGTGGCCAAAGTATTGGAATTTCAGCTTCAGCATCAGTCCTTCCAATGAACACCCAGGACTGATCTGCCTTAGGATGGACTGGTTGGATCTCCTTGCAGTCCAAGGGACTCTCAAGAGTCTTCTCCAACACCACAGTTTAAAAGCATCAATTCTTTGGCGCTCAGCTTTCTTCACAGTCCAACTCTCACATCCATACATGACCACTGGAAAAACAGTAAATTTCAAAGAAATAGAGGTCATAAAAAGAACTAAATGAAAATTGTGGAGCTAAAAAATACAATAGCAGAAATAAAAAGCTCAATGGATGCCCTGGACAGTGACACTGGAAGTTGAAGTGACAGAAGATGGAATTAATGAGCTTGAAGACAGATCAATAGAATTTACATATGAAAAAAGAGAGTCTTGAGGACCTGTAAGACAATAACAAAAATGCTATATCCCTATAACTGGAGTTCCAAGAGGAGAAGACAGAGTAAGTAGGACTGAAAAGTTTTCAAAGATGGAATGACTACTTCCCACATTTTGTTAAGCATATAAACTTACAGATTTAAGAATGTGAGTAGATAAATCAAAGTGATCCATGATGAGACTTATACTGAATTTCTGAATACTGAAGACAAAGAAGTCTTGAAAAGCAGTCACAGAGAAACTGAGAAGTTACTTACAGGGAAATACCAATTCAAATAGTGGTGGATTTCTCATGTGTGATATTATGGAGGCCAGAAGGAAGAGGCCTAAAAATTTTCAAGCACTGAAAGAAGAATTATCAATAGTGAATTCTATATTAAATGTAGCTATCCTTCAGGAATGCATAGGGAATAAAGACATTTTCAGAAGAAGGAAAACTAAGAGAAGGGTCCTGGTTATTTGTCTCTACCTCTGTCCATCAAAATAGAATTCACAGTGAAAATAAGACACAGTGCATATTCAGACTCTTTAAATTATTAATACTATGTTAGTAAAAAGGAACTGAAAAAAGGAAAAATCCAGTTATGGGTGGCTAAGCTTTGCAAACAGGTAAAGGGAACAAGGGATGGGCAACTATATGTCAGCGTGCAGAAAATCCAGGATAACCGTGTAATATTCTTCTGAAGTATCAATTTCAATCAGTGAAACTAATTTGAAACCTCCATTATGTAATTTTCATGGTAGATCAACTACTTCCACAGTGTTAGTGGTTCCAAGGGCTATGATGCATAATATTAATATTACAAAGTTCAGGTAACTCCTCAAGGGTTGCTCTTATATGAAAATGGAATTTATAAATTAAGTGTAATTCTGTCCACTGAAAAAATATTTTTATTCAGTTCTTAATTAGTTATGAGTCATGCACCTCTTTCAAGAGACATCAGCTAAATAACTGATACTCAGAATTAATAATTATGGCACTGTTTCAATAAGTATTAAATAATGTCTCTCAGGAAATTAGATACCATTTTGAACTACAATAATTGCTCGCTATTTCTTTAATAAAAATATATATGCATTCAGCCCCTCAAAGATTTTCTCAGCTTGTTGTATTTGACTCTTTTGCTAAACCTATATTATTAGCTTTAAATTATCTCATGTCACAGCAATTATTCTATGTTATTTTCTGAAAACCAAATCTGTCAGAGAACTGAAATGTTCCAATTGAAGGTGAGAAAATATCTAACAGAAAAAAAAATCAGAAAAAAAAATATTTGCAGACTGACAAGGGAAATCAGCATTTTAGGTATATAACATGACCTAAAAGAGTCTGATTCTATTGCCAAAGAGGCCTCTTCTTTCCTGAAGACAGTGGGTTGGAAAAGTTTTTGAAGCATTAACTCCTCAGATACTTACTTACACTCGTATCCAGGAAATCTTTCTGCAAAGCTAGCTGAACTCATCTTCAAGGACTGCTCACTGCAGAGTTAGATCTTAGGTGCAATAAAGCAATTCCAGTTACAGGAGAAAACATGTGCTGGATTTTCAGCTCTATGAAAGCTCTCTTAAAGCCAAATGTTTACAAATTTAGACTGACTGAAATAGCAATCAAAGTTTAAATGTAAAGTTAAATGAAATAAAGTGAAAGTCACTCAGTTTTGTCTGACTCTACGACCCCATGAACAATACAGGCCATGGAATTCTCCAGGCCTAGATGCTGGAGTGGGTAACCTTTCCCTACTCCAGGTGATCTTCCCAACCCAGGGATCAAACCCAGGTCTCCCACGTTGCAGGTGGATTCTTTACCAGCTGAGCCACAAGGGAAGCCCAAGAATTCTGGAGTGGGTAGCCTATCCCATCTTCAGGAGATCATCCCAACCCAGAAATTGAAACAGGGTCTCCTGCATTGTAGGCAGGTTCATTAAATGTAAAAGTCTAGTTTAATCAGAGCAACAAAGCAAGTTTTAAGAAAAAAAATCATAATCATCTTACAGTACCAAATAGCATAATGTCATTTGCTAAGTCATCAAGGCAGAATAAGTCTTTTCAACAGTGATGCCAAGGCATAACTTAAATATGGTTTGGGGTATTTTTTATAAATAAAAAATACATATTAGAAACATGTTTGCCAACAAGTAAAATTCCCTGGTGCCAGGAGAATAAGAACTGGCAACCAAGATGAAGTGAACAAGTAAGAATTAACATATATTAATTGATTAATCAATTAATTAACTCAACATTAAAAAAGCTAATAATCATGGCATCCAGTCCCATCACTTCATGGCAAAAAAAAAAAAGGGGGTGGGATTGGAAACAGTGACCAGCTTTATTTTCTTGGGCTCCAAAATCACTGCAGACAGTGACCATAGCCATGAAATTAAAAGACATTTTTCCTGGGAAGAAAAGCTATGACCAACCTAGACAGCATATTAAAAAGCACAGCCATCACATTGTCAACAAAGGTCCATATAGTCAAAGTGATGGCTTTCCCAGCAGTCATGTATGGATGTGAGAACTGGACCATAAAGAAGGCTGAGCACTGAAGAATTGATGTTTTCGATCTGGGGTGCTGGAGAAGACTATTGAGAGTCCCTTGGATGGCAAGGAAATCAAGCCAGTCAATCCTAAATGAAATCGGCCCTGAAAATTCACTGGAAGGACTGATGCTGAGACTGAAGCTCTAATAATACATTGAGCACCTGATGCAAAGAGCCATCTCATTGGGAAAAAACCTGATGCTGGGAAAGATTGAGGACAGGAGGAGAAGGGTCGACAGAGGATGAGATGGTTGGATGACATCACTGACTCAATGGACATGAGTTTGAGAAAACTCAGGGAGATAGTGATGGACAAGAAAGCCTGGCAGGCTGTGGTTGATGGGGTTCCAAAAAGTCAGACACAACTGAGCAACTGACAACAACAAAGATATATTAATTGATTAATCAATTAATTTTAATTAAAGTGATGTAAAAATGAGAGCCTGTATAAAGCAGGGGGTAGGGTATATCACAAGAATAGAACTAGAAAGAGATTATGGGGGAAATATCTGTGGATGTGATCTAAATGTAGATAAGTTCGAAAACAAGTGGCATCTGGACCTCCAGCCACGAAGGCTAGTCAAAGCAGGAATAGCCAAAAAGGACTGCTGGACAACTTACTTGGCTAGGCCGAGGAGACCAGGGGAGCTGAGCCAACAATGGGGACGGCTGAACAGTACATTTCTTGGGTGAAGAGGACATTCTTTGTTCTTTTTGCTGGTTGTCTAAGAACTTCTGGGCTTCCCTCATAGGTCAGTTGGTAAAGAATCCACCTGCGATGCAGGAGACCCTGGGTCCTGGGTCAGGAGGATCTGCTGGAGAAGGGATAGGCTACTCACTCCAGTATTTTGGGGCTTCCTTTGTGGCTCAGCTGGTAAAGAATCTGCCCACAATGCAGGAGACTGGGGTTCAATCCCTGGGTTTGGACGATCCCTTGAAGAAGGGAAAGGCTACCCACTCCAGTATTCTGGCCTGGAGAATGCCATGGACTGTATAGTTCATGGGGTCACAAAGAGTCGGATGCAACTGAGTGACTTTCACTTTCTAAGAACTTCAACTATGCCTGAAGGTTTTCAGAATTCTCATTAATAAAACCAAATACCATCTGACTCTTGAGTTGACTCTGAATTAACCCTAATGTAACACAACTGATGTCAGAGACCCTGACACTCAGGGGGGCAGAAGTGTTAGGAGAAGAGAAGAGGCAGCATCAGCACGTGGATGGTATTGGCCAGTGCATTAAATCTCAATTGTAAACATTTCCTGTGTGTGTTGTATGTGAAATTTCCTTATAAGAAAATTCCTTGGGCTTCCCTGGTGATGCTGTGCATAAAGTGGGCTTTTGTCACAGCTGACAAACTTCAAGCAAGGGAATTATGAATCTTTTATAAATGGTTCAAAGAAGACATTTTCTTTATTATACTGGACAGTAAACAAATATGACCTGTTCTCCAGGAGACACTATCTCAGTCTTCCAAAGCTGTTTGTTACATGAACATCATTGAAAATATAGACAAGATACTAGATGCTACTAGACACAAGACGTACAATAAATCCACAAAGAACAAACTAACAGAGTTAAAACATGTAAGTAAATAATTGACCTAGTGCACAAATTTTGTCATTAACCACACTCTGTATGTTTTAAATTACCTTTTTTATTACTTTACACAGCTAAGTTTCTTAAATCTAGATAGACAAATCATCCACAGACACTTAAATTTTGCTTCCTATTTAAAAAATCTATATAGCTAATTTTATTTTTCTTATCTGATTGCAGTCATCACAATTTTTAAAAATGTGTTAAGCACTGTATTGCTAATAATCAATAATCATATGCTCCTCACTTTAATCTAGAATATGACTAGATTTTCATCATGAAGCATAATTGCTGCTTGGTGGTACATAAATGAAAACACACAAACATGTATATACACATTCCTTTATCAGACTGAAAAGTTCAACTCTATCCATCATACAGGAAAATTTTAACTGGGTTCATGGCTAAAGTTTAGGGATTTCTCCCTTCCAGGATCCTTTTTTTTTTTTTTTTCCCTAACAGAAACAAAATTAAGAGAATTTCTTACCTTTAGATAAGTAATTCAATACTACAGGAAATATTTCAAAATTCTCCTTATAATGCTTAAGGAAGGCTATGACATAAAGTGAAATGTTATGGTTTCAGAATGTTTTGCTTTTTAAGCATAGGGCTTTCTTGGTGGCTCAGACAATAAATTCGATCCTTGGGTTAGGAAGATCCCCTGGAAAAGGGCATGGTTACCCACTCCAATAATCTTACCTGGAAAATTTCATGGACAGCGGAGCCTGATGGGCTACAGTCCATGTTCAGTTCAGTTAAATCACTCAGTCGTGTCTGACTCTTTCTGACCACATTACTGCAGCACGCCAGGCTTCCCTGTCCATCACCAACTCCTGGAGCTTACTCAAACTCATGTCCATTGAGCTGGTGATGTCATCCAACCATCTCATCCTGTTGTTCCCTTCTCCTCCAGCCTTTAATCTTTCCCAGTATCAGGGTCTTTTCAAATGAGTCAGTTCTTTAAATCATGTGGCCAAAGTATTGGAGTTTCAGCCTCAGCATCAGTCCTTCCAATGAATATTTAGGACTGATTTCCTTTAGGATGGACTGGTTGGATCTCCTTGCAGCCCAAATGACTCTCCAGAATCTTCTCCAACACCACAGTTCGAAAGCATCAATTCGTCAGTGCTCATCTTTCTTTATAATCCAACTCTCACATCCATACACGACTACTGGAAAAACCAAACCTTTAACTAGATGGACCTTTGTTGGCAAAGTAATGTCTCTGCTTTTTAATATGCTGTCTAGGTGGGTCATAACTTTTCTTCCAAGGAGCAAGTGTCTGTTAATTTCATGGCTGCAGTCACCATCTGCTATGATTTTTGGAGCCCAAAAGATAAAGTCAGCCACTGTTTCCACTGTTTCCCCATCTATCTGCCATGAAGTGATGTGACCAGATGCCATGATCTTAGTTTTCTGAATGTTGAGCTTTAAGCCAACTTTTTCACTCTCCTCTTTCACTTTCATCAAGAGGCTCTTTAGTTCTTCTTCGGTTTCTGCCTTAAGTGTGGTGTCATCTGCATAGCTGAGTTTATTGCTATTTCTCCCAGCACTCTTGATTCTAGCTTGTGCTTCATCCAGCCCAGCATTTCTCATGATGTATTCTGCACATAAGTTTAATAAGAAAGGTGACAGTATACAGCCCTGATGTACTCCTTTCACAATTTGGAACCAGTCTGTTGTTCCATGTCCAGTTCTAACTGTTGCTTCTTGACCTGCATACAGATTTCTCAGGAGGCAGGTAAGGTGGCCTGGTATTCCATCTCTTGAAGATTTTTCCACAGTTGGTTGTGATCCACACAGTCAAAGGCTTTGGCATAGTCAATAAAGCAGAAATAGATATTTTTCTGGAACTCTCTCACTTTTTCAATGATCCGACAGATGTTGGCAATTTGATCTCTGGTTCCTCTGCCTTTTCTGAATCCAGCTTGAACATCTGGAAGTTCACGGTTCACATACTGATGAAGCCTGGCTTGAAGAATTTTGAGCATTACTTTGCTAGCGTGTGAGATGACTGCAATTTTTGGCATTGCCTTTCTTTGGGATTGGAATGAAAACTGACCTTTTCCAGTCCTGTGGCCACTACTGTGTTTTCCAAATTTGCTGGCATATTGAGTGCAGCACTTTCACAGCATCATCTTTCAGGAATTGAAATAGCTCAACTGGAATTCCATCACCTCCACTAACTTTGTCCATAGTGATGCTTCCTAAGGCCCACTTAACTTCTCATTCCAGGATATCTAGCTCTAGGTGAGTGATCACACCATCATGATTATCTGGGTCATGAAGATCTTTTTTGTATAGTTCTTCTGTGTATTCTTGCCACCTCTTCTTAATATCTTCTGCTTTTGTTAGCTCCATACCATTTCTGTCCTTTATTGTGCCCATGTTTGCATGAAATGTTCCCTTGGTATTTCCAATTTTCTTGAAGTGATCTCTAGTCTTTCCTATTCTATTGTTTTCCTCTATTTCTTTGCATTTGTCACCAAGGAAGGCTTTCTTCTCTCTCCTTGCTATTCTTTGGAACTCTGCATTCAAATGGGAATATCATTCCTTTTCTCCTTCGCCTTTCACTTCTCTTCTTTTCACAGCTATTTGTAAGGCCTCCTCAGAAAACCATTTTGCCTTTTTGCATTTCTTTTTCTTGGGGATGATCTTGATCACTGCCTTCTGTACAATGTCACGAACCTCTATCCATAGTTCTTCAGGCACTCTGTCTATCAGATCTAATCCCTTAAATTTATTTCTCACTTCCACTGTATAATCCTAAGAAATTTGATTTATGTCATACCTGAATGATCTAGTGGTTTTCCCTGCTTTCTTCAATTAAGTCTGAATTTGGCAATAAGGAGTTCATGATGAGGGTCACTAAAAACTGGAGACTATTGAGTGACCAACACTTTCACTTTTATTTCTAAAATATTTGCTGATAGTCTCTGTGTCCTAAGGGCACTGACCTTCTCACTCTTCCTTTTATCTCTACTCCATCCTCATCTCAATGGTTTTATTAGTCACCATTTTATAATAATATTGCTCATAACATTTCATATTTTTACATAATCATGAGTGACAAAGATGTTTAACCTCTTCATATTTTAATTATGCTAATCCATTCTCATTAGCATTCATCTTACTTCATATTTTTTCTTAAAATTTTCTATTTTTAGTTTTTCTTTACTCTGTCTTAATTTAAGTGCTAATGAAGTTTATCATATCCTTAAGAATGATTTATATGTAAGTTCATGCTTGTGAATGCCTGCCTATTGTTTCTATATTTGAATGTGAATTTGGCTAAGTAAAATGTTCTTAAGACACAATGTTTATTTTATAAATATTTTAACCTTGTTTATAAAAAAAAGAGAAATAAAAAAGAAGGGGAGGGCAAGAAGTGAAAACTAAATGTTCTGAACCTAGTCTCAGTGTTAATCTCTGAGAGTGGTCTTGACATTCCTCTTGTAACAGTGTTCTGCCACTTGTTTTCTTTCTTTTTTTTTTAACAGACTTTACAAATATTTTACAGCAGTTTTAGGTTCATATTAAAATTGAAAGGAAGGTACAAAAATGTTTCATATATCCCCCGCTCCACATATGCATAGCCTCCCTGACATCAACATTCCCCACCAGAATGGTAACTTGATACATCATAATCACTCAGAATCCATAGTTTATATCAGAGTTCACTCTTGATGGTATACATTTTATGGATCTGTATAAGATAGTATATGACATGTATCTTTCAAGATAGTATCGTAGAGTATTCCACAGAGTATTTATAATGACATGTATCCTCCAAGATAGTATCATGCAGAGTATTCCACAACCTAAAAATCCCCTGAGATCCACCTATTTTATTTACTATGTCCTAGATTTTCCTACATATTATTAGCATATTTTTAAACAATTAGGTAGTTTTCTACTTAAATATTTTATTAAATCAGCTTCATACTGATAAGAATACATTTAATTGTTTCCACGTATTGGCTATTATTTACAAAACCATAATAAGCACTGTTGATATAACATCTTGAGGGCACTTTTGTGAGTATGTGCTGTGTGCTCAGTCATGTCTGACTCTTTGTGACCCCATGGACCATAGCTCACCAGGCTCCTCTGTCCACGGGATTCTCCAGGCAAGAATGCTGGAGTGGGTTGCCATTTCCTTTCCATTTGTGAGTTTTTCTGTAGGATAATGAGGGATTTTAAGTGAAAAGGACAAAAGAATGAGTCAGTAACTATGAACACAGTCATGCACAGAACTGGGCAACAATGAGACCATACAAATTTAATGTCAGAGAATAAATGAGAGACAAGAAAGAGATGGGAAACTAGCATTGTTTCACGCATACTATGTACCATAGGTACAATCACATTTTTCCTGTGAACAGATTTCAAGTTAACAAACATCATTCCCACTTTTAGAGAATTGACCTTAATTAAGTTCAGAAGAGAACAAATGCTTTATGTGGTTGTTCATATTGGAGATACAACTGGCCTTCAGACCAAAATGCATATTCCTATAGAGAAGTTTTGAGGCTAAGGCACTCACCTTGGACCATCTGCAGGCTTTGTGGTGGAGCAGGTTTTGAACCAAGGCTGGCTGTCCCAGAATCTGCCCTCTGTGCTTATTACACTACACTGCTCTCAAGAGGAGAACTGTCAGAAAAAAAGTAGACACTATTCCTCAAAGTCCTGAGGTCCTGCCTCAAAAAGGTAAGAAGATAAGGATATAAGCACTGGGATAAAGGCACGTGTCCAGGTATGACCAGCTGGGGAGATTCTTCTTAGCCAGTCTGGTAGCAAGTGGTCCTTGTTGAGAATTCTAGAGAACTGGACCTTCAAGTGAAGGTCAAGTGCCCTTTGAAAATATAAATGTGAATATTGGTAGAGTTTTGAAAGTGCTATTCTGACCTGGAGAAAAATCATTATTAGAAAAATGTTAAGTAAATGGAACAAGAAGATACTGTAAGTAAAAGTATACAAGCAGTATCTGTCATAATGTAGGTACTAAATGGTCACTGAAATTTTGTGTTATTATTTTAAAAGGGTGTACATAGTTAATAACAACCTATAAGTGATAAACAATCTGCCTGCTTATACAGGAGACCCGGGTTCAATCCCTGAACCAAAGAGATTCCCTGAAGAAGGAAATAGCAACCTCCACCAGTATTCTTGCCTGGAGAATTCCATGGACAGAGAAACCTGACAGGCTATAGTCCATGGGGTCGCAAAACAGTTTGACATGACTTAGTGACTGAAAACAACCTTAGAAGCAGGTTTTGAATATATTTAATTCATTCAATGGAAACTACAATTTCTAAAATTCCCACACTAAAATAAAGCAAATAAAAACATAAACATAATTTAACACATAGCTATTTCTAGACACAGAAGGAGTTAAGAATTTAAATGATGCCCTTATTGAGAAAATGAAACCAAACTAAATATCACCTAATAATAAATAAATGTCTCTTAATGTACGCAAAGTCCTAAAAAAGTATAGGATTTAAAAAAAAAATCAATTCAGTTAAACCAATTTCTAAATTACTGTGCTTCAAGAGATTCACTGTATGTTAGATATGCATATTATTTAAGAGTGGCTACAACAGTTAAAATTTCAAGTATGGCTGAATTCCATTAATGGAGGAGACAAGAGATAATATTACCCATCATAGTTTCTCTCTCACAATAGAAGAATGTATTGTATTCCACCGTGTGTGCTCAGACACTTCAGTCATGTCCAACTCTTTGCTACCCCATGGACTGTAGTCTGCCAGGCTCTTCTGCCCATGGGGTTCTCCAGCCAAGAATACTGGAGTGAGTTTCAGGGCCCTCCTCCAGGGGATCTTCCCAAGCCAGGGATCAAACCCACATCTCTTACATCTCCTACATTGGCAGGCAGGTTCTTTACCACTAGTGCCATTTTTACCATTATTTAATTCTTAAAATGGGTATATATGCTAGGTATTTTTCTTTTATTTGTAAACAGATAGATAAGTTAAGGCTTCGAGAAGTTAAATAACTAAGCTCCTCAGGAAGCATGACTAGAAAATGGAAAAACCTGGGAAGCATGGAGCCTTTATTCCACCAAATACATACCCATGTGACTTGAGAATAAAACCAATCAGGATATAATTATACCTAATTTTAGCAAAATGTGATATGTGACTAGTTTTACAAAGTTGTTCATAGTATGATGCCAGACTTTCTTGTTTTATAAGCAAATTTATTATAAAATTTGTTAAGTGTGTTCTCTAATGCACCCTAAAAGTTTTTTTCAGGCACATAAAAAGCAAGCACAGTTGAATAAGGAGGCATTTGAAGGCAAGTTATGATAAGATATAATGATCTTTACTATACGCACTGAACCAATTTTCTAAACTGCCAGTCAAGAATCATATTTTCATAAGCCTATGGAGAAAAATCTATAATTTCAAGAGAAAAAAGAAATTAATACTTTCTCCTCCTATAAAATAAACAGAGGGGAAAAGGGAGGAAAGAGAAGTTTCTCCATGTTATAGCTCCAAAACTATTCCTCTGGCTCCAGAAGATTTCTGTAAACTATAATCAGGGAATACTAAGTTACTTATTTTGGTTCAACCAAAATGACGGGAACCACTGAGAAGCTAGCCTGCATGTTGCACTGGTTCAGAACACAGATGTCAGGGCTGTACCAGCTGGGTTCTGACAATCAGCTGTGAGCCTTTAGCAGAGTCCTTGGAATCCAGTTCCTTCATCTGTTCCCTCATCAGTAAAACATTTGCAGCTGCTAATAGTAATAAAAATTTCTACAAAGCATCAAGAGGATTTTGAGTTAACATACGCAAAGCACCTAGAATAGTGTCCAGAACATAGCGGATGAGCAGGTGCCTTGTCAAGTTCAGCTATTATTGTTGGGTCTTATTATATAAATTTTTTTCCACTCAAGTATCTCATAGTCCAGGCCCCATTAAACTAGTCTAGAGAATACCAAGAAGAAGTATTATTGCAATGTGATAAGTATTAAGATTACTACCTGCAGAGTGCTTCATATCTTACAAGTAGAATGCTTATTATATAACTTGCTTAAGAATAGGTCACAAGGGCAGTGAATGATGGAACCGGAACTCATACTAGGTGGGTTGACATCAGAGCCCACATACATAATCAATATAAGATCGTGCCTTCTTGGAATAAAAGACAGTCTCTGGATGCCCTGTACTCTGGAGTCTTGCTAAGTTCAAATCCCATTCTGCCATATATGTCTCCATTTATTTAATTCTTAAAATAGATTTATAAACAAGGTACTTTCTTATATTTTTAAACAGATAGATATGTAAAGGCTTAGAGAAGTTAAATAACTAAATTCCCTAAGGAAACATGACTAGAAAATGGAAAAGCCAGTATTTGACATAAATTGTTTTGACTCTAAAATCTATGCTCTTACCAATACACTGCACCGCCATTCACTGCATTCTTATTTAATCTCGCCTACAACTCTGCAAGTCCTATTATCTGTCTTCTTATAAACAATCGTCAGTCAGTTCAGTCACTCAGTCGTGTCCGACTCTTTGCGACCCCAAGAATCGCAGCATGCCAGGCCTCCCTGTCCATCACAAACTCCCGGAGTTTACTCAGACTCATGCCCATCGAGTCAGTGATGCCAATAGAACACATTAAATGACTTGCCCAAGTTCATCCAGTTTTTAACTCTTGGAACCAGGGTTCTAGGCCAAGTTAAACTTTTAACTCAAAAGTTCATTCTCTGTGATAAAAATTCTCTATGATAAACCTCACTGAACCATTCTTTTGATCAAACTGCCCATCATATTGATGTTTTTGGACAGATTAAAAGCTTATTTCATCCTAGCCTTTGCTATAAGATCCTGTTTGTTGGTAAATGAAACTCAAGCGTGAACTTGACCATTTTTTAACAGTCATTTGTTTTCTTAATCCCGATCCAAATGACGCTTGGAAAATATAAAAGACTTAGAAGGGCAACAGTTCAGTTTATTCACTCAGTTGTGTTGAACTCTTTGCGACCCCATGGACTGCAGCATGTCAGGCTTCCCTGTCCATCACCGACTTCCGAAGCTTACTCAAACTCATGTCCATCAAGTCAATGATACCATCCAACCATCTAATCCTCTGTTGTCCCCTTCTCCTCCATCCTTCAATCATTCCCAGCATCAGGGTCTTTTCCAATGAGTGAGTTCTTTGCATCAGCTGGCTAAAGTATTGGAGTTCCAGCTTGAGCATCAGTCCTTCCAATGAATATTCAGAACTGATCTCCTTTAGGATTGACTGGTTTGATCTTGGAGAGATCAAGGGACTCTCAAGAGTCTTCTCCAACACCACAGTTCAAAAGCATCAATTCTTCATTGCTCAGACATCTTTATGGTCCAAAGACCTTATGCATGCATATGGTCTCACATGCATACATGACTGCTGGAAATACCATAACTTTGAGTAGATGGACTTTTGTCAGCAAATTAATGTCTCTGCTTTTCAATATGCTGTCTAGGTTGGCCGTTGCTTTTTTTCCAAGAAGCAAGCATCTTTTAATTTCATGGCTGCAGTCACCATCTGCAGTGATTTTGAAGCCCAGGATAATACAGCCTGTCATTGTTTCCATTGTTTCCCCATCTATTTGCCATGAAGTGATGGGACTGGATGCCATGACCTTAGCTTTTTTTTTTTTTCCTTTTTTATGGTTTATTTTTTAATTAATTAATTTATTTTAATTGAAGGCCAAGTACTTTACAGTATTGTGGTGCTTTTTGCCATACATTGACATGAATCAGCCATGGGTGTACATGTGTCCCGCTGTCCTGAACCCCCTCCCACCTGCCTCCCCATCCCATCCCTCTGTGTTGCCCCAGTGCATGGGCTTTGTGTGCCTGGTTTCATGCATCTAACCTGGACTGGTCATCTATTTCACATATTGTAGCATACATGTTTCAATGCTATTCTATCAAATCATCCCACCCTCGCCTCTCCCACAGAGTCCAAATGTCTGTTCTTTACATCTGTGTCTCTTTTGCTGTCTTGCATATAGGGTTGTTGTTACCATCTTTCTAAATTCCATATATATTCATTAGTATACTGTATTGGTATTTTTCTTTCTGACTTACTTCACTCTATATAATAGGCTCCAGTTTCATCTGCCTCATTAGAACTGACTCAGATGCATTCTTTCTAATAGCTGAGTAATATTTCATTGTGTATATGTACCACAACTTTCTTATCCATTCATTTTCCGATGGACATCTAGGTTGCTTCCATGTCCTGGCTATTGTAAACAGTGCTGCATTGAACATCAGAGTACATGTGTCTCTTTCAATTCTGATTTCCTCTCTGTGTATGCCCAGCAGCAGGATTGCTGGGTCATATGGCAGTTCTCTTTCCAGTTTTTTAAGGAATCTCCACACTGTTCTCCATAGTGTCTGTACTAGTTTGCATTCCCACCAACAGTGTAAGAGGGTTCCCTTTTCTCTGCAGGTCAAGTTTTCAGCCAGCTTTTTCACTCTCCTCTTTCACTTTCATCAAGAGGCTCTTTAGTTCCTCTTCACTTTCTGCCATAAGGGTGGTATCATCTAACAGACCAAGATGACATTGCTATACAATATTTGGAAAGTTAATTTTGGAACTGAGTCTACACTATTTGAAATTTTTAAGTGGGCTTATTTAAATATTCATTTAAATCATTTAAAATGCATATTTTATTGATATATTCCTCATTTTACCAACAAATTATTTAAGGAGTCTTTGGAATAGTATTTTATATTTGTTAATTGATGATCTCTAGAAAGTATCTTCTTTTACAAATGGAATTACTGATGATAAAAGTCATCCTTGATTTAGACATTACATTATGCATGGCACTTCTAGCAAACAGATGGCACACTCAAATTAGGATTATCTGGGGAGTTTCTTGATAAGTCAATGAGTTTTAAAGGCATGGGGCAAGTGTGGAGAAACCACAAGGACTGGAGTATATGTCTGAAGCTGCTACCACCCCTTGTCCTGTGTGGATGAGGGAAAGGAGAGGTTGCTGGAATCTGGGAAATATTGAGAGTTGTGTAGAAAAGGCCAATTTAAGTAAGCAGTGACTTTCTGTCACTAGCTAGACTAGTCTAAGGTAACTGCAAAGGATGAATAAAAAAGGGAACTACTGACCTATGTTTCTATCCTCCTGGCTTTTAATCTTCTTTCTGTGCCTCAGATTGGCCTGACTCAATTCTAAGTCAGAGGGCAGGAAACTATGGATGTTAGTTATACAGGTTGGTCTCCCAGGGCAAAAAGTAGGGTGGAGAAGGGCAGAGAGCATAACTGAAGGGCCAAATGGAAATATCCAATATAGAAACCAGCACTCATATTAACACTCATATGAATACTCACGTATTCATATGCAGTTTATATAATCAATTTGCATATATATGCTGCTGTAGTGGCAGTGAAAGTCACTCAGTCGTGTCCTACTCTTTGCGACCCAATGGATTGTAACCCACCAGCCTCCTCTCTACATGGAATTCTCCAGGCAACAGTGCTGGAGTGGGTAGCCATTTCCTTCTCCAGGGGATCTTCCTGACCCAGCGACTGAAACCTGGTTTCCTGCACTGCAGGCAGATTCTTTATGATCTGAGCCACCAGGAAAGCCCCTACAATATATAAAAGCTTTGATATTGATGGTGATGGTTTAGTCGCTAAGTCATGACTGACTCTTGTGATGTCATGGACTGTGGCCCGCCAGGCTCCTCTGTCCATGGGATTTCCCAGGCAAGAATACTATAGTGGGTTACCATTTCCTTCTCCAGGGGATCTTCCTGACCCAGGGACTGAACCTGGGTCTCCTGCATTGCAGGAAGCCTTGTATTAGCCCTGTATTATGATACTAATAACTGTGATTAATATTGGCTAATTATAAGTATATAGGAGCTTCCCTGTTGGTTCAACAGTAAAAGAATACACCAGCAGTGAGGAGAAATGGGTTTGATCCCTGGGTCAGGACGATACTCCAGAGAATAAAATAACAACTCTCTTCAGTATTCTTGCTTAGGAAATCCCATGAACAGAGGAAACTGGCAGACTGCAGTCCATGGGGTCACCAAAGTTGGACACGACTCAGCAACTAAGCCACCACCACCATAAACACATAAATATTTGTCATCTATCTCCTCACAAGAAAGCAAAGGAGGCCAGAGTATTATTTTAGAAAACTCAAACGATGATGAGTTAGAATGTCTACACTTAAGTTATCCACTGACGGTATGATCTTACACGAAGCAATTAATCTCTTAATATTTCAGCTTCTGTTCTGTAAAAAGGACAATATATACCCTATCTCTCTCATGAGCATGTGGTGATAGTCTGTTGGTTACACTGAGTGAGATAGTATTTTGAAAATATAAAATATTATTTGTTTTTGAGAAGAAAGTGTCACATTGAATTAGATCATCTGGAAAACAATCTAAAATTTGTTTTATTCATTTTTTAAATGAAATTCATATTAAGAAATTACGTATACACATTATTTATATAAATATGAACATTCAATTTAGCTTAACTTTAAAGTCTTGATTTCTATTTTTAAGCACAATTGTGAAAAATTGAAAAATATAATACCATATGATCTCCTTATATTTGCCTGGCATACTTGTTAAAGGAAAAAATGTAGCAAGTATACTTTGCCACTCTGAAAATGTCAATCTTATATTAGCAGTTGTGCTTATTTAGATAAGAAAATTAAAAAGCTCCAGCAACATAAAATAATTTATGCTAAGTTCTTAAATATGAGCTTAAATGTTAGTCACCTTCCTGTTTTCATTCAATATATTCTTCCTGACATATTCACAATGTGACTCATTCTATCAGCTATAAGGCAGCAACTTCCAGGTTGTTATTATCATTGTTATTAATTATTATTCATTGTAGGTATCTCTACTCATAGACATCATAGGTACCTCTAGTTCAATATGATGAAACTAAATCAGATGATTTTTTATCCAGAATGGCTCTTATCCTTATTCATCAACTCATTATCTATCCTGACACCCAGAAATTTGAGTGCTAGCAACTAGTCACCACTTTTTAATCACCTATGTCTCATTCATTGCAAAACGCACAATTTGGTGCCCTTTGTCTCTAAACTAACATTTTCAATCTACTGTTCACAGTGTTGTTGTAGTGATCTACTAAAATACAAACATGAATAGTTACTTTTCTACCTAAAACCTTTTATTATCTTCATAACAGGGTAGTACCTGATGATAAGTGATCATTATTTGAGCTCTGTCCAGTCACTTCTTACTTCATCATTACTCTCACCCTACCCTAGTCCCCAGGCTTCCCTGCTGGCTTAGTGGTAAAGAATCCATCTACCAGTGCAGGAGATGCCAGTTCGATCCTTGGTCTGGGAAGATCCTGTGGAGAAGGAAATAGCAACCCACTCCAGTATTCTTGTTTGGGAAATCCCATGGACAGAGGAGCTTGGCGAGCTACTGTCCATGGGGTTACAGAGAGTCAGACATGAGTTGGCAATTGAGCAACAACAATCCTAATCCCCAACATAGACAGAGATGCCCCACCCTCAAGCATTTTCCTAGTGATCCATGGTATTTCAGGTCATCATGTCCTTTGGTCACTATGTTCTTCCCATAGAATAGACAGACTTCTTATTCTCCAGCCCATCACCATCACCAGTCTGGCAAATACTCATCATCAGAACATGCTCAAGGCTACCAACTCTGTGTGTGCTCCTCACTTTCCCAAAGAATAGGCCACATCCTCTTTTGGGATCTTTTATCATCACACCCTTACTTTTTTATCCATCCCTGTTCCCGTACTGGTATGTAAAACTCCTTCTCAGCAGTGCTGACTTGGTATTTATAATGACTAGAAAAGCAGAGGCTTAGAAATTACATGTCAAATGAAAGAATGACTGGAGAGACAAAATTATATAAGAATAATTTTCTAAGTTTACAATTTTATCTCTGGATTGGATTTCCCAATTGTCCTTGATAAACCTAAAAAATAATCATTGTTTTTTATACAGTAAGAGGAGTGTACTAAACATGTATAAAAGAAATGGTTGGATAACTAATAGTTACAGTGACGTAGTTCTCACATCATGTTTCCAAACAGAAAAAAAAATGCAACATTGCAAAATAACAGCAAATCTGTTATATTTCACTGTTTCTTTGTTGGACTAAGCTCAGGATTTTATTCATAATTTTATCACATAGCTATTCTTTCACACTGAACTTTCTGCCTCAAAAGAATTAGATACTAAGGGAGATAAATGCCCTTTATTTTTTGCCAAGATGAAAGAATTCTCCACTAAATTTGTTCTATGCTAAAATAAGATAAGAATTAAAATACATAAATTTGCATTCTCAATATCAAAGTTTACATTTAACAAATCAAAATGTGAGTTAGTCATGTCTTTTAAGTCTAGGAACATTTTAAAATTAGGAGTGTACTTATGTGCACTTAAAAAATAGACTTTATCATTTTCAAGTCTCAATTTTTTCCACTTGAAAATTTTTTTTCAGATCAAAATTTCTCTACCTACCATTATGTTGAACTGATATAATTTTGTACTATTTGATTTAATGATATACTTGTATGAACATTATCTGCTGCATTTTACTGAGTCCATCTTTTTTCAACCATATATTTTGTTAAAAGTAAGATTTTTTTTCCCATTTATTTTTATTAGTTGGAGGCTAATTACTTTACAATATTGTAGTGGCTTTTGTCATACATTGACATGAATCAGCCGTGGATTTACATGTATTCCCCATCCCGATCCCCCCCCACCACCTCACTCTCTACTCGATCCCTCTGGGTCTTCCCAGTGCACCAGGCCCGAGCACTTGTAAGTAAGATTTAAAATCTATGTTCTTATCTTGTTTTTTTCTAAAGTAAAACAGAAAACACCATCATAGCATCTGTTTATGCCAGGGGAAAGATTTTATAAGAAATACAGCAAATATATTTTCAGTATGTTTCATATAGTGTAAAAGAAATGGAATTTCTTAACGTTCAAGTATTTGCAACAAGTTTAAAAAGAAACCAACTTCTGAAATATAGACCAATGGAACAGAATAGAAAGCCCAGAGATAAATCCACGAACCTATGGACACCTTATCTTTGACAAAGGAGGCAAGGATATACAATGGAAAAAAGACAACCTCTTTAACAAGTGGTGCTGGGAAAACTGGTCAACCACTTGCAAAAGAATGAAACTAGAACACTTTCTAACACCATACACAAAAGTAAACTCAAAATGGATTAAAGATCTAAATGTAAGACCAGAAACTATAAAACTCCTAGAGGAGAACATAGGCAAAACACTCTCCGACATAAATCACAGCAAGATCCTCTATGACCCACCTCCCAGAATATTGGAAATAAAAGCAAAACTAAACAAATGGGATCTAATGAAACTTAAAAGCTTTTGCACTACAAAAGAAACTATAAGTAAGGTGAAAAGACAGCCGTCAGATTGGGAGAAAATAATAGCAAATGAAGAAACAGACAAAGGATTAATCTCAAAAATATACAAGCAACTCCTGAAGCTCAATTCCAGAAAAATAAATGACCCAATCAAAAAATGGGCCAGAGAACTAAACAGACATTTCTCCAAAGAAGACATACAGATGGCTAACAAACACATGAAAAGGTGCTCAACATCACTCATTATTAGAGAAATGCAAATCAAAACCACAATGAGGTACCATTACACACCAGTCAGGATGGCTGCTATCCAAAAGTCTACAAGCAATAAATGCTGGAGAGGCTGTGGAGAAAAGGGAACCCTCTTACACTGTTGGTGGGAATGCAAACTAGTACAGCCACTATGGAAAACAGTGTGGAGATTCCTTAAAAAACTGGAAATAGAACTGCCATATGACCCAGCAATCCCACTTCTGGGCATACACACTGAGGAAACCAGATCTGAAAGAGACACATGCACCCCAATGTTCATCGCAGCACTGTTTATAATAGCCAGGACATGGAAGCAACCTAGATGCCCATCAGCAGATGAATGGATAAGGAAGCTGTGGTACATATACACCATGGAATTTTACTCAGCCGTCAAAAAGAATTCATTTGAACCAGTCCTAATGAGATGGATGAAACTGGAGCCCCTTATACAGAGTGAAGTAAGCCAGAAAGATAAAGAACATTACAGCATACTAACACATATATATGGAATTTAGAAAGATGGTAACGATAACCCTATATGCAAAACAGAAAAAGAGACACAGAAATACAGAACAGACTTTTGAACTCTGTAGGAGAAGGTGAGGGTGGGATGTTTCAAAAGAACAGCATGTATACTATCTATGGTGAAACAGATCACCAGCCCAGGTGGGATGCATGAGACAAGTGCTCGGGCCTGGTGCACTGGGAAGACCCAGAGGAATCGGGTGGAGAGGGAGGTGGGAGGGGGGATCGGGATGGGGAATAAGTGTAAATCTATGGCTGATTCATATCAATGTATGACAAAACCCACTGAAATGTTGTGAAGTAATTAGCCTCCAACTAATAAAAAAATTAAAAAAAAAAAAAAACCAACTTCTGAAGAGAAAGTTCTAGAAATTCTTGTTACAAGACTTATAGAAATCTTATAACAGGCTCCATTGCAAGCCAGAGTAGGGAAACCTTCTAACAGAAACTGTGAATTGTTTTTATTTATCTCATGGCCCTATAGAAAGAATGAGCTGACTGCTAAGTCATAGCACAGTTCACTAAAACGCATATTCACTTAAAAATTGGAGTCACAAAGAGGTAAATTAATGAAGGCAACTAAACGGACAGACAGCTCTGGATGGAGCATGAATGGCATTCCTCTCAGCCATGACTTGTTACTGCTGAGAGAAATCAGACTGGCATGGTCTGTTGTGTGCATTTTTTTCCTTTCAATTTTTTTTTTTTTTTGCCACTCCAAACAGCATGCAAAATCTTAGTTCCATGGCCAGAGATTGAACCTGTGACTCCTACAGTGGTAGTGCAGAGTCTTAACCACTGGCCTGCCAGGAAATTACTTCAGTGCATTTTCTACTGAGATATAATTGACAGATCATATTGTGTAAGTTAAGGCATACAACATGTTGATCTGATACATTTATATATTCAATATGATCAATGCCATAGAAGTAGCTACCACCTCTATCACATTACATAATTATCATTTATTTTTGGTGATTAGAACATTTAAGATCTAGTCTCTTAGCAACTTTGAATTATGTAATATAGTATGGTGGTGCATTAATTTTTGAGACAAAGAAACAAAGGTAAATCAAGTTTAAATGACCAGTTCTGAATTACATAGCCAAAGTTGATCAATTCAGAAAGTTATAACCCCTTAGAGCCCTTTTCTCCTATCCCATCACCTATTTCTATTCATAAGATGTTTCCTGAGAAAAATGCCTGAAGCTGAAATAGAAGAGATCCCAAATATCATCAAATATGAAGGTAGAGACATACACACTTGTGTCAGCATTTGCTTGTGATTCCTGGGTTAGCATGAATATGAGGGCAGAGGCGTAGTTAGCTGTAGAAGACATTTTGTCATAAAAGTCTCACTTCTGGGTTTCATGCTTAAGACTATTTTTTTCCCAGTGTCAATCATAATTCTACATAGCCTCCATTTTCATAAGGCACTATAAAAAGAGAAGTTCTGTTACATAATGACTTAAAGAATAATGAAGATTTTCAAACGCAGGACTGAATTTTGTGAAAAAAATGTTGGTGTTTATTTAGGTTCAAATTATAGCCCTAGTTTGAAGAAACATGGGCAAGTTGTTTAATCTCTCCACGCTTCATAGTCCCTGCTTATCAAGTGGCAAATTAATATTATTTTAGTGGGCTGTTGTGAGGAGAATATGAGTAAAAATACTGAAAACCTGTAAGCAGTGACTGGCACTCAATAAACCTCTGCTTAAATTTTGGTCGTTATTGTTATTTTATTATTAAACTTTAACAAAGGCATTCACCTCTAAAAACAATATGGACACAGTTTTTCCTTGAGTTTCTATGATATATATAAAGCATATAAACTATATGTGTTAGTATTTTTAAGGTATGCATTTATGACTCTGAAAATGACAAACAGGAGTGGCAATTCGAGTGTCACAAATCTAGGTTATACTGTTAATCCCATCACCTATAGGTTTACAGAGGGCAGAACAATTGTAGCATCATATTATTTTGTATAAGTTCTACTGGTATTACTTGAATCTGATGATAATTCTGCTTTCTGATTTTATTAGTGTGATAAGCCTCTGAATTTATAATGCTTACGTTTACATTTTTTTTCTATTTCAGTTCCCACTATACTGTTTCAAATTCTTTCCCCTTTCAAAGCTGACAATGTTTCACCCCTGTTTCCTTATTCAATCTCATTTCTTATTTATTCCTTTTCTTATTGTTTTCCAACCTGACTTTCAGCTTCTGAAATCTCCCAAGCCCTAAAGAAACTGAAGGACATTCCTTCATTCACTGGATGAGTCCAATATCTAGTAAAGAAATATAAAGAAGATAAAGAAGCCAGCACATTAGTTGATCAGCTGGAAAGTGGCCTAATACTCAGGCTATCCCTTCCCAGAAAGGAATTTCATATGCTTATTTGCTCATATATTCATTTACTAATTCATTTAAGAAATATCCATTTAAATCTGTTCTGGGCCAGGTATTGTCAGTCACTTATACATATAAGCATTCATTTATTTTCTACAAAAGGTAATTGTGTGCCCAGCTTTGTGCTAGGTATTTGGAGAAAGTCTACTTCTAGGGGAAAATACAGTGATATATACCAGTGCTGATGCTTTATGTATGTTAACTAACCTACTTCAAGAATGGGCTGGCCAAACTGTTATCCAGAGCATTAAATAAAATTTTTCTACCAATCAGGCTCAAGTGTATCATCTGGTGTTATTTGAGCCTGATTGTTAAAAATGCTCCTTGAACTGTTGCAAACCTTTGATTAATTTTCAGAGTTCTGAAAAAGCTGACTTTGACAAGTTTTGCTATGATTCTTATTGTTTTTAATGAAGTGCATGTTTTCAACATCCTTACTCCATCATTCTGGAATTCCCTTCCTGTTGTGGTTTTAAACTCACTTCCAGCATTGCATTCTTATCCCATTCTTTGTGATCATGTTCATTGTCATCCTTCAGTGACATTAACTGAGTCTTGGCCCTGATATGTTTTATAATAATTCAATATCTCCATTGCTGACATGGTGCTACCTGGTTTTATCCATCTTCCTAGAAATCATGTTGCTGAATCTCAGTATTGATCCCCACTCGCTGCTTAAAGACTATTTTAGAAAGGTGATGCCCTTGCAACTTTTTGTGTATATATCTGACATAGAATTTAAGAAAGGGATGAAATCACTTCTGATATCCTTTTATATTTGTCCTGGTATTAATCCTTGTATATGGTGTAACTTATATAGAAAAGAAAGTCACTTTTCTCTCCTTGGGCCTTATTCTTTAGACTTAGAAAAAATTATCCTAAGTATACATTTAAAAGATGGTTGTTCTCCTATGAAGACAAAAATCCCAAGTATAAGATGAGAAAGCTATGTTTAATTTTATTTATTTATTTATTTTTGAGAAAGCTATATTTTAAAACCAACTGTCTCAGTTGACTGTCACTCTGAGTTTATTTTCCTTTAATGATCTCAGTAAATTTCCAAGCAGAGATTTTAGCTTGGTCTAGAGTGTACTCTGGACATGCAATGGAAGAGTATTTAGGTGTCAAGGGAGTGTACCATAAGCCTTAAGATCAATATAGAAGAGAAAACCTATAATTAGTGAGAGAGCTCCAAGAGAAACATTTATATTTTTGTCAGGATAAAAATAAGGTTAGAAGGGCCACTGCACCCTTAGTAACCTTGGAACACTGGAAGTTAAGGAAACCTAGATTTTCCCCTTACATAGATAATATACACTAACTACCCTTTTCCCTGAACTTCTTGAGGGACATCCTCCAAGAAGATCCAAGTACTTACTCCAGGAATCTGCCCTGACTTCCCTCCCCAACTGTATGGTGGATTAGATGCATCCTCCATGTTACCCCACCTCACTCAGTACCTAAACAACAACTACTCTGTAAACCCTTCCTTAACCCATGGAACTACAAGAATTTTGACTTATCTTTGAATTTCAATTTCTAGAACAGGACTTGGTACTACTAGATGCTCAATAAATTGCTTGTGAACTTTTTTTTTTTTTTTTTTTTTTTTGCTTGTGAACTTTTATTTAACACTCCTCTTGCTTGTTCAGACTTCTTTTCATTACAAAAGTCTATCAAGCTGGGCTGTTTCTTCCAGTAGGATTTTCTTGCCCTTTGGAGTCCAACCCATTTGACTTTAAGAGTCAACTATACTGTTGTCTAACTCTGTTTTGCCACTGGCATTGTATTTTTCTTCTGCTTTCCCTTTAAAACACACTAGTATTGCTTTTCCTTTCTTTTACTAGCAAGGATCATATTGGGGGATTTAGCTTCCTGAATCTGTTTCCTCTTCATTCATTTTCTCCTTCTTGCCTTTTCTCCCTTTAATCCAACTGAACCTATGTATTAGGTATCACAAACTCTTAGTCTCTAAATAAGTACTGTTTTCCTCATCTCCCATAATTCTAAACAGTTTTACATTACGGATCTATCTCACCTTCTTAAACCTTTTCACAGAGTTGTAAAACTCTTCTCATGCTTGAATCGTGACCTGCTGTGGTAGAGCTCCTTTGTCGGTGCCTCCAGAGTCTACACCCTTCTCTTTGCAGCATCTGTGACACTTGTCAGCTATGAAGGAAAACTGCTTAGATCGGGTTAGAAGCCAGGTGTCCCTTTCCTTTGATTTACTCACCTGCAGATGGTTTGGATCCAGAAATACTTCTCTTATCAAGGCAAATTCCATTCTTCACCAACCATACTATATCTGATTTGAGCCCTGTGTTGTTATTGTGTACAATGTTTTATTTTATGCAGTGACTGTAACTCTGCTGTAATTGCTGTCTAGATTAGGGGCCTACATAAAAACCCCACTCCTCCTGCTCAAACTCTGTGTGCTGGCCCGCCGAGCGGTGTGCTGGCAATGGGGATTTCAGCCTCAGTTCTGCTGGAAAGACTCAAGAACCACCCCAATCTTTCCCTTTCCCTGTCTCTCTCCCTTCCTTTCTCCCATCTTCCCATATGCTTTGCCCTGTGCTGTCTTCCCTCACTCCCCTATCACTCACTAGTCTAGTCTTAACATGACTTTCCCCATTCTCCTCCTTGGATGGTACTCAGCTTCCCATCACTTTTTACGACCACGAATCTCTTTAAAACTTATTTTCTTTGCTTGTGTGTGTGTGTGCTCAGTCCTGTCCAACTCTTTGTGACTTCATGAACTGTAGCCCACCAGGCTTCTCTGTCCATGGAATTTTCCAGCCAAGAATACTGGAGTGGGTTGCCATTTCCTCCTCCAGGGGATCTTCCCAACCTAGGGATCCAACTCACGTCTCTTGCATCTCCTGCATTTGCAGGCAGATTATTTACCACTGTGCCACCTAGAAAGCTCATTTTCTTTGCCACTTTCTCTTAAAACAGTAACTGAACCTGTAATATCATTCAATAAACATCAGCCTTTATTATTATTTTACTTATATTCATTCCACACCCTGGGAAGTCCCATGGTCTAGGAGTTTCTCTGATATAATTGCCTGTGTTGTGTAGTCTACCTCAAGTTATTTTTCCCTCTGTCACCAAATTGTGTGTATGTGTTGGAGGTAGAAGCATGGGGTCAGATGACTTAGAGCTTTAAGACCTTCAGTTATTTGACACTCTTGGAAAACTGTTTACTGGCACATAGGGATGACATATAAATTCTTCCCATGGCTTCCTTGGTCTATTTCTGCTCTCCCTGTGATCTATTTGTGCTCATCTTTGCTTTCCAGGACTTCCCAGGTGGCTCAGTGGTAAAAGAATTTGCCTGTCAATCAAGAGACTTGGGTTTGATCCCTGGGTCAGAATATCCCCTGGAGAAGGAAATGGCAACTGACTCCAGTATTCTTGACTGAAAAATCCCTTGGACAGAGGAGCCTGGCGGGCTAAAGTCCATGGGGTCACAAAGAATCAGACATGACTGAGCTCGAGCCTGAGAGAGAGAGAGTTGGCTTTCCAACTTTCATTTTCAGTTCCATACCCAGGAGCCTACCTTTTTCATTGATCTTCCTTACCCATTCCAAGCCATAGAACTGTTTTCCTTTGAACTCCTCAAAATGTTGAAACCATGCAATCTCTTGCATGATTGTTACTTTTTTGTATGCTCTTGCCCCCAATTTTATTAGGTCCCTTGAAAACTCAGCCTCCTTTATGGATTGAGTGCATATAGGCAACACATAAACAAACACACAGGTTCATGCTCACACACTCAAGAATGAAAATTTTTCCTTAAATCCAGAATAACTAGTCCAAATCTAAGATGTTATAACAAGTTAAATCAGAAAGGACAAAGAACAAATGTACAACTGTATCATAAAAAACCTTGCACGTTCATAAAAATTTCTGCCAGCATAAGGACTGTTCAATTAGACTCTTTGATGGTAAAATTTATTCTAAATAAAACCTCACCTCCATGCTGTGCCCTTTCTACATCAGAATTGGAACGAACTTTGCAGATCCTGCACCTGTTGAGTTATACAGAAAACCTACAGGAAATCAAGACTGCAAGTGCATGTCATTAAATACAAAAGATTAGAATAAAAACCTTAGGTGGCTATGGTTTCTGCTGTTATTTTAACTCTGCATGCTCTTGTACATCATATATCATTAGTGAGCAAAAGAAATCACATAATAACAAATTACTAGACTTATGCTTAAAGTTCTCAGACAATGCACATTATGTGAACATCTATGGCTATTCTGAGCATACAAAAAGGTTAAGCCAAACAGAAAGGTTATCACGTTGCGTTTATGAATTTTGATAACCAGTGGCCTTGTGTTCTGCATGTCTGTGACTCTGAAGAGCAGATTTGGGTTGAGCCTTGTGGCAGCTCCTGCGGGGGCTAATCAGGAGAGCTGCTGTGACTAAAACTGAAGTGGAAGTTGCAGCTGCCTGGGAGATGATGTTTATTAAAGCTGCCTGCCAGTGTCAATACAGAATCCAGACTGGATTTTAGAACAAAATGTGGCACTTGCAAGGCAACTTGGGCAGTATTCATAATTTTCTAAGGGCATTGCATCTTTTCACTAAGAATGGAAAGGAAATGATTAAACAACTATTAACATAAAATTTACCAAACTGGCTAAATAATGAACATTTTCACATTTCCTTCTAAATAATATATATGGAAATTTTGTCATTAAATATATACACCTTTAGTATTTGAAAATAAAGGGTAGCTATGGACAGAGACTAGAGTATAATCCTGAGTTGTGTTAAAGTAATGAAATAGTGAATATTTTTCTTCTTTTTTAATTATAATTATTGTTATGCTGTTTTCTCACAATAAAATAAATGTTAACATTTGGGTCACAAATTTTGGTTTATTTATTGACAAAGGTTAATCTGGAGTTAAAATTATCTTTATAATGCTATACTTTTTTCCTTGGTTTCAAAAAGTAACTCTATTTATGGAAAATTTTCTAGTAAGATAACAGATGTTTAGCAAAAAACCCACCACTAATATTTGATTCTGCACCAGTGATAGTTAAGAAATACCTGAAAATTCATGATTACTGACCAGAAAAATTTAGATTTTTCTTAACAGCATACATGTATAATTGTATCATTTTAGACAAATGCAATAAAATGCTTCTTATTTTAATCATCAGGATCTAAACATTTTTTATTTTTTTAATGGCTGAAAGAAAAATGAAACCAAAGAGAAGAATCCACGAGGGAAGAAGTAAGTTTTCTAGACATCTCTCACATTGACAGAAACTGGTGCTGATTAAGAACATTACTATCTTAGAACAAATGAGCACCTTCACATTTTCTTCAGATACAGAACTTCACTGTTGTTTACCATATAAATATCTCAAAGTAATACAAACCCTAGGAGAGAATTTCTCAAAGAAGAGAAAGAAATGGTACTGCTTGATAAGATGAAATTTCCAAAAGACTGTAGAATTTGCTTAACTCTATGCCTGAGGTTGACCCTCTGCTTACAAAAGTCAAGTGATGATTTCTCTCTCTTTTTGTTTTAAATGGAAGCCATTTTTTTAATGCATCTGTGTCATTTGAATGTGTGGACATAATAAGTAGATGTAAACACCAAGGTTTTTGAATTCAATTACTGTGTAAGTCTCTATAGAATTCTAGTCATTATGTCAACTCTCCTGTCTCCATCTGAGAATAATACTACTTGGTACAGGGTAATTGCTCTCATCAGTTGATCTCTCCATCTCCAGGAATCAGCTTCTATTATTTAGGCGAAGGTTTCCTAATTCAGTACGCTATTCCAGTTTGCTCTTCTCACTAGTACATTTGCTCTAGATTTTATTCCTCTTCTTTCCCTTATTAACATTCTGAGTTGGGTTCACTATTAATGCATAGCTGTATAATCTGAAACTGAATTTTGGTTTCTGAAACAGAACTAAGTTTCCCTCTTTTAAAATCTGTCTCCTCTCAGCTAAGGCTAAGAGAGTGAGTCATGTGAAAATATCAGATCACAGCACAGGGTCAGATTGTGCGTAATCTCCCAAGATCTACCTGGTACATGTACATGTGCATTTTCTACACATCCTGAAGACTGACTCTGTATGAAAACCCACACTTAAAATTAATATCTTTGTATAGCGTAGACTTTCTGTATGTATCCCTTATATAAACACATATAAGAAGGTATATGTGTTTAACTTTTTTATAGTTAAATTCTATTTTGAACCATAAGAAAAGAAGTCTTTTCCTAACCTGAGTAAACGTGTGCCAATTTTATGCATATTTTAAATAGGAATCTTTGATTAAGATTAATAGTAACAAGACTGTAGATTTTGTAGAAATAGATACATGCCCAAGCCCCACCTCTGTGGATTCCAGCTCAGTGCTGAAAAGGACCAAACCACCCATTTAGTTTTTAGTGATCAAAAGACACTAGTTATTATTTAAATTATTAAGTTGTTTACATTTCAAAATCAATTAGATTAGAAATTTATTTTAAGTGTAATCTCTTAAGTACATATTAATATATCCAATTCTATATCTCAGGACCCATGAAGAAAATAAATAGCAGTCACAAAATTCAAATTTTATGCTGATTTATTTCTTAGCCTTTTATTTAAAAGAAAACCAATGTCTCCGAAAAACTTTCTCTACAAATACCTTGGTAGAAGTGTTAATAATTAGTAATCAGATAAAAAGTGAATATCAAGAGTAAATGGGAATGGAGTTAAATAAGATGAGATTATATGTATTTGGCAGTGGGTTAACTGGAAAAGTTTCCCTTTATGCAAACTTATATTCTGCTGCTAACATTAACTTGTGTACATTTGGAATAGCTGAAAACAATTCTGCTGACTATAATATTCTACTTTCAGAACAAATTGCTTTTCCATAGACCAGGTAACTAACAATGATAGTCAGTATATTTGGACTTTGATATCTGAAAATCTCCACAAGAACTTTGTATCACTAATTATAAGAGTGATGAATTCTTGCCTTTAAACATCAGCAAGTGACTTTTTAAAATGACTAACACTGCAGATATGCAGTTGTCGTTGTTGTTCAGTCACTCAGTTATGAGTCACAGTCAGGCTCTTTGTGACCCCATGGACTGCAGCACGCCAGGCTTCCCTGTCCTTCACCATCTCCCAGAGCTTGCTCAAACTCATGTCCATTGAGTCAGTGATGCCATCTAACCATCTCATCCTCTGTCGTCCCCTTCTTCTCCTCTTTCAATTGTTCCCAGCATCAGGGTCTTTTCCAGTGAGTCAGCTCTCCGCATAAGGTGGCCAAAGTATTGGAGCTTCAGCATCAGTACTTCCAGTGAATATTCAGGGTTGATATCCTTTAGGATTGACTCATTTGATCTCTGTGCTGTCCAAGGGACTCTCCAGAGCCTTCTCTAACACCACAGTTCAAAAGCACCAGTTCTTTGGTGCTCAGCCTTTTTTATTGTCCAGCTCTCACTTCCATATGTGACTACTGGGAAAAAACATAACTTTGACTATACGGACATTTGTCAAAAAAGTATTGTCTCTGCTTTTTAATATGTTGTTTGTCATAGCTTTTCTTCCAGGGAGCAAGCTTCTTTTAATTCCATAGCTGCAGTCACTGCCCACAGTGATTTTGGAGCCCAAGAAATAAAGTTTGTCACTGTTTCCATGGTTTCCCTGTCTATTTGCCATGAAGTGAGGGGACCAAATACCATGATCTTCATTTTTTGAATACTGAATTTCACGTTAGCTTTTTCACTATCCTCTTTCACCTTCATCAGGAGGCTCTTTAATTCCTCTTTACTTTCTGCCATTAAGGTGCTGTCATCTGCATACCTGAGGTTATTGATATGTCTCCCAGCAATCTTGATTCCAGCTTGTGCTTCATCCAGCCCAGCATTTCACATGATGTACTCTGCATAGAAGTTAAATAAGCAGCGTGACAATATCCAGCAATGATGTATTTCTTTCCCAATTTTGAACCAGTCTGCTGTTCAATGTCTGATTCTAAGTGTTGCTTCTTGATCTGCATACAGGTTTCTCAGGAGGCAGGTAAAGTGGTCTGGTATTCACATCTCTCTAAGAATTTTCCACAGTTTGTTGTGATCTACACAGCAAAGGCTTTAGCCTAATCAATGAAGCAGAAGTAGATGTTTTTCTAGCATTCTCTTGCTTTTTCTATGATGCAGCAGATGTTGGCAATTTGATTTCTGGTTCCTCTGTCTTTATTAAATCCAGCTTGAACATCTGGAAGTTCACAGTTCATGTACTGTTGAAGCCTGGCTTGGAGGATTTTGAGCACTACTTTGCTAGCATGTGCAATAAGTGCAATTATGCAGTAGTTTGAACATTCTTTGGCATTGCCCTTCTTTGGGATTGGAATGAAAACATACTTCTTCCAGTCCTGTGGCCACTGCTGAGTTTTCCAAATTTGCTGGCATGTTGAGTACAGCACTTTCACAGCATCGTCTGTGAGGATTTGAAATAGCTCAGCTGGAATTCCGTCGCCTCCATGAACTTTGTTTGTAGTGATGCTTCCTAAGGCCCACTTGACCTCTCATTCCAGGATATCTAGCTCTAGGTAAGTGATCACACCATCGTGGCTATCCGGCAGATACGCGGTACTGTCCCCTATTCTCTTTCTCTCTCTCTCTCTCTCACACACACACACACACATATGCAGAATCAGTACAGTTAGAAGCAGTTTCTGATAAACCAGCCTAGCTATTTTATCTTAGGCATAATATATTTTTAAAATAATAAAACTATAGTTGTTAGATAATTATCACTTTACTGACCTTTATACTGCAAAGTTTTAAGCAAAACTAAAATATAAAGCCTCTGTTTCCTCAAAAACAGAGAAATCTTGGAAACTTTACTAAGTTTTTCGATTTACTAGTGAATGATGTGCTGTATTTTACATAGAATTATGCATATTGCTCTGCAGATTATATTTACATACTGAAAGTGAATGTGAAAGTCACTCAGTCATGTCCAACTCTTTGCAACCCCCTCTATAGAGTCCATGGAATTTTCCAGACCAGAATACTGGAGTGGGTAGCCTTTCCCTTCTCCAGTGGATCTTTCCAACCCAGGGATAGAACCCAGGTCTCTTGCATTGCAGGAGGATTCTTTCCCAGCTGAGTCACAAGTGAAGCCCACATTTACAAAAAACTCTACAAGTAGAATGGTGGAAAAATAGGATAAGAAAAAGGGGGAAATTAGCTAAAATATAAAAATACGTACAAGAAATAAAGTATCCAGAGGTGTTAAGGCCAGTGCCTTATCTTCTGTAACTGAATACAAGACCATGATTGGTATTCAGTAAGTCTCTTTTTTTTTTCTTTTAGCAGCTACTTAAAATTCCCTATCTTTATTCAATGCTTCAGTTCTCACAGCTTTAGGATGGAGATTTGGTGATTCAAATCTTTATTCCTAAGGAATCAATCATATGTAGTCCTGACTAGATAAATTATTCTTATATTTACCACTAATGGTGATGCAAGCATGGGACTTCAGGCATGTCCTAGATGCTGTTCACACTGTTCCTGGCCCACTTTTACAGCATCATTTTCCCTTGATGGGAAAGATTTTAACCTCAGTCCACACCGAAAACTCCTTAGTTCATTCAGAGACATGCAGAGCCTCATACGAGCATTTTCCCATGGGCGTTAAAATTTCTACTCCAGCCGACCATAAATTAATAGAAATGAGAAGCGATTGTTATTTGCCAAGAGATCATTATATATTGAATGAGAGTTACCACCTCCATTCTACCCGCTTTGTTCTCAAACTTATGTACTCTAGTTGTGTGGAGAAAATAGTTTATATTGTTCACTGGCTTGGGGCATATGGCATAGGCTACCAGAGTGCACCTCCACACTGACAACACACTGCCGCTTATCTATTACCATGATGCTTTTTTTTAAACTGTGAAATGAAATTATTTTAGAAAGTGATAGTTTGTGAAATAACATGGTGTTGTAGAAGGCATTCAGAAATTCCTCAGAGGATGATTCTGGCAGAGACAATATGAAGAGAAATAAATTCAAATCCAGACTGTGTCTATTTATGTATGAAAACAAATGGCCAGTTCAAGGGAACGGGTCTATGTAATGTTTGTAGTGATGCTTCCTAAGGCCCACTTGACTTCACACTCCGGGATGCAGTGGTATGCAATACAGATCCCTTCAGGGTAACATTCTCCACCAGGGCTCAGAATGAATTGCTCCTGCTGGAAGGGTAAGCACTTCGCTAGATTTGTTGAGGGGAATGCTTTTAGCACTGTTTCCATAAACAGCCTCTATCTTTAGAGTGGTCATTTGTATGACCCTACTGAGAAAGCCTGAGCAGGCAATTTTCTTTATTTATTTTGGGGACCTTGTGTGTGAGCATTTATATGGTCAACTATTATCAGATTCTGGGCCTAGGCTTATTGTGAGTGGCCCATCTACTTCTGTCTTCCACAAACCTCTTTCTTGCTAATGTTTGTTTTAAGTCCTACACCACCTAATCATTCTCACAAGACTATGTATGTACTAACTTCAAGCCATCTCTGCTTGTAAACAATACAGACAACAAAGGGTATTGCTGGATGTCCAGCCCACCGGGAGGATTTCTCTCCTGAATGCTTCTCCTGGGCCAGTCTTCAGTGAGACACAAGTGCCCTTCTGGCCTGTGCAAGCATGTCATGCTGCACATTCTGTGTCCCACGTGACAAGTTTACCCCTTTATTAACAAGTCCTGGGGACTCCATGTGTTTGCATGCTAAGTTGCCTCAGTTGTGTCCGACTCTGTGACCCTATGGATTGCAGCCTACCAAGCTCCCCTGTCCATGGGATTCTCCAGGCAAGAATCCTAGAGCGGGTCGCCGTGCCCTCCTCCAGAGAATTTTCCTAATGGAGGAATCGAACCTGTGTCTCACACCTCCTGCATTGGCAGGCAGGTTCTTTACCACTAGCCCCACCTAGGAAGCTCTATACATGACTCCAGTTTTAGAGCAAGGGAGATAATAGAATATGCAGAATCAGGCATCCTTGGAATATGATGATTAAGAAGAAAAAAATGCTGAAAGTCACACATTGTCACAATGCTTAAGGGTGATGCATCATTCTCACGTCCAGAACGGCTGCTATCGTGTGGACAATTCAATATGGAATCTAAGAAAAGATGATTTTTCAGAGACATACTTAGCTAGGTTAGCAGGCAGTTGTCATGACATTGTTTGGAGAAAGCAAGTTATCCAAATAAACACCAGGTAGGAGAGAAATGGTATTTTCAGACAATGTGTGGGTTTAGTCAGGAAATCTAGGTTACAATTCTAGTTCTTAAGATGGCCAGTTCAGAAATGATAGAAGAATGACCTCTAAAAGTCCATCCCTGCATGTGAGTGGAGGAATGGGAACATTTGGAGAAACTTTCAAAATCAATAAATTTTGAAGTCAACCTTTTCAGAACTTTGGAAACCAGCTTAAGACCTGCAACAATCTAAAGTGTGTTTAAGAAAAATGGCAGCATCTCAACAAGAGCAGCAAGGTATGTTTAATACTTTAATCTCATTCCCTGCCTCTCCAGCTCTGCAGTAGCCTTGAAAATTAACTGCATGACAGCTATAACTGCTGTGAAAATCAGCCACTTGGAAGCTACTGAATGAGATGACATGGGATTGGAGTTCCCCAAAACCTCGAGAGAATTGTCACTATTTGACCTATCTGGCAGCTATGAAAAGCTCCATTCTCGACTCTTTATCTGATCTGATTCAAGCTCTATTCTGTGAAACACTCTATCCTCAGGATATTCGTCCAAAAAACCTACAGTCGTCTCTTGGTGTTTGCAGGGGATTGATTCCAGAATCGCCATGGATACCAAAATTTGCAGATGCTCAAGTCTCATAGCTGACCCTCATTTTGTGCATCTCCACATCTGTGCAGTCGGCCAACCTCAGATCATGTAGCTCTGTATACCCTTATTGAAAACAATTCACATAGAAGTGAACCTGGCAATTCAAACTCGTCTTGTTCAAGGGTCAGCTGTGGTTGTAATTTTTTCTCAATTTTCCTGCCTCAGTAGCATTACAAGTTTGAGATCAACAAGAGGCTGGTCAAAAAAAGGGAAAACTGGGGAATGATCTGTCCTTTCAAAACTCCAACATATTCCAGAGAATCTAGAAAGCTGTATCTATGTGCAGGACTCTGCACATGCTGAGGAAAGACCTGAGAAAGTTCTTTCTGATCCCTAGTTGACCTGGAGGGTCTGCACCAGCAGAGTGAATACTAAAGATTACCAGATGTTTGACAGCATTTACGCTATGCTCCAATATAAACAGAGCACCTGCAGCAATATAAAGGAGATTTAACTGCTCGAAGCATTGAAAGAGCTCTCTGTTCAGTCATGAGTTGACCAGGAACTGAAATAAGCAGGGACTTCAGTAGCACATGTGACAAAGAATACATACTCTTCAGCAGCGGTCCCCAACCCCCCAACCAAACCAGGGACCGGTTTCATGAAAGACAATCTCTCCAGGGACAGGGGATGGTGTAGGCAGTAATGTGAGCGATGAAGAGCGGGAGGTGGAGCTTCACTCCTTCGATGGCTGCTCACCTCCTGCTGCACAGGCTAGGTCCTAACAGGCTGTGGACTGGAACTGGTCTGTGGCTCAGGGGCTGGGAACCCCCTGCTCTGCAGTATATGTCCAGGAAAGTAGCTAAGCAAACAAACAGCAACAATAAACTCAGAGAAAGGAGAGCAATCTGGTTTCCAGAGCTGTAATATTTCATTATTTAAAGTGTCCATTTTTTAGCAAAAAATTATGATCCATGCAAAGAGGAAATTATGAACCAGACAGTGGAATAAAAGCAATTAATAGATAATGCCCTTGAGTAATCCCAGATGTTGAACTTACTAAACAGAATTTAAATCAGCTATTTTAAACATGGTCCAGGAACCCAAGGACAACATGTATGAAGAATAAAAGGAAAGTATGAGAAAAGTTTACCAAATAGAAGATATCAATATAAAAGATATAAGTTATAAAAATGAATCAAATAGAAACTCCGGAGTTGAAAATACAATAACTGAAATAAAAAATTCACTAGTGAATAACAAAAGCAGGTTTGAGCAAGCAGCATCAGTGAATTTGAAAATAGGTCAATTGAGATTACCCGTTTTAAGGAACTGGGGGAAAAAAGAATAATGAAAAATGAACAGAGCTTCAGAGATCTGTGGGACAACATCAAGTATACCAACATACATTTAATGAAAGATCTCAAAGGAAAAGAGAGAAGGAATATTTGAAGATATACTAGCTGAAAATGACCTCAATTTAATGGAACACATTATTCCATGCATCTAATGAGATTAGTGAACTCTAAGTAAGATAAATTCAAAGAAATCCACATGTAAGGATATCATAATCAAAGCTTTGAAAGACAAGTACAAAGAGAGAACTTGAAAAGTAGCAGGAAAGAAAAGTGACTCATCACATACAAAGGATTTTCAGTAATATTGACATCTGACTTCTCAGAAATTAAAGAGGCTAGAAGCAAGTGGGATGATGTACTAAGAGTGCTGAAAGAAAAGACAGTGCCAGTTTAAAGATTCTACATTCTGCAAAATTATTGTTAAAAAATTAGAGATGAATTAAGACATTCCAAGATAAAAACAGTTTATTGCTGGCATATACTCCCTGGAAGGGAGTTCCTTCAGGCTGTAGTGAAAGCATACTAGATGTTAATTTGAATGCACACAGAAAAATTAAATGCAGTGATAAATGTACAATATAGGAAAACATAAGTGGCACTATGAATGTAGTTTTTGTCCTTTTATTCCTTTTAATTCTACTATCTGATTTAAAATACAATTGCATGAAGTAACATTTTAAAAACTGTGTTGATTGACTTATAATGCATAAAGATGCAATTTGTGTGAAAATAATTGTACAAAGAGGGAGGAGAGATGGAATTACATTGGAGTAGTTTTTTATATACCATTGAAATTGACTCGATATTAATCTATTTTTATTAAGTTTTAATTGTAATCACCAGGGTGACCACTAAGAATAGAACTCAAAAACAACTAGTAAAAGATACAACTACCACATTAAAATATAAAAATGAGACAATTTAAACCATCAGATTGGTAAAAACTCGTTTAAAAATCAGCCAGAATTGATAATACTTTTAAATAATTACTATGTTGGTGTTTACTTTTCTAATGTTAAAAAAAAATTTACACGTATTTGTACACACGTATGTATCTTCATTTAACATGATATCATAAATCTTCTTTAGTCTCAAGTTTGGATTTGAAATTTATGGTGGGGAATTTTGAACTAATTTTTTTATATTATAGAGTCTGTACTTGTACATATGTAACCTGATATTTTTAAGTAGTATATAATTGAAAGGTATATGGATTCATGACATGTTTATGTTAAACATATGAAATATTTTAAAATAATTGATTATGATTTCATAATCAGTTTGAAAGTTAAAATCAAATCCAATTATAAATCTTTGCATATTCACATGCTATAAGATCTACCGGTAATATACAAGCTGATACTCTTCCTTTCTCTAAATGAGTTTTATTAAACTGAAAACAGTTTAAAGAATTGTTTAAACACAAAGTGTTGTAAAGTGTTTTAATAAGCAAAAGTTGATATACAGTAATTTAAAATAAGTGCCCCATTCAAATGCTTTTGTTCTGTAAGTACATGCAAATTTACTCAGCAGTCCCTTCACTGGGGGATTTGTGTGATGTTTGTTTTCACTAAGAAGGAGAAAATGGAAAACCTATTTCAGAACCTGACTTGATTGCTTTGAAAATAAACAAACAAAAAGTGCTTTTTTTCTTGTGGCTTTGGGCTAATTGCACTTGCCTTCAAATCTCTGTTTTTTGGTGCCTGGTTCCCCCTACTCCCTTTATCTATGTTTCAAGGTAGATTTAATGGCTTATGGGAAAAACGTGTTTATTTCTTCCTTTTAGAAAAGGTTTTATTCTCTATCTTTTCCTGTCTTACTCTAAAGTTTTGCTTTAGTCTTAGCATGTTAAGGAATTAATAATGTATGTGACTGATATTTTTCTGATTTTTTCAACTTTTAAGAGATCGTGCCTAATGATCTGATCCTGGAAATGATATATCCTCATTTCAGTTCTGCCTCTGAGAAAAACTATATTATCTCCAGAGAGCCATGATATAATCTTAGCCACTTATCAACTGTCTTACCTATGACAATAGAAAGGGAGAGAAACTCATTTTAGATGAAAGCAGTTTGACTTAAAATAAAAAATGGTTAAGAAATTTACATAATTTAAATGATGTGAAAATCTAACATAGATATGCTCATACCCTCAGTAATTACTAACTTTAACTTCAATACTTGCTTTTGAAATCTCTGTATCCAAGTGATTTTTTTATGCTATTTTTTACACAGAAATAATAGCTACTGTTAATTGAACACTTGCTATGTACAAGGCACTATTCCAGGCCCTTGGTATGTGTTACTTCATTCAATAATTTTAACAGTCAGTTAAGTAGATATTATTACTACTGCATCTGCTTAATTGGCTGTTAAGTAGATACTATCACTATTGCAGGGCTTCCCAGAACCCACATGCTAATACAGGAGACGTAAGAGGCGTGGGTTCCATCCCTGGGTCAGGAAGATCCCCTGGAGGAGGGCATGGCAACCCACTCTAATATCCCTGCCTGGAGAATCCCACGAACAGAGGAGACTGGCGGGCTACAGTACATGGGGTCGCAAAGAGTCAGGCACAACTGAAGAGGATCTGAAGTAGAGAGGGGTTGAATAAGCTGCCCCAGGATTTGACTTCCAGTAACTTTATCATACAACCTGCAGTTTTAATCTCTATCTATTGTTAACTATGAAAAAGTTATCCACGGGAGAATTCCATTTAGGATCAGAAATAGCTAATGTCTTTCCTACTGCACAAAAAATGTGGACACTTATATGGGGTTATAAACAAAAATGAGGATGTCCGAGGGCCTCCAATAAGTAAAGCTCTATTCACCATAAGGTAGAAAGCTGGGGCAAGATTTGGAGGTAGATATCTGTCAAACATATTTTTGAGGCTGGTTGATCTAAAATGGATGCCACATATTTATGTCTGAATTTTTAATATTATTTTCTTGCTGATTTGACAAAATGTAAGATAATCTAGTCTCAAACAAAAAGCAATGTTTTTAAAGACCTCAAAAAAAAAAAAAAAAACTAGTAGTAGTTTTGACTTTCATGTTTTTATTAAAGAATGAAAATGACAGTTCTATTAGATATATGCTAAATTAATATTTGTAGTTGGGTCAGAAGCCTTTCTGACTAATGCATTAATTTATGGGTTTAGAATAAATTTATAATTTTTCTAAAGTATATTTGAATGAAAACAAGAACAAAAAACAAAACCATATACATTTGGGCCTAACATTTAAAATGTTAATGTCTAATGTCTTTAAAAAAAATGTATTTTTATGTTGTGCACATATTTTGCACCAAGTGTTCTTTATGTGTTCCACAAATGTTACTTCATTTCATCTTTGTGCCTGTGGTGTGCAGTGACTATTATAATCTAAATTTTACAGATTAAGAAACTCAGAAAAGTTAAACATCTTGGCCAAAGTTATACAGCTGAGATGTGGCAGACATAGGAAACAAAACTTCAGGTCTGATTTCTAAATTTGTGATTATACCACTATCCTATATTATGTATCTTGGGCTTTTTAAATTGACACCAGTTATCTTTGCCTCCCCCCACCCCAGCCCTCCCGACACAGAAACAGACACACACACACACAAAGTAAAATGATCCAAGTCTCTAAGTATGTCTAACCTTTTTTGGATGGATCAGATCATCCAGAGGAATTATTGTAAGGATTAATTAATGCATGCTTCATGGAAATTAAATTACTATATAGTCTGTGTATATACATACACTACACACACATTCACACATTGTGAAAGATAGTGGCCCTACATGTAAGCTTTTAGTTATACTCCTACATGTAGGTCTTTAGTTATGCTCCTAAAATCAGCCCATATATTTTGTGATGAGTATTCAGAATTTTTATTACTAAAATTATTTCTAGTAGCTTTCTTTGCATTAATTGGTAATAAAGTTTTAAAGTCATGGTTAACAATGAAGTATATATTTCTTTTCAAATAGAGTTGGATAAGTATAATTTTAAATTAAAAGCTTGAGATTCTGAAATAAGTAAGTATTCTGATTTTTCACCATTCATTGTTCTGAGAAGATACTCATTAACCATTTCAGTTAGAAAAAAAGTTACCTTACTGTGAAGGCATTTACTGCTGGACTCATTTTGCTATGTGCAGGCATATCTCAGAGACATTGCAGCTTCAGTCCCAGACCACCACAACAAAGCATCTATCACAATAAAGCATGTCCAATGAAGTTTTTGGTTTTACAATGCATATAAAAGTTGTGTTTACATTATGTTACAGTCTGTTAAGTGTGCAATTATGTCTTTTTAAAAATGGAGAAAATTTAATTTTAAAATACTTTATTGCTAAAAAATGCTCACCATCTTCTGAGCTTCCAACTACTCATAATCTTTTTGCAATCAGAGGGTGGCACCTCAATGCAGATGATGCCAAATGATCAGAGTGGTGGTTGCTAAAGTTAGGGTGGCTGTTTCTTAAAATAAGACAACAATGCAGGTTTTGTTACATTGATTGACACTATCTTTCACAAACAATTTCTCTGGGCATTACATTGCATTTTATCCACAGTAGAAATTCTTTCAGAATTAGAATCAATCCTCTCAAAATCTGCCACTATTTTATCAACTAGTTTATATAATATTCTAAATCTTTTGTTACCATTTCAACAATCTTTACAGCATCTTCACCAGGGGTAGTTTCCATCTCAGGAAACCACCTTCTTCACTCACTCATAAGGAGTGACTCCTCATCCATCAAACTTTCTTAAATTACTGCTTTTATTTTTATACAATATAAAAGGTTGTACTACATTAAAAAATACTCCATTGCAAAATATTGGCTATATTACCCATGTTGTATAATACATCCTTGTAAATTTTTATCATGGGATTGCAGCAATTCAGTCACATCTTCAAGCTGCACTTCTAATTCTAGTCCTCTTGCTGTATCCAGCACATCTGAAGTTACTTCCTCCACTGAAGTCGTGAATCCCTCCAAGTCATGCATAATCGTTGAAATAAACTTCTTCCAGACTCTATGAATGTTGATATTCTGACCTCTTCCCCTGAATCAAGAAGGTTCCTAGTGATGTCTAGACTGCTGAATCCTTTCTAGAACATTTTCAATTGCCTTTGGTCATATCCGTCAAAAGAATTACTGTCTATGGCAGCTATAGCCTTACAAAATATATTTCTTAAAGAATAAGACTTGAAAGGTGAAATTACTCCCTGATCCACGACCTGCAGAATGGATGCTGTGTTTTCAGGCATGAAAACAACAATAATCTAGTTGTGATTCTCCATCTGATCTCTTGAGTGACCAGGTGCGTTGTTGATGAGCATTAAATTGCTGAGTTTGAAAGAAATATTTTCTGAGCAGTAGGTCTCAACAATGAGCTTACAATAATCAGTAAACCACCTTCTAAACAGACATACTGTCATCCAGGACTGTGTCATTCCACTGAGAGGGCACAGGCAGAGTAGATTTAGCAGATTTCTTAAGGATACTAGGATTTTCAGAATGGTAAAGGAATATTAGTTTCCTTAAAGTCACCAGCTACATTAGCCCCTAGTAAGAGTCAACCAGTCCTTTGAAGCTTTGAAGTCAGGCATTGATTTCTCTAGCTATCAAATTCCTAGACAGCATCTTCTTACAATACAAGGCTCTCTTGTCTAAGTTGAAAACTGGTTGTTTTGTGCAGCTTTCATTCATTTCCTTAGCTAGATCTCCTGGACAACTTGATGTAGCTTCTACATCAGCATTTGTTCCTTCACCTGACCCTTTTATGTTATGTAAATAGCATCTTTCCTTAACCTCTTGAACCAAGCTCTGCTAGCTTCAAGCTTTTCCTCTGAAGATTCCTCATCTTTCCCAGTCTTCATAAAATTGAAGAGAATTAGGGGCTTCCCTGGTGGCTTAGGCGGTAAAGAATCCACCTGCAATTGAGCAGGAGACCGGGGTTCGATCCCTGGGTTGGGAAGATCCCCTGGAGAAGGAAATGGCAACCCACTCCAGTATTCTTACCTGGAGAATCCCATGGACAGAGCAGTCTGGAGGGCTACAGCCCATAGGGTTGCAAAGAATTGGGCACGACTGAGTGACTAACACTTCACTTCTTCAGTGCCTTGCTCTAGATTAGGCTTTGCTTTACTGGAATGTTGTGGATGGCTTGATCTTCTACCTGGACCACTAAGCCTTTCTCCATATTAGCAATAAGACTGTTTCACTTTCTTGTCATCCATGGGTTCACTGAATTAGTATTTTTAATTTTCTTTAAGAACTTTTCCATTGCATTCACAGCTTGGCTAACTGTTGGGTGCAAGAGTCCCAGCTTTCAGAAGGTTAGGCTTTCCACAAAGCTTCCTCACTTAGCTTAATCATTTCTAACTTTTTTAAAAAAAGGTTGAATTTATTCTATGAAATTTTATTTTGTTTTATTTTTGGCCACAGCACGCAGCTTCTGAGATTTTAGTTCCCTGACCAGGGATTGAACCTGTTTCCACAGCAGTGAGAGCATAGAGTTCTAACACTGGACTGCAGGGAATTCCCAATTCTACTTTTTTATTTAAAGGTGAAGATGTGTGATTCTTCTTTTCACTTAAACACTTAGAGGTCATTGTAGGGTTATCAACTGGTTTAATTTCAGTGTTGTTTTGTTTTGTCTCAGGGAGGTTCAAGGAGAAGGAGAGAGACTAGGGAACAGCCAGTGAGTGGAACAGTTGGAACACAAAAAACATTTATAAAGTACTGCATCTTATATGGGCACAGTTTGTGGCATCAAAACAATTGCCATAGTAATACCAAAGATCACTGATCACGGATAACCATACCAAATACAAAAAAATGAAAAAATTTGAAATATTGCAAGAATTACCAATATATAAATGCAGAGACATGGACTGAGAAAATGCTGTTGGAAGGATGGCATCAATAGACCTGGTTGATGCAGAGATACCACAAATCTTCAACATGTAAACAATAAAATGTGTGTAGCACAATAAAGCAAACGGCAATAAAATGAGGTACACTTATATTCAGGTTTGCAGTGGAAGATTTTAAAACTTAAATAAATTATAGGTAAAAATATACATAATGTTAAGACATTTATCATGGCTATGAGAAACCAAGAACTCATATTTTTACTCACATTTCATAAATATAAGTTAATTTCATATAGAATATCTTTAAGAATCTTAAGTTACATTGTTGTTGTTTAGTCATTAAGTTGTGTTCGACTCTTTGGAAACCCTACGGACTTTAGCCCTCCAGGCTTCTCTGTCCATGAGTCTTCCCAGGCAAGAATACTGGAGTGGATTGCCATTTCCTTCTCCAGGGGATCTTCCAAACCCATGTTTCCTGCATTGGCAGGCAGATTCTTTACCACTGAGCCACCAGTGGAGCCCTTAAGTTACCTAGGCAGGAATATTCCCCATATTTTTGAATAAAGATAAAATAATCAATACTCACAGAGTACTGTGATTGCTGATAATTACCTGGGTAGCTTTAAGAAAAGAATAACTCTTCTGCACCTTAGTATTTAACCTACAGAATAGGGCTGCTAATATACACTTGTCTTACTTAAAGGGATTTCTACTAAAACTAAGAATAGGCAGGAGAAAATTAACTGCATACTGCAAAAGAGTTCTCCTTTGCCTGTTTTCCCATGTGTACAACATGAGCTAATGTTAAGGCACTAAAGTATCATGGAACTTCTTTCTGTAACAAAAATTTCATCATGTAAGCTTAAAATATTATTGTTCACTCACACCAAGGTTTTCAATGTAATTTAGCAAGACTTTACGTTATTAGTATTAATATTTTTCTTCCTATCAATATTCATATTGTACAATTAAAATTTTAAGACATCCTTTTGTTTTCCTGACTTGGTTTTACTCATGGTTAAGTTTGTAATGAGAAGCACTGGGCTGGAAGAAGCACAAGCTGGAATCAAGATTGCCGGGAGATATATCAATAACCTCAGATATGCAGATGACACCACCCTTCTGGGAGAAAGTGAAGAAGAACTAAAGAGCCTCTTGATGAAGGTGAAAGAGGAGAGTGAAAAAGTTGACTTAAAGCTCAACATTCAGAAAACTAAGATCATGGCATCCGGTCCCATCACTTCATGGCAAATAGATGGGGAAACAGTGGAAACAGTGGCTGACTTTATTTTTCTGGGCTCCAAGATCACTGCAGATGGTGACTGCAGACATGAAATTAAACAATGCTTATTCCCTGGAAGGAAAGTTATGACCAAACTAGATAGCATATTAAAAAGCAGAGACATTACTTTGTCAACAAAGTTCTGTCTAGTCAAGGCTATGGTTTTTCCAGTGGTTGTGTAAGGATGTGAGAGTTGGACTATAAAGAGAGCTGAGCGCTGAAGAATTGATGCTTTTGAACTGTGGTGTTGGAGAAGACTCTTGAGAGTCCCTTGGACTGCAAGGAGATTCAACCAATCCATCCTAAAGGAGATCAGTCCTGGGTGTTCATTGGAAGGACTGATGTTGAAGCTGAAACTCCAATACTTTGGCCACCTGATGAGAAGAGCTGACTCATTTGAAAAGACCCTGATGCTGGGAGGGATTGGGGGCAGGAGGAGAAGGGGACGACAGAGGATGAGATGGTTGTATGGTATCACCAACTCAATGGACATGAGTTTGGGTGAACTCTGGGAGCTGGTGATGGACAGGAAGGCCTGGTGTGCTGCGGTTCATGGGGTCACAAAGAGTTGGACATGACTCAGAGACTGAATTGAACTGAACTGAAATTTGTAATGCATTCCTCTTCTTCTTTCTCAACCTTAATGGGATTAAGAGACTTGCCAGGTCTATCTGGATTTTAAGGGAAGCATAACGAACAACAGCAGGGTATTTACTTTTGAGAAAAGGCATTTTTCATGCTCTTCAGGTAAACAACCTCTGTCATGTAAAGCCTAATAAGTGTTAGTCCAAAACCTGGATATTAACCAATACATATTGGTTTTATAGATATGTTTTGAGAACTGATGCCTCACTTTTTGCCATCAGTTTTGAGAACTTAAAATGTATTAAGTAGACTCATATTTTATAAGTCTAGTAATTGAAACTCCTTTAAAGATACAATTTCATTAGACCCAGTTACGATATTATTTACAAAGGCTTGGGTCATCATTTACTATAAATGGTTTTAATCAAAGGAAAATGCTTAGAGGAACAGAACTGGCCAGTATTTTGTGTAATACAATAGCTCCCCCATTTAACAGATTAACAAATATAGACTAGAATTCTTCTTTTGATAAATAATATTAACAACATCTATAGTTTATTTTACCAATTATATTTTCTTTCTTAACTCTTTCAAAGTAGAGAAACCTAATCATTGATATATAACTGTTCCTAAAGTATTCATTATTTCTACATGACCTTCTAAGAGCATAAAATCCTTACAGGACACTGAAAATATCTGTGACTATGATATTTAAAATTGATCTGGTAAATATGAATAAATATCATGGATATCTTATATCTTTTTAGCATTTCTAGGAAAATATAATTTTCATTTATCTGCTTATAAGCTTAAAAATGATGCTTGTACTTGAAAAGTATTTTTTTTAAGTTTTCTATTTTGATAACAATAACATTTTCAGGTTTTCTTTCCAAATTAGTCTGACTCAATACTTAAACAAATATTTATTCAACATTTTCAGACTTGCAGAGTAGTTTAAGAAATTACAAAGTAACTTACTTCAGGTATCCTTAATAATAATTAGATCAATAAATCAATTAAAAATCCTAAAAATTACTTACTCAAAACAACTTGGGTAAAAGGATTCTTTTCTGAAATTAATAAAGAGCTTCATTTACATATATAAAATTAATATATGTAAATTATTTCATATATGAATTAAAATGTTCAACATTCAAAGTTTTATCAGGCTCTGGATACTGTAGAATTCTCCAATATGTAGCAGTATGAAACAAACACAAATTGTATGAGAGCCAGAAGAAAAATAGCTCACCACATTAAAAAACTTCTTAATAATGAATAAAATAAGAGAATTGCAGGTACTTTTTATAAAGTAATTATTTAACAGCCTACTAAATGTAAAGCAGATTTTAAAAAATTATCTTTTAATACTACATCAAAGACAAGATTCCATTTGGAGAAAATCATACCTCCACCCCCACAAGCACCACGATCAGATTTCCTGAGAGCATTTGGCAGAGAATTTGGACTTCCCTGATGGCTCATGTGGTAAAGAATCTGCCTGCAATGTGGGAGACCCAGGTTCAGTCCCTTGGCAAGGAAGATCCCCTGGAGAAGGGAATGGCTACCCATTCCAATATTCTTGCATGAAGAATCTCATGGACAGAGGAGCCTGGTGGACTACAGTCCATGGGGTCGCAAAGAGTGGGACATGATTGAGTGACTAAAGCAGCAGCAGCACACTGGTTAGAGCAATTGGATGTTTAATAATGGAACCACGTGAGGAAACTTTCAGAACCTTATAGCCATTTGGCTCCTATGCTGGGGCCAGTTTATTGGCTAGTTATGTTAGGGGAAGCACTCTGAAACCACCCACCCTGCCCAGGCTCTCTAGTAACCATTCCCATAAGTTGTTTTACGACAGGAGATCCTTGTAAGGAATATGGAACTAATAAGCCACCACCAACCAGAAGGGTTCGGAAAGGTCAAAAGGAGACACCGCGTGTCCGTCCACTTCCCAGAATCCCTCTTGCTAGCATCCATCTTGGCTGAGCAATGTGTGCATCACCAGGAAGGACTCTGCGTCAGAACCATTGGCCAAAGACCACCCGGAAACTAATCTCATCACCATAAAACCCAAGACTGTGAGCCACGCTGCAGAACAGTTCTCCTGGGTTCCCTTACTCTGCCGCTCTCCGCCTGGGTGTCTTCTTCCAATAAAGTCTCTTGCTTTGTCAGCAGGTGCCTCCCCTCAGACAATTCTTTTCCAAGTGTTAGATAAGAGCCTGCTCTTGGGGCCCTGGAGGGGGGAGGTTCTCCCTCTTCCTACAACAGTTAAAGCAAATTGTGTGTATCCCTTCCAAAATCTGTGGTCACTGGTCTCATACAGTACTTGAAATCACCCAAGTCTGAATCATTTAAACCAAAGACAAAGATTACATATCAGACTTTTTCTCCTCCCTTCCCCAAATCCCCCTTGGTGGGTAAATATGTACCAGCACACTCCAGCCAGTAGTAATCCTAAACCTATTAAATATTTTTAGGCATTAAGATTTCCCTTATTGCTAGGCACTCTGTGAAACATTTCCCAAATTCTGAAATTTCTACCACTATTAATTCTCTGGCTCTAGGATGCAAGTACAGAAATCTAGAACTTTTTTTTGTTTTAAGAGGTTAGAAATCTGAGATCAGGGTGTCAGCATGGTCAGGTTCTGGTGAGGGCTCTTCCTGGATTGTAGATAAATGCCTTCTTACTAAGTCCTCACAGAACTGAGAGGGACCTCTGTGGTTTCTTCCTCCTATAAGGCTACCAGTTAGTTCCGTCTCACAGTCTAGAGACTGCATTCCTGGGCTCATGGTCTCTTTCCCTCTTCAAAGCTATCAGTGTTCCATCTCTCTGACCTTCCTCTACAGTCATATCTCCTTTTCTAGAATATCTATTTTTGCTTTTATATTCATATAGTATAAATCATTGCAGAACTACATTTGGTAAATGAAAACCATTATCTAATACATGAATTTTGATCTGAAAATGCCATGATTTGTCATCTTCCATAAAATTAAACATTGCCAGACATAATTGATTCCATAGATTCTGCTGCATTGTTGTTCAGCTGCTCAGTCGTGCCCAACTCTGAGCGACCCCACAGACTACAGCACGCCAGGCTTCCCTGTCCTTCACTGTCTCCTGGAGTTTGCTCAGACTCATGTTCATTGAGTCAGTGAAGACATACAACCATCTTACCCTCTGTCAGCCCCTTCTCCGCCTGCCCTCAATCTTTCATCGGGTTTTTTCCAATGAGTCAGCTCTTGGCAACAGGTGGCCAAAGTACTGGCATTTCAGTTTCAGCATCAGTCCTTCCAATGAAAATTCAGGGTTGATTTCCTTTAGGATTGACTGGTTTGATCTCCTTGCTGTCCAAGGGACTCTCAAGAGTCTTCTCCAGCACCACAGTTTGAAAGCATCAATTCTTTGGTGCTCAGCCTTCTTTATGGTCCAACTCTCACATTAGTTGTGTAAAATTAGTACTCAGAAGAAAGAAAATTTTAAATTAAGGTAATAATCTATTTACCTTAAGACTACAACTTTATTTTTGATGCAAATATATATTTGTGAATATACAGAGTATTAGAATATTTTGCATCCTTTAAGCATTTTTCTTAAACTCAACAGCTAATTTAAGCCAACTACACAAGTACAATTAAAATGGAGAAATGAGAAAATTCAAAGAAGTAAAATTAAATAAACAGGTAGTTTATTAAAGTGCTTTTCTTGTGTTTTTTAATTCAAATATGTAGTGACATAATCAATGGGCTTCAGTATTTAAATAAAACGTTTTGTCATTTAAACAGAATTAATAAAATGCCTTAATATTTAAAATTAGTATAAAATTAATATGTTTTGCATCAGTTGATTTCTTAATAGTGCCCAGCTCTTAGCATTCTGATATGCATAAATTACTCAAATCTTTGAAATATGCAAATTGAACTGTTATCTATTTAGTAAGCCTAAGCAAGTTTGCTTTTAGAAGCACAATGAAAATATTTTGAGTTTATTATCCTGTAATTTTAAGTTTCTTCACAAAGTATTATTTTTGGAAAATCAACATGTTTTTGTGTGCTTTTAGAAGAAAAACTTTTACCTATCTGAATTCTAGTACAAGTTGTGATAACTGGTGACAGAACAACTGTGTCATTGAACTCATTTTGTCTTCTTTTATAGTTTATGTAACATTTTATGTTGACCTTGATCATTTATTGAGTTTTTTAAAAATATAGGTTGACTATTAGTTTGTTTACAGGTATTTCATGTATAGTTTTTTGTAATAATACATCTATCACAGAACCTTTGCATCTCAAAGACAGGTATTTGGATAGTTCTACAGTCTGCTATCATCCTCAATTTAATTAAAAATATCAGTAAGAAAAGTCATGCAATAACTCAAGCGTTACAGAAGAGCTTAGACAAAACAGTATGTGCCAGCCTCTGCCATGATTCTAGAAACCATGGAGGCTAATCCCTCATGGATAGTATCTTCTTGTAACTCCTTGGGTATATTGCTCAAGCATTATTAATTCTTTCCCTTGCATTTTTAATTTTTATTCCTTAGTGGGATCTGACTTTATATATCGTTCAACCCTATCCATCTTCCCTTAAGTCTTCTCATGTGAATGAATGATCCACACTGCTATTTCCGGTTTCTCATTTGCCATTTTCTCCTTGACCCAGTGAAAGAAGGCACAGGCCTCTGCTCTCATCACTCCACTGAAAATACTCTTGCTAACATCACCAGTGATGCACCATAAACCTTCTCCTCTCACTTTACTGTTATTAATCTCTCTGCAACATTTGCTACTGTTCTGCAATCTAGTTCCTGAAATTCTGTGTCCTTACTTTTCCTGATATTGTTCTCTCCAACTCACTATTACGATATGTTCCTTTTCAACATTCATCAATTCCTTGGCAATTCCTATACTACTGGAGTACATCTTTAGTCAGATGTGCTCACTCATGCATTCTTATTTAATCCCATGATTTTAACTATCACCTATAAGTTAATGTTTTCAAACTGTATCTCCATCCTAGATTGCTCCTCTGAACTCAACTTACATATCCAAATAGTTCCTGAGAATCTTTCTTTCAATCATCTTATTCTCATATGTAAAAACTGAATTAATTATTCTCACCCCAACTGCTTTCATTCTACAACCACATATTGGTAGACTAGAGATTTCAATATGTTCTTTCCTGTATCTAGACCACGTCTCAGAACAGCTCTTCTTAGAGTCTGGCTCCCATGGCTGCTTGCTGAGTAAGTAGCAGGGCATATTACCGCATCCCCTGAGTGTAGCTGGGACAGTCTGATCTCTCTTCTGGAGGTTGATGTTGAGACAGACAGAATGTGGTATTAGCAGCGAATGAGATGATCATATATGGGCAATGTTCTCTAATTATCAAGCAGGGAAAAAAAACACTGGAGAGAAAGGTTCATTAAAGACCAGGTGAAGAGCATAGTAGAAATGAGAGTGTTACACTAGTAAGTGAAAAAGATGGATAGGGTAGCTACCCTATTATTTAATAACTCCCAAATTCTTCTGTATATCCTTTTCTTGGGATACTAAGAGAGCCTCCTGTAGGGTGACAGTACATTCTGACTGAGATACCTAAGAGTCAACCTAGTCTATCCTGAAAGTGATCAAATTGGCCATTAGGCTGTATGAGCATTAATTTCTTAACTTTTGAATCCAATCCATTTTCCCCCATTCAGAGCCATACCCAAGTCTCAACTACTATAATTTTTCCATCCGAGCTTTTTTTCTTTTTCTCTATTATTTTCTTTCTCTATTATAGATGACTGAAGTCTTCTATCCCTCTATCTTTCACATTGCAGTGGGACCAATCTTTATAAAGACTCTAAAATGATTATTCTTCTGCATAATGCCATCTGCCATTTTATGGCTCCCTGCTTACTACCAGAGGAAGTAGAATGCTTTAAGCAGAGCATGTTTACTCTCTGTCCAGAACCTGGCCAACTTTAATTCATCCTGAGGATTTGCTGAGGTTGCCCTGGTGGTTGAGCGGTAAAGAATCTGCCTGCAATGCAGGAGACACAGAAGATGTGAGTTTGATTTCTGTGTTGGAGAAGGAGATAGCGACCCAATTCAGTCTTCTTGCCTGAAAAATCCCACAGACAGAGGATCCTGGCAGGATACAGTCCATAAGGTCACAAAGAGTCTGATATGACCGAGCATGCACGCATGAGGGTTTGCTGCCTCTGGCTTTTTATTTGGCTTGTTATTCTTCTTGCCTGGAGTAGCTTTCTCTACCTTGTTGCCTGGATCATTCTTCCTCATCTTTTCAGACCCAATTCCAGTGTCTATATTTGCAAATCTTCCCTGGCCTACCAAGTAGGGCTGATTATTCCTTTGTTTGCAATCTATCTATCTATCTTGATTCATTTACTTATGTAAATGCCTTTCCTTCATTCTAGAATATGAATTCGTTATTGATGGAGAGCAGTGTTTCATTATACATCTGGTATTTATTTATTATGATCTGAGTAAACTCAAGAGGTTACTGAGGCAATCCAAAGTAGATCTGTTTCCTAGATCCTAATGATTAACTACTGGTCTATGTGTTAACCCAAATCTACTTCAATTTCTCTTCAAGAAAGAGAACAACTTTAGAATTATCATATCTCATAGTGCAAAATTCATTTTTTAAATATCAAGGAGCTCATGTTATAAGACAAACTGAGGTACGTTAACTTTCCAAGAGTTTATTTCAGCCTGCATCAATTCAAATTGGGCAGCACCAAACCAGAGGTGGTTAGGAGTACTCCACCCACAGGAAGTAAGGGAAATTTATTTACAGAGATGTGGAAGCAAATCAAGGAAGTTATCTGACTGGCTACAGTCTAAGCAGTTGCCCTGTTTGGGAAAGCATAGTTGATTATGATTGATTGTTCTTAAATACCACTTTCTTAGACTGGAGGACATTTAGCTTTGCTTTAGATTTTGGTTTGCTTGTTTAGGTTATCAAAGCATTAGTCACTTAGGCTAATGGTTTCCTTGTTTAATTACTTTACACCCATAAATCTCTAGTCTTATTTAAATTAATGCTTTTCTTCACAGTACTTCGAACTGTGACATATTTTGCTGATTCCATAGAATCACAATTTACTTTTTCGTAGTCAAATTCCACAAGTATTTTTAAACCAACTCCTTTTGTCCAAATGTGGGGAGACTTACTAAGATTGGGAGTGGGAGAATGAAGCAGTAAGATCACTATATCATACTCTATGAAGCTTCAAAAGTTAGCTTAAGATCTCGATGTTTCAGTTTTGTAAAACAAAATTAGCAGTTGAAATAGCTAATCTATAAATCCCCTCCTTGGAAAATCAAAACATACCTAAATATTAATAAAAAGAATAATTTGGAAAGTAATCATTAGTGGAGAGCACGCATACTTATGTTAATACTTAAAGGCACCTATTACTGCTTATGTAAGCATAAATTAAAATATATTAAAGCATTTCTCCATTCTTTAGTAGAACTATCACAAAACATGTTATTATAGTAACATATCTATAAAAATATATGGGCTATATATTAATGCAAGTTTTAAATAGCTGATTTTTATCTTTAGCAAATTAGAGATATAGTACAACAAAATGTCAGATTAGACAGAAAAAGTATGTATTCATTTGAAGGTAACCTCCAGTAGACTGTATTCCAAGAATGTTTCATCATCAGTTCATGCTGTTAAAAGCCTGAAACAAAAACACTACCAGAAAGTGGAACAAAGCATCAATTGCTTTTGCATCGTGACTGCTAAATATATGATTTCTTATTTTCATGGTCTACAGTTTCTTAAAGCAGATGTTCTGTTTCACCCATTATAGTAACTAGATTAGAAAAAAGTAAAACAAGAATACATTTAACAATAAATATGTTATACCTTTATTGGACAGTCTGTTCCATGTAAATTTTATGTATATGGAACTTTTTAACATGACGATAACAAAGAATCTGTTTGAGCTCACCAAATAAATGGTTTTAAGAAAGCCTGCCACATTATCTTATGCATATGTGCATTATCTTCCTACAACACTTATGTGATACAGGAATAAATTACTAAATTTGAAAAGAAAAATTAAGCAAGTCTCTGCATGACTGCATTTAAAAAATATTTATCACTTCGTGTAAATGTGGTCCACTTAGAATATGAAACATTGATTTTCCTGTCTGGATCATGGCTAAAACTACAGACATGACTGGGAACATTGTAGATGGTGCTCAGTCTCTTTCTTTTCCAGAATTTAACAACTTTGTTTCAATCCAGGGTTTATGCTCTTGGGCTCCTCATTACTGTTGTCTTTCAGTTCCAGCATTTGCTTCTTAGTCTAGCCATGGCACAGATCCATTGCACCAAAGCGCAAAATAGCAAATGAATCCCAGTGGGAGACACTTTATACCTAAAAGTCAAAGTAAAACCCCATAAAGAAAGTAACTATGCCTTTATACATTTCATAAAACAGAAGGAAAGTAAAATTAACTTTCAAGATATATTTGCCCCTTGAACTACACATCTGCTGTGAAGTGAAAGTCACTTAGTCATGTCCGACTCTTTGTGACCCTATGGACTATACAGTCCATGGAATTCTTCAGGCCAGAATACTGGAGTGGGTAGCTGTTACCTTCTACAGGAGGTCTTCCCAACCCAGGGATTGAACCCAGGTCTCCTGCATTGCAGGTGGATTCTTTACCAGCTGAGCCACAAGACACCTGCTACATGAGTGTAAAATTAACTTGCATATTTTTATAAAGAAGAGTATTTTCACATTTACAGAGGGTAATCTAGGTATAGCTAGTCTACACACATTATTGCTGTTTAACATTTTAAGATTTATTGTAATTTCCAGTTGGGATATTTTCTGCAAAATTTGCCAGAAGCCTCTTTCCTAACTATTCAAAGAAGTACTCAGAAATTCTCCAGTTCCAAGCAAAATATTCCCATGTTGCTTGGTGTTAGAAAACAGGCATACATTTTACCTATAAAATGGTATTCTCTTGCCAAGAATAGATCAGAAGTGATTAAATAACAAAAGCAGGAAAGAGAAGCTACTGGCATAGTATAAAGACAGAATACAATAGGCAGAAATGAGTTCAGGAGGTCAAGAATCCATCTCCTAGCTCACTGGCAATTTTCTAAATGAATGAATAAGTGGAGTACTACTGAATCCAATCAAGGTTTCCAAGACGAGGTCATGAGAAAAAGAAACTGTTTTCTCAAGTTCACTGCCTCAAATAAATGTCCATCATTCAAATTTAATACTTTTTTTTTCATTATGAGCATTTTCACATTTAAGACGAAGTTAAAGATTTAAAACTAAATTTCAAACTCTCCTCCATTCACAAAGTGAAAAATAAAAAGTTTAACATGTTATAAAGATCTATTGTATGTGCCTAGGGATATGTGCGTATTTGACATAATTCTCCTTGTCTTTCTTAGAAATCTTCCGTTTATCCCCATCTTATTTAAAGTCCATATTTAAACATCTCAATGGGATTATATGAAAATGCTTTTGGAAACAGAGAATTAATGTCTGAAGTGAAAAAAAGCATTCCTGGACAACATAGAGGGAATTATTTTTGTAGTTCTAAATTTTATTAGCTTTACAGCTTACCCTCAATTTTTGCTTCCCCCCTCTTTTTTTTTTCCTTTCAAGATATATTGTCCCTTTTAGTATAAATGAAAACTGGAGAGCAATAACATATCTTAGCATATGGTAGCAAGGGCAGGAAGAGCCTAATCTTGAAGTATAAAATGTAAATAAATGAGTGAATAAGTGAATAAGTATATGAATGAATGCAGTGCCAAGGATTTGACACTTTCAGCTACACTAATCAGTACTACTGGAAATAAGAGAGTCTTGAAAAATTTCTACCAGAAGTGTAGCAAATTACCATATTTGTAAAATTACAAAAGCTAAGTATAATCAATGCTGAGCATATTTTGAAAACTATATAGAAAGCATGCAATCTCATATACTTTTCCACAATCATTTACCATCTAAGTTTTTGTTAGTTCCTAAATTCTGTTGCTAATAAAACCAATATAAAATATCTGATATGTCCCAACAATCAGAAAGTTATGATGTTAATTGTTCAATGGTATTTTTGTTTGTTTGTTTTGTTTTCATAAAGGCTGTGATTTTATATTACCAAATGGTTAAAACATGGCAATCTAACACAAAATAAGCAATATTTTGCTTACATATTTGTCATATCCATTCAGAAACAAAAGACAGAACAGATGAATAATAGTTAAATATATGCTGTCAAGATACAAGTTCACTTTAGAGAAGCTGGGACAATACCACTGAATAGCAATATAATGCAATAAAAAGAAAATGGGTTTATGTACTTCTCTGAAATGGGAGGGTATTTAAGGAACTACTACAAATCTTATAAAATACATTTTGAAGCTTAACAGTATCTGAAGAAAGATACTTGAGTATTCAAGACTTTGCTAATATGTGACCAAAATTACAGAATATTTAATATGAAAGAATTATGAAATACATAATATTTAAAATAAAATTAGAATATTTTAGGCAACTTCCTGAAGATTTTTATCTCTTTTATAAGCAAATTTTCTTGATTAAAAAAAGACAGGTTATTCTAAGACTCTAGATTATTTATAATATCCTTTCATTGAAATTAGCTATTCATTACATAATTTGAAATAGACTAATGGCAAAGAACAGAAATGATATGTATGGAGTACTTGCTTATAGTAGTTTTGGTACTAACTACTGGCTTGGGTGGTTACACAGGTGAAGTTAATAAAATCTCTCAACCAACCTCAAATTAAATATTATAATTTCTATTTTATACACAAAAGCATTAACTATTTGGGCTAGAGTTGAATGATTTCACAGGCAATGCAGTGAATTTCAGAACCAAGACTGAAACCCAAGTGTGTTATATTCTAACATTTTATGGAATATGCTGTGTTGTCCTTCAATAAAGGACTGTGTCTGGATATTTCACAGGCTACCTATCAAGACAGTTTGAATGAATATGAGAAAAACAAAGAAACTAAGAGCAATGAAGAAACTATTATTGGAGTATATAAGGGTGGGTTCCAGAGAGGCCTAACAAAAGGAATCTTTGTACTTGAAGGCAAATTGTTGTTTTGGGAAATTAAAGCAAGGTTGTATTATAATAATCGACTTGTTAGTCAATTACTTCCACTAGATGGTAAACTCTACTGGGGGGACAGAGAGCAAGAGAATTATGGTTACTTTTCTCTCCCCACTGCCTAGTCCAGGACACTGGCTATAACAATGCATTCAGTGAATTTCCAGGGAACGAACTAGACTGCAAGCAGAGAAGGGCTACTGTCTGGAGAAAGAAGTTTGGTGGTAAACAATCACAAAGAAAAAGATCTGCTTTCATTACAGAAATTAGTGTCATTATGTCTGAGAAATGAATCCATAGGAGCTTTCACACCGAGCTAGCCAAGAACTCAGTCAGCCAAAGGACCAGAAGGACTACGATGTAAAACAGGAGCAGGAGGCTTTGAAGTTAACTCATCCCAAAGAGACCTTACTTGAAAGAGAACTGGTGAAAACATTAGAAGGAAATCAACTAATCATGCCTTAGGAATTTATGTTAAGAAGTCATTGTTCTTAAAAAAAAAATCTGCTTTTATGTAGATAAAACATATATTATTTATTTGAATAAAAATGCATCTTTCATAAAATACGTACAAATTAATTCTTACTTCAAAATCTATGTGGTCTGGTCCCAACCACGTGAGTGTATCATCTTACTGCCGACTGGTGGCCACCTGATTGAAATTCAGGGGCAGACTCTAGAGAAGAAGAAATACTAGAAAATGGAGTCTGTAAATAAAGCTTAAAAGCAAATGCTTTCTTCCTGTAGTTTACCATCAGGTTTTGTAGAACTGAGAGTAATATATGCATTTTGAAGAAATTAAGTCCATAGACGTTTGACAGCATATTACTTCCATCAATATAACTTGGTAGGCATACCAGTACTTATAAATCAATAAGAACAGTAATACAAATTTTAAGATGATTATGTGGTGACTGGCTTCATGTTAAAATAAAGTTTCAAGATCAAGTGGAAGTGATCCTGAAATACTAACTGGATATAGAAATATAAAACTTTCTAAATGTTTCTTCCATGGTTATAAAATAGGTTTGAGTAATTGTTTGAAAGCAATTTAAAAAATAAAACAGGAAAAAACAGCACCATACTTAACACTGAATCTTTTAAGCAAATTTAAAACTACTACAGTGTCTTTGCTCGCTCTATAAATATTAATAAAACTTTGCCAGTAATTATGTTTTAGAAATTAAGTTGGCTTCGTATTTCTGAAGTAGATAAACTGCTAGTCATTGACACTTTAGTTTGAATTAGCATTATATGATTGTTTTCCCCTTAAGAATTTAATAGATATATCTAATATGACTAAATAGAGGTTTTGATGAGGACAGGAAAATAGATCCCAGTATTGTACCATTAGTCTCTGGGTTAGATATTTCTAGCTAGGATGCTGCACTTTGGGACTTTTGGGTAACTCAATGGAAGCACCAGACAAATACAGGGAATTAATGCCAAAAGGTAAGCAAATAAGCAAGACAAAAAAGATGGATGAATACTTACATGAAATTTACTTCTTACCTGCCATACTGCCTAAGAATTGACTTGCTTATCTGGTAATATTTATCTTTGAAATAACCTCTTTTGACTTCTCTCAAAAATTTTTTGCCTATGACACTGCCTTTAAAAATCACTGCCTGTGTTTTAAAAAATCAAGCTTTAAAAAAACCACTTTTCTTTAGTAAAAGAAATGACCAGTTCCATCCAGTAATTTATTGGGTTCTTAGTTCTAGTTCCAGCTTTCATGAGGTAGACCTTAATTATCTAGCATGCCATTATCATGATCCATAAAGGTTAAAAAATATGACAAAGATTCAGGAAGAAGGGAAAGTAAAGTATGTTTCACACAAGATTAAGTTAAAGAATCACATATAAAACATTTTTATTTAAAAATAAAGGGAAAAATGTCTTTTTGTAGCTCAGAAATATATTAAATGGTAAATAAATCTGACTTGGGGGGCGATCCAAAATAGATAAATAAGAAATCTGTTTATGACAGAAATATGCTGGGTCTGCAACTCTCTTTAGTGGCCAATTGAATCATGTTTTTGGTAAGATCTAATTGCCAACACAATTTGTACCTTAGGACTTTATAGTCAGGTGCAACATCAAAAATATGTTTCTAAGACAAGCAGATCTCTTTTCACATTTCAAAAACATACAGGGCACAACTATGGCAGAGAACTTTATTCTTATTTTAACTAAGTTTTTAAAAAATGTTATTTCTTCATTTCAGAAACTTGTATTTCCCTGTTGTTTCTACATGTCATTTTCTGGTCTTGAGTTAAAAGAGAACTTTATATTAGGAAGAAGAATCAAAAGCCCCTCACAATACCAATTCATTACCCAGAAAATCTGTAGAGAATTCCAATTTAAATAAATTTTTAAAAACATACATAAACAAAAAATGAACTAAAGTGACAATATATCATACATTTTCAAACCACAGAAATATGAAAATTCATGAGGTAAGCAAACCAGTTGTTGAAAACAATTTTAAAACAGAGTGCAAAAAAAAAACAAAAAACAGAGTGCCTTGCTCACTTTTTTAGAAAAAATGATAACAATATAACTGGAAACTGATTTCCTTTTAATATTTATTATTTTAACTGTAAAGCATTCATTTTTCCACTTACTGTCTGAAATTAGTAAAACAAAACATATTTTTTCCAAATTCTCGATTATTCTGGGTAAACACAGTCCAATATTTATGACCAAAGGTCCTTAGAAAAATGATCCGGGGAAGAAAGAAGCTTAACATAATTTTAAAAATGACTTGGCATAAACATTGGATTTGGGGATAAACTAAGGTTTTTGGGACATTTAAAAGTATGCCAATTTTGAAACTGGTTAATGCCAACAATGATTTATATATAGGCAATGATGAATGAGAAATTGCCATCTCCTTTTTTTCCGAGGCCTTTTTTTTTTTCCCTTTGGTTGGAAGAAAAATCACCCTGTTAACTTTGCCATTCTTTGGTTCAGAATATCCTAGCCTTTCCTTCAAGGTCTTACCACCTCTACCGCCAAGCTAAAACAAATCTGGCTTCCTCCTCTTTACTGGTAAAAACTTAATCAGCTTTTATGGCAGGGAAAGAACCAAGCACTTTACCTGGAGATGGAAAGGTACATGCCTTTACCAGGGAGTGTTCTCTTGAGGTAAGATGAAATGGGGAAAGCATTTTCAAATATAATGTTTAATGCACAGAGGAAGGCTGAACTAAAGGAAGAGAGGGTGTTTTTGTGATCTTGGTAGGGCTTGCAACAGAGAATACTGCAAAGTTACACATTACTTATATACTACATGCTAGAGACGTTAATATCATCTTTCTTATGCTACATATTAAAGAGAAGTTATCACCTTTCTTATGCACACACACACACACACACACACACACCCACACCTCCCCCCCCCCCCCCCCCCCGCTCCTTTACTCAGAAGCACCCAGGAAGATATTTGAACTTTGCCCTGTTCCCAGTTCTCCTTTTCTTACACTGGGTTAAGTGTTCCCTCTCCTCATCTCAGGCCCGGCACTAGGTAAAAATAGAAAACGAAAAAGAAGTTATTTAGTCCAGCAATGCAAGGTCTTTGGGTTTCTCATTCAGCATATCTATACTTTGGTCCCGAAAGGGAACTGCAAACCTTTATCTCCAGGTCTTTAGCAGTTCCTATCACTTCAGCAGGAAAGGGGACAGTGGGACAATCCTGAAGGAAAAAGGCGTCACCCCCGCGTCCAAAAGTATTTGGAAGTGCTCGCTCGCCTCTGCCTGTGGTCCGCGCTGGTGCGACTCCGCCGCCCCTCAGTGAAGTCCCAGAAGCGGCCAAGTTTTAAGTGAAGAGAAGATGGAAGCACTCTCTCTCCCTGTTTCTCGGAGAGTCCCCGGACTTAGTTCGCCGCAGGTTTTTTGCCTTGGACTTGTCGGGAACCGGATTCTTTCACTTCGGGGAAGAGAAAGCCACTGGGGAAGCGCTGATGGCTTTAGTGGAGAGGCTGCCGGACCGCAGTGGTGTCCGCTTATAGCCAGCCCCGCGGTGCCCCTTTGGTCTGTTTCTCTGAGGTGTCGGAGGTGTCGCCGCGCCGTCCCTCTCCCGGACGAGTTTGCCTCCAGCTCTGAGACTCGGATCCTTCCGCGCCGCCCGGGCCCCGCGGACTCGCCCGGGAGCCCTGTACCCGCGGCGCCCGCGGACCTGGAGGGAGGAGGCGTCTTCGGAACAAAGCCTCCGGGGAAGTTTGGCGCGGATTCCTAAACCCGGGTCTGGACCGGGAGCCCTGAGGATATAAGGTGGAACCAGAGGAAGGAGGATATGGAGGACTAGCGAGAGCAGTTTCCACCTCAAGCACAACACCCCCCGCGTGCTTGCCCGACAGAGGCAGCTGTGTGGATCTTGCCTCCGCGTGGGCGCACGTGTACGCGCTCGGGAGAGCCCGTGGGTGTGCTCCGGAGGGAGCGCGTCTGGGCGCCCGCAGGGCAGCGCTGAAGCCTGGGAGAGCTCTATTGGTAGCAACATTCCAGAACGCCCCTATCCGAGGAGGCCGCTAGCACGTGGCTTTGCCAAGTAGGCCGGGAAGAGGCCCTTACCAGTCAGTTTCCTTCTGCAGCTCCCAGCTCTTCCAGTCTCTGGGCTCGGAGTGGTTTCTGGGCCACCCGGGTCCCAAGCTGAGAGGGAGTTGCTCGCTGGAATCGAAGACCACGTGCTGGTGAACCGGTTAAAGAGAAGTAAAAGGATTTCCAGCCTCAGGAGATGCGAACAGCTCGTTTCACTGGGAGTCTCCCAGGAGGAAGCCTTTTCCGGGCCGGAGGAAGGGGGCGGGGGTGGAGTTCGAGGAGAGAACTTGGATTTGTGGACAGCCGACCCTCGGCCAGCGGGGCCCTGTTTTGCTGTCTCCCCACCCCTCTTCTCTTTCCTGCTCCAGACCTGTTCCTTGTCCCAGTACTCTTAGTGGCCTGGTCTCACTTGTGATGACTGTTGGGTTTGTTTTCTGCCTTTGACAGAGTTCACCTGAGTCCACCTACTGCGTGATACTCAGCTGAGTTGACTCGCAAATAGAATGTTCCTTCTCGCTTTTGCGCCCATCCGATAGGCAAACTGTCACCTGCCACCAAGGGAACGCTGGAAGCCAGTCGCCGGTGAGCGAGATCCCCAAGTCAGCAACTCTGCACCGCAGACATTCTCGGGGGTTATAGCTAATGACTTTTCCCTCTGCCATAAGCAGTCACAGCCTGACTCGGTGACAACCCTTGATCCCATAACCGTGGGGCAGTGGGCAGTCAGCAAGTCCCCCCCGCTTCGCAAGAGCCCGGGGATGCTCCTGGAAGTTCGCCTTCATCCTTCAGGTTTTCTGCTTTTTCCCCTCCCCCTACCTGCAACGCCCCCGCGCCTCGCCCGCCCGGGGATTTGCCGGCGCCCGACGGGCCCTTTTCTCTAGGAGGCCCGGGTAAATCAGTCCGGAACACGCCCGGCTCCGAGGCGCGGAGGGCGGCGTGGCGGCCCCGGCGGGGGTCGCGCCTGAGTCGGAGTCTGGGCGGCGCGGCGGCTCCCGTCACTGCGGCGAGGGCCGGGCTCACGGCCGCGCGCCCGCCGCCGCCGCCGCCGCCGCCGCCTCCATGCTGCAGCGCGGGGCGCAGTTCCTCCCGGCCCGGCGGCTGCCGCTGTCCGAACACGCGGGCGCGGGCAGCCTGGGAGCCGGGCCCGCCTTGGTCGCCACCGCAGCGCGGGAGCCGGGCTGCCAGCCCCTCGTCTGAGCTGCGGACTCGCCTGGGAGCCGCGGGTAGCGGGCGGGGCACTGTGTGCAGCGGCGCGCGGGGAGGCAGGCGGCGTGTGCAGAGCGGCCCGAACTGAGGACTCCCGTGTGTGCGTGCGCGCGGGTGTGCGTGTGTTTGCGCGTGTTTTTCCTTCTTCCCTCGAGGATGGCAATGGCTTTGCAGCTGGCTGCTCCCCTAGGATTCTAGACTTTGTGGAGCTCCGGATTGTGAGCACAACCCACCCATATAATCCATTTTGCATGGTCGGTTTATATCAGGAGAAAAAGCGCAACTGGACGGGGGTGGGGCAGACCAAGGAAACCTTCTGGAAATGCAAACAGGCACACACAGCACTCACAGGAGAGGACGAATGAAAGACCTGGGAAGATGTCTGTAACCTTCTGGCTGGCCCTTCCGTTTTTCAGGAAAGATTTTGGATCGTTTCTACCTTTGGAAGTCATCTTGGCTTTTTTTTTTTTTTTCCCCCTGTAAGCTGTCTTCAGCTAGTAGCGTGCGTGCGTGCGTGTGTGTATGTGTGTGTAATTGTGCGCGCACTTGTCTGATGCATTTGACTGTCTTTTATCCAACTGCCCAGAAGCAAATGTGTTAACTCGGCGGTGTGCCCTCGATGCCCGGCTTCTCACAGAGCGCGGAGGACGCCCAAACCCATTTCCCAGGCTGGGTTCGGAGGGGCTGCTCAGCTGCGGATCCCTGTGTGTGGATCGCTTTACCTAGAGGCTGGGAAAGCTCCAGTGTTAACCTGCTTCCAGGTACATCACAAGGTCACCAGAGGGTCTTGCAACCGTCTTGTTTCTGTGCATCCACACCTTCCTGTCTCGTCCAGGAGGATATTTACATTTCGGTCCACATAATTTGAAGCCAAAAGTTCAGCCTGTCGAGCGGCTTTCTGCACAATCAAGGTAACAAGAATTGCATTTCAAACTGCTTACCAAAATCCCCGACTCTTCGACTCTTCCTCGCCGGTTCCTGGCGCTCTCCTCCACACCAAAATGTCACCAGCTCTTGAATTACGTGGATTTGGGTCGGAAGAGAACTTGAAGAAAACGTGATAGAAAGGCTATGCCAGACCACTCGCTCTGCTGTCCTTGGTCCGGTGGGCATCGAAGCCGATCTTGAGAACCAGTGCCCTCCTTGCTTTTCCTTCCCGGTGCTGTACTGGGTGTGTGTGTGTGTGTGTGTGTGTGTGTGTGTGTGCGCAAGTGTGAATGCGAGTGCGCGCGCGCCTGGCTGCGAGTGTGTGAGTGTGTGTGCTTGAGTGTGTGTCTGTGTGTGCGTGCGCGGCCGCCCTGCCTCTGCCCGCTCCCCGGGTGCAGAAACGCGGGTTTCATGGGGCGATCGCCGCGGATCCCCCACCCAGCGCGACCTGCGGGCAGCGGAGGCAGTGGCTGGAGCCGCCTCTCGGACTCCCTAGGATGCGGGTGCTGAGCTATGGCAAAGGGCAGCGAAGTGACGAGCGAGACCCGCGTCCGACTGTGAAAGCCACCTGGAGCCACCTTGCTGGGATTGTACCTGCTGGCAGAAAGTCTTCCTACGACCGTCTTTCCTCTAGAGGCACCAGGTAACAAGCAAATGACTAGCCGCCTCACCCAGTTTCCTTCTGATCTTATTTCTAGTGTCTTATCTGCATTGCAGGCTACTTTACTTATTAATGTTTTGAAAATCATTCAGAAGGGCTGGGTATCCAAGGGCGCTCTGTGATGTTGTAATATAAATTCTAGAAGGTAGAATATAAATCCATACGTGAGCACTTAATCTAGCAGTGAAAGCCTGAAAAATATGGATACACTCCCCCCTAAGTGATGCTTTTGGAAAGCTAAGCGTGTTGAACCTGTCTGAAGATGCCAGAGATTAAAATCCCGTGTTTCCTTCAGGCTATGGTTGCCACGGACCATTTGGTATCCAGCCCTCCCCAGATTGTGGAGTGCGAGAGGTTGTTTGGTTTCCACCCATCCTTTCAGGCAGGGATCATTTTGACCCTTCTCTACCTCTGGTGCCAGGTTGTTTTCCTTTCCTTATTGTGGTCCGGCTTGCCAGATCCTTTAGTAGTTGTAAATTAGGCGTCTGGAGACTTTAATTCGAAATAGAGTTTTCTTGGAACTTGCTTTGCATGGGAAGGGAATACACTGTCAGGAGTCTATGTGTTGAGATATGGTGTTTAACTGCTAGGGTTTGCTTTTATCTAGCAAAGTAGATCCATGAAAGAAGTCATTTTTCTATCTAGAGGAGCGCTGCTAAAACCACAGCCACCACCCCTACACCTTCCCCAACTGTATTGTCTCGGTTGTGGAGAGGGGCTTGCACGCGTGTGGTTTGTTTTTATTTTGTTCTGCGCCCCCCCACCCCCCGTTTATTTTTTTTGGTAATGTGTATTTTGAAAATTCTTGCCAGTGCCTTGATTTCCAAGGAGTAGGGTGGATTTGCGACTGCCTAATTAACATATTGGGTCTGATATGTTAAAAATGGAGATTCCCACCTCAGGCTGAGGCAGAACAAATTGAGTGAACTTCCAAAGCCCCTTACCCTCGCACCTCATTTCTCTCATTTTCTTATCCCATCACCTCTGCGTCCCCTACGGAAAATTTCTCTCCCTTCTCTAGGGCATTAGGATCAACAAGATAAAGCACTTCCAAAGTAGTCTCATCAATGTTTTATTCGACAGTGAAGGCGGTCTGAATAATTCAGCTGAGGAGTGCTCGTTTGTCTCCCGCCTTCGGGAGCTGCCTGCTGGCTGCACCCGGCGGAGGGTTCGGCCCGGCCGAGCGCACGGCGCCCGGCTCGGGCAGGCAGTGGCTGGAGGTGCTCCGGCGGTTTCTCTTTGCTCAAGCCGCTTGGAAAGTGAAGGGGCGCTGCCTGCTTTTCCTCCGCTGGCTGCATGTGTGTGTGTGTGTGTGTGTGTGTGTGTGTGTGTGTGTGTGTGTTTAATAGATTTCCATATGATGGCATTTGCAGATCACAAATGCCATTCGCTAGCTAGCTGCTCTGTCCCCGCGCCTTGATGTCGCCGACTCCTCTGGAGATTGGGCTCGGCTGCTGCTGCAGCCCTCGCAGGCTGGTGGTGCTACAAGGCCGTGTTTGCAGCGGCCTTGGGGGCTGGGCTCCGCCACTGCAGCTGCCAGGCCCGCGGTGACACTTTCTTGGGGCGGGGCGGGAGAGCGCAGCGGGCCCCCTGGCAGGCAGCGGGCGCATCGTGGCAGAGGTGGCCGCCTGGATTTGAGACGGAGGAGGTGGGGAGACACGCGTTGGGGGGTGGGGGCAGTGAGGTCCCGCCCGACCCCCTGCGCGGGCAACCCCCTCCCCCTTCTTCGTAAATGAATATTCAAGTGCATAGAAGGAAAGCTGGCAGCAAAAATGCCTTGATATTCAGATACAGCATGATTTCTCAGGATTCAAAACCTGAAACTTAAGTGTGTTTTTCCTAGTTTTCTATTCGTTCCTCTCTCCTCTCCCGTCTTGTTCTCCTGGATTTAATCAGGTCATTTCTACTCCTGTTTTACCTCCAATTGAAATACCAGTGGAAAGACTGCTGCCATCCCCCATAAACAGGAAGGAGTTGAGGGCCACTCTTCAGACAGATTTGCTCTGTAACTTTGAGCTCCTGGCAGACCCAAGAAAGGATACAGAGGGATAACGCGACTTTAGCAGAAGAGCAGGTTCCCCTTATACTTTCTGAAGACTCGGAAAGGAAAGGGTGCTGCCTGTGTAAAAACTAAAAATAATTGGGAATTTGGGAGGAATTAGGTAAAGATTTTTCTTTTCTTTCATCTTTTTCTTTTTATCTTTTAGTGAGTTTATTTGTATTTCTCCTATCACTCTGAAAATCCTAGTCAGAAAATGGATTTGTGTATACTACCAGCCTGACAAGGACACCTTTTTGTCCCCTAGATTTCCCCACAATATTATTAGAACAGAAACAATAGCATACTCATTAATATTTGCTGGCAAATAAGATATCCCTGTTTAGAAGATACCCAAGAAACATAGGATGCTGGTGGAGAATATTAGTATTGGGAAAATTGGGTATTTTTTTCATCTCCCTCCTCATTTCATTTCATCCTGGCCTTTTCTCATTAAGAATTCAGTCCTTTGCAGGTTAAGTCTTGTCCTTGTGCCCTCATCCTTAGGGAAGTTTGAAACAAATGTATTAACTGGGTCTTGAGTGCTCAGATGCCTAAAAATAGATTCTGGTGTCATTCATGTTTTAAAAATGCCATTCATTGGTGCATATTGGAGGTAGGTGAAATATCATAACCAAATAGACATTTTAAGCATAGAGTTTCATGTTTAGAACTTCCTTAAGAAATGGAGCTTTCTGCCTCCCTTCCCTTCCCTTTTGTCTGGAGACAGAGACGTCCCAACCACTTTGAGGATCTGAGTCCAATGCCCTTGGTCAGTGTTGTACTTAGTTAGAGCTGACTTGACTTACGAATAGGTTGAGACTGTCACGTGTTGACAGAAAATTTCCTGGCAAAACCTTCCTTCCTTGTCAGCCTTCTTGTGGTCACTAATAAGAGGGATAGAATAATAGGGAAGCCAGGACATCCCTGGAAACAGATGTGAGCATAGAGGCAGGTGGAAAAGAATTGTCATTTAACTCTTGTCCCTAAGACCATTCCTTTTTGTCATCTTTTCACTTTCTCTTTTCGAGAGGAGAATGACCTTGAGCAACTCCAATCTCCTATGCTTCACATACCTCTTTTCCTCCTTCAGACATGTGATGTGTATATGAACACATGCACATACATGTACACACCCCTCATTTTTGAAATATGAGATTCTTGTGCTTGTGTGTTTTGGGAGGGGTTCATCAAGATGTATCTCTGACTGATACCAGCCAGAGGTGATTTTCTTTCCTTTTCCTTAAGAGGGGATAGCAAGAGGTGTGGTCACTTGAGACAAAATTGACTCACCCTTATCCCGTCTTCCAGTATTTTTATCTCCTCTGACATTCAGTGTATTCCTGGTATTAAAGCAGTATGCGGTTATGGCACTGGTGTTTAAGTGACCATCATGTTATAACTGCCTTTCGTATTTTCATGAGTGACCATCAGTTTCCTTTTTTCCATTTAAACCAGTGTTCTCTTTCCTCTTGCTGCTTGAAGCACTTTAGACTTGGTAGTTTTGCTGAGTTTTCTAGTTGGTGAAATTAGGATCTTGCTTTCTGCTGATACTATTGCTGTGTTGTTATGTGGTTGGGATGAAGTGCTTGCATATTTCTAACAGTGTTCCTGTCTCTGCATCCTAGTTCTGTATCATAATTATTCAGTTATTTTAAGGGAAATTTACTATAAATAAGATTGCTGAGTATTTTTTGCCAATTTTGAAAGTTGGAAGAAGAAAGCTACTTGAAATTTTCTGATGGCTTAACTGGCTGATCGATTCACTCATTCCAGTGATTTTTATTTTCTGTATACTCAGAAATAAAACATATTGGCATTACTTTCAGAGTTTGTGTATAGTATAAAGGGTTCTACGTTTTGTATTTCATTAAAGAATGAAGATCTAAATTCAGGCCTTTAAATAGATGTGATTGTGGCACCCTAGGATACATGACTAACAGGTAATTTTGCTATATCATTCCACTGACACACATGTGCATAGCTCTGCCTTGTTCAATAAACCTTGAGAGTGAGACCGCTTATTATATTTCTACAGCCCCCATTTTTATTCCTGTGGCATCCTTCAATCATTGAGGACTATTTAAAGTCTCAGGCGGTATAATTTGTCCATTACATGGTGTGTGCATGGTGAAATTAAGAGGTATTATGTTTATGTCTTGAAGCTATTCTGGTTAGAAGTGTACCATTTTTATTATACTCTATCAACATCAATGGTATGTTATTATGAAAACTCCAGTTTCATGTAAGCATAACAAGAGATAGAAAAATAAGAATTTAATTCAAATATAGTGCTTTTTTAAAGCTTTTTCACCTTACTGTTCTGATAGATTCTGTTCTGACAGAATGCTTTTTACTGATCTATGACATAATTTAATACTAATTATGAAGATGGTTAACAAGTGATAGAAAATTGCAGAGGCATTACATGGTTATATAAATGCTCCATCATTTTACTGGTACCACATAATCCACATGAAAAGGCTTTCTTATTTAAACTACAAACTATATCAGTAAGATTTCTCAGAAATTGGCTTTGATAGCCTATGTTAATAATAAGTTACAAACTTGGTCGCATTGGAGGAAAATGTTAATTGACTAATTTGAGTCTTCCTAGAAAATTTCTTTTAACCTGTCTGATTTTAACCCTCATGCTTTTCTTCTTTTCTTTGTAGGAGTATATATGTAATATTTTTTGAAAAACCTTTCTGATGAAATATTTTGAAATTGGTGTTATTATAATCTTTATGAAGAAAAATTGCAGAATTGCCACTGAATGTTGCATCTATTTTAGATTTTATAACCAAAAAAAAGCTCCAGAAAAGAAGTAATAAGATACAGGAATAAAACTATAGGATCCTTTCCCCAGCTCTGAGAGTGCTTCTGAATTCTTAGAAAAAGAATAAAAGAAAATGCCAATTAGTTCAATAGACACTCAACTAGAACTGGTAGTTAAGAGCTCGAAGCCAAAACAATGCTGTTTACATTATTGTATTTTCACTTTGTCCTTTGTAGCTCTTTTAAGGAAATGCTAAAACGATCTAAAGAATGGGTGTTAGTTGCTCTCTGGATTCTGTTACTCATGCTGACTCTTGTTTTCTTTCTTGGAGTTGTCATGAATCTTAGTGGTATCACTTCCAAAGTTATATTTGCATTAAAGTGGTTTACTAGTGTAAACATACCAATGCTGTACATGAAAACTAACTTTCTTGTATATTCTTTGGAAGTAAAGGCTCTGGTATTTTCTTAGTAATTAGCTCTTCCCCCCCCCCCCCCCCCGCATTGTGTGGGAAAAAACAATTTTTTTCACATTTTTTCCCATTTCCCAAGTTAGGTTAACAAGTGACTTATGTATACTTGTTTTATTAATGCTAAGGCATTTGTATCAGTTTAGTTCAGTTCAGTCACTCAGTCCTGTCTGACTCTTTGCAACCCCATGGACTGCAGCACACCAGGCTTCCCTGTTCATCACCAACTCTTGGAGCTAACTCAAACTCATGTCCATCAAGTCAGTGATGGCATCCAACCATCTCATCCTCCTCTGTCATCCCCTTCTCCTGCTTTCAGTCTTTCCCAGCATCAGGATCTTTTCCAATGAGTTAGTTCTTCACATCAGATGGCCAAAGTACTGGAGTTTCAGCTTCAGCATCAGTCCTTCCAATGAATATTCAGGACTAATTTCCTTTAGGATTGTCTGGTTGGATCTCTTTGCAGTCCAAGGGACTCTCAAGAGTCTTCTCCAACACCATAGTTCAAAAGCATCAATTCTTTGGTGCTCAGCTTTCTTTATAGTACAACTCTCACATCCATACATGACTATTGGAAAAACCATAGCTTTGACTAGATGGACCTTTGTTGGCAGAGTTATGTCTCTGCTTTTTAATTTGCTGTCTAGGTTGGTCAAAGCTTTTCTTCCAAGGAGCAAGTGTCTTTTAATTTCATGGCTGCAGTCACCATCTGCAGCGATTTTGGATCCCCAAAAGATAAAGTACCTCACTGTTTCATTGTTTCCCCATCTATTTGCCATGAAGTGATAGGGCCAGATGCCTTGATCTTAGTTTTCTATTGTTGAGTTTTAAGCCAACATTTTCATTCTGTTTCACTTTCATCAGGAGGCTTTTTAGTTCTTCTTTAGGAATTTGTATAGCAGCATTAAAATGCATATACTTTCTAGGGCAGCACTGAACACTGCACTGAGTACTTAGGACATATGCTTTATTCTTTTAATACATGGATAGCGATATCATTATATTATTAATATTCACTAATATTCACATATATTTTAATATGAAATTCCTCACTAATAGAAATATGCCTAACTTTAAATAGAAATTTTAGGGTTATTTATAGGAATTGTGTATAATATCAGCCTTATATTGATTGTTCAAATATCAGACACTTTAGCAATATATAACAAGACATTGAATGCTGACCTCAAGAAATTTATTTTCTTAGTAACATGGAAGATGTAAACAAATGCATAAGCTTGAAAGTAACTGATATTTTAAAATTCTGTTTTGATATTTTATGCTTTGTGGTAGGGAAAACAAGAGAAAATCAGGAAATTATAGCTGTGTTTTATGGACAACAGTATTGCAGAGTGGTTAGATACATGAATTTGGGGATTTCACACACCTTTGTCTCAGGCCTGTGCAACCTTGAGTGACTCTCAAAATCTACCTGACACTTAGTGTCCTTACTTATAGAATGAAGCCAATAAAAAAATGAAGCCAATAATAAAAGACACTTAACTGTTGTCGTCACCATCATCATTATCATCTCATCATTAGCCATCATGAGGGTAAAGGAGGAAACTAAAGGAAGTGGTAACTGAATGACTTCAAAGTCTGTCCTTGGGGTTATAGACCCTCAGGATTGCAGGGAATGATGAAGTTCGTCCACACCCAGGGATGTGCAGTTCAGTGTCTTCAGAGATCGAGCAGAAGATAAAAAGCAGGGAACCTGGCTGGGTGTAAGAAACAGTAGGCTGTAACATCTCTGTTACACTGGAGAGTACCCAACTTGTCCAACAGTTTAACCTGTGATGAGTCTGGCATTATGAAACTTTTGAGTTCTTCTGAGATCCATTCAGCCTTAAATTTTCTCAGAAAGCATTCCTTCCATGTGGTCATCTTTACTCACTTTGGGTACCTTCAGTGATTCCAAAAATTACTCCATGTAAAGTAGGATTATTCCATTTTTGTATAATCATATCATTAAATTTCCTTTGGGGCACTGAGCTCAAAATCTGGCATCCTGTCAGTTAGACAGTTCAGTCGCTCAGTCGTGTCTCTGAGACACCATGGACTACAGTACGCCAGGCTTCCCTGTCTATATCCTGCGCCTGGACCTTGCTCAAATTCATATCCACTGAGTCAGTGATGCCATCCAACCATCTCATCCTCTGTTGTCCCCTTCTCCTGCCTTCAATCTTTCCCAGCATCAGGGTCTTTTCTAATGAGTTGGCTCTTCGCATCAGGTAGCCAAAGTATTGGAGTTTCAGCTTCAGCATCAGTCCTTCCAATGAATATTCAGGACTGATTTCCTTTAGGATTGACTGGTTGGATCTCCTTGCAGTCCAAGAGTCAAGAGTCAAGTCCAAGAGAAGACTCAAGAGTCTTCTCCAACACCACAGTTCAAAAGCATCAATTCTTCGGTGCTCAGCTTTCTTTATAGTCCAGCTCTCACGTCTGTACATGACTACGGAAAAACCATAGTTTTGACTATATAGACCTTTGTCGGCATCCTGTGGCCCCTAATTAATTTTAATATGGGCGGAGGGACACACAATAATTCTAATACCCGTTAACAGCACCTCAAACATTTAAATTCAGTTACTTGGGTTCCCAACCCATGATTGCTTTGCTTGTGATTAAACATAACTTAATCTAGACAGGTTCGGGATAGTTTTCGATGTATCATGATTTCAAGCCTTTTACACTCATAAATGTTGTCATAAATCTTCATCATCACAACCTTTGACATAGGTTTTGATTTGTTTGTGTTGCTTCTCACTGAAGTATGTTACCAGCACCAACAAGCCCCATCAATCAGCTAGTGTAGAGTCGAACAGGGCCATTGTCTCTGTGTTTTTGACACTGAGGAAAACAGGTACGTGCAGTAATCCTCTATCTAGCACTCATGTGAGTTATTGCCATTTGATCAATGCACTTTTCCCTCTTGAGTTTGGACAAATCTTAAACATGTATTTCTAAGATGCTGCAACTCATCAACTCAAATTTGGTCACACGATTTAAAGTACTTGCCAGTCAGAGTCTAGACCTAGTAAAAATACCCGAGACCATTTTTTCAACATTCATATCACATGATTTGTTCATGGTGCTCAAATTAGATCTTCTCCATTAAATATTGACAGAAAAGTAACTTATAAATTGTAATAGTGGTGTTCTTTTTAACATATATGAGAAACAATGGAATGGAATAAGACACGGTAGATTTTCAGCTCACTCTAACTCGATGTGTAGGCTGCCTTATGGCCTCTCTGATCTAGACAAGAATGATTCAAGGCCCATTCTTTGATTCCTTTAACAAATATTTCTTCATTATTTAATGCATGCTTTGATACTCTGCTAACCATTTCTCTTTGGAGACCCAATAGCCCAAATGGCATAGATGCCACTCTGGGAAGCGGATACCTGGAGTAAGGAACAGATATTCTTTCAGCAAGGCAGCCCTAGGCTCAAGTCAGTCTTGATGACATTCTTATATCTTTGCCTGTTAATTTACCCTTAAACCTAGATGATACTGGTTTCTAAAAAATTACTAATTTGTGTAACTTCCTCCAGTATTGAATAAAATCCATGTATAGGCTTCTGGTAATTTCCCCAGCCTTCATATGAGGTCACCTCATAATTTCCAACAATGGGAAAAGCACTTAAATACAAAAGGAAAGGACAGATTCTTATTGTCTAGTATCCTTGCAAAATGAGTCTTCTGGTTCTTGACATTCTCCATACTCTTGCATGTTATTCTTTTGAGGCATCATGTTTAGGATTTTTTTTAGATGTTTTACTGTTAATGGAAATGCTGATAGTTATTAAAATAGATATACCAATTTTAAATATAGTTAGCCTTTTGTTTATGAATTCAGGTCTTCACTGTATATGTTAGTGATTGCAAAAAGCCCTGTGGCCCAACCCATGACATGTTTAAAGCTGTCATGTTTATATTGATACTAAATTTTCTGCAAACTTCTTTTCCTTCCCTTCTGTGTATGATTAGAAACATCTTTGCTGCGTTCTCATATAGCTAGTATTTTTTTCAGTGGGCTTGTTTTCCTTTTGAATTGACTGATGGAAATTTATTGACAGCATATCAACATTTTTAGGTGTTTTGGTAAAAGAGAGACTGAGGATGACTAAAATTCTAAGATCTTCTCTACTGAGGAAAGCATATGAATTTTTCTCCATATATTGTGTGTGGAAAGCACTGAAAGATGTTAGTATATCTTTGTTGTTGTTTAGTTGCTGAGTTGTGGCCGACTCTTTTGTGACTTCAGGGACTGGAGCCCTGCAGGCTTCTCTGTTTATTGAATTTCCCAGGCAAGAATACTAGAGTTAGGTTGCCATTTCCTTCTTTAGGGGATCTTACCAACCCAGGGGTCGAACCCACATCTCCTGCATGGACAGGTGGATTCTTTGCCACTGAGCCACCTGGGAAGCCCTTGCATGATGTATAATTAGATGATGATGCTGGTGATCAGTATCATAATCATTTTCTGAGAATGTCCTCCCTGCACAGACGTTTTTACTTTCCTCTAATCCATGCAGTAACCTTTATTTTAGGCATGATTGTATACATTTTTAGAGGAGCAGATTGAGACTGAGGGCAGTTAATTTACTTGTTCATGATTATATGACTAAGAGATGACAGGGCTGGAATTCAAATATAAATATTTCTAATTCTAAAGAAGATGCTATATTTGCTGCATCTAAGACGTGTCCCTTTTCTTCTACCTCTTAAGCTGTTTTTCTTTTTATTATATAAATTTGTTTTCATCCTCCTTCAAGGATGATGACTATGTTCTGAATATGCCTCTTATCCTCAACTTCTTTTCCCTTTATGGTACTCTATGAATTGCCATATGTCACATCTGGAAGTTTAAAAAAGACTTTATGGTTATCCATTGGGCTTCCCAGGTGTGGCTAGTGGTAAAGAACCCGCTTGCCAGTGCAGGTAGATGTAAGAGATAAGAGTTCCATCCTGGGTCGGGAAGATTCCCTGGAGAGGAAATGGCAACCCACTACAGTATTCTTGGCTGGAGAATCCCATGGACAGAGGAGCCTGGTGGGCTGCAGTCCAAAGGATGGCATAGAGTCAGATACGACTGAAGCGACTTAGCATGCATATTAGCATGCATGGTTATCCATTAGGGGATTCTGTAGCTGTTTGCAGTGAGAAGGAAATACTTGGTCCTAAGTCTGAAATTTAAGTATATGCTAATTTTTTTTCTTTGCTAAAGGAGACTGTGTGTTTTGGGTGATTTAATTTGATTCCTAATTCCCATCTGCAAAAGAGATCTGCATGCCTTTATAAATTGGCTGGTATATCTAAGTAATTATTAAATAATTGTTACCTTAGTGCTCTTGCTAGTGCAAAAGACTCAGAAAAGTTCTGTGAAATTTTAGAACATTAGAACTTGATGGAATTTGGAAATTACTCTATTTATCATGAAAACTTCTGCTGTGTCTAGCTGTGCTTTTCATTCATTCTACTTGTCTCTCTCTGCAGGCTCCTGTCACAGCCCTTAATGAGTGCTTCAGGCTTTATCCCCAGTTAACTCCTCCCTTTGGGGCAGGGCCAGAAAAAAGTCAAATAACAGACTCATTTCCTCACCCTGTATCCAGTTTTCTGTGCTGTTAAATTTCAGTGACAGAGGGGCCTGGCATTAGCGAAAATCTGATACTTAATTCTTGGTATAGCTGTTGACAGAACAGACCATTTCTAGATAAGGCCCTGTGGTCTGTTCCCACTGGTGATTTACTTTCTTACCTCCCGTGGTGAATTCAAAGCAGTCACAAGTTCACTGCAAGTCTTCCCATCAAGGAAAATGCCTGTTTGCCTTCCCTTTGGATCTGGATTGGCCTTGACTTGCTTTGAACAATAGTTGTGGTGGAGGTAATGTGGTGTAACTTCCAAGGGAGTCTTCCAGAGACCCTGTATCCTTCACTCTTACTTTCCTAGAAAAACATTAACATGATGCTAAGAAGCCTGGAAACCTCTGCTGTAGACAAGTGGCCCGAGTGATCTCTAGCACCAATATTAAGTCATGCAAATCAGGCCACCTTACACACCATCCAGAAACAGTTAAGTAAGCAAGTGTTAGTCTCTTAGGATCTTCCCAACGTAGGAACTGAATCCAGGTCTCCTGCACTGCAGGCAAATTATTTACCCACTGAGCTACAAGGGAAGCCCAGTTAAGCTTCCAGATAATTGTAGGTAGTAACATGAGTGATCACAGGTGAGACCACCAGATGAGCTAGCTCTAATTGATGACCCGCACATCATGGACAAATAAAACGGCTGTTACTTTAAACCACTAAGTTCTGGGGTGGTAATAGGTAAGAGAGACACCAACACCTCTCCTTGGGTGATGGGACATAACCAGTCACTGTGCCTAGACTGGAAAATGATTCTGCCTCCTTTTTAAAAAATTTCTTTCAACAAATGTTTGTCAAATATTTACTATATTCGGGCATGCTGCCCCTTTACCCCTAGACTGATGGATTTTTAAAGAATTGTTTCTTTTCTTAATACTCCTGTTGGAAGTATTAGCTGATTCCTCAAATGCCTCAGATTTCCTCAGATTGCTTTTTCCTGAGATGTTTGCAAACATGATTGATCGTTGTTGTAGTTGTTCAGTCGCTCCATCATGTTTGACTCTCTTGCAACCCTGTGGATTCCAGCTTGCTGCACTCCTCCGTGCCTGGGATTTTCTAGGCAAGGGAGTGGGTTGCCATTTCCTGCTATAGGGGATCTTCCCTACCCAGGAACTGAAACTGCCCCTCCGCAGTTCCTGCATTGCAGGCAGATTCTTTACCACTAAGCTACCAGGGAATCCCCTAAGATGTTTCCTAACATGACTGAGTATGTAAGAATTAATTTTGATTTGCCTGTTTTCTGTTGTAGCCACTTATCACTGCCTCAGAGAAGCATCCCTAAAAAGGCTGTCCTCTTTTGTGAGGGATCATGCCATTCACCTAAAGCCCAAGGGAGAATTTGTCTTTGTTTCTTTCTTCATTGCATTTGGACTTGGTTTGGTTCAGAGTGACATTTTGTCATTTCTCCAAGATTTCATTTTACTTTCTAATTATAGTTTAGTGATTCATATTTACTATTCATTTCTTCTGTAAATTAAATCTAGATTGCACAATTACTTTATTCTGGAACTTCATACACACCTCATTCTATTTAATAATGTTCTCATTTATGTATCAAATTACAGGAATTTGACATACCGTTACAGGTATAGTAAGGTGCAGAGTGTAGTCCATGGGACAGTGCAATTATAATGGGTTGATAGCTTTCTGATTATTATTTATTTGCAAGAAAGACATAATTACAAAATGAATAAAGTCAAATTCAGTATTTTTACTTTTAATAGAAAAGATACATTTTCAAGGGAGTGCCTGGGAATGCATGTCACAGTCATCTCAAAATTTTCTATAAAATGTTTTGTTGTGGATTTGAAAAAGTCTCCTTGGAATATATGGAATATATGATATGTTTTATTTGCATTTTCTTTCTGCTATTTCTTACTGTGATTTTAGAGTTTGCGTATGCTCTCCTAATCATTTGAAATTTTGACATGCGAATTCCAAGATAACCAAGTACCTATCCTATTTGGTGAATGTTGCAATATACATTAAAGTTGATTTTTTTTTAGCATGGTAGTATCAATTTTGTCATGTGTAAATGGGGCTGATGTTGACATCCTAAAGCCTACTGTGAGGAGTAAGTGAAATAATGCATTCCCATCAGTTCATACATTGGCAAATAATGAACTGCTTGAATCACACTGGCAAAATATATGTCCTTGTATTTTGTATATCAGAGTGTAGTATTTGTCTTGAGTAGATTGTCAGCTTGCAAATATCTTCCTACTTTACTTTGTTGAGGCCTCAGATTTAAGGAATCGTCTAAGGTAATACTTTTCTTCCCATATGAATGGAGAAGTTTTTTTTAAAAAAAATTATTAACAAAACAAAACTTTCATAGAGATATAGAATAACTAGTTGCTAAATTAGTTAACTAGCATAATTATTGTTAAACTAGCTGGAATAATATTTTAAGAGAAAACATCTCAAGTATGGTTTTTAGAGCATGTTTAGGAAAACTGAAAATAATAATAATTTCATTGCTTATCTAATAGGCTTGACCAATCCAGGGTCTTCAGAGTTTTAAAAGTATACTATTTTGGGGAGTTTTTGAAGAAAGAATATAAAATTACAAACCCAAAAGTTTGGTAAGGTATTGAGAGGGATCTATGTGTGTAGCAATGGCTTTGTGGCCTTCTTTTCATGTTCAGTGAATGTTCAGTAAATTCAAGAGAAAATTAGTTTTGTTTTTTTTTTTTTCTTTTTTTCTGATGGAGAAAATTGATTTTGTGGTTCTTTAGAGTGATTTGTGCTGAGAACATTTTTTTTAACTCATGGTAACCACTTTCATAGTTCTAGTACTTCTTCAAATAAATTTTTATTAATTTAAAATTAAAACATTTATCTAAGTAGTAATATGAGCATATGACTGTAGTACTTCTTATTTTGTTGGGGTCAAAATAAATAGAAAAATCAAAATATGTAGTTGATAACTACATTTTTCTGGTGATGTTGGAGAAATAATTTCTTTCATTTGAGGTGATGTCTGTATTATTACAATTGATAATAAAAAAAAATAATTATCTTTAGAGTGTCTATATTCAAAAGGAAGCAGATTCAAAGCAGTATTTAAAGCCATAGAAAATTTCTAGGAAGTAATGCTTGGTACAAAATGTACACTCAAGAGGTATTGTTTGAAAATGGATTTGTGCATTAATTAATACATATCAGTTTTAATATATCTATAGCACTAAAACCTGTTTTTCTAAAATAATGAGAAGAAACTAGTTTCATTTTTATAATTATTTCCTATGAATTGGCATTTGCATTTTAGTATTAATATTTGAATATTGGGGATCCATGAAAAAGAAAAAAAATCACTTTTTTTTTGAAATATTAAAAAAAAGCAGTCCTTGGGAAACAATGTAATGTCATTCTGAAGATTTCCCCGTCTTATCTGTCCACATATTCTCTCTATAAAACACATTCTGTGTAGGGAATAAGAAGTATCAACTCTCATTCAAAGAGATTCTGATTCTTTGCACATAGTACTGATTCAAAGCAGAACTGATTCAAAGCACATAGTACACAATTTTCCTCAATGGGATAATAGGTTTTGTGGGATTCTATGCTTAGATCGAGAGAATCCATGTGGACTGTGTGTAAATGGAGTCAGTACTCATTCTTGCTGAATCGGTGCTATCAGTAACAATTTGAAGATATGACTTGCCACTGTAAGTTGAAGCTTGTGTTGATTATGTGGCAATCCGGGAAAGAGAGACCTGCGTGTGAAAGAGTGAGACAAACGGTGATGGAGGGGCCAGAGCTTTTTAGAGTTCAGCTTGTTTCAGCAGTATTCTTCAGCAAAAGATTTTTGGCTTCAGCACCTTAAGTTAAGGATGGAAAACAGGGTTGTCACTTGGGGTTTATTGAGCTGCAAGTGGAAAACCCAACCCACGTTGGCTCAAGCATCAAAGGAACTTCTTGGTTCATACAATCAGTAGCCTTAAGCAGGGTTATCTTCAAGTATAACTTGATTCAGGGTTGAAACAGCTGAAAAATGTGGATCCCACTTTTGGCTCTATTTTTTCTCTACTATTAGTAAGTCCCTTCTCAGATGTGGAAGGGTGGATTTCCTTAGCTTCATATCATCACACTATGAAGCTTAAGTTCAAAGGCAGAGGGAACAAGACAACAAAGAAGGAGGAAGGGAACAGGGGCTAGATACAGAGGAGAAAGGGTGGGAAGCAGGAGGGAAGGGGAATCGTCTAGTCCCTAACTCGTGTCCGACTCTCTGCAACCCCATGGACTGCAGCACTCCAGGCTTCCCTGTCCTTCACTATCTCCCGAGCTTGCTCAAACTCAGTCTGTTGAGTCGGTGATGCCATCCAACCATCTCATCCACTGTTGCCCTCTTTCCCTCTTGTCCTCAGTCTTTCCCAACATCAGGGTTCTTTTCCAGTGAGTCAGCTCTTCTCATCAGGTGGCCAAAGTATTGGAGCTTCAGCTTCAGCATCAGTCCTTCCAGTGAATATTCAGCATTGATTTCCTTTAGAATTGACTGGTTTGACAATCTGAACAAGGTCTTCTTCAGCCTGGGTTGTTTGACTTGTGCCCTGTTAACATCTCTGAACTTGGAACTTGGTTAGAAGGAGTCAAATCACTGCTTGGTTACTTTACTTCTTCCTCCTATCTTCTCTCCCTCCTTCTATCCTTCCCTCCTTTTCTTTCAGAATTATTCCCATGAAAAGCCCCTCTCCTGTCCTCCTTGTGAAACTGAAAAGCCCATATGGCTTTAGTGGAATTTTAATATTTGATAATCAGTGTTTCATGCTGTAAGGGGAAGAAATACTTGTCTCTCTACTCTTCTAGAGTCATGACTGAGGCCTCCCTGTAATAGGATTAAGGGGAGAAAAACAAGCAAATTTAATAATGTATACTTCCTATATACATGGAAGATACTCAGTAAAAATGAGTAACTTCCCTAAATGGCCCAGGCCATCACCTTGAAGACCATTTTTAGCTAAAGACAAAAGATTTGGGGGTGGGGGTGGGCAGTTATGGGAGATTATCAGGGACAGCAAAGTAAACAAGGGTATGATTGTTGTGTAGTTCTAAGTTGGCCCTTTCTCCATTGATACTTTTCTAGAGAGTTAGTTATTCTCCTCTTTCTGGAACAGAGGGGGAGTGTGTGTGTGCTGGTGAAGTCACATCTATCATGTATGACTCTTTGCGCCCCTGTAGACTGTAGCTCACTAAGCTCCTCTGTCCATACTAGAGTGGGTTGCCATTTCCTTCTCCAGGGAATCTTCCCAATCCAGGGATCAAACCCGAGTTTCTTAAGTTTTGGAAACACTCTCACAAATGAATATTTTCTTCCTAAATGTAAAATGTCTCTTACAAAAGTTTTGGAAACACTCTCACAAATGAATATTTTCTTCCTAAATGTAAAATGTCTTACAAAAAGGGTAACTTCTGGGTGTGTGTACCATGTTCAGTGGCTCAGTCGTGTCTGACTCTGTGACCACATGGATGGCCACCTTCCAGGCCACTCTGTCCATGGGATTTTCCAGGCAAGAAAGTTGGAGTTGGTTGCTATTTCCTTCTCCAGGGGATCTTCCTGACCCAGGGATTGAACCTGAGTCTCTTTTGTCTCCTGCATTTGCAGGCGGATTCTTAACTATTGCACCTCCTGGGTTACTCTAAACATGTAGGTATTCAGAGCTTTATACCTGTGCCTGCTGTTTCTTAAAATAATAAGCCAAAAATAAACTTTTATGCCAAAGAGGCATATTTGGGGTCAGTGTATTCTGCTTCACTCACTGCTTTAAGATTTCTTAGCAAGTTTTATTATTTTGGGGTGAATTGAAAGTTGTCAAACCACAGACTTACTGTAAAAATATTTGAAATGAGTGAATCTAATAGAATTTACCTACAAGGGAAATTGCATCTGTCTATCATTAAGAAGTTAAATAGTGTTAGTCGCTTAGTCATGTTGGACTCTTTTTTTTGACCCATAGACTGTATGTAGCCCACCAGGCTCCTCTGTCCACGGGATTCTCTAGGCAAGAATACTGGAGTTGCCATCCCTTCTCCAGGGGAGCTTCCTGACCCAACTGTTGAACCCTGGTCTTCTGCACTCAGATTTTTTACTGTCTGAGCCACCGGGGAAGCCCTTAATTTGCATAAGACAAGTTTCATCTTACTATAATAGAGCCATAAAAGGCTACTTAAGTATACACTCACATGCATATCTACATATGCTTATTTTTATCAAATTCTGAATCTTTAGGTGAAAGTGAAAGTTGCTTAGTCTTGTGCGACTGTTTGCGACCCCATGGACTATACAGTCCATGGAATTTTCCAGGCCAGAATACTGAAGTGGGTAGCCTTTCCCTTCTCCAGGGTATCTTCCCAACTCAGGGATCAAACCCAGGTCTCCCACATTGCAGGTGGATTCTTTACCAGCTGTATGTACATGCTATGTATTGCACTGTCTGCAATTATCTTACTTTAAAGAAGATTGTCAATAATTTTCTAAAGTAAATGATTGTGGAAAAATAATCATCTTTTATTCAATTTTGAAATAAAATGTAGTAAAATTATAAAAGAAAATGAGAATGAATTTAAATATGATTAAAATAAAGTCTCAGCTTCTTTTTCTCTTTGCAAAACAGTGGTTGTGCAAATGTGGAATAATTGTAGCTTTTGCATTGTTTTCATTGTATTTCAACCTCTTAAAGGATAGCATTCTCCATTTCTTGAAGCCATACTCTCTTCTTGATAGTACTAAGTCCTTCCCACTTCCCTTTTAACTTCTACTATAATTTAATTTTAAGGTATAGGCTATAATAATGAACTCAGTTTTAACTAGGCCATCATTTTGTATTGACTTTTCAGTATGATTTCAGTTGAAGGAAGGAAGTAATAAAGTCTTGGCATGGGGTGACCTGGGTCAGTTGGGAGAGCCTCTGCTTTAGCATCAGAGCTGCTGCTGCTACTAAGTCGCTTCAGTCGTGTCCGACTCTGTTGGACCCCATGGACGGCAGCCCACCAGGCTCCCTCGTCCCTGGGATTCTCCAGGCAAGAACACTGGAGTGGGTTGCCATTTCCTTCTCCAATGCATGAAAGTGAAAGGGAAGTCACTCAGTCATCCGACTCCTAGTGACCCCATGGACTGCAGCCTACCAGGCTCCTTCCATGGGATTTTCCAGGCAAGAGTACTGGAGTGGGGTGCCATTGCCTTCTCCGTTATGCATCAGAGCAGCTCAGCTGTTAAAGCTCAAAGGTGATCCTGCAAAGGTGTATCAGATTCCCACAGGACCACAGCATCCTTACTGTCATTAAATAAACTTTCATTTGAGGAATAAAACAGCTAACATTAATACCAGTGGGGATTTTCAAAAATTTCTGTGTGATTGAATTCCTATTAAGTGGCACATTGAAAAAGTCATCAAACACATCTGTGTTTTACTGGGAACTCTGTTGTAACAAGTTAATGGTTTGTGTACCTTCTATTAGGACTTCCCTTGTGGCTCAGCTGGTAAAGAATCCACCTGCAATGCAGGAGACCTGGGTTCGATCCCTGGGTTGGGAAGATCCCCTGGAGAAGGGAAAGGCTACCCACTAGTCTGGAGAATTTCATGGACTGTATAGTCCATAGGGCCGCAAAGAGTCAGACACAATTAAGCGACTTTCACTTCACTTCACCCTTTATTAAATGGTCTTAATAATCAATTTTCAGTGTCTTTACTGTAAAACTCTTGAAGAAATTTAAAAAATGTAGACCCGAGTCTTTAATTGATAACTATAGATAACCTCTACTCATATTTCTATTATATTTTAATTGCTCTGGGCACGCTTCTTAAGGTGTCATCCATCTTTAAAATTTGGATAGTTACCTTCGTTTTAGCTTACTTCAACATAGTACAGATGGAAGCATTCCTTTCATAGTCAACTTTTGGTCAGAGTACTCTAAAATTAACTAATTATAGTGAAATCACAATTCTGCATTTTGCATTGGAAGGAAGTTGGTGGTAACCTCTGAAGAAAGTAATGCAGTGTGGTTAGCCATTGTTCCTGTTTCCTCTGTTGTAACCAGCTTGATCAATTACATATACAACAATAAGTTCCTGAATTACCAAGAAGGAAATGTTTCCTGGCCACTATGCACTTTGATGTCAAATACCTCAAACTTCAGCTAGACGTTGAGGTAACTTCTGTCCCTTCCTTCAGGATGGATAGCACATAATATATGGATAGCACATAATATCCATATATTTTACTACCTAAACACACTTTAGAATATTTAGTCTTTTAGGTGTCATCCAAAACCTTGCACTTTAATCAGTCAATGTGGATTGAAATTTGAATGACTGATTTAGATTTCCTGCAGTTATCATTGCTATTATTAAAATTGATAATAGATTATTTATAATCATAACAAGGAGGATATAATGTAATGTAACATCATATCATTTGTAGTCTCTTCAGATGATTCTACAAAGGGGAAAAACACTGAGCTGGAAGGTTATCAACAAAAGTAGAATATAGCAAATGTTAAAAATAGCACTGTCTTCCCTGTCTTTTTCAATCCAAGTAGAGAGCTCCTTGTATGATTTTATAACAGATCTGTAAACTACTTTAAAGATTCACTTTTAATTGAGGTAACCCTGAGCTTTTTGAAGTATAACCAGTGACAGACTAAAGTGACATTTTGATTACACACCGGTTGAATTGTGAAATACTGTTACTTTCTATCACTGCTGGGAACCTTAATTGGTGTACACAGCCTAACTAAAGGGACAGCAGCCACAGCAACAAAGCAGGTAGGAATAAATAACTGAATCATGGTACCTTTTTATAGCATTTCTCTCACAGGTCAGGCACAGAAAAAAAGGAGCTATAGTTTTTTCATTCTTTTTTTTTTTGTTTGTTTTTTGTTTGAATCAATAGAATGACTCCTGGTTTATTTTCATTTTTCTTTGTCTTAGTCCTTAAAAAATTGACTAATTGCAGATGAGAGATCTTAATTACAGGTTAATCACTTTCCAGTTAAATTGTTAATGAAGCAAGTCTAAGGATATGCTTTTTGCTACCATTTTCATTCATATTTTTCTGAGATGAACATTGCTTTATGATCTTCATCATGATTAAGTGATGGATATTTAAAGATACTTTAATGAATCAGAGAGAACAGTACAATTACAGAGTGCTCTTCTTTATGTAGTACTCTGTAGTATACTCCCACATTGTTAAATGATAATAGGATCAGTGTTTAGCTTTGAAATTTATCTCATATAGTTACACAAGAAAATTTATATTAAAGGAAAGTTAATTGCAATATGAATTTAATAGCAAAAATATATTTTACAAAATAGTATATAAACTAAGGGCTTCCCTGGTAGCTCAGGTGGTAAAGAGTCTGCCTGCAATGCAGGAGATGCCGGTTCTATTCCTGAGTCAGAAAGATCCACTGGAGAAGGGATAGACTACCCATTCCAGTATTCTTGGGCTTCCCTGGTCGTTCAGCTGGTAAAGAATCTGCCTACTATGTGGAAGACCTGGGTTCGATCCCAGGGTTGGGAATATCCCCTGGAGAAGGGAAAGGCTACCCACTCCAGTATTCTAGCCTGGAGAATTCCATGGACTGTTTGGGGTCACAAAGAGTCAGACACAGCTGGCGACTTTCAATTTCATTTCTTTCATATAAACTAAGTATTTATCCATGGTGACCTTATTTCTTAACAGAATATTTTGCTGCTGTTTAAATGAATAAAATATATATTTGAATAAAATGAATAAAAATCTATATTTGTCGATAAAGAGAGCTGTCCAAAATATATGGCTATATAAGAATGAAAGTTTTGGCTACTATAATGTTATACGTTTTGTATATATGTATAAACAGACTTACAAATATGCATGGGTATATATGTAAAATATGCATATATATATGCAGATGTATATGTGTTTAAAATATACACATATGCAGATGAATGTATATATGTAAATATCTAAAATATATATTCACATGTACACATATACACAAATGCATATTTATGACTTAACATTTATTATTTTATTACAATACACACAAAAAGTAGATAGTGGTTTTCCCTGGGTGATGCAGATGAATGTATATGCGTTCAGTTCAGTTCAGTTCAGTCGCTCAGTCGTGTCCGACTCTGCGACCCCATGAATCACAGCACGCCAGGCCTCCCTGTCCATCACCAACTCCCGGAGTTTATTCAAACTCATGTCCATCGAGTCAGTGGTGCCACCCAGCCATCTCATCCTCTGTCGTCCCCTTCTTCTCCTGCCCCCAATCCCTCCTAGCATCAGGGTCTTTTCCAATGGGTCAAATCATCGCATGAGGTGGCTAAAGTATTGGAGTTTCAGCTTCAGCATCAGTCCTTCCAATGAACACCCAGGACTGATCTCCTTTAGGATGGACTGGTTGGATCTCCTTGCAGTCCAAGAGACTCTCAAGAGTCTTCTCCAACACCACAGTTCAAAAGCATCAGTTCTTCAGCACTTAGCTTTCTTCACAGTCCAACTCTCACATCCATACATGACCACTGGAAAAGCCATAGCCTTGACCAGACGGACCTTTGTTGGCAAAGTAATGTCTAACTGTCTAAAATATACATTCACATGTGCAGATGTACATAAATGCATATTTATAACTTAACATTTGTTCATTATAATACACACAATAAGTAGATAGTGGTTTTGCCTGGGTGGGAGGGTCAAGTGCTTGTCAGTTTTATCTTTTTTTATGGTGCTTGAAACTTTTTATCACGTACATTTAATGATTTATAATAATTGTTGTTGTTCAGTCGCTAAGTTCTGTTTGACTTTTTGCTACCCCATGGACTGCAGCACTCCAGGTTCCTCTGTCCTCCACTATGTCCTGGAGTTTGCTCAAATTCATGTCCAAGGAGTCAGTGATGCTGTCTAACCATCACAGCCTCTGCTGCCCCCTTCTCCTTTTGCCTTTGATTTTCCAGGCATCAGGGTCTTTTCCAGTAATTTTGTTCTTCACATCAGGTGGCCAAAGTATTGGAGCTTCAGTTTCAGCATCAGTCCTTCCAGTGAGTATTCCGGGTTGATCTCCTTAGACTGGTTCGATCTCCTTGAAGTCCAAGGGACTCTCAAGAGTCTTCTCCAGCATTGCAATTCAAAAGCATCATTTCTTCAGTGCTCAGGCTTCTTTGTGGCCCAATTCTCACATCCATACATGACTACTGGAAAAATCATAGCTTTTACTATATGGGCCTTTGTCAGCGAGTTGGTATCTCTGCTTTTTAATACACTAGGTTTGTCATAGCTTACCTTCCAAGGAGCAAGTGTCTTTTAATTTAATGGCTGCAGTCAACATCTGCAGTGATTTTGGATCTCAAGAAAATAAAGTCTGTCACTGCTTCCACATTTTCCTTTTCTATATGCCATGAAGTGATGGGACCAGATGCCATGATTTTATTTCTTAGTGTTTTGACTGTTGAAATTCAAGCCAGGTTTTTTACTCTCCTCTTTCACCCTCCTCAAGAGGTTCCTCTTTACTGCCAATAGAGTGGTATCATTTGCATATCTGAGGTTGTTGATATTTCTCCTGACATTCTTATTTCTAACTTATTATTCATCCAGCCTGGCATTTCACATGATGTACTCTGCATAGATGTTAAATAAGCAGAGTGACAATATATAGCTTTGTTGTACTGCTTTCTCATATCTGGTTCAAACTGTTGCTCCTTGACCGAAATACAGGTTTCTCAGGAGACAGGTAAGGTGGTCTGATACTCCAGTCTCTTAGAATTTTGCATAGTTTGTTGTGATCCACACAGTCAAAGGCTTTAGTGTAGTCAGTGAAACAAAAATAGATGTTTTTCTGCACTGTTTTGCTTTCTAAATGATCTAACGAATGTTGGCAATGTGATCTCTGGTTCCTCTGCAGTTTCTAAACCCAGCTTGTACACCTGGAAGTTCTCAGTGCATGTACTGCTGAGACCTAGTAAACCTTGCTAATCTGTGAAGTGAGCACAATTCTACACTAGTTTGAACATTCTTTGACATTGCCCTTCTTTGGGATTGTAATGAAAACTGAACTTTTTCAGTCCTGTGGCCACTGCTGATTTTTCCAAATTTGCTGACGTATTGAGTGTAACACTTTAACATCATCTTTTAGAATTTTAAATAGCTGAGCTGGAATTCCATCAGTTCCATTAGCTTTGTTCGGAGTAATGCTTCCTAAGGCCCCCTTGACTTTGCACTCCAGGCTGTGCTGCTGCTCTAGGTGAGTGATCACACCATCGTGGTGTCTGCGTCCGAAAGACCTTTTCTGTGTAGTTCTTTGGTATAGTATTCTTGTCACCTCTTCTTAATCTCTTCTGCTTCTGGCAGGTCCCTGCAGTTTCTGTCTTTTATCATGACCATCCTTGCATGAAATATTCCCCTGATATCTCCAGTTTTCTTGAAGAGATTTATGTCTTTCTCTTTCCCAGTCTGCTGTTTTCCTCCATTTATTTGCATTGTTCATTTAAGAAGGCCTTTTTGTCTCTCCTTGATATTCTCTGAAACCCTGAATTCAGTTGGATATATCTTTCCCTTTCCCTCTTGTGTTTTGCTTCTCTTCTTTCCTCAGCTATCTATCAAGCCTCCTCAGATAACCACTTTGACTTCTTGCATGTCTATTTCTTTGGGACAATTTTGGTGGTTTCATTCTGCCAGACCCTCATTTTCAGGAGCTTCTCACTAGTGGTTATTCAACATCATTTTCATTGACTTCAATGAAATTGAAATTCTGGTTTTTATAAATGAAATAAAATAAATTTATTTTATACATTTGTAATGAAAAAGTGATGATAAAGAAGTTGATGGCATGGTCAAAGACATATATATCAATATGTTGATCCATCTGAGCACTTATACTAGTGTTAAGTGGAGAGAGAGATTTGAATGGAGTTAATCAAGTAAGTGAATATTTATTAGTGGATATTGCCTTATAGGGGCTTCCCTTGTGGCTCAGACAGCAAAGAATCTGCTTGCAATGCGAGAGACCTGGGTTCAGTCTCTGGGTTGGGTAGATCCCTTGGAGAAGGGAATGGATACCCACTCCAGAATTCTGTCCTGAAGAATTCCATGGACAGAGGAGCCTGGTGGGCTACAGTCCATGGGGTTGCAAAGAGTCAGACACGACTGAGCGACTTTCACTTGCTCACTCATTGCCTTGTAATGATACTTTTTGCTGCTTTCAACAGCCTTGTAATTTCAGTCTACTTAAGTGAAGAATACTAGATAAAAGCCCCTATGTATGTCACTTGAAATTATATCCATTTTTCTTCCTCTTGAGAGAGAGACAATTAAATATACTTAAAGTTTCCATTTGTGAAATTGATGACTGTGAGTATTGCATAATAGGAATTAATTTTACTCATTATAGATAAGAAAATTAGTATTTTGTCCATATTTAACATTCTAGGTTTTAGTGACATTTAACTGATTACTTATTTCAAAGTTGCTGAGTTAGTTTGTTGCAGAAATGGTCTGTGCATTCTGCAGGGACTGTTCTTTTAAGGGGGGTGAAGCTTAATCTTGTCTCCCAACTGTGGATTTCTGAATCTTGACTATTAATTTGAAGTTCCTTTTTAACTGTCACTTCTTCTTAACAATATCTCACTTTTTCTCATTAAGGCATCCATGAAGCCATTTATTAGAGTAGATAAATGGAAGCAATTCTTTCTGTTGTCAGGTTCTACCTCTTTAACTCATTGATTGATTCATTCATAAATACATATTGATAACATTCTACATGTACTGGAAATAGTGGTGGGATCTAAAAAGTCAGCAGTAAACTAGAGAAATAGGATTGTTGTCCTGTTGACTGTACAGGGTAGTTGGGAGAAAGATACTCAGGACTTCATGGATTCATTTTGTCTGATACTGATATTAGCATGAAAGAAATAGAATAGCTTTGTGTGTGCGAGGGCTGTTATGACACAGGAAGCTCAGTGGGCTGTGGAATCATGTAAGGTGGGATCCCATCAGGCTCACCTTCTTCCGGGTCTTGGCCCATCCTCCCTCTGTATGAAGGATGGAACGTATTGGACTTGCCTGGCCTGCAGTTCTGACACGTTTAAATTCTCATTTAGTCTGTAAAGTAGTAAGATTCAAAAGTTAGGCTGGATTAGTAACCAGCTGGTTTTTAAAAAAAAATGTCCATATAGACACAGTGACATACACACACATGGGCTTCCCTGATAGCTCAGTGGGTGAAGAATCCTCCGGCAGTTCAGCAGACATGGGCTTGATCTCCAGAAGGGGTGGAGGATGGGGGAGAGCCCCTGGAGGAAAATGGCAACCCACTGTAGTTCTTGCCTGAATAATCCCATGGACAGAGGAGCCTGGTGGGCGATAGTCCAAATGGTCACAAGGAGTTTGACACGACTGAGTGACTAAGCGTGCAAAGCTTATACAAATATACATATTTATGTATAAATATATATATTATATGTAGAAGATGTCATCTGTCTCTGTATTTGCAAAAAAAAAATACTTTGTGCAGTTTTTCATGAGGTCTGAGGATTTTCCTCTTTTTCTTTCTTTTTTAGATAATATAGACTGCTCTGGCTCAAGTGCTGGCTTGAAAATTTATTTGAGGAATATTTCCCATTAATCAAAAACTTATTGCTCTATGGTTGTTTCTTGCATTATACCCTCAGATAATTTATTCAACAACAACAGGAGCCTGGAGTTTTATTGTTCAGTCAGCTTTGTGCTCACTTATTTGTAGGCTATGCTTCCATGCTGCTTTATAGCCTTGCAAGACTTCCCTATTATTGGTGAAGTAATTCCATTGTTTTACTTCAGCTCACTTCACATCTACATATTCAGTGTTTTTTGCACATTATTTAGGTTAAACAAATACCATTTTATTTCTCTGAATGGACTTTCTTAATTCTAGTCTGTACAGCTGGTATAAAATCTTGTCCATGCATTACTAAACTCTTTATAGCATTCTCTGCACATACTAGGGGCTTCCCTTGTGGCTCAGCTGGTAAAGAATATGCCTGCAATGCTGGAGACCTGGGTTCGATCCCTGGGTTGGGAAGATCCCCTGGAGAAGGGAAAGGCTACACATTCCTGTATCCTGGCCTGGAGAATTCCATGGACTGTATAGTCCATGGGATTGCAAATGTTGGATAGGGCTGAACAACTTTCACTATACATACCAAGTTCTTTTATGTTTCTGTGTCTTTGATTTTGCCCTTCCTTCTCCCTAAAATGCTGTTTTCTCACATTCTGAAATTGTTTATTCAACAAATCCAAAATCTCTTTGGGGGGAAGGATTCTCTGATGCCTCAAAGTTGAGGATCTCGTTACTCACTTTTGTTCCAATGCTGTCCTCATATCACATGTCTTGGAGAGGTATCAGGAGGGTTTCCATATTTCTGTGCGATGTAACTTCATATTCTGCAGATCCAGTCCTGGGACTTTTGAGCAGAGGTTTTTCTGAGAACGTTACTCTTTTGTATAGTGGCTCTTCTGCATCAGAGCATTTTTTTTTTTTTAACCATAGCACATTGTAGTTAAATCATTCACTTATCCTTCTCTTCACATATACTAGACAGACTTTAATGCCTTTGATATATTTAACATATTTTTACTTTTTGTAATCCAAATATCTAGAAAGTGTTTGAAATTACTGAATTTATTTATTAAATTATTAAAATTATTTAGAATAATTTACTCACTTACGTGTAAAGGCAGTGGTGGCACAAAAGAATGCAGTGGTTTTCTCAGAGATTTTTTTCCTGAGCTTGTCGCTATTAAGCTAGAGATTTACTGTAGAGTAATATTTGAAGACCTTTTCTCAGTAAAGAAATACTGGAGAGAACTAGAAATGACCTATATACACATCTTGAATAAAATTAAAAATTTTTCTGAGTTAGATCAGTTTAAAGCAATGGCTTCTTTTGAATATATAATTGTAATTCCTTATTGGCTCTTAGATCATATAAATTCAATAACTTGTAAATATTTATCATTTCAAAATTATAATTTGAATTATTGATCCTTTCTAGGAGTTTCTGAAGGCTACTTTTGAGAAACACATGAATGGATTGCTTTCTTGGATTATATTCTTCCTATTTGTTTAATGAGTCCATATTATATTCTTAGAAACTAGAAATTCTAATTTCATGGTGTATGCTACATAGTATAGTTATTGTTTATTTGCTACTAATTCATATATACAGTAATAAAACAGTGATAAGAGTCTTATTTCTTTGAGAGTATTTACATCATACACTTTTGAGAGGACATAAGTGGAAAAAGATAATTTTCTTTGATAGCAGGATATCTTATTCATATAAGATATACCCTTAGTTCAATCATTGTACATGCATGTCTCAGATTTTCTTTTGTTGTTTAAAAATGTATTTATATTAATCATATAAACTGAATTTTCTTGGTATTTTTCCTTTGATGTTTGATACTACTAATATATCTGCATATATATATATTTATGACTTAATACTCTTAATTCATTGGCATTAACTGGAAGACAAATTAGAATCTGGAAGTCTTTTTTGACTTATCAAATGTTGGAGTGAGTTAGGTTGGAATGGCTCATAGAAAGCTCTGAACTCTGTAGTTACTGACTTTCCTCTTTTAATCCATACTATATCCTGACAAGCTAAATCTTCTTAATGAGCTTCCATCATGCAATTTCCCTAATCAAAAACATCTAGAAGTCCCCCATAGCTTATTAAATTCAAATTTGTTCTCTGATGTTCCTAGCCCTCCAAATCCCAATGAGATCCACCCTCTAGTCTCAACTATAACTGTTCCTCCATTCATGCTTCATTCAACAATAAAACTGAATTATTTGGCTTGTGCAGACTCTATTACTTTTTTTCCCCAGTCTGTATTTCCTTCAGCTTATCTTTCCTGGAATACTTGCTCTTCTATCACTTCTGACTGTTCAAATTCAACTTATACTTCAGAACCCATTTGAGAACTCTGTAACTATAAGAAACCTCTTCTGATTTATTATCTGTTTTGTAAAATAAATTAATCTGCCAGGCATCCGTCAAGGGCACAATGAATAAAAAATGTAAAATCCCTATGATCACAAGCTTATTTATTAGGCAGAAGTGTTTGCCAATAAGTAAATAAACAAAAATATAAAATACTAGATGATGATAAGTGCTATGAAGGTAAAGACTGAAAATGCCTTATAAGTGTGGAATAGGAAAAGAAGGCTGCTATTTTACAGAGGGTGATCAGGAATATGTCCTTCCAGATGAGGGCACATTTTCAGAGAGACAAGAATGAGGCAGGCAGGGTGGGGAGGGGGGAATAAGTCATGAAGCTATCCAGTAAAAGATAGTAAAGGGGAGTGAATTCAAGAACTCTGGAGGCAGCAGCAGGCTCCATGTGTTTACAAAATAGTCAAGAGGATCTTGTAGCTAAAGAGGAGTGAGTGAGCTGGAGAGTCTCTAAAATGGTGAGAGAGAAGTAAGTCCAGAGACAGCCTAAGGACTTGGACTTTCACATAAAAAGCCAGGGAGGGTTTTGAGCACACATTACTGGAAATGACTAATATTATAAAGGATCACTCTGGTTGCTGCCTTTGAATAGACTGAAAGGACATGGAGGGAAAGCTCGGGAGTCCAAAAGTCTTTATCCATCAAGATTTGTTGGAGGACTGAACCATGGTATTGGTGTAGGAAGTGACTAGATTAATGTGGGTTAATTTTGAAGCCGAATCCAGCCTCTGTACCCCCAAATCAAATTAAATCTTGGAGACAAGTTTTGGGTAAAGTAGAAAAGAATAGCTTTACTGCTTTGGTAGGCAAAGGGGACCACAGCGGGCTAATGCCCACAAAACTGTATGTTCCGCGTACCCCCTCCCCCACCGCCCCAGATGGTAGTAAGAAGTTTTATAGTAATAATTCAAAGAGGGTGCGATTAGCTCATGGAAATCCTTCTGATTGGTTGATGGTGATGTAGGTTGAAGTCCACAGCATCAACCTTCTGGTTCCGGAGGGTCTGGGGTCTACTTGCTTGTGGACAGCATACCATCATGAACAGTTAGCTTCTTCCATCTGGTGGGGGTTTCCGTATCTGCAAAACAGCTCAAAGATATTGCTGTTGTGAAAGGCTCGGCGGAGTAGACTCTGAAAAAAGGACACAGACAGCCTCTATGGAAGACTGACAAAACTTTACTTCTATACAGCGAGTCGTTTAATATACGAGAGCAAGGAAATAGCTTACAAAAATCAAGGTTACACAGATAGAGCTTGAGCACCTACACAGTTGGTAACTGCAAGTTTACAAAGTTCATGAGACACATAGACTCTATTTTCTCAGGATCAAAAGACAATCTGTTTTCCTTCCTTGTTATTCTCATGCAGTCATGCTTGAGCTCCCCCGGGTCATTGTTCCCACCAGCAGGAGAAGGGAGGCTGTCCTATCTTAACAACCCAAGTCAAGGCCAAGTCTCTGATTGTCTGTGCTGGGGAGGCTCCCTCCTCCCTCCTTTCTCCCCTCCCAGTTCCCTCAGGATGGGCTCACAGATGTGTTTATCTTGTAGGAGGAGATGGGGAGGGGCGTGGGCAGCTGTCTGAAAATAGCTAAAGGCTATGGAGTGTCCATGGGGTCTGTTTGTGCTCTAAACTTGTGTAAAGACCAGCTAGAAGGTGCAGAAAATGTTTCCCAGGGCAAAACATCGAGACATGCCTAGCGGCCTTGGCCCTTCGCCAGTTCCTTGTGAGGACCTTCTCCTCAAGGCAGTCAGGTAATTTCCCTCAACAGCTGTTTGTATTTCTTGAGGGGGAACCAAGACCTTGCCCCAGGATCACACTATTGTTTCTCTTGCCTATTTGTTTCTCCCTGGTCTTGCATCTCCTCCCTTCGCTAATTACCAACTGCTTGAATCTGCCCATTGGAACTGGAGGAAGGTCCTGGAGGCTGAATGAAGCCTATTTCCTGTAATGGAAGAAATAAGACACAGAAAGGCTTTTGTGTCCAGGAACCCTGCAGGGCCCTTCTCCATATCTGTTTTGTAAAATAAATAAGTATTTGTAAAAGGATAAGAAATCACAGAGAAAAAATTTGAAGAAGGTTGAAAAATCTTTCTTGATCTTTAAAGCTCCCATTACTTTTTTTTTAATCTTGTGTCACATACTTTATTAAGCCCTTTACTTCCATTATCCATATTTAAACCTCTTAATAGCCCTAGGAAATGTAGGTATTATTGTTGTTACATTTTTACGTGTGAAGTACTTAGAAGCAGTTGAATTATAAGAAAATATTATGTCTATCTCCCTGTGTATTTAGAGAAGAAACAGTACAACAGGGAATAAACATATCGGAATGGTAATAGTGTTATTGTTCAGCCACTCAGTCATGTTCAACCCTTGGAGACCCCATGGACTGTGGGCTGCACTGTCCTTCACTGTCTCCCAGAGTTTGTGAAAGTGTTCGTGTCTCAGCTGTGTCCGACGCTTTGCAACCTCATGGGCTGCAGCACGCCAGGCTCCTCCATTCATGGGACTTCCAAGGGAAGAATACTGGAGTGGGTGGCCATTTCCTCCTCCAGGAGATCTTCTTGACCAAGGGATCTTCTTGACCCAGGTCTCCTGAATTGCAGGCAGATTCTTTACCATCTGAGCCACCAGGGAAATTTGCTGAAATTCATATCCATTGAGTTGATGATGCCATCCAACTATCTCATCCTCTGTTGTCCCCTTCTCCTCATGCCTTCAAGTCTTTCCCAGCATCAGAGTCTTTTCTAATGAGACAACTCTTTGCATCAAGTGGCCAAAGTATTGGGGCTTCAGATTCAGCGTCAGTCCTTCCAGCGAATATTCAGGGTTGACTTATTTAATCTCTTTGCTGTTCAAGGGACTCTCACTCTTGGACAGGTGTCCAAGAGTCTTCTCCAGTTTGTATAATATTTATCTGCATCTCTTTTAAGAAAATATGTTGATTTTGTTTAATTATTTTAAAATTCCTATACTTAGATGACTAGGATATTGCTTTCATAACCTGATAGACTTTAAATGGGAAAATCATGCATTTAAACTCAGTTTACCAAACTTTTCTCATTTGATATTTGACAGACTGTGGTATTTGTACTCAGATTTGGTTTCAAATTCTGTTCATTGGGCAATTAAAGTAGCCTCTCTGAACTATAATGTCTTATCTATTTAGTTCAGTTTAGTCGCTAAGTCATGTCTTGACTCTGCAACCCCATGGACTGCAGCACACCAGGCTTTCCTGTCCATCATCAACTCCCTGGGCTTATTCAAACTCATGTCCATTGAGTCAGTGATGCCATGCAACCATCTCATCCTCTGTTGAACCCTTCTTCTCCCACCTTCAATCTTTCCCAGCATCAGGGTCTTTTCTAGTGAGTCAGCTCTTCGCATCAGGTGGCCAAAGTATTGGAGTTTCAGCTTCAGCATCAGTCCTTCCAATGAATGTTCAGAACTGATTTTCTTTAGGATGGACTGGTTGGATCTCCTTGAAGTCCAAGGGACTCTCAAGAGCCTTCCCCAATACCACAGTTCAAAAGCATCAGTTCTTCAGTGCTCAGCTTTCTTTATAATCCAACTCTCACATTCATACACGACTACTGGAAAAACCATAGCTTTGACTAGACGAACCATTGTTGGCAAAGTAATGTCTCTGCTTTTTAATATGCTGCCTAGGTTGGTCATAACTTTTCTTCCAAGGAGCAAGCATCTTTAAATTTCATGGCTGCAGTCACCATCTGCAGTGATTTTAGAGCCCCCCAAAATAAAGTTTCTCACTGTTTCCATTGTTTCCCCATCTATTTGCCATGAAGTGATGGGAACAGGTGCCATGATCTTAGTTTTCTGAATGCTGAGTTTTAAGCCATCTTTTCCCCTCTCCTCTTTCACTTTTATCAAGAGACTCTTTAGTTTTTTGCTTTCCGCCATAAGGGTGGTGTTATCTGCATATCTGAGGTTATTGATATTTCTCCTGGCAATCTTGATTCCAGCTTGTGCTTCATCCAACCCAGCGTTTCTCATGATGTACTCTGCATATAAGTTAAATAAGCAGGAAGACAATATACAGCCTTGACATACTCCTTTCCTGATTTGGAACCAGTCTGTTGTTCCATGTCCAGTTCTAACTGTTGCTTCTTGACCTGCATACAGATTTCTCAGGAGGCAGGTAAGGTGGTCTGGTATTCCTATGTCTTGAAGAAATTTCCACGGTTTGTTGTGATCCACACAGTCAAAGGCTTTGGTGTAGTCAATAAAGCAGAAATAGATATTTTTCTGGAACTCTTTTGCTATATTTATAATATAAACTGAAGCTAATAATCCCAAGATTTCAGGCTTGTTTTCAAGACACTTTTATGCACAATGTCTGCCACATAATAAAACACAATAAATGGCCTTTATTATTATGTTCATATTGTGTATGTTTTTGGGTTAAATTAGGTAAATAAGACAAAGGATGTATTATTGTAATATATGTAAAATAGTGTAACTGAAGTCTATCTATATCTAATAAATTACTGTGGAAATTAATCCTAGCTAATAACTTTGCTTAATTTTTTCAATTTCATTTGTACTTAATATCATGACTTGATTATAGATGATTGTGCTACTTTGGAGATGTTGTTTATTTTCTTAATTTTTTCATATTTAGTGTGTATTGATTTCTTTTTACTTTAAAATGCTGTAGATACTTTTAAATAGGTTTGATTACACTTAAATAATCAGTGAAGTATCATTTTTAGACTCTGGTTTAGCGTGGGCCAGGGTGATTTAGTGAAAAATTCCACTGACATCAGTTGCAAACAGACTTGATGTCAGTGTGGGTTCATTCTGCATTCTTGCTTTAGGATTAGGTCCAGTTCCATAAAAATCATTGTAACTATGGTATTTGTGTGGTACTGTCTTGGGTGTATGTTAAGATATTCCTTTATTCACTTATATTTTTAAAAACAGCAGACAAAAATGTTTTGCAGTTATGTAAATGTTGCCTTTTATAGTTAAAAATTTTTTTTTAATTCATAAAATGAGAACTATTGAAATGACATAAAATAATGACTCTTAACATAATGACTTAAGCCTCATTTCCTGATAGATGTGTGTGTGTATGTGGGTTGTTGTTGAGCTTAGTCCATTCAGTTGTGTCCAACTCTTTGTGAACCTAAGAACTGTAGCCCACCAAGCTTCTACTCAGTGGTATTTTACCAGCAAGAATACTGGAGTGGGTTGCCATTTCTTTTTCCAGGTTGCCATTTCATTTCCCAACTCAGGGATCAAACCAGCATCTCCTGTGTATCCTGCATTACAGGTGGATTCTTTACTGCTGAGCCGTCAGTGAAGCCCATGTGTGTGTGTGTGTGTGTGTGTGTGTGTGTAGTGAATTTTTTTTCCTGTCTTACACCTGGCAATCCAAATGAACAGCTGTTATTGTGTAGATGCCAATTAGTGTGACTAAATTACATCTTTTCCTTGGGAGAAGAATGTGAAAAAAATAGGAAATAATATAATCTTCTCCAGTATACTTCAGAATTATCAGTCTACTTAACTATTATTGTATAATTTGCTTCTATTGGTTTGGCTTGCCTCTAAATTCAGTTATCCCCATTAGCTTTCACTCTTCTTTAATGTCACTGGATATTTTTATTCCAGTTATTGTAAAATAAACTTAGGATTACATTGTAATGATTCTCAATAAAGCTAAACAAAACTAGGTCCATTGTGTGAAGGGCACTGACTATAATGAGCTCCATTATACTCACTCAGTTATAGATCTGTATGAATCACTAGTGCTTCTCACTTTTCTGAAAGTAGATCTTTTAGCATCTCCTCCTAGATTAGAAATCATACTCTTCTTTTTAATAGTACCAAAAAAGTGTCACTAAGTTGAATCGTTCTTCCAGTGATGGACCCATACAGAAATACCCCTCTGTTTAATACAGTTTCTCGCTGTGGAGTCTCTTGGCATTGAAGAAACCATAAACACCATTAGCTTAATACAAAGAAAGTGCTGTTTGGTCAGGTATGAGATCATTTGTATATCGAGAGTAGAAATACTGGAATCATGTAAGTGTGAGCTAAAGGATAATTTTGTGATTCTCTGTGAAACAGCCTGGCATGCTACAGTCTGTGGGGTTGCAGAGGACACGACCAAGTGACTGAACTGAACTGATGAAGAACCAGTTGTATAGATATAATTCCTGAGGCATTGGAATATGAAACTTTCTTCTAGGGTGTGAGTAACTAGAATGTATTTTATAGACAGACTCTAAGAACTATATGTTCCAGTATATAATTAAAGACCCACTGTTTAAATTGGATCAAGGTAATCTGATTCCTTTTAAGCTGTGGGGTTGGGGTACATTGTCATTTTTATCATTTTTAGCTTTGATTCTTTTTGGTATATTGAGCAATGTTTGGAAGTGAGGTGTTTTTATTTCACCTTCCTAACTTATACTGGATGAAGACTCCATTGAGTTACTGTTAACTGTGGTATGTGCTGTGCTGTGCTTAGTCATTCAGTCATGTCTGACTCTATGTGACCCCATGGACTGTGGCCCACTAGACTTCTCTGTCCATGGGGATTCTCCAGCAAGGATACTTGAATGCGTTGCCAGGCCCTCCTCCAGGGGATCTTCCCAAAGCCAGGGATTGAACCCAGGTCACCTGCATTGCAGGCAGATTCTTTATCACTTGAGCCAGCAGGGAAGCCCTAAATGTGGTATATAATCTGACAAATGTATTACTGTACTCCCTTTGAGAAACCGTTCACAAAAGTTACAAGTTTCTCCAAAATTGCGAGTACGGAAGGGCACAGTGTTAATATTTTTATGACTTTAGGACTCAAACTAATTTCTTTTTCAGTGAAATTAGAACCTATTGCTTTCCAATAAATTACATTTGAAAGTCAAAAACCATATTAGATTCTGATCATTGACTCAGATACATCTTTCAAAACCAAGCACTATTAGAATGTACAATATTTCTTTAGTGTCTTAATTTTCATAAATTATATTAAAGACTCACAGTTTAAATTGGATCAAGGTGATCTGATTTATTTTAAGCTGTGGAATTGGGGTACATTGTCACTTTCATCATTTTTAATTTTGATTCTCTAAATTAAAGGAAAAATATAAAACTTGCATATGTGCAGGGCTCTTTATCAGTTAATATATATATTATATATGTGTATAATATAATTATATATATATATGTAATTTATGTGAAACTTTACAAGACGAAGAACTGAAATACTCATATGTCAAGTTTTGAGTTCAGTTTTAAAAATTAATACATGCAACAGAAATTTAAGTTAAAATGTCTAATTCTTCAAGTACGTTTAATGATTTAGGACTTCTGAATGGGGTCAAATTGCCAAGCCAGTTTAGCACCTTGAGTCTGCAACTGTGAGTCTCCACTGTGAGTACCCAAAAAGGTTTCTTTCGCAAACATACATTTGCCTTAGGGAATCTTTCCAGATTTTGGTTCAAATCCAAATTCTGTTCTCTCTTTATTCCCTTAGATTGAAGATTAAAACCTTCTCTTATTTTCAGACCAGTTTTTGCCTATGGTATCTATACCACACCCTCTTTGCTGTGGCTCTTTGTGACTAGACTGGCTTTACCCACAGGGTGGCTCTGACATCCTAAATAGATTCTGCCATAAAGTGAGGATAGTCTATCCACACATGGATAATAAGACCCTGATATCTTTACTCAGCTCACAGTAATAAGGTAACCCTGAGGACTTTGGACATTTCGAATTTCTGGCCTTAAATAGTGAGTACTTCATAAATGCTATTCTGTGTTCAGGTTACACTAGATACAAGTTGTTCCTCCTAATTAAAATGGTAGGGAGTTAGTAATCAAGGTTGCCCTGACCATGAGCTGTCAAATGTTCATTAGAATGCAGTGAGGGTATCTGTATTTCTTTAGTCATGAACTCTACACTCTCAGGGGGCTCCCATTGCCAGAAATTAATGTAAGACAGCCGTCCACATTTTTGCTTAAATGTATCCTTGATGGATTGAATGATGAAAGCCATTTAGTGAAGAAAAAATAGACTTTGAACAACATATTGATAGCTTACGGAATGATGTTGGATTAGTGATCTCTGAAGAAGATTTAGCTTCAGGACCAGGGACCAGGCTTGATCACTCAAGAGCTTTTGTGTAGCAGAGTTTTATTAAAGTATGAGAAGGGACAGAGAAAGCTTCTGACATAGATATCAGAAGGGGGATGGAGAGTGCCCCCCAGCTAGTCTTATCGAGGACTTATATACTTTTTTCAGACCCACTCCCACAACATACATCTTAAATTAACAAGATTAGAAGGAACAATAGAAAGATGTTACCAGACCCACCCCCATAATATACATTATACACTGCAGATGGTGATTGCAGCCATGAAATTAAAAGACGCTTACTCCTCGGAAGGAAAGCTATGACCAACCTAGACAGCATATTAAAAAGCATAGACATTACTTTGTCAACAAAGGTCTGTCTAGTCAAGGCTATGGTTTTTCCAGTAGTCATGTATGGATGTGAGAGTTGGACTGTGAAGAAAGCTGAGTGCCGAAGAATTGATGCTTTTGAACTGTGGTGTTTGAGAAGACTCTTGAGAGTCCTTGGACTGCAAGGAGATCCAACCAGTCCATCCTAAAGGAGATCAGTCCTGGGTGTTCATTGGAAGGACTGATGTTGAAGCTGAAACTCCAATACTTTGGCCACTTCATGCGAAGAGCTCACTCATTTGAAAAGACCCTGATGCTGGGAAAGATTGAGGGCAAGAGGAGAAGGAACTGACAGAGGATGAGATGGTTGGATGGCATCCCTGACTCAATAGACATGAGTTTGGGTAGACTCTGGCAGTTGGTGATGGACAGGGAGGCCTGGTGTGCTGTGGTTCATGGGGTTGCAAAGAGTCAGACACAACTGAGCAACTGAACTGAACCAGACCCACTCCCATGATATGTTTTAAGATGACAAGATTAGTCAGAAAGTTCTTGTTAAGGAGAAACATGTCCTCTAGCAAGACTTATTGTTATATTGATTACGAGAAAACAATGTGTAAAAGAACATTTGTCCTTTTCTCCTTGACACCCCAGGACCCCTTTCTCCTCCTCAGGAAACCTGGACTTCTTATCAACCTACCTAGGAATTGACTCTCTCCATATCATGTAATATTCAGATTGCTCGTTCTTACTAAATGTAAAAAAGACAAAAAAAAATCTGACTTACCAACTTCTGGTTTGCAGTTCTTCTCGTGTCATATATCAATTCTCCTACTAAAATTTAATATTCTATGAGACATCTTGGTTCTTAAAAGATATAATTCTAACAAATCTCAATTTTTGAAAGTCAGTTTTAAAATTAATATAGCTTTTGTTGTTGTTCAGTTGCTCTGTTGTGTCCGAATCTTCGTGATCCCACAGACTGTAGCATGCCAGGCCTCCTTGTCCTTCGCGATCTCTCAGAGCATGCCCAGACTCATGTCCATTGAGTTGGTGATACCATCCAACCATTTCATCCTCTGTCATCCCCTTCTCCTCCTGCATTCAATCTTTCCCATCATCAGGGTCTTTTCCATGAGTCAGTTCTTTGCATCAGGTGGCCAAAATATTGGAGCTTCAGTTTCAGCTTCAATTCTTCCAATGAATATTCAGGGTTGATTTCCTTTTGGTTGACTAGTTTGATCTCCTTGCTGTCTAAGGGATTCTCAAGAGTCTTCTCCAACACTGTAGTTCAAAAGCATCAATTTTTCGGTGCTCAGCCTTCTTTTGGGCTTCCCTGGTGGCTCAGCTGCTAAAGAATCCACCTGCAATGTGGGAGACCTGGATTGGGAAGATTCCCTGGAGAAGGGAACAGCTACCCACTGCAGCGTTCTGACCAGGAGAATTCCATAGACTGTATAGTCCATGGGGTTGCAAAAAGTCAGACACGACTGAACAGCTTTCACTTTCTTTCAGCCTTCTTTATGGGCCACCTCTCACGTCCGTCCATGACCATTGGAAAAATCATGGCATTTACTAGATGGACCTTTGTCGGTAAAGTGCTGTCTCTGTTTTTGCTTTTTAATGTACTATCTAGGTTTGTCATAGCTTTCCTTTCAAGGAGCAAACATCTTTGAATTTCGTGGCTGCAGTTACCGTCCATAGTGATTTTGAAGCCCAAGAAAATAAAATCTGTCACTGTTTCCACTGCTTCCCATGAAGAGATGGGACCAGATGCCATGATCTTCACTTTTTGAATGTTGAGTTTTAAGCCAGCTTTTTCACTCTCCTCTTTTACTTTCAGCAACAGGCTCTTTAGTTCCTCTTCACTTTCTGCTATTAGGGTGGTGTCATCTGCATATCTCAGGTTATTGATATTTCTCTCAGCAATCTTGTGCATCATCTAGCTCAGCATTTCGCGTGATGTACTCTGCATATAAATTAAATAAGCAGATTAACAATATACATCCTTGACGTACTTCTTTCCCAATGTCGTAATGTCTAATACTGGCTACTATTAATATATCAAGAAATTACTACCGCATAACTGGTTTTATGGTAAAAACTGCCACACTTAACAGTATGTAGTACATTCTTTAATTGGGTGCCATATCTTCTGGATCACAGGTGAAAAGTAACCCTAGGTAATGAAAATGTCAGAGGTGAAACTGTGTTTTATTATCACTCTGAAGACCCCAAGACTCCCAAGTAAGCTTTGTAAATATAGTCTTACAGGCTGGGGTATATTGGAGTGCCAGTTTTCATTTGCCTTAGGCTGTTAATATAAAGACATGCTTTTTTTAAATGCCAAACCAAGTGAGGATAAGTTATTGTTAGAAACTCATAATACTTTCAAAATTTTAAGACCTCAAAGGATTATACTTTTATGCAGTTCTACAGTAAAAGAAAACCTCTGCTTTTAGATAAGCAAAGTGAGTGTACATTTTTCACCCTTTAATTGTTTCCATCATGACCTTTATTATATCACACTTTACTTGTGTTTATGTCTTTGAAGGGGTAACACACAGGAAAGACTAAGACAGTGTGGAGATGGAGTCATGTGGAGCATTCATGAAAAATTAAATGCCCTCAGCATACACAAAAATAGGTCATTTAATTTTTTAAAATAAATTTATATATCAAAGCCACTGATTAACCTGTATTTGGGTATAATAATGAAATAAGTCTGAACTTTCTGTATTGTCAAAGCACCTACCATTGGTAACAGACAAATAATATCAAGTTAAAGATTATTTGAGAAGTTTCTTCCTCAAATTTCATTCTCCTTTGTCTCATATTTGAAGATTTCACGCATCTGTCTTACATACTTCTAGGATTCTCTATCTAAATGACCTATTTTTATCTTCAGTTGCTTGTATCAGTAAAAGAAGAAAAATCTCAGGTCTAAATAGAATATACAGGGCATTACCTTAGGAACCATCTCTGAATCCCCTGATGTTAGAATTTCAAGGATGAGTATTTGAAGAAATAACACAAAGAACTTTATATTTTTCAAAGATAGAGGGTGACTGAATAGGCAAAGAATAAAAAAATATTCACTGTCTCTTAAGTGCAAATTATACGAACTGTCAGCCGATATTCCCCTCCTAATGTAAAACCACAGCATAGAAACTTGAGACAGATATGATCATTCCTGGAGACAGGATGATCTCTTTGGTGGACACCTAAAACATTATTCTGAAGGTCTGTAAAGGACATTGGATGGGTCATATGAAATATTAACTATACATTCAAATGTTATTTTAGAGTACTCTAGAGAAGGGGAATGCATTTGATTGTGGATTTCAAAATACTGTGTGAAAGAAGTAAATTGATATTTGATTTTCATCATCATTAAGAAGGTATGACTGGTACTATTTTTGATTACTTGATTGATTGGGAATGGTAATGTTTTGGTTCATTTCCATTAAAAATTTTAACCATTTTATGTTAATTATTTTTCAATGGTTCCCAAATTATGCTGTTAATACAATTTACTATTTTCTCATTTCATATAACCATTAATATTTTCAACCTGACCTGGCTTTTAAAGCATTTTTTACGCGGATATTTTTACTTTGCTTGGAAGGATAACATAAAATTTAACCCAAAATTGCTGCTCAAATTCCACAGATGCACTGCCTAAGAAATGATTATTAGATCTGTAGTGCCCCAGATCAGATAGTCACCTGGTTCTTTGTGGTTTGATAATGGCTTCAGGATTTAGATTTAAAAGATTTTGAAAGGCAGAGGATAATTGTGCTGCCCTGAAACATCAGATGTTGAAGATTGGAAACATTACTGTAGTCACATAAATCAACCAGTTTCCCTTTGTTTTCATTGTGCAACATATTTTCCCTTGCTGAAAGGAGTGCATCAGCATAAAAGCCTCTTGAGCAGGAAAAATGTGTATTGATCACTGGAAGTGTATTTCTGCAGTACCTTGGAGTTACTGAAATTGACCCTAAAGCATGTTTTATTACCAACAATAGATGCTTTTCATGTGTTGATTTTTATTGATTTATAGCTTAATAGATGGCAACCTACTCCAGTACCCTTGCCTGGAAAATCCCATGGACAGAGGAGCCTGGTAGGCTACAGTCCATGGGGTCACAAAGAGTCGGACGCGACTGAGTGACTTCATTTTCACTTTTCACTTTCACGCATTGGAGAAGGCAATGGCAACCCACTCCAGTGTTCTTGCCTGGAGAATCCCAGGCTCGGGGGAGCCTGGTGGGCTGCCGTCTATGGGGTCACACAGAGTCGGACACAACTGAAGCGACTTAGTAGCAGCAGAGATGCAAAATAATTTTAATTGTGGACAACACATGTAAAAACCTTACGATTTGAATTTGTTTATAACCTTAGAAAAACATCACAAGTGTTATATTCAGTATAAAAGCAGATTACACATCATCCTTCTTGTAACTCTTCTGTTCTGCAACAATGTGTTGAAATAAATATGCCTATTGAATCATCCCTGCTTCCTCAGAGTACACCTGGCTAGTAACCATGTGAAAGAAATAGATTTTGGAATGAAGGGCTTTTTGTGTTATAACCTGAATTCTGGTTTTCCTTGGACTTACTGTATCATCCCTTTGCACTTCACATTTTCCATTTGGAAAATGATGATAACATTTGTCTTCCTCTAGCTCAATAGATGTTACAGAAATAGATGAGATAGCATATGTGAATAGTTGACAGTGCTTTGAAAGTTTTTATGCAGATTGAGGTAATGTGTTGATCAAAGCTATTGGCTAAGGCAAGTGCTTCCTTGTTGATATTTATTTTCTCCCATTCTAAGGTCAAAAGAGGTTGTCTGGCAATAGATGGAATATAGTGAAGAACTGGCATAGATTCCAGGACGTTAGCCCCCTCTCCCACATCTGCATTCCTGATGATGTGGATCACACAGTGACTGACAGCGTGTACTGATAGACAGTGGACTTGCAACTTAGAAACCATCTTTTGTATTTCTCTTTTTTGGAATCTTGAATTCTGGAGTAAACAAGGAGGAACATGTCCTGTTGTACGTGTACAATATGTGGAAGGTTATTCGTATCTTGTACTTGTTTTGTTGCAGATGTACAATGTATACAGAATTGTCCATACAATGTCTCAGGTGTTTTGAATGCTAAGTAAATATTAGAGAAACATAATTAGCTGGATTAAATTAATTTAAATGCAAATAACTTGTTATACCTGTATGCTGTTACTTTATACTTCATTGTCATAATTTATACCATATATTTTAGCAAAAGTAATAAAAATGGATTGAGAGTCTTACGTAAATAATCAATGTGAGACAGTCACACTAAACACAATATTAAAAACATACCTTGACCAATTTATAATTCAGGAACAGAGTCTAGTGCTTAGGAAAATCATATGTATTTTTAACTCCATAGATGTTTTGTTGGTAGGCTAATTTATGATTACACAGGTATGGATATGTGATTTCTTCATAAAATAAAGCAAGAGAAAAAGGTATCACTGTGAATTTAAAAACATTCTTGATTTTATTATATTTTCCAGAACATTTTCAGTAAATAAATTTCTGAAACAGAGACTAAACGATTGAAACCAGTGGAATATGAATACATATTAGAGCAGTTAAACCTATATATTTTGATCTATGAAATATCCTGTGAGAATACTGAGGGGAAAATATTTTAGAATCTGTTTCTTTTCAGGAGTATATTTTTGAAACTAGAACACCTTCCGGAACCTACTTAGAAATTATGTATGTTAGTTTCTGAATGTTCTAATATGTTTGAAAATCAGCTATCTTTGCATCATAACATAGATTCCAAGATCCTGCTTCTATCTTTAATAGATTACTTGTATGCACCAAAGAAAGAATAAATTCAATAAGTTATTTTATGGCCCTCTATGAACTATCTTCCCTGGGCACAGTCTCTGCCTTTGCACTGGGACATACACTCACACTCTCTCTCTCTCTAACACACACACACACTCTCACACATGCACACTCTTCCTGCTGAAGTTTATTTACTATTACTCCAATATATTCTTTAATCCTCTGTTTTAGCTTCTCTGTTAGTCTCATCTTTCCCTACATAGGAGGCCATATTTCTCTCTCTCTATTTGTACTTGGGTTTTTTCCTGAGCCTGAAACACTTGCCCTCCTAATCTTTACAGTCTCCAGTGAATTCTCCACTGAATACACCAAAACTAATCTCTTCCTTCTCAGAATCACTGTAGCCAGTACACAGTTTGGCAGATTGTCCTATTTAATAGGTTGCTGTTATTTAGTCAATTTTATAGGTGGTGACATAAAAATAAATTACTAATGTAGAAAATTGAAGTGAGAAGTAATTAGAATACTTTTCCCTCTTGAAGTCACTGTTGAGAACAAAAGTGGTGTTTTATTTTGGATGCTATTCAGCTGGCTGTTTTATTTTTGCAAATCTCTGAGGGTTTTAGAAGGAACAGATGCTCTGAGATCCTAAAAGTCCGATAAAATGATCGTAAACAATTTGATGCTTCAGACATTTCACGTACACGTTTCAGATTTATAGTGTACTTAAAGTCATATGTATCTAGAAACACGCATCCAGGCAGATTCCAGGTCTTATCAATTGGTTGTTGAATCTCTTTTAAATAACATGTCTTTATCCTAATGCATGTAGAAAGGATGAAGACCATTTATTTTGCTTTCACTCACTCTTTAAATCTATCATGTAACCAGAAAAATAGTTTCTTTGAATCTGCTTTTTAATGCTTCTGTTAACATAATAATCTTTAAAGTATAGATTGTTTTATATAATAGATAATATGTATGATGATAATCTATAAAATAACTCATATACAGGATGCCACCAGTTCATTACATGTCATAAATGATATGCCACATACTATGGCAGGATGGGGTAGACAGTGTGAGTGAATGTGTGTGCGTTGGCTGAGGTTAAAGTCAAGGATACATTTTGAAACCTGTGATGCAAGGGGGAACAAGAACTGTCCTCAGCCGAATGTGTAAGGATGTTGCCATTGGTATGTGTTTTATATCCTTCCCTTGCTTCCTGTAACTTTCAGGCACTCTATTATTTGATAGTTTAATTCCCAGACTTTGAGGACCAGAACAGATGGATGCTGGAATCCTGGGAGAATCTTGGCTGAAGGCATGGGTTTATCTTCCACAAAGAATACAAGATAAGAGAATCTTAAAAATGAAATGGGAAGAAATTTCAGGGATCATATTTGCCATTCCAAATCAAAGCATTATTTCTTTTTTATGGTATTCTGGAACATCTGTCTAGATCGTTTAGAACAACGACAGACAGCAAGGTAACTACGGTGTAGTGGTTAAGAGCTTTTGCTATGCCTCAGTCCAGCTGGGTATATCTGTTCTACCTTTGCTAGCTCAGAGAGCTTGGCTTTGTTTATGCTTCAGATTCTTTGACTGTAAAATGAAGCTAGTAATAATACTTACCTCACAGTGTGGTTGAGGGGATTAAAAGAGACGATGCACGGAACGTGTGGCACCGTGCCTGGAAGAAAACTCTCAATGACACTTAGCAGTTGTTTTTATATAATTACATTGTTGGAGAGCTCGTTGAAAAGTTTTTTTTCCGTATTTTAAGACCCAAACAACAGTCTTGCTACTTCTACATATTAGAGGAGTCTCTGCCTTGTTGGAGGTATTCAAAAGGACTATCTCTTTCAAATGAGAACCATTTAGGCATTTAAGTACAGGTAACATATTTCTCTAAGTTTATTCTTTTTGAGGATAAAATCTTAAGTTAGTCTAGAAATTCCAGAAATCTGAAAATCATAAATATACTAGAAATGCTAGAGATTTATCAGTATACCTGGTCATAAGATAAACATGTATTGATTCAGTGGCCTACTTTTAAAAATCAGCACTGCCAGTTGAAAATTAAATGCTTGTGTTATCACAAGTAATAGAAAAGTAGTATACCTAAGTAACAGAAGCTTGGTAACCCAAGAATAAGCTTAACAAGGCATGTATAGGAACTTATAAAACTGTAAGACTTCATGAGGGAGACTGAAGACACAAATAAATTGCCTTATAAGTCCCTTGAATGAGATATATCAGTATTGTAAAGATGTCATTTCTCTCAAAATATTTTATGCATTTATTAGAATCCATTAACTTTGCACTCTCAACACAATGGAATCCTTAGTTTGGAACATGACCAAGTAATTCCCAATTTTATTTGAGAATAAACCTTTCCATTGAAGGACTACATCAGGAAACTTATGGTAAAGAATAATAATAATACAAAACTTACCTTGTCAATTTCTGACATGTAGTTAAAATATTGGTGACAAAATTGACAAGGAATTCAATCAGAATAAAAAGTTATTAGAAAAATGAACCCAAGTAAGTAATGGCAGTTTGCCTTTTAGGCTATAATTTTTACAATATGGAGGAAAAAATGATTATTTAGTAAATAATATAGAGATAATACTTAAGGTAACATATTTCCTTATCACAACAGATCAAAATAAACTCCAAGTGTTTAATATATAACTATTAAAATTATTACTAAAAATAATATTATTTATTTTAAATCAATTATTTAATAATTAAATAATAAAATATAACAATATAATATATATAATATAATAATAAAAATAATAAAATAATTAAATTAATTATTTAATTAATAATTATTAAAAAATAAAACTATTAAAATACTATAAAATGTGAATAAATTTTATTTTTGTAGTGCTCAAAGGCAAGAGTCATTAAGAAAAATACTAAAAGGTTTCATTATGGAAAAATCATTTTTTTCTTTTTGATAGAAACAAAAGCAAGGTTAGAAAATTATATAGTGATAAAAGAAATTTGCAATGCAGATGAGTCAAAGGTTTAGTATACCTACAGTATAAATACAAACAAGACAATATAGAAAAAACCAGCAGTGATTAGGTGATCTATAATAGGTGAAACTGTCAAAGTCAATGAATGTGATGATATAACCAAGTTCATTAGCAATTAAACATGTGATCTGGTGGCAGCAAATCTATGAGCAAATGAGAATTTATATGAACTCTTTGTTGGAGAATAAATTGATTAGACTGTCCTAAGGACAACGTGACAGTATGTATAAAATTTGAAATTAACAAGCTTTTTGGTTCAGAAAATCCAAACTGAGTAACATCCCGTATGGAAATAATTGAAATTTTATAAAAATACATGGATTTATAGAAGAATATTTATAAAACATAAAAGGAAAACCTCTTAAATTATATCAGTCATGGCTAAGTTAAAGTACATTGCCATACATACATATTAGAATGTGCTGTGTCCTTCAGAGACTCAAATCAGTGTGTCCACAGTATAAATCCCATTAAGAATAAGAGAGACAGATAAAGTGGGGGTAGAGGTGATTTTAGTATGCAGTGGCTAGAGGAATATACCCCCAGATTGCCCTATAAATTATTTTAATTTTTTAAGTTGTACTTTTTATATATAAAACAGGCATATATTAAGTTGCAGTTGGAAAAAGATAAGGTTATATATAAATATTGTTTCATTTATTTAGACATGAAGACAACAAATATGTTCTGCATTTGGCTTATTAAAAGAGCAAATTGTGTAGATTTCTTGCTATCATAGCACTCTTGTGAATCCTTAACAACCAGAACCAGCTTGAACTTCCTTAGTGGGACTTTCTAATGAGTGTTCAAGTTATGTCACAATAATTCAGAGTCGCTTGGCTGACTTGAGATGGTAGTTCTCTAATCCTGCAGAATTCTGTGGTAAAGACCAAATCTCAAGAGTAGAACACTTTTGAGCTGTGCTTTTGAGATGTTCTCTGAGAAAATCTATGATGTGAGCTTTAAAAAAAAATACTTTTAAGAATTAGTTAGCTGTAATACCGAAAGATAAATGAAAGAACAAGATTAAATTTTGACATTTACACTCACACAAAGAATTTGAAGTGGAGGGAAAAGATGCATTAGTTTGCCACGTCTTCTAGCAGGTAGGAGTAGTACAGGTAATTCATTTCATTTCTCCATAAATGTATTTATCTGAACCTGGGAAATGGTACTAGAATACATCATCCTTTAGAAAGAATAAAAATACATATGCAAATACTAAATTGTATGAATCTTAACATTTTTGTTGTTGTTAATTTCAAAAGGTATAATTGAGCCTCTGATGCTACTGAGCAAAGCATACTGTGTTACCTATTGCTATTTTCAGCTGTCAATTAGCTTACGAGAGCTGAATTGAGTACCATAGACTGGCTGACTTGAACGACAGAAGTCGTTTATTTTCTCACAAGTTTGGAGACTACAAGTCAGAGGTTGGCTTCTTCTGACGACTCTCTCCTTGACTTATAGATGGCCATTTTCTCCTCCCCATGTCATCACATGTGTGTATATGTCCCAATCTCTTCTCCTTCTAAGGACACCAGTCACACGCTATCAATGATCCTCTAATGACCTCATTTTAACTTAGTTACCTCTTTAATGACCCTGTCTCCAGAGATAGTCACATTCTGAGGTACTGGGAATTAGGACTTCAGCATATGAATTCAGGTAACACACTAAACTGAAGGAATGAATGTCTGTATAAATGAACAGGTGACTCTTTAGTATTGTTGGTAATGTTTTGTTATATATCAATTAGGAGATATGTAGAGCAGTGAAAAAATGGTATAAATTATCTGAACATGGGTGATTGAAATCTTTCCATGTAAAATTTTAGTGTAGCATATTAAGTCATGTCATTTCTTTGATATTCCTAGAGGTAAAGACAGGTCAAATATAAGTAAAAATTCTAGAGTAAGACGTATGAGGTTTGTGACATGTAATTGTTGTTAAATCACTGAGTCGGGTAACAGTAGGCCAGGCACTGATCTATATACTTGGAATAAAAAACTAAGAAAATTGAGCCTCTGCCTTCAGAGAGTTCACACTCAAAAGAGGAAGGCAGTGAATAAATATGCTAAACCAAGAAGTGAAATAAGTTAGGAATTTGATATGCTACCAACAGAGAATAAAATGGGAAAATGTAGAGAGTGACTGAGGCTGGTATCAGGGAAGTTCTCTGCTGAGGTGAAATTTGAGTTCTATGACCTTACTGATGAGAAAGACTCTAAATTGAAAGAAGAGCAAGAGCATATTCCTTTAGAATGAAATGATCTCCAAGTGTTAAAAGGCAGACTGTGATTGTGATCAAAATGAAGTGAACAGAGAAAATGGAGAGAGAAACTGTTTTCAGAGAGACCTCAAATTATAGACAGATTTTGGGGTTATGCTAAAAAGTTTAATCTTAAGTATAATTGTATTTCATTGACAATTTGATACAGGAGAGTAACTTGACTTCAAAAAAGAAAAAGTTAAGATCACTCTTGCTCAGAAGAGAAGCCGGAGAAGGAGCAGGGAGCCAATAAAATTGCTGCCACAGTGATATAGGCAGGAGGTGAAGATGAACTTGAGAAGGGCTGGAAAAGTGGAAATGGGAAGAGGGTACCAAATTTGGGTTATATTTTGGTGATATATCTGACAGGAGTAATAGCTGGATTGGGCATGTGGTATAAGAGAAATAAAGAAGCCAAGATGAATCTAAGATTTTTTTGTTTTGTAGCTATTGAAAGGTCATGTCATTTACTCAGTTTTGGGGGCAGGTATACTTTGAGGGAAAATAACCTCTCTTTTGTCAAGGGAAATTGGAAATGGACAAGATGATAGACAATTAGATTTGAGTCTTATTCTCTGGGTTGAGTTCCATCCAGAGAAGAAGTATAAGTTGGAGAGTTATCAGTGTATATCAGTGTATACTTGGTACTTGAAGTCATGGGGAGCTGAATGAGGTCACATAGGTTGAGTATAGAAAGAGAAAAGAAAGCATTCTAGGACTGTGTTAAAAGCCTTGAAGATTTTCCCAATTTGGAGGAGATTGAGGTCCTAGTAAAAGTAGTTGTGCATTAAGTAAAATAAACCTACATAAGTCTGGGAAACCTACATAAGTTTTCAAGAAGAGAGAATAGTCAATTGTATCAAGTTCTACTGAATGGTTGGGTAAGATACGAACAGATAATGTTTCATTTGCTTTGGCAAAATGGAGGTCTTTGGTGTTCTCATTAAAACCATTTCATTGGAGTGATGAAGATAAAGCACTATATGAGTACATTTAATGAAGAATGTGGGCTTCTCTGGTTGCTCAGACAGTAAAGAATTCCCTTGCAGTGTGGGATACCTGGGTTCTATCCCTGGGTTGGGAAGATCCCCTTGAGGAGGACATGGCGACCCACTCCAGTGTTCTTACCTGGAGAATCCCCGTGGACAGAGGAGCCTGGCACTGTGGGGTCACAAAGAGTCAGATACGACTGAGAGACTAAGCACTATGAAGAATGGTGACGTGAAGGAATAGGTACAAACAGGGTAGACACTTTTGAAGAATCTTACTACTATAGGGAACTGGGCTTTGGTTGGAAGAAAATGTGGATTCCAGACAGTTTATGCTTGTAGGTGTGTTTCTGTGTTGCTTAAATTAAGTGACATTGGTTGATGTATTGAAATGAAAGTGAAAGTGAAGTCACTCAGTCATGTCCGACTCTTTGCGACCCCATGGACTGCAGTCCACCAGGCTCCTCCGTCCATGGTATTTCCAGGCAAGAGTATTGGAGTGGGTTGCCATTTCCTTCTCCAGGGGATCTTCCCAACCCAGGGATCGAACCTGGCTCTCCCGCATTGTAGGCAGATGCTTTTACCACCTGAGCCACCAGGGAAGTCCGTATTAAAATGAACTAACTAGTAAAGAATGAGAAGTTGGTAATACAGGAGAGAGAGAGGAATATTTTAGGAAAGAATTATTTGAGTACTTGAAAAGAGATGGAATCCAGGACACAGATAGAGAGGAGTAGAAACACTGCTTTCCTCGTAACACGATAGAAGAAATATTATGGAGATAGAGATGTAGGTGATTTGGAATAAGTTAGTGGTAGGCAAGTGAAAGAATCTTCATTATATGGTGTTTATTATCTTTATGTATTGAGCAGTGGTCATCAACTGAGGATGATGGGATGAAAAGTTCTAGGAAACTTGAGCGCAAGGCATTGTAATTTACTTAAAAGTGTGAAAGTGGATTTACTAGAGAAGTGTAATAGTAATAGGTCATTCTGGATTTGCTAGAGGATTCATTAAACTGTATGGTCATAAATTTGTGATTGGCACTGCTGAATGAACCATTAATGTTCAGCTACTGGGCTTTTTTTTTTTTTTTTGAGGTACAGTTACATAATTTTATAATAGTTTCAGGTATATAATGTAATGATTTAATAACTATTGAAAAATGATCAACACATTAAATCCAGTTAACATCTGTCACCATACGTAGGCATACATTTTTTTTCTTGTAATGAAAAACTTTAAAGATCTACTCTCCTAGAAACTTGTGAATATGCAGTACAGTGTTATTAACTATAGTCATCATGCTATACATTAGTTCCCCAAGACTTATTCATTTTATAACTGGAAATTTGTACCTTTTGACTCCCTTCACCCATTTCATCCACCATTTACCCCCTGCCTCAAGCAGTCACCAATCTGTTCTCTATATCCATGATCTTGAAGTTTGTTTTGTTTTATTTTTTGTTTTTAGATTGTACATATATGTAAGATCATATGGTATTTATCTTTTTCTGTCTGACTTATTTCACTTAGTATAATGCCATCCAGGCCCATCCATGTTATTGCAAATGACAAGCTTTTATTCTTTTTTTAATGGCTGATTTATCTATCTATATGGATGTATAGATAGTTACAGATGTAGATGTCACATTTTCTTTATGCTTTCATCTACTGATGGACTCTTAAGTTGCTTCCATGCTTTGACTGTTGTAAACAATGCTATAGTGGACATGGTGGTGCAGCTGTCTTGGATACACTGATTTCATAAGTACTGAGAAGGGGAATTGCTGTATCATATGGTAGTTATATTTTTAATTTTTTGAGGACCTTACAAACTGTTTTTCATAGTGACTGCACCAGTTACACCCCCACTAGTAATGTGTAGGAATTCCCTTTTCTCCACATCCTCACTCACACTTGTTATTTCTTGTCTTTTTGATAATAGTCATTTTGACAGGTGTGATGTGATATCTCATTATGGTTTTGGTTTGTGTATCCCTAATTGTTAGTGACTGTGGTATGGGAGAAAACTCTTGAGAGTCCCTTGGACTGCAAGGAGATCCAACCAGTCCATCCTAAAGGAGATCAGTCCTGGGTGTTCATTGGAAGGACTGATGCTGAAGCTGAAACTGCAGTACTTTGGCCACCTCTTGCGAAGAGTTGACTCATTGGAGAAGACCCTGATGCAGGGAGGGATTGGGGGCAGGAGGAGAAGGGGATGACAGAGGATGAGATGGCTGGATGGCATCACTGACTCGATGGGCATGAGTTTGAGTAAGCTCTGGGAGTTGGTGATGGACAGGGAGGCCTGGCGTGCTGCGATTCATGGGGTCGCAAAGAGTTGGACACGACTGAGCGACTGAACTGAACTGAACTGAAATTGTTAGTGATGTTAGACATCTTTTCATGTACCTGGTGACCATCTATATGTCTTTTGCAAAATATCTGTTCAGATCCTTTGCCCATTTATTGATTGGACTGTTTGGGGATTTGGCTATTGAATTATATGTGTTCTTTATATATCTTGAATATTAGCTCCTTATCAAATATTTTTCCCACTCTGTAGATTGCCTTTTCATTTTGTTGATGGTTTCCTTTGCTGTGTGAAGATTTTTATTTGGATGTGGTCCCATTTGTGTATTTTTGCTTTTATTGCCTTTGCATTTGGTATCAAGTCCAAAAGAATCATTGCCAAGACTGATGTCAAGGAGCTTGCTGCCTAAGTTTTCTCTTAGGAGTTTTCAAGTTTTTCAAGGACTTTAATAAGTCCTTATCCATTTTGAGTTGATTTTGTATACAGTGTAAGGTAGTGGTCCAGTTTCATTCTTTTGCATGTGATTCTTGGCTTGTGTTTTTGTAAGGGGGTACAAAGAGTAACCAAGAAAGACAGGGTATGTGCAGGCAAATAATATTGCTAAACTGTTGAAGCTTGGCTGAGCAAGAGTTATATGATTATACAAAGAAGGTAATGAATAGTAAAGATCTGCTATGTTTTTTCTTTGAAGAGACCTTAGTGAGATCAGGAAATTTTTGGAATGGTAATTTTAGAATAAGTGGGCTGGAAGGATTAGATATGATCGTCGGGTGGGAGGCGTAGTTGTCAGTGACGACAGGGTCTATTGTATCACCATGTACATGGGTGACTGAGATAAGATGGAATAAAATATCATTGAAAAAAACAATATCAAGGAAGTGAAAAGCCATCATGTAAGATGGATCATATTCCTGACCTTTAATGTAACTAAGGATGATGAGAGCCTCAGTTGTAAATAGTAGTAGAGTAAGCCATGAATAAAAATCATCACTGAATGATGGATGTAATAAAAAGAATGCCAGAGATAAGGACAACTAGGGAGGATATGGAGTAATAGAGTCTGATGGCAAGCATTTCAAAGGAGCTAGCATTTTGAAGGAGGGAGGAGATAACTTCAGAAATATCGAGGAAGAGCAAACAGGACACTTGACTTCTGTGCCTTTCTTACTCTTCTTATTTCTACTTCTGTGTGTGGGGGAAACAAAACAGAAAACCTCTTGTTGGCAGGGGAAGCACGTCTTCCAGAGAGCAAGTATCTAAGTATTAAGGTCTTGTGAGTAGAAGTGAGTTTCAGAGAAAACTCAGGATATCAGAAAGCAAGTTTTCAAGGGAATAGTAATAAGGCTTGTGAGGGAAGGGCTGAAGGGCTCTGGAACACAAGTGTTAGTGTTTTAATGCTAGATGATTGGGGAGACTGGGACTTCTGGTGATGACTGAGTGGAACAGAGAATAGTTGTAAGACATACTGGTGATCTCTCTGGCCCTTAGGGCTGGATGTTGTTTAAGATACCAGGCAGCTGTCTCACCTGTGACTGGTGAAATTTTTTCAAGGAAGGAATAACATATTATGAACCTTCAGGGAGGTGGTTATAGTCTGGGGAGAATGATGGCCTAGTAAAGGAGGCAACTTCAGAAGAGCAGGACCTCGGGAGGAGGGGATTCTGGGTCTTCTTGTGACTAGAGGTGTTTTTAAAGTCATTGTGGGACATAGGCCAGCCAAGGTGTCCAGCATGTCATCGGGTTGCTTAGTTCATTGTCTTTGCCAACCTCTCTCTAGTGGCCCTTCCTGAACTACACAGGTTGGAAGACTGAAAGCTGCATTACCCAGGCAGATTTCAGCAGGGTTTCTGTGTATCTTTTAGATTTTGTCAGTCAGACAGGTTTGAGTAAGACTTGAATTTGGAACTGAATTAAGGACAGGATGGCGTGGAGATTAAGACCATTGTTGTTCTTCTGGTACGGAGGATAACAGACAAAGCAGTTCTGAGGCTGGCAGTTCCCACCCCAGCAGCTGCTTTCTTAATATGGAAGGAGCAGCAGCTTATAGTCAACTGCAGAGGGTGGATACTCATGCCAGGAATGAGGCATTAGTTTTGAAGGCCTAGCCTAGAATCTGCCTCTGGGCCTTCTCAACGGTTCTGTAAACCATTTTATGTCCTGTAATAAATGTCCTTTTTTTAAACTACCAGAGTGGTTTCTTTCATCTACAACTTGTACCAAGCCCTTTTATCCTTAAAACTATCCCTTCCCAATATGGATGGTCTGCCTGAGGTTGGGTACCCAGTCTATTAGATATATTGTCTTTGGGGGATTAACTTATTAACTAAGACCAGCAAATTTTCTCTCAGCAATATTATTATTATTATTATTTTTAGAAATAAGAACCAGTCAATTATGACAGGTAAGAGGTGTTACTTTCATGAGATGAGCCTCTTTGGTTGGATAATTGGGAAAAAAAGAGGAAGGGTGATAATTGGGATCTGGTTTGTTGTGTGTGTGTGTGTGTGTGTGTGTGTGTGTGTGTGTGTTTGTGTGCACATGTGAGCATTCATGCACATATCTCCCTGTTTATCCACAATACTTCTGAGTAGTATAGAAATGCCATAAAATGACTCTGAAGTGACTCAGACTCTGGATATGACACTGTTTTCCTGGAATCAGAAGTCACCATTACCAGCAGGCTATCAATTGCCTTTTCCTACCTTTCCACTCACTAGTAGGCAGAAATGTTATTGGGATCAAACAGTCACTCCGTTTCTGAAAAGCACATTATATACCTATGTGTATCAGGCACTAGGTTAGGTATTGGGAATAGAGTTAAGAAAAAAAATCAAGCAAGCGGAAGAGACCCTTGACTGCATGCCACTTATATTCAGCTGCAGAGTTTAGATACTAAACAAACAAACAAAAAAAGATCAAGTATGATTAGTATCATTTACAGGGAAGACTTGGTGTTAGAAATCAAATCTAGTAGGTAAACCTAAGTTAGTGGTTCTTCTTTGGGAACGTTTTCTGTCACTGAATTTTACACATAGTAGTGTACATAACAATACATGCCATAACAGAATCAAGTCACAAAGGCTGCAGTTCAGTTCAGTTGCTCAGTCGTGTCTGATTCTTTGTGACCCCATGGACTGCAACATGCCAGGCTGCCCTGTCCATCACCAACTCCCAACTCAAACTCATGTGCATCAAGTCGGTGATGCCATCCAACCATCTCATCCTCTGTCTACCCCTTCTCCTCCTGCCTTCACTCTCCCAGCATCAGGGTCTTTTCCAATGAGTCAATTCTTTGCATTAGGTGGCCAAAGTATTGTAGTTTCAGCTCCAGCATCAGTCCTTTCAGTGATTATTCAGGACTGATTTCCCTTAGGATGGACTGGTTGGGTCTCCTTGCAGTCCAAGGGACTCAAGAGTCTCTTCCAACACCACAGATCAAAGCATCAATTTTTTGGCACTCAGCTGTCTTTATAGTCCAACTCTCACATCCATACATGGTTACTGAAAAAAGCACAGCTTTGACTAGATGGACCTTTGTTGGCAAAGTAATGTCTCTGCTTTTTAGTATGCTCTCTAGGTTGGTCATAGGTTTTTTTCCAAGAAGCAAGCATCTTTTAATTTCATGGATGCAGTCACCATCTGCAGTGATTTTGCAGCCCCCTAAAATAAAGTCTGTCACTGTTTCCACTGTTTCCCTGTGTATTTGCCATGAAGTGATGGGACCAGATGCCATGGTCTTAGTTTTGTGAATGTTGAGATTTAAGCCAACTTTTGCACTCTCCTCTTTCATTTTCATCAAGATGCTCTTTAGTACTTCTTCACTTTCTGTGATAAGTGTGGGGTCATCTGCATATCTGAGGTTATTGATATTTCTCCTGGCAATCTTGATTCCAGCATGTGCTTCATCTAGCCTGGCATTTCACATGATGTACTCTGCATATAAGTTAAATAAGCAGGGTGACAATATATAGCCTTGATGTACACCTTTCCCTTTTTCCATGTCCAGTTCTAACTGTTGCTTCTTGACCTGAATACAGATTTCTCAGGAGGCAGGTCAGGTTGTCTGGTATTCCCATCTCTTGAAGAATTGTCCAGTTTATGGTGATCCACACAGTCAAAGGCTTTGACATAGTCAATAAAGCAGAAATAGATGTTTCTCTGGAACTCTCTTGCTTTTCTGATGATCCAAAGGATGTTGGCAATTTGATCTCAGGTTCCTTTGCTTTTTCTGAAACCAGCTTGAACATCTGGAAGTTTACCGTTAACATACTGTTGAATCCTGGCTTATAGAATTTTGAGCATTACTTTACTAGCATGTGAGATGAGTGCAATTGTGTGGGAGTTTGAATATTCTTTAGCATTGCCTTTCTTGGGGATTGGAATGAAACTGACCTTTTCCATTCCTGTGGCCACTATTGAGTTTTTCAAATGTGCTGGCATATGGAGTGCAGTACCATAACAGCATCATCTTTTAGGATTTGAAATAACTCAACTGGAATTCCATCACCTCCACTAGCTTTGTTCATAGTGATACTTCCTAAGGCCCACTTGACTTCACATTCCAGGATGTCTGGCTCTAGGTGAGTGATCACACCATCGTGGTTATCTGGGTTACGGAGATCTTTTTTGTATAGTTCTGTGTATTCTTGCCACCTCTTCTTAATATCTTCTGCTTCTGTTAGGTCCAAACCATTTCTGTCCTTTATTGTGCCCATCTTTGCATGAAATGTGCCCTTGGTATCTCTAATTTTCTTGAAGAGATCTCTCGTCTTTCCCATTCTATTGTTTTCCTCTATTTCTTTGCATCAATCACTGAGAAAGTCTTTCTTATCTCTCCTTGCTATTATTTGGAACTCTGCATTCAAATGGGTATATCTTTCCTTTTCTCCTTTGGTTTTTGCTTCTCTTCTTTTCTTAGCTATTTGTAAGGCTTCCTCAGACAATCATTTCCGTTTTTGCATTTCTTTTTCTTGGGGATGGTCTTGATTACTGCCTCCTGTACAAGTCACGAACCTCCGTCCATAGTTCTTCAGGCACTGTCTGTCAGATCTAATCCCTTGAATCTATTTGTCACTTCCACTGTAAAATCACAAGGGGTTTGATTTAGGTCATACGTGAATGGTCTAGTTGTCTTCCCTTTTTTCTTCAATTTCAGTCTAAATTTGGCAATAACGATTTCATGATCTGAGCCACAGTCAGTTCCTGGTCTTGTTTTTGCTGACTTTATAGAGCTTCTCCATCTTTGGCTGCAAAGAATATAATCAGTCTGATTTCGGTATTAACCATCTGGTGATGTCCATGTGTTGAGTCTTTGCTTGTGTTGTGCGGAAAAGGGTGTTCGCTATGACCAGTGTGTTCTTTTGGCAAAACTCTGTTAGCCTTTGCCCTGCTTCATTTTGTACTCCAGAACCAAATTTGCCTGTTACTCCAGGTATATCTTGACTTCCTACTTTTGCATTCCAGTTCCCTGTAATGAAGAGGTCTTGTAGGTCTTCATAGAACCATTCAGCTTCATCTTCTTCAGTATTACTGGTTAGGGCATAGACTTCGGTTACTGTGATACTGAATGGTTTGCCTTGGAAATGAACAGAGATCATTCTGTTGTTTTTGAGATTGCACTCAGAACTGCATTTCAGACTCTTCTGTTGACTATGAGGGCTACTCCATTTCTTCTAAGGGATTCTTGCCCGCAGTAATAGATATAGTGGTCATCTGAGTTAAAATCACCCATTCCTATCTGTTTTAGTTCACTGATTCCTAAAATGTCTATGTTCACTCTTGCCATGTCCTGTTTGACCACTTACAATTTACCTTGATTCACGGACCTACCATTCCAGGTTCTTATGCAATATTGTTCTTTACAGCATTGGACTTTACTTCCATCACCAGTCGCATCCACAACTGGGCGTTGTTTTTGCTTTGGGTCCATTTCTTCATTCTTTTCGGAGTTATTACTCCACTCTTCTCCAGTAGCATATTGGGCACCTACAGCCCTGGGGAATTCATCTTTCAGTGCCATATCTTTTTGCCTTTTCATACTGCTCATTGGGTTCTCAAGGCAAGGATACTGAAGTGGTTTTCTGACGTCCCTTTTGCAGTGGACCACATTTTGTCAGAACTCTCCACCATGACCTGTCCGTCTTAGGTGGCCCTACATGGCATGACTCATAGTTTCACTGAGTTAGACAAGGCTGTGGTCCATGTGATGAGTTTGATTAGTTTTCTGTGATTGTGATTTTCATTCTGTCTGCCCTCTGAAGAATAAGGATAAGAGGCTTATGGAAGTTTTCTGATGGGAGAGACTGACTTTGGGGCAATTGGGGCTTGTTCTGATGGGTGGGCCATGCTCAGTAAATCTTTAATACAGTTTTCTGTTGATGGTGGAGTATGGTGGAGGTAATGGTGGAGATAGTGAAGATAATGGCGACCTCCTTCAAAATGTCCTGTGCACACAGTGCCGCACTCAATGCCCCCGGCCTTCAAGTAGGCCGCTGCTGATCCATACCTCTGCCGGAGACTCCTGGACACTCACAGGCAAGTCTGGGTCAGTCTCTTGTAGGGTCACTGCTCCTTTCTCCTGGGTCCTCGTGCCCACAAAGTTTTGTTTGTGCCTTTCAAGAGTCTGTTTTCCCAGTCCTGTATAAATTTGGCAGCTCTTTGTGGGGTTAATGGCAATCTCCTCCAAGAGGGCGTATGCCACAGCCAGGTCTTCTGCATGCAGAGCCGCTGACCCTGCGGCAGGCCACTGCTGACCTGTACCTCCGCAGGAGACACTCAAACACTCAGGCAGGTATGGCTCAGTCTCTGTAGAGTCTGCTGGTGTGTACAAGGTTTTGTTTGAGCCCTCCGAGTGTCGCTGGTGGGTATGGGGTTTGATTCTAGGTGTGATTTTGCCCCTCCTACCATCTTGCTGGGGCTTCTCCTTTGCTGTTGGATGTGGGGTATCTTTTTTTTTTTGGTGGGATCCAACATTCTCCTGTTGATGGTTGTTCTGCACTGAGTTGTAAGTTTGGAGTTCTCGCAGGAGAAGATGAGTGCATGCCTTTCTACTCCACCATCTTGTTGCATCTCAAAGTCTTAACAAAACAAAAAATTATTTCTCATTCACATGATGTCAGATGGAAGTTTACTGAGTGACTCTTGTCTTAGCGTTAACCCATAGGTCCTTCCTTTGCTTCTCCTCATTTCTTAGTTCCCTTGGGCCTGCTCAGATTCCCCTGATGCTGTTTAGCTGCTCAAAGGGCAGAGTCAATTTGAGAAGAGTTGTGTTATATAATGTTTAATTGTAGCCCAGAAGGGACTGCTCACATTTCATAGAGAGCTGTCCTGTGGAGCCACCAGATACATGGTAAGAGCCAGGTGGAAGAGGAGGAGTTTGGGAAATAGTTCTTGACAAGTAGCTGTTTCCTAGTAATAATACTCTACTTGCCAAAAGAAGAAGAAATTTACTACTTAAGTTGCTAATTGTCTCTGCCACAGACAAACAGATAAACTTACATTTTTGAGAAATAAGTAGGCTTAGAAAAAGCTGATGTAGAGAAAAATATGACTGCAGAATGAACTGTTATTAGCAACTATTATTAATTGTAGGATAGTTGAGGGAATGCTGGGCTTAAAAAGATGTTTTTGTGTAGCTCGTGGAAAATCTAACCCTTACAATTTGGATAAGAGAATAAAGTGAGCACTAGGTGTTCCGTGCTGTAGGAGCTAAGATTAGTGTCCTATGGAAATAATCTATCCTTGAATTTAACCTGAGATCCCATTCACAAACTTGACATACTTAGGAGAATCCCAATGGTAGGGAAAAAATGTGGATTTGACACAATTTCTACTTTCAGTTATTGTGTAATATTCAAATTTAGCCATTGGTTATAGATACTTTACTGCATTAAGACTGTATGTGAAAATAAATATAAACAGTGGAGAAAATCTACAGAATTTGAATATTTTGGAAGAATTGAGAGGGCCAAAAAACTTGTGTATGTATACAAATGGACCTGGGACAGCAAATTACCTTTACTTTTTAGTTTTTAAAATGTTTCAGTGTTTCTTATATATTCTTATATTTAAGTAACCTGTGATCTTGTGATTTATAATATAACCTCATGCAAAGAGTTGACTCATTGGAAAAGACCGTGATGCTGGGAGGGTTTGGGGGCAGGAGGAGAAGGGGAGGACAGAGGATGAGATGGCTGGATGGCATCACTGACTCGATGGGCATGAGTTTGAGTGAACTCCAGGAGTTGGTGATGGACAGGGAGGCCTGGCATGCTGCATTTCATGGGGTAGCAAAGAGTCGGACATGACTGAGTGACCGAACTGAACTGAACTTAATTGAAGGACTACTTATTTAGTATTTGTCCCCATTTCTGGCTCAGATTTCCCAGAGCCCTTGGAATTTCCTAAGCATTGAGAAGCCGTAAAGTTGTCTCTTGTTATTGTAATGAGGTGACTTTTGGACTCCATCTAAGGAAGATGAATGATTACCAGAGGAATGAGCCATTTGATTTAGTGGGATGGAATTTTAAGTCCTACCACTGATCTTTGGGAGAGATGGGGGTAGGTTGAATCAGTTGCCAATAGCTAATAATTTAATCACTCATAAAAACCCGAAAGAACGTGGTTCAGAGAGCTTCTGGATTGGTAAACCTGGAAGAGGTGCTGGACGTTCTAGGAGCGTGGCCCCCGCTGGAGAGGGCATACAAGTTCTGAGCCCTTGCCCTGGCCTTGCTTTATGTGTCTCTTCCACCTGGTGATTCCCGAGTTACAGCCTAATAATAAAATGGTAATCTAACAAGTAAAAGGTTTCTCTGAATTTTGTGAACTGCTCTGGCAAACTAATCAAACCCAAAGAGGAGGTTGTGGGAATCTCTGATTTGTAGCCAGTTGGTCTGAAACACAGGTGACTTGAGCTTGCAACTTATGTCTGAAATGTGTATGTGGTTGGGATGGGAAGGCGCAAAGGGGGACAGTCTTATACGACTGAACCCTTAACTTGTGGAATATGTTGTTATCTCCCTGGTAGATAGTGTCAGAATTAAATTGTAGGGCACCCGATCTGAAAATTGATTGCTGGTTTGGGGAGTCTTCCACACACACACATTGGAATTTCATCAAGAAACTCAAAAGATAGACTTAACCCCAACTGTATTTGGGGGGGAAAAAGGTAAGAGAAAAGTTGAAAAAATACAATAAATTCCCAATAATTTTTGTCTAGATTACTGATTGTTAGTGTAATAATATATTTTCACTTTGGTGTTGTTCAGTTGCTCAGTTGTGTCCAACTGTTTGAGACACCATGGACTGCCGCACTCCAGGCTCCCCAGAGTTTGCTCAGACTCATGTTAATTGAGTCGGTGATGACATCCAAGCATTGTCACATTAGCTTCTCACTATTTCTTGTAACAGACGGATGGATAGCTAGCTAGCTATGGGTGGAAGCTTTTTGCTGATCCACTTGAGATCTTACATCATGACCCAAGACCCCTTAATACTTGGGCATGTCACTCCTAAGAACAGGGACATTCTCCTATATAAAACTAATAACAGTTTGCAAGGCAGGAAATGTAACACAAGTATGAATCTCTTATCTAAAATATAGTGCATATTGAAGTTCTTTAATTAGCTAATAGTGTTCCACTAGCTAGTGATTAATGCAATCTAGGAGCCACACAGAGACCATGCATTGCATTTAGCTGTTGGGATCATTTTCTCTGCCTTAAAATATGTACATGTATGTATTTTGATAGCATTGACAGCTTTGAAGAGTCCAAGCTAGTGTTTGCAGAATATTTCTGAGCTTTGATTTCTCTGATCATTTCCTCATATTCAAGTTGAGCATTTGTCATAGAGTACTGCATTTGGACACCTGTGACATTAGTTTCTCCCATTGTTGGTGATGTCACATCTTTATGTAGTTATGGTGATGTCTGACTTTAGGTAGTTATGGCAATGTCTCCATTGGAAAGCTACCTTTAACCTCTATCACTTATAAGTAAGTGGTGAGGTAGTTTTAGGAGTGTATGAAAATCTTTTCTCTAATAATTATTTATCTTATTGATGAACCTTGCCTGAAATAAAAATTTACTATTAAAAATTTGCTGCAAAGTGGTTATTTTATATATTGATTGTTGTTTTATATATTGATTGTTTCCTATACATTATCTCTCTCTCTCTACTCACCCCCCCATCCCTTATTTCTTCCCTCCCACCAATTCTTTTTTCCTTTCTTCTCTCTCTTTGGTCCTCTGTTTCCTTGTCCTCTCCAATTATCACTGTGAACTCGTGAATCAGTGTGTTATACCTACTGTGATCTCAGTTTCCTATTCCATCATTCTACTCAGCAGAAACTGTGTGGTAGCATCTGCTGTGTTTCACACACGTTGCTGTGTCCTAGGCTAATACACCTACTTTGCAGGGTGGATTTGAAGAGAGCAACAGAATGATGCTTTGCAGACAATAGCTACTAAGTCTTATCTGTTCTTTTGATAGAATTCCTTCACTTTTCCAGCCTTTCCTTACTTTCTGGCACAATGAGGCCCACTTTGTTCTTTCCCTATCACATTCTTGTTATCAGCTGTGTCTTCCAAAACTCTAGTTCTTAATAGGAACTGTATTTAGAAACTAAGGTCTGGACATTAGGTTTTAATGATGTCTCTTAAAAAGCAGCCTTATAAAAAGTAGAACGTAAGTGAGGACAGCACATTATACAGTACTGCTATTGTAGAAGCATAGTTTGCGGTCACCGGGTTTTGTTCAGAGAGCAGTGTAGTTCAGTGGCTGGGAGCATGCACTCTGCAACTGCATTGTATGAGTTTTGCCCTCCCTCTGTGATCTACGGTAAGTAACTTTGTCTCCCGATGCCTCTACCTCTGTCTCTGCCATTTTGTTTCTAAAAGGATTGTCATTTACAATTTACCTCATTAAATTGTGAATTCCTTCTTTGGTTCAACATATTTTTATTGAGCACTTGCTATGTGATAGTGTTAGTTGCCATTCGTGTCCGACAGACTCTCATATCTATGTACTAGACAGAATCTGTCTCTGGAGCTTTCATTGTCATGGGGGAGATAGATTGCCCCTCCTTCAGAATGGGCAGACAAACAAATCAAATATATGTGCAGAGGCTGATGGGGTCTAGGGAAAAATGAAACTGGCTGGTGGGTAAGTCCTCACGGACTTTGAAAAGAGACCTGAAGTAGGCAAAGGAATAAATCATGCTAAGACCTAGAAGGAAAATTTTCCAGACCGAAACCACAAGTACACAACTGCTTAGAAAGGCAAGGAATATCTAGAATGATCCAGGACTAGCAGTCAGGTTAATGGGGCTGGAGTGATAGCAGTCACAGCGGAGTGGCGGGGGTGAGACCTGGTCATGGAGGGCCTTTTACAGTCGAACGTTTTTGTAAAAAACTTGTGCTCTGAGTAGGATATGAGCAAACATTTAGGAAGTGTTGAGAATAACAGTGACACCGTCTGACTTCTGGTTTAAGGAGATTATTCTGGCTGCTGGGATAAGGAACAGACTAGTGAGGCCCTGCTTAAAAATAGAGCAGTTAGGAGGCTACTGCATGATGTTGCCAGGAGAGTACAAGAATGGTGGGAGGTGGTCAGGTCTAGGTAGACTGTATTTTGAAGCTAAAGAGCACGGGATTTGTTGCACAGCAGGATAGGAGAAAGAAAGAAATCAAAGATGACCTCACAGTTTGGCCATTGATTTTGGGGGCTATGATAAGATTTGTCCAGTTAGTTCACATAATGCATTTTCAAACAGTGCCTAGCACATGATGAGCAATCAATAAATATTAGCTTTTTGTTATTTTTAAATGCCTCTCAGTTATTTTCCACTGCTCCTTTTATGCCTTTATGTTTGTGTTCATGCTTTTGACTTCTAGATTTTCACTTTGCTGTCACCTTAGCGCTGTTTCTCTCAAGTGCTAACCATTTAGTGATAGAAATTTCAGTAAGGCAGTAATCTTAGTGCCAGTACCTAGAACTGAAATCAGCATACAGTTCACTTACTGTGTAGCTGTAGGCAAATTACTAATCTCTCAATTTCATCTACTATGAAATGAGGATAATGATATTTACCTCCCAAGGCTATTATGAAAATTAAAGAATATCCAGATTCAAAAATGAAAGTCACTACAAAGTATGAGTTATTGCAGTTTTTATTGTTGCCTACACTCTGAGAAGGTGCTTTATGCTAATCCGAGCCACTTAAAGGCATGAAAGAAATGACTTTGAACACATTAGTCATTCACAGTGAATTTTATTCTTGTTTGGTAATATTTGAATGTTTCTATTGGTGAGTTTATTTTTTTTAATATTTCACAGTTTGGGATTTATTAAAACCTGAGCAGCTCTATTGAACTGCTTTTAACAACATTTAATGAACCCAAATCTTCCACTCAGGATGAATATTTGGCCCAGGAAGGAAGTGTGGTGGGGAGCAGTTTAGAATTTGTGTCTAAGTCATTCAACTTAAGAGGGCTCTATACCCTGGTGCATATTAGATATCTCCACGATAGCTACTGAACACAACTGTTAGGATTTCAGTGCTCAGCAAATCTAGTGTATAATTACTGGAACTTAAAAAGCATTTCCTTTTCCGGGAGTGGGAGAGGGGTGTTGTAAAGCCTTGGTGACTTAAACAAAAGTTGAGGAAAGAACATTCAGGAACTGAGAATATGGCTTTTAATCATATTTCAGCTGTTAGATTCTTATTGAGACTGAAGTTGGGAAAAAATACATATGTTTTTTCTAAGCCTGGTAGGAATACATAGCATCACTGTTGTTCCTTATTTTATATTATTTCACTAGTCACAGGTATTTCTTTATGGGGGCTCATTTTAAATTAAAAATCCTCATTTGTGCCCATTGAGTTATGCTTCTTAGGCAGATTTTATTATTCCTAATTAATAGAAAAGGGAATTAAAACCAAGAGAGACTAAATCACAGGGTTATTTACTTAATAAGTGCAAGCAGTAGGAATACAACCTTGTTTTCTGGTCTCTCGTCTATATCTGAATCTACATTTCATACCTACTTTTTTTTTTATTGTGAAATTTGGTTATTCAGCGCCAGAATTGTTGTAATGAGCAGAAAAATCATGGCTTTTGAAATTTTGTATTTTTCTATAAATGTTTTATAGAGAAGTGAAGTTATATTTTAATTTAATTTAGGCACAAGATACTTAAAAAATAATTTCACAATCTTGTTTTCACTAGAGGTTTGGAGGATATGTCTCTAATCTGTTCAGCAAGCCTGTGTACTGTGCATTTCATTTTACCTTAAATGATGTGAAAACAAGTGGAAGATTCCTCTGGTTGTCACTAGAATTACTGCTCTGGTCTGACCCATCTCGGAAGGACATCAGAAACTCAGCATTTTAGAAATAGGCTCTATAAAAAAATAGTTGCTGCATTTCATAAGAAGCTCATAAGGTAATTTGAAATATCCCTTTGTAACTAAGATACGACTAGCTTTTAAAGTCCTTTGATATATTTATAGGCACCTTCAAAATATGCAAGAAAGTATTTAAAGTTATTTAAAATATTTAAGCACTTAGAACTTGTTGGGCAATATTGTGATTACATGATGAGGCCAAATTTACATATATACACATAGTCATTTTAAATGCCTTCTTATAAAGGCTTGAAATAGGTATGAAATAACTTAATAAGCCTCCCTCCCAATTTCTGTCTTTGTCAAAGCACTCTGGAATTGTTGCTGAATCTTAAATATATTGTCATCAGGAATATTCTTGCTTTCTCTTACACAGAGAATAGGAATAAGACTTGCTTTGGCAAGGTGAAGCAGGATATTGAATACCAAATTTGGAAAAGAAAAAAAAAAAAGCTCTAACCTTGATCTACATTTCTCATGATTTTATTACTAAATTTATGTGTATTCTAATTGTTTACAAATCTCTAATCAAAAATTTAAAACTACTTTACAGTTAATTAAAGGAACAAAAAAGTTTGTCTTAAATCCTATAGCTAAAAAAATGTGTTTTTTTTTTTGTTTTTTGAGCCAAGAGTAAGTCATGTCACAGGGGTCTATAAATCATTTTGGACCCAATGAAGACAATAGTTGTTTGTATTTTTCATTTTAGCAAAATATTGGAAACAAATTTGTCAGAGAAGTTTGACCTTGAAAAAATACCAGACAACTTTTCCTATGAATAGAGACTGGCATTTTTATTCATAGAATTATAAAGGGGGACAATTAAGCTATAATTTTACTTGATAAATTTCTGATAAGTGTGTGATAGACACACCATCTTTCCTTAATCATGACTTAATTAACACTTGCAACTTTCTCCAAGGAAAATGGTGAAGAATAATTCATTGATGCTTTAGTCATTCATTTACTGTCTTGAAAGTAATGTCTATGAACTTACATGTTTCAAATTATTTTCCTTTCGATCTGTAGCATGGAATTAATTTCTAATGTATCAAAATTTTATCATGTGTAAATATGAATCGTTTATAATGGATTGTATAGAAGTTTTGCATATGTAATTGATGACATGTATTTATCTTATTAAAAGGTTAAATTATATTTGCAGCTTTGAAATTTTTAGTATAATTTCCCCAAATACCTTAAAGCCTTGTAAAAGTTTTCCCATTGCTTATTTCTCCTTTTGACAGAAGAGGAATATCTTTATTTTACTATTTACTGTATTTTATTTATTTTACTTACTCTTGGTTTAATATCAACTATGCCCTTGCATATGGTTTATCAATAGCCATTCCATTTTATTAGTGTAATTTTTGTTTACTAACTAATCAGATGATTTCTAATCACATATTTTAGCATCAAAACCAGGTTGTCTAATTCAGCAAAACTTATTTTCCTTACTTAACTGATTTCCCCTAGTTAATTCAGAAAAATCAGTTTCCCTTACTTAACATTATCCCATTCCTTAATCATCCTTTTTTCCTGTTTCTCTTTGTATCATGGTGTTATTTTCTTAGCCCTTTAAGCCTCTTTCAGCTCTTTTATGGTCATCTCTTATATCCTGTTGGTGCTTCTGTCACTCCCCAGAACTAAGCTGGATCAGAATGTTTGAACATTTCTAAGGCACTAGTTGCTTCCCTGGTGGCTCAGTCGGGAAAGAATCCGCCTGCAATCCGGGAGACCTGTGTTCGATCCCTGGGTTGGGAAGATTCGCCTGGAGGAGGGCATGGCAGCACACTCCAGTATTCCCGCCTGGAGAATCCCCAAGGACACAGGAGCTATGGAATCACAACCAGTCAGACATGACTGAGTGGCTGAGCACAGCACACGAGCCGCTGTTTATATGCTGTTTTTATGCTGCATTATAACTGTATCCTGGCCCACAGCCTTGACGCTCCCCCTCTTAAAGTTAGAAAACCGGCTCTTTTAGTCCAAGTAACTGTAAAAGTATTTTCTGTGCATGTTCAGAAGACTGGCTTACATAAGATCTTGCAGGGTTTATTTTTGGTTTTATACTAGACATTAGAGCAATTTGTTCATTATTCATGTATATCTCAATTTAACTACTTAGATTATGTATATTAGTGGTGGTATTCAAATGACAGACAAATAAGTCAGCTGAAATATTTGTAAGGAAATTATTTTTGGTCAGACATTCTGGTTCAGTAGATGGTGGGTGTTCCCTGGGAAACTACAGTGTTAAGCAGAACTTCTAAGTGATTCTGTTCCATGTGGTCCATGGGTTATACTCTTTAAAAACCTATTGATAATATTTCTCTATGAACTACTTAGATGAAAATTTAACGAAATTAGGATACTGTGTGCAAGTCTGATCACCTGTTACCATTCTTCTCCACGAAATTGCAAGAAAAGCTCTAGCTCCAGTCTTGAATTCATTGCCCTTATGTCTCCTGCATTCTGATCTGATTTGAAATGATTGTGCACTCATTCATTCTTATGTGGTATAAAATATAGATGCCGATTTCATATGGCTTAGAAGAAACTTACTTGCAAGTGTATCCCGAGTTCTTCCAATTTATTAAAACCAAAAAAAGAAATTTAGAGATAGGAGAGACATTGTAGATAATTTATTGTAATTCCCTGTTTTTAAATGAAACTAAAATCTAGTTTTCTTTAAAGGGTTTGTTCATGATAATATGTTAGTTATTGGCATTGTCACTAGCAGAAGACAGGTCTTTTCAATCTTAGTAAGAGTTCTTCTAACTCAAATAATATTTTTCAAATTTTGTCATTCATAGGACTCATCTAAAGTGCCTATCAAAATGAATATTCTTGGGTTCAGCCTCAGAAATAATGCTCTAGCAAACCAGGAGCACAGGAAACTATTGTTTTAATGATCATCCAGAGTGATTTGAATACAGCTGGTTCAAGGACCACATTTTGTGAAATACTGCACAGTATCCTGACAAAAGGATTGAAGGGTTAAATAAATAAATAGTGACAACTAGCTTTAATTAATTACGAAAGAAGTCATCCAGCCAGACTCACTAACATGCTGTAGGCTGATTGATACAGCCTGTACCGTTCAAGAAGCCCACCGACAAGAGGTGGACACATACCAGATCAGCCTCTTACAGTGTAGGAGGTGATGTGAAGCACAGGGCAAGAAGCTCCCAGTAGTGGAGAGTATCAGTAAGGCCATCAGGAACAGTGTCCGAAAGAAAGTACCCTCGGGGTTTGTAAGTAGAATTGGTGAATGGCACTAAGGTTCTTAGGCAATGATAATGCTTGCCTAGGGGGAACTGCTTTGAGTAAGGGGGACTGTTTTGAGTAGGGAGAACTGTTTTAAGTAGGGGGAACAATTGGGTAGGGGGATCTGTTTCTAAAAAACAGAGCAAGCAAACACAAAAAAAAACTGATGAAGGAAATCATGACACAGGAGATTGTTATAGAAGATAATATGTATGCTTAGCACTCATCATAAACATTCAGGAAATATTCATCTTTATTTATATTGTTTCTTTTAATAATGGGTTAATCCCATGAAGGACATTGATAAGGGAAGGCCTGAAGCTACTGAAGCTTTAGATCAAACAGCCAGCAAATACTTAAGGTAGTTGATATCCGCAGCTCATTTTTAAGAATTCACTAATAAGTAATTTGTGGAGGGGAGCCAGCTTTTTGAAGGGCCTGGGTTTTGAGCATCTCGGAAAGTATAATTTCAGGAGATGTCATTAAGAGTGTCAGATATTGCAGAAAGGTCAAATGTGAATAAGTGTTGAGGCGTCTCCACTGATTTGGGTGTTAGCTATTCATGACATTATTCCTAACAACCTATATCAGAATAATTTAGAAGTGCTGATAAATATTCCGGTCCCTACCTTCCAATTTGGGATTTTTAAATTAGAATCTCAGGTGGGTGACTTAAGGATCTCAATTAAAAAAAATATCCAGGAGATTATTTTGCACAGTAAAGTTTGAAAACCAGTGAACAAGATAGATATATTTCAGTATGTGGTAGGGACACAACCAACTGCAAAGCTTTAACTAGTACAAAGAGGAAAGGAAGTGAAGGTGAAGCAAGTGTCCTGAAGATTTGTTGTAAAAGGAAGACAGAAAATAGGAAGATGATTAGGTCAAGGAATTATTTTTGTTTTGTTTTTTGTTTGTTTGAATTAATAGGAAATATATGGGCAGTCTTAAGTATATTATAGTGTGTAAAGACTATAGATTGGAAAGTCAAAAATACTTTGCCTTCCTTGTGGCTGGAAATGGCATTATTCATCCTTTTTAAATTGCTGAATAATATTCAACTGAATATATGAACTAAATAACTTTGAGTTCTAAGGCTATAGGTTTGTACTAATTTGTTAATACAATGATCCAACTTATGATGCAGTTAAATATTTAGGAATCACTAGTATTTGAAGCACATCCCCCCAAAAAGGCTAAGAAAAAGCATTTTTGAGCTTCTTATTTAGGAGTAAAATTATCTCACTAAAGTCTAGTGTATTATTGACATGGTATTAACTGATTTCTTTCTAACATGAATTTTTATAAACAATATTATTCTTAAAGATGCATATATCTCCAAATAAGAGATGAAGAATGATGACCCCAAAGTAGTTAAGTGGCTTGATAAATTTCATAGAGTTAAGATATGATGAAGCAGAACTACATTTTAAACTATATCATGTCACTAGTTTTGTTTTTTTTTTAATTTTTCTAAAGTTATTATTATTTTTAATTTTAATTGGAGGCAAATTACTTTACAATATGGTGGTGATTTTTGCCATACATTCACATGAATCAGCTATGGGTGTACATGTGTTCCCCATCCTGACCCTCCCTCCCACCTCCCTTCCCATGCCATCCCTCAGGGTCATCCCAGTGCACCAGCCCTGAGCACCCTGCCTCATGCATCAAACCTGGACTGGTGATCCATTTCATATATGATAATATACATGTTTCAGTGCTATTCTCAAAAAATCCCACCCTCACCTTCTCCCACAGAGTCCAACAGTCTCTTCTTTACATCCATGTCTCTTTTGCTGTCTCGCATATAGGGTCACCGTTACCATCTTTCTAAGTTCCATATATATGCGTTAATATACTGTATTAGTGTTTTTCTTTCTGACTTACTTCACTCTGTATAATAGACTCCTGTGTCATCCACCTCATTAGAACCGATTCAAATGTATTCTTTTTAACGGCTGAGTAATATTCTGCTGTGTATATGTACCACAGCTTCCTTATCCATTCATCTGCTGATGGGCATCTACGTTGCTTCCATGTCCTGGCTATTGTAAACAGTGCTGCGATGAACATTGGGGTACATGTGTCTCTTTCAATTCTGGTTTCCTTGGTGTGTATGCCCAGAAGTGGGATTGCTGGGTCATATGGCAGTTCTATTTCCAGTTTTTTAAGGAATCTCCACACTGTTCTCCATAGTGGCTATACTAGTTTGCATTCCCACCAACAGTGTAAGAGGGTTCCCTTTTCTCCACACCCTCTCCAGCATTAATTGTTTCTAGACTTTTGGATAGCAGCCATTCTGACTGGCGTGAGATGGTACCTCATTGTGATTTTGATTTGCATTTCTCTGATAATGAGCGAAGTTGAGCATCTTTTCATGTGTTTGTTAGCCATCTGTATGTCTTCTTTAGAGAAATGTCTCTTTCGTTCTTTGGCTCATTTTTTGATTAGGTTGCTTATTTTTCTGGAATTGAGCTTCAGGAGTTGCTTGAATATTTTTGAGATTAATTCTTTGTCTGTTGCTTCGTTTGCTATTATTTCCTCCCATTCTGAAGGCTGTCTTTTCACCTTGCTCATAGTTTCCTTCATTGTGCAAAAGCTTTTAAGTTTCATTAGGTCCCATTTGTTTATTTTTGCTTTTATTTCCATTACTTTGTGAGGTGGGTCATAGAGAATCCTGCTATGATTTATGTCAGAGAGTGTTTTGCCTATGTTTTCCTCTAGGAGTTTTATAGTTTCTGGTCTTACATTTAGATCTTTAATCCACTTTGAGTTTATTTTTGTGTATGGTGTTAGAAAGCATCATGTCACTAGTTTTAATAAAAAGCTTTTAGGTTCTCACCCAAAGGTAGTTTAAGACATAGTTCTCAAGCTTTTTCACATGTCTTGTATTTCTAACACTATTAATAGTATAATTTTTATGCCAGATAATATTCAACATTTTAACTGTTTTCTTTACTAAATACCAAATCATGACTATTATAGCAACAACAGGCAGGTTGGGAAAAGCAATTTTAAGTGACATTTTAGCCCCTCACATCACACTTAACACCAGGAGTATTATGGCAAAATGGAGATACAAGAATTAGATGAACTGGGGAACTAAATTCTAAAAGGAAACCGGGAGGAGTCACTATCCAGAAAAGCCCCAAACCAACCCCATCCAGCTGCCTAAGTGTGACCACAAATGGCAGGCTCATGGAGAGGTGTAAGTGTGGCTCTGGTATCTGTGGGTTCATAGTAGAGCACCTGTTGTGGATCTGGAGCTGCAGTCGGTCATGTTAAAGGAAAAATGTTAATCGCTTAGTCGTGTCTGACTCTTTGTGACCCTGTGGACTGCCCACAGGTTCCTCTGTCCACAGAATTCTTCAGGCATGAATACTGGAGTAGGTGGCCATTCCCTTTTCCAGGGGATTTTCCTGACACAGGGATGAAACTTGGGTCTCCTGCATTGCAGGCAGATTCTTTACCATCTGAGCCACCAGGGAAAGACCATCAATTAGGAGCAAGAGCTGTATGTAGAGCAGAGGAATGTAAACTGCCTAGAACCCCAAAGACACCTCTGCATTGGTTTGTCACCATAGCTTTCTGCAAAAGGACTGCCAGGGAGCTGCAGAAACCGCTTCACTCTTGCTTTCTGAACCTGTGGAAATTCAGAATTTGGCTATCACTGACCTGGGAAACTTAAAGAGCCTCTGGATGAAAGTGAAAGAGAAGAGTGGAAAAGCTGGCTTAAAACTCAACATTCAAAAAACTAAGATCATGGCATCCGGTCCCATCACTTCATGGCAAATATATGGGGAAACAATCAAGAGACAGCTCCAAAATCACTGCAGATGGTGACTGCAGCCATGAAATTAAAAGACACTTGCTCCTTGGAAGAAAAGCTCTGACCAACCTAGACAGCATATTAAAAAGCAGAGACATTGCTTTGCTGACAAAGATCCGTCTAGTCAGAGCTATGGTTTTTCCAGTGGTCATGTATGGATGTGAGAGTTGGACCATAAAGAAAGCTGAGCACTGAAGAATTGAAGCTTTTGAACTGTGGTTTTGCAGAAGATTCTTGAGAGTCCCTTGACTGCAAGGAGATCAAACCAGTCAGTCCTCAAGGAAATCAGTCCTGAATGTTCATTGGAAGGACTGATGCTGAGGCTGAAGCTCCAATACTTTGGCCACCTGATGTGAAGAACTGACTCCCTGGAAAAGCCCCTTATACTGGGAAAGGTTGAAGGCAGAAGGAGAAGGGGATGATAGAGGGTGAGATGGTTGGGTGGCATCACTGACTCAATGGACATGAGTTTGAGCACACTCTGGAAGTTGATGATGGACAGGGAAGTCTGGCGTGCTGCAGAGTTGGGCATGACTGAGTGACTGATCTGAACTGAACCTGGGAAACACCAGGAAGGCAATTCTGGAAAACATAATTCCAAGCATAATCAAGTTGCCCCAACATGATCAACCCATAACTTACATTGCCAACTGTCTGCTTTATTTTGCTTTTAGGAGTTAGAGTGGTTCCACATGGTAAGAAGCTGTACCTTCATAAGAACATAATGCCATAATGAAATCAGAATGGCAGTTTACTACTACTACTAATTCTACTCCAATTATAATTTATTGACCACTTATGACCTGTAAGAACTGTTGACATTGTTTACACTCAGTTTAACTTCATCTTCTTAGAAACATGAGATGTAATATTATCATTCTTTTCCAATAAATGAGAGATCTGAGGTTAGCAGATATTGAGTAACGTGCCGAAGTTATGTAAGATCTCTGTATTAAAACACTTGGGCTTCCCTGATGACTCAGATGGTAGAGAATCTGCCGGCAATGTGGGAGACCTGGGTTCAATCCCTGGGAAGATCCCCTGGAGGAGGGCATGGCAACCCACTCCAGTGTTCTTGCCTGGAGAATCCCATGGACAGAGGAGCCTGGCGGGCTATAGTCCATGGGGTCTCAAAGAGTTGACATGACTGAGTGACTAAGCACACACATTAAAACAATTACTACTTTGTTAGGCTAAGGGATATAATCAAACCACTTTGCTATTGAAAATAAAGTCAGGATTTTATCGTTGTGAAAGGAATATAATAGGGAGCACAATGTTCAGAGTCCTAGTACGTAGTTATACTTCTCCCTGGTAGGGAAGGACCCCCTTGCATTGCCAAGGAAAGAAGAGTGGGAGATGTAGTGCAGAGACTCAGAGGACTGCAAGACCTGAAAGGACGTATATGGTTTATATTGTTATTTATGTAGGAGAAACAAGCCTTCTAATTTCTTTAGTATCTATTGTGAGCCCAATATTTAAGGACAGGAAGGGAAGAGTTCTAGCAAGATCAAGTTATCAGCAGGAAAAGAAAAAAGAATAGGAAAGGATAACCTTGAGTGAAATATAATTTCCTTTTTGAGACAATTACTCATATATACAGCTAGTGCTTTTTGTAAGAATTATTATTTGAAAGCTCATCTTAGTTGTGCATTGATGGTCTAGTGGGACTGTGGCAGGGAATTTGTTCTAATGTGCTCTGTAAGCTGGCCTCCATGCACATAAAGTGGCACATGAAGCCATGAACTTAGAGAATGTAGGTGAGAAGAGTTGCTGGTTTCAGGAAAAATAAAAAAGAAGATACTGCTCAGGCTAGTTTATACAGGGCTTATATTTAAATATTAAGATGAATTAAAAACAAAACTTTAAATCAAATTGATTTTTCTTTTTAATGAAAATGATCTCATTTGGGAGGGATATCATTTGATGCATACCCATTAAGCACCAGAATTAGGCTGAATCTGGGTTGGAATTGTTAACTTGTTCACAGTAGGAATCATGATACAATGTTGTCTGTTTCTTCCCCCCCCTTCTTCCTCCCCACTTAATGGTCCTGGGTGTTATAAGTGTTGTAAAAATATCCTCCTTCATCTCACTTTCTATCATTCCCAGAAACATGGCTACAAAATTCAGTTCTCCTAATTGGAGTTTGTAAATCATCTATAGGTGAGACATATTAAAATTACAGTAAGATTCATTTTCACAGTCAGTTGCTAAATTTTTTTATGAGGGGTGTTATACATTTAGTTTAATTTTAAAATAATATCAAAAGTAGCTAATGAAGAACCAGTATTTAAGATGCATAATGTATGCAGTTTCTCTAACGTAAAAGGTAAGCACGTAGTAGAACATTTTACTTAAAGCAGTCTTCAGTTGTTAGTGCTATCATTTTGTGTCTTTTCTTTTGGTGGTGATTTTTCTTAGCAGTATTTACTACTGAAATGAATAAGTTTGAATCTCACTGGTTTGAGAGCTAGCTAAACAAGTTTGTAATGTATCTAAGGTGTGAAATATTCTGGAATTTCTTATCTAATCCAATAACACTTAAGCCCATAGGAATATTTATGCAATATGCATTCAATCACAACATAATTGTTTTTCTACTGTGAGACAGTCTTTTAAAAATTCTTTCTGATTGGATTCTTTCTCCTAACAAGTTGGAATTGATTGAGTTGAGATACGGTCCACACAAATCAATAAATGAGAAGACAAGTTGTGTGTGATGACAGTAATTCTGTCTGCAGGGTAACTGTCAAATGTCTGGGTGCCAACGATTTTGTTTCAGCTTGCTGATAAGAACATGATAATTTGTTAGTAAACCGTTTTGCTTTCTTTGGCTTACAAAATAATGCTTATTTTCTTTGAAATATATATATTTGCTCACAATATCAATATCATTATGTTATACATCATATATAATATATAATTATATATCCTGACTAGAAAGCTTGAAAGTGCACATTTTAATCCTTTCCTGATGTTTGTTAGAGGATGAATGTTTTCAGAATCCTTATGCTGTCTGGCTTCCAATTTTGTTTTATGCAGGAAGGTGCTTGTGGCCAGGCATAAGATGATGACTGCAGCTACTGAAAGGTTGTCTAATAGGGAAAATTGTGTGTACCAACGCTAAAGAAAGAAACAGGGAAGCAAATCATATTAGGGATTTCTCTAAGGGGCTAACTACAATGGGGAAGGGTAAGAGGTATCCTTCAGAGGACCATGTATTTGGGTGGGATTTAGAAATCTCTAATTTCTCTCATCTATTGAAGAAAACCCACGTAGGCATTTTTTCCCAGCACTTACTCATTCCTTGGATTGTCAGTGTTATTTATTAGGCAGTGAAACACATGTTACCTGGGCAAGAAAGGACAGACATCATGGTTACAAGAAAGGCATCACACAAGGAAGGTGTGTTTAGGATTTCCAGCCTTAGGGCAGATGAACTTTACTGTTACAAGATCCTTCTTTATTTCTTGCCTCTTTTAGCTCTGAAATTTTGGACACAATTTCAATTTTTAGAAACCAGGAATGAGATGAAGCTGACACTCCTTTGTAGAGGAGAGCAGTGGTGCTTTTAAAAATACCCATTTCAATTTTATTGTCTAGAACTGATACCTATTATTCACTTAACTTATGAAGTGCATTTCTTACTTTTATGATGTATCTGTCCATTTCTGGTTAGAAATGTAAATCCCGTTGTAATACCATGTTAAATTTATTTTTACACCTGTTTTTTTCCACTATGACTGAATATTTCATAAAATTGAAATTATTAACTTTCTTATCTAGGTATCTTATTGTCAGTATTAGATATATTTGATCATGTATTAGTTCATGGATATTTTATTTTTAACAGAAATGTTTCTTCAGAGACCATTTCTCACTTTATTTAACTAGCATTTTGTTTTGTTCACATAAGAAGAATTCATATTAACAACGTTAATTGAAGGGAGTTGAGAAGTTACCAAAGTCACATGTTTCAAGTGTTTTAAATTATTTTATTTGGATTTCTTTAGGTGCCTTTGAAAGAAATTTGATCAGTGATGGGCTTAATTTGTGTTTTCTCTCCTTCTCATTTTGTTGAAGTCCTGCCTGGATAGCAATTGTAGTTACAGGTTAGAGATCATTTAGAAGAGTTTCATATTTTATAAAATCGCAAAAAAAAATTGTAACCATGGTGGAAGGTATTAACCCTATTTTTCAGAAATTGAAACTAATATTTAGAGTGCTTATCCTATGCTGGGCCACACTACTCAGTAAAGGTGACCCTTACTAGTGTTTCAGTTCAGTTCAGTCGCTCAGTTGTGTCTAACTCCTTGCTACCCCATGGACTGCAGCATGCCAGGCTTCCCTGTCCATCACCAACTCCCGGAGCTTACTCAAACTCATGTCCATCGAGTTGGTGATGCCATCCAACCATCTCATCCTCTGTCGTCCCCTTCTCCTCTCACCTTCAATCTTTCCCAGCACCAGGGTCTTTTCCAGTGGGTCAGTTCTTCACATCAGGTGGCCAAAGCATTGGAGTTTCAGCTTCAGCATCAGTCCTTCCAGTGAATATTCAAGATTGATTTGCTCTAGAATGGACTGGTTTGATCTCCTTGCAGTCCAAGGGACTCTCAAGAATCTTCATAAGTGTTAGTATTTAGCTTCCTCAATAAATATTTCAAATTATTATCATGACTTATGTTAAGTGGCAGAATGAATTATTTTATACGTTTTGCATTTCCCCTGCCCTATTGTTTCACAAGGCTCTTTTTAACTAGAAAGGATGCATGTTTGTGAGGGAAAAATGCAAGCTGGAGGAATTAATTTTCAAGTGATAGAAGAGTTTCTTCTGTGGATGGATTCTGTTCCCTTAAAGTTTCCATTTTGTGGCTTAAGAATTGTCCAACCGAGGGAAACAACAAGGCCAGGAAAACATTCTTGCTCCTGTTGAAACCTTTCCAAGGGGTAGGAGGTTCTTTGGAAGGGCTTGTTAGCCACTTCTCATGGACTGTGTAGGCAGTTAGGAAGAAGGGAAGCAAAACAGAATGGACTTAGTTTAGAGGGTAGTGATGTGGCTTCAGTTTGCGAAGTAGGCTGTCACTCACTTTGCTTTATTTTTTCTGACTCCTCATTCCTAAATTTCTCAGACATACTGTATGAATCTGGATTGAGTCAATTCTTGCTGAAATTGGAGGTGAAATAATAGTAAAATTATTACAATAGTGACAAATAAAATCACCCTGTATTCAGCAAGGGGGATTTGGGGTAAAGTTCTTACACTCTAGCAGTGCTGATACAGTTCCTGTAGCCCCCTTTTTCAGGGCTTGGAATGTGATGAGTGTGATGGAGGGACTGAGTTTTGCATTTGGTTTAATTTTAGTTAAGTTTAAATTTTGATAGTTTCATATGGCAAGTGGCTATCATGTTGAATAGGGATGAATATAGCTTTAAGAGAGCTCAGAAGTGGTTACTAAAAGTCCCTGTCCCTTTTCTGAATCTATGCAGTGCTGGTTCTTCCTTAGGGCTCATCAACCCTATTTCTTTTACAAATGAGAGCATTCCTTTTTGCCTATTGTAGGCCCAGCTTACATAGTTAGATTCCTATCTGTAAGACTCTGTTTAGCTAACATCTGCTAGCCCTCTAGTTTTGGATTCCTGGTAGCATGTCTGCTCTATCTGAGTCTTCCTTTACTTGGGACTGGGATCCTGTTCCTTCCAGTTTTGAACACGGACAACTCCTGAGCATGACTTCTGACAGCACCGTTTGTAGCTGGTGAACATGCAAGGACCCTTCAGTACTGTGCCGCGGTCACCCTGGCAGTGCTCAGTAGGGCTCTGCAGCTCGTTTCTGCAGTGTAGTCCAGATCCCTGAGTGCCAGACCTGAGATGAAGCTGCCCCTTCACATTATGTTACTGCATGGCTGGATCATCATTGACTGTAGAATCTTGGGCAAGGTATTTTATCCCTTTTCTCCAGTTCCCTCATTTGTAAAATGGGGACAATGATAATATCTATTTCAGTTGGTTACTTGAGGAATAAATGAGTTAATATAAGATAAGTGCTTTAAGTAGTTCTTGGCATATAATGATTGCTATATCAGTCAGTCAGTTCAGTCCCTCAGTCATGTCCAACTCATGGACTGCAGCTTGCCAGGCTTCGCTGTCCATCACCAACTCATGGAGCGTGCTCAAACTCATGTCCATTGAGTCGGTGATGCCATCCAATCACCTCATCCTCTGTCGTCCCCTTCTCTTCCTGCCTTCAACCTTTCCCAGTATCAGGGTTTTTTCAAATGAGTCAGTTCTTCACATCAGGTGGCTAAAGTATTGGAGCTTCAGCCTCAGCATCCGTCCTTCCAATGAACATTCAGGACTGATTTCCTTGAGGATTGACTGGTTTGGTGTATAAATAGTGGTTATTAACAGTATTTCAGTATTTCTGATCATTTGTATCAGATGATCCAATTAAAAGCCTTATAGTTGTTGACTGAGAAAATATGCACAACCTTAACTTTGAGAATTAGTTTTTTTTCTGTGGATTTTCTGAGAACTTAAGTCCAGAGAACCACTTCAGATAGCCCTGAGGGACTGCTCTGAAGAGATGAGGGAGGATCCAGTTACGACAAAAACCAGGTAGTTGGAACGTCAAAAGATAGTGAAAAGCCCTGAGTGAAAGTCACTCAGTCGTGTCTGACTCTTTGCGACCCCATGAACTATACAGTCCATGGAAGTCTCCAGGCCAGAATACTGGAGTGGGTAGCCTTTCCCTTCTCTAGGGGATCTTCCCAATCTAGGGATCAAACCCAGGTCGCTGCATTGTAGGTGGATTCCTTACCAGCTGAGCCAGCTGGGAAGCCCAAGAATACTGGAATGGGTAGCTGATCCCTTCTCCAGGGGATCAAAAGATACCTGTTAATTAAAGAAACTCAAGTTAATGAATGCTATGCTTTTCTCTCTATAGGAAGATGCAAGAATCTGGGCTCATTGAAATCATTCCTTTGATATGCACCTTAACTATCTAGGACCCTTATCCTCCTAGTTCCACCCTGAGTCCCCTGGGCATGGGCTGCTGGCTTGGTGCCACAACATCCTTTGGTTAATGATAGGGCAGGCAGCATTTGTCATACACACAGTTTTTGCATTTAGCTCTTCATTTTTATCATGAAAAATCACAAAAATGCATTGTTTTAAATGATTTTAAATAATTTAGATTAAAAAAAAATCTAGGGTAAACTTAAGAAAGAGACTGTCTTACAATTCCATCTTCAAGAACTTGAAATTTGCATTCGGTACTCAGTTTTACCCAAAGGTCTTTACTCTGTTACCTTGGGCAATTAAATGTGTGTGTTTTCTTTTTCTCTCCCCTCATCCCTCCTATTGTACCACTTCCCTTGTCCCACATCACTACCTATTTGGTAAAAAATTCTGGATCAACAGGAACTTCTTAGAAGGCAATTTGAAAATAGAAGTCTGTTATTAATTACATATGCCCTTTTGGATTTTACCACTGCCCCACACTTTTTTACAAAGAATACTCACTCCAAGCCCAAGACAGTTTTTAAAATCACTTATATAAGAATGATTTTTTAATATAATTACACTTACATATTAGAACTGGTATAGCTCAGGTTGGAAATAAATATTTCATAATTGGTGTCCTTTGTGTGGGTCACAACAAACTGGAAAATTCTTCAAGAGATGGAAGTACCAGACTACTTTAGCTGCCTCTTTGGAAACCTGTATGCAGGTCAGGAAGCAACAGATAGAACTGGACATGTAAAAACAGACTGGTTCACAATTGGGAAAGGAGTACATCAAGGCTGTATATTGTCACCCTGCTTATTTAACTTATATGCAGAGTACACCATGAGAAATGCTGGGCTGAATGAAGCTCAAGCTGGAATCAAGATTTCTGGGAGAAATATCAGTAACCTCAGATATGCACGTGACACCACCATTATAGCAGAAAGCGCAGAGGAAATAAAGAAGCTCTTGATGAAGGTGAAAGAGGAGAGTGAAACAACTGGCTTACAACTTAACATTCAGGAAACTAAGATCATGGCATCTGATCGCATCACTTCATGGCGAATAGATGGGGAAAAAATGGAAACAGTGACAGACTTTATTTTCTTGGGCTCCAAAATCACCACGTAGGGTGACTGCAGCCATGAAATTTAAAGATGCTTGCTCCTGCTCCTTGAAAGGAAAGCTATTACAAACCTATACAGCATATTAAAAACCAGAGGCATCACTTTGCTGACAAAAGTCTGTCTAGTTAAAGCTATGGTTTTTCCAGTCATGTATGGATGTGATAGTTGGACCATAAAGAAGGCTGAGTGCCAAAGAATTGATGCTTTTGAACTGTGTTGCTGGAGAAGACCCCTGAGATCCCTTGGCCAGCAAGGAGATCAAACCAGTCAATCCTAAAGCAAATCAACCCTGAATATCCATTGGAAGGACAGATGCTGAAGCTCAGGCTCCAGTTCTTCGGCCACTTGATGCAGAGAGCTGACTCAAAGACTCTGATGCTGGAAAAGATTGAGGGCAGGATGAGAAGAGGGCAAGAGAGGATGAGATGGTTGGATGGCAACACTGACTTAATGGACATGAGTTTGAGCAAACTCAGGGAGACACTGAAGGGCAGAGAAGCCTGGCGTGCTGCAGTCCATGGGGTCACAAAGAATCGGAGACAACTAAGCGACTGATCAACAACCAGATACCAACTAGAGTTTACCTAAAGAATTTTATTTCCTGAAAGATAACTAAACCAAGGACATGCTACACTTATCTTCATTCAGCCCTGCTAACCTAACGTGTTGAGCTTAGCTCTGGCTTTTATTCTTGTCAAAATTCCATTTATGTATAAATATAAAAATAAATATATATGTTATATATGCATTATATGTCTTGATAATTGCTTACTTTTTCCCCAGGCAGTTATGCGCTGAGTACATAAGAGAAGTAAAACATAAAAAATTAGGGTGAATAATCTTGAGCTATGTAATAGAAATTTTGTTCAAAGAACCAAATGACTAGTTTGTTAAGAGTATTGTAAGAAATCAGTAGCCAGTTAGCCAAAAAAAAAAAAAAACAAAAAACTGTAACTCAAACCAAATACCAAGATGAATAGATAAAATGTTTGTATGTAAAGTATGAGGTCTTACTAATACAAGAAGAAAACCTGAGAAAATGTATAATCTTAAAATAGAGCAGTGCTTTAAATTTATTTTATGACTCCTAATCTGGAACCCGTGTAAGGAAGAAAACTACATTAGAAATATCAGTTATATTGGACTAAAATCTATATAGCAAAATTACAAAAATCAAATGCAAAGACAGGGAAAACTATTGGGCACTCATATTACAACAATGTGCTAATGCTGCTAAGATATTCTAGAAATCAAGAAGAAGATAAAAGTTAAACTCTTACTAAAAGGGCAGTCATTTAATAAAAGGAGATGGTAAAATGGTTCTTTTACATGGGAAATTTTGTCCTAATCCTCCTCCTAATATCCCTCAGAATCCTAATAGAAATTCAAATTAAAGCAACACAGAATTTTTTTCATCTGTTGGATTGATGAACATCTAAGCCCATTAAATCTATGCCACTGGTATGGTTCTTAGTAGTAAAATAGCACTCTCATGGTTTGCTTCTGAAATTGTAAGTAGTATTTCTCACATGTTGGATGCTTTTGTAGTATCTGTAAATATTAATACTATATGCACACTTTAATCCAGATATTTCTTCTCTCTGGAAATTAGTTCTGTTTGTACAGAGATTTTCACTGTGACATTATTGTAATATTAATAGCAGAAACAAATTTCCATAGTGTTTGAGGTTAAAACAATTAAGATATATCCATGTAGTGGAAAACTCTTCAACTCTAATAATTTAAAAAAGAATAAAGAAGCTATCTATATAGAGATTTGAAAAACAACCAAACTGTGTTGTTAAATTAAAATTCAACTTATTGTCCAGTCCATAAAGTAAATAGCATAATGCAAAAATTCTGTCCAATAAAATATATTTTGATATGCTCACACACACGTATATAAGGAAGCTCTGAAAGACTACATATTATTCAAGATGTCATTTGGGGACTGGGTATATAAGCATGGGGATTAGAAAGAAAATTTTTGCTGTATATATTTGTGTATGTTTTTAGTTTATGAATGGCGTAAATCCTTTTTTATCCCCAAAATAAGTAAACTGAATTATTTAAAAAAAAAGTGTAAATTAGGACACAGTACCCCTTTGAAAAATTCAGAATAAAAACTTACGTTTCTATAACTTACATTTTAGGCCATAGGGAACACTGTTAATTTCATTTATTATTTTGACATGGTGGACCTTTGGGCCTATGAAGTTTATTGTTTTAACTTTCATCTCTAGTTTTATTTCATTGAGTTACAAAATCAGAATTCCTCACTGGAACAGGCCTGGAATTGGTTCAACATTTTTATTTTAGAAGATAGTAAAATAAGACCCAGGAAGATTACATTTGCATAATATCAGAAAGCAAGGTAGTGGGAGAAATGGGCTGAATTTTCTATTTTATAACTTTTAGCTTGTACTTCAGTGATGATGAATTCTATTACATTGCATTATTATTTCTTAACTGTTCTATTTTAGTTTTAAAAGCTTTTATTTTATTATTTTATAAAAACTTTGAACTGCCTCTTTTTCAAGGACGAAAATGTTACCAAAATGGGACATTTTGAGAATTTTGAACTGAAAATATTAATATCTAATTTTCTTTTAAAGGTCATTTTTTGCTACAACGGGAATTCATTTTCTGAGACTACTTTGAAAATATAATGTCTATAATATTTGATATAGTCATGAAAAGTGATTACTATTATCACAAAATTTTATAATTTAAAAAGTGAACAAGTTCTTAATAATTAAGATGGGAGTATGGACTTTTTTCCTGAAGTCTAAAAATTATCTTAACGGGAAACTAATAGTTACGTTAGCCTAAAAACAAAGAGTAACTCACTAGCATTTTTCTGCTGAAAGTATTTCTCCTTTTTCCTACTCCTAACAATTCTGTTTACTTTCCTTCCTCTTAGATACCAGCTGCTTTAGCATGTTCATCTCTCTTTGTTCGTCCTTGTCTCTTTACAAACAATTAATCCTCGTTTTTTCCACCCTAGTACCTCTTTCAGTAGTCCACCTCTCTTTGAACAAGATCACTAAATAAATCTTTCTAAAACATCACTTTGTGGTATCACTTCCAAACCCAAGAAGTCCTAATAACTCACAGTATGTACGGGAGAAATCACATACTTCAGAGGCAAATCTTGGTTCAAAGCCTATTTATTTAGCATCTAGCCGTGTGAAAATTCTATCCAGACTTATTTCCTCTATTCTTAAAGTTACTCTTTCTGGAAACCAGAAGGTTAATTCATTTTCAAGTTCTGGTTCTGCTAGTTGACCAAGAGCAGGTACTTATTCTCTAATGCCACAATGTCCTTATTTGTAAAATTAGGGTGATAAATGTCGTTACTTTACTAAATGTTGTTAGGATTAAATAAGGTTAACACATGTAAAATGCTTTAGAAATGTATTTGACCTGTAGTAAGTACTCTACATATATTAGCTGTTTTTATTCCCTTCCTTGAAGACTAATGTTGTGTTTGACTCCTCCCTTAGCTGCTTCTGTGTCTCATGTGTAGGATTCTATTCCTTCTTCTCTCCATTTACTCAGATTCTATCCTTCTTTCACACTTTAAGGCACACTTTAAGTGCCTTCTTTCTGCACAGATACCTCTTTGCACTTCAACGAGGTACCTGACAGCATCGGGCTGCAAATTTCACTTAGCCCTTGTTTGAATACTTCTCAGGGGAAGAGATCATGTTTTAATTATATGATGCCATCTAATGCCTGGGTACTGAAGCTTCTGTCATGAATAGATGGAATGAATAAAGTGACAATGATGATTTTTTACATGTTATGTCTCTGTCTTATGGACCCAACTTGTAAAAAGTTTTAACCTTTTATTTCTTCGTCATCCTTCAGTTCAGTTCAGTTCAGTCGCCCAGTCGTGTCTGACACTTTGTGACCCCACAGACTGCAGCACTCCATGCCTCCCTGTCCAACACCAACTCCCAGAGTTTACCCAAAGTCATCTTCATTGAGTTGGTGATGCCATCCAACCATCTCATTCTCTGTCATCCCCTTCTCCCACCTTCAATCTTTCCCAGCATCAAGGTCTTTTCCAATGAGTCAGCTCTTCGCATCAGGTGGCCAAAGTACTGGAGTTTCAGCTTCAGCATCAGTCCTTCCAATAACACTCAGGACTGATATCCTTTAGGATGGACTGGTTGGGTCTCCTTGCAGTCCAAGGGACTCTCAAGAACCTTCTCCAACACCACAGTTCAAAAGCATCAATTCTTTGGCTCTCAGCTTTCTTTATAGTCCAACTCTAACATCCATAAATGACTACTGGAAAAACCAGAGCCCTGACTAGATGGACCTTTATTGGCAAAGTAATGTCTTTGCTTTTTTAATATGTTGTCTAAGTTGGTCATAGCATTTCTTCCAAGGATCAAGTGTCTTTTAATTTCTTGGCTGCAGTCACCATCTGCAGTGATTTTGGAGCCCAAGAAGATAAATTCTGCCACTGTTTCCACTATTTCTCCATCTATTTGCCATGAAGAGTTGGGACCAGATGCCATGATCTTAGTTTTCTGAATGTTGAGCTTTAAGCCAACTTTTTCACTCTCTCTTTCACTTTCATCAAGAGGTTCTTTAGTTCTTCTTCACTTTCTGCCATAAGGGTGGTGGCTTCTGTGTTTCTGAGGTTATTGATATTTCTTCCGGCAATCTTGATTCCAGCTTGTGCTTCATCCAGCCCAGCATTTCTCATGATGTACTCTGCATATAAGTTAAATAAGCAGGGTGACAACATACAGCCTTGGTGTACTCCTTTTCCTATTTGGAACCAGTCTGTTGTTCCATGTCCAGTTGCTTTCTGACCTGCATACACATATCTCAAGAGGCAGGTCAGGTGGTCTGGTATTCCTGTCTCTTTCAGAATTTTCCACAGTTTGTTGTGATCCACACAGTCAAGGCTTTGACATAGTCAATAAAGCAGAAATAGATGTTTTTCTGGAACTCTCTTGCTTTTTCGATGATCCAGCGGATGTTGGCAATTTGATCTCTGGTTCCTCTGCCTTTTCTAAAACCAGCTTGATCATCTGGATATTTATGGTTCACATATTGCGGAAGCCTGGCTTGGAGAATTTTGAGCATTACTTTACTAGCGTGTGAGATGAGTATAATTGTGTGGTAGTTTGAACATTCTTTGGCATTGCCTTTCTTTGGGATTGGAATGAGAACTGACCTTTTCCAATCCTGCAGCCACTGCTGGATTTTCCAGATTTGCTGGCATATTGCGTGCAGAACTTTCACAGCATCATTTTTGAGGATTTGAAATAGCTCGACTGCAATTCCATCACCTCCTCTACCTTTGTTCCTACTGATGCTTCTTAAGGCCCACTTGACTTCGCATTCCAGGATGTCTGGTTCTAGGTGAGTGATCACACCACCATGATTATCTGGGTCGTGAAGATCTTTTTTTGTGCAGTTCTTCTGTGTATTCTTGCCACATCTTCTTAATATCTTCTGTTTCTGTTAGGTCCATACCACTTCTGTCCTTTATTGAGCCCATCTTTGCATGAAGTGTTCTCTTTGTATTTCTAATGTTTTTGAAGAGATCTCTAGTCTTTCCCATTCTTTTGTTTTCCTCTATTTCTTTGCTCTGATCACTGAGGAAGTCTTTCTTATCTCTCCTTGCTATTTTTTGGAACTCTGCATTCAAACGGATATGTCTTTCCTCTTCTCCTTTGCATTTGGAATCTCTTTTTTTCACAGCTATTTGTAAGGCCTCCTCAGGCAGCCATTTTGCTTTTTCATCATCTTAACAACCCAAATGAATGTCTTTATCTTTATACACGATCCTAAATTGGATGTTCCTTGAATACAAGCATTTTTCACTGGGATTTGTGGATGGGCTACATGAGGGTTACAAAGTCTCTGAAATTATAGAATTTGTAGTAGGTAAATATGTTTATTTTCTCCAGGAGAAGTGGCACCACAGACTTCGGCGGACATGAGTTTGAGCAAACTTAGGGAGGTAGTGAAGGGCAGGGAAGCCTTCACTTCTGCAGTTCATGGGATCCCAAAGAGTTGGACATGATTTAGCGACTGAACAATGAACAACAAAGAGGGAATGATAAACAGAATTTTGTGCTTGGAGGGGATAGTTGTAAATGTTTTTTTCTAGTTTAATTGATATTTAAGTGACATATTGCACTGTAAGTTTAAGGTGTATAGCATAATGACTTGCATATGCTGTGTAATGATCAACACAACAAATCTAGTGAACCTCTATCATCTCACATAGATTAGAAAAAGACAAAAGAATTTTTTTTTCACCTGATGAGAAATTAAAGGATCCGCTCTCTTAGCAACTTTCCTGTGTCTTAACAGCAGTATTAACTATAGTTATCAGGTTGTACATTACAACCTCAGCACTTATATATCTTATAACAGAACGTTTATAATGTTTGACCACCCTCATCTAATTCTCTAGTCTGGCACCCCCTTCTGTTGATAACAACAAATGTGATATCTTTTTCTAGAAGGGTTTAAAATTTTTTTTCTAATTTTTTGATTCCAAATATAAGTGAGAAGGTAAAGTATTTTTTTATTTGTCTTATTTATTTCACTTTAACATACCTCTCTCAAGGTCCATCCATGTTGTCAAAAATGTCAGCATTTCCTTTTGTATAGATGAGCAATATTCCATAGTATATTTAATGTTATATTTGAAAATAGAAAAGGGTTATATATTTATAATAAGATGATGGACAAATTGGAAAACTGTGTAGAGTGCATTTTTTAAGGCAAAGATATCACACAAAAAAATTACACACCAGTATCACTGATGCAAATAGATGAAAAAATCCTCAACAAAATACTAGCCCCCAAGCCAACTCCAAGAATACATTGAAAGGATCATGCACAGTGAGATTTATCCAAAGTATGCAAGAATTGTTCAGTTCTCCAAATCAATCAGCATGATATACCACATTAAGAAATTGAACAATAAAAATCATATGAACAGCTCAATAAATGCAGGAAAAATTTTTGATAAAATTCAACAATCTATGATAAAAAATCTTCAGAAAGTGGACATAGAGGGAACAAACCTCAGCATAATAGAAGCCATATGTGGAGAACCCACAGTTCACATCATAATCACATACAGATGGAAGGATATACTGTGTTCATAGTCTGGAAGAATCAATAATGTTGATTCTACTCAAGACAATCTATAGGTTCAATACAATCCCTATCAAGTTACCAATGACTTTTTTCCACAAAAGTGAAGCAACGTTTTTAAGATTTCTATGAAAATAGAAAAGCCCTTGAGTAGCCAGAACAATCTTGACAAGAAGAATGGAGCTGGAGGAATCATATTCCCTGACTTTAGACTGTACTACAAAACTATAGTCATCAAAATGGTATGATACTGACACAAAAATAGTCATATGGCTCAGTGGAGCAGGATGGAAAGCTTATGGTAAATTAGTCTACAAAATGGAAGCAAGTATACACAATGGAAGAAAGACAGTCTCTTCAGTAAGTGGTGCTGGGAAAACTAGACAGCTACATGTAAAAGAATGAAATAGAATATTCTCTAACACTATAAACTGTTTTTGTTTTATTTTATAAACAAAAAAGCTCAAAATGGATTAAAGACTTAAATATTGAAAAGACTGGATACTGTAAACTCCTGGAGAAAACATAGGTAGAATACTATTTGACATAAATCCCAGCAATACTTTTTGTATCTGTCTCCTAGAGTAATAGAAATAAAAGTAATAATAAGCAAATGGGACCTAATTAAACGTGAGCTTTTTCACAGTGAAGGAAACCATAAACAAAATGAAAAGACAATATCTCGACTGGTAGAAAATATTTGCAAATGGTGTTACTAATAAGGGATTTAATTTCAAGATATACAAACAACTTGTACAGCTCAATTAAAAAAAAAAACAAAACAAAAAACCTAGTCAGAAAATGGGCAGTAGCCCTAAAAAGACATTTTTCCAAAGAAGACATTCAAATAATCAAGCACATTAAAAGGTGTTCAGTACCACTAATTATTAGAGAAGCAAGTCAAAACTACAATGAGGTATCATCTCAGACCAGTCAGAATGGCCATCAATAAAAAGTTTACAAATAATAAATGCTAGAGGGGTGTGGATAAAAAGAACTCTTGGGAATGCAAATTGTCACTATGGAGAATGTATACATGTGTGCATGCTGAGTGGCTTCACTCATGTCTGACTCTTTGTGACCCTGTGGAGTGTAGCCTGCCAGGTTCCTCTGTCCATGGGATTCTCCAGGAAAGAATATTGCAGTGGGTTGCCGTGCCCTTCTCCAGGGGATCTTCTCTACACGAGGATCGAACCCTCGTCTCTTCTATCTCCTGAGTTGACAGGCGGGTTCTCCATCACCAGCACCACCTGGTAAGCCCATACACGCTGTGCTGTGTGTAGTCACAGTCATGTCCAACTCTTCGTGACCCCATGGACTGTAGCTTACCAGGGTCCTCTCCCCATGGGGATTCTCTAGGCAAGAATACTGGAGTGGGTTGCATGCCCTCCTCCAGGGGATCTTCCCAACCCAGGCATAGAACCCAGGTCTCCTGCATTACAGGCTGATTCTTTACCATCTGAGCCAGCAGGGAAGCCCAAGAATACTGGAGTGGGTAGCCTATCCCTTCTTCAGTGGAGCTTCCCAACTCAGGAATCGAACCAAGGTCTCCTGCATTGCAGGTAGATTGTTTACCAGCTGAGCTACCTGGGACGCCCCATATACACACTAGTAGGTATAAAATAGAAAAACAGTAAGGACCAGGAAACTCTACTCAATATCTTGTAATAACCTATAATGGAAAATGGTCTGAAAAATATATAAAATATATAAAAATATAACTGAATCACTTTGCTGTACACTTAAGAGTAACATAACATTGTGTATTAACTATACTTCAATAAAAAATATGTAACACAAGAGAAATCTGTGAAAAATTAAGGGAAGAAATTTGAGAGGTTATAAGAGAACCTGGATAGTTTACTGATATCTTTTCTTTGGACTAGGTGGTTAACATTGTCAAATGCTATAAAGTCTTCTCATTGAAGTGTGTTCCTAGAACAAGCAGCTTTAGATTCACCTAGGGATTTTATCAGATTCTGCATTTTTAAAGAAATTGCAGAGTGACATTTATGCACCTTTCTGTGTATTAGCATTACTTGGGGAACCTTTAGAAATCCCATGGTGCAGGCTGTATATAACTTCCAGACCAAATCAGAATCTCTAGGTTTGAAACTCAACAATCAGTATGTTTGAAGCTCCCTGGATGGTTATCTTTTCAGCCAATGTTGAGATCTAGTGCTATCGAGACATAGAAGGGGATGAAAACTGAACTAGACAGTTAAGAGCAAAAAGAACTGGGGATGATTTCATAGGCTGGATTCTAGTCTTTGTTCTGTTATTGAGAGATAATTCATTTATCCCTTGTGAAATCAGTTGTCTCTTATCTTTTAAAATTATATTCAGCAAGTATTTATTAAGGGCATACTTTGTGCCAGACAGCATTAAGTGGAGTTAGATTAATGATCTCGATATCCCTTTCAATTCCTAAATTATATTATTTCACTATCTACAAGCTTATAAATTAGGAAATAATGAGTAATATAATATGTCGATGGTGATCATCTGTAAAGGATCGGTGTGTGAATGGGTGGTAAAAAGATTGCTTGTTAAAACTCTTCAAGGAATTGAGTATTGCAGTAGTGGCCAGAAACAACTCTTGTATCAAAAATGTAAAAGCAATCAAAGTTGGTTTGTAGAACTAACACTGAATAAACTGATAAATTGATTAGAGTATAAATCTAGGAGAGTTTGAGAAAAGATAAAAATAGAAACAAGTAGATAACAGACTTGTAGACTTTTTCTTTTTTTCATTTTTACCACCAGAGAGGTGAGGAGAAATGGATCATCTCAAACATTAATGAACACAGGAATCACTTGAGAGACTTTGATAAAATGAAGATTCTGGGGTAGTAAGTCTACCCTAGTAAGCCTCTGGGGTGGGACCTAAAATATTATGCTTTTCAAATAAACTTCCAGGTGATGAAATGGTGCTGGTATGGGGACCACACTTTTAACAGCAGTGAGGACCTGGAACTCAGTTGCATCATACAAATAGAGCAAGGGTCTTTTTAAAGCTAACTTCTAATGTTTCTTTCTGAGTTGCCTTAGTAAATGCTCTTCATCAAGATAGTCAGTCAGTCAGTTCAGTCTCTCAGTCCTGTCCGACTCTTTGTGACCCCATGGACTGCAGCATGCCAGGCTTCCCTGTCCATCACCCCAACTCCTGGAGCTTGCTCAAACTCATGTGCATCAAGTCCATGATGCCATCCAACCATCTCATCCTCTGTCGTCCCCTTCCCCTCCTGCCTTAAAGACACCACTTTTAAAAAATCCACGTTAAAATGCTCTAGTACAGAGCAGCAAGGTGTCAAAATCATATGAGGGGGAGACTTTTTATGAAGGTAAAGTTATTTCAGAAAGAACTTGGTTCACCTTTAAAAGAATTTTAGAACATATGAGATTAGGGAGCTTCCAAGGTACTTGAAGGGCTTACCTGGTGACTCAGATGGTAAAGAATCTGCCTGCAATGCAGGAGACCTGAGTTTGATCCCTAGGTCGGGAAGATCCCCTGGAGGAGGAAATGGCAACCCACTCCAGTATTCTTGCCTGGAGAATCCCATGGACAGAAGAGCCTGGTGGGCTACAGTCCATGGGGTTGCAAAGAGTGGGACATGACTGAATGACTAACACTTTCACTTTTCCACTTTCAGGGTACTTAAAATGCTTCCCAGGTGACACTGTGGTAAAAAATCTGCCCACCAATACAAGAGACACAGGAGATATGGGTTCAATCCCCGGGTCAGGATCCCCCGCTAGAGTAGGATATGGCAACCCACCCCAGTATTTTTGCCTGGGAAATTCCACGGACAGAGTATATTTGTGGGTACAGTCCATGGGGTCACAAGGAGTCAGACTCGAATGAGCACTGAGTGCACATATGCTTCCCATACCTAAAGGCTGTTTTATTTCCACCTGCCTTTGGTCATAGTCGGTGTAAATATCCACATACTAAATGAATGCATTTCCCCACCTATTTTTGTGACATTAATACTGTACAGAAGAGAGCCTTACAGAGAACAGGTTTATTGAGCCAACACCAGATACTAATCAGGAAATGACATTCACTTCATATGGAGATATAGTCCATAGTGAAATGACAAGGAGGAATATTACAGACAGCACTAAAAGAAATAAAATAAGAACATTAAATTTGGGAGCAAACCATGGAAAAGAGAAAAAAGAACCATTTTTATCTGTTTTAAGGATGAAAAAGCAAGTGAAAGGGGAAAGTGTATCATTGCACTCCACATTAGGAAAATAAAAGGAATATCTGTCAAGATATGGAAAAAGAAGGAGAGAATTATCAGGGAAAAATAATCAGTAAGATATTATTAAAGAACTTTATTGAGATTCTGTTTGCTACTAGACAAATACATTTCTGGAGGAATAGATGCATGACATTGATACTTTATTTGTGCTTTGCAGCCCATGGAATGGAGAACAAGGTAAATATGTATAGGAAGGAAATAGTGACCATTGTGGAAAGTCTCTTAGAATCTAATTGTGGAAAGGAATAATGATTGCATAGAAGTGGCTGACCATTCATTTTAGGGGAAACACAGGTGGCTAGAAATGAGCCAGTGAGTTGAGTGAATTAGAAAACACTTTAGTTTGAAGTTTCTGATGGATGCAAAGGGGGAATGTGTTACTTTGTGAAGTATGAGAGTGAAAATATGTGTGAAGCCTTGGGATAGGAATATGGTATGAGATGTCAAGTTACCAAGGGGCTTCCCAGGTGGCGCTAGTGATAAAGAATCCACCTGCCAGTGCAGGAGACATAAGAGATGTGAGTTTGATGTTTGGGCTGGGAAAATCCCATGGAGTAGGAGATGGCAACTTGCTGCAGTACTGTTGCCTGGAAAATCCCATGGACAGAGGAACCTGGCAGACTGTGGTCCGTGGGGCTGTAAAGAGTCGGATATGACTCTCTTGTTCTTTGTAGCGGTAAAGATGATGGCAGTGATTTTGATGATAGGGGTTGCATGTAGACATAATAATAGTGCTTATTATTGAAAGGTACTTTGTTTATGGCTATTGTAAAACAAAAAGATAAAATGAATGTTTGATTATGATTTCCTATCCAAAATATTAGCTCTATCAGGGCAGTGGTATCTCATTTCCCCCCTAGTATATTCCTGATACATATTTGGTACTCAACATGTATCTGCTGGATACATGAACAAACACATTCTTAAATTAAAGATTTATTTGCTAATCAGCTAGCTGCTACTGTAGAGCTATGACTCTGCTAAGAGAAAATGTTGTTTTATGGATACTTATAGTTTCAAGTGCAACATACTGAGTCCATCCTAAAGGAAATCAATCTTGAATATTCTTTGGAAGGACTGATGCTGAAGCTGAAACTCCAATGATTTGGTCACCTGATGCGAAGAACTAACTCATTGAAAAATACCATAATGCTGGGAAAGATTGAAGGCGGTAGGAGATGGGGACGACAGAGGATGAGATGGTTGGATGGCATCACAGACTCAATGGACATGAGTTGGAGTAAGCTCTGGGAGTGGGTGATGGACAGGGAGGCCTGGCATGCTGTAGTCCATGGGGTCTCAAAGAGCTGGACATGACTGAGCGACTGAACTGAAATGAACTGACATACTGATAGACAATAGTAGGTAACACTAACTGAACATACACTATGAACCAAATAGTGTACATATTTTTTATCCACATTATAAGTCTCGGAAATAACATAACACAGGGGATCTAATCTTCTGTGTGAAGTATTTCCTACTACTAAAGCCTAAACCATGGATATTTGGTGAACTTATTGGGCAGACCTTACCGAAGATAATGTATAAGAAGGATTAAGGATTCTCTTGGGAGAGAATTTCTCCCAGAATAAGATTGTAGGCCAACATAGGTTCATCCAAAGCCATTAGTTATTGAATGGAAGTTTCTGATCTGGTAGGTGGAACCTTAACCTGGCCCCAGATCACCTGCATAGATCCATGTGTATCATTTTGGGAGAGAGAAAGGCTGCTGCAGTAAATGGTATAGTACTCAGAAAAATGAGTCATGTGATGAGGAGATTAAAGTCCCTCAGCTCTTTGGATGTAGACCACCAAAATGAGTCGTTATTGAGAGGGCTCAGGGGGATTAGGAAAAGTTGAGCTTAGCGCATTATCTGAAAGTCTGATGTATCAGATTGACCCATGGACCAGCAGTTTCAGTATCATCTCAGAACATAAGATAAATAGAACCTCACGCCCTACTCCAGGTCGACTGATTCAGAAAATTCATTTTAACAAGCTCTCCACCTTAAAGGTAGGAATGTCTGGACAAGCAGTTAATTGAAGTGAAATCTAATAGAATGATGATGATGTCAGGGAGAACAGACTTGCCCATAAGTAGATGTTAGATTTATTGTTACGATTCTCTGTTTATTTGGTATATGGATAAAGATGCTATGTGTGCACATGAGGGAGACTAAATAAAATCTTGGTTTGTTGTTGTTGTTCAGTCACCAAGTCCTGTCCAACTCTTTGCGACCACATGGACTGCAGCACTGCAGGCCTCCCTGTCCCTTCACCATCTCCCAGAGTTTGCCCAAGTTCATGTCCATTGCATTGGTAGTGCCATCCAACCACCTTATCCTCTGTCACCCTCTTTTCCTTCTGCATTCAATCTCTCCCAGCATCAGGGTCTTTTCCAATGAGTTGGCTCTTCGCATCAGGTGCCCAGAGTATTGGAGCTTCAGTTTCAGCAGCAGTCCTTCCAATGAGTATTTAGGTAGATTTTCTTTAAGATTGACTGGTTAGATCTCCTTGGTGTACAAGGGCCTCACAAGAGTCTTCTTCAGCACCACAGTTCAAAAATATCAATTCTTTGGCATGCTGCCTTCTTTATGGGCCAGTTCTCACAACCATATGTGACTACTGGAAAGACCAAAGCCTTGACTATACAGACCTTTGTTGGCAAGGTGATGTCTTTGCTTTTCAACACACTGTCTAGGTTTGTCATAGCTTTCCCACCAAGAAGCAATCATCTTCTAGTTTCATGGCTGCAGTCACCATCCCCAGTGATTTTAGAGCCCAAGAACTGGAAATCTGTCACTGCTTCCATCTTTTTTTCCTTCTCTTTGTCATGAAGTGATGGGACCAGATGCCATGATCTTAGTTTTTCTTTTTTTTTAATATTTAGTTTTAAGCCAGCTTTTCCAATCTCTTCCTTCACCTTCATCAAGAGGTTCTTTAGTTCCCTCTTCGCTTTCTGCCATTAAAATGGTATCATCCACATATCTGGGGCTTCCCTTGTGGCTCAGCTGGTAAAGAATCCACCTGCAATGTGGGAGACCTGGGTTGGGAAGATCCCCTGGAGAAGGAAAAGGCTACCTACTCCAGTATTCTGGCCTGGAAAGTACATGAACTATACAGTCCGTGGGGTTGCAAGGAGTCGGACACAACTGAGCAACTTTCACTTCACTTCACTTCACTTCATCCATATATCTGAGGTTGTTGATATTTCTCCTGGCAATCCAACTTGTCACTCATCCAGCTTGTCACTCATCCAGCCTGGTATTTCTCATGATGTAATGTGCTCTTAAGTTAAATAAGGATGACAGGAAACAGCCTTGTTGTACTCCTTTCTAAATCCTGAACCAGTCAGTTCTTTCATACAGGGTTCTAACTTTTGCTTCTTGACCTGCATACAGGTTTCTCAGGAGACAGGTAAGATGGTCTGGTTCCCAACTCTTTAAAAGAGTTTTTCACGGGTTGTTATGATCCACACAGTCAAAGGCTTTAGCATAATCATGAAACAGAGGTAAATATTTTTCTGGAATTCCCTTGCTTTCTCTATGATCCACGGAATGTTGGCAATATGATCTCTGGTTCCTCTGCCTTTTCTAAAGCCAACTTGGACATCTGGAAGTTCTCAGTTCATATAATGCTGAAGGCTAGCATGCAGAATTGTGAGCATAACCTTACACAATTATACGGTGGTTTGAACATTCTTAAGTACTGACCTTCTTGGGAATCAGGATGTGGCTTGACCTTTTCCAGTCTTGTGGCCACTGCTGAGTTTTCCAAATTTGCTGACATACTGAGTGCAGCACTTTGATAGCATCTTCCTTTAGGATTTTAAATAGCTCTGCTAGACTTCCGTTGCCCCCACTAGCTTTATTGACAGCAGTGCTTCCTAAGGGCCACTTGATTTCACAGTCCAGAATGTCTGGCTCTGGGTGAGTGACCACACCATCTTGGTAATTATCATTAACATGGCTCCATCTTTGTAAAGAGAAGTCAGTGAAGCCTAAGAAAACATCAAGGTTTTGTCTGTTTTACAAATGAAGACACCACAGCTCAGAGTAGTTAAGTAACAAGTAATTTGCTAAAGGTGACACAGGGTGTCTATGTTATTTCTTTCTATTTTCAGTATTTTATTTTTTAATTTATTTAATTTATTTTTGGCCATGTTGGGTCTTCATTGCTGCTAGAGGGCTTTCTCTAGTTGTGGAGAGCAGGGATTCCTCTCTGGTTGCAGTGCTCAGCCTTCTTGCTGCGGTGGCTTTTCTTGTTGTGGAGCTCAGGCTTAGTTGCCCCACGGCATGTTAGATCTTCGTGGACCAGAGATTGAATCCATGCCCCCTGCATTGTCAGGTAGACTGCTAACCACTGGATCGCTAGGGAATTCCATCATTGTTTTAATAGAAGTGACCTGGCTCTCAGGAAGCACATCCATACCACCTTCTTGCTCATAAGGAGCCAGGAGAGACAGTATGGCCTTTTCATAATGAGTATTTGGGCAAGATAACTGTTCAGGTTAGGAAATGCCGAAGTTCTACTGAAAAAAAAAGAAAGTGAAAAAAGAAATGGAGAAGGAAAATAGTAAAAGTTTGGTGGGAAAAAGGACTCATTTGATTTGAAAGATCACAAAATAGACTGATTCAGATGGTAGCTGCATAGTAGGAGTTCTGAGCACAGTAGGAGTTCTGGCAGAGGAGTTCTGCCGGGCTGCAAGGAGGGCAGGGTGGTGGAGTGGCTTACAAGGATGGCTGCAGAGGGAAGAGAGCAGTGCTGGCAGGAGAACGACTAAACGGCAGCGCAGACATCTCTTATGCCGTCCACACTTCTAAGTTAAGTCAGCATAAAAAACTGGCACAACGTATATATACTTACTAGAATTCTGCCTATAAATAGGCCAGCTGCTATTCAAGGGCTCAGTGTGTTTTATAAGCATAATCACATTAATTTGCGCAGTACTCCCTGGAGGCAAGTGAATATGCAATATCATTGGGTTGGCCTAAAAGTTCATTCATGTTTTTCGTTTATTCGGGTAACATTTTACAAAAAACCCTTCATATTTTGGCCAGCCCCATACTTAAATGTATACATTTCCTATGTCTCAATTGAGAGGGAGAAAGAACTTGATGAAATAGCTCCCTTCTTCCAAGTTGAAATAATTTATTATTGTAGACACTAAGCCAGCTATCTTTTCAAACCATGATAATCTTGTACCTTTGTCAAATTCCAGTGTCTGATTTAATTATTAGAAGATCCTTTTTACATCGCCTGGTTAAGACTTAAGAAAGAAATGAAAATCCAGACTTAAAAATTAGATATATTTTAAGACTCCATTGTAGCAACCAAGGCTGATGATGATGTCAGCATTTATCTATAAATGAAACACAGTTGTTCAATTAGTTTTCATTAAACAATTTAATTGTTTTAATTGCTTGAGTTATTTCTTCCAATCTATTTAATGTATGTGATGGGTAGTAATATTTGATGATGTGTTCTGATTTATATACCATCTGATTAAATGGTGATGAGAAATTTTATATTATTAATGGTTGCCTCAGAATGGCTCCTTTTTAGAAGAAAACTTTGCTCCAAACTAGTACTGGACGTTTTTACTTTTGCTCCTGAGCAATCATATAATCCTTCAGGCCCATGATAGAAAATATTTTTGTCTGCTTTTAAAATTTGCATTAATTATTGCAGTCTATTTTACCAGTTTCCTTTTTCACTCTATTTCTTCCATTAAACTGAATGGCCTTCAGAGCAGTGACAATAAGACAGTGTTCTTTTCCAGCTAAAATGTTTTCTTGTTTAAAAAGGGCAGCAGCACACAACAGTTTTTGTTTCTTGTCATCTTTCCTTTGGGAGAATGACTATTTATAAATACTTGTCTAGAATATTGTGCATATTTCTCAGAGTAAATGCCCCGGATTTCATGATCATTTCATGGTAAAGGTCTTTGGAAATCAGTACACTTTCTCCTCCAAAGATGCTGCTGCCATGTGATATAGTAGATGTCATAGTGCTTTATCAGCATTATTATGACTACTTAAAATTTTTTCACATCCTGATTGTATAAAGGTTTTTTTCTTTAGCAGATTTTGACCTTCATGTATTTTGGTCTCTTAATTAAAATTGGAGGTGCATATCCTGTAGCTTGCAACAGATACTGCAAACTATCTACGTCTCTCTTTTGACTTTTCAAAAAGTGTAATTCTTGTTATTTAGTCACTAAGTCATGTCCAACTCTTTGCGACTCCATGAACTGTAGCACACCAGGCTCCTCTGTCCTACATTATCTCCCAGAGTTTGCTCGAATTCATGTTCATTGAATTGATGATGCTATCTAGCCATCTCATGCTCTGGCATCCCTTCTCCTTTTGCCTTCAATTTTTCTCAGCATCAGGGTCTTTTCTAATGAGTTGGCTCTTCGCTTCAGGTGGCCAACGTATTGAGCTCCAGCTTCAGCAACAGTCATTCCAATGAATATTCAAAGTTGATTTCCTTTAGGATGGGCTGGTTTGATCACCATGCAGTCTAAGGGATTCTCAAGAGTCTTCTTGAACACCATAGTTCAAAAGCATCAATTCTTTGGCACTCAGCTTTCTTTATAGTCCAACTCTTACATCCATACATGACTACTGGAAAAACCATAGCTTTGACTAGATGGACCTTTGTTGGCAAAGTAATGTCTCTGCTTTTTAATATGCTGTCAAGGTTGGTCATAACTTTTCTTCCAAGGATCAAGCGTCTTTTAATTTCATGGCTGCAGTCACCATTTGCAGTGATTTTGGTGCCCAAGAAAATAAAGTCTGTCACTGTTTCCACTGTTTCCCCATCTATTTGCCTTTAAGCGATGGGACCAGATGCCATGATCTTAGTTTTCTGAATGTTGAGTTTTAAGCCAACTTTTTCCGTCTCCTCTTTCACTTTTATCGAGAAACTCTTAAGTTCTTCTTCACTTTCTGCCATAGAGCTTTCTCCTCTTTTCAATTCCCAGTCTTCTTTCCAAAGCAGGAGAAAAGGGATACACCTGATTGGCGATTGTATCTTCCTTTTACCTACTTATATACAGATGATTGATACTGTTCCATTCTCTGGGGAACACAGAGTGCACATCTTTTCAATATTTTAATATAGGAGAACTGCTGCATTTTAAGATTTGAATCTCCTGGGGAAAAACTTGTACTTTTCTTCCCCTTCCTATGTTTGCCCTATGCTTATAGTTAGCCTAAGTGTTGATGCCAGCATTACCTTATCTTCAGGGTAATAAGGGATTGGGTATCATTTGTCTGTTTGGGAAGTTAAGTATTTCCAAATTTGACTCTCCTAGATACTACCCTTAATATTTAATTCCTTTTTTCCCTAGAACTAGATGAAGCCTCTAATTATGCTTGGAGTTAAGAGTAATTTAAATCATTTTTAAAGATCTTTATTGTTTCTCCAGCAAATGAGGTGACCCTTCCCATTAATCTGATCTCTGTTTACTCTATTAATAGAATTTATTTAACAACCATTTATATACATCTACAGTGGTCATGAAGGTCTGGCAATAGATGAATCACGTGGGTGTGGTAAATTGGAACATTGGACATGTTTAGACACAAGACTGTCCGATACATATGTGGTCCCTAGAGTACAGAGCTCTGAAGTATATTCACATTCAGAAGTGGTAATTTAGGAGGCATTTTAGCATCAAGTTGGACCACAAGGAGATGCATTTCTGGTTGAAATTGTAATCAGTATATTTGATCTTCAGATCTAGATTATTGTCACTTGATCTGGAAGAGGCTCTCTTCTCACCATAATGCTATCATTTAAGAGCTTCCTCTTCATGGAGAGTAATTTCATTTATTTTCAACCTTTCTGATTCAGTCACATATAAGGTTTAACACTCCTTTTCATACTAAGAGATTATTCCTAGAAGCCAGGCTCTAAATGTTTTAAACAGTCATGTTGATAATCTGAGTAAATCTGAGATAGTTTTTGTGCTCCTTAAACTAGTCTTTAAAACTACTTACTAGTTCATGATGAGAAACAGTTTCCTATCTGCTGGATATCATGGTACATTAAACCATGAAAACACTGATCTTTGATCTGTCATGAAGTCAGTCTTACTTTAGAGATCATAGTAGATCAATAGGTAGTATATAGATGTTTATAATAGGAGATTATTAGAAGAATTGGTTCACATGGTTATGGAAGCAAAGACGTCCCACAATCCACTGTCTGCAAGGTGGAGAACCAGGGAAGCTGCTGGTGTAATTCAGTCTGAGTCTGAAAGTCTGAGAATCGGCTGGTGGTGTAATTTCAGGACTGAGTCTAAAAGGCCAAGAACTAGGGACACCAATGTCTGAGGGCAGAAGGTGGGAGTCTCAGTTCAAGCAGAGAGATTTCATTAGCCCTCCTTCCACATTTTTGTTATTTTGGAGTTTGAAACAGACTAAATGATGTCTGCTTACATTGGGGAAGACTATCTACTCAGTTCAACAGTTCCAAAGCTAATTTCTTCTGGAAACAGCCTTACAGATATACCCAGGAATAATGTTTTACCAGCTCTCTTGGCATCCCTTTGCACAGTCAAGTTAACACATAAAATTAGCCATCACAGGTCCACCCCTTGTCAACTCAGCACCTGTATGCATCTCCTCAAACCATGCTTAATCTCCAAACAAAAACAAGAGCATAATTTCACCTAGTATGCTATAATTACATACAACTGAAAACACTCATCCCTGCCCTCAGATGAGGATGGAAAATTCTTCAATGATGTTTATCCTGTGATTTGAATTCTAGGATGTAAAATTAATGATACTTAAATACTGATATAAAGTCAATACAATTTATGTTACATGGGAAGGGAATAATAGGAGAAAGAAAACAAAAGTTGTTTGCTTAATTATGTATTACTATATATACACACAAACATTTATAACAAAATAAAGAGGGAGTACTCATGATAATCCCCCTTTTATAACTGTCACATGGTTATAAGCTGGTTTTAGTAACCACTTTCTTCTGTTACCCATTCTATATTCCTTTTGCCTTCAGCAAGCACTTCAGATGGTTGTGGTTAATTACCTAGTGGGGTGATTCATTCATTAAGGCTCTGGGACATTAGTAGAATTGGATTGTAGTTTTCCATTGACCTTAATCACAGGTCATGATAATAGTAAGAAACATCCTGAAGGATCTCTTGCACTTCAGACATGCTCTTTCTTATCTCCATTGTGGAGTAGTAGTTCAGTTTCACCTCGATATTCATGATCATTCACCCAGGCAACACTGTACCTCCTGTCTTTGATTGACTCAGAGGCATGAGGAGCCAAAAATAACCAGTTTTAACTTCCAGTTGAGTAGAATCATTGCTCTGTCTCCTGGTGGAAGCATTTTTCTCTCTGGAACTAGGATCTCTAGGTTAATAGAGCATGAAGTCTTGGGAACAGGAATCAAAATGTTTTCTAGTGGGCCACTAGAGGTAATAGTCAGTGGTGCCACTTCTGTTTCTTCCCTGTGATTCCTGGACCTGTGAATTCTTGCTATGGGAGAAGCAGTGCCATATATTGGACACGTGATTTGAAGCATATATATTATTTGCAGTCTCCTGGAGAAATTTGCCCCAGTATTGCCACCTCCTAGCTGCTGCTATGTATCATGGGACCAGTCTTATTTTCAAGGTTGAATTGTTTCCTAAAATTCCTGTTATGCAAGTATTACTGGGGGAAGTCACTTAACTTTTTAATTTTTTGTTGGACATTTTTGGGGATTTTTTTTAATAGGATTTAATGCTCACGGTAACAATGTGAATGAAGCAGAGACTGAGTATGGGGAGGCTCTCAAATGTCTATGTCTGGTTTGCTTATTATTCCAACCTAGTTAATGCCATTATTTACCCTGAAAACCTCTACCCTGAGAATATAACCTCCTATATTCTGTATTCAAGGAGATCACACCTCTACAGGAAGTGCAGAAAGGATAGTACATTTAAAAAATAAGTCTGTGGGCCAACAGTGGCCAAAACAGACCTTTCCAAATAACTATTGTATTGTATTTCTTCGGATTTAAGTGAAGAATGCTCTCATATTCTTTATGTATGGAGGCTATCTTTAGATGTCACCAGCCATAGCTGTATTTTGGGGGGTTATTTATAATATCCAGAGTACCCATGTAAATTTCCCTCCTTTCATCCCCACTGTCTCTTCTCAGTACTTTACATCTGGTGCCATATCACTGGACCTGACCTCCACTGAGAATTCCACTTCCGTTTTCTAGGCTTATTGTTATACTTGATACTATTCTCTTTATGCTTGTGTCCAAAATATAATATCACACATTTTACCAGTTTCTAGGGGTGTTTCTTTGTACTTTTTTAAAAAGGAATTTATTATTAATTTGTAAGCTTGTTTCCAAGGCTTGCAAGTAGCTCTTCTATTGTCCATATTTAAGACAAGGTTCCTTTTTAACAGACTCACTTCTTGGCTGATTGACACATCTAGTATCCACCATGAAGTACGAAGGAACTTGCCCCTTTTTTATTAGTTCCTTGGTTATGTACACTTCAGGGAATAAATGTTCTTCTAAAAATATTTTAAGAGAGGAAATACAGAAGATACCTATTATGTTAGCTGGAATATATGATACATCTCTAGAGAAGTAAGCTGATTGCAAGTAATTAGGTTTCTGGCTTCTGTCTGCTCATGATTCAAATGCTCTTAAAGAATGAAGGCTAAATATGAGATTTATATTGTTGAAGTGATGTATGCTGGGCATTCAGCTGCATATATTATCCATTAATTATAAGGATAAGTTATTATGGGGCTTGACTAGTTCACTTGTTTCTAGAAGCATTTAAAGTGCTGAACTATCATTTTTCAAAAGGAGAAAGTGACAGTTTTTCTTATAAATTAATATAATTGCAAATGAGTCTCAAAACTGTTTGGCTAAAATGTAAGGTGAAAGTGAAAGTCGCTCAGTCGTGTCTGAATCTTTGAGACCCATGGACTATACAGTCTGTGGAATTCTCCTGGCCAGAATACTGGAGTAGGTAGCCTATCCCTTCTCCAGGTGATCTTCCTGACCCAGGAATCGAACAGGGGTCTCCTGCATTGCAGGCAGATTCTTTACCAGCTGAGCTATCAGGGAAGCCTGTTTAAAATGTAAATAAGTAAATAAAAACCCAAGCCAAAACAGCATAACACACTACTCAAAGCAGCAGCTGTGGCCTCATTTGCTTTCTTGGAAACTGCAAAGAGACTAATTTCATCATAGTTGCAAGTTCTCAAAATGTTTTGTTCTAGATTGTGAAAATTTTTGAGATGACTGAAGTAATTTTTCATTATTTAGGAATAAAACTAATATATTTTGAAGTTAATATCCTGATATAAAAATAATACCTTATTTTGTATCATAAAATGCTTTTGGTAATCATTCTGAAATATCCATTAGTATTTTGTTTATTACTCCTACCTTATATTCATACATACACACACAACAGTGATAGTATTATATAAGCCATTGTATTGATGCTTTTTCAAGTGGGGTAATATTTCCTTTTTCCCTGTTTCTTTTTTGCTGAGCTCTACTTGATCTACATCAGACTCTATCCCTACCCCAGGTAATCTGTGACGATATACTTATAATTTCATATATTTCACCATGTTCATTTATCATATATACATATGCCATTTACGTATTTAGAGTAGATGATCTTTGTGTAGTCCATGCATGTATTTTTTTCTGTATTCTACAAGTGTATCTTGTAGAATATCTATCAAGCTATCTCTCAAGCATACCCAAGCTCTGTACTTATACATATGTATTATCACTGTTAGCCTTTATAAACCTGGTTCATTGTATACATGTTCATTATTTAAGCAAACCTTCCTTGTAGGACCCCTCCATGTCAGTTACTTTACTTCCAATTTATTTCTTTTAATTCCTCCCATAATAGACTTGATATTATTTATTCATCCATATACTTGTTGATATCACTTACTGATATTACATTTTTCTGTTGATATTTTGTCACTGCTAGCATACTATAACAAAGATCATGTATTTTATCTGTAAATCCTTAGGTTCTTTTTGTTTTTCTTGAATTAGAATAGATTCCCAGGAGAGGGCTTTTTGGATCAAAGAGTTTGTTAATAGTATCCATTTAGTTTCTAAAAAGGCTATCAAAACTTACAATCCTCTAGCAATATGCAAGTGTGCCTTCATAGTCAGGCCATCTGTTGTTGTTATCTATTGTTTAAATTTCTGTCAGTCTGATAGAAATTATCTAATACTTCATTGTTAATTTGAGTTTGAGCATCTTTTCACAGGCTTATTGGCTGTTCATTTTTATTTTTATATGAATTATTATTGATTAGAGCTAGATTTAGCTGCGTGAAGTGAAACACTCAAAATAATAGTGCAAAGAACCAAATAGATGGTTGATTCTCTTTGTTATAAAAGAGATCTAGAGTAGACAGTGCAAGTACTGGTGGTTTTCTCCTGTGACCTGGGTTCTAGCTCCACTCTATGCTCTGCCCCTGGCATTCTGCTTGGTTTACTGTCATGGACTGGAACTTCAGCTATTGAATTCCAGACACTTGGAAGCGGGAAGAAGAGGAGTAAGTGCTTGCTCCTTCACTTTAAATAAATCTTTCTTAAATGCACATATTAATTTTTCTTAAATATATTACACTGACTCAAAGGTAGGCACTCCTGCACATAGTTAGCGTAATAGTTTGCAAAATGTAGTTCTTTATACTTTTGACTGGGTGCCTGGCTTAAAGGCAGGTTTCTTTTACTAAGGAAGAAGGCAGGAATGTACGTTAGAAAGTCACAAGCATCAGTGCCACCCATATCCTTTCCTATGTTGCTACTGGATTATCTTTCTTATTAGTTTTTAAAAATGTATTGAAGTATAATTGATTTGCAATGTTGTATTGATTTCTGCTGTATAGCAAAGTGATTCAGTTATACATATGCACATTCTTTTTCATATTCTTTTCCGTTATGGTTGCTTACAGGGTAACGAATATAGTTCCATGGGCTATACAGTAGGATCTTGTTGTTTATCCATTCTATATATATATTAGTTTGCATCCCTCCCCCACCCTGCCTTCTTTGGCAACCACAAGTCTGTTCTCTGTGCTTGTGAGTCTGTTTCTGTTTCATTGATTAAGTACATTTGTGTCATATTTTAGATTCCACATATAAGTGACATCATTAGGTATTTGTCTTTCTCTTTCTGACTTACTTAGTATGATAATCTCTAGGTCCATCCATATTGCTGCAAATGGCATTACTTCATTCTTTTTTATGGCTGAGTTGTATTCCATTGTATATACATACCATATCTTCTTTATCTATTCATCAGTCAATGAACATTTATGTTGTTTCCATGTCTAGGCTATTATGCATACTGCTGCTCTGGACATAGGGTGTGTGTATCTGATAAAACTATTAGCAAACCAAGTCTACCAATACATAAAAGATTTTTCTATTAAGGTATTTCCTTGCCACCTACCTATGCAAATGTTACATAGAATTCATTTATGAAATAGTTTACTGAATAATATCTTTAATTTTCATGTGGTCAAATAGGTCCTTTTCCTCTTAAGTTTTTTGTTTTGGTTAGAGCTGCTTCTGAATCATTGAATGTACATGATTATATAAACTTTTCCTAAGACTTTAGAAATAATTGCTTTATTCTGCATATTTGAGTATATAATCCATCTCTACATATGTTTGTAAATGTTTTTCATATTTAATCTGAGGGTGTTTAAGGGTCTAAATTATATTTTTCTTTATAGATGCTAGGTATGTTACCATTATGGATTAAAATGATAAAATTCATCATCTTTTTTCTCACTGAAGTACCACCCTTGCCATTTAATTCTTTTTTCATGTGTATTGAAATACACTTCTGAACTTTCTCTTCTTGTCTGTTTCCTATTTTGTTAACATTATAGTGGTCTGTGGTCATAATTTTTAGGGCTTGGCAAATTACAGTGCATGGGTCAAATTCAGCCCTCTGCCTGTTTTTGTAAATCAGGTTTTATTTGAACATGATTATGCCCATTTATTTTTGTGTCATCAGTGATTCTCTTGTGCTGAACTAGGAGAGTTGAGTCATTGTGACAGAGATTATATTGCCTCAAAACCTAAAATAATAACTGCTTCTCTACAGAAAAATTTGCTGTTTCCTAAATAACTAATTGAGTGGCCCTTCACCAAATTTATAGATCTGCACATTTGTTAACTGTTTTGAGCAATAAGATGACATATATAAATACCAGTACAAAATATACAATTAACAAATTTTCTCAACGGTGTTCTTGACATCAGAAAGATGGTCAATTAAGTAGGGAATTGGATAGTAAAACATTTCATATTCGTATTTATTTTCACTGTTAATGAAGTTGTTATTTTACAGATAAAGATTCCTAGTAGAGACCATATTGCATTATATTTAAATATTTGTGTTATTTTTATTATAGAAAATTTCAAATACACATTTAAAAAAATTGAAAGAACTGTATAATGAACTTCGAAGTATGTATTTCTCACTTTTAATAGTTATTACCATATGGTTAATATCATTTCATGTATCCACCTAATCTCTTTTTACAAGCTCAATTTTTTTTAAAAAACAAACCCAAGCATCATATTAGTTCACCTGTAAATGTTTGAGCATGCATTGCTAAAGGTTAAGGACTTTTTGTTTTAACAAGTCCATATTACTATTATCACACCTAAAAAATACCATTAATTTCTTCATATAATATATCCGATGTTTTTCTTTTCATATTTAGTTTCTTCTAAGTAAGATTCAAAGGTGTTCCACAAATCATGTTAGTTGCTATTACCTTCCAATCTATATGAGTTCTTGTTCCCCTTTTTCCTCTTTGCAATGAATTAATCGAAGATACTAGACTGCTTTGTATTTTATAGATGCCCCACATTATGGATTTTGCTGGCTGTCACCTTTCTCACATATGTTTATGTTATCTATGTTTTCTGTAGACAGGTAGTTAGGTATAGATCTGGAAAAGATTTAAAGTTCACCCTTTTTTAGCAATATTCTTCATTGATTGTGCTATGTATTCCACTTGATTTTATCAGGGGATAAACGAAGTCTAGGTTTCTTGTTAGTATGAGGTCTCAAGTATTCTGAACTTGACACATCTGTTAAACAGCAATTAGTTCACTAAATTTTGTTGATCATTATTGAGATTGATTCTGTTTCATTAGGGCTTACAAAGCAATGACATTTTAGGTTTATCATGTTTTCATCTATTAGCTGAAAATCAAAAAAGTAAAACCTATTCTCATCAATTATTTCTGTTACACTTAGGCAAGTTCTTGCCAAGGAAAAGGAAAACAGATACTTGATTCTTTTCCTTTGTTTACCAGTTGTACCAATATTTTGTTTTCCTGGCATCCTCTAAACATAATCAGTGTGGGGTTTTTTGTTGTTGTTGTTGGATTAACTATTTTTTAAGTACCATAATACTTAAATTACCCCAAATTTGGCTAGTAAAAGCTCCTTTTGTTACTTCATAAGTCTTTTTAATTATTACACCTCAGTGGTCTTACCTGCTTATCTGTTAAACGAGGAGATCCAGACTCCTCTTGCATATTGTGGACCCAGGTTGAAATCCCCGTTGTGTTTCTGAAGACTAGAATTTGAAATAACTTCTCATTTTTCACATTGTTTCATAAATGTATTGATGAGAAAATACTTCATATACTGATGTTCTCGTTCATGAATTCCATTTCTCATGTTTAGCTTTAAGTTATTTTCAAATGTGTGAAAGAAGTGTTTTATACCTATTAAAGATCTTAATTATCTTTTTTTTATGGTACTGACTATTGCATTGAATTTCATTTAGGAAGGCAGATGTAGTTTGCTTTTCTATGACTGTGAAGAAGTGAGTATAGCATAAAATGCATGTTTCATTTGACTGTCATTTAATGATTTAATGATTCTTCTGAAAATTACTCAAAAAATAACTATTGGAAATACATATTTAAATTTTGTTAGAGTATCTCTCTGTCAAAAGGGAAGACCAAGTAACCTGAAAGAATTCCTTAATGTAAACTACAAAATATGCTAATTAAGTGTGACGTACATGCATGTATACACACACTCAAAACTTTCAGAAAACTAATGGATATTAACTAAAGGTTAAAAGTGCAGTTAAAATAGGAATTTATAGAGGTAAGAAAGTTGTCAACTTGCTGGTTGCTCTTGGGAAAAGTTTGAAGTTCCATTTTTGGATGAGTCCATATGGTGCAGCAGACAGGAAACAAAGCCAGGAGCACATATATGATGAGGTGACTCATAGGAGATGCCAGTCTAAAACCAAGGTCCTAGAAAGTGACGTGCTTAGAGACTAAGAGAAGTAACAAAAGATGATATACAGAGAGGAACGAAAACCTCCAGAACATCAATCATTTTTCTGCTTTGAATTTATCACTGGGGACACAAGAGATTTGTAGATAAATACACAGTCTCCTGAGAGTTTAAAACCTCAAAATGTCTATCATATATAAAATAGATTTGTTAGCTGAATTTATCATACTTCTGTAAATAAACTACTAAATGCATAGAAGTGCAAAATTAATACTGTAATAGAACTGGAAAACATAAGATTCTGGAATATGAGTGCTTTATGTGTATGAGATAGGGAATGGGAAGAGCAGGGAATGAGGGTCTTATTATTGTCATTTAGGTAGTATGTAACTAGGTGCTTGTTTCTCTGTCTTTTTGGTGGCCTACATATATTTGGTCACATCCCCTCCTTGAGGATTTACATTAAATCAACTGCTTTACCGGTACAGCATCAATATATTACTAATTTGTTTACCTGCAACATAATAATTGACACATAATTTTCATACAAAAATAGTTACTTATCTTTATTTTTATAACCATATATATATTATTTTGAAATTATAACAGTTTTGGATAGCAGTTTTAGATTAAATTTCTCTCTTTGCCATAATGAACCATTGCTTTTTTTATTCTAATAGAAATTTAATGTAGATTGGAAAGACTTTTGTTATTTTCTAAGATACAGAGGACAGAAGTATTTTAGATTTTTTTGGTCAAATATGCTGAATGTTTAGCATGAAGCAAAACCAAAACCAAAACCCAGTTGTGGATATGACAGGTGATAGAAGCAAGGCCCAATGCTGTAAAGAGCTATATTGCATAGGAACCTGGAATGTTAGGTCCATGAATCAAGGCAAATTGGAAGTGGTCAAATAGGAGATGGCAAGAGTGAACATTGACATTTTAGGAATCAGTGAACTAAAATGGTCTGGAATGGGCGAATTTAACTCAGATGACCATTATATCTACTACTATGGGCAAGAATCGCTTAGAAGATATGGAGTAGCCATCATAGTCAACAAAAGAGTCCAAAATGCAGTACTTGCATGCAGCCTCAAAAATGACAGAATGATCTCTGTTCGTTTCCAAGGCAAACCATTCAATATCATGGTAATCCAATTCTATGCCCTGACCAGTAACGCTGAAGAAGCTGAAGTTGACTTGTTCTATGAAGACCTACAAGACATTTTGGAACTAACACCCAAAAAAGATGTCCTTTGTACTATAGGGGATTGGAATACAAAAATAGGAAGTCAAGAAACACCTGGAGTAACAGGCAAATTTGGCCCTGAGGTACAGAATGAAGCAAAGCAAAGGCTAACAGAGTTTTGCCAAGAGAACGCACTTCATAGCAAACACCTGCTTCTGACAACACAAGAGGAGACATGGGCATCACTAGATGGTCAACACCGAAATCAGATTGATAATATTCTTTGCAGGCAAAGATGGAGAAGCTCTATACAGTTGGCAAAAACAAGACTGGGAGCTGACTTTGGCTCAGATCATGAACTCCTTGTTGCCAAATTCAGACTTAAATTGAAGAAAGTAGGGAAAACCATTAGATCATTCAGGTCTGACCTAAATCAAATCCCTTACGATTATACAGTGGAAGTGAGAAATAGATTTAAGGGACTAGATATGATAGGTAGAGTGCCTGATGAACTGTGGATGGAGGTTCGTGACATTGTACAGGAGACAGGGATCAAGACCATCCCCAAGAAATAGAAATGCAAAAAAAGCAAAATGGCTGTCTGAAGAAGCCTTAGAAATAGCTGTGAAAGGAAGAGAAGCGAAAAGCAAAGGAGAAAAGGAAAAATACCCATTTGAATGCAGAGCTCCAAAGAATAGCAAGGAGAGATAAGAAAGCCTTCCTCAGTGATCAGTGCAAAGAAATAGAGGTAAACAATAGAATGGGAAAGACCAGAGATCTATTTAGAGACACCAAGGGAACATCTCACGCAAAGATTGGCACAATAAAAGACAGAAATGGTATGGACCTAATAGAAGCAGAAGATATTGTAGAGGTGGCAAGAATACACAGAAGAACTGTACAAAAAAGATCTTCATGATCCGGATAATCACAATGTCACTCACCTAGAGCCAGACATCCTGGAATGTGAAGTCAAGTGGGCCTTAGGAAGCATCAGTACAAACAAAGCTAGTGGAGGTGATGGAATTCCAGTTGAGCTATTTCAAGTCCTAAAAGATGATGCTGTGAAAGTGCTGCACTCAGTATGCCAGCAAATTTGGAAAACTCAGCAGTGGCCACATATCTGGAAGAGGTCAGTTTTCATTCCAATGCCAAAGAAAGGCAATGCCAAGGAATGCTCAAACCACCACACAATTGCACTCATCTCACACGCTAGTAAAGTAATGCTCAAACTTCTGCAAGCCAGGCTTTAGCAATATGTGAACCGTGAACTTCCAGATGTTCAAGCTGGATTTAGAAAAGGCAGAGGAACCAGAGATCAAATTGCCAACATCTGCTGGGTCATCAAAAAAGCAAGAGAGTTCCAGAAAAAACATCTATTTCTGCTTTATTGACTATGCCAAAGCCTTTGACTGTGTGGATCACAATAAACTGTGAAAAATTCTTCAAGGTATGGCAATACCATAGGACCTCATCTGCCTTTTGAGAAACCTGTATGCAGGTCAGGAGGCAACAGTTAGAACTGGACATGGAACAACAGGCTGGTTCCAAATAGAAAAAGGAATACATCAAGACTATACATTGTCACTGTTCTTATTTATCTTATTTGCAGAGTACATCATAAGAAACACTGGTCTGGATGAAGCACAAGCTGGAATCAAGACTGCCGGGAGAAATATCAATAACCTCAGATATGCAGATGACACCACCCTAATAGCAGAAAGTGAAGAAAAACTAAAGAGCCTCTTGATGAAAGTGAAAGAGGAGAGTGAAAAAGTTGACTTACAGCTCAACATTCAAGAAACTAAGATCATGGCATCCGGTTCCATTACTTCATGGCAAATAGATGGGGGAACAGTGGAAACAGTGGCTAACTTTATTTTCTGGGGCTCCAAAATCACTGCAGATGGTGACTACAGCCATGAAATTAAAAGATGCTTACTCCTTGGAAGGAAAGTTATGGCCAGCCTAGACAGCATATTAAAAAGCAGAGCCATTACTTTGCCAACAAAGGTCCATCAAGTCAAGGTTATGGTTTTTCCAGTAGTCATGTATGGATGTGAGAGCTGGACTATAAAGAAAGCTGAGTGCCAAAGAACTGATGGTTTTGAACTGTGGTGTTAGAGAAGACTCTTGAGAGTCCCTTGGACTGCAAGGAGCTTCAGCCAGTCCAACCTAAAGGAGATCAGTCCTGAGTGTTCATTTGAAGGACTGATTTAAAGCTGAAACTCCAATACTTGGCCACCTGATGCAAAGAGTTGACTTATTTGAAAAGACCCTAATGCTGGGAAAGATTGAGGGCAGGAGGAGAAGGGGACGACAGAGGATGAGATGGTTGGATGGCATCACTGACTCAATGGACATGAATTGGGTAAACTCTGGGAGTTGTTGATGGACAGAGAAGCCTGTTGTGTTGTGTTCCATGACGTCGCAAAGAGTTGGACACGACTGAGCGACTGAACTGAACTGATGCTCAATGTCATTGTTATTTTTCAGAACTTTTCACAATTATTATCCTCATGTACTTGTCAAACTTCTCAAAACATAGACTATTAGTGGAGTTATATGAAATATTATTGGGGAAAGTTACATAGAAGCAGGTGGATTTTCAGGATTCTCAAACTCATGTATTACATACCCATAAATGGAAGGAAACTGTTCATTAAGCAATACAGTGAAATGAAGAGAATGAAAAATAAAAGAGAAAAATCCTCCAAATCTAGTGCTTATCCATGTAAATGGTTCCTCATTACCCTTCTAAAATGGTTTGCTTAAACATCAAAGAGGAATTCTTCTAAGACCAGATCTTTGACATTTAAAATTTCTTCTCCTGTATCCTTTCTCTGTATTGAGTCATCAGTACATTCTGTCCTCCAGTCAGTCATGTGTAGTGTTTAACTGACTTTATCTTGGGTCTTAAATTAGGTTTATAATGTTGGGATCAGAATGGTTTTTTATGATTCTGCAGCAAAGGTCAGAATTCCAGCTCTGCCTCTGTGGTCTTTATTACTCTCCTCCTTTAACAAAAACACCTCATATCATATCTCACATTTGGTCTTAATTTGCAGGTAGAGACTATTCTTTCAGAAGCAGGTGAGTTTATAATTCTCCCCTGGTTCTTATTCAGTTCTCCTCCTGACTTCTCTCCTTCAAGTCATAGCCCTCAATGAAATCTTTGTTCTCATGAAATTACTTTCCTGAATTCTGTTTCCTCCCTCATTCTTTCCACGTTTGCTTTTTGTCAAACCAATTTATCTCTTAAATCCTATTCTCTTTTACTTTATACATATTGCTCTGGAAAAATCACAGTCTCATGATATCAGTGATCATTTTCTGACTCTTCCATGATACTGTTTCTTAAGCTTATAGCTTAGTGTTTGAAAGTGTCCATGTCTATCAAGAAGAGTGATAATGGTAATAGTAACAAATTAGCAGTTCTGGACATTATGGTTCTCCTCTCTATTCCGCTCTTTCCATTATACCCCACTTAGTCGTCATAAGCCAAATATATGTGATCTTTCTTCTTGCAGTGATAAATTCGGGAATGGTTCAGAACAGGCTTTAGATGGGTCAATGGACATTGGGGACAGATTTGCTGGGCACATCTGGAACACAATATTCTTGTGTTTGAGAACTATGAAAATGACATTTTTTCTGTCTCCTACTAGATGTCAAACCCCTAAACATGTAGCTTTTAAGAAATATATGTTCATTTATTTATTTATTTGGCTGCACAGAGTCTTAGTTGCAGCATGTGGGATCTTTTTTAGTTGTGGCATGTGGGATCTAGTTCCCTGATGAGAATTCTAACCCAGGGCCCCTGCATTGGGAACCTGGATTCTTAGCCATTGGCCCATCAGGGAAGTCTTCCAAATGTGTAGCTTTAAATTTGCTGGCATCATTATGGTGGGGTGGGGTGGGCGGGGACCAGCTTTAGAGTAAAACTAACAGTGCACTAAGGAACATTAGAAAACATGGCTCCAGGGTGACGTCCCCGAGCTTTTGAACCCTGCTGGTGCCTGTTCTCACCACAGCTTCTCTTATTTCAGCTAATAATTTTTCTTAAGCCTGTTTAAGTTCTATTTTCCATTACTTGCAGTCAGATCCATCCTAAGAGTACCCCAGCCTTCATTATCTATTCTGTGTCAAATCTTAAAATTGACATGTTACATATTTTATAGCTCTAACAGACATTGCTTAATAGCAGATTCTCTCAACCTCAGGAACATTGATTTTGGAGCCAGATAATTCTTTATTGTGGTGTTCTGTCCTGTGTATTGTAGGGTGTTTATCAATATCCCTGACCATTACCTGCTACATGCCAGTAGCACCTACCAGTTGTCACAACTAAACATGTCTCTTGATATTGCCAAATATCCTCTGTAAGACAAAGTCATATTTATTTGAGATAACTATGTTAAAGGAAGCATATTTATATTATTTATACAAGAAGGAATGGCAGATGAAAAAATTTAAATAGATCAAAGACTGCAAAAATAGAACATGAAAGCACCAAGATTTTGTAACCCTCAAACTTTAGTTCTTTAGCTTTGTTATTCAGTGCAAAAAAATAAGTACAGTTCATAAACATATACTAGTTGGAAGGTAATTTATTCAAATATAAAGTTGTTATTACTGTTATTACTATTACTATTTTGGTGTACCAATATGTTGATGACTCAGTGGTAAAGAATCCACTTGTAGGAGACACAGGAGATGCAGGTTTGATCCCTGGGTCGGGAAGATCTCCTAGAGTAGCAAATAACAACCCTCTCCGGTGTTCTTGCCTGGAGAATCACATGGACGGAGGAGCCTGGTGGGCTGCAGTCCACGGGGTCGCAAAGAATTGGACACGACTGAGCATGCACGCACACACAACCCAGTTATTTGAAAGCACAGCGCTCAGCAGTGTGCACTCATCACACCGGAACTACTTTTTCCTCATGCCCCAAGTGGGCTGTTTTGTCTTTCCATTTGGATGAATCTCATGCAAGTTTCACAACTTCTTCAGTTACTGTTAGATAATATAAATGTTTTTCAGGCTCTTTTACTTAAAATAGCAATTTAATTTCAGAAATTAAATGGCCAGCCTAATGTTTTTTCAATTCTTCATTTTAGTTTAAATTTAATTTTCTCTTACAGCTCAGTCTTATTTCAGGCCAAAAGTTAGGAGGCAGAGTGGCTATTGCACTCAGCTTTTTTCTCTTTTCCCGTATCCTGTCTTCTCCTCCCCTACGCACTATTTCCTGGTTTCTCATCTGGGGCAAGAGTTAGAAAGGGAAGAGACTTGAAGGCAAGGAAGAACTTCACTTTCTTGGTAGCAGTGTTCTCTGGTGTTGGCACTTTCTGGGATCGGGGCTATTTTAAACTGCCTTTTCTTGTGAAAAGTTAATCAACGACACTGGTTTCTCTGAATATTACAGAGCCAGTGCATTTCCTCTGCTATGCATGGTTCTGGTTTTAGCCTCTGGATATTTTTCTGTTATCTGTATTTGGGTAAATGAAAATAAATCCAGTCATGTTCACTACCAAGTGTTTCATATCTGATCAGCTATAAGTAGGTAGTTTTGACTCATAATTGACAGAAGGAAAAAGGCAACTCCCTCCAGTATTCTTGCCTAGAAAATTCTGTGGACAGAGAAGCCTGATAGGCTACAGTCCAGGGATCACGAAAGAGTCAGACACGACTTAGCCGCTCAGCGACAACAGACAACCCTCTCTGTTTTCTGTGTCCCTAGCTGGCATACAAGCCATATAGCTTTTTATCTTTAGACTTTTCCCAGGTTTGCTCCAGTATCAGCCCAACCTCGCCCTATAGCTTTAAGAGACATTGGCCAGTTTATAGGAGCAGCACTGGGCGATAATTCTCCCTCAATGTGAAAGAGAGATAGTCACTTCCCGTCTTTCTTGTATGAGATGTAAAGAGGGGAAATGCTACAACATTCCTACAAATTCTTCCAAAGAAGTCTCTTTGCTGGTTTCTTCATCTTCAGACCTCATACTTAGCCTGGAAAAGGATAATAGGATACATTTTAGATCACTAATCTCACAAGTCTTGCATTCCTGGTCTAGTCCCTCACTGTGAAATATGTGGATACATGTCCCTTTTGTGTTGCTTTCAGCTTTTGTGACCTCCCTCAAAACTGAAACAGAAAGTGCCCACTTTTAGAGTCTTATTAGGCATGGATAAAATGCAGGTGCATTGCATTGTATATAGTGAAAGATAATTAGACTCATAATAAGAGAACCACCTGTGGTCTTGGATCTGTTTCATTAACTCAGTGACCTTGGCGGAATCCCTTGGCCTTTTAAACCTCAGCTTCCTCATCTGTCAGAAGGTTATCTACTTTATTGGATTTAAATGCCTAACAAATGGTAGATTCATAATAAGATGGTTATGGGATGTAATTCTAGAATATGTACTTCTTTGTCTTGCAGTTTGCAGTGTCACTAGCGTAAGTGACCATTGAGGTTATTGAATTAAACAACCATATTATTAAATGCCAGGTTATGTACCTATCTGTTGATGTGTCTGACACGGATTACACAGGGCAGAGACATATGTCTTTTGCTAAAAATAGGCAAAAATGTTCATTATTTTAACTGTGTTAAGCCTGTATTTTACAAGTACTTAACCATAGTGTACATTGTAAAAACCATAACATAAAATGATCAATTTTTAGAGTTCAGATATTTGCATTAGTTGTTTATTGTGACTCATTTACCTGATGGAGTGTGTTGTCAGGTAGACATTATGGCTTGTTTCGTCAAATCCACCCCACCTTTAGCTGACTATACAGCAGTTCAGGTGATTGGCCAAAGCTCTACAGCCTAGTCTTGGTTAATCTAAGTCAGTGATAGTAACTCCATCTGTGTTATTAGCAACTGGTTCAAAATCCAGCTTTCAGCACATCAATAATTGACATTTCGCTACTACTTTGTAAGTGGACATGTGAACTGCCTTAGTCCATTAAAAGTGGAGGAAGGTCATTTTCATGATTCGGGAGGAACTTGTGCCACTTCCTGTGTAGCAGGCAGAATTGAGAAAGCAGGTGCTTCCAGAAGCCACTATACAACCACAAGAGGAAGCAACCTCAGGATGAAGCCTAACCCTGCACTAGAGTACAGAGCATCGCTGGAAAGAGCCAGGGTCTTCAGAGACTTCAGAACTGCCTTTCCTCTGGATTTCAAGGATTATGAACCAGCGGCATATTTTGTTTTTAGTCATCATATGAAAAGTGAAACATCATCTATAAAAATGTGTTCCTTTCATTGTTCTACTCACCCTGTCTTTGGGCACTTAACTCATTTCAAAGGGTTATGTATTATTGAAGTATATCATCGTATTTGTTTTATTACACCCTTTCCATTTTGGCAAAGGTAGACGATTTTGAATGAGTGCTTTATTATTTTTAAGCTAATTTTTAAATGCAGGCATATCTTAGAGATTTGGGGATTCAGTTCCAGACCACCACAGTGAAGAAAATATCACAGTAACATGAGTCACACATATATTTTTTGCTTTTCTAGTGCCTATAAATGCTGTGCTTACACTATAGCATTCTGTTGAGTGTGTAATGGCATTATGTCTATAAAATGTACATAATTTAAATATACTTTATTGCAAAAAGTGCTATCTGGTAGAGGATCTTTCCTGATGCTGATATTCTTGACTGACCAGTATGGTGGCTGCTGAAGGTTGGGGCAGCTGTGATAATTTCTTAAAATAAGACAACAATGCAGGTTTTGCCACATTGATTGACTTTCACAAACAATTTCTCTGTAGCATGCAGTGCTATTTGATAGCATTTTACCCACATAGAAGAACTTCTTTAAAATTGGAGTTAGTCTCTCAAACACTGGTGCTATAGTATCAACTAAGTTTATGTAAAATTCTAAATGTTTTATTATCATTTCAAGAATCTTAATAGCATCTTCACCAGGAGCAGTTTCCATCTCAGAAAACCACATTCTTTGCTGATCCATGAGAGGAAACTCCTCATCCCTTAAAGTTTTATCATGAGACTGCAGCAATTCAGTCCCATTTTCAGGCTCCACTTCTCCCGCCCTGTTACTCTTCTACCACATAAGCAGTTACATCCTCCACTGAAGTTTTGAACACCTCAAAGTCATCCATGAGAGTTGAATTCACTCTCTTCTAGACTCCCATGAATGTTAATAGTTCAACGTTTTCCCTTGAATCGTGAATGTTCTTCATGGCGTCTAGGAGATTTTCAACTTACTTTGCCCAAATTCATGAGAGGAACCAGTTTCGATAACAGCTATAGCATTATGCAATATATTTCTTATATCTTAAGACTTGAAAGTTAATATTATTCTTGATCAATGGGCTGCAGAATGGATATTGTTTTAGCAGGCATGAAAACAACATTAATCTCATTGTACATCCCCATCAGAGCTCTTGTGAGACCAGGTACATGATCAATGAGCATTAATATATTTTATATACTTTAAAAAATTTTATTGGAGTACAGTTGATTTAAACTGTTGTGCTGGTTTCAGGTGTAAAGCAAAGTGAATCAGTTATACACACACACATACGTGTATGTTTTCACTCTTTTTTTAAGGTTATTTTCCCATATAGGCTGTTACAGAGTATTGAGTAGAGCTCCCTGGGCTATACAGCCTGTTTTATATGTCATAGTGTGTATATGGCAGCTCCGGTCTCCCAGTTTATCCCTTCCTTGCCTCCATATCCCCTGGAAACCAGAAGTTTGTTTTTTCCCTCTGTGACTCAACTTCTGTTTTGTAAATAAGTTCATTTGTACCCTTTTTAGATTTCACATATAAGCAATATCATATGATATTTGCCTTTCTATGTCTGACTTACTTCATTCAGTATGACAGACTCTAGGTCCAATCCTTGTTGCTGCAAATGGCTTTATTCTGTTCTTTTTATGGCTGAGTAATATTCCATTGTATATATGTACCACCTCTTCTTTATCCATTCCTCTGTTGACAGGCATTTAACTTGATTCCATGTCCTGGCTATTTTAAGCAGTGCTGCAATGACTACTGAGAGGCATGTATCATTTTGAATTATGATTTTCTCTGGGTATACGCCTAGGAATGGGAGGAATGGGTAGTTCTATTTTAGTTTATTAAGGAGCATCCGTAATGTTGTCTATAATGATTGTACCAGTTTACATTATAACCAACAGTGTAGGGGGATTCCCTTTTCTCCACACTGTCTCCATTACTTATTGTTTGTAGATTTTTTTGATGATGGCCATTCTGACCAGTGTGAGGTGATACCTCATTATAGTTTTGATTTGCATTTCTCTAATAATTAGTGATATTGAGCATTTTTCCTTGTGCCTGTTGGCCATCTATAATATGTCTTTGGAGAAATGTCTGTTTAGATCTTCCACCCACTTTTTGATTGAGTTCTTCATATATATATATGTATTGAGCTTCATGACTTCATATATTTGAGTTAACCTCTTATCTGTTGCTTCACTTGCAAATATTTTCTTTCATTCTGAGAGGTTTCCTTTTGTTTTGTTTATAGTTTCTTTTGCTGTACAGAAGCTTTTAAGTTTAATTAAATGTTTATTTTTGTTTTTATTTTCATTACTCTAGGAGGAGATCAAAGAAGATCTTTATGTGATTTATGTCAATGGGTGTTTTGCCTGTGTTTTCTTCTAAGAGTTTTATAGTGCCCGGGTTTACGATTAGGTCTTTAATCCATTTTGAGCTTATTTTTGTGTATGGTGTTAGGAGGTGTTCTAATTTCATTCTTTTTTTGTTTGTCTTAATTCTGTAAAAAACTTCTTTTGTATGTAGGTGTCCAGTTTTCCTAGCACCACTTATGTAGAAACTCTCTTTTTTCCATTGTTTATTCTTAACCTCCTTAGCCACAGATCAGATGACCGTAGGTACATGGGCTTACGTCTAGGCTTTCTGCTGTTTCACTGATCTGTATTTCTGTTTTTTGTGCCAGTAATATACTGTTTTGATGACTGTAGCTTGTAGTATATTCTGAAGTCAGGGAGACTGAGTCCTCCAGCTCTGTTTTTCTTTCTCAAGATTACTTTGGCTATTGGGGTCTTTTATGTTTCCGTACAAATTATAAATTTTTTGTTTTAATTCTGTGAAGAAAAGCAGTAATGTTTTTAGAAAACCACTTTTTTTGTTGTTTTTTTTTTCCTGAGAAATAGGTCTCAATAGTGGGCTTAAAATATCCAGTAAACCATGTTGTAAGCAAATGTTCTGTCTCTTGGCTTTATTGTTCCACTTATAGAGCAGAGACAGAATAGATTTAGCATAGTTCTTAAAGGCCATAGGGATTTTGGAATGGGTAAATGAAGACTGGCTTCAAATTCATGTCCTCAGCTGGCATTAGCCCCTAACAAGAGAGTCATCCTGTCTTTTGAAGCTTCGAAGCCTGCCGTTGATTTCTTCTCTTTATCTGTGAGAGTTCTAAATGACATCTTCTTGCAATGCAAGGCTCTCTTGTTTAAGTAAAAAAGTTGTTGTTTACTGTAGTCATTTTCAATAATGATCTTAACTAGATGTGGATAGCTAGCTACAGATTGTAAATCAGTCCTTGCTGCTTCACTTTGCACTTTTATGTTATGGAGATGCTTTTTTCCCTTAAACCTCGTGAACTAACTCTGCTAGCTTCAAACTTTTCTTCTGAAGCTTCCTCACCTCTCTCAGCCTTCCTAAAATTGATGAGAGTTAGGGACTTGATCTGAATTAGGCTTTGGCTTAAGGGAATGTTGTGGTTTGTGTGATCTTCTATCCAGACCACTAATCTTTCTCCAAATCAGCAGTAAGCCCCTTTCACTTTCTTATCCATCATGTGTTCATTGGATTAGTATGTTTAATTGCCTTCAAGAACTTTTCCTTTGCATTCACAACTTAGATAATCATTGGGCATAAGAGTCTGAGATTTCAACCTGTCTTGGCTTCCCTGGTGGCTTAGAGGGTAAAGCGTCTGCCTGCAATGCGGGAGACCCAGGTTTGATCTCTGGGTCGGGAAGATCCCCTGGAGAAGGAAATGACAACCCACTCCAGCACTCTTGCCTGGAAAATCCCATGGATGGAGAGGCCTGGTAGGCTACATTCCATGGGGCTGCAAAGAGTTGCTCACGACTAAGCGATGACACGTTTGGCTTTTCCATGAGCCTTCCTCACTTGGCGCAGTCATTTCTGTCTTTGACTTAAAGTGAGATATGTGATCTTTTTGCTCTCACTTGAACAATATGTGTTTTTGAAGCTGTTGTAGGCTTATTGATTAGCCTAATTTAAATATTGTTGTGTCTCAGGGAATAGGGAGGCCCAAAGAGAAGAGAGAGACAGTGGAGCAGCCATTCAGTGGAGAACACACACACACATTTATCAGTTCAGTTCACCATCTTATTTGGGTACAGTTTGTGGCATCCTAAAAATCCGCAATAGTAACGTCAAAGATCACTGATCACAAATCACAGTAACAAGCATAATAATTATAAAAAAAACTTGAAATATCATTTCAATTATCAAAATGTGATACAAAGACATGGAGTGAGCAAATGCTGTTGAAAAAATTGTGCCAGTAGGCCTGCTTGATGCAGAGTTGTCACAAACTTTTGATTTGTAAACAACAACAACAAAAACACACAGTATCTGTGAAGTACAGTAAAGTGCAATAAAACAAAGTATACCTGTGTATGATTTTTAAATATACCACAAGATTGTAGCATTCTTTTAGAATAAGTTTATGTAGTATTTTATACCTGTTATACATATGCATATTTAGAGAAATTTCTGTCGGAAACTATTCTGTTATTATAGAGAGCTATTATTTCAAGTCACCCACATACAACCTTTATTCTTCACTAGTGTTTTTATCATGGTACAACTTAACAGACTTAGTAATCTTAGAACCTTCAGTTTGCCTGTAATGCAACTTTAACATATTCTCATCATACCTTTTTGTTTCTGATAAAGCTGAATCTTATTTAAATCATTTTACTCTTTTCATCCTTTACAATTTTATTATATAATTATATATATATATAAATTGTTTGAAGAAAATATGTATGTGATATTATACATTTAAATATATCTCAATATGTTTATTTTTGAGATATATATTGATATTGTTTAATATTGGAAAAGAAGGCAAAAGACAAACCAGCAAAGAAAATCCCTCCAAAAAGCACTCAAAAATAAACAAAAACCTTTGCTGAAAGTTTTTTAGTAAAATTCTGCTTGAGGAAATTATGCTAAGTGAAATAAGCCAGTCACAGAAGAACAAATACTGTGTGCTCTCTCTTGTATGAGCTATGTAAAATATTAGTAGTCAAACTCATAGAAGCAAAGAATAGAATGCTAGTGGCAAGGGGCCTGGGGCAATGGGAAATGAAATATGCATTTTCAGTTAGGCAACATGCTTAAGTGTAGAGATTTGCTCTTACAACGTTGTGTGACAGATGCTGCTGCTGTGTTAGAAACCTAATTTTTTGTTCAGAGAGCAGATCTCATGTTAAGTGTTCTTACCACAATGCAGTAAAAAAAAAAAAAAAAAAATTCTAATGGCAACTTCTGTTAAAAGAAATGAATGGGCACAGGTTCGATCCCTGAACTAAGATCCCACATGCCGTGAGGTTCAGCCAAAAAAAAAAAAAAAAAGTTCTTGGTTACTAATCTAGTAGTGAAAGTGAAAGTCTCTCAGTCGTGTCCAACTCTGCGATCCCATGGACTATACAGTCCGTGGAATTCTCCATTAGGTGGATGCTTATTTGTGCTCAAGAAAATAAATATTTTTATTCTGTGGTCATGGTAAGAAAAAAAAAAAGGAGTGATCTTTTTAAAAGTATCTTATTCAGATGATTTGAAAATGTTGAAAGGCATACCGAATTTGTCACATTTAGTAAGACTGAAATAGCCTTTAAGTTTGGAACATTTTTCTTTTGAGGCTACCAAATTACAAACTAAAAACCTTTGAAACAGATTAAGACATTTGTATTTCATTATCAATTAGCTAACACCTTTAGCTAAGATTTGTTCTAACATGCAACATAGAAGGCTGAAATAATTTCCATTTGGGCTTTAAAAATAACATTCATAAGCTCATGTGAATTGACTTGTAATAATTAAAGAGACAGGGACATACTAAATTACAGTATTTTTAAGTGGTAATTTGACCAATTTTTTCTTTTATCTTTCTGTAGTTTAATAAGTACACATACTCCCTTTTATGTGTACATATGTGCGTGCTAAGTCGCTTCAGTTGTGTCCAGCTCTCTGCGACCCTGTACACTGTAGCCCACCAGGCTCCTCTGTGCATGGGATTCTCCAGGCAAGAATACTGGAGTGGGTTGCCATTTCCGCCTCCAGGGGATCTTCCCAACCCAGGGATCAAACTCACGTCTCTTATGTCTCCTGCATTGGCAGGCGGCTTCTTTATCACTAGCACCACTTGGGCAGCCCACTTCTTTCTATAGGACTTTATAAATATGTTCCTTCTATTGCTGAGAGTGGATATAACCCAAGTAAAGATGGATAAGATATTTAAAATTGTAAGCATACTTTCAGGAATATATTATCATTAATATATAACATGTAATAATGAAACTCGAGAGTTTATTTCTGTGATAATTAGTTCTTTTTTTTTTGATAATTAGTCCTTAATTCATATCAGTTCTTAATTCATTGTCTCTCCATAGCCATTACAAAAGGCTCATTCATTCTTCCTACTTTTTAAGTTTTTATTTCACACCTCAGTATCTCAGTAATCAGTTACTGCCCTTCAAAGGCCTTATAGATTTTCCAGCACCAAATTTGCCTATTTTTTTCTGCATTTTGTCAAATTTTTCTTTTTTTTAAACAGTCTTGAATTGTTGCTTTTATTGATCTTAATGCTATGGAACAGCACTGCGATCTATTGCCTTGGGGCTGTGTCCTTTTCCTTTCTCATTTCATAGCAGATAGTAGTTTAGTGTTAATAATGAAGTCAGCTGTAGTTATGTCTTAATGAGCACATATATGTAGGTACAGAGTCCCTTTCACTTAAGTTATGTGACCACATAACAAGGTGCCTTGAATTAGTATTTACATTTTAGGGATGATAAACTGGAGACTTAAAGGTTATTCTCTTTAAGTGGTATTGCTATTAAAAAGTACAGTCAGCGTGAGAAACCAGGGCTATCTGTTTTGGAACCCAGCACTTTAACTCCTGTTTTCTGACTCCCATTTGCTTGCATTACTTTATCTGTTGTTTGGAGACAGTTGACATTTGACTGCATCTTGATCCACAAGGTTCATATTTACGTATAATGCGATAGTTAAGTCTGGCCTAGCAAGATACCTTCCTATCTCTTCTAACACTTAGAAGATATTTTTCACTGTCGGACACATGGAAACTAGTCAGTTGTCTCAAAAGTAAGACCTAGAAGTCTTCCTTAATCCCCCAGTTGTTGTGCCATGCTTTTGGGGCTAAGGCTTTTTTTAAAATTTATTTTTAAATTAATTTTTCCTTGGAATATAGTTGCTTTACAATGCTGTGTTAGTTTCTGCTGCACATCAGAGTGAATTACCCATACATGTACGTATATCCCCTTCCTCTGGGGCTTCTTTCCCTTTCAGGTGACCACAGTGCATTAAATAGAGTTCCTTATGCTTTACAGTAGGTTCTCATTACTGATCTGTTTTCTACATTAATATCAGTGGAGTACCTGTGCCAAATCCCAATTTCCCAATTCCTCCCACCCACCTTTTACTCTTTGGTATTCATGTATTTATCCTCTATGTCTGTGTCTTTATTTTTGCTTTGGAAATAAGGTCATCTATACCATTTTTCTAGATTTCACATGTATGTGTTAGGAGACAATATTTGTTTTTCTGACTTACTTTGCTTGGGAGCAGATGATTTTTTAAATGTATACATTTCATAGTCTCAACCCAATCTATTTGTCAAGAGTTGGTAAATTGCCACACCTGTGTAATTATTTCAGTGAGTTTGGCCAAATACTGTTTCTCAGTCTCCATTGAAACATGTTGCTTAATTTTAAAAAAATCTTTTAAGATATGTCAGGAAAAATGTCTACTTCATAGGACATCTAGGACATCAAAGGACATTCCTTTATGCTGCACACACTCTTTTTTTTCCTCTGGAATAATGACTGTTTACCCATAACCACCCAGTTTTTATATATTCTTGCTTTCTCTTGTATTAGGCTGAAAAAAACATTTTGGAAAAAGTTATTGTTCAAAATATTAACCATTTATTTTCAAAACAGAAAGTAGGATGCAGTTGGTTGACATTTTTCATAAGTTATTTATTTGGTTGTGCTTTTATCTACTTAATAAAAAAATGCTTCCTCTTAGAATCCCCTGTGGTATCAAGTATGATTGATGATCATAATATTAATAACATTAATTAGATAAAAGGGCATGATATTACTTAAATAGCTTGACTTGCAATTGGGTAAGGACTATCACTATTTGATGCTGATAAGTAAATCTTTGCTTCTCTCAGATATTGTTTTCAATATGTGTTTCCCTAATTATGCCATTTTGTAAGTATGATTATTCAAAGGAATCCATGAAATTTCACCTCTGCTTATCTTTTCTATATAATGCCTTCATCTTCCTGTCCCAATTCTTGTCAATAAAAACATCCCACTCCTAAGCCATAGTTTGGTAGAATACAATCTTTGTTAAATAACAAATACACAATGTGAAATGTAACTCTTGCTAATATGCATTAGGATGAGTAGCACACATGAATCCTTTCAGGAACATACTAGAAATAATAACTAGAAGAATGTCTATAGTGCAAGAATTTCAGTAAAGGCATTATGATATTGAAGCTAAAGCCGAATGTACCCCTGTAATTGTATATGAGCAGTAGTCTACACTACTTGGTCATACCCTCAATTTAGTTCAGTTCAGTCACTCAGTCGTGTCTGACTCTTTGCAACCCTATGGACTGCAGCACGCCAGACTTCCCCGACCATCACCAGTTTCTGGAGCTTACTCAAACTCATGTCCATCGAGTTGGTGATGGCATCCAACCATCTCATCCTCTATCGTCCCGTTCTCCCACCTTCAATCTTTCCCAGCATCAGGGTCTTTTCAAATGAGTCAGTTCTTCACATCAGGTGGCCAGAGTATTGGAATTTCAGCTTCAGCATCAGTCCTTCTAATGAATATTCATAACTTGATTTCCTTTAGGATTGACTGGTTTGATCTTCTTGCAGTCCAAGTGACTCTCAAGAGTCTTCTCCAACACCACAGTTCAAAAGCATCAATTCTTCGGCATTCAGCTTTCTTTATAGTTCAACTCTCACATCCATACATGACTAATGGAAAAATCATAAGTTTGACTAGACAGACCTTTGTTGGCAAAGTAATATCCCTGTTTTAATATGCTGTCTAGGTTGGTCATAACTTTCCTTCCAAGGAGTAAGCGTCTTTTAATTTCATGGCTGCAGTCATCATCTGCAGTGATTTTGGAGCCCCCAAAAATAGCCTGTCACTGTTTCCATTGTTTCCCCATCTGTTTGCCATGAAGTGATGGGACTAGATGCCATGATCTTAGTTTTCTGAATGTTGAGTTTTAAGCCAACCTTTTCACTCTCCTCTTTCACTTTCATCAAAAGGCTCTTTAGTTCTTTGCTTTCTGCCATAAGGGTGGTGTCATCTGCATATCTGAGATTATTGATATTTCTCTTGGCAATCTTGATTCAAGCTTGTGCTTCATCCAGCCCAGCATTTCTCATGATGCACTCTGCATATAAGTTAAATAAGCAGGGTGACAATATACAGCCTTGACGTACTCCTTTCCCAGTTTGGAAGCAGTCTGTTGTTCCATGTCGAGTTCTAACTGTTTCTTTGTGACCTTCATACCGATTTCTCAGGAGGCAGATCATGTGGTCTGGTATTCCCATCTCTTTAAGAATTTTCCACCGTTTGTTGTGATCTACACAGTCATGCCCTCTCCACAACCAAAAAAAAATGTCATTCATTTTTTCCTATCCTTTTGACTTTTAATGGCCATCACAGGAATCAATCACTTATCTTTCAAAGACCTTTTAGGTTTTGACACACCATGTTCTCCTCTGTCAGATAATTCTGTTTTTTCACCTTTTCCTCTTACATGAGGCTCAAACTTATAAAGCACCCTACACATTATAATTAAACTGTTTAAATATGAATATATTAAAGTTGTATAGCATATGAGTTTACCAGGGCTTCCCTGGTGGCTTAGAGGTTAAAGCGTCTGCCTGCAATGCGGGAGACCTGCGTTCGATCCCTGGGTCACGAAGATTCCCTGGAGAAGGAAATGGCAACCCACTCCAGTATTCTTGCCTGGAGAATACCATGGACGGAGGAGCCTAGTGGGCTATAGCCCATGGGGTCGCAAAGAGTCAGACAGACTGAGCAACTTCATTGTGACGGTTAGGGTTTATTGAGAGGATGACACGTCTATTGGAAAAAAACCATCTAAATTCACTTTGGCCTTTTCTGTAATTTTGCCTATGATCTATTTTCCAAGAAAATAATTTTTGTTTCTCCTGAAGTTCTTCTTTAGAAATTTCTTCTAGGTTTAATCACACAAAAATTACATTAAAATATGGAAGAGCTTTTATTCTTTCATATCAGGTGAAGCATCTGCTTTGTTTTCATGGCACTGCAGTAACATAGGCCTATCCTCATTTTCAGTTCAGTCTTCATTTAATAGGAAGGTTCTGGTGGTGATGTTGGCAGTGTCACTCCTTTGTATGTGGCTTTTACAGACTCTAAAAGGCTGAACCTCACTTTGGGCAGTCTGCCATTAGTCACGTTTATTGGATAAACTTGCAGGGTCAGCAATTACGAAAAGTTGCATGCAGACAGAATTAGTTTGTATTCCTTCTTTTTGAAGAAAATACAAATAAAATGGCTCTGAGAGTTTAGACTAACAACTAAAAAGATCCTATGATCCAGAGTAAAATAAAAGACTAAATAGAATCACTCAGCAAAAAATGTTTAACAATATCTGAACCTCATATATCATCTTAATGAACTCTAAGACTCTCAAAGAAGGAAAAACAAAACTATTTATCCTTTTCAAAAAGTGAACAAAAAGAGTTCAACTGTAAAGATAAGTTGAAACTCATTTGTCTATCTACCTTTTAATAAGAGTAAAAGACATTGTGTGATCCCATAAATGTTTTTAAGTCCTTTAATTAATTCTCAGATTTCCATTGCATCTAAGAAATACAGTCTTTTCTAGACTTCTTACAGTCTTAATTCTTCATCATTAAGAGACTCCATCCAATCTCCTGCATAAGATTGGGAAAGTCTCCAAATTTTATAGCTGTCTTCTATCTTGAAGCCAAAATATTTTATGAGTTTCTAGGTTCTAATGTTCTTAACTCAGTTGAATGTCTGAGCATTTTAGATGAGAGACATTTTTATCACTTTGACAAAAATGGCAACTTGAATTTTAATGACTCCATGAAAAATTGATCAAGTATGTTGTTTTTGTGAGGCCTTTCAAAAAATGAACTCACTAACCAACAATTCTAAATACCCATCCATTTTGGCTTAAAATGTCCCCTTCAGCTCAATACATGAATTAACTATTTATTCACATAGTGGCATCTTTTAAAAATGAACATGAATTACAGTTAAAAATACAGAATGAGGGTTTCCACCTGTAAGCTCAGTTATGCTAACTTTTTGCAATTAATCAATCAGCCTATCAAAAACTGTATCCCTTATTCTCATTTTTTACAATAATAATTTCCTACTAAGTACAAGAAAGAATATTAAAGTGAAAATACTTTTGTAACTTCAATAATTTAGTATATTTGTTAAATAATTCTTGAATATCTCTTGATGGTTTATGGAATATCAAGTTCTGTAGAAGAAATGAGTTTTTGAATTAAAAGATTTTGTCCACACCTGTTTTAAAGCTCTAAGGTTAAAATTTCTTTATGTGTAACATTTATTTTTCCATATATTTAGCAATAATTTTAGAGTAATAAGTTTTTTAAACATCTATGATTATCATGGAAAAATATTAAAAAAGTAATATTTTGTTGTAAATAAGTGAAAATAGTTACTTTAATAAGATAGTTTTCTGAAAGAATCTTAGCAGTTTTAATTGCTGAAATCACCGTAGTTATAAATTGTCTTAAAACATGAGAATTGATCCTCTTAATTCAATCTATAGCCCTTTTTGCCCCAAGTTCTGATATTTGACCATTACAATTGTCATTTTAATCATCAATTCTATTCATTATTAGGTATACAGATAAAGCCATAGAAAGCAATAGACTTTTTTAAATGGCTGTCTTCTGATGTTGACCTTTTATTGCACAAGTGTTATAAAAATGCTAATTAAACTCTGTAATGGGAAAATAAAATTCTAATTGCTTATCACCACTTTAGCAGATATTAACTGTAATAATTACCTTCAAGTTGTTGGTTGTATTCAAACTTACTTTTAGCAAAGTTTGTTAAATTTACAAACACTTTAGTGATATAAGCCTGGAGTACTTTGATGAATCCTGAGAGCAGTGTGGTAGATAGATAATGCAAATCTTGCAAGAAGATGGGTAAACATAAAACATAAGTTACCATAAATATTAAGTTTATATTATAGGGAGGCTAAAATATGATGGACTAACCAAACTTACCAAATTTAGGTGTCAGGACAGGCTTACCGCAGGAAATATAGTTTAAGTGTGGACTTGGTGTATAGGATTAGTTATTAAAAAGACAGTATTTTGTGATTTTTTAAAAAAACTAGCATTCTAATTTTTTATGTAAATACATACTATATAACTTTTACTTTTGATGATTAGAACATATTGTTCTAGTCGACTCTTTTTCACCTGTTTTTGAACGTTAGTTCTTTCCTGTTCTTCCATTTACTTTTATAAATATATGTGTGATGAATATATTTTAATGTATAGTTTTCATTAACATAGACCCCCAAAATGACATTGTTTGGCAAATTCTTCATAGAATTTGACGTTGCCTTTCCTTCTCTGATTGCTGTAAATATGTCAAAAATTTACATATTTGTATGTTAATCAAGCAGAAGGTTCACGTCTGGTTGGTACAAGAGTAGTACTCAATAGAATGCCCTGCACATATTGGGCACTTGTTATCTAGATGTTCAACTCTAAAATGAGAAGAAATGATATCATTATATAGCCCAGTGCTTCCTTTTAATAAAAAATATTTGATAATGCAAGAATTTAATTCACTTGGCCAAGGTGGGGGAGGGGAAGTGTGAGGAACTAAGATCTAAGCGTACACAGACTGCAGGTCTTGTTGTTGTTCTGTTTTTCTTTAGCTCATAATTAAAATGATCTAAACCTTTAGCTCATAATTAAAATGATCTAAACCTTTTTTTTTAAACGTCATGTTTTCCGTTAATATGAACTTAGGGAGCCATTTTTTTCCTATAAGTTCATTTCCAATATCTGAAGTACTTAGCAGCTTTTTAAATTAGCCTTGAACAAACTAGACTTGATAGTTTTCAAAGGTAAGCTGCCCCTTTGACTACCAGCTTCATTCCAAGCTTTTGTTTGAACTCTACTTACATGATCTCATTTAATTCTCATGTAAAATATATGAGATGAGGTCATTGGTGTTTAGGTAAAATGACTTTTCCCTAAGTCATGAAACTCTTAAGTAATAGAGCCACAATTCCAAATGCTGGTTATTTTTTTTGTTTTTTTTTTTTTTTTTGTGGCACATCAAACAGATCTGTATGAAGTTCCATTTTTGCCCCTGCCACAATCCTGTTCCAAAAATTGCATCTACATCCTGGATTATGGAAAGCATCTCTTAACTGGTTTCTTTTCTTCCACGTTAGCCATCATTAGCCAGAATATTTTTTTTTTTAGTGTAGATTTGATTATGTAATCTATTCTTAATTTTTTCCTCTTGAAAGTGAAAAGTGAAAGTGGTAGTCACTCAGTCCTGTCTGACTCTTTGCAACCCCATGGATTATAGCCCGTCAGGGTCCTCTTGGCCATGAGATTCTCCAGGCTAGAATACTAGAGTGGGTAGCCATTCCCTTCTTCAGGTAATTGTCCTGACCCAGGGATTGAACCCTGGTCTCCTGCACTGCAGGCAGATTCTTTACCATCTGAGCTATGAAGGAGTCTCAGTTATTTAAGCTAAATTTAGAAATGAGGCATTAACTAGGCAAAGAAGAAGGATAAGGATACTCTATGTTGAAGAAGCATCCGATTCAGAGGCCTCACATATCGAAAAGGGAAGTTGTTTTGAGGGTTTGCAAACATAATTCTTAATTTCAAAGTTGTCTTCAAAAGTATATGGTTAGTATGCATGGAGCTTAAGGCATGAAGAATGGTGGGAGACAGATGCTTATGGGACTCGTATGCCATACTAGAATTTTATATGTGACACATACTTTGATTTGCATTTTATAGAGATAATCATGACAGTGGTGGTAAATGAAAATATGGAAACTATGTTGTCTTGTGATAAGACAGGAGCACAGATCCCACTTATGAGGCTGTTGCATTAATGCAGGTGAGGGATAGTGAAATATTAAATCATAATAAAGGTAGTGGAATGAGGTAGTGGAATGAGTGCAAGCAGAGCTAGGATATTAAGATTATAAGTCGAGAGAACCTTACTGATGAGATGAGAAAATTTTCATCCTAATTTTGAGTACTCACTGTCACTAAATTATTGCATTCATTAAGAAATAGCAGGTTAGAAAGCCATCATGTATTTTAATAAAATGATCTAAATAATAGTAAAGTCAAGCCAGCATCAATAGGAATACATGTACATTTTGAAACTATGTCTCTAACTTGCATTTCCATATTAAAATACATATTCTGTTCAGCTTATCCAGTTTTGATATGCTGAGGTAAATTTAAGCATATATAGCCCTTAGCTATAATATAAAGTAGAAAACGTGTGCATAAATGATTTACCAATTTGAATCCTATGAATAGAATTTACAGTTTATTTCTTGTTATTCTCATCATTTTAGGGATATCTGTTCCCTTCTTTGACACAACTTGGTTGAAGTTTCTTATGCCTGTGTAACTTTTTATATAAATTAGAAAAACAGAGTTGAATGGAAAGAGACACAAGGAGTCAGAGATTCTCTACTACAAATAGTGTCATCAGTTTAGTTCAGTTCAGTCGCTCAGTCATGTCCGACTCTTTGTGACTCCATATACTGCATCACGCCAGGCCTCCATGTCCATCGCCAACTCCTGGAGTTTACTCAGACTCATGTCTGTCTAGTTGTTGATGCCATCCAACCATCTCATCCTCTGTCGTCCCCTTCTTCTCCTGCCCTCAGTCTTTCCCAGCATCAGGGTCTTTTCCAATGAGTCAGTTCTTCTCGTCAGGTGGCCGGAGTATTGGAGTTTCAGCTTCAGCATCAGTCCTTCCAATGAATATTCAGGACTGATTTCGTTTAGGATGGACTGATTGGATCTCCTTGCTGTCCAAGGGACTCTCAAGAGTCTTCTCCAACACCACAGGTCAAAAGCATCAATTCTTCAGCACTCAGCTTTCTTTATAGTCCAACTCTCACATACATACATGACTACTGGAAAAACTGTAGCTTTGACTAGATGGACCTTAGTTGGCAAAGCAATGTCTCTGCTTTTTAATATGCTATCTAGGTTGGTCATAACTTTTAATTTCGTGGCTGCAGTCATCATCTGAAGTGATTTTGGAGCCCCCCAAAATAAAATCTGTCACTGTTCCACTGTTTCCCCATCTATTTGCCATGAGGTGATGGGACCATATGCCATAATCTTTGTTTTCTGAATGTTGAGCTTTAAGCGAACTTTTTCATTCTCCTCTTTCACTTTCATCAAGAGGCTCTTTAGTTCTTCTTCACTTTCTGCCATAAGGGTGAAGTCATCTGCACATCTGAGGTTATTGATATTTCTCCTGGCAATCTTGATTCTAGCTTGTGCTTCATCCAGTCCAGCGTTTCTCATGATGTACTCTGCATATAAGTTAAATAAGCAGGGTGACAATATACAGCCTTGATGTACTCCTTTCCCTATTTGAAACCAGTCTGTTGTTCCATATCCAGTTCTAACTGTTGTTTCCTAACCTGAATGTAGATTTCTCAGGAGGCAGGCCAGGTGGTCCGGTATTCCCATCTTTTGAAGAATTTTCCAGAGTTTGTTGTGGTCCACACAGTGAAAGGCTTTGGCATAGTCAATAAAGCAGAGAACCCCATAACAGGATGAAAAGGTGAAAAATAGTGTCATGGCCTTGTGCAAATGACTTATATCTGGGCCTCGGAAACATCATCAAATAACAGTGCTACCTGCCTCTTTACGACTATTTTGAAGGCCAACCTAAATAATGTGTAGATAAGCTTGGAAAATAATAAAGTACAGAAATAAAATATTAAAATTGGCTTTTATTTTATTCTGAGCTCAGTTACACCTAGGCAACACCAACTTGGCTAATGCATTTAATCAGTAAAGAAGAAAATCAAGTTGTGCTTTTGCCCAAAGACTTAGCAAAGACCTCATAGCATATAGTAAATTAATAGTAAAATTTATTTTACATATTTTTAGAGTTATAGAGGAAGTTACAGTTCCCTTGGTCAAATGTGAAAATAACAGACTAGAAAATATTGAAAAGATAATTAAAACTACCCTTCCCCCATACTTGTGTGTTGGAAGAGAAACATATTGCTCCTTATAGTCCTAAAGGATGAGGTAGATTTTCTCATTTATATTCAATCTTAAACATTTATCACATTATAAATTTAGCGATGATACCTATTTGTATTTATCTCATCACTTTGGAAGAGACCTTTCCAAGCAGAGCTTCACTCTGAGGGTGCAGGCAAGTTGCTTTCCCTTTGAAGCAGGGCCAGCATAAACCTGGCTTCCTTATTAGTGGTGGTGGTGTGTTAGTCGCAAAGTCGTGTCCGACTCTTCCATCCCATGGATTGTAGCCTTCCAGGCTCCACTGTCCATGTAGCCCTCCAGGCTCCTCTGTCCATGGGATTCTCCAGGCAAGAATACTGGAGTGGGTTGTCATTTCCTTCTCCTTATTAGAGGCAGTCCCAAAAGGACCATAATATTTGGAGATATCTTCGTGGCCATCCCTTCCAGTCTTAAATCCCACACAAGAATATCATCTTGGGGAATTCCCTGACAGTCCAGTGGTAACGACTTGGCACTTTCACTCCTGGGACCCTGGGTTGGATCCCTGGTGGGGAACCAAGATCTTGCAAGCCAGCTGTGAACAGGATGGGGGTGGGGGGTGTTCTCATCTTTGAGAGCCATATAGAATGAACTTCTTAACAAGTTATGAACTCACTGCCTCCTACAGCCCCTCCTCCTGAAGGACTATTCAGATAGCATGTTCCTAATGTTGCTCTTGGCCTTCACTTCACATCATGTTCTCTGGTGTTAACACCTCCATCTCCCACACCTTACAAATATTTGAAAATTTCTCACCTGTATCTTATCTCTTTCCCAAAATAAAGTTTCCAGTTTTTTCTTTCCAACCATTTTTTTTTTTTTTTAAATATGTGGTGGTTGGGCTTGACCGTACTTTCCTTGGGTATATGTCTACAGACATGTTTCAATAGATTTCAGAGTGAGACATAATATATTACGGGTGTGATTTGATAAGGACAAGATAATTCACTGAAGCTGTTAAACTTGGTGTTCTGGATGTTTCTTTTCTATTACTGAATGCTGAGACTGCAGCCCTGAAATCGTTGACCCTTGGGATCATGGAGACAATTAACACCTTTACGTGAATTTCATATTGACTTCCTTTAAAGATCTGTCCCTCACCCTGCACTTTAATAGTTCCGTTTCTGAATCTAAGCATCTTTACCTTTGGTTTATTATATTTCATCTTGACAGTCTTGGCTCATCTGTTAAACCTATGGAGACATTTTTAAATCCCAGTTTTGTGTCAGTCACAGATTCACAGATTTAATAAGCACTGTTTCTTATGTCCTTTTGCAATTTAGTGTCAAAATGCTGAACAAGAAAAGACCAAGGACAGCAGGGTTACTCTCTAATGAAATTATGTATCTGAAAGTGCTTTGCAAAACTATTTTATATTCATCTTGGTTCTGCGTCCTTTCTTCTATCTTTTTTATATGTGCTGTTATATATATATATATAATATGACCTTATGTAGAATTCCTCTTATACAGTCTTTATCATTTCTTTAACTTCTTTCTCCAGTCACCTCTGCCATCAGAATCATTTCTAATTGCATCATGTGTATTTTACTTTTAGAATTTTCTTTGTTTTTTGAGTCATCATTTCTCTTAGAAACTTTCACAAGTGGTAACTTCTCTTGAGATTTCTAGTATATGATTTTCCTTTGTTTGCAGTTGAAAATCTTTCATTTGTATTTCTTGAGCATCTGTTGTATGTAGTGAATATGCTTGATGCTACATATACATTCAATTACTCATATGGTGTTCTTGGACCTCAAAGAGTTTATAAGCCAATGGGAGAGCTAAAGCATGTGATGTACCATTAGGGGCACATAATTGTGACACCTCTCACCCCATTCTCTCAGTTCTTTCCTGTAGTTGTAAATGTGTGTTTAAGTCATCCCCACCCTTCTACCAGAAGGACGTACTCCTCATGCTTCTAGATATTTTCTACATCCATATTGCCTATTAGCATGTTTGCAATGATTCTAGCGTCCTGTCTCCAGGTGGTCCTTGGTTCATTTGAGATTGCTCCATAATCTTCTTTTAATCCACTGTGAGTCTAATTTACAATTGCTCAACAGTTGCCCAGGATTTACAGCCTCCTATTCAACTCATTGACTTAAGTCTAGAATGTATGCTGTGATGTTCTTATTGTAACTGTTATAAGGCAGGCTCAATCTGTCTACATACATTTTTATTTACATACTCTTCTCGTATATACTCATGAGGGTGTGCATATTAGAAATGTCTGCTTATCTATATATGCATAAAGTATATCTATATATGCATAGGTATTTCTAATATAATGTATGTATATACTATGTAGGTATTTAAAATATACTGTGTATATAGTACGCCAGTGTGAATTTACTTAGACCATAAATTCATGGATATATAAATTTCAAGTAGATCTATTTTCAATATAGTTTATTTAGCATTTTGAATAGAGCTTAAAGTAATAAATTAAAAACAAAGAAACAGCCACTACCACAACAAAATCAGAATGATTCCTATCCACACATGCAGCATTTTCTCCCAGTATTTTAAACCACCTCACATTTCCCAAGCACCAGAAATCCATATTTTCTTTTATTTTTTGGCTAATAAAGGTAAGAGCAGGTGGAGAGACTCTTCAGCCTCAGTCCAGCAAGGTAAATGGCAGTGGATAGTTTAACATACATGCTTTAGTGGTACGAAGGCTAATTTGTATCCCTTACAGTGATGCAGCTGCTGAGCCCTGGTACCCAGTGTGAGCAGCAGTGAGGTGCTTTTCCTTGATTAGTGGACTTAAGGGTTTGGTTTTTTCCCTAGTTCTCCTGGAGACATTGTATTCAAGATGTGGTTTAAAAAAGGAGTGAATAATTCACTGCAGTTGCTAAACTTGGTGTTCTTAATGTTCCTTTTCTATTAATGAATGCTGAGATTGCAGCCTGATACTGTTGCCTCATAAGGGTTATTCCAAGGCACATGATGTACCATTATGTTGATTCACATGCAGTTGTGAGAAATACAAAGAGATCCCCATATGTCCTACTCCTAGTTTCTCCCAGTGATACATCTTGCATAACTGTAGTATAAAATCTAGTATCTCAGCCAAGAAACTGAGACCACTCTTATCCACTGACCTTATTCAGATTTTAGCAGCTAAACATATTCTTATGTGTGTTGATACTCAGCTTTATAAAGTTGATCACATGTAGGTATGTATAAACATAGTCAAAATACCAAATGGTTCTATCCCCATAATACCGCTTGCTACTCTTCTGTACCCACAGCTGCCTCTGTCCCCCATCCCTAACTCCTATCGATCATACTTAACTTTAAAAGAAGTGTACTCATGTATTACTTGTATTATGAATATTAATAAACATATGGGACATGTACTTTCTCATTTGCATATTAAAAATGATCTGCTTTCTACAGATTTCTGCATGAGTCAGAGTTTGAAGAGAGTACATGTATAATAGACATGCTTTGAAGTTCAGTAAAATGTGCTTTAAAAATTCTTACGGTTCAAAGTTGTATGCAGTGTTATGCTCTCTTTATGAAATAATTTCTGTTTTCACCTGCAAGAGGTGAGGTTGTGGAAGAAAGGAAATAATGAAAGGAGAGAAAGGGATGTGTGGAGGGGGAGAGAAGTGGAGTGGGATAGGAGGAACAGTAAGGTGAGGTTGAGAACCTGCATATATAGAAGATCTAAGTAAATTGATGCATCACTGCCCAAAATGGTCAGAGATCAGATGGAGACAAAGCCCCTATGCCAGTATGGACTACTATTAAAGACTTGGTATCTCAACCTGATAGGAAACTTTATTGGCACTCTGAAGAAAGAAGGAGAAAGAGGGCAAAATCAGTGGAAATAAGTTGAAATGTAGAGAGGTTTGATTTATATAAAATATAAACATTTTTGGCAAGTTATAGTATTTAGACACATGCATTACTCACATCCACCACTGTATGCATATGTGTAATATACAAAGACCATTCAAAATGACACTGTAATGTCAGTATTATTATAACCATTTTTAAAACTAAGAGACAAAAGTTCTAAGTAAATCAGGAGTCACAGAAGACAGGGAGGCCAGAAAGGAATGGAGGGAGCAATGGAGGGAGGCGGGAAAAAGGAAAGAAAGGAAGAAATGGGGATTCAGGAAAGAAGAAGGGAGTGAAGGGGGAAGAATGAAACGGTGTGTGTAGATATTAAACATTGCCTTGATAAGAACTTACTGATATTCTCCTTTAATTGAAAAATAATGTTACCGAGGTGACACATGATGTGAAGATTGCGTGTGTGCTAAGTCACTTCAGTCGTGTCCAGCTCTCTGCAACCCCATGGACTCTAGCCCACCAGGCTCCTCTATCCATGGGCTTCTCCACGCAAGATACTGGAGTGGGTTGCCGTGCCCTCATCCAGGGGTGACCCTAATATCTGTCCGCTGATTTTTTTCCAAATCACTAAGAGTAACCAGAATGTTGCACTTTCTTTTTCCCTGTTTCAAGGAAACAGAGCAGGACTGATGTTTATAGTGTTAGAATAAACCACAATCTAGGACAGGAAGAAGTCAAAGGGCAACTCTCTCTCTTCACCAGGGGATGAGGATGTGCCAATCAAAATTGTCTTTAAGAAGAAAAAAAATATTTTCTGAGTTTTGAAATTCAAAAAAAAGATTTAAAGGAAACATTTAGTAGAGAAAATTTAGCTTATGAATGATTTATGTATTGAAGTATTTTTTATTACTATTTTGCATTTTTTTGATTCTGTCTTATAAGAAGACATTAGTTATGCAAGGGAAGGTACTTCATTAACTCTGTAATCTTCGTTCAGCCTATTTTACATTTCTTTTACTTATTTTTGTGTAGGAGTCTTGTGGGCAAACTCTAGTAGATTTTTATAATTAAAGTCAAATTGGGATGATGCGTTTGGTTTCTTCACTAAATCAGATATTAATTTAGTATCCATTGTTTATCAAGAAAAATCTATTATGATAAATTATCATTATGAGATTTAGTGAAGGAGTCAGCTCCTTGAAAAAAATCCACAGCCAACAACCACCTCTACCCACCTTCTGCCCCTTCTAAAACAGCCCTTCACCTTGGGTTGTATCTCTTGAAATACAGCATTACTTGAAGTTATTTTCTTGACTTGTTAACAGGAAATTGCAAATGCAGTAATAAAATTTTTAGGTCACCAAGATTTATGTTTTATTTAACTGCTGAACTCTTGCTATTAGAGGAGAGGAGTGATTAGTTGTTCTCATTTACAATGTGACATTTACATTAAACAATAAATGTTCTAGTGGTGCATTAATTTATTTATCATATGATTCTGGATGTGTATAGTAATTTGTAAACATTTTCCTATAGCCAAGTACATGATACTACACTTTTATCCAGTAACACAAATGCATTTCCATATTCAATCAGTGTCTCTAATTTAATTTTTAAATTAGGTTTAGCAATGCTGGTGATGAGGCAAGCAGTAATAGTGTTTATATGAATCCTTCTGAATATTTATGCATTTAAAAGACTCATTTATGTGAAGTAATTTCCAATTTTATTTTGCATTTCTAGTTCATTTTTTCAAGCTATTTGTCTTAATAAAATAGCACTTTTTATGTTATACCCTCATTTTTGAAGTAGTGCACTAAGGATCATGGTCATATTATGCCAAGCCATATATGATTATTAAATAGCTGATTAAATTAATTTCAGTGAAATCAAGATTCATTTGTTCACATATATCCAAAATTTTGACTTTTTGCTTCATGAAATCAAAGACATATCTGGATGATTGTTTGATTTTTAATCATTTTCAATACAAGGTAAATGTAATTAAGGACTGATGTAAAACACCTCCCTCATGTTATTCTGTGGGGCCTCCTTGTTGGCTCAGTGGTGAAGAATTCACCTGTCAGTACAGGAGACCCGGTTTTGATCCCTGAGTCAGGAAGATGCCCTGGAGAAGGAAATGGCAACCTATTCCAGTATTCTTGCCTGGAAAATCCCATGGACAGAGGAGCCTGGCAGGCTACAGTCCATGGGGTCTCAAAAGAGTCAGACATGACAGCAACTAAACAAAAAGAACATATTATTTTGTACTATTAGAGATAACAATAAGATGGATAAAAATCAGTAATGATGCCATTTGGTGGATTTGTAGATGTTCAAATCCTGGATATTTAAATTGAAAGAAATACTTAAGATTATTTTACTGTTAGCTTCAAATATTTCAAGGATTTCCTTAAGGTTTAATGGGCTAAAACTTAAGGCAGCCTTAGGAAGAAGTTCTCTTTGTTGCTGTTCATTCGCTCAATCGTGTCTGACTCTTTGCAATCCCATGGACTGCAACACTTCAGGCTTCCCTGTCCTTCACCATCTCCCGGAGCTTGCTTAAACTTATGTCCATTAAGTTGGTGATGCCATCCAACCGTTTCGTCTTCCGTTGTTCCCTTCTCGTCCCACCTTCAATCTTTCCCAGCATCAGGGTCTTTTCTAATAAGTAGGCTGTTCACATCAGGTGGCCAAAGTACTGGAGCTTCAACTTCAGCATCAGTCCTTCTAATGAATATTCAGGACTGATTTACTTTAAGATTGACTGGTTTGATCTCCTTGCAGTCCAAGAGACTCTCAAGAGTCTTCTCCAACACCACTGTTCAAAAACATCAATTCTTTGATGCTCAGCTTTCTTTATGGTTCAACTCTCACATCCATGCATGACTACTGGAAAAACCATAGCTTTGACTAGATGGACCTTTGTCAGCAAAGTAATGTTTCTGCTCTTTAATATGCTGTCTTGGTTTGTAGCTTTTCAGGAGGGAAATAAAATTATTGAATGCCCTAAAGCAAATAGCACATTTTGATTGGTACTTTCAGATATACTATGCTTTGAAATAATTACAGCTTTTTATAATATTGTTTTTTTTAATTATTATTTTAAAAGAGAAAACTGAGGAATACTGTCATAGTGATGGTTCCAACCCAGGTTCATAAGACTTTAAAGTTCTGCCTTTACTGATAGTGAGATTCAAATTAAAATACATGTTCAGATGACTGATGGACAGTCATTATTGAGGAGAAAAAAAAGATATTCCTTAATAACTCCTAGAGTTTTGCCCATGTTTTCTGAGTTCTTTTTGGAGTTTCATATTGGCATCTAAGATAATTGTTAGAGGGAGAACCATATTTCTTGGGAATACATGTACATAAACAGTAACAGTTGCCAAATTTTCTAAGATTGTGGAAGAAGGCCAACATAGCAACATCTTGGAACTATGGAACTGATCAGAATTTCTTATAAGATGTTTTATTTAAACATACTATCAAGAAGAAAAGGAAGTCCTTAAAAGATCTCACAAGAAAATTGCTTTATTAAAATTGCAGTCTAAAATCTCTTTGTTTTGGGCGTTGCTAAAATACATAGACCCGCTGTCCCCCCAAAAGAAATAGCACCATTTTAGGTTAGTTTACTATAGAATCTATAATAGTTGTCTGAAATCTTCACTCCCATTATGAGACATAAGAGCATTGATTTGTAGTGAGATCGCCCTGGTGAGCGGAGAAGGCACTGGCACCCCACCCCAGTACTCTTGCCTGGAAAATCCCGTGGACGGAGGAGCCTGGTGGGCTGCAGTCCATGGGGTCGCTAAGAGTCCGACGCGACTGAGCGACTTCCCTTTCACTTTTCACTTTCATGCATTGGAGAAGGAAATGGCAACCCACTCCAGTGTTCTTGCCTGGAGAATCCCAGGGACGGGGGAGCCTGGTGGGCTGCCGTCTATGGGGTCGCACAGAGTCGGACACGACTGAAGCGACTTCGCAGCAGCAGCAGCAGCCCTGGTGAGACCTCCAGCTTTGGCAGGTACTAGCTCTATAACCTTGTTAAAGATTTCTTGACTTATCTCTATTCCTCCTCTTTTTAAATAGTGATGTAGATGAATATGTGTTTCATTTGATTCTTGGGAGAAATGATTTGGATAACACCTGCTTTTTTGTAGCTGGTGCATAGTATAGTAATTGCTTAATAAAAGACAGTATAACAAAAGAAAAATGTTGTCATTCATAAATTATATAACAATACATATGAAGAACTTTGCCCGGGGAATTTGAATTATATAGGATTGTGTCAGTTTCTGTACTTTTCATATTAAAATGAAGACACAGAAATATGCTTAATCATCAATCCTTAGTTTTTTCTTTTTCTTTTAGTTAGCATAATAATTGAAAGCACTTATACTTTGCTATCATAATGCACTATTATAAAGTAAAATTCTAAATTCAAATTTATCCTTGTTGTAGTAACAATACTGATAGCAGCAGCAGCAGAAGTAACAATACTGCTTGCTGTAGTAAATGCTACCTCATTACTGCAGATAAGGGAAAAGATAGTTTCTAAAACAATGAAGTTTTTTCGCTTAAATATTTTAGTTCTAAGAGCTTATGATACTTATACCAGGAATTTAATGTACTGTTAAGTCACACATGTGTGTAGATATGTGGATGAGTTATATAATTTTTATGATAATATCTTCTTTTTATAATAACAAAATCCTAGAAATGGTGCCTTTCAGTTGGGATGTATTCTGAGCAGATTATGTTGTATTCATATGAAAGATATTGACTGATAGGATGGATGGTGTTGATGATAGAAGATAGAAATTGAATAATCTCCAGGATACATTAAAGGAATAGAACAAAACAGCATACAGTATTCTTGTATGTGAATAAAAATCTATACATATGCACACACATTTATATATGCATGAAATATTTCTGAGAGGATGTTCTGAAATGTGAAATTTGTTCTTTCTGAGAGGGCTCTGTCTTTCTTACATTTTTGCCATATATATATATATATATGTAAAATGTGTTTTAAAATATTATTGAAGGAAATAAATGAAAAGGTAAGCAATAGCTATCTCAGATGGTTGGCATATGATTTATTTATCTCTCTCTATAGGGGTTATGTCTTATTTATTCTATAATTTTATAATAGCATCTTTCTTTTATAATAAATATAAATTTTAAAGATAGCATTGGTTGTCATATTCATAAAAATACTTTGAAATAAAGAAAATGTAATTGAAAAGTGGAAGTGAAAGTTGCTCAGTCGTATCCAACTCTTTGCGACCCAGTGGAATAGTCTATGGAACTCTCCAAGCCAGGGTACTGGAGTGGGTAGCCATTCCATTCTCCGGGGATCTTTCCAACTCAGGGATCAAATCCAGTTCTCCTGCATTGCAGGCAGATTCTTGTACTTTTAGTCAACTTTATCATTTATCTGTGCATTGATTTTTAGAATTTTGGAATAAATTCCATATTAACTTAGCAATAGTTTCCTTTTCTTTTTGGATAAAGTCGTAATTATTACATCTCTCAGGACAATGTAATCACCGTCTTAAATTTTGACTCTATAAGGCCTTTCACACATCTTTACAAATGGAGATAGCAGAAACAATAAACTAAACTTGAGTCATCCTTGTATCATCTTCAGTCTGTATTTATTCTCACTCTTTGGAATTGTACTATTCCTCACGTTTGCCTCTGTGGATAAAATAAGTCATAGCCAAAGTAAAACCAAAATGCTTTTACTCATTTCAAGAACATTTTTAAAACTTAGCCTATTTCTACATTAAAAATTGACAGTGATTGAGTGTCAGTGATACTATTATATAGATCTTGAGGGAAAGCAAGTAAATATTGTGTCTCATAGAGCAAGGTTGATTATTATTTAGATTGACATGGAACTTTTAGAAACAGAAATCAGCAATCTGCTGACATGGAGTTAAAATACAAATGGTACATCTCTGTATTTTCTCCCTAGACGTATGGGTTGAAATAAATGAATTTTATCTATTTAAGAAAAAAACAGGCAACTTGGCAAACTATTAACTCCATGAAAGTGAAAGTCACTCAGTCATGTCCAACTCTTTGCGACCCCATTGGCTATATAGTCCCTGGAATTCTCCAGGCCAGAATATTGGAGTGGGTAGCTGTTCCCTTCTCCAGGGGATCTTCCCAACCCAGATCTCCTACATTGCAGGCTGATTCTTTACTAGCTGAACTACCAGGGAAGCCTGAGAATACTGGAGTGGGTAGCCTATCCCTTCTCCAGCAGATCTTCCCGACCCAGGAATTGAACTGGGGTCTCCTGTATTGCAGGCGGATTCTTTACCAGCTGAACTGCAAGGGAAGCCCTCTTTAACTCCATGAGGGCAAGACTGATGAGATTCATTCATTCATTGCTGTATCCCCATTGCAGGGTTTCTGGTACTTAGTAGGGATGATTAGTATTTAACAGTAGCCTACAAGTTGAATTCATTGAAATATAAAGAAAATTGAACTTTGGTGTATTGTATGATTGTTTAAACTATTTTCAACTTCCAAAAGTGAAAAGCAGACTGCTGACATATTTATTAGAATCAGAGCCTATTACAGATTCCACTGGAAAGCCTTATTATGCAAATCTATGAATATTTAAGTTCTATTTAGTGATATTCCTGATAGAGATTGAAATTGATCACACAGTTAACAGCAACTATACTTTTCAAAGATACATCATTAGCATATTTTGATATCCTTTCTTTTTTATTCTTGTCTCCTTTGAAGAGTCCCTGTAACCATTCTGCCAGGTGTTTGGGAAGATATGTAGTAGCTGAGCACCCTTACTTCTGTCACCATCCTCAAAACCAACTTTGGAGATGCTTTCACCCTGCCCGTCTTCTGCAGCAGCCAGGCAGAATGCTGACTCCTTCTCTGCAGTGAGGAACTCTTCAGGCTCCAGAAGTAAGTTGATCGCATTCAGTTTGGTCATTGCCAGTGGGTTTAAAAACACTTTAGGTGAGGCTAACTAGAAATCTTGCTAATTAATATACAAATTAAAAGCCGATACTATTCATCACTGAATATTTCTTTTATTTTTTGAGTCCTGTCTTTTTGGAGATACAAATTCTACCACATTGATGTTGCTAACCTATACTTTTATGGAATATTCAAAAAATTTTTTGATATTTCGCTTGTGTTATTATAAATTGTATTTGCAGTCTTGAGACATAGATGTGGGAGAGATTAACATAATAATGGTTGCACATGAATAAATAGATTAAGAATGACCAAGTTTTTATCAAAGTTCCTTAGCTGATGAATTATGAAGATGGAATAAAATCCCTGGTTTTTGACTCTTGATACTCTAGTACTCCTTCCAGGTCTGTGATCCCTGTTGCTGCATAGAAGGTAAGGGACTGTTGCTAGAAATAGTGCTTTCCTTGATTGGTTGATTTACTGAATGACATGTTCTCTGTGTCACTGAAGGAGTTATGGCAGCCTATATATATGCATTCAGAAAAACTAAGGACAAGGGGAATCGTATGTAGGAAAATTAAAGGAAAAAGAGGCACATGAAGTATTGTGTATACGACCCAAAACCAAATTCCCAGCTACATGTTTATCTCTCTTCTTTCTAGTTGCTGGATAAATCAAGTAAATACATTAATTACATGATTATTTGTATTCACAGGGTTTGATAGTAAAGACAGTTTATTTCGAACTTTAGACTTTCCTGGCCCATGTGTTAGATTCTATCTTTTTGCCATTTTTCTAGTTTATTTGGTTTAAATTTAGAATATTTCTTTTTTACTTCGTCAAAACTCTTGATTTAAGTGCCTCTTGCTGCTGTTAAGGATATATTTGTATCACATTGTGACCATATAGAAAATGATTATGGGTATATTTTTACAGACAGCATAAATTTGATATAGCCTACCCTGTCCTACTGACTGACTGACATTGTCCTAGTAATTCGGTTCTTGGCAATTGAAATTTCCTTGAAGGGAATGAGTAGGAGATACTTAATAACCTTACTTTTATTTTGCAACATATTGCAGCTTAATACACCACCAACAGACAGGTCTGTGTCCTTAGAGAATATAGAGACTGTTAAGAATTTATTACTGAATCATAGGGTTACCCTTGTATAAGACTTAAAACAGGCTGCCAGTATGTCGTTGCTAGTGTTCTGAAAGTAATATAGAAGGACTACTTTTAAGACATAAACAGAATGTATTGGATTATGTTGAGGTTAATTCATTATAACTCTAACTGTAGCATAAAATGATAAATCTGCATATACAGAAGATACATTACAAATCATTATTTTAGTGTAGTTTTTTTCTATGTATATTTTATTATATTCTGCTCTTTATGCACATGATTTATTCATTTATCTTAAGAATTGTTTTCATGGCTTTTGTCCTTGAACTTTTTTTAAATAAAACAACTTGAGGAAGACATTCTAAATTTTCCACATTTTTCTTTTCTTAAAGAAATTGAGGATATTCTCTGAGCCTGAGGTGGTTTGACACATTTTTTAGATGTGGACCATCTGGGGTTTGTTTCTTAAAGGCAACCCCACAAGAAGCTGTAGAGAATTTATCTGCCCAAACAATGAATTATATAATTAATTAATTTTTGTTTTTCACAGATAAGACTGACTTTTTCTAAATAAACATCAGACTTAATGAAAGCTGTTAGCCAAGGAAATGTATCTACTGATGTAGATTCCCTAGTGTAAATCACAAGACTTAGTGAATTCAACTACATTTTCATTTACTAATGGCTATAATCAAGGCCAAAGGGATTTACTTAATTAACCTGGCAATAGAAGGCTAAACAGAAATAATTTATATATTGAAAACGACTCTTCTGAGTTAATGTTTAATTCAATTTTTTTAATTGCCAGTCCATTAGTCTGTAAAAGTAGAACCTCCTTTTCCATTTTATTTTTTCCTTTGGAGTAACATTAGGCTAAAAGTCTTGGATAGAATTAATCACACTTAAAAAAGAGAAAGTAAATACATTCCTAATTAGGTTCCTCAAATTTCAAATGGCTCATTGAAAATTCATAGCACATCCATTAAAATCCCTTTAAAAAACTAAACGAGATACTGGGAACTTTCTTAGTGGAAGTAATGAATGGAGAAGTAGTAAAAGAATGAGATAATGGAAGGTCTGTTTGTTATTAGTGCAGGTCAGCTGAGGTGGTGGTATTATGATGGTTATTTTTCCTACTGTGGCCTTTTCAATTAGTTTTGATCAGAAGAGAATACTTTTATCTGTTTCTGCTGTTCCTGTTTAGCTAAAGCACAGATAAATTTAAAGAATTAAGAATAGTGTCTGAAGAGGAGATGTACATGCCTGTGTAAATATATCAGTTCAGTTCAGTCCCTCAGTGGTGTCTGACTCTTTGTGACCCCATGGACGCCAAGCATGCCAGGCTTTCTTGTCCATTACCAACTCCCGGAGCCTATTCAAACTCATGTCCATCATGTCAGTGATGCCATCCAACCATCTCATCCTCTGTCTTCCCCTTCTCCTCCCACCTTCAATCTTTTGCAGCATCAGGGTCTTTTCCAGTGAGTCAGTTCTTCTCATCAGGTGGCCCAAGTACTGGAGTTTCAGCTTCAGCATCAGTCCTTCCAGTGAATATTCAGGACTGATTTCCTAAGCATAATTTAATATACTCACAGCAGCAATGATAGTTACAAGGCTAGTGTGCCTTCTAAAGAGCAAGGTAGCCTTGTGCTGTGCTACATCAGTTCAGTTGTGTCCGACTCTGTGCGACGCCATGGACTGCAGCCCGCCAGATTCCTCTGTCTGTGGGATTCTCCAGGCAAGAATACTGGAGTGGGTTGCCATTTCCTTCTCCACAGGTAGCCTTAATGACATTAAATATGTAATAGGAATATGAGGTAGCTTTAAAAATTTGAATATGGTCTCAGCCAGTGTTTTATTTATTTTTTTTAATTTCACGTATATACATATATCTCTAGCCATATATGTATGGCTAAATCATTGAAATCATTGGTACTTGAAATCAGTCCAGATGCTTGAGCCACAAAAACATAGAGAATTAGGCTTATTGATAGGACAAAGTGACACACTGGAGTAAATACATGAATTAGGTTCAATAATCCTGAAATGTAGAGCAGAGGGTAAATATGTTACATCATGCAGTGCTCAGTATGAGAAGAAGGGAGAATAAAAAACTTTATATTGACTTTCATTTATTTATTTACTTAGTGCCAGTCATTTCCGAATTGATATGTCTAATCACCTAAGTGCCTTAATTTAACATGTCGCAAACTAAGCTCTTGGCCATCCTACAAACGCTTTTTTAACAGACTTGAGCTCAGTAAATGACATCATCCTGTACCAGGAAAAAAATAAGAATCATCTGTCTCTTTACTCTTTCGTTCCACAGTTCCACCACCTAATCTGGTCATATTTACCTACCAAAATATTTCTTAAATTCATCCACTCTTCTCCATTAGGGACCATCAGTACCCTGGTCCGACCATAATTTCTCCCCTGGGCTACTCCAGAGACCTCTTGAATTATCTGCTCACTTGCACTGATGCACTTACTCTGTCTCCATAGGTAGCAAATAGACCTTTACAAAATAGAAAATTGAGATGACATACCTCTCTAAAGACCATTCCCCTTAGAACACAGACCAAGTTTTATCATGGCTTACAACACTCCCATGGGTGAACACTTTTTCTAAGTGCTCAACCCACATGATGCTCCATTCCTTGCCTGCATTCCACATGCCTTTCAGGGCTTCTTCCCTGTCATGTGGCCGCCACTGAGATCTTTGCACGTGGTTGATTCTCCCTAAGTGGGATAACCACTCCCATCTCCTTTTTGCCTAGAGTCTCAACACAGTATTTGCTACCTGAAGGAACCCTTTCTTGCTCCACCTGACAAAATCATCCCCTTGAATTTTAGGGTCTCATAGCACCTTATAACTAATTCACTGACATCTTGTTTCTCTGTGCAGCTGTCTGACTAAAACTGACTTCTCCTCCAGGATGAAAGCCCTGTAAAGTCACAGTCTGTGTCCATTTTGCTCAATATTGTGTCTCTTTTTTTCTTTAGGCACTGTGAAAACAGGCATGGAGTCCCTCCCTCCCCACACCCATGTGTGTGTGTGTGTGTGTGTGTGTGTGTGTGTGTGTGTTTTAAGAGAGGAAAAGCCTCTGAGATCTGTAAAATAATCACTACGGCATCAGAGAACATTGTCACAGACAGGAAATGTTACTGAAAATTTAGTGCTTATATTTTGCCTTTCTGTCAACTTGGGTCTTTTTGTTGTTTTTATTTTGTTGTTTGTCTTTCTTTAGTGACTTATAGTTTTCCTTATGACTTTCTTGACTTTGTTATAAAGTTCCTGAAACTCTGATTCTACTGACAAGAGCTAGGGCTTTTATTTCTAGAACTAATAGCTTTGCAAGTAGTAGCCTAAATGTGTTTACGTCTATACTGACAATGGTATATATTAAATATAAATGTTTAGATGTTTAAATATGAGTGTTAAATACAAGGCTCAGGAAGCTTTCATCATGTAAAACATGAACATTTTTTGCTTTTATTTTAGAAAATAAAGGTTCTGATGACATCAGCTAGAACAAAATTTTTAAGTATTAATATCAAATATTAGATCTCTTGATTTGTGTTTGCATTTTCCTCTTTTCAGAACGTGACCTCATTTTATTTCAGGCTCACCATTCACAGTGGGTGGCCACTTTTCCAGTGCCCTACCTCCCTTCTTAGCTCAGCATCATTCTTCAGGGTCTAGTTTTGTGATCCATGGCAGATCAAGACCTACCCTTGCTATTATGAAGCAGATACAAATGAATCTAACTAAAATTTTGGTCTAAAAATAATTGTGGATCAGTAGGAGAAGCTGGTAAAGAATTTGCCTGCAATGTGGGAGACCTGGGTTTGATCCCTGGGTTGGGAAGATCCCCTGGAGAAAGGAAAGTCTATCCACTCCAGTATTTTGGCCTAGAGAATTCCATGGACTGTTTAGTCCATGGGGTTGCAAAGAGTCGGACACAACTGAGCGACTTTCACACTCAAACTCACACACGCCCACTCTAGTATTCTGGCCTGGAGAATTCCATGGACTGTATAGTCCCTGGGGTTGCAAAGAGTTGGACATGACTGAGCGACATTCACTTTCCTTCAAGAGAAGTAAGGGCGTTATGACTCAGAAAGAACTAGCAAAAGATACACAGTGAAGGAAAGCTACACATAGTCATGTTCAGGGGGAAAAGAGCTTACCTGTATCTGAGATTCAGTTCAGTTCAGTCGTTCACTCATGTCCAACTCTTTACGACCCCATGAACTGCAGCATGCCAGGCCTCCCTGCCATCACCAACTCCCAGAGTCCACCCAAACTCATGTCCATTGAGTCAGTGATGCCATCCAACCATCTCATCCTCTGTCATCCCCTTTTCCTCCCACATTCAGTCTTTCCCAGCATCAGGGTCTTTTCAAATGAGTCAGTTCTTCATATCAGGTGGCCAAAGTATTGGAGTTTCAGCTTTAGCATCAGCCCTTTCAGTGAATATTCAGGACTGATTTCCTTTAGGATGGACTGGTTGGATCTCCTTGCAGTCCAAGGGACTCTCAAGAGTCTTCTTCAACACCACAGTTCAAAAGCATCTATTCTTCGGCACTCAGCCTTCTTCACAGTTCAACTCTCACATCCATACATGACCACTGGAAAAACAAATAGCCTTGACTAGACGGACCTTTGTTGACAAAGTAATGTCTCTGCTTTTTAATATGCTATCTAGGTAGGTCATAACTTTCCTTCCAAGGAGTATACGTCTTTTAATTTCATGGCTGCAGTCACCATCTGTAGTGATTTTGGAGCCCAGAAAAATAAAGTCTGCCACTGTTTCCACTGTTTCACCATCTATTTGCCATGAAGTGATGGGACCGAATGCCACAATCTTAGTTTTCTGAATGTTGAGCTTCAAGTCAACATTTTCACTCTCCTCTTTCAATTTCATCAAAAGACTCTTTAGTTCTTCTTCACTTCCTGCCGTAAGGGTGGTGTCATCTGCATATCTGAGGTTATTGATATTTCTCCCAGCAATCTTGATTCCAGCTTGTGCTTCCTCCAGCCCAGCATTTCTCATGATGCACTCTGCATGTAAGTTAAATAAGCACAGTGACAATATACAGCCTTGACGTACTCCTTTTCCTATTTGGAACCAGTCTGTTGTTCCATGTCCAGTTCTAACTGTTGCTTCCTGACCTGCATATAGGTTTCTCAAGAGGCAAGTCAGGTGGTCTGGTATTCCCATCTCTTGAAGAATTTCCCCCAGTTTATTGTGATCCACACAGTCAAAGGCTTTGGCATAGTCAATAAAGCAGAAATAGATGTTTTTCTGGAACTCTCTTGCTCTTTCGATGATCCAGCGGATGTTGGCAATTTTATCTCTGGTTCCTCTGCCTTTTCTAACACCAGCTTGAACATCTGGAAGTTCACAGTTCACGTATTGCTGAAGCCTGGCTTGGAGAATTTTGAGCATTACTCTACTAGCGTGTAAGATGAGTGCAATTGTGAAGTAGTTTGAGCAATCTTTGGCATTGCCTTTCTTTAGGATTGAAATGAAATTTGACCTTTCCAATCCTGTGGCCACTGCTGAGTGTTCCAAATTTCCTGACGTATTGAGTGCAGCACATTCACAACATCATCTTTCGGGATTTGAAATAGCTCAACTCGAATTCCAAAACCTCAACTAGCTTTGTTCATAGTGATGCTTCCTAAGGCCTACTTGACTTCACATTCCAGGATGTCTGTCTCTAGCTGAGTATGAGTGATCACACCATCGTGATTATCTGGGTCGTGAAGATCTTTTTTGCACAGTTCTTCTGTGTATTCTTGCCACTTCTTACTATCTTCTGCTTCTGTTGGGTCCTTACTATTTCTGTCCTTTATTGAGACCATCTTTGCATGAAATGTTCCCTTGGTATCTCTCATTTTCTTGAAGAGATCTCTAGTCTTACCCATTCAGTTGTTTTCCTCTCCTTCTTTGCATTGATTGCTGAGGAATGCTTTCTTGTCTCTCCTTGCTATTCTTTGAACTCTGCATTCAAATGGGTATATCTTTCCTTTTCTCCTTTGCTTTTCACTTCTCTTCTTTTCACAGCTATTTGTAAGGCCTCCTCAGATCATGCAGCGGAATTCTTATTAGAAGTAGAGTTGGTCTGGGCCTCAGAGGTAGGTTTCAGCCTTGGACTATTGTTAATGTGCTGATGCATTGTCCCATTTAGGTAAAAATTCCAGAAGCTAGAGAGAGAATGCATGGTTCTCCCTAAAGCCCTTAAGTACTGACACCAAAATTAAAAATGTCTTAGCTGGCAGTATTTGATGAGAAAGGCCTCTGCTCTGTCTAATGTTAGCGTTGGCCCTGTGGGTTGCTAATACTATAGCTCTTACTGTGAAGAGTCCTGGGAAGAGGTCTGAAGAAATGCTTTGCTTTAGGAGATAATGATTACTTTACATTTAGGGCCAGAAGAAATTGATGTCATGTGGAGAGTACTTCTGGCAACCAGCATTAGATGCATGGCAGCAATCTTAATTGCAACGCATTGGCTAAGAAACTCATTGGAAAAAATCCAGTTTTTATGGACCCAACCTTAGCCAGTTTATTGTAATGAGCACCCTGTTCCACTGGCTATGCTGTTCACCTCTTTTGAATCGCTATGCTCTGCACTAGGAGTATTTTAACATATGTCAGATTTGGAATTCTCTGGGTATACCAAGGCATCTCTCCATCAATATTAAGTAGTGTGTGGGAGGCTTTACAGAAAGGGGAAAAATTGGCAGTACAAAGGCTTCTTTTAGAAAAAAATTCATTTTACCGTGAAGAAACTCACAGACTGGGAGGAAATGTGTATGCTATATTGATCATAAACAGCAACTTAATATTGCTAATGACATAACATGAAGGGAGGAAATATTCAAATATATACTCAGAACTACATGGAAAGATGTGTAAAAATCAGAGACCGTAGAGACATATCATTACTAGCTGAAAATATTAGTAATATAAGAAAACCTAGAGACTTGATTTTGAAAACTGCAAACTTTGTACATTTAACTTAGATGATATGGTTTTGACACAAAGGTATTTAATATCTGTTAATAGAATGTTTAAGAACACCAGTGGTGCTGAAGATATTTTATCACTGAGAGGGAATCAATAAGGCATACCACTGGGAATGCAGACAAACAGGAGTTAATGTGTGGGTTCCTCTAAATGATAAGCTTCCATCACCCCTGTTTACATATGTAAAGCTGTAGGAATGACGACTGTGACTTTGCAGCATGGTCATTTGTCTTATTAATTAATGGGCTGTTAGGAATATTCAAGGTATAACTTACTTGACATAAACGCATTTTCTGTGTGTGTATATGGTGAAAGATCAGGCAAATGAGTTTTAGCAACTGAGATGAAAGCTTTGGTGCTGAGGTAAAAGCATCTTTTGTTTTAAGGTGACTATTCCTGTTAGTATCAGATAGCTCTAAATCCATAATAAGAATCTGGCTTTCTTTGTGATCACTTGCATGCAAATATGGATTACTGTGCTAAATCCTGAAGCCTTAACACACTGTTTAATATCTAGAAAACAAATAACCTTTTAATACCTGCTTACTTATTTATGTCTTGAAGATAGTATTCCATTACAGACAAATGAGTGCCTCTTAGATTATTTCAATACTTACTAACAATGATTCTAACACAGAAATAATTTGCAATTGAAAATATGCACCATTATATATAAAGAGACCAAAAGATGCACTTTTCCATAATAAGAATTCTCTGCTTAAGACAGGACTGAAACAGAAATACAGATGAAACATTTTATATGCAATTTAACAAAATGTTTTCATTTTATTAGATTGTATTTTGAAGCACTTTTCATATTTACTATATGCATCTTGAAATGAAATGGTAGAATCTCAAAATTTTAGATCAGATTTAATTAAAGAATGACTCTGTATGAAGCAATTAGAGTGATAATGAGAGTGGACCTGTATTATTCATGGATTTTATTGATGCCGTTATATGTAAATATCCTCATTCTGGAAACTGGTATCCAGGAATGAGTCACATAATAGTGAGCCTGGTAGCATCCAGTATCTGAATCACTTGGGTTTGTCCTGTATTCATCATAACATACAAGTAGCTTTTATTAAAGGTATAGAGAAATTCTTTAAACCTCTTTAGCAATACTTTGCTATTTTTTTATTGGTAGTTTCACAGTAGCATTCCTGATTTCTAATACTTGAGGACAGAATCTATGTGATTCCACATGCAGTTGTACCAAGAATATTTATAAAAAGAGATCTATACTACTCTGTTATGAAAAGTTATGATAAATAAGGAACATATTGAAGAAAATATCCAATAATAATCTAGCAATCATCAGTCTAACTTATCCTTACCCAGTCTTGTTTGTATCTTTATCATTTATTTTTGCCACATGATATCCATGTGAACAAGTAATATTTTGTTCTCATGTATTTTAAATCTCAGAAATGATCATATCTGTGCTGTAGACTCAGGCAAGTGTTTTGCTCAAATAGAGTTTTTTATGCTTTTGTTTCTTAGGATATTTCTTGAGTCACCTTCAGAAATAAGTCCAGAAAGCAGTAACTCTATATAAGATGTACTACTACATGAGAAACTCTTATTTAATCTACTTCAAATAAACCAAAAGACCACTTATTTATGCATTTTACAATGCACTTTTATGCATGGTACTCATATAAGAAACAGCAAATATCAGGGATTTACTTTAAAAATGCACAGATCAAATACATTAAAATAATAAGAATGACAGTTCCAAGGCTTAGAATTCTGTATGAGAAATGGTTACTTATATATATATATATATATATATGTATATATAGTGTTTCTCTTTTTCAGTGTTAGTGAATATAAATATATATTGAATATATTGTTGAATATATATTAAACATATAGTGAATATATATTGTATTTCTCTTTTTCAGTGTTAGTTACAGTGAATTCACTGTAATTCCTTGCAAATTAGTAATCTCTGCTTAGGACGTAGAGGAACTTTACTTCACTAGAATGTAAATTAACCAGCAACCCATGATCATTCTGAATAAATAGAATTTTACTAAAACTCAAAAACAAGAATAAATGTCAAAATGTTTGGTTAAAATTATACAAATTATCTTCTATCCCAAATCCAAATATGTAATTTAATACTTTAAGTGATCCAAGTATTATAAATTCTGGAGCATGTAAAAGGGTCTCATGCAAGTTAAGATATAAAAATAGTATAAACATACAGTTTAAAAAGTAGCTATTCCATGTTCATTCAGGGGAGGACTCAATATTGTCAGAATGTCATTACTTGCCAACTTGATCTATAGATTCAATGCAATTCTCATCAAAATCCCAAAAACTCATTTTGTGGCTATTCATAAACTTATTCTAACATTTATGTTGAGATGAAAAAGACCTAGAATAACCAACACAATATTGAAGAAAAACAGGGTTGAAGGACTGATGATGTCCAATTTCGAGTTTTACTGTAAGACTATGCTGTGCTCAGTTGCATCTGACTTTTTGAACCCCATGGACGGTAGCCCTCCAGGCTCCTCTGACCATGGAATTTTCCAAGCAAGAATGCTAGAGTGGGTAGCCATTTCCTGCTCTAGGGCATCTTCCCAACCCAGGGATTGAACTTGCATCGCTTGTGTTGCCTGCATTGGCAAGTGGGTTCTGTTACTACTGCGCCACCTGGGAAGCCTTTACTGTAAAGAAACAGTGATTAAGAAAGTGTAGTGTTAGTGAAAGAATGGGCAAATAGATCAGTGTACTGGCAAGTATAAAGCGGCCAGAAGTGGACCCCCATAAGTACAGTCAACTGGTCTTTGACAAAGGAACAAAAGCAATACAATGGATTAAACACAGTCTGTTCAACAAATGGTGCTGGAACAGCTGTTGATACACAAGTGAAAAAGGAATCAAGACATAGACTTACAAGCTTCACAAAACTTAGCTCAAAATGTATCAGAGACCTAAATATAACATACAATGGTATAAAATCCTGTAAGATAACATAGGAGAAAACCTGGATAACATTGGGTATACCTTTTCGTGTACAATGCCTAAGAAACAATCTACAAATAAAATAACTGATAAGCTGGACTTCTTTAAAATAAAAACTTCTCCTCTTTGAAAGATACTTGTCAAGAGAATGAGAAGACTGACTGCAGACTGGGAGAAGATATTTTCAAAAGACACATCTGATAAAAGACTGTTATTCAGAATCCACAATGAACTCTTAAAACTCAACACTGAAAGCAGAACTTGTTTAGAAAATGAGCCAAAATTCATGTTCATTGCTAGTAGGAATGCAAGATGGTCCAGCCACTTCGGAAGAGAGTTTGTTCCTTACAAAACTACCCTTACCATAGGATTCAGCAATCATGCTTTTTTTCTGTTTACTCAAAGGAGTTGAAAACTTAGGTCCACAGACACACAAAGAGAGAAATGGGAACCTACTCCAGTACTCTTGCCTGGAAAATCCCATGGATGGAGAAGCCCGGTAGGCTACATTCCACAGGGTCACAAAGAGTCGGACACGACTAAGCGATCACACATACACACACACACACACACACAAAACTGCCCACAGATTTGTATAGCAGCTTTATTCATGATTGACAGATGCCTGTTACTAAGGAGTGAAGCCAATCTGAAAAAGCTACATACTGCACGATTCCAAATATATGATATTCTGGAAATAGCAAAATTTACAAAGACAATAAGAAGATTAGTGGTTGCTATGTGTTTGGAAGTAGGGAGTGCATAGACAGAACACGGAGGATTTTTAGGCCAGTGAAAATACTCTATATGATGCTATAATGATGGACACATGTCATTATTCATTTGTCCAAATCAGAGAATGCAAAGCACCAAGAGTGAATGGTAATGTAGACCATGGACTTGGAGTAATTACAGTGTGTCTATTTTATATTAATCAATTATAGCATATTAAAAGATAATTACTAATAGTTGTCCCACTCTAGTTGAGAATATTATTATTGAGAAAGTTGATACATGTGTGGGAGCAGGAAATAGTAGTTATATGAAAAATATGTTCTCAGCTTTGCTGTGAACTTTAAACTGCTCTTTTTTGTTAACTGCTCTTAAAAAATAAAGTCTTAATTAAAAAATAGCGTAAACATTTCAGAAGTTTTATTGTTGAACTTTCTTCCATGTTTCAGGTTTTAAATAAATTCCTTAGACATTATGAAATATTATTTTGTCTATTATTTGGAATTGACATATTTGCTATGGGTTGCTTTCTCATTTTTATATTTACTAAAATTTAGTTGATATATTAGTAAGATTGCAAATCTGTGCAAGAGTTTATTAGACTTTCAGATTTTCTTTTTGGTGAAACTCTTTGCTAATCTTTATATTAGGGTGTAGCAGTTTTTTAAAAATATATTTTGCATCCTAGTTGTTCATGGATTCTTTTGAGTCCCACACATATTGCCTAGAATCTGTGGCTAATGTTTTCACTTTAATAATGCTATACTGTATTCATTAAGGACTAATATTCTAGGTTCAGGGGTTGAGGTGGGAATAAGATTTTTTCTTCTTAAATAAGACACAGATTCACAAGGTGCGGGTCATAACCAGGTTATAAAGCTTCAGTGCCTGCACCTGACCCTTGACATTCAGAAGAGTAAAAGGGAGATGCATAGCTGATATTATATTACCTCTGAGGAGTGGTTTGCACATGTTAAAGTCAATGGAGACTGGGCGCTGTGAAATTGTTCTTACTGCTTTCAGATCCCCAAGGAAATGGCCCTTTCCCATCCTGGGAAGAAATAGCACTTCCATTAGAGAATCTACAGTAAAGTAGGGGTGACCTGGATGAGATTACATTGCCTCAGACTGTACTGGAGAGATGGTTATTAAGCACCTTTTTTTTTTTTACGATATTGGGGCTTCCTGGGTGGCTCAGACAGTAAAGAATCTGCCTGCAATGCAGGAGACTTGGGTTCAATCCCTGGGTCAGGAAGATCCCCTGGAGAAAGACATTGCAACCCACTCCAGTATTCTTGCCTGGAGAATCCCATGGACAGAGGAGCCTGGTAGGCTATACAGTCCATGGGTCATAAAGAGTTGGATATGACTGAGTGACTAACACTTTCACTTTCACTTTCTGGCTTGAGGTGAGAATATTCCTGGGCCTTATGTAGTTTTGTTCTGTGAGCCTTCTTTGCTTACCTACACTAATAACACAGAGGTAGCTTTTAAATATAAATGTTACTGACATAGTCAACGTTTCACACACAGTATGCATGCCATAATTCAGCATACTTTATTGTCATCGTTTCATCAATATATTTTACAAAATATTTAATAGTTTCAGTCTTTAATTTTAAGTACAGTGACAAAAGCAAGCAAATCATTTTTACGGAAAAATATGCACAAAGGACCCCTCTGGAAAAGGCACTATCTCAGGAACTCATTACCCAGATAAAGTGTTTTCATTTTAATGTGGCAGAATTCCCAGTTGTTTCTTTTGGTTTTGATATATGTGTGTATGCTTTGTTTTTTGCATTGTTTAAGCTTTTGTTCTCTAATATTGAAGAAAGGAAAATATTTTTCTATGTATTCTTTTAGTATTTTGAAAGTATCTTCACATATTTTTGGACAGTCTAGAAACTATATTATATTTGGAGTTGTATTTTAGGTTTTTTTTTTCCCATTTTGGTAATCAACTGTTATGATACTGTTTTTTATTGAAAGCTTTATCCTTTCCTATGGAACTGAAATTCTAATTCCACCATACACAGAGCTTTCCCATATGCATAGAGGTATTTCTTGATTTTCTATTTTAGTTTATTATTCTATTCATCTCTACACAAAAGCTGTGCTGTAATCTAATTATTCTACTTAAGTCTTGCTAGATGGTAAGATGAATGAATCCATTCCTTTTGTTCCTCCCGCACATTTGCTTTGGCTAATGTTGGTTCTTTACTCTGTATCCTTCTGTTTCAATCTGGGATACAGAAGTTTGGTGAAAAACAATGTAAATTTTACCGAAGTCACATTTGCTCAAATAATTTTAGTTTGGGAAGAAATATATTATTTTTTCAATTTTTTAGTGTATCTATCAATGATCTTTTGTAGGTCCTATAATAAAGTTTTTTTAAAATTTCTCCTTGTATGTCTTGCATTTCTCTTTTATTTCTTCATGATGTTTTGTGCTTTTGCTAGTAGACATTTAAAATGTTACATCTTCAGCTGATTGTGCCTGTATAGTAACGTTGCTTTTTAATCATTTTGCTTTCTAAGCAACTATACTAAGTTATTACTAGTTTTAGTATTTTGTAGTTGTTTTTATCTGTAAAATAGCAATATTAAATTTTTCCTTATAAATTCTATTACCTAATTACTGGTTAGGAGATCTATTTGCATTGTAAATGCCAATGATGGTCATGGCCATTCTAATATTTTCTCTCCTTTAAAGAACTGTTTTTCATGTTTTGTCATAGTGTATGATGTTTGCACTGTCATTTTATGGTAGGTACCATTTTAAGATATATGAATTTTTACGAACTAGGGAAGCACAATTTTCCTTTTCAGCATTTTCTTGATAATGAATGTTACGGAGTTTCTATTGTGATAGTTTTAGATTTTAATGGATCATGATAATGGGACCCATCAAACCTTAACTCAGTTTCTGATTCTGTCTTTATTTTAAGATGGTCTTTTTTTCTTAATTTACATCATACTTAGCATTAGAATGCCATTAAGGAAATTCGTGGGTTCCTTTTTTAGGGAAGAATAGAATCATATTTGAATCCCTCAAGATTTGTTATGTTTACTTTATTAGAATTTCCTCTAGCCCCAGAATCATGACCTTTTCTCTGCATTCTCAAGAAAGCTTGATTTTGGCATATTTAAATATAAAATCTCTGTAATAGCCAGAAATAGTATGACATATATGATTTTTAATCTGAATCTAGAAACCAGTAGGAAAAACATTTTTAAAGTAGAAAGTAAGCAGATATTCACACAATTAAATAGAATTTTAGAAGAGCATAACTTTCTTCATTTCAAGTTGAAGGATTAGCCCGGACTTGCCTGGCAGTCCAGTGGTTAAGACTCCGTACGCCCACTGCAGAGGGACTGGGTTCTATCCTGATCAGGGAGCTATGATCCCACATGCCTCGAGGTGCAGCCAAAAATGAATAGGTAAATAAAACTGAGGGATTAGGGACCAAGAGAAGACTTTTACTATATCTGAGCTTCACAGTTAATGAAAGAAACTGGCTTAACTTCTTCTAAGGTATAACTTTAAATAAAGTTCCTTTGCTAGGGCTGTCTTACTCTTTTACAGACAAATTTTTCTTTTTACATTCTTCTAGTCTAGTTCTTTGATTATCATTGCCCTCTATACTGCTGTTTACTCCCATTGACTGGTTGTTGTTATGATTATCATCATTATGGTTTAGTATTTTGCTGAAAGTGTTCTTATTTTATAGCAATAATTAATCATCACAGAAAGGTTCACAAAACATGTACATTTTAATGAATTACTGCAGTGTACAGAATTCTTGTCTGGAAAATCCCATAGACAGAGGAGCCTGGTGGGCTACAGCCCGTGAGGTCGCAAGAGTCAGACACAACTTAGCGACTAAACCACCAAATAACTATGAGTTTACCACTCAATTCAAGGAATTGAACATTGTCATTGTTCTTCTCTGCTTCTATCTGTAATATTATTCTTCTTTACAAGCCGACAATTATCATGTATCATGATCTAAGCTATATAGTAATTTCTTTGTTTTTTTAAAAGTTTTACTTCCTATGAATGCTTTCATAACCTATATAGATAATTAGTTTTGTAAAATTTTGAGCTGTATGGAAATGGATTAATACTGTCCTGTACTTTGCCATTTGTGTCTTGTATCTTTTGCTTTATATTAGGCTTTTTGAGATACATTTCAGGTGTTGTATATAGATCCTCATTGTTGTAGAGTTATCTGTTATATTAATACACTAAACTGTATCTCTTCTCTTTTTGGTGTGTTTATGTTATTTTAGGTTTAATACTACTGCAAATAAAGTACATTGTTACACACATGCATTGATTTCTACCTAAATATCCTATATATTTTGTTAGATTTGTACTCACTTATTAATTCCAGGAGGTTTTTTTGTGTTTTTTTTTTAATTAGTTCTTTGGGATTTCTTTATGTAATCAAGTAATCTCTGAAAAATAGTTTTATTTTTACTTCCCAATCTGCATAACTTTTCTTTTCTGTTTATGTCCTTTTGCACAAGTTAGGACTTCTAATACGCTGCTCTACAGGAGTGATGAAAGGAAACAACCTTACATTGTTCCCAGTCTTGGAGGGAGAAAACCCAATTTCACACCATTAAGTAAGATATTAGCTGTAGGCATTTTGTAGAAGTTCATTACCAAGTTAAGGACATTCTCCTTTATTCTTAGTTAGCTGAAAATTTTTATCATGGAAAAGTGTGCGATTTTTGCCAAATGCTTTTTGTGTCAATTTGATATATGCTTTTTTTTATTAGCATGTTCATGTGATGGAACATTGATTTTTAATTTTTGAATTAGTCTTGCATGCCAAGTATAATACTCATTTGTTTATTATGTGTTATTTTTTATCATTGGATTCAATTTGCTAAATTTTTTTTAAAGATTCTTACATTTATCTTAAAGAAAGTTATTGGTCTGTAATTTTCCATTCTTTGCAGTGTTTTTATTTGGTTTTGGTACTAGGGTAATGGTGGCCACATGGGGTGAGTTAAGGAGTATTACCTCTGCGTCTGTTTTCTGGGAGAGTTTGTATAGAATCAGTATCATTTCCCCTGAAGTATTTGGTAGAATTCACCATCGAGACAGCCCAGGGCAAGTGTTTTCTTTTTCAGAAAATTGTTAATTGTTGATTCAGTGTCATTAAGAAATAGAGACTTAGTCTGAATATCTATTTCTCCTGATGTGAGTTTTGGTACTTAGTATCTTTCAAGGAATTTATTCATTGCATGAAAATTATCAAATCTGTGGTTGTAGAGTTGTTCATAATATTCTCTTATTAAACTATTTAATGTTTGTTGAATCAGACATCAATAATGATGGCCTTTCTTTTGATATCAGTAATTTATATCTTCTGTTTTCTTCTTTGTTATCCTGGTTAAAGTTTATCAACATTTATCGATCTCCTAATAAAACCAGATCTAACTTATATCAATTTTCTCTTTTGTTTCCTGCTTTCCATTTAATTTTTATTATTTATTTTCTTCTATTTACTTTAGTGTAATATTGCTCATCTTTCTTTAGCCTTCTAAGGTGAAAACTTAGATTATTGATTTTATATCTTTTTTCCTAATATGTGTGTTCCATGCTACATGGAACATACATATGTTCCATACACATGGAACATACATTTCCCGATAAGAAGTGCTTTTGCTATGTTCAGTTTTCAGTAATTTGTATGTTTATTTCCATTTAGTTCACACTATTTCTAATTTCTCTTGAAACTTCTTTGAGATATGAATTATTTAGGAGTATGATGCTTCATCTAAATATCTTTATATTTTCAGCTTTCTGTTATTGCTTTAATAACATTTATTTTCGTTGTCATTTGATAGCGTACTCCCTACATTTTTTACCCTCTTGCATTTGTGAAGGTATGTTTTCTCCCCAGAATGAGCTCTATCTTGGTTATGGTTCCATATGAACTGTAGGAGAATGTGTATTCCACTGTTGGATGACACGTTCTATCAATGTGAATTATTTCACGTTGATTGATAGAAGTGCTGTTCAACTATATCCTTACTAATTATTTGCTTTAGAATCTATCAATCACTAAAACAGAGGCATTAACTTCTCCAACTGTAATAGTGGGTTGTCTGTTTCTCCTTGCAGTTCTGTTTTGCCTCGCTTCTTTTGATTCTCTGATGTTAGGTGGGTATATTTTATGGATTGTTATGTTGTCTTGAAAAATTCACCGTTTTATCATTATTTAGTGGCCTTCCTTGTCTCTAGCAATCTGCTCTGAAGCCAACATTGTTTGAATTTAATAAAGCTATTCAGCTTTTTTGGATTAGTGTTAATGTGATCTCTCTCCATCCCTTTACTTTTAATTTAAGATGAGTTTTTTTGTAGAGAACATATAGTTAAGTTTCTTTTTTAATTGAATCTGACAGTTTCTGTCTTTTACTTGGACTGTTCATGTTTAAAATCATTATTGAATTTTTGTATTAATTTCAACCACATTAAGTTTTTTATTCATCACATTTGTTCTTTTTACTTTCTTAACAGCTCCTATTTTTCTACCCTTTCAAAGATTTTAATTGAGCATTTTATATAATTACACTTTCTCTTTTGTATTTATTATACTCCGTTTTAAGATGTTTAGGTGGTTGCTCTTGCATCTGCAATATACATTTACCTTTAAGTACATTTTAAATAGCACTGTAGTAGTTCACAAGCATATACACAATTTAGGCCATTCCAATTTCTTTCTCCCATCCTTTATAATATTGTTACCATTCAGATAACCACAATGGTGCGTTCACTCACCTAGAGCCAGACATCCTGGAATGTGAAGTCAAGTGGGCCTTATGAAACATCACTACGTACAAAGCTAGTGGAGGTGATGGAATTGCAGTTGAGCTGTTTCAAATCTTAAAAGATGATGCTGTGAAAGTGCTACACTCAATAAGCCTGCAAATTTGGAAAACTCAGCAGTGGCCACAGGACTGGAAAAGGTCAGTTTTCATTCCAATCCCAAAGAAAGACAATGCCAAAGAATCTTCAAATTACTGTACAATTGCAGTCTTCTCAGGCTCTAGTAAAGTAATGCTCAAAATTCTACAAGCTAGGCTTTAACAGTACGTGAACCGTGAATTTCCAGATGTTCAAGATGGATTTAGAAAAGGCAGAGGAACTAGAGATCAAATTTGCAAAGTCTGCTGGATCATCGAAAAAGCAAGAGTCCCAGAAAGACATCTACTTCTGTTTTACTGACTATGCCAGAGCCTTTGACTGTGTGGATCACAATAAACTGTGAAAAAATCTTAAAGAGACGGGAATACCAGACCATCTTACCTGCCTCCTGAGAAATCTGTATGCAGGTCAGGAAGTAACAGTTGGAACGGTACCTGGAAAAACAGACTGGTTCCAAACTGGGAAAAGAGTACATCAAGGCTGTATATTGTCACCCTGCTTATTTAACTTATATGCAGAGTACACCATGTGAACTGCCAGGCTGGAGGAAGCACAAGCTGGAATCAAGATTGCTGGGAGAAATCTCAAGAACCTCAGATATGCAGGTGACACCACCCTTAGGGCAGAAAGTGAAGAAGAACTAAAGAGCCTCTTGATGAAAGTGAAAGAGGAGAGTGAAAAAGTTGGCTTAAAACTAAACATTCAGAAGACTAAGATCATGGCATATGGTTCCATCATTTCATGGCAAATAAGTGGGGAGAAAATGGAAACTGGCAGAGTTTATTTTGGGGGGCTCCAAAATCACTGCAGATGATGACTGAATCCATGAAATTAAAAGATGCTTGCTCCTTGGAAGAAAATCTATGACCAACCTAGACCACATATTAAAAAGCAGAGACATTACTTTGCCAACAGAGATCTATCTTGTCAAAGCTATGTCCAGTAGTCATGTTTGGATGTGAGAGTTGGACTATAAAGAAAGCTGAGCACCAAAGTATTGATGCTTTTGAAGAAGATTGGTGTTGGATAAGACTCTCCTGAGTCCTTGGATTGCAAGGAGATCCAGTCAGTCCATCCTAAAGGAAATCAGTCCTGAATATTCATTGAAATGACTGATGCTCAAGATGAAACCCCAATACTTTGGCCACCTAATGTGAAGAACTGACTCATTGGAAAAGACTCTGATGCTGGGAAGGATTGAAGGTGGGAAGAGAAGGGGACGACAGAGGATGAGATGGTTGGATGGCATCACTGACTCGATGGACATGAGTTTGAGTAGGCTCCAGGGCTTGGTGATAGACAAGGAAGCCTGACATACTGCAGTCCTGATCCCAAAGAATCAGACACGATAGGGCGACTGAACTGAACTACCATTCATTTCATTTAAACATGTTGTATTCATGCAAAATATTATTACTGTTCTTATGTTAAAATATTAGTAGTTATCTTTTAAATTGATTAAAAATAAGAAAAATATTTCACCTTCATGTTTTTCCTACTCTGATACTCTTACCTTTCTGTTGATTTAAGTGTCTGACATATCACTTTCTATTTCCCTGAAGAACTTCTTTTAAAATTTCTTCATCTGCTTCTGATGAATTCCCTCACTTTTTATTATGTCTGAGACAATATTTCTTTCTTCTTTACTTTTGAAAGAAAATGTTTCTGAGTAGAAAATCTTAGTTTTTTTTTTTTTCAATACTATATATGTTTTAATTCACTTTCTTTTTGTTACATCTTTTCTGATGGGAAGCCCAACTCAGTCCTTAGACTTACTCATGTCTAATTAAGGTGACTTTTGCCCTTGGGTTTCTTTCAAGAATTTCCCTTTACACTTGATGTACTGCAGTTTGAATACAATATGCCTAAATATTTATTTTTTGTGTGTTTGTTCTATGTAGATTTTCCTGCTGGACCTGTAGTTTGGTGTTTGTTTTTAATTTCAGAGATTCTCAGACAGGATTATTTTAAATATTTCTCCTGCTCCATTATCTGTTTCTTCTCCTTTGATTTTACAATTGTGTGTTTTTGATCTTTTGAAACTGTCACATAGTTCTTGGATATTCTGCTTCTCTTTTTTTACTTATGTTTCAGTCTAGGTAATTTCTATGGACATTTCTTCAAACTACTGATTCTTCAGTTTTTCTGATTAAGACTTGACTTCATTCAGTCTACTAAGGAGTATGCTAAGGGCATTTGTTTCTCTTACAGTGTTTTTTTTATATTTTATCATTTTTTTTATTCTTTCTTACAGTGACCATCTCTCTACTTTCATATGCACCTGTTCCTGCATGTTGTCTGTCTTTTCCTTTGCAACTGTTAACACCTTAAATATAGCTACTTTATTTTTTAATTTTATTGAAGTGTAGTCGATTTAGAAAGTTGTGTTTAACTTCTGCCATACAGCAAAGTGACTCAGTTGTACATGTATATATTCTTTTTCATGCTCTGTTCCATTATGGATTATCAGTTCCCTGTGCTATAACTATATCCTATTTATAGTAGTATATATTTGCTGATCCCACACTCCTGATCCTCTCCTCCCCAAGACCCCTCTCCTGACAGCCACAAATCTGCTTTCCATGTCTGTAAGTCTGTTTCTGTTTAATATTTAGATAGGTTCATTTGTGTTGTATTTTGGACTCCACATATAAATGATATCATATGACCTTTCTCTTTCTTACTTACTTCACTTAGTATGATATTATTGAGGTCCATCCATGTTTCTGTAAATGGCATTACATTATTTCATTCTTATGACTGAGTTGTATTCCATTGTGTGTATATGTATACGTATGTACGTGTACATATATATGTACATGTATATATGTGTGTGTGTATATATATATGTATCCATTCCTCTGTTGATGGACTTCTTCAGTTTTTTCCCATTAGTCTGTTTCTATGTTTTGACTGTTCTAAATAATGCTGCTGGGAACATAGAGGTGCCTGTATCCTTTAGAATTAGTCTGGGTGTATTCCAGGAGTAGGATTGCTGGGTTATATGTTATATGTTAGTTTTATATATTAGATTATATGTTAGTTTTATGTTTAGTTTTTTTTCAGAACCTTCATACTGTTTTCCATAGTGATTGTACCAATTTCCATTCCCATGATGCACACACATTCCCATTATGAGTATAGGAGAGTTCCCTTTTCCCCCCCATATTCTTTCCAGCATTTATTATTTGTAGACTTTTTAATGGTGGTCATTCTGTCTGATGTGAGATGATGCTTCATTGTAGTTTTAATTTGCATTTCTCTGATAATTAATGATGATGAGCATCTTTTCATGCTGTCTTTTCATGTTGGCTATCTGGATGTCTTCTTTGGACAAATGTCTATCTAGGTCTTCTGTTCATTTTTCAATTGAGTTGCTTGGTTTTTTGTTATTGAATTGTTGGGGCTGTTTGTCTATGTTGGAAATTAGGCCCTTGTCAGTTACTTTATTTGTGAATATTTTCTCCCAGGCCATAGATTTTCTTTTTACTTTTCTGTGGTTTCTTTTGCTGTGTAAAAACTTATGAGTTTGATTAGGTCAACATAGTTATTTTAAATTCTCTCTCTGATAACTACAATACATAGTTATATCTGAGTCTTGTTCTGATGCCTGCTTTATTTCTTCAGTCTGTGTTTGTTTTTGTTTTTTTTTTAATCTTTTGTAGTACCTTAGATTTTATTGGGCTTCCCAGGTGACACTGGTAAAAAATCCACCTGCCAGTGTAGAAGATGCAAGAGACAGGGGTTTGATCTTTGGGTCAGGAAGATCTCCTGGAGTAGGAAATAGCAACCCTCTCCAGTATTCTTACATGGAAAATCCATGGACAGTGGAGCCTGGTGAGCTACAGTCTATGGGAGAGCAGAGAGTTGGACACTATTAAGTGACTGAGCACATAAGTTTTTATTAAACATTGATATCTTGCAGTAGATAACAGGGCCTGAAATAAGTGAGCCTTTAATGTGAGGATTTATTTTCATATGGCTAGAGATGAGTTTGCTTAGTTTTTGCTGAAGCTATGGGTGCTAAAGGCTTGATTCTTTTGGAGTCTTTTTCTTTTTCTTTCTCCTCTCATAACTTTGGGCTTATTTTACTCTTGATCAGAAAAAAATCTGTGTCTTACAGTTACCTCAGCCATAATCAGCCTTTTAAAAACTGGACCTCTGTTGTGCTAGCAAGTGAAGAAAGAGAAATATTCTATAATCTTATGCTTAAATCTGTCTTCCTGTGAGCTGTGACTCTTGGCTGATTTTCACAAGTGTTCCTACAGTGTCATAGCCCCCATCCCATGCCCTGCCAACGCTAATAAATGAGTCAGAAAGGCTTGATGGCTGAAGTGTTTAAGAATCCCTTCCCAGAGGCCCAGAGACTGGACTTGTCTTTGGTAAAATCTTTTCTTTTACAGAGTAAGCTTTTGTTGTGAAGGACATGTAATACTGCCATTTACCTTTTCAAATTTGAAGTGACTTTCTTTTAGGTGAAGTATTGTTTAGTCTCCTGTTTATAGTCAGTTTGATAATTTCTATCTTTTAATTTGTTTTCAGATCATTTATTGCTCATGTGATTATGGATGTGGTTGGGTTTTACTTTTGCATTTTGTTTCTCCTTTGCTATTTGTCTCATATGTCCTTGCTTCATTTTTATACCTCTCCCGTCCTTCTTTTAGAATAATTAAATATTCTTATGATCTCATTTTATTTTTCATATTGTTCGACTCTTTGCAATCTCATGGACTGTAGCCCACCAGGCTCCTCTGTCCTTGGGATTCTCTGGGCAGGAATACTGGAGTGGGTTGCCATATGTTTCTCCAGGGGATCCTCCATCCCAGGGATCGAACATGGGTCTCCTATATTATAGGCAGATTCTTTACTATTGGAGTCATGTTGGAGTGACTACTGAATTATATAGTTCTACTTTTTTATTTTTTTTTTTTCAGAGTTGGTTCTAGGATTTAAAACATGCATCCTTTTTTAACTAATTTACTTTTGAATTGAAGGGTAGTTGTTTTACAGAATTGTGTTGGTGTCTGTCAGACTCAGCATAAACTAGCCGTAGGTCTCCCCCCCTCCCCGCCCCACCCCGCCAGGTTGTTGCAGAGCCCCTGTCTGTGTTCCCTGAGGCACACAGCAAATTCCCGATGGCTGTCTATTTTACATACAGCAATGAAGGTTTCCATGTTACTCTTTCCATCCATCCCACCCTCTCCTTCCTCCCCAACACCCCTCGCCTCATGTCCATGAGTCTTCTCTATGTCTGTGTCTCCATTGCTGCCTTTCAGATAATTTCATCAGTACCATCTCTCTAAATTCCCTGTACATGCATTAGTATGTGGTATTTGTTTTTCCCTTTCTGACTCACTTCATTCTGTGTGATAGGCTCTAGGCTCATCCACCTCATTAGAACTGACTCAAAGGTGTTCCTTTTACGGCTGAGTAATATTCCGTTGTGTGTAGTACCCCAGCTTCCATACCCATTCATCTGTCAGTGGGCGTCTAGGTTGCTTTCATGTTCTAGCTGTTGTAAATAGTGCTGCAGTGAGCACTGGGATGCATGTGTCTTTTTCAGTTTTGGTTTCCTCAGGGTATATGCTGAGTGGTGGGATTGCTGGGTCATATGGTGGTTTTATTCTTAGTTTTTTGGGGCTTTTTGGAATCTCCATACTATTTTGCATAGTGGCTGTATCAATTTACATTCCCACCAACAGTGCAAGAGGGTTCCCTTTTCTCCATACCCTCTCTAGCATTTATCATTTGTAGACTTTTTGACAATGGTCATTCTGACCGGTGTGAAGTGATATCTAATTGTAGTTTTGATTTGTATTTCTCTAATAATGAGTGATGTTGAGCATCTTTTCATGTAGTTATTAGCCATTTGTGTGTCGTCTTTGGAGAGATGACTGTTTAGGTCTTTTTCCCACTTTTTGATTGGGTTGTTTGTTTTTCTGGTATTGACTTGTATGAGCTGCTTCTATATTTTGGAAATTAATCTCTTGCCAGTTGCTTCATTTACTATTATTTTCTCCCATTCTGAGGGTTGTCCTTTCACCTTGTTTATAGTTTCCTTTACTGTGCAAAAGTTTTTAATAAAACATACATCTTTAACTTACCAACATTTTCCTTTAAATGATGTTATACCTTATCACTTACAGTACAAGAACCTTGCAGTGGTGTATATGGATAGTATTCTCACTCCTATCTTTTGGGACATTGTCATATTTTACTTCTATGTATGTTATAAACTTTACAACATGTGGTTATTATTTTTACCTTAGATGGTCAGTTATATGTTAAAGAGATAAGCAGTGACAAAAAGTACTTTTACATTACCCACATGTTTACATATATATACATTCATTCTATGTAGTACCATTTTCCTTTTAGATAAAGAACTTTCTTTAACATTTCTACTAATGTAAGGCTGCAGGTGATGAATTTCTCAGCTTTTGTTTATTCCAAAAATATTTAATTATTAATTTTTGAAGTTATTTTTGCATACTCAATTTGCTTTTTAAAAATTTTAGTGCTTGAAAGATGTTACTCCACTTTTGTCTTTTTAACGGTTTCTGGAGTCTTATATGCTTGTTCTTGCCTATATTCTGTTATATGTAATGTGCATGTTTCTGTAGCCATTTTGGAGTTTTTCCTCTTTATCACTGTTTTGCTGAAAATTGATTCAATTTTGTCTTGGTGTGGTTTTTTAGATTTCTTTTGCTTGGGGTTTGTTGAGTACCATCCATCTGTCAGTTTATGATTTTTTGTATCATCTATGGAAATAAGTTCACCATAGCTTCTTCACATTTATTTCTCACTTGACAACTTTTCCGAGTATACATATGTTGGAATGTTTGATAGCTTCACAGGTCACTGATACTCTGCATATTTTTTCTTCTTGTTTTTGTTTGTCTCATTGTTGCTGTCCTTAGCATTTTTCTCTCTGTGCTTCATTTTTTATAGTTTTAAAAAGCTTTGCTTTTACATACACGAAAAAATTATTCTGCAGTGTTTAATCTGCTTTGGATATCTTGTATATTTTTAATTTTTGACATTACATTTTTCATATCTAAATGTTTCCTGTGGTTTCCTTTGTGTATATTCCATTTTCTCCTCTTCTTGGTCATGTTGTCGTCTAACTTCTTGAGCATATGAAGCATTTTTATTATAGTTGTTTTAACATCAATGTCTGTTGTTTTTATCATTGCTTTCTTTTCTGCATCTTTTTCTGTTGATTGAACTTTCTTTGTTTGGGGTCATCTTTTCTTGCCACTTTAACAATCCTAGTAACTTTTAAGATGACAGACACAATTGTATATTTTTTGGTTGGTGCATTCTAGAGCATCTCTGTGGGGATCTCTGGAGCTTTTTGTATGTATCTCCATCTTCTATGGTATCTGCCTATATATTTTAGATCCTTGACCTCACTGAACTCCACCCACACCCTCAGGAAGACTGTTTGGGCCACTTCTCCCTATATTACAACCTAGAAACTGCCTCCAAGCAGAAAGTTGAGGTAATTTTAGGGATAACTTTATTGTTATTTTTCTTTGAAGAGTTATATTTCTATGTTACCTGTTGTCCAATCTACAAAAAAATGTTGTATCTTTCTGCATTTTCTCTATTTGTTAAAAAGATGGCAGAGTATATCAGTCCTATTTACTTCATCATGACTGGAAGCAACAAACTCTATTTTTACCTTAATTTTTGAAGTAAAATTTACTGGGTTTAAGTTATAGGCTTGAGGATGTTTCATTTAGTTGTTTTCTAGGTTTCATTGTTCCTTTTATTTTATTTGAAGGAATATAATATATTGTTACTTTCTGCTGTTTAGATGTTCTTCTGTTTTTTTCATATCAGATTTTTATGATGCAACTAAGTAAATGTTATGGACTGAATGTTTATGCCACCACCACCAAATTCATATGTTGAAGCCCTGACCCCTAAATTGATGTATTTATCTTCGAAACGTTTGGGAAGTAATTAGAGTTAGATTAGGTCCTGTGGGTAGGCTCTCATGATAGGATTAGTGACTTTATATGAAGAGGCAACAGAAAGATAATGAATTGGTTCATTATATTAAAAGTTTCAATTTGTCTACAAGGCTAACACATTTTAAATATATTTATAGCAAACAAACATAGGCTTTATATATATATATATACATATATATACACACACATAAATATATATATATATATATATATACCATCACCCCTCCATATCCACATGTTCTACATCCATGGATTCAAACAACCAGGAATGGAAAATACTGGAGAAAACAAATTTCAGAATGTTTCAGAAAGCAAAGCCTGAATGTTCTATGCACTGCCAGTTTTCACATTGCATTATGAGCCAATTCATTATCTGTGTTTTTGCCTTAAAGGCAACATTTGGTTACCTCCTTTTTAAATTTTTTTTAATTTTTATTTATTTTTTTTGGTTTATTTTTTTTTCATTTATTTTTATTAGTTGGAGGCTAATTACTTTACAATATTGTAGTGGTTTTTGCCATACTTTGACATGAATCAGCCGTGGATTTACATGTGTTCCCCTTCTCGATCCCCCCTCCCACCTCCCTCTCCATCCCATCCCTCTGGGTTTTCCCAGTGCACCAGCCCTGAGCACTTGTCTCTTGCATCCAGCCTGGGCTGGTGATCTGTTTCACCCTTGATAGTATACATGTTTTGATGCTGTTCTCTCAGAACATCCCACCCTCCCCTTCTCCCACAAAGTCCAAAAGTCTGTTCTGCACATCTGTGTCTCTTTTTCTCTTTTGCATATAGGGTTATCATTACCATCTTTCTAAATTCCATATATATGCGTTAGTATACTGTATTGGTCTTTATCTTTCTGGCTTACTTCACTCTGTACGATGGGCTCCAGTTTCATCCATCTCATTAGAACTGATTCAAATGAATTCTTTTTAACGGCTGAGTAATATTCCATGGTGTATATGTACCACAGCTTCCTTATCCATCCGTTTGCTGATGGGCATCTAGGTTGCTTCCATGTCCTGGCTATTATAAACAGTGCTACGATGAACATTGGGGTGCACGTGTCTCTTTCAGATCTGGTTTCCTCAGTGTGTATGCCCAGGAGTGGGATTGCTGAGTCATATGGCAGTTCTATTTCCAGTTTTTTAAGGAATCTCCACACTGTTCTCCATAGCGGCTGTACTAGTTTGCATTCCCACCAACAGTGTAAGAGGGTTCCCTTTTCTCCACACCCTCTCCAGCATTTATTGCTTGTAGACTTCTGGATAGCAGCCATTCTGACTAGTGTGTAATGGTACCTCATTGTGGTTTTGATTTGCATTTCTCTGATAATGAGTGATGTTGAGCATCTTTTCATGTGTTTGTTAGCCATCTGTATGTCTTCTTTGGAGAAATGTCTGTTTAGTTCTCTGGCCCATTTTTTGATTGGGTCATTTATTTTTCTGGAATTGAGCTTCAGGAGTTGCTTGTATATTTTTGAGATTAATCCTTTGTCTGTTGCTTCATTTGCTGTTATTTTCTCCCATTCTGAAGGCTGTCTTTTCACCTTGCTTATAGTTTGTTGTGCAAAAGCTTTTAAGTTTCATTAGGTCCCATTTGTTTAGTTTTGCTTTTATTTCCAATATTCTGGGAGGTGGGTCATAGAGGATCCTGCTGTGATTTATATCGGAGAGTGTTTAGCCTATGTTTTCCTCTAGGAGTTTTATAGTTTCTGGTCTTATACTTAGATCTTTAATCCATTTTGAGTTTATTTTTGTGTATAGTGTTAGAAAATGTTCTAGTTTCATTCTTTTACAAGTGGTTGACCAGTTTTCCCAGCACCACTTGTTAAAGAGGTTGTCTTTTTTCCATTGTATATCCTTGCCTCCTTTGTTGAAGATAAGGTGTCCATAGGTACATGGATTTATCTCTGGGCTTTCTGTTCTGTTCCATTGCTCTGTATTTCTGTCTTTGTGCCAGTACCATACTGTCTTGATGACTGTGGCTTTGTAGTAGAGCCTGAAGTCAGGTATGGAAATACAAAAAACCTCGAATAGCCAAAGCAATCTTGAGAAAGAAGAATGGAACTGGAGGTACCTCCTTTTTTAAAAATGTCTTTTGGAAATCATTCTAACTTTATCAAAATTATAGTTGAAATGCTTAGACCACTGTATATAAAATACCTCGGTAATTTGGAAGTAAGGTAATAACAGATCTGTCATGCATCATCTCTAGAAATGCAGATGATCAGTCCACATCTAGAGAAGAATTCAGATGTAGTTATCTGCCAGCCTTTGGTTGCACTTTGTTCTAAGGAGTGACCACTCATATTCAATAGTAAACTGAGATCAATAGGTCACAATTGTAATAGTCATTAAACCTTTTCCATATTGCATATCACCATGTTAGATTGATATTTATTTCATTTACTATTGCCTCCAGTATTTACTCAGATCTGATATGAGAACTAAAAATTTCAATATTAAATAATACTTAGATTGGTAGCTTTTCCCATTTTCTCATTTTAAAAAATTTTGCTGTTAACTATGTTATTGAATGTCTGTCTTGGGTTTATTGCTTATAGAAGTGACTGTGGTAGTACTGTGTTTCCATTAAGAGGTTTATTTCATCTCGATTGCCAGTCATATTGCTGAAAGATATGAGATATTATCTGTGCTCTATCCTTTATTCAAAGGTGAAGCTATCCCAACAATTTATGCTAGATAAGCCTTCTGACTATGACTTATCGACTAAGAAATGATTCCTGATGAGTCTTAGAATCTAAGACATCATTAAGAGAAGTTCCATTCTCTTCACTTTTGTTATTCATTATGCTAGAATAATAGATTATCCATTTGCAGCACATATGATAAATGTAAACACTCTCTGAAATTGTAAATTCAAGTGCACAGGTTTGAAATGAATCGGAATATTCTCTATGCACTGGGATATGCAAAAATGTCATACATGATAATGAATGTATTCTTCAAATATTAATAGCTTCCCTCCCAGAAAAATTGATAATATTGTAAACTTTGAAATATGATTTTGCTAAAACAGACTTATTTGCTCACATCGCGGTATATTTTTTGTTGTCTCGAATGCTTGAATATTTATTCAAAAGACCTATAGATTTATTAGCATTAAGTGCTCTGAAGCAAGATTGCTGACTTCTAGTAGGGTGACGATACAGTTGGCCAAACTGGGGACACTTTTAGCTGGACAAATGTTAATCTAGACAGTATGTCGAGGCAATGGGCATCAACTTGGACTCACCTGGACTCAGCGGTAATGTTGTTATCCTACTTTTAAGAAAGAGATTAGAACTAGATGATCATATGCCCAAGGATGACCCTACCAAGGAGGAATGTGGATTAAGCACAAGAAGATTGATAACTAATTGTTTTCTAGCCAGAAATTTTTGCTAAATATATATCCTGGATATTGTTTTTTGGGGCGTAATCCACTTGAATAGCCCAAATTCCCCTCATGGTTCAATATATCTGTAACTGAATTCATATTTGGATATATTCTACCTTTACATTCCTTTGCCACAGCCAGAAATAGAGTTACTAGAGACTCCTCTTATAATTAACTTCTGTAATTAATTTGTCACCAACTTTGCTGGTTTTACTCATTCTCACAATTCTCACTTCTGCTGCCTTGGCTCTGCCATATCATTTTTTATATTTATATGACCGCATGTCGAATGGTCTTTGTGTCTACCATCTACTCCTGTGATATTGTTGCCAGCATTTTCTTTTTTTTTTTAAATTGGGATATAGTTGATTTACAATTTGTCTTAATTGCCAGAGTTTTATTTCTAATATGACTTTATTCAAGTCATGACCTGGCCAGAAAGAACATAATAATACTTCTCTAGAGTTTTCAAGGAATTTGAGACCCTGCATCCAAGGATCTGCACTTTACTCATCACTCAATACTTTCATACATGCCACATCTCTGATCATTTCCTCTTCCTGTGTACATATTTGGTTTAATAATACCAAAGTGTTTATGCTCCTTGTTTGTCTTATGACATTTCAATAGAAGACTAATGTTTCAAATTTCTAAAAATGTAATTTTGGCTGATTGTAATAGCCATGTGTGATTATTGTACAAATTGCTCAAGAATATGAGGAAAATAAAAATTATTCATAAATATTATTCAGGTATTAAAACTATTAAAATGTTGCTACATTGGCTGTCCAAAATTATATATTTTAATAAGTATAGTGAATGTATGTAGTAGTATACATACTATATAAGTAAATAAATTGAAAATACATTTTATATAGTTTCAGAGTTCCATTCTAGCTTAGTCCAACAGTATATATTTTAATAAGTTTAGTGGATATGAATGTGTATAGCAGCATACATACTATATAAGTAAATAAATTTGAAATTACATTTTATAAAGTTTCAGAGTTTCATTCTAGCTCAATCTGTTGTGAGCATTGACTCTACCCGACTTAATATTCTTTAAAATTAGGCTTTTAGAAAGATAGGGTCATAGTTTGGTACTTATATGTACTTTACAAACTTTAAACTTTGTTATATATTTTTTAGTTTTATGTTAAATATATTTTAATATATTGCTGATAGTTTTGTCTGTATCTCTGTTTCATTAGATACTAATTAGGGATCATTTTAGATTTTACTATATTAAAGTATATTCATTCTTCAATAATGTATATGATAAAATTTCACCTGACACTTTTTGGTCACATTGCTATAGGTAACAATCTCATGAACATTGAAGAATGAGTGCCCATATGACTGTTCTGTAATGGTTATGTATGTTCACTAAACAGACACTTTCAAATATTTTTCAACTTGGCATATAATAAATTTCTTAGCATTTTTCTATGCCTTTAATTATTAAAGTTGTCAGATATAGTTCTTTCTTACTACTTTTTTCTTTTTTTTCTGTGTGTATCCCTATTTTAAAATTTGAATTTTCTTTAAATGGATTGTTAAGAGACTACCTCATCTTGTATATTCACTGCAAATATTTTCCTACTTGGTTACCAGTCTGCTTTCTGGTGGCTTTCCATCAACCATATTTAAATATGTAGTCAATCAAATCTATCAAATATTTTGGTAATTTTTAATGTCTTATGCATAGAAATTTCTTGTCCATTATGAGGATGATTCAGTTCAGTTCAGTCGCTCAGTCATGTCCGACTCTGCGACCCCATGAAACGCAGCACACCAGGCCTCCCTGTCCATCACCAACACCCAGAGTTTACTCAAACTCATGCCCATCGAGTCAGTGATGCCATCCAGCCATCTCATCCTCTGTCGTCCCCTTCTCCTCCTGCCCCCAAGTCCCTCCCAGCATCAGGGTCTTTTCCAGTGAGTCAAATCATCGCATGAGGTGGCTAAAGTATTGGAGTTTCAGCTTCAGCATCAGTCCTTCCAATGAACACCCACGACTGATCTCCTTTAGCATGGACTGGTTGGATCTCCTTGCAGTCCAAGGGACTCTCACAAGTCTTCTCCAACACCGTGGTTCAAAAGCATCAATGCTTCAGTGTTCAACTTTCTTCACAGTTCAACTCTCACATCCATACATGACCACTGGAAAAACCATAGCCTTGACTGGATGGATCTTTGTTGCCAAAGTAATGTCTCTGCTTTTTAATATGCTATCTAGGTTGGTCATAACTTTCCTTCCAAGGAATAAGCATCTTTTAATTTCATGGCTGCAATCACCATCTGCAGTGATTCTGGAGCCCAAAAAGTAAAGTCTGACACTGTTTCCACTGTTTCGCCATCTATTTCCCATGAAGTGATGAGACCAGATGCCATGATCTTAGTTTTCTCAATGTTGAGCTTTAAGCCAATTTTTTCACTCTTCTCTTTCACTTTCATCAAGAGGCTCTTTAGTTCCTCTTCACTTTCTGCCATAAGGGTGGTGTCATCTGTATATCTGAGGTTATTGATATTTCTCCCAGCAATCTTGATTCCAGCTTGTGCTTCATGCAGCCCAGTGTTTCTCATGATGTACTCTGCATATGAGTTAAATAAGCAGGGTGACAACATACAGCCTTCATGTACTCCTTTTCCTACTTGGAATCAGTCTGTTGTTCCATGTCCAGTTCTAACTGTTGCTTCCTGACCTGCCTCTCTAGAGGCAGGTCAGGTGGTCCCATCTCTTGAAGAATTTTCCACAGTTTGTGGTCATCCACACAGTCAAAGGCTTTACATAATCAATAAAGCAGAAGTAGATATTTTTCTGGAATTCTCTCACTTTTTTGATGATCCAACGGATGTTGGCAATTTGATCTCAGATTCCTCTACCTTTTCTAAAACCAGCTTGAACATCTGGATATTCATGGTTCATGTACAGTTGAAGCCTGACTTGGAGAATTTTGAGCATTACTTTATAGCATGTGAGAAAAGTGCAATTGTGCATTAGTTTCAGCATTCCTTGGCATTGCCTTTCTTTGGGATTGGAATGAAAACTGACCTTTTCCAGTCCTGTGGCCATTGCTCAGTTTTCCAAATTTGGTGGCATATTGGGTGCAGCATTTTCACAGCATCACATTTTAGGATTTTAAATAGCTCAACTGGAATTTCATCCCTTCCACTAACTTTGCTCATACTGATGCTTCCTAAAGCCCACTTGACTGCATTCCAGGATGTCTGGCTATAGGTGAATGGTCATACCATCATGATTATCTGGGTTGTGAAGATCTTTTTTTATATGGTTTTTCTGTGTATTCTTGCCACCTTTTCTTAATATCTTCTGCTTCTGTTAGGTCCGTACTATTTCTGTCCTTTATTGAGCCCATCTTTTCATGAAATATTCCCTTTTTTAAAATTAGGGTTTTTTTTTAAATTGGAGTATGGTTGATGTACAATGTTGTGTTAGCATCTGGTGTATAGCCAAAGTGATTCAGTTATGTACTTACATATATTCTGTCTTTTTCAATTTCTAGGTTATTACAGAATATTGAGTAGAGTTCCTTGTGCTATATAGTAGGTCCTTGTTCTTTATCTTTTATATATGTAGTAGTGTTTGTATGTTAATCCCAAATTCCTAATTTATATTGTACCCGTATTTCCCATTTAGTAACTATAAGTCTGATTTTCAAATCTGTGAATCTATTTCTGTTTTCTAAAGAAGCCTATTTGTATCATTTTTTAAAAGTAGGTTTCACGAGTGATATCACATATTTGTCCTTTTCTAACTTGCTTCATTTATTATGGTGATCTATAGGCCTGTCTATGTTACTATAAATGGCATTACTTCATTCTTTTTTATGGCTGAGTAATATTCAGTGTATGTGTGTGGTGTGCACATGTGCACACACACACACACACACACATAGATGTATGTATCACATCTTCTTTATCCAGTCCTTTTTCAGTGGATGCTTATACTTAGGTTGCTTCTGTATCTTGGCTATTGTAAACAGTGCTGTAATGAGCATTGAAGTGCATGTATATTTTTGAATTATGGGCAGAGATTGTTAAGAATCTGTCTGCAATTCCGGAGACTGGATTCAATCTCTGGGTAGGGAAGATTCCCTAGGGATGAGAATAGCAACCCACTCCAGTATTCTTGCCTGGAGAATTCCATGGGCAGAGGAACCTGGCGGGCTCCAGTCCATGGAGTCACAAAGAGTCAGACACGACTGAATGACTAACACTTTCACTTTCTTCAAATATATGCCCAGGAGTGGGATTGCTGTTTTTCGTTTTTTAATGAACCTCCATATGCTCTCCATGGTGGTTATACCAATTTACATTCCCACCAATTGTGTAGGAGGGTTCCTTTTGTTTCACACTCTCTTCAGCATTTCTTGTTTGTAGACTTTTTGATGATGGCCATTCTGAGGTGAGTTGATATCTCATTATAGTTTTGATTTGCCCTTCTATAAATAATGATGTCAAGCATCCTTTCATGTGTTTTTTGGCCATCTATATGTCTTCTTTGGAGAAGTGTCTATTTAGATCTTCTGCCCACTTTTTGATTTTTTTTTTCTTTTTGAAATAGAAATGCATGAGCTGTTTGTATAGTTTGGAGATTAATCCCTTGTGGGTTGCTTCAATATTTTCTTCCGTTCTGTGGGCTGTCTTTTCATTTTGTTTATGCTTTCCATTGCTGTACAAAAGCTTTTAAGTTTAATTATGTCCTGTTTGTCTATTTTTATTTTCATTACTCTAGGAAATGGATCAAAAGAAATATTGCTGACATTTATCTCAAAGAGTGTTCTGCCTGTGTTTTCCTCTAAGAGTTTTATAGTGTCCAACCTTACAATTAAGTATTTGACCCATTTTGATCATTGGAATATACTTTCACTAACTTGTTGAATCTTCTGATACCATCATTCTACTTTAAATATGTATAGCTTGATAATATTTCTTAATATTTTACTGGAAAAGTGCTCTACCTTTACTCTTCTTTTGAAAATGTTTGTTATGTAGATGAGACTATTTTATTTATTCTTCTCTTTTTTATAATTTGCTAAATTTCCCTCCAAAGGAAATTTTTGGACTTTGCAAACTTTAGTGGCAATATAAAAATAATGCAAACTTTTTTAATCTATCTTTAAGAAAATTAATATTCCAGGGACATTCATTTGTCCCACTCAGACTCTTTATTTTTAAAAATATTTTACAAGAAATTCTGTACTTTATTTGATATACTATATACCTATTGCGTGTTAGTTTTCATTTTTACTGTTTGCATTTCCTGTCTTTTTGAAGCCTTTTGATTTTCCTGTTCCTTTCAGTGCATTTCATTTTTTCCCATTCTTTGGATCTACACATCTTTAAGTTGTTTATGATCATCAAGGTTTTTTCACAAAAGATTTTCTCTTAGACAGGTCTTTGTCTTGTCCTGTCATCCAAGACTTACTGTTCTGTAGGCCTGCTTCAAGTTACTACACTGGAACCTCTCTTAACAACTCACCCAGCTGGAACAAGAATGGATCAGTTTGTTTCTTGGACCATAATAAGTTTTACTCTTTCTTTGCTTATTCACTCTCTTTATTGCAGCAGTTTTCAAATATTTCTTGAGAAAGATTTTAGAAAGGAAGTCTTAGTGAGTTATTCCATGCCTGAGCATACTTAATTAATTTGTAGTTTGGCTTGAATGCCAGTGCCCCATTTCTTGCTAGCACCAGTGATGCTGATTACACTCCAATACCCATGTGACAAGTCATTTTCCCTTCTAGAAGTTTTAAGAACTGTTTAATTTATTCATTCATCCAATGAGTACTGCTGACTAAATTCCATCTTGTGCACTCAAGACAGGGCGGTGAGCTAAGTAGGCTTACTTCCTGCTCTTAGAGTTAGTTGATCATGCAGTGGGAGAGAGAGACTCACAATTTCCTCATGATCAAGTCAAAGAATGTATCTTTTTACATGCATTGGACATTCAGCCAGTTCTTTCATTTAGAAATGTTGTAATCTTGAGGAACAGGAATTCACTTATATTGTGTTTTAATGATTTAATTTGCTTTTTTTTAATTTCATAAACTTTGTCTTGCTAGAGTTAAAATTTTGCATTAATCTTTTGTGACTCTTACATTTATTATTATTATCTGTTTTATTTGTTTTGTTCTAAAATTTAGATCAGTTGACTTTATCACATAATCAGGTTGATTTTATCTGAACATGTTATATATGCTCATTGTTGTCTCTTAATATTCATTTATCATAGTATCATGTTAATTTTTTCCATATAATATCTATTTTAATCTCTTTGAGGCTCCTATTTGAAGTTTTGTGATATGTGGCCTTTTTTCATTGTGGTTATCATTTGTTCCATTCTTGGTGTTTATTTTTACTTGGTCTCTGATTTCTCCTTAGATGAGCTAGGAAACTTAGTTGTATTTTCAAATTTTAAAATGAAGTTATAATCCACATGAGAGCACTGGGCCTGATCCAAGCTTTTTGACTCGTGCACTTGGCTGGAGGGTTAGAGGAGGCTGCTGACCGCTGACCTGAGTCAAAGGGCCACTAGCTGTCAGAATATGAAGATCTTTTCTATGGCATACAAATAACCAAAAAACTATTGTAATTCTTCAAAGAGAGTTTATTATTTTGTAATAAACCCCTTTTCAGTATTATGCCTGGGGAGTTGTAGGCTGAATTGCTGCCAGGTATTATGTATTGCAGGTGTATGCGCGTGTGTGTGGTAGGGTAGGAGGATCACATTCGTGAAACAAAACATTACAATGAGTTCTCTTGTTTCTACTGCATATATAACTTCTCTTTTCCATCATACTTCACAACTTAGTTTTCCAGAGTTCTGAAGGATTTCTTGCTTTCATCCTAGGTTTTATAACCCTTCTCTTCTATACCTTCTGCCTCTCTGGGTCATAGACATTAAATCTCCTTCATCCAATTTTATTTTCTGTTTGCTAATATATGTATTCTGCTGATGGCTCCAAACCTATTTTCCTCATCACTGTGGATAGATTTCTTTCTAGATGAATTCACTGTCAATTTTATGATAAGGCAGGTAAGGAAATAAATGCCTATGGGTCGTGTTTGTCTACAGGAAATGGAAGCTGGGAAAGGTTGGCTCTTGTTACTGTTTCTACCATAGTTGCTTTACAGTTTTTAAGTGATGGGTGGTGTTTGTGGTCTCAGCATTCTCTTTTATAAAGTATATGATTGTATAGAGATGAGACTATCAGGCTGTAAGTTACAGTCAATGGAAAGGAAAGGAAAAATAAAGTAGGTATTCATTTTTAATTGTTTATTAGATTTTGAACAAATACTAATAGCAAATTTCGTGTAATACTACTGTGATATCAGTTATTATTGTATCCAACTACAGTTTCTAAAGAATATTTCCAAAATCTGACACTTTCATAGTGTGACACGTGGCTCATTTGAAATCATGTCACATCCTGTAATTATTTGTCTGTATCCTTCCATCTCTCCCCCACTCAGCTGCCGTGAAATTGGAGAGTCCTAGAGGGCAGGATATACATGTGGTTAATGTTGTTTCCCAAAATACTCTTCACAGCTTGGAACAAAACATCCTCAGCAAGTGCCTTAAATTAAAAGTAATTAATAATTTAGTATCTTAGCTGCATAATACAAGACTCCCTCAAGTAAAAATAAACTAAGATTGGTAGAAGTGAGGACTATGCAACCATATGTAGGTTATCTGGTTTTATATTTGCTTGTAAAGAAATGGTATATTCTGCTCATGACTTCTCAATATAAATATTTCTTAATAATTGAACGAATAAATTCAATAATTAAACAAAAATGTATTAGGAAATTTTATATGCCCAGTCCATCTTTAAACACTAGAAATATAGAAAAAACAAATAACACCACTACCCCCATTTGTGTGTTTAGTTGCACTCTATATAAATATCAGATGCAAACAAAAGTCAAAAATAAATTAACAAATGGAATAACATCTTTGAATTTCTAAATACAGGAATACAAAGTAGAGAAAAATGTATACAATAAAAATGGAATAGAAATTTAAATGCTATGTTCCTCCCAATTCATCAAAGAGTTCCCTAAAGAAAGGGCAACAGTGTTAATTTGGAGAAAATTATGGAAAAATCGGGCTTCCCAGGTGGTACTAGAGATAAAGAACCTGTCTTCCAATGCGGCAGCCATAAGAGATTCAGGTTTGATCCCTGGGTCAGGAAGATCCGCTGGAGGAGGGCATGGCAACCCACTCCAACATTCTTGCTTGGAGAATCCCATGGACAGAGGAGCCTGGTGGGCTTCAGGCCATGAGGTTGCAAAGAATCAGATGACTAAAAGCAACTTAGAGTGCACACACACAGAAAAATAAAAGGTACTGCCAAAATGCTATAAAAAAAAGAGGCAGATTTCTTCTTTTAAAAATGATAGTTCTAAATAGGGAGACCATGAAAAAAGAGATAAAATTCAAGCACTGAAATTTATGAATTATGAATCAAATAGAAAGACTATATATTCATGTATATAAACTTTGCAATAAACTACAGTAAAGTTAATGTGGCATTTTTGTATTGATATATAATGACATTATCTTACTATATCTAGCAGTATCTATTAGATATGAATGTTAAATAACATACTGGTAGTAAGATTGGTGATGAAGTATGAAAAACACTGACTTTGGCACCTAATACAATTAAGCTTTTTTCTCTACTATTTAGCTATAAATGCTATGTGAATTTGCACAAAAGTGTTCAACCCCTCAATATCTGCATGTGAAAATTAGAACAGCATTTTTCCCTTAAAAAATTGCCCTGAGGATTAAGTATGTGTATGTTTATAAAGCTCTTAATATAGGCACCTGATTTAATGATAAAGATACAAATATTGACAGTTAAAATCCCACAAATAACATTTTTGTCTTCTTTTGTAATATTTCATTCTGAAATTAATATTCATTAATAATACTGAATTTCCAGTCATCACACCCACCTACAAGGAAGCAAGCTCCACATCTTAAAAGCACAAGAGCCCTTGTTCTCACACTCAAAGTGTTCTTTTCCCTTCATATTGACAGTCACTCCAGAGTTAAGATTTTCTGTGCTCTATCAGTGCTGTTCCATTTTTCTCGTTTTCTCCCACACCTGTTTTCTTCTCTACGTGATGGGTCCTTGAGGAGCTTAACACTCACAGCACGTGCTCATCATCCTAGATACTGGAGCACTTGAAGCAACACAGAGTGTGTTGGAGATGGTAAGTAGGTTTTATCTCGTGATGCCAACTTTGAATGATGGGTAAAGACTGCATAAATTGCTCTGCTGAGAATCAGAGAATACTCTAAACTCTGCAGGAGGAGGTCAGCATTTTCCACAGGGTGGGAGGGAGGAGGAGAGTCTGAGCTGCCAGGTCCTGGACATCCCGCAGAGGTCATGACTGCCACAGACAATGGTGAAAAGAAGGAGCTGGGAGCCACCTCACTGAGAGTGGAGAAGCAGAGTGAGAATGGGTTCTAAATTCCTAGAATATGGGAATCTTGAGAGTTTTGTGGTGGAGAAATGAAATGAAATAGTCTTTAAGCTGGGACTCTTTGGGGACTGATTTTAGGCATCATTCCACCCCTTTGTTGTTACCTCGCAGCTATGTTATTAAATTGTTAGTAGTCAGCCTTACCCCACAGTATAATTTAATAGGCTAAGACAACATTTTCTTAGCCTTGAGTTTTCAGGTCCTTAAATGCTAACTGCAAAATGGTATTATTTGCTTCAAGTTAGGACAGTTTCAGGCTAATGTCATAATATAGATGATATTCAGAAGGAGTGATGTTTTGTTTTGTTTTTTTCTCTCTTGCCTATAACCTTAGGCTCCAAAATACATAATTTATTCATTATTTGAGTTGTTAATCCAATATGTGAAGTGGGAAGATGTTGTCTGAGAAGGGTAGTAAAATATTTGGCACTGAGATGGGAACAGAAAATAAAAGGAAAAAGAATTGGATGTCATTACAGACAAATGTTAACACCATTTGACTTTTGGAGGGCATAATGCTTTCCTATTTATGTTCTTCTGGGTATAGAACATACATCTAATGGGACTACCTCATGTCCTATTTAATAATACAAGCATGCCTCGGTGTTGCTATGAAGACAAAGTGAAGTTTTTAATTTATGCCTTCCCAGATAACAACCAAACAAAGAAATAAACAAGAAAAAAGACAGTAATAGACGTGTTAGTTGCTCAGTTGTGCCCAGCTCTGTGCGATTCCATGGATTTTAGCCTGCCAGGATCCTCTGTCCATGGAATTCTCCAGACTAGAATACTGGAGTGGGTTGCCATTCTCTTCTCCAAGGGATCTTCCCAACACAGGGATCAAACCCAGGTCTCACACACTGTGGGCAAGATTCTTTGCCATCTGAGCCACAAGGGAAGCCCTAGAAAGAAATGAGTGATTTCCAGATAGCACACTATTCTTTGTAGCTAAAATTTAGGTTATTAAAATAATAAATTATAGAATAGATGAATTATCACAAGAACCAATCATATTATTCAATATTTTTCATTTACTTTTGATAAATGTTTGAACTGTTGAAACTTTGCTACACAGTTTTTAAATTTTCTTTATATTTTTTTAAATGACATGTATAATACAATCAAAAAGATATTTCAACTCATTTAATAGAAAATTTAGGTGCGTATGTGCACTTTTAATTATGTCATTATTTTATGATATCATTTTTATAGTGATAAGCATAGAACAGTGCCTGGGATATAATAAGTTCTCAAAACATTTGTTCAATGCATGAGTGACTTATTCTCTTGATTTATTTTCTAATTTTTAATTACCTTGTAATATTCTGGACAGAAACTGACATTAGCTCTAAAGCTAACAAAAAAATCAGGATAGAGATGTGTATTTCTTATTTTATATATCAGTTCATAGTCTAGAAATAATCATTATATTAGCTATAACTTGTATTAAAAATATCTTTAGGCTGTTAGTGGTGGTAATGGTTTTATAGCCAACAGAGGGAGGATGGGAGATCAATATGATTCAAGAAGCAGATGGAGGATAACATTACTAAGATTAGCTACAGAAGAAAAGCAATAAATAGCATCTGTATTTTCAATTTAAATAAAAATTGGATTACAGCACAACTCTGTGCCTGCTTTGTCCCTGAAGCATTATTTTGGATGTTAGCAAATATCGGAGCCTTTTATACAGGAGGAAATGTTGGCCAGATTGATAATTATGGAAGTGAAAAACATATCAGGAGTGTTAAATTTTTATTCTTATATATTATAAACAGAGAATAAAGTACCAAAGGAAAAGTCGTCAGTTATACAGGTTTGAATCATTGAAAGTTCTCACAAGACTCCTCTGGACCTACTCACATACCACTTTATTCAGATGTAGAATGCAGTGGACCTAGGATGAAATGGCATGTACGTAACCGAGGCTGAGTAGTTCCCTGGTGCAGCTCTTCAGGGTGCTTGTTGTATAGCACAGCATGACTTTTTGTTCAAAAATGAATTATCACCAGTGTGGAGAAGGAATCTTGGTTTCAGGGAGCCCATATGAAAGTTGTCAGTGTGGCCTTTGATAGCCCACTGGCCTTGCATCCAGAGCCAGACTGTGTAGCCTGTTAAACTGGGCATAAACCATTGATTTGTATATCCCTAAACAATATAGACAAACTAATCTTGGTGCCAGCCTGACAGTGTCAAACTTTAAACTGCATGTAAAGAAAGCACTGACCAGGTCCTCTTGACCATGCTTGGTTCAAAAGTCAGGACTGGACTTCCAGGAGTCTCAGAGATAAATATAGGGATACCTCAAGTAAATCATATGATAAGCTTAAACACCAAGCTTGCACAGTTAGAAGAGTATGTACCTAAGTCAGCATAGGTAACTTGAATACCTCTAAATTTGACTATCTTCACTGTGTTCAGCATTTGGTGAAGGAGAGACATATGAGTCATCTGTCTAGATGAAGATTTTACTGCTTTTTTTTTTTTAGGAAAAATGCCAAATACATGAAAAATGTACAAGGTAATTATTGCTATTTTACTATATTATTAGCACTGGAGTAAACAGAAAGAGATTCCTAGAAGTGATAGCACCTAAGATAGACCTTGAACAACCAAGACCTTTGTAGTGATTGTGTATAAAAATGACCAGTGGTCTAGCTACCTTTCAGTGATAAAATAGGGCCATTGCCACATCCTTTATACTATAAAATGAAGCCAGATACTTAAGAATGTGAAAAATATATCTAATGAAAATCCATTCAACAGTATTTACTTTTCTACAGCATGTACTTGGTACTGGAACTACAGTAAATAAGAACTAAATTCTGCTTCAGGAAATCGTGAGGATAATGCAAAAGCTAGGAGAAACAGAGCAGCATGTCTACTGAGATAATGTGATGTCTTTTGGTGTATTTTTAGGTTAATGCAAGAGCAGAGAGGCAGCAAGTGAGACAAAGAATGAAAGAGCTTAATGTTATTAAGGAACAGGTTAATAACAAATTGAACCCCTTGGTACAGAGCTTTGAATGAAGGTAGAAATTAGCATGAAAAAACCTTACTTTGACTTGGCCCATGGGTATTGGTATGGGGATATAAGGAGGCAAATTCTCAAAATTCAATGTCGATGAAGCTTAAGGGGAATAGACGTTTCAGAGCAAGTTTACAGATGATAATTGGCCTCCTGCAATAAAGAACTTTGCGTTAAAGCCACACTGTAAGGTAGGTAGTATTAATTTTCCAAAGTGAGGTGGGGAGAATAAATGATACAGGAGTACCATCCCATCATCATATTTTTCAAGTAACAGAGCTGGGATGTGAACTAAAAAAGTTTGATTTTAGAGTTTATGCTTTTAACTTAACTATCTTATGGGATGGAATATGTCTCCAGTATTTATACTACAATATATAAACACCATAAATAAATTCATTAAAATATTAATAGTGGTTATGAACTTCCCTGATGGTTCAGGTGGTAAAGAATCTGCCTGCAGTTCAGGAAATCTAGATTCGATCCCTGGATGGGAAAGATCCCTTGGAGAAGGGAAGGCTACCCACTCCAGTGTTCTTGCCTGGAGCTACATTTCATGGACAGAGGAGCCTGCCAGGCTACAATCCATGGGGTCACAAAGAGTCAGACACAACTGAGCAACTAACAGTTTGGGCTTCCCTGCTGGCTCAGACAGTAAAGAATTTGCCTGCAGCGTGGGAGACCTGGGTTTGATCCCTGGGTTGGGAAGTTTCCCTGGAGGGGGAAGTGGCAACCCACTCCAGTACTCTTGCCTGGAGAATCTCCCTGGGCAGAGGAGCCTGGGGGGCTACAGTCCATGGGGTCACACAGAGTCGGACACGACTGAGCGACTAAGCACACACCACTGGAAGGCAGGTCATGTTTTATATTTAATTTCTCTTAATATTTTTCATATTCCTATATTTTTGTAATAAGCATTTATACTTTAAAGAAAACCAAATAAAATATTCAAATATTCCTCAACAAAATGATGACAACTAGATTTATAGAGGTAGATGATAGATGGATTGATAGATAGATATATAGATAATCTATATACAGTTTCATTTATTGGATGTGTGTGTGTGTGTGTGTGTGTGTGTGTGTGTGTTAGTTGCTCAGTCGTGTCCAACCCTGCGACCATATGGACTATAGCCCTCCAGGCTTTTCTGTCCATGGGATTCTCCAGGCAAGAATACTGGAGTGGGTTGCCTGTTCCTCCTGCAGGGGATCTTTCCCACCCAGGGATCAAACCGGAGTCTCCTACATTGCAGGCAGATTCTTATCACTGAGCCACTTGGGAAGCCCCATATGTATTATATGTATATAATAGTCTACACTCTTTATTTGAATCTTTCCCAAGTAAGAGATAATGGATTAATAAATATGATAATATGAGAGGAATGGAAAGCAGGAATATGAGAGACTTACTGATAATCTCCTTATCAGGATCTAAGGGATGCAGGGGTACTGGTAAACAAAAGTAGGACAAGCAGGTCTAGATAGCAGAATTAGTAACTGAAATACCAACTAATATAAAGTTCAATTTGTAAATGCCACGGTATAGTTCTCTTTAATAATAAAGATATTTTTACAACTAAATTATTTTGCTGTTATAACATTTGAATTCGCTCAGATGATTGAGCTTTGTGACATCAGAGCAGACCAAACATAAATTGAAAAGACATTTTATTTAATTTACTGCAAATGGACCCTATTACTCTATAGATTTCAGAAAAACAAACCTAAGACATCGATCTTCGTCAGATTTTGCCTGTAGAACCACAGTGTGGGCATTATTTTCTTCTTGAGGTCCCCAATATTTGTTAGGTTTCCTGGCCTACTGGGAAGACTTCCATAACTAGCTGTAATCTTGGGTACTTGTAAACCATAGAACATGTGTAGTTTCTTGGGAAGAGCTTTGTAGGCATTATTTCTATATTTGAAATAAAGTGTGAATCACTCATTCATGTCCGACTCTCTGTGACCCCATGGACTGTAGCCCGTCGGTTTCCTCTGCCCATGAGATTTCCCAGGCAAGAATACTGGAGTGGATTGGCGTTCCCTTCTCAAGGAGATCTTCCCAACCCAGGGATCGAGCCCACGTCTCCTGCTTTGCAGGCAGATTCTTTACCATTTGAGTCACCAGGGAAGCCCCTTTTAATAAAAGCTTGTTATTAATTATGTGCTTATCATCCTCAGTAAAATTTAAATTATCCTCAAATATGACACACCAGGAATGGCCTTAGTTGAACAGTTGATTGTTTCAGTTATATCTTTATAAATTGACAGTTTTTTTTTAATTGAACCTATACAACAGAGGATGAGATTGTTAGATGGCATCACTGATTTAATTTGGGCAAACTCCAGGAGATGGTGGGGAAAGCCTGCCATGCTGCAGCCCATGGGGTCTCAAAGAGTCGGACACTACTTGGTGACTGAACAACCATGCATTATCCACATTGTCCTTAAAAATAAAGATGCATTAAAACTATTTTCCTCAATCTTAAAGTGCCAGTGAAAACAAATACTATTTTAATAAGTTGTATTTCAGTTAGCAAAACCATAATATGCATTACTGATGGTTAAATTGGATCACGAAGAAAGTAAAAAACATTTCATGTTATGCTTTTCAGGAAAAAAAGTTATTTATAAGTTCTTGTCTTTGAATTTCTAATCACTTGTCTTTGAAGACATAGTAATCTGTATCATCTAATCTTAGTCAAAGTCATGACTTTACTCATAAGTTCATTTACCACATTTTATAATTGTTATTTGCACATAATTATTGCAGTTATAATACTCTAAGAAAGACTCCTCTTTGAATTCTGTACTGTTATATATTATTTTGACAGAGATTATAATTTGTCTCTTTTTTTGCATTAGCAGAGTGATTTTGATACCATGAATAGTCAGTAAAATTGGTATAATAAAACAATTCTTGAAAGCAGTTTACTTTTTAGCACCATATAGTGAAAGTATAGATCAATATACTTTCAAAAGAGAACGTGTAGGTTGAAACAGTGATGGAAAGTTTCATTATGGTCATTTTATTGACCTTCTAGAAAGGAGTGATAATTTGAAGAAACAGAAGAACCACCTTCCCGACTAGAAATAGGATAAACACAGTTACTTGTAAACTGCAGAAACAGGTGCTGACTAGAGAATGTGTGTTGAAAGTGATAAGAAATAAAATAGGAATGTTATTTCTAGTTCTTTGAAATAGGTTTATTCCTAGAGCTGGTCACATATGCAGATATGATTTGAAGCTGATTTTTTACATTAAACTCTACTGCTCATCTATTCCATTCCAGTCTGTTTTCAGTTTGGAACAGAAAGCAGTTATCATAACAGGTCCATCATTTGACCATGGACATGATTCAGAGGATCAATATTTAGAGCATGTTTTCTAATCCTTTCTTATTATAACCTCCTTAATCTGGTCAAGAAGGCACTATCCTTATATAAGGCTTTTTTTTTTTTTTTTTTTTTTTTACTAACAATAAGCACTAATTGAGCAATAACAATAGATTTGAATTAAGTGGCATGAATGATCAACAGAGTAAAAAACATCACCTTTGCCCTTTTGTTGTTGTTCAGTTGCTGAATTATGTCCAACTCTTTGTAACCTCATGGACTGCAGCATTCCAGGCATTCCTATTGTTTGCTATCTCCTGGAGCTTGCTCAAACTCATGTCCGTTGAGTCGGTGATGCCATCCAACTATCTGATTCTCTGTGGTCCCCTTCTCCTCCTGCCTTCAATCTTTCCCAGCATCAGGGTCTTTTCCAGTGAGTTAGTTCTTCACATCAGGTGGCCAAAGTAATGGTGCTTCCAGTCTCTGGCCCAGAATAGCTTATAATGCAGTTGGGGAGATAAGACATGAACGTAGGGAACCCTAGATGAAAATATTTATAGAGCCTACTGAAAAGATAAATTCCTTTGTATAAACTAAAGACTCTATAGAAAGTCAGCAGTAAGAAAATAAATCACTGAGGATCCAAATAGACCAAGAAGGACAATCCTACCATGAGCCAGGTACTAGGCTTAATGTTTGACTGTATCACAAAATGGAATCCCTTAAAATCTCAGGAGCCTGATCATTCCTGTTTCTCAGATAATGAAATTGATAATCAAAATTGTTAGCTCTATCAGTTTCTTTTCAGTAACATGTGACAGAAAACACCAAAGCTAAATCTTCTGACTCTGTATTCCCAGTTACCCTACTTTGCCTGTATTTCTGGTTTCTTTATACCTTAAAAACCTTGAGAAATTGATAGGTTTTGATCTGGAATATACAGTAGGAATGGTATTTTAGCAGAGAAAGAAGGTAACAGAGGGCATTGGGAAAACCTGAAGGTGCTATCTGAATCACAGACTTTGCTTTCTGTCCTAGTAAAGAGCGAAGTCAGTGCTATGGTCTCCTAAGCTTGGGAAATTAGTACCTAGCCTCTAATTTATTCTGCTAAATAACCTAGGAGGAAGGACAAAGTTTCCCCTTCCATTCCTAAGCTGCTAGAAGAAGGACATCTACAGTCCTAAACTATACATGACACTATAATGGTGGATGAAGCAATTCTTCTGACAAAGTTGCAACAGGGTAGTGCAGAGATGGAAGGACTGAATTTAGCCCCTCAGTCTTCACTGTGCTTTTCCCATAACTTTCACTTGAGGGTTTGCCTCCTAGGGTATTCATTTCACGCCTTCTGAATGGGCAACCACAGTTCACTTGATACCAGCGTCCTTCTTGTGTTGTGCAAAGCCTGTTGCTTTAGGGGAACTTAAGAGAAGTATTAAAACACTATTAAGAAAGATCTTTCTTCTTTTGGTCTTCAAAACAACCCTATGAGAAGAGGTGGTGTTTTTTTTTTTTTCCTTTTTAATTGAAGGATAATGCTTTACATTGTTGTGTTGGTTTCTGCCTTACAACAACCGGAATCAGCCATAAGTATACTTGTATCTCCTCCCTCTTGGCCCTCCCTCCCACCCCCAACTCCATCCCACTCTTCTGAGCTGTTTCAGAGCACCAGGTTGAGTTCCATGTGCTATATAGCAACTTCCCACTAGCATCTATTTTACAATGGTAATGTATATGTTTCAGCGCTGCTTTCTCAATCTGTCCCACCCTCTCCTTCCCCCACTGTGTCCAGAAGCCTGTTGCCTCTGTCTGTGTCTCTATCCCTGCCCTGCAAATAGGTTCATCAGTACCATTTTTCTAGATCCCATCAGTTCAGTTCAGTTCCGTCGCTCAGTCCGATGCAACTCTTTGCGACCCCATGGACTGCAGCACGCCAGGTCTCCCTGTCCGTCACCAACTCCCAGAGTTCACGCAAACTCATGTCCATTGAGTCAGTGATGCCATCCAACCATCTCATCTTCTGTCGTCCCCTGCTCCTCCTGCCTTCAATCTATCCTAGCATCAGCATCTTTTCCAGTGAGTCAGTTGTTCTTATCAGGTGGCCAAAGTATTGGAGTTTCAGCCTCAGCTTCAGTCCTTCTAATGAATATTCAGGACTGATTTCCTTTAGGATGGACTGGTTGGATCTCCTTGCTGTCCAAGGGACATTCAAGAATCTTCCCCAACACCACAGTTCAAAAGCATCAATTCTTCGGTGCTCAGCTTTCTTTGTAGTCCAACTCTCACATCCATACATGACAAGTGGAAAAACTATAGCTTTGACTAGACGGACCTTTGTGGGCAAAGTAATGTCTCTGCTTTTCAATATGCTGTCTAGGTTGGGCATAGCTTTTTTCCAAGGAGCAAGAGTCTTTTAATTTCATGGCTGTAGTCACCATCTGCAGTGATTTTGGAGCCTCCCAAAAATAAAGTCTGTCACTGTTTCCACTGTTTCCCCACCTATTTGCCATGAAGTGATGGGACCAGATGCCATGATGTTAGTTTTATGAATGTTGAGTTTTAAGCCAACATTTTTACACTTCTCTTTCCCTTTAATGAAGAGGTTCTTTAGTTCTTCTTCACTTTCTGCCATAAGGGTGGTGTCATCTGCATATCTGAGGTTATTGATATTTCTCCTGGCAATCTTGATTCCAGCTTGTGCTTCACAGCCCAGCGTTTCTCACAATGTACTCTGCATATAAGTTAAATAACACGGTGGCAATATACAGCCTTGACGTACTCCTTTTCCTATTTGGAACCAGTCTGTTGGTCCATGTCCAGTTCTAACTGTTGCTTCCTGACCTGCATACAGATTTCTCAGGCGGCAGGTCAGGTGGTCTGGTATTCCCATCTCTTGAAGAATTTTCCTGAGTTTGTTGTGATCCACACAGTCAAAGGCTTTGGCATAGGCAGTAAAGCAGAAGTAGATGTTTTTCTGGAACTCTCTCACTTTTTCGAAGATCCAATGGATGTTGGCAGTTTAATCTCTGGTTCCTCTGCCTTTTCTAAATCCATCTTGAACATCTGGAAATTCATGGTTCATGTACTGTTGAAGCCTGGCTTGGAGAATTTTGAGCATTACTTATATATGCGTTATTATATGATATTTGTTTTTCTATTTCTGACTTACTTCACTTTGTATTACAGACTCTAGGTTCACCCACCTAACTGGAACTGACTCAATCTGTCCCTTTTTATGGCTGAGTAATATTCCATTGTGTAATGTACCACAGCTTCTTTATCAGTTCATCTGTCAGCGGACATCTCGGTTGCTTCCATGTGCAAGCTGTTGTAAGCAGTACTGCAGTGAATGTTGGGGTGTATGTGTCTTTTCCAGTTACGGTTTTCTCAGGGTATATGCAAAGTAGAGGGATTGCTGGGTCATATGATACTTTTATTCATAGTTTATTTGTTTTTTTTAAAGAAATCTCCATAGTGGTTGTATCAATTTGCATTCCCACTAACAGTGCAGGAGGGTTCCCTTTTCTCCACACCCTCTCCAGCATTTATTTGTTATAGATTTTGTTTTTATGATGCCCGTCCTGACTGGTGTGAGGTATTACCTCATTGTCATTTTGATTTACATTTCTCTAGTAATGAATGATATTGACCTTTTTTTCCTGTGTTTGTTGGCCATCTGTTGGCCCTGTCTTCTTTGGAGAAATGTCTGCTTAGGTCTTTTGCCCATTTTTGATTGGGCTGTTTGTCTTTCTGATATTGAGGTGTATGAGCTGCTTGTATATTTGGGAAATTAATCCTTTGTCTGTTGCTTTATTTGTAATTATTTTCTCCCTTTCTGAGGACTGCCTTTTCATCTTGTTTATGGTTTCCTTTGCTGCAGAAGCTTTTAAGTTTAATTAGATTCCATTTGTTTGTTTGTTTTTCAGTTACTCTAGGAGTGGGTCAGAGAAGATCTTGTTTCAATTTATGTCACAGAGCATTCTGCCTATGTTTGCCTGTAAGAGTTTTATAGTTTCTGGTCTTATATTTAGGTCTTTTATCCATTCTGAGTCTATTGCTGTGTAGAGTGTTAGAAAGTGTTCTAATTTCATTCTTTTACCCATAACTCTCCAGTTATTGAAGAGGCTGTCTTTTCTTCATTGTATATTCTTGCCTCCTTTATCAAAGATAAACTAGATGCGTGAGTTTATTTTTGGGCTTTCTGGGGAGGTTTTTTTTAATCATCATTTTACAAATGAGAAAATGATACAGTATGCTTAATTATTGTGCCATAATTCTTACTGCTGTATCCTGATTCACTCTTAGCCACCTAATATTGCTTTCCCTCAGTTCCAGCATTTGGAAAGATGAGCTCTAATCCTCTGGATGGGCAGGAATATGTTGAGTGCATTGATTCCAGTCTCCCCTATCTACAAAGACTGGTGGTACAGGCATATCTTGGAGTTATTATGGGTCTGGTTCCAGACGACTGCAAAAAAGCAAGTATTGAAATCAAGTGTCATTTTTTTCCCAGTGCATATAAAGTTAAGTTTTGACTATACGGTAGTCTATTAAGTGTGCAATAAATAGTATTATGTCTAAAAAAAAATTGCATACTTTAAAAATGCTGTATTACTAAGAGATGCTAACCTTCATCTGAACCTTCAAGGAGTCCTAATCATTTTGTGACAGTAGCATCAAAGATCACTGACCACAAATCACCATAACGAAAATACTGAAAAAGTTTGAAAAATTGCAAGAATTACCAAAATATGATACAAAGACCCAAAGCAGAAGTTGTTGGAAAAATCTCACCGCTAGACCTGCTTGATGCAGAATTGGCACAAATCTTCAACTAGTAGAAAGCATGATATATGTACAGCACAGTGAAGTGAAGGGCCATAAAGCAATGCAACCATATACCCAGTTTTCTATTTAATTTCTTGCCATGAAAGTTAATTTCACTCTTAAAGTCATGTAGTCTAGTTGCACTTAAAGAAGAAACACCAATTCACCCTTTTAATGTACTATTGTTCCTATTCCTTGGGTACTATCCCTGGCCTTTTTATTATAAAATTTGTCTTCCTCCTGGATCTCTCTTAACAACTCAGTAGCTAAGGATGCCTGAGTCTGAGTCCACAAGCGTTGCCCCCGGTAACAGTGCAGTGATGCAGAGCTTGGCAAGAGCTAGGATGTTTATGCTTAGATTTAGTAGGAGCCCAATTTGAAAATATTAAAAGTGTTTTGCAAGTGACATTTGCAAGTTATTGTGGAAGCAGATTATGGGGAATCTGACAAACTAACAATGTGACCCTTAATATTTGAGTTATTGTTCAAACCAGGAAACAGACATATTTTTCATTTTCCCTTTTTTATCACATTTTTACAAATTCTCTTTTCTATTTTTAATCTATCACCATGTATTATGAATTATGCTTCCAAAATATACCTGTGAAAAATTAATTTCCCTCTTATTATTCCACTACCTAATACAAACATCTGCTGCTTGTCACATAGATAACCTCAGTGACCTTCAAATTAGTCTTTCTGGTATTAATAATGTTTTGTGAGAATCAGATGTGTTAGTACTCACAAATCTTGCTCTTGCATACAGTAAGCACCCTATAAATGTTATCATGTCTATTTTATCTTTCTTCACTGAATTATTCCTGTGGAGTTCAGAATAATCATTTTAATGTTTAACATTTATTAATATATAGGTAGTTCAAAATATAGGTTATCTATGTGACAGGCAGCACATGTTTGTATTAGGTAATGGAAGAATAGGGGGAAATTAATTTTTCACAGATATATTTTGAAAGCATAATTCATAATACTTGGTGATAGATTAAAAATAAAAAAGAGAATGTATAAAAAAGTGATGTAAAAGGGAAAATGAAATTTCTCTAAAAGAAGAACATGCCAGTCCCCTGGCCCATCACTGCCTAAACCGCATCATGCTGTAGCAAAGGTTTTTTTTACTTGCTAATTTTCTCTGCATTTATGCATGATACTGTTATATTGCAGCTCACTGTTTTTCACATTTACATATCATCCATTGATTTCTCATCATGGTTTACTGTGGCCTGGCTTGTCTACTGCTTTCCTCACTTCCTCTCCCTCTAGCTCTCCAGGATTTTTAAAAAATATTAAAATTATTATTACATCTGTAATAAGCACTATATTCTTATAAACAAGTATTGGTCCCTGAGACCAGTCTTCCTTGTCTCTATAACCTTTTAGTTTTCCTAAATGCAATAATACATTTATCCTGTTTCTTTGCCTGATTTTCTTTGAAATCATCTTTATTTATACTTAATACTCTTACCACATTCATAAGTCTATCAGTGCCTTTGCCATGCTCTGATATGTGATTTCCGTTTTTATTTATGTATTTATGCAAGTATACATGTATATATGCATATATTTAGAAGAGAAAGAGAGTGTTGGCTTAAAAATGTAGTAGTTTTGGTTCACAATGAGTTAAACCCATCAAACCCAACTTTGTAAAGGAAATTTTCTGTTATCTCCTAAGTAGTTTCAGAAATATGAATTAGCTTTACCTAATTCACAAATCTGAAATTAAAACAGATAAAATTAGAACAAAATTATCCCTTCTTAAAGGATAGAAATTAATTAAGATTAATATCTAGTTTATTAGTGTTGAATTATACATACTCTGTTTCTCCTTAGTTTATGAGATTTTGGGTCATTCTAGAGTTTCTCGTTTAATGTCAACATACTGGCATTTTGCATAAAAGATAACAGCAGAGCTTTTAAGGCATAATCTCATAATGGCATTAACATTTTCAGCTGTATAAAAAGAGATCTGTGTATTTATTTCTAATGTTCATGAAGTAGTAAATTGTAGGAAATATTGGAATATAGATATAAAGTGCATAGGATAAAAACAGAAACATCTATTCAAAAGTTACGGCTTTTATTACTTGGAAACGTGTTACTTGGAGGGCATGTATTTGCATAATTAGAGAAAAAATCTTGCCAGATACGTTACCAAATGATAGAAGGAAAATGTATGGAAGGAAAATAAAAAAGGAAATGAAAAAATGAATGACATTCATTAACCATCCTTTGATAACCTAAGATACCATCTGACTTTAATATTTCCTCCAGATAAAATCCTAAAACTGTCACAAAACCACAGGCTAATTTTTGTTTTGCAGATTAAAACTTCACAAATTCTATTTGAGTAAGATCATATCTTTCCAGATTTAAAGTTTAGAAACTTTTGTTTTTACAGTGCTTTATTTGTGTATAATGATTTTCTGAATCATCAGCAAATTTTATTGCTTATGTATTTCTAAGTTTAGGAGCTATTTCTAGTTTATATCTTTCTCTTCCTTTATTTTGAAGTAAAAGAAAAAATGACAGGCGTGACCTTCCTTGCCAGTATCCTTGATGATATGTTTTTTCTCAAAAGTTTCAATATTTGCATTTGCTTCAAATTTGCACTTGCTCCAAGGTTGTGCTTAGTCTTTGTTCACTATTTAGTTCATCCACAAGAGGACTATAATTGTTCACAATAAAAAGAAGTGAGTCTCATAGTAGCTTAAAGGGAAATATTTAGGTCAGCTTTCTCTAGTCATAAAATTTATGTCAGCAGAACAGACTATATGTTTTAGATTTTAGGTATAGAGAAAATCTTTCAGATTCACCATAGTCTCTTCCATTTATTTTTACTTAAATACAGAATTTCTTTTGTTCTGCTTTTTCCTGTTATTGTAAAATGTTAATCCAATAAAATGTGTTTGCTTAAATAAATGTCATAGTTCAAATCTTGAAATTTGAATGGATCATCTGTTTGTAGACATTAGATTAGCTTGAGAGAGTGGTAGTGCTGACACAGTCCAGTTTATTTTCATTCTCCACAATTTTTAACGTAAATGAAACTGATCAGATTGTGGATGAAAAAACTGTTACATTTAAGGCCTTGGACACATAGGTCATCTTTTGCTAAATAAACCAAACTGTCACTCGACTTCAATCTCCATACAGTCTCTTTGCCTTTTCTTCTTTAGATAATGGTACCTAAAATAATGGTTGGAGAAGGAAACGGCAACCCACTCCAGTATTCTTGCCTAGAAAATCCCATGGATGGAGGGGCATGGTGCATGCTACTGTCCATGGGGTTGCAAAGACATACGAGGTTGAGTTTTTTCATCATCATGACACCTTCTTTTTGAGCTTGGTGTATATAGTGTTCATTAAAATTTATCTGAACAGTAATAGAGTACAAAAAGTTCATCTATTGGAACCTCTTTTCTCCAAATACCTGTATCTATACTCTTACTTCTACATACTAATAATTTCTTTAACAGGGACACCCCAAATCAATATATCCAATATTGAACTCATAATTTTTCTTCTGAAACCTATTATTTTTTTTAAAAAAATTATTGGTATGTAGTTGATTTGCAACCTAGCATTAGTTTCAGGTGTACAGCAAAGTAAATCAGTAATATATGTACACATATGTCCACACTTTGAAAAGATTCTTTTCCCTATGGGCCATTACGGAGTCCTGAGTGAAGTTCCCTCCGCTATGCAGTAGGTGCTTACTAGTTAGCTACTTCATGTATAGTACTGCGTGTGTATGCCGATCCCAGTCTCCCAGTTGATTCTTTTTCTCACTTTTCTCAATACTTACATTCAGTTTCTCAAGTCAGAAATCCAGAAGTCATCCACGGCAATGTTCCATTTCCTTACCAATTCAAGTAGGATGTTACAGAAAACCCAAAGGAACTTTTTAGCCAGTCCGATATAATGTCAAGTTTATTGAATCTCCATTCTAATTAGTACCCAAGTCTATATACTGGATCTTGAGCTTCTCTGTCGACATCATGAGAGTCAGGGACACTGCCATTTCTCACCTTGAGTATTGTAATGTCATGCCTTTCTCCCACCCCAAAATAACTGCTGTATCATTTTTCTTAAAATGGAAAATGCTTACCATGGGTTTCATTTTATGGCCTCTCCATACCTCTTTATTACTCTCTAGCCTCATTTCATGCAGTTTTCTTACAGTAAGCACTAGATTAATAACCCTTTTTCAGCTGTTCTAAATTTCAGACATGTCCTGATCCAGGGTATTACACACGATCTCTTTTCTTGTAATGCTCTCCCTTCTCTCCTTACTCATTTCCCTATTACTCATCTACCATTTAGCGTAAATTTCACTTCCTCAGAAAGCTTATTTTTACTTTGATAATATAATCCCTCTCAGCTTTATAATCCTAAATCATTCTGCAAGTTTATTTTAAATTAATCATTTGCATAATTACAATTTTAGTATCTGTCAGTTCAACTATACTCCACGCCTCATGAAAACAGAGGTTAGCTCTGTAAACATAGACTTATTTTGTTACATTCCCTTTAAGATAACACAACATCCACAAACAAAATTTTAAAGAGAAATGTATTCATTTCAGTGTTAAGAAAAAGACCACTGAGATCATGAATATTCACATCCATGAAGAGGTCATAACTTCCCAATGATTCATTTTTAAAGTGTATTTCAGCAAAATGTTATAGTTTTCTTCATGTAAAATCCATGATTACCAATTTCAAACGAATCATTAATTCTGCCTGCTGATTTATGTTTATCTGATTCGCACCTCTCTGGGTATCTAGCAAAATCATTTCAAACCTGTTTCTTTCTCAGTAAACTTCAGAAGAGCAAAACTGTCACCAAATTTGTCCCCCAGTTCTGCAGATACTGTCTCCTTTACAGAAAAGTGAGAGAAAGCATCAGAAGAAAATTGCCACAATTTTTTACAGGAATAAAAACCTGCAAACATCTGCCTAGATTTTTCTCATCCCCACTTTGAGATAGAGGAGACACACTTGCCCCTTCCTGGGGCCAATGCTTCTGCCTATAATTTGCTTTCTTTCCTTCTGACTCTTGTCCCTCAAAATTTCTCTTTTCAAAATTATTTTTTAACACAATGGCATTTAAGTTGTTAAATGTCTCCCATTTATTTAAAAGAAGTTTTCTTCATAACAGTCACCAAAACAACCCCAGTGTTCACTTTCATCTCTATGAAGTATTAGAAAACAAAATTAATATTTTAAATTAATCAAAAATAATTCTTTTAGAATTTAAGAGTCATCAAGTAGGTGTCTATGGTGTTGGTAACATTTTTTTCTTTTTATCAAGGTCCTGCCTATGCCTCTAGTTTTACAGGATGAATATTCATCAAGATATATATTTGTGAGATGTATACCTTCCTGGGTAGATATCATACTTAATAACAATTAAAAAGGGGGAAATGTCCTTCATTCTTCATCTCCCACAAGTTATTGTGCCCTTTCACAGCCCAGGTTCTTGGAAGAGTTGTATTAATTTTTTCAATCCTCACTAAACTAAAATTTGGCTCCTGTTCCTATCACATTACTAAAACTGTACTTCTGTGAGAAATGATGTAATGAACTTACTTCCATTCTTCTATCCCTGGATCTCCCATCAACATTTGACATTGCTGAAGCACCCCTTCCTTCTTCAAGCTGTTTCCTCCCTTGTCTTCCATGATTCCAGGCAATCTGTTCCTTTGATGTGTCTCTGGTTGCTGTTTTTCATCTTCTTTTCAAGTTATTTTGTTAAGTCGCCGTTGTGTCTGACTCTTTTGTGACCCCCGTGGACTGTAGCCTGCCAGGCTCCTCTGTCCATGGGATTTTCCAGGCAAGAATACTGGAGTTGGTTGCCATTTCCTTCTGCAGGGGCTCTTCCCAACCCAGGGACCGAACCCATGGTCTGCATTGCAGGCTGATTCTTTACTGCTGAGCACTGGGGAAGCCCCACCTTTCCAGATTATAAGGCTTTAAATATTAAACTCCGCTGAGTTAAGGTCTTAGCTTTCTAACTTCATTCTATACCTTTCTTTCAGGCAGTCAGCTCTACCTCTAAGATTTTGATTGTTATCTGTGTTATCATGATTTCAAGACTAATTTTTTTTTTCTGGCCCAGAATTCTCCACTCAGTTTTAGACCCTTTTGCTAGATGTTTACTTTATGTTTCCACTTTACCATTTCAGCGGTATTTCCAAGTCATATCCAATATTAGATTCATTCACCATCCTCTCCTCTTTGCCAGATGTTGTCTTTTTATACCATCAAAGTGAAAGTAAAAAGTGAAAGTCATTCAGTTGTGTCCGACTCTTGGTGCCCCTATGGACTTCTCTAAGCCAGAATACTGGAGTGGGTAACCTTTCCCTTCTCTAGGGGATCTTCCCAACTCGGACTGAACCCAGGTTCAAGCAGATTCTTCACCAGCTGAGGCACAATGGAAGCCCATATACCTTCAAACCACATCGTATTAGGTCCTCCTCTGTTGTGTTCTATTTCAGTGAACTATCTCTCAGTATCGTCGCAGAGTCATCCATCATAATACTTCCCATCCATTTTTATTGGTCAGAAATTGGGAGATCAACCTTGACACCTTTCTTCCTTACCCTCACATCCAGTATACCACAAAATTCTATAATTTTTACCTGAAAACTGTTCCCATCATCTCATGATCTCTCAAATAGACAATTGTAATACCTTTCTAAGTGATCTTCTTTCATTCTCTGCAAACTCCTCCAATCTATTTTCTGTATTGTAGAGTGTTTTGAAAGGCAGTGGTGATCATAATATTCTCTACTCACTTAATTGCCAACTCATTTAGGTGAAATTCCAGATCCTTTAATACTACCTGTCTCACTAGTCTTCTTTTAATTCCTCTCTCCTCACAAGGGAACTTTTTGCATAATGTTTTTAACTTCATTAACTGTATTCAGAAATCACTGCCTTAGTGCATTTTTTTTCTTGACCTTCAGACTAAGTCCACTTGCCCTGTTATGTTCACTCACAGATGTGCTGGTGCATATCACATTTATAATTTTACATTTATTTGTGTGTGTGTTTTTACTTACTTTTTCCAGTGGTGAATAACAACTGTTTTTGGTAGAATATTTTTTTTTTTCCTGTTCTACAGTGAATTTAAATGGCTTTGAAATTTTTAGCTTTTTAGAGGTTATAAAAGTATGGAAAGTATACAAAAATAAATGCCAGTCATTTTAATAAGAGATAGATTGTTCCCAATATTTTCCAGTTCCATTATGACCATTTGCTTGTTAATTTTCTTTTCACATTTGTATGAATTAATCTCATAATTGGACTGTTTTCCTAAGGAAAAATTCACTAGTGATTTCAAATTCAAAAATTTATTTTTAAAATTCCCTGTAAGTGATTTTATCCCCTTGCCCATTTAAAATATTGTACATTTGTGTGTATGCTTAGGTTTATATAAGTTAGACTAGGACTCAAAAGATATTATTTTCTTTTCTTGTTTTTTCCTACATAATTATTTACTGAATTTTCTGAGTCTGTACATTTTTGTAGCAATTTCTTAAAATTATCCTCTAACATTTATAATATCCCCTTTTCAAAAATTATTTTCTTTGTTTCACTTAAAAATGTATTTAGTTGAATGCTTAGTTCATCTACATTTATTATTATTCATGAAACTATTTAGCACTTTGGATTTATCACTAATGATATCCCTGAGTATATAAATTAACTTTTGAGAAATGTTCCAATTATATTTAACTCATAAATATTTTGTAAGCAAAATTTTTTTTCTTTTTAGACCAAGAGTTATGTATTATTGTTATTATTATTAGCTTCCAAATATTTAGTTTATGATTTTGGTATTTGTATCTGTCTGTTTAACTGGAGTTGTGTGGCCCATACATTTTTGTTCTACTTTTGTGCTGATATTGGAGAAATTTTCTTTCAGGTCTATAGGGTGATCAATATAGATATATAATAATATCCATAAACTTTAATTTCTAATTTATCATTTTAAATAAGTGCAATCCTCAAAAATCAAAGCTGACAGCTTTGATGTATAGCTGGATACATCTGCGCTGCAGGGAGTCTGGGGACGTCGGGAGGTGGTGGGGACATCTGTGGCAGGCTGCTGATTGATGCTCCTCCGGGTGTGGGCTGCTGGTCAGCAGTGTGGGCAGTTGGCGAGAGTGCCGGCGGAGTGCCTGCAGGTCACTGCGGTGAGATGAGAGAGGAAGAGGTGTGGGCGGGCCCAGCTCGGAGCGACAGCGGCAGAGACAGGCTGGACCCGCCCTAACGCTTCCTCTCTGCTCGTCACCACGGTGATCTTCAGGCACTAACTAGCAGCGGCTGCTGCATTTCTTCTTTCCACATCTCACACACGTGTCTCTTTAGACAATCTCTACCGTTAATCCCTGCCAGGAATTCTGGGAAGAGTAGCTTCAGTTTACAAATTTAAACATTTTGACATCACCATTTAAAACTTGGCATTTCTGTTTCACTTCCTAAATCATATATATATATATAATATATCTTTTTTTCTTTTATCCCTGAGTAAAGTGGTGGCAAGAATACACAGAAGCACTGTACAAAAGATGTTTTAATGACCCAGATAACCACGATGGTGTGGTCACTCACCTAGAACCAGACATCCTGGAGTGTGAAGTCAAGTGGGCTTTAGTAAGTATCACTACGAACAAAGCTAGTGGATGTAATGGAATTCCAACTGAGTTATTTCAAATTCTGAAAGGTGATGCTGTTAACGTGCTGCATTCAATATGCTGGCACCTTTGGAAAACTCAGCAGTGGCCATAGGACTGGAAAAGTCAGTTTTCATTCCAATCCAAAAGAAAGGCAATGCCAGAGAATGTTCAAACTACCACAAAACTACACTCATTTCAAATGCTAGCAAGGTAATGCTCAAAATCCTTCAAGCTATGCTTCAACAGTGTATGAACCAGAGGTTAAATTGCAAACATCCATTGGATCATAGAAAAGGCAAGGGAATTTCAGAAGAATATCTACTTCTGCCTCATTGACTATGCTAAGCCTTTGACTGGTTGGATCACAACAAACTGGAAAATTCTTAAAGAGATGGAAGTATCAGACCACCTTACCTGCCTTCTGAGAAACTTGCATGTAGCTCAAGAAACAACAGTTAGAACCAGATAGGGCTTCCCTTGTAGCTCAGTCAGTAAAGAATCTGACAGCAATGTGGGAGACCTGGGTTCGATCCCTGGGTTGGGAAGATCCCCTGGAGGAGGGCAGGGCAACCCACTCCAGTATTCTTGCCTGGAGAATCTCTGTGGACAGAGGAGCCTGGCGGGCTGCAGTCCACGGGGTCACAAAGAGTCAGACACCACTGAGCAACTAAGCCCAGCACACAGCATGGAACAGACTGGTTCATAATCGGGAAAGGAGAACGTCGAGGCTGTATACTGTCACGCTGCTTATTTAACTTATATGCAGAGTACGTTACGTGAATTGCCATGCTGGATGAAACTCAAGCTGGAGTCAAGATTGCCAGGAGAAATATCGGTAACCTCAAATATGCAGATGACACCACCTTTATGGCAGAAAGAGAAGAGGAACTAAAGAGCCTCTGGATGAAGATGAAAGAGGAGAGTGAAAAAGCTGGCTTAAAACTCAACATTGAAAAAACTAAGATCATGGTATTCAGTCCCATCACTCTGTGGCAAATAGTTGGGGAAAAATGGAAACAGTGAGAAACTTTATTTTCTTGGACTCCAGAATCTCTGCAGATGGTGACTGCAGCCATGAAATTATGACACTTGCTCCTTGGAAGAAAAGCTATGACAAAGGTAGGCAGTGTATTAAAAAGCAGAGACATCCCTTTGCCAACGGGAGTCCATAGAGCCAAAGCTATGGTTTTTCCAGCAGTAATGTACAGATGTGAGAGTTGGACCATAAAGAAAGTTGAGCACTGAAAAATTGATGCTTTCAAATTGTTGTGCTAGAGAAGATTTTTGAGAGTACCTTAGACAGCGAGGAGATCCAGCCAGTCAATCCTAAAGGAAATCAACCCTGAATATTCATTGGAAGGACTGATGCTGAAGCTGAAGCTCCAGTACTTTGGCCACCCAATGGGAAGAGCAGACTCACTGGGAAAGACCCTGATGCTGGGAAAGATTGAGGGCAGGAGGAGAAGAGGGTGAGAGAGGATGAGATTGTTGGATGGTGTTATCAACTCAATAGACATGAGTTTGAGCAAACTCCAGGAGATAGTGAAGGACAGGGAAGCCTGATGTGCTGTAGTCCATGAGGTCAGAATCAGACATGACTGAGTGACTGAACAACAACCACAATCATATTTTCTTTCTGAGTAAATTGGTAGAAAAACCATGCAACTATCCCTCATAAACTGAGAGTATACTAACCTTTTTCCCCAAAGAACATACACATTGCTTTATCTGTCTTTGAATAATTTAAATTGCCTTTGTAGCTGAATCACAATCACTCTTGATAGCTTATAACTTAAATATTGAAAAATCAGTTAAACAGTGTTAACATTTTATAAATAGGGAAAAGAGTAAAGGAAAACAATTGGGTATACATTTATGCGCTTACATACATGCATGTACACACAATATATATATATGCATGATGTATGCAATATGCTTGTGTATATATGCACAAATATTTGTATGTGTATATGTTTATGTATGTACACATATATGTATCAGCTTGGACCATGCAACTAGTTACAGGGAAAAAATGACTGTATACTTATGAGTATTTCTTCCTTAAATTGAATTCATACAATATAAAAATATTATATATACAATTCATATCAATTATGATAATTCATATTATCATTTTATGTAAGATAAAGTCCTTTTCTTCTATAACTATTTTATATGGTCCAAGGTGGCATTTGCATCTACCATACATGCTACATTTTCCCTTTGCCCTTGTCCTAGCCCAGAATGTCATAAAAATCACCACAGCCAGGGTGGCTTAAACAACAGGCATTTGTTTCACACAGTTATCGAGGCTGCATAGTTTAAGATCTAGGGGCTGGGCTATTTGGCTTTGGTGAGAGCCCTCTTTTTGGCTTGCAGACTGCCACCTCCTTGTCGTGTTCTCACAGTGTAAAGACAGTGTAATTTCTGTTTCTTCTTCCTCTTAAGAGCCACCAATCCCATCGTGAGGGCCCCACTCTCATAACTTTGTTCAGATCTCATTACTTCCCATGGCCCCATCTCCAAATACCATCATACTGGAGGTTAGGTCTTTGACATAAGAGTTCTGGGGGGAACAGTTAAGTCTGTAGCAGCCCTCATCAAGCACCTCTGCCATAAGGGATTTCAGTCTGGTTAGGTGATCCAGACGTTTATACTTGAACAAAAGTTATTCTGCATGGTCTGTGATATTGCTAGTCTTGCCCGTATGGGGTTCCAATTTTCCTTTGACTCATCACAGTACATGAAAATATCTAAGAGATTCCTAATGTCCTTCCCTCCATTCCAGACATACTGCTTTTCACTTCCACTCTGTAGTACCCATTCCACCTCCCTTAATGATTGAGGTCATCAGTCCCTTCTGTGCATGATGATTCACTGACATGAGAAGCCCAGAGTGACCAGGTGGCCTTTTCATGTTCCAGTTTAATGGGGCCATTGTTATGACCCTGGGGAGAAATAGTCCTCTTCAGAACAAAGATTCTTAAATGATCAGAACTCAAAAGTTACAGTGGTGAGCACAGTTCTCACAAGGAGCTCATTAGCAGCCATGGTGAAAAGAGCTATTCACATTTGCACACCATGGCACCTGGGCTTGTTCATCATGGATATGGGAGAAATAGCACTATATATAGGCCACTATTTTGTTGCATAGCCCTGTATCCTGGAAGACACTGCCCAGCACCAGTGTGTTACCACACAGGGGGAACCATGACTGAGTCGTGATACCATCATTTCATTTTTCTACTGTGTCATTGTTTCAGGCTGATGGCAGACATGGTAATATCAGTAAATTCCAAGAGTGTGATCCCATTGCCAAGCCTTTTTTTCCTGTAAAGCGATATGATGTTTTTAAAAGAAACCTGGCCGACAGGGAAGGAAAATCTCTATCCAGAGTTAATATCTGCTCCTATGAGAACAACATGCTGTCTCTTTTGTTTTAGAAGTGTCACCAGTACCTGGCTGTCCCCTCTCAGGGAATCATGCCATATCAGGGACTTATCATTGATCTTGGATAGCGTGCTGATAGTTTGATCATTCAGTAGTGTCCCTAGCCAGACAGTCTTTGGTAAGTGGAAGTCCACTTTGATAAACTCATACATTACAGCATTATAGCCATTGTGACAACTTATTTTTCATGTAGATGGGAGGAGCTGGAGAAAGAGGCTGACTGACGTTTACAGGAAAAAGTCATCCTAGCCACTTGACTGTGTAGAACCTCTGCTGAGGTGCTATCTACTGGGTATTCACAAAGGACACATATTTATTTAGTCTTTGGACCTGTTCAAAGAGGTCTATCTACAGATCACTTCTACACAATCTCTTGTTACCAGTTTTCCCATATTTTTTCCAAAACCTTAACTGTCCAGCCAGAATGCTAGATACTACCCATGAGCTAGAGAAAATCAATACATCTATTCATCTCTCTTTCCAGGCAGTTTACAGCTGGGTACACTATCCAGAGTTTTGCCTACTGGAAAGATTTTCCTTCACCACTGTCCTTCAAGGTCACCCTTGGGTGGCATTTTAATACTACAGCTACTGCTTTCCATATTTGTGATTTCAATCAAGAGCAAAGAAAATCTGATGCACTTTCTTGAACAAGCCGTGTATACTCAATTATTGACTTTGGAGCATTATCCAATTTATCATTCATTTTTACTTTCTTAACTTTGTCAAGTTCTTTTTTTGATATAACTCTCCTTGTTTCTCCTTTTCCTTGGCATAAATCTCTTCATCAAGAGAGAGTTGCTAGCTTTGTTGAACTTTCTGAGCAGACTTAACAAGGTGAGGTTGTGTCTGCTGCTGCTCCTAAGTCTCTTCAGTCATGTCCGACTCTGTGCGATCCCATAGACAGAAGCCCACCAGGCTCCTCCGTCCCTGGGATTCTCCAGGCAAGAACACTGGAGTGGGTTGCCATTTCCCTCTCCAACGCATGCATGCATGCCAAGTCGCTTCAGTCGTGTCCAACTCTGTGTGACCCCATAGACGGCAGCCCACCAGGCTCCTCTGTCCACAGGATTCTCTAGGCAAGAATACTGGAGTGGGTTGCCATTTCCTTCTCCAGAGGTTGTGTCAATATTTACTTATTCTTGAGAATCTGCCAGCTGAGGTAGACTCGTGTTTAATAAACTATACTCCAGATATTTTGCAAGGGGATCATGTTTTCTGTGTGTTTATATATGTGTGTGTTAATTTAGTACAGTAGTGTCCTGCTTTCCAGGGAAAGCAGAGAGGAGACTGAGAACACTTATATTCACACCTCAGCATGACCTGTGCATGCCTCCTGATCCACTCTGTGAGCTAAGGGTGTGAGTAGAATCAGTAGATGGATGCTCTTCTTTACCCTAAAAAGTTATTTTGCTTTCAGGGATCTTCAGTGTAGTTAGGCTTCGATTTGGTGGCCACAAAACTTCAGTACCTTTTGCAAATTTTTCTGTTATTTTCTAAGTTCATTTCCTGTTTTATTTGTATTTATTGGCTTAAATATTATATTATTCATGTATTTGTTTGCATTTTGTTCTGTCATTTCATTGGGTCTTTCAGAGCTAAAAGAGGTAAACTCAGTGGCTCAAATCACCACATTTGAGGTAGGATCTATATTTGCCTTTTGAACCCAGCTAGAGTTATGACCAGAGAAGGCAATGGCACCCCACTCCAATGCTCTTGCCTGGAAAATCCCATGGACGGAGGAGCCTGGTGGGCTGCAGTCCATGGGGTTGCTAAGAGTCAGACATGACTGAAGCGACTTAGCAGCAGCAGCAGCAGCAGCAGAGTTAGGACATTTAATTCTATTAACCTTGACCTATCCTCATAGTCTGCCATGATCTGCTGTATGCTAATTACATGATACACTATTTTACATTTTTATTTCACCTTAACATTTAATAAGTACACCCTCTATATCTTCATCTGATTACAGGATTATTATGGTAAATAGTACAAAGGGACTGAGTGTGGGTCTTTAATATAATTTAGAAGAAGAAATTTGAAAAATGTATTGAATGGAAGGAAATTTTAGAAACATGGAGCATGAAAGCCAATTTTTTCATCATTACTTATTGTTATTTCTTAACAAAAACCTTTTAAAAATATATAAAATAAAATGAAGTATAGACTTAATGAGGGACGCATGTGGAAGTTTTAGTCTTCGAATGCCCTCCCTATTGAAACAGAAACGAGAACTGAGGCCAGAATTGTTAGACATTTTAAGCTCTGTTTTGGCAAGTGGAGGGAGATATGAGGTACCCATTGCTGCATTTCACTTCTTCACTCCGCTGTGACTATTCGCTAAAATATGGAGTATTCCCTCTTTTGTATAAGGACACAAAATTGTGCCATGAGCAGGGAGCTCAAATAAATCTCTGGCCTGAACAATTTAAGCAGGTGCTTATGCTTGGAAATAGAACACCTGTCAAGTACTTTGAAGTCAGATAGACCTCATGACTTTAAATCGGGGTAAGAGTAATCAAGGGAGCATTAAAAAGCTAATGGGTGAATAAATGAGGTGGAGATGAAAATATTTTGGAAATGTAGATGGAAATCTTTGGAGTTCATATCAAAGTAATGATTCAACATAAAAGTTGGGTCATCCATAAAAAGCATGTAATCAAAAACTGATTTTAATCAGGTTGAAAAAGCTTTTTTAACCTTTGAAAAAGAGATACCAAGGGAACATTACATGCAAAGATGGGCTCAATAAAGGACAGAAATCGTAGGAACCTAACAGAAGGAGAAGATATTAAGAAGACGTGGCAAGAATACACAGAACTATACAAAAAAAATCTTTATGACCCAGATAAACATGATGGTGTGATCATTCATCTAGAGCCAGACACCCTGGAATGTGAAATCAAGAGGGCCTTAGGAAGTATCACATGAACAAAGCTAGTGGAGGTTATGGAATTCGAGTTGAGCTATTTCAAATCCTAAAAGATAATGGTGTGAATGTGCTGCACTCAATATGTCAGCAAATTTAGAAAACTCAGCAGTGGTCACAGGACTGGAAAAGGTCAGTTTTCATTCCAATCCCAAAGAAAGGCAATGCCAAAGAATGCTCAGACTACCAGACAATTGCACTCATCTCACACACTGGCAAAGTAATGCTCAAAATTCTCCAAGCCAGGCTTCAACAGTACATGAACTGTGAACTTCCAGATGTTCAAGCTGGTTTTAGAAAAGGCAGAGGAACCAGAGATCAAATTGCCAACATCTACTGGATCATCGAAAAAGCAAGAGAGTTCCAGAAAAACATCTATTTCTGCTTTATTGAATATGCCAAAGCCTTTGACTGTGTGGATCACAATAAACTGAAAAATTCTGAAAGAGATGGGAATACCAGACCATCTGACTTGCCTCTTGAGAAATCTGTATGCAGGTCAGGAAGCAACAATTAGAACTGGACATGGACCAACAGACTGGTTCCAAATAGGAAAAGAAGTACTTCAAGGCTGTATATTGTCACCCTGCTTATTTAACTCATATGCAGAGTACATCATGAGAAATGCCAGGCTGGAGGAAGCCACAAGCTGGAATCAAGATTTCCAGGAGAAATATCAATAACCTTAGATATGCAGATGATACCACCCTTATGATGGCAGAAAGTGAAGAAGAAATAAAGAGCCTCTTGATGAAGGTGAAAGAGGAGAACGAAAAAGTTGGCTTAAAGCTCAACATTCAGGAAACTAAGATCATGGCATCTGGTCCCATCACTTCATGGGAAATAGATGGCGAAACAGTGGAAACATTGACTGACTTTCTTTTTCTGGGCTCCAAGATCACTGCAGATGGTGATTGCAGCCATGAAATTAAAAGACACTTACTCCTTGGAAGGAAAGTTATGACCAACCTAGACAGCACATTAAAAAGCAGAAACATCACTTTGTCAACAAAGGTCCGTCTAGTCAAGGCTATAGTTTTTCCAGTAGTCATGTATGGATGTGAGAGTTGGACTATAAAGAAAGCTGAGCGCCAAAGATTTGATGCTTTTGAACTGTGGTGTTGAAGAAGAATCTTGAGAGTCCCTTGGACTGCAAGGAGATCCAACCAGTCCATTCTAAGGGAGATCAGTCCTGGGTGGTTATTGGAAGGGCTTGATGTTGAGGCTGAAACTCCAATACTTTGGCCACCTGATGTGAAGAGCTGACTCATTTGAAAAGACCCTGACGTTGGGAAAGATTGAAGGCAGGAGGAGAGGGGGATGACAGAGGATGAGATGGTTAGATGGCATCACTGACTTAATGGACATGAGTTTGGGTAAACTCCAGGAGTTGATGATGGACAGGGAGGCCTGGCATGCTGTGGTTCATGGGGTTGCAAAGAGTCAGATATGACTGAGCAACTGAACTGAACTGAACCTTTGAAAATGTGGCTTTCAGGCATCCTCAGAATTTACTGTATTGCAAATATAAGTAATGTGAACACTTTGTAAAGATATAATTCTCAAAATGAACTCTGAAATTATATAACCTTCAACCATGAAAAAGTCACAAAAGATATAAAAGAACCTTATTAATAAAATCTGTTTACTTTGAGTAAGTGAAAGAGTAATGATATACATACATGTGAATTCGAGCTTTGTACTGTACTTTGGTGTGGATTGTCATGCTTTCATTATTCCTATGACATAAATATCTCTAGAAAAGTGGGGTAGTATTTATTGGCTGACAAAGTTTTCTAATACATGCTGTTGGCAAAAAGGCATTTTTTGCTTTGGCAATCTCAGCAAATGTAATTGGTTATACACAACCACCAAGAACACAAACACATTTGGAATTCATGAAGTAAAAGGCAGTACATACTTGATATACATATACATGCATGTGTATGTATGTGTGTGTGTATGTATATATATATATGTAAATGTACATGTAAAATTTTGCATTGTGCATTTATATATATATATACACACATATATTGAGCACAGGCTCAATAACTGTGGCAGGCAGGCTTAGTTGCTCTACAGCTTGTGGGATCTTCCTGGACTAGGGATTGAATCCGTGTTCCCTGAATTGGCAGGTGAATTCTCAACCACTAGACCACCAGGGAAGCCCTTTTTTCTCTTCTTTTATAGTGTGTTGGAGAAGGAAATGGCAGCCCACTCCAGTATTCTTGCCTGGAGACTCCCATGGACAGAGGATCCTGGTGGGCTGCCATCTGTGGGGTCGCACAGAGTCGGACACGACTGAAGCGACTTAGCAGCACAGGAGCATAGTGTGTGTGTATGGGTGTGTGTGTGTGTGTGTGTGTGTGTGTGTATAAATTGAGATGTAATCTACATGGAACATTGTAGAAGTTAAAAACATCCAGCATGTTGAATTGAGGCATTTGTATATTTCAATATGATTGCCTCTTTTCCCTTCTTTTTAACAACGCTTTCCTTCTTTGCTGGCAATCTGTATAGTGATTTTTCTTTTCTTCCTGTGCCTTCCTAAGAAAGGTGGAAGATAGAGGCAGCCAGACAGAGAGTGGGGATGACAGAGGAACAGTGTATAACCCTCCATTTGACTGGACTCAGATGGGTGAATTTTTTCTTTTTTTTTTTTTTTTTGAGTCGTGTAGTTACTTGGGAAGTTGACCAGCATGGGGGCTTCCCTGGTGGCTCAGATGGTAAAGAATCCACCTGTCATGCAGGAGACTTGGGTTCTGTCCCTTGGTTGGGAAGATCCATCCCTTGAAGGAGGGCGTATGGCAACCCACTCCAGTATTCTTGCCTGGAGAGTCCCTATGGACATGGAGAGGAGCCTGGTGGACTACACTCCATGGGGTTGCACAGAGTTGGACATGACTGATCGACTGAGCACATGACCAATGTTGAATGATTTTGCTAGTTTCCCACCAAAGAGGATTGCTTGGATGAAGAGAAATCCAAGCACGAAGTTCTGGGGAGTTGCAAGGTGGTAGTGGTTGATTCCAGTTGGTTTTCCAAATCATGAAACTGGGAATGGAGAAATACTTTGAAGAATTTTCATACACATTCCACAGAAGGGTCAGCATTTGAAAAATATCTTGGTAACATCACTGGCCTCAACAGACAAGTTAGTGTTAGTGAAAGAAGCACCTGCAGCTTCTGGTTAAACTAAATCTGGACTTCTTCCAGCCCATCCCCCTGCCCAGTGGTGAAATGCTAGCGCTTAGAAGAGGGCAATGTAGAAAGACACCCGAGGACAGAACTGACATCCACTTGTATCTTGGACCCCTTGACCTGTCCTAAGATGGTGGATAGCAGAGCTCTGACTCAGAAATGAAATTGGAATGGCTGAATTTATTAACTGAAAGCAATCTGAAATTTATAAAATATGACCAAATACTTTATAGATATATGTAAGTGTACTCATAATCGTATAGTAAACAGTGAATGATGTTTGTTGTATAAAGATGGAGCAGGGTAGGTCAGAAAAAAAGGAATAGGGGCCTTTTTTAAAGTTATTTTCCTGGAGGCATGTTTTAAAATGTATTTCCTGCATGTGCAAACTCTCTGTCATATAGATGAATTACTGTGTTTAAAGAGTTGCTGCCCTAAAATAGCTGAAATAATTTTTCTGGGAGTTTATAAAATGATATTCAGCACCGAAGCTTGTAATGCAGACCAATGAAAAGTAAATGCTGGTATAATTTAATATAATTCTGTCCTCTGGGCCAGTTTTTCACAAATTTATTCAGCGTAGAATATTTAGGAATTGTATGTGCCTAGGCATGGAGCTGCGAAGAGCCCACTCATTGAAAAAAACCTTGATTCTGGGAAGGATTGAACACGAAAGGAGAACGGGGCAGCAGAGGATGATATGGCATCACTGACTCAACGGACATGAACTCAAACAAACTCTGGGATATAGTGGAGGACAGGGAAGCTGGGCGTGCTGCAGTCCATGCAGTTGCAGAGTCTGACACGACTAAGCGGCTGAACAACAACAACAAGGAATGTTCATGCAAACAGTGCTAGCATACTTACAAACAATTATATTTGGATTTGGAGAAAAAAATAATGCATCTGGGAAGATTATAAGACTCACTACTTGAATTTTTTATCCTGTAAAGCACGTCAAAATGTTAAAAAATGGAATGGGTAGGTGAAGTTTATCATTAGTGCACTTACTGGGTTGGCCATAACATGTTATGGAAAAACATGGACGAATGTTTTGGCTAATCCAATATAATTTTTTTTTTTTATATCCTATGACACCACTATGAACTGTGTTCGTCTATCTTTTATTCTTTATTGCTAAGGCCAAATCAAAGTAAGACTTGGAATACCTCTCTTTTGATGATTTTTTCAAATTATCAATTATTATGACATTTTAGTTTCCTTTGTAGTGCAAAAGCTTTTAAGTTTCATTAGGTCCCATTTGTTTAGTGTTGCTTTTATTTCCAATATTCTGGGAGGTGGGTCATAGAGGATCTTGCTGTGATTTATGTCGGAGAGTGTTTTGCCTATGTTCTCCTCTAGGAGTTTTATAGTTTCTGGTCTTACATTTAGATCTTTAATCCATTTTGAGTTTATTTTTGTGTATGGTGTTAGAAAGTGTTCTAGTTTCATTCTTTTACAAGTGGTTGACCAGTTTTCCCAGCACCACTTGTTAAAGAGGTTGTCTTTTTTCTATTGTATATCCTTGCCTCCTTTGTCAAAGATAAGGTGTCCATAGGTTCGTGGATTTATCTCTGGGCTTTCTATTCTGTTCCATTGATCTATATTTCTGTCTTTGTGCCAGTACCATACTGTCTTGATGACTGTGGCTTTGTAGTAGAGTCTGAAGTCAGGCAGGTTGATTCCTCCAGTTCCATTCTTCTTTCTCAAGATTACTTTGCCTATTCGAGGTTTTTTGTATTTCCATACAAATTGTGAAATTCTTTGGTCTAGTTCTGTGAAAAATACCGTTGGTAGCTTGATAGGGATTGCATTGAATCTATAGATTGCTTTGGGTAGAATAGCCATTTTGACAATATTGATTCTTCCAATCTATGAACACGGTATGTTTCTCCATCTGTTTGTGTCCTCTTTGATTTCTTTCATCAGTGTTTTATAGTTTTATATGTATAGGTCTTTTGTTTCTTTAGGTAGATATACTCCTAAGTATTTTATTCTTTTTGTTGCAATGGTGAATGGTATTGTTTCCTTAATTTCTCTTTCTGTTTTTTCATTGTTAGTATATAGGAATGCAAGGGATTTCTGTGTGTTAATTTTATATCCTGCAACTTTACTATATTCACTGATTAGCTCTAGTGATTTTCTGGTAGAGTCTTTAGGGTTTTCTATGTAGAGGATCATGTCATCTGCAAACAGTGAGAGTTTCACTTCTTCTTTTCCTATGTGGATTCCTTTTACTTCTTTTTCTGCTCTGATTGCTGTGGCCAAGACTTCCAACACTATGTTGAATAGTAGTGGTGAGAGTGGGCACCCTTGTCTTGTTCCTGATTTCAGGGGGAATGCTTTCAATTTTTCACCATTGAGGGTGATGCTTGCTGTGGGTTTGTCATATATAGCTTTTATTATGTTGAGGTATGTTCCTTCTATTCCTGCTTTTTGGAGAGTTTTAATCATAAATGAGTGTTGAATTTTGTCAAAGGCTTTCTCTGCATCTATTGAGATAATCATATGGTTTTTATCTTTCAATTTGTTAATGTGGTGTATTACATTGATTGATATTATGCATTTGGTTTTGGAAAATAGACGTTATCACGTATATTATACTGGTACACCTCCACAAGAGAGATGATTCAAAAGAATAGGACCAAGAAGGAATGGCATCCTACTGTATGAGAGCCTCGGATCTAGCTCTCATAGGAGAAAAGTTCGTATTTTGCTCTTTCCCGTAGCATTCTATTACAGTAGCTACCAACACCATATAAGGTGGTTGTGAATTTGTTCCTAATCTCTGTTTAGAGCCACAAGCAAAATTAAAATGGAGAGTTTAAGTAAAATAAAAATAATTTAAAATAAAATAATTTAAGCTAAAATAAAAAGAATGGGAGTAATAATGTTTATCAATTTCCAGGCAGATAGATCCTGTCTCTCCCTATTCCCTTCCTTTAAGTTTTTAAAAGAAATAAAGATGGTGAAATTGAGGAAGTGAAGAAACAAAGATAAGGAAGTAAGATTAAACTAAATTATTGATAGGCATAACTTGGCAGTGTTTTGAAAAAGTCATTAAGTAATAATGGCTGCTTTACAAACGAGTGAATAATAGACTTGTCAGGAGAGTACAGGCTTCCTCATAGCTCAGCAGTAAAGAATCCTCCCGCAATGCAGGAGACACGACAGGAGTCGCAGATTTGATTCCTGGGCTGGGGAGATCCCCTGGAGAAGGAAATGGCAACCGCTCCAGTGTTCTTGCCTGGAGAGTCCCAGGGATAGAGAAGCCTGGGGAGCTGCAGTTCGTGGGGTTGCTAAAGAGTCAGACACGACTGAGAAACAGTGATAAGGGAAGTACAATGGTCTGTATAGTCAAGCTGTGCTTTTTCCGATAGTTACGCACAGATGTGAGAGTTGGACTCTGGTCATAAAGAAGGCCGAGTACCAAAGAATTGATGCTTTCAAACTGTGGTGCTGGAGAAAACTCTTGAGAGTCTCTTGGACAGCAGGGAGATCAAACCAGTCAATCCTAAAGGAAATCAACCCTGAAAACTCATTGGAAGGGCTGATGCTGATGCTGAAGCTCCAATACTTTGGTCCCCTGATGCAAAGAGCCAACTCATTGAAAAGACCCTGATGATGGGGAAGATTGAAGGCAAAAAGAGAAGGGGATGGCAGAGGATAAGGTGTTTGGATGGCATCATCGACTTAATGGAAATGTATTTGAGCAAACTCCAGGAGATAGTGCAGACATAGAAGCCTGGTGTGCTGTGGTCCCTGGGGTCACAAAGAGTTGAACACAGATTAGCGTCTGAGCAACAACAAAGGAAAGTTAACTTTTTTTTTCCTCCATTCATTTTTATTAGTTGGAGGCTAATTACTTTACAATATTGTTAGTAGTTTTTTCGGAAGTTAACTTTTAGAGTGATATGAGAAAGGCTGACATATGAAAGGTAACATTAAAATTATTGGTGACCATGAATGTGTGAGCTTGATCTTCGTCTGTTACCACTAAACATATAATTGGAAAGCCTTCTTTGTTTTCAGGAGAGTAAAGTAAAGCAGGTTTAAAATGTTTTCCTCCCTTTTTTTTTCTTAGAAGTGCCAGGCTATTGCAGAATATTATTTGTTGCTTATTTTGTGTCTTTCCCTGTAGCTTCAGCTTTCAATATTGAATTCTGTCAGTCTCCTCTGAATGTCCTTGGTGTCCAAGTAGTCTATTCTATATACTACAAAACAAAGTTTCAGTTTCATAAATTTGTCAGAATGTCATGTTTCCATAATTTCCATTTTCTCAGGCTATTCTATTAACAACTCTTCCCCCCTCTTTCATATATAAGCAAAATTATTTTTAGAGTGGAAATCAAAGTGAATGAATCTACTGAGTATTTGAGATGTGATGTGCTACCCAGTATTTTTGATTTGAAGAGCAGATTTTTTTTAAAAAAACTGGGCTTCATGAACAGTGAAATGTTTTCAGACTTTTTTTGGTATAAGCAAGGTAGAATTCTTAGGATAATGTGATAACAACAACTTAAATAGCAATGGCTGTGTTATCTGTACAGTATCACTCTTTTTACATTTACCTATTGTACTTATTCTTAGTTTTTGCAACTGACAAATGTGACAAATGTCTGCCTTTTTCTCTGGTGATACTATACCATGCTTTCCATTCAAGCAAGGTCACATTTTTCTCTCAAGGTGTATACATTCTGAGAAGAAGGACTACACATTGGCTAAATGTGAACCAAATGTTTTCTTTATGTAACAATAGCTGGAAGTGTGGGGACAAAAATAGTTGAACTTACCATAGCTATTTCTGTGGAGGGTTCTTAACAGTGATCAGCTTTTTCCTCCTGATCTAAATGCCTTGTGAATCTACTGCTATACCCTTGCTGAGGTCTTTCTATTGAACTCCCCTGGCTTCAGCTAATTCGATTCCTTCTCAGCAGGTATTGCAAAGCATGCTGTGTGCACGTACTCCCAGCCTTGATATTACAGAGGTGAGCAGGCAGAGTCACCAAATCCAAACATGCTCTGTTCTTCTGGTAGTCACATTTTCCTAGCATTCTGTTGCTTCTTAATCCCTCCCTCTTCAATTCATCCATATAAGCCCAATCTGTTATTTTAATTTCATGATTATTTGGAAGGTTAATTTGGGCAAGTGCAGTAACTTTGGGTAGCAACTCTGAATGTGCATTAACTGTGCTTGCTAGAGAGAAATGTCCAGTAACCTATTAAATGAGCCACCATGTCATGAAAGATATAGACAAATATAGGTCAATCTAGTAGACTGACTGCATAGCCTTAAAGAATTCACAAAATATTAGTGAAAGTCACTTAGTCATGTCTCACTCTTTGCGACCACATGGGCCCTATAGCCCATGGAATTCTCCAGGCCATAATACTGCTGTGGACAGCCTTTCCCTTCTCCAGTGGATCTTCCCAGCCCAGGGATCGAACCCAGGTCTCCCACCTACCAGGCAGATTCTTTACCAGCTGAGCCACAAGGGAAACCCACAAAATATTAATGTGCCTTTTCTCTTATCAAAGTAAAAGTGTTTATGCCACCTGGGCTTCCCAGGTGGCGCAGTGGTAAATAATCTGCCTGCAAATGCGGGAGGCGCAAGAGACATGAATAAGTGACTGAGCGCACACACACACACACACACACACACACACAGAATTCAAGTAACATATTGCAACCCTATGGACTGTAGCCTGCTAGGCTTCTCTGTATGTGGCATTTTCATGGCAAGAATACTTGAGTGGGTTGCTATTTCCTCCTCCAGGGGATCTTCCTGACCCAGGGATCAAACCCATGTTCCCTGCATTTCCTGCATTGCAGGTAGATTCTTTACTGCTGAGCCACTGGGGAAGCTCCCAGACGACATATATGTAGGTTAATGACTGAATATCTCTAAATGTCTTTGTTCTCCTGTAAAAGAAATTAATATTAGTGCTATTAGTGGAATTTCTCATGTAGCTGTTTTCAGATAGCTATTCCTGAAAGACATCCAGGCAATGGTCTCATGGAATAAATTCTGTTGTTATTTAATCACACCTATTAAATATTTCAATATAATAATATACACAGAACATGAAAATTACAGATGTAGAATGTAACATATTTTATTGGTGCTGAAGTGCAATTTAAAATAGACTTTAAGAACTCTGGTATAGCCATCTCAGGCATAAATATTTTCTATATGCATCAATTATGAATATCCTTATTTCCCTTCATCCCTTAAGTAAGGAAAGTTGTAAGCTTGCCATTGTATTGTCTTTCAGACCAGCTGAGAGAGCCAAACAGTAATACCCTTCAGAGGGCTGGAAGGTCACTAAAATAATCCTAAGTGAAAAACATTGTTATTTAATTTTACACAGTTAGTTCTTGCTGATATTAAATGTTTTAATAATGTGTGATCCACTTACTCTACATAGCCTGAGATGAAATTATTTTTGATTCATTTAAAATAGAAATCTACTCAGTGTTGATAAGTGTTTTGTTTTCATTTTGTGTAATAGAAATATATAGAATGAATATGTGGGTAACTTATTTTATGTCTGATTCTGGAATGTTAGTTGTTCGAGGGATATTTATCTATGCCAGAAACTCCAATTAAATAATAATATATATATGTAGCAATATTAAAAATTTTCTTCTACAATGACAAATAACTATATAAGTAAATTATAAATATATAACTAGCTAAACAAGTAGAAGAACTAAAAATAAATAAAGAACTCCTTTGTGATATATTGGTGTTTTAATAGTCCAGGTTAGAAGATATATCAGGGTGTTATCTTTTATTGTCCTACTTGGAAAACCTACATATGAAAAGGAAATTTTTGAAAGCATACTTTATAACAAAGAAGAAAAGTAGCTTTACTGGATGGGGACAGCTAGCTCTAAAGTTAGGGCTCAGGAGACACATCCTAGTTTTTCTGTCCAAGAAGTTCATGAATCTCACTGGTTTAAGTATGTTTGTTTGTCTGTGTGTGTGTTGAGGTGGGAAAAGGGGAGAGTTATATGTGTGCATATTCACATATGGTTGATTTGTATTATTTTGTGTCTGATCTCTTCTCTTCTACTCAATAGCATATTTTATAGATTCATTCCTTTTTTGCCTATATTAGTAACTGATTTTTGCATTGCTTTGTAGTATTGCATTATATGAGCTTACAGGGTATTGTGCTAAGAGAAATAAGTCAGACAGAGAGAGACAAATACTGTATGATCTCACTCACATGTGGGCTCTAACAATAACAACCACAACAAACGCAGATACCGAGAACAGATTGGTGATTGCCAGAGGCAGGGTTTAGGGTGTGGACTTGAAATGGGTGAAAATGGGCAAGAGATACAAACATTCAGTTGTAAGTGCTAGAGGTGACATACATAGCGTAGCATCTATAGTTAACAATACTATATTGTATGCAGCCATCCCTCAGTATTTTTCGGTGCTCTGTAATGCCACTGAATTTTGAAGTGTATCCACGTGGAGCCCGGCCTCCCCTGTGGCTCCGTGGTAAGGAATCCACCTTCTGGTACAGGAGATGCAGAGAAGATCTGTTGGAAAAGCTAATGGCAACCCACTCCAGTATTCTTGCCTGGGAGATCCCATGGACAGAGGAGCCTGGTGGGCTACAATCCATGGAATTGCAAAAGAGTCAGACATGACTTCACTACTAAATAACAACAGTGACGTGGAGACAGCGTCAGATTCCACAAGTTCAGAGTTCAGTCCTGCAAGATGTTGCCTCCCATTCTGCTTCAGATGTCAGTGTCAAGTCCAGTGTTGTCACCTGAGCTTCTGGCTGACCTCCTACAAACTGGTATTTCCAATGCCCCCCTCCACCTCGGGATGCCAGTCCCAAACCAAGTTATTACCTGTATATCTGACCAACCTGCTACATATCAGATGTTCCCTGGACTGTCTCTTTGGGGTCAGTTAATTTGCTAGAGCAGCTTCCTGAACTAGGAAAACCCGTTTACTCACTATTATGAATTTTATTTTAAAAGGATATAACTCAGGAGCAGCCATATGGAAGAGATGCATAGGATAAGGTTTGCGGAAAGGAGGTGGGATTTCTATGCTCTTTTGCAGCGTGCCTCTCTCCCAAGATCTCCATATGTTCACCAACCCTAAGCTCTCTGAACCCAGTTATTTGGGTTTTCTGTAGCTTCTATTGGGCTTCCCAGGTGGCTCAGTCATAAAGAATCCACCTGCCAATGCAGGAGTTGCAAGAGATGTGGGTTTGATCCCTGGGTCAAGAAGACCTCCCGGAGTAGGAAATGGCAACTGCTCCAGTATTCTTGCCTGGAAAATTATTACAGAGGCATGATTGATTAAATCACTGGACATGGGCAAAGGATGCAACCTTCAACCCCTTTTCCCTGCCAGAAAGTGAGGAGTGGAGGTGGGAAGGGCAGAAGTGAAAGTTTCAACCCTCTGATCACAAGATTAGGTCTTCTAGCAACCAGCCCTCAGCAATTAGATGTCACCCAAAATTTGTTCACAAACATAACTGTTAATGCTCTCTTTACTTTGGAAATTCCACAGGTTTTAGGAGTTCTGTGCTGAAAACTGAGAAGACCGAATATATATTTCTTATTTTAAGTCACAATATCATGCATGTTAAAATGAATATTTTTCTACCACTCTCAGTGTTAATTGTCACACTTTCAGATATCAGCCCCAGAAACATGCAATCCTTTATAATCATTTATTTCTTCATTTCTCATAGTATGTCTATTTTGCTTATAGTGTATATATTGTGTCTTATTTTAGAAAATCTGGCTTATATATTTATTTAAAAAGGAGTTCTTGATTTGATATGAACACATAGATGTTCAGAGGTCACCAATTCTTTCCTCGATCTTGATCACCTAAGATATTACAAGAATAAGAAGCACATGGGCTTCCCCGATGGCTCAGTGGGTAAAGAATCCGCCTTCCTGCAGAAGACACAGGAGCTGTGAGTTCACTCCCTGGATTGGGGTGATCCCCTGGAGGAGGAAATGGCAACCCACTCCAGTATTCTTGCCTGAAAAGTCCCAAGAACAGAGGAGCCTGGCGGGATACAGTCCGTGGGGTCTCAGGGAGTCGGACATGAGCACAAGAAGCACCTGAGAACTAAGCCCAAGAAGCACATTATTCTAACAATTATTATGTTAGAGAAATGTAAGTTCTGTTGGAACCTTTTGTGTCTCATTTCTACTTCTGTTTGTTAGTAGTTACCCTACTCTCATCAGAGAAGACTTTCCCACATCCTCATATTTGACTCCAAATTTGTCATCCCTTTGTTCTTTCTGTGTAAAACCGTTGCTGCAGTATATTTATATAGCAAACATATATGACTTGTCTTGAATATTCAAAGCAATGTACTGAGCGTTATAAGAGATCAAAAGTTGAATAGGACAGACTAGCTGATCTCCGGAATTACAGGTCAGAGATTTAAGGGGGTCAGAGATTTTGAATTCTTCCATTTCAAATAAATAAAATCTTTCATTTTAAATAAAATTTCAATCTTCTAATTGAAAAAAAATTAAAAAGTCCGGTTCTGGGGACTGGAGATTCCCTGCGACCATTTTCTAAGCCACTCACTCCACTCAGAAATTCATTTAAATAAGAATAGTATCTAATCATATTCAATAAAATGTTTATATTCCAATAGTTAAATATGATAATTTCTGATTCAGTGCACCAACTGAAACTGGAAAAATAGCTTGAACACAGTTTATTGTTTTCTTATTCTAGATGTTTGCACATGTTATACCCCCTGGTAGTGGTGGTGGTACTCAGTTGTTCAGTTGTGTCTGATTCTTTGTGACCCCATGGATTGTAGCCCCCTGGCTCCTCTGTCCATGAAATTTTCCAGGCAAGAATACTGGAATGGGTTGCAGTTTCCTTCTCCAGGGGGTCTTGCTGACCCAGGAATCGAATCCATGTCTCCTGCATTGGCAAGTGGATTCTTTATCACTACACCGTTGAGGAAGCTCATTATATTCCCTCATTTCAGTTCAGTCACTCAGTCATGTCCAACTCTTTGTGACCCCCATGAACCACAGCACACCAGGCTTCCCTGTCCATCACCAAATCCTGGAGTCTACCCAAACCTATGTCTATTGATTCAGTGATGTCATCCAACCATCTCATCCTCTGTCGTCCCCTTCTCTTCCTGCCCTCAATCTATCCCAGCATCAAGGTCTTTTCCAACGAGTCAGCTCTTTGCCTCAGGTGGCCAGAGTACTGGAGTTTCAGCTTCAGCATCAGTCCTTCCAATGAACACCCAGGACTGATCTCCTTTAGGAGGGACTGGTTGGATCTCCTTGCAGTCCAAGGGACTCTCAAGAGTCTTCTCCAACACCACAATTCAAAAGCATCAATTCTTCTGCGCTCAGCTTTCTTTATAGTCCAACTCTCACATCCAGACATGACCAATGGAAAAACTATAGCCTTGACTAGACGGACCTTTGTTGACAAAGTGATGTCTCTGCTTTTTAATGTGCTGTCTAGGTTGGTCATAACTTTCCTTCCAAAGAGTAAGCGTCTTTTAATTTCATGGCTGCAGTCACCATCTGCAGTGATCTTGGAGCCCAGAAAAAGAAAGTCAGCCAATGTTTCCACTGTTTCCCCATCTATTTGCCATGAAGTGATGGGACCAGATGCCATGATCTTAGTTTTCTGAATGTTGAGCTTTAAGCCAACTTTTTCGTTCTCCTCTTTCACCTTCATCAAGAGGCTCTTTATTTCTTCTTCACTTTCTGCCATCATAAGGGTGGTGTCATCTGCATATCTAAGGTTATTGATATTTCTCCTGGCAATCTTGATTCCAGCTTGTGGCTTCCTCCAGCCTGGCATTTCTCATGATGTGCTCTGCATATGAGTTAAATAAGCAGGGTGACAATATACAGCCTTGACGTACTCCTTTTCCTATTTGGAACCAGTCTGTTGTTCCACATCCAGTTCTAACTGTTGCTTCCTGACCTGCATACAGGTTTCTCAAGAGGCAAGTCAGATGGTCTGGTATTCCCATCTCTTTCAGAAATTTTCACAGTTTATTGTGATCCACACAGTCAAAGGCTTTGGCATAGTCAATAAAGCAGAAATAGATGTTTTTCTGGAACTCTCTTGCTTTTTCGATGATCCAGCAGATGTTGGCAATTTGATCTCTGGTTCCTCTGCCTTTTCTAACACCAGCTTGAACATCTGGAAGTTCATGGTTCACGTATTGCTGAAGCCTGGCTTGGAGAATTTTAAGCTTCACTTTACTAGCTTGTGAGATGAGCGCAGTTGTGTTCCCCAGAGGGCATGAAATTGTACTTTACACCTTATCTCTATAGGTACCCTGATGCTTCTTTTCTTTACAAGGAGAAAAAATACAAACAAGAAAAAACTGCTATTTAAAACAGACATCATGAACCACAATTAACCTGCATTTGTGCTACAATAATATAACATATTTATTGTTGAATTTTTAATGATTTCTTGTATCCTTTGCTGTTAATGATTGTGAGTGATTTATGAATATATTTTACATTATCTTGGAAAATATTCTTGCTTCATTTTTTTTCCTTTTTTTTTTTGCTGGTACTCAGATCATAAGGGCACCTAGAGATGTGTTTTTGACTTGCTTACTAATCTGTAGAGAGACAAAATTCTTTGCTGATGATTTAATTAGTTGGCATTATGATTTTTGGTTTGTAGGAGCAGACTCTGAGAGTTTGATAGTATGTTAATAACAGAAAGTGGCATATGGGTTAGTGGAAAAAACTCAGGTGGATTTTACCTTTAAAACTGGATTTCAATTCGAAAGTCAGAAATGAAAAATTAGAATTAGTAAATAATGTAAACAAGAAGTCAATGATAGTTTAAGTTGAAAGCAAGTTATATTAATGGGACAAGTTGACAGCTATCAAATGAGCCAGTGAACTCTAAATAAGTTCATGCAGCTAACAATTAGGACAATCGGATTGTAATATTGAAAACATTCTAAGACCAATCAGTCATCAAAAAGGTATAATATTTGGAACATATATACAAGCAAACTATCTCCCCAAATTAAGTGAAACTAACATTGACAGAATTGAGAGAGAAATAGTTCCATAATAATATTTGGAGACTCCAATAATTTACTTTAAATAATTCTTAGAACATACCTTATAGAGTGGGCTTCTGCAGTGATGCCAGTTGTAAAGAACCTGCCTGCCAATGCAGGAGACATGAGACGTGAGTTTGATCCCTGAGTTGGGAAGATCCCTGGAGGAGGGCATGGCAACCCACTCCAGTATTTTTGCTTGGAGAATACCTATGGACAGAAGAGGCTAGTGGGCTAGAGTCTGTAGGGTCACAAAGAGTCAGACACAACTGAATCAATTTAGCACACACTCACGCACATTATAGAATTGCATTTATTTCACATGCTAGTAGGGTTTCGCTCAAAATCCTTCATGCTAGGCTTCAGCAGCTCATGAACCAAGAACTTCCAGATGTACAAGATGCAAACAGAGGATCTAGAGATAAAATGGTCAACATTCAGTGGATAGTAGAGAAAGCAAGAAAATTCCAGAAAAACATCTACTTCACTGATTACTCTAAAGCCTTTGACTCTGTGGATCACAACAAACTGTGGAAAATTCTTAAAGAGATAGAACTATCAGATCACCTAATCTGCCTCTTGATAAACCTGTATGAAGGTCAAGAAGTAACAGAACCGGACATGGAACAATGGACTGGTTCAAAATTGGGAAAGGAGTACATCAAACTTGTATATCACTCTTCTTATTTAACTTATATGCAGAGTGCATCATGAGAAGTGCATGCACTTCTGGAATCAAGATTGCCAGGAGTAATATCAACAAACTCAGATATGCAGATGATACCACTCTAATGGCAGAAAGTGAAGAGAAACTAAAGAGCCTCTTGATGAGGGTAAAAGTGGAGAGTGAAACACAAGGCTGAAAACTGAACACTCAGAAAACTAAGATCATGGCATCTGATCCCATCACTTCATGGCAAATGAATATGGAAAAGATGAAAGGAGTGCTGGATTTTTATTCTCTTAGACTCCAGAATCACTGAGGATGGTGACTGAAGCCATGAAATTAAAAGATATCTGTTCCTTGAAAGGTGTCTATGACCTTTGACTAACCTAGACATCATATTAAAAAGCAGAGACATCACTTTGCCAACAAACATCCATCTAGTAAAAGCTATGGTTTTTCCAATAGTTACATACAGATGTGTGAGTTGGACCATAAAGAAAGCTGAGCACCAAAGAATTGATGCTTTCAAACTGTAGTGCTAGACTGCAAGGAGATCAAACCAGTCAATCCTAAAGGAAATCAATCCTGAATATTCATTAGACAGACTGATGCTGAAGCTCCAAATCTTTGGCCACTAATGGCAAGAGCTGATTTATTGGAAAAGACTCTGATGCTGGGAAATATTGAAGGCAAAAGGAGAAGGAGGAAATAAAAGATGAGATGGTTAGATAGCATCACTGACTCAATGGACATGAATATGAACAAAGTCCAAGAGGTTGTGAAGGATGGAGGAGCCTGGTTTTCTGCTGTCCATGGGGTTGCAAAGAGTCGGACACAACTTAGCAACTGAATAACAACAACAATACTTTATTGTAATACAAGAAATTATAGACGAATACTAAGGATTATTGAATATCAACCAATTAGATAGCCTGGGTAAAATTAACAAATTCTTACAAAGATAACTTACTGAAACTTACGCAAAGGGAGAGAAACACTCAACAGACTTGTAACAATAAAAAGCTGAATTAATAATCCAAATTCTCCCACCAAAAATCTCCAGGATCAGTTGGCTTTGAAAGTGTGAAAGTGTCTACTGCCATACCACCCTGAATGCACCTGATCTCGTCTGAAAGTGTGAAAGTGTTAGTCACTCAGTTGTGTTTGACTCTTTGTGACCATGGACTGTAGCTCACCAGACTCTTCTGTACATGGGATTCTCCAGGCAAGAATACTGGAGTGGGTTGTCCTTCCCTTCTCCAGGGAATGTTCCTGACCCAGGGATCGAACCCTGGGATCTCCTGCATTACAGGCTGATTCTTTATCATCTGAGCCACTAGGGAAGCACAAACACTTCAAGTAGCATTCATATCAGTTTGTTTCAAGCTCTTCCAAAATATACAAGAGGAGGAAACACTTCCTAACTCATCCTAGGAGGGCAGCATTACCTGATACAAATATCTGTAACAGGAGTATTTGAAGTTACCAAAATCAAAGTGCCCAATAGCAATAGAATATAAAAATAAAGTATATGACATTCAGATAATATAATACTGAATAAAAATGAGAGTGGAATGAAAGGACATGGATGAATCTCACAAATCCAATATTAAAGGAAAGAGGTCACAAAAGAATATGTACTATATCTTTCCATATCCATAAACTTCAGAAACAGGCAAGACTATTATGTTAGATATGAGGATACTGGAATAACTGGGGAAAGTGGTGTTCTGTTTCTTTATGTGGATTCTAGTTACATAAATGTGTTCATTATACAGAAGTGTATCAAGTGGCACACTTCTGTCTTCTGTACTTTTCTATGTGTCTGTTTTTAGGTTGAAGACTGACTGATGTAAAATTGAGTTTTCTGCAAAACTGTGCTCGTTTCTGGAGAATCTGGGGAAGAGTGCTTTTCCCACTTATTTATATTGTTGACAAAATTCAGTTTCTTGAGGCTGTGGGACCATGATCCCCATTTCCTTGTTGTCTCTCAAGTCAAGGCCATCTCTAGCTACTAGAGTCCACCACATTTCATGGTTTGTGGCCTGTTTGCTCCATTTTTCAAAAGCAACAGCAGCTCAAGTCTCTTTCATCTTCAGATCTCAGCAGTCCTTTCTCACGCCATTGCCTCTCTCTCTGATCTCCCTCTGCACTTCTGTTTTAAGGGCTCAAGTGATTATATTGGGCTCGCTTAGATAATCAAGGAAAATCAACTCTGTTTTAAGGTCTATATCTTTCTTTTCTTCCATCTGCAGGATTCCTTCTGCCATGTGCAGGACACACTCATGGGTTCCAGGGCCTAGGCCTTGGATGTCTCTGTGGCTGTCATTCTTCTGCCTACCACAATGTGAGACTTTAAATTCCGCCTTCCACAAAAATGTTCTTGGAAGTATATCTCGACAAGAGCAACTCAAGAATAATTATTCTTCCTTAGAGTTAGAGCCTTCCATGTTGTTGTTCAATCAGTCGTGTCCGACTCTTTCTGACCCATGGACTGCAGCACTCCACGCTTCCCTGTCCTTCACCATCTCTTGAAATTTGCTAAAACTCATGTCCATTGAGTTGACAATGCTAGCTAACCATTCTCATCCTCTGTTGGCCGCTTCTCCTCCTGCCCTCAATCTTTCCCAGCATCAGGGTCTTTTCCAATGAGTCAGCCCTTCGCATCAGGTGGACAAAGTGATGGAGATCCAGCTGCAGCATCAGTCCTTCCAGTGAATATTCAGGGTTGATTTCCTTTAGGATTAACTGGTTGGATCTCCTTGCTGTCCAAGGGACTCTCAAGAGTCTTCTCCAGAACGACAGTTTGAAAGCATCAGTTCTTCAGTGATCAGCCTTCTCTATGATCCAGCTCTCACATCCCTACTTGATGACTGGAAAAACCATAGCTTTGACTAGATTGACCTTTGTAGGCATAGTGATGTCTCTGTTTTTGAATGCGCTGTCTAGGTTTGTCATAGCTTGCCTTCCAAGGAGCAAGTGTCTTTTAATTTCAGGGCTTCAGTCACCATCTGCAGGGATTTTGGAGCCTAAGAAATTAAGTTCTGTCACTGCTTCCCTTTTTTCCTGTTCTGTTTTCCATGAAATGATGGAATCAGATGCCACGATCTTAGTTTTTTGTTTTTTTTTTTTTTAATGTTGCGTTTTAAACCAGGTTCTTCATTATCCTCTTTCACCCTCATCAAGAGGTTCTTTAGTTCCTCTTCATTTTCTGCCCTTATAGTGTTATCATCTGCCTATCTGAGGTTGTTATTTCTCCCTGCAATCTTGATTCCAGCCTATGAAGCATCCAGCCTGGTATTTCACATGATATACTCTGCACATAAGTTAAATAAGCAGGGTGACAATATATATAAAGCCTTGTTGTACTCCTTTTTCAGTTTGGAACCATCCAGTTGTTCCATGTTGTGTTCTAACTGTTGCTGCTTGAACTGCATACAGTTTTTTCAGGAGGCAGGTAAAGTGGCCTGGTAGTCCCATCTCTTTAATAATTTTCCACAGTTTGTTGTTCTCCCCACAGTCAAAGACTTTAGTGTAGGCAATTAAGCAGAAGTAGATGTTTTTCTGCAATTATCTTGCTTTTTCTTGACCCATCGGATGTTAACAATTTTATTTTTGGTTTTTGTGCCTTTTCTAAACCCAGCTTGTACATCTGGAAGTTATTGGTTCACCTGCTGCTGTAGCCTAGCCTGAAAGATTTTGAACATAATCTTACTAGCTTGCAAAATGAGCACACATGTACAGTAGTTTAAATATTCTTTGGCATTGCCCTTATTTGAGATTGGAGTGAAAACTGACCTTTATAGTCCTGTGGCCACTGCTGAGTTTTCCAAATTTGCTGGCATATTGAGTGCAGCACTTTCACAGCATCATCTTTCAGGATTTGAAATAGCTCAGCTAGAATTCCATCACCTCCACTAGCCTTAATCATAAGGCCCACTTGACTTTGCACTCTAGATGTCTGCCTCTAAGTTAGTAATCACACCATCGTGGTTATCTGGGTCATTCAGATCTTTCTTGTACAGTTCTGTATATTGTTGCTTCCTCTTCTTAACTTCTGTCTGTTAGGTCCTTACCATTTCTATCCTTTTTACCCAACTGGATGCAGAGTTCCGGAGAAGAGCAAAAAGGGGCAAGAAGGCCTTTTAAAATAAACCATGCAAGGAAAAAGAAGAAAACAATAGAATGGGAAAGACTAGAGATCTCTTAATGAAAATTAGAGATATCAAAGGAACATTTCATGCAAGGAAGGACACAATAAAGAGCCTTCCATGGGACCTACACTCTTTGCCCTCTGATTCTCTGAGACTGATAAACTTCCTGGGATCATCCTAAATTTTCTCTTAAAAGTGAGCCTGGTGCTCCTTAAAAACTGCTTAATTAAGCTTGGAAATTCTGACTTCAGTCTTCTCTTGTGGGAGATCATATTATGCATTCATGTAAAAAGATTCAAGGGTACCTGCAATAAATATACTTACTTAGCTGTGCTAACCAAGTATACTTGAACATGAAACATTTTTAAATGCCCTGTAAGATCTCTTAACATCATTCATAAGAAATGAATTTTTTGATCTAAACATTGAACATGATTCTTCAATATTAATTTTTTGCTGTATTACCACTATTACTGCTTTCCTTTCTATTGCTTTATTAAAATATTGATGGAGCTTTTATGCTATTTTAATTGTTTGATATATGTTATTTCTTCAAAATCACCCCTCTTTCACAGATGAGAAAACCAAGGTAGAATAATGTTTCCAAATTCCCACTGCTAGTAATTGACAGAGTATCTAAACCATCTCTAGGTCTCCATTTTTACCTCTTCCCAAACTGTACTGTGGCTCAGTCGTAAAGAATCCTCCTGCAGAGCAGGAGACGAAGGAGATGTGGGCTTGATCCCTGGGTCGGGAAGGTTACGTGGAAAAGAGAATGGCTTCCCACTCCAGTATTCTTGCCTGGGAAATCCCGTGGACAGAAGAGCCTAGTGGGCTACAGTCCACGAGGTCACAAAGAGTCAGACACAATTTCATTCTAAAATACTGATTGCCTTTTTTGCTTGAAGCATTTCCAGTAAATTCTTGTTACCAGTAAGAGAACATCAGATGTGCTTCTTGTGTAAAGGAACACCCTTCTGGATATTTCCACATGCTGCACACAACCATGGGTGGACCTCCTTGTCAACATAGGTCTGCTCCCTGTTTTTCTGAATGTTCTTTCACTCTCTCTACTCTGAGTCATAAATTCTATTCATTTTCCCAGGAGCACCTCAAATATCACCATTTCTGTGAAGATGTCTCTCTCTCCTCTGGATGGAATATGTGCTCTTGTCCTAAGCAGTTGTTTAGTGGGTGTCTATTGATGTGAATTTACTTTGCGTCTTGGCTCAAAGAGAAGTGGTATATATATATATGTGTGTATATATATATATCCTAATAAATTGTAAAATAGCTTTCCTCCATTCCTCACTTCTAAATTTTTAATTTTTTGTTGACAAGTGGTTATTAAAATCTTTTAAGAAATTTGAGAGTATTTGTCAGTAGAGTGATTACTCAACTTTGTTAAAAGAAGACTTTATGAAAGAAAAGATACTTTTTCATTCTAAATTTGCAGTTGTTGTATGACTGATACCTCCAGCTCTTCCCCAAATTAGATGGTGACCTTCTCAAGAATGACAGTGGAAACAATGATTTACCTATGTTTTGAGTCTCAGCTCTTGATCTTTCAAATACTGCTTTTACATGTAACACACACACACAATGTATGCTTATTAAAAGTGTGACTAATGAATGATTAATAAAAATGGTGGGTAGAATGAGGATAGGGTTGAGGTGCTTAGTAAATAGATCCTGTTGCTTAAATCTACTTCAGAACTGAATGAAGTGTGTTCTTGTTTTAAGATGTTTGCTTTGAAGAAAAATGCTATCACTTTCAAAGCACCTGCACTTAAGGCTGCATATTGAAGCCTCTCATGGATTATTACTTCCAGGTAATAATATCATCTCTTAGTGCTGTACATGTTAATGGGATTAAATGCCACACAAAAGCTTTAATTCTAATTAAAGTAGAAACAAAAAAAGAGAAGTAGAGTTAAGCAGCATATTAAAAGGAATAACAATTTTTCTGTGATACAGCTATTTCATTTCTGTATTCACTGGTTTAACTTCAGTGAGTAATTTCAATTTCATTATCTTTTTCGTATCACCTCTATCTGTTTTGGGATCATCAGTTGGCCATTATTTTTGCAGTTCACTCATGGCACCTCCTCTAATCTGTACACTGCCCCCTGTCTCTGTATAAACCCACTTTCTGAAGTTAGGTCTAGGAAAAACATGACCTTAAATGTTTTAGTATTTCAGGAAAAAATAAGTGTTACTAGGTGAGAACTTCGTTTTCTGCAGTAAAAAATTAGGTGGGGGATGGAGATATACTTAGAAGTGAGGATAAGTTTCCCTCATTTTTACAAATTAACAGAAATAGTACATATATTGTTGAAAGTTGTGGATCATGAGATCTTGCCTCTCTTGCTCAAATGCAATTAGTGTAAATTCAAAAAGATGAACTATTTCTTAGTAAAAATGCTGTGATATACCATATTTCTTACTCCAAGGAAAAGTTACAGTAATGTAGCTGTGGTGGTGTACCTGTATGTGTGTTTAGTTGCCCAGCTGTGTCCGACTTTGCAACCCCATGTACTGTAGCCCACCAGGCTCCTCTGTCCATTGGGATTTCCCAGGCAAGAATCCTGGGGTAGGTTGCCATTTCCTACTCTAGGGTAACTTCCTGAACCAGGGATCGAACCCACATGTGTTGGGTCTCTTGCTTTGGCAGGAGGATTCTTGACCACTGCAGTACCCGGGAAGCCCCATGGTGTACCTACGACTTGTAATTAAACTGTGAAGGCAGCACCTGAATGCAGATGGTGGATAAATTGTGAAAATCAGTGAAACGAGAGAACAGTTCTTATCAGAGACTTTTCAGAACAGGTTTAGAATTCTAACATATGAATTGCATTCTGGAAAACATACTTCAGTTTATTTGGAAAGCATTTCAAATGAGATTACAGATATGTGATAAATATACTGAATCTAAAGCCAAATTTCTCTTTAAATATAAGAGCCAGAGTAAAAAATTGGGCTCTTGATTATGTTACATATGGTGTTTAGATTTTTGTATGAAACACTTATGTAAAGATTCCTCAATATGGAAACATAATTTTGTAAAAAAATTAAGAACATGAGTAAAGGTACTTTTTTACATAAATGAATTTAAATTAAGTAGGTACATCTGTTTAACATGGAAACTTATGGCAGTTGTTTCATTTTCTGAAGCTGTTCATAGCAAGAGTTAGTTAATAAAAATACTGTAAATGTAATTTTAGTTTTAATTTTCATAAACAGATTGGCTGGCTTAAAGTACCAAATGCCATAACGAAGTTGATTAAAAAACATCAATTTACATTATATGGGTAGTTTATTAGAATTGCAAATTCAAGTCCCAGTATTTGACAGTCTCAGGCCTTTCCACATACTTAATAAACCAAAATTGATGGGTCTGTTGCACTTGAGAAAAGTTAAAAATTGGGATGTTTTATTAATGATTCAGTTCTCACTAAAAACTAATGCCTGACTTGATCCCCATTCTCTGGCAGTGGTAATTCTTGTCAGCATTGCTGTAATTTAATGCAGGGAAAGGAAGAGAATCACTGTAGTAATCAACATCCTCTTTCCAGCTTTGCCCACATTACATTTCTTTTAAATTGCAAACTGTGGCTCCATCCATACTGCCCTAAATTGCCATTTACTGTAAATTATAATGATCAATATGCACCTTTCAACATTCCCCTTACTGATTTTGTTAATGCAGCCCTACTCAAAAGTACCCCAATCTATGAGCAAAATGAAATTGTTAATTCATTCCCAGAGGTTGATAAATATCATAATCAAAACTATGTATATTTTTGTATTTTTACATTCAATATGAAAGATGCATATTTAAAGGAAGACAACTGTCTAATCCATCACTGTCATCAACATTATGCAAAATTGTTAATGATCTATGACAAGTGAATTTCAGCATGTCATGTAAATTTTCCTTTCTGTGTAAATCATGTAAATGTTCCTTTCCTTTCCTTGGCATCTTTTCACTAGTTCCCAGGTAATTCACAACTAAATTTGCTTCCTAACTTCAATTCAAACATCTTAACTATATGTACAGCTGATTTGGAAAGCATCCAGACTTGTAGAATTCATATATTGATGCAAAATTTTGTTTCTCCCATATCGCCTCCCCTTCTTCCTTTTGACATACTTTGACCTGAGATAGTTACTTTGTCCTTTTTGAAAATCAGTTTTTACCTTCACATTAACTTTCGTGATTAAGTTCTAAGCCCTTTGTCAGAACTCTACTGTTATTATCTCACAGGTTTCCCAAAAATTCTACGCTAACCTTGTTTTAGAGATTATTGCTTTTTTGGCAGTACTTGAGCACATCATGAAACTCTCAGCAGGTTTTTACTGTCACCAATAAGTTGTCATATTGGCATAAGCCCCATGACCCCTCTGCCTGATCTTATATTCTAGTCCCTTCCGGCAAAAAATTTCAAAAGGAAATTACATGCTTTTATTTTTGCTACTGAAATCACTGTTGCATTTTTTGCCAGGCTATTTCTTGTAGGGTAATTAAGGAATGTTAATATGTCTCTTTATTTACAGGAACTGCCTTAATGCAAGCTTAGTGTTAGTCTTAGGGAAAAGATCTTGAATTAATATTGATAAAGAAGCTGGTTTATTTATAAAGCCAATGCCATAGCATTCTTGAATTAGCTGTCTCCCAATTTGAGAATGGAGATGATTTCAAGTAAATATTTTTAAAAATTCAGCAGACTCGATCTTAAGTTTTCAAATCAATTGTCTTCATTAGTTTATGTAACAAGTAGTACTTTGAAGGCAATTGTGCTTGGCTCTGTTCTCACTCATAGTGAGGGGAATACCAATAAAGAGAGCAAAGGAATAGAAAAGTGGCAGCATTTCAGGCATAATATAATGACATCTTGGCATAGGAAGGTGACGATAGAGATAAAGACAAATGTGTAAATTCAGGACGTGTTTATTTGTGGGTGGATTTTTTGGGAATTGCCAATCTTAGAGCATGGGAAAAGTAATAATACAATAATGACTCAAGTAACTTTTAACACCTGGGGTGGGGACGATGGGGTTGGGTGGAATAGATTTGTTGGGCTAAATCAGGCTCTCATTTTGCATATGATGTATTTGAGGTGCTTATTAATTATCTAAAAAGTGAAAGTGAAGTCACTCAGTAGTGTCCGACTCTTTGTGACCCCATGGACTGTAGCCTACCACACTCCTCCGTCCATGGGATTTTCCAGGCGAGAGTACTGGAGTGGGTTGCCATTTCTTTCTCCAGAGGATCTTCCTGACCCAGGGATCGAACCCGGGTCTCCTGCATTGTAGGCAAATGCTTTACTATCAGAGCCTCTCAGTTCAGTTCAATTCAGTCGCTTAGTTGTGTCCGACTCTTTGCGACCCCATGAATCGCAGCCCGCCAGGACTCCCTGTCCATCACCAACTCCCGGAGTTTACTCAAACTCATGTCCATCGAGTCGGTGATACCATCCAGCCATCTCATCCTCTGTCGTCCCCTTCTCCTCCTGCCCCCAATCCCTCCCAGCATTAGGGCCTTTTCCAATGAGTCAACTCTTCACATGAGGTGGCCAAAGTATTGGAGTTTCAGCTTCACCATCAGTCCTTCCAATGAACACCCAGGACTGATCTCCTTCAGGATGGACTGGTTGGATCTCCTTGCAGTCCAAGGGACTCTCAAGAGTCTTCTCCTCTAGGGAAGTCTTTATCTAAATATATATATATATATATATATTAATAAGCAGGTAGATATAAGGGGCTAGAACTCAGAATAGAAGTTAGAACTATATATATATACAGAGAGAATAGTAACCTTACAGATATTATTTAAAATGTTGGGTAATGGTGAGATTACTTGAGTAAGAATAGAGACAATGAATAATACAGAAGCTCAAAGAAGATTTTGGATCCTGAAGGAACAGCAGTGTTTAGCTGTCAGGTAGAAGACAGAATAGCTATTGTAGTAATGATAACAAAAATAACAGCAACAACTATGATTCATTTCATCCCTACTCTGAATCAATCAATATTCTAAGCCTTTTTACACTCTTTTAGAATAGCTATATAATCCTCATGACGACCACATAGTGTTTTTACTATTAACATCTTCATTTTGTCTGAGGGGAAGCTAAGGCACCGAGGAGTAAAGTGACTACTCCTGGATGAAGTGAGTTTTGGTTGTTTGTTTTGTAATAAGGACACACTAGAACACATTTGTGTGTTATGACCTAGTGGAGATAGAGAAAAATTGTGAATGTAAGAAAAGGGATTAACTCTTATAATTACGTCCTTGAGGAAAATCTACAATCCAGAACTCAAGAGAAGAGGTTAGTCTTTGTGGAAATCAGTGTTTGAAGGGAAGATATAATGAATAAATGTGCAATGTGAGTATTTTGTTGTGTAGTTTTTGTATGGGAAGATGAGACTGTTTTATTTTGATTGCTTCTGGTTGGTTGTTGTTTTAATGGAGATAATCAAAGGGGATTGATTTGTGTAGGAGAACCTAATCATCATGTAGACTTTACATTCAGTGTCCTTGGAATCTTCACATTTCCATTCAATAACACAATGTTTCACAAACAGCATACACTCATCAAGTATCTGTTTTATGAATTGTCTGTCTGCAAGGATCCTTGACTCTAGACATGAATTAATTAAATGCTCTAGGTGAAAGACAGATAACATTCTATCACAGCACAAAAAAGCATTCATTTAAACCCAGCCATCTTGAAAGGTTCATAGAGGAAAACACATTTCAGCTGACACTCTTGAAATGAATGGGCAAGTTTTTTAGAAAACTATATTCCAGATGGAGATGGCAGGGTAGGCAAAGGCATGACCAAAAGTAATAAAGCTGATTTGGCTTAAATGTCGAGTGAGTAAAGTCATATAGTAGGATGTAATTCACACATGCTATTAGGGACAGATTGTGAAGGCCTTGAATATCACGCTGAGTATAGATTTATTCTGTAATAAACCGGGAGACACTGGAGGTTTTTGAACAGTAGAGTGATGAGACAATATATTCAGAAGTAGATAATGAGGCTTACTGTTTGGAAATTTGGAGTATATGATATTTTAATACCACTGGATTTATCTAGCTACCCTTTAGGTTGGCATAACGTTTCCTTATATGATCCTTTCTATTCCAAGCCTAAAGCAACATGAGGACAGTGTTTGCTTGTACAGTTGTGCAAGGATGTCCTAGATACAAGGATTTTTTTGTCTGTTAAAATACAGCTAAATATTTTAACCATTTAGTATCCCATGCACATTTCCATTTTGAAAAATTTAACTCCAAAGGGATTTTCTTCACTAAGAAAGCTCTTGATGACTACTGTTAGCAAGCTGAATAAACATTTCTATAAATGTTTAACTAGACATATTGCCTAAAATAAATTTTTGATTTACCTGCAACAACAGGAAGAGTTCTGAAAAACAGATGTTTTTACCAAAAAAACTATTCTGACTCTTAGGATATAACCAAATAAAAATGCATTTTATGAAATCATGTATCACTGTAGACTTTATTAGTGTCTGGAAACCTTGTGGATAAAACATAGAAAATCCTCAGTAATTATTTTCTTTCAGCAATATTTCAGAAATCAACCTCTAACTTTCTGTCTCCCCCTTTATTATCCTGATACCTAGGCATTTCCAGACAGTTAATTTTATGCTTTAAGGACAGTTGCCCTCCATGAATGTATCTGACCGAGACTGTGTTAGCACAGAAATTAAAAATTTTATATATCATAAGTGTAAAGTCAAATCTCAGTATTTTTTAAGGAGGTGAATATGGCATGTGTGCATTAAGGCACTGTCTCTCTCTCACTTAGTTCTACTTGTAGCTAATAGAGAAAATATTTGAGCTAATAGAGAAAATAATCTTGACCTCAAGATTAGAGGTCAAGTCATTAAACAAAGAGAATCATTCTCTATAAATACACAGTCAAAATCTGGATACTGAATGTGTGATTTTAACCTATCGATTCATGCATTTAATTGTTATCCCTTGATTATCTATCATCCATTAGGAATGGTACTAGGTGCATAATGCTGGAGATGGAAATTTAAATAATACATAGCACTTTCCCTCAAGGAGTTAATGCCTTAGTGGAGGAAATAATAGGAGAAAGAACCTTGGAAAGTGTGCTTTTCTGAGATGTCAACATTTCAGGCTTGTGTTTTCTGAACCACTTATTGAACACATTTTGAACACCTTAGTACCAAATTTGGGCAACTCTGTTATTGAGTCTTCTAGCTATTCTTGAATGCTTTCCTAATTATTAATGGGCTAAAAATAATAACATATTTAATGAACACATGTGCAAAGTACCTTATCTAAGTGCTTCTATGTGTATTTCATTTTCACAGTTAATTGAAGTGTATATTATTATTGCTAGTTGCATTTTAGAAATAAAATCTAAGATATAAAAAGCCATAGTGACATGGTTAAGGTCCTACAGGAATTCAGTGACAGAGCCACGTTCTGATAGGGCCAAATAAATTTAGCCCATAATTTTAATTTCATTATAGCACTTCCTGAAAATGAGACAGATGCCATTAATTCTGTATCTGTGTGGTAACAATACTTAGGGAATAGATAAATGGAAATATACAACTTGAAGGAACAATTTCTATAGATTCTGCTTGTGCAGTACATATGCTAATCATCTTTCCACCTTCAGTTAACAAATGTTATTTATAGTTGGTGACACTGCTGTTTATAATTCTATTTCTTCTACCGTGTGCTCAGTCACTTAGTCGTGTCTGGCTCTTTTCGACGACATGGACTGCAGTCCACCAGGCTCCTCTGTCCACGGGATTTTCCAGGCAAGAATGCTGGAATGGTGCAGCTCATCTTTTCACTTATTTAATCATTCTTAAATTGATTACATCTTTCTTTTGTACACCTCACATTGTAAACACTAAGGTAGGACCTGAGGTAGGTATTGTGATAAAAAGGTGCTGCATAAGACACATCCCTTGAAATTGAGAAGGAAACACAAATACAGAAATGAATTACTGTGCAGTCTTGCAGGTTCTCTACAAGAGGTATCTTATGAAGAGTGTTATTAAAAGATAAAGGAGATAGAAATTTGTACTGAGGAACGTCAATGAAAACCTTGTCATGATGAGGACATTTAGGCTAAAATTTGAAAGTTGAGAAGGTTAGGCAGGAGGAAAAAGGAAAAGGAATGTTAATGAAATCAGAAAGCCAGGATGATCGGTCAAAGAACATGCCAGCTAGGGTGATTAGAGGTTAGAGTCTCAGCAAGAAATGAAAGTAGTAAAATAGGTTAGAGCTCCATTTGAAGAAATTTTGACTTTATCTTGTAAATATATATTTGTAAGAATTTTTATATTGAGAGGTGACATTGTGAAACTTCAAACATCCCCTTGTTGAACCAGCTGAAGGATAAATGGGAGAGAAGAAGCCAAGGGCAAATACAGGAGCGGGAAGACGATCTTCTGATTACTTCAGCGGTTCCTCAGGCAGCGCCCGTAACTCACCACCCTCAGGGCCTGTTCCAGCTGCCTTCTCTTCTCTCCAAGCACTGCCCAGGCCTCACCACCTTCAGATGAGGTCAGCACAATGTGTCCCCTCTTCTTCAAGAGAAAACCATGACACACACACTCTCTTAACCTGTATCCAAACAGTCTGATTCTGCATGTTGCTCAGTCTTTGTTTCCTGTCTCCTGATCAGATGGTACTGTCCACTGCCTCCCGTCTTGGCCTCACAGAGGCTTTGCTCTAACAAGTACTTTTCTGTCAGAGATTCATTTGTTCTCTTTTGGCTCTTTTCCTGGTAGGGGTTTGGACGATGTTAAAAACAAAATGAAACATAACAACAAAGCAAAAATCCTTCCTTTGATTGCACGTGCTTCTCTCTAATCTTTGTCCTTGCAGTCTCCTCTTCAAAGCCAAACTACAGAAAACTCCAGAAAAACTCGGTTTTACACTTCCTACTCTCCCATGTTCTCCCCAGCCCAGTGCAGACTTCCTCTTCACCACGGCACAAAAGTTAATCATCTGTTACTTATGAGCTTCAGGGCATATAACCCAGCCACAGTCTTGTCTGAGTTTTTCAGGCTTTTCTCATGGTTTATTCCTCTGAATACTTTCTGTTGCCCTCAACTCTCTAGCATTGTTCTCCCTAATTTGTTTGTTTTCCTGCTTCTGTGTTTTCTGTCTTAGAGTAATGGTCCATGTGGTCTTAGTGATATGATGTAAGTTAAGACAAAGACCATTTAACTAGCAGACTATTAAACAGTAGTGTTTTGGCAAAAATATAACAGCTGGGTGGTGGTTGGGAGAGGAGCCCTGACTTGTAGTATTGGCGAATTTCTGTGGTGTAATTATTCCTATCAGGGCCAATTTCTAGCTACAAATTTGAGGTAGTCTTTCAGTAGTCAATGAGAGTCATCATCAGCACACCATTGGATTAGGAAACTTTATCGGCTGTATATCATCAGAAATGAGATGATATTTGGACTAACTTGATACAGTGAGTAGTTCCAAATGATTTTTTAGCCCCAAAGTTATATTAACTTTCCAAGTATCCTCACATCAAATTTAACTTTCTCCCAAATAAAATTCTTAGTAAAACTACATCCGTTTGCATCCATTTGAAAGGGGGGAGGAGTGTTTATTAGAAGTAACTTCATAAGGAAAGGCCACAATTAACCAGAGTGATTGGCGAGGTCCTAGTTCCAACTTTGTTGTTTTGGTAAGTCTCTTTGCAACCCCATGGCCTGAAGCCCACCAGGCTCCTCTGTCCATGGGCTTCTCCAGGCAAGAATACTGGAGCGGGTTGCCATTTCCTTCTCCAGGGCATCCTTCCAGCTCCGGGATCGAACCCGCATCTCCTATGTCTCCTGCGTTGCCAGGTGTGTTCTTTACTGCTGAGTAACCAGGGAAGCCTGTTTCCAATTTTAAACATTACAAAAAGACAGTGGCCACTCCCCCCTGCCTTATGTCAGACATCATGAATACCTGTGGTGTTTCCTAGAGAGGAAAACATTTTCAGCAGTCATTGTGCCTCCCTACAGCCATATTTGGGGCTTCCCTGGTGGCTCAGAGGGTAAAGCGTCTGCCTGCAATGCAGGAGACCAGGGTTCGATCCCTGGGTTGGGAAGATCCCCTGGAGAAGGAAATGGCAACCCACTCCAGTATTCATGCCTGGAAAATCCCATGGACAGAAGAGCCTGGTGGGCTACAGTCCATGGGGTCACAAAGAGTCAGACACGACTGAGTGACTTCACAGCCATATTTAGGGAGTGCTATAAATGGGCTCAAATTCTGGATTAAAGTGTACAAAGAAAAGTTTCTACTCAAGAAAAAAGATTTTTCAAGTATTATCCAAATATATGGAAAATCAAGGCCATTCTGGCAAGAATTACTTAGGAGAAAAGTAGTAGTTTTAACATTTTGCCTGAATTTATCTCCAATAATATTTTAATAAAAATTGCAGCATTTTATTTTTAATTGATCTTATATTTCACCACTCCCTTACTGTTCTCATCATATTAAAAACGTCTCTGTCCTCTTAATCATGTCAGGTCTCTTTTATAACTAACCAGTTGTCACATTGGTCACCCTACCCTACTCTCTGCACTGGATTTTGGGAGCCAGCTACTGTGGTTCACATTTAAACAAAGGCACATGGATTATGCATGGGGATGGTGCAGTCACCATGCATTCTTCGACTTGAATCTTCTCCAGGTTTTCCGTAATTGACTCTAAGGACCATGGGGCCAGATAGTTCTTACTGCCAGAATCACCTTAGTACAGTGCCAGCTGTCTAGAAAGAAAAATAAAGCCCAAAAGCTCTACCACAGGCCAGAAAACAAACAAAACAAAACCAAAAATCTAGGAAATTTAAAAGCATAAGACACGTGGCATTAAACTAACTTATATTTCATAGATAGAAATGAACAATAGAAAGATTAGTTTTTATTATATTTGCCTTATTTACAAAACATTTGTAAATATTTCAGACACTGCAGGGTTTTAGAAAGCAAAAGGGTGATTTTCTTTTTTCTTTCTTTCCCAATCTTAGGAGTTTTGTTTTATATTTAATACTTGTATTCTTTAAACCACTTCTATATAAACACAACTATATATCCCCACATAGAAACATTTTAAATATAAATGGATTGAGCAAAGTAGATTATCCTGAAGTTATTTTTTTTTTCATTTAATGTTTTACTGTGGTCATTTTTCTATGGCATACACCAAGATTTATAATGCATTTTTTTCCTCCTTGTTCTTAGCATATTTTTCTATGTTCTATTTAAGAAAGTTGCTGAAACCGCTATTTCAAAATGAAATGTGGAAAGGGGGCGTTTCCTTTCCATTTTCATCCCAGATTGGAGAACTAAGGCAATGACCCATATTTGTCTCCTTTGGCTCACATGCTTACCCTTGTGCAGGGCAAAGTAGTGACTAGTCATTTGCCCAGAACTGCATAGAATGACAGCCAACAGCGGTGCTTCTCCGGTAGATGGAAGAGTCCTTCAGCAGATGAAGAAGGAGTGCTTGGTTAACAGAAGCAACAGACATCCACTACAGACTGAAATCCTGCAAATTTATATTGAAATACATTTAAACGAAAATGCTAATAGACTTTTAAAGAGGGTTTTAAGGCTGACTAACCCAATATTGTCCTTTATAGAAAAAGAGAATTCTGGTCCAGAGTTGCGTTTAGTTTTCAGGTCTCTGAAGTCTCTTTTAACCTTAGAACGGTTCAGCAGAATGATGTTTTTTCTACATTTTTGAGACATTGTCAAACCAGTACCAGTTTTCTTCACTATTAAATTACAACATATCTTTTTAAATTAGTTCTTTATGTAAGGAGATGTTTTGAGACTTAGAAATACTCTATTTTTTAACAAACTTTCACAGACTATTTTGACATCTATTAATGATTATACCTGGATCAGTATATTACTGATCACCATATTGTTTGCCTGATGGTATTTTTCTAGCTTTATTATCATTTCTACATTTTTCTGTTTGCCTTCTGCTACTATAAGGAATACCATCTCCTTCTTCCTTGCTTATTTATACATTTACGCATTTCTCCTAGTATTGTCAGCATGACAGGGATTCCTACGTAACTCAACTAGTTATAAACCATCACTATCTTGTATTTTGATGTTCAAATTGCATGTAACACACTTTGTGCAGTGAAATTCTAACCAGCTTCATTTTGGCAAATTTTGCACTGCATTTTTAATGAATGTTTTTTCTTTTCATGTTTCCTGGAGCTCTCTGAGGAGAGGGACATGGTTTTATACATCTCTGTATTTCCACTGTCTGACAGAATGGTTGGATTGTAGTAGTGGTCAACACTTGTTCAACAGATAAGGGTTTGCAATAGCTCTCATGTGAATTTTATTTTAAATGTTTATTAAAGTAAATACAATAACCAGAAGAGTGCGAACATTAAGTGTACAGTTTGACTAATTATTACAAAGTGAAGATTTGTGTAAACACTACATTGTCCAAAAAACAACCATTTTCGACATTCTAGAGACTCACCTTACTCCCTGCCCATCCTTTCACTTCATATATAATTACTATCTTGACATCTACACTGTGAATTATTTTTACTTGGTTTCGAATTTCATGTAGTAAACCATCCAGTACTTTTTGTGTGTGACTTTTTTTGACCAATATTATGCTTGTGAGATTCATTCAAAATTTTGAGTATTAAAAATGGCTTTACTTTTTTTGTCTGTTTGGTATAGTGCTGACCCATATGAAGCCTATCATTTAGGGACATTTGAATGCCTGCTGGCTTTTCACTGGGGGCTTCCCTGGGGGCTCAGTTGCTAAAGAATCCACCTGCAGTGCATGGGACCATCTGCACGAGGGGACCCAGGTTCAGCCCCTGGGTCTGGAAGATCCCCTCGAGAAGGAAATGGCAGGCAACTCCAGTATTCTTACCTTTGAAACCCATGGATAGAGGATCCTGGTGGTCTACAATCCATGGGGTCATAAGAGTTGGACACTAATAGTGATTGAAGATTCCGGTGCATATCTGTTAGTGCCTATGAGCATCGACTGGTGTTGGCTGTATGCCATATGTGGAAAAACTGGTTCATAGTATGTGTGTGTATGTGTGTGTGTTAGGTAATATATATACTATAACATACCCACAGGGCAGGGAATAGATTGCCCTTGGCTCTGTATTCCTACCATGCTTAAAATTGACAGTATGCATTTTTATAATGTAGTTTGTGGGATATGTAGTTGTAACCCAGTGTAACTTTATTCTCCATTTCTTTGATGACAAATAAGGTAGAGTACATCTTTATATAGAGAGAGAGAGACCTTTAGTAAAGTGTTCACTCAAGTCTTTGTTCATCTCTTTAATTGGTTTTTATATTTTTTACTAATTTACAGGGATGATTTATATTATTTGGATATGAGTTCTTTATTATGTGTATAGCAAATATCTTCTAGATAGTTGTTTGCTTCTGCATTCTCTTTATGCTACCCAATATCATACTGGCGTAGTTACTGTGACTTCATAAACCATGCTATATGGTAGAACAAATTCAAATGTCTTGTGATTTAATTGGAGTTTTAATAAATGGCATTATAGTATATCAAATCTTCTGGTGTTTTATTTGGCTTATTTTTGATTCAGTAGTTTATTTCTGTTTTCTTTGTTGTTGTTTCATCATTTTCACTAAATGTAATTCTAGGTCTTTGATTTTATTTTCCTCCTTTTGCAGATGGTATATTTTTATCTGTAGCTTTAGCTTTTTTTAAAATCAATTTGAAAACCATAACAGTTTTGTTTCTTCCTTTCCATTATTTATATTTCTTTATTTATGTTCTTGTTTATTTTACTTCTAGAACATCCAGTCCATTCCCAAATAAAAGTGGAGGTAATGGACATCCTCATCTTGTTACTTACTCAGACAGAAAACATTCAGTATTTCATCATGAAGAATAGCATTTTTAGTATACCATATTTTTTAGGTTAAGTACTTTCTATATATTACTAGCTTTAGAAAGATTTTTAAGTTTTTAAATCTGAACAGGCATTGAATTTTACCTAAATATTTTACTGTATCTATCGAAATGATATATGGTTTTTCTCCTTTATTCTGTTAAAAAAATTACACTGACTTTGAAAATGTTAAAAATAATTTCTGAAATTCAAGCTCATCATTATGTTTTTCAGTTACATAAATTGCTGTAGTCAGTTTAATAATAATGTGTTAAGAATGTTTATGCCTTAGCAATATCATTCATAATTCTCTTCTAATAATGTTTTCATCAGTATTTAGTATTAATGTTATGATGTCATAATATACATTGAGAGTATTTTTTTCTTTTTTGTTTATTCTCTGAAAGAGTGTAAATGTTGCTATTATTTCTTCTTTACTTGTTTGGAACTATTAATCAGTAAAACCATCTGTGCCTAAAGATTTCCTCGTAGGAGGATTTTAATTATGGTTTCTACTTCATTAATAATGATAGATATGTTCAGATTTTTTGTAATATTTCTTGTGTCAGACTGGTGTGGTAACTATTTTTTTCTATAAATTTGTTTTTGTCATGTAAATTTTTAAATGTCTGGTCCCAGTTATTTTAATAGCTACATATTTTTAAAAACCTTTATTATCAATAATATCCCTTTTATTGCCCTAATCAGTCTTGAGAGTCAACAGTTACTTTTATCAGTTATTTTAAACAACAATTTTGGTTTGTTGAAATTTCCTATTGTATATTTATTTTCTATTTCAAAAGTTTCTGCCTTTGTCTTTATTTTCTTTCTTTTACTTTCCTTGGTTTTAATTTGCTGTTCCTTTTAAAACATCTTAAGAATGATGGTTAGTCCCTGCTTTTCAGTATTTTTTTTTTCTTTTCTAAAATATGCCTTTGCTGCTAAGCTGCTAAGTCACTTCAGTCGTGTCTGACTCTGTGCGACCCCATAGACGGCAGCCCACCAGGCTCCCCCACCCCTGGGATTCTCCAGGCAAGAACACTGGAGTGGGTTGCTATTTCCTTCTCCAATGCACGAAAGTGAAAAGTGAAAGTGAAGTCGCTCAGTCGTGTCAGACTCTTAGCGACCCCATGGACTGCAGCTTACCAGGCAAGAGTACTGGAGTGGGTTGCCATTGCCTTCTCCCAAAATATGCCTTTAGAACTATACATTTACTTCTTTGAGGTTTTAGTTGTATACTTCAAGATTTGATATATAGAGTTTTCATTATCATTTAATTCAAGATGTTTTCTGATTTGCATTATTACTTCTTTCTTGGCCCATGGGTTATTTTAAGTATACTAGTCATTTTCCATACATATGCAAATATTATGCATATATTTTTCTTATTAATTTCTAGCTTAAAGCACTGTGGTCTGAAAAATTATTCTGGATAATTCAGTCCTTTGAAGATTTTATAGTCTTGTTTTAATTCAAAAAATATTTGATTTTTTTAAATATTTTCTTTGTTTATAAAATGTTTATTTTGCAGTTGATATAGAGAGTGTAGTATGTGTGTGTGTTTTTTTCATGAAATGTTTATTAGAGCAACTAGTGAATCGTGTTTTCAACTATTTTATATTCATACTGGTTACTTTTATTTTCTCTGTTTATTCTTTTGTATACAAGATAATGTATTAAATTATATCTGATGATTATTGCTTTATTTGTATTGCTTCCTACCTTTTGACACTACATTATTAAGAAATCATAGTTTTATAATCTTTGCATCATCCTGTTGAAGTATATCCTTTTTCTCTAGTTCCCTAGAACATGCATAAGACACTTGGTTCATATAATAGCATGATCTAATATTATTTATCTAATAATAAATAATATGTTAACATGACATAAATAAGCAGTAATAAGATTGAAGTTACATTATAGATTCATTAATTGGGATTGTCCATAGATATTTTAAGAGACAACTAGGATAGTTTTCTGTGTTAGTGTTCTCTGAGATTAAGATAAAAATTACACAGTTTTTGATGATTGACAGTAACACTGATACCCATTCAAAAAAATAAGCTACAGTCACAGTTTATCACTTGAATGCAACCTTTTAATTATTCGATAATTTTAAATTATGTAATATGCTCTATTAGGGAGATTTTGTTTCATACGGACCTTTCTATGTAATTTATACTGTGTGTGTGGTATGTGTGTGTATGTGTGCACTCAGTCACTCAGTCATGTCCAACTCTTTGGGACCCTGTGGACTGTAGCCCACCAAGCTCCTCTGTCCATGGAATTTTCCAGGCTAATATCATGATAGAAATAGCAAGAAAATGTAAAACTTTCCCCCCTTTTCTTATATAATAACAATAAACCTTGGATGGGGTTAACAGGGTGGGTTTAAGAAAAGAGGCAGCCAAACAGTAATAACAGTTACCATGGGAGTCTGATAAACTTGCTTATGCAATTTATGTATATCTTCTGAAAATTCTTGGGCTAAGATGAAAGTCTTTCCCACCAGAAAGCCCAGAGCAGAGCATTACCATAACCTTCAGTTGGTCCTTAGCCATATTGTCCCTGAACCTGCAGAAGATGATGATCTCCTTCATAGGTGTTATATTTCTGGTCTGCTGGAGCATAAGAAAGCCTATGAATGCAGTCTTCCCAGGACTCTTCCCAGAAATCAAAAGGAAAAATGGAAAATGAATCCACTTCCTTACACTGTACACAAAAATCAACTCATGAACCTAAATGTAAGACCTAAAACCATCAAACTTATAGAATGAAAACAGAGAATTCCATCTATATGACCTTCCATTAGGATGGTATTTAAATTGTAGCTCTACTTTTCAGTAGTACTGTGACTTGATCATTTACCTAAAATATTGTCTGTTTTACAGTGATTGTATTAATACCTATATCATAGCAGCATTATGAATGTCATTTGGTGTACTACACCTGAACAAACCTGTGTGTATGTGCAGATTGGAAACAAGGTTTAATTTCAGATAACCTGACCTAAAGAAAGTTAGATTTATATTTTATATAAATCAAAATCTCCATATTTGGACCTATTCACATCTTAATTTTTACTGTTTTCCACTTCTTTCTCCAGAGTGTCAACTAAGTTTTTAACAGGGTAAGGGGTCAAATTTTTAATCATGGTATTAACCCACACCGGTATCAGTGTTTACTATATACATCATCCCAGATAATTCTCAAGTAACAACAAACCTGATATTCGCATCTGTTAGACGTTTTATCCTTTTCTGTTTCTGCCGTTTTGTTTGATGACAAATTGAATGAATTCTCTTATATAGACCCTTTATATGTGTTACCTCTCACCTTCTCTCCCCAGCTTCCCCCCTTTCTTTCTCCAGCCACCCCTTTTCCCACAGGCTTCTTGGAAGTGCTCCCTTATGGTACTCATGTATTACTTGATGTCTTCTTTGTCTCTTATATATAATATTTTTGTACCTCTCATGCCATAATTGCTAAGAGAACTTTTATGGGAGCAATGTCTTCCAGAGATCTAGACAGAAAGGGTAGGACAGCTCTCCTTAACTTGTGAAAACTGGAAGTGTTTTTACTATAACTGTCTCTTTATATTCACCTTGGAGGTGCTGTTCCTATGTACACATTTGTCTCTGTACTTTTTCTAAAAGTCAGAATATTTTCATCATCCTCCAGTATGACACAGCAAAGAAAGAAAGAAAGCAAAAAATAAAAAGCAACAACAAACTAGTGATACTGTGAATGAATTTTTTTTTAAGACATAGACCTTTTAAAACTCACAGGAGGAACTCTCACATCCACACGTGACCACCGGAAAAATCATAGCTTTGACTAGACAGACCTTTGTTGGTAAAGTAATGTCTCTTCTTTTTAATATGCTGTCTAGGTTGGTCATAGCTTTTCTTCCAGGGAGCAAGGGTCTTTTAATTTCATGGCTGCGGTCACCATCTGCAGTGATTTTGGAGCCCAAATAATTAGTCTCACACTGTTTTCATTGTTTCCCCATCTATTTGCCATGGAATGACGGGGCCGGATGCCATGATCTTAGTTTTTTAAATGTTGAGCTTTAAGCCACCTTTTTCACTCTCATCTTTCACTTTCATCAAGAGGCTTTCTAGTTCTTCTTCGCTTTCTGCCATAAAGGTGATATCATCTGCGTATCTGAGGTTACTGATATTTCTCCTGGCAGTATTGATTCCAGCTTGTTCTTCATCCAGCCCAGCATTTCTCATGATGTACTCTGCCTATAAGTTAAATAAATGGGGTGATAATATGCAGCCTTGACGTACTCTGTTCCCAATTTGGAACCAGTCTGTTGTTCCTTATTAAAAATCACTGCAGATGGTGACTGCAGCCATGAAATTAAAAGACTCTTGCTCCTTGGAAGAAAAGCTGTGACCAAGCTCAAAAGCATATTAAAAAGCAGAGACATTACTTTGCCCACAAAGGATGTCTAGTCAAAGCTACGGTTTTTCCAGTAGTCATGTATGGATTTGAGAGTTGGACTGTAAAGAAAGCTGAGCACCAAAGAATCGATTCTTTTGAACTGTGGTGTTGAAGAAGACTCTTGAGAGTCCCTTGGACTGCAAGGAGATCCAACCAGTTTATCCTAAAGGAAATCTGTCCTGAATATTCAAGTACTGATGCTGAAGCTGAAACTTCAATACTTCGACCACCTGATGTGAAGAACTGACTCATTGGAAAAGACCCTGATGCTGGGAAAGACTGAAGGTGAGAGAACGGGACAACAGAGGATGAGATGGTTGGAACATCACTGACTCAATGGCCATGAGTTTGAGTAAGATCCAGGAGTTAGTGATGGACAGGGAAGTCTGGGGTGCTGCCATCCATGGGGTTACAAAAAGTCGGACGTGACTGAGCGACTGAACTGAACTGAAAGTGAAACTGAAGGTGAAAATTACTTTTCCTTATTTCTCTTTACATTTTCTTTATGTTCTGTCTACCCCTTAAATAGTAGGTGACAAAGTTCTAAAGAAGGGGCCAAGGGAAGGAATGGGCAATGGAACATATAAAGGGATTAACATGTTGTGGGACAAAAACCAGTGTTCATTGGCTAGTACTTTAAAGCATCTTGCTTCCTCAAGCTTAGCATAATTCTTGGCATAAAGAAAGCAATCAGCAAATGGTAACCAGAGCAGTAATTGTTCTAACTATAGCAGTGAATACAGTGGTAGTAGTCATTCAGTTATGTAACTAACCCTGAATGAGTTCTTAGACATTCTAGCTTGTTCCTGGTTTCTCCAAAGGGCGTATAAATGAGGTTCCTAGTCTCCAGGTGCTCACCGTCTGGGGAAGCATGGCGTGAATGGAGTACGCCTTGCTAGAATGTTTCTCTGGAGCATATCCTCCACTCCTTCTGTGCCATTCCTAATGCCAGGCAGTACCTACGTGAGCTAAAAAAGAAAACGTACTTAAATAAAGATTTATCAATCACAGGACACTTTGGCTACTTTTTAATATTTAAGCATTCTTAAACATTTTTGGTGGAATGGATTATACTGACAAGTGCCTAAAACATACATGTGCAGTACAATGAGTAATTGTAAGATGAATACACATTTGGTCTGTTCCTCTGTCAATCTGCTTCTATCTTTAGACCATATTCCCTCTATCTCCTCACAAATAAACATAATCCAGAGTTTATTTTAGTTGATAACTTGCTTTTCTTTATGGTTATATCACCTTTTGAATATGTCCCTGTTTTTTCACATTTTTGTAGAGTCTATTATGTTTATTCATACGTGTCTGTCTTCTTTTGTCAACATCATGCTCATGAACAATGTGTATCTCCCTGCAGCAGTAGCCCTTCATTTTCATTGTTTTACAGTATCACCTTGTTTAAATATACTCCAGTGTGTATTTCACTATGGATAGATCACTGGGTTGTTCCCAGTTTGGGATTATTACAAGTAACACTAATGAACGCATTTTTCTGCATGTCTCCTGAGCACATATGAACCACCCCCAGTCCATTAGGAAGTTTCTATATTCATGACCAGAAAATAGCTCTCAGGACAGAAGTATTTTTAAAAAGTAAAGCTTATCTCTGTGGTATCTTACATTTCCTAAAATTTAATCTGGTACATTTCACTTCCTTGCTAGCTTTATAGAGATTTTTAAAATATTTTTTCATTAGTATTTCAATTCAGCTTTTAAAATTATGCTCAGTAAACGGGGCCATATTATGTCACCCACCATTATCAGAATCAGAATTCTATCAAGCATTATCTATAGTTTTAGTTTAGGTTTTTAAAATAACTATGATCATACTACACATCCAACTTATATCCCACTTTTTAATCTAAAACACGTTGTATTAGTTGTCTGTTGCTGTGATGTTACCTTAAACTTGGTGACTTAAAACAGAGCAGAGTTACTATCTCAGAGGTTCCATGGATTAGCCTGGGTACATCTCAGCTGGATCCTCTGTTGAGGTCTCGTAGGGTACAGTAGAATTGTTGGCTAGGCTGAGTTTTCATCTGGAGGCTTTACTGAGAAAGAACCACTTCCTAGTGTCCTCGAGTTGTTGGTAAAATGCATTTCCACTGCTGTGGAATCCTGACAGTTTACTTCTTCACAATCAGCAGTGAATGGACAAGGTCTCTTCTGCATGAGGTATCTAACTTCAGGAAAGCTTGGACCATCTTTTAAAGTTCTCACATGATACATTGTGGCCCCAGAATAATCCTTATTTTTATTTACTTGAAGTCAAACAATTAATATATGCAAAGTCCCTTTACCTTTTGCTTCACTCAAGGGGGAGATTAAACAAGAGTGCATACACCAAGATGTGCTAATATGGGAACAGATTAGAATTCTACCCACCACATATTGTAACACATATTTTCCTATTATCTTTAACTGTCTACTGTGAAGGTGTTTCATGACTGTATTACATTCAAACATGAAGTATATTGTAATTCCCTTGAACACTAGATTATTGGGTTACATTTATGTTTTGCATGCCTAGTTTTTAAGGCTTCTAAAACTCTAGTCATGTCTGAACAATATTTGGGGTTTGGTTTTCTCAGCTATAAATTAGTGTCCCTTAAAAACTGGCAAAAACGAAGGATGGGTGCATTATTAAATATTGGTATCTAGCTCCATTTTCAAAACCCTAGAGGGAAATAGTAGACAATAGATTCATCTCATTTAAAAAATGCTTGTGTCAAAATCTTTCACAGGTGACACATGAAAAATAATCATGAATCAAATTAAGCACTATGTAGTAAAATAATAAAACAAAAGTGGAAAAATGCTCCCAAATGTAGACAATAGTGTGCTGTCAAGAAATTTAAAATAATGCATTTCCATTGTCTGCAAACCATAACCTTCAGAGATTGCATGCTCACAGATTTAAATACCAGTGTCTTATACATTTCACAATCTATCCAGCATAGATTTAAACAGCACAAATCCCTTCAAAAATAGAATATCCAAATCAAATGCATTATCTCCTATCACATCCCAACAATTTTTCTTTCCTCTGTCCTATATTTTAATTAATGCCACCCTACCAGGGTTTAGATCTGGTAGACAGAGTGCCTGAAGAACTATGGGATGGAGGTTTGTAACGTGTACAGGAGGCAGTGACCAAAACCATCCCAAAGAAAAAGAAGTGGTTGTCTGAAGAGGCTTACAGATAGCTGAGGAAAGAAGAGAAGCAATAAAGAACAGATATGGTAAGGACCTAACGGAAGCGGAAGCAATTAAGAAGATGTGGCAAGAATAAACAGAAGAGCCATACAATGGTCTCGGTGATGTGGATAGCCACGATGGTGGGTCACGCACCTAGAACTGGACATCCTGGAGTGTGAAGTCAAGTGGGCCTTAGGAAACATTACTAGGATCAAAGCTAGTGGAGGTGATTAAATTCCAGCTGAGCTTTTTAAAATACTAAAAGACGATGCTGTTAAAGTGTTGCATTCAAAATGTGAGCAAATTTGGAAGACTCAGCAGTGGCCACAAGTCTAGAAAATGTCAGTTTTCATTCCAGTCCCAAAGAAGGGCAAAGGCAAAGAATATTCAAACTACAATACAGTTGTGCTCATTGCACATGCTATGCTCAGAATCCTTCAGGGTTGGCTTCAGCAGTAGGTGAACTGAGAACTTGCAGATAATACAAGCTGGGTTTCCAAGAGGCAGAGGAACCAGTGGTGAAATTGCCAATGTTCATTGGCTCATAGAGAAATCAAGGTAGTTCCAGAAAAACATCTACTTCTGCTTTGATTACACTAAAGCCTCTGTTGTATGGATCATAACAAACTGTAGACATTCTTTAAAGAGATGGGAATACCAGAGCAGTTTACCTGTCTCCTGAGAAACCTGTATGCAGGTCAAGAAGCAGCAGCGAGAACAGAACATAGAACAACTGTCTGGCTCAAAATTGGGAAAAGAGTATGGCAAGGCTGTTTATTGTCACCCTGCTTATTTAACTTCTATGCAGAGTACATCATGTGAAATGCTGGACTGGATGAATCACAAGTCGGAATCAAGATTGCCAGGAGAAATATCAAGAACCAGGAGAAATATCAAATATGCAGATTATAACACTCTAATGGCAGAAAGTGAAGAGGAACTAAAGAACCTCTTGATGAGGGTGAAAGAGGAGAATGAAAAAGCTAGCTTGAAGCTCGACATCAAAAAAACTAAGATCATGGCATCCAGTCCCATCACTCAATGGCAAATAGATGGAAAAAGTGGAAACAGTGACAGATTTTATTTTCTTTGGCTTCAGAATCACTGTGAATGGTGACTTCAGCCATGAAATTAAAAGACACTTGCACTTTGGAGGGATAGCTATGACAAGCCTAGAAAATATATTACCAATAGAGACATCACTTTGCTGACAAAGGTCCATGCAGTCAAAACTCTGGGTTTTCCTGTAGTCATGTATGAATGTGAGAGTTGGACCATAAAGAAGGCTGAGGGTGGAAAAATTAATGCTTTCAAATTGTGTGGTGCTGGAGAAGACTCTTGAAAGTCCCTTGGACCGCAAGGAAATCAAACTAGTCAGTCCTCAAGGAGATCAACCCTGAGTATTCATTGGAAGGACTGATGCTGAAGCTGAAGCTCTGATGCTTTGGTCACCAGATGGGAAGAGCTAATTCATTGGAGAAGAAAAAAAAAAAAAAAAACCTGAGGCTGGGAATGATGGAGAGCAGGAGGAGAAAGGGGTTGACAGATGATGAGATGGTTGAATGACATCACCCACTCAATGGACGTGAATTTGGGCAAACTCTGGAAAATAGTGAAGGACAGGGAAGTCTGGCATGCTGAGAATGCCAGGGTCACAAAGAATCAGACAGGACTTTGAACAAAAATAAAATCTACTGTTACCCAAGCCTAGATTGGGAAAGTAAGCCGGTAGTAGCACTTACTACAAACATTTAGTCAATGAGCAAAACAAATCTATTTTTATATTACATTCTCATAATCAGAGCATATTTGTAGTTGACCCAATACCTAACTTTTATACATTTTTTCTGGGTTAGCTTGAAATAATAAACTTTCATAACTAACTTACTATCAAGCAATGCCTCAGGGATGAAATAAACAGTGTTTACTCTAGGATATATGGCAGATGTGTGCTAAATGTGTTTATTCACTTTGATCATCATAAAATATTTGTTTTTAGCAATTCTGTGAGGTTTGTGATAGCCCAGAGCAATACTTGTCAAAAATCTCTCAGTTAATAGACAATTTTTATAATTATATGACTCATTGCTAACAAATATGAATTAGTATTAAAAGAATCCAAGTTTTAACTTTTTATTTTACAGAAAATATGTGCTTACTGCATGTAATATCTTTAAAATATTTGAAATATCTATCTATCTATCTATCTATCTATCTATCTATGTATATATAGACTTGAATGCATATTTCTTTCTAGTCATTTTTAGAACATTTATATCTGGTGCCTTAGCATTTTTAAAATAATACTGAACCAGTTGTGATTAGTTTAGCTGTTAGTGCTATGCTGTGCTTAGTCGGTCAGTCGTGTGTGACTCTCTGTGACCCCATGGACTGTAGCTCACCAGGCTCCTCTGTCCATGGGGATTCTCCAGGCAAGAATACTGGAGTAGGTTGCCATGCCCTCCTTCAAGGACTCTTCCCAACCCAGGGATCGAATCCAGGTCTCCTGCATTGCAGGTGGATTCTTTACCAACTGAGCAACCAGAGAAACCCAAGAATACTAGAGTGGGTAGCCTATCCCTTCTCTAGGGGAACTTCCCAACCCAGGAATAGAACTGGGGTCTCCTGCATTGCAGGCAGATTCTTTACCAGCTAAGCTACTAGGGAGAGACTTTCCAAAACAGTAGTTTAAACTTTCTAGAAAGTCACCCAGAGCTGGTAGAGCAGAGCCATGGTAATCAGGGAGGCCTCCTCCGTCATCCTAACTCACGGCGCCCGTCTGCACTGTCACCTTGGTGTCTTAAGCTGGCTGCTAGAGTTCCAGGGATCATGTTCCAATTACAGTTCAGAAGAAGGCAGATGGGCCGAAAGGACAAGTCATGATTCGTCTCATCTCAGTCACTTCCCTAGGTGCCTTCTCTGAAGTTCTTATCAACGTTTTCACTTAGACCTCATGGGTAAGAAGTGACTCACTTGACTATATTTTCCTGCAAAAGAAACTAGAAAATAAACTGTTCATTCTAGGAAGCAATATACCAGGGGAAATTGGGATTCTGTTAGTAAAGAAGGAGAGAAGATATTGAAAAGGAAACCAGTGCTTTACACACACACACACACACACACACACACACACACACACACACACACATACAGATACTCATGTAGATGTAGACGTGGAGATATCTATATCTCTAATATAAATATAAATTTATATTTTATATAATTATATATAAATATTTATATTTATATAATATACAAATGTATATATCTCCAATATAAAATTTCATGTTCTGACTTTTCACCAAGTACAACACTGTCTAAATTCTACTTCTTTGTGGTTCTTAAACAGATATTTAATGTTTTGCTTAAAAAGTAACTGAACCAATGTATATTGGTATAATTTGCCATAAACTTGATAATAATGTTAGTCGCTCAGTCATGTCTGACTCTTTGTGGCCCCATGGACTATAGACCACTGGGCTCCTCTGTCCATGGAATTCTCCAGGCAAAAATACTGGAGTAGGTAGCCATTCCCTTCTCCAGGGGATCTTCCCGATCCAGGAATCGAACCTGGGTCTCCCCCATCGCAGCCAGATTATTTACCATCTGAGTCAAATAGTCTTTTCAATATTACTATTGTCATCACTCGGCACGCTACTGCCATGATGACTGATGCTTCCACTCATGGAGCAGCTATCATAAGCCAGTTGTTTTGTTAAATAGACCTATATGTGAGGTGGATAAATTTGGTTCAAGCGCTCGTCTTCAGGCACAGGCTAGCATAAGTAAAACAAGCTCCAAACCCAGGAGCATTTGCTAATCATGAAAACTTTATGTAAGGTTTTTTTGGGAGTACAAGAGGAGATTGCATAGCCCATAAACAATAAAAGCGTCCTCTAATGCTTACTGAATTTCCCTCACAACTCAAGGCTGCTGAATTAATCAGTTCTCTCCCTTGTCAAAAGCCTGTCAATACTGGACTTTTTCTTATTCCTCCATTCTATACTTTATCTATTTCTCCAACCTCCAGGATCTTTTTCATTTTAGATGGCATAAAATTCTAATAAATGTATATACTACCTCTGGCAATGTGTGAGGATATTTCATCATTGTATTCTCACCAGCGCAGATATTATCATTTTAAAAACCATAATTGTTTTATAAAACAGCATTGTAATTCACATTTTAATTACTAAACCTGAAGACTTTCTCAGACACTTGCTAAATAGCTGGGTTTCCAAATCTTTATTCCTTCACTCAGTATTTATTGAGAGTCTATTTTGTTCCAACCCTTCCTCTATAGGTTGAGGATACAATGGTGAATGAAAGAGAAAGATCTCTGCCCTCATCAAACTTGCATTTTATTTGCTGAGTCAGAAAATAGACAAAGAGAAGCAAAATGTATGAACAGTGAGATGGTGTGATTGTTACGGAGGAAAATAAAGTAAGGGGTTGGAGAGTGAGGATTTATAATTTAAATAGGGTGGGCCCGCTTTGAAGGTGGCACTTTAGTAAAAGCTGGAAGGAATTGATGATTGAAAGTACACATACTCTTAAAGAGAGATGGTGAGACCCAGAAAAAAGGAGGGAGTGCAAAGGGTTGAGCAATAGTTCGCCCATTATGGAGAAGGAAATGGCAACCCACTCCAGTATTATTGCCTAGAGAATTCATGGACAGAGGAGCCTGGCTGCAGTCCATGGGGTTGCAAAGAGTTGTTCACGACTGAGCTTTCGCCCAGTATGTTTGAGAAACGGCAAATCTGTTTGGCCAATCTGACAGCAGTGAAGTGAGCCAAGGCCAAAGAATTTCTGAAATCTGAGACATAGTGGTAACCAGACCACGTAGGAACTGGTGGCCAGTATAAGAACCTGAGCATTTTCTCCAAGTGAGATGGGAAGCAAGTAGAAAGTTTTTGATCTACTTTAAGTTTTAGCAAGATCATTCTGACGGCTTTGTAGAAAATAGACCGAAGGAAGACAGTGACCAAAGCAGGTTAACTAATTAGGATATGACTGTTATATTCCAGGTGAAAGATGAGGAAATGTCATAGAGGTAGGTATGATATGATCCCATCATGTGTATATTTTTACCATACAGTCTGTAGGATTAATGAACTGGATTTAGTATATAACAGGGAAGTAATGAATAATTCCAATGCTTGGATCTAGGCTTTGAAAAGAAAGCAATTGACCTATAATTAGAGAGAAGTACTACAGTATTAGGAAAGCAGATTTGAGAGAGAAAATTAGGAGCTCGGTTGTAGACATGTTAATTTTGAGATTTTTTTAGAGACCAAAGTAGAGTGGACATGTTGACAGTTCAGTACCGAAAGAGAGCAGGAGTGGTCCAGGCTCCTGTGAACCATCTGTTTGTATCCTTTACTGTTATTTCTTATATTTACATGTTTATATATCTGGACGTGGACTTTTTATGTAGTATTCTTATGTTACTGTTAAAAATATGCATCGTGTCAAGTTTGAAATGATCGTTATGTTGTAAAGGGCCAAACAATGTTAATACAAAAAAAAAGGAACATCTAAAAAGAGTGAGTGAAGGGAGATGAATTGGGAGATTGGGATTGACATATATACACTACTATATATAAAATAGGCGAGGAATGAGAACCTACTGTATAGTCCAGGGAACTGTTACAGTAACCTAAATGGGAAGAAAATTCAAAAAGGAAGGTATATCTGTTTACGTGTGGTTGATTCACTTTGCTATATAGCAGAAACTAACACAGTAGTGTAAAGCAACTCTACTCAGATAAAAACAAATAATAAGAAGATTGAGAATGGTGGGTGTCTTTAAGTGAGATGGAGGAGAAAGAGGTAAGTGGGAGGGAGGGAGGAATAGAGAAGAGGAATGAGAATGAGAGAGCAAGAAGAGAAAGAGAGAGAAAGCATAATTTCAGTGATATAAAATCTTCCATATGGTGTCGGTTTGTCAAAATATTTCTGTAGGAGTACTGCCGGAACCTTCCACCGGCACACATATTTAGTATATAAACCCTCAGTCAGGTCACTACTTCCTCTGTATGTGTGTGTGCCTTTCTTTCCTCTCCCATTTTTTTCAGCTTCTCAACTGGATTTCCCATTGGTGACAACTTGGCTGCATGCATGCCCACAATAATATCAAGATGAAGTCTAAACCATATTTTTTTTTCCTAAAGAGTTATCCAGATTTCTAGAGGGCTGAATTATGTCGAACAACATCTCTGTGCTGATCCTTCTGTCTGCATTGCTACCCTACTGTGCCTCTTTAATTGCTATGGCAACAGCACAACAGCACCAGTAGAACCACAGAGGCCAGATACATGAAATGTTAAACTCCTTCGGGAAACCGAAACATAACGGCTAGCATGACATCTCAAAGGCTCAGAGTCATCTTGCAGAATTCCAAAGAGAAATGGATAGAGCACTAAATCATTTACTAGATTTAAAACACTGATGAATGGCATTCGAATTTGTGTTGTAACCCTCATGATGTTCTTTCAAGTTGCCTTAAAAACAAGGTGCGTTCTGAGAGAGGAGCGTCCCTGTTCTTGGAAATTGGAAGAAAGCTGGGGTCATCTATGACTCCGCAATGACAGGAGAGTTGATTTCATTGCATTTCACATCTGTGATAATGGTCCATGCCCTAGACCTTTCTCTCCTGTGTCCATTGAAAACTCATTACCTGCAATGAGATGCAAAAGGAAGAAACTGGCATATTAAATCCAATTGCAGTCCTCAATGACTAATATTTTCAGACCTTCAATGAGACTCAGTTTTCTCATCATTCAGTACCAAGTCTGATGTGGAACATGTTTATCCTGATGTTTTCCACAGAGCCTTGATACAGGGAGAGTGCACTTCTTCAAATTGAAGTTGATGGGGAGCAACAGTGTAATACCCCAGCTAACAAGATACTGTTTATCTGAGAGCTTCTCATTTGAAAGCCCCGTGCCTTTCACCATCTTACATAACCTCTCCCTCTCTTTTGTTCCACACAACGAACTTTTATTTTGTCAAACATCCCTTGTTGTTTGACTATCCCTTGTTATTTTTTTTTGAATTTTTTAAACTGAATTACAGTTGATGTACAGTATTATGTAAGTTACAGGTGTGCAACATAGTGATGCACAATTTTGTAGGTTATATTCCATTTATAGTTACTACAAAAGACTGTCTATATGCTCTGTGCTGTATAAGACATGTTTGTGGCTTATTTATTTTACACACAATCATTTGTAGTCCCTCAGCCCTTAATCTCTTAATCCCTTAGCCCTCTGTTGCCCTCTGCTTCACTCTCCCCACTGGTAACCACTAGCATGTACTCTGTATCTGTGAGTCTGCTTCTTTATTGTTACTTTCACTGGTTTGTTTTTAGATTCCACATTTAAGTGATATCATGCAATATTTGTTTTTCTCTGTCTGACATCTTTTCCTAGAAATATGACTTTATTCGTAGATAAGTATGGCTTAAGGGGATGTGTAAGGATGCCAGAGGGAAAGGGAGGACTGTAATGTCTGGCTTTTTAAGTGACTTTTTACTTTATTTTGAAGTATAGCCAATTAACAAAGTCTTGATAGTTTCAGGTGCATAGCAGTGTGACTCAACTATAGATATACATGTACCCATTCTCCCCAAACTCCCCTCTCATCCAGACTGCCACGTAAGCGTGATCATCTGTCTGACTTATTGCACTTAGCGCAATACCCTCCAAGCCCATCTGTGTTGTTGCAAATTGTAAAAATTCCTTCTTTTTTATGTCTGAGTAGTATTTCATTGCATGTGTGTGTGTCTGTGTGTGTGTAGATATACATACCACATCTTTATCTGCTCTTCTGTTGATGGACACTTAGTTCACTTCCATATCTTGCTAATTGTAAATGCTGCTGTGAACACTGAGGTGAATGTATCTTCTCTACTTAATGTTTTCCTGATTAAACTTAAAATTTTTTGAACAGCAAAGGAAACTACCAACAAAACAAAAAGACAGCGTGCTGAGAGAAAATAATTTGCAAATAATATGATTGATAACATTTTAATACCCAAAATATATAAACATCTCATAGAAATCACCATCACAAAACAAATAACCCAATTGAAAGTGGTAGAAGACCTAAATAGACATTTCCAAAGAGGACATGCATGTCCAACAGGCACATGAAAATATACTCAACATCGTTAATTATCAGAAAAATGCAAATCAGAGCAACAGTGAGATGTCACCTCACACTGGTCAGTATGGCTATCACCAAAAAGAACACAAATAATAAAAGTTGGTGAGGATGTGGATAAAAGAGAACCCTCCTGCACTGTTAGTGGGAATATAAATTGGTGCACCCACTGTGAGTAATAGTGTGGAGGTTCTCAAAAAAAAAACAAAAAAATAGAGCTACCACATGAACCAGAAATTCCACTCCTGGGTATATATTCCTTATTTCATTGCCCCTTTAAATCATGGATTGTATTTTTATTATAATGTTGACCCATAAATAAAAAATGTATCAATAAATTAGATATGTCATGTACCTATTATTAAGGGATATAATACAACAATGATTATTATTTTTAAAAAAATCCATGACTTGGGGCACTCACCATTCACACACATAGTAGGTTATCAGATTATTCTGTGACACAAATGACCATCCACCCCCTCAGATTAATTACAGCCACACCTGTCTCTTGGCAGCACTAGTGTCCTCATTAGTGCAAGTTTTCAGTGTAAATTATTTTGCATTTTTATACACACATTCCCCCTTCCCCTTCCCAAATAGTTTTCAGTTACATCTAAACCTCTGCAAGGAGTGCCTACAATCAGGTCATTTTAGGAAGCCACTTGTTATATGTGCCAGCTGGCCCAAGTCTAAACTACTGTTGTTCTAGCACTTTTGGAAGCCTTCATAATCTCTTAGCACTGGCCTCTTCTAGGCTACTGTCTCTCTCCAAGCTTGTCTGCAAGAGAGAACGCGTTCCCCTTCAGAGTTACCAGCGGTATTGCCTTTCAGGATGCATGGACAGTCAGGGATATTACAGAGTCTCTGCAGGCAAACTCCTAAGTGGGCAAATAAAGGGACAACTCAACCCACCTCATGGGAGAATACTAAGACCTCTTTAGACACAGAAGTCACTCACCTTTCTGAGATAGAATGTATATTCCTCAAAGAATCATATGCATTTAAGTATTTGGGTAACTTCAGTTATATCTTAACACACCAAAGAAAAATGAATGACTGGTTAAATGTGTCATTTGGGTTTCATCCAGCATGCTCTTGAGAGCTTCCCTGGTGGCTCAGATGCTGAAGTGTCTGCCTACAATGAGGGAGACCCGGGTTCAATCCCTGGGTCAGGAAGATCTCCAGGAGAAGGAAATGGCAACCCACTCCAGTATTCTTGCCTGGAAAATCCCATGGACGGAGGAGCCTGGTAGGCTACAGTCCATGGGGTCACAAAGAGTCTGACACGACTGAGCGACTTCACTTCACTTCCAGCTTGCTCTTAAGTCTCCACTATGGTCATCTGTCAGCACCATAGTAATCTGTCAGGTGTAACTTGATTAAGAAGAGAGACCAGGATAAAAAGAGTAAGTCACTTGATGAACTTAAGGAATCAGTGTTGGAATCAATCTCTTTATATCCAAATGCTACATAATCCGGGAAACACAATAAAAGTAATATATATATAACCTCATCTTATCCTAGAAACAGTATGGGTTTTGGAAGTAAATGTATCTCCATCTTAAAGCTACCTTTTTGTTTACATTCTGTAAGACCTTGAGGAGATTACTTAAATTTCTTAAATTTGATTTCATCTTATAAAACGGGAAGAAAGATAAGAACTTTATATGGAGTTGTGCAAGGATTAAGTGAGATTTGGTATAAGTACATTGCATAGCAAGTACATTTTAGCTTTATAATATATGATAAAATTAATATTAAAAACATTTCATAAAGAGAAATAAAACATTCACTGTGTAGCATACACCTTAATTTTTAAAAGCAGAGAGGTGATGAAATATTTGCACGTTTACTAGTTAGGTAAAGCATGGCAAATATTCCACTTAGTAAACCAGCTTATCACTTAGCATCTCAATCTTGTTTCCTCATCTATAAAATAAAAGACCATTACTTCCTTAATGTTTACCTGTGCTGTATCAATGGTAACTATTTTTTTTTAATTTAGTTTGCCTAAGTAACTGGTCTCTTGTTAGTGTAAATAATATGTGTTTATATACAATATCCATGTTGAGTTAAAAATGCATGCATGTATGCATGCACATGTTGAGAAGAAAAACTATAAGATGCTGTATTAACTGACAGACCCTTTAGAATTGTGTAAATGTAACTATCCAAATGTATGATGGGTTAGAATTTTTCACTATGCCTTTTATTATACTAATTGTGAATGTGTTTGTCTAATCAGATCCCAGCCTTCTAAGCTTGATAGATTCTAGCAAAACACCTTGTACACGGTGCAGAAGCTAAATAAGTCTTGCTGAAATTAATTGTAAAAAATGAATGAGCTTTGCGCAGTGGCAGTATCATAGTCAATGATGTTTATCCGAGGCACGATTATTACTAATTGAAAACTTTTCCCAATACCCCACCATGACCACCTGAAATATAGTCGGCATTGGCAATTTTTGATAGTCTCCACAGAGACTGAATTTTTTAAAAAAATGAATGGATGTATGAGCAAATTTTCAAAATTTATTATGTTCAACGTGCTTAGGAATTTTACTAGCCACTATTTTAATCAAAGATCAAAGGATAATTGTTCTAGGCTGTATATTTCTTATTTTGAGGCCTGAATTTAACAGGTTCAATTGCAATATCCTGAGTACATGTTTGACTATAAATGTTATCATCGGTAGTCCTTCTATTAATAGAATAAAAATTAGGGTGAAACCTAAAATATTTGAAACAGCTATCAAATTCATTATCTAAACTGTATTGTGAAATATCCTTTGCCATAAAGTAACCATTCTGACACATCCTAAAACAACTCATCAGTGTCAGCAGGCATCGGCACCTGTTCCCTCGCATTAGCCTGAGCAAAGGGACACTCAGTAAATTGGTAGAGCTCTGCTGAATGATCGCAAGGCAACTCCTGAGGAGCCAGATAGCTTTCCTTTAACTCAACACGTAAATTGGTGCCATATTGGTTTCTGCAGAGAATAGATTATATTCTCAGTTGGTTGTAAGAGCTAAATTTTCTTTTATATCCTGTTCTAGTTGCCAAATAAATACTGATTCTCTTGAGCATATGTTATGTAATAGCCATGGGCTGGAAGAAGGGTGCAGTACTGGAAAATGATTTTCCAGTTTGTGGGTGATAGACACTTCTTTGTAAATGTGTCACTTTCGTGTCCCAGAGGAACTAGCCTCAAAGAACATATAATATGGAGACATGTAAATTTTATCTAAAGAGCTATATTGTATGACTATTTACTGAGTTACAGCCCTACTCGACTATTATTATTAAAGGGGTATCATTATTAATATTATTATTAACAATAATAAATATTATTAAAGGGATCTTTGTTGGTTGCATTTAACTATTTAGATAAGGCAACAAATTGTTTTAGAAGTTCCACTTAACTAGATAAGAATGAGCATAATATCTATATTCTGTATCTTGTAATAACCAGTAGTGGAAAATAATCTAAAAAAGAAGAAGTATATGTAAACAAAAAGAATGAGGATACTGTGTTTAATGGCCTTTATAAACTTTTAAGTTATGAAAACAAAGCATAACAACTACTCTGCTCTTCTAGTCACATTTATTTTCTTCAAGTGCTAATATATTAATCTAAAAACGTGTCAAGGATTAGTTTTTGAACTTGTTGTTCAGTCGCTCAGTCATGTCTGACTCTTTACAACCCCATGGACTGCAGCCTGCCAGGCTTTCCTGTCCTTCACCATCTCCCAGAGCTTGCTCAAACTCATGTCCATTCAGTCAATGCTGCCATCCAGTCATCTCATCCTCTGTTGTCCCCTTCTCCTCCTGCCTTCAGTCTTTTTCAGCATCAGAATCTGACAGCGAGTCAGCTGTTCGCATCAGGTAGCCTAAGTATTGGAACTTCAGCGTCAATCCTTCCAATGAATATTCAGGGTTGATTTCATTTATCAACTGGTTTGATCTCCTTGCAGTCCAAGGGACTATTCAAGAGTCTACTCCAACACCATTGTTCAAAAGCATCAATTCTTCAGCGCTCAGCTGACTTTATGGTCCAAACCTCACATCCGTGCATGACTACTGGAAAAAACATAGCTTTGACTATACGAATCTTTGTCGGCAAAGTAATGTCTCTGCTTTTTAATACACTGTCTAGGTTTGTCATGGCTTTTCTTCCAAGGAGCAAGCATCTTTTAATTTCTTTTAATTTGAATGTGTAGGAAGTGAAAGCTCTGTTTCTTTACGTGATTCCCTATCTCCTATCTTTTTATAAAGTTTGAAATTTTCACCGTGTGCTAAGATACATGGTAAAGCTAATTGATCAAATTCATATGTTTCTGTCATTACGTACAGGTCTCACTTCAACAAAAAATAAACATAGGGTTAAGAAAGTGGTGCACATTTTATTATAAACATATTGTTACTTTGCTAATCATTGTATCAGCAGTGAGGTGATATTGTATCAGGCAGTAAATATGTTGCCTGATGAAGTAAATCAGATTGTGAAATAAGGTGCACAATTTTAGTTGAAATATAATCACATCTTTGAAGATATATGACAGACCTAAGGAAATATGTGTTTCTAAAATACGACTAAATTTTGATTAACTACCAATGATTTGTCATTTTATAAATTCTTCTTCCTTTAAACCAGTGTTTGGAAACATAATGGAAAACCCATATTTCCTCTTTTAGGCTTAACCAACTGTGGTGAGGAAAACTTGACATAAATAAAATGCACCCATTTTAAATGTATAGCCAATGAATTCTTATGACTGTCACAAATAAGATACAGAATATTTCCATGACCCCTGCCCTTGATTTTCTTGTACTGTTTCCCAGTCAATCTGCTGTCCTCCAACTAGACAACCACAATCAATAGAATTGAGTTATATTACTATATATTAGTTTTGCCTGTTCTCAATGCACATATACAGTTGACTCTTGAACAACAAGGGTTTGAACTGTGTGGGTTCACTTACATTCATTCACAAGTACTTGAGGCTAGGACTTCAAAATATTTTTTAAATGAGTTATAATTGTCATATACCACTGTGTAAGTTTAAGGTGTAAAATGTGTTGACTTGATACATTTATATACAACAATATGATTGCCGATGTAGTGTTAGCTAACAGCCCTATCATGCCATGTGCTTCTCACTTCTTTTTTTCAGTGGGAATAATTAAGTGCTAGTCTCTTAGTGGCTTTGTTGTTTATAATACAGTGTGGTTGTCTGCCCTCACTATATTGTGCACTAGATCTTGAGGAATTATTTATCTACTAGCGACAGGTCTGTACCCCTTAAACAACATCTCCCCAATTCCTCCACGCTTCAGCCCCTGGTAACCAGCATTCTTCCCTCTGTCTTTATGAGACAGTTTCCCTCGGTACTTTGTATTTTCAGATAAGGAAAATATTGAGGAAGAATTAGGGAAGGAAAGGAAGATTGAAATGAATCCTCCAGGCGACAAAAACTTTCAGGTCTGGAAGGATTAATAAGAAGCCAAAGAACAGAAATTAAAAATCACTCTGATTTTAGCTCTAAAAACCAAGAGAGAGAAGGGGGAGAAAGGAGAGAAAAGGAATGAAAAAGAAAGGAAAAATCAGTTCCTCTGCTCCGGTGCAGATATTTCTGACTTTCAACCACAGAATGCCTGGCATGAGACTGAAGAGATGAGAAAAGCTTGAAGAACAGCTACTTACACCCAAAGCAGAGAAGTCTAGGGGTGAGATTAAAGATCCCGGAGATCTCCTTGGCCACCCCAAAAGCTGGAAGCAGCCATAAAGCGGGATGAGCTCTCCAAAAGTTTGGAAATCAGAAAGCTCATCTGTACAAAAGAGGCAGGTCTCCAAAACCACTCTAGTGCTAAGATTCATGTCTTACTGATAGGAAATTCCCAACCATGCTCTCAAAACATTAGAAGCTGTGGTGAACTGAATGGCAGGAACACTGTAACAAACTGCAGACTGAGCTTGATTGCAGAGTGGATGATACACTAGTGTAAAACTCCTAGAATAACATGGGAGGAAACCTACGTGACCTTGTATATGGTGGTGCTGTTTCACATATAATGTATTTGCAAAAGACAAATCTGTTAAGCACTGTTATCAAAAATATACAAAGAAACTCTTAAAACTCAATAATAAAAAATGATTAAAAACAGACCAGACTTTAAGAGATACCTGACCAAAGAAAAGATATCAGTTAAGTTTAGTCGCTAAGTTGTGTCTGACACTTTGCGACCCCATGGATTGCAGCACTCCAGGCCTCCCTGTCCATCACCAGCTCCTGGAGTTTACCCAAACTGATGTCCATTGAGTCAGTGATGCCATCCAACCATCTCATCTTCTGTCGTCCCCTTCTCCTACTGCCCTCAATCTTTCCCAGCATCAGGGTCTGGTCTTTTTTTTTTTTTTTTTTCAGGGTCTTTTCAAATGAGTCAGTTCTTCACATCAGGTGGGCAAAGTTTTGAGTCTCAGCTTCAACATCAGTCCTTTCAATGAACACCCAGGACTGATCTCCTTTAGGATGGACTGGTTGGATTCCTTGCAGTCCAAGGGACTCTCAAGAGTCTCCTCCAACACCACAGTTCAAAAGCATCAGTTCTACTTCTTTCCACTGTTTCCCCATCTATTTGCCATGAAGTGATGGGACCAGGTGCCATGATCTTAGTTTTCTGAGTGTTGAGCTTAAGTCAACTTTTTCACTCTCCTCTTTCACTTTCATCAAGAGGCTCTTTAGTTCCTCTTCACTTTCTGCCACAAGGGTGGTGTCATTTGCATATCTGAGGTTATTGATATTTCTCCAGGCAATCTTAATTCCAGCTTGTGCTTCATCCAGCCCAGCATTTCTCATGATGTACTCTGCATATAAGTTAAATAAGCAGGGTGACAATATACAGCCTTGACATACTTCTTTTCCTATTTGGAACCAGTCTGTTGGTCAATGTCCAGTTCTAACTGTTGCTTCCTGACCTGCATACAGGTTTCTCAAGAGGCAGGTCAGGTGGTCTGGTATTCCCGTCTCTTTCAGAATTTTCCACAGTTTGTTGTGATCCACACAGTCAAAGGCTTTGGCATAGTCAATAAAGCAGAAATAGATGTTTTTCTGGAACTCTCTTGCTTTTTTGATGATCCAGCAGATGTTGGCAATTTGATCTCTGGTTCCTCTGTCTTTTCTAAAACCAGCTTGAACATCTGGAAGTTCACGGTTCATATATTGCTGAAACCTGGCTTGAAAAATTTTGAGCATTACTTTACTAGCGTGTGAGACGAGTGCAATTGTGCAGTAGTTTGAGCATTCTTTGGTATTGCCTTTCTTTGGGACTGGAATGAAAACTGATCTTTTCCAGTCCTGTGGCCACTGCTGAGTTTTCCAAATTTGCTGGCATATTGAGTGCAGCACTTTCACACCATCATCTTTCAGGATTTGAAATAGCTCAACTCAAATTTCATAACCTCCACTAGCTTTGTCTGTAGTTATGCTTCCTAAGGTCCTGACTTCACATTCCAGGATGTCTGGCTCGACATGAATGATCACACTATCATGATTATCTGGGTCATGAAAATTTTTGTTTGTAGAGATCTTCTGTGTATTCTTGCCACCTCTTCTTAATATCTTCTGCTTCTGTTAGGTCCATACCATACCATTTCTGTCCTTTATTGTGTCCATCTTTGCATGAAATGGTCCCTTGGTATCTCTAGTTTTCTTGAAGAGATCTCTAGTCTTTCCCATTCTATTGTTTTCCTCTATTTCTTTGCATTGATTGCTGAGAAAGGCTTTCTTATCTCTCCTTGCTATTCTTTGGAACTCTGCATTCAAATGGATATATCTTTCCTTTTCTCCTATGCTTTTCCCCTCTCTTCTTTTCACAGCTATTTGTAAGGCCTCCTCAGACAGCCATTTTGCTTTTTTGCATTTCTGTTTCTTGGGGATGGTCTTGATCCCTTTCTCCTGTACAATGTCATGAACCCCCATCCATAGTTCTTCAGACAGTCTGTCTATCAGATCTAGTCCTTTAAATCTATTTCTCACTTCAACTATATAATAGCAAGGGATTTGATTTAGGTCATACCTGAATGATCTAGTGGTTTTCCCTCCTTTCTTCAATTTCAGTCTGAATTTGGCAATACGGAGTTCATGATCTGAACTACAGTCAGCTCCTGGTCTTGTTTATGCTGACTGTATAGAGCTTCTCCATCTTTGGCTGCAGAGAATATAATCAATCTGATTTCAGTGTTGACCATCTGGTGATGTCTATGTGTAGTCTTCTCTTGTGTTGTTGGAAGAAGGTGTTTGCTATGACCAGTGTGTTCTCTTGGCAAAACTCTATTAGCCTTTGCCCTGCTTCATTCTGTACTCCAAGCCAAATTTGCCTGTTACTCCAGGTGTTTCTTGACTTCCTACTTTTGCATTCCAATCCCCTGTAATGAAACAGACATCTTCTTTGGGTGTTAGTTCTAGAAGATCTTGTAGGTCTTCATAGAACCGTTCAACTTCAGCTTCTTCAGCATTACTGGTCGGGGCATAGACTTGGATTACCATGATATTGAATAGTTTGCCTTGGAAAGGAACAGAGATCATTCTGTCTTTTTTGAGATTGCATCCAAGTACTGCATTTCAGACTCTTTTATTGACTATGATGGCTACTCCATTTCTTCTAAGGGAGTCTTGCCCACAGTAGTAGATATGATGGTCTTCTGAGTTAAATTCACCCATTCCAGTCCATTTTAGTTCACTGATTCCTAAAATGTCGAGGTTCACTCTTGCCATCTCCTGTTTGACCACTTCCAATTTGCCTTGATTCATGGACTGAACATTCTATGTTCCCATGCAATATTGCTCTTTACATCATTGGACCTTACTTCCATCACCAGTCATATCCACAATTGAGTGTTGTTTTCGCTTTGGCACTGTCTCTTCATTCTCTCTGGAGTTAATTTCTCCACTGATCTCCAGTAGAATATTAGGCACCTACTGACCTGGGGAGTTCATCTTTCAGTGTCTTATTTTTTTGCCTTTCATACTGTTCATGGGGTTCTCAAGGAAAGAACACTGAAGTGGTTTGCCATTCCCTTCTCCAGTGGACCACATTTTGTCAGAACTCTCCATTATGACCTGTCCATCTTGGATGGCCCTATAAGGCATGGCTCATAGTTTCATTGAGTTAGACAAGGCTGTGGTCCATGACAAATAAAATATGAAGAGATATCCCACATGGTATATCTCTAGGGAAATGCAAAGTAAAACAATGAGATACCACCATACACCTGTTAGAATGACAAAATCTGTAACACTGACACCAAGTGCTGAGAAAGAAGAGATACCACAGGAATTCTCATGCATCACTGCTGGGAATTATGGTTCGGCCACTTTGATGTGTTTTTTTTTTTTAAAAAACAAAACATATTCTGACTATGCACTCCAGCAGTTGCATTCCTTGGTATTTGCCCAAAGGAATAACAACATAAAAGCCTGTCCATAGATGTATATTGCAACTTTATTCATAATTGCCAAAACTTGAGAGCAACCACGATGTTCTTCAGTAAGTGAGCAGATAAACCATGGTGCATCCCAGACAGTGGAATATTATTCAGCGCCAAAAGGAAATGAGCCTATGAAGCATTGAAGAGACATGGAGTTATCTTAAAATCTTAAATGAAAGAAGTCAATCTGAAAAAGCTCCATGTTGTATAATTCCAGCTCTATGACATTCTTGAAGAGGCAGTACTATGGAGACAGTATAAAGATCAGTGATTGCCCGGGATGGGGTAGGGAGAGATCAATAGACAGAGCTCAGAAGATTTTTAGGGCAATGAAAATATTCTGTGTGATTCCAAAATGATTAGTATATGTCATTATATATTTATGCAAACCAGTGGAACATAGAGCCCCAAGAATGAACCCTAATGTAAACTATGACCTTTAGGTGACTGTGGTGTACCAAAGTAGATTGATCTGTTGTAACGAATGTACCACTTCAGTAAGGGTTGTTTATTATCAAGGAGGCTCTCTATGTGTGGGAGCAGTTAATATATGGGAAATCTCTGAACCTTTCTCTTAATTTTGTTGTAAACCTAATACTCCCCTAACACAATCTAGTGGGTTTGTTTTTTTTTTTAAGTTTGTTAAAAGTTAAACTGGTTTAACCTCAACTTAATTTATGCCACATGGGTTCTCCCATTATTTTTCTGTGGATGGGGGAAGAAAGGGGACATCTCTGGATCTCTTCCTTTCATCAAGGACTATCATTATCTGGAATATAGTGCTGTTAAGTTTATTTTTGTATCCTCAACATTATGATATTGTTTTTTTTTTTAGTATATAATTTGTAGCTTATCCAGCATAATTGTTAGTGTGAATGTTTTTTGTAACTTTATATCCACACCAGATTACTATTTATAAGCATATTAAAACATAATGAAATATTTTATGCCTACACACAGATATACCATTTCTGTTGCTTTTCATACGTCTTATAAAAATTCAAGATTTCATCTGATATTTCTTCCTTCAGCCTGAAGAGAATGTCCTTTATATTTTCTTAGACTACAGTTCTTCTAGTAATGACGTTTTCAGTTTGTTTCTCTCGAAAGGTTTTTGTTTTGGTTCATTATTTATGAATATATAAATCACCACCCAGTTTGGCAGGCCTTTCTTTTTCTGGCAGCTCTTTAAAGAGATTTCTCATTGTCTTCCATCTTGCTTTGTTTCCAAAGAGAAGTCAATGAGGAGTAAGACATTATTTCTATCTTGTTCTTATAATGTGTCCTATTTCTGTGACAGTTTTTATTTTATTTATTAATTTTTTTGGGGGGGTCTGTACAGTTTTTAAAATTATTTTTCCTTTCTCTTTGGTTATCTGCAATTTGATTGTAATATGTCTTGGTATGTTTTTCCTTTTTTTAAGCTTGGATTTGGGGGTTGTTTTTTATGTTTGGAAACAATTGCCTTTATTTCTCCAAATATATTTCTACCTTACAGCTTTTGTCTGATATTCCGATTATATGTATGCTAGACTTTTGAAATATTTTTCCACAGGTCACTGAATTTTTGTTCACTCATAGTGTTTTGTTCCTCATAGTGTTTCAGTATGGTTAATATGTATTGCCCTGTCTCTAATTACAGAGATTATTGGAGTTCTTTGTTTGATAACCCTCTCATTTCTGATACTTTGCCCCATAAAGTCAGGCCACCTGAGAGTCTCTGCACTGCAATCTCAGCCCTATTTAATTGATTAAGACTGTTCATGCTTTGCCTTGATTTCCCTCCTTGTGCTGTGGTTTGGAAAGTGTCTCTAGGGCTCAGTGATAAGGTTCATTTTTTACCTCTTTTTTCAAGGATCACAGTTCTCTGCTTCCTTTCTTCCAGTGTCTGAAAACTGTAGTTTTATATATTTTGGTACAGTTTTTTTTTTTAATTTTGTTTATTGTGGAAAGGCAAAGTACTACTTATTCTGTCATAAACAGAAGAGTAAGACTATTTCACTTGTGGAGAATGACAGTCTTATTCATTGAAGCTGTATCTAATATGACATAAAATGGGCATAAAATAAAGCTATAAGAATAGATTTTATTTATAAAACTAAGTGCATCATTTCTAGAATAATTCCATATTTCATATTTTCATCAATTAAACAATTGGGTGATTTTCTGAAGCTGTTTTCCCTTTTTGTATTTAAAACTGCTTGTACTTTTTGAAAATTTTAATCACATATGTGTCAGTATTTTTATTTTTATGTTTATTTTCAAGAGCAAATACTTAAGATCAAGTTGGAAATGAAATTGTCAAGTTTTTAAAAATTAAATTTGGATAAATATAAGTGCACTGAGATTTTTCAGAAAAGAAAAATGGAATATGACATCTTCTTGGACTCACTGTCAAGTATTTTGATCACTGCTTTCTATAAACTATCTTCAAAAATCCACATTGTATCACATGAACCTTCTAATATTTAAGGAGCTCAGAGCATTTATGGTAAATCTGCAGCCTTTTAATTTTTGAGAACTAGATCCTGTATTTGCAGCTAGGATGTGAAGATTGTACTATTTTCAAGATAGTTTGTAAAGATGAATAAAATTTAATTAAAAATTAATTACTCTCAATATCTTGCCAGAAGTTTAACAAATATTCTCTTACTGTTTCTGCTCAGACATAAAAATTGAAATACTTGCACATTGCTAAATATGTCTAAGTTTTTGAATTTACAAGATGTCTTTTAGGGGGTTAGTAGACGTTTTCCTGATCTCCTGCCCTCCAGTCTGGGATGAATATCTCTGTTCTGTGAACCTATGAAGTACCCTGGGCGTATTTCAAAAACAGCACTGAATTTATAGAATTGTAATAATCTGTTGACTTTTTCGTTTTCACCATTTGATTTTAAATCTCATGAGGTCATGAGTGGTATATTTTTATCCTAGTGTCTATGTACTGACAATGCGGAGTTAATATTTTTACTTGATTAAATAAGCAAATGTATAGATTTTAATTTGCATTAAGAAGATTAATTAGGAATATGAACTCTATTCAAATGATTGGATGCTAAAACCATATTCTGTGTCTTCTCTTACAGGCTCTTAAATCTGATCTACAATGGAAAAATTCCTTTTTTATCTGTTTTTCATTGGCATAGCAGTGAAAGCTCAGATCTGTCCAAAGCGTTGTGTCTGTCAGATTTTGTCTCCTAATCTTGCAACCCTTTGTGCCAAGAAAGGGCTTTTATTTGTGCCACCAAACATTGACAGAAGAACTGTAGAACTGCGTTTGGCAGACAATTTTGTTACAAATATTAAAAGGAAAGATTTTGCCAATATGACCAGCTTAGTGGACCTGACTCTGTCCAGGAATACAATAAGTTTTATTACGCCTCATGCTTTTGCTGACTTACGGAATCTGAGGGCATTGCATTTGAATAGCAACAGATTGACTAAAATTACAAATGACATGTTCAGTGGGCTTTCCAATCTCCATCACTTGATATTGAACAACAATCAGCTGACTTTAATTTCTTCTACAGCATTTGATGATGTCTTTGCCCTCGAAGAGCTGGATCTGTCGTATAATAATTTAGAAACAATTCCATGGGATGCTGTTGAGAAGATGGTTAGCTTGCACACCCTCAGTTTGGACCACAATATGATTGATAACATTCCTAAGGGGACTTTCTCCCACTTGCACAAGATGACTCGGCTAGATGTGACATCAAATAAATTGCAGAAGCTACCACCTGACCCTCTCTTTCAGAGAGCTCAGGTCCTAGCAACCTCAGGAATCATAAGCCCATCTACTTTCGCATTAAGTTTTGGCGGAAACCCTTTGCATTGCAATTGTGAACTGCTGTGGTTGAGACGTCTGTCCAGAGAAGATGACCTGGAGACCTGTGCTTCTCCAGCACTTTTAACTGGCCGCTATTTTTGGTCCATTCCTGAGGAAGAGTTTTTGTGTGAACCTCCTCTCATTACTCGGCACACCCACGAGATGAGAGTCCTGGAGGGTCAAAGGGCAACCCTGAGGTGCAAAGCCAGGGGAGACCCTGAACCTGCAATTCACTGGATTTCTCCTGAAGGGAAGCTTATTTCAAATGCAACAAGATCTCTGGTGTATGATAATGGAACACTTGATATTCTTATAACGACTGTGAAGGATACAGGTGCTTTTACCTGCATTGCTTCCAATCCTGCTGGGGAGGCAACACAAACGGTGGATCTTCATATCATTAAGCTCCCTCACTTACTAAACAGTACGAACCATATCCACGAGCCTGATCCTGGTTCTTCAGACATCTCTACGTCTACTAAGTCAGGTTCTAATGCAAGCAGTAGTAATGGTGATACTAAAATGAGTCAAGATAAAATTGTGGTGGCGGAAGCAACATCATCTACTGCACTACTTAAATTTAATTTTCAAAGAAATATTCCGGGAATACGTATGTTTCAAATCCAGTACAATGGTACTTATGATGACACCCTTGTTTACAGGTAAGAAAAACTAAGCCAATTTTTATACTTGCCTTACATCTTAGTGTAGGGCTTGATAAATACTGCTGATTTTTTAAATTGGCAGTGCCACTCTGTGTTATAGTTGAAATGCTCCATATTTTTAAGTATATAATGTAAGGCTCATGAAAGGTGAATACATGTGGGGAAATATTTTGAATGGTGTTATTTTCAGAGAGTTCAAATTTATATTTAATATTATGCTTACCTACTTTCTTCCCCTCATCTAAGAGATGTGACTATCAGAGAACAAGATTGATTTATTTTAAAAATTCAAAAACATACCAGAACTTACACATCCACATGAGTGTTCTTTCCTTCAAGGAAGTCCTGTTGGGAGGCTATACCATTATCCCAATAACGCTGCCATTGCTCAAAGCACTTTTGGAATTATCTTTAGAACCTTCGTCATACTATTTTGAATATCCTCAGTGGTGGCAAATCTTCGTCTTTTGAGGGTGAATTTGAAATTTGGAAACAAGCAAAAGCCATTTGGAGCCAAGTCTTGTGAATAAGGTGGGTGATCAAGATGGGTATTGCCATTTTTGGTCAGAAATAGGATGTAACTATAAAATAATGAGACTGATTTTTTGAGTGGTTGAGTTATGTGTGTGTGTGTGTTGCTTCATATACACTGGTTCTTAAGACAGTTCCAAAGAGAAAATTTATAAGTATTTTGAGCAGTGAATCAGTGGAGTTAAATAGATAATCTCTGGGTAAGGACATTGGTGGAGAATTTATATCTGACTTAAAGAATTTCTGGTATGTTTTTCTGAAGTTCAGCCTCATTGATTTATAGTCACATCTGGTCCAATTTTTAGTTGGAAATATACATTTTTACCTTTTCATATAATTTCACTCATGATTAGACTACTATTACTCCTAGGAAATGATGAAAAATTATGCCTTTAAAACACATATATATATGTATATATGTGTGTGTGTGTGTATATGTATAGTCTCTAAGCTTTCCTGAAATAAAATCAAATCAGTTCTTACACACCTACACACCGATGAATTCTTGAAGATAATTTGATTTTCACTTATGTATGGAAATGAGAGAAAAAAAATTTTTTTTTTTAATTAGCATGGGCTGGTAGGAAAAAACAAAACTGGTCTAACTAGTCATGTGACCAATCCTGGGCAAGGTTCTACCTGGCTGAGTTTTAATTTTCTCAACTTTAAAAGGAAGAGATTAGAGTAAATGTTTTCTAATATCTCTCTCATCACTAAATGTATGGGGATATAGACTATGATGTATGTATACTAGCATAAACTAGTTTTCTGTTGTCATACTCAGCTTTTCACTTAGGCTGTGGGTCATTTAACCAATAGTCAAAGATGAGCATACACCCCTACCCCTTTCTTTCCTGTAGCTGCTAAATAGTCTGTATACTTTGAACATTAGCTCTGTGAAATAGGTCAGTTTCTGTTTTCCAAGATCTAAGATTTTAATCTTGCCATGACAAGTAAATTCTCTATGACCCTGAGGAAAGTGCTTGAATTCCTGACCCTAGTGTTTGACACATGTATAGAAGTGATAATGCCTGCCTCACACTGTCCTTTTGAAAATGAAATAATACATATAAAGTGTTTAGTAATTCTTATTTTTCCTGGTAATTACTAGTAATTTACTAGAAATTACTCTCACTAGTAATTCTCTAGTATTTCTCATGCACTCACTAAATGGTAGTGATTTCAACAAATACATGCTAAGTTGCTTCTGTCGTGTCCGACTCTGTGCGACCCCATGGACAGCAGCCCTCCAGGCTCCCTGTCCACGGGATTCTCCAGGCAAGAATACTGGAGTGGGTTGCCATTTCCTTCTCCTCAACAAATAAGTACTCTGACCTAAAATTTTCTCAGTACATTTAGAACACATTGTTTAGCTATAACAGATTAGCATTGCCAAGTCTTGAAATTTCTCAAACTCTTTCAGAGAAAAAGCAGAGTTTCAAGCCTTTTTTCCAAATTAAATCTTAGTCATATATGGTTGCTACCGAGGAGAAAAAAGTAGTGGAGAATAGGATGCACAGAAGACTTCTGTGATGCAGTGGATTCAGAGATGTCCTAAACTCGTATCCAAACTTACAAACCATGTTCTGAAAACAATTTCATAAGCCCCCAATGGGGAAGATAAGGGATTTATGCTCTGGTTCAACAGTTCTGCCCTGTTCATGATTCTAGGATAACATTTCTCATACATTTTCTTCAACCTCATTTAAGAAATAGAAACATACTGGGACCCAAGTGTTGAAGATGTAAGAGGGGGTTTGAATAAAGTACTTTAAGCTTAGTAATTATCTTAGTTATTAAAGATAGATTTACTGGGTACCATTCCATAGTAGCTTATAACTGATTTGGAAAATAAATACTCTGAATTGCATTTTCAATCAGGTTTCTAATGTGATTGCCAGTGTTTTCCCTTCTTTCAAATTGGCTTTTAGTCACAGAGGTGTTGTAAGTGCTAAATGGATTTGTTTAGTAGTCAGATAATGTCACAGTCACACCTTTCAAAAGCAATTTGTCATAAATGCTTTTTTAGCAGTGGCTTTTATTAGGAGATCTGCTTTGCCAAGCAATGTAATTAGTAAGCTTGTCAAGCCATGGTGCAGGCACCATTAATATAACGCAGAATCCAACAGTGACTTTTCGCCATTTTAAGTGGGTAAATATAAGATTAGATCATTTTCTCATATTTCATATCTGTTATAAATGTGCTTATCTTAATGAGTGCTGAAATGAAACAGAACTGAAGCCATAATGACTCTGTGTGTCTATCTGTTGTGTTTTTAATATTAACACAAATTCCATTGTCCCTCAGAATGATACCTCCTACGAGCAAAACTTTCCTTGTCAATAACCTGGCTGCTGGAACCATGTATGACTTGTGTGTCTTGGCAATATATGACGATGGCCTCACTTCCCTCACTGCCACCAGAGTCGTGGGCTGCATCCAGTTTACTACGGAGCAGGATTACGTGCGGTGCCACTTCATGCAGTCCCAGTTTCTGGGAGGCACCATGATTATTATTATTGGTGGAATCATCGTAGCCTCTGTGCTGGTTTTCATCATCATTCTAATGATCCGGTATAAGGTTTGTAACAATAATGGGCAACACAAGGTCACCAAGGTCAGCAACGTTTACTCTCAAACAAACGGGGCCCAGAGCCAAGGCTGCAGCGGGACGCTGCCCCAGTCTGTGTCCAAACAAGCAGTGGGGCACGAAGAGAACGCCCAGTGTTGTAAGGTTGCCGGTGACAGTGTGATACCACCGTCAGAAACGTGTTCGAGTCAGGACTCCTCCGCCACTACCTCTGCTTTGCCTCCTACCTGGACTTCAAGCACTTCTGCGCCCCAAAAGCAGAAAAGAAAGACTGGCACAAAGCCAGGTGCCGAAGCGCAGAGCGAAGCCGTCACAAACGCTGAGTCCCAAAACGTGAACAGAAACAACTCCACTGCCTTGCAGTTAGCTAGTCGACCTCCCGATTCTGAGGGGCCCGCGTCTAAACGAGCACATTCAAAGCCAAGTAAGTTTCTCACCTTGCCTGCTGAGAGAGCCAGAGCAAGACACAGGTACTCCCTGAATGGAGAATTAAAGGAATACAATGGTTATATTAACTCACCGAACACCTGTGGACTGTTTTCTAAAAGAAGCATGTCTATGAATGCGATGTTAATTCAGTCCAGCAGTTCTGATGGGCATAGTGGAAAAGCAACTCTTTCAAATTCTGAGTGGATATTGGAAAGCACTGTGTAACCTATTATTTCTTTTTAATGAAAATTTTTTTTCAAGAACTCACGTAGGAAATTGGAATTTGACATGCCAGTCTTGTCTCTCTGATTCATGGCTAATAGAGCCATGGCATATAAACCCTATAAGGTATAGTTACTTCATACATATGTGTATGTGTGTATACATACATACACACATATATATGTATATGAAGGTCATATATTTAAAACTGTTTAGGGAAAAAGCGGACAGCAGTGCCTTCCCCATTTTAGGATCGGCTTCCAGGTTCTGCAGTAGCAGACCACAAAATGAAAGTTGTCATAGGAAAAAAAGAAGTCTTGCATAAATAATTATATTTCCTCCAGTCTTACAAATTACCACCTATGGATGATTGATATTTTTCAATGAGTAGCTTGTATATTTTCTTTCAATGACAGTGGCATTTGTTTTTAGGCAAGGATTTTCAACAACAACTCTGTGTTGTTATGTTATTTATAATAAAATATTCAATTAAGTATACCCGGACAGTGTTAAAATAAGTTCCCTTTTAAACAACATTCTTAGTTCAGGTGCCTTAATGGTTCTGTGGTATTTCTCATCCACGACACTGCTTTTTCAGTGGAAAGCAGAAGAACATGCCATTGATTTTTCATTTATCAAAAAAGTCAATTCAGTTTTAAGTCACAGGCCAGTTTTAAGTCATATGCATCTGCCTGGGAATATGAAGGTGTTTTCATTCATTCAGTACACATTTGCTGAATGAATGAACTTTATATTTTTCTTAATGCAAGTTAAGTAGAGAGACAAAAATACAAAACTGCCTTTATCAAAGGGGTATTTATTTTTATCGTCAAGTAAAATAAAAATCTTCTAATGGAGTTCTTATTCTATTTATAAGCAATATAAAGTCATTGTTCATTAACTAGATAGTAGTTTTATTTTTCCCTTTTGCTCTATAATTCTGAATTTGAATGTTTATCTCTTAGAGTAAATGTATTTATTATTTGAATCAAAACATGATGAAATTTAATTAGAAATTATATAGCTTAGTGGGAATCATTTAAAAAAGCATTTTTAATTTAGTCAGACAATAATATTGTTCCTTAATAACATGGCATTCTTGGACAGTCACTGAAATCAAGGTCTATAGAAAAATTGCTCTATCTACTCTTCAAAATTTCTACAGTATTATATTGTAACCTGATGATGTTTTATGAAAGATCAGTAAATAGGGCTTTAGTTTTTTTTAATTATTATTGCTGCTTTTTTTGTTGTTTGTTTAGTTTTTTTTTCTGAGAATACGAATCATGTGGGCAACTTGCACAAAAAATTTTAGCCATAACATAATAAGATATGTACTTTATATAAAGTATTCCCTGCAAGTAAGTTAAAGACAGAGTGTAAATTTATTAACTCTTTCAGATTACTTGAAATACTGTTTAAAACGCAGGTGAGCAATGTCCATCATTAGTTTAATTTTCTCTTGCTGGAAACATTTATAAAATTTAAGTCTCATGCATCTGCCTGGATATATGAAGGTGTTTTGACTTGACCAAGGCACATTTTATACATAATATATCGTGATGACATTCAAAAGTGGATTAGGTTAAAGCAGTTAGAGCTTTCTGAGTTAGTCTTGAAAAAAATTGTCTAACAGATTTTCAATACCTTAGATGTTTCCTGAATGTCTTCTATGCCCTGCTTCTCTTTCTAAAGTTTGTTTTTCCCACCTCTAAAATGTAATTGGCCTTCCTGGGTCTGGAATACAGCTCTTTTGAGTAATAAATTAGATCACTGTGTGAAATTATTTTGTAAAATCAAAGCATTGCTCAAAGTGAAATGTATTTTCAACACTATTCTGTAATCACTAATTTCAGCTAAACAGTTTTAGTCATCATCAATTACTTATTTCTTCACAAAGCGCTGACTGACAAAAAGCATATTATTTTTCCCTTTCCTAATTTATGCCTTCATGGTTTTAAAATATCCTGAATACATAAAATTTTTTCAAGACTTAAAGAAATGAATCCCCAAACAAGGGGTCTCTGGCACTATGAAGGTTGTGGTCAAGGTGGTGCTGCCGTCACGCAAAACAGGCAGCAGCTTAGTGTATCTGCTACAAGCTACCAATTAACAGCGCATTTTCTATTTTCCAGTTGTTTGCATTTTTAAAAATCAATTTTCCTGCTTATGTTTCTAATGGGACTTTAATTGAATATCTTTTATTTCTCATAAACATTTAGAATGGCATAATACCTAACCATGTGAAATTTATTCTGTTTGACTAAAGCCATTGAAACTATTTAAATTGTTATTGCTGTTACAAGACTGTTTTTAGGGTGAATTAACCAAATGCTTGAACACTTACTCTAGAAATGATAAGAAGGCCTATGTTCCTGTCTTTTAAAAGGTTTTATTTGAGCAAACGATGTGAACAAAAATTAGCGTATCAAGAGAGTCATATGTTACTTGGTTTTGTTGATTAGTATATGAAAATGTTTTGCTCAGGGCCATCTCAGTGTGAAGTGGCTGAAAGATAAATCCTTGGGAAGGTTGGGGGGTGATTTAAAGATACCTGGTATAATATCTTAAACACAGTAGTTATTCAGATGAATGAATGAGCAAATGGATAGATGAATTAGTAAGTGAATGGAGCCCGGGAAGAAGGCTCAATATTCAGAATTTTGATTAATTAGCACAATAATTTGTGATCCAGATAATACATTGCTATAAGCAAGAAATTCTGTCCCTCTTGTTTTCCTTTGTGTCATTTCTCACATTCCTTATTTAACCAACTTCGTGTATGTGACCCATAGCATATGGTTTTGGTGTTTGTTGTTGCTGACTGTGTATAGGTTGTATATGTTGTTTTTGCTTCTCTGTTCTTAATTATTTTTCTTTAATTTTTAGCCATTTTATGCTATGGTTTCAGCTTGTTCACGAACAAACTGACAAATAATATATTTACAGATATTTACTCTAAACATTTTTTAAATTTTATGTATTCCTGTGTTGCTTTTTGTTTTGGATAATTGTCCTCCAGTTTGAAAATGTCAAACCACTATTAAAATATGCCTTTATTGAAAAAAATATACATAATATATGTGTTCCATAAAGGAGTAATGAAACATTCAAAGCAACTTCAAAATCCTAAAAGAAACAAAGTTTGGTTTGATGAATATCATTTACTTTCAGCTTGCAAATAGATTTACACAGAGGTGCATTAAATATGATCATTTTAAATTAGATATAGTAACACCTTTGCTGAAGACAGAGTATTTTATACATTTTTGAATAGTTGAGGTCACAGTATGCTTTTTTATGCTTTAGGCACTTGATTTTAGCTGCTTTGCTAAAATAGTTCACTAAAAAAGCTTTAGAATATAAGTTTTTTGAGCTGCTGTGAGCTACCTATAGAATCAACAGTTTTAAAATCTGAACAACACATACTTTCTCCACAAGAATTTAAAGAATTTTTAAAAATTAAGTGTCTTCCACCTTTCCAAAGGAATCTCTTATCTTTTTTCCATGAAGTATTGGGATGGCCAAAATGTTTGTTCAGTTTTCCCTTAAGATGTTATGGAATCTCTGAATGAATCTTTTGTCCAACCCAACATTTTCTGCTTTACCTTTAAACCTCAAAAAAGTACTTCCAAACTAAATTTTAATTATTTTAATTGCTTGTATTACTAAAAATAGATTAATATTTCATTTATAAAACTAACACATTAATAAAAAATTATCACAAAATTCATATCAATAGCCTTTTGCTTCCTAAAATTTAGTATTTCCTCCTATGTTTATTCACAATAACAAACTTAAAAACAATCATTAAAATCCCAATAGTTTACAAAATTTCAAATACATAAAGTGTCTTATTGTACAAGAATCACAAAGGTAAATGGGCATTTTTTTAAAAGAAAACTGCAGATATGAGTCCATTTTCTTCTTGGTGTGGCAGGATTCCAATTCCATCTTTTATGCTATGGAAGCAGTGCTCATTAATATTAGACGAAGTGAAGACTCTACTCTCTTCCCCTTGCTTAACCTTCTCTGGAGTCTCAGGAAGAGTCCAGTCTTTCCAGTTCAACAGTGTTGCAGATTCTTGTGTGTGTGTGTGTGAAGTGACTGGGGAAAGGATCTAAGGGGCATCAGATGGAATAAGGATTATTTTTCTTGTCCTCCTCCTCAATTGGTAATAAAACATAATAATAATGATGATGATATTAATAAAAATGACAATTCACCTTATAATGTTTGTGAGTTAAATGTTAGCTGAGGTAAATTTATGGATAAAAATTATCTCACTTTTAAAATTTCACAGACTAAAGAGAAAACAACCAAAATTAGTGACTGGAATTTTGTAATAGTTTCAGAGCTCTGTCCTTCAGATCACTCAGTTCTTTCCCTCCCATGCTAAATAAATTTACATGCTGGGATTACAAATACAATTGGTTTTATCAGATTTGGTGGGTTTTTTTTTTTTTGCAACTGAAAGCATCCCTCTTGTAGCAGTACAGAATAAAGAATGGTAAACACGTTACAGGGATCAAGTCATCCTAAACACATGGAATTATCTGAAGAGCGGCATAAACACTGACAGTTCTGGGAATAAAATATGAAATTACTTCTTTAAGATAATACATCTGAAAAAAAAGATAATACATCTGCAATTTCATCAAATATTACAAATACTCAATACAACAAAATAATCAGTGTACCATTGTCTTCTGATTTTTTTCAGCTATTTCAAAGTTAAAATTTAGGATAATTATAGTATTTTAAAGTTTAAGTAATCTAAAGTTACCATCAAGTGAAATACATCATATGCTTATGTGTCTACATATGTTCATATATATATATGTGTGTGTGTGCAGATATATATCTGCATACATATACTTAATTAGCCCTTTTAGATTGTAAATTTGAGTCCTACAACATGGACTGTAATTGATGTAATAAGATTAGAGTTAAGTGGTCCAGCTATCACAGAACTTCTCCCAGAACAGCTGTCCAAACTATACTTGCTGTCTATCAGATTACAATGAAATATAAACTCTCTAGCACAAATATATTTTTCTGAACATCTGAATGATGGGCATCTATACAGTTGATCTAGTTCATTCATCTTGAATAGGTGACTGTTATAGTTCATGAATTTGAAAACAACAAGAAATTATCTTCAAATGCATTTAGGGGAATGCCATGAAGTCTCTCTCACATCATGTTTGAAACTGGATGTACATTTATTCTTGCCTGAGACTTGAACTAGACATTTATTGTGATTCTGCCCCCAAAACATATCCATGCATTCTAAGTCACTTCTGTCATGTCTGACTCTGCAACCCCGTGGACTTTAGCCTGCCAGGCTCCTCTGTCCATGTGATTCTTTGGGCAAGAATACCGGAGTGGGTTGCCATGTTCTCCTCCCAGGGATCTTCCCGCCCCAGGGATCAAACCCACTTCTCTTTGTCTCCTGCTTTGGCAGAAGGGTTCTTTACCACTGATGCCACCTGGGAAGCCCAAAATGTGTCCAATAAATAATTATTCTGATAACATGAAGGGGCTTATGAAATATATTCTGGGGGCTCTACCATAATATAATTTCCTAATTATTTTTTTCTGTATAATATAAACAGTTGCTTTCATGTAAAACCTAATCTCCAGAGTTTATTGCAAATTTTTACCAATATTTATGCTGGAGGTATTATCAAAAGACTGTTTTGTACTATTCTCATCACAGCCGCCTGTGAGCACTTAGAATGACATATTCCTCGGACACCTAATTTTTTCTTATACTTTGTCCCTTCTTAAAACTTGAGTATTGACTTTAAAATGCAACATTTGGGAAATAAATAGAATATGTACTCTACAGGGCTATTTAATGGTATTAAGCATTTATAGCCAATTGGAATATACGTGTGGATATTTAAAGGCAGAATGTTTGCATTTAGAACATTACTGTTCTATATAAAGATGCATGGTTTTATATAAATATAAATGGTACTTGGCAAAGCATGCTATTATCTTTGGGATTATTGAATAATTGTTTATATTGTAAATGATTATTTTACACATAGTGTAGTAAATAAGATAAAACTACATTTCCTGCTTTGGATTGTTTTCCTTGATGTATCTTTCCATATTAATCATATGCAGCTCTGTGGTTGAAATTAACTTTGAGTAAGAAAAATGAATAGAAGCCCAATTTTCTCATTAAACTCTTGCAGGAAAAAGTGCATTCCATATTGATAATTACTCATTTTAGTAACTAGAACAATATTTTTAAAAATTCTGCCTTTATGTTATTATGTATCAGGGAATAGCCATAGAGAACTATAAAGTATTATAAAAGTCAATTATAATTAACCCAAGAACTAGTGAGTTATTACAAAAAAGAAGTGTAGATAAACCTTTGTTAAGATGAATCTTACCAAGATTTCAATGAAAAGTATTATAAGGCCTATTTCATAAAAAATGAACTGTTTATGACGCTGAAAATTTTATTCCCAGATGCTTTGCCGACTAATGTTGACCAGATTGTCCAGGAAACACAGGTGAGATTCTTGTTATTTGTCACATGCTTCAGTACTTAAGTGGGTATATTATTTTATAAATGAATTTTTAATTTTTGTTTTGCTAGTTTATGCAAGTTGTTGACATTTTCCATTAAAACTTACTCAATGCTCAATGGTAAACCATGAAGTTCAGTTTGGTTAAATGAATTTCCAGTTCCTAAATTTAGACAGATTTTCAGTTAACTGAATATTTCTGATTCATATTGTAAGAATGAAGAGAATACCAATGTAATTTTGGAGTCACTTTTGTAGTCACGCATGGTATCATGTGTATTTTTATAAATATTTCTAAACATGAAGACAGTAGCTTGATAGGAATATATTCACTCATATCCTTGACCTCCACATAATAGAAGCTGAGATGATATATTGTGCTTCACTGAAAGTGGATGAACAGAAGTGTTTCACTGTTATCTAAAATGAATGTAGCCACTATAAAATGGAGCAAAAGACTATTCATGAAATATTCATGGTATTCCTTCTGTCAGCAACCAATTACTCTTCTTGGTTTTCTTTTCTTTCTTTTTTTTCTTTTTTGGAAGTTTCAAATGAGTATTTGATTCCTGCATTTTAATTGATCAGAAAGTGTGTTTCCAGAGCAGAATGGCATTTTAGCAATCTGTTCAAACAGCTGGATGCATCAGCCATTTGCTTAAGATTTGGCACAGGAAAAAAAAAATACTCTTGCTTTTAAAGGTTCATAGAAAAAGTCATTGATTTATTTGTTGATAGTAAAAATAAGGATCTTTTTTTTAACTGTTCCTTATTTAAAAGATAACAATCACTTGGACTATCATTAAGGGTTTCCCCTGAAGAATTCCATCCCAAATCAAACAAAACGTTTTTCATGCATCATTTCTTTATTGAAATTAGAATTCCAGTCCTAAGCTGCAAAAAAAAAAACAAAAAAAACGAACAGATGGCTCGCTGGAAACAATCAATAGCAGAGTGTCTTTCATGTACTTGGTGTTAATAGAACTGAACTGACCTGCATGAAGGTGCCTCAGTTTTCCACCACCTTCCCTCTCTTTCCTTCCTTTCTTGCCTCTTCCGTTGTTCCTTCCCTCTCTCCCCCATCTTTGATTTGAAAGTGTTGAATTATCATGCAGCTTTGGACACTCAGCAGTTCTGATAGAGAATATCCGTAGAAAGGGTTTAAAAAGTCAGGGTTTCTCTATGAGAAGCATGATCCAGGATGGGGCTAACTGTTTTATCAAGATTTGATAGGAGAGTCAATCTGGTCATCTTTCAATTACCAATTGAAGCAATTTCTCAAGTATTCATTTTTCGTGGGGCATGTTCTATATCATTGTGTTTATTTATTTTACCACAGTGTTAGAAGTCAAATTTAGAGAAAAGTAATCTCCTTGGGAATTTGTGTGCTACTCAAGATAGCAAAAGGTCTGCCAATATGATAGTATGTAAGATTTCTAATAATGACTTCTCTGTGCTAAAATAATATTAATTTGAGAACTTTGGAAAATATAGTTTAAAATAAAAAAGAAATGTAAATCTGTCATAACCCACCACCCAGACATAAATACTACTAACTTGGTGCATGATCTTTCAGTGATTTGTCATTTCTGTATGTAGTAAATTCTTGTGTACATATGTATGTTTGTATTAGATTTCATAGTGAATGTACATATGTAGAATATGTCACCTACTTTTAAAATTTTATGCTAAGTCTTCCTTTGTTGAAACATAATGTCATAGCAACTTTCTTTCCATGCTTTGGGTTTTGTTTTTTTTTTTACAAGCATTAGCAAGAAAAATAAACCCTCAGGCAAGGAAGAATTTTAACAAAATTTGGTGGCAATACATCATTTACTCACCACCCGATTTCTTGCTACATTTCTGTTATCAGATTTAAGTCACCATATGACCTCAGTGTAGCTATTCTTGGTATTTGATAAATGCTTCCTGCAGCAGCAGGCCTATCATTTCTGCAGCTGTGAGCACAACCATGCAGTAATGCCCCTGTGAAGAGGCTGTGACCCCGGTGCTCCGAGTCTTCTCTGGGCCTTTCACACTGTCAGCGTTACTTCACTTGTGAATGAAACGAGGTGGAGAGCTGGCAGAGATTCCGTGTGCTCGTGGTTTCTTCTTCTTCTTCTTTTTTTTCTGGCTGGCAGTGGAGGGTGCTAGTGGGATGAGGAAGATTATGCAATTTTTAGCTTAAGTTTATATTTCCTGCAAGGATGTTAACATACATGTCTTTTTCTGCCCAGTGGCAAAATGTATTTCCCAATCATTGGCCTATTGCATTAAATTTAAATTAAAATGTTCCTTAGTATACAGACAATAATATAAGCCCCCAAAAAAGAAAAAAATTGACACATTTTTTAATTTTAAAAGATGTTTCCTAGGTGACTATTAACCGGATCATACCACAATCCCTAACATAGCATCAAGCTCTCGTAGGAGGAAGCAGAGAGCGCAGAAATGTTTTGCCCCGTCAGTGGTTTGGGTGCCCTTCTAGGTAACTGCTAAGATGACTGTTTTTCTGAGATTTATTCCATTTCCTTTAGAATATATCTGGTGTCAATTTTGTTCCTTAAGACTTTTCCTATATGTGAATAGAAACAGAGTGAGCTTAAAATATTTAACGTAACACATACAATCCTTCTATAATAAACCGTAAGATTCCCATTACACTAAGATGAATTGAGACCAAAGGAGAAAGGAATCTGGCAGAATCAGTGATAATTACTCTGTAAGTAAATAGGCACTTACATATAAATTAGCCTTGTGTTTGAAAATATTTTTATGCTTAAAATGAATCAGGTAGAACAATTGATATGATGTGTTTGGCAGTTAAGCAAGAATAGCTAATTAGTTTGCATTTATACTGAAAATGCCTTTAAGTAAAAAAAAAAAAAAAATTAAGTATTTCTTGTATTCAGACCAACAAATGTGTATTTTGTGTGTGTGTGTTTCAGTATGTACAGTAGATTCCACTATTCTGTGACTGCTTGTACCAGTCTTTAAGACAGTTGTTTCCTGGTTTCAATATATTTTATTTTTGATCTTTCTTTTGAGTATATATCAATCAAAGTATTTTTTTAAAAACTTAAACTTTGTCATAAAATCACAGATGCAGTAACCGTGAAGAGTCCAGTTCTTTTAGACACAGACTGTTAATATATAAGTGCATGAAAGTCACTAGTGTTGATTAGAAATAAACAGCAGTATTAAAATAACTGTGGAAAAACAGTTTGGAAAACACGTGAACTAAGAACCAAGCAGCAAAGCAAATGTGTGTATATGATTCAGATGTCTTTCCAATGTTCTTTTTCTAAGCAAGAATGACCGATATAAAATTCTTGGTTCTGTAGGAATTTTTTTTTTGCCTATGATATTCCCTTCAAGTAAATTTAAAAAAGAGTAATAGAATAGGCACTTAGTAAGAAACATTTAGCTTTTTTTACAATAATCAAACCATACTTGTTCACATATTTATTTGAACATTATAGAAAAACAGAAAAAATATATATAGAACCCTAGTGTCAGCAATAACCTTTATAAATCATTTCCTTCTTTTTAGATGTCCTGACTAGAGAAGATGAAAAACCTTTCATAGGTCTCAATTACATTACGAAGAAGAGTAATAACAGTTGCCCAAATCCATTCAATGCCAGTTTATTTTTTCTTTTAATGTTGAGGTAGCCTTAATTTCTCCTTTTATTTGTAATACTATTAATAAGACTGGAGTGTTTGCATCCTACCCTTTCACTGTCAAATGAGCACCATTGACAAAACATCCTGAATCTACCCCAAATTCAGTATATTCATTTTTTATAACATTTTATCATAATTATTATAGTCTATTTTGTTTTTCCATATTTCAATATTTATGGAATCATTATGAGTTTGTTTATTAATAAGTAAAAAGTGTTATTTTGAATCTCATCTATAAAATTTTTATTCAACTTCATATTATGTAATCATTTCAATAATGGCAGATTCAGGGTAGACCAGTTCACACTCTAATTCCCAAAACAGATTGATATTTCCTAATCTGCAAAATTAGCAGCTTATTTATAAACCATCTTTCCACAGTTTGTTAATAATGATATCACATGTAGTTGTTCTTAAGTGGAAAGGAGAAAAATTACTTCTATTTCATATTATGAAATCCTATATTTCTCAAAATTTTTTTTCATCTTTAAGTATAGAATTTATAGGCATATTTTAAAGCCATGAGTCCTGAGAACCCGTTCATTAGAGAAAAATATTTTCAGTTTGTTATTTAAATGTTTAATGATTTTGTATGCTTTTCTTTCAAAATCATATTAACTATGAAATTCCTTTGCTTGTGAATAAATGTCAGTTTTCACATTTATTTTATTTGTCTGTAGGTGAAGAACTAATTAATAAAGAGCTAATAGTCTTCACTATCATTTAATGTATAATTAAATTTTATAAAACCTTAATATGACACAAAGCTTCCAAAAGAATATATTAAAAAGTAGAGATCACTTAAGTTTTAGATGTAATGAACAAATTTGATCTAAAATATTCATATTTTAAAAATCAGTTTGAATATTTGTTAAAACCTGAATGGCATTCATTAATGAATAAAATCTTTTTTTTTTTTAATCTTGAGAATGGAAATGTGAAAATCAAAGCAAAGAAGAATGCCATTCCTCAGTTTTGGTTCTGAGTTGCATAACTAGTCTTAATACATTTAGGTTCCTTTCTAAAATAAAATTTTTAAAAATATATTCGACAATTTGAAGTTACCAAGAAGCATTTTAAGAGCTGATGTGCATGTCTAAGTAACATCCAGATGTATACCTAGTATTGTGCAATAAGTTCCTGCCTGGGTGCTTACAGTTCAGTAACTTCTAGATTGCTAGCACAATAATCTTATTAGATATGTGTTTCTTTCTTTCTTTCTTCTTTTTTTTTTTTCTTTTTCTTTCATTTCAGAGGCCGGAGTTAATCTGAAGAGCACCACTTCTCTCTCTCCTGAAAAAAATTGCTACTGATATTTTTACTGGATAAAATTTAAAAATTGTTCAATTCACAAAGGCTAATTGTTGAACTGGTATCCTAGAAGAAATTGTCCACAGGAGCCGAAGCAGAAGTCTCTGATGCCGCAAAACTGGCTCTATCAGACCATGGTTCATCCCCTTTTAAAACCAAATTTTTTTTCTTCTGGCCTTCAAGTATTTTTTTTTTAAAGAAGGAAAGAAAAAAAGCCTGCATTGGCATCAAGTTCTGTATCAATCCATGTTACATTGCCATCCATGATTTAAGACTGTAGAATCTTGAATAATCTATATCACTTTAACAAATAAATGTTTTACTATGACAGAATCTGCACATTGCCTGGTTTGTGGAAACCTCAATTGCTTCAAGTGTGAATGGTGAAGTGATGATGGTAGGAACTAACAATACTATTTTACATCTATGTAGTACAAAACCTTAAGGGATCACAAATTGCCGTATATACTGGAACTAGTTCTTCATGACTAAAGTGACCCACTTCTAGGGGAGGGCAGTACAGCTATTTAAATGGCTTTGTGAACATTTTCATTCTTCAGTGTAACGTAAAGGGAAGACAGATCTCCTACTGGAATTTCAGAAAGTATCAAGGTAGGTGTATTGTAACTAATCCAAATTGACTGATTGCTTTTCTGGAGAGCAAAGGCAAAGAGATTTTAATAATTTTAGGTCTTATGTTTCATTATAAGTGCCCATTTCACCAGGTTTCCATTGGAGATATATATATATATATAAACTCTATATATATAGTTTACATTTTTTAAAATTTACTTAAAACTAAAAAATCTAGAAAACTGTCTTTGAAAAAGGCAGGTTAATCTGTTAACCGTTCCACATCTCTTAGGCTGTTAAAAATATCCAGCTATCCAAAGAGAAGTTACAAAATGTCAGTCGTAAGATGGCACTTAGCATCTGTGCTCAGGAACCTGACTACACTTGACATAAAACCTGTGCATACACACACACACACTGATGCATTGCCAGACACACACACTGCACAACTGCACAAAGTAACACCTTGGAGATGCAATGTAGTTAGTTTGTGACTTTGGGCAGCTGACTTCATTCTCTGTTTCCTGACAACTCAGATACCCAGAGCAATCCTGTTTATGTGTGTGTGCATGTATATATGCATGGATAAATGTTTATGGTGACAAAAAGGAGACAGTTTGGACAATGAGCATTGCCTCTGTGAATCCGTTCCTGCCATACACAAATTTTCTCCTCTAATACAAACTTTCAGGAACACAAATAGCGTTCCTGGATCTCGGTAGAGTTTAACTTTTTAAATTCTCTCTAGGGAAAACCTGCAGCCTGTCCTTCAAGGACATTCTCCTGTTTGTACTTACATTCCACTTGCTCCAATCTCTACCCCCTCAGGCCTAATTCTTGTTTTTCTTGATGATAGTAAGAGTGTAGCCTGACTGCTTTATCTTTTTAAGATATTCATGCTATTCTGTTCTAAGGAACAGGGATTTTAGAACTAAAATTGTACTTAATCTTGTCAAGTCTTCACTCTGCATCTAAATCTAAAACTTCACTTATGTACAAATTCAAACAACACCCATAGTGTACATTTGTTCTCTTTTTTTCAAATGTTGAAGAATATTTTGGCACAGTCTCTGATCCTGTAAGTATCCAATAATCAGTTATATTTACAGACAGATATTTACTTCTTATACTATGAGGTTAAGAGAACACAATTGCATACCAATAACTAAATAAGATTAATGATCATTTACGAATAAAAGTTTTGAAAAAAATGTGACAAAATTATTTGTAGGATGAGTGGAAACAGTTTCTTTTAGCTAAGCATATTATAAAGGGGTGAAGACATATATGGTAAAAAGTCTTACTGTGAGGTTCTTGGACGGGCTTCCCTGGTGGCATAGACAGTAAAGAAACCACCTGCAATGCGAGAGACCTGGGTCCAATCCCTGGGTTGGGACGATCCCCTGGAGAAGGGAATGGCAACTCGCTCCAATGTTCCTGCCTGGAGAATCCCATGGACAGAGGAGCCTGGTGGGCTATGGTCCATGGGGTCGCAGAGTCCTGACTAGCAACTAAGCGCCCAAGGTTCTTGAGCATGCACTGAAAACCAAAACGTGCATTCCTGAGCAATTTTGGAAGTAATTGCTAAAAACATATAGCATAATTAGTATGAATATTTGTCAATTCAATTTGTGATTTCTTACACATAATGTAAAGCACATCAAGCACACAAGAAGATCAAAAGTGTTTTGAATGCAATATAGACACAGCATGAGGCATGAAAGTGGACTGAAAACTAATTAAATTTTTGAAAATCTACAATCATGATTTTTTAAATACATAATCTGTAAAATTGAAGATTAGTAATAAAATGCCATACTGGTTGAAAGGTATAACTTCAACATGGAAAGAAACTCAAATATTGGGTTGACCAAAAAGTTTGTTTGGGTTTTTCCATACCATGTAATGGAAAAATCTGAATTTTTAATTTTAATTTCCTATTTTACTTGTAATTTAATAACTCTCAAATTGGTTTGTACAAGTTTTTGTCTATTAAAAATACAAAGTATCCTGTTTCACATATGTGGAATGTTTCGTGACACATTCTTGTTTTGTTCAAAAACATTATTTCTTCCTTTATTCTACTTTCCATGTGTTGAGAAGTTACTCCATTTTTATTTCCAAAATATATTACATGACACCTCATAGGTCTGCTTATCAAATGTGTGTGTATCAAGGTGTATGCAGTTATTAAAAATGCAAGTGAGGGAGAATATATTATGTCCAACCAAAGTAAAAGTCTGTAGAATATGATTGCTTTATTTGAAATACAACTATAATATCCAGGGAAACTATCTACACTAGATTTTTATGTGGAAAATATATATGACATGAAATTTAATATTTTAACCATTTAGACTATACAATCACTATTATTAATTACATTCACAATACTGTGCAGTCATCACTATTATCTATTTTTAAAATGTTTCTATCATCCCAAACACAAAGTCTGTACTTATTAATCAGTTATACCTGTTCTCTCTCCCATCAGCCCCTGGTAAATTCTAATCAGCTTTTATGAATTTGCCTGTGCTAGATATATCACTTCAGTGAGGTCTTACAATGTTTGTCTTTTTCTATCTGGCTTATTCCTCTTATCATAATGCTTCTAAGATTCATCTGTGTTGAAGCATGTATCAGAAATTTATTTCTATTTTTGGCAGAACAATATTTCATCCTATATATATAACACATTTTTTATTCACTCATCTTTTGATGGACACTTGTATTGTCTTTACCTTATGGGCACTGGGCGTAATACTATAAAGAACGCTGGTATACAGGTGTATATTTGAGTTTCAGTTTTCACTTCTTTTTGCTATATACTTAGGAATGGGTATATAATAATTTTATGTTGAGTTTTTTCAGGGCTTCCCAAACTGTTTTCCACTGTGGCTACTCCATTTTACATTCACTACAGTAATGTGCAAGTGTGCAAGGATTCCATTTTCTCCATGTTTATAATTTTTAGTTTATTATTATCCTAGTAGGTGTAAATTATCACATTATGATATTGATTTGAATTTCCCTAATCATTTATAATATTGAGCTTATTTTCATATGCTTTGGTCATTGTATATCTTCTTTGGAGAAATATCAACTCAAGTCCTTTACCCACATTTAGATTGGATTTGCTTTTGTTATTGAGTCAAAGCCATTCTTTAAATATTCTTGATACTAAACTCTTTTCAGGTATATAATTTGCAAATATTCTCTCCCACTCTGTAGCTTGTCTTTTCACTTTCTTGATATCATTTAATGAACAAAAATGTTTAATTTGTATGAAATCTGTTCATGTATTTTTTCTTTTGTGTTTGTGCTTTGGTGTCATGTCTAAGAGTTGACTAACCAGTCAGTGGTCATCAAGACTTGCCTCTATGCATTTCTCTAAGAATTATGATTTTATATAGATGATTAATCTCATATATAGATAATTGATCCATTTTGCATAAATTTTTGAACATGATTTGAGGAAATCTCCAATTTTAGATATGGAAATCCAGTTGTCCCAGCACCTTTCTTGAAAACCTATTCTTTTCTCATTGAATGGACTTGGAAGGCTTGTCAAAAATCAACTGACCATAGATGCATGCGTTTATTTCTAGACTCTATATTCTATTCCATTGGTCTATATGTCTTGTCTTTATGCCAAAAACACAATGTTTTGATTACTATAGCTTTTTAACTTTTGAAACCAAACATGTGAGTCCTCCAACTATCTTCTCCTGTCTTCAAGAAGGTTTGGCTATTGTGGGCCCCTTGCAAATGAGTTTGAGGATTGGCTTTTCCATTTTCACAAAACAGCAACTGGGAATTTTGATATATATTGCATTGAACATGCAGACTACATTGGGTGGTTTTGACATTGTGACAATATCAAGTTTTTCAATCCATGGACAAGGGCTGTCTTTAATTTCTTTCAACAATATTTTGTTCTTTTCAGTGTATAAGTCTTTCACATCCTTTGATAAATTCATTCCTAAGTATGTAATTCTTTTATATGCTCTTATAAATGGAATTGTTTTCTTAATTATATCTGTGGATACTTCACTGCTAGTGTTTAAAAACCAGTTGATTTTTGGGTGTTAATCATATACCTTGCAACTAGGTAGATTTAGTTAATTAGTTATAGTAGCTTTCTTGTGAATTCCTGGGATTTCTGTATATAGAATAATGCCCCCATGTGATGAGAGATACAGTTGGTCCTTCATATCTACAGTTTCTGCATCTATGGATTCAACCATGAATAAAAAAATATTTTTAAATAAAAAAATTCTAGGAAGTTCCAAAAGCAGAACTTAAAGTTGCCATTTCCTAGAACTGTTTACATATCAGTTACATTATATTTAAAACTACTTATAACGCATAGTGTTTATATTGTATTATAAATGATCTAGCCATATTTAAAGTATATGGGAGGATATGCTTAGGGTATATTCAAATAGTGCACCATTTTATGTCATGAACTTGAGTATCCTTGGATTTTGGTATCTAGACAGTGTTCTTGAAACAATGACCCAAGGATCCCAAGGGACAACTATAGTTTATTTCTTCTTTTCCTACTAGAACTCTTTAATTTTTCTTTTCTGGTCGAAATATCTGGCTGGAAATTCCAGTAAAATATTGAATGGCAGTGGTGAAAGTGGCATCCTTATTTTATTTTTGATCTTGGAGGAATCTTTCAAGAGGAGTATGACATTGTTTTCAGTCGATGTCATAGCTTTTTTTCTAGGCAGCAAACATCTTTTAAAAAATCTGCAATCTGTCATAAAAGTAGTATGACATAGATTGTGGATTTTTAGAAAGTAGCCTTTATCTTGTTGAGGAAGTTTCCTCCAATTTCTAGTTTTCTGGTATTTTAATCATGAAAGAATCTTGTACTTATTCCAAATGATGTTTCTCTTTCTCAGAATTGAGATAATTATGTGGTTTGGGGCAGGGGGTGGTTATTTGTTTTGTTGTTGTATCTTAATTCTATTAGTGTGATGTATTACATTGATCAATTTTCTTTGATCATCTTAGTATTCCTGGGGTAAATTCCATATGGTCATGATGTATAATCATTTTAGTACGCTGTTGCATTTTTTTTCTAGTGTTTTGTTAAGGTTTTTTGCATATCTATACACAATGGATATTGGTATATAGTTTTATTTCCTTGTGAGATTTTTATCTGGCTTTGGTTATCAGGTAATGCTTACTTCCTAGAATGAGTTTCCTCCTCCTCTGTTTTGAAAGAGAATTGGTGTGAATTCCTCTTTAACTCTGGTGGAATTCACTAGTGAAGACATCTGTCTGGAGCTGGAGTTTGTTGGGAGATCTTGAATTATTGATGCAACTTTTTATTTTTATAGGTCTGTTGAGATTTTCTTTTCCTTTTGAGTCAATTTAGGTAATTTGTGTGTTTCTAACAATTCGTCGGTTTAATCTAGACAATTGGTTTGTTAATGTTCCTAGTATTCTCCTATAGTTTTTTTGTTTGTTTCTGTAAGGTCAGTTCTATCTTTTTTTCAAGTACAGTCTCCAAATATTGTCATAGTACTGTATCTCTCTTCAATTCTGCTGACTTCATATATTTTGGGACATTGTTTGCTGGTATATTAAGTTACAGTTGTTATACTCTCTGGATGATGTGATTGGCCTTAGTGGTCTTAGAATATTTTCAGTATTACATATCTGATTATCATAATTGTTATCTGAATGAGCCTATTTTAAGTTCACTAGGCTTATTTGGTAAATGTAAACTTGTCACATCTATTTCACTTGTTTCCAATCCAAACTACCATTGGCTTCTCTTCTTACATTATTTATTAATCCTAATCTTTCATTTTTGTCTTCCTAACTGAAATCCAGTTTTAAGGCCTAATACCCATTACCCACCTGAGTCTCATCAATAATCCATATATCAGTCTCTGTCATTAACATATTTCCAAATGATCAGAGTGTGCTCCCACAAAGCAACATTTTCAAATGCCACCTAATCAAATGACCCAATGAAGAAGTTTTTCTCTCTGTGGGCTAGTAAAGCAGGTCGTAAACAACTCTCTAACTGCACTTATGATCTGAGTACCAGCATAAAGATTAAAAGAGACAACAAAAGAAAACAGATTCTTTCTAAAAGAATTTGTAACATATATCCATAAATCACTCAAAAATTATAATAACATAACATGAATACATGTAAAAGTAAACAATAAATGCTCTATATCATTGGACTTCCCAGGTGGCACAATAGTAAAGAATCAGCCTGCCAATGCAGGAGGAGATGCAGGTTCAATTCCTGGGTCTGGAAAATCCCCTGGAGAAGGAAATGGCAACCCACTCCAGTATTCTTCCCTGGGAAACCCCATGGACAGAGGAGCCTTGTGGTCTACAGTCTATGGGGTCCCAAATAGTTAAAGATGACAGAATGTATGCATATACTTTATAATAGCACAAATGCAAGTTGATTGCAGTTCATGATGTCTGCTTGGAAGAGTTGTTTTAAGCTGTCTTTTTGTTGTTGATACTATTAAAAAAAAGCATTACAGGTACCTATAAAGATAGGGCCTAATATTGCATTTTATGACTTCTAGGGAGTGTGACGTGTGAAAATTAGAATAAGAAAAATATGCATCCAAATCATTTTTCTAGCTTGAGTTAAGAAAATAAAACTTGTGCATTAAGATTTGTAAATTCTCATGTTTAAAAATTTAGATATAAAAATGTAACTGGATGTGATTGGAAACTGTTTTATTTGAATGAATTTCTAAGTGAAATAGCTTAGGAAATGTTCCCAGGAAATCCTCCCCCCCGCCCCCGTTTTATCTCAAACATAATGCTTCAAAATCTCTGATCCCCTTTATTAAACTTGTTCAATTCTGCAGCCATTTTTTCAACATTTATTTTGTCCAGGGTCTATTACTATTCAGAGGGGATACAGAAATAAATGGCTCAATGGCCTTCCCAATGTTCACACTTAGGTGGTAAGTTAATGTGTAGACAATGTATATTAGTCTGTTCAAGCTTATCTAACAACATACCGCAGACTGGGTGGCCTGCGTGGTTTCATTCTGGTGAAGATATCTTCTTGTTTACAGCTGATTCCTTGTCAGCTGTGTCCTTATGTGATGGAAGGAACTGGGATCTCTCTGGAGCCTTTTTTTCTCAGGCACTAATCCCATTCATGAGGGCCTCACTCTACCCATTTAAGCATCACCCAAATGTCCACAACATCCCAATGCTCACTTGGGCATTAAAATTTCAAATTAATTTGGAGTGGATATGAGACACAAACATTAAGACCATTGCACACATAGGTTTACACAGAAAATAATACTGTTAGGAATTTAGGACAGCTATGTGAGACCAGGCCAATATCAACTCAAACCACTTTCACCAACCTCTTGTCCCATTGTGCCATTTATAGAAATGTGTATCTTCCTTTCTAGACTTGAAATTCCTGAAATCAGCTGCTAAATCCTATCCAATTTTGGATCTCCTACCATTTTTAGTATAGTGCTTTGAATATACAGGACAAATCGTATATGTTTGCTGTATATATTGCAACAGCTTTATACAGAAAGAACTAAGGAATGGCAAATTTGGATTCAGCTATGAGAATACAGGAAAATCTTCTGTGATGAAATTAAGGTAATAGTTAACAAACAGAAACAATAATAAGACACAAAAAGTACAGATGTAACCGACATTTGTCTGTTAAGTAAACACGGTGTGTGTTAACATCAAGTGCTTCTAAATCGTTTTAGAAATAGAGATTAGGTGACCTCAAACACCTGTGTCTTCGTATCAAATCAATCTACTAAGTATCATAGGAAATTTCGTGCCTGGGCTGAGAGCTAATTTTTATTAGAGTAAATAGAAATATAAACAGCAATTTCTAAAACAAGATATAATACATGCACTATAAGTATAATAGACACACTGTGTAAAACAAATAATTACAAACGATTGCATTTCTGAGTCTAATATCTGAAAGTGTGGTGATTAACATTGAGAGTGATGGAAAGATGAGTGGTATAAAGTGTTCGTTCTATTTTAACGTGTATGATATTGTGACTCATGATAAGAAATACGTATTTGATCTTCTTCCCAGGTTAACCCTTGGAATTTCCTAAGAGAATAAAAAGGTGTCTTTTGTTAAGTTAATGAGTAGCACCTGAGGGCTGAGGGCTGGTTGCCAGTAGAAACTTTGTGTGATTAGAGGGTTGAAACCTTCAGTTGGATCCTGCCACCCCACTGCTCATCTTCCTGTGGGAGAAAGGTGTTGGGGCTTGAATTGTTTGCCAGTGGCTGGGGATTTAATCAATCTTGCCTCTCTAATGAGGGAGGCTTCCTTAAAGTAAAAAAGAAGTGGTTTGAGTCAGCTTCCAGATGGGGGAACACTTGGAGATTTGGGGAGAGGGAGACAGCTGGGAGAAAGCATGGGAATGCCAGGCCTTTTCCCCACACCTTGTGCTCTGCGTCTCTTCCATCTGGCTGTTCCTGAGTTATATCTTTTTTATAATAAATCACTAACCTCCTGATGAAAAGGTTTTCTGAGTTCTGTACGCTGCGCTAGCAAATTAACGGAACCCGAGGATGGAAACTGTAATCTGCAACAGGTTGGTCAGAAGTACAGGTAATGACTTATTTTCTCTCCTGAACCCACTAAAATCGTCATATAATATTTCTTTCTAAAATCCTGTCTATGGTTAATTTACTCAAATTTTTCCTTAGTTAAAAATTGCTTAACACTTCTGTGGTGGCTGCCCTGACTGAACTAAAGAATTTGAAGTGAATTAATCCATACTTCTTTGTTATTTGAAATAGCTAAAACTGGCACATACATTTGTATATATTTTCTGTATATTTCAATGTTGCAGGCTTTTCATTTTTTACTTACTGTTTCTGTTAGTACTGGTTGGCATTGTACTTTATTAAATCAGGGAGAAAATGAATTGCCAGTGCAAAACAGGAATTCATCTAAGCTCATCTTTAAATGCCTGAGGAATAGGAATTTTCCCAATAATTTCATGCTACTGCCCTTTTATGGCTCTGCTTTTTTTTTTTTCTATTGACCCCCTGTGAATGACTGAATAAACATTGATAGCAGTCAAACTGGAATGATCATTTTATCTTTATAATTGTTATTTAATTTTGGCTGTGCTGGTCTTCATTGCTGCACATGGGCTTTCTCTAGTTGCCGAGAGCAGGGGTTACCCTTCCCTGTGGTGCGTGAGCTTACTGCGGTGGGCTCTCATTGCAGAGCACGGGCGCTAGGTGCGGGGGCTTCATTAGCTGTGGCGTGCAGGCTCGTAGTTGTGACTCTGGTTCTAGAGAACAGACTCCGTACTTGTGCACGGGCTTAGCTACTCTGAGGTGTGTGGAATCTTCCCGGACCAGGGATGGAACCCGTGTCCCCTACATTGGTTGACGGATTCTCAACCACTGGACCACCAGGGAAGTCCTATTTTATTTTTAAGATATATTATCCAACAGTGTGGGAAATTAAATGTTGCAGTGGTTATTATTTGGATGCAAATACACTATCATTTGTATTTCTGATCTTGTGATCCAAAAAACCATTGTATTTGCTTATATGGTAAATGAAATCTATAACTAAACACCAACACTCTAATCCTGCTATGAGCAGATTATTTGACACGATGCAATTGAATTACTCTGCATTCTAGTTCTATGCCCAGTTGTCCTTTTACTTTCTCATTACTTTCTCTTCTTTTATTCAAGAATGGATATTAACAAGGTAGACAAACCCTTTTGTTGAAAGAGAATTTCCAACCTTTTCAATGACACTGAATTGTCTCTTACAAGCTTTATTTCTGACTTCAGTGGATGTCAGCATCATCTCATAAATTGTTGGTTTTCACCCTTGCTTCCGGATATCTGTGTGGAGCCAGTGTATCTTAATAGGTGGCATCCTCCACCCATCACTTTAAAGTGATTTTAAAGCAGGTGATCAGAGATCAAGGCTCTGAGAAAGACCAGCTTGTTGTAGGAGTCACAGTTAACAACTTTTGGTCTTCATGATGAATGATTTTAAAAGTTGCCTTCACTATTTGTATTGATTGATATTATATAGAGTCAATCTTATATGACATGAATATTTCATAAAAATGATTATTAATTTCTGATAAAATCAGCTCAAAGTTTGTCATCTTTATTACCCACAGAGTTGAATATTTTCCTTCAAAAGTTTATTGGTTACTTAGAATGAAATATTTATTGTCAAATAAAAGGGAAAATTTTTATGAAATCTCACTACCCTTAGTGATGCCATAGCAACGTCCTATATTAATTCACAATTTGGAGGCTTTTTCTACACTACAAACATGTCTTCTAAAGTGACTTTCCTGGTTTTCTAGGCATGCAGTTTCAACTGTTTATCAAAGAACAGCTCACTTTTTATGCTAAATTGTCAGGGAATTGGTTGCAACATTTAGTTATATAGATTTACTATTCTGATAAACTACCAATGCCAAATATGTTATTAAAATATCTGTAAAGGCATAGTCATGCAATCTAGTTTATTAAAATGGTCAATATTCTAACATTTTTTTAAATTAATAGAGTTTTATGATGTCTCTATACCAATAGTAATTCTATTCTGTACCTTATTAACATTTTGTATTCTTATGAGCATAAAGTACTGAAAGGTAAAGTCGCTTAGTCATGTCTAACTCTTTGTGACCCCACGGACTATACAGTCCATGGAATTCTCCAGGCCAGAACACTGGAGTGGGTAGCTTTTCCCTTCTCCAGGGGATCTTCCCAACCCAGGGAATGAACCCAGGTCTCCCACATTACAGGCAGATTCTTTACCCGCTGAGCCATGAGGAAAGCCCTATAAGCATAAAACGTGCTCCAAAAGGTTGTATTCCAAAAGCAACATGTGGGTGTTAGACCATCATGCCTTTAATGCATCAAGTATACTGAATTTTTACATTTAATTAGCATCAGTGGTAATCTATAGGGAGCATTTCTTTACAAGAGAGCCTTTGAGGTTGGAGGCAAGACCAAATAGTGAATAACTAATGTTTTTTATTTTAGGTAAATAAATAAAGCAAGCTGATCTTTACCCAATGTGCAAGATATTTGAATTCTAAGCCTTATCATACTTGTGCCATCACTAACTTTTTGTACTTTTTAAAACTTCTATTACATAATGTAGATTTTAATGTGATAGTCAACAATTTTATTTTTTCACCTTAAGTCTATGAAATTATTTTAAGTTGTTCTGTTTACTCTGTGAATTATATTCAACTGAATTTTCTAATTTTTATTTTAATATATTTTAAATTGACCTAATCACATGCTAGTAAGTTCTATGTTTCTCCTCTTATTTGGCTATATTATTCTTGCTTGGTCTTGACTCTTTGGTAACTATTAAGAGTTACAATCTTATAATTATTTTGTCATCAATTATAATTCTTCTAATTTAATAGTAGCCAAAAATTTAGACATAAGATAAAGATTAAATGTGCAAAAATAGTAGATGATAGGATGCATAAAGATATGCAAAGATCATCTATAAATAGTAAATGAAAGTAGAATTTTGACTGTCTTGTTAAAAATAAATTAGCTAAAAGAGAAGTCATAGGCAAAGAGAGCAGATAGGGAATTGGATCTATGAACTTAAGATAAATTTGGAACAAGGGCAGTGGGTGTGAGTAGAAAAGAAGTCAGATTAAAGAAAATAAGAAGAATGGATCTATAGGATGGATTTGCTTATTCTATGTGGAACCTAAGGGCAAGTATAGAGTGGAAAAGTGTCAAAAGTTCTGAAACGGGAAAAATGGTGACTAAGATAAAGAGCATGATATGGAAAATATATATCTAGATCACCCAAAATTTCGGTAAATTAGTCCCATAATACCTAAATTTTTATAGGAGGTTGTCCATTTTGAGTATTCTAGAGACTAAGCCAAGTATGTAAGAACATAAATAAAGAGGTTTAATTTCCAAAAAGCAATAATAGTACAGGATACCTTGATGTAGATGTAAATGGAGGGCATGCTGGAACTGAAATAGTGATGAATCTCCCATGTATGACTGTGTCTTCTAGAGCTTATTCTGTGCTCAAATTCAGATAACAATAGATCTTTTCTTTTTGTGTTTGTTTTTTTGGGGGGAGTTCTTTTTTTAACTTTTTTTTTTTTCATTGAAGGATAATTGCTTTACAGAATTGTGTTGGTTTCTGCCAAAAATCAACATGACAATAGATATTTTCTACTTGTAAATTTTGTTTAATCTTTCATTTCCTTTCCTGAACTTGCCAAAATGTGGTGTCCTAGAATGAAAAATATTAAAGGTGTGTCAAAGCAGATTCCCTAATTTAAAAGCCTCAGTGTGGTATCATCAGGCTATATTCAATGCTAATGATATTTGGCTGCTGGTTATTTAATTGATTTTGTAGAAGGTAAAAAAAAAAAAGACAAAAACTAAACCATTTACTTAGCAAAGAATATACTCAAGACTTCTGACTCTCAAACATAAAACAGCAGACTAGACTCTGATCTTTTTATGGCACCATAGAAATAATTTATAAAGTTTTAAAAACCATGGTCTAGCATTTTGTGTTTGGAGCCAGGACTCGAGTATATTAGAGAAGTAACTATTTCATCCAATAAACATGAATTGATTTTAGTTGTTAGTGTGGTCTAATAGCACTTGTCACGACTTATAAATGTGTTCAGCATTAAATTACAGTTGGAACCTTTGTCTTCAAAAATAGAATGTCTTGGTAGATCAACTATACTTTGATTTAAAAAAATAGGACATAAATTGGATAGACATAGAAATGCTAGGTTCACGATGAGTTGCTGACACAGCACTGTCTTTCCCAGTTTGGTTGGAAAGCTTTATTCAGCATGAGATAGCTGACATATTTTAGATTGGGATTAAATTTCTATAATCCAAATGTTATACTTTGATAATATTTTCTTGCTTCATTTGGTAATAATACATTTATATTGTTAATGGTATGGTGAGTTGAGCCTTATTCTCGTTGATATTCATAGACCTTGGTAGAAATGTTAAGTAAGCAAGTTTATCTCAAACGCCTTCTTGTCACTTGTGAATGATCTCTTAAATCTTGACTAGGTGCCACTTCTGTAAGGTTCTTGGCAATGCTCCATGGCAGCTCAAAAAATTCTCTACAAGAGGGCATACAAAACTACAATCTGTTTAAAGCACAAACACAAGACTGTGTTTCTCGTAATACTTTATATGAAATTTAAACTATTATAAATGTCTATATAAGAACTTTTGTTGCCATTGCCATCTGTTCAGTAGACTACGCCCACTCAGGAGAAAGGAGCTAGGTGTCCTGCACATACTGAACTTTGATTTTGGGAAATGAATGAGTTTATGTCCTCAGTCATGTCTGACTCTTTGCAACCCCATGGACTGTAGCCTGCCAGACTTCTCTTGTGCATGGGATTTCCCAGGCAAGAATACTGAAGTGCATTACCATTTCCTTCTCCAGTTGGGACATAAAACTGCCTGGCAAATTTTGTAAAAGTTTTAGTCAAATTTTCATGGCCCTAGAGAGACTACTTTTGATTAGATCTAACTCCACTTGTAGATAGATTAGATCCCAGTGGTAGGCTGAATTGAACTTAACCTATCATTAGTCACCAGATATTAAGCAATCAGATCAGGCAAACAGCTGTTATGTTAATTTAGTGGTATTAAGCTACTTATAATTAGCCACAGACTAAATGGATGGGGTAAGTAGACATGCATGCATAGCACTCTTTCTGGACACTCTTGGAGAATGTTTTTCAGATTAAATAAACTTCAATTCAAAATCCAAATCAAAAATACCACCAGTATAAAAGTGTCTGAAATTGTCTAAGAGTTCAGAATTGCTAACTTAAAAGTTAAGGGGAAAGGAAACGCTTGATGCTTAATAATTATTTTACTTCTAAATGAAGCATTTATTTTCCCCCATTTGAAGAGCTTGTGACCACAAAAGTTGGCCATTTTCAAAAGAGGGCAGATAAGTTACTAAATTAAGCATAGTGATTATTCACCTTATATAAATGCATGCATGACATGAAACAGGAGCTCTAAATATTTTTTGAATGAATGAATAAATTAATGTAAAGAGAAAATATCTTTCCAATATGCAAAAATAAGACATCAAAATTATGAGACAGAGTTGTTTGTAATTTTAAGTCATCAGAAAATAACTTCTCTAAATATCTAACTTAATTAGGCATTTACCTAAAGATCAATTTGGAGGAAAAGATCAACTATTAGAATGCTTTAATTACTCAACTGGCATATCAAATAATATGATTTTATTTAAGGAAATTGACCAGGTTCTTGGCTGAATTAACTAATCTATGCAGTGAAAATCTTCATTGTATTTATAAATATAGACCCATATACTTGGTAATAATTTCCCTTGATTATATGAGAATCCAGGTGCAAACATGAGAATGTAACAAATCTGTTTCTTAAACACCGGTATCCTCTTCTCCTGAAGTTGGATTTTGATATTAACACTACTCTAAATCAGTAAAACAGAGTTACTCTGAAAGATGCAATTTATAACAAGGAAAAGAGGTAACATCATCAAGAATAAACACTGCATTATCAAAATAAAGCAGTGCTACTCTACTATTTCTAGCTAAGGAAAGCATCCCACCCCATCTTTGTTCACCTGGAGCCTTTGCTAATCTGTTCCACTTGAAGACCATCCTTTCCCTGCAGGACTTCTAGGCAATAACCTAAGCCCCACCTTAATGCCGTCTGCCTGTGTAGGGAAACCTACAGAAGCCCTTATGCCTCCAAAATAGACCCTCTCTCCTGTTTTATCCCTTCCATTTCTAACATGAGAAGCACAGAATGAACTCTCACCTCTAAAAATGTAATCATATATACAGAGTGTATAGGTGTGTGTATGTGTGTGTGTATATATATATAATGTATGGAGAGAGAGAATACATGTAAATATATCTCCACAAAGTACATTTCCTTTTATTGTAGTAACTTTTTTGACTCAACTCATGCATCAGTGAATCATTTCTCCCTGTTATCAAATATTTTTGAAAATATGATATAAAATATTGCATGAGATCAAGTCTTAATAAGTGCATTATAATGAACTATACCCCTATATATTTTATTAAGGTGATTTTTTTCCCTGTGTGGTATAAACACAGCTATGAAAAGTTCTTGCCACTACTATCAGCAGTCAAAGGATATTGACATTTTGAAGTTCTTGACCCATATGAACAAAATGACATTCAGAAGTGTTAAACTATTTTCATATCAGTAATGTCTATCTTGCCAAACCTTTGCTAAAATGGAAAGTTATAATTAAGGAAAGGTCTTTTATGAATTTCTAGTCTTGAAAAATATGCTGTAATCATATCAATTAATCCTCAAGTAATAATGATTTTGGTCATTACTACATTTTTATTGATCCTTATACCTATTCTCATATTTGTAGTGGCATATTCATTATTTTTTACATTGGTTATAGGGACTATTAGACATAATATCAATAATTCTTTACAGATATTGACTTATTCCTTAATCTTATACTTTCATATAGTATCTTATAAATAGTGAAATTTTAATTTATATGTACTTAAATATATTAATTATTTTCTGGATAGTTTTTTGTTTCTATGCTTAGGTCTTCTATCTCGAGCATTTTCACCAATGTTTTCTTTAAATCGGTAAATTATTTAGAAATGTATTTTTAACATTCTGCTGTCTTAAATATGCATTTGTCTTATGGGATATGCTAAAAGAAATACTCTTAGTTTTTCAAATTAAAACATTTCCTCTTCTTTATCATCACTGAGTAATGCCTCTATTCTTTACTTTTGTTTTTTTTTTAGGCTTCAGGAACCAAATATTATATATACATACTGACATACATACATACACATTTTTCCATTGTATCAATTTGACTAATGCCATATCAATTTCTCTGCTGTTAAAATACATTAGTTAACTTTAAACTTCATATTTAAATGCAGGTTCATACAAACATCTTATTTATAATTTATTTGCTAAAATTATCCTATATTTTTCTTAAAGACTCGATAAAAGAATTGAAGGAGAAAAACATCTCAATATGTTTGAGTCTTCTAATCCATATATATAGTGTGATTTATTCCAGTCTTCTCCTTTGTCTTTAAGATTTATATATATTTTTTATGATTCTGTACATTTCTTATTAAACTTAAAGGTAAGCTTGAAAAGTGAAAAGGATTATTTTTGTTATTTTTTTTTAATTACTTGTAACTTGATTGGTCAACTTGAATTCCAAAATAATTTCTGGAAGTGTTTCTTGCTGTTGCATGGGATTGAAAGGTGTAGCAATATTAAGATATATAAAATATCTCTGGAATCCATATGTCTTAATTTGCAAACATATCTTGTCACTTGTTACCTGTGTGAACTTGAGCAAGATAGATAAGTTCTTTTTACATCTCTTTCCTCACCTGATACATAGAGCTATTAACAGAATGTGTTTCTTGTGACATATTCAAAACACTAAAATTGTTAAAACAGTGCCAAATAATTGAAAGTGCTCAATTGTAAAATCCCTAATTTTTTAAGTGCTCTAATGTAACATGTTAGCTTTATCAGTAGCATTTTATCTTACTGCTAAAATAAATGAGACTATCATTATAATGAATAAGTTAGTATGATGAAGAAATGAAGCAATAATACAGTCAATGTGTTTGGGATGAGTAGAATTAATTAACGAGTCATTGAAACATCAGATACAGTGAGCCATCCAGAATTCTATTACTCCTGTCAAAACAAGCAAAAACATCATTTGGTTCTAGAACTAGTGACAATATTTTGGTAAAGTTAAAAAAGTACATTCATTAAGATTATAAAGACTTTCACATTATTTCCGTACTATTTTTAAATGTAAATTACATGAATTCTAAATATCACATCAATTTAGAAAACCATGTGCTACTGTGTCTTCATAGATCTTATTTTATTGAAATATAAATTTTGAGATGAAGTAAATGGGCATTTATCATTTTATTCATAAATAATATAATAAGAATATTCATTTTTGATTCTGGAAAAATAGTTAAGATTTACAGATTTTTCAGCTAAAAATACTTGGCTTACTGAATCAAATATAGCATCATAGTAAACCAAAGAAATATCAAGAACAGTTAGAAAATGCTAATTTGACAGAATTTAAAAATAATGTGAAAACTCTGTCACTGTTTAGATTGTTTCCCCATCTATTTGCCATGAAGTGATGGGACCAGATGCCATGATCTTCCTTTCCTGAATACTGAGTTTTAAGACAACTTTTTCACTCCCCTCTTTCACTTTCATCAAGAGGCTCTTTACTTCTTCTTCTCTTTCTGCCATAAGGGTGGTGTCTTCTGCATATCTGAGGTTCTTGATATTTCTCCCAGCAATCTTGATTCCAGCTTGTGCTTCATCCAGCCCAGCGTTTCTCATGATGTACTCTGCATACAAGTTAAATAAGCAGGGTGACAATATACAGCCTTGACGAACTACTTTCCCTATTTGGAACCAGTCTGTTTTTCCATGTCCTGTCCTGTTTCTTCCTGACCTGCATACAGATTTCTCAAGAGGCAGGCCATGTGGTCTGGTATTCCCATCTCTAAGAATTTTCCACATTTTGTTGTGATCCACACAGTCAATGGCTTTTGCATTGTCAATAAAGCAGAAATAGATGTTTTTCTGGAACTCTCTTGCTTTTTCTATGATCCAATGGATGTTGGCAATTTGATCTCTGGTTCCCTGCCTTTTCTAAATCCAGCTTGAATATCAGGAAGTTCACAGTTCACATACTGTTGGAGCCTGGCTTGGAGAATTTTAAGCATTACTTTACTAGTGTGTGAAATGAGTGCAATTGTGTGGTAGTTTGAGCATTCTTTGGCATTGCCTTTCTTTGGTACTGGAATGAAAACTAAATCACTGCAAATGGTGACTGTAGCCATGAAATTAAAAGATGCTTGCTCCTTGGAAGAAAAGTTATGACCAACCTAGACAGCACATTAAAAAGCAGAGACATTACTTTGCCAACAAAGGTCCATCTAATCAAAGCTATGGTTTTTCCAGTAGTCATGTATGGATGTGAGAGTTGAACTATAAAGAAAGTTGAGCACTGAAAAACTGATACTTTTGAACTGTGGTGCTGGAGAAGGCTCTTGAGAGTCCCTTGGACTGCAAGGAGATCCAATCAGTCCATCCTAAAGGAAATAAGTCCTGAATATTCGTTGAAAGACCTGATGCTGAAGCTGAAACTCCAATACTCTGGCCACCTGATGGGAAGAAGGGACTCATTTGAAAAGACCCTGATGCTGGGCAAGATTGAAGGTGGGAGGAGAAGGGGACAACAGAGGATGAGATGGTTGGATGGCATCACCGACTCAACGGACATGAGTTTGAGTAAATTCCAGGAGTTGGTGATGGGCAGGAAGGCCTGGCATGCTGCAGTCTTTGGGGTCGCAAAGAGTCAGACACGACTGAGCAACTGAGCTGAACTGGAAGATAATATGAAAAAGTAGTAAGCACAGGAACTGTTGTTGAAGTATCAAACTGCCATAGTGGAGGTGGTAGAGTGATCATCAAACCCTGTAATATAAGGGCTTGGGTGTTCACACACACAATCACAAGTTAAAAGACTTTTGGTCAGAACCAAACAGGAAGCAGTACATGAAACTTCATAATCTAAGACCTGTAAAACTGTAATATCAAGAAAGGAAGGACCAGTAAACAGCATCTTCTGCCATAGGCAGAAGACAAAAAAAATTGTTTCTCCCTGGCTTGTGGGAGAGTTGATGGGGTTAGAGGTGTGGGTGTCTCCGTTAAGAAACCAAAATGGTGAGTTTCAGAATCTTTCTGGTTGAAAAACCTTCAAGACAGGGAAATAACATTGGATGGTATTGTCAGGTGAACTCTTGACTGACTGAAGCAAGCACAAAAACTTCAGGTGAAGACAAAATGAGTCCAAAGAAGGGTTCAAAAATAAACAATTCAAGTCATATTTTTACACATTTAGTAAAACTACAGAATAATAACTTTTAAAAATATAGAATTTAACAAAAAATTTAAAAAAATCATTTTTAACAAAGGAACAACTATTGGACTTAATTTTAGGAACCTGTACCTCAAATGTAAGTCAAAGAAATAGATGATATCATCAAAATAATCAGTAAAAATAAGGGCCAACTTGTTTTTCTATATCTCATTTAGTTGACATATAAGCTCAATATAAGATAAAAAGTTCTTTTCAAGGAATTCCCTGGAAGTCCATGCTTCTGGTGCTTCTACTGCAGGGGCCATGAGTTTGATCCCTGGTTGGGCAACGAAGATCCTGCCCAAGTGGGTGGTACAGCCAAAAACAAAAACTTTTTTCAATAAAATAATATTTTGACAGATATATACTCATAGAAAAGTGAATTTGAATCCAGATTAAAGAAAGAAGTGTTTGAAATGATATTGTACAAGTTAATAATGTAAGTAAATCTGAGCAACTGAAAGCTGTGGATAATAGTAATAATAATTACAAATTTGGGAATAAGTAGAGATCACAAATAAGACTGGACTGAGTTGATTAAAAAATTTCTAACTTTATGTTATTCAGAAGGATGGCGGTTGAGACACTGCTTCAATTAAAAAATTTCCCAAGTCAAAAATAGTTGTGGAAAAATAGAAACAGTGTAGCCTATATAGTGAGTTTCATTTTGAGAGCATGTTTTTAAGTCCTGCAAAGTCAGCTGTGTATCCAACTAACACAGATGGCTATATCGCACTATACTGCAATAGTTTTATACTTTTCACATAAATAATACATAAAATCAAACACAAAAGTGAAACATCTTTAATCTTACAGTACAGTACCTTGCAAAGTACAGTAAGCATGGCACACATGGGCTGGCTTTGAGTCAACAGGCAAGAAGAGTTGCTTCTACAACCAGCAAGACTGGAGGAGGAAGTGGAGGTGGGAGATGGTAGAGCTGAAAGGTTGTTAGCAGTAGGAGATGGGGGCAATTGCAACTGCACTCAGGTGTGATATTGATGGCAAAGCTTCTCGTTCCTCACTGGATTCTGTTCGAACTACCCTCTTGAACAATCCAGTGATGTCTGGGTAGTAGCTCTTTGCTCTCATCACAGATGACATGGTAGCACTGAATTGCATTCTGAACGGCTGCTGCAAACTTCCTGTACTGTTGTATGTTTGCGACCTGAGCCTCAAAAGCTAACAGTGCTGCCTGAAATACAGAAAAGCCCCTAGTCATTTCCTGGATCATGAATCTTTCCAGTTCTTCAGTACTTTAAACCCTGAACCTTAGCTTTATTAAAGTGAGCTGTGGATAATAATGTGTACTTTCCAAGACTATTGCATGGGTTAACTAAGATAATGCACGAAGTTATTGTGTGTTTTTGAGATGGGAAGCATGGCTGTAGGAACTCAAAACTCTTTACATTAGAGTTAGGGTTAGGGTTAGGGTTGATCATCAAAACAATGATTAGAGAAACATTCAGCAGGAAGTTAAATATCCTGTCAATGACTTTTATTTTAGTTAACACAAAAATATTCCTAAACATATTTTTTTTAGGTTTCAGCATGCTCTGACATTGTTATATTCACAAAAAATTAGATAAACCAAGATACTATTTAATAACTGGCAAAGATCAGTTCAGTCATTCAGTCTTGTCTGACTCTGCAACCCCATGGACTGCAGCACGCCAGGCTTCCCTGTCCATCACCAACTCCAGGAGCTTGCTCAAATTCATGTCTGTCGGGTTGGTGATGCCAGAGATATATCTCATTAAAAATAAGTCTTCTACAAGTTCTTTCAAACAATTCAAATATAAGCAACTCATGGAGGAAATCGAATGTTCATGCCTAATTGTGTATAATCTGATATTAAAGTAGAAATGGTTTGAGATCAAAATAGGGGTCTTTGATGGAAATGAATTGTTAGAGAGAACCTGGTGTTATAAAATTCCATTCAATTTTTACTATTGTTTTACCAGTGCATTAAGTGGCCAAATTATAATTGAAAAATTACTAAAATATACCTGGAATATTGAGAAAAACAGTCTTCATAGCATTATACCTCCACTCTAAATTTTTTTAAAGATAATACCACATTTTGGTTTCAAATGGCTTAAGTGATGACATGCTTCTCAAAATAATGTTGCCTATAGCCTTAATTCATTGTCTCTTCATATTTTTGAAACTTCTTGTTGAAAGAAAATTGGCATTAAGGGGAAAGTTAACCATTTGTAAGCCAAATTTCAGTCTGTAAAGCACCTAAAAATGAGGATGAATTAAGTAAATTTCTGGAGGAAATTACAGGAGTAGAATTTTCCTATGTTTAACATAGGAGTGAGTGAGCTAATGATATTCATTAACAATCCACTAATGAGTACATTGTCCCTATAATGCCAGCACAGTTTAGTGTCAAGACTGGTCAGGTCAGGGAACAAAGAGGAAGGATGTAACTACGCTGATCTTTTCAGGATCAGCAGTCATTTGACAGCCTTTAACCCATAATAGTGACAACAGTTACCGTCTAGTAGACCGTGGGCTCTGTGCTTAGTTGCTTAGTCATCTCCAACTGTTTGTGACCCCATGGACTGTAGAACAGAGTCTTTAATTTAGATACATCGTAGTCTTTCAGATGGCTGACAGGTCTTTTATTATATGCTATATACAACAAGAAATCTGATGTTTTATTGAAGACGATAAGATAAAAAACTACAGAAAAAATAGGAACATTTTTGTAAAAAATTAAACCGGGAGAAAAATTTAATTAACTGAATGGAAACAACAGGCAAAAGTCTAAAGTCTCCTATTGTGTGTGTGTGTGTGATGCGGAAAATTTTTGATATTTCAGTCTTAACATCTTGTCTATGGGATTTCAGTTCAGTTTGTATCTCTCAAAAGTGTGTCTTTAAAAAAAAATATGAATTAATTGTGACTGCATTATAGGGACACGCATTCATTTTTAAAGGAAAAGACCAAGGGAAAGATTGTATTTGCTTAAAATGGGACATAATTAGCTGCAGAAAAGCAGCTTGTTTCTAAAAACCAGACCAGTGAAGCAATTGTAGTCTCTATTGATTATTCCTGTATGGAAGAGTGATCATTAGTAAATGTTTTGGCCCAGAGATTCAAATTATAGAGCTTGGTACTGAGCGATCAGTTATGATTTACTATGGTAGGCAACAGGGGATGAGGTTTTTCAACAGTGTGACTGCTGGAAATTAGAAAATCATTACACTCAAGAAATGCAAAAATGTGGCTTCCTTTGATAATCATAACTTGTCTATAGCTCCAGACTGTGGTAATGAAGGAAATTCCACCTGAAAGGATTATTGCCTTTTAGTTTTTCAAGCAATTATTTTGTTTCTGTAAAAGTTTCTATTCATACATGTGAGTACACATGTATTTTAGAAATCTCTATTTCTACATACACCCATGGGTATAATGTAGCAATTTTTTTTTTTCATTTTACTGACCAATCATTCTTCATCATTGTAATAAAAAAAAATCTATGATGTTAGCAATTCAAAATGTGAAACTGAAAATGTCACGTTTAAATAACATCTGTCACAAGTATTCTCTTACCAACAGAAAAGGAAGCATACTATCATTACCATTACAATTACTACAAATAGAACTAGTAAGAGGCACAAATAAAACACATACTGATCTCTCAAAAGATATAGTATTGCACAATTTTTCCCATTATATTTAAAAATAAAATTTAAAAAGAAGTGTGAAAAATTATTATTTGCTTAAACATACTGACTCTAATTACTATCAATAGTGTTCTAATGCTCTGTTATATGTAGTTTTTACTTTTTTAGATATGGTATATCTAACAACATTATAAATCATGTAATACTTTCACAACAAAGAAAGTAGAAGATATACTTTATGATTGAGCTAAGAATAACTGATAATTGGTAATAATTGTTTACTTTATAGGGCAGAAAATGTGAAAACTGATAGCTTATGGTTAGTTATTTTAAATGTTAATTGTTTATTTGGCCCTCCAGCTTGTTTACTATTTTGTTCTAAGGTAATTGAAGGCTTCATATTAAGAAAATGGACCTTAAGATATAATTATCCCAGTACTAACATTCACTTCTATTTTTTCCTTTTCGTAATTTTAGTTCACAAATGTTTATCCCTAGATATTTTAATACCATTTGTTATTAGTTCTTTATTTCTAAGAAATTAATGTGTATATATATGTGTTAATAGAAAGTCTTCAAGTTGTTCTAGGTCTACTGAATATATATTTTTGTAATCACATGCCAGTTTGATTATTTCTTCTCTATGAAGAACAAATTCAATTTTATCAACATGTGTATTTTAATTAAAAACCAGGAAGCTATAATCCTTAAAATGTTACTGTTTGCTCATCCTTTCTTTGGTAGCATCCATTGGCATCCACTGCCTGCTGTATTCTCTGAATCAACATGTACCAACACTAGTCCATACTGTTTGTTCTTAGCATTTTGTCACATGACCATTGATGGAGGGTCTAAAGTTCTATACATAATGCAAGTTCAATTCTGCACCTTCAAGGCCCTCTACCTCCTTCTCCTGCAATGTAGTGAGTTTCAAAAAAAGAAAAAACAACTCTTAGGGCAAATTATCACCATGTGTCAGCTCAATAAGTCCATCAATAACACTGCTCACAAAAAGCAGTTGAAATCAAATTGTCAACCATTTATTGTGTCTTTTACAACAAAATTGCCTCACAATTAGATATATGGCAAAAATTTTTGCAGTAAAGGTGACTATGGCAAAGATGCTGAAGATGAAAATACTGGACATGGCAACACAGAAATATGCTCTTTTCTCTTCCCTTGCTGTCTAGCGCTTATGGTTATCATCCCAGAATCCCATATATCTGAAGTCCTCTGCAAGAAACTGTGAGGTTTTCATTAAACTCCTGTTAGAATGTAAGTTATAGTTATATCAGTGCAGAGCAGCTTGCTTGTTCCTGATGATATCTCCTGGAAGCTCTAGCTTGGGGAGCCCATGCTTATACGGTGATTTGGACTTAAGACTGCTGAGGAAAGGATGCAAGTATGTGATTTGGGGATTGGGAAAATGACCCTTCTCTAAAGCCTGGTAATAACCCCAGCCCTGAGGCTTAAAGGAGTTGTGCTATAACAACTATAAAGGGAGAGACAGTACTATTCTTCATGTTATTTTTATTAAAAGGGCATCCTGGAAACATATGTTAGAAAATATGTAATGTTTTAGGTGGGAGAGAAAGAGTGTCAACGTTGAGACTATCAACTGTGTCTGTTAAGTAAAAAAAGAATTCCATGATGCACACAGGAAAATCAGCTTCATTCAGTCTTGGGTAGTGGTGGTTTAGTTACTGAGTCCTGTCTGACTCTTTGTGACCCCACGGACTATAGTCCACCAGGCTCCTCTGTCCATGGGTTTTCCTAGGCAAAAATATGGAGTGGGTTGCCATATCTCCTCCAAGAGATCTTCCTGACCTGGGGAATCAAACCCTTGTCTCCTGCATTGCAGGCAGATTCTTTACTGCTGACCCACCCCAGGAAGCCCTCATTCAGTCTTGTGCCAGCTTGCATTCTAAGTCACGTCAGTTGTGTCTAACTCTGTGCGACTCTGCGGACTGTAGCCCACCAGGCTTCTCTGTCCATGGGGATTCTCCAGGCAAGAGTACTGGAGCAGATGGCCATGCCTTCCTGCAGGGAAACTTCCCGACCCAGGGATCTAACCGACGTCATGTCTCTTGCATTGGCAGGTGGGTTCTTTACCATTGTCACCGCCCTTAGATCCATTTAACAGGATCACAAAATATGTCTTCCATCTGAATCTTTTAAAAAAATTTTTTTCATTTTTTTCTAAAGAGAACTGCAAAAGCTCAGAAGTGTAACTTTATTTATGCCTGTAGAATTCCATGGACAGAGGAGCTTGGTGGGCTAGAGTCCATGGCGTTACAAAGAGTCAGACACAACTGAGCAACTAATACTTTCACTTTTTTTCCACAGCCATACATGACTACTGGTGAAACCATAGCTTTGAACATGTGCTCCTTTGTTGGCAAAGTGATGTCTCTGCTTTTTAATATGCTGTCTAGGTTTGTCATAGCTTTTCTTCCAAGGAGTAGGTGTCTTTTAATTTTGTGGCTGCAGTCACTGTCCATAGTGATTTTGGACCCCAAGAAAATAAAATCTGCTGCTGTTTCCACTTTTTCCCATGGAATGATGAGACTGGATGCTGTAATCTTAGTTTTTTGAGTGAGTTTTAACCCAGCTTTTTCACTGTTTAAATAAATAATTACTATTTAAACTATAAATAGCTATTAAAGTCTATCAATTATACCCAAAAAATAAATCTAAAGAAAACTAATTAGTAAGTAAGTTGTCAGAATTAGAGAACATATGAAACTATGACCAAATGGAGAAAACACGTTTATTTCACTTGGGGCATTTGAGAAGTGGAAGGATGTTCAGATACATTGTGAGTAGAAATTTTCTCAGTGGGAGATAAGAATAAATTGGCTTAATCATGTACAGAGAATTTTTTTGCATATTATGAATGGTAGAGTGTATTGAGTATTTTACATTGGATAGCCATTAAGTACTAAAGTTGAATGACCAAGGGTATTTGTTAAGTACTCTTTAAATAACTTTTAAAGTATCTTCTATTATATTTATATCCTTGTTAGGTAAAACTATTGAAGAAATTGAGTTAAACAGCTTTTTATATGCCCTGAATGGATCAGATACATATCTTTTTTTAATGCCCACACCCTATTATCACAGATAGAGAAACTGTGCTACAATTTCAATAGTTTAAATAGTATATTAACATATATTTAATTTATGCACACATAGCAGATCTACAATAGGGGTATTTTGGGGTTGAAATCTCTCATTGAATAAGACTATATATACATTTTCAACAGCATCATCCCTATCCTAAAACACTGGAAAACTATGTCTCCCTTTTTTTTGGGTACACTTAAAATCTTTTGGTTAATACAAATACAAATGGACTTTGAAATAAAGTAGGCAACTATGAAGAACATGGATTTTCTATTGAAAATTGTTTCCATTAATGTTTTTACAGTTTTTTGTTTGTTTATTTGGTATTTTGAATCCATCACAATTCAAGTATTAGCATAAGAACTCATGGTGCTATGGTTGTTTAAAAACTAGACTTACTAAGTTCCTTATTTAATGTTTAAAAATGTGTGAATTCACTAACTGGAATGCAGTGAACCTTGAAATAAGACATAAACGTGGCTTACAAGAATAAAATTTTTGATCTTTTTCTCTGAATTTTCCCCAAAATCAATATGAAACAGCTTTGTGGCCTTGGCCTTATACTTAGCAACAGATAATTCTTGAACTTCATCACTTCTTCCATTTTCCACTCATCTCTCCTTATGCTGTACTGGGTGATTTGACATTCATAGACTTAGTTTATATAGATGTATTTAACATTAAAATGACTTTCCTCTAGAAATACACTTAATGAAATGCCTAACCCTATGCTTCCCAACCCATCCAATTCTCATCTTAGACACTGAACTTTCATACTTGGCATTTTTGACTGCAATCTTAGTTCTCTAATGATTTTAGCATCCCTCAAAGGGAATTAATTACATCTCCTTTTAAAAATGTAATAGAGTAAAAAAAAAAAAAAAAGATTCCTTGAAATACTACTAATGTATCACAAGTCATTTGTGTTTTAATGAATACAATTTTACAAGTACTAAGAACAGAAAAAGATAGTACAGAAATTTGGGCAGTTTTTAAGCAAGATAGAAATATTTAAGGAAAACTTCTTATATCTGTGAACCTGAAAGGAAACATTACATGTTACTAGCTTTATACTTCAGAATTTTATTTTGATTAAATTCTTTATTTACTCCATGGCCATGGAATCATTGCTTATATACAATGTCCTTAACCTTGAAGCATAAAATAATATGACTAGGCAAAGCAGTGTATTAGGTGACTCTTCTGATGCAGCTTCATACAGAAATAAGTGAATCAATATATTACAGGCCGTACTGGTCACTGGAGACTGCAGGGTACATTATGCAAGCTTCGTGTGGTGTTTCAGCAGGGCAGTTTTCATTAATGTCAATGGAAGTTATACTGCTGAAATTCCAGAATATGATTTAAAAGTATATTTTGCAAAGAGTATATTTTAAGGAGGTGCAGTAAACAGCAACAAAAAGTCAGCTTTTTGTTAGAGTTTAAACCATTGTGTGGCATAATATATTATGATTTTACTTTCTAATTTTTTTAGCTCAAAAAACTCAGTGGATCATGACAATGACTAGTACTCTTGCCTGGAAAATCCCATGGATGGAGGAGCCTGGTAGGCTGCAGTCCATGGGGTCGCTAAGAGTCAGACACGACTGAGCGACTTCACTTTTACTTTTCACTTTCATGCATTGGAGAAGGAAATGGCAACCCACTCCAGTGTTCTTGCCTGGAGAATCCCAAGGACAGGGGAGCCTGGTGGGCTGCCGTCTATGGGGTCACACAGAGTTGGACACGACTAAAGCGACTTAGCAGCAGCAGCAGCAGTAAACAACACAGTAATGGTAGGCAGATACAAATATGTGCTAAGAACAAATCCTGGTCTAAATCATTGTGTCGAAGTGTGTCTTATTTGGGGGCTTCCCACATGGCGCTGGTGGTAAAGATCTTGCCTGACAAAGCAGGAGACATAAGAGACATAGGTTCCATCCCTGGGTCAGGAAGATCCCCTGGAGGAAGGCATGGCAACCCACTTGGGTATTCTTGTCTGGAGAATCCCGTGGGCAGAGGAGCTAGGCGGGCTACAGTCCAGAGGGTTGAAAAGAGTCAGACATGACTGAAGTGACTTAGCATGCACTCACATGTCTTATTTGATTTCTAATATTGGATATAAAAACAAATCATAGATATGACTTAAATCAACAAATTCAGGCCTGTCATCTTAACTGTTTGTGGGTCTTTCATTTTTAAAAGTTATGAAGAAAACACTCTGTGATATAAATCACAGCAGGATCCTCTATGACCCACCTCCCAGAATATTGGAAATAAAAGCAAAAAAAAAAAAAAAAGAAGAAAACAAGATGGTTTAATTAAGCATAGGGTGAGCTATATTAGGCTTCCCTGGTGGCTCAGATGGTAAAGAATCCACTTGCACTGCAGGAGACCCAGGTTCGATCCCTGGGTCAGGAAGATCCCTTGGAGAAGGGAATGGCTACCCACTCGAATATTCTTGCCTGGAGAATCCCATGGACAGAGGAGCCTGGTGGGCAATAGTCCATGAGGTAGCAAATGAACTATATAATGTTTAGAAGATATGGAAATATTAACAGGTATCATACTTGTGGCAATATGAAGTAATTGCCAAATATCACTGCAATGGCATCAACTATTAGCTTTGTGTCCATCTTTACTGTTGCTAATAAATTTAGGTTATCAGCCGATTAGGCTTGAAAACTTCGTTCTCTCCTCATCTGGACATTTCTGAACCAGATCATGCCCTTTCCTCGAGGCACTGGTTTCAGAATGCCAGGGTTCATATCCCAACTCTGACACAATATAACTGTAGTATTAAGCAAAATGTTTATTCTCTTTGCCCAAGTTTCCTTATCTGAAAAAGTGCAGTAGTGGTTTCTGCAGTCCAGGTAGAGAATTAAATGAATTAACACATGTTGTAGTTAAAATAGTGCCTGGATCATTGTAAGTGCTAGCTAGTTAAGTGTTTATTATTATTAATATTATACCATTATGTCTCTTCTCCTTCCTACTGTTCATTCTGCTACTATTACTACACAAAGATGTATAGTAATGGGTTTAGTTCCTTTGTGAGACAAAGTTTAGTCTTGAAGTAATTCAGCTAAATTGTGTGTGATATCTCTTATCTATTTTGTCACTGCTAATAACTTCTAGTGGATGGTGGTGGTGATTTAGTCTTTAAGTTGTGTCCCATCTTGCAACCCCATTGACTGTGGCCTGCCAGGCTCCTCTGTCCATGCAGATTCTCCAGGCAAGAATACTGGAGTGGGTTGCCATATCCTTCTCCAAAACTTCAGGTGGATACTCTTGGAGAAAAAGATAATTTTCCTCTACCCTTCTAGGTTCTTCTGGCTGATCTAAGAATTAAACAGACATGAGAAAGATGAATAGAAGAAAATCAAACAAAAGTTTGATAACATGTATACACAAGAGAGACCTGGAATAACTAACTCGCCAAACTGGCCAAAACCCTACACCTTATATACTATCTTCAGATAAACACAAAAATGGATGTTGAAGGTAGTGGTTTGGGACTTCAAATGGGAGGAATGTCACTGACATGGAGATGGAAAAGCAAATATATGGCAAACAAATGTTTCAGGCCAGGGCGGGGTGGGGGGGGCGGGAGGGCGAGGGGGCACAGAGATAATGGGACACAGAGTAGGCTCCTCTGAGTTCTGCCCAGTTTCCCTCACCACACCTCTCCCATATTCTTTGCAGATATCTCTGGTAATACCTCTGCTCCTGGAATAGGACCTCTATCTAAATTCTTTTAGGCATGTAGGGAGAAGCTTTAAGTTTCTTCCCAAGTTTTGGGGGCTTTGATTATTTTCAGCTGAAAAGAATCCATTTGCCAAAGAGACATTTTGGGGGATACATTTCACTCTCCTACAATACCAAAATATGCTAGATGTGAGACTGCTCCCAGTATAGCTAAACTAATGGGTGATTTTCCAATGCTGGTGCCCTAAAATGATCCTTACTCTTTTGTTCAAGACTTCTAGACCCTCCCCCCAAATATTTCTTGTGATTATGGTTGGAAATGATGCACTAACCTTCTTACTTTTATTCACAATAAGATCATCTATGGGTTGACTATTGGCAGAAGCAGGCTATCCCACTATTCTGAAACCACTTACATTACTATGATGGCTAATGTTTTGTAGCCTGTCAGGCTCCTTTGTCCATGGGATTTCCCAGACAAGAATACTGGAGTGGGTTGCCATTTCCTTCTCCAGGGAACTTCCTGACCTAGGGAATGAACCCGAGTCTCCTACTTGGCAGGCAGATTCTTTACCCTTGAGCCACCAAGGAAACCTAAGTATGGAACAGAGGTAGTTAATACCTACTACCTGCTGGTATTTTCTTGCTTACTATCTAGTAATTTAAGTGGACATGATATAAACTATGATTGTGGAACTCAGAGCAAAGAATGATATTCAGCTAGGCAACTCCTCTGAAATATCTCACCTGAGCTGTAGAGACAGGTTACTAGGTTGGCTGCCTTACCCAGAGCTGTCCCCCAATACAGAAAATCTGGTAGCAATGACTATATAATTCTCAACCATCCAACTGCTCCAAGCATTCTTTTTAGGCTTAAAAAATTATTGTTTAATTTGCTGGTTTATGGCTTCACGGGGTCTTTCTTGTTGTATGTGGGCTTTTCTCTAACTGCCACGAGCAGGGGCTACTCTTCACTGCAGTGCCTGGGCTTCTCGTTTCGGTGGTTCCTCTTGTTGAGGAGCACTTAGAGAGTGCGGACTCGATCACGGCACATGGCCTTAGTGTGTGTGGAACCTTCTGGGGTAGGGATTGAACCAATGCCCCCTGCATTTGCAGGTGGACTCAACCACTGGGCCACCAGGGAAGCCCCTGATCCCAGCTTTTGTAAAATAACTGACGAACATACACACCATCACTCCTTCCTTTGACTTCTCTCTTTGCCAACAAAGTATAAGTACCAACTGCATAGAACCAAGCTACTTTACTTTTGTGATTCTTTTTCCCCTGACAGTTGTTCTCTGTCATTATACCCATGTCCCTAAGTTTAAAATTGATGAAATAGCACTGTGTTACTTATTGGCCCTTAACAACAGAGATGTCTGGACAGAGGATATTTCTACTAGTACGAAAAGTCTATCCATCATCATTCCAATCTTTTCTACTCTCCATTTACTATCCTAGACTTTTTGAAGTCATTGGGGCTCACTTTGCTTATCCAAGGCACTCTGTTCTGCTCCTCTGATTCCCTGTAATTCTACATAACATTCCCTAGTCACCTCAGTGAACAGAACAGTTGAACACATTCTTTTTGGCCTCGGTTATGGCTTTCAGTGGAGGAGAGATAGAAACCTCTCTCTGATTTTATCGGGCCTCTAACTTCCCTCCCATATTGAAATATTGCAGTGATTTAATACAATTACAGTAAGAAGGTTTATTGTTTTTCATAAAGTGCATGTGGTTGATATCCAAGATGGAATCATTGGGAACATTTTGGATAAAATTTGTTTTCATCTTACTCATTTTTACTTGTTTAATTTTTTAATTGGATACATGACTGCTTAATACTGAGAAATTGCAATACAGTAATTCTCTGTAAGAAAATGAATTTTAGATGCAGTGAAGCTAACTCAGTGCTAAATATTCAATAAACTCAACTGCTTTATAAAAATGGAATCCCTTAAATGAAGAGAGTGTCTTTTACAAAGAATACTGTCACATTAGCAACTGAATACCAAATAATAGTAAAAGAGCATATATTCTTTTTTAAACCCATCTCACAAAAAGAGCAAACCGGAACAACCCTGTTTCCACAACTCAACCTAGAAAATAATGGTACAAAACATTTCACCCATGGATGAGATATCCTTCTCCCAACTGTATACTTAGGAACCAAGTATCATTCAACCAAAGATCCACTGAGATGTTTTTATGCTTCAAAGAATTGAAACAATTGTATTTCTCCCAAGGTGGGTCACTTAGTCTTGTACTATATGTTGCTTTGGTTTTCCAGTGAAAATCATAAAAGAGATTGATTCCTATCCTTGGTTATTTTTGCCTTCCTTGTCATATGTAGGGCTGTATAACAGGAGCTTTTCCTTGGTGGCTAGTCTGATCTATTGCTTGTTGCAGGGCTCCGGAGACCTAGAAAACGAAATTGCTCCCATAGCGAGCACCCTGCAATTACTCAGGGTATAACCACACAGACCTAACAAATGGCATTGCTCCCCAGGTGGCTTTCTTGAGTCTTGCTCTCTCTGCTGTTAGGGCTTTGCTGCTCCAGAGATCCAGGAGATTGAGTGTGAGTCTTTCTAGAGTCCTCTGATCTTTGCAAAACTGAATTAATCTCTCCATTGTGTATCCAGAGAAATAGGTATCAAAACTTATGGACCTCAAGTAATTGAGTAGATCTCATCACTGTCAATGACTATATATTGAAATTCTACTATGAAATAGTCCGTATCTAGTGCTTGTGCAGTCATAGACTGTAGCCCACAAGGCTCCTCTGTCCACGGGATTTTCCAGGCAAGGATACTGGAGTGGGTCGCTGTTTCCTCCTCCAGAGGGTCTTTTCCACTCAGGGATTGAACCTGTATCTCCTGTGTTACCCGCATTTGCAGGTGGATTATTTACCACTGAACCTCCTGAGAAGTCCCTAAAAGAAGTATGGCCATCACTGTCTATGAATATATATTGAAATTCTACTAAGATATAGTCCATATCTAGTGGAACAGATATGTAACAAAGCAACATCTAATTTTAGGTTGTAGAAATTATAAAAGAATCATATACATAAATGGATATTTTTTTTAAAAATGCATATATTTAAAATTAGAAGCCTTTTTAATTTATGGTTCTCTCAAACTTTTCTGATATTCCTTGAACTACTTGAAGATTATTTGACAAATCCTTTTGCAATCAATCATTTAAGTTTGTTTTTTTTATAAAATTATTACACACTGACAGTGGCAGGTATAATTTTTCAATAAGCATGTTTTTTATTCTCTAAATATATTATTTAACAATTTTTGTAGGCTATAGTTAGAAGTTAGAAGAAGCTATTATGAGGATGATATACATATAAGTTTGAGCAGTTGTGTGTAGGGGAAAGAAGATATTAGTAAGCAAGAAAATATTTTAGAGGTTTTGTTATTTAATTGCCTATGATCTTAATCCTTTGGCCATGTTTAAATTATTTTTTGTATAGAACTCTGTTTTTGCAACATTTTACTTATTTTTTAAAAAAGAATGTAAATATGCAATTTCAGAGGTGGGAAGCACTGGTCAAATTTGCATAGCTCACAGTAATTACAAGGCATACCAATAAAATGTGTTTGTTAGAGCAGTAGGAACATTTGAGGGAAAAAATGAGACTTTCATTAAAAATTGGTGACTGGTAAAGAAATGGTAGAGTGGTGACTGCTGGAAGAAAACTTTCCTCTTACACTTCTAGGTTCTTCTCGATGGTCTATGAATTAAAATGACATAAAACAGATTAATAGGAGAAAATCAAATTTACTTTTGTATATATGAAAATCCTATATACATGAAAGGTTCAGAGACAGAAAGGTAAGTTGAGGTATATGTGCCATTCTCAGCTAAGGATAGGGGTCCAAGGACAAGAGAGTCATTCACAGGAAGATAAGAAAACAGTCGTTTGGTAATTAGATGTTTGCCCAGCTGTATATATAAGGGGCCACTTAGATAAAATTTATCTGTGCTAATAACTTTTTTTCTTGGAAAAATCCACAACTTAAATTCTTCTGGATGGTTAACGAAGGGACAGTAGATTCTCTTAGGCTCTCAGAGTCTATTGCTTTTTAGCTAAAATAATCCACATAGCAACGTGGAACCCCTTGGTGATGCCTGTTCTGAACCCCTGCAACTGAGGTGTGTGGATCAGTAACCAAGGGATCATTTTGGTCACAGAGTTTCAGAGAGTGAAGCTGATTGGGTAGCTGGGGAAAAGGTAACATCTAACAGAAAACAGCATTTGGTGATCAGAGTAAACATTTTGAAACAATTATTTCCATCATTTTTAAAAACTTCGAAGAAGTGAATTTTTTATATCTCTCCATGATAGTCTCATAAAAGTTGTATTTTATTTGCATGTTAATGAAGTTTAGACTTCTTTAATTAATATCAACCTAGGCATTAGATCATAAAGGCTTACTACTTCTTCTCCCAGCTGAAGAGCAGTTTCCATTACTGGTTACCAGAAAACAATGGAGTATTTTTCACTAATTGGCCTGCATTTTTAAAGCTGACAATTTTACTTAATATCATGTGAGCCATTTAGCATTCTAACACTTGAGATGATAATAAAAATTACACTATCTTTTACTTATTTTACTAAAGACATCCTATTTAGGTAAATTTCTTCATAAATAAAAAAACACTCGTTTAGGTTCAATTTATTTAGAGGCAGAATTAACAATATAATGTAGGCTTCCCTGGTCGCTCAGATGGTAGAGCATCTGCCTGCAATGCAGGAGACCTGGGTTTGATCCCTGGGTTGGGAAGATCCCCTAGAGGAGGGCATGACAACCCACTTCAGTATTCTTGCCTGGAGAATCTCCATGGACAGAGGAACCTAATGGGCTACAGTCCAAGGGTTTGCAAAGAGTCAGACACGACTGAGCGACTAAGCCCAGCACAAAATCTGTATAGCAGAAGCATTCTTCCGTAAGTCTTCCTGCGTAAACCGGGAACTCTTAAATCAACTTATAATGTCTAATAGAAAAGGATGGTCTGTGAATAGCTCTTCCTTGCTCTTCTATCACAGCTGGGTGCTTCCATGGAAATGAGTACTTAATTGGTTAATTATGCTCTCCACACTTCATCTGGTGGATGGGTCTCAGGCTAATGTCTTCCGACTGGGGAAAAAAAGAAAAAGTCTGAACCATTCTTACTTTAATTGGAGCATTTTCCTTCAAAATGAATTAAATGATAGAAGTTGTGACCTTTCGGCTTTGCTTGTGAATTTGCACTTACCCCCAAATGTGGCTTTTTCCTCAGTTATGAGCCAATGAAAAAGCAATTTTTGAGACAAATGAAGATTTGTCTCTTTCCTTATAAGCTCTGATAATTAAATAGGTAGAAAACAAGTTTCCCCAGGTAAGCTTGCTTAATCTTTTATCTTAAGTATCACCTTGGTCGCTCCAATATTTTAATGAAAACTCATGTTTCCTAGAAGGGGATTTAAATAAAAAATGTTTAAACACATTTTGAGAAATACTTCATTTTGAACATTTTAAAGCAGATTTCTACACACATAAAATAATTATTTTTGAAAAAGTGAACATTTAAACTTGTTTAGTTTTCCTTGTTAAAGTTTGCTGACATGAAAAGTCACAATACAGTGATACCTTCTCTGAACCTCTTACAGAGAAAATCAACTGACAAACACATGTATTCTTTTCCCACAATTCTTATGGACCTAATCGATCATCGCTGAAGAAGGAAGAGTCGGTCAGAATGGGAGTAATTCAGCACACAGGACTACCTGTGGTGGGAAGTGGAGGTGAGGTGAGGTGGACAGTGGGTATTGTGTTGAAGAGAGGAGGGAACTGCCTATACGTTCTTTAAATTTCCTTGACATGATGTCCTCTTGGCAAGGAAAGAGGACTTTAGGGGGAAATGCAGTGATGCCTAAAATTTAAGATAGGACTTCCCTGGTGTCTCAGTGATAAAGAACCTTCCTACCAATGCAGGAGTTAGGGGTTCATTCCTGGTTCATAAATTTCCCCTGAAGAAGGAAATGGCAATCCATTCCAGTATTTTTGCCTGGGAAATCCCATGGACAGAGGAGCCTGTTGGGCTACAGTCCATGGGGTCACAAAGAGCTGGGCATGACTTAGTGACTAAACAACAATAGCTATTCATCACTGTTTAAAAGTGAGAAAGAAGCAATTTTTCTTAACATTTATCTAGGTGGTACAATTGTTTTTCTGTGTTTCTTGTGCCCTGTGGAAGTACTTAGTATTGATGTCAGCGTAACAGTGACTTCTCCAGGCAAGAACAGACAACAGGGATTGTAGCTGCCAAAGAGCTATTATCAGGTCCATTCTGGCAAACTTACGTAACTCAAAGAACGGTTTTACAGTTCTGTAAAGAGAAGCAAGAGAGAATGTTCACAACTTGGGTGACCTGTGATGCTGAATCCAAAATGGAGATTATTGTGCAGGGCTGAGGGCTGCTCTTGAGATGATCTGTGGAAAAGAAGGGAAAGACGCAGGATTGGACTGAGGAAAAATGAAGGGGCAATTTAGTCTACAGAATGCCTCAGTTGACCAGGGTGGTCTGAAGATGACCTGACCCTTCAGAGATCCTCCAAGTTGAGGCAAGAAATGATGCAGGCCAGCCTGAGAAAGGAGTGTCATGTTTGGCAGGGTGGTTCTCTTTCGTTGAAGGAATCCCCAAGGGGATCTGACCACTGAGGCTTGTCTGCCGGCAGCGCTCCTCACAGCTGAGGAAATCAATCCTTCATTCCTCGAAGGGGAGCAAGAATGAAATATAGATTTATGCTATTGGTGAAAAGCATTTGAATTTTTCCTGACATCTGTTTCTCGCCTCTCTGCCTCTTCCAATCCATGTTGCATTCAGCTGCCAAAAAATTCTTGACTTGTTTATGAAATTGCAAAGCCTCTCAACAGCATTTTGAACCAAATTTTACAGTTTAAACTCAATTGTCTTTTTTTCCTGCCCTCTCCCTTGTTATAAGAAAAGTTTATCCTATCATGTCCTCCAAACAAGTTTATAAAAATAAATTATCTGCTCACTATTCCTGGAACCCAGACGCTCATTAGGAACACTCCTTCTCTGCTCATGCCCTTGAATTTGCTCATAGCCATTGTCTCCCCTTGTCTTTCGAACCTCACTTTGGGTTTTATGTCTCCCATGAAGCATTTCCTGCCAGGATCCACTGAACCCTTTTTCAATAGCCCTGATATACTTATATTCTGTTCTGTATTGAGTCCTTTCTCTGGGTTCCAGAGACAAATCATGGAGGAAACCAAGGCACCAGGTCATAGAGGTTACTTAAAAGCAAATATTACTTATTTGACTGAATTACATTTCTTATTTTCCAAGGTAACCAATAATGGAATTGATGTAGTACAGTATGATTGTCCCTCCTCTGAATACCCAGACAGCTTTATCTATTTCTCTTTTACAAAGTATAGATATACATCTTCTGGGATTCCCGAGTAACTCAGTTGGTAAAGAATCTGCCTGCAGTGCAGGAGACCCCAGTTCGATTCTTGGGTCTGGAAGATCTGCTGGAGAAGGGATAGGCTACCCATTTCAGTATTCTTGGGCTTCCCTTGTGGCTCAGCTGGTAAAGAATCCGCCTGCAATGCAGGAAACCTGGGTTTGATCCCTGAGTTGGGAAGATCCCCTGGAGAAGCAAGAGATTCCCCTCTCCAGTATTCATTCTGGCCTGGAGAATTCCACGGACTGTTTAGTACATAGGGTCGCAAAGAATTGGACACGACTGAGAAACTTTCACTTTCACTCTGATACGTCTTCTAACTATTTGCCTACAAATCTATTTCTCTTACTACTTTGTTAGCAACTTTGGAGGGAGGTCATTGCTTATTACTGCTCCCTCTTTTTATTTTTTAAATTCCAAATGCCTAGTCCAGTGCTTTTCATGTAGAAGGCATCAAATGTATATCCCTATTAATGTTGTAATCTTAACAAAATTTAGTGGATATTGAGGCTAGAAAAGAATTATTTTTGGGGGGAAATGAAGATGATTCACTATTCAATGATCATGGTTTTTAAAAATTGCCATAAATATTTGTAGAGATAAAGACCATATCTCTGTCTTAACCTAATTAGCCCATTAAGTAAATTTGGTAATTGATGTCCTATTCAATATATAATTTCCCTTATTTCATTGACATTTTTAAACTGAAATCACATTAAGCATTTCCTATCTTTAGATTAAAAAGTAATAACTTGCCATGCTTTTTTTTTTTTTTTTTACTAAACAATGAAATGAATGTGACATCCACAAGTAAACGTAAAACTCTCTGCTCTTTTAGAGTTTTTCTCAGAAATACAATTTTTGGTTAGCATCACAAGTCTCAAAATTTGCTACCTGTTATGTTGCTAATAGGGCTTCCCTGGTGGCTCAGAGGTTAAAGTGTCTGCCTGCAATGCAGGAGACCCGGGTTCAATTTCTGGGTTGGGAAGATCCCCTGGAGAAGGAAATGACAACCCACTCCAGTATTCTTGCCTGGAGAATCCCATGGACAGAGATGCCTGGTGGGCTACAGTCCATGGGGTCGCAAAGAGTCAGACACAACTGAGCAATTTCACTTACTTACTTCACTTACTATGTTGCTAATATGCTATGTGAATTAATGTATCTGAGAACAGAAGATAAAATGAAAGTTCATTCATTTTAAGAAATTTACTCAGGAAAATGAAGACCTAGGTCTGGTGTTAAAATTAACTCCTTTTCATCTGATTATTTCCCCATACTTTTCTGTTATAGCTATAATATATACTCATTATATTAACAGGAAAGTAGAAAAAACTCCATGTATATAATTGTGTGCATGCATGCTCAGTAGTGTCCAACTCTTTTTCAACCCCAAGCTCTCAAGACCTCCAGGCTTCTCTGTCCATGGAGCAAGAATCCTGGAGTGGGTTGCCATTTCCTACTCCAACCAGGGGATCTTCCTGACCCAGGAATTGAACACGCATCTCTTGCATCTCCAGCAATGGCAGGTAGATTCCTTATCACTGCACCACCTGGGAAGCCCATATATAGTAGAAAGGTATTAAATATAGAAAATATAAAAAATAGAGTAGTTAAATTGGCCTTTGGCCCTACATACCATTTGAGTTCTTTCTCCTCTGAAGCATGGGAGTATATAACTATTCTCTCTATTGAACTGTATAGATTGTAAATTCCTAATTCCATATAAAATGAACTGTGTCCCCCCCACCACCTCCCACCACCAGAGGTAAAGTCATTTAGGAAATGGTCATTTTAACTCAAAGCTCTTAAAAATATGTCCAAGCTAATATCTAGGCAAACTATGTGAAATTTTACTGTGTTGTGAAAATAATAAAAGGAAACAGTGTAATCTTGTATACATCTGAGGTGAATGGCAATAAATGGCCCTCATTACAATTATTCACTCTTGTCACCATGATTTTTGCCATATAATCTTATAGAACCATCTGTGTATGGAACTTGGTATTTGACTAACTTTGGCCAATGAAATAAGGTGGAAGTAAGTACCTTTCTACCAATTCTGTGCGAAGGCCTCCAGGGACCTTGAGTGTCTCTACACTCTCTCTTGTATTTCCTCCACTGCCATGAGTGTGTCCTGACTGGCTACTGGCAGAGCAGAGACACATGGAAGGAGATGAGTGCCCCGGGTTCCTAGCAAACACTCAAGTATATGAGTCTTCTCAGCCAAGACCAAATGGATCTCCCGTGCATGCCTATTCTTAATGCTAACTTACAGACTCAGGAACTAAATACTCATGGATGTATAACATAGAACTACTGTGAATGTTACACAACCTTGTTGTGGCATGTATATATATTATATATATATAAACATAATATATATATATAAATGTAATGTGTGTGTGTGTATATATATATATATATATATATATATATATATATATTCTTTCAGTGCTACTGAGAAAGATTTGTATCATCCATTGCCATCTTGAAAAAGTGAAAGTGTTATTTTGCAACCCCATGGACTTGCAAAACTTGCCAGGCTCCTCAGCCCATGGAATTCTCCAGGCAAGAAAATACTGGAGTGGGTGGACATTCCCTTCTCCAGGAAAGCTTCCTGACTCAAGGTTCAAACCCAGGTCTCCTGCAGTCTAGGCAGATTCTTTACCATCTGAATCCTAGGGAACATTTAACAACTCACAGCAAAACTAAGTTACTCTGGAATGTTACAGTGGCGTAGATTATGTTTTTTTAAATATATAGTATTTCAGATGTTTTCAAATGCACTTGCTCAGTGTAAAAATTGGAGATTCGCAATCCACTCCAGTGTTCTTGCCTGGAGAATCCCAGGGACGGGGGAGCCGGGTGGGTTGCCGTCTATGGGGTCTCACAGAGTCGGCCACAACTGAAGTGATTTAGCAGCAGCAGCAGCATGTGAGGAGTCTTAGTTCCCCAACAAGAAATGGAAGCCATGCTTCCAGAAGTGAATTCTTAACCACGGGAATGCTACAGAAATCCTGAAAGAGTTCTTTCAAAAGTCTATAAATATGTTTATTGTGGATCTTTCTTCAAGTGCATCCTTAAATGGTGGATTTCTATTAATAATTTCAGAAACAAACAAACAAAAAAAATTGGAGATTCACTTATAGGGTTTTGGCTGTAGATTCATAGGAACCCTGTTATCTAAGAGCTTAAAATCTATAGTAGTAGCCTTCTCTAGGCTGTCTTAAATTTTCTCTCTTAAAATTTTATACTGAATATTAATTAACAAATTTGGGAAAATTATGTACTTCCATTTTTCACTCATATCTAAAGTGTTTTATCCCAAGGTGAAATTAGTATATTTCTTAATTTTAAGAGATAGAAAATACACATTTCACTTTAAATTGTGAAAAAAATTGAAAATATATTAAAATAGTAATAAATATTTTACATGCTTACAAAGTGAGCTTTATACACCTTATTGAATAAAACAAGTCTAAAAAAATCAATGTAGTTTGTCTAATAAAATGCAGAATTTAGCAGTCCTGCAAAACATACAAAATATTGGCATTTTAAGAAAGGAACATCAGTAACATATGTTTTATCCTGAATGCACTTCTTTAGACATAGGTCAGAATATCCATTTCTAATATAAAATTGTATGTGTGTATTTATATCAATATTACATGCTTATCATGTGTGTGTGTATAACAAGAAGAAAGTTTAAGTTTTAAAACATCTTTGATTAATGATGAAAGGAGAATTTCATATAGTCAATATTTAAATACATCATTTTGATTAGCATCCTAGAGTTTTTAAATCTCAGGTTAATCTACCTTATTGAAACTAAGAATAAGAAAAGGTTTTGCCTACAATTTGTATAAAGTAGGAGCAGATATGTGAATTTCAGTTTGTTCTCATAAATTTTAAGAGAGGCATGTAAGAATATTAGAATCTAGAAATCAACCCATTGAAACTGTGCATTCTGACTCTTTATAAAGTCTTTATATACTCCAGGACCCTGGGCTGAAGACCTCTGGTTGAGAAAAGACAAAAATAATGTTACTGCAATCCTTTAAACCATACAGATATTCAGTAAGTTGTCCAACTGAATGAATCTGTACAAAATTAATAGGGACAAGGGAGATAATTAGGAGCTCAAATAAGCAATCCAAGCTACTTAGTGCTAAGGAATTCAGAGAAGGGAGATAAAAACATGTAGAGGTGTAATATAGCACATTATATAAAAAGATAGCTTTGCATGCCAATGATCTGTGAATGCATTCCTAAGTGTTCAATATTTATGAACATCTAGCAGAAGCAGAAGATATTAAGAAGAGGTGGCAAGCATACACAGAAGAACTATGCAAAAAAGATCTTCATGACCCAGATAATCATGATGGTGTGATCACTCACCTAGAGCCAGACATCCTGGAAAGTGAAGTCAAGTGGGCATTAGGATGCTTAGGAAGCATCACTACGAACAAGCTAGTGGAGGTGATGGAATTCCAGTTGAGCTATTTCAAATCCTAAAAGATGATGCTGTGAAAGTTCTGTACTCAATATGCCAGCAAATTTGGAAAACTCAGCAGTGGCCACAGGAATGGAAAAGGTCAGTTTTCATTCCAATCCCAAAGGAAGGCAATGCCAAAGAATGCTCAGACTACTGCACAATTGTACTCATCTCACACGCTAGCAAAGTAAAGCTCAAAATTCTCCAAGTCAGGATTCAGCAACACATGAACTTCCAGATGTTCAAACTGGTTTGAGAAAAGGCAGAGAAACCAGAGGTCAAAATGCCAACATCTGCTGGATCATCAAAAAAGCAAGATAATTCCAGGAAAACATCTACTTCTGCTTTATTGGCTATGCCAAAGCCTTTGACTCTGTGGATCACAATAAACTGTGGAAAATTCTGAAGGAGATGGGAACACCAGACCACCTGATCTGCCTCCTGAGAAATCTGTATACAGGTCAGGAAGCAACTGTTAGAACTGGACATGGAACAACAGACTGGTTCCAAATAGGAAAAGGAGTACGTCAAGGCTGTATATTGTCACTGTGCTTATTTAACTTATATGCAGAGTACATCACGAGAAACGCTAGGCTGGAGGAAGCACAAACTGGAATCAAGATTGCTGGGAGAAATATCAATAACCTCAGATATGCAGATGACACCACCCTTATGGCAGAAAGTGAAGAACTGAAGAGCCTCTTGATGAAAGTGAAAGAAAAGAGTGAAAAAGTTGGCTTAAAGCTCAACATTCAGAAAGCTAAGATCATGGCATCTGGTCCCATCACTTCATGGGAAATAGATGTGAAAACAGTGGAAACAGTGACAGACTTTATTTTTGGGGGCTCCAAAATCACTGCAGATGGTGATTGCAGTCATGAAATTAAAAGAGGCTTGCTCCTTGGAAGGAAAGTTATGACTGGCCTAGACAGCATATTAAAAAGCAGAAACATTACTTTGCCAACAAAGGTCCATCTAGTCAAGGCTATGGTTTTTCCAGTGGTCATGTATGGATGTGAGAGTTGGACTATAAAGAAAGCTGAGCACCAAAGAATTGATGCTTTTGAACTGTGGTGTTGGAGAAGACTCTTAAGAGTCCCTTGGACTGCAAAGAGATCCAACCAGTCCATCCTAAAGGAGATCAGTCCTGGGTGTTCATTGGAAGGGCTGATGTTGAAGCTGAAACTCCAATACTTTGGCCACCTGATGCGAAGAGCTGTCTCATTTGAAAAGACACTGATGCTGGGAACGATTGAGGACAGGAGAAGATGGGGACAACAGAGGATGAGATGTCTGGTTGGCATCACCGACCTAATGGACATGAGTTTGAGTAAACTCCGGGAGTTGGTGATGGACAGGGAGGCCTGGCGTGCTGCGATCCATGGGTCACAAAGAGTCAGACATGACTGAGCAACTGAACTGAACCGAACTGAATGAGATTGAAAGTGGCCTCAAGGCAGAAGCTCTGTGTTATTCATCTTTGCCTCCTTCAGCTGAAACACTAGTGGCAGACCCCTGAATTGTTTCAATTCTTAGTCTAATTCAGTGAAAAGGTCATCTGCATAGCTGTTTAAAGATTGCGCCCCAGACTGCATTGCCTGCATCTGAACCTCACCTCTTCCATTTCATACACATGTAATTTGGAAAAACTGCATAATTTTTCTGAACCTATGTTTCCCATCTTTGAAATGGAGTGCATACTTTATTCAGCTGATGTAGTATTAATTTAAATCACATAAAATAGTGCCTGACTCACTATAAAGACATTACAATTGATAGCTATTTGTAATCAATTAATGTGCCTTTCCTGAAGTCACTAAATTTTACCTAAAAATGTAGGAAATGTATTTCCTTTCTCTACTGATTGATCATTACCCAATTAATGTCCACAGTCCAGGTGACTTTATTCATTGAATGACTACTGACCTCTTAAAGCATGTATCTTTTGCAAATGGTTTCTCCAATTCAGTAGGCAACCCTTTCATTTTTTGGATAGTTTCCTCCACTGTGCAAAAGCTTTAAGTGTGATGAAGTCCCATTCAGTTTTTTGGCTTTTGTTTTCCTTGCCTGAGGAGACATATCCCCCAAAAAATACTGCTAAGGCTCCTGTCAAAGGGAGTTTTTCAACACTGTTTATTGAAGAGGCTGTCTTTCCCCCACTACATATTCTTGCCTCTTTTGTTCTAGATTAATTGCTCATGTAAATAGGGGTTCATTTCTGGTCTGCCTATTCTGCTTCATTGATCTGTGCAACCTTTTTGTGCTAGTACTATACTGCTTTTTTCCTTTCTTTTTAAAATTTAACTTGGAGAACAACTGCTTTGTAATATACTGTTTTAATGACTGTAACTTTGAAAATATAGTATAGTTTGAAATCACTCAGTTGTGTTTGACTCTTTGTGACCCCATGGACTTTCCCAGGCCAGAATATTGGAGTGGGGAGCCTTTGCCTTCTCCAGGGGTTCTTCCCAACCCAGGGATTGAACCCAGATCTCCTGCATTGCAGGCGGATTCTTTACCAGCTGAGCCAAAAGGGAAGCCCAAGAATACTGGAGTGAGTAGCCTATCCCTTCTCCTGTGAATCTTCCTGACCCAGGAATTGAACTGGGGTCTCCTGCATTGCAGGTGGATTCTTTACCTTCTGAGATATGAGGGAAGCCCAGCTTGAACTCAGGGAGCATAATACCTACATTTTTGATGTTTTTTCTCAAGATTGTTTCAGCTATTTAGGTTCTTTTGTTTGTCCTAGTTCTGTGAAAAATGCCATTGATATCTTGATGCGTGCCTGCATGCTAAGTCTCTTTCAGTTCAGTTCAGTTCAGTCGCTCAGTCGTGTCCAACTCTTTGCAACCCCATGAATCGCAGCACGCCAGGCCTCCCTGTCCATCACCAACTCCCGGAGTTTACTCAGACCCATGTCCATCAAGTTGGTGAAGCCATCCAGCCATCTCATCCTCTGTCGTTCCCTTCTCCTCCTGCCCCTGATCCCTCTCAGCATCAGGGTCTTTTCCAATGAGTCAACTCTTCACATTAGGTGGCCAAAGTACTGGAGTTTCAGCTTCACCATCAGTCCTTCCAATGAACACCCAGGACTGATCTCCTTTGGGATGGACTAGTTGGATCTCCTTGCAGTCCAAGGGGCACTCAAGAGTCATCTCCAACACCACAGTTCAAAAGCATCCATTTTTCCGTGCTCAGCTTTTCTTCACAGTCCAACTCTCACATCCATCCATGACCACTGGAAAACCATAGCCTTGACTAGATGGACCTTTGTTGGGAAAGTAATGTCTCTGCTTTTTAATATGCTATCTAGGTTGGTCATAACTTTCCTTCCAAGGAGTAAGCATCTTTTAATTTCATGACTGCAATCACCATCTGCAGTAATTTTGGAGCCCCCAAAATAAAGTCAGCCACTGTTTCCACTGTTTCCCCATCTATTTGCCATGAAGTGATGGGACCAGATGCCATGCCCCTTTTCTGAATGTTAAGCTTTAAGCCAACTTTTTCACTCTCTTCTTTCACTTTCATCAAGAGGCTTTCAGTTCTCCACTTCCTGCCATAAGGGTGGTGTCATCTGCATATCTAAGGTTTTTGATATTTCTCCCAGCAATCTTGATTCCAGCTTGTGCTTCCTCCAGCCCAGCGTTTCTCATGATGTACTCTGCATATAAGTTAAATAAGCAGGGTGACAATATACAGCCTTAACATACTCCTTTTCCTATTTGGAACCAGTCTGTCATTCCATGTTCAGTTCTAACCGTTGCTTCCTGACCTGTATACAGGTTTCTCAAGAGGCAGATCAGGTGGTCTGGTATTCCCATCTCTTTCAGAATTTTCCACAGTTTGTTGTGATCCACAGAGTCAAAGGCTTTGGCATAGTCAATAAGGCAGAAATAGATGCTTTTCTGGAACTCTCTTGCTTTTTCGATGATCCAGCAGATGTTGGCATTTTGATCTCTGGTTCCTCTGCCTTTTCTAACACCAGCTTGAACATCTGGAAGTTCACATTTCACGTATTGCTGAAGCCTGGCTTGGAGAATTTTGAGCATTACTTTACTAGCGTGTGAGATGAGTGCAATTGTGTGGTAGTTTGAGCCTTCTTTGGGATTGCCTTTCTTTGGGATTGGAATGAAAACTGATCTTTTCCAGTCCTGTGGCCACTGCTGAGTTTTCCAAATTTGCTGGAATATTGCATGCAGCACTTTCACAGCATCATCTTTTAGGATTTGAAATAGCTCAACTGGAATTCCATCACCTCCACTAGCTTTGTTCATAGTGATGCTTTCTAAGTCCCACTTGACTTCACATTCCAGGATGTCTGGCTCTAGGTGAGTCATCACACCATCGTGGTTATCTGGGTCATGAAGATCTTTTTTGTACAGTTCTTCTGTGTATTCTTGCCACCTACCTCTTCTTAATATCTTCTGCTTCTGTTAGGTCTGTACAATTTCTGTCCTTTATTGAACCCATCTTTGCTTTAAATGTTCCCTTGGTATCTCTAATTTTCTTGAAGAAATCTCTAGTCTTTCCCATTCTGTTGTTTTCCTCTATTTCTTTGCATTGATCTCTTTAGTCATGTTCAACTCTGTGTGACCCTATGGATTATAGTCCGCCAGGCTCCTCTGTCCATGGGATTCTCCAGGCAAGAATACTGGAGTGGGTTGCCATGCCCTTCTCCAGGGGATCTTCCCAGACCAGGGATTGAACCTTTGTCTCTTATGTCTATTGTACTGGCAGGAATTTTCTTTACCAGGCACCACCTGGGAAGCTGTTTTGAATCTGTAGGCATTGAATCTGTAGATTGTCTTGGGTAGTATGGTCATATGAACAATAGTAATTCTCCCAAAAACATGAGTTCAGTTTATCTTTCCATTTGTCATCTTCAATTTCTTTCATGTGTCATGATTTCAGTATTACAGGTCTTTTACCTCCTTATTCCTAAGTATTTTATAATTTTTGGTCTGATCATTAATTTCTCTTTCTGATAGTTTGTTGTCAGTAGACATAAATGCAACAAAGATCTCACACAATTCATAACAAAAGAACAAGCAATCTTATTAAAATTGGACAGAGGACCTGATCAGACAGTTTTTGTAAACAAACATACAGATGGCCAACAGGCACTTGAAAGGATGCTCAACCTGACTAATTATCATGGAAATGCAAATATTAGTACAAACCACGGTGAGATATTACCTCATGATGATCTGAATGGCCATTGTCAAAAAGACAAGAAATAACAAGTGTTAGAGAGTATGCAGAGGAAAGAAAATCCTTGTACACTGTTGGTGGGAATATAAATTGATGCTCTCACTGTGGAAAATAGTATGGAGTTTCCTCAAAATATTAAAAAGTAGAACTAAAACATGACAAAGAAATTTCATTCCTAGGTATTTAAGGAAAAAAAAAAAAAACACTAATTCGAAAAGGTAAATAGACCTCTATGTTCATTGCCCCATTATTTACAATATCTAAGATAAGGAAGCAACCTAAGTGCCCATCAGTAGATAAACGGATAAAGAAACTGTGGTATACATTTATTATGGAGTGCTATTCAGTCATAAAAAAGAATGAAATCTTGCAATGTATGACAATATGAATGAACCTAGCAGGTATTATTCTAAGTGAAATAAGTCAGACAAAGACAAATACTGTATAATTTCACTTATATGTGGAGCCTACAAACAAACAAATGAGCAAACAATAATAAGACAGAAATAGTCATAGAAACAGATAACAAACAGGTGGTTGCCAGGAGGAGTTGGGTTGGAGGAGGAGAGACATAGGTGGGAGAGATTCATAGGTACAAACTTCCAGTTCCAAAATAAATGAATTATGGTATAACATGAACAGTGTGGGGAATATAGTCAACATTATGTAATATCGTTGTATGGTAGCATATGGTAACTAGACTTATGGTGATCATTTTGAAATGTATCGAAATATTGAAACAGTATTTTATATACACGGAGCTAACATACTGTCAAAGGTCAATGATACTTCAGAACAGACAGACTTATAGGAAAAGAGATTAGTTTTGTGATTGCCAGAGGTGGAGACTAAAGAGAGGGAGTATTGGATGAAGGTGGGCAAGAGTTACAAACTTCCAGTTTTAACTAAAGATGCAATATACAGCACGATAAACTTAATACAACTACATGTTATATATGAAAATTGTCAAGAGAGTAAATTCTAAGAGTTCTCATCACAAGAAAAAATTATTTTGTCTTTTACATCTGTATTATATGATGAATGTTAGTTAAGCTTATTGTGGTAATCAATTCATTATGTATATAAGACAAATTATGTACAATTTAAACTTTTACAATGCTGTATGTTGATTATATTTCAATACAGCTGAAAGGAAAAAGAAACAACAACAACAAGTGAGCATAATGTTGGAATATTTCTGCATACTTCTGAAAACTTGTTAGAGTTAGAATCCTTTTTAAATTTCCAAATAAATTGATAATGGCTTTCCTTTTATGTATTTCCAATGAATACTCAAGTTCTCATATCCAGAATATATTGACTCTTTGGAATAAAAAAGTTTAGTAAGAAAGAATAAAGACAAGAAAAATTTGCTTATTCTCTAGATATTTTAAAGTTTGTCATCATTATCAGTGCTACCAATAACTAAAAATTATACACTGAGCATTATTCTACAGTTTTGACAAAACCATGACATTTTTGGAAGTATTAATAATTGAAAATACTTTGGACATTTCTGATACTAGTTTATTTTGGGGGAAAAATAATTCTAAGTAAACTTAATTTAGCATCATTTTATAGTACCCTAGAATATTCTCTACAGTTCAGTCACTTAGTCATGTCTGACAGTTAGTGACCCCATGGACTCCAGGCTTCTCTGTCCAACACAAACTCCCAGAGCTTGCTCAAACTCATGTCCATCAACTCAGTGATGCCATTCACCCATCTTATCCTCTGTCATCCTTTTCTCCTCCTGCTTTCAATCTTTCCCAGAAACAGGGTCTTTTCCAATGAGTCAGCTCTTCCCATCAGGTGGCCAAAGTATTGGAGTTTCAGTTTCAGCATCAGTCCTTCCAAAGAATATTCAGGACTGATTTCCTTTAGGGTTGACTGGGTTGATCTCCTTGCAGTCCAAGGGACTCTCAAGAGTCTTCTCCAACACCACAGTTCAAAAGCATCAATTCTTCAGCCCTCAGTTTTCTTTATAGTCCAATTCTCACATCCATATGAGACAACTGGAGAAACCATAGCTTTGACTACACGGACATTTGTTGGCTCTGTGTTTTAATGTGCTGTCTAGGTTGGTCATAGCTTTTCTTCCAAGGAGCAGTTATATTTTAATTTCATGTCTGTAGTCACCATCTGCGGTGATTTTGGAGCCCCCCAAAATAGTCTCCCACTGTTTCCACATCTATTTGCCATGAAGTGATGGGACCCCATGTCATGATATTAGTTTTTTGAATGTTGAGTTTTAAGCCAACTTTTTCACTCACCTCTTTCACTTTCATCAAGAGGGTTTTTAGCTCCTCTTTGCTTTCTGCCATAAGGGTGGTGCCATCTGCATATCTGAGGTTATTGATATTTCTCCCGGCAATCTTGATTCCAGCTTGTGCTTCATCTAGCCTGGCAGTTCACATGGTGTACTCTGCATATAAGTTAAATAAGCAGGGTGACAGTATACAGCCTTGACGTACTCTTTTCCCAGTTTGGAACCAGTCTGTTTTTCCATGTACCATTCTAACTGTTGCTTCCTGCATACAGATTTCTCAAGAAGCAGGTAAGATGGTCTGGTATTCCCATCTCTTTAAAAATTTTCCACAGTTTGTTGTGATCCACACAGTTAAAGGCTCTGGCATAGTCAGTAAAACAGAAGTAGATGTTTTTCTGGGACTCTCTTGCTTTTTCAATGATCCAGCGGATGTTGCCAATTTGATCAATGGTTCCTCTGCCTTTTCTAAATCCAGCTTGAACATCTGGAAGTTCATGGTTCATGTACTGTTGAAGCCTGGCTTGGAGAATTTTAAGCATTACTTTGCTAGGGTGTGAGATGAGTGCAATTGTGAAGTAGTTTGCGCATTCTTTGGCATTGCCTTTCTTTGGGATTGGAATGAAAAGTAACCGTTTCCAGTCTTGTGGCCACTGCTAAGTTTTCCAGTTTTGCTGGAATATTGAGTGCAGCAGTTTCACAGCATCATCTTTTAGGATTTGAAATAGCTCAACTAGAATTCCATCTCCTCCACTAGCTTTGCTGGCAGTGATGCTTCTTAAGGCCCACTCTACTTTGCATTCCAAGATGCCTGGCTCTAGGTGAGTGATCACACCCTCATCGTTATTTGGGTCTTTCTTGCATAGTTCTTCTGTGTATTCTTGCCACCTCTTCTTAATATCTTCTGCTTCTGTTAGGTCCATACCATTTCTGTCCTTTACTGTGCCATCTTTGCTTTAAATGTTCCCTTGGTATCTCTAATTTTCTTGAAGAGATCTCTAGTCTTCCCCAATCTATTGTTTTCATCTATTTCTTTGTATGATCACTGAGGAAGACTTTATCTCTCCTAGCTATTCTTTGGAACTTTGTATTCAAATGTGTATATCTTTCCTTTTCTCCTTTGCCTTTCATGTCTCTTCTTTTTTCAGCTATTTGTAAGGCCTCCTCAGACAACCATTTTGCCTTTTTACATTTTTTTTCCCTTTGGGGGATGGTCTTGATCTCTGCCTCCTATACAGTATCGCGAACCTCTATCCATAGTTCTTCAGTCACTCTGTCAGATCTAGTCCCTTGAATCTATTTGTCACTTTCACTGTATAATCATAAGGAACTTGATTTAGGTCATACCTGAATGGTCTAGTGGTTTTCCCTACTTTCTTCAATTTAAGTCTGAATTTAGCAATAAGGAATTCATGATCTGAACTATAGTCAGCTCCCGGTCTTGTTTTTGCTGACTGTATAGAGCTTCTCCATCTTTGGCTGCAGAGAATATAATCAGTCTGATTTTGGTATTGACCATTTGGTGATGTCCATGGAAAGTCTTCTCTTGTGTTGTTGGAAGTGGGTGATTGCTATGACCAGTGTGTTCTCTTTGCCCTGCTTTGTACTCCAAGGCCAAATTTGCCTGTTACTCCAGGTATCTCTTGACTTCCTACTTTTGCACTCCAGGCCCCTATGATGAAAAGGGGATGCTTAAAAATGTTAAAATTATAATCTATCTAAATACTGAGTGTTCTTTTTTGTCAAATTTTTACAATAAAAATGAACACAATTATGTAATATACTGAATATATTTCAGGAAGTACATTTGTGAAACACATTTATGTGCTTTTTGTAATCTCTAGGGTCTGTTTTGCTATTCTACTTAAGTTGCACTAAATTACCTTTTACTGAGTGTTTGTATATATATTTTCTGGTCAATAATATAATTATGCCACTTTTATTTTGGAAATTTTAGCAAATTTCTGAAGTTCTGCTTATATGAACACAGTTTTAATATGATTTATAAATGAAAACACCATTATCTGAGGAGCACTTTGTGAACTTTATATAAGTACCTTGCACATCCCTGGTCTCATTTAAACTGTAATACAAAATAAAGAGAAGCCTTGAAATATAATAATTAATAATAATTCACTTTTTTCCATTACATTTATGCTTACAACATTTTGAAGCTGCATTATTTCTCTTAATATTATTTTAAATAACTTAAAAATTAATTCTAATCTTAAATGCCTTGTCCTCCTACTCACAGCATTATTGCCAGTGTGTTTTGATGCTGCTCTAAGAACGCAAAATTGCTAGATTATAGAATATCTAGTCGAGAACACTGAAGAAAATAATCTTTGTTTTCAGTCTGGTCAACTTTATATTTGTTCTTGTATAATCTGTTGATCAAGAAGAAAAGAATCATTTCATTTAATCATTCAGTTATTCATTTAAGAAATATTTTTTGAGCGCCTACCATGTAAAATACACTGATTTAGGCTGAAATATGTAAGTCCTTGTTTTCATGGAGCTTATAGTTTAGTGGTGGATACAGATAAACAGAATCAGGGACAACACAGTCATACATTCCTTGTTTTGGAAAAATGCCTTTCTATATTTAATTAGATGGTTAATCTCCCATCACTCAGAGCTATTGGCATTACCTTTATTCTTCATTACTATTAGTTTCAGAATTCCTGCTCCCATAATTTCTTCATCAATTGAATAGTTACTGAAGGAATGTCACAACAGACCTAGGACATAGGGGTGAATAATGAACTATAGACAGTTTTGTAATAGTCTCTAAAGCATTTACTCTTACCTCAAACACTGAAATGCAAATCAGCCACATATCTATTCATTTTCTCTGCCAAAACAGCATTTTCCTAAGGATTAGCATATCTGCACTGCAACATTTCACCAGGAGCTGATATCATGTAGTATCTCTAAGTAACTTCCAAAACTTCATACCATGCAGAGAATAACTTACCCACAGTGATATTCAGAATAGTGTCAAGTTCGTGAGCTGGTGCATGCAAATGTAACTTTCAAGTTACATTTCACATCGAGAGCAGTTGGGAAATTTGTTGCTATGCAATCTAAAGATATCAAATTTTATACACTGCCAACTCTCTGTGTTACTGGGGAAGAATGTTTTCTAATCCTATCCATATACTAGAGCATGTAGTCCATATGCAGTATATTAACAGAATGGACTCTTACATTGGATGAGGGTGGCAATCAATCAGCTATTATGATTTGACTTAGTATATTAGATGGTTTTATACTTCCTGAATGTACATACCTTGCTCTGCCACAGCTAGATTTGGTAGAATCTATTGCAGCAATTGTTACACTGATACCATGCAAAAGAGGTAGAAATTATACATATATCTGCTTTGTATTATAAGTGTTACAGATATCTTTCTCCACATAATGCCTTATAATTGCATTTTTCTTTCTGGTATCTATTTAGAGGAGTTCTTAATTTGATAGTGTCAAAATGCTCAATCTTTGTTTCTATGGTTACATTTTATGTATCTTGTTATCTTCCCATTACCAAAATAAAGCAGAAAAACCTCTATATTTTCATTAAAGTATTTTCTTTTTTATTTGTGAATTTACATATTAACATAAAGTTTCATAAATGACATTTCCTAGGCCTTTGGTTTTATTTTTTCTATCAACAGTTATTTGTCCCATCAACACATTAAACACTTCATTCCTTCCCCACCTGTGATGAATGACTCTTCTGTCTTATATCAAGTTTTTATACGTTTTTTCTTAGCTTCCTATTCTGTGATATTTGTTTCTCCATTACTACATCTTTTTATATGGAGATAATCCTTTATTAACTGCACAAATAATTATATAGTTTTGCTCTAGTAATTTCTATGACATCTAAATTGTAAGCCTAATGCAATAGTCTTTGACCAGTTTTAAAATTGAAGTATATTTGTTATATTAAGTATATAGATGTGATTCAGTACTTTTACAATTTAAGCGCCATTAAATGTTATTACAAGGTAAATGGGTATTATTTCCTGTGCTATACAATATATCCTTGTTGTTTATCTATTTTATACGTAGTAGCTTGTACATCTTAATCCCATAAAACTAATATGCCCCTCCTCCCTATCCTCTCCCCACTGGTAACAGCTGATTTGTTTTCTGAATCTGTGAGTCTGTTTCTGTTTTGCTATCTTTTTTTGTTTGTATTGTTTTTAGATTCCACATATGTGTGATATCATACATACAGTATTATTTGTCTTTCTCTGACTTCTTTCATTAAGCAAACATTGTGAGTCCATCCAATTGCTGCAAGTGGCAGAATTTTGATCTTTTAATGACTAAGTAATGTTCCATTTTGTGTGTGTGTGTGTGTATATATATATACTATGTATCTATAATATATTACATCTTCTTTAGTACTTAGTCCCTTGATATTTAAAACATTATTGATAAGTATACCCTTATGCCCATTTAATTTCTTGTTTTTAGTTGTTTTTATGGTTTGTTTGTTGTAATCTGTTTGTAGTTTGTAGTTTTGTACTTTGTTTATATTCTTTATTTCTTCCCTGTGGTCTGATGATTTTCTTTTGTAGTATGCTTGGATTCATTTCTGTTTGGTTTTTGTGTATCTATTATAGACTTTTGATTTGTAATTACTGTGGCGTTCACATAAGTTGACCCATAGTTATGTCTACTTGTTTTAAACTGGTAATCATTTAATTTCAAACACATTCAAAACTACACTTCTTTACTCTCCTCCTTTCATTTTGTGTTTTTAATGTCATATTTTACATATTCATGCTTACCCCTTAACTGTTTATTATAGTTATAATTACTGTGATTATATTTGTCGTAGTCTTTGTACTGGCTTATTTAAGTGGTTGATACTTAAGTATATATTGGCCTTTCCTATTGCAATTGTCTCTTTCTTATAGATTCTTCTTTTCCACTTAGAGAAGACCCTTTAACATTTCTTTTAAGGTTTAATTTTGATGAATTCTTTTACAGCTTTTGATTTTGAGGATTTGTCTCACTTATTGAATTGATAATCCCACTGACTAGAGCATCCTAAATTGCTGGTTTTTCTCTTTCTGCACTCTGAATATGCTGTGCTACTCACATCTAGAATGCAGCTTCTATAGTGAAATCAGCTGGCAGCCTCATGTGGATTCCCTTGTATATAACTATTTCTATTTCTCTTGCTGCCTTTAGAATTTTCTCTTTATTTTACCTTTTGTCATTTTCATTATGAAATTTCTTGGTGTAGATCTCTTTGGGTTCATCTTGTTTGGGACCTTCTGTGCTTCCTGTACCTGGATATCTGTTTCTTTCTTCAGGTCTGGAAAATTTTCAGGAATATTTCCTCAAATACTTTTTTGATCCCTTTCGCTCTCTCTTCTCAACCTGTGCCACCTATAATGCTTAAAGCTATTGCAGAGATCTCTTAAATTGTTTTTATTTTTTTTTAATTTGCTTTTCTTTTTACTGTTCTGATTGGATGATTTCCATTCTATTTTTCAGATTGCTTACACATTCTTCTGTATCACTTAGTTTGCTATTCGTCTTGGTCTGTATAGAGTTTGTTTTTTTTTAATTTCAGCTATTTAATTATTTTATGATTGGGTCTTTATAGCATTTTCTAGTTTATTATTAAAGTGTTTACTATGTATATCAATTCTTTTCCCTAATTAACATTTTTATTACCTGTGCTTTGAATTCTGTTAAACTGTTTATGTATATTTTATTTATTTTTTTCAGGAGTTTTCTCTTGCTGTTCAGTTGAGAGTAGTTTCTCTGCCTTTTCATTTTGCTTAATTTTCTCTGCCTCTATGAATTTCAGTACAATCATTACCAACTGTGATATTGAAAGGGGCTTATGAGGGAACACCCCTATACAAACTATGTGTGCCGCTTGCCTGTGGTGAGAGAGCTAGATTTAACATGGAATCAAGTAACATCTTTTGGAGTGTGCAGACAGCCATCACCTTGTTAGGGGGTGGTGCTAGAGACAGAGGTGCTAGAGCTGGCACTTGATATGATGATATTTGAGGCCTTCCTGCCTGCTCTGCAGGGTCTAGGTCTAGACATCTGGGTCTAATCCCAAGTTGATGGCCCAGAAACCTTGACAGTCAGGGCTGAGTTGCCTCTGTTACCTTTAACTGTGTTTTTTCTCTTTCCCTGCATGGGACACATGTCCCAGTGTCACTTGTCCATGGGACACTTGTCCCAGAGGAGTGAGGAAGCAAGTGAGGCCTGTGTAGGCTCTTTGCTCATGTCGGTTGCAAAATTTCAACACACTGCCTCTGTAGGCATCTGTGACTCTGCTTGGACACAGCCCCTTGGCTCCTCATAGTCGATTATTGCCAGTGGCCTCTGCCGCCCCCACCCTGCTGTGGGAAATGTCTGCTGGGCAGGTGGGGCATGCATGGCTTCTCACAAATATTGGGGGTGAGTTGCGGTGGAGCTGCCACCATCGGAGATCCAGGATGCCTTGAGGAGCTGCTTGAGTAGATGCCAGCAATGGCTGCCACAGAGACAACTCCCCAGGGGACCTCACCACCTCTGTATCCCACAGTCCAGTCTTTCCCCGGCCATGGGCGCTCCACATCCAGTGCTGCACTGTGATGGGGTGAGCAGAGTGAGTTAGACTGTCTGCTAGGATTGCACTGGGGCGCTTGATGAGAAAGTCAAGAGACCTTCTTTCCTGGCAGGGAAGTCAACAGGCCTCTCTCAACTCTTCCTTGGGTACAAACCAGCACAAACACATGCCTCTGAGTGGCGTTCAGACTTCTCACAGCCCTTCTCTGTGTCCCCAGGATGCAGTCCTCCTGTGTAATCTCACTTTTCCTTTGAGTCCCCTCCCAGGGGCACATGTCCCCACCTGATTTCCTTCTGTTCCTACCCAATTACCTGTGTATCTTTCCTATAGCCTTGGTTGTACAAGCCTTGTCTGTCTGCCAGTTTCCAGTTCGTTTTCAGTAAGAATTGTTCCCATCGAGATGTATTTTTAATGTGTTCATGAGATGAGGTGAGTTCCGAGTCCTCTTACTCCACCATCTTGATCCAAATCTCCACATAATGTTTTGTTGTTGTTTAATCACTAAATTGTGTCTGACACTTTTGTGACACCAAGGATTGTAGCCCACCAGGCTCCTCTGTCCATAGGATTTCCCATGCAAGAATATTGGAGTGGGTTGCCATTTCTTTCTTCAGAAGATCTTTGTTGATCCACGGATCAAACCTGTGTCTCCCGCGTTGGTAGGTGGATTCTTTACCACTGAGTCACCTGGGAAAAGCCACATACAGTCTTAGTGTCTTTTTTGTAAGATCTTTATTTTTTCTAGGTTAAATAGATTCTCTTCCAATTTCTCTAAAATGTATTGAATATTCTTTGACTTTTGAGCTTCCATCAAATTTTAGTTTAACTTGTCAAGTCAATGAAAATTTTGCTGGAATGTTGGTTGGAATTACAGTGACTTTTCATATGAACTGAGAAATATTGACATCTTTATAAATTAGTACAATATATCTAAAATGTTTTGTACCTTCTTCATATCTTTGAATTGAAAATTTTATAATTTTCTTCTTTTTTACTTTTGCAAATTTATTCTCATGAAAATGCTTTATGTTCTTTGTTGCTATTTTAAATGGTAGCATATAATACTATTTTAATTTCTAGAAACTATTTTCTATCACTAGTATAACATAGACTATATTTTGTTTATGGATCTTACAGATAATAACACATGTCATATCTCTTACTTTTTTATAATTTTATAGATTATTTAAGGTTTTCCAAATAGACAATTTTACCATCTACAAATATCAGCGATTTTGTTTTTTAACTTGAATTTTCACCTTTTATTTGTTTTACTTGTCAAACTCTACTGGCTTGAATGGTGTAATTTTGAAGAGAAGTGAAAGGAATGTGATTTTATTAGAATTGTACTTCCTTTTTTTGGTTAGCATTTAAAAAATAGACTGTGCTTTCAACTGAAAAGATTATACTTTTATTCATTTGGGTTACTAAAATCCAAATAGAAATATTTGGATTTATTTCTATTTTATGATTTGGGGGTTATATTTTAGCTTTGTTTGTTTCTATATTTTTAGAATTAGTTTTTCCTTGTTGCTATATTCACAATTCCACTTTTCTCTTTTAGTGGTTTGAAAGATATATGTTCCATTTCTACATTTTTCCATTAACTTTTAACATGCAAACTTAAGCATCTAAAGTCAAGTAATTTTGCTACATTAATTTGAAATTATTTATGCTTTAATTATGATCACCTATTGTTATTAGGAGAAAGCAATGGCACCCCACTCCAGTACTCTTATCTGGAAAATCCCATGGATGGAGGAGCCTGGTAGGCTGCAGTCCATCGGGTCGCTAGGAGTCGGACATGACTGAGCGACTTCACTTTCACTTTTCACTTTCACACATTGGAGAAGGAAATGGCAACCCACTCCAGTGTTCTTGCCTGGAGAATCCCAGGGACGGGGGAGCCTGGTGGGCTGCCGTCTGTGGGGTCACACAGGGTCGGACACGACTGAAGTGATTTAGCAGCAGCATTGTTATTAACTTTTTAGTTTTATCTCTTTTTTTATAAATCAAATAACATTATTAATATGTATAGTAAATTTTGCTTCAGTTTAACTTCATGTTTACAAGTTTTTAAAGTTTATTCATCCTTTTTGCTTTCCACAGCTTTATTTATGAAGTTCATTCTTAGGAAGTTTTATTAGTGACAGCTTCTTGATAATAATCTTTCTGTTTTATATGTTGTTTTTATTTGACAATCATCCTTCTAAAATAGTTTACTTGGCATAACATTCTAGTTTGACATTTTCTCATACGATATTGAAGAATTTGCCCCTGGCTTCAGCTGTTGCTCTGGAGATGCTGTAAGTGTCATTGTAGTTCCTTTGAAGTAATCTATCTCCCGCCCCACCCCGCCATATCTACTTTACGACTCTTCTCTATGTGTTGTTTTTCAACTTGACTGCAAATGGTCTGGGTTTATTTTTATTTTCTGTTTGGATTTCCAAAAACTAAAAATCTTTGCAGCTGAATCTATTCTGAATAATTCTCAGTCATTTTCTCTCCCAGGATATTTTCTCTCTGGTTCACTCGCTACTCCATGATTTCATCCAAGAATTCTGAAATATTTTTACCCTATGTTGTACCTAGCCTATTAATATTTCCTTAGAATTTTAATTTCTATTTTCATTTTTTAAAAATCCTGATAATTGCTTTTCTGCTTGCATATTGCATTCTCTCTTCTGTTTCTTTAAACAATGAAACACATTTATTTTAACATTTTCTACCTGATTATTTTCTAAGCTGAATTAAGATTAGTTCATTTATTTGAAATATCTACTGTTTATTACTTTTTTTGACTGGCATTTGCTAGGATTTTTCCCTTCGGATTTTTAAGTGTGTGTCCAATTGTGCTAAATCTCCCTTCATTAGAACTCCATGACTGCACGGGGTGTGTGGTGGATAGCCTTCTTCTATGGCGGGTTTGGGTTGCGTTTCTGCCACTCATCTAACCAGATGCTAATACTTTAAATTCTTTCTTTTGAAATTGGAATTATTATAAAGGATTCAGGCCACACAGATAATCTGATTTTTCTTCCCCATAAGAAAGAACACTCATGGGTCTAATCTCAGGAGAGGCATTTATTTTTCTTTTCCTCCAACAAAACTAAGACTGAGAAAGAAAATTCTCTCTTCAGTCTGGCACTGCTGGGTAAATTTTTCCACATCCTACCTTCACATGGAGTATTTTCCTTTGTGACTTAGCACATTGTATGAGACACAGAATATTTCAAAATCCTTCCAGCTTTCTGGCTATCTTCAGGATATGCGTCAAAGGCATTGTTGGCTTTTATCCTCTGTTCTTTATCTTCCCAGCCTTAGAGAAATCCTGTTACATTTTTGGGGTCTTGTCCAATCATTTACATTGACTTCATTTTGTTTTTTTGTAGCAAGTATATCTGTGTTTTAGCTAAAAAGTTTAGGATGTCTAGCCCCATGTATCCTATTATGGGAGTTCACTTGTGTCTATATTTTAATTATATTTAGCATGGTTAGCTTTGTTCAGATCTTATATTGGCAATAACTACTATCAACTAGTTCTCATAACTTGTTTACTTTGTTCAGACTCTGTATCTAAAGGCCTACTTTGGAGGAGGGTTGTTGACACTCTGTGGACAGGCTGCTAGGTTGACTGATTACAATTATACTGGGGAAAAGTGGACTTGATTAGGGCCACATGCATACGCTAGTAGAGCAAGTTGACCTTGTTGTCTCACATACTTTTTAAACACCTGGCACCAGATTTCATTCAACATTTTGGGGAGTAAATCCTATTTTAATGAGAAGATCTTTGAGTTTTTGATATGTCTTCACTTTAGCATTGAACTTTTGTATGCTTCATTAGAAGGGGATATACTAGATATCAATTTTCTTCATTTTTAATGAACATTTTGTTTTAGAATAGTTTTAGACATACAGAAAAGTTGCAAAGATAATATAGAAAGTTTTCATATATTCCACAACTAACTTCCTATCCTGTTATCATCTTATACTAGTAAGGAGAATCTGTTACAACATAAGAACCCATGCAGGTTAAGTAGAAGTCCACCTTTTCTTCAAATTCCCTTACCTTTTACCAAATGTCTGCTATTCTAGGATCTTATCATATCATGTTTAATCTTCATGTCTCTTTAAGATCTTAGTAGCTGTTACAGTTTTTTAAGCTTTTTCTTATTTTTAGTGACCTTGACAATTTTGAGGAGTACTAATCAGAAAACTAAGATCATGGCATCTGGTCCTATCACTTCATGGGAAACAGATGGGGAAACAGTGCAAACAGTGTCAGACTTTATTCTTTTAGGCTCCAAAATCACTGCAGATGGTGATTGCAGTCATGAAATTAAAAGACGCTTGCTCCTTGGAAGGAAAGTTATGACCAACTTAGATAGCATATTAAAAAGCAGAGACATTACTTTGCCAACAAAGGTCCATCTAGTCAAGGCTATGGTTTTTCCAGTGGTCATGATGGATGTGAGAGTTGGACTGTGAAGAAAGCTGAGTGCTGAAGAATTGATGCTTTTGAACTGTGGTGTTGGAGAAGACTCTTGTGAGTCCCTTGGACTGCAAGGAGATCCAACCAGTCCATCCTGAAGGAGATCAGTCCTGGGTGTTCTCTGGAAGGACTGACGGTGATGCTGAAACTCCAATACTTTGGCCACCTGATGTGAAGAGTTGACTCATTGGAAAAGACCCTGATGCTGGGAGGGATTGGGGGCAGGAGGAGAAGGGGACGACAGAGGATGAGATGGCTGGATGACATCACCAACTCGATGGGCATGAGTTTGAGTAAACTCCGGGAGTTGGTGATGGACAGGGAGGCCTGGCGTGCTGCAATTCATGGGGTCGCAAAGAGTCGGACACGACTGAACATATGAACGACTGAACTGAACTGAATCAGGTATTTTATAGAACACTCCTTATTTGGCATTTTCCTAATACTTTTCTCATGGTTATATATGTGCTGTGTTATAGATTGGGGGGAGGGCCACAGAGATAAGGTACCCTCATTACATCATATCATGATACGTACTTGTCACTGTGACTTATCTTCTGCCCCTTTCTCATACTGTACTCTTTCCTTGAAACTCACTACTGCACTGTCCACACACAGGGAGGGGGAAATTATGCTTCACTTACTTGAGTTCAGAATATCTACTTAAAATATCAATATTTGGGATTTCTCTCCACTGATTTCTGTTTGTTCTCCACAGGAGCTCTAGTATTTGACTTTTTAGTGTGACTCATGTATTTTTACTACACAATAATAATTGATATTATTAACAATTTTATTGTATTCATCAATATGCTTATAATTAATTCTGGTTATTAATATTAATAACCCATTGGCTTTAACCCATTAGCACATAGATGGTTTCAGCCTTCTCTTCTGGTTTGTCTGTATCCTTGCACTCCAATAGTGAGGAACTGAGCTCTAATCATCTTCCACTTATTTACTTAAATTTTAAGTTTCAGGGTAAAATGTGCAGTGGTTTCAGAATTGTTAGATTGTTCTCCCACGGGGCACAACTTTATCAATTAGAGTCGAGCCCTAATGTACAATTCCTTTTGTCTTGGTCTTTTTTTTTTCCCATTTATTTTTATTAGTTGGAGGCTAATTACTTTACAATAGTGTAGTGGTTTTTGCCATACATTGACATGAACCAGCCATGGATTTACATGTGTTCCCCATCCCTATCCCCCCTCCCGCCTTCCTCTCTACCCGATCCCTCTGGGTCTTCCCAGTGCACCAGCCCTGAGCACTTGTCTCATGCATCCCACCTGGGCTGGTGATCTGTTTCACCCTTGATAGTATACTTGTTTCAATGCTGTTCTCTCAGAACATCCCACCCTCGCCTTCTCCCACAGATTCTAAATGTCTGTTCTGTACATCTGTGTCTCTTTTCTTGTTTTGCATATAGGGATATCGTTACCATCTTTCTAAATTCCATATATATGTGTTAGTATGCTGTATTGTTCTTTATCTTTCTGGCTTACTTCACTCTGTATAATGGGCTCCAGTTTCATCCATTTTATTAGAACTGATTCAAATGAATTCTTTTTAATGGCTGAGTAATATTCCATGGTGTATATGTACCACAGCTTCCTTATCCATTCGTCTGCTGATGGGCATCTAGGTTGCTTCCATGTCCTGGCTATTATAAACAGTGCTGCGATGAACACTGGGGTGCACGTGTCTCTTTCAGATCTGGTTTCCTCAGTGTGTATGCCCAGAAGTGGGATTGCTGGGTCATATGGCAGTTCTATTTCCAATTTTTTAAGGAATCTCCACACTGTTCTCCATAGTGGCTGTACTAGTTTGCATTCTCACCAACAGTGTAAGAGGGTTCCCTTTTCTCCACACCCTCTCCAGCATTTATTGCTTATAGACTTTTGGATAGCAGCCATCCTGACTGGTGTGTAATGGTACCTCATTGAGGTTTTGATTTGCATTTCTCTGATAATGTGTGATGTTGAGCATCTTTTCATGTGTTTGTTAGCCATCTGTATGTCTTCCTTGGAGAAATGTCTGTTTACATCTTTGGCCCATTTTTTGACTGGGTCATTTATTTTTCTGGAATTGAGCTTCAGGAGTTGCTTGTATATTTTTTAGATTAATCCTTTGTCTGTTGCTTCATTTGCTATTATTTTCTCCCAATCCAAGGGCTGTCTTTTCACCTTGATTATAGTTTCCTTTGTTGTGCAAAAGCTTTTAAGTTTCATTAGGTCCCATTTGTTTATTTTGGGAGGTGGGTCATAGAGGATCCTGCTGTGATTTATATCGGAGAGTGTTTTGCCTATGTTCTCCTCTAGGAGTTTTATAGCTTCTGGTCTTACCTTTAGATCTTTAATCCATTTTGAGTTTATTTTTGTGTATGGTGTTAGAAAGTGTTCTAGTTTCATTCTTTTACAAGTGGTTGACCAGTTTTCCCAGCGACACTTGTTAAAGAGGTTGTCTTTTTTCCATTGTATATTCTTGCCTCCTTTGTCGAAGATAAAGTGTCCGTAGGTATGTGGATTTATCTTTGGGCTTTCTATTTTGTTCCATTGATCTATATTTCTGTCTTTGTGCCAGTACCATACTGTCTTGATGACTGTGGCTTTGTAGTAGAGCCTGAAGTCAGGCAGGTTGATTCCTCGAGTTCCATTCTTCTTTCTCAAGATTGCTTTGGCTATTCGAGATTTTTCACAATTTGTATGTCTTGGTCTTATCATTATTACTTCTTTCCAAAAATACATGGGTCAATACATTCCCCAGTCCCCCTCAGTGAAATTATTTCATTCATTTAAAATATGGTTAGCTACTTTTGTAACATTCTATATTCTATCTTGGATTTTCCTGCTCTCCTATGCTTTCCTAAATGATTTTTAAAGTATTTTCATATATATGACTTTATTCTTTGCACTGTAAATTTCTACATTCACTGTAAAGTATCATAGATAATGGTTTCACTGCTCTGAAGTATCCTCTGTACTTCACCTATTCACACCTCCCTCTTCCCAAAGCCCTTAGGAACCATTGACCTCTTTACCATTTCTAGGGTTTTGCTTTTTCCAGTATGTCAGCTAAATTGAATGCTGCAGTATGTAACTTTTTCAGACTGACTAATTTCACTTAGCAATACACATTTAAGAACCATCTGTGTATTTGCATGGATTTTTAACCCATTCCTTTTTTCACTGAATAGTTTCCCATTGTATGTATGACTTAAACCACATTTGTGTAAGGATTCACCTCTTAAAAGATGTTTGTGTCTGATTTTTGGCAATTATAAATAAATGAGTACTAAATATCTATGTACATGTTTTTTCTGTAGATGTAGATTTTAAAGCCAGTTAAATAAATTCCTTGGAGCCCAATCACTGGATGATATCATGAGACTACATTTAGCTTTGTAATCAATTGCTTATCTCTATCTAAAGTGGTTGTATCATTTTGCATTCCCAAAACAATGAATAAGAGTTTCTGTAGCTCTGGTATTCTTGACAGCATTTGGTATGATCAAATTTTTGAAATTCAGCCATTATAATGTTTAGTCAAATCTCATCGCTGTTTTAATTTGCAATGTCAATGACAAATTACACTGAATATCTTATCATGTTTATTGGCCACTAGCGTACAACATGTTGAGATGAACTGCTTATAACATGTTGAGGTTATTTTTTTCAGATTTTCTGCCCATTTTTAAATGAATTTTTGCTTTTTATTAATTGAAATATAGTTGATTTACAATATTGTCTTAGTTTCAGGAGTACAGCAAAGTGATATATATTTTTCCAGGTTATTTTCCTTTATAGGTTATTGTAAGATATTGACTATTTTCCCCTGTGTGTGTAACATAGTGCATCCTTGTTGCTTACCTATTATATATATATTAATGTATATATTGCATATCCTAATTTACCTTCCTCCTTTCCCTTTCCTCTTTGGTTACCATAAGCTTTTTCTATGTCTGTGGGTCCATTTCTGTTTTGTAAATGGATATATTTGTACCATGTTTAGATACTGTGAATAAGTGATGTTATATAATATTTATTTTTCTCTGATTTACTTAGCTTAGTATGGTATTCTCTAGGCCCATCCATGTTGCTGCAAATGGCAACATTTCATTCTTATTTATGGCTGAGTAATATTCCATTATAATACCACATCCTCTCTGTCATCCATATGTTGATGGCCAGTAGTTTGTTTCCACATTTTGGCTATTGTAAACAGTGGTGCTATGAACATTGGCATGCACATATCTTTTTGAATTAAAGTTTTCATATTTCTAGCTATATGTTCAGGAATGGAATTGTTGGATCATATTGTAACTCTATTTTTAGTTTTATAAGGACCCTCCAAACTGTTTTCCACAGAGACTGCACCAATTTACATTCCCACCAACAGTGTAGGAGGTTTCCCTTTTTCCCAAACCCTGTGGTTTTGTTTTCTTATTGTTGAGTTTTAAGAATTCACTGTACATTTTAAATGCAAATCCTCTATCAGATAAGTGATTGTCAAATATTTTCCCAATCTTTTTACCCAAGTTCATTTATAAACTCAGTGAAATCCCAACCAAAAACCCAGCAAGATATTTTATAGGTAGTTGCTTACTCTTTCTGTATTCCATATTGCAGCAACCAGCCACCTTTTATGTTAGAATCTTTGTAATCATTTATTGGGGTTTCCCTGGTGGTGCAGATGTTAAAGAATCTGCCTGCAATGCCTATTACCTCTAATCTCAATAACCTTCATGTTTTAAACAACCTGTCTCAAATATCTCCTACTTTTCACTTGCTGCTGCTGTAAGCCATGTCCCTAGTTTTTCTTAGTTTAACTTTTGTAAAGTGTCCTACTAAAGTACAGGGTGGCAGAATACACCACCTCAAAATGTGCCCCTTTGGCATAGGATTATTTTGAGCTAAAGGCATATGAAAACAGCAGGTATCAGAAAACCATTCTGACCTCCCCTTTCCCTCCTGAAAGCAGGAGATAAAACTCCCATGTGAAAAATGTTCTCTGTGTTTGAGGATGAAAGAAACATTCTTATCACCAGAGATAGGGAGTAGAAGCCAAGAGAATTCTGTACAAGCAGATCTTGTTCAAATAATTCTTATCTTTCTTTAGCCTCCCCATATATTTTAGTTACTTTTCAACAATTGCCTCCCTTTACTCAACGTAAAAGCATATAGGTTTGCCACTTCTTTGGAATTTCATTTCCTTGTGAAAGGTCATGCGTCGCTGAAAACTTAAATAAATTTGTCTGCTTCTTCCCCCCCCCCCCCATTAATCTCCCTTATATCAATTTAATTCCCAGACCTAGCTGAAGACCCTAATAGAGTAGAGGTAAAATTTTGCCTCCACTGCAAAAGTAATGGCTTTTAAGGCATCTCACTGTTAACATCTCTGTTATGTCTCTAGCCCATGCATTCTACAGCTGGAGTGTGATTTTATTTCTCAGAGGGAAAAAAGGGAAATCCTCTTTATTAGTATAGTTAAATTCAAATCAGTTATAATGACTTTTAAAGTTTTTAACTACTTAGCAGTCGTTGACCTAAACTGTCGGCATATTCCTCTGCATCCCACAACTTCTACTCATTAGTCTATTCCCTTATATCCTGAACCAGTGTAAGCTTTTTCTTAGCCTTATTTTGCCCATGCCCCCTTTTTAGCTTGTAATAGTTTCAATTTAGCTATGAAAATATCATTCTAACTGATCTACATTTTTCAACCTGTTGTATCTGATCAATTGAACAATAGAGATTATCAGTGAATGTAAGTTTTGTATTGTGAAGAGACATCAGTTTTATTGCCAATGGTGTAATGAATAGGCATTATCTTGGATTATAACTGCACATTTGGAGTTTACTTTATAGTGCTTTAATGGAGAATGGAGAAAGAGAATTGAGTGGAACATCAATACATAGGTTCATAAAGATAATAATATTAAAGACTGTCATTAAATACACTTATATCTTTGCATAATAACAGATATTAAAATGCAATATCCACCATTGTATTCCATATTTAAATATAGTGTACTTTGAAAAGGAACATATATGTGAGTACAAAGAGGAAAAATTAAATTAACTTCAGGAAAAAAAAAAACACAACATTTGAAACATAAGGGAAATATTTTGGAAGTATCACTTCTCAAACAAATGACAGGTATCCACAGAGAGCTTTCCTCTGAAAAGCTATAAAATAAGATCTTCAAAGAAGCCAAGCAGATGAAGGGTTTAATTCCAATTTTCTTGGTAAGTAGAATAAAAAAATGATGACTCGGGTTTTTTTCACACTTCTGTGAATGTTTGCTAAACTTCATGTTATTATGATCTCTGATATTTGCAAATATTGTGAAGACGGCAACAATAGAAAAGATGTATGTGTGTTTAGCCACAAATACACACTATTGGCAAGTCCACTTAAATTATAAGTTCTAAGTAAGCCCCACCCCACAAAAAGCAAAACAAAACAAAACAGGGCTTCCCAGGCGGTGCCAATGGTAAAGAACCCACCTGCCAATGCAGGAGATGCAAGAGATGCAGGTTGAATTCCTTGGTCTGAAAAATCCCTTGGAGAAGGAAATGGCAACCTACTCCAATATTCTTGCCTGCAAAATTACATGGACACCAGGGCCTGGCAGTCTACAGTCCATGGGATGGCAGAGAGTCAGGCCCAACTGAGTACACATGCAAGCCAAAAATATTCTTAGAAATAAGAAGGAGCTCTTCCATGATTTGGTAAATGATAAATTGAATGTATTCAATTTCATAATGTTTTACTACTATACTGGCATACCACTCTCTTTGTAAAGGAAATATATTAGACGAAGACATTTTCTAGTTAGCAGGAAAAATAAGTAGTCTCTATTACCTGGAATCTTCATGATAGCTTTTCATTCACAGTTTAGTTTTCTGCTATAGGACAGAAGTTCCACAGGAAAGGAAAAAGCCAGTCAAGTCCCCAGGACTCATATAACCACGTGACTAAAGCACTTTATTGTGCAGAATATATACTCACACTTCGTTAGAGAAAAGTATACATGCTCTGTGCATTAAGGTAAATTATAACAAAGAATATTTGACTGGCAGAAGCTTCATAGATTTATTCAGCCACATAGTCCTAACCTATGGCATAAGAGCTGATGATAACATAATTCAGAGAGACAGAGAGAAATTCACAAAGATTTTTGCCCTCTAATGTATGCAAACTTTACTAAAATCTCTCCTGTTTCTTCCTTCTCATTTCAACTGTACCTACCATGCATGGCAAAGAGAATATAAAAATGACAGAAGTGTTACATTCTCAAGACAAATGATAGCAAATGCTGATTAATTTGTATGAGAACATCTTCTTTGTTTCCTTTCCTTTACACATGTTTAGAGTACCCCATCTGAGAAACACCGCTTCTGTCTAGACATTAGTCTCAGTGCCGGAGTCACTCTTGAAGCATGACTCTAGAGATGAGGATAAAGTATGCAATCTTATTCTATTTGAAATAAAAATCTGGGTTCTTCAAGACTTGTTAGAGTCCAATATGTATAATCAAACCTGAATCCTCTGGAATTTTTTGATATTTGTCAAACATCACAAAAATGCCACAGATATGGGAAAGAACAGTAGACAGGTAACTCTCAGGGCAGTAGGCAAGATTTAAGCATGCTGGCAGCATGTTTTCCTTCATGATTTGAAAGTTTTCTTTTTAAACAAATTCTTAAGTGTATAAAGTTAAGGACAACAGTAGGGGAAACTCATGCTAGAAAAAAAGTGAATTGATTTGTTTAAAGTATCTTAGAGGTTCAGAAAAAGAAATGAAGTCTTCTAACAGCCAGGCTCATGCTTAGTTCAATCTCTCATGCTTGGAGTAGGTGAGCTGATATCTAACTCAGGGTCATTGAAACTTTCACAGTAGATGTCTTATGAAACAACTTTAATGAAATGAACTTGCCAGTCCACTCAAAGGTGTGTAATAGCATTTTCCTTTGATCTTTAATTCATCTATTTCACTTCCTCCTGAGCTGATTTAAAGTAAAACTTTAATAGCTAGTTGCAAGCTCTTTGAGATAACTCTTCATTGCCTAATTTTGTATTCTCTGGAACTTACAGGCTTGCCTAAGAAGGAGCATAAGTGAGTAGAGATGTGGATGAAATTTGATCTGCCTTGAGATGATAACTGCAGGATTGACTATAACCATAAATGTTTTATGATTCCATATAATAACAATAGAAAGGAATCAGGAATCCTAAAAATAGGAATATTTATCAAGTTACAGATATGTCTCACATGAATATAGATGCTTCATATGCAAAATCCAGTATATGACTTTAGATTGCTGCTATCATTGAGAGTAACTAAATTTCCACAATTTAAATTTTTCTTTTTATAAATTAATACTCACCTGGAAGAGGACATGGCAACTCATTCCAATATTCTGCCTGGAGAACCCCGTGGACAGAGGAGAGTGGAAGGCTACAGTTTCATAGAGTCACAGAGAGTTGGACACATCTGAAGTGACTTAACATGCATGCAGTTTATGACATAGAAGAATAATAGTGATATATAAAATATTATTCAGTTTAGTTCAGTTCATCGCTCAGTCATGTCTGACTCCTTGCGACCCCATGAACCTCAGCACACCAGGCCTCCCTGTCCATCACCAACTCTCGGAGTCCACCCAAACCCATGTCCATCGAGTCAATGAAATATATATATGTATATTTTAACAAAACTGTAATGTTAAAAATTATCATCTATTAAGATAATCTATTTAGTTGTTGTATTTAAAAATCTAAGTAGCTGTTAATTTAAGAAGATAGTTTTCTAAGTTTATGAAGGCTTTGCTCATAATGAATAGTTAATTTCTTTCAACCATTGAGTATAAAGTTATGATTTATAGAATAGGAAAATAAGGTCTCAGAGAGTCCATGAATGCATGATACTATTAGGGTTGACTATAATAAGGACAAATAAAATATAAAATTATTGGGTAAATATATAGGATCATAACTAATACAAAGAAAAATTTAATATTGTAATAACTTCATATGCTGTGTAATATATTTGTTGTTCAGTTGCTCAGTTATGTCTGACTTTTTGTGACCCCATGGACTGCAGCATGCCAGGATTCCCTGTCCTTCACCATCTCCTGGAGCTTGCTCAAACTCATGTCCATTGAGTCAGTAATGCCATCCAACCATCTCTTCCTCTATCGTTCCTTTCTCTTCCTGCCTACAATGTTTCCCAGCATCAGGTTCTTTTCTACTGAGTCGGCTCTTCACATCAGGTGGCCAAAGTATTGGAAATGCAGTTTCAGCATCAGTCTTTCCTATAAATATTCAGGATTGATTTCCTTTAGGATTGACTGGTTTGATCTTGCATTCCAAGGAACTCTCAAGAGTCTTCTCCAACACCACAGTTCAAAACCATCAATTCTTTGGCATTCAGCCTTCTTTATGTCCAGCTTTCACATTCATACATGACTACTGGAAAAACTACAGATTTGACTAGACTGACCTTTGTCGGTAAACTTCTATCTCTGCTTTTTAATATGCTGTCTAGGTTGGTCTTAGCTTCTCTTCCAAGGAGCAAGCATCTTTTAATTTCATGGCTGCAGTCATCATCAACAGTGATTTTGGAGCCCGAGAAACTATAGTATGTCACTATGTCCATTGTCTTCCCATCTATTTGCCATGAAGTGATGGGACCAGATGCCATGATCTTAGTTTTTGAATGCTGAGTTTTAAGCCCACTTTTTCTCTCTCCTCTTTCACTTTCATCAAGAGGCTCTTTAGTTCTCTTTGCTTTCTGCCATAGGGGTGGTGTCATCTGCATGTCTGAGGTTATTGATATCTCTCCCAGCAACCTTGATTCCAGGTTGTGCTTCATCTAGCCCGTCATTTCACATGATGTACTCTGCATAGAAGTTAAATAAGCAGGGTGACAGTATATAGCCTTGAAGTACTCCTTTCCCAGTTTGGAACCAGTCAGTCTGTTCCATGTCTGGTTCTCATTGCTGCTTATCTTGACGTGCATACAGGTTTCATATGAAGCAGGTAAGGTGGCCCAATATTCCAATCTCTTGACGAATTTTCCAGTTTATTGTGATCCACACAGTCAAAGGTAATTTTAATTGCTATGTTGTACACCTGAAACTATTATAATTTTATAGATACTATGCTGTCCTTGTTTAGTTTCTAAGTCATGTCTGACTCTTGCAACTTCACGGACTGCAGCCCACCAGGCTCCTCTGTCCATGGGATTCTCCAGGCAAGAATACTGGAGTGGATTGCCATTTCCTTCTCCAGGGGATCTTCCTGACCCAGGGATCAAACCTGTGCCTCCTATATTGACAGGCAGATTCTTTACCACTGAGCCAGCCAGGAAGCCCATGTCAGCTATACTTCAATTAAGAAGGAGATGTAAGAAAATAAATATGGAGAATTAAGAATTTTAATGTCAAAATAACTGTTTTTATACATGATTCTATCTTCCAGATTGATTCTAATAGGAAAGTAAAATAATACTTATTATTCACGTATGATTGCAAGCTGAAAATTCAGTTTAAGAAAATGCAATTAGAGTCTCTTTGGCAAAAGAGAATCTAATTGAGTCTCTTTGGCAATATGCATGATTTTTAAATTAAAATTAAAGAAATTAAATATGCATAGTTTTAAATCAAAATTTGCATATTGCCAAAGAGAATTAGATTTTCTTTGGCATTATGTGTAATTTTTAAATCAAAAATACTTTAATCTAGCTTTCCCTTCTGGAAAGTTGATGTGAAAAAGGAGGCAAACTTAAAGGGTTAAAAATTTTGCAGTTTCTTCCACTGGCTACCACCCTATATTTTGTTTTACTTTCTTTAAACAAACCATCTTCTCAGAACTAAAATCAAGGGAAACAATGGATAGTGTTACACTTGAAAGAATACTGTTTTGAAAGTTAGAAAATAGAGATAAATAGACATGATCATCTGACTTGTCCTACTAACTGGCCATTATAGCTGTATTTTGCCCCAGAGGTTCATATATTTTCTTGGGGCTTACATTTGTTCTTGGTTCTTATTAATTCTTTATGTAGAGCCCCACATTTAAAGATTTGAAAGAAAATCTGATGATTCCCTTGTGATCTAATGAGTCTCTTTAATTCAAAGTGAGGTGATTCTAGCCACTAGAACAATATTCTTTTCCAAGATTACTTACCCTTCTGTCACAACTTTTTTGTTTTTTTGGTCCAATGCCATTTTTTTCAGGTCTGTCAGATGATTTACCCTTTCTTGTCTTAGTTATACTTTTTATTGCCTTGCTACATTATGTTCATAGTCAGTAAATAACCACATGGGAATCAATTTTCTATCTTTCCATTCATTGCTTTTAAAGTTGATGGAGAATTGTTATCAATGATAATTTTAGAGACTTCATTATGTTATCATTATTCCAAAGGTCTCTATCCACGTACACGTGACTGGGATTCTAACCAACATGGTTCCTGAAATCTGCCTCTAGACACTTACTGCTACTCCCTCAGCCCCTGAGGCTGCCGCTGCTGTTGATTTGGGGCCATCACCAGATGCCTTATTGGAGGCACAACTGTATCCAAGTCCTTAGTGTTGAAAGAAGAGTCAACTGGTTATTTCTCTGGTGGGTGTTGATGTATCTGCCATGACTTATGTGGGGCTTCACTCAATGTTGCTATCACTCATCCTGTTGTAGCTAATGAAAGATCAAATGAAAGATCAAATTTTGTCTACTTTTGGGCAAATAAAGGGCATGCCTTCCAACCTTTATTCTCTAGACTAATTTTGAAACATCTGACCCTCTAAATGTTCATATGTCTAAGCATTTTTGAGGTTAAGTTTTATTTTAAATAGAAATTCATCCCAAAGTCTAACAGGCATATCTGAAATCATTGTTGGCTTGAATGGTGACCCTCCCCTCTTCAGGGCTCTGATATAGAATTGATTTCATTACCAAAGGTAAGCCCCAAACAATGATTTTCATTTGTGCTACTTTTTCATAGGTATATCTATATGAAAAACTGTGAATGTGAAAAACTGTGCCTTTAGCCATTTTCAGTTATTGTTTCTGGTCTTCCTAATAGTTCTGAAATGATATAAAATAAGACCCTTGATATCTGGTTGGCATCTTCTCATAAGTAAGAAGGTTTATTAGGTATTGCCAGGGCTCTTAGTCATGCTCATTATAGCCAAATGATTTGTGTCCACATAATATGTGTAGCAGATGCTATTGGTGCTCTGCCCAGATGCCCTCAGGGCTCTCTTACTGTTCCTTTGTACTCCTCACTAGTTTGTTATTTTGCTTCTATGGTCCGTACCTCAGATATAGCCAAGAGCTATTTGAGCCACTATGCCTATATGTATAGAGAGTCAGAAGTGCCTGGGGGAGTTATATCACTCATGCTAATCCTTAGCTAGTGCCTGACTGGTAGACTGATAATGGGAAAATAAAAGGCCAGTGTTGTTCAGTGAAGTGTAAATTCCACTGCGAAATTTCCCTGAAGGTTTAGGTGAGGTTTAAACTTTTCCCACATTAAAATTCTCTGGACCCAGCTTTGCTATCCTTGAGTCTTTGTTCATAGTTTCCAGCCTGTAGAAGGGAAAAGGTGATAATAGAGAAGAATCAGTTCAGTTCAGTCGCTCAGTCCTGTCCAACTCTTACGACCCTATGGACTGCAGCATGCCAGGCCTCCCTGTCCATCACCAACTCCCGGAGTAAGAATAGAGATGAATATCTGCCTCTAAAACCAGGGACTAACACATGTCAATTCCATTGTTATTCCATTGGCAAAAACCAGTCACAAATTCAGATGTAAATACCAAAGACCTGGGAATTATAGTACTTTTCTGGGAAGCTACTTCCTACCATTGACTTTGTACTATGAAAGGGGAATGTGAACTGTGATGTCTTCCGAGCTCTCTGAAACATCACAGATTTATCTGAATCACTTATCATCATACTCAGTTCAGCTAGCAAAGTCCATATGGGATTGTTTTAAAATCTATTATGGAAAAATCAGATCATGAATTAAAGTCTGATGTTAATACCTATGTATATATTGAGTTGGCCAAAATGTTCATTCAGATTTTTCCAGAAGATGTTACAGTAAAACCCGAATGAACTTTTTGACCAAACCAATATATATGTATCTATATGTGTGTGTATATATATATATATATATGCTTTTTTAACAATATTCTTCAGTTGTTTTCTTGAAAAAATTGTGTTAAGCATTATAGGCTATATATATATAAAGTTATAGAAACTAACCTTAAAGTATTATGAACCTTTATATTTATGATATTGGAGAGGAAATTCACATACCACCCCCCAGTTGAGTTGCTGAGCTGAATTAAGAAATGATATAATAAATGTACATATAGGTGTATACAAATGCAAACAGATATATAAATGAATATACATATGTACATATCCTCCATCAAAGACAATAAATAATTGTAATTTATGGGAAATAAAATTTTTACAATATAGGTGACATTAGAGCTAAACTTTTAAAGATAGTAGAAGTTTTATAGATTGGACATTTCAAGAAAATTTTTCATATAACATAAAACCTTGGGAAAACTTTGAAAGATGTTTAGGCATATTGTGTTTAATGAAGTTATGAGTAAATTATTTATTGATGATTCCTGAGTATATATGAATTATGATTTAAAGGTAGATGAAATTTCACTTTCAGAGGAGTTTGTATGACATGGAGTAGGGTCAGCACTGTATTTTTAGGGGGAAACAAATTTCTTCATAGTTGCAATTAAACCTTTAGAAAATTGAGAAATGAATTTTCTTGCATTAACTATATATCCCTTAGTCTGACTTTCAAAACCCACCATAATATAATAATCTGAAAACCTTTGATCAATTTGTTAACTGAGATTTTTAAATTCTTTCCCTTGACTTTTACTATATAAGCCTTTCTCAATGCCTGTCTCTAACACAAAGCTTTCTCCGCTATTCCAGTTGTCTTATGAACTTTCTCTATCAAAATTTTGTGGAACTGATTTTACCTATCTCTAATCTGAATTCATATATAGACTTATTTTTTTAAGTGAACTTTAGGCACTTGCTTAAAGTGCCATAAAAAGTTGTGTGTTTTTTCTATAGCTGTAGAAAGAGGTAAAAATGTATAAAGCACAGACTACAGAGCACAGCTACTTTGTTTATTGATTGGTAAAGAACTTTCTGCTTCTCAAATGATATTGTTTAAGTCAAATAGTAGAGTTCATTTCAACAGAATTGTAGGAAGGAACTAAAAGCATCCTCTGTAAAGATCACAATGTTTGCTCCCTATAAGTAGGGGAACCCTATGGATATGTGGTTTTATAAGTTCCTAAGTGGGTTTTCTAAGCAGCTCAGAAGTTATTGATATTTTTTAAATGAACAGCTTTATTCTATGTGATATTAATGGCTAGAATCCTACTGTGTTGCCTGCTTGCATAGTCTTGTCTTAGACCAATTCTGTACCAGTTGGAAATTTTCTAATTAATCATTGTAGCCTGAAAAGAAATGTATACAAAAATACCTGTTCTTCTCATGTCTGATCTATGAAGTGAAAAAAAAAAAAACCAAAAAACCTATCATGTAAGCTGTCCACAAAAATTTAATGAATTTCTTTCCCCAAAAAACTCATATTTATTTGACCTAAATCTCATAGTAATTTAATGCCAACTTCTTCTCTGATAATCCAAGGTTAAGCCTGAGTCTGAGCAAAAAAATGACCTGTCTTGTCATCTGTTTCAATCTGCAACTTAAATAAAGACTTGCACTTTCTTCTTCTTATTACTGCAGCAGCACTGTCTCAGCAAAAGGAGCAAAGGATGAGTTATCTCTTCTATTATTAATCCCACCATGCAAGTATTTAATAATACTGTCAACTACAAATTGGCACTTACCAAGAGCATTGCCAAGGACTGAACATCAAAGGCATTTGCCATCTGCCTCTATGGAGATTGAACTCCATGCTGCTATAGCTGTTGACCTTCAACAACCCCTGAGGGAGGTCAGGGTGGAGTGAGCACTCTGTGCTCCAGGGAATCTGGTGGGACAGGTCTTTACAGATAGTTGGATGTTTTTAGGAACAGATTTTATGATCTCAATCCTTGCATCTCCCCATATCTAGAGAAGCACTAAATCCCTCATGGTGACATCAGATCCTCATGAATAACAAAAAACCTTTTGTAAAATGAGTGCTTCATGGCATTGAACTCCCCCTTCACCAAAACCTTATATATTGATTTCCCCCCACTGCTGCTTTGAAGCAATCTCTCAGAGCTATGCAAGATGCTGCCTCCCTGGCTGCAGTCCTCATTTTGCCCCAAATAAAACTTAACTCACAACTCTCAAGTTGTACATCTTTTTTTAGTCGACAATATCATCAACTTTACATTGTTGTATATATTTATATTTGTTGGAGAGCTTCTCTCTCTTTTTTTTTTTCATTTACTTTCCTTGTTTGATTGCAATAAGTTGCATTATTTTAAATTATCAACCAGAAGTTCAGAGGTACCGATTTTATCTGTCACCTGAGTGCCATCCATATTCATATATTCAGATTTCTCATGAATCACACAAGGCACCTCAAACTCTAGCTCTGAGCTTGCCTTTTCATTTTTTTTTCCCCACCAAAACAATGATTTGCTGTATGTTTGGAATTCTATTTATTTTCATCACTGTCACTCCAATTATTCAAGTCAGATGTCTTATTTAGTGATACTATCATCTGCCTAATAACCTATGTCAGGTCTTTCAGATCTCCTTAAATTTCCTCAACTCCCATTCTCTTTATCTTGCCTAAAATAAAGTTCAGGCCCTCAAAATTTCTCATACCGACAATAGTAGCATAGCTTCCTAATTGTCCTTACTGCTGCTAGATTTTCCTCCTGTCCGCACTTTCAGTTCATACACCCCACAGTCCAGAAAAATCCTTGGAACATTGTAAGGATCTTCATTAGCTACAGGCTCCTCACGTGCTGCCTAGTCTCTTCAAGTTTCTGCAGGCTCATGCCCCATACCATTAATCCTTACTTTCTCATTCTCTGTTCTCATGCTGAACCCTGGACAGTTTCCATTGCTCACTAGCTGTCTCATTCCCTCATGTTTTATAAACACAGTTCCTTCCTCCTATTATGCTTGAATTCTCTATTGGTTGCTAAACCCATATCCATGTTACAAAACTTTACTCAGCTGACACACTCCTCAAGTTTCACTGGGCCATCTCCTTCTGAGTGCGTGGCATGTCCTTCCCAAAATACCCTGTTCTATTCCTATACTTTTCTATAATTATGGCTTATTAACATTGATTTGCAATATTTTTTACAAGCTCTATCTATCCAAATAGTTAGTATGGTCTTGTACACAGAGAAATGTCATTAGTATGGTTCTTGTATGCAGAAAATTGTTTATAATACTCCTGTTGAAAATTCTCCAGCATATATCATGCTGCCTAACAGAAGGGCTTAAGTATTTAGGTTTAGCATATTTTATCTTATTAAATTTTCATAAGATAGGTTAGTAGAAATTATACCCATTATACACAAGAGGATTCCAGTCATATAAAGGCAGTAGGAGGTAAATTTAAGGCTAAACAACAACAACAACAACAATTACTTGGCACTTATCCAAAATAAATTAGATTATTTAAAAAATTTATATAATTTAAATTTTTACTTGTTCACCCGATGAAAGCTAAAATTCAGAATTTAGGTGTTTATAGTTAAAGCTATTTTGAATACTGAAGCATACGTTTAAGAGAGGCAGTATCCTTAGTGGTCAAGAGCATGTAATCAGCTGTAGGACATCTTAGTTTAAATCCTGTCTGGGCACTTTCTCTATGTGTGACCTTCAGCAAATAACTCAATGACTCTATGTCTTAGTTTATTTTTTTCTTTTGGAAACCAGATAGTTTGTTTTTTTTTAATGTTTTTTATCGTAGTAAATTTACAGTTTTGTGTTAGTTTCAGGTGATTCAGAAAAGTGATTCAATTTTTTAATTATTTCCAGACTCTTTTCCAATATAGGTTATTACAGATATTGGATATAGTTCCTGAGCTATACAGCAGGTCTTTGTTGTTTGCTTACCTATAGTAATATATATGTCTAACTTTATCTGTAAAACTTGCCTCATGGGATTGTGGTGAGGATTAAATGTGTTAGTTAATATAAACAGAACTATAGTACTTGGCATATATTACACAGTCTATAAGCAGTGTAATTATTATCATCCATAGTAAGCAATTATGACAGAATCCTAGTGAATACACACACATATGTATGCATGGAATATGTATATATATATATATATGTATACATATATATATATAGAACTACAGATTTTCTCTGACCAAAGTTCTGAAGTCTAAAAGTTAAATTACCTATTTTTCTTTAATTTCTGTTTTCAGTTAGCAGTAAATCAATGTTAGCATAGGGCTTGACTCTGGGCACTTGCTCTGGTTGAATGTAGTTCTTTGTTTAGTCATGACAGAGTCATAAAATCTTCAAAGAACTGAGGCTTTGTGGAGATGTTTGAGCACACTTACTGAAAGGAACACTGCATTTGTAAAGATGATAAATTAGGAGAAAGGTATTTTTAGTAGAATTCATTAAACAGCAAATGGTTTTTCACTCCATGATTGAACATTTCCAACGTCTGGAGATACATCACCTTTTCAGCTAACTCATTTCATTCATGGGTCCATATGAGAGCTAGAAATACCTTCTATAATAGGAAAAAGGTTAATTGAAATTGTCAAAGACTTTGGATATGGTCAAATGGATATGGTCATGGATATGGTCAAATCAGCAAGGTAACTATCATTCTGAGATTGAGTTACATAGCAGCTGGCAAACAGTAAGCAATCTACATCATCAGTTTACTTTTAAATTATATGAAGTTAAAATTAATTTTTTGAAGATTTTTACCTATTGGTATCATTTGAAGTTGTACGGTATCATCATTTTATCCATATAAATCCTTAATTTAAGATAAAGATTTCAGATTTTCAACTATTTTAATAACATTTTTCAAGCTGTATAATCCTATTAATTTATCATACTTTTAAAATCATGAATGGATTTTCTTTTGTCTTAAATAGTTTTAAAAAGGCAGGTTGTATAATAAAAGAAAACAACCTAGGTATGGTTTAACCATTAACAAGTATCAACTTGTAGATGTTTGTTTTTAGTCAAAAAATAAAAAGATGAACTTTGGTTTTATGTTCACCTCACAACATTGACAACTAATATTGAAGCTCTTAAGCTGTTTTATAATTTTCTGCCACAATTTTGCTGCTAAGCCAGATTTCTTTCCAGTCATTTATTTGCAGTTAGGTTTTTGGCCCTAAGATATCCCTTGTGCAACCTTGTAATTATTTTGATTATACCCATCTTGTTAAATTTGGCCCATCATTTGAGGCTGTCAGGATCTTGGAGTGTGATTCTGTCATCATGCCTCCCAAATTCATATAACACCCACATTTTCCGAGCTTGCCTTGGATATTTTAATGCAAGTCATTAAAGAAATAGGAGAATATGAGGCTCTTTGACTTTCCACCACCATCAAAATGAGTCAGTGATTCTATATTAGCATTTAAGTATAGTCAGTTGAGTGGGCTTCCCAGGTGGTTCAATGGTAAAGAATCTGCCTGCCCATGCAGGAGATGCAAGCAGGAAACATAGGTGCGATCCCTGGGTTGGGAAGATCCCCTGGAATAGGAAATGGCAACCCACTCCAGTATTCTTCCCTGCAAAATCCCATGGATTTTCCTCTGAACCTGGCAGGCTACAGTCTATGGGGTCGCAGAGCTGGTCACAACTGAGAGACTGAATACAGCACAGCATGGTTAGTTAAGCAGTCAATTTACCTAGCTGTGCAAACATCAATTGAAACTAGAGATATAGAACCTTAAAACATATTCTTGTCCATATTTAATATCAAGATTTAGGAAAATGCTAAAATACCTCACACTGAATACCATTTTTATAAATGGAGACTAAGGCTATACTAATATTTGAGCTTAACTGATGGAAAATGAAGTTATCTGAGCTAATAGTATTGAGACTTCTATCTTGTAATCCTGTGCTTGGAAGGAAACTGGTCAATTCAGAAAAACTCTTTTCTGAATTACATTTATACCTCTGTGCCTCACCCTGGTTTCTCTCTGTTATACACACACACACACACACCCCTGAAGTAACTGCCTTAGTGAAATGGGACCAGTAAGAAATCAGTTCTCATGTGATGGGGAGAAGTTTGGAGAGTCACTTATAAATTTCTGAGTCCTAACAACCTTTCAACTGCTGTTTGCCTAAAGCCACTCTATGGATGTAGACCTGAGCTGTGTCTCTGATCCTCCACTTTCTACAAGGGGGGAGAGATGTAATAAGCAGTAGTGTTGGCTCAGCTGGTGAAGAACCTGCTTTCCAATGCAGAAGACACAAGAGATGTTCAATCCCTGGGTTGGGAAGGTCCTTTGGAGAAGGGAATGACAACCCATTTCCAGTATTCTTGGCTGGAGAATTTAATGGACAGTGGAGCCTGGCAGGCTACAGTCCATGGGGTCCCAAAGAGTTGGAGACAACTGAGTGACTAACACTTTTACTTTCACTTCACCATAGCAAGGGAGTGGTCACCCATAGTCAGACCACTGGATAAGCAAGCCCAGAAGAAGGCATCTTCTACCCTAATATCAAGGATACGGGAATAGAAGAATTGGATCCACTCATCTTTTTATGTTTTTGTCCTCCCATCCAACAAGAAGGCTCATTTTAGTTTGATTGTAAAGACTTCCATTTAAAGAATGACCAGTCAATAGTCTTTAAAAGACTGTAAATTGTCAGTGCTGTCCAACAGAAGTTAATCTTCCAGAAAGTTAATTGGGATACTCATAGGTGAGTAGTCACACAAAGAAAGATCACTGTTAGCATAATTTATGTGCGACCAGTAGCTAAAACAGAATACTAATCTGTTAAATGCCCAAGTCAAAGAGATAATCCCTTTTTTGTATACACTGTACATGGCATCTGATTCCCCAACATTATTATATCAGGGAAAGCTGAATAAGTAAGCCTGGTGTGGACATGGATTTGGATCAAAAAATGATGAACTGAACTGACAGTATTGAGGGCTCTTTTTCCTATTCTTTCTGCCCTTCAAGAGTGAATCCCTACCTAGGTACTTATAGTTTCTTAAATCAGTGTCTCTTTGTCTGCTAGTTCTTGACATAATCCACCTGCTGTACCTCATGGATTGCCAGATTTTTAAAAATTTCTTAATATGGGTAATTGTCTTCCTCACAGTGTCTCTTTTCTCCTTAATATATGCTATTATTAATAGCTCTGCTTATTTGCTATTTTGTGAGTGAGGAAGTTACTCTTTATCCAACCTTTTCTGTGTTGCCAATGATAGTTTTTGATTGCTTAGGTGAAATAACTTTATCATACTAAAAATCATTCATTCGGTGTCAGATTTTTTTCCCCAAATATTAGCTCATTAAAGAGATGTCCATAGAGTACACTGATTTGGTAAGGTAATACTTTATTTGCAACTTTTTTGGATGATTTTTTGAGTCTACTGTTGAGGCTGATTTTCTTAGTTAACGTTTTTTTTGTGCCCCAACCTGCTGGATAAATAGTGTTATCTTGTAATTTTAGGAATTTTCTGAGTTAACATCTATCTTAAATGTAGCAAAAGAGCAGACCAGAACACAGAAAATGAAAACAAGTGGTATTATTAAATTGTCTAAAGAATCCATATGCCTATTACTGCCAACATCATGACACCAAAAATGCTCTCCTTATCTTTAGGGATTATCTGCTCTCAGCTACTAAGGTGCGTGTCCTCACTGACTTTTTACTTGCTTGTTCAATTATTGAAAAACAAGTGTTAGATTCTCTGCCTTTCACATCATTGTGGATTCCTCTATTTCTTCTTTTAGTTAAGTTTGGCTTTACACATTTTGAAGTCCTGTTATTAGTTGTGCGTACATTTAGGTTTCTCTGCCTTTTCATCACTGTAAAAAGTTTCCCTTGCATACCGTGCATGCATGCATGCTAAGTTGCCTCAGGTGGGTCTGACTCTTTGTGACCCCCATGAACTGTAGCTCACCAGACTCCTCTGTCCATAGGATTCTCTAGGCAAGAATACTGGAGTGAGTTGACATGCCCTCTTCCAGGGGATTTTCCTGACCCATTAAGCCACATAGAACATTCAGTGGCCAGAAAACTTAGGTGTTAACTCTGACATTTCAGTCACCCTCATTGCATATTCAAACTCCTTCCCAATGTGAATTTTACCTCCTAAATCATCTTAATTCTATTTTCTTCTCTTGGAGTTCATTCCCACAGTTACTTATCTCCTAACTGGTCTAACATCATCAGTCTTGCTCCTTCAGAGTGATTTTTATCAAATAAAAAATGTGATTATATCTGTTCATAAAGCACCTCCATTGTTTCCCATTACTTTTTGTAGTCTAATTCTTGAATGCGGCCTCCTTGGTTCTGAATATTCCATTCTTCTGGCTCATCTGGTTATTCTCCCTTCTTTGCTCTACCTAAAGTATGATAGCCTTCCTTGTGTTCCTTCTAATCATTAAGTCCCTGAAGTCATATGCCTTTTCATATTCTATTTCTTCTTTAGAGAAAAATTTTAACCTCTCTTTTTACTGGGAAAACGCAATCTACAAATCTCAATTTAAAACCCACTTTCTTAGGGAAGCCTTCCCTAACTCTCCTGACCAGATAATATTCTCCCATGTTATACTCCCCATGGTGCCTGTACCTCTCACTCAGAGCAATTATCATCTTTGTAATTTTATATTTATTTTGGTATTTGATTGATTCCTGTATATGCTTACTAGGCAATAGGCTTTTAAAATAAGATAGCCCTGTTTTACTCATGAAAGTACATCTCTTGCCATTGATCTGGCAAATATTTGGTGCCCTGTAAATATCTGTTGGATGAACAAACTGAATGAATGAACAAAAGTGTTCATAAACATTTCTATATTGATTAACATGAAGCAAAATAAATGTAAAGTTTAAAAATATTAGGTTGCCATAAAATTGTGAATGTTTACATATTACAAATAATGCTTATTGATCACAAATACAAAGATTGTATGTATAAACTCACATATATAATATTGAGAAGTTAAAGTGTAGTCAGAATTTGTCACCTTGTACAAGGAATTTCTATGTTCACTCTCCTTTGGCCATCCCTGCCCATAACTTAATATACTCTGTTTCTTAATAAGACAATAAAACTGAAATGTTTTTCACTAGTTATTAACTAGTTGTTATCCAGTTTAATATAAAGCCTGTATGTTATAACGCATTTCCAGTCTCTGCTGGCTTCTTTTTAATACTTAAGCGTACATTTTTCTTGAACTTGCTCTTACAAGTGTATATACAATATTAAAAACTAGGCCTTTAAGCTTACGATTGGCAAAAAAACTTATTCTGTCCTTATATTACATTCCTAAAGAAAAAAAAATTAGAGGGACACGTAAAATAAAAACTTTTGTCAGTCACTTAAAACTTAAAGCTATTTGAAAATGCTTATGTTCTGAAAAATAATTTTTTGAAGGTTGCAATAGATTCCGTTGTAAAAAGGAAAATTGGCTTATGATTAAATTAGCTATTTTTCTAATACAGCAGAGAGAAAGTAAAAAGTCAAATCTATTTCTATGAAAGAGATTTTCATAAAAGAATGACTAATCTCGAAGTAGTTGGTTATGATCAAAGAACACATTTCATCATGTGGATGCTATGAAAGATTAAAGTAAAGAATAAATTCAAAGAAAGAAAAAGAAGTATGAAATGCATAATGGAATTCAGCTATTAGGAATTAAACCATTTTTTTTTTCATGAATTAAATGTTATGGACTAAATGTGTTCCCTTCAAATTTATTTGTTGATATTCTAACCCCCGGGACCTCAAAATGTGACTGTTTGGAGATACAGTCTTCAAAGAGGTCATTAAGTTAAAAATGAAATCATTAAGGTAGGCTTTAATCCACTATGACTTCTATCCTTATTGAACAGCTCTCATCTGTTAAGTAGTATACCAAGCACTTTATTATCTCACTTAAATTGAAAGGTATTATTTTCCCCTTATTTTGTAAGTGATGAGCAGAAATTTAAGTAATTTATCTAAAGTCATGCTATGAGCAAGTAAGAAGTCCCCAGATTCTCTACTTTTAATCACTAGTATTTTCTCACATAATAAAGAAAAGTCCGCTTTTTCAGCGCCATCTGCTCGCGGCGCCGCCCTGAGTCACCGCCTGCGCAGCTCGGGCCGCCCGGCTCCCCGCGCTCGCCACCGATATTTGGCATTTGTACAACATGGCAGGCATCGACAACAAAGAACGGTCTGAACTTGATCAAGATTTGGATGATGTTGAAGAAGTAGAAGAGACTGGTGAAGAAACAAAAATCAAAGCGCGTCAGCTGACTGTTCAGATGATGCAAAATCCTCAGATTCTTGCAGCCCTTCAAGAAAGACTTGATGGTCTGGTAGAAACACCAACAGGATACACTGAAAGCTTGCCTAGTGTAGTTAAAAGACTAGTGAATGCTCTTAAAAACCTTCAAGTTAAATGTGCACAGATAGAAGCCAAATTCTACGAGGATGTTCATGATCTTGAAAGAAAGTATGCTGTTCTTTATCAGCCTCTGATAAGCGATTTGAGATCATTAATGCCATTTGTGAACCTACAGAAGAAGAATATGAATGGAAACCAGATGAGGAAGATGAAATTTCGGAGGAGCTAAAAGAAAAGGCCAAGATTGAAGATGAGAAAAAGGATGAAGAAAAAGAAGATCCCAAGGGAATTCCTGAGTTTTGGTTGACCGTTTTTAAGAATGTTGACTTGCTCAGTGATATGGTTCAGGAACATGATGAACCTATTCTGAAGCACTTGAAAGATATTAAAGTGAAGTTCTCAGATGCTGGTCAATCTATGAGTTTTGTCTTAGAATTTCACTTCGAACCCAGTGAATATTTCACAAATGAAGTGTTGACAAAGACATATAGGATGAGGTCAGAACCAGATGATTCTGATCTCTTTTCTTTTGATGGACCAGAAATTATGGGTTGTACAGGGTGCCAGATAGATTGGAAAAAAGGGAAGAATGTCACTTTGAAAACAAGAAGAAGCAGAAACACAAAGGACGTGGGACAGTTCGTACTGTGACCAAAACAGTTTCTAATGACTCTTTCTTTAATTTTTTTGCCCCTCCTGAAGTTCCTGAGAGTGGAGATCTGGATGATGATTCTGAAACTATCCTCACTGCAGACTTTGTAATTGGTCACTTTTTACGTGAGCGTATAATCCCAAGATCAGTGTTATACTTTACTGGAGAAGCTATTGGAGATGATGAAGATGATTATGATGAAGAAGGTGAAGAAGCGGATGAGGAAGGGGAAGAAGAAGGAGATGAGGAAAATGATCCAGACTATGACCCAAAGAAGGATCAAAATCCAGCAGAGTGCAAGCAGCAGTGAAGCAGGATGTATGTGGCCTTGAGGATAACCTGCACTGGTCTACCTTCTGCTTTCCTGGAAAGGATGAACTTACATAATTTGACAAACGTATTCAAGTTTTTAGTTGTTTGTTTGTTTGCTCATTTTTGTTTTTGCAGCCTAAAATAAAAATGTCATGTAATTTTAGTTCTCAAAAGATAATGTCTTAATTTTGTACTAATTCAGGTAGAAGCAGAGGCCTAGCTTTAATTATGTACCCAGTTTACCATATTACTGAAGAAAAGGGTGCCAAATTTGGAAGAGGTACTACTATATCTACTAGTAAGAAAGTATTTTTTAAAAAGATAAATTCTTAAATGATTTAATGGTTTTCATAGAAAGAGTAAAAGGTTAAATTTCATTTCCTTCGGTCATAACTAGACTGAAGGCCCCGAGCCTCTGCAGTTAATTCCAATTCTTATTGCCTAAAGTGTGTCATTTATTTTCCCTTGCCTTTTGTTTTGCTGTGTATTAAAATGGGTAGTACTGTTGACTTAACTACCTCACAGATGTGTTAAGGCATATTAAGTTAAAAATTTTATGAAATGTTTCTCAGTTGCATTAAAAACTCAAAACTTTGAAAAAAAAAAAAAGAAAAAGTCCCTAAAAAAATATAGGTATATGACACATAAATATACATTAAAAAACTGCATAATGAAGGATATATGCTCTACTAATTTCAGTCTAATTTTTTTTGTGTGTGGGAGTACTGAAAGAATTCGAGAGCTTGTGACTATTTTAATATATATGTTTGTGTATACATATATTTATCTTCTATAACACTTAGTAAAACATGGTAAAATTATATAATTAGCTATCTTCATCTTTTATTTACATAAGTATATAGTTTTATATATTTTATGATATATATTGCTTTTTAATGTTACTTACCATTATACGAATAATTGCTCTTTAGTCAAAATTTTTAGTGGTGAATGTATGTATTAATAGATGGACATTTTTTATAAGGTAGTCAATGTACCATTTTAGGAATTGCCATATTGCAGTCATAGTTTAGCTTTTAGAAAAAAAGCCATCTTTAGGAACATGAAATTATTCTTCTTGCCTCACTTTTAACATTTTTTAAAAATTAGTCTCCTTCTTTCCTTTTCTTTCTTTCCAGTCATACAGATTTCTGCTTTACATCTATAATATTTTTATGACAGAATTGAATATATCCTTTAACACTGTCAAGGTAAAATATCATGCAAAATCAATCTCTGTTACATATAGGGAAAAAAATGTTCATAAAAGGACTCCATTAAATAAATTTTCTGTAATGAGTTAATGAGGAAGAGAATGTAGCCAAATTTTACCTTTCTCAGTCTGAGACAGATGAATAGTGATATTTCTTACGTCAAGGACCATGCATATATAATTGTAAATATTTTGAAAGGAATTTTTATAATGTACAGTTATGGAGATGGTACAATTATAAAATAGAATTAATATCAACATTAAAATAACAGCTATTATTGAGTATTTACTGTGTGCAGTATCCAACATTAATCACTTCACTTGTATTTTCTCAATTCTCATCACACCTTACTGGATGCATTTTATCCTTGTACTTATGGATTAAAAGCACAGAGGGATGGCACGTAGTTTTAATGTTACTCATGTAACACAATAGCAGGTCAACTGGAATTGCTTACACACCCAGTTTGGTATGATTTCATCAGCTTTCCTGTGGTAGCTTTCAAAATTAGATTTCTCTGGACATATGCCTGTTGAGTTTAGTTGGCTTTTTGTTTTGTTTTTGATGAGTTCCAGAATATGTTTTCTCTCCAGTGGATAGCTATAGACTATTGAGAGCAAGTAAAGAGCAGTCTTTGCATAAAAGCAGACTTTTTGTACAGCTTGACTTTGCCTATAATCTTTAGTGGAGACACTTCTCTATAGATGGAGACTGCACAGGTTCGCAGTCAAGGGGTCTTTGCTGCACAACAAGGGAAATGGTAAACTAGGTAGGTGCTTTGCACACATGTTCCTTTTCTCTCCTGACTCTAAAGAAATTTTTTCTGTTCCCAGGAAATGTGTAGTTAGATCACATTCTAAATACATATTCAGAATGCTTTTCCAAAATTTTTATTTTATATTTCATGGACTCATTTTACCTAGAAATTGATAGAAAAAAAAATGTCATTTGATTATGTTTCTGAATTATCATTTAATAATACACCATCTCCTGAAAATGTTTACACAAAATGTAACCATAGCATTTTTACTTAATATATTTTTATATTGATCTTGAGAGTTCAATGTATTGAGATTGTATACAAGGTAGAAGCTTATTTTTTTCCTTCAGTGACCACAAATTTGTCACCCATTGAAGTTCAGTGGATATTAATAGCAATAAACATTAAGAAGAAGATGTATTAATAGCAGCATTATTTATTAAATATGATATTACTTGCAACTTAATCATATCTCACATGGAAAAGAATAATAACTAATATCTGAAGACAAGCAAAGCAAATTGAAGATGAATCTTGGCCAAAAGGTCGCACTCTCCAGCATCAGTATCCTCAATGGATGAACACATGGTTGGAAGTAAATGAATCGTCTTTCACACTTGATTAATGTAAGAAATGCTTTCTGTACTGCTTCACTTCTCTGTACTCATACCACTTGCCCATATCTATCCTGGTTTCTATTTATTTTCTCTTGTGAAATTACCTAAAATGAAAGAACTATTTAAAAAATTTTGAGAGATGTCATATGTGGACCTGTAAAAACCATTCAGTACCTGCCAATGTTATAGACTCAAATCTAAATGATATGTAAGGAAGAGTCATTTAAAAATTCAGGCTTTTAGTCTTGGTGACTATAGTTTGTGATAGAACCTACCTTCAGAATGCAGAATATGATCTGAAGTTGATAGTTATTATATCTGAGTAGCACATCTTTGTGAATATGGCTTTAATTATTTTAACTCAAACTGAAAGTTTTTTTCTCTGAATTTCTATAGCATGTGTAGTTTTTAAATACTATTTATTGGCTATTCATTTTCCAAGAATGAGCATTGTCTGTTCCTCATTAATTGAAGAGAGTGATCATATCCTTAAAAATATGATAAGCATTATATACTACCATTTGTTGAGTACCTCCTTATTACTTTTGTTGGGTCTGGAAATGTTGCCTTTGAATGTTACAATAAAGTACAATAGGTTTAAATTCAATGAGTAATTTTTCCCATCACCTACTTGACAATAGGCTTTATGTAATGTACTTTCACAATTTACATGTAATTTTATCCTCAGCAAGATGACGTGTAATTGTGAACTACAGTATTCCCATTTATCAGAGATGAAAAGAGGTTAAATGATTTGCTTGAGATCACGTTAATAAACAGTAGTATATTACAGCCGTAGTGACACTATGTTAGAATGGAGTTTTTGCACGTTATGATGTGCATGCACATGTGCTAAGTTGCTTCACTTATGTCCAACTCTTTGTGACCCTGCGGACTGTAGCCCACCAGGCTCCTCTGTCCATGGGATCCTCCAGGCAAGAATATTGGAGGGGGAGGCTGTGCCCTCCTCCAGGAGATCTTCCCAAGCCAGGGATCAAACCCACATCTCTTATGTCTCCTGCACTGGTAAGCAGGTTCTTTACCACTAGTGCCACCTGGAAAGCCCATATTATGATGCAGTGGAGTGTTAAAGTAAAGCGAATCAGTAGATCTCCCCCAATATATTGTATTAGAACTCTTGTGGCAGCAAAAGATACCCAGATATTTGTCCTTTTCCACTTAATTGTCTTTCTTTCTGTGTGAAATAGTACTTAACAGTAACTGATTAATTGAATTTAAACTATTTTAATATCTTTTAGAAAAGAACATGTTTAAAATGAACTATTTTGTGATCTCAGTATTTATAGTTCTCAGGATAGTTAAAGTCTGTGTGTCTGTTTCATTCTATTTCAATACATTTTTATTTCATATTTTCCTTTGTAGTAGCTATTGTGGTTTAAACATAGTTCAGTGTATACACTATTGTGTTATGTATTTACTTTTAGTGTGTGTGATACGGAGGTTTTCTGGCAGGTTATAGCTTTGATTATTTTCCCAAATATGTTTATGTTTAGGATTAAAAGAGTAATTGTATCACAGTTTTTAGGCACCACTGATCTTTCAATATCACTCCTGGGATCATCCATTTTACATCCCTATTTAAAATGTTTCAATGACAAATAAAACGGTAAAAATAATATTTTATTGTACTTGATTTTGCCTTATGACTGTTGACGTAACTATGCCTATTTATATCGAAGTTAAGCAAGTCTGCTAGATGTAGATAAATACGAACAACTTGACACTGCTATGTTTTGTTATTTAGCCGCTAAGTCGTGTCTGCCTCTTTTGCAACCCCACAGACTATATCCTGCCAGGCTCCTCTGTCCATGGGATTTTCCAGATAAGAATACTGGAGTGGGTTTCCATTTCCTTCTCCTGAGGACCTTCCCAACCTAAGGATCGAATCTGTATTTGCTGCATTGACAGGTGGATTCCTCAACAACCGAGCCACCTGCGAAACCCAATTAAGACACTATGTCAGTAGCAGTGAAAAGTCGCTCAGTCATGTCCAACTCTTTGTGACCCCGTGGTTGGGTTCCCCTCCCATGGAATTCTGCAGGCCAGAATACTGGAGTGGGTAGCCATTCCCTTCTCCAGGGGATCTTCCCAACCCAGGAATCAAACCGGGTCTCCCACACTGCAGGTGGATTCTTTACCAACTGAGTTACCAGAGAAGCCCAAGACACTATATGGTTCATATTAATCTTTAGTTCTGTGACCTATGCTACTTTCCATATAGTGGACCCTTCTTTTTCTTAAGTATTTATTTATTTATTTGGCTGTTCCAGGTCTTCGTTGGGTCATGTGGGATCTAGTTCCCTGACCAGGGTTCAAACCTGTGCCCCCTGTGATGGAAGCGTGGAGTTCTAGCCACTGGCCCACCAGGGAAGTCCCAGTGGGTTTTTCTTATATTCCTGTATCCTGTCCCTGACCACTCACCTGCATCTTGCCTCTGTCGTTTCTGGGTCTGCATGAAAATGTTCTGAAACTGTCCCAGGCAGTAGGGCTAAGCAATGTTTGTCACTTATCATGACATCTTTGTTCAGAAACCTCTGTGGGACTTAAATGACCCTTACAGCATCCAGGAATGCATGGACAAATTCAATGGTGTTTTCTGTTCTTGCCCATCCTTAGAGAATTTAACTGGCAGGGTCTGATAGGGTAGAAGGATTTCTGGTAGATGTATTCTATCTTCCATATTTCTCCTGTCTTGCACCTTTAACAAAGCTTTGGAAATAAAAAAAATTACAATAATTGTTTTCAGGTGTTATGAAAATAGAAAATGATGTCTCTCATTCAAACTTTAAACTCCTATTTAATTCTTTTCTTGATTCTGGTGGTGGGTGACTGGTGTGTAGGGCTTTCCATAACTAAGAATATAATTTTGATCAATTTTAAAATAAATAAGAATAAGAATTCTTATTTAAAATAAATAAGAATTCACTTTTCTAGACTTTTAAATGGAGTCAGGATTTTTCTCCCTCTTGAATTTTGCAGCTGGAATTTTTAACAATTTTCTTACAAATTAAATTTATTCTGGTTTCGAAACATATCCAGAAGTTTATGAAAAAGAAAAATATGAATTTCCTGACATTTCTGTGACAAGGCTTTACATGAAACTTTCATTGTCATCTTCCTAGAACCAAGTGCAGGAAAATACAATCTGGAGCGGAATTTTATTTGCATATTGTTGAACTGAACAGCTTGATGCCCTCAATTGGAATCCAGCAAAGTGTACAGCGGGCCACCTGATTTCTCACGGCACAAGCTGAAATAGGAAATGGAAAAGAAAAAAAGGATTTCATTCCACTCCAGTTATTTGGTTCAAGTTCACTTTGAAGAATATGAAATATCTCGTTTAATTTAATGTATGCAAATGAAGCCTATAGAGGATAACAGAAATCAAATGGCAAAGGCTTCCCCAAATGCTGTAACTGAGAGTGAAGCCATTTTAGACTGTTTTTGAAGAGGGTGTCATAACATACCTTTGAAGTAGTTGGTATTGAAGACCTTCATACATGTGGAGGAGCCTAGTGATTTAGGATTCAATTAGAAGGATAGTGAGTAATTTAGCTGCACATTAGAGGGCTTTCATCACTTCTAAATTAATTTTATTTTTCTTTCTCATGCAAGTGGGAAAAGAGAGTCTGTGACTATGTGTGTTCTCTTCATAAATAAGTTTGTACACATGAAAAATAACCCAAATACTTCAGCCTATAGAAAGCCTTTGGCTTGAAACACCCAGATGGTTGAAACAAAAGAAGGATGTTGACTGTTTTTTGCTCTCTTCACTTGAACTGTTGTCGCAATATTAGCTCATTTTTCTCTTTACATTTTTTAAAATTGAAGTATAGTTGATTTATAATGTTGTGTTAGTTTCTGTTATAAAACTAAATTACTCAGTTTTACACATACAAACACATGCACACACATACACATATATATATATTTTCATTATTGACTTATTATAGTTCCCTGTGTTACACATTTGGGTCTTATATATTTGTATCTGCTAATTGCAAACTCCTAATTTATCCCTCCCCATTACACATTTTTTTGTTTTTGTTTGCATTTTAAATAATAAAATAACAGATATAGCTGCTCTTTGTAAGCTTAGAGTGTGTATGGTTTTAGTTGCAATCTTTAGTACTGTTATTCTACACTTACTTAAATTCTGTATCTCCTGTGCTGACATGTTATGTTTCAGTCATGAATGTTCTTTGACTACTCAGTTTTATTACTGCTTTGTCTTCAAATTTTCCCTTTTGGCTGTGGGTTTGTCTATCAACTGATAGACTTTTAACAATGCAGTCTCTGAAGACCCCCTTATTTAATGCGAAGATTATAAACTGATCTAAAATTTGGCAGATTTTAAATCTCAGGAAGCAATTGAGTCCCATATTTTCTGGTGAGACTTTTGTTTTAAATTATGTTAAATAAAATGGTATTTATTATAGAAACCTATGCACATAGTAATAAAGATTTAAGCAAAAAATATCTATATGCAATATTATTCAATATCATACTGGTCCTTTCATTAGCAATTCTAATGATTTTCACTTCTATTATTTACCTCTCTGTTTCAAATTATGCATATAATAATTTCCTTGACTTCTGATTTTTTCCCTTTCCTGTTCTCACAATGTATGATTAAACCAATAGTCAGTATTTAAATTGATATAATTTTGTAGATATCCACTACTGAATCAAATAGCATATATATTATATAATATATATTGAATGTATAATACATAAATGCAGTTTTTTCTTTTACACTTTAGTATTGAGATTTAATAGTTGAACTGTTCTGTGTTTGCTTAATATTCTGTGAACACTGTGCTTTACTTGCCCAAATGTTCCAACAGATTTCTAGAATATTGCCAGAATAATTTTAAAGGCTTAAATTCACCCAATAATTTATCAGTTATATTTTTTCCTGCACATATGTTCTCAGACCCCTTGGCACTCTTACTCCCAAAAGAATCCTTGCTCCCTAGGCCAGAACGCTATTCATTTTGTTCCTCTCCTGGGTTGGAGTTCAGGCAAATATCTAGAGGCAGGGCCAGATTCATGCACAGGCAACTTATGCAGAACCTTATGTCTTTTCCTTTTTGAAAAACAACTTCATTTAAAAAAAAAATCAGTCTCATAATGCTTCTTTAACTGCATATAGAAATTAAACTTTTTAAATAAGCGTCTTTATATCTTATTCTAGTTTATTTATATAAGCCTTCAGGTTGTCCCTGAATTGTTAAAGCATTTCTGCACTGTTCAATCTTTGTTGCTGTTATTGCCAAGTGTGATATCAGTTCAGTTCAGTTCATTTCAGTCACTTAGTCGTGTCCGACTCTTTGCAACCCCATGAACCACAGCAAGCCAGTCCTCCCTGTCCATCACCAACTCCGGGAGTTTATTCAAACTCATGTCCATTGAGTCGGTGATGCCATCTAGCCATCTCATCCTCTGTCGTCCCCTTCTCCTCCTGCCATCAATCTTTCCCAGTATCAGGATCTTAATTTCATCTTTAATTGTAATATTTTGAATGTTTTCTTTCTCACTGACATTTTTTAGAATTTTCTCTGTATCCTTGATTTTATTTTTATACATATTTTATTTTTTTTCTTCTCTAGTACTCAGTAGGCCTTTGTGTTTATAGACATGAGCTTTCGTTGCAGAAAATTTGTTTTGCAATTTTTTCCTGCAGTTTAGTTGCAGAAAACATACCTTTGAAATATTCCTCTCTTTGATTTCATCCTTCCGTTAATTATCCTATAGGTTGGCCTTTGGATTTTCTAGACTATCTAGACTATTGCCTCTTTTTTTTTGGCCTTTTTCTCCTATTTCCCATAGACTGTTTCATCATCCTATTTTATTTATTTTTTTATTTTTATTTTTTTTTTATTAGTTGGAGCCTAATTACTTCACATCATCCTATTTTAATTTCTTACTGATTTCCTCATGTGTATATTCAATGCTTTTACTGAACTTGTGATTCTGGGTTATATTTTAATTTGTAAGAGCTCTTTATTGCTGAATATTTTTTTACAGTGACATGTTCTTATTTTAGTCACTATCAGAACTTTCAGAGTTATTAATTATATTCTTTTGCATGAAGATGTTTTACTTTTTTTTCTGGGTTCATTTTTATGTTTGCTCTGTTTTTCATCTTTCACATAATAAGCTTCCTCAAATGGTTCCTAATTTTAGATGTCTGTTCATATTTAATAGTAAGGCAGAAAAAAGCTGATTAAACTCAGTGTTTTAGTCAAGTTTGCTGATATCTGGATCTTTTTTCTTTGGTCACACTTCTTCCTTAGAAATTACACGTCTTGTCAGTCATGCATAATTTGTGAGGCCCAATGAAAACTGGAAATGCAGAGCTTCTTGTTGAAAAATTAAGAATCTGTAGATCCTGAAACTAAGAGTTTGGTCCTTCTAAGCATGTGATCCTATGAGGCTGCAGAAGTTGCATACCCATGAAGCTGGCCCTGTGTTAAATAGATAGTTGCCTGACCCCCAGTGTTCTGGGAACTGCAGTTTTTTGCAGTGAACATATCTTGGCAATTTACATATTCAGATAATCCCCCATTTTTCACACCCTGTGCCTTACTTATATCCTCTGCTTGGCCTTTGTCCTCCATTTTGAAGCCCCTCTCTAATTCCTACCGAGAGTAAGGACTGTTTTACCTGGGGTGGAGTGTTGCATGTTCTAACAGAATGTCAAGAGGCTGACACATGGTGTTCACCCTCTCTATACAGGCTTTTAACCCATCACCCCCTACCTTTCAGCCTACATCTAACATCTTCATTCTGGAACCTTTTGTTCCAAGTCCCAAGAACATTTTTACTTTTTCATTTCTTCCTTTTAAAGACATAGTAGTAATTTTTCCATTCTCCTAATTCAAAATCCATCCCATTCTTTTATCTCATTTCACTCTTCCAAAGATTTGTCGGAATCTCTTGTTTTTTGGTTGCCTTCTCTTCAAATTTCTGTGATTTTATACCTCATTTTGCTCCATTGTGTCATTTGTTGTGGTATGGTATAGAATAGGAGATCGATTGTGTGCCCTATCTGCCATAAGGAAGGAATAGTCTTTAGAATATTATTTTAAAATATAAAATAAATAATAAAAAAGGTTAGTTTTTATGATCTTAGTTTTCTGAATGTTGAGCTTTAAGCCAGCTTTTTCACTCTCCTCCTTCACTTTCATCAAGAGGCTCTTTAGTTCCTCTTCACTTTCTGCCATAAGGGTGGCGTCATCTGCATATCTGAGGTTATCGATATTTCTTCCGGCAATCTTGATTCCAGCTTGTGCTTCTTCCAGCCCAGTGTTTCTCATGATGTACTCTGCATGTAAGTTAAATAAGCAGGGTGACAATATATAGCTTTGACATATTCCTTTTCCTATTTGGAACCAGTCTGTTGGTCCATGTCCAATTCTAACTGTTGCTTCCTGACCTGCACACAGGTTTCTCAAGAGGCAGGTCAGGTGGTCTGGTATTCCCATCTCTTTCAGAATTTTCCACAGTTTATTGTGATCCACACAGTCAAAGGCTTTGGCTTTGGTGATTATTTTAGGTTGGTTTAAAAACTACAATATTATACCTATGTCTCTGCATTTTCCTAGCATGTTTTCAGCTGCCCTTCTGACATTCTGTCACACTGACAGGGGACTCTGATTTTTCAAGGATATTCTGTCATGCATTATGCAAATTACTGGAGAATTTTTAAGAGTTACCCAGTGCCCCAAGGATAAAGTCCAAGCTCCCTGACTTCCCCTAACTTCTCCAGTCTCCTTTCTCACCAGTCTCTTCATACTCTCAAATACCGCCCCACATCTCAGCCCCCTTACACTTGCCCCACCCTTCAGCATCCTTCTTTAAAACACAACTCGGATGGTATGAGCCAGTACTGAGTGAAGACCCTTGCCACGTGCACTCCATAATGTTTGGGGAGGACACTTAATATTTCCCCTGCAACATACATCACACTATACAACAACAATCTGCTTATTTGTTGAACTTACCTCAAACTTGTGCCCTTCTCTGAGGCCAGGTATATATAGTCTGTTCTGTTTAGTATCAACAAAAGTCCTGACACCTGCTGCTGCTAAGTCACTTCAGTCGTGTCCGACTCTGTGCGACCCCATAGACGGAAGCCCACCAGGCTCCCCCGTCCCTGGGATTCTCTCCAGGCAAGAACACTGGAGTGGGTTGCCATTTCCCTCTCCATGGCATGAAAGCGAAAAGAGAAAGTGAAGTCGTTCAGTCGTGTCTGACTCTTAGTGACCCCATGGACCGCAGCCCACCAGGCTCCTCCGTCCATGGGATTCTCCAGGCAAGAGTACTGGAGTGGGGTGCCATTGCCTTCTCCCCCTGACACATGATAACGAGCAAAATATATCTGTGGTGTGAATGCATAAAAATGATTTAATAAATGTGTTAAAAATGGTTCTCTGGGGAAAAAAATGTGAATGCTGGCGAACCACCTGCATTTGGGTCATCTACCAGGCTGGCAGTCCATTACTGTTAGGTAGCACTGAAGTACACAGAAGTGGGGTACTGCTGCTCAGAAGACAATTTCACACTGTCTGCGGTAGGTGAGCAGAGGAGATGGGATGCTGCCAGGAAAGGTTGAGCAATTTATCCTGGAGCTCAACCTTTTAAGACAAATTTTCCGTGATAGTGATACAGAGATGTGGGGTGAGGGGATGAGAGTGGAAAGGCATAGGAAGAGGAGAGGAAAAAAGGGTGGGGAGGAAAAAGAAAAGAGGGAAGGGAACATGGGAAGGGTAAGAGGGAGGGAAGGAGAAAGGAAAGGAGGGGGAAAGTTTTTTAAAGATAGTTCTAAAAGTGCAATGAGTGACAGTCATATGTATATGTTAGAATTAGGCAGTGCATCAACCTGAAAGAGTTAATAACTTAGGCTAACCATTTAGGGGAAAAAATGATTCTACAGAAGACCCTAGTCAGAAGTGTTTTTGTATTGTTTCTGTGGCTGAGCAGAAGGCAATAATACTATGCCAATGTCTCACTCCCCTTCTCAAAGATAATGCAAGTGATTCATTGAAATCACAAAAAGTCCTTTCTATGTGCGAAACAGTTGAACAAGAGGAATACAATGTCTTCAGTTGTATTTATAGTTCAGCCAGGAAGTGGGAGGTATGAATTATTTATAATGTTCCAGGCATAGTGCTATGTTCCTTACATGCATTTTCTTCACTTAATTCTTAAAATAACCCTACAATACTGGTGCTATTATTACACCCATTTTAAAGACAGGGGAAATGAGGCTTAAGGGCACCAGTTCTCCAACCTTGCTGAATGTCAGGGAGCTCTGTACAGTCAGACTTCAACTCTATAGGCTAAGATTTATTTTACCTGGACTGAGTACTAATTATGAGTATATATTTTAAACTAGACAATTCCAACAGGAATAAAATTTTGAAAATTTTTGTCATAGGCTTTGTAACTTACCCAAACTTTCTTGGCTATTAAGTGGCAATCTAGGACTCAAGGCCCAAGTCCTTCTGATACTACTGTTGGTTATCTTGATCCCTTGCTATATCCTTTTGCTAACATCAAAAGACATCACTAATGGAATACTGTAGCTTGTTCATTGAAACAAATGCCTATTATTGGTTTAGGATAATTTGGAATATTTGGAAAAAAATGTATTAGTAGAATGGTATTGAAAGAAAGCCATGCTAGACCGAGGATAATATATTTCTCCTGGTTCCATGAAGAAGCTTGAAACAAGGTAAGGGTAGTATTGCCACATGGGTTTCCCCAGGTGGCTCAGTGGGTAAAGAATCTGCCTGCAGTGCAGGAGACACAAGAGACACAGGTTTGATCCCTGGGTCAGGAAGACCCCCTGGAGGAGGGCATGGCAACTGACTTCAGTATTCTTACCTGGAGAATCCTGTAGATAGAGGAGCCTCGTGGGCTATGGTCCATAAGGTTGCAGAGTCAGACCCAACTGACCCTACTGAGTACATAGCACAGTATTGCCACATAGTAACCTGCTTCCTTCATGCCAAGGAAATTCTTGACTCAAGAGACCCATGAATGACATTTTACTCTACGATCACCACCCTTCTTCCATTTCAATAGGATATGGAATGGCATGCACTCAGTTACCCCTTTAATTCATGAGTTTTAAACGAAAAGTTCTAGGTGGTATGTTTTCAAGAAATCTTTGATTGAGATATAGTACAAGAATCTAATGGGAACGAAATAAAGTTTCCAAGGTAGACATTTTAAAAGAATGAAGTCTCTTTACAGGAGTATACATTAAGATATCAGGACATAAGCAATTTATGTGTGTAAAAGAAGAATAAAACTGAGCTTAATGAGATTTAAAGAAGCAAGACAGCAAAAAGGGGAATATCCACATTTAATAATACCATGTTATTAACATGATGATGTCCATGTTAAACATTTTTCCTCACTCTTGTTCTCTTTCATGCTTCAATTGGACAGAAGTTTTGGTTGCACTTCATTTTCTCATTAGACACAAAATCAGTGTATCTTTAATGAATGGCAAAAATTAGGAAGTCACATTAATTAGCTGAAGGACCTCTAAAATTTTGCCGATTCACTTCTTTCACTAAGAGGAGACAAGATTAATTTTGTGTGTGAAATCTGAGGCAGAACTTTCCTGTTTTTTGAGAGATAGTTAAAGATTTATATTTAATATAATAATTATCTTTATGTATGTATATTATATATACTTGTAAGAAGAGTACATTGTGAGAAACACTGGGCTGGATGAAACACAAGCTGGAATCAAGATTGCCGGGAGAAATATCAATAATCTCAGCTATACAGATGAGACCACCCTTATGGCAGAAAGCGAAGAAGAACTTAAGAGCCTCTTGATGAAAGTGAAAGAGGAGAGGGAAAAAGTTGGCTTAAAGTTCAGCATTCAGAAAACTAAGACCATGACTTCTGGTCCCATCACTTCAAGGCAAGTAGATGGGGAGACAGTGAAAACACTGGCAGACTTTATTTTTCTGGGTTCCAAAATCACTGCAGATGGTGATTGCAGTCATGAAATTAAAAGACACTTACTCCTTGGAAGGAAACTTATGACAGCATATTAAAAAGCAGAGACATTACTTTGCCAACAAAGGTCCATCTGGTCAAGGCTATGGTTTTTCCAGTGGTCATGTATGGATGTGAGAGTTGGACTGTGAAGAAAGCTGAGCATGGAAAAATTGATGCTTTTGAACTGTGGTGTTGGAGAAGACTCTTGAGAGTCCCTTGGACTGCAAGGAGATCCAACCAGTCCATCCTAAAGGAGATCAGTCCTGGGTGTTCCTTGGAAGGACTGATGCTGAAGTTGAAACTCCAATACTTTGGCCACCCCATGCGAAACGTTGACTCATTGGAAAAGACCCTGATGCTGGGAGGGATTGGGGGCAGGAGGAGAAGGGGATGAGAGAGAATGAGATGGTTGGATGGCATCACCGACTAGATGGACATGGGTCTGAGTGGACTCCGGGAGTTTGTGATGGACAGGGAGGCCTGGCATGCTGTGGTTTGTGGGGTCACAAAGATTTGGACATGACTGAGCGACTGAACTGAACTGAACTGAAAATAATCACATCTTTAATATTAATTATAATTGTGAAAATTACTGAGCACCTACTACATGCCAGATATTTTTCTAAGAACTATACACATAGTAACCACCATATCAGGTAGATTCTATTATAGCTAACTTATGCCACCTGAGGTCAAAGCTTCCCTCCACCACTTATTTGCTGTGTGACTCTGGACAAATCACTTGATCTACATAAACAGATTCACATATTTGATACTTTTGTGGGGCAGTCCAGGGTTTCTTCAACCCATGCTTCCTTCTTTTTATTTCCAGGGGATTTTTTTTTCCATTTATTTTTATTAGTTGGATTTCCAGGGGATTTTAATAAGATTGTGAAAAAGGTAGTAAATAATAGCAAGAGAAACAGATGATCAAACCTGAGTGAAGTCAAACCCTATAGCTCCATCAAAGAAACAAACATCAGACAAACAAACAAACAAAATAGATGAAATAAATTGCCTGTGAACAGGAACTCTGGAATCTGTAGCAGGTTAAGAAGTGGAAATGACATAGACTGGAGGGGAACTGTGTAGGCATATTCCCTGATGCCCTTTGGTGGAAGGGGGGCTTCATTTGAATCATAAAGCAACTTCATAGAAAATGAATGTGTCTCTTTGGAATCCAGTCTTTATTGCTGCTCAACTGTGTGACAGTGGGCAGATGACTCCCTTTGCCTTAGTTTCCTAGATAAATAATAGGATTAAAACCATAAGATGCTGTGAAGATTCAGTTCAGTTCAGTTCAGTTGTTCAGTCGTGTCTGACTCTTTGCGACCCCATGGACTACAGCGTGCCAGGCTTCCCTGTCCTTCACCAGCTCCCGGAGTTTACCCAAACTCATGTCCATTGAGTCGGTGAGGCCATCCAACTATCTCATCCTCTGTCGTCCCCATTTTCTCCTGCCCTCAATCTTTCCCAGCATCAGAGTCTTTTCAAATGAGTCAGCTCTTCGCATCAGGTGGCCAAAGTATTGGAGTTTCAGCTTCAACATCAGTCCTACCAATGAACACTCAGGACTGAGCTCCTTTAGGATGGACTGGGTGAAGATTAAATGAGTTAAAATACTTAAGTACTTCTGGCACATGATACACCATATGTGTTTATTATTATTATTATGACATCCTCTGGGTTTAATATATTGTTTAATAATAAGTTGCATATAATTCTTATTAAGGGTTTAAAACTGTAAGGCCATAGGCAAGAGTTAACTGTCTGCGTCCTGAACAGTGCCTATTATCTGCCTTGCTAGAATTAAAGTATACTTTTAATGATGATCAAGGAGAGCTCCTAAACTGTTTGTGAATAGTGGTCAGGAGAGGGAGTTTGCCAGAACAAGTAGCAATTGAAATGGACATCCCTTCTTGTGGAAGACGTGAGTCATTTCCAGCAGACCCACTAGGGGAAAAATAATGTCAAAAATGGATGTTTCATGCACAGCACAGGAAGTTAGGTTCATAGTGTTAGAAATGAGCTTCATGTCAAAATAGTGAAGAAATACTGCTCATGGAAGATGATTCATGTATCCCTCTTATCTAATATGAAATTAATGGTGGTTTTGGCTTTTTTCTGTTTTCCTGGGGAAGGAAAGGTCTCTGAGTGATTATAAATATCATGTGACAAAAAGTTCAGACATTTTTTCAGATGGTTGAGAAGTATGCTGGGGAAGGAGAAATTTGAGCTGCACCCTAAACTCCCTTGGGGAAAGATGAAAGACTAGAACGCCTTAGAGATTGAGATACACAGCTGGATAATGCAGAGATAGATCCTTTAAGTTGGAACATGGGGTGAGAGCTGGGAAGGCTTTTGCAGCTGTGCTTGACTGGTTGCTGAATTTAGAACAAGTTTTCTGCAGGGCAGAAATTTCTGTGGAAATACAAGTTTTTCAGTAGCCAGCAGAGAAAGGATAAAAGAACTTGGAATTTTAGGAGATTAGATTTTTTTCCCCCAGTACTGTGGTCTGTACTGGAAATAAGTGACATAAAACCAAAGATCAAACACATGAGCAACTTAGGGTTAGGGAAATGGTAGGCAACTTCAACTCACAAAATGGCCCTGTTTTATTCAAATTCCACTGCAGGAGAAGCAAGTTAAGAGAAATCAATATAAAACACAACAAAATAAAAAAGATTGGGTGGCTGGGATGAGGTCTCTGATCTAATATTCTTATGTTCATGCATTGGAGGTCGGGTGGGGAGTTAGACATTAAGTGCTGGTTTGACACAGCTTTGGTGCCAGTAAAGACAGTGATGAGTAGAAAACTATGAGTTTCAAATTGAGGCAGAGTTGGGTGAACCCTGTGGGACTCAGGAAGTTACCACTAGTTTTGACTACTCTTTTCTGACATAGACAAAATGAGTGTCTGCTCTGAGTCCACCCAACCAAGAAATCTCTTACTGTTTAAAAAAAAAAATGTGAATATCCACAGAGTGATGATGCTGGGAAATTCCCAAAGGCTCCAGACCAAAGCCAGTGGAACTCCAGGGAATGCAGCTGAAACTGATGTGAGCTGTGTCACAGAAGTTTCAGGCACTTTTAAGAGGCTGGCAAAGGCTCAGTAAAAATGTATGAGCAGGAATTATGGGAAGTTAATTCAAAGTGGGACTGGATAATAAATAACCAGTTTCTATCATTTTTAGCCACTGGAGTGACATTTGATCTATGACTCTGTGCAGTAATTTACAAAGTTACAGTTCTCTGTACTGACTACAAGCAGATTCCAATAATCTGGGGAATAGCATGCTAAAACTTGATTTTGCAGAAGGGACTGTGGAGGCAATCCAATAATGTCACTCCTGCCAATATGTGTCCAGAATTGAAAGGCATGATTGAGTTAATGTTCTACTTGAGATCAACTAAAATTTGTTTCTCATGCTACATGTAATTGTTGCCAATAGGATGGGTAACAATGTTTTTCCATGTTTTTGAAAATATTCCTGTGAAACACACCAACCCCTCCCCAAGAAGCACTCAAGTTTCCTTAGACATTTAAGGCATATTCAATTTTGATAATTCCCAAGCTCCTAAGTGTTTTAAAAATGGTAGTTCTAATATAGGAGCATTTTTCTGTCTTTATAAGTGAGACAAGATCTGCTTTAAAAGGAAATTGTGCTTAATAGAGTAAAAATAACCCGGAATTTTTGAGAGTACTGTAGAAAGATTACCTTCCTTGAGATCAATTTTTCTGAAGCGAACATAATAAGGAACTTTTAATTAATGCCATTAGCTCGTAGCCTGGCAGTCATTATGGGTCACTGAATGTAGGAATACATAATAAATCTTGTAATATTGGAATGTATCTGGATAAAAGAACATTGAAAAAGCCAGATGCAGTTTCAGATTTAAAGAGTAGGTGTAACCACATAGCCATCAATGAAGAAGACAGCTCCCTTCAGAACCCCATACTCATGGATAGAATTGAATGCAGAGTAGGATTCTCAAAATTAAATGCACAAAGCTGAATTCTTGATATTACCTCCCAATATGGCTTCTCCCACACCTTCTTCATGACTGTAAATGGTGACTGTCCTATTTACTCAGGAAAAACTTTAGATTGATTCTTGAATTAGTTTTATTTTTAATCACATCCCATTTCATTAGCAAAACTTATTGGATCTCACTTCAAAAGTCTACCTAGACTTGAACTTCTTGCCATCTCTATAATGACCTCTCATCCATACCAGAACCATCTTATGCCTGAGTTACTTCAGTACCTTTCTATATGTTTCCCCCTGTTCCACCTTTGTTCACAGTGTTATTCATTAGGACCTTTTAACCTCTCTCACATTCGTAGGGATTTATTCTTCTCCCCACTTAAACTCACATTTTGGTCATGTGATTTACTTGCTAGTGAAATATTTAAATATTGATATCTATCCTTTCTGGGCAGTAGCCTTAAGAACAAGTGTGACTGATAGAGTTATCATAATTCACTCACTAGGGTTTCTATCCTTCACTAAGCTCCATTCCATTGCAAATTCTGGTTAGGTATATAGGATAAGAAAAAAATAAATTGTTGTAAGTCACAAAGTTTCAACCAAAAAGTTTCAAGATTGGCAGCTAGATTAATGTTGCTTTTCCTGTATGAGGTTCCAGTACTTTGGCCACCTGATGTGCAGAGCCAGCTAATTGGAAAAGACCCTAATGCTGGGAAAGATTCAGGGCAAAAGGAGAAGGGGGTGACAGAGGATGAGATGGTTTGATAGCAACACCAACTCAATGGACATGAATTTGAGCAAATTTTAGAAGATAGTGGAAGACAGAGGAGCCTGGAGTGCTGCAGTCAATGGGGTCACAAAGAGTCAGACATGACTTAGCGACTGAACAACAGGAAGAGCCTATCTGACAAGGAAACTTTTCTAGACCATGTCAGAACAAAAAGAACAAAACCTCAAAATATGTGGCATTGGTTATGGTCATGAGTGGTCAGTGTCTCAGAAATATTAAATAAATGCTGATTCATGCTATGTAGTGGTAAAATTCTAACCTGTGATAACATGGAAAGCAAATATTGTACCCATCAGGTTTTTAGCTCCCCACAAAAGATTAAGCAAACAACATTAGTAACTTGAGTTTCTTATTTTTACTCTATTTCAACATGTTACAACAAGAAAGGATGCAAGAATTAGTTGACTTGCAAGAAGGAATGAAAGGGATTAAAAATAGTTCAGAAATGTGGAGACTTGCAGAATAAACATCCAACTGGTTTCCATTTCCACACAGTAAAATAAAACTGTGAAGGCCTTTAAAAAACAAATGCTAATTAAAATTCAGCATAGCAGCAGTAAAGAGCAAAATGAAAATATGGCCATCAGATACATTTTAAAATTTCTCAATGAACTAATTCTTCACCCACCAAATCTTCTTAGTTGAACCAGAAGGCCTACAGAAAAATACTAGGAATGTGTTTCCTAGGATATCTGTTAAGTTTATATCCACAATTAAGTCCAGAGAGAAGGACATGTCTCCAAAAGAATTATGAGTAAGATATTGGGACACAGTGCTGACTGAAAAAATCAAATAGGAATGGAATAACTATAATGACTACCTTTGAGAGAATTGCACTGTCAAAGAACCACCAGCCCATGGTGGTGGTTTACTACTGTTAAAGTCTTAGAAAAGTTCTTGGGCCTCAAACCTTCCAGGAGTGAAGAAAGCTTAGAAAGCTGCTCATATCTCAATGAAGTCATTGAGATGACTTAATGAAGTCATTTTCTCATATCTTCTTCAGAAGTATCCAATGTCATAAGGTATAAAGATCAGAGCCGAGGGACCCTGAGCACTGCAGGCTGGAGCACTCCTGTCAGGGAGGAAGCCCTCACAATGAGGCAAGTACAGAATTTCCATGGTTCAGTGACTTCTAGGTACCCTTCTCTCCCCTGACCCTCATCCTTCCCATTCCTCAGTAGGAATGTTTATTCCAGTTATCCCATTCCTCTTCTGTGACTCCAACAAGTAGAGGGTAGGGAGGGCATGTCATATTTCTGTGTGTGTTTGTGCTTACTTTTGTATGTTTCACATCTGTAAAATAAGTGGCACATCTAGGTTTACACATTAGATTTTGTGCTTTTAAATTTGATAATCATATTGGAGAGGACTTCTGAGTTTTCCCTCTTAGGGAGATAATGAAGATATCTTTGCATGTGGAGAAGGGAACGAACAAAATATTTGTGACCATAAGGGTGTCAAGGTGTTCAAAATAGTCTTCTCTCTTGCTATGAACAAATTTTAGTGCTGAAATTCTTTACTTGGTTGAATCAGTCAGGATTATATAATTCACATGGTCCAGTGAAATATGAGCAGAAGTGATAGTGTTAGGGGCAGAAGGTTAAAGACTCAACATAAAGACATGTATGTTTTTCATGTCTTGTCTTTGTGCTTTTTTATGGAAGTGAGTCCATTGGTTAGGTTTTCTGAGTAACCACAATGGTCATCATCCCTTTTGTTTTGCTGAAAATGTTCACTTCCGTCTCAGGTTCAGAGGATTTGTTAACAAAATAAGCCACTCATTATATACAAATAAATAATACAAATATTTATTAGAGAGTTATCTAGCTTCCTTTCAACATACTAACATGAAAAGGAAAGAGAAATAGAAAGAGCAGAGAATGCATCATCATATTGGGTTTTGACCAGCATCCAGACTCACATGGTGAAGTTGATTGTCACAGCACATATGGAGTCCCACTGGGGAAAAGGTTCCAGGCAGGATGAGACTTCAAAGATTGCAGTTCCAAGTTCCTGCTTTTAGTTCCAGGATCTTAACAAACTGATATCATCATCAGTCTGTGACCAAATTGCAGCTCTGGTTTCACGTTAATGCTATTTGTTTTGCTGTGTAAAACTTGGAATATGGATAAGCCTGGGGCTTGATCGGCCAGATTCTCCCTTCCCCATCCCGGGCCCCCCCAGTCTCAAGATTTCTCCCCCCATCTTATCTATGGTGCTGCAAGTCTTAAACCTCCCAGCAGGCAGGCACTTCCAGTCACTCCCAGTCCGGGCAGTGTCCAGGCAGGTTAGAAACAAGGTCAGAGGCCTGCTCTGCTTTGTCTGTGAAGCCTAAACAAGACTATTCATTTAATTTCTCTAACACCTTTTCGATGACAAATGTAGATGTAGAACAAATAATAGTTCTGTGGTTGTAAATCATTGAGGTTTACAGATGTTTATTACTGCAGCATTACTCAGCCTATCCTACTTATTTTAAACCTGAACTCTACCCTCCAGGCAGAACTCAGAAAAATCATTTTAAAACATCACATCATTCACTTCTTTTTATGAGCCTCTCCAATGGCTCAAAGTAAAAGAAAGCCCTAATGTAGACTTTCTTTCTTCCAACTTTGTGACCTACATTCCTTTGACTCTCCATTTCATTCAATTTACTGTAGCCACAGATTTGTGACCTTGCCCTTCTCAGAACATGGTAAGTACATTTACACTTTGCCTTTGTTGTTCCTTCTCCATAGAATACTCTTATAACAGTTAGATACCTGGCTTTCCCTCTCACTCCTTCATATGTGCTCAGGTATCACTTTATCTGTAAAATTTCCTGAGCAGTCTTTATAACACCCATTCTTCCATTGCCATATTAATCTGCTTCCCTTTCCTCCAGCACACTTACCACCCACTGGTGTGTTGCATATTTATTGATAGACCACTACTCTCCCTCTTCAAATGATCTCACACACACTGGAATCTAACCTCCACAAGAAGAGGCATTGTTTTGTTTACAGTTGTGGCCCCAAGTCCTATAATACTACCTGGGTTAGATCAGTCATTCAAAATACTTAATGAATAAAAACTAGAATAGAGAAATTGGAGATGTGTCTTTTTTGGAAGTGCTGGTATTTTTAGGTAATGTAATTTTGTTTGTAAGGACATAGGGATTTTGAAGGAGGACAAGAACTTCATTAGGAATCTGGTCATTGAGAGGAGGCAGGAATGACACTTATACTTGTCGTACAATAGTTGACTATCCTCCATAAAAATATATGGAAAGCATTATTTCCCAATAGGGGATAGAGGTAAAGCAGATAAACATTCTGCCTTTGTCCACTGCCCATGGGACAGCTAAGAGAGTGAATACATGTTAGAAGAGGTAAAATGCCTTTGTATACCTCTGCTGGCCAGCCAGAAACTTTTATAACCTGGAAGACATAGAGGAGGATCTATATTTAAGAATGTAGGAAAAGCAATAGTATGCCAGTTGTTAATTGACAGGATCATAAGTCCCCCACTAAAACACTTTAGTGTTTGTACTCAAAGGCTTTCATAAATACATATAAGGAGTATATATATGAGGTATCTTTTCTAAGTGAATTGATAATAAATCTTCCCAGTGTGTAATTTCCAGTGTTAAAGTAGAATCCTAAGAGAGTGCGATATAGTATATCTTTGTGAACTAAAATTTTAGTCATTATTTGCATGGATGTTGTTGATTCTCTATCCCCCAAGATGCTACGATCACTGATTCCTTATCTGCTTATGGGTGTGAACCACTGTGGACAATAGAGTCACAATTGTTTCCAGAGGAGAATAAGGCTCAGGTTCACTCCTAACATTTCTAGGACTCCTGGCAAGCATATAAATGGAGGACCCCCAAAAGTAATGTATTGATACTGGAAGTTTAACTCAGGCAAACTGTTAAGTGAAATGTGCTCTAGACTCTCCTATTTTGACAAATATACTTTATTAATGAGCTGGAAGTGTGTAATTGAATTTAGAATTTAAAATCTTAGATGGCTTTGAGTTCCATGCTAGAACATAGTCATGACCCACATCCTGGCCCCCTTCACTTCCCATATCAAGTTCTATATGGTACAGGTAAGATCCTCTTGGTATTTCTACAGATACTTTCACTTGAACACCCAAACTTTATATTCAAAACCTATAAACCTCTTGGGTTTTAAAAGGATCCCTTGGCTATCCTGTGGGTTTAGAGAGACACATACTCGTCTTTCATACTTGGCATGAAAAATTCAGGAGAGAGCCCAGAACAGGTCCTAGAAACAAGGTTTAGGTCATTTATGCAAGTAATTCTGAAACCTTTGGTATGCATTTTAATGCATATTAGATGTATTTAGGTTTTAATGTCTAGAAGTGAGGAATACATTTTTAGGGTGGATACATCCCTTGACCTTGTCCATGGAATTCTCCTGGCAAGAATACTGGAGTGGGTTGACAGGCCCTTCTCCAATGGTGCAAACTTTAACTAAAGACAAATGATTCTTTTTTATTAGAACTAGAACATTTAACTCACTAATAGAGTATTTTATGAAGTAATTTGGAACCTCATAAATGTGCAGTTAAAGCAATTGATGCAGGTTTAGAGAACAGTCCATGCATAATGATTCTGGATCTTTGAGTTGGGAACTAAAGATATCATTAAATAGGGTGTGGTTTTTCTGGCCCATAGTGGCAATACATGGCCAGAAGAATATTAGTTGTACAGGAACTATTTGGTGTAAAACGTTGCTTGTGATGGTTTTCTTTCCACATATAGGGTGCCTGTAAGACTCTGGAATTAATATGTTTTAATTTTTCTTCATTAAACCAGATATTCTGATGTTGGATAATTCACTAGTGTTATAAAAAAGAAAATCAAGTTTTCATTCTCTGTATGCCTGACATCCTCCAGAGTAGCTTGGTTGTTACGGAAAAAGTGTTCATTTTAAAGAAATAGTCTGACCCAGGACTCGCATCACCGACTCGATGGACATGAGTTTGAGTAAGCTCCGGGAGTTGGTGATGGACAGGGAAGCCTGGCGTGCAGCAGTCCATCAGGTCGCAAAGAGCTGGATACGACTGAGCGACTGAACTGAACTGACATTTTGGACTCTCCCCAATCATGCTCAAGGGATCCCTCGAACACAAAAGAATCACAAAACTTTGTTAATTGGGCAAGGAGTTATTTTATTAAAAACAAACAAACAAACAAAAAACACTGAAATTAATTTGCTTAGTCAAGAAATTCTCAAAATTTGGGCCACAGGGCCCCATTTTAGTCGAAAATTATTGAAGACTCCAGAGAGATTTGTTTGTGTGACATTTCTATTTATATTAAAATTTAAATTGATACTTAAAAGCATTTAATGTTTATTTAAATAGCTAACACATATGCCAACAGATTCTTTATAAACTATAACTATATTTTTAAAAGTAGAAACTGGCATTATTTTGCACTTTTCCTATTGGTTTTAGCATTGGCTTAAGAAATGATAGTTGGGTTCTCAAATATCTTGTTGCATTCATTCTACTGCATGCTGCATTGTGTAGACTCTGAAAAATGCCACTGTGAAAGCACAGAGGTAAAAGAGCAAATAATTTAGTTTTTTTTTTTTTTTTTTAACAGAAGTTCATTTTTTTTTCTGTGATTCTTGGTATTTTTATAAAAAATAAAATTTTGTTTTATGGCCCCATAAAGGGGTCTCTGAGAGTCTCAGAGGCCTACAGACTGTATTCAGAGAATCATTGTCCTAGTTTTAATCATTTAATGCCTCTAAGATGTGCACTGTCCAATAAGGTATCTAATAGCCATGTTTGGCTCTTTAAATGCAAACTGATTGAGTTATTAAATATTCAGCTTCTTTTTCTCGTTAGTCACCTTTCAAGTGTCCAGTAGCCACATGTGGTTAGTAGCTACTCTGCCGGGCAGCACCTAGCTGCCATGTTTAAACATTTCCACCATTCCTGAAAGTTAATCTGGACTGTGCTACTCAACTCTATTTTCCCTATTCTTTTTCTAAGCTCTCTCTCTAAGCTGTCTCTTCTTCTGCATTTAAGAGAGAGTTTTAGCTATTGATTGTCCTCACATGTGAACAAACAAGAGCGAAGATGCGCAATTCTCATTGTTCCCTGCCCTGAGGAGCAATATCTAAACAGATTATGGCAGGCAATGCTTGCTGCAGTGTAGAAAATGCAATGTTCAAAAATGGTGAGTCAGAAAGAGAAAGATAAATATCGTATTCTAACACATATATATGGAATCTAGAAAAATGGTTCTGAAGGATTTATTCACAGTTCTGCAATGAAGAAACAGACATAGAGAATAGACTTAGGGACAGGGGGAGAGGGGAGGAAAGGGTGAGACGTATGGAAAGAGGAACATGGAAACTTAAATTACCATACGTAAAATAGAGAGCCAACGGGAAGTTGCTGTCTGGCTCAGGAAACTCAAACAGGGGCTGTGTGTCAACCTAGAGGGGTGGGATGGGGCGGGAGATGGGAGGAAGTTTCAAAAGGGAGCGGATATATGTATACCTATGGCTGATTCGTGTTGAGGTTTGACAGAAAACAACAAAAAATTCTGTAAAGCAATTATCCTTCAGTAAAAAAATAAAAAAAATTTAAAAATGGTGCTAAGTGCTAGCCCGTGTTGAGGACTGCTCACCACCCTTTGATTGATCTAAACTAGGATAAACCCTTGTTTAGTGCTAGTCAGTCTACTTAACTTTCTTGCCAGTTATGCCAAAAAGGGTTAATACTGACTGTAGACTTTAGCACGTGGAAAGTCAGGAAAATGATTGTCTATGATTGCTATTTTTTCCCCTCATACTGAAGTTAAGAAACAAGTTTTTCTTAGGTAAGACCTAAAACATGAGCTCTTGCTAATAGATTTGATACTGCTACCCTTCTTTCGATGCCTTGCTTTTGTTGCTTTGACAATTTAGTTTGTACAAACACATATTACTCTTTGAATGCTCCCCAAAATAATTTATGCTGGAAATATTTTCTTGTAGTCTTTATTTCTTTCATTATTTTGTACTGTCAGAAGGCGTGTGGTTGATTTTGCCTCTGGGTTCTCTGTATCTCTTAGACTGTAAAATCTGAGAAGGTAGGAACTAGCAAAGGACTTGGCTCATATGTCCTTTCATCATGGTGCTTGACTGAGATAGGTCCCGATCTCATAAGGCAGGAGCCAAAAGCTGGCCCCGCTGTTTCTGACTGTGGTCTCGTCATTCCTTTTGGTTTTCCTGGTCTTCCTTCCTACTTATTCTTCCCTGGAGAATTCCATGGACAGAGGAGCCTGGCAGACTATGGTCCATGGGGTTGATAAGCGTTGGACATGACTGAGCGACTCACACACACACACACAATTCCTACTTTATAAGCAATCCCTTCAGGCTCTTTTGCTCACCTGTTCCCCACATGAATCTTGGATACTTTTAAAATTATTGAGGACTTGATAGTAATTGGGATGTTTCAAGACAAAAGCTCTTTTAGCTACAACCACTTGGTCAAGTCAATTGCATTATTTGCATCTAATTCCTTCTCCCTACTGGGATCGAAATACAGCTAGAAAATGTTATCATCTTTTGTTTTGTTTTGTTATTTTTTTTTGTTGTTATCTTTTAATCCATTTTGCATTATTATATTTATCACATCCCATAATAATTTCCCCACTTTATCATGTTTGCTATATTTATTTTTGTTGTTGTTGTTTTTTTTTCATGTTTGCTATTTTTAAAAGAGAAAATCTTTAGGCCTAAATAACTGTTCTTGATTGAATAAATAGCAGACATTTATATTTATAATTTATTTTCATGATATCCATGATGCTTATTGCATCTATTAATGAAAAAAACATGTATCACCTTTACAATGATGTGTGTGTTGTTTTTTTTTTAAGCCTCAATTCCAGAAGAAGAAGTAATCTTGAAAGGAAGAAAATAGGTATCATCACTTTAGAAAGAGAGAGTATCTTAAAAAAATCACATCATTTAAAACAAGATCTTTGTCTAGAAGAGAAGAGGGCAAGCTTCCTACAACTTGACCAGCCAAAACAGAAGGGTATGAAAGTCATAACAGAATATGCAGGACACACCTGTGTGAGGTAGACAGAGGAAAGACTATCCTGGCTTTGAAAAAGGTTGTCACCTAGGTCTTTCAGCAGTTGTGGCATCTAGCATGGTTTTCTGAAGCCCAGGCTAAGCAATTTTCTGGTGTGTGTCTTTTGGCTGGAAAATACCTTGGAATAACCCTTTGTAATAATACCTTCCCATGGCTGACAGGAAGGCTTAAAAGGGTTCTATCAGAGTTTCCACTCAGGGCGGAAACGTTTGAAGTGCACTGTCTGGCTTAGGTAATACATTGGCAGCAACTATTTTATTTAAAAGAAAAATCCATCAATTAACAAGTGAACATGACAGATAGAGTGACAGTATTTCTTTTTGTTCAAAGGAGGTAGCTAAAGTAAAGGGAACACTGGGTATATAAAGAGGAAAAATCACCCCTGGGGAAGAAAAAAAGAGCCCCCTGAGAATGCAAACAGCTCACAAATAGATCTGTCAGATTCTTTTAGACTTTGATGAAAGACACAGGGCATGGTTTTAGGAAGATTCTGGGCCAAAACAGTTCTTCACCTTAGATGAATTCTAAGCCCAACTAAAGAGAGAGATTACCACAAGAGGAAAAATGAGCCCAGATTTGGAGAGGATGAGTGTAATGAACAGTACATTTGACTGATCCCTAATTTACTTAGAATAACACTTGCAACCCCATGGACTGTAGCCTGCCAGTCTCCTCTGCCCATGGAATTCTCTAGGCAAGAATGCTGGAATGGGTTGCCATTTCCTTCTCCAGGGAATCTTCCCTACCCAGGGATTGAACCCTGGTCTCCTGCATTGCAGGCAGATTCTTTACTGTCTGAGCCACTAGGTAAGCCCTAGGATAACACTTGCCTATATTCAAGTCAGTGTGAAATCAACAAAAACCAGGCATTGAGACATTTCTGTATTGTACATCTTTATAGGCCTGCTATTGAATGCCAATACATCTTAGTAAGACCAGCATGCATGTTCATGTATTTGTTTACGGAAGATTTCTCTCAAAATTTTAAAGCAATATAACAAACATTTACTCTGTGCCTTCTGTGTGTGACAATATGTAGGTGCTGCTGGCAATGCAGTAATAAAAGACAAAAATTTGCTTTCATAGTTCTAGTTAAATAGGGCAGCTATGATATACAGGCAATGTGCATGTATTTAAGTGGGCAATACTTTTATATTTAGGCCTGTAAATTTTTATAATCGGTAGATTCCTAAACATGCAGTTCATAAAATATAAATATTGCAAATTAATTTTTAGTTTCTTACCATCTTAATATTTCTGAAAGCATACCATAAGTATTTGCTTGATGATTACCTGTTTTTAGTTAAAACAATGATGAAAAGAGTTATTGTTTTGTGTTTTAAGTTTTTTTTTTTTTTTTTTAACACTTCTCTGTGGTGGATAGGGAAATTTTATGACATTCATTTCTTGAATACCCAATCTGTGGTAGGAAATTCCAAAATATCCCATTAATTCTTTTCTGCTAGTATTCACAACATTATGTATTCCCCACTAACTTTGAATAGTACTGGTCTGAGTGTGTAATGGAATATGGAAGTGAAATTTTTTTTTTAATTTTGTTGGAATATAGTTGACTGACAATGTCATATTAGTTTCTGCTGTACAGAGCAGCGTGAAAGTGAAAGTCACTCAGTCGTGTCCTACTCTTTGCAACCCCATGGACTATACAATCCGTGGAATTCTCCAGGTCAGAATACTGGGGTGGGTAGCCTTTCCCTTCTCCAGGGGATCTTCCCAACTCAGGGATTGAATCCATGTCTCCCGTATTGCAGGGGGATTCTTTACAAGCTGAGCCACAAGGGAAGCCCAAGAATACTGGAGTGTGTAGCCTAACCCTTCTCCAGTGGATCTTCCTGACCCAGAACTTGAACCAGAGCCTCCTGCATTGCAGGTGGATTCTTTACCAACTGAGCTATCAGGGAAGCCTGTGACTTCTGAGGCAAGATGAAAATAGCCACTGTAGCTTTTGCTCTGCTCTCTCTTGGACCATTGGAGCTAGAGAAAGCCAGTTGCTACTTGGTGAAGACTTTCAGGAAGCTCCCCCCCCTCCTCCCAGGAAGTTCCACATGATAGGAACTAGTGCCTCTCCTGGACAGCCAGAATTAAGCCCTCCACACTTCTCTGTCCATGGAATTGTCCAGGCAAGAATACTGGAGTGGGTTGCCATTCCCTTCTCTAGAGGATCTTTCTGACCTGGGATTGAGCCCAGTTTCCTGCACTGGAGGCAGATTCTTTATGGTCTAAGTCACAAAGGAAGCCCCTAAAATTAACTTACCAGCCATTTTAGTATGCCGTCTTGGAAATGGATCCTCCAGCCCCAATTAAGCTTTCACATGACTGTGGTCCAGGCCAACATCTTGACTAAAACCTGATAAAAACAAGACAACAAGCCCCAAATGGAGTCACTTATGCTAAGTCCGATGTCACTTAAACTGAGGTGTGATTATAGTTCTGGCTTTCTCAGAAATGGTATCGTAAACCAGTCAGTCAGGAATCACGTGATCAACAGTAGTCAGGTAATTTGCCTGAAAGACTTCTGCAATCCCCTAAAGAAAAGCAACCTTGCTATAACCAAACTGATGTTTTGCCTGGTATACCATCCTGTGCCTGCCCTTTTCTGCCTGTAAAAGTCTTTCATTTTATATAACTACTTGGAGCTCCTTTCTGTCTGCTAGATTGGATGCTGCCCAATTCAAATAGAATTTTTTTGCTCAAATATAACCTGAAAATTTTCAATATGCCTCAGTTTACCCTTTGACAGAGGAGAGAATCACAGACCCTTGAAGACCTGCAGCAGCAGTGAGTAACTCGATACAAGTACCTCTTGAATCCCTTGGATGCACTGTTTTTGCTGCCTCTGGAGGTTATGAGTTAAATGCCTTGAGGATCCTAGCTTTTGCCTTATGAAAAAACTTTCAGACTTTATTTGAGCATTTCTCTATCTGGATTTGGCCTAGAAATCAGCTAGAGTCAGACTGGGTCCAACTTGAAACCTGGACTGAGTTTAGGGTTGGACTGAGTCCAACTTGGAAACCAGACTGGGACTAAAGCCAAGGTCATACTGGATTCTACTAAGAAACCAAACTAGATCTGGGGTTTAACTGAGTCCAGTTTAGAAACTGGGTATTCCAGGGTTGGTCTGGATCTGATTTAAACTGGACTGTATCTAGTATGAAGCCTCAGGTGAAACAAATTTTACAAAGACTAAAAAACCAGGTTAACCATACCAAAGATAGTCTGGAGTTACAGTGGCCACAATGGACAACTTTTAACCTAGATAAGCTTCTGCATGTACAAACTGCCCTAGAGAAAATGGGATCTCAGCCAAGCAATCACTATATAGGATGGGAGAGTATTAGTTTTTCTTTCCTGCAGTTTCCCATTATCAGCATGAGACCTGCTTGGATGCCCCATTCTCTCTGGAGCCTGCAAATGGGATCCTGGGAAAACTGGCAAAAGCAGGCAAAGGGTGAGAATTCTTACCAAAGTCAGTTTTCATGTCTCTATCTGTGGTCAAGAGAGGAAGGTAAATTTTTATGTTGTCCCTTCCTTTCTGAATGCAGAGAGGTTGGCAAAAGCAATTTTTGTAATAATTAGATCTTTGAATTATGAACTGTGAATTTGATTTTGGGTGCCCAATGGTTGTCAATCCTTTCTCTCCCAGGAACAGCTATTGCCTCCTTGTTTTGTGTTCTAAGATCTTGGCTTGACAAATGGCAGGTTGGGGATGCCCAAAATTTAGTCAGAGAGAAATGTGGGTTGCACTCCATCTGCAGCTGAGATCCCACTGGAGACCTATCTCTCAGGAGAACTGTCCAAGTCATTCTTTATTTTGATTACCTTCTGGGATTGTCTCTGGATCTTGGGAGGGTAATATCTTTACACTCTCTTTGGGGATGCTGCTTGCATCTAAGATATTGTTTATACCTTCTGGAATATTTATTCTTTCTTCCAGTTGAAACTTGAGAAGACATTTGTATGGATTTTTTTTAAAAGTAACTCTATGGTCAAAAGTTGGCTACCTGGAAGCTGATGGTCATAATCTGAGAAGGACCATTTTTAGTCCTTCTTCCCTAAGCTAAAATGAAGCTATGTACCCGAGAGAAAAAATATTCTGAAGCCTTTGTGGGATTTACTGAAATGTTCCAAGACTCACAGTCTAAAACATAGGAGTCTTTTGGTTTCTATATTAGTTGAAGATCTTCTCCCTGATAGTAAGATGCAAACTGAGAATAATGTTTCTGAATGGGTGTGTCAGGCTCCTGAAATCATTCAAGTCACCACCTAATTTTTAAAGGAATTAGAAACAGCTGTACCTGTCTTAAAATTTTAATAGTTACAAGAATAGAAATGTGGTCCTAGAAACAATTTATAGCCCATTTATTTTATTTATTTAATTTTTAAATGATCCCCAAACCTCTCCAGGATGAGCGGTGGTAAAGATCTGCCTGCCAATGTAGGAGATGCAAGAGACACAGTTTTCATCCCTTGGAGGAGAAAATGGCAACCCACTCCAGTATTCTTGCCAGGAAAATTTCATGGATATAGGAGCTTGGTGGGCTATAGTCCATGGGGTCACAAGGAGTTGGACACAACTGAATGACTACGCACGCGCACACACACACATAAAAACCTCCCCATTCATCTCAAAAAGCGCCTTTCTAACTGCGAGATTGAAAGCTACCCAATTTAAATCAATTTTACTCAAATGAACTCTTAAAAAATTGTTAATCTTTTAACAACCTTAAAATAGAAACAGTGCCAGATCCTCGCAGCTAAGCTGTCCCAGAATTCCTGTCCCAGGGAAATTGTATAATGAGAAAGGTTTATTGTTGTTTTAAGTGCCTAATTTGGGGGTAATTTTTATGCAGCAGTAGATAATTTTTCCTGCTTTTGTTTTTTTTTTTTAATATTCCCAAACCAAAGTGGGCTTTGATTCCTAGCTCAAGTGGAACACTCTGGTTACTTTAGAATATCAGCTTGTTTCTCTATGCATTCAAACAGTTGCTTCTAAACAGGCGGAAGTACGATACTGAAAATATTGTCTTTTCCTTTGGCTCAGCAGTGGCAAGCAGACCTTCTTGACAACTATTTCAACCTATTTAGTTGGCTAGCAAAAGTGTTACTATCAGTTGTAATACTTTTTCCCAAATATCACTTTCAAAAAGCTAATGGTTGAGCTAACATTAATTCATTCTGAAACGTACACACTTATGTCTTACATAGCTAAGCTTCTTAAACTCAATTAGATACATTTTCTTTTTATCCATTTTGCTCAAAATATAGTGGCATTTAAAAAATGTGTGGCAAAATAATGCATATCCTTGATTATTCTAAAATGAAAGTTTTTAAAATGTCTGACTATAATAAAAACATAAAAAAAAATTTAACATTGACTTGAAACAAACAGGCTACCAGGTATTTCTACAGAGAAGATGAGTTTACTTAGGATGCTCAGAGATTTATAATTTGAGTTCTGAAACCATGGTAGCCATGTCAGAGTTCCCCCAAGGAAAGGGGAAAGAGTGCTTTTCTAGAGAGGAGAAGGAAGTGGGGAGGGCTATAGGACACAAAGAGCCCATGGCTTTTCTTTCGGCCAAGTGTTTGCCAGAAAGAGTCTTTCTTTTCCCTGTTGGCTACGTGATAGTCACAGGGTATGATACCCAACTCTATATATTGAGGTTTCTGTTTATTAATTTTTTTTACACTGGTCAAAGATAAATGTACTTTTAATACAGCAGGATATATTGTGTTTAGAGAAAATATGTGAACATATTTTAGTTTCAAAAGGCCCATGTTATCTTCTATAGAGAATGTTTTCTGTATTATAACATTAATAATATAATTGAGATGAACCACACCGTTTTAATATTCTTATGTGTATCTTAATTTTGACCTTCCAAAGCTTGACTACTTCCAATCTAATCTTCTAATTTATTCAATGTGTCTATAAAATAAAAATATAAATTCAATTTAGAAATATATTCTTTCAAAGTCAAATATTGGTCACTGGTTCTTATGTATTTTGTTGTCATTGGGTCGCTAAGTTGTATCTGACTGTGACCCCATGGATTGAAGCACATTAGGCTTCTGTGTCCTCTACCATCACCCAGAATTTGCTCAAATTCATCTCCATTGAATTGGTGATACTATCCAACCATCTCTTCCTCTGCTGCCAACTTCTTTTACCTTCAATCTTTTCTGGCAACAGGGTCTTTTCTAATGATTCAGATCTTTGCATCAACTGACCAAAGTATTGAAGCTTTAGCTTCAGCATCAGTCCTTTCAATGGATATTCGGGGTTGATTTCCTTTATGATTGACTAGTTTGATTTCCTTACAATCCAAGGGACTCTCAAGAGTCTGCACAATTCGAAACTGTCAATTCTTTGGTGCTCAGTCTTCTCTGTGGTCTAACTCTCACATCCGTACATGACTACTGGAAAAACCACAGCTTTGACTAGGCGGATCTTTGTCAGCAAAGTGATCTCTGCTTTTTAATATACTGTCTAGGTCTGTCATAGCTTTTCTTCCAAGGAGCAAGCATCTTTTAATTTCATGGCTGCAGTTCCCATCCACAGTGTTTTTGGAGCCCAATTATATAAAATCTGTCACTGCTTCTACTTTTTCCCCTTCTCTTTGCTGTGAAGTGATGGGATTGGATGCCATGATCTTCGTTTCTTGAATGTTGCATTTCAAGCCAGCTTTTTCACTCTCCTCTTTCACTTTCATCAAGAGGCTCTTTAATCCCTCTTCACTTTCTGCCTTTAGTGTGGTATCGTCTGCATATCTGGGGTTGTTGATATTTCTCCTGGCAATCTTGATTTTAGCTTGTAACTCATCCAGCCTGGCATTTCACATGACGTGCTCTGCCTAAAAGTTAGGTAAACAGGATGACAATTGTACTTGTTGTACTCCTTTCCCAATTTTGAACAAGTCTGCTGTTCTGTGTTCAGTTCTAATCATTGTTTCTTGACCCACATATAGGCAGGAGACAGGTAGAGTGGTCTGGTACTCCCATCTCTCTAAGAATTTTCCACATTTCTTATGTATAAAATATTTAATGAATTACTTTATAGTAGTTAATATCATTTTATTGTATGTAGCTTTTAACTTATGCATCTGTGTAATATGTCCCCAAAGGCTGAAGACATTTTTGAAATTTGACTTTCTCTGAGTTGATTTATGTGCTTGAAAATGACAAAGTATCTTTAATTTAAATTATGTCAAAGCAATTTTTAGTATTTTCTTCCCTTCAGTATATTTTAGTAAATTCAGTATATTTTAATTGGCATACATGTTAGCAAAATTTTCAACAATAATAAAAAAATACATGAAGCAGTATTTAAGATTTGATACACAAAATTAACCAACTGCATGAGTATATTTTATTAGTTTGTGGCTGCAAGTGCTAAATCAGATAGAAAACTAAGGCAGTTACCTGTAGATTTTGCCAAGAATCCCTCTTAGAATATTCATTTGTTGCAGATAGCATTTCTTTTTTATTCAGAATGTCCAGATGTTTGCCTAATTTCTTCACTTTAGTTTGCATGTGTAGACATGGCCTTAATCCCTAATGTTGAATGGTAAAAACATAATTTAGTTCCACCGAAGCTAATGAAGTGAGAGTGTAATGCTCTATTATTCTCAAAAAGGCCATTTATGTGCATTGTGCTCCAGTCCAAAAAATAAATCTTGCAGTTCAAATTGCCATATGCTCAGAATTTTAGCACAGGTGAGCACAGTAAGACCAGCTGCTGTTGCTTTGAGTAATGATATCATGCAACAAAAGAAAATTTCTTTTGAAAATGAATGTACATCACTCTTTCAGATTAGAAGCAAAGATGTTTGAAAGAAATGACTACAGGAAGAAGTCCACTGTTAGCATATTCTTGATACTGTTTCAGTGTATACTTATCTAATTTTAGAAAAGCAGGGGGAGGAGCCAAGATGGCGGAGGAGTAGGACGGGGAGACCACTTTCTCTCCTACAAATTCATCAAAAGAATAACTGAACGCAGAGCAAACTTCGCAAAACAACTTCGGATCGCTAGCTGAGGTCATCAGGCGCCCAGAAAAGCAGCCCATTGTCTTCGAAAGGAGGTAGGACAAAATATAAAAGATAAAAAGTGAGACAAAAGAGCTAAGGACGGAGACCCGTCCCGGGAAGGGAGTCTTAGGCGGCCTTGCTTGGGCTAGGGTCCGGGCCTGAGGGCCCTGAGGACAATCGGAGGGAGCTTCTGTGAGGTGCCAACTTGAACTGTGGGAGACCAAAAGAGAGAAAATTAACCGGCCGGAACACACTGCCGGCCGTTCGCAGAACAAAGGGACGGAGAAAGTCCCAAGAAGAGGTCGCAGGCTGCGGACCCGCCCAGCCCCTCCGGAGGCAGGAGGCAGGGGGGAGGGGAAGGTCGCGGCGAGACACAGGGCGCAGGCACCAGACCGGCGCGGGCGGGGACTGGGGCTGGGGACGCGGAGGGCGGAAGGCGCGCGCACCCGACTGGCGTCAGCGGAAACTGAGACTGGGTCCGCGGAAGGGAGTGAGTGTGCCACACCTGGGGATAGTGCGCCCATCAAGCCCCTCGCTGCCTGGACCGCTCTGAGGGGGAAGGCACAGAGAGCAGGCGCAGCTTTTCCTTCCGCGCTTTTGTGTAACACCCGAGGGCTGGAACCTAGTGCAGCGCGGGGCGCGCTCCATATAGAACAGCCGGGAGCCTGAGCAGCGCAGACGGAGAAAGCAGCGTCAGCCCCTCCCGGCAGCGCCAGCCCCTCCCGGCAGCGCCAGCCCGCCCCCGCAGGGCCAGCCCCTCCCCGCAGCGTCAGCCCCGCCCCGCAGCGCCAGCCCCTCCCCGCAGCGTCAGCCCCGCCCCGCAGCGCAACGGAACTAGCTAACTGAATAAGAGTCCACCTCCGCCCGCCTGTGTCAGAGCGGAAATGAGGCTCTGAAGAGACCGGCAAACAGAAGCCAAATAAACAAAGGGAACCGCTTCAGAAGGGACTGGTGCAACAGATTAAAATCCCTGTAGAAAACACCGACTTCACCGGAAGGGCCCTGTAGATATCGAGAAGTGTAAGCTGGAACGAGGAGCTATCTGAAACTGAGCCGAACCCACACTGACCGCAGCAGCTCCAGAGAAACTCCTAGATATATTTTTACTTTTTTTTTTTTTCTAAGTAAGGAAAAAAAAAAAAAAAAAAAAAAATTTTTTTTTTCTTTTTATATTTTTTCTTTTTTATTTTTTCTCTTTTATTTTCCTTTAAAATTCCCTATTACTCCCCCATTACTCCTTAACTTTCATTTACATAGATTTTTACGATTTTTTTAATTAGGGGAAAAAAAAAATTTTTTTTTTCTTTCTTTCTTTTTTTTTTTTTTTGTTTTTTTCCTTTTTTTTCTTTTTCTTCTTTTTCTTTTTTCTTCTTTTTTTTCCTTTCCGTTTTCTCTTTTATTTTCTATTTTTCTTTTTCTCTTATTTCTTTTAAAGTCCTCTAGTACTCCTCTACTACTCTTCATTTTCATTTTCACTACACTATAACCTTACCAAAAAAAAAAAAAAAAAAGAAGCCCTATCTTTAAACCGAAGATTATTCTCTCCCAATCTTGACTCTCTGTTTTCTACCTCAGAACACCTCTATTTCCTCCTTTCCCCTTCTCTTCCCAATCCAATTCTGTGAATCCTTGTAGGTGTCTGAGATACGGAGAACACTCTGGGAACAGACAGCTGCGTAGATCTGTCTCTCTCCTCTTGAGTCCCCCTTTTTCTCCTCCTGCTCATCTCTATCTCCCTCCTCCCTTTTCTCCTGTTCATGTAACTCTGTGAACCTCTCTGGGTGTCCCTAACAGGGGAGAATCTTTTCGCCATTAAACTAGAAGTTTTATTATCAGTGCTGTATAGTTGGAGAAGTCCTGAGACTACAGGAAGAATAAAACTGAAATCCAGAGGCAGGAAACTTAAGCCCAAAACCTGAGAACACCAGAAAACTCCTGACTACATGGAACTTTAAGCAATAAGTGACCGTCCAAAAGCCTCCATACCTACACTGAAACCAACCACCACCCAAGAGCCAGTAAGTTTTAGAGCAAGACATACCACACAAATTCTCCAGCAACACAGGAACATAGCTCCGAATGTCAACATACAGGCTGCCCAAGGTGACACCTAACACATAGACCCATCTCAAAACTCATTACTGGGCACTCCATTGCTCTCCAAAAAGAAGAAATCAAGTTCCACGCGCCAGTACACTGACACAAGCTTCCCTAACCAGGAAACCTTGACAAGCCAATCGTCTAACCCCACCCACTGGGTAAATCCTCCACAATAAAAAGGAACCACAGACCTCCAGAATACAGAAAGTCCACTCCAGACACAGCAAGCTAAACAAGATGAAAAGGCAAAGAAATACCCAACAGGTAAAGGAACATGAAAAATGCCCACCAAGTCAAACAAAAGAGGAGGAGATAGGGAATCTACCTGAAAAAGAATTTAGAATAATGATAATAAAAATGATCCAAAATCTTGAAAACAAAATGGAGTTACAGATAAATAGCCTGGAGACAAAGATTGAAAAGATACAAGAATTGTTTAATAAAGACCTAGAAGAAATAAAAAAGAGTCAATTAAAAATGAACAATGCAATGAATGAGATCAAAAACACTTTGGAGGGAACCAAGAGTAGAATAACGGAGGCAGAAGATAGGATAAGTGAGGTAGAAGATAAAATGGTGGAAATAAATGAAGCAGAGAGGAAAAAAGAAAAAAGGATCAAAAGAAATGAGGACAACCTCAGGGACCTCTGGGACACTGTGAAACGCCCCAACATTCGAATCATAGGAGTCCCAGAAGAAGAAGACAAAAAGAAAGGCCATGAGAAAATACTCGAGGAGATAATAGCTGAAAACTTCCCTAAAATGGGGAAGGAAATAGCCACTCAAGTCCAAGAAACCCAGAGAGTCCCAAACAGGATAAACCCAAGGCGAAACACCCCAAGACACATATTAATCAAAGTAACAAAGATCAAACACAAAGAACAAATATTAAAAGCAGCAAGGGAAAAACAACAAATAACACACAAAGGGATTCCCATAAGGATAACAGCTGACCTATCAATAGAAACCCTCCAGGCCAGAAGGGAATGGCAGGACGTCCTGAAAGTAATGAAAGAGAATAACCTACAACCTAGATTACTGTATCCAGCAAGGATCTCATTCAGATATGAAGGAGAACTCAAAAGCTTTACAGATAAGCAAAAGCTGAGAGAATTCAGCACCACCAAACCAGCTCTTCAACAAATGCTAAAGGATCTTCTCTAGACAGGAAATGCAGAAAGGTTGTATAAACGGGAACCCAAAACAACAAAGTAAATGGCAACAGGACCACACCTATCAATAATTACCTTAAATGTAAATGGGTTGAATGCCCCAACCAAAAGACAAAGATTGGCTGAATGGATACAAAAACAAGACCCCCATATATGCTGTCTACAAGAGACCCACCTCAAAACAAGAGACACATACAGACTAAAAGTGAAGGGCTGGAAAAAAATATTTCATGCAAATGGAGACCAAAAGAAAGCAGGAGTCGCAATACTCATATCAGATAAAATAGACTTTCAAATAAAAGCTGTGAAAAGAGACAAAGAAGGACACTACATAATGATCAAAGGATCAATCCAAGAAGAAGATATAACAATTATAAATATATATGCACCCAACATAGGAGCACCGCAATATGTACGGCAAACACTAACGAGTATGAAAGAGGAAATTAATAGTAACACAATAATAGTGGGAGACTTTAATACCCCACTCACAACTATGGATAGATCAACTAAACAGAAAATTAACAAGGAAACACAAACTTTAAATGACACAATGGACCAGCTAGACCTAATTGATATCTATAGGACATTTCACCCCAAAACAAGCAACTTCACCTTTTTCTCAAGTGCACACGGAACCTTCTCCAGAATAGATCACATCCTGGGCCATAAATCTAGTCTTGGAAAATTCAAAAAAATTGAAATCATTCCAGTCATCTTTTCTGACCACAGTGCAGTAAGATTAGATCTCAATTACAGGAAAAAAATTGTTAAAAATTCAAACACCTGGAGGCTAAATAACACGCTTCTGAATAACCAACAAATCATAGAAGAAATCAAAAAAGAAATCAAAATATGTATAGAAATGAATGAAAATGAAAACACAACAACCCAAAACCTATGGGACACTGTAAAAGCAGTGCTAAGGGGAAGGTTCATAGCATTACAGGCTTACATCAAGAAACAAGAAAAAAGCCAAATAAATAACCTAACTCTACACCTAAAGCAATTAGAGAAGGAAGAAATGAAGAACCCCAGGGTTAGCAGAAGGAAAGAAATCTTAAAAATTAAGGCAGAAATAAATGCAATAGAAACTAAAGAGACCATAGCAAAAATCAACAAAGCTAAAAGCTGGTTTTTTGAAAAAATAAACAAAATTGACAAACCATTAGCAAGACTCATTAAGAAACAAAGAGAGAAGAACCAAATTTACAAAATTAGAAATGAAACTGGAGAGATCACAACAGACAACACTGAAATACAAAGGATCATAAGAGACTACTACCAGCAGCTCTATGCCAATAAAATGGACAACTTGGATAAAATGGACAAATTCTTAGAAAAGTATAACTTTCCAAAACTGAACCAGGAAGAAATAGAAGATCTTAACAGACCCATCACAGGCAAGGAAATCGAAACTGTCATCAAAAATCTTCCAGCAAACAAAAGCCCAGGACCAGATGGCTTCACAGCTGAATTCTACCAAAAATTTAGAGAAGAGCTAACACCTACCTTACTCAAACTCTTCCAGAAAATTGCAGAAGAAGGTAAACTTCCAAACTCATTCTATGAGGCCACCATCACCCTAATTCCAAAACCTGACAAAGATGCCACAAAAAAAGAAAACTACAGGCCAATATCACTGATGAACATAGATGCAAAAATCCTTAACAAAATTCTAGCAAACAGAATCCAACAACATATTAAAAAAATCATACACCACGACCAAGTGGGCTTTATCCCAGGAATGCAAGGATTCTTCAATATCCGCAAATCAATCAATGTAATACACCACATTAACAAATCGAAAGATAAAAACCACATGATTATCTCAATAGATGCAGAGAAAGCCTTTGACAAAATTCAACACTCATTTATGATTAAAACTCTCCAAAAAGCAGGAATAGAAGGAACATACCTCAACATAATAAAAGCTATATATGACAAACCCACAGCAAGCATCACCCTCAATGGTGAAAAATTGAAAGCATTTCCCCTGAAATCAGGAACAAGACAAGGGTGCCCACTCTCACCACTACTGTTCAACATAGTGTTGGAAGTTTTGGCCACAGCAATCAGAGCAGAAAAAGAAGTAAAAGGAATCCAGATAGGAAAAGAAGAAGTGAAACTCTCACTGTTTGCAGATGACATGATCCTCTATATAGAAAACCCTAAAGACTCTACCAGAAAATTACTAGAACTAATCAACGAATATAGTAAAGTTGCAGGATATAAAATTAACACACAGAAATCCCTTGCATTCCTATATACTAACAATGAAAAAACAGAAAGAGAAATTAAGGAAACAATACCATTCACCATTGCAACAAAAAGAATAAAATACTTAGGAGTATATCTACCTAAAGAAACAAAAGACCTATACATAGAAAACTATAAAACACTGATGAAAGAAATCAAAGAGGACACAAACAGATGGAGAAACATACCGTGTTCATGGATTGGAAGAATCAATATTGTCAAAATGGCTATTCTACCCAAAGCAATCTATAGATTCAATGCAATCCCTATCAAGCTACCAACGGTATTTTTCACAGAACTAGACCAAAGAATTTCACAATTTGTATGGAAATACAAAAAACCTCGAATAGCCAAAGTAATCTTGAAAAAGAAGAATGGAACTGGAGGAATCAACCTGCCTGACTTCAGACTCTACTACAAAGCCACAGTCATCAAGACAGTGTGGTACTGGCACAAAGACAGAAATATAGATCAATGGAACAGAATAGAAAGCCCAGAGATAAATCCACGAACCTATGGACACCTTATCTTTGACAAAGGAGGCAAGGATATACAATGGAAAAAAGACAACCTCTTTAACAAGTGGTGCTGGGAAAACTGGTCAACCACTAGCAAAAGAATGAAACTAGAACACTTTCTAACACCATACACAAAAATAAACTCAAAATGGATTAAAGATCTAAATGTAAGACCAGAAACTATAAAACTCCTAGAGGAGAACATAGGCAAAACACTCTCCGACATAAATCACAGCAAGATCCTCTATGACCCACCTCCCAGAATATTGGAAATAAAAGCAAAAGTAAACAAGTGGGATCTAATGAAACTTAAAAGCTTTTGCACTACAAAAGAAACTATAAGTAAGGTGAAAAGACAGCCGTCAGATTGGGAGAAAATAATAGCAAATGAAGAAACAGACAAAGGATTAATCTCAAAAATATACAAGCAACTCCTGCAGCTCAATTCCAGAAAAATAAATTACCCAATCGAAAAATGGGCCAGAGAACTAAACAGACATTTCTCCAAAGAAGACATACAGATGGCTAACAAACACATGAAAAGGTGCTCAACATCACTCATTATTAGAGAATTGCAAATCAAAACCACAATGAGGTACCATTACACACCAGTCAGGATGGCTGCTATCCAAAAGTCTACAAGCAATAAATGCTGGAGAGGCTGTGGAGAAAAGGGAACCCTCTTACACTGTTGGTGGGAATGCAAACTAGTACAGCCACTATGGAAAACAGTGTGGAGATTCCTTAAAAAACTGGAAATAGAACTGCCATATGACCCAGCAATCCCACTTCTGGGCATACACACTGAGGAAACCAGATCTGAAAGAGACACATGCACCCCAATGTTCATCGCAGCACTGTTTATAATAGCCAGGACATGGAAGCAACCTAGATGCCCATCAGCAGATGAATGGATAAGGAAGCTGTGGTACATATACACCATGGAATTTTACTCAGCCGTCAAAAAGAATTCATTTGAACCAGTCCTAATGAGATGGATGAAACTGGAGCCCCTTATACAGAGTGAAGTAAGCCAGAAAGATAAAGAACATTACAGCATACTAACACATATATATGGAATTTAGAAAGATGGTAACGATAACCCTATATGCAAAACAGAAAAAGAGACACAGAAATACAGAACAGACTTTTGAACTCTGTGGGAGAAGGTGAGGGTGGGATGTTTCAAAAGAACAGCATGTATACTATCTATGGTGAAACAGATCACCAGCCCAGGTGGGATGCATGAGACAAGTTCTCCGGCCTGGTGCACTGGGAAGACCCAGAGGAATCGGGTGGAGAGGGAGATGGGAGGGGGGATCGGGATGGGGAATAAGTGTAAATCTATGGCTGATTCATATCAATGTATGACAAAACCCACTGGAAAAAAAAATAGCCATTGAAATATTTATAATCTTTGATCCATCAATATTTCTTTAAAAATTTACCCTAATAAAATAATTAAAAGAGAAAAAAAAAAAAAAAGAAAAGCAGTTTCTCTCTGACTTTTGCTTTTTCTTTGGTTGTTTGGTTTAGCTTTCAATAATTACTTTTATTTTTATGAAATATATATTAAATGATATATATGAATGTATATTGCACAATATGTAGTATATACTACATACTGTGTTTATGTCATTTAAAAATAACAGTAACACTGCTGACTGATGTTACAAGTATATCCATGGAATAGAAAAGACAATACAAAAGAAATTTTTCTGATAATAATATGGAGATTTAGCATATAGTAAATGTAGCAACTCAAATCATAGAGACAAAGATGGGCTTTCTAATCAATGGTATTGGGGCAACTAGGTAGCCATTTGGAAAAAGGTTCCGTATTTCATACCATGCACAAGAATAAATTCCAGATTTATGAGAAATCTAAGCCTTAAAACATTAATCCACACAACTACTAGAAAACAAGGATGAATTAGTTTTCCTTATGACTCAAATCAAAAGATTTTGAGACTAAGCTATGCATGTAATATAAAAATTGCAAGGCAAAACAACTATAACAACAAACCCATCATAAACAAAAACAAAAGTTACCTGATAAACTTAGAGAAAATATTTACAACATATGGAACAGAAAGAGGATGAATATCACTGACATATCAAGAACTCTTAAAACTGACTAACAAAGGATCAAAAAACAGAGGAAAATGAGCAAAACATATGAAAACAATTCAATGAACTATATAACTGTGACTGATGACATGACAAAATTTCCAAACTTGTTTTCACAGAGAAATGCATATCAAACAATATTGAAATACCATTTCTTGCCAACAACATATTTGGAAAAATTAAAACTATGACAAATATTTTAGGAGGGAATAGACTATTTCATAAAATTGCTTGTTAGAATACATGAAAGCACAATCTTTCTAAACGGTGATTTGTCAATTGTGAAGAAATCTACAGATAAACTTACTTCTGACAGAGCGATAGTCCTTTTAAGAATCTACCATGATGATGTATTTTATACAGTCTGAAAAAAAAGTCCAAAACTCATGCTCAGTGAAATGTTATTTATTTCAGCATTCTGAAGAATCTCAAATAATTAAAACAACCTAAATGCTCACATATTGGATAGTGTTTTAATAAATTATGACATATCTACATAATGGATTTCTGTGTAGCTGTAAAAAAGAATAAGTAAAATCTTTATGAACTGAAATGGAGTGATTTCCAGGATATAAAGCTACATCAAAAAAAAGTAAGGGTCTTCCTGCCTCCTGAGAAAACTGTATGCAGGTCAAGAAGCAACAGTTAGAACTGTACATGGAAAAACAGACTAGTTAAAAGTGGGAAAGGAGTGCGTCAAGGCTGTATATTGTCACCCTGCTTATTTAACTTATATGCAGAGTACACCATGTGAAATGCTGGACTGGATGAAACACAAACTGGAATCAAGATTGCCAGGAGAAGTACCAATAACCTCAGGTACGCACATGACACCACCCTAATGGCAGAAAGTGAAGAGGAACAGAAGAGCCTCTTGATGAAGGCAAAAGAGGACAGTGAAAAATCTGGCTTAAAATGCAACATTCAAAAAGCAAAGATCATGGCACCTGGTCCTGTCACTTCATGTCAAATAAATGGGGAAACAATTGAAACAATGACAGCCTTTATTTTCTTGGGCTCCAAAATCGCTCCAGATGGTAACTGAAGCCATGAAATTAAAAGATGCTTGCTCCTTGGAATAAAAGTTATGACACAACTAGACAGCATATTGAAAAGCAGAGACATCGCTTTGCCACAAAGCTTCATTTAGTTAAAGCTATGGTTTTTCCAGTAGTCATGTATAGATGTGAGAGATGGGCCGCGAAGAAGCCTGAGCACCGAAGAAATGATGCCTTTGAATTGTGATGCTGGAGAAGACTCTTGAGAAACACTTGAACAGCAAGGAGGTCTGTCTTAAAGGAAATACTGATGGTGAAGCTGAAGGTCCAATACTTAGGCCACCTGATATGAAGAGCCGACTCATTTGAAAAGACCCTGATTTTGGGAAAGATTGAGAGCAGTAGGAGAAGTTCGATTCAGAAGATGAGATGCCTCAACGCCATCTTTGACTCAAAGGACATGAATTTGAGCAATTTCTGGGAGATGGTGAAGGACAGGGAATCTGACGTGATGCAGTCCACCGGGTCTCAGAGAGTCAGACAAAACTGAACAACAAACTTTTCTTACAATAAAAATGGAATTTAAATATTGAGCAGCAGCCTCAATTATTACAAATATAATAATGTATTGCAGACAACTACTGTGCACACTGAAAGGATTGGTAAAGAATAGAACAAGGCTAAGAAATAAGTTAAATAGTTTGACTGTAAACTGTAACACTAAAGACAAAATAACTATAAAATATTATAGTCTAGTTATTAAACTTATTTTTCATAGAGATACAGGCTAGGAGTTCTAATATTATTTTCTTTATATATTAGGATTGAAGAGATATGTAAAAGTATTATAGACAATGAGAACCATGTTCTTTACTGTCACAGAAATAGTAACACATAAGAGAAGGAGGAGGCTGCAATGAATCCTGTGTATTGAAATGTAATTGGAAAAATTCATAGAAATACAAGGTATATCAATGTAGATATATATTATGTACATATGTACATGATAATGTAAATACATACACATGTATTTCCTAGTTCTGTTGATTGAGGGAGCCTTGAAGGCCTGAAAACTCAGTAGCAATGAACACACATAATGCCCAGTGCTAATCTCTAATAAAAGAAGCAGAAGTCTGTGGAGAATATACTTAACTCTAGGGAAGAGTCAGAGAAACACAAAACACAAGATGAGATGTTAGCATTTTAGAGTGCCAGGAAATAACTGTGTTCCAAAAGTAATGAAAGCGTGTCTAAAGGGCACAGGAGCCAATATGAAGAAAATTACAAAAACCAAAACTAGAGCCATTTTAGCAAGTAGTCAAATTCAACATTAGTGATAATAGAACATATTATTATTGTGTATTTACAAACTGAGAGGGGTACATTCCCTCTAGTGCATGCGAACTAAGTCACTTCAATCATGTCCAACTCTTTGTGGCTGTAGCCTGTGAAGCTCCTCTGCCCATGGGAAACTCCAGGCAAGAATCCTGGAGTGGGTTGCCGTGGCCTTCTCCGGGGGATCTTCCCAACCATGGGGTAGAACTTGGGTCTCCTGTGTTGCAGGTAGATTCTTTACTGCTGAGCTACTAGGGAAGCCCTCCTAAGATGCTTGTTCTCCTTAAACTGATCCACAGATCAGTTTTTTAACGGAAATTTGCCAGGTGATTGTAAAACATGGTGGCAATGCAAGTAATGTCAAATAGCTAAAATTTTTGGAAAAGTAAGTTTAGAGATTCAAACTGTGTGCTTTCAAGATTTCCTGTAATGCTAAAATAATCAACACGTTTTGGTATAACTGTAAGTACAGACATATAGAATGATGGAACAGGATGGGGGTTCAGAAGTAGGTCTCCACATATATTCTCATTTGATTTTTGACAAAGTTACCAAAATAATTAAATAAAGAAAGGGTAATCTTTTGATAAATTATGCCAGAATATCTGGATACTGATATGTGAAGAATAAGCCTGAACTCCTATTTCACACCATACATGAAAATTAACTTAAAGAGGAGTATACCTTTAAAAAGAGATATCTATATCTCATAATAGATAACATATGTGACCTTACAACAAAATTTTCATAAACAGGGCACCAAAAACACTAATTATGAAAAAACTTACATTGAACTTTATCAAGTTAAAATATTTTCTGTTTGAAAATATGAAAAATGCATATATATTTCACATTTAATATTTTCATAAGCTATTGTATATGATTGACATTCATTATAATATATATTTGATTTCCCTGGTGGCTCAGTCAGTAAAGAGTTTGCCTGCAATATGGGAGACCTGAGTTCAATCCCTGGGTCAGGAAGATCCCCTGGAGAAGGAAATGGCAACCCACTCCAGTATTCTTGCCTGGAGAATTCCATGGACAGAGGAGCCTGGTGGGCTACAGTCCACGGGGCGACAAAGAGTTGGACACGACTGAGTGACTAAGTTTCACTTTCACTTTCATAGTATACATTTAATATTCATTTATATATTTACTGTACTCTACATTTAATATTAATTTTATATTTATTATTGATTATACACATATATAAAAGCATTTCTATCAAGATATAATAACTCATAATTCAATGAGAAAGGCACATGATTCAAATGGATAAAATTTGTACATATAGTTCATAAAAATGACATAAAAATGGGTATTAACACGTGAAAAGTGAATAGCTTCATTATTCTTTGGAGAAATGAAAATTAAAGCTAAAGTAAAATGCTTTGACACACTCATTAGAGTCCCTAAATTTAAAAAAGACTGGTGGTAGCAAGTGTTGTTAAGGCTATAGAGTAACTGGGACTCATATATATTTTGTAAAAATATTTTGGTAGTTACTTAGGTAATTTAATGTGACGTTATCATGACTCAACAATTTGACTCCTAAGAAAAATATACTTTAATTTTAAAGTATTCATCGAGAAAATGTCTTGTAAAATATATTATTTTCATTCCTTGCTAGTGGCATTGGTTTCTTTCCCATGCTGTGATTAATTTGTTTTCATTTTTACATTTTGGAAGGAGCATGAAGCATGTTCAATTAGATATCTTGAACTAGAATTACTACTTGGTCACTATACTTTCATTAGTAACATGGTTGAAATGTTTTTACTTTAATTTATATTCTCCTATGCATTATTTAAATGGCTATATGTCATCACATTTTATCAATGTTCCTGCCATAATGACTTCACTAAAACCTTTCCATCTTTCCTGTCATCAAATCCCTGATGTACAATGCACATTAAGCACTTTTAACATCAAATCCTGCAACTCTAGGAAATTCTGAGAAACTATTTTTTACCATACAAATGCATTTACTTCATGTTGTTTATCTGACCTTCACTCAGAGCTCTGAAATTTACACAAATCGCTTCTAGATTATATACACAATTTATTTTCTATTGGCAGAAATGTTTGATCTACTATATTTGAAATAGGCATTAATCTAAGCTGTAATCAAAATTATTAAAACAAATATAAAAGAAAACATTTGAATTTAATACTTTAATACATTTGCTTGGAAATTATACTTCTTATGACACTGGCTAATTTTTACCACGATTCTTTCTCATACTGACTTATAAGCAAATTATAGTAATGCTTGGGAATACATATTTAAAGGATGATAAAATCTTTAAAAAGTCAATTTTAAGAGTAATATGCACAAAAACTATAATGCAAGTAAAGTTAAAGTAAGGTTTTCTTGATTCATGAAATAGAGTTGAAACCCTGACAATCTTCCACATAGAAAGCCTAAAGAGCACATCACTTATAACTTTCATGATAAGTTTTGATTATTTTTTCTGGGTTTTCATGAATCACAATAGAAAAATCTGGAATCTCAGCTCTTTTCTTGCAGTTTTTGTTTTTTTAATGCTTTATTTCTAGTTGTAATTCAAACAGAACAGTACAACAATTGGTTGAAAATTTCCAGGTAAGGATGTTCCAATATCAATCTTCTAAAGTAAAACATGGAGAAAGCAATGGCAACCCACTCCAGTACTCTTGCCTGGAAAATCCCATGGAAGGAGGAGCCTGGTGGGCTATGGTCCATGGGGTCACTAAGAGTTGGACACGACTGAGCAACTTCACTTTCACTTTTCACTTTCATGCATTGGAGAAGGAAATGGCAACCCACTCCAATGTTCTTGCCTGGAGAATCCCAGGGATGGGGGAGCCTGGTGGGCTGCCGTCTATGGGGTCGCACAGAGTCGGACACGACTGAAGCGACTTAGCAGCAGCAGCAGCAAAGTAAAACAAGACCTTGGATTCAGAAATGATAGCCTTTGAATGGTACGTGTTGGCAAAGTTATTTGAGAAAATTTAGAAATAACTTCACATGAAAATACCTTAGGCATGTAAATAAGAATTAAAACTCTTTGTGTAGCCAAGGACTGATTGATGTCCAAATTAATCAACATTAGTATGACTTAAAAAACTTCAAAGCCTTCATCCAAAGCAGGGGCTGAAAAAGTTGTTAGTTAATGTTTTGTCCTTAGGCCTTATCTTTTTTTCTCATTACCCTACCCATATGTGATTTTATCTAGTCTCATGAGTTTTAATGGTCACTCCTTTACACTGACTTTCATTTCTAGGTAGAGGCTTTGGACCTACGTTTCCAATTGCACAATTTGACAGCAACATATTTTGTTCAAATAGTACTTCAGATCCAATGAACTTGTTCTTTCCCAAGTGTCTTTACATCAATTAACGGTTCTCTTCTTTTAATCATCCAGATTATATAAAACAATGTAAATTATCTTTAATTTCTCCAACTTCTTCACATTCACTCTATAAAAATTATTCTGTTTTCCTACACAAGAGATCCTATACTCACACGTTTTTATTACTGCAGTCTTTGCGCCAACCTTCTTCTACTTGAAATATATTGTGGTGATTTAGTTGCTAAGCTGTATCTGACTCTTGCAACCCCATTGTCTATAGCCTGCCAGGCTCCTCTGTCCATAGGATTTTCCAGGCAAGAATACTGGAGTGGGTTGCCATTCCCCTCTCTGGAAATATATTGTAATATCCTCTTAATTTTGCCTTCTTTCTTCCCTCCTGTTTTCCCCGTCTCCTCCCTATATCTGTATTTTGCCACTAGCCTCTTTGTCAGAGCTATCACAGATTTTAGTCTTAAAACACATGTATTAAGATATTTCTATCCTCAAAAGCCTTTAATGTCTTCTCCACTAATGGCCGTGGATATGTATCAGCGATATTTACAGAATGGTATCTCTCACTAATCACTTGCTCTCTTGCTATGCCATCTTGGCTGTTTCTCATCTGAACCTGTCTCTTTCTTAAGTCACTTGAATCTAGTATGTGTTACAGCTTTGACCCATTGAATAAAGTAGACTTGATATGGCACCACTTCCTGGAGACACCCTTAACTGGCCTGTAATATTATACTTTTTGACTCTCGAGAGAAAGTTGCTTTGTAGAAAGTATAAATCACTACACTTTTGAAGCCTGAGACAGATAAGGAGACCTTGGATGAAGGATACCATAAGGGAGAGAGAAAGACCATTAAGACTCCAGATACATGAGTGAGGAAGGTACACTGCAATCTAAGCTGCTGCATCTGGTCCCAGGTAGATCAGATTAGAACAAACCAGCCAAGTCCCAATAAGATGGTCGAGTTTAATTTTGTCTTGGTTTATCATACAGCAAAACTAACCAACGAAATAGCAAAGGATTGAAATATTTTACTATTTTTGCTGTGATCTGGATCAGTCATGTTTTCCAAACACATTTCTTTACTATATTGAACCTATCCCAATTGTGCACACATATATCAGTGTAATTGTTATTTCTTCCTTCTACTGTGAATTCACCTACTGTATATCCTTTAGAAAGGCTGTTACCTGGAACTAAAACTCTGTAGTGACAAAAACTCTAAAACGTAATCATTCTTTAAGCTATAACACAAATTTGTTACCAAGTTTCTATAATGTTACTGGGTTCCTGTACGGTAAAATTTCTTTGTTCTATGAGTTTATCTGCATAATAGTATTTTCATTTAACATTTATGCCTTCCTTGCTTTTATCTCATTTTTTTAAACGTGATTTTCTCTCCCTCCCCCATATTTGTTAGGTAGGCTAGGCTAGAGAGAAGTAGCAATAGTTTGCTAAATGTTAGTGATTCAAATAACCACCATCCAGGGGACTATTAGTGAGAGGTTTTTCACCCCCCCAGGGGACATGAACCTGGGCAAGCTCCAGGAGAAGGACAGGGGGGCCTGACATGCTGCAGTCCATGGGGTCTCAAAGAGTCGGATGTGACTGGGTGACTGAACAGCAACAAAGTGGTAATTTAACCTAGCAATTCTTTAATGTCCATCTAGCAGACTCATTATATCTAGTAGTTCTTCAAATACTTCAGTGGATCTTCTACATCCATCCTATAAATGAGGAAAGAAATGATAACCAGAGAATTCCACAAGCAGTTTAGAAGCCAGGTCAACAGGTGATATATGGCACTTTTATCTACATTCCTGTGGTTGGAAGAAATCATGGAGATCCATCTCAATGCAAGGTGAGCAGCAACTATGCAATAAGCAACTTATACACGTCCTCTTAGTCTTCTGTGTGGGAATTTCTTGAGGAAAAGTATACCTTGGTAGAGTTGATGGACTATAACACATGCTTGTATTTAATTTGATCAGGTAGGTCCAGATTGCTCTTCAGAATGGCTGCCCAGGGTCCGTGAACTGCAGATCATAATAATTCCTGTATTTTTTCATCATGCCAACATTAGACATTTTCCAGTGTTTTACTTTCATGAATCTGATAGGTAAAAAATGATATCCCATTGTCTAATTGATAATAATTTTGAACTTACTTTCATATATTACTAGCTTTTCAAAAACAGGAATCCTCTTCTGCACTTGCTTTTCTATAACTGTATCCTTATTTTGCACAGTGAATGCTATATTTCCCTTTGGCCATATGTATAGTAATTTTGCCTATCATTGTCTCTCTATAATTTTGACTGTGGTATTTTAATGGAACAGAAGTAATTACATGTGATTTGATAAAATTGGACTATTTTTAATGATATGTGTATTTGAGTTTGTTAAAAAAAATTATGATTCAGATACCAGATATTTTCTTGCATTTTCTATAAACATTATAATTTTAAATGTGTCTAATTTTAATGATTTGTATATTTGAAAATTTGTTAAATATTATGATACAGATTCCAGATATTTCTTCCATTTTTCTTTTAGCATTGTAAGTTTATCTTTCACATTAGGTCTTTTGTCAATCTACAGTGCACTCTGGAATGTGGTATTTAGATAGGGGTTTGGGTTTATCTCCATGTAATGAGTCAGTTTCCCAATACAAGGCCTTGAGCAGACTATACATTCATCATTGAATTGTAAGTTCATTTTAATCATGAATTAAAGTTCATTGTTTCAGGTCTGTATTTGTCCCATTAGATAACTTTCTATTTGTGTACCATACTATACAATGTTTATTATTATGGCTTTGGTAATTCTTGTTACTTTTTAAAAATATTCTTGAGGTTAAGTTAGCTATTCATGGATATTTATTTTTTAAACAAATTTTATAAGTTTTTGAAAAATTCTTTAAAATATCAAAATGCAATGTTACGTGGGGTTATATTCAGTGTAAAGCATAATGGGTAATAAGTGGCCTCTTTGAATGTGTTTGTGTGTGTGTGTATGTGTGATCATTCATGTCTTTTTGGAGTTTCAAGGTCTTTTAGGATCCTTATAATTGATTTATGAATACAATTTTCTACTTGTTATTTATGGTATAAAGAGATACTATAAAATTTTATTAGTAGATTTTATTTTAAAAACCCAATAGAAATATTTTGTCAGTAATTTAAAAAACTGATGAATGTAGATCTCTGTAAAGTCATTTCTTAATTTAATGAGTCATTTTATTTTATAATATTTAGACATTTATATATTTTCATGTATGTTATAGGTGCTCAGAGATAATGGTACTATGCTAAAACAGTAGTGAGTCTGGGCATCTTATATATTTTACATTTTTGTTCAGTATATACTTTTGAGTTAATATTCTTTTCTATTATTAATTTTAAGACTTTTCATCATAAATATGTTAGCACATATAAAATAGCTTTTCTACTTCTGTTGTAATTATGTGATTTTTACTTTTAACTCATTAATGTGGTAAATTATCAATAGATTTATCCTGATGTTAAGATATCCTTTCATATTAAAAGTAAAGCTATTTGATTCTAATGTAATGTTTTTTAAAGATTGGTGGATTTAGTCAAGTAATAGTTAATATTTTAATCAATTGGTTTAATTAATAATTAAATATTAATTTAAATTTTATTTATGATTTTTGAATTATAGTTCAAAAGTAAGATGGGTCTATAATGTTCTTTTCTTTGCACTGTATTTATCTGGTATTCTCTGGTGGCTCAGACAATAAAGAGTCCGCCTGTAATACAAGAGACCTGGGTTCGATCCCTGGGTTGGAAAAATTTCCTGGAGAAAGGGATTTCCTGGAGTGAGAATGCCCATCCCAGTATTATTGCCTAGGAAACCACATGGACAGAGGAAACTGTCAGGCTGCAGTCCATGGGCTCGCAGAGTCAGACACTACTGAGCAACTAACACTATCTAGTATTAGTATTATGATTATAATAGTCTCATAAAATGAGCTTTCACTCTTTCTTCTATTTGCTCTATAAATTTTAATTATTATCAGAGTTCTTCAACATAAGCATTTTCATTCTCAATTTATAGTTGATAAAGTTTAGAATAAAAAGTATAATTTTTCCAAAGGCCTGTGGTCGAGACAAAATTAATATCAAAGTCTGTATGATCTGAATGTCTAATGAGCTTTCATATAATTTCCTATAATCTGTAGATATTCAGTAAATATTTGTGAAACTATTTTCAAAGTCAGAAAGGAGTTTTTGAAAGAAGGCAGAGAAGAATTTGAAGATATTTCAGAAGGCTGCTCCAGAGAGTACCCAAGATAAGAAGGGGATTTAGTAGACCCCCAGGAAACAACAAAAGGTCAGGAAGTGCACAGCCTTAATTTTAGAAGGACCGGCCCTAGTCAGAGACAGGTTGTCCATGTCTGCATCCTGACTGTGTCACTTGCAGCCTGGCTGCTTTTGATGCCTACATTAGATTGAGTCACAGAAAATTGTATTATTTAGATTTTTATGTTTAATGAAGTATAGTTGATTCATTATTTATTGGAGTATAGACTCACCGAACCAATGGACATGAGTTTGAGTAAACTCCGGGAGTTGGTGATGGACAGGGAGGCCTGGTGTGCTGCAGTCCATAGGGCCGCAAAGAGTCGGACATGGCTGAACTGAACTGAGCTGAACTGAAGTATAGTTGATGGAATTCCAGCTGAAGCATTTCAAATCCTAAAAATGATGCTGTGAAAATGCTGCACTAAATATGCCAGCTAATTTGGAAAACTCAGCAGTGGCCACACGACTGGAAAGGGTCACTTTTCATTCCAATCACAAAGAAAGACAATGCCAGAGAATGCTCAAACTACCGCACAATTGCACTCATCTCACACACTAGCAAAGTAATGCTCAAAATTCCCCAAGCTAGGATCAATGGTATATGAACTGAAAACTTCCAGATGTTCAAGCTGGGTTTAGAAAAGGCAGAGGAACCAGAGATCAAATTGCCAACATCTATTTGATCATCAGAAAAACAAGAGAGTTTCAGAAAAATGTCTTCTTCTGCTTTATTGACTATACTAAAGCCTTTGACTGTGTGGATCACAACAAACTGTGGAAAATTATTAAAGAGTTTGGAACACCAGACCACCTTACCTTCCTCCTGAGAAATCTGTATGCAGGTCAAGAAGAAACAGATAGAAGCAGAACAGACAGAAGCAGAAGAAACAGAACAGACTGATTCCAAATTGGGAAAGGAGTACATCAAGGGTGTATATTGTCACCTTGCTTATTTAACTTATATGCCAAGTACATCATGTGAAATGCCAGACTGGATGAAGCACAAGCTGGAATCAAGATTGCATGGAGAAATATCAATAACCTCAGATATGCAGATGACACCACCCTGATGGCATAAAGCAAAGAAGAACTAAAGAGCCTCTTGATGAAAGTGAAAGAGGAGAGTGAAAAAACTGGCTTAAAAACTCAGCATTCAGAAAATGAAGATCATGGCATCCAGTCCCATCACTTCAGTGACAGACTTTATCTGCTTGGGCTCCAAAATCACTGCAGATGGTGACTGCAGCCATGAAGTTAAAAGACACTTGCTCCTTGGAAGAAAAGTTATGACAAACTTAGATAGCATATTAGAAAGCAGAGACATTACTTTGCCAACAAAGGTTCATCTAGTCAAAGCTATGGTTTTTCCAGTAGTCACGTATAGATGTGAGAGATGGACTATAAAGAAACCTGAATGCCAATGAATTGATGCTTTTGAACTGTGGTGTTGGAGAAGGTTCTTGAGAGTCCCTTGGACAGTAAGAAGATCAAATCAGTCAGTCCTAAAGGAAATCAGTCCTGAGTATTCATTGGAAGGACTGATGTTGAAGCTGAAACTCCAATACTTTGGCCACCTACTCTAAAGAACTGATTCATTGGAAAAGTCCCTGATGCTAGGAAACATTGAAGGCAGGAGGACAAGGGGACCACAGAGGATGAGATGATCGGATGCCATCACTGACTCAATGGACATGAGTTTGAACAAACTCCAAGAGTTGGTGATGGACAGGGAAGCCTGGTGTGTTGCAGTCCATGGGGTCACAAAGAGTCAGACACAACTGAGTGACTGAACTGAACTGAACTGGTAGTTGATTTACATTGTTGTGCCAATCACTTCTGTATAGCCAAAAGATTCAGTTATATATATATATATATATAACAATATAATATATATATATATAATTATATATATATAATTTTTAATATTCTTTTCCACTATGGTTTATTACAGGATATGAAGGAGAGTTCCCTGTGCTATACATTCTGACCTTGTTGTTTATCCATTCTATGTAATAGTTTACATCTACCAACCTGAAACCCCCAGTAGATTTTTTTAATTTACGAACAATATCATATGGCCCAACCTAATATTTAATCATTTGTTTCCCTCATTTGCACTGTATATCAGTAGCATTGTTGTTATGATGTAGTCATTCAGTTGTGTCTGACTTTTTGGGACCCTATGGACTACATTATAGCCTCTGTCCACAGGACTTCCCAGGCAAGAATACTGGAGTGGGTTGTCATTTTCCTCCTCTAGGGGATCTTCCCAACTCAGGGATCAAACCCACCCCTCCTGCATTGACAGGTGGATTCTTTACCGCTGAGCCACCAGGGAAGCCCCATATCAGTAGCATGCATTTCCTTAATGTTCTGTGGTAGCCTGGATGGGAGGGGAGTTTAGGGGAGGATGGGTATATGTATATGTATGGCTTAGTCCCTTCACTGTTCACCAGAAACTATCACAATGTTGTGATTATTTATACCCCAATACAAAATAAAAAGTTAAAAACATAGCATGCATGTCCTATTTTTTTTTATTACAAAATTAGAAAGCAGTGCAGATAGACTTCTTAGAGCAGTGCTTGAACTAGAGTTAGGACTTAAAACATAATAAAATGTAATAATTATCATTTCTTATTTGTAAAAGTATGTATCCAAAAGTATCACCTTTGGGTTAAATTTTTGCATGTCATTATAGAAAATTTTATAATTTTCAGAAAATGATGTTGGATGAGGATTCACAATAGTGTAATAAATGTATTTCAGCAATCAATATTCAATTTCTGAGAAGGAATGAAATTTTCTTGCAAAATTTTGGGATTTGAGAATAGATCATATTTTATAATTCTCACTTTTATATACTGAGTTTTTTCTTTACCCGTAATGTGTATTTGTTTAGTCATTATTGATCTAATGAGACAAAGCACTAATTTTAATTGTACCACTGTGCCAGTTTTGCGTGTATATTATAAGAGCATTTCTGAATTTTATAGCTGAAAGTATTTATTTTCTAATTTAGGCAATTGTTTTTTTCAGTCAAGATGCGGGAATGACAAGGCATTCACAGTCCAAACACAATGAGACAGCTACAGAGGAGATTGATAGTGAAGTCTGGCAAATACAGCAACAGGCAAAATCCCAATGCTGGTTATTTTGTTGACACTGTAGAATTAGATTACAATCATTATAATTAAGATAAGAGAAATGTCCTAGTCGCATCAAAATGTCAGATAAAGAGTATTTATCCTTAGGCACAATTGAAATCCAAATTCATACTCACCTGCATGATACATTAATGGAATAGAATGGCCTGTATAATAAATATTTTCACAGACTTTTTTCCTCAGCTGCACTTTCTCTATTATGATTTATAACTTTCTCTATTATGATTCATTCGACATTAGCTAACACAAACTTCTAGTAAAAATTCAAACTTTCTTATAGATCTGCTTTATTTCCTAATTTTTCAGAATTTACAAACACTTATTTTCAAAACCTATGAACTATAATATTTAGATATGTATAATACACATTCAGGATTTACTTTGGTCTAAGAATAAATGACAACCATAAAAGTGGCGTTAGAATCAGAGCTTGATTCAGACATGCTTTAAGGTATAGAAAAGTCCCTTGCCTCTTTTCAGAGAATCTACCCTTTCCGTCACTGAGGATGGCTCAATAAGGGGAGTAGGTGGCCACTGGCATGGCAGTCTGCAAGACAGTTTTAAAGCATTTTTCCAGTTGGCCAAAAACAGTGTTTCCATGAAAGAAGTCCCTCCTTCTGGATATAACATTGTCTCCAGAAGGCATGTGTTAAAAGTGGAAACACATTCTTTGGAAGGAGGACTGCTTTGAACAGAAGGTATTGAGATATTGGTTAAACTGATGCATGTTGTCCAGCAGATGGTGCGGATCCACAGAGGCAGAGTTGAGGATATCGCACAGTGAAGGTTCTACCTGAAAATTTACCAGGCATTGTAAGCTCAACATGAATTTCTATAGTATAGGGTGGTCCTATTTGAAACATATGGAAAGGAGTTATCTATGTTTGTTTGGAGGAGTTTTGTTGAGTTACAAGCTTTCTCTTAGAATTCCTTCCTGGATGAACTGTATATCTTGGCTTGCTGGTAAGGTCAAATACAGGATGAAGACCTGAGTCTAAATAAACAAAACATTGAACTAGAAGTGGCCTCATTTGTATACCATCTAGAGCAATAGATACTTCACTTTCAATAGCTTCTGGACACTATATTAATAGTGAAATACTAGAAAGATCACCAGTAAACATAACAATGATGCCTGCTTTTGCCTGTATTTTTTAAACATTGTTTTGAAAGTATAAGCCAATAGAATTAGATGAAAAACAAAAGTTATAATCTTATTTCTGCCTGTAACCCATCTATTGTATGATTGCTAACATAATAGAAATAACAAATCTGTAGAATAATTATTTTTGTTGTGCAGATACATAAATACATCTTGAGACGTACAAAATTGATCTCAGGGTTTTAACTCTCCAAATAGTCCAATTATTTTCATGAAAAATCATTAGATTAGTATCTGGTCATTATTAAACCATTCTTCATTTGACCATATTGAAATTCAAATGAGGAACAAGATGCTGATTTTAAATTGTATAAATTTGTTAAGTGGTATTGCTTACACAATTCTAACAAGTATAATAAGAATGAATGTGGCCATATTCCTTCACAATATCATCTTCAGAGGAACAGAATTCATTTTTAGAAGTCCTATTTAGCAAAATAAAAACAAATTCTAAAAATTTTTCATTGCCCTATATTGAATGAGAACATTTTCAGCTTATTCAATGATAAAACCATAACTGTTTAAATTATGGCATGGTGCATTGTAGGAAAGATACTGCTTTTAAATATTCATTTTGCTCAATATCAGTTACTATAATTTCACAGTTAGAGGAAGATGATGAAAGAATAATTTCGTATTAAAAACACCAATACAGATATTCATTCAGAACGCTGCCATAATATTTATCCTCTCAAAAATAGAATGCAGTAATAGCTTGTTTTCAAAATGGATGGATTAAAACAAATCTGTAACTTTTTCCTGGACAATTGAAAAGGAAATGAGCATCTCAATGAGTTACTTTGACAATACAACTAATTTTTTAAGCTATCTGTGTCTACTAAGACAAAAGGTGTTGTTGTTAATAATGAGGATAAGATAAGCTTATACTTTAAGCACTATATATTTATGGAACATCTATTTTAGATCAGGTTGTCTTTACCTATCCCAAGAGCATATTTACAAATGTTTCTTTTCTTCCTGTTTGTGTTTTCTGTCTTGCCTTCCTTTACTCTCTTTTTCTCTTTGCAATAGTAACATATAACAAGAGGACATGAGAACATTTGTAGAAATTTCTTTTGAGCAAAATGTTGTGTTATTTGAGTTGGTTTAATTTACAAGGTATGGAGGAACATGGGCTTCCATTGTGGTTCAGCTGGTAGAGAACTTGCCTGCAATGCAGGAGACCTGAGTTTGATCCCTGGGTTGGGAAGATCCCTTGGAGAAGAGAAAGGCTACCCACTCCAGATTCTAGCCTGGAGAATTCCATGGACTATGGAAAGATTGAAGGAAGGTGGAGAAGGGGACGACAGAGGATGAGATGGTTGAATGGCATCACTGACTCAATGGACGTGAGTTTGAGTAAACTCCGGGAGCTGGTGATGGACAGGGAGGCCTGGCATGCTGCAGCCCATGGGGTCGCTAAGATTCGGACACAGCTAAGCAACTGAACTGAATAGAAGAGCACGCATACTTTTGTAAAAATTGAAGTATAGCTGGTTTATAATATTGTGTTAGTTTCAGGTGTACAATAAAGTGATTCAGTTATACATATACATATATTTCAGATTATTTTACATTATAGGTTATTTTGAGATATTGAATGTAATTCCCTGTGTTATATGGTAAATCCTTGTTGTTTATGGAACTCATATTTTAATTTTTTTATTCAGCTCAGTTCAGTTCAGCTGCTCAGTCATGTCTGACTCTTTGCGACCCCATGAACCACAAAATGCCTCCCTGTCCATCACCAACTCCTGGAGTCCACCCAAACCCATGTCCATTGAGTCGGTGATGCCATCCAACCAGCTCATCCTCTGTCGTCCCCTTCTCCTCCTGCCCTCAATCTTTCCCAGCATCAGGGTCTTTTCAAATGAGTCAGCTCTCCGCATCAGGTGGCCAAAGGATTGGAGTTTCAGCTTCAACATCAGTCCTACCAATGAACACCCAGGACTGACCTCCTTTGGGATGGACTGGTTGGATCTCCTTGCAGTCCAAGGGACTCTCAAGAGTCTTCTCCAACACCACAGTTCAAAATCATCAGTTCTTCGGTGCTCAGCTTTCTTAACAGTCCAACTCTCACATCCATACATGACCACTGGAAAAACCATAGCCTTGACTAGGTGGACCTTTGGCGACATTGGAGTATAGTTAATTTACAATATTGTATTAAGTTTCTGGTGTATAGCACACTGAATCTGTTATACATATACATAAATTCCCTCTTTTCTTAGGTTATTTTCCCATATGTGCCATTACAGAATATTGAGTAGAGCTCCCTGGGCTATATAGTATGTTCCTAATAGTTATCTATTATATTTTATATATATTAATACATAGACATTTATTTTCAATGTAATCTTTCAGCTATTATAAACTGAGATAAATATTTCATGGATCTTTATCTGACACTAGACGGTTAGCTGGAGAAGGAAATGGCAACCCACTCCAGTACTCTTGCTTGGAAAATCCCATGGATGGAGGAGCCTGGGGTTGCAAAGAGTTGGATACGACTGAGCAACTTCACTTTTCAGAGGGTTAGTATATTTTACATCTATGAAACTTTTTGCCAGTGTCTATTTGGTCACTTTATCATCTGCTAAATTTTCTAATTGATATCTTTAACTTCCACATTAATCCTTTGGAATATATCTTAGTGCTATTTTATTTTTTAATAATGAAACTAAGCATTCTAGTGCCCAAGTTACTTGCTCAAGATTCCACAGTAAAGAAAGACATAAATAGAAGTCTTATATATCTTCTGATTCCAATTATGTTGTTGACTACCCTTGCTACCCCCTCACCTCCTCAAATAGCAGATAGACTAGTAACAACCTATAGGTTTAAATTTGTTATCTTCTTAAAATTTACCCAAGCAGAATTGGTATTATTAAGGCATTTTGTATCATTTGACAGCAGAGTAAAAGGATCCATGAAAGGAGTTTCCATGTGGAAGAAATAAAAACTATATTAAAAGATTAATTTCGAGAAGGCAAGACCTAGAGTATTGGTGCTTCTATGGGTAACAGGATGGTGATTGGATTTTAGTTTAAAAGTAATGCAAAATCATTGACAAAATTAAGGCAAAGAATTGACATAACCCAAACTTCTCCTCATCTCCCCCCATCTTTAAAGCTTACTGCTGTGGAGTAAAAGCCTTAGAGAAACAGTGAAACCATTAGAAAGCTACTGCAGGTTTTTATGTGAGGGCTATGGGTAGAGAAATGGATGGAGAGCAAAACGGATAAAGGTACTTTGGAGATAGAAAAAAGAGTCAATACAATCTTTTAAAGCAGAAACAATTTATTATTCACTGTTATATGTCCAAGAGTGTCCTGAATATAGCAGACAATCTTTCATATTTTGATTTATTGAGTGTCCTTAAATAGCAGTTGTAGCAGCTAAACTATTTGAGAGTTCTATTTTATGTGTAAAATTATAATAGCAATTTTAGAGTTAGAATGTTAATGTTTATTCATTGAAAGAGTTGCTTTGGAAATCTTTCTATAAAATTGAAATAACCTTTTCTTGTATTTTCTCCATTATCTGAACGTGAAAGTGAAAGTGAGTTTGCTCAGTTGTGTCCAACTCTTTGCGACCCTATGGACTGTAGCCCACCAGGCTCCTCCGTCCATGGGAGTCTCCAGGCAAGAATACTAGAGTGGGTTGCCATTTCCTTCTCCAGGGGATCTTCCTGACACAGGGATCAAACCTGGGTCTCCCACATTGCAGGCAGATGCTTTAACCTCTGAGCCACCATAAAGTCATATATTATAAAAGAAATGTCTTAGATTTCCATCTATAATCTACCTCTCAATTTAAGGAAACAGAAAAGAAAGAACGAGGAGATAAAAGCACCTATCAGTCAAATGAAATAGAAAACCAAAGAAAAATGAGTGGATTAAAAAGTGTCTGGTTCTTTAAATATCAGTAAAATTCACAACTTTCTAGCAAGACTGACAAAGAAATGAAAGGCACATATGTGTACCAATATCAGGCATGAACATGGGACATCATTACAGACCCTGCAGACATGAAAAGGTTAATGAATGCTGAAAACAACTCTATGCACATAACTTGTCAATTTAGATGAAATAGACCAGTTCTTCCAGAAGCACAAGCTATCAATGATGTATCCAACATAAAAAAATATATACTTTGAAAAGCAACAAAACTATTAAACAAATTAGTCATAATTAAAAACTTAAAAAGAATTCTCGGTGTTGTGATAGTTTCATTGGATAATTATATGAAAATTTAAAGAAGAACGAACATCACTTCTCCACAATCTGTTCTGGAAAATACAAGAGAAGGAACAATCTGAAACTCATTTTTATGAAGTCAGTATTATCCTGATGTGAAAACCAGACAATAGTACAAAAAAACCCACTGAAGACCTTTTTTTCCCCTGAATAACACAGATGCAAAAACCCTCAACAAAATGTTTTATGTATGTATGTGCTTATATGTGTGTGTGTGTGTTCAGTCATGTCTGACTCTTTGCAACTGCATGGACAGTTTCCTCTGTCCATGGAATTTTTCCAGGCAAGAATATTGGAGTGGTTTGCCAGTTTCTACTCCAGGGGGACTTCCCAACCCAGGGATCCAACCTATGTCTTCTGTGTCACCTGCATTATCAGATGGCTTCTTTACCACTAGCCCCACCTACTGTGTTATTAAAAAAGAACAATATACCATGGCCAAATAAGGCTTATTCCAGGGATGCAAGCCTGGTTAAATAGTTAAAGATCAATGTAATCTACCATGTTAAGAGGCTAAGGAAGGAAAGTCAGGTATCAATCCATGTAGAAAAAGCACTTCTTAAATTCACCATCCATTTGCTATAACAATTCTTAGAAATTCAGAGGTGTAGGGAAGTTTTCATAATTTGATAAAGAATATCTGTGAAACATTTGCTGAACTCTATGCTCTTGGTGATTAGATTTTATTTTAAATGTAATATGTTTAAAGAATATTTATAAAAAAAATACTGAAGTTTTCTCTTTTCCTCTCAGCACCATAAGACTTCTAACTTTTTTTTGTTTTTCTCTCTTCAGTTTCTCTGTTTGGCTTCTTAGTTTTGTGTATCAAATAGTTTCAGAATTCAGTAGAAATCTTGGTGGGGAAAATCAGATGAGCATTGGGCTTAAGTGTTCTCCTTCTCCTTTCCGCCTCATTCTGGACACTTCAAGTCTCTCACTTCTGTCTTAGTTCTGTGACACTGTCAAAGCTCTAATGTATTCTCTGCCTCTTAGTATAATCCCTTTCCTTGGTGAATGGAGGGCAAAATACATGGCTACAGATTTTTACTCACCTCTCTGTGGCTTCCTCTTCTTTAGGATTCTGGTTTCCCCACTTCTGACAGCCTCAGAGGGACTCCCATGTATTCAGATTCACTTTTTAAAAAAATCATAATCAGTTTTCTAACTGTTGTCTAGTCCCTGTCCCCTGCCATGCACTCATTAGTTCTCTGTTTTCAACAAAACTGTTAGAAGTCTGTTGGTACTGAGAGGACAAGAATAAAATTCAGTAAGATTTTTGTAGATATTCTTTATCAAATTGCAAAAGTTCCCATACACACCTAGATCTTTGGCTTGCTTTGTCTTAGCTTTGGAAGTGGAGTCTTGAAGCAGAGGCTTTGAAAGGGTAGAGAAGTAATCATCTGGAAGTGACACTGAGAAGTGAGGAAAACACTGGTCCTGATATCAGATCCTGAAGAAGGCAAAATATTGGGGAATGAGTAGCCTCCAAGAGGGCGTCACAAGGAAAGCTGAGTGTCAGTTCATGCAATGAGAAAGAAGCAACGACAATCATCATAGAGAATTCTCTAAGATGGAGCCCCAATACAAAAGGAAAGCACATTTAAAAGAACTTTTGTTAAGAAACAGAGAACTATACTCAATATTTGAAATACTCTATATGGGAAAAATAATATATCTATTACTGTTTATCTACATGGAAAACAAACTTATGGTTACCAAAGGGAAAAGGGGGTAGGATAAACTAGGAATTAGATATGAACCTATACAGACTACTGTATATAATATGGGGCTTCACTAGTGGCTCAGCAGGTAAAGAATCCACCTGTAATGCAGGAGCCACAGGAGACACATGTTCGATCCCTGGGTCACAAAGATCCCCTGGAGGAGGGCAGGGCAATTCACTCCAGGATTCTTGCCTGGAGAATCCCCATGGGTGGAGGAACCCAGTAGGCTAACAGTCCACAGGGTCACAAAGAGTCGGACACTACTGAAGCGACTTACCACGCATGCATGTATATGAAATATGTAACCAAAAAGGACTACTAAATATAGCACAGAGAACTCTACTCAGTATTTTGTAATGACCTATAAGGAAAAAGAATCTGAAAAAGAACATGTATACATGCATGTGTCACTGAGTCACTTTGCTGTACGCTTGAAACTAATACGTTATAAATCAACTATTTTTCCATTTATAAAAAAGGGAAAAAAAAACATATTTAACTGTTTCTGCCCCACTACTTTGCTTCATTAGGCTTGCTGCCTCCATGGCTTTCCCTGGAGGAGGAAATGGCAACCCACGCCAGTATTCTTGTCTGGAGTCCCATGAAGAGGGGAGCCTGGCAGGCTACAGTCTATGGGGTCGCAGAGAGTCAGACATGACTGAGCGACTGACCACTCAATGCTATGCCCTGGCCAATTGGACCCAGGTGTTGGCTTTCTAGCTATAAAATAAACTACCTGTTTCACACTTTAGATTCAGTCGTGTTCCCTATCAGAAGTTCTGAATACTCCTTATTCAAGACAATTATGTTCAATGAAAAGAATTCATTGTAGAATTTGAAAAAAAATAGTCTAAGAACTATGTTATTTACAGGTGAGTATTAATGACTTGCACTAGGAATATTTGTACTTTTCTTAATTCATTTATTTGAATTGGAGGCTAATTACTTTACAATTTTGTAGTGGTTTTTGCCATACATTGACACGAATCAGCCATGGGTGTACATGTGTCCCCCATCCTGAATGCCCTCCCACCTCCCTTCCCATCCCATCCCTCTGGGTTGTCCCAGGGTACCGACCCTGAGCATCCTGTCTCATCCATGGAACCTGGACTGGTGATCTGTTTAACATATGGTAATACACATGTTTCAATACTATTCTCTCAAATCATCCCACCCTCACTCAAATCATCCCACCTTCTCCCACAGAGTCCAAAAGTCTGTTCTTTATATCTGTGTCTCTTTGTACTTTTAAAGAATAATCTCCATTACGTTTCTCAGGTGGCTCTAGAGGTAAAGAAACCACCTGCCAAAGTAGAAGACATAAGAGATGCAGGTTTGATCCCTAGATTGGGAAGATCCCCTGGAGAAGGGCATGGCAACCTACTCCAATATTGTTGGCTGGAAAGTTCCATGGACAGAGGAGCCTGGAAGCTACAGTAAATGGCATCGCAAAGAGCTGGACACGACTGAAGTGACTTAGCCTGCAAGTGCGTGTTACTCCAGAAGTTTGTGGGGTTTTAAAAAATATTTTTTCACACCAGATACATCTCTTTCATATTTTTAATTTGGGGGGGGGGGCATGAGGCATATAGGATCTTAGTTCCCCAACCAGAAATGGAACCCTGCATTGGAAGCACAGAGTCTTAACTACTGGCCAGCCTGGGAAGTCCCCAAATGTTTGTGGTTTTAGGATTGTGAAAGCACATTCCATTTCAGACTGGCTTAAACAGTTAGGGAATGTATTATTTGATATAACTGAAAAGAAAAGATGGTATTATCAGTTATATCATTAAAGTCCCAAATTCCTTCCATTTGTCCAGTTTAGTAACCGCAATAGAAGTTCCATCAAAATGTGCATCCCTCTGTGGTTTCAACATGACCACCACCACCACCACCCTGCAATCGAGGCATCTCATACAGAATCAACACTGCTCAATCATATCCAATGTATCATTTTTAAGAATGAATAAACCTTTCCTAGAATTATACTAACATGTCATTGACCAGAATTTATTCCTCACTCTCAGCTATTCCAATCACTGACAGGGGAAATAGAACTCCGAGTGCTTCAGATCAATCAGAAACCTCTCAGGAGGTTTGGGATGGGACTGGTCCCCTGGCAACCCACTTCAGTATTCCTGCCTGGAAAATCCCAGGGACGGGGGAGCCTGGTGGGCTACCATCTATGGGGTTGCACAGAGTTGGACACGACTGAAGCGACTTAGCATCAGCAGCAGGTCACCTTGGAAGCAAATGTTCAAAGGCAGGAATAGAAAAGTGCTGATATCCCAATAAAGCTGTGAGGATGAAAACAAGGGAGTAGATGAATGTTGCTTAATTACATTATTCTCAGTAAATAACCATTGTTTTATATCATGCATTGTTCTAAATACTTTTTACATGTCCCCTTTTTGTACCTTTTCTTTATACCACCCCATCATTTACGATTGTTATTGTATAGATTAGAAAAGAGAGAAAATGTGCAAAATGCATTTTACAGGTAACTTGCTCTTTCGTCAGAACTTTCAGAGTGAAATTGGAAAACTATTCTGTGCTTTCCCTCATATTACTGCTGGATTATTTTCTTTGCTCTTCTGTAAGTCTATAAGCTCTTTGAAAAGAAATGAGTTTCATTCACAGACGCTCTTCGGTATTATTTCTATTCCACTGTAGATGCTTGAACTTTTTTCTCATGATAATTTCTCAGCATTATTGGATCAAAGAAAGTTAGCTGCAATCATTTGGGCTAGGATTTGTGGAAAGAATTTTCTCACTTACATCAGCTCTTCCCTAAAAATCTAAATAGTTGGACTTAAATCAAAGAAATAAAGAAGGATAATTTACATTTTATAAACCTGCTCTTTTTACATACTTTAATATGCTCTTATCAAAAAACATTTTTCCTCGAGCATAAATAAACTGGCTTTGTAAGATTATGGTTTTATAATCTTCTAATGTGTTTCTAATTTTAATGATTACATGAATTTGTGAGAAGTTGTATGTATAGTTACTTTGTCCAAAAGAATCATTTAAAATGTAGTTGGGTACTTCATTTATAAAGTAAAAAACAATTTTTGAGATATGTAAACTATCCATACTGTTTTACTCTGAAATCTCTAAATTTCTGTTTTGTTTTTTTTTTTTTTTTCAGAAAACAAATTTATTTCCTGTCAAATCAGAGCAAAAGATTTGTTGTAAAAATGACATGACATTTTAGTTGCTTTTTTGTGATGAGAACTTTAAGATATGCTCTCTCAGCAACTTTCAAATATTCAATAGAGTATTTTAAACTATATTTGCCATGCTGTACATTATATGATGTATTTATTTAACTGAAAATGTATACCTTTTGATCCCCTTCATTCATTTCTCCTGCCCCACCCTCCCCACTTCTAGCAATCACCAACCTATTCTCTGTGTCTATGAGCTCCATATTTTATTTCATTTTGTTTTAGAGTCTACATATAAGTGAGATCATAGGAATTTTTTTTCTAGGCTTATTTTGCTTATTTTACTTAGAATAATGCGTTCAAGTTTCATCCATGTAGTTGCAAATGGCAAGATTTCATTCTTTTTTATGGCTAAATATGTTCTACTGTTTGTGTGTGTGTGCGTGTGTGTATAGGCATACCTCTGAGATATTGCCGGTTTAGTTCCAGACCATCACAATAAAATAGATATTATGATAAAGTGAATCACATGAATGTTTTGGTATCCCAGTATACATAAAAGTTATGCTTACAATGAACTGTAGTCTCTTAGGTGTGTAATAGCATCATGTCTAAAAAAATCAAAGTTCATATGTTAACAAAAAAAGATTTTATTGCTAAAATTGCTAACCGTCATCTGACACTGTAGTGTTTCCACAAACCTTCGGTTTCTAAAAAAAATGCAGTATCTGTGAAGCACAATTTATTGCACAAAATGTAATAAAACAAGCTGTGCCCATACCACATTTTATTTATTCATTCATCCATCAGTATACACTAAAGTTGTTCCATATCTTGGCTATTGTAAAAAGCGCTACAATAAACATGGGACCACATATCTTTTTGAATGTGTTTTCATTTTCCTTAGATAAATAGGCAAAAATGAAGTTGCTGAATCATATGGTAGTTCTATTTTTAATGATTTTAGCACCTCCATATTGTTTTCCACAGTGGCTCCATAAAGGGTTCCTTTGAACCCTTGAAAGGAACAAGGGTTCCTTTTTCTTCACATCCTCACCAACACTTGCTATTTCTGTCTTTTTGTTGATAGCCACTCTGACAGATGTGAGATAAGATCTCATTGTGGTTCTGATTTGCATTTATCTGATGGTTAGTGATGTTAAGCATCTTTTCATGTGCCTATCAGCTATCTGTATGATTTCTTTGGGAAAAAAAAGTTGTGTATTCATTTACTCTGCCCATTTTTAATTGGATGTTTTTGCTATTGAATTTTATGAGTTCTTTATATACTTCAGATATTAACCCATTGTCAGCTGAATGATTGCAAATATTTTCTCCCATTCAACAGATTGCCTTGATATTTTGTTGATGGTTTCCTTTGGCGTACAGAAGATTTTTAGTTTTAGTTTGATATAGTCCCACCTTTTTTTTTTTAATTGTTTTTGTTGTCTTTATTTTTGGTGTCAAATCCAAAAAGGCTTTTCTAAGACCGATGTCAAGGAACTTTCTGCTTGTGTGTTTTTCTGGAAATTTTATGGTTTCAGGTGAAATTTATTTCTCAGTATACACGTTTGCTTTTTTGTTTTAGGTTTTTCCTCCTCCTTTTTACTTATACCACCTGTATCCCTGAAATGTATATTTGCTGTTGTTCTCTTGTTCCTCCTAGACCATAAGATTAGTAAAGACAGGAAATGTGTGCATCTTGATCATCAGTATATCTTAGACATAAGCATGTAACACAAGTAAGTGTAAAATAAATGTTTGTTAAGAGCTAAAACTACAAAACCACTGTATTGTTGAACCACAAATATTTTGTATGTGGTGATATACTTGCTAATTTTGTTATATCAGTTCTTATTTCTTTGTGTTTTGAAATTTTAAAAATTTTTAAGTCAAAATCATTTCTAAGAAGTTAAATCATTGTTGGAATAAGTTTTAAAAATATTTTTATTTGAAATTTCATTTTCAAAGCTTTCTTTTTTTTATGAGCAATTTTATTTTATTTTTTTACCGATTTATTGTTATTAGTTGGAGGCTAATTACTTTACAATATTTTAGTGGGTTTTGCCATACATTGACATGAATCAGCCATGGATTTACTGTATTCCGCATCCCAATCCCCCCTCCCACCTCCCTCTCCACCATTATCAGAGAAATGCGAATCAAAGCTTTCTTATTTCTGGGAGAGTAAATCCACTTTTAGTCAAGTTTTAGAGATTTACTTAACTGATGTAGATAGGACCATTTCCACAAATAACTTAAAATAATGCATCCGGTCTGCCTTTGGGTAAGAGTGTTGGAGTGAGTGTGGTCACGCTGTTGCTGTTCTGCGTGTGTGTGGTCCACACAGGAAACATGTGTAGTCTTTCTAAGTTGGTGCCAAAGCAGAGGAAACGGTCTTCCACCAAAAGCCTCCTGCTCACCTACCTTGCAGCTGTTGTACCTACTGTTGTTTTTTTTTGAAAGTACCATGACTAAATTAACTCTTTAAAATCTATATACATAAATTAAATATGTTGTATTTAAGATAAGAGGTAAGTTTTATTGACAACTCATTTAAAACATTTGAATCATGGCAAATGATTAATATCCCATTTTTATTAGTATTGAAGTTCATAGGAAGTAACTCAATTTAGTTTATTTAATGAAAAAGAAATGGATTCATTCTGTGACAAACATCAACTCCAAAGAATCTACCAAGGTCTGGCTTCATATAAAAGTGAGTGTATCCAAACTGGCATTAAAGCATTTTGGACAGAAGCAAAATCAGTACCTTTGTATCATCCTGAAATTGCCTGAAATCTCACTGTCTTCAGCAGCCAATGCTTCTTGGCTGAAGGGATTGGGAATGTAAAAATGTGCCACTGGATGTGTGTACATGCAGAAGTGTCATGTGTAGTAAAGGAGAAGAGGGATTTGTGAGAAACAATTGTCAGATAATAGTCAAATTATCTTCCATACATACATTCAAAACTATATTTCCTATTAGAAATAGAGAACAAATGTGATAATGCCACTCACAGCAAAAGAGCCTGTCAAATTTCCTCAGACCTTATTACTCTGACGGAAGCAGAGGGGATATCTCTGGCGTGTGGAGGTGATTCATGCTGTAAGAGACGTGGCCGTGTGGAAGGAGCTGGTTGGTGTGACTGGTTCCAGCATGCACACTGCCTGTGCATGAAAAGACGTGGAAACTCCCAAACAGAGCAGACCTAAGGAGCAGAAAATTCTTACAAAATCCGACACAGAGAATCTGCTGCTTTCTTACTCCTACTAACTAAACTGGATGATTTTTTGTGTGTTATTCCTTTGCAAAGGATGATAAAAACATTTCACCAAGGTATCTTAAATGAATGCTAAATTATTGCCATCATATATAATTATTTCTAGACTCAAAAACAATGAGTCTTTTTTTTACAATAGACAGTGCCTGTCCCTGAGATAGACAAATAACTGTTCAAATTCTGGCACATAGATTCTTGTTAAAGCTGTCTTATTTTCAAAGCCTATCTTAAATTTAGACAGACTCCTGTACCATATTTGTGATGTGTAAGGCCACTGTATCATTGATTAAAGAGAAAAATAACTACTCTATATCGTCTCATTCACTAAAGTCATTCTGGTGAAGAGAAATACCGAGCTCCAAGGGCCCTGTGTATCAGGGCAGAAGCATTTCATCATTTTTCTTATAATTTATAAAACTAACTTCATTCTACTTCCCAAGGATGGAGCTGATCAGCTTGTCCTATAGTCTCATAATTGACCTGCTTGATTAATTTGAAATTCAACTAATTTTGCTATAATGAGAATCTGCTGCTTCAGGAGAGAGCCACATAAATCATTTAAATCTTGTTGAATCTGGATATTTAATTTCATTCCTTGTCAGAATTCGGGTCTCAGGGATGCTTATGCAGGGGTGTGTGTGTGTACATGCGTGCCCAGTCTCTCCAGCCGTGTCTGACTCTGCGACCGCATGGACTGTAGCCCGCCAGGTTCCTCTGTCCATGGAGTTTTCCAGGCAAGAATACTAGAGTGGGTTGCCATTTTCTACTCCAGGGAGTCTTCACAACCCAGAGATCAAACCTGCATCTCCTACATTGTGGGTGGATTCTTTACTACTGAACCATCTGGGAAGTCCTTTATGCTGGTATTCCTTACCAGTTCTTAATAATCTTATGAAAGTTAGCTTTTCAAAAGCCTATGAGGAGGACTGAAAGTAGAGCCTGGCTATAAGAGATTTTTCACACTCTATGCTGACGTCATACTTCCTGAAAGAAAACTAAGAGCAAGCGATTGAGTCAGAAATTAAATGTTTAAGCTTGGCTGTTCAAATCCTGAGTCATCACCGGTAAGGATACAAAATTTTTTTTTCTTAGAATTCCCAGTGGCAAAAAACTGGAAATAGAACTGCCATATGACCCAGCAATACCACTTCTGGGCATACACACTGAGGAAACCAGATCTGAAAGAGACACATGCACCCCAATGTTCATCGCAGCACTGTTTATAATAGCCAGGACATGGAAGCAACCTAGATGCCCATCAGCAGATGAATGGATAAGGAAGCTGTGGTACATATACACCATGGAATTTTACTCAGCCGTCAAAAGGAATTCATTTGAACCAGTCCTAATGAGATGGATGAAACTGGAGCCCCTTATACAGAGTGAAGTAAGCCAGAAAGATAAAGAACATTACAGCATACTAACACATATATATGGAATTTAGAAAGATGGTAACGATAACCCTATATGCAAAACAGAAAAAGAGACACAGAAATACAGAACAGACTTTTGAACTCTGTGGGAGAAGGTGAGGGTGGGATGTTTCAAAAGAACAGCATGTATACTATCTATGGTGAAACAGATCACCAGCCCAGGTGGGATGCATGAGACAAGTGCTCCGGCCTGGTGCACTGGGAAGACCCAGAGGAATCGGGTGGAGAGGGAGGTGGGAGGGGGGATCGGGATGGGGAATAAGTGTAAATCTATGGCTGATTCATATCAATGTATGACAAAACCCACTGAAATGTTGTGAAGTAATTAGCCTCCAACTAATAAAAAAATTAAAAAAAAAAAAAAAAAAAAAGAATTCCCAGTGGCTAAGAAGAGAGAGACAGATGGGCAAAACAAATAAACCTGCAGTATTATCATTCATCTCAATTAATTATATAAAATTGGTATAATTTGGTTTGTATTATTTTACTGTGCTATTTTCAAAATATGCTCTTTTATATCAGTATGTTACACATGTTTAGAATTCTTATGTTACTTAAATTCATCCATATGCTTTTATTAAGCACCACATATTTATTAAATGCCTTGTTCTAGGCCAGTGGTTCTTAAATTTCAGCATGCATCAAAAATAATTTGGAGGGGACCTTCCTAGTGGTCTAGTGGTTGAGAATCTGCCTCCCAATGCACGGAACATGAGTTCCACCCCTTGTCTGGAAAGATTCTACGTGCCCCAGTGCAGCTAAGCCCCCGTGAAGCCCACGTGCCGCAACTACTGCGCCTGCGCACCTAGCGCCCGTGCTCTGCGAGAAGGGAAGCCGCTGCAGTGAGAAGCCTGCACGGCAAAGAGCATCCCTGCTTTCTGCTGGTCGCAATTACAGAAAGCCCATGTGCAGCAATAAAGACGCAGCGCAGCCAAAAATAAATAAAAAAGAAACCCAACAATTTGGAGGGCTAGAGACAGCACACATTTCTTACTGTTTCTTCCCTAGAGGTTCTGATTTAGTAGCCCTGGGGTAGCACCTACAGATTCGCATTTCCCCCCCCAGATTTGCATTTTTAACGAGTTCCAGGTGATCTTAATGCCGCTGATCAAAGAGCCACCGACTGGTGTCGGCCTTGCAGGTGTGCGCTGCGTGCTTAACGGCTCAGCAGTCATCAGAAAAAAAAAAAAAAAAATAGTCCGTGTCCTCAGGGATATTATATTTCTTTGGGAGATTTAGATACCAGATAACTAAACAAGCAAGGAAGATACTGATGGCCATTGCTGTGGTCTCAATATCTGTCTCCCCTTCGAATTCACATGTTCAAATCCTAATACCCAATGTGATGGTATTAGGAGATGGGCCGCTTTAAGAGGTGATTAGGTCTTGAGGGCTCCGCTCTCAGCAGCACAATTGTGAGAAGCTTATAAGAAGCCTTAGTGGGCTCCCTTGCCGGTTCTGCCAGGAGAGGATCAAAGGAGCAATCTGTGGCTGACCGGGACTTACTTAACCATGCCGGCACCCCGGTCTTCAGAACTGTGAGTAATACATTTCTGTTGTTTATAAAGGACTCAGTTTGTGGTATTTTGTTGTTACCAGAGCCAAAACAGAGCAAGAAGTCATGAATATTTGGAAACCATGGTCACAAATAAAAATTAAGCTGAGTGGTAAAGATTACTCTATAATCTTGGCATGCCCAGAATGGTCTCTCTGACTAGATAGTGGGTCATCTCGAGGCCTACAAGCTAAGAAGTCAGCCACAATATAAGCCAGTCATCTTAAAAACTGTACGAAGAGTTCATATAGAACTTTTATGAGGGTTGGATAAGAAAAACAAAAAATCAGGTCCATTCTCGTGTTCGGCATGATACTCAATACATCTTTCCCCTGCTCCATATGTAATCTGTCATGTAACCATGACTATTACTAAAATTTCAAATGTGTAGAATTTGGTGACAACTTTAAATTCTGTATCATCTGTCACCCTGGTCAGGAAGGAATATAGCTTGGGTCCATTTTGGCTAGCTTGTATTATCACTTATTTTACCTTCAGTGCAGTAATAACTTCAAATTTGGTTAGTTTTTTAAACTAAACTCAGAAAATCACTCATATGGGAACTTGTTTGTAAATGAAGCAGACTAAGTTTCTAATATAATATCTAACAATATTTTAGGTTGCTGGGAATACAATTTGCTGTTATTCCTGACAAACATTTATTCTTGACTTTTGAGTAGATGCACAGTACTGCAATATGCCTTATGAGAGAAACAAACATATAGGCCAGACAGGACAACTTTGCTCCAGGGGCTTACAGTCTAGTTGGAGTGGACTAAAGCAATTGCACTGGTAGTTGGGTTAAACAGCAGAATATGAAACCTCCTTTAAGAGAGATAAAAACAAGTATCAGGATAAAAAGAAGGGTTATCCAAAGGCAGCAATGGGACAAATGGCAAAACAAACAAAAATAACAGCCTCCTGAAAGAATTTACATATTAGCTGCAGCTATAGGATCCGTAGGGTCAGGATAGGGTCATAGGGTCAGGGGAGGGGTGATCATCCCACTAAGTAACTCCATTTCAAGACTAAAAAGTTGAAATGAGTGGAGTATGACCAGCGAATACTGAGTACATGACATCTAATACTGGGGATGGAATTGCAAAGCCAACTGTAGGTGTGTATGGCAGTGAAGGTAAGTTTGTGGAGGTCACTCGAAGGAATACACAATGGGATAGTTTTTGAAGTTTTCTCAGCAGGTGGATAACATTTTTTTTTTCCATGACAACAGTTTTCAGCTGATGTTAATTGTAAGACATATGGAGAAGGAAGCATCTCAACTTCAAACTACTTGCTGGTTAAAGTTGAAATATGACCCTTAATAGCGCTGAGCCTTTTTTAGCCAATTAATCATGTAAAATAGTCAACGTGGAATTAGGCAGGTGACCTCATGAGTATTATGAAAAATTTTCTTTCAGCGTGAAATTTTCTGTTGCATGTGTTTTGCTGTGAATCAGCAACCTAAATAAGACTTACGATGCTATACTTTGATTAAGTGCTAGTACTACATCTTGTTAAGTATTTCAGTGTAGGGTTCATTAAGTAATAATACATTGAACTGATGTCTTCAGAATGCAGTTATCTTATGTCTTTCAGAGTTCTAAGAATAATGAGGTTATCATTTATGTATATGTGGATTATTTTTCTGAACTTGAGATTATTAAAACACTTTTCCAAGATAATAAATGACTTTTGAAATGAGAGTTCAATTTGCTTTAGAAATCTATGCATGAGAGCATTTTTAAAGGTGATGATACATTGAATTTGACATATAAGATGTATAAATGTGACTTAGAAGAAGACAAAAATGAACACCTAAACATGGCAAAGGGTAAGTGAATACAGAGACTGTTTGATGCACATAGTCAGGTTACACTTTGTTTTTTAAGTAGAATCCAGAATTTAAGACTATAAGAACAGATTTATCTCACTGAAATGATCGAATTCATTCTTTGGAGTGAAATTGTATATTGTATAAACAGCATATAAAATGATAAATACATATGCATAAAAATGTCTGAGATTGTTAATAAGTATCACCTGTTACTCACTACAGTACTGATGGAGATTTTATGATAGGGGAATGGCTGAATAGTTTTGCTATGTTGTGATGAAACCGTATCATCTGCTGGTTTTATAGTGTTTCATATGCTTTTATGTTCTGTTCATGTTTTCTTACTGATTTTTGCAATACATTTACTTGTCATTTCACTTATAATCATTAAGAGTATTCCTTTGAAGGAGTACTCCAAATATCATCTAATAACATCTAATGTTTAATAGCGATGTTTTTATTTGAAAATCTAACTTTCTCATTTAAAAAAAAATTGAATGTCATGCAAATATACATACATGCTTACAAAAATGGATCAAAAAAATCCTACATTTTTAGGTATATTTATTTTTCCCTATTTCTATCTCCCTTCTTACCTTCTTACCATATCAGTAATCCATTTTCCTCAACAAGTCACCTCCAGATACACCTCTATGTACCATCTTAATGTAATACTTCTACTACACTATTAACCCCATGCTTATATAAAAACATGTAATTGATACTATGTATGATATACATTATATAAATGCAACACTCATATACACAAATGTAGGCATACACAGATACAGTTTCTTAGCCATTAACCTACCAAATTCTATTTCTTACTTTTCTCACTCAATGAAGACTCATAAAATCTCTATCTAGGCAACTTGAGTATTAAACTCACTTTCATAATGGCTGAAGAATATTCTACTGTGTGGACCTACCAAGATATATTTATGCATTACTTAATATTTACTACTTAGGTTTATCTTCTAAGACTAGAAATACATTTATTTACTCTTCACAAAGTGATTTTACTTCCCTGGGATGGAATTGAGGGACGTCATTATTTGCTGATTGCCTTTGTGCATTGTTTCTTAGGTTTTATTGGCCATTTTGCTAGTCTATGAATTGTTTATCTTAAACTTTTGCCTACTCCCTGTCAGACTGGTTTTGTTTTGTTTTAAATTTAAAAATTTAATTTGAAAAGTGTGGCTATTACTACTTATCACCTGAGGAAAAGTCCAATTTTTTTTTTTTTTTTGTGGCATCTTTGTCTGGTTTTGGAATTAGGGTGATGGTGGCCTCATAGAATGAGTTTGGAAGCTTACCTTCATCTGCAATTTTCTGGAAGAGTTTGAGTAAGATAGGTGTTAGCTCTTCTCTAAATTTTTGGTAGAATTCAGCTGTAAAGCCATCTGGTCCTGGGCTTTTGTTTGCTGGAAGATTTTTGATGACAGTTTCGATTTCCTTGCTTGTGATGGGTCTGTTAAGATCTTCTATTTCTTCCTGGTTCAGTTTTGGAAAGTTATACTTTTCTAAAAATTTGTCCATTTCATCCAAGTTGTCCATTTTATTGGCATAGAGCTGCTGGTAGTAGTCTCTTATGATCCTTTGTATTTCAGTGTTGTCTGTTGTGATCTCTCCATTTTCATTTCTAATTTTGTTAATTTGGTTTTTCTCTCTTTGTTTCTTAATGAGTCTTGCTAATGGTTTGTCAATTTTGTTTATTTTTTCAAAAAACCAGCTTTTAGCTTTGTTGATTTTTGCTATGGTCTCTTTAGTTTCTTTTGCATTTATTTCTGCCCTGATTTTTAAGATTTCTTTCCTTCTGCTAACTCTGGGGTTCTTCATTTCTTCCTTCTCTAATTGCTTTAGGTGTAGAGTTAGGTTATTTATTTGGTTTTTTTCTTGTTTCTTGATGTAAGCCTGATAAATATATATGCACCCAACATAGGAGCACCGCAATATGTACGGCAAACGCTAACGAGTATGAAAGAGGAAATTAATAGTAACACAATAATAGTGGGAGACTTTAATACCCCACTCACAACTATGGATAGATCAACTAAACAGAAAATTAACAAGGAAACACAAACCTTAAATGACACAATGGACCAGCTAGACCTAATTGATACCTATAGGACATTTCACCCCAAAACAATCAACTTCACCTTTTTCTCAAGTGCACACGGAACATTCTCCAGAATAGATCACATCCTGGGCCATAAATCTGGTCTTGGAAAATTCAAAAAAATTGAAATCATTCCAGTCATCTTTTCTGACCACAGTGCAGTAAGATTAGATCTCAATTACAGGAAAAAAATTGTTAAAACTTCAAACATATGGAGGCTAAATAACACGCTTCTGAATAACCAACAAATCATAGAAGAAATCAAAAAAGAAATCAAAATATGTATAGAAACGAATGAAAATGAAAACACAACAACCCAAAACCTATGGGACACTGTAAAAGCAGTGCTAAGGGGAAGGTTCATAGCATTACAGGCTTACATCAAGAAACAAGAAAAAAACCAAGTTAATGTCTTATTATAATATACCTTATGGGATTGATGCCACACAATCTTTAATATTTATAAAAGTTTTTATTTCTTATATAACTTGTAGTTTGAAGCCTAATGACAATCATGACATCTTTTCCTAGGATATATGGATATGTAGATGTTCATAATATCTATTTTTGCATTTCCCTTTTAAACTTGTATGGAATTTATTTTTAAATAATAAATATGGGGGTGAGTATGAGTGCAGAAGTAGGAGCAGAGTTCTAAATTGGATTGTTATGATAGACCTCCTAGAGAAAGTGACATTTGAAAAAAGCCTTGGAGGAAGTGAGGGAAACAGCCATGTTCATAACTGGGAAAAATAACACTGAAAACTGTTGGTGAATGTCCATGAGGTAAGACTAACTGAGGTGTCACAGTGAAGCTTAACCAGAGTGAATAAAGAGGAAATTGAACAGCATCTAAAATCATCAATGCATATAGGGTGCTGTGACTCGGTTATTGGAAGAATAATACAAGTGACATATTAAAAACAGATTATTGAGTGATGAAAGCCCAATCAGAGGACATACTGAGATGTGCTCTGAGTACCTCGGAAACAGATGATTGTGCTTTGGACACGAGTGGTACAGTTGAAGTGGTAAAACATGATGGGAATTTAAACATAGACCAATAGACAATAATGATTGTTGACTGAGAAAGAAAAACATTAATAATGACTCCAAGATTTTTGTCTGAAGAAGCCAATAGGGCAGGGTTGTCTTTAACTGAAATGTGAAAACTTGAAGGAAGATCAGGACTTTTTGTTCTGTTTTGGAAGACAGGTTTCAAAGTTCAATTCTGGGCATGATACTTTTTAAAGATACCTGATTGGAGATACTAGGCAATCAGTTGGAGCAAAGGGTCTGGAACTGAGGGAAGAGGGTCATGCTGAAGATGTAGTAGGAAATTGGTGTGCCATTGGTATTTAAATTTATTTGACAAAATAGGAGTCTCTGTGTCAAATGTCAGTTCAGTTCAGTTGCTCAGTCATGTCCGACTGTTAGCGACCCCATGGACTACAGCATGCCAGGCCTCCCTGTCCGTTGCCAACTCCTGGAATTTCTTCAAACTCACATCCATTGAGTTGGTGATGCCATCCAACCATCTCATCCTCTGTTGTTCTCTTCTCCTCCTGCCTTCAATCTTTCCCAGCATCAGGGACTTTTCAAATGAGTCAGCTCTTCACATCAGGTGGCCAAAGCACTGGAGTTTCAGCTTCAGCATCAGTCCTTCCAATGAATATTCAGGACTGATCTCCTTTAGGAATGACTGATTGGATCTCCTTGCAGTCCAAGGGACTCTCAACAGTCTTCTCCAACACCGCAGTTCAAAAGCATCAATTCTTCGGTGCTCAGTTTTCTTTATAGTCCAACTCTCACATCCATACATGACCACTGGAAAAACCATATCTTTGACTAGATGCACCTTTGTTGGCAAAGTAATGTCTCTGCTTTTTAATATGCTATCTAGGTTGGTTATAACTTTTCTTCCAGGGAGCAAGCGTCTTTTAATTTCATGGCTGCAGTCACCATCTGCAGTGATTTTAAAGCCCAAAAAATAGCCTGTCACTGTTTCCACTGTTTCCCCATCTATTTGCCATGAAGTGATGGAACCAGACGCCATGATCCTAGTTTTCTGAATGTTGAGTGTTAAGCCAACATTTTCACTCTCGTCTTTCACTTTTATCAAGAGGCTCTTTAGTTCCTCTTCACTTTCTGCCATAAGGGTGGTGTCATCTGCATATCTGAGGTTATTGGTATTTCTCCCGGCAATCTTGATTCCAGATTGTGCTTCTTCCAGCCCAGCATTTCTCATGATGTACTCTGCATATAAATTAAATAAGCAGCGTGACAATATACAGCCTTTTCCTATTTGGAACCAGTCTATTGTTCCATGTCCAGTTCTAACTGTTGCTTCCTGACCTGCATACAGATTTCTCTAGATTTCTTGTCTGGTATTCCCATTTAAGAATTTTCCAGAGTTTGTTGTGGTCTACACAGTCAAAGGCTTTGGCTTAGTCAATAAAGCAGAAATAGAGGTTTTTCTGGAACTCTCTTGCTTTTGGAATATCCAGTGAATGTTGGCAATTTGATCTCTGGTTCCTCTGCCTTTTCTAAATCCAGCTTGAACATCTGGGATTTCACGGTTCACATACTGTTGAAGCCTGGCTTGGAGAATTTTGAGCATTACTTTGCTAGCATGTCAGATGAGTGCAATTGCGTGGTAGTTTGCGCATTCTTTGGCATTGCCTTTCTTTGGGATCGGAATGAAAATTGACCTTTTCCAGTTCTGTGTCCACTGCTGAGTTTTCCAAATTTGCTGGCGTATTGAGGGCAGCACTTTCACAGCATCATCATTCAGGATTTGAAATAGCTCAACTGGGATTCCATTACCTCCACTAGTTTTGTTCATAGTGATGCTTCCTCAGGCCCACTTGATTTTGCATTCCAGGATGTCTGGCTCTAGGTGAGTGATCACATGATCGTGATTATCTGGGTCATAAAGATCTTTTTTGTACAGTTCTTCTGTGTATTCTTGCCACTTCTTAATATCTTCTGCTTCTGTTAGGTACATACCATTTCTGTCCTTTATTGAGCCCATCTTTGCATGAAATATTCCCTTGGTATCTCTAATTTTCTTGAAGAGATCTCTAGTCTTTCCCATTTTGTTGTTTTCCTCTATTTCTTTGCATTGATCTCTGAGGAAGCCTTCCTTATCTCCTTGCTGTTCCTTGGAACTCTGCATTCAGATGAGTGTATCTTTCCTGTTCTCCTTTGCCTTTTGCCTCACTTCTATTCACAGCTATTTGTAAGGCCTCATCAGACAACCATTTTGCCTTTCCTTTCCTTGGGGATGGAAAATGTAGATTAGGAGAAAAACAAAATAATCTCTGAAGTGTTCTAAAAGGGATATGAGAAGGAATCAAGACTGAGGACTAAGAAAGAATTACATTTAAAATACGGGGGGTGGGGGGGGGACGGATGGACTGCATTTGGAAGCCAAATAAAGCATTGTCACGTGAACAACATCAGAAATTCTAAAGAAATGATGATCAATAGATTTGAGAGGTCATTGAGAAGACTAAATTTGGCAGCGTGTTTGCGGATAGCTTGAGTGAAGGAGAGTAGGAAGAAAGGAACTGAAGCAGAAAACATAATTACCTCCTTCAAGCAACTTAGCTATAAAGGGAAAACAGAAGTAAGGGCAATAATGAAAATGGAAAAATGGGATTGTGGGGGGTGGTTATTGTGATTAGAAAAAATATCATGTTAGTGTGAGGAAAAAAAAATATCTACTAAGAAGGAAAAAAAATAAAAGATGATACAAGGAAAAAGACCTTGCTGAAGTAATGCCTTAAGATAGTTAAAAATAACAACAACAAAAAATTACCCAGAGAGCTATCTGTTACAGCCAAGTCATAGGATTTCTAGCTGAATCTAGACAGAGATAAGCTGTTACCAATAAACAAAACAATGTTACTTCTGGCTAATTTGTGACTGCTATTTCTTTTTCCAGTGACAACCCTAGTTCTGCAGCCTTTTCTTCTGCCTCCTAGATGAGAATAAAGATCTCATATTATTGAATTGCCCTTAGTTACTACCAGCACCCAATCCAGAAAAACCTCCACTGCATTAGGCTCCTCCAGGGTCACACAGCACCAACCTAAAACCTATAACAAGCGCCTCCCACCTCCTTCTTACCCCTCTTATCCCTTCTTTGATGCTTCTGTGCTCTCACTTGCCACAACAAGTGAAAAAGCCTAACACTTACTTCATATTTGTTCCTGGTGATCCTCTGCCAGTCCTGACAGCTCTTGCATATGTACAGTAGGATGGATGATATGACGCGGTGGACTTCTCTAGAGGGGGTAAGGGGCAAAAATCAGCGCTTGTGCTAATGATAGTGGATGGGTACATGAGGGAATGTGTTTAACTTTTTCATTTCTTGGCTATGCCATGCTGCATGTAAGATCTTAGTTCCTCGACCAGGGATCGAACCTGTGCCTCCTCCACTGGAAGTGCAGAGTCTTAACCACTGGACTGCCATGGAAGACATGAGGGAATGTGTTTAAATTCTCTTTTGAACAGGGTTATTAACTGAGAGAGAGGACATACTGTAGTTTTGGAAGCTGAGGAAAAAGAAAAAAAACTGTAAAATCCAGTTTGCATGGGGGAAAATAAATGACCTATTACTGGGCAACATTAAAGACTCCAGGTTTACCAGGTTTATCATGAAGTGTTTCAATGTCAGTCAGCATAGCAATGCATTTTTCTCTAATAAATTCAAGTGCATGAATCTAGATACAGAGTAGCCCAATAATTGTGTTTCACCATGGTTATGGTTTGCCAAAGGGAAACAGTAAGGCACAAATTTGTTTGAAATGTTTGCAGAAAGGATAATAAGATGATGCATCATTTGTAGACCTGGGTAGGAGACAAAACATGAACATTAAAAGGATTTGGGAGACTTAGAGTAAAAATGATAGAATCAATAATAGGTTCTCATTGGGCCAAAAAGCTGTTGTATTAATATTTGATGTAAAGTGCAATAGCTGAACCTATTATGAAGGTTTGCACACCATGTGAACTAGTGGTTGAGGTAGGCTGGAAGAGGAAAATACTGACAGATTAATCTTTAGATTCATTCATTTATCATAGGTATTTTTAATAGTTTTCCATTTTTATGAACAATATGGATTTTTCATTTTCTGACCTGAGAAATTTAAATGAGATGGTGCTTCTTTAGGTGTGCAAAATTAAAATATGAATCCACCTGACCCCAGAGTCTTAAATATAAGATTTCTAATAGAATTTCCAAATTCTGCAGTGGTAATAGGTTTATTCATGACCTCTCAATTTTGGAGGTTAACATTTTGCTGGGAAATCATCAATACCGCCATCGAGTGGCTCTCAGTATTCCCACGGAATGTTGTCATTAACTTTGCTGTCTGTGACTTTGTGTTATTCTCCTTTGACCTTTTGTATTTGCAGTTTTACTTTTTCTACAGTTAATGGAAGTTCTAGATGAAAAATTGCAGTAGTTTATCATAAAGAAAAAATATTTTGCAAAACTATCTGCCCTAGAATGTCTAAGGAAAAATGTCAGGTTATGCTGTGTATCATGAAGTTTTAGAATTTCTTGGACTACTGTTCTGAATTCATCACTCACCTTCAAATCTTGCATGTCACAATAAATAAATTAGATTTATACCCTGTTGTTCTATTCTTAAATTATTTTATGCACCATCCCACAGAGGGTACAAAGGCTCTTCATGATGAACTATAGCAATGGTAATTTGATCTCTCTAATATAAACTTTTCAGAAACTGTTATGATCATTTTTAAGAGGTTTTATTAGGCTTTCAAAGATGATACCAAGATCACCTTAGCTCCAGAGACCTGTTTAAGAAATTACTGAGTCAGCATCTTACTTGAGGATCAGTTTGTTTTGATACCCGTATATAGTTTTGAAAACAAAGAGTTACTTTGGCCTTCTCAATTAAAGCATCCTTCAGGTCTGAAAAAAGATTCCAAGTTGAAAGTTTTCAAATTCTGAGGACATGAATTCATTTTGTTAAAGTCTGGAGAAACAAATACAGACACATCTACACACGTCTTCAAGTGCTGGCTTGTAGATTTTTTTGATGTTTCATCAGACAGACCTGGGTCAATCATCAGCTATTTCTCCCAGTACATACTGGCTTTCTGTAAGCAAAGATAATTACCTCAATTAATAGTGGTATCAGATAGTTTAGGATTCCTATCCAGACAGACTCTGAATCACAGTGCTAACTAGAAATGGGATGATTGCAGCCAGAGTGTAAATCTCTTCTAAATGTTTTCCCTCCATGCTAGCTATTTTGCTCTTGTTGGTGGCTCCTGCTATTAATAAATAACATATGCTTCTACCTTAGATAATAGATTTTCTCAATCTTTTCCATTTGGATATACATTCTTTGATCAGTTGGGTGGGGGCAGGAAGCAAACATGAGTTATGTCTAAAATCTTGACAAAAGCCAATTATGTCACTTGTCAATTATGTGACTTATGAGCCCTTTAACAAAAGACAGGTTGTGGCTATTTTGAAGTTATTAAATGTACTAGTCAATAGAGTATTAAAACTTAACTCCGTTCCCATTAAACCCTTTAAAAAATTGTTCCTGCTGCTCTGGTTACGACCTTTAAGAGAAAGTAACAAATGACAGACTATATAAAACAATGGATTCCTAGGAGTGTATAGAGTCAATAGGTCTGCAGTATGGCCCAAGAAACTGAATTTGTAGTAAAAACCACCTCTTACTCCCTGTTTGACAAAATTAAATGCAAATGGTCTGCAAGCTGTGAATTTGCAGAAAGTAGACACGTTACAGGCAGGATTAAACCAGGTAGGTTTAATGCTACAAGCTTAGTGTATGTTAATTTCTGACTGTATATCTTGATGGAGTTTTGAATGATTATCAAGCAGCATGATTGCAAATGAGCAGTTTCTCATTGCTGTTTCTTGCTTAATTGAAAAAATGGTCTTTGTGCTCATTGTACCTAGAAAAGCTCACCCAAAACAAAAACTCACACTACTATAAAATATCCCAGTAATTTGTTCTTACACAGATATTAGTCTTTGGTGTATAGCAAGGGTTTTTGTGTTCCAGAACTTTTTAGAAAAATTTGAGCTATATAGGGACAATTTAAGCAAAATGATTAAGGTAGTAAATTTGTATTTGCCAATTTCCTGATTTTTGTTTTCCTATCCCTCTTCCATTCTTAATAACTATTGTACACTTTTTCAACCTGTTGAAGCTGTTGCACTATATTCTCAGATCAAAGAGACTCCTTCACAATCACAGACAGCCTCCTACCAGGCCTGGTCCAAAAGCCTTTTCATTCTACCCATTGCCCATTCCCTTATTGTATATCCTTTGCTATTGAATATATTTGTGGATATTAACAAAGATGTAGCTACAGAAATTCTCATAGAATAATGCAAAACAACATCATCCAAACTTCAAATATGTGATTGAAAATGAAGACTACTTTTAGATCACAAAGAATGATTTCATAATCTAAAATATGTAATGGGAAAATAGTCACAGTATCAAACAATATGAACAACCTCAAAGGCATTTATAAACAGTGACATTTGATTCTAAATGTGCATATACTTGTGAAACTAAGTGGCAGTTTGTAGCCTCAGTTCTTGCAGATCGAATGAGTTGTCTTGAACGTTATATGGTGCTAATCTCGGATTCTACACTGAGAATTTCCTGAGCATATTAATGAATTTAAGCTGATTTTAATAATGTGTTTTTTTTTTTAACATACTCACTGGCATTACTGCAGCTCACTGTCTTTCAGATATAGCTTGAATATTTTTTTGTTGTTGTTGTTTAGTTACTAAGTTTGTCCAACTTGTTTGTGACCCCATGGACAGCAGCCCACTCCTGCCGGTCTCCTCTATCCATGGGATTTTCCAGGCTAGAATCCTGGAGTGGGTTGCCATTTCTTTTCCAGGGGATCTTCCTTACTCAAGGATCGAACTCACTTCTCCTAAATTGGTGGGTGAGTTCTTTACCACTGAGCCACCAGGGAAGCCCATTTATGAGTAAACTGCCGTAAATTAGCTCTATCGTAATATCCACCTAACTGAGTATATGGGCTTCCTGGATGGCTGTGAAAGAATCTGCCCCAGAGGAATCGGGTGGAGAGGGAGGTGGGAGGGGGGATTGGGATGGGGAACACATGTAACTCCATGGCTGATTCATGTCAATGTATGACAAAACCCACTACAATATTGTAAAGTAATTGGCCTCCAACTAATAAAAATAAATGGGAAAAAAAAAAAAAGAATCTGCCTGCAGTGCAGGAGATGTGGTTCATTCCCTGGGTTGGGAAGATCCCTTGGAGGCAGAAATTGCAATCCACTCCTTCCCAAGTGGCCCGAGTGATAAAGAACCTGACTGCCAATGCAGGAGACATAACAGACACAGGTTTGATCCCTGGGTTGAGAAGATCCTCTGGAGGGAGGGTATGGCAACCCACTCAAGTATTCTTGCCTGAAGAATCCTATGGAACAATAGCCTGGCGGGCTACAGTCCGAAGGGGCACACAGATCTGTACATGACTGAGCACAACTGATTATGTACCTCGTACACTGAAATTCCTTTCAAATGCAGACAGAGAAACTTTATAAGAACTTAAATTAGAAGGTTGGCATGATCTTTCTTTAAACTTTCTGAATGTAGCAAAATGTTGAAGCTTAGACTAAGGGATATGAAGTCCATTGTCTTAATTTGTCTTGTGTTTACTTAGATGAAATCTTGTTATAAAAATGCTGAAAAATGAGTTGCCATGCTTTTGGGCTTTATTGGAGTATTTGGATTATTTTTATAATTCATTATTGATATTATAAATGGTACTCTGATTCTGAAATGTTTGAGTGCTATAAACATTTAGTGGACACACTAACTGATGTGATGAAAAAGATATACTCAGTTCTGCTAAGTATTTAATGTTTAGAAAGTTTATAATTATATATCTACTTATACATTTTTATTTACTAGAAATGAACTCTAAGAGGTTCTACATGTTTTCTCTTTGTAATGAATGCTAGTTAGCTACAGTTAAATTATGTGTTCAATTTTGATAACTTCCTTTTCATTATTTGCTTCACGTTATTTAATGTCATCCTGGTGTTACAGTTTAAAATTATCTGTTGAAATGGCTTCTAATTCTTCTCAAAAGTAGCATAAAACAGTAAAGCAGAGGAATTCAAGGAAGGGAAAATTATATCTTTTTTTAAAAAGAGGTATTAGAGGTATTGGATTTTTAAGTGCAAGAGAGGGGAGAATTGTATTCCTACTTCATTAAAATCATGAAAAGCATTTTAACAGTAAAATGAAAGTTAAATAATTAAGCATGATCATATTGCAAATCTATAAATACACATCAAATTTCTCACATGAGAATAAGTTTTCTCTGCAACAAATAAATGTTTTGATCACTCAAATACATTCATTCAAAACAATTCTAATATAAAAATTCTAGGAAAATGATAGGGTAATATCCTAGAATAACACCATAAATATTTTGTTGATCTCACTGTCACATATTTATCTATAACACAAATGTGCATACCATGTTACATGCACAGGACCACATCATATGTTTTTATGCCTTATGTCATTGTTTATGTGCCTCTTCCCTGTGTTTCTCTCATATTATTCCATATTAGATAGACCACATAGATCTTTTCAGTGTTTCCAAAAATGGAGTGAAAAAGAGTATAAATTAAACACATTTTATGCATCCTTATTTGGGGAAATGATAGTATGTGATCTGTTACTACATCTGTAAGTTCAGTTGATTATTTTACATGAATATGTGATAGTTCGCTTGTTGGGTATCATGATATGGCCACTCATCTTGTTTCCTGCTCTTGTCCTCTAGGTTAATACTGTAATCAACACCCTCTGTGCATAGATTCTTAGTAATTGACACTTTTTTATTTCCTGTGGTATAGTGCTAAAGAGGAGAGTTGCTCTGTATGATGACCTGAGAATTTTAAATTTTAATATTTTATTGAGATTTGGCACTTAATACATTTCTGTCAGTGGGGTGTAAAATTCATCCACATTCCAAACAAGGGGTTGCATAGCCATCTAAAATTCTTGCCAGATCGGCATAAATTGATGAGTCATCCTTAATCTGTATGTCCCTGACCATGAGACTGAGTATATTAATAGCTTTTGACTACTGAATTTGCCCTTCTGTTCTTAGTATCTGTTCATTTCTTCCTGTATTCATAGTATTCATTGAAAGAAGGTGTTCACTATACTAAATTATTGCCCAATGATTGCTTTTTCTATCATGTACATTAAATGTATTTTCATGTGTATAAATTGTGTATTAACATTGTTTAATCCTAACTGTGGAAAATATGGGGCTTCCCAGGTGGCTTTAGTGGTGAAGAATCCGCCTGCCCATGCAGGAGACGTAAGAGATAGGAGTTCTATCCCTGAGTCAGGAAGATCCTTTGGAGAAGGAAGTGGCAACCTACTCCAGTGTTCTTGCCTGGAGAATTCCATGGACAGAGGAGCCTGGCAGGCTATGGTCCACAGGGTTAAAAGAGTCAAACACAACTGAAGCATCTTATCACGCATACACATGGAAAATATAAACAGTTTTAAATGAATACATCCACATGTTCATATTGTAGCTTATAGTTTTGTAGTTTTGAAAAAGGTACTCATAAATTTAGTATTCTAGTTTTCCATGCAAAATTTTTATTGCTCAGTTTTTGGCATCTAACTAAATTATTAAACAGACTGGAATTTCTTTTTCTATCTGTAAGACGAAAGTGTTCAGCTTTAATTTCATTCTCATAGTTATTTAGTACCATTATCATTATTTAAGAAATGTATTGTCTTATTCCCAATGTTTTACTATACTTTTGCCATTATCAAGAGATGACAGTAGTTTTATAAGATGTGTTGACAAGTGACAAACTGACCCTTATTGTTCTTATAATTTCTAAAAACTGTTTGGGGGCTAAAATCTTTAAGTCCATTTCACTTAATTCTAAGAAACGCAATTACAGTTCAAATGGAAATTTTACTAGCTTGTATATACTAACAGGAGAAATTAACATTTTAAATTTAGATTTTTCATTCAAGTACATGATCTACCTTTTCATTCCCTCAGTTAGTATGCATGTCAATACAATTTTTCATATATGTCCAGTATCTTCTTTGTTAATACTTGATCATGTTAACTTTTGCTTGTTATTTTAATGTTTTCCATTGCCATTACTAGTATTTTCTGTTAAATAACAAAGAACAGAAAAATTTTAATACCTATCTTGGATCCAGATACTTTATCAAATTCTGTCATTAATTTTAAGTTTACTATAGAGTCTTCTCACTTAAGATACTTGTTTTTAATAACTGTATTCACTTTCTATTTGTATTTTACATAGAATTTTTCTTAGTATGGATCTTGTTTAATCATGTGGTCTATTTGATATTGCATATGGCAAAAATATTCCTTTTTATGATAAACTAAAATGTGACATCTGGACAATACTGCTTTTGAAGATTTGAGAAGTATAGCTATTGGTCAAACATCTAAATAGTGGCAAATTTATTTTAAATGATCCAAATCAAAAGTAATGTGTTTTGCTGTTGAAGACACACACAGCTGCATAATTATGATGGAGTTTGGATAAGAATCAACCACAACAAACAAATGCAGAATCAATACTTCAGCTTTGCTGGCAATCATGACAAATATACATTTCTGAAGGCAATTCAAATGTTGTAGTCATAATTAAGTGGAGGGCTTTAAGTCTAGTTATTTCTGGTTACAAAATGAAGAAATAGAACAGGAAGAGATGATTTGTGCCAAATTTTTAAGAATCACACTTGGTCTTAAAATGTCAAGTTATAGGCAGTGTTGAGCTTCCCTGGTGACTTAGAGGGTAAAGTGTCTGCCTGCAATGCGGGAGACCCAGGTTCAGTCCCTGAGTCAGGAAGATCCCCTGGAGAAATGGCACCCCACTCCAGTACTCTTGCCTGGAAAATCCCATGGACAGAGGAGCCTGGGAAGCTGCAGTCCATGGGGTCGCAAAGAGTCAGACACGACTGAGCGACTTTACTTCATAGGCAGTGTTACCAAAAATCATATTTCAGGTGTTTGTGTGTGTGTGTGTGAGAAAGAGAGAGAGTGAGCAAGAGAGATTATATCTATAACTCTGAAAAACTCATTCAAAATGAAGCAAAGAGCCTAGAGAATGAGATTCACCCCCAAGTGATGTTCAGAGTCAAGGATATTTTTCCAGTATTAGGAAGCAGTTTACTCCATGCTGTTTTTGAGAATGTGTCTTTTGAAAGTCTCAGTGATACAGTCCTGAGCGGCAATAGCAGGAGATAGAATTGGTTTTCTATCTTCAGTTTGGCAGACATGGCTGTTGAAACTACATGAAACTAAAGGGTCAAGGATCAAACGATCCAAAGGACCAAGTGGTGTCTTTTTTTTTCCATCCTAAGGTGGGATATATGAGTTTCTTCAGTTTGGTATTTGGAGCCAAAAGTTTGAAAAGGAGAGACTTTGTCATGAAAAATAAAGTGATATATTTATCCTGACAAACTGTTGAAATGACAGAACTGTAAATTTGTACTATTTAAATGTAATAAAGAATACAAAGTATGGACAGATTATTATTATTGCAATATAGAAAGATTTAATTTTAAATTGTTAGATGAGTATAATTTGTATAGTTAACATTAAAAGAACGATCTATAGTTGTTTAAATTTTTTTTTTCACTCAGAAAATATCTTCCAAGAGAATTTGTTGTCAAGATAAAATATTCTGTATTTCAAAACTGAAGCCATTATGCTCTGTTGCATTGTAATAGTCCGCCTTTTAAATTCACTTAACGCATACAGTACTAAATAGAGAACCTAACTCTGCCAGGCACAATTCAGATACTTTGGCTGTCAAGGAACCAGGTCGGAATTCTTGTCCTTAAGAATCTTACATTCTAACTGAGGAGACATAGTAAAATATCAATCTGTACAATTGATAGTATTTTGAAAAATAAGTACTACATAGATCAGAGAAATGCCGTGGAAGAGTAGATGCAGATGTTACATACAGTGATGGAAACTGTGATATTTTAGAAAAGACTTGAAGGAGGTGAGGGACTTAGCATCTGGATATTGGGGAGCCCAAAGTTAGGGCAAGTTTGAAGGCCTTAAGATGGGAGTGTGCTTGGCAAGTCCCAGGAAATGTAAGGTAATTTATTATAATTGAAACAGAGACCCTTTAAGAAAGTAGTAGGAAATGCTATCAGAAGGAATGGGAAGGAAAGATCAGGGCCATGAAGTGGCTCTTATTCTGACCGAATTATGGAGTGAGGGTGAGTTGTATGCAGAGTGTCCTAATCTGATTTGCATTTTTTAAAGGATTACTATAACCCTTCTATTGAAGATAGGCTATTTTGGGGATCAGGGTTGTGAGAAGTGTTGGGATTGATGGTTACAATTTGAATACAGAGTCTTGAGGATTTTCTGATATAATAGAAATAAATGATTTAAGATGAGATAAAGAGAGACACCAAGATTGACTCAAATTCTGGTCTGAGCAAGTGAGTGAGCTTTTCAACTAAGATGAGAAAGATTGTAGATGACTCAAATCTGAGGTAGTAAATGACAAATTCAGTTTTATACAAGCTTCTGACATGTATAGTTTTCAACTGTTTTTATATCTATACATAGGTATATAATGTATATTATATGCATGTAATATCATATGTAAAATGTAATATATGTAATTACATGCAATATTTATATATTTAACATTTGTATATGTAACATACTTTTCCCAAGGAGCAACTTGGTAGGAACAGAGATAAATATGGGAACAGTAAACAAAATACAGTTTAAGTAATAATTAGTATTTAGAATGGTAATAAAATTCTATGAACTACTCTAATTTCCATGTCACCTTAGTCATAGCATCCAGATTCACTGATACTCTTTTACCTCATTTGTAAAACTGCTATGATAATACTTGTTCTCTTTGGTTTAATCCCCAAAATGAACATGTGACAATATCAAGGCTGGTATCAGGAGATAATTCTAAATAAAAGAGAACTGAAAATAGAGTAAAATTAGCATTCAATTTTCCACAATTAAACACTCAGATAACTATAGTCCTAAGTTTCATTTCAGGAAATATAATTTTACTATCAGTTAATCAGCTACTTTACTGTGACTGGTACAGCAATGGCACATATAGCTTAAAACAGGATGGATTCAAAGAAATGTTTCCCGTACTCTTCCTGCTGCCAAGCTGGCCCAGAATCAGAACCACAATCTGAGATGCATTATCAAAGTGAATCGGCAATACATAGACATATATCCTGTATTTTTTGGATTTTTTCCCATTTAGGTCACCGCAGAGCCCTGAGGGACGTTCCCTGTGCTATCCAGTATATCCTCATTATCTGTGTAACACCTGCTACTGCAACTAGGTCAGTCCCAATCTCCCAGTTCATGCCAGCCCTCCTTTCCCACCTTGGTGTCCATCCATTCAAGGAAAAGTTTCCTGTACCCTTCCTGCCCTCCTGCTGGTCCAGGATTAGAACCATAATCTGAGATGTATTATCACTGACATAGATCACAGCAATCTGTATTGTAGTCTGTATTGTGTCTGTATTGTGAACTTCCTGAGAGAAGTGACACTTATTTTTATCTGAATTTATTGGCCATCTTTGGCTTATGATCTGAGTTCAGCAATGCTTGCTGAATAAAAAAAAATGGAGCTATTATTCCTTTCCTTTCCCCCACCTCTGAGCTCATGTTTGAGTTATGACAGCATTTAAAATTAAAAACAAAGATCAAATATAAATATTTTACTGTAGGAATGAGTGTCCATAAAGGAGTTTCTCTACAAAGCTTTCCAATAATCACCATTGTGTTCACTATCATTCACTTTAAATTCTATTTTAAACCATGAGATAAAACATAATAAAGTATATAAATATGTAATGTATTCAGATACTTATTTGGTAAGTAAAAGTGCAGATCTAGAAAATATTTAGATATGAAACTGTCAAAATTAAGGTATCTGGTAAAGTGGCTAGATAGAAGCCCAATTGTATACTTCAAAAGCTTTTTTTCCCCAGTAATGCTCAATCTGGAGTTTATTTTATAGTCTTTGTTTTGGATAACAAATTATTTCACTTTACTAACTCTTACATACATAATTTAATATGAAATATAAGCTTGGGAAATTTTGACCCTATATTTGTAATTATACAATGAATAGATCTGACATAGTTACTCAATTTGAGTTACAACTTAGATATAATCTTTCATGGTGAATAAAATGAAAATGGAAATATGATCACTTGGAGATTTGTTGTTGTAAAGACAAAACAAAATAAACCCCAATCAAAACACAGCCCACACTTAATAAGCACACAATTACAGTGACAAAAGACCAAAACTTCCTTAGCAATGAGAGAGCAAGACAAATCATTCCAATAGCACAGGCAGGGAAAGTTTACAAGAGTTTATTTCTTATGTCTCCCTCACTTAGAAAATGCCCAAAATCAGAATCGGTGGATATAAACAGTGAGAAGGCTGCAAATCTACCTTACAGTTACAAAACTTTCTGATGGTCTCATTTGATCCAATGATAAAATCTAATTGAGATCTATGGGAAAAAGGCATTCACAGTATCACAAAGTGGTATCAATTCATTCATTCAAATATTAGTTAGCCTCAATGTGTATTACATTTTACTAGGCATTGAAAATAAACTACTGAATGGAGAAGATCTTGCTTTAGAGCTTACCATATTTTGCTTGGTCTTGGGAGTTGGGTGCAAATAGGCAATTAGTATAGCAGACGCTAATTGCTATGTTGGGAGAAGTACGGTGTACCTTCAAAGCTCTTAGGCAGTACCACTTAATGGAATGGAATTAATAACACAGTGTATTCATTTCCTATTGAGCCTGTAACAAATTGTCACAGGTTTGGTAGCTTAAAACAATTTACTGTCTTACTGATATAGAGTTAATAAGTCTGATAATAATAAGTTAATAAGGCTGGCAGACCTGCCTGCTGTCTGCAGGCTCCAGGGGCTAATCTGGATCATTTATTTTCGAGCTTCTAGAGGCTGCCTATATTCCTTGACCTCTTCCTTGACCTCATGGCCTCTTCATCTCTCTGTCTCTCTCCATAGTTACATTTTTCTCTTTCTTATTCGGATGTTTGTGATTATATTGGGCACGCCTGTTCAATCAATGCCATTCTCTACATCTCAACAATTTTTTTTAACTTGATCATCAATCAGTCTCTTCTACCATGTGAAGCAACACATCCAGAGATTCTAGGGATTAAGACATCTTTGGGGGTCATTCTTGCACATCCAGGAATGGATTTATTTTATAAGTAAATTTATTAAATGTCTATTTTATGTGTTGGAAAAAGAAATGGCAACCCACTCCAGTATTCTTGCCTGGAGAATCCCATGCACAGAGGATTCTGGCAGGCTACTTATGTGTAACAAGAAAAAATATTCAATAAATGATTCTTTGATAGTTGAGTATCTGTTTGGAAAGGAATCAACCATTTAGGTGCTTGTCTCACAAATTACTAACAGAAATAATCTCATGTGGGAATTTTCTCTCTCCAGTGGTCACCACTAAAATAGCCTATAATGGGAATGATTCTGCCCAGAGTTTTATGGTGTTGCCTTATACAGCTGACCACAACAATATTTTCTTAGGGTAGCAGTGAAAATTACAAAATTCTTCAGGAAAGGAATTGGAAATACATATCAGGATCCTTCACTTATACATAGTCGGCAGGTAACTTCACTTTGCACTTTGTTTTTAAGCAAATTGTATACTTTACTTTGTAAGAAACCCTCTCTGGACAGTACTAACCATCCTAATGTCACATTTAATGAAAAAATTTAGGAACAGTCAAAAACTTTCAGCAGTCACAAAATTCTAACCCTAGTAGCTTAAGCGCTGAAATATTTTACACCCATTTGATGTAATATTAAAGTTATTATCTTATAATGAGTTTTACTGATAATAGAAAATATTTAAATAAGGATAGGAATTTAATATATTAGAGACTGTTTAATTGTAGTTATCTCCCACACATATTTATTTCCCTTGTCTGCCAGTACTCCACCAAAACGCAATAAAAGTAGATTAACTTATTACTATAAAGAGAAGGATGGAACTGGTAAGAGTGCAATAAAATTTCAATAAGTCAAAGAGAGGAAGGAGGTAGGAGTGAGGCTGACTCAGTAGAAAGGAATGCAATGCAAGGGAATGACTTGTGAACTTTCTCCTTTCTTAGTATGGTTTCATTCGTCTTTCAAAATCTCCAGTGGAGTTTTCAGTTACACATTTGAGACATAAACTTTAGGAAGGGGAGGAAGGAATCCTAATATCTGAACTCTTGTGATTCTACAGTAGAAGATGTGGCTCGTGCCATACCTATCACCCATCTGAGGCAGCCAAGGAAAATAAAACTACACTCTGCGTGGTAAGCAATTTTGTATTACATTTTCTCCTTTGTCTACTAGCTTTGCTTGCCCCAGGATGTCTGCTTGTCAGAATCTGGTACTTTAACTCTTAAACAAAAGAAATGTTAAAATGTTATTTATCTGGTGTATTTAACCATATCTGATATATAACATACATTTAAAATCACATATAAAATTTGATATGTTTTTCTCTAAAAATCACTGAATTAGTATGATTATCTTTGTCACCTGCTTCTTTCACAAAGCCTTTAAGATACTCAGTTTTTAAAATCCCATTTGTGTATACTTCTGGCTTTCATCCTTCTAGAAGTGAGGCTATGCTCTTCATTTTATTATGTTTATGCTGATTAAGTCTAAAATCTACAAATCTGCCGTAAGTATATAAGCATAAACAAGTGGATGCACTTGGAATGTATTTATTTCCTTTTTACCTTAAATTGGCAAATAATTTCATAACTGACTTTTTTTCATAGCACATATTTCATTTATACAACAAATCATTGTGAGATGTATTAGATATATACTCTCAAGAAATGCATTATTATGGAAACATGAAACGTGAAGTTGAAAAAAGAGTCACATATGTACTTCTGCAGAAGTATGTACAAAGAGACTCAGGAACACAAAGCAAAGAATTTACCTTGAAGATCTTATTACAAGAAATACAACAACTGAGTTGATTCTAGAAAAATGAAATGAATACTAGATAAATAAGTACAGGGATGTAATATACAGCATAGGGAAGATAGATAATACTACCACAGTGACTTTACGGTGGCAGATGATTACTAGAACTATCTTGGTGATCAATTCATAATGTACACAAATGTTGACTCACTATATTGTACACCTGAAACTGATACTATCTGTCAAATATTACATTAATAAAATTTTAAAATCAAGTAAATATGCAATGTTAACTGTTCAGTTTATGTCTGGTAATCTGGTTTATTATAAAATTCCTGACACTCAAAACTACAAAGAGACATAACTGGAAAAATGTATACACACACATACACTTGCTATCTGATTTGTAACTATTAATAACAAAATGAAAAAATTGAAAAAAAATTCAAAGTAGATCCCCCTTGTTCTAAGGGATTGGCAGATTTTCCAAATATAGAATTTATCTGATTTTATCGGATAAATAACCAAACTATAAATTTTCTGTCTGGTCTCATCTTTTACTACATTCCCATCTGTCTAGCCCATTTTTTCAATCAAATTTCCTTATTTTCCAAATATTCCTGACCTTTACACTGGGTATTTTAGATGCCAGAATATTGAATGCTTAATTTTATCATTTACTTCAGATTTTTCTCTACCGTTCTTCCTTAATAAGACCTACTCTGATTTCCATATTTAAAATTTCAGTTTCTCCCAATAGGTGTTGTGTGCTCAGTCGTGTCTGATTCTTTGCGACCCCATGAACTGTAGCCTGCCAGGCTCCTCTATCCCTAGGATTCTCCAGGCAAGAATACTGGAGTGGGCTGCCATTTCCTAGTCCAGGGGATCCTCCTGGCCCAGGGATTGAACCTGTGTCTCCTGTGTCACTGGCATTGGCAGTCAGACTGCTTACAGCTGAGCCACATGGGTAGTGCACACATTCCTCCATGCAGATTTATTATATCTATAGCATTCTTCACATTTTAGCTTACCATGTGATTTGGTTGCTCATTATGCTCATTATTAATCATCTGTCTCTTCTTTCTAGACTGTAAGGTCACCAAGCACAATGATTTTCCTGTTTTATTTACTAATATACCCTGAGATCATAGAACAGTGTTTGTCGTATTGGTAAGCACTGGGTAAATATTTGTTGAATGAATTAATAAATGATTGTTAGACATATTGAAAGAATCTACATTTTTTTCATTTGAAAGGTAGTCTGAGAACTTTAATGGACTTCTTCATGTGAATTTGTTGTAAGTTTAGTCTGTGAAGGAGGTACTTTTTGAAAGCATTAAACTATAGATTATTACTTAAAAGTCTTCCCTGGTGGCTCAGCCAGTAAAGAATCTGCCTGCAATACAGGAGACCAGTGTTTGATCCCTGGGTCAGGAAGATCCTTGCAGAAGGGAGTGGCAACCCACTCCAGTGTTCTTGCCTGTAGAATGCCACGGACAGAGAAGTTCAGCAGGCTACAGGTCATGTGGTCGCAAAGAGTGACTAACACACACACACACTTAAAAGCCTTAGGGGGAAAAATCAACGATATAGGCTTTGTGTTTAAATGAAAAATTTCTTCTTATTCAGCACAAAATATGCCACAATTAACACTATACACATCCTTAGGATTTATCCAGTTTAAACATTCAGTCCCAAATTAAATCCATATTTTTTAACTTTATCCTGGAAATGAGACATTGAATTATGATATAAAATTTATCAGCTTTATTTGTAAGATTACATGAAGCAGTTTTCCTCGCATTGGAAGAGAATAGCCCAACAATCTTAGCTCAAAGAAAAAGCGCTATTTCTACAAGGTCCTCAGGGCCCTTAAAGAAATGAATCGATTATTATATTGGAATAAATTGATCACACTTTGCAAACTAACCACATCTGAAGCTATGGGATTAGATACAGGGTGAAAACAACAAATTACTTTGAAGGGAGAGGTTTATGGATTGAAGTGTATCTCCCTCAGATTAATAGATTGAATCAATGACACCTAATGTGACTATATTTGGAAATGTGGTCTTTAAGGAGGTAATTAAAATTAAATAAAATCATAAATGTGGGTCCTAACCCAATATACTTAGTGTCCCTATAAGAAGAGACAGAAGGAGTACATGTGCTTAGAGAAAATATCTCTTGAGGACAAAGTGAGAAGGTGGCCATTAGCAAACAAAGGAAAAACCAAGCTTTCTGACACCTCCATCTTGGACTTGCATTCTTCACAACTCTGAGCATATAAATTTGTTGCTTACCTCATCGAGTCTGAGGTATTCTTTTATTGAAAAACTTGCAGACCTATAAAAAGAGTATGAAAATGGTTATAGTATCTGATATTTAGTCTATATGAAGGACTTGTTTAATATGCATATGCTTCTGTGGGACATACTTCTGTTTAGACTTTCAAGGGAGGGATTTTTCAGGGAACTTCATAAGGGAAATGGCAACCCACTCCAGTATTCTTGGCTGAGAAATCCCATAGACAGAGGAGCCTGGCTGGCTATAATCTGTGGGGTCGCAAGAGAGTCAGACACAATTTAGCAACTAAACAACAACTTGGACTTCATGAACTGGATTCTATTAATACCTGTTCTACCTGTTTGTCACAGTAACATCATTCTATGTAAAATGTTCTCTTGCAAAGAGAAAGATAGCAGTAAACATTATACATTTGCAAGTTTTTCTTTCTCTTGAACACACAAGTGCATGCACCAACTTATAATATACCACTGCTGATAGAAATGACCTGTACAGTTGGAACAATGATGCAAGACTGATGCTCTGCAGAATATGGCAAGCTGACAGCAAGGAAACTGGCGGTGCTTATCCATCAGAAATTTGCACAGCACTCAGAACGCTTTCACTTGAGGATCTTTTACTATTTATGAGAAACTAACCATGCTTATGTATTTTAATGGTTGTACTATTACAGCAAGTATTCTGGTGAAGCAAACGACCCAGTTGAAAAGGAATTTTGTGTAAAGGGAAAAAAAAATGAAGGCAAAAAAATCTTGATAGACAACCGTCAAAATCCACTGAATAATTATGTAATTAATGTTAATGAGATTATTATACTGTGTTAACTATTATGTTGGATTACAGGGAGAACACTGTTGGAACCAAATCATTTTTCAGTTATATGAGTAAAGACATTTTACTGACATTTTCAGGACAGTGAGATCAGCTTTTATTCTAAAAGCAACATTTGCTGGAGAGAATATTATTTTTCTCCTTTCTCTGAAGCCTTAATTGAATAAACTTATTTTAAGCATAGTCTCTTCATTATCTCTCTTAACTCAAATAGCCACCTGTCCACTAAATTGCAGAGTGAACTTTGCAGAGAGATTTGTCAGATGTTCATATCTGCAGTCATTCTTCTTATTAGTGCACTCACCCATATGAGCTTGAATGTGGCTATTAAATTTGCAATGAAGAGAAGGAAACTAGAAAAAATAGTCAAAGTGAAACCTTTAGTCAATGAGCAGCAGAGATTTTACATTACTGGTAGAAAATGAAACTCAGAGTGCAGTTTTCTCCAATTTTTATAACTGCTATAATACTAAGGTCCTCAAAACATGAATCAAGTTTCCTTTAAGTAATGCCTTTACAAATAAGGATTTTCTCATCTATATATAGATGTATATATATCTATAAAGCCTTATTTGTGTTTATATATATATATATATATATTTGCACATGATGATCCTTCTGATTGTAATGTTAGTCTTTCTTAATCTGATAGGTATTCTATTCTTTTTGCTGCAGTTGTAATTGGAATTGTTTTAATTTCCCTTTCCAATAGTTATTAGCGTATAACAGAACAGATTTCTGTATATTGATTTTTTTTGTATCTTTCGCTTATTAATTTTTTTTCCAATTTTTAGCATTTGCTCTATATAATATCATATCACCTGCAAATAATGAATTTTACATACTTTTCAATTCGAATGCCTTTCACCCTTTCTTGCCTGATTTGGTGTGGCTGGGGGTTTCAATACTATGCTAAATGAAAATGGTAAGAGTGACATCCTCGTCTTCTACCTGATCTTAGAGGAAATGTTTTGGCTTTTCACTGAGTATTTGCTGTGGGTTTGTCACTGTGGCTTTCATGCATTAAGGTATGTTCCCTCTATACTGATTTTGAGAGTTCTTATCATAAATGTTGAATTTTGTCAAATGCATTTCCTGAATCTATTGAGATATTTTTATCCTTTGTTTTGTTTGAATAGTGTAACATGATTCTCAGATATTGAACTATCCTTTTATCCCTGGAATAAATACACTTGGTTACAGTGTATGATCCTTTTATTATTGAATTTGGCTTGCTAATGTTTGAAGATTTTTGTATCTATGTTCATGAAGGATATTGGCCTGTTTGCTTGTTGTGTCTATTTGGTTTTCATGTCAATATAATGCTGGCCTTGTAGAATGAGTATAGAAGTGTTTGTCTTCTGATCACTTTGAGAGAGATAGGTATTAGTTCTCTTAATGTTTGATAGAGTTCACCAGTGAAGCAGTCTTGTACTGGACTTTTGTTGGAAGTTTTTCGATTACTGAATCAATTTCATTACTAAATGATTGATCTGTTAACATTTTGTTTCTTCCTCACTCAGTCTTGGAAGATTGTTTGTCTAGGAATTTATCCATTTCTTCTAGGCTGTCCATTTGCACATATTTTTTCATAATAATCTCTTATTCTTTGAATTTATGTGGTATCAGTTACAACTTTAACTCTTTCGTTTCTAGTGTATTTGGGTCCTCTCTTTGTGGCTAACTTTCTCTTCAAAGAATCAACTCTTCATTTTATTGGTCTTTTCTGGTTTTGTCTTTATTTGATTTATTTCCACTTTCATTTTTCCATTCTACACATTTAGGTGTTTCTATTGTAGGTACATAGATATTTACAAGAGTAATTTTTTTTTTTTTAGAATGATCCCTCATGTAATGCTTTTCTTTGCCTCTTAGTCTTTCTTCAAAAGTCTATTTTGTCTGATAGAAAGATTGTCACCCTGCCTTCTTTTTTGTTCCCATTGCATGGAAATAAATCTTTTTTTATCCCTTAACTTTTAGCTTTTGTGTGTCTTCAGATGTGATGTGAGTCTCTTATCAGCAGAAGATATAGATGTGTGGTATGATGGGTCCTGTTTTATTTTGCCCATTCAGTCACCCTATGTATTTTGATTGGATCATTTAGTCCACTGGCAAGTAAAGTAATTATTAACAGGTACGTACTTACTACCTTTTTGTTTATTGGTTTCTAGTTGTTTTTGTAACTCTTTTCTGTCCCTTTCTTATCGTGCTCTCTCCCCTTGTGATTTAATGAGTTGGCTTATGCTGCTGCTAATTCTCTTTAGTCGTGTCCGACTCTGTGCAACCCCATAGATGGCAGCCTACCAGGCTCCCCCGTCCCTGGGATTCTCCAGGCAAGAACACTGGAGTGGGTTGCCATTTCCTTCTGCAATGCATGAAAGTGAAAACTGAAAGTGAATTCACTCAGTTGTGTCCGACTAAGCCTCCCAGGCTTCTCTGTCCATGGGATTTTCCAGGCAAGAGTACTGGAGTGGGGTGCCATTGCCTTCTCCAGTTGAGTTATGAATGTATTGCTTTATCTTTTCTATATCTGCTATAGGCTTTTCTCTGTGGCTACCATGAGGTTCACATGTAACAACCTATTTTAAGTTGGCCACTTAAGCTCCAGTGCAGTCTAAAAGCACTACATTTTTACTCCCCTATCATGTTTTGACATTCCTTTTTACAATTTTTTTTTAATTGAATTATATTTGATGATTCTGTTTTTTAACTTCATGTTAGCATTATAAGTTGTTATCTACCATAATACCTCCACTATATATTTGTCTTTACTAGTAGAGATTGTTTTTCTTAATCTTGTTGTTTATAGTTATGGCCTTTTCTGTCTCAAGAAATTTGTTTACTATTTCTTGTAAGGATGGTTTAGTGGTGATGAATTCCTTTATCTTTTGCTTGTCTGGGAAACTCTTTATCTTTACAATTCTGAATTATAACCTTGCCAGGTAGAGGATTGTTGATTGCAATACTTTTCATCATTTTAAATATATCATACCAGTCCCATCTAACTTATAAATTTCTGCTAAAAATTCCAGCTAGCAGTCTCATTGCAGGTTCACTTATATCTAACAGTTTTTTTCTGTTGCTGCTAAAGATTCTCTATCTCTAACTTTTAACATTTTAATTATAATGTGTCTTGCTGTGGATCTATTTGGGTTCATTCTGGTTGGGACTTCCTGTGCTGTGGGACTTGGATGTCTCTTTCCTTATCAGGTTAGGGGGGTTTTCAGCCATTATTTCTTTTTTTGCTCGCGCTTTCCTCCAGCCTCACCTCATCCCTCTCCTCTAGGTCATCGCAGAGCGCTGAGCTGAGTGCCCTGTGCTAACAGCAGCCTCCCACTAGCTGTCTATTTTACACACGGAGGTGGATCTGTGTTAATGCTGCTGTCTCAGTTCATCCCACCCTCCCCTTCTCCCCTTTGTCCACAAGCCCATTCTGTCTCTATTTCTGCTCTGCAAATAGGTTCCTCAGTACCATTTTTTTTTAGATTCTATGTATGTGCATTGATATACAATATTTTTCTCTTTGTGACATACTTCACTCTGTATGACAGACTCTAGCTTCCTCTACATCACTACCAATGACCCAGTTTCACTGCTTTTAATGGCTGAGTAATAGTCCATTGTACATATGTACCACATCTTCTTTATCCGGTAAATTGTACTCTTTATTTGGTCAATTGCTTGTCCCCATTGGATTTACTACTTTTCCCAAGGTCTTATCATTGTCTTTAATTTGGAAGGCATTCCTATGTCACCTTATTTCCTATTATTAAGGTATTCCTTTGTCACCTTATTCTTTCTGTGTCTGTTTCTATGTATTAGATGTGTCAGCTGCAACTCCAGGTCTTGAAAGAGTGGCCTTACGTATAAGGTATCTTGTGGGGCCCAGTGGTGCAAGCCCTCCCTGGTCACCAGAGCTGAGTGCTTCCGGAATATGCCCTGGGTGGGTTGCAGACCCTCCTCCGTTGTGGTTGTGCAACAGTGATGGGTGATGTTGAGCCCTAACCCTGCTACCTGTGAGGACTGGATGAGCCTGTTGCATAAACACTGATGGTAGAGTTTGTCCCCCATGAAGGAGGAGAAACTCTGAAGGGGCCACCCAGACTGCATAAGTTGGCTGAGGCTGGTCTTCAGGGATGCGTTGGGGTAGCGCACAGAGTGTTAGCTGGTTTGGGTGTCAGAAATAGCACTTGCCAGTGCTGGTCCAGCTGTGCGGAAGGAGAGAAAAAAAATGTGTCCACTAGAAAAAGTTCCACCAGATCCCTGCCCCTCTGGTACACACAGTAAAATTAGTCAGTGAATGTTCTTGTATGACCTAAGTGCTTTTCAAGCTGGCATCTCTGCACAGGGGCTTAGGAGGGACTTTATGTGTGAGCCCTTCAGGAGCGAGAGCCAGTTTCCCATAGACCTCTGGCTCTTCTGGGGATGTAAGCCCTGCCCATTTTCAAAGCCAGGTATTATGGGGGATCATTTTCTGGTGCAGGTCCCTCAGTCTAGGGAGCCCCAGTGTGGGGGCTTGGAGCTCTACCCCTCAGGGGGATCTCTGTGGCTGTGATATCCTTCCCGCTTATAGGTTGTCACACCAAAGTTTCCCCGGTGGCACAGATGATGAGACTTGGGTTCCATCCCTGGTTGGGAAGATCCCCTGGAGAAGGGAATGGCTACCCACCTCAGTATTCTAGCCTGGAGAATTCCATGGACAGAGGAGCCTGACAGACTACAGTCTTTGTTGTCGTTCAGTTGCTAAGTCATGTCCGACTTATTGTGACCCCATGAAGTGTGGCACGTCAGGCTTCTCTGTCCTTCACGATCTCCCTGAGTTTGCTCTAACTCATGTCCATTGATTTGGTGATGCCATTTAACCATCTTGTCCTCTGTACCTCACTTCTCCTCTTGCCCTCAATCTTCCCAGCAGCAGGGTCTTTTCCAGTGAGTCGCTCTTCTCATCAGGTGGACAAAGCATTGGAGTTTCAGCATCAGTCCTCCCAATGAATATTCAGGGTTGATTTCCCTTAGGATTGCTGTTGAGCAATTTCGCTTAGGATTGCTCCTTGCTGTTGAGGGGACTCTTAAGAGTCTTCTCCAGCCTCACAGTTCCAGAGTATCAATTCTCTTGCTGCTCAGCCTTCTTTATGGTCCAACTCACATGTCCATGCACGACTACTGGAAAAACCATAGCTTTGACTATATAGGCCTTTGTTGGCAGAGTGATGTCTCTGCTTTTTAATATACTTTTAGGTTGGTCATAGCTATTCCAAGGAGCAAGTGTCTTAATTTCATGGCTGTGGTTGCCATCTGCAGTGATTTTGAGCCCCCCAAAATGAAATCTGCCACTGTTTCCACTTTCTCCCCATCTATTTGCCATGAAGTGATAGGACTGGATATCATGATCTTCGTTTTTTGAATGTTGAGTTTTAAGCCATCTTTTTCACTCTCCTCTTTCACCTTCATCAAGAGGCTCTTTAGTTCCTCTTCACTTTCTGCCACTAAAGTTGTATTATCAAGATCTCTGAGGTTGTTGCTATTTCTCCCCACAATTTTGATTCCAGCCTGGGATTTCATATGGTGTACTCTGGATATAGGGCTTCCCTGATGGCTCAGCTGGTAAAGAATCTGCCTGTAATGCAGGAGACCTGGGTTCTATCCTTGGTTGGGAAGATCCCCTGGAGACTGAAATGACAACCCACCCTAGTAATCTTGCCTGGGAAATCCCATGAACAGAGGAGCCTGGTGGGTCCATGGGGTCAGAAGAGTTGGACAAGACTTAGCAACTAAATCATCACCACTCTGCATATAAGTAATATAAAGTGAGTGATAATATACAACCTTGACATACTCCTTTCCCAATTTTGAACCAGTCCATTGTTCCATGTCCAGGTTAACTATTGCTTCTTGTCTTGCATACAGGTTTCACAGGAGGCAGGTAAGATGATCTGATATTCCCATCTCTTTAAGAACTTTCCACAGTTTGTTGGGATCCACATAGTCAAAGGCCGTAGCATAGTGAAAGAAGCTGAAGTAGATGTTTTTTGGAATTCTCTTGCCTTTTCTATAATCCAGTATATGTTGGCAATTTGATTTCTGGTTCCTCTGCCTTTTCTATATCCAGCTTGTACATCTGGAAGTTCTTGGTTCATGTACTACTGAAGCCTAGCTTGAAAGATTTTGAGCATAATCTTGCTAGTATGTGAAAACGAGTGCATTTGTATGGTAATTCTAACATTCTTTGGTATTGTCTTTTTGGGGATTGGAATGGAAACAGACCTTTTCCAGTCCTGTGGCCAAATTTGCTAGCATAATGAGTACAGCACTTTAACAGCATCTTCTTTTAGGAATTAAAGTAGCTCAATTGGAATTCCATGACCTCTACTACTTGAGTTCTGACTAGAACAAGTCTCTACCCCTCCTACTCATCTCAATGTGGCCTTTTCTTTATGTCTTTAGTTGTAGAAAGTCTGTTCTTTTTGTCCCTCAGGTTGTTTTTAGAAAGTTGTTCTATGTGTAGTTATAGTTTTGTTGTGTCTGTGGGAGGAGGTAAACTCAGGATCTTGCTACTGCTATCATGATCTGGATCACACACTTAACTTTAAGTGACTACATTCTGAAAAATGGTGTTTAGGTAAAGTAAATCCAGGTTAAATCCCAGACTCCATGTATCTGGGGTAAGTTTGTGGCTGCACAAATATTTTACCCAACTTAATGAAACTGCATCTCTTTCTCTCTTTTTTTTTGGTAGTCATTCATGTTCACTCTTCTGTAATCACTTATTCACACAGCCTTTGTCCATTTTCACATATTATCTATTTTTTTTTTATCATACTGGTTGTAGAATTTCAAAAGATTCTGAAAGCTATTTTTTTTTGTTTTGGATATTAAAATAACTTTTTCTGTTTCAGATGCTTTAGTTTTGTTTTTTTGTATCAGATAACATATTTTGAAGCTAGAAGACCTGAAATATGCTTTAACACTCATATATATATGAAGCATACATATGTGTACCTGCACAGAAACAAATATAGATGTTTACATAGATATAGTTAATGTACAGTTAAAAGCATTTTTCTGGAGGAGCCAAGATGGCGGAGGAGTAGGACGGGGAGACCACTTTCTCTCCTACAAATTCATCAAAAGAATAACTGAATGCAGAGCAAACTTCACAAAACAACTTCTGATCGCTAGCTGAGGTCATCAGGTGCCCAGAAAAGCAGCCCATTGTCTTCGAAAGGAGGTAGGACAAAATATAAAGATAAAAAGTGAGACCAAAGAGCTAAGGACGGAGATCCCTCCCGGGAAGGGAGTCTTAGGCGGCATTGTGTGGGGTAGGGTCCGGGCCTGACTGCCCTGAGGACAATCGGAGGGAGCTTCTCTGAGTTGCCAACTTGAACTGTAGTAGACCAAAAGAGAGAGAGAAAATTAACCGGCTGGAACACACTGCCTGCTGTTCGCAGAACAAAGGGACCGAGAAAGTCCAGAGAAGAGCTCGCAGGCTGCGGACCGGCCCAGCCCCGCCGGAGGCAGGAGGCAGGGGGGAGGGGAAGGTCTCGGTGAGACACAGGGCGCAGGCACCCGACCGGCGTGGGCGGGGACTGGGGCTGGGGACGCGGAGGGCGGAAGGCGCGCGCACCCGACTGGCGCCAGCGGAAACTGAGACTGGGTCCACGGAAGGGAGTGGGCGTGCGCCACACCTGGGTAGAGTGCGCCCACCAAGCCCCTGTCTGCCTGGACGGCTCTGACGGGGAAGGCACTGAGAGCGGGCGCAGCTTTTCCTTCCGCGCTTTTGTGGAACACCCGAGGGCTGGAACCTCGCGCAGCGCGGGGCGCGCTCCATATAGAACAGCCGGGAGCCTGAGCAGCGCAGACGGAGAAAGCAGCGTCATCCCCTCCCGGCAGCGCCAGCCCCTTCCCGCAGAGCGACGGAACTAGCTACCTGAATAAGAGTCCACCTCCGCCCGCCTGTGTCAGGGCGGAAATGAGGCTCTGAAGAGACCGGCCAACAGAAGCCAAATAAACAAAGGGAACCGCCTCAGAAGGGACTGGTGCAACAGATTAAAATCCCCGTAGAAAACACCGACTACACCGGAAAGGCCCTATAGATATCGAGAAGTGTAAGCTGGATGGGGAGCTATCTGAAACTGAGCCAAACCCACACTGACCGCAACAGCTCCAGAGAAATTCCTAGATATATTTTTACTTTTTTTTTTTTTCTAAGTAAGGAGAAAAAAAAAAATTTTTTTTATTTCTTTTTTTCTTTTTTCTTTTTTCTTTTCCTTTAAAATCCCCTATTACTCCCCCATTACTCCTTAACTTTCATTTTCATAGATTTTTACGATTTTTTTAATTAGGGAAAAAAAAAATTTTTTTTTCTTTTTTTTTCTTTCCTTTTTCTCTTCTTTTTTCTATTTTTCTTTTTCTCTTATTTCTTTTAAAGTCCTCTAGTACTCCTCTACTACTCCTTAATTTTCATTTTCAATACACTATAACCTTACAAAAAAAAAAAAAGAAGAGAAGCCCTATTTTTAAACCGAAGATTATTCTCTCCCAATCTTGACTCTCTGTTTTCTACCTCAGAACACCTCTATTTCCTCCTTTCCCCTTCTCTTCCCAATCCAATTCTGTGAATCTTTGTAGGTGTCTGAGATACGGAGAACACTCTGGGAACAGACAGCTGCGTAGATCTGTCTCTCTCCTCTTGAGTACCCCTTTTTCTCCTCCTGCTCATCTCTATCTCCCTCCTCCCTTTTCTCCTCTTCATGTAACTCTGTGAACCTCACTGGGTGTCCCTAATGGGAGAGAATCTTTTCGCCATTCACCTAGAAGTTTTATTATCAGTGCTGTATAGCTGGAGAAGTCCTGAGACTACAGGAAGAATAAAACTGAAATCCAGAGGCAGGAAACTTAAGCCCAAAACCTGAGAACACCAGAAAACTCCTGACTACATGGAACTTTAAGTAATAAGTGACTGTCCAAAACCCTCCATACCTACACTGAAACCAACCACCACCCAAGAGCCAATAAGTTTTAGAGCAAGACATACCACGCAAATTCTCCAGCAATGCAGGAACATAGCCCTGAACGTCAACATACAGGCTGCCCAAGGTCACACCTAACACATAGACCCATCTCAAAACTCATTACTGGGCACTCCATTGCTCTCCAAAGAGAAGAAATCAAGTTCCACACACCAGAACACTGACACAAGCTTCCCTAACCAGGAAACCTTGACAAGCCAATCGTCTAACCCCACCCACTGGGTAAATCCTCCACAATAAAAAGGAACCACAGACCTCCAGAATACAGAAAGCCCACTCCAGACACAGCAATCTAAACAAAATGAAAAGGCAAAGAAATACCCAACAGGTAAAGGAACATGAAAAATGCCCACCAAGTCGAACAAAAGAGGAGGAGATAGGGAATCTACCTGAAAAAGAATTTAGAATAATGATAATAAAAATGATCCAAAATCTTGAAAACAAAATGGAGTTACAGATAAATAGCCTGGAGACAAAGATTGAAAAGATACAAGAAATGTTTAATAAAGACCTAGAAGAAATAAAAAAGAGTCAATTAAAAATGAACAATGCAATGAATGAGATCAAAAACACTCTGGAGGGAACCAAGAGTAGAATAACGGAGGCAGAAGATAGGATAAGTGAGGTAGAAGATAAAATGGTGGAAATAAATGAAGCAGAGAGGAAAAAAGAAAAAAGGATCAAAAGAAATGAGGACAACCTCAGGGACCTCTGGGACACTGTGAAACGCCCCAACATTCGAATCATAGGAGTCCCAGAAGAAGAAGACAAAAAGAAAGGCCATGAGAAAATACTCGAGGAGATAATAGCTGAAAACTTCCCTAAAATGGGGAAGGAAATAGCCACCCAAGTCCAAGAAACCCAGAGAGTCCCAAACAGGATAAACCCAAGGCGAAACACCCCAAGGCACATATTAATCAAATTAACAAAGATCAAACACAAAGAACAAATATTAAAAGCAGCAAGGGAGAAACAACAAATAACACACAAAGGGATTCCCATAAGGATAACAGCTGATCTATCAATAGAAACCCTCCAGGCCAGAAGGGAATGGCAGGACGTTCTGAAAGTAATGAAAGAGAATAACCTACAACCTAGATTACTGTATCCAGCAAGGATCTCATTCAGATATGAAGGAGAATTCAAAAACTTTACAGATAAGCAAAAGCTGAGAGAATTCAGCACCACCAAACCAGCTCTTCAACAAATGCTAAAGGATCTTCTCTAGACAGGAAATGCAAAAAGGTTGTATAAACGTGAACCCAAAACAACAAAGTAAATGGCAACAGGACCACACCTATCAATAATTACCTTAAATGTAAATGGGTTGAATGCCCCAACCAAAAGACAAAGATTGGCTGAATGGATACAAAAACAAGACCCCTATATATGCTGTCTACAAGATACCCACCTCAAAACAAGAGACACATACAGACTAAAAGTGAAGGGCTGGAAAAAAATATTTCATGCAAATGGAGACCAAAAGAAAGCAGGAGTCGCAATACTCATATCAGATAAAATAGACTTTCAAATAAAGGCTGTGAAAAGAGACAAAGAAGGACACTACATAATGATCAAAGGATCAACCCAAGAAGAAGATATAACAATTATAAATATATATGCACCCAACATAGGAGCACCGCAATATATATGGCAAACACTAATGAGTATGAAAGAGGGAATTAATAGTAACACAATAATAGTGGGAGACTTTAATACCCCACTCACAACTATGGATAGATCAACTAAACAGAAAATTAACAAGGAAACACAAACCTTAAATGACACAATGGACCAGCTAGACCTAATTGATATCTATAGGACATTTCACCCCAAAACAATCAACTTCACCTTTATTCTCAAGTGCACACGGAACCTTCTCCAGAATAGATCACATCCTGGGCCAAAAATCTAGTCTTGGAAAATTCAAAAAAATTGAAATCTTTCCAGTCATCTTTTCTGACCACAGTGCAGTAAGATTAGATCTCAATTACAGGAAAAAAATTGTTAAAAATTCAAACACATGGAGGCTAAATAACACGCTTCTGAATAACCAGCAAATCATAGAAGAAATCAAAAAAGAAATCAAGATATGTATAGAAACGAATGAAAATGAAAACACAACAACCCAAAACCTATGGGACACTGTAAAAGCAGTGCTAAGGGGAAGGTTCATAGCATTACAGGCTTACATCAAGAAACAAGAAAAAAACCAAATAAATAACCTAACTCTACACCTAAAGCAATTAGAGAAGGAAGAAATGAAGAACCCCAGGGTTAGCAGAAGGAAAGAAATCTTAAAAATTAGGGCAGAAATAAATGCAAAAGAAACTAAAGAGACCATAGCAAAAATCAACAAAGCTAAAAGCTGGTTTTTTGAAAAACAAAATTGACAAACCATTAGCAAGACTCATTAAGAAGCAAAGAGAGAAGAACCAAATTAGCAAAATTAGAAATGAAACTGGAGAGATCACAACAGACAACACTGAAATACAAAGGATCATAAGAGACTACTACCAGCAGCTCTATGCCAATAAAATGGACAACTTGGATGAAATGGACAAATTCTTAGAAAAGTATAACTTTCCAAAACTGAACCAGGAAGAAATAGAAGATCTTAACAGACCCATCACAGGCAAGGAAATCGAAACTGTAATCAGAAATCTTCCAGCAAACAAAAGCCCAGGACCAGATGGCTTCACAGCTGAATTCTACCAAAAATTTAGAGAAGAGCTAACACTAATCTTACTCAAACTCTTCCAGAAAATTGCAGAGGAAGGTAAACTTCCAAACTCATTCTATGAGGCCACCATCACCCTAATTCCAAAACCAGACAAAGATGCCACAAAAAAAGAAAACTGCAGGCCAATATCACTGATGAACATAGATGCAAAAATCCTTAATACAATTCTAGCAAACAGAATCCAACAACATATTAAAAAAATCATACACCATGACCAAGTGGGCTTTATCCCAGGAATGCAAGGATTCTTTAATATCTGCAAATCAATCAATGTAATACACCACATTAACAAATTGAAAGATAAAAACCACATGATTATCTCAATAGATGCAGAGAAAGCCTTTGACAAAATTCAACACTCATTTATGATTAAAACTCTCCAGAAAGCAGGAATAGAAGGAACATACCTCAACATAATAAAAGCTATATATGACAAACCCACAGCAAGCATCACCCTCAATGGTGAAAAATTGAAAGCATTTCCCCTGAAATCAGGAACAAGACAAGGGTGCCCACTCTCACCACTACTATTCAACATAGTGTTGGAAGTTTTGGCCACAGCAATCAGAGCAGAAAAAGAAGTAAAAGGAATCCAGATAGGAAAAGAAGAAGTGAAACTCTCACTGTTTGCAGATGACATGATCCTCTACATAGAAAACCCTAAAGACTCTACCAGAAAATTACTAGAGCTAATCAGTGAATATAGTAAAGTTGCAGGATATAAAATTAACACACAGAAATCCCTTGCATTCCTATATACTAACAATGAAAAAAACAGAAAGAGAAATTAAGGAAACAATACCATTCACCATTGCAACAAAAAGAATAAAATACTTAGGAGTATATCTACCTAAAGAAACAAAAGACCTATACATAGAAAACTATAAAACACTGATGAAAGAAATCAAAGAGGACACAAACAGATGGAGAAACATACCGTGTTCATGGATTGGAAGAATCAATATTGTCAAAATGGCTATTCTACCCAAAGCAGTCTATAGATTCAATGCAATCCCTATCAAGCTACCAACGGTATTTTTCACAGAACTAGACCAAAGAATTTCACAATTTGTATGGAAATACAAAAAACCTCGAATAGCCAAAGTAATCTTGAGAAAGAAGAATGGAACTGGAGGAATCAACCTGCCTGACTTCAGACTCTACTACAAAGCCACAGTCATCAAGACAGTATGGTACTGGCACAAAGACAGAAATGTAGATCAATGGAACAGAATAGAAAGCCCAGAGATAAATCCACGAACCTATGGACACCTTATCTTTGACAAAGGAGGCAAGGATATACAATGGAAAAAAGACAACCTCTAACAAGTGATGCTGGGAAAACTGGTCAACCACTTGTAAAAGAATGAAACTAGAACACTTTCTAACACCATACACAAAAATAAACTCAAAATGGATTAAAGATCTAAATGTAAGACCAGAAACTATAAAACTCCTAGAGGAGAACATAGGCAAAACACTCTCCGACATAAATCACAGCAAGATCCTCTATGACCCACCTCCCAGAATATTGGAAATAAAAGCAAAACTAAACAAATGGGACCTAATGAAATGTAAAAGCTTTTGCACTACAAAGGAAACTATAAGTAAGGTGAAAAGACAGCCGTCAGATTGGGAGAAAATAATAGCAAATGAAGCAACAGACAAAGGATTAATCTCAAAAATATACAAGCAACTCCTGCACCTCAATTCCAGAAAAATAAATGACCCAATCAAAAAATGGGCCAGAGAACTAAACAGACATTTCTCCAAAGAAGACACACAGATGGCTAACAAACACATGAAAAGATGCTCAACATCACTCATTATTAGAGAAATGCAAATCAAAACCACAATGAGGTACCATTACACGCCAGTCAGGATGGCTGCTATCCAAAAGTCTACAAGCAATAAATGCTGGAGAGGGTGTGGAGAAAAGGGAACCCTCTTACACTGTTGGTGGGAATGCAAACTAGTACAGCCACTATGGAAAACAGTGTGGAGATTCCTTAAAAAACTGGAAATAGAACTGCCATATGACCCAGCAATACCACTTCTGGGCATACACACTGAGGAAACCAGATCTGAAAGAGACACGTGCACCCCAATGTTCATCGCATCACTGTTTATAATAGGACATGGAAGCAACCTAGATGCCCATCAGCAGATGAATGGATAAGGAAGCTGTGGTACATATACACCATGGAATATTACTCAGCCGTTAAAAAGAATTCATTTGAACCAGTTCTAATGAGATGGATGAAACTGGAGCCCATTATACAGAGTGAAGTGAGCCAGAAAGATAAAGAACATTACAGCATACTAACACATATATATGGAATTTAGAAAGATGGTAACGATAACCCTATATGCAAAACAGAAAAAGAGACACAGAAATACAGAACAGACTTTTGAACTCTGTGGGAGAAGGTGAGGGTTGGATGTTTCAAAAGAACAGCATGTATATTATCTATGGTGAAACAGATCACCAGCCCAGGTGGGATGCATGAGACAAGTGCTCCGGCCTGGTGCACTGGGAAGACCCAGAGGAATCGGGTGGAGAGGGAGGTGGGAGGGGGGATCGGGATTGGGAATACATGTAAATCTATGGCTGATTCATATCAATGTATGACAAAACCCACTGAAATGTTGTGAAGTAATTAGCCTCCAACTAATAAAAAAATTTAAAAAAAAGGGTTTTTCATAGATGAATAAGAAATATATTGTCTAGAGATCCATGGTGGTTAAGTAATGGTATTAACAAAATTCTTAATAAATCTAGTTTAGGGAATAAACTTTGGGTGGCAGTCATTGCAGATACACATCCACTATGCATTTACTGAAAGAGTCTAAAAATTACTTCTTTAGTACCCCATTTTTCAATATGTATTTCCATTACTTTTTTCTGTTTATCCTGCTACAAACTACATAAAGCAAAACAAAACACAATGAAATGCCAAGATAATTTTTAGGCATCTAGACAAGAACTTCCCTGGTAGCTCAGATGGTAAAAGCATCTGCCTACAATGTGGGAGACCCAGGTTCGATCCCTGGGTCGGGAAGATCCCCTGGAGTAGGAAATGGTAACCCACTCCAGTACTCTTGCCTTGAAAATCCCATGGATGGAGGAGCCTGGCAGGCTACAGTCCGTCAGGTGGCAAAGAGTCAGACACGACTGAGTGACTTCCCAGACAAGACTAGGACTCATTTTTTGTATGTTTAAGAATATAACTCATTTTTTTGTGTTTGTCATATAACATGATTTTAAATCTTTATAAGATTATTTAACTTAAAAACGGACTATAAATTTCTCTTTGAAGATTTGCATGCTTTTATTGAAGCATTATTGGGTCCAGTTAGCTGTCTTAAAGGCTATATGAATAAACAAGCAATAGAGATGAATGGTATCTTTAAAATTGTCCAGTATAATCTCTTTCTCTTCCTTAATAACTTTAGGATGAGAAAAACAAGACTAAGGTATATACATTGCCAAACATCTCACGTAAATTCTAGAATGCGACTAGAGACATTTTGAAGTATGATATCTTTGACTTTGAACTGAGGTGTTCATATATATTTTGTTCAGATACATCTTAGAATCTCAGTAATTTTACTGTGGTTAAAAATTGTCTTTCTTCACTGTATTGCAATGCAACCATTTGAGATTTAAATTAGTTTTATTCACTTTGGAATCTGTGGCAAATTTAAGGCAGATTTTGAGGTATTTACCACCTGGTTTAATTTGCTACAGTAGTCAAAGATCTGAGAACAAATTGTCCTTCCTTTCTTCTAAGTTTCTAAATATCTCTTAATTTATTCATGCTGATAAGTGTAATATGCTCCAAAGCATTAGGAATTCTGATTTTGAGCAAAATTAGGGCAGTTGTAATATTTTAAAACTGAATTGCAGTAACGTTTGATCCAGATAATATTGTAAACCAGCTAAATTTTCATTCACATAATACTGGGTATTTGACCTGCTAGCACTCCTGGTCCCTTTCTTTACCTTTTTCCTTTGACTTGAGAGCATCTAAAATGCTCTGGATTACACTCTTGCCTTTTTTCATCTTCATTTTCATTTATCTTCTACAGCTGTCATTTCCATAAAGGCAGGAATCTTTATCTGTTATCTGTTTTGCTCACCGCCATACGTAAGATCATTGAGCAGTTCTTGGCACAAGATAGGTATTTAGTTCACCTCGTTTGAATGAATAAATGTACAAATGTAGCACCTCATACCTCAGTTCTTCAAACTATGAAGTTTTACTGGTCTACCTGTGCCTTAGTCTCTTCACAACATTTCACAAAATTGGATTAACCCGGAGGAAAAATTCTATTGCTAGTAAGGAATCCAGTCTCGAGGGAAATTCATTGAAGCTGAGGCTCTGCTCTCTCATTTGATTTTCCTCATTCCTTAAGGAGACCACGCGCCCGGTAGCCTGGATCTGACGCTCCTCCTGCCTGACCAAGCCCTCCTGCGCTGCTTCCCGACGCCAGGTTCTGCGCCTTTGCTTTGACTCCTTCCACTACTCTGGGTATGCAAGTCAGCACTGTCTACCTATCTCTCTCTGCCTGGCGGGGCTTAGCGATCAGGAAATCCTTGCATTCCTGTACTAACAGCGTCACTTTTTATTTTTCTTCTTTTTTTAGTGTGAAATGGCAACTCGTATTTCCTTTGGTAATAATAACTGGTCAGGGAAGTTGAAGGAGATGGCATAAGCAGTTGAGGGGTATTAGCTTCTTGGGTGATGAGTTAGCAGAGAATGTCAGAAATAAACTTATCTTTTAATCATTTTCTTGATTCATACAGTGAATACTATAGCCATTTACATTTAAGAATTTATATATTGAAGAGAAATTCTGAAACATACAAACACATCTGTGCATGCATGCACACATGCTAAGTCAGTTCAGTCATGTTCGACTCTGCAACCCCATGGACTGCAGCCCACGAGGCTCCTCTGTCCATGAGATTCTCCAGGCAAGAATATTAGAGTGGATTGCTATGCCCTCCTCCAGGGGATCTTCCCCACCCAGGGACTGAACTTGCATCTCTTATGTCTCCTGCATTGGCAGGTGGTTCTTTACCACTAGCGCCTCCTGGGAAGCCCTTACAAACACATCTAAAACATCTCAAATGTCTGATATTTATAACATTGCCTTAAGTAGGAAACAGCAGTCAAAAGTATTCTCAAAGCAGTAAATGATACATAGAAACAGGTAAAAAAAACAACAAAAAACTAACTCCAATATTTCTCTGGAAACATTATAAAGACAAATAGATATGCTAGAATGAAGATTAAGAATCACCTACCACCAAAGACTGAAATTTTTTGAAAGGAGTACAAATGACAAAGAAATTCAATCACTCAAGGAGTGCAAGGTGAGAGGTTTTTTTTTTTTTTTTTAATTTTAACATATTTATTTAGCCAACAGATACAAAATGGTATCATTTCAATGAGAGGTTTTAAATGCTCATCATGATAGTAAAATTCAGATGCCAGGCGAGATACCCTTCTTCAGTGTCCAGTTAAATTAGTTGAAATCCTCTTGTGTTAAAGGAAAACATTAAAATAGCAACCAAAAGTTAAGATACTCAGGTATTATTAAAGAAGACCCAGGGCCCATATGAAGAATGATATTGACACACACAGTAACTGAAGAAATGAAAAAGCAGATTATGTTCTTGGATGAAAAATCTAAATTTAAAAATGTCAGTTTCTCCTGTTAGTATATACAAAGTTAGTAAAACTCTGTTATAGGTAGCACATAGTTAGGTCTTGTTTTTTTCATACATTCAGCCACTCTGTCTTTTGATTGGAGAATTTAGTCCATTCAGGTTTAAAGTAAGTATGATTAGGCATGTGTTTATTGCAAGTTGCTTTTTTCTGGACAGTTTAATTCCCTTTACTGTTTTCCTTGCTCTCTTCCTTTGTGTTTTGACAACTTTATTCATTGGTATGCGTACATTTCTTTTTCTCTCTTGTGTGTTTAGGTTTTGGCGTTGTGGTTATCATGAGGCTTACATTTAATATCTTATACCTATAACAGTCTATTTTAAGTTGATAACCACTTATATTTGATGTCATTGTAACAACATGATTACTCTCCTCACACTTTGCTTTTGATGTCACATTTTATATCATTTAATCTTGTGTATTACTTAACCAATTATTGTAGTTATAGTTTTTTTTTTTTGCTACTTTTGTCTTTTTACCTTTATACTAGCTTTAAAAGTGGTTAATCCAGGAACTTTACTATATGTTTACCAGCAGGATTTATTCTTTCATATGTATACTTATTACTAATTAGTGCCCTTTTTTCATATTATAGAAGTCCCTTCACCATTTTATAAAGTTGGTTTATTGATATTGAAGTTCTTTAGCTTTTACTTATATGGATGGCTCTTTATCACTCCACTTCTGAGTGATATTACTGCCAGCTAAAGGATTTTGGCAGTTGTTTTCTTTCAGTGCTGTGACTATATGATGCCACTGCCTTACCATTTTGCTGAGAAATTGCTCATAGTCTTATGGGGATTCCCTTGTTTTTCTCTTGCTAATTTTAATATTCTCTCCTTGACTTATAATTAAAACATCAAAAGTTAATGCATCTTGGTGTGGGTCTCTCTTGCCCAGTTTGGGGAAGTTGTCAGCCATCATTTCTTCAGATAGTATTTCTGTCTCTTTATATATCTTTCCCTTCCTTCCACATAAGTCCTTGAAGCTACCTTCTTTTTTTTTCCTGTTCTGGTGGAGTTTTACTAGTCTGTCTTTGAGTTGACTGATCCTTTCTTCCGCTTTATCTTCTGTTGTTGAACCCTTCTAGTGTATTTTTCAACTAAGCTAATGTATTCTTTACCTCTGTGACTTTTATCTAGTACCTTCTTATGTTTTCTCTCTCTTTATTTAAATTTTCACTGTGTTCATCCATTTCCCTTCCCTCTTTGAGTACCTTCTTAATTATTACTTTGTACTCTTTGTCAGGTTAATTACATTTGTTTCATAATTTTTTTTCCCCTGAAGTTTATCTTGTGTAATTAGGAACATATTCTTCTATTTATTTCACTTAACATTCTGTCTTGGTTTTCAGTAGATGAAAGAGTCACCTCTTCCAGTCTTAAAGGAATGACCTCATATAGGAGGTGGACCTTGTCTTCAACCTTTCTTCAGCTCTTGGTTTCTTACAAACCTTTGTGCTTATCCAAGCAGGCTATTATATTTTAAATAGCTCCCAGACAAATAACTATCCCATACGGGATGACTTCAGAACCTGGATTTGAGATGAATGGAAGCCAGACTTTCAGACGTCAGCTTTTAAAAGTATGCAAGTGCCTACTTTTGGACTACAAGCACAAACCCTGCTGGTCACCAGAACCAGGTGATCTAGGAGTGTCCTTGACAGTAGAAGGAATAATCAGGGTGCCAGACAGGAATATGAGCTCCTTTCTGAGAGATAGGGCTTCCCTGGTGGCGTAGAGGGTAAAGCGTCCACCTGCAATGCAGGAGACCTGGGTTCAATCCCTGGGTCGGGAAGATCCCCTGGAGAAGGCAATGGCAACCCACTCCAGTACTCTTGCCTGGAAAATCCCATGGACGGAGGAGCCTGGGAGGCTGCAGTCCATGGGGTTGCAAAGAGTCGGATACGACTGAGTGACTTCACTTTCACTCTGAGAGATGCTCACTATAATAGTCCCAAGAGACCAGGAACACAAACTTCTTGACCTTCAGTCAGGATTCAAGAAGTGTTACCTAGGCAGAAGTAGCAAAAATTGGGGCATCAGGTGTGTAAGCTCCCTTTGATTAGATGCTGCTGCTCTGGGATATGGCGAAGGGAGAGTGCAAATAGGGCCTCTGTCCCTGGAGCGTGTTCCAGCAGGCTCCCAGATGCGTGTGTTAACTTAAATGCCTGCCCCTCAGGCTGACACTTAACACAAGTAGTTGAGCCTCCTTCACTTTGAGACTTGGCACAACCAGCTGCTTCTGAGTTGGGCCCTAGGGTAGGTGAGCTGTGTGTCCAAATCTTTTGAGTGTCTTTTCAGATCACTACAGTCTTGTGAATCTTGGACAGTCACCCCATTGGTTTTCCAAGTTAGGTTTTTAGAAGCTCATCTCTCAGCTGTGTGTTTTAGAAGTCAGCATGTCCAATGTTGGGTTCAAAGCTTCAGCTTTTCAGGGAGAGGCTCTGGATTTGCATTCCCTCCAAGTTGTGGGTCACTGTGCTGGGGGTGAAGCTTATAGCGAGGTTGTGTCCCAGCATTTCCAACCAGCTTTGGATGGGTTTTTCTTCTTAGCCTGATGTGTAGTCATGACTCAGTCAGTGTTTGGGTTCTTTTAAGAGAAAAATTTTCCATATGTAGCTGCAGACTGTGTCCATGGAAAGATATGAGTCCAGGATTTTTCTACATGACATATTGAATGAGAACCCTCTGGAATTTATAATTTCTGTGTCCAGAAAAAAATTTAGCTTAAAGTGGCTTACATTTCCAAGCAGAAGCAAATTCTCAATAGAGTTTTCTCACATTAAGGCTTTAAAGAACCCCACAGATGGAAGTTTAAGGAAGATAAGACTCACAATAAAACAAAGAACAGAAAACACATGAGAATATCAACCACCTTGACAGAGTCTGGACAAATAACCAGTTGCACAATCATACACAAAAGATTGCCTTTCTAGAATGGAACTGGAGGAATCAACCTGCCTGACTTCAGACTCTACTACAAAGCCACAGTCATCAAGACAGTATGGTACTGGCACAAAGACAGAAATATAGATCAATGGAACAGAATAGAAAGCCCAGAGATAAATCCACGAACCTATGGACACCTTATCTTTGACAAAGGAGGCAAGGATATACAATGGAAAAAAGACAACCTCTTTAACAAGTGGTGCTGGGAAAACTGGTCAACCACTTGTAAAAGAATGAAACTAGAACACTTTCTAACACCATACACAAAAATAAACTCAAAATGGATTAAAGATCTAAATGTAAGACCAGAAACTATAAAACTCCTAGAGGAGAACATAGGCAAAACACTCTCCGACATAAATCACAGCAAGATCCTCTATGACCCACCTCCCAGAATATTGGAAATAAAAGCAAAACTAAACAAATGGGACCTAATGAAATGTAAAAGCTTTTGCACTACAAAGGAAACTATAAGCAAGGTGAAAAGACAGCCGTCAGATTGGGAGAAAATAATAGCAAATGAAGAAACAGACAAAGGATTAATCTCCAAAATATACAAGCAACTCCTGCAGCTCAATTCCAGAAAAATAAATGACCCAATCAAAAAATGGGCCAAAGAACTAAACAGACATTTCTCCAAAGAAGACACACAGATGGCTAACAAACACATGAAAAGATGCTCAACATCACTCATTATTAGAGAAATGCAAATCAAAACCACAATGAGGTACCATTACACGCCAGTCAGGATGGCTGCTATCCAAAAGTCTACAAGCAATAAATGCTGGAGAGGGTGTGGAGAAAAGGGAACCCTCTTACACTGTTGGTGGGAATGCAAACTAGTACAGCCGCTATGGAAAACAGTGTGGAGATTTCTTAAAAACCTAGCAATAGAACTGCCATATGACCCAGCAATCCCACTTCTGGGCATACACACTGAGGAAACCAGATCTGAAAGAGACACATGCACCCCAATGTTCATCGCAGCACTGTTTATAATAGCCAGGACATGGAAGCAACCTAGATGCCCATCAGCAGATGAATGGATAAGGAAGCTGTGGTACATATACACCATGGAATATTACTCAGCCATTAAAAAGAATTCATTTGAACCAGTCCTAATGAGATGGATGAAGCTGGAGCCCATTATACAGAGTGAAGTAAGCCAGAAAGATAACTTTACAGCATACTAACACATATATATGGAATTTAGAAAGGTGATAACGATAACCCTATATGCAAAACAGAAAAAGAGACACAGAAATACAGAACAGACTTTTGAACTTTGTGGGAGAATGTGAGGGTGGGATATTTCAAAAGAACAGCATGTATACTATCTATGGTGAAACAGATCACCAGCCCAGGTGGGATGCATGAGACAAGTGCTCCGGCCTGGTGCACTGGGAAAACCCAGAGGAATCGGGTGGAGAGGGAGGTGGGAGGGGGGATCGGGATTGGGAATACATGTAAATCCATGGCTGATTCATATCAATGTATGACAAAACCCACTGGAAAAAAAAAATTAAAAAAAAATAAAAAAAAAATTAAAAAAAAAAAGATTGCCTTTCTATTATTATATAATACTGTAGAATTCATCTGTAGGTATACTGCATAGTTTAACAAAATAAAATGAATTTAAATAGCAACTCAAATAGCCAAGCTTATTGGAAAAAGAACCCATTTCTAGAACTAATAATATAATTAAAAATAACCTCAATAGCAGATTATGATAGTCAAACTGCAAAACTAAGATAAAAATATGTTTTAAAAGGCAGTTGAAAAGAAATGATTAATCTCTTTGTAGGCAAACAATTGATTTCTCAGTAGGAACGTAGAAACAGTCATATTAGCCATTCAACTCGAGGTAAAAATGTATAAAATTAGAACTACATACCAAGGAAACTATTTTAATATTGTAATCAAAATAAGCCTATTTTTAGGTTAACTGAATAAATTCTCTATATGGGATCTTCTAAATAATGGAAATTAGGAAGAAGTTGTGTGTGGAATTTCTCTGATGCAAGGAAAAAATGGCGAAATTTTAGCAATTACATGGCCAATGAAATATTGACTTTATAAAATCATAGTGGTGTCCAATTGATGGCTTTCTAAAAAAAAGAACTAAAATATTGGACAGTTTGAACTTATATGTCTCACATGCCTGGAAAAATGACTTTTATTGTTGAGAAAGAAGGGAGTCATTAAAGAGACCAAGCCATTCTAATGTCTTTGAATAGTTCCAGAGAATGATATATTGATTAATGCTAACATACCAATAAAAAAGGTTTTATTGCAAGAATCTGAACAGCTCAAAGTTGGCTTTTTGTAGAAGGTCTGCATGTTATAGACCCCAAACATCAATTTTCTAGTCTTGCCAACGATGCCTGAAATTTTCTTTCTTTTCTGATCTGCTTTGCTCCTTCCTTTTTTTCTTTCCTCATTTCTCCTTTCACTTTACTGTAGAGTGTGTATTTGTAATATGGCCTGTCCCTTTGGAATTATATTTGAACAGCTGTTTGTGCTGAGAACAATGCTTATTGCAGTTTTAATTGAGTGTATCTCAAGATATATATATATATTTTTTACAAGTAGTGAAGTGTTTGTAAGAATAGAGTGTTTGTGCAAGAGAAAGCTAAAATAGTTTTCTTGCCATTATATGTGTATATTTGTGTCATGCATCAGCTAACATTACAAGGAGAAAATGTTTGAAAATAGCAAAACACAAAACCAGAAGAATTTGTTTCTAATATCTGTACTAATTTGCTCTGTGATTTTTCTTAATTTACCTAAACTCTCTGGGTAGTAATACTTGTTCTTCTACCTTGAAAACAAAAAGTTAATAGCTATTAAATTGCTCTGAAGCAGTTCAAAGTGCTACTCTTACAAAGAACAGGCCACTTATCAAAAAAAAAAAAAAGCTAAATCTTGCAGCCACTTCACCTATTTTTTTGTCATGCCCTAGGGAATTATTCAATCAAATGTTGAGCTATCCACTTTAGAATCCTTTGAGCCCTAAATTGATCAATACTTGTTTTGCTTCTCTATTTGTCTTATGTAGCTTTGATATGTGTACAAGGTTAAGAGGAAAAAATCAGTGTTTGGATGTGTTTTTCACATAACGTCTATTAACTACAATGTATGTGTGGAACAGTCAATACAAAACATTCTAATTACTTATATCATTTTGAATGGGAAAGGATTATTCAGGTATACTGAACTTTTTTATTGAAAGTATTTATAAAGTAACCTAGAGTAAATGTGTGGATCCTTGTGAAATCAAATAAATAGGCTATATTCTATATGAATGTTTTTCCTTAACACAACTATATTTGATAATATCATCTTTTTGCTTCAACAGTTTTAAATTTCCTACTTTGATATTCCCTTATCAAGACATACAAGTCTTTCCCAAAACACTTAAATTTCTTTTTTTTGTGCTCTAGCTCCCTGTTTACCTGGACCAAATAGATTATTTTACATATGCTGGAATATATGTATGTGTATGTGTATTAGCCACTCAGTTATGTCCAACTCTTTGCAACACCATGGACTGTAGCCTTCCAGGCTCCTCTCTCCTTGGGATTTTCCACACAAGAATATTGGAGTGGATTGCCATTTTCTTCTCCAGGGGATCTTTCCGACCCAGGGATTGAACCTGGTTTCCCATATTGCAAGCAGACTCTTTACCGTCTGAGCCACTGCTTTTTCTATGAATAATTATTTGGTCACTGAGCTATTTAAAATACTTATTTTGAGGTTCTACTCATAGTGGTAGGCTATGTGGTTTTAATCAACTATCCCCCCTAAAAGCAGCTAGGAAAGTTGGAGAAATTTTTATGTTTTTCTTAAAGGTGTTGGAGAACTACTTTTATGGAGACAATGTGTTTAAAAAAAAAAAAAAAAAACTCTGGCGCTTTGTATTACTTTTAGTTCAAGGCTTTTTTCAATTGCAAAATCATTGCTGAGTGGTATAAAAATTGAGCATTTTTGAAGTCAAACACCGAGGGGGTTTAGATTTTTGCAATTGAAGGCCCACCGAGGAGAAATGGCCAAGATTAACCATGAGGCTTTCATGTCTGCTGTCACATTAACCTCTGCTGTAGCTGTTTGCCTCAAAATACGAGGGTAACTTCATCTAAAACCTCAGGTTTCCTTTACATTAAAAAATATATACAATGGCCAGTATTCAATAAAAGCCAGGCATAGGTAAAAACGTGAATCTCAGTTGGAAAATCTAGAAATATTATAGTCACTAGAAAAATCCCTGGGAATCCAAATGAGAACTTTAGGATAAAAATGCTTAAATGATCAAGGAAATAAAAGACAGGATTGAGAATTAAATAATAACTAGAAACTGTTGAATCAAATGGAAATTCTAGAATTGAAAACTGCAATGATTGAAATTTATAATTCAATGAGTATGTTAATTAATAGAAAACTAACCATAAGTGAAAAGCAAGTATACAGTGAAAGACATGTCAGAAGAAAATATCTAAAGAAAAATGATACAGAAAATATGATATATGGGGGTACAGTGTAAGTCTAGCATGTATGTACCTAGTGTCTTAGAAATGGAAAAAATATGGCAAGGAAAAAAATTATCAAATATCAAGTCAAAGAATAAATAAATGCCACAAAGCCTCAAAATAAATAAGAGGAAAACCACATAATAGCATGTAACACTTAGGAAAACCAAAGAGTGAAACTAAAGAGAAAAAATCTCAAAGCAGGCAAAACAAAATTATGTGTTCTAAAGGTACAAAAATAAATACTGAACTGATGCATTAAGCAATGAAGAGTAGAAGAGAATAGGTTGAAATAAAGTGCTAAAAGACAATAGTTTACAACTTAAAGAGTTAAAGATCAGAATAGCAGAAATCTAGATGGGTGAAAAGTATTTAAAAGTTAAGAAATGCATGGAACTCTTATGTTGTACAACAAATTGCCACAAAAGTGCCTTTAGAGAACGTGCATGTATTGTCTTTCAGTCACTGTGAGTCAACAGTGTGAACATCACCTCACTGGGTCTTCTGCTTAGGGTTTCACAAGGTTGAGCTCAAGGCATTAGTCAAGCTGTGCTTTTTCCTATAAAGCTTGAGTCCTCTTCCAAACTCACATGGTCACTGGCAAAATCCAGTTTCTCTTGGCTATAGGACTGGAGTCGTATTTCTTGCTAAACATTGGCTAGGGACTCTCAGGTTCTACAGATCTTCTGCCAATTCCTTATCATGTGGCCCACTCCCAGTGGGCCCCTTCCTCACAATACGGCATTTTAATTTTTCAAGGCCAGCAGAAGAATCTTTTGCTCTAGTCCCCTAAAGGTAAAGTGTTAGGTAATAAAACATAACAATGGGAGTGACTATTCCCCCACATTTGCCATATTCTGTTGGCTAGAAGGAAATCAATTTCCACTTCCATTCAAGGGGAAGGGATTACACAAAGGTGTGGATAAAAGGATGTGGAAATCACAGGGCCATCTAGAAATCTATTTACCACAGGAAGATAGTAGAAAAGCCTGAAACAGGTGTAACTGGAATCTGAACAGGAGACACTATAGTAGCGAGGATGTAAGTTAAGAATGTTTTGCCACTAGAACTCTCATGTGTTTCTGGTGGAAAGAATATTGTTATAGATACTTTGAAACACTGGGATGATGAATAACTTTGAAACGTGTCCATTGCCATATGTAAAATAGTTGACCAGCACAAGTTTGATGCATGAAGCAGGACACCTGACCCCGATGCTCATGGACAACCCAGAGGGTTAGGGTGGGGAGGGAGGAGGGATGGGGGTTCAGGGTAGGAGGACACACATGTATACCTGTGGCTGACTCATATTGATATATGTCAAAGACCATCACAATATTGTAAAGTAATCACTCTCCAATTAAAAGAAATAAATGAATTAGAAAAAGAAGCACTGGAATCATCAATTAAAGCTGAACATTCAGATATTATATAATCCAGTTCCTTTTTCAGCAATATATCAAGCGTAAGTACACGTGATCACCAAAATATGCAACTGAATGTCTATCACAATGCAGTTTGTAACAGACCTCATTTTATGGACTGAATTGTGTTCTCTTCAAATTTCTGCGATGAAGTCTGCATCCACTGTATTACCATATTTGGAAATAGGACTTTTACAGAGGTGACTAAGGTTAAATGGGGTAATGAGGGTAGTGCCATCATGCGATACGACTCCTGTTTCTTATAAGAAGAGGGAGAGACATAGGCGAATGTGCACAGAGAAAAGGTCATCTGATGTCACACCTAGAAGATGTGCAAGCTAGAAGCCATCTGCAACCTGAGGAGAGAATCCTCAGGAGAAACCAGACCTGTGGGAACCTTGATCTTAGGTTGCTAGCCCCCAGAACTGTGAGAAAACAAATTTCTGTTGTTGAAGCTACCCAGCCTGTATTTGTTATGGTAGCCCTATCAAACTAATAAAATATCCAAACTGAATACTATCCAATGACCATCAGCAGTTGAATGAATATATAGAGCTCTAATACAATGAAATACTATATAGCAATGAGGACTAATGATCTATGACTACATACACAATATAAGTGAATTATGCAAAGATAGTTTAGAGCCCAAGAGGCCAGTCATGATATATTTTATGTTCAGTTCAGTTGCTCATTTGTATCCGACTCTGTGACCCCCATGGACTGCAGCACATTAGGCTTCCCTGTCCATCACCAACTCCCGGAGTTTACTCAAACTCATGCCTGTCGAGTTGGTGATGCCATCCAGCCATCTCATCCTCTGTCGTCCCCTTCTCCTCCTGCCCTCAATCTTTCCCAGCATCAGGGTCTTTTCAAATGATTCAGCTCTTCACATCAGGTGGCCCAAGTATTAGAGTTTCAGCTTGCATCAGTCCTTCCAATGAACATCCAGGACTGATCTCCTTTAGGATGGACTGGTTGGATCTCCTTGCAGTCCAAGGGACTCTCAAGAGTCTTCTCCAACACCATAGTTCAAAAGCATCAACTCTTTGGTGCTCAGTTTTCTTTATAGTCCAACTCTCACATCCATACATGACTACTGGAAAAACCATAGCTTTGACTAGATGGACTTTGTTGGTAAAGTAATGTCTCTGCTTTTTAATATGCTGTCTAGGTTGGTCGTAGCTTTTATTCCAAGCAGCAAGCATCTTTTAATTTCATGGCTGCAGTCACCATCTGCAGTGATTTTGTTGAACTTCATAAACATGGTATGAGAAATTAGCTCACTGATTACTCTTAAGGAGAGTAGCAACCAGAAAAAAGGCATGATGTAAGTCTGCTATGATGTTGGCAATGTTGTTTTTTGATCTGAGTCCTGGATGCAAGGAAGGACCTAGTATGTTAAAATTAATTGAAACATATATGTACATTAAAGAATAAAAAAAGTTGAATATAGTGGAAAACATAAAAAGTATTACATTGATGAAAAGAAACAATATAAATATTTTATAAAATATATAGTATTTAATGATGAATGTAGTATGCAAGTCAGGAGATGTATACATGGAGTTAAAGTACTTTAAGTTACTTGCATTTGATTGGAAGTAAAACACTGATTATATTAGACTTTTATAAATTACTGCTGTAAATTTTAAGATCTAGAGAAACCACTGAAGGAATAGTAAATGTGTTAATAGCACACCAAGATAAACTAAGATAGGGAAAATGCACCAAGAGAAATGTTTAGCCCAAAATAAGAGGAGAAAACCAGAAATACAGGCCAGGAGGAACAAATAAAAACAAAAAGCTAGATGTAAAACATAATCTGCTTGTAACTACGTTAAAGGAAAATGCTGAACTTTCCAATTAAGACAGATTGTGAGAATAGGTAAAACACACATGCAAGTATATCAACATGTGCATGCACAAACCTATGAGCCACCATCAAGAGACACATGTGTTAAGTGAGGAGATTCAGAAAAAGCTGACATATAAAGGTGAAAGGAATCTAAGGGCGGTAATCCAGAAGAACATGTTGTCACTGTGTCAGTATCACACAAAGGTTTTAAAGATGGGAGCATCATCATAAAGAGATGGGTAGTGATTATCATTTTTATATTCACCTAATAACATGGTCTCAAAGTATGTACAATTTATATGACAACAATAAGGAACTTTAGCAAATATCTCTCAGTGACTGACAAGTATGCGGATAGTAAACATGGTAAGAATGAAGATTTGCACAACCCAATTTGAAGAATTGACATTATGTGCACACATTAAATACCATCTATCCACTGACTAAAAATGGCCAAGAATTCTGAATACAGCAAGTGAGGTAAAAATGTTTCCTTAACATAAACTTTGTCTTTTAATTATTTTATCTTATTCTTAGTGTCATATATCCCAGAATGAATAGCATGGGACAAGTTTCCCTGGTGGCTCAGACGGTAAAGTGTCTGTCTACAATGCGGGAGACCCGGGTTCAATCCCTGGATCAAGAAGATCCCCAGGAGAAGGCAATGGCACCCCACTCCAGTACTCTTGCCTGGGAAATCCCATGGACGGAGGAGCCTGGTAGGCTACAGCCCATGGGGTCGCAAAAGCCGGACACGGCTGAGCACCTTCACTTCACTTCACTTCCATATGTAACGATTATTCATTCTTGCATTTCAAAACATTTATAGTTTACATATCTGAGGAAATTTATGCATTAACTTTGAGGAGAAATAAATATATTTCCATTGTCTTCATGGACTGTCAGATTTAGTAGGAAACATAAGATTTGTAAAAATATTAGAACACAAAACTATGCTACATATGGTTATGTTTTCATTAAGTAAAAAAATGTAACTTATACTTTCCCACTGAATAACACTTTCTTTTCTTTTATATAATTGCTAAAACACCTCGTTTATTAAAAAAAAAAAACAACTGACAGTAGACTGGAAACAGCTCATGTAATCTTTAAAAACCGTCTTTTTTTCTTCACATTTCAAAATGCCTTTCATAGGTTGAAATTAAATTACTATCTAAGCACCAGAGTGATATGTCTCTGGCTGTAATTAAATAGACTAGGAAAAAATTTGTATGATGTTTGCTAATAATGTAATTTTGTAAACTTTGGCTTTCATTCACATTTTAATTCAAGAATTTGTTGAAGGCCTACTATGTGCCATAGAATGTGTTATGGATCCATCATTGAGCCAGCAGATAGATTTTTGCCCTTAAGTAGCTTATGTTCTAGCAAAAGAGAAACCAAACCACCACTGTAATAAATGGTTTAGTATATTGGATACATGCTATGAAGGAAAGGAAAAAAAGCATAAGGGGGGATTTTAGTTTTAGGGCAAACAGTGCAGTTTTCATAGTGTTCACGGTAGGCCTCATGAAGAAGGAAGCATTTGAACGTGACTTGAATGATAAGAATTAGTGATGTAAATATAAGAGGAAGAGCATTCCAGGCAGAGGAAAGAGTTGGTGGAAAAAACCCTGAGTTGTAAATGTACCAGACATGTTTGAAGGCCTCAGGGGTTCAATAGGATTGGAGCAGAGTGAACATGGGGAAAAGAAAATCAGAAAAGTGGGAGGGGATAGGTTAAATGAGATTTCTGAGTCATTTTGAATTTTGGTTTTTGAGATTTTTGAGAGGAGAGTGACTTTATGACTTATTTACTAAAGGGATGGCCCTGACCATGGTGTGCCGTGAGTAGATTGCAGGGACCAAGGGTTAAAAACAAGGGAATTTGTTAGAAAGCTATCATCGTAATCCAGCGTAAAGGTGATGATAGTTTAAGACAGGGTGTCAGCTTTGAATGTAGCAGAAAGTACTTGGAATTTGCAGACATTTTGAAAATAGAAGAAAAATCGGACAGATTGAAGTGTGAGAAACTGAAGACAGAGAAAAAAAAAAATAGTTGCCCTCAACTGAAATGAGAGCTCCTGAGTGTGGAAGCCATGGCAGAAGATTCAGTCTTGAGTGTGTCACATTAAAATCTCTCTTAAGCATCCAAACAAGAAGATGCTTTAGGCATCCAGGTAATGTTATCAGTTGTTGCATAAATAACACCCTGCATCGTGCTGACTTAAAAATCACTTGATTATTTTTTTTAATAACTGAGGAATGACTCATCAGCTGTATGGTTTTTGGACTGTCATATCTGGAGTCTCTCCTACGGATGTAGGGAGATATAGCAGATGATGACTGGGAGTGATAAGTCCAATATGGTTTTATCCAAATGCCTAGCATTGTGGTGTGGGTGGCTGGAAATCTGTTATATGGAGACCAGGAGGGCTTCTCTCTATGTGGCTGTTTCATGGGGTCTCTCTCTCTAGTCTCTTCAGCACAGTAGCTGGACCACTTCATGGTGATTTGGGGCTCTAAAAGCACAAAGGAGAACTTGCAAAGCTTTCATCAGGCTTAGGACTTGATGAAGCACCACCTACTAATTCTGCATTTATTGGATTAAGCATATCATAGGACCCTATCCAAACTCAGTGAGACGGGGGTCTCCAAAGTCATGAATAATAGGTGTGTGATTCACTGGGGACCATGTTGGAGACTAAATACCACAAACATGTCAGACTTGAGACATCTATTAGGCATCTTAATGTAGATGTAAACTAGTAGGAATGCATGAGTTGAAATTTTAGTAGTGTCGTCTGGTTTGGAGATGCAAATTCCAGATTTTTTTGCATGTTGAATAGCTGAAATCACCAAGACAGTGATTTACAGGAGAATGAAGGACTGGAATTGTTTCCATTATGTTGTTACAAAATCTGAGTGAACTTGAGGCATTTCATACTAGATAGAAGGTTGGTGGATAGACAAGCGTGTGTGGGGCCAGGGAGAGAGTATGTCTATGTGTTGGTTACATGACAATCCTGTGCTCATTGTGTGACCTTGTCTTGTGAGTGTGTTGTACTACTTAACTGACGTAACTGGAGATGGGAGACAAAGTGGTGTGTAACAGTTGAAAGTATAGTGTGGCCTCAAAATAAATAGAAAAACATACCCTGCTCTGACCCATTTTTAAGGTCTCTGAACAAAAAAAATTAAGTTGTCATCAAACATGTTGAGAGGCTAACTGGTTCACCTCATTAGCCTCAACTGGATAGGAAGGCTCAGAGGAAGTGGTCTCAGGAAGCTTCGGTCAAGGTATTTCCCTCTGTATTGTGTTCCCTCCCCCCACCAGTTCCATCCCACACTCTGCAAATAGTACAGCGATGGGACTGCTCTGGTAGAATGGCCTGTTAGGCATTATAGTGCAAACTTCCCATACCTTCCCAACCCAGCTCTATCTGATAGATTTAGTAAAACCCAGGAACCTGTATTGAGCTGAGACTGTCCCCTTGCATTTGGGTCTTAGGGAATTAGATTGGTCATGATCACTGCTTTCCCGAACAAAATCATGGCCATGGGAGGAGAGCAGGGTCTTCCCTGCTCCTAGCAGCACTTCTCCTACCCTCCCTCACCTCCTCAGAACACCAGGAAAGAACCAGACTGCCTCAAGAGTGCCTGAGACAGACGTGTCAGCTCTGCTTTTGTTTGCCTTTCCTTTGCTAGGAAAATACCAAGATCTACAGAACCACAGTTTTGGTACAGGTCTAGTGTGAACAGAAAAAGTCAGTCTTTTAATCCATGCAATGCTTTAAACATTTACTAACATTAGTCTGGGCCTAAGGCAGGAAGGGAGCTTCCCTGATATGCAGCTGATAAAGAATCCGTCTGCAATGCAGGAGACCCTGGTTCGATTCCTGGGTCAGGAAGTTCCCCTGGCGAAGGGACTGGCTACCCACTCCAGTATTTTGGGGCTTCCCTAGTAGCTCAGATGGTTAAAAAATCCACCTGCAATGTGGGAGACCTGGGTTTGATCCCTGGGTTGGGACAATCCCCTGGAGGAGGGCATGGCAACCCACTCCAGTATTCTTGCCTAGAGAATCCCCATGGACAGAGGAGCCTGGTGGGCTCGCATGGAGTCACAAAGAGTTGGACACGACTGAGTGATAAACCACAGCACAGCACAAAGTAGGGAGGAGGGCTTAAAGTCCCTGAGGTATAACTGACTCCTCAGTAAACTGGGCCAGAGTTGAGGGCAAAGCCATTTTAGTAAGAGAGGGCATTCATTTGCATGGGTCTTCCTTCTTCCTATCTCCATGAGGAAACTAGTTTAAATCTGAGTTGTTTAAAGAGTTAAGATACTTGGCAATCTGGATACTCCAAAGGATGTAACCTTTGTATTTCTGACAACTGCTTTAAGCTGTGTTCAATAGAGAGTTCTTTCTGAGTAGAATCAAACCATTTAAATTTCACCTTCTCTCTGTGCAATGTAAACGCAGGGCGAATAGACTAATCACAGTGCTTATGTTTCTATCAAAACTACACTGAGGAACTTTGCTGGCTGCTTGTGAAGCTTGATAAGCACCACTGGGCTGGGAAGCTCAAGAGAAGCGTGTCCCCATTGGGTGGAATTCCCATCGTGCTTCGTAATTCTTACAGACAACAAACTTTGCCCTTTAGAAGTCGTCTCTGTGCCTGCCTCTTTCTTACCATGCTGACTCTCCCCCTTTAACAGTAGGCACAATATTTGTTTCATACAATGCTTTGTTACCCATCCTTCAGTGAGGAGACATCACCCCAAAACGGTGCTTGCTAGAGAGAGTATGTGTGAGTGTGTGCACGTGCACCGTTCTCCTGGTTCTGAGGGTTGGATACTCATGTATGTTGGAAATAGAAATTGCTATGCACAGATCAATTTCAAATTTTCAATTCTATTAATGAAATCTATCTTTACCAGGGATAGATGTAAAGATTTTTCTCTACCTCCACACAAAGTGACTTCCTTCCCAGAAGACAATTAACCCATCTCTGTTAGCTATTAGAATTTTCCCATCCAGTTTTTGCTTCTGAAGATTGAGGAGCATTTGGAAGTAGGACTTCTTGAGGAAGTTAGGGAACAGTGGATGAGAATATTATTCATATAACTTCACAGTGAACTAAATTAATAATATATAGCTGCTAATTTTCTTGGGGATTGTGGATCACAAAGATTAATATAGTATTCGAGTAGTTGGGAAATGGAATGGGAAGACCAAATATATTTTTACCTTAGGGTGAAATGCTGAAGCTGAAGCTCCAATACTTTGGCCACCTCATGCAAAGAGTTGACTCATTGGAAAAGACCCTGATGCTGGGAGGGATTGGGGGCAGGAGGAGAAGGGGACGACAGAGGATGAGATGGCTAGATGGCATCACCGACTCAATGGACATGGGTTTGGGCAGACTCCGGGTGTTGGTGATGGACAGGGAGGCCTGGCGTGCTGTGATTCATGGGGTTGCAAAGAGTCAGACATGAATGAGCGACTGAACTGAACTGAACTGAACTGAAACCTAGTGATAGTCATTTTATAAACTGATGTCTTCATGCAATTTTCTGTTGAAATTTGGAAAACGTTTTCTCCAGGGCTGCTCTTCCAACTGTGTGAATTATAAGTAGACTCTTGGATTCCTTCTTTAGTCATTTTGGATTTAATTCCTACCCTTCATCCTCATTTGTATCCTGTCATAATTTGACCTGCTGTGTGTTCTGAGCTTCTTTCTCTTCTCTGAAAAGTGTAATGTCCCATCTATGACTAGAGAACAAATATTTGTAATCTCAATGCCATGAATGTACAGCATTGAGCTAATATATCCTATGCCTATGGACACATCAATACACCTTCTAGTGTTAAGCTCATAATTATCCTATGGATTCTATAGGAGAATAAATGTCTCATGCAGGTGTTAGACCACTAGCTAGCAGAGGTAAGTGCCTGACTATGCAGTTCTTTCATTTCACAAAAAAATGAGAACATAGATTTTTGTCTTGATGCTTTTCTTTCCCTACTACTTGATCCTCATTTTCTGTATGTGTGCATGCTCAGTTGTGCCCGACTCTTTGTGAACCCATGGGACTGTACCCCACCAGGCTCCTCTGTCCATAGAATTTTCTAGGCAAGAATACTGAAGTGGATTGCCATTTCCTACTCCAGGGGAATCTTCCCGACTGAGGGAATGAACCCAAGACCCTTGTGTGTGCTGCACTGACAGGCAGATTCTTTACCACTGTGCCACCTGGGAAGCCCAAACCCCACAGAGCAGGGAACTTTCTTGGTGATCTAGTGGTTAAGAGTCCACCTTTCAGGGCTTTTCTGGTGGCTCAGTGGTAAAGAACCCACCTGCCAACGCAGGAGACATGGGTTTGACCCTGATCTGGGAAGATCCCACATGCCACAGAGAAGCCAAGCCTGTGTGCCACAGCTACTAAGCCTGTCTCACTTTCTGGATGTGACCAGAGGAGCGGTAGAACAGATGAGGAGAACTAAAAGTCAGTCCCTGGGAACCAAAGGCAAGGATATAGCAAACCAAACTAGAACTGAGAAATGGAGCCTAGGGATTAAATGACCTGAGAACTATGTGGACTTCTGATGACAAAGTCCCCAACTGGTTTCTATTTACTGAAATTCTATGATTTCCACCTTCCAAATGAAAGCATATCTATCTTTACAATGCCTTCTCCAGAAAACTCCTGAATCCCTATGCTCAGATCCATGCATTTATACCAACTCACTGGTTTCAACTTGGAGTGTCTCTAATTTATGCATATTGATTCCTAATTCTTATTCCTCCTATCCCTGTATCTAAAGTAAAATAAACCTTTATGGAACCTAGAAATGTCAGATAATCCTCAATTCTTCAGGCTCAAGTTGATTATAAATGACATACTGCATGTTAATTTTTCATAATTCTTTTTGTTATGAATCTATTATGAGCCCCATGGTGTAAACTGACAGACTGATTTATGGTCGCTTCCTTCTAACAAAAAGGCACATAATATAGAACACACTTAGAATTGTATTTTTGCATCTACTTTCCCCTTGATGTTCTCCTACTAAATTCTCCATTCCCCTTATTACCTTTCAAAGCCACCCACTGTGGACTCATAAGGAAGTAAAACATCAGGTTTAGTCCAGCCTAAACACTTTTCGATCTAGCATCCTCTTGCACCTCACTGGTTGAGATGGTGTTATCTAAAACATAGCCCTGGGAAGCAGCTGCTCACATCCTTATTCTTCATTATACCTGTTGTCTTTTCCTGTTACAACATTGAAACTTACAGAATTCACTCCCTTGGGGTCCACATTTGGGAGAAGGAAAGAAACAGGTCAGGGCTCTGTAACTTACAGATAGAAATCTAAGACCTAAGGCTTTGCAGTTACTTTCTTGTTTCTAAAATATATTTCTTGTACTCCTGATCACCCAGGGTTGTGTGAGCCAATCTCGCTTCATTTGGCCTTAGGGGCACTTGATTCTTTGCCTTAGGGGCACTTGATATGGCAGTTTCCTTCTAAATGTGATGTTAGGGATCCTTGAAGAATTATAACCTGCTTCTCAGTAAAATAAACAATGACTCCACTTTTTATGGTTAGGTTATGACCTATATTAAAATAAAAGCCAATCATTATTAACTTGCAAATTCCTGAGAATAAATGATCACATTCTTTCTGAACAGGGTGGCAAAGAGTGAATTGAGACCACATACCCTGTATAGAGACTGTTGCTTAAAAAATTTGTAGAAGACACAGGTAATCATTTTTTATCATTTCTTTTAAAATAAACTGAGGCCATATATTAACACTTCAGAATTTCAGTCGCAAAAGGTATTAGGAACAGATTAGATATGAAGGCTTTCTATAACGAAAGGTTTCCTTAGAGCCATAGTCATTTTTACTCAAATATTCTGGGAATTTCATCTCTTTGCAAGAAAATTTCTGCAACTATAATCATGGTTGTTTTCTTCCCTTATGCCAAAAGGACTTCTTTATATACTATATTAGTTTCTTGTTGATGCTATAACAAATTACCAAACTTAGTGGCTTATATTTATTACCTTACAGTTCTGGAGGCCAGAAGTTCAAAATGAGTCTTATGGTGCTAAGAGCAAGGTATAAACAGGGCTGGTTTTCTCTGAAGGGTTATAAGAAAGTCAGTTTTCTTGTCTTTTCTAACTTCTGGAGTACCTGTGTATTTTTTTGCTCATGACCCCTTTCTGGAATCATATTTCCTTTTCTGACTGTCTCTCGTAAGGACATTCATGATTACATTTAGGGTCCATTTAGATAATACAGAACAATTTCACCGTCTCTAGATCCTAAATTGAATCACACCCACAAAGTCCATGTTTGTCATGTAAAGTAACATTCGGAAGTTCCATGAAGTGGGACCTTTATTTTTGAGAAACATTATTCAGGCTACCATATATGCTATTAGTAATCATGTTTTAAAATTTGTATTTCAATTGTAAATACATTTAGCTAGTGTCTACTGGGTGTTAGTCTCGGGATATTACCACCCAAGTGATTTTTTTTTGTAAGATAGTAGCTAAATAGGAAAAATTATAATGCATCAATATGCAAACTCCACAAATCTTACATCATCATACAAATTTTATTGTATTTAGACTTTTCAGTACATAAAAGAAAGCTTTCTGGAAGAATAACTGCTTAACCCAAAATGTAATTTGATGGAGAAGGAAATGGCAACCCACTCCAGTATACTTGCCTGGAGAATCCCATGGACAGAGGAGCCTGGCCAGGCTACAGTCCATAGGGTCACAAAGAGTGGGACATGACTGAACCAACTGAGGAGGCACACAGCCTTTGTTACATGTAAAATGAATACATTTACTTAACACTAATTTACTGAGACCTATATGTATCGAGCACAGAACTGAAGAAAACAAATAAAAATCCTTCCCTTCAAAAAACAAAACCAAAAAAACAGAAAAAAAAACCCAATTTGATTTGAGTTGCTATAAATGAATGCTACTAATTCTATCGTCTCCAAATTTTAAAAAGCTAGACATTTTCTAGTTTCCTTTGCACATACCTGGAAACATAACTCAAAACATAAATATGAAAATATATATATGTGCTAGGGAAAAACTGAAAAGACAGTACCCTTTTCTAGAATAACAATCTCATGAAACCAGTTGAGAAGCCTTCAGGAAAAACAAAGAAATATTTAATATGAGTCCTCCAAAGGTCATCTGTGTATTGGCAGTTTATTGGTATTTGCTTTGAGGTTTAAGAAGGTTGGAAAAATATTTGAAAAGGAAGCATTTTGACAACCAGTCAATGTATCTTTTAGTGCTTTTGTGAAAGGACTGAAATCGGTAGCCACCATGGTGAATGGCCCTGCAGGAAGTCTGTTTCTATTATAGCAAATGTTAACCTAAACTTAAAAAAAAAGAAGGTAAAATCTAGATCTCCTAAGGAACAGCTACTTAATGCTTTTGAAACGGTAGCCAAAAAAGTAGGTCCCAGCCCCAGAAACTCTGTAGCTATTGATCTCCTGGGAAAGTAGATAGAAGAAAACTGCTTAAGATCACTGCAGCTGTTGGAAAAGGAAGCAAATAAGTTTGGTAAAGATGTCAATTTAACCTGGAATTCCAAGCTAACTACAGGCACTGTGTGATCCCCAGTTCAGGAGGTATGCTTAGGGTTAGATTAACACCTGTATACTGATACGGCTACCCTGATAATCTAATACAGAAATAGACTGAGAATAATGGTCACTATTTCTAGATGGACTCAGGACAGGTTTGTGTGGAATCTGGAATACCAAAAAAAGTTAAAGCCAAAACTATATTTGTATTCATAAGCAGAGAGGATTGTATATGTTATTTTTTTACCAATATGTTGATGGACTACAGGAAGAGAAATCCTCAAGGGAAGGGAGTGTTTATACTGGCAGGTTTTAGGAAACAGTATTTATTGGCTACAGGAGATGTGATCATCATCCTTCGCTCATATTTAACCATTTCCTTGCATGTTGATCTAACTTCTAACTTTTAGCACAAACTTTGATTTGCCTGAATGGGCTTCCCTGATGGCTTTGTTGGTAAAGAATCCACCTGCAATGCAGGAGACCCCAGTTCGATTCCTGGGTCACAAAGATCTGCTGGAGATGGGATAGGCTACCTACTCCAGTATTCTTGGGCTTCCCTTGTGGCTCAGCTGGTAAAGAATCTGTCTGCAATATGGGAGACCTGGGATTGATCCCTGGGTTTTGAAAGATCCCCTGGAGAAGGGAAAGGGTCCCCACTCCAGTATTCTGACCTAGGGAATCCCATTCACACCCCTCTAGGTGTGAATTTTCTCTCCACTGCAGGGCACTCTCCCCTAGCTTAGTCAGCCCAGAGTACAGAGAATTAATGATGCCTGGAGCAGCTTTCAAATGATGGCCCCTGAGCTGAGTAACCTGAATCTTAAATGTGCTACACAAGCTCCCAGAATTTCTCTATTGGACTGAGCTCCATTCCCATAGAATTAGCTTGTTTTGTCAGCCCATTCTTTATTAGCTGTCTTCCTCTGCCTTCCCTTCTCATTTTCTGTCTCCTGCCCTGGATATTTCGAGGGTGGTTATTGTTTAGTCATTAAATCCTGACTCTTTGCTATCCCATGGACTGCAGCTCGCCAGCCTTCCCTGGCCTCCACTATCTCTCAGAGTGTGCTCAAAATCATCTCCATTGAGTCGGTGATGCCATCCAACCATCTCATCCTCTGTTGCCCTCTTCTCCTCCTGCTCTCAATCTTTCTCAGCATCAGGGACTTTCCCAATGAGTAGGCTCTTCGCATCAGGTGGCCAAAGCATTGGAATTTCAGCTTCAGCATCAGTCCTTCCAATGAATATCAGGATTGATTTCTTTTAGATTGACAGGTTTGATCTTCCTGCTGTCCAAGGGACTCTCAAGAGTCTTCTCCAACACCACAGTTCAAAAGCATCAATTCTTCAGCACTCAGCTTTCTTTATGCCCCACCTCTTAAACTATTTGCTTTTGGATATTTGTCACAGGGTCAGCTTCTCGGGGAACCCAAACTAAGATAATTCTTGTTGAAACTGAATGTAGGAAGCAGATTCTTAGGATGGAATTAAAAACTGCATCACATCACTCCCTAGCCGGAAGGCTATAAGAACACCATAGTGAGATAACCCTGGCATGGTGTTCTAACAGAATTAACATGTTCACACATGTAGGTACTAATAAATGAGGTACACTGGCTAACTCAGCATGTCTAACATTTGAGGGAGAAAAGGACAACAGTGGCTAAAGGGCTGAAAATTTGGCTGTTAGATGTCACTGAAGCAGGCATGGAAGGAATTGACATCTTAGATCCTGGTGTAAAAGGCAGAAGGCCTTGATGACCATGATTAAAGAAACTTTCTTGCCTTGTATCAGGACAGACTGAACTGGAAACCATAACTAACCTCTCACTTAGGGCTGAGTCTTCCACCCTTTATATTTTGGTTCCCTTGACCCAGAGTTCTAATAGCTAGAGCAGAAGTGTTGCTCCTATTATGTAGCACAGCAAGGATCTCACTAGTTTTAATTTTCCTTTGCCTAATCATGTTGGAGTGATTTTTGCAATTGATAAGCAGAAAAAGGAGTTATTACACCATATTGGATAAATAACCCCAATTTTCATGGAGGAGATAAAAGTACTGACAACTAATGGGATCAGGAATGGATATATAGATTTGGGATGCATCAGGGTTACTTTGGGTACTTTTGATCCTGGTGATAACTCTAAATGGAGGAGTATAGCAATCATGTGCAGACGATAAACATGCTTACTCTTAAACAGAAATTCAAATGTCTCGGGAAACTAGGTCTGAGTTACACTACTAGAAAGTCAGTCTAGAGTAACAGAAATTCTGATAGAGGATAGTAATGTCTAGAATGGATAATAGAAAAGGCAGAAGCTATCATTTGTGACCTTGGTAGCTCCTTAAGTACTGGGAGTGCAGCTTGTCACATAAACCTTCCTAGGTCCTTTTTTCCCCCAAGAAATTGTGGTTAGCCACTACCTTGAATAATCAATGACAGGAAAGAGTAAAGTTAATGTCGGGTATGAGTGAAACTGAATGCTGCATGTGCCTTTATTATTTTCATAAACACTGGCCTATCTTCCAAATGTCAGCCCCTGCAATTGCTTTGCCTATGGGCTTTTACTGACTCTCAGAATCTAATCCATAAACCACAGATCAGTCCACAAGAGGGTATTTACAACACTCTCCTTTGACCAATGAGCCACCCTTAACCAAAGACTTGTACAAGTTGGTAGATAAATATAACACTTATCAAGCTCCTTTTGTTGGGAGTATGCCGACATACACGTTCTCTGTCTTGTTTCCCAGAATTTGAGCACAACCGAGAACCAGTTGTCCCCCGTGCTAACTAGCTTGGAATTTTGATGGCAATGCGAAATCCGTTACTGCTTTGGTTTCCTATTGCTTCTGTAACAAATTACTGCAAATGTAGCGGCTTGTGCTATGCTGTGCTTAGCCACTCAGTCCTGTTCTGACCCCAGTCTGTGTCTGAATCTTTGCAACCCCACGGACTGTAGCCCACCAGGCTCCTCTGTCCATGGGATTCTCCAGGCAAGAACACTGGAGTGGGTTGCCATGCCCTCTGCCAGGGAATCTTCCCAACCCAGGGATCAAACCCAGGTCTCTGACATTGCTTGCAGATTCTTTACCATCTGAACCACCAGGGAAGCCCAAGAATAGAGGAGTGGGTAGTCTATCCCTTCTCCAGGGGAACTTTCTGACTCAGGAATTGAACTGGGGTCTCCTGCATTGCAGGTGGATTCTTAACCAGCTGAGCTACTAGGGAAGCCCATGTAGTGGTTTAAAAAACACAGATATGTTATCTTACAGTTCTGGACATCTTAAGTCTGAAATGTATTCCATGGAGCTAATCTCAAGATGCTAATAGAATTGTATGCCCTATGTAGGTTCTAGGAGAAAATACAATTCTGTTGCCTTTTTTAGTTTCTAGAGACTGCCTGTATTCCTTGGCTTATGCTGCTGCTAAGTCACTTCAGTTGTGTCCGACTCTGTGCGACCCCATAGACAGCAGCCCACCAGGCTCCCCTGTCCCTGGAATTCTCCAGGCAAGAACACTGGAGTGGGTTGCCATTTCCTTCTCCAATGCGTGGAAGTGAAAAGTGAAAGTTAAGTCGCTCAGCCGTGTCTGACTCTTAGCGACTCCATGGACTGCAGCCTACCAGGCTCCTCCGTCCATGGGATTTTCTAGGCAAGAGTCCTGGAGTGGGGTCCATTGCCTTCTCCTCCTCGGCTTATGGTCCTTTCTAATAATCTCTCCAACCTGTTTTACTTTTTATGTCAGGTTTTACAAGTTGAACTCAGTCTATTTTTCTTTTTAATCTATCATTATGAGTATCAGTATATTTTTTTAACTTATTAGTTTTGTCTTCCAGTATTGCTTTTAGCTCTGATTTTTATGACTATTTGGCAAAAGAACCAGATTTTAACTTTAAATAAAATCAGTGTTTATACTGCCCTTGTCTGAGTCATTAGTCTTTTGACAGATGGTTTAAAATATATATATATATATGTGTGTGTATATATATACACACACACACACACACTCTTGAGAAATTAAGGTATATTTGTTCCACATTAATGGCTTTGTTGGCATTATGTGTTAAATAGCCCAGTGTCTGGGCAGAGAGTTATAAAATCCTCCGGAACCCTTCAAGCAAAAGAAAATGGTGGCTTCTTAATGTAGCCAAGATGAAATAGGTATTTTAAAATTCAGAGGTACTCCTCTAAATTCATGGCTTCTACCTCATATTTACCAAGTGGTATGGACAGAGTTGACTCATTGGAAAAGACCCTGATGCTGGGAGGGATTGGGGGCAGGAGGAGAAGGGGACGACAGAGGATGAGATGGCTGGATGGCATCACTGACTCGATGGACGTGTTTGAATAAACTCCGGGAGTTGGTGATGGACAGGGAGGGCTGGTGTGCTGCGATTCACGGGGTCGCAAAGAGTCAGACACGACTGAGCTACTGAACTGAACTGAACCTCTTATTTACCAAGTGGTATGGATATGTAAAGATATATGTACTTTCTGTTCAGGCAATAATTTTTTCCTACAATTATAACAAGAGTAAAATTTGTCTCTGAGGATGACAATTGAGTTGTTGGTGTGGCAACGTCACAATAGAGAGTACTAACTGTTCTACTTCAGGTAAGATGAAGTTGAGTCATTTGTATTCAGTTACTTTCTGGGAATAAATATGAAGATCTATATGCATGAGAAAACTTTGTATGGCTTTCCATTTCCTTTACTTTCCCACATTCTAAAGTTCGCCTGTGAAGTTACCAGGATGTGGAATTTTACCTCCATAACTCATAACCCAAGGAAGAAAAGACCTGGCGTAAGTATGTCTGTCCATTAGGTTCTATTACGATGAGCATTAGGTGTGAGCACTGAAAATTGGAGAGCTCATGTATGAAGCAGAGTCTTCAAGTTGGAAGAACAGTGATGAAATAGGAGGGAACAATTCACTCTTGGGCTATCCCTTCTTTCTGTGGCTAAGGAACCTTTCTAGAGGCAATCATGGTGACTAGAAAGCATATTGGAGTGGGAATTGGGGCCTCTCTTTTCAGAGAAAATCACTTTAATCTTCTGGTTCTTAGTCTCTTCATCCATAAATGATGAACTTGCACTATATAATTGGTCATTTTTCTCTCAGTTCTGTGAATGTTCTTTCCCTTGGAAGGACAAATACAAATAAAAAGGCCTAATTCTTCCTGTTTAGAATAAGGGAGAAGCCCTTCTTCCCTTTTCTTAGAGCATTTGCTTTAGAAAATGTCTAAGTTCTTTCCTAGTTTTTATAAATGTATGCAACTTCTTTTTAGAAACTAAGTGGGTCTCTGGCCAGTTCTAGGACTCAGAAGTGTCTTTCTAAAGGGCCTGGGATCCAGTCTTTTGAAATCATCAAAGCTGTTCATATCCCCATCTCCCCTTCCTCATAGTCTCAATGGATGACAGGAGTCTAACTTTTGCAGCCCCCTTGCTCCAAGCTGAAAGCTTTTTGTCCCCAAAATATGAGAAGTTTCTGTCTTTTTTTCCCTTTGGTTAATGCCAGTTAACACATATGGTCACCTCAATTACCAAGTGAATTTGGGATAAACTATGTGAGAATGCTGTGAAATTCTTGAGGACTAGTTTTGTATCTTGCACCTGCATGTAATGAGTTGTGCTTGTTTGGCTCTATAATAGGGTATGTGGGACTCCTGAGCAGAGTAAAGTTTTCTGTCTTTGCCATCTTTTAGCAGATTGCCTGTATTACATATTGCATTCAAGTTTTAGTGCTTATTCAGTAACAAAATCTCTTTTCTCTTTACCTTCAGGGAATTTTCAGGGTTGCAAGATTTTCTTTTTAACTATATTTTCCCAAAAATCTGGATGTATCCTCTAATCATTAAAGAAAAAATCTTAAAAAAAAAAAAAATCTGGTGACCAAATTATATTGCCTTCTGTAAAGAATTTTGAAGGTTATCAGGTAAAACCTTCTATAAAGAATCATTTATTTACCCTTAAAAAATTATTTTCTTCAAGTCCAGTTGATTTGCAATGTGTTAATTTCTGCTCTACAGCAAATTGACTTGGTTATATATACATTATTTTTCATACTCTTTTCCATTATGATTTAATCACAGGATATTGACTATAGTTCCCTGTGCCATACATTACGACCTTGTTTATCCATCCATAGTGTATATGCTTACCATATATATATATATACACTAGGTTGCATTTGTTAATTCCAAACTACCATACCATCCCTCCATCACCTCCCTTCCTCTCCCCTTTGGCCACTACCAGCCTGTTCTCTCTGTCTGTGAATCCGTTCATAGATTAGTTCATTTCTGACATATTTTAGATTCTACATGTCAGTATTGTCCTATGGTATTTATCTTTCTCTGTCTGACTTACTTCACTTGGGATGATAATCACTAGGTCGGTTGATGTTTCTTCAGTTCAGTTCAGTTCAGTCGTGTCTGACTCTTTGTGACCCCATGAATCGCAGCATGCCAGGCCTCCCTGTCCATCACCAACTCCCGGAGTTTACTCAAACTCATGCCCTTTGAGTCGGTGACGCCATCCAGCTGTCTCATCCTCTGTCGTCCCCTTCTCCTCCTGCCCCCAATCCCTCCCAGCATCAGGGTCTTTTCCAATGAGTCAACTCTTCGCATGAGGTGGCCAAAGTACTGGAGTTTCAGCTTCACCATCAGTCCTTCCAATGAACACCCAGGACTGATCTCCTTTAGAATGGACTGGTTGGATCTCCTTGCAGTCCAAGGGACTCTCAAGAGCCTTCTCCAACACCACAGTTCAAAAGCATCAATTTTTCAGCACTCAACTTTCCTCACAGTCCAACTCTCACATCCATACATGACCACTGGAAAAACCATAGCCTTGACCAGATGGACCTTTGTTGGCAAAGTAATGTCTCTGCTTTTTAATATGCTATCTAGGTTGGTCATAACTTTCCTTCCAAGGACAACATCCTTTAAATATTGAACTCAGAACAGAGGAAATCTAAAGACTCACAATCTTTACCACAGTCTTCAGTGTTGCCTTCTTGCTTCCTAAGAAACGATGTTAGGTCCTCATTTCTGCTCTCTGTCTCACTCTTAATCCAAAAAGTCATTTTAGAAGGTAGAAACAATACATGTAAATTGTTCTTGAAAAATGAATCATTGGTTTCTTAACCGTTTCTTCTTGGTCTATATAATGTACATCTTCATTTTGCAATGTCACATTTAGAGGGAAGAAGCATTTCTGTGTTAATACTACTATTAATTTTATTTCATGGTTGGCTTAAATTTTCATCATTTTGAGTTGTGTAACTGCCCCTGTCAGACAGATTATTAGGGAAGCAAATTTTAGAAGACAAGGGATAGTCCAGGACTAAGAGCAGTTTTAAAATGAAGAGTTCTTGAGTAACGTTTTTATGAAAACTCCATTTGGAAAATAACTCCACAGCACAAGAGGTAATTATGAATATGGTATTCAAGTAATTATCTCACCTTGTCAAATGTCACAAATGTAGAAAAGGAGGCAATACCATTAAATTTTAAGTTTGTTAGGAGCACTTCATAATGAGGTATTTCAAAACTCTTTGAAGTGATTTTAAGTGTTTGATATTTTCCAAAAGATAAGGGATATTTTCCAGGATAAATCACTTTTAAATTCTTGTGTGAAGTGATGATTTATTAATCATACCTGAGATAACATACCCCTCCCCCCTTCATTTGGGTCACCTTGAAGCATACCTTGGTTTTGACTGAATAAATCTATGAGAACCGCAGATGCTACAGTTACATTAGCTGTGTTTCTTCAGTTCAGTTTGCTTTTTAAATCCACAGAATGCTTTCAGTGAGTAGTGGTAACCATACTCTCTCTATAATTAGAATGTTATTAGCCTTAAAAGGCAGATCTGGAGGGAGCTTGTTTTCTTCTATAACTTCAGGCACACCGGCCCTGACAAATTCCCTCTGAGCTTTCCCCCTTGAGACTTAGAATCTGTGTCTTTGAAAAGATTTAAATTAGTCACAGGACACCCACAGCAGTTGCATTGCAAGATTTTTGCTTATTCTCAGTCTTTAACTAATTGCCCCATTTAAATGGCAGCCAACTTTTAAAAAAATCAATAGTTGCTTTGCTCAGATGTTGGTTGAATTGTAAACAAAAAAAATCCACTTTGCAGAACACTTTGCCATTTGACAAAGGATAATACTCTTTTAACCAGTTTTTTTTTTCAAAACTCTAATTGTACAGTCTGCCAAGTTCTGTGTTGCTTGATCTCCAACAAATATTACATTTAATCTTCTGTAATCAGTTTAATGTCTGGCAGAAACAGCTGCCTTGCAGGATTTCTAAATGCCAAGCACGCATGTCTCACCGTCAATAACACATTATTTGCTTTGAATGGAAGTGAAATTCAAGACAATTGATGCTTCAGCTGCTGAGGAAGCAGAGGAAGCATCAGGTGATAGGAACTTGCTTGCTCAGGAAAATTGCAGCATGCTGAGGAGCCCAAACATCAGGAACTCTCTCTGAAAACCCTACTTCAGTGGACGGAACATTGCTATCTAGTGACTCATTTCAGATGAAACAGAATTTCTAAAAGGCGATGGCCTGTGGGTTTTCATTGTACTAGCTGTCTAATTCTATGACGTTGATTGGTATCTCAGAAGTAGTTAAAAAACATGGCTGTAATTCTTTTGACCCTCTTTCCATCAAAAGGCAGGAATGATGTCCTTTTCTCTTAGTGGAAGAGCCCTTTTCAGTAGCCTCAGTGAACAGAATACAGTGGAAGTGATGAAGTATGTCTTCCAGGAACAGGTGAGATAAGGTCACGGATGAAGCATCTGCTGGTCCCTCTTGGGGCCCTTGCTCTGAGAGCCTACGGCTACCACATGGGATGTCCAGCTACCCCTCAGGTAGGGAGGGAGGGGTTGTAAAAGGGAGCTGCAGGGAGTTGTAAGAACATACAGAGATAAGAGAGGCAATAGAGAGGCCCCCATAAGTACCGTCATTTCTTGGTATCTGTGGATTGGTTCCAGGAACCCCCACAGGTACCAAAATCTATGGATGTTTGTTTCTTGCATGAAATGGTGGATATAAAGGGCCCAGTGTATTTGCTCCCAGATTTTTGATCTTCCCAGGTCAGGTGCCAGAAATGAGTGGAAGGTTTTCAGTGTCTCCCCAACTCCATCTACCTTCAGATGGCAGTTGCATGAACCATCCAGAGTGAGAAGTGCCCAGGTGAGCCCTGTCACTCACAGACTTGGGAAAAAACATAAGTGTCACTGTTTTAAGCCATTGATAAGGAGTACATTTTTATACAAGTGATACCTGGGACTGTTTCATTATGCACTTTTTGAGATTTATAGGCTAAAAATACATAGTTGTCTAAACGCATTTACTTCTCTAACCACATTACATGAAAACATTTCTTCACATGATATCTGAGACTACACTTATTTTATATACCTTCAGACTTTATGTTAAGTCCAAATTGAATCATGAATTTAACATAACATAAATTATGATATGAAAGATCCTTAAACTAGTAAGTATAAAAAAGATAAAATGCAATTTGGCAGGCATTTTGAAGATCTTTTTCTCCCATGTTGAATGTGAGATATGCTAAAATTTCACTTTTCCTTAGAAAGCATATGGATTTTTTACAGTTTTAGTAGTTTTTTTTAATGTAGTTAAAGCTCTCAGTGATGTTAAAAGAATAGGTCTTATTCACATTTATACTTATCCTTTCCACAAATTAAATGTATTATATTAGTCTTTTCAAGTTCCTAAGAATTGGAAGATATTTTATAAACATTAGGGGAACAGATAAGAGGGCTCTTAAAGATATGTTTTCATAAAAAAATTATTTAAGAAAGGTAATTACCTATGGCCATTACAGCAATTTTGATAAATCATTCTTATCATCACCTTGATATATCCACTTTCCATTTTTATACACTATCTTCTAATATGCATGCATGTGTGAATTTTTAACTAAAATATTACTATTTATTTTTATAATTTAGAAAGTAGAAATATACAATGCCAAATAAAAATTTTTTTTCCACTTGGACTACTATTCAAAGCCACATCCTAAGAAGACTAAATAGGCCTCCTTTTTTCCCAGAGTGAGGTAAACACATGGCCTTCATAAAGCAGGAGTTTAAATTCTTGGAATCTTTATTTGTAGCCTTTTCCCTAAATCCGTGTTTGTCTTCTACCATTTCTTTCTTTAGAACAATTTTAACTCGTAAATCTCAAGGAGATTATAAATACCTATTGACAATAATTATTAATCGCCAAATGGCAGGCACGGCGATAGAACCCCCTACTGTCCACAGGCATCATCCTTAAAACTCAGTTTGGAAAGAAACATTATCCCTTATGCTATTTCTGCACATCAGGCAACCAAAACTCAAATGTTTTAGCGAGACATCTGAGGTTTCCTTACCATTAAATTATGGAGTTTCTACTTGATACAACCTCTGACATCAGAATGCAGAATGACATCAAATGACAGAATGACATCAGAGTCAGAATGACATCAAAACTAATTCTTAGTTTAAAGGGAACGGCTGCCTACTCCAGTATTCTTGACTAGAGAATTCCATGGACAGAGGAGCCTGATGGACCGTAGCTCATGGGATGGCAAGGAGTTGGACACAACTGAGTGACTAACACATTGGGAACCACTGTGGCTCAGATGGTTAAGAATCTGCTTGCAGTACAAGAGACCCGAGTTCAGTCCCTGCATCGGGAAGATCCCTTGGAGAAGGGAGGCGCTACCCATTCTGGTATTCTTGCCTGAAGAATTCCATGGACAGAGGTCCCTGGTGGGCTATAGTCCTTGGGGCCACCAAGAGTCAGACACAACTGAATGACTAACACTTTTAACACTTACTACATTTCACAAAATATAAGCAGATTTTATAGAACTAAGTTAGAATGAATCAATGGATATTATAAGAAAGTTGTATTTTTAATGAATAAGTCTTTAACTATCTAGCATTACCTACATTGATCTTGTTAACAGGATTGAATTATATTAAATGGGAAAATCAGTTGACTCATTATGTAAATGTCAATAGATTAAAACCCAAGGTTCAGCAATGTTGTAATAGGGACATATCTGTTCCTATTTAAGTGAATTCTAGTATAATTAAAGGATCTTATTTACGAAAGCATAACAACATTTGTAAGCAATTAAATCCTGGAGGAGAGTTATTGAATTAAAATTGGAGCATATTCTCATGGGAGCTTCCCAGGTGGCTCAGTGGTAAAGAACCCAGCTGCCAATGCAGGAGATACAAGAGATGTGGGTTTTTTTCCCTGGGTCAGAAAGATCCGCTGGAGGAGGAAATGGCAACCCACACCATTGTTCTTGCCTGGGAATACCATGGACAGAGGAGCCTGACAGGCTACTGTCTATGGGGCTGCAAAAGCTTTGAACATGACCTAGCACTGAACAGCAACCAATATCCTAATCATTGTTTCTCTCAGAAGATGAAGTAGACATATGATACATCACGTAAAGTAAATGAAAACTATTCCCTACATGTTGGTGGTTGAAGATAAATTTGTATTTTTGTTTCTTTTATATAAAATAAAATGCCATTAAATGCAAAGCAGTAAGAACAAAATGCAACTTACTTTAAACTTTGGAGTAAAGCCCATTGCATTTCCTCACTTTCCTAATTGAGAATATGTGATTAATCTATCATAAAAACACAGTGAACTTAAACTATCTCGTGGTCTATTCTATTTTGCTGTAAGACTCTACCATGTCAGGAAGCTATATGTGTGATCAGTTTGCTTATTAATAACTCTGTGCTGTTTATCTTTTCACATGTCTAGATAGGATGTAAAGCTGGCTAAAGATTGTTTACTTCCAAGTTAATTGTAAACTCAAGCCATGTTGCTTTCTCTGCCAAGATGATAAATACTGAATATTCATGAATGATTAAGGAAGGTCCAGTGAACTTTAGAGAGACAATAGGATGGCAAAAATCTGTTTCTTCTCACTTATTCACAGCAACATGAAGTATTAATTTGAAAAAAAAAAATCAAGCCTTGAACTTGAGAACCTGGGAGGTGGTAAAAAGGAAATATATCATTGACCTTACACAGAATTTTTCCTTAAAAAATATTTCATATTCATTCCAAAATTTTTTTCACTTTGAAAATTTATAGTGATTTTGTGAGCCTTGATCATACTGGATAATGCCCTCCATAGTTTTAAAATTCCTTATATATAAAAATTGACCACTGTGACCCTTACTATCAACTTAATTGGCAAGAACCACCGAGAGATGGCATTAGTGCTGCTTTACCACACTGTATTAAATACAACATGTTCCTCTCCAAAATATCATGTTTAAACGATTGCTTTTTATCCATTTGAAGACTGTAAATGTATTATTGGTAACAGTCTATTAATTTCAAAGTCACTGGAGCTAACAAGAACTATGGAAGAAAAGCTTTAGGGGTGACAGACCAGGTTGCTAGAATAAGCAATCTGAATATCCAGGGCATAAGTAGATTGGTTTTCTATTACAGCAGAAGGCACTGTTCATCTCCCAGGTCTTCCTTTGGGAACAATAACTTTACACATGACTCCACAACATCAGTTGCACCTCCTTCAGACAAGTTTCTGATAGGTGAGAGGAATTCCTACTCCTACTTACATTTCAGGTCTTCTGATGAAGATTTTGTTTATTTGTAGATTGTGTATTGCTCAATTTCTGTAAAAAAGAGAAAAAGATACATAATAAAAACAGATATGCAAAATTATTGAATTTTGACAGGGCAGAAAGTCACTAGAAGGAAATAAAAAAATAGAACGATGATCTAACTCCCTGGTCAGAGAAGCTGGAGTATGTGGCAGAAAGTAATGGAGAGAGAATGAAGTTTATGAAAAGTTAATTAGAAAAAAACCTTCGCCTTGATCAGATTCATGTCATCTGGGCTGAGTAAATGAGAGCAGCGATCTTGTCACATCTAAGAGCTGTCAAGAAAGCATTTTCAGCATCACTCTAGGAGCTGTACCTACAGAAGACAAGGGCTTAGGAAAAATCCTTAATTAAAATTTCTTAGTTAAAAGTTTAACAGTCCCTAAACTCTGAGGCAGAAGACCTCATTTTGCAATACTTCTATCTGTATTGTACCAACCTCTATGCAAGATGCATCCACTGATTTTCTACACCTTTGATAGGAAAAATACTTTATCTAGTTTACATAGCTTAGAGGATGAATAATGTACTAAAATTGAGATACTAAAGGAGTACGTTTGTATGAATTACCTGGAGAGCTTGATAGTATTTCAGACTTCCAGGTTTACCCCCAGAGATTCTGATCAGTGAATTTGGAGGGATGTTTTGGGTAACTCTTAGGCACCAGTTCACTTGTCTTCTTAATTCCAAAATCAAGAACTGTGAAAGGTCTAATACCTTACTTAACTTGCAAGCTAACAAATCCACATGCCACTGTTTCTTGGGTATTGGCATAAAGAACAAGATTCTTGGGTCAGACACTAAGGGCTTTGATATTTGAGGCACAGAGAAGCAGTGTGATGGTTGGCACAATGCAGCAGTTCCACTTGTCCCCAAGCTCCGGGGCTGATGCCGATGGGCTCAGATTTTCATCTGCACATACATTGGGCTGTGTTATAGGGAAGGTTGCTAAATTCAGGATATCTTTATTTTATCAAGACTGAAGATCTTTATCAAAACCAAACTCTGGGGATATTTTATTCTTTCTAAAGAGTCTTCTGACTCCTGTCACTTATGTTGACCAGAATCTCTGAAATCATGAAAACTGATATGTACATTCATTTTAAATTATAAGTAAGTAAGCATGTTTTTGAGTACCATCTTCTTAGCCATTGTGCTTTTTGCCATTAAGGCAAACCTATGTACATGCCTTTTACGAATGGTTATGGTTATTTTTAGAACTGGTCTACCACAAAAATTCCTCCTTACTCCTGTTCTTGATTTTCTTTGCTCATGTGACATCTTTATTTCATCATGACTACTCTATCCAGCAGTGGAAATGAAAACAAGAAAAAGTACATGACTAGAGAATGTATTTTATTCATTTACAAACTACAGGAGAAGCCTCATTTCCACTTTTGTCACATTTCATTTTTGATCGAAGAAGTTCCATGAAGCTTGAATTACCTCTGGTTCACACTAGCCATTTCTTAAAAAAAAAAGAAAAAGAATATCCAGCATATCCAGAAGTACAGGCTTGCTACTGTTGATTTTATTTTTGTTATATCTCTGTTCATATGACCTTTTTGTTAATACCTAAAATTCAATAAGTAATTACGTATTCTCCAGTACATTTCAGCAATGCTATGTTCTCTGTAAAAATCTTCCATTTTTCAACACCACATACACCTCTCCTGAGGCCTTAGTTTACCTTACTGTGTCACTTGGCAAATCTGCCTTGGGTGACTGAACATATGCCTATCCTTTCTCTGTGACGGTGAGGACCTCAGACCCCTGGATCAGGTATTAGTCACGGCGTGCTCGTCCTAGAGCCAAGCATCGTTTACTCCCATGTGTCACCTAATCTTTGAAGATCACCTCAAAAGCCAACCCAGCACCCTGACACTCTCCATTCAAATACCAAAACTGTTTTTAGATAATCTCACAGTTATTGTTTTGTTGCTCAGTTGTGTCCAACTCTTTTGCGACCCTATGGACTGTAGCCCACCAGGTTCCTCTGTCCATGGGATTTCCCAGGCAAGAATACTGGAGTGGGTTTCCATTTCTTTCTCCAGGGGGATAGTCCCAACCCAGGGATTGAACCTGTGTCTTCTTGCATTGGCAGGCAGGTGTTTACCACTAAGCCACCAGGGAAGCCCTATCTGTCACTACTGGTGTTTGTGTGTGTGTGTGTGTGTGTGTGTATGTATATATATATATTTTTTTTCCCTGAAATACTCACCTAACTCCATGGTGACAAAGGCTTTTTATTTACTCTCAAACAAAACAAGCAAACAAAAATCACCTCATAACTTTCAAACCCATCTACCTAACATGACCCAGTCTTATATACAATTAACACATTTATTGTAACTTATTTGTATTAATCTACTAAACAATTCTTAAAATGACTTCAGCTTACAGAATCATTGATACCAAAAATTATCTCTTACATTTTTTTGACTTTGGTTAGGTAATATGTCATTATTTGTCCTCTACAGACAACGAGGAATCAAATACCTAGTGATTAAAAATTAGTAGAATTATGTGAGGAGGTAACTAGCACCTGAATTAATTAACTTTGCAGTGCATAATTGGAGAAGGAAATGGCAACCCACTCCAGTCTTCTTGCCTGGAGAATCCCAGGGACGGGGGAGCCTGGTGGGCTGCCGTCTATGGGGTCGCACAGAGTCGGACATGACTGAAGCGACTTAGCAGCAGCAGCAGCAAAATTCTGTTTGTATTTCAAGGTAAAAGTATTATTCATTACAATTTATAAATCATTCTCCACTTGGTATTTTTTATTGATTCAGATTTTTATTCTCTCCCACATCTAAGTCAGTTTTATCTATATATTTATTTTGTTAAGGAAAATATGTTCATGCTATACAAGTCATTTCTGGCACACTAGTTTCTTCAGTAGCTTTTTTTTTTTTTTTTTTTTTTTTTTTTTTTTTTTAATTTTTTTATTAGTTGGAGGCTAATTACTTCACAACATTTCAGTGGGTTTTGTCATACATTGATATGAATCAGCCATAGATTTACACTTATTCCCCATCCCGATCCCCCCTCCCACCTCCCTCTTCACCCGACTCCTCTGGGTCTTCCCAGTGCACCAGGCCCGAGCACTTGTCTCATGCATCCCACCTGGGCTGGTGATCTGTTTCACCATAGATAGTATACATGCTGTTCTTTTGAAACATCCCACCCTCACATTCTCCCACAGAGTTCAAAAGTCTGTTCTGTATTTCTGTGTCTCTTTTTCTGTTTTGCATATAGGGTTATCATTACCATCTTTCTAAATTCCATATATATGTGTTAGTATGCTGTAATGTTCTTTATCTTTCTGGCTTACTTCACTCTGTATAATGGGCTCCAGTTTCATCCATCTCATTAGGACTGATTCAAATGAATTCTTTTTGACAGCTGAGTAATATTCCATGGTGTATATGTACCACAGCTTCCTTATCCATTCATCTGCTGATGGGCATCTAGGTTGCTTCCATGTCCTGGCTATTATAAACAGTGCTGCAATGAACATTGGGGTGCACGTGTCTCTTTCAGATCTGGTTTCCTCAGTGTGTATGCCCAAAAGTGGGATTGCTGGGTCATATGGCAGTTCTATTTCCAGTTTTTTAAGGAATCTCCACACTGTTTTCCATAGCGGCTGTACTAGTTTGCATTCCCACCAACAGTGTAAGAGGGTTCCCTTTTCTCCACACCCTCTCCAGCATTTATTGCTTGTAGTCTTTTGGATAGCAGCCATCCTGACTGGCGTGTAATGGTACCTCATTGTGGTTTTGATTTGCATTTCTCTAATAATGAGTGATGTTGAGCACCTTTTCATGTGTTTGTTAGCCATCTGTATGTCTTCTTTGGAGAAATGTCTGTTTAGTTCTTTGGCCCATTTTTTGATTGGGTCATTTATTTTTCTGGAATTGAGCTTCAGGAGTTGCTTGTATATTTTTGAGATTAATCCTTTGTCTGTTTCTTCATTTGCTATTATTTTCTCCCAATCTGACGGCTGTCTTTTCACCTTACTTATAGTTTCCTTTGTAGTGCAAAAGCTTTTAAGTTTCATTAGATCCCATTTGTTTAGTTTTGCTTTTATTTCCAATATTCTGGGAGGTGGGTCATAGAGGATCTTGCTGTGATTTATGTCAGAGAGTGTTTTGCCTATGTTCTCCTCTAGGAGTTTTATAGTTTCTGGTCTTACATTTAGATCTTTAATCCATTTTGAGTTTATTTTTGTGTATGGTGTTAGAAAGTGTTCTAGTTTCATTCTTTTACAAGTGGTTGACCAGTTTTCCCAGCACCACTTGTTAAAGAGGTTGTCTTTTTTCCATTGTATATCCTTGCCTCCTTTGTCAAAGATAAGGTGTCCATAGGTTCGTGGATTTATCTCTGGGCTTTCTATTCTGTTCCATTGATCTATATTTCTGTCTTTGTGCCAGTACCATACTGTCTTGATGACTGTGGCTTTGTAGTAGAGTCTGAAGTCAGGCAGGTTGATTCCTCCAGTTCCATTCTTCTTTCTCAAGATTACTTTGGCTATTCGAGGTTTTTTGTATTTCCATACAAATTGTGAAATTCTTTGGTCTAGTTCTGTGAAAAATACCGTTGGTAGCTTGATAGGGATTGCATTGAATCTATAGATTGCTTTGGGTAGAATAGCCATTTTGACAATATTGATTCTTCCAATCCATGAACACGGTATGTTTCTCCGTGTTTAAATTAAACACGTGTTTAAATTAAATTAAAACTCCGTGTTTAATTAAAAACTAGTTTCATTAGATTCCTTGAAAGAAGAACTGTGGATCATCAGCAAAGTTACTTATCTATATGGAGTTCCCCATAAGAATAATTCCCATATTAGAGGAATGTAAATCAACTTTAAGATCAGATTAAATTTCTTACATTTGACCTGTCTAGTAAATATTACATAAAATTTCTGTTGTCTCTTAAAGTTTTATCCATAATGAATCGACACAAAAAATGCTTTTTGTGTGTTTTTTTTTAAATATATTTTTAGGCTTTATTTTTGCTTTTTTTGTCTTTTTGCAGTGATGAGAAAATTCTAGAGCAAAATAAGTTTTTTGGAAGAAAGTTAACCATTTCCTTGGAAGTATGGGGTTCCAATTTTAGTTTTATTTTCAGTTCTATGTGTATAAAAAAATCAAATTTTTATAGCTCATGAAGACCTAAGGACAGTTTTATTTTGAGGGATTGAATTTTGCTTAAAAATTTCATCAGGGAAACTAGATTTTCAATTTTAAAAGTAGTGGAGCAAAAACAAATACCAAACAGAAATGAAATCAAATCATAATTAATTTTCAACTTTTTTCTTAAGAAAATACATCTGGGGAGTTCTGCCTGACATGGGAATTGGACTTTTAAGTTACAGAGAAATTGGTAAATATTGTTATCTAGTCCAAAATTAGAATTCTGGCGTATATATGATTGCTGATATTGACAAACTGATTTAAAATATATAGACAAGAATAAAATAAGACCACAACTATATCTTGAAGCATATAGTGTAGCTAATTCTTATGTTAGGAACTTTGTGTTAAAAATCTATGTCTCTAGAGTTTATTACTTAGGTAATTACAGAGAATAAACTCCAATATAATTGAAAGCGTGGTTTATTACAATCTATTTTCCAAAGTCGGATATTGAAACATTTATGCAAATGATTTTCAGTTGTCAGTGTATTTTAGGATTAGCTTTAACTGCCTACTTACCTAGATATGAATGAAATTCTTTCTCTAGAATAAAACAATGTATAGCAAATAGAGACTGAATTCTCAATACTTTTTAAAATTGATACTAAGTTATCATAGAATTGATACAGTATGAAAGCTCAAAGATGGTGATTAGTGACAACTTCAGTCATTTTGCTAAAACATAATTCTGAATTAAATGATTATAGGCAGTGGTTTGAAAAATAAAAGAGAACTAATTGTTGATTTGAAAACACTTTAGGTCATTAATAATGATGAATTCAGCGTTATTTTTAAAGATAGCTTATTTTTGTGTTTTCTTTTGTTTTTTTTTTTTTCCATTTATTTTTATTAGTTGGAGGCTAATTACTTTACAATATTGTAGTGGGTTTTGTCATACATTGATATGAATCAGCCATGGATTTACATGTATTCCCCATCCCGATCCCCCCTCCCACCTCCCTCTCCACCCGATTCCTCTGGGTCTTCCCAGTGCACCAGGCCCGAGCACTTGTCTCATGCATCCCACCTGGGCTGGTGATCTGTTTCATTTTGAAATCATAGTAAACCCAAGGAGCATATGCTTTCAAAAATAGTCTCTTCCTATCTCTCTTTTAGTTCTAGATATCATCATATCCACCTACAAAAAAGTTCAGGCAATATTGAAATCTATGCCTTTTAGTATAACTTGTATTTGCCTCATTGACTTTCCATGCATTGCAAATCTAATCTCATTTAAAAACATTCTTAACACTTTCCTGCTTATATAACTAATGCCTTTCCCCTCTCTCATTATTTTTCATTGCTATTTAATTTTACTGCTCTATTATTTTGATGATCCTCTGAAATGAAATTTAGAATGAAAAACTTCTGAGAATTGCTATGTTGTGAGAACTAAGCAGATACTCTCTGTCACGTGTATGATTATTGTGGTATTTAAGCGTAATGTAGGTGATGAAAAGCTCTTAGCAAATTTTATGCTCATTTTCCTGTAACACAGTGTCGATTTCTAATCACTTTTTGCAGCTTCTCTTCATTCTTTCTCCAATACTGCTGAAAAATATAAACTCTGCTAATAGAAGAAAATAAGGCATAGTTTAATAGCACTGGATATTGTGCATATTTTTCAGAGGGAAGGCTTTAACTCAGCTGATATTATACAGTATGTATCATCTGAATTGTAAACACCTCTCACATAAATAATACATATAACTGCCTAATAAGGTGAAGAAAGCTTCCATTGGTGCATCCAGGGAAACCCTTTTCCTTCTTCCTTACCAAAGCCATCAAGATGATCCTTTCAAAGCAACTGCTGATACTTGAAATGAGCCTTCCTGCCTTCATCTTTTTGTTCTTTCTCTCTTTCTGATCTGGTAATTGCCACCGCTCCCTGCTAAAGCCAGCAATATCCCAAGGAGTCGTCGTCTTCCCATTTCTCCACTGCCTCCTTCCAGGTTTTGCTTACTACATAATCAAAACATGTGTGATGGCGATATTGCTGGAAGAAGACTTGAAATTGCTATTATGCCTCTCTAGAATATACAAGTATGTATCATTTATAAGTGTCACAAAGCTTTATTAATAATAGCAAAGATACACTTTTTTAACAAACATACAAAAAAAAAAAACAAACATACATCCGAGGGACTCAAGGTCATCCCTAATTTCATATCTTCCTCACTTGTTTTCCAATATACTCTCTGAGTAGATGGAATTAGTTTGTGTTCTCTGCATAGAATATAACTCTGAGGGTACTCTAAGCTTTGTGCAGTAAACATGAATGTGGCTGATGGTAATAAATCTTTTCTTGTGGGAACAACTACCACTCTCTGACTCCTATTCCATGATTCCTTTAGACTGTGTGGTTTTGTTAGAGCTGCTTTCATTCCCCTGCCTTTTATTATTATTTTTTTTATTGGAGTATGATTGCTTTACAATGCCATGTTAGTTTCTGATGTATAAGGAAGTAAATCAGCTATATGTATACATAGATACTCTCTTGGACCTCCCAGCCCCGGTCCCACTCCTCTGGGTCATCACAGAGCCCCGAGTGTAATTCCCTGTGTTATTCAGCAGGTTCCCACTAGCTAGATATTTTACACGTGGTAGTGTGTGTGTGTGTGTGTGTATACACCCTAATCTTCCAATTCGCCCCCCCCTTCCCTCCCCGCCTCATATCCACAAGGCTGTTTTCCATGTCTGCATCTCTATTCCTGTCCTGCAAATAGGTTCATCTGTGCCATTTTTCTAGAGTCCACAATATGGATTAATACATAAATATGTGTTTTTATGTTTCTGACTTACTTCACTCTGTATTACAGACTTAAGTCCATCCACGTCCATACTCCTGTCTTTAACACAATCCACTCCTGGTCCTGTGAATCCATGTTAGCTCATGGCCCGTGACCTCAGCCTTACCATGCGAAGGGCCCACTCTGCCACAGTGATAATTTCAGGGACAAGGGGAGAAAGTTATGTGACTCTGTGTCAGAGGCTTCGCAAGGACTTTGATGGAGCTCTAAAGATTATTTAAAGAAGGTCAGTCTGAAAATGTAGCTCACAGAGAAGGTGATGCCAACACCTGGGAGAAGAGAGTGGGTGGCCCGGGTCTTGGGTTCTCTGATCACGCCTCTCCCCTCTGTCCCTCCAGCCCCGGCGTGCTGGTTGGATCTCACTGCAGGAGCTCTTCTCCATCTTTCTTCCCAGAAGTGGGTTTGTTCCTCAGGCTCTTCTACCACCTGAACAATACCTGGTCTTTTTGTTTTAAATACTAAAAAAAAATGTCTTATTTTACTGTTTGGATAGTAACAGATACATTTTTGGATCTTACTTTTTTTTTGTATGTTTTGTTTTGGAAACCATATCTTTTTTCTCTAAAGATTACAAAGGAGTATAAAAGAACAAGTGTAGACATATTAATAGAGCAAGTTCAATGACATAATTTTATAAAATTGATTTGATTTCTTTCTAGTTCTCTGCCTTAAATCCCTAGAGCAATGCTTAAGATAACTAAAAATACACTGCTATATTCTTTTCAGTTGAGAATATCTAGATATACTATGAATATATAGATGTCCTATTGAGTTTTATGCATTCTTTATGGCGTTTTGAATGTTAACCCACTACTAGATATATCATTTGTGATTAAAAAATGGGCAGAGGAGCAGAATATATATATTTTTTGAAGGAGGCATACAAATGGCCAATAGGCACATGAAAAGATGCTCAACATCACTAACCATCAGGAAAATACAAATCAAAACCACAATGAGATATTACCTCATGCCTGTTAGAATGGCTGGTATCAAAAAGGCAAAAAATAACAAGTGTTGACAGAAATGTGAAGAAAAGAGAACCCTCCAACACTTGGACTTCCCCAGTGGCTCAACAGTAAAGAATTTGTGGGCAATGCAGGAGACATGTGTTATATCTTTGGGTTGGGAAGATCCCCTGGAGGGGGAGGGTATGGCAACCCACTCTAGTAATTTTGTTGGGAAAAATCCCGTAGACAGAGGAGCCTGGAAGGTTGTGGTCCATGAGGTTGCAGTCAGTCAGAAGCAACGGAGCACATCCTACACCACTGGTGAAAATGTGAAGTGATGGAGCCACTACAAAAAATAGATGGAGATGCCTCAGATTAAGACTAGAACCACCATATGATCCAGCTATCTCACTTCTGGGTTTTCGTCCAAAGAAAAACAAAAACACTAATTTGAAAAGATACATGCAACCTTATGTTCATCACAGTTTTATATTTACAATAACCAAGATATGCAAACAACCTAAGTGCCCACAAGTGATGGATGGATAAAGATGTGGTGTATATATACAATAAAATACTGCTTAGCTATAAAAATGAAATCTTGCCATTTGCAACAACATGGACGTAGCCTGGTTGCTAAGGGAAATCAGTCAGGGAAAGATAAATACCATATTTAACTCATGTGTGTAAAACAACAGCAGCAAACCACACAAAAACCTGTAGACACAGAGAAGAGAGTACTGGTTATCAGAGGCAAAGGGTTGGGGATGGGGAGAGTGAAAGGAGTGAAGGGGATGCGATGTATGGTGACAAATGGAAACTCAACTTTTGGTGATAAGCATTCTGTAGGGTACATAGAAGCAGAAATATAGCACACATGGAACTTACATCATAAACCAGTGTTACCTCAATAAAAATAAATCTAATATAAAGTTAGTAAATTTTAAAATCTATATATGTAGATGTTTTATAACAAAAATAGAATAACCTTAGACATATTCTGGATATACCTCATCATGTAGGGAATGATGAAATCTCTATTTCATTGTAATAAATGTCTTTGAATATGCTTCTCTCATATTTATCAATAACTCTAGAAGTTTAGTCCAGCCTTAAATTTATAATTCAGTTGCGTATCATTTCATAATGATGTCCTTTACTGAAGACTTGACCTCTTCTGTGTCTTTCCAACATTTAAGGATTCTCAATTCTGAGACCTATTCATGGACAATTCTACCACTCATCTTCCAAAACCTGTTCTGTTTTACTGCTGCTGTTTACTTCTCTTTGTCTCTTTCTCATCTAAAACACAAATATGCAGACGTACTTTAGCATTGCATCTGAATAAACTGTAAAACTTTTTTTCCTGAACTCTTACTGACTAAGTCTGATCATCACGGACCCTGACCTGTAAGGGTCAAATCCACATGTCTATGATCTGCACCAAATTGTACATCTGCTACTTTAAATAAGCATTATATCAGAGGAAGTCTTACATTATAGGAGGGAATATATTATATATAATATATATGTTATAGCAAGTAATACATTATAGGATGGATAGATTGAATGAGGTAATATATGTATAAGACAATACTAAATGGGAAATGCTGAAACAATTGCCCAGGATTAAGAGAGTGCTCCAAGCAACAATTGCAATGTCAGACATCCTTCCCAGACTAGACCTGCCGGGTGCAGCCTGGATCCTTCCGCAGTAAATCATCTTCCTTGAGCAGACACAGTAATTCACTCGACAATTATTTATTTAACACCTGTTCTTTCCCCAGTCAATGTATCAGGAACTTGAGAGCACAGGCATGGGAGGCAGGCATCAGAGCTTCAAGCACCTTGCATTTTCATGTCGACAGGAATATAGATGACTCCAATGTTGAAGTAGTGCAGCGCCAGTGAAATACTGGATACAGTGCTGCTGAAACTGAGACACTCTGGATGGGAGGCTGCATGAGGAGGCTTTGCAGAATAGCATTCAAGTTCCGTTTCTTAAGTAACTCTGAGTGACTGATGCAAAGAGGGGAGCGGGTGGTTGGGACTGAGGGCCGGGCATGGATATGCAGCTGGCTTCCCAAAGCTATATGATTATTTTTATTAAAAAAGCAGCAGGCACATTGCATGATTCAAATAACACTACATGGTTTGTATAAATGGACGGTGACGGTGGTCTAGTGTAGAGACCTGGGAACAGAGTCAGGTCAACTGCTTTTGTAAACCTTTGTTTTGAATATACTTACGTTCTCATTGATATTGCAAGGTGCGTTGGAGACAGTGTGTTAAGCGCTCAGCAGAGTGTCTGTCATCAGAGGCACCAAAGCGGAGGCTATTGACAATAGTCTGAGCGTTAGCGAAAGCGGCGCTGGTGGCTGTGTTGGCAGAGTGATAACATGTGGTCCCTCGGAACTGCTTTATCAGCAAACCCATGTCATCATTCTGTGTCTGCCTGACACTGGAAGTGTAAGGTATAGTTCGGGCAGAGGCAGAAAAGGATAGGTTACCTTTATCCAGGCAAGGAGGGCCTGAGGACCAGGCTGAGCGCGAGAGGGATCAGGGAGGCCTCGCATTTAAAGGGAGGTTTGTGGAAGCAGTAAGGGAAACATTCGTCAGGGGGAACGTTTTGGGTAATCTTTAGTTGAGATGGCATTTGTAGTTGAACAGGGGGAGGAGGTTTCTGGGCAGAAGGTGTTAAGTCCTAGGTAGATGCAACCAGCCCGGAGCATCAGGGCGGGACTTAAAGTTAGGTTTTGTGTTCCCTGAAGTTAGATGATTCAGCAAGGGCCTTTGAGACCATTGTTTTCTTTTCTAGGCCCAAGGACTCCTTAAAAAGGAAAACGAAGCTTAGGAAATCTCTCTCTCTCTCTCTCTCTCTCTCTCTCTCTCTCTCTCTCTCTATATATATATATATATATATATATATTTTTTTTTTTTTTTTTTTTTCTGGTGCTTGGAATATTAAAGAATGGTAGTGAATATTTCTCTGAGTAGAAAATGTGCTCAATTTTTTGAAGGCATGCAAAAGTCCTCGTTCTCTGAGCTTTGTAACATCCAGGACCAGATTTTAAAGTCCATTATAACCTATAACTTACCACTGTGGCAGTGTCAAATGTCCTGCTGGCTCCACCCATTCCTGCCCATATGTAGTTGGTAAGTCTCTTCTAGTGGTTAAGATAAACATAAATAGCACCCTTTACTTAAGCTGTCTAGACCAACTTTTTTTTTCCCCCCAAACAAGGAGACAGATGCTGAGATAGTTGGGCCCTGACTTCTGGCTTTAATGAAGTGGGACTACTCTTGAGATCTGGGAATGGTTCTAAGTTTAGGCACTGCCTCTTAGAGGAAGAAGCAGTTTTTTTCAGGAATCAAAAATCTTCTCATTAATTCTTGGAGCAAAAAACAAAACTGCAAACACATAAAGCTCTGATGTAGCTAGGGACCTATTCTTTTCTGGTCCTTGGTGAAGTATGCATTTATGAGCACACAGGGACTCTTGAGAAACATCTATTCTATCTATTTATGTGAAACAGATTTATAGCTTGGGCCTACCCTAGGGTTGTCCTTTTAGAAGAGCTAGTACAAGTGGCTAAAAATCATAGCCAGCACCCCTTATCCTCACTTTTTAATAGTGAAATATTATCTGCAGGTCTTATCAGTAATATTGAGGATTTTTAAATTGCAGTTTATTATTATATACTTAATTTCACTTCAAAGTACCTGATTTAAAAGGACTTTAATATTTGAAATGTCAATTTTATGAGTTGAAGTATTTTTATTTTTTCACAGGGGATTTTTGAACTATATATCTTTAGGTATTTTATATAAGTATATAAATGATCAGTAAAACAAACTGATCTTAGTCATATCTTAGTCATAATCTTTTTATTTTTTTTAAAAAAGGTTCTATTATTGAATCCAATCTTAAATTTGAGTATTTAGACAAGATAGTATTTAATGATATGGAGAAAAGGACATAATCATTTTGTTCTAATTACACTGCTAAATTTTTTAAAGAAAGGTTAAAAGTACTTTCCAAGATGTAAATCAACTTTTACTGTATTTTGTTTTGTAAAAAGTAATTTTAGTCTAAAATAAGTGAATCAAACACATGTATTTTTAAGGAAAAAGATAAATGTAGACCTACCAATTTTCTTAGACTTAATTGTACAAATTTAATTGCATATATTCTCTTTCTGTCTTTTCCTGGCTTTTGTGTGTGAAGATTACTTTTGCTGTAAAAACAAGACATTAAGACACTGGCAATACTTACTTATTGGTCAAAATTGCTTTGTGGTAGTAAGGAAGCCAGGCAACAAATTCATTTGAAAGGAATATTTTTATTTGTTGTTTCTCTCTTCTGGATTTCAGATAATTGCTCCATACCATCCACCATGAGACAGTAAGAACAATATCAATATTTAATGACTTCAAGCTTTTATCACATGATGAAAAGTTTTTATCACATGATTCATTTCTGACTACTGCTTGGAATAGCTCTTCAGCTCAGTCCTCTGAAGATACTTTCATGGGAAATTACCTGTTTTATTGATTACTGAACATGTTTTTCTTGGTATCTTTGACTAATTTGAGGAAATAGTAGTGGCGGTGAAGGGAAGGATGTTGGAGTAAATTTTATTGTCAGTAATTTTAGAGAAATCATGCAAATACAGTGAGGAGAAACAATGAAAGATTGTCTCAGAAACATCTAAAAAGTCATCATCATCGACTATACTCCTAGGTCTAATGTGTTAAAAATTGGACTTTAAATATAGAGCTTAGGAAGAATTAATGAAAAGATATTATCCATTGCAAAAAAAGTGCAGGATACTTGAAATGGTGCAATAGGGTTTGACAGGAAGTAGTGATAAATGTCATGGAACTGTGTCACTGCAGGAATTGTGGAGCAAACACTTTAGAGAAATTTAGAGTTCTGCGATTAAATTCTTCACTAAATTGTAAACAAAATTGTCTTGACTAAATGCTTTATGGTGGGCATTTACAACAGAATTGTATGTAGCTATCAGACGAGATAGTATTTAATGATTTGAGGAAATGTCCATAAGCATTTTGTGTAACACCATATTGTTAAATTTTAAAAAGTTGAAAATAGTGTCTAAAATGTAAGTCCTTTTTTAAACACAGATGCATTTATAAGGTAAAAGTCTATAGAAATAATTCAAAGTAGCAGCATTTATTAACAGCATATCTTATTGTTTGGTATAGTAATAGATTATATTTCTTTTCACATCTGCGTATTTTCTATGTTTTCTACAGTAAATAGATATTGCTTTGGAAATGTATTTTAAATGTTCATATTTAAGATAGTCCTCTCACATTTTAAACATGGGCATATGATAGAACATGATATTATCTATGCATCCTGACACAATGCTTACTACTTATCATGTATAAAGGATTTCTAAATATCTGTTGAAAAATTGGAAATATATTTGGAAAAGGAACTGTTATTTTTCCTGAAAAGGAAAATGTAATTAGAGGATGTGAGACACATCATTAGCATAATGGTGCCTAGATTGCCCTCCTATTTGGGTGTATATATTTTGGGCTTCCCTGGTAGCTCAGACAGTAAGAATCTGCCTGCAGTGCAGGAGACCTGGGTTCAATCCCTGGTCAGGATGATCCCCTGGAGAAGGGAATGGCTACCCACTCCAGTATTCTTGCCTACAGAATTCCTTGGATGGGCCATGAGGTCACAAAGAACTGGACATGACTGAGCAACTGACATTACGATGTCTTTCTCTCTCATTAGCTGGAGATGTTGAGTTTGAATACTGACAGTGAGATTAATTTCAAAGTTATCAGTGTCATTGGATATGTGCTGCTGCTTAAATCTTTCTTGATTTCCTGGTTTCAGTTCATTATCTTCATCTTCAAATTTGACAGATCTCCCATACAAGAGTTCAACTTGGAATTCCAACATATTATAATACAAACATGAAAGAGACTTCCATGTCAGTGGAATTGGTTATTTTGTATAGTTTGGCAATGAAACTGTTGGTTAAGAGAGTCTCATTTTATATGTATTCCTGTACTGCCAATTAAAATATTCTTCTGATTTTCCAGCTTCCACTTTATTGTGCATCTTTGATATCCCTTTCAGAGCTTCCTCACTTTCTTATACTTTTCAAATTATCTGTTATTTTTACATATGATCCTTCCTTAAACTATGGTTCTTCCTTTTGTGTCAGCATTTTCAGCCTTTCTCAGACAGTTGGTACAGCAAACATGATCAGTGTCAGGGACCCATTCTCATTCTACTGGGCACTGTTTCTATTGTCTTTAAGTTCTCTTTTCTATGGTGTTTTGTTGCTGTCAGTACTTAAAGGAAAGTACGAGTTTAATTCATTTAATGCCAGCTGGCATGATTGTTTATGATGGTTCAGTTCAGTTCAGTTGCTCAGTCACGTCTGACTCTTTGTGACCCTATGAACCACAGCACGCCAGGCCTCCCTGTCCATCACCAACACCCGGAGTCCACCCAAACCCATGTCCATTGAGTCGGTGATGCCATCCAACCATCTTATCCTCTGTCATCCCCTTCTCCTCCTGCCCTCAATCTTTCCCACCGTCAGGGTCTCTTCCAATGATTCAGCTCTTCGTATCAGGTGGCCGAAGTATTGGAGTTTCAGCTTCAACATTAGTCCTTCCAATGAACACCAAGGAGTGATCTCTTTAGGATGGACTAGTTGGATCTCTTTGCAGTCCAAGGGACTCTCAAGAGTCTTCTCCAATGCCACAGTTCAAAAGCATCAATTTTTCGGTGCTCAGCTTCTTTATAGTCCAACTCTCACATCCATACATGACCACTGGAAAAACCATAGCCTTGACGAGACAGACCTTTATTGACAAAGTGATGTCTCTGCTTTTTAATATGCTATCTAGGTAGGTCATAACTTTCCTTCCAAGGAGTAAGCGTCTTTTAAATTCATGGCTGCAATCACCATCTGCAGTCATTTTGGAGCCCAGAAAAATAAAGCCTGTCACTGTTTCCACCGTTTCCCCATCTATTTGCCAAGAAGTGATGGGACCAGATGCCATGATCTTAGTTTTCTGAATGTTGAGCTTTAAGCCAACTTTTTCACTCCCCTCTTTCACTTTCATCAAGAGGTCCTTTAGCTCTTCTTCACTTTCTGCCATAAGGGTGGTGTCATCTGCATATCTGAGGTTATTGATATTTCTCCCAGCAACTTTGATTCAAGCTTGTGCTTCCTCCAGTCCAGTGTTTCTCATTATGTACTCTGCATATAAGTTAAATAAGCAGGGTGACAATATACAGCCTTGACGTACTCCTTTTCCTATTTGGAACCAGTCTGTTGTTCCATGTCCAGTTCTAACTGTTGCTTCCTGACCTACATATAGGTTTCTCAAGAGGCAGGTCAGGTGGTCTGGTATTCCCATCTCTCAGAATTTTCCATGGTTTGTTGTGATCCACACAGTCAAAGGCTTTGGCATAGTCAATAAAGCACAAATAGATGTTTTTTCTGGAACTCTCTTGCTTTTTCAATGATCCAGCAGATGTTGGCAATTTGATCTCTGGTTCCTTTGCCCTTTCTAAAACCAGCTTGAACATCTGGAAGTTCACGGTTCACGTATTGCTGAAGCCTGGCTTGGAGAATTTTGAGCATTACTTTACTAGTGTGTGAAATGAGTGCAATTGTGCAGTAGTTTGAGCATTCTTTGGCATTGTCTTTCTTTGGGATTGGAATGAAAACTGACCTTTTCCAGTCCTGTGGTCACTGCTGAGTTTTCCAAATTTGCTGGTATATTGAGTGCAGCACTTTCACAGCATCATCTTTCAGGATTTGAAATAGCTCAACTGGAATTCCATCACCTCCACTAGCTTTGTTCGTAGTGATGCTTTCTAAGGTCCACTTGACTCCACATTCCAGGATGTCTGGTTCTAGGTGAGTGATCGCTCCATCATGATTATCTGGGTCGTGAAGATCTTTTTTGTATAATTCTTCTGTGTATTCTTCCCACATCTTCTTAATATCTTCTGTTTCTGTTAGGTCCATACAATTTCTGTCCTTTATTGAGCCCATCTTTGCATGAAATGTTCCCTTGGTATCTCTAATTTTCTTGAAGAGATTTCTAGTGTTTCCCATTCTATTGTTTTCCTCCATTTCTTTGCGTTGATAGCTGAGGAAGGCTTTCTTATCTCTCCTTGCTATTCTTTGGAACTCTGCATTCAAATGGGTATATCTCGTTTTCTCCTTTGCTTTTTGCTTCTCTTCTTCTCACAGCTATTTGTAAGGCCTCCTCAGACATCCATTTTGCTTTTTTGCATTTCTTTTTCTTGGGGATTTTCTTGATCCCTGTCTCCTGTACAATGTCAGGAACCTCCATCCATAGTTCATCAGGCACTCTGCCTGTCAGATCTAGTCCCTTAAATCTATTTCTCACTTCCACTGTATAATCATAAGGGATTTGATTTAGGTCATACTGAATGGTCTAGTGGTTTTCCCAGCTTTCTTCAATTTCAGTCTGAATCTGGCAATAAGGAGTCATGATCTGAGCCACAGTCAGCTCCCGTAGATGATGGTAGGGATGAAATATTTCTCTGTTCTCCTTTCTTCAGTCTTTACTTCTTTTTGGTGCACACATACTAAACTGAAGTTGTTAGGGGCCCAAACTCTGAAGTCAAACTACCTGTGTTTAAAACCAAACTCTGCCTCTAGTTAGCTGTGTGACCTTGGACAAATTTCTTAACTTCTCTGACTCCATTTCCTCACATGTAAAATGAAAATGGTTACAGTAGCTATGGTAGGAAAAATAATGACTCTCTCAAGAGATGCAAGTCCACAGGTATGTTACATTCCATGGCAAATGGGACTTTGAAGATGAGATTAAGAATCTTGAGATGGAGAGAGAATCCTTAAAAAGTAAAATAGAGGGCAAGAGTTAAAGTAGGAGATGTCATGAGAGCAGACAGCCTGCATGATTCAGCATATCATAGAGACATGATGGCTTTGAGGATGGAAAAAATGAGCCAAGAACCAAGAATGAGGGTGTCTTCCCACGCTGGAAAAGGCAAGAAAACGGATACTCCTCTGAAGCCTCCAAAATGAACAGCCTGATTTTAGCCCAGTGAGACTGAGTCATTTTAAGAATTATAAAATAATTGGTGTTCTTTTAAGCTACCATATTTGTGATAATGTGTTATAGCTGCAGAAGGATATAGTAGAGCTTTGAGGAGAATTTGAAAGTTAACATTTGTAAACCAGTTAGGAAACTATCTTATAGGAATCACTGTATATACTTTTTTTTTTTTTTTTTTAGTTGGAGGCTAATTACTTCACAACATTTCAGTGGGTTTTGTCATACATTGATATGAATCAGCCATAGATTTACACGTATTCCCCATCCCGATCCCCCCTCCCACCTCCCTCTCCACCTGATTCCTCTGGGTCTTCCCAGCGCACCAGGCCCAAGCACTTGTCTCATGCATCCCACCTGGGCTGGTGATCTGTTTCACCATAGATAGTATACATGCTGTTCTTTTGAAATATCCCACCCTCACCTTCTCCCACAGAGTTCAAAAGTCTGTTCTGTATTTCTGTGTCTCTTTTTCTGTTTTGCATATAGGGTTATCATTACCATCTGCAAACTAGTACAGCCGCTATGGAAAACAGTGTGGAGATTTCTTAAAAAACTGGAAATAGAACTGCCATATGACCCAGCAATCCCACTTCTGGGCATACACACTGAGGAAACCAGATCTGAAAGAGACACGTGCACCCCAATGTTCATCACAGCACTGTTTATAATAGCCAGGACATGGAAGCAACCTAGATGCCCATCAGCAGATGAATGGATAAGGAAGCTGTGGTACATATACACCATGGAATATTACTCAGCCGTTAAAAAGAATTCATTTGAATCAGTCCTAATGAGATGGATGAAACTGGAGCCCCTTATACAGAGTGAAGTAAGCCTGAAAGATAAAGAACAATACAGCATACTAACACATATATATGGAATTTAGGAATCACTGTATATACTTTTGAAAAATACCTAAGTATGTACATAAGGAAAGAAGTACAGAGGGCTGTCTAGAAACACTTCACGTGCAGTTAGATAGAATTTTGCCTATTCATTCAATGTAATATATCTTATGGGAAAATACGTAAATACATACTCTAGAAGATATGCATATTAGAGCTGCTGAGGGCTTTGACACATCTGGGTAATAACGAAACAATTTCTTGTCTTTGTACTAAATTGTACCCAACTGTGTGATCTCATGGACTGCAGCCCGCCAGGCTCCTCTGTCCCTGGAATTCTCCAAGCAAGAATACAGGAGTGGGTTGCCATTTCCTACTCCAGGGAATCTTCCCCACCCAGGGACCGAACCTGCACCTCCTGCATTGACAGGAGGGTTCTTTACCGCTGAATCACTGGTGAAGCCCCAGTGAAATGATGAGACTGTGAAATAAGTGCTCTGTGTAGTTGCTTGAAGGACTTTTCTTCAGTACTCAAATAAAATGCTGTGAGTGTGATGCTCACTTCTGAAAGGCTAAATGCTAAGGGGGGAAAACAAAAACAAAAAAAAAAAACACCTTCACTAAAACTGATTTCAGTTTCTGTGGCAGAACTTCAGTTCAGAAACACCCAATTTAGTTTCAGGTCAGGGGAAAAACCCCAAAAGTATTCGCATACACACGGGCGGTTGAACAGCATAAGACCTTGACTTGTGCAAGGGAAGCAGAAACTGTGTTTTTGAAACCCAGATAAATACCGATTCTCTCAGAAGATTCCACATCGGGGACCTGATGCAGCTGGTCCACTTAGGATTGACTTTTCAGGTGTTTTTCTTCAGCGAGGAGGTTGCAGCTGTCAGGATAAGGGCAGCAGCTGGCGTCCACGCTGGCGCTTGCAGAGCAGTGCTCTGAGACTCGCCGTCTGATACTTGCGCTGACTCAGTACTTTGGCGACTCCAATTACTAGACCTTTTTAGCATCAAACCACATCCTGACTCTTGGGAAGGGGATCTTCTCTTCTCTGACCTACTTGAATGACTGTCATGTAGGAAACAGTCCTGAAAGATGTCTCAGGCTGAGAGAGAGAGTAACAGTATTTCTACCCCTCACTCACAGAATAATGCAAATTTAATTACTAGGGGTGGGGCTGCATTCTCTTATGAAAGGGGATTATCCCTGCTTTATCAGTAGAATACATAGTCTTTTCCAGGCAATCAATCATTCCGGGTAACTGGAAAACCTGTGGGATGGTCATCATATGTTTTGCAGAAACATTCATCTATGTACTATTAGAGCAGGTTGATTTTCAGATAATAAAAGAGAGACATCTGCAGTTCTCCAGTATGAAAACTAAAGAAAATGAAAAAAAAAAATTGTATTTTAAAGAAAGCCTTTTTGTATCACTAACATAAGTGCTTAATGTATGCTAAGCACTGGGTTCTACAGTGCAGCCTTTTAAACCTCCTAATTCTCTGTAAGAAAAATGTTGATTCTATCCTGTGCTTCACAGATGAAAAATAAGATACACAAGGTAAATATTTTAGTGTACAGAGTCCAGGTTTGTTGGACTCCAGAGCCTATGCTAATAGCAACTCCACTTACAGTTCTGCCTTTGACAGCCTTTTCTGGAAACTGCATGATGACCCACGAAATAGGGGGCAAAATTTCAACCATGTAGCAAAGCCACACGCATACCCACACGTGTATAATCCTGTGAGTCTGGCATTTCGGATTTTCTCTGTGACCTTATCTGTGGCATCTCTGGATATTGAACTTGACTGTGCACAGCGGCTTTGACTAAATATGAAAAACCCACAGGAAGCACAGACAAGCTCGCACCACAGAGGGCCGGCCAGTGCCTTTATCAGAAGGCCACAGCACTAAATCAATGTAACCGAAATGTGCTTTCATCCCCAAGTGCTCCAATCTTAGAAGGTACCTGAGAGATGCAACGCATTTATCTTCTGGACAAGATTCCTGCTGGGTTGCTCCTCAGATCTCCAAATCTGTTTGATTTTCCTCCACCAGGGGGCGCCAGAGCAGCAACAACAGGACTGCCATTCCTTAGGAAAAAGACCTCATCTTCTCCTGCAGGACTCGTTTATAGGCACAGGCTGGGGGCACCTGCTGGAACACTTCCTGATAAACCAAGCCTTCACAAGAGTCTGCGGTATTAATTTAAAGAAGAATAAGATCACGTACATATACAAGGAACTCTGAAACCTTATTTTATCTTTATTAGAATATTCCTCCTGCCAAAAATGCCTGAGCTGTTGTCAAGTGGTAATTTATTTTGTTTTCTGCCTACTACTTTTCTTTTTAGTGGAAATGGTTCTTAGGAGTAAAGCAAAAAGTCCTGTTAAAAATATGAGACAAGTAATAAAATTAGCTACTTAACAACAGAAATAGTGGCATTTGGGTAAAGAAAGCAAGCTTGAGAACTTCTTAGAACTCCACAGAGTAAATATTGCCTCTAGTATTATTGCTACAGAAATCTTTAAAAAATACAAGTTCCCATTCCATGTATTTCATTGCACTCCTCAGAATAATCACTGAGATTTTTTTGTATGTTTTTCTTCCCATGCTTGTTTGTATACATATGACCCATGTGTCATATATGTTATACAATATACATGGCACATGTACTTTAACAAAGCAGTGTGCATGTATAATTGTCAGTTTCCTTTTTTAATTCACTTCATATATCAGAACATTTGTCCAGATTAGGACATAAGTATCTAGTTTATTTCTAGATGTCTACATTACTGAACTAGGAGAAATATATTAAGCTATATAATAATGATTTTAAAAAATCATGGAAAAAGCAAGTTCACAGTAAATTCTCTACTGATGGAGTCAGTGGTAACCCACTCCAGTATTCTTGCCTGAAAATTCCCCTGGACAGAGGATCCCGGCAGACTATAGTTCATGGGGTTGCAAGAGTTGGATGTGACTTTGTGACTAAATCACCACCATAGGCCTAATACTTAGTTGGCGTACAGTAGTTCATTTGAGCAAACACCTGGGTATTTCTGCATATCCAAGGAAAAAGCCCTGCATAGTCTATACTCATCTGAAAGACAGTACTGTATGCATTACCTCAATACAGACGATCAGTTTATAAGTAGAAACAGCTACTTATTTCATTTACTCTAGCATTTCACAGACTTAAACATACCACTTTTTAAGTAGATACCAATACTAAATGACACCCATTCTAGGTCAGTTCTTCTTTTTGACCTTGGCCCTAGAGAATTGGTCTTAAAATTCTAACCTGCATTCTAATTACTTAAGGATCTTGTTGAATTATTGATTCTGATTCAATAGATTTGGAGCAGAGTCTGAGATTCTGCATTTGAATAAGCTCCCGGGTTATGCTAGCCAGCTGTGAATAGCTTCTACCAGAAAGACCTTAGATTAGAAGACAGGATGTAAATCATGTCGAATGAAGTTGTTTTAATCACAGGAAATGGCAGGAAGCAGAAATTAGATTGACATTTTAAATTTATTAAAGGAACTTTGACCCCTTCATTTTGTAGTGATTCATTTGTTGGTGCTTTACATTTGAGGGAATTTTTAGTGCTGTCTTTGAACATGGGTTAAGAAAGATCTCTAAGGGAAGTAGCACGCTTAATATTTTATGTGGGATATTATTTAACAGAACCATATTAGCCAGATTTGGGAGTAAGTAAGATAAATGAGCTAAGAAAGAAATGTTGTTGTTGTTTTATTCCCCCTGCCAAGTACCACTATCCTTTGCCTGATATGTGTGGAGTTGCGTGGCAGCCTTTTTAAAGTGGGTAAGCTGTTCGACATACATAACAGATGAGGTCATAACTTCCCAATTCCATAAACATGGTTTCCACTCCTGGAGGCAGTAATGTACTAAAGATGCTTTTTCAATGTTTATGGTAGGTGCATTGCCAGCATTTTACAAGTTATTGAAGCTCAGGGCAGCAATAACTTGTAATGTGGTTTTCAGCATAGCTTCAATGTGTTTGTAGGGGTGAGGTACAATAGATAAGAAATACCTTAGTAAATTATTCTTTTTTCTCCTGTCAGTTGGTGCAATTGTGCTCTGCCGTGGCATTTGAGTGGAAATTTTCAATTATTTTGGCATCGTTATATTCATATTTTGTCCTTTGTAGGACGTTTTGTCAGTGAGATTTTCAGTTGCCTCTGGTAAATGACCTCGCTCTATAGGACACACATATTGCCCCCAATATTGACAGAAGATACTACTCTCCAAAATCCAGTTAGCCTCAGTGGAGACACAACATTCTTAAAGACAATAAAAATATGACTCCTTTGAAACGTGGAAAATATATTTCAGGAGGGATAGTTTTATTTTAAGGTCTTCCTGTGAGTATTATCTCATCCATTGAACAACAGTGTATGTAAAATATCTAGCAAGCACAACAGGCCACTGCCTGCGTGCTGAGTCATGTCCGACTCTGCAACCTCTTGGACTGTGGCCTGTCAGACTCCTCTGTCCATGGATTCTGCAGGCAAGGATGCAGGAAAGGGTTGCATGCCCTCCTTCAGCGGATCTTCCCAACACAAGGATCGAACCTTCTTCTCCGGTGTTTCCTGCATTGGCAGGTGGCTTCTTACCACTGAGCCACCTCGGAAGCTGCAGTAGGCAGTTGATAATATTAATTTCTGTGTCTTTAGCATTCAAATGTCCAAAACTTGATTTCAAAATACGATGAAACAGTGATAAGAAAATAATTACTGCTCTCCAGAAACTCAAAGTCTAGTGAGGAAAACAGAAAAGTAAAAAATTGGAATATATTAATATATTATAGCAAATGCATATATGTATTATATGTATGTGTGTGTGTATATATATATAAATATACACACTCATTTCTAGTGAAAGAGAAAATACCTTATTGAGTTTGAAATGTATCTGTTGATGGGAGAAGTGAATGGGTAGGGAAGCAAAGATATTATTAATTATTGTCACCTGGAGATTGAGATGTGAAAATACTTCACACCACCTCACTCCTTTTTATTTCCCACAGAAATACTGTTCTGTGTTCCATAAACATAGATATTATATTTTTCTTTATTCTCCGTAATACTTGAGGCATTTTTGCCTTTTATTGCAGTGTTATACATGATTGATATCATGTACTAGATTTAAGGACATTGACCAGAAAATTAGAGTTTACTTATTTGACACTATATCCTTGTCCCCACCGTTTATCTTCCACCTTCAATCTTGAGTACACATTAATGGACACTATAAATGCTCAGAGTTAAAAACAGTATTATTTTTGGTTTTATGAATTGTGATAAAATACATAAAGAAATGGCTACAGAAAATAGACCTATGATATTATGCAGGTTTGTCCATTTTAATGGGGATAGCACTTCTCTCTGTAGCACTTTATAAAATTTTGGAGGTTAGTTGATTAAACTGAAAAATATTTTTCTTTGGCTTATAATAATTATTGTTTCTCCTTCTCTGGAAAATTCAGACTAACACAGTAAATGTATGGTAAAACTTAAAAAGAGATGATAAAAGCCATGGGCATAGAGGTTTGCAGAGAATTAGAAAAATTCAAATTTAGACATATTGAATTAGAGACATCTATTAAATAAACTAGTGAAGATAACAGGCATGCATATTTTTGCAGAATCTGGCCTAGATGTAGACATTTGTTGTTCAGTCACTAAGTTGTGTCTGACGCTTTGCAACCCCATGAACTGCGGCACACCAGTCTTCCCTGTCCTTCACTCTCTCACTGAGTTTGCTCAAACTCATGTCCATTGAGTTGGTGATGCCATCCAACCATCTTATCCTCTGTCACCCCGTTCTTCTCCTGCCCCCAAGCTTCCCCAGCATCAGGGTCTTTACCAATGAGTTGGTTCTTTGCATCAGGTGGCCAGAGTGCTGGAGCTTCAGCTTCAGCATCAGTCCTTCCAATGAATATTCAGGACTTATTTCCTTTAGGGTTGGCTGGTTTGATCTCCTTGCAGTCCAAGGGACTCTCAAGATTCCTCTCCAGCACCACAATTCGAAAGCATCAAACCATGCAATTACTTTTTATACTTATAGTAAAGAAGAGGATTAAAAGAGTGAGGTCTTTCAATCTTATAAACAGGGATGAAGAAGAGTCAGAAAAGATTACTGAGAAAAAAGTGGGGTTGGAGGTATGTCACAGAGGATGTAAAGTCCTGGGAACCAGACGAAAGCAAAAATGATCAAGAAGATGGTAAGTAGTCACTGGTGTTGAATGCTGACTACTGGTCAAATGAGATGTGTAATGAGAGAGAAATGCTGAATTTCACAGCATGAAGTTTATTGATGGCATTAACAACAAGAGTTTTAATCATATAATGAGGACAAGAGCCTAATTAAAGTTCGTCTATAAGAGAAAAGGGGAGAAAGAAGAGAGGGAGAATGCATGCTATAGCTGCCACAACTACTCGCCACCTGCTGGTTGGCTTAAACAACAGAAATTTGTTGTTTCTGGAGCCTTAATATCCAGGCTTGATGTGTTAGCAGGGTTGATTTCATTCTTGGGCCTCTTTCCCTGGTTGGTAAGTGGCCACCTCCCTGTTTCTTCACATGGTCTTTTTTCCTGTATCTGTCTGTGTCCTAATTTCCTCCTCTTATACTGATATCAGTCCTACTGGAATAGGGCCCACCCTAACCACCTCATTTTAACTTAATTACCTTTTAAAAGACTACTTTCTGAGATACTGGGGATTATAACTTCAATTTGAATTTTGGAGGGAAATAATTCAGCCTATAACACTCCACTCTTTGGCCACTCAGACTTCACATCCTCATCTTCAAAATACATTCACCCTATCCCAGCAGCCCCAGAAGTCTAAACCTATTCCAGCATCAATGTTAAATCCAAAATCTCATCTAAATCACTTATGGTTGAGGATGATTCATTCTGAGACAAAGTTCCTCTCTAGCTGTGAACCTGTGAAAGCAGACAGATAATCTGTTCCCCAAAAAAACAATGGTGGGACAGGCAGGCGTGGGAATAGATACTCCCATTCTGAAAGGGAGGAATTGGAAAGAAGAAGAAGATCACAGGTTCTAGGCAAGTCTGAAACTTAGCAGGGAAAATTCCACTGGATTTTTAAGACTTGAGAAAATGTCTTTGGCTCAAGGCTCTGTCCTCTGGGTGGCGCTGATAGGGTGGCAGCTCCACCTCCTGTGCCCACCAGCTTGGTGCCCCCCTTCTCCTAATTTCCGCTTACTTAACCTTTAAAGACCCTATCTTCAATTACAATATCATTGTGAGGTGTGGCGATTAGGGAGGGCAAACACAACTCAGTCCACAATTTTGAGGGTTAATTTTCAAAGGTGAGCAAGGATATAAAACAGCTATCTTATAGAGAAAGGTGAGTGAACTAGCATGATGTAATGACAATAAAATGAAGAATCCAGTAGAGGGATATTTTGATGTTGTGGAATAGAGGGGGGCAATTGCTAGAATAATATTTAGGTATGAAAGAGAGGATGGAAATGAGTATAGAATCAGAGGTTTTGGCTTTAGATGGGAACACAAATTTAGGGGATAGGCATGGATGTTATTGGGGTTCCCTGGTGGCTCAGATGGTAAAGAATCCACCTGCAATGAGGGAGACCTGGGTTCTGTCCCTGGGCTGTGAAGATCCCCTGGAGGAGGGCATGGCAATACACCCCAGGATTCTGGCCTGGAGAATCCCCATGGACAGAGGAGTCTGGCGGGCTACAGGCCATGGTGTGACAAAGAGTTGGACATGACTGAGCAACTTAGCACCGCACACAGAGATATTATTATGGGGGTTGATGTGAGATGGAGTATGTAGAAGTTCTCTTCTGATCACTTCTTGACTTTCTTTCAGTCAAGCAAAAAGGGAAGGTCATAAGCTGTGAGTGAAGGTCACAGCAGAGGAAGGTCATAAGCAGAGCAGAGAGAAAAAATATGGCAATCGTCATATAGGATAATTTTAACCTACATTTATAGTGGGAAGAGTCATTTTGATTTTGTTTATTTTTCTGGTCACTTTTGGTAAGACCAGAAACTGGGGATGATGAGCATTGTTTGTTTTCCAGTTTTTAGGTTTTTATTATACAGCATGGCAAAGGAAGAAAGGGGCAAGTGAGACCAGGATATTTGCAAGGGAGTGATTTTAATAATTAAGCATATAATTTAAGCTGCGTAAGAGGAGGAGAAAGGCATAAATGAAACAAAGGATAGTGAAATGAGATAGAGGTACTCACAGGGTCAAGAGGTTGTCGAAATCCATGTTCTACAGGAAGTAGTCTGAGAACAGAGGAGGTGGCGATCAATGAGTCACATTGTGGAAAACTTGATCACAATGAGCAATACCCCTTGTGGCAATTGAATGATGTGCCTCCTTCATATGTAGCTGCTGTGTTTAATGTGGCTTATGAAGAGTCAGAAGCATTTGGGGCGTTCATTATATGTCCAATATAATTACATTATCTTATAGAGATACATTTGTATCTTATAGAGACTACAGTATCTTATAGAGAAAGGTGAGTGAAATAGCATGATATAATGACAATAAGATGGAAAAATTCAGTGGAGGGATATTTTGATGTTGTGGAATGGAGGGGGGCAATTGCTAGAATAATATTTAGGTATGAAAGAGAGGATGGAAATGAGTATAAAATCAGAGGTTTTGGCTTTAGATGGAAACACGAATTTAGGGGATTGGTATGGATATTATTGGGCTTCCCTGGTGGCTCAGATGGTAAAGAATTCACCTGCAATGTGGACACAAATGTATCTCTATCAGATACAAATGCTGTCTTGAAAGTGAAGTTGCTCAGTCATGTACGACTCTTTTCAACCCTATGGACTGTAGCCTACCAGACTCCTCCGTCCATGGAATTTTCCAGGCAAGAGTACTGGAGTGGGTTGCCATTTCCTTCTCCAGGGGAATCTTCCTGACCCAGGGATCGAACCTGGGTCTCCCGCATTGCAGGCAGACATTTTTACCATCTGTGCGCCCTGGGAAGCCCTGTGCTGCCTTAGAAATTAACAAAAACTTAGTGACTTGACACAGCAATTATTTGTTAGGAAACGATTTCTGTAGATCAGAAACCTGGGGCCTGTATAGCTGAGTTCTGTACTCAGAGTCTTCCCGTAATCACGTTACTGAAGACTGAAATCTGGTATCGGCCGGCTGCATTCTCAACGAGCCAAGGATCTACTCCCAGCCTCTCAGGTTGTTGACTGATGTCACTTCATTGTGGGAAGTTTCCTGGTACTTTTTTTTTCGGGAGGAGGGGTTCGTTGTTTCAAGGCCAGCCATAGAGTCTCAACATCAAATCTCTGACTTCTAGACCATCTTTTAAATGACTCACCTAATTAGATCAGGATTACAAGAGTAATTCCCTTTAAAGTAAACATATTAAGGTACTTAATTGCAGGCAAAATCTTTTACTTTTCCCACTTTCTGTTGATTAGAAACAAATTACAGGTTCTGCTTGCACTCTGGGTGAGGAAATTATAAAAGGGAGTGATTCATGACTGAAGAGGTGGTGGTTACCTTAGGCTATATCCATCACAATAATGAATATGTTGAACTACACATTTATGAGTTATTTAATTAAAGATGCATCTTCAAGAGTTTTGCTTTCACTCATGGAGGATTAATTGCAATGAGAATCACCTTTGCTTTCACTCATGGAGGATTAATTGCAATAAGAATCACCCTGCCACCGTAAAATACTAGGAAGCCCAGAGGGTGGAGGAAATAACTGTTTTCAGACTGGCTCCAGGCCTCCCAAGTCTCTGATACAGGAGAGAAGAGAAATAGCAATAAGATACCTAAGAGCTGAGTACCTAGGAAGGGTCCATCCATGCCCAGAAAAAGGCAGGGGGAACCCAAGCATAACCCCGTTGAGTGTAGAGACTACAGTTTTCAGGGAGGAATACCAGAAAAGGAAGAGACTAATGATTGATAGATAGGCCAAGTCAGAAGAGGAGAAAGGAAAGGACAGTGTGCCTTGGAGACCTGCAGAAGGATCCTTTCAAGTATTTGGCTAAGTTTTGACCAGCCTTCCAAGGAGATCTGGGATGAAACTAGTAGAAAGTGAAACCAACACAATTCATGGAGATCTCATAGGGCTCAGTATTGGCACTCTCATCAGTCAGAATAAAAATACTTCTTAATACACAGGGCATCATATAGAGTGGTCAAAACAGTCACATCTTGGTTACTAGACCAAACTAATCCCAGAGTGAAATCTGCTCTGAAACTGCCCAAACTGAATTCAAGCAACAAAAGGAAGAAAATGAGAGAACATAAGCTAGCTGTGTGCTAGAAAAAAGTTCAATAATCTTTGTAAAAAAAAATACAAGAAAATCTGGCATTCTATAACATATGACTCATAATTATTAGCATACAGCCAAGATTACTAGATATACAAAGTAGAAAAATATGAACCATTATCAGGAGACAAATCCATCATTATAAACAGACACAGAAAAATCAAAGATGGGATTGGTTGACAAGGATATTAAGAGAGCAATTATAATTCTAATGAGTCCAGGGATTTAAAGTAAAATGTGAACATGAAGTTATAAAATCTTCCGTTTCCTTCCTTTACCTAACAGTATTCTCTGAACAATTTTTCTTTACCTCTCTAGGCCTAATTTGTTTCACTGGCAACAATTGATTCAAGTGTAGAGTTTTTTACATCACTCAAACATGATGGCTTAGCTCAGAGGCAATGACAACAGTCAGCCAAATGAACTCAATTATGGATCAAGCTGTATAATCTTCCTGAGATCAGTTCATTTCACATGACAGTCTATAGGACAATATTTGCTTCTTAAAAAGTTAATAGCATGGAAAATAAAAATTGAAGGCTATAGAATCAATGAAACTTGAGAGAAAACTCTAAGTGGATAATCCAATTATAAAAAGGAAGTTGTGTGAAAATTAGGAAAATGTGAACATAGACTGCATATCTGATGATATTAAGAAATTTTAATTTAAAAACTTTATTTTACCTCTAAAATGTAAAATGTGTGCATTTTTTGAACTAGCAATTCCAGCTCTAAGTACTAACCCTACAAGTACTTGCACAAGTCAACAAAGATATACATGTACATATACATAATGAATCTTGGTACATCTATTGCAATGAAATGCTGTTCAACTATCAACAGATAACAAGATAGATTTACATCTACTAATGTAGAAATATGTGTTAAGTGAAAAAAGTAAATATCAGAACAGAATAATTTCACAATAACTTATTTTTAAAATATATGTGCATATTATATATTGGGTGTATTATATATAGCTCACTAAGCATAGAAATGAATCCGAGATTAGTGTGGTTTACATTAACAAAAAAGACTTGTTAACATGATACATACTGTACTTTAGGTATTTATGGATGAAATGACATGGTATCAGGTTTGCTGAGAGAATTTAGCCATAAAGGGACAAGAGGTAAATGATAAAAGAAAATTATTAGTAAATGTTGAATCTGGTTAATATAATGAGGTTTATTATATCACATCTACTTTGTGTATGTTTATAAGTTTCCCAAACAAAACATTATAAAAGGGAATGTTAAGATAACATATTCTTTTTCCTAAAGTTTTAATTTATTTCATATAATATCTAATTTTTCTTGAAGCTGTGATTCAAAAGGGTCTTATAGTTTAAATCCCCTTGATAGAATCCTATTTTTAAATAAAGAATAGGCTCACAAGTATTGTAAGCACACCTTATTGTTTTAGAGAAAAAATTGCAAACTGCCAATAACTGTAGATAAGCCAGGCCAAAACCTCAGTAGCTAAACTGTGTACAGATTTTATTTTTTAAGAGTTGACTCAAGTATTTTTTAAAAAGAAAAAATATATACATTGTTAAAGGCTTTACTATTTTCCCCAGGTTTTAAATTTTTTCTCAATATTATTTTAAAAGAAATATGCTGAGTGATAATGCTTCCCTATTTCTAAAAAGTAGGACTTGTTCTTTTAGAATTGAAGTTCTGATTTTTTTTTTTTAAACACAGTTTCATCCCTTGTGTGAATAAACCTCTAATGCAAGTTGATGTTGGTGATCTGGGACTTCACATGGTTATTAACATATTTAGACTCTTTTCCTTCCATCTGTCATGAAAGTACTGAGAGGCGGAGAAGGCTCAAAGGGGAAGTTTTAGAGCCCAGGTCTGCAAGTGGTGTATATCACTACTACTCACATCTGTTCATCACAGATCAGTATTATGATCCCACTCAACTCAAAGGGAGGCTAAAATATTTAATTTCCTGTTTGCTAGAATCAACTATGAGATTTATGGAACCCCAAATATTTTCTTTGCCACAAGAAACATTTCATTTAATAAATGCTTTCATATGTTTACACTTATAAACAATCCATTTAGCATAATTTAAGCTATCAAAAGAAAACTGTCATAACAGAAGTGTGAATGGGAGGCTTAATTCATGAACTTGATTGGCAGTAGATGATGTCGAGTCATATGCCAGAATTAAAATCCACCATTCATGAAAGATTTATTGAGTGCTTAACATAAGGTACTACACTAGTCACTTGCAATGCCGATCAGAGATCCTGGAAGCTAGGATTTCTTGTTCTATGAGGGAGAAGAAGAAAGAATGCAGGTAAACACAGTAGGTGTGCTCCGAGAACAGGTGGAAGGAATACTTACTTAAATATTGGAGATTGAAGGCAAATTCCACAAAAAAGTGAGGTGAAACCTTTAAATCAAGCTAACAAGAAATGGGAAGATGAAGGAGTTAGCATTATGAAACTGGGGTTTTCATTTGTGTCCCAACCCCAGGCTAAGGGAACAGCATGTGTAAAGTTTTGAATGTTGGCAGAGCATCTGAACATTTGGTAAATTAAAATTTGGCTCAATATTTCTGGAGTCTAGTACATTGAAGAAAAAGCAAGAAATGAACCTGGAGAGAAAATAAACCCAACTGGTTAATTGCTTGAAAGTTATAGCTACTCAGTCATGTTGGATTCTTTACTACCCTATGGATTGTAGCCCATCAGGCATTCTGTCCACGGGATTCTCCAGACAAGAATACTGGAGTGGGTTGCCATTCCCTGCTCCAGGGGATCGTCCCAATCCAGGGATCAAACCTGAGTCTCCTGTATTGCAGGTATTCTTTGCATCTGAGCCACAAGGGAAGTCCAATAATTGCTCACTGGGATATCAACGAGGTGCTAACTTAAATTATGAATAAGATTATTGTCATTTAGTTGATAGGTCATGTCTGACTCTGCAACTCCATGGACTGCAGCATGCCAAGATTCCCTGTCCTTCACCATCTCCTGGAGTTTGCGCTAATACAGTCCATCAAATCAGTGAGGCTATTCAACCATCTCATCCTCTGTTGCCCCCTTCTACACTTGACCTCAGTCTTGCCCAGCATCAGAGTCTTTTCCAGTGAGTTTTTCACATCAGGTGGCCAAAGTATAGGAGCTTTAGCATCAGTCCTTCTGATGAATATTCAGAGTTGGAGAAGGGAATGACAAACCATTTCAGTATTTTTGCCTTGAGGACCTCATGAAGAGTACGACAGTATGAATAAGATTGGCTGCTTTCTAAAATTTTAATTTATTTCATAGACTCTATACTTTTGTTAAACCTGTGCCTTGGAGGTCTTGTAATTAAAGTATTTTGGTAACATTCTGTTAAAGATCACCTTTCCCTTTCATATCAGACATTATTTTCTTAGAAAAACTAGAGTTTACCTTTTTCCAAAGAGTTTAGAAAGCTTAGGACTCTGTGCCTTTTCCTTAATGAAGGGAAATAAACACAAAATTTTTCAAGAAAGTTGACTACAAATATCATTTCAGTTTCTTTGAAACAAGTAAATGCTGGCCTTGTACTAGTATTTTTCATTCCAACTCTTCTGTTGAGATAAATAATTTGAAATTAATTTGGTACAAAGCACATATTATAATCTTATTTGTAATACTTTAAGTTCAGATAATATAATTATTTTCTATTAGATTAAGAACCTTTATTCTATTTTAAACCTTTTAGATTTTGAACACCATCCTGCAATAATGGCTTATCTGCTTTGCTTTCCTGTAATTTCTTACCTGAACAAAAATCACATACACACATGTCCATATCTGCACTTAAAATAATGCATTGAGCCTTTTATCTGAGATTTTAAAATCAGAGTGTATTGAATATACTTTAAGTTGCCACTCATACTACTTGATTTATAGATATTTGAGATTTACAGAAAGTAATTACTGAATAGAATTAGAAAATAGAAAATACCATTTATAATAATGTACTATATAGTAAAATGTTTAATTTTGACTTACTTGAACATGATTATTATTGCTTATTGTCAAGTGCAAACAGTCTTAAACACCCCAAGCAACTTTACAGAAGTTTAGTATCATCATGTAGCAGACATAAGTAGGTTATACATTGAATGATGCTGAATGTTTTTTCTTTTTTTTGTTTTTGTTTTTTTGAATTTTTTTTTTTCTAATAGAGTTTTTAAGACATTTGAGAAGACATGAGTGGCAAAACATGCCAATGTCAATTTAGATGATACATTACTGATAATGTTTAGAAAATGCTTTTCATAATGTATTATAATTATGAAAATCAGATAAGCCAAGATTATACTTGATTTATATCTCCTGAGACATTTACAATAAAATTTCTGCATGTATGTATCTATAATATGTATATGTAAAATATGCATGTACTAAATATATGGGCATATACAAACATATACCTGTATTTTGACAAAGGGCAAAGAATACATTGCTGTTTTATAACCAGTTTTTTTAAAACTTTAATTGCGTATCATGAACATATTTTCATGACAATCAATATTAATCTATAACTTCATTTTATTGACCAAAATGGATTCTATTATATGGGGACAGCTAATCTTTTTACCAGTGTTCACATGGTAGCCAAGTGATGGTCAAGCTTTGTTCTCTTTTCCCAACCTCCATTCCAAAATTAATGCATGAACACATTTGTTTCCAACTGCCTACTAAATTTAATTCAGACTTGAGATTTTGCCATTAAAAAACAGAAAAGGTAGTTTATATTACCTTTGTCTTATTTATAACTCAATTTTCCTGTATACTTAGTATGTGCTGGAACAAATACTTTTGTGTTCCTAATTTATTTTAATCCTCCAATCTGAAAAATTTACTCTGTGAAATAACCTGCCTGTAGTAGAACCTAGATTTTTTTAAATTGGAATTTTATATAAGTTATTAGAACCCGAATACTTGATGCAGATCTTTGAGACTGTATGTATTTTGAAAAAACTATTCTACATCCACATGCCTATAAATTTTGTACAGATTTTATACCCTCATTTCAGATCACAATAGTCAATGCTTTCTCACTTTAAGGAATTGCTGGCAATGTTTTTATCAGTGGGGTTAATAGAGTATTCTCCACTCTTTCAAAATCCCTTTATTATGATCCACAAAATTTGTGTTTAAATGCTAACTTTCTAATTTGCCTTGATTCCTGAATTCTTACATCTGGAGACAGGCAAAAAAAAAAAAAAAAATCTTAACAGATACATCCTTTCATCTACAGGCTTGATCTCCATCCAACATATTCTGGAATGTTTTAGTTTAAGGTAAAACCCAGCATGTATGGTAAAGGTTGGCTTGGCCTAATTCTAAGGTATAGCAGCAAAATTAGGTCCTCCAAATACTTTCTGAGACTGATATGAGAATGCATAAATAATAGTAAAGGCAAATTTAACTTCTGGTAATATAATTTATTTGTTCGCATTATGGGTTGTTTTATTCCTTCTAACCTAAGTACATCCTGTCCTCATGAGTCTCCTGCCAGTGCCTTCTTTGCTACAATTAGAGTTCTGTGTGATAGGGCAATGAGAGAAGCATTTAAAACTCTCCCTTGAGGGGACGCATCATTTCTTGTTTGCAATCTGAGTTGAAATCAGATTGCTTGTTTTGTTCTGCCATCTCATTTCTTGTCATTAAAACTTCCCTTTGGTGGCAATATATTTCAAGGATTTAAGTTTTAACCACTTCCTGTCTAATTTAATGAAATGTACAGTCACTAAAACTCCTGTATTGCAGATAAATAAATTGGTATTTAAAACAGTCAAAGAATATTCTTTCTAAGGCAAAATGGCAAGTAAATGATAGATTGTAACCTGGGAATCCTATTCTAAGTCCAGTTTTTTTTTTTGTTTTTTTTTTTTCTGCTACAGAAAAGGGAAAAAAAATGATCCTGCCTACCATCCACTTTCCATTATTGAGCACTGGGTACAAAACAGATCCTCGTCCTTACAGACTTAATGTCAACTGAATTTTAGGGATTAATGTTTCTCCTATTCAGAGGAAATTAAAGAGGCCCTTGGCTTCAGGCTCAGCTATTTTTTCTGATTTACTTTCAAATACGATCCTCACCATAGTGGTTAGATTAAGGATTTATTTCTTGAGACCAAATCCCTGAGCCTTATCCCAGTTATAGTAATAAAACTAGTATATTTATATTTATTAATCACCTCTTGCATTTAATACACTGCACTAGGAAAAATATTGCACATCTCATTATAATACCTGAAAAGATATAAAGCAAAGGAAAAATAAAAAAATTGTTACTGATTTTAAATGTATAAACTGTCTTAGTACTCTCTAGGTCCCCAAAGTCCTTCCTTCTTTTAAAACTGCTTTGCAGCTCTGCTTTTATCATTCATTATTTCATTCAATGAGCCTTACTGAAGAACCTGGAATCCCCATTCACTGAAAATGGTAGCCCTAAAAGTGGAATTCCTCATTCTTGCCTACCTGCCTTATATTTACTGGTTATCTAGTTTTGCTTCTCTGGAATGACATATTATTCAACTCTGAAACTGTGCCTCACTGCTAAATCTCTTTTTTTTTTTTTTTAAATAAAAAAAAAGAGATTATCCTATTTAAGTCTAACTATTATAAAATTGTTTTTTTGGTGTGTGTTGCATTACATGACCATTGTCACACCAATTTACTAGTATCTTTAAGCCCAGTTCAAGTAGCAGAGGTCAAATATTTTTCACCATTTTAATATCAAGCAATTGCTTTCCTCTTTAATAAAAGGAAAATGTCCAAAATTGTGCTAAGTTGTTTGTAGATCTTCCCTAAATCTATGATAGTTTAAAATAATCAACCTCTCTAAATTATATAAAATATCCTGAACCATGGAAACCATAAAGAGATTAAAGCCTTTAAATTAGGGCATGCCACACAGTCTTTTATCTCTACAAGTCACATAATATTCCCTGAGATTCATTAGAAGGAGTCTTAGGACTTTATTCATGATCTTCATGAATATAAGGAAAACAAGAAAAACTCATATGCGCATTCAGTGTATATCCATTGACCTCATTACTATTCCTGGATTTTCTACTGGCTTTCTGTGTCAAATCTCTTAACCTCTTATGCCTCTTCTTCCATCTGTAAAATGAGGATAATAATAACTACCTCCTACATCACAGGAAAAGCGGATTAATGAGATGTCTAAGAAATGCTTTAGCTATTTAGAAAATGTGTCAAGGAAAGGTACATTTTGTAAAAGCAGTTTTTAAAAGTGGCATTTCCTATGGAAACATGGAAAGACTACTTTGTGAAATGTAAGTAAAGTTTTTGAGAAAATGCTTAACATAAACCTACTGTTTAAGAGTATCTCAACAAGTTTATGTTTTATCTGAAATATGGTTAATGACATTGATAATTTCAAAGTTTAAAAACAGTTTTTTTCTTTGAGTAATAGCAAAATCATTGAAAAGGAGACAATTTTATCTGAATGAAGGCTTGAATGCATGAATGAGTGAATAAAGAATGATGAAGCAGATTGAGTTTTAGAGTCTAAGAGCTGGTAGAAGAGTGGTGATTGCTATCTAGAATAACCAGGCTGAATGATTCACCACATTGAGGATATGTTCTAAAAATAGTTGGGGGGAGGTATATTGGCACTGAAAATATCCTCTATACTTAAAGAGCAAGCAGCTCCCCTGTGGGATCTACTGAGTAGGGAAAGGCTATTTCATACTACAAAGATGATTGCCAACCATTCATTACAATACAAATACTGAGAAACTATAGCTTAATAGAGACACCAGTCACTAAGGTCTCTTAGAAGGCAGTCAAACCTCAGCAGTGATTGCAGAATCTGCAACAGTTGAGGTGAAGATGCCCTGCAGAAAGAGTTGAGGTCCTGAAAGTTCAAAGACCTAAAATGTGTTTTAATTTTTGCCTTTAATTTGCGAATATCTGCTGATGTATTTCTGGGAGATTTGAGGTGTTTACAGTTTATTCTTAACTATAGAATTATTAGTGGAATATTATTGTAATATTGAGGGGAGGAGTTCTACCATTCGTATAAGTAACCTCAGTCCATAATTGAGATATTAAAAGAAATGACCAAATAAAATCTCTATATTATATATTTAATGAATAGAACTATGAATTTAGTATTTACTTTGAAAACATTTATGTAACTCTATTTAGACATTGATATAGGTTTGTGGGAACCTTCAATTAGTTTATAGTTTTAGGCCAGTTGAAAGCAAATAATGATAAGGCCATATGATTTTTACTATATTAAATATGTGTAATCAGTGTTATGGGAGAGTAAAAAGTTTGTCAAGAGACTTCAGAAAGTATGCGAAAACTTATACTCCTGCAAAATTTGGTATTTTTAGCTGGTAAGAAACCACAGGGATGAGATTAAAGAGGCAGAATGAAATTACATCTTGATGAACCTTGTATGTTTTCCCTGTTCAGTAATTGGGAGCCATGAAATGGTCAGATTTGCATTTTTAGAGTGATCCTAAATTAAGAGTCAAGACAGGAAATCTGTATTGCTTTAGTATTGCTGCTGTAATATATTACTAGTAACACATATACTGTAATAAAGTATCACATTTAGTGTCTTTTTTATACTTTTATTTATCTATTTTAGGCTGAGCTGGGTCTTTGTGGCTGCTCCTGCTTTTCTCTATTTGCAGAGAGGAGGGGCTACTCTCTAGTTGCGATGCTTCTCATTGCAGTGGCTTTTCTGTCTCTCGTTTTTTTTGCAGAGCATGGGCTCCATGGCACATGGGTTTCAATAGCTATGGCACATGAGCTCAGTAGTTGCTGCTCCTGGACTCTAGAGACAGGCTCAGTAGGAGTTTCACATAGGCTTAATTGTTCCTGGGCCTGTGGGATATTCCCCAACCAGAGATCGAACCCATGTCTCCTGCATGGGCAACGGATTCTTTATCACTGAGCTACCAGGGAAGCCCTCATATTTAGAGTCTTAAAACAACATAAATGTTTTATTCTACAGTTCTGGGTGTCAGAAGTTCAATACCAGTTTCACTGGGCCAGAGTCAAGGTGATGGCACCTTCTGGGGTGTTTGTAAGGATACTTCATTTCCTTGCATTTTACAGATTTTAGTGGCTGCCTGTATTGCTTGGTTGGGGTTCTCTTCCCCTGTCTTCAAAGCGCATCATTCTAATCTGCTCATATTACATTCTCAAGCTCTATGTTAAATCCTCCACCATTATTTTCTTATAGGGACACTTTACATTTAGGGTATTCCCAGATATTCTAAGTATTTTCCCATTTCAAAATCCTTAAACTAATCATGCTCACAAAATCCATTTTACCATGTAAGGTAACACAAGTTTCAGGGACTAGGATCTAGATATCTTTGGGGGCCACTGTTCAGCCTACCCCAGAGCTTATGTTCAATTATAAGGAGCGCTCTTCACATATCCCTTCACATCCCTTCAAATATTTCTTCAAATGTGCACAAATGTGCACACATACACGCATGTGCATGCATACACATCAAAATGTATGCAACAAAAAACAAAAAATGCACCAGAACAGGTACTTGCACTAAGTCAATGGCCATAGTAGATTTGATGAGTGAGTGGTTGTACAGAGTATGGGAAATTAGAGTTGAGATTTAGATGTATGGCGTGTGTATTAAAATGTATGATAGTACTATTAATCAAAGTCAGGAATTGTACTCAAATGGAACTATATATATTCAGGAAAAAACCAAAAAACTGAAGTATAGCTAGGCATTCAGTCAAATTCTCTGTATATTGGTCCTGGGGTCATTTCTTTTCAAATCACTTCCCCAACAAATGTATGTATTGAATGATCACTCCCTCCATGGCAGTTCGATTTCATACAAGTAATGATGGAGGAAATATTTCTAACTACTCTGTCTCTATGGAATACAGTTCTATGTTCTGAAAAGAGTAGTGATTAATTTCAGATCAATGTATTTCAACTATGTGAATGTACTCAATGCTGTTACAAAGTCTGAACCATAAAATACATAGATTGTGGATTTTTATGGTTATATTTAAATTATGATTACTATTTTAAATTTTTACGTGCTATGTCTTTATATTTTATAAAAGGCAAGTCCTAGAGATGAATTGCTACTTTAAAAAAAAAAACCTCATCATTTCAAAGCAGAAAACCAATAATATAAAATTTAATGTAAATTTTCCTCCAACTCAGTCCTCTACAAATATCCCTTTTTTAATATATTTGTCTGGTACAAATATTAGTTATAGCTCAAATTTTTAAATACAAGATGCTAGAATTTTGAGGTTTTTAAAAGTAATCTTTTCAAAGGAAACAATTTAAGATACAGCATAAGTTTTCCTGGTAAAAATAGAAACCAAATATTTCTTGTTTATTATATGTAGTTTAATATGAATTATTTATAGATACTTGTCTCTTATAATACTATAATCTGAAAGATTCATTTGGATTTTCTTACAATCTTGTCTTAGAATTTTTATAGAGGGTTATTTTCTATGAAAGAAAATATTCTTAATTTCAATATACAAAAAAAAAAAAAAAAAATCCAGATGGGAAATATAGAAATAAAAAGGCCCACGTTTTCCTTTCCTCCCCATAAAAATCTTCCTAATTTCTTACTTGTTTGATATTTCTGAACTAAGGGTTCCAGAGTTCTATGTAACTAACTTTAACCATATTTTATACGCTTCAAATTAAGGGAGATGTCTCAGCACTATTGACAATAGAGAAGAACCTTTGAAATTGTAGATACTGGGGATGAAAACAACTTCTTTTCTGACAGAAATCTTTTAAGCCTGCAATTTGACCTCCTCAGTAGTCTTAAAATAGATTATCATATGGAATTCATTAGCTTCTTTGAGTTTGACTATTTTAGATATTTCATATAAGTTGAATCGTGCAGTATTTATCCTCCTGTCTCTGTCTTATACTAGTTAAGATGGATAAACTTCCAGAACATTATGATATCAGATGCATCATGATATCCTTCACTGAAGGTGAATAATATGCTCTGGTTTTCAGTTCACTCAGTCGTGTCCAACTCTTTGTGACCCCATGGACAGCGCACACCAGGCCTCCCTGTCCATCACCAACTCCCGGAGTTTACTCAAACTCATGTCCTTTGAGTTGGTGATGCCATCCAACCATCTCATCCTCTGTCATCCCCCTCTCCTCCCCCTTAATCTTTCCCAGCATCAGGGTCTTTTCAAATGAATCAGTTCTTCACATCAGATGACCAAAGTATTAGAATTTCAGCTTCAGCATCAGTCTTTCCAATGAACATTCAGGACTGATTTCCTTTAGGATAGACTGGTTGGATCTCCTTGCTGTCCAAGGGACTCTCAAGAATCTTGTCCAACACCACAGTTCAAAAGCATCATTGTTCAGTGCTCAGCTTTCTTTATAGTCCAACTCTCACATCCACACATGACTACTGAAAAAACCATAGCTTTGACTAGATGGACCATTTTCGGCAAAGTAGTGTCTCTGCTTTTTAATAGGCTGTCTAGGTTCATCATAACTTTTCTTCCAAGGAGCGAGTGTCTTTTAATTTCATGGCTGCAGTTGCCATCTGCAGTGAGTGACTTTGGATGCTCTTGTATACATATACCATATTTTCTTTATTCATTCACATATCCCTTGACATCCGTTCTACATCTTGACTATTTTGAAAAATGCTGCATGAACATGGGAATAAAAATAATTTTTTCAAGATCTAGATTTCAGTTCTTTTGGATAAATACTCAGAAGTGGAATTGCTGAGTTATATAGATTATGATTATTTTGAGGGAAATCTTTATAGTGTTTTCTATAGCAGCTACACCATTTTGCATTCCCACCAACCATATATATAATTCCAAAATTCCCACAAGCTTGACAACACTTGTTACCTTTTGTGTGGTTATGTTTTTAAAAACAGTAGTCATCCTAACCAGTATAAGATGATATCTCATTGTGGTTGGTTTTGATTTGCAGTTCCCTGATAATTAGTGATGTTGAACATATGTTCCTATATATTTTGGATATTTGCCTTTGTTCTTTGGAAAAATGTCTATTAGAGTCCTATGCTCAGTTTTAATTAGAATATTTCTTTTTATATATTGACATGTAGAGGTCACTTGCTTATTTTAGACATTGACTCTTTATCAGAAATATGGTTGGTAGCTATTTTCTCATACTCCATAGGTTGCTGTTGTACTCAATTGTTTGTTTCTATGCAGGAGATTTTCAGTTTGATGTAGTCCCACTTGTCCAGTTTTGCATTTGTTGCCCATGATTTTGGTTTCTTCTCCAAGAAATTGTAGCCAAGACATGGCATGAAGATTTTCTTCTATGTTTTCTTCTAGTGGCTTAAGTTTGAGGTTATTAGATTTAATTCTTCAATCCATTTTGAGTTTATTTTTTTGTATAGCCTAAGTGATAAATCTTTTTTTCACATGTAGATATCCAGTTTTCTCAACAACATGTGTTAAACAGACTCTGTAGCTATAATTTTTTACTCTTGGCACCCTTGTGGAAGATGTTGTGGGTTTACTTCTGTGTTCCCTATTGTGTTCCATTTGTCTCTGTCTGTCTTTATACCATTACCATACTGTTTTAATTACCCTAACTTTGTAACATATTTTGATGTCAGGAAGTGTTAGGCCTGCAGCTTTGTTTTTCTTTTCCAAAATTGTTTTGTCTAATGTGGCCTTTTGCGATTTTATATACACTTTAATTTTTTTGTGTCTATTTCAAAAAAAAATACCATTAAGTTACAGAGCAGGATTGCATTGAATTTGTAGATTGGTTTGGCTGGTATGGACATTTTAACAATATTAAGTTTTCCAATCTATGAATGTAGAATGTCTTCATTTCTTTGAGTCTTTAATTTCTTTTGTCAATGTGTTTTTTTTTTAAGAGTACAAATTTACCTCCTCAGTTAAGTTTATTTCCAAGCATTGTATAGTTACTGATGATATTGAAAGTGGGATTATTTTCTTAGCTTCCTTTCCAGATGGTCAACTGTTACTATATAGAAAGATGATTTTTGTAAATTGATTTTGAATCCTACAACTTTAATGAGTTTATTAGTTCTAAATTTTTCTTGCAGAATTTTAGGATTTTTTACATATAAGTTGATGTCATCTTCAAATAGTGACAATTTTACTTCTCTCTTTCTGATTTGAATGCCATTCATTGTGTATTCTTGCCTAACTTCTCTGACTAGAATTTCCAGCGTTATATTGAATGAAAGTGTCAAGAATGGGCATACTTGCCTAGTTTCTGGTCTTTTAGATTTTAATCATTGAATATGATATTAGCTGTGGTCTAGTTATATATGTCTTTATATTCCTAGTGTGTTTGAGTTCTGTCACAAAAGCCTGAGTGGTATCAAATGTCTTTTCTGTAACTATTGAGATGATCATATGATTTTTATCCTCTGTTTTGTAAATGTGATATACCAAAGTAATTGAATTTTCATATACTGTACTATACTCGAATCCCAGAGGTAAGTCCCCACTTGGTCATGGTGTGTGATCCTTTTTGTGTGATATTTAATATAGTCTGGTTGAGGATTTTTGCAGCTGTGTTTATCAGGGATATTGGCCTATAGTTTTTTATTGGTAGTATCTTTGTCTTTTGAGGAAGTTGATCCACTGTTATATAAAGGAATTATTGATAGAGAAGATTTTACTATTGCCAGATTGTTAATTCTCTTCTATCTTGTAGTTCTTTTCTCTTTATATTATCCTTTGTATTTCATTGCTTTTTTATACATATGCTTTTATTCTTTCCTCTTATTCTTTTGTGTATTTTTACATGTAATTTCTCTTAAGTTGTATAGGGCTTGCTACAATGTAGTTATCATAGTGTGTTTTAAACTGTAACAACTTATATTAGTAGCATACAAGAAGTCCATACTGTCACTTATCCCCCTTCATGTCTTTGTTATCATAATTTATATATTTATATATATATAAATTTATTTATATTTAACACAACCAGTCCATCCTAAAGGAGATCAGTCCTGGGTGTTCATTGGAAGGACTGACGCTGAAGCTGAAACTCCAATACTTTGGCCACCTCATGCGAAGAGTTAACTCATTGGAAAAGACCCTGATGCTGGGAGGGATTGGGGGCAGGAGGAGAAGGGGACGACAGAGGATGAGAGCAACTGAACTGAACTGAACACATATTATTAACATACTTCTATAATTTTAATTTTTTGTCTTTTAACTTTTATACTAGAATTGAGTGATTTGCCCTCCACCATTACAGTACAGTACAGTCATTGCTCAGTATCTACAGGTGATTGATTCCAAGACCTGTGACAAATACCCAAATCTGTGGATGCTTGAGTCCCACAGTTGGCCCTCCATATCTGCAGTTCCACATCCACAAATTTAACTGACAATGAATTATGTAGTACCATATATATTTACTCGGAGAAGGCAATGGCACCCCACTCCAGTACTCTTGCCTGAAAAATCTGATGGACAAAGGAGCCTGGTAGGCTGTAGTCCATGATGTCACAGAGAGTTGGACACGACTGAGCGACTTCACTTTCACTTTCATGCATTGGAGAAGGAAATGGCAACCCACTCCAGTATTCTTGCCTTGAGAATCCCAGGGACGGCGGAGCCTGGTGCGCTGCCGTCTATGGGGTTGCACAGAGTCGGACACGACTAAAGCGACTTAACAGCAGCAGCATATGTGTTTACTGGGAAAAAAAAAGAAAATCATGTATAAGTGAACCTGTGTGATTCAAACCCATGCTCTTCAAGGGTCAATTATATTTTGTATTTATTTATGTATTTACCTTTATCTGCAAATTTTATACTTTCATATGCTTTTCTATTGCTGTTTTGCCTCTTTTTGCTTAAATTTGAAGAACTTCCTTTAGTGCTTTTTATAAATCCAGTCTAGTGTCAGTATACTCCCTCAGCTTTTGTTCATCTAAGGAAATTTTGTTGTTGTTTTAGTCACATATGCACACCCAACTCTTTGTGATCCCATGGGCTGTCGCCCCGCAGGCCCCTTATCCATGGGATTTCCCAGGCATTCATACTGGATTGGGTTGCCATTTCCTTCTCCAGGGATCAAACCCATGTCTTTACAAGGGAGCCGCCAGGGAAACCCAAGAAAGTCTTTCTCTCTCCTTTTTTTTGAATAATAGGTTTGTCTGGTATTCTTGGTTGGCAGGTTTTATTTTTCCTTTTGGTACTTTGAATACATCAGCCTGCAAGGTTTCTGCTGAAAATTGCTGGTAGTCTTACTGGGAGTTCCCTTGTACATAACAAGTCACTTTTCTCTTTTTGCTTATAGAACTACTTTTGCCTTTGACTTTTGACAATTTAATTATAACATACCTTGATATGGATTTCTTTGGATTCATTTTGTTTGAAATCTCTTTGGCTTTCTGGATGTAAAATGTTCATTTTCCTCTTCATATTCAGGAAATTTGAGACATTATTATTTTAAATAATATTTCTGCCTCTTCCTCTTCTTTTGGGATTAATTATGCATACTTTGTTTACTTACTGGTATCTCACAAGTCCCATAAGCTTTATTCACTCTTTAATTCTCTTATCTTTTTGTTCCTCTGACTGAATAATTTCCATTAATTGGTATTCAAGTTCACTGATCCTTGTTTTTGCTTGATCTGGTCTGTTGTTTAACCTCTGTAATGAATTTTTTATTTCAGTGTTGTATTACTTAGTTTTAGGATTTCTGTTTGGTACTTTTAAACATTTTTGTTGAAATTCTTTCTTTCTTCGTGCATTGTTCTCCTGACTTCATTGAGCATTTTGTCAGCTAATTTTCTCTGTCAGGTATCATTTATTTATGTTTCATTAGTGTTTGTTTCCAGAAAGATATCTTATTTCTCTGCTTGGTGCATATTTTCCTGTGTCTTCCTTTTTCTTGACTCTGTGGCTTTTCTCCCAGTCTTCACAAATGGGCCTTGTACAGAAGAACGTCCCTCAATCGGCCTATTTAGAGCTTCTGGGGCTTCTTCAAACTTTGTGCCAGTCCAAACAACTGCATTTATTCTTAGCAACCACCAGGAGTCTAGATTATACCAAGTTCCAGCACTTGGAATCAGGCAAGATAGAAGGCAGTTCCTTGGCAGCCCCTAGAGATGCAGGAATATTGGGGTTTAGTCCAATTCTTCCCCTCTGATAAGGAAGAGGTGATCTGAGGTTTTTCATTCACTGACTCTGCACTGAATAGAAGGGGCTATGGTGAAAGCTTGCAAGCTAGATCAAATTACCATCTTTGTTTTCGGTCATCTCAGGGCATCTAGACTATATCAGGGCCCACTAGCACAATAAAAGAGGAGACACAGAAGCAACTCCCTTGGACAGCCTGGAAAGTTGGAACATTGGGCCTGCAGCTCAAATCTTTCCATCTCCAGGGAGAAGCTGGAAGCCATATATTTCCTCCCCATTGTATGACATCGTGCTCTGGAGGCAGGGATGACGAAGAAAGGGTGTTTTGAATTTTCCTACTAACTTTGCCTTGACTGGCTTCATTTTGTCCAGGATATAGGAATCTCTCAATTAGTTTCTAAATTTCTCACAAAGGAAACTTGTCCATGTACTGTTAAATTGGTATGTCTGTGGAGAGGAAGAGCGTCTAGGGATTATTATTTGGAAAAAGTGACCTCAACAATATGGCCAAACTGCAACTTTTGAGCAGACATGCTCAACTATTAAAAGTATTAGTAAATTGTGCAGATTAGGGATCAGTTACTATATTTGCAGAATCTCCCACAAATAAGACTTTAATAGAACATAATCACACTCATCTCTTTGCTTACATATGAACAAAAAAAGGTGGTAATAAAACTGCATTGTGAATAAAACTGCCGTGTGATGATACACATTGCAATATGTAATACACACTGCATTAATACATGATGTGTTTTAATACAGATAGAGTTTTCCAGGTGGCACCAGTGGTAAAGAACCTGCCTGCCAATGCAGGAAAAGTTAAGAGATGCAGTTTCAATCCCTGGGTCGGGAAGATCTCCTGGAGGAGGACATGACAATCCACTCCAGTATTCTTGCCTGGAAAACCCCATGGACAGAGGAGCCTGGCAGGCTACAGTCCATAGGGTTGCAAAGAGCTGGACATGACTAAAGCGACTGAGGAGGAGTGGGAGAGTAAAATGCATGAATTTTAGACTAACCTCTTTTGGAAGTTCAGAAATCTTGCTCTGTTTTCTCCAGACTTACATTAGAAGTAAGGATCAGCTAAATAAAATAATGTGAATGGTAAGCATCAATAAAGAATAATTATTAAGTTTAGTACTGGTTAAATTTTTTTAAATCCTATTCCTCAGTAAGAAATTATGAGCACTACAAAGATATGAGTGTTCTTTATATCCATTATTCTCAGATCTAGAAGGCCCTTACAACTTGTGGGTAGTCAGTGGTTGATTTATTCATTCATTAAATGAATGGTCAAAGGTGCAAATAAAATCAACTGTCACTGTCCTGTCTATAATTTCAGTAACTAAGAAATAACTATTTTGACATTTCAGTCACCACATGAGCACTCTACTTACACTTTTGATTTTAACCAAATATATGTTAGCTTCAAAACATTTGACAATAGCTTGTGAATAAAATACAAAATTAGATAATCAAATGATATCTGAAGTTGAGCTTATAAAATTTTTATTCTGAGGTCTTTTGAAGAAAAATTGAAACAGAAACCAAATATGATAAAAAACAAAAAATCATTTCACCATTTTTAATAAAAACAGTCTGTATTTATCCTATTCAGGAAAAAAAAATGAATTAGATTTGAAAATGAAGTTAAATGAGAAAAGCAGTTTCTCATTAAGTTCAATTTAAATTTAACATAATAATACAGTATTTTGTAACATGGGCATGGAAATTTCTGTAATGAAATCCTATTATGCACATAATTCTGAAGAAACAAAATACTGAAAAACCCCTTCCTGCAAAAAAGCACCATGTAGAACTGCATGCAAAAAATATACCCATCAGTGTTCTTTATAGGATAGGCAGTCTTTATTTTCCTGAGGAAAAAATATAAATTACTGTCTTTTGTACCATTTTCCTTGCTACAGGAGAAAAAATAACACAAAAGACATCTACTGCTATATAATATTCTCTTGACATATTTCACTTTCTTTAAATATTAAGATAATAACATGAAAATATTTCTAAACTTTTAACATCATGTAAGAACACAGAATATAGTTTTTAGTATATTAATGGAGTCAATTAAAGTGGCTTTTTGATCACATATCTAAGCTGAAAATAAAATGTGTGTGCAGTTATGTGTTAAAATGAGTGGGAACATTTACCATCTGGTAAAATTAAAATTCAGTTTATATTACATACTTTGGTTATGTGTAAATAACAAGCCAGTCCTTAGAAATAGGGTCTGAAAAAAAAAAAAAAAAAAGAAATAGGGTCCGAAGAAAGCTAAAGAAACCTGGTAACTACTCTTGAATGTTCAAATATGATTTAACCAGATTTGTTAGATCACTGATTTTAATAAAAGCAGTATTTCCCTGAAATCATTTAATTAGATATGAGAATAAATGGTTACTTCATATGTTTTTAATTAAAGGGTACAATTTCCCTGTGAAGAGATTGAGCAAGTTATAAATAGTAAACATATAAAAACAAAAGGTATTACTTTGGGATATCGTCTCTGCTTTTCATAGAGTCACTTGCATTAGACCAGTGCTGTTACTGAGAACAACCAGAAAAGCTGGATAAGATACAAAAGAGTTATGCTTCAGGGCACCGAAGACCTGCCAAGTTAGGCTGAACTTCATGGGCAGACATCATGGAGAGAAGGGAACTTATGAAAACTGAGCCGATATTTTGAACTGCCACTTTCCTCTCTACGGCATTTCATGGGGCAAGTACCTGCTGATCATTGGCAGTGGGCTGGAGGACAACTTACGGAAGACAGAAAGGAACGGCACTTTTAACAATCCTAGGAGGCTAGAGAAACAAAAATTGAAGTTGGTGACTGACAATGCTGTCCGGACTTGAGAATCTATGATCCCAGAGAGAAGGGAGGTGTTGAGAAATGAGCATGAAACCCAGTTTCCTTCAAAGCATTTGCTGAATTCATAAGTCTGTGCATACAATGTAGAGAGGGGCTGAAGAGCAGAGTAGAATTTCATACAGTGTTCTATTACTGTGGAGGCAGAAGCTTGAGTGTAGAGAATCAAAATTTGAGAGGCCCTAGGATACACTCCAGGCCTTAGGTTTGCTTCCCTGGAAGGATGGGAGCAAACCAAAGACAGAGACTTAAAATAAGACTGAAAAAACTATCAGATAGCTCATTATTGATTAGATTGAGGTGGTCTGCTCCTACTTTTATAGCCTACCTAAAGACTGATGATCCTACTCTGGAAGAAGGTAATTATATTCAGAGGCCTTACAATTTCTTATATATAATTCATAGTATTCAATAAAAAAAGAAAAACACACAATTTAGATTATAGCCCACACTCAACTCTGTAGTTGAAAAAAGAGAAGCAAGAGAAGCATGTAGCGGTCTTTGAATCCTAACTATTCTTAAATCTTGCTGGGAAAATATTTCCTGGTCCTGTAACCTGGAGTTAAAGAGTAGACTTATTTTGCTCCCTTTGAGTTTTTTGCAATTTACTGATTTTCCAGAGCCTTTGTCTCCATCCATTCTTTTCTCCCACCATTATAGTATACTTCTGAAGATACTATGGTGAAAAATGTCTTACTTAGAGCTTGCTGTAAGTCAGTATGTTGTTGTTCAGTTGTTCAGTTGTGTCTGACCGACTGCAGCATGCCAGGCCTCTGTGTCCCTCACCATCTCTCGAAGTTCACCTAAGTTCCTGTCCATTGCATCAGTGATGCCACCCAGCCATCTCATCCTCTGATGCCCTCTTCTCTTCGGCCCTCAATCTTTCCCAGCATCAGGGATTTTTCCAATGAGTTGGCTGTTTGCATCTGATGACCAAAATACTGGAGCTTCAGCTTCAACATCAGTCTTTCCAATGTGTATTCAGGGTTGATCTCCCTTAAGATTGACTGGTTTGATCTCCTTGCAGTCCAAGGGACTCTAAAGTGTCTTCTCCAACACCATAGTTCAAAAGCATCCATTCAATAAGTCATATGCTCTGCCTATAAAGAAGTGGGGCCTCAAAGTCTCTTTTTATCTGTCATATACTTTTTTTGAGATGTTAAATCACTTCAGTCGTGTCAAACTCTGTGTGACCCCATGGACTGTAGCCTGCCAGTCTCCTCTGTCCATGGGATTCTCCAGGCAAGAACACTGGAGTGCATTGACTGCCCTCCTCCAGAGAATCTTTCTGACGCAGGGATTGAACCCATGTCTCTTATGTCTAACCTGCACTGGTAGGCGGGTTCTTTACCACACTAGTGCCACTTGGGAAGTCCTAATTTTTTTAGATAGTACCATTAAAAAAAACAACAACAAAAAACTTGAGATTCAAGTTAATTGCATGTGTCAAAACCACATATTCAGTTCTCAGCAAGCTGCCTTTCACTCTAGATTTATTTGTGGATATTTAGGTTATATTATTATTGTGTCCCTGTCTTTATCATTTTAGAAACTGTTTATTTAGCTAAAATAGTATAAATGCCATTTGCATTTTCTTAACAGTACTAATACAGAGGTCTATAGCCACACACTTAATTTAGCACTTACCTGTTTACCCTGAGAACATCTTTCATGATAGAGCCCTAGGTCCCTCTTCTCTCAGCTGAAACTGTCAGTGCATTGATCTAGTGAGAAACAGTGTAACTTTCCAATGCTGCTTCTGGGCACTATTTATTCCTTCTAAATTTCATTTGCAAACTGGATGGCGCATTTTTCCTTACCTCAATTTCTTATAGTTCTTTATGAAATGAAGATAGCAACAGCCAACTTATATATTCAATACTCTGCCTCAAAATCTTTTACCCCATGTGACAAGTTAATTAGGTATCTTTTCTGCCTTCCAAATTATCACATGTGATAGTTATGCCAAATATTTGACAGTACCTAATAGCGATCATTATATATGCCAACCATCTATAGCAATTTCCTTATAGCATACACTTTTACAAATTATAAAAATAGTTTCTCTACTGTTGCCTCTTGCCCTGAAGTCATAGCCACTTACTTTAGTTTCTTTTTTTTTTCTTTCAATTATACCTATTCCTTGGTATTAATTTCTATCTCAGTCAAATATTGCTACAATAATAATACTGCTTAACTAGCAACCTTAAGATTTCAGTGGCTTAAAACAACAGTTATTCCCCTCATTAATATGTTCATCAACTTTGATTCAAATGATCCTGCCTAGAGTGGGCTCTGATTGATTTTAAACTAGGGATTGGATCTATGTCACCTTCATGTGCCCTTTATTTTTTAGAACAAGAGTTTGCTCATTCCATAATGGAACTCAGAAATTCCCAAAAGAGTAAGTGGATGTGTGATGTTGCAAGGCTTAAGTTGAAAATGAAGAACTAGCACCCCCAAACAATAACTTGGAAAGCAGAGGGGAATAAATGAAATTAAGGGCTTTCTAAAGTCCTTGTAGTGTTTTGGAAATTCATTAACTTAGTGTAATCAGAAGTAAAAGGCATAATTTCTGGTACAATCACTAAAATTATGTGTGTAATCAATAAATTACTAGAGGAGAAAAAATAATAGAAAGTATTCTGTTAATCAAAAACAAGGAAAACTGAAGAAATCAACATAAAAGAATGGATGCATTGTTGACAATAAAATGATACACATAAGTCAAATTTAGCTACATTTATGGTAAATATAACAATTTAAAGGTAATATTTAGCAGAACTGATAAAATATGTCATCATCACATATCACTACTGCAGGATTAAGTCTCTGTATTACTGCATTTACCTATAACCTAAGTCCCTGACGTGAGTAAAAATAAATCCTTCTGGCACTCAATAAAAATAGCTAAATATGGGTAGATCAGAACACATTAATAAAACCAAATGGCAAAAAACAATAGAAAGAGATGTGATAGATAATGGTATTGTCTGTCATGTACTTAAATAATATTGAGAATTTTGGCACAGAACTAGAAACTACATTCTAGAAACATGATAGTCAAGAATTTTTAATATTCAAACACTTGGAAACTTGCCAAATATCTATTAATGATAAAATGCATACATAAGTTATATAACATGCTTTATGAGTATTATGTGGTAATAATCATTAACTATAGTTATATGCAACGACATGGGTGGCGTCACTAAAGTTTAACACTAAAAGGAAACAAACAAAACACTCTATACCTTATGATCCATTAAATGAGATTTAAAAAATAGGCCAAACCCTCCTATGATGATGAAATTCCAGGTCAGGATGGTGACTAATCTGGAAATAAGGACGTATATAGTGTTAGGGAAGGATGTGATAAGGGCTTTTATCTTTTTTTTTTTTTTTTTTGGTGCCAACAATGTTCCATTACTTTATATGTGCAGTGATATTACAGAAATATTCTTACTTTCAAAAATTATGTTCTTAAAAATATTAACATGAAAACTACAATTAAATATTTTGATAACTAAGGTTTCTAATGTATAAAATATGAAATTCATGGATATTTATTGTAAGCACGTCAACATTTAACTGGAGTTGACACACAACTTAAAGAGCTACTCAATAAACATTGGTTGAATTAGTGAAGGTAAACTATTGGCTACTGAAAAGATTTTAAATGCTGACATCTCTCTTAAAAAGATAGTATAGAACCTCACACAGAGGGCTCATTTTAAAAACTTATATAAGAATAACACTCTATTTCCAAAGAAAGAGAGTCATTCAGGTACTTTATATGTGTGTGTGTGTATATATATAAAGTTTATTGTTTTTTTTTTCCATTTATTTTTATTAGCTGGAGGCTAATTACTTTACAATATTGTAGTGGTTTTTGTCATACATTGACATGAATCAGCCATGGATTTACATGTATTCCCCATCCCTATCCCCCCTACTATTCAATATAAGGTTTATTGTTAAATGCTAAATGAGTCTTCTATCTTTGGAAGAAAAAAGAATTCGTTTGTTTCTTCACTTTTCATTCTTATTGTAAAAGTAAACGTGCATGCTTGGTTTCTAAACTAGTGCGCTTAAACAGACTAGGAGAACTGAAACTAGAGCTGGAAGTCGGCTAGGATTCCGTTCTCACCTGGGAATCAGCTGTTCTCTTTTGCACAACACCTGGTACTTTCCTTGTGGCTCAGCTGGTAAAGAATCCGCCAGCAATGTTGGGGACCTGGGTTCGATCCCTGGGTTGGGAAGATCCCTGGAAAAGGGAAAGGCTACCCAACCACTTCAGTACTCTAGCCTGGAGAATTCTGTAAACGATGGCAGAGTCTTGTCTCAAAGAGTCGGATGCGACTTTCACTTTTGGCATTTTGGGAATGCTCAATACTTCATAGTGGTTATTTTTATTACTTCTGGTAATCATGGGGCTTCCGAGGTGGCGCAGTGGTGAAGATCATACCTGAAATGTGGGTTCGACCCTTGGGTCAGGAAGATCCCCTGTAATAGGAAATGGCAACCTGTTCCCTTATTCTTGCCTGGAAAATTCCATGGATAGAGAAGCTTGGCAGGTTATGATCCAGGAGGTCAGAGACTCGGATGTGACAGAGCGCATGCGTGCGCGTGCACGCACACAGACACACACATCTGTAGTCATATACTTTAGTTATATATAATGCCATTTCCACTGAGCCTCTTTTCCCCTAGAATGTCTAATCCATTAATTTTAGGCATATAATTTTGTCCTTTCTACATTTTCCATTTTAAATATGGGCGGTTGAGAACCTGATTCTCTTCCTGGAAGAGCATCATCTCCAGTATTCCTCGTACACACGGTCTCTGGACTTGGTTGCTTCCTGGAATGCTAACCATCCTGCCGCTCGATGGCTGCTTTAAGTTTTCTCCAAACTGAAACAGATTTATGCTTCACTGACAGGTGGCTGCATATAGGAGATTCGCAGTAAGAGAGGAAGTTTAATTTTTTGATTGGAAGTATAGTTAATATTTCCAAAACAATTCTTAAGTGAACCATACATTTTCAGAAATTGGAAGCACTTTCGCTCCCTATGATTAAACTACCTAGGAGCCCAGATATCAGCGTGTTGACTTTTTCTTTTTTGTTTCCTGACAAATGTATATATTAAAATTGCTGTATGCCAGGCACCATGCTAGGTGTTAAAGGAGGCAAGAATCAGAGGACAGTCTCTGTTCTCTGAACATAATACTATGTCCACGTAATATTAATTTCTAAAGTGAGGGAGACAGATTAATTTTAAATGCACACACAATTACCTCTATAATAAATGTAGGAGATTACAAAATTTTAAAATCAGAGATTTAAGTAGCTGGGGAAACCAAAGAAATTATTCAAGAGGAAGTGAAGAAGAAACTAAGAAAATCTAGTTAGCTAGGGGTTCAGGGAGTGAGTGGAATTATTTAGGGAGAAGGAAAATAACAGGTGCCCAGGTCTTGTGGCAGAAGAGAGTTAGAGGAACAGAAAACAGCCATAGTTGCTGAAGTGCAGAGAGCAAAAGGAAGCATGGGTTGGAAGAAGGCAGCATGTTCCGAATTTTGATTTGTGTACCAGCAAAACTAAACTTTTGAAGTCTTGGCAATGTTTTAACCATGGGAGGTGTGGCGAGGCAAGTTTGATAAAAAATTATCTGGCTATGGTTCAGTTTCTCGGAGACTGTGGAGTTAGTATAAAGAAAATTAGGGAAACACTTCAAATTTTAATGACTTCAAATTAAGTTTGGTATACACAGCTCCACAGCAGGGGGTGCTATCATCGAGATAATGATCAGATGGGCTCCTTTGTGGAGGTTGTTTTTTATTCTAAGTGTGTTTGAAAGTTATTGCTGTGTGTCAGGCCCAGGGGAGGTGAGATCACATTTGTATTTTCACATGATAATTCCAGCTATAGTACGGAGTTAACAGAAACTTGGACGACTGCCTTTTCTACTTTTACTTTTGAAAGATCTTATACTCATGATTGAATGAAATATTCTCCAGATGTATTCTTGCACTCAGACACACCTCATGGACGTGAAAAATATTCTATTTCTCTAAAATATCTTTGTACATCTCTAATATAGTCTATCTAAATATCAAAGAGAATCTTATATGTTGTCTAATTCATTATTTTTTTTTCATTTATTGAAAAATATTTATTCTGTGCTTAGCTTATGCCGAATACTGCTTTGGCATTATAGACAAAGCAATGAACAGTACTATGCCACCTGTACTTTCATAACATTTATGTTAAGAGTGATAGGAGATGTTAAGTAGCTACACGGGGATTTACCAAATAAATCTCATGTGCCATGAGAAAACACTAAAAGTGAATCTAGCAAATAGGAAATAATAAAACCAACACTTGCTGTAGTGTGAGAGAAATGGGAAAGGGAAGACTTCTCTCAGAAAGCTGCATTTATGACAGTACTTAAAAAATTGGATTTATCCAGGATAAGAAATTTCCAAGCAGAAAGAACAAACATACAAAGAGCCTAAAGCAGCAAAAAGATGGAACGGTCACAAAGCCAACAAACAAACATGATCACTGTAGCCACATCTGAAGTAGAAAGAGACAGTCGAGGCTGATGATGTAAGCAGAGAACCTTATGGGCAATGTGAGGGATTCGGGATGAATCAACAATTAATGATGGAAAGGCAGTGTGGTATTACAGAATTTCCTAAATTTTAGTTTTAGAGATCTTTGATTCAGTTCAAATCTTTGTCATTGCTTGTGTGACCTTGTAATATTTATTAAACCTCTAGGCCTCAGTTTCTTCATCTGTGAAATCTGAATAATTATAGAATGTTGTGTAAAACTATAAGGATTAGTTAGAAAATGCATTTAAGTATTTAACACTAAGAATTTAACATACAATAAAATCATAGCTAAATTTTACTGAAAGGTGGGTTAGTATGTAGGTAAGTTAAATTTTTATTTTAATACCTGAATACTAACAACTGACAATCTATTGAACATTCTAGTGGATAATATAATATTTTAAAAGTTCATACAAAATCAAGTTTGGAGTATAAGTTTGTTTTTAATTCAGGATTGTTTTTTACATTGGATTAAACTAGAAAAATGTGAAATTATATTAATACACATGAAAAGGGGTAAGAACATACTGCTGGGGTGATCACTATGGTAAGTATTTCCCCAGTATGTTTTATTTGGTTCTAAATTTAAAAACAATTTTTCTATTTTGGAAATAAGTTGTAAAAAATTTTGTCAGTGTGTCTAATCATCCTGAAAATTTAACCAGTTTCTTTCATTTTTTCAAAAATTTTTTCTGACCTTTACTTAAAGAGCTCTTTGATTAACCATGTGATTTGTTTTCCCCAAATAATTCAACTTTTGTCATGTCTCTACTAGGTAAGGTATCATCCCGGATGTATTAATGAGTTGTGTTCTCCTTTATAACTTTTTTATAATTGGACAAAGGAATACATTTTTGTTTTGTATGATCAAATTGTTAAGTCTATCAAAATAATGGACAATAAATAGGATATTTAATGGTCTGGAGAATATCTTGCTGTGATCAGACAGATCCAGCATTTTATTCTGCCATGACTCCAGATAGGGCTGTTGTCTGGATAAAATGCAAGAGGATTTCATTAGTTTTACTTTTGAATATGTGGATACACTGAGGGTTGTATGCACCTTTGGTAGACAGGAATGTGTATGTGATATGTCAGGATTATCACCAGCATTCAAAATGCTCACTTGTAATAAATGGTGTGTGTGTGTACGTGTGTATGAGTATAGGGTTGTGGTAGAGGTTGCAGAAATGGAAGGGGAGGATCTAGATAAAGATTCATATAATATATTGTACCCATTATCACATCAGTTCTAATACTCTGAACCCTGTATTTTTTAAATCTTTTAGTATTAAATTCAACATGCGTTTAAACTCAATATCTTCTTATATGTTTATTGTATATGTACAAATGCATATTCATATCTATAATATTGATGAGCCTATAGTTGTATACAGATATATCTCTGTGAATTTGCTTGTATCTTTGGGTGTTTTCCATGATTTTTTGAGAGATTGAGAATATGACTAATCTGTGTTAACCGTATGGTCAGGGGTCCAGCCTATGAGTCAGGTATTTTTCAGTCTTTCTCCTAGTGTTTTTATATTCACCCAAGTGATAAGTAAGAGAGAGGTGCAATTCTTTCAAGGAAAGCCAGTTAGATATTTTATGACCAATTAGATCAATGGACATATGAATTACATATTATTATAAGTATTAATGTTCTCTAACTGAAAGAGTCTCAGATTTTGCTTATTTATTTTATCTTCATATTATTTACTTATGAGATATATTCCTATGTCTCCAATTAATTTGTAGTCTAGAATTTGGAGGGGATGTATGGTTCCCTGGATGTAGCACTATTGGGAATGTAAAAGTAAGCACTGACATCATGAAAATACTTGAGAAATACAAATTATAAAGTAAAATAAAATTTTCAGTAATATCACATAAATGTTAAAGGTCATTTACAGAGGTACTTAATCACCTCAAAAAATGGCAGTGTTAATCACAACTAAAACAAATACCTGGTATTTAAAATGAAAACCTTTAGCTACACTTTCTACCATTTATTTGAGGAGTAGGTTATTGGTCAGAATCTCTAAAGCTGACTCTAGTTTACACACAAATAGTCTAGGATTAAAAAACAACCAAGTTGCTTGATAGGTCTTGTCTTTGTTGAACGCTTTATCCTCAACTTAGGTGTTTAAAGCTTCTCCATGTGATGATTTGATTTTAGCACTAACATGTAAAAATCTTGGGAAATAGTGGAACCATTCTTATGACCAAAAAAGCTAGAAAAACCTAAAAATCAGTGACTTTTTTCCAGACCCATCAAAGAACTGAGATCACAAGGGAATTATCACCCCCAAACCTGGAAACACAGGTCCACCTAGAGAGAGAGAGCTGAGACCTGTCTACCTAGAGCAGAAGACTCTGGAACCATAAACTGGTAGGGACATTTAAATAGTATTTTTGATAAATTGATAGAGGCTACATGTGAACTAGCTTTCATCAACCACTCCTGTGTTCCTCAGTTTTAGGGGACCTCCTTATATTCATGGGTTTTTACCTCCAGGAATCCCACCAAGATCTCACAGTGAAAATTCAAGAAATAAACCTTCCTAGCTCTGGTAGGAGGAGAGGACAAGTAATCCTTGTGAAATACACTGAATCTTTTCCATAACAAAGTTCCATTCTCCGGCTTTAGAACTCTACTCCAGCTGGGAGAACAGAATTCCTTCAGCTCAACCCCCCTTCCAGTCTTCTTGTCTCATCTCATGGGGAAAAAGATACAAAACTGAAACCAAAAACAAAAATATGATGAACTAGGGACAGGGGCAGGGCTTCATGGAGATTGATTAAGAATAATATAGACAGGGAAGGTAGTAGGGGACAGGGAGAAAAACAGCCATTTCACTGAAGAAATATATTTGAATATGGGATCCTCAAGGTACCGGCCCGTTGTTTGAAGCCATCTGAGATTTTAAAAATGGTAGAACATCCCTTTTTCCCCACACCATGCCAACAGACCTCCAGTATAATAACAGTGGGTTACAACTGAAAGCCACAAGACTCAGACTTTTTTTGAGGAGATATAGTTAAAGAACCCCAGAGTTAAGAAACACGAATAAGTAGACAAGAAGAATTCAAGCCCCTGGCACCTATAGCTTACAGCAGGCTTTAAACACAGCCTGTCTCCTAGCTGAATTAGCATAAATCCTCAAACTAAGGCTCTATTAAAGTGAAAAGCTCTATTAACCTAGGTTCTAATTAACTAATATATAGCATGCTTGGATTTCAGGCAAAAAATAAGGCAAGCTAAAGGCAAGAAAAGGCACAGTCTGGATAGATAGATCATCAGAAACCGACTCACAAATTGGAATTATCAGGGGAAATCTATGATAATCATGAATAAAGTATTTAGAGCTCCAAATGAAAAAGTAGATCAAATTCAACAACAGTTGAGTGATGTAGACAGAGTGATGGAAACTCTAGCGAAGTATCATAGAAAATGTTATAAATCAAAAACACATAATAGAAATATTTCCTTTGGCTCTTTAGTGTATGGGCACAACCAAGGAAAGAATCAACAAATTAGGTAAAAGAAAAGTAGAAACTTCTGAAACTGCATGCCAAGAGAAAAAATCAAAGAAGAACACAATATCCAAGCACTTGCAGAGAATTTAAAAGGGGGCAACAGAAATACACTTGGAAAACTTGAAGGGGAAGAAAGAACAAAGCAGAATAAACATTTGAAACTTTCTAAAGCTATTCCAGGAAATCTCTACTGAAAAAAATCCTTCAAAGGTTCCCTAGAATTTCTTAGGGAAATTAACGACTTATAGTTCAGTGATTTCCACTCCCCTTTCTGGTACCTTGTTCCTAATACAGATCCACTAATTTTCCTTTCCTCTAGCTTTATTATTTGAAGCTATTCCAACAAAGAGTGGCAATGTAGAAAAAAATTATGCTCTATGTTTGTTGAAGAAAGTATCTAGTACTTTCTAAATTTTAAAAAATCTGTTTAAAATACTATTTTTCTATGTAGTGGTATTTTTTACAGTTAAAATTGTGTAGGAACATGTTATGTAGAAAAAATGCAATTGAATAAATGGTTCCCCAACATGGATGACTGTACAAGCTAGCATTAGTTGTAATGGTTATGCTCTTAACTATGGAACTTATTGGGGCTTCCCTGATAGCTCAGTTGGTAAAGAATCCGCCTGCAGTGCAGGAAACCCTGGTTCGATTCTATTCTTGGACACGCTGGAGAAGGGATAGGCTACCCACTCCAGTTTTCTCGGGCTTTCTTGTGACTCAGCTGGTAAAGAATCCGGCTGCAATGCAGGAGACTTGGGTTCAATCCCTGGGTTGGGGAGATCCCCCGGAGAAGGGAAAGGCTACCCACTCCAGCATTCTGGCCTAGAGAATTCCATGGATTGTATAGTCCATGGGATCACAAAGAGTCAGACATGACTGAATGACTTTCACTTTACTATGGAACTTAGTATGGTGAAATAAAGCAATATAGATATTGCTTACTTATGAGTCCTTTATTTTTTATTGAAGTATAGTTGATATACAATATTTTGATCCTAGAATCTGCAAGATTATACTCCATTTATAGTTATTATAAAATATTGGTTATATTCCCCGAGTTTGACAATATGTCCTCATAGCTTATTCTATATATGATAGTTTGTCCCTCTTAATTCCTACCCTATGTTGCCCCTCCTCCATCTTGCTCTCCCTACTGGTGACCACTGATTTGTTATCTTTGTGAGTATGTCCTTTTTTGTTATATTTATGAATTTATTGCAGCTTTTAGTTTCTACTTATAAATGATATCATATAATATTTGTCTTTCTCTGTCTGACTTGTTTCACTTTGCATAATACCTTCCCAGTTTATCCATGTTTTCACATGGCAAAATTTTGTTCACTTTTTTACATCTGCGTAGTATTCCATTGTGTATACCATATCTTTTTATCCACTCATGTATTGATAGACAGTAAGTTGCTTCCACATCTTGGCAATTGTAAATAATGCTGCTCTGAACATTGAGGTGCATGTATCTTTTGAATTAGAGTTTTTGTTTCTTTCATATATACTCAGAATGCAATTGCTCAGTCATATGGTAGTTCTATTTTTAATTTTTTGAGAAACCTTGATGATGTTTTTCACAGTGACTGTACCAATTTACATTCCCACAGTGGTGTACAAGAGTTCCTTTTTGTCCATATCCTCAACAGCGTTTGCTATTTGTGTTGTTTGTGATGCTAGCCATTCTGAGAGCTAAGGGGCAATATCTTACTGTGTTTTTGATGTGCATTTCTTTGTTTTAGTGATGTCCAGCATCTTTTCATATGCATGCTGACCATCTGCATTTTCTCTTTGAGAAGATGTCTGTTCAGGTCTTCTGTACCTTACCTAATTGATCTTTTTTTTTTTTTTAATGTTATATGAACTGTCTATATATTTTGAATATTAACACCTTATCAGTCATATCATTTTCAAATATTTTCTCCCATTCAGTAAGTTGTCTTTTTGCTTTGTTGATGGTTTTCTTTGCTTTGCAAAAGCTTAGTTCCCATGTATTTATTTTTGCTTTGCTTTAGGAGACAGAATCAAAAAGTATGGCTGTGGTTTAAGTGAAAGTTTTACCTATGTTTTCCTCCAGAAGTTTTATGATGTCATGTCTTATATTTAGGTCTCTAATCCATTCTGAGTTTATTTTTGTATATGATATTAGATACTATTCTAATTTCATTCTGTTACATGTATTTGTCCACTTTCCAAAACCACTTATTGAAGTGACTTTCTTTTCTCCACTGTATATACTTCCCAGCTGACCGTAAGTGCTTGGGTTAATTTCTGAACTCTCCATTCTGTTTCTTTGGCCTACACTTCTGTTTTTGTGCCAGTATCACATTGTTTTGATTACCATAGCTTTGTAGTCTGAAATCAAGGAGTGTGTTTTCTCCAATTCTGTTCTTTCTCAGGATTATTTTGAAGATTTGAGGGGTTTTGTGTTTCCATACAAATTTTAAAATTATTTATTCTAGTTTTGTAAAATATGCCATTGGCCTTTTGATAGGAATTGCGTTGAGTCCGTAGATTGCCTTGGGTGAAAGTGAAAGTCCCTCAGTCGTGTCTGACTCTTTGTGACCCCATGGACTGTATAGGCCAGAATTCTCTAGGCCAGAATACTGGAATGGGTAGCCTGTCCCTTCTCCAGGGGGTCTTCCCAACACAGGCATAGAACCCAAGTTTCCTGCATTGCAGACCAATTCATTACCAGCTGAGCTACAAGGGAAGCCCAAGAATACTGGAGTGGGTAGCCTATCCCTTCTCCAGTGGATCTTCTCGACCCAGGAATCGAACCTGGGTCTCCTGCATTGCAGGCAGATTCTTTACCAACTGTGGTCTTTTAAACACTATTAATTCTTCCAATCCAGGAGCATCGTATATCTTTCCATCTTTTTGTGTCTTCAGTTTCTTTCATCATATTTTTATAGTTTGCAGAGTACAGGTCTTTTGCCTCCTTAGATAAGTTTGTTCCTGGATATTTTATTCTTTTTGACACAATGGTAAATAGGATTGTTTCTTTAATTTCTCTTTCTGATAGTTTGTTTTTAGTGTACAGAAGTGCCACAGATTTCTATATGTTAATTTTGTATCCTGCAACTTTACCAAATTCATTCATGAGCTCTGGTAATTTCCTTGTGGTATCTTTAGAATTGTCATGTTACCTGCAAACAGTAACAGTTCTACTTCTTCCTTTCCAACTTGTTGTCTTTTCTTTTTCCTGTCTCTGCTGTGGCTAGGATGTCCAACAGTAGTGTTGAGAGTTGGCATCCTTTTCTTATTGCTGATCTTAAAGGAAATGCTTTTAGCTTTTCCTGTTGAGTATGATGTTAGCTGTGGGTATGTTGTATATGGCTTATTATGTTGAGATATGTTCCCTCTAGGCCCACTTTCCTGAGAGTTTCTCTCTCTCTTATTTTTTATTTTAAGAATGGTTGCTCAATTTTGGCCAAAGCTTTTTCTGCATTTATTGAGATAATCATAGGGTTTTTATTCAATTTGTTAGTGTACTGTGTAGCATCAGTTGATTTGCAGATACTGAAAAATCCTTGAATCCCTGGGATAAAGCCCATTTGATCTAGTTTCGGAGTCTAGCTGTATGGTCCAGGGATCCCAGAGCTGGTGTTAGATCACTGTGTGGGGGCAGTTCCTGACACATCTGGGTACAGGCTCCAGGTGTCCCAAAGCTTGTGTTGGTGGGCAGGGCTTGGGCCCAGGAGGGACCCACCTGGCCTGCTGTGGGATTGTGGTTTTCTTGAGTGTAAAATCTTTTCTCTGTGAGTGAAGCTGATCTGGAGGTATAATAGCCTCCATGGAGGGCAGGGTTGGTATCTGTCCACTGAAGGGTAGAATTGGGTCCTGGCCCTCTGGTGAGCAATGTTGTATCTAGCAGGGTATCTAGAGGTAGCTAGGATTCTGGAAATCTTTAAGCATCCTGTCTACAAGTTAGTTGCTTGGTCTGAGGTAGCCCAACACTGGAGCCAAGAGGCTCTTTGGTGGGGCCAGATCTTGGCATTCGTGAGCAAGAGGGAAGATTACACAATGGTGCTCACCAAAACTAGCATCCGCTCTGAAGGAGTATCTACCAGGAATGGCTGCTGCCATTGACCATGTTCCCAGGGTGAGCTGCAGCCTCTACCTGGCTCTCCAGGGGACTCTAAGTCCAACAAGTAGGTCTAGCCTAGGCGCCTATCAAATTATTACTTTTGCACCAGTTCCTGCTGTGTGTGGTTTTATGTGCTGTCTTTGAGAGTGAAGTCTTTACTTCCCCTTGTCCTGTGAGACTCTTGAAATTAAGACCCACTAGTTCTCAAGCTCTGGTGGGGTTCGTCTCGGTAGTGCAGCACCCCTGTGCTGGGGAGCCTGACATAGGACGCAAAACTCTCAGTTTTGTGGGAGAACTTCTGGAATATAATTATTGCCTCGTCTGTGGGTCACCCATTTAGGGGTATGGGACTTGGATTATCATGAGTCAGCATCCCCTATCTTACTGTGGTTTCTTCTTTATGTCCTTAGTTGGAGATCTTTTCTGGTAGATTCTGTACTTTTCTGCCAATGGTTGTTCGCAAATAGTTCTGATTCTCGTGTGCTTGTGAAAGGAGGTGAGCTCAGGGTCTTTTCAATCTGCCATCTTGGCCAATCTCTCAGTCTTTGAAAACAAGAGTATTATGATATGATGGTATCTAAATTTTATATAAAAATCATTTCCACAGAATTTAATGTTTTAAATGTGTACATTTTACCCTGGTATTAAACACAACATTGCCATGTCAGAGACCAAACCGACTCTTGAGTATTAACAATAATGCCAGTCTCTCAGGATCTGTTATTCCACATGGCAAATAATGAAAATACATGTTATTTGCATGTTCAAGAGAGGGTTTTACCACAGTAGAGGAAACTGCAGTATGAACACTGAAGCTTCTATAGGGCAGTTTGCACAGCTAACCCAACCTTTGCTCCCTAGTATAAAAAAATTTGCCTGGATGGAAGAATGGAATATTTTTTATAGCCCCTTAGAAAGTAAAGGAGTATCCCCAGGAGAGCAAAAGAAAGGCCTCTCAATATCTCTCCTGAGAGTTCTGACTTATGAGTTGCTCTTCAGTCATTCTTTAAACCCACATACCAACAACTTCTGCTCAGAAAGTACTGACTGTGCAGAAGATAAAAACATTTGCAATTGTTTCCAAAAAACTTTTGTATAAAAAATGTTCAATAGATATATTTATATATATTATATATGCTATCTAGAGAGAGAATAAGAGGATAATTGGGATATTATTTACTGATTAAATACAACTGATTAGTCAGTTTTAGAGTTTCATAAAATTATTCTCTGCCTCATTTATTTTTATATAATGTCCCAGAAAGGAATCATATAAAGTAAACTATTCACCAGGAAATTTGTGTTAAAAGACATGAGAACATGTAGGAGACAGGCTTATGCTTCAGGGTTAAGTATTTAGGGTTTTGAGGAAGAGATAACTTGTCAACTTACAGCAAGAGATATATATTAGAATACTTTTTCATAAGTATGTTTGTAAACTTTGGCTTTTTCACGAAGTTCCTTACAAATATGCCTTAAGTAGTAAACACAGTTATTAACAGAAGAATCATTTGGCTTAATTTCCTTGGATGACATTTGCAATATAAAGTGTTTTCTATTCTGAATAAAACTGGTACAAGTACTCTGTTCCATTGAGGTATATGTGCCCAACATTGTTTTAAGACTTTTTGTAAAAACAAAGACTGAAATAAATGTGTTTATTATATTTCCAATATGCCTCGAAGTAAATAAGTAACGAGAAAAGGTCAGCTGTAGGAAACCAGCCTGCAAACACCCCAGTGTAATGAATTATAACTTCTGCCTGCTAGAGATGCAGAGGATGACTCCTGCAATATCTGAAAACATGTGCCTTGAAGTTTTCAATTACTCTCAGGAAACTGAACATTTCTTCTGAAAAATATTTGACAAGCCTGGCTGAAAAATGTGAAGGAAATGCCATTGGATCACTGGAGTGTATTTGAAAGAAAAGCAAAAAGCAGGATCCTGGCTCCTTGCAGATGAAAAAGTAACTACTCATACTATTAAGTCCCTGGAAGTAAAACCCCTGAGCCCTTTATCCTGACATCAAATGACATTTAATGCCAGGATCGTTGCTTTAAATGAGAAATAAAGGCATTTTATAATGTTATGCCTTCCAATTTAAAACTATGATATATTTATGAATTCCTGTATATAAAATTACATGTGTGCTCAGTCACTAAGTCATGTCTGAATCTTTGCAACCCCATTGCGTGTAGCCTGACAGGCTCCTCCGTCCATGGGGTTTCCAGGCAAGAATACTGGAGTGGGTTGACATTTCCTTCTCCAATAAAATTACATAGTAACTTTTAATAAGCAGAAGATACACAAAGATATAGACAGGGACGTAGCCAAATCAAATGCTTCAGAAATTAGAAGAGGAGTGTCCAACTAAAATTATCAATAACTTAGACCTGAAGTTCCTCAAACATCATTCCAGGAATGTCACTTCTACTTTTTCTCAAAAGTCAACTACAGCCCCATCTTAACACAATTTGTGTCCACATTAAAACCCACCACAACTTTATACAGTGTATTACTTATCTCATGCACTCCTGAGCAAGGGGAATCAGTGGAAGTTTGAATCATCTTCTAATACAGAGAAATCTGAAGCTGTTCTGAAAGCTAGAATGCCACCCCATCTTCATTAAGTGAAAGTATATTCTACCTACTTCAAAAATACAGGGGAATATAGTCTGTAATTATACAATATCTTTGTACAGTTACAGCTGGTAATTAGATTTATCATGATTATTTTGTAATGTATGGAAATATTGAACCACTAAGTTGTGCAGAGAACTAACATAGTGTTTTAGGCTGATTATACTTAAAAAACAAACAAACTTACAGGAAAAGAGATCACATTTATGGTTATCAGAGGAAAGGGGCATGGAAGTGGATGAAAGTAGTCATAAGGTACAAATTCCAGTTACAAATGGTACAGTCTTAAAAAAGTGCTAAGGACAAAATGTGCAAAATTAGTATGGTTGACATTGGTTTATGTTATATATGAAAGTTAAGAGAATGAGTGCTAAGAGTTATCAAAAATAAAGCAAATACACAATTTGTTGTTGTATCACTTCTGTAATAGTTTGTTTCCTTATAAACGCAATTTATTTAAAACTTTTTTATTTGGAATATAATCTTCATGACTAAGACATTTGCTACACTACCTTTTCATTAATAGAAAATAAAAAAATACACAGGGCAAAATACAAATGCGCCTTTCTTTGTGTGAAAGAATGAAACATCTTCTGTTGCTATTTCAGCCTCGTCGTAAGTTTTGGTTTTATTTCTTTTCAACAAGAGTAAACAGCACTAATGATTTTTTTCCCCTAGTGAGTAGAAGTGTTTATCCTTTTGTTTACTACCTTTAAATCGGATAGTTTGGAATGCATATCTACTAAAATCTTCAACTTTAAAAAAAATTAAAGTTAAAATATGTGCCATGGACTGATTACATGCTAACCAAGACCGCATTCTAACATATTACTCAAAATTAAGGAAAAAAATAAAACTTTAAAGCAATTTTAAGAATGTCTCTTTTCATCTTGGGTTGGAACATGTCATAAATCTTGTATCATTGTGTGTAATAGGAAATTTTAGTGTCACTGACCGACTATGTCTCAATCGGCTTATCTTTGTTCAGTTGCTCAGTCATGTTTGACTCTGCTTTCCTGGACTGCAGCATGCCAGGCTTCCCCGTCCTTCATCATCTCCCAGAGTTTGCTTACTGACATGGTTTAAAAAAATTCCCCAAAAGACTGCAATGAAATGTAGCATTGAACTAACTGTAGCACAGTGAGCAGCATTTCATTCACCCTCTTTTGTCCAGGAGATGAGAAAACATGCTATTTTTCAAATAAAAGACAAATTTCCTATTTACCTCTGTTAACAATATATTGGGCTTCCCTGGTGGTTCAGATGACAAAGAATCTGCTTGCAATGCAGGAGACCACCTGCAATACAGCAGGTCTGAGTTCCATCCCTTATTCGGGAAGATCCCCTGGAGGAGGGCATGGCTACCCAGTCTAGTATTCTTGTCTGGAGAATTCCGTGGATGGAGGAGCCTGGTGGGCTATAGAACACGGGGTCACAAAGAGTCAGACACGACTGAGCAACTAATACGATTAACAATATATTATAATTTACATGATGGGCAATCATTCTCTGAAAACAATTTGATAGAAGTATGTTTCAAGGACAATTCGAGAGACTTGAAATCAAATGAATATTTTAAATAAAATGTTCACAGTAAAAATATTCATAGAGATAGAAGGTGAAGGATGAGAACCTAAAGGACATCATGCTAATGAAATAAGCCAGATTGAGACAGACAAATAAATAATGTATGATCTTGCTTGTATGTGGCATCTTTTTAAAAAAGTCATAGAAACAGAACTGAATCGTTGCTATTAGTCCAATTATTTGTGGGACTGGGATGGGAAAGTTACGGAGATACTCGTCAGAGGATGCAAAGCTTCAGTTAGAAGATGAATAAGTTCTGAGGACCTAACACAGAACATGGTGACCATAGTTGTTAATAAAACATTGAATACTTGAAATATGTTGAGAGTAATCTTAAACATTTTCAACACACACAGAGTAATTATGTGATGTGATAAATGTGTTAAATTAATCTGATTGCTCTAATCATTTCACAATATATATATATGTTCAGTTATCACATGTATACACATAAACACACACACACACATATATTGTACTTGTCAACAATAACTCAAAGCTGGGGGATCTTTTTTAAATAATTTGTACAAAAATAAGTAATTTTTTCAATCTTATATTAACTCTTTACCTAAAATGTTTATTTTTTGCAAGTTAACATTATTAGCAATTAACATATGCTGTTTAATTACACAGTGCTATTTTTAAGAATTCCCTGTTTAGGAATAATAATTGTTATTCTGTTGTACTAGATTCTTTATGCCAGAGTATACCCTGTTTCTGGCATAAACCTATTGTTCTAGCTTTTGAAACTATGATTTTATACAACTACATAAAAAAGTGCAAATAATAGACCACTGCATATTCTTAACTATTGGAAACCTACTTAGGAAATGATCGCTAAAGTGCCAAAGTAGATATCTTTCCTCTCTACTTAATATTAGCAAAATTAACATAAATGTTGATTCAGTGAAATATAATCTCCTTACAAATACTTTTTATTGCATCAAATAAACAAGAAAATGCAATATCTTTCAGTTACTGTGGGTTAAACCAAGTATAATTTTGTCTTCTTGACTTAAAAGCATATATAATTTTCAACTTGAAAAAGTGAGAAACACTTCAACCATTTTACTTTATTTTTCAGGGTACTATTTTTGCAACTGACAATTCAAAAAGTGACCTACTTTTTCTGGAGAATGTACAGTAAAAATCATGCCTTTGCACATGTTAATGTGATTGTTATACATTAGAAAAGCCAAGTTAAATTTTATACTGATGATTTAGATTGATTTCCTACCAGGCAAAGGAAGTAAAATATCTACCCTTGATGAAATGAAGTAAAATCACTACCCTTGATGAAATGAAGCAAATAAAAATGATGATGTGCTAATATATACAGATAAACTGAAGTAATAATTTCAGTAACATACTATATATTTGATAAATATAGGAAATTCCTTTCATTCATTCAAAACAAGTGAAATAATCCTCATTATAGACTATACAGATGAGATGGTAAGACTGAAAGAGAAGTTAAACTATTTTGAGAATGTTATTAATTGCATTTAAATTGAATTAAATCACATAAAATTATCCAACTAAATCTTACTTGGTTCTGATAAGATTACAAACACACAAATTACTTTTATATGCATCTCTTAAGACCATAGTTAAATTGATACTGAGAATTACTGATGGTCCAGCGGTTAAGATTGTGCTCCCACTTCTGGGAACTGGAGTTTGATCTCAGGTCAGCAAACCAAGATCCTGCAAGTTGAGTAGCCTGACAAAACACACACACAAACACATACAAAACAGTCAAACAATAAACCAAACAAAGAGAAAAATTGAAACTATTTTACTGGAGTCACTGTATTAGAATGATACAAAGTGTTTTTGCAGCTAGATTATTTCAATATTGTATCATCATGTTCTTTTCTATAGTTGATTGCTTTTCACTGGTGGGGCATTTTCCATTGCATGAATATATGGTAACTTATTCTGCTGTTGATGAATATTCAGGTTGTTTCCAGTTTAGTGGTATTTTGGAAAATTCTGTAGTAAATTTGATTGTGCATGCTTCTTGGTCACATGTGTGTGCATGTCTGTTAGAAATATGCCTAGAAGTAGAATTCCTGTGTCATAGATTACATCTAGATTCAATTTTAAAAGTTAACAGCGAAGGATTTCCTGAAGTAGTTGTTCCAATTTATGGTCCCAGCTGCCTCTAGCGTAGGAGAATTTCTGTTGCTCTACTTCATCCCTAAAGCATGGTACTCTCAGCCATCTTAGCTATAGCCGTTCTGGACTAAATATTTGCATAATGTGTAGTGGTTTCTCAATGGATTTTTAATTTCTGTTTACTCAAATTAAAATATATTCTTCATTTTTTCATGTGTTTCTGGCTATATGGAAATCTCCTTTCTGAAGTACCTCTTCAAATATGTTGTGTAGTTTTCTTTAGGATTTCTGATCATTATATTAGTTGCTTGTAGTTCTTTGTTTAGTTTAGATATGAGTGTTTGTTGTATAATACAGTCAACTTCCACTTTGTAACTTTTTTTTCACCCTTTCCTGGAGACAGTTGATTAATACAAGTTCAAAATTTTGACATGGTTTAATTTATCAATCTTTCTTTTTGGTTAATTTCTCCCCCAATATACTTACATAACTCAGGCAACTCAGGCTAGTTATGATATTCTCCTACATTATTTCATGAAATATTTGTTGTTTCTCCTCTCAGAATTATATCAACTGTAGACATGGAAATGATGACTGTATGTGGTGCGAAGTAGGTATTAATATAGCTATCCTATATAGACATAATGTGGTCCCAGACTGGTATTGAAAAGATCATTTTATCCTCACTTCTTTGTAGCATTAAATCATCTAAAACTGAAGTGCTCAAACCTGAATTGGTAAGTCTAACCTCTTTGTCATGTGGCTCTTTGCCTTTCATTGGGCTGATAACACACTGCCTTAATTACTGTAACTTAAAGCTGCTGGTACTTGCTCTTTTTTTCTTTTCAATATTGTCTTGTCTATTCCTGGTCTTTTGTATTTCCATATAAATCTTAGAACAGGATTAACATTTCTGGAATAATTTTTATCATCTAGTCTACAAATGAATCAGAATTTGGAGAGAATTGCTATTAAACTCAATCCAAGAGAAAGAAATATCATTATTTTTTACCGTCTTTAATTTCTTATTTTGTGGTCTTATAATGTTTAAAAGATATAACACATAGAAATCATGTACATCTTTCATTTGTTTTTAGGGCCACCTTTAAGCTATTTTAGGTGGTATCTCTTAGAAAATGCTTATTGCATATATATAAAAATACAATTGATTTTGTCTAATAGGACTTATATTGGGCTGGCCAAAATATTCTTGTGGATTTTTTCCAAAGATGTTATGGAAAAACCCAAACAAACATTTTGGCCAACCCACACTTTACAATTTTTTCATTTAATTTTTTTCTTCTTTCACTGTACCTTCAATACAGTACATACCAAAAATGGTCACTGTGAGCATATCTTACCTGTTCCTTGACATGCAGAAAAGCTTTTAGCATTTTTTTTTTACTACTTAAAATTACTATATATTTTTAAAATTATTATTATAGGGTTTTGTTATTGTTTTGTTTATATGTGAACTTTATCATGTTAAGTAATTTACATTTCCTTCCCTCCTTAATAAGTATAGTTAATAAATAAAACTGGCTAAATATAATTGACTAAGACTTTTCAAAACTCATAGATGTCAGATTTCATCTAATTCTGTATTTATTCAGATAATCACATATTTTTTCATATGTATTAAGTCATAAGAGTTGATTTGAGGCTATGAAATCATCATTGCATTTCTGAGGTCATTGGCCTTGAGCCAAAGACCACCATGAAGGCACCTATCATTTGGACAGTATGGGTTTATTGATTCTTTCAGCAAAGGAGAACAAACACAGTGGAGAATTGAGGGTGTTGTAGTAATGGGCTGTTAGAAGAAACATAAAGCATTTGGGTGGGTTAGGTGATTTTTCAGGAGTGTACCAGGAAGCCAGAACTTGTTATGTATTGGATGTTTTCAGGACGTGGGGACAGTATTATGACTGGATATTTTAGTAAGTCTTATCTATAAAATGAAAGGAATCAGACAAGTCTAAAGCCATCAAGTTGTCATTGTAATGGAATGGTAATAACTCATATTTACCTATCCAGGGGAATGTTTGGCTATTCCGTGGTATGAACAATTGTCATTTTTTAAACCACTTTATTGAGCCATGATTGACATACAAAAGCTATTTGATGTATAAAACTTGATGAGTTTGGAGTTAGGTATCTGTCAGACATGATAATAGAGTTTTGTTTTTTTTGTTTTTTTTTTGGTTGTGATTTATTATGATTTCAGAGTTGCTTTTTCTGCTGTTGGTGTGCTGTGAAATTATTTATATTTAAACAAATATTATATTTAAACAAAACTAAAAATCTATCTTTTAGACATATCAAATCTTAGATGACAATGTTAAGCCAGCTCCTGGATGGCAGAGGCTGCTTTTCTCTTTCTCACTGAAATTAATTGTGTAGTCTAGTTTAGAGAGTACTGAATCGGTTTGCTGATTTCATTTAGGATGGTTGAGTCTATGTTTGTGAATTGCATTAACCTGTATTTTTCAGAATGTGCTGGTCAGGATTTGGTATCATGTTTATACTGGTCTTTGAAAAATAAATTTATGGCTTTTTCCCTTACATTTTGTGGATGAATCAGTATAGGTGTTTATTACACCAAAATATTAAATTTCCTAGTAAACAGTAGGGATAACGGGTTACAAATAACAAAGTGGGTTAATAAATATAAGTCAACATGAATTGGGTTAAAGTAATACATTAAAAATATCCTCTACATTAATTTCCAGCAAGTAAATCCCATGTATTTCAATGTGTCATGTATTTATTTGAATAGACTTTACATACATTTTAATTTCAATTATAGTTGTTACACTGAAACTAGTGAAACCTGGAAATACTCTATTTGCAAAATAGCTAGTCATTTGTTAGTCACTTTGCTCAGTCTGACAGAAAATATGACTCTCAAAATTTACTAATAGAAAATTCTCCAAGTCTGGATTTTACCAAACCTATGTTTAACTATTTTGGGCAGGATGGTTCTCCTAATCAGTTAATAACATGACTAGAAAACCATAACCAGAGTTCTGCAAACTCCCTGATGTGAATGGCTTTCAGTGAGGATTGTTTTGATCAAGAATAACAGCTGCATGCAACCCCAACACCAAGTCTTTAGTTATCAAAACATAATATATGGCATATTTCAGCTGTGAAATAATCTCTCCAAAATTATTTGCTTTTGAAACCAAGAGTGAAGAACAGGTAAATGTAACCTGTTAATAAGCTAGGCCACTTAACACACTGATTTCGACTGATTGTAACAGGGCAAAGTAAGACGATATACAGAAAAGTGTGTGTGGTTAACTGGTGAGATCCTTTTAAGGTTGATAAATTATCTCAATGACAATGAAAGCTGTAGTTTAAAAATGAGACTAAGAGTTTTAACTCTTGTAGTTAATTTGAATAAGCGTTTTGTGATGTGATCCTTCAATACTCTGTTACTTTCTTCATCTTATTTGCAATGTTTATCTCAATTTTTAAAAATATATCAAATATCCATATGGTAATTGACATTCAGTTCAGTTCAGTCGCTCAGTCGTGTCTGATTCTTTGTGACCCCATGAATTGCAGCATGCCAGGCCTCCCTGTCCATCACCAACTCCCAGAGTTTACTCAAACTCATGCCCATCAAGTCAGTGATGCCATCCAGCCATCTCATCCTTTGTCGTCCCCTTCTCCTCCTGCCCCCAATCTCTCCCAGCATCAGGGTCTTTTCCAATGAGTCAACTCTTCACGTGAGGTGGCCAAAGTACTGGAGTTTCAGCTTCAGCATCAGTCCTTCCACTGAACACCCAGGACTGATCTCCTTTAGGATGGACTGGTTGGATCTCCTTGCAGTCCAAGGGACTCTCAAGAGTCTTCTCCAACACCACAGTTCAAAAGCATCAATTCTTCAGTGCTCAGCTTTCTTCACAGTCCAACTCTCACATCCATACATGACCACTGGAAAAATCATAGCCTTGACCAGACGGACCTTTGTTGGCAAAGTAATGTCTCTGCCTTTTAATCTAGGCTACTTCCAAGGAGTAAGCGTCTTTTAATTTCATGGCTGTAATCACCATCTGCAGTGATTTTGGAGCCCAAAATAGTAAAGTCTGACACTGTTGACATTAGCTGTTCATAAATTAGGAAGGAAAAGCAAGAACATAAATATTCTTGAGACCAGAGCATATTATATATATAACGTGTATGTGCACACGTGTATGCAAATGCCTGATGCATTTTTGTTTAACAGATGGAATCAACACTGAAACCAATTTTTCTTCTCTATATATTAACAACTATAATTAGTTTTTTTTCTCATAATTCACAGTATAGTAAAAGAAAAAGAAATGACATAGAAAGCAGGTTGATAATAGAAAAATGTGAAAGCTAAGCAGGGGATAGGAAGAGCAGGGGAGGAAAAGTCAGAAATTCAAAACTGAACAGCCTTTAAAATAAAGGCAAGTAGTTCAATGGATCAATGAGAACGTGAATGCTTTACATGTGATAGCATTATACCCACATTATTGATCTTGCATCATTAAAAGTTTAAATCATGATTAACAATTGTTTAAGAAGACAGCAAGTCACCTGTTTTGTGTACTTCTTTTAATAAGGACAAAATTGCACAAAATATCTCAGTAATTTTTTTTATAGTTTTTTCACTGTGTGGATATTATGTACCAGGAAGCTTGCATTTTGGGGCCATAATAACTTTTTAAGGCAAAATATGCAGATACTATTCATTTTGAAGAAAAACAAATTGAGAGAAGTTATTCCACAAGGTAACTGAAAAATTGAAAAACTGGAAATAAAATTGTTACAGATATAAATGTGTGTCAAAGTAAAATTTTTATTTTGCTTAAAGTACAACCTTTCTGCAGTGCTTAAAATTTTTCATTGGCTTGTTTTGGACTTGGCATTAGTGCTTAAAGCTTAAAGATTCAGTTGAGTAGACAATTTTATTCTAATTATTTCTAATTATGGTCTTTGCTTTTAGCAAATTTAGCTGGAAGTATGTCTCAATTCATCTTGACTTTTTATGTGTGATGAAAGCTCCATGCCATGATAGTGTTTTAGAAAAAGATTGCCCCCATGTGTAAGATTAGTAATAGATTATTGAGGAACAGGAAAACTAAAACAATTCAGTTTGAATCTGAGGGCTCACACTTAAAATTCCTGATAATCCCATCACCAGTAGGTTTCACTTGACCTGTGAAAGTGAAAGTGTTAGTCAGTCAGTCATGTCCAACTCTAGTCCTCCTGGCTCCTCCGTCCATGGGATTCTCCAGGCAAGAATCCTGGAGTGGGTTGCCATTCACTTCTCCCGGAGATCTTCCTGACCCAGGGATCCAACCCAGGTCTCCTGCATTGCAGGCAGATTCTGCACCTTCTGAGCCACCAAGGAAGCCTTTATTTGACCTAGGCAAGACTATATACTCCATGGTACAAAGCCAGACCAATGAACTGTGCTTTGCCTGAAAGAGTTACATCATGAGCTGTCTTTTCGAAAGAGAAATATCATCTCTGGTGAGGTTAGAGAGGGATTAGTATTTCAAAAGCAAAGAGGAAAAGAGCAAAGCTTTCTCTCAGCCTTGAATGAATGTAGCAAGAAAGAATTATAAAAATGGAAACATTTCCAGACTGATAATGGCATTCCTGCTGAGACTGTCAGTTCCTGGAGTGTGCAAAGGATCTAGGAAGAGTGGTCTCTCAGACAAGAAGATTGATTCTGTAATTCTCCGGGAGCACTACAGGCTGTCAGCATGATTGCACTTGTTTCTCTAAAAGCATTAGCAAGACAATTACCAATTATTTCACTGTGGCATTTACATGTTTGTGTCCGTCTATCTCTGGAGCCCAGGATATTGATAATGTACTGCCGGACATTCTTGCCGTCCTATGTAGGGTATTATGCAGTAAAATCTGACACCACTGGGATATCAGGTGATTGAAAACTGATAAATTATGTACGTGAAAAGGAGAAATCCATGAAGTTTGCTTGGTAAAGTTTAAGAAATCAGAGTGGACTTTTTTTTTCTTAGAGGAAAATATTGTTTGCTTGAAAAGGAATAAAAGTGTAGTTTCATATTTCACTCCTGTTAATGGACTAAATGTTATAACCGTGTGTATTATTTTTTTCTACCTGAATTTTTCGTTCTTTACTTCCTTTTTAAAAATATCAATTGATTGCCAAACTTTTTCATATTGGTTTGCTAGAAATGTGTATAAATTTAGTACATTAACATTTAAGCTATTTTTGTTGCATTTTTTCCTTTATTCATCATTAAATTTGACATTAAAATTTAATGTGTATTTGTGCCATCAAATCTAGCAATAGGTTCATTAATAATTTCCCTGACTTTATGCTTCAGAAAGCATATCCTGTGATATACACCAATAAATATGCATAAATATTCACCTATGTTTTCTTACTGTTTTAATTTTATGTTTCACTCCTCAGTATATCTAAACTTTAAAATTTAGCTTATGCTAGAAATAACCTAATTCTTTTCATATACAATGTTAACAGTGTGACCCAGTGCCATTTACTAAGATGTCCATCATTTCACTAATTAATTTGTCTTTTTCACCCACATTCTCTCATTATTACCACTATTCATTTGTCGTTAGGTACTGAATCAAAATAGTAAAGAAGTCCCCAGAATTGCTTTCAAATGATTAACCAATGCTCAGAGCTGAGGACTCACTCAGCACAAGGACTGGCAAAAGGCCTGGAAGGAACTGTGCGAGGCAATGAGCCAGTCTAGGCTTCCAAGGAGAAAAGTAAAATAACTGTTAAAAATTAAATCACTCCTATTGCCTGCAGATAGACTAAAACACTCAGTTCTATACAAGATAGAGAGGACTTAGTTCTCACTGGCCAGTATGATGTTGAACTTGAGACCTAACTGGGCAGTGGCTCTGTGTTGAAAAACAATCACCCCTTCACCCACAATGACACCCAGGGTATCATAGAAGCAATCATTAGTCTGGAAGTGACTGTGCCCAATTTTATAATGCCACATGCCAAATTGCATCATAGGACCTTCCTAGGTTACATGATTAGATCAATACAGATAAAGAAATAAGTAAATATAATTGAAACCAGCATTCCTATTTCTTATACATACCATTTCTAGTATAACTGTTACTTGGTTACCTTTTAAAAAATTTATTCTGGAAAGGATGTTCAGTTATATCAAATTACTTTTTAGTATCTGTTACAATTGCACTTCTCTGAATTATGTATGGCAAATACCATTTACCAGCTCCTGTGTGCAATACAACTTGACTTGGACACTGCATCTTTTCTTCTTCCGTGTGCTGAAAACTTTGCCCTTCCAAATGTTCTTTCCCCCACCCCCTTTATCATCTAGTTTCTTCTTAATTCTGTGTATAGAAACTCTAGTGACTAACACAATGGTATTTTTATCTTCACAAAATCATGATATAATATCTTCCATCTTGAAATTAAAAACAAACAACTTTTGACACCATCTATTCAGCTTCACATGCGTCTATTCTTTCATAAATTAAAGCTTTCAAAAAGTGTGCATTTATTCATTTTTAATATTCTTACATTTTAAAACAGTAACAATAAATATAGTCAGATGTGTGTTCAGTTCCTGGGTTGGGAAGATCCCCTGGAGAAGGAAATGGCAACCCACTCCACTATTCTTACCTGGGAAATACCAAGGACAGGGGAGGCTGGTGGGCTATAGTCCATGGGGTCACAAAGAGTCAGACTAACTTAACAGCTAAAAACAAAACCACAAAGACAGTTATATTTTACTACAAATCTTAAGTTGAAATCAACTATCATTTTGGTTATCACTCATCATCTCTCAAGTCCCATTTTCAGTGCCCATAGTCTATTTCTGCTTGTATTTTATCTCCATAATTGTGTATTTAAATAAACAGCTCAGCTTGTTTGCTACTTTCCTTGCTCACACATAAAGTCAAGATTATTGCCAAAATCTGTGTGGAAAGAGATGTAAAGTCAAAAAAGAACCTCAGCTTTCCCTAGGCTAATTAATGCAGGTAAAATATCATTAATATAAATTTCTTGCAGGAAGGATTGAAAGTCCCTGGAGAGTTGGTGATGTCCTTACTATATTAATATGTTCTTCTCCTCAAGATAAATATTGATCAAATCCTCCTGAATTAAATCCCAAAAGATTATTTTACATTTCATCATTTGATACTGTTAATTACTCTAATGCGTTAATTAGAGTCATTAAGTCTTATCATTAGCAGTTGGTTTTTTTTTTTTTTTTAACTGTGATTGCTTGTAGGTTCTGCTAAAAGCTGTAGGTTAGAAATTAAGTCTTAAACAAAGTAATACAGTCTCAGACGGATTACATTAGTTATCCTTAACTATTGATAAAACTCTTGGGTATAGACATTGGAGTTCAAATTGACAAAACTTAACTCTCAGACTGTACCACAGTATAGACTCAGAATTTCCAGGATTCTTGTTAGTTTAGAAAGGAATAATATCATGAAAGCAGACTGCAGACAATATTAATTACACAAGACTAAAAGAACTGATAAACGGATGAGATGCTACCAATTATGAATATTAGCTTTGGAATATTTTTGTCATAGTTTTACATCCTGTATTCTCTGGGTAGGGGAAACCTTCTTTCTTCACCTACTTTTATACCTCAACTTCGTAGACTGTGCTTACTCAAACGTCATTTAAATGATGAACTGTTACTACAGACCCGTTAATATTTTGGAACAGATACAGTAGTCTCTGCTTATCCACAATTTCACTTTCCATGGTTTTGGTTACCTGTGGCCAACTGCGGTCTGAAATATTAAATGTAAAATTCCAGAAATAAACAATTTATCAACTTTAAATTGTGCACTGTTCTGATAAGCACGATGAAAACTTTTGCTGTCCCGCTCTGTTCCCCCAAGAATGTGAATATTCCCTTGGTCCAGTATGCCCCACCTACGAGTCACTGAGTAACCATTACATTTGTCTGATTGGCTGTCGTCATATGGCAGTGCTTGTGTGCAAGTAACCCTTATTTTACTTAATCATCTCCATGTGCAAGGGTAGTGATGCAGGCGATTTGAATATGCCAACAGGAAGCTGTATAGCTTGTATAAACCTTCCTTTAAGTGAAAAAGTGAAAGTTCTGAAGTTAATAAGGAAATTTTAAAAAATGTATGCTGAGGTTGCTAAACTCTGTAAGAACAGAACTGCTCTCTGTGAAATTGTGAAGAAGGAGACATAAATTTGTACTAGTTTTCCTAGCACAAAACTGTAAAAGCTACAGTCACCGTATGTGATAAGTGCAAAGCCTTAAATTTGTACAATAAGATATTTTCAGACAGCACATTTACATAACTGTTATTAATTGATTGGTAAAATTATTTTATTACTGATTACATTGTTAATCTGTTACCATGTCTAATTTATAAATTAAATTTATCATAAAAATGCATGTAAAAGAAAAAAATAGTGTGTGTAAGGTTTGGTACTATCTGTGGTTTCAGGCATCCACTGGAGTTCCGGACACACATCCCCTGTGGACAAAGGGTGGCTACTCTACTTTAGTTCTATTTATTCTTTCTAGCAATATGGTTTTTTGGAAAGGTTCCTTAAGAAATCATCCCCTTTATGTGCTAAGTGTATATATGCACATACTCTTACATACATGTGTATGTATACACACACATTTGAATTGAGAATACACAATGTGTATATTCACGCATTGTGAATACAAACACAATTGAATTGAAATCTCAATTTCTGCTTTGAGCCAGTTTTATTCTGCTGAATTAAAAAAAATATTTGATAGACACTCCTAAAATATTTGTGTATGATTCATTTAAAATTTGTGGAAAATAGGCATATATTCTATTTTTTCAAATTTCTTAATTGTGTTGATGGTGATGAATGTGTGAAGAATGTATTATAGATATTGCCAATGTATGATGTTGGTGAAAAATTATATAGAACACATGATGGGATCTATTTAATTTGTCCCCTGTGGAACCATTTCTCCTAGAACCTTTTTATCTTTTGTTAAATCTGATTAGTCCCTGGGTCTACAGCTCAGCTGTCATTGTTCTAGAAGTTTTCTTTTCCTCTCACTGGAGTGAGATCGCTTGTTTCCTATATCCTTTATATTGACTTTTCATTTTGGTAGAGCAAATCTAATCAATCTTTCAATTTCCTAAGAACAAGTGAATGTAAAATTTGTTTCTTTGGGAAATTAAGACAAAACATCTATCCAAATGCCTTATTTGTAGTTTGACTTAGTATAGATCATATTCAATATTTTTTTACTCAAACTCTTAAATTATTTTAAGATATCTTAGTTATAATGTCTGATACTTCTGATCCTTCACCATAGAAAGTCAAATTGTTTTCTGTCCCTTGGACTTGCAAGGAGATCCAACCAGTTCATTCTAAAGGATGTCCTGGGTGTTCATTGGAGGGACTGATGTTGAAGCTGAAACTCCAATACTTTGGCCACCTGATGCGGAGAGCTGACTCATTTGAAAAGACCCTGGTGCTGGGAAAGATTGAGGGCAGGAGGAGAAGGGCACGACAGAGGATGAGATGGTTGGATGGCATCACCGACTCAATGGAAATGGGTTTGGGTGGACTCTGGGAGTTGGTGATGGACAGGGAGGCCTGGTGTGCTGCGGTTCATGGGGTCGCAAAGAGTTGGACACAACTGAGCCACTGAACTGAACTGAGGAGCTTTTATGTTCTTTATCTTTGGTGTGTATTACATGATCTTTATGCCTTGTGTGTCTTTGTATATGTGTACGTCTTTTTAATTGGAAAATTGGTGGGTCATTTAACTCTATCATTCACATATGTAATCCTTCAGACTGACCTCTACTTTGCCCACAGAACTTGTCACCTTATAATATACCTTTTTATTACACACATAATTTTTGTGTCTGTGTCACTCAGTTTTAGACAGTAAATTCAATAAGATGGGGATGTTTGTCATTCCCTTTATAATAATATTAGAAAAATAGTGGATACTTAATAAGTATTTGTTGAATGGGAATGGCTGAGTAGCTTCTCTACTCACCTCCCTGGTTTTATAATTGCTTCCTCATGATATACTCAAATTCATAGTATATTAATTTACCATTTAACAATACTGAGCAAAGATAGGTATTGCTGTTTCCAAAATCCAAGGGATTCCATAAATCTTAATACTACCTACCAAATAGTATATATACGGTACTTTACTTGGAAGTTACTGCTTTCCTTTGTTAGGAGGTAAGTTCCCAAAGGCAATGATTTGGGTTTTTTTTAACTGAGATATCCCAAATGCTTGGGGAAAGGTGATGTGACTCCACCACATTTTTTTGAGAAAAGGAAAAAAAGAATAATATATACAATTTAATACTTTAAGTAATTTCCTCCTTTTGGTCTTGTACTGGTCATACTAGTTCAGTTCTACAGAAGAGAAGTTGATTTATTGACTTTAAAATGTTCCCTGGACTTAGCCCCCACAATAGGTGTCTGCACAGCCTTTTCGCCCGAGGAACTTTGATCTGAAGTGCTGGTTCCAAGGCCTTTGCCTGCGGCGCCTTATGAGTAAGTGAAACTAGACAAAGCACAAAGGAAAAGAAAAAGGACAAGAGTTTCAAAATGCATGTGAAAAACCACCGCCTGAGATCCATTTTGCTGATTCTGATCAAGTAAGTTGAAGATATCAAGCCCTGAGTCTTTGAAGTGGGATCACTGACTCCAAGGCCCTAGACTACCAGAGAACTAACCCTAGGAGGTATCAGATAGTGAGAACTCAGACCAGAGAAACCACTTGAATACAAGACGGGGCATCACCCAACCACCACTGGCACCCTGTGCAGGATGCCTCATCTAAGCAACAAATAAAACAGAAATACAAACCCTGCCATCAGCAGACAGGATTACCACCTCACTCAGCCTTGCCCATCAGAGAATAAACAATCAAAGAAACAAAAACTCAGCACAGATCTCACCCTATAGGAAGCTTACACAGACAACTGGACCAACTTTAGGAGGGCAGAAACCAACAGGAAGAAAGAATTCAATCTTGAAGGCTGGGGAAAGGAGACCTCAAACAAAATAATGAAAAACCAGAGAAATAAAACACAAATGAGGGAACAAACTGGAAACGTGGAAGTCCAGGTTAATGAAGAGGAAATAGGCAGACGACCTGAAAAGAATTCAGAATAATGAGAGTAAAAATGATCAAAAGCCCTGAAAACAAAATGGAGAAAATGCAAGAATCAATTAACAAAGACCTAGAAGAACTAAAGAATAAACATACAGATAAAAAGTTCCCTGATTTAATATTATAGAATAAGTGTGATTTTCTTTTTATTTAAAATATCTGAATACCATTTGTAGAATACTGGATCTCATTATCACTTGATCAACTAATACAGAAAGTTACCAAGGGCTTTGAATTATGTGGATAACTGAATGAGAACAATAACCGATACCTGTTTTTTTAAAAAACAAAAAAACAACAGGAAGTTTTGCTTAACTAAGTATGCTTTTAAGTGCCGAGTTTTAGCTTTGTTACTGATCCTTATCCTTTAGAAATTTATAAAAGATATTTCATTAACCAGAGAAATAAAGTCCATGTCTGAGTTTTCCAGGTCTCTGAACATTTCTCTGCCTTAGTTTGTACTTTGAGACAAAGATTTGAGTACAGTTGTTTGTTGGGAAATGCTGGTAGTGGATTGAGACATAGAAAAAATTTCAGGAAGCCAACATAGGATGTATAGTTGGGCACGTATCCACTGTGGGCAGTTGTAGACTAGTCCCTCTGTGGAACTCTGTGAGTCTGTCCTCATAGCATCAATTTCCAGACGTTAGATCTGCCCTGTGGGCCAAGAGAGAACCCTGAGCAAAGTCCCAGCTGCTGAAGTCAGAGTGGAACTGCATGTAGAAATATGCTATGCTGAGGCAGACTAAGGAGGGCGCTTACTACTGCAGTCCTCTGGGGCAGCATCCACAGCTTAACAAAACTTCAGAGTGCTTTCGTTCTCAATGTTATCTTCATGACTATCAGCTGGAGCCATAGAGAATAAAGAAGACTCTAATCAGAGCTGTACCTTAGGTGGGTTCAAGCTGCACATTGGCACAAGAGATTAGGCTCTCCTTTATAAAGACTCTCCTTTATAAACAGGGGATGTTAGATCAGTCTTTTGACCATAATATTTTTGAGCTTCAGTTCAGTTCAGTCGCTCAGTTGTGTACGACTCTTTGAGACCCCATGAATCACAGCACGCCAGGCCTCCCTGTCCGTCACCAACTCCCGGAGTCCACCCAAACCCATTTCCATTGAGTCGGTGATGCCATCCAACCATCTCAGCCTCTGTCGTCCCCTTCTCCTCCTGCCCTCAATCTTTCCCAGCATCAGGGTCTTTTCCAATCAGTCAACTCTTTGCATGAGGTGGCCAGAGTACTGGAGTTTCAGCTTCAGCATCAGTCCTTCCAATGAACACCCAGGACTGATCTCCTTTAGGATGGACTGGTTGGATCTCCTTGCAAATTTTCCTGAATTCATGTCATTGGAATATAAGCACTATGAAGTTATGTCTTCATAGTTTAATCTTTCCCTTTACTATACTTCAGACAGATTTATACTTGTAAACTGCTATACTATTAAACAACATCATTCTTCCAAATTCTTTACTACATTTTGTAAGTGTAGCATATTCAGGATAATAATTGTTTTCAGAAAAAACAGATGGTAAGCTCATTACAGGGCTATTAATGTTAGCATTTATTTGAAAGATCAGATGAATGTGCATGAATTATATTCTTGGTTTAGACGCCCCCACAGTTTCTACTAGTTCTCACTCAAAAAAAAAATGTTGCTTTAACGTTTGTGTCATTTACACTATACCACTTTGAATACAAAGTGACATTAAAAGAATACTTTGTAGAAGCCCTGATTCCAAGGCATTTTCAGTATTTTCCTTGGAGACTGTCCTAATGTATCCCAAATTAGTGCCATGAATTGTGAGATAACATCTCATATGTGCTCCAAAATCTCATTGTAGTTTTTTTCTACATAGCACTTCAGTCTTCCTTCTTTGCAGATCACTGGGTTATGTCTCCTTTCATCAACAATTCCAAGTGACTATGACTGAAGCACTGATTTTTCTTCTGAGATTTTGAAACTGAGAGTTATTAGAAAAGTCTTAGGCATAGAATAACTTTTTATATGAATTTATTTTTTCACTTGTACATTAAAAAAATCTGAATACAGTCAATTATTTCCAAAGAAAATGTTGCATTTGATTTGAGAAGTGCTGTAAGTGTAAAATACAAACAAGATTTCCACTTTTTTTGTTTATATTTTTGTGACTACTATAAAATTTAAAATTACATATGTGGCTAGTATTACAATTCTGTTGGATAGTGCTGTTTTGTACTAAGACTTTCAATATCCTTTTTAGCTTACTTTTTCTTTCTGGATCAGCAAATTTACCAAAATTTTCTTTGTCATATATTTACTACTCTGTTTATTGCTAGTAAAACATTCAGTTCTGTTTATATAGATCTGAATCTCTTCATCATACTTACCTTTAAGATCAATGTATTACTGATGAGCATGACAGAGTTTGGATTACCAAGTTTGGAATATCTGTGCTATTCTAGGTCAAGTGGTAACTCAATTGACATTATTCAGATTCATCTGTATTTGCAATACAGAAATAGAGTTACAGATGTAGAAATAAAATTATGGTCACTAAGGAGTAAAGGGAGGGAAGGATTAAACTAGAAAATTGCAATTGACATATACACATGTATAACAGACAACTAATAAGAACCTATGGTATAGCACAGGGAACTCTGCTCAATACTCTGTAATGAGCTATATGGGAAATATATAAAAAAGAATAGGTGTATGTTGTGTACATAAAACATTCACATAAAACACCTGAAACTAACACAGCATTGTCAATCAACTATCCTTGAATAACATGTTTTAAAAAGCTGTGGGTTTAATTGAATTATTTTTATTATGATAATATTGAAAATATTAAAACATGTATTAATTATTACTATAGCTCTAATAACAGTATTAAACCAAAATAAATTCTGATGCAAATACATATTCTAAAAATTTCAATAATATATAAATTATCTACATATGTATGTTTTGGGGGTATGGGTGTCTAATCATAAAAAAATTTCTCTACATTATTCCAATATTTTTATAGATTTATCTGTGTATTTTTGATATCAGCCATCTGTTGATCATTTGAGTTATATAGAGATGCTTATTTTAAATTACACACCCGACTGTCCCCAAGGCATTCATTTACCAGCCTACTCTTCCCATTCATTTGAAATAGGCACCTTTATATTTTCAAATACAGCATTTTCCCCTTGGTACTTTGAAAACATTTTGCCCTTTTTCTTTCTGGACCAGCAAACTTATCAAAATTTTCTTCATGATATATTTACTGCTCTGTTTAATGCCAATAAAATATTTCAGTTTTTTTTTTAATATAGATCAGATTCTCTTCAACATACTACTTTCAAGCTGAATGTATTCATGTATGACAGATGTTTACTGAGTTTGGCATATCTGTGCTATTCTAGGCCAAGTGATAATGTGATTGATATTCTTCAGATTCATCTAAGAGTAACTTGGCATCTTCTGTGCTAAACTTTTCTCTTTCTCTCTTCTCTCAATGGATAGAAAGACAGCCAATAATTCTCTTTCTTGAGGTCACCTTTGAAATTTTCTCTGTATCTATATTATTTTGTATTCTGCAATAGTCATTCAGATGCAGTCACAGGATGAGACAGAAAGGCTCAGGAAACTAGTTTAAAATACAGGTCCTCAAGACAGGAGGTACCACATGCCATGCAAGGCCACATGAAAAGCCTCAGGGTGGTCAGGAGACAGAATATAGAAGGAGGGGATAGTATTAGACCCGAACCATCACTGGAGTTTTCAAGGAAAAGGCCCAAAAGGGCAGGGTTAGCTATTTATGATTGACTAGTTTGAATGGTTCTGGCAGGACTGTGGCAGGCGCTAAGCCATGGTCGCCCAGTCTCTGGGCCTGGAATGATTACAGCAGAAAAATATTAGCACTTGGGGGGTATGGGCTAGACTGAGGAAGTGTGACTCTGGATTGGTTAGGTTGCTCATCAAAGGCATACTCCTGGGGGCCTTTGCCTCTAGGAGGGCAGACTCTCCCAAAGCCAGAAATGTTTTATTTTTTTTAAATGTCAAAACACCACAAATACAGAACATTTTAATAAAACACACTATTACTCCCCAATTTAATGAGGGTATATTTCATAATATCAGTTTTATTTTTTCTTTTGTAGGCCAGTTGGAAGTTCTTTCTGGGAGAGTACATCTTTTATGTTACTTTAATGATGAATCTGCTTCTCTGTGTATTTATGAGTACGCCTGTGTTGGGGAAGGTGATAATAGGGAAGGAATTAAGCCTAGGGTAATTAAATTAACTCTTCTATACAGAATTTCAGATAGTCTGTATCTGTTGAGTTTTAATAGAATGTTTCTATATGCTTTATGTATGTGATAAATGTATATATGTATACATGTGTATATGTGTGTATATATATATACACATATGTACATGGCAAAAATGTGTCCCATATTTAAACATATATAAGTATACCCAATAGTTGAGCATACATATATGGAAGTAATTGTGTGTTTAAATACTTTTTACAGAAATTCCAACATATTACATTTGTTTTACTTAGACTGTTCACCTCAATTTAAACTAGAATCTTTTGCAGTTTTTCTTTACTGAAGAAAGTTTTTGTCTTCTGAAGAAACCCTAGTGTTTCTGCCCATCATCCTGCAGACCTGCAGGAAGGTTTGAAATCTAGCAGTCCCGTATTGTAGCTCAAAGTTGGATCACTGATATGCTCTGCAGTGTGCAGTAAAGGTACAATAATTATTGAGCATTGTTTTCAGTGTTTAGTGACATTTTGACCTATACTTTTACTGCTGCTGCTGCTTAGTCACTTCAGTCGTGTCCAACTCTGTGCGGCCCTATGGACTGAAGCCCGCCAGGCTCCTCTGTCCATGGGATTCTCCAGGCGAGAATACTGGAGTGAGTAGCCATGCCCTTCTCCAGGGGATCTCCCTGACCCAGAAATTGAACCCAGATCTCCTGAATTGCAGGCAGATTCTTTACGGCTGAACCACCAGAGAACTTTTCTACGTCCTGTCAAAAACGTTGGTCTTGCTTGTAGACTTTTGGATAGCAGCCATCCTGACTGGCATGTAATGGTACCTCATTGTGGTTTTGATTTGCATTTCTCTAATAATGAGTGATGTTGAGCATCTTTTCATGTGTTTGTTAGCCATCTGTATGTCTTCTTTGGAGAAATGTCTGTTTAGTTCTTTGGCCCATTTTTTGATTGGGTCATTTATTTTTCTGGAATTGAGCTGCAGGAGTTGCTTGTATATTTTTGAGATTAATCCTTTGTCTGTTTCTTCATTTGCTATTATTTTCTCCCAATCTGAGGGCTGTCTTTTCACCTTACTTATAGTTTCCTTTGTAGTGCAAAAGCTTTAAATGCTGGAGAGGGTGTGGAGAAAAGGGAACCCTCTTACACTGTTGGTGGGAATGCAAACTAGTACAGCCGCTATGGAGAACAGTGTGGAGATTTCTTAAAAAACTGGAAATAGAACTGCCATATGACCCAGCAATCCCACTTCTGGGCATACACACTGAGGAAACCAGATCTGAAAGAGACACGTGCACCCCAATGTTCATCGCAGCACTGTTTATAATAGCCAGGACATGGAAGCAACCTAGATGCCCATCAGCAGATGAATGGATAAGGAAGCTGTGGTACATATACATCATGGAATATTACTCAGCCATTAAAAAGAATTCATTTGAACCAGTCCTAATGAGATGGATGAAGCTGGAGCCCATTATACAGAGTGAAGTAAGCCAGAAAGATAAAGAACATTACAGCATACTAACACATATATATGGAATTTAGAAAGGTGATAACGATAACCCTATATGCAAAACAGAAAAAGAGACACAGAAATACAGAACAGACTTTTGAACTTTGTGGGAGAATGTGAGGGTGGGATATTTCAAAAGAACAGCATGTATACTATCTATGGTGAAACAGATCACCAGCCCAGGTGGGATGCATGAGACAAGTGCTCGGGCCTGGTGCACTGGGAAGACCCAGAGGAATCAGGTGGAGAGGGAGGTGGGAGGGGGGATCGGGATTGGGAATACATGTAACTCCATGGCTGATTCATATCAATGTATGACAAAACCCACTGGAAAGAAAAAATAATAATAATAAAAAAAAATAATAAAAATAATAAAAATAAAAAAAAAAAAGAAAAACTGGCAAAAAGATAAACAGTACTAAATTTCATTAAAAAAAAAAAAAACGTTGGTCTTTTCTGTCTGTATTCTGATAAAAAACCTCCATTCTTTTATTTTCATTTCCTGTTGTAATTTAAACACTCAGTAGGTACATATGATTCACTATATCACAATATATTTGTTTTTAACTTTCTACCTTGCTTTTGTATATATTTTATGGAAGTGTGTATTTTAGGACATACATTGACAGGATATTCAAGGTGGTATTTGTCAGTCTAGGAGACATGATTTTTTTATTAAAATTTAATAGGCAATAAATGTAAAACCGTGAAAATGTAGGAATAGGATTATATACTTGTTCAACCTTCTGTGTGCCATGGAAATAATCCATTTGCAGGTTTAGTATATCATGATACAGTTTTTCCCTCAGATCTCTTTAAGTATAGATGTTTTTATATGATGATTTTGCCATCAATTATGTCTATAGTCATAATACAACCAATTATATTAATTATATAATAATGGATAACATTTTACATGATATTTTACATTTATTTTCATAAATTTTATTGGTTAACCTTTTTCCATATGCTTAAATCTACGATGACAGATAAAAGCAGTATTAATTGATATACATCACAAAAAATTGTGCTTAAAAAGTTTAAAGCCTATAGGAATAGATTGAAGGATGGAAAAAAGATTTTATGATTTCTAAGGAAATCACAGTAAAGCAATGTGATTGCAGATCGCATGGAGTGTGAAGGATAGTTTCAAAATGAAAATTAAAATTATATGCAATAAAAATTCAATAGAAATAAGTTATAGATTAGTTAGAAATGTGTGACAAAATAAGCTCAAAATAACTATACTCTTCATAAGAACATTGCAAACAGGAGAGGGTATTTAAGCACATATTTCTGATTGAGTTGCTTTCAGGAATAATAGCTAAATTTACAGCTGTTTTCTCATGCCCATATTCATTAAGTATGAACAGTATGGGTACTAAGAAATGACTTTATTATATACTAGTGTGTATACGTATATATATATATATAAATATATATCTATACTCTGCACCAGTGAATAAAGAAATCATCTTTTTATCAATCTAAGGCAGTAAGTTCTGCAAAATGAATCTAGTCAAGTTATATAATACTTCTCTGAGACTGATATTTTTCTTTCAGATAATTTTTATTTTTTATTGACATATAGTTTTATAAGATTAGTTTCAGGTCTACAACATAATGATTCAACACTTTTATAATTTATATTAAACTCCATTTACAGCTTTACAACATATTGGCTGTATTCCCTGTGCTGTACAATATATATTTTAATGTATTTATTTTATACAGAGTAGTTTATACCTCTTAATCCCTTAGCCTTTCACACATTTCTCTTCCCACTTGTAACTTGTTACAATATCTTGTTCTCTTTATCTGTGAACCTGTTTCTATTTTGTTATATTTACTCATTTGTTGTATTTTTAGATTTTACATGTAAGTGTTTACATGCAGTATTTAGCTTCCTTTGCCTGATGTAGTTCACTATGCATAATAACCTCCAGGTCTATCCACGGAAAAACTTCACCATTTTTGTGGCTTAGTAATATTTCATTGTATGTGAGTGTATGTATGCCACGTCTTCTTAATCCATTCATCTGTTGATGGACACTATTACCTCCATATCTTGGCTATTGTAAATAATAAGATATGGCTATGTAGATAATGCTGCTATGAATGTTGGAGTGCATGTATCTTTTCAATTACTGTTTTTGTTTTCTTTGGTTACATACACAGGCGTGGAATTGATGGATCGTACAGGTAGTCCTATTTTCAGTTTTGTCAGGAACTTCCATACTGGTTTCCATAGTGGCCATACAAATGCACCAATTTTCATTCCTATCGACAGCATACGAGGGTTCCCTTTTAACCACATGTACTTTAACATTTCTTATTTGTGGTCTTTTCAATGATAGTCATTCTGACAAATATGAGACGACAGTTCGTTGTGGTTTTGGTTTGCATTTCACTGACGCTCAGCTATCATGAGCATCATTTCATGTGCCTGTTAGCTGTCTGTATGTCTTTTTTGGCAAAATGTCTATCCAGGTCTTTTGCTCATTTTTATTGGGCTTTTTGATGTTGAGTCGTACGAGCTGTTTATATATTTTGGATATTAACAACTTATCAGCCATACCCATTGCAAATGTTTTCTCCTGTCCAGTTGGTTATCTTTTCATTTTGTTGAAGGTTTCCTTTGTTATGCAAAAGTTTTTAAGTTTAATTAACTCCCATTAAGTTTATTTTTGCTTCTGTTTCTTTTGCCTTAGGAGACAGATCCAAATAGTATTGTTGTGATTGACGTCAGGGTGGCCTGCCTGTGTTTTCTTTTTTTCCTTCTAGGACCCCCTATTACGTCAATGTTAGTATATTTGATGTTGTCACACAGGTTCCTTAAAATGTTCTCATTTTTAATTTGCTTTTCTTTTTGCTCTTCTGTTTGAGTGATTTCAATTATTCTATCTTACAGATTGCTTGGGCATTTTTCTGTATCACCTGGTCTTCTGTTAATTCCTTCTGGTATGTTTTTTTCATTTTAGTTATCATATTTATCCACTCTGGCTGATTTTTTTGTGTATTCTGGATCTTTGTTAAAATTCTCACTGTATTCTTTTATTCTTTATCCTATTTCATAGCATTCTTATACTAATGTTCTGAATTCTTTACCTGGCAAATTATTTATTTTTTCAGCTTTTTTCTTACTCTTGAGTTGAAAAAAATCTTTATTTTGCTTACCTTACTCTGTCTCTATGAAATTCAGTGGAACAGTTACCAACCCTTTTTTTTGAAGACATGCTCAGTGTAACTGTGCCCATTGACACAATTTGATGGGAAAGTTTGATGGAAGAACTAGATCTGAAATGAGCTTAGGTCACGTCTCCCCCTCAGTGTTTGCTGATAACTATTACCTTGTTGGGTGGTGGGGCTGGAGATAGAGGGACTAGAGCCAGAACCAGATGTGAGCTGAGGCTGAGTCTCCTATGCTCGCTGGCTGACAGTGTCCTGTTAGAAGTAAAAAGCAGGTCCCAAAGTGCCAGAGCAAAGGACCTGAGGGTTAGGTCTGAGCTGGTTCTGTTCCCTCTTAAGTGTATACTCTGTTTCCTCCCAGCCTCAGCACTTTCACTCCAGAGGGCATCGGTGCTAGGGCATAGGGTGTCTAAGTCAGGCCCCTGTACCACTGATGTGGACCCAGCCCACTGATCGGAATTCCAGACCACTTCCTGTCCACTGAGAGCACCAGTAATGGCTGCTTGCCCAATTCAGGTGCAGCACTAAGTCTAAGCCAGGTTTAGCCCCCACAATTATGCACCATTCTCAGCAGTGATAGCCTTCACCCTAGTGGAAAGCTGCGCCAGAGCAAGAGGGGCTGGAGTGGATAGTGGGTGCCAGCTGGCGCACAGGCTGGGACAGCCCTGGCACACCAGTGACAGCTTGAGATAGCCCCAGTCCATCGCCTCTGCAAGCGCCAGCAGCCACTGCGCCCACCCTGTTCACACTCAGTGCCAGGTCCGGGCCTTGTCCGTCTCCCTCGGGTGCAGTTTCCTCTGCAATGGCAGCCTTCATCCCAGTGGGGAGCAATACCAAAGCTGGAGGGACTGGGCAGTTGCAAAATAACTGGCCAGAGCCTTGGGCAGTCTCAGACTGCTTCCTCTAACTTGTTCTTGGGGGTAAGCCAGCACATGCATGTTCTTAATGAGCAGGGATTAGGTTTCTTGTTAGTCCCACTGGTTTTCATTGCAGGTAAGGAAGTTGTTCTTCCTGGTGTTGGACATCAGGGCTGGGTTTCCCAGCATGTGCTGCAAGCCAGTCTCTCCCAGGGAGGATCTTTGAACCCACAGAATTCCTCTTCTCTTCTGTCCTCTCCTAGAGGTACAGGTCCTGAATTGATTGCTTGTCTTCACATCCTACCTGACTCTATGTAGATCATTCTTTATAACTTGCAGCATAGCGGTCTTTCTGCAGGTTTACAGCTTGTTTGCAGTGAGAATCGCTCTCTGTGTAGATGTATTTAGATGTATTTTTGATGTGTTCATATGGGGAGGTGAGCCCAAGGTCTTCCTGATCTGCCATTTGATCTCCTCCTCCCAGGTTATTTTTAAATCTAACTTTAGTTTTCTGTTTTCAACTATATTTAAACATATTTGGAAACATGCTGAATAGCATTTCCTGAATCATTTCAGGCTTCCAGGAATTGATTCAGTGCTCATAAATAAATGCTATTTTTAGATGAATATTCCAGTTCTATATTAGTAAAAATAAATTCAATAATCACCAAATCAGTATTTCCTCATTTGATTGTGATATTTGGGTATCTTCTAGTAAGCTATTTGGACATTAAATTATTCTATATAAGGCATTCTAGAAATTCAATCAGAAAAAAACATTATTTTTCTGAGCAAATAAAAAGCTATTTCAAGTATCAAATTCTCATCAATTTCAGATTTGTGCCAAGGTGTATATGGAAAGCTAAAACATCTCAATACTGAAATTATAGTAAGCCACAATTTTATAGCAGAAGTAAATTATCTAATATAAAACTGTGTACTTAAGGTTTTTCAAATAATTTTCCTAACCTCCATTTTCTTCTCATCATATACATTAAATGCTTAGTTTAATTCTCCAGAATAAATTAAAATATACTTTTGAATGTCTAGGTAATTTAATACTTTATAATAAGCAATGCAAAATGAGAAGCACATGTTTATAGACAATTATGACATGTCTTTGGCTTAAATGACTTTCCAAATTAATAACCAAAAAATCACTACACAGGTAGTGTAAATAAATACAAACATAATATTGAAGGAAAGTTGCCATCAATGTGTCACGTACTTTTAGCATACTGATGATAGAAAGGTTTCTTCTTGGAGATTTTTTTGATAAAATTGCATTTGAATTAGACCTCCCACTAGCGGAGGAGGACATTTCCAATGGCATTAAGTTGGAAAAGAAATTGTTACACAGAAGGAATATTTTGAATCAAAAAAGAAAACACTTTAGAGGATATCGGGGCTATTACATTTTTTCATTTTTGCTAACTAAATGTTTCCATTTTCATTTTGGATCAGACAGTTCTTTGCGTGCTGTTGCATGCACTTTAGGATGTTTTGCAGCTTCCAAGATCTCTACCAGCCATACTCATTCTCCAGTTTTGTCATCCATGAAGGTCTACAGACATGCCAAGTACCTCCTGGGGGAAAAATTGCCTCCAGTTACAAACCACTGGGCCACAGTGCAGTAATTCACAAGGGGGATGGTGCTAACGTGTAGGCTGCAATAACTAACTTAGGGTGAGTACTTTCTCTGGAAAATCATTGGCTAATCATTTTGCATTCTTTATCTTATGTAATCTTCAGCTTGACCTTATGAGATTATTACAGAAATTAAGAATGAGATGCCTAATGATTTTCCTTGACTCTCACATCTAACAAGTAGTAGATCTTGGCTTTAAACTGCTGTTTGCAAGATCCCCTGGAGAAGGGAACAGCTACCTACTCCAATATTCTTGCCTAGAGAATTTCATGGACAGAGGAGCCTGATTGGCTACAGTTCATAGGGTTGCAAAGAGTCAGACATGATTGAGCAGCTAACACTTTCACTTTCTTTGCCTCAATAACCTGTGTATTTGGCTGTAAGGATATACTCCCAGCAGACCATAAGCATTGGCAAGCATACTGTGAAACTTACCAACTGCTTGATGTGAATTGGGTCATGGAAAAAGAAATGAGAAATTTCCTAGAGGTGTGAGAGAGTTCAATAGATTTGTTGTTAAAGAAAGTATTGTAAAACTCCTGACTGTGTGCCTTATATAATAGACTCCATATACAGCGCATTTATTTTCAGTTTTATAAATTTGAGGTGGTTTTTATAACTTTTATTTTAAGGAGAGAAAATTGAGACTAATGAAAGAGAAAAAACTTGCCCAAGTTCACAAATTTATATACCAGATTTGAAATTTGAACCCAGGCCTGATTTCAGGGGTTACATCTATTCCCTTTTCTTTTTATATGTATGATTCTGTCATATATTTCGGTATTTGTCAAACTGGTCCTGAACAATGGCAACATACCAGTACTATTTCTTAAAATACACATTTGCCAGTATTCTATCAATGGCCCCAAAAGCTTGTTCCAATCTTTTATGCAATTCTATAATGCTGCTCAATTTTGGATTCTTTTGTGAAATATTTTAGTTCCTGACCTAGTATATATTTTTCTTCTCTACAATCACAAGCAGATTTTGTTGACTCTATTTCATGAGTTCACTTTTAGACAGTCTGGTTCCTGAAGTTACATAGACACGTTACTGCCATGAGTGAGTGTCCTGTAAGGTAGGTAATGGCTGAATTCTCAATGATTATTAGTGTGTACAACTATAATGAAACCAATTTTTTCTTCCAAGAAATTTCTGTTCAATTTCATTCGAAGATGAAATGGAAAATATAAATCATTCCAGGCTGACACTGTAGTCATTTGACAACTCATTTTTTGATAAACCCTTTGAATGTTAAGTTTCTCAGAATATTTTATTGTATTTACTACAATTTTCTAATCTACAATGGAAATAGATCAGCAAATGTCAAATTGGTTAAAATTCTAAATTCTCTGAAAGACAGATGAATTGGTACTTTTTTAATTTTGTCTGACACTTGGATATAAGACTATCCTTTAAATATATTAAATAAAGGCAACAGTTACATAACAGTATGTCAACATGTTCTCAAAAATGTGGAACAGTTGATAAGTGGGTTAGCCTGGCTGAGGTTTAGAAACCATTGTAAACATGAAAAAGCACAGTTTTGATATATTACAAGTTTAATTTGTGCAACATCTGTGAATAATGCATTTATTTTGAACTATAAATTATTACATTAACAATGTTTTATAATTGACACCACAATATTAGAATTCCAAATTGAAAGACTTGGTAATAGAAAGTCTTAATTACTTAACTACTTAAAAATCATTATGGCCTAATATGAATATTAAAATAAATATATAAAAAATAGTCATTTTTATAATATAAACTAGGATGAAGAATTTCATTAAAAAGATCCAGATAGGCATCTCATTTCATGGAAGTTTTCATTAGTTGACTACAGACCAAAATATTGCTTATTTTTTTTCTATTATATACACTGGGGTAAAATTTAGTTCTATTGTGGCATTCAGAAAATTGAGTTTAAGCCATCATAAACTAGAAATGCAAGTATTTTACTCCCAGAGAACTCTATGAAACTATATTACAGTAGCAGTAAACAAAATAACTTTTTGTTTTTTGTCACCTTTGGGGATTATGCCCTCCATTTCTGTATTTATTACAGTGGGCATTACATCCTTGCAGTGACTCTGCCAAAACATGAAAGGTTGAACATGCCACTGATAGTGTTATCTAAGTAAGTAGAATATTATTTAATCAGTTCAGTTCAGTTGCTCAGTCATGTCCAACTCTTTGCGACCCCATGAATTGCAGCACGCCATGCCTCCCTGTCCATCACCAACTCCCGGAGTTTACTCAAACATGTCCATCGAGTCGGTGATGCCTTCCAGCCATCTCATCCTCTGTCGTCTCCTTCTCCTCCTGCCCCCAATCCCTCCCAGCATCAGGGTCTTTTCCAGTGAGTCAACTCTTCGCATGAGGTGGCCAAAGTACTGGAGTTTCAGCTTCAACATCAGTCCTTCCAATGAACACCCAGGACTGATCTCCTTTAGGATAGACTGGTTGGATCTCCTTGCAGTCCAAGGGACTCTCAAGAGTCTTCTCCAACACCACAGTTCAAAAGCATCAATTCTTTGGCACTCAGCTTTCTTCACAGTCCAACTCTCACATCCATACATGACCACTGGAAATACCATATCCTTGAGTAGATGGACCTTTGCTGACAAAGTAATGTCTTTGCTTTTTAATATGCTATCTAGGTTGGTCATAACTTTACTTCCAAGGAGTAAGCGTCTTTTATTTCATGGCTGCAGTCACCATCTGCAGTGATTTTGGAGCCCAGAAAGATAAAGTCTGACACTGTTTCCCCATCTATTTGCCATGAAGTGATGGGACCAGATGCCATGATCTTAGTTTCCTAAATGTTGAGCTTTAAGTCAACTTTTCCACTCTCCTCTTTCACTTTCATCAAGAGGCTTTTTAGTTCCTTTTCCCTTTCTGCCATAAGGGTGGTGCCATCTGCATATCTGAGGTTATTGATATTTCTCCAGGCAATCTTGATTCCTGCTTGTGCTTCTTCCAGCCCAGTATTTCTCACGATGTTCTCTGCATATAAGTTAAATAAGCAAATTCAGACTTAAATTGAAGAAAGTAGGGAAAACCATTAGACCATTCAGGTATGACCTAAATCAAATCCCTATGGTTGTACAGTGGAAGTGAGACATAGATTTAAGGGACTAGATCTGATAGACAGAGAGCCTGATGAACTATGGTCGGAGGTTCATGACATTGTACAGGAGACAGGGAGCAAGACCATCCCCATGGAAAAGAAATGCAAAAAAGCAAAATGGCTGTCTGAGGAGGCCTTACAAATAGCTGTGAAAAGAGAAGCAAAAAGCAAAGGAGAAAAGGAAAGATATTCCCATTTGAATGCAGAGTTCCAAAGAATAGCCAGGAGAGAAAAGAAAGCCTTCCTCAGAGATCAATGCAAAGAAATAGAGGAAAACAATAGAATGGGAAAGACTAGAGATCTCTTCAAGAAAATTAGAGATACCAAGGGAACATTTCATGAAAAGATGGGTTCAATAAAGGACAGAAATGGTATGGGCCTAACAGAAGCAGAAGATATTAAGAAGAGGTGGCAAGAATACACAGAAGAACTGTACAAAAAAGATCTTCACGACCCAGATATTATTTAATAGACTGATTAAAAATTTTGGTGTTGCATGGGATTTTGGGTGATAGTGTAACATACTGAAATGCCTAGTTTGTTACAGCAATATTCTGAAAGCATCCATCTAACCTGAATAGAAAAAAAATAGAGAATGTGGAAACAGGTATTAATCATTGAAATATAGTTGTTATGATTTTCAGCTTCCTGTTAGCTGAAAATAAGCCTAAAATTAAAAATATATATGTATGACCTTTGGAATGCCACAGGGAAGATTTCCAAAATAATGTATCAAGTGATGTCAGATATTAATATGAATTAATATCTACTGTAAGTAGAGAATGATTAAAGAGAGTTGAGGAAATAAGGTCACAAAGAGAAAGTGAATTGTTTACCAAATTCTTGTAGAAGGTTATGGATCTGCATTGTTGGGGTATGTGAAGTAGACTTTTCAAATGACACATACCATATCACCATACTATTTATTGGCAAACTGACATAAACTCAGTTTCTCTTTTACTTTTTTTATGCTATTGTGCCTCTCTTAGTCTGGATAGAAGGTATATTTCATCAACAGGTGAAATAATTTTATCAGGAAGAAATGTTTTATTTTTGCTTTATAGAATATCCCTTGAAAAATATTGGTAAAACATAGTTATCCTGTGAGATAAAGGATACAGGATAATCTTTTTTAAAAAGTATGTCAACACTTTCATATTATTTTTAAGACAGAATGACTAAAACTGGCAAGCTTAATTGTCAGGAAGCATCTAACAAGAGGCTTCCTGTGTGCTTTTTGGGATCTGTCATGAATCCTCTGTTCCTTATTAATTCCTGAATATTCAGGAATATAGAGGAGTGGTACGCTGCTCCTGGGGCTGAGGAATGCATACATTTCCTTCGTTAGTTTTTCCATAAGGTGGAAAGTAACTATTTACAACCCTCTTCCTTTTTATGAACCATACAGTAAAGGTGATTATTTACCACCCTCTCTCTATGATATGGATTGCCTTATGTTTCCTTGATAATTTGTAAGTCTGGACTTCTGATCTTTATCTTTCCTGAAAAAAGCTACCTTGTAAGAAAGTATATATTGCCACACTATGTTGAATAAAACACCGTTGTTCCATCAGAGCTTGGGTCCCTGTGTGTCTCACTCTATCTCTCTATTTCTGGCTGATTCCCTGGAGCGTGAAGACCTGCTGCGTAACCAAGGGAATATTAGCTTCTTTCCTTCTTTCACTTTCTTATCATTGACTCCAGACCACCAGGTTCTGGTCCATTAATGGACCCCAACACTTAATAACTCTATATCAGATTTTAAGTTTGACCAAATCTGAATAAAACATTTATTTTTAAAATCAGTTTATTTCAAAACAATTTCTCAAAGAAATATTAAAAAAAATCATTCACATATGTAGCAAAAGTTTCTACAAGTGATTATTTTAGGAAAGATAAATGTGTTATAACAAAATTAATGTGTTTTTAAATAAAGTGCTTATTAGATTATATCGGCATGTTTTTTCTTCAGCTGTCACTTTTGATTTAAAAATATATATTCTTAGGCAAAACATTCCAGGGCAATTATTATTCTTGTTTTGACACAAAATGAAGAAAGGCTTTGTAATTTCTATTCCTGTTGTGTAAATTTTTTCAGTCCTTTACTTGTTTGTTAAACTTGAGGTTAATTGTCCATGTAGAGTGCTATCTTCTCTTGTCAATTGTGACTATTTCTGGCTTACTGAAGGAGATAACTCTTATCTTTCCCAAGCCCATTTATTATATTTTTATTACTGTATGACCACACTCTCAGGCTTTCTTACATTTACTTTATTGCAGTTTTTTTATTACTAGATTTTTCTCACACTAGTGATGGATTGCCACTGACCTTTTGTCTTTCAATTCTCTGTTACAGTAAAAAAAAAAAAAAAAAAATACCCTCTAAAAACGTCACATTGGAGAGTGTTCAGTAAGATTAAGGCATAGTTTATAATCTTGCACATTTATTTCTGAGTGAAATAATACCACATAGTTTCATGTTTAGTAAATTGATGCAAATGGACTTCAAAAATCTTCAAATAAATTATAAAGACAAAAGAATTATTTAACATGGTTAAAAAATTTGTTTTTGAAACTGTCACCAATTTACATACTGACACAGTTTCTTATGATATTTACGATGGTCTCAGAAACTATTCTGCCATATACCATCATTTTTAATTTTCTTCTCATTCCTTTCTAAAAAGCAAAAAAGGGAAATTATTAGTTAATTGAAAGTAAGAGGCTCAAATGCTAGAGGAACCTTATCATAAGGCAGACAGGAGAGAAATGAAATGAGGCTAAGTGTTGAAGATTTAATGATAGTATATCTATAGCCCTAAATGTGATCAATCCTATTCATCTGATAAGGCTACTTCTCATAAGTGTTTCTGATAAAGTTACTACCTTTATTATCTAAACAAGTTACTACCCTCAGAGTCTACAGATATAGTAAAAATGCCATTCATTATATACTACTAGTGAAACATTTCCTAAAAATGTTCTGGAAACATTTTCTATATATAACAACATGTGTATGTGTAAGTATATATACTATACCCAGAAGTGTGTATGTGTGTGTATATTTGCATTATTTTTCTGTTACTGTCATTTACAAATTACTGCAAACGTAGCCATTTAAAAATAGCACAGGTTTATTGCCTCATATTTCTGTAGGTCAGAAACCTTATATAGTTTTTGAAAGTCAAAAATCTTGGTGTTGACTGGCTGCATTCCTTTTCCGGAGACTCTAGGAGAGAATCTGTTTCCTTGCACTTCTAGTTTTTTGCAGAAGTCTATGCCATGTGTTTACAGGACTGAGGTCCTATTTTCTGGCCGGCTTTCAGTGTGAGAACTGTGCTTAGCTTTTGAGACCACTCACATCTCTTGGCTCATAATTGCTTCTCCATCTTCAAAGTGAGAAAAAGTGGTTCTAATTCCTCTCCTACTTTGTTTCCTGGCACCTATTCCATATTCACATATTATCTGATTTCAGTTCTTCCTTCTTAGAGTTCAAGTGGGTATATAGAGTTTACCCAATAATCCAGAAAAATCTCTCTATTAAGATTAAAACCATAATTTTATCTGCAAAGTCCCATGTAACTTATTCACTAACTCTAGGGGTTAGGGTGCAGCCATTTTGGGGAATCATTATCCTGCCTATTTCAGTCTACCATCTTGCCCCTAAATATTCATATTTAGAGCACATTAAAAATATATTCACCCCAATGCAGAAGCCCTAAAGGTTTCACTTTATGATAGTATCAACTCAAATTTTCAAAATCTTAATTAAGTATTACCAGTATTAAATTCCCAAATTTTATTAACTAATCCTCTAAATCAGGTGTGAGTGAAGCTCTGGATATAATCCATTCTGATTATAATTCCTATTTATATTTGGACCTGTGATACTAAATAAACAGATTGTGCATTTTCAAAATGCAATGGCAGGACAGGAATATGAAAATATTATAGACATTCTGGTTCAAAAATGTAGAAAATGGAAGAAAAAAATGGGGTCACTGTTCTCAAGCCATTTTCAAATCTAATGTGAAAACCCCATTAGGTTGTAAGGCCTGGGAATAATTGATTCCACTCTTCTCCATCTTCCTAGTCTTTTTTTTTTTTTTTCCACTGAAAGATAGAGGGGTTTTGCGGCAGAATGGTTTCATCATCCTATTGGTGTCGGAAGATCTTTCATTTTGTATTGTCTCTGCTCCTTTTAGTCCAAGTTAGCAATATTTCTGCTGCTTTATAATTCTCTAATTGTGTGCTTCTCCTGGGGATTCATGGGGATTCATGCCATTAAACAAAAAAAATCTTTCCTATGTCATATTATCTCTATTTTAACTTTTACTGAGGTTACTGGGGGATAGTGAACCCAAGTTTCCCAAGATCACTGGTTAGATTAAGGAATGAGATTCTCAAACTTAACTTCTCAAAGATCCTTTTAAATAACTAAATACTTTGTTCTTTTGAGTAGTACAGCCACATCCTTGACTTTTTCTAGAACTTTCTTTTTAGTAGTGAATTTCTTAAATTTAGTTTCCTTTGTCATGTGGGTAGGTTCAGTTCAGTTCAGTGGCTAAGTCATGTCTGATTCTTTGCAACCCCATGGACTACAGCATGCCAGGCTTCCCTGTCCATCACCAACTCCCAGAGCCTGTTCAGACTCATGTCCATTGAGTTGATGCCATCCAACCATCTCATCCTCTGTCATCCCCTTCTCCTCCCACCTTCAATCTTTCCCGGCATCAGGGTCTTTTCAAATGAGACAGCCCTTCGTATCAGGTGGACAAAGTATTGGAGCTTCAGCATCAGTCCTTCCAATGGATATTCAGAACTGATTTCCTTTAGGATTGTCTGGTTGGATCTCTTTGCAGTCCAAGGGACTCTCAAGAAAGACTCTCCAACACGACATCTCAAAAGCATTAATTCTTAGGTGCTCAGCTTTCTTTATAGTCCAACTCTCATACCCATGCTTTTTAATATGCTGTCTAGGTTGGTCATAACTTTTCTTCCAAGGACCAAGAATTTTTTACTTTCAGGGCTGCAGTCACCATCTGTAGTGATTTAGGAGCCCCCCCCCAAAATAAAGTCTATCATGTCTCCATTGTTTCTCCATCTATTTGCCATGAAGTGATGGGACCAGATGCCATGATCTTAGTTTTCTGAATGTTGAGTTTTAAGTCAGCTTTTTCACTCTCCTCTTTCACTTTCATCAAGCGGCTCTTTAGTTCTTCACTTTCTACCATAAGGGTGGTGTCATCTGCGTATCTGAGGTTATTGAGATTTCTCCTGACAATCTTGATTCCAGCTTCTGCTTAATCCAGTCCAGTATTTCTCATGAATACTCTGCGTATAAATTAAATAAGCAAGATGACAATATATAGCCTTGGTGTACTCCTTTCCCAATTTGGATTTGGGTAGGTTTAATTCTCAAAATCAAGATTTACTTTTTGTTTAAAAGTATCTTTTCCTTGATGCATCACTCTCCCTTCATATTTTAATAAGGCATCACTTGCTTTGTCCACAAAAGGTGAATAGGAATGTCACTTTTCGATTGATGCACTTACAAATAGAGCAGTAAAATTATCCATGCTCTTCTATTTTCATTATGAAATTTTGTGTTGAGAAGTTACTTTCATAAGTGAGTAAAGCTTCCAACCTGGGACCCTACCAACTTTGTGTAATAATTAAACTATCATTAATTTAATCTAATGAGTATTTGGGATTGTTATTGCAGCATAATGTTAGCCTATGCTCACTATTAGATAAGTAATTTTAGTGGATTTCTGTTGATTGATGGTTGATTGGTTGAGTGGTTAAGTCAGTGGGAAGTTAAAATATTGGTAGGATAAAATCTTTTTTTTTTTTTTTCCTTATTTTAAGAAACTTAGACTATAAGGAAAAGAAAACAAATTGCATGGGACTGTGAGTAGGCCAAGCAAAGATTATTTAAATATGAATGAGTTTTTTGATATTAATATACCAGAGAGCAATATTGCAATAAAGTTAGGATACTGTATGGGACAAAAATCTCTACAGTTGAATTAGAGTGTGAGGAAAAAGAGAATGGTGATTTGCCTTAAGTAGTAGAGCAATTTAATTTTGTAAATAGAGTTCTTAAATGTGACTTTTTTAAGGGCTGGTTTGTGCCAGGTATATAACAGCAATGAAGTCTAGTCTTGCTGTTTTCATGGAGCCAAAGACAGGGATGGTGATATAGCCACATTTATGATTTTCAACTCCCTGCTCAGACTCATTTTCATCTTTTATTTTTTTAAGTAGAAGATAAGAACAACATTGACCAGAGAAAAATAAAGGCAAACTTGATATCTACATAAAACTTTCTTCAAGTCAACATCAATTCAGTATAAGTTGAAATGAGTTTGGAATGAATTTCTGATACCATGTATCCTTTTCTTTGAAGGACCTATTAAGTGTTCATTGTTAAAAGTAGTCATTAAGTAGTCATTGTTAAAAGATATCTTTGTAAATACTTCACATTTAATATGTGGACTTTTAATTCATAAATGGAAAGGAATAATGACTATTAATCCTCAGTTCTGGAATTATGAAAGGTTACAACAGGTATTACTTTCTGTATTTGTTGTATGGCTGGTACAAAAAAATCTGCTTACAAGTTTAAAAGTGCTGATAGAAGGCTTTTCTTTTGACGTTCAGTGACAAAACAACCAAAGCAACAGTATCTGCTTAGTTTTTATTTCAAAGAAGTTCAATTTCTTTTTGCCATTGAGATCTAATATTTCTATTGTATCTTTGCATTCTCACCTACTGAAAATGAATCAGATTTATACTTGCTTGCTAAGTTGTTTAACTCTGCATGCCTCAGGGAAACCCAATTAAAAGTCTTGGCTGTTGCAAAATAATTTCTCTTTATCTAGCCTTCCAAGTTTCCCAGTATTTTGAACTTGGAAGAATGTAGTAAAGGAACAATTATAATTCTTCAATTTATTTTAGGTCTAATTGTATCTTTCTTTACTGTCATGTACATGGAAATCAAGCTTCTCTCAAGATTATTTTCCTATATGCCTAATTGGGATCTTACAAAACTGTAAAACTGAATATACTATATGAAGTCTTTTTTAAACAAAATTAGGTAAGAGTTAAGATTTCTGGCTATCTCAGTTATCTAGGAGTAAGCTCAAAAGATTAAAGTACTAATTATTTTTCCAATCTAGCTCTTCATTTATAGAAACTGCATATTAAAATAAAAAAATAATTTTAGAACTTAATAAATGTGTTAAATGTACATTAAAAAGTGAGGATGAATCTGTATTAAATAGCTATATGTTACAATTTTTAAAATTTTCAATCATTTACTAAATTGTTACTGAATGAAGCACTATACTAAGGCATTTACATTTAATTGTTCATCTTATCCTCATGATTCTGTAAAGTTTAGCTTACCTAAGAGGAATTTGCACTTTGGGTAGGTTAGATAACTTTCCCAAGGTCATGTGGTTAAGGATTCACATTTAAACCTCAGTGTGCCTGACCCTAATGCCTACTCTAGCAGAAGCGTAAATGGTTCTACAGATCTGTGTTCTGCTTTAGTGGGCATCAAAATCACTAGCAGCTTTCTAGTCATTAGATCTGAAGTGGGGCCTAAAATTTAACATTTCAAAAATTTTCCAGTTGTTGATGATGGTGGTTTGAGTATCACACTTAAGAACCACTTTGGTGTATAAATTATAGAAGTTGCAGTCGTTATTCAGTATACTATGTTATTCATGTTATGGCTGTTATTCATTCATAGCCATGAAAAAATATTTGAATTATATTCAGCATACTCTGTAAGAAAACAAAGAAATTTACAATGCTTTTAAGAAAAACTTTCATTGAAATATATCTTGTTCTAGAAATTAACCTCTAGTTATATAGAACAATTTCACAAGTGAAAACCTTGTTTGCAAAATTCATCCAAAGTAATGTGTTTCTCAGTTAAGAATTGCCCTTATAATGTATACAGTATTACTCATTTGTGGCCAGTGTGGTTTATGTCAGGACATCCATGCACAGGATCAGTGATGCTTATAACTTCAACCACCAATCTGAGAACCTTGGAAGATAGAACCATGAATTCTTGAGTCAGTCTGTATTCTCAAAGAAATGATAATCCATGTTCTGAACTCCCGCTACTTTCACATACACACCATGTCATTTTTATTGGCCTGAGTGCATTCATGCTTTTGTAAAGATAAAATTATTCTTAACCAAGCAGTGAATAATAAGTGATAACTGTAATTAATTCAGTGGTAGCTGACTCCTGAAAGCACTGTTTTTTCGGTCCAAAGACTATAGTCCCATATAGATATATCAAACCATCATCTCCTTAAGAAATAAATTGGGGAGTGTGTCACTGGCCATCTTGACAAATCTCTAAAGTAAATGTCCTGTGTAGTGTACAAATGATAGGAATGCTGCAGTGGAGGTGGATCTCCTTATATCACTGAGAAAGGGATGTGAACAATCAGTAGTAGCCAGGTAGATGTGATTTATATTCAGAGACAAGATGGGCACAATTACTACAATAGTGGCGATCAGAATTGAATATTTACATGCAAAAATCTGTGGTGATATACACTTGATTGTTGGACCACTAGAAATGAAATAACTGGATTTGACATTTATAAGCAGCAAATTCAAACTCTGGTTCTGGTAGAAGAAACATATCTTGAGGTAACACTCTATAGTGGAAACCTATAGTGCTCAAGCCAGGACAGTTGGCAGACCCTGTGACCTTCAAATAATGGAGGGTGGGGTAAAGGGTCCTCCTCTTTGAAACAGAACACTGCAGTTAATCCAGAAGTATGTGCATGTAAGTCTTCCCATAATCTGTTGCCACTTGTTAGGATGAAAGTGCCCTTCAGTTCAGTTCAATCACTCATCATGTCTGACTCTGCAGCCCCATGGACTGCAGCATGCCAGGCCTTGCCCATCACCAACTCCTGGAGTCCACCCAAACTCATGTCCACTGAGTTGGGGATGCCAACCAACCATCTCATCCTCTGTCATCCCCGTCTCCTCCTGTCCTCAATCTTTCCCAGCATCTGGGTCTTTTCAAATGAGTCAGCTGTTCGCATCAGGTGGCCCAAGTATTGGACTTTCAGTTTCAGCATCAGTCCTTCCGATGAACACCCAGGACTGATCTCCTTTAGGATGGACTGATTGGATCTCCTTGCAGAACAAGGGACTCTCAAGAGTCTTCTCCAACACCAGTTTAAAAGCATCAATTCTTCTACATTAAGCTTTCTTTATAGTCCAACTCTCACATCCATACATGACCACTGGAAAAACCATAGCTTGACTAGATGGACCTTTGTTAGCAAAGTAATGTCTCTGATTTTTTTAGGAAAGAAAAATTCTGACTTTCTGTGGGTAATTGATTTTGGCTCTTATTGAAAATAGCCCTTAGAGACTTAATTCACAATTATATTCCAACTTCAAAATTAATCTTGAAGGAGTTTAAGCAATGGATTCTTGAATCTAGTTGATCTCACGTTGTTCTCTCTCTCTCTCTCTCTTTTTTTACTAGCATATAGTTGATTTACAGTGTGTTACTTTCAGGTACATAGCAAAGTGAACCGGTTATATATATGTGTGTGTTGTGCATGCTAAATCACGTCAGTCATGTATGACTCTTTGTGAACCCATGCACTGCAGCCCTCCAGGCTCCCTCATCCATGGGATTCTCTAGGCAAGAACATTGGAGCGGGTTGCCATGCCCTATGCCGTGTGTGTGTGTGTGTGTGTGTGTGTGTGTGTGTGCGCGCGCGCGCGTGCATGTGCGCTCGTGCGTGTGTCTGTCTGTCTTTTCCCTGATGACTTAGTTGTAAAGAATTTGCCTGCCAAATCAGGAGACTCAGGAGTTATGGGTTCCATCTCTGGGTGGAGAAGACCGCTGGAAATAGGAAATGGCAACCCACTTAGTATTCTTGCCTAAAAAACCCCATGGGCATAGGAGCCTGGCAGGCTACAGTCCAAAGGGTCACAAAGAGTCAGACATGACTGAGCAACTAAGCACATTTTATATAATTAGTGTGTATATATATCCAATCCCAATCTCCCAATTTATCCCTCCTCTCCTTCCCCCTGGTAACTGTAGGTTTGTTTTCTACTCTTTCTGTTTTGTAAATAAGTTCATTTGTATCATTTTTTGAGATTCCACACATCAGCAAGAGCATATGATATTTGTCTGACTTCACTCTGTATGACAATGTATAGGTCTGTCCATGTTGCTACAAATGTCATTATTCCATTCCTTTTAAGGCTGAGTAAAATTCCATCCTATATATGTACTACATCTTCTTTATCCACTCATCTGTCAGTGGTCATTTATGTTGCTTGCATGTCTTGGCTATTGTAAATAATGCTGCAGTGTATGTTGGGGTGCATGTATCTTTAAAATTATGGTTTTATCCAAATATACGCCCAAGGTAGATTGCTGAGTTGTATGGTAGTTTTATATTTAAGCACTTTCATACTGTTTTCCAAAATGGTTGTATGAATTTACACTCCCACTGGCAGTGTAGAAAGGTTTCCTTTTCTCTACACCCTCTCCACATTTATTGTTTGTTGATTTTTTGATGATGTTCATTCTGACCAGTGTGAGATGATACCTCCTTGTAGTTTTGATTTGCATTTCTCTATGAATTAGCAATGTTGAGCATCTTTTCATGTGCTTTTTTTTTGGCCGTCTATATGTCTTTGAAGAAATGTCTATTTAGATCTTCCACCCATTTAAAATTTTTTTTTATATTGAGCTGCATGAGTTATTTGTGTATTTTGAAGATTAATCCTTTGTCAGTCGATTTGTTTGCACATATTTTTCCTTTTGTTTACAGTTTCCTTTGCTGTGCAAAAGATTTTAATTTAGTTAGGTTCCATTTGTTTTTGTTTTTACTTTCATTACTCTAGGAGGTGGATTCAAAAAGATATTGTTGTGATTTATGTCGGAAAGTGTTCTGCCTGTGCTTTCATCTAAAAGTTTTATAGTATGCAGCCTCTCAGAGACCTCTAGATCTCATATTGGCTCAATGAGACTATAGCTTAATTTTTGGTTCTTTGACCAGAAATATATGTTGTGAAGAGAAATACTTGGTACCAGAGATAATCCCCAAGTGATTCCCTGACCTGTGGAAGAGATTTTACAATAAGGGCAAATAGGAACCCCTGGAACTTCCTCATTCTTCCAGTATGTCAACCAAAAGCAAGTCTACACATTTGCATGTATTGCAGAGATTTAGTGCTACCAGCAAGTCTTGAAAGATGCAGGTGTGGTGATTGCTACCACAGCCCATATTACCTCACAAGTTTACCTGGTAAAAACCAGTGTAATCATAGAAAATCACAGTAGGCTATCCTAAACTTTATGAGATGTTGATGCTAACTGCAGCTGTGATTCCAGGTGTATATATACAATAGTTGACCCCACCCCCATAGTATCTGGTATTTGTGTAAAGCTTTTACCTGGAAAATAACTTATTTCCACTTCCAGTCAGCAAGGCAAATGATATAAAATCAGAAGTTTATCCTTCATGGGACTACACGGTAACTTTACTCCTTGTTGTAACATACTTCAGACATCTTGATCAGCTTCAGGTTCTGCAAAATACCAAGCTGACCCATTTCAATGTGGTAATGGGACCTGGAAAGGAGAAAGTTGCAAATATTCTGTCTGCCTTACTAAGATGTGTGCCAAGGACTTCCCTAGAGGTCCACTGGTTAAGACTCTGCCTTCCAGTGATAGGAGTGTGGGTTCGATCTCTGGTCAGGGAGCCAAGATCCTGCATACCTCATGGCCAAAAAAACAAAACATAAAATAGAAGCAATATTGTAACAAATTCAATAAATACTTTAAAAGTGGTCCACATAAAAAAAAAAAAAAAAAAAAGACAGACATGTGCCAGAATGTAAAAAATATGCCTTAGGGGAAGTTTGGCCAAAATCACTAATGAAGTGTTTGAGGACTGAGATATGTTGGGGGGTATTTTCTAAAATGAGACAAGTTGCTGGTTGTCTGCATAATGGGGGCTACAAATACCATATGAGGGCAAACTACTTCAGTTATTTATTTGACAACTTGTAAATCTCCTCATTTGAAAGAAGCCCAGATCTGTGGGACACATTGCCCAATCAACTGGACCTCTTTTCCTATCAGATGTAATGGTAGTAGAAGTGTCTGGGGCAGACCAAGGTGATCTGTGGAGACTCTGCAAACTCAGTAGAGAAATAATGTTTAGACCTTTCAGTTTTGGAATATGGCCAAGCCCTCTGTTGTCTATTACTGACTTCAGGGTGAAAAATATCACCTTGCTAGCTCCTGGGCCCTAGTAAATCTGAATGGCTAACCATGCCTACTAAGGGACAGGGCAACCCAAACTGCTGTCATGAATGGGATTTATATAAGTTATCAAGCCAGAAAAATGGATGTGTGTAATTATATTTCTTTATAAAAGGGAAGTCCTACATAAATGGAAGGCTATAACTCGCTCAAGAGGCACAAATTTGTAGTTCACGAAAATGGTATCTAGTTCTATTACTTAGCTATATATCTCTGTCAGGTAGACTCATGGCCTCTGACCAGTTGATGGAGTGGATAATTAATAGCCCTAGTTTAAAGATACATCTATTTCATCCATAGCTGCTTCACTATGGCACCACTCATCAATGGCCCTGAAAAATTGTAAAGTGAATTTCTCCCATTGAGAAGAGTTTCAGATGATACTACTGATTATTTATTTTGTGTGCAAGATAAAATGGGACTAAGAATGGAAAACAGATGACAGGTGCTTAGCAGAGTAGGCACGTGACTGGACCTCTTGTCATGAGCTCATAGTGAGAAGGTATTCATTGCATTTATGAGATGCACCCACTGAAGAAGGGAGTGGGAGGCTTCTCTAGATTCCTCATTTACTGTTTTTCATAAATGAAATATACTGCTTAAATGAAGGTTTTCTCATAATTTGAAAGAATTGTATATAAACAAATATTTCTGTTTCCTCATCCATAAACCTTACTTATCTAATTTTGTCCAAAATTCTCTGCAGTACTATCTAATAAATGCATATGTGGACTACAATGTATAATTATGACTGATTTGTTGAAAGAATATTTGGAAATATAATCAAACGGCTGGCATCTATTAATACATATTTACTAACATTCAGGGATTCCCTTAATTTAGTACTTTCATTTAGTGACTCAAGCAACTTACTTAAGTAATTGCTTGAATTTTATTAATTTTGATCACTTAAATTTATCTAGCGACAGGATTTCAGGAAATTGTAACGGTTAAATGGGGAAAGTAGCAAAGCCATTTCAGACATTTCCAAGACAACCATGAGGAAGGAAACCCCACATCCCATATCCAGAGTGTCTCTGCTATCCAGAGAAAATCATGACCCTGGCCTCTGAGTAAGTTCAAAAACAAGTTGGAGGGAAATCATATTGGCTACATCTGGCATGATGTGACTCTACACACATGACGTAACATTATCCATGCTGCTGCTGCTGCTGCTAAGTCGCTTCAGTCATGTCCGACTCTGTGCGACCCCATAGATGGCAGCCCACCAGGGTCCCCTGTCCCTGGGATTCTCCAGGCAAGAACAGTGGAGTGGGTTGCCATTTCCTCCTCCAAAGCAAGCATATTTCCATTTCTTTAAACATAGGTAGAAGTCACTAAAGTGAATTTATTGATTAGAGTGTAAGAAAATGCTTTGTAGCATTTTTTCAATTGCAGATTATATTTTGTTTCTCATAAAACACATATCCTCATGAAGAAAAAAAATCATTACCCTATGAGGCTTATAACTGGGATATAACAAGTGAAAAGTTGTGTCTGACTCTTTGTGACCCCATGGACTGTACAGTCCATGGAATTCTCCAGTCCATGGAATCCTCCAAAATACTGGAGTGGGCAGCCTTTCCTTTCTCCAGAGGATCTTCCCAACCCAGGGATTGAGCCCAGGTCTCCCACGTTGCAGGTGGATTCTTTACCAGCTGAGTCACAAGGGAAGTCCAAGAATACTGGAGAGGGTAGCCTATCCCTTCTCCAGGGGAACCTCCTGACCCAGTAATCAAACTGGGGTCTCCTACATTGTAGGCGGATTCTTTGCCAACGGAGCTATGAGGGAAGCCCATAAGAATAAAGGTTAATTCTCATTCTTTTCTGAGGTTTAATGATAAAATTCATTCTTGTACTTAAAAACACCATCTCATTGTATCTTCTGTTTTTAAATGCATACATTTTGCTATTTCTCTCACAGTGCCATTGGTTGCATGCTTTTAACCTAGTGATGAATGAAACAGTCTTAGCAAGAACTGCTTTCAATTCAAATTGATTGACATAACTTATATTTGAGTAAATTAAAGTAGGAATAAATCAAACAGATACTTTTGGCACCATAGATGAGGAAAGGCCAGAGCAAATGTTATTTATTATCCATTTTAATCTTGTTTTGCACTTAATTAGGACAGCTTGATTCAGGAACAGTGATCTTACATTAATCTTGTTTTCTGAATATAGATGAAATATGAGCTTAATAAAAATTTTGCAACTTATCATCTTTATTTCAAACAAGATTTCTTACCCCTTACAGTTTTAGCTTTTCCTAGCAGTATGCTAATGTCAGTTATTATTTGTCTCTATAAAGAAATTTGAGAAGCAGAAGGATCCTGTTTTTTTTTTTTTGCATAGAAGTACATTTGAAAAGTTTTATCTATTTTCTGGCTTAGCCAGAAAGCTTCACATAAAGTGTTATATTTGAGAGGTTTAAATGTGTTATATATGTATAAATAAGAACATTGTGAAATTATTTTTATTTTATGGGTAAAGGAGATGTACAATATAGAAAATGATGTGATTTTGTGCTTGAATTTTAGGAGTAATTTTTCTTAATGATATTGTTAATTATTTACATATTTCCTTATTTTGTCCAGCTACTCAAAGTCTTCTGTCTATGGAATTACCTATTTATGCACAGATGTTCTGTATAATACTTTTACTCCATTTGTGCAAATTCTGTTTCTCAGAGTAAAAATGATTAGTTAAAAGAAAGATATGAATGTGCTTTTTTCATTTCCTCAGACCACAAAACATTATTCAACATGAATATTTCTTGTAAACTTTTTACTAAAAATTAGACCATGTTTCTGTTTCAAATTAAAGACCAGAAATTGGAATCAATTTTATGCCATCGCTGTATGTTTCCTGTTATCTACTACCTAAAATGACCCTTCATAATCTTTTAAATAAACTTCTGGCTTATCAGAATGTCCTGAGATTGCTTTTGGAGTTTTTATCACTAGTGAAATCATTTTCTTCCAAACTTCTACCAAAGAAACTTTGTTACTATTTTTCCCTTATGAAAAACATTGTAGAATTGATGGAGACTAGCATTTACATCGCAGAAGGCAATGGCACCCCACTCCAGTACTCTTGCCTGGAAAAAGCCATGGACGGAGGAGCCTGGTGGGCTGCAGTCCATGGGGTCGCGAAGAATCAGACACGACTAAACGACTTCACTTTCAATTTTCACTTTCATGCATTGGAGAAGGAAATGGCAACCCACTCCAGTGTTCTTGCCTGGAGAATCCCAGGGACGGGGGAGCCTGGTGGGCTGCCGTCTATGGGGTTGCACAGAGTCGGACACGACTGAAGTGACTTAGCAGCAGCAGCAGCAGCAGTATTTACATATTCTTCCTGTGAATAAAAGGAATGTTGACTTGTTATATCAATGTTCAACAGTTACATTCAAATAAGGTCTATAAGATCAATTATAGGAATAAGACAGATTGTGAACACGCTTCACAATAAAGCACCCAAGTTTGTAATCAACATTTAGCTTTTATATTTAGTTAGCTTAAATCTTTTGTTTTCATTAATGACAACTACTGGTTAAACTGAAATATGGTGTTTTACTAAAAGCTTCTTCCAAACTTGCTCCTTTAAAACCTTGTTCCTTCTCATGAATGCAATATTTTCCTCTGCTTTCCAGCACACATAGGTCTCAGACAACTTCTGTGGTGATTTTAACTTTACTTGGTGTTTCTTTTATCTGCCTTGCAAGTAAATTCTAGTCCAGCTGATTCCAGCCTGCTTAGGTACAGCCTGACCTCATTGTATCTTTTTCAAATACTTTCCGACCAAACTGGTGTCATGCTGTCACAAATGGTACAAATAGCTTCTGACTGATTTGTAACAACCCGTGATACTTATATCAATAAAAATATTTCTAAATTTAAAAGAATGATTGAAACACTAAGCTTTTACCCAGAATGAAGACTTCTTAATTTTTTCTGAAGTCTACACTTAAAATGTTCAAGCAAAACCATAATCAGCAAGAGGAACGAAACTACCTCAGGTATCTCCTCACTTGAAATTAAACTGACCTCTTTTAACACTTTGATAAGCATTCTATTGAACACAATGGGTTCATACACATGACGTGTTCACACATAGTACAATATAATTAGTATAGTACTGATCACCATTTTGAAATATTCCTTTGCTTCCTCAATAATACACCACAAACCATTTTTTTTTATATTTGTGATTATAGATGTGCTTCATCCTTTAAAGATTTATATACGATCTGGTGTAATGTACCCACTATAACTTATTTTGCCAATCTAGTATTCATGATACTTAGGTTTTAAATTTTGTTCTGCAACTTGAGTTTCCTGTGCCAGGAAGAGTAACAGTGGGTGTCTTTAGCATTGGACTAAACGTGTCAATAGCATTGTTCTGTTCCATTGCTGTCTATCTATATGCAACTTTGGCACTATTTTGAACATTATAGCCTTAAGATTGGTAAGAATGGTATTATTAATCTTCTGACATTCTTAGAAGTCTTTAGAATTGTTTTGGCACTTCAAGTCTACTACATTTCCAGTATACCTATGGTGAGCTTGTCAATTTCTACTATTAATACTATGATGTTTATCTTTAGAATCTTTCTCTTTCCAACTATATATGTATGTTTGTGTGCCATTACATAGGTATATCTATGTATTTGTGTGTATGTGTGTGGGGGGGGGTAGATGAAAAAAATGTTCCCTCAAATATTTCTAAATCCTAGTGTGGAAATTTGTGTGCATGTATACGAAGGGGACAACAGAAAAGGAGATGGTTGGATGACATCCCCGACTCAATGGACATGAGTTTGAATAAACTTCGGGAGTTGGTGATGGACAGGGAAGCCTGGCATGCTGCAGTCCATGAGATCACAAAGAGTCGGCCACAACTGAGTGACTGAACTGATACATTTTCATTAGTATAGATTTCTATTTATATATATAAATGTGTGTATTCATTGTATATACACAAATATATGCCACACTTTTATATATATGAAAACACATGTGTACAAATATCTCATTTACCTCCTTCCTGTAAAGGATATGCTATGCATATTTAACTTGTCCTGATCAATCTACAGTGTAACAAATTTGTATGTATAATTCCTTTACTACATCACATAGTTTGTGAGATTGTTGTTCCATATTTTACTTATCTTATAAATGTATATATTATTTTTTACTTTAAACAGGCAAATGGTTTTTAAAATTGGTAATGTAAATTTCAGTGCTTTTACATATAATTCTTTTGGTTCTCTTTATTCTTCATGCCGATCTGGGGTACAAGTAGAAAATATTTTGCTTCAACCTCAAACTTATTTAAGCAATTTTATATTTCTTATCTAATGGAGATGAATGCTCTAAAAACAAAATGAGTTTTTTAAAAAAAAATACTTAATATTGTTTTAGATTTTAGGCTAAATCTTCTGTCTACAGACACATAAACTATACCTACATGTTTTATGTTAGTTGTCATTTTAAGTTAGATTTACTTCTGTCCTTTCCTCAAAAAAAATAATGGTCAACATTGACCAAAAGCTGTTCTTTGGAAATTACACTTCTGAGTCTCAAGTCATTGACCATAATGTTTGAAGTGAATATCTCCTAAAGTGTCAGCCAATTACAAGGTAAACAGTACCAAGATCTGAGTGAGTGAACAATTTGCCAGTTTGATTTACTTACTTAACATGAAAGAAAGTGAAAATCACTCAGTCGTGTCTGACTCTTTGGCACCCCATGGACTGTTTAGTCCTTGGAATTGTCCAGGCCAGAATACTGGAGTGGGTAGCCTTTCCCTTCTCTAGGGGATCTTCCCAACCCAGGGATCAAACTCAGGTCTCCCACATTGCAGGTGGATTCTTTACCTGAGCCACAAGGGAAGTTCTTTAAGTAAGCAAGCCTTCACTTACTTAAAGAACCAACTAAAATCCTTTATTGTCTCCTTGTTCTCTGGCCCATATACAATGGGTAACGATTCAGTCATTCTCTTTAGAGATTTTGTAAGGAAAGACTACAGAATTTTAAGGTCATTAGAAAATGAAAATATTAAATGATATTAGTGAACCACTGATTAGCCTATGCATATGTGTGTGTATGTGAGTGTTGATTTTATGCTAACACATAACTGGAATCTCTTACATTTAGAATGACAGTGGAATAATGTTAAAGTATACATAGAACTTGTATGTTAAATTATAGGAATACTTAAGTAGAATTTGAGACAAAGGACAATGTGTAACATTTGTGAATGTTTCTGTGCTAAAGCTTTTATTCACACACACATACATGCATACACAATTAACTCTCCAGATGTATTTTATATATTACAGTGTTTCTGCCTAACAGAGACCTCACAAAAGTTCAATTCTGTTTTGTTAGTGTATAACAACTCTTTCTTGTTGATGCAGTTCAGAATTAGTATATTGTGTTCAGGTCCAGCTCTAATTACACGAGTTTCAAAGACAATTTAAACATCATCATAGCCTCAGCAATCTTGTTGAGATTTAATTAGATTGGAAAATAATTTAATATTTATTTTAGTGTTCCTACAGTCAATTTGTTTTTAATCGAAGGAATTAATTTTGTCATCATTAGTGTTCACTCTTCAGGATTCATTTTCTTCAGAATTCATTACCTGGATGACTTCAGTCCTGTAACAATATTACATAAATTTATTTGCCAGAAGTTTGCTTTCATTTTACTAAGTGGACGATGCCTACAAATTCTCTGCAAATTGATACCTGTGATGATGGGGAGAGAATGGAGGGAAATTCCTTTCCTTTAGGGAACTAATTATCATTTTTAACCTACCGTATTAAGATTATTAAAGATTTTTTGCTTCATAAAAAATGTGACGTTAACTAATATGCATTGAGGAAGATTTCCTGTGGCTTTATTTTTCATTTTCAAATGATCTAATTTCTCAGACTTACTACAGATCCACCTTTCATACAAATTCTTAAAGAATGAGTCTGCTCCATTTTACTGTTACTACTACATGCTCTTAATATGCCTTAAGGATATATTTATCATGCCTGATGTAGAGTGTGAGAGTGAGTGTTAACAGGGTAAAAAGTGATAACAGTTGAGGTAGGAACTGACAGAAAGTACATGAAGAATAATGGCATAAATATAATTCTCATGCCTCCCTGAAATGAAATTTACTTTAAATACTAGATAATAAATCCAGGCAAGAAAGCAGTTGTTCAAAGCAGTCTTGTACATTGAATTAATTCACTAGCCCTGTAAGAATAAGTTTATTTATATTGCTATAAGTCTATCACATATAATAAATTTCTGGAATAAGTATTAGAGTATATATGAAATAGCCATTTTGTTGAATACATGTTTTATCATGACTTTTATATAAAGTAACATAGTCAATATTTTTCAGCAAGTAATATTTCTTTGATAAGTGAGATGACCAGTTAAAACAGAATTTCTTGGTTTAAAGGCACTTGAAAAATGCTGGGTAAAAGAAATTTTTAAAGATCCCCTTACTAAAAAATTTCTAGACCTTAAATTATAAAATTATTCAAAATGTGTAAATAAGATACAATATTTTCCCTACATATTTAACAACATTATTAAAAATAAAACATTTAATGAGGTTTAAACTAACTTTTCATTTATGGAAAACAATTTGTTAACTATATTTTCCTGTATGTTGATAATAATATGCTGGAAAATAAACTACATGCCATATATTTACTTTATGAGCAGTACCCTATATTTTAAACATTCAGTTGTTCAAACTTTTTTAGTGTTACCCAGCTGAATAAGAGCTCTCCATTGCAAAGCAGAGTATTAAAATTAATATGCTGGCTTTAGATATAATTAATCCAGTTTTTCTCTTTAGTATGTTATTAATGTGAAGTTAAAATTAGGACCAGTGATTAGTATAGAAAATTTTATCAAGAGATTTCAGAGCATGTATTTTTAAGTACCTACTCTGTGTAAAATTGTCTGTTGGAAATGTACATAAACAATAATGATACAAAGATTCCTGATTTTAAAATATTGCATTCTTCTAGAGAAGCAGACCTGTACAGAAAAAAATAAGCGAAGATAAACAAGCAAATAAAGATAAGTAGATAATACATGAAGAATTATGTTGGTAAAGAGTAAGTCCGTCTCAAGCTTCCAAAAAGTTTTTTTACATATGGTAGTCCTTAAATAAAAGTATAACTAAAAACAACAAAAAAAACACTGAGTTTAGTGGCAGAAGAAAAAAAGAGCCAAGGATAAAACTTAAAAAAAAAGAAAAATAAAAGCAACATTTCATAGGTGAAAGTGATCAACAAGATAATGCCCGGGATAAGATCTTCTAGAAAAGGGACTTTTCAACAACAATTTCTAGGGATTTTTTCAGGGATATGAAATATATGGAAATAAATCATTGCATTTTTTATTTCAAGCAATGGTGATGCATTAAAGGAAAATCTCATAAGTAGAGTGGTAGGGTCAGAGGTCATTTTAAGTTGTTGAGTAGTTGTTACAGGTTCTTTTTAATAGAATTTTTCTGTTAACGTGTACAGAAGAATAGAAACAATGAGTCAATATTACTTTGAGAGAGCTGAGACTTTGCCTAAGTAGAAGTTTGGAGAGAAGGATGAAGATGTGGGGGGAAAAAAAAAAATCATTGATGACTTAAACTCTTGGAGAGTTTATGAGGGAATAGAGTTAATGTCTAGGTGAAAAATATTAACCCTGGAAAGGAAGAGTACTGTTTTTCTTCTGAACAGAGGCAACATGACAATTGGTTAAATATGAAGAAAATGAGGTGTAGTGTATAGAGAATTTTAGGAGATTTGCAATAAATGACAATTATTTTATAAAACCAAGTAACTGGTTTGTTAAAAAAAAAAAGGAATAGACAAATTTGATTTGATAGAATAGAATTTAAAAAATAGAATACAAATAAAACATATGAGAAATTAATTAAGATAGATTTAAAATTCAGTAAATCAGCTTTATGTATTGGATTTTATACCTCAAAAACTGTGGAACTTCTAAACTCCAGTACTTTAGAATGTGATTTACTTGGAAATAGGGTTATTGCAGATATAATTAGTTAAGAAGAGGTCATATTGAAGTAGAGTGGTCCCCTAATCCAATGTAACTGCTGTCCGTATAAGAAGATGGTCATGTGAAGACAGAGACCCAGGAAGAACATCATGTATAGATGAAGGATGGATATGGTGCACCTATAAGCCAAAGAATGCCTGGAGCTACCAGATGCTAGAAGAGAGGCATAGAATATATTACCCCATCAAACCCTTAGAAAAAACTAACCTGTCGCCTGACACCTTGATTTTGGACATAGATCCTCTAGAACTATGAGACAATCAATTTCTACTGTTTTAAACCACTCACTTTTGAGGAACCTTGAATCCTTAGGATTAGAAATATGTAAAGTGAATTTATATAGATTTAATTTTCAGTAAATCAGTTAGCATTGATATTTTAGCATCTCTAACAGCAATTAGGAACAAAGCAGAGAGAGTCATTTACCCAACGTTAGGTACAGTAAATATGTGTATAATCTGTAGTTAATATGTCAGAATATTTGATTTATGGAAGAAAGTACAAAGTAGTAACATCTTTTATTTGTTTCATGTTTGTTAGAGCTAAGTTTTTTGATTATTGAGTATTCTTTCAAATTTGTGCCATCATTGTTAGATATGTCAATATTTGACTTTGGTATAAAATAGAGCAAAGCTCTTAGTACTACAAACATTTTCATGTCCTTATAAATTACTTTGTCAATTTTAGTTTTTTATATCCTGTTGTTAATGTCTACAACAATATTTCTGCAGTTAGAAAATAGAATAACTTCATATAATTTTCTGAAATGGCATTGGGAGAGAAAATATTAAAATATTATTAGATTATATTTAATGTGCTATTTTCTCAGCCTAGAGTATAATTAGGGATAGAACAAAACATTGAGGTTGAAGAATATTTCAAGTACTGGAAAATATGAATCCATAGATGAGAGGAAATCGAAATGCAGTTACAAGAATAATTATCAACCTTATAACTATACAAAATTATTACATTAAGATTTAGGCAAGTTTCTAGGAACCTAATTTTCATCATGTGAACATGCTTTTAAAGAATATTAACTTAATAAGGACATTACCTTCCCAAAGTCCCCAACTATCCCTTCCCCTAGGCAATAGTAAGTTCATTTTCTGTTAGTCTCTTTCTGTTTTGTAAGTAAGTTCATTTGCATTGGTCACGCACACACTGCTATATTTTAAAAGGGAAAACCAACAAAGACCTCTTGTATAGCACATGAACTTTGCTCACCATTATGTGCCAGCCTGGATGGGAGTTGGGGTTGGGGGAGAATGGATCCATGTATTTGTATGGTTGAGTCCCTTTCCTGTTCAGCTGAAACTACCACAACATTGTTAATTGGCTATACCCCAATACAAAATGTTTCTGGTGTTAACAAAATAAACATTCAAAAAATGAAAAAATAATAGGACATTTAAGAAAACAATGCATAGATGCTAAAACTGAGATTGCCAATAAATATGGAGATGAAGTAAAGTGGAAAAGGAGATTCATAAGGAGCTGGGCATGCCTAGATATTAAAAGGAAATTTCCTGGTAGTAGCAAAACAAAGTAGTTTTGAGGTTGTATTTACTATAGGCAAAGCATTTGTTTGAAAACATATTGACTTCCAAAGGTAATTTTATTGTTCCCTGCCTGTAAATACTTAGAGATCATGGAAATCTAATGTACCTTGCTTGTATCGACAATACTCAAAATTTAAACTGTTAGTGGATCTCAAAGAGGGAAAATAGCTGTTAGAATTTTCAGGGTCATCAACAGGGAACAAATATTGTAGATTATTAAAATAGTTGTTCTCCCCAGTCTGGTTTTTGACGTTTAATTTTATAACACTTATTGATAGTGGAGATGAGGTATTGACTATAGAATGTAGGCTATGCTCAGTCACTTCAGTCGTGTCTGACTCTGCAACCTATGGACCATAGCCCACCAGGCTCCTCTGTCCATGGGATCCTCCAGGCAAGAATACTGGAGTGGGTCAATTTCCTTCTCCCAACCCAGGAATCGAACCTATATCTCTGGGGTCTCCTGCACTGTAGGTAGTTTCTCTACCCATTGAACCACCTGGGAAGCCCTTTAGCACACTAAGACCCCCAAACCTTGTTTCCATTAGCCCATGGTATCAGAATGTGGCGAAGCAAACCTCCAGATCTGTCTCCTGACTGCCTTCATAAGGAATGTAATTGGTCTGTTACCAAGTGCACACAGTCCTCCTGAATGCATGGTTTCTCCAGCCCTGCTGGAGTCCCTTAAACTGCTGCCGTAAGAGACACATGCAGTAAGCAAGGGCATCAGTATAAAGACAAACGCTAGTTGAATAGGGTCGGAGCAGCATGTCACACACTCCCATCAAGCAGAGGGTATGAAGTAAGTGCGGAGCAGAACCAGGAGAATCACGCCTGGAGCAGGGCTGGTGGGCGCTGCGAGGGGGCCGCGCCGGGGCGTCCTGTGCGTGAGCAGGAAGCCAAGAGATGCGCTCCACACCATGATTCTGCCACGAAATAGAAGGACGGGGTCTGGCAGGAAAACGTTCTACCCCTCAATACAAAGACAGCATGGTTCATGGACTCTGAATGCACATTTATGGCATAAAGGAATTTCAGTTCTCTGCTTATATAAAGCAAAAACCTCAAGTCTTTGTGATTGAGTTTCACATTTAACTGGCGTATTATTTTGCTTAAAACCTAAGCATTGTCCATTTGAGAAGAAATCCACTGTGATATATAGATTCCCCATTTAAATTCTAGGGTTTCTTCTTTTGATCCTTGGTAAATTTTTTTTTTATCCAAGAAACAGAACAGATACACATATATATTTAGAATCACGAACCATTAGAGAATGAAATAGGAAATCACAAAAGATTGAAGTTTTGACAGCCCTTGCTTTTTTTTTTTTTTTTTTTGTTCTTTAAAGAATGTAGCAGAATAAAAGGATCACAGGCTCCTAGAGATAACAAGTAATGAAACTAAAAACAAACAAACAAAGGTACATCCCCAAACAAGGTCAGGTAACCTCAATTCCCTGCCCTGCCCCATGGTAGAAAAAGATGAATACCTTTAGTAGCAGTTCAGAGTTCATCTTTATAGAATGTAGGAAAAGAGTAGTATTCTTTTCATCCTTTCTGAAACTGATTAGAATCTTCAGAAAACTGATTTACCAATGAAAATTCCTAGCTAATTTTGCTTTGTCCTAAAGCTGCATAAAAAAATAACAACGTTCATGATAAGATATGCTCAACTCTTTAGTTTACTTGCTGAGTTATTACCAAGAGTTGAAGGTATAAATGAGATTGGGTCAAAGCAAAAGTCAAGATCTGAGATATAATTTGCTGCATTTCCAATACTAGTTATGGATTTTTTTTTTTAACATCTCCAATCATGGTAGAATGATGGTTCGTGAGAAACATTTGTCTCATTTAAAACACAGTAACAAGTAAATCTGGGAAACTAATAACTTAGTTCAGTATTGATTTACTTGATTTAAGTAATAGGTAGAATGTAGCTGCATTCGTAGCTATTTTCTCTTAGGACACTTCTTGAAGTCTGATTCCTAGTATATTTTAGACCGTTTCAATCCTCATGTTATATCGATTATTCGGGAAATTGTCTTAAAATCACCTAGCCAGATCAGCTAAAGCTCATGTGATCAAGCAAATGATTTTAAAATGTTACATAGGTATATGTACATGATATTCTAAGAGGGCTTCCCTGTTAACTCAGACAGTAAGGAATCTGACTGCAATGCAGAAGACCCAGGTTTGAACTCTGGATCAGGAAGAGCCCCTTAAGAAGAGAATGGGAACGCACTCCTGTATTCTTTCCTGGAAAAGTCCATGGACAGACCATGGGGTTGCAAAGAGTTGGACATGACTGAGTGACTAACACTTTCATACATGATATAAGACATGCAGTCAAAGCCATTCTTATTCCTAAGATATTCCCATAGGAAGCTTTCTGGTTCATCCAAAATCTATGTACATTATTATTTTTCCCCTTCTCGTTCACATTAAAAAAAAAATGTAAGGAAAAAAACTATTAAAAATTGACTTTTTTTCCCCCATAGCATTTAGAATGTGCAATAACAGTTCAGTGTATAAAAAAATAATATTCCTGGAAGCTCTTAGCACATTCTCCTCCTCAGGCAATCTGCTTCTGCAAATCATTCATGCATTCTTATCACCCAATGAATAATTAAAATGACCATCTAGGATTTATTAATAAATATAGAGGAATAAGAAGAGAAAAATATTTATGCAGGAAGATAAAGGGGGAATACATGAGAAATGTGAAATGGAAAACTTTAAAAAATTATTAGGATTGGTTTATTTCCATTAGAGAATGATACATTTCATTAAAAGAATTTTTTTGTAGAGAAGTGGAGAGGAAACTTAGGAAGAATTTGGGATATGAAAATTAAGTTAGAGTGAAACTGTAAGATAACTGTAAGCAATTATAGCTTATACTTTAGATTTGACTCATATGTAATACAGTGACCTCTTTCAGCTATCTGCTATTTCATAAATTCATAAATATAAGGGGTAGAATCTTTAAGGCTACATCAGAACATTGTTTATAACAACTATTTTCAACATTTCATTTCTATGACCTGTGGAAGAAAAAATTGTCTTAAAAATATAAACAAAAACATAGCCTTCAAGTGTTTTATAATCTGACCCTAATATACCTCTTTTCATCTTGTTCTCAAATATCCATTACTCTGAATGTAAACTACTCCCATTTTAATTTCTTCAAAATTACACATCTTCTGTGACTGTTCAGAAAAGTCCCAAACATTTTGTCCCAGCTCTAATGTCACCTTCTCCAAAATCTAATAGCCTTTGGTCATTTTCTTATGATAGTATTCATAATTTTGAATGATAATTCTTACTTATATATTTGTTTTCTCCATGAGAGGGCAATTTCGTTACTTTTGAATCATTAGTTCTTATGTAGTGCCTAACAATATACAATCAGTAAGTACTTTTGGGGTGAACAAATTAAATCTTCTTCATGTATCTCTTCAGTTTTTCTATACTACTTTTGAGCTTCATCTCCCAAATTAGAGAGATAATAAACCTCAAAAACCACTGTGAGTCACTGAAAGTTATAGAGATCTCTGTTTTACTACCCTAATCTTTCTTTTCAGTAAGTTCAAGCACAAAAGCCAACTATATTGGTGTCTGGATGTTCATCACTATTTTAAGAATGTTACCTTGATGAAATAGTACTTGTTAATTATATAATCTTTCACCTTCCTTTTAGTTCTACAAGGTAAATGGCAATTGTATATCTCATTTCTGCCTTTTCCCTGTTCTTCTACAAGAAGTACTCACTCATCCTCTCAGGGTTTAGGTGATTATACTGCAAGGTTAATTATATGCAAGAATTCCTACTTCCAGTTGCACAAGTGCTTGTATCTCTTTGTAGACTACTTGACTTTCCTTTATGAGGCTATGACTATCAGATAGGTCATTCATTTGGATTCACTACTGTTAGGAAATCACTTTGTCTTTATACAGAGAAGAAAGTTACTTAATAGGTATGAACAGAACAATCTATGTGAGAAAAATGTTCACTTAAAAGCTTAAGACTATAAGTGCTATTTGTCCCTTAATTCTGAGTAACATTTCAGCTATTTCTTAGTTTCATTTGTCCCAACCTTTTTTTACTGTTACCAAAACTAAACAGATGAATAAAGTTTAAAAGATGTTTAAAAAGATTTTCTTAAGATTGAAAAGAGCCTTCAAAGAGGATGGATCCTAAATATATCTCAGACTTTCTTTAGTACAACGATAATATAATTTTCTTAGATCATATATAATTTCTTAGTGTAAAGTCATTGGTGAACTCTCATATCAGAAAGACCTCCTGTATCTATGGTTTACTGAAATTCCAGTATCATATCTTCCTTTTCCAACTTTGGCTTTTAAGTCATATGATGATTAATTGTATGTGTCAATTTGTATGGGCTTTGTGATACACAGACCTCTGGTCAAAATTATTTTTAGAGTTTCTATGAGTTTTTTTTTTTTTTTTGGATAAGATTAACATTTAAATTGCTAGCTTGAGCAATACTCATTGATGTCCTTTATGTGGGTGGACCTCATCCCATCAGCTGAAGGCATGAATAGAGCAAAAGTCTTCCCTCCTTTGAGTATAAGAGAATTCATTTGCCTTGATTGTCTTCAAATTTGAACCATAATAAGTAAGTCTCTTTTCCTCCCTCTCTTTCCCACCCTCCTCACCCCACTGATACACAAAATACACATACAGAGAGTGAGATATAGCTCTCTCTATGTATCTCCTAGTGTTTCTGTGGAAAATCCCGACTACTATCAGTTCAGTCACTCAGTCGTGTCCGACTCTTTGCGACCCCATGAATCACAGCACACCAGACCCCCCTGTCCATCACCAACTCCCAGAGCTTACTCAAACTCTTGTCCATCGAATCGGTGATGCCATCCAGCCATCTCATCCTCTGTCGTCCCCTTCTCCTCCTGCCCCCAATCCCTCCCAGCATCAGGGTCTTTTCCAATGAGTCAACTCTTCACATGAGGTGGCCAAAGTATTGGTGTTTCAGTTCAGCTTCATGTTCCAGTGAACACCCAGGACTGATCTCCTTTAGGATGGACAGGTTGGATCTCCTTGCAGTCCAAGGGACTCTCAAGAGTCTTCTCCAACAACACCTTTCAGCTCAGCTTTCTTCACAGTCCAACTCTCACATCCATACATAACCACTGGAAAAACCATAGCTTGACTAGACAGACCTTTGTTGGCAAAGTAATGTCTCTGCTTTTTAATATGCTATCTAGGTTGGTCATAACTTTCCTTCCAAGGAGTAAGCGTCTTTTAATTTCATGGCTGCAGTCACCATCTGCAGTGATTTTGAAGCCCAGAAAAATAAAGTCTGTCACTGTTTCCACTGTTTCCCCATCTATTTGCCATGAAGTGATGCCATGGCATACCAGATGCCATGATCTTAGTTTTCTGAATGTTAAGCTTTAAGTCAACTTTTTCACTCTCCTCTTTCATTTTCATCAAGAGGCTTTTTAGTTCCTCTTCACTCTCTGCCATGAGGGTGGTGTCGTCTGCATATCTGAGGTTATTGATATTTCTCCCGGCAATCTTGATTCCAACTTGGGCTTCTTCCAGCTCAGTGTTTCTCATGATATACTCTGATATAAGTTAAAGAAGTAGGGTGACAATACACAGCCTTGACATACTCCTTTTCCTATTTGGAACCAGTCTGTTGCTCCATGTCCTGTTCTAACTGTTGCTTCCTGACCTGCATACAGGTTTCTCAAGAGGCAGGTCAGGTGGTCTGGTATTCCCATCTCTTTCAGAATTTTCCACAGTTTATTGTGATCCACACAGTCAAAGGCTTTGGCATAGTCAATAAAGCAAAAGTAGATGTTTTTTTGAAACTCTCTTGCTTTTTCGATGACTACTATAGGTAGTTGCAATTTACTTATTAGGTATTTGAATATGTTGTATGCTTTGAATCATGTCGTTTCATGTTGTAAATGCTCTTTTTATGGAACTCAGCTTTGGCTGCTCACCATTTAAAAGCCAATAATTTGAGATACAAGTTTCAGTAGAAAGGATAGGTGTGTTAATCAGAAAAGCTGGCAATATGGGCAGAGAGAAGACCAATTCCAAAGATTCTGCTCAGCCATGACAGTTTTTAAAGGGAAAATTGGAGGGAGAGAATCTCAGTTGAGAAATAGAATATTACCTGCCTTATCACTAAGCAAAGGATGTCACCCTCCCCAGCGAGTGCAGCCAGTAGCCATGGTGAGCTGGTGAGCCCTGAGAAAACTCAGGAAGAAAAGGAATACCAGCCATCTAGGAGTCATAAGCTTCACTTTCACTTTTCACTTTCATGCATTGGAGAAGGAAATGGCAACCCACTCTAGTGTTCTTGCCTGGAGAATCCCAGGGACAGAGGAGCCTGGTGGGCTGCCGTCTATGGGGTTGCACAGAGTTGGACATGACTGAAGTGACGCAGCAGCAGCAGCAGCAGGAGTCATAAGACTGTAGCTACTACTAACAGTGAAACCTGAGGAAACTCAGGATGCAGAAATACTGCTACCAGATAGCTGAGGTGCATATCAAAGGGATGATTTCTGTGAGCCCCGACTCTTGCATCTTCCCATACATGGAACAGTGCTAAATTTCTTAACTTGAGATATTTAGTATTTTTCTTTTTTTCTATTAAAAGTCATCTTTTTATTACTGTCTGCCTTTTGTTGCAAAACTCCTGTATATCCCGGCTCCCCTACCCCCTCCATCCCCCAACCTCCTTGAAGCATTTCTCTCAGAGTTATTTGAGATGCTGCCTCCTGGGCTTGAAGTTCTAAAAATTTCCTTTGAATAAAACATGACTCTCAACTTTTAGGGTGTGAATAATTTCGTAGTCAACATGGTGAATCATAGAGGCAGGAGGTTGGGTTCTGCATCATTCTAGTTGCATGCAGACAGGCTGACTCCCTCTACAGATGTTATCTTGCCAGCATGAACCTCCTGCAGGTTCCCTTAGGGGGCTGTTGAGGGTACAGAGCTAATCATTCTTTAACTACTAATTGTTCATTCTTTCTTCTTGTTATCTAGGAAAAGAATCAACAAGTTAGACAAGGCATGGTGCGCATTCAGGATAGCATGTTAGGAGTTAGGTTAAATTGCCTAGTGATCTCACTCCTATAATTAAGTTTTAAAGTTCAGAGTGGAACTTTAAAAAGTAAAAATGGGACAAAAGAGCTGCTTTTCCTCTGAAGGAAGAAGAGAGGAAATTAAGACCAAAATTTAAAACTGTTTCTTTATTGGAAAAATCTGCTTTAAAAACATAGGGATAATACTGTCATTTTCATGACTTCTGTGATAGCTCAGTTGGTAAAGTTTCTGCCTGCAATGGCAGGACACTCCGGTTGGATTCCTGGGTCAGGAAGATCCCCTGGTGAAGGGATAGACTACCCACTCCAGTATTCTTGGGCTTCCCTTGTAGCTCAGCTGGCAAAGAATCTGCCTGCAATGCAGGAGACCTGGGTTTGATCCCAGGGTTGGGAAGATTCCCCTGGAGAATGGAAAGATTACCCTCTCCAGTATTCTCTCCTGGAGAATTCCATGGACTGTATAGTCTATGGGGTCACAAAGAGTCAAACAGGACTGAGCAACTTTCACTTTCACAACTAATGTGAAACACAAGTAGACAAAGCAATGGCCTGGTTGTAACTGATTGTGTCCCTAGAGAAACTGTGCTAGAATTGACTTTGCAGGGAAGCAAAATGTGCCACCCCAAAAAGTCACTTTGGCATGCACGTTATTTCAAGCTGAAAATAATCAAGACCCTAAAGACTCAGGACAAATCTTTGATCTTCTCTTTAACTGCCTAAAAGGATGTATGGATAAGCTGCTTGATATTGCTGCATAAGTAACAAATTGCCACACATTTTGTGGCTTAAAATAACACACAGATTTATAATCTCTTAGTTTCTGACCAGGACTCTTGCATGAGTATTGTTGCGTCCTCTGCTCAGTATCTCACAGGGTTGCAGTCAAAGCATTGGCCAAGCTGAGTTTTCATCTGGAGGCTAGCAATGGGAAGAACACACTTCGAAGCATCCAGACTGCTGCAAGAAGTCATAGCTTTGTGTTTGAATTATTGAGGGCTCCAGCTTTTTGCTCTCTGCCTGCTAGAGGTCATAACAAACACCCCCTTCCAACAACACAAGAGAAGACTCTATACAAGGACATCACCAGATGGTAAACATCGAAATCAGATTGATTATATTCTTTGCAGCCGAAGGTGGAGAAACTCTATACAATCAGCAAAAGCAAGCCCAGGAGCTGACTATGGCTCAGATCATGAACTCCTTATTGACAAATTCATACTTAAATAGAAGAAAATGGGGGAATACCACTAGACCATTCAGGTATCACCTAAATCAAATCCCTTACAATATACAGTGGAAGTGAGAAATAGATTTAATGGGCTAGATCTGACAGACAGAATGCCTGGTATGAATTATGGACAGAAGTTCAAGACATTGTACAGGAGACAGGGATCAAGACCATCCCCAAGATAAAGAAATACAAAAAAGCAAAATGGCTGTCTGAGGAGGCCTTACAAATAGCTGTGAAAAGAAGAGAAGGCAAAGGAAAAAAGGAAAGATATACCCATTTGAATGCAGAGTTCCAAAGAATAACAAGGAGAGATAAAAAAAAAAAAAAAAAAAAAGCCTTCTTCAGTGATCACTGCAAAGAAATAGAGGAAAACAATAGAATGGGAAAGACTAGAGATCTCTTCAAAAAAATTAGAGATACCAAGGGAACATTTCATGCAAAGATAGGTACAATAAAGGACAGAAATGGTGTGGACCTAACAGAAGCAGAAGATATTAAGACGAGGTGGCAAGAATACACAGAAGAATTATACAAAAAAGATCTTCATGACCCAGATAATCACAATGGTGTGATCACTCACCTAGAGCCAGACATCCTGACATCCTGGAATGTGAAGTCAAGTGGGCCTTAAGAAGCATCACTACAAACAAAGCTAGTGGAGGTGATGATATTCCAGTTGAGCTATTTCAAATCTTAAGAGATGATGCTGTGAAAGTGCTGCACTCAATATGTCAGGAAATTTGGAAGACTCAGCAGGGGCCACAGGACTGGAAAAGGTCCGTTTTCATTCCAATGCCAAAGAAAGGCAACGCCAAAGAATGCTCAAACTACTGCACAATTGCACTCATCTCACACGCTAGTAGAGTAATGCTCAAAATTCTCCAACCCAGGCTTCAGCAATACGTGAACTGTGAACTTCCAGATATTCAAGCTGGTTTTAGAAAAGGCAGAGGAACCAGAGGTCAAATTTCCAACATCCACTGAATCATCGAAAAAGCAAGAGAGTTCCAGAAAAACATCTATTCTGCTATATTAACTATGCCAAAGCATTTGACTGTGTCGATCACAATAAACTGTGGAAAATTCTGAAAGAGATGGGAATACCAGACCATCTGACCTGTCTCTTGAGAAACCTGTACACAGGTCAGGAAGCAACAGTTAGAACTGGACATGGAACAACAGACTGGTTCCAAATAGGAAAAGGAGAATGTCAAGGCTGTACATTGTCACCCTGTTTATTTAACTTATATGCAGAGTACATCATGAGAAATGCTGAGTTGGATGAAACAAAAGCTGGAATCAAGATTGCTGGGAGAAATATCAATAACCTCAGATATGCAGATGACACCACCCTTATGGCAGAAAGCGAAGAAGAACTAAAGAGCCTGTTGATGAAAGTGAAAGAGAAGAGTGAAAAAGTAGGCCTAAAGCTCAGCATTCAGAAAACTAAGATCATGTCTTCTGGTCCCATCATTTCATGGCAAATAGATGGAGAAACAGTAGAAATAGTGTCTGACTTTATGGTTTTGGGCTCTAAAATCACTTCAGATGGTGACTGCAGCCATGAAATTAAAAGACATTTACTCCTTGGAAAGTTACGACCAACCTAGACAGAATATCAAAAAGCAGAGACTACTTTGCCAACAAAGGTTCATCTAGTCAAGGCTATGGTTTTTCCAGTAATCATGTATGGATGTGAGAGTTGGATTATAAAGGAGACTGAGCACCGAAGAATTGATGTTTTTGACCTGTTATATTAGAGAAGACTCTTGAGAGTCCCTTGGACTGCAAGGAGATCCAGCCAGTCCATCCTAAAGGAAATCAATCCTGGGTGTTCATTGGAAGGACTGATGCTGAGGCTGAAACTCCTATTTTGGGCACCTGATGCAAAGAACTGACTCATTTGAAAAGACCCTGATTCTGGGAAAGATTGAAGGTGGGAGGAAAAGGGAATGACAGAAGATGAGGTGGTTGGATGACATCACTGACTCAATGGACATGAGTTTGAGTAAACTCTGAGAGTTGGTGAAGGACAGGGAGGCCTGGCGTGCTGCAGTCCATGGGGTCACAAAGAGTCGGACCCGAATGAGTGACTGAACTGAACTGCTATAGGTCACCTTTATGTCCTAGAGACCACTCATAGGTCCTTGTGGCTCCACTCAGTTTTTCTTTGCCACAAAGAACTTCCTCTACATAGTTGCTTGTTTCCCCAAACCTGCAAGTATAATTGTTCACTGTAGTCTCTAAACTGAAGTCTAATATATCATGTAATCAAGGAAGTGACATCCCTATATCCCCATAATAGTGCCACATTTTGTTGGCTAGAATCGATAGTTAATGGGCCTGTTCCAAGAAGGAAGCTATGACCATGGAGCGCAGCAGCATGAACTAAGTGTGGCAGACAGGAAGGAACCTAAGAAAGCCTGTTTGTTAAAATTCCTTTCTGTGTCTCATTGTCTCTGTGGTGGTGGTGGTTGATTTATTCTCTAAATTTTATCTGACTCTTTTGACGCCATGGACTCTAGTCTGCTGGGCTCCTCCATCCATGGAATTTCCCAGGCAAGAATACTGGAGTAGGTTTCCTTTTCCATTTCCAGGGGATCTTCCCGACCCAGGAATTGAACCTGGCTCTCCTGCATTACAGGAGAATGGATTCTTTATTGCTGAGGCACCAGGGAAGCCCAATTGTCTCTGCTTGGCTCAGTAAACACTTGTTTACCAAACAGTTGCTTTTCTTTCTCCATGTCAATGGCCTCCCTCTCCTTTGATGTCCCAAACCATTATGACAACACTCTCTTTTGTCTTCAGCTGAACGATTTTTAGGGTGAGGGTTTCACTCTGGCAGTTTTCATGTTATTAAACTTTTGTTTATTTTTTCCCTGCTAATGCTCCTCATGGCAATTTAATTCTTAGACTAACCAGAAGAACCCAGGAGAGTAGAGGAAAATTTCTTCCTTTCTGATAAGTTTATTCCTTAAGGATATTTAATAAAAATAAGTTACATTAAAATTTTTGTAGCATTTGGGTTTACATCGATAATGTCCACCTTATATAATATCCTGAGTGCTAGAAACATTTTATAGCAGAGTACATACGTTGGAAAAAAAGAAGTGAAATAACTGAAGTAATATTTAATGTATCATGGTGATAAATAAATCATGTTCATAAAAAAGCATATCCTCTACTACTAGAATAATTAGAGCAGATATTTACTAGTTAAATATTCCATAACTTTATTTCTTTTCAACATGTGAAAATAGACATATTACAATATTATAAAAATCTATTTTTACAGCATGATTCCACATACAGGCAATTTCTTAAATTTGCATTGAAACCACTAGGTGGCGTTTCATGAGGGGGCTCCAAGGAATTCTGGTGCTTTTTGTTTCAGCACAGAAAGAATTCAGTGAGAGGCAAAGTGATAGGTAAGAAGTGCTTTATTAGAAGTGGATGTTTGTAAGGCTTACAGGTGGGTGGGTGATAGGGTGCACCCCCCAAGAACTTAGTGGGCTACAAAGGAAAAGGGGCATGGGAGAAGACCACCTTCTTTCTCATTCTTGAGTAGATGTCACGCTTCCATTATCAGTGTCCGGTGAGGGAGTTTTCTTGGCCCTACATAGTCAAGCCAGGACTGGCATGGCATGGTGGAAAAATCATTTCATGTCTGAATACAATAAGGCTTTTTCGGTTTGAAATGTCACTTTCCATAAAATGTTTTGTATGTATTCAGAGAGCATCTCCTCAGCTCAGTTCAGTTCAGTCACTCAGTCGTGTCTGACTCTTTGCGACCCCGTGAACTGCAGCACACCAGGCCTCCCTGTCCATCACCAACTGCCGGAGTTTACTCAAACTCATATCCATTGAGTCGGTGATGTCATCCAGCCATCTCATCCTCTGCTGCCCCCTTCTCCTCCTGCCCCCAATCCCTCCCAGCATCAGGGTCTTTTCCAATGAGTCAGCTCTTCACATGAGGTGGCCAGAGTATTGGAGTTTCAGCTTCAACATCTGTCCTTCCAATGAACACCCAGGACTGATCTCCTTTAGGATGGACTGGTTGGATCTCCTTGTAGTCCAAGGGACTCTCAAGAGTCTTCTCCAACACCACAGTTCAAAAGCATCAATTCTTTGGCTCTCAGCTTTCTTTATAATCCAACTCTCACATCCATACACAACCAATGGAAAAACCATAGCCTTGACTAGACAGACCTTTATTGACAAAGTAATGTCTCTGCTTTTTAATAATGCTGTCTAGGTTGGTCATAACTTTCCTTCCAAGGAGTAACGGTCTCTTGATTTCATGGCTGCAGTCACCATCTGCAGTGATTTTGGAGCCCAAGAAAAGTCAGCCACTGTTTCCACTGTTTCCCCATCTATTTGCCATGAAGTGATGGGACCGGATGCCATGATCTTAGTTTTCTGAATGTTGAGCTTTAAGCCAACTTTTTCATTCTCATCTTTCACTTTCATCAGGCATCTCCTAGGGATCTCCTATGGATCAACAACTTACTCATTGGGCAGGGTGTGGGTCTCATATCACCATTGTTTTATTATTTTGGAGCATGACTCATGCTTCTGTTGCATAGTTTTGCTGCTAATCAGGCCTTCTTGGTTTTGTGGTTAAGCAAACCTGTTTTCTTGAGTGATCACTAACTTACAGAGGTCTTCCATACCTTTTTCTTTACTTTCAAACTTCTAGTGGAGTTAATTAACTACTTTCTTTGACCTTTAACTCTGTCCCTATCAGTATGACTTTGTCTAGCTAGTATTTATATTCTAAGTGGTAAAATTGTTGATAACCAGTCTAACACTACAGGGAGCAAAAGGGTGTGTTAGTGTGCTATTTTGTAGGTTGTTTTGCTTTAGCAGATTATAACTTAGATAAATTAATTCCTTGAAATTGAACAAATTCACTTGTTTAGATTTCTAGAACTAATGTCATGCTGGGAAAACTTGGTTTCTTCATTCATCTTGTTCTCTTCTAACTCCATAGCATTGAAAAAGCTGTAGTCTAAAATTTCCAGGCTGAATTTTCTCATCTGTAAAATAATGTTGCATGAGGTGATCTCTAGAAATTCTTCCAGTCTAAAATTTTTCTGCTTTATTTTTATGTGTAATTCATTCAGCTTTGTGCTGCATTTATCAAATTTGTCAGACAGTGGTAAAATAACATCCTTTTAAGTGCATTTTTATGCATGTATGCTGATAATTATTACAGAGTATTCTCAATTATCTGCAATCTTCTTTGAAAATAGTGTATTGCTATGTTGAATTAGGATAATAGGTGCTTCATTTCTCAATTTTGCTTCAAGTAGGCACTTCTTAACAATTCTTTTTTCTGTTGGTCCCTTGTGTAGATTAGCATACAATAAAATAAAATAATTGCTAATTGCTGTTGCTGTGGCTATTCATAGGTCATCATTCTTTCCATTTTAAGATTATTGTGATTTATTTATTTGTAGTTATACGCTTCATTGAAATATGTATGCCATGCCTCCTCAACTGTTTTTATCTTCCAGCTATTCAGTTATTTTCAAATTTCTTAGTGCAAAAAGAAACTATCTGGATTTTAATCTTCAAATTCTACTAATGTTTTTGATTTTATTGCTTGTGCTTTAGGTGTCAAACCCTTCAAAAATCAAGACCCACAACAAGGAGTTTTTTTTTCTCAATTTTTACTTCTAGAAGTTTTATGATTTCAGGTCTTACATTTAAGTCTTTAATATATCTTGAGTTCAATTTTGTTAGTGGTAGAAATTGTGGGTCCAGTTTCATTTTTTTACATAATGAATATCCAATTATCCCAGCTACATATATTGAAGAGAACATCTTTTCTCCATTGAGTATTTTTGGCTTCCTTTTCAAGTATTAGTTGACTGTATATGCATGGATGTATTTCTGGGCTCTCGATTCTGTTCCATTTGTCTGTTTTTATGCCAGTGTGATACTACTCTTTAGATGACTATAGCTTTATAGTACAGCTAGAAATCAGGAAGTGTGATGACTTTGTTCTGGGGGATCATCAGCTCTACTTGCCCATCTCTAAGCTTGAACGCCAGTGGAACTTTTTCCAGGAGTTGGCTCCAGCCCTTCTGGTCAGATGCAACTGGAAGACTATCCACATGGGTGGGAGGACTAGGAGTCAGCTCTTTGATTATTCACAGGCTCCCTGGGCTCTAGGGTTGGCAACATTTTTTGTTTGAGGATCAAATCAGGCAGATCTGCACCTTGCTGAGTTCCCAAGTTGGAGCATGTCCCAGACATGGTTCTGTAGATGAGCAAAGGCGCTGGTTAAAATGACCACTTGGGCACTATAGGTATGAACTCAATAGGCCAAGACCTGGCTGCTGGTTGTTGCACACCATTCCCCTCTTCTTTATCACAGTCATATTTCCAGTGGTTGAATCCCACAGCCTCCCCTGCAACCCCGGAGTGCCGCGTCAGAGTAGGGAGTCCCACAGAGTCATCCATAGTGCTGGTTTAGTGGCTCATTTCCCGCCTAGGTTCTCCTTCCTCATTAGAAACTGGAGGATCAGGGGAGACCTCTCTGTGTGGTACTGTGCTCGCCTGAGAGAGGGGCCACTGCGTCAGGATGAAGCCGTTTCTCTTATTCTTCTGATAGGCTCTGTGAGCAGGGGGTTGCTTCAGCCTCATCTCTGATTCTAGAAAGCTTTCAGTGACTTCTTGTTCTTGAGCAGTTTTAGTTCTTCTTGTGATGTGAAAGTCAGTCAACCTATGTTTTTGGTGATGCTTCTCCTCAGAAATCCCTTTTTAAATAAACAACAGCCAACATCCTCACCTGTTATAGGGAAAAGTGAAACTCCTTCCCAATGCAGCCCTCTCTCTTCTGTTAGAAGCATGCAGGCAGCTTCTTAGGGACTAGAAAACAAAAAAGGCAGCTTCAGCAAGCTTTAGGCATTTGGCTTCTAGTTTAATGTAGATACCACTTGCTCTGTGGCAAGTTTTGAAATAAACTTTTGGTGATGCTCCTCTTTACTCAGTTTTTCATGAAGGGAAAATGTCCCTCTCTTAAAATTTTGAAGATATTTTCACCAACGATGTTTATAAATCATAGTCTGTGAAATGATTTTTTCAGATAAATCTTATTGTATAGGTTTGAAGGACAATACAAAAAGAAAAGGAGAATAGAAAGTAGGTTAGAGCAACCTAGAAGATTTTTGTTAAAGTGACACTTGAGTGAAGTTTGTAATTTTTCTATTACTACAAAATAAAAGCTACAACTTAAATATTATGTCATTCACTTGTATGTATACATGTAACAAAGGAAAGAACACTTTATTTTTGGACCTTCTTAAGTAACTGCTTTTGAGTTACTTGGAAAATGACAGGCAGTCTTTTCTTGGGTATCAGTTGAATCCTCTTAACCCCCAAACTCCTCTGACCTAATCTCCTAGGATGGGTCTTTCGAAATAGGTGCCCCATCTTGAAGAGATTGATTTCTTGGAACCACGCTAGCAGTAGTCAATCTCTGGAAAGAATTAGAGTGACTATAGATTTCTATAGAATCTTGGATTATGTTAGTTGTTGTGGTATAAAATTATTAATAGTCTCACTTCCTATCATTTCATTACAAAAATTTTTCATGATTTGACAATGAATTATATGCTAACCTCATTCAGTCTTCCCAATCAGTATTTAAACTGGAGTGGGCAACTGCCAGCCCATGAAGTAATACTATAGGCAGGACCCAGATACATTTGAAGGCTGTGGAAAACCTGTATTATTAACTTTGTCAGAACTGCAGTTTACCGAGGATCAAATATTTTATTGTATTCCAATGATTTAACCCCAAATGCTATCTGACTAAATATTATATACCATGTCCATTGAGTAAAGAAGTAATGTATTATGCTTAATATGTTTGGGGGAGTCATTTATTTTAGTTAAGTTTTGTTTATTGTCTCTGTTCCTCCTCTGTTTAATGATTCCTATCAAAAAAGAACTTTTTTTTGTTTTATTCATTGTTGTGTCTACAAAATCTGGTAGAGTGCCTGGCACTAGGAATAAATATTAGTTGGAAGTAATAGAGGTTCTAGAATTCATCTTATCTTGCCATTTCTAAAATCAATTTTATTCTTATGCCATTGCTTACTAATAATTTTAATTATTTTTACTTTAAAGAAATAATAACCAAAAACCCAGTTTGCTCATTTCTCCCAGCTCCCACTCCCTACTCCACCTTGCAACCACCAAACTATTCTCTGTGTCTATGAATGTTTTAAAATAATTTAGATTTCATATGTAAGAGAGATCATAAGGTATTTGTCTCTCTACTTATTTCATTTAGCATAATGCTTTTTTTGCAATATGCATTTTTCCCTCCCAAAGACAGAAATGTAGTTTTCAAACAGATAATGGAATTGTAACAGAGGCTACTTCTTGTAAAATTTAGTTCATTACCTCTTGCTTGTGAAGCATTTAAGTTTCCCAAAAATCTCAATGGTGTGATAGTTTGTCTTTATTTTATGATTCATTTATTTTATAAGCTAAGTAATAAGTACGAAGTTGCAAAGAGAAACATTAAAAGGGCATAGAGTATCAATTAATGAGCTTTGAATTTTTTTTTGAAAGTGTATTTGAATGTTTACAGAATTTAGAAATATAAGAATTCAAGTTAAATTGTGTTTTCCAGAAATAAAATAACACCAGCAAAAACACTTCAATTCAGATGTAAAACAGGGTGTGTATATTTTAAAGAAGTTTTTCAATTATTCTTATGTAACATATCCAAATATTTAGTTGTGTCATGTAACCCATATTTATACAATTTGTTATGTTGAACTTTAAAGAACAGTTAAGTAAGTAGAACCAATTATGAACCTGGGGACTTTACACTAGGAGAAATAAACAAGTTACAGAAGGACAAATACTTCATAATTCCATTTATATGAGATACCTGAAGTAGTCAGATTCATTGAAGCAGAGAATAGAATGGTGGCTGTCATCTTAGGAACCACCGAGGGAAAAAATAGGTAGTCATTGTTCAATGGGTACAAAGTGTCAGTTATCCGTGATGAATAAATTGTAGAGACCTGCTGTACAGCACTTCACATGCGCTGAACAATATTGTATTATGCTCTTAAAGATCTATAAAGAGGATAAATTTCATGTTAAGGATTCTTACCACACACAATAAAACAGACACAGTGAAATTTGGGAAATGATTTCTAGGTCTATTTAGGTCTGTTAACCTAGATTTTGGTGATGATATTGGAGGTGTTTGCTTATATCTAAACTTGTCAAATTGTACATGTTAAATATGTGTTACAAGTATATCTTTGTATATCAAGTATACCTATTATCTTTACCTATACATAAATAAAACTATTTTTCTCCTCCTCTGTAAGATGGACAAAACTAGAACAGCACAAATAAGAACCAAAGCAGACCTTTTGGTGACTGGTGAAGATTAAATAAAAATACCTTACGTGTTCTCTCTTTCCATTGTAGAACTAAATATTATAGTTTGGGAATGAACATGAGTATGAGGCTTAAAACACCTTAGACCTCAGGCTTCATCTTTTACTTTTGTGTGCCTTAAAAGTCACTCATCTTGACACTTGGATTTTACCTGTTTTATGAGGCCAACTAAATTTTCTCCATCCCTTGATGATCTAAAATACAATGATTAAACCAATGATTCAGTTCAGTTCAGTTCAGTTGCTCAGTCGTGTCCAACTCTCTGTGACCCCATGGACTACCAGCATGCCAGGCTTCCCTGTCCATCACCAATTCCCAGAGTTGACTCAAGCTCATATCCATTGAGTCGGTGATGCCATCCAACTAGCTCATCCTCTGTCATCCCCTTCTCCTCCCGCCTTCAATCTGTCCCAGCATCAGGGTCTTTTCCAATGAGTCAGTTCTTCGCATCAGGTGGCCAGAGTATTGGAGTTTCAGCTTCAGCATCAGTCCTTCCAATGAACACTCAGGACTGATTTCCTTTAGGATGGACTAGTAGGATTTCCTTGCAGTCCAAGGGACTCTCAAGAGTCTTCTCCAACACCACAGTTCAAAACCATCAATTCTTAGATGCTCATCTTTCTTTATAGTCCAACTCTCACATCCATACATGACTACTGGAAAAACCAGAGTTTTGACCAGATGGACCTTTGTTGGCAAAAGATGTCTCTGCTTCTTAATATGCTGTCTAGGTTGGTCATAACTTTTCTTCCAAGGAGTAAGTGTCTTTTTATTTCATGGCTGCAGTCACCATCTGCAGTGATTTCAGAGCCCCCCAAGTTAAAGTCTGTCACTGTTTCCAATGATTAGGTGACAAAATTTGGATTTAAACTTATAAAGTTTTTAATGTTGAATATGTATGTGTGCTAAGTCACATCAGTCATGTTTAACTCTTTGTGACCATATAGAGCTGCCAGGCTCCTCTGTCCATGGGATTTTCCAGGCAAGAATACTGGAGTGGGTTGTAGTGCCTTCATGCAGGGGATCTTCCTAACCCAGGGATCGAACTGTGACTTTATTCTCTTGCATTGGAGGATGGGTTCTATGTCACTAGTGCCACTTGAGAAGTCATTAGAAGATACATGTCAATACAAACAGTGAATTGGTATAATTGAGCACTCATCACTGGCTGATGTTATCTTCATGAGGGCAGCTAGAACAAAGGTATCCTTTCATTAAAGAATTCTCATTTTCATCTAAATTCCTATAAAAATATACTTTGCAGTTTTTCAGTAGTTTGTGCTGTAATTTTCAGAACCCCTAAGCTACCTGCCTTTGGTTCACATCAGCACTTGTAATCTCATTCTTTTCTCTTGCATTTTTAGGTGAAATGCACAGATTAAAATTTAGTGATACCTTGATTTTTGCAATATAAAGCTTTTTCCACTGCACAGTCTACCCACAGCCCTAATATGAATACCACCCATCTTTTTTTTCCCCTACAAATTTAGAGTCACAGCTCATCCTCTGAGATATTTACATTAGGTAGTGAATGAAGTGGGAGTGGGGAGCAAACAATCTGTTTACCCTGGTACTTCATCAAACTGACTTAGCCTCACAAATCACTGAGGGAAGCTAAGCAACTGGATGGAAAATTATCTTCACACCATTAATTCCACAGTCTTAAATACATCTGTTCTTATAAATCTGCTCCTTTAGTTATAGAAATCCCTCTTCTGCTAACAAAAGCAAGCTCTTCTGGTTCTCCCCACTTTTGCCTCTCTTCTCTAAGAACATTATTCCTTTGTTTATCTCTCTCTCTCAGGAATCAGGAATCTCTCTTTCTTACGCTAAATCTTCCCATTTACCAGTTTCAATTAATTGTATCTTTCTGTATGTACTGGTTCAGAATAAGGGTTTGTTTTTTCTTTCATAATTTTTCACATTGGTGGTCTGTTGTTCCCAGCTACAACAGTGAGATACCAAGGGAGGCTACGCATCTGCCATTCATCTTAGGATTATTTGTAAACCAAAACCTCATAGGGATGCTGGTGTGATAGCTTCTGCGGCTGATGTCTAGTAAATATTGCAACACACTTTAGTGGCCCCTGTCTCTGGAGCTTCTACAAAAAGATTAAATGCCTAACTTGAGTTGTGAATGCCTTTTCTCCAGACTAGAGGGAGTATGTGCCAGCTAGTCACAGTAGCCAGTGCTAATGAGATTTGAATGTATTGCTTTAAGACTTGACAAAAGGCTACAGTTTTTTCTCCTCCCTTTAAGGTGGCATATCAAACTTTTTCACTGTCAGACTGACATGCACCAATTCCCTATCTCTATACAAGTATTGAGTATATCAAAACAATAAACATGATATTAAGTATGAAATACAGCCATAAGAATAAAAAGAATTCATCAAGTTGAAAGTTGTTATTTGGAAAGTTCTACTTAGGAAACTTCACTGGTAGTCTCATATTTGAGATGATAATTTTCCAAAATTTAGTTTTATTGTTGCTGATGTCATTTCCTCATATTTATTTTGTTTCTAATTTATTATGGTATATTTAAAATATATATAAAATTATTGAATGATAATGAACCTTCTTGTATAAGAAGGGGCCAACTCTTGGCCAGTCTTTTGTCCTTTCCACCACTCCCCCCGCGCCCCCCCCGACTCCAAATCCTCAACTGAATTACTTTGGAAATAGCAAGCATTGTATAATCTAACCTGAATTATTTTAGTATGCTTCCAAAAATTAAAACAAACAAACTTAAATGTACATAGTACCTTTTCACACTTTACAAATCAACATCTCTTTATTTAAATTTGTTATTATTCTAAATATCCTGATTATCTAATAAATGTTCAATAGTTGATTTGTTCAAATTATGACCCAAATTTCACACACCGAATTTTTTAAATGTCTCTTAAATTTTCTTCTCCATTTTCTTGATAAATGAGTAATGAATTGTTATAAATAAACAACTATTACCCGAGAAATAGAATATCAACTGGACACAAGAATCATCCTTTCATCATCCTTTTAAGTCTTCCTCTAAAAAGTAACAACTGTTTTGGTTTCTACCACAGTAGATAAATTCTGCACATCTAAACAATTTCTGTAAGGTATATTTCAAGGAGAGAACCGCTGGGTAATAGCATATGTATGTATTAAAGTTTAATATATATTGCCAAGGATTTTTCCAAAGCGGTTGTAACAAATTGTATTGCCAGCAGCAGTACATGAAAAATTCAGTTTCTCCATAGGCTCAACAATACTTGATTTTTACCACTCTTTAAAATGTGTCCTTCTAGTAGGTGAGAGTGTCACATTGTGGTTTAATGTATATCTCTCTAATCGCTAATGATCTCTAATAAAGTTAGCCATGTAGATATTCTCCTGCCCTGGTAGTCTTTTGCATATTTGCTTAGTTTGAGGCTTTCATTGGCCATGTGTATTGCAGAAGACTACTCCCACACTGTACTTGCTTTTTCACTCTTGGAGGGATCTTTTTTGACTAACAGAGAAATGTATAATTTAAATAGTCCAAATTATTGATGCATTTCTTATTGCAAATAAATTTTGCATCATGTTTAAATGAACTTTTCTCTCCTTAAGTTAAGAAAAGTACTCATCATTATCTTCTGGAAGATTAATTTTATAATCTTTCATGTTTAAAGCATCATCTAGAATTTATTTAATATGGCATAAAGTACAATTTAAGCTTTATTTTTATACATGTGAATATCCAATTAAATCAGGACTAATTGAAAATAATTGTCTCTGCTCTGTAGCATCAGTTTATATAAAAATGAGTTGACTATTTGTGTGTCTTATTTCAGGATTCTATATTTTGTTGTGCTGGTCTTTCTGCCCCTCCTTTTATTATTACAACACATTTTTACTTAGTGTCATTTCATAATAGCTCTAGATTTCTGATATGTGGTTTCTCCAACTTTGACTTTTCAAAAGTTTCCTTGGCTCTACTTGGCTTTTTTCTTTTCAATATATACATTAGAATTACATTGTCATTTTCACTAAAATAACCCAGAACGTTATCCACAATATCTTGATGGGATCACACTGAATCTATATATTCATACAGAAAGAAGTAATAGCTTTAAACACTGTTCCTTTAAATACGTGAACATGGCTTATTCCCTACTTAGATTCAGATTTTCTTTAATCTCAACCATATAAAAAGTTTCTTTTTAGGGTTTTAGAAGGTACTTCATTCGTTATTATATATTATTGTACCAAACTATTTCATGAAAATCACCATGGTTGAACATCCTTATTTCTTTTATGATCTAACAAAGATAGCTTTCAGATATTTCGGAAATAAGTAATACTTGCTCTAAGTTCTTTGTAGATTTTTTAAAAGAGACTAATTTCCTTTATACTATTGGTCAGATTAAAGTTTTTAAAATCATAAATAGAAACTGATTATTTAGCAAATAATTCTTAACTAATCAGAAACAAGATAATCATGAAATAATCATTGTTTTCTATTTAGTTAATTCTATGTATTAATACAATGCAATATTACAATTATAAATATTAAATAAATTGAGCCTATCTAAACAAAATATATGGAGAAGGCAGTGGCACCCCATTCCAGTACTCTTGCCTGGAAAATGCCATGGACGGTGGGCTGCGGTCCATGGGGCGCTAAGAGTTGGACACGACTAAGCGACTTCCCTTTCACTTTTCACTTTCAGGCATTGGAGAAGGAAATGGCAACCCACTCCAGTGTTCTTGCCTGGAGAATCCCAGGGACGGGGGAGCCTGGTGGGCTGCCGTCTATGGGGTCACACAGAGTTGGACACGACTGAAGTGACTTAGCAGCAGTAGCAAACAAAATATAATTTCATCAAGATGTATTATGTATTTGATGTTTTGCTGAATACAGATTGCTTATTTTGGGCTTAGAAAACTCTCTTATTTTTATTTATGATCACAAGACATGCTTGTTACAATCTTTGTTTTATTGTTTTCCAATCACTATCTTTAGGATTTAAGGTGAAATTTATGCTGGGAGTGTTCTTTCATATCCCAAGATGTTGAAACAATCTATATTTCTGTCAGTGAATAAATGGATAAAGAAAATGCAAAATTTATATACACACATATACAGAATATTATTCACACTTAAAAAGCAGGAAATCCAGTAATATGTGACAATATGAGTGAACAAGGAAGATATTATACTAAGGAAAAGAAGCTAGTGATGGAAGAAAAAACACTGCATGATTCCAGTCATGTACAGTTTCTAACATAGTCAAATTTATAGATACAGAGAGTAAGTGGTAATTGTCAAGGTCAGGGAGAAGGGGGATGTGGGTATTGCTATCCAGTGGGTATAAGGTTTCAGTTATGTAAAATGAATACATTCTAGAGATCTCCTACACAATTGCAAATAGACAGGGAAACAGTGGAAACAGTGACAGACTTTATTTTTTTGGGTTGCAAAATCACTGCAGATGGTGATTGCAGCCATGACATAAAAAGATGCTTACTCCTTGGAAGAAAAGCTATAACCAACCTAGACAGCATATTGAAAAGCAGAGACATTACTTTGCCAACAAAGATGCATCTAGTCAAGGCTTGGTTTTTCCAGTGGTTATGTATGGATGTGAGAGTTGGACTGTGAAGAAAGGTAGGGCCAAAGAATTGATGCTTTTGAACTTTGGTGTTGGAGAAGAATCTTGACAGTCCCTTGGACTTCAAGGAGATCCAACCAGTCCATCCTAAAGGAAATCAGTCCTGAATGTTCATTGGAAGGACTGATGCTGAAGCTGAAACTCCAATACTTTGGTCACCTGATGCGAAGAGCTGACTCATTTGAAAAGACCCTGATGCTGGGAGGGATTGAAGGCAGGAGGGGAAGGAGACAACAGAGGATGAGATGGTTGGATGGCATCACCAACTCGATGGACATGAGCTTGAGTCAACTCCAGGAGTTGGTGATGGATAGGGAGGCCTGGTGTGCTGCGGTTCATGGGGTGGCAAAGAGTCAGACGCGACTGAGTGACTGAACTAAACTGACATAATGTTTTGCATATAATGAACAGATCTTTAAATGCACAATACAGTGTTGTTAAGATGGTATTGTATTTTTTTTTTTTTTTTATTACTTGGAGGCTAATTACTTCACAACATTTCAGTGGGTTTTGTCATACATTGACATGAATCAGCCATAGATTTACACGTATTCCCCATCCCGATCCCCCCTCCCACCTCCCTCTCCACCCGATTCCTCTGGGTCTTCCCGGAGCACTTGTCTCATGCATCCCACCTGGGCTGGTGATCTGTTTCACCATAGATAGTATACATGCTGTTCTTTTGAAATATCCCACCCTCACCTTCTCCCACAGAGTTCAAAAGTCTGTTCTGTATTTCTGTGTCTCTTTTTCTGTTTTGCATATAGGGTTATCGTTACCATCTTTCTAAATTCCATATATATGTCTTAGTATGCTGTAATGTTCTTTATCTTTCTGGCTTACTTCACTCTGTATAAGGGGCTCCAGTTTCATCCATCTCATTAGGACTGGTTCAAGTGAATTCTTTTTGACGGCTGAGTAAAATTCCATGGTGTATATGTACCACAGCTTCCTTATCCATTCATCTGCTGATGGGCATCTAGGTTGCTTCCATGTCCTGGTTATTATAAACAGTGCTGCGATGAACATTGGGGTGCATGTGTCTCTTTCAGATCTGGTTTCCTCAGTGTGTATGCCCAGAAGTGGGATTGCTGGGTCATATGGCAGTTCTATTTCCAGTTTTTTAAGGAATCTCCACAATGTTCTCCATAGTGGCTGTACTAGTTTGCATTCCCACCAACAGTGTAAGAGGTTTCCCTTTTCTCCACAGCCTCTCCAGCATTTATTGCTTGTAGACTTTTGGATAGCAGCCATCCTGACTGGTGTGTAATGGTACCTCATTGTGGTTTTGATTTGCATTTCTCTGATAATGAGTGATGTTGAGCACCTTTTCATGTGTTTGTTAGCCATCTGTATGTCTTCTTTGGAGAAATGTCTGTTTAGTTCTCTGGCCCATTTTTTGATTGGGTCATTTATTTTTCTGGAATTGAGCTTCAGGAGTTGCTTGTATATTTTTGAGATTAATCCTTTGTCTGTTTCTTCATTTGCTATTATTTTCTCCCAATCTGACGGCTGTCTTTTCACCTTACTTATAGTTTCTTTTGTAGTGCAAAAGCTTTTAAGTTTCATTAGATCCCATTTGTTTAGTTTTGCTTTTATTTCCAATATTCTGGGAGGTGGGTCATAGAGGATCTTGCTGTGATTTATGTCGGAGAGTGTTTTGCCTATGTTCTCCTCTAGGAGTTTTATAGTTTCTGGTCTTACATTTAGATCTTTAATCCATTTTGAGTTTATTTTTGTGTATGGTGTTAGAAAGTGTTCTAGTTTCATTCTTTTGCAAGTGGTTGACCAGTTTTCCCAGCACCACTTGTTAAAGAGGTTGTCTTTTTTCCATTGTATATCCTTGCCTCCTTTGTCAAAGATAAGGTGTCCATAGGTTCGTGGATTTATCTCTGGGCTTTCTATTCTGTTCCATTGATCTACATTTCTGTCTTTGTGCCAGTACCATACTGTCTTGATGACTGTGGCTTTGTAGTAGAGTCTGAAGTCAGGCAGGTTGATTCCTCCAGTTCCATTCTTCTTTTTCAAGATTACTTTGGCTATTCGAGGTTTTTTGTATTTCCATACAAATTGTGAAATTCTTCGGTCTAGTTCTGTGAAAAATACCGTTGGTAGCTTGATAGGGATTGCATTGAATCTATAGATTGCTTTGGGTAGAATAGCCATTTTGACAATATTGATTCTTCCAATCCATGAACACGGTATGTTTCTCCATCTGTTTGTGTCCTCTTTGATTTCTTTCATCAGTGTTTTATAGTTTTCTATGTATAGGTCTTTTGTTTCTTTAGGTAGATATACTCCTAAGTATTTTATTCTTTTTGTTGCAATGGTGAATGGTATTGTTTCCTTAATTTCTCTTTCTGTTTTTTCATTGTTAGTATATAGGAATGCAAGGGATTTCTCTGTGTTAATTTTATATCCTGCAACTTTACTATATTCATTGATTAGTTCTAGTAATTTTCTGGTAGAGTCTTTAGGGTTTTCTATATAGAGGATCATGTCATCTGCAAACAGTGAGAGTTTCACTTCTTCTTTTCCTATCTGGATTCCTTTTACTTCTTTTTCTGCTCTGATTGCTGTGGCCAAAACTTCCAACACTATGTTGAACAGTAGTGGTGAGAGTGGGCACCCTTGTCTTGTTCCTGATTTCAGGGGAAATGCTTTCAATTTTTCACCATTGAGGGTGATGCTTGCTGTGGGTTTGTCATATATAGCTTTTATTATGTTGAGGTATGTTCCTTCTATTCCTGCTTTTTGGAGAGTTTTAATCATAAATGAGTGTTGAATTTTGTCAAAGGCTTTCTCTGCATCTATTGAGATAATCATGTGGTTTTTATCTTTCAATTTGTTAATGTGGTGTATTACATTGATTGATTTGTGGATATTGAAGAATCCTTGCATTCCTGGGATAAAGCCCACTTGGTCGTGGTGTATGATTTTTTTAATATGTTGTTGGATTCTGTTTGCTAGAATTTTGTTAAGGATTTTTGCATCTATGTTCATCAGTGATATTGGCCTGTAGTTTTCTTTTTTTGTGGCATCTTTGTCAGGTTTTGGAATTAGGGTGATGGTGGCCTCATAGAATGAGTTTGGAAGTTTACCTTCTTCTGCAATTTTCTGGAAGAGTTTGAGTAAGGTAGGTGTTAGCTCTTCTCTAAATTTTTGGTAGAATTCAGCTGTGAAGCCATCTGGTCCTGGGCTTTTGTTTGCTGGAAGATTTTTGATTACAGTTTCGATTTCCTTGCCTGTGATGGGTCTGTTAAGATCTTCTATTTCTTCCTGGTTCAGTTTTGGAAAGTTATACTTTTCTAAGAATTTGTCCATTTCATCCAAGTTGTCCATTTTATTGGCATAGAGCTGCTGGTAGTAGTCTCTTATGATCCTTTGTATTTCAGTGTTGTCTGTTGTGATCTCTCCATTTTCATTTCTAATTTTGTTAATTTGGTTCTTCTCTCTTTGTTTCTTAATGAGTCTTGCTAATGGTTTGTCAATTTTGTTTATTTTTTCAAAAAACCAGCTTTTAGCTTTGTTGATTTTTGCTATGGTCTCTTTAGTTTCTATTGCATTTATTTCTGCCTTAATTTTTAAGATTTCTTTCCTTCTGCTAACCCTGGGGTTCTTCATTTCTTCCTTCTCTAATTGCTTTAGGTGTAGAGTTAGGTTATTTATTTGGCTTTTTTCTTGTTTCTTGATGTAAGCGTGTAATGCTATGAACCTTCCCCTTAGCACTGCTTTTACAGTGTCCCATAGGTTTTGGGTTGTTGTGTTTTCATTTTCATTCATTTCTATACATATTTTGATTTCTTTTTTGATTTCTTCTATGATTTGTTGGTTATTCAGAAGCGTGTTATTTAGCCTCCAGGTGTTTGAATTTTTAACAATTTTTTTCCTGTAATTGAGATCTAATCTTACTGCACTGTGGTCAGAAAAGATGACTGGAATGATTTCAATTTTTTTGAATTTTCCAAGACTAGATTTATGGCCCAGGATGTGATCTATTCTGGAGAAGGTTCCGTGTGCACTTGAGAAAAAGGTGAAGTTGCTTTTTTGGGGTGAAATGTCCTATAGATATCAATTAGGTCTAGCTGGTCCATTGTGTCATTTAAAGTTTGTGTTTCCTTGTTAATTTTCTGTTTAGTTGATCTATCCATAGTTGTGAGTGGGGTATTAAAGTCTCCCACTATTATTGTGTTACTATTAATTTCCTCTTTCATACTCGTTAGTGTTTGCCGTACATATTGCGGTGCTCCTATGTTGGGTGCATATATATTTATAATTGTTATATCTTCTTCTTGGATTGATCCTTTGATCATTATGTAGTGTCCTTCTTTGTCTCTTTTCACAGCTTTTATTTGAAAGTCTATTTTATCTGATATGAGTATTGCGACTCCTGCTTTCTTTTGGTCTCCATTTGCATGAAATATTTTTTTCCAGCCCTTCACTTTTAGTCTGTATGTGTCTCTTGTTTTGAGGTGGGTCTCTTGTAGACAGCATATATGGGGGTCTTGTTTTTGTATCCATTCAGCCAATCTTTGTCTTTTGGTTGGGGCATTCAACCCATTTACATTTAAGGTAATTATTGATAGGTGTGGTCCCGTTGCCATTTACTTTGTTGTTTTGGGTTCACGTTTATACAACCTTTCTGTATTTCCTGTCTAGAGAAGATCCTTTAGCATTTGTTGAAGAGCTGGTTTGGTGGTGCTGAATTCTCTCAGCTTTTGCTTATCTGTAAAGCTTTTGAGTTCTCCTTCATATCTGAATGAGATCCTTGCTGGATACAGTAATCTAGGTTGTAGGTTATTCTCTTTCATTACTTTCAGTACGTCCTGCCATTCCCTTCTGGCCTGGAGGGTTTCTATTGATAGATCAGCTGTTATCCTTATGGGAATCCCTTTGTGTGTTATTTGTTGTTTTTCCCTTGCTGCTTTTAATATTTGTTCTTTGTGTTTGATCTTTGTTAGTTTGATTAATATGTGTCTTGGGGTGTTTCGCCTTGGGTTTATCCTGTTTGGGACTCTCTGGGTTTCTTGGACTTGAGTGGCTATTTCCTTCCCCATTTTAGGGAAGTTTTCAGCTATTATCTCCTCGAGTATTTTCTCATGGCCTTTCTTTTTGTCTTCTTCTTCTGGAACTCCTATGATTCGAATGTTGGGGCGTTTCACAGTGTCCCAGAGGTCCCTGAGGTTGTCCTCATTTCTTTTGATCCTTTTTTCTTTTTTCCTCTCTGCTTCATTTATTTCCACCATTTTATCTTCTACCTCACTTATCCTATCTTCTGCCTCCGTTATTCTACTCTTGGTTCCCTCCAGAGTGTTTTTGATCTCATTCATTGCATTGTTCATTTTTAATTGACTCTTTTTTATTTCTTCTAGGTCTTTATTAAACAATTCTTGTATCTTTTCAATCTTTGTCTCCAGGCTATTTATCTGTAACTCCATTTTGTTTTCAAGATTTTGGATCATTTTTATTATCATTATTCTAAATTTTTTCAGGTAGATTCCCTATCTCCTCCTCTTTTGTTTGACTTGGTGGGCATTTTTCATGTTCCTTTACCTGTTGGGTATTTCTTTGCCTTTTCATCTTGTTTAGATTGCTGTGTCTGGAGTGGACTTTCTGTATTCTGGAGGTCTGTGGTTCCTTTTTATTGTGGAGGATTTACCCAGTGGGTGGGGTTAGACGATTGGCTTGTCAAGGTTTCCCGGTTAGGGAAGCTTGCGTCAGTGTACTGGTGCGTGGAACTTGATTTCTTCTTTTTGGAGAGCAATGGAGTGCCCAGTAATGAGTTTTGAGATGGGTCTATGTGTTAGGTGTCACCTTGGGCAGCCTGTATGTTGACATTCAGGGCTATGTTCCTGTGTTGCTGGAGAATTTGCGTGGTATGTCTTGCTCTAAAACTTACTGGCTCTTGGGTGGTGGTTGGTTTCAGTGTAGGTATGGAGGCTTTTGGACGGTCACTTATTGCTTAAAGTTCCATGTAGTCAGGAGTTTTCTGGTGTTCTCAGGTTTTGGGCTTAAGTTTCCTGCCTCTGGATTTCAGTTTTAGTCTTCCTGTAGTCTCAGGACTTCTCCAACTATACAGCACTGATAATAAAACTTCTAGGTTAATGGCGAAAAGATTCTCCCCTGTTAGGGACACCCAGAGAGGTTCACAGAGTTACATGAACAGGAGAAAAGGGAGGAGGGAGATAGAGATGAGCAGGAGGAGAAAAAGGGGGACTCAAGAGGAGAGAGACAGATCTACGCAGCTGTCTGTTCCCAGAGTGTTCTCCGTATCTCAGACACCTACAAGGATTCACAGAATTGGATTGGGAAGAGAAGGGGAAAGGAGGAAATAGAGGTGTTCTGAGGTAGAAAACAGAGTCAAGATTGGGAGAGAATAATCTTCGGTTTAAAGATAGGGCTTCTCTTTTTTTTTTTTTTTTTGGTAAGGTTATAGTGTAGTGAAAATGAAAATGAAGAGTAGTAGAGGAGTACTAGAGGACTTTAAAAGAAATAAGAGAAAAAGAAAAATAGAAAATAAAAGAGAAAACGGAAAGGAAAAAAAGAAGAAAAAAGAAAAAAAAGAAAAAAAAAACAAAAAAAAAAAAAAAGAAAGAAAGAAAAAAAAATTTTTTTTTCCCCCTAATTAAAAAAATCGTAAATATCTATGTAAATGAAAGTTAAGGAGTAATGGGGGAGTAATAGGGAATTTTAAAGGAAAATAAAAGAGAAAAAATAAAAAAGAAAAAATATAAAAAGAAAAAAAAAATTTTTTTTTTTTCCTTACTTAGAAAAAAAAAAGTAAAAATATATCTAGGAGTTTCTCTGGAGCTGCTGCGGTCAGTGTTGGTTCGGCTCAGTTTCAGATAGCTCCTCGTTCCAGCTTACACTTCTCGATATCTACAGGGCCCTTCCGGTGAAGTCAGTGTTTTCTACAGGGATTTTAATCTGTTGCACCAGTCCCTTCTGAAGCGGTTCCCTTTGTTTATTTGGCTTCTGTTTGCCGGTCTCTTCAGAGCCTCATTTCCGCCCTGACACAGGCGGGCGGAGGTGGACTCTTACTCAGGTAGCTAGTTCCGTTGAGCTGCTGGGAGGGGCTGACGCTGCGGGGATGGGCTGGCGCTGCGGGGCGGGGCTGACACTGCGGGGCGGGGCTGGCGCTGCGGGGCGGGGCTGACGCTGCGGGGAGGGGCTGGCCCTGCGGGGGCGGGGCTGACACTGCGGGGAGGGGCTGGCCCTGCGGGGGCGGGCTGGCGCTTCCGGGAGGGGCTGACGCTGCTTTCTCCGTCTGCGCTGCTCAGGCTCCCGGCTGTTCTATATGGAGCGCGCCCCGCGCTGCGCTAGGTTCCAGCCCTCAGGTGTTCCACAAAAGCGCGGAAGGAAAAGCTGCGCCTGCTCTCTGTGCCTTCCCCGTCAGAGCGGTCCAGGCAGCCAGGGGCTTGATGGGCGCACTATCCCCAGGTGTGGCACACTCACTCCCTTCCGCGGACCCAGTCTCAGTTTCCGCTGACGCCAGTCGGGTGCGCGCGCCTTCCGCCCTCTGCGTCCCCAGCCCCAGTCCCCGCCCGCGCCGGTCGGGTGCCTGTGCCCTGTGTCTCGCCGCGACCTTCCCCTACCCCCTGCCTCCTGCCTCCGGCGGGGCTGGGCCGGTCCGCAGCCTGCGACCTCTTCTTGGGACTTTCTCCGTCCCTTTGTTCTGCAAACGGCTGGCAGTGTGTTCCGGCCTGTTAATTTTCTCTCTTTTGGTCTCCCACAGTTCAAGTTGGCACCTCACAGAAGCTCCCTCCGATTGTCCTCAGGGCACTCAGGCCCGGACCCTAGCCCAAGCAAGGCCGCCTAAGACTCCCTTCCCGGGACGGGTCTCCGTCCTTAGCTCTTTTGTCTCACTTTTTATCTTTTATATTTTGTCCTACCTCCTTTCGAAGACAATGGTCTGCTTTTCTGGGCGCCTGATGACCTCAGCTAGCGATCAGAAGTTGTTTTGTGAGGTTTGCTCTGCATTCAGTTATTCTTTTGATGAATTTGTAGGAGAGAAAGTGGTCTCCCCGTCCTACTCCTCCGCCATCTTGGCTCCTCCCGGTATTGTATTTTTATACCACAGTAAAAAGTTTGCAGACACTGACACACATATGCACATACACATGTAAAACTATTGAACTCAGACTAAGATCATTGAATTGTATTATTGTCAATTTAAATCTTTAACTGAGATAATTTTTCTCTGTGGATTTAAATATTCTAATATCAGAATGTTTTCCCCATACATTTCAAAATTATACATATGTATGTATCCACAGATTCACCTCTATGTATGTGTGTGTAGGTGTATATCATTCAATTGCTCCTTCATCTGGGCCATTTTACATATGCCACTTAGGTAATGAGCTAGAAGCATAGTTATGATTATGACCACTCTTAGATTTGTGAACTTTTAGTCTTTTACTAATTGAAACTCAATTTAAAATTTCTGGCTTTAGAGTAATTATTTCTTAAATTGATCTAACAATATTCTTGCTGAAGACACGGTAGGGTAGTAAGATATTGGGAGGGAGAGGATGAAGAATTGGACCATATAAATCTAGGCTGGATTTTAGCTGAATTGACCTAGCAGAATTATAGCTAAAACTGGATTAATAGGCCAGGAACAGAAGTCAAAGATGAAGTCTAGTCTAAAATAGAGACTCAAAGTTTTCTGACTAAAAGGCTGGTATTTGTCAACTCTGAGATGGACATTTTTGTGCCAAGTTTATTAGCGAGAGCTTTTGTAACCAATACCTGTGAAGAGAAAGAAGCAGAATTGGGAAAAGAAAGAAGGTACCATCACAAGTGAAACTCAGCTCTTCACCTACAGAGCTTTGAAGGCCTGCATTTGAATGAAGAATTTTCCTGGATATGGAATGAGGGGGCCAGGCCTTTGTACTCTCCCCTCTCCCAATATTGGATTCAAGTTGTCCCCAGAATGGATCGTGATCTGGGTAAGGCAGATCTCTTCACTGGATCCCACATGGGCTGTCAACCCAGAGAACTCTTAGTATCTGGTCAAAACCATCCTTAATCCAGGGAGATTAGGGGAACAAAGAACAGCATTTGGTGCAGCTAAGACCTCTGGTGCTCCATTTACTTCCTTCCTCGGGATTGTGAATCGAAGACAGTGAAACAACCTCTCTCCCAATGATTGGGATACCATCAGTTTGAAATGTGGGCTTCAAGGTTGCTGTTATTTAACCACTAAATCACATCTGACTCTTTGTGACCCCATGGACTCTAGCCCACCAGTCTCCTCTGTCCATGGGATTTCCCAGGCAAGAATACAAGAGTGGGCTGCCATTTCCTTCTCCAGGGGATCTTCCCAACTCAGGGATCAAACCCATGTGTCCTGCTTGGCAGGCAGATTTTTTACCACTGAGCCACCAGGGAAGCCAGTTTTCAATGGTTATTTAAAAATATTTTTTTCTTTCCCCTCCACCTTTGTTGGTAGGTTTTGAGGAATTTTTTTAAAGATTCTATTTCTTCAGCAGTACACAGTTTTCAGAATATTTTGTTTACTGTAGATCATATAAGTAATTATATCATTATTATTATTTCTGCTAAATCTCACTTTAAGAGAAATTTGACTTTCTGACTTTTTAATTTCTAAGTATTGATTCTAGTACTTAAAACTGCTGAATATATATTTACTGAATAAGTAAATACATGTATTTCTTCTGAGAAGTTCAGAGCTACAGAGATCTTTGTTCTGTATCTTCAGGCTAGAAAATTGACAAGTGGTAGTGAAATATCTAGTAAATTAATCACTAGAAATATAATAAACTATTAGGTATTGAAATACATTGATGCTATGCAAATAGGTATATATTCACCTTCATATCAACAAATCAGAAAATTAAACTGAGTAGGTACATGTGAACTAAAGCAGATATCAACTCTTGTGAATCTCAATATGTTTTAGGTCCCCACAGGTTGGATTTATATATTCTTCTAAATGTGTAAAATGTACAAGTAAATTAATATTGCATAATCATTTAAATGAATGTTTTAAAATATAGTACATTCTTTATGATTTATTTTAATGATTCATAAGAAAACAACATTTTCACATGTTTCCTCAGATCCAATAAACATATCAACTTATTAATGTAGCTAAAAGTGAGAACCACATGGGCTTTTTCTATATTTAAATTTTTATTTAAAACCATTATGAATTTTATGCCTTTATATTACATATTATATTTCTAAATAATATTTTATTGAAGTATAGTAGTTTTATAATAGTATATTAGTTTCAGGTGTATCTATTTAAAGTTATTACAAAATAATGGCTATATTTTGCTGTACAGTATATCTTTGATGCTTATTTATTCTCTATATAGTAGTTTATATCTCTTATTTCCATAACCCTTTCTTTCTCCTACCCTCTTCTCTCTTCCCACTGTTAACCACTAGTTTGTTCTTTATATCTGTGACTGTTTCTGTTTTATTTTCATTCATTTATTTTTTAGATTCTAGATATAAATAACACAAGAATTTTTGTGTGACTTATTTCAGTAAACTTAATATGCTCCAGGTCCATCTACACAGTGGCAAATGGCAGAATTTCATTCTTTTTTTGTGGTTGAGTAATATTGTGTGTTTGTGTGTGTGTGTGTGTGTGATAGCATCATCTTTTTCCATATCTGATGATGGACACTTAAGTTGCTTCCATACCTGGCAATTGTAAATAACACTACAGTGGACATTAGAGTGCATGTATCTTTTCAAATCCATGTTTTTGTTGGGGGGGCGGGCTGTATATACAGCAGTGAAATTGCTGGATCATATGGTAGTTCTATTTTTAGTTTTGTCAAGAACTTTCATACTGTTTTCCATAGTGGTTTTACCAATTTACATTCTCACAGTATACAAGGTTTCCCCTTTTTCCACGTCCTTGCCAATATTTGCTGTTTGTAGACTTTTTGATGATAGCCAGTCTAACAGGTGTGAGGTAACATCTCATTGCGATTTTGATTTGCAATTCTTTGGAAATTAATGATGAATATTTTTTTTATGTGCCTGTTGGCCATCTGAATGTCTTCTTTGGAAGCATGTCAAGTCTTCTGCTCATTTTTAAATTAGGTTATTTTTAAAACTGAATTGTAAGATCTATTTATATATTTTAGAAATTAACCCCTTATCATTTTCTGCCATACAGTAGGTTGTCTTTTTAGTCAATTGTTTCCTTTGCTGTGGGGAAGAAAAAAAGTTTGATTAGGTCTCATTTGTTTATTTTTGCCTTTATTTCATTTTCCTTGGGAGACAAATCCAAAAAATACTGCTGCAATTTATGTCAGAGTGCTCTGCTTATGTTTTCTTCTAGTTTTATGGGTTCATATCTTACATTTAGGTATTTAATCCATTTTGAGTTTATTTTTTAAATGATATGAGAGAAAGTTCTAGTTTAATTCTTTTATGAGTATCTGTCCCATTTTCCCAACACAACTTCTTTTTTTTTTTTTTTTTTATTAGTTGGAGGCTAATTACTTCACAACATTTCAGTGGGTTTTGTCATACATTGATATGAATCAGCCATAGAGTTACACGTATTCCCCATCCCGATCCCCCCTCCCACCTCCCTCTCCACTTGATTCCTCTGGGTCTTCCCAGTGCACCAGGCCCGAGCACTTGTCTCATGCATCCCACCTGGGCTGGTGATCTGTTTCACCATAGATAGTATACATGCTGTTCTTTCGAAACATCCCACCCTCACCTTCTCCCAGAGTTCAAAAGTCTGTTCTGTACTTCTGTGTTTCTTTTTCTATTTTGCATATAGGGTTATCGTTACCTTCTTTCTAAATTCCATATATATGTGTTAGTATGCTGTAATGTTCTTTATCTTTCTGGCTTACTTCACTCTGTATAAGGGGCTCCAGTTTCATCCATCTCATTAGAACTGATTCAAATGAATTCTTTTTAACGGCTGAGTAATATTCCATGGTGTATATGTACCACAGCTTCCTTATCCATTCATCTGCTGATGGGCATCTAGGTTGCTTCCATGTCCTGGTTATTATAAACAGTGCTGCGATGAACATTGGGGTGCACGTGTCTCTTTCAGATCTGGTTTCCTCAGTGTGTATGCCCAGAAGTGGGATTGCTGGGTCATATGGCAGTTCTATTTCCAGCTTTTTAAGAAATCTCCACACTGTTCTCCATAGTGGCTGTACTAGTTTGCATTCCCACCAACAGTGTAAGAGGTTTCCCTTTTCTCCACAGCCTCTCCAGCATTTATTGCTTGTAGACTTTTGGATAGCAGCCATCCTGACTGGCGTGTAATGGTACCTCATTGTGGTTTTGATTTGCATTTCTCTGATAATGAGTGATGTTGAGCATCTTTTCATGTGTCTGTTAGCCATCTGTATGTCTTCTTTGGAGAAATGTCTGTTTAGTTCTTTGGCCCATTTTTTGATTGGGTCATTTATTTTTCTGGAATTGAGCTGCAGGAGTTGCTTGTATATTTTTGAGATTAATCCTTTGTCTGTTTCTTCATTTGCTATTATTTTCTCCCAATCTGAGGGCTGTCTTTTCACCTTACTTATAGTTTCCTTTGTAGTGCAAAAGCTTTTAAGTTTCATTAGGTCCCATTTGTTTAGTTTTGCTTTTATTTCCAATATTCTGGGAGATGGGTCGTAGAGGATCTTGCTGTGATTTATGTCGGAGAGTGTTTTGCCTATGTTCTCCTCTAGGAGTTTTATAGTTTCTGGTCTTACATTTAGATCTTTAATCCATTTTGAGTTTATTTTTGTGTATGGTGTTAGAAAGCCAACACAACTTCTTGAAGAGATTGTCTTTTCTCTCTTGTATATCCTTTCAACCTTTGTTGTAGATTAACTTACCTTAGGTATGTGGCTTTTTTTCTGGCTCTTTATTCTGTCCCATTAATCTATATGTCTTTTGTGAATATTTGTGTCAATATCATGTTATTTTGATGAGTTTTGTGGAAGATTCTGAAGTCAGGGAGCATGATACCTTTAGCTTTGTCTTTTTTCCTCAACATTGCTTTCACAATGGGGCTCTTTTGTGGTTCCATATAATCTGAGTTTCATTTGTTCTAGTTCTGTGAAAAGTACATGGATGTTTTGACAGGTATTGCATTAAATCTGTAGACTGCTTTGGGTAGTATCGACATTTTGACAGTATTGGTTCTTCAAAACCAATCATTCAGGATATTATTCCATTTTTTGGTATCATCTTCATTTCCTTTGTCAATTCTTTATAGTTTTCAGACTTTAGGGCTTTTATGTCCTTGGTTAAGTTTATTCCCTAGGTATTTTATTCTTTTTGATGTGACTTTCAATGAGGTCATTTTCTTGCTTTCTTTGTCTGATAGTTTATCATTAGTGTATAGAAAAGCAAGATTTCTGCATATTAGTCTTGTATCCTGAAATTTTATTAATTCATTTATTCTAATAGTTTCTTGGTGGAGACTTTGGGGTTTTCTACTTATTGATAGTATCAAGTCACTTACAGTGACAAGTTTACTTTTTCCCTTCAAATTTGGATTCCTTTTATTGCTTTAGTTTGTCTGATATCTATGGCTAGGATTTCCAATTCTATGTTAGGTGGAAGTGTTGAGGGTGGACATCATTGCTTTGTTCTTGAATTTAGAAGAAAGTTTTTCAAGTTTTCATTGTTGAGTATGTTAGCCGTGGGTTTGTCATAAATGGCCTTTATTGTGATGTACTCTCTCTATATCCACTTTAAAGAGGGTTTTTAAAATCACGAATGGTTGTTGAATTTTGTCTAATGCTTTTTCTGCATATATCTATTGAGATGATCATAAGATTTTTGTCCTTCCTTTCGTTAACATGCTGTATTACATTGACTTGGAGTGTTAAACCATCCTGGCATCCCTGAGTCAATACCACTTGGTCATGGTGTATATTTTTATATATTGTTGAATTCAGTTTGGTAACATTTTATTGAGAATTTTTGCATCTATATTTGTCAGAAATATTGACCTGTAATTTTCTTTCTTTGCACTATCTTTGTCTGGTTTTGATATCAAGGTAATGGCACTCTCAGAATGAATTTGGGAGTGTTTCATCTTAAGTTTTTTGAATATGTTGAGAGTTTAGGTAGAAGCTCTTTTTATATGTGAAGTAGAATTTCTCTGTGAAGCTATCCAGCCCTCCACTTTGGTTTATTGAGAGCTTTTTTATTACATATTAAATTTCACTATTAATGATTAGTCTATTCAAATTGTCTACTTCTTTCTGATTCAGTATTAGAAGGTAGTATCTTTCTAGAAATTTGTCCATTTCTTCTAAATTTTCCAATTTGTTGGCATATAATTGTAGCATTCTCTTATGATTTTTTTATTTCTCTGTGATACTGTTTGTTTCTCCTCTTTCACTTCTTGTTTTGTTTATTTGGGTCCTTTTTCTTTTTATCTTGATGAACCTGGCTGAAGGCTTATCAAGAGTTCAGAAAAGCAGCTCTTCATTTTAATTAATCTTTTTTATTTTTTTGGTCTCCATTTTATTTCATTTTCTCAATGATCTTTATGTCATTCTTCCTCCTGACTCAGGGCTTTTGTTGTTGTTCTTAAATTCATTTAGGTGGTCGTTTAGGTTGTTTATTTGAGATTTTTCATATTTTTCATATTTTTTCATATTTCTCGAAGTGGGCCTTTATTTCTGTAAACTTCTTAGAACTGCTTTTGCTCTGTCCATAAATTTTAAAAAGTTATGTGTCCATTTTAGTTTGTCTCAATGTATTTATGATTTCTTCTTTATTTCTTCATTGACCCACTCTTTTTTTAAGGAACATGCTATTTATTATCCAAGTGTTTATGCTTTCCCCACATGCCTTCCCATATTTGATTTCTTGTCTTATACTGTTGTGGTTTAAAAAACAAAAAAGTCGATGTAGTTTCTATCATCTTAAATTTGTTGAGGCTGTTTCACAGTCTAGCATGTAATCTGTCCTGGAGAATGTTACATGTGCTCTTGAAGAATGTGTATTTTGCTGTTTTGGGATGGAAGGTCCTATAGGTTTCCATTAACACCAACTTGTCTAATGTGCCATTTAAGACCACTGCTTTCTTATTGAGCTTCTGTCTGGATAAGCTGTCCATTGTTGTAAGTAGGGTGTTAAAGTCACTTGCTATTATTGTATTAGTGCTAATTTACCCTATTGTGTCTGTTAATATGCTTTATATATTTAGGTACTCCTGTATTAGGTGCCTATGTGTTAATGAGAGTTACATCCTCTTCTTGTTTTGATCCCTTTATCATCATATAATGACATTCCTTGTCTTTTGTTATAACTTTTGCTATAAAGTATACTTTAGATGAGTATCATTACCCTCACTTTCTTATCATTTTTATTTCCATAAAATATCTTTTTCCATCACTCAGGCATTGGTTTTTAGGTTTGATAGGTAGAAATAATTTTTGTAATTTTTGCTGGATATGTAGACTTGGCAGTGAGGATAGCATATTAAATACATAGTAAAACTAATTTTTTTAACTGGACACATATCTCTGCCTTATATTCCCAGAAAATATATTTTAAGGAGAATGGAGAGTCACATTAATACATATTTGCTTTTACTCCATTTATTGCAGTATACAAGGTGAGATATTTTTAAGTAACTATACATGTATTTCTGCTAATATTCATTTGCTGAGGAACTGAGCAAGTTGATACAAATGTTTTTACCTAGGCCAAAGTACCCTGGGAGAGTATTGTGACCAGTTCTCTCCAAATATTATGTGTTATTGGAAATCATAAAACACCATTAAAATATGACCACTCTTATTTTACATATGCATTATTCTTTTAAAACTTCTCACCATTTACTACTTTGGAGATCTAAAAAAAAAAATCTCTCTCAAGGAAAACCAACTTAGCATTCATAGTTTACCTAAGCCTTAAGGTTTACACCTACATAAATTATGGACTTGAAGTGATAATGATGTGCCAAAATAGTTGTAACAAATGTAACACTCTGATGTGGAATCTTGACAATGGGGAGGCTATGCATGTGAGAGGTAATTGGTATATGGGAAGTCACTGAACTTCACCTGAGTTTTGCTGTGAACCTAACACTGATCTAGAAAAAAATATTTAAAAATAAGAGTTGGTATTCTAGTTATCATCTTTGGAATTAGTTTATTTTCAATAAGAACAATAAAATCCTGAGGGCTTAGATGGTTGTAAAGATAATAGGAGCAGTACTAAAATACCTTAGGCATCTTGATAACTTTTGAAATGCTAATTACAGCCCTTTCTGTTACCTTGGAATTCATTCTTACTAAAATTCTACATCCAGCTATAAAAAGCTCAATCTGCAAACACAAAATATGAAACCAAAATGATGCAAACTATGAAAATAACTTTATTCTTTACCTCAACTTTTTTCTATATAGTGGGAAAAGAGGTAGAATCTTACCTAGCCTTATAAAAAAGTAGAATATTTAACAGACTGCGCAGAAGGCTAGAGATAAATCCACTCTATTCCTACACTATCTCTGTAAAATCTCAGAGAAACAGTATTATCTCTGGGGTTGTTAGTATTTGCATGAACAGATTCCATAATGTTTTTCACCTGAAGCTTTGATACTGATTTATAATTTTTAACTTCTGAAGACCTGGAGTGATACTGACAAGTTTATAAAAAGGGAAGTTAAAAATAGCTGTTGTTATATTATCTAATTGGGAAATTTTTATGTGTTTGACCTAAAATCAAATAGAGTGCCAGGTATGTCTTCAGGAAAGATTGTTTCATTTAGGATCAGCAGAGAGTTGCAGTTTGGGAACTGCTACCATGATGAGCCACATGCAAATTCCCATGCAGTTAGGGAAAGGGAACTCTTATAAAGGGGAAAAGGAAGTTGGGAGGGTTACAGTAAACCAAGGATTCTCTGCTTCTCATTGACTGCGTGTGTGTGCACTTAGACACTCAGTCATGTTCGATTCTCCGTGACTTATGGACTGTAGTTTTAGTTCTAAAACTAGAACTAGAAAAATACTATGAATGCAGTGCCCAAATATAAATTACTAAGAGTTTTATTTTCTTCTTATATTTGTTCTAATACTTCTTTATAATTATATGACAATATTGTATTGCAGTAACTGAACTTTTTTGTCTAGTAGCATATATTAACAAATACAAAAATAAGTAAACATGAATTCTGTTTTTAAGGCATTTTCATACTAGTGGGAAAGGATATAATGTTTGGGATAACCAATATAGAGTGTACAGTGACAACACACAAAAGAGACGTACTCTCTGTGTCCAGGTGTCACGCCATTCCTAAGCAGCAACTTGGTGGAAGCTGACGGGTTGGCTTGCCACACTTCCATAGATTTGGCTCATAAAGGACAAGATGCTCAAATGAATTTATATAGTTTATTACTTATGGCACAACAGGTAGTATGACATTTTTGTTTCCATTGTTTCCCCAGTCCTCAAGCTCCACTGCGACAAAGTAGGTGGATTCTGTGCATGCTATAGGTCTGTGTCACAACTGAAGGTCAGAGTTTGGGAAAGCCCAAATCTCGTAAGAGGGCCTCTGGGAAACTTAAGTCCTCCCCTCTGGAAAGAGACATTATTTTCCGCTTTTCTATAGATTATAAACAAATCTTCAGAGACGGGGAAGGGAGAGTTCTTTATCTTTAGTAACCTCAAATATCTCTTAAGAATGGAGTGGTTCTCTTTCTGGTATTTAGATAAGCCTGAGCAAACTGACTGTTAATTCCTAGTTGTACAGAAATGTAAGAGATTTGTGGAGAATTATGTCTCAAAGTAGGACAATTCTGGACAGACTCTACAGAAGAAAGAAAAACTAAAACTTGAAGCTTGTGAAAGAAGATGAAGGGTACACGTGTGCACACTCAGTCACTCAGGCATGTCCGACTCTTTGTGACCCCATGGACTGTAGCCCACCAGGCTCCTCTGTCCTTGGGATTTCCCAGGCAAGAATGGAGTGGACTGCATTTCCCACTCCAGGGAATCTTCCTGACTCATGAGTTGAACCCGTGTCTCCTGTATTGCAGGCAGATTCTTTACCACTGAGCCACATGGGAAACCCAAAGGGTACACACTTTCCATCAAAACCATGGAGTAATAGTTTTGGGTATGACTGGAATATAGATATAACGTCTTGGCTGATTATGTTGAAAATCATCCAGCCATAGCACTGTAGGACACTCTAAGAGACTAAATAGTTTAGAGTTGGCCCTAAAGCTGATAGAGGGCCTTTGAATGTTTTGAAATAAAGGCATAAGTAGAATTGCTTTAAAGAATGTAACTGTTAGGAAGTATGACTAGTAGGAGGACGTGCAGGGCTAATTTTGCCATTTCTTCACAAGCTTTGACCAAAATATAAGCAAACCTTATCCGAAAGTAAGTCCTTCAGGTCATATATTCTTTCTTTCATCTTTATTTTTCCTTATTCTTTACTTTCTTTCTAATACACGTTTGTTGATTTTCCGTCGCTCAGCCCTGCCGAACTCTCTGTGACCCCATGGGTTATAGCACAGCACTGTCTCCTGGAGTTTGCGCAAATGCATGCCCATTGAGTCAGTGGTGCTACCTAACCATCTCATTCTCTGTCACCCTCTTCTCCATTTTACTACTTCCTTTATTTTCCAAAAATTTTATACTATATGCTACAAGTCCTATATTTAATAAGAGATCAAATTTCCATTAGTTTAGTCGCTTCCAAGGGTCCTTTTCCTCACATGGCTGTATCATTTCTGCCTCAGTCTTCTCGAGGGTGGCTTTGGTTCTCACACAGGGCCTGCAAGTAGAGACTACATCCATCTAGTCCCCGGTGCTATTTTTATATTACATAAATTATGCTCTTGTAAGGCTTTTTCTTATTCCTGGCATATAAAATTTGGCTCTCCATTTTGTTGCCATGTGTAAATTTTTACATATTTATGGACATTTTTGATACATAATTATACTTCTCTATCTCAGGTTGTAATATTGTACCCATTGATTTCTGTGTCCTTACAAAAAACTCCTACAGCATTGGTAAATTCCATTTCTTACATCTGCTGAGAAAGTTGATCACCTGTTTGTCTTTTCATATCCAGGTCTCTGAGAACTAAAGAAAATCATCTAGGCAAATATACCAAGGATGATTTCAGTTCATTGTGATAAATTTCATCGAGGTCCCAATCAATAATTTACAAAACCATTGATATTTAATTTAAAGCTCCATGGGATGTTATCTTTGAGGTCTTTGAACTAAGTCTAGCAAAATATCCATGAGATTCAGAAAATATTCTTTAATTCATTGAGTACTTGCAAATTGGAATAAGAGGGATTATCTCTTATGAAAAGCATAGTTCAATACAACATAATTCCTGAATATTTTGTATATTTATAGAAAGTATTCTTGCCTGAAGAACTCCATGGATGGAGGAGCTTGGTAGGCTGTAATCCACAGGCTCGAAAAGAGTTGGACACAACTGAGCAACTAACACTTTCTCTTTTCAAGAAGTCAAAGCCAGGTGTTTCACAAATTGGTACCAAAACAACTTTAATTATTTCAAATAGAGTTCCTTGTTCTTTAGTATCTCTAAACATGGAAATTCTCAGTCCGGTACTTAATATTTATTCCTTGATGCAAAATTTTAGATGTATTTTCTTTGAAATATAATTCTCAACTATGTTTTATTTTCTTTGTGTTGTATGTGCTTCAGACCTGGTTTTATATTCATATACTATGGCATACAAATTTAATTTATTTATTATACTTACCACTATCACCTTTAAGATTATCATGACAATCAATGACAATTTAATTATATTTCAAAAAATTCTGATCTTGCTGTTTTGCCCTTCTTACACTCCTCTCATACATGCATACACAAGCAAGCAATCTTTCTGTACAGCAAAAATTCTTTAGCAAGCCAGCATAATGCAAAGCATGTTTGCTTAAATTTTATCTGATATGGTAACAGATCAAGACAAATGCCTTCAGATCAATAAAATAGACCTTCAGGGACATATATGAAAGACATATAAAGACTTTTCTTTAGATATTAGAATCATATTTGGATATGTGATGCTTAACACATTTTTTCTTCCTTTCTTTAGTCGGATATTGATTTTTAGTATGAATTGCTAAATTTGAAATCTTTTTTAATTTGCCTATAAATTTAGCAATTTTATAAAGACAGCGTGGTGGAGGCAGAATATTGCATGGAAAAAATAAACTTTATTCCTTATTTAATCATAGATAACCCAGTTTTCATCCTAAGTATCATCAGCATCTGGAAGAAATATCAATTAAATTCTCTCAGATCTATTTACAGTTTATATAATTGGCTAAAAGGAAAAAGAATGAAAAGCAAGAAGAGAAAAAAATCTTTTTATAACAATAAAAGGGAGGAAAATTACCATGTTTTGGAAAATTACCATATTTTGGAAATTTGGCCAATGGTCCATACAAAAACATGCTTGATGACTCTAAACACCTTCCCCACCCCACCCCCAGTTTAAAGACTAAAGATTACATTATTAGTGTGTAAACAAAACTTATTAGTTAAGGAAAGTATCACTGTTTACATTTTCACCCTGAAGGAAACTAGGGAAGAAGTTTACTTTTTTTCATGTTTTGAGACTAATTTGTTATCTAAGTTTCTGTTCTACCTTCTCTCTGTTCAGTGCTCTGACTTGCCAGTGTAGACCTTTATGTTACATACTCTGACAAGTTCAGTGCCTAATTATTTAATCCATATTTCTCCTATTTCAAGTTTACAAAAAGGAAAGATGTGTTTCTTTGGCTTCCTAAATCTGCTGACCTTCATTAGACAAGTGTTTCCTTTTGGCCCAGTGGTGCTCATAAATAAGCCTTAATTAATCTTAGCATTCTATATATTCAAAACCCTTCAAAAAGCTTTTTATTTTTTGGCTTCTAATTAGTATGGATTAATGAGGTTCTCGCTATAAAATTCACTCCAATTTTCTTGCTAATCAGAATTCACTCTTACCTACTATGATGGTATGGTTTGGTTGATTGAATATTCTATTCTCTGTGGTTTCTCCAATCACAGGTTAATTGACTCCTTTGCTTCAACTCCTCTGTCTGGAAATGGCTCTCATGTTGCTTGTAATTCAGCTTTCTCACAGGAATGCTGTGAAGTATCATGAAGAAGGAACTAGCACTGACAAATTAAAATTGAATGGAACTGAGGATTCAAGGATCTATGATTTGCACCTGGTCTTGCTAGTTAAGAAACATTGTAAATTAAACAATTTTTCTATGCTTAAATTGTTCTTGTTTAAAATATTGGAATTAAATTTTGTTACTTTTTTGGAAAGACTTAAGTACCACCTGTGAGAAAATGAATAAAAAAAGATAAATAATAGCCAAAAGTAAAAGTAAAGAATATTTAAACACTGAAAGATGATTTTGGGAAGAAAAGAAAAAGGTGTGAGACAGAGAAGTTGAGAAGGAACATTGGCAAATCCTCCTGTTCAAGAGGGAGAGGATGGAACCTGGGACTCATTTTCCTGCAGCAGTTGTAGGCCCATTATGGTAAAAATCCAAACTAAGAAGTAAGATATGGAAACAGCTGAGTGAGTGTGTGAAAAGGTAGAATAGAATAAACAGAAAGCTGACCTTTCTCATAATTCCTTGGCTATCTGTTGATTTTCTTCTAACCAAAGAGGTGAGAAAGATGACTTGAGAAAGAAAAGTAGCCATACAGGGAGAACATATAAGTCACCAGAACATCTAAAGGCAATCCTTTATCTGACCACATTCAGGGGAAATATTAATGAGTGAACCTCCGGATGATTTGAGATATTAGTAATGCCTACACAAGTTCTTAGCTATGGGAGAACATGCTGAAAATTCCAGAAATGTATGGATATATTTAAAAGAAGTATTAGAAGAAACATGATTGAATTCAAGAAATGCAGTATTTTACTTTTCTTTTTTATTCAAGACTATCTGCATTGGCTTAATATTATCAAGGAGGATGAGAATAAAATGTCTTAACATACTTAGAATTTTGTCACTTCCTCTGATGACAACTTCCTATTTAAAGAGATCAACTTCATTGCTATTCATGAGATTTCCAATGTGATTATTTGAATATGAAATAAGGCTGAATATAATAAAGTTATTAATATCTCATGATTAATTATCCTTTTTTGGAGTAAAGAAAGCCTATCACAAGTATATTTGTGGCATGAGAGCAGCCATGAATACATAGAGTCAAATGAATATTCTTTATACTTATGTATATCTGTGTCTAACGAAGTGTACACCAGAGATTTTTATATCAGCATATATTTATGGCTTTGAAAAACAGAGAAAAAGATATATGACCACTAAATCATAGGTTAATTTGAAAGTCATTGATTTGTATCAGAATTGATCAAAAGAACTACTTAAAATAAATATGAATATTTTTTATTCTTAAAACTCCATTCTGTAACAAACCCTTAAGTTTGTTCCTCCTGTTTAATAGGGGTGAAATTATCCACAATTTAATGTTGTTGTTTGGTAAAATGTTCTCAGTACAGCAATTTTAAACCACTGTGCTTATTAAAATTTCATTTGGCAACTATTCAGTGAAATGTATCCATCTCTTATACTCTTACCATTCACTCTTCCAAGTATTTTCTTTTCTCCTGATTATTCCTGACCCTCAACCCCCAGATGGATTCTTGCAATGAGGATAATAAAATAGTAGAAGAAACTTCTTAACTAAGATGATGGCTCATGGAAGAATCAGGGACTTGTGTGACTTTTGAAGGCCATTACTTTGCTTCTCCAACTGCTGGGGTGGTTACCTATTTGGTTTCCATGCTGATGATAATGGCTATAGGGATATATATTCTCTCTTCTCTGAATACATTTAGCATTTTTTTCTCAGGCAAATGCCTGGCAAGTCCTAAAACTCTTTCTTCTTAGCTAATGTCTTGTTTCTTTCCACTGAACTACCAGGAACTGTTTCTCTTTCTCTCTTTGAGCCATGAGGGACCAGAATGGCAGTGTTCTTTCAAGAGTAGCAAGCCTCTTACATTCTGAAATCTCTATAGGAAGAATGCTGCTGCTGCTAAGTCACTTCAGTCATGTCCAACTCTGTGCGACCCCATAGATGGCAGCCCAACAGGTTCCCCCGTCCCTGGGATTCTCCAGGCAAGAACACTGGAGTGGGTTGCCATTTCCTTCTCCAATGCAGGAAAGTGAAGAGTGAAAGTGAAGTCACTCAGTCGTGTCCAACTCTTAGCGACCCCGTGGACTGCAGCCTACCAGGCTCCTCCGTCCATGGGATTTTCCAGGCAAGAGTACTGGAGTGGGGTGCCATTGTCTTCTCCGATAGGAAGAATGAGCCAGCTCTTATTCAGGTGAAAAGTGAGTGTTAGTTGCTCAGTAATATCCAACTTTATGTGACTCTGTGGACTATAGCCTGCCGGGCTCCTCTGTCCATGAATTTCTCTGGACAGAGCCCAGAAGCCTTCAGTGGAGCGGGGAGCCATTCCCTTCTCCAGGGGATCTTCCAGACCCAGGGATCAAACCCAGGTCTCCTGCATTGCAGGCATATTCTTTACCATCTGAGCCACACGCATTACTCCCAAATTCCAGGGATATTTCTGTGAATCACTATTTTTATCATCAGATAGGCAAACACAATCAAAGTGAAACTATTTTAAAAATTCCAGAACTTTGGTGGTGGTTCAGTTTAGTTGCTAAGTCGTGTCCATTCTTGTGACCCCATGGACTATAGCCTGCCAGACTCCTCTGTCCATGGGATTCTCCAGGCAAGAATACTGGAGTGGGTTGCCATTTCCTTCTCCAGAGGAACCAACCAGGAATTGAACCCAGTCTCAATTTCGAAAGCAGACTTATCTATCAACTGAAGGGAGGGAGGCCCAGAATATTAATACCCAGAAATTTCACTGTATCCATTGTGGTGGATAGGCTCAAAGGTGGTCCCCAGTATTTCTTCCGCTTGGTCTTGAAGTTGATGTGAAATTCTCTCACCCTGAGCATTGATAGGACCTGTCAGTTCAGACACTCAGTTGTGTCCGACTCTTTGTGTCTCCATGGACTGCAGCACACCAGGCTTCCCTGTCCATCACCAACTCCCAGAGCTTGCTCAAACTCATGTTCATTGAAACGGTGATGTCATTCAACCATCTCATCCTCTATCGTCCCCTTCTCCTCCTGCTTTAATCTTTCTCAGCATCAGGGTCTTTTCCAATGAATCAGTTCTTTGCATCAGGTGGCCAAAGTATTGGAGTTTCAGCATCAGTTCTCCCAATAAATATTTAGGATTGATTTCCTTTAGGATGGACTGGTTGGATCTCCTTGCAGTCCAAGGGACTCTCAAGAGTCTACTCCAACACCACAGTTCAAAAGCATCAATTCTTTGGGACTCAGCTTTCTTTATAGCATAACTCTCACATCCATACATGACCACTGGAAAAATCATAGCTTTGACTAGACATACCTTTGTTGACAAAGTAATGTGTCTGCTTTTTAATATGCTGTCTAGGTTGGTCAGAGCTTTTCTTTCAAGAAGCAAGCATCTTTTAATTTCATGGCTACAGTCACAATCTGCAGGAATTTTGGAGCTCCCCAAAATAAATTCTCTCACTGTTTCCATTGTTTCCACATCTATTTGCCATGAAGTGATGGGACCGGATGCCATGATCTTAGTTTTCTGAATGTTGAATTTTAAGCAAACTTTTCCACTCTCCTCCTTCACTTTCATCAAGAGGCTCTTTAGTACCTATTTGCTTCTGCCATAAGGGTGGTGTCATTTGCCTTTCTGAGGTTATTGATGCTTCTTCTGGCATTCTAGATTTCAACTTGTGCTTCACCCAGCCCAGCGTTTCTCATGATGTACTCTGCATATAATTTAAATAAACAAGATTATGATAAACAGCCTTAACGTACTCCTTTCCCGATTTGGGACCAGTCTGTTGTTCCATGTCCAGTTCTAATTGTTGCTTCTTGACCTGCACACAGATATCTCAGGAGGCAGATAAGGTGGTCTGGTATTCTCATCTCTTGAAGAATTTTTCACAGTTTGTTGAAATAACACAGTCAAAGGCTTTAGCATATTCAATGAAGCAGAAGTAGATGTTTTTTTCTGGAATTCTCTTGCTTTTTCTATGATCCAATGTATGTTGGCAATTTGATCTCTGGTTCTTCTGCCTTTTCTAAATCCAGCTTGAACATCTGGAAGTTCTTGGTTCACACACTGTTGAAACCTAGCCTAGATAATTTTGAGCATTACTTTGCTAACGTGTGAGATGAGTGCAACTATGCAGTAGTTTGAACATTCTTTGGCATTGCCTTTCTTTGGGATTAAAATGAAAATTGACCTTTTCCAGTCCTGTGGCCACTGATGAGTTGACCAAATTTGCTGGCATATTGAGTGTAGCACTTTAACAGCATCATCTTTTAGGATTTGAAGTAGCTCAGCTTGGAATTCCACAACTTCCTCCAGCTTTGGTCATACTGATGCTACCTAAGGCCCACTTGACTTCACATTCCAGGCTGCCTGGCTCTATGTGAGTGATCACTGTCATGGTTAGAATCTGTGTATTGCTTTTATTAATAAGAGAATATTGCGAAGACAAGAGGATGTATGTGATGATGTGAACTTGATTACAGTACATGAGCTTGTCACCTATCTTACAAGGAAAACCATTCTCCCTCACCTGCTTTTAAGAAACAAACTGACCTAATGTGAGCATCCATGTGGAAAGGATCATATGGCAAGGAACTGAGGATAGCCTGTGACCAACAGCCAGGAAGAAGGAAATAATTTTTGCCCAGCAAGGAGCAACTCTTCCCCAAATCAAACCTTTGATTAGACTCTAGCTTTGATGGACGCGTTGATTGCAACTTTGTGAGATCTGGAAGCAAAGGACTGAGGTGCCCAGAAGCCTGATCTACAGATACTAGGAGATAACAAATGTGTTTTTAGGTGCTTAAATTTGTCACAGTTCTGTAACAAAGGTATAGATAACCAATACCTTGAGGAAAGACTAATCTCTCTTCTAAAAATCTTCCCTTTTTATTTTTTATTTTTTTCTAACTGGTGAGTGAGAAATACAACTGGGGAAAAACTAGTCCTCTTAGTTTTCATTGACCTTGTCTATCCATTGTGAAATGTTCTGCCCTGAGTCTTACTGAAAATGATGGAGGTGGGTGGGAAAGGAAGTGAAAATGGTCCTGCAGTGGAAATGGCTGCAGTTAGGTTTTAGAAAAAGAAAGTTTTCACTTGAGACTGTACTATAGGAGGAACTGTGTGAAAAGGAAAGAGAAAATGAAATGAAAAAATGAAAAAATATCTGCTACAAGGGAAAGAATTAGTTACAAAAGACTGTCAGAAACACAATTGTATACTATAAAAAAGTATGTCTTGTTGATCTATGAAAATAAATAAGGAAAGACACAGCAAGCAAGTGGAAAGCCATAAGACATCAAATTTAAAATAGAGGTATGAGGAACAGAGGTTAGCCTGATGTTACTAGAAAAAAAATTAAGGTAAAAAATAATCAGTGTAACTAAGAAATACACTTTCTAAACATAGCTGTGCATTGAATAAGGAAAATATTTTTAAATATTTACTCTTACAGTAAAATAAGCCAGATTCAAGGGATCTTTGAAAGATAGGCATGTCAAAACCAGTCCAGAAATTGGTAAATGCCATTAACTAATGGCATTTGGTTTCTCAGTGTTTCTCAGTTCAATCAGTGAAAATGGAGGAGGCAGAAAACAGAAGTTTGGAGAATTTTGTTGACATGATATGGCTTCCTCTTCCTGTATTGTAACACTCATAGTTTTGAAAGCAATAATAGATCCTCAGGAAGTAGAGAATGTCTTAAAATATTCCAAAGGAAGAAGGAACACTTTCCTAAATTTAATATTTTTCTAGCTGTTTATGTTAACCATTGGGAAATATTTTCAATGTGATTAAATATTGGAGAAAGAGAAAATCAAAATATAAGTGGAAACATTTGACAACTCTAAACCACATAAAGTGCAAGCAAGACATTATTTTAAAAAGAAAAGAGAAGGTGCAAAAGCTAAAGCTTAAAAGAAATTAAGCCTGTCAATTATAACTCAATTAAATGAACTAAACTGAAACTATTAGATATCTGCAGGAATTTGCAGGAGTTCTGCTATTTCTGACAGAGTGATATATTTGATATAAAATAGCAAGTAAGGAAACAACACAATGCTTCATAAATTTAGGAGAAATAGTGCTTGGAAATATAAGAAAATACAGTACTTATGTCTGATTTCAGAGCAGCTATTTGACAATATATCTGGGATTATGTTTCACAAAATGTGTTACTACTAGTTTTCGTCAAATTTGGTGTTGAGCTAGATATTAGCAAATGGAATAGAAAAGAGTGAAAGAAGTTTGTAAATGCACAGATATTTATTTGTTACCTAAAAAAAATTTGATTCAGTTTTTAAACCTGGACAAATACAATTTGTAAAGGAAAAGAAAGCAGTAGGTTGAAATCCAGTACTAGCCTCTAAGAATACGCTTCTGTATGGTAGTAGCTGTGAGGAAAATACTCTATGACTTCCAAATTTCCAGTCTGTGTCTGGTTGGAGAGATAAGGAAACATAGATCATGAAGTCACTGAATATGCTACTGTCCTCTATTGTTGCATTTTCTGAGAGTATGTGAAAAGCCCAAAGATAACAGGGAAAAGCCATCAATTTCCTTTGTAAGTGAAAGGCAGAGGGAATGATGCTTGAACTAGAATTTGGAGATAAACAAAAACCAACAGATAGAAAAAGGAAGGCCAGTTTAGAAAGAGAAACAGTATATGCAAAGGGGTGTTAATGGGAAATCGAAGTAGTTTCTTACTGCTGCTTTTGTCTGCTAACCAGAGACTTCAGAAGCAAAATGATAGTTTGGAAATTGACACAGAAGAAAAATTCAAAAATGATCTGAGAGATAGTTACCTATCAACAGAACTTGGTGACTAATTAAATATGGCGTTGGAAGAAGAATGGAGTAGAGGATACCTAAACTTACAGATGGACTTCCCTTGTGGCTCAGACGGTAAAGCGTCTGTCTACAATGCGGAAGACCTGGGTTCAATCCCTGGGTCGGGAAGATTCCCTGGAGAGGGAAATGGCAACCCATTCCAGTACTCTTGCCTGGAAAATCCCATGGATGGAGGAGCCTGGTGCAGGCTACTGTCCATGGGGTCACAAAGAGTCGGACAGGACTGAGCGACTTCACTTTCACTTTCAATCTTACAGATAAGGACAGCCAGGCAGGCGGGATCACCAACAAAAACAGCAAATGCAGGACGATCAGTCTTGCATGGATCAGTTTGGGGATGGAAATTGTTAACTAAACTTGTCACAAGCATTTTGTAATATATGAAAAGTGACTTTCTGAAACCCAGTGGATGTAGCCCAGGCTTCCTGGGTGGGTCAGTGGTAAAGAATCCACCTGCAATGCAGGAGCTGCAGGAGACGTGGGTTCAATCCCTGGGTCGGGAAGATCCCCTGGAGGAGGGCATGGCAACCCATTCCAGGATTCTTGCCTGGAGAATTCCATGGACAGAGGAGCCTGGCGAGTCTCTTCTATCTCCTGCATTGGCAGGCAGGTTCTTTACCACTGGTGCCCCCTGGGCAGCCCTACAATACTATTATGCTGGTGCTGCTACTGCTGCTAAATCGCGTCAGTCGTGTCCGACTCTGTGCGACCCCATAGACGGCAGCCCACCAGGCTCCCCCGTCCCTGGGATTCTCCAGGCAAGGACACTGGAGTGGGCTGCCATTTCCTTCTCCAGTGCGTGAAAGTGAAAAGTGAAAGTGAAGTCGCTCAGTCGTGTCCGACTCTTAGTGACCCCGTGGACTGTAGCCTTCCAGGCTCCTCCGTCCGTGGGATTTTCCAGGCAAGAGTACTGGAGTGGGTTAATACTATTATATGACTGTACAAAAAAATGTTCTCTTTAAACTTGAGGAACATTTATTCTTAGACCCTTAAGGTTGCATATTTCTGGTGAGTGAAATTAGAGCCAGTGGGAAATTACAACAGTTTGCTTGTCTGTTCTCTCCAATTTTTCTACCACAAATATGTCAGTTTGATAGCTGTAAAAAATTGTTAAAAATCTCCTTCAAATAATAATTCTAAATTGTGGAATGGTAAAGAAAATCATTAAAAGTAATTTTGAGAAATAATGATATTTCATTCATTTTAAATAACAGCTCTTTGCTTTGATTGTGATAAAGTTTAAACAGAAGTGATTGACTAAAACATGCCACTCCTGTTTTGTTAGAATGTGTAAATTAAAGTAGAAAGAATCTGTAGTCATACAGTGAATAAATGATTCAAATATGGTTACTAATTTTAAAAGACTAAAGAGAGGTTGGATTGTTCTTTTCTTTTGCCCCAGCCATTCTCTGCACTCCCACCAACTTCCTAAGCCCAACAAGGTGTGGGTGATGTGCAATAAAACCAGCTTATTACAGTAGATTGACTAGATAGGGTATAGGCAGAAAGTAGTTGATTCTTCTTCTCTAGTTGCTATTAGCATCTTTTAGAAAAATATTTCCCTGGCCCTTGTTGAAAAAATAGTCAACAATATTCAAATAATAAGCTCTTAATAAAACTCCAGACTAAACAGAACAATTACAGAACTTCAAACTTTCATTCATTTTATAACTTATAACCTTTTCCAGTTCAGTTTTACCTCAAGCCTGAAACACTTGCAATGGGAAAGATTTGTATGTTCCACATTTTTCTCCACTGACTATCATTGTTTTGGACCCTTGAGAACTGAAGCTCAAAAAGAGAGGAAATACGAAGAAAGCCAAAGCATTCTTTACCTTAATCTGTGAAACCTTCATTTCACAGTTTCTAATTCTTTCTCTCTTCTGTTCATTTGGACATACCTACTCCACTCAGACTTTTTCATTAGAAGTTCCCTTCACGTAGAGTAAAACATTCTCAGACTTAAAATTTCCTCTTTAACTGTTGGTCTCCAGTGATTCACTCCTTTCAAGGGTTACCTTGTTCTTCCAGCAGTTCTTGCCTTTCAGTTTTTTCCCTAAATGGACCTGTTTCAGCTCTTTTTTGTTGGCTCCACACTCATCTATGAGAAGCTAACCCACCATCTTTCTCCAAATTTTGGAAATACAGGTTTTCTGTAAAACGTTTTGTTTTTTTTTTTCTCTCTTTCCTCTGACATCAGGGAAGGCAATTCTAGTCACACACTCTTGCCTTTAGATTTCTCAAAGGTCAGATTCTTATGCCTGTCCTTTACATTTGAGGGACTGCATGGCTAACCATAAAATTTTGACTAATCAAAAAAAACTTATTATATTCTGGCATTTACTTTTGAATCATATTTGTTTATTCATATTTTATATCTCCCTGTCTCTCTATGCTGCATTATGGGCAACGTATTCCAATCTATCTTCAGGTTTATAAACATTCTCTTCATTTGGGTTCATTTTGCTCTATAAGGCATCCCTCAGCTTTTTAATGATAATGCTTATATTTTTCATTTCCCAAAAATTAATTTCAAAAGTCTGCCTGGTTACGTATAATAACATCTTGTTTCTTTGTCAATTTTAATCACATTTTATTTATCTAGATAATACATACTTATGGTCATTTATATTCTATTTGCTTTTTAAAGTCCAATACTTGATGTCTTTGGAGATAGGATTTTGAATAAATTTTTTTTAACTTGCTCTTAGTTTTCTGTTTGTAGGGTCCTTGTTTTGTTTTGTGTTTAGCTAATACTTAGCTAAACTCAATCTAATGGATTTGCTTGACTTTTTTTTTTCCCTAGAGAGAATTTGCATTTATATTGCATCTGAAGGTGCTATAAACTTTAATTTACCTATCTCTCTTAAACATTTCCTAGAAAGTCATACCAGAAATCAGAAATCACTGTTATGTGCCATTGTCTTGAAATATGACATATAGTCATCATAACTATAAGTGAGGCTAATAAAATGTTATTTTTGTGTTTAATGTCTCCCAAACAAAATCCTTGTGACTCAACTGGTAAAGAATCCACCTGCAATGCAGCACACCTGAGTTCAATCCCTGGATTGGGAAGATCCCCTGGAGAAGGGAAAGGCTACCTACTCCAGTATTCTGGCCTGGAGAATTTCATCGACTGTGTAGTCTATGGGGTCTCAAAGAGTCTGACATGACTAAGCGACTTTCACTTTACAAACAAAATCAGGCTTACCTTAGAAAGTGGAGAAGAATGGATAGGAATAGGGGACTAACAGTCACAATATGGTCTATTTTGAGAATGGCACTATTTTAACACTCAGGATATGTTAGTTGCATGGAAATTTCATGTAAAATTCAAGGTAAATGCAGAACGTATTTGCATTATCTCTCAACACCTTTAATTAGGCTCAACATTTTTGGGATAGGATAATCATGTAGAAACATTTCTAAAAATATTAGACATTCAAATTCATCCTTTTGAAAGTTGAGTTTAACTTCATATATTCTACTTCATACCACTGAAGATAAAATGTTGAAATATGTCAAAAGCATAATCATAGTCAAAATTAAAACTGTGTACTTTTTTAATTAATGAAAGTTAGACTGTTTTTTATTATCTATGATTTTCAAGAAAAATTCTAGGGTCATAAATATTTAATACTGATGACAGTTTCTGTGAGTAAATATTTCAGCCTTTAGTGTTTTTATGTTCTATCCAGGAATTTTAACTAAAACATTGAATAAGAAGATTGAAGGAGAAAGTTTATTGATTAAAATGAACTTAAATAATTTACATTGTTTTGCTATATACTAAAAAAGTTTTTGAAACTCAGGAATTATTTATCAATATTTTAAACCTGTGACCTGAAATTCTTGGCTCAGGAAATATATATATGTTTTATATTTTTTTTAGTTTTTGCTATCATTGTAGGAGGCTGAAATTCCATAACTAAAATGAACTACTAGCAGTTTAGTTATAAAACACAATTAAGGATGTATCCCTAAGTAGAATACTAGAAAGGTATGCCAGTGTCTGAACCTATATTTGACAAAGGTTTCACACTTCCTCCAGTGGAGAAGGAGTTAAAATGTTCCATGTCTAGAGGAGTGTATTGAATAAAAGTCTTTCAAACTAAGAGAGCTCAAACACAAATGTGCACAGGCAAAGTGACCTATATTGGGATTTCCAAGAAAAAGACAAGCAGCTTGAGACCAAGCCCGTATCAGCTCACAATATAAAGTCATATGTAGAATTCAAGCTTTGTTATTTCCAAAGAACAAAGACAGCAGACTTCCTTCACTGAACAGAAAGAATTATTTCAATAAGTAAGCAAGCTCATTTCCCTTAATCCATAAATACTGGGACTCTGTCTTATAATGGTTTTAAATCATTGATAGGTTGTAACTAGAGGAGAAATCATTACTGATTAACTCACAAATGTATTCTGATAATTATCCACCTAGTGTGTATTGCCTGTTGCTGGTTCACTTCTCTAGGTAGGAACTGAACAGGAGTGATGAGTAGGGTTTTGACATAAACTTGTTCATCAAAAGGATCAAAAAAGTAAAGTATATGTATAGTTTTGGTAGAGTGCTAGCTGTCATTTGGAATTCTTAAAAGATCATTTTAGTATGAAGTCCATTGAAATGTGGGTTGGTAGTCAGAAGTTCTCTGAAGTTTCTCTGTATATGTGTATGATTTAGAAAGAAGCTATCTGAATGATGTTGAAGTTTGTTTGAAGACTTTCTTTAGAAATTATTACAGTTATTTTGAAAAAAATGGTGCAGTTAAATCATTGTAATTCTTAATGTTTTTTCTAATGGAGTGATATTTTAATAAAATGGAGAGTGGAAGTTTGGAGGTAGAGTAAGTTTGGAAACAGTACATCTGCTGTATATAAGCATATGGGATTGAGAAAAATGAACTCACCTGGTGAATGTATTTTACTCTCATGATAATTGCAAACTTGTGGGACATTTCATTCTTTTCAACCTATTTGTACTTTTGGATGTAAACTGTGTCTTTTATAGATAGTTTATATTTGGATCATATTTGTTTATCCCTTCCACCAGTTTCTGCTTTTTTCATTCAAGTGCTCAATCCTTTTGCATTTAATGCAACTATGTTACAATTTCTCTGTTATTTTGCTATTATTTTGTATATTTTAATGTCTTTTTTGCTCCTCTGTTCTTCCAATACTGTTTTATTTTTGCATTTTCAATGTTTTCTAACATACTAGGTTGACCAAAAATGTCATTTGGCTTTTTCCATAAGGTGTTACAGAGAAACCCAAATGAACTTTTTGACCAGCCCAATATCATTTGAATTCTCTTATTATCTCATATATAATTTTTCTTCTTTAGTATTTCTTTTTTGTTATTTCTATAGTGCTTATCTAGGGATTACAATTAACATGCTATAACATTTAGTTTGGTTTATATTAATTAAGTTCAGTAGTGTAAGAAATGTTTCTCTTATATAGCTTCATTCTTCCTTTTCCTTTTGCTATCATTGTCATGAAATTTACATCTTTCTACATTGTAATCCATCAATGCAATTTTCTAATTATTGCTTTTTCAGTTTTTAAAATTGCTTAAATTTACAGTTTTAATATTAGAAGAGGATATAAAATTTAAAAGGGCATATAGTTATCCCTTAGTACTCATGAGGGATTGATTTCAGGACCACCATCACATACACCAAAATCTGTAAATGTTCAAGTCCTTTATATAAAAAGACATAGTTTGCCTGTAACCTGGTATACTTTAATTCATCTATAGATTACTTATAATACCAAATACAATGTAAATCCTATATAAATAGTTATAAATATTAAAGTAGCAAGTTGCCAGAGTGGAACAAGTTGAAGTTTTTCTCTTGGGGAACTTCTGGAATATATATTTCATGTCTTGCTGAATATTTGGTGGAAAAAAAGTTCACTTCAGTTGATCAGACTAAGGGTTATGGTAAGAATAGAGCAATTAGAAAGAGGAGTTGTAGTGAGGTTAGACATGCTAAGATCATAGAAATGAAATCAGAAGAAGAAAAATGTATTATTGGTAATAGCAACATTTAAGACAAGTCCATCTATGTCAATTATTTATGTATTTATTTATATATGTTTTCAATGCTATGTTATTTGGGTTTTTTGATAATCATTCATATTTTGACATATATTTATTTAGCACTTACTAACATTATACTTTGTGATTGGGGTTCATTTACTAAAGTGGCGAGAAGAGACAGTCTCTGATCCTTATGGAACTAAAAGGTCAGTTTCTCAAAGCACTGGCAGTTTTTCATACTTTTGAAGAAAACATACTGCTATTATCTAATGGATATTCTCATATGTAATAAGAGAAGATAACCTGTTTTTCAGTAAAATATTTAGGATGTTAAAAAATGATCATAATCAAAACATGAAATTGTCTTCATGATCACTAAAAATCACCAAATGACTCCATCCTTGGTGGTATTAATCTATTTTGAGAATATTTGTCTATTTTATAAATCTCAGACTTGTAATAATTCCCAGATAAGATGTATGTCATATACTATTTTGTAATGAAATACTTTGTTTCCATTTTCTAGAACATAGCCATAAAATTAAATTTAAATCTAATAATGTGACCTACATAAGCAAAAATAATTTTCTTGTGTCTCAGATATGCATTTGAAATAGCTCCAAGAGTTTTTGTAAATTCAATAGAAAAAAATTATGTTTTGAAATGACCCCTACTTTAGTTCTTTTATTACAAAAGCTATATATTGTTGGAAACCAAGCAATTGATGAAATAAATTTAACTCTAGCATTTTAATATTCTAATTTTCCATTTATATGGCATATTATACTGTGCTACATTTTCTCCAAAATTATATGTACACAAATTATGTTTAGAAATAGTAATATACTGGAATATAATAACACATGACTGAAATGTGATAGTATATGTTTCAAAAATTTAGTTTTCTTATTAAAAATTCTAGTTTTAACAGTGTAGCTTCTGTTTCATATTCTAATATGGGCACAATGAAAAGAATATTTCATTTTGCCTTTCTATATCTCAACATATAATTTCTCCATCAGATAATTTTAACAAATCCACAGTGTCCATAGTTTTGCTTAAGAGAAATCTAGTCTTTGTTTAAACATCAAAACTCCTCAAAATATTTAAAAACAAATTCTAATATCACTTACATATCATTTTGCCTTACCTAACAAAATTTCAGTTTTCAAATGTACTCAAGGAACTCTGATGGGTGACGTGTGTAGTATTATGAAACACAACAAATTTCCAAATGTTAAGGATGTTAAATGTGAGTGAATAAGAGGAATATATTTTTCTGAGGTTTATTTTAGTGTTATATTCTAATAATCACTGAAAAAAACTACACTAAATATAGACGGTTTTCCAGAAGTATTAAGGGCTTAGGAGAGTATGTTGACCTAGGTAGTATTGTTGGTTAAAGGGCACTGGTTACAAATAAAACTTAGAAGAAAAAATTTTAAAAATATAAAGACAGTTTAATCTCAGACAGAAGAGTCTTAACCTTATTCATTTATTCATTATATGCTCTTAGATGAGAAAATATGAAATAAAAACCTGCCCTTTAGAAATATTATGTTTTTTTATTATTGTACAGAGAAGGTTGGAGGAAAGCTAGAGGCAAGAAAACAATTAGAAACTTGCATTAGTCTAGAAATATGAAAATAGCTGGGATTGAAAAATTAGCAACAGGAATGGGAAATAAAGCAGAACTAATAGATGCATTTCAAATATTTCACCTTACTTAGTAAAATATTAGCTAGTAAGATGAAGAAAGAATTTTGGAATAATTTATCATTTTGAGCTTGATTGACTAGAGACATATAGTAATTCCATAAAGGAGGAAGGTCAGAGATTCTGGCCATGAGGATTCAATATGAGTCAAATTTAAACGTGTTGAACTTGAGGGCACAACAGATTGTGCAATAATATATTTTGGTAAGGAACTGGAAATGTGGAACTAGAACATGTAGAAGAGTTTGTAGGATCCTAAAGAATAGATGAAATATATACAATTATATAATTATACATGAGCATCCCTACATAGAGTTTTATTTTCATTAGTTACTTATTACAAGCTGTAAAAGTGAAATTGAAGGATGTGACTGATTATATACTTGTAAAGTCCTCACTTTTCTTTATCTCAGTGGGTCAAACATTTTTTTTAAGATAATGAAATATGGTGACCTACTTTCCTCTTTTTTTTTAATTTAATTTTTTTTTTTATTAGTTGGAGGCTAATTACTTCACAACATTTCAGTGGGTTTTGTCATACATTGACATGAATCAGCCATGGAGTTACACGTATTCCCCATCCCGATCCCCCCTCCCACCTCCCTCTCCACCCGATTCCTCTGGGTCTTCCCAGTGCACCAGGCCCGAGCACTTGTCTCATGCATCCCACCTGGGCTGGTGATCTGTTTCACCATAGATAGTATACATGCTGTTCTTTTGAAACATCCCACCCTCACATTCTCCCACAGAGTTCAAAAGTCTGTTCTGTATTTCTGTGTCTCTTTTTCTGTTTTGCATATAGGGTTATCATTACCATCTTTCTAAATTCCATATATATGTGTTAGTATGCTGTTACTTTCCTTTTCAGAAGTCTTAGAAAGCAAGTTTATTTTTATGATTCCAATAATTCAAGTATTATTATAAACACTCTTGGCAATAATGGCATGCATGATGGATTCTGAAGAATAAAGCTTATAGGGATTACATACCTTGACATCTTATCTGCTATAAGTAGGTAAAATGTTGAAAAGGAAAATAACTATGATGAACTAGGAATATTAAAGAACATGCCACACTAATGAAGGAATTTATGTAACAGGAAGATTCATTTTGAACATGTATGTGCAAAAGACAATTGAAAGCAATAGGATATTTAGGGCAAAGGATATTTATGTCATACAAAGAATGTGGCTTCCTGTCAACTTCTTTTGTCATTGCAAATGAGTAATATGATCATTCTGAAGACATGCTATTAGTGTTACCACTGCTAAGATGAAGATAAATTATTTAATTATTTGTAACAAAATTATCTTACTAAATTGCCAATAGAAATTTTGCAAAGTAAGTAAATAATTGTTTTTCACAATAGACAAAAAAATATTTGCGCAGTTTTGTGTTTTTCTGATTTTCTCTGCTGAGTTAAAGCTTTTTCTCCCCTTAAATCTGAGGTTTTTGAAAAAAATATGTTTCAGATATATTTAAGATTAATTATAGTGTACTCAGAATTCTCTCCATACTTTGTGAGATCTTTTTGTCATGAAAGAGCTTTTATTCTTTGAATCAATATTTTTTTAATCAAAAGCTGTCTCCCCATTGCTCACATTACCATCTGACGTATCTCCCCTTCCCCCCATTTGTGGAAAAATTATCTTCCATGAAATCTATCCCCAGTGCCCAAAACTTTGGGGACTGCTGTCTTAGATCGTTATGGGAGGTGATGTTGGCTTGGTCAAATATAAGAGCATAAAAATTATAGAAAACTGATAACATTAGGGATCTGTCTCGATTAGGATGACAAAGCATGCTAAGGTGCAGACAGACATAGACTATGAGAGAACAAGACGATTCAAGGATAATTCTGTTTGGCCCTTTGGGGTCTGAGTAAGTACTTTTATTTAGTGAGTTAGAAAATATTAGAGAAGATGCTGGTTAGATTTGCTTATTAATATCAAAAGGAAGATGCTTAATATAAATATGGCAGACATGGCATAGATTTGTGACAATTTCTCTTCCCAACACTCATGTAGATTATTTTGTTTTCATTAAAGCAGCACCTAATTATTGTCCTCTATAAGAAAGTTTTTGATAAAAACTCAGTCTATAGTTAGTATTTAAAACACTCCATGAAACTTATTTAGATTAAGCAGCCAGAAATATTTAATACAGAAGAGTTCTTGAAGAGTTAGTCTTGGGAAATTCTATTGCTTGCTAATTAAAAAGAAAATAATCCAGCAAAATAAATGAGAAGAAACACATAATCAGGCAGGAAAAAGCCAAGAGAGTACAGTGTTGTATAGAGTGAAAGAAAACATACTTTAAGAAAGAAGAAATGATCAACTATTGCAAATGCTGCATAACTGAATGTTCTAAGCACTGCAAATTATTTATTGAACTTCATGAAGTGGAAGTTATTATGAAAAATAAAATGTGTCATAGGAATTAGACACATAGGTTCGATTGAAGTGGGTTTAAGAGAAAGTAGGAGGTAAAAGAATTGAAGTTTAGAATATATAAAAATTAGGGGAATTTTGATGTAAAGCACTATGAAGAAAATAAGTGATAGTGAAGAGATACAGAGAATTAAAGCACTTGTTTTTCCTTTTATTGGGACATAATCTCACCATGTTTCTCTGCTCATAGGAATGATTCATGTAGCACAAAAAATAAAGCAATAGACAGAGTGTTAAACACTGTATCAGCATTCTTGTGTTGATGATAGGGAATGGGTCCCAGTTTCAAAGGGAGGGGTTAGCCACAGACAGATCATATTGAGTATCGTTCTTAGTCGCTTCAGTAGTGCCTGAATCTTTGTGACTCCATGGACTGTAACCCACCTTGTTCCTCTGTCCATGGATTCTCCAGGCAAGATTATTGGAGTGGGTTGCCATGCCCTCCTCCAGGGGATCTTCCCAACCCAGGGATTGAACCCATGTCTCCTGTTTTGCAGATGGATTCTTTAACCACTGAAATGAACACCAAAATTGTACATGTGAATAATTAGGATTTAGGTGGGAAGATGAGTTTTTTAAAATTATTTTAAGTGAATTACTAGAGAGGGCATTAGGTAAGAGTTAAAGAGTAGGGAAGGGTAAAGGTTTCAAGAAAGAACAAAAGGTATGAGGTGATTGAATTAAAGAATGGGAAGATGTATTGTCTAAATTGGACATGAATGTTATCAATGTGAGATTTTTCCCAAATACAGCAATTGAGTTTAGATAGTTTGGAATTATAGTAGATTTTGTACTGGCTTGAGAGATGAAGGCCCAGGATTTAGTCTGTCAGTATCTAATCAAGTAATCTCTCATTACTCATCTAAATTCAGCAAACCTCCAGTACCTTGTTTAACAACAAGATAGCATTTCCCAAGATTTTACTCTATACCAAGCCATGAGTTGAATATAGATCATAATATCATCAGTATTCAAAACCATCTGTGTCAGTGTTGTTACTATCTATTTTACATATCAACTAGAAATTTTAAAGAAGGTAAGGAACCGATTCAACAAACAAAACTTAGCTAGCAAGTGTCAGAGTTTGGAATATCACCCTGATATAGAATTCTAACGCTTATCCTCAAGTCCTGACTGCATTTTAGTCTCACAATAAGTGTCAAAAATAAAGCACAATTTGAAAAAAAAAAAAAACCTGCCCATTGGTGTGAAGGAATAGATGCCATTGGTTACTTTTGAGAAAGAGTTAGCAAGCTTTTTCGGTAAAAGTTCAGATGTATGCATTTCGGCCCTTGGGTAAAATGTGTCTCTGTTGCAGCTGTTCAGCTCTGCCATTGCAGCAGAACAACCACCATAGATAATATGAAAATGAATGGGCATGTCTATATTCTAATAGACTATAATTGTTGACTATCGAACATAATCTGCTTCCTACTAAACAAAGTGATAGTCTTCGGTGAATTAACTTAAATGAGAGCCATTGTAAAATTCCTTAAGGATGAAACTTACAAATTTAATAATTCCCTATTTGCCAGCCACTAGGCTCAAAGACAGCCTTACAGTTGAGTTATACTGACAGAATTGTTTGACTCTAGGAGTTTTATTTAAGGTATTAAGAAGAAAATAAAAAATGGGAGATACTTAGGAGAAAGGGAAGATATAACAAGGAAATAGAAATTAAATTCTAGAAAAAAATTGTATATATATAACGGAAAGAACTTGATATAGCATCAAATATTTTAATTGATTTTGCTTTGAATTGTTACATAAGAGTTTGAAGTAAATCAACACCTTAATTTTAGAAGGCATTAAATGATATATCAAATGCTATGTCATAAAACTATATAGACTATTAGGTTAAAAAGACTTTAAAATCTGTAATACAGTAGCTTCAAATACTTTATTTGGTATGTACTATCATATTCCGAGTTTTTACAGGTGTTTTCAAGATGGCATTAAATAATTAGAAATGATGGTAACATCAACATCTTCCAAGGTGTTTCATTCTATCTTCAGAGATGCCTAAGAGAAAGTTTTTCCACTATGATGAAAGATATCTAATCTTTTTTCCTTTAGTAGTCTTTCAGATATTTAAATATATAGCATAATTTAACCATTAATGAAAACTGCAGTCAAGTAGACTAACCATAGAAAAATAGAAACACATAAAACTTTGAATTTCACTTAAGCTATTTAAATAGAAGGTAGAAGTCACACATTACAATAGAATTTATTGGAAACCATGAAGATACAAAAATTTGATAAAGTATTTTTGAGTTTTTTGATAATTTTTGAGAATGCTGAAAACTAAGATAGAAGTTATTCATTAACATTGCTATAAAGATAAAGCCTGTTGAAGACTATTAATAAATCAGTTACCATAAAGATTCAAAGAATAAAATCATGGGGGATGTAGTTAGTGAATTTCAAAGTTTATTATACCACTAAATAATCTGTATCCTGCAATTATGGACTTTTTTTTTTTTTTTCAGGAAAAGCAAGCATTCTCCTTCAATAGTGTTTCTTACAAAAATATATGTTGTGATAGCCTTTGTAATATAGCTATTTTGTCCATGTAGTAGTCATTACATTCTTGCTTTATAAGTCTATTATAAAGAAATTGAACTTGGAGAAAATTGGACCTATTCACTCAGGCTATAATGTACACACCATCTGTATGAGGACTAACACAGTATCTGAAATGTCATTAAATTGTAGCTTTAATTCCAATAATATTAAGGGATATAAATCCGCTTGGTAGATAGAAAAAATTTTTAAATCATTTGTTTCCATGTCCTCTCTAAATTCTCTTGAGAAGATAGGCAATTTTAACAGATGTACTTTAAACTCATAAGACTTTTTTTTCTTTTGACACTCTGTCAGACTGTGATTACCTTTTAAGCAATTTCTGAACTATCCCTACAGTTTTTAAAATTACATTTACTGAGGAATACACACACACACACACACACACACACACACACACACACACACACACACACACACACACACACACACACACACACACACACACACACACACACACACACACACACACACACACACACACACACACACACGAAATAGTGATGGTGGTTTAGTTGCTAAGTCGTGTCCAACCCCAAGAATGGTAGCCTGCCATGCTCACCTGTCCATGGGGTTTCCCAGGCAAGAATACTAGAGTGGGTAGCCCTTCCCCTCTCCAGAAGCTCTTCCCTGATCAAGGGCTCAAACTGGGGTCTCCTGCATTGTATGTGGATTCTTTACCAACTGAGCTACTAGGGAAATATATATATACAGTAAATATTTCTAAGATTTTCATTTATTGAAGCTCTTGCTTCCTGTTGGTATTATTTCTTTTCAGTCAGAAGTAATCCATTTAGCATTCCTAGGAGGTCAGTCAATTGAGAATAGTATCTTTTGTCTTCCTTCACCTAAAAAGGGTGCAAGGAGATCCAACCAGTCCAGCCTAGAGGAAATCAGTCCTGAATATTCATTGGAAGGACTGATGCTGAAGCTGAAACTCCAATACTTTGGCCACCTGATGCAAAGAGCTGACTCATTGGAAAAGACCCTGATGCTGGGAAAGACTGAAGGCGGAAGGAGAAGGGGATGACAGAGGACGAGATGGTTGGATGGCATCACCAACTCAATGGATGTGAGTTTGAGCAAGCTCCAAGAGTTGGTGATGGACAGGGAAGCTTGGCATGCTGCTCCATGGGGTCACAAAGAGTTGGTCATGACTGAGTGACTGAACAAACTGATGATCTATTTTACTTAATAAAGGTCCTCAAGGTCTATTCATGTTCTCTCAAATGGCAATATTTCATTCTTTTTTATGAAGGAATAGTATTTCATAATGCACACACACATACACACACAGTCTTCTCTCCTTTTTCTTGTTTAATCTAGTTCAAAGTTTTCAATTTTATCTTTCCAGTTTTTCACTGCCTACAGTAGGGTCTACAGTTTGTCAGCTTGTTACTGGGGACTTGGTCTGATGTGAATCCCATCTGGTCAGTTGTTGGATGACCACCATTGTTCAATAGGGTGGCTCAAGAGCCTGCTCTAGATCCACAGTTGGGACCTCAGGCACGGGCTTATTGTCTTGTCACTGTGTGAGTCCCTGCAAGGGGAGGACTGTCCTGAACTATGGCTGAGAGAGGCTGGAACTCAGGCCAGGGCAGTTTCAGGTTCCATAGGCAAAACTGAAGTCTGCAAAACTGGCTTTGGAAGCATAAATAGATGTGCCTCCTGCCAGGTCCATGAGTGGGTTGAACTGGTCCTTGACCATGGCTGGAGAGTTTAGAGACGAATCAATGTCCCTTTCCAAATTTCCTGAGGCACAGATACGGGAGTCTCCCACAGCTTCCCTGTGCTGCAGGACAGCTCACATTCTGCATATGTGAGGGGCTGGAGCCTAGTGTAGCACCCTTTCAGAATCTTCTGGACTGTAGACAGGAGTGTTTCCCACTGGGGCCTCTTGGCTCCTCAGGACTGCTGGCAGACAATGGGTGTGAGGAAGCTGGATCTGCGTGTAAAGCCCTTTTCTCATCTGTGTGGGTCCAGGTGGGAATCTCCCCTGCCTGGTCCCTGTGTCGGAAGACTTGCTCACAGACTACCGCAACCTTGTTCTAGGGGCCCTGTCAGGATCTCTAGAGAAGTACATGAGAATGTCTCCTGCAGAATCCCTGTGCCAGCAAGACAGGGGTGTCTCCAGCAAGATTCTTGTTTCTGGATTGTGGCTGAGATGGGTTAGAGTCAAATTCTCATTTGAGAATTTACAGTCTGACCAAGTTCAGTGAGCTTATCTCCAGAGGTTCCCAGACTGTAGCCAAGATGGACTGGAGATGCTTCACAGTGCACTTCAGGGTTCACAGCTGAGATTGAGGCCTATACATCTACTTCCTGCTGTTCAATTGGGCATGACTCCTCCTAGATCCCTTAGTGCTGGTGACAGACCCAAATCCAAAGGTGGCATTGACCAAGTTCTTGGGGGAACAAAACTGTTTCTGGCTCTGAAGTCGGTATCGTACCCACAGAGTCAACTACTTGGGTGTGGACCTGCCTTCATAAGATGGCTCTCAGATTTCAGTTACATAGGGCTTCACAGTCTCCTACATGGAACTCAAAGCTCTCATGAAGGCACTTTTGTCATGGATGGGTGTCAAATTATTATTGTTGAAGGGAAGATAGGTGCAAGGGATTTCTTATTTGGCCATCTTGCTGACATCACTCTCCTCAATCCTTTCACATTTACTGAGGGTTGACATATATGCCTCAGCATATGGCTTGTCTTGGAAAATATTCTGTAAAAACTTGAAAATAATTTTATTCTGCTCTTTTTCATTGGAGTTTCCTACAGATATCAGTTGGGTCAAGTTAGTTGATAGTGTTCTTCAAATCTTTCTTATTTTTACTGATTTTCTGTCAATGCATTTTTATTAATTACTGAAAGAGGAATGGTATAATTTCCAATAATATTTGTATATATATATATATTTTTTTTTTGCAAGCCTATCAGTTTTTATTTCATACATTTTGAAATCTTATTATTAGGTGAATTCACATTTCAGATTTTTGTGTCTTCTTGATGATTTGCCTATAATTTTGAAAAGTCCCAGTTAATAGTTCTTTTTCTTAAACGTAGTTTATCTCATTTAATTCATTTTCTTTAGGTGCTTGGCCTCTCTGTGTTTAAATTGTTAAAGAATTGGATTTGCCTTATCCTTCAGGTTTTTAGAGAATATTATTACAGAAATTTAAAGAGTTTAGACCATTTACATTTGATATAGTTATTGATGTGGTTTAGTTTGTATATTCCACCTTGCTATTTGTTTTCCATTGGTTCTATCTGTGTTTTGTTTCCTTGGTCTTTTTTTTTTATTTAATAACTTCTATTTGATTGAATGTTTTTAGTGCATTCTCTCTTTTCTCCAGTGCTGGCTTCTTCAGTTCAGTCACTCAGTCATATCCAACTCTTTGCGACCCCATGGACTGCAGCACGCCAGGCTTCCCTATCCATCACTGACTGGCTTCTCAGCACAGATTTTATGAGTGTGTGGTCTGTGTGGTAATATAAACCCCACCGTTAAAAGAGCTGCATGGTCTGTTTAATGTTCTGATGTTGCCATCTTGAAATTCTTAGTAATGTTTTTAAAAAGGACTCAGAATTCTTATTTTGTATTGAACATCAGAATTTATATAGCTGGCCTCCACACAAATATTTTACTTTTTAGTGTTTAAGATTTGCCATATTCATCTTTAACTTTTTATAGCCTATTAGCAGGTAATATTGTATCATTTAAAACTGTAAAGTCGTATTTGCCTTCTCTCAATTTTTTGGGTTACTATTGCCATATACTTTGCTTCTACATAATCCCTATTTAAAATTGTTTTTATCTCTTAAACACATTAAGATAATTCTTTTATATACCATCTGTTTACTGTATCTAACATTCTTCTTAATTTGAATTGTTTGGATTTATTTATTTTGTATTTATTTTATAAATTTACTTTGGAGTTATATATGGGCTAGATCTAAATGAGTAAGGTGCTTAAATGTAGTTTTATGTAAATGAGTAAGGCACTTAAATGTAATTTTATTTATAACATTTGTCACCATAGGGGTTCCATGGAAATTAGCTTCTTTATTTTCCTTTGTTGGCTTTTTTTCCCTTTGTTGTTTTCCTTCTTTTTTTTCCTCAGTTGGCTTCAATAGCAATATTATATAGTTTCAGATATTCATATTATTGCTCAATATTTTTAAAGAGTATACTCCATATAAAGTTTTTATAAAATATTGGCTATATTCCCTGTGCTGTACATTATACCCTTGTATCTTATTTATTTTATATATAAAATATCTTATATAAGATACAAATAAAATATGTATTTTATGTATCTTGTTTTTTATTTATTGTATCTCTTCCTCCCTTTTAACTGTCTTGCCCTTTCTCCATCTTCCCACTGGTAACCACCATTTTGTTCTCTTTATCAGTCTGTTTCTATTTTGTTATATTTGTTAATTTGTCTAATATCGTGGTTATCCTGGTCATTACATTCCTTTTTTTTTTTTTTTTGTATAGTTCTGTGTATTCTTGCCACCTCTTCTTAATCTCTTTGGCTTTGTTAGATCCTTGCCATTTCTGTCCTTTATTGTTCCCATCCTTGGATGAAATATTCCCTTGATATTGCCAGTGTGCTTGAAGAGATCCCTAGTCTTTCCCATTCTATTGCTTTCATGTATTTCTTTGCATTGTTCATTTAAGAAAGTTTTCTTCTCTCTTCTCACTATTCTCTGGAACTCTGCATTCAGTTAGGTGTATCTTTCCCTTTCTCCTTTGCCTTTCACCTCTCTTTTTGACTCAACTATTTGTAAAGGACCCTCAGACAACCACTTTGCCTTCTTACATTTCTTTTTTTTCAGGATGGTTTTGGTTACTGTCTTCTGTACAATGTTAAGAACCTCCATCCTTGATTCTTCAGGCACTCTGTATATCAGATCTAATCCCTTGAATCTTTTTGTCACTTTCACTGTATAATCGTAAGGGATTTGATTTAATGGCTGTACCTGAATGGTCTAGTGGTTTTCCCTGCTTTTCTTCAATTAAAGTCTGAATTTTCCAATAAGGAGTTCATGATCTGAGCCACAGTCAGCTCCTGGTCTTCTTTTTGCTGGCTGTATAGAGTTTCTCCATCTTTGGCTGAAAAGAATATATCAATCTGATTTTGGTATTGAACATCTGGTTATGTCCATGTGTAGAGACGTCTCTCGTGTTGCTGGAAAAGAATGTTTGCTGTGACCAGCGTGGTCTCTAGGCAAAACTTGATTAGCCTTTGCCCTGCTTCATTTTGTACTCCAAGGCCAAACTTGTTTGTTACTCTTGGTATCTCTTAACTTCCTACTTTTGATAAAAAGGAAGTCTCTTTTCTCATGTTAGTACTAGAGGTCTAGTATGTCTTCATAGAACCAGTCAACTTCAGCTTCTTCAGTATTAATGACTGGACATAGACTTGGAATACTGTGATGTTGAATGGTTTGGCCTGGAAATGAATGGAGATCATTCTGTTGTTTTTGAGATTGGACCAAAGCACTGCATTTCAGAGTTTTACATTGACTCTGAGGGCTATTCCATTTCTTCTAAGGATTCTTTCCTACAGTAGTAAATATAATGGTCATCTGAATTAAATCTCCTTCATGAATCTCAGCCTTGTCAGCATGAAGGGGCTTGTGTAATTCAATGAACCTATGAGCCATACCCTGCAGGGCCACCCAAGATGGACAGGTCATAGTGAAGAGTTCTGATGACATGTGGTCCACTGGAGAAGGGAGTGGCAAACAACTCCAGTATTCTTGCCATGAGAACCCCATGAGGCAGTATGAAAAGGCAGAAAGAGTGACACCGGACAATGAGCCTTCCATATTGGAATGTATCCAATATGCTACTGGGGAAGAGCAGAGGGCAATTATGAATAGCTCCACAAAGATTGAAGTGGCTAGGCTAAAGTGGAAATGACGTTCATTTGTGGATGTGTCTGGCAGTGAAAGGAAAGTGCAATGCTGTAAAGAACAATATTGCAGAGGAACCTGGAATGTTAGGTCCAGTTGGACATGGTTAAGCATGAGATGGCAGGAGTGAACATAGGCATCTTAGGAATCAGTGAACTAAAATGGATGGGAATGGGAGAATTTAATTCAGATGGATAAATAGACAATTATAATAATTGAAGTATGTAAATCTTTTCAAATTAGTGTTTTGTTTTTTTTTCTTCAGATATCTATCTGGAGTGGAATTGCTGGGTCATTGGTAGTTCTATTCTTAGTTTTTTGAGGGATCTCCATACTGTTTTTCATACAGGCTGTACCAATTTACATTCCTGCCAAGTTATTAAGTTTCCTCTTTCCACATTGTCATCAACACTTCTCATTTGTTGCCTTTTTGATAACAACTGTTGTGACAAATGTGAGGTGATATTTCATAGTGGTCTCAATTTGTTTTTTCCTGATAAATAGTGATGTTAAGCATCTCTCCATGTTGCTGTTGGCCATATTTGTCTTCTTTGGAAAAATGCCTACTTAGGTCTTCTGTCCACTTTTGTTTTTTTTCCTGTGTTGAAGCTATTTTTTTTAATTTTTTTTATTCCTGCCCACTTTTTATCAGGTTCAGGTTTTCTGATATTGAGTTACATAAATTCTTTACATATTAATCTCATCAGATATATCATTTGCAAATATATTATTTTATTCAGTAGGCTACCTTTTCATTCTGTTGATGGTTTCCCTCACCATGCAAAGGATCAGCTCCCATTTGTTTATTTTTGTTATTGTTTTCCTTGTCTGCCGAGATAGTCAAAAAAATATTGTTAAGACCAATGTCAAAGATTGTGCAGCCCATGTTTTTTTCTAGGAGTTTTATGGTTTTAGATCAAATATTTATGTCTTTAATCCATCTTTAGTTTATTTTTATAAATAGTATGAGAAAATGTTCTAATTGTATTCTTTTACTTGTATCTGTCCAGTTTTCCTAACGTAACTTATTGAAGAGAAGCTATTCTTTCTCCCATTGTATATTCTTGCCTCCTTTATCTTTTTTTTTCATTTATTTTTATTAGTTGGAGGCTAATTACTTTACAATATTGTAGTGGTTTAATTAATCATAAGTTTGTGGATTTATTTCTGGATTCTCTATTTTGTTCCATTGATCTTCACTTCTGACATTCTTTATACCTCTTTGGAAAAACTTCATCTTGTAGCATATTTCCTCAGTCTCAAAAATTGTCTGATTTATTTTCTGTAGTGCAACTATGCTGCTGAAAATTTTTTCTTTTGTTTGATTTTAAAAATCTTTATTTTGCATTATTTTTTAATGATATATCAAGTTTGTAGTTGAAAGATATCATTTCATTGATTTTATTTTTGATTTCTGATGGGAAGTTGTAATTATTATCTTTCTGTTGTGCAGAATTTGATATGACATTTACCTTTCACTTCTTTTATAGTTCTGTCATTATCATTGGTTTCCATATTACATTACATTTTATCTTCTAAATTGTATTTGTTTTATATTTATTCTGCCTAGGGATTTTGGGGCATTTTGGTTGAGTTTAGGTATTTCAAGTACTGAATTTTTTGACACTATTTTATATAAATTTTTTGTCTCAAGCTTTCATAGGACTTTAATCACACACATTAAATTACTTGAATTGTCTCATCAGTCACTGAAGTTCTTTTTTCTGCCTTTTCCTCTCAATGCTTCAGTTTGCATAATTTCTGTTGCCAGGTTTTTAAGTTTGCTGGTCTTTTGTAGATTCTTATCTGTTCTTAATCTGATCCCACTATATCTTCATTTTAGATATTGTATTCTCCATATCTAAAATTTTTCCTTGCAGTATTCCCTTTCTGTTTTCATTTTGTTCTTTACTTTTAAATCATTGATCCCATCACACGTATTTCTAATACTGATTTAATGACATCGCACCTGTCATTTCTCATCTTTTTCTATTGATATACCTTTCTCATTCCAACAAGTCACTTTTTTCATATATTATTATCTGTGATAATATCTAACTGTATACTAGACATTACAATTTTATATTCAGTGCTAGAATTGATTTCTTTTAAACAATTTTTATCTTTTTCTTTTAGTGAGTTAATTTTCTTGAAGATAATTTTTATTATTTTGAGGTTTATTTGTAATGATCTCTTAGGGATGGTTTAAGGCAGCCATAACTCTGGCCTGGTTATATTTACTAGTTAGGTATGACCCCTCTGAGACCTCTATTAAATGTTGACAGAGTTCTTCAAGTAGTTTCTACCATGACTATTCAGAGTGCAACTCTCAATCCTTCACTCTGGGAATTATTTATCTCATTCCATTTGGTATTCTCTTGACCTCACAAGCTGTGTTAAACCTTTCTGATATGGAAATACTGTGTTAACACTTGTAACATATATTCCCTATTCAGATTTCTGTTTGTTGATTATTCACATCCAGTATTTCTGCATGATTAGTATCTTATGTTTCTCTACTCTTTGCTCTTCAAAATTGCTTCTCTTTCTTCAAAGTTCTCTTTGATTATTCCATTCAAGAGTTTTGCTTCAGTTTAGAAGCATATAGTTCTCTCCTTTGTATCTATATTTTATTGAAATACATTTTACTGAAATGCAAAATTTTAAATTATAAAACACATTTGAATGGAATAAATATTAAATAAGTTTTAAATTTTATTTAAAAATTAATTTCATTAATATCAAATGAATGATTTTTTCATTAAGTAATTAAATACATTGTATGGAAAATAGAAGAAACTCTTTAAGAATACTACCTACCTGCCATCTGTCAAGTAAGCTATTATTAAATAATAGTGCTATTTTCAATGATAAATGGATCTCTATCCATTGATTATCTAGAAAGATCCTTTAAAAACACCATGAGGCTTTATCTTGTAGAATCTTGACTTCACAATTTACACAGCAATGTTGTCCCTATTCTCTAACTCAAATTGTAGACATTTGGTAGCTACTTTTTTTGCCTCTCTTTGAAGAAAACCAAGACCTTACATTTAACAGTTAATGAAGGAAAATCAAGACCATATGTTTGAACAAAGAATTAGCCATGGTGACTTAATTCTAATGACATCTTTCACAAGACTAATGACATATTTTCATAATTTTTCACTTTGGTATCAAATACAGTTATTGATTCTAAAGCATTCTGAAGTGATCTCTCAACTGCATGACTGGAGAAAGACTTTTAAGTGACAGTTTAAAAATTTAGAACTCCTAGAGATGTAAATTTAGAGATTTAGAAATGTCTTACTTTTTTTTTTTTGGTCTCAGTTTAAGCTACTGCAAAGCATAGTCATTTGTTTCACTTCTGGTCATTAGTATTGCATCAATAGGATAATCTTAAATGAAGTCCACTTCTCATGTACTGCTGACGAGTTGATGCTGAAATAAGATTGCTTCAGGAACTTTGACACAATCAACCTGTGAAAAGCATGTTTCCACATGAAACTTAAGAGGTCATAGCATTATACACTCTTTGGACAGGGACAAAATTGATGTGACTCTGAGGGGCATTCTGTCACCAACAGTTTATTGTTTCTTTTTCACTTGAGTTGAATGAATGGATTTTTTAAAATAAACATTTTTTAGTGTTTCCTCTAGAGTATAGTAGTCTAAATTATACTGAAAAGAATATAGTTATAACTAAATACATAGAAACTAAGAATCAAATGCTTGTTATGGGTTTACATGGAAGGCCTTAATATTGAGATTAGTATTTCTACATCAATGTCTCAAAAACAAAACTGGGTCTTCCACAGCCAGTCTAACTGATTTTTATTCCCAGATATTCAGTTCTACATTTTAGTAAACATTCCTTCTCCAACATCCCATCAGTTTTTCCTAGTTTGTCTTCTGCAGAATCCAAAAACTCTTTATATGGTTAAGCTAATACAGTCACTATTTTTAATAGGCAAAGTTCAATCTTTCTTAGTATTCCAATAAGAATATTACTGAACTTAATTGAGTTTATAATTTTTTCTCAAATGAGAATTGTATATTAAAACATGAATATATTTCTTATTTCCCATGAAATAGGGCTTAAGGTCACACTCAAGCTTATAGTTTTCATGAATTCATTCATCCAAATTAATAAAGACTAGTCTTACTTAATATTTTCTAAATACCAGACATTCTTCTAAACAATTTTTATGCACCAACTTATAAAAACCTCATAACGCCTTAGAGGAGAAGAATAATTATTATTTTCATTTTCACTGGAGCAACTCAGTCACAGAAAAGTTGAGATTATTGCTGAGATCATACAACTGGTGAAATTGAAATTCGCACCAGAGTTTCTGGTTGCTAAGCAGATGCTTCACCCCTGTGATAAAACTCCTCTCCTTACTGATACTTCACAAATCATAGTTCCCTGTGAAATTCATCAGATTTCTTCATAATGTACAAACCAAAACGTGGTAGGTCATACATGAAAGAGCAGAGTGTTACTTCATTTGTTCTCACTTTTTATCAACCATGTAGCAATTGCATATTTTGATTCTAGATGTTATATGTGTGGAGTTGATATTTTGATCAGAATAAAGCCAGATCGATAGATTTTAACTAGTTATCCTAAGTGATATATAAAGTCATTTACTTTATGTATGAATGATTGAATATAACTATAAAATAATTTTGTAAATTACATTCCATAAATTCACTTAACACTCCTGTTTTTTTTCTTTACATTTCCTCTCAGTGAGTCACAAAGCCATGTGTAATTTGACTGAATTTTCCTTTAGAGAAATGTTTCTAGTTGAAAAATGATTTCACTGTGTGGAAAGATAACTGTGGAGGATGTTATTCAAGGAAGTTTTGGCATGTCATTACAGACATTTTCTGTAATGTTGTGTTTGTCTCACTGTCCACAAGCTCAGTGACATATTTGTTTGACAGATTACATGATCAAAGAGAACAGCTGTAAATTGCTAATTCTTGGTCTATGTTAGGATGAAATACTTAAAAGACTATCTTCCTTAAATTTCTTTAATTTGTAATTCTTTGCAGTTTGTCTTAATTTAATTGCCTAGACATTTCAAAATACTTTTTTTTTCCCCTAATGAGGAAAGAGGCAAATATAGTTTAAAAGTTTCTTCCATAAACCTTAAACACAATTATTGCTTCTGCCTCTCATTAATATATAGAATAAAGTTTATTTGGAAAACATAATGTTTGAAATTTTGAATTTCAGTCCCAACTGTGCTAGCTTATAGATTTTACTGAATAGATTATGCTATCTCTGAGTGTGGAGAGTAGTTTTAAATTTAGCAAGTAAAAATGAACTAGAGCAATTCTAAGACTCTAGATTCAGACTCAACATTTTGGTTTGGAGGCCTATTACATATAAAAAGGTTTAACTATATCAGTGATTAAGAGAAAATTGAGATGCCTGACTATTTTTTAAAATAAATTCAATATTTTGCTGATGGAGCTTTTTATTACATGAACATTCATTAAGTTGATTATATTAAAACTTATAACCTGTTTCTTATTTATTTGAATTATGTTAGTTTGGGATTAATTTAGCAAGCTTATTTCATAGGCAAATTAAATTACCAAACTTTAATTTGCCTAACCATTTAATATGATATCCCAGAAACTTTAAAATGGCTTAAATGGATTTTACAATTAAACTTAATTAGAGTTATCATTTCAGTGTCACAAAAGTTGCATAATAATGTAAAGTAAATGAACTCTATGAAAATGTGCATTAAGTTATTTCATTTAAGTTCATTTTCTCACAGTAAAATAATTTTTCAGTGATTTAATATTTATCAAGCTTTTAAAGAAAATCATTTGAATTTTTAAAAAAGCTAATTGAATGCAAAATATGATTTTTACATTATTATCACTCTATGTGTGCATGTGTGTGTTTATAAGCCTGGGAATTATGTATGAATAAAATGTATTAGGTGTCCCCTAGGTTTTATTGTTAGGAGAGTAAATACATGAACATTATTTAGGTATGTACAGCATGGCCTCTGTGAGAATAGATGGTAATTCTTTCTAAAGAAACTATTGAGTGATAGATACAATAAAAGAAATTTAACTCATACATTTTAACTAATAAATTGTAGTTTCTAAAAAATGAAAGCAACTGTATTTAACAAAAGGGGGGAAACCTAATTCAATGACAGAGTAGCTTATCAAACCTCACATGGTTAATTATTAGCAGAAAGTAGCTCTTGGTTCTATAACAGTGCTTTTACGTAATGAAACAAACGAGAATACACAGGATGTGAAAGCTGGTTTGTAAATCTTGCTGCAGTAACCAGTAGAAAGAATTAGTATAGGCATGTTTTGGAGACTGGATGTTCAATTCCAGACCACCACAATAAAGGGAATATCACAGTAAAGTGAGTCACGTGAACTGTTTGTTTCACAGTGCATAAAAAAGTTACGTTTTTTTATATAATATAAAATGTTATACTATAGTCTTTTAAGTGTGCAATAACATTATGTCTCAAATGTGCATACCTTAATTTAAAATATTTTATTGCTCAAAGTAATAAACATCCTCTGACAGTGTAGAGTTATCAGAAATCTTCAGTTTGTAAAATATATAGTATCTGTAAAACACAATAAAGGAAAGCACAATGAAACGAGGTATGCCTATCAAGATGATTCAGCAAAGATTTGCATATTAGGTTACTTGAGAAAATGGGTATCTCAAGTTGTACACATATACTATACAATGGAAAAGCTTATTTATATGTGCATGATTGTGTGTGTTAGTCGCTCGGCTGTATCCAACTCTTTGCAACTCCATGGACTGGAGCCCGCCAGGTTCCTCTGTCCATGGGATTCTCCAGGCAAGAATATGGAGTGGGTTGCCATTCCATACTCCAGAGGATCTTCCCAACCGGGGATCAAACCTGGGTCTGCTGCATTGTAGGCAGGCTCTCTACCGACTGAGCCATCGGAGAAGCCCATGATTTCACATACACAAATGCCTCATTCTTCATTCAAAAAATAAATAGTTTCATACTTTGGAATATAGTGCAGGCCTTGGGTCAGAGAAATCTGGGATTGGATTATCCGCCTGGTATTTCCTATTATATATTTTGGAAAATAGTGCTATGTCAGTTGTAGTGAAGATTCATGTTGATATATATGGGTCTTTTTGCACTATGTGATATATGATCAGAATTCAGTGAAATTTTTGCTACTATTTTTAATAATGCTGTTTGTGTCCATTTTTTACAGTTCTAGGTATACTATTAGGTTGTTTTGTTTTGTTTTGTTTCCTCCCTTGATCTCTCTGTTGTCTCTGACATTCTTAGCTACCTTCACATTTTAAAACTTTTTTAGTTTTTGGTATGATTATACTACTGTCTTACTGATTTATTTTTTTCTTACTGACTCATTTTGCTCATTCCCACTTAACATCCCGACTTAATGTTTTGTCCTTCACTCTCATGATTTCTCCTTTCCTCTAAATTTGACCTCTTTTTACTGATTTCATACTTTAAACTAACATGTGCAATTGTGTCTGATTATCATAATTTTAGAAATAACCAATACTGGATTCCCTCCTTGGAGTGCTGTTTCCAACTGACTGATTTTTCAAACGCAATCTCAAACTTTAACATACTCCAAATCACTCATTTTCCTTTATTTCATTTCTCTGCTTTGTTTCATTGAGTTTATGGATATTAAAAATCCCAAACTATGTTTTATAAATTATTTTTGTGAACTCTTATCAGACCTCAGTCTTTACATCCTGACATCTCTAAGGGAGAAAAGAAGATAATTTGGTTATTTTGCTTTATTTATTACCAAATAATTTTTAGAAGTTGAATACTTAGCATCATTCTATATGTTTTGTCTATTTTTAATGTATCATTCAGATTACGTCACCTTCTATTCAGACATATCACAATGCTAGTTCCACATTACCTAGAGTTAACTCCTTAAAATGAAATTGTAGATTGTCCAGCCTTTCCTAATTTCTCTTCTGATATCTCAATTTATCTAAAATCTCAATATATGATATTACAGTAAACAAACTGTTATCTAAATAAAACTAGTACTTTCACATCTCCTTGATTTGTGAACTTTGTTTCCAGCCTCTTTCTCTTGTCTCCAGGCAAATCCTGCATGATATTGAAAGACAAACTCACAAGTCTACTATTTACTAAAATCTCTGTATGGAAGCAATGTCTTCCTTTAAAATTTTCAGTGATAATATCCTATAAATGCATTAGCTTTATCGCTATTATAATAGTCATTTTCTACTCTTTCTTGGTTACTTGGGCAAATGTATTATTTCCTCTCTTATGCGGTAAGCTTAAATGTAGAAAGGATTCATGCATGATTAATTTTCCACAGTACTAACACTATGCCATGCACTTATTAAATGCTCAAAAATTGTTTATTGAGTGAACATTTCAATTCTATTTTATATATATATATATATATATATATATATATATTTGAATCAATGGATTTAAGATTATAACAAGGAAAAGACAACATTTTTAAAATAACACACTGAAGGGTATGACTTAAAGAGAATGGACTATATCTTTAAATAATAATGTGTTTATTAAGTTTAAAATGAAAAAGAAAGTGAAAACATTAGAGTCTTACTCATGTCCAACTCTTTGTGACCCCACGGACTGTAGCCCACCAGGCTCCTCCATCCATGTAATTTGCCAGGCAAGAATACTGGAGTGGATAGGCATTCCCTTTTCCAGGGGATCTTCCCAACCCAGGGATCGAACTTGGGTATCCTCCATTGCAGGCAGATTCTTTACTGTCTGAGTCACCAGGGAAGTTTAAAAGATGGAAATTCAAATAGTGAAATTAAAAATCACTAGAAAAGAAAAGGATTAATGCAGCATTTAAAAAAATTGTATTGAAATAGTTGGTTTACAATGTATTAGTTTCAGGTACACAGCAAAGTGAATCAGTTATACATATGTCTACTCTTTTTTTAGGTATTTTTCCACATAGGCTATTAATTCAGTATCTAAGGAATGAAACAAATGAATATATTTATCTATGTAGATAGAATGTATTCTCTCTATCTATATATGTATATATATATATGGTCTTGCCCATAAGAAATGGCAGTCTTTAATAGGTTAAAACTGAAAAGAGAATTTGATGAAGGGACTGTTTCCTGAAGTGTGGACAGAGTAGGGAAATAACAGCATTGGTGAATTACTCAAAATATGTAGCAACTTAAAATTCTATTGTCCTTAGATTTGAATGGCTAGTGGAAGGGGAGAGTGTGTTTAGAGTTCAGAGTGAATGTGGAACCATGAAAAAGGCAGCCATTGTCAGAACCTCAGTAAGACAGAGAGGGAGGGTGGGACATACCTGTCATTTCAGTAAGGTTGCTTTCAGGTCTCATGACAATGTCTTCTTTTGCCTTACTCAACCTGAAGACTCTTGAGAACAAAGGATTTTGGTGGTGTGTGTGGGGGTGGGTATGGTTAGCCTGTAGGGCAGGAAAAGAATTCTGAAAATGTTTCTGGAAACGTTTTTAAAGATCACATTAAACAATGGCCTGATTAGCGACAAAGCAGAACTATCTTTCTTAAGTAGTAGTCTGAAAAAAATCATTTTTTTAAATCCGTAGATAAGGAGATATCACATATTACCTAATACATTGAGAAGAAAAAAAACTTCACTCTATTGGTCAATGCAATACCTTTACAAGATTCTACAGAGCTGGTAAATGATAAGAACTTACTCTGTGTATCCAAACAGTATGTACTTCTATCTCCTCTTCTATAGCTCACAGTATCTACAAAAATTAAAAGTAAGGCAAATCTTTATCAGAAACAGATGCTAGTGTTTTACCCTCTCTAAGATAAAATATAAAACTTAAAAAATGCATATTTTCTCATAAAGAGAGGGGTGTGTGTGGGATGTAATCTCTCTGCAGATACATTTGTGATATGCAGAAATAAATATAAGCATAACACATTTTCATATCCAATATATGCTTCTTTAAAATATATTTAGTGTTGGAAAAGTTCATGAGAAATTCGTACAGAAAAATGTAGGTATGGTTACAGAGTGATTTCTTTGTAGATATCAATGGAAACTTTTAAGGATTTCCATATAAATAACTTTTTTTCTCTCTGTTAACATGCAAATTGTATATATTGAAGCAATTGCAAGGATATGAAAAATATGCCAAATAGGGAAATTGCTTAGAGTTTGTTGAAAGAACATAGGATAAATTTCACAAAAAACAATTATTTTGTGAATGTTGCTTTGATTTACTAAGATTGCACCTCATGTAATTGCTTTTGTGTTTGATGCCCTTTATGGAAAAGACAACATATTTTGCAAATATTTAGTCTCCTTTTAATAGGCACTGTAGGACTACTTATACCCACAGACTGTCTATGGGAAAATGGATACTCAAAGCTTAGTGTAATCAAGGAGAAATTTTTAAAAATTCTAATATTTCCAGTTCTATTTCTATATTGAATAATATTTACACTAGGATTCCTAATATGGGTAAGTTCTGAATAGCTATTTAGAAAACATTTTCCAGGTTCTTTTTATTCATCAATAGTTTCTAAATTCAAATTCAAATATTAGAGTAGCAGAGCAGGGTGTTAAAGCAAAATGTAGTTGAGATTGACCGTACTCTATTTCTACAGGGTTAAGATGTTAGATACACCATTGTCTTTCTTATAAGTAATTTATACATGATCCATAAATCTGAAAACTAGACTTCTAAACTTGACAGAATAAACAATTTCACTGTCCCATTTGCCTGGTTCAGTTTTTGATTTCCTTTCTGAGGTTGGAGAATTGAAACAAATGCTCAAAAGAGGCTGTGAAACTGCCTATCTACCCATGTCTTTGCCAGTACTGAATTTTATACCATCAGTGCTTATTTTGCTGCCTAAAGCTGTCTTCAGAATCAATAGGTAGACTGGAACTCTAGAAGGAGATGTAGCCATAAACACTTAATTTTACTGAACAAGAAAAAAATGCATAAGCTATGGTAAATGGTATAGATATAAGAAAATACTGATTTTAAAAATATGTATATATTGTAGAAGCTGAGAATAGAGGAAAGAAAGAAAAACTGTTAAACTATTAAACAACTTCTTGGAAAGTGATTTGTTGAATCTATACTCTGCATTCCAAGAGGGATTTTATGCAGCATAAAATAAAATATAAGGTAAATTGGATAGCAAAGAATGAAAGCAAAATATAGATATGCTTTGAAAGTCTTCGAAGCAGTATTCCCAGGAATATGAGCTAAAACTTCCTTATAAATGGCTATATATTTTAACACTCTATTTCCTGCTGATTAAGTTGAAAGAGGAAATACTCTGGTCTAAATAATAATCATTGCTGACAAAAGGAGAATGGACATTTATATGCAGAGATACTTTTTGTCCCAGAAATAAATTTCTGATCTTATTATGTGGCTGCTTTCTTTAGGGATATTTTGAAATGTAATGAATATTATCTCCTCTACCACCAGGAACTTATTTTTGTTTTTGGTTCAGTAGTTGCAATATATGATTAAAATTTTAGAGCCAGTTACTTCAGCAAACTAAGCACATTCTTTTCCTTCACTCACATGGTTATGGCATTGGACTTCCAAGCTCCAGCCATATTAACGTCACCCTGTGCATTTATTTCAATATGGTTGTCTTACCTTTCCTCCCAGTGCTGTAGTTTGTCTCGTCATAAACTCAGTTATTGTGTTTGTGGATCATGTAATCTCTTTTGAAGAAAAAAAAAATATCTATTCTTTCCTTCCAGTAGTATTTCATATCCTCACTGCAATGGAATAGTTTTTCTCAGAAGAAATAAAATGACAGTTCTTTCAAAGACTCTTCCTACAGTCACTTCCATACAATTGAAGGGAAATTATGTAAATGATTTGTGAATAATACAGCCTGCCTCTTGTGTTAAACAAAGTAGCATTGTACTTCAGCATTTTTCTTCTGCCTTTTCAAAAGGCTCTTTCCTCTTATATTCAGGCTAACCACTTCTGTCTTTTTACTCTTGTGATTGCCTGCTATGCTGTACGATACACATCTCTCTTCAATAAAGATTTTAGACCACATTGCTTTGCTTTTAATTAGTCAGGAAGCTATTCTCAAAAAAGTCAACACTTGTTTTGGTAATTTTTTCCTCAACATCTGTTGCACAGAGTTCTTTGAAACCTTTAATTTCTGTTCTATTTTATTTTATCTGCTTATAGGAAGGTGACAACAAAATTATCACTAGTGCTTAATATTTTAGCCTACCTAGGACCTTGGTGAAATTCCTCTCTTGATTTTCTATGTTTTAGCCTTCCTTTATTTGGATTACATTGCCTCAGTGAGCTTTTAACCACATTATCACAATATCTCCCTCAAACTTAGGGTCTTCAGACTCCATCAACCTTTGTTTCCTCATTTAGTCAAGATTCCATTAACATGTCCTTCAAAAACTGAATTTTTAACTCTGATTCCTTTTTCTCTATAATTGCCAATCAGTGCAAAATGTTAGCAATAAGTATTCATATTTCATAAGTTTATGGAATGCATTTTACCAATTAACTTATAGATGGTTCAATGCAGAATAAGGTTAATGTTTGGGGAAATTGACATATAAACATAAATAAAATGGATAAATAAGTAATATTATCTAATTGGGAAGGATATTTTCATATTATTTGTATAATGTTTGAAATGGTCCCATTCATTAAAATTACCCTTGTTGTGGAAATAGTGCATGTATTATCTCTAAAAACTACAGTAAAGAAGAAAGGCTAGAGAAAAATAAGTGTATAGTTAAAGCCACTGGCAAAATATGAATCTAGAATAATACTGGACAAAATAGACACTAATAGAAAACCAGTACTAAGTAGAAGACAATTTAATAATGATTAAATGGCTTCCCTGGTGGCTCAGTGGTAAAGAATCCACCGGCAATGCAGGAGATGCAGGTCTGATCCCTGGGTGGGGAAGATCCCCTGGAGGAGGTCATGGCAACTCACTCCAGTTTTCTTGCCTGGAGAATCCCATGGACAGAGGGGCCTGTCAGGCTATAGTCCATAAGGCTGCAGAGGTGGACATGACTGAGCAACTTTAGCGTGCACAGATGCACACACACACATGTGCAATGGCACATGTATCAGAAAGATGAGGCTACAAAGAAAAATAATCTATGATGTAAGATTTTAATACACTGCTCTCAGTAATGAATAAAAGAATCATACAAAACAGCAAACATGAAAGTTTAATCAATTCAGTGAGCAAACATGATCCATTAGACAACATATAAAATACTATGCTAATTCTTGCAGTGTAACTTGGGATGGTTTTTTAAATTGACTGAATGCTCAGCCACAGAAGAAGTCTCAATACATTTCAAAGGGCTAAATTATTACATCATATTGTCTTTGATCAAATAGTAAATACCATATATTTGGCAGTTGATCAATGTACTCTTAAATATTGCTTGAAAAAAGTTACAATGGCTATTTTAAAATATATTTACCTGAAAAAAAATAAACACACAAAATTTGTTGAATCAATCTAGAGTAATTTTAAAGAGAAATTAATGGCTGAAAATTCATATGCTCAACATTTTAAAGTCTAAAATATCCATTTTATTCATCCATCTTAAGGAAACAATATGCAAATTAAACACTTAGAAATCAAAACAATGGAAATAATAAAGATGGAACAAAAATTAATGACAAATGATACAATAGAGGAAATCAACAGAAAAAATGGCTCTCTGAAAAGATTAATAAAATGTCTTTACACTCTAAGACATATCAAAAAAGATGAGAAAAGACAAAAATATCTAATGTCAGATAAAAGAGGGGAGAATGGTGTAAATGCTACAGATATTTAAAAGGTAGAACTTAACGTCAGCAAATTTAAAGCATTCAGACTTGATCATATTCCTGAAATTATGTAACATCAAAACTGAGAAAGTAGAAATCTTGAATGGCTTGATATTTTCAAATGCTGAAGCATCTTCCTACAAAGGAAACCCCATACCAAAATAATTTTACCCATTATTTCTGGAAAATATTTAAGGAGCAGATATTCTGAAATCATTCAAGTATTTATAGAGAATTGAGCAAGGAAGCATCCAAATACAGTTGACCCTTGAGCAATGCAGGACTTCGGGGTGTAAACCCTCCAAGCAGCTGAAAATCCACATATAACTTATAGCCAGTCTGCCATGCTTGCAGTTGTTACATATCCTTGGTTACTCTGTATTCATGGTTCCACATTTATGGATTCAACTGACCACAGATTGTATGGTATTGTAGTATTTACTATTGAAAAGTCTTCTTTTAAGTGGATCTGTACTGTTCATACCCTTGTTACTCAAGGGTCAACTGTACTTCCTAAAAAAATAAATTGGACATGTAGCATTGTGTAAATATAAGGTATATAACATATTTCTTTGATACATTTAGGATTACATATGATTGTCATTGTAGCAGTGTGTAATATATAATTTTAGTATAATATTGTCCATATTCAGTATACTCTGCATCAGATTTTGATGACTTGTTTATTACTTCTTGCAAGTTTGTACCTTTAACAACACCAGTCTTATCCCCCAACCAACCTCCATCCACTGGTAAATACCATTTTATCTTCTTTTTTTTTTTTCATGAGTTTGACTTTGTTAAGTTTATATAACAATGATACGTAACACTTATCTTTCTGTCTTTGTGTCTGACTTACTTCACATATTACTTCATAATATGCTCAAGGTCCATGCATGTTGTCACAAATGACAGGGTTATCCTTCTTTCACATCACTGAATAATATTCCATTGTATTTCTGCCACATTTTTTAATCCATTATTCCACTGATAGGCATTTAGGTTGTTTCTATATCTTGGTTATTATAACTAATGCTACAGTAAACATGGGAATACATTAAACTGAAATTCTGTTCTCAATTTCTTTGGGCATATACCCATTGGTGGAGTTGCTAGATCATATGATAGATCTATTTTAACTTTTTGAGGATTATCCATATTATTTTCCATTGTGGTTCAACAAATTAACTTTCCAGTTAATGGTTTTTGTATGCTGATTTTGTATCCTACAACTTTACTAAAATCATTGGCTAGTTACCACCAATTTTTGATTGACTTTTTGAGAACTTCTATATAAAATTATATTAGCTAATAATGACAGTTTTACTTTTTTCTTTCTAATTCAGATGCATTTTCTTTCTTTGTCTTGCCTAATTACTCTAACTAGGCTTTCTGGTACTATATTGAATAGGAGTAGGGAGAGTGGGCATCCTTGTCTTGTTCTTGCTATTAGAGGAAAGGCTTTCACTTTTTCTCCATTGACCATAATGCTAATTTGTTATATATGACTTTTGTTATGTTAAGGTATGTTCCTTTATATATATAAAAGCTAAGGCTTATTATAGCAAACAGACAAAAAACAATAGAAACAAGGAAAAAAGCATTGGGCAAATTTCTGAGGAATAAGATGCAGGTTTTGATGTTCTTCCAATTCTGGTATTAAGGAGAATTCATTTATCTTTGGCCTGTGACTCTCTGGGACACCCTTTCCAGAGAAGCATGCTTGCGTCTGAGTCCAAGGCATCTATGGACGGCTGGTCATATAAGCATATCTTGTTATGTGACCCACTATGGGTGCTGAAACTCAGGAAACCAAAATGAAAACTAGAGCACATCATCAGTCTTTGGTGTTTGTGCAAAGCAATATTGACAAGTTGATATGACATGAATTATTATTCCAGATGTAAAGAGTCATCAGTCATTGACATAAAGAACCTTCCAAGGATCACATTTCCAGGAGATGGCAAAGGATCCATGATGGTTCTAGACAGAAGACGTGTGAGGACTGAGAAACATGGACCTACTATGCTAATTGTTTCTTCACAGGGCCCTTATCTTGCACCAAAAATTAATCATAAGTAGAGTATAGACTTAAATATAAAATCAAAGTAAAAAAATTTATAGACATTAGTAGAAATCTCCTTTAGAATAAGGAATGATTTCTTAAATGGGGAACACAATGTATAACCATAAAGCAATGACTGTCAAATTAGGTTTAAATTAATAATTTTTATTCATCAAAAATAGAATTAACATTTGCAAAATGAAAAGCACAGGTTTGGGAAGGTATTTGCCAAACATGTACCTAATGAAAAATTTGAAGCTAGTATATGTAAAGAATTCCTGCAAATCAGTGATGAATCAAGAGAGAAAATGTGCAAAATACTTGAAAAGGCTTAATTTTATTCAGCTTCATTACTTATCAGTGGATTGCAAATTTAAAACCATAATGGTATGTCACTACTTACCCATCAGATGGACTAAATTAAAATGCTTAAAATTAAGAGATATCAGTGAAAATATGGACAAATTAAAATTCTTAGGTACTGCTAATGTAAATGAGATTTTATGTAGTCACTTTGAAAAGCTGTTTAGTTCTTTAGTTCTCTTTAGTTCTAAACTAAAGAAGTTCTAAAGAACTAAAGAGGCTGTTGATGAAAGTGAGAGGAGAGTGAAAAAGTTGACTTAAAGTTCAACATTCAGAAAACTCAGATCATGGCATCTGGCCCCATCACTTCATGGGAAATAGATGGGGAAACAGTGTAAACAGTGTCAGACTTTATTTTTCTGGGCTTCAAAATCACTGCAAATGGTGACTGCAGCCATGAAATTAAAAGATGCTTACTCCTTGGAAGGAAAGTTATGACCAACCTAAATAGCATATTAAAAAGCAGAGACATTACTTTGCCAACAAAGATCCATCTAGTCAAGTCTAAGGCTTTTCCACTAGTCATGTATGGGTGTGAGAGTGGACTATAAAGAAAGCTGAGTGCCGAAGAATTGATTCTTTTGAACTGTGGTGTTGGAGAAGACTCTTGAGAGTCCCTTGGACAGCAAGGAGATCCAACCAGTCCATCCTAAAGGAAATCAGTCCTTAATATTCATTGGAAGGATTGATGCTGAAGCTGAAACTCTAATACTTTGGCTACCTGATGGGAAGAACTTACTCGTTTGTAAAGATCCTTATGCTGGGAAAGACTGAATGTGGGAGGAGAAGGGGATGATAGAGAATGAGATGGTTGGATGGCATCACCCACTCAATGGACATGAGTTTGAGTAAACTTCGGGAGTTGGTAATGGACAGGGAGGCCTGGCATGCTGCAGTCCATGGAGTTGCAAAGAGTCGGACACGACTGAGCGACTGAACTGAACTGGAAAAGCTGTTTGTCATTATCTACCAGTGTTAGTTTAGTAATATCCTTTCATCTAAAAAATTGTTTCCAAGAAAATAGCTAACATAAGTACATGCGTATGCTTGCCAAAAATACACATGAGAGAGTGGATAGTAGCATTATTCATACAGGGCAAAAGCTAAACTGTACATTGATGGAAGGACAGATAAACAATTTATTGCTTATTTATAAAAAATATTTTACACAGTGATAAATATGAAATTTACTTGCATACATCCACATGGAAGAATTTTCCAACATAATGATGAGTGACAAAACTATACAATAGATGTATATTATGTAATTCAGTTTATGTAACATTAGAACAGGCAAAATCATAAATGCAGTTTTTGAAAGCTGGTTAGTGACTAACTTTATGAAGGAGGAAATAGTAAATATTGGATATAAGAAGGAAAACTCAGAAATGCTGGTGTTATATTATTCCTTTTTTATGTTACATTGTAGCATCTTTGTTAATATGACATTGGTCATCTTTTATTGGGCAAATTGTTTGCTTTATCTCATTTGCTTTTAGAAACTGTCCAGGAAAGTAAGTCATATATTTATTTAAATGTGGGACATTCAATACAAGTGTGGTTGATCTGATTAAAAATCAGTTTCATCATAAGGGTATGCATGAGCTAGCTTAAAGAACTGAAGGAAAAATTCAACCACACTGTGGAAACAACACAAACCAGGGTAGATTTTAGAATGTAGTTTTCAGCAGTAAATCAACATGTTCTTCTAAAGGCAACACTGGAAAAAATCAGCTCATTTCCTTCCTTTTGCCACAATATTAATTTCTTACTGCAGTTGTAACAAATTACCATGTACTAAGTGGCTTCAAGCAACACATATTTATTCTTTTAAAGTTCTGGAAGTCAGAAGTAAAAACAGATTTGCAAGTCTATGTTTTTCCTACAGGCTCTAGTAGAGACAGTGTTTCCTTGTCTTTTCCAGATTCTAGAGATTTCCTATATTTCTTAGCTCATGGCCCCTTCTTCATCTTCAAAGTCAGCAATATAGTGGCATCTTTTCTTGGCATCTATTTTCATTCTTATGTAGTCAAACTCTGATTTCCTGCCTCTCTCTTTTAAGGATCTTTGTGATTGCATTAGTCCTGACCAGACAATGAAGGATAATCTTCTCAAAATCCTGCAACATACCTTTAATTAGGAAGATAATATATTCAAGGGTTCTAGAGATTAGGATATAGACATCTGTGTGTGTGTGTGTGTGTGTGTGTGTGCGCACGCGCGCGCTCAGTCATGTCCAACTCTTTGAGACTCCATGTAGCCCTGCAGGCTTCTCTGTCCATGAAATATTCCAGGCAAGAATACTGGAGTGGGTTGCCATTTCCTCCTCCAGGGGATCTTCCCAACCCAGGAATCAAATCCATGTCTCTTGCATCTCCTGCATTAGCAGGTAGATTCTTTACCACTGTACCACCTAGGAAGCATAGACATCTCTAGGAGTCATTATTCAGCAAACTCATCTTTTGGGGCCTTTTAAAAGGGAGAATTTATAATTTCATAGGCCTAATTTTCCATGAGGAATGGCAAAGTGCCAACATTGAGCAGACAATCAAATTCATATCATAATATTTCAGGAATTGATATTATCATATGTGTATGTGTATATAATAAAATACTAGCTTTTTGGGTTTTGTAGGATGTGATTCCTAATGGCTCAGATAGTAAAGAATTTGCCTGCAATGCAGGAGACCTGGATTCAATCCCTGGGTTGGAAAGATCTCCTGGAGAAGGGAATGGCTACCCACTCCAGTATTCTTGAGTGGAGAGTTCCATGGACAGAGGAGCCTGGTGGGCTACAGTGCATGGGCTACACTCAGTCACTGAGTGACCTCTTTCAGTGTCAGGTTGTGATTAGATTAACATAACACCTTATGGTGTGATCATTTCCAAGGAGTGTAATAGTCATACCGCACAAAATTTGGTGTGGATATCAAGACTGATGATACAACTCATGTACCAAGAGGACAGATAAAGGTCTGTTACTAACATAATGAAGCTTTCTTGGAGGAACAGGCTAACTCCCTAGCATGTCTGAAAATGGCTTGAGCTGGCAAGGAAAGGAGACTGACTGGGAGTTGCCTGCAGTTAGAGAATAGGGCCAAGTTGATGGCTCTCCTGCACAAGCGGCCTGGGACCAAAGGAAGGAGTTCTCGGGCTCTTCTATCAGTCTGCCCAGATGAGAGGCCCAAAGGAAAGGGATTATTAGGCTTGAAAACTCTAAAAAGTGAAAAATAGAAAATAGACTCAGATTTTTAAATTGCATAACATGATGGCATTTCCCAAGAACACATATGTCTTTTCTTCAATCAGTTCTCTTTTCCAAGAGAAAATATAGGGAAATTTCTGCACAAAAATGTAAGACACAAATTAGAAACATTCTTCTGTCAACAGAAACTTCATCCTGATGATAATATGGCTATTAAATACTTAATCCTAAATTTTAATTTCAAGTTTTCAGTGTACAATCCATAAGACTTGAAGCTATATACCTACCAGAAGAAAACATTGGGGGGAACATAATCTTGGTCTTGGCAATGATTTCTTGGATATGACATGAAAACTACAAACAACAAAAGCTAAAGTAGTCAAGTGGGATTACATCAAACTAAAAAAGCTTTTGCATAGTAAGGGGAAAAACTTAAGAATGAAAGGCCATCTAAGGAATGGAGAAAGTATTATTTGCAAACCACGTATCTCATAAGGAATTAATACCTAAAATACATTTTCAGATTCTTCATGTATATATTCTAAAAGGATATGGCATCCCACTCCAGTATTCTTGCCTGGAGAATACCATGGACAGAGGAGGCTGGCGGGCAATAGGCCATGGGGTTGCATAGTCAGACACAATTAAGCAACTAACACACCATACACACTCCATGTATATATATATTGCAGGACTTGTACAACTTAATAGCAAGTGAACTAATAATCTGACTGAAAAATGGGAAAAGGTCCCAAATAGAAATTCTCTAGAGAAGATATACAAATGGTCATTGCGCATATCAAAAAATATTCAAAATCGCTAATCATCAGGAAGATGCAAATCAAAATTTCACACCTGTTAGGATGGCTATTTCATTTTAAATAATAACAAGTGTTGGTGATTAAGTGGAGAAATTTGGACCCTTTTACACTGTTAGTGAGAAGGCAAAATGGTGCAAACATTATGAAAAATACTGTTGAGGTTCCTCAAAAAACAGTAAAATATTATCCAGTAAGCTTACTTCTAAGTATATATTCAAACAAAATGAAATAAGGTGTTCAGGACATACCTACATTCTTATATTTATTGCAGTATTATTTACAATAATCACAATAGAGGAACAATGTAAATGTGTATTAAGAGATGAGCAAATAAAGAATGTGTGGTATATACATACAGTGGAATATTATTCAACATTTAAAATAGAAAATTATATATACAACAACATGGATGAACCTTGAGGATATTAAACTAAGTGAAATAAGCCAGTCACAGAAAACAAATACTGCATGATTCCAATTATATGAGGTATATAAAATAGTTAAATCATAGAAACAGAGGGTAGAATGGTGGTTGCCAGGGGCTAGGAGAATGGGACAAAGGGGGATTGTTATTCATTGTATATGAAGTTTCAGTTATGAAAGATGAATAATTTCTAGAGATCAACTGTAAAAGTTGTGCCTATACTTACCAATTATATACCTAAAATTTACTTAGATGGCAAATTTCATGTTAAATGTTCTTACCACAAAATGAAAGCAATTGGACAAAATGATTACTTGCATATTAATAAAAGGTAGAATCATTATAAAGCCATGTGAATCATGAAATGCTAAGCACAGGAAAATAGCATCATTCTATGAAAAACAGAAGTCATTAGAAATACAGGTAAATACATGACTGGTATTAAAAGTTCATGCATTACTGTAATTCTCTGGTAGGCTATGGAAACAAAAATAAATAACTAAAGACAAAATACTTGAATTATTTAATGTTTGTGTATCTATACTTTCATATAACCTTACACCTTAAGAACAGGAAATGTGTCTCTTTGAGCATCACATACCACTTACAATCATTGATTATAATGAAGTTTTTTGGTGCATTTCTAAAGTAACAATTTTACTATTTCATCATCTTAAAAATAAAATACTAAAACTTAATGTTGGGATATTAAAGAAAAAACATGCTAAATTACTTGAATATTTGGAAGTAGCTGCATGAATAATTGAGTTATTAGGAAACACTGAGAAGGGCTTTCCAGGTGGCAGTACTGGTGAAGAACCTTCCTGCCAATGCAGGAGAGGTCAGAGACGCGGGTTTGACCCCTGAGTTGGGAAGAGACGCTGGAGAAGGTCATGGAAGCCCACTCCAGTATTCTTGCCTGGAGAAAGGAGCCTGGATGGCTACAGTCCATGGGGTTGCAAGGAGCTGGACACGGCTGAAGTGACTTATCACACACAAAAATGAGAAAGTTATTGAACAAAAACCTATGAGAAACATTCAAAGTTGCTTCATGTAGTAGGTTCACAGCATTAAATGCTTTTTAATAAAAGGTATGAGAACAGAACTAAGCATTTTATTCAGGGGAAAAAAGAGCAAAGAGTTTTAAGAAAAGCTGGAGAAAGAAATTAAAAAAGTAGAAGTAAAACAGCTAAAGTCACTATCCATATTTAATTTCTGTAACATGGTCATAAAGAAAGCTGTTTGAAAAAGGGAGAAAAAGGAAAAGGTAAAAACTATACATTTTCACAAAACATTTTTTAGCTTTTGCTATTAAAAGTTCTCTTTTTAAATGCTTATTTTGTCATTCATAGGGCTTTCCTGGTGGCTCAGATGGTAAAGATTCTGCCTGCAGTGCATGAGACTTGGTTTCAATCCCTGGGTGGGGAAGATCCCCAGAGAAGGAAATGGCAACCCACTCCAGTACCCTTGCCTGAAAAATTTCATGGATGCAGGAGCCTGGCAGGCTATAGTCCATGGGGTTGCAAAGAGTCGGACATGACTGAGTGACTTCACTTTTCTTTTGTCATTCATAAGAGCCCCCTCCCAGTTTTGTAGGTTTAAGTCCAAGATTGCCTCTAGGTTCTGAAAATGAAGACTGAACTAAAATCCCCTCTTGTTTCCAACATGGGAAAGGAAAAGCGACCATTCAAAAATATTTCAGAGGGTTCTCCGTAACAAAAGCCTGCCTTCTAAGTAAAATCACCAGAATCTTATCAGACCTAGGTTAAATGCAGGTTGCTGCCTAATAGAGGAGATCTCATTGTTTGTAGGTGTTTTTTGTGTGTGCTCCTCAACTGCAGATTGACATCAGGCCTTTGATCCCCACTCAGTGCTATACATTATGTCTCATGACTGTTGATACATTTCCAGGTTGTTATTACTGTTCCAATTTGACCAACTGACCAGAGCTACAATGTGGTTCCTTTTGAAACTAATCTGTATCATTTTTCTATTTTTATTAATCATTGACAGTTTAACTATGGTACTTTTTTTTTAATCATAAAAGCAATTCAATAGTAAGGTGATAGGATATTCAGTGGACCTTCTATACTCCCTTTCATTTACTGGTATCTTTTACTGTTGTACATTGGTCATTTCCTAACTTTGCAGTTTATATGGGCTCACTATCTCTCTCTAATTGACCCTAGATTTTATATCTATTTCTCTTGGGACTAAGCTTTTTGTGTGTGTAATCATTTCCAATTTTGCTGGATTTTTTGTTTGTTTTGTTGCCTTAGTTTGGCAGTCTTGATTCTGGATCAAACTTCATGATTCTTAACTAGATATGATCTTGTAACAGCATTTGATTTTCATTATTTCTTGGTTATGGTGTCCTGGTTTATACCTGCTTGAATTTTATCTCTCATATTCCCCTACCTTTATGGAGAAAGACCAGTGTTCAAAAATATTTTCATAATTTATTATTAGTAAAAAAAAACCTCACAAGTGTTTGACCCCCCCTTCTTTAATTTTTCCACCTTACCTATTATGACTAAGGGATAGGAGAAAGGAATAAATTTATAGTCCCAGGAAATGACTGGGACTAAGACCATGAAGAGAGACAGTATTAACAGATTTCAAGGGCATTAGTTTTATTAGTAAAGCCAAACCTGTCAAAATACTGTTTATATCTTGATATCTGCACATCCCTGGTGCAGTTAATCAAAATTGTATTTGATGATACTGAGTAAGAGGACATACTCAGGGTCATTATCTGTACGTTCCCTAGTTATTACAGAAAAAACTAAGTGACAATATTTTGTAATGCTTTATTCCACCAATACATGTGTATTTTGAATGTTTTTAAGCCAACATATCAAAAGTTAAATTGATAGGAATTTATGATATATTCTATTCAAGGAAGATTTAAATTAAGTTTGAAAACTAATCTTCAGAATCTCTGTATTATCTTTAGGACCCCACTCTTCTTAAGCACATAAATCTTGGATGAAATTTAGCCAGGTATAACTGGGGAAAACCCTAATATGTATGACTTTTGAGCAGTTTCCCACATCTTGTTCTCCTTTCTTCTGTCATGATTTACCTTAGGACAAGCCCCTAGAGTCCCATCATTTTCTAAAATAACTATTTTAAAATTACTTAATTTATGCAAATGTGCTCATCATTTTCTATCTCTGATAATATAATTACTTTAGAACATGGTCATTCTGGAGATACGGTGGTTCACATCACATGAATGACAGTAACAAGGAATTTAGAGTTCCCACATTACAGTGGGTCATGTAATACTTTTGCTCTTCACAAAATATGCCCCCAAATGAACAGCTACTGTGAATTTTTAACTGGCTCTTTTCTAACCCTTATAAATTGAATGGAAGTTGTTTTGCTTTTCGTTTTAAAAAATTATTTATTTTTGGCTGTGCTCGATCTTCTTTCCTGTGTGGGTTTTCCTCTAGCTGTGGCAAGCGAGGGCTACTCTCTAGTTGTAAAAATCAAGCAACATTTTCATGCATTGCTGATTTATTTCATTCATAGGAACTTTATCATCAGTTTTGTTGGAAAAAAACACACAGAACTTAGAGAGTCCAAAACACTTGGATAACTACCCTCTGGTTGTAATGTGCAGGCTTCTCAATGCGGCGGCTTCTCTTATCGCAGACCTCGGGCTCTAGGCGATGCAGGCTTCAGTCGTTGCGGAGTTTGGGCTCTGTGGTTGTGGTTCCTGGGCTCTGCAGCACAGGCTCAACAGTTGTAGTGGGTGGGCTTCGTTGCTTTGCGGCACGTGGGGTCTTCTCAGACCAGGGACTGAACCTGTGTCCTCTCTATTGACCGGCAGATTCTTTACCATCGAACCACCAGGGAAGACCTGTTTTGTTTTCTTGCCCTTGGTTTGTCTCTCAGTTTATTGCTTCCTCAAATTAAATACTTGTAAATACTGACATGTGTAATACAAATGACTATTAAACATGCAACTAAGTATTAAACTTTGAACTAATTAGGAAATAAAACAAGACCATAACAGATATATGTCATTTAAAATATTTTAAAACGTGCAGTTGACCCTTCAACAATGTGGGTTTCCCCATGCAAGTCCGCTTACCCACAGACTTTTTTCCAGTAGTAAACACTACAGTACTACATGATCCCTGTTGGGTTGGAGTTGAGGATGCAGAACCTCAGATAAGGAGGAAGATGTATATGGTGGAATCTTGAATATGGAGGGACAATTATAAATTGAATTTTTGACTGCTTGGAGTGCTGGCGTCACTAACCCTTGCACTGTTCAAAGGTCAACTCTATTTTAATTGTTACTGTATATACTGATAAATGTCTACTGAAGATACACTTTTCTTCCTCCTTAGGAAAAAAAATGTTTTCTTCATTTTTATCAATAACAGTGAATCTGTTAGGAAACTTTTATTTTTTAATTTTACCTTCATGATGTATAGTTGAAATACCAAAAATTGCATGCATTAAATATGTACATCTTGCTGATTTTGGACATAAGCATACACTGGTGATATTATCACCACAGTTAAGTTACTAAATATATCCATCACTTTCAAAAATTTTCTCCAGTTTGTGTGTATATGTGGTAAGAACACTTAATGTGATATCATCCTCTTTAAAGTACACAATACTATATTGTTAACGCTAAGTACTGTGTTTTATGGTAGCTTGCATCTGGGTTTGGTCACGTGATGTAGTTCTAGCAAATGATGTGTGAAGGTGATAGTGGTGATGAGATTTAGGGTAAGCCTCTTAAAGAAAATATACTGGCAAAATTTCCTAGAAGGTGATGTCTCTTTGCCCTTCCTTTCTTTCTTGTTTCTTCCTATAAACTGAATTACATATATAGTGTGAGAGCAGCCTTCTTATATCAGAGTAGTAAAATCAGTTAATTGTAGGATGCTGGTGCAATGAAATACAAAAAGCCCGAGTCTCTGATAACCATGGAGAGGCTAAAGAAGCCTTGTATTACCTATTTCTAGACTTCCTTTATATAAAAATTAAACATTTATTATATTCATTCACTTTTATTTTAGGCTTTTTGTTTTACGTAATTGCCTAATTCATATGCATGCACTAATTCTAGGGAAATAGATTAAACAATCTCATTAGTGGGAGTTTTTATTTTTGTATTTAGGATAGTTACTCAAATGTTTTAAAATACTTAAGAGTTGTGCATGGATAATTACCTTTATGCAAAAAAAGAAGTTTTTTTTTTCTCTTTAGTTTCTTAGATTATGGATGTTTTTCTCCAGGTTTTTGAGATAATTTACATATAACATTGTTCATTGTTTAAGGTGCACAATATGTTGATTTGATGGACATAAGTGCAAAATGACTACTACCATAGCATTTATTAATACCTGCACCAAAATTCATAATTACCATTTTCTTTTTTTGTGTGTGAGAGAATATTTCAGATCTACTCTGTCAGCAGCTTTAGTGTATTTATTATGCGGTTCATTAGATGCCCGAATCTTATTTATCTTTTAGCTGAAAGTTTGTACTCTTAAACCAACTTCTCTACCTTTTCCCCACCCCCTAGATACCAGTAACCTCCATTCTAGTCTATTTGCATGAGCTTGACTTTTTTTAGATCTTGTGAGTCAAAGAGGAGAGTGAAAAAGCTGGCTTAGAGAGTCAACACTGAAAAAAAAAAAAAAAAAAAACAGCTTGGCATCTGGTCCCATCACTTCATGGCAAATAGATGGGGAAAAAGTGGAAGCAGTGACAGATTTTATTTTCTTGGGCTCTGAAATCACCATGAGTGATAGCTGCAGCCACAAAATTAAAAGAAGCTTACACCTTTAAAAAGCAGAGATATCACTTTGCTGACAAAGGTCTGTATAGTCAGAGTTACGGTGTTTCCAGTAGTCATATAGAGGTGTGAAAGTTGGACCATAAAGAAGACTGAGCAATGAAGAATTGATGCTTTTTAGTTGTGGGTGCTGGAGAAGACCATAGAGAGTGCCTTGGACTGCAAGGAGATCTAACCAGTCAATCCAAAATGAAATCAATCCTGAATATTCACTGGAAGGACTGATACTGAAAACCAATACTTTGGCCACCTCATACAAAGAGCCAACTCATTGGAAAAGACCCTGATGCTGGGAAAGATTGAAAGCAAAAGGAGAAGGGGGTGGCAAAGGAAGAAATGGTAGATCACATCACCAACTCAGTGGACATGAATTTGAGCAAATTCTGGGAGATAGTAGAGGACAGAGGAGCCTGGAATGCTTCAATCCATGAGGTTGCAAAGAATTGGACATGGCTTAATGACTGAACAACAACATATAAGTGATATCACACATAACTTATTTCTGACCTATTTTACTTAGTATAATGACCTCAAGTTCTATTCATGTTGTTGCAGATGATAGGATATTCTTTTTTCATTAAATAATGAAATATACACACACAACAGTTTCTTCATAAACTTACACATTTACTCTGACACTTAGGTTATTTCCATATCTTGGGTGCTGAGAATAATTCATCAATAAACATGAGAGTATGCTATCTCTTCAATATCTGATTTTTTATTTTTTGAACTACACTCTGAAGCAAGGTTCCTGGATAATACTTAGTTTTCTTTTAAATTTTCTGAGAAACCTCTATACTGTTTACCAGAGTGGCAGAACAAATTTAAATTTCCACAAACAATGGAACAGGGTTCCCTTTTCCCACCAATAATACTATTTCTTCCCTTTTTGATGATATCCACTCTAACAGGTATGAGATAATATCTCATTGTGTTTTTGATTTGTAGTTCTTTGATGATTATAATGTTGAATACGTTTTCATGTACTTGTCCATTTGTATATCTTCTTTGGAAAGATGTCAGTTCATACCTTTGCCCATTTTTTTTTAAACAGGACCAACACATACATTAGACTAGATGAACTTAACATATTATAGAATGTTCCATCCACCAGTAGCAGAATACATATTCTTCTCAAGTGCATATGGAATATTCTCCAATATAATTTATATGTTAGGACACACAAAATCTTAAATTTAAGAATATTTAAATCATATCAAGCATCCTTCTGATCACAGTAGTATGAAAGTAGAAACTAATTACAAGAAGCAAAATAGAAAATTTACAAAATATTAAGACTAAACAACATGCTCCTGAACATGTTCTAGTTCTGTGGAAAATGCCATTGGTGATTTGATAGGGATCACATTGAATCTGTAGATTGTGTTTAGTAGTATATTAATTTTCACAATATTTGATTCTTCTGACCCAGGAATATGGAATATCTCTCCATCTGTTTATGTCATCTTTGATTTCTTTCATCAGTTTCTCATAGTTTTCTGTGTACAGTTTTTTTGTTTCCTTACGTAAGTTTATTCCTAGATATTTAATTCTTTTTGTTGCAATGGTGAATGGGATTGATTTCTTAATTTCTTTTTCTGATTTTTCATTGTTAGTATGTAGAAATACAAGTTATTTCTGTGTATTGGTTTTGTATCCTGCAACTTTGCTAATTTCACTGATTAGTTCTAGTAATGTTCTGATACTATCTTTAGGGTTTTCTTTTTCTGGGCTCCAAAATCACTGCAGATGGTGATTGCAGCCATGAAATTAAAAGATGCTTACTCCTTGGAAGGAAACCTATGACCAACCTAGATAGCATATTAAAAAGCAGAGATGTTACTTTGCCAACAAAGGTCCATCTAGTCAAGGCTATGGTTTTTCCAGTGGTTATGTATGGATGTGAGAGTTGGACTGTGAAGAAAGCTGAGCACTGAAAAATTGATGCTTTTGAACTGTGGTGTTGGAGAAGACTCTTTTTTTTTTTTTTTAATTAGTTGGAGGCTAATTACTTCACAACATTTCAGTGGGTTTTGTCATACATTGATATGAATCAGCCATGGATCTACATGTACTCCCCATCCCGATCCCCGCTCCCACCTCCCTCTCCACCCGATTCCTCTGGGTCTTCCTAGTGCACCAGGCCCGAGCACTTGTCTCATGCATCCCACCTGGGCTGGTGATCTGTTTCACCATAGATAGTATACATGCTGTTCTTTTGAAAAGAAGACTCTTGAGAGTCCCTTGGACTGCAGGGAAATCCAACCAGTCCATCCTAAAGGAGATCAGTCCTGGGTGTTCATTGGAAGGACTGATGCTGAAGCTGAAGCTCCAATACTTTGGCCACCTCATGCGAAGAGTTGACTCATTGGAAAAGACCCTGATGCTGGGAGGGATTGGGGGCAGGAGCAGAAGGGGATGGCAGAGGATGAGATTGCTGGATGGCATCCCCAACTCAATGGACATGAGTTTGAGTAAACTCCAGGAGTTGGTGATAGACAGGGAGGCCTGGCGTGCTGCAGTTCATGGGGTCACAAAGAGTCAGACACAACTGAGTGACTGAACTGACTGACCTACTGACTGATGTACAGTATCATGTCATCTGCAAACAGTGAGAGCTTTACTTCTTTTCAGATCTGGATTCCTTTTATTTATTTATTTTTCCTTCTCTGATTGCTGTAGCTAGAACTTCCAGAGCTATGTTGAATAATAGTGGTGAAAGTGGCCACCTTTGTCTTGTTCCTAATCTTAGGGGGAATGCTTTCAGTTTTTCACCCCTGAGAATAGTGTTTGCTATAGGCTTAAAATATATAGCCTTTACTTTGTTGAGGTAAGTTCCTTCTGTGTCCATTTTTTGGAAGAGTTTTAATTATAAATGGGTGCTGAATTTTGTCAAAGGTTTTTTCTGGCTCCAGTGAGATTGTCATATGGTTTTTATCTCTCAATTTGTTAATAGGGTGTATCACACTGATTGAATTGCATAAATTGCAGAATCCTTGCATCCCTGGAATAAGCCCAACTTGATCATGGTGTATGAGCTTTTTGATGTGTTGCTGAATTCTGTTTTCTAAGATTTTGTTAAGGAGTTTTGCATCTATGTTCATCAGTGATATTGGTCTGTAGTTTTCTTTTTTGTGTGTTGTACTTGTCTGGTATCAGGTATAGAATGAGTTTGGAAGTGTTCCTTCCTCTGCAATTTTTTGAAAGAGTTTTAGAAGGATAGGCATTAGCTCTTCTCTAAATGTTTGATAGAATTCTCCTGTGAAGTCATCTGGTCCTGGGCTTTTGTTTTGGGGGAGATATTTAATCACAGCTTCAATTTCAGTGCTTATACTTGGGTTGTTCATAATTTCTATTTCTTCCTGGTTCAGTCTTGGGAGATTGAACTTTTCTAAGGATCTGCCCATTTCTTCTAGGTTATCTATTATATTGCCATGTAATTGTTCATAATAGTCTCTTATAATGCTTTGTATTTCTGCAGTGTCTGTTGCAACCTCTCCATTTTCATTTCTAATTTTGTTGATTTGATTCTTCTCTCCTTTTTTCTTGATGATTCTGGCTAAAGGTTTTCAATTTTGTTTATCTTCTCAAATAACCAGCTTTTAGTTTTATTAATCTTTACTATTGTTTCTTTCATTTCTTTTTTATTTCTGCCTGGATCTTTATGAATTCTTTCCTTCTACTAATTTTGTGGGGTTTTTGTTCTTCCTTTTCCAGTTGTTTTAGGTGTAAAGTTAGGTTGTCTATTCAATGTTTTTCTTGTTTATTGATGTAGGATTGTATTGTTATAAACTTCCCTCTTAGAACTGCTTTTGTTGCATACCATAGATTTTGAGTTGTCATGTTTTCATTGTCATTTGTTTCTAGAAATTTTTTGATTTCTCTTTTGATTTCTTCAGTAACCTATTGGTTATTTAGAAACATGTTGTTTAATCTCCATGTGTTTGTGCTTCTTACAGTTTTTTTCTTGTAATTGACATCTAGTCTCATAGCATTGTGGTCAGAGAAGATGCTTGATACAATTTCAATTTTCTGAAATTTACTGAAGTTTGATTTATGACCCAACATGTGGTCTATTCAGGAGAATGTTCCATGTGCACTTGAGAAGAAGGTGTATTCTGTACTTGGATGGAATGTTCTGAAGATATCAATGAGATCCATATCATCTAATGTATCATTCATTTAAGATGTGTTTCCTTATTAATTTTCTGTTTTGAAGATCTGTCCATAGGTGTGAGTGTATTATTGTGTTACTGTCAATTTCTCCTTTTATGTCTGTTAATGTTTGTCTTATGTATTGAGTTGCTCCTATTTTGGGTGCATAAATATTTACAATTCTTATGTCTTCCTCTTGGATTGATCCTCTGATCATTTTGTAGTGTTCTTCCTTATCTCTTATAATCTTTATTTCAAGGTCTATTTTATCTGATATGAGGGTTGCTACTCCAGCTTTTTTTTGCTTCCCATTTGCATGGAATACCTTTTCTATCCTTTCTCTTTCAGTGTATACATGTCTTTTTAACTGCACAGGGTAAAGGACAGTAGGGAAAAATAATAATAGGTTTAAAAAATTAAAAATTAAAAAAAGAGAAAAGAAAAAAAAAAAAAAAGGAAAATTCCACAGAACTGCAAAAGTCCAACGTAGAGGCAGAGGTTTATAACAACAATGAAAAATGTGACTGAGAAAGGGGGAAAAAAAAGCTCAAAAGCTTAATTGGATTTTATAGTGCCAATAAAATCGACAACTACAACAGAGAGGGGAAAAAAGGGTGGAGGGGGAGAAAAAAATCCAAAGAATCTACAGAAGAAGTCAAAACACAAGAATAATAAATGTTTTTCTTGAGTCACTGCTCTCAGAGTCCTTTCCCTCGCTGGGAGTCACAGTCCACCTCACCTCCCAAGGTTGCCCTCCAACACCGTGCTGATCTCTGGACCTGCTGTGGGGGCCGCTCAGATTCTAATCTGGTCCTACTCCTGTGTTTCTTGCCTCCAATGTCCACAACTGTCAGAACTAATGTGTTTTCTTTTGTGGGAGCTCTCAATGACCTTTTCTATATTCCATAGACACACTGTCTGCCTAGTTGATCGTGTGGATTTAATCTGCAGCTTGTTCAGCTGGTGGGAAGGTTTGGGTCTTTTTCCTTAACCACACTGCTCCTGGGTTTCAATTGTGGCTTTATTTCCACCTCTGCATGTGAGTTGTTCACTGGGGTTTGCTCCTGAGGCTGCCCTGGAGGACTTGGGTTTGCCCCCGTGAGGCCAGGTGTGGAGGTGGTGCAGCTGCTTGGGTCGCAGGGGTTCTGGCAGTTATTTAGGGGAGCTGGTGGCTAGGCCAGCTGGAAATATAGTGCTCTAGAAGGGTATGGAAACCAGCATTAACCAATATGCTACAGTATTCTAGCCTGGAGAACTCCCTTCCCTGACAGAGAAGCCTGGCAGGCCACAATCTACAGGGTCAGAAAGAGTCAGACACAACCAAAGCGACCCTGCACGCATAGATGCAAGACTTTTTTTGCCTGTGGCAGCTCTGCCCCAGTGAGTGTTGAGCGTGAAGGCGGTGCGGCTGCTTGGCTTGCAGGGACCCTGGCGGCGCCAAGTGTGCCGGGACATGGACTACCTCCACCGCAGGATTTCAGGCCCCATCAGAGTCTTTTTTCAAGCCTCTTGTAGCTGGTGATCAGAAGGCCTCTTTTGCCAGTCTTTCTCCAAGGCTCCGCCCTTTCAGGCACTTAGAGAGATCCCTTGCCTGGGTCCTGCTCTGTTGCTGGCACCTCAGGCACATAGAGGGGCCCCCCTGGCTGGAGTCGTATTCTGTAGATCGCCACATCAGTCACTTAAAGGAGCACCCTGAGTGGGGTCCTACTCTGTAGTTTAGTGCGTCAGGCATCTGATGGGCCAGCCTCTCTGTTGTTCAGCTGCACATGCTGGCGCCTGGGGAGAAAGAAGCTATAGTGATGGCTCCACCCCCTATGCGTGATTCAGCAGTATCGCCTTGCTTCCATGGCTGCCTGGCTTTCCTCCACAGACATCTCCCATTATGATCTCCTCCCTCACGTCCCCGTGATCTGTCTCTTCAGTCAACAGCAGCTCTCGCCCTGGGATTGCTCCACAAGCCCTCAACTGCAGCTCCCAGCCGCTGCCCCTTCCAGGGGACCAGCGCTCCTGTCTGCAATATGCATGGCTGCGGCAAGGACTGTCTGATTCTCATTCCATTTAGGCTGCCACAGATCAACTGTTTCACTCTCAGACTTAAATATTTCTCCTCTGACTCAGACAATTGCCCGAATGTGGGGATTGGATCCCTGCTTCAGCTCCCCCACCCGCTGAGGGCAGGTCCAGTCCTTCTAACACTCCTGTTTTTCCCCCTAGCTCCTTCCTCCTACCGAGTTTTGCATGGTTTTATATATTCTTTTCCACTGGTCAGATACTCCTGACCAGTCTCAGCTGGTGTTCTGCATGCACTTCTGTATCTGAGGGTGTATTCCTGATGGAGCCGTGGAGAGAGATGTACTCCATGTCCACCTACTTCTCCGCCATCCTCTGTACTCTACCTCTATATCTGCTTTTATTTTTATTTTATTGCCTTTACTTCAGTTTTATTTTGCTTATCTTTTGCCTCTCTCCCTCACTATTTATTAGCATAGCATTATAGGGCTTATTTCTATTTTATTTCTTTGTTGAATCTCAAATCTTACTATAGCATCTGACAAAGGTTTTAATACTTGTTTGTTGCATGGATTGTAAAAATCTGGCATAAATGTGAACTGTTGAATATCAGCTGAGTGTTTAAATAAGATTTGAGAAATCCATTTAATGAACACTTTTCTGCTATCTAAATAATTATGTAAATATTTTTATTTTATTTTAAATAAACTTTACTTTTTAGAAGAGTTTTAATTTTAAAAATGTGAAGATGTACAAAGTTCTCATGTAAACCCCACACAATTTTAGCTGTTAACATTATTACATTTGTATGATACATTTGCTACAAATAATGGATGACTATAAATACATTACTATAAGCTAAATATACTTTATTCAGATTCCTTAGCTTTTATTTAATGTCATTTTTGCTTCCAGGATCCCATCCAGAATACCACGTTGTTCATTTTTCATCATTAATTATCTCATCATTCAAATTTCATTATCATTTCTCTTTCAGGTACTCTTGGCTGTGAAAGTTTCCCAGATGTTCCTTGTTCCTGATAACCTTGACAACTTTGAGGAGCATTGACCAGGTACTTTACAGAATGTCCAGCTATTGAGATATTTGTCTGATATTTTTCTTACTGTGAATCCAAGGTTAGAGCTTTTGGGGGAAAGAACACAGAGGTAAAGAGCCATTTTATCACATGATACTAAAGGCACATAATATCAACATGGCTTCTAAGAGTTGCTGATGACGTTGAGCATTTAGGTGACTTAGTGTTTGTAAAACTGTGTTGTAAAGGAACTCTTCTTTACCTCTTTTCATTCTGTACTTCTTGGAAGAAATTTACTATGCTCAGCCCACAGGTGAGGAGTAGGGAATTATGTTCTGCCTTCCTGAAGACAGAATATCTACATAAATTATTTAGAATCAATCTACATTGTGGATTTACTCTCATTTTTATTCAAGTTATTTATTTATATAAGTATGGACTTATGTGTTCTTAATCTATGTTTTGGGTTATAATTATATAGTTAAATTATAATGACTTTATTTTTGCATTCAAATTACAGATACCTTTGACCTTTTGGAAGTTTCTCAGTTGTCTCTTGAGTCTTTGGCATAAAACGATCATTGTGGGTGTTGTTTTGGGTGCCATTTTACTTTCTGATATTATGAGTTCTCTAAGTTCATGTTGCATATTTCGTAGAATCAGACATTTCTCTGAGGAACATAGTGTCTTTTTGTTTTTTTTTTTAATTGGAGAATGATGTTAGAAAGCAAGACATAGGTGCTAGGTGTACTTCTTGCCTATTGTCATTGCTTTTGGTTGTCAGCTGGCAGAGCAAGTAAATAAATGCTTCCATACTAACCCATGTGTATATGCATATCATATGTGTGTACGCTCAGTCGTGTCTGACTCTTTATGACTCCGTGGCCAGGCTCCTCTGTCCCTGCAATTTTCCAGGGAAGAATACTGGAGTGGGCTGCCATTTCCCACTCCAAGGGATCTTCCCAACCCAGGGATCAAACCCACATCTTTTATGTCTTCTGCATGGGCAGGTAGATTCTTTATCATTGGCACCAGCTGGGAAGCCCTATATACACATGTACCTATCAATATTCTATATTTAAGTCTGTATTTATGCTAAGCTAAACTTGATCTCATAGTGACTTTTCAAACTTTTAATGAATCCATTACCAAGTGAATCATTTTAGTCCTCTTCTCCTTGCTTATCTATAATTTCCCACTCTAACAGTGAGAAACCTGACTTCAAATGTTTGACACCCATCTACCTAACTGTTCATTTCTAGTATATATTTATAGTAGTGTCAGAATTGCTAACCTATACCCTCTGGTTTTTAACTTCATCAATTAGAATACATTGCTTATATACAATTTATTTTGTCTTTAATTTTATGGATTCATTTCTAAACTTAGGTCAGCACCTTTTTTCCCTACTTATTTCAGTGAGATTGCTTCATACATTTGTGGTATATTATGGATTCTTGCTTACCTCATATTATGTTAGGAAGTGTTCCCTATGCATTTATTTTCTAGTAGAGGCTGTGAAGACTTTCTATTTTTTCTTAAATGTTCTTTAAATCATCTGTAAAATAATCTAGACATAATAATTAGTTACTATATCAACTTCTTCAATAGATATAGGCCTAGTAAGATAATATGTTTTTCCTTGCATGACTTTTGGTAGCATGAGTCCTTCAAAGAATTGGTCTATTTGCCTAAGATATCAAGTTTGTGGACACTGTGTTGTGCAGAGTGTTCCTCATTGTCCTAAACAATTTTGACAAATAGAAATATACTAATGATGCATACTTTGAGGGAGAAACTCTCTAATATGTCTCATTTTTGCTTGCAATTGATTCAGTTGAAGTGATGGAGAAAAGCATTCCTGTTGGGTTATGAAAAACGAAACTAAGTTTCATTTTGGATTCTGAAAAACATTTTAGTCACAAGTAATTCCAAGAAAGATAATCAGATCCTATATAAATGTTCTTTCTTCTAATTGTGCAAAAAAAAATAATGGGACTCATACATTAAAGCAAAAGTCTTTTAAAGGCCTTCCTATAATTCAAATAAGGGAATAGTCACAAAAAATTAAAGTTCAAAATAAAATTTAAATCCCTTATTGAGTATACTGACTATCAGTACAGAAATCCTGCTACATTGCCTTTCTTCAGGAACTAAGCTTATACCGCCAAATTAGAGCAACGTGCTACCATGGTAACGCAAGAATTTATACTTTGCACTGAATTTCTAATTGATATAATACAATTCATTAGACATTTTTATTTTCATAAAGTGGTCAATAGGATCTTTACATTTCACACTTGCTTGTAGCATAAAATACACATTCATATACATGGCAAAAGATACTGCTTTTTGGTTAAGTACAGACATTATAAACCATGAGAACAACTGAATTCAGTACTCAAATTTCCTTGGCTAAATTTAAAACCATCTTCACCTGTATGTATGACATTTGTGTTTTTAAACATACAGCTGTCTATAGAAATAAAAGTAAATGATTATAATTTTGTTATACACTTACTCTGAGCCAATAATTATATTTTTGAGATGTTATCATATTTTGTTTCATCAGAAAAGTTTCTGTTAGGTATTATCATCTCTTTTCTAGGCTTAAATGGGTATGGCACTTGCCAAATTCATGCAATTAATAAATGTATGGGCTCTGCTTTAAATCCAAGTATTCTTGATCCAAACTGTAAAGCATTTACAGTACCATTTATTATAATAGATTTTCCAAATACATAAAATAGGAATTTGAAAGTTATACTTTTTGATAATGTTATATTATATCCCTTTGAAAGATGTTACAAGTAAGCATATAGTGAATATGAAATTCACCATTAAAGTGTAGAAGATAATTTGTTATAAAGTATTAATCTTATTTATAAATAGATTCATATAGAAGATTCGTTTATAGAATTTTATGCCTATATCTATCAAAACCTATGCCGCATCCTTAGCTTTATCACTTGACAGCTAGGTGACATGAGGCAATTTATTCAGATTTTTTCCTGGTTTTATTAAAAACAAAATAAATATAATAAAAGTACATATATTATGAGATTATTGCAAGATGTATTAAGGCTGTCCAAAGAAACAGAACGAATTGAGTGGATGGATGGATGGATAGATAAACAGACAGATAAAAGAGGAGATGTATGATTAGAGTTGGCTCAAAGGATAATGCAGACCAAAAAATCTCATCCTTTGATACCTGAAAACTGAGAAACAGGAAAATCAGTGATGTAATTCAGTATGAGTTTTAAGGCTCAGAACCAGGACCGATGTCAAAGGGCGGGAGATGTGTGTCCCAACTCAAGGAAAAAAAGCAAATTCACACTTCCGATGTCTTTCTGTTCTATTCAGGCACTCACTGGATTGGATGTTGCACAATCACATTGGTGAGGATGATCTTTACTCAGTGCACACATTCAAAGATCCTCATAGATGCATTCATGCAATAGATCATACAATGCATGATAGATTCATGCAATACATGATTCATAGATTATTCATGCAAAATAATGATTTTATAACTATCTTGGAATCACTTAGCCCAGTCAAATTGACACATTAAATTAACCAACACAGGTGAATTAAGTGAATTAATATATATGAATTACTTTTGAAATTGCTTGCCACAAAATAATAATATATATAACCATTATCTATAACACACGCTATCAAATTTCTTGAGTTGGGATAACAAAAAGTTAATCCATGAGTTTTGTGGATTTGCTTTATGAGATGTTTGATGTATTACTTCACTAATGTGATTTGACATACAGATTCCCTTGAATTACTTACAAAGACTTACTGGGAAATACAGGAGATAATTAATATAATGAATGGTATCATCATGTAGCAACAATTTAGTTGGAATCACAATAGAAGATGCAGCCTGGGAATAAGAAGTATGAATTTTTCACATCTAAATTTGTCTTTATGTAATAGAAGAAATATACCGTACAATGGAATGAATTACCATTGTACTCTTTTCAATAAAAAAATTGTTTTTCAGGAGTAGCATTGTATTTATTATTTTATATTAGCTAATCATATAATTATGTATCATATTTGCAGGATCTGACTTAAAGAGAACAGATCAGACTTTTCATATATTTAATTCTGAACTCGCTAACAGCATGATCACCCCACCTTCTGTGAGAGAATGAGAAGAGTTAAATAAAACATTGGTAGAGTTTTAGAAGAGGATTTTGATGCATAGATGAATATAATTATAAAAAAGTAGTAAGCAATTAATAATTAATTACAATTAATAATTATAAGCTGTTTGGACCAAAATCTTATTACAAGAAAAGGAAATCATCAGACAGGAAAAGTAAATCAGTCACTTAATATTTCCCAGTTTTTGCACTGAGACAGAGAAATATTATCCCACTAGTCAGTTCAGTTCAGTTCAGTCGCTCAGTAGTGTCCGACTCTTTGCTACCCCATGAATTGCAGCCCGCCAGGCCTCCCTGTCCATCACAAACTCCTGGAGCTTACTCAAACTCATGTCCATCCAGTTGGTGATGCCATCCAGCCATCTCATCCTCTGTCATCCCCTTCTGCTCCTGCCCCCAATCCTTCCCAGCATCAGGGTCTTTTCCAATAGGTCAACTCTTAGCATCAGGTGGCCAAAGTATTGCAGTTTCAGCTTCAGCATCAGTCCTTCCAATGAACACCCAGGACTGATCTCCTTTAGGATGGACTGGTTGGATCTCCTTGCAGTCCAAGGGACTCTCAAGAGTCTTCTCCAACACCACAGTTCAAAACCATCAATTCTTCAGCGCTCAGCTTTCTTCACAGTCCAACTCTCACATCCATACATGACCACTGGAAAAATCTACTTTTAAGGTCTTGGCAATCTTGGTGAATGAGGGCTTTTACTTCTACCAACTAAATTATTTTAAAAACTTTACTATACAACCTCTTTTGTCCTACTGAAGAAGAGAAACAACACATTTCTCCTACTGATCTTCTTGATCAAGTCTTTATTCTCTATGTTATAGATAATGGCAGATGAGTTTAAGAGGATAAACTAAATATAAACAGAGTGGCATCTTCTTCCTTTCCAGCAACTAATTTAATTCCTTCTTATATTTTAGGGCATTATATCCTAAATATTTATTATTCTTTGTCTCTAGAGTCGCAACACTTACTCATCCTTTAATATTTCAATATTTATGTACTCTAAACATAGCTCTGCTGCCCAGTATTTATATACTCTAAACATAACACACTTCCATGGGTTGTCTCCAACTAGTTTGCTTTTTCATTTGCCTACCATTATTTTATATTAACATTTGCAAAGCATCATTATGTTTGGCTGTTGTTGCTGTTTATTGAAGATGGTCGACTTAAATGTTAGGTTCAGGTGTACAACATAGTTATTCAATATACCTTATGCACCATAAAAAGTTATTACTATATTATTGACTATATTCCCTTGTGCTATACATTGCATTCTTGGGACTTGGTTCATAATTGTTAGTTTCTCCCTCTTAACACAACCCACTCCAGTACTCTTGCCTGGAAACTCCCATGGAAGGAGGAGCCTGGTAGGCTGCAGTCCATGGGGTCACTAGGAGTTGGACATGACTGAGCAACTTCACTTTCACTTTTCACTTTCATGCATTGGAGAAGGAAATGGCAACCCACTCCAACATTCTTGCCTGGGGAATCCCAGGGATGGGGGCCTGGTGGGCTGCCATCTATGGGGTCACACAGAGTCGGACACGACTGAAGCGACTTAGCAGCAGCAGCAGCAGCCCTCTTAACACCCTTCACCTGTTTTGCCCATCCTTCCACCCTCCTCTGCTCTCTCAAACATAAGTCTGTTCTCTGTATCCATTCATCTATTGATGGACACTTAGGTTGCTTCTATATTTTGCCTATTATAAATAATGTTGCAATGAACATTGGGGTGCATAATCTTTTTGAAAAAGCATTTGTCTTTTCTTCAGGTAAATATCCAGAACTGAAATTCCTGGATCATATAGCTTTTAATTTTTCAAGGATCCTCCATAACTTCTTACCATAGTGGCTGCACCAATTTTTGTTCTCACCGATAGTGTACAAGGGTTTCCTTTTCTCCACATTCTCAGCAAAACTTACAGTTTATTGTCTTTTTGATAAGTGTGAGGTGTTATCTAATTGTGGTTTTGTTTGTATTCCCTGGTGATGAGCGATGTTAAGCATGTTTTCATGTGCCTGTTGACCATCTGTATGTATTCCTTGAAAAGTGCCTATTCAGATCCTCTGCCTATTTTTAAATTGGATTTTAATTGATATTGCATTATATGTGCTTTAATATACTTTGGAGGGTAAACCCTTTATTGGACATATACTTTGCAAATTTGTTTAGTTTTCAGTATGTTCCCTTTAGTTTGTTGATGGGTATTTTTGCTGTGCAAAAAATTTAGCTTGATGTGTTTTCATTTGTTAATTTTTGTTTTTGTTGCCCTTGCCTGAGGAAACATAGCCAAAACATATTGATAAGACCAATGTCAAGAGTGTACTGTCTATGCTTTCTTCTAGGAATTTTATGGTTTCAGGTCTTATTTTTATATCTTTAATCAATGCTGAGTTTATTTTTGTACATGATGTGTGAAAATGGTCTAGTTTCATTCTTCCTCTTGTAGCTGTCCAGTTTTGTCACCACTTCTTCACATGTAAATGTGCGTGTGTGAGAGAAAGCTTGTTATTTCTATTTAATCCAGAGAATTTTGAAATTCACCATCGATTATTAATTCAACAAATTATGTATAATTTGCTATATACTAAGTATGTCTACAAACAAATATAGTGGAGGTGATAGAATTCCAGTTGATCTATCAAATCCTAAAAGATAATGCTGTGAAAGTGCTGCACTCAATATGCCAGCAAATTTGGAAAACTCAGCAGTGGCCTCAGGACTGGAAAAGGTCAGTTTTCATTCCAATCCCAAAGAAAGGCAATGCCAATAAAAGCTCAAATTACCACACTATTGCACTCATCTCACACATTAGTAAAATAATGCTCAAAATTCTCCAAGCCAGGCTTCAGCAATATGTGAACTGTGAGCTCCCAAAAGTTCACGCTGGTTTTAGAAAAGGCAGAGGAACCAGAGATCAAGTTGCCAGCATCTGCTGTATCATCAAAAAAGCAAGAGAGTTCCAGAAAAACATCTATTTCTGCTTTATTGACTATGCCAAAGGCTTCGACTGTGTGGATCACAATAAATTGTGGAAAATTCTGAAAGAAATGGGAATACCAGACCACCTCACCTGCCTCTTGAGAAACCTGTATGCAGGTCAGGAAGTAACAGTTAGAACTGGACATGGAACAACAGACTGGTTCCAAATAGGAAAAGGAGTACGTCAAGGCTGTATATTGTCACCCTGCTTATTTAACTTATATGCTGAGTACATCATGAGAAACGCTTGGCTGGAAGCAGCACAAGCTGGAATTAAGATTGCCTGGAGAAATATCAATAACCTCAGATATGCAGATGACACCACCCTTATGGCAGAAAGTGAAGATGAATTAAAAAGCCTCTTGATGAAAGTGAAAGAGGAGAGTGAAAAAGTTGGCTTAAAGCTCAACATTCAGAAAACTAAGATCATGGCATCTGGTCCCAGCACTTCATGGGAAATAGATGGGGAAACAGTGGAAACAGTGTCAGACTTTATTTTTTTGGGCTCCAAAATCACTGCAGATGGTGACTGCAGCCATGAAATTAAAAGATGCTTACTCCTTGGAAGGAAAGTTATGACCAACCTAGATAGCATATTAAAAAGCAGAGATACTACTTTGCCAATAAAGGTCCATCTGGTCAAGGCTATGGTTTTTCAGTAATCACGTGTGAATGAGAGAGTTGGACTATAAAGAAAGTTGAGTGACAAAGAATTGATGCTTTTGAACTGTGGTGTTGAATAAAACTCTTGAGAGTCCCTTGGACTGCAAGGAGATCCAACCAGTCCATCCTGAAGGAGATCAGTCCTGGGTGTTCATTGGAAGGACTGATGCTGAAGCTGAAACTGCAATACTTGGCCAACTGATGCGAAGAGCTGACTCATTTGAAAAGACCCTGATGCTGGTAAAGATTGAGGACAGGAGGAGAAGGGGATGACAGAGGATGAGATGGTTAGATGGCATCACCGACTCAATGGGCATGAGTTTGAGTAAACTCCGGGAGTTGGTGATGGACAGGGAGGCCTGGTGTGCTGCGATTCATGGGGTCACAAAGAGTTGGACACGGCTGAGCAACTGAACTAACTAACTATGTCTACACTAAGAGTACTATGTTAGATAATGGAATGGAGATTTTCAAGAAAAGGAGAAAATTAAAAGCCACAAAGATTTTGGAGTAAGGTAGACCTGGCTTTTGAATATCAAGTTTGAAAATAGATGTCATTTGAGTGCTTTTTACCACCTTTCCTTTTACCGCTGTGATCCAGAGCCCTGTCATCTCAAACCTGGATTCTTACAACAGCCTCTCATCACTCTTCCTGCTTTAGTGCCTGTCCTCTAAGTTCATTTTCAACACTGCACAAAGAATGAGCCTTCAAAACACAGATCTTTCTTTCTTCTCAGAAGAAAGTACTCCGGTGTGGAATTCCTCTCACTCATGATAAATGCTAAAATTCTTAGAATGGTTTATGAGATTCTACAAATTGTGCTTTCTCTACCTCATCCCTAACTCTTTGATCTCATCTTTTATTACTTTTTCCTGAGTCTCCCTCAGGCTCCCTCATCTACTTCAGATCTTAACTCAAAAGACACTATTTCACAGAGCATCTCCTAGCTACACTAGCTACATTGCAATTATTCTCAAATACTGTCTGTATTGTATACTGATGGAAATCTGTAACAATCTCATCTCTTTTAATGCACTTCTGAAACATACTAGAGTTCTCAATTCAAGTGGTTTTTCTTTTATGAATCCTATTATCCTTCTCGAAATCCTTTTTCCATGGGGATTTTAGAGTCCACTGCACTCATCTGTCTTAATTGTACGCACTTGAGGAATAGAGAAAAGGTAGAGTTGGATTCTTTCCTTTTGCCCATGCAAAGCAGGGTGTGTGACCAAATTTGTGTCCGTAGTGTTTTTAAGACATTAGCCTCAGTGAAGCCAGGAAGCAAGATACATTGATTTCAACTACTCCAATTTAACTATTAAGGAGATGGTCATCTTGATCAGGCAGCTTCTGACTAGTGGTATAATAGAGTTGTAAGTGATATACTAAGTGGAATTATTCTAGATGTGTGTTAGAGGAGGAGGGTGAGGAAAGGGAGATGAAGGCGTCTTGAAATAATTCTCAGGGCAAAACATTTTATGATTTACTTACTGATTATAAAGTTTGGTGAGATAAAGATAAATAGGTTGATTCCTCCTGCTTAAAAGAATCCCAGATTTGAATAGCAAAGGGGAAAGAAAGAATATAGCAAAGTTATGACAATAAACGATTCCCTTGTCATGTTTCTTATCCTATAGGTTTATATCTTTTATGAGTAGAAAATGAATATATCTTACATTCTATTTAAGAATATTGGCAAGAAAATACCACAATGATACTGGCTTAAACATAAAATAAACTGTAAACTCCTTTCTCTTCTCTTTTCTTCCCTCTTTTCCTTCTCTCTGTTTTTTAGCCTTACATTTTTTTCTGGCTTTTGACAATTGGAATAAACTGAAGAAGCACTAATTTAGTTCAGACTGAAAATTTGAGCTCTTGAGACAGTTTGAGGTATGGGTTGGAGGAAAGTGGCAAATAATAAAGAGATACTCTTCTATAGATCAGGGGTGTAAAGATAAATTAGAGAACAGGAGTGATTTGAGGAACTTTCAGAAAAAGTGAAACTTTGGAGACAAAAGACAGGTTTTTTTGGCAAGGTTTGCTGTTACTTATTCTCTGTCTATGCCTCAAAATCCACAGGGGACCTTCAGTACAATGCTATGTTTATTTTTATAATATTTATCATTTCTCAGGTTTTATACCCAGTAAAATTTATCTAAATGTATAGTTCAAAAATTTTTGATAAATTCATACACCCATATAATGACAACCAAAATCAAGATATAGAATAGTTTCACTGACCACTCACAAAATTTTCAAGTCATTTTAGAGTAAATCCCTATATCCCAATAGTCTCCTATAACCCTGCCCCAAACACACACACCCATCAACCAAAGCAAAATATCATGTACTTTATTTCACTATAGGCTGTTTGCCTTTTGTAAAATTTCACTTTGATAAAATTATGCTGTATTCTCTTTGCCTGGCTTCTTCTTTCACCTATGGAGATACATCCCGTTATCATGTGTTATCAGGAGCACATCAGCTTTTAGATGTAAGGGGTATCTCTATTGTGTGGTTATACCACAATTTGTTTATCCATTCCTCTACTGGACATTGTGGGTCTCCCCCACGCCGTTTCTGGTCATGAAATTTTCTAAATTTAAGCAATGTTTTTATAAAATAATTTTACTATTAACAACCTATATGCAAAATCATTATACTGTCAAATTAATAAATAGGGATGTACCAATTAGAATAAATATAGGTATTATAGAAATTCAACTTTAATTGAAATGTTGTATGTGTCAATAGTATGTGCTTGAAATACACAAGAAACAAGAGTTTTGAGTTTTACATAAGCCATTGAAGGAGTGTGAAAATGAAGTTAATAGACTTCTGGAACAAAGAAATTCCACTCATCAGTATTCCATTTTGCAGTTACTTTACAGGAACATAAATTGGAGAAGATTCTTGGTGACTGTTACTCATTAACATTCTTTGTTTTAGCAATAAGGCTTGATGATTATTCACACTGTGATTTTTATAAGTTTAGTGAACATGGACACCATTGGTACCACATTGTATTAAAGAGCTATCAATACAAATAATGTTTCAATATTTCTATGAATAAGCATGGCACAATTTGCATAACCTGATATTGACCCATTGGAGCTGTGTTGGTTGGATACCACAATAGGTAATTCAGGTTTATATTGGTCACTCCACTCAATCTATATAAATGTTTTGAAACTTTATCATTTGGTGGTCCAGATGGACCACTAAGATAGCTAAACTGAATAGCTCATTTGTGTATGTTTATGCTAAGCAACCTATAATAGGAATGTCAGAGAATAAAATGGTCACTGCACATATGTCAGTTCAGTTGAAAGCAATTTAGAGGGCTCAGGGGATTATTTGATAACATTAGGGTGAAAGAATTGAAATAAAATTTCAGGTCTATTGCTTTTATTCTGTTATTCTGCTCTGATAGAGAGCCTTACAATGGACTTGGTTAGTGGAAGTCTAAATGAGGGAAAGAGTGGTTCTCTTCTGTGCATCTTATCTGGGCAAGTTAGAAATATACAATATGTGACCTCTATGTAAACTATGTTACCTAAACTATAGGAATACCTCATTAATTTAGAAAACCTTTTAAAATGCTTTTTATGCCTCTAGAGTATACAAACACTTGGATTCCTGTCGTTTGTTAAATCACTTCCCTAATTCCCTGTGCTTTGTAAAAAAATTCTTAATCCACTGAACCAAGCATGTAGACTCATCAAAACCTGATTTTGGGTAACAATCCCTTCATTATCTTTAGTTAACTTTTACTCTGGACTTCGGAAGTCATTTTTTCCTTAAGATGATGTTTTTGAAACTTTCCTGGCATCTTCGGTGTTTGTTTTTTTCTCTCAAATGGGAAGGACTTGTATGGTGGGGTTGGGGTGGTGTGAAGGTTATGAATGGGTCGGATTACCTTCCTGACTTCCTCTCACACCAACCAAAAAGATAGCTTTGTTTCCCCCCCGCCCCCACCCCCGCCCACCGCCAAACTCTGTACTTTTTGCCTATCCATTTCCTGCCCTAATTTTACTATGGACATTTTTGGGGTAAAAAAGATTATATTTTCTTTTTCTTTTTAACTTTAAACTTTTAAATTTTGTATTGGCGTAAAGTCAATTAACAATATGATGGTAGTCTCAGGTAAACAACAAAGGTACTCAGCCATACATACACATGCATCCATTCTCCCCCAAACCTCCCTCCCATTGAGGTTGTCACAACTCTGCTCAATGTTATGTGCCAGAAGATACTATTTTCAAAATTTAAATTTCATTCTGTAAATTTCTTCCTTTCTACTTATGCACATCAGCTTATATGTTTTCTGCAATTTTCTGAGTCTCTTTTAGTTTGAGAGAGCATGAATTTATTTTAAAGTTGCATAGTTTGTTTTTAGATTATTTAAAAATGTTACATATGTCAGCTTTGATCTCTAAGCAATTCACTCATTGCATAAATATTTGATTACAACTAAGTGTAGACACTGTTCTAGGTGTTGTACATACTGGATTTAACAAAGACTCCTGCCCTTGGAAACATTATATAGTTCATCAGGAAGAGTATGGCTACTTCACCATAAGCATGATAAATTAGTAAATGATACAGTATGTTAAAAGGAGAAAAGTGCCAGGAATAAAAGAAAAGGTAGAATAAAAATAAAAGTGAATAAAGATTATTGATCTAAAAAGATTGAGGGAAGGCCAGAGTTTTATGTAGAATAGTCAGGAACATATCTCATTGAGATGGTTGCAGATAAGCAAAAGGTTGAGAAAGATAGCCAGGTGGATAATCTGAAGAGAGAAATTTCAGGCAGAAAGAAGAACCAGAGCAGTTTGTGGAGAGTAGGTTTATTGAGAAGAGTAAGATTACTGGAAAAGGTCATTTATCTATCCAATGAAATGAACATTTAGACACATTTTCTGTTTCTTATCTCTACACATAATCATAAATATTAATGCTGAAGGGAATCACAGAGATAAAATCTTAAGTGTTTAGAGAAAGGAACTTGTTCCAAGAGGCTAAGTGACACCTAGTGGCATAACAGGACCGACTCTGATTGCTTACTCCACAGACAGATGATGCTCTAAGACTTCTAAAATGGTGAAATACATTTTTTTTATATATAAAGTGATAGCTTTTGATAAAGCCTTGGACAAATCTAAGTAAATTGCTTGCACTTGAAGGATACCTGGCTTACCTATATGTAACGCCAGATCTACTCAGTGTTAAAATGTTGTTTTATTTGCAATAAAGAGCAGGTGTATATGTGAAATCCGTCATGGACCTGAATCCCCTGACACCTATAAAAAGCCTGTGTGCTGGAGGCACTGTGTTAAAGCAAGATCTGTTCACTGTCTTTAAATTCTCCAATGGGCCTGTGTTCAGAAAGAATAACAGCTTATTTTTCGATGGTGTCTCATGTAAAACATTTGATTCTCATACCGGTTTTTTCCCCCTAAAATATAAAAATGTGGCCACTTTGAAATTATAAAACAGGAGTGGAGCTACTAACATCTGTTGTTATTTTTGGAGAAAAGCATACATTTATATGACTAATTTTCCTTATTGTTAGAAAAGCCTACACATGTGTTAGTCTTATTAAATATTGTCATTGCTGACACTGACACATTAAATGCAAACAAGAAGAATATTGACAAATCCAATGAGGAGCTAATGTATATCATTGGTTGCTTTATATTATGTGGTTCAGCTGGTAAAGAGTCTACCTGCAATGCTGGAGACCTGGGTTCGATACCTGGGTTGGGAAGATGCCCTGGAGAAGGGAAAGGCTATCCACTCCAGTATTCTGGCTTGGAGAATTCCATGGACTGACTGTATAGTCCATGGGGTCGCAAAGAGTCTGACATGACTGAGTGACTTTCACTTTCACTTATGAACAATAACAAGTAGAAACTGTGTGAATTAAAGATATAAAATGCTATGCATTTCTGCAAATATAGATGCTGACATAAAATAAATGCAAATAATAATATGAAACAGCCCAATATGATAGATATTTTCATTTTTATAACAGCCAGAGAGTTTTCTGATTTGATAATGTACTTTTTTCTATAATTAATATTTTTAAGTAAATAATAAATACTAATATCCAACAGAAAACTAAAATTTAACATCTCAGAAGTGAAAAAAATAGGTAAGTTATAAAACTATTAAAAAGAGGCAAAATTCTTAGTATACCTTTTTTTTTTTTTTTTTTTTGTGGATGATAGAAGAGTATTAAACACTGACAAAAACATAATAAAATGTTCAGTTACATTGCTCAGTCATGTCCAACTTGTGACCCAGGAATGGCAAGCCAGGCTTCCCTGTCTATCACCAACTCCTGGAGTTTAATCAAATTCATGTCCATCGACTCAGTGATGCCATCCAACCATCTCATCCTCTGTCATCCACTTCTCCTCCTGCCTTCAATCTTTGCAGCATCAGGGTCTTGCCAAATAAGTCAGTTCTTTGCATCAGATGGCCAAAGTATTGGAGCTTCAGCTTCAGCATCAGTCCTTCCAATGAATATTCAGGACTGATCTCCTTTAGGATGGACTGGTTGGATTTCCTTGCAGTCCAAGGGGCTCTCAAGAGTCTTCTCCAACACCACAGTTCAAAAGCATCAATTGTTTGGCACTCAGCTTTCTTTAGAATCCAAATCTCACATCCATACATGATTACTGGAAAAACCATAACTTTGACTAGATGGACATTTGTTGGAAAAGTAATGTCTCTACTTTTTAATATGCTGTCTTGGTTGGTCATAGCTTTTTTTCCAAAGAGCAATCATCTTTTAATTTCATGGCTGCAGTCATCATCTACAGTGATTTTGGAACCCCCCAAAATAAACTCTCTCACCATTTCCATTATTTCCCCATCTATTTGCCAGGAAGTGATGGGACTGGATGCCATGAATTAATTTTCTGAATGTTGAGTTTTACCAACTTTTTCAGCCTCCTCTTTCACTTTCATCAAGAGGCTCAATAGTTCTTTGCTTTCTGCCGTAATGGTGGTGTCATCTGCATATCTGAGGTTATTGATATTTCTCCTGGCAATCTTGATTCCAGCTTGTGTTTCATCCAGCCTAGCATTTCTCATGAGGTACTCTGCATATAAGTGAAATAAACAGGGTGACAATATACAGCCTTGACGTACACCTTTCCCAATTTGCAACCAGTCTGTTGTTCTATGTTCAGTTCTAACTGTTGCTTCTTGACCTACATTACAGATTTCTCAGGAGGCACATCAGTGGTCTGGTATTTCCATCTCTTGAAGAATCTTCCATAGTTTGTTGTGATCCACACAAAGTTTTTGGCGTAGTCAAGAAAGCAGAAGTAAATGTTTTTCTGGAGCTCTCTTTTTTTTTTCGATGATCCAGTGGATTTTGGGAATTTGATCTCTGGTTCCTTTGCCTTTTCCAAAACCAGCTTGAACATCTGAAAGTTCATGGTTCACATACTGTTGAAGCCTGACTTGGAGAATTTTGAGCATTATTTGTTAGCATATGAGATTAGTGCAATTGTGCGGTAGTTTGAGCATTCTTTGACATTGCCTTTTTTTGATGTTGAATGAAAACTGACCTTTTCCAGTCTTGTGGCCACTGCTGAGTTTTTCATATTTGCTGGCATATTGAGTGTAGCACTTTCATAGCATCATCTTTTAGGATTTGAAATAGCTCAACTGGAGTTCCATCACCTCCACTAGGTTTGTTATAGGGATGCTTCCTAAGGCCCAATTGGCTTCACATTCCAGGATATCTAGCTCTAGGTGAGTGATCACACCATCATGATTATCTGGGTCATGAAGATCTTTTTTGTATAGTTCTTCTATGTATTCTTGCCACCTCTTCTTAATATCTTCTGCTTCTGTTAGGCCCATACTATTTCTGTCCTTTATTGTACCATATTTGCTTGAAATGATCCCTTGGTATCTCTAATTTTCTTGAAGAGATCTCTAGTCTTTCCCATTCTATTGCATTGATCACTGAGGAAGGTTTTCTTATCTCTCCTTGCTATTCTTTGGAACTCTGCATTGAAATGGGTATATCTTTTCTTTTCTCCTTTGCCTTTGGCTTCTCTTCTTTTCTCAGCTATTTGTAAGACCTCCTCAAACAACCATATTGCCTTTTTGCATTTCTTTTTCTTGGGAATGGTCTTGATCACTGCCCCCTGTACGATGTCATGAACCTCCATCCATAGTTCTTCAGGCACTCTGTATATCAGATCTAATCCCTTGAATCTATTTCTCACTTCCATTGTATAATCGTTAAGGGATTTGATTTACGTCATAACTGAATGGTCTAGTGGTTTTCCTTACTTTCTTCAATTTAAGTGTGAATTTGGCAATATGGAGTTCATGATCTGAGCCACTGTCAGCTCCCGGTCCTGTTTTTGCTGACTGTACAGAGCTTCTCCATATTTGGCTGCAAAGAATATAATCAGTTTGCTTTCAGTATTGACCATCTGGTGATGTCTATGTGTAGAGTTTTTCTCTTGTGTTGTTGGAAGAAAGTGTTAGCTATCACCAGTGTGTTCTCTTGGCAAAACTCTGTTAGCCTTTGATCTGCTTCGTTTTGTACTCCAAGGCCAAATTTGCCTGTTACCCCAGATATCTTTTGACTTTCTAGTTTTGCATTCCAGTCCCCTATAATGTAAAAGATATCTTTATTGGGTGTTAGTTCTAGAAGTTCTTGTAAGTTAGTTCAATTCAGTCTCTCAGTCTGCCCAACTCTTTGTGACCCCATGGACTGCAGTATGAAAGCCTCCCTGTCCATCACCAACTCCCAGGGTTTACTCCTAGAGGTCTTGTAAGTCTTCATAGAACTGTTCAGCTTCTTCGGCATTACTTTTTGGGGCATAGACTTGGATTACTGTAATACTGAATGGTTTGCTTTGGAAACAAACCTAGATCATTCTGTAGTTTTTGAGATTGCATCCAAGTACTGCATTTCAGATTCTTTCATTGATTATGATGGCTACTTCATTTCTTCTAAGGAATTCTTGCCCACAGTATAATGGTCATCTGAATTAAATTCACCCATTCCAGTCCATTTTAGTTCACTGATTCCTAAAATGTCCATGTTCACTCTTGCCATCTCCTGTTTGACCACTTCCAGTTTGGTTTGATTCATGGACCTACCATTTCAGGTTCCTATGCAATATTGTTCTTACAGCATCAGACTTTACTCCCATCACCAGTCACATCCACAACTGAGCACTATTTTCACTGTGGCTCTGTCTCTTCATTCTTTCTGGAGTTATTTCTCCACTGATCTCCAGTAGCATATTGGGCACTTACCAACCTGGGAGGTTCATCTTTCAGTGTCCTATCTTTTTGCCTTTCATGCTGTTCATGGGGTTCTCAAGACAAGAATACTGAAGTGGTTTGCCATTCACTTCTCCAATGGACCACATTTTGTCAGAACTCTCCACCATGACCAGTCTGTTTTGGGTAGCCCTACATGGCATGGCTCATAGTTTGACTGAGTTAGACAAGGCTGTGATGAGTGTGATGAGTTTGATGTGATGACTTTGCTTAGTTTTCTCTGATTGTGGTTTTCATTCTCTTGGGCCTCTGATGGATAAGGATAAGAAGCTTATGGAAGCTCCTGATGGGAGAGACTGACTAAAGGGAAACTGGTTCTTGTTTATGGGTGGGGCCATGCTCAGTAAATCTTTAATCCAGTTTTCTGTGATGGGCGGGTCTGTGTTCCTTCCCTGTTATTTCACCTGAGGCCAAACTATGGTGGAGGAAATGAAGATAATTGAGACCTCCTCCAAGATGTCCCATGCTTGCACTGCTGCACTGAGTGCCCCGACCTTCCAGCAGGTCACTGCCAACCCACGCCTCTGCAGGAGACTCCTGGACACTCATGGGCAAGTCTAGGTCGGTCTCTTTTGGGGTCACTGCTCCTTTCTCCTGAGTCCTGGTGGGCACACAGTTTTGTTTGTTCCCTACAAGAGTCTGTTTCCCCAGTCCTGTGTAAGTTCTGGCAGCTCTATGATGGGGTTAATGGCGATCTCCTCCAAGAGGTCTTACGCCTTACCCATGTCTGCTGAACCCAGAGCCCTGTCCCTGTGGTAGTCCACTGCTGACCTGTACCTCCACAGGAGATACTCAAACACAGTTCTGGCTCAGTCTCTGTGGGGTCTGTGGGTCCTGGTGCACACAGGGTTTGTTTGATTCCCTCTAGTGTCTCTGGGGGTACTGGGTTTGATTCTAAACCTGATTTCGCCCCTCCTACTGTCTTGCTGTAGCTTCTCTTTTGCACTTGGACATGGGGTGGGGTTTTTTTTTTGTTTTGTTTTGTTTTTTTTGTTTGTGTTTTGGTGGGATTCAACATTCTCCTGTCGATAGTTGTTCAGCATCAATTTGTAATTTTGGAGTTCATGCAGTAGAAGATAAGTGCACTTCTTCTACTCCACCATCTTCCTCTGCCACAGGCAACCCACTCCAGTATTAAAATAGAATGCCCTCCCAGTGCACCAGCCCCAAGCACTTGTCTCATGCATCCAACCTGGACTGGTGATCTGTTTCACACTTGATCATATACATGTTTTGATGATGTAAATCCATGGCTGATTCATGTCAATGTGTTCATACAATATTGTAAAGTAATTAGCCTCCAACTAATACAAATAATTGGGAAAAAAATTTAAAAAAATAAAAATAAAAAATAGAATGCCCTCATTAAACAAGTTTATTAAGTTCAAACTTTCAGAGTGTCTACAAGGCCAAAACGTCTACCTCCCTCTCATCACCTGTTATAACTATCAGATGCAAGTTGAAAAGCCTTTCAGAACTGTATCAGAGTGGCAAAGGGTTGAAAATGTATATATTCCTAAGAGATAATAAAATTATCTCTTTTAAAATTACACAATACCATATAAACAGTCTGTCAATAGCATGATATGCCTGAGAAAGTGTTAAGCATAATGGGGAGTATTCATTGGGATCAAATGTAAGTTGGTGATATTTATTTAGAGCTTTCTCTCTCAATAGAAAAGTAATTTAGGAGCTATCATATTAATTAATATAGATAATAGCTTTAACTTTTTTATGATACAGAACTTCATCCTATGGATTAAAATGATGAATAATATCTGTGCCTTCCAGAAATCAGAAAGAATATAGTGAAAGCTATCTGTACAAAGCAATCACAATATTACATTAAAAGTGTTTTAACAGATACTGAAGCCAAATTCCTAGAGAAGGGAATTTGAGTTAACAATCTGCACATATTTTATGGTAATGATAAAAAGAACAAACACAGACAGATAAAGATTTCAGTGATTGAAACCTTTCCTTCACCCTCCACTTCCTGTTCTCACTCTTCAGTAGGAAAGTCTACATGAAATTACATGTGGTAAAAGACAGGCATAAATTAAGGCCAAGTAAGTAAGACAGTTCTGGCATCTATGAATTGATGCAGCAAAGGAAAAATGAGTCATTTATCCCAAATAGGAGGACACGACAGGCAATTATGAAGACTCTAGAACCTATAAAATATTTTGAAGAAAAAAATCTTATTAAATCCCTTTTTCATGTACAAATTGCCATTCCTTTATTCTTCAGATAAAAAGTGTAGTACAAATAATTTTATAGAAGCATCAGTTATCTCTCCACTGCTTTGTAATAAAAGGAAAATGGTCACTTAAAATCACCAAATATGTCTTCATGATAATTTTGAATAGTCATATTTTTTAAAATTTTTATTTGACATTCTACTAAAAATATTTATAAAATAAATACTACCATAGATTCAAGTATCTCCTACATACCAAATTATTAGACATTTTTTAAAAATGGTGTACTCCATGATTTTCATTCAAAATGTCAATTTATCCATTTAATTACTTTAAATTATTTTAAGATCTTTAACAAACATAAAAATTCCTGAGCTACCAACTATTATAGCATCTTTATTTTGACTTGTTATTGAAATTATGTTTTACAATTCTCAGTATTTTTCTAATCGTATGTCTGAATTGTTTTTATCATTGCAACCTCATCACTTCTGATTTTATTATTGAGCTGAAGAGATTCAGTCAAAAATCAATAATGCATAAAACACATTAATTTTGAATATATCTTCAAAGTATTATGATAATAAGTTAAAATTTACTATAATTTTAGGTTTGGTTAATTCATGTGAAACATGTTCATATTCACTATTTTGTTTTCTAAATCTATATTACAGTATTTCCATTGCTTAACCCTCTGTTAGGATTCTTTGGTATAAGAAACAGAGAAATCAAGCTCCTATAAGCAAAAACATGATTTTTTCCCCTCACTTAGAAGACTAGAAATGTGGTTTTAAGCAGAATTTCATGCAGGTATTTAGAGAAATCATCAAAATCCATTTGACCTCTTTTTCTCTCTTCCACTTCTCAGTGTGCTGAGAAAAATGTGGTTGATAATTCCTGATTCACATTCTGCTAGCTGTATTATCCAAATCTGCTTTTTTCTTAAACTTCTAAAATGATATAATACATATCTAGAGAAGAATAAAGATCTGGCTTAACAAATGCCATGTTTACACAGTTGCATATGATATTATAACTGGAATGTCCTAGAACATGTTCTTAAAATTAAGGCCAAAAAGAAATATACTAGGTAGGCAGCCCTACCCCTTTCACATGAATGGATGGGAAAGGAGTCCTTGTCCAGAGAAGGAAGAGTGAGTCTCTGAACAGACAAATCAACTCTAACTGTGATATTAGAATATAAACTTTGAAAAGTTAGAAGAATGAATGATAAAAATAAACATGTCAACCATTTATTAACTAACTCATTAATGAGGAGAGTAGTGCGATGGTATAGCTGGTTCAAATATCATGTGAAGAGCTTAGATACATATAAGTTAATTAAAATAGAATGCAGAAATAAGGTGTTTTTAATAAAGAAATTACAGTTAATGTAGTACAGGATGCTTAACCTTTATTATCTTTTCTACTAGAGAAGAGATATCTACATTACATTACTATTGGGTCTAATTAGTAAATCCAGCTTGAACATCTGGAAGTTCTCCATTCACATACTGTTGAAGCCTAGCTTGGTGAATTTTGAGCATTACTTTGCTAGCATGTGAAATGAGTGCAATTGTGAGATAGTTTGAACATGCTTTGGCATTGCCCTTGTTTGGGATTGGAATGAAAACTGACCTTTTCCAGTCCTAAGGTCACTGCTGAGTTTTCCAAGTTTTCTGGCATTGCTTCTTAGTGAGAGGGTAACAGGCAGGAAGGCCAGGGGTCTCCAAACGGAGGAAATAGGCTGCAAGTGTCAGACATTTTTCTCTCTCTTAGGCGGCAGGAGGAAACAAATTAGCGATATTTTTTTTCCTTCTCTATACAAATTTAAGGTTTCTCTTAAAATGCTGTGTTGCCATGACACCTGGTTTCACCTGAAGCTAACTATTCTCAAACCTTGAGGTAACCAATACATTTTTCTTATGGAAATGTTTATCTTAAAGCTATGTTAACATGCTATGCATTTACCCCAGACTCTAAGTTCCACCAAATGGCTCAAACTACTTGACAAATCAGTATGTTATACTCGGGTATTGTTCCCCTAATCTATGTAAATGAAACTATTTGTGTGGTAATCTGCCCTTCTACAAGATTCAAGTCAATCGTTTTATGGCCTGGGATGAATTATCTGGTGCCAAAATTATCACAAAATGCAATTTACAGAAGAGGGGCCTGGTGCCATTCTGAATTTTAAGACATTCCTTTCTTTTCATTAACAGACTGCCAGTTACTATATAACATACAGCTGAAGACTAGCAGAGGGGTACTTTTCTGCCCCCTTCTGATGCCTATGTCAGAAGCTTTCTCTATCTCCTTTATACTTTAATAAAACTTTATTACACAAAAGCTCTGAGCCATCCAGCCTCCTCTCTGGCCCGGGATTGAATTTGTCTCCTCCAGAGGCCAAGAATCCCAGCGTCTTATCATTCAGCAACAACCTTTCATTAGGAAGAACAACTGTTTTAAACTATTATATGCACCTAACATTATTATCATACAGAATAACATTAGTGTTCCTCTATACCCAACTGTGTTCAGGCCTAAATAAAGGATGTATTTTTGTAACAACTATGTTTCAGATGCTACACTATGCTAGAAATACATACGTGGTTAAAGTATGAGGTTGCTCAAAATAATGTGAGGTCATTTATAAAGAAAAATGTATGAATAAGTATAATCAACAATACTCATTTACAGCTTAGCATTCAACAATAATGATTCAAATTAAATGTGAAACAAAGCCTTACTATATACAATAGGTGTTATATGTACATAAAAATATAGTGAGAACAGACCAGACATTTATAATTTTAAAAAAACTTACAGGCTTAAGTGTAGTATGATTTATACTACATAATCAAAGATGCACATGTTATACTATTAATAATATATTTCAAAACAATATTTAGAATGGCAGATTTCTTCTATTTACTTCTGTAAGGAATGAGTCAAATTTATTTCTCACTTTCCATCACCAGGTAAAAAATAACCCTTAAATACTTATCAAAACCTTAAACCAAATCTCTTAAGTAGTGGAAACTATTTTTTAAAAAATTTTGGAATGCTGTCTCCAGTTTCATGTTCTGACTTGATTTGATGGAAACAAAAATCACCTGGAAATGATTTTTTCCAGCTGGGAACACCTTTCAATACAGGTCTCTCCCCTTCCCTGTTAGATCTCATTTTATTCCTATATCCTTAAACACTTCAATAGCTTTTTGCTCTCCTTCCATTTATGAGCATGCCAGTGGCATCCCCAAGTTTCTTCTCATCTCACTTTTGATGTTCCTATACAATTTTATGCCTCATCTTTTTCAGCAAGCACAGGGAATATTTTCAAATACATTAAAAAAAAGTATCTTCCTCAATTTCAAATTGGCAAAATGTATTGTACAACAAGGGATATTCTCCCTAGATTAGCAATTCATTTTATTTGGTTTCTAGTCATTAGTTTTAAGTCTTATAATTATTTTACCTTTTTTCTGTAAAATTTTAAGAAGTATAGGCATGTGGTTTTATCGGAATATTTGCTTCCTTATGGTTATTTATCTCTTTAAGTTGAATTATTATTAGAGAATCTAAATCATTTTTACAGAATCACTGTTGCACATAACTTGCCAGCATTCTTATAAAATAAAGCAAATGAAATGTAAATTGGTATAATTTTTAAAGCTTTAAATATTGTCTTTGTTGCAGACATTTTTCTTATGGTTTCTGTAGTCTTGCTTTCAGACAGAATTAAATATTGTTAGGTTTGAATTTAATTTGATATTCATTTTCTACTTTTGGCACAGGTATATTAGGCCATGGCCTAATGAGACTAAAATTATTTTCATTCTTATTCTATAAATCATTTTGTATATTGTCAAATTCAAAACCAGAAAAGCATCTTAAGGAAATTATCAAACTTCAACTTATGTTTTTAATACACAATAGAAATATATGTGCTATCAGCTATCATTGATAAATCAGTGAGTGCCCTCTTCTTTAGATTTTTTCCCTATGGCATGTTGATAAAGCATTTGACAAAAGAAGCAATAAAGATATATTATCTGTTTTTATTGCTGACTAAATGGAAACAATACCTGTGAGATAATAATTGAAACATTTTATAAAGCAAAATGTCTGGCTATTGGCAAAGAGGATTTACATATAAACCTCATTTATGAGTGTCTCACTAATGCCAAGTATATTGCTCAGGAAATCTCAAAGTTACAATGTAAAATATGGCTCTGCAACCATTCAGTTAAATTCAGTTCAATCATTCAGTCCTGCCCAACTCTGCAGTCCCACAGACTGCAACATGCCAGGCTTCGCTGTCCATCACCAACTCTCGGAACTTGTTCAAACTCATGTCCATCGAGTCGGTGATGCCATCCAACCATCTCATCCTCTGTAGTCGTCTTCTCCTGCCTTCAATCTTTCCCAGCATCAGGGTCTTTTCCAATGGGTCAGTTCTTCTCATCAGGTAGCCAAAGTATTGGACCTTCCAGTACCCCTACAATTTTGATCTTTTGAATTAGCAGCTGAATAACTTTTGGTGATTGCCACTGGGAGCAACTTCCAAAAAGGGCTTGATAAGTAAGGGAGTACTACTACTCTATGGAGAAATTGGGATAAAAGGATAGTTGGATGAGGGATTAAAACTCACTTTTTGTGAGCTACTTCATACCTGGGGCTGAGTTTACAAAATCTTTTGATCAACTGAAGATTCCTTGAGGTCACTTTCCCCCCTCAATTTATACTACTTAGCATACTCATAAAATCTATCTACTGTTTCTAAATTATAAAATATTTAAGTGGTCAGTATCTGAAGTTGGACAATTTGACATTTAAATCCAGCTGCCTTTGTCTTTTTTCTTTCATTCTTGCCTTAAGCATGCCTAATTTGTCCAGCTGTCTCAAACCATCTTTCTTGTCTCCACATATCACCCTTAAGCTGTTATTTTATCGTCAGGATTGATAGTGTAATAATAGTGAGAGTGCTTTCTTTCCCAGAAACATTTCATTTAAAGGTAAATCCTAGTACTAATGTCACCAGCTAGTAGATGAGGAAGGGCTTAGTATGTTTCGGAGCTTTAGAATCCTCTATTTGTTATAGTCACATTTCTTATTGTAGGGCCAACCATCTATTTCATACAGACATCAGAATTTTTATACCATTCTCCCAATAGAATAAGCAATATAGTGAATTAATTTTAATAAAAAGCTTTGTATGAGGATATCACACATTCAGTTCTGAGCTCAACTAACTGCTACCTTTGTGAACTTTTGAAATTTGCTTGAATTTTCAGAGCAACCATTGCCTTTGTTGTTTCATTTGTCAAAAGATTTCCTCAAATCTTGGAGAATTTGTGACAATATATTCAAGGGTGACACTGCTTAGTAGTGATTAAAGGAACCATGTACACAGGAAGTAATATACTAAAGAACAAATAAATCTATTATGTACCAGGCATTATTCAAATCTAGGTAATAGATGCCAAAGATATGTCTTGATTAAGATATACCTTAAAAAAAAAAAGATATACCTTAAAACAATATTCCCAGGGATTCAGTTTTGAAAAGGCCAGTGTCTTACCCATCCTTCCTTCTCTCCCTTTCTTTTTTCCCTTCCTTCCTTCCTTCCCATTCTCATTTGACTTCTTATAATCTTCAAATATAGTCCTAATTAAAATCATTTTTAGTCATAGCTGAAATAAAGTATGTTCAAGGAAGCATAGTTAATAACCAGAAAATAGACAAAAATATAGTTGAACCTTCTCTGCACGTATGAAATATAATCTTTTATATATATATATACACATGCATAGACACACACACATACGTACATGAGCATAAAGATGGATTTCTATTGCTACTTTGACTTATTTATATTACATTCTATAAACACAATAATTGATTTATAATAATACCACTATATAATATTGTAAGACCTGAAAGTATAATTCACATTCATTATTCTTATTTATTAACTTTTTGCTGTAGGCATAGAGTATAATCTTAAAATAATTTTTAAGATACCTGCAGAGGCAGGAATTAGATTATAATGGTTGTAATATGAATAAATTTTACTTATAACAATCCCTGATGTTAACAGAATCTAAATCATTTGGGTGAGAGAAATTCCTAATAACAGTCTATCATAATCAGAGTTAAACTATAGCTTTAATTATGAATTTTACTAATTAGAGTCACTTAATTTATGATATTGACAAGCAGTTTAATATATCACATTTTAAAACTCAACCTCACTATTTTCCAATCTTGTAAACTAAAATGTGTTTCATGGATATTAAAGTCATTTTCATGCCAGAGTTTTCATTTTACATTGAAAAAGAAAGCATTCATATCATATAGTTTCCTGGGGATTTGTTTCACATTGCTTTTTTTTTGGGGGGGGGGGATTGATAATTGTCTGGTTTTTTTTTTGTTTTTTTGTTTTTTATTAGTTGGAGGCTAATTACTTCACAACATTTCAGTGGGTTTTGTCATACATTGACATGAATCAGCCATGGAGTTACATGTGTTCCCCATCCCGATCTCCCCTCCCACCTCCCTCTCCACCCGATTCCTCTGGGTCTTCCCAGTGTACCAGGCCCGAGCACTTGTCTCATGCATCCCACCTGGGCTGGTGATCTGTTTCACCATAGATAATATACATGTTGTTCTTTCAAAACATCCCACCCTCACCTTCTCCCACAGAGTTCAAAAGTCTGTTCTGTACTTCTGTGTCTCTTTTTTTGTTTTGCATATAGGGTTATCGTTACCTTCTTTCTAAATTCCATATATATGTGTTAGTATGCTGTAATGTTCTTTATCTTTCTGGCTTACTTCACTCTGTATAAGGGGCTCCAGTTTCATCCATCTCATTAGAACTGATTCAAATGAATTCTTTTTAACGGCTGAGTAATATTCCATGGTGTATATGTACCACAGCTTCCTTATCCATTCATCTGCTGATGGGCATCTAGGTTGCTTCCATGTCCTGGCTATTATAAACAGTGCTGCGATGAACATTGGGGTGCACGTGTCTCTTTCAGATCTGGTTTCCTCAGTGTGTATGCCCAGAAGTGGGATTGCTGGGTCATATGGCAGTTCTATTTCCAGCTTTTTAAGAAATCTCCACACTGTTCTCCATAGTGGCTGTACTAGTTTGCATTCCCACCAACAGTGTAAGAGGGTTCCCTTTTCTCCACACCCTCTCCAGCATTTATTGCTTGTAGACTTTTGGATAGCAGCCATCCTGACTGGTGTGTAATGGTACCTCATTGTGGTTTTGATTTGCATTTCTCTAATAATGAGTGATGTTGAGCATCTTTTCATGTGTTTGTTAGCCATCTGTATGTCTTCTTTGGAGAAATGTCTGTTTAGTTCTTTGGCCCATTTTTTGATTGGGTCATTTATTTTTCTGGAATTGAGCTTCAAGAGTTGCTTGTATATTTTTGAGATTGATCCTTTGTCTGTTTCTTCATTTGCTATTATTTTCTCCCAATCTGAGGGCTGTCTTTTCACCTTACTTATAGTTTCCTTTGTAGTGCAAAAGCTTTTAAGTTTCATTAGGTCCCATTTGTTTAGTTTTGCTTTTATTTCCAATATTCTGGGAGGTGGGTCCTAGAGGATCTTGCTGTGATTTATGTCGGAGAGTGTTTTGCCTAGATCTTTAATTTAGATCTTACATTTAGATCTTTAATTTAGATCTTTAATTTAGATCTTTACATTTAGATCTTTAATCCATTTTGAGTTTATTTTTGTGTATGGTGTTAGAAAGTGTTCTAGTTTCATTCTTTTACAAGTGGTTGACCAGTTTTCCCAGCATCACTTGTTAAAGAGGTTGTCTTTTTTCCATTGTATATCCTTGCCTCCTTTGTCAAAGATAAGGTGTCCATAGGTTCGTGGATTTATCTCTGGGCTTTCTATTATGTTGCATTGGTCTATATTTCTGTCTTTGTGCCAGTACCATACTGTCTTGATGACTGTGGCTTTGTAGTAGAGTCTGAAGTCAGGCAGGTTGATTCCTCCAGTTCCATTCTTCTTTCTCAAGATTACTTTGGCTATTCGAGGTTTTTTGTATTTCCATACAAATTGTGAAATTCTTTGGTCTAGTTCTGTGAAAAATACCGTTGGTAGCTTGATAGGGATTGCGTTGAATCTATAGATTGCTTTGGGTAGAATAGCCATTTTGACAATATTGATTCTTCCAATCCATGAACACGGTATGTTTCGCCATCTGTTTGTGTCCTCTTTGATTTCTTTCATCAGTGTTTTATAGTTTTCTATGTATAGGTCTTTTGTTTCTTTAGGTAGATATACTCCTAAGTATTTTATTCTTTTTGTTGCAATCACATTGCTTTAATAGCAAAAGTACAGATGTAAAAAATTCATCTAAGTAATTTATTGTTAGTTAACTGGTATTTCAAGACAGTGTACTCATTATAGATATTTGTTACTGAATTTGGAGAATTATTTATCAGGCTGTAAACCTACTGAACAGATATAATTTTGGAGGTTGTTGTATTCACTTATTTGGCCAATACTGGGGATTTTTCATCAGTCAAATTCTTATAATGTCATTGAAAGTGAGAATCTACAAGATAATTGTTTACCTTTACACAGATAATTCTGGAGAAGGAAATGGCAACCCACTCCAATATTCTTGCCTGGAAAATCCCATGGATGGAGAAGCCTGGTAGGCTATAGTCCATGGGGTCGCAAAGAGTCGGACACAAGTGAGCGACTTCACTTCACTTACACAGATAATTATTAATTTATTAATAAATAATTATTATTTTCCCTTTTTAGGGTTTAAACATATTTTTCATATATTTTAAACACTAGGATAAAAGTTCAAATGTCTTTCTTGAAAGCAATTTAACCATTACCCTTTAGCTAATCATTTAATGCTGATGATCTCCAGAATGGGATTTTGTCACTTTGTGATTTCATTCACAAGGGTTATTATTACAAGAAATCAAATCAAAGGCCTAGGGGGAATAAAAATATTCTTAAAAATGTGTGCCATATTTCCATTCTTCTATCTACACTTACATTTATATCTCTAAAATCAGTTATATTTAGCAAGAGATACCATAAAGTACTGAGCAGAGAAATGGTAAAATATACATTTTTTGTATGGAAGGCAGCAAAAGATGTAATAAAGTAAATTGTGGAAAGGTGAAAATTCATTAGTTGTATAAGATAAGTAAATTATTGTAACTGATTACTCTTTCAATATATCAGACTATAAACAATGAAACAATTAAAATTATTTATGCTTTCCAGGGGCATGACTAAAGAGTATTCTTATACTTGGCAGGTGCAGGCATTGTTTTGAAATTAATCAAGTAACATTTATTAAAACTAACATCAAAATAAAAATATAGATGGTCTGTGAAGTAGTCTGTCCTAAGTCTCGGATCAGTTAAAATGAAGGCACCAAATCCTACAGATTCAAGCAATAATATTTATTAAGTGCATTCAAGAAAAATTTAAAGCAAAATATACAAGCCCATCAAGGTTTTTACTGAGTAGGGAGCAGAGTAAAGGGAAAGAGGAGAAGAAATGAAAAGGAAAAAAAAAAACAGTGTATTTCATTACTGTACACATTAGAATACTCTGTCCTTTATATGCTCCTTCTGGTTCAGCAAATGGATAACATTTTGAATGTTACATGTACAATGTAGCGTGTTTCTGTGTGTGTGGTGAGGGGAGGGAAAGAAAGAGGGAGGGAAGGATGTCGGAAATGTAGTGGTAAAGAGAGAGAGGATGTGTAGAAATTATTTTTTTAAATAAAGTAAGAATAACAGATAGTTGAACAGAATGAGTCCTACTTTTCATTCTTTAATTTAGTATTGCAAAGTAGCTCTCAAATTTACCATCCCCTAGGGGGTCGCATAGAATTGGACAGGACTGAAGTGACTTAGCAGTAGCAGTAGTAGGGTAAGACATTAAGAGAGGAATTGCTAGTGTTTAAGTGTGTGAGGGTGGTATAAACTGATTAATCTTACATTGGCTTAGCTATTTAATATTATTTAGGATGATAATATTTGACGAGATAAATAAAAATTTTCTTTGGTCAGAATAAGCTGATCAGTATTAAATTATCTCAATTCTGTTGTGAATGTAAAATAATGACTTTTTCACTTTTAGCATATGCAGTGTGGCCAGTGCGTCTATTTGTCATGATTAGGAAAGTATGAACACTATTTTCTAGGGTTAAAAGCCTAATACAGAGGCCAACATCTGTTTTACCTTTGATCATTTCAAAAGTTAGAAAAACCACACACACACACACACAACCTGAAGAAGATATCCTTTATACATTGATACAAAAATCTATGGCTTTCTGATAGTCCAGTAATAACCTAGAGTGAAAAAAAGTAGATACACACCTTTTTCTTCTCCTACAGAATAAAATACGTATACATTGCCTTTTTCAAATGCTCAAAAAAGTTAAAAGTTACGTCTTTACATCAGATGAGCTGGAAACTCAAAGGGAGGACCTGAGCCCGATATAACTGTTTCTTTTAAACGGTCTCATTTTGATGGAGCATGAAAAAATGACAGAGGTAGTATTTTCTGAAGCAAATGGTGGTAGCTTCAAAGATTCAGTCTCTTAGGACCAGTGCCTCATTTCTGGGTGTTGAGGTAGACTGTTAGGGCTATTGGAGAACAAAAGCGTTCCTAAATCTCAATAAAAGAATCTATAAGCAAATTTATTTCCCAGATAAAAGTACAGAATGAATTCTCACAGAAATATAAAGAATGAAGATTTTTAAAGTTTAAATTATTTATTGGTTAGATATATGCACATATTTACATTCTTATATCTTTAAATGAGGCTAGAAGTCCTTAAATATTTAGAATATAAATAATAAATGTTTATGGATATTATATAATTTTATGAAAAATTATTTACATTGCAGCCTTAGCCCAAAGCTTTAAGTCCGTAGGGTAGAATTTTACTCACTAATAATGCCTTTTTTAGATTTAGTAATTCATTATTTTAATGTATTCTAAAGTTTATCCACATTAGCATGATTTCTGGCCTGTAGAATTATGAATTTATTGGGAGCTTTCCATTGTTTACAGTGCCCAAAACAGCTTGATAATATCTATGATGTACAGAATGGCATTTAAGTCATTCAAAAATTTTAGGCCAAATTCTAATATGTTGTCAGTAGAACCACCCTACACTGAATGCGTTGCATGAGGAATTGAACACTAGCATAAATTTCTTCTTCATTCTATATCTTGTCTTTCAATTGTATTATATCTTTATGGATGAGTCACTTTGCTGTGCATCTGAAATATCACAACACTGTTGATCGGTAACACTCCAATATAAAATTAAGTTTTTTTTAAGACACTCATATATGTGTCAGTATGGCATGCTGAAATACTTTTATTGTTTTTAAGCAAATTACTACTCCCCTGCTATAATGAGGGCATCTCTGGTGGCTCAGAAGGTAAGGAATCTGCCTGCAATGTGGGAGACCTGGGTTCTATCCCAGGGTTGGGAAAATCCCCTGGAGGAGGGCATGGCAACCCACTCTAGTATTCTTGCCTGGAGAATCCCCATGAACAGAGGAACCTGGTGGGCTGCAGTCCATGGGGTCGCAAAGAGTCAACATGACTGAGTGACTAAGAACAGCACACTGCTATAAAGAAAAATGATGCAATCAAAATAGCCCCATATGTAATCAGTATTTTATTATAGAGGCTACATCTTAAAAGGTATGGAGTGCCCTAATTCTTTTTCTCTCCCTGAAGATAACCTTCATTAAAAGTGATTTCTTTCCTTGAACAGGTAAATGGCATATTTATAAGTTGACAATATGTAAGCTTGTAGTAGGATACCTAATGGAGCATAGCAAAAAGCAAATGAAACAATTTGACTGCCTGATAACCATTTCAAGCTATGCTAGTTTCAAAGCAATTATAGCAGTTAGAACATATCCGACTATTCAAACATTAACTGTATTTCTGTTAGTGCAAATCTATAACCATTACATGATTAAAGTAATCTCCAATACTATGAAACATTTCCCATTACTTCCTCTGGCATGCAGCTAACTGGTGAAGAAAAACTATCATATACTGAGAAATTTTTCTCTGAATTGGATCAGATTAATTCTTGTGGGTAGTCTCAGGAACCCAGTTCAACTGCCTAAATACATTAATTTCATCAGAAAATCAAAGAGAATGGCAGAAAATAATCTATAGAGATAAGGAATTTCTTCACTGTGAGCTTTTCTTCATTGTGTAAAAACCCAATAACTAATTTTACATAAGTGTAATTGCAGGGTTTGCATATATGCATTGAAAAACTCTAGAGCACTTACACTACTATTTTAACAGTACTACTTTTAAATTGTATTGATAATGTTACAACATATACTTTGGTTCTTGGGTTACTGATGATGTACTTAATTTTCTTTTTCAAAAAGATGGGCTGATACCTATACTGTGCAGTAATAGAATTATCAAGCAAATACTTCTATAACATTCTAATATACTAGTTATATAATACATTGTTTTAACTTCCTAACATTTTCCAGGGATTCATCTAGGCACTAGGGAAATGTGGTAACTGAGTTGCAGGCCCTATTTGTAAAGATTGTATATTCTGTAGAAATGCAACAGAAAATAAACTTTGCACTGCTTTATATGACTTGATACTATGTACAAGTAACGTGAAAAGAAATGAAAATAAGATGAAGAGGAGCTGGTGCTAATTTATCTAGGAGGATCAAGAAAGGTAAGATATATTTTCTAAGGGATATTTGAGATGAGGAGTGAAATATGGGGGAAAAGTGGCCACAGAGATATCTAGAGAAAAGATCTCATAAAGAAAGAAAAGTAAATGTATAGGCCATGATATGGTAATAAAGCTGACATATCAAAGAACATTAAAGTGGATGCTGGAATGCATCACTCAGGTTCTACCCTCCCAGGACAAAAACATTCTCCACACTGCTAAAATGTTTGATTATACTTATTCCTATGTATTTGTGTCTTTATCTATATATCATAAAGCTAGATCAAAGCTCTAACAAGGTAGCAGAGCTAGGGAGTTGCTGCTGCTGCTAAGTCACTTCAGTCATGTCTGACTCTGTGCGACCCCGTGGACTGCAGCCCACCAGCCTCCTCCGTCCATGGGATTTTCCAGGCAAGAGTACTGGAGTGGGTTGTCATTGCCTTCTCCAGAGCTAGGGAGGGAGTTGCAACAATTTAGTTGCAACAATTTCCCTAGATTATTTAAAGAAATAGATGCATCAGTAAATAGTTCTTGGTTTTCATTATATGCATCTTTTGAAGAAAATCAGGAAGAAAGAGCTAGTGGGTTTTGTCCAAAAATGACAATAGGTCCAGACTGGAAACCATGAGGAAATGACATTTCCTCAAAGTGTCACTTTTTGGGGTCAGAAATTCATTGATTGAATTTGGTGATTGAATGACCTTTGTATTGAACAGATGTTTCTACTCCAGTAGCTCTTTAGTGGTAAAGATATTTTTGGTGAAATAAAAAGGGTTTTGTTGGAAACGCTTGCACTGTGTTCTATCATTAAACTAACAAGTATGGCTGGCAAACACTAAAACCTGTTACTTGTGTAACTGATGCTAAGCTAAGCTGTGCCTGGCTCCCACTGTTGACAAAAAGATCTTGGTGAATGCATATTGGCAAAATTATACTAAAACACTAAGAAAAGAAGAATTTCCATGCATCTAGACCTTATTCCTTTAGAACTGACTTGCATTTATCCCTCAAACATGTCAAGTTTGCCTCTGCATTTGCTGTCGCCACTGCTACCAAGAATGTCCCACACTAGAACTTGACCAAGACTGCCCCCTGCTCATTCAGCTATCAGCTTACATTTTACCTGCTCGATAAGCCTGATATAGATCACCCAGTTGAACTATCCTCCTCCTCCTCCCCAGTCAATCTCTAGTATGTTTCTTTATTTTTCCTGGCAGTTACCAGCTTCTGAAACTATCTAATGCATTCTTTCATTCTTCCCTATCCAAATGAAAACGATCTTTTCCTCTTGTTCAATAGTCTGTGAATGTCGCTTCCAGCAAGTACAACAGAGTGGGACATATCAGAGGACCTAAATAAAAAGGTGTCGAATGAATGGCAACTATTTAATACTTTATAGTGTAAAGCTATTAACATTTGCTGATGTTTAAATTTTATAAGCAGCCCATTTTTCTCGTTGCCAAGAAAGGGATATCGTTTTAATTTCTCTATTGGCATATCCTCTGCACCTGCTACATTGTCGTCATTTTCTCACCTTATACTTACTCTTCAAAACACAGTAACCAGGCTTAAACAGTCAACAACCTCAAGTACTTCTAAAATAATTAACAATAACTTCTAATTTAAAAGCTGAAAAAATTGAAAACAATTTTAAGTTATATATTTTTTTGAATTGAACTTTTGGTGCTTATCCTGCCTTACCCATCCTACCTTAAGTTAACACCATAGGTCTTTCTTCTCTTGACATTTCTCCATTGGCTTCTGGATGCTTCTTGATTAAGTTTCCCTTCCTACAGCTTTATTAGATGCAAGTCTCTATCTGAAATTGGTTACCTCTCTGCCCACTGTTGGACTTCCCTGGTGGCTCATATGATAAGGAATCTGCCTGCAATGCAGGAGACCCAGATTTGATCCCTGGGTTGGGAAGATCCCCTGGAGAAGGGAAAAGTTACCCACTCTAGTATTCTTGCCTGGAAAATTCCATGGACAGAGGAGCCTGGTGGGCTACAGTCCGTGGATCACAAAGAGGCGGGACACCACTGAACGACCAACAGCTTCACTTTTTGCTACTGTGAGCTGTCAGTGTTAGTCCAGTCCATATTCTTCTTTTCCCTTCCATTCTAGCTCCTTTATTATCCTGTTCCGTATTCCCCCTGCATTATATTATCCTAAACTCTTTCAGAAGCCACTAAGCTGGCCTCCCTGAGACAGGTTTGCCGCTGTTCTCGACAAAGTTGTCAGAAGAATTTGCTGAAATAATAGTCATACTCTAGCTTGAAACTTCAAAATGGTTTTCTTAACCAGTTAATACATCAAGAAACATGAAAGATTCTGCTCTTCATCCTCAGCATGTAGTTCACAGAGGGCATTCAATACATGTGTAAAAAGAAAGAGAAGGAAGAACAATTCTTCAGACCATGCCAAATTACTATGAATAATAAAGTTTCTTTCTTCTTGAGATAAGAAATTGGAAAAAGAGCTTTAAACAAAAAGTTACAACCCTGGTATTTCCAACTAGTGGTTAAAACCTTGCAAAATACAAAATGTTGAGAAAGGGGACTTGCCGGGTTTAATGAAATTGAATAATTAATGTATGTATATATTTATGTACATGCATATATATATTACAGAGCTACTCAGAGCAGGAAATAGCAAAAACATCAATAATTTCTCCTTTTATTCCTCCTTCATATTGTATTCATAGAAACTAGAATCAGTGAAAACAAAAGAAATAGGAGAGTTAGGCAAGGGTGGCAAAGTTCTAGGGGGAAAAATGGGATCAAGGGGGGATTTGTCATTTTAAATGGAAGAGAATGCAGCATATATTATTGCTATTGGTAAGGTTCCATTAGAAATGGAGCAAGTGAAGGGAGGAGAAGAGATAATCTTATACATACCTGTGATATTTAATCTAGACATATTCCTAGATGCTTTTATGTTTTTTTTCCTTTTTTAAAATTTTTTTTATTAGTTGGAGGCTAATTACTTCACAACATTTCTGTGGGTTTTGTCATACATTGATATGAATCAGCCATAGAGTTACACGTGTTCCCCATCCCGATCCCCCCTCCCACCTCCCTCTCCACCCGATTCCTCTGGGTCTTCCCAGTGTACCAGGCCTAGATGCTTTTAAATGCATTTAGAAGCTTGCCTATCAATAATCAGTAATCCTTAGGAAGACAACAAAAAGATATGTTTTACTTAATTGTCGGTATGTATAATCTTTTAAAATTATCATGCTTAATATTTTAGATTATTTTGTATTTCCTGAACAGATCATGAGATATAAATATTAATCCATTGTATTTATTTGAAAATGAATGTAGCTTGTATATTCCAGTGCAGACCAGTATGAGAAAATTATTTTTTTGTATAGAAATTTCCTAATAAAAAAAGCAAATATGGCCTTTCTTTACATCTTATTTGTCCAAAGGTAAATTTTAAAGATCCCTTTTAACTTTAGGGTTCTCATTTTCTGTGGATTTTAAATGTTTTAGAAGCTTTTATATATAAAATATTTTCATTTAATTGTTTTCTTGAGTGCCTTAAGCAGGAGTAGCGTTAAAAATTAATATTAGTAAAAATGGCTTATTTATGATACTAAACATTTATTTATAATAAATGTAAATAAATAAATAAAATAAAAGTTTATACTTCTGTTCAAACATGTAACAAATAATATGTCAATATATTTCCATGGGCTTCCTCATGATAATTTTTATATATGAATGTACAAAGGCAAAGAAGAACTTGGATTCAGAAAATCAAAACTACAAATAATTATGTCTCATTCCTAAACAAAATATAATTTCAGGGTCAAGGAAACCATTGAGTTTTGACAGAAGAATTCAGTGTTAATTTCATACCAAGAAATAAAGTTGTGTGTTGTCTCTGAACTTTGAGGGGTAGAGCCTCTTTATAATTCTTCACAAGACCTACAGCTAGATTATTAGAATAATATCAGTTGTGTCTACTCTGTACCTTTCATCCGCAGCTGAACACAAGAAAACAAAAAAAAAAAAGAATTGTGACACAAATGATACTGTTTGCATGTCTCATTGTTTGTGAACTTGAACTATTATAGTCTATTGAGGTGTCTTTTTGTGTATTTAAGCTAAAAATATCAAACTGTTTCTTAAACTACTTAAGTAAAGGGCCACTGAGCTCAAATTGTGTATTATAATCCTTTCCTTCCTGAAAACAGCAACAATATTACAATGGAACAAATATGATAATTATTACTATTGCATGTAGAGCTAGAATTGCATTTTATAAGAATTAATAAAAAGTCAATTATATTTACTGTGACTTTGCCATATGACTTAAGATAATGAATACATTATCCAGAAGTATATTGGGCTTCTCTTGTGGCTCAGTTGGTAAAGAATCTGCCTGCAATGTGGGAGACCTGGGTTCAATCCCTGGACTGGGAAGATTCCCTGGAGAAGGAACAGCTACTCACTCCAGTGTTTTAGCCTGGAAAACTCCATGGACCATATAGTCCATGGGGTTGCAAAGAGTTGGACACAACTGAATGACTTTCACTCACTCACTCAAGAGTCATATTAAATGTGGGATTTGAATGATAAATATATTCCAGTTTATTTTTAAAACAAACATTACAAACTGTACTTTAATGACTATTTGTCTTTATAATTATACAAATTTTAGAGACATAATATATAATGGGTATGGTTTAAAATTTATGAAATAAGGAAAAACTAAATCTAAATTATTTTTTAAAAATTTATTTATTTTTAACTGAAGGATAATTTCTTTACTGTATTTGAATCAGTTCTAATGAGATGGATGAAACTGGAGCCCATTATACAGAATGAAGTAAGCCAGAAAGATAAAGACCATTACAGCATACTAACACATATATATGGAATTTAGAAAGGTGGTAATGATAACCGTATATGCAAAACAGAAAAAAGAGACACAGAAGTACAGAACAGACTTTTGAACTCTGTGGGAGAAGGTGAGGGTGGGATGTTTCGAGAGAACAGCATAGAAACATGTATATTATCTAGGGTGAAACAGATCACCAGCCCAGGTTGGATGCATGAGACAAGTGCTTGAGCCTGGTGCACTGGGAAGACCCAGAGGGATGGGATGGGGAGGGAGGTGGGAGGGGGGAGCGGGATGGGGAATACATGTAAATCCATGGCTGATTCATGCCAATGTATAACAATAACCACTACAATATTGTAAAGTAATTAGCCTCCAATTAATAAAAATAAATGAAAAAAAAAAACCTCAACATGAATCAGCCATAGGTATACATATGTCCCCTCCCTCCTTCCCACCTCCCTCCCCATGCCACCCCTCAAGGTTGTTATACAGCCCTGGTTTGAGTTCCTTGAGTCATACGGCAAATTCTCATTTGTGGATTAAAGGAAGCAGTCTATGATAATTCTCACCACTCAGATTAACACAGTGCTTTACAAAAGGGCATGCTGTGAAGGAAGAAGATATAATTTGGAAAAGATTTTTGAGTCTTAGAATAATTTTCTAAGATAGAAGTTCTACAAAGATATTCACATAATCAAAACTTCAGAAATTGTAGCTTCACAAAAATCTTGTGAGCTAGTGGTAATGGACAGAAAGTGCAATAGGAAGGCCATTCAATTCAAATTCTGAAATTACCTTGATCCATGGATGACAGATATAAAACAGGCAGTGGATTCAGATAGACCTGAGTTTTAATTCTGGACATTCCACTGACCAGCTCTGGAACATGGGACAGTAGCATGGGTCACTTTATCTGACTTCTGCTAAGTTTTCTTTTTTCTTTTTTTTTTCATTTATTTTAAAAATTCTATTGGAGTAGAGCTGATTTACAATGCTGTATTAGTTTTAGGTGTACAGTAAAGTGTTTCAGTTATATATGTATTCATTCTTTTTCAGATACTTTCCCCATATAGATTATCACAGAATATTGAGTAGAGTTCCCGGTACTATACCGTAGGTCTTTGTAGGTTACCTATCTTCTATATAGTAGTGTGTGTATGTTAATCCTAAACTCCTGATTTATTATTCCTCCTGACATTTCTCCTTTGGTAACCACATTTGTTTTCAAAATCTGTATGTTGCTTCTGCTTTGTAAAAAATTCATTTCTGTCACTTTTAAAATTATATTCCACATATGAGTGATATCATATGATATTTGCCTTTGTCTGAATTTCTTCAAGTAGTGTGATAAACTCTAGGTCTATCCATGTTGCTTCAAATGTCACTGTTTAATACATTTTATGACAGAGTAATAGTCCATTGTAGTATATGTACCATATCTTCTTTATTCATTCCTCTGTTGATGGCATTTCATTTGTTTCCATGTCTAAGGATTGTTAAGTAGTGCTGCAAAGAACACTGAGGTGCACGTATCTTTTAAATTATGTTTTTCTCCAGATATATGCACAGGAGTGGGATTGCTAGATCATTTGATAGTTCTACTTTAGTTTTTTAAGGAACCTCCATACTGTTCTCCATAGTGTCTACACTAATTTACATGCCCACCAACGGTGTAGGAGGGTTCCCTTTTCTCCACACCCTGTCCAGCATTTATTGTAACATTATTGTAAACATTTTGATGATAGCCATTCTGAACAGTGTGTGATGATACCTCATTGTAATTTTGACTTGCATTTCTCCAAGAATCAGTGCTTTTCATGTGCTTTTTGGCCCTTGCTTAACTTCTTTGGAGAAATATCTATTTTGATCTTCTAAGCATTGTCATCTAAAAATGAACCACATGAAAATTCAATGAGTAGTGCAGATAAATGACTTAGCATTGTTCTAGCACATGAAGAATATTCTAAGAAAATTGGGATTTTAAAGACATTTTAAAAAATTGATGATACATGCATTGGATATGGTATGCAGAATGTAATACACTTTTATATTTAATTCAATATTATAGTTTTTTATTTTTAACTTATTTTATATTTGAATGATTATTGAACATGGTTTTAGCTCTCCAAATTTATTCTATTAATTTCCCACTTCATCTCTTCCATAGATTACTTTTTAACTGCTTTGTTAAAAAAGAGAATTTCTAAATTGTGAGTGTTTATATTTGCTGCATACTTTGCCAAGCTGTGGTGGTTGTTAGACTGCCAACATAGGTATTTAAAGAAAGTAGGACTAACCCTTAACTAGACAGATGAGGCTATTTATAAACCTGCCAAGCTTCATTTACCATGCTAGTATATAGCTAGTATGAATGCAGTATCTCTTGTTATTCTCACTTAAAATGTAGCTTTTAAATAATAAAAACTTGAAAAATAAAAATTTTATGCAAGTGTAGCTTCTCAAATTTTACAAATAGGCCCAAAAATCAAGGAGTATTGTCTATCAAAAATAACACATTTCAAGGTGATAATATTTTAGTCCAATATAAAATTTATTTTTAGGACATCAGAGGTTTTTTGGTCTTTTTTTTCAAGTTGTATGCCATGATATTATGGCAATACATCATTAGAAATGATCAGAAATGATTCACATATTTTCTTTCATATTGAAGCAAAACTTTCCTTGTTTTAAAGATGAAGACTCTGTAATTTAGAAGTAAAGTCACATTTCCAAAGTCAAACAGAAAGTTGTCTACTAGAATTTGAAAATGATTCTCATTCCAAAGCTTTCATTTCTGTCTACATTGCTATAGAGCCTCTGCAAGCCAATGAACCAAATGTTATATTATTACTTAATATTGAGATTTTTCTTGTTTTAATATAGGAATCTCATAATTGTATTCACCAGTATATACTGTAAAATAATTTCATAAAATCATCATACTTTAATTTTGAAAATATAGTCTGGATAGTTCAAATCTAAGGCTCACAAGTATGATTATTTGTAACTCTACTTATGCTGTGTAGGTATAAATATTTGTTATTCTTTGAAAAAACTTAAAGTGATAAAATTTTCTTCTTATAGATGTGAAGAAATGTGATATCCAGAGGTGAAAGTGAAAGTCTCTCAGACTTGTCTGACTCTTTTGACCCCATGGACTGTATAGTCCCCAGTATAGTCCATGAAATCTCCAGGCCAGAATACTGGAGTGGGTAGCCTTTTCCTTCTCCAGGGGATCTTCCCAACCCAGGCCTCCCTCAGTGGAGGCGGATTCTTTACCAGCTGAGCCAGAGGTGAAGTGATTTGTTAAAGGTCAAATAAAAAGCCATGGCAGGGTCAGAATTAGAGTCTGTTCTTACTAGGCCATTTTCCTCCAGCAGATTTAGAAGCACTGTGGGAGAGAAAGAGGGAGGAAGGGAAGCAGGGATGGATAGAGAGATTGAGAGAAATTAAAAGGAAACTGTAAAATCAGAGTAGAGTCAAAATAAAATTAATGGTCTTTAGCATCACTAAAAGCTGATATGTTTCTAGGATAATCTTTAATGGAAAAGGAAGAAAAAAGACATTTAAAACACACTTAGAAAAGTAAATTACTTTACAACACCAGAATCACATCGTGATAGAGATGCAAAAGAGAGAAAGGATGATTATATGAGAAAGTCATGCAGGACTTTGAGACAATGAGGCCTATTTGAAGTTTTGTGCTCAAGAAAGAAATCCAATTGTAAAGGCTTTTACAGAAAAAAAAACAAAAAAAACAAAAAACTGGCTCAAGCCAAAACACAGGTGCTCTGATATCAAATAGACAAATAATCATGACAGCCTAGAGTCTTCTGAAATCTAGAAGATAACTAGCTTCCGTAGTTTGGGAACATGGAGTTAGTTCATAGTGATTTATCTAACTAATACAGAAGCAGATGATATTAAGAGGTGGCAAGAATACACAGAACTATACAAAAAAGATCTTCATGATCCAGATAACCACAATGGTGTGCTCACTCACCTAGAGCCAGACATCCTGGAATGCAAAGTCTAGTGGGCTTTAGGAAGCATCACTATAAACAAAGCTAGTGGAGGTGATGGAATTCCAGTTGAGCTATTTCAAATCCTAAAGGATGATGCTGTGAAAGTGCTGTACTCAGTATGTCAGCAAACTTGGAAAACTCAGCAGTGGCCACAGGACTGGAAAAGGTCAGTTTTCATCCCAATCCCAAAGAAAGGCAATGCCAAAGAATGTTCAGACTACCGCAGGATTGCACTCATGTCACACGCTAGCAAAGTAATGCTCAAAATTCTCCAAGCCAGGCTTCAACAGTATATGAACCATGAACTTCCAGATGTTCAAGCTGGATTTAGAAAAGGCAGAGGAACCAGAGATCAAATTGGCAACATACACTGGATCATCGGAAAAGCAAAAGAGTTCCAGAAAAACATCTACTCCTGCTTTATTGGTTATACCAAAGCCTTTGACTGTGTAGATCACAACTAACTGTGGAAAATTCTTCAAGACATGGGAATACCAGACCACCTAACCTGCCTCATGAGAAATCTGTATGCTGGTTGAGAAGCAACAGTTAGAACTGGACATGGAACAACAGACTGGTTCCAAATCAGGAAAAGAGTAAATCAAGGCTGTATATTGTCACCCTGCTTATTTAACTTATATGCAGAGTACATGATGTGAAATACCAGGCTGGATGAAGCAGAAGCTGGAACCAAGATTGCCTGGAGAAATATCAATAACCTCATATATGCAGATGACACCATCCTTATGGGAGAAAGTGAAGAGGAACTAAAGAGCCTCTTGATGAAAGTGAAAGAGAGAGGTGAAAAAGCTGACTTAAAACTCAACATTCAAAAATTAATATCATAGCATCCAGTCCCATCACTCCATGGCAAATAGCTGGAGAAACAACGGAAACAGTGACAGACTTTATATTCTTGGGCTTCAAAATCACTCTGGATGGTGACTGAAGCCATGAAATTAAAAGACGCTTGCTCCTTGGAAGAAACTGAAAGTGAAAGTCGCTCAGTTGTGTTAACTCTTTGCGACCCATGGACTGTATAGTCCATGGGATTCTCCAGGCCAGAATACTGGAGTGGGTGACCTTTCCCTTCTCCAGGGGATTTTCCCAACAAGGGATCGAACCCAGGTCTCCTGCACTGGCAGGCAGGCAGATTCTTTACCAGCTGAGCCATGAAGGAAGCCCTGGAAGAAAAGCTATGACCAACCTAGAAAGCATATTAAAAAGCAGAGACATTACTTTGCTGACAAAGGTCCATATAGTCAAAGCTCTGGTTTTTCCAGTAGTCATATATGGATGTGAGAGTTGGACTATAAAGAAAGCTGAGTCCCAAAGAATTGATGCTTTTGAACTGTGGTGTTGGAGAAGACTCTTGAGAGTCCCTTGGACAGCAAGGAGATCCAACCAGTCAATCCTAAAGGAAATGAGTCCTAAATATTCATTGGAAGAACTGAAGCTCCAATACTAAGGCCACTTGATGCAAAGAATTGATTCACTGAAAAAGACCCTGATGCTGGGAAAGACTGAAGGCAGGAGGAGAAGGGGGCGAAAGAGGATGAGATGGTTGGATGATATCACCGGCTTGATAGGCATGAGTTTGAGCAATCTCTGGGAGTTGGTGATGGACAGGGAAGCCTGGCATGCTGCAGTCCATGGGGTTGCAAAGCTTTGGACACGACTGAGTGACTGAACTGAACTGAACCTTTTCAACCAAAATTGCCATTCCCATCTTTCCATAATTTTTTTTTTTCAGTGTCTCTCTAAACAGTTAATTGGGTTTCCCTGGTGGCTCAGTTTTAAAGAACCCACCTACGGATGCGGAGGGCGTGGGTTTAATCCCTAGGTCAGGAAGATCCTCTGGAGAAGGAAATGGCAAACCACTCCAGTGTTCTTGCCTGGACAATCCCATGGACAGAGGACCCTGGCAAGCTGCAGTCCATGGGGTGGCAAAGAGCTGGACAAGGCTTGGCAACTAAACAACAACAGCAAACATTTCATTAAGAAATATTATTGAGAATTAAATGGCTAGTAATGAGAACACTAGCATTCTTCCTGTTTCGTTTATCACCACACAAGTTTCTGGAAATATCAGTATCATTTAATGCTTTTCTAAAAGGTATTTGTGATATAATTGAGTAATATCAAACATAGAAATAAGCAATATGGATCAAAGAAGCAGTATACTATAGGGTAGCACCTGAAAATCCTAGTGAATCATCCTAATCTAGATATTTTGCACCAGCCACAGGCCATGTCCTTAGAAGTAGACTGGGTACAGTTTAGAAATCTGTGATTTTAAAAGGCATCAAGTGGGAATTAACAGAAATTTCAAACATCTGAATTCAAGAAAAAAGCTTATAGAAAATAGAATTATTTCCTTTGGATTCTTGCAGAGATGATATATCTGTCAATAAATTTAAAAAATTGACTTTGGGATCTTGCCTGGAAAATATCCAAAAGAGCTGAAAGTGGGGGGAAAAGCAGAGAAAAGGCCTTTGAGTTACAACTTTAGGTTTTTTATCCTCCTTATTGCTAGTAGGCTTTGTGATCTGAGAAGAGCAACTTAGTCTCTTTGAACATTATTTTGAATACGTAAGGTAATTATAGCTGTCTCATAATCTTGTTACAGTAAATTTATTAAATAAATGAAAGTGTTTGCAAATTTTTTAATAGTTAGCTGTAACAACTCAGATTGTGTATCTTTAGTTCCAACACTGAGCTTAAAATCCACTACTGAGAATATTTTGGGTGTCTGATCTTCAGCCTATAGATGCGGCTTCCAGAAGTTAGATGTTTCACTATTTTTTTCTATTCTTTGATGGGTTTTAACTACTACAACAGAAAATTTAATAACAGCTGCCAAGAGAATATGAGTGTTTTTAATTCCACAGAAGATACTGAAAAATTTTTCCTAACAGTTAAGAAGTAGAATGTCTAACTTGGTTAAATGTTCTGTAATAGACTAAGTTTCTAGTCTTGGATTTACTTTATTAGCTAATAAAGAATTTTATATGTTTACATGAGATAGAAATTATATGTGTGTGTGTGTGTGTGTGTATTCTCTTGAGGTAAACTTGGACATTCAGAGAAGAAATGCTATTGCTGGGTCATGTATGCAAGGTAATTGGAAGAGTTTTGGATATTTTTTTCAATCTGGTTGATACAGAATTAGCAGTGTAACATATCCACACCTGGAACTTTCTGCTCATTGCAAAATATTGGCAGTTATTGAAGCAGCAGGTTGCAGGACGTGTGGCTTCAGTTCATGGAAATGCTCCGACCACACATAGACTTTGATATTGTACAGACAGGATGTTCTATTTAAGGGATCTGACTAAATTGTGCCTCTGCAGGGTTGGTGTCTACAGGAACAGAGAGTAAGAGTCCTTGTCATGTAAATATATTTGGCCTGAACTCTGCCCAAATGTCAGGGCTCTTTCATTTCTCATGGATTTTATATAGAAGCTCATGAGTAAAACAGCTGTTGTTTTGTAGGAGATGGTATACAGCTTTAGGCAAGAGATTTTAAAAACAAAGCCTATTTCAAAGAGAATATCTCTTTTTTCAGTAGGTGAATTTATGATTCAGATGTTTGATTCATCAAATTAAAACACATAGGTAAAATTCCCTAAAAAATGAACTATAAAATTACACTGCAATCATATATTCTCTGTCTTCATTTTAATGCCACATAAATTGTTTATTAAAAACTGCCTATAAACCAAGATAAGAGTTAGTTGCAAAAATCAAACCATAAGCTACTGAGTTGCTAAAGTATTGAATATTTTCTCTATCTTGTTTCAAAGATATTAATAAATATTTGAGTACTGGAATTCAATATATGTTTACATTTTCTTTTTTGAGGGGGATGTGGTGAAGACATAAATACTGATTTGATAAGAGTGTTATTTTAATCTGATGATGCCACAGCTATTTCTTCTTTATATCTTAAATACCAGTAATTAGTGAAAATATTAATATGTCTGGGATTGTTGCTATTTACTTGTTAAATTGTGTCTGACTCTTTGAATCTCATGGACTTCAGCACACCAGGCTTCTCTGTCTTCTACCATCTCCCAAAGCTTGCTCAAATATGTATCCACTGAGTTGTCGATGATGCTATCTAACCATCTCATCCTCTGCTTCCCCCTTCTCCTCCTGCCTTCACTCTTTCCCAGTATCAGGGTATTTTCCAATGAGTTGGCTCTTCCCATTGGGTGGCAAAAGTATTGGAGCTTCAGTATCAGTTCTTCTGATGAATATTCAGTGTAGATTTCCTTTAGGATTGAATGGCTTGATCTCCTTGCTGTCCAAAGGACTCTTGAGATTCTTCGCCAGCACCACAATTCAAAAGCATCAATTCTTCAGCACTCAGCCTTCTTTATGGTCCAACTGTCACATCTGTGTATGACAACTGGAAACATTGTAACTTTGACTATACAGACCTCTGCCTACAAAGAGATGTCTCTTCTTTTCAATACATTGTCAAGGTTTGTTATAGCTTCCCTTGCACAGAACAAGTGTCTTTTAATTTCATGGCTGCAGTCACCATCCACAGTGATTTAAAACCCAAGAAAATAAAATCTGTTACTGCTTCCACTTTTTCCCTTTTTATATGTCAAGAAGTAATGGGACTGGATGGGATGATCTTAGTTTTTTGAAGGTTGAGTTTTAGCCAGCTTTTTCACTCTTCTTCTTCACCCTCATCAAGAGGCTCTTTAATTCCTCTTCACCTTCTTTCCATTAGTGTGGTATCATCTGCATATCTGAGGTTGTTGATATTTCTCCCAGCAATCTTTATTCTAGCTTGTGATTCACCCAGCTCAGCATTTCACATGATGTACTCTGCATAGAAGTTAAATAAGCAGAGTGACGATATATAGCCTTGTTGTATTCCTTTGCCAATTTTGAACAAGTCAATTGTTCCATGTCTTTGGGATATTTTAATCTAAATGCAAAAATCATTGAAAAATTTTCTGAATATCTTCCTAAATTTTTCTTTAACAAACTTAAAAATTTTTTTTTGTAAAATATTATCATTCCATCACAAAATTAACAACTCCCATTAACTGTATTATTTCTCTTTATTTCTAAAACAACTAGCTAAGCTAATCACATTTCAAAATATACTCTTTTAAAAAAAATCTTGTTTTGAATACTCACTATTTGGAAAGATCAAAATAAATCAATTAAACATACATAATAAAACTCTCTAGTACTTAGTTTTGTCTGTTTAGCTTTTTAAAATGTCTCTGTTTACCAAGTAAGATAAAATATGCTTTGGGAGGAATAAGCTTTTCTGAAAAATGACCTTACATGAGAATCCTAGGTGGCCCAGACCACAAGTTCACAGGAGGGTTCAGCTTCTCTTCTCCCAACAGCAGGGGTGGTGTTGAAGCTTAATTTCCCACAACACTCTTGGCTTCTTCAACTAGGCAGAGATGTTTGTAATCACACACAGGCTCCAATAGGCTGTCTGCTCTATAGTCTCCAGGTACAAAGCAGCTGGCTTTTCCAGCAATTCCTGTAAAGAGCTGCTGCCTGAATCAATACTGCCCAATGTCAAGCAGCCCATTTATTCTCCAAATACAAAGCAGCATTCTTTTGATTACCATATTGAGGGTGCTCACAATGTTGAAATCCACACCAGGTCCAAAGATGGCCTGACCCTGACACCCCTTTCCATGAGCTGGTAGAGAAACTAGGGGATCTTTAGGCTGCTAAGTTGATCTTGCGATTTTTTTCCCTTTTTCCAAAAAACCCTGCTCCTTATCTCAAGCCCAAATCCTGTGTGACAGATAATTGTCCTAAAAGGACCCACCCTCCATGATGATACATTTTTTCTTAATTCTTTACATAGTATCCTTTTCTGAGAAAATTTCTGTTTTCAAGGAAAACATGAGTTTAAACATGTGAAAAAGGTTAGTAATGCATAATTTAAACTTCTTAATGACATTAACACAATAGGAAGAGATCTCTGTTGTAAAAATTTCTTTTCACAAGTGGACACTTTCTATAAATATTTGAAACATACAAGTAACTTGAGAGACTAGCAGCCATTTTTACTCTTTGTAAAAGGATAGTCAATACTGGACACACCTCTGAGAGTCTATGCAAGTGATGACAATGTGAAAAACTGATCAGGGGTGCCTATGGAGAGCACATGTCCTGCCAAGAGGAGTCAGACCAGATTGAGTTCTACCTGAACTATGTTTATGTGAGTATTTAAAAAGGAAACACTATCTTATTTGGGGGGCCTTGAAAGCAAACACCACCATCACATCTCTACATGCAATTGTAGGAAGATTAAGACCAGCTGAAATATTTTGACTTTCAAAATGCAGAAGTTAGTATATTGTACCTTTTTAAAGACTTTCTATTCTGAATTAATACCTTAATTTAAAGAGTGATTAACAAATTAAAGACATCGCATTTTCAGTTGTCAAAGCTAATGTTTTAACAAGCATCCTTTTGATATTGTTAAAATAACACAAAATGGAGATCAAGTTTGAGAATCCCTCATGCCGAGAAAACTATTTAACCCACGTAGTTAAAGCAAATCTAACTTATTTCATAAATGTAAGTGAAATAGCTTATTTCTTAGAAACATTTATTATCATCATAATCTTCCTAAAATGGTATGCGATCATTACTTTTAACCAATCTCCTGTTGTCTGGAAAACCCCATTCTAATAATCAATCATTGTAAAGGTTAAGCAACTAACCTTTCCGTTTATAAGCCATCCTGTAACATCATGCCACAGAACATCATATCACTTTTGGATTTGAAAGCTCCCAGTTCTCAAGCTTTTCTTACATATACAATAAATCCTTGTGAAATACAATGTTATTGATCTAGTGTTTTAAATTTCGCTATTTTTAGATTTTTGACAGTATGCTTGCTGACCTAAATGAAGAGTGCCAGGAAAGGAAAGTGAAAGTTGTTCAGTCCTGTCCGACTCTTTGCGTCCCCATGGACTATACAGTCCATGGAGTTCTCCAGGCCAGAATACTGGAGTGGGTAGCCTTTCCCTTCTTCAGGGCATCTTCCCAACCCAGGGACTGAACCTAGGTCTCCTGCATTACAGGCAGATTCTTTACCAGCTGAGCCACAAGGGAAGCCCAAGAATTCTGGAGTGGGTAGCCTATCCCTTCTCTAGCGGATCTTCCAGACTGATCCAGGAATCCAACCCTGGACTCCTGCATTGTAGGTGGATTCTTTACCATCTGAGCTATCAGGGAAGCCTGATATTTTAAACAGAAGAGTGCTAAGGGAATATATTTATTACAATAGGAAATAGAGAGTCAAATCACACAGCTGTTATATCATTGTCAGAAAATTAATTTGCACTAAAAAATTTAATGCCTCTCAGATATAAAGTACATTTTCAGATATACCCCCAGAGAAGTCCATAAACAGAAGAGAATAACTATAGCTACAAGTATTGTACATTATGGTATATAACTGAAATATTCTGATATTTTTCTTAAGATGAAAAGGGACAAGTTTTGGTGAAATTATAGAAATAGATATGTATTTTTTAATTTTATTTTTGCTTAAGAAATAAAGCTAACTTATAAGCTTAGCTCCCCTCTTAAATGTGGCGAGGATCTCTCTTATAGATTTATGTAGTGGCTATTGAATTCAAGGATATATATCTGTTTATATCACACGATCAAATGTAAAAAATACAGATATATTCTTACACAGCATATGAAGTACTAGATTATTGGTAAAAGTGTGTGAGCTTTTTCAGTATATCATGTAATATATCAAATGCATCACTTAATACTATGAGTTTTAAAAAGCAACAAGATTTTAAGTATATTTTGAAATTATGCTGAAGCAAGTGAAATTTTGTATTCACAAGCAATTAAACTCTGACCCTGGTAGAAAGATTCCATTTCAAAATGCAAATCTGAAGCCCTCTACAAATTCATGAAACTCTTGATAAAAGTTTTGGTTCCTAAGAGCAAAACCTTTCTTGTATCTAGAGCAGTCATACTAAGTGTTTTGTTCAATTTAATAGAAAAATCTAAAATCTAAATGAACAAAAATAAGGAAAATTTCAGCTTGACTTGACTTTGATTTGATGAAAGCAGTCAAGTTTCCCATTTCTGTTCAATGTATATTTGGATTTGTCTTTTCAGTTCACTAAGCCCAGCTAGTGAATCAATACAAATTAACAGTGATTTGTCAGTATTTGATAAATGAGTTAATGTCAGTGAGCTGCCACTGATCCTATGTCATCTGACTCTGTCTAGTCAGCACATTTTCTTAATGCTCTAAGAATCTTAAAAAAAGACAGCATAATAAAAATCATTAATTAAGACCTTCCAAATTTGTCCAGTAAAATCTGCTTAATCTGAAAATAGTACATTATGTATTAAAATACATTATGTTTGACTATATGTTAATCTGTGGTTAATGATAATGTTAAACTTTAGGAAACATGTAACAAACAGGGGAAAAAAAAGATAAAGCATTCATTTTTCATGCATTTTTCCCAAATAATTGATTACCAAGTGCAAAGACTTTTTTCATTGTTATCTTATTTTCTAACATTTTATTCATCTGAATTGTGAGTTGTTTGTTTTTGTCCTAGTTCTGTAAAAAATGCCATTGGTAATTTCATAGGGATTACACTGAGTCTTTAGATTACATTTGGTAGTATAGTCATTTTCACAATATTGATTCTTCCAACCCAGGAGCATGGAATCTCTCTCCATCTGTCTAACATTTTATTCATAACTTACACTAACTTCCTTACCTAACACAAATGACTAGTGTAACAAAAGGGCTGCTGTTCTCTCACTATGTAGATTAATTTCTAAAGCAGAAAATCTCCATTTTAACATAACAACCATTACCTATTAATCCTGTTGACATTTAGAGAGGCTATAGAAAAGTGGCATGAAAAAAAAAATAAAAGTGGCATGAATGAATGACTTAAACTGGGCCCCCTGAAATCACAGGCCCTGAAGCCAAGGCTTGGATGATAATACTTTATGGGAAGGATGCAATCCCAAGAAACATGCATGGAGAGTTGGAAGAAAAGAAGGGAAGATCAAAAATAATATGGTGTGTTAACCAGCTGGCTAGAGCTTTCCAATAAACACATGTGCTTTTGCAGTCAAGTACCAGGTTTCCAGAGGTGTATTATGGCACCATTGAGTTTCTGGATGGCCCTAGAGTCCCTTCTCACTTATTCAGAGTCACCCGAAGGGATATAACCTCCCCGGCACTTCTGTGTTCTGTTGCATAGCTCTTCCAGTACCACCAAAGAAGCCAAGCTCTTGTGCAGGCAATTTGGTCAGGGAAAAGCAGAGTGTTCTCTCTTGTCAGCTGGCACCGTGTATGAGGGCTTCTAGTTCTATGGTGGTGTGGCAACAGAGAAAGCAGCTGGGGATTTTCAAGTACTGAGATGACTCAAGCCAATGGAAGGATTATTTTGGCCTAGAAATAATACAATTGACTAAAACGTGTCAGAGTGGCAGGTGAGCATATCTGAAAGAAAGAATAAACTGATCCTTGTATAATGGTACAACTTAATCCATAATAATTGAGGCAAAGAGGTCAATGTTCATCACTTTCAAAAGGATATAATGCAATAATAACTAATCTTTAATAAAGGTATAGGAAGGGAGGTGGTGAATATCTGAGACAGAAGGAAAGAAAATAAGCATGAAAATTTCAGATATCTTTCACTTGTGTTCAGAGTGAAAATTCATTTGATGCTGAAATTTCTCTTACCCTCTTTCCAAATGAGAGTGAGAAATGTTCCCACAGGAGACTCACCAACTAATCTCAGGTTCATGGGGTATTTGGCTTATAATATGCTCAAGGTGACTTCCCTATGCTATTTCCATTGTGGGAAACACTTCATCTCTCCTTGCCCTAATTTCTTTCTCCTGATGCTGTCTCAAAAAATAAAATGAAATAAGATAAAATAGTCACACTTTTGCAGGTTGCTCTATTCCGGGTATCTCCTAAATTAGCTTACCTCTTCAAAATTTTATATCCCTCCTTGTAGTTTTCTTGGTTTATTTGTTTAACATGTTGTTGAATATAAAGCATATACAGTAAAACTAAAACCTAAAACAAGAAATGAAATGCCTCTCTCAATCATTAATCATTTTTCCATCCTTTAATTGTAAGTAATGTAAGTAATGTAAAATAATAAAAGCAATGCTATATATGTGGGGCTTCCCAGGTGGTGCTGTGGTAAAGAATCCACCTGCAATGCTGGAAATCTGGGTTCAGTCCTTGAGTCAAGATTTCACTGGAGATGGAAATGGCAACCCACTCCAGTATTCTTGCCTGGAAAATTTCATGGGCAGAAGAGCCTGGTGGGTTACATCTATGGGGTTACAAAGAGTCAGACATGACTGAGGAACTGAGCGTGCACACACACACAGACACACACACACACACAAACACATAGACACACACAGACAGACACACACACACAGAGCAGGAGTATTTGTTTCTACTGCTTTTGCCAAAACTTGACCTTCAGACATTTGGGGGCCATTTTACTGCATGTTTAGTGGTACAAATAGAGTGATTTCACAGTGTGATTTTATTCGTTTGAGTATCTTTTTGTAATTTTATTAATTGTTTAGAAATTCTGTTCTTTGAAGTGTGTGTTCAAAGCTTTATTATTCTATTAAGTTATCCATCTTTTTCTTGTAGATATTTTTGGGTTTATTTTATTTGGATAATAGCTTTTTGTTGATCAAATATTATGCAAATATCTTTTCATATTTTCTGAATTGACTTTTATCTTTCTTAATGATAGCTTTTGATACCCTGGCCAATTCATGAATATTTTTATTTATGGTAAACATTTTTGTGTTCTGATTAAGAAATATTTACATACACAAGTTTATAAAGATATTCTTTTTTAGAAACCAAATAGTTTTTCCTTTCACATTAGAGTTATAATTCCCCTAGGACTGATTGTTTGGTAGAGAATCACTGGGATAAGCTTTATTTTTCCCACTTTTAAAAAGTAAAGCTGATATAAAATAAAGTGCACACATATGAAGTACATATTTTGATGAGTTTGATATTTGTATAAACTTGCAAACTTATCACCATAAGGAAGATAATAAAGACAGTCATTGTCCATAACAGTTTTTGTAATTCGTACGTTTCTCCATCCCAAGTGGCCACTAGGCTCTCTGAAACAGTGGATTAGTTTATAATTTACAGAATTTTACAAAAATGAAATAACATGTAGTATGTCGGAGGCTTCTTGGACAGGCATCATTCATCTGATGTTACTGGCTTAAGATTCATTTCATGTCACATTTGCTTGTTTCTTTAGTGCTAGGTGGTACCACATTGTTAATCTATTTGCTTCCGGTTTTGTGTTGTTTGTGTTATATAATGCCCAAATTTGCTATAAACATTCAAGTGTGAGACCTTGTGTGGACATATGTATTCATTTATCTTATGCAAACACCTAGGGGTAGAATGTGATTATACTATTTTATGTTTCTAAAAGCAATGCAAGAAAATTGCAATGGCTTTATCCAATTATTCTATCACCACTTGCTGAAAAAAATTATTCTTTCCTCATTAAATTGTCTTGGCACTTTTTCCAAATCTGTTGAACATATGTGTGTGGATCTATTTATATATTCTCTACACTATTTTTCATTTTCTATATATTTTTCTTTATGCCAATATGACACTGTCTTAATTACTGTAGCTTTATAATAAATCTAAAATCACAACTTGTAGAAGTCCTTTGGTTTTGTTCTTTGGGCTACACTAGAATCTTTATATTTTCATCTAATTTGTAGAGCCAGCTTGCTATTTTTTTAACTAAAAAACCTGCAAGGTTTTGATCAGAATTGCAATGAATATTTGGAGAATTTAATATCACGATACTGAATCTTCAACTGCATGTCCACTCCCACTTTTTTTAGTTCATCTTTAATTTCTCTCATCAATTTTTGAAAAAGTTTCAATGTATATTTCATTCACCTTTTCAAATTTATCCTAAGCATTTAAGTTTATGATATGGCTGTACTTAATATGTCTATTTCAATTTCCTTTTATTCATTGCTATAGTAGTACAATTTGTTTTTATAAAAATGTTAAAATTCGCAAGCTTATTAAACTTATTCTGTTAGATTTTTATACTTATATTTTGTGTATAAATATAGTTATGCCTTTTTTGAATAAATACAATTTACTTGGTTTTAAACATTTTGATTTATGTTACATTTATTCCTTTTTTAATGCCATATACACTTCAGTATAATGATAACGATAGTGGCAGAACAAACTTCCTTTCCTTGTGACTATTTTAGGTGGGAAGCATACAGTAGATTTTTGTTTTTTTTGCTAATATGTGTGCTTACTGCCTCATTTTTACAAGAAAGTATCATCAGAATGCTATGAATCTGAGGGAAGATTATTTCTTAACCAAACTCTGTGAATCTGGTTGAGCTGAAAATATTCTTTTCATTTTATTTTAATTGTTTACACTAGATGAGAATATTTACAATTACCTAAACATATTCAGATGGCTAAGTTAAACTATTCTAGGATTCCTAACAGTAAGAAATTTCAACTTTAGTTAAGGATATGCTAGAAGCATGTCTATTCATACTCATATATTTTTATCTAATAGTTTAATATGGTCTATGAGAAAACCTGATTGATCTTAGAGATTAGTTGTACACTGTATAGGATTAAATAACATCATACATCTAATAGTGTTGGTTGATGCAAACTGTGCAAGATGCTGAAGGAGATTGTTATTTTGTGATTAATGGGGTGATAGCATTCTTTTAATATCTATCTCAAAAAAGCTAATATTTTGTGTTTGTATGGGACAGATTTTAAATGCATGTATTTTTCTTTCACAGAAATTTTGAATTAATGTTTGTTGTTACAACCCAGAAAGAAAGAGACTGAGATTTTTATCTATTCTTAATTATATTGATAATGTTGATGTTTTAATGTGAAGTTCAATCTAAGACCAAGTTACAGATGATTGATAACCACTTAATAACAAAGCCAGGCTTAATTTTATGACTAAAGTACAAGGCCCAGTGCTAACAGCTAAGTCCTTAAACCTAAGTTAGTTTAAATGACTTGAAAATTTTGAGTTTATATTATAGTCTCCATCTCTGCTGAAATTCCCCATCTGTTCACGCAGTGTGTCTACCTTTGCCTTTAGACCCTTTAACATGCAAATCATAGTTATTTCAAATTTCCTAGATGATAGCTCAAACATCTAGGTCCACTATAAATCTGGTCCTGTCATTGTTGATGGTGGTTATGTGTGTGTGATAATTGTTGATTCTTGCCAGGAAATGTCACATCTTCTCTTATACTAGACTGCTAGTGTAAGGATTTGACTTACTAATCTAGTCATGGGTTAAACCAGGTTTGTATTTTGTAGTGTTTATAGTTAAATTTAGTGCACAAATGGCTTTACATTTCTCTTGCAAGTAGGGTGATGAAGAGTTTTTCTTGGTGTTTCTGCTTGCTGTTCAGATTTTCGATTACTCTCTGCACCTGCACTTCAGAGGAAAGTCTCTCTTCATCCTCTTACCCCTTCTCCATTGCAGTCTGCTGTTTTGTTTTCCTGGTGTTTCCTGGCTTGGTGGTGGCAACAAGCTATGTTCTCTATCATCTTACTGAGCCTCAGTGCTTGGCAGGCTCTGTCTCTAGATCTCAAAGATTCAGCTTTCACAGTGATCTTGCCTCTTTCCCATGGTAGTCAAACTCTGTCTTGTATCTTCAATAAGTTTATGTAGAGAATTTCCTGCTAGTCCTTAAAAGGTTGGAGGCTTTAAATAGCATTGGTGTAGGACGCTTGTCACACTTTAGCCACAGGGATGGTGGCTTTCTTGTGTGTGTGTGTGTGTGTGTGTGTTTATTTTGGTTTTCTTTTGCCATTTTCCCACTGCCAAGAGTGTTCCTCCACATACTAAGAGTTCATTAATTTTCCTCCAGGAGCTTAAGGCTTATTTTCTTTGGATGGAAGTTTCTACACAAAAGTATACTGCAAGAGTGGCAGTATCCTTCTCCAGGCCTGCATCCAACAGAGGCCACCTTGTACCTGACATTCTTGTGAGCACCTGGTCAGAGGCCTGTAGAGTAGGTCCTGTGAGTAGGTATAAACTGGCTTTGTGTCAGTATTTCCCAGTTTCCCTTCTTTCATGTTATTTCATACTCAACTTCAAAACAATATAAGTTCTTCCTTTTTATATAGAAATTTAACATCATCCAACTAAAAATGCCAAAGGTTTTTTATAGCTAGATAAGTTAATTTTTATCTGGAAAAATAAATGAGTAGGAAAGACAAAAACATTGATAATGGAGGTAAATTAGGGAAGTGGAGATAGGTCTGTCATATATTAAAATACATGATAAAGTTGCTTTAGTTAAAACAGTTTGGTTTTGGTGCATGAATCGTTATGTTACTGCTGGACCTGAATTGAAAGCTAAGTGAAGGGAAAGTGAAAGTGTTAAGCCGCTCAGTCATGTCTGACTCTTGTGATCCCCATGGACTGTAGCCCACCAGGTGCCTCTCTCCATGGGATTCTCCAGGCAAGAATATGGAATGGGTTGTCATGTCCTCCTCCTGACCCAGGGATTGAACCTGTGTCTCCTATGACTCCTGCACTGGCAGGTGGATTCTCTACCACTAGCATCACCTGGATGATGCTGAGTGACAAATGTGGCCTCTCAAAATCACTGGCAAAGAAATGGAAACCTTAATAAACTGAATTGAGGCAACTAAGACAATGATAATACATTTTTATGTATCACATACTGTATTGTGAAGATGTAGATGTAAGTCAGTCATATAAATGTAAACATTTGAAACCATGTAAGTACTATTAAAAAAAAAAAAAAGTTGTGCCTGATTTGCATTATACCTCTAGGATTGTGATCACAAAATCAAATTAGAGATAAATTTAATTGGTGTATATAAGTGTTTGTTTTTCCTGGAGTGGGGGTGGAGTATGGGACTGCATTACTGTTTGTTTGTTTTTTTATGTAGAACATATACTCTCTTTTGGACAGATTCCTATCCCTCCCTATTGGCTAATAGATAACCTGCTTCATCTACTTTCCTGTAGGGTCCCTGAAGCTATTTTAGCTATCTGATTCACAAATATAACAAGGAAATCTAAAATTCTCTCTGGTCAGGAATGCTGAGAATTAGGAGCAATTTGAGCATTGAACCATTATTTCTCAGTTACTGTGATATTTTGCAATGTAATTCAGGGAAGGAAGAGGTAAAAGCTTGCTTCTCATAATGTCATTGTAGTAGTCCTGAAGAAATAGTATAATATTATTAATAGTAACTATTATTGACAAATGATTTTATAAAATAAATTCATACTTATTAAGCAGAATATATTTAATTTTAGATATTTGTTGGGTGAATAGACATGTGCTAGAGTAAATCACCTGACCATACCCAAACCCACTATCCCTGTCATCCATGGCAAAGAAACTTTCCCCTTTTGCTAGTACACATCTCTCATGTCAGGAGAGCTGATAAAAACTGAAGAAAGGACAATGAGAATGGCTTGAACTGCTGCCAAGGGATGTGGAACTTGCCAGGCACAAGAAGGATATAATGGAACTGGAGTTACAGCAGAGGACTCCAGATGTGGAAAGTGTAATCTGATAAAATTTAAGTCAGAGTAAGAAAAAAGCTACTTTCTTCCCTACCTTTCTCTCTTCTCCCTCCTAGCCCTGAGACTTGTAGGTCAGAATTCAGCTAGGCAGACTGCAGACATTTAAACTACTATATGCAAAATTAGAATTTGAATGTAGGCTTGTCTTGGTTTTTTTAAGAGCTAAAGATAGGAGATTTTGTTTAGTAGAAAGCATCTGGAAAACTGTAAAATTCGTCCAAAGTATCAGTGGGAAGACTGGAAGAGAAACTCATTGGAGTGTGATTAAAGACAATAGAGGCAAGTCTATGTATTTATGGATACAGATTTGACCTTGTCACCAGGGCAAGTTTGCAAAGTAAAAAACTGTAAGATTCACTGAATAAAGTTTGGTATTTTTAAAAGAATATTATATAGAAGGGCCATTCCTCATTATTCTATATAGAATTTCTAAATTAAAGTATTGTCTTAATTATACTGGCCGAAATAAGTCATTATGTGTTGATCTGTATGGAAAACTCAAATGTATGAACAAATTTTTTTTAAAAGCAGATACAGAGATTTTTATGAGTGTTAAAATAGTAAAGTATTCTCTTTCCCCTAATCACTTAGCAGTAATGTTAGGAAGACGTTTCATTACATGATGATTTTTTTTTTCAATAGAATTTGTTATTATAATGCTTTAAAATTTGCACCAAAAAAAAAGGATTTTTTGAGTGATTCTGTCCTTTTAATCAGAAAAGTGGCTATCCTTTAGTGATAAAGCCATATGAATATCAATACGTTGCATAGATTCTAAAAATATAAAAATACATTTTTATATGATTAGAGCCACCTGGTGGCTCAGAGGTTAAGGCGTCTGCCTCCAATGTGGGAGACCCAGGTTCGATCCCTGGGTTGGGAAGATCCCCTGGAGAAGGAAATGGCAACCCACTCCAGTATTCTTGCCTGGAGAATCCCATAGACGGAGGAGCCTGGTGGGCTACAGTCCACGGGATCGCAAAGAGTCAGACACGACTGAGTGACTTCACTTCACTTCAGAGCCACATTGTAACAATGCTATAACTCTTAGGGGGATTTCATTTCTAAGAAAATGTTTATTCTCTGCTGAATATTTATATCTCAGTTTCATTCTAATCTTTACAACATTGAGGTTTTAACTAAATTCTGGAGAACAGAGAGATTAGATGCTTATCAAATACTTATGAACAGCAAACTACTGACCTAAACAAAGAAATACATGCATTAAATTATTGTGGCACTTTACAAACAAAAGTACATAAATAATTCTGAATAAAGTGACAATTGCATACTTTTTTTCCCTTCCAGGCTGATGGATTTAACAGTATTTAATTGTACAGTTTTCCAAAGAACTAAAAAATATTTACTGTGACTCTGTGTTAGGAAAAACATTGCAATTTTTATCTTGTAGAATATTTAACAATAATAGAGAAAAGGTTCTATTGTGTATAAACCACAGTAGCTTGAAAAGATAAATAGTTTGGAAACTTTATTTTGAGAAGTATATAAGTAAGATATGGAGAAAAGTATGATTTATGTCATGCAACACATAAATATGCATTATAATTATAGTTATAGTAAATCTGGGATATTATTTCACTTTTAATATTATTTTAACTATGGGGTTAAAAAATGTACTTAAAAATCACTACAGTTTCCCTTCTCTCCTTTTTACTGAAGCTCAGAAAAGGTAGGGACTTTTCACTTTGTTTCTGTCTCCAGCCAATATTGAATGAAATACTAAAATCCTTAGAAAATGTGAGAGTAATTCAGATTAATCACACAGAGCAGAGTATCCAGGGAAATTTTAGCAAAGTCCTGCTCATAATTTAAAATTTAAAATTCCTGATATGTTTGCCATATGGCTTCCATATGTGTTCAGAGATTTATAATTCTAAGCCGTTCACCACTGAATGGCTTAGACTTTGAGTAGACTGAGCTTTGACTAGACTATTATTTCAATACAGCACCAGTTCTGCACAAAAATGAAATTATGATAAACATGTTTATTTATAGTTTGCAAATAAACACATTAATTTGAGTCACACTTGCCAGAAATACATTGTTTCCATCTAGTTCTAATCCTGGATGTTTTTACTATCTGGAATGTCATCAGAGCTTAGCATTTTGAAATGCCCATTGGCAGTACATGCTTCTTTTTCAATCCTACATCATCACAATGCTTAATTTAATAATGGGATCCAATTTGTTCTCTAAGCAGGAACATTTTAATTATGTAAAATATAAATAGAGAAAGCTTGGTTATAGCAATTCTTTCTTTCCAAAATGTAAAGCAAACATAAATTTTTTTTTCCTCTCATCTACCATGTTATTGGTTCTCAGGAAATAATTAAAACAAAGAATTTATTCACCCAGAATAGCAAGTCATCCAAATCAAATCTAGCAGTTTCATAATATTATTTCATAATATTATTTCATAATATTTCATAATATTAGGAGCATATTCATAATATGCTCCTAAGCATATTATGTTATTGTAACTCTCAAAACCAAATAAAATAGATGAGATAATGACAATAACATTATATGAAAAGAGATATACATGAAATAGTAAATATGAAAGTTCCTATCTATATCATTTATAATGAAGCTGATAATATGTTTTTAACTACAGAGAATTCCATATAAAGGATAAAGTTATATTTAGAGATACAGTTACTTTGAGATGTAATATTTAAGGAAAGGCTGATGAAAATTCTGTTAGCACATATATTTCTCTATGTGTGTGTTTAACCTATCATTTTGAGGTATATATTGTTAGATTGCTTTTTACCTTGCAATGCTTTACATAATACATTTTTAATAAGACAGTATAAACTGAAAATGAGCTCTTCTTTTGGACTAGCCTCTGTTTTCCAGACTTATATAGTAGATGACTTGCTCACTATCCTATTTGATTTTTTTAATTGACATTTTAAGTGTAACATTTCCAAAAGAAATTATTTTATTTCTGTTCTGCAGTCACTCCATCTTAGTACATAGCATAACTCATCATCCCTCCTTTTGTTCAGGCAAAAATCAAGGGGTTGTCCTTTACTCTCTGTTTAACTTGAACCATTTATCTAATCTGTTGTGAATTTCTATTGATTCTACCTCTGTGGTAGGCATTAATTGAAGATGACCCCTGTGATCTCCATCTTCTGGTGCTCATGTTCTGTGTAATGCCCTCCTCTTGATTGTGGGTGAGACCTATGATTTGCTTCTAGCCCGTAAAATATGGCCAAAGATGAGGGATTTGGCAGATATAATTAAAGCCTTAAATAAGTTAATTTTTAGTGAATAAAAATGGTTATTTCTTTGGCCCTGACCTCATCAGATGAAAGCATTCAGAAGTGACATTGAGCCCTCTGTAGGTCAGAGATATTCTGGGGGCTAATGGGATCCAATGTAGCAGTTAGGATATAAGTCTAATAACTGTAATTGTTTGAGAGTAACTCACACAAAAACATTTGCCCCTGAAGACTGAAATTCAGCCATTCTTGTTTGTTAGTAAGAATTTGCTTGTGTCGAGATAAAATAACTTTGTGAAGGAAATCATGTAAGACTTTCACTTCATTAATTTTCAAACTAAATCTATACAGCACTCAAATAAGATTAAGTAACTCAGAGAGAGAGAGAGAGAGACTGTTGTCATATACTTATTACAGAAGAGGTAGTCATACAAAATCAGAGAGCCATAGTCTGGAGGAAAAGGAACTGAATATAAAGATGACCAAGTTCACATTGCTGGCTAGGGGTGGATTCAGGTCCCACACTTTCTGAAAATATGCCACTACATAAAACTGCTGGAGACCAAACATAAGAATTCAGAGGTAAATATATCACAGGGCCATCTTAATGTAGTGTTTCTTACAGGTTGTGTTCCTAAATCCAGGTCAGTAAGCGAAAGTTAAATATCTTATCCTATGAGGATGAAGAGAGGAGGCTGCCTCCATAAAATTTCAGAGTTAACAGCATGCGTCTGTATTAAGGATGATGGGATTTGCTATTCATTTTAAAGCACATCATTGCTTTTATTATGCAGCTATTTCTGACTCCTAAGTAAATGGAGCCACATCATAAATATGTATGTGTATTTATTCTCAAGGAGAGCCCAGGGGTGTGGAGAAAATTATTCAAGTGCACAGCCCCTCTCAGTGGCACTTCAGATGGAAACACACATGCAGTGTTATAAGGAGGTCAGGCTCTCTGAGAGTTAATATAGAAATCAATATTCTTCTATGATTCGTATAGGTGGTAACATGAAAAGGCATGAGCTCTTTGGCTAGCTTCATGGAAAGAATTGCTCCTTAGGGAAATTACACCAGCAATTGGGTCACTCATTTGTTATTGAATTTTTGTCAGCAAAGTTGTTTGTGTTCTGGTCAGCAGCAACTTTTATTTATAATTGAAACATTTTCAGTACAGGTATCATAGGAATTAAATGATAACGGGGGGCAAGTGCTTCCTGTTTATGAGGTAATAACTATATTAAGTCTAGAATTAACTTGGATATTGAAGACCCTTAAGAGCCTAGTAACTACTGAGTTACTAGGCAAAGCACACTCTCCTTCTGATTATTAAGTACATTAAAAAGTACCATGAATTCAAAATACTTAAAAAAGTAATTTATTAGAAAGTCTAGAGATAGTATTATTCTTTTCTGGACTGTTTTTGATAGTTATCTAAGAATCATCACTAGTTTGGCAAAATTGTTAATTTATTTAAAAAAATATTTTAGCTATTCCCTGTATAAGTACAAACCGGGCACTGTGCTGGTTTTACGGGATGACTAGATAGATGTGCAGAATAATACTATCATACAATGAGCACTACAGGAGAAAAATAAAAGTGGAACCATACAAGTACAAAAGAATGGATGGATATCATTTAGTATTCACAATTAAATGTTCCATTTGTACTAAGATATAGAATATTCGAAGTTTGCTTGGAGGAAAAATTCTCATTTCCTCTGATAAATCTAATTTTCAAAATTCTTAATTTTGGAAAAGTATACACATTTACACCAAAATGCTGTAAAAACTTTCCATAAATCAAAGAAAATAATTGTGATTAATTTTCCCCAAGAAATTCCAATAAATGTGAATAGAAAATAAATGTCAGCATCTAGTTCATAAAGACTTTTTGACAGTTTGCCTTTTTTAGGTTTTATTGCAAATCAAAAATTTGACCCATTGACTTGATAGTTGTTTGAGTTAGAGTAATAATTACTGAACAGTATACTTTAATTGGGCTTCCCTGGTAGCTTAACTGGTAAAGAATCCTCTTGCATTGTGGAAGACCTGGGTTTAATACCTGGGTTGGGAGGATTCCCTGGAGAAGGGAACAGCTACCCACTCTAGTATTCTGGCCTGGAGAATTCCACGGAGTGTATTGTCCATGACTAAATTTTGAAGAAACGATTCAAGGACAAAACCCCTAATTTCCCTATGATTCTCTTCTTTTATTATATATTGACAGTTTAGGTCATTAGTTTTTCTATCATTGTTGTCTCCTTATAATTTTCTGATTCCAATAATTTTGATTTTTCCCTGCTTCTCTTCTTGCAAATATATACACTTTCCCTAGATGATCTATAACCAATACATTACAATATCTATCTATTAGCCCTCAGAATTATCACAAAAATCTTTGCTTTCAGCTCTATGCCTATTATTATTCCTTTATTTCAAGGCTGGGTTATTTTAACCGCCTTCTAATTGGTCTCCTTCTCACTCTTCTCTCTGCTTTAGTCCATTCTCCATGATGCCTGTGATCCCCTCAGAACTCTGGTTATATCCCTTTCCCACATAAAGAACTTTGGTGGCAGTCTATTGAACAGACCAGGAAGTTCACACAGCTCCTTCTCAAGCCATACTTTTATCTATGACCATCTCTTGACATTCTACCTTGTATTCCATTTACTCCCATGCTACAATCATCACTATATGTGAACTATATATGTTCACAATGAAAGCCTTATGTGATCTGACTGAATATATCACAATATACATTGTCCCCCTCCTCCTAAGTAACTCAAGATCTGACTTATAATACTCCTTGATTCTTCAGGGAATTTGTCAGTAAACTTGCAGTCTTTCACTAAGCTATGCGTGCATTCAAATAGAATGTATAAATTAATGACCTTTGTTGGAAGGAGTTAGTACATATGGAGAAGAGCCTGGCAACCCATTCCAGTATTCCTGTCTGGAGAATTCTATAGACAGAAGCGTTTGGCAGGCTACAGTTCATGGGGTTGCAGAGTCGGACATGACTGAGTCTATGAGCCTGCAGGTAATACATAAACATGTGTGTTTGTGCATTTTAGAAATGAAAGAGATAAGAAACAAGAAGAAGAACAAAGGAGGAACAAATGGGAGAGGCAAAGAGCAGAAGATAATTTGAGTAATTCAAAACAAAGTTTGGAAACTTTATTTTTGCATTTAACCCAGAGTTAACTCAACATTTGAGTGGTGAAAGCAGCAGGTTACATTCATTTCCCTATAAATAATAACACTGAACATATCTGAAGTTACATTTCTATGACCAAATTCACTTAAAAATGGAACAAAATGCTAAGAAAATTTAAGCAAAATTCCCAGCAGCTTGATTTTGATTATCTAGGCAATTGAAGCAAAAACAGTTTTAATGCTTGAATTAACCAAGTGATTGCCTAAACTCGTCACTTCACTTTAGCTATGGAGACAAACACCTCACTGGCTTTCTGCCTAATCATACTTTTTCTTTTGCAAGTCACTAGCAGTTTCATGTATACATACTAGTTAAAAAACCTAATTATTTAACTGGTAAGTTTAATAATGCACTAGTAATAAAGAAGGAAGCAAATTGTTTACATGGCCACATTATTCAGAGTCACTCTAGGCATTATTTTGGTGAGTTGTCTCATATAATAGAAATAAATCTAAACACTAAGAAATCAGGAAATTACTTTTCTCATAACAAGAGAAAATATCCCCCTGCCACATTTTTCCTTCTCTATTCAGATATGCAAGAGGGGCTGGCCATGTGACATCATAATATTAATAATCTGTATTAGCAAAAACATGTATTGTAGTATTTGAACATAATTAAATTCTTATAAATATTTCAACATTGTAAATTAAGAGAATTATAGTTACTTAATTTTAAAGGTAAACTACATTAAGTAGTTTTGACTCAACTTTATTAATTTTTTTAAAGCAGGAGTTTTCACTTCTGATTAATTCCCTTTACCATCCTATTATAATTTTTAAATTTTTTCTCACTGATTTAATATAAGTAGCATTTGTTTTACATTTGGCAACCATGTATTTTACAACAACTCTGTATTTAGCATCCTAGTAGTTGTAGCATGCATTATGTTTCAGGTAACTAGCTTATATGCAAAGCGGTAGACTGAGAGCAACCTGGCAAGACAAATCTCCCCATAGATGGAAAATGTGCCGAGATCAGTCTCAGTTCTACTCTATCATGTTTGAGTGTAACCATCCTTGCATTTACTTCTCCCCTTAAATATTACTCTTAGAATTATTTATTTTCTTGATCCCTTTCTGATCTTTTTGTTTTTAACCAGATTTATTATGACATACAACACATCATGAAGAATACATAAAGCCATAAGTGCATCACTTAAACCAGTTATCAAATAATGTTCAACTATTAAAGATCAAGGAATGAAATATTATTTAGCGACACAAAACTTCTCTTCCAGTGTGCCTCTTTGGAATAAGTAGCCCACCCTCTAAAATTAACTCCCCTAGTGGACTTTATTGCAATCCCTCTTGCTTTTCACTTTAGGTTAGTGTATCCGTCTGTTCAGGCTGCTATAACAAATTCTTGCAGACTGAGTGGCTTCCACAACAAATATTTGTTTCTCACAGTTCTGGAAGCTTGGAGGTACACAATTAAGGTGCTGGCAGATTTGGTTCTTGGTGAGGGCCCATTTCTTGTTTTGCATACAGCTGTTTTCTCACTGCATTCTGACATGGAAGAGAGTTCTTCTTACAAGGGCATTAATCTCATCTTGAGAGCTCCACTCCCGTGACTTATATACTTTTCAGAGGCCTGATCGCTAAATACCATTACATTGGGTATTAGAGTTTCAACACAGTAATTTGAGGGAGACACAAGCATTCAGTCCATAGCAGGTGCTATCCAATTATTTAGTCCTAAATTTTCCTGAGTATTCTGTTTTTAAAATATATATGGCTGGAATCATATAGCATACATTGTGTTGTATGTCTCTAGATTTTTTAAACTTTATGCCATAAAATTAATCAATATCTTGGTATGCAACTATTTCACTCAGGTCTATTGGTGCATAATATGCCATTGATGATTATGGCATACATTACTTAATCAGTCTATTGTCAGTGAAGAGTTTACCCTATGATTTTTGTTGTCTATGTTTCCGGGTACACAAAAGCACTCATATCTGTAAAGTATTTTCAGGAGTGGAATTCTTCACAATAGGGTATATTAATTCTTTCTCTGTTTATATGAAAATTAATGCATCTATCACTTTATCTTTGTAGTTGAGCAGTGGCTCCTTTAACACCTTCTTCCAAAAAGATTTGCTTTGAGGCCTAATCTTTCTATCTGCCTAAGTTATTCAAGCAATTCCCCATCCTGCTAAAACATAAGAAAACTCAAAAAGAGAATAGATTGAGTGCTTTAACTCATTGAGATTTGACGATGGAGCACATAACTAAATTATAATGTGATGCTCTTTTTTGGTTTTTAATTGGTTGGTATACTTTTCTGGTATTTTATTTTAAAATATTCCATAATAGTACACTTATAGTCTATCTGCATCAAATACAAAGCAAATTTGATGCTTGGCAAGTATGAAATAAAATAAGACATTGCATTATGGGATTTACCTCAATTAAATCTAAAGTTTAGGAAATTACTGCCACTAAATTAACAGTAATTGAATCAATGAATCATATTTCCAACTCTTCACTGTACAGACTAGTAATAGGAATTATATCTGGAGTTTTTTTGTTGTTGTTGTTGTTTCCTTTTTCTTACCCTAAACATTCTTTTGGCAACACTTTTCTTGATTTTGTGTAACAGAAGGAAAACACAACCCAGGGTCATCAATTGAAATTTACCTGTAACTTTCTGTTTGCAAAGTACTTTTCTGATCAAGAGTTACAAAGCTATTGCATTTTCATTTACATTTCTTCAGGACAGGAAACATGAATGAATAGAGCTGCCTTGTAGATATAGGACACAGAAGTTAACCAAAGATTTCTTAGGGAGATATTTTATTTCCATATCATACACATAGTATAGATATCATATTTGCATTATTTCCATATATTTTTATTTTTGTCTCCCTATAGGGACATGTATGATATATACAATAGTTTATTCTTCTCATGTTTTGAGCAGTTGAAAATGTCTGGAGGAAAAAGGGGTAGCTCTCTCAAAGAGAAATACTCATCATTTGGCCAATAATCGCATTCCAAGATATAGGCAACAAAATTAAAAAAGTAACCTTCTTGCTAACTATTTTGGCTACACATTGTTGCATCTTTTCTATCTCATTAGAACATACTTTTATCCATTTAAAATCTAAACTTATTGAGAATTAAGAGATATTTAATTAATTGCATTTTCATTTTTCTAAGTAAAACCAAATGATAAATTATATATTTATGATGGCATTTGACCAAGCTCACTAATATCATTAAAATTTACATGTTTAACTTCGCCAGAAACATTTTTGAAAATGTTTTACTGTGAATGTGAGTTTAGATAGTAACTTGATAAAATTACTCACTCTTTATTTTTGCCAGACATGGTGATCAACAGTCACCATTGGGAGAAGAGAGCTGTTGTTTACTCATTCAATCATGTCTAATTCTATTGCAACCTCATAGACTGTAGCCCGCCAGGCTCCTCTGTCCGTGGGATTTCCCAGGCAAGGATACTGAAGTGGGTTGCCATTTCCTACTCTCAGAGATCTTCCAGACGCAAGGATCGAACCGACGTCTACTGCATTGGCAGGAAGATCTTTACAACTGAGCCACCAGGGAAACTCCAAGAAGACAGCGGTGAACCTAAATATAGATGTAGACATTTTCAAGGTTTACATGATTCTTCCTTTTTCACTCTTTATGATCTGATGAATTGAAATTATTTATTATTATTTACCCCTGAAAAATCTATTAATTAACCACACACAAAAAATACTTATCGAATTAGAGCAGACTCTGTTGCTTTTCACATGAAATCTACTTACTAATGTGTCCAGAAAGTGAAGTCGCTCAGTCGTGTCTGACTCTTTGTGACCCCATGGGCTGTAGCCCACGGGGCTCCTCCGTCCATGGGATTCTCCAGGCAAGAACACTGGAGTGGGTTGTCATTTCCTTCTCCAGGGTATCTTCCGACCCAGGGATCGAACCCAGGTCTCCTGCATTGCAGGCAGACGCTTTAACCTCTGAGCCACCAGGGAAGCCTAATGTGTCCAGAATCTACTGGTTATCTAAACATCTTCATTTTGAGATGACAATAGATACTCATATTCAAAATTGTCAAGATCAAACCCATTACCCTTTATTTTCTAAGATTTTCCTTTCATGGCTAACTTACATACCTGGTAATTTAGCCAAATTCATGGACTTCATCTTTTACTCATTTTTCCCTCTGTTACTTCACAATAATCTCTCTGTATGTTATTAATATTATCTCAGAAGTATCTCTCAAATCCAAGTCTTCCTCTCTGACAATGCTTTAGTTCAGACCTTCCCCGTCTTTTTCTTTAATTGTCATGTGATTTCTGTTTGACTTCACTTCCTCTAGTTTCAGCCCCCTCTGTACTGCCAGGAGAATGATATTTCCATCCTCTTACTAAAAAACGTTCAAGAATCACACAAATAGCAACTTTGATCACTCTCACCTGCTTTTTACTTTTTTGTGAATCCTTATCTTTTTTTTTTTAATTTTTATTTATTTATTTTTTTGTCATACATTGATATGAATCAGCCATAGATTTACACGTATTCCCCATCCCGATAGACACAATCCAAATTTACTTTCATTGCATATTAGAACTTTCACATTCATGTTCTCTAACTCTTTACCATAATAATTCATTATCTAGTACTTTTTTACCCTGAACTGGACTATTTGTCCTAGTTATTTAAAGTTACATATAGCTTCAAGTTACATAAATCATTCATGAGTCTATATTACTATATATGCTATTTCATCTTCTCATCATGTCTGCTTACCTTTTACCTGAAGTTGGGTTATCTTTCGTGTGTATTATGAAAATAGGGTTCAATAATTTGCTAAACATTTGACTACCTATAATTAAAAACTTCTATAATTGGCACTAGGGATACACAACATTACTTTAAAATACTGTCTATTCATTCATTTGACAAATATTTATTGATTACCTACCCTGAGCCAAGCACTGTAATTGTGATCATTCTAGATAGAGTACATTTTACTGGAAGGACAGATAATATTTGATGGAGGAGAAGGAGAGAGAATCTTCTGTTAGGATTTTAACTTTTATGGAAGCAATCAAAGGAGTAAAATGATAAGGAATAGAGAATGGAAGATTATACTTAAGAGAATCTCTTCAGGAGATGACATTTGAGATGATTTCTAACCTATAGGAAAATTCATAGATGAGACCATCCATCTAGGTAAAGAGTCATGTGATACACATCACAGAGAAATCAAAGATTTATTGATTGAAGCAGAAGAAGATGGAGAAAGAGAAGGAGGAAAAGAAAGAGGCTGGATAGGAAGAGACAAAAGTCTATAATGAGAACAAGAGAGAGTCCAGATCACATAGACCTATGTAGAACCTAAATAGAAAAATTGGACTTTACATACACTGTAACACCATTAGACGATGGTAAGCAGAAAGCAACAGGGTCTTTTATCATCATGACATACCACTATTCTGAAGCTGACTTGATATTGCACTAATTTCTTTATGTGTCAATGCTTCCTCCCACACATGGCACTCCTTGAGGGCAGAAAGAATCCTATGAGCTCAGCATGTACATTTTGAACAAGGGAATGATTGAATGAAGAATGAATGAAAATAACTTCAAAGTCTTTAAAATAGTTTTATAACAAATAAGCTAGTGAGTAAGTTTATATCACTACTTATTGCCTAAACAAAGACTAATATTATATGTAAAATCTATTTTTCTCAGGATAGCTATACTAAATGGAAAAATGCAATAACTGCAAAAATACTTTATAAATCCCAGTCAGAGGGAAATCAGATAATTTTATCTACTTTATTCTGAATGGTGGTAATACTAATACAACAGAAACCAGCACAAAATAAAACACTCAGAATCAACAAATAAAAAAGAAATTCACTGACACTTAAAACAAGCCTTTCTTGAAACACATTTTTAAAACTCTTTCCATCCTTCAAAATTATATTTCATTCATTTTGTAAAAACCCATTGTTAGTTATTCCATGAAAACTAAAACACAGCGTGGCTTTATTAATTCTATTTCCCTGGTACTAAAAGTGGTACACATATTGCTTATATCTTCATTTATAAAACAAGTTGTTCCTTAACATTTTGTGTTGACACCTATAAGAATAGTCAGGAAGAAAACAGCTCCAAATAACTGGTCAGTGGAAAGCTTGGAGAGCTGCAAATACTATCCAGTGCATTCCACTTATGAGGGTATACTGCCTGAAATGACCTTGCAGAAGACGATTTGGAAGCACTTGAAATCTTGCTTCAACAGCAGATCTGATCGTTGTGGTTTTATTTATTTTTTGCCAGAGCTTAGCAGTTGGACACAAGAGTATTTGCTGCAGTAGTGAAAAATCAATATGATTACCTCTTTGCCACAGGGCTACATCTAACTACAATATCCTGGACACCACATACCAGCATCACTCACGGTTAATGCTGCATTGCAGATGGGAGCTGAATGAGAACAAATAACAGTGACATTTCTACCCTCGAAAAAGTTACACGTGGCATTAAGATTTAACACAGGTTGCATTAAAATGAAGGATTATGGTTGTCTTTGTGGTATGAAATTAGAAACTGTCTTGTTATTGCTGCTTTTTGAGATCAGATTGAATATATTTGACCAAAAATGGGAGGCCCAGCTTACATAAGAATTGAGATCACAAATATTTTTATGACTTTCTGTCACATTGCTAAAAAAGAAATCAACTCACTTCATCTTGCTTATATATTTAGTGAAAAATACCTTTTCATTGAAATAGCATTTAAGATAAAATCAAAATATTAGCATCATCCTTCAGCATGTTAAAACTGGTGATGTGTTCTTGACGTTCATCTACAATGATTTGGGTAAAATGCTGTGAAGAAAAGAAACTTTTAATTAGAGCAATTTAAGGGTTTATTTGCCATTATAAATAACGTTTCTATTTCCATGTAAAACCAGAGGCTAGAAGTAGTCACATGTTTATCATCCACATTTCTACTCTCATATTTTCTGTATATATGATGCTTGAAATTATATTTCCTAGTTAGTAACTTATTTTTAAAATAAATTTCAGGATTTATTAGTGGCTAAAGACAGAGTAGTAAAGCTGTAATTGATTTCTCTATTCACAGTTGTGTCAAGCATCATTTCTGTATTCTACAAGGGAAATAGAATAGCTACACCTCAATAAATTGTTGAAAGTAAATTTATACATATGAAAACCATTAACTAACAAATAGAATATATTTACCCACTTCACTTTTAGTGCCCTATTATACTGACTCAGCTGCCGTACAAGCTTTGATATAAATAGCAGATAACAGCCTCTGACTTGGAGACATTAGCCTCCATCACAACTGGTGACTTGCTTTTAGTGATTTGGACTGTGGTGCAGGCTGTTCTGTGTATAAAACTACTTAGAAATTATGTGACAGATTCAGGCCAGAATTCAGAGTCCAAATGGAAAAACTGTAAATCTGTAGGCTTAACATTCTAAACTAAATATATGACTCAGAGCAGGTGGCTATGCATAATTACAAAACTCTGTCTTAAGCTTTTAAAAATATTTATTCACCTAAGATATTAAATTGTATTAAAATAATGAAATTCTTCAGTGGAAAAAAAAATGTGAAGGTCTTCTGCTTCGAAATATATGTGTGTGTTAATATTTATTCAATTAATAACAGTAATTCACCACAAATAGGTAGAAATTTTATATCCTCTCATAAATGAGGTTTGGGCATTGATGGATTCAGCTATTTTAGAAAGAGCAGGGTAATGAAGCAAGCTGGTATGAATTAAATTCAACTTCAGGATGTACAAAGGCAGCATGAGAAACCTAGCTGGCCTGAGGGCTCCTGAACGTGAGTTTCACTCCAGTTTCAGGAATGAATTAGAACCAGAGGAAGGTGGAGATGAAGAGGAAAGGATGGGCTTTTCTGTTCGAATGTACTGCACCCTGCCATGTCATGTTGAGTGGGAATGAGATTGATAAGTTGCACCTGGCCCAGATGAGGTGATTTCACAGTGGTAAATCTTAAAATAAAATATTTTCCATTGAATAAGATGTTTTCCACTTTTATGATACTAATGCTTTCATCATAAAAATCAACAGCCAACACTAAACAAATGGGGAAGAGTTTTGTCCCTGTGTTCAATTGTTTTCTGGATGTAATTTATGTCTATTTTCTTTTCTGGCAATTTTATTACTTTTCTACTCTTTTTTGTTATGTATAGCTATACATATAAAATACTTTTTCAGCATGCATTATGATATTATTAACTGTAACTTTAATGCCATACATTAGACCTCTAGACTTATTCAGCTTACATAATTGCCATTTTCTACCCTTTGATCGAGATCCAGTGCATGCTTTGTGTACTACACACTGGTCATTTTTTTCTTTTACTTTAAAAGGTTCTATTAAAGAATTTTAAAGTATTAAATATATTAGTTTTGGCTTCCCTGCTGGCTCAGCAGCTTCCCTGCAAGCTCACCACCTGCAGTGCAGAAGATGTGGGTTTGATCCCTGGGTTGGGATGATCTCCTCAAGAAGGAAATGGCAACCCATTCCAGTATTCTTGCCTGGGAGAGCATATGGACAGAGGAGCCTCATGGGCTATATATAGTCCCTGGGGTCGCAAAGAGTGGCATAGGACTGAACAACAACAATGTATTAGATTATATTATATTTTATAAAGCTTACAGATAGTGTACTGAAAATGAAATAGATATTTCTTCCCCTCCAATTCTATGACTCTTTCCTCTTCAAAGAGGTAACCAACTATGGTTGACACTTAACAAAGGTTTGAGATGTGGTGGTCCACTTATTTTTGAAAATTTTGGGGGGGATAGTAAATAGCTCAGACGGTAAAGTGTCTGCCTACAATGTGGGAGACCTGGGTTCGATCCCTGGGTCGGGAAGATCCCCTGGAGAAGGAAATGGCAACCCACTCCAATATTCACACCTGGAGCATCCCATGGACCGAGGAGCCTGGTAGGCTACAGTCCATGGGGTCGCAGAGTCAGACACGACTGAGCGACTTCAATTTCACTGCAGTGAAACAATTCACAGTAGTTTGAGTCTGTGCAGGTGGAACCATTAGACTGAGGAAACATATGGAGGAACTACAGAATCAGAAGGCCTATTGTTAAGTTATATGCAGATTTTCCACTGGGCAGGAGGTTGGTGCCCAAAACCCCTGCGTTATTCAAAGGTCAATTGTATATATTTAACAGGTACCCTTCTATTTCATTATTTTATATTTGTAAGTTTTATTATTTACTATGTAATAATGCACTGCTTGTATGTTCTTTGACATATAAACAAATATAATCTTCTCTTTCTCTTATTGTTCCCTCAAGATAATTTATAATATCTATACATTCATAATATAGACTAAACAACATAATCATCCATCAATTGTTGATGGATATTTCACTTTTCACATTTTAAAAATTGCTGTAAGCAATGAACATCACTTCTGTTACACATACTCACTCTGGCTCATACATCTAAACGTTGAAATGCTCAGTTCAGTTCAGTCGCTCAGTCATGTCCAACTCTTTGTGACCCAATGCACTGCGCCATCGCCAGGCTTCCCTGTCCATTACCAGCTCCCAGAGCTTGCTCAAACTCATGTCCATCAAGTCAGTGATTTCATCCAACCATATCATCCTCTGTTGTCCCCTTTTCTTCCTGCCTTCAATCTTTCCCAGCATGAAGGTTTTTCCAAGGAGTCAGTTCTTTGCATCAGGTGGCCAGAGTATTGGAGTTTCAGCTTCAGCATCAGTCTTTCCAATGAAGATTCATAACTGATTTCCTTTAGGAATGACTGGTTGGATCTTCTTGCAGTCCAAGGGACTCCTAAGAGTCTTCTCCAACACCACAGTTCAAAAGCATCAGGTCTTTGGCACTCACCTTTCTTTATGGTCCAACTCTCACATCCATACATGACTACTGGAAAAACTATAGCTTTGACTAGACAGACCTTTGTCAGCTAAGTAATGTCTCTGCTTTTTAATATGCTGTCTAGGTTGGTCATAGCTTTCCTTCCAAGGAGCAAGAATCTTTTAATTTCATGACTGCAGTCACCATCTGCAGTGATTTTGGAGCCCGAGAAAATAAATTCTGTCACTGTTTCCATTGTTTCCCCATGTATTTGCCAGGAAGTGATGGGACCAGATGCCACGATCTCAGTTTTCTGAAAGTTGAGTTTTAAGCCAGCTTTTTCACTCTCCTCTTTCACTGTCATCAAGAAGCTCTTCAGTTCCTCTTCACTTTCTGCCATAAGGGTGGTGTCATCTGCATTTCTGAGGTTGTTGATATTTCTCCTGACAATCTTGAGTCCAGCTTGTGCCTCATCCAGCCCAGTGTTTCCCATGGTGTATCTTGTGCACACCAGGATCCAGGAGAAAGGAGCAGTGACCCCACAAGAGACTGACCCAGACTTGCCCGTGAGTGTCCAGGAGAATGCGGCAGAAGCATGGGTCGGGGGTGGCCTGCCGCAGGGTCAGGGGCACTAAGTGTAGCAGTGCATGCATGGGACCTTTTGAAGGAGGTCCCCATTATCTCCATTACCTCCACCAGAGTTTGGCCCAGGTAAATAACATCCCAGGTAAATAACATCCTAAAGGAAATCAGTCCTGAATGTTCATTGGAAGGACTGATGTTGAAGCTGAAACTCCAATACTTTGGCCACCTGATGCAAAGAACTGACTCATTTGAAAAGACCCTGATGCTGGGAAAGATTGAAGGCTTGAAGAGAAGGGGAAGACAGAGGATGAGGTGGTTGGATGTCATCACTGAGTCGATGGACCTGAGTTTGAGTAAATGCCAGGAGTTGTTGGACAGGGAGGCCGGGCGTGCTGCAGTCCATGGGGTCACAATGAGTTGGACATGACTGAGCAACTGAACTGAACGGAACTGACTCTGCATATAAGTTAAATAAGCAGGTGACAGGATACAGCCTTGAAGTTCTCCTTTCCCAATTTGGAACCAGTGTTGTTCCATTTTTGGTTGTAACTGTTGCTTCTTGACCTGCATACAGATTTCTCAGGAGGCAAGTAAGGTGGTCTGGTATTTCCACTTTTGAAGAATTTTCCACAGTTTGTTGTGATCTACACAAAGACTTTAGCGTAGTCAATAATGCAGAAGTAGATGTTCTTCTGGAACTTCTTGCTTTTTTTATGATCCAACGGATGTTGGCAATTTGATCTCTGGTTCTTCTGCCTTTTCTAAATCCAGCCTGAGCATCTGGAAGTTCATGGTTCACGTACTGTTGGAGAATTTTGATCATTACTTTGGTAGCATGTGAGATGTGTGCAATTGTGCAATAGTTTGAACATTCTTTGGCATTGCCTTTCTTTGAGATTGGAATTAAAACTGATCTTTTCCAGTCCTGTGGCCACTGCTGAGTTTTCCAAATTTGCTGGCATATTGAGTGCAGCACTTTCACAGTATCATCTTTTAGGCTTTGAAATAGCTCAACTGGAATTCCATCACCTCCACTAGCTTTTTTGTAGTGATGCTTCCCAAGGCCCAATAGACTTTGCATTCCAGGATATCTGGCTCTACATGAGTGATCACAGCATCGTGGTTATCTGGGTCATGATATCTTTTTGATGAAATGCTAAGTGATAACATATAAAATTTTTAGGTTCACTAAATATTGTCAAATATCTTCACAAAGAGAAATGCAATTTAATATTCTCACATCAACATGAGAATCTGTGCTTCATCCTCACTAAAATTTGACATTATCAATTTTTCCTTCATGTTGCATCCTTGTTATGTATAAAATTGTATTTCATTTTTATTTTCAACAGCATATATTTAAATACTAAGTGATATCTTTTGTATGCTCTTTCATTATTCAAGTTTATGATTATTCTCATTGCCTAGATTCTTACCTTATATTTCCATTGAATGTTTGTCTTTCTGTTTTATTGATTTATAGAGACATTTAATATATCTATGTATTATTTTTAGAATGTGTTGCAAATATCTTTCATAGTCTTTAAATGTAAAATTTTATTTCTTCATGTAAAGATGTGTAATGTTTACCAAATTCATCAATATTTTATTTTATTTATGATTTTCTGCCTTCTGCATAAGGAGTTCTTCTTTAGTTGACCTCACAAATGAATTTTATTTCTTTAAATAATTTTATAGGTGTTTCTTAATTTCTTTTATAAATATAGTCCTTAAATCATTTGGAATTTACTTGATAAATATTGTGAGAATTCAGTATTTTTTATTTATCAAGACAACTTCTAAATATTATTGATTGGATAGTTTATTATTTTCTCACTGATGTCTAATATAAATTTTATAATACACCTATTTCATTGATGTTAATTTCTGAATTTATCTTCATTCATGTTTTTAAATATTGTCTTCATTTTTTATTTAAATTAATTTATAATCAATTTTCTTAGACTATGAGAAATCTATTGGTATATAATATAATTAAATTTATATTATAGATAAATTTGGGAAAAATTTAAATGAAAAAAATATTGACAAACTATTACTAATTATTCAATTGCATGCCCTTAACACTGTTTTATAAATTAATGCATTATTATTTGTTAGTTCCTTACAGTTTTGTTGAGATTATAATTAGGATTTTTTTAAAATTTTAAGTATTTTAATTGAAGTATAGTTGATCTACAATACTGTGTTAATTTCAGTTACACAGCACAGTAGGTCCTTATTTTTATCCATTTTTTGTATAGTAGTGTATACATGTTAATTTCAAACTCCTAATTATCCTCCATGCTTTCCCCTTTGGAAACCATAAGTTTGTTTTCTATGCCTATGGGTCTATTTCTCTTTTGTGTAGAAGTTTATTTGTATGCTTTTTTTTAGATTCCACATATAAGCCACATCATTATTTAATGTTACTTTTTCTGATTTCTGATAAGTGGCATTTCTTCAGATTTTTAAAAATATTCTATGCAGTCGATTAAATTTGTGAACTCTGTAGTAAGGCTGTTTTGAGTAGCGATAGACCATTTGAACAAACTAAGTTCCAAAGAAAAATTTTTTTAAAAATCAAAGAACTATTCCTAAAACAAAAATACAAAAAACTACGAAGTCAAGATAATACAACATTTCAAAAATCAGATATTTCCAAATCAATTAAAATTACTCCAGATTCTAGAAAAAGATAGAAAATTTCCAAACTCTTTCATGAGTGGCTTGGATACTGATAGCTGATAAACACTGATTACAAAAAGATAATTATAGACTAATATAAATTATGAATAGGAAGACAAAATTCCTATATAAAATAGTGAAACAATTTAATTGTACATTAAATTATATATCCTGCCTTAGCATTTTTTCCTGGAAAATTCAGTATTAGGGGATAAATATCATTCAACATAACATTAGATCTAAAGGGGAAATCATATTATTTTCTTATAATAAAATATTTAAACAAAGTGATGAAAATAATATATAGCAGAAAGTATGTGTGTATGTGTGTGTGTGTGTGTGTGTTAATAGACCTGGGTCTAAGTCATAGCACTACTACATGTATTTGTGTTATTCTTGGAAGTGAGTCACCTACTCTAAGTTTCTTTATTAATAGCCTTAAAATAGGAACTGTGTTAGTCACAACTTTTCCAGCTCTTGTGTGAGAAACCTACTTTATACTAAAATCAGAGTTATTGTGAAGATACAAAGCCTATCCATGATTTCTCTTTTTCGTCATACCACTTGACCAATTCTTTCTGCTGGCTTAATTTTCAAAATATACCTACCTTCTGGTCTCCTGCAGTAAAACTGATTTCTACACTTCTGCACTTGTACTATGGAAGTGCTTCTCAAGTGCTGTGTGGTGAATGACCAGCTTTGTTCGTTTGTTTGTTTTCAATTTATCATAATATCTCACTTCTAAAAATTATGGTGAAAGTGAATTAGCTTAAAAAATCACACACTTTTATGTAGTCACTATCTCTCAATTTCATACAAGTTTTCAAATGCTTACTATTCTTATGCTTATCCTGAAGAAGTAAAAATAGTTTATGGACCAACATCCATTTGAGTAGGACTACTCCTAACATTTCCCTCAGTTTATTTCATGTTGAAAGAACATAATTTAGATTTTATCTCTTGTTGCCTAAAACCAAACAGCGTCTTTCCATCCCAGTTAGAATAATAGCCAAACTCTTTAGCTCAGTGGAACAAGCTTTGCCTTTAGCTGGTTTCTGTTTACTTTTTGTGCCCATTTTTGGCTACTCATTCACTTGCTCAGATCACTTTATTCACTCTGGCCTTCTGGCTCTTCTCTAACAAATTGAGCATATTCCTGTCAAGAATAGTTTTAATGAGTTTTATCAAATATACAGAAAATGTGCAGAGAACAAAGACACACCTGAGAACCTACAGTTCTGATTGAAGTATACAATATATTTTTTTCTAGATCTAATTTCTGTTTCCAATACACATATAACCTATTATTCTGATTTTCATTTTTGTCGTTTCATGCATACTTTAAATGTTAATATATTAATGTCTTCTTGTTAATGTCCATTAGGATGATATTTTTCTGTATTTGGTATTCTTTCAACCTTTTTACTCTTAATCTTCCTTTCCATTTCTCTTTATATTAAATGTTTACTTTGTCTTAATCCTTTCCTCCAGTCTTGATAGGGCTTGCTTTTTTACAGTATTCAAGTCTCTGCTCAAATATCACTTCCTCAAAGACCATCCAAAATGGTTCCCTTACAACTACCTGAATGCTTCTCAAACATATCTTGATTTTTCTTCTTATCAGTACTACCTAAAGTCGCTATTTATCAATTTGCTTGACTAAAACTTGTCTTTTCATTAGGGGGAAAGCTCCATGAAGGCAGAGGCATTTTCTTGTTTACTGTTTTATCACCACAGTTTTAAACTGGCACATAGTAGTTACTTCAAATATATTTTACATGTATAGCTGCATGAATTATCTCTCTGTGAACTTAATGGCAGGTGTTGCAGAGAAGCCTTGAATATGTGCTAAATCATTTTAGTCATGCTGACTCTGTGTGACCCCAGTGGACCATAGCCAGCCAGGCTCCTATGTCCATGGGATTCTCCAGGCAAGAACACTGGAGTGGATTGCCATGCCTTCCTTTAGGGGATCAGCCCAACCCAGGGGTCAAACCCACCTCTCTTATTCTACTGAGTTGGCAGGTGGGTTCTTTACCACTAACGCCATGTGGGAAGCCCAGATAAGCCTTAGGAAGGGACTAAGAGAAATTGTGACATACATCAGAAATTTAGGCAACTTCTCTTATAGAGAAGTCGTTGCTGCTTTTGATGTTTACTCAGTAACTCATATCCAGCTCTTTTTCGACCTCGTGGACTATAGCCCACCAGGCTCCTCACCCCATGGGACTTCCCAGACAAGAGTACTAGAGTAAGTTGCCATTTCTTCTCCAGGGGATCTTCCCCACCCAGGAATCCAACCTGCATCTCTTACATTACAGGCAGATTCTTTACCACTGAACCTCCTGGGAAGCTTCTATAAACAAATACCATTATTTTTACTTTTGAAAAAAAATCTGCATATAAATATTTTCTATTTCTCAATCTACACTGAATTAAAACTAACCATGCTAACCAAGCTTACAATCTTTGTTCGGGTTCAAGATAATGCAATCATGTATTTAGATAATTTTAATACTCTCAACAAAGAAAATGTTGTTCTTTTTTGGCCAATGTCCAAATGGCCCAATCACCTATGGTTAAGAAACTAGATGGGGTATGAAATCAAGAGAAGATATAGCACCTAGGATTCAAATCTAAGGATTAGATTGAATATGAAAGCATTATTTTGAATGTATCAGACATTCACAGAAAAAGTAATTTGAAATATACTAGCATGGACACTTAAAGGAATTATGTGAAGAAGAAATATCATGAATGAAATTACCACTTCTATTCCTATTATATAACCAACAGTATATGTGCAGGTTTAAGCCATTTGCATTTATTGTTTTAAAAGAGATGCTTAATCCTAATTCTGTCAATTTTAATTATTCACCTGTTTTCATGAGAGAGATTGGTAAGTAATCTTGTCTTGTAATAACTTTGTCTGGTTTGTATTAGGATAATGTCTGAGTAACAGTAAGGTAAGAACTATTCCCTATGCTTTATCTTCTAAAGAGATTGTGGAGAACTGGTGTAATTTTCACCTTAAAATTTTGCTGCATTCACCAGTGAGCCGATCTGGACATGATGCTTTGTGGTTTGGAAAGTTATCAATTATCAAATTAACTTATTTAATAGATATAGGCTGATTCAGGGACTGAAACTATTTTAAATACATAAATATGGGCTTCCCTGGTAGCTCAGCTGGTAAAGAATCTGCCTGCAATGCAGGAGACCCTGGTTCGATCCCTGGGTGGGGAAGATCCCCTGGTGAAGGGATCGGCTACCCACTCCAGTGTTCTTTGGGTTCCCTGATGGCTCAGGCGGTAAGATTCCACCTGCAATGTGGGAGACTGGGTTCATTCAATCCCTGGGTTGGGAAGGTCCTCTGGAGGAGGGCATGGCAACTCTCTCCAGTATTCTTGCCTGGAGAAACCCCATGGACAGAGGAGCCTGGTGAGCTACATTCCATGTGGCCGCAAAGAATCAGACATGACTGAGTAACCAGGCACAGCACAGCACTTCCAAATTCATTTTCTGAGGACAGTATTATCTTGCTTAAAGCCAGATAGGGATAAATTAAAACAAAAGCAGAAGAAAATAAGGATTTATATCTCTAATGAATATACACTCATGCCTTGGAGATGTTTTTAGTTTGATTCTAGACTACCACAATAAAATGAATATAGAAACCACAGGAATTATTTAGTTTCCCAGTACATATGTAAGTTATGTTTACATCATAGTGTATTCTATAAAATGTACACTAGCATTATGTCTTTGTATAAAGCATATATCTTAGTTTAAACAAACTTTATTGAAAAAACTGCTAACCATCGTCTGATAATTCAGGGTGACCACAAGCCTTCAATTTGTAAAAAATGCAACATTTGCAAAGCACAGTAAAACAAAGCATGATAAAATGGGGTATGACTGTAGATGCAAATATCAACAAAATATTAGTAAACTAGACAATACTTGAGCAAAGATTTCTGAGAATTCTATTTTGATTTATTTCTAATGGTTTCTTATTGTATCCTTTGGGATATATAGATTTTTTAATATTTGATTCAGGTTCTATATTGTGTGTATTTGTATAACTTAGCACAGTATACTGGTATTGACATTTACCAGTTCAAGTCTAGTGCAGAAATTACCTCTTTTTAAGTTCCCTTGCCCTCCTCTATTTGTAATGCAATCATCTTACATAATTTCTGTGCATATATATAATCTCATCAGATACTGTTCTAACTTCTGTTTCAACTGTGAAATATAATTGAGAAGCTGCATGAGGAAAAGTCTATTTATTTATGCATAATTTGCCAATTTGTGTATTTTTCCTGTTCCTGATGTTCCAAGATTCCTTCTTTGGTGGTTTAGAGAACTGAAAAGTTTACTTTTTTATACATGCTTTTATAAAGTGACAAATTTTATGACTTCTCATTAGTGTGAGAATGTCTTTGTTCACTTTAACTCCCAAAAGATATTCCACTAGGTAGATTATTCTGGGCTAAAGTTCTTTTTGAAATGTTTGAAAAATATTGTGATACCTCTTTTTGGTTTACACAGTTTCTGATGAGAACTGAGCTGTCATTCAAATTGTGTTTTCCCTATAGTTGAGCTTTCATTTCTCTCTTGCTCCTTCAAAGAATTTTTTCTTTAACTTTTAAAAGTCTGACTAACATATATTTTGCATTGGGTTTCTTCAGATTTTTCCTGTTTAGACTTTGTTCAGCTTTCTGAAACTATAGGCTTATGTTCACTGTCATTTTGAGGAAGTTTTCAGTTGCTATTTCTTTAAGCACTTGTTCAGACTTGCCCTTTCTCTCTCCTCTCCTTTCAGGAGTCTAATGACACAAATGTTAGACTTTTTAAAAATAGTTCCATAGGTCCCTGCAGCTCTCTTAATTTCTTTAGTCTATTTTCTCTCCTTTATGCATATTGGGCAATTTGTTTTGATCTCCCAGTTTCCTGATTGTTTCCATTTTGCTATTGACCCCTTCTACTGAGCTTTTCATTTGGGTATTATGTTTTTCAGTTATAAAATGTCTATTTGGTTCTTAATTATGTCTTTTATGTCTTTGCTTAAAACTTTATATTTCTTTGCTGAAGCTTTATATATTTCATTTGCGTCAAATGCATATAAAATATATATGATATTACGTACATAATAGTTCATGCAAGCGTAAGTATCATGGCTGTTTCAAAATCTTTGTCAGATAATTCTAACATGTCTGCTATTTTAGTATTACCATTTATTGCCATTTTCATTGTTGGAGATAGTCCTGGTTCTTGGCATGATGAGATTTTTTTTTTAATTGAAAACTAGGCATTTTGAGTATTGTGAGACTAGATCTTAATTAAACCTTCTGTTTTAGCTGGCTTTCCCTGATACTACTTTGGCAACAGTTAGGACACCACCTTGCTCCTGCCAGATGGAGGTAAAACATCAGGTTCCCCACTGAGCTGACGCTAGCCAGCAAGGGCGGGGAGTGTGTATCCTCATCACTGCTGGATGGGGATGTAAATTGGGACTTCCCATGTGGTCTCCACTAAAAGGGTGGGGAAGCCTCATTGTTGCTAAGGAAGTGTTCCAAGTCATTCTTCAGGCATTTTCTGTCATCACTGTAGCAGAAAAAAGGAGGAGCACCTCATTGTTTCAAGTATGGTAGAAATCCAGGCTACTCAAGTGGAGTCTACTGAAACCATAGTAGCGAGGGTGCTTCTATGTTCAGTGGGAGGGAGAATCTTAGCTCCCTTTTTGGTCTTTACTGACATTCCATGTTGGGTGTACCTCATGGAGTCTCACTATGGTGGAAGTCTAGGCTTCTCACATTGCCTTTGCTTACATGGTTGAGGATGAAGGATTATATTTTTGTAGTACGCATGTGTGTGTGTTTGTATGTGATGTTTAGGTTGGAGTAGAGCAGTTATTGTGTAAAGTTGTCTTTTATTATCTGTATCCATCTTGAAAATAATTCTTTCCTATCTCTAAATCTCTCTGGATAAAGCTGCTACTTTACCATTTCCTGACTAAGGAGTGGAGTGTTTTCATGGGTCAATGTTTTCTCTTGTGCCTGCTCCTATTCCAAGAAGCCCACTGCTAATGCTTTGGCCATTTGTTCTGTCAAGAGGACAGAGTTCTATAGAAGGATTCATAACTTCTCTCTGTTATTCATCCTGCAAGTGTGCTTTGATAATTTGTTCAGAGACCAGTGATTTTAAGATTTACTTGCACTTTTCCCTCACGATTTCAGACATTCATGTAGAAATTTGGACCACAGTGTATTCAATTGAGTCCTGATTCGATGCTCCAAATTACGTCTCCTTTTGTATTGAGTATACTAAATGAGATCCATCAAGCTTGGTTCTCTCTCGTGTCAGGATTAGTTATCCTCAGGACTTCCCTAAGTTGAGACATATTTTCCTGTATTTTAATAGTACTTCAGGCAAGCCGATATAGATCAGCACCTTGACAGTTTCTCTGCTATTCTACCCCACCCCTTGGCCTCAAGGGGAGACTCTTAAGATACAGTTTACGAGCATAAGCAGTATGAATGTGACCAGCGTGTAAAATTTCATTCTGATAAACAGCATGGATTTCTAACTTTGGAAACTTCATTGTAGCATAACATCCTTACTTGACTCATCCTCAAGTTTTATGGATTTTATGAGTACTACAATAAAGAAACCTACTGAAGCTGTCCTGCTTCATCTAGACTGAGTGATTACTTTTGTTGTAATCAAGGTTTTGAATATGCTTATTACCATCTCAGAACACATGCATGCGCCTTTTTTTTTTCTTATTTAATCACAAATTGAGTCAGAGTATAGGTAAAATTTAGCAGATGCTCTTTTTAACATGGTTAGCATTCAGGAACAAAGTCTGTACTCCCTACTTTTCCTCCAACTTAGCCCAATAAGCATCTTTGATGATTAAGTCATTCAATAGTACATCTATTATTGAATGCCAACTCTGTTTCCTCAGATATGCAGATGACACCACCCTTATGGCAGTAGGCAAAGAGGAACTAAAGAGCCTCTTGATGAAAGTGAAAGAGGAGAGTGAAAAAGTTGGCATAAAGCTCAACATTCAGAAAACTAAGATCGTGGCATCTGGTCTCATCATTCCATGGCAAATAGATGGGAAAACAGTGGAAACAGAGGCAGACTATTTTGGGGGGCTCCAAAATCACTGCACATGGTGACTGAAGCCATGAAATAAAAGATGCTTACTCTTTGGAAGGAAAGTTATGACCAACTTAGACAGCATATTAAAAAGCAGGGATATTACTTTGCCAACAAAGGTCTGTCTAGTCAAGGCTATGGTTTTTCCAGTAGTCACATATGGATGTGGGAGTTGGACTATAAAGAAAGCTGAGAGCTGCAGAATTGATGCTTTTGAACTGTGGTGTTGGAGAAGACTCTTGAGAGTCCCTTGGACTGCAAGGAGATCCAACCAGTCCATCCTAAAGGAAATCAGTCCTGAATATTCATTTGAAGGACTGATACTGAAGCTGGAACTCCAATACTTTGGCCACCTGATACGAAGAACTGACTCATTGGAAAAGGCCGTGATGCTGGGAAAGACTGAAGGCGGGAGGAGAAGTGGATGACAGAGGATGAGGTGGTTGGATATTATCACGGACTCAATGGACATGAGTTTGAATAAATTCTGGGAGTTGGTGATGGACAGGGAGGCCTGGCATGCTGCAGTCCATGGGGTTGCAAAGAGTCGGACATGACAGTGACTGAACTGAACTAAACTGAACTCTGTTTCCAGAGATAAGCAGACAAATATAAACATTACAAGTGAGAACCTTAATGTACTTAATATCTAATTGGTAGGATAGGAAAATGTATATGAATACATTGATATAAGAGAAAAAAAATGAAATGAATATGATTTGTAAAATAAGTAAAAAGAAAGACAAACTATTTGCAACTGAAGAAATTGGAGCATCTTGTTTGTAGGATGAATAAGTTTAGTCTAAAATTGAAAGTCGCCCAGTCTTGTCTGACTCTGTGACCCCATGGACTATACCATCGATGGAATTCTCAAGGCCAGAATACTGGAGTGGGTAGCCTTTTCCTTCTCCAGGGAATCTTTCCAGCCAGGGATTGGACCTAGGTCTCCTGCATTGCAGGCAGATTCTTTATAAACTGAGCTTTGAAGGAAGCGCTTGAATCTAAAAGGAGGAAGTCAGTCTCAGGAGGCTGAGATAGATTGGGAGTGGGAAATAGATCATTATAGATAGATTGCATGGAGACGAAATCAGAAACTTAAATCCATGGGAATGAATTTAGCTGTTGATATCTTGCTATTGTTTGAGAAGGAAAAGAATGTTTGTTTGTTTTTTCTGTGTTTTAGAAAAAGAAGCAGAAATGGATAGGAGGGAAAGGAGAGGGGAAGTAATGACATTAACCAGATATTACTATTAGAGGTCCTAAGAATGTTATTTTCCTTTCGCAGTTCTACTTGTTTTAATTTTATATTTCTCCTAAGTCCAAATAGTGGTGTGGGTTTCATCAAGTGCATACTAAATAAATGTAGAATGTACACAGCTCTGTAAGCACAATGTCCTTTTCTTTTATCTGACAATGAAGAGCCGCAGGGACAATTGTCCTGTATAGTCCCTTTGTGATTTACCAACAAGAAAGATTGTATTTCAGGTACAACCATAGTTACATAATTTTTACAGTCAAGAGGAAACTGTATTCCCACTTAGGAAAAACTTGTCTTTCTGCCATTGAAAATTTGTAATAATAATGAAGCATCAATCTAGTTTAAATAGAGCCATTTTTTCTGCATGACAAAACTGAGTGACTTCTTCTACCTATCTCTCCTATATACTGAAATACATATCATAATAATTAATAGGAAAGAATGTTCTTAGAGAAGATCTAATCTGATCTCCACAATATGCAGGTGAGAAAACAGACTCAGAAAAACTTCTTTCAGTTCTACACATTGATTTCTCCTTTCTAGCTTCTATTTAATTTTTATTCAGGTACCCAGTACACTATCTGTATGGGTATAGATAGCAAAAACTTAGCAGCAAAAGAAGCTGCTTTTTAAATAATATTATACTTTACCGTCTTTCCCCACAATAGTAATGCTATGCTCAGCATGTGAGCCTATATAACAGAGCAGATTTATTACTTTTAACACCAATAAACTACACGTTTACACTCTTTATTTGAATTATTTATGTAATACTCCTACTGCTGAATCTAGATTTATATTCAGATCTATGAAATGGTTTAGTAGGTGTCTTAATAGAATTTTTTCATTGTTTCCCAAAAGGAAAAAATGCAGGCAAGCATATGAAGTGACAGTAAGAGTTATGAACTCATATGAAAATTGGTATGGAAATAAATATTGTCTTCACTTTTTTATAAACAATATTGAGGTACCCTTAAAGAAATATGAACTTGACCTAACATATTTCAATTTCTAGGACTTAGGTGAGAATATAATTTTCTGAATTAAAACAGTTTTCCTCTATGAACTTCACTATTGGGGACAGATGCTATAATTGTCAATATTTTTTTATAGTGCTAATGATGAGAAGGACTAGGGGGTTTAAGAAGAAATACATTGCCTAGAAGTGTAGCATTCTGCAAAGGTTGTATCCTTTTCTGAATGATCATGTTTTATTGTTCTTAATAATATACATTAATTTTTTCTATATACATAAGTTCATTTGATAAATTATATAATTTCTCATAAGCATCTGAATGAATAAACTTCAAATCACTGAGCATTAGATCAAAATTATCATAGATTTCAGTTCAGTTCAGTCTCTCAGTCATGTCCGACTCTTTGCGACCCCATGAATCGCAGCACGCCAGGCCTCCCTGTCCATCATCAACTCCCGGAATTGACTCAAACTCATGTCCATCGAGTCGGTGATGCCATCCAGCCATCTCATCCCGTGTCGTCCCCTTCTCCTCCTGCCCCCAATCCCTCCCACCATCAGGGTCTTTTCCAATGAGTCAACTCTTCGCATGAGGTGGCCAAAGTATTGGAGTTTCAGCTTTAGCATCAGTCCTTCCAATGAACACCCAGGGCTGATCTCCTTTAGGATGGACTGGTTGGATCTCCTTGCAGTTCAAGGGACTCTCAAGAGTCTTCTTCAACACCACAGCTCAAAAGCATCAATTCTTCAGCGCTCAGCTTTCTTCACAGTCCAACTTTCACATCCATACATGACCACTGGAAAAACCATAGCCATGACTAGATGGACCTTTGTTGGCAAAGTAATGTCTCTGCTTTTTAATATGCTATCTAATATTCCTTCCAAGGAGTAAGTGTCTTTTAATTTCATGGCTGCAATCACCATCTGCAGTGTTTTTGGAGCCCAAACAAATAAAGTCAGCCACTGTTTCCCCATCTATTTGCCAAGAAGTGATGGGACCGGATGCCATGATCTTAGTTTTCTGAATGTTGAGCTTTCAGCCAACTTTTTCACTCCCCTCTTTCACTTTCATCAAGAGGCTTTTTAGTTCCTCTTCACTCTCTGCCATAAGGGTGGTGTCATCTGCATGTCTGAGGTTATTGATATTTCTCCCAGCAATCTTGATTCCAGCTTGTGCTTCTTCTAGCCCAGTGTTTCTCATGATGTACTCTGCATATAAGTTAAATAAGCAGGGTGACAATATACAGCCTTGATGTACTTCTTTTTCTATTGGAAACCAGTCTGTTGTTCCATGTCCAATTCTAACTGTTGCTTCCTGACCTGCATACAGGTTTCTCAAGAGGCATGTTAATCATAGATTTAATACATATTAAAAATTCCTGATTATATCCATATTTTTTGACTCTACACAAATTTAAGTCATTCTGTTACTTTATTTTTGACTTCTTTACATAATACTTGTGTTCTTATTATTTCTATACATAGAACAAAGGAGTTTATTAGTAAAGGTACAAAAGATAAACCTTATCAGTGGTGGTTATTTTTTATAACTGATTTTAAGATGTCTCCCAAGGAAAACAAAATTTTATGAAACAGCAACAATTTGTTCTAGTAAAAATTTTGGTGAGACATTGAAGAGGACAAGTGATTCCAAAGGGTTGTGTAAAGTCACTACCAATAATATCACATTTTTCTTTTCTCTATATGTCAGTTCATAATAATGTGATGATATTTAGATGTTCAGCTATAAAATTAAGAAAATTTAGGAAAAAACTACACTCTTAGAGAATGTAGTCTAATGATGAGTGTGTGAATGATACCCCAGTTAGTTTCTTATGCAATCCAAGTAGTAGTGCTAAAAGGAAATCAGTCAACAAATTTAGGCAAATTTTCTGCACAGTGGCATTTGGTATCTTTTGTTAATGTGCAAAGAACAGAAAATAATCATTATTTATAGAAGTGCTTAATAAATATATTTATGTTTTGCAACAAATAAAACAATCCTAAAAATGATGTGATTTTATTGAATAGAACATTATACCTACATACAAGAGGTGGTACTTTAAAAGATGCAATGTTTAATGTCTCTGCTTATATGAGAACTGTATGAACTTAAAAATATATATATATATACACACACATATATATGTGTTTACTGAGAATGTATGTTCTAAACATTTAAAAATACTAAAACTCCAACTTCTCACATGTATCACCATAAGCAAAGAGTTTATTTAAAGAAATCTATACAAAGATATAACAAGATATGGTTGAAATGACACACAGTGATATATGTGACAAAATTTAATCCCTCTGATGAACAGTACCAGATGACAGGGTACTGGTGTAGTTTGAGAGTGAACCCCGAAGTCTGAAGAAGCATTGACAAATATTCTTAATGACCTGATATCCTGTCGAAGCGTAGTTCTTAACACTTTAGGAGGGTGTATATGATACCTCCAAATTACTGAACAGATTATTTCACTATGCATAATAATACTGTGACCTATTTCAACCTATGGGCTACTGAACAGTCAGTTTATAGATGAGTCTATGTAGATAGGTAGGTAATTATTATATAAACAGTTAGGCATGCTTTTCCAATTATAATAAACTTAGGACCAATTTAACTTGAGAAAATTATAGAGGCATTTTCATAGAACATGATATTTATAAAAATTAATATAGCCTCAAATGTTGCTAATATTATTTATAAATAATGCAAGTTATTATTTGAGGCAGCACCAATATTAAATATTGAATTAATATTCTCCTGAGCTTACACAAAGACTAAATAAAACAAATACAGTTATCAGAGAATATAAAATATTTATGAAATTCTAAAAAATAGAAGATGAGAATCATAAGCACATCACAAGAAGCTATATGTATGATTAATTTTTTGGAAAAAAGTTGTGAAATATATTTGTTTAAACCAAAAAATAGAAAGGATTTGGTGAGTGAGTTTGACAATAAATTAGACAGAATTGAACAGAGAATTAGGGACTTGGAAAATGCGTCTAAAGTAACTATAAAGAATGCAGCAGAAATCAAAGCAGCTGTAGTTTATAAAAATAAAGTCAAAGTATATGGTGATACCATGAGAAATTCTGACACATATTTAATCAGAATTTCTAAAGAACAACGTAAAGATATTTCTTCAATATGTTAAAAAATAATAACTGAATTTTTGAGAGTTGAAGTAATTTATAAACTTACTGATATAGGAACTGTAATATGTGTGGCTGCTGCTGCTGGGTAGGATAAATCATCTCCTAGATATATTTTATTAAAAGGATGGAATACAAAATGAGAAGATATTAAAAGTATCCCTACCCAGAAAAAGAACAAAAGTTGACTGTTGGCTTTTCAACAAAAGCAGGATATCTGAACTTAACAAAGCAGACTCTAGGGTAGGTATGCCAAGGTTAAATTCCATGTTTGTCATTTACTAACTGTATAGCTATAGGCAAGTTAATAAAATTTTGTGCACATCTGTTGCTTCACCATTAAAAGAGGGATAAAAATAATAACTAATATATAAGTTAGAGTAGTTACAGAACAGCAATTATATGTTCCCAGACTCAGAAAATTTTCTGGTAAATTTTAAATACTCAAAAGTTTTGCAATTATTTGTTTAAAGTTTGTAAGATAATACTTAATTCATGAATTATATATAAAGTATAGTTGTTCAAGAAATAGAGTAAATACAGTGCTTTCAGAAAAATAAAAGTTGAATTTACTAATAAACAGACATGATCATACAATATTTGAACTCAAAAGACATATTTAAACAAGAAGGCAGATTATCTGAAATTGGAAGAAGAAAGGAAAAAGTGACAATTGAAATTTAAGAAGAAACGAATTAGACAAAACAAAGCTAAATGTACTAGTGAAGTAGGTAGGACATAGTGTGTGAAAAATAAAGTAATAATAATGATAATGTTGCTTAATTTGGAACTAGAAAAATTAAGACATACCATTCTGGATAAAAATATCATTGAATGTGGGAGGGAGGTATTTTGAATTAGTTTTTATAAAGGTTTTGGAAATTTCCTAAAAACAGGCAAGATCTTTTATTTAATTGTCAATTAAATTAATCAAGGCAATATTTCAAGGGCATTTTTAAAAGACAAGAAGTAAATGTAAAATTTGCATACTAGTAAATAAAATAATATAAATAGTATAAAACCTATAAAATGTTTTATATGTTTTGATTATTATAGTCAAAAGTTCCAAGATAGTAAAAAAAAAATATAATAAGTATTAAACAACATAATATTGTATAAAGTGAAAATATGGTATACAGACATCACGACTGAGAGAAAAGTATTAAATTCATTTTTCTAAATACAGTGATTATCAGATTGGGTTAAAAATGAAATTCAGAATTTGTGTTGTTTACAAAAGACATCTAAAATGAAAGATTGCATTAGTTAAATAGTAAAACATATTACTGAAAAATACTAACAAGTATAAAACTAGCATATAGACAAGTATTACTGAAAATCATCTTTCAAATATAAAATATTAGGGAAAGAATAAGTTACTATATGATATTTTAATAATTGGGATGATTTTATACACAAATATATGTATAATAAAAATAGGAATCTCTATGGCAGATAATGGACAATTCTCTACCATAATGAGGGATATTAGCAAATCTCTCTGTACAGGAAGTTCATGCAAAGAAAAAAGAACAAATAATAGATTAAAAACATAATTAAGAAGACGGAATTAATGAAAATAAATACAATTATGACACACGAACAGGACCAAAAAAAATGTAGTCAACATTAATTTTACTATATTCAGTAGTGGAATTATTGACAAACACTTTAAAATAGATATTTTAAATATATTCAAGTAATTAGAGGAAATCATGTCTAAAGAAAGTATGAAAGTGTTGTATCACCAGCACAGGAATCAAAGAGAAATTCTGGTGTTGAAAAGTGTAATAGCTAAAATGAAAAATTCATTTGAGGAGCCCTAAATGTGCTTTGAACTGGTAGTAAAAACAATCAGTAAACTTGAGGATAGATCACTTGAGATTATCCAGTCTAAGGAACAGAAAGAAAAAAGAATGAATAAAATAAAGAAAACCTTCAAGACTTATGCTATACCATTGAGCTTTGTGACCTTGTGAAATTACTTAAAATTGTTAGGCCTAGAGTACTCATTTGAATAGGATATCAATTCTTTTTCTGATTAGTCATAAAGATGAAATAATCTAAGGCTTACAATCTCTTTGAAAGTAATAACTTTAAAAAAGGATATATATTATAAGCAAATATGTTCATATTTATTAAAATGAATAGTTTTCCATTTAAAAAATTTTCAGGTACATAGTGATATTGCTACCATTATGACATGAGGTACCATAATGACATTGAATTTTATTCTGAAGTGAAATTTCCAGTGACACCTATATTTGCATGACTCAGTGGTGTTCGATATATAATCATTATGTGATCATTGATAACTTATAATGGTATTTATTATGTTACTAATCACACAGAACTGTAGTGAACAAGAAGAACTCCAGGCAGGTCTTTTGCCTGGGAACTGATCTAAAATTAAAAATGCCATCAATTATTGACCATTCCTCACCAGCTACTAAGAAATCAAATTAAATCACAACAGTCATCAGATAAGAAAAAAAAATGTCCTTGTGACTTTAAATATTCTTCTTGGGTTTTATTTTTAAAATCTCTCTCACTTATTTCAAATTAAAAAATCCATTTCCCAAATCACATATAATTTATCTGAACATTGTTACAAAAGAAACTTTACTCATTCAGATTAGCCACTGCATGGATAGAATTGAGAATGCTACTCTTTCTAAATAATATGTATCTTTTAAAAAATTTTTATTAATTTATTTTAATTCAAGGATAGTTACTTTACAGTATTGTGATGGTTTTTGCAGGGCAGCAAAGGAGACATAGATGTAAAGAACAGACTTTTGGACTGAGTGGGAGAAGGAGAGATTGGGATGATTTGAGAGAATAGCATTGAAACATGTGTATTACCATATGTGAAAGAAATAACCAGTGTGTGTTCAATGCATGAAATATGTATCTTTTCTAAACTGCTTTTGTCTGTACATTATGCTCATCTTCCACCTATTTCACATATTTCAAGTGTGTTTAGATAAGGTTTTAAAGTTAATAATTATCTACCTAGAATACCACATGTTTCATTCAGTTTATATATATCATCATTGTATTGCAAATAAAAGATTGTCATTTTTTTTTTTTACCAATGGGTGTTAAACACCACATACAGACAGATAAGCAATCCACTTCTCTAATCATAGCTGTGACAAGTGTAGTCTCAGAACTTGAAGATTAGTGTGCCATCTTGGTTCAGTAGCTATTTCTGAAGAAAATAAATATATAAATAAATGACAGGATAAACTTGGCACTGTTGTCACTTGAAGTTGGCTCTTTAGAAGTATAAAAAGAGCTAGAAGCCTCTTTCTGTATGATTTTATTTTCAGCTTTGTATACTTCATTCCCTTAGAATTTGACACTAGGTACCTATATATTTCTGATATAGCTATTTAGGATCCACAGGAATAATAAAAATAATATGAATGGCACGGCTATACAGAAACTTAGAAAAATACCTAGCAAATGTTAGGCTCAGTTTCCCTTTAAAAGCTCCAAACTACTGCATATTTAAACATTGAGAATAATTTGTTTAAAGAGCCTTGATTTAAGAAAATCTCATAGGAATATAAAATGGAGCAATTGTAAATTTCTTGCAAAGTGATTCAAATATGAATTACATTCCAGAAAAAAAATTGATTTTTTCCCCCTGGGGAAAAATTTTATCCACACCTGAGAATTTCAATTCTGAAAATTCTTAAATAGAAGGGAGAATTTGGACTTGATCGGGATGGGGAATACATGTAACTCCATGACTGAATCATGTCAATGTATGACAAAACCCACTGAAATGTTGTGAAGTAATTAGCCTCCAACTAATAAAAATAAATGAAAAAAAAATTAACTTGAACAAATTAAAAGCTTGCCAGCCCTATGCTACCTCCTCCTGTGGGTCCCAGAGTGCCTCCATCCCATTGGTGTTCATGGGTGTATTTGGTTAATAAGGAAGTTTGTCCACAAGCAAAACCCCAATCCAAAGTTTTATACTATTTATGTGTCGTAAAGTACTTTCATAATTAACATATAATTACTAAATTCAACAGAGACTTCAATTTTTAAAATATATGATGAGAATTATCAAAGAATACAATTCGGTTTTGTGTTTGGGGAACGGTATCAATTTTTCACATTTACTTAAAGATCTTCTATGTCTTTCAGTAGAAATCAGCTTCTTTGGTGGATACTGTAGTGATTCCAATAAAAATAATCATTTCTAATTTTTAAAAATATCTGCTACCAACAGCAGAAATGTTAAAGATAATAGCGACTTCTAACAGCCACCAGAGCAGTACTCAGCCTGCCCCGCTCTGCCCTACCTCAAAACGTGAGTGCTAGCAAGTCACTCAGGAGTCGGACTCTGTGATCCCATGGATCGTAGCTCAACCAGGCTCCTCTGTGCATGGAATTCTCCAGGCGAGAATACTGGAGTGGGTAGCCATTTCCTTCCCCAGGGGGTCTTCCCCACCCAGGGCACGAACCTGGGTCTCTCACGTTGCAGGCGGACTCTTTACCAGCTGACCTCCAGGGGAGCCTGCCCTATCTCAGGAGCAAGTCAGTCTGCACGTGCTCTTCAGAGTGAGGGGCAGGCTTCCCTACTGTTGGTCCCAGCAGCCCTCCAACCAGCCAAGGGGGCTGCTCCTCCCCGGGTTGGATCCCATGACTGGGGCACCCAATATGTGGCTTGAACTGTTCCCTCCCCAGGGCAGATTTCCACCTGTGTAATCTCTCTTTTCTTCTGACTCTCTTCCCAGAGGCACAGATCCCAGCTTGATCGCCTCTCTTCCCTTCTTTCAAATTCATGTCAATCTTTATTGCAGTCTCTGTTGTACAGGAATCTTTCTGCCAGTTTCTAGTTAGTTTTCAGTGAGAACTGTTCAACATGTAGCTGTTTTTTTTTTTTTTTTGATGTATTCTTCAAGGGGTAAGTGAGCTCCATGTCCTCCTACTCTGCCATCTTGATCATCCCCTTGATGTACTAATTTTAGACTTTAAATATTCAATTTAGTAAAGTAGAGGGAAAACAGTCTTAGGCTCAGACAGTAAAGATTTAGTCAGCAATGCAGGAGACACAGATTCAATCCCTGGGTCAAGAAGATCCCCTAGAGAGGGAAATGGCAACCCATTCCAGTATTCTTGCCTGGAGAATTCCATGGAGAAGAGCCTGGTGGACTGCAGTCCCTGGGGTCACAGAGAGTCAGACACCATTAAGTGACTAACAATTTCACTTTCGATATAATTGACACAAATGTAAATGTGTGTAAACCACATACATTTATTTTTCTTCATAATGTCAAATGGTTATAAACTAGTTTCTAAATAAAGAAGTCGAAAATTATATTTCAAAATAAAAATTGTACAAATGATAGTCTAATAAAAATACTTTTAAATAGAATTTAATAACTATAACCCATGGTTATTTTTAATAGTCACTTTTGATTTGAATTGAAAAATAAAATTTTATTGGAATTCCATTTAAAACAAGGATTAATTACATTAATTAATTAATAATTAATTGTTATTAAATTAATAGCAAGGATAAAGACATTTTGAGAGAGTTTCAAAGGTTAAAAGAAACCTAGAATTTGTGCCAGGTTAATTCTAAGATAGCAGTAACCTCTGTTATTCAGACATTTGCCTGGAAGGGTGATGTGGAAAGAACAGACAAAATCAAGATGATAGATATGTAGTTTCATCTAGTGTTTCACATGTCATTTTCCTCAATAACCCTGTTTTGCAGAAATAAAGGGCAGTAGTGGAATTCTTTAGGAAATCCAACCATGAACTGGTGGTAATTTGGCAGACTGAACTTATTTTAAAAAATGAAAAAAAAAAAAATGATAGAGGGCATTTGTAGTTTGCTGTTGACAAGATATGCATCATGACAGAGAGATTAGTGGATCAGTTTTCAGTTTACAGACCTATCATGATATTTCCCTATAGTTTGTATGATCTGAGTTCTGTAAAAAATTGTGCTAAAGACCTTCTGAATACATACTGTGTGACTGGTGCAACACCTCAGTGCTTCCCGTGTTCTGTAGATGTTCTTAGAGATCAAAGAGTGCCAACTATTCAATTTTGTTAGGATGAGAATCTGAATTAACTAAGAGGAAGAAGCAAGTCCTTCCATATGAATAGCTATTCCTTAGACAACACTGTTGCTTCTACCAAAGCCCTGTCTGAGCATATGATTGAAAAGAGCACAAAATTACAGAACTGAAATATCTGTTTCTAAGGAACAATGTAGTTTCACTGAAGAAGGCTAGAAAGTCTGTCCCTTTCAGTGAATGCCCAAAAGTTCTGGACTAAATAAAAGAAATAGCCTTCATGAAATGGTCTAGCACTGCTTTGAGTTCAGTAAGTGATTCTGTATCTAAAATGTTTTAAAACAACGTATTTGGATGAACTATTTAAAATGTCCCCCAATTGGAAATAATTTACATGTCCAACAATTGGATTCTGCTTAAGCTGTCATACATTTATATTGTCAAAGTTATAAAGCCTTTAAAATTAAGATTTTGAAGAAAATGTATTAACCTGGAGAAGTGTTCACAGTATGCTAGGAAAAAAATATCAGAATAAATATGATCTATTAGAAAGTACAAACATATTTGGAAAGAAAAAAAAATAAAGAACTTTAAAGAAGAAATAGAAAAGCTTAATGTGTCAGATAACCAAGGCATTAGAAGAGTCGTCAATGAACATTAATTTTTCCTTTCTTTTGTTAATTTTAACTCTATTGTTGAAAGAAGCCTCTTGTATATCTCATACTTTAGATTGCTTTCAGTGTTTCTTTTCATCTTAAGAACTATGGAACATAATCCTATTTTTCCCCCCTTTTTTATCATAACATGTAATTGTCAAATAAATCTAACATTCACAACATCACTAGAAATTGGCATCTGGACCTTCACTCCTATGCTCCAATTTGCATTTTCACTTCTGAAACTTTTGAGAAGATTTTTTTTTTTTTTTCATCTTTGTATTGCTGTATTAGGAAAGATTCTCTGAAGATGTTGGGTAATTTCTACTGACAGATCAAAGGAATATACATGAGAATCTTGTTTTGAAAATCTTTAAACACAAGTCTTCCTCAACTTATGGTGGGGTTAAGTCTGGAGAAAGCTTATAGGTCATAGCTTATCTTAACCTCCCTAAAATACACTCAGAACACTTATATTAGCCTATAATCGGGCAAAATAATCTAACAAAGTATTTATAATAAAGGATCTTGTGTAATTTTTTTGAATATTGAGGTGACAAAACAGTCGTATGGGTGCAGAATGGCTACAAGTATGTCCATTGTTTCCCATTTTCCCATGTGATCACATGGCTGTCTGGAGCTGTGGCTCACTGCTGTTGCCCAGCATCAGGAGAGAGCACCTCACTGTATATCACTAGTCCAGGCAAAGATCATAATTCAAAACTCCAAGTGTGGTTTCTAGTGAATGCATATGCTCTTATGCCATGATAAGGTTGAAAAACTGCCTAAGTCAGACAATTGTAAGTTGGGAACCTTCTGCAGTTCCATTTCATTACAGAATAAGTTGTATTTATTGCTTGAATTACAGTCATTTGCCTACTGATATTTGGCTTCCCTGGTGGCTCAGTGGTAAAGAATCTGCTGCCAATGCAGGAGACACAGGTTATATCCCAGGGTCAGGAAGATCCCCAAGAGAAGGAAATGGCAACACACTCAGGTATTCATGCCTGGGAAATCCCACGGACAGAGGAGCTTGGCAGGCTATAGTCCATGGCGTTGCGAAGAGTCAGACACAACTTAATAACTAACAGCAATTTTAAGTTGGGGACCTTCTGTAGTTCTATTTCATTAGAGAATCAATGGTATTACTTGAATTATAGTCACTTGCCTCTTGATATAATGATTGACTCTTGACATTTATTTCAATAAATATTTAAGTAGGCATTCTACTGTTGTTCTCTGTGTGTGTTTGTAAGCTCTCTTGGGAAAAACAACCAAATGGGAAATGCATTTCAAATCTACATTTTATCACAGAAGTGTGATTAACTGCTTCTATTCCTGAAGAAGTAAGATCAGTCTTGCTTTCTGAATAATCAGTACATTAGATTACTCTCAATAGAAACTTAGTGATGACTAAAAGCATGCTATTAAAAGAACACTTTAAAATCATTATTAAATAAATAAATAGAGTATTGCTATTTGTCTTGCAAAGCTATCACTTTCACTTTGAAACCTTGTTTATTCCATTTTACATTTAATTAATGTCATGACAATTTAGGCTTTTGTCATGTGCTTGATAGCCATAAAATGAAAGTATGTTTTAAAACCTAGTATTTTTACATAAGCAATAAATTTTATTAGACTGTTATACATTTAATTTATCAAGCACTAATGACTTCATACTTATTCTATAAATACCTGACATGTAAAACATAGACAATTCAGATTTTATATCTGGGATCCAAAAAGAACACATTTTACAGAGTATGTGTATATATTATGGGAGGTACTACATTTCAAAATAGTAGAAATACCTTGAGAATTTTCACTGAGTATTGTTGTTCAGTTGCTAAGTTGAATCTGACTCTTCACAACACTATGAACTACAGCATGACAGGCTTCCCTGTCCTTCACTATCTCCCAGAGCTTGCTCAAACTCATGTCCATTAGTCAGTGATGTCATCCAATCATCTCATCCTCTGTTACCCCCTGCTCCTCCTGACTTCAATCTTTTCCAGCATCAGGGTCTTTTCAATGAGCTGGAATTTTGCATCAGGTGGTCAAAGTATTGGAAGTTCAGCATCAGTCCTTCCAATGAATATTCAGAGTTGATTTCCTTTAGAATTGACTGGTTTGATCTCCTTGCTGTCAAAGGAACTCTCAAGAGTATTCTCTAGCATGACAATTTGAAAGCATCAATTCTTCAGCACTGAGCCTCTTTTATGGTCCAACTGTCACATCCATACATGGCTACTGGAAAAACCATAGCTTTGATTATACTGATCTTGGTTGGAAAAGTGATCTCTCTGCTTTTTAATATGCTGTAAGAATTGCCATAGCTTATCTTCCAAGGAGCATGCATCTTTTAATTTCATGGCTGCACTCAGCATCTGCAGTGATATTGGAGCCCAAGAAAATAGTCTGTCACTGCTTCCATGGTCTCCCCATCTATTTGCCAGAAGTGATGGGACAAGATGCCATGATCTTTGCTTTTTGAATGTTGAGTTTTAAGCCATTTTTTTTTTTACTCTTCTCTTTCACTTTCATCAAGAGGCTTTTTAGTTTCACTTTCACTTTTTGCCATTAGTTTCACATCCATCAGCATAACTGTTCAGCCCAGTCGGTCAGTTGTGTCCGAATCTTTGCAATCCCATAGACTGCAGCATGACAGGCCTCCCTGTCCATCACCAACTCCCGGAGCTTACTCAAACTCATGTCCATCGAGTCAGAGATGCCATCCAACCATCTCATCCTATCCTCTATTGTACCCTTCTCCTCCCACCTTCAATCTTTCCCAGCATCAGAGTCTTTTCCAATGAGTCAGTTCTTTGCAGCAGGTGGCCAAAGTATTGGAGCTTCAGCTGCACCATCAGTTCTTCAAATGAATATTCAGGACTGATCTTTAGGATGGGCTGGTTGGATCTCCTTCCAATCCAAGGGACTCTCAAGAGTCGTCAACACCACAGTTCAAAAGCATCAATTCTTCAGCACTAAACTTTCTTTGTAGTCCAACTCTCACATGCATATATGACTACTGGAAAAACCATAGCCTTGACTAGATGGACCTTTGTTGACAAATATCTCTGCTTACTAATATGCTGTCTAGATTGGTCATAACTTTTCTTCCAAGGAGCAAGCGTCTTTTAACTTCATGGCTGCAATCACCATCTGCAGTGATTTTTGAGCACCCAAAAATAAAGTCTGTCAATGTTTCCATTTTTCCCCCATCTATTTGCCATGGAGTGATAGAAAACTCAGCAGTGGCCACAGGACTGGAAAAGATCAGTTTTCATTCTAATCCCAAAGAAAAGCAATTTGAAAGAATGCTCAAACTACCACACGATTGCACTCATCTCACACGCCAGTGAAGTAATGCTCAAAGTAATTCTCCAAGCCAGGCTTCAAGACATGAACTGTGAACCTCCAGATGTTGAAGTTGGTTTTAGAAAAGGCAGAGGAACCATAGATGAAATTGCCAACATCTACTGGATCATTAAAAAAGCAAGAGAGTCCAGAAAAACATCTATTTCTGCTTTACTGAGTATGCCAAAGCCTTTGTCTATGTGGCTCACAATAAACTGTGGAAAATTCTGAAAGAGATGGGAATACCAGACCACCTGACCTGCCTCCTGAGAAATCTGTATGCAGGTCAGGAAGCAACAGTTAGAACTGGACATGGACCAACAGACTGGTTCCAAATTAGGAAAGGAGTACGTCAAGGTTTTATATTGTCACCCTGCTTATTTAACTTATATGCACAGTACATCATGAGAAATGTGGGGCTGGATGAAGCACGCGCTGGAATTAAGATTGCCGGGAGAAATATCAATAACCTCAGATTTGCAGATGACTCTACCCTTATGGCAGAAAGTGAAGAAGAACTAAAGAGCCTCTTGATGAAAGTGAAAGAGGAGAGTGAAAAAGTTCATTTAAAACTCATAATTCAGAAAACTAAGATCATGGAATACGGTCCCATCACTTCTTGGCAAATAGGTGGGGAAACAGTGGAAACAGTGTCAGACTTTATTTTTGGGGGCTCCAAAATCACTGCAGATGGTGATTGCAGCCATGAAATGAAAAGACACTTACTCCTTGGAAGGAAAGTTATGGCCAACCTAGACAGCATATTAAAAAGCAAAGACATTACTTTGTCAACAAAGGTCCATCTAGTCAAGGCTATTGTTTTTCCAGTAGTCATGTATTGATGTGAGAGTTGGACTATAAAGAAAGCTGAGAACTGAAGAATTGATGGTTTTGAACTGTGATGTTGGAGAAGACTCAGAGTCCCTTGGACTGCAACGAGATCCAACCAGTCCATCCTAAAGGAGATCAGTCCTGAATTTTCATTTGAAGGACTGATGTTGCAGCTGAAACTCCAATACTTTATCCACCTGATGCAAAGAACTGACTCATTTGATAAGACCCTGTTGCTGGGAAAGATTGAAGGAGTGGGGGCAGAAAGGGATGACAAAGGATGAATTGGTTGGATGCCATTACTGACTCAACGGATATGAGTTTCAGTAAACTCTAGGAGTTGGTGATGGACAGGGAGCCCTGGCATGTTGCAGTCCTTGGTGTTACAAAGAGTCGGACACAGCTGTGTGACTGAACTGACAGGTCCAGATGCCATGATCTTAGTTTTCTTAATATTGAGTTTTATACGAACATTTTCACTCTCCTCTTTCACTTTCAACAATAGGCTCTTTAGTTCTTCTTGCTTTCTGCCATAATGGTGGTGTCATCAGCATATCTGAGGTTATTGACATTTCTCCCAGCAATTTTGACTCCAGCTTCTGCTTCATCCAGCCTGTCATTTAGCATGATGTGCTCTGCATATATGTTAAATAATCAGGGTGACAATATACATTCTTGACCAACTTCTTTCCCAATTTGGAACCAGTCCGTTGTTTCCTGTTTGGTTCTAACTGTTGTTTCTTGACCTGCATACAGGTTTCTCAGGGGATAGGTAAGGTGGTCTGATATTTCCATTTCTTGAATAATTTTCCACAGTTTTTTGTGATCTAGACAATCAAAGACTTTAGCATAGTCAATGAGCCAATGGATGTTGGCAGTTTGATCTCTAGTTCCTCTCCCTTTTCTAAATCCATCTTGTACATCTGGAAGTTCTTGGTTCATGTACTGTTGTAGTCTAGCTTGAAAGTGAAAAGTGCAAGTCACTCAGTCATGTCTGACTCTCTGTGACCCCATGGACTATAGTCCATGGAATTCTCCAGGCCAGCTTACTGGAGTAGGTAGCCTTTCCCTTCTCTAGGGGATCTTCCCGACCCAAGGATCAATCCCAGGTCTCCCTCACTGCCAGCAGATTCTTTACCAGCTGAGCTACAATGCCAGAAAATAGTGGATGATATGATGATGCATTTACAGTGCCATATCTGCAACAGGCTTTGCTACTGTCAGTAAAGAACAAGAGAATTTTTGAAAAATGAAATCATTATTTTAATATTAGACAACAGAAAAAGCATGACAGTATGAAAGAATGAAAACAAAGTGAGTTTTACTGTTACATTCATTTACTGCCTACAGGCCCTTTCTAGATAAAGATATGAGTGCAAGAAGTGAAAAAGTAAACAGACTGTGACAGTCTGGCTGATTTGAGGAAATGGAAATTGAAGTTTGGGAAGGCTGAAGTAACTGGAATGTGTGGAGGGACCACTGAGAGGGAAATGGTAGAAAAATAGTACCTGAAATGTATTAGGGCTATAACATGAGGTGGTGTTTTTGGCTGAGAACTAAGCTGCTCATGCATAGAATGAGAATGTGTGAAGCTAAGCAAAGAGTAACTATTTAAAGGCTAGCAACTGCAAAGGTTTAGGTAGAACAGTTTGCAGAGTCATGCAGGGAAGGGAAAATTTCTAGTCCTGAACAACCAGAGTACAGAGACTTTGTTTAATAACTAGGAGATCAGTAAAGAACATGAGTAAATATACTAATTCCTAGAAACACATAACCTATTAAGACTGAAATATGAAGAACTAGAAAATCTGAATAGACTCGTAATTAGAAAGGTGATGCAGTCATATGAATAGTTGAGCTAAACTAGCTCCAAAACAATATCTTCCTAGTCAAGGCAGAGAAAGATTTTTAAAATGAGGTTTGAAAATATCATTCTGATCTATATGTAACTGAGTGAGTGATAATCGCTCAGTTGTGTTTGACTCTTTGCAACCCCATGGAGTGTAGGCACCAGGCTCATTTGTTCGTGAAATTCTCCAGGCAGGAATACTGGAGTGGGTTGCCATTTCCTCCTCCAAACTTCCTGTTAAAACAAAACTCAAAACGCTTTTATATTATCATAACAAAATCCAGGCATTCAACAAATTAGTATTCGAAATGTAACCCATAGCAAGAGAAGAAGTAGACAATGTGACAGATGCAACAACTAAAATAAGTAAGTGAAGTGAAAGTCGCTCAGTCGTGTCCCAGTCTTTGTGAGCCCATGGACTATAGAGTCCATGGAATTCTCCAGGCCAGAATACTAGAGTGGGTAGCCTTTCCCTTCTCCAGGGGATCTTCTCAATCCAGGGATCCAACCCAGGTCTCCTGCATTGCAGGTGGATTCTTTATCAGCTAAGCCACCCGGGAAGCCCACATATATAAATGATTACATTAAATAGGTATTCAGACTCTTCAGTTAAAGATGGAGATTTCAAGAATAGGTTAAAAAGCAAATCCTAACTCGTGGTAGTAGGCAGAAAAATTACCCGTCCCTCCTCCCCCTACAAAGGATGCCTACATTCTAATCCCTGGAATCTGTGATTAAGTTTTATCAAGTGGTAAGGGGAATTCCACCTGCATATAGAAATAAAGTTGCTAATCAGAAGATACATTATCTTGAATATCGAGAGGGGCACTACATAGTCACAGGAATCATTGAAAGTGGAAGAAAGAGAAAAAAGTAGAGTCAGAGTCAGAAATTGCTGTGGAATTGTCCATGTAGCTCAGCTGGTAAAGAATCCGCCTGCAATGCAGGAAACCTGAATTTGATCCCTGGGTTGGGAAGATCCCCTGGAGAAGGGAAAGGCTACCCACTCCAGTACTCTTGCCTGGAAAATCATATGGATGGAGGAGCCTGGTAGGCTACAGTCCACAGGGTTGTAAAGAGTGAGACATGACTGAGCGATTTGACTTTTGAAAACTTGAATGATTCTACATGCAGAAGATTTGGCCTGTACTTGCTATCTTTGACTATGGAGAGAGGAGGTGATGAACCCAGAGATTCTGGTGGCCAGTGGCCTCTGGGATCTGGAATGGGAGGGAAATGGATTCTTTCATGCAGCCTACAGAAAAAAATTAAGCAAATAAAGAAATAAAATCATAAAAAATTATTTTAGTTCTTCACCTTTATGCTATAATAAATTATCGTATTTTAATCACATACTTAGCAAACTAACATTTCTTTACCTTAATCTTTCAATAAATTATTTTTAAATTAATGACACCTTGACAGATATAACCATTTCTCTTGGCTCTTTTATTTATATATTAATTGACATCAAAATTATTTATATGACTGGATGCTAAAAATCTTATGAAATGAAGAATTAATTTTAATTGATTTACATTTATAATGATTTCGAGGAAGACATTACACTCTAAAACATATATTTGCTCTTTTGAACAGTTTGTTGCAAGAAGTATGTCAATATCATAGGAATGAATTATTACATATTTGAATGATGATATTCCAAAAAAATTACCTACATAGTGATGCAAAATTTATTGTGTATGATGATCTATTGCATGATCCCAGTTAATGTTTTCATTTAGCAGCAGCATGCTAAGCATCACAGTGCAAGGTACCAGATGCATGTGCGCTAATGTGTGGTTAAACTCTTAATTCTGGTGAACTGTAAGGATCAAATCTTGCTTTCTTACTGTTTGCATGAAAATTGGAATATTTGGACTAATTTTAAGAAAAGTAGTCATGGCTCCTACATACAAGATTATTGGGATGGATATTTTGTTTGAGTGGGGAATATTTCCCCTATTGTGTAAGCAGAAGGCATGCATTTCTTCTTTGTCAACTATTACTTGGACCTGCTAAGAAGGAATTTATGTAAGTTTTCAAGCTGATACAAGTTTTCTTTTTTCTTTAACTTTTATTGGAGTATAGTTGATTTATAATGTTGTGTTAGTTTCAGGTTTATATCATAGTGATTCAATTATACATATACATGCAGTCATGTCTTTAAATTTCTAATATCTGCCTTCACGCATATGATATATGCTATCCAACTCTGTTGCTAGCACTTTTTCTCTGAAAATAGACTAATTCATGCCCTTCCAGGACCTGCAGACTATGTCATGTATAAAACACTGAAAGCTATTAATTGTAGGCTTCTTTATGAGAAAAATACGTTTTAGATATTTGTCCCATTGTCTCATTATTTACTTTTTCCTCACCCCAATTTTTCCCACTTTTATGAACGCTTTTCCCAAAAGCATCTCTTAGGCTTTCTCTTCTTGCCTCTGTCTCTTAGGCCAATATCTGGGTCTCTCTTTGGATATATTTTTGAGGACATATCATACCCTGCACTAGGGACAGACAATTAAATAGCTATATTCTAAATGTATGTGTATGTGTGTACTTGTTAGATATATTTTATGATATTTTTCAAGAGTAAAAAATAACTTTGTAAGTAATTACTTTATATACAAAATAAAGTCAGTGGCAGGTACTCTTGTTTGTTTACACAGCCCACCTCCTATCCCTCCTCCTTTCTATGAAAGACTACCTCCCTCTGAATATATGAAAATGCCAGGCAATCACTTTCCCAGATATCTTTGTAGGTAGAATAGTAGGTATATGATTAAATTCTGGCCTATGTGAACAAATAGAATGTGTCCATGTTACATGCTGTTTCTGGGAAAAACTTGCTATCTGTTATAATAGAAAGTGATGCAAAAATAGAAGTCCTCTCCCTCCATTTTTCTATTTAGATGTTTAGATACCCTGAAAATGTTGCTTGGAACTGTTGTAGGTACTTTAAAATATAAATGGAGTATCAAAAAAAATAAAAAGCTATACTATCATTGTTTTGTTAAATGAATGAAGGAATCAGCTACGTCTGGTTTCCTGTTGTTTAGGGAAAATCACCACTTGGTGTTTTACAATAATACCCTTATAGGTTCATAGAAAATATTATCAAGTCTAGGAGGCCAAAATAAATTTCATAATCATTAACATGAAAAAAAAAATTGATCCTTTACCAAATTGAACTCAGAAAAGTACAATATTCATTTGTAGACACCAAACAAGGAGAATAGGCAGCTGATGCTCAAAAGATCCAAACTCCTTGATGGCTTTCAGGCAAGGTTTTTATTTTTATTTTTTAACACCAAAAATATTGTGTATTGGGGTATAGCTGCTTAATGTTGTGGAGGCAAGGGTTTTTTAAGGGCAATGTTATGAGTGAGGGTTGAAGGTGCATGGTCAACTCCTGGACATTCTTCTGATTGGTTGGTGGTGGGTAATGGGGTGATGTTTTAGGAATCAATCTAAATTACTCTTCTGGTTCCAAGAGGTCTGGAGTTTATGTGCTTCTGGTCAGTGTGTAGTCAACATCCTATGCTACATAGGAGTCTTAGTTTCTGCAGAATAATTCAAAGATATCCTTCAGATTGTCATTTACATATCCCTTCCAGAGGAACTAAGGGTTTTCTGACTATTGTTTCAAGGTATTATTATTTTTCTTAGTGAGTGAAAGTGACTCAGTCGTGCCAACTCTTTGCAACCCCATGGACTGTAGCCTGCCATCCTCTTCTGTCCATGGAATTCTCCAGGCCAGAATCCTGGAGCAGGTAGCCATTTCCTTCTCCAGGGATCTTCCCTTCTCCAGAGACTGAACCCAGGTCTCCCACATTGCAGGTGGATTCTTTACCATCTGACCCACCAGGGAAGCCCAACTCAATTGCTTTCTTCACTTCTGCATTTTCCACTTCTCTAATCATAACCAGCATGACTCTGCACGTGGGAGCTCAGGGAAAGCCTAAGAGACAGAAACTTTCTCTACAAACAAGAGTGGGGCGCACAGAGGGATGTGCAGCTGGGAAGTCCTATGGGGCCCTGCTCTGTTTCAACCATTTGATAGGTTATGAGAAGTTAAATGAGTACTTGTTGAAATCAAAGGTGGAAATGAGATTTGGAGAAAAATACTTCTTCCTCACCTTTGGTTGCTAGAAGAATCAGAATGTATTACTCCTCCCCTTTATTTTTTAGAAGCTGATGTATCTGGAAAATGTGCTTTCTTTCAGTCACTCATGGTAATGAGATGAGCTTAGAGATATGGCTGTGATTCCCGGAGAGGTGTGTATTGGTCTAGTATGAATAAATTTTCTATGTTCACTGTGTAATTCTGATATTCAGAAACTTTCTAGGCTTTTTGATTAGCCTCACTTACAAATGTCCATGTTAAGAGGTCTTTAATCTCCATTAGTATTATTTACACCTTACTTTTCAAGTGGGCCAAAATTAGCAAGTAAAAGAGTGGTTTTATTAAAAGAGTTCCCTCAAACTTCAACATGATAAATTAATAGTGAACTATTTCCGGTAATTTAAAAAATGACCCAGCAAACAGTTATTGGCACCCGAAACATCCCTTGGCACTCATCTGACACTAGTAACTATAGAAAGACTTTCTGAGAAGACAAGTACATCACAGAAACCTAGTGCTAACCTGAATCATTTTTAGTTTATGCATCTTATTTCTCTGAAGTTAGCTGGGGGAATTGTCTTTATTTCTATTTTGCCCTCCTCACCAATAAAAATGGCTAGCTATGTCAAAATCTTCACTTTCCTTAGATTGCTCTTCATTGCATGTGAATTAGGCTGAAATCCTTAATAAAGCATGACTACATCTGCAGGATACTCCAGCAGTTCCTGAAATCTTGATGATTTCCCGCTTGCGTACATGCTTAGTCACTCAGTTGTGTCCGACTCTTTGCAACTCCGTGAACTTTAGCCTGTCAAGCTCCTCTGTCCATGGAATTTTCCAGGCAAGAATACACGAGTGGGGTGTCATTTCCTACTCCAGGGGATCTTCCCAACCCATGGATCAAACCTGCATCTCCTGCATTGCCAGGTGGATTCTTTACCACTGTGCTAACTGGGAAGCCCTATTTCCCTCCTACTTTCTAATCAATGGCCTTTGCATTTTGTACTCTGACTTGAACTTTGTGTATTTAGAAACAGCCAACAGTTTCTTATTTATTTTTTCTTTTTTTCTATTTTCCTCCTTTCCATAGAATCAGTTGAAATTTGGTAGGGACTATCAGCTGATATTTCCTTCAGTTATTTCTCATAAGATTCATATTTCTATACATATAAAAATGCCAACTTTCTGGTAGTAACTGTTTTGTGGTGTTACAATTCCTTTTTATCTAAAAAATATTTGGGGTTATTTTATTCATATTTTGTGGGAAATAGTAGGTGTTTGATTAGTCTCTAGGAACCATATTGAAAATATTCTCAGATATTTGATAATAACTCACATAAGTTGAATCATAATCAATAAACATTCAGGGATTAATTTCTTTTAAACACAGACATATACATACAAGCATAACAGATTGATCATTCCTGTACTTCTTTGTGTAAGCAAACTAGTATCATAAGAAATTTCTATTTAAGAATACCAGAGCTCTTCTGAACCAACAATCACTTATTTTGGCTAGTACATAGACATGTTTTAATTGAATATCTGGGGCTTGATTGTTAGGTGGGTAAAGAAGCTAAATGAAAACTTACAACATTTACCACCAAAAAGAGAATAGGAAACATGAATAATAAAAATAGTTTTATCTTAAATACCTGTAAGCTTAACAATTGCAGTGTAAAATACTCATGTGTTCAAACCCACATTATATCTGTAAGTCAAATAACTGTTATGAATCATTACAAGGGAATAAATTATTTTTAGTCACCTAAAAAAACACTCAAGAGGTGAAAACTTAACAAACATGATTGAATAAGTATATCTAAATAAGAATTGCACGTGACTACTTCCTAAGAATGATATAGAAGTATCCAAATTATATAAATATTGCTGAAGGGTCTGATCCATGCTATATGTTTCCTTAATACTTATAGGACGATTCATGTAATTTTAAAAATAAATGAATAATGAAAATATAATACACATGTCATCAATATATATTTTCTAATTGTGTTATCATTATGATTTTAATGTTTAAAATACTGTTAAATAATTGGTAGACATTGAGTCATCTACTTAGTTGACATAAACATCATCCTTTTCTTCTAGTAAAAGGACTTTGAAATTTATCCAAGGTAAAGGAATATGTAAGATCTGGAATTTTCAGGGAAAGGAATGAAAGAGCTTACTATTTTTTCTAAACTATTTGGAATGAAACAAAAGCTTGGTGTTCAGTGCCACAGAGTACTAGTTGACATGCTGAAGGCAAATCTGTTTCCAGGTAGTAACCAGAAAAACATGAGCAGCAGGTGGAGGAGAAACATGCTGCTGTGTGTTTGAGTTAGACTATCAAAGTATGGCTGGATGGTAGAAGTCCAAAAGCTTTTGGTATTTGCCACAGTAACTAACTCAGCACCTGCCAGTCATGCTGGCTGGATGTAACAAACTGCCTGCATTTGCAGTGGGGTTACCAGGAAGGGCTTACAGGAGTTGTTCTCATGTAATGGAGTATTTTCTAATTTTAAAAAAAGGTTGTATGTAGATCAGCCTACCCCCAAAATTTAGGAAGTTAAAGGAATTCATGATTTCATGTTATTGAAAAATGTTAGTTTTCCAAAGAAGCAAATATTTGTTTGTAAAGTAGAATCTGTTTAATAGAAATCATTTTTTTTAAAACATTTTGCTTGAATGCTTCTATATCAAAATTTAAATTTGTTAATTGCCCTGCATGGCTTCAGTGTCAGTCATTAAAGATTCACTTGAGCCAAATTTTAATCACAGTACAGTTAGGACACTTCTTAATGGTTTCCAAGATTTTCTCTCAGAAACAAACTAGATTGTGAAGCAGGATTCAGGATACAGTGGGTTATCGGTCACCTCCAGCTGGTTGAGAGCTATTGAGGTACCTCTCTTAGTTCGTAGGCAATGTATGTTGAGCAATTATTAACTCTTAGGAAGTTGGAGTTAATTATTGGCGAATTATTTATTCATTCATTTGATAATTACTAATTGAGTACCAATTATATGCAAGTTTGTTATCTAGGTAATTGGACTACATTAGTGACCAAAATAGACAAAGTTACTACATGCATAGAAATGGATTTACTTTCTAGAAGAGTTAGATAATAGCAAATCATAATGCACAAGTAAACTTAAATTGGAAGGTGGTACAATCTATACGTAAAAAGAAAATTCAAGTCAGGTAGTAAGGGGTGGAAGATGGTTCACAACAGAGGTTGGACTTTTAAATGAGGTGAAAATATCTCGCATCTTTTTTTTTTTTTTCATTTAAAAAAAAATTGCTAAAGGAAAGATTATAACCATTCTTTCTTTGACACACCTATCTTTCCTGCCTCAGATCAATCTCCACTGTGGCTCTAAGCAATTCACTTAACCTCTGTGAGCTTCAGTGTGTTCTGGGCAGTGATAACTGCTTCAAAACACTGTTATTTAAATCAACATATCATTAGTGATCATGCTTTATAGTGAAACTTGGCAAAGAGTAGGAACTGAGTAAAGGTTAATTGACTCTGAATCTGTATAATTGCCATGATATTGAGATGTGACAATCTTACTTCTTCAGATGAACATCAATTTGCATAGCTTTTCCACTGATTCACTGACTTGAATTTCCTTTAGCAAAAATGAAAAAAAAAAGAAAAGAAATGATGCCAGACATTATCACCTCATTTAAAAGGCCCGCCTCTGCTGTGAACCATCTTCCATGCCTTTTACTACCTGTCACACTACCTGTTACTACCTGTTATACTAAGTGAAAAAAAGAAACCAGGCAGTATTTTCAGTTCTTTGCTTGGAAGTCCCCTTAGCTATATCATCAAATTCATTAAGGATATTTTAAGCTTCCCCATTACTGCAGACAACTGTTTTATTAAGGTCTTTGCCACTTTGTAACAAAGAGATCTCTGTTTTTTCCAGTTCCCAATGATATTTTTCTTATTTCTGTTTTACTCAAATTTATTACCCCCCTTTTAGATAGTATCCTCAAAACCAGATTTCTAGTTCAAATCAGTTTAGGGTTCCCTTTATGTGTTCCTTAAAATCTTTCTTGCCTTCACCAACATTGTTTAGGTGTTCTTTATAGCAGCACTTTACTTCCAGTTATCTACTGTTACAGTAGATTACCTTCAACCCCCCAAATTGTAACTTAAAATAACAAGCATATATTATCTCACAATTTCTATAGGTTCAGAATCTGGGTCTGCCCTTGCAGGGCTCAGTGCTGGCTTATATTCTTGCCTGGAGAATCCCGTGGGCAGAGAAGCCTGGCAGGCTACAGTTGATAGGGTTGCACAGCGTCAGACCCAACTGAGGCAGCTTAGCATGCAAGCACATAGGATCTCGCGCTAGTCTTCAATCAAAGTACTCAGTGGTACTGCAACATCTCTGCTTCCATGGGGGAGAAATCACATTCAGGTTCACTCATAGAGGTCACAATAATTTTGTGAAGTTATCTCAGAAGTGACATTCCATTCATTTTGCATATTCTATTTCTTAGAAGCAAGTCCCTAGGCACAGTGTACTCTGGAAGGGAAAGAGGTTACTTAAGAAATGCCTACCTGGAGTTGGAGGTCAACGTGAGCCATCTCAGAGGCTCCTGTCACAACTACTTTCAGATAATTAGCAGTTTTTATATTGGGTCAGCTAATCAGTTAGACACAGAAAAGAGAAATAAGAATGTGAAGTCTAGAGCAAGGTAGTACTCTATTAGAAATTCTCATAAGTACATGGCCTAAGGTATGCAAATTTAGGAAATTTCATTCTGTAGGTTAGAGGTTACCAAAAATAATGGATAGCTGAAGGCTTTTAGGAGAACATATTCTCTATTTCAGTTTTCCAGTTTTTATCCCCTCTTTCTTTGCTTTAAGTGGGAAAATTCCTATTTTACAAATTTTCAAGTTTATTCATATTTTTTTCTAAATATCTAATGTGTTATTATGCCTGTCTATCTCATTTTAGATTCTACATTAAACTATATATTTTATGATTATTCATATAAACCCCTGAAATTTCCTATCTCTTCACAATTTTTATTCTATTATCAATATTGTATAAACGTTCATTGGAACTGAAGCATAATTTGATCTTGTTTTGTCTATTTCCCAGAGAGTATAGGCCTTTTCATCTCTGGGAGTCAGTGTATGCATGTGGGTAGAGGGGGTCACTAATCATTTTCATTCCCTTCCACAGTCAAGTTAAGCTAGTTTGGGGTTTTAAATTTAATAGGATACAGTTCCCTTGCAATTATACCAGCTTCCAATCACCATGCGGTGGACTTTAGAACCTTGCTTTAGTAATTATGCTGGAAGAGTATTACATTCACTTCCCCTCTCTTTACTAGCCCTCGTTTGATTCTATTTTTTGGGCATGGTTGAAATAGAGGCTTTTGAGCTGAGGAATCTGCTCCAGTGTTTGGGGCTTTTCTAGACTCCAACCAGTTTCACAATCCAGCAATGAGATCCAAAATGTGCTTGATCCCCTTTGTCCCTGTAGGGTTGCTCGGTCCACAGTAATCCCCAAACCCATGGTCCACAACTTCCTCTGACCTGTGAACTCTTCATTCTTTATCTCTGTCTGGAATTTAATTAATCAAGGGTTCCTTGCTCTTGATTTCCACTTTCTTTGTTAGTCCCATTGAAAAGTATGGCTTTTATTTTGTCAAATACTTCATATTATCACAAGAGCAACGGTCTTGCATGTCCTTCTATATGCTCCTTGGAAATGAAATTTTATTTCATTTAATTCATAATAGCAGTAATAATAGCATAATATCATAATAGCACTTAATTCATAATTCACAATATTCATTTTATATTATTTTAAGAGGTTTGGTTTAATGTCTACAGATAAGTTTAATTAGAATCCATCTCTTCAGACTTCTAGAGTATTTCAAACAGGTCATTATAATTTTATGTTAAACATTTTTACACTTCAGTTTGTTAGTCACATTTTAATAATTGATTAAATATTGATTTAATAGTCAAATACCAAAAATTTGATATTACACAGGACTAGAATATGTATAAAAATCATGACTTTTCATTCTCTTTTTATATTTCATAAAATTACTTAAATTTCTTCAGTTCAGTTCAGTTGCTCATTTGTGACTCTTTGTGACCCCATGGACTGTAACACTCCAGGCCTCTTTGTCCATCACCAACTCCCAGAGTTTACTCAAACTTATTTCCATTGAGTCAGTGATGCCATCCAACCATCTCATCCTCTGCCATCCCCTTATCCTCCCACCTTCAGTCTTTCCCAGAATCAGGGTCTTTTCAAATGAGTTAGTTCTTCGCATCAGATGGCCAAAGTATTGGAGTTTCAGCTTCAACATCAGTCCCTCCAATGAATATTCAGGACTGATTTCTTTTAGGATGGACTGGTTGGATCTCCTTGCAGTCCAAGGGACTCTCAAGAGTCTCCTGCAATACCATAGTTCAAAAACATCAATTCTTTGGCACTCAGCTTTCTTTATAGTCCAACTCTCACATCCATACATGACTACTGGAAAAACCATAGCCTTGACTAGACGGACCTTTGCTGACAAAGTGTAACCACCATTTTATACATTTTTAATTTATGGAATTTTAGAATTGATAGAAAATTTAGTCTACTTTCACTTTATTTTTCAAATTACAAAATTACAGCCTAGAAACTACAACACTTATACATTCATCTATTCATTAATGTGTCTTTTCCCAAAATGCTTCTCTGATGTGTCTTATTATCAGGATTCATGTTCACCACTTTCTTCACAAATCTAGGATTACCACTACCCAGTGGGATTTGCTAAGCCTGCTTTCCCATCTTTCAGTCACTGGTGTGATACCTGAAGCTCATAGTAACAGCTAACTATTCTGATAACACGGTCAATCCTAAGGAGATACACACAGGGTAAATACTAGCTCTTCCTCTAATGTTGCCTCATTTTAAATGTATCTTGATTATATTTAACTTGCTGTGAAAACAATCTGCATTTAATGGCTTTTAACGTTCATAGTAAAATAATGTAACTAAATTCAGTAAGGCTGATAAGTCTCCCAAATTAGGCCTTGGTAATCACAATTCAGAAAAAAATATGGTTGTTTATTCATCCTTTTTCCAAAGGCTAGGAAAGCCCTCTTTTCATTGTCAATATTTTATTAATAAACATTTTCATTTAATTAAGATCACCAAAGCTATAAATAAAAATAAATGTATCTTGATTTGATCTATCATTTGTTTTAATGCTGTTCATATTGATGTGATTTATTATTATAAGTGAATAAACCTTTCCTAAAAGGCAGATATATTATTTCAAGCATGTGTATAAAATAAGTGATTTTTTTCAAATCTTATCTCATTTTTTATTTTTAAAATTTAAATCTATTTTCCTTTATTCAGGCACAATTAATAACTATACTTACTTGCAAACTATTTAAAATGTACATGGCAACAATTATTTGATATAGGTATACATTGTGCAAGAATTCCCTCTAGTTAGTTAAAACATCCATTCATATATATAGTGTGTGTGTATGAGAACATTTATGTTCTATTTTTTAGAAAATTTCAATTATACAAGAGTGTTATCAAGTATAGTTACAATATTGTGCATCAGATCCTTACTCTTCATTCATCTTATAAATGGAAGTTTGTACCTTTTTACCAGCCTCTCCATATTTCCCCCAGCCCCCACCCTGTTTTCTCTTTCTGTCAGTTTGTTTTTTTAAATTCCACATGTAATTTAATTATGTCCTATTTGTCTTTCTCTGCTGGGCTTATTTCACTTAGCACAATGCCTTCAAGTTCATCTACATAGTCTCAAGTGACAGGATTTTCTTCTTAGAGTTGAATAACATTCCATTATATACTATATGTACAATACAGATAGAGAAAATATGATATAGATATTCCCATTCCCAGGTGGCCCCAGTGGTAAAAAACCCGCTTGCCAGTGCAGGAGACATAAGAGACATAAGAAACATTTATTCGATCCCTAAAGAGGAAATGGCAATCCAGTCCAGTATTCCTATTCTTGCCTGGAGAATCCCATGGATAGAGAAGCCTCGTGGGCTACAGCCCATGGAGTTGCGAAGAGTCAGACATGACTGAAGTGACTTAGCACAGAATATATTTTCATATATTTGTTGAGGAACAGTCAGATCGTTTCCATGCTTTGGCTCTTGTGAAGGATGCTGCCAGGAACACAGGAGTACAGATATCTATTAGAAATAATTATTTCATTTCCTTTGGGAATATATTAAGAGGCAGGATTGCTGAATCATAGAGTGGATTTTGTTTCACATTCTTTGAGGAACCTCCATACTATTTGCCACAGTGGCTGTACCAATTTTCATTCCCACCAACAGTCTACAAAAGGTATTTTTCCATACCCTCATGACCAGTATTTATTTCTCTTTTTAGCACATTCTAATATGTGTGAGAAAATATCTCATTATGTTTTGATTTCTATTTCCCTAGTGATTATTAATAATGTTGAGTACTTTTTCATGTACCTGTTGGCCATTTCTATGTATTATTTGAAAATCATCTATTTATTTTACCTCTTTATTTTAATCAGTATTTCTTTTTTTCAATTGAGTGTATTATGAGTTCTTTAATATATTTTGGCTATCAATAATTTATCAGATACATGATTGCAAATATTTACCCCATTACACAAATTGCTTTTTCATTTTGTTGATGACTACCTTAACTGTTCAGAAGCTTTTTAGTTTGATATAATCCCAACTGTTTAATTTTACTTTGGTTACTTTTATTTGTGGTGTCAAAAAAGAAAAAGCAACTATCACGATATGTGACTGATGTCAAAGTACTTACTGCCTGCTTTTTTCTATGAGTATTATATTACTTCCAAGGGCCTTAATCCATTTTTAGTTAATTATGATACATGGTATAATAGTGGTCCACTTTCATCCTTTTACATGTGGCTGTCCAATTTTCGTAACACATTTATTGAAGAAACTATCCTTTCCTCATTGCATATTCTTGGCTCCTTTGTCATAAGTTAATTGACCATTTCTGTATGGATACTGACCAGTTGTGGATGTGAATAGAGATGCAAGTAAAATCCAATGTTGTAAAGAACAATATTGCGTAGGAACCTGTAATGTTCCGTCCATGAATCACGGTAAATTGGAAGAGGGCAAACAGGATATGGCAAGCGTGAACATTGACATTTTAGGAATCTGAACTAAAATGGGCTGGAATGGGCGAATTTAACTCAGATTATGATTCTATCTACTACTGTGGGCAGGAATCCCTTAGAGGAAATGGAGTAGCCATCATAGTCAACAAAAGAGTCCAACATTCAGTACTTGGGTATGATCTTGAAAATGACAGAAAGATCGTTTTTACTTTCTACTAAGGCAAACCATTCAAAATCAGAGTAATCCAATTCTATGCCCCAACCAGTAATGCCAAAGAAGCTTAAATTGAATGGTTCTATGAAGACCTACAAGACCTTCTAGAACTAACACCAAAAAAGATGTCCTTTTCATCATAGGGGACTGAAATGCAAAAGTAGGAAGTCAAGAGATACCTAGAGTAACAAGTTCTATAAAGAAGAACTTGTGAAGATAATAGCAATTGGCAATAATATCTTGGGTGAGAGTCTGGGATCACAATGTTTTACACTTTGGAGCACATGTACAGTAATTCTTTTCCTGATACCTTGCAATCTGGTCCCTTTACTTTGGTTTCTTTTTCTTTCTTTCCTTTTGGTTGTGCTGGTCTTCACTGCTTGGGCTTTCCCTAGTTGTAGCGAGCAGGAGCTACTCTTCATTGCAGTGCTAGGGCTTCTCATTGCAGTGGTCTCTTTTGTTGAGGAGCATAGGCATTGCCATGAATCAAGGCAAATTGGAGGTGATCAAACAGGAGATGGCAAGAGTGAACATCGACATTTTAGGAATCAGCAAACTAAAATGGACTGGACTGGGTGAATTTAACTCAGATGACCATTATATCTACTACTGTGGGCAAGAATCCCTTAGAAGAAATGCAGTAGTCATCATAGTCAACAAAAGAGTCTGAAATGCAGTACTTGGATGCAATCTCAAAAACGACAGAATGATCTGTGTTCGTTTCCAAGGCAAACCATTCAATATCATGGTAATCCAAGTCAATGCCCCGACCAGTAATGCCGAAGAAGCTGAAGTTGAATGGTTATATGAAGACCTACAAGACCTTCTAGAATCAACACGCAAAAAAGATGTCCTTTTCATTATAAGGGACTGGAATGCAAAAGTAGGAAGTCAAAAAACACTTGGAATAACAGGCAAATTTGGCCTTGGAGTACAGAATGAAGCAGGGCAAAGGCTAATAGAGTTCTGCCAAGAGAACACACTGGTCATAGCCAACACCCTCTTCCAACAACACAAGAGAAGACTCTACACATGGACATCACCAAATGGTCAACACTGAAATCAGATTGATTATATTCTTTGCAACCAAAGATGGAAAGCTCTATACAGTCAGCAAAAGCAAGACCAGGAGCTGACTGTGGCTCAGATCATGAACTCCTTATTGCCAAATTGAGACTTAAATTGAAGAAAGTAGGGAAAACCACTAACCATTCAGCTATCACCTAAATCAAATCACTTACAGTTGTAAAGTGGAAGTGACAAATAGATTCCTGTCTATTCTAGATATGTCTAGATAGAGGTTCATAACATTGTACAGGAGGCAGGGATCAAGACCATCCCAAGAAAAAGAAATGCAAAATGTCAAAATGGTTGTCTAAGGAGGCCTTACAAATAGCTATGAAAAGAGTAGTGAAATGCAAAGGAGAAAAGGAGAGATATACCCATTTGAATGCAGAGTTCTAAAGAATAGAAAGGGGGGGATGAGAAATCCTTCCTCAGTGATCAATGCAAAGAAATAGACAAAAACGGTAGAATGGGATAGACTAGACTTCTCTTCAAGAAATGGTGGGCTGGATGAAGCACAAATTGGAATCAAGATTGCCAGGAGAAATATCAATAACCTCAGATATGCAGATGACACCACCCTTTTGGCAGAAAGCAAAGAAGAACTAAAGAGCCTCTTGATGAAAGTGAAAGAGGAGAGTCAAAAAGTTGGCTTAAAACTCAACATTCAGAAAACTAAGATCATGGCATCTGGTCCCATCACTTTATGGCAAATATACAGGGAAACAGTGGAAATAGTGACAGACTTTATTTTCTTGGGCTCCAACATCACTGCAGATGGTGACTGCTGCCATGAAATTAAAAGTCACTTGCTCCTTGGAAGAAAAACTATGACCAACCTAGATAGCATATTAAAAAGCACAGACCTTACTTTGCAAACAAAGGTCTGTCTAGTTAAAGCTATGGTTTTTCTAGTAGTCATGTATGCATATGAGAGTTGGACTGTAAAGAAACTGAGCACTGAAGAATTGATGCTTTTGTACTGTGATGTTGGAGAAGACTCTGAGAGTCTCTTGGACTTCAAGGAGATCCAACCAGTCCATCCCAAAGGATGTCAGTCCTGATGACTGATGCTGAAGCTGAAACTCCAATACTTTGGTCACCTAATGCGAAGAGCTGGCTTATTGGAAAAGACCCTGATGCTGGGAAAGATTGAAGGCGGGAGGAGAGGGGGATGACAGAGGATGAGATAGTTGGATGGCATCACTGACTGGATGGGCATGAGTTTGAGCAAGCCCCAGGAGTTGGTGATGGACAGGAAAGCCTCACCTGCTGCAGTACACGGGGTTGCAAAGAATTGGACAAGACTGAGTACTGAACCGAACTGATATGTGCGGATTTATCTCTGAGTGTCATTTCTCTTCCATTGCTCTGGCGGTCTGTTTCTATACCTGTATCACACGATTTGGATTACTGTAGCTTTATATTACTGTTTGAAATCGGGAACTGAAATGCCTCCAGCTTTGTACTTCTCACTCAGGATTTACTTGGCTATTCAGAGTCCCTTGTGGTTTCATACAAATTTCAGGATTGTTTGTTCTATTGCTCTGAAAACTGCCATTGGAATTTTGAGAGGGATGGCATTGAATCTGTATATTGCTTTGAATAGTACGGTCACTGTAACAATATTACTCCTTCCATTCCATGAGCATGGAATATTTTTTCATGGATATGTGTGTTTTTGTTGTTTCTCATCAGTATCTTATAGATTAATGTGTATATGTCTTTCACCTTCTTGGTTAAATTTACTCCCAGATGCATTATTTTGTTTTATGTAATTGTAAATATATTTTTATATTATAAATATATTTTTAAAATTTATGTTTCTGATAATTCATTATTAGTATAGAGAAATGCAACAATTTTTGTATATTGACTATCTTGTATGTCTACTGAACTTATTTATTTTCATTAATACTGTATTTGTTTTTTTGATGGACTCTTTAGGGTTTTGTATATATAATAACATAAAAAAATAAAATAAAGAAGGGCTTCTTCTGTGGTTCAGCTGGTATAGAAACTCCCTGCAATGCAGGAGACTCGGGTTTGATCCCTGGGTTGGGAAGATCCGCTGGAGAAGGGAAAGGCTACCCAGTCCAGTATTCTGGACTGGAGAATTCCATGTACTGCATAGTTCATGGGGTTGCAAAGACTCAGACACAACTGAGCGACTTTCACTACAAATACAGAGATAGTCTTACTTCTTTTTTTTTTTTCTATTTATATGCTTTTTCTTTTTGTTGCCTAGTTGCTTTAGCTAGGACTTTCAAACTATGCTGAATAAATGTGGTGAGAGTGGACATCCTTGTCTATTTAATGATCTTAGAGAAAAATAATCTAGCTTTTTAAAGTTGCTATTGATGTAGGTTTTTTCATAATGACCTTTAATTATGTTGAGGTATATTCCCTCTCTAACCAGAGATTTTACCATAAAAGGATATTAAATCTTGTCAAATTCTTTTTCTGAATCTATTGAAATTATATTATTTTTATCCTTCATTTTGTTAATGTGGTGTATCATACTGATTGATTTGAAGATACTCAACCACCCTTGATTTCCTGGCATAAATCTAACTTGATAATGGTGCATGATCTTTTTAATGTAAAATGTTGCATTCAGTTTTCTAATATTTAATTAAGGATTTTTGCATCTGTGTTTACTAGAAATTTTATACACCTTAAAGAAAGGAATAGTGGGCTTTACTGTACAATGTGAAAGAAATAGGTAAGAGTATCATGTATTAATTTTTCTATAAATTTCACATGTAAATAAATTTAATTTGGAAGCCATAGTCTTAAGGTATTTGTGGCCTAAATTTCTTATCTTGTACTTATCATTGCATGTAAATAAAATGCACACATTTGGATGCAAATCTTATAAATGTAGTATAAGTATTACCATTAATGAAAACATTAATCCAGGTCTTTAATTAAGGTAATTTCCTTTTGTGTATGTGTAGTGACTTTGGCTATGTTATCAGGATTGTGTTGGTGGTTTAGTGACTCAGTTGTGTCCGAATCTTTGCAACCCCATAGACTGTAGCCCACCAGTCTCCTCTGTCCATGGGATTTCCCAGGCAAAAATGCTGAAGTGGGTTGCCATTTCCTTCTCTAGGGGATATTCCTGACTCAGGGATAGCACCCTCGTCTCCTGCCTTACAGGCAGATTCTTTATCAACTGACCCACCAGGGAAGCCCTGGTAATGTCTTGTAATATAAGTTTGGAAGTTTTCCCTCCTCTTCAATTTTTGAGAAGTATTTGAGAGATTGATATTAGTTGTCCTTTAAATGTTAGAATTCACTTATAAAATCATGATTCTAAACTTTTAGTTTTCTCAGGTTTTTGATTATTCAGTCTCCTAACATAATTAATCTGATTAGATTTCTATTTCTTCATAATAATTTAGTTTTTGTGAGTTGAATGTTTCTAGGATTTTATCTGCTTTTTCTAGGTTGTCTAATTTGTTGGTATGTAATTGGTCATAGTAGGCTCTTATGATTCTTTTTTTCTGTGGTATCAATTGTAATATCTCTCCTTGGTAAGTTTGGATAACGATTTGTCTATTTTCTCCATATATTTTTTTAAAAAACCCTTCTTTTCATTTATTTTAAAATACAATAGTCATATAATCTCTATTTCATTTATTTCTGTTCTGATCTTTGTTATTTCCTTTATTCTTTTAATTTGGGCTCAATTTGAAGGTATAATGGGCTTCCCTGGTGGCTCAGATGGTAAAGAATCTGCCTGCAATACAGACCTAGGTTCAATCCCTAGGTTGGGAAGATCCCCTGGAGTAGGGAATGGCAAACCACTCCAGTATTCTTGCCTGGAAAATTCCATGGGCAGAGGGGCCTTGTGGGCTACAATCTATGGTGTCACAAACAGTCAGACATGACAGTGACTTTCACTCACTCACTTGAAGGTATAGAGTTAAGTTGTTTAGTTGAGATAAACTTCCTTCTTAGAACTGTTTTTGCTGACTCTCATATGTTTTGGCAAATTGTGTTTCCAGTTTTATTTGTCTCAGAATATCTTTTAAATTTCTCTGTAATATTTTTCTTTGACTCATTGGTTGTTCAGAAACATGCTATTTAACCTCTTTTTTATTCATTTACTCAAAATATTTTTAATTAAGAAAAATCACCCAGCATTCAAGAATGAATTGAAACTCCATATGAATTTTAATTCCCGTGCCTTGCTGGGTCAGAAACCTGAGACTTTGTGGAGTGTTAGGGCCAACTTGGCTAGAGCTTGGGTGTCCCTGAGGCCAAGAGGCAGTTACCACATGTCAGGATAACCTCAGAGGGAGGCCAAGACAGTAGGAGGCTGGGAGCTTGCAAGGAAGTGATGGCTGACCAACTGGAGACATAGACACCAAGCTCCATCTAGCAGGGTAGTCAGCTCTAAGGGAATTCAGGGCATGCTCACAAAAGATCCAGAACCAGCACTTCAGGCTGACTGCCCCAGCTGGCCTCACCATGGGATCTTGTCCTCTTCTGAGGCAAATCTTTTAATGAGCAAGTCTTTAAAAACGGAATCATTTGCTTCATTTGTAAACCTAAAACAGATGTTGATTTCAGTTCAGTTATGTTTATAGCTTTAAACGTGTTCTATGATAACTTTAATAGCAGAGTGTAGCTGGTAGAGATAATCATAGCTTAACTGTATGTATTTATTAATTCAGAAAATTGTTATATCTAATCTGAAAAGTTAGAAGATATTTTGGGGAAAAATCACCACCCACATGCCTTGCCCAGTGAAAAACCAGCCTCATAACAGGGAGAGAGATATAGCTCTCTACTTGAAATTAAGTACTTCCATTTTTGGAGAAGGAAATGACAACCCACTCCAGAATTCTTGCCTGGAAAATCCCATGGAAAGAGGAGCCTGGCGGGCTGCAGTTCATTGGGTTGCAAAGAGTCAGACACTACTGAAGTCACAGCACACATATAGGACTTTAAAGTTTCATTGTAGCTCTCTTTGAGGTGGCAGTATATGCTTTAATTTGAGAGTGATTAAGACATGATTTGCATTGCTGTTTAGGTTTAGTTTGAAGAGAGGGCATAATTGACAGAATTGTCAACACCTTCTGTAATATTTTTTTTTCTCTAAAAAGCCTGATCCTGAAAAAAAAATTCATAACCTTATGAATGAGTGTCATAATTGTACTAATTCATGTTCATTCCATAACAAAATATACACTTTACTGAGTATTTTATTATAGTGTTCTTAAATTTCTTAAAATTAGATAGCTCAGTATAACATCAAAACTGCAAAAGCATTTACCATTTGGACATTATAACTGTCATTGTTACTTTGCATTTAATAAATGCATCAACCAAATATCTTTGTGTTTGTGGGCAAGTTGGGTTTTAGAATAGTGATTAATAATTTTTTTCAATAGATGATATACATTTTTAATTGTAAAAGTTACAAGACTTTCTATCAATGCAATTATATCAATTTATACCCCCACCATATATATACATTTCTTTCTGCTGACGTTTAATATGAGCAAAAGGGAAGTTTTTGCATGTTTCTTGCATAAAAATTTACTTGTTTAACAAATGTTTGTGGCTGCTTTCATAGGCCAGGTCTTAGTTTAGGTTTTGAGTATTTGATAATGAACAAAACAGTTAAATTCCTGCCCTTGTAAAATTTTGGTACCTGGTACCAAATAAAAATTTGTCTTTTTATTTTCATTTACATGAAGTGTGTAGTAATAAGCACACTTTCATGTGCTTATCTGACAATTCTTATGATCTGCATTTTACTTTTATTTTAATTACTGATGAGTTTTTAAGTTAGTCACATACCTTATTTTGAACACTATCCATATTTTTCTTTTCAACTTTTTTTTTCTGTAAAGATTAAGTTTTTTCTTATCTGAAATAAGGAGAGCTTTATTCGTAGGTAACTTTCCTTTGCTAAATGTGTACAAAAAGTGAGGGAATATCTGTACATTAAATCAGTTTGTTGAGAGAAATAAAAATCAAGCTAAAAAGAATTTCATGATCTTTAAAGACAGTAATTAGGATTTTTAGAAATGTCACTTACTTCACACATTCTTTCACAGTTTGAAATAATTTTGTGTAAATAATAATTTGAAATTTGTGAAGAAATATAAAAAAGGCAAAATCTTTTTTTGGTACCTCTTTTATTGAATACCAGAAGAGAGATAATTATCTAGGTGTTTTTCTAAATACACATGTAATATAAAAATATGATTAATTAATGCTTTTTATTTTTTATGACACTTTTACTGTCTTCCTTTTTTTATTCCTTCTTTTCTTCTTGACACCAAGCTATGAAAGGCCAGTGTGCCAATGTACCCATACTAAAAACGTTGTAAACAATTTCAACGAATAATAATAATGATGATGAGTTAACGGGCTTCCCCGATAGCTGAGTTGGTAAAGAATCCACCTGCAATGCAGGAGAGCCCCATTCGATTCCTGGGTCGGGAAGATCTGCTGGAGAAGGGATAGGCTACCCACTCCAGTATTCTTGGGCTTCCCTTGTGGCTCAGCTGGTAAAGAATCTGCCTGCAGTGTGGGAGACCTGGGTTCGATCCCTAGGTAGGGAAGATCTCCTGGAGAAGGGAAAGTCTACCCACTCCAGTATTCTGGCCTGGAGAATTCCATGGACTATATAATCCATGGGGTTGCAAAGAGTCAGACACAACTGAGCAACTTCACTTTCAATGTTAAATATTAATAATATATGTTCTAAATGTGTGTACAGTGATTAAACTCTCATAATAAGGCTCTTAGGTAAATCATATCACTCTATTCCAATTTTACTGATAAGGAAACTGAGGCAGCATTGTTATCTAAGATTATTTACAGCTAGTTTTTACCATAGCATGTAGTAAAACATAGGCCTCAGTCTTCAAAGTCTACTCTGTTAAAGCTGGAATAAAGTTCTGTACACACTGAGGCTTTCGTTACTGGCTAAGTCTTAGGACTTGCACTTTGTGAACATGAACATATTTAGCCTGCATAAACAACACCTTGAGATGAATTACTATCATGGTGTGCATTAGGAATCAAATGAAGAAAGACTAAGTAATTTTTCAAAGTTTATAGGGAGTTATAATAGAACTCAAGTTTATACTCATTGTTATATGACTTCAAAGACTTGAGGAGATGGTATGCCCTGGTTTGTCCCTATGAGTATCAGTTTATTCAGTCTAATTATTCACAGTATATAATGTTAGTTGCTCAGTTGTGTCCGACACTTTGCGACCCCATGGACTGTAGCCTGCCAGCATTCTCTGTCCTTGGAATTCTCCAGGCAAGAATCCTGGAATGGGTAGCCATTTCCTTTTCCAGGGATCTTCCCAACCCAGGTATCAAACCCTGGTCTCCTGCATTGCAGGCAGATTATTTAACATCTGAACCACCAGGGAAGCCCATAATTATTCATAGGGCCCCATTTCAATATGACAGGTATCTCAATTTGGATGACAAATTACATCATTATCCTGTGAATATCTCCTAGTCTGGAGCTCTTAAACTGTCCATCTTGAGTTGCAACTGAGAGTTGTTACCAGGAGATTGCATTGTGCTGACCTCTGTGGCAGAAGCTATCTTACTGATCCCATCACCCCATATCAAGCTTCCTTGATAATTGATGGCTTATATGGTTATCCCCTTAGGTCTCTTCTGGCCATATCTATGTCTGGGTTTCTCCTGCAGGGAACATGTGTACCTGTCTCTGTCATCATAAATCAATCTTTTACTAATATAGTTTTACCATGAGAAAAATCATTCATCACCTGGGAATTTCTGGATTAGAGATATTGCTTCAGACCTTTCTGGAACAGGACCAGACACCTTATCTTCCCATTCTGATTATTGCTATGTTTTTAATGTCAAATAGTGGGTGAATATTTAGCCATTTCTCTAAAAGAGTCTGGATTGCATACTTCATCAAAAAATGTTATAGGAATCAATATGATATAGATGATACAGATCATCTGTAATAAAGATGACTTAAGTCTATAGTTCCATTGTAAAAATATTTCAAATTAACAGGACTAATAGAAAACACAAAGACCCAAACTAGTATTACTGATTGGAATATCACACAAAGAAGGAGATAGAAGAAGTGACTGTATTATTTCTTCAAAATGAAGTAGAAATTCAACGGAAGCATTTTTTCCTTGAGAAGCATGAGGCATTGTTATTATTAGGTGGAGATGGGAAGTCAGTTCCAAATTCCACTTCTGCTACTCGCTAGCACTGCTGCATTATACACATCCACTCTGACTTCTTCCTTACACATGAAAGATAAATAATAATAGTGAATATCTCATATGTTCCTTGAATATTAAGTTAGATAATGAATGCTTGACTGCTGGCATATAGGAGCTGCTTAATACATTGTTATTTTTACTATATTTAACAATCATCAAATTTTCAAAAGGAAAAATCTCATCCAGCCTACTATGACTTTAAAGATAATTATAAGTCCTTGGACAGAGAAGGCTGGTTGGGCTACAGTCCAAGGGATCACAAAGAGTCAGGCACAACTGCGTGACTAACATTATCAGAACATTCTCATTAGTCAAACATTTTAAGCACATGTCAGTACATTAAAAAATTCGTAAGATCATAAAATTTATCAATTGGTTTGAAAAGTAAGAGTAAATATTCATAGTTCATTCTTGGGATTGTTTCCTTGTTTTTATTCCAGAATATGGTTTTGTATTAATAATATAATAGAATATATTCTTCTTCAAAAAGAGACAATATTTACACATTTTTTTTTCTGCGTTCTTATGCAATATCAAAAAGGATCTGTGAAAATACAGACTATTAGAAGAAAAATTAGCTGCTGTTCACCGAGTGTGACTTTAACACCGTGACTTTTCATGCTGAAGAGCCTACTTTGGTGGCAGAATTTGTCCAGCCCATGAACTTTAGCTCTTATTTAAGAAAAATGAAATGGATGACCCAGGGATACTATCACTCTCTGAAGATAATCATTAACAATTCATGGGAGAGTAACCTCATAAGGTCAGTGGTATGCTCATCTCAGATTTCTTCACATCAGTGCACAGAATTGGGAGGTAATTGACCAAGTTACCAGTGTCCTTTTAGCACTGAAGATTTGTTGATTGTTAGTTGATAGGGAAAATGACATTACTGTAATATCTTATCTCTCACATAATCACACTCTGCATGCAAAGAGGTGATTTTATATTAGATCAGGTCTAGGGCCTTGAATGAAGATGAAGAGAAGTTTTATAGATCGAGTGAATTCTTTCTGCTTTTAGAGGATGAATTATAGTTTTCACTAGAAAGGAGTATTAGGTTAATAGCTTTCAGGCAAGTAATGTATTTCAAAAGGGCAAAAGAGCTGCTGAGGTCTGCTGTGCCTCTTTTTCTTATTTTCATTAAATATTTTATCACTCTAGAAAACACCTTAGAGCTTGTTGCTACAGAATAGGGTCCTAAAAATGCAATAACACAATGTACTGCAAAGACAGTTACCCCTATTATATGTCTACCTTGAAGCTCTGGACTCTACGCAGTGATCCTCAGAGCAAATACACCTGTTTTTCAAAGTATACTTCACATAATATACTAGGAACTAGGCAGAAGCCTTTGTATTGAAGTTGTTTTGTAGGTAGGCATCATATTAAAATACTTTCTCGGTATTAAAGAAAAAATGGCGCCTGACAAGATTAGAAAAAAGAAGTTGATTTTATTCTGATACTACTGCTTAGAGGAGTGAAACAGAACTCAGTTTCACTGGGAGAGCAAATAGGCCAAGGGTAGGCTGGAACTTTAAGCACTGGGTAAGCTAGTAAAAAAGTACTGGAGGATATTCAGAAAGGAGTCAGGGGAAGGTTGACCAATGGATGTGTTAAGAATTATGTGAGTCATTTGTGAGTTTGCAAATGTTTTCCTTTGTGATTAGGCCATCTATGGTAATTTGTGCTCATTGAAATTAGACTCATAGCCTTCCTCAGAGCCTGGGAGATAGAGGTACTAGCTCCTTCTATGACTACTTTTCAGGGCTAGTTCCAAGGCCCTTAACAAAATCTACAACTCCTAGTCACAATTATTGTCTGTAGAGCAGGAGAGATAATAATTCTCACTGTGTAAGGATTAAATCAGCTAATGAACTACATTTAGAATATTTACAAGCACAGGGTATGATTTTTTGTAACTGAGAGATTTCATTACAATTACCTAATTTCCATCCCAGCATTTTTTCCCCTGAATCCCAGTGGAACACAATTATGCTCTTAGAATTCCAGCACAAAAACAAATACTAGAAAATATAAAATTGTAAGCACAATTATTTGACATTATATGAATACAATTAATTGTTACCTTGATGAAAAATGTCAACAACTACGACTACCCAGCTGGTAGACTTCAAATCTTTTCACATCCTCTCTTCCAAACTCAGACTATCAGTTTGAAGACATGAATGGTAATTGTTCAGATCAAAGGAAAGAATAAATCACTTAGTAAGAATATGAAATATAATTTTACATACTGATGTTTGCTTTAAAATCTATGGTGGGAAAAAAGTGGCAATTATAATGGCTAAAAAAGTATATGAACACACATTCATATATACTCATACACATATATAAGAGGGATTCCCAGGTGGCTCATGGTAAAGAACCTGCCAACCAATGCAGGAGATGCAGGAGACAGGGGTTTGATCTCCCTGCTCAAGAAGATCCCTGGAGGGTAAAATGGCAACCCACTCCAGTATTCTTGCCTGGGAAGTCCCATGGACAGAGGAGCCTGGAGTCACAGAGTTATTTTAATGGCTAAAAATGTATATGTACACAAACATATATACACAAACACACATCTTTGGACACATATAGGATACATGTGTATTATTTATGGTCTTATTATGTACACATATAGTTTAGGTATTTTTAAAATCCATACAATTGTTCTATGAGAAGTCAGACTGCTATTTCTAGTAACAATCCAGGAAGTCAAACAATCACTTCTACAGCAATCAGTTCAACATGGTCAGGTCTTGTGGAGCATTTCCTTAATTTTTGTCCCAGTTTCCAAATTAGAGCCAATCAGAGAAAGCCTAAATATGCCTCCCTAACCAGTCATGTCGCATGCCTGCCTTCTAGTGAGCCTGCAGATAGCTTCCCTGTAGTGGCCTCCAATCAAGGCACAACTGAAGCTTTCTCGTTTTTTTCTGTTTTTTTGCTATATATCTTTTCCACACCTCTGCCTGAGTTTGAGTCTGTACCAAACACAAGCAACAGTGGGTGACTTTCTTGCTAGAGCAAGCTCTGAATAAATATCCTTTGCTTGTTCTTACTTGGTTGGCCTTTGTTTATTTCCACAGACGTGGTAGAAGTCCCACTAGAGCCCTCCGTTGGGAACTGCCCTTCGCCACGGACACTGGCCTTCAACCAGGGTCAGTATTCACAAGGGCCCCTGTGCCTTGCTGCGGCAGGTCGTCTAGCCTGTGAAAATGTGGTAAGTCAGCATGGGGATCTGAACTGGGTTTTTTTTTGTCTTCTTTATGTTGAGTTCCTGGGCTATTTATTATTTGATTTGGTACTTGGACTTTTATTATTGGTTCCTATTTGTTCAGCATCCTTGCTGGAAACAGACCATTCTTTCTCATCTCTCTTTGCTGTCCTTGTTAGCTGTTTTGTTCAGTCTAGAAGTATTCTTGTCATAAGAAAGAATTACAGGATACAACACAGGCATTTGCTTTATACTCTTGTTCAAGCCTGCCTCACAGACCAGTGCAAATAATTTGGTCTTTTTTTTCAGAAATGCAAATGAACTCTATTCTGGTGCAAGAAATAAGGTATTAACACTGCTGTGAAATAAGTCAGTTTTGCATTCCTGATTGCCTATAAATGTGTCTGTTGTTTGCATTCTCCTTTGAAACATTTTAAAAAATATCTTACTGATTTCCTCAATAATTAATAAGTAAAATGAAATTGCTGACATATGTTCATTTATATGTATCTGTTATTTATTTCCTCTTTAAAAGTATTTGAGACTGCATATAAATCATATGAGTTAAAATTTAGAGGGGGGTGGGAGGGGGGATCGGGATGGGGAATACGTGTGACTCTATGGCTGATTTATGTCAATGTATGACAAAACCCACTGAAATGTTGTGAAGTAATTAGCCTCCAACTAATTAAAAAAAAAAAAACTACATATTTTTAACTGGTGAAAAATTTCACTAAACTTTGAGTCTCTTTGAGGAAATTAAGTAATGGAGTCTTCTTGATAAAAACAAAATAAAAAAAAATGAACAAAACTGTATACCAAAAATATTTACTTCACATTTGAAAATATTCCTTTTAGTGATTCAAGAATTACACATGAGAAGAATTAGGTACATGTTTAATATGTTTATTACTTAATTTGAGAATATTTCATAAAGCATATTGCTAATTTTCATATGGATTATCCTGCATCATTTCTTTTTATTTGGTCCACTTAAATTGCTGGTTTAATATTAAGTCGTTTTGTGGTTCATGTGTACATAGAGTGGCTGATGTTAGATTTCAATTCTCAGAGACGAGATGGCTATGACTCAGTCACTGTGTATCATATTTTCAATAAACACTAAGAAAACACACACATACACAAAATCTTAAACATAAAGAAGGAAAATATTTATTGTTGTTTTGTAATCTTTTGCAAAGCTAAGCACGTCATTTATGGCTCTCTTCAGAAAAGTATCGTAATCAAGGTAAGTCTGTGTGTGCGCTCAGTTGTGTCTGATTTTCTGCGACCCCATGGACTGCAGCCCACAAGGTTCCTATGTCCATGGAATTTTCCAGGCAAAGATGCTGGAGCGGGTTACCATTTCCTACTCCAGGGTATCTTCCTAACTCAGGAGTTGAACCCATGTCTCTGTGTCTCCTGCATTGGCAGCCAGATTCTTCACCACTGTGCCTCCTGGGAAGCCACAAGGTAAGTCTACACAATCTCAAAACGAAGTATTGAAAGTATAAAATTGAGAAGGTGCACTGAGTGTTTTCTCAACCAGATATTAAAATATATATATTTTTAATTGAATGTACTTTTTATTATTATAGGGACAAAGCCTAAATTCCCAAAAGAAATTATCTAATTTCTGGTTAAAAAAAAAAAAGAATAACTAGAGAATAGTCATGCTTTGTCTTTCCTAAATGGATACATAACTATAAAATTGGGATAAAAAGATAAATGAAGAATATTTTATTGGAAATTATTATAGAAAAATTGTATGATGAGGTTGTTAATAGATTCAGCCAGAATAAAGGATAAAAATTGTGCTTCATCAAGTACTTGATGTTTAAGTCCTGGTGGTAATCTGTAGCTATTGGAGAACATAGGAAAAAGACAGCTAGCTAAAAACTACAATGAAAGGTTATCTGTGGCTCCTAGGTATCCTTTACAAATTATAATTTGTTGATGCTCAATGAGCTGTTTCATTCTTTAAATAGCCCACACATTCTATTTACTCTAAAACCAAAATGACAACCAAGGCATTTTGTGCATATGCATATTTGGAAAATAGAGTACATTTCCCAGAGTGTTTGGCTACTATTTCTTCACAAAAAATCAATAAAATATATAGGCAAAATAACTTAAGATTGTTATGCTATTTCTGCTGTATTTTTGTACCATGCAAATTTGATTTTCAATTCTATAATCTGCTGGCTGAGTATAGTTTGGCTACTGCTATTGAGGTAGGTACTATCATTTATATTTTTCTTTACTTTTCATCCCTTTGATAGAATGATTTCAATTCCCTAGTAGTAACACATATGTTCTCAGACATGATTCAAGGAATTATTAAAAACAATTTAAAGAAAATTGAATAAAATAATACCAAAATATACTTCTAGGATGCTCCCAAAAATATTACTATTGTAAAGTTATGTGATTTCCTTCACTTAGTTTTATGTACATATTTAAAAAAATCTTTGTAATCATTATTTATTTGTACTATTGCATCATGTTTTTTGGCCTAATATAATAAGATGAATGGTTAACCATTTCCTAAATAATTTTCATTGAACCTAATTTCACCATCTGTATATATACCTAAAATAGATGCTCTGAAGTATGAAAACTGTCCCATAGACATTGTTTTTGACTCTCGCTGATTTTTGCACTGAACATTCATGTGCACATTAAGTCTATAATTTTGATTCAACTGAAATTATCAAACTTTTATTATATTTCTGAGTTAGCCATTGAAAATAGATGATTAATAATTTGTCCTGTTCCCAACAAACTCATGTTTTAGAAGGAAGACCATTAAAACATATGTATACAAATACAATTCTTTCTCTTGGACTCACGTATACAAAAATACCATGATTACGATCTTAAAAACCTAATGAGAAAAAAGAGATTAAAATAAACTCATAAAAATATTTGGTATAGTATTATGTATTGTAAAATACCAAATAAATTTGTGATTTACAAGTCTCATTAATTAGAATGAATCAACTAATTTATCTTCAAAATTTGTTACTCTTTTAAAATGTTCATTTCAAAGGATGCTTGTAACATTTTTCTCTTTCCACTGAAGCTTCTTTCTTAGATTATCATATCATTCAAATCTATATTGAAGCAAATATTTACCTACCAAAGTAGTTCCTAGGCCACATTTCCCATTCAATTTTATAAATATATGATTTAATCTTATTCCCCCCATGACAATGTTACACATAAACTTGTCAATTAGAATAGGGCAAATCATCTTAACTTTAGTCCTTCAGCGACTCAAAGTTTTAGTTTCTTTTTGAGAATGCTGCAAATAGTTCTGAAAGGGTTTGCTTTGTCTCATCTGCCTTTTATCTCTACCTCTGCTCCTGATCTGTCATCTCAGCTTTGTGTCCTTTGATGTTCCAAAGTTCTACTTCTTTTTTTCTAATTATTTCCAACTTGAATTACTGGGGACAAAGCTGTATGTAATCTCAAAGTCCTTTGACAGTGAAATTTTAAAAGCAAGTTACAGACAATCAGTTGAGGAATTGAAAAACCTTTCAGATGGAGAAATTGGCTTGGAGCTATGCATAAAAGCAGAGAGAACTCGATACATTCGGAGGTCTAAGGAAGAGAAGCCTTTCTTTCCTTCACGGATTTCACATCAGTGTGATTATCTGAACAGCAGAAAAATCTAAACATTTTAGAATATTTTCAATTATTAATTTTTTATGTTTATGGAATGAATCTTTTCAATCTATTCAGTGGACGATTGAGTGAATCTAATCAATGAGCTTCCAGCTTAATTCAGTATTATTGCTCTCAGTTGACACCTGTCTTCTCTTAATAACTGAAAGTAATCTGTATGACATAGTTCTGCTTCCAGCCAAGATTTGGTACTTCAGGCAGTGAATGGCAGTGACACTTGAGAGATGAGACACGAGTGATATGAGCCTTATGACTGCCTCACTTATTTCTGTCAGAGCAAGATTGCACCATACAAAGTGAAACAGACAGAGTTAAGTTATTTTGAAGAAAGAATTCATAGGGCCTGAACTCCATCTCAGGCCTGTCCTGCTGGCTGTGCTGACCGCCTCTCCAGCGGACTCTGAACTCTCTGCTTAGTGCCTGTGAGGACGACAATGGAAGGATAAGACCCCCTCCAGACAGAGGAATCCTGAAGAGCACATCCAGGCTACTTATTGCCTAAGAGGAAGCATACCGTAATCACACCTGTCTCCGGACAGGTCATAAACTTTTTTCGTATCTGTCAAGATGTAATCACAGGCTTATCGATTATTAACTGGTTGGAATGTAACTGCGGGCTTATTGACTATTGACTGTTTAAGACACGTACACATGGGGCAGGTGGTGGGTTTAGACACGTACGCATGGTGTATAAAAGATTTTCACAAATGCTGGACGGGGTCCTTGGCTAAGAGGAGACTCTGCCTTGGGCCCGCCGGCGTAATAAACTGCACTCCACTATCTGCATTGTCCTTCTGAGTGAGTCTATTTCCCGGAAAGCGTGGCTATAACAATTTCAGTGGAGAGAGAGAGACTTGAACTCAGTTCTGCTACAGGGGCAGTGGTGGGGGGGAGCTAGAGGGTGTTTCATTGATGGATTGGGCTATGGGAAAATTATTGGAGGGGGCCATTAGGGAGAAGATAAAATTAAAAGACGCTTAGTCCTTGGAAGGAATGTTATGACCAACCTAGACAACATATTAAAAAGCAGAGACATTACTTAGTCAACAAAGGTCCGTCTAGTCAAGGCTATGGTTTTTCCAGTAGTCATGTATGGATGTGAGAGTTGGTTGGACTATAAGAAAGCTGAATGCCAAAGAATTGATGCTTTTGAACTGTGGTGTTGGAGAAGACTCTTGAGAGTCCCTTGGACTGCAAGGAGATCCAACCAGTCCATCCTAAAGGAGATGAGCTCTGGTTGTTCATTGGAAGGACTGATGTTGAAGCTGAAACTCCAATACTTTGGCCACCTGATGCGAAGATCTGACTCATTGGAAAAGACCCTGATGCTGGGAAAGACTGAGGGCAGGAAGAGAAGGAGACGACAGTGGATGAGATGGTTTGATGGCATCACTGACTCAATGGACATGAGTTTGGGTAAACTCTGGGGGTTGGTGATGGACAGGGAAGCCTTGTGTGCTGTGATTCATGGGGTTACAAAGAGTTGGACAGGACTGAACAATGAACTGAAATTAATGGACTGAGAGTTCAGTCAGTTCAAAGTTGAATAATTATTTGAGAGTAAATGGGGGAATTAATAGGAGTTATTCATGAGTTTGCAAATGTTTCTTTCTGTGATTAGGTCATTTGTTTGCTAATGGGTGCCCATTGGCTCCTCTCTTCCCTCAGGGGCTGGGAGACTGAGGCACAATCTGTTTTGATGTTCACATTTCAAAAAGATGATTCTCAGGGTTTTGAGGAAGACATTCCCTGGGTCCTAAAATGGTCAAGAGGCTTCTAAGGAGATTTACAAGCATTGCAGTGAGGCAGAAGACTATGCAGTTATAAATTTTCAAAGTAAATGCTCTAGGAAAAGACAGATGAGGGCCATGTGTGGAAATAAACCTGTCTGAAGTTTAGTCCAGCTGAAAGGAACTTTAAGATCACCTTGATCACTGCCCTGAGATTTTCTTGGCAAGGAGTAAGGATGGAGAAAAATGCGTACTCTTAACAATGTTGAACTTTGCCTCATCCCTTTATATCTGGAAAACAGATGGCTGCCAAATTCCTCATCACTCCATCGCTGGAAACAATAAAGCGCAGGGACCACCTTTCCTCTTGGCTAAGATAGCCATTGCCCACTGTTTGCATCCCTTGTTTAACTGCCTCTATAAAACCTAAGGCTTACTTGCTTTTCTTTAAGACATTTGTCTGCAGAAATGAACTTTCTCCTTATTAAAATAGCCTGAATAAAATGATTTTCTTAATTGTCCAATGCATTATTTTCTTTTACACTTTTCATCCCATTTCTCATTTTTAAACCCCCTTCCACTCCATCTAGGTAACAATGCTTGTTTTTTTGTTTGTTTGTTTGTTTGCTTTTGCCCCTTTGTGTCTGGTAACCTGGGACCAGATGGGAAGTTCAACACCTGATCTTGTGCTTCTGAGTCTTATTTCTATGTAGCAGAGCAAGAATATGATTTTGATAATTTTTGAGTACTGGCTTGATTTTAGTACTGGTTTCTGCTGCTTTGAGTTTTATTTTTGGTTTGTTAATAGACAACATAAGTTATCCCCCATAGGGAATTTGGTTTTATGGTCTAACAATTTGGTGATTTCTATAAACAGGTTAATGGTTTATAGAGCTCTTAGCTTTATTGGGTAAGAGACGGCAGGTAAATTGGCTTATTATTCTGTCTTTTTTTTTTTTTTTTCTGTTTTGAGCTCAAATCAGTTAAGAATGTGTCCCCACTGAGAAGATAACAGATCTTTGATACAGACCTGTAAGTTTTATATAAAACTCTGTGTTTACTTCTGACCCAGGGATGAGATTTTAGAACTGAATTTTTAAGCTTTGATATATGTGTATGTACACTTATGTGTCTATAATTCAGAGAAGTCTTTACCACATATTAATACTTTGGCCACCAGATGTGAATAGCTGACTCATTGGAAAAGACCCTGATGCTGGAAAAGATTGAGGGCAGGAAGAGAAGGGGACAATAGAGGATGAGATAGTTGGATGGCATCACCGAATCAATGGACATGGGTTTGGGTGGACTCTGGGAGTTGGTGATGAACAGGGAGGCTGCGGTTCATGGGGTCACAGAGTCGGACATGACTGAGCGACTGAACTGAACTGAACTGAAGTGTGTAGTATTTCCTCCTGCCAGATAGTAATACAAATTAATTATAGAATCTCAAGTTTAAAAAAAACCAAACCTATATTGTGATTAGACATAGATAAGTAGACCTTCAATAAATACAATATTCTCCATTTCTTTAGTAGTGTTAGAATAGGAAATAGTTAGAATAGGAAAAAGGATTCCAGAATGGCAGTGGCTAAAAGACAAGGAAGGGGAAAAACCCACAAAAATAGAACAAAGGAAGGTACAAGGGCCAGAGTGAGGACCTCAGGTAAAACAAACAACACTCCTGCCTAGCGCAATTTACATAGGGCAGGCCCAGGGGGAGGAGAAAAAAACATATAAAGAGGGAGCCAAAATTGGGCTGGGGGCCTCTCTTCTCTTCACATCTTTTGGGTCCCCATGCAGTCATGCTTTGAGGGTGTATTTTCCTTTACTTTCTAAATAAAACACTGGTCTATCTGAGAGCTGTAATACTGGTCTGTGCATTGCTTCAAATTTTTGTTGTTACGTGACAGAACCGAGGAAATAACAAACTCCCCAACAGTCGAAAATAAAACTGAGCTTCTGAGACTTTCAGTTTTGAGATTTTAAAAATATTCTTTAAGAAACCAATTTGGAAATTTTTAAGAATTCAAGTTCACATAATTAAGGTAAATCTTGATAGATAAGATTGCTACCTGATCAAGTTTAGCTGCTCACTGATCAAAAAATCAATAATCAAGTGAGAGACAGATATTGGTAGAAACAAAGTTTCTGTTAACCAGAATACCAGCAATCTGAGATGTTAGATTTAGTGTCCCACCAAAACCATCTCTGAATATTCTGATTGGTTGTAAAAGTTTTTTAAAGGGGGAAAGGGAAGTAATCTCAGTTAATCATTGAGGTAGGTGTCAGAGTCATCACCATTCCCCACTGCCTGAAGGCTTGTTGACCTCTTGTGATTTTTCTTTAGATATTATCTTGTTTACACAGTTTGTTTGGAAAGAGATCTGGTCATCTGTTAATTGCTTATTCTTCATTTCTACTTCTTGGATCTATGGAATGAATGAACAAATTAGTCAAGGTATCATGTGACCAAAAGGTTTGAAAGATGTCCTAGGGCCAGAGATAAATTGAACAAAGGAGTGTCTGATTTTAAAGTTTGTAAAAAGGCAAAGGGGACTCCTGTGGAGAATTATTTCCTGCACAGAGCTCTTGCCTGTCAAAAACTGTTTACAAATCCCCACTTGTCAGAACATAATTCCATTTCTATGGAATCATGGGCAAATGTCCATTTTCTGTAACTTCATGCTAACTTAGGGTGCCATATTCTTAGAGTGGAAGTATCAACATGGATCTGTAGCATCTCTTTGCTGACAGTTGTAATTGCTCATTTACATATACAGGCAGAACAAGCTACAATTATTTTGATGCCCACAAAGACACAGATTATTATAAGCAGTAGTGTTAATTCCATTCTCTTGAGGCCAGTTCTTGGAACTGTGCTAGCCATAGACTCAGTACTGCTCAAAAAAGAGGAGTTTATGTCATGGCTGCATCATACAGTCAACTTTTCCCCTTTGGTAGCAATTACAGTGTATATAAAACAACTCAGGAATGTGCATCAGACACTGTTGCTGATTAGGATGATTAGGACTCTGTTGTCCTAATCATTAACTGCTTGAGCCTGCTCCTTTATGACTCTGGGGAAGGTATGTCAGACTTTAGCCTCTCTACAAAGGAGGGAGAAGATGTGGAGGGGCCTTTGTACTTGAGGGCTGAGGAGGGAGCTGGGATATATTTGGTTTCAAGATTAGTCTAATATTTTTGGCTTAATGAAAACAGCTATGCCTTTTTCTGATTTATCAGTAGTAAGTATAACATACACATACATTTTCCTTCTACTTGGGTATTTATCCCTAAACCTACATAGATTTACTGATTGAATAGCCTAGAATTACCTCTACTTATGATTATGAACATATAAATTTTTAAACCAAATTGAATCATTATTCTGACAGACTATTACAATAATAATTGTATTTTATAATGTGTAAGAAGGTAATTAAAAAAAAAAGAAAAACTTTAGGTAACTTGCATGTCTGGACTGATAGTAGGTTGAATTAATGGATACTCATTAGATATGTGAAGCATTTCTACATAGGAGAATATTACAACATGGATTACTAAGCCTAATTTAATTGTTATACTTTCACCTTTTATTTTTATATGCTTCAGAAAGACTAGGTCTGTCCTGAGCATTCATTGTGCCCCTTTGAGAACTGTATAAATGATGTGTATGGCTGTAGACATCTGTGTTATGTTTTCATTAGCTCTGCAAATTTGCTGTAAAACTCTGCTCTATGACCATGAACGATTATCAACATCATCCTATCCTAGTTTTCTCTGTGAAGTACACGTTAGTTTCTTTGGTTTAAAGTTATAAGTAATATGATATTTAAAATATATGTAGTTCAGAGAAACAGAACTGTGTAAGTTCTTTTGTAGTTGAAAGGAATAACAAAATCTGCACACAACTTGTTCAATGTAAACAATATAATACATAATCAGGCAAAACTTTGCTCTTTTTTCACATTCTAAATGACCCCAGAAGCCCATTACTTAGTGTCAACTTATCATTAAATAATTTTAAAAGAGATTTGATTACTATTTATACTTGACACAAGCATAACCAAGCTTGGTTATGCTTGATAACCAAGCATAAACCAGGACTCTGGGGAAAATATGTCTTAAATTTACTCTACAATTAGAAATTCATGGCTTATTGCAGATATAAAAAAAAAAGTTCCAAAAGCACCAGAAGCACCAAAATACTTATTTTTCTGTACTCCAAGTCAGATTACATTTCTAGTCAGAGTGCTTCCACTCTATTGACAGGAAGTCTTCTAAAAATATCTTTTTTAATTTTTTTAATTATGGTAATATGCATGTGACATACAATTTACAGGTTTTGCCATTATTATATGTTCAGTTTAGTGATATTAAGTACATTGATATTGTGCAAACATCACCACAGTGCATCTAATGGAACTCTCATCTTGCAAAACTGAAACACTATACTCCTACAACACCCAACTCTCTCAGTTCCTGGCAACAAGCATTCTGTTCTTGTCCCTATGATTTTGACTACTCTAAATACCTCAAATAAGTGGAGTCACACAATATGTGTCTTTTTCTATTATTTTACTTATAGTATAATGTCATCAAGGTTCATCCATGTTGAGGCATATATTAGAATTTCATTCCATTTTAATACTGAACAATATTCCAGTATATATATCTAAACATACACACATAGACACGTTTACTTGTCCATAAATATTTGGCTTGATTCCATGTTTTAGCTTTTGTTGATAATGTTGTTATAAAAATGAAGTGTGTGCCTCCAACTAATAAAAATAAATGAAAAAAAAAATGAAGTGTGCATATATCTATTCTAGATCCTGTTTTTAATTTTGGGGGTATATACCCAGAAGTGCAAATATTGAATCATGTGATAATTCTATTTTTAATGTTTTTGAGGAAACTTCATCCTGTTTTTCACTACAGCTATACTATTTCACATCCCCACCAACAGTGGGAAAAGGTTCCAATTTCTCTATATCTTTCTAACACTTTTGTTTTTGTTTTTTGATAAAAATCATCCTAATGCATCTAAGGTAGTATCATTTCAGCTTTGATTTGTGTTTTCCTGATGATTGAGGATTTTGAACATCTTTTCATGTGTCTACTGGCCAGCTAAAAAGCTTTGGAAATATATTTATTATATTCTTTACATATTTCTTGAATCAGTTGTTTGTCTTTTTACTGTTGAGATATAGAAATTCTCTTAAATATTCTGAGTTATATTAGATATATGGTTTGCAAATATTTTCTCCCATTCATTTTTATTTTGTTAATAGTATCTTTTGATGCACATTATTTTTATTTTTTATTTTCCATGAAGCCTGGTTTTTCTACTTTTTCTTTTGTTGTCTGAGTCTTTGGTGTTACACTTAAAAAATCACCCCCAAATCCAATGTAATGAAAATTTTGCCTAATGTTTTCTTATAAAGTGTAATAGTTTTATGTCTTAGATTTAGGTATTTGATCCACTTTAAAATTTTTGCATACATAGTGCTAGGTGAAGATCCAGCTTCATTCTTTTGCATTTGGATACCTAGTTTTTTCACAACCATTTGTTGAAAGGTTGACTGTCCTTTCCTCCATTGAATGATTTTGTGATTCATTGAAAATCATTTGAACTTGTTTGTAAGGATTTATTTCTGGTATAATTATTCTATTCCACTGGTTTGTATGTCTATCTTTGTGTTTGTACCTTACTGTTTGAGTATTATAGTTTTATAACACAGTTTGAAATCAGGAAGTATGAGGCCTCCAGTTTTGATTTTGTTTTCAAAGTTATTTCGACTCTTCAATACCCATTGAGTTTTTATATGAATTTTAGAATGGTATTTCTACTTTTGGAACGAAAAAAAACTTCTTTGGAATTTTGATAGTGATTATATTAAATATGTAGATCACTTTGAGTAGGATTGACAGCTTAACAATATTAAAATTTCCAATCTATGAATATAGGATATATTTCCATTTATGTATATATCTCATTTTTCAGCAATGTTTTGTGGTCTTCACTGTACAAAATTTTCATCTCCTTAGCTCATTATTTCTTGATACTATTATATATAGAATTGGTTTCTTAATTTTATGTTCAGATAGTTAATGTTAGTGTATAGAAATGGAACCAACTTTTCTATTTTTACTTTGTATCCTGCTACTATTTACTGAATTTTTTGATAGTTGTAGTAGTATTTGTAGAAACTTTTAGATTTTATTATGTATAGGAAACAATAGGTAATATCTAGATATATGTAAGTGATGTTTATAGTCATCGGTTCATAGGCTTATGGAAAATGAGAAGTGCCATGACCTGCCAACTGTAGACTGGAGAATCAGGAAGTCTGATGTTTTAATTCAGTCAGAGTCCAAAAGACTCTGAATTGAAGCATTGGTGGCATAAGACCCTATCTGAGTGAATGCCACCAATGTCTAAGGGCAGGAGAAGATGGGCATCTCAGCTCTCTGGGCTTCCCGTAGCAAAGGCAAATTGACACAAAATAATCATATATATATATATATATATATATACACATACACACACACACACACAAATATATATATTTCAAATATTTGGAATCTTTACTGTCTCTTTAGCAAAATGATTCTGCAGGATGCCTCTGAGTATCTCCAATGTCAAATTTTTTTCTTGTAGATAATATGCACTTATGTACTTATAGAATATTCCAATTGATAAAGCAGACCAGAAATACAATAAAACTAACATTATTCATCCCAAGATGTTGGGGACAATGTGAAAATACTTTTTTTCCCCACTCTTATATTTTTTAATTTAAAACCACATTAGTACATTTAAAAATTTAAGCTTCAGTCTGAGCCTGAAGGCAGGAGAAGACAAGAGTCCCAGCTTGAGCTTGAAGATGATCAGGCTGAGAGAATTAATTCTCTTTTACTCAACTTTTTTTCTCTATTCAACATCCAATGGATTGATTATGCCCAGCCTCATTGGATACAGCAATCTGCTTTCTTCAGACTGCTGATTTAAGTATTAATTTCTTCTAGAAACACCCTTAGAGACACACTCAGAATAATGTTTAACCAAATATCTGAGCACCCTTTGGCTTAGTCAAGTTGACACATGAAGTTAACCATCCCACAACATAATCCTTTATTATCTGTTTTGCAATAATCTGTTACAGGAAATTAATTGTATTTCATTTGAATTAGTATATTTTTGTTTTACATGGTTTGGGACTAATGTCTAAAATTTTTATTATCATTCACAATTTTGCATTAAAATTCTCTTTATAAACACCCAGGTGTATTCACTGTAAACTCAGAATTTAGTTATGCATTTATTTCTAAAGCTTAATACTTACATTTATATGATGTATTTAATCTTCTGAAGTACAGTCAAAAGCCAATTTTCATTCAATGTGCATATCTGAAGTAAAAACATCTATAAAGAAGTATATTTTGATATTCTAGGAGTCGTTAATGGGAGGCTATTCACAGCAGGCTTATCTTCAAAAGTGATTGGGAAGAAGTCTTAAAGATGAATAAGTGTTGAAGATAACTTTTCTTTAATGCCAACAGTTGTTGAAAGTTCGTTTTAGCTATGAGAAATGAATACTAGTATTTTTCGTTGAATAGTCTGATGCTAATGTGACTCTAAATTTACTCCATGGTGACAGAAGTTAAATGAAGTTTTTCTGAATATCTAAAACTACACAAAAGCAAGTTATATCTTTAATAGAAGCATGAAAAAGAAACCACTTGGAAGTGTAAGTTGTAATATAAATTTAGATTGGCTAAATATTAAAATGCTCATATGAGTGGTTTTTCTCTTTCCTGGAGAGAAGTTGATTTGCAAATTATGCCCTTTATTGTTTTTATTGTCTGAAACCTTTCCTGATGTAGAAATTCTTATATTTTAGAAATCATTCCTACTTTGCTTATCTTCCTGTACCATCATATCCATCAGCAATTTGATGATCCCCACATTTTTCTCTGTGCCTAGACCTCTCGACCAAACAAGAGGTTAGAAACCAACGTTCATCTAAAAATATGCACTCCTGTCTCCTCTAGAAAACTCAAATGCAATGCAAAAGGATTATAAGAAGTGCTTGTTGTAGGTACGTGTGGGTGCGTTAAATAGGGGGTCGGGGAAATACTCACCAACAGGGTACTATTGGAGCCAAAGATTAAAGACGAAAGACAGCAAGCCATGCAAATATTCCAGGGAAATTTTATCCAGGCAGAAAACAAGCAATTACAAAACTTTAAAGTTATTTATATATGTTACTTCTTTGTCTTAGCTTGGGTTTCACCACTCCCATCCCAAACAAGACTTGATAAAAAATTTGAATGGAGATTTTATTTGGAAATAATCATAGCAGAAGCGGACAGTGGGGCAGGTTTACAGGGATGGGGGAAGAGCCAGAAAAGTATAAACTGCAGAGCAGGTTACACGGCACAGCTGAGGGCCCGCTACGTGTGGGATAAAGTGTGACTCAGAATTGTCTCACTGAGGGGTGAGATAAGCCAAGTTCATGGTTAGTTTACACTTATTTTTTAAGGGCTAGAGAAATTGCTTACCTAGAGAAACTAAAAAACAGGAGTTACAGTGTATAGGAAATAGCTACAGCACTGAAAATGAGTTTTTAGATGTATACCAGTGGGGTATGGATGGACTTTAACATCTCCTACTGTCCCTCCACCTAATCATTAGCAAGTCTGACTGATTCTGTTCAGTACGTTTCACTCAAACCTCTCTGTTGCATTTGTGTTACTATTGCCACCTATTAAGTCTTTACCGTAAACTAACTGACTTTCAAGCTCTAAGAAGCAGAAGCTCCATTTTTATCACAATCCTTTTTTCATGTTCACTTCACTCTTCTGAAACAAAAGTTATAGAAAAAAAATACACCATATAAAATAATTGTAAAGCACTAATGTAAAGAGTATACTAACAATAACATAAAAGAAAAACAAAAAATAACTTATAATAAAGTAATATGCATTTCAATAATTATGCCCTGAAAAGCAGCCACAGGGGAATGCCCAGCGATACATCATAATCAATGACATAGACTATTACAATGATATTGAATAGGTAGGTAACTGAGCTATCAGGAGCAGTGTAGTCATTATTGATATAATTTCCCCCCAATTAACAATTTATTGTATAGCTTCAGGAAACCTAAGTGCAATTTTCCCATTATTTATAAAGTGCTTGTATGTCTGAAAATATTAGTGTGTATTAAAATAAAGTATCATTACCAACTCAGGTAAATTCAAGCAACTTTTTTACCAAGCTATTATAATTTTATTGATCACAGTCCACATGTTATCAATTTTATCCCCATGATACACTTATTTTGCACCTGAGAGTTTGCACCACTTCATCTCCCTCAGACATTTTGCTCATCCTCCAATACTCATTCCTTCCCCTCTGACAACTACCAGTTTCTTCCCTCAAACTATGACTCATTTCTCTTTTGTTATGTTTGTTCATTTTATTTTAGATTCTGCATATAAGTAATACTACATGGCATTTGTCTTTCTCTGACTGACTTATTTTACATAGCATAATATAGATTCATTCATGCTACTGAACATGGCGAGAGTCCATTCTTTTTATGGCTGAATAATATTCCATTATGTCTGGCAAGCTGCAGTCAATGTGGTCGCAAAGAATTGGACATGACTTAATGAATGAACAACAAATTTTACGTGTGTGTGTGTGTGTGTGTGTGTGTGTGTATAATATAGGCTTACCTGGTGGCTCAGATGGTAAAGAAATCTGCCTGCAATGTAGGAGACCTAAGTTCAGTCCCTAAGTGGGAAGATCCTTGGAGAAGGGAATGACTACCCATTCTAGTATTCTTGCCTGGAGAATTCCATGGACAGAGGAGCCTGGCAGGCTACAGTCCATGGTGTCACAAAGAGTTGGACACGATTGAGACTAACACTTTCACTGTCATATATAATACAATGTGTTATGTGTGTATGTATATATATGTATGTATATCTATATATAATGGAATATTTCTCAGCCATAAAAAGAATGGACTCTTGCCATTTTCAGCAGCATAGATCTATCTTATGACACTAAGTGACTGAGCACACGCACGCATGCGCGCGCGCACACACACACACACACACACACACACACACATACACATATATATAAAATCTCACTTCTGTATCCATCCATGGGCACTTAGGTTAGTACCGTATCTTGGAATTATGAAAAATGCTTTGTTATCTTGAGATATAGTCCCTCTATGTCCACTTTCTTCAGAACTTTTACTGTAAATCAATGTTTGACTTTGTTGAATACATTTTCTGCGTCTTTCGAGATGACTGTGTGATTTTTATCCTTCATTTTAATACAGTATGTCAAATTAATGACTTGTGGATATTGAACTATGCTGCATCCCTGGAATTAATCTCTTTGACCATTTAAAATTATCATAAAATGATAATTTAGAAGCATTATTTAATTCAGTTTACTAATTGAAGATGTTTTCATCTATGTTCACCAGAAGTATTGACGTATAATTTTCTTGTTTTTTCTTTCCTTTTTTTAGTGTCTTTGTCTGGTTTTGATATCAAGGTAGTACTAGCCTCTTAGAATGAGATAGAATGAGTTTGAAATTCTTCCCTCCTTTTAAATGTTTGGGGAGAGTTTCAAAATAGGTACTAGCTCTTCTTTAAATGTTTGGTATAACCCTACTGTCAAAGCTGTCTGATCCTGGAATTTTGTTTGTTGGGAGTTCTTTTTATTACTGACTCAACTGCATTACTGATAATCAATTTGGTAATATATTTCTTCTTGATTCAGTTTTGGAAGGTTTTATATTTCTAGGAATATTTCCAGGGTTTCCTGTTTTATTGGTGTATAGTTATTTGCTGAAACTCCAATACTTTGGCCACCTGATGTGAAGAACTGACTCATTTGATAAGACCCTGATACTGGGAAAGATTGAAGGCAGGAGAAGGGGATGACAGAGGATGAGATGGTTGGACAGCATCACCAACTCAATGGACATGAGTTTGGGTAAACTCCAGGAGTTGGTGATGGACAGGGAGGCCTGGCATGCTGCAGTCCACGGGGTCACAAAGAGTCAGACATGACTGAGCCACTGAACTGAACTGACAGTTATTTGTAATAATCCCTTATAATGTATTTCTGTGGTTTCAGTTGTTACTTCTTCTATTTCTGATACTGTTTATTTGAAATCTCTCTTCTGTTTATGATGAATCTGAAATCTCTCTTTCGTTTATGATGAATCTGGCCAAAGGTTTATCAATTTTATCTTTTCAGAGAATGAGACCTTAGATTCCTTGATCTTTTCTATTTTATTAGTCTCTATTTCATTTATTTCTGCTCCAATCTTTATGGTATCTTTCCTTCAACTAATGCTGGGTTTTGTTTGTTCTTCTTGTTCTAGTTTCCTTAGATGTAAGGTTATGTTGCTTGAGATATTTTTTTTCTGATTTATTAAGGAAGACTTTTATCACCGTAATCTTTGTCTTTGGAGGAGCTTTTACACAATCCTATAGATGTTGAATTGCTGTGTTTCATTTTCATTTGTCTCCAGATAATTAAAAATTTCCTCTTAGGATTCTTCACTTATCCCTTGCTTATTTAGTAGCATAATTTTTACCCTCCATGTGCTTGAGTTTTTAGCATCTTTTTTCGTGTGGTTTGTTTCTGATCTCTCACTGCCTAGTTCGAAAAAAATGCTTCATGATTTCTGTCTTTTAAACTTATTGAGTCTTGTTTTGTGGCCTAAAATGTGCATTCTAATCTCATAACCTCTTTCACGTATGTTATTCAAGTGATTTAGGAAAATGATTCTCAAAGTCTCATCTCCTTTGTTAAATCACTTTAAAATATTATATACTCATTATTTTTCTTATTTTCTTATTTATATTCATTTCAATGTAATTAATTGTTTCACATTTGTGTTCCCTACTAAATACTAGTTTTTAGCAAAACTATATAACCATATTTTTAAAAATTAGTGACTAACACATTTATTCATTCAATGCGACTATGAATGATGAATGAATGAACATTTTGAACTAGATTCTTCTTTGGTCTCCCTGTCTACTTATGTCAGTTTTGTGTTCTGTATCTTCATTATCAAATTTTATAAAAATTGTGCTGCCTAATTTATTAAAATCATTCATTGGTTATACAAATATTTATTGTTTAAATTGTGAATTTTGTAGTTTTATATTTTAAATCTTTTTTGCATAGAAGCAGTTATATTTCTAATTTTAATTGGAGTTTGCTATTAAAATGATTTATATATCAGGGCCTAGAGAATAAAATACAGAGCATGGGACTATGATTAGGAAATTTCTGTTTCAAGGAGTTTTCTTTTCTCATAAATTATATCAACCAAGAGATTTGTATTGTGGCAAAATTATCTTAGAGGACATAGTGAATTAAGAAGCTTTACCATTAGTTGGCCTTTAAAGATGGACAGCCCTTACTTCTGGCATAGGCATACATAAGAGAGGAACCTTTATCTACAACGCTAGTTTATACTTGGGCAATTTTCCTACCCGCCTACTTTGTTCCTGGTATTTGTTTTCATCTCTCTACTTCATGAGTCTTAGTTCTATATTTTTGTTTTCTAGTATATTTGGCCATATTTTTGTATGTATTTAACATTTTGAGCTTTTTATCCTAATTCATTGACTTTTTCTTTTAAGATTTCTTCCTTCATGTATTCCTTTCTTTTTTTTAAATATATTTTTCCTTTTTTCTTTCCTTCAATAATCACTTATTTATAAGTTCATGTCTAAGTATACTTATAGGAGAATAAAGGCTAGTATAAACTGTTTCATGACCTTAAATGCATTTTCTGTTATCTATATAATTGCCATGCCTTATAACACTATAACACTACAATGAAAAGATGACTTGTTACTTACCAATACTAGTATCAAGATCATGGAGATAGACAAGCTGAAATTGAATAATAAAACTTTAGAGTTGGGAGGACCTTAAAGATTATTTAATAATGCAGTTTCTGCATTTGCATATAGATAAGGTCAGTAGAAGTTGAATTACTTGTGTAAAGTCATATAATTAGTTTGAGACGGTGGGGGGTAATACCTGTTCTTTTATACCTTTGCAAAGCTTTTTCTACTGAATTCCATGGCTTCTGTTGGTCTGACACTCAGGACTGACACTCTAAAAGTAATCAGATATCAAAGATACTATAAAATTCTGATACAGTGATTATTATGCACCCGGTTGTTGTAGGAGAGAGAGAATCTAGATATATGCTTCCCTGGTGGCTCAGATGGTAAAGCATCTGCCTGCAATGTGGGAGACCTGGGTTTGATACCTGGGTCAGGAAGATCCCCTGAAGAAGGAAATGGCAAGCCCACTCCAGTACTCTTGCCTGGAAAATTCCATGGACATAGGAGCCTGGTAGGCTACAGTCCATGGGGTGGCAAAGAGTCGTACATGACTGAGTGACTTCATTTCACTTTCACTTTCATCATATACATTGGCACATAGAATGTAATTGTAGTCATAGAGAATGAAACATAACAAGAGAAAATGGCATAGAATTGGGCTTTGGATAGTTGTAATATTAATAGGTTGGATAAAAATAGAAAAAAAAATAGCACTATAAGATGTAAAAAGAGGATCCTGCTGTGATTCATGTTGGAGAGTGTTTTGCCTATGTTCTCCTCTAGGAGTTTTATAGTTTCTGGTCTTACATTTAGATCTTTAATCCATTTTGAGTTTATTTTTGTGTATGGTGTTAGAAAGTGTTCTAGTTTCATTCTTTTACAAGTGGTTGACCAGTTTTCCCAGCACCACTTGTTAAAGAGGTTGTCTTTTTTCCATTGTATATCCTTGCCTCCTTTGTCAAAGATAAGGTGTCCATAGGTTCGTGGATTTATCTCTGGGCTTTCTATTCTGTTCCATTGATCTATATTTCTGTCTTTGTGCCAGTACCATACTGTCTTGATGACTGTGGCTTTGTAGTAGAGTCTGAAGTCAGGCAGGTTGATTCCTCCAGTTCCATTCTTCTTTCTCAAGATTACTTTGGCTATTCGAGGTTTTTTTGTATTTCCATACAAATTGTGAAATTATTTGTTCTAGTTCTGTGAAAAATACCGTTGGTAGCTTGATAGGGATTGCATTGAATCTATAGATTGCTTTGGGTAGAATAGCCATTTTGACAATATTGATTCTTCCAATCCATGAACATGGTATGTTTCTCCATCTGTTTGTGTCCTCTTTGATTTCTTTCATCAGTGTTTTATAGTTTTCTATGTATAGGTCTTTTGTTTCTTTAGGTAGATATACTCCTATTTTATTCCTTTTGTTGCAATGGTGAATGGTATTGTTTCCTTAATTTCTCTGTTTTTTCATTGTTAGTATATAGGAATGCAAGGGATTTCTGTGTGTTAATTTTATATCCTGCAACTTTACTATATTCATTGATTAGCTCTATTAATTTTCTGGTAGAGTCTTTAGGGTTTTCTATGTAGAGGATCATGTCATCTGCAAACAGCGAGAGTTTCACTTCTTCTTTTCCTATCTGGATTCCTTTTACTTCTTTTTCTGCTCTGATTGCTGTGGCCAAAACTTCCAACACTATGTTGAATAGTAGTGGTGAGAGTGAGCTAGTAGTGGTGAGAGTGGGCACCCTTGTCTTGTTCCTGATTTCAGAGGAAATGCTTTCAATTTTTCACCATTGAGGGTGATGCTTGCTGTGGGTTTGTCATATATAGCTTTTATTATGTTGAGGTATGTTCCTTCTATTCCTGCTTTCTGGAGAGTTTTAATCATAAATGAGTGTTGAATTTTGTCAAAGGCTTTCTCTGCATCTATTGAGATAATCATATGGTTTTTATCTTTCAATTTGTTAATGTGGTGTATTACATTGATTGATTTGTGGATATTAAAGAATCTTTGCATTCCTGGGATAAAGCCCACTTGGTCATGGTGTATGATTTTTTTAATATGCTATTGGATTCTGTTTGCTAGAATTTTGTTAAGGATTTTTGCATCTATGTTCATCAGTGATATTGGCCTGTAGTTTTCTTTTTTTGTGGCATCTTTGTCTGGTTTTGGAATTAGGGTGATGGTGCCCTCACAGAATGAGTTTGGAAGTTTCCCTTCTTCTACAATTTTCTGGAAGAGTTTGAGTAAGATAGGTGTTAGCTCTTCTCTAAATTTTTGGTAGAATTCAGCTCTGAAGCCATCTGGTCCTGGGCTTTTGTTTGCTGGAGGATTTTTGATTACAGTTTCAATTTCCTTGCTTGTGATGGGTCTGTTAAGATCTTCTATTTCTTCCTGGTTCAGTTTTGGAAAGTTATACTTTTCTAAGAATTTGACATGACATGAATCACAGCAGGATCCTCTATGACCCACCTCCCAGAATATTGGAAATAAAAGCAAAAATAAACAAATGGGACCTAATGAAACTTAAAAGCTTTTGCACAACAAAAGAAACTATAAGTAAGGTGAAAAGACAGCCCTCAGATTAGGAGAAAATAATAGCAAATGAAGCAACAGACAAAGGATTAATCTCAAAATATACAAGCAACTCCTGAAGCTCAATTCCAGAAAAATAAATGACCCAATCAAAAAATGGGCCAAAGAACTAAACAGACATTTCTCCAAAGAAGACATACAGTTGGCTAACAAACACATGAAAAGATGCTCAACATAACTCATTATCAGAGAAATGCAAATCAAAACCACAATGAGGTACCATTACACGCCAGTCGAGATGGCTGCTATCCAAAAGTCTACAAGCCATAAATGCTGGAGAGGGTGTGGAGAAAAGGGAACCCTCTTACACTGTTGGTGGGAATGCAAACTAGTACAGCCACTATGGAGAAGAGTGTGGAGATTTCTTAAAAAACTGGAAATAGAACTGCCATATGACCCAGCAATCCCACTTCTGGGCATACACACTGAGGAAACCAGATCTGAAAGAGACACGTGCACCCCAATGTTCATCGCAGCACTGTTTATAATAGCCAGGACATGGAAGCAACCTAGATGCCCATCAGCAGACGAATGGATAAGGAAGCTGTGGTACATATACACCATGGAATATTACTCAGCCATTAAAAAGAATTCATTTGAATCAGTTCTAATGAGATGGATGAAACTGGAGCCCATTATACAGAGTGAAGTAAGCCAGAAAGATAAAGAACATTACAGCATACTAACACATATATATGGAATTTAGAAAGATGGTAACAATAACCCTATATGCAAGACAGAAAAAGAGACACAGATGTACAGAACAGACTTTTGGACTCTGTGGGAGAAGGTGAGGGTGGGATGTTTCAAAAGAACAGCATGTATACTATCTATGGTGAAACAGATCACCAGCCCAAGTGGGATGCATGAGACAAGTGCTCGGGCCTGGTACACTGGGAAGTCCCAGAGGAATCGGGTGGAGAGGGAGGTGGGAGGGGGGATCGGGTGGGGAATACATGTAACTCCATGGCTGATTCATGTCAATGTATGACAAAACCCACTGCAATGTTGTGAATAATTAGCCTCCAACTAATAAAAATAAATGAAAAAAAAAAAGTTGTAAAAAGAATACCTGGATAGGAGAAAATCCAGAAAAGACCAAAGGAAGAAAGATTTTCAAGAAGCCGAAAATAAAATGAATAAGATGAGAAGTGAAAATGTCCATTAATTTGCGTACATGTGGGAGATTTTTGTCATTAGAACAAGTTACTTCTGTAAGTTATTGGAGCAAACTCAAGTTTTAAGTTATTAGGAGTGTTCTTGTGAGGAGACCTTAAGGCCAGATAGTGACAAAATTCTTCGATTGACCAAACTTTACTCAGGCTCCGGAACCTTCTCCTAGGCCTATCTATAGAGTTTGTTATATAATTCAGTTTTGGCAAGAGTCTTGCTAAGTTACTTTAGTCAGAATCCTCCACCCCAACTCTGACTCCCTCTTCAATATCTGATCATGCTGATATCCAATAAGATTTCTTATTTTGCACAATCCCCCAGGGGAATTCCCGATCACCCTGGCCCATCTTTAGCAAGACATCTATTAGATGGCCTTAGCCAGAATTCCCCATACTCCTGATGTTTCTCTTATTTAACATCTACTGACTGCAACCCTGTTCTTTGCCTGTAAATTCACACTTGCATGTGCTGTATTTGGAGTTAAATCCAATCTGTCTCCCACACTGCAAAATTTCATCATAGTATTCCCTATACCTGTTATGATAGTGACACCCCCCCCCAAATAGATTCTTCCTTGCCATGATTTGACAAGTATCTGTGAATATTTTTTTATTAAACAATACTTAATAAATTAATTTTTCAAGAAGTTTACTATCAAAGGCAGTATAATGTATTATTTGGAGAGAAAAGTACAGTGGTAGAAACTACTGTTTAATTTTTATGTTATGTAAATACTAAAGATTTAAATAAGAAATTAGGGAATTATATGAGAGAGCAGGGAGACTCAATGACTAAAAATCTTCCAGAAGGCTGGAAGGCCTGCCTGGGAGCTTACCTGCAATAGCAGAGAAGGCTTGTGCAGATACACATAGCTGTGGACTAAGAAAGATGGGGTGTTTTTTGTTGCAAAGACTTTTGTTTTCCCAGGGAAGCAGGGGCAGGATATGGGGAGGCTGAGGAGTGAAAAAGGGAGGAAGAAGGACGAAGAATCAAAGTGTGGGAATTGTGAGAGAATTTTGAATTAGCTACTAAAGTGAATTGAAGAGAATTTTGTCATAACATACAGCAAGTTTGGGACAGAAAGAGAATTAGAATATGACTCTCTTGACTTGCAGTACAAATAATATTAGGTTGGTGCAAGTGTAATTGTGGTTTTGGACTGTGAATTTTAAATCATTATAACTAGGCTCAAAGACACCTTTATTAATTAAAATAGGAACCATAACAATCAACACATTTTTTGCCAATGAGAAATGTTTATTCCTGTAGCATAAAAATTTGTACTTTAGGTTTCAATAAACTGTGGAAAGCATTTTCTACCTCCTGCTGGTTGTGGAAGAGTTTTCCCTGCAAATAGTTGTCAAGATGCTTAAAGGCAACTGTGGTGTTGGAGAAGATTCTTGAGAGTCCCTTGGACTGCAAGGAGATCCAACCAGTCCATCCTAAAGGAGATAAGTCCTGGGTGTTCATGGAAGGACTGGTGTTGAAGCCCAAACTCCAATACTTTGGCCACCTGATGTGAAGAGCTGACCCATTTGAAAAGACCCTGATGCTGGGAAAGATTGAGGGCAGGAGGAGAAGGGGACGACAGAGGATGAGATGGTTGGAAGGCATCACCGACTCAATGGACATGAGTTTGGGTAAACTCTGGGAGTTGGTGATGGACAGGGAAGCCTGGCATGTTGCAGTCCATGGGGTTGCAAAGAGTTGGACACAACTGAGCGACTGAACTGAACTGAACTGATGGTGGATGAAGCAAAATTTCATAGCCCAATTCGTTCAACTTCTGAAGCATTGGTTGGGCAATGTGCAGTCAGGTTTGTGGTGGAGAAGAACTGGGCCCTTTCTGTTGACCAATGCTGAGTTCAGGCATTTCAGTTTTCAGTGTATCTCATCAATTTGCTGACCATATTTCTCAGATGTAATGGTTTCATGAGGATTCAGAAAGCTGTAGTGGATCAGCTGGGCAGCAGACAACCGAACAGTGACCATGACCTTTTTTTTTTTTTTTTTTTGGTGCAAGTTTGGCTTTTGGCAGTGCTTTGGAACTTCTCAGTCCAACCACTGAGCTATTCATCACTGGTTGTCTTATAAAACCCACTTTTCATCGCACATCACAATCTGATCAAGAAATGAGTCGTTGTTGTGTACGATAACAGAAGCTGACACTTCAAATCGACATTTTAAAAAAATCTTTGGTCAGTTCATGAGACACCCATTTTTGAGCTTTTTCACCTTTCTAATTTGCTTCAAATGCCAAATAACCATAGAATGGTCAATGTTGAGTTCTTTGGCAACAAGAGAACTTCTCTCGTAAGAGGATTAGCTTTGATGATCGCTCTCAATTGGTCATTGTCATCTTCCAGCGGCCAGGCACTACACTTCTCAACTTCAAGGCTCTCATCACCTTTGCAAAGCTTCTTGAACCACCACTGCACTGTATGTTCCTTAGCAGTTTCTGGGCCATTATTGATGTAGAAAATTATATCCAGTGCTTTACAACTCATTTTAAACACAAGTAAGAAAATTGCTTGAATTTGCTTTTTGTCTGACATCATTTCCATGGTTTATACAAAAAAAAAAAAAAAAATCAAGTAAAAAATATAAAGTGAGAAATGTGCATTAAAATTATGTATAGCATAATCACATTTATTTAAGAATGGATTCCAAGATCAAAGGCAAATTCAACAATGCAAAAGCTGCAATTACTTTTGTACCATCCTAATAGCCTCTCAGATAAGTACTAAGCTTAAATATAAAGTAAAACAATAATTGGATATTTTAGGAGCTATTGATATGTTATTTGTTTAATATATATGAACAAGCATTAAAGGGATAAACATTTAGCTCCAGTGATATCTTCCATGAGAGAGAACTCTACAATATATCTATCACTCATATTCACTCTGCTTCAAGGAAAGACGGAGACTATAACTTGATATTTTAAAATTGTGTCTGACAAGTTCAAAAAGTATAAGAGCTTGAAAGCAGGACAAGATAGATTAAATTCCTGATTTCCATTCTAGACCAATATTTGAGTCATACAACTAGTATGATTAATAAATTCAGGCTAATTTACTTGTATCAATTTATAGACGCATTAGCAGGGTGTGAGAGCACCTGTCAGGCTTAATTTTTGCTAATCATATTAATATTTGTAAGCTTTGTTTTTTGAAAGGTGATAAAAATAAACATGAAAAGAGAAAAATTGAATTGTGTTTATTTAACTTTTTAAAATTTTTAGAATTTGAATATGTTTTCTTGTGTGTTTATCCTTTCCCAAATATGTATATATTATACAGCTCATTTGCCTATTGAGTGTTTTTGGTTATCTTACAATTGGTTTTCATGAGATTTATTATACTAAAGTATTTACACTTTGGCTCAAACAGACTGGTTACTAATGTTGATTTACAGCCATATTCTCAAAGAATTTGGGGCAATTTGCAACAATTTATCAGCACTGGGTATTAATAATGGTACAATTTGCAAGTTTCACATGGTCTTTGTAAGACTCCCAGTGAGCTTTGTCTTTGGAGCTCGTTACATGAAACCATGATGCCTAGGAGGGTACAGCAACCCTGTCTTGGTTCCAAAATCAGTGATCACTGATTTGAGAAAGAAGAGTATATGGTACAGACTTTACAGAAATAAGGCAATAGGGAAATCACACCAGATCAGTTCAGACTCCTTGCTATGAGGCAGCCCTTGGTTGTGATTCATGTTGTGATTAATGCTGTTGCTATACTGTATTTTCCTGCAGTAAATGGTGGATTTGTAAACAATGTTATCTTGGGTTCTGTGAATCCTGATTGGAAAATGAACCCTGTATAACTGCCACCATTGAAGAAGTGAAAGTGAAGGAAAGTGAAGTTGCTCAGTCATGTCCAACTCTTTGCGACCCCATGGACTACCAGCCTACCAACCTTCTCTGTCCATGGGATTTTCCAGGCATGAATACCGGAGTGGGTTGCCAGCCACCATTAGTACAGATTAATTTAACAATTCAGTTTTTATGTGTCAAAATTATTTCTAATTTTATTTGTGATTTCTTTCCTAGACATTAACCTGAGATAATTGAAAGAGCAACTCCCTCCTTGCTACTTTATACCTGCCTTTAAGGTGCTGAGGTGTTGATTTACTTAAGGATTATACATATATTGCCTATTTGCAGGTGACTAATGAAGAGAAAAATAACACCTCTTCTGGAAATTTATGTAGCCTAAGGTACTTCACTTAAATTACTTTGAACAGAGTCAATTATGAAAATATGCCTTAAGTACTTAAATTTCATATACTAACAGATATTTCCAAAAGGGATCTTATTTCTTACAATTATGTGATATTTTGATAGCTGGAAAATAAGACACAATCATGTAAAGTGTTTTCTCCCAGAGTTCAACAGCAAAAATAAAGAACACAGAGCAGTCAAGAGTGTTATTTTAAGAAATGGCAAGGATGGTAATTATTATATATTCAGAGATCCTAGACCCTACAAAAGTATTGTCTCAATTAGTTCAGTTGAGTCGCTGAGTCGTGTCCAACTCTTTGTGACCCCATGGACAGCAGCACCGCCAGGCCTCCCTGTCCATCACCAACTCCCAGAGTTTACTCAAACTCATGTCCATCAGGTCGGTGATACCATCCAACCATGTCATCCTTTGTTGTCCCCTTCTTTTCCTGCCTTCAATCTTTCCCAGCATCAGGGTGTTTTCCACTGAATCATTTCTTCTCATAAGGTGACCAAAGTTTTGGAGTTTCAGCTTCAGCATCAGTCCTTCCAATGATTATTCAGGACTGATTTCCTTTAGGATGGACTGGTTTGATTTCCTAGCAGTCCAAGGGACTCTTAGGAGTCTTCTCCAACACCACAATTCAAAAGCATCAATTCTTTGATGCTCAGCTTTCTTCATGGTCCAGCTCTCACATCCATACATGACTACTGGAAAAACCATAGCTTTGATTAGACAGAATTTTGTCAGCAAAATAATGTCTCTGCTTTTTAATGTGCTGTCTAGGTTTGTCATAGCTCTTCTTCCAAGGAACAAGCGTCTTTTAATTTCATGGCTGTAGTCACCATCTGCAGTGATTCTTTAGCCGAAGAAAATAAAGTCTGTCACTGTTTCCATTGTTTCCCCATCAATGTACCGTGAAATGATTGGACCAGATTCCATGATCTTAGTTTTTTTGAATGTTGCACTTTAAGCCAGTTTTTTCACTGGCTTTGATCAGGAGACTTGTTAGTTCTTCTTTGCTTTCTGCCATAATGGTGGTGCTATCTGCATATCTTAGGTTATTGATATTTCTCCTGGCAATCTTGATTCCAGCTTGTGCTTCATCCAGCCTGGCATTTCACAATGACAGGTCTCAATTAATACTCAAGATTAAATGATGGCATAGTGTTCCCATATGGTAAGTGAAAAAAAAAAAAGAAAAGAAAAAGATTTAGAGAGGTCACATAACTGCTACAGTTTTGCCCAGATAGGAGAAGGTATAATCCTCATTCAAAGAATATGATTCTAGTAGCTTAACTCAGGTATTCTTTATTCAATGTGTGTTTATTATGGTCCAAGTATTCTTCTAATGCTTTTGCACTTATTGGATTTATCACTTACTATATTTCCCCAATAACCCAGTGGTATAGATTGTATTATTATTCCATTTTACAAAGAGGTACATTTCACACTTTCCCAGAGAGTAGAGGAACTAAAATTCAAATCTAGAGATGTCCAGAATCTCATCTCCTAAGAATTAAGTTATGTTGCCTTTCACAGCTTCTACTGACTGACCACTAAATAATAATTTACTTTATTGAACGTTCTCTGTGTACTAGGCATAGTGCTAAAATCTTGTATGCCCCATACTGATAACAATACAAAATAATAATAACTCTTTATTGGAAGATGTTACGGGAGGGCAGAAAAACAAAATTGTAGTTAATGCTCAAACTCCAGTATTCTTGTTTGGAGAATTCCATGAAAGAGGAGCCTAGCAGACTACACTCCATGAGGTTACAAAGAGTCAGACATGACAGTTTCACTTTATTTTCATAAGGATATGTGTTCCCTGGTTCTTTTCTACAGCTGTTTTTCTTCTAGTGATTTATATGCTGAAGGAGACAGAAATTTATAAGCATAGTTATAGTATAAATGATAATGTGATAAGTGCTCAAAATGGTTATGGAGGACAAAGGAGAAAGTGGTTAATTCAGTTTTTAAAGAGTAAAGAGAGGAAATGCTACATAAGTACTTCAAAGCTGGGTCCTAAAGGAGAAGCAAGAGTTTTCTTTCTGTTCTCTGTGAGGAAATATCTTGATCCAAGTCGTAGAGCTCAGACATTATAGACAATGGTGAGCAACTGGTAGAGTTGAACTTTGTACTCTCAAGAACTTAAATGTGAGAAGAAGGGGCAAGAGTATAATAATGTAAAGCAAAGGGACAAACATTGTAATAATTTCAGTTTGTAGACTTATTAGGTATTTTAAATATTTTGCCCAATTTATTCTGACAATACTATGAGATAGATATTAGGCTTTTTATTTTACAGATGAAGAAACTGAGCTATATGGGAGTTACATTTCCTGTCCAACATGATACAATTGTAATTGACAGATTCAGATTTAAAAAATAAGCCTCTTTCCAAAGGACACATACTTCTAACTCCATAATAATGCCTCCTCTGATTACAGAGGGCAAGTGAATAGTTTGAACCTCCTTTGTATACATATATATGTCTATAAAGAAGACTACAAATTAAAATAAGGGTTTCTCAGTTAATCATTAAAACAAGAAAAATATTAATTTTTTTCATGGAAAATCAAATATGATAGATAACTTTAAACAAATCATTAAGCAAAAATTCATAGCATAAATTGCATGCACCAACATTTCTTTCAAACATAACTTTATGATAGTCAGTGCCTGTTTGAAAAATAAATACATAGCATCCTCTAAATACAAGGATTAAAGTACTTTCCTGAATTGACTTGTGTTGTATACTTAAGTTTCAAATATGTTTCAATTAACCTGTTCAACTTCTTGCTATTTTATGTTGTTTTTTTTTTTTTTAACTAATGGCATAAATTTTCATGATGCTTATTCAGATCAACCCTTGGGTAAAAGCACATATCTGTAAATGAGACAGAATGCAGTGCATCTTATAGTTTGGCTTTAAGTCCTTATTTTCCTTTTTTATTTTTAATTAGTGATTAGGTATCATTAAAGATGGAGCTTTGTGTACATCTTCACATAGATGTATTTCAAAATAAATGCAAATAATGTGAAGCTTTATTTTATTATATTTTTTGGTTACTGTTATTCAGATGGAAACGAGAAAGTATAATGGCCATTGTGCTATTTGGTTGACACTATATCACTTCTTCCATCTGAATTTGATGTTTCCTTTTGAAGATACATTGCTCATACCATATCCGTCCTTGTGATTTTGAGTGATGCTCACTCCACCTTCTAGATTCCAGAGGTGGCCTCCTAACCTAGACTTTCTCAGAAGCCTCTTTCATCCTTGTTTAGGTTGAAAATGATTTTTTCTAATGGTACCTTTCCAGGAAATTTTTTCTACTTTTAACTGGAGAGATATTTTCTGTCCACCTGGAATTTAGATCATGACAGAACAATGGAGCTATTTTTGGAGATAATATTAAAGAGAAATATTAAGGCATATTTCTTACTGACAGTTTGTATACAGATGACCAGAAAATGAAGTCAACACAGAGAAGGTCATCACCACGAGTAGAGAAAATCTCTCATATTACAGTAGTTTGGGGCCCTGAATCCATCCAACTTTTCATGGATGAGTGAATTAATATCTTTCTTTTTTTCTTTTACTTTCTCCCTCTGTCCCTTTCATCTTACCTATTGATTACCTTCTTTCTTTTTTTCAGATTTACTCTACTTTAAGAAGAGGTATGTATCAATATCAAAGATTTCTTATTGCTAAAGGAAGTAACATTAAAAAATTGAATTATATATACTGGCTGGTTGCTGCTTTGCTAACATAGCTGAAAGCTTAATAATGGCATGACACAATGACACCTCTGGAACCTTACTTTTGAGCACAAACCTCAGATGACTCAAGTTTCAAAAACCTTTTGACTATAGACTTAATCATTCAAAATACAAATTACCAAATGAGGACTTGAATGAGTTAGCTTGTGACACATTGATACTATGGCTTGTTATAGAGGTTACTTGAATTTGTGTTTAGTCGCTCTTCCCATATGGTTTAAGGTATGACTGTGAAAGGAAAGAAGGGTTGTCCCAGAGAAGTTGGAAAGAGATGTTCTGTAGAAAAGAAATGTCAATCAAATGTGTACGCATATGTACCAAATTGCCATAATAAACAGGAGGAGGACATTATTTCAAAATTAACTGTTCATATTTATAATATAAAGCCACAGATTAATAACTGGTTTTGAAAAAATCCATATTTTACCTAGGAAAAGGTTTAAGGGTAGATAATCCATCCAAATTATTCTAATTTGAGATCTTCTGAAAACAGAAACTTGGTTGAAGTAATATGAAAAATAAATTTGGGAAAATTAGTTTCAGAACCAGAGACTACGAACTGCTTAAGAGGATGAATGGGAACATAAGATTTCAATTTCCAGCAGTATTACAGTTTACAGACACTGAATAAACCTCTTAACAACTAAAAAAACATAGAATACATTGATTAAATACTTAATATTTCAAGTCTAATGCCAAGCTGACAAAAAGTCGCATGTCCTTCGAGGCCAAAAATAAAGTGGAAACTGAAAGACACGAAGATAGACAAATACTAAAGCTAGTTTTTGATCTGACATTATGTTCTGAACCCTAATATGCTTGAGCTTTTGCTTTAAATATTTCAGAGGACAATGGAGCTAGAATTAAAGATTTAAGGCTTACCCAAGGCAGCAAGTCAAAGAGCATCTAAGATAAACTTGGGATGCCAAAGGGCTTCATCCACATTGTAAAGATGAGTGAAAAATAAACTTTAACCTCTAAACCTATGCTAATTAGGGTTCAGTGTGGAATATATGAAATTTTACTGTCAAAAACTTTCAAGCAAACAGTTTATTTTAGAGAAATAACATCTTTAAGACAACCCCAATTTCTGTGTCCCTATAAAGATCAACAATTAAATAGCCATCCACAAAAAAGACCAAATGGCTCAGAGAGAGCTCAGGAGGGTCCTTAAGAAACTTTAGAAATACAGTGGAACAAACAAGTTGAGAATTACTACATAAAATGGAAAGGAAGAAGGTTTTCATTTCATTTCGTTTCATCCAGTCCTCTACACCAGAATTGCTCAGTGCCAAGAGGGAACTCCTCAGCCAGAAAGTTCCCCTCACTGGCAGCTGGAGAGCAGAGTGAATAACCAGCTTCTCCAACCTTTCAGGTCAGGGCACAAAATACCTACTTTAGTTTAATCACACCCAAAGATCAGCAAAGCTGAGACATATAGAAATGGCTAAGAACAAGAAAGAAGAGCAGGGGCTACCAATATCAGCAATGGAGCTTGAGCAACCATGGCCTCCAGTCCTCTTCTGAGGATTCTCTGCTTTCACCACTGAAGAATCAATGGCAATCACAGCTGCCAGGAACCTCCCTGCAGATTTCACTGGTTTTTCCCCACAGGTATTCATGTTTGCAGATGCCCTTCACCTGGGTTCCTTTACATCCCCTTACCCTCTGTCCTGCACCCTCAGGAGCCATACCCACATCTATCTCAGACCTCTGTGGCTGGGTGGTTGCAATACACCCACCTAGATTACCATGGCAGAGCCCCCCCCCCCCCCGACCCACTCTATGAATGTGCTTATGACTAACACATCCAGCTATGCACTTACACAACGTCCACAGCTGTGTGCAAAGCTGTGGCACAATCCTGTAGCCACAGTCATGCACATCGACACTTAAGGCCTCAGCAGCTGGCAGTGTGCTCACGGTTGGCCTAGACATTTGCTTCTGGCCCTGACCCCCACTACTAGGTATGTGTTTTCAGCTGACCCTCACCCCACATGGGTATGTGCAATTGGTCCCCACAGCAGCGTGTGTGCATACCACCTACTCTGGCCATTTCTGTGGCATGACCTGGTCCCTAGCTGCTGAAACTGGGGTCACTGCTGAGAAAGCCCACAGCTTTGCAGCCACTAAGGACCTCCTGCCGTTCTTGTCAAAGTGCAGGCATTTGTCAACGTGAAGAACCTCAGTAGCCCGAGCCAATCAGACATTCAGTTCAGTTCAGTTCAGTCACTCAGTCGTGTCCGACTCTGCGACCCCATGAATCGCAGCACGCCAGGCCTCCCTGTCCATCAGACATTACACTGCCTAGAACCCAGAGCTGCCACACAGTCCTCACTTGGCACCCTGAACATATAGTCACAGCACACTCCAGCATGCCCCATCTGTGGGTGCATGTTTTTCCTTACTGAAGTATGCCCATAAAGTCTGGAAGAGGAGACTGCTTCTTTACATGTGAAGATACCTATGTAAGGCTACAGGGATCAGGGATAATCAGAAACATGACTTCACCAAAGGAACACAGTACAAAGAAATGGAGATACATGAACTGCTCAACAAAGAATTCAAAATAATTGTTGTAAATATGATCAGACATTGAGAGCACTGATAAACATTTAACAAAATGAGGGAAAATATAAGAAAAAAATTATAAGTTCAACAAAGAGATAGAAAACATAATTTAACCAAGGAAGTAAAAGATCTATACACCTTAAATGGGGTTTTGATGAAAGAAACTGAAGAAGATACAAGTAAATGGAAATATAAACTGTACTAATGGATCAGATTCTTGGGTTAGGAAGTTCCCCTGGAGGAGGGCATGACAACCCACTCCAGTATTCTTGTCTGGAGAATCCCCATGGATGGAGGAGCCTGGCGGGCTACAGTCCATGGGGTTGCAAAGAGTCAGACATGACTGAGAAACTAAGCACCGCACACAATGGATCAGAAGAGTTAACGTTGTTAAAATGCTCACACTACCCAAAACCAACTATAGATTTAATGTCAGTTCAGCTCAGATCAGTCACTCAGTAGTGTCTGACTCTTTGTGACCCCATGGACTGCAGCATGCCAGGCCTCCTTGTCCATCACCAACTCCCGGAGTTTACCCAAACTCATGTCCATTGAGTTGGTGATGCCATCCAACCATCTCATCCTCTGTCGTCCCCTTCTCCTCCCACCTTCAATCTTTCCCAGCATCAGGGTCAATGTAATCCCTATCAAAATTCCAATGGCATCATTCAGTAAATTAAAGAAAAATCCTAAAATTTGTATAGAACCACAGAAGACTCTAACAAGTCAAAACAATCTTTAAAAAGAACAAAGCTTGAAACAGCACACTTCCTGATTACCAACTATATTACAAAGCTATAGTAACCAAAACTATATGGCACTGGCATAAAACCAGACACATGGCCAATGGACCAGAATCAAGAAAGCAGAAACAAATCAATGTATATATGTCCAACTAATATTTAACCAGGCCTCCATGGTGGCTCAGTGGTAAAGAGTCTGCCTGGCAATGCAGGAGATGCACTTTTGATCCCTGGGTCAGTAAGATCCCATGGAGAAGGAAATGGCAACCCACTCCAGTATTCTTGCCCAGGAAGCCCCAAAGACAGAAGAGGCTGGCAGGCTATAATCTATGGGGTCGTGAAAGAGTTGGACACAATTTAGTGACTAGACAATGAAAAACAACAGTACTTGACAAAGCACCAAAATTTCTCATTGGAGATATACAGTTCCATCTATGAATGATGATTAAATGATTTCTACATGTAATAACAGATTGGTTCCAAATAGGAAAAGGAGTACATCAAGGATGTATATTGTCACCGTGCTTATTTAACTTAAATGCAGAGTACATCATGAGAAACACTGGGCTGGATGAAGCACAAGCTGGAATCAAGATTGCTGGGAGACATATCAATAACCTGAGATATGCAGATGCCACCACCCTTATGGGAGAAAGTGAAGAAGAACTAAAGAGCCTCTTGATGAAAGAGAAAGAGGAGAGTGAAAAAGTTGGCTTAAAACTCAGCATTCAGAAAACTAAGGTCACAGCATCCAGTCCCATCACTTCATGTCAAATAAATGGAGAAACAGTGTCAGACTTTATTTTTGGGGGCTCCAAAATCACTGCAGATGGTGACTGCAGCCATGAAATTAAAAGACACTCCTTGGAAGAAAAGTTATGCTCGACCTAGACAGCATATTAAAAAGCACAGATATTACTTTGCCAACAAAGGTCTGTCTACTCAAGGCTATGGTTTTTCCAGTAGTCATGTATGGATGTGAGAGTTGGACTATAAAGAAAGCTGAGCGCTGAAGAATTGATGCTTTTGAAGTATGGTGTTGGAGAAGACTCTTGAGAGTCCCTTGGACTGCAAGGAGACCCAACCAGTCAATCCTAAAGGAAATCAGTCCTGAATATTAATTGGAAGGACTGATGTTGAAGCTGAAACTCCAATACTTTGGCCAACGATACGAAGAGCTGACTCGTTTGAAAAGACCCTGATGGTGGGAAAGATTGAAGGCGGGAGGAGAAGGGGATGACAGAGGATGAGATAGTTGGATGGCATCACACTCAATGGACGTGAGTTTGAGTAAACTCAGGGAGTTGGTGATGGACAGGGAGTCCATGGGGTCACAAAGAGTCGGACACGACTGAGTGACTGGACTGAACTGAACATGCAGTCAAATGAAATTGGATCCATATCTTGCACCATTCACAGAAATTAATTTGAAACAAAGACTTAATTATAAGACCTGAAGCCATAAACTCCTAGAAGAAAACATTTGGGAAGAAGTTCTCTGACATCAGTCCTGAAAGCGATCTTTTGGATATGAAACCAAAACCCAAGCAACAAAACAAAAATTTACAAGGAAGAAATACACTGAATTAAAAAACTTGTGCACAGCAAAAGACACAATAAACAGAATTAAAAGGTGATCTACAGAATGGGAGAAAATATTTGTAAACCATATATCTAATAAGGGGTTGACGTCCTAAATATATAAAGAACTCATAACACTTATTAGCAAGAAATAATTTTTTGATTAAAAAATTGAGAGATGACTTGATATTTCTCCAGAGAAGACATACAAAGACCAATAAGTACATGAAAATGTACCCAACATCACTAAATTCTCAGAGAAATGTAAATTCAAACCACAATGATATATTACTTTATGCTTTTATGCTACCATCAAAAAGATAAAAGATAACAATTGTAAGAATGTGGAAAAAAGGGAACCCTGGTATACTGTTGCTAGGAGAGTAAACTGGCAAATCTTCTGCTTGGAAAATAGCATGGAGTTCCCTCAAAAATTAAAAAGAAAACTATCATATAATGCAACAATTTACTTCTGGGTATATTTCCAAAGGAAAAGGAAATCACTGTCTTGAAGAGATAACTGCACTGCAGTATCATTCACTACCTAAGTGTCCATTTACATATAAGTGGGCAAAGAAACTTTGATATAATTTAGAATATATATATATATAACCAAAATATATAATGGCATATTATTTAATCATAAAAAAGTAGAAACTCTTGCTATTTGTAACAACATGGATGGACTTTGAGGGCAATATGATAAATGAAATAAGTTAGAAACAAATGAGCTCATGTATGATCTCATTTATACATAGAATCTAAAACTGTGGAGCTCATTTTTTAAAAAATTAATTAATTTTTAATTGAAGTAGAGCTGGTTTCCAATGGCATATAGTTTCAGGTGTATAGCACAATCATATATATATATATGTATATGAGTATATTTTCAGATACATACTCAGATATATATTTCAGATATATTTTAGATTCAGGTGTATAGCACAATCATATATATATATGTATATATATATATATGAGTATATTTTCAGATTCTTTCCCTTACAACTTATTACAAAATATTGAATAGAGTTCCCTCTCCTTAACAGTAGGTCCTTATTTGTTATCTATTTTATATATAGTAGTGTGTATATATATATATAGTATATGTTAGCATCCTCCTAAGGAAGGGACAGAAAAAGGAAGAGAGGGAGGAGAGGCAGGCAGGAAGGTAGGGGAGGTGGGAGAGAAGGAAGCAAGGAAGGAAGGGAAGATAAAGGAGGAGAAGGAGAGAGGAAGAGAAGAAGGAAGGAAGGAAGGAAGCAATGCAGAAATAAGGAGATGAATCAGCAGCTTCAACTGACGGGCAGGTCATTAAATTTGGGTATAAGTATGAAGAAATAAAAGTGGAGATGAAAATGTGAGTGAGAAAGCATATGTAGATTTGCAAAAGTGTAAAAGCAACTCTCAGGAGAATTTTAAATTGTGAAACTAAAACCTCTCATGTTGTTGTTCAGTCACTAAGTTGTGTCTGACTCTTGAATCAGGGGGAAATATGTAAATATGAAGTATCCATAACACATACAAAGATATAAAGAAATAAGGACTACCATCTATCCTTTGCATCCCTATCCAAAGTTTCAGCATTGTCAGTATAGAGTCCCTGCAGGGCCAACAACTTACAGACAACAAATAAGGACCTACACCATTTTATACAAGGGACTAGAGCATCTGTGGATTTTGTTATCTGTAGGGTCATGGAAACAATCGCTGAGGATACTGAGGGGCAACCATAAAATGTTAAGAAACACAGAATGGACTAAGAAGTTTTAGAGTGAGAAGGTCGACCATGGATGGATAGATGGATACATAGATGATATATATAGACGTAGATAGGCCATATATAATAAAGAAGAATGTAACAGAGTATATTCAAAGAACAATGACTGAAAATTCACTGATGAATACCTAAATAATTTAAAAGCAGTTTATACATATTTAGAAAACAGAAATTGCTAAAAAGAAAAAAAATTACAAAAGCTACTGGAAAAAGAAAAATGACTTCCTGTATGTCAGTGATAGAGTCACAATTGACAACTTCTTAGTAAGTTAGAAGCCAGATAATAAGGACAACAGGAAGAATATTGAGAATTATCTTCTTAATACTAGGAGTACAGTTGAATCAATTGAAAATGATTCAACCTTTTCAAATTTATTCTCTCCCTTAGCATTTCCTATAGATATATAGTATGGTAATTTTTAATTTTTTTAAATTAAGTTTTAAACCTATTTAAGGCTAATTTTGAGTTATATATAATGTTACTGATTTATTTAATCTGAATGTCAAGTCACAACTAAACTTTAGTTCTTTCTCAAGGTTCCAGAGTTTGGAAAAGGCAGAATGCATAGCCCTGATTATATGTACTGCTGTCTGTATACACAGCAAGGCAAGAAAGCTATAAATTATTTCAATTATCTAATTTACATTATCAGTATTTTATTATGCCTCATCAAAATTTCTTAAAATTCTCTTTATAGTTGAAGTAAAATAAACAGCTACCAAGTACTTGCCCTTTTTTTAGGTCCTATATACAGAGAAAAGGCCTTTGATGTTTGGGGGGAAAATGAATTTGATATATAGGTGAAAAGGTAATGTAGTTAGATAAGTATTTCAAGAAAATAATAGCATTGGGTATTTTGGGTAGAAAAAATGGAAGCTCTTCCTTAAAAAATGAGCTATGTTTGGAAGAATTCTACATGCAAACTTTCTAGACAAAGGTATCAAACACATACACATACTAAGAAAGGTAACTTGAATGAGCATGACAGTATTGGGAAGTGAAATTATTTTAATATAATTAGGGTTGAATTTCAAGTGGAAAATGTGGTAAAACATTAATTAAAGTGGTCTATAACTTCCAGATCATGAAGGATATGCTAAGATATGAAAAATATATTGGTACTTATTCTAAGTGAAAAAGAGCACTATATAATGGATGCTGAAATAAAAATGACTGAATTAAAAATTTGTCTTTTACATCTATTACTCTTGGAGTAATAAGAAATGCAGTAGGGAAAGGACACCATTAAGAAACGTCACAAAAATCCAAGAAGGAAATTAAGCAGATATAAATTAATATTCTTTCTATTCATAGGTGTCCATTTTAATCTGCTATCTTTAAAATGATCTCCAATATGCAGAGTTTTAGTTTGCTCATTAAAAACTTTACATGATTTCCTCTTTAGACCCATTAATTCTTATCTATTCTAATACTCTTTATTTCTGTATAGTCCTGGTCTTTTACCCACTTTTTGTTTGGTCTCATTTTTGTCTCAACTTATTGATATAATTTTTGTTTTTGGTTACAATTTTATTTTCTATCCTAGGTTTTGATTTGTATAACACTTTAGTGTTAGTTGCTCAGTCATGTCCGACTCTGGGACCCCCATGGACTGTAGCCTGCCAGGCCCCTGTATCCATGGTGTTTCTAGGCAAGAATACTGGAGTGGGTAGCCATTCCCTTCTCCAGGGGATCTTCTCGACCCCCAGGGATTGAACCTGGGTCTCCACATCGCAGGCAGATTCTTTACCGTCTAAGTCACCAGGGAAGTCCCATAACACTTTAAGAAATACATTTTCCTGAGTACTCACAGCCCATACATGGCTAAAGATATAAAATTTGCTATTGTGAATTATTCTATTGCAAATCAGGCTCTCTGAATTCTATGGACTAAGTCCATCATTTATTTATTTTATAGTTGAGTCCCTGAAGTGAATGAGGTTTCCTGGGATGTATATGAGAGAAAAAACAAAAAAGAAGCACAAAGAGAAGAAAAAAGGAGAGAAGAGGACAAGAGTAAAGAAGACAGTTTGAGAACAGAGAAAAAGAATTTTTTAAAAAGTAGAAAATAACTGGTACAATGAGCAAAATCCTGAAATTAACAGCTTTCAAAAGGCTAGAGAAACTTATGAACTGGATATACATATTTGCAACAAAATTTATTACTATATACAAGCATTTATCCCTACAGGAAAGAAAAAAAAAAAGAGCAGAGTAGGAATGTGAGGAGAGCCAATGGGTTAAAAATACTGATGTCATAGAAGGAAAGAAAAAGATCCAAAAAGAAGCATCATATATACCGCTCCAAAATACCAGATCAGAAAAGTTTTGAAAGTCATTTATTATATTCCACAACGAGGATATCACAGTGTTCTTGACAAAAGAAAAATAGTTTTTGAATAAAAGAAGTAAATAGATTTCAGTTGGTTGAGAGTGTCTAGAATATGATCACTTCTCTCAAGGAGTTAAAAACATAAGGGGGAAAATCGAGTAATATCAGAATTAAAGAAGTGTTATATCCACATGGTTTTTGTTTGACTATTTACATGTGCTTTCTCAAAATCATTTAAAAAGGAAGACAATGGAAGAGATTTAAAAGATGAATGATATCAATCTGTAGAGATATCTAATGGGATATTTTCACCTGTCTTAAGTATGTGCTTTAACTATATTCTCTTGGAACATTAAAGGAAATCAAAATTCATCATTTCTGTTTGTATAAACTATATAAAGTAATTAGTTCCCTTTCTACTCTATCCTCCATGGGCTAAAGGGAATTAAAGTAGATAAAAACTTTGAATTATTTGAAGTTAAATAATTGCAAATTTGCTATGAATGAGCTGTTTCAAATTAGAGCAACACAGATGCTGTTGTTCTATTTTAGAAGCTATTCTCTCTACAGAGAGCAGGTCACAGGCTTCTATACAAAATTTTTAGTCTTAGATCCTGCTGTCTTATAGCATATAAAGGCCAGTGATGGGAAAAGAGGAGGGTTCTAGTGTTAAGAAATCATTTAAGACATGCAAGTTAACTGGCTTTTGATTTGAAGCATAGAAACTAAGGTGCTCATAAAGATACAAGCAGCTAAATAAAATAATAAATACTAGAGATAGCATTTAACTAATTCAGTAGTACATGTGTGTGTATATGTGTGTTCAGTTGTGTCTAGCTTTTTGTGATCCATGGACAGTGGTCCACCAGGCTCCTCTGTCCATGGAATCTTCCAGGCAAGAGTACTAGAACAGGTAGCCATTTCAACCCAGGGATCAAACCCACATCTCTTGCCTTGGCAGGCAGATTCTTTACTTGGGCGCCATCTGGGAAACAAAAGTATATGTACATTTAATCAAAAAGAGCGTGGGATATATAAGCATTAGATATTATTTGTCTTAATTAAATAATTTTAGAATCATGAAGATGAACTGTCTTTTTTTCTATTCAATGTAAAATAGTGATTTAATATCCCATCAGTTCAGTTCAGTTCAGTCTCTCAATCCTGTCTGACTCTTTGAGACCCCACAGACTGCAGCACACCAAGCTTCCCTGTCCATCAGCAACCCTTGGAGCTTGCTCAAACTCATGTCCACAGAGTCGGTGATGCCATCCAACCATCTCATCCTCTGTTGTCCCCTTCTCCTTCCACATTCAATCTTTCCCAGCATCAGGGTCTTTTCCAATGAATCAGTTCTAGTTCAATTATGTAGGTAAACATATTTAGAGATTACATACTTTGTGCAATATATTTAGTGAGGTATCTTGATGAGGGTATATTTTGCATAAAATATATAGGAGTAAATGGTTCTTCAATGATTTAAATGTTTTATTTACTTCTTTGGAGGTGTAGGATAGGTAATTTATAAACTTGAATAGTTAAAATCAGATGCAGAAAGAATTAAAATAATGCTGAAGGCAGTAATCACTTCAGGCATCCAGAGAAGGGAATGATTACTTTAAGAAAAAGGTTTTTGAAGTGTGTAGCATGTATTCCCTATACATTGAGACATTATCACATGAACATTCAAAGTGTACCTGATGCCATAGGAACACACAAATGGGCATATACTTTGTAAAAACTTAAGTAAAAAAAGTTAACTACACTCTTCTATACATTAAAAGTATAGACACCTAAACTATTAGATTTATTAAACAATAAATATTCAACTAAATATTTATTAAATACCATTCCAATAGTTATTACTAGGCAATATATAAAGACTGGCTTTTGAGAGTAAATTCCTTTGATTTTGGATTTTATTAAACATTTATTTAATAAATATTCAACTAAATATTTATTGAATACCATTCAAATAGTTATTACTAGGCAATATATAAAGACTAGCTTTTGAGAGTAAATTCCTTTGATTTTGGATTTTATTCTTTGTATCTTTTAACTAATTAATTACATGCCTTGTACCATTGCTGTTTCAGTAGTTCTTCTGACTTTCTGAAAATTGCTTCCTCCTAAAGGTCATCAATGATACTAGTTCTAAACGGATACTATCTAGTGGTCACACACAGAAATATGACTTCACAATCAAATGTAACAGCCTTTATTTGCTTTGTTTATCTAGTCACTGCATACTGACATTTATGGCTTCTTTTTAATTAAGTAATTAAATGAGCAGAATGGGACAACTGGAAACAAAATATCTGACCTACTTTAATTTTATTTTAATATGCATATTTCAACAAGATTTTTCAGTATAATGTGGCAGATTTAGTTTTGCTCAGCACCAGTAGATGCTATGCTCCAAAGATTAAACAGATAGTTTAAGTAGAAATAACTGAATTAATTGAGGTAAAGTAAAAATAATTTCTAGCTATTAACTTCATATTTCTAGCAAAAACAATATCGTCCCCTGTTTAAAAAATTTAGTGGGAATTCAGATAACCCTTATTGAATGTGTATAATTGTCACTTACCTAAATGCATTTATTTTTAAAAGATGCTAAATAGGGCTCATTTTCTATAAAGTACGAGTATGAAGGTAAATTATGTAGTGGTAAAAGAAGAATGGAATATTTTCTTAAAAATTTGAAATGTGAACTTTTAGATACAAGACAATGAAGGAGGCTCACTTGTTTTCTCCTCTAATGGGCGGAATTACATTTGAAGTCTGTTCAATTTGTAGCTTTAAGAATATTGCACAATTGGTTTTCAAGGGAGTCTTGTCTCTAAAAATAGAAAGAGAATATAAACTGTCAGTCAGTCAGTCAGTTCAGTCACTGAGTCGTATCTGACTCTTTGCAACCCCATGAATCACAGCACGCCAGGCCTCCCTGTCCATGACCAACTCCAGGACTTTACTCAAACTCATGCCCATCGAGTTGGTGATGCCATCCAGCCATCTCATCCTCTGTTGACCCCTTCTCCTCCTGCCCGCAATCCCTCCCATCATCAGGGTCTTTTCCAACGAGTCAACTCTTCTCATGAAGTGGCCAAAGTACTGGAGTTTCAACTTCAGCATCAGTCCTTCCAATGAACACCCAGGACTGATCTCCTTCAGGATGTACTGGTTGGGTCTCCTTGCAGTCCAAGGGATTCTCCAGAGTCTTCTCCAACACCACAGTTCAAAAGCATCGATTCTTCGGTGCTCAGCTTTCTTCACAGTCCAACTCTCACATCCATACATGATCACTGGAAAAACCATAGCCTTGACCAGACGGACCTTTGTTGGCAAAGTAAGGTCTCTGCTTTTTAAAATGCTTATCTAGGTTGGCCATCACTTTCCTTCCAAGGAGTAAGCGTCTTTTAATTTCATGGCTGTAATCACCATCTGCAGTGATTTTGGAGCCCAAGAAAATAAAGTCTGACACTGTTTTCACTGTCTCCCCATCTATTTTCCATGAGGTGATGGGACCGGATGCCATAATCTTAGTTTTCTGAATGTGAGCTTTAAGCCAACTTTTTCACTCTCCTCTTTCACTTTCATCAAGAGGCTTTTTAGTTCCTCTTCACTCTCTGCCATGAGGGTGGTGTCATCTGCATATCTGAGGTTATTGATATTTCTCCCGGCAATCTTATCAGCATTAGACTACTGTAAATAGCAGGAGTATGGGAATGCATCAAAAGTTGAAAATCTCGGCCAGTTATAAATAGAAAATAGCAATCAAAAGAAAGTTCTTGGCAAAGGATGAGAAATCACTTAGTTTCCAAGAGGACTTATGGCAAGATCAAACCAATCTTCTCTGGAAATTAAGGAGCACCAGCCATCCAGGCTTCACTAAGCCTATTAGTCTGCCTGTTTAGATCCCAACTTTCAAGCCTACAGTTCACATTTTTATTAAGTCACCAGATAAATACCTAACTCATCAATCTTCCTTTAGAAATAATAACTTTATCTCCTAACTCTTCCCTTTTGCTTCTGTCTTTTCAAGGGTTCCAACTTTGAACTCTTATCAATTGACAACAATAATGGTTTTTCAGAATCAAGTTGAACGTGTCTGCTGTAGAATGCTGAGCTTCCATTTCCTTCAAGTAACTTTTAGTGATACCAAGTGAAACTTCTGTTGGCTCCCAGGTGTCCACACTTGGGCCACAAGCCCAGTCAGAGAAAGCATCAATCTATCAAGGAGATAAAGCTTCCAGTGGACTTATGCCATCCCTCCATTTGTGTTACACTCCAGCCCCCTCCTTGTGATTCTCCTAGCTGTAGTGTCCACTCATCACAGTGGCTGTCTGCTAACTATTTATCTTAAAAAAATATCTTAGTAAACTCTACAGGAATTCTTTTATAAAGTAATCCCTGAGAAACAACTCTGTGTGAAATCTTAAAGACTGGAAGCTTTGTATGTGTGTGAGGTTTTTTAATATATGAGATTTGTTTGATTTCAATTTCTTTCAGATAAACATTTAGCTAAGGGCATCTCTCAATTTTGAATCATTGTATGTTAATAAATAGGATCTCATTTGCAAGCTAAATAGCACCATGGATATTATAAATTTCAGAAGCTACATCTGTCATTTTTCATGTTAAAATATTTTTTAAAACTTTATCAAACCAACTTTTGAAATGCACCTATGTATAGTATCATAAATATCCATGAAATTTATGATTAACTAGGTAAAGCATAGACCATATTTTTATTATAAAATATTTTAATTTATATTCTAGGAAATAGAGTAGGTACATCTTCCCCACTGATACATATGCAGTGAGGCAGTTTTACACATAGGGGTTTATATTATGCTTTGCTGTCTCATTTGTAGAAATGCTTCTTACCTGGGAAATTCCATGGACAGAGGAGCCTGGTGAGCTATTCTAGTCCAGACAGTCACAAGTCAGACACAACTTAGTGACTGAACCATCATCACCAACTGATAATATAAAGTGTATTTTTCAGGGTTATTGATTATATGATATATGTTAATTTTTATTTGTCTTGCATAGCAATTTTTAAAATGCTAATAATTAGGTCAGGAGTTTTGAACAGTGAATATGAGTACTCTTGTAATGTTTATTACTAATTATTGCAGATCTATATAAATAAAAGAAGTTGTGCAATAGGTTATACTCAGGAATTGTTCAACATAATACAGGTGTTCACAAATTATGGTGTGGGATTTCAGATTAGAACGTGTATAGTATCCAAAATAAGTTAAAATTAAATAATAAAATGAAATAAAATTTAAAATATTAAATCTAATTAAAATTTAGATTAAAAATAAATAATGTTCAATGTCAAGAAGAGTGAATATGGTAAACAGCCTTTTCATTTGAGTTGTTTTTGTTGTTGCGGCTGCCCAGATGGCTCAGACTGTAAAGAATCTGCCTGCAATGCAGGAGACCAGGGTTCGACCCCTGCGTCAGGAAGATCCCCTGGAGAAAAAAATGGCTACCCACTCAAGTTGTTTAGTTGCTAAGTTGTGTCTGGATCTTTGAAGCCCCAAGGACTGTAGCCTGCCAGGCTCCTCTGTCCATGAGATTTTCCAGGCAAGAATACTGGAGTGGGTTGCCATTTCCTTCTCCAGGAGATCTTCCAAACCGAGGGATCAAACCCACATCTCCTGTGTTGGCAAAGGGGTTCTTTACTGCTGAACCAACATGGAAACTTCATTCATTTGAGTAGATAATTTTAATTAGCTATGCTTTAGATCCGTAATACAAGAACTGCAGTACTACAAAGGTGAAATATCTAACTTTTATATAAAAATGAAATAATGCTTTCTTAGGAAAATAATAGTTAAGACGAGACTTGAAGGAAAGTTAGGGATTAACTTGACAAGGGTTGAGAGTATATGTGGAGAAGACTTCAGAATCATTTAGGTACAGAAACATGTATGAATTTCAAGTCAAAGAGGAAAGACAGAAAGGATAGAAGGTCAGTAATGACTGAAATATATGAAACTGAAATATAATGAAACATAAGGCCAGAGAGTTAGACATGGTACAGACCTTGCAGCACTCTGTAAACATTAAGTATTTTGAAACACATTTGAGGGTAATGGAAGTCTCTGACTCCCATTAAGTAAGAAACTGATACGATGATTTGTCTTTGATTAAGGTCACTCTGACTGTAGAGTAAGGAATGGACTGGAGATCATTCAACCAAGGAAAGAGACACTATTGATCTGAGACATGGGAATGGAGAAATAGAGCTGGAAATAAGAAAGCATAAGATAAAATCAGCCAGTCTTGCTGACTAATTTAATGGGGAAAGGCAGAGAAAAATGTTGAAGAAATAGCAATAATGTTCAGGTCTGTGGCTTTAACAACTAGGAAATTGTCAATACCATTTTAATAAGAAAAAAAAAAAAAAGAAAGGAATAGGTGTGAGACCAAGAGGATTTAATTATTGTTGGACATGCTGAGTTTGAAACCTCTTTCAGACCTTGTGCTAGAGATATCCAATGGGCAAGCTGTGGGGGTTTCAAGCTCAGAAGTGGATGGACTAGAGATAATGGATTTGTTGATCTCTGCAGTGCTACACATGCGTAGCAGTTAAAGATCTGGGAATAGACTTTGCGTAATTGCATCATTAAAATCATAGGATAATTTAAGAGTGATTAAAAATTTAAGAATTGTGCATTGAGTTGGTTACATCTGTTGGACTTTAGCAAAGTGAGAGCAAGCAGAATATCACAAATTTAGTTTCCTGAGAGAACTCAATTAGGAAACACCTAGTCATATTAGGATTCTGCTCCTGGAGGTCTGTGGAAGACAATTAACAACCACTGAATATTCATGAGCACTTCCACAGTTCTCTGCCAACTTGTAGTTGGGGCCATATGATTGGATTCTGGCAGGAGCCCAGCTGCACAATCACAAAAACACTTTCCATATGAGAGGAGTTTTTGCAAAGGATTATAAAGAAATAAAGATTAAGACCTATAAATGAATATTCTATATTATAACAAGCGTTCTTTTATCAGCATTCTAAAGCAGTGGCCAATACTGACAGATCCTTGGAAAGGTGAGTTCATGGAGACTATGTATAGTAAGAGGGAGATAGAGGTGTTGGTAGACAGTCCCTAGATTTCATCAAGAGTCTTGTAGGATCAATTATAACTGAGTATTAGTATCTTTCTCATTCTGGGCATGGGAATCCTCTGGTGTTTTGTCTTTAGTTCATAATAAAATGTGATATTTGCATGAATATATGTGAGGACACACATTTGCATGGTCCCCACATACATGGCCAGGAAAACATCAACCCAACATATAAAAATCCATGTTTAGTTCACCTTGAGATCAATATATCAACAGTTCTCCACTGCTCAAATATTTCACAGTTCATTTTACAGAAAAATTTACCTCCTCCCCAGAAAGTTACCCATTACAAAAGGAAAACACAAAGGTGACTACTCTAAATATTGCATGTGAGCACAACCTATTAGAAGTCACCAATATCATTGATATCTGTCCTCATTTTTCAATGAGGGGACTTTGCTTCAGGCTCAAGAATGTATAGTACTAGAGTGAACAATCTAGGTGATTTAATAGTCTTTTTCTCCACATTGATGGACTGAGTTATCTGATTGGTGAGATATGGAGAGTTGTACAGGCTCGGTTAACCCAATAAAGCCAAGTTAATAACTGGCTGGGGTCACTGTATTAAAAACATATGTATGTTTGTTCACTGATCTGTCATAATTCTCTTACTGTATTATCCTATTGACTTGTAAAGCAGGCCTCACTATTCTTTCATATGGCTGACTGGCAAAGCACTATTTAGGACACCACACTGTCCCCACAAGTAGTTCAAAATTGTCCTCAATTTAGGGCCTTGTTTTTGTAAATGTTTGTTTGTTTCTGCAAGTCTTTCAGTGGTATAGTTTTTTTCCTGTTCCCTATTCTTTCCCTGGGTGCAATGTGCATGTGTGTGTGCTAAATCCCTTCAGCCATGTCTGACTCTTGTGACCCGATGGACTGTTGCCTACCAGGCTTCTCTGTCCGTGGGATTCTCTAGGCAAGAATACTGGAGTGGATTGCCATGCTCTTCTCCAGGGGATCTTCCTGATACAGGGATTGAACCCGTGTGTCTTGCATCTCCTGCACTGGCAGGTTTTTTTTTTTTGTTCTAACCACTGGTGCCACTTTGGAAGCCTGAACTGCTAAGTACCCAATTATTTCCTTTAAACTGTGTATCTTGTTGATGATGCTTTTTCACCCCTTAGGTGAAACGGGGAAGGCTGGAGAGTGCTCGGCGGGGGATAAATTCTCTCCTTCAGCCAGTTTGTTTCCAGAATTGAGCTCTGGCAAAGTCCTTTCTCGTAGAGACTAGGTTTGTCTTATGGGGAATGCTTTGTCTACACTTCACAGTAGTTCCTCTTCTTCTCTGTGGAACAGCAGAGGACTTTCTTGGGTCCTAAAACTGTGAACCTGGTCAGGTTCCTTGAAGGGAAGCACATGAAAGTTTTGGGAATATCTAAGTTTGTTCCCCTCAGAAATCTCTCCCTCTCTATTCCACACTCTGTCTCTAGTAATTCATCACAACTGCCATTTAATGTTTCTACCCGTATTACATTGATTCTGTAGTTTCTGCTTCCGGTGATTGGACGTACTGTGCTCTATCATTTCGGATAGGTTTTAAAGCAATTGTGTGTCCTGAAATCTTGGAGTCCAAGAAAAACCATTGATTCTCAGTTTGGGTAGCTTTGTCTTGCTCCAAGAACAGAAGAGATGAGATCAAGCACTGTGCACTTTGGAGCTGAACCTGTATAATTTGCTATTTTCTTCTTCATCTTTACATATGCCACTTCGTGGTGGTTTGGCTGGACACTGATGAGAAAATAACCCTGGAAAAGTCATTAGAAGTTTTGAAAAGAAATGGTTATTACCTGGAAGTTATGGACTTTGAGATTGACAGTGTTTAAAATGTACAGACCTGCATCATCTTAGGAGCCTTCAAAATATATCAGTATCTGCATTCTACCCCTGGAGATTCTAATTTAATAGGTTTGTGGTGGGGCCCAGACATCAATGCATTTTGATATCTTTCCAGGTTATGGTAACACATTAAGCAGGTTGTGAACCACTTCCATAATGGAACTTAAAAGACCATCTCTAGGAAAAATTTATGATATGGCTTGGAGGTTTTCCTAGTGGAGGGAGGGTGGAGAGTTTTTGATAAACCCCATTTGAGAATTTGAACACTTTTGCTGCAAAATATTTGAAACTATATATACATCAAAGCCTTTGACTGTGTGGATCACAAAAAAACTGTGGAAAATTCTTAAAGAAATGGGAATATCTGACCACATCACCTGCCTCCTGAGAAATCTGTATGCAGGTCAAGAAGCAACAGTTAGAACCAGACATGGAACAATGGAGTGATTCAAAATTGGGAGAGGAGTACATCAAGGCTGTACATAACCTTGTAAAACAGGCCTCACTATTCTTTCATATGGCTGCCTGGCAAAGCACTATTTAGGATACTGCTTACTTAACTTATATGCAGAGTACATCATGTGAAATGCCAGGCTGGATGAAGCACAAGCTACAATCAAGATTGCTGGGAGAAATATCAGTAACTTTAGATATACAGATGACACCACCCTTATGGTAGAAAGTGAAGATGAACTAAAGAGCCTCTTGATGAAAGAGAAAGAGGAGAGTGAAAAAGTTGGCTTAAAACTCAGCATTTAAAAGATGAAGTCCAGGTATCTGATCCCATTACTTCATAGAAAATAGATGGGGAAGAAATGGAAACAGTGACAGACTTTATTTTTGTGGGCTCCAAAATCACTGCAGATGGTGACTGCAGTCATGAAATTAAAAGATGCTTGCTCCTTTGAAGGAAAGTTATGACCAACCTAGCCTGCATATTATAAAACACAGACATTACTTTGCCGAAAATGGTCCATCTAGTCAAAGCTATGGTTTTTCCAGTAATTACATATGGACGTGAGAGTTGGGCCATAAAGAAAGCTGAACACCAGAGAATTGATACTTTTGAACTGTGGTGTTGGAGAAGACTCTTGAGGGTCCCTTGGACTGCAAGGAGATCCAACCAGTCATTTGTAAAGGAGATCAGTCCTGAATATTCATTGGAAGGACTGATGTTGAAGCTGAAGCTCCAATACCTTGGCCTCCTGATGTGAAGAACTGACTCATTGGAAAAGACCCTGATGCTGGGAAGGATTGAAGGCAGGAGGAGAAGGGGACGACAGAGGATGAGATGGTTGGATGGCATCACCGACTCCATGGACATGAGTTTGAGCAAGCTCCAGGAGTTGGTGATGGACAGGGAAGCTTGGCTTGCTGTAGTCCATGGGGTCGCAAAGAGTCAGCACAACTGAGCAACTGAACTGAACTGAATGTAATAACAAATAGAATAAACAATGTTGGGGCAGAGCATTCAAGATTGAGGGTACTAACTGTGTCCTTCGGGGCAACCATGATGCTTATACTATCTTCTAATAAATGTTTCCTTGCTCACAAGCCAAACTGTACTCTTTGGTAACAGAGACAACTAGTTCAAGGGGTTTAGAACTGACCCAGGTTTAAAACTGACCCAAGTTTAAAACTGACCAAGGGCACATATTCTATATGTATATGTGATTTTACTTTTCAAATAGGACTTGAACTAATTGTTCTCTCTCAAATGTTGTAAAAGATCCAGGTAGAAAAAGCATTAGCCAAACATAATGATGCACATGGAGACGGTAATCGCAACCCACTCCAGTACTCTTGCTTGGAAAATCCCATGGACAGAGAAGCCTGGTAGGCTGCAGTCCATGGGATCGCCAAGAGTTGGACACGACTGAGCGACTTCACTTTCACTTTTCACTTTATTGCATTGGAGAAGGAAATGGCAACCCACTCCAGTGTTCTTGCCTGGAGAATCCCAGGGACGGGGGAGCCTGGTGGGCTGACGTCTATGGGGTCGCACAGAGTCGGACACGACTGAAGTGACTTAGCGGTAGCAGCAGCAATGGTGCATAAGTTCAATATATACTGTGTTAGGGACCATGAGGAATGATATGCAAATTGAAGTCCTACATGAGCAGATGCTAAGAGTGCCCATGTGGACCTTGCTGATCTATCTGGGGCAGAACACTAGAGCAAAGCAATAAGAACCACTGACTGTGTCCCTAGAGTTACTTTGAATTCAGCATTGATTTCCAGCTTCAATTGGCAGAATCATTTCTACTTCAGTTTTCATGAAGTTAATCTGACATATCTGTGAGATTTCATGTTTATCTGAAAAATGTAACCCCTTATTTGATGTAATTTAAGGAGTCTGTTTCTTACAGTCAAATATGGCTCATTAAGTTATTCCAGGAGCCATATAATTTAGTCAAATGTAGCCCAGGATTATTTTAACCTCTGTTTAAATCTCAGGTTCAGCCACGTCTAGGTTTCCCATTTAATTAAAAAAAAAAAAATACAGGCATGCCTCGTTTTGTTGCATTTCACTTTATTGCACTTCAGAGATATTGTGTTTGTGGTGACCTGGGTCAAGCGAGTCTACTGGCTCCCTTTCCCAACACCATTTGCACTCTTCTTCTCTCTGTCACATTTTGGTAATTCTCACAAGAGTTCAAAAAAATTTTATTGTTATATTTGCAATGGTACCTGTGATCAGTCATCTTTGATGTTACAACTACAAAATGACTATTATTCCCCGGAGGGTCAGATGATGGTTAGCATTTTCAGCAAGGAAATATCTTTAATTATTTTACATTTTTAACATAATGATATGACACATTTAACAGGGTAAACATAGCTGTTGTATGCAGTTGGAAACCAAAAAAATTATGTGACTCACTGCAATGTGACATTTGCTTTATTGCAGTGGTCAGGAACTGGCAATATCTCTGAGGTGTGCTTGTATTATGGTGGTAGTGATGATCATTGCTAAGTCCATATCCTTTTTTTGAGATTTATTGCTGGAGTTCTTAAAACTGGAGCCACATTCCCAGAATTTTCATCATGTTTGTAATATGAGTAAAGATAAAAAATAAAGAGATAAACATCTTAACCAGGAAAAAAACTGATTCCTGAAATAAACTTCTTTGTGTAAACCTAGGAAGAAGCACATTCTTCTTTAGGAATTTAAAGTGGGATCCAAGAAGACTAAATCACTTTATTTCATTTCTTTTGCTGTTTTTCTTGATTTTTAAAAGATTAATTTTTTTAATAAGGGTTTGTTTTTGTTTTGGCTGGGACAATCTCTATAATTGACCATAACAAGGTAGTATCAGGGAGAATTGACTAGGAAGAACTTCATTGGAGAAGTTCTGGTTTTATTTGTATGAGATAGTAAGTGTGATGCTATGAATGTGGTCACAATAACTATGATTATTAAAACCTTATTTCTAATGCAAGAACTTGAGCATATGAGTATTAACATGTTCCTCATAAGATGGCTACAGAAGTGCAGAAGTGAACCAAATTTCAGTTAATATAAGCACCAAAAGGAGCTTGATCACCATGGAATGAGAGTTATATATGGCATAGAAGGAGTCTGGGAGAGATGTTTCAATCAGATTTCTTCATAAATGTTTCACTGGGCTCAAGGAGGAGCTGAAATATTGCACAGAAGTCTCAGCTAACTGAGAGATCTGTGTAAATTCTTCATATTGTAAACAAATGGAAATATTTGGTTTCCATAATGAGTTATCCTATTTGAGCCATTTTGTTTCACTCCTTGTTACTATTATCATTATTTATGTGTGATTTAATTCACCTACCAGAGTACTCCTCTGGAGAATGAGACGGAAACCCACTCTAGTATTCTAGCCAGGAAAATTCCCTGGACAGAGGAACCTGATGGGTGACACAGTTCATGAGGTTGCAAACAGTTGGGCATGACTGAGCAATTGAGCACACATACCAGGCGTCATAGTTCTCACATTTAAAGTGTAAATCATAGTGCTTTTTAGTGTAGTCACGAAGGTGTACAACCATCACCAATGTCTAATTACTAAGGATTTTCATCATCCCCACAATAAATCTCATTCTATTAACAAGTAACTCCTCATTCCCTCTTTCCTCCAGTTCCCGGCAACCACTTATCTACCGTTTGTTCATTTAGACTTGTCTCCCCTAGGTATTTCATATAAGTGGAATCATTTACTATTTGTCCTCTTGTGTCTGGCTTATTCTACTTTTTATAAGGATTATTTATGTTGTAGTATATCAACACATTATTTCTTTTTGTGGTGAATATAGTCTACTGTATGGTATATTAATTTCCTAAGACTGCTGTAATGAAGTACCATAGATTGGATTGATCAAAATAACAGAAATGTACTGCCTCATAGTTCTAGAGGCTAGGCGTATGAAATCAATGCATTAGCAGAGCTATGCTCCCTCTAAGACCCTGGGTAGAATCTTTCTTTGCATCTGGAAGTGTCTGCATGTCCTTGACTTCCCTTGGCTTGTATTTCCATCATGCCAAACTCTGCCTCTGTCATCACATGGCCTTCTTCCTCTGTGTCTGATTTTAGAGGGTATGTCCTTTTTCTAATAAAGACACCAGTCATATTATATTAGGGCCTCATGAAGACCTTTTCTTTACTTGATAAAATATGCAAATATTCTATTTAAAAAGTTCACATCCTCAGACAAGTTTGATTATGATTTCAACATATCTTTTGAAAGATACAATTCAACCAATAATATACAGGCATCCACATTTCCTTAATCCATTCATTAGCTGATGGGCACTGGGTTGTTAAGCTCTTGTTTATTGTGAATCATGCTGCTGTGAGTATTTACGTACAAGTTTTTACACGGACATGTTTTAATTTGGTGTATACCTAGCACCTGGTGGCTCAGATTATAAACAATCTGCCTGCACTGCAGGAGACCTGGGTTCAGTCCCTGGGTCAGGAAGAAAGAAGATCCTCTGGAGACGGGATTGACTACCCACTCCAGTATTCTTGCCTGGAAAATCCCATGAACAGAGGGGCCTGGCGGGCTACAGTCCATGGGGTCGCAATGAGTCAGACACAACGGAGTAACACGTTCACTTTCGTATTTAGCACATTGACTGTAAAGTGGGATTGCTGGGTCATAAGGTAACTATGTTCTCTGAGTAGCTTCCAAACTGTTTTCCAAAATGGCTGTAAAAGTCTTACATTTCTACTAGTAATATATGAGTTCTGATTTTCCACATCTTCATCAGTATTATTGTCTGCATCTTTATTACAGCTATCAAGTGGGTGTGAAATGGTATCTCATTTTGATTAGCATTTCCCTAATCATTTGATGTAGAGTATCTTTTCTTGTGCTGACTGGCTAAACTTCTTTGGTGAAATGTCTATTCCAACCCTCTCTCATTTTAAAATTTGGTTGTCTTTTGTCACTTATTTAATTCACCAAGATGAGTGATTTATCTTTTTGGTGAGAGAGCTAAAACAAAAAAGTAGACAGATCTTACTATAAAGCTTCACAACACATGTTCTTTATCAGACATGTCTTTTAAATTTTTAGTGAAGCTTCCTAATGAGTCATTTTTATTATGAGAAGAAAGGACTTGGGACAATTTATGGTTCTCTCAAAGTCCTTCCTTCCCACATTACAGACTCAGGGTAATAGATACGTCTCTAATGAGGTCTTTGATCACTTTCACTTTTCTTTTTTAATAAAAGAGCACTTAGTTAATGAAACATTTCTATATCATAGTCTAGATGATCATTTATTTTACACTATATTTTCTAAGGATTCAGTCTCATAAATCCATAAATGATGGATTTGGTTACTATAAGCAATCCTGAGTTAGAGATCCTCTATAAGATAATTCCTTTAGTATGGATTTCCCTTTATTCTAATATCCTTGGTTTATTTTCCAGGATAGTCAGTTGCCAACATGTTTGGAGATGATTAGACAGCGTCACCTGCTTTCTTTCTTTTTGGAAGAGTGTCCTTTTCCCTCAGCCCTGAAAATTGGGAAATAATTGGATCTTGAGTTGGCTATTTTAGCTCCTTCCTCCCTAATGACTACATTAATTGGCCCACATTTCTTGGATAAGTAGGCCTAACTTTTCAGTCTTAAAATTGTGTGTGCATGTATGTGCATGCATGCATGTATGTAGGGCTGGCTGCAGCATGGATAGCATGTAGGTCTTTACTTTCCTTTGTTATCTAGTATAAGTATCTTACCTAATTAAGTATGTTTGCTCTGCCCATTAAATATTCCCTGAAATGAGTTGGCTGAGATCTACAGACTAGTGCTTCTTCAAGGGTGTTCTCCAGAGCAGCTGAATCAGCATCACGTGGGGACTATTAGAAATGCAGATTCTCAGGCTCCATTTCAGACCTGATAAATTAGAAGCTGTGAGGTTGAACCCAGTTGTCTGTGTTTTTCAAGCCTTCCATAATGCATGCTCTATTTTGAGAACTGCTCGTTTAGACTGTGAGGCAAGTATTGGTAGTCTCATCACTTAATTCAGCATTGTTGTTAGTCCTGGGTTCTCATTTAAAAGATTCCTTTCAGTTCAGTTCTGTCGCTCTGTCATGTCCGACTCTTTGCGATCCCATGGACTGCAGCACACCAGGTCTCCCTGTCCATCACCAACTCCCCCAACTCACCAACTCCTGGAGTTTACCCAAACTCATGTCCATACAGTCGGTGATGCCATCCAGCCATCTCATCCTCTGTTGTCCCCTTCTCCTCCTGCCTTCAATCTTTCCCAGAATCAGGATCTTTTCAAATGGGTCAGTTCTTCGCATCAGGTGGCCAAAGTATTGGAGTTTCAGCTTCAACATCAGTCCTTCCAATGAATGTTTAGGACTGATTTCCTTTAGGATGGACTGGACGGATCTCCTCGCTGTCCAAGAGGTTCCTTAAGCTTTTGGTAATTTTCAGAATAAAAGGCCTCCAGCCATGTTGGCTTTTGAAAATATTATTGCTCCCTATTTTAAAGAAAAGCAATCCGTATATGTTGAAAATAAATCTGTATTTTTTTAACAAAAATATCAAGCTTTCAATTTAGTCCTTACCTTCATACTTATATTAGCTGTCTTTTCAGAGACTATCTTTACACAATCTTAAGGCTCAGAATGAAAAACTTTTATTTCAGCGCATCACAGCTAAAATCTACTGTTCAGTCTTTACTCCTTTCAAGTAAGGAATATAATGAGACTATCAGTACCAAATCTACTCCCATATTCTGCATAAGTTTAGTCAATATGCCTGTGGCAATTTTATCCTTATCTGTATCTATTTCCTTGGGTTACCATGGCTTCCAAGGACTTCTGAGAGAGAAGAAAATGTTTCTCCTATCTGTACATGATTTTCAATAAGAAATCTGTGTTTTAAAGGATCTCTTCAATTGACAGCCCTTCAATGCTTAAATAATTCAAACTTGTAGTATTTGATGAAAAATAGTTACTTTGTTTTCTTTAAACATAAAATTCTAAAATATTTAAAAATTTAAACAGCAGGATTCCAATCTTAGGCCTAAATATAGTTCACACCAATACACTAAAATATCTGGAGGAGTTTGGAGGAGATACTTAAAGATATGCATTTATTTGAGGTATCCTACTGTACTTGGATTGACAATAGACCCAGAGGAATCGGGTGGAGAGGGAGGTGGGAGGGGGGATCGGGATTGGGAATACATGTAAATCCATGGCTGATTCATATCAATGTATGACAAAACCCACTGGAAAAAAAAATAATAATAATAATAAACCCACAAACTAAACAACAACAAAAAACCCTTACCTATCACAACTGAATACTTATATATATATACACACACACACACATATATATATATAGAAAGAGAGATGCACCAAGGCCAAAATCTACTAGAGACTTTAAAATTTTTATTAATTAGAGTTCTCCAGAGAAACAGAACCATATAAATACAAAGAGATTTATCTTAAATAATTGACTTGTGTAGTTACGGAGACTGAAAAAGTAAAAACAAAGCAAAACAGTTCTCTGTCATTCTCTATGATTGAAACACACTAATTTAAAGTATTTAGAGAAGTACTTTATTATAAACTTAAAATGCATTAAGAAAAACCTTTCATTTCACTCTTTCTGGTCTATGTTAAAATCTATTTTCAGTTTTCCTCCTCATATAAAGTTCCCTTTGTAATAATCAGTTAAGTCATATTTAATCCTTAAAAGCATCTATTAAATTAACATCATTTAAAAATAAAGTCAAAGCTGAAAGATAAATTACTACTTCGTGCAAAGTTCAAGAGATTTATATAAAATATCAGGTATAAAGTTATGATATGGGCATTTTTGTTTTAAATTCAATTAAAACCCTATAAAAACTTCCTTTAGACATTTCCATTAAATTATTGTATTTTTTGAACTAGATATATAAATGCGATTGTCATTTTAACTTCTTTAATTGAATTTTTTTAATTTTCTTATTCTCTTATAGTTATCACTGGACTTAGCTTTTAAAGTCAGGTTTAATTTGTATTCTATGTTAGCATCATAGTAAAATGTACATGGATACAATGTGTCCTTGATTTTTATAAAAGCAAGGATTAGTGCCTATTATATTCTTGTGCTTTGCCTCATCTTTCATATGACAGCTTCAGTCCATTTAATGCTATTTTTTAAATTCAAATAAGATCTTTTCATTTGATTTAGCACTTTAGCATCTAAAGTCACTTTGCTTAATGGGTCTGGTTTTGACTTTTTCAGTCATTTTTATTCATAAATGTACCACAATATTCATCATTGTATAAGGCTTATGGTGAATCCAACCACAGATCACACACAAAAAAAGACATAGAGTCAGATAGCAGGACACCTTATTAGCACTTTTTTTCAGACCAATAATCATGCTATTATTTGAATTTAGCAAATTGCTGTCATACCATGTCCTCCAAGCCCTTTTTTAAATGACCCTGTCAGATTATTTTGTTGCTGGGCTGAAGCCAACCATAATAATGTTGCTAAATGTGAAATTTGGAGGTACACAGCTCTTACTCCACACCACTGGACAGGGAAGAACGTTTTCCCACAACAGTGCAATACAGTACATCTATATTTCTTAATTTCAGTTTTTTATTTGAAGATAGGTATCTCAGCTGGTGTCTCCTTTAGGTAGCTGCTGCTAAGTCACTTCAGTCGTGTCCGACTCTGTGCGACCCTATGGACAGCAGCCCACCAGGCCCCCCTGTCCACAGGATTCTCAAGGCAAGAATGCTGGAGTGGGTTGCCATTTCCTTCTCCCCTTTAGGTAGCAGTCAAGCCTAAATCATAGTGATAAGCATGGTGGTGGTTTAGTTGCTAAGTCGTGTCCGACTCTTGTGACCCAATGGGCTGTAGCCCACCAGGCTCCTCTGTCTGTGGGATTTCTCAGGCAAGAATACTGGAGTGGGTTGCCATTTCCTTCTCCAGGGGATCTTCCTGACCCAGGAATCAAACCCAGATCTCCTACATTGCAGGCAGATTCTTGTATTGCAGGTGGATGCTTTACTAACTGAGCTATGAGGGAAGCCCTAAGTATAGCATTTTTTAAAAATGTACAAGGTCATTTAAAATTTTCTCATGCATATCTCTGACCCCATGTGAATGTGTATCTATGTATGAAATTTAATTGTGCTTAAAAAAACTTAAAGAGATGTTACTGTACATATATGTGTGTGTGTGTATCTGTGTGTGTATGTATATATATGTATATATAGGCTATGATCTACTCTAAAGATCAAATCATTTTCCCTGTATATGTGAATATTAAAAGGTGAGAGAATTGAGGCGATACTTCATTTCAAAATAAATTTTGAGTTCTCTTGTTTTCTATAGTATAGGTGGCAAATTTGTATAGAAACATAAAATTATTTTACATACAAATCAGACCTGTTATCTAGTGACTAGCTTTCTGTAAGTCAATACAAATTATCTACAAAATGGATCAATCACTAGACTTCTAAAATTTTCACTCTTGGAGAAGTTTTTAATTTTTTAAATCTCTATTGTTATCTAGCACACATCAGAATACTTACTACCTATAGCATTTATGTCATCAATAAAATACAGTTTAAACATTTACTGATTATTTAATATTTACTATATGCTTGGCATTGTTCTGTTTTAAACATGTTATTCCTATTATTGTGCATAGAAATCATATGAAGTAAATATTATTTTCATTAAGTTCAGTTCAGTTCAATCACTCAGTCGTGTCCGACTCTTTGTGATCCCATGGACTGCAGCACACCAGGCCTCCCTGTCCATCACCAACTCCCAATTCCCAACTTCATTACCAAAGTACTAATAAATGCTGGATATGAGTTCTTGCTTAGGAACATAAAACATTATCTTTTAAAATCATCACCTATTGGATCAGGTTAAATAATTACATGCTAACTTAGTTTGGCTAAAGTCAGATTGAACCTTAAACTCATTCCTAAAATTCTGCTCAAAATGTTTCCTCTTGGTAGATGCTTTAGAGAATTTATGAGTGTTTCAGGGCTTCCCAGGTTGCACTAGTAGCAAAGAACCCTCCTGTCAACGCAGGAGACATAAGAGACATGGGTTTGACCCCTGGGTTGGGAAGATCCCCTGGAGGAGGACATGGCAACCCACTCTAGCATTCTTTCTGGGGAATCATGGATAAAGGAGCCTGGCAGGCTACAGTCCACAGGGTTGCAGAGTCTGACATAATTGAAGTGACTTAGCACACACATACATATTAAAATTGAAATGCACACACATATACTTCTAATTGATAAGAAACATAGAGGATATTGGATAAGTTATAATTTTTGAATGTTTCTGTTCCCTAAGCACACTGTTTGGGACTATAGACTACATTTTCTTATTTTGTCTCATAAAATTTATAGCTTATTATCTTCTCTCGAAAAATTTATAATGACAAAGTACTCTTTGCTCAGCCAACATAAACTTTTTCCCCTTAGAATGAAGCAACTGAGAATTTTTTTTCCTTAGATGGAACAGTGCATGCATATTCAGTCACTCAGTTGTATCTGATTCTTTGCAACCCCATGGATTGTGGTTTTCAGTTATATTAACAAATAGACCCATGTTCAGTCATCTCACAGCATGTTGTCTCTAAGATTACTTAGAGAAGTTAGACAGACAGAAAAAGTGCTGCCCATGTCTCTTCAAAAGAGAAGCTTGTTCAGTTTGCAGCAGTAATTCTAAAAGTCCAACAGCAAATCTAGGTGATTAACTGGACCCTACGTACTCCTTCAGAAACAATAAAAATAACACTCCTGACTATTATTTTAGCTCCATCTCCATCTCCACAGCTCCCAACTTGCTGATTTTTTTCATGTTTTTAAGAGTAAAAATTCCCTGAGAGTGAATCTGACTGCTTTCCTCAATTATAGCTGCTTATCTAAAACAGTGATCATTCACACAGCATTTTTCTAGATATATTTAGACATTCATTCCTTCTTCAAATAACTGAAGTCAGAGTGGGAGGGTTTAAGTTGACTTAATGCCTAGTCAGTAGGCAATGTGGTCATGATAATAATAAAGACGCTTCTTTGATAGGAAGGGAGGTGTTTATATATACTTTACTTAATTCAACTCTGATTTTTGCTGCCTTGGCAGATAAGAAATGCTTGATTTAGAGAAACAGTCACTCTGACTCCTTGCTGGTAAGAATAAAAAATTGTCCTTTTGGAAAGGACTTTGGCAATAGTAATGTGCAAAAATTCCATGATAGGCTCCTTTTCTGTAAGAAAGAGGAAGAGGTAAGGAAATATATAGTTTTGTATCTCTCTAACTTTTTTGGAAAGGAAGGGAGAGGTATGGAAGCAGGGGGGCAGGAAAGGAAAAACAGGGGGAGAGAGGGAGGGAGGGAGGAAAAAGGGAAAGAGAAAGGAAGAAAGGAAAAGGGAAAGAAGGAGAGCCAGAGAGGAGAGGAGAGAGCAGGAAATGAGGGAAGGATAAACGGAAAACTGATGCTGATAATAGTTAATCTATGAGGAGGACATACTAATAGAAGTGATATTGACCACTGTTCTTGGCCTTCCCCAATCAATAGCAATTGATGAGGCTGGTCAAGAAATTCAGGCAGGGCTTTAACAGGGCCCCTGCTGCAGCAGAGGGGAGAGAGAACAAGTAACAGGTTCCCTTGCTCACTCCTTAAGCGGGGTGAGCTGGCTCCTTACATGGGTTGAGGGTTGGGGTGTTCCAGAGATTGGCAGGAGGGGTGGCTGAGCTGGTTTGCTCCTCCTTAGGTGGTTGGTGGTGTGGTCCTGCATGCCCAGTGCCCTGCTTTTGCTCCTGGCTCTTCAGAAGTGGAAGTTGGTTTTTTTTTTTGGTCTTTTTGTATCTTTTGTCCAGAATTTACCCCAACTGCACAGTTATTTTTAGTCCCATACAGTTTCTTTGCATTTTGTTGCTCAAGGAGATGTTTGTCCAGCACTGCAGCAAAGGGTCCAGGTTCCAGCCTGCCTCATCTTCATATGGTCCTTCCTATGTGTGTCCACATATCTGGTGACTTTCTGGGTGTCCAAATCTCTAAATCACCTCTTTAAAGAGCCTACCTCCAAATAGTCAAAGCAGTGGGGATCAGGGCTTTAATGTATGAAGGGAAATACCACTGGAGAGGACACAATTCAACCCATAATGGAATCCACACACCACGTGGTATGGTATGTTAGTCGCTCAGTTGTGTCTGACTCTGAGACCCCATGGACTGTAGTCCACCAGGCCCCTCTGTCCATGGGATTTCCCAATAAGAATACTGGATTGGGTTGCCATTCCCTTCTCCAGGGGATCTTCCAGACCCAGGGATCCCACCTGGGTCTCCTGCATTGCAGGTGGATTAGTAACAAGTGAATCACATAGTCACAATGAAGAGGGTGGGGAAGAACAGCGCTAACAATTTGAGGAAAAGTAACATGGGAAAAGCAGTATTTTGATTATATCCTCTAAGGCTAAAGACAGTACAAAGTACTGTACACAAATACTGAATTCTAGTTTGTAATTTGTGTTCCATAGAGGTATGTGTTAGAAATTCTAAATTACTTTATTAGTTTTCAAAGATTATACATTTTCCAAAAATAAGTAGATATATTGAGATGAGAGACAAGTCTTTTACTTACAGAGAAAGGAGTTACAAGCTTATAGAAAAGGCTAGAATAAATTTTTCAGAGTTGGATTATAATTTTAAGTATCAGTTTAACTTGTGGAGAGAGTGATATAGAAATAGATATAATTGTGTTTGTATGTATAAATGCATATTTTTTATAACTTTAGCTGGCATCAAATTATACATGTGCCTTAATATAAAAAGAATTGCATGTTTTTGTAAGTTAAAGAAATGTATTCACCATCAAAGAAAAAGTATGAACCAAAACTGAGCTAGAAAGTGATTAGTTAGCCTTTAAGGGAATTAACAGTCAGGGTTATAATAAGTATGTACCTAGATATTGACCTTGAAACATATCGGAAACCTTAAAGAATTAATCCAATAGGTTTGATGTTTCTGTAGTAAATATCCAGAAAAAATAATATTTTATAAAAAAATAAATGAAAAGTTGTCTTATATCTGAAAATGGACTTTTATTGTGAAAATTAACATCAGTGATCCAATATAATTTTCAAAAGCGAGAGAAATATAGTGATTACAAAGTGATATCTGCTAAATGTTATCAATTGAGAGGGAATATAAATCTCAATTTAAAATGTAAGTATGCCAGTAATGCAATTTCAGGTGGTAAGCCTTTCAAAGTCTCTTGTTTGATAGAATTAAATTTCATACATTTGAAATTTTAATGCAACAAAATTTTAGATCCCATCCCTTTTTTTCTTTAGGTGACATCTATCTTCTAAGGTTATGCAGTGCCGAGTTTTCTAAGATGTGGGGTAGTGTTGAACATTTGGTTTTCAGTTCTTGGTGAACCAAAGTCAAGTTACTATATTCCTTATGCATGTAACACTTCAGAAAGGCCAAAGGAAGTTCCCATCCATACCCCAGTTATTAAAAGCACAAAAGTCTAAAATGCAGATTGGGACATATAGTGTTAGAACCCTCTGGACCAAACTCAGCCCACTGATCACAGAAATCCATTTCAGCATTCGAAGAGTCCACAGCTATGAACTGTCAGAATTTTCTACCCCTCTCCTAATTTCCTATTAAATATTGTATTTATTTAAATTACTAACAATTTTTGAGCGACTTGATTGATGTGATCGTTTACTCATGAAGGATATAGAACAGGTGGTGTTGCAGGATTAGTAGCTGAATGAGGGAAAAGTCACTTTGATAATAAAAGTATCCAAACTTCAGGGGAGGGGTTAGGATAAATAGATCTTTGAAGGACTAAAATAAATATTGAACTATAGCTAAAGCTAGTGGTTCTTTTCTGGGAGATTGAGAAGGAGAATAATGCAGATGGAAAGAAAATGAGGTATATCAAAGATGTATTCAGAGGCAACTTTACAGCCTCACAGGAGTGTACTGGATTGATATTTCTCATTATTTTCATCCCAGTTGACACTTCCATAATGGTACCATATCCTTCCCATGTGTTTTTCTTCTAATAACCCTTTTATATTATGGCTGGTGTGTTTATATTATTGTTATGGAAATTCAGGTTAGAGACGTTTCATTTCACTTTGTTAATATGCATGAATTTGAAAATAGCTTTTAACTGATGGTGATAATGTGAACAGACATTAATCAATCGAGGTCATGGCTCTTATGTCTGGGCGCTAAGCAGCCTGACACTTGTGAGTTATCTGGCGTGAAACAATTATTTCTCAAAGGATCTTATCATTGCTGATCAAGTACTAGCTCTGCCCAAGGAAAACATACACTAGCGCTATTTATTTCTTCCAGCTGATGTTCTGGCTGTTAACATAATGAGAAAAAAAAAAAAAACATAACTAAATATAATTATTTAAAACTTTGTTAGACCTTTTTCCTCTTTTTTGGAAAAAAAATAATCATTTTTAGTTTCCTTTAATGCTTACTAATAGACATTTAATTTCTCCACATGAGCTGCAAAACCCAGCATGTATTCACCTCTCACTAAAGAATACCTAGCAAACTCCAGTATCTACACAAGCAATTTGCCAGGTTGCCTCCTTCTTTTTCTCCAGTCAGCACTTTCCTTAGCTTCTGCATTATTCTTGATTGTGGAAATGTATCTGATACCTAAACTTTATGGTACATGCATCAAAAAGGCTTTGCTTCTCTCATTCATCCTTTTATTTTTCATTTCATTTCTATTTTATATTGGAGTATAGTTGATTTATATATTATGTACTATATAATTTAATAGCTTCCCTTGTAGTTCAGTTGATCAAGAATCTGCCTGCAGTATAGGAGGCCCAGGTTCGATCCCTGGGTCAGGATGATCCCCTGGAGAAGGAAATGGCAACCCACTCCAGTATTCTTGCTTAGAGAATCCCAAGGACAGAGGAGCATGGCAGGCTATAGTCCACAGGGTCACAAGAGTCAGATATGACTTAGTGACTAAAGACAGAAAGAGACAGTTGATTTAGCATGTTGTGTTAGTTTCAAGTATACAGCAAAGTGGATTAGATTAATTTACCATAGATGTGTGAGTTTATCTCTGAACTTGCTGTCCTATTCTATTGATGTGTTTTTCTGTTTTTGTGCCATTACCAATCTGTTTTCATGACTGTAGTTTTGTAGTCTAGTTTGAAGTCAGGGGACCAGATGCCTCCAGCTTCATTTTTCTTTGTCAGGATTGCTGTGGCTATTCAGGCTCTTTTGTGTTTCCATACAAACTAAAAAAATGTTTATTCTAATTCTGTGGGAAATGCTGTTGGTAATTCCTAAGAATTGCACTGAATCTGTAGATGTACTTGGATAGCATAGTCATTTTGACAATGTTGATTCTTCCAATCCAAGAACATGATGTATCTTTCCATCTGTTTGTGTCATCTTTGATCATATCACTGTCATAATTTTCAGAGTATGGGTCTTTTGTCTCCTTAGGTAGATTTATTCCTTGGCGTTTTATTCTTTTTGATGCTAAATTAATGGTAATTTGGTAATTTATAATAATGCTAATTTGATGGTAAATTTATTTTTCCTTACTTTCTTTTTCTGATCTGTTGTTAGTATATGGAATTGCAGGAAATTTGTGTTCATTAATTTTTTATTCTGCACTTTACTGAATTCATTGATGAACTCTTGTAGTTTTCTGGTAGCATCTTTAGGATTTTCTATATATCATGTCATCTGCACACAGTGACAGTTTTACTTCTTCATGTTTGGATGCCTTTTATTTCTTTTTCTTCTCTGATTGTCGTGGCCAAGACTTCTGAAACTATGTAGAATAAAAGTGGCAAGAGTTGACATCCTTATCTTGTTCCTGATCCCAAAGGAGATGCTTTCAGGTTTCTTTCCACCACTGAGTATGATGTTAGCTATTTGTTCATCATATATACATTCCCCCATGCCCATCTTCTGGAGAGTTGTTATCATAAACAGGTGCTGAATTTTGTGAAAAGCTTTTTCTGCATCTATTGAGATACTCATAAAGTTTTTATTCTTCAATTTGTTAATGTGTTATATCACACTGAATGATTTGCAGATATTGAAAAGTCCTTGCATCCCTGGGATATCCCACTTGGTCATGATGTATGATCCTTTTAATATATTGTTGGATTTGGTTTGATATTATTTTGTTGAGGATTTTTGCATCTATGTTCATCAGTGATATTGGTCTGTGCATGTCTATCTTTGTAGTATCTCTGTCTGGTTTTGGTATCAAGGTCATGGTGGCCTCAGAGAATGAGTTTGGGAGTGTTCCTTTCTCTGCAATTTTTTGGAATAGTTTCAGAAGGATAGATGTTAACTCTTTTCTAAATGTTTGATAGAATTTGCCTGTGAAACCATCTGTTCTTGAACTTTTGTCTGTTGGAAGATTTTTAAACAGTTTCCATTTCAGTAGTGTGATTGGTCTGTTCATATTTTCTATTTATTCCTGATTCAGACTTGTACATTTCTAGGAATTTGTCTACTTCTTCTAGGTTGTCCATTTTATTGGCATATAGTTATTTGAAGTATTCTTTTATGAACCTTTGTATTTCTGTGATGTCAATTGTAACATCCTTTTTCATTTCTAATTTTATTGATTTGAGCTCTTGACCACTTTTTCTTTGAGTATGGCTAAAGATTTATTACTTTTTTTTATCTTTCCAAAGACCCAGCTTTTAGTTTCATTGAGTTTTTTCTATTGCTTTCTTTGTCCCTATTTATTTCTGGTCTGTTCTTTATGATTTCTTTCCTTCTTTGGGTTTTGTTTGTTCTTCTTTCCCTGATTGCTTTAGGTGCAAAGTTCAGTTATTTCTTTGAGATTTTTCTCTCATTCATGCTATTAAAAATATATGTAAATTAAGTAAAGTAAGTAAATTAACTAAAGTAAAGTAAGTAAAATTAAGTAAACTGATGGTTCAGTTAAAACAGGGAGTCAGAGCTTTCTGTGCATTAGCAACTCAAAATGAGCCAACAGCATTTTTTTTTTTTTTGAAATTTGAAACATTCACAACTTTTGATGGGTGATTTTATAAGAGACATACTGATGTATTAAAAGTTAATGCAACTTCCTATTGAGCCAAATTTATGCCAAGGAGTATCTATTGCACAAGGATGATAAATAATCTCACATTTAAGGTCAGTAGATTAGCTATACTAGAATTTGAAGAAGAAAGCAAACAAACAGACAAAAAAAATCACATAAGTTGGCAAAGTCATGCTTCCTGATTCCTAAGTGTTTAAATTGGGAACCAGTGATAAAAGTGCACTGTAGGTGGAGAAGTGATGACAGAGAGACAACCTTTCATCAGTAAAACAAAGGTTAAATAAAGATTAAGCTCACAGCAGAAACAAGAGCCCTAGAGACTTTGGGTAGGCAAGATGCCCAGATGTTCTTCCTATCATTTCAGCCTGGCATAAAGAGCAAAGGTGTAGAAGGTCAAGTGGGTAGGTGGCTGATTGTTAGAAGATGATGGCAGGGTCATCAGTTATTCTTGTAGAATCTGAGAATAGAACTGCGCTGCTAGCTAGTTAATGATTTCTTCTACACACTTAAAAGTCTTTTTAAATGATATTCTTAGACTCATCTGACCCTAATATCATTCATTTTGTCATCCTGAAGTTATACAATAATTTTAGCTACCTTCAAAGTAAAACAGTGTAGTTTTCACAAAGAATTTCATGAAAAGCTAATTTCATATGTATATGTAATTTGGCAATATAGCTACTATTACATTTTATTTGTGCAGTGATATAAGAATATAATCAATAGGAAATATTCTGAGTGGTCTTATGATCAATGAGGCAAGGTTTCTAAGACTTTTCCTTTTAAGCAATTCTTATTATCCTACATATAAGATTACCAAAGGATAAAGATCCAGCCATGTCTACTTTCTCGCCTTGTTTCATTCCCTAATGATTTTAGATTTCATACTTATTAGAAGAGTCATTATAGAACAGGAAATAATAAGGGTTCTTAAACATATATATGTGTTTTTTTATCTGATTAATTTACCCTCAGACACAATTGTAAACTTGGCTGGCCACCAAATGGGTAATTAGAATTATTTTATTTTATTTTTGTTTTGTGGTCTCCAAATTCTTGAGAAGCTTCTTCAAAGTTTCATGTCAACTCAGACTCTCCAAAACAACAACAACAAAAAGCTGTTGATATCCAACATTTTTAAGAATGTCTGAAATCTCACAGAAAAATTTTAAATTCAGAATTATCATGGGTTACAGAAAAGATAACAGCTACTGTCTCCTCAATCATACATTACCTATGGTTTTTCCTAAGAAGTGGACCTGGGCAACAATTTGAAGAGCTGACCACGATTCCTTCCCTCATATAACCTCTGGTTCAATTCAGTTCAGTTCAATAGCTCAGTCCTGTCTGACTCTTTGAGATCCCATGGACTGCAGCCCACCAGGCTTCCCTGTCCATCACCGGAGCCTATTCAAACTCATGTCCATTGAGTCAGTGATACCATCCAACTATCTCATCCTCTGTTGTTCCCTTCTCCTCCTATCTTCAATCTTTACCAGCATCAGGTCTTTTCCAATGAGTCTGTTCTTAACATCAGGTAGCCGAAGCTTTGGAGCTTCAGCTTTATCATCAGTCCTTCCAATGAATATTCAGGACTGATTTCCTTTACAAATGACTGGTTGGATCTCCTTGCAGTCCAAGGGACTCTCAAGAGTCTTCTCCAACACCACAGTTCAAAAGCATCAATTCTTTGGTGCTCAGCTTTGTTTATAGTCCAACTCTCACATCCATACATGACCACTGGAAAAACCATAGCCTTGACTAGACAGACCTTTGTTGACAAAGTAATGTCTCTGCTTTTTAATTGCCATCTAGGTTGGTCATAACTTTTATTCCAAGAAGTAAGTGTCTTTTAATTTCATGGCTGCAGTCACCATCTGCAGTGATTTTGGAGCTAAGAAAATAAAGTCTGTCACTGTTTCCACTGTTTCCCCATCTATTTACCATGAAGTGATGGGACCAGATGCCATGATCTTAGTTTTCTGAATGTTGAGCTTTAAGCCATTTTTTTCACTCTACTCTTTCACTTTCATCAGGAGGATCTTTAGTTCTTCTTTACTTTCTGCCACAAGAGTGGTATTTCTGCGTATCTGAGGTTATTGATATTTCCCCAGCAATCTTGATTCCAGCTTTTGCTTCATCAGCCTAGCATTTCACAAGATGTACTCTGCATATAAGTTAAATAAGCAGGGTGACAATATACAACCTTAACGTACTCCTTTCCTGATTTGGAACCAGTATATGAGGTAGGACATTGAGTTGAAATCCTTTGAGTCATCTCTCTGTGATGTCAAAAACCTTGTTCCTGGCATCGTGTGTCAGGGATAGTTCCATTTTTTATCCCGCTTCTAGCTTGCACTCGGTAATATTTGACACATAAAGCTGCAGTCAAGAACATTGGACTTGGCAGAATATGCCATATTTAAAAATTTTATGTGAACTCAAATGAAAACCTGGTACCAGATTAGCATGAATTGCTGACAGTAGTGCCACATTTTAATTTTCAGACCAACACTGTTCTTTGTACTTTCAGGTACACACATATTTCACAGCTTTACATAATTACTTTTATTTTGCTCACAGCTCCTCAGAATAAACACTTAAATTACCATAGTAAGGGTTCTGCATGGATCCCTTAGAGATGATTTCACATTTTAAGATTTTGTTTTCATACAGAAATGTTATATATGATATTTTTATGACCTCACTATCCATTGTTAACTTTTATGCTATTTAGCTGATAGTTGTATTGACTTTGGCAGGCTGGCTGGCTTACTTGCTTATCTGTAATCTGTCTTGCTTCTCCTTAGTTATTTTTCATGATTCTGTTTATCTAAACTCCACAGATTTTTAAAATCTTTCCACCCCTAAGCCCACTGAACTCATTTGGTTAAAAGTCTTTTTATCAGGGTATGTTTGACTCCATGAACATTTCCAAAAACTGCATATACCCATATCACATATGTATATTCCCCCCCATTAAACAGTAAAAAAGCATCATGCACATAATGAACCTAAACATAAAAGTCAAGATAAAACTTTCAGAGATTGAAGGTTTCTACATATACTCAACAGTGGACAATTACCACAATGACAACAGTAATATTAACCACAAATATTATATCTAAAAATATGAAAATAAGATAAAAATATAGAACAATCAATAGTTTGCATGAATGTGACTGTAAAACTTACCAGCTAAAGAACACAGGTGAATTTACCCAGGTGGTATAGTTTTTTTTTTTTCCCCTCAATTTTCTGACTTGTCAGCAATACCAAAAAGGGATGATTTATGCATAACATAGGTTCTTTCTTAAAACTGGTAGTTGGCTATTACAAATATAGTCTCTACAGATTACCATGTAGAGATCCAAGGCCTATATTATTTCATGCATTTTTCATTTCATTAGTAGATTGTAATTGATGAAAATGTCATTTGCCAAATTAAAACCTGACAGTCCCTCCCCTCCTTCTATTAATACACATTCAAGGAACTATTATATTCCATAAGGCTATTTTTATTGATTTGAACATTTATTCCAGCCAGTAATTCTGTTCGCTTATGAGCATGCTTAGATCTCTGGGAAATAATTTTGTGACACATAATTAATGCCATTTCCCTTATATTTTAGTTTGTTGGAGGAAATAGCTCCCTTAAAGTATTCAAATCAGCATTTACTCAAAGTAATATTCATTTCAGTGGCCTCATCTCTGCCTGAAACTTCATGCAGAGGTCTAAGAGTAGTAATTTTTTTTAATACAGTGTCTATGTGTATATACTGTTATTACATGATTAATGCTTTTTCAGCTTTTACTAAACTTTCATCTGTCATTCAGAGATTTTTAATCTTGGTGAGTCCCTTTATAATTTTCATTATTTTAAAAATAGTATATTCTCTGGGCTTCCCTGGTGGCTCAGATGGTAAAGCGTCTGCCTGCAATGAGGGAGACCTGGGTTCGATCCCTGGGTCAGGAAGATCCCCTGGAGAAGGAAATGGCAATCCACTCCAGTACTCTTGCCTGGAAAATTCCATGGACAGAGGAGCCTTGTAGGCTACAGTCCATGGGGTCGCAAAGAGTCGGACACGACGGAGCGACTTCATTTCACTTCTCTATTCAAGTCATCAATGTTGAATAATTTTAGATACATTAAGGACAGTCCACCTTCAATGCATATAAAATCATTATCTGGCTAAGAACCAGCATTTTCTTAGTAATTTCTCCTACTTTTATATCCTGATAGGTAATTTTTTGTTATTATTTTTTTTCTTTATTTCTTGGACTGTTTGCCAGAGAGAAACACCATTTTTAACCATTCACAAGAGGCTCTATTTAGTGGTAACAGGGTAAAGAATAATTGAACTATGTTGAGATGTCAATTCTGGACCCCAGAATATACTTATATACAAGAGAGTACTGAGGCTCACTTCCTAATCACGCTTTCTTGCTATAGGAACTACTGGCTTTGCAACTAAGCATAATTTCACAAATTATGTCATGCATGTCTGCTTTCTTCTTGAACAGTTAAAATGAACTAAAAATACCCTACTTGTAGCACTTACCTAACATTTAATTTCTGAGTCTGTATTTGAAAATACATACACTCATAAATACAGAAAATAACCACTTAAGACACAATTTACTTATTCCAAATTTATTACATTATGAATTTCTTAATATCATTCTACACATAGAGACTACTACTGAAAATCATAAGTTTTATTAGAAGTCTTACTTCTAGCTCACTCATTCATGCTTCAGATTTTATGCATTCATTTTTTCTTAAGCATTATGATATATTAGTCACTCGTTTCTGTTGATTTTTACTTTAAAATAATTCTAAAATCATCTCTGCATTCAAACTCTATAACCTTGTTATTAAGTTTACCAAGTTTTATTTTTGGAAAAGCTATGTTTGTATGATTTATATTATATCAAAATTAAATTTTCAAAGAAATTTTTAATATATACTTTGCAATGCTGCTGCTGTTGCTGTCACTTTATTCGTGCCCGACTCTGTGCGACCCCCCATAGGCGGCAGCCCACCAGGCTCCTCCGTCCCTGGGATGCTCCAGGCAAGAACACTGGAGTGGGTCGCCACTTCCTCCTCCAATGCATGCATGCATAGTAAGTTGCTTCAGTCGTATCCAACTCTGTGTGACCCCACAGACAGCAGCCCGCCCGGCTCCTCTGTCCACAGGATTCTCTAGGCAAGAATACTGGAGTGGGTTGCCGTTTCCTTCTCCTTACTTTGCAATAGATTAAGCAATATTTTGGGCTTCCCAGATGGCTCAGAGGTAAAGAATCCAACTGCCAGTGCAGGTGACATGCGTTCCTTCCCTGGGTCAGGAAGATCCTCTAGAGAAGGAAATGGCAACCCATTTTGCCCTTCCTGACTGGGAAAGCCCATGGACAGAGGAGCCTGGCAGGCTACAGTCCATGGGGTCACAAAAGAGTCAGACATGACTTTAGTGACTTAACAACAACAAGCAAGATTTAAGTATTCTCTTTGCACATAATATTAATGAAACTCCTTTGCTATATACGTCAATAATAAATTATATTTTAAGGTATTTGTATTGGTGTTTCCTAATTTAAAAAGAAGAGGGTGATCTGAACTAATATTTCATTATAAAATGGCTTGGAATAAAAGTCCATTAAAAAATTCAGATGCAGTTTTTTCCAGGGCTCCCTGCTGGTGGTAGAAAGACCTCCTTGTAATTGGGCAAATGTCAATGAGGTAGGAAAGTGAAGCAAACTTTCAGCCTACACAATAGTTATGATTTCACATGCATTTCAAACTGTAGCACTGAATTGATTCTCAAGGGCTACTGCAGAACCGCCTATGTTGTATTTCTCAGAAATCTAAACAGGACTAATTGGCCAAAGAACTTGTCCTACAGAGAAAAAATGGGTGAACTGAAACAAATCGACCTAAAAGCCTTTTTTGCTTTGCTTTTTTCCACAAGGAAACTATGCACTCTTTAGAATGCAAGAAATTCAATAAATCAAGTTCAATGTAAAAGAAAATATTGGACTCTCTAATGAGATAACTTCCCAGGATGATCCAGTACTGGTTAAATTAAAAAAAATAAAAAGAGAGAGAAAGTGTCCCCTGAAGGCCCCAAATCTTTTTTCTTTTGTTGTACAGCAGTCTACTATAGACAGCAAACTTTCCATCAAAAAGTCTCAAGACTTTTTATTACTTCTTTCTGTAAAATACTTTTTAGATCTTCAACAGAGCATATTAATAGTCTAGACCTTTTCCACAAAATGCAGTTGAAAGTTTGCTATAATTTCATTAAGTTACCTACCTTTATTCCATTCCGTATTTATTTATATTATCATGACCTTCTCTTTTCTCCAACATTACTCCTCTGTTCAATTCTTTGGAAATTTAATATTTCCCTTTAGAAGATTAATGTCTGATATGTGAAAATACTAATAGCATATTAAGAATTAAAGTAATAATATAGTTTAATAACTTCTTTAGTAAGGAAAAGTGAGAGCTGAAGTTTTAAAATTTTTAAGTAAATATATTAAATTTTTAATATATCATTAAAATAATGCAAAATAAGACCAAAATTAACAACATTTGCTATATATGTTATAATTAATTATAGTTAATTCACCATTAGTCACCTCGTGATGACCATAGGGTAAAGATGCTTTGGTTCTCTAAAATGTGGGAATGACAAATCATGTCTATATTCTGAAAGAACTGTACCTTCCCTTTAAAAACAACATGAAATATGATCTATTATTATTTTTTATATATTTATATCAAATCATTCAAGACTTCTTTGAAGTCTATATTCATACTTTGCTTTTATGTCTTTTGAGAGTATAATCCTTCAGGCAAGTGTCATATTAGTTACTCCCATTATAAGACTGGGCAATCCACTCCTAGGTTTTTAGCCAAAAGAAATGTTAAAAATATATGTCCACATAAAGATCTGTACATAAATATTAGCAGGTATATTTGTAGTAGTCCAACACTGCAATCAACTGAGATCATCATCAAATGATGAAAGTTACACCAAAAACCAGATCTATAGATGTCCATGGGTAGCATGTTAAGCTTTATCACTTTATTTTCTTCAGAGCACTTATGTCACTCTCTGAGATTAACTTATTTTGTAATTTTCTGAGTTCACTGGGAGTTTGTACCTGGTTGCAATAAGTTCCATAGAGTTTGTACCTGGTTGCAATTTTTTAACTTATTTTTTAATTGAAGGATAATTGCTTTACAGAATTTTGTTGTTTTCTGTCATACATCAATAAGAATCAGTTATAGGTACACCTAAGTCCCCTCTCTCCAAAACCTCACTCCCACCCTCCTAGGTTGTTACAGAGCCCTGGGTTGAGTTCCCTGAGGCATACAGTGAATTCCCATTGGCTATCTACTTACATATGGTAATGTACCATTGCATATGGTAATGAACCAATACATATGGTAATACACTATTACATATGGTAATATTAGTTTCCATGTTACTCTTTCCATTCTCACCCTCTTCCTCCTCCCCTCCCACCATGTCCATAAGTTGTTCTCCATGTCTTGTTGCATTTTTATTTATCATGTGCCTAGAAAAGTACTTGGCACATAGTAGTTTTGCAAAAATTATTTTTGAGTGCCTGTACAAATGCTTCATAGCTATAATTATGTTTGATGATTATTTGGTTGTTTTTCTTGTAAAGGAAGAGAATTGTGTTGAAAGCAGCTATGTTTCCTGGAAAGAATCTTTTTGATAAGTAAAATCATATTTCGAAGGGAATTAAATGTACCTCAAGATAGATTCAGTGCTTTAACAAAGTTGCATAATGAGATTTGTTAAAAGTTGACTCTTGTAAGCATTACCTTCATTAATAATATTCTTGTTTTCCACCCATTATTATCTTAGTAACTTCAAAAAGCTAAGGTTTTTAAGAAAACAGTGTTCTGTTCAAGGCTGAATATATGATGAATAAAGTATAATATAGCTAATTACATGGCAAGAAATCTGTTTCTTGACATGAATTAGCACAGCTTAAATATCTGTTTTGGAATACTATATGTATTAAAATTACAACATTTGGAAATATAATCATATTTGCCACTTGTAATCATATTTATAAATGGGGACTATAGAAATAGTTATACATTTTTTGGCTAATTTCTACATACAATTTGGAAATTATAATTGCTTTTATCTTAAAATGTCAATAGATAAGATTTTGAGCTTAAAAAAATAGTAAATTTTTTTAGCTCAAATATATTCTAGTATAATTTAAATAGCATGATGAAAGCAAGAGTTGTTCAGTTGTGTCCTACTCTTTGTAATCCCATGGACTGTAGCCCACCAGGCTCCTCTGTCCCTGGAGTTCTCCAGGCAAGAATACTGGAGTGGGTTGCCATTCCCTTCTCCAGGAGATCTTCCGGACCCAGGGATCTAGCCCAGGTCTCCCACATTGCAGGCAGATTCTTTACCCTCTGAACCACAGGCAAGTCCAAATAGCATGCTAAATATAAGGTAATTAACAGGCCAATTGCTGACATAATACCTCATTATGTAAACCCACAGTGGTATATGGAATTTTATTTTTCAACTGCATTTTAATCTTCTATTAACAATACTTAGAAACATGTGAACTTTATGGCAGATGCTAATACATGTTTTAAAATTTCTTTAAGCCAGAAATATACCTAACAGGCAGGCTACAGTCCTTGGGGTCACAAAAGTGTTGGACACAACTTAGAGACTAAACAACAGCAGCCTTTATGCTAACATTGTTTTTCCTATTGTCTTTATACTTCTTCGTGGATGATTCAGAAAGGGATGCAATTTTTATATCCGTAGTGCTACCTTAGACAAATACTTTCTATTTTACATGAATTTAAAGAATATATTTTTGTAATTCTCTCATATTTTCTGTAAAGTACAGAAGGTCTTCATAAGATAAAAATAACAGAATTGAATTATGGTATTGGTTTATTTTATCTTGCCAGCTCTTAATTTCTATATATTCCTCTTTTAGAATTAGAATTAGAATCACTGTTATTGTTTGTTTATAGTTAAGTCCAACAGATTCTTGGAAAACTACCCCATTTCTAATATACCACTTTTCTATTTCCTACTGGAGTAAGTAATCTCATTGTTTTAAAAAGAAAACAATGCAGTGGTCAGTGAGGCAACATGCAATGTGTTTCTTATCCTTACAATATTTTACTAAATATTGTTTAAGAAATTCTCACCACTATAAAAGTCTAGCTTTAAAATCTACTTGTTATTTATAATTTCCTCTATCAAAAGCAGTTCCTCTTTCCTATAATTCTACTCTAGGTCCAGATATTATTTTCACAATTCTGTATACACTGAATTCCCTAACATATGCTTAAATTTAAGCTTTTCAAAATATATTTTAGAAATCTATGTTTACCTTTGTTCCTCAAAAGTGATTTAGAAACAACTCAGAGACATTTGAAAACATTGATTCTGAGGTACTTTCCCAGATCAATACCAAGGGCTGATTCTTGTTGATGTTTGGCAGAAACCAACACAATTCTGTAAAGCAATTATTTTTCAATTAAAAAAATAAATTTAAAATTTAGAAAACAAAACAAAGCAATCAAAATCGGGTAGTGTGTTTAGGCATTATTAGTTTTTAAACTCCTCAGGTAGTTTTAATGTGATCCCAGTCCTGAGAATAATCACTGACACTGTACCATACTAACCAACATTAACATGCATTGGGAAGACATAGATGCTTTGATAAAAATGCAGTTTTGTTTAACAGGTCTAGGGCTGGGGTGCTAGATTTTGCATTTTCCTAATCAGTTCTTGGGTGATGCTGTTGTTGCTGGTCCATGAACCTTACTTTATGTAGCAAGGAAACAGAGATGGTTGCTGAGAAAGAGGGTAGCTCCTAATCTTTATGTAATCAGAGGAAGTAAAGGAAGGGAAAAAAATAAAAAAGAACAAGCAAAGGAAGCAGGAGCGGGCAGAGACAGGAACAATCTTTAATGAAAATTCATCAGTGTTATTATTTGTATGTACCAACTTTGTTTAGTGAATGTCTACTATGTATGGAGATTAATTATGTTATCCTGATTAGCCTTCACTATATTTTTAAATGTGTACAATAAAGCTGTTGAAAAATAGGTTGTGTTTTAAAGGACTTCTGCTCACATCCATTACATACCTTTATTTCTCTGTAGAAGAGTGTAAAAAAAATACAGAGCAAAGAAGCCTTTGTTTACCTTTACATTGCGTTACCTGGTTGCTCAGACTCCCTGCTTTCCCCGCCCAGCTTTTTCTGGTGTCAGAGCAGAGCCTTCTTCAGCAGGGCAGCTGGTGAGTGCTGCTTGTATAGCTCCCAGGAGAATGAAGCAGGTGAGGAGGCTGAATAGTGAGCGGTTAGCTGGCAAAAGGAACAGGCAGTTCTCGGCTCAGATTCAGAGATTATTGGAATGTAGGCACTTCTTCTGTCAACATGCTTTGGTGGAAATGGTTGCTGCCTGTCCCTATTCCCAGGGGCTAGTTTTCCTGCTGCCTGGTCAGCTTATAGTTCAAGAGGCTGTTAATGTTTGCAATCCTAAGAAGCTGGAGGCATGCCCTAGCTGCCCAGATGGTGGCTTTGGGACATCAGGTACAGTACATTGAGACAGGCAGAGTCCTGTATTTAGCATTCAGGACTCGGATGTTGTTTGGTGACAGCTGCCCAGACATACTGAGAATCAGTACATCCCATAAACACCTGAAAAGGTTTGCACATAGGAATGTCAAGTCAGATTTAGTTTTAAACAGAATAGCACGTTACTCTTCAGTAAAAACAACAACCATTTCCTATGATAAAAAGTGAAATAGATAAAGTGTGTGAAGAGAAAATGTCAGAATTATAATAAGAGGCTATACAATTTATTTTCCTATTTCATATTATTGTTTCATATACATATCCCTATAGTTATATAGTTACATATATGTATGGATATAATTTGCTTATAAAGCTATATTTGTGAATTTAAATTTATATTAATTATATTGATATTATCCCCTTCTCCAGAGAATTTTCCCTACCCAGGAATCAAACCTGGGTCTCCTGCATTGCAGGCAGATTCTTTCCTGTCTGAGTCATCAGGTAAGCCCACATTAATAGTAGATAATATATACTATACTATGTTATAGTGAAACAGTGAGAGACTTTATTTTTTTGGACTCCAAAATCACTGCAGATGGTGACTGCAGCCATGAAATTAAAACACACTTGCTCCTTGGAAGAAGAGCAATGACCAACCTAGACAGTGTATTAAAAAGCAGAGATGTTACTTTGCCAACAAAGGTCCGTCTAGTCAAAGCTATGTTTTTTCCAGTAGTCATGTATGGATGTGAGATTTGGACTAAAAAAAAAAAAAGCTGAGCACCAAAGAATTGATGCTTTTGGTCTGTGGTGTTGGAGAAGACTCTTGAGAGTCCCTTGGACTGCAAGGAGATCCAACCAGTCCATCCTAAAGGAAATCAGTCCTGAATATTCACTGGAAGGACTGATGATGTAGCTGAAACTCCAATGCTTTGACCACCTAATGTGAAGAACTGACTCACTGGAAAAGATCCTGGTGCTGGGAAAGATTGAAGGCAGGAGGAGAAGGGAATGACAGAGGATGAGATGGATGGATGGCATCACCGACTTGATGGACATGAGTTTGAATAATCTCTGGGAGTTGGTGATGGACAAGGAAGCCTGGCGTGCTGCAGTCCATGGGGTCACAAAGAGTCGGACACGACTGAGTGACTGAACTGAACTGATATCATTATTTTATAATAGCTATAGTCTATTATACTTTTATCAATATTCATTTATAAAACTTATGAAAAAATGATTCACCTCTTTCACCTATATATAAGAGAGAATTCTTAGCAATTACTGAAGAAGTATTTAGAATATTGTAAAGAAAATCATTAATATGTTTAAGTATTAAAGGTCTCAAGAAAGAGACTTTGTCCCACAAAAATTCTCGTCATTATTCCTAAGAACTGTACCTCACCCTCTGGTCCCAATGTATTCTTCCTGATCTGATCAAGTATTTTTAAAGTTAGAAGGAGACAAAATTACTGTTTCTGGCAGGACTCATAGCTATGTAAGCTTTTCTATTATAAGAGTCCCCTGCCTTTTGGCACTCATTTTATTCATGTGTACACAAAAGGCAAGGTCCTGCCATTACCTGTTCTGATTTTGACATAATGTAGAGAAAACAACTTCTGAGGCTCTGGAGACTTTGCCAGAAACTTTTGGCACCAACAATGTGCTTGGAAAACACAATACTATTAGTGTGGCCCCAAAACATCTATTCCAGTAATCCATTCCAGATATTCTTATGTGGGAACAGTCAAATAAGAACACAATTACGTGATTCAACAGATTTTTTTTTAATCCTTGGCTTAAGGCAGAAATTTGGGATAAAGAATGGAAATTTAAAAGGAGAGGGATAAGAAAAGAGAAGGATAAAAGAAACAGAGGCATAACAAAATATAAATAAAAAGTGAATATAGAGGGAAAATGATGAGAAAGATGTTTTTATTATTTCCAAAATGCTACAGGAGTTTAAGAAATATTCTATAACTTAAGCTATACTTAAATTTATACTTTTAGAAACTTACAGATGTTCTGGTTTGACAAGTTTTCTTATCAGTGATTAGACGACAAGAAAATTCATAGAAAATCCAGTTTAGATCAGATAATGTAAGAAGGTATGAACATTTGCAAGCCTGGTGCTTAGCGTAGAGGAAAATCTTGGCATAGTCCAATAATAAAAAACCTGAGTGACATGTGTAAATTCACTATCAACCTCAGCACTGAACTTTACTTTCCAAAAGAGAACTGGTTAGAAACATAACAAGGTATATATTTGACATGGACAGAGGACTATTTTAACAAATATTTATACCATGATTTGCTGGTTTGGTTGTTCTAAAACATATTATCATTAAATAGACAACATGGGGTATTAGTATAGAAACAATCTTCAGTTAAGAACTGCACTGTATACTTTGTATCATACTAGAGATTTTAAAGTACTTGACTTCTTCACTATCTTCTGTATTTAAGTCTCCACTGTGTCTTTTCATTGAAAAGTCATTATAGCAGATTGAGTAAGGAATAGGAAATCATCCAAATTCTTATAGCAATTAAACTGTAAAACAACATAAAATTATTGCAAGAGGCAATACTGCTAGAAGTATTTTGATATGGCTAATTTACATGTTAATATACTCAGTGATGTCATTTATTTTTTAAACTTTTTATTTTGTATTAAGGAACAGGCGATTAACAATGTTGTGATATTTTCAGTTGAACAGCAAAGGGATTCAGCCATACATGTACATGTATTATTCATCAATTTTAAATTTACATGTTCTTCAGGTGAATGGAGGTTAATCTTTTCTAGAAAGAAAATTTTCTAATTTTCAGTTCCAGTTGTCACTCAGTCGTGTATGACTTTTTGTAACTCCATGGACTGCAGCACCGCAGCCTTCCCTGACCTTCACCAACTCCTGGAGCTTGTTCAAATTCATGTCCATCTAGTCGGCGATGTCATCCAACCATCTCATCCTCTGTCGTCCCCTTCTCCGTCCACCTTCAATCTGTCCAAGGATCAGGGTCTTTTCCAATGAGTTGCTCTTCCCATCAGGTATACAAAGTATTGGAGAGTCAGCATCAGTCCTTCCAATGAATATTCAGGACTTATTTCCTTGAGGATACTGGTTTGATCTCCTTACAGTCCAAGGGACTGTCAAGAATCTTCTCCAATACCACAGTCAAAAGCATCAATACTTCAGTGCTCAGCCTTCCTTATGGTCCAACTCTCACATCATACATGACTACTGGAAAAACCAGACCTTTGACTAGACAGAACTTTGATAGTAAAGTAATTTCTCTGCTTTTTAATATGCTGTCTAGGTTGGTCATAGCTTTTCTGCCAAGGTGCAAGAATCTTTCAATTTCATGGCTGCAGTCACCATCTGCAGTGATTTTGGAGTCCAAGGAAATAAAGTCTGTCACTGTTACCATTGTTCCCCCATCTATTTGCCATGAAGTGATGGGACTGGATGCCATGATCTTAGTTTTCTGAATGTTCAGTTGTAAGTCAAATTTTTCACTCTCCTCTTTTACTTTCATCATGAGGATTTTTAGTTCTTCTTCGGTTTCTGCCATAAGGGATGTATCATTTGCCTATCTGAGGTTATTGATATTTCTCCCAGCAATCTTAATTCCAGCTTGTGCTTCATCCAGCCCAGCATTTCACATGATGTATATTCTGCATAGAAGTTAAATAAGCAGGTGACACTATACAGCCTTGATGTGCTCCTTTCCTGATTTGGAACCAGTCTGTTGCTCCATGTCCGGTTCTAACTTTTGATTCTTGACTTGCATACAGACTTCTCAGGAGGCAGGTACAGTTGTCTGGCATTCCCATCTCTTGAAAAATTTTCCACAGTTTGTTGTGATCCACACAGTCAAAGGCTTTGGAGTAGTGAATAAAGCAGAAGTAGATGTTTTTCTGGAATGCTCTTGCTTTTCTGATCATCCAATAGATGTTGGCAATTCGATCTCTCATTCCTCTGCCTTTTCTAAATACAGCTTAACATCTGGAAGTTCACGGTTCACGTACTGTTGAAGTCTGACTTGGAGAATTTTGAGCATTTGCTAGCATTTGAGATGAGTGCAATTGTGCAGTAGCTTGAACATTCTTTGACATTGCGTTTCTTTGGGACTGGAATGAAAACTGACCTTTTCCAGTCCTGTGGCCACTGCTGAGTTTTCCAAATTTGCTGGCATAGAGAGTGCAGCACTTTCACAGCATCATCTTTAGGATTTGAAATAGCTCAACTGGAATTCCATCGCCTCCACTAGCTTTGTTTATAATGGTGCTAGTTAAGGCCCACTTGACGTCACATTCTAGGATGTCTCACAATAGGTGAGTGATCACACCATTGTGGTTATCTGGGTCATGAGTTTCTTTTTTGTACAATTCTTCTGTGTATTCTTGCCACCTCTTCTTAATATCTTCTGCTTCTGTTAGGTCCATTATAGTTCTGTCCTTTATCGAACCCATCTTTGCATGAAATATTCCCTTGGTGTCTCTAATTTTCTTGAAGAGGTCTCTAGTCTTTCCCATTCTGTTGTTTTCCTTTATTTCTTTGTATTGATCACCGAGGAAGGCTTACTTATCTCTCCTTGCTATTCTTTGGAACTCTGCATTCAAATGGGTATATCTTTCCTTTTCTCCTTAGCCTTTGGCTTCTCATCTCTTCTCAGGTATTTGTAAGACCTTCTCAGACAATCATTTTGCCTTTTTGCATTTCTTGTTCTTGGGGATGGTCTTGATCACTGCCTCATATACAATGTCACAAACTTCCATCCATAATTCTTCAGGGACTCTATCAGATCTAATCTCTTGAATCTATTTTTCACTTCCACTATATAATCGTAAGGGCTTTGATGTAGGTCATCCTTGAATGGTCTAGTGGTTTTCCCTACTTTCTTCAACTTAAGTCTGAATTTGGCAGTAAGGAGTTCATGATCTGAGTCACAGTCAGCTCCCGGTCTGATGTATAGAGCTTCTCCATCTTCACCTGCAAAGAATATAACCAATCTGATTTCGGTATTGACCATCTGGTGATGTCCATGTTTATAGAGTCTTCTCTTGTGTTCCTGGAAGAGCGTGTTTGCTATGATCAGTGTGTTATCTTGGCAAACCTCTGTTATCCTTTGCCCTGCTTCATTTTGTACTCCAAGGCCAAATTTGCCTCTTACTCTAGGTATCTCTTGACTTCCTACTTAACTTATTTTTCTGATAAGTAAAGTATAAATTTACTTATTTTTAATTAGAGGATAGTTGCTTCATAATATTGTGTTGTTTTCTGCCATTCACTAACATGAATCTAGTGACAGGTATAAATATGTCCCCTCCCTCTTGAACCTTCCTTCCATATCCCACACCTTCCCACCCCTCTAAGGTTGACACAGAGCATGGGTTTGAGCTCCCTGAATCACCAGCAAATTTCCACTGTCTAACAAAATCAATTGCTCTTTACAGAGCAAAGAAATATACATTCTGTTTTAATATCAGCCAGTGTGAAAATCTGGGGAGAGTTAAATTTTATGAAATTTTGAAAATTTTATGAAAACTTGAAAACAATGTGCTCCTGAAAATCTCATTCTATTTGGAAAGGCAAATTTTTAGAGTTAGAAAAGCAATGGAAATGGTGGTGGTGTAGTGTTCAGAGAAGATCAGAAAGATAAGGAAGAAGAAGATGCTTAAAGAGAAATGTGTTAAAAATAGTCAGTTGAAAAATTATTAATACTACTTGACAGAGACATTAAACAACAGCTATATTTATCTAACTCTCCACAGATCCCACCAAAAAGATCATTTCATCATGATCAAGTAAATTATATGACTACCAAGAAGTTGTCTGTTTCTCAAGGCTTTTCATTATTTTGACTCTAGCTTTTAACTTGCCTTGCATTCTTTAAAATCTCTGCTTATAATATCTTTAATATCTTTATCTCAGCTTGAATATAGTTATATATAAATCTGAATCTTATTTCATAACACTTCTGTTTTCTGGAATATATATCTCTTCTTTGCCATGATGTATTCTTTTTCTAAAATTTCTAGATAGCATTCAATTCTAAAGCAAGATGCATTATGTCATTGTATAAGGAAAACTCACTCACAATGGTCAGCAAGATTATTCTTTTCTAAAAAATTTTGTTGGCGTATAGTTGACTTAAAATGTTAGTTTCAGATGCACAGTAAAGTGAATCAGTTATATATATATATATATATAGTTATATATATATATAGACACACACACATATATATACACATTCTTTTTAGATTATTTTCCCATATAGAATATTAAGTAGCATTCCATATGTTGTACAATAGGTCCTTATTAGTTATCTATTTTATATATACTAGTGCATATATGTTAAAATAATTTTCCTAATTTGTTAACTTCCCTCCATTTTTCCACATTGGTAACTACAAATTTGATTTAGAGATCTGTGAGTCAGTTTCTGGTTTGTAAATAAGTTCATTTGCATCATATTTCACATGTAAGTGATATCATATAATATTTGTCTTTCTCTGACTTATTTCACTCAATATGATAGTTTCTAAGTCCATCCACATTGTAGAAAATAGCATTATTTCATTTTTGTTTCAGCTAAGTAAAATTCCATTGTATATATGTACCACATCTTCTTTATCCATTTCTCTGTCAATGAATATTTAAGCTGCTTCCATTTCTTGGTTATCGTAAATAGTGCTGCACTGAACAGTGGGGTATACATAGTTTTAAATTTTTTCTTCAAGATATAAACCTAGGAGTGGGATTGCAGACCACACACTGGTCTGTATTTAGATTTTTAAGGAATCTCCGTACTGTTCTCCATAATGGTTGGATCAATTTACATTACCACCAACAATATAGGAGGGTTCCTTTTCTCCACACCCTCCCAGCATTTATTGTTTGCAAATTGTTTGATGATGGCCATTCTGATTGGTGTGAGGTGACACTTCATTGTAGTTTTGATTTTCATTTCTTTAATAACTAGTGATGTAGAGTATCATTTCATTTGCTTTTGGGCCATCTGTATGTCTTCTTTGGAGAAATGTCTGTTTAGATCTTCTGCCTAATTTTTGATTTTTTTTTTTTTTTGGTATTGACCTTCACGAGCTGTTTGTATATTTTGGAGATTAATCCCTTGACAGTTTCATTTTTATGAAATACTGACATATTTCAGTATGTAAATATTTTCTCTCATTCTGAAGGTTGTCTTTTTGTTTTGTTTTGGTTTCCTTTCCTGTGCAAAAGCTTTGAAGTTTACTTAGGGCCCAGTTGTTCATTTTTGTTTTTATGTTCATTAGTTTAGGTGGTAAATAAAAAAACTACTGCTATAATTTATGTCAGAGAGTATTCTACCTATGTTTTCTACTGAGAGTTTTAAAGTATTCATCCTTAAATTTAGGTCTTTAATTCATTTTGAGTTTATTTTTCTGTATGGTGTTAGGGACTGTTTAATTTCACTCTTTTATATGTAGGTGTCCAGTTTTCCCAGCACCATTTACTTAGGAGATGGACTTTTTCTCCATTGTATATTCTTGCCTCCTTTGTCATGGATTATTGACCACAGATATGTGGGTTTATCTCTTGAATTTCTATCATGTTCCATTGATGTATATTTCTGTTTTTGTGCCAGTACCATGCTATTTTGATGACTGTAGCTTCTTAGTATAGTCTGAATTCAGAGAGTCAGATTCCTCCAGTTCCAATTTACTTTCTCAAGAGTGCTTGGACTATTCATGGTCTTTACCATTTCTAAACAAATTGCAAAATTTTTCTTCTACTTTTCTGTAAAACATCATTGATAATTGGATAGGGATTGCATTGAATCTACAGATTCCCTTGGGTAGTATTGTCATTTTGACAATACTGATTCTTGTAATCTAAGATTATAATATATCTCTACATCTCTGTCATCTTCAATTTCTTTCATCAGCATCTTATAGTTTTCAAAGTACAGGTGGTTTGCCTCCTTAGGTAGGTTTATTCCTAGGTATTTAATTCTTTTTGATGCAATGGCAAATGGAATTATTTCCTTAATTTCTTTTTCTTGATCTTTCTGGTTGTAAGGGAAGGGAATTAGAGAAGGTGAGGTTCAGAAAAAGAATGAGACTGGCACTTTACAGGAACAGATCACCTTTGATGAGGTGAGAAGGGGCAGCAGTCAGATTAGTGGACTGCTGCGCTAAGTCAAGAAGCGAGTAGGTATATATAGAAAACATATCTATGCAGAGACACATCATTTTGAGGAGGTCTGTTTTTCCTCATGATTATTTTTGATTAGTTAGCTTTCAACAACTGGGGTAAGCAATTCCTGAGACCACCGGAGACTGGGATCTGCTGTAAGCTGAATGTAATCAATCTTAATGTCCATTCCTTTCTTCGGGGGAGAAAGTTCTTTATTCTGTATAGAATGGTGATAGGAGGACCTGGAGGGGAGTTTTAACTCCAGACTATTTTGAGCCGTGTAGCTTTCCTTCACTGGTAGTGTATAGAAATGCAAGAAATTTCTGTGTATTAATTCTGTATCCTGCATATTTATCAAATTCATTGATGAATTTTAGTAGTTTTCTGGTAGCATCTTTAGGATTTTCTATGCATAGTATCATGTCATCTGCAAACAGTGACAGCTTTACTTCTTTTTTTCCAGTTTGGATTCTTTTTATTTCTTTTTCAGCTCTCACCACTTTTATTCAGCATAGCTTTGGAAGTCCTAGCCAAGGCAATTAGGGTAAAAGGAATTCAAATTGGAAAAGGAGAAGTAATACAACTCCTGTTTTAATTTTTCCCCTTTATCTATGAGATCTCTTTGAATGCTACAGTCCTTTGGTGGAATTGTAACTAAAGCATAGTGTAGCACAGAATATGCTTAATAGTTATAACTTGTTGTAAATGAACTATGTAGAGAAAATCATCCTATCACCAACTTTATCTAATTTCAGTTAAATTTCATACTTGACTATAAATATTGTTTGATTCTTTTTAATATACTGTTGGTGCTTCAGAGATCACTATAGGGAATGTATATGCTATAACTTGATAGGATATTTAAATATAATTACATTTTATATATAAGGGCAATGAATACTCAAATAAAAAGAAAGAATCATTACTGGAAATTCTTCTAATAGCTTATATAAATTTCTCTGAAGTTATATCCTACTTTTATCATCCTTATATTTTTGTGAAACATTCTACAAGGGAAAAAGGATTCAAAACAAATTATAGAATTTCTAAGGTTAAAATTTTGCTTTTTACAAAACAATTTGCATTTTTTCTAATGCTTATAAGATTAATACATCAAACAAGTTTCTAATAAACTTATCTGGAATCCTGAAAAAATATCTTAAACCTCATATGATTTATAGCTTGAGGCCCAGAAAATATATCAAAACTATGCTACTAGAAAGTACAAACAGATACTTCGAACCACTAATTTTATTTACAAGGAAAGTGGATTTATTCATGGATGTTAAGATGATCAGATAATCACACTAGAAGAAAAAATAATGGATACAATATCATAATTGTGATGACTTTTTAGAGATATATCAGAAATAGTTTCATTCAAATCAAGATAAAATAATTACTAAGTAATCAGTAATCTATGTATATTATTATATAATTTTACTGTTAGTAAATCTTACTACTAAGAAAGACTCCAGTTCTATTTCCATAAGTTATAAAACATCCGATTCCTTTCCGAGAACTCACTAAGATATTGTATAGGGAGTGCTTATGTTCTCAGGATTATCTTGGATTCTCTGCTCTTACTTTCATGTGTTTAGTTCATAGCTCATCTCCTCATCCAGGTAATGCTATCCATTTCTTGCTTACCACTTTTGCCAAAAAAAGTGGTACTCAGACTGTTTAGTAACTAATAAGCAAACAAGCACACAAACAATCTAATAAACAAAATACCCATCAAGTCTGTGTTCCACATCACAGGCTTTGCTGTAGTGGAAAGTGGTCAATCCTCCAACTTCAGTGGTTTATAAAAATAAAGTTATTTTTACTTCATGCTGAATGCCTATCTCAGGTTAGCTACATCTCTATTCCATACCCTCTTTTTTACCCCAGACACAAGCTGCCAGAATAGCTCCTATCAAGAATATTTCAAAAGGCAGAAGGGAAAAGAGCTGAGTGAAGCACATCTTGGTTTGTGTAACTTCTCGTTAGAAATGATTCATTATTTTGCTCACATTGCATTGTCCAAAGTAAACCCTGTCAGCTGTTTATACCTGAATTCAACAGGGTTGGAAAATATGATCCTGCTTTATGGAAGGGCAAAGAATAATTGAGAACAAGTAATCCACACTTCAGTGAGGAAGGGTACTAGGGAGAAGCTATCTTAACAAGCAAATGATTTAACTGTGTGTATGCTACTCCAAAATATGTTTCAAACTTTCCCCCTCTCATTTGGTTTTCTATTTCTTCCCATTCAAATTCTCTTTTCAATCTATACTTACTAAATTTCCCTCAAGAAAATGTAGCGTTTTCTCCTCAATTATTCAACTGAATACGTTGTGAACTATTTAGCAAGAGTAGTTCTATGCTTGGTTGAGCATATGGGATTTTCTGCTTACTGTTAAAAACTACATATATAGGAAGAAATGCAGAAATATAATTGCAAAGGAATTTGATTATAGTCCAAAGGAAGAAATGCAAAATATACTTGAACATCTGTATATCTCTATTTTAATTCTACTAAAATTGACACTTTAAAAATGACTATAAAAATATATATGTGGTAATTTTAAATCAGTTAGCCATTTTTAAATGTTTAATGTTCCTGACTTCAACATCACACATACGTAAAATCTTAAAATATAATTTTTCATGTAAATTGGTTTGTTCACCTTTTTAATAATTGCATGATGATTGGTTGATTTGGTTGATCTTAGCACTTATATATTTGTGCTGCTGCTAAGTCGCTTCAGTCGTGTCCGACTCTGTGCATCCCCATAGACTGCAGCCCACCAGGCTCTGCTGCCCCTGGGATTCTCCAGGCAAGAACACTGGAGTGGGTTGCCATTTCCTTCTCCAATGCATAAAAGTGAGAAAAGAAAGTGAAGTCTCTCAGTTGTGTCTGACTCTTTGCGACCACTGCAGCCTACCAGGCTCCTCCAGCTAAGTAAATAATATAGAAGATGATATGTATTATTTGACATGGACTAAAAAGAAAACTGGAGTACTAATATGGAAAACTTTAGCACTAATGAATAATACCTTCAGAGTCATAGAGCAATAGTAATATTTCCAGTTTAAACCTTACATATGTTTTACGGCTATACAAAATGAAAAGAAACAATACAAAAATCAGTCCCAGAAATGTGTTCTTTCCTTGATTATTTGCATTATCAAAATTCTGAGCTATGTTTACATCAATAATTTATGTGAATCCATCATCAAAGATCCTCTAACAGGAGGGCAAGAATCTATATCAATGTATCCATATGTATGTGTGGATGTACATATGTGTTTATCAGTTCAGTTCAGTTGCTCAGTCGTGTCCGACTCTTTGCGACCCCATGAATCGCAGCCCGCCAGGCCTCTCTGTCCATCACCAACTCCCAGACTTTACTCAAACTCATGCACATCGAGTCGGTGATGCCATCCAGCCATCTCATCCTCTGTTGTCCCCTTCTCCTCCTACCCCCAATCCCTTCCAGCATCAGGGTCTTTTCCAATGAGGCAACTCTTCGCATGAGGTGGCCAAAGTATTGGAGTTTCAGCTTCAGCATCAGTCCTTCCAATGAACACCCAGGACTGATCTCCTTCAGGATGTACTGGTTGGGTCTCCTTGCAGTTCAAGAGACTCTCCAGAGTCTTCTCCAACACCACAGTTCAAAAGCATCGATTCTTTGGCACTCAGCTTTCTTCACAGTCCAACTCTCACATCCATACATGACCACTGGAAAAACCATAGCCTTGACCAGACGGACCTTTGTTGGCAAAGTAATGTCTCTGCTTTTTAATATGCTGTCTAGGTTAGTCATAACTTTCCTTCTAAGGAGTAAGCGTCTTTTAATTTCATGGCTGCAGTCACCATCTGCAGTGATTTTAGAGTCCCAAAAAATAAAGTCTGACACTGTTTCCACTTTTTCCCATCTATTTCCCGTGAGGTGATAGGACCAGATGCCATGATCTTAGTTTTCTGAATGTTAAGCTTTAAGCCAACTTTTTCACTCTCCTCTTTCACTTTCATCAAGAGGGTGTCTAGTTCCTCTTCCCTCTCTTCCATAAGGGTGGTGTCATCTGCATATCTGAGGTTATTGATACTTCTCCCGGCAATCTTGATTCCAGCTTGTGCTTTTTCCAGCCCAGCATTTCTCATGATGTACTCTGCATATAAGTTAAATAAACAGGGTGGCAATATACAGCCTTGACGTACTCCTTTTCCTATTTGGAACCAGTCTGTTGTTCCACGTCCAGTTCTAACTGTTGCTTCCTGACCTGCATACAGGTTTCTCAAGAGGTGGGTCAGGTGGTCTGCTATTCCCATCTCTTTCAGAATTTTCCACAGTTTATTGTGATCCACACAGTCGAAGGCTTTGGCATAGTCAATAAAGCAGAAATAGATGTTTTTCTGGAACTCTCTTGCTTTTTCGATGATCCAGCGGATATTGGCAATTTGATCTTTGGCTCCTCTGCCTTTTCTAAAACCAGCTTGAACATCTGGAAGTTCTCGGTTCACGTATTGCTGAAGCCTGGCTTGGAGAATTTTGAACATTACTTTACTAGCTTCTCCATCTTTGGCTGCAAAGAATATAATCAGTCTGATTTTAGTGTTGACCATCTGGTGATGTCCATGTGTAGAGTCTTCTCTTGTGCTGTTGGAAGAGGGTGTTTGCTATGACCAGTGCGTTCTCTTGGCAAAACGGTGTTAGGCTCTGCCCTGCTTCATTCCGTACTCCGAGGCCAAATTTGCCTGTCACTCCAGGTGTTTCTTGAATTCCTACTTTTGCATTCCAGTCCCCTATAATGAAAAAGACATCTTTTTTTGGGTGTTAGTCCTAAAAGGTCCTGTAGGTCTTCATAGACCTGTTCAACTTCAGCTTCTTCAGCGTTACTGGTTGGGGCATAGGCTTGGATTACCGTGATATTGAATGGTTTGCCTTGGAAACGAACAGAGATCATTCTGTCGTTTTTGAGACTGCATCCAAGTACTGCATTTCAGACTCTTTTGTTGACCATGATGGCTACTCCATTTCTTCTAAGGGATTCCTGCCCACAGTAGTAGATATAATGGTCATCTGAGTTAAATTCACCCATCCCAGTCCATTTTAGTTCGCTGATTCCTAGAATGTCGATGTTCACTCTTGCCATCTCCTGTTTGGCCACTTCCAATTTGCCTTGATTCATGGACCTAACATTCCAGGTTCCTATGCAATATTGCTCTTTACAGCTTCGGACCTTGCTTCTATCACCAGTCATATCCACAAGTGGGTATTGATTTTCCTTTAGCTCCATCCCTTCATTCTTTCTGGAGTTATTTCTCCACTGATCTCCAGTAGCATATTGGGCACCTACTGACCTGGGGAGTTCCTCTTTCAGTATCCTATCATTTTGCCTTCTCATACTGTTCATGGGGTTCTCAAGGCAAGAATACTGAAGTGGTTTGCCATTCCCTTCTCCAGGGGACCACATTCTGTCAGACCTCTCCACCATGACCCGACCGTCTTGGGTGGCCCCACACAGCATGGCTTAGTTTCATTGAATTAGACAAGACTGTGGTCCTGTGATCAGATTAACTAGTTTTCTGTGATTATGGTTTTAGTGTGTCTGCCCTCTGATGCCCTCTCACAACACCTACCGTCTTACTTGGGTTTCTCTTACCTCGGACGTGGGGTATCTCTTCACGGCTGCTCCAGCAAAGCGCAGCCGCTGCTCCTTACCTTGGACGAGGGTATCTCCTCACACCGCCCCTCCTGACCTTGAACGTGGAGTAGCTCCTCTCAGCCCTCCTGCGCCCTGCAGCAGCCTCCTTGGAGGTGGGGTAGCTCCCCTCGGCCGCTGCCCCTGACCTGGGACGTGGGGAAGCTCCTCTCGGCCGACGATCCTGCGCTGTCGCAGCCTGGCGCTCTCGGTCGCTACCCCTGATCTTGGGCAAGGGGTAGCTCCTCACCTCCGCGCTTCTGCGCGATCCATCGCTTCTGCGAGGTCTATGTGTGTTTATATGTATCCATATCTACCTATCTATATCTGTATCTCTCTATATCTACATCCATATCTGTTTAAATCTGAAAAAAAGGAAACCAAAATCCTAACTGCAGTCATGGCAAACATGAAGTCAAAATTAATGGGCAAAATATTTTTATACTTCAATCCATGTCAAATCAGGAGGAAAATGCATCTGCAAATAATTGGTTGACAGTTTCTGTTTAAATTTTTATTACAAGGCCAGCTTTTTCTGTTGACTTCTTTCTGAATGCTGGGGTTTATTTATGCTGCTCAGCACTCTATGATGAATGCAAAAGTGAAGTGCCTGGGGGAAATCAACTGTCAAACGGAATTCAGACATTATAGTTTCTGTGATGTCAAAAAAGTCAGCACTGTCACACCCAGACACTTGTAAGTTTGCAAAACATGTTTTTGCTGCTTTTTCTTCTCAGGTTTGAACAGTTTTCAAATGCAGAAGTACACAGTACCCTCTCAGCTGTACTAGTCTCGTATGCAGTGGGGTTGGGGGAAGTGATTAAGGCCACTGGATTTTGTGTGTTGTACATTTACTTGGATCCATAGGGCAGTAATGGAAGAAAATCAGAAAGAACAAGGATTTTCTATCACCTTCAAAAACTGTCCTGCTGTTCTTTCTCCTTCCCAGTACACAGCACAGGGGGATGGACTCCCAGGTTTCCCAGAAGCATTTTGCAGATTTCCTGTTGCTTTAAACAATATTTTAAGAAGAAAGTACTTAAAGTTCTGGATGCTATCTAGATGAAAATATAAGCAAAATATATACGGAGAAAAGAAAAACAGAAGATCTAATACTAAAATCGAACTTTTATTCATCAGTTTTGACAGAATGGTTTTTCTGCTTTCTATTTGTTTTCAGCCTTTGTGAAGAGGCAACCAGATGCACATCCTATAATCTTATTTAGTTATATATTCATGTATATACATCTTAGATTATATATAGCATAAGCATGTGCTGTGCTGTCCTTAGCCTTTCAGTGGTGTCCGACTGTTTGCGACCTTATGGACTGTAGCCTGCCAGGCTCCTCTGTCCATGGGATTTTCCAGGCAAGAATACTGGAGTGGGATGCCATTTCCTACTCCAGGGGATCTTCCCAACCAAGGGATCGAACCCAGGTCTCCTGCATTGCAGGCGGATTCTTTACCAGCTGAACTACTAGGGAGGCCCAACGTAAGTATATATATGCATAATATGTCTGTCTCTCTATCTATTTATATTCATTAGGTATCCCATCAAATCTCTCCTCTAAGTGACCTTGTAAGGACTCTCAGCATAAGTCAATTATTGTAACTTAAAACGAGTTTCCTTCAGCCCTAAGTAGGCATTTTGCCAGGACAACAAAGCTCAGTTTCCCCAAAGGGTGTCTGTGCAAAAAAGATGAATTAATAAACAGCATTTTACATATAGATCCTATAAAGTAAGCTTTGCAACAATATTGCTTACCATAGGGGTTTTCTATTTATGGTACTGTTTAAGATGGGTGAACCAAAGTGGTTTTAAAATCATGCATTAAAAACACTATGATAATTCAGGCTTATATAATTGTCAGGTTTCTAGTTTCTGTGTCCAGTTTCTACTAACACACATTCCTTCTTTTCCTTTTACTCAGAGGTCTGTCTTCTGTCTCATCTAACCATCTTTTCATCTATCCATCCATTACAATTATTTGGTTACATCAGTGTTTTATTGGTCTTCTTCTGCTAACTGCTGAGCAATACATCCCTGCTCCATCCAGGAATATATAGATGCTTATGAATGACATTCAGGCACCAAGATGTAAAATAAAGCTATTACTCACATAGAAAATAGCAAAAAGATTACCCAAAGAGAAGGGCTCAGATTTAGGCAGGTGTGGAACAAGATGAGGAGTACAGAGTGAGCAGAGTAGTTAAGTCATAGGGAGACAAGTGGTTTTGCATTTTTGTGTTCAGGGTAGATCATGGTTTGGGGTGATCTGGGTCTCATGTGGTTTGAAATTTCAAGGGATTCCAAGGGGAGAAAGAAAAATGGGCTTCCTTTCAGATTGCATAGATATGGGGCAAAGAAGAAAGGGGAATTTGAGGGCTTGAAAACTCTCAGAGGCCAAATATCGATAATGGAGTCTCTTTCTTTAATACAAGTGACACTTTGATTGCTGTTCTATGATGCTAGGATTGATCCCGCCCCTATACCCAATCGGAATAATCTCATTCCTCTTTTTAGACCCCTTTCTGATATAGGAAAGTAAGTCAGTCCAAAGTCAGTCAGCTTATTTCTCTGGTTGTGGGCTGATTGAGTAGTAATTATGGGAAATGTAAACTGTTTACTTTTCAATCCATTTTAAGCTGAGGATTCTGATTGACCCAGAAAGACACCAATTAAGGTGGTAATTGTAGCAATTCTAATGGAATTTGGCTAGAGAAACAAGAAATAAAAGTATGCTTCATATCCTTCCACTGACCCTTCCCCTACCTCATCCTCCTCATGCCTGGAAAATTTTGATAGAAGTTATAGAATAAAAGTATAACAGTAAAAGGAGAGAAAAATAGCATTTCTCTTTTAAATCTTGGTCAGTGCCAGTGCTAGAACAAGCATGACTCCCTATGCTTGATTTTAAATCTCACCAATTTTCAACCACCTTCACAGTATAAGAAACTAAATGATAGCTAGAATATTAATGAAGTGTTTGTGGTAAAATATATGTTCATTTAAATTTATTTCTCATAAGTTTAGTTCAAATATGTCTAAATTTTAATTTATCCACAAGATTCATTGTTGCAATAAAAGGATATTTCCTTATTTATTTTTATTATTGATTTTTTTCATACACATTTTAAGGGTTGATGCGCACTGATTTTTTTATCCCAATTCCATTATGGGGTTTATTCAAAATTTTCAATGAATTCACTTTTGTCTCTTTTAATTCTAAGTTCCTGTACCCCTCCATGACCTAAAATGAGTAAGAAAATACCTCTTTCCTATCCAAGTTTTTAAAATCAGTTAAGTATAGGTCATGAAGACAAGAGGTATATTCATCTCATGGGTAGCTCTGTTTACATACAGACATATTGTAGAAAGGCCTTTCCTGGTGGCTCAGGCAGTAAAGAATCTACCTGCAATACAGGAGACCAGGGTTCGATCCTTGGGTTGGAAAGATTCCCTGGAGAAAGGAATAGCTACCCACTCCAGTATTCTCGCCTGGGAAATTCATGGACAGAGGAGCCTGGTGGATTGTAGTCCACAGGGTCACAAAGAGTCACAGCTTAGTGACTAAACAACAACATATTGCAGAGAAGTATTTCAGTTGATACTGGATTAAAAGAGAGATGTAAGATCAAAACAATTAGCCTCAAAGATCTAATATTTCTACAAAAGAAGGCTTCCCTGGTGACTCAAATGGTAAAGAATCTGCTTGCAATACAGAAGACCTAGGTTTGATCTCTGGATCAGGAAGATCCCCTGGAGAAAAGAATGGCAACCCACTCCAATATTCTTGCCTGGAGAATTCCATGGTCAGAGGAGCCTGGTGGGCTGCAGTCCATAGGGTTACAAAGAGTCAGACACAACTGAGTGACTAACGCTTTTACTTTCTTTCACTTTTAAGTCATTCTTAATTTTATATTTGTATAGCAAATCTTCTATTTTAAAAACATTTATCTTCCTTTAATGTGATACCATAGCTCTATTCTTAGAGCTAGAATATTTTAGGAACATTACTTTCTCATTTTGTTTAATTCTGGCTTTACGAATTAAATGTTCATTAAGACTTTTACTTTCTATATTTTTCAGAGAAAACGATATTGGTCTGTGTACAAGTGAGCTAATTTTCCGTCATTTATTCATTAAAATACCCACTGCAGTAGAATACACTGAAAATGAAGCATGACTCTGAGGATTATTTCCATCATGCTTTACTACTTGACCAGGAAAGCATTTGACAATGGGGTAAACAGAAATTCAGTTTTCTTCTAAGTGCTACGCTCTGTCCCTATGTTGTAATATGATGTGGCTGTTAGTGGAAATTTTAATCATATTTAGTAAAGGAACACAGGGGTGTCTGTGTCTCGCTCTGCCTACAATAAAACTTTCTCCACGTTGGCTTTTGTTGTTGTTCAGTTGCTAAGTCACATCTGACTCTTTGTGACCCCGTGGACTACAGAACAGCGTGCTCTTCAGTCCATGGATTTCCCAGGCAAGAATACTGGAGCGGGTTGCCATTTCCTTGTCCAAGGGATCTTACTGACTCAGGGATCGATGCTGGCATATTCATTCCCAACTCTAATCCTAACTGAGTTTGTCATGCAAGAGGGAGCAAAGAAAAAAGTGCATTTCTTAGGCTCTACAGAAGAGAGAACCTGATATGTGTATCAGGTTCTGCCAACAGAGGCACCGTGAGCGAACCTAAGGAATAAAATGTGAAACATTTCATAGTAGCTGTTTTCTACCAAAAAACACCCTGGGCAATTCTTTTTGTAAGAGATCTTTACACACAAAGATTAAGAGGGAAAGGAAAACTTAGTGCTTTAGTGATAGACCAGTGTTAAGTGTTGATTTGCCAAGCGACGAGGGTTAACAGTCTGAGACCATACACTCCCCATTGCCAATTTAATTCATGCCAGCAGCTAGATTAGACACTTTAAACAGTACTGCTGCTGCTGCTAAGTCGCTTCAGTCGTGTCCAACTCTGTGCGACCCCACAGACTGCAGCCCACCAGGTTCCTCTGTCCATGGGATTCTCCAGGCAAGAACACTGGAGTGGGTTGCCATTTCCTTCTCCATAAACAGTGATGAGCAACTCCTAAGTGTGTGGATAGGGAGGATGAGGGGGAGCCAAAATGAAAAAGGATAAAGAATCTCTTAATGAAGAGACAACAGAGAGAAAAATATGTGAACTTTTAATAGGTACTGGACCCAGAGCATGTTTAAGGGGCATGATATTAGGATCTCTGTTCAGTAGATCAAGCAGAGAGGGGAATAGAAATCAACAGACCTCCTCATTTTGCAATAACTGGTTAAGCTGTCATGTCCTTCCTGGGGATCCCAAGTATTAACAGAGGACTTGTAAAGAATAAAAAGACTCTCATTGAAAAATGGCTTTAAAAATGAAAAGGACTGCCAGGAGAGAGAGTTCCTACCACAGAGAGTGCACATAAATTATGATTGGCTATGCCACCACTGAAAGGTTGGAAACTTCTGATCTGCTTATCAGTTCAAGGTCCATATAGTTTTCAAGATTGTATAGCTTGCATTTTGAGTTTTTTAGTACATTAATTTTCATCAATTATAAAAATTATTGTTTTCCCAAAGATCAGAGTTTAATAGCTAAATTAAGTGTGCAATCTAGCATTATTCAGAGAAATTTAAACAAGGCCAGTTTTGAGAGGTCTTTAATTATGCAAACATTTTAAAGCATTATACTAGTGATAGTTTCTAGGGAATGCCTAAAATATGAAACAAAATAAGATCAATACTACTTATAAATCTTAAAGAGATAGTAATACCAGACCACCTTCCCTGCCTTCTGAGAAACCAAACTGACTGGTTCAAAATTGGGAAAGGAGGACATCAATTGTATATTGTCACCCTGCTTATTTAACTTCTAAGCAGAGTACATCATGCAAAATTCCAGGCTGGATGAATCACAAGTTGGAATCAAGATTGCTGGGAGAAGTATCAACAACCTCAGATATGCAGATGATACCACTCTAAGAGCAGAAAGTGAAGAGGAACTAAAGAGCCTCTTAATGACAGTGAAACAGGAGAGTGAAAAAGCTGTTTAAAAGTCAATATTCAAAAATATAAGATCATGGCATCTGGTCCCATCACTTCATGCCAAATAGAAGAGGAAAAAGTGGAAGAAGTGACAGAATTAATTTTCTTGGGCTCCAAAATCACTGGGGATGGTGACTGCAGCCATGAAATTAAAAGACACTTGCTCCTTGGAAGGAAATGACAAACCTAGACAGCATATTAAAAAAGCAGAGACATAATTTTGCCAACTAGGGTTCATAGGGTTCATAATTTTGCCAACTAGGATTCATAGGGTTCATAATTTTGCCAACTAGGGTTCATAGTTAAAATGATAATTTTTCCAGTCATCATGTGCAGATATGAGAGCTTGACCATAAAGAAGGCTGAGCACCAAAGAATTGATGTTTTTGAATTGTGGTTCTGGAAAAGACTCTTGAGAGTCCCTTGGACTGCATCAAACCAGTCAATCCTAAATGAAATCAACCTTGAATATTCACTGAGAGGACTGATGCTGAAGCTGAAGTTCTAACCCTTTGGCCACCTGATTCTAAGAGCCGACTCACTGGAAGAGACCCTGATGCTGGGAAAGATTGGAGGCAGGAGGCAAAGAGGGTGGCAGATGATGAGATGGTTAGATATTAATAGCATCACCAACTTCATGGACATGAGTTTGAGCAAACGTGGAGATAGTGAAGGACAGGAGTGCCTGGCATGCTGTGGTCCATGGGGTCCAAGAGAATCAGATACGACTTAGCAAGTGAACAACAGCACCACTTATAAATCTAAATCATTTTTTATAAGAAACAAGTAGTTTAAATTAGTAATCATTAAGAATATGAAAAAAAATCACAATATCTTAGAAGTTCCTTATGTAGCTTATCATATTTGATATTTTAAAATAGCAGTGACTGCTCAAGTAGTGCATGTACCTTCCATGATGAATGTTCCAGAGAACCAATCATTTAGTCAGGTGTCACTTACACACTTAGGTTTCCTTTTCTAAACATTTTTGTGCATTATATTCTGAATAGCCTAATCAGGCCTCTGTGGGTAGATTGTATTACCATTTAGATTATATCTTTATGTACTTACACAGCTGTGGACACAAGTTTAAGGAAAGAGAGATGCATGAATTCAGATGTAAATATGAATACTCACATATATTCAGAGGCATTATCCTTTCCTTAAGTTTTCTTAGTGAAATTTTTCAGATAAAGATAAACACATGTTCAATCCCCTAAAAGATCCTTATTCCTCTTTGTAACAGCTATCAATACTTTTTGGGTTCATTTGAATGGGTTAATCTCTAGATAGCATTTAGATGCTATCAAACTAACTCAGTAGATTCAATATTAATAGTCTAGACATGATTTTTTTAGTTTGGAATTTTTAGTGAATAACTTGAATAAAACTGATCTGGAAAATACTGTTAAGATTTGTTGGCAGTATCAAGCAACATTATATTTTTATTTTTTCCAAAGAATGTAGGAAAAAATAATTTGTAAACTGTTCTGGATAAGCTGTTTGATTCTTTTCACGAGCACTGGAGAAGGAGAGGCTTTAAGTAACTCTCTACTCTCATCTCTGGTTCTTCCCAACCTTTTAATGACACAACTAACAGATGTGGCAAAAGTGGAAACATCTATCCTTCTATCAGGACTACAATTACCAGCTCATTTGTGAGAAAGGGAGAGTTCAGATTTCCAGACAGCATATGGAAAATACCATATTGAATTTTAATGTCTCTTATTTTTTATTTTCCAGAACAATTCTAACTGCATTGTTCTTATAAGCATCACATTGACAACAGGGGCTCCAAGTTAGCTTGTTGAAGCCAGGCAAAGAAGTATCCTAAATTATTAGTCACACACCTTATTCCTAGCTCCTATGAAACAGTTATATAATTTAACAGAGTTTAATTAATATTATTTAATTTTTACCTTTGCATATAGTAAGTGACTTAAAAATATACTAATTTTTTTTGCAAGAACAAAATGAGTTGATGAATACCAAGAGATTTTACAGTGTATGTCTCACACAAGAGTGACCCCTTGATGAATATTATGTGCCCTTCTTCTTATCATATTACACATAGGATAGAGACTAGAATTTAGTCAGGTGTAGATATTCTTCCATAATAACTTCTAAATTCTTTACAGCTTTCCTCTCAGATTAAGTCTTTGATAGCCCTGGAATTGGTAAGATTTCATTTTGTTTTAAACTATGGATAACTACTTGGCCCCAAAAATGTCTAACCTTTCTCATTGTCCAAGGGTACCTCTCTCATGAATGGTGTTTACTTATGAGTCTGCTTTTCGGGTTTTCTAGTATGTATTAGTATTTTATCTGTCTATTCTTTCACTGTTTTCAAGCTGTCTCGATTGCTATAACTCTGTAGTGGTCCTTCTAACTATATAAAGCTCTCAGAGAGCAGTTAGTCCTTTCCCTCTAATCACATTCCTTTCCCAGCCCCTACAATACCTATTTCTAACCATTACTATACATCTCAAAGCTCTTGGATGGCCACTTTCCCCACTACGCTCAGCAGAATACCTTGAATCCCACTTAATAGAGAACATAATGGCTTCCAGGCTTTCCACCTCCAAATGTATCAGTATCATCAATCATCCTTACAGCCTCTCTTCCAGTTTGAGTAGAGGAGATGTTACTGCCATTTATAGCAACAACTACGAGTGTAGTTTGAATTCCATCTCTTCCCATTTTCCCAGGTACTATATACCATTAATTCAATTCTCTTTTCATTTTTTATCTTCTATTCAATATATTTTGCCTCATTTTTTGATAATAAGATTGGTGATTTTCCCCTATTTTTAAAAGTAATATATTTTAAGAATAAGATAGAGGGAAAAAAATTTAAAAATATGTTTATAAGTATAACATCTTACAAAGTTTACATTGTACTCTAAATCATGGTGTACATACAGTTTTTATCAGTATAGATAAATTTAGGCTATAAATATTAATTTAGGTCATAAATAGCCTTTTAATATAATACATGAACACTTCTATAGACAATTACAGCTTATGAATGCATATACATCCCTTTTGGTTTTATAACATTTTGAAAATAATGCAAGTACTTTTGTTTTTAACAGACATAAGTATAAAGAAAATTTACTCTTCTTCCTACTCTACAGAGTTATCTTGTGAATACATATGTATATGAGTTGGTATAATCCCATTCTTATCAACACAGATAGATTAATATATGCTCTGTGATGAATATTACTGTTTTTAATTAAATACTTTCTCTTGATAATTTTACATTTCGGGTTTTACATGTACAGAGTGGTTGATATTTCCTAACATATGTATACTCTTCCCAAACTATACTTTATTAACTACTCACCTGTCCCATCCTCTACCATGTCCATTATTTCTTTGATTCATTCTCTTACTTCTGCCAATGTTTCAGAAAATTATAATTTTAATTTCTATTTTAGATGGGTATAAATTTTCTGCAGTACTCCAGTACTAATCAGTGATTACTCACAAATCTCCACAGCCAACTCAATCCACTTTTTACATTCAGCCTTATGATAACTGACTAGAAATTGTTTAATACCATGGACATATGAAAATCAACATTTTTAAACAAGAATAAATTGTTTTCTCTAAATCTGAGTCTAGTGTTTATTTATTAATCAATTATGTTCTTCAGTATAACATTCACACTTTGGTAAAAGTTGCTCTTATTGATCTAGTTACCTAAGCCAAAAAGGGAGACAATCATGAACAAGCGACAGCAGGTTTTACTTCCTCGGCGCCATCCAAATCTATCCCCTCTGATACCTCCTTGCTCTTAACTGTTTTAGTTTCCTGTTCACTTATTTCTAAACTTAAAATGTGAAGTGACCGTTTTAATTGGTCTCTCTAAAGCCTTTCCGTAACTTCTACTCTAATATTTCAAGTGTATAAAGTGATTTTCTTAAATGTTAAGTTGATTCTGTTACTTCTATGCACTGAGTCATTTCTCAGAATTATTTTCTTCAATATAAAGCTGATGTTTTCAATTTTACATGGAAAAAGAATTCTGTGGAAACAAGAATGATAAAGGTATTCCTCCAAGATGACCCTCTGGCTATGTGCTCTAGGTATTATTGTTAAGGGAGTAGGTTACCTCTCATGGGTGTGCGTAGTCGCTTCAGTTGTGTCTGACTCTTTGTGACCCTTTGGGCTGTAGCCCCCCAGGCTCCTCTGTCCATGGGATTCTCCAGGCAAGAATACTGAGATGGGTTGCCATGCCCTCCTCCAGGGGATCTTCCTGACCCAAGGATCAAACCTGCATCTCTTACATCTCCTGCATTGGCAGGAGTTCTTTACCACTAGTGACACCTGAGACGCCCTTTCATCTCACTTTAAAATAGATTATTCTGAATCATTATGATGGGCTCAGTCTACCTACATGAGATTTTAAAAAGCAGGAGAGAGATACAGATGAAGAATGAGTCATGGAGAGGAGGTAGAAATGAAAGTCAGAGATCCTCAAATCCCAGGTCGTGCTAGTGGTAAAGAATCTGCCTACCAATACAGGAGACATAAGAGACGTGAGTTCAGTTCCTGGGTTGGAAGATCCCTTGGAGGAGCACATGATAATCCACTCCAGTATTCTTGCCTGGAGAATCCCATGGACAGAGGAGCCTGGTGGGCTACAGTCCATGGGGTTGCAGAGACTCGAACATGACTGAAGTGACTTAGCGCGCGCGCGCACACACACACACACACACACACACGCACACACACAAAGGGCAAAGGCCAAAGGATGCCTTATGTTCATTCACAGGGAGATACATCATGTGCATTCCAATCCTATATCAAATCTTCCATTCTGCATTCCTTGGCCTATTTTCATTTGGTTCAGAACCAATGGTTAAAAAAATCTCATTAATTAGTTAATTTAAAATCACACACCAGACAATAACGCTGAGGGAAACTTATTTTTCAGTACCATATCATTACCTAAGAGAAAATTTATTTTTATATAAAATAATTTTGTCTCAGTCTGTAAATATCATTTCTCATGTGTAAGCTTAGATATGAAAATCTGGTTATACTACTTAAAGATGAAAAACCTTATAAGATCTTTATGCTTGTCATATGCATATGCTAAACACATCTATATTTACATATACAATTGCGTGTATTCTATTTTTAATGTCATACAGTCCTAGAAGGAAGACTGGTCTACTGTTTCACAAATAACTTGAACCTCTTCTTAGAAGCATAATAGTATTGGCTTAATGATGTATTGCTCTATTTGAAATATATTTATATGTTTACATAAGAAAGTGTAAAATCTTACAAATTAATCTGATTAAAAATTATAATAACCTAAAAATTAGGCTGAAATTTTATTATCATGAAATGCTCATAGTTTTGGATGCTACTTTTCATCATCAATCTTCTAAAGTACTCAATTCCCTCTGTAGAATGTTGTTTGGATAAGGGAAAATAGTGAAGTGAGGTTGAATGCCAGATGTTTAATTAGCACCACTCATCGAGTCCACTTCAAATAGCATAATACTCTCAGAGAGGAAGGACTTTTCTGTCAGTATTTCATTTAAAATAGACAGTAAATGCTTCTAAATGATTTAATGACTCTGCATTGCAAGTCACTTAATACATAAAATGAACAGAAAAAAGATGTGCTTATTTCTTGGTTGTATTATAAATCAGTGACAGGTGAAAAAAAAAAAAAACTTGGGATACTATAGGATAAATACAGTGTGTATATGTAACTAGGACAACAGACCCATCTGGGCAAAAATATTACATTTGGGTTGCCACGCCCTCCTCCATGGGACCTTCCTGATGGAGGAGTTGAACCCATAAGGATTATGTCTCCTGCATTTGCACTAGCACTACCTGGGAAGCCCATGCTGTGTTGCGCTTAGTCGTGTGGTCAAGTCCAACTCTCAGTGACCCCATGGACTGTAGTGCGCCAGGCTCCTTGGTCCATAGGGATTCTCCAGGCAAGAATACTGGAGTGGCTTGCCATGCCCTCCTCCAGAGAAAGCCCCTATTTATAGAAAAATCTGGTTATTTTGTTTTGTTTCTACATATAAGATCAAAATGTAGTTTACTTGTCAATTCAAAGTAAACCCACAAATCTTTTCCAATTAAGCTGTTCTTTACTGCCTTTGTCTGGATTGCAATTTCTCAACTTATCAGCCATGGCAATTTGAAAAATTAATTCTCAGATTTCTAATGTACAAAGTCTGAATAATACTAAGGATTCATCTTACCAGGGTGTTGGGGGGATTAACTGAGATAAGCCATGTAAAATATTTGGCCTAGAGTTTTGTACATTGATAATGACCAACAAAAGTTAACAGTCATTATCATAATTACTTTTGAAAGCACTAATTAGATAGTTCTAATCATCTTATTTTATAAACTCCATTTTCATGCTAAATTTTCAAGTGTGTTAGAAATACCAAAATGATAGGCCAAATTTCCTTCTACCATTAGTAATGACAGTGGATACATTTGTAAGAGGGTGCATGCGTACGTGCTTAGTCATCAGACTTGTCCTTTCTCCGACTCTTTGTGACCCCATGGACTGCAGCATGTTGGGTTCCTCTGTCTATAGGTATCCTCCAGGCAAGAATACTGGAGTGGGTTGCCTCACTCTCCTCCAAGGGCTTTTCCCAACCCAGGGATCAAACCCAAGTGTTTGCATTGCAGGTGGATTCTTTACCGTCTGAGTCACAAGAAGTCCTGTAAGTGTAAGAGTGTCAATCAGTCAGTTCAGTGGCTCAGTCATGTCCGACGCTTTGCGACCCCATGGACTGCAGCAGGCCAGGCTTCACTGTCCATCACCAACTCCCGGAGTCTGCTCAAACGCATGTCCATCGCATTGATGATGCCATCCAACCATCTCATCCTCTGTCATCCCTTGCTCCTCCTGCCTTCAATCTTTCTCAGCATCAGGGTCTTTTCCAGTGAGTCAGTTCTTTGCATCTGGTGGCCAAAGTATTGGAGTTTCAGCTTCAGCATCAGTCCTTCCAATGAATATTCAGGACTGATTTCTTTTAGGATAGACTGAATTGATCTCCTTGCAGTCCAAGAGACTCTCAAGAGTCTTCAAAACACCACAGTTCAAAAACCTCAATTCTTTGGAGCTCAGCTTTCTTTATAATCCATCTCTCAAATCCATACAAAGCTACTGGAAAAAGCATAGCTTTAACTAGACAGACTTTTGATGGTAAAGTAATGTCTTTGCTTTTTAATATGCCGTCTAAGTTGGTCACAGCTTTTCTGTGAAGGAGCAAGCATCTTTCAATTTCATGGCTGCAATCACCATCTGCAGTGATTTTGGAGCCCCAAAATATAAAGTCTCTCACTGTTTCCATGGTTTCCCCATCTATTTGCCATGAAGTGATGGAACCAGATACCATGATCTTAGTTTTCTGAATGTTGAGTTTTAAGCCAACTTTTTCACTTTCCTCTTTCACTTTCATCAAGAGGCTCTTTTTAGTTCCTCCTCACTTTCTGCCATAAGGGTGATGTCATTTACATATCTGAGGCTATTGATATTTCTCCCAGCAGTCTTGATTCCTGCTTGTGCTTCATTCAGCCTGGCATTTTGCTCGATGTACTCTGTGTATAATTTAAATAAGCAGGGTGACAATATACAGCCTTGACATACTGCTTTCCTGATTTGGAACCAGTCTGTTTTTCCATGTCCAGTTCTAACTTTTGATTCTTGACTTGCAAACAGATTTTTCAGGAGGCAGGTAAGGTGGTCTGGGGTTCCCATCTCTTGAAAAATTTTCCACAGTTTGTTGTGATCCATATAGTCAAAGGCTTTGGCATAGTTAATAAAGCAGAATTAGTTGTTTTTCTGGAACTCCTTGCTTTTTTGATGACCCAACAGATGTTGGAAATTTGATCTCTGTTTCCTCTGCCTTTTCTAAATCCAGCTTGAACATCTGGAAGTTTTGGTTCACGTACTGTTGAAGCCTGGCTTGGAGAATTTTGAGCATTCCTTTGCTAGTATGTGAGATGAGTGTGATTGCGATGTAGTTTGAACATTCTTTGGCATTGCATTTCTTTGGGATTGGAATGAAAACGGACCTTTTCCAGCCCCATTGCCACTGGCGAGTTCCCCAAATATGCTGGCATACAGAGTGCAGAACTTTCACAGCATCATCCTTTAGGATTTGAATTGGCTCAACTGGAATTCCATTGCCTCCACTAGCTTTGTTCTTAGTGGTTCTCCCTATGGCCCACTTGACTTCACATTCCATGATGTCTTGCTCTAGGTAAGTGATCACACCATCATGGTTATCTGGGTCATTAAGATCTTTTTTGTATAATTCTGGATATTCTTGCCACCTCTTCTTAATGTCTTCTGTTTCTGTTCTCCATACAATTTCTGTCCTTTGTTGTGCCTATCTTTGCATGAAATGTTCCCTTGGTTTCTCCAATTTTCTTGAAGAGATCTCTAGTCTTCCCCATTCTACTGTTTTCCTCTATTTTTTTGCATTGATCACTGAGGAAGGTTTTCTTATCTCTCCATGCTATTTTTTGAAACTCTGCTTTCAAATGGGTATATCTTTCCTTTTCTCCTTTCCCTTTTGCTTCTCTTCTCTTCCCAGCTATTTGTAAGGCTTCCTCAGACAGCCATTTTGCCTTTTTGCATTTCTTTTTCTTGGGGATGGTTTGGATTCCTGTCTCCCGTACAATGTCATGAACCTCCATCCATAATTCTTCAGGCATTCTATCAGATCTAATCCCTTGAATCTATGTGTCACTTCTACTGTATAATCATAAGGGATTTGATTTAGGTTGTACCTGAATGGTATAGTGGTTTTCCCTACTTTCTTCAACTTGAGTCTTAGTATGGCAATAAGGAGTTCAAGATCTGAGTCACAGTCAGCTCCTGCTCTTGTTTTTGCTGACTGTATAGAGTTTCTTCATCTTTGGCTGAAAAGAATATAATAAATCTTATTTATGACCATCTGGTGATGTCCATGTGTAGAGTCTTCTCTTGTGCTATTGGAAGAGTGTGTTTGCTATGACCAGTGCATTCTCTTGGCAAAACGGTGTTAGCCTTTGCCCTGCTTCATTCTGTACTCCAAGGCCAAATTCGCCTGTTACTCCAGGTGATTCTTGACTTCCTACATTTGCATTCCAGTCCCCTCTGATGAAAAGGACATCTTTTTTGGATGTTAGTTCTAGAAGGTCTTGTAGGTCTTCATAGAACTGTTCAACTTCAGATTCTTCAGCATTACTGGTTGTGGTACAGACTTGGATTATTGTGATATTGAATGGTTTGCCTTGGAAATGAAAAGAGATCATTCTGTCATTTTTGAGATTGCATCCGAGTACTGCATTTTGGCCTCTTTTGTTGACTATGATGGCTACTCCATTTCTTCTAAGGGATTATTGCCCACAGTAGTAGATATAAATGGTTATCTCAGTTAAAATCCCACATTCCAGTCCATTTTAGTTCACTGATTCCTAAAATGTAGATGTTCACTCTTGACATCTCCTGTTTGACTACTTCCAATTTGCCTTTATTCATGCACCTAACATTCCAGACTCCTATCCAATATTGCTCTCTACAGCATCGAACTTTATTTCCATCACCAGTCACATCCAAAACTGGGTGTTGTTTTTACTTTGCCTCCATCTCTTCATTCTTTCTGGAGTTATTTCTCCACTGATCTCAGTAGCATTTTGGGTACCTACTGACCTGGGGAGTTCATCTTTCAGTGTCCTATCTTTTTGCCTTTTCATACTGTTCATGGGGTTCTCAAGGCAAGAATACTGAAGTGGCTTGCATTCCCTTCTCCAGTGAAACACATTTTGTCAGAACACTCCACCATGACCTGTCCCTCTTGGGTGGCCCTACACAGCATGGCTCATGGTTTCACTGAGTCAGACAAGGCTGTGGTCCATGTGGTCAGCTTGGTTAGTTTGATGTGATTGTGGATTTTGTTCCTCTGCCCTCTGATGGAGAAGGATAAGAGGGTATGGCAGCTTCCTGATGGGAGAGACTGAGCGAGGGGGAAACTGGGTCTTGTTCTGATGGGTGGGGCCATGCTCAGTAAATTTTAATTCAACTTTCTGTTGATGGGCGGGGCTGTTTTCCCTAAGTTCAGTTCAGTTCAGTTGCTCAGTCTTGTCCGACTCTTTGCAACACCACGAATCACAGCACACCAACCTCCCTGTCCATCACTAACTCCCAGAATTTACCTAAACTCAAGTCCATCGAGTCGGTGATGCCATCCAGCCATCTCAAACTTTGTCGTCCCCTTCTCCTCCTGCCCCCAAGCCCTCCCACCATCAGGGTCTTTTCCAATGAGTCAGCTCTTCACATGAGGTGGCCAAAGTACTGGAGTTTCAGCTTCAGCATCAGTCCTTCCAATGAGCACCCAGGACTGATAACCTTTAGATGGACTGGTTGGATCTCCTTGCAGTCCAAAGGGCTCTCAAGAGTCTTCTCCAACACCACAGTTCAAAAGCATTAATTCTTCAGGGCTCAGCTTTCTTCACAGTCCAACTCTCACATCCATACATGACCACTGGAAAAACCATAGCCTTGACTAGATGGACCTTTGTTGGCAAAGTAATGTCTCTGCTTTTTAATATGCTGTCTAGGTTGGTCATAACTTTTCTTCCAACGAGTATGCATCTTTTAATTTCATGGCTGCAATCACCATCTGCAGTGATTTTGGAGCCCCCAAAAAACAAAGTCAGTCACTGTTTCCACTGTTTCCCCATCTATTTCCCATGAAGTGATGGGACCAGATGCCATGATCTTAGTTTTCTGAATGTTGAGTTTTAAGCCAACTTTTTCACTCTCCTTTTTCACTTTCATCAAGAGGCTTTTTAGTTCCTCTTCACTTTCTGCCATAAGGGTGGTGTCATCTGCATATCTGAGGTTATTGATATTTCTCCCAGCAATCTTGATTCCAGCTTGTGCTTCTTCCAGCCCAGCATTTCTCATGACGTACTCTGCATATATGTTAAATAAGTAGGGTGACAATATACAGCCTCGGCATACTCCTTTTCCTATTTGGAACCAGTCTGTTGGTCCATGTCCAGTTCTAACTGTTGCTTTCTGACCTGCACATAGGTTTCTCAAGAGGCAGGTCAGGTGGTCTGGTATTCCCCTCTCTTTCAGAATTTTCCACAGTTTATTGTGATCCACATAGTCAAAGGCTTTGGCAAGTCAATAAGGCAGAAATAGATGTTTTTTTCTGGAACTCTCTTGCTTTTTCAATGATCCAGTGAATGTTGGCAATTTGATCTCTGGTTCCTCTGTCTTTTCTAAAACCAGCTTGAACATCTGGAAGTTCACAGTTCAGGTATTTCTGAAGCCTGGCTTGGAGAATTTTGAGCACTGCTTTACTAGCGTGTGAGATGAGTGCAATTATGAGGTTGTTTGAACATTCTTGGCATTGCCTTTCTTTGGGATTGGAATGAAAACTGACCTTTTCCAGTCCTGTGGCCACTGCTGAGGTTTCCAAATTTGCTGGCATATTGAGTTCAGCACTTTCACAGCATCATCTTTCAGGATTTGAAATAGCTCAACTGGAATTCCATTACCTCCACTAGCTTTGTTTGTAGTGATGCTTCCTAAGGCCCACTTGACTTCACATTCCAGGCTCTAGGTGAGTGATCACACCATCGTGATTATCTGGGTCGTGAAGATCTTTTTGTACAGTTCTGTATATTCTTGCCACCTCTTCTTAATGTCTTCTGCTTCTGTTAGGTCCATACCATTCTGTCCTTTATCGAACCCATCTTTGCATGAAAATATTCCCTTGGTGTCTCTAATTTTCTTGAAGAGATCTCTAGTTTTTCCCATTCTGTTTTTTTACTCTATCTCTTTGCATTGATCACTGAGGAAGGCTTTCTTATCTCTCCTTGCTTTTCTTTGGAACTCTGCATTCAAGTGGGAATATCTTTCCTTTTCTCCTTTGCTTTTCCTTTGTCTTCTTTTCAAAGCTATTTGTAAGGCCTCCTCAGACAGCCATTTTGTTTTTTTGCATTTCTTTTCCACGGAGATGGTCTTAATCCCTTTCTCCTGTACAATGTCACAAACTTCCATCCATAGTTCATCAGGCACTCTCTACTTAGACTGCTCTTTTCTTTAAGAGATGATCAAAGCTTCTTGATTCTGTGTATTAACATCAAATTTAATTAAGCCTTATAAAAAGGCAGATTTTATTACTTTTCTTCTAGGCTTGCCATACCTTATTCCAGATGTTGATATTTAGTATGGGAATATTTTTGTGGCAAATTTTTCATTTCTACAAGATCACTTAGGCACAATAAGCTTCAGGACCAAAACCAAGAAAAGGTGTTATGGTCTTTAAATATATTCAATATGTTTAAATATCCAGTTTGATTTAAATAAGTATAAACATAAACAGTACCAAAGACTGTAGGTAGACACTGGAGATATATTAGGTTGGTGCAAATGTAAATTGGACTGTGAATTTTAAATCACCATAACTATAGTTAAACACAACTTTATTAATCAAAATAGGAACCATTATGATAAATACATTTTCCCCCAATGAGAAATAAGTTTGTTTATCCTTGTAGCATAAAAATCCATGCTTCGGGATTCAACAGACTCTTAGAAAGCATTTTCTTCCTCCTGCTGCTTGTGGAAGCAGTTCCCCTGCAAAAAGTTGTTGAGATGCTTGAAGAGGTGATAGTCAGTTGGAGAGAGTCAGGTGAACATGGCAGATGAAACAAAACTCTGTAACTCAATTCGTTCAACTTTTGAAGTGTTGGTTGTGTGACATGTGGTCTGACTTTGTCCTGAAGACAAATTGCTTCCTTTCTGTTGACCAAAGCCGGCTGCAGTCATTGCAGCTTTCATTGCATCTTATAGATTTGCTGAGCATAATTCTCACTTGTAATGGTTTCACTGGGATTCATAGAAGTGGATCAGTGCCCACAGACCACCAAACAGGGGTGCAAGTTTGCCTTTGGGAAGTGCTTTGGAGCTTCTTCTCAGCCCAGCCACTGAGCTGGTTGTTGCTAGTCTGGTTGTTGTATACAATCCACTTTTCATTGCACTTCACAATCTGAGAAATGGTTCATTGTTGTTGCATAGAATAAGAGAAGACAACACTTTAAAACAATGATTTTGTTTTGTGTTTTGGTCAGCTCACAGGACAACCACTTATCGAGCCTTTTCATCTTTCCAATTTGCTTCAAATGCTGAATGACTATAGAATAGTTGACATTGACTTCTTTGGTAACTTTTTGTGTAGTTGTAAGAGGGTCAGCTTCCACGATCCTCTCAATGAATCACTGTCAGCTTCCTATGGCCAACCATTATACTCTCACATCAAGTGTCTCATCTCCTTTTCAAAACTTCTTGAACCACCACTTCACTTTACATTTGTTAGCCGTTCCTGAGCCAAATCCGTCATTGATGTTGTGAGTTGTCTCTGCTGCTTCAGGATCCTTTTTGAGCTCAAATTAAAAAAATACAAAAACAAAAAACTGCTTGAATTTGCTTTTTGTCAAACATGATCTCCATAGTCTAAAATAAATATAAACAGCAAGTAATAAGTCATTAGCAAAATACATAAAGTGAGAAATGCACATTAAAATGATGTATAACATAACCACATTTATTTAGAATGTATTCCAATATCAAACAACAAATCTCAACCATTTGTTGTTACAAAAACCTCAACTACTTTTGCACCAACCCAATACTTCCCAGTCCATCTTATGTCCAAGGTCCAAGCAAAAGCAGCTGCTAAGGGCAGCAATGAATTCAATATGAAAATTATGTACCAAAGAATTGCCTAGTGAAACCAAAATATCTGAATAAATAGTAAACCAGTTAAGTGCATTATTTTCCCACAAAACAATGAACTCCATATTTTATTTAAAAACCTTAATTGATATGTTCAATATTTTTTAATATATGTTGGCAGATAAAGGGAGACTGCCTAGAATGTGTCATGTATTATATTCAGCACTATACACTATTTAAACCATTAATTTATCATTCAGTGTTAAATAATATGCATATATCTTATATGGGCTTCCTTAGTGGCTCAGTGGTAAAGAATCTGCTTGCCAATACAAAAGACATGGGTTCGATCCTTGGGTCAGGTAGATCCTCTGAAGAAAAAAATGGCAACCCACTCCAGGATCTTGCCTAGGAAATCCCAGGGAAAGCCTGGCTACAATCCGTGGATCGCAAGAGAGTTGGACATGACTTAGTGACTAAACAACATCAGTATATCTTATATAATAATCTTGAAAAATGTGTGCATTGCTTTTTTAACTCCATAAAGAAAAATCAGAATCCTGCCATTTAAAAACATAACCAAAGTGGAAAAGTAGAAAGTACCTAAGATAAAGCCTAGATAAAAAATCAACTCTCTGATATCACATTTTAATAAAATATTCTTCTCCATTTTAAGTTCAATGCTCAGAAAGAGATTGATAATCTACTTTATTAGATATGGCCAAATATTTAAATGTTCTGTGACATACACTAAATGTATCTCCTTTTATTAATCTATTCTGTAATACTATCGTATACTCATACCATGAGGTTAATCAAAATGCGTCAGGATTCATGTAGTCTTGGGAAGTGACAAGGCTTCGTAATGATTACAGACATATGTGTGATGGGCAAAATGGGAACAGGAAGGTTAAAGGGTGAATTCAGGAATAATTAGCCATAATCTCCCATCATTTCTCCTGATCATATCATGATAAATAGGAATATAATATTCTTGTGCTCATTTAACCATCTGATCCTTATAATTTTCATGTGGAAAGTTGTGACTTTTGCGTATATACCTACTCCTATATATCATTCTCTGTACATTAAACAGTGCTTGTCTTCCTAGTTCCACTGAAATATTCTTTGTGCCTCTTTATGTCTTTATATCTAAAAAGGAGGGTACATATTTTTAGTCTATAATTTAATCATGTTGTAATTATGCTTTAATGGGGTTATGTATGAATCCTGATTATTTTATACATTCGTCCAACCACTACTGTGAGCAGATAAAGAGCAGAGAGTGCCAATCAGAGTGTTGGTCACATAGTAGACATCCTAAAAATGGATCTGAAGGGAGGAAAAAAAAAAGTTAAGGGATGGAAAATAAGGAAAAATGAAATAAATGTAAAGATTTAGCAGTGTTTCCAAATGAAAATATAACTTTCCTAACGCTGTTAATAACTTTCAAAAATATTTGGTTTTTAACTTTTCTGAACTGTAGAACATGTGAAATTATAACAAATAATTGAGGTAGTTAGTGATAAATAATTTTATAAAGAATACAGAATACACACATTGTCAGTTTTGGTATCTCTAACACTGCACATTAAAATATGAAAAGGAAAACTTAATTAGAATTTTTGAGGAATTCCTTTTCTTAGCTACCCAACAACATAGTTACACTGTTGAAAATTCTAACTATAAAGTAAGTTAAGTTTATAAAGTCATTATTTGAGAATTTAACAAATAAAGACATATCTGCAGAATTGTCTTAAAGCCTCACACCTACCACCAAATGCACAGTCTTAATTCAAAGTGGAAAGTATAGTTAATGAAATGAAAATAAGGTTTGCAAACTTGATGGCAATTTTAATTTAATTTAACACAAAAATACCAAATGTAAGAAACTATCAATGCTTTATAAAAAGCATTAAATATTTCCCATGTATCCTATAGGTAGCATATATATGTATTTTTTTTTCCTCATGTGTCAGATATCAGAGAAACAGTCTTCAGTGATTATCTTTCCACTAAGGAAAAAAAAATGGAAAAATAATTCAAGTTCATTCGTGGAAAATTTTTCACTATGATATTTTAGGAATTTAAAAATGTTATTCAAATATGGTACAGAATCATGTATATATAGAATTATTATATACTTACATCAAAGTAATTTTCATGAGAAGACTATTTTAAAAACTGTTCAGTTCAGTAACTCAGTCATGTCTGACTCTCTGCAACCCCATGAACCAGAGCATGCCAGGCCTCCCTGTCCATCACCAACACCTGGAGTCCACCCAAACCCATGTCCATTGAGTTGGTGATGCCATCCAACCATCTCATCCTCTGTTGTCCCCTTCTCCTCCTGCCCTCAATTTTTCCCAGCAACAGGGTCTAAAAATTGTATTGTAAATAAATATAGTTCACAGTAAAATGTCATAATCAACTTGTACATTATAAAATTATGTTTTATCAACATTGGCATATTTCTCAAGGTGGAATATCCTAGAATATTACTGGTTTGGTTCCAGACCACTATGATAAAGCAACTATTGAAATAATTTGAATTGTAAATTTTTTGGTTTCCTAGTGCAAAAATGTTATGCTTACATTATACTCTAGTGTATTAAGTGTTCAATAGCATTATGTCTAAAAAATGTACATAAATTTAAAACTTTTGATGTTGCTCAGTCACTAAGTCATGTCTGACTCTTCATGACCCCATGGACTCATTTCAGCCTGCCAGGCTCCTCTGTCTTTCACAGTCTCCCAGAATTTGCTCAAATTCATGTTTATTGAGTTTGTGATACTATCTAACCATCTCATCCTCCACTATCCCTTCTTTTTTTGCCTTCAATCTTTCCAAGCATCAGAGTCTTTTTCAAAGACTGGCTCTTTGCATCAGGTGGTCCAAGTATTGGAATTTCAGCATCAGTCCTTCCAGTGAATATTCAGGGTTGATTTCCTTTAGGATTGACTGGTTTGATCTCCTTGCTGTCCAAGGGACTCTCAAGAGTCTTCTCCAGCACAGTTCAAAAGCATCAATTCTTTGGTGCTCAGCCTTCTTTATGGTCCAAATCTAACATCTGTACATGACTACTGGAAAATCCATAGCTTTGCCTATTTGAACCTTTGCTAGCAAAGTGATGTACCTGCTTTTTCATATGCTATCTAGGATTGTCAAAGCTTTCCTTCCAAGGAATAAGTGTCTTTTAATTTCATGGTTACAGTCACCATCTGCAGTGATTTTGGAGCCCAAGAAAATAAAATTTGTCACAACTTCCACTTTTTCCCCTTCTATTTGCCATGAAGTGATGGGACCAGATGCCACAATCTTAGTTTTTTAATGTTGACTTTTAAGCCAACTTTTTCACTCTCTTTCACCCTCATCAAAAGGCCCTTTAGCTACTCTTCACTTTCCACCATTAGAGTGGTATCATCTATATATCTGAGATTGTTGATATTTCTCCTAGTAATCTTGATCCCAGCTTGTGATTCATGCGGCCTGGCATTTCATATGATGTATTCTGCATATAAGTTAAATAAGCAGGGTGACAGTATACAGCCTTGTTATACTCTTTTCTGAATTTTGAACCAGTCCATTTTTCCATATCCAGTTCTAACTGTTGCTTCTTGACTTGCAAACAAGTTTCTCAGAAGACAGGTAAGGTGGTCTGATATTCCCAAATCTTTAAGAATTTTCCACAGTTTGCTGTGATCCATACAGTCAAAGGTTTTCATGTAGGCAAAGAAGCAGATGTTTTTTCTGCAATTCTCTTGCTTTCTTTATGATCCAATAAACGTTGGCAATTTGATCTCTAATCCCTCTGCCTTTTCTAAAATGTGCTTTACATCTGGAAGTTCTTGGTTCATGTATTGCTGATGTATAAGTTGGAAGATTTTGAGCATAACCTTACTAGCATGTAAAATGAGTGCAATCATGTGGTACTTTGAACATTCTTTAGCATTGCTCTTCTTTGTTATTAGAATCAAAAGTGACTTTTCCAGTCCTGTGGCCACTGCTGAGTTTTCCAAATTTGCTGGCATATTGAGTGCAGCACTTTAGCAGCAGCATCTTTTAGGATTTGAAATAGCTCAGCTGGAATCCCATCACCTCCACTAGCTTTGCTTGTAGTGACGCTCCTGAGGCTCATTTCACTTCACACTCCAAGATGTCCGAGTCTAGGTGAACAACCACACCACTGTGTTATCCAGGTCATGAAGACCATTTTGGAAAGGTCTTCCATGTATTCTCGCCACCTCTTCTTTATCTCTTTTGCTTCTGTTAGGTCCTTACCATTTTTACCCTTTTTTGTGCCTGTTCTTGCATGAAATATTCCCTTTATATCTCCAATTTTCTTGAAGGATCTCTAGCCTTTCCTATTCTATTATTTTCCTCTATTTCTTTGCATTGTTCATTTAAGAAGGCCTTCTTATCTCTCCTTGCTATTCTCTGGAACCCTACATTCAGTTGGGTATATCTTTCACTTTCTCTCTTGCTTTTCACTTCTCTGCTTTACTCAGCTATTTGTAAAGTCACCTCAGACAACCACTTTGTCTTCTTGCATTTCTTCTTCTTTGGGATGGTTTTGGTCACTGCCTCTTGTACAACGTTACAAAACCTCCATCCCTAGTTCTTCAGGAACTCTGTCTACCAGACCTAATTCCTTGAATCTATTCATCATCTCTACTGTATAATCATAAAGTATTTGATTTAGATCATACTGGATGCCCTAACAAATGATAACCATCATGAGCATTCAATGAATAATGGTAGTAGCATCAAAGATCACTGATCACAGATCACCATGGCAAATATACTGGTAAATAACAAATCTGAACAATTTTGAGAATTTCCAAAATGTGACACTGAGTCACAAAGTGAGCAAATGCATTGGAAAAATGACCCTGATAAACTTGCTTAAAAAACAGGTCTGCCAAAACCTTCAATTTGTAAAAAACACAATAGCTATGAAATACAGTAAAGTGAAGCACAATAACACGAGACAAACCTGTAATTATTTTCTTGTTGAAAAGAGGGAACAGGTATTGTGAAAAGAGCCAGAACAAAAGATAAGTACAATTCTAATTCTGCAGGCGTACTGTGTCATATCAGATATCGTAATGCTGCACTTTTAGGGGTTCTAGTGTCCAGAAACAGGTTTCTACAAAGAAAAACGAGATTTATATCTAATCAAAATACCAACTCACCTTAGATTTTATATCTTAGCTAATTATTGTCTGTCTATAATTAAACTTGGGCTCCCCTGGTGGATCCGTGGCAAAGAATCCGCCTGCCAAAGCAGGAGACATGAGTTCGATCCCTGTGTCTGGAAAGTCCCCTGGAAAAGGAAACGGCAACACACTCCAGCATATTTAGTAGTGTCCATAACAGTTTCTCTGCACATCTTATCAAATTTTAACAATAGATAGTATAAGTTACTTGTGATTTTCTATTTGTGTAGCCTAAAGATAAAGAAAAGAATAGAATAAAATTATATGTTGACACACAGATATTGACTTTTATATGTATAGGTAGACAGTGGACAGCAGTTAAAGAAGCTAACTGCTAATGCAGGAGATGCAAGAAACATGGGTTTAATCCTTGGGTTGGAAAGAACCCTGGAGTAAGAAATGGCAACCCACTCCAGTACTCTTGCCTGGAGAACACCATGGGCAGAGGAGCCTGGTGGGCTACAGTTCATGGGGTTGCAAAGAGTCGGACACAACTGCACATACACACACACACACACACACACACACACAATATAATGTCACATGAAAGAATTTACTGGCATAATACAAGGAACTACAGGTTCTGGTACACCCAGGCTTTCAGATAAAAAAGAAGACTTTACTTATAACCAATCTTATTGTATGACAATCATTAATTCTCTTCAGATAATGTTTGGGATGTGCTGTTAGTCACTCAGTTGAGTCCAACTCTTTGTCACCCCATCGACTATAGCCTGCCAGGCTCCTCTGTCCATGGACTTCTCCAGGCAAGAATACTGGAATAGGTATCTATTCCCTTCTCTAGGGGAATCTTCTCAACCCAGGAATAAAACTCGGGTCTCCTCCATGCAGGCAGATTCTTTACCATCTGAGTCACCGGGGAAGCCCCTAGTTTTTATGGGAAAACAATGAGAAATAACCTGCAGTATCTTATTTTTTGAGGTTAAGCTTTTAATTTTAATTTCTGATTATCTCTGTGCATGAAGGACTTTTTAAAAAAGTAAATTGTGTATGGACTTTGGTACCTGACATGCTCCAAGTCCGAGAAAGTTGTTGTTGTTGTCACTAAGTTGTGTCCAACTCTTTGTGACCCCATGGACTGCAGCATGCCAGGATCCACTGGCCTTCACTATCTCCTGGAGGTTATTCAAATTCACATCCATCGAGTCGGTGATGCTATCTAACCATCTCATCTCTCTGCAGTCCCCTTCTCTTTTTGCCTTCAGTCTTTCCCAGCAATGGGGTCTTTTCCAATGAGTTGGCTCCTTGTATCACGTGGCCAAGGTAATGGAGCTTCACTAAGTTTAAAAACGTTACTTTGACTTTTCTATGTGTTATCTCAGTATGGACTCTTAAAAACAAATGAATCTCCAAAATGTATCTTTAATATCAGGTATTTTTGTAGACTGTTGGAGAATCCATTTGGAGCAGTGTTGTTTATAGAGGTGGCAATGATAAGTTTTATAAATGTATACGAGGCTAACCTTTTTCATTTCTTTTTTGTTATTTTTTATATATTCTTCCATGATAGTTGCCTCTTCTGCTTATACTTAAGGTTACTTTTTAAAATGGGTAATAATGTACTAAGGAGTGATAGTAAATTCTAAGCTGTTACTCAAATGGAAAAATGCTGTAGGTAACTGAAAGTGCATTGATAATTACTGAATTCACCAGGAAACATTAGTCTATTATAAGCATTTCCTTGAGATTTGTGAAACTGGTTTATTTGACCAAAGCATGCATGAAAGTGAACAGATTTTAGCAAAAGATCACATTAGAGTGGGACTATTCCAGATTGGGACAGAATTTTCAATATTTGAATAATTGTGAACAGTAAATAAGAGAATAGGCCAGTGTTTGATAAATACAATTTGAGTGGGCTTGATGCTGTACCTCTATATTAATGCAGCTATGCAGGGATGGTGAAAAGGACTACTAATATTTCAGGCAACATAGAACAGGTTGTCTGCCAAGTATACAATTCCCCTGGAATCTCTCTCTCTCTCTTCCTCTCTTTTTCTTTTTTGGATACATGGATATATATTTGATTGCTAATAATAGTGATATAATTTTGTTATTTTCTCTCTTCCTCTTATTCTGTTTCTCTACAAATTATTTCTATTATGAGAGAGAAAAGTATAAACCAATGACTGGCAAAAATGGCACAGCTTTATCTATAGTTTATGGACAGAGTGTATGTCAGATTACCTCTTAGCTTTAATAACTGCAAAGTGAAACTATTCATTTCCTTATTGGTAAAGACTTTCTAAAGCCTTAATGAATTGGTGTTTCTCTTACACACTAAAACCTAGGTTAAAACAAAAATCCTCTGTGACTGTCTGCCTTATCTTTAGTTCTGGGAATTCCTATTGAGATATTAATACTTAGTACAATAGGATTATTGACAATCAGAAGCATAGATGGCTGAAAGGCAGAAAAAAACAGATAAATATTAAATGCTTTTCAAAAAGTAAAAGGTGAAGAATAAGAGAGTAGTAAAAGTAAAGTTAATAAAAATTTGAGAGAACAAAAGTAAAGTCATGGTATAAAGTGGTTACAAGGCTTAAATCATTATTTCAAGATTCACTTCATAAGATAAGATATTGAAATATTTCTTTAAATATAAGAATAGGATAGAGGAACGGGCAAGGATCAATCCAGAGATTGCCAAGGCCCACTCTCAGGGTTAAATTTTTCATAGGTATGTGGCTGTTTACCAATAGGAAGAACAGCACTGTTTCCAGGTGCCTCACTGGCAACTGCCCCGATGGTGTAGTGGTAAAGAATCTGCCTGCCAATGCAGTAGACACGGAGACATAGGTTCAACCCCTGGGCCAGGAAGATGTCTTGGAGTAGTGAATGCCAACCCACTCCAGTATTCTTACCTGAAAAATCCCAAGGAGAGAGAACCCTAGTAGGCTATTTGTTGAACAAATAGAGGTTAAATTATTTTAGTGGTATTTACTATCCAAAGTATATCATATTTAGTATCATTTTTATCTTCTAGATTTACCTTTAAAAATGATTATTTATTGCTAACTTGAGTTAGTAGATATACAACTACCAGAATAGGTCTTTCTTTGAACAAGTTCAATGGAAGTAAATGAACTCTAAAAGCTCTATTTTAGATTTTTAGAAATATTATTTCCTACGTATACCTGCTATAGTTCCTCTTTCTAACACATTACATAACCCTAGATTAAATTTAACTATGGGTTTTAAAATGTAGTTTATATTTAAAAAATTGGTTAATGACTTAAAAAAAAAATGTAGTTTACCTTTCGGTTGACTCAATCAGTATAATTGATTGGGTAAACCAAAATTATCTATATTGGACACTCCCAAAATTACCAGTTGCCAAATTATTCCATGGTTAATTAAAATATCATTGGTATGAAATTTACATAGCAGTCATATTGAAGGGTTTTTCATATAATTTTCTTACTGATGAGTCACAAACTTTATTGTAATTACCAGATACATGAGTGGCTGTGTCTGATCTAAGTGTAGGATAATTTTTTTTGTAAGATTGAATGGAAATGGTTGAAATAATTTTCTTTCACTAAATTCATTAGAAAGAAGACTTAGACCTTATTGGTTTGTATTTGCCAAATAACCCTATATTAAATCACAGTTATGTTTTTATTTTAATATGATATATACTATTTAGATATAGTGTAGTCTATCAGTTGTGTCCAACTCTTTGTGACTTCATGGACTGTAGCCTTCCAGGCTCCTCTGTCCTTGGAATTCTCCAGGCAAGAACATGGGAGTGGGTTGCCATCCCCTTCTCCAGGGGATTTTCCTGACCCAGGGATTGAATCCAAGTCTCCTGCATCGCAGGCAAATTCTTTACCATCTGATTTAGCATAAATGCCTCATACAATCCACAGAAACTGGAAAAATATTTTAATGTTTAAAAAATATTTATGATTAGAATGTAGTGAGTTAAAAATAACCCTGCATTGAGATTAAAAACCTAGTTTCTAATTCTTCCTCTATATTAAAGTGTAATTTTTTTTTAATAATGGCACTTACCTCAAGGATTGTTCCGTGTATAAAATGGTATGCGCGATGCTAAGTCGTTTCAGTCGTGTCCGACTCTTTGACCTCCTGGACTGTAGGCCACCGGGCTCCTCTGTCCATGCGATTCTCCAGGCGAGGATACTGGGTTGTCATGCCCTCCTCTAGGGTATCTTCCCAACCCAGGGCTCGAACCTGAGTCTCATGTGTCTCCTGCATTGGCAGGCTGGTTCTATACCCCTAGTGCCACCTGGGAAGTTCAGTATAAAATGGTATCATGCAAGCTAAAGGCATAATTGTGTTATGTGTTCAACAAATGCTAGTTTTCAAAATTATTTTGAAGCTAGTATTTTTTCACTTTTATACTTTTCATATTTTTAACTGTAACATGACTGTTTGTACTGATCACTCTCTAACACTATCTGTTTTCTTGAAGTTCTATTGTGCTTGTGCTGTGAGTTAGAAAAATGCTGGCTTACTAGCATTTGAGGCAGTGAGATGTAAGTCTCTGGGTCTTTTCTAACTGGAAGCAGAAGTCACTTTTCCTTACTGCTAAATATTCTCATGCATTGCAAGGAAAACATCTTATAAGCTGTAGTTTTGTGAATATCTCATCAGAATAAAATTTAAATTTATGAAATCCCACTGGTTAGCATTTGATCAGGAAAAAAATAACAATGTTTACCTTGTTAGTCTATAAAACTGTATTACAATTTAAAATACCTGCTCTCACTTGCTTAATTCAAAATGGATGCTAAATGTGTGGGAGAGTTGAGATGGATACTTGCTTCACTTCTACCTATTAAGATAAAAAACTTCTGAGACGTGTATTTATTCAATGGTTCTTCTAAGAGTCACTACACCCAAAATGCTGTGAAGGGTGTTTAGCAAGACAAATGAAAGAATATTATAATAGAAGGAAAGGCAAGTGATAGGGGTTAGAAATGCAATTACAGAGGTTTTCTAACCTAGATGAGAAATGATTTTCCAACTTGGGAAAAGTGACAAAGAAAAAAGGAAATAAATAAAGCAACTGAAGAAAGTTGACACAAATGTGATATCACATCACATAGGAAAATCAATAAGAATTCTTTTAAATAAAGCTATAGGCAGCGACACACATATTACACTCTTGAAAGATGTCAAGTACAGCAAATCTCCATAAATATTAACCGGGAAAACTGGCGGAAGAGCAATAGCAACTATCCTGGAATGGAATCTGGGCTATTTTCAGTGCATCTATTTTCCATATAAGAGGAAAAGAATTAAACTTTCCTTATTCTCCATCTGAGAGGAAAGGGATTAAAGCATATGACAAATGCAGATATATCCAGTCAAGGTCTAGGAGAGGATTAAATAAACAAATTAAGTTCATAGAATCATGTAATTTAAGCAGGGACAATAAAAATCAAATTATTATTTCTTATAAGCTAAATATCAGGTGTTATGAGTTTTATGAGACAATAAGTATTTAATGACATAACTAGTATAGTAGAAAGTCTGGGAGTCAGGCTCTAGGGCAAGGTAACTTATTCTCTTTGATCCTTATTATAAAATTTACAAAATTGGAGGAGAAGTTGTAAAATGTACTATTCCCCTAAAAAATTTACACTTTGGAGACAGAGATTAACTTGAAATAATGTCTCCTAAATCCTCTTCAATATTCTTCATTAATCACCTCTTAAAATTAGAATATGAGTGAGCTTCATTATCTGTCAAATAACCCTAAATAATGTAAACCTGACCTTTTTGTATGATCTATGAGCAACGGTAACTATTTTGTTATGTTCATATATTAATTAGTGGATCTTTAGTTTAGTGGTTAAGTATATTTAGGACATAAACTACAAAACAAAAAACACAAAAACTAAAAGATAAAGGAAAAGTTTAAAATCATACATTCAGGAGAGATGTAGCCATGTCATTGTTAAAACAACAACAATGACATGCGTGTGGGTAACTCATGGTAGGAACAAGAGAAGCAGGGGAGAGTTCAGAATCCCTACAGCTGACTGTTCACCTAGGCTCTCATACAGACTAGCTAAACACAACAAAAAGTCAATTTTCTTGTATTCCAAAGGAGGTTAAAGGAAAACTATGAATCAGAAAATGCATAAAATAAAAAGTGCAACAAATAGAATTTATCAGAAAATATATTGAAGTAAGGCAAATAATAGGGAGAAGAAGGAAGAGGCAGTGCAGAAACTAGAAAAACCCAGGGTGGAATATTCACAAAAGTACTCTTAACATATGGCCTGTCTTTTTCCCCTATTGAGGCTTCTGAAAGGTGTGTGCCACCCAGTCTCACTAAATGGTTTTCGACTGAATTGTTTGGGGAAGTGAGAGCAAAGGAGAACTTAGACACTACTTGGAAATCTTTCATTTTTTCCCTCCTCCTAAATCTTCACTTAATTAGCTTTCTTGCTGAAGACTTCCCTTTGTCTTCTCTTTCAACTTATATGAAACACATGTATCATTCAACACTAAGTGCCAAGGCCAACATGAAGTGGAATCTCATTTTCTACTTGAAAATCCTTATATTTTTCTAGTTTAGGGAAAACAATTTGAGATATATATATATATATATATATATATAAGAAGTTAGAATGCTTCTATAATTTTCTAGTCTTTTTGCCTATTACAGCTGGTTAAATTATATTTCCACATATGTGATAACATTCAATACTTAATAAAAAATCACACCCTCCTATCTCCATGGGCAGAGTGTGTACCTGTCCATTTCTTGACTCTGGATTTAATCATATGAGTTATTCTGGGCAATGTGATATTAGTAGGCATGATGGAAACAGATTCTCAAATGTGTGTGTGTGCCGTCAGTACACCCTCCTTTGTGACTTTCACTGCAGAGAAGAGTTCCCTCCAGGTAGCCATTGCCTCTCCAACATAGGCCTCAAAATTAAAAGTCAGAGTAGACCAGACCGCAAGTTGCAGCCAAAAGGAGGCCAGAGCTAACTTGTAGCTGACCCACGGATACATGAAAAAGAAAATGTATGTGTTAGTTGCCACTGAGATTTGATGATTGTTTATTAAGCAAGCATTAATAGAGAACATTCCTTTTGCTAAGTAGAGAGCCTTGAGATAATCAATTCTATAGAGGAAAAATAAATTAGTGGTAAGGCATAGAAATGAAGATGAGAAGATAGAATTAAATATTTAAATAAGGAAGTCAGAAATGGTTGCATAATAATGATAATATTGCAAGTTGTTGAGGAAATGAGCCATGTTTATACCTGTGGGGACAGAATTTCCATCCAGAAGAATGGTAGGAACAAAAATTCTGACGTTAGAATGTGCCATATTTAAGTAATATTTAAATACCATATTTAAGTAATAGCAAAGAGGTAAGCAGAGCAGGAAGACAGATCTGAAGGCCTCAGATTCACCCTAAATTATATAGGAAATCACTGGGGGATTTTTTTAAAGTATTTGTGGAATGAAATATGAGATTTATCTTTTAAAATAATTGCTCTGTCTGCTTTGTTGAGAACTGAGTGAAGGATGCAAAGCTAAAGCATCAGTAACCAGGCTGGTTAGGAAGTTATAGAAATAGTTCAGAAGACAGTTAAAGATAGCCTAAACCAGTAGAGCAAAGGTGTTCCAGGTCAGAAATATTCAACTTCTGGACATTTTTGAAGGCACAGCTTTAAATATTTGCTCATTAATTTTGATGTGAAGTATAAAAAAATTTGGGAGGATCAATAATAATTCTAAGCTGACTGGGAAAAAAAAAACAAACAAACTGTAAAGTGAAGCTGCTGCTCACCAAAATAGGAAAGGCAATTCAGGGGGCATTGACAGTAGAAATCACCAGCAAACACTGAAAATAGCCTGCATTGAAGTGATATGCTGGCGACAAGATATTGAGTGGAGAATTTTACTGATGCCCTGCAAAAACTGTGCTGGCATCCACAGTAATAAACAAGGCGTTCTAGACCCTGATGCCGGGAAAGACAGGGCCGGAGGAGAAGGGGGGTGACAGGCGTGGGGTGGTTGGAAGGCACCATCAACTCAATGGACATGAGTTTGAGCAAACTCAGGGAGATAGATAGAGAAGGACAGTGAAGCCTGGTATACTGCAGTCCACAGGGTTACAAAGAGCTGGACATGACTGAGCAACTGAACGAGAAGATGCTCCATATTTTTAAAAAGTTAATTCATAAATAAAGTCAGACACCACTTTCCAGGGCTTATAAACCAGACCAAACCTCTTTCTCAGTGAGTGCCCTTTTTCCTACTGCTGTGCTCCTAACTCCATTCCACTCCTCACTAGGATGTCTGATGAAAATAAAGACAAGAAGAAAAGAGGGAAAATCTGGGTTACTACTGGTGAGTAAATTGAATAAATAAAATAATTTTACTCTTCCTGCCAATTTGGAACAAAAGTGGCATTCTTTCCTCTCCAAGCAGAGTGACAAGAATTTACAGGTAGAGATTCACATTTAAAGACACTGGACCTTCTTGCAAGATAGGAGACTGGTATCTCATTTCCCTACTAGAAGCTAACTGGGCCATTGAATTTCAGAAGCTCCCTTGTGTTATTATAATAACAAAATAAGCTCTTTGCACAACTTGACACATGTTACTGGATTTGAGGTTTAGTGATTTTTTTTAAGGAGATGTGGCTTGGCAGAAGCTTAAGCAGAGGAACAGTAAGAATCCATGGTAAGATTCTTAAGAATTTTTTCTACCAGGAATAAAGTAATGAGAGGCACTCAGTGGTTCCTTTGGACTATCTAAGGGTCAGCTGCACCAGGAAAATTGGCATGCTACTCAAAGATAGCTTACAATGGACCATTGTTGGAGTGATGTTGAGACAGAGTTGGTCCTTTGTTAGAGGGCTCCTCACAGAAAGCAGGAACTAGGGTAAAGCTGAACATATCTCCCAGAAATTTATGAACATTGTGGTCTGAGGCCACTAGGAGGAGACATAAACGAAGCAAGCCAAATTCACCAAAGCAAAGATAAACAGAATGAATGAAGTTACCTGCCTACTCTATTGTTCTTCCTAAGTGTCAATCTGTCAAGCTCAGAATAGTAAGAAATTTCAAAACAGAGAGGATGATCATGTAAGAATCAGATCATGATACCCTTCTTCTTCCTGGGCAAGGTGCTGGGGTAGGAGGAGAAATAAGGGTGGCCAATGCCACTCCAGCTACTATATAAAATTCCACTCTGCCTACTATAAGAAACAACTCCTGATGTGCCTGAAGGATTACACAGCTTTTAATCAGCAGTAAGACTGGCTTTCTAAACATAACTGTTTTTAACATTTAATATGGGAGAGTAACCAATAACCTATGGGATCTTTCTGATATATATTATTGATCAGAAAATAGAAACCTAATGATCACAGTTGAAAGTAATAATTAAGAAGATACTAGAATTTTAATAGGCTCCTTATGTCATACCTCTGTAAATCACATCTATATATTAAGTACAATAGATAAAGATAAACATTTCTGCCATCTTGAGTAATATCACTTTTTCCTAATAACTCCTTCTTTTCATCATTTCTATAATGTAGATGCAAGAGTAAAGATCAAAATTATGCCTTTTAACCCTTCAAAGGATACTTGTGTTGGAAGCTGGGTGTTCTCCTAAATTAATGCAAAATGTACATTTAATGATAAATGCCCTCTGCTCTGAATTTATATAAATTCTGGTGGTGTTAGGGAAAAGGTTTTTCCTTTTTGAGAGAAAATATTTCAGATACTCCACCTTAATGGGAATGAGTAGCCAATGAGTCAACATATAACAATGAAGAATTTACTACAGAATCTTTAAGAACATATCATGTGACTCTCTATGGGTCTAAGATATGTATCTTTAAAAAGGAAGAAAAGCATACATAGATTTTAGGCAATTTTTGTCAGTGCATACCCCATGGCATCAGCTTGATGTCAACTCTCAATAGGAAACATATAGTCATTTTCTTTTGTTGTTTTATAGTTGATTTTCAATGATGTGTTAGTTTTTGATGTACAGCAAAGTGATTCAGATGTGTGTGTGTATAATTTTTCAGATTCTTTTCCATTATATCTTATAACAAGGTATTGAATATAATTCCTTGAGCTGTAAAAAGAATGAAATAATGCCACTTGTGCAATATGGATGGACCTAGAGATTATCATACTAAGTGAAGTAAGACATAGACAAATATATCATATATGTGAAAATCTAAAAACAATTGATATACATTAACTTATTTACAAAACAGAAACAGACTCACAGACATAAAAACCAAACTTATGGGTCCCAAAGGGGAGAGTGGGGACAGGGATAAATGAGGAGCTTAGGTTAACAGATACATCCAGCCATGTTATTTTCCTCTATAGCCTCACCTTTCTATTCTCTGATCTCTCTTTTTTGTACATCCTTAAAGCCTTTTATTTGTTCCTTTTAGACTCTTTCTTAGGAACTGTTAACTGTCAGATATTGTATCTTATATTGAACTATTAGTAATGTCCCAAGGCAATGGAAAACAGCAGTCCTTATAACAGAAACCTAACATAAATCTGTAAATGTAAAGGAAAGACATAAAAATAATCAGCAGTTTCAAAGTGTAGGCCTACCCAACTTTAAATACTCCTTTGCTATACTTTTTGATTTGTTCTATGATCATATAATTTTAACTATTATTGTTTTTTTTTATTTTATAATATGTTGAGAAACTTCATCTACTTTCTTAAAAATATACAGCACATGGGTCTCTTATCTTTTCCTCGTTTTTTGTTGCTTGACTCTGAGAAATTTCACCCCTAAATATTTAGAAACAAACTAGGATATATAACTTGATCAACCAGTGTTCAGTACAGCTACAGACAGAGCTTTCAATATGTATTTTGCTGCAAAATGACACCTAAGAGCAAAGCATTGGCAGTGCAAAAATTAGAAATCTCTCTCTCTCTCTCTCTCTCTCTCTCTCGGTTAAGTCTGGGGCCAGTGAGCATACAACAGCCTCAATACATGTAGAAATATCAGGGGGCCTCTAGATGCCCAGATAACTCTTTTGTAGTTAAAGTCAACTAACTGGATGCTTTAAAATTATCAACAGCAGTTGAGATTGTACTTCAGATTGCACAGAAGTAGAAAGATAAATAACAACTTATTCAAACATAATTTGTTGGGTATGGTCAAATAAGCATTTCCCCCTGCCAGGTCAGTTTCAGTGACTGCATTGTAATAATGGTTTTATTTCAGAACTACAGATGACCCTTCCCAATGTAAAACTTTTCATGCCAGGTTTTCAACTGGTAGCAGTTCTGCTCACAAATTGACTGAGATTATTGACAAGTCTGGCTAAAAAGAAGCATTAAGTAGCAGTGATGTTATCAGTCTCTGTTTTCCCTGATTCTGTTCAGAAATAGCTACTAAATTTGTGCAACATGCCACACTGGCCAAACTGTTTATGAGCCATTTCTACTTATGCCCAAGAGGTTTCTGTTGTTTTCCACTAGTCTGTCCACTGGTGAGTTTGAAAATTAGTAAACATTCTGCTTTCATCCATTTGCTTGTTCAACTGTTAGTTGAGTTTCTATGGGGTGCAAAGCACTCAGGCAATTTACTAGCTATGGGCCAGCTGAATTCCCTAGTGGCTCAGATGGTAAAGAATCTTCCTGCAATGCAGGAGACCTGGTTTGATCCCTGGGTCGGGAAGATCCCCTGGAGAAGGAAGTGACAATCCACTCCAGTATTCATGCCTGGAGAATTCCATGGACAGAGGAGCCTGGTGGGCTATAGTCCATGGGGTCGCAAAGAGTCAGACATGACTGAGCAACTAACACTTTCACTCACTTCATTTCAGTTGAAACAAGCTACGCAGTGATTTGAATAGAGGATTCACAACTTAGCATGCAGGCAACCAAAAGTTTGTTCTCTGTGAGTCTCTTTCTGTTTGGTAGGTAAGTTCATTTGTATTATTTATTTTCAGGTTCCACATATAAGGGGTGTAGTACAATATTTCTCCTTCTTGATCTTGTTCTATATTAAACTTCCTCTATTCAAATCACTGTGTAGTTTGTTTCAACTGAAAGTGGAGTGAAAGTATAAGCTGCTCAGTCATGTGAGACTCTTTGTGACCCCGTGGAGTGTGGCCCAACAGGCTCCTCTGTTCATGGAATTCTCCAGGCAAGAATACTAGAATGGGTAGCCATCCCCTTTTCCAGGGGATCTTTCTGACCCAGGGATCAAACCCACATCTCTTAAGTCTCCTGCATTGGCAGGAAGGTTCTTTACCACTAGCACCACTTGGGAATCCCCTAAACTTATGGCTGTCAGGGAGGATTTAGTGAGGAAGGGATAGGTAGGAGTCTGAGATGGACATGTACACACTGCTATAATTAAAATGGATAACCAAAAAGGACCTACTATATAGCGCATTGAACTCTGCTGGGTGTTATGTGGCAGCCTAGATACATGTATATGTATGACTGAGTCCCTTCGCTGTCACCTGAAACTATCACGATATTGCTAATCGGCTATACCACAATACAAAATTAAAAGTTTAAAATAAAATGTTCATAGTCCTGCAGGCCTTGATCTAAAATAAATAAATAAATAAAAAGAACTGTTAACATTAATAGGGGATTGGAACAACAGGCTGGTTCCAAATAGGAAAAGGAGTACGTCAAGGCTGTATATTGTCACCCTGCTTATTTAACTTATATGCAGAGTACATCATGAGAAACACTGGGCTGGAGGAAGCACAAGCTGGAATCAAGATTGCTGGGAGAAATATCAATAACCTCAGATATGTAGATGACACCACCCTTATGGCAGAAAGTAAAGAGGAACTAAAACGCCTCTTGATGAAAGTGAAAGAGGAGAGAGAAAAAGTTGGCTTAAAGTTCAGCATTGAGAAAACTAAGATCATGGCATTCGGTCCCATCACTTCATGGGAAATAGACGGGGAAACAGTGGAAACAGTGTCAGACTTTATTTTTCGGGGGCTCCAAAATCACTGAAGATGGTGATTGCAGTCATGAAATTAAAAGACGCTTACTCCTTGGAAGGAAAGTTATGACTAACCTGGATAGCATAATAAAAAGCAGAGACATTACTTTGCCAACAAAGGTCCATCCAGTCAAGGCTATGGTTTTTCCAGTGGTCATGTATGGATGTGAGAGTTGGACTGTGAAGAAAGCTGAGCACCGAAAAATTGATGCTTTTGAACTGTGGTGTTGGAGAAGGCTCTTGAGAGTCCCTTGGACTGCAAGGAGATCCAACCAGTACATCCTAAAGGAGATCAGTCCTGGGTATTCATTGGAAGGACTGATGCTGAAGCTGAAACTCCAATATTTTGGCCACCTCATGCAAGAGTTGACTCATTGGAAAAGACCCTGATGCTGGGAGGGATTAGGGGCAGGAGGAGAAGGGGACGACAGAGGTTGAGATGGCTGGATGGTGTCACTGACTCGATGGACATGAGTTTGAGTAAACTCCAGGAGTTGGTGATGGACAGGGAGGCCTGGCATGCTGCAACTCATGGGGTCGCAGGGAGTCAGACACGACTAAGCGACTGAACTGAACTGAACTGAGGGTAATAATGAATTGACTAGTAAAAAGTAAAGATAGATCTAGAGAATGCAGGAATAGCATAGATAAAATTCTATTTTGGCAAGTCTTCTAGTCAAAGTATTTTGCACCATTGTCTTACTTAACAAATTAAGCCAGGTATCTATTTTGCAGATTTTTACACATATGGTACCTATATGATATACTGAGACTCTCAGAAGCAGTCTTTGGAGCCATTCCATATAAAAATAGATGGATGGTTGAATATCCCATATTTAAGGTTTCTATCCAAGAACTTTACTCATATCTTTACTTATTTATTACTGGGCATTGCAGCTGGTGGAAAAAAAAATGGAATTGAGGATTTATAATAGCCTAATTTCTTGCACAATGATATCTTTCATGGGCTCATACCAAAACATGGGATTGCTACAAAACAATGTGTGGCATAAGATGCTTTAGAAAATCATGGAGAAGTTTAGAATGTGATAGACTAAAAATCCAATACAAGGCTCCTACTGTGTGGGAGATTTTCTATTGCTAGGCTCCTGCAATTTGGATAACGGTTTGCTGGCTCCTCTGATGCTTGGCAGCCAACAGCATCTACTGTCATCTTTCACCAGAAACTCTTTCAGTGACTCTGGTAAAATACATCCCCTTGAGCTGCTTCTGTAGCAACTTATGTTATGAATTAATTTCAAATGTTAATACTACAGCTATGGTAAAACTACTCTTTTATATTATTATTTTATACATGAATGGGTTTAACTCAATATTAATTTTAAGTATGTTTGTATCTACAGTTATGAGGAAATTGATTGTATTTTCTTATATTTCTCAGGTTTGAGAATTAGGTTTCTGCTGCTATCATACAACAGATTTTACTCTCCTCTTATTTTGAAAGGTTATTGTGTGGGATCTGTATGGTTTCTTCCTTAAATGTTTTACAAAACCCTCCAGCAAGATCATTTCATAAGAAATTTTCATTATGAAAAGGTTTTGATTATGATTTCAGTTTCTCTCATGCATAAGGCACTATCTGAATTTTTATTTCTGTTTTTGTTTTTGTCTTTAAAATGTGTCCATTTCACTTAATAAATGTATAAGTATATATTATGCTTCCCTTTTGATTTTTAATTCTTTGTGTGATAATATCTTTAAGCATATTTTAAAACAGAAAAAAATCTAATTACAAATGCTGTAAAGCTGACCTTTAGTCACAGTAAATGAAGGCTATTATGAATGAAAGTAACTTTCTACTTGCTCAGGTTAATGTCCTCTTAATGTTCTTTGGGATAAACCTTTCAAGTAGGCATGAAGGTGACCATTAAAAGGACTGTAAATTAACAAGTTTTAGTCACAGTTCCCCCTAAAATAAAGAGGTTCTTGACAGAGGGAACCATATATGTGTGTAGATAAAAGAGAACAGAATGTTGCTTCAGACTCAAAAATTAAAATATTTATCACCAGATGATTTTTCCTTTAGGATATTTCAGGTAGGAGATAATTGTTTTTGTAGCATCCTTTAATAGCAGCAGAAGTAAACGACTGTGCACAATCTGTTTGTCTCCCTAGGAGAGTTGTTGTGTTATTATTAGCACTACCAAGGGAAACAAATTTTATGCTACTGAATAAGTTGGCAACCTGAATCATCAGCTCCATTTTACAAAGTTACGTTACAATGGACAAGTTATATAATAATACACTGAGCCTGTCTCTGTGAATAATTGGCTACTTTACAAAGCTCCAGATGATAAATAAATACATTTAAGCACCATCAGCAATAAATTATTATGTTTACAAAGTATAACTCTAATATACATAATAAATTACATGGTTTCCGAATTTTTGTCTTATCACCACATATAAACAGGTTTGACACTTTAGTCAAATGTCTTATTTAGGCCTTTTTTCCTCCTTTTTCTTTCTCTTTCTCTTTTTTTTTTTTTTTTGGACCGGCCAAATTGACCGGGGGCTTCCCTCGTGGCTCAGCAGTAAAGCATCCATCTGCAATGCAAGAGACGCAGGAGACTGGGGTTTGATCCCTGGGTGGGAAGGATCCCTGGAGGAGGGCATGGCAACCCACTCCAATATTCTTGCCTGGAGAATCCCATGGACAGAGGAGCCTGATGGGCTACAGTCCATAGGATTGCAAAGAGTCAGGCCCCACTGAGCATGGACACACACATGAGTGAAAACTGGCTGACAGAGAGGGGACTAGTTTAGTTTCCTAATCTTTCCTTACTGTGCATTTTCTAAAATGAGTGTTTAACACTCATTTCTTTTTTCTCTTTAAACATCTAATATACTCCTTCTAATTTTTCCTTTGTATGCCCTCTGTCCTTCCCCAGTTTCCTTTTCTAACTCCTTACTGAAACTTTCTCCCTATGGAAGAGAAACTCTGTCTGGCTACAGACATTTTCTGCTCTAATTATTCTTATTCCTTAGATCTTATCTAAGTGTATAGATTTAAATCTCATACGTGCACAGATAACATCCAAACTAATGTTTTATCCTGAACTCTCCCATGAAATGTGCTTGTGTGTGTGTATGCTCAGTCATGTTCAACTCTTTGCAACCCCATGGATTATACCCTGCCAAGTTCCCCTGTCCATAAAATTTTCCATGCAAGAGTATTGGAGTATGTTGCAATTTCCTTCTCCAGGGGAGGGAAGCCCCCTGAAAGAGCTCTATTATATATCTATTTTGAAGTCTCATGGGTATCTCAGATTCACAATGTAAATCCTACAAATGATTAATTTCCTTTTCAGATCAGCTTATAGTTCAGTTTTTCACATCTTTGCCAAAGCACAAACATTAACATGATTTCTCAGGGGTAGAAGACTTGTATTTTTCTTTCTCTAAATTCTTTCTCCACAGCCTAGGACGAACCCAGTAGCCAATCCTGAAACTCTGCCTTCAAAGTAACCATGAAACTAACGACTGCACCTCCTCCAACTTTGTTAGACTGTCCAAATTAATATTATCTTACCCATATTGTAGTTATCATTTAACTTGTTGTCCTATCTCTGTTCTTTCAGTTTTTGTAATATTTGATAAAAGATAGTGTGTGCATTTATGAGTATGAGATAGGAGTTTTGAAAATAAAAATTCATTAATAAACCCATTATCAAATGATTATTATATCTACTGTGTAAAACTCACCTTCTTTCCTTCAGAGGTGATCATTATTCTTGAAATTATGTTTATTCTTCCATCAAAAACAAACAGAAAACTAGATGAAATATACGAAACAGTAGTTTTTGAACAGTGAATAGCAAGTCCATGCAGAAGTGTGAACTCTGCGAGGAAGATGACAATTGTGAGCTTAGTGACTGCCCTGTTTTTTTCCATATAAATACACTCTGACTGCAGTGCAAGGAGGAGGATTCCAGTGTGGTGATACAGTTGCGATAAGGAAACAGATCAGAGTTAAAGCTGGCTGAGGGGACTGGAAATTGTTAGACAGTGTTCTCCCACACTGGAAGCAATACGGGAAAAGAGCTCCAGAAATCTGCAGAATTCCTGTGCATATTTGCAAAATAATGAACAATGGATGCATAGCTTGATGACACATGGCAGGAAATTACCACTATAATGAAGCTGATCCAGATCTAATCCTGCCCTAACATTAATCTAGGAATGGTTTAGCTCTGCTACTAAGTTGTGATATGTGTGTGTGCTCTGTCTACTGAATGCCTCCGGTGGTCAACAAGAATCTCCACTCACAACTTTGGCTGACTCACACTTATAATACCTCCATGACCTGTTTGAGCTCTGGAAATTTTTTTAGGTTACATCACCTATCCAATATTTTTGTTTAATGATTTTGCTTCTAAGATATTATATTTTCTTCTAAACATTAAAAAATATGCCTTCCATGCTTTTATTTTTCCCTCATTTGTAATATTTTATTTTCTGAGTTGAGCATTCTAGGTTGTCAGCTAGATATATTTTCACTTCATTTAAATTATATTTTTGTGAAAATTTCTGTTATCTCTATTTGTCTATTGTTTTTAGGTAACTAATTCTTTGTTATTGTTGTTCAGCCTGCTTTAAAGATCTTTTTCTTTCTCTGACATTTGATAATATGCATATGAATTTCTATTCATTTATCCTGCTGAAATTTTCTTTTACAAATTATTTATTTGGATTTGTATCTTTCATAAGTTCTAGTCATTGTTTCTTTAAATATTATCTTTTCTCCATTTTTGGTTTTCTCTACATCTAAGCTGCAATCAATAATTGTTATAACATTTATTTTAATCCTCCATCATTAATCATTATTTAATGTTTTCTGTGTTTTACACATCTTTTCAAAGTCACTAAATTTTTCACCACCTCTGTAGTCTTTGTCCCCCTTGGCCATTCTGTTCACTTTGGCCACCTGATGCGGAGAGCTGACTTATTTGAAAAGACCCTGATGCTGGGAAAGATTGAGGGCAGAAGGAGAAGGGGACGACAGAGGATGAGATGGCTGGATGGCATTACCGACTCAATGGACATGGGTTTGGGTGGACTCTGGGAGTTGGTGATGGACAGGGAGGCCTGGCGTGCTGTGGTTCATGGGGTCGCAAAGAGTTGGACACGACTGAGCTACTGAACTGAACTGATAGTCATTGTCAGGTTTTGCTTTGTTATAGTATTTATTATTATTTAATAGTATATATCAAGGTATACATATATATGTTTATACATATTTATTTGCACATATATGTGTGTGTATATAAAACACATATAATATGTTCTATCATCTGGATAAAAGTTATATGAAGATATTATTTTGTTTGCTGTAAGTTCTGCATCACACATTGCCACTTGAAAAGTATTTACTTCTTGATGAATGAATATGTATGTACTACTCTTTTAATATTTTTTTGTTTTTAACTAAACAATGTACACACTCAAATATAGTTTTGTTAACTGATATAACTAAAAAATTATAATCCAAAAGGATATTCTATATTTCTTAATAATATTACATATGATATGAAAATCTATAAATATCAGTGTCCTGAAAGTGCTTAACCATAGTGGTTCTATCCCTGGATCAGAGAAATGCTCCATTTTGGGGTCAAATGACTAAATGAATAAATACATCAGTGGAATCAGTCATCTGAATTCTATGATAAGGGGGGGGCAATTATCAGAGAACAGGTCATGCTGATAAAATATCCAAATAAAAATGTTCTGGGGAACAAAAACTAAAATAGTATTATCATTGGATTATAAGGTTGGTTCAGTTCAGTCATTCAGTCGTGTCTGACTCTTTGTGACCCCATGGGCTGCAGCATGCCAGGCCTCCCTGTCCATCACCAACTCCTGGAGTTTACTCAAATTCATGTCCACTGAGTCGGTGATGCCATCCAACCATCTCATCCTCTGTCATTCCCTTCTCCCCCCTTCAATTTTTCCCAGCATCAGAGTCTTTTCAAATGAATCAGTTCTTCGCATCAGGAGGCTGCACTGCAAGTGGATTCTTTACCAACTGAGCTATCAGGGAAACATATAAGGTTGGTAGTTATTTCAAATAATAAAAGTTTGCATAATTGAGTATTTTTAAAAATCATAAAGCATGACAAAAATGTAAGTATACACACATACACACTGATCTTATGTTGACTGCAGAGTTATATAGAAGAGTTCTAAATGCACATTTAGGAAAAAGAAATAGAATGGAAAAGAGGAAAATGTTCATTAATTAGGGAGGCTATCCTATTAAAAACCCAGGAGTGTTCATGAGAACAAAAGTCATACTATTCCTCAATGGTTATTATCTTAAGAGTCTTCCATAGGATGAACATTTTGATATTTAAAATGTAGTACTATAAAATTATAGTTTATATATACATTATACAGTTTGGAATATACATTTATTTGGATATATCACAGAGATGTTTACACAAAAGTAACTACAGTATGTTTTACTAGTGACCAAAGAATTTTAAAGAGTGATTTTGACTAGTCATTATTCATCAACCTGGGTTGCTAACTATTTGTATAACTTATCTTTTGACCGTAGCAATGTTTAATAGCAAATAGCATGGGAAATAAGTGACTTAAAGGCAAAACTACTCATTTTGTGTCCATAGGTATAAGAATGAACTGTGTCTCTGCTTGACTCTGCTCGACTGTAGTGGGTTCAGTAAGATTTACCTCCAAAATGCAGCTTGGCTCTAAATATGTTGAGGTCTAAGCTCAAAGATACCCTGTCTGGGATATGAAAATTCTTACATCTGTGGACAAGGGCACAAGAGAAAAAAACAAAGTGTTAGATGCTCAGTCGTGTCCACCTCTGTGACCACAGGGACTGTGGCCCGCCAGTCTCCTCCATCTATGGGATCCTCCAGGCAAGAATACTTGAGTGAGTTCCTGCTTTGCAGGCAAATTCTTTACCATCTGAGCAACCTGCACTACAATCCATGCAAGCACAGATAAAGCTTCTGCTTGGATTTGCTTATATGTCATACCCTCTAATATTTTAGCCAAAGTGAATCACATAGCCAAATGCAACGTTCACAGGGGGGGGAAATAAAATATTTCCTTAAAAGGGGGTGAGGATGATTCATATTTGCTGAATAACAGCATAATATACCATATGATGTAAGTATGATTCCAAAGTTGGCCACATTTTCCTTGTGAAAAATACCTACAATGTTCAGATCATGTTATTCACACACACAAAAAAATTAGGAAATGTTTTATTTCAAAAACATTTGTTTATGTTTTCCCCAAACTCAGGCTCTTTTGATTTCAGGATTTTAATAAGATTTTGAACAGCTTTTTATAACTTCTTTGCATTGCTTTAGCTTGTGACAAAGAACATTAAACAAGTTGTTTGTTAGAGATTTCAACACAGACCACGGTTTGGTCTACTACTAATTAGCATTATAAAAGCAGAAGTGCTGAAGTTCCATAGCAGTGTTATTTATGGAGAATCTAAGTTTCTTGCCAGTGAACTTGTTTACTATTAACTGTTCTTTACAGAAAAAAAAAATTGCTATAGCTATATTTAATGAGAAGCATAAATCACACCTAATGGACCATGACTCATATTCCCATCAATTTATGGTGCTAAAATATGGACTTAGGAATCTGTCTTTCTATGACTAGTTCAGTTTGGGTTGAAATATTTATAGATGGGGAAAATAGCTTTAATTTTTTAAAGACTGCAGCAATGGAACATTATATGTCTTTGTTCTATTTGATTTATAAATACTGAAGTCATAAATACTGATTAAAACTAGGGAATGAAAATAAAAAGATATGCAAGCATGTCAACCTAGAAAACCTATCTAAACAACAACAACAAAAACCAAAACTGAGGACAAGGAAAATGAGAGAATAAGAAGTATTAGAATTCATGTTGTAAGAAGTATGTGAATTAATGCTTTATTAATGGTATCAGCCTCCTATTTGCAGTAGCTTGTGACAATGGGTCTTTGGATTGTACACCAAAGACTAGACCAAGCAGTTTCTAGAGTGTTAGGAGATCATTTTGCTGCTTGCAGTCTTGAGATCTAAAATGTGTCTTTAGTTTAGCAGAAGAGTGCATTTTAAAACTCAACTAAGATGAGGCTAAATTTAGACTTTTCTATCACCATGACAATTAGAGGAATGATTAGCTATGTCAACACTTCACACAAAGCTAAGGTGTATGATGGGGGGCATCTCCTACTTCTTCATTCTCCTCCTTCCTTGCCTTACGTGGCCATGATAACTCATCTTTTTTTTGTTTGTTTGTTTGTTTTTCATATTGCACTTTGATTCTTTTGTTTCCCTTTTTGCCTCTGAAAGTTTGATTTTTAAATATTTTTCTCAGTGTTGGTTGAAATCTGAAGGATGTAGTTCCTGTTTTAACTAATACCCTTAACATTGTAATTTATATGCTTAGTTATACAGTGAGTGAAATCGCTCAGTCGTATCCGACTCTTGGCGACCCCGTGGACTGTAGCCTACCTGGCTCCTCTGTCCATGGGATTCTCCAGGCAAGAGTACTGGAGTGGGTTGCCATTTCCTTCTCCAGATAACTCATCTTATACTGATAGTTACTTTGTGGTTTTTTAGCTGTTTTTCCCTCTTACCATACGGATGGCACATGCCTACACATGTTGCACATATTTTACACGTATTTCAGCCTTGATTGTGAAAGTGTCGATTGAGTACTGAATGCCAGATTCTTTCCTATCATCATTTATATTTAGAGAAACTCATTCATAAACAAATAGACAATATCAAACCTGTGGGTGGGTAGAGGGGTTTCTCAGAGAGACCTGACTTTCTAATAAGTGACAAGTGTGAAGAGAGTGTGCATTGCTGCTGTCCCTTTCTCCTTCTTTCCTCTTGGAATGTAGACTTGGTTCCTGACGATGAATCCAACCTATTGATAATGTGATGAAACAAATACAGGGAGAAAAACAAGATGTTCTAAGGATGTCAGCGAAGAATGATAAGAGCCTCCACACTGATTAGATTGTTGAACTTCTTTGCCCACATCAAACACTGCCTATGTCCGATTATATGTGGAAAACATAGACTCAATTTTTAAAGGCATGATCTGTCAAGTTTCCAGATCTGTATCAAAAGTACCTGTACACAGTATAGAATATTTACGTAGAACAAATGGTATAGAGAATTTCAATTATAAACAATATCAAATTTTCCTTTAAAAATTATACAGATTTAGACCCCAAAACAGCAAATAAGAATGTTTGTTACTGTACATCTCTATGGATAGTTGGTGTATTCACTAACCCTCCCCACTCCCTTAAAAGGGGTTTGGAAGATGTTTGGAAGGTGTTTGGAAGGTGTTTGGAAGATGATTGGCAGCAGTACAATTTGATTTAGATTTTATTCCAAGAAACTGAACTTGCGTCTCTCTAAGGCATATGCATTTAGAGAAAAATAAACCTATTCTATCTCCACCTTTGGTACTAAAAATAAAAATAATCATCCTTAATCACAAGAATACTTTTATTCTTAATGTACTCACTTAGGACTTAAACTGAAAATTTGCCTAAAGATTTTGAGAATTATGAGAAGATAAGAGCATTAATATAATACCAAGGAGCAAACTATATTTATAGCAATGATGACCACTCACAAAGAGAAATGGCTAATTATAAAAATCACATAAAATAATAGAAAGTGTTATGAATTATAAAATATAGTCCTCAACTATGTGTGCGCAAACACATACAGGAAGGGAGTCGATAAACAAAAATAAAACTCCAAGAGAAAATCAGAAACATGAAAGAGAAATGTATATTCATTAGAAAACAAAGAATTCTTCAACAATAAGAAGAATCACTTAATTAGAGTGAGTTCTCTTAATACAGAAAAGCACAAATATGGTTCTCTTTTCAAAACCTCTTATCATTTTTCTTCATTTAAACAACATTGGGATAAAAAGGGAAAAGGATAAAAGCAAATAAAAATATTGGTGTCTCATTTCATATGAAAATTTGTGTCATAAATCAATGTGCAGGTCAGGTACTTAGCAGTGCATTGTTTTCAATAAAACTGAAGATGATTTAATCTAGTTATCACTAGAGATCATTAAAATAAATTCTGATGTTAAATCAACTCATGGGTTGTTTTTTTGTTTGTTGACATAGAAATCAGAAGAAGCTTATTCAGTGACTTTGCTATAGAAAAGTTACTTACATGTATAATAATTATATTTATGAAAAAGTTTCTCAGTGTTTACTCATTGAGGCATTTACAAATTATCATCCAAACACGTGAACAGATGAGAATAATACAAGACATCCATTTCATTAAGTTGAGCACTTCTAATAAATATAAACTTTATAAGTTATTAAAAGTTATTAACTACATTTATAAATTATCTAAATGTGTTCTATTTATAATGTGTTGATCAACTGCTTGCTACTTATAAAGATTACTAAAGTAAGAAATTGTTTTTCAGTTACACTGAGGAGCACAACGTAAGTACATGAGATGTTCACATGTGTCCATATTTTTGTTGCAGAGAAATAAGAGGGCATAGTCAGATTTTCAGAATATACATAAGGGTGGTACAAAACCTCCAAAGAGAAAAACAATGTAGTCTTACCTTGGTCTAAGTAAATGATGTTCAAACTCCAGTTTAGCCATAATGTTGTCTTCAAATAGTATGCAAAAGATGACCTAGGTGTGGAAAAAAGAAAAAGATTAAATAGGGCTGTGCTAACTGAAAGGAAATGGTAAAAACACCTAATTCTCAGGAGGATACTGAGACTGTAAATCACAGTATAGAACACTATACTTGTGTATATACATCATATACTACATATGATTATTTTATGAAACATAATTAAAATATTGCCTTTAAATGGGGGCATTCACACATTTTGTCTTCAATGTATTTATAATTAAGTTTTATAAAATTGTATTTCTGGGGTGATTGTATTTAAAAATATTTAAATTTTAATAAGTACTCTTGTTTATAAACAGTTTAAATAATGTAGAAGTGTAACATCAAATAAAGAGAGTCATCATCCCATGTTGATCTTCATATCTTCTACTCAGGAGTTCATGCTGTTACAGTTTGCATATATCTTTCTCTATTTTAATGTTATAAATGTATAATGTGTATAAGATATATGTGAATTTTAAAATGTATACTTTATATAAAGCAAAATGTCTTGCTTTCAAAATATAGGGTAAAGTGAAAATGTTCTAGAGGACAAAATGGCAATCAAAGGACCTGAACTCACTCCTCTTACAAGAACACCAAAATCACAACTAACTCTGAAACAACCATCAATAAAAAAGACTGAAACACCAGAAAAGATCATCTACATCCAACGACAAAGACCAAACCACAACAAGATGGTATGAAGGGTACATACATTAAATTATCAAATTACATACCCCCTGGGAGAGTAATTGTATCACATAAGTTCTCCAACGGGAGAGTTCTGAGCCCCATGTCAGGCTCCCCAGCCTAAAGACTTGGCATCAAGAGGAGGAGCTCCCAGAACATTTGGCTTTGAAGGCCAGCAGGACTTGTTCACAGGAGCATCACACAAACAGATGGAAAGGTACACCATATTCTTGGATTAGAATATTCCATATTGTTAAAATGATTACACTATCTAAAGCAATTTGTATATTGAATGCAATTCCTATCAAACTAACAATGGCATTTTAAACAGAAAAAAAGGTTTTTTTTAAGACTCCAAACAGCCAAAGCAATCTTGAGAAAAAAAAAAAAAAAAATGGAGCTGGATGAATCAGACTCCCTGATTTCAAACTATACTATGAAGTTACAGTAATTAAAATAGTATGATATTGGCAGGAAAAACAGACATATAAACAATGGAATATGGTAGAAAACCCTGAAATAAACCCATGAACCTTTGAACAATTAATCTATGACAAAGAAGGAAAAACCATACAATGGAGAAAAGACAGTCTCATCAATAAATGTATCAGGAAAACTGGACAAATTTGTGTAAAAGAATAAAATTAGAACATTCTCTAACACAGACACAAAAATAAATTCAAAATGGATTAAAGACCTAGTATAAGACTCTTAGAGGAAAACATAGGCAGAGCACTCTTTGACATAAATAGCAGCAATATTTTTTGTATATGTCTCCTAGGGTAGTGGAAATAAAAACAAAATAAACTAATGGAACCTAATTAAATTTAAAAGCTTTTGTACAGCAAAGAAAACCATAAATAAAACAGAAAGACAACCTACAGAATGGGAGAAAATATTTGCAAACAATGCAACTGACAAGGGATTAATCTCCAAAATATACCAACAGTTCATATAGTTCAATCTCCAAAAGACAAACAACCTAATCAAAAAATGGACAGAAAAAGTAAACAATTGATTTGTCAAAGGCCTTACTTTTGGTTTTAAGGTTTATAGGATTTGCTGGTAAAATAACCACTTCACACTTAGGTGAGCAAGAATTAAAAGAATTTATTAACTTGATAAGAGCTTACAATATAATAATATTGAATTAAGATTATAATATGCTAATTAAGGAATAGAACTGATTTCAAAAGAATAATAAGAGAGAGAGGTTTATATGTCACTGAATTGGGGAAACCAGATGTAAGTAGTGCTGGGAAGTCCCTGGAACAGCAGTCTGGAGTCCCAGGTGGGAAAGGCCCCAGGAGGTGCATCCACCCCATGGGTGATATTTTAGTGTGCTACTTGGAGGAGTCCAGCTTATAATACCAGGCTGTAAGTTGATAATCAGCCTACATGGAAATGTGCAGCTATGGTTATTGTAATGAATAAAGACCAAGACATTTATAAGTCCTGGAATGTTCTCTGATCCCTGGGAGCTGGCCAGGCCCACGAGGATCAAAATGTCCCAAGACTAAAAATTCCCTGTCTTATCCAATGATTTATAAAGATATTTTGGTAACACTGCTCTGGCCTGTAGGTAGTTCAGCAGTTTGGCATGTAGTCAGTTTTAGGGTCATTTTCTGGGCTAAGAGAGAGGCCTAGTGTCATTTCTGAAGCCTGAACAAGACTACATTACTAGCTTCCCCAACGATAGTCATTTCTTCAAAGACGAGATAAAGATGGCCAAAGGGTAGATGAAAAGATGTTCAACATTGCTAAGGATTAAAGGAGTGGAAACCAATACTAAAGTGAAGTAGTTTACATCAAAAATTCTATAAATCATGCTGGAGAGGATGTGGAGAAAAGGAATCTTCTGATACTGTTGGTGGGAAGTAAAATTGGTACAGTCACTGAAAAACTAGACACAGAGCTACTATAGGGTCCTGTAATCCCACTCCTGGACATATAGCTGGAGAAAATGAAAAATTGAAATGATATATGTAGCTCTGTATTCACAGCAGCACTTTTAAAAACAGCCAACACATTGATAGGTGTTCTCTGAAAGAGGAACAGATTAAAGCAAGTTTGGTATATAGATACAATGAATTTTATTAAGCCATAAAAAAGAATGAAATATCATAGTCCCATTTACAGCAGCATAGATAGCCTAAAAATTATCATACTAAGTGAACTAAGTCAGTCAGAGAAAGACAGATACATAAATCCACTTATATGTGGGATTTTAAAAGATGATACAAATGAACTTATTTATAAAACAAACAAACATGCAGATATCAAAAACAAACTTATGGTTTCCAACAGGGAAACACTGCATGGGAGGGTGAGGGATAAGTTAGGAGGCTGAGATTATCATATACTCACTGCTATGTACAGAACAGATAATCAAGGATCTACTGGATAGCACAGGAAATTATACTCAGTATCTTGTAATAACCTATAATGGAAGAGAATTTTATATATATATATAAATATATAATATATCTATATATATATAACTTAAATGCAGAGTATAACATGCTAAATCCTGGGCTGGATGAAGCACAAGCTGTATTCAAGATTGCGGGGAGAGATATCAATAACCACAGATATGTAGATGACACCACCTTTATGGCAGAAAGCAAAGAAGTATTAAAGAGACTCTTGATGGAGGTGAAAGAGGAGAGTGAAAAAGCTGGCTTAAAACTCAACATTCAAAAAATGAGGATCATGGCATCTGGTCCTATCACTCCATGGCAAATAGATAAGGAAACAATGACAAACTTTATTTTCTTGGGCTCCAAAATCACTGTGGATGGTAACTGCAGCCATGACATTAAAAGACACTTGCTTTTTGGAAGAAAAGCAATGAAAACCTAGACAGCATATTAAAGAGCAGAGACATTACTTTGCCAACAAAGGTCCATAGAGTCAAAGCTATGTTTTTTCCCAGTAGTCGGGTGCGAATGTGAGATCTGGACATATAGAAAGCTGAGTGCTGAAGAATTGATGCCTTTGAACTGTGGTCCTGGAGAAGACTTGAGAGTCCCTGGACTGCAAGATCAAACCAGTCAATCCTAAAGAAAATCAACCCTGAATATTCAATGGAAGGACTGATGCTGAAGCTCCAATACTCTGGCTACCTAATATGAAGAGTCAACTCATTGGAAAAGACCCTGATGCTGGTAAAGATTGAAGGTAGGAGAAGGGGATGACAGAGGATAAAATGGTTGGATGGCATCGCTGACTCAATGGACATAAGTTTAAGCAAATTCTAGGAGATGGACAGGGAAACCATGGCAAGCCATGGGGTCGCAAAGAGTCAGACATGACTGAGTGACTGAACAATATATAACTGAATCACTTTGTTGGACATCTGAAACTAACACAACATTGCAAATCAACTCTTTCAATAAAACTTTAGAAAAATGAAATAATGTTCTATGCTTACAAGAAAAACAGGAAAAGACTCAATATCAGCAATAAAGAAAGCACAGATAATCACAATCCTGATTATGTAAAGCCAATGCTGCAGCAATCCTAAGGATGTGAGAGGAGGGAGTTAGTCCAAAGTTTTTAAAACATATGCAAAGATAGGAAATGAACATATCCTCTGAGGCAAAAAAGTTGAAACTGAGACACTTACACAAATACAGCTGCTATATAGACAGCTTCATATTTCTATTTCATCTGCATCCACTAAGTTTAGTCCAAAGGCCCATATTTTTCCATTGTTAAACAAATTTTTAGAGATCCCAAGAGTAGATAACTTTTTTTATTATACTTGGTTAATCAGGTTAATTAAATAGAATGCACATATATATGACACATAAGATATATATTTTATATATATATATAAATATAAACATGTATATATATATATACCATTATAGAAAACCAAAATTTCTTCAAGAAGAAATAAATTATCACAGTCATATGTTTAAATAAAGTAAATCATTATTAAAGTCCCTGTGTCAGAAATCTCTAGATATCTTCACAGTCAATTCAAGATTAAACAGAAAATAGCCATCTTATAATTACCTCTTAGAAAACTGAAAAACAAGTAAATATTTCTCATATTGTGAGATCAGAATTGCCATTTTTTATGACAAGAATATTATAGCCCAATCGCCTTCATACATTTAGCAAAATAATTGAATTAGCAAAAAATATAAATCATTTCTATTATTTATAGTTGATATTTGTAGAAAATCCAAAATAATTTGTAGAAACATATTAGGGTTAGCAAATTTACATTATTACTAAAGGAAATATAAAATAATAATTATAATTTGAGATACTGACAGTAAAAATAAATAAATGATAAATGATGTCAATGACATCAAATATCTATGGATCAGATCAAGGTATCAGAGTAAGAAGATGTAGACCTCACTCCTACCACCAACAAGCAATTCCAAAATATATCTACATTTGGAATAATTCTCATGGAAAACTAACGAAACTGGCAGAAGAATCCCATACAGCAAAAGGTACATGAACGATTTCTGAAACACTAAATAGGAAAGAAAAAAGCATAGGGTTATAACCTCTACTCTTGGGAGAGAGCTAAAAGGAAGAGGAGGTCCACACAAGTGGACTATTGCCCTGAGGAAGGAAAAGGATGAGCCACAGATTATCCCAGTCCTGAGGTCCTATGCTAGGGAGAAAAACCCCTGGTTGCTGGGATAGACACAAGGGCAAGAGAAGCTCCCCAATCATACTCCCCAATCCAAGGAGAGAAACACCCTTGCCCCATTCACTGCACACCACAGCTTGTGGCTAGATCTGAGGCATGCAGGTCAGGAGTAAAGGCTGATCTAGGGATGCAGAGGTGGCCCAAAGGCCTAGGATATGGTTTCAATGGGGGAGCAGCCTTGTCAATACTTATTCAGGCAGCCCCTTGGGGAACACTATGATCAGCAGGCTATAGTCCCTCTTCCAGCTGATCGAGTACACTGGCCTACGCCATACCACAGTTTTATGCTGGATCTGGAGCAGACGGGTCCTGGGAGAAAGCTACCATAGACTTAGTCCAGATCTCTGGTAGCAGTGTAGTGCATTCATTCTTGCAGCCATAATGCCATGACTTAGCTCCATCCTAACAAAGGCTCCCGGAGAAGGCAATGGCACCCCACTCCAGTACTCTTGCCTGGAAAATCCCATGGACGGAGGAGCCTGGTAGGCTGCAGTCCATAGGGTCGCGGAGAGTCAGACACAACTGAGCGACTTCACTTTCACTTTTCACTTTCACACATTGGAGAAGGAAATGGCAACCCACTCCAGTGTTCTTGCCTTGAGAATCCCAGGGACGGGGGAGCCTGGTGGGCTGCCATCTATGGGGTCGCACAGGGTCAGACACGACTGAAGTGACTTAGCAAGCAAGCAACAAAGGCTCCAACCCCACTCATTCCATGCCATGGCCTTTCCAAAGATCTGGGATGACCACAACAGGAAAAAAGACACAAACTTGGGCTGCATCTGAGTGAAGTTGTCGATGGCTACACAGGCAGTGTGTCACACTTCTGTGAGTAGACAGCCCAGATTTGCTTCAGGATTCTCCTTCCTTTGGATAGGATATGCACTCAAGGGGGATGGAACCTGATTGAACCAAACACTCAGGGCTTCTATTTAAACAACTGGGGGACAGACACTGTCTCTTCAGTAGAGTGACAGCAGTCATGGGGGAGAGAGGATGTCCTGCCTCACACCCTGCACAGGCTTTAGCTTCTCCAACACTAACCAAACCTCCTACCAAAGTGATAGGAGCCAGAAAACTCTGAGAACAGATACGGCTGGTGTCCCTAGCAAAACAAGCCCAAGCACCAAAGACACTGGATGAACAGAGTCTACACAGAGATGCTCCCACATAAAAACTACCCTTCAAGACCACTGTAGACAACTGTTTCTCCTAAATTCATAGAACCAGAGAAAGTAAATGAAAAGGAAGAGGAACTATTTCCAGTTAAAAGAGCAAGAGAAATCCCCTAAAAGAATAAATAATGAAACATAAATAATAAAACAGTCAACAAGACCCTGGGTTCAAAAAGATAGTAATAAAAATGCTCACTAAATTAAGAAAGATTACTGATATAAAAACAGATCACTGTAACAAGGAACTAGCAACTATAAAGAAAAACAAATAAAAAATAGATCATTGGATTTCTGAGATAAAAAGAAAGTTAGAACCAACGACTAACCAACTAAATGATGTGGAAGAACAAATAAGTGATCCAGAAGTTAGAATAATGGAAATCACTCAATCAAATCAGCAGACAAAAGAAGAAGAAGAAGAAGAAGAAGAAGACTAAAGCATCTTACAAGATCTATGGAATAGTATAAAACATGAAAATCTATGTATAATAGGGGTTCCAGAACAAGAAGAAGAGAGAAGGAAATTAAAAATGTATTTGAAGAAATTACGACTGAAAACTTACCAAACTTAAACAAGGAAACAAATATCCAGATATAGGACGTTCAAAGGGTCTCCAACAAAATGAACCCAAACAGACCCACACCAAAACATACCATAACTAAAATGGCAAAAGTTAAAGAAAGGATGGTAAAGGCAGCAAGAGAAAAAGAAAGTCGGTTACAAGAGAATACCAGAAAGACTATCAGTTGGTTTCTCTGCAGAAAATTTGTATGTCAGAAGAGAATGGCATGACATATGCAAGGTCTTGAAAAGGAAAAATCTGCAACCTAGGATACTCTACCCTGCAAGAATATCAATGGAAGGATAAATAAAGGATTTCTAGAGAAGCAAAAAATAAAAAACTTCAGCAATACTACCTTACCCTAAAATAATATTTAAAAGTCTTCTTTGAATGGAAAAGAATCAAGAATCTATAGGAAATGAACAAATCACAAGAGGAAAGGCACATATATAAAAGGACTAAAGATCACTTAAACCAATACAAAGAGTTAAAAAATAATTCTAAAAGCAATTATAATTAAAATAAACAGTAAAATGAAGATTTAAAGTATAATGTCAGAATCACAAAATGTGATTGTGGGGGTAAATGTAGATCTTTTCGAATGTGTTTGAACTTAAATGACTATCTAATTAAAACAAGTAGATATAGGTCAGCATACACAAACTCCATGGTAACCACAAATTGAAAAAAAAAAGATATGCAAACACCAAAAAGAAAGGAACTCAAGTATATTAGAAAATAAAATCAAACACCAAAAGGAAAAACAAAAAGAAGAAATAGACAGAGAGCTACAAAACAAACTAGGAAACAAGGAATAAAATGGCAATAAGTACTTAACTATCAATAATTATATTAAATGTCAATGGATTGCAATATATAGCATACAAGAGACTCACTTCTGGGAAAAAGAGACACAGACTGGAAGAAGGAAGATCAAAACATACATTTCATGTGAATTGAAACAAGAAAGTGAGGGTATCAATACTCTTATTGAAGAAAACAGATTTAAAACAAAGTCTATAAGGAAGACAAAGAAGAACATTATATAACATTATATAACAATAAAAGGATCAATACAAGAAGAGGATATTATACATGTTAACATACTCACAATCAATACAGGAGCATCTAAATATATACGTTAAATACGAACAATACTAACAGACATGAAGGGAGAAATTGACAATAATACAATTTTAGGAGGAGATTTTAACACCTCACTGTCATCAATGAATATATCATCCAGCAAGAAATCAATAAGGCAACCAGAGTGTTAAATGACACAATAAAGCAGTTTGGATTAATCCACATCTATAGGATACTATATACAAAAAAGCAGGATACTTATTACTTTCAAGTGCACACGGGATGTGTGCTCTAGGGTAGACCATATACTAAGTCACAATACAAACATCAGCAAATTTAAGAGAATAGAAATGATATTAAGCATCTTCCCAACCACAAGGTTATGAAACTGGACATTCTGAAACTTTACAGGAAGAAAAATGGGGAAAGAACAAACACACAAAAACTAAATAACATGCTACTAGAAAAACCAATGGGTCAGTGAAATCAAAGAAAACAATGAGAAAATACTAGACAAATAAAAATGAAAACAACTTACAATAAAAATCTCAAATAAACAACCTAACCTACCACCTAAAAGAATTACTGGAAAAAAGGAACAAATAAAGCCCAAAGTCAGATGGTAGGAACTAAGAAAGTTCCTAGAGGAAACAAAAGAGATCAAAAATCATTTTAAGTAAGACCAAGAGCTGATTCTTGTTTAAAAAATAAGCAAAATCAAGAAGGCTTTAGCTTAGTTCACCCACAAGAAAGGAGAGGAACATAAATCAACTAAATAAAAGAGGAGAAATAACAAATGATATCACAGAGATACAAAAAATTACAAGACAATACTGTGAAGTTATATGCCAACAAATTGGACAAGTTAGAAGAAATGGACAAACTTCTAGAAACATACCACCTGCCAAGACTGAGTCAAGAAAAAACAGACAATTTGAATAGGCCATCACTAGAAGTGACAAAGATTTGTAATAAAAATGAAAAACTCTGCAAAGTCTAGAATTTGATGGCTTCACAGGAGAACTCTACCAAACATATAAAGAAGAAATTACCCCTATGCTTCTCAAACTACTCCAAAAAATTTAAGAAGAAATAATGCTCCCAAATTTATTGTACAATGCCACCATTACTCTGATACCAAAACTTGACAAAGACACAGGAAAAAAAAAACAAAGAAAGAAAGAACTTATGGGCCAATATCTCTAATGAGTTTGGGTGCAAAAATCCTCAAATCATTATCAAACAAAATTCAACAATACATAGAAAGTATCATATATCACAATCATGAGGGATTTATTCCACTGACAGAAGGATGGTTCAACATACACAAATCAATGTGATACACCATATCAATGAAGGAAAAGACAAAAACCAAATGATAATCTCAAAAGCTGCAGAAAAATCATTTGACAAATTTCAACATTTATTCATGATCTCGCAGAAAAGTGGGGACAGAGATAACTTTTCTCAACATTTATGATAAATCCCTAGGCCACATAATAGTCAACACTGGGAAAAACTGAAAGCCTTTCTGCTCAATTCAGGAACAAGAAAGACAAGGATGCCCAGTCTCTCTACTTCTATTTAAAACAATAATGGAATTTCTAGCCATGACAATCAGATAAGAAAAATGAAAACAAAAAAGATTCAAGCCAGAATGGAAGACGTAAAACTGTAACTATTTACAGATGACAGGATACGCCATATAAAGAACCCTAAGTTCACCACATAAAAATATTACAACTAATCAATCTCTTCAGCAAAGCTGCAGGATATGAGATGAATATACAGAAATCTGTTTCATTTCTATACACTAATAATGAAATATCAGAAAGAGAATGTAAACAATCCCATTTAAAACTGCATCAATAATGAAAGGAAATACTTAACAGTGAACTTAACAATGGAGATAAAAGACCAATATACTGAAAACTGTAAAAAAATTTTTTTTAATAAAAAAATAAAGATTATTGAAAGAAATGGAAAGATACTTGTGTTCTTGACTGAAAGAATTAATATTGTTAAAATGGACATAGTTTGGAAAGCAATATACAGATTTAATGCAATATCTATTAAAATAACTATGACATTTTTCATGGAACTAGAACAAATCATCGTAAAATTTATACAAAATTACAAAAGACCCAGAATTGCAAAAGCAATCCTGAGAAAAAAGAACACAGCTCAAAGTATAACCATTCCAGACTTCAGACAAAGCTATGGCTGGTCACAGATGTCCAGAGAGACAGGCTGCCCAAAACGAACCTTGGGTCCTTTATTATCCTTGCTCCAAAAGGAAAATCAGTATTGCTTACACTGAGCTCAAAGCTGGCATGTTTGGCAGAAGTATCTTTCTCATTCACCTCCTTCCCCAGAGACATTGAGGCTGGGTGCCCAGGCTAGAGAGGAAACCTGAGGTCAATGGAAGCCCTTCCTTGAAACCCTGACCTGGGTGGCTTCTGTCCGCTCTTCACCTGAAGGAGACCTGGCCCTTGAGACTACATGAAAAGAACTTTGGATTTAGAGTCAGCAGTTGACCTCAGTATTGCATGACCCTCATTAAAGCACATAAACTCCTAATGTTTATTTTAGGACTTGTCAAAATTAGGGATGTTATCCATGTCTGAGTCAGGTCACACACTAATTCTTTTTATCACAAGGAGATAGAAAGTCAGGGTTCTGGGAGACAGACAGAAGACCAAGGGTATCTATCTCTGACTCTCTGTGGAAGGTAAGTCTGTAAAATTCACATGTTATCTGGTTACAAATTCCTCTGTCTGAATGTAAGAATGTGCAAATGTCTAGGGTCTAACTTGGTTTACTAGTCTTTGAGAACAAAATGAACACCTCCCCCCACAAAATGACTTCCCTGGTGAATCAGATGGTAAACAATCTACCTGCAATGTGGGAGACCTGGGTTAGATCCCTGGGTTGGGAAGATCCCCTGAAGGAGGGCATGGCAACCCACTCCAGTATTCTTGCCTGGAGAATCCCCACTGACAGAGGAGCCTGGTGGGCTACAGTCCATGGGGTCGCAGAGTCAGACACAACTAAGTGACTAAGTACACAAAACTGCAGTAATCAAAACAGTATGGTTCGACACAAAAACAGACAAATAGATCCATGGAACAGAGAGCCCAGAAATAAACCCATACACCTACAGTCAAGTAATCTATGACAAAGTAGGCAAGAATATACAATGGAGAAAATATGGTCTCTTCAACAAGTAATATAGAAAAGATGGGCAGTTACTTGTAAAAAAAATGGAATTAGAATATCCCCTTCCACCATACAGTAGTCATGTGGATGTGAGAGTTGGACTGTAAAGAAAGCTGAGCACCAAAGAATTGATGCTTTTGAACTGTGGTGTTGGAGAAGATTCTTGAGAGTCCCTTGGACTGCAAGGAGATCCAACCAGACCATCCTAAAGGAAATCAGTCCTGAATGTTTATTGGAAGGACTGATGCTGAAACTGAAGCTCAAATACTTTGGCCACGTGATGCGAAGAACTGATTCATTGGAAAAGACCCTGATGCTGGGAAAGATTGAAAGCAGGAGGAAAGGGGATGACAGAGGATGAGATGATGGATGGATGGATGGATTATATGGATGGCATATAAATACACTGACATGGACATGAGTTTGAGTAAGCTCCAGGAGTCAGTGGCGGACAGGGGAGCCTTATGTGCTGCAGTCCATGGGGTCACAAAGAGTTGGACATGACTGAGCAACTGATATGAACTGAACTGAAATTCCACCATATACAAAAATAAATTCAAAATTGTTTGAAGACCCAAATATAAGGTACGACACTGTAAAACTCTGAGGAGAGAACATGGGCAAAGATTTCTTTGATATAAATCCTAAGAATATTTTCTTAATCTTCCAGTGCAAAAGAAACATAAGCAAAAGTTAACATATACGACCTAATCCAATTTAAAAAAGTTTACACAACAAAGGAAACCATCAACAAAATTAAAAGATAACCTGTAGAATGTGAAAAAATTTCTGCGAATAATGTGATCAACAAGAGATTAGTATCTAAAAGATACTAACAGCTCCAACCAATCAATACCAAAATAACCCAAACAATCCAATCAAAATATGAGCAGAAGACTTGAAGATTTTTTCAGAGAAGATGTATAGATGGCCAACAGGCACATGAAAAGATGATCAACATCACTTACTATTAGAGAAATTGAAATTAACACCACAATTAGGTATCACCTCATACCAGTTAGAATAGGTACAATCATAATGTCTACAAATAACAAATGCTAGAGATGATGTGGCAAAAAGAAAACCCTAATACACTCTTGATGGTAATGTAACTAACTTGGTGTGGCCACTATAATGAATAGTATGGACAGCATAGAGTTTACTTAAAAAAGCTAAATATAACTATCAATTCCACCAATAATCCACCAATTCCACTACTGGGTATGTATCCAGAAAAAAACAAAAAACAAATCTCTAATTCGAAAAGATACATGTACACCAAGTTCACAGAAACACCATTTTCAGCAGCCAACATATGGAATCAACTCAAGGGCCCATTAACAGATGATTGGCTTAAGAAGTGGTGAGACACACACATACACAATATACTACTCAGCCATGTAAAAGAATGAAATTGCTATTTGCGGCAACGTGGATGGACCTATAAAATACTATGCTTAGTGAAATAAATCAGTGGAAAGACAAATAATGGATGATATTACTTATATATAGGATATAAAAATACTATAAATACAAACACAAAACAGAAACAAATGTGCAAATATAAAACACAAACTTATCATTACTAAAGGGGAGAGGGATGGGTAAGAGATAAAGTCGTAGGAGCACAACCAGGCTGTATATTGTCACCCTGCTTATTTAACTTATACTCAGAGCACATCATGAGAAACGCTGGGCTGGAAGAAGCACAAGCTGGAATCAAGATTGCAGGAGAAATATCAATAACCTCAGATATGTAGATGACACCACCCTTATAGCAGAAAGTGAAGAGGAACTAAAAAGCCTCTTGATAAAAGCAAAAGAGGAGAGTGAAAAAGATGGCTTAAAGCTCAACATTCAGAAAACTAAGATCATGGCATTCGATCCCATCACTTCATGGGAAATAGATGGAGAGACAGTGGCAACAGTGTCAGACTTTATTTTTTTGGGCTCCAAAATCACTGCAGATGGTGACTGTAGCCATGGAATTAAAAGACGCTTACTCCTTGGAAGGAAAGTTATGACCAACCTAGATAGCATATTAAAAAGCAGCAACACTACTTTGCCAACAAAGGTCCGTCTGGTCAAGGCTATGGTTTTTCCAGTGGTCATGTGTGGATGTGAGAATTAGACTGTGAAGAAAGCTGAGCACCGAAAAATTGATGCTTTTGAACTGTGGTGTTGGAGAAGACTCTTGAGAGTCCCTTGGACTGCAAGGAGATCCAGCCAGTCCATCCTAAAGGAGATCAGTCCTGGGTGTTCTTTGGAAGGACTGATGCTGAAGCTGAAACTCCAATACTTTGGCCATGTCACGCGAAGCGTTGACTCATTGGAAAAGACCCTGATTCTGGGAAGGATTAGGGGCAGGAGGAGAAGGGGACGACAGAGGATGAGATGGCTGGATGGCATCACCGACTTGATGGACATGGGTTTGAGTAGAGTCCGTGAGTTGGTGATGGACAGGGAGGCCTGGCGTGCTGCAATTCATGGGGTCGCAAAGAGTTGGACAGGACTGAACGACTGAACTGAACTGAACTGATGGGATTAACAGATATAAATTACTATGCATAGACTAGACAAGCAACAAAGATTTACTGTTCCTCCAGGATAATGACATATAATCAGCAAAAAACTAAATCACTATGCTATACAGCTGAAATGAATATAATACAAAAATCAACTACATTTCAATAAAAAAATTAAATATCTAGAATAATTCTAATGAAATATCTGCTAGACTGTTTCACTGAAAACTATAAATATTTCTGAGAGAAACTGAAGACTTAATTTGCTGAGAGTCTTAGTAAGTTTATTAACTGAAAGATTCAACACTTCTCAAATATTATTTCTTCCCAAACCTGTCCCTAGTTTTACCTCAAATTCAAAACAAAACAAAACAGAAACAGCCTGTTCAACTAGATATCAAAAATCACTACAATGCTACAATAGACAAGATAGAATGGTATTAATGCAAGAATAAAGAAGTTGGCAAATCGCATGTATGTATAGAATCCAAAAATGGATTAATACATATATGTCTACCTAATATGGCACTGTAATATAGTGGTAAAAATTTATTTTGATAAATTATATGGGACCAAGCTTATTACCATAGGCCAAAAATGTATTTGGAATTTTACTGTATGCGTGAACAAAAATCAACTCCAGGTAGTTTGCAGATATCAATGTAAAATTAAAACAACAAAGATTTAAAACCAATAGAGGTGTACTTTTGTGATGTTGGAGTAACTAAATCTTCTTAAGCAGGATAAAAATGACACTAATCATTAAAAGAGATACGTTGAACTATTCTAAATAAAAAAGTTCATTTTCTCAAAAGACACTATGAAATTATGAAATATTCAAAATATGTTTAAAGAAAATTGTAGAAAACCCTTGAAAAATTCATGGCTAGGACGTCTCAATATCATCAACATGAAGTATTTTTCTGAGTGATTTATAAAATTAATATGATCCCCACAAAAACATCAGTATTATTTTTTAGGTGGTGTCACATAATTTGGTAATACAATTCATAAGAACATATTAACAAGTAAGAATGTATAGGAAAGCACTGAAAAATGAGGGGAAATGAGGCAGTAGATGTTAAAATATATAAAACGCTATAATGAAATCAATAATGTGCTCGCACATGAATAGACAAAAACACCAATGGAATAGGAGTAAGTTCAGAAATAGTTTTATCTTCAAAGAGAAATCTCAAATCACTGAGAAAAAATATGCTACTGTTAAATAATTGTGTTGGGACAACTAGGTGGCCCTTTGGAAAAAATATACATTAGATTTACTTCTCATTCTATATAAAATATTAACTTAAAATGTTTTTGAGGTCTACATAAATACAAAAGATAAAGCAAAGGAAGTACTAGGGGAAAATATGGGCAACTTCATAACTATATGCGGAAGAGTGGAAGTGTTGTATTATTTTTAAAAGTTCAGTTATAGTAAAAGAAAAACAAATGACAGAACAGACTACACGAAAATTTTAATGAAAAAGCACAAGCAAGGAAAAGTCTAATATCATTAATATATGAAGAACTTAAAATTATAGGTTTAAAAAGCAATAGTTCTATAGAAACATGAATAAAATTCATATGGAGATAACTCAGAGATATAAAAATGGCTATTGAACATATAAAATATATTCAGTATCACTCAGAATATGATTAATGCCTTAAAATTAAAATTATATACAATTTTAAAAATATTAAATTAGCAAAAATTCAAAGTAGATTGTTCGTGAGACTACCAGAAAATGATCACTTACAAACTTTGCTTCAGAGAAGTATAAAGTGGTTAAATCCCTATGGGAGAAAATTTGTCAATTACTAACAAAACTATATATGTATTTTCTCATGAACTCAGTAATTTATCTTAAAAGGGGGTTCCCTAGTGGCTTTGTGGTAAAGAATCTAAAGAATCTATCTCCATTGTAGGAGACACAGATTCAATCCCTGAGTAGGGAAGATCCCTTGGAGAAAGAAATGGCAACCCACTCCAGTATTCTTGCCTGGAAAACCCCAGGGACAGAGAAGCCTGATGGGCTACAGTCCACAGGGTCACAAAAGAGTCAGAAATGACTTGGCAACTAAACAACTTATCTTAAAAGACATTACTTTAAAGGTATGCTTTACAAAAAAAGGTCTTAATGAACTGGGTAACCACAATGGTGTGGTCACTCACCTAGAGCCAGACATCCTGGAATGTGAACTCAAATGGGCCTTAGGAAGAAGTACTAGGAACAAAGCCAGTGGAGGTGATGGAACTCTAGCTGAGCTATTTCAAATCCTAAAAGATGTTGTGAAAGTGCTGCACTCATTATGCCAGCAAATTTGGATAACTCAGCAGTGGCCACAGGACTGGAAAAGGACAGTTTTCATTCTAATCCCATAGAAGGGCAATGCCAAAGAATGTTCAAACTATAGCACAATTGCATTCATTTCACATAGGAAGGTAATGCTCAAAATCCTTCAAGCCAAGCTTCAACAATATGTGAACTAAGAACTTTCAGATGTACAAGCTGGATTTAGAAAAAGAAGCAGAACCAGAGATAAATTGCCAACATTAATTGGATCATAGAAAAAGCAAGGGAATTTCAGAAAAAAACATCTACTTCTGCTTTATTGACTATGCTAAAGCCTTTGACTACATGGATCACAATGAACTGTGGAAAATTCTTAAAAAGATAGGAATACCAGACTACCTTACTGCCTCTTGGGAAACCTGTATGCAGGCCAAGAGGCAACAGTTAGAACTGGACATGGAACAATACAGAGTACATCATGATAAATGAGGGGCTGGATGATGTACAAACTGAAATTAAGATTGCCAGGAGAAATAACAACCTCAGATATGCAGATGATATCACACTAAATGTAGACAGTGAAGAGGAACTAAAAGTCTCTTGATGAAGGTGAAAAAGAAGAGCGAAAAGCTGGCTTAAAACTCAGCATTCAAAAACCTAACATCATGGCATCTAGCCTCATCACTTCATGCCAAGTAGATGGGGAAAAAGTAGAAACTAACAGATTTCATTTTCATAGGCTCCAAAATCACTGCAGAAGGTGACTGCAGCCACAAAATTAAAAGACACTTGCTGCTTAGAAGAAAAGCTATGACAACGTAGACAGTTGTATTAAGAAGCAGAGACATCACATTTCCACCAAAGGTCCATATAGTCAATGCTATGTTGTTGTTGTTGCTTTTTTTTTTTCTCCCAGTAGTCAATATGGATATGAGAGTTGGACCATAATGAAGGCTGAGCACTGAGGAATTAATGCTCTTTAAATGGGGTCTTGAAGAAGACTCTTGAGCATCCCTCTGACAGCAAGGAGATCAAATCAGTCAATTCTAAAGAAAATCAACACTGAACAGTCATTGGAAGGACTGATGCTGAAGCTACAATACTCTGCCACCTGATGCGAAGAACTGACCCAGGGGAACAGATTGAGGACAAAATGAGATGAGGGCAACAGAGGGTGAGAAGGTTAGATGGCATCACTGACTCAATGGATATGAATTTGAGCAAACTCAGAGAGATAGCAAAGGACAGGGAAGCCTGGCATGCTGCAGTTCATGGGGTCACAAAGAGTCAGATAGAATTTGGCAGCTGAATAACAATGCCTATAAAAAGATGAAAATAGTTGTGCACAAGACTTTCCACTGCAATACTATTTGTAATAAGCAAACTATTGGATTCTATGTATAGATGTCCAAATTTAGGAGACTGGTTTTTAAAATGTATGATACCTTCACACTATTTCATACATACCTTTGTTATATATAAACATATATATAATAAACATAATATATATATATATACCTTTTTTATAATAGGTACTACATATTTCCTAAACAGTTTGCTAAGTAAGTTATATACATCATGGCCTTCTAAATATTTCAGTGTGTAGTTTCTGAGATTAAAAGGGTTATAAACAGTTAGCATTATAAATAGCAAGGAGAAGGGAATGGCAAATCACTTCTGTATTCTTGCCTTGAGAACCCCATGAACAGTATGAAAAGGCAAAAATATAGGACACTGAAAGTTGAACTCCCCGGGTCGGTTGATGCCCAATATGCTACTGGAGATCAGTGGAGAAATAACTCCAGAAAGAATGAAGGGATGGAGTCAAATCAAAAACAACACCCAATTGTGAATGGTACTGGTGATAGAAGCAAGGTCCGAAGCTGTAAAGAGCAATATTGCATAGGAACCTGGAATGTTAGGTCCATGAATCAAGGCAAATTGGAAGTGGTCAAACAGGAGATGGCAAGAGTGAACATCGACATTCTAGGAATCAGCAAACTAAGATAGACTGGAATGGGTGAATTTAACTCAGATGACCATTATATCTACTACTGTGGGCAGGAATCCCTTAGAAGAAATGGAGTAGCCATCATAGTCAACAAGAGAGTCCGAAATGCAGTACTTGGATGCAGTCTCAAAAATGACAGAATGATCTCTGTTCGTTTGCAAGGCAAACCATTCAATATCACGGTAATCCAAGTCTGTGCCCTGACCAGTAACACTGAAGAAGCTGAAGTTGAAAAGTTCTATGAAGACCTACAAGACCTTCAAGAACTAAGACCCCCAAAAGATGTCCCTTTCATTATAGGGGACTGGAATGAAAAAGTAGGAAGTCAAGAATCACCTGGAGTAGCAGGCAAATTTGACCTTGGGGTACAGAATGAAGCAGGGCAAAGGCTAATAGAGTTCTACCAAGAGAATGCACCCTATCCAACAACACAAGAGAAGACTCTACACATGGACATCACCAGATGGTTGACACTGAAATCAGATTGATTATATTCTTTGCAGCCAAAGATGGAGAAGCTCTATACAGTCAGCAAAAACAAGACCAGGAGCTGACTGTGGATCAGATCATGAACTCCTTATTGCCAAATTCAGACTTAAACTGAAGAGAGTAGGGATAACCACTAGACCACTCAGGTATGACCTAATCAAAACCCTTATGACAATACAGAGGAATAGATTTAAGAGACTAGATCTGATCGACAGAGTGCCTGATGAACTATGGATGGAGGTTCGTGACACCATACAGGAGACAGGAATCAAGACCATCCCCAAGAAAAAGAAATGCAAAAAAGGATAATGGCTGTCTGAGGAGACCTTACAAATAGCTGTGAAAAGAAAAGAAGTAAAAAGCAAAGAAGAAAAGGAAAGATATACCCAATTTAATGCAGAGTTCTGAAGAATAGCAAGGAGAGATAAGAAAGCCTTCCTCAGCAATCAATGCAAGAAATAAAGGGAAAAAAATAGAATGGGAAAGACTAGAGATATCTTCAAGAAAATTAGAGATACCAAGGGAACATTTCATGCAAACATGGGCTCAATAAAGGACAGAAATGGTAGGGACCTAACAGAAGCAGAAGAGATTAAGAAGAAGTGGCAAGAATACACAGAAGAACTGTACAAAAAAGATTTTTATGACCCAGATAATCATGATGGTTTGATCACTCACAGTCACCTACAGCCAGACATCATGGAATGTGAAATCAAGTGGGCCTTAGGAAGCATCACTATGAATAAAGCTAGTGGAGGTGATGATATTCCAGTTGAGCTATTTCAAATCCGAAAAGATGATGCTGTGAAAGTGCTGCACTCAATATGTCAGCAAATTTGGAAAACTCAGCAGTGGCCACAGGACTGGAAAAGGTCAGTTTTCATTCCAATCCCAAAGAAAGGCAATGCCAAAGAATGCTCAAACTAGCACACAATTGCAATCATCTCACACGCTAGTAAAGTAACACTCAAAATTCTCCAAGCTAGGCTTCAGCAATACGTGAACCATGAACTTCCAGATGTTCAAGTTGGTTTTAGAAAAGGCAGAGGAACCAGAGATCAAATCGAAAACATCTGCTGGATCATTGAAAAAGCAAGAGAGTTTCAGAAAAATATCTGTTTCTGCTTTATTGATTATGCCAAAGCCTTTGACTGTGTGGATCACAATAAATCTGTGGAAAATTCTGGAAGAAATGGGAATACCAGACCACCTGACCTGCCTCTTGAGAAACCTGTGTGCAGGTCAGGAAGCAACAGTTGGAACTGGACATGGAGCAACAGACTGGTTCCAAATCAGAAAAGGAGTACATCAGGGCTGTATATTGTCACCCTGTTTATTTAACTTATATGCAGAGTACATCATGAGAAACGCTGGGCTGGAAGAAGCACAACTGGAATCAAGATTGCCGGGACAAATATCAATAACCTCAGATATGCAGATGACACCACTCTTATGGCAGAAAGTGAAGAAGAACTAAAGAGCCTCTTGATGAAAGTGAAAAAGTTGGCTTAAATCTCAACATTCAGAAAACTAAGATCATGGCATTCAGTCCCATCACTTCATGGCAAATAGATAGGGAAACAGTGGAAACAGTGGCTGAGTTTATTTTTGGGGGCTCCAAAATCACTGCAGATGGTGATTGCAGCCATGAAATTAAAAGATGCTTACTCCTTAGAAGGAAAGCTATGACCAACCTGGACAGCATATTAAAAAGCAGAGACATTACTTTGTCAACAAAGGTCCATCTAGTCAGGGCTATGGTTTTTCCAGTAGTCATGTGTGAATGATAGAGTTGGGCTATAAAGAAAGCTGAGCACCAAAGAATTTATGCTTTTGAACTGTAGTGTTGGAGAAGATTCTTGAGAGTCCCTTGGACTGCAAGGACATCCAACCAGTCCATCCTAAAGGAGATCAGTCCTGGGTGTTCATTGGTAGGACTGATGTTGAAGCTGAAGCTCCAATAATTTGGCCACCTGATGTGAGGAGCTAACTCATTTGAAAAGACCCTGATTCTGGGAAAGATTGCGGGCAGAAGGAGAAGGGGATGACAGAGGATGAGATGGTTGTATGGCATCACCGACTCGATGGACATGAGTCTGGGTGGACTCTGGGAGTTGGTGATGGATGGGGAGGCCTGGCATGCTGTGGTTCATGGGGTCGCAAAGAGTCAGACACAACTGAGTGACTGAACTGAAATGAATCTCCTTGCAGGATATGTGGTCTTTTCCAAAACATCCATGAACTGATCTGCTTCATGCCAAATGGTTTTGGAGAGGACCAAATATCATGGATGTTGGATATATGAAAGTGAAAGTAAAAGTAGCTCAGTCATGTCCTACTATTTGCGACCCCATTGACAACACAGTCCATGGAATCCTCTAGGCTAGCATACTGGAATGAGTAGCCTTTTCCTTCTCCAAGGGATCTTCCCTACCCAGGGTTCGAACCCCGGTCTCCTGCATATCCAGGAGTGAAACCGCTGAATGAAAATAAATCCATACATAATGCATAATCTGATTATGGCCAGGTAATCAATGGAGCCAAGAATATACAGAGGTAAAAAGACACTGTTCGATAATTAGTACCAGGAAAACTGGACAGCTCCATGTGAAAGAATGAATTTAAAACATTTTCTAACACCATATACAAAATAAACTCAAAATGATAAAAACCACTGCATTTTTTCAGTTTTTTTCCCATTTGTAGAATCAGTATATAAATCATATATACTGTAAGAGGTCATATTGATTATTACTTTTGAAATATTTATCATAAACTGAACATAATCTTATATGCATGTGTATTTCATAAAGTCACTACAAAAAGAGTTAGAAATTTGATTATTGGGACATGGGTTACAAAATGATGTTACACACATTTGGCTTTTGAAAGGCGACTCAAAAACATATTCATTTCACAATTACTATAAAAGTCTGTTGCTAATTAATTGTGTTATGTCAGAATTTCCACTAAATTGTATATCAGATTATGGATCCTAGGAGACAGGAGATTTAGTCCAGGAATCTCCTGTGAATCTGCATTCATAAAATGAAGATACTGATTCTGTAAGTTGGGAGTGGGGCATAATAATTTGCATTTAGACAATTCTCCTAAGTGACACCAGTGCTGGTGATTCATGAATCACATTTTGAACAGCAGTGGTTTGGAACACATTTCTTTCACCACGATGTGACCACTCTTTATTGAGAATTTCTTTATCCTATTATCCTGACAGTGTTTTGCTGGCGTTTTGCTCATCTACCTATGGAATTCATTAATAAGAGTATGTTGGGAGATTCTTTTGTCAATTTCTGAGAAGTGAAAAATAAAATGTTTTTCACTGTCTCAGGTAATTTGTCTTTCTGTACTCACTTGTACATGGAATGCCCTTTCCATTTATATTTTTTTGCAAACTAATTGGTCTCAGATAAGAATCACTTGACTCTTCACCTTGCACTGGGCAAAGGTGAACTTTACAACCGTCACAAACTTAACCCAGTAAATCCTCGGTGAGAAACAAGGCAAGATCAAAATCTTTCCCTTACACTTAATGCCTCATCAAATGGAGAAATAACAGCATCCATTCTTCCAGAACTTGGGGGTCAAAAGGTCAAAAACAGAGGATTCACATTTTGTATACTAGAGTAGAATAGCTGACATGTTCAGAAAGAAAAGATGGTAAGGAATCATTTTTTCAGTAAGTCCTGATAGGAGCTATTACAAACCATTCACATGTTTAAGAAAATCTCTCTAAAGATAAGATTTTGAGAAATACAGTTACCACCATTATGCTGTAGTTAGAATATTATGCCATTTTCCTAACTTAATATTCCATTTTCCTGATTTAATATCTTGCCTCTAGCTTGATTATTCTGACTTGTGAAATTTCCTATGACCTAAAGAGCAAAATGAGGCTTATTTTCTGTTCCTCATCTCCATGTGAATTATCTCAGAGAAGATAATCAAATTAATATCAACCTTCAAGGAGAGAAACATTACTGAAATTGCTCTCCCAGCATTTGTGGTTCCTAGATCCTTGGAGCTTGGCTCCACAAATTAAAGCCTGACTTTTCACTGAAAACTGAAAAGTAGCTGTGATTTTATTTCAATTAGATATCTGTATCTTTTTATCCCTTCTGGAAATTCTAGTCAGAATTATTATGATATTTGCACTTTGTGGATGATCTCCAGTTTATTGCCCATTATGGATTCTCATGATAAATATACTGATTACATTCTGGTAAACATCTAAATACTTTGTGGTGTAGAGCACTACATTGGAAAAAGTGGAGAAAAACAAATTTCTGATTTTGAAACACCTGGAATCACAAGGATAGAGGCATAAGAGTTAGTATTAATAAAACAATACTCTCATATTTTTAACTAGGAAACAAAAACCTACCTCTTCCCTTTTCAGCTTCATTTTCCTGTCAGGAAAATAATATCAGTTATACTAACCTTCTTATCACTCCTATGAGGATAAAATTAGGAAATGTATATAAAGTAGAATTAGAAACAAAAAAATTAAACAAGTATTTTTAAAACTTGTTGCACAACATTATATAGTATATGGTTGAAAACGCAGGTCCAGAAAATAGTTCTTATACTTCCTAATTCTCTCTTTATAATTTACAATGATATCTCAATCTATTCCACACATAAAAATAAAAAACACCACAAACAACAAAATAAGAAAGAAATAAAATTAGAGCTAGTTCTACAGAAATTTAGAGCTAGCAAGTAATAAGGAAGTATGGACTAAAATATAAAATTGTTAATACTCAATATATTGAAAAATGTTTCAAATTATTTAAACATGCTGTTCATAACAGCATTACTTTTAAAAAAAAAAACTTTTTTATTTTGTATTGGGGTAATGCTGATTACAGAGAAGGAAATGACAACACACTCCAGTATTCTTGGCTGGAAAATTCCAGGGACAGAGGAGCCTGACAGGGTTTGCAGGGTTGGACACAACTGAGAGACTGAGCGTGCATGCATAGCCAATTAACAGTGCTGTCATAGTTCCAGGTGGACAGTGAAGGGATTCAGGCAAACACATACATGTATCCATTTTCCTTCAAACCGTGCTCCCAGCCAGGCTGCCACGTGACACTGAACAGAGTTTCATGTGCTATATATACAGCAGGTCCTTGTTGATTATCCATTCTAAATATAACGTGTGTACATGTCCATCCTAAACTCACTAACTACCCTTTCCCTCCATCCTTCCCCCTGGCAATCAGAAACTTGTTCTTGAAGTCTGTGAGTCTATTTTGTAAGCAAGTTCCTTTATATCATTTCTTTTTAGATTCCATATATAAGGGATATCATATGATATTTCTCCTTCTCTATCTGACTTACTTCACTCAGTATGACACTCTCTGTGTCCAGCTATGTTACAGCAAATGGCATTATTTCATTCTCTTTTATGACTGAGTAATATTCCATGGTATATATATACCACATCTTCTTTATCCTTTCCTCTGTCGATGGACATTTAGGTTACTTCCATGTCCTGACTATAATAAACACTGCTGAAATAAACACTGGGGTGCATGATTCCTTTTGGATCATGTTTTCCTCTGGATATATGCCCAGGAGTGGGATTGCAGGGTCATATGGTTTCTCTATTTTCAGTTTTTTTAAGGCACCTCCATACTGTTCTCTATAGTATTATTTACAATAGCCAAGATATGTAAGTGACATAAGTTCCCATCAACAATGAATGGATAAAGATGTGGTATATACACTACAATGGAATTTTAACTCAGCCATGAAAATGAATGAAAGTCTGCCATATGTAACAAGGTGGATGGAACTAGAGGGCATGATGCTTAGTGAAATAAGTCAGAGAGAAAGATAAATACTCTGTGTTATCACTTATAACATATAAAAATAAAGCAAAGGAAGGGCTATGACAGAACAGACTCATCGATGTAGAAAACAAACTAGTGACTACCAGTGGCGAGAAAGATTGGGGGAGGGGTGGTATAGGAGTAGGGGTCTAAGAGGGACAAATGACTATGTATAAAATAAGCTATAAGGACATACTGTACAGCACATGGAATATAAGCAATGTTTTATAAAAACTTCAAATGGACTATAATCTATAAAATTTTTGAATCATGGTATTGTACACTTGAAATGAATATTGAACAACTACACTTTTAAAAACTAATTAAAATTTAATTAATTTTCAAATGTTTCAAACTACAAAAATTGTGCATGAATAAAAAGGTATAAAAAGTAATGAAAAGTATGATGTTCCTGGGTGTTCATTGGAAAGACTGATGCTGAAGCTGAAACTCCGATACTTTGGCCACCTGATGTAAAGAACTAACTCATTGGAAAAGACCCTGATGCTGGGAAAGATTGAAGGCAGGAGGAGCAAGGGATGACAGAGAATGAGATGGTTGAATGGTACAACAATGCGATGGGCATGCGTTTGAGTAGGCTCCGGGAGTTGGTGATGGACAGGGAGGCCTGGCGTGCTGTGATTCATGGGGTCGCAAAGAGTTGGACATGACTGAGCAACTGAACCGAACTGATGATGTTTCTTATTTCTTTCTCAGGCCCTTCTCCCAGTCTAGTTCTGACTCATGAAGCCGATGCAATGTTTTTCTTTAGAATTCCTTAGAATTCTAATGACAGAATCCATTACATTTTTGTAACACAGGAAATTAAATGGACACGCTGGAGAAACTGACTAGTGGTCACAGAATTGACTGGTATAGCCAACAACTGAGAAGAACCACCTATCAGTCTCCTACATTCTGAGTCCAGAGAACAGTGAGATGTGAGACTACAACCTAAGGAAAGGCATCATTTCAGAAGACCTGTCACTGTGATCCTCTCCCACCTGTCTTTCCCTGTTTAGGAGAACTGTTGAGATATGGGGACAAAGGTGGTCTTTAAAGGCAGGACAGATCACAAAAAGAAGTTATTCTCAAGGAAGGAATATTGACCGGTTTTCATTACCACCTTGGCATGCATTAGTCATTGGAGAACTGCTTGAAAGGCAGGCCTAATTACCTAATCTCCCAAACAGGATATCCGCTTGGTCATTGGCCTTAATGACTTGTACATGCAATACAAAATTAATGCAGAATCAGGGTAAGCAGCAGGAGGATTGAGGAGAAATTCTGTAGCCAGGACAAGATTAGGTAAGGAAAACCCTTAAGTGTACATTGCCCAAAATGTACAGAAAATGGACTTTAGCCTTGCCTGTAAGAACAGGCCCAGGAACTTTGCTGGCAGTCCAGTGGATAAGACTTTGCAGTTCAATTGCAGGGAGCATGGGTTTGATCCCTGGTCAGGGAATTAAGATCCCACAGGCTACATGGTGGTTGCAACCAAAAACAAAACCCCCAAAAAACAGGCTCATGACCTCCTAGGGTTAGAGCTCTGAAGGACAGATTGTATATTTACCTAGCAATACTTGGCTGGGAATGCCAGAGTATGATTCTGCTTTGGTGATATTAGTCACATGCCACTAGGCCTCTTCCTAGATGTCAAACTAAGTTGACAATACTAAGTGTCCACTGGTAACCAATGTTTTAGGCAGGTGTTAGAGCTGGAGTTAGCAAGGCCTGCTGTGGACTGTATTTATCTGCAGTAAGACTAAAGACATGACTCAGATGAGTTATGATGACCAAAAAGAAGAGTGGAAAGGGCAGCAACTTAATCTCTTCTATTGCTTTATAATTTCTGTTAACGACAAAAAATATGGCTAACAGACACACTCAAATACTCATTCAAAGAAATACATTTTATTGAATATCTTCCCCTTATTTTTAGTATTTTTCATCAAGAGAATAAATTGGTGGCCAAGAAAGGTGACATAGACTTTTACATGACCCCAGTCTTCCCTCTTCTTGGGCGACTGGAGACACACATACATCCTAACTTAGTGAGTTAACAGCTTTGAATCTAATATAAAGCATGTTTTATATTGAATTACCTAAATTTTGAAAGCTATAATAAGAGAACTTAACAACCAAAACCAACTGAAAATTTAAAAATTTCTATTGAGATATCATTGAAGGGACTGGTGACTCAGGTGAAATGAGGAAGGGTGGGACTAAGCTGAAAGGGCGTGGAGGTAGCAATAAGTAAATACGATGATATAATGTATATGCTTCAAAGAGCTGAGTAAAATTAGTCCAACTATTTATCCTCATTTTTCTTATTCATTATCCCTTATTCACCAATTTTGTTGCTTCAAAAGAGGAAATAGTAGGCTACAGACCTCTGAAGAAACAATATACTGAAGACGCTAAATGGTTGGTTTGTAATATATCATCTCTTAACATAATTTCCTCATATTTTTGCCACATACCCAGGGGGGTGGGGGTGGACAAGGGTGACGATTGGCCTTACTCCCAAGGAGCTTACAATGTTTCTAAAATTAAACAGGAATTACAAATACAAAGATATGCCAATTATTAGTGTATTTCCTCTTCACTCCAAATCCAGCCTTCTTTTCCTTTGATTTTCCATTCTGAAACTGGACCCTGTAAACATTTCTTGTTTCGTCAGATGGGACAGTGTTAGCATTTGTTGATGGAAGGTGCTAGAGGTATGCGGCAGGGCAAAGGAGTTTCTCTTTCTACTGAGTTCAGTTTCTCACTCTGCAGTGCCCAGTGGCTAATGTCATGCAGAACACTCACCCTTCAGTGAATTTGAGGGCTCCTGAAGGTGGCGCTTGGACGTGGGGTAACTCCTCTCGGCCGCTCCTGCTCTGTGCAGCCGCCGCTCCTGGACAGTTAGAACTGGACATGGAACAACAGACTGGTTCCAAATAGGGAAAGGAGTATGTCAAGGCTGTATATTGTCACCCTGCTTATTTAACTTGTATGCAGTGTGCATCATGAGAAATGCTGGGCTGGAGGAAGCCCAAGCTGGAATCAAGATTGCCGGGAGAAATGTCAATAACCTCAGATATGTAGATGACACCACCCTTATGGCAGAAAGTGAAGAAGAGAGACTCTTGATGAAGTGAAAGAGAGTGAAAAAGTGGGCTTAAAACTCAACATTCAGAAAGCTAGGATCATGGCATCTGGTCCCATCACTTCATGGCAGAGAGATGGGGAAACAGTGGAGACAGTGGCTGACTTTATTTTGGGGGGCTCCAAAATCACTGCAGATGGTGATTGCAGCCATGAAATTAAAAGACACTTACTCCTTGGAAGGAAAGTTATGACTGACCTAGACAGCGTATTAAAAAGCAGAGACATTACTTTGTCAACAAAGGTCCGTCTAGTCAAAGCTATGGTTTTTCCCAGTAGTCATGTATGGATGTGAAAGCTGGACTATAAAGAAAGTTGAGTGCAGAAGAATTGATGCTTTTGACCTGTGGTGTTGGAAAAGACTCTTGAGAGTCCCTTGGACTGCAAGGAGATCCAACCAGTCCATCCTAAAGGAGATCAGTCCTAGGTGTTCATTGGAAGGACTGATGTTGAAGCTGAAGCTCCAATACTTTGGCCATCTGATGTGAAGAGCTGACTCATTTGAAAAGACCCTGATGCTGGGAAAGATTGTGGGCAGGAGGAGAAGGGGATGACAGAGGATGAGATGGTTGGATGGCATCCTCGACTCAATGGACTTGAGTTTGGTCAACTTGGGAGTTGGTGATGGACAGGGAGGTCTGGCCGTGCTGCTGTTCATGGGGTTGCAAAGAGTTGGGACACGACTGAGCAACTGAACTGACCTGAAGGTGGCGCTAGTGGGAAAGAACTCGCCTCCCAATACAGGAGATGTAAGATACACTGGTTCAATCTCTGGCTCAGAAAGAGACCCTGGAGGAGGGCATGGCAAACCCACTCCAGTATTCTTGCCTGGAGAATCCCATGGACAGAGGAGCCTGGCCGGCTACAGTCCATAGCGTCACAAAGGGTTGGAGACAACTTAAGTGACTTAGCATGCAAGCACAACTTTTCAGTGACATCCTCACAGGCAAGTTCTACTAGCAACCCAGAGGACAGCTTGCCAGGGTGTTTGGGCAACTTCCTGTGAATCTTATCAGCAACCCAGCAAGTCGCTTGTTATCAGTGAGTTTATTTGGCCCCTCTAGCCAGCCCCTGTCCACAGCACCTGAGTGAAGTTTTCTACTGTCGACTGGGCCACGCCAATACCCTCTTCACTCAGGTCTGAATCTCAGCCTTAGTGGGAGCTAAGGAAGCTCTTCCAAATTTGTTTCTGCCCTGGACACTGTGCTTCAGCCCTACAGGTAATGGCTGGTCTCTGTATCTGCTCTCCCCATAACCTTTTGAATTATCTTTAGACCTTAGTAGTTAGCCTCTCATTTGTGACCCCATGGACTGTAGCCCGCCAGGCTCCTCTATCCATGGGATTTCCCAGGTAATAATACTAGAGTGGGTTACCATTCCATTCTCCAGGCGATCTTCCCGACCGAGCGGTCAAACCTGGGTCTCCTGCGTTGCAGGCAGATTCTTTACTGTCTGAGTCACCAGACAAGGCCACTAATCTCTCATTATTAGTTAGTAATTCTTCATGATAACCTCTTCCTGTTCACCCTATTTTTCTCATTCTTAACATAGTAATAGTACCACTTACATTACAAGACACATAATACCTAGTTCTTGGTATGGAAAATTTCACGAGTAGAGTACTGAGTAAGGCACTTCTGACTGATCTTCCTGAGCCTCTCATTCTGCTCTGGCTGCAGTAACAAAATACCTCAAACTGGGTACCTTATGAACAGCAGAAATTGATTGCTCGTAGTCCTGGAGGTTGAAAGTCCAAGAGCAAGGTGTCTGCACAATTAGATGAGAGCCCTCTTTGGGGTCACAGACTTCTCACTGTACATGGTAGAAGGGTCTAGGAAGTCCTATGGGGTCTCTTTTATAAGGCACCAATTCCATCCATTCAAGATTTTACACTCATAGCTTAAACACCTCCCAAAGCCCTCCAAGTATTAGCACCATCCCCTTTGGGAGTAAAGATTACAGCAATGAATTTAGGAGACACTTGGCAATTAAGACTACAACATATAATTTGGGAGATACAAATATTCAGACCATAGCACTGAGGTTTAAATAGACAACACACATAGCTTGACTGGCCATATAGGAAAATGTGCATTAATTAACTGTATGATTATATTCATCATCTAAAATTTTCATATGAACTCATATTTCAAAGCATATTTTGACTCTATATCCTACTATTAGACATGATACATCCTTGCAGATTCAGATTACAAAAGGTCCATATTATAATATGGGTGAAGGGAGATCAAAAAGTACAAATATCCAGTTAGAAAATAAATCAGAGCAATGTAATATACAGCATGGTGACTATAGTTAGTAATATTGTACTACATATTTGAAAGTTGCTAAGAGAATGGATCTTAAAAGTTCTCATTACAAGAAAAAATGTAACTATGTATGCCAATGGATGTTAACTGAACTTATTGTGGTTATCATTTTTCAATATGTACAAATACTGAATCATTATATTGTACACATGAAACTGATACATGTAAATTATATCTCAATAAAAAAATGAAAGGCAATAGAAAAGGTTCGTAAATTTAGGATCTTGCATATTTTGAAAGAGATTACTTTTATCCCCAAAAGCTAAAAAATGAAAGTTATAAAGGCCTTGAATGTCCAGAGCTAATCAAATTTCTCCACTGAGTAAACTTACTTGGAGCAAATCAGATTAAGGGGGTGGCCTTCCCAGTTGTTGTTCTGGATCACCTTAAAATAGTCACTCCCTTAAGTTTAGGAAGTGACCCCTGTACTAGAACACTTAGAAATGAGCAAGATAAACTATAATTATTATAATTTAATTTTATAAATTGGATGATTATTTAATTGGATGATTATCATCCTGCTTATTCCACAAATAAATTCTCGTTTATTAGCACATAAAACCTATCTTTCTCTCCATTTTCTGGTTCTGACTTACTGATACTAATTTACTCCTTTAGTTAATTACAAAATTAGCTCATGATAGATTATAACAACTCTCAGAACCTCAGGTGGGCAATGACTGACAATACACTTGAAATGAACAATTGTAGGAGGAATCAGACTTAACCTTGATTCATACCCTATCCCTTTGTATTGCCATTTGGCAAATGGGAAAAAAAGCATATTTTGGCTCTATGTACTGCTATTAGATCTAATATACCTTTTTGTATCCAGATTACAAAAAGTTCATATTACTATATTATCTAGTTCAATAAGGTTAGTAAATCATCATAATGTCAAAAAGTTCTAAATATTTGTCCTAAAACCATAATTCAACAAAAGTTAAAAATATGTTTTAAATAGGATATTAATAATCTTTTAAAAACTATGAACATTGCTTCCCAGGGATACTGTATCAGCCAAAAAAAATCACTTAAATTCAGTTTATTTTATAGAATATATTTATAAATTGAATGCATTATTGCTCTAATTTTGAATTTGTATTTATAGTATTCAATGATAAATCAATCAGCCTCTACAACACACGAAGCATATTATACACCACATACTATACAAGATGAAGAAAATTGTTCACTTCTTTTAAAAATTTCATAATATACAGGTATTTCCTCTTTAAGCTTCTCTAGTTAATTGGAGTAAACCAAATACTTTCATATTCCCTATATTTATGAACTATAATGTGGTAACCTGTTTAACAAATCTGTTGGTTACTTTTTATTGAATTGGAATAATCCGACAGCCAAAATAAAAATTCCAACTTTCATATGCCTTAATATAATCTGTTGGTGATTTTTAAGTATAAATTAAATTTAATATAAAGATAACAGCAAAAACATAGTGCATTAGCTGCCTTAATTCAATTATTTCTCAGAATATATGAAGAAAGAAATTATCCTATGTGAAAAAAAGTTGCTAAAAATGTTTCTGGTAATTAATTTCAATCTATAATTGTTTTTCTTCCATATCATTTCTAGGGTAGTCAGATATTTCCAAATATAGATCATTATTTGGAGCTAAGCAAAGATCCAATACAATCACATTTCTGTTTCATTCCTATTTTGAAATTCTCATAGGCACCCTACTTTTCTGCCGTTCCAAGGATTAGGTCACTATTAAAATGACTAAAACCATGTTATAAGGCAAAATGTAAAAATTTGAAACCTTCAGTGTTCTTTAAACATAAAATAATTTCATGCAAATGAAAATTATGATGATAAAATGTTTGGCTTCCACATAGATCTCATGTTTTAATGGATATGAGAATTTAATGGAGATGGTAGAGCATATGCATTTTCAACTGGCACTAGAGGAAAAATTGCAAAAAAGTTACAGTTGATTGAAAATGCTTGGCAGAAGCATTCACTTATGTGTTCCAAAAATATGATATCTAATATTATGCTGGCTAGATTCAGGAAACAAATGTACTTAACTGGCACTTATATGGAATATTTCAGATATTGCTGCAGATGAAACCTTTATGGATGATAATCTGTTTAGAATAAAGTACAGACAAATATCTTGTCTAGCACAGAGAGCCCTGTTGTTCATTTCTGTATATTATGCCAACTTTAAAACACATATTTAATGACATGCCCATGAAAGTAATTGAAAAGAATAGAAGCACTTATAAAAATTACTTGGGAGGAAACATTTTATTGCATTTTTACAACTGAGGATTTAAAATGCACATTATGAATAAGGAAATAAAGGCAACATTAATCAATTTTGCCATTTTTCTGTGTGATAAGGGGCTAGGATATAGCAAATTTATTTGACAATTTCTTAAATAAGTGCCTGGTAACTTTCTAAAAATACAAATACTTATGTTAAAATAATAGATGATATTATTTGATGGAGTCCATTACCTATATATATATGTATATACATATATACACATATATTATTTTTCTGCTATTCATACTTAACGTTAGGCTTTACAGGTGGCACAGTGGTAAAGAATCTGCCTGCCAATATAGCAGATGCAAGAGATGCAGGTTAGATCCTTGGATTGAGAAGAGCCCCTGGAGTAGAAAATGGCAACCACTCCAGTATTCTTGCCTAGAAAATTCCATGGACAGAGGAACCTGACAGGCTACAGTTCATAGGTTCGTAAAGAGTCAGATAGTACTGAGCACAAGAACACACAGGTTTTTTAGAAATCCTAGTGTGCAAATACAATTGTTTTAACACACAATTATTAGCCTTAAATAAATCCTCTTAAATTTACTTGGTGTTCTGGATAATAAAGCTCTCAGTTTACCAGCTCCAAGCACTTTTAAAATGGAGATTTTAGAATCAATATTTTTTTGATATGGAAACTTGGAAGTGATGTTTTGTTGTTAGTCACTAAATAGTATCTGGCTCTTTTGCAACCCCATGGACTGTAGCCTGTCAGTTCCTCTGGCCATGGGATTTTCCAGGCAAGAATGCTGAAGTGGGTGGCCTTTCCTTCTGGAGGGGATCTTCCCAACTCAGGAATCGAACTTGCATCTCCTGCTTGGCAGGCAGATTCCTTATGACTGAGCCACCTGGGAAACCATATAAGTGATAGTAAGCTGCTATTTAATGAAGGTATAATATGCCCAACATATTTCATTTATGTATATTGCTTTACTAGTATTTAAAAAATAATGGGAAGCAGAAAACATTCTCATATTACATCTACAGAAACTGAGGCTTAGACTTGTTCAATAATTTGTCTTTCTAACAAGCTCTTCTATTAGGATGAAAACATTTTCTATCTCCAAATCTTGTTAGAAGACCATGGCAATTTATTTCTATCGTCAAGATCTGTACTAAATAAATGCTGATATATAAAAAAAGAAAAATCAGCCTTAAAAGCATGGTCATTAATGAAGAGCAAGCAAGTATTTCTGCTTGAAGATATGCCATTACACAGAATCTGAGATTCATAGACCCGAATTAAAAACCAAATAGTGCTGTGGGATAATGTATGTATATTGTTTTATCTTTCTGAGTATCAGTCTGTTCATCTCCAAAGTAAATATCTTATGAGCAAAGGTACTATTTTCTGGACTATATTTTTCAAGAATATTTGTAGAGCAAATAGCTTTCAAATAGGTCCATATACTCAAAATTATGTTTTTTCCAGTAGTCCTATATAGATGTGAGAGCAGGACAATGAAAAAGACTGAGGGCTGGGAGAACAAGATGGCAGAGTAGGTGGACGTGGAGTACATCTCTCTCCATGGATACATCAGGAGTACACCCTCAGACACAGAAGTGCTTGCAGAACACCTACTGGGAGAGGGCAGGAGTACTTGACCAGGGAAAAGAATATATAGACCCACACAAAACTCAGTAGGATGAAGGAACTGGGGTGGGGGTGAGGGGCGGGGACAGGAGTGTTCATAGGACTGGACCTGCCCTCCGCGGGTAGGGGAAGTGAAACAGGGGGCTGATCCCCACATCAGGGCAATTGTCTGAGTCAGAGGAGAAACATTTACAGCTGAGAGTGAAACAGCTGATCTGTGGCAGCCTAAACAGAATGAGAATCAGACAGTCCTTGCTGCAGCCATACACACCCTAGACAGGGAGGCAGATCCCCTGGAGGGTGCAGCAGCTGGAAGCTGGAGTTAAGGGGTTGTGGAGCAATCCCAGGGCGAGGGCTGCTGTTGACTGCAGAGAGATGGATTGAAGGGATGTGAGGGAGGAGATTGTGGTGGGAAATGTCTGTGGAGGAAAGCCGGGCAGCCATGGAAGCAAGGCAATACTGCTGAGTCACGCATAGAGGGTGGAGCATCACCATAGCCTCTCTCTCCCCACCACGCCAGCATTGGCAGCTGAACAGTACAGAGGCTGGCCCATCAAAGGCCTGCCACAGTGAACTACAGAGTAGGACCCCACCCGGGGTGCTCCTTTAAGTGACTGACGCCCCCGCCGAGCTACAGAGTAAGACCACACCAAGCGTGCCCCTTGAAGTGCCTGGGACGTGCTGATTTACAGAGTAGAACCCCAGCCAGGAGAGCCCCTCTATGTGCCTGATGTGCCTCAGAACAGAGAAGGACCCCAGGCAGAGAAGCCCTCCAAGTGCCTGAACAGGCGGAGCTACAGAGAAAGACTGGCCAAAGTGGCCTTCTGATCACCAGCTGTAAGAGGCTCAAAAAGAGACTGTGATAGGGCCGTAACTCTTGCAGCAGAGGCAGTCCATGTCCCTCTGCACACTTGGCGCCACCAGAGTCCCCTCAAGCCAAGCAGCTGCACCGCCTTCACGCTCAACACTCATTGGGGCAGAGCTGCCAAAGGCAAAAATGACTTGTGTCTATGTGCCCAGGGTCGCCTCGGTAGTGTCCGACTCTTTGCCACCCTGTAGCCTGTGGCCTGCCAGGCTTCTCTGTCAGGGAGGGCGGTTCTCCAGGCATGGATGCTAGAGCGCATTGGCCAATACTGGTTGCCATACCCTTGTAGCACTCTATTTCCTGCTGCCCTAGCCGCCAACCCTCCTGAATATCTGGCGCTGCCAGAACCCCTGCGACCCAAGCAGCTGCACCACCTCCACACCTGGCCTCACAGGGGCAAACCCAAGTCCTCCAGGGCAGCCTCAGGAGCAAACTCCAATGGATGACCCACAGGCAGAGGTGGAAATAAAACCACAACTGAAACCCAGGGGCAGTGGGGCTAAGGAAGAAGACCCAAAACCTTCCCACCAGCGGTACAAGCCACAGATTAAATCCACAAGATCATCTAGGCAGACTCTGTGTCTATGGAATATAGAAAAGGTCATTGAGAGCTCCCATAAAAGAAAACACACTAGTTCTGATAGCTGTGGACATTGGAGGCAAGAAACACAGGAGTAGGACCAGATTAGAATCTGAGCGGCCCCCACGGCAGGTCCAGAGATCAGCACGGTGTTGGAGGGTCTCCTAGGGAGGTAAGGTGGACTGTGACTCCCAGCCAGGGAGAGGACTCTGAGAACAGTGACTCAAGAAAAACATTTACTATTCTTATGTTTTGACTTGTTCTGTAGATTTTTTTGGACTGTTTTTCTTTCCTTTGTTTTCCCCCTATTGTAGTTGTTGATTTTATTGACAGTATTAAATCTAATCAAGCTTTTGAGCTTTTTTGTTTTTTTCCTTAGTCACTTTTTTACTGCTGTTATAAACCTCTGCTTCTGCATTGGGCTTTTGCAGTTCTGTGGAGTTTTCCCTTTTTTTTTTTTTTAATTTTAATTTTTAAGTTTTTAAACCTATTATTATTTTTTCTACATTTATTCCTTTGTTTGCCTTTCCTGCTGCTCTTTTTCACTTGCAATTAGTCTTTAATGAATATAAATCTTCTTCATCTACCTCTAGTTAACTTTGCATATGTATTCTTCCTTTCTTTTCTTTCTATCCTTTCCTTTCAACATATTTGTTAGTTTGTTTTCATTGCTTTATTCCCCACCTGGCACCTTGCTTCAGTTTTGTTTTTCAGTTTGTGCTTTAGTTAGTTTTGTTCTTAACTGGTAACTATAATTTTTTATTTCCTTTGTTTGCTGGGTCAATCTACTTAACTGGTAAATATAATTTTTGATTTCCTTTGTTTGCCAGGTCAACCTACTGTACTTTATTTTTATTGGACTGTATTGACTTTTCTCATGGGTGTATATATATATGTGTATATTCCATTATCTTAATTATTATTTTTATGATTTTGTAACTGCCATTTGTCTGGGGTTCATGTTTGGTTTCTCGTTTTTGTATATTTGTTTAAATCTCACTTAATGCCATAACAAACCACTTGTGGAATCATTGTTCCTGACCAGAGATCAAGCCCTGAGCCCTTAGAGTGAGAGCACTGACCCCAAGACCCTAGACTACCAGAGAACTAACCCTAGGGAGTATCAAATCGTGAGAATTCACAGAAAGGAAACTACTTGAATACCAGACCCAGCCACACCCAACCACCAGCAGCACCCTGTGCAGGATGCCTCATCTAAACAACAAACAAAACAAAATACAAACCCAATCATCAGCAGACAGGATTACCACCTCACTCAGCCTTGCCCATCAGAGGAAAAACAAACAAAAATTCAGCACAAATCTCACCATATATGAAGCTTACACAAACCACTGGACCAAACTTAGGAGGGCAGAAACCAAAAGGAAGAAGGAATTTTACCTTGAAGCCTGGGAAAAAGAGACCTCACACACAATAAATTAAAACAGAATAATGAAAAGGCAGATAAATACTACACAAATGAAGGAACAAACTAGAAACACAGAAATACAAATAAATGAAGAAGAAATAGGCAAACTACCTGAAAAAGAATCCAGAGTAATGAGAGTAAAGATGATCAAAAACCTTGAAAACAAAATGGAGAAAATGCAGGAATCAATTAACAAAGACCTAGAAGAATTAAAGAATAAACATACAGAGATAAACAGCACAATTACTGAAATTGAAAATACTCTAGAAGGAAACAATAGCAGAATATCTGAAGCAGAAGGACAAATCAGTGAGCTGGAAGATAAAATGGTGGAAATAACTTCTGAAGAGCAGAATAAAGTAAAAAGAATGAAAAGGACTGAGTATAATCTCAGAGACCTCTGGGACAATATCAAGCACACCAACATTTGAATTATAGGGGTCCCAGAAGAAGAAGAGATAAAGAAAAGGTATGAGAAAATTTTTGAAGAGATTATAGTTGAAAATTTCCCCAACATGGAAAAGTAAATAGTCAATCAAGTCCAAGAGGCAGAAAGAGTCCCATACAGGATAAACACAAGGAGAAACATGCCAAGACACATACCAATCAAACTAACACAGACTAAACACAAAGAAAGAATATTAAAAGCAACAAGTAACATAAAAGGTAAATCCCATACACTTAACAGCTGATCTTTCAGCAGAAACTCTGCAGGCCAGAAGGGAATGGCAGGATATATTTAAAGTACTAAAGGGAAAAATCTACAACCAACATTATGGTACCTGGCAAGGATCTCATTCAAAGTTAATGGAGAAATAAAAAGCTTTTCAGGCAAGCAAAAGGTAGGAGAATTCAGTACAACCAGCTTTACAACAAATGTTAAAGGGACGTATATACTCAAGAAATACAAAAGAAGAAAATTATCTACAAAATCAACCCCAAACAATTAAGAAAATGGCAAGAGGAACATATATATCAGTAATTACTTAAAATGTAAATGGGTTAAATGCTCCACCCAAAAGACACAGACTAGCTGAATGAATATAAAAACAAGATCCATATATATGCTGTCTACAAGAAACCCACTTCAGACCTATAAATACATATAGACTGAAAGTGAGAGGATGGAAAAAATATATCCCATGCAAATGGGAAGCAAAAAAAAAAGCTGGAGTAGCAATCCTCATATCAGATAAAATAGATCTTAATATAAAGAAGATTACAAGAGATAAGGAAGGACATTACATAATGATCAAGGGTTCAATTCCAGAGGAAGACATAACAATTGTAAATATCTATGCACCCAACATAGGAGCACCTCAGTACATAAGACAAACATTAACAGACATAACAGGAGAAACTGAAAGTAACACAATAATAGTAGAAGACTTTAATACCCCACTCAAACCAATGGACAGATCATCAAAACAGAAATAATAAGGAAACACAAGTCTTAAATGATTCATCAGAATTGATGGATCTCATTGATATCTTCAGGACAACCATCCAAATGCAGAAGAATAAACCTTCTCAAATGCACATGGAATGTTCTCCAGGATAGACCACATCTTCAGTCACAAATCAAACTTCAGTAATTTAAGAAAATTGAAATCTTATCAACCATCTTCTCTGAACACAATGATATGAGACTAGATACCAATTACCACACACACACACACAAAGAAAAACTGTACAAAGCACAAGCACATGGAGATTAAATAACACATTTCTAAATAACCAACAGATTACTGAAGAAATCAAAAGGTAAATCAAAAAATTTCTAGAAACAAATGACAAAACATGACAACTCAAAACCTATGGGATGCAGCAAGAGCAGTTCTAAGAGGGAAGTTTATAGCAATACAATCCTACCTCAAGAAACAAGAAAAACGTCGAATAGACAACTTAACTTTACACCTAAAACAACTGGAAAAAGAACAAAAAACTCCAAAATTAGTAGAAGAGAAGAAATCATAAAGATCTGAGCAGAAATAAATGTAAAAGAAATGAAAGATACAATAGTAAAGATTAATAAAACTAAAAGCTGTTTCTTTGAGAAAATAAACCAAAATTGACAAATCTTTAGCCAGACTCATCAAGAAAAAAAGAGAGAAGAATCAAATCAACAAAACTAGAAATGTAAAGGAGAGGTTACAACAGACAATGTAGAAATACAAAGATTATAAGAGACTATTATGAGCAACTATATGGCAATAAAATGGATAGCCTGGAAGAAATGGGAGCTTCTTAGAAAAGTTCAATCTTCCAAGACTGAACCAGGAAGAAACAGAAATTATAACAACTCAGCTATAAGCACTGAAATTGAAGGTGTGATCAAAAATCTCCCCAAACACAAAAGCCCAGGACCAGATGGCTTCACAGGAGAATTCTATCAAACATTTAGAGATGAGCTAATGCCTATCCTTCTAAAACTCTTTCCAAAAACTGCAGAGGAAGGAACACTTCCAAACTCATTCTATGAGGCCACCATCACCCTGATACCAAAACCAGACAAAGACAACACACAACAAAGAAATGTACAGGCCAATATCACTGATGAACCTTGATGCAAAATTCTTCAACAAAATTTTAGCAAACAGAATTCAGCAACACATCTAAAAGCTCATACACCATGATCAAGTTGGGTTTGTTAGAGGAATGCAAGGATTCTTCAGTATATGCAAATCAATCAATGTGATACACCATATTAACAAACTGATCCAGTATTGTTGCCTGGAGAATCCCAGGGATGGAGGAGCCTAGTGAGCTGCTGTCCATGGGGTCGCACAGAGTCAGACATGACTGAAGAGACTTAGCAGCAGCAGCATATTAACAAACTGAAACATAAAAACCATATGATAATCTCAGTAGATGGAGAAAAAGCCTTTGACAAAATCCAGCACCCGTTTATGATTAAAAATCTTCAAAATATGGGCATAGAAGGAACCTATCTCAATATAGCAAAGGACATATATGATAAGCCTACAGGAAACATTAATCTCAATAGTGAAAAACTGAAAGCATTCCCCCTAAGGTCAGGAACAAGACAAGAGTGTCCACTTTCACCACTATTATTCAACATAGTTCTGAAAGTCCTAGCTACAGCAATCAGAGAAGAAAAAGAAATAAAAGGAATCCAGACTGGAGAGAAGAAGTAAAGCTCTGTTTGCAGATGATGTGATACTGTACATAGAAAACCCTAAAGATAGTAGAAAATAATTACTAGAGCTAGTCAGTGAATTTAGAAAAGTTGCAGGATACAAAATCAATACACAGAAATCACTTGCATTTCTATATACTAACAATGAAAAATCAGAAATAGAAATTAAGGAATCAATCCCATTCACCAATGCAACCAAAAGGATTAAATATCTAGGAATAAACTTTCCTAAGGAGACAAATATCTGTAGACAGAAAATAATAAGACACTGATGAAAGAAATCAAAGATACATAAACAGAGAGATATTCCATGTTTCTGGGTAGGAAGAATCAATATTGTGAAAATGACTATACTACCAAATGCAATCTACAGATACAATGCAATCCCTATCAAATTACAATGACATTTTTCACAGAAATAAAACAAAAAATTTCACAATTCATATGAAACACAAAAGACCCTGAATACCCAAAGCAGTCTTGAGAAAGAAGAATGGAGCTGGAGGAATCAACCTTCCTGGCTTCAGAATGTACTACATAGCTACAGTCATCAAGACAGTATGATACTGGCACAAAAACAGAAATATAGACCAATGGAACAAAATAGAGCCCAGAAATAAACCCATGCACCTTATTTTTGACAAAGGAGGCAAGAATATACAATGGAACAAAGGCAGCCTCTTCAATAAATGGTGCTGGGAAAACTGGACAGCTACATGTAAAAGAATGAAATTAGAACACTTCCTAACACCATACAGAAAGTTAAAATCAAAATGGATTAAAGACCTAAATTAAAGACCTAAAGAAACTATAAAACTCTGAGAGGAAAACAAGCAGAACACTCAGTGACATAAATCAAAGCAAGATCCTCTATGACCCACTTCCAAGAGTAACAGAAATAAAAGCAAAAGTAAACAAATGGGACCTGATTAAACTTAAAAACTTTTGCAAGGAAAGGAAAGTATAAGCAAGGTGAAAAGACAACCCTCGCAATGGGAGAAAATAATTGCAAGTGAAACAACTGATAAAGGATTAATTTCCAAAATATACAAGCAGCTTATACAACTCAATGCCAGAAAAATAAGCAACCCAATCAAAAAGTGGTAAAGAGACCTAAACAGGCATTTTTCCAAAGAAGACATACAGATGGCTAACAAACACATGAAAAGATGCTCAACATCTCTCATGATTCAGTTCAGTTTAGTCGTTCAGTTGTGTCCAACTCTTTGTGACCCCATGGACCACAGTATGCCAGGCCTGCCTGTCCATCACCAACTCCCAGAGTTTACTCAAATCATCTCCATTGAGTCGGTGATGCCATCCAACCATCTCATCCTCCGTCATCCCCTTCTCCTCCTGCCTTCAATCTTTCCCAGCATCAGGGTCTTTTCCAATGAGTCAGTTCTTCACATCAGGTGGCCAAGGTATTAGAGTTTCACTTCAGTGTCAGTCCTTCCAATGAATATTCAGGACTGATTTCCTTTAATATGGACTGGTTGGATCTCATTGCTGTCCAAGGGACTCTCGGATTCTTCTCCAACACCACAGTTCAAAAGCATCAATTCTTTGGTACTCAGCTTTCTTTGTAGTCCATTTCTCACGTCCATACATGACTACTGGGAAAACCAAAGCTTTGACTATACAGACCTTTGTTGGCAAAGTAATGTCTCTGCTTTTTAATATGCTGTCTAGGTTGGTCATAGCTTTTCTTCCAAGGAGCAGGCATCTTTTAATTTCATGGCTGCAGTTATCATCTGCAGTGACTTTGGAGCCACCACCACCCCCACCCCAAAATAAAGTCTCTCACTGTTTCCATTGTTTCGCTATCTATTTGCCATGGAGAGATGGGACCGGGTGCCATGATCTTAGTTTTCTGAATGTTGAGTTTTAAGCCAACTTTTTCACTCTTCTCCTTTAACTTTCATCAAGAGGCTCTTTAGTTCTTCTTCACTTTCTGCCATAAGGCTGGTGTCATCTATGCATCTGAGGTTATTGATATTTCTCCTGGAAATCTTGATTCCAGCTTGTGCTTCATCCAGTCTGGCATTTTGCATGATGTACTCTGCATGTAAGTTAAATAAGCAGGGTGACCATATATAGCCTTGACGTACTCCTTTTCTGATTTGGAACCAGTCTATTGTTCCATGTCCAGGTCTAACTGTTGCTTCTTGACCTGCATACATAATTCTTAGGAGGCAGGTAAGGTGGTCTGGTATTCTCATTTCTTGAAGAATTTTCCACAGTTTATTGTGATACACATAGTCAAAGGCTTTGGTGTAGTCAATAAAGCAGAAATAGGTGCTTTTCTGGAACTCTCTTGCTTTTTCAATGATCCAACATATGTTGACAACTTGATCTCTGGTTCCTCTGCTTTTTCTAAAACCAGCTTGAACATCTGGAAGTTCATGGTTCACGTACTGTCACTAATTATTAGAGAAATGCAAATCAAAGCTACAATGAGGTTTTGATGGCTACCTTGCAATAGCCAGAAGAACCATCATCAAAAAATCTACATATAAATGCTCTTGAGGGTATGGAGAATACGGAACCCTCTTACACTGCTGGAAGGAATATAAATTGGTACAGCCACTTTGGAAAACAGTAAGTTGGTTCCTTTAAAAAACTAAACATAGACCTACTATATGACTAAGCAATCCCACTACTGGGCACATACCCTGAGAAAACCATAATTCCAAAGACACATGTACACCAGCATTCATTGCAGCACTATCTACAAGAGGCAGGACGTAGATGCAATCTAGATATCCATGGACAGAGTGGATAAAGAAGTGGTACATTTATACAATTGAATATTACTCAAGCATAAACAGGAATGAAATTGAGATAGCTGTCGTGATGTGGATGAACCTGGAACCTATTGTACAGAGTGAAGTCAGAAAGAGATAAACAAATATCATAAATTAACACACATATATGGAATCAAGAAAAATGTTATTGATGAACCTATTTGCAGGGCAGGAATAGAGGCACATACATAGACAATGGACTTGCGGACATGGGTGGGAAGGAGAGGGAATCGAGAGGGTGGCACTGACATGTGTAGACTGCCATGTGTGAAACAGGTAACGAGAGGGAACCTGCTGCATATCACAGGAAGTTCAGCTTGGTGCTCCATAATGACCTAGAGGGATGGAGTAAGAAGGTAGGAGGGAGGCTCAAGAGGGATTGGATATATGTAACATACATATGCCTGATTTATGATGTACAGAAGAAACCAACACAGCATTGTAAAGCAACTATACTCCAATAAAAATTTTGAGAAAGATCAGTTCAGTCACTCAGTTTTGTCCAACTCTTTGAGATCCCATGGACTGCAGCAGGCCAGGACTCCTTGTCCATCAACAACTCCCAGAGTTTACTCAAACTCATGTCCACTGAGTCGGTGATGCTATCCAACCATCTCCCCCTCTGTCATCCCCTTCTACTCCCACCTTCAATCTTTCCCAGCATCAGGGTCTTTTCAAATCAGTCAGTTCTTCGCATCAGGTGGCCAAGTATTGGAGTTTCAGCTTCAGCGTCAGTCCTTTTAATGAATATTCAGGACTGATTTCCTTTAATATGGACTAGTTGGATCTCCTTGCAGTCCAAGGGACTCTCAAGAATCTTCTCCAACACCACAGTTCAAAAGCATCAACTCTTCAGCCCTCAGCTTTCTTTATAGCCCAGCTCTCACATCCATACATGACTACTGGAAAAACCAAAGCTCTGTTGGCAAAGTAATGTCTCTGCTTCTTAACATGCTGTCTAGGCCATCATTACCATGATACTAAAACCAGATAAGCACACTAAAATATTAAAAAATTACATGTCAGTACCTCCAGTAAAAATAGCTGTAAAAACACTCAAATTGTTATCAAATTGAATTCAACAATGTATATAAAGAATCATATGCCATGATCAAGTAGGATTTATTCCAGGTATACTAGAATGGTTTGATATTTCAATTCAATTAATGTGATACACCATATAAACAAAAGGAAGGATAAATATCTTATGATCACTAAGTTTCCAAACAAGTTGACATTCCTTCTTAATAATGTTTCTCATCAAAGTTGATCTAGAGGGAATATATCTCAACATAGTAAAGTACATTTATGATAAAGCAACAGTTAACATCATAGTCAAGAGTGCAAAGCTGAAAGTTTTTTTAATCTAAAAACAGAAACAAGACAACAGTCCCTTTCTCAACTCTTCTACTTAATATAGTCAATATAGGCAGTCCTAATCATAGCAATTTGACAACAAAAATCATTAAAAGGCACCTAAATTAGAAAGAAAGAAGTAAAATTATCACTATTTGCAGAGAACACACAAGGCTATATAGAGAGAACCCTAAGGTCTCCACCAATTAACTATGTTGGCAAGGATGTGAGCAAAGGGAATCCTTAGCCACTGTTGGTCAGTTGTGCTTTGGGGCAGTCACCGTGGAAAACTTTACAGAGGGTCCTCAAAGAACTAAAAATAGAAATACTATATGAGTATATATCTGAAGAAAACAAAAAGACTATGTTGAAAAGATACATGTACCTTCAGTTCATAGCAGCATTATTACTATAGCCAAGGTATGGAAATGACCTAAGTGCTCATCGACAGATGAATTCATAAAGAAGACATGGTACACACCACACAATGGTAGGTTAGCCATAAAAAGAAAGGATGTAATTCTGCCATTTTCAACAATGTGGATGCACCTAGAGAGTATATAGTGAAATATGTCAGACAAAGACAAATACTCTGACATCACTTGTTTATAGAATCTAAATAGTAAAACAAAAATGCATATAATAAGGCAGAAACAGACTCATAGATATAGAAAACTAACTAATGGTTACCAGTGGGATAGGGAAAGAGGGAGGGGCGAGATAGGGATGCGTGATTAAGAGACACAATTGTATAAAATAAATAAGCAACTAGGATATATTGTAAAGCATGAGAGATATATTCAATGTTTATAATAACTTTCAATGAATTATAATCTATAACAATATCAGCATATTATTCAACTAAAAATAATACTGGAAATTGAGTATACTTTAATAAGAAAAAGCAAGAAATTTGACTTTCCAAATATGAAGACCGAAGGCCTCAAATGTACTTAATAGAATATACGGAAAGCTCATGGGATTCAGCAGTCAACATGTTAACTAAACTGTAGGTCATCTAGGCAATGAATCATGTCTGTTTATTGCCAGGAATTAAATTCGATTACTGAGGCCAGAATAGTGCCATGCTTGTTGCTAGCTCTCCTTCATGTGGGAAACCCTCCTCATTAATATGTCCCTCAGTCTATAGCCTGCCCCTTTATAACAACTAAAACACACTAAAATACATCTTGGATGGGTATAAGACTATGACTTCTTTCAGACAACGATGACAAAAACACAGTATCAGTGAGCAGGTAAAGAGGGAAACTTACAATCCCTATGGATGTGCATCAGGTATATGGTTAGAACTTTGGCTGCTCCACTTGGAAAACAGTATATAAAGATCTGTAATACTTGCTAAGGAAAAATGTTAATAATTGTAGTCTTATGGCCTACTCATGCTGCATTTATCATGCCAAACTTTGATCAGTTTGGAGATGGCAATGTGAGGTCTCATGCTGGTTGGAATAAAGGATCTTTGGCTCTGAGCGAGTTTTCCCTGAGATGAATGAACTCACCCAGAAAGACATAGAAGGACTGGCTAGATTTCAGCTTCCTATTGCTCTGGATTGGGTTTGTAATGCTAATAAAGGTGACCTACTGCAGAAGGAGAAAGTAATTATGAAGAAATCTAAACCATTCCATTGTCCCTTATGTTGAAAATGGACGAGAGCTTAAAAGACGTTCTGGAAGTGGAGCAGCAGATGCCCCATCTTAAAAAAGACTGCTTTAAAATTGTTGCTACCCTGTGAGTCAAGAAGAAGTGAACCGAATGGTGCAAATCCCACACCCCTAGTCCAAAAGCATGTGTCTATAGCTGCTTAGTAAAGGGGTTCCCAATGCTAAACAAGTGGTGTTAGTAATCAAAACTATATGATTCAAAGCTTTAGGTAGACAAAAAACAGTAGAAGTTCATTTAGTTGCACCAGAAGCAATTGCCACATTATTAGAAACCAAATGTAAATGCATCTTACTTAATGGAATGAAGCCAATATCTCCTATGTCCTCTAATCTCTCTCTCCTTCCTAATGAATTTTAATTCCTTGGGGTGTGAAAAGTGGGGAGAAGAGTAGAGAGAGATGTGGTCATGCTTTCACTGTCCCCGAGAGGGACCAAAAGTGCTAGGAACTCACCCATTTGAGTATCCAGGAAACTTCAGAAAGGGGAATGACTCAAGCTTTTATCAATCTGTTGCATTCAAGTATTTTAAATGACCAACCAAATTCAGTCTTGTGGAGGTGGGGGGAACCCAGATTTAACAGAGGAAGTTAGTTAAATAAGGTTCACAGTGTGGAAGGGAAGCTAACATGACCTTGTTGGGTGGTGCCTTTTGAGCCAACTCAAATGATAGTTTTAGCCACTTCTGCCAGGTGGCACTAGTGATAAAGAACCTGCCTGCCAATGCAGGAGACATAAGAGATGCAGGTTTGACCCCTGAGTGGGGAAGACCTCCTGGAGGAGAGTGTGGTAACCCACTCCAGTATTCTTGCCTGCCGAATCCCATGGGCAGAGGAGCCTGGTGGCCTCTGAGGCAGAGGTGGCAGAGGAGTCCACGGGGTTGCAAAAGAGTCGAACATGACTGAAGCAACTTACCATGCATACTGATTGCATAATGCTTTTGTTTTACTTGCTTCCTCTCTGAAAGTATTAAATTAATAAGAGAGGATTCTTTTGATCAGGAAGAATTCATGTATAAAAGTGCTAATGGGATAAAAGGATAGCTCCAATTTTTTTTTTTTTTTCCCAATTCAGTCTTGGGCAGTCCAATATACCTTGTGGCTCAGCTGGTAAAGAATCCACATGCAATGCAGGAGACCTGGGTTTGATCCCTGGGTTGGGAAGATCCCCTGGAGAAGAGAAAGGCTCCCCACTCCAGTATTCTGGCCGGGAGAATTCCATGGACTATTTAGTCCATGGGGTCACAAAGAATCGGATACGACTGAGGGACTTTCACTTTCAAATATTATATATATTATATATATATATATATATATATATATATATATTCAGGGAGGAAGAGGGATAGTTAGGAAATTTGGGATTGTCATGTACACACTCCTATATATATAGCAGATAACCAACAAGGTCAATATTATGTGAAAGCCTGGATGGGAAGGGAGTTTAGGGGAGAATGGATACATGTATAGGTCTGGCTAAGTTTCTTTGCTGTCCACCTGAAATTAAAAAAAAATATTGTTAATCAGCTATTACTCCACTATAAAATAAAATGCTAATAGAATTTCAGGAGGAGAAATATAAATAATAGCTTTGATTTAGAACTTAAACTCTACAGATGTAGTAAAGTAATGTGATATTGTAATATAAAAGCTCGGTATGATCTACAGTTGGTGAAAAGCCAAATGGAGGTGGAAGTTTACACAGGATTATCACCAAATAAATTCAGTTTTGATCTGGAAGTCATGGTTTTTCCAGATATCAAGGCAATAACTGAATTCTTTGCAAACATTTTTCACTTTCCATATGCTACCATGGACATGTCCAGGGCCTTCATTTCTGCCCTCCTGTCACGAAAAAACATGATCACTTTACATTCGTGTGGCAAGGCCTCACAAATTTGCAAGACTCTTCCAGGAGTATTTAAACCTCCCTGCATTTTGTGTCCAGAACCTAGGGCAGAATTTAGTGTTAGTACCTCTATTCTCAGATGTCAAAAAATGTCACTTAAAAAACAAAAAAAAAAGATGCCTTCTTGGTTGGCAAATCAGAAACATCCATATCAACAGCTTTGATTTGCACTATCTCACCTCCACCAGCAGAGACATCTAAAAACACCTGGCAGAATTCAGGGGTGCTCACCACACGAAATTTATCAGGGTTATTACACTCTCAATAGTTTTGGCAGTTAGGGAAAAAAATAATTGCTGCCTTTCAGAACTCATCAAATATAAAGGACCTTATAGGATACCTGAGACAGTATTGCTTCCCTTGGACATTCTATCTGGTCCCTTAAATCAGTGAAATAGTGGATCTCTTCCTTTAGCTCTAACACGTGCTCTGTCTCCTGTGGTTAGTCATGCTGGCTCTGCACTTTTGTAAAAGAATGACCAAGATAGCCCATTCTCAAAGGCTCTCCACCCAGGCTTGACCTTTAAAGGTATATCACTTTTCACTCATATAGAGAAAAAAAGTTTTAGAACAGATATTAACACGTGTCTTGCTGGAGGTTTACAGGAATATTGTGACCAGACCTATGTGGACAGCAGCAATAACAAAGGATTCCAGTAACAAGAAGTTTGCAACAGCCAGCCACATACCCTCCCCTTTAAAAGAAGCCTGAATTCTAACTCAAGTGAAATGGTTCTTTGCAACACTAGTCCACCAACATCTCGGTCTACTGGTTTTCCTAATAAAGTCCCTATTCCTGACCTGAACATCTCATCTCTCAATTTACTGGCCTATCACAAAGCAAGCAGTATAAGCTTGGACTTGGTAACAGTGACACACTCTATTTAGGGGCATTCATAACTCTGATATAATTCCATACATGTAAACTATAATAACAATACAAATTTAGCTATAGGCTTAGAGATTGATAAATAAGTGTTAAAGTATAAGGACAAGTAAGAAAATAATTTATGAAAGTAGCATTTACTGTAGCAAATATATTTCTATACTTCAATTACTTAATTGAATAAGTTCTATATTAACTTATTTAAGGTAAATACTTAAGTGAAAATTAATGTCCACAAGTGTGGGAAGATCCCGAAACTGTCATATTCTGGTAGTTTTGCAATTTGTTTTTGGTTACATGCCATTTTCAACCTGCTTACATTCTAACACAATGGAAAATTTATTGGAGTCTGGAAAGCTTGTGAACATGCAAAGACTTTGGTATGGCCAAACCTGTTGCTACCATCAATTTGTTTTATTACAAGCAAATCCACAATGCTGGCTTGCTAGTAATAGATGAGATGATGTTGCTCGCCACTGTGAAACTATTAAATTTTGAAGGAAATCATATATGCATTAAGACCAATATTTAGTGTTGATATTCTCAACTATATTTTTGATCATGGATCCCCAAATGAGTACTTTAAATGTGGTGGCTGGCAGAAGGGAAAAAAATCCATGGTGTTTTCTGACCTATTTCCTACATAAGATAAATAACTGAAAATCAGCAAGAAAGATACCTGCTGTGTGAATAACACAAGGAGAAGACTTGAAAACGAACTCCAAAAATGAAGTTATTATGTTTATTTTAAACATATAACAGGAATATTACAAGTATCTTTAAAAAAATGTTCTCAGATATCCTTTCAAGCTTATTATCTTCAACACAGTATCTTCAAAAACTAACCTGAGGCAATGGAATTCAGAAAAATGATGACTGAATAGAAGAAAAGAAGCTGACTCATCAAAGAGGAGAGACAAAATATACAGATTAGGTTAGAGATTAGCTCCCAGGTTCTTAAGCTATTTATATTTTACTCCAAAGAGGTTGGTTTTACATGTAAATTGAAAATAAGATTAGATATGCTCAGAATCTTCACCAAAATATCCATTCCTTTAAATGAATCCTACTTGTTAAGAAATGTCTGCCCTAAAGATACAGAAGAAATTATAAATTGCTAATTTAAGGAGCTGAATGTGTAGAATACCACCAATTTCTCAAAACCAAGAAGAATGCCTTTCTTTTTAAAATCAGCATTTTGGAAATTTTCAAAACTCTACCAAAATATTAACACCCTATGTTCACAAACCTAACATATACTTTGTTATTTAAGAAACAAAAGGGAAACAAACAAACAAGACAAAAAAAACAAGTGGAAAAAATTGAGTGATCTTCTCAAAACATAAACACAGCAGGCGAAAAAACACTTTAGGGCTACAGGCCGCATCAAGCCTATCTAGATGAGGGAATTACTTGGTAAAGCAGACTGGGAAAGCCCCCAAAGATAAGACTTAAGGTTCTCCAAGGGATAATTCCCATCCAAAACTCAGATCCATTTTAAATTTCAAAGAAATGTTTTTGGGGTTTTTTTGGCTTATTATTTTAAAGCTCTGTTGGCTGCAGGGAATGGCCATTGCTCCAAAGCTGCGCCCACTTTAGTTTCAGCAGTGGTGCTTCATGTCTGTCACTGGTAGATTTATTAAAAGTGATGTTGTTTAAAAAGAAAGGGACAAAAATGTAAAGAAATAAAGGATTTTAAACTGTAGAGAAGTTGTTTTAGCTGTCCCATTTTCAAAAATAGGCTACGGATTCAATTAATTAACACTTAAACCATGTCTTCCTCAGTGCTACCTCGAACACTGGTTGTCAATCCAAGTATCAGAGAAATGGATTTTGGTAGGCTGAGATTGCTGGAACGCCAGCAGTCTCCATGACTTTATGAAATTACAATTTTTTCAAGGAGTTCAAACACTGGAATAATGAAAGCTATTTAAAATGGTTTTTCCACGAATTTTTGCCATTGAAATACAGAGCTACAAAGCTTAAATTCATGTATTTCTACTTTTTATTACTAATATATGCTCTATATAACTGATCTCAAATTTTCTTAGACTTTTTTGTATTTTTTAAACTTTTTTGTATTTTTATTAATTTATTCTGGGGCATAACTATTTACAATGTTATGTTAGTTTCAGGTGTACTGTAAAGTGAATCAGTTATACCAATATATCTACTATTTTTTTTGTAAGATTCTTTTCCCATATAAGCCATTACAGAGTATTGAGTTCCATGTGGTATACAGTGGGTCCTCATTAGTTATCCACATTATATATAGTAGTGTGTATGTGTCAATTCCGATCTTCCAATTTAACCCTCTTGTTACCCCAGCTATAAGTTTACTTTCTACATTTGTAACTCTATTTTAGTTTTTTAGATAAGCTAATTTGTAGCCTTATTTTTAGATTCCACATATAAGTGATATCATATGATATTATTTTATCTGATTTTCTCAATATGAGAATCTCTAGGTCCATCCATGTTGTGGCAAATGGCACTATTTTTTTTTAAGCAACGTTTATTAAGTTAAAAACTGCAAATTACGAAGAATGAGGCTAGTGTAATTACCCTAACTCAAAGGTTTCAACAAAAGTTCATGACCTGGTTGGGTCATGACTGCATCTTAGGTATACATTTACTCCCTTTTGTGGCAAAGCAAAGAGCAAAGAGCAGATGTATCTGCTCTTTCTTAGAAATAAGTTCATCAAAATTCATCATTCTGCTGACAATAAAAATTCACCAATAAATATGTATTTTTTAAAGATTTAAAATACATTTTAACCTCTGAATGTACTTGTTTTCCTCATGCTAAGGGCAGCCTTGAGTTATGATTAAAACACTAATAGCTATAGTTTAACCAAAACATATTCCTCCTGGTCTCACAGAAATTATCTCAAACTTTCAAGTACATACTTCGTTTTTGAAGTACAGGAAGTCAATTCATGCTTTTTGCTTATTTTTCTGATGGCACTTAGTATACAGCTATAGACATTATGGGTGCTCAATAAATGGTCATGGACATACTGAGAGTTTATATCTAAACTTTATGACTGATCTATTATAAATCTGAAATTTTGCTGTTTGGTTTTCACATGGTTTTGATGCTTATGGGAGTAAGAAAAGAAATAGCTGCATCTCTATTATGGCACAACCAGTTGCTGAAATCACTGGACAGGTGGTTGATGGACCCAGTGGTAATTCTGGACCAAGTGTTAAGGCATAAATTGTTGGGTCAGTTTTCCAAGCTTGATGTTACCCATTTGGTACAAGCATTCGAGAATGTTATTTTGTCATAAAGTATATCATGTGCTGAAGTCATTCTCTATAGATGGATTTGATGCTAGTGTATTTTAGTTGAACAAAAAACTCAATTTGCATGATCCATACTTTTTTCATTTTTCATGCTATCCATTATCCCTCACTCCAACTTTTATGCTCTGAGCGCACATTTTTATCTCACCTTTATACATGCTAGAGGGTTATTTACCTATATGTTGTATGTTTAGTCACTGAGTCCCGTCCAACTCTTTTGTGACCCCGTGGACTGTAGCCTGGCATGGATTTTCCAGACAAGGATGCTAGAGCGGGTTGACATTTTATCCTCCAGGGGATCTTCCCAACCCAGGGATCAAACCCATGTCTCCTGCATCGGCAGGTGGATTCTCATACTGTGCCACCCGGGAAGCCCCTGCATGTTGTTTATATACTCTATATTCTGTCTTTCTTGCTCTTATGCTCTCTCTTTCTATACATACACACTACAGACAAAATGTCGTAAACAAATTGGACAAATTCTCTTCTCAGTTCTAGTTTAGGTCTATTTTGCTTTACATATTTACTTTTTGTCATTAATTGAAGAGTTGAAAATATGCAATTATAGTAAGTACCATCCAAACTGAACCACATACTCAAAATTATTTTTCAGATTTCATAACGTTTCTTGAGAAACTTTAAAAATACTGAGAAAGGAAAACAACACCTGTGTTTCTATTGTCCAATGACAAATTTTGTTATAATTTCTTTTCTTCCTGTGCCTTCCATCTTAGATGTACAAACACAGACAATATAAATTCACTTATGTTGTGGAATTCACTTTCTACATAAATTCTTGCTTTTTGCTATTATTTTATCATTATAGTATGGCATGGGAATTGCTTATAAGCTTGTCTACATGATATTTTATCATGTAAAGGAAGTGTAACTTATCAGTTCAGTTCAGTTCATTTCAGTCGCTCAGTCATGTCTGACTCTTTGCAACCCCATGGACTGCAGCATGCCAGGCTTCCCTGTCCATCACCAACTCCTGGAGCTTACCCAAGCTCATGTGCATTGAGTCAGTGATGCCATAAGTTATATATAAGTATTATCTATATTTGAACATTTTAATAATTTACATGAAATTAGTTTAGCTTACACATTAGCTATTTTAGATATTTAGAATTTGGAATTTTTTTGACATAAAAATGCTGCTAAATTTTTATATCCAGTAAAATCAAGTAATTTCATGTTCACACTAGTATTTTAATTAGAGTGCCTCTTTGAACTCACCATAATAAATGTTGAATATTAAATAATTTTTTAACTATTTCTAAGTGTTTGATCATTCTTTTTAAGTGTCATATTTCTTTCTTAAGCCATGTTAATCATTTTTGTACCACATTACTCCCTAATATTTGACTTGTCTACCAAGATTATCATGGAAAATATTACATTTTATTAATCATATGGAATGTTAAATATTTTGTATTACTCATTCTATACCTTTGCCCACACTTTTGTGTTCTCATTGCATATATATAAATATTTACGTATAACAATTTAAAATACTTATTTGCTTAGGTCTAGTGAAATTTATTTTTCTCACTTCTTTTGCTGTACGTGTGGATAGAAAGACACTCCCAAGAGAAGAAAAATATTTACTACTGGTTATTTCTGGGTTTTTTTTTTTTTTACATTTAATAAACACACTTAACTAGAATTTAGAGGTGATGAGGTGCTATCATATTGTTTCCATAAATTCTCACAAAGATATCATTTATTGATCAGCTAATGTACATCAAATATATTCTCTCTTTTTTAAAAATGTTGTATGTATTTTTCCAGTTATGATACAGTATTCAATACAGTAAAAGCTGAAAAAATTATACACAAAGTCTTTTTTGATACATTCCACATAGACTAAAATCATTCTACTATCTTTGAGATAAGGATAAGCTCACGAAGTGAGGGCCACATTCAATTCAGCTCACTCCTGCAGGGCACTGTCAAAACCTTACATCAGGGAAGCAGAATCCAAGCAGAGAATGGTGGGACTTGGGGGAGAAAATGCAGAGATCAAAGATGGGTATTGACAAGGGTATTTGAGGGAGCAGGTAATAGAATGGGGGCACAGAAAAAAGTGCATACTCAGAGTATGACCCAGATGTCTCAGCAGAAAACTGTTGCGTATAGAGCTCTCCACAGAGATTTCAGAGCCTCCACAGAGCCACACAATACTAAGAGTTCAACCCCACCAGACAGCAAAGTTTGTAATAAATATGTTGTCAAGGCTTTCAAATTCTTTAGTAATATGCAATCCTTTCTCTGTCAGTTCAGGGCACATGTCCCCATAGAGGGTGACCCACATATCCCATAATGTAAAAATGATATATCTGTCTCCATGCAAACAATGGTGAGGGACAGTGACAGAGAAGATGCATGAAAAGTTCCATCCAGTCAAAGGTGAGACATCCAGGGCAATGATGAAATAATGTTAAACAATTATAAGGAGTCCTTATATTATAGCGGAAGATAGTTCTATTTTTAAAATGAATCTATTTCTGGATGGAACTTTCTTGCACATGCACTTTCACTGATAGAAAATGGTCTTTAGGGATTATGTCCCTGGGGGCTATAGAGATGAGCAGATTTCCCAGCTCACTTTTTGCAGGGGTAAGTTTAAGGACCTCAAGCATTGCTTGAGAAATTCTTTTGTTGCTATATTCACTTTATTCTCTTTAAAAAAAATAAATAAGTGAGAATAGCTTATTCTGGATTGAACTCAGAAGGTACAGACCTGAAAGGGCATTATTTCCACTCTTAAACTAACATAAAAACCTAGAAATTTTCAAATTAAGAAATTTTTTTTTGGAACCCATTGGAAAACTACAGTCATGGGGCAAATAACTGAAAATGAAGGAAGACTGGCATGTAATAGAATTTAATCACTTGCTTACCTGGGCAAGACATTGTCTATAACCCCACTAGAAGACTCAGTTAGACATTTTTAATAAATTGCTAAAGACTAGAATGAAAGTGGAAAAATCCTATGTGGCATGGACATAGTGGGGATTTGTACCTTCTTCCAGGCTTTTAAATTCAGGAACACTAGTGGGTGCTCACAGTGAAGGTTGAGGGGAATTTTGAGAAATATTCCCCATGACACGGCTGAGGGAAGAGAATAGCAGCTATTGATGATAGTTCATCCCAAACAGCACCTCCCCCCCCCCATACCATATACAGAACCAAAACTTAAATCTGCAGAGGGAAAAGCAAATAAAATAGTTTCCTGAGAGTAAAAGTGATTACTTGCTGTAGCTTGAGGCAAAGACCCACAACAACAATCAAAACTTGACCCAAACTTATGTCACCTCTCTTGCCTAAATAACAATATCCTTAATTTACATAGTCAAGGGCAGTGGAATTATAGTCTGAATATATTGTTGGAAATCCACTGAAGCTTTGAGAAGGGGAAAAAACAGCTCTAGCCTGAGGAAGAACAGGAATATTTACTAGTTTCAGCATTGTATCTGGAAGAAGAGCAGCATGTTAGGCTGAAGAATGACCTCTAAAAAACCGTTCACTGCCTAGTCCCAGAAACTGTGACGTGTTGTTACTTTACATGATATAAGAGGCTTAGACAATGTGATGAAAAATATTTCAATGATGAGATTAACCTGGACTCTCTAGTGGGCCAAATGTAATGGCAATGTCTTTTTAGGAGGAAAACAGGACGATGAGAGTTGGATAAAGGTGATAAAATGGCATAGCTAAAGGATAAAATATTGTGTCATAAAGATGGAGGAAGGGTCCTCAAGCAAAGGAATGCAAGAAGCTTGTAGTAAATACCTAGTAGAAGCATAGATTCTCCCTGTGGCCTTTCAAAGTAACAGCTCTGCTGACACCTCAATTTTAGCACACAAGACCCATTTGAGAAGTATGATCCCCAAAACTGCAACATCATAAACTTATGTTATTTTAAACCATAAAATGTATGATAATTTGTTACAGTAGCATCAGGAAACAAATACAGAATTACCAACCATTTATTGCCAAAGTTAAATTTTGTGAACATTTCTTCTAGTAAATCTTCCATACCATACAATTCCTATTCCTATGCATTTGTTTAATTTTACACTTCATCTGCAAAAGATAGAGTAAGGAGATGTGATGAGAACAGAATAACCAGAGGTTAGAGAAAAGGACTTTGAAGGTGGAAGAAGCAGTCCTTGGCCAAAATCCCCTAGAAGCTAGAAAAGTCAAGAAAACAGATTCTCTCTAGAATCCTCCAAAAGGAGCACAGTCCTGATAATGCCTTGATAATAGATTTTTGAACTTCAGGATGCTAAGATAATGATTTTAGTTTGTGTTGTTTTAAGCCACTGATTTTGTGGTAGCTTATTTTAACAGCTAGAGTAGTCTCATACAGACAAGATCCCTTGTTATAGTCACGCCGTGAGAAAAGGGTTCAGGGTATCTACTTAAGACTGAACCTTTGTCACAATAATCAGAGAACACACCATTCTCCAACCCCTACCACCAGGCAAACAAGCATCAAATGAAAATAACAATAGAAACAGCCAAAAGATCTGCAAGAGAAAGAATCTTTCTGGAGAGCAGCAAAAACAAATAAATTTTAAAAGAGGCATGCCACCTCTAAAGAAAACTTAAAACAGGGCTTAATGTCAGATTAGAATAACACAAACCCACACTCTAAAAGCCTAGCCAGGTAAAAAGGTATACTCATCTCCAAACAGAAAAAAAATGTTTATGTCAATATTATTGGGTTATATGGAATACGAGATTTTAACAAAAAGTAATGTGGCATACAAAAAGACAGGAAAGGACATAGTCTAAAGAGATAAAGCAAAAATATTGGTATTGGAATCACATACGACATCGATGTTAGGCCTATCAAACAGTAAATTTAAAATGATTATGATGAATATGATAACTGTGATCATTGAAAATGTGTAAAATGTAAATATTAGATAAATAATTCACTCAAATTATAGAATACATGGAAAAGGAATGGAAATGATACAATTAAAAATACAGTGGCAGAGAATGAATATCTTTTGACAGTTTCACAGTAGATGAGACAAGTCAAGGAAAGAATCAATAAGCTTGAAGGAAAGCTCGTGTAATCAGAATTATTCAACTAAAATGGAAAGAGAAACAGAAAATGAGTTAAAAACAGAATAGAACATCCAAGAGCTGTGGGACAATACTAAATGACCTAACATATATAATTAGAAGTCTAGAATGAGAAAATAGAGACTGAAATTATTTGAGAAATGTTTTTTTCTGAAACACTGAAAATAATGTATTAGAGTTTTCCAAAAATAGTGACAGATACTAAAATAGACCTATGAAGCTCAGAGAGCACCAAGCAGGATTCATATGAGGAGTGAAACAAAACCTTGAAAGAAAATGAAGAAAAAGACACACTACCTCTAAAAGAAAAAGAATGAGAATTATAGCAGACTTCTCATCATAAACCATCAGTAAATTCTTTAAATAATAGCATCCATAAATAATAAAGTGACATTTGCAAAATGCTGAAGTAAAAATATTCAAACAGAATTATTACCTTGCAAAACTGTTTCAAAAGTGAAAGAGAAATCATTAAACTGATAAACCTGTAGCAAGACTGAAAAATAAAAAGATGAAGAATAAATCATGAATGTTAGAAATGATAGAGTATGATTTGTATAGAACTACAGACACTGTAGTCAAAAGGACAGTAAGATAACAGTCTGAACAACTTTTACTCATAAATCCAAGAAGTGGATCAACTCCTTCAACAAGCTAGCCAAATTAAATGAAAATGAAATAGAGAAACTGAACAATCCTGTAACTATATTAAATAACTTTAATTAAAAATTTTTTGTAAGACAAATTGATAACTTCCCTCAAAAAATCTTACAAATATGCAAAGAAGAATTAATACTAACTTAGCACAATCTCTTCCAGAATATATAAAAGGCTGAAACATTTCTCAAGTCATTTGAGGGCAGCATTACCCTGGTATCAAAATCAGACCAAAGCATAACAATTAAGGAAGATTCTCTGACGTAAAATTATATCTAAAGGTTTTCAGGAAAATATTGGCAAATTGAATAATCTAGAGTTTTATGAAAATTATATACCATGACTAAATAGAACTCATTCTAAATATATGAGATTGATTTAATACTTGAAAATCAATAAAATTAATCCAGCATATCAACAGGGTAGGGAAGAAAAATCATGTGATCATACCAGTTAATGCAGAAAGAGCATCTGAAAAAAGTCAGTATCAATTTATGATAAAAAAAACTACCAGCACTTTATAAATAAAGTATACTTTTTATCAACTTGTTAAGATTTCCTATTAAAAAAATCCCCCAATTAACATTGTACTTACTGATGAAATACTGAAGAATAGCTGTCTAATTTTGAGAGCAAGGCAAGAACATGCACTGCCACAACTCTTAATCAATAGTGATGTTCCATCTCCAAAACAAAAGAACTCAAGAACATCTAGTGGATATCTTAGTCAGCACAGTAAAGCAAGACAAAGAAATTAAAGGCCTCTAAAAGTCAGACTGAAAAGAAATACACAAAATATTTTTAGTTGCAGATAACATTATGGTCTACATAGAAAAATCTGAATGAATCATCAAAAATATCTGAGAATAGGCTTTTTTCATTCAGAAACTTCACAGGATACAAAATCAGAACAGAAAAATCAATCAGAAACCAAAGGTAAAAATAATTATATTATTTCCAATAATTCATAAAAATAAAAGTTTTGCATTAATTTAACAAAATTACTGATAAATATTTGAAAAATTACCTAAATAAGTGAAGGTGTACTATGTCCATGGAATGGATGACTAAATACACTAAAGATATAAATTTTTCCCAAATACATGTAGGTGTGTGCATGCTAAGTCGCTTCAGTCATGTTTGACTCTGTGACCCTATACAGTGTAGCCCGCCAGACTCCTCTGTCCATGGGATTCTCCTGGCAAGAATACTGGAGTGGGTGCCATTTCCTACCCCAGGGAATCTTCCCAAACCGTAGATCAAACCCATGTCTCTTATGTCTCCTGCATTGGCAGGTAGGTTCTTTACCACTAGCACCACCTGGGAAGCCCTCACCTATGTGCATGTGTTTGTGCGTGCTAAGTTGCTTCAGTTATGTTCAATTCTGTGTGACATATATGTGCAATTGAACACAACTCTTACAAGAGTTCCAGAAAGATTTTTTTGCATATATAGATGGGCTTATGCTAAAATTTGCATAGAATGACAATGGACTTAGAATAGGTAGAATAATTTTGTAAAGGAAGAATAAAGTAGAATGAATCACTCTATTGCCATTATCATCTACTTTATAACCACAGTAAACAAGAATTAATGTAATAGAATGGAAACTCAGAATTAGATCCACACCAATATGCCCAATTGGTAATTGCAAAGCCAATTCAGTGGAGGGAGAATAGCCTATTAAACAAACGATATGGATCAGCCAGACATTCATAGGGAAAAAAAGGAAGCCTGAACTAAATTTCAAACTTTATACAATAATTAACTAAAATGAATCACTTTTTATAACTTCTAGGGGGAAAAATACTCAGAAAAATCTAAGCTTTTAGAAAAAAAATATAGAAGAACAATTCAGTAATTAAGGGTTGGCTATTTTTAGACTTAAACCAAGAGCACAATCTACCAAAGGAAACCATTATTAAAATTGGGCATTACTGAAATTAAAATTTTTTCTCTGCAAGTGATCCAGTCAAAATTATAAAAAGATTAGCTGCAGACTGGGAAAACACTTTTGCAAACTATTGGATTGGCCAAAAAGTGTGTTCCGCTTTGACATGAGATGTTGAAAAACATTTTGGCCAACCCATTATATATATCCTACAAAAGTCTTGAATCTAGAACTCCCAGGGTTCAACAGTAAAACAAAAGAAACCACAACAAAACAATAACAAGCAAAAGAAATTCCGATTGGAAAATGGGCAAAAGACATGAAAATATATTTCACCTAAAATGACACATGGATGACCAATAAGCATGAAAACATGTCCAACATCATTAGCCTTTAGAGAAATGCAATTTAAAACCACAATGAGATACCACTTCAGTCAGAATGACTAAAATGCACAATACCAATAATGCCATCTGCTGACAAGGATGGAGAGAACTGGATTACTCATTCATCGTGGTTGGGACTCTAGAATGATATAGCCACACTGAACACTTCCTTACCATGTAACCCGGCAACTGTATTTTAAAGCATTCATTCCAGAGAAATTAAAAAGTTACATTCACACAGACACAGGTGCAAACAAAAAACAGAAAAAATTGCTAGTAAACCACATTCTTTTATTTATTTATTTAACTTTACAATATTGTATTGGTTTTGCCATACATTGACTTGAATCTGCCATGGGTGTATTCTTTTATCTGACACAGAGCAAGCCAAATTGCTGAGAAGCTGCGATGTACAGCAGAGAGGATCTATTCTCAATGGAAAATGTGGGAAGGGAGAACAGATCTCCAAACTTCCACCTCAAGGGCAAGGACCTTGGTAGGCTTATGGGATAAAGGATAAAGAAACAGGGTATTCTGAAGTGTGGCGAGCTTGGGGAGGGTAGGGAAAGGTGAATGGAAAAAGATTCCATAATATTTGTCTTGGGCAGGCATTATTAAACTACAGGCCTCTGCACATTTAAAAAATGGAGGTGATTTGAGGGTGGAGTGTTGGGCCTTCTAATGTTGAAAGGTCACTGAGTGGACACTTGCTCACGCCAAATAGAAGGGTCCATGGTCCTATCCAGTCTTTACCCATTCAATTCTAACTAGACACAACTGACTCCAAGTTGCTAAAAAAAAAAAAAAAAAAAAAAACAACTCAGGCAAACATCTTATAGTTTAAATTACATGCTACTTGGAGGACATGCAAGTCTTGAAAAAACCTTGGTTAGTGAAGGCAAGTGAACTGGATTTGACTAATGATTATCCATGGTTTCAGGTTCACACTCAGATATTCACAGTACTTTTGTTTCTAATAATCAGCTACTGGAAATAGCCCACATGCCTTTCTGTGAGTGAAAGTTTAAACAAACTGACATATCTATAACACAGAATACCAACAATTAAAATTAAACAGATAAAAGGAATAGGTCTTTAAAATTTATTAATTTTTAGTCGGAGGACAATTGCTTTACAATACTGTGTTGGCCTCTGACACACATCAGCATGAACCGGCCATAGGTGTGCATATGTTCCTCCCTCTGGAACCTCCCTCCCACCTCCCACCCTCTGGGCTGTCACAGGGCACCTGTCACAGCGCTCCCTCTGTCTCTGTTTGACAATGGTACTGTGTATGTTTCCATGCCACTCTCTCAATCTGCCCATCCTCTCCTTCCCCCACTGTGCCCACAGTCTCTTCTCTAGTCTGCCTCTCCATATATGCAACAATTAGGATGTATCTTAAGTCCATTACAGTAAGTGGAAATGCCAGTCTCTAAAGGCCACATACTGTGTCATTTCACTTATATAAAAAGTCTTACAATGACAAAATTATAAAGATGGGAGTAGATGAGTGGGTAGAAAGGGCTAGACAGAGTGAGCAGCAGGGTGTTTGGGAAGAAACTATAAATGAGTAGCCTGAAAGACATACCACAAAACACCAGCTCACACTCACTAAAGGGCTGGATTCATATAGGCAGATGATAAGCTTAGATTAGCATGTAGAGTAATTGAAACACTCAGACATTGTGTTTGGGAATGTAAAAATGGCACAGCCTTCAAAAAGTTTACCATGTGACTCACAGTCCTTCTTCTAGGTGTTTTCCCAAGTGCATTACAAACTGATGTCCACATAAAGCTGCCTGTGAATGTTGACAAAAGCTTTTATTACAATCACAAAAACTGGAAATAAACAAGTTGTATTTTAACAGGTGAATGGGTAAACAAACAGTGGTACATTCACGAAGTGAAATATTGCTCAACAATTTAAAAATATCAGCTATAGATTCTTCATAAACATGGACAACTCATATGTATTTTGCTAAGTAAAAGAAGTCAGACTCAAAAGTCTGCACATGTATAATTTCATTGATATGACATTCTGGAAAATGCAAAACTACAGGAAAAGAAAATGGATTAATGATGACCAAGGTTTAGGGAGAGCAGAGTGGTTGATGAGAAAGGAACAGCCCAAATCTATTGTTTGGGTGGTGGGATTGCTCTGTACAGAATTGTGTTGTTGCATGTATGATGTTGTGTCTGTCAAAAACCATGGAAGTATGCATCAAAAAGATTTTTACTGCATGTAGTTAAAAAAATAATCAACCAAGATGTTGGGGGATGCAGAGATAGAATACAGAAAGGGTAGGCAGAAAAAGAAGCTATGTAAGTAATTTTAAACTGTGCATGCATGCTAAGTCATTTCAGTTGTATCCAACTCTTTGCAATCCTACAGACTGTAGCCTGGCCAGGCTCTGTCCCTGGGGATTCTCCAGGCATGAATACTGGAGTAGGTTGCCATTTCCTCTTCCAGAGGATCTTCCCAAACCAGGGATCGAACCCCTATCACTTGCATCTAATCTGCATTGGCAGGTGGGTTCTTTACAACTACAGTCACCAAACTTCAGTTTTTTATTTCAATAGTTTTAATGGATGGATCATCGAAAAAGCAAGAGAGTTCCAGAAAAACATCTATTTCTGCTTTATTGACTATACCAAAGCCTTTGACTGTGTGGATCACAATAAACTGTGAGAAATTCTGAAGGAGATGGGAATACCAGACCACCTGATCTGCCTCTTGAGAAACCTGTATGCAGGTCAGGAAGCAACAGTTAGAACTGGACAGGGAACAACAGACTGGTTCCAAATAGGAAAAGGAGTACATCAAGGCTGTATATTGTCACCCTGCTTATTTAACTTATATGCAGAGTACATCATGAGAAATACTGGGATGGAGGAAGCACAAGCTGGAATCAAGATTGCCAGGAGAAATATCAATAACCTCAGATATGCGGATGACACCACCCTTATGGCAGAAATTGAAGAACTAAAGAGCCTCTTGAGGAAAGTGAAAGAGGAGAGTGAAAAAGTTGGCTTCAAGTTAAACATTCAGAAAACTAAGATCATGGCATCTGGTCCCATCACTTCATGGAAAATAGATGGGGAAACAGTGGCTGACTTTATTTTTGAGGGCTCCAAAATCACTGCATATGGTGATTGCAGCCATGAAATTAAAAGATGCTTACTCCTTGGAAGGAAAGTTATGACCAACCTGGACAGCATATTAAAAAGCAGAGACATTACTTTGTCAACAAAGGTCCATCTAGTCAAGGCTATGGTTTTTCCAGTGATCATGTATGGATGTGAGATTTGTACTATAAAGAAAACTGAGCGCCGAAGTATTGATGTTTTTGAACTGTGGTGTTGGAGAAAACTCTTGAGAGTCTGTTGGACTGAAAGGAGATCCAATCAGTCCATATTAAAGGAAATCAGTCCTGGGTGTTCACTGGTAGGACTAATGTTCAAGCTGAAACTCCAATACTTTGGCCACCTGATGTGAAGAGCTGACTCATTTGAAAAGACCCTGATGCTGGGAAAGATTGAGGGCAGGAGGAGAAGGGGACAGCAGAGGATGAGATGGCTGGATGGCATCACTGACTCAATGGACATGGTTTTGGGTGAACTCCGGGAGTTGGTGATGGACAGGGAGGCCTGGCGTGCTGCGATTCATGGGGTCGCAAAGAGTCAGACATGACCGAGTGACTGAACTGTACTGAACTGAATGGATACTCTAAATATAAAGTCAAAATAGAACTGTACATAAAAACTGAACACTAGCTAAACTGGTTGCTCACAGTAATATGGATTGCCCATTCTGAATCTATGTGTATAAGACGTTGAATAAATAATTTTAAAATATTTATATATATACTGGGAATCAGGTTTCTCATGTCAAAAAATATACAGAAAGCAAAAGGTAAGGTAGAATAAAACACCGTAGGTAACTGAATTAGAGCTGGAGATGTAAGAATGAACTCATTTTAAGAGACAGATGGTAAATAGTTGATAGACTGAAACTACACATACATACAACACATACATACATATATATATATATGTAAGTGAAACTGAAAGTTGCTCAGTTGTGTCTGACTCTTTGTGACCCCATGGAATATATAGCCCATAAGAATTCTCCAGGCCAGAATACTGGAGTGGGTAGCCTTTCCCTTGTCTAGTGGATCTTCCAAACCCAGGGATCAAATCCAGGTCTCACACATAGCAGTGGATTCTTTACCAGCTGAGCCACAAGGGAAGCCCAAGACTACTGGAGTGGGTAGCCTATCCCTTCTCCAGCAGATCTTCCCATCCCAGAAATTGAACCAAGGTTTCTTTCATGCAGGCAGATTCTTTACCAGCTGAGCTATCAGGGAAGCCCACATATATATCCACACACACACACACACACATATATACATACACATACACACATATTTATATATATTATATACAGTGTATGTATGCATATAGATAGATATAGTCTATCTATCAACTATTTATCATCTATGTCTTAAAATGAGATCATCATATCACTTAAAATGAGTTCATCTCTACATTTCCAACTCTAATTCAGTTACCTAGGGATCCAGATTCTTCCACAGACAGTCCCTTCCCCATCAGGAAGCTTCCAAAAGCCTCTTACCCTTATCCATCAGAGTGCAGAGAGATGAAAACCACATTCACAGAAACCTAACTAAACTGATCACATGGACCACAGCCTTGTCTAATTCATAAAACTATGAACCATGCTGTGTAGGGCTACCCAGATGGACGGGTCCTGGTGGAGAGTTCTGACAAGACGTGATCCACTGGAGAAAGGAATGGTAGTCATTTCAGTACTCTTGCCTTGAGAACCCTTTAAACAGTATGAAAGGCCAAAGGATATGACAATGGAAGATGAACTCCCCAGGTCAGTAGGTCTTCAACACGCTACTGGAGAAGAGTGGGGAAATAACTCCACAAACAATGAAGAGACAGAGGCAAAGCGAAAACAACACCCAGTTATGGATGTGACTGGTGATAGAAGTCCAATGTTGTAAAGAACAATATTGCATAGGAACCTGGAATGTTAGGTCCATGAATCAAGGTAAACTGGAAGTGGTCAAACAGGAGATGGCAAGAGTGAACATTGACATTTTAGGAATCAGTGAACTAAAATGGATGGGAAAGGGTGAATTTAATTCAGATGACCATTATATTTACTACTGTGGGCAAGAGTGCCTTAGAAGAAATGGAGTAGCCATCATAGTCAACAAGAGAGTCCAAAATGCAGCATCTCTGTTCGTTTTCAAGGCAAATTGCTCAGTAGCACAGTAATCCAAGTCTATACCCCAACCACTAATGCCAAAGAAGCTGAAGTTGAATGGTTCTATGAGGACCTTCAAGACCTCTAGAACTAACACCAAAAAATGATGTCCTTTTCATCATAGGGGACTGGAATGCAGAAGTAGGAAATCAAGAGTTATCTGGAGACACAGGCAGGCTTGGCCTTGGAGTGCAAAATGAAGCTGGGCAAAGGCTAACAGAGCTTTTCCAAGAGAACACACTGGTCATAGCAAACACCCTCTTTCAACCACACAAGATATGACTCTACACATAGTCATCACCAGATGGTCAATACTGAAATCAGATTGATTATATTCTTTGTTGTCAGAGATGGAGAAGCTCTATACAGTCAGCAAAAACAAGACCGGGAGCTGACTGTGGTTCAGATCATGAACTCCTTATTGCTAATTTTAGACTTAAATTGAAGAAAGTAGGGAAAACCTATAAACCATTCAGGTATGACCTAAATATAGTGGAAGTAACTATATTCAAGGACTGTATTCAACTGTATATTCAAGGAATTAGATCTGATAGAGTGCCTGAAGAACTATGGACAGAGATTTGTGACATTGTACAAGCACCAGTGATCAAAAGCATCCCTCATGAAAAGAAATACAAAAGGGCAAAATGGTTGTCTGAGGAGGCCTCATATGTAGCTGAGAAAAGAAGAGAAGTGAAAGACAAACAAAAAGAAAAGATATACCCATCTGAACGCAGAGTTCTAAAGAATAGCAAGTGCAGATAACAAAGCCTTCCTCAGTGATCAATGCAAAGAAATAGAAGACGACAATAGAATAGGAAAGAATAGAAATCACTTCAAGAAAATTATAGATGCCAAGGGAATATTTCATGCAAAATAGGCCTCAATAAAGAACAGAACTGGTATGGACCAACAGAAACAGAAGATATTAAGAAAAGGTGGCAAGAATACACAGATGAACTGTTGAAAAAAAGATCTTAATGACCCAGATAACCATGGTGGTGTGATCACTCACCTAGAGCCAGAAATCTGGGAGTGCAAAGTCAAGTGGGCCTTAGAAAGCACCACTATGAACAAAGCTAGCGGAGGTGATGGAATTCCAGCTAAGCTATTTCAAATCCTAAAAGATGATGCTGTTAAGTGAGCACTCAGTATGTCAGCAAATGTGGAAAACTCTGCTGTGTCCACAGGACTGGAAAAGGTCAGTTTTCATTCCAATCCCAAAGAAAGGCAATGCCAATGAATGTTCAAACTACCACACTATTGCACTCATCTCACAACACTAGCAAAGCAATGCTCAAAATTCTCCAAGCTACGCTTCAACAGTACATGAACCGAGAACTTCTAGTTCAAGCTAGATTTAGAAAAGGCAGAGGAACCAGATATCAAATTGCCAGCATCTGTTGGATCATCGAAAAAGCAAGAGAATTTCAGAAAAAAAACACCTGGTTTTGCTTCATTTAGCAACAGTTAGAACCAGACATGGAACAAGGAGTCGGTTCCAAAATGGGAAAGGAGTACATCAAGGCTGTATATTGTCACCCTGCTTATTTAACTTACAAGCAGAGCATTTCATGCAAACTGTGGGCTGGATGAAACACAAGCTAGAATCAAGATTGCTGTCCAAAATATCAATACATCAGATACACAGATGACACCATTCTTATGGCAGAAAGTGAAGAGGAACTAAAGAGCCTCTCGATGAATGTGAAAGAGGATAGTGAAAAAGCTGGCTTAAAACTCAGCATTCAAAAGTCTAAGACCATGGCATCCCGTCCCATCACTTCATGGCAAATAGATGGGGAAATGATGGAAACAGTGAGAAACTCTACTTTCTTGGGCTCCAAAATCACTGCAGATGGTGACTGCAGCCATGAATTACAAGATGCTTGCTCCTTGGGAGAAAAGCTGTGACAGACGTACACAGCATATTAAAAAGAACAGAGACATTATTTTGCCAACAAAGTCCATCTATTCAAAGCTATTGTTTTTCCAGTAGTCATGCATGGATGTGAGAGTTGGACAATAAAGAAAGTTGAGCACCGATGAACTGATGCTTTTGAACTGTGGTGTTGGAGAAGACTCTTAGCTCCTTGGACTGCAAGGAGATCAAACCAGTCAATCATAAAAGAAATCATTCCTGAATATTCATTGGAAGGACTGATGCTAAAGCTGAAGCTCCAAATTTTGGCCACCCGATGCAAAGAACTGACATATTAGAAAAGACCTTGATGCTGGGAAAGATTGGAGGCAGAAGAAGTGGATGACAGAGGATGAGATGGTTGGATGGCATCACAGACTCAATGGACAAGAGTCTGAACAAGCTTCAGGAGTTGTTTATGGATAGGGAAGCCTGGGGTGCTGCAGTCTATGGGGTTGCAAAGAGTCAGACCTGACTAAGCAGCTGAACTGAACTGATATACATGCACACACACACACGTGCACCCACCTCCTTTCTAACATTATTCATTGAATGAGTCAAAAGTGGTGGCAACCAGTAGCAATAACCATACTGTGTGCTCACATCTTAGATTTTAAATACTATTCTCCAGTAAATGCATTAGGCCTCGCTTGAGAAATGACTGATTCTATAGCTAGGACAGCATATACACAAGATAAACCTGAAGCATCTTGTGCTGCTAAAAACAACAACAACAGCAAAGCATGGAGCATGTGAGAAAGACATAGGAACTAAGTGAATGAGCTCCCAGGAAACAAACTGGCACAACTTGCATAAATAAATATCTATAGTTTTGTATAATAACTCAAAGAATACTGTATATGAATATATGTATATGAATCCATACTAGTAAACATAAGTGACTAGACATGTAATATAAGTGAGGAAGAAGTAACAAATCTTCCTTCTTGAGGTCAAAATCATATCAGTAAGAGAGAATAAGCGAAATGGAAAATCGGTATTAGAACCTGAGAGCAATCATTTCTCTTAGTCAATACTCACTGATGAATGCCAAAATTAATGTGTGAAACTTTGAGGAACAGGATACTTGCATAATCACACATTGCTTCTTTCAAAATATTCATTAATTACCATGATAGCTTTAACATTTGCCCACAAACTGTTTGATAATTTTCCCTCTAGGAGATGAACCTTAATTACCCCTTCCTTGAGAGTAGCCCGAGTAAATCGTTTTCTTCTGATGTATTAGAGTTTGAAAAAGAGGAGTGACTTTAGCATAGAGCGACTTGGCAGATGCCACCTTACACTCTAAAGGGATGTTCACATCACCAGTGATAATTCCTGTTGCTTTCATATTCCCACTTGTAGGACACCAAGAGAAGGGCATCATTGTGTACTACTTTCCCTCTTAGCTGTAATCCCAATCAAATCATAAGAAAAACATCAGATAATCCCATAAAGATGGACATTCTAAAACTACCTGATCAGTAGTTTTCAAGTGTAAAAATAAATGGAAAAAAAGGAAAAGCTAAAAAAAAAATTATTGTTCTGACTGGGTTTTGGAACAGGAAAAAATAAACTAGTATAAAGAAAGCTAGATAAATTCTAGATGTATCATGGTTATATTAGGTATTGACATTAGGGTGAGCTGTTTGAAGAATAAACAATAGATTAGTAGCTATCCAAACTATCTTTACCATTCTCCTATAATTATAAATTATTTCAAAGTGAAATGTTTAAAAAGTAGATACAAATCATTGTTTCTGTTATTTTTGCTTTCCATTTAATGTATTGTTAATAAAAATACATTTTTTTTCTGAGACTTAGGTTATCAAGTCAACTTTCTTTCTTTGCTTTATTGTCTTTTTTTTTCCCCCTCAATTTAATAGAAGATTTTGAGCCAGGTGAAACAATAACCTGTATGGTAAGTCAACATACTTAATCAGATCTTTGCCTCAAGGCCATGGCCCCTTGTTTTCACAGAACTTGTACCGGATCTTCATTGTTCATAAAATTTTTCATTGTATTTCCTGTTGTTTAGATCCAGAAGTTTGCTTCTCTTACTCTGAAAGATCTTACATTTACAGATGTAACCTACTTTCATCTCTGCTTAAAAACTGGGTAATTCTTGCTGGAACTAATCTCTTCCTTATAATATCTTACTAAACATAACAAACAACAGTCAATATTCAACACTTTTTTTTTTTTTTTTGGCAGTCTTTTCTTCTGGAGTGACTACAGGCCAAGAAGTTGCTTTTCAAGTTACTGTGTACAGTACATTTACTAAATATTTTGCTACTGATAAATATAATTTCTTTCTTGGTCTCCAAAATAAGTTTATCTGCCATCTATAAGCAGATATCATTTTTAAAAAATTATACAAAATTATAAAAAAATTCCTAATTTATCATATGTTAGCTTTTTATTTTGTTTATCACTCATCCACTGGGCCTCTCACTTGCCAGTTGGAAAAGTGTTTGATTTCACGTATCTTTCTGGTTGTCCCTGAGTGTCCTACCCCACTACTGGGGAGAGACATTCTGGGTTCCCTTCAGGCCATATTATGGTTAGGAGGTCCTAAGCAACCCCCTTTTTCAGTGATGACTGTATTCTACAAGCAATGAACCGTGCCTTTCAGGACAGAGGAGTCCCTGGCTAGGCCATAAATGCCCAACCTGTAAAAATTACCTTTAATCCAGAAGCCGCCTACCCTAACAAGAGACGATACCCCATAAGTTCATAAGCAAAAAAAAGGGTTACAACGCCTCATAGATAAATTCTTAAAGCATGGCCTCTTGGTGCCTTGTCAGTCTCCTACCCCTGTTCTGCCAGTTGTTAAGCCAAATAGGGAATATAAGATGCTGGAAGACCACAGAGCTGTAAATGATACAGTGGTTCCTATACACCCCCTCATGATTAATCCTCATAACATATTAGTCCACGTCCCTGAGGAAGCTAAATGGTTTATTGTTCTCAAGTGCTCAACCCGAAGGATGCCTTCCCTTGCATCCCAGTTCACCTCTCATTACAACATCTATTTGTCTTGAGTAGACTAACTCCCACTGGGGCCAGATACAATAATACACCTTGACAGTATTGCCTTAGGGGTTTGAGGACAGCCCACATCTGTTTGCCTAGGCCCTAGGAAAGGAACTAAGGAAAACACATTTAAAAGAACGGGCTATTCTACAGAATGTAGATATATTAATAGGTAGCCCCTTCACATGGAGGTCTAAGATTGGAACATCATTGAAATTCTTAATTTCCTTGGGATTCGGGCTTATACATTCTCCCAGAAAAAGCACAAATCTCAAAGCAACAAGTTAAACATATGGGATACATGATAAATCCTGGAAGTAAACAACTATTTCCAGATTAAAAACAAGCTGTATTATGCCTAGGCACTTCAGACACAAAGACATCTCTGTACCTTGGGCTTCCCAGCTGGTACTGGTGGTAAAGAACTCACCTGCCAATGCAGGAGGCATAGAGCAGTGGGTTCAATCCCCGGGTTGGGAAGATTCCCTGGAGAAGGGCACAGACAGAGTCAGACATGACTGAAGCAACTTATCACGCATCCTTATATATTGGTGTGTAACAAAATGCAACAAAAGTGAATGTCTTAAAGCAACTTCAACTTATTATTTCTTGTAAACTGTGGGTTGGCTTGGACAGGAGTCTCCAAGTCTACTCATCTTTTGACACCAACTACAAGTCCACGGGTCTCCAAGATCACTCTTGTTTCTGAAATAAATGCAATTGCCGGGGGAGTGGGGCAAGACCACTCTCAGTTTCAATATTCCATTAAAAGGACCCACCAAAATCAGTACAAATGTTATTCTGATAGTTATGATTTATTATAATGAAAGGATACTTAAGTTACCCAAGGGCAGAATCACAGAGGCAAGGCCTAGAAGACTTTCAAGCACTGAGCCTCTGGTTGTTCTCTCCACAATGTCTAAATTTGCCAGGGAAAAAAATGTGTGGCCATATAAAGGGAGCACCAAGCAACCAGGGAAACTTTCCTGAACCTTGATATCTAGAGATTTTACTGGGGGAATGTTGTATAGACATGGCTGATCTTAGTTATCAGCCCTCCTGGAAACTGGTACTCCAAGGCCTGCATAGCCCACATTGTAAATCACATTGTTAACACAGACTATTTAGCATGACTGAAGTCCCCCTGGAAAGCAAACACTATTATCAGGCAGAAGAGTCCAAGGGTCTAAGGGTTGCCTCTCAGGAACCTGTGTGCATGCTTAGTTGCTCAGTCATGTCCAACTCTCTGCAACCCCATGGACTATACCCCACCAGGCTCCTCTGTCCTTGGGATTCTCCAGGCAAGAATACTGAAGTAGGTTGCCATGCCCTCCTCCAGGGGATTTTCTCAACTCAGGGATCAAACCTGGGTCTCTTAAATCCCCTGGATTGGCAGGCGGGTTCTTCACCACTAGCACCACCAAAGCAAAACCTTTCCTGGGTATGGTTAATCCTTTACCACACAACTAGGCTCAAGTACACAGTTAGTTTGCTCCACATAGTGTCAGCTGGGGTTACTTATGTGGCTAAATTTAGCTGGGAGATGGGCTGGGGCTGGAACATTTAAGACAACTTTACTTTTCTCTCTGGAGCCTCATCTGGGGTACCTGGAAATGCTGACAGTCAGCTGGAACTCTTTGCAGCAGAGAGGTCAGAACTTTTACATAGTGGCACAGAGCTCTAAGAGGATGAAAATGTGACCTGAAAGTTTTCTTAAAACATAGATAAGCTCAGAAATCTAGGCAAGTCACTTCTGTCACTTTTTATTGGAAAAAGCATATCAAAAGCCCAGTCAAGATTCAAAAGATGAAGAAATGGCCTCTACCCCTTGCTGAGAGAAGCATATACATATAGGGATGAAAGGACTTGTTAGTCATCATATTTGCATGTAATTTTCCTCCAACATTATGTTTAAAAGGTACCAATGAATAAATTTAATATGACTTTCTATTCTACAATCTCCTTTATCATAGGGTCTAATTATTTTGTAATGGGGGAAAAAATAGAAATTTTTGATTCTTGTTACAAGAGTTTAGGTTACTATCCAAGACAGAATGTCTCAAATAATTTTTAATTTATGCTATTTTCAAATTAAATTAAATAATTATCTATCAAAATGGCATTCATTAGTATCAATACTAACATATCCAAAAGAATTATTTGATTGAAGTTAGCTTAAGAAATTTTATAGAGTTCAAATTGAGCCAAAAGTATTTTGAATGTTATATAGAATTACGCTTAAATGGAGCCCAAAATATTAAAATTTTGAATGTCCTTCAGAAATATAAAACATCCATTAGAAAGACTTGATTATAGATGAAAATATGTGGAAATCTTTTTATTGAGATATTTTTCTCTTACATATGAAATACTGAGGAGTAATAACATAACTTAATAGAGGATCTTTAAAGTTAAAAGTATCAAGTATTCTTGACTTAGTATATATAAATATTTATAATTAAATCACTCCTTCAAGAAGCATTTAAAGAATCATAGATATCAATTTATAATTATACTGTGACTGAATTTACAATAAAACACCAACCTGACTTTTACTAATTCATATCGGTAATGTGGTTAGTAGACAATTAAGTTCTGTCAGTTGTATCCATGATTACAAAAGCAATAACAATGGATTGAAATGCAAATAGTTGATGCATTTTGGTTCTTCCCTCTAAGATCTGGGAGGAAGATGAGGAGAAAGGGCTAGGGTGGGAAAGTATTAAATGTGCAGGAAAGTATCCTTAAGGCACCCCTGCATCCCTATAATGAAGTTTCATCAGAGGTAAACTAGCCTCCAGCGGAGGCACTAGGGTAGCAAGACAGCTATGCTTCTGAGCACAGTCAACCAGGGTGCCTGAGTCATTTTCTGCAACAACATTCAAAATCTGAGATACACCAGCTGCCAATCAGGTTTGTGTGGGGAAGGCCTAGCCTGAAAAATCTCATACAGGATTTGGCCTGGAGCCAAGTTCCTCATTTATTTAAGACAGAACCCTACTGTAGAATCTGTAGGCTTCCCTGTGGGCTTAGCAGTAAAGAATCCACCCGCAAGGCAGGATGCAGTTTGATTCCTGGGTTGGGAAGATCCCCTGGTGGAGGGCATGACATTCCACTCCAGTATCATTGCCTGGAGAATTCCATGGATAGAAGAGCCTGCTGGAATGCAGTCCATAGAGTTGCAAAGAGTTTGACTGGACTGAAGTAATTAGCATACACATGGAGTCTCTAGACTTCAGGACTGGGCCACCTCAGGCCAAGGGAGCACAGCCCCACCCCTCACCAGAAAATTGGATTAAAGATTTACTGAGCATGGCCTTGTCCACCAGAGCAAGACCCAGCTGTACTCACAGACAGTCCTTCCCATCAGGAAGCTCACACAAGCCTCTTCTCATCCATCAGAAGGCAGACAGAAGAAGCAAGAACTACAACAGCCTCCAGAACAAAAACCACAATCAAAGAAAGCTAACCAACATGATCACAAGAATCACATCCCTGTGTAACTCAACAACGCTATGAGCCATTCCATGCAAGGTCAACCAAAAGAGAGAGGTCATGGTGAAGAGTTTTGACAAAATGTGGCCCACTGAAGAAGGGTATGGCAAACCACAATAGTATCCTTGCCTCAAGAAACAATTGTTCAGTATGAAAAGGCAGAAAGATATGACACTGGAAGATGTCAACCAGATGACCCCCAGGTGAGTAGGTGTACAACAGGATACTGGGGAAAAGAGGAGAAATAGCTTCAAATAGAATGAAGAAGCTGGGTGAAAGAGGTAATGATGCTCAGTTGTGGATGTGTCTGGTGGTGAAAGTAAAGTCTGATGCTATAAAGAATAATATTGCATAGGAACCTAGAATTTTAGGTCCATGAATCAGGTAAATTGGAAGTGGTCAAACAGGAGATGGCAAGAGTGAACATTGAGATTTTAGGAATCAGTGAACTAAAATGGATGGGAATGGGTGAATTTAATTTAGATGACCATTATATCTACTACTGTGGGCAGGAATCCCTTAGAAGAAATGGAATAGCTCTCATAGTCAGCAAAAGGATCTGAAATGCAGTACTTGGGTGCAATCTCAAAAATGACAGAATTATCTCAATTCATTGCCAAGACAAACCATTCAACATCACAGTAATCCAAGTCTCTGCCCCAACCTCTAATGCTGTATAAGCTGAATCTGAACAGTTCTATAAAGACCTACAAGATCTTCTAGAATTAACACCAAAAAAGATGTCCTTTTCATCATAGGAAACATGAATGCAAAAGTAGGAAGTCAAGAGATACCTGGAGTAACAGACAAGTATGGCCATAGAGTACAAAATGAAGCAGAAAAAAGGCTAACAGAGTTTTACAAAATGAATGAACTGGTCACAGCAAATACGCTCTTCCAACCACACAAGATTCAACTCTACACATGGACATCACCAGATGGTCAATAGTGAAGTCAGATTGCTTATTTTCTTTTCAGTCGAAGATGGAGAAGCTTTATATAGTCAACAAAAAGAAAACCTGGAGCTGACTATGGCTCAGTTCATGAGCTCCTTATTGGAAAATTCAGGCTTAAATTGAAGAAACTAGGCAAAAAACCACTAGGTCATTCAGGTATGTCCTAAATCAAATCCTTTATAATTATACAGTGGATGTGACAAATAGAGTCAAGGACATAGATCTTGTAGATAGAGTGTCTGAAGAACTATGGACAGAGGTTCAGAAAGCTGTACAGGAGACAGTGACCAAAACCATCCAAAAGAAAAAGAAATGCAAGAAAGCAAAACGGTTGCCTCTAAAGGCCTTACAAATATCTAAGAACAGAAGAGAAGCAAAAGGCAAAGGAAAAAGGAAAAGATGGGCACAACTGAATGCAGAGTTCCAGAGAACAGCAAGGAGAGATAAGAAATCCTTCTTAACAACCTAGAGGAAAGCAATAGAAATGGAAAGACTAGAGATCTCTTCAAGAAAACTGGAGATACCTGGTGAACATTTCATGCAATGATTGGGCACAATAAAGGACAGAAATGGCAAGGACCTAACAGAAGCAGAAGATATAAAGAAGAGGTGGCAAGAAAACACAGAAAAGCTACATAACGATTGTCTCAATGACCTAGAAAGCCTTGATGGCTTGGTCACTCACCTAAAGCCAGACATGGTGGAGTGTGAAGTCAAGTGGGCCTTAGGAAGAATTACTACAAACAAAGTTAGTGGAGATGATGAAATTCCAGCTGAACTATTTCAAATCCTAAAAGATGATGCTGTCAAAGTGCTGTACTCAATATGCCAGCAAATTTGGAAAACTCAGCAGTGGCCACAGGACTGGAAAAGGTCAGTTTTCATTACAATCCCAAAGAAAGGCAATGCCAAGAATGTTAAAACTACTGCACAATTGCACTCATTTCATATTCTACCACAGTAATGCTTAAAATCCTTCAAGCTAGACTTCAGCAGTATGTGGACTGAGAACTTCCAGATGTACAAGCTTGATATAGAAAAGGCAGAAGAACCAGAGATCAAATTGTCAGCATCCATTGGATCATAGAAAAAGCAAGAGAATTTCAGAAAAACATCTACTTCTTCTCCATTGACTGAGTGAAAGCCTTTGACTGTTTGGATCACAACAAACTGTGGAAAATTCTTAAAGAGATGTGAATATGGACCACCTTTACCTGCCTCCTGAGAAACCTATAAGCAGCTCAAGAAACAACAGTTAGAATACAACATGGAACCACAGACTGATTCAAAGTTGGGGTAGGTGTACATCAAGATTGTATATTGATAAACCTAACATATTTAACTTCCATGCAGAGTACATCATGCAAAATGCTGGGCTGGATGAAGCACAAGCCAGGTTTAGGGTTGCTGGGAGAAATATCAACAACCTATGAATGCAGATACCATCTAATGACAGAAAGCGAAGAGGAACTAAAGAGCCTCTTGATGAGAATGAAAGAGGAGAGTGAACAAGTTGTCTTAAAACTCAACATTTAAAATACTAAGATTATGGCATCCAGTCCCATCACTTTATGGCAAATAGATGGGAAAAAATAGAAACAGTGGCAGATTTTATTTTCTTAGGCTCCAAGATCACTGTAGACAGTGACTGTAGTCATGAAATTCATAGATGCTTGCCCCTTGGAAGAAAAGCTATAATGATCTAGACAGTGTAGTAAAAAAGCAGAGACATCACTTTACTGTCAAAATCTGTATAGTCAAAGCTATGGTTTTTCCAGTAGTCTTGTATAGAAGTGAGAGTTGCACCATAAAGAAAGCTGACCATCAAAGAATTGATGCTTTTGAACCGTGGTGTTGGAGAAGACTCTTAAGAGTCCCTTGGATTTCAAGATCAAACTAGTCACACCTAAAGGAAGTCAACCCTGAATATTCACTGATAGGACTGGTATTCACTGATATTCAGTGGTAGGACTGATGCTGAAACTGAAGCTCAACATTTTTTTCACCTGATGTGAAGAGCAGTCTCTTTGGAAAAGACCCTGATGCTCAGAAAGATTGAGGGCCAGAGGAAAAGAGGCAACAGAAGATGGGATGGTTGGATGGAAATACTGACTCAATGGACATGAGTCTGAGATAACTCTAGGAGATAGTGGAGGATAGCTAAGCCTGGCATTCTGCAATTCATGGGGTCACAAAGAGTCAGGCATGACTTAGCAGGTGAAGAACAAGAATTATCTGGATAGGTAAGTAAAACTAGAGCAGCCTAATCTTACACATTAAGGAACTAGAAAAAAACTAACTAAACCTAAAGTTATCAGAATAGGAAATAATATAAATATTAGTGAAGAAATTAACAAAAGAGACTAGAAAGTCAATAGATCAAAAAAACTGAGTTGTTTCTTCTAAAAGTTAACAAAATTGACCAGCCTTTTACTAATTAAAAAAGATAAATGACTCAAATTAATAAATTTGTACACAAATGAAGAGATATTTCAACTGATACCACAGAAATGCAAAAGATCCTAAGAGACTACTATGAATAATTACATGTCAGCGAGTTAGGTGACTTAATGAAATGCATATACAACTTAACTGATACTGAATCATGAACTAATGAAAATATGAGCAGACCAATAACAAGAGACTGAATCAGTAATAAAATATCTCCTAAGAAAAATAAGTGCAGGACTAGATGCTTTACAGCTGAATTATGTCAAACTTTTAAGAAGAAATAATATACGAAACTTTCTCAAACTCTTCCAAAAAACTCAATAAGTTTATTGCCAAACTTGTTTCATAAACTCAGCATATTCTGATACTGAAGCCAGACAAAGACATTACAAGAAAAGAGAATTACACGTCAATGTCATTCATGAACATCAATGCAGCATTCCCCAACAAAACACCATCAAATCAAATTCAAGAGCACATTAATAAGTTATACACCATGATCAAGAGGGATTTATCTTTAGACACAAAGAGGATTCAACAAAAACAAATCAATAAATGTGACATACCATATTAACAAAAAAAAAGAATATAAATTTTATAATCATTTAAACAGATATAGAAATCAAAAAATTTAAACATCTTTTCATGATAAATATGCTCAATAATTAGGTATAGGACTCTAACTCAACATAATCAAGGCAATGTATGAGAAGCCCAAAATTAACATCGCGCTCAACAGTGAAAAGCTGTTGTGAAGGGTTTTCTTCTACAATCAGGAACAAGACAAGCAGGCTCACTGTCATCATTTCTAGTCAACATCATAATGGAAGTCTGACCCAGAGTGATTAGTCAGGAAAGTGAAATAAAAGGAATCCTAATCAGAAAGGAAGTGTATGTAGATATCCTGCACACAAACACACACCTCTAAAGATCTCACCAACAAATCGTTAGAGCTAACTAATTAATTAATTAAATTGCAGGATAGAAAATTACCATATAAAAATCAATTGTATTCCCATACACTATTAACATATTATATGTAAGAAACATTAAGAAAGCAATGCCATTTACAATAGCACCCAAAGCAATAAAATATTTAGTAATAAATTTAACCAAGGAGATGATGTGTTATATATACATATATGCACACGTATATGTTATATGTTGTACATGTACATATGCACACATGTATGTTTTTTCCATAACGTGACTTTCTTTTCTTTTTTTATTCTTTGGATTTTGAAATATCTTGATCTGATTCAGCATCCAGTTTTGATGTATATTCATCAGTTGATTCACTGCTGGCATCCATTAGACTCATGCTTTACTGTAGCTAGCTTTTTGTGTCTCATTTCCCATTCTTTATTGTCCAAAACTCAATCACAATAAAAAATTTCCTCAACTGCATTTCACTGTAATTTAAGTATTTTTGAAACGCTGAAACTATGTTTTTCTGCATGCAAATGTTTTATCTATAAAGTATCTGTCTATGTTTTTCATGAATTCTGCAATGTCCTTGGAGATATTAAATAGAATCTTATCTGTGGAAAAAATATGTATTACTGTCTATGCTTTGAGGCTGAAGTGATGCCCAGAAAATCCCTTTTATTACTGACAATTTTTGATATTTTTTCACGGGGTGTTTCAACAGGGATAACAGTTATTCTTAAAATTAGTCTAATGATATAGTACCCACTAGAAGGAACACACAAAATATATCTAATATATCTTTTTGATTACTTGATACAAAGTATTGCAAATTTAAATAATGCAAAGATTTTAAATCAGAGTCACAAACTCTGTGTATAGATTCCACTTGCATGTACACACAGATTTTGTTATATTTCAGTCCTTCAATGGTGCTTATCCATGATCCCCAGGAAAGATTCCCAGTCATAGATTTTTAATTAAATGAACAGTATGAAAAGGAAAACTACAGAATATTTCAAAGTTGGGCCAATTCTATTGCTTATTCAGTTGAGGAATAATCAGAAATGTTAATGCATTTAGGAAAATATCTGTCACATAATAATTAATAAGCTAAATGAGATTTCTTATTGTTTTTATGAATTCATACCTCCAACTGTCTATACTTTTATATTTTGGGTTCAATTATTATAAGATGCATATTGAGTTCAAAATATATTGGCATTGTCATTACTTTTGATATTTATTACTAAATTTTTGTACAAGTTCTGTTTCTTGTACAAATGCCAAATCATTGTTAATAAAATTCTTTAGCCTTTTGCCAATTGTTTAGATAAAATTTCATAGCTAAAAGGAATGCAAAATTTATTTTAATATATTTTTATATCATCAGAATCAACAAAAATGTGTAAATAAGTGGATGCATTCACAAGGTCTTCACCATTTTTGCTAAAACATGAATTGTCTCTTAGGTCCTTCTATTGTACTGGCTTCTACACTATTGCACATTTTAGAATATCATGGAAATAGATGAATTTAATGTAAAAGCTATATTTTATTTTGTTAAAAATGTTTGAAAAAATTCAGTATCATTTTTCTATAAAATATATATCTTATTATTTATGCTAACTTCCATGAGAGATTTTTATTTGATCCAGAGTAGATTTTTATTATTTACAACATAATGAAAGTTTTTGATTTAATGGCAGAACTGAGTCATAAAATGCATTTGAGTTCTAACTCATAAGTTTTGAAATAAGGATAATTATTTTATCCAGCGTAGAATGAACAGAACTAAAAATACTTGTATGATACTTATAAACTATAAGATCATTGTTTGAAAGAATATGGCAATCACATTATTTTCTCTTACTATTCTTTAAATAGTAAGAACATATGAAAAAGCAGAACAGATATGACACTGAAAGATGAACAGCCCAGGTCGGTATGAGTCCAATATGCTACTACAGAAGAACAGAGAAATAGGTCCAGAAGAAATGAAGAGGCTGAGCAAAAGTGTAAATGATGCCCAGTTGTGGATGTGTCTGGTGGTGAAAGTAAAGTCCGATGCTATAAAGAACAATATTGTATAGGAACCTGGAATGTTAGGTCCATGAATCAAGATAAATTAGAGAAAAGGAGACAGCAAGAGTGAATATCAACATATTATGAATCAGTTAACTAAAATGAATGGGAATGGACCAATTTAATTCAGATGACCATTGCATCTACTATCGTCAGCAAGAATCTCTTAGAAGAAATGGTACAGTTGTCATAACCAGAAGAGAAGTGAAGTGAAGTTGCTCAGTCGTGTCCGACTCTTTGCGACCCCACGGACTGTAGCCTCCCAGGTTCCTCCATCCATGGGATTTTCCAGGCAAGAATACTGGAGTGAGTTGCCATTTCCTTAGAGTCCAAAATGCAATACTTGGGTGCAATCTCAAAAATGACAGAATGCTTTTGGTTCTATTCCAAGGCAAACCATTCAACAACTCAGGAATCCAAGTCTATTCCCCAAACACTGATGGGGAATAAGCTGAAGTTGACTGGTTTTATGATAATCTACAACACCTTCTAGAACTAACACCAAAAAAAGATGTCCTTTTCATCATAGGGGACTGGAATGCAGAAGTAGGAAGTCAAGAAACACCTGGAGTAACAGGTAAGTATGGCTTTGGAGTACAGGATGAAGCAGGGCAAAGGCTAATAGAGTTTTGCCAAGAGAACGCACTGGTCATAGCAAACACCCTCTTCCAACAACACAAGAGAAGACTCTACGCATGGACATCACCAGAGAATCAATACTAAAATCAGACTGATTATATTCTTTGCAGCAAAAGATGGAGAAGATCTATACAGTCAGCAAAAACAAGACCTGGAGCTGACGTGGCTCAGATCATGAACTCCTTATTGCAAAATTCAGGCTCAAGTTGAAGAAAACAGGGAAAACCACTAGGCCATTTGGGTATAGCCTAAATCAAATCCAATATAATATACAGGGGAGGTGACAAATAGATTTAAAGGATTAGATCCAGAAGACAGAGTGCCTTAAAAACTATGGACAGAGGTTTGTACCATTGTACAGGAGGTGGTGACTAAAAATGTCCAAAAGAAAAATAAATGAAAGAAGGAAAAGTGGTTGTCTGAGAAGGCCTTACATATAGCTGAGAAAAGAAGTGAAAGGCAAAGGAGGAAGGAAAAGATATACCCAATTGAATGCAGAATTCTAGAGATAGCAAAGAGACATAAGCACGCCTTCTGAAGTAAACAATGCAAAGAAATAGATGAAACAATAGAATGGGAAAAGCTAGAGATCTCTTCAAGAATATTGGAGATACCAAGGGAACATTTCATGCAATGATGGGCACAATAAAGGATAGAAATGGCAAGGACCTAACAAAAGCAAAAGAGATGAAGAGGAGGTGGCAAGAATACACAAAAGAACTGTACAAAAAAGAGTTAATGAACCAGATAACCACAATGGTGTGGTCACTCACTTAGAGCCAAACACTCTGGGATGTGAAGTCAAATGGGCCTTAGGAAGCATTATTATGACCAAAGCTAGTGGAGGTGATGGAATTCCAGTTGAGTTATTTCAAATCCTAAAAGATGATGCTGTTAAAGTGCTGTACTCAATATGCCAGCAAATTTGGAAAACTAAGCAATGGCCACAGGATTGGAAAAGGTCAGTTTTTATTCCAATCTCAAGGGAGTGCAATGCTAAAGAATATTCAAACTACCGCACAATTATGCTCATTTCACATGCTAGCAAGGTAATGCTCAAAACTGTTCAAGCTAGGCTTCAATAACATGTGAACCAAGAACTTCCAGATGTACAAACTGGATTTAAAAAAGGCAGAGGGACCAGAGATCAAATTGCCAACATTCTCTGGATCAAGAAATATCAAGGGAATTCCAAAAAAGCATATACTTCTGCTCCATTGACTACATGAAAGCCTTTGACTATGTGGATTACAACAAACTGTGGAAAATTCTGAAAGAGATGGGAATACCAGACCACCTTGCCTGCCTCCTCAGAAATCTTTGTGCAGGTCAAGAAGCAACAGTTTGAACCAGACATGGAACAATGGACTGGTTCAAAATTGGGAAAGTGTGTCAAGGCTTCATAGTGTCACCCTGCTTATTTAACTTATATGCAGAGTACTTCACATGAAATGTGGCAATGGATAAAGCACAAGCTGGAATCAAGATTTCTAGAAATATCAACAACCTCAGACAAGCAGATTATATCATATTAGTGGTAGAAAGAGAAGAGGAACTAAAAAGCCTTTTTATAAAGGTGAAAGAGGAGAGTGAAAAAGCTGGCTTAAAACCCAACATTCAAAAAACTAAGAATATTGCATCTGGTCTCATCACTTCATGGCAAAATAGTTGAGGAAAAAGTGGAAACAGTGGCAGATTTCATTTTATTGGACTCCAAAATCACTGTGAGTGGTGACTATAGCCACAAAATTAAAATATTCTTGCTACTTGGAGGAAAAGTCATGATAAACCTAGTTAGCATGTTAAAAAGCAGAGAGATCACTTTGCCAACATAGGTCCAACTAGCCAAAGCTATGGTTTTTCTTGTAGTCGTGTGTGTATGTAAGAGTTGGATCATAAAGATAGCTGAATGCTGAAGAATTGATGCTTTTGAACTGTGGTGTTGGAGAAGACTTGACAGTCCCTTGGACTGCAAGAAGATCAAACCAGTCAGTGTTAAAGGAGATCAATCCTGAATGTTCTTTGGAAGGACTGATGCTGAAGCTGAGGCTCCCATACTTTGGCCACCTGATGCAAAGAACTGACTCACTGGAAAACACCCTGATCCTGGGAAAGACTGAGGGCAAGAGGAGAAGGGGGCAGCAGAGGATAAGATGGCTAGATAGCATCACTGACTGAATGGATATGAAAACAGCTAACTCTGGGAGATAGTGAAGAATGGGAAGCCTGGCATTCTGTTGTCCGTGGAGTCGCAAAGAGTTGGACATGACTAAGTGATTGAACAAGAAAAGCATTCTTTAAAAACTGAAATAAGGATATCACTAAATTTTCAAGCCTTCAGGAACACTCACTACCTAGAATTCATATGTCTAATTCTAAATTGTACATCTGGCTTATCACTGAGTTCACGTATATTCTCCAAACCTTATTTTTCATCTAAGTTAGTTCTATTTATTAGCTATTATAAAAATTTACTTGTGTTCTAATAATGTATAATGAAGTAATTAAAAATAGAAAAAAATTAAGAGGCTACTTATTCCCTCTCACCAGAAACATTGTATGTTACTCTCACTTTCCTCTGCCTTGTATTAAGATTTACAAGAAAAAGGAACATGCCGTCATGTTTAAGTATTGGGAAAACAAAAAAAAAAATCTTGTGGCAATTCTTGCTATATAAAGAATAAACAAAGGGTTTTCTCATGATTAACAAAACTTCAGTGTTCTCAATCTTCTGAGAATTTGAACAGGTAATTCTTGAAATAGAGCTGAACTTTGACTTACCTTCTTCAATGCATGTATGAAATCTTTAATCTTGTGTTCCCACCCCAATAGTCATCTTGAGCTCTTTAAAACATTTTAATAAATTCTTAAGGCAATGACTTCAGACTCTACTACAAAGCCACAGTCATCAAGACAGTATGGTACTGGCACAAAGACAGAAATATAGATCAATGGAACAGAATAGAAAGCCCAGAGATAAATCCACGAACCTATGGACACCTTATCTTTGACAAAGGAGGCAAGGATATACAATGGAAAAAAGACAACCTCTTTAACAAGTGGTGCTGGGAAAACTGGTCAACCACTTGTAAAAGAATGAAACTAGAACACTTTCTAACACCATACACAAAAATAAACTCAAAATGGATTAAAGATCTAAATGTAAGACCAGAAACTATAAAACTCCTAGAGGAGAACATAGGCAAAACACTCTCTGACATAAATCACAGCAAGATCCTCTATGACCCACCTCCCAGAATATTGGAAATAAAAGCAAAACTAAACAAATGTGATCTAATGAAACTTAAAAGCTTTTGCACTACAAAGGAAACTATAAGTAAGGTGAAAAGACAGCCGTCAGATTGGGAGAAAATAATAGCAAATGAAGAAACAGACAAAGGATTAATCTCAAAAATATACAAGCAACTCCTGCAGCTCAATTCCAGAAAAATAAATGACCCAATCAAAAAATGGGCCAAAGAACTAAACAGACATTTCTCCAAAGAAGACATACAGATGGCTAACAAACACATGAAAAGGTGCTCAACATCACTCATTATTAGAGAAATGCAAATCAAAACCACAATGAGGTACCATTACACGCCAGTCAGGATGGCTGCTATCCAAAAGACTACAAGCAATAAATGCTGGAGAGGGTGTGGAGAAAAGGGAACCCTCTTACACTGTTGGTGGGAATGCAAACTAGTACAGCCACTATGGAAAACAGTGTGGAGATTCCTTAAAAAACTGGAAATAGAACTGCCATATGACCCAGCAATCCCACTTTTGGGCATACACACTGAGGAAACCAGATCTGAAAGAGACACGTGCACCCCAATGTTCATTGCAGCACTGTTTATAATAGCCAGGACATGGAAGCAACCTAGATGCCCATCAGCAGATGAATGGATAAGGAAGCTGTGGTACATATACACCATGGAATATTACTCAGCTGTCAAAAAGAATTCATTTGAATCAGTCCTAATGAGATGGATGAAACTGGAGCCCATTATACAGAGTGAAGTAAGCCAGAAAGATAAAGAACATTACAGCATACTAACACATATATATGGAATTTAGAAAGATGGTAATGATAACCCTATATGCAAAACAGAAAAAGAGACACAGAAATACAGAACAGACTTTTGAACTCTGTGGGAGAATGTGAGGGTGGGATGTTTCAAAAGAACAGCATGTATACTATCTATGGTGAAACAGATCACCAGCCCAGGTGGGATGCATGAGACAAGTGCTCGGGCCTGGTGCACTGGGAAGACCCAGAGGAGTCGGGTGAAGAGGGAGGTGGGAGGGGGGATCGGGATGGGGAATAAGTGTAAATCTATGGCTGATTCATATCAATGTATGACAAAACCCACTGAAATGTTGTGAAGTAATTAGCCTCCAACTAATAAAAAAATTAAAAAAAAAAAAGATAAAAAAAAAAAATTCTTAAGGCAAGACTTTCTATTGTTTTTACTATATCTGCACTACATATTATGCCTCATCTACACAAAAGGAGAAAGGTCGGCAGAGGATGTGATGGTTAGATAGCATCCCCAATTCAGTGGACATTGGTATGAGCAAACTCCAGGAGATAGTGAAGGACAGGGGAGGCTGGTGTGCTGCAGTTCATGGGGTCTCATAGAATCAGACATGACTTAGCAAATGAACAACAGCAACACTATAGACATGAATTGTTGTTGTTATTTAGTTGCTAAGTCATGTCTCTTGTAACCCCATGGACTATTGCCCATCAGGTTCTTCCGTCCATGGGATTTCCCAGGAAGAATACTGGAGTGGGTAGATATTTCCTTCTCCAGTGGATCCTCCTGACACAGGGATCGAACCTGTGTTTCCTTCATTGGCATGCAGGTTCTTTACCCCTGAGTCACCAAGGAAGCCCATAAAGATGAATTACAACTCTATATATTTAGCACTATCTTTCTTTGAATTTTTATTTTCTTTTTTTTCTTTCTCTCTAGCACTAGAGACATAGTTGGACCATACAGTTTCTAGCTTTCACCTTAAGGTTATTTCTTCTGTGTAGAATATTTTACTCTGATTGATAAGACTGATGACCATCATTATAACAGCTCAAATATAATTAACTTTGATCTCATTTTAAAATATTTTCCTTCCTCCACTAGCCAATCCATCAGCAAGTTCTGACTCCAAAATACATACCAAATATGCCTACTTTTCACTTTATCCAACACCATATGCTAATCAAACTAGCTTCTTTTCTCTCTTGGTTTACTTTAAAACTCACTGTTTTAAAGATTTTGTCCATAACAAAGAAGATTATACCTTGCATACATGCTAAGACACTTCAGTCATGTCCGCCTCTTTGTGACCTTATGGACTGTAGACTGCCAGGCTCCTCTGTCCACGGGATTCTCCAGGCAAGAATACTAGGGTGGATTGCCGTTTCCTACTCCAGGAGATCTTCCCAACCCAGGGGTCAAACCCATGTCTCCTGCATCTCCCGCATTGCAGGCAGATTCTTTACCACTGAGCCACCAGTGTATGCCTTCTATAGTAATTTTTTTTTTAAAGCTGGTTATATTGTTTAATTGCTTTAAATCATTCCAGTGGCTTTCCACTATATCTATGTCTGTCTGTCTGTCTATCTATATGATATTCAAACACAACATAGCTCACTTGGCTACAATTCATTGGCCCCTACCTGCCTTGTGGAGTTCCTCTCAAATCTTCCTTCACTTCAGTTAAAGAATCTGACTCTCCCTGGAAAATAACAGGATTATCCAAACTTAAGACTATCATACCTCCTCTTCTGACAGGCAGTAATGCTTTTCCTCCAGATTGCCACATAACTCTCTTGTCCTTATAATTAGGACTGTTTGTGACCTGTCACTTCTTCAGAGAGCTTCCCAGATGGTACTATCCATTAAACATGTACACACTGCTCTATTTAAAATGAATAACCAGTACTTACTGCAAAGCACATGGAACTCTGCTTAAAGTTATGTGGCAGCCTGGATGGGAGAGTAGTTTGGGGGAGAATGGATACATGTACATGTACGGCTGAGTCCCTTCTCTGTTCACCAGAAACTATCACAACATTGTTAACTGACTAGACCCCAGTACAAAATAAAAAGTTTTAAAAAATAAAATATTGTCCTCTCCCCACCACTGAGTCATGCCCTATTTTGTTTTTTATTTTCCTACAGTTTCACTGTTTGTTTACTATGAAGAGTCCTTCCCCAGTGAACACTTTATTTGATAGGACTCTTATCTGTTTGTCATCCCCGTATGTCACCACATTGCATTCACTCAAAAATATTTATTGAGTTCCTGGGAAAATATAGGTAATCAGTAAGCAATTTTGAAAAAGAATCAATCCTTTGAATATTTATAATATTTCTATATTTAAGTTAAGCAAAATATTAAAAAAAGAAACACTACCATATTCCCTTCACTGATGATAGGCCTATTGTAGTCAAAGTTTATAATGAGTCATTTCTATCAAATAAAATTGATAGTAGCTTTCCACTCTTCCCAGAGTATGATTAACTTCAATTTCCTTTTCTTCTTAATTTTCCAGTTGATTCATTAGTCATAGAGAGCTTTAAAATGAACATTGTTCATAATAAAATTGATTTTATAAATGAACGAAGAATAGCTATATCAAACCTAGACAGTGTTTTTAAAAGCAGACATTACTTTGCCCACAAAGGTCTGTATACCCAAAGCTATGGTCAAAGTTTTTCCAGTAGTTACATATGGATGTGAGAATTGGACCATAAAGAAGGCTGAGAACCAAAGAATTGATGCTTTTGAACTGTGGTGCTGAAGAAGACTCTTGAGAGTTCCTTGGACAAGACTAAATCAGTCACTCCTAAAGGAAATTAACCCTGATATTCATTGGAAATACAGATACTAAAGCTGAAGCTCCAATACTTTTTTCACCTGATGAGAAGAGCAATCTCTTTGGAAAAGACCCTGATGTTCAGAAAGATTGAGGGCCAGAGGAGAAGGGGCAACAGAAGATGAGATGGTTGGATGGCATCACTGACTTAATGGACATGAGTTTGAGAAAACTCAGGTGGATAGTGATGGACAGAGAAGCCTGGCGTGCTGTAGTTCATGGGGTCGCAAAGAGTTGGACACAACTTAGTGACTGAACAACAACAACAAAAATGTGCGTATGGCAATAAGCAACATAAAACAGAAATGGATATTTTAAAATCAGCTACTTTGGAAATTTGTTATAACTTAAAAAACCCTAAAAGCATATCTTCAATAGGTTTATTCAAATAAAACACATACTTTATATGTGAAGAAGACAATGTAACACATTTCACCAACTGAGATTTAAACTTAAATTATGTTTTTTGCAAGGTAATTTTTTTCAATGATTTTTCACCTATGGGGAAAATAAATATCAAAGTATTATTGCTAATGAAATTCCTCAGTCCTTTCTTTTTTAAATAAGTACTTGTCAGTTGCAATTGTGCTTAAATAAAATTCAGTTGGGATTTGTATGCAAATCAAATATTTTCATATGCTATAATATTTTTATTTGATTCCATAAAAGCTTGAGTTGTCTTTCCAACTCCACATGTTGCTACAAATATATAAAAATCACATAGGCATTGTAAATTTTAAGTATCCTTTAGCTTTTTGGCAATGCATTTTTATAAATCCCTTTGGGCAAGAAAGAAAATGTACAATTAGTCCATGTGATGTATGTAGCAATGCATTGTACTTTTTTGTATTAAAATCACTTCACAGATAATTTTCATATCATTTGGATTTCTAGAATATTGCACATTTAAATAGGCAGATTACATTTTGTTACATGAAAAATATATAATATTAAGATGTGACTACATCTGTTTATCTTTAAAATGTGAAGTGTGTATCTTTCAAAATACCAAGGTTATTAGTAGATGGAGGAATTAAATAGGAAAACATAAATTACTTTTCAAATTGTAAGCATTTGGAAAAAGTATTAGGACAAATATTTACATGTGCCATTAAAAATAAACATATTTTCAAAAGTTATAATAATGTAGAGGGGAAAGTGGGATTGGTTAATACATAATCTGCTCTTGAGGAGGATGGGGTGGAAAAACCTGCACAGATTATAGCTGCTTCAAAAACATCATATTTTGTTTTAAAAACAATCTGAATCTAAATTAACTGTACATAACTTTTTGAGGTCAGGTCAGAAGAACACTTGATTACGGAAATTTGTCTTTCTTAGTAAGAAGTTCTTGGAGCCTCATTTTTCTCCTTCTAAGTTAGAGTATATTAATAAGAATATAACAAGAAGAAGCCAATATGGTACTCAATATGCCAGCAAATTTGGAAAACTCAACCTTGGCCACAGGACTGGAAAAGGTCACTTTTCATTCCAATCCCAAAGAAAGGCAATGCCAAAGAATGCTCAAACTACTGCACAATTGAACTCATCTCACACGCTAGCAAAGTAATGCTCAAATTCCCCAAGCCAGGCTTCAATGGTATGTGAACTTCCAGATGTTCAAGCTGTATTTAGAAAAGGCAGAGGAAGCAGAGATCAAATTGCCAACAGCCGTTGGATCATCAAAAAAGCAAGAGAGTTCCAGAAAAACATCTACTTCTGCTTTACTGACTACGCCAAAGCCTTTAACTGTGTTCAGTTTAGTTCCATTGCTCAGTCGTGTCCGACTCTTTGTGATCCCATGAACCAGAGCACACCAGGCCTCCCTGTCCATCAACAACTCCCTGAGCCTACACAAACCCATGTCCATTGAGTTGGTGATGCCATTCAACCATCTCGTCCTCTGTCATCCCCTTCTCCTGCCTTCAATCTTTCCCAACATCAGGGTTTTTCAAAGAGTCAGCTCTTCACATCAGGTGGTCAAAATATTGGAGTTTCAGCTTCAACATCAGTCCTTCCAATGAACACCCAGGACTGATTTCCTTTAGGAAGATCACAAGAAATTGTGGAAAATTCTTAAAGAGATGGGAATACCAGACCACCTGACCTGATTGATAACAATCTAACAAGAAAATGCTGGCATATTGGCACTTCATGGCAAATAGATGGGTAAACAATGGAAACTGTGACAGATTCTATTTTGGGGGGCTCGAAAATCACTGCAGCTGGTGACTGCAGCCATGAAATTAAAAGATGCTTACTCCTTGGAAGAAAAACTATGACCAACATAGACAACATATTAAAAAGCAGAGACATTACTTTGCCAACAAAGTTCTGTCTAGTCAAAGCTATGGTTTTTCCAGTAGTCAAATACAGATGTGAGAGTTGGACTATAAAGAAAGCTGAGCACCGAAGAATTGATGCTTTTGAACTGTGGTGTTGAAGACTCTTGAGAGCCCCTTGGACTGCAAGGAGGTCCAACCAATCCATCCTAAAGGAAAGCATTTCCTGAATATTCATTGGAAGGACTGGTGCTAAAGCTGAAACTCCAATACTTTGGCCACCTAATTCGAAGAACAGACTCATTGGAAAAGACCCGGATGCTGGGAAAGTTTGAAGGCAGGATGAGAAGGGGACGACAGAGGATGAGATGGTTGGAGGGCATCACTGATGTGATGGACATGAGTTTGAGTAGGCTCTGGGAGTTGGTGATGGACAAGGAAGCCTGGCATGCTGTGGTCCATGGGGTCGCAAAGAATTAGACAGGAGTGAGCACCTGAATTGAACTGAACAAGAAAATGTGGAAATCTCATTTAGTGAGTTAATGAAGGATGTTTCAATGTGATACCCAATCTACACAAAATCAGTACAAAAAAAGAACATTTAGAAAATTCTCACTTTTATGTACTGAGAATTCTTAACAGATTGAATCTATCAGTGTATAAAATGTAAAAACAGATGATAGCAATTAAGAAAGATTTGTTTTGGAGTTTGAGCTTGGTTAATATTAGAAATATCTATTTATATAATTCACTACTCTAAAAGATGAGAGGAAGAAAACTTTATAAGGAACTCAATATATTCAGATACAAGTACTTCATAAAATTCAGTACACAATATTCAAAAACAAGGTTCTACTTGAAGTCTAGATCCTTTTCCTTTAGGGAAATAGCCAAACAGTTCAGCCATGCTTGCAAATGAGGAATAGGCTCTAGGAACAGTGTAAATGATTGCTTGTGATTACACAGTTAATCTGTTTTAAGACTGCTCTGATAATTAAAACTTCCCCCGCTCCAAACAGATACTTGAGGGAAAGGTAAGAGAATAGACTTAGGACTCAAAGGGAGCTAATGACAATTTAGCTGTCATGACCCAGATCTACTTCAAAAAGACAAATGCCTAGGCAATGAAAATATCTCATCATGGAATAAAGTGAGTCAATGGAAAGATGGGTGTCATATATATCTCTAAAAAGAAAATTCAAGCAATAGGTTTATTTCCCCTTTTTTCACATTATTGTTAGAATGATTGCTTACAATTTTTAACCCTGTATGTTTGAAAAAATGTTAATAACACAATTGTGTTTATTTTATAATTATCTATATACACATACACTTACTAATTTTAGTTTTTTCATTTATAATTGTATTATAATATTTTTATTTTACATACACACTTATATTTGCTTTTGAAACTAAAATACAATTCCATTGTGCAGATATGTTGTAATAAATTTAAATATTCTTATAGGCATTTCCGTGGTTTACATTCTTGTGGTCATTTCTAGAACATACTTACATATATAAATTTATAAACTTATTGCCTTTTTAACATAATTTATAGGGGATGTCATTCCTGGTTCATTGATATGATGTTTTACTTAATTTGGTGCCTATTGCAATTTTGTGTTTTTAGAAACTTCATGTTAATTTATTCTCTTTTAACATTTGTACACTATAACCATTTTCATAAAATCTAGATAACATGTGAATTTTATTCTGTAATCATTGCAAGTTGGGTAAATGGAAAAAAAAATCTCAATTATTCTGCATTTTCTAGATCACTAGTAATATTTATTTGCTTACTGACATCTTGAAATTATTCCCTGTAAAACAGATGTTAATATACTTCACCTGTTTTTCTACTAAGGTATGCATCTTTCTATTTGTGCATTGTAAAATTAAATAAACTCACTGAGACCTCCCATATGAAATTCATTGTATGGAGAAAGCAATGAAAAATATACACAAATAAGTTAATATTAAGGATTTATAATTAAACAACTTTTATAATTAAAAATTATCAATTTATTTATTTGCCTCCAGACTTGTGAAAGTATATTCTCTCACATTTTACAACTCTTCTGTGGTTTGGAGCTTTCATTTTAAATGCTTATCCTTTGGGAATAGGTTGTGGTAGATAGTCAGGATTGCCTCCTACAGTGGTACAGACTGCACAAGTTTCAGCTTTCAAGGAAATGCCAAAGAATAATTTTAAGAGTGCTCCCCAGGAAAATTCAAAGTGGAGACCATATTTATACCGTTCTGTTTCCAAAACTTTTAGCTAGTGCTCTAGATAATATTTGTTGCAAAATGAAGCCTTTACTCACTAATCATGAAGACCAACCTTAGCTTATGCTACATTTTTATTCTATGCTTCTTATTTTTAGGCTTTCTGTAAAATTCATTCTCTGTTTTTAGCTACTTGGATATTTTACTTTCTTGTGTTATGCAGTATTACAGTAATGTATACATACAGATTTCTGATCAACTTAACAGTCTCATTAAATCATTAATACATTAATTCAATTATATTGACTAAATCCAGTGTTATTTGATCCTCTACAACTCAAAATATTGATTTTTATCATCCCTCTTCTAATATTTGTTAAGTATAGCTATAATCTTAGTATATATTCATATGATTAAATTCTCATTATTATATATGACATCTTAGATTTTGAAAATTATTATATTTTGGATATGGAAGTAATTTTTAGATTTTCCAGTATTTCATGTAAATTCTCTGTTCCCTGAGAGAAATATAATACCAAATAAAATTAATTATTGCAGTGTTCACTGAAAACAAATTTTTTGATTTCTTGAAAACCTGAGCATGTTTTTGACTGCTTTATATGGATGAATAAGCTTCTTTGATAGGCTACACTCATTATGTTAAAACAGTGATGACATGAATAATATATTTTGATAGTTAATGTATCAGAGGAAAAATCTAATGCCATCTTTTTCTGGTAAAAAAAGAGACATATGTCAAAATGCATGTAATTAGTAAATGAAGGAATCATTAATGTATTACAGACAATTAGGCAAAAAGGAATACTAGGGAGTAAAAGGGTAGATACATGTATATGTGGGCTTCCCAGGTGGCATAGTGGTAAAGAATCTGCCTGTCAATGCAGGAGACACAAAAGACATAGGTTCAATTCCTGGGTCAGGAAGATGTCCTGGAGTAGTAAATGGCCACCCACTCCAGTATTCTTGCCTGGAAAATTCCATGAACCTAGTGGCTACGGTCCATGGGGTCAGAAAGAGGCAGACATGACTGAGCATGCATGCACTCATGTGTATATGCGTAACTGACGCAATTTGCTGGACACCTGAAACTAATACATTATAAATCAACTATACTGCAATAAATTTAAAAAAAATGATTGACATCAAATAACCAATGGATCATGAAAAAGATCAAAGAGGAAATGAAAAAATACCTAGAAAAAAATGACAATGGAAACATGACAACCCAGACCTACAGTATGCAGCAAAGGGGTTCTAAGAAGCAAGTTTATACAAATACAATCTTATCTCTAAGAAACAAAAATCTCAAATAAACAAACTAACTTTACACCTAAAGCAGAAATACAAAGGATCATAAAACACTACTACAAGTAGTGTTTCCTTAGAGGAAAACATGGGCAGAACACTCTTTGACATAAATCACAGCAATATCTTTCTTGATCCACCTCCAAGAGTAATGAAAATAAAAATATTAGTAAAAAAATGGGGTCTAATTAAACTTAAAGCTTTTGCACAGCAAAGGAAACCATAAACAAAACAAAAAGACAACCCTCACAATGAGAGAAAATATTTGCAAATGAAGCAACAAACAAGGGATTAATCTCCAAAATATAGGAACACCTCATGCAATTCAATATCAAGAAACAAATTATCCAATCAAAAATAGGCAGAAGATCCAAAGAGACATTTCTCCAAAGAATATATGCAGATAGATAGCCAAAGAGCATATGAAAAGAAGCTCAACATCACTAGTTATAAGAGAATTGCAAATCAAAACTACCTAAAATGAAGTATCACTTCATTAGTTAGAATGATCATCATGAAGAAAAATCTACAAACAAAATGCTGAAGATGGTGTGGAGAAAAGAGAATCCTCCTACGCCATTAGTAGGAATGTAGATTGGTATAGTCATTATAGAGAACAGTATAGAGGTTCATTAAAAAACTAAAAATAGACCTATCATAGGATCCAGCAATTCCTCTCCTGGTCACATACCTTGAGAAAACCATAATTCAAAAATGATTCATGCATCTCAGTGTTCATTGCAGCACTATTTACAATAACTGGGACATGGAAGCCACATAAATGTCTCTGAAGAGAGGAATGGATAAAGAAGATGTGGTCCTTAAATACAATGAAATATTACTCAGCAATAAAAATGAACAAAATAATGCCTTTTAATAGCAATATGGATGGTCATACTTCAGAGAGTGTCTGCTGCTGCTGCTAAGTCGCTTTAGTTGTGTCGACTCTGTGCGACCCCATAGGCGGCAGCCCACCAGGCTCCTCTGTCCCTGGGATTCTCCAGGCAAGAACACTGGAGTGGGTTGCCATTTCCTTCTCCAACGCATGCATGCATGCCAAGTCGCTTCAGTCGTGTCTGGCTCTGTGCGACCCTGTGGATGGCAGCCCACCAGGCTCCTCCATCCACAGGATTCTCTAGGCAAGAATACTGGAGTGGGTTGCCATTTCCTTCTCCAAGAGAGTGTCATACTGAGTCAAATAAGTCCGAAACAGAAAGATGAATATCATATGATATCTCTTATATGTGGAATATTAAAAAAATGGTACAAATGAACTTATCAACAAAACAGAAGTAGAATCATGGATGTCGAAAATCAACTTATGGTTACCAGGAGAACAGATGGCCCAGAGGGATAAACTGGGAGATGAGCATATATACATTACTATACATAAAATAGATAACTAATAATAACCTGCTGTAGAACACAAAGAATTTTACTCAATACTCTGTAATAGCCTATATGGGGAAGAAACTGAAAAAACAAAAAAAAAAAACTGGATTATGTATATCTGTTTCATTTTGTTCTACACCTGAATGTATACAACACTATAAATCAAATATACTTCAATAAATTTTTTTAAAAAGAATACTGAAATAAATTTACAAATAGAAGTAAAATCTGTCAATATTCACAGTGCAATAGTCAGATATATCACATACTGTTTATTTGGATTCCTACAGACAAAAATCATCTGCATTATCATCCACATGATATAATCTTTTAACAATGTTCCTAGTTTTAAATAGCTTGGGAGATAATCCCAAGCAGTACTCTGGAAGATATCTAGCAATTATTTTTGCCCATTTTAACCTTTTTTTCCAATACTCCTCACCTGTGATCATAATGATCACAAAGAAAGATTACTCTTGATACAAAAACATAACACAAAAACCTGCCACCCCTATGGTGTTCTCATTATGTATATAAGTGCAAGGAGAATGTCAATTAACCATATATTTGTTTTTTAATTTGCTTCACAAATCTAGAGCCACATAGTATTGAACGAAAATGTTATTCGCTCAGTCTTACCTGACTCTTTGAGACCTTGTGGACTATAGCCCACCAGGCTCCTCTGTCCATGTAATTCCTCAGGCAAGAATATTGGAGTGGGTAGCCATTCCCTTCTCCAGGGGATCTTCCCAACCCAGGGATTGAACCCAGGTCTTCTGCATTGCAAGCAAATTCTTCACTGTCTCAGCCACCAGGTTGAATAATCAAGTGCTAAAGGCATAAATATAACTACTAAACTATTATGTAAAGGGTTTCATATGAAAAGTCGGATTGAATTATTAAAAGTGTTTAATACTTGTTAGGAAGCCAATCTTAAGACACTCTACCAGGTTTCACCTTCAATATCTATGAATTTAGTTTACTTCTCTTTTCAGTATGCCTAAAGTTTATTAAGGTTCCTGGCCTACAAAGACATGTTCTCCCCACTTACTGTCTATCAAGTTGGAATCCTATAACCCATGCAGCAGTCAGACTATATCCTGAAAATGTTATTAACATATTCTTCCATACTAATAATTTCCCTTATTTTTACTACCATCCTACTAAATTGGCTCAGTGGTAAAGTATCCATCTGCCAGTGCAGGAGACTCAGGAGACTCAGGTTCAATCCCTGAGTTGGAAAGATTCCCTGGAGGAGGAAATGGCAACATACTCCAGTATTTTTGCTTAGAAAATCCCATGGACAGAGGAGCCTGGTGGGCTATGGTCCATACAGTTGCAAAGAGTCAGACACGATGGATCATGCACACACACACACATACACACACACACACACACACACAAAGCATCATCTCAAGAACAAGAATTAAAATAATAAGTTCATGCTAATTAAAAATTAAGGTCAGTTTGGAAATATATACACAGGCTGTTATGCCAATTTAAACATATTTAAACCAGAAGCCATCAAAGCATCCACTAAATATTTGGCAACACAAGCCACAGTATCAATACTTCCTATAATAGCTGTTACTATTAGTGTATTATATTCTAGCCAATAACAATTACACAAATTTTAATCCAACAGCATTCACCATCACAATAATAGCCCTCATTGTAAAACTTGGAACTCCAGCACTCCTGAAAGGGTTCTGTAGGCACAGGCTCTACAAATACAGCTAACCTTAGTTCCTTAAAAGTGGTATCTTCTATCTTATTAAACAAACACTATTCTTAAGGTAAGATCTCAGTTACACAATTGATTTGACTAAATATATCCTATATGTGGACAAATACTTTTGAACACCTGAAAATCAATAAATTTCCATGAAAAGGAAAAAGAAAAGCTAATAAATTTCTGAATATTTGGAAGTCAGTGAGAATTATGTCAATTAAAAAAAACATTTATTTTACACACAACTGGAGTTTACTAGTTTGCTGTGGGTTACCAAGATTTTAGTATCACAGAGGAATAGATTCCTCATATATACACACATGAAAAAGATCATTAAAGTAATCTCAGTATTTCAAGCAAATACCACAATAAAACTTCCTTCACAGTTCCTCCTGTTCTTAATAGGAATTAATTATATAATTAATTCTTTTCTTTTTATTAGAGCTTGGGTGAGCAATCTACTTTAATGAAGTCCTCTAGAATAAAGAGAGCTCTAGAGACCCTAATTCAATCCACAGGTACAGATGGAAAGTTTCTAAGTGATATGATCTGAGCAGCTTCTACCCAAGAATCTATTCTCTGAAGTTGCAACAGTTTTATATACTCAATACAATCCCTTTCCATGAGGTTCTGAGACCTTCCTTCTTTGTTGAGAACACAAAATCTGGCCTGAAAATTATGGCAGAGCTTTCAAGCCAGAATCAGAATAAAATAAAAACTATCTGTAGATGACAGAAATTAATAGCTATAGTGAATGTATAATGAATATAGTATACATAACATAATGAATATAGCTATAATGAATATAGTAACGAAAGTCAACAGAATGGAATAGAGTAAAATTCTCTATGAAGTGACATAGTTAATTATTACATAATTTGTAGCCAGTGTTTGCCCTGAGATTAGAAACATATTATGAATAGTAAGGGCAAGAGGACCAGCAGTGAGCAGATCCTACAGCTACGCAGAGCAGCTGAAGGGCATGTCCCTACTAGTCAGGGCCTGAAAAAACTGGAGAGGGGAATGGCAAACCACTTCAGTGTTCTTGCCTTGAGAACCCCACAATCAGTCAGAAAAGGCAAAAAGATATGACCCTGAAAAACAAGCCCCACAGGTCAGTAGGTGTCCCATATGCTCCTGGGGAACAGTAGAGAATAGGCTCCAGAAAGAATGAAGAGAAGGAGTCAAAGCAGAAAGGACACCCAGCTGTAGATCTGTCTGGTGGTGAAAGTAAAGTCTGACTCTGTAAAGAACAATGTTGCATAGGAACCTGGAATGTTAGGTCTATGAATCAAGGTGAATTGAAAGTGGTCAGAGAGATGGCAAGGGTAAATATCGACATTTAAAAATCAGTGAACTAAAATGGATGGGAATGGGCTAATTTAATTCAGATGACCATTATATCTACTACTGTGGGCAAGAATCCCTTAGAAAAAATAGAGCAGACCTCATAGTCAACAAGAGAGTCTGAAAAGTAGTACTTGGGTGCAGTCTCAAAAATCAACAGAATGGTCTCAGCTCATTTCCAAGGCTAACTATTCAACATCACAGTAATACAACTCTATGTCCCAACCACTGATGATGAAGAAGCTGAAGTTGAATGATGCTATGAAGACCTACAAGACCTTCTAGATCTAACACCAAAAACAGATGTCCTTTTAATGCCTGTGTGGATCACAACAAATTGGAAAATTATGAAAGAGATGGAAATACCAGACCACCTTACCTGTCTCCTGAGAAACCTATATGAAGGTCAAGAAGCAACAGTTATAACTGGGCATATAACAACAGACTGGTTCCAAATCGGGAAAGGAGTACATTAAGGCTCTGTGTTGTCACCCAGCTTACTTAACTTTTATGCAGAGTACATCATGAGAAACGCTGGGCCGGGTGAAGCACAAGCTGGAATCAAGATTGCCAGGAGAAATATCAATAACCTCAGATATGTAGATAACACCACCCTAAGGGTAGAAAGCAAAGAGGAGCTAAAGAGATTGTAGATGAAGGTGAAGAGGAGACTGAAAAAGCTGACGTAAAACTCACATTCAAAAAAACTAAGATCATGCCTTCTGGTACAATCACTACATAGCGAATAGATGGGGCAAAATGGAAATAGTGACAGACTTTATTTTGGGGAGCTCCAAAATCACTGCAGACAGTGACTGCAGCCATGAAACTGAAAGCTACTTGCTCCTTGGAAGAAAATCTATGACAAACCTAGACAGCATATTGAAAAACAGAAACATCATTTTGACGACAAATGTCTATATAGTCAAAGCTTTGGTTTTTTCCCGTAGTTATGTTTGGATGTGAGGGCTAGACTATAAAGAAGGCTGAACACTGAAGAATTAATGCTTTTGAACTGTGGTGTTGAGAAGACTCTTGAGAGTCCCTTGGACTGCAAGGAGATCCAACCAGTCCATCCTAAAGGAGATCAGTCCTGAATATTCATTGGAAGGACTGATGTTGAAGGTGAAGCTCCAATACTTTGACCACTTGATAGAAATAGCCAATTCATTGGAAAAGACCCTGATGCTGAGAAAGATTGAGAGCAGGAAGAGAAAGGGGCCACAGAGGATGAGATAGTTTGATGGCATCATTGACTCAATGAACATGAGTTTGAGCAAACTCAGGGAGATAGTAAAGGACAGGGAAGCCTGGTGTGCTGCAGTCCATGGGGTCGCAGAGAGTCAAACATGACTGAGTGACTGAACAGCAACATCAGCAAAGGCATTCAAATCCTTGTGAATTATATTGAGAGGTAAACTTCCTGAGATACTCATATTAACAGTTTTTACATTCCCACACATTTTACCAAGGGCAGGTAAAAAGTGCACCATTTCTGGTTTTTAACTCTTCTTCCCATGCAACTCTCACAACAGTAGACATCAAACAGTTATATTTCAAGACTCTTTCTTCTTAGAAAATAAAGCAAGCTTATTATTTCCATAAGCCTTCTAGAACATCTCAAAAACAGTCTTAATGTAAAAGTTATTATATGTTTCTATTCAGGAGCAATTTAGTAAGATAAATTTTTTCAAGTTATTAGAAGCAAGTTCCACACAAACAAGATATGATAATAAACAACATTTTGTTAAGTCATGAGACAAAGTGATAATTAAACATTTAAAAATAAGCATGAGTGATTGAAAAGACCTTAGCTAATCTATAAGTGAGAAATCTTTATTTTTGCCTTTTCTTGAATAAACAATCAAGAAGAGAACAGATTCAAGAAAAAAGCACAACTTTTTTTTCTAAGACATAAAATCTAATAAAACAGATTATACACAAGATAAAAAAATTTCTATCATATTGCAGCCAAAGTTACTCATCAATAAATCAAGGAGAGAAACCCATCAAATTTGAGTGAAATTTTCTCGATTTTAACACATTTTATTGTTTTATTTTTAAATCAACTAGGTCATTCTAAGCAAAGCAAATAAAATTCACTTTCTAAGTATTATCTTTTATTGCTTCATGTTCTGAGAAAAAATAATACTTTAGGTCAGCAGTTCTCCCGTAGGGGATTTGTGAAGCCAAAGCTATTTTCACAATATACCAAGACTTTATTTTTGTTAAAACACACTATGTTCATCATTGCTATCTTCAGATGAATTGACAAATATGTACTTAATGATTTTTAAGGTTCACATTCTCAACATGGTAAACATTGATCGCTATAATCTACATAAACAAAAGCTCTGCAGAGACTTCAGCAAGCCCAAAAGTATTAAGAGGGCTGGAAACAAAAAAATGTCTGATTCAATGCTGTAGAATAAACTGCTCATTTTTTCCTTACAAAACAAAAACATCTGCATAATTGTTTATTTTGCTCCATCACTACTACTCCTGGTATAGATTCAACTACTCATGTTCATTAACTTTGGCCAGGTTAACTAACCTGTGTTTCACAGAGAAACTGGGGAGTAGGGATGAACAATCGAGAACTGTCTGGTATACTCAAGCATATGGCAGACTATCAAACATAGGAGAAAGGTAACAAACTCTACAGTCATGCATCCCTTCATCTTCTAAAAGTGGCAGGAATAAACAAAATCAGGAATACTACCAAAAGACACACACACACACACACACACACTATATCTATATATACACGCACACACACATATATACACATACACAGCATAAAAATAAGAAGTAAAATATATGTTTACATTTATGCTTCATAATGTATGTTTCAGAACTCTCTCCTCAGTAGAAATTATTTGGAAAGCTAATGATTATCCATTAATTAAAATCATTTTTATATTAAGCCAAGATTTTCAATTACCCAACTCTCCTGGAAAGCAACATTGAGCAAGTATGCTACAAAATACGAGTACTGTTAAAATAATGTTAAAAATCATGCAGATATAATGTTAACTTATTTGACTAGTATATGCTCAGAAAAGCCAAAGAACAAGTAGAATAAAATGTGCGCTTGTATAATACTCAAGACTAATAAATTAGAGAAAAGATAGATTTTTAAAACACAAAAATATTAAAGTAGTCTAGCTTGCAAATTTTTAACATTTTTATGTGTGTGAGTTTATAAAATATTTGTGAGTTAGTCTCTGTAAAAAGAAAGTTATTTTCAACTCTATCACCCTTAATGAATTAAAACTTCAACTTCTTATTTCAGGGGGACTTTAGAAACGTAAATGTGCTACTCATCTCTCCAAGCCATCATAACATTTATTCTGGAAAGTTTATAATTTATTGATACTCTGTAAAGACAGAAAAACATTACAGATTTGCCCAATGAGAGATAAAGGTTTTGTGAAGTACAGATGCAGAATACTTATGGCCTCATAACTATAATTTCAGACGCAGGTGAAAAGTAAAGAAAAAACAAAAATTCACACATTAGATATCAAAGAGTGATTCTCATTCACCATGAGCATTACATTCTTAATTGATATAAGCTAAAGATATAACTTTGGAGTTCTAACAAGAGAGGATGAGCATACGACCTTCTACTCCTCCATCTTGAGAATAAAGAATAAAGAGACAGAGCCAAAGCAAAAACAACACCCAATTGTGGATGTGGCTGGTGATGGAAATTAAGTTCAATGTTATAAAGAGCGATATTGCATAGGAACCTGAAATATTAGGTCCATGAATCAAGGCAAATTGGAAGTGGTCAAACAGGAGATGGCAAGAGTGAACATCACATTTTAGGAATCAGTGAACTAAAATAGACTGGAATGGGTGAATTTAACTCAGATGACCATTATATCTACTACTGTGGGCAAAAATCCCTTAGAAGAAATGGAGTAGCCATCATAGTCAACAAGAGTCCGAAATGCAGTACTAGGATGCAGTCTTAAAAATGACAAAATGATCTCCGTTCATTTTCAAGGCAAAGCATTCAATATCACAGTAATCCAAGTCTATACAACAACCAACCAGTAGGCTGAAGAAGCTGAAATTGAATAGTTCCATGAAGATGTACAAGACCTTCTAGAACTAACACCCAAAACAAGATGTCCTTTTCATTATAGGAGACTGGAATGCAAAAGTAGGAAGTCAGGAGATACCTGGAATAACAGGAAAATTTGGCCTTGCAGTAAAAAACGAAGCATGTCAAATGCTAAAAGAATTTTGCCAAGAGAGTGCAGTGGTCATAGCAAACACCCTCTTCCAACAACACAAGAGAAGACTCTACACATGGACATCACAAGATGGTCAACACCGAAATCAGATTGATTATATTCTTTGCATCCAAAGATGGAGAAACTCTATACAGTCAGCAAAAACAAGATCAGGAGCTGACTGTGGCTCTGATTATGAACTTATTGCCAAATTCAGACTTAAATTGAAGAAAATAGGGAAAGCCATTCAGGTATGACGTAAATCAGTTCCCTTACGATTACACACTGGAAGTGACAAATAGACTCAAGGGATTAGATCTGATAGACAGAGTGCCTGAAGAATTATGGACAGAGGTCCGTGACATTTAGGAGGCATCGATCAAGACCTTCCCCCAAAAGAAGAAATGCAAAAAAGGCAAAATGGTTGTCTAAGGAGGCCTTACAAATAGCAGAGAAACACACACACACAAGGCAAAGTAGAAAAGAAAAGATATACCGATTTGAATGCATGGTTCCAAAGAATAGCAAGGAGAGATAAGAAAGCCTTCCTCAATGATCAGTGCAAAGAAATAGAGGAAAACAATAGAATAGGAAAGACTAAAGATCTTTTCAAGAAAATTAGAGATACCGAGGGAATACTTCATGTAAAGATGGGCACAAAAAAGGACAGAAATGATATGGGCCTAACAAAAGCAAAAAATATTAAGAACAGATGGCAAGAATACACAGAAAAACTATACAGAAAAGATCTTCATGACCCAGACAACCACAATGGTGTGATCATTCACCTAGAGACAGACATCCTGGAATGTGAAGTCAAGTGGGCCTCAAGAAGCATTACTATGGACAAAGGTAGTGGAGGTGATGGAATTCCAGATGAGCTGTTTCAAATCTTAAAAGATGATGCTGTTAAAGTGCTGCTCTCAATATGCCAGCAAATTTGGAAAACAGCTCTGGTCAGAGGACTGGAAAAGGTCAGTTTTCATTCCAATCCCAAAGAAAGGCAATGCCAACAAATGTTCAAACTACTGCACAGTTGCACTCATCTCACACACTAACAAAGTAATGCTCAAAATTCTCCAAGCCAGGCTTCAATAGTACATGCACCATAAACTTCCAGATGTGCAAGCTGTATTTAGAAAAGGCACAGGAACCAGAGATCAAATTGCCAACATCCATTGGATCATTGAAGAAGCAAGAGAGTTCCAGAAAAAACATCTACTTCTGCTTTATTGATTATGTGAAAGCCTTTAATTGTGTGGATCACAACAACCTGTGGAAAATTCTTAAAGAGATGGGAATACCAGACCACCTGATCTGCCTCCTGAGAAATCTGTATGCAGGTCAAGAAGCAACAGTTAAAACTGGACATGGAACAACAGAGTGGTTCCAAATGAGGAAAAGAACACGTCAAGGCTGTATATTCTGACTGTGCTTATTTAACTTATATACAGAGTACATCATGAGAGGCGCTGGACTGGATGCAGCACAAGCTGGAATCAAGATTGGTGGAGAATTATCAATAACCTCAGATATGCAGATGACACCACCCTTATGGCAGAAAGTGAAGAACTAAAGAGCCTCTTGATGAAAGTGAAAGAGGAGAGTGAAAAATTTGGCTTAAAACTCAGCATTCAGAAAAATAAAATCATGGCATCACATCATTGCAAATAGAAGGGGAAATAGTGACAGACTTTATTTTTTTTGGCTCCAAATCACTGCAGATATTAACTGCAGCCATGAAATTAAAAGACGGTTTCTCCTTGGAAGAAAAGTTATGACCAACCTAGACAGCATATTAAAAAGCAGAGACATTACTTTGCCAACAAAGGTCCGTCTAGTCAAGGCTATGGTTTTTCCAGTGGTCATGTATGGATGTGAGAGGTGGCCTATAAAGAAAGCTGAGTGCAGAAGAACTGATGCTTTTGAACTGTGGCGTTGGAGAAGGCTCTCGAGAGTCCCTTGGACAGCAAGGAGATCGAACCAGACCATCCTAAAGGAAATCAGTCCTGAAAATTCATTGGAAGGACGGATGCTGAATCTGAAACTCCAATACTTTGGCCACCTGATGGGAAGAACTGACTCACTGGGCAAGACCCTGATGCTGGGAAAGATTGAGGGCAGGAGGAGAAGGGGACGACAGAGGATGAGATGGGTGTAAGGCATCACTGACTTGATAGACATGAGTTTGAAAAAGCTTTGGGAGTTGATGATGAACAGGGAAGGCTGCCGTGCTGCAGTTCATGGGGTTGCAAGGAGTCGGACATGACTGAGAGACTGAACTGATACAGATACTGATAGACAAATAAGTCAACAAAAACAACTCACAAACCCGATTTTCTGTGACCAGAGAGGAGATATTTGGTATTATCTACACAGATCATCAAATGATCAGACCATACAATCAAATATCCAATCATCTTTGCCACCAGTGGGGAGAAACTTATTGGTTGTAAACAAAAGAGAAACAAAATGAAAGCATACAATCAAAAGAAAGATACAATCAAAAGAAAGATAAAATAGAAAATCTAGTGAAATGAAGTCAGCAACATTATGTTCTATTCCCAGTTGAGTTTTACTTCCAGAATCCAGGCTAAGATTTACCTGGGCTTAATCTATCTGAGGGTCGCAAAGAGTAGGACCCGACAGAGTGACTAAACTAAACTGAACTGGTAACTCAACTGGTAAAGAATTCGCCTGAGATGCTGGAGACCTGGGTTTGATCCCGGGGTTGTGAAGCTGCCCTGGAGAAGTTAAAGGCTACCCTCTCCCCAGTATTCTGGTCTGAGAATTCCATGGACTCTATAGTCAATGGGATCTCAAAGAGTCGGACACGACTGGGCGTCTTTTACAAGCTAACTTGAGCTGCCCTTCTCTGGCAACATACTTTATCTGACTCAGATGAAGACAGCACATTGTGGCATATGATCCCTAAAACCGATCGAAAATAAATTCAACAAGAAGGCAAGATCATTATTCTTACAATAAATGTTAAATGACAGTGCCAATTTTAACACATTATTTAAAGAGGGAATCAGTAATATGTTACAAAAGATTTCCTATTCTTCAAACTGTTTACACAACTGGAAGCTGGTATATGTATATGTATGTGTGTTATGTTTTATTGCTTTTTTTAAAGCTGCTCATGAGCTTATAATTTTTCATTTATCTTTAAAATCCATGTTATATTCATTTTGTGTTACTGAGGTTATATTTGCATTTACTTTCTATATAGTCCTGTCATTTCACACACAAATTCTCTACTTGATACGTATTTTCTCCTCCTGTAATACTTGATAACAGATTTTCACATTTTAAAAAATTACTTCCTCAGAAAATGACATTTAGCAGAATGCTTTCTCTCTGCTTAATTCCTCATTTTAATTTTTTGCCCTGTTCTGTCTTGACTCTATTTCATTGAACCATTTTCTGTGCTATCAATTTAATGTTTTAACAATTCTGCCATAAATTGTCATATAATTTTCTCCCATTCCTTTCTATAGCTCAAGTGTCTGGCTTTTGTTTTGTGTTTCCTCTTATTATGCGTTTGTCTTCATGTAATCACTTTTTTATGGAATACACACTAAATATTCCAGTTTTATGACACTAGAATTCTGTACTACCTAATTTTAAGAAGCATCATCTTCCTAAATACCCAGGTTATTGTAGTTTTTCTTTTTACTACAAAATATTATATCTAGGGTTCCCTCCCTCCTTTCTTCAATTTAAAACAGACAGGGAAACAGTGGTTGACTTGATTTTTGGGGGCTGCAAAATCACTGCAAATGGTGACTGCAGCCATGAAATTAAAAGAAGCAACAGTTAGAACTGGACATGGAATAACAGACTGGTTCCAAATTGGGAAAGGTGTATCTCAAGGATGTATATTGTCACCCTGCTTATTTAACTTACATGCAGAGTACATCATGAGAAATGCTGGGCTGGAGGAAGCACTAGCTGGAATCAAGATTGACGGGAGAACTGTCAATAACCTAAGATATGCATGACACCACCCTTTTGGCAGAAAATGAAGAAGAACTAAAGAACCTCTTGATGAAAGGGAAAGAGGAGAGCGAAAAAGTTGGCTTAAAGCTCAACACTGAGAAAACTAAGATCATGGCATCTGGTCCCATCACTTCGTGGCAAATAGATGGGGAAACACTGGAAACAGTGACAGACTTTATTTTCGGGGGCTCCAAAATCACTGCAGATGGGGATGGCAGCCATGAAATTTAAAAATGCTTGCTCCTTGGAAGGAAAGTTATGACCAACCTAGACAGCATATTAAAAAGCAGAGACATTACTTTGCCAATAAAGGTCCATCTAGTCAAAGCTATGGTTTTTCCAGTAGTCATGTATGGATGTGAGAGGTGGCCTATAAAGAAAGCTGAGAACCAAGGAATTGATGCTTTTGAACTGTGGTATTGGAGAAGACTCTTGAGAGTCCCTAAGACTGCAAGGAGATCCAACCAGTCCATCCTAAAGGAAATCAGTCCTTAATATTCTTTGGAAGAACTGATACTGAAGCTGAAACTCCAATAATTTGGCCACCTGATGTGAAGAACTGCCTCATTAGTAAAATCCCTCATGCTGTGAAAGATTGAAGGCAGGAGGGGAAGGGAACAACAGAAGACAAGTTGGTGGATGGCATCACCAACTCAATGGACATGAGTTTGCGCAGTCTCCAGGACTTGGTGATGGACAGGGAAGCCTGATGTGGTGCAGTCCTTTGGGTCACAAGGAGTCAGACACGACCAAGCAACTGAATTGGGCTGAAATATATATAGTTATATATACACACATGCCTATATGTAATTTATTAAATTGAAATTACTAAAAGTGATATATGTAATAACAATAACTTATATGCTTCACAGGTTACTTCAGGTCTTATATATGGCTTTATACACACACACACACACACACACACACACACACACACACACACGCTTCCCCAGTGGATCAGCAGTAAAGAATCTGCCTGCCATGCAGGAGACACAGATATGAGTTCTATCCCTGGGTTGGGAAGATCTCCTGGAGACAGGCATAGCTACAGACTCTAATATTCTTGCCTGGAGAAGCCCATGGATAGAGTAGCCTGGTGGGCTACAGTCCATAGAGAAACAAGGAGTCAGAGACAACGAAAGTCACTGAGCAGCAGCAGCATACATACATACACAGACAGACACACACAGACTGGGTTCTACTTCATAGAACTGTGAAATTATGAATCATTCATAATGCTGCCAAAGGACCTCTGCTAAGTTATGTATTTACATCACACATTTTACCTCATTTATTCATTTCAAATGCTATCTATTAATAAAAAGCAGAATCTCAATATAATAAACTATATGTTTAATTCATAATTTGAAATAATTTTATTGTACTGAATAATCACTGGATAAATTTGTAAAGATTAAAATTATAGTTCATGTTTAATTCAAATTGCTCTAATTTTAGATTGCTAATTGGATAAGATAATGGGGTTTCTCTTAATTGGTATTAAATTTTCTACATGATAGATTTATGGGCAGGACAAATTCAGGTGATCATAAGGTCAAAAAGAGTAAGTATTTACTCTTACTCTTGGATAGTATTTTAGCGATATCAGTCTAATATTCTTATGTTTTACTTTAGGGATTTAGAAATAGACAGGGAATGTTGTTTAGTGCTTATTATAGATGCACAACTGAGAGCTCCCTATTGTACCTGTTTTTCTAACATTATTTCTACTATTTTTCATTTCAAAAACAGTTGTCTAATCAAAATTCAAATGAAACTTTTGAAGCATCAGAACTCAATCCTAAAATGAATGGAAAAACGTTAATAATAATTGAGGTAATAAATATAAAGATGAGTTTATAATAGTAAGATTCAGAATATAGCATTACTGTATACATATATAGACTATTTCAGTCAACAGAATGGGTCAATAAAATGAGGAACTTTTAAAGTATATGCTTGAATATATAAAGAAATGATGGTACATATTAAATGTATGTTACAAATTGAAAATAAAGGTATATTTATATTTGGAAAATTGGTCATATTACTAGCATACATACCAATGTAATATAATGTTTTCAATAGTCCCAAGGGAAAAGAGATTTTAATTAGGACCCAACACCCAGAAATTTATAAGGAAATGGGTAATAAATTTCAATGTACAAGATCAAAATATTTGTTCACAAAATTCACCAAATAAAAAAGTTCAAAGACAAACCCTAGACTGTGGAAGCTACTTTTTATGTACTGTGGTCTGCCTCCGAAGCTTTGGTTGGAAGCAACAAGTCATAATACCAAGAAGGTATTCCAATGACTTGTTTCCTGATAGGCAAGCACTACTTTTGGGCTTGTATCTAGCTGGAAGCACTGAATTTCTTTGTTTCCTCAGTATTTTAACTCTATGATATATATGCTTCCTGTGTCCACTGCATATCCTCATTTATTCAAATCTGGCACATGAATTAATCACTTGACAAAATACCTTAACATAATTTCCTACTTACTATTTCTTGGCTCTCTGAGGTTGGGGCATCCCTATAAAGACCTCACTCTCTAAAGCAGTCCTTTGTAACTATTGTGTTCATTTTTATTTCTCTCCTTCAGAAATTCAGCCAAATTATGTCCAGTAAGACACACTGCCTTTTTCTTTACTTTTCTATATTAGTATTTATAATCTTTTTTAAAAATTACTTTTTGTCATTTCTACAGTTGTTAAAGAAGTAAAGTACACATGTGCATTTTACAAATTTAAAGCTTTTGGAATTTAGTAAAACAATAATATGCATTCTCTTCATAAATAAATAACTGGAAATTAGACACTTATTTTAAATAATGGAAGATATAAAATTGTTTAAAAATTCAAAAATTCAAAAAAGTAATATAGAGAATCAAGTAGGACAAATTGCTCAAAGGCTGGGGAATATTGTTTCCTAAAGGTTTAATTATGATAAGTTGATGTGTCTATTACAAAATATAATAAACATGAATATATATTTAAAATATAATTTACATGGTATTTTCCTTTTTAATTATAGCTATGAAAATAAAACAAAATCCTGAAATTACTTACATTCAGAATACTGACTGTTATAGTAGGTATTAAAATTACATGAATATTTCTATTATATACAACACTTCTTCCTGCAGAATGAGTAGCCTAGAGTAGGCTATCCTAGTTCTTCTAGATTAGGTTTTTTTACATGTTAACTCAAATAAGCTTTTCCTTCTAAATTTTTTACAAAATGCATTTCTCATACAAAAACTTTGTGATATTTTTAATTATAAGAAAAGGAAATAATCATTTAGTGTCTTTATTTAAATGAATTCCAATACAAATTGGATATTCTTTATATTCATAGCATGTTCATCATCTATTGTCTACTAATAGCATATATAATAAATAGTATTATTCAATATAGTATATTATGAAAACAATAAATATTATAGTACTCTACATGGACATAAAGCAAATACCAAAAGAAAGTAGAAGTTCTAAATAGATACATAAGCACTCTGAGAAGAACCTATAATCATCTGAAGTCCTACTAAGTTAAATCATAATATTCAACATTTTCTGTAATATTATGAAGTGAGATAAAAAGTTGTAACACTGCAAAACTAAAAATTTTGTGAGACTATGACCCATATTTTTCTCAATTGCTCTGGATTTATTTCTTGCATAAAGAAATATATGTATTTACGTTCCCATACCCAGAGATATTATAAAGAAGCAATCTCTGATTCTTTTTGTAATACTGTATTTTATTAATTCAGAACTGGTTCAGAGTTTTTGATTTTGTGCCTGGGATTAAAAATCTCATTATTAATCCTAATTGTGAAAATTACTCTAAGTTATGTCACAGTTTAAATTAAGATGTGGTCAGAACAAAGCAATATTTCAGGTTAAAAAATATGAAAATCAGAATTTTTTGTGTCTTATAGGACTCAGTCTGCTAATACAGGGGACATGGCTTTGCTCCCTGGTCTGGGACAATTCCACATACTGTGGAGCAACTGAGCCCATGAGCCACAACTACTGAGGCCGTGCTATGGAGCCTCCGAGCCACAACTGCTGAAGCCCAGGCACCAGAGCCTGTGCTCCATAGAAAGAGAAGCCACCCGATGAGAAGCAATGAAGAGGAGTCCCCACATGCCACGACTAGAGAAAACTTGCACCCAGCAAAAAGACCCAGCACAGCCAAAAATAAAATAATTAATTAACTAATAAAAATCACTGTTATATATTTAGATGATAAAAGGTATGAAAAGATAGCATATCAACACTATATTTTAAAAAAAGCAATCGTTTAGCTTATCTATGATTCTACAAAATTGCCAGGTTAGATTTTTAGTCAAATTTTTATTTATCTAGTGAATTTAATCAGCTGTGTATGTGTTTATACACACTGATAAATATTTATGAATGTAGGTAGTGAGTTCTCCACAAAGTTCTTCACAAAGACTGAGTAGTTCATCATAGTAATCTGCTTTCTCCACAAGTTATGGTTTAAATCATTGTTTACAAAACATCCATAGATGGAAATTATAAAACATTTATAGATGGACCTGCCCCTGACTTTGTTAGATAAATGCAAGATTGAATTTCTAGGCCAATGTTATTCAACACTATTTTCCAAAAACTTTAGCACTTGAATCTAAATGTTATACTGTCCCTATTGCTCCTGAATATAATATCGTTTAATGCTTTCCTCTGCAGGGCTGTGTAATCTCTGTCAACAAAGTTTCTTGTGAAAAGACTGAACTACTGGAATATGCGTTTTCTATTCCATTGCACAATTTTTTTAATGTATTTTGTTCCTATTCCAAAACAGAGACACTTCTATATTTTGTACAAAAAGTTTAGTAGGTATAATGGTTTATTCTTTAATCACACCTTGGTCCTCTTGATACTGACTGGTTGGAGTTTTCTCAATTTATTTCATGCATAAGGGCTGTTTTTGTCATGAAATGTGAAGAGTGAATTTTATCCTTCATGCAAGAAACATTGTGGATTCTGGTAGAAGATATGAGACTTGAGTCAGAGATGAAAAATAGCTTATTATGGAAGTAGTGATAGCCAGATTTTCAGCCTATTTTTTTCCAGTTTGCTGAGCCCCAGTTCTCACATGGTGACAAGGCTAAGCCAGATGATACTGCATATGAACCATATTGTGCTTCAGGTGAAGACTTCTAGGTTGAGTGCAATCCATCCCCTTTAAAAGGTGAGGAAGCATGCTCAACCTGTGCTCTGTAGGGAGATATCGTCTCTATCTTCCCACACTGTTAAGTAAATCTGCCCTTCACTACAGAGGGAGTCACTCTCTTTTTTCAAAGCCATTTTCTATACAAAAATTCCTGAAAAAATATTCTGAAACAAAGAGCAATCAGAACCCCACTTCACAAAATACATAGAAACATGACAAACCTGTGGAAGACTGCCTCTCAAAAGTTTTAAGGCACAGTATCTTTTAGCCCAAGCTGACTAGTATTTTGTCAGTATAAATCTAAAGTACTTAGCTTTGTGTCCATTTGATCTAGGTACAAGCTCATACTGCCCTGGTGGCTCAGATGGGAAAGAATCTGCCCACAATGTGAGAGAACTGGGTTCGATCCCTGGATTGGGAAAATCCCCTGGAGAAGGGAATGGTTACCCAGTCCAGTCCTCTTGCCTGGAGAATTCCATGGAGCCTGGTTATCTATAGACCACCGGGTCACAAAGAGTTGGACATGATTGAGTGACTCACACACACACACACACACACACACACTCTCATAGCTGCACCCAGAGTTATTACAATCTGGGTGATGTGATGGCTGATGGGCAGGAAAGCCTGGCGTGCTGCAGTCCCTGGGGTCACAAAGAGTTGGACACAACTAAGCAACTGAACTGAACTGATGTTTTGAAGTATAAGAAATTGTCATTTTTAAAACTCTTAAGAACTGTTTTGTTTTTGTTACTTGTGCCATTGGTATCATATCCAAGTAACTGTTGCATAACCAAAATCCTACTTTTTTTCTAAAAATTTTATAGTTTTGGTCCTTACAGTTAAGTATAGCTCAGTCGGTAAAGAGTCTTCCTGTAATGCAGGAAACCCAGGTTTTATTCCTGGGTTAGGAAGATCCCCTGGAGGAGAAAATGGCAACCCACAACCATATTCTTGCCTGGAGAATCCCGTGGAAAGAGAAGCCTGGCAGGCTAGAGTCCACAGGATTTCAAGAGTCAGACATGATTGAGTGACTAAACCACAAACCACAAGTGTCAAATATAGTTACATTTTTTCATATTTCTGTGATTCTTCCCATATGACTATCTCTTAGATTGATTATGATTACTTTATCAGACTTTAGTAGGAAAGGCATTCTTTTGCATTAAGTCCTTTGTTCTAAGTGAAGAAGTTTTATCTAACGATACATCATTAATTACTTAACTCTAAGAAACTTTTATAGGCTTAGTGATGATAGCTATAGGGTATAGCCATTACATACTTCACTTGGTCCTTGATATAACACCGAGTTTAATTGGCAATTATTGCTGAAAGTAATTTTTCCAATTTGACTTTTACTCTTTGGGATTAGAAGCAATGGTGATTCCACACCTTCAAATTGCCAAATTTGGAGACTTCTAGTCTTTTTCAGTTTTGCTTTCAAACTAGCCAATTATTTTCTGATAGATACATTTATTTTTTGTATTACTTTACCAGATACATCCACAGAAATCAAGTCACAGTCATGCATTTTACTTCCAAATTTTTCCCCAAGAGCTACAAGTGCAGTATATAATTGGTATGCTTCCATCTTTCCACAGACACATGTTGACTAAATAATATGCTACTATATAAATAGGATCATCATCTTTCAAGCCTACTACAATAATTTAATTCCAAATTACATATACACACACACTTTTAATTTTTGTATGATAATATTTACCACTGATAATAATTTATGTATTGGGATATACCAAGTTATATTGCAATAATAATAAACAAAAGTCTTAGTGGCTTATAAGAACCAAGTTTTTCTCATACACAATACAATCATTGTAAGTAGGCTGGATGCTGCTACCTACATGCCCTGCTTCCAAACCCAAGCTGACAGAACAGATACCATCTGCAAGGTCTCCAGTCATGATTTGAAACGTCAATTGGCTACCAGAAAGGAATAAACACTAAAAGAACAGAAATAAGATATAGATATCATAACTTTCAGACTATTATATAAGGGAGATGATAAAAAAGCATACTTCATCCTAAAAAAGGCAAAAAGGAAAGGGAAAATGAACAAAACAGGCAACAAATGTAGAAAGCAGTTAAATAAGTATGACCCAATAAAGAGCAGCTAAGGCAAATATAAATTTAGACTGCATGTTCCAGATAAAGAAGAAAAATTTAGATTGCATAAAATAAACAAGCCTAATAATAAGGTCTTTACAAAAGACATATGAAATGCAAGAATTTTTTTAATGAAAGAAAATCATTAAAAATAAGCTATGCCATCCATACTAGCTAAAAATAAGTCGGAGTTTGTTCTCCTAATATAAAGCATTTATAGTAAAGCACCTTTATACAGACAAAGAAATAACTTAGAAATAAAAGGCTTAATCTAATATTAAGCAAATTGTCTTACTTAAGGCATCTATAAACAGATGTAAAACAAAACAGAGAGCTAGAAAAACTAAATAAGGAGATAATGAGAAAAGAAAATTGCAAGTCAATCTTACTGAAAAATATAAATCTTAAATAAGGCAGTGACAGTAATACATAACTAACATAGTATACCATGATCAGATTGTGCATCGCACTTTAATGAATGAAAACTAATTTAATATTAAAAATCAATTAATTCAGGATATTGTTAATTTTAAAATAGAAAATAATTGTGCAGTGATATGGAATATTTGATACAAATCATAACTATTGATTATTAAAATAATTACTTATTGCTGAAAGTTTAAAAGTTTTCTCTTTGTGTTTGGAACAATTTCTGTCCAGCATTTTATTTCAGATACCAATTATTATGGTAAAAAAATAGAAATGTATAAAGATTACAATGAAAAAATTATGTAATTTTAAATATTAGATTAGAAATTATCTAATGATTATTATCTAAATATGACTATGTATAATTATAAAGTTAATAATAATGAGATTATAGTAACAATTTTGAATGAAAAATCTTAAAGTGTGTTTACATATACTAGAAACAAACATGTAGAAACTATCACTATATATAAATGATTTTCCTGCCTAAGTTCTATACAATATTGATTGGTTAGTTGAAGTTTCTGACCATTATTTTTAAGTTATTTATTTCTCTCTTTAATTCTGTTAGTGTTTGCTTTTGTATAGGGAAACTGGTTTTTGGTGTATACAGGTATAAATGTGTTATTTTCATTAAAAACTGACATTTATTTTTATAATATGTCCATCATTAACTTCTAGCATTATTTCTTCTTTAAGTATTTTGATTTTACCACAATAACTCTAGCTCACTTATGAGTGCTACTTGTACCTTTTTATCTATCTTTTAAGTTTCAATTTTGTCAATGTAACTCTAAAATTAAGCACCTACAGGTGACATAATTTAATTTTTTTGCCCAGCCTGATAATTTTTGCTATTAGAATGTACCTCATATAAGTGTAGTAATGCAGTAATTATCCCTAGATGACTAGCTAACTTCATTTTAGCACTATCCCAGTGCCATCCATATGACTGCATATGACAGAATTTTCTTTTGTTTTTTTAGATTTTTAAAAATTTATTTTTTATTGAAATATAGTTGGTTTACAATGTTGTGTTAATTTCTGCTGGACAGCAAAGTGACTCATTATATATATATAAATATACATTCTTTTAACATTCCTTTCCAATATGGTTTATCACAGTATATTGAATATAGTTCCCTCTGCTATCTATTCCCTCTGCTAAAGATTATTGTTTATCCATTCTACATATAATAGCTTAAATCTGTTAACCCCATCCTCCCACTCTATTCTCCTCTCAACCCTCTCTCTCTTGGCAGCGACAAGTCTCTTCTCTATTTCCATGACTTTTGTTTCATAGATAGGTTCATTTTTGTCATATTTAGATTACATATAATTTGTATCACATGCTGTTTGTTTTTCTCTTTCTGACTTACTTAATTTAGTATGATAATCTCTAGCTGAATCCACATTACTGAAAATGGCATTATTTCATTCATTTTGTGGCCGAGTACTATTACATTGTATATATGGACCACACCTTCTTTATCCAGAATTTGTTGTTTTTTTTTTAAGGCTGAATAATATTCACTCCTTGGATGTTTAACCTTTAGTTGTTTTATATGAGCTGAGAATAACAGTTTCATCACTGGATTGTTATCAATATTAAATAAGATATTCCACACAGAATCTGTGCACCTGGATATAGTAAGGGCTCATTAAGTGCCTGCTGCTTAAACTACAAGTAGCAAATCATTATTAATTATGTTACTTGAATAAATTCAGTGAAGTTAGGTAAGATACAAACTCCCAATTCCTCAATTTACTGAAATTATAATATACTTCTGGCCAGCCTCCATGATTCTGATGAACTTCAAAGGACCGAACAGTATATAGTTATAGGAATAGAATTCATCCAAGTTTGAAACAAAACTGTTAGGGGAATATTACACTAAGAAAGTTATCTCTGTGAGTTTGACCTTTGATTGATCCAGATGTGCAGTCAACAATTCCTGATGAATGAAGTTATTACCAATCAGTGGAACCTAAGGAGAAGAAGATAAGTGTGCCTGAAAGAAAGAAATGCTGCTGTGAGAATAATTAAAAGAGGGTCTTGATGGGACTATTGGGATCTGACCTTAACTAAGTTGTGTTACTGACCCAGAGGACTTAATCAGGATTTGAACATCAGATATTTTAGTCTCTGATGTGGGAGCTAATGTGTGTTCTGCAACATGTAGTCATGTCTGTGTATGGAATTGAATCATTCAATTGCATTAACTAATGCATTTTTGATACTTTAATGCCTTTCTAAGATATTTTGTATTTTTTCCATTCTGATAATTACACAGCACTTACTGTCTAAACTGTAAATATAAAAATCAATAAAAACATAAAAAACAATAGTAGTACTTATAATTGTTCAGGAAAGCAGGAACCAGAAAGCAAAGATTGCCCACATTCCTAAGTAGATAGTTTTTCCTTTTTTTTTATTGTTTCTATTTTTTTTTCTTTTTTTTTTCCATTTATTTTTATTAGTTGGAGGCTAATTTCCTCACGCTTCTGGTTCTGGGCTACACAATGAAAGCTACCTGTTTGCTTTATTTTCATCTCTAAAACTATCTTTTGTCTTTTATAATTATTTTCAATATAGCATATCATTAGAAGACGAAGAATAGCTGCATATGTGAACAGAATATAAACTCATTGTTGAATGAATGTCTCATTAGTTTCATGCATTTTAACCATTAGACTGACATAATTGATAAAAGTCTTAGTTCACCTTTAACCTTGGCCTCATTGCATTTCCATCAGTTTTTCTTATTTGCAGGATGTCTGAAAGGTGGTTTTAATCAGCAGTAAACTCTCCATTAAAATGTCTTCAGTTAAAAAGATCATTTGTTGCCCACGCTGCAAACTGCTCACAGGTGTCTTTAATGTCTTGATAATTAGATGGTGACAGTGTTTGTGAAGGAATTAGAAACTCTGGAACATTTACCAGAAATAAAATAGAAAGAATCGCTCATGTTCCAAGCCTACGGACAGTAGTTTAGAAAATATTTTTAATTATACAAACCATGAGTTACTTAAAATTTATAAATATAAGCAACTTTTAAAATAAAATCTACACAAACTCTTGAAAATCACAGACCTCAGTGTTCATAATGTTACCTAAAAAGACCATGAAAAGAGTACGGTCATACAATAAGGATTTGTTTATTCACCATATCTAATGATAGGATACTGTGATTCTAATGATGTGATTCTAGTCCATGATACCGTGCTAGAATCTACAGCAACTCAAAGGTGACTGCAACAGTTATTGATATTTGGTCTCTCATCTCCCTGCCCATCACCATGTACTCTACTTATTGACTGTTGGGCCTAGGACTCTGCAAACTGCATTTCTCTTTGGCCAAATAGCTCCCTGTTGGGTTCAAGCAGAAAGAAACTGGCTCTTTCCTTTTTCCTCTCTCCTGCTATTACTAGGGTTACCCCAACAATGCTTGTTCATACTAACAAAGGCATTTTGTTCTAATAGCAACATTAGATTTCAATCTATACAATAAATAATAGTAAAAAAAATAAACCCAAACAAAAAACAATATCTCTCCATCCTCCACTTCCTTCACTGCTTAAAGACCACCATATTACTTTCTGTGTCTATGAATTTGACTATTCTAGATACAAAATATAAGCAGAATCATCCAGTATTTGTCCTTTTATATCTGGCTATTTCATGTAGCATTATGTTGCCGAGGTTCATCATTACGTTGTAACATATGTATTAAAAACTCTTTCCCTTAAATTCTCCCCAAAAATAACTGGCATGATTTCTATTCCTGAGTTGACCCTGATGAATACAGTAACTCGAATGATTTAAAGTTACTAGTGAAAAAAACCTTATGGCCTTCAATTCTGGGTAAAAAAAAATAAGTGAGCTGTTTTCAACTGACAATTCAATCCATAAAGGTAATTTATGTGAGGTCTTAGTCACAACTGACAACTCCATCCATAAAGGTCATTTATGTGAGCTCTTAGTAACATATAACTTCTGGAAGAAGTTCATTATCTGTTCCATATATTCTGAAAGAAACTTTCATCTCACAGGGAAAGAAATAGGTCGAAACAGTTACACAATAATGTACCCCAAGTTTGAGTTATTTCATTTTGTGTCAAAAAAACAATTAATTCTTGTATTTTCATATAAATTCATATTAAGATGCTAGTATTTTACTAGGATAAATAGACAAGAGTTAAGTAGAGTGAGAAATATAACAAAGGCCAGAGGAAAGGTTCTACAATCTACAGCTTTGATTTACCTTGTGAAACTTAACATTTTCTTTTACACCTTTTGATGATGTTTTATATTTCATGGCAACTTCCTCTGAGATACTTACACAATACTCTTTTAACCCTGAACATGTCCATGGAATTTTCCAGGCAAGAATACAGGAGTGGGTTGCTCATTTCTTTTCCAGGGGATCTTCCTAACTAAGAGATCAAACCAGCATCACCTGCATGGTAGGCAGACTGTTTACCACTGCACCACCTGGAAAAGGCGGCCTTCCTTGAACACATTTATAGGGAAATTTAGGGGCATTAGGGAAGTGAAAAAAAAATGCTTCTACTGAGTATCATTACTTGGCCATACACAGAAGCTTCATGGCCCAGTTGTATAGGTATAAAGTTTAACAAAAGTTTTGAGTAGGTCTACTATCCCTACCAGATGTTCAAGCTGGTTTTAGAAAAGGCAGAGGAACCAGAGATCAAATTGCCAACATCTGCTGGACCATCGAAAAAGCAAGAGAGGGGAAGATGGCAGAGGAGTAGGACGGGGAGACCACTTTCTCTCCTACAAATTCATCAAAAGAATAACTGAATGCAGAGCAAACCTCACAAAACAACTTCTGATCGCTAGCTGAGGTCATCAGGCGCCCAGAAAAGCAGACCATTGTCTTCGAAAGGAGGTAGGACAAAATATAAAGGATAAAAAGTGAGACTAAAGAGCTAAGGACGGAGACCCGTCCCGGGAAGGGAGTCTTAGGCGGCCTTGCTTGGGCTAGGGTCCGGGCCTGAGTGCCCTGAGGACAATCGGAGGGAGCTTCTGTGAGGTGCCAACTTGAACTGTGGGAGACCAAGGGGGAGAGAGTTGACCGGCCGGAACACACTGCCGGCCGTTCGCAGAACAAAGGGACGGAGAAAGTCCCAAGAAGAGGTCGCAGGCTGCGGACCCGCCCAGCCCCGCCGGAGGCAGGAGGCAGGGGGGAGGGGAAGGTCGCGGCGAGACACAGGGCGCAGGCACCCGACCGGCGCGGGCGGGGACTGGGGCTGGGGACGCAGAGGGCGGAAGGCGCGCGCACCCGACTGGCGCCAGCGGAAACTGAGACTGGGTCCGCGGAAGGGAGTGAGTGCGCCACACCTGGGGATAGTGCGCCCATCAAGCCCCTCGCTGCCTGGACCGCTCTGACGGGGAAGGCACAGAGAGCAGGCGCAGCTTTTCCTTCCGCGCTTTTGTGGAACACCCGAGGGCTGGAACCTAGCGCAGCGCGGGGCGCGCTCCATATAGAACAGCCGGGAGCCTGAGCAGCGGCAGACGGAGAAAGCAGCGTCAGCCCCTCCCGGCAGCGCCAGCCCGCCCCCGCAGGGCCAGCCCCTCCCCGCAGCATCAGCCCCGCCCCGCAGCGCCAGCCCCTCCCCGCAGCGTCAGCCCCTCCCAGCAGCGCAACGGAACTAGCTAACTGAATAAGAGTCCACCTCCGCCCGCCTGTGTCAGGGCGGAAATGAGGGTCTGAAGAGACCGGCAAACAGAAGCCAAATAAACAAAGGGAACCGCTTCAGAAGGGACTGGTGCAACAGATTAAAATCCCTCTAGAAAACACCGACTTCACTGGAAGGGCCCTGTAGATATCGAGAAGTGTAAGCTGGAACGAGGAGCTATCTGAAACTGAGCCGAACCCACACTGACCGCAGCAGCTCCAGAGAAACTCCTAGATACATTTTTACTTTTTTTTTCTAAGTAAGGAAAAAAAAAAAAATTTTTTTTTTCTTTTTATATTTTTTCTTTTTTATTTTTTCTCTTTTATTTTCCTTTAAAATTCCCTATTACTCCCCCATTACTCCTTAACTTTCATTTACATAGATTTTTCCGATTTTTTTAATTAGGGGAAAAAAAAAATTTTTTTTTTTTTCTTTCTTTCTTTCTTTTTTTTTTTTTTTGTTTTTTTTTTTCTTTTTTTTCTTTTTCTTTTTTTTCTTTTTTCTTCTTTTTTTTCTTTCCGTTTTCTCTTTTATTTTCTATTTTTCTTTTTCTCTTATTTCTTTTAAAGTCCTCTAGTACTCCTCTACTACTCTTCATTTTCATTTTCACTACACTATAACCTTACCAAAAAAAAAAAAAAAAAAGAAGCCCTATCTTTAAACCGAAGATTATTCTCTCCCAATCTTGACTCTCTGTTTTCTACCTCAGAACACCTCTATTTCCTCCTTTCCCCTTCTCTTCCCAATCCAATTCTGTGAATCCTTGTAGGTGTCTGAGATACGGAGAACACTCTGGGAACAGACAGCTGCGTAGATCTGTCTCTCTCCTCTTGAGTCCCCCTTTTTCTCCTCCTGCTCATCTCTATCTCCCTCCTCCCTTTTCTCCTGTTCATGTAACTCTGTGAACCTCTCTGGGTGTCCCTAACAGGGGAGAATCTTTTTGCCATTAACCTAGAAGTTTTATTATCAGTGCTGTATAGTTGGAGAAGTCCTGAGACTACAGGAAGAATAAAACTGAAATCCAGAGGCAGGAAACTTAAGCCCAAAACCTGAGAACACCAGAAAACTCCTGACTACATGGAACTTTAAGCAATAAGTGACCGTCCAAAAGCCTCCATACCTACACTGAAACCAACCACCACCCAAGAGCCAATAAGTTTTAGAGCAAGACATACCACGCAAATTCTCCAGCAACACAGGAACATAGCCCCGAATGTCAACATACAGACTGCCCAAGGTGACACCTAACACATAGACCCATCTCAAAACTCATTACTGGGCACTCCATTGCTCTCCAAAAAGAAGAAATCAAGTTCCAAGCACCAGAACACTGACGCAAGCTTCCCTAACGGGAAACCTTGACAAGCCAATCGTCTAACCCCACCCACTGGGTAAATCCTCCACAATAAAAAGGAACCACAGACCTCCAGAATACAGAAAGCCCACTCCAGACACAGCAATCTAAACAAGATGAAAAGGCAGAGAAATACCCAACAGGTAAAGGAACATGAAAAATGCCCACCAAGTCAAACAAAAGAGGAGGAGATAGGGAATCTACCTGAAAAAGAATTTAGAATAATGATAATAAAAATGATCCAAAATCTTGAAAACAAAATGGAGTTACAGATAAATAGCCTGGAGACAAAGATTGAAAAGATACAAGAATTGTTTAATAAAGACCTAGAAGAAATAAAAAAGAGTCAATTAAAAATGAACAATGCAATGAATGAGATCAAAAACACTTTGGAGGGAACCAAGAGTAGAATAACGGAGGCAGAAGATAGGATAAGTGAGGTAGAAGATAAAATGGTGGAAATAAATGAAGCAGAGAGGAAAAAAGAAAAAAGGATCAAAATAAATGAGGACAACCTCAGGGACCTCTGGGACACTGTGAAACGCCCCAACATTCGAATCATAGGAGTTCCAGAAGAAGAAGACAAAAAGAAAGGCCATGAGAAAATACTCGAGGAGATAATAGCTGAAAACTTCCCTAAAATGGGGAAGGAAATAGCCACTCAAGTCCAAGAAACCCAGAGAGTCCCAAACAGGATAAACCCAAGGCGAAACACCCCAAGACACATAATAATCAAACTAACAAAGATCAAACACAAAGAACAAATATTAAAAGCAGCAAGGGAAAAACAACAAATAACACACAAAGGGATTCCCATAAGGATAACAGCTGACCTATCAATAGAAACCCTCCAGGCCAGAAGGGAATGGCAGGACGTCCTGAAAGTAATGAAAGAGAATAACCTACAACCTAGATTACTGTATCCAGCAAGGATCTCATTCAGATATGAAGGAGAACTCAAAAGCTTTACAGATAAGCAAAAGCTGAGAGAATTCAGCACCACCAAACCAGCTCTTCAACAAATGCTAAAGGATCTTCTCTAGACAGGAAATGCAGAAAGGTTGTATAAACGTGAACCCAAAACAACAAAGTAAATGGCAACGGGACCACACCTATCAATAATTACCTTAAATGTAAATGGATGGAATGCCCCAACCAAAAGACAAAGATTGGCTGAATGGATACAAAAACAAGACCCCCATATATGCTGTCTACAAGAGACCCACCTCAAAACAAGAGACACATACAGACTAAAAGTGAAGGGCTGGAAAAAAATATTTCATGCAAATGGAGACCAAAAGAAAGCAGGAGTCGCAATACTCATATCAGATAAAACAGACTTTCAAATAAAAGCTGTGAAAAGAGACAAAGAAGGACACTACATAATGATCAAAGGATCAATCCAAGAAGAAGATATAACAATTATAAATATATATGCACCCAACATAGGAGCACCGCAATATGTACGGCAAACACTAACGAGTATGAAAGAGGAAATTAATAGTAACACAATAATAGCGGGAGACTTTAATACCCCACTCACAACTATGGATAGATCAACTAAACAGAAAATTAACAAGGAAACACAAACTTTAAATGACACAATGGACCAGCTAGACCTAATTGATATCTATAGGACATTTCACCCCAAAACAAGCAACTTCACCTTTTTCTCAAGTGCACACGGAACCTTCTCCAGAATAGATCACATCCTGGGCCATAAATCTAGTCTTGGAAAATTCAAAAAAATTGAAATCATTCCAGTCATCTTTTCTGACCACAGTGCAGTAAGATTAGATCTCAATTACAGGAAAAAAATTGTTAAAAATTCAAACACCTGGAGGCTAAATAACACGCTTCTGAATAACCAACAAATCATAGAAGAAATCAAAAAAGAAATCAAAATATGTATAGAAATGAATGAAAATGAAAACACAACAACCCAAAACCTATGGGACACTGTAAAAGCAGTGCTAAGGGGAAGGTTCATAGCATTACAGGCTTACATCAAGAAACAAGAAAAAAGCCAAATAAATAACCTAACTCTACACCTAAAGCAATTAGAGAAGGAAGAAATGAAGAACCCCAGAGTTAGCAGAAGGAAAGAAATCTTAAAAATTAAGGCAGAAATAAATGCAATAGAAACTAAAGAGACCATAGCAAAAATCAACAAAGCTAAAAGCTGGTTTTTTGAAAAAATAAACAAAATTGACAAACCATTAGCAAGACTCATTAAGAAACAAAGAGAGAAGAACCAAATTAACAAAATTAGAAATGAAAATGGAGAGATCACAACAGACAACACTGAAATACAAAGGATCATAAGAGACTACTACCAGCAGCTCTATGCCAATAAAATGGACAACTTGGATGAAATGGACAAATCCTTAGAAAAGTATAACTTTCCAAAACTGAACCAGGAAGAAATAGAAGATCTTAACAGACCCATCACAGGCAAGGAAATCGAAACTGTAATCAAAAATCTTCCAGCAAACAAAAGCCCAGGACCAGATGGCTTCACAGCTGAATTCTACCAAAAATTTAGAGAAGAGCTAACACCTACCTTACTCAAACTCTTCCAGAAAATTGCAGAAGAAGGTAAACTTCCAAACTCATTCTATGAGGCCACCATCACCCTAATTCCAAAACCTGACAAAGATGCCACAAAAAAAGAAAACTACAGGCCAATATCACTGATGAACATAGATGCAAAAATCCTTAACAAAATTCTAGCAAACAGAATCCAACAACATATTAAAAAAATCATACACCACGACCAAGTGGGCTTTATCCCAGGAATGCAAGGATTCTTCAATATCCGCAAATCAATCAACGTAATACACCACATTAACAAATTGAAAGATAAAAACCATATGATTATCTCAATAGATGCAGAGAAAGCCTTTGACAAAATTCAACACTCATTTATGATTAAAACTCTCCAAAAAGCAGGAATAGAAGGAACATACCTGAACATAATAAAAGCTATATATGACAAACCCACAGCAAGCATCACCCTCAATGGTGAAAAATTGAAAGCATTTCCCCTGAAATCAGGAACAAGACAAGGGTGCCCACTCTCACCACTACTGTTCAACATAGTGTTGGAAGTTCTGGCCACAGCAATCAGAGCAGAAAAAGAAGTAAAAGGAATCCAGATAGGAAAAGAAGAAGTAAAACTCTCACTGTTTGCAGATGACATGATCCTCTATATAGAAAACCCTAAAGACTCTACGAGAAAATTACTAGAACTAATCAATGAATATAGTAAAGCTGCAGGATATAAAATTAACACACAGAAATCCCTTGCATTCCTATATACTAACAATGAAAAAACAGAAAGAGAAATTAAGGAAACAATACCATTCACCATTGCAACAAAAAGAATAAAATACTTAGGAGTATATCTACCTAAAGAAACAAAAGACCTATACATAGAAAACTATAAAACACTGATGAAAGAAATCAAAGAGGACACAAACAGATGGAGAAACATACCGTGTTCATGGATTGGAAGACTCAATATTGTCAAAATGGCTATTCTACCCAAAGCAATCTATAGATTCAATGCAATCCCTATCAAGCTACCAACGGTATTTTTCACAGAACTAGACCAAAGAATTTCACAATTTGTATGGAAATACAAAAAACCTCGAATAGCCAAAGTAATCTTGAAAAAGAAGAATGGAACTGGAGGAATCAACCTGCCTGACTTCAGACTCTACTACAAAGCCACAGTCATCAAGACAGTGTGGTACTGGCACAAAGACAGAAATATAGACCAATGGAACAGAATAGAAAGCCCAGAGATAAATCCACGAACCTATGGACACCTTATCTTTGACAAAGGAGGCAAGGATATACAATGGAAAAAAGACAACCTCTTTAACAAGTGGTGCTGGGAAAACTGGTCAACCACTTGCAAAAGAATGAAACTAGAACACTTTCTAACACCATACACAAAAATAAACTCAAAATGGATTAAAGATCTAAATGTAAGACCAGAAACTATAAAACTCCTAGAGGAGAACATAGGCAAAACACTCTCCGACATAAATCACAGCAAGATCCTCTATGACCCACCTCCCAGAATATTGGAAATAAAAGCAAAACTAAACAAATGGGATCTAATGAAACTTAAAAGCTTTTGCACTACAAAAGAAACTATAAGTAAGGTGAAAAGACAGCCGTCAGATTGGGAGAAAATAATAGCAAATGAAGAAACAGACAAAGGATTAATTTCAAAAATATACAAGCAACTCCTGCAGCTCAATTCCAGAAAAATAAATGACCCAATCAAAAAGTGGGCCAAAGAACTAAACAGACATTTCTCCAAAGAAGACATACAGATGGCTAACAAACACATGAAAAGGTGCTCAACATCACTCATTATTAGAGAAATGCAAATCAAAACCACAATGAGGTACCATTACACACCAGTCAGGATGGCTGCTATCCAAAAGTCTACAAGCAATAAATGCTGGAGAGGCTGTGGAGAAAAGGGAACCCTCTTACACTGTTGGTGGGAATGCAAACTAGTACAGCCACTATGGAAAACAGTGTGGAGATTCCTTAAAAAACTGGAAATAGAACTGCCATATGACCCAGCAATACCACTTCTGGGCATACACACTGAGGAAACCAGATCTGAAAGAGACACGTGCACCCCAATGTTCATCGCAGCACTGTTTATAATAGCCAGGACATGAAAGCAACCTAGATGCCCATCAGCAGATGAATGGATAAGGAAGCTGTGGTACATATACACCATGGAATTTTACTCAGCCGTCAAAAGGAATTCATTTGAACCAGTCCTAATGAGATGGATGAAACTGGAGCCCCTTATACAGAGTGAAGTAAGCCAGAAAGATAAAGAACATTACAGCATACTAACACATATAAATGGAATTTAGAAAGATGGTAACGATAACCCTATATGCAAAACAGAAAAAGAGACACAGAAATACAGAACAGACTTTTGAACTCTGTGGGAGAAGGTGAGGGTGGGATGTTTCAAAAGAACAGCATGTATACTATCTATGGTGAAACAGATCACCAGCCCAGGTGGGATGCATGAGACAAGTGCTCCGGCCTGGTGCACTGGGAAGACCCAGAGGAATCGGGTGGAGAGGGAGGTGGGAGGGGGGATCGGGATGGGGAATAAGTGTAAATCTATGGCTGATTCATATCAATGTATGACAAAACCCACTGAAATGTTGTGAAGTAATTAGCCTCCAACTAGTAAAAAAATTTAAAAAAAAAAAAAAAAAGAAAAAAAAAAAGAAAAAGCAAGAGAGTTCCAGAAAAACATCTACTTCTGCTTTATTGACTATGGCAAAGCCTTTGACTGTGTGGATCACAATAAACTGGAAATTCTGAAAGAGATGGGAATACCAGACCACCTGACCTGCCTCTTGAGAAAGATGTATGCAGGTCAGGAAGCAACAGTTAGAACTGAACATGGAACAACAGACTGGTTCCAAATAGGAAAAGGACTACGTCAATGCTGTATATTGTCACCCTGCTTATTTAACTTATATGCAGAGTACATCATGAGAAACGCTGGGCTGGAAGAAGCACAAGCTGGAATCAAGATTGCTGGGAGAAATATCAATAACCTCAGAAATGCAGATGACACCACCCTTATGGCAGAGAGTGGTGCCATAAAAAAACCTCTTGATAAAAGTGAAATAGGAGAGTGAAAAAGTTGACTTAAAGCTCCACATTCAGAAAACTAAGATCATGGCATCTGGTCCCATCACTTCATGGGAAATAGATGGGGAGACAGTGGAAACAGTGTCAGACTTTATTTTTCGGGGCTCCAAAATCACTGCACATGGTGATTGCAGCCATGAAATTAAAAGATGTTTACTCCTTGGAAGGAAAGTTATGACCAAACTAGATAGCATATTAAAAAGCAGAGACATTACTTTGCCAACAAAGGTCCGTCTAATCAAGGCTATGGTTTTTCCAGTGGTCAAGTCTGGATGTGAGAGTTGGACTGTGAAGAAAGCTGAGTACCGAAGAATTGATGCTTTTGAACTCTGGTGTTGGAGAAGACTCTTGAGAGTCCCTTGAACTTCAAGGAGATCCAACCAGTCCATCCTAAAGGAGATCAGTCCTGGGTGTTCACTGGAAGGACTGATGCTGAGACTGAAACTCCAATACTTTGGCCACCTCATGCAAAGAGTTGACTCATTGGAAAAGACCCTGATGTTGGGAGGGATTGGGGGCAGGAGGAGAAGGGGACGGCAGAGGATGAGATGGCTGGATGGCATCACCGACTCGATGGGCATGAGTTTGAGTAAACTCTGGGAGTTGGTGATGGACAGGGAAGCCTGGCGTGCTGTGATTCATGGGGTCACAAAGAGTCAGACACAACTGAGTGACTGAACTAATCTGAACTAATCCCTACTAGGACCACTTAGCCATATTCTCTTCTACAGTTATAATCTGCGTCTCTGAGTTTTATCCTCTGTTAAGCTTCTTCTTCTGATCCCAAGGTAGACTTGAAGTTATCAGAGATAAACTAATCCAAATAGAAAATAAGTCTTGGAAGAGTAACCCCAATGGTGCTCTAGTGGCCTAAAGTAAAGAGCCTCATTATCTCAAGAGTCTATTATTTACCAGAGGTCTTTCTGTGACTATTAATGAGACTGAGATGAAGTACTTAAAATTTTGCAAATTATTTACTTACCTACTTCATCAAACCTGGTTTTAAAACATCTTTCTCTTAGAGATTATGTACTTTTTATAATTAATTGTCATAATTAAATAATTTGAAAACCATCATAGTGCTACACATAACTACAAGTAATGGATTTATCAGCCAAATTACAAAGTTAATAATATCAAGCATTTTGGTTACTTCCTTACCCTCCATCCTGCCTCACAATTTCAAAGAGATTATACTGGCTAGAATCTTAAGAAACATCTGGGCTTTAAGCCAAAATTTGATGCTTTTTGAAAGCCAATGAAAATTTCAGCATTATATTTGAATGAAATATTCATTATTTTATCTACCCACACAGAGAGTATTGCTGACTAAACTTATTTAGCATCAGAAAAAAGTAATTTTAAATAAACCAAGACTCAACATCTCTCATCTGACTTTAAAATACATATTTATTATACAATATCATAGTTAAGAGATAAGTAAATTTTTAATATAAATATGGTCAGCCTTTTTCTTTTAGTCAAGTATTTGAAAAAGTATTACTTTAAAAATTATTTGCTTTTTGAAATAATAACTGGGGAACGATGCATTTTCTATTAATATTATAACCCATTAAAGAACTTGAAGGGATTTGTGTACAGTACTGTATAATATAATGTCTTAAAGTGAAAAGACAGTCTATGGAATGGTAAATATTGAAAATGAGATCACCAATAAGGGGTTAATATCCAAAATATATATATAGCTCATACACCTCAAAACAAACAAACAAAAAAAACTGATTGGAAAATGAACAGGAGACCTAAACAGACATATTCCAAAGAAGACATACAGATAGCCAGAAGACATGAAAAAATAATCAACATTGCTAATCATTAGACAAGTGGAAATCATAACCATGATGAGACATTATCTCACACTTTTGCAATGCCTATCTTCAAATAACAAATGTTGGTGAGAACAAGGATAAAAGAGAGCCCTTGTACACTATTGGTGGAAATGTAAATTGTTGCAATCACTATGGAAAACATTATGGAGAGTCCTCAAAAAGCTAAAGAAAGAATGTCTACATGATCTAGTAATTCCACGTCCATGTTCATGTCAAAAAAAAGAAAGAAAACACTAACTTGACACATGTACCCCAATGTCCATAGCAGCATTATTTACAATATCCAAGACATAGAAACAATTCAATTGTCCCTGAAAGGATAAATAGATAAAGAAGATAAAAAGGAAAGTTAGTCAGTCATATCCGACACTTTGCAATCCAAAGGACTGTAGCCTGCCAGGCTCCTCTGTCCATGGGATTCTCCAGACAAGAATACTGGAGTGGGTTGCCATTCCCTTCTCCAGGTGCTCAAACCTGGGTCTCCTGCATTGCAGGCAGATTCTTTACCATCTGAGTCACCATACAGAATATTGGCATATACAAATACAATGGGATATTACTCAGCCATAAAAAATAACTAAATTATGCCACTTGCAACAATATGAACTTAGAGAGGAGCCTGGTGGGCTACAGTTTGTGGGGTCACAAAGAGTTAGGCATGACTCAGCAACTAAACAACAAACAACAGAAAGTATTATGCCTAGTGGAATGTCAGATAAAGAAAAATACTGTATAATATCTCTTCTACATGGAATCTAAAAATAGAACAAATGACTGTATATAACAGAAACAGACTCACAGATGTAGAAGACAAACTAGTGGATACCACTGAAGACAGAAGAATGGGAGGGGAAGAGAGGAGTGTGGGATTCAGAGATAAAACACACTATATATAAAATAGGTAAGCAATAATTATATACTGTACAGAACAGGGAAATATAGTCATTATTTTGTAATAACTTTAAATGGAGCAAAATTATAAAATCTAATAATAAAATCACTAAATACATAAAATGTAATATCTTAGAATACTCAATGACAATGTCAGACTCAGTTTTGTAATCTTACATTTTACTAAACAATATTTAATATAAAAGCTCAAAATCAAATAAAAATTATATATTTCTTGTTCTCTTATATTTCTGTTGCACACAAAATACACTGACTAACCTGTAGTTATCCTTTCCCGCTTTTCCACTTCTTTCTATTAGAGTCAACAGATATTTAGGTCAACAGTATTCCCAAATTTCCAAAATAACCATAGTCAAGCGAAGCCAATTATATCAATTGCCTTCCCTTTGGCCAGATGTGTTTTTGCCTGGCATCCTCCAACTAGGGGCTACCATGTGACTCAAATATGGTCAAAGAGAGGGAAAGAATGCTTAAAGGATCCTGATAAAGTCTCAAAGAGAAAACAGAAACTAACCAAAGACCAAACCTTTGACCTCTTCTTCTTCATACTTGGGATGCTAATGAGAAGAGATTCATCTAGAGATATGATAATCATCTTGCAACTTGTATAAATTCTATAGCCAAAACACTGAAATGGGAAGAATAGAAAGCTGGAAGTTGCTCAGATTCCTGCTGACAAGTTTGAGCAACTATATAGCCTGGACTGCCTCTCATATTTTATATCATAATTTGCAAAGTCATTTTACAGCTAAAACATTTCTAATATTATTACTTTACAATTAAATTATAGTAGAAAAATTCATAGTTTATAAATATATTTATAGAAAAATGGCTTTTGTTTTTTTACCACACAAAATATGCCTGCTTATAATGTCTATTGCGAGAATACATGCAAAGCACTTTCAGTATATATATATATTTCAAGTGGACTTTGTGCTAGTAATTTATTTACATACTTATTACCAATATGATTAATTTTGAAACACTGAGTAGAATTGAGCTATCTGAAAATACACTACACCAATCACAGGTGCACTTTCCTTAAAAACACAAAAACAAACAATGAACTATAGACACCCTAAATTAGATATAATTAACCTTAACTTTAAAAATGAAGCAGCATTAAATACTTTAAAAAGGTAAATATTTCCAACATCTTATTTGTCAGACATATATTTATGTAGGTTACTTAGAGACTGACATATATATATATATAATTTATAAATATAATATATAAAATATATACATAGGAAATGAGCCCCCCACATCAGTAGGTGTCAAATATCCTGCTGAAGAACAGTGGAGAAATAGCTCTAGAAGGAATGAAGAGGCTGAGCCAAAGCAGAAATGACACCCAGTTGTGGATATGTCTGGTGGCAAAAGTAAAGATCGATGCTGTAAAGAACAATATTGCATGGGAACCTGAAATGTTAGTTCCATAAGTCGAGGTAAACTGGAAGTGACCAAATAGCAGGTGGAAGAGTGAATATCAACATTTTAGGAATCAATGAACTAAAATGGATGGGAAAGGGCAAATTTAATTCAGATGATGCAGATGAAGGTGAAAGAGGAGAGTGAAAAATTTGGCTTAAAACTCAACATTCAAAAAACCAAGATCATGGCATCCTGTCCCATCACTTCATTGCAAATAGATGGGGAAACAATTGAAACAGTGACAGACTTTATTTTCTTGGGCTCCAAAATCACTGCAGATGGTGACTGCAGTCATTAGACGCTTGCTCCTTGGAAGAAAAGCAATGACCAACCTAGACAGCATATTAAAAAGCAGAGACATTACTTTGCCAACAAAGGTCTGTATAGTCAAAGCTATGGTTTTCCTAGTAGCCACATATCCATGTGATATTTGTACCATAAAGAAGGCTGAGGGCCGAAGAATTGATCTTTTCAAACAGTGGTGTTGGAGAAGACTCTTGAGAGTCCCTTGACTGCAAGGAGATCAAACTGGTCAGTCTAAAGGAAAATCAACTCTGAACATTCTTTGGAAGGACTGATGCTGAAGCTGAAGCTCCAATACTTTGTCCACCTTATGTGAAGAGCCAGTTCATTAGAGAAGACCCTGATTCTAGGAAAGATTGAAGGCAAGAGGAGAAGGGGGTGACAGAGGACAAGATGGTTGGATGGAATCACCAACTCAATGGACATAAGTTTGAGCAAGCTCCAGGAGATGCTAAAAGACAGGGAAGCCTGTTGTGTTGCAGTCCATGGGGTCACAAAGAGTCAGAAATGACTGACTGAGTGAACAACAAATTATGTGTACTGCTGTGGTCAAGAATCACTTAGAAGAAATGAAGTAACTATCATAGTCAACAAACGAGTCCAAAAGGCAGTACTTGGGGGCAATCTCAAAATCAACGGAAAGGTCTTGGTTTCCAAGGTAAACTGTTCAACATCACAGCAACCCAAGTTGATGCCCGAACCACTAATGTCAAAGAAGATGAAGTCAAATGGTTCTATAAAGCCCTACAAGACCTTACAGAATTAACACCAAAAAGAGATGTCCTTCTCATCACAGGGGACTGTAATGCAAAAGCAGTCAGACAAGAGATACCTGGAGTAACAGGCAAGGCTGGCCTTGGAGGACAAAATGAAGCAGGAAAATGGCTAATGGAATTTTGTCAAGAGAACGCATTGGCAAACACCCTCTACCAACAACACAGGAGACTATTCTACACATGGACATCCCCAGATAGTCAATCTTAAAATCAAATTGATTATATTCTTTGCAGCCAAAGATGGAGAAGCTCTATACAGAGAGCAAAAACAAGATGAGGAGTTGATTGTGGCTCAGATCATGAAATCCTTATTGGAAAATTCAGCTTCAATTAAAGAAAGTAGGGGAAACTACTACACCATTCAGGTATGATCTAAATCAAATCCTTTAATATTATACAGTAGAAGTGACAAATAGATTCAAGGGATTAGATCTGATAGAGTGCCTCAAGAATTATGGACAGACGTTTGCAACATTGTAGAGGAGACAGTGATCAAAACCATCCCCAAGAAAAAAAAACTGCAAGAAGACAAAATGATTGTCTGAGGAGGCCTTATAAATAGCTGTGAAAAGAAGAGAAGTGAAAGGGAAAGGAGAAAAGGAAAGCTATACCCATCTAAATGCAGAGTTACAAAAAATAGCAAGGAGAGATAAGAAAGGCTTCCTCAGTGATCAATGCAAAGAAATAGAGGAAAACAATAGAATGGGAAAGACGAGCAGTATCTTCAAGAATATTAGAGATACCAAGGGAACATTTCATGCAAAGATGGGCTCAATAAAGGACAGAAATAGTATGCACCTAACAGAAGCAGAAGATATTAAGAAGAGGTGGCAAGAATACACAGAAGAACTGTACAAAAAAGATCTTCATGACCCAGATAAACATGATGGTGTGATCACTCACCTAGAGCCAGACATCCTGGAATGCAAAGTCAAGTGGGCCTTAGGAAGCATCACTATGAACAAAGCTAGTGGATGTGATGGAATTCGAGTTGAGCTATTTTAAATCCTAAAAGATGATGCTGTGAAAGTGCTGCACTCAATATGCCAGCCAATTTAGAAAACTCAACAGTGGCCACAGGACTAGAAATGGTCAGCTTTCATTCCAATATTATATAATAATTAAAACCGTCGCTGCTTACTATCCATTCTTCAACTGATAAAGTTGTGCTAAAGTCCAATGTTTTGATAATAATTATGCCACATTATGTATTTTCCAAGTCAAAAATTCTAGTTAGAAGAAAAATACATGGATCTCCTTTTTTTAATCTTTGTTTTTGTGCATCCCTGACTCAAGTAGTCTGTAGAATTAAAAAAAAAAATCATGAATAAGGACAAAAATTGAGCTAGATAATATATAATTCTATAATAACTCACTTCTTTTAAGAGACATTCTGTGAAATCAAAACCTGGTTTAATGATAATAACTAGTGAATACTCATAATTAGCTACTTATAATTCCTGGTCTCTTAACTTTCCTGCTGGCCTATTGTATCTGCCAGATTTATCATTCCTTCTCAAGAGACTGCATATAGAGAATATAGTTCACTGTCTCTTTTCATGAAAAAATGAACACAAGTTGCAGGCTTCTGAGTAAAACTGGGGCAAGCTTCTTGTGTTTTTTTTTTTTCTTTCTTTTTCTTTTTGCTATAATTGCAGACTTCTTTGCTGCTGAGCTCAGATACTAAGGAAGCCATTACTTCTTTTCTACCTAATAAAAAGTGTATGTATCCCTCAGCTGCTCCAAGGGGAGAAGATAAACAGGATTAAAAAAAAAAAAATTATCAGTCAGAACGGGAAGATGCTGACTCAGCTTTGTACCTACTGTACAATAGTCACTGTTTCTTGAAATGCAGTTATATATAGACACCAGCATTAATCCTCTTCAGCTTGAGCTTTCTGGAATAAATTAGTGTTGCAAAGAGTTGACTGTGAACATTGCCATGCAATTTTTCCACCTTATATCCTAAAATCGTCCACTTAATATAAAATCAGTGATATATCAGGATGACCATTTAAAATGTTATAGCTGTTTACCTGAAAAAATTAGTTTATGCCACAAGGTTATTTAAAAATATTTTTGTTTTGTGTCCCTACTGTATTTTCTTCATTATTTAAAGGAAACTTCTGGTGGCATAAAATGTACTGGTTTCCTTTACACAAGTTTTCCATCCTATTTACCATTTTCTAACTCTTCCATTTCCACACATTATAAGTGAATTTAGTTATTAATCAATTCATTCAGTAATTCAACATTCACTGTCTATGGATTGAATGTAAATTGTAGAAAACAGATGTAAGGCTCTCAGGAAAACTCTTTCAGAGCTGATGTTTATCTGAAGAGTGACATATTCTTGACTAAAGTGATCAGGGATCACCTAGTTAAAATATTGTTTTAAGTTATGTATGTTGACAGGAATAGAAGTAATGCATACTTTTGTACATGGGTCACTCAGGGATCTGCTTTATGCTCCATCCACACGTGCACTGAAATTACTTTTCAAAAAAAGCTTCTAGATACTCTTATGTACAAAAAAATGAGAATAAGGATGAGTACATTGTATAGATGAGAAATTTATGTTATTATTGGTGTTGATTATGATGTTTTCCCCTGGTCAAATGCAGAGGGGCTAGATTGGTCAGAGGCAATACCTTCAACATGCAAGTCCGCTTATTGAGAAAACAGCAAAAGAAGAGATACTAGCAGAGCTAACTAGCACCTTCTAATCGGAGGAGCAAGAGCAGGCCACGAGACAGATGGAGAACAAACCATCTGGATCAGTTTTTATACTGCAAACCAACAGCTTTGAGAAGCAGCTGTGCTGGAAGCCCCAGGGTTTTCTTAAAACAGAAATCTGGTACTTCTGTGGTCCCTCCTCATAGGAAACTTATGAGGAGGTAAGCATCAGTGGTAAGACTAGGAAGAGACACACCTTATAAGCATTATAATGGCAGAGCGACAATAGAGATGTGACTGAAATTTGGGCCTTGGCAATACTGTTCCAACTAATCAGTAAAGCCAAACAGAAAAAAAAAAAAATATTTCTCAGAATTGGCAGCTCTCTCCCAGGACTCCTAAGGGCTGCTGGATCACTGAACTCAAAACGTCTGTTCTGATCAACCAGCCCGTCAGCATGACATCTTTGTTGCAGAATATATTTCAGGTTAGTTTGAGGATTTTATACTTTACCTATTTTCTTTCTTCTTTCTCCCCCTTGATGTTTAATTCAATTGAATCAATTTTTAAACCAAATACTTTAAGTAGAGGCTTTTATAGATGTTGCACAAAAGGCAGTGGCATCAAAGGACAAGTCCATGTTATCCCCCATTTTGGACCCAGGAAAAGTTATTATCACAGGCTCAGATGGTCTTTTATACAGGTCTTCAATTTCCTATAATATGTGGCTCATGTAGCACAGAGTGAGGGCTCTTCATAGAACCTGGCTGAGCTGTTGGGCTCCTTATATTTACAGTTAAATAGGAGGATTAAGATGGAAGTGCCATGACTTGTCTAAGATAGACAAAAAAATATCATGAGCAACAAGAAGAAATGTCAAATTTGTTTTTTGCAACACTTAAGGTTATTTTGGTACTTTGATATCTTTAGTTGATAGATTGTTATATTAAAATATTAAACTATTGGGGGGGCGGTGGGGAAGAGAAACAGTTAGGGAGTTTGGGATTGACATGTATACACTGATATATTTTAAATGGATAAGCACCATGGCTGATTCATGTCAATGTATGACAAAAACCACTACAATATTGTAAAGTAATTAGCCTCCAACTAATAAAAATAAATGGAAAAAAAAATAAAATGGATAAGCAACAAGGACCTACTGTATAGCACAGGGAACTCTGCTCAATATTATGTTACAACTTGAATGGGAAAAGAATTTGAAAAAGAAGAGATACATGGATATGTATGACTGAATCCCTTTTCTGTATACCTAAAACTAACACAACACAGCTAATCAACTATACCCCAATATAAAATAAAAAGCTTAAAGAAAAATAGTGAATTGCCAGATGAAAACTATTAAATATAGAATGGATAAACAATGAGGTCCTACTGTATACCACAGGGAAATATATTCAATATCCTGTGTTAAGCCATAATAGAAAAGGAAATGAAAAATAAACATATATGTGTGTATATGTGTAAATGAGTCATTTTTCTGTACAGCAGAAATTAATACAACATTAATATCAACCATACTTCAGCAAAATAAATTTTAAAAAGAGTGGCTTGCCAGAAAAAATAAAATACTAAACTCTCTTTTATGTGAACTTTACACCCAACAATTATTATGCAAGAGATAACACATCAAATAAACCTGTATTTTTGAGTCAGATTAAACATAGCTCAGAACCTGTATAGCCTGTTAGGAAAATCACTCAGTCATTGTTGAGACTCTTTACAGAAGAATCAAGGAGTCTTAAGCAGTGATTACAAACTGAAGAAAGAGCATTTTTTTCCTTGATCGCTCCATCATTTTCCATAAGCTAAATTTCCAGATTATAAGGACCTGGGTTTTTCAGTTCTAAGAGCCATGGAGTCCAAGCTCCAGTTTCCTTAAGGTTCACACTCAGACACTGCCATTAATATTTATGAACTCTCATCCTGCTGTCTCAAGAATGTCAGTCACAGCATACTTTTCATGTTAGCATCTATTCAGGATCTTAGGGGAGCTTCCCTCCTTTTTCCACAAGTTTAAAAGCCATCCACCTGTTTCTCTTCTCTATCAGCAAAATACCCTCAGGAACATCAAGTATCTAGAACTCAAAAATCAGGAACACAGTTGTATACATGCTTCTCTTATCTAGCCTGCAACACAAAAGGAAGGGGCAAGGAAACTAACAGTGTCTCTACCCACTTCAATGGGGTATGGAGAGCACAAAGGAGAATAAAACACAAATTAATATCTCAGTGAATTATCGGGCCCCAAGCATCTTTGAAATAAAAAAAAATATCATTGTGGTATATTTTAATTTTAGCTGGATATTAGACTTGATTTATTAGTGTTTTATTTCCACAATAAAAGATAACTTAATTGTTTATGTCAGTGATGTATATGTTCCTTGACAGATTAAAGCAGTTCACTTATTAAATGTTGAGTCTGATGCTCTTATTATAAGTGATTCATTGGCAAATTATGATTATGATAATTATAACCTTAATAAGATCTATCATTAAATAAATGCCTGCTAAGTGCCAAAAATATATCAGGAGATTTGCATACATTATCTTATTAATTCTCAATAATGCTAAACCAGATATTATGTCAATATTTCATATTAGGCTCAATTAACTGTAATTCACATAGATAGAAACAGAGGTACCTTTAGGCCTGGGTAGCTTCTCAGGGCATTTGCTGGGAATCCAAACAGAGCTGGTTTTCCTAGTTTTCCTAGCGCCGCAACAAAACAACAACAGAATTTAATTATATAGCACTTTTTTCCTCTCTTTCTGTGTTTACATTTATCAGATTAATGCCTTGTTTGATTGATTTTTTTACAGATAGGGAGAGTAACAACTCTCCAACCTGTTGCCTTCATAGGGACAACAGTTTATCCAAGTTATACTTAGTTCCTGATTAGATCTCTTTTCCTAGCTACATGGTGTGTGGATAAGAAAAGACTCTAGGAGATGGAAGGAGATCTAATATATGAACTTCGGGCTAAGGCAGCAGGAACAGAAACCTGTGTCCTCACGCAGAGCACATTAGGAACTAACGTTGTGTCCTCCACACTTTTCACATGAAAATACACAGGTGAAGGAACCAACAACTAAAAGACCGTCACCTCCCCTTCCCCAGGAGTCAGACTGAGCAGGTAGGGGTAAGGAAAGGCAGGAGAAGCAGCGACAGCAAAGAAAAGAGGAGGAAGGTTCTGTGAAAGGGACAGCACCATTAATTCTTATATTTCCTCTTCTATTTTCCTCAATCTTTTCTCCTGTTTATCCCAAATCATTTTTCTTAGAATGATAACCATTCTATAAATGCCAGTAATATATTTGCTTGAGATGAGGACTGCCAAATACAACAAAACATTAATTCATCAGAATTTTTAAAAAAATCCCTTGGCTAGTGCAAGACTGAATTCCCACATATTCATTTTAAATATGACAGGCATATATTGACTTTTTAAGAGTAGTACCTGAAGGTACCATTACTAGCCTCTCATATTTTCCAACTATATGGTATTTCTGACGGGATTTTAGAGCCAAAATTACCCAAGCTTATTCAACAGTAAAATCTTGAATTTGGAAAGGGTGGTTACTCCAGCTAGTATTCCAAAAGAGTGGAGAGCCAGAAGGGGAACTTGTTATAATGGAGAGTCTCTGAACTGACTGGTGTGGCCATAGATCTTTCACTAGTCTTGATCAATAGCTGCCAGACAGTCTTCATCAACAGAATTTTTGGGGAAATAAAATTACAAACAGTCTCCCTCCAAACCAGAAAACCTCTCCACTCAAGTAGAGATGTGAGAGAAAATAATTTTATTAATGAATAAGCATTAAGCCACGATGTGGATTGCCTCAGAGATAATCCACTAAAAGGACTGCAAAGACTGAAAGAAATCTCACCTTCTTTATGTAGGCAAGCAAATATAACCCACCTCATACACGTTCTCAAGATAAACAGTACCTAATCCTCAAATAACAGGACTTGACCACATGATCTATTTGTCAGACATAAACCATCCTAAATGCACTTGGTATTTGAAGTGGTTTTCTGTGTTAGCTAATTGTTTATCCAAAGAAAAAAATAAGATTCTCATATCCTTAGGGAGGAGGGATTTTTGCATCTTGGAGCTAGATGCCAACAAATTTTGGCTGTTACCCTTCTAGAGAAATAAAGAGATGAGAGCACTGTTTTCCTTGATGAATGACTTTCAGATCCTTGAGATACACAATTTCCAATGAACAGAACAAAAAGATACAATAAGTTTTCTAAATAAATGCTGTAAGTAAAGGGAGGTGTGTGTGTGCACACGCAAGTCATATCCAACTCTGCAACCCCAGGGACTGTAGCCGGCCATGCTCCTATGTCCATAGATTATTACAGGCAATAATACTGGAGAGGGTTGCCACTTCCTACTCCAGGGGATATTCTTGACCCAGGAACAACCCGCATCTCTTGTATCTTCTGCATTAGAAGTGATTTCTTTACCACTGAGACAATGGGGAAGTTCATAGTAAACAGAAGAGATGTCTTTCCCCTTGTTTCCAACAAAGAGAATTCAGGTTCTTATAGTTATCTGGATTTATTTTTTTCACTTTTTGAAACATAATTCACATAACATTTTATTAATTTGTGTTTTAGTTTTAGCAGGACATGAGATTTTATGTATTGATATTTTACAAAACAGGTAATTGTTCCTTGAAAGGTTATAACAGCTCACCTGATAAATTTGAGTCTGATGCTCTTATTACAAGTGATTTATTGGCAAATTATGGTTATAATAATTATAGACTTAATAAGATTTACAGTTAAGTAAATGTCTATTGTATAAGTTTTTATAATTCTTTTGTGTAATTCTATATACTATATATTTGGGAAGATCCTCTGGAGAATGGGATGGCAACACACTCCAGTATTCTTGTCTAGAGAATCCCACAGACAGAGGGGCTTGGGATATAGATATATCTTTTGCAATATAGATCTTTTGCATATAGATTTTTTTGCAATAGTAAAATGTGACATTTTAAAATTACAACTCTAATATTTGAGAGCTAATATTCTATTGTATAGAAATGCAATTGATTCCATACATTGAGATCTTTGGTATACTGATTAATTTTAAGCGTATTTTTTTCTATATAATCACATGGTGTGAAAATAATGCAAGTTTTACTTCCATCTTTTTAATATTTTTATATTTTCCTTTTCTTATTATATCACTATGACTTTCAAAACAATGATAATAAACAGATCATCTTATTATCTTCTTGATTTTAAATGGAAATGCTTTCAGGGTCTCCTAAATTAATGTGTTGAAGATATGATTTATGAGATCAGTTCTCTTCATTCCTAATTAACCAAAGATCTTTTTTTTTGCTTGATTGTAATAGTATTTTTTTTAATAAAAAACTATTTTGATAGTTTCCAAAGAACAAATCTTTTGTTTCCTCTTTCCATAATTCATTTATTTTGGCTAAAGAAATTTAGCAGAATTTTTGCTTAATTCTTTGCTAAATTTTTGCTAAATATTTGCTAAAGACTCCTTCAATTTACTTTAAGTTTAATCTTTAGTCATCTAACATTTTTTTGTGTGTGTTAGAAACTGCCTGCCAGATCAAGAATATTTAACTTTTACCTGCTTTTCAAGTGCCTTTTAGTACTATAAATGTGAAACTGAAACTGTACTTGCATGATATATGATAAATTTTGATTAGTCCTTCATGTATGCCTGATTTAAAATGCTTTAAAATATAAATTTATAATTCATATTTGATAAATTATTTAATGATTCAAGATTATATAATTCAATTAAGTATTTTTATTTTAATTTACAAATATATTGGCTTTTTAATTCATTATTTGAAAACTAACTTCCAATTTAATTACACTGTAGTTAGAGAATACAATATGTGTAATAAATTGTCAATGAAATTGCTGAGATTTGCATCATATCTACTACATGCATATGTTCCATATGTGCTTGCAAATAAGGAAAAATAATAATTATTGAAAGTGGAATTCTTTACAGGTTTTCTATATCATACTTGTTACTGTGCTGTTCAATACTATTTTGCTAGTTATTATCTGTTTTATCTGTCAATTAATGAAAATTAATGATGCTTTCTAAGGCCCACTTGGTTTCACATTCCAGGATGTCTGGCTCTAGGTGAGTGATCACGCCATGTGATTATCTGGGTCATGAAGATCTTTTTTGTACAGTTCTTCTGTGTATTCTTGCCACCTCTTCTTAAATAACTTCTGCTTCGATTAGGTCCATGCCATTTCTGTCCTTTATTGAGCCTATCTTTGCATGAAATGTTCCCTTGGTATCTCTAATTTTCTTGACGAGATCGCTAGTCTTCCCATTCTATTTCCCATTCTATTATTTTCCTCTATTTCTTTGCATTGATCACAGAGGAAGGCTTTCTTATCTCTCCTGGATATTCTTTGGAACTCTGCATTCAAATAGGAATATCTTTCCTTTTCTCCTTTGCTTTTAGCTTCTCTTCGTTTCACAGCTATTTGTAAGGCCTCCTCAGACAACCATTTTGTCTTTGTACATTTCTTTTCTATGGGAATGGTCTTGATCCCTGTCTCCTGTACAATGTCACGAACCTCCATCTATACTTCATCAGGCTCTGTCTATCAGATCTAGCCCCTTAAGTCTATTTCTCACTTCCACTATACATTCATAATGGATTTGATTTAGGTCATACCTGAATGGTCTAGTGGTTATCCCTACTCTCTTCAGTTTAAGTCTGAATTTGGCAATAAGGAGTTCATGATCTGAGCCACAGTCAGCTCCTGGTCTTGTTTTTGCTGACTGTATAGAGCTTCTCCATCTTTGGCTGCAAAGAATCAATCTGATTTTTGTGTTGACCATCTGGTGATGTCCATGTGTAGAGTCTTCTCTTGTGTTGTTGGAAGTGGGTGTTTGCTATGACCAGTTGTGTTCTCTTGGCAAAACTCTATTAGCCTTTGCCCTGCTTCATTCTGTACTCCAAGGCCAAATTTGCCTGTTACTCCACGTGTTTTTTGACTTCCTGTTTTTGCATTCCAGTTCCCTATAATGAAAAGGACATCTTTTTGGGGTGTTAATTCTAAAAGGTCTCATTGGTCTTCATAGAACCGTTCAACCTCAGCTTCTTCAGCGCTACTGGTTGGGGCATAGGCTTGGATTACCATTATATTGAAATGTTTCCCTTGGAAATGAACAGAGATCATTCTGTCGTTTTTGAGACTGCATCCAAGTACTGCATTTCGGACTCTTTTGTTGACTATAATGGCTACTCCATTTCTGCTAAGGGATTCCTTTGCCCACTCAAATACCTCTTCACAAATGAATGACTTAAAATTTGACACTATCCAGTAATAGAATGGATAAATCAAAATTTTTCTTTACCTTTTGAGTTACTTATAATAAAAATGTTCAATTAATATTTTTACTAGGTGGTATCCCTATCATTTGTGTTTTACTCCCAAATAACTTTGCAGCATATAATTTTCATTTACTCAACAACAGCAGGCGTCACCTCATGATCTTACCACTGGCCTGTAGTGATCATTAAAAAAAAAAAAAAAGATTCATCTAAACTACTCATCCTTATTATTGTAACAGAATTCCACTGTGCTTTTCATGTTTCATGAGGAAAATAAGATTTTTCATAATTCAGATCAGGCACAGGTGTTCATTACCTTTTTTGAAAAGGTAGTTACAAAGGCACTTAACTCTAATAATGGAAAAATGGAAAGGATTCAAAGAATTACATAGACAGATTGGTTAAAGAGCAAGATATTTTTGTTCTAATCTATAGTATGTTTGGCTAAATTGTGTCATATAATTCCTAAGGATGGACCTTGCTAAGTGAAAACAGAAAAAATACATTTTATCCATAGAAGACTCAGCTAGAAAAACCTATCTCCTTGAAGAACATAATTTTGAGGACCTTGTGAAAATAAAAGTAGGAAGCAACCCATAAAGCCATCTTTACTCCATTTAAGAAAGCAAATTTCAGTTATATTCTGAATTTGGCAGTATCTGCAAGTAATTATCTGGAGACATATATTTGAGAAATCCTTAAATAGCAGTTATAATTAGTGTAGCAAGAGGAGATATCATTGTCTAGATTTTGTAAGTTGAAACATTTCTCTTGTAATTATTTAATCAGACACTTTAAATTATAAGCTAACTTGATCGTTAGAGCTAGAATTTTGACTTCAAAGCTGAGTCTGACAATATTCTCTGCCTGACTCTCTTCCTCTGTGGTAGTCTTCAATTTCCATTCATTAATGGGGTGTGGCAATAAAAAACTCATCAGTTGCCTGAAAGTAAGTTTTAACCATTACTTACTTGCCACAGAATGCAAACTGGAAACATCAGAAACAGCCACAACCCCTGAGTTGTCTTCTTCCATGAATTCATATCAGTTATCAAATAATATTTGAGATAGTCATTATATATATTTTCCCTACTAAAAGATATTTTGACTTTTCAAAACATTTTTAACTGTCCTAAGTGAAACAGGAAGCACTGGCGCAAAACAACAACCAAGGGAAGTAGAGAGAGGGGTGAATAATTTCTTAATATTCAATCTATAAAACACTACTTTAGGTATTCCAATTAGCCAACCTGAACTTGTGGAAGAACACAGTGAAAGAAACTCCAGAGAATTCCCTGATGATCCAGTGGTTAGGACTGTGCTCTCACTGCCAAGGGCCTGGCTCAATCCCTGATCAGAGAACTAATCTCATAAGCCACACAGCATGGCCAAAAAAATAAGAAAGGCAAATCTACCTTTGAATGGTATTGAATATTAGAGATGTCTTATTTATTAAATTTATTTATTTATTTTAATTGGAGGCTAATTACCTCACAATATTGTAGTGCTTTCTGCCATACATTGACATGAATCAGCCAGACGTATACATGTGTCCTGCTGTCCTGAACCCACCTCCCACCTCCCTCCCCATCCCATCCCTCAGGGTCATCCCACTGCATTAGCCCTAAGCACCCTGCCTCCTGCGAAATCTCTTATTTAAAAGAAAAAAAAAAAAAAAAAAAAACTTTAGTAAATATATATGTGGCAACTTGACCTTGGATTTGACCTGAATGACATTCTCCATGTTCAGTCTCTCAAAGGTTCTTATCCATAAAGACTGGTTGATAGTACTTGGGGGAATAACACCTGGTTTGCATCTTTTTATTTCTAGACACTAACACTTATTCTAGAATGTGGAAGACAGTATTTACTTGAAAACGAATGAATCTAAATTAATTATTAATATAACACCTAACCTGTTTAAAATACTTCATAAGAATCTCCTGGACTTTAAAAGTTAGTATGGCTATGAGATCTTTTGGGATGTTTTCAGGGAGGTCACCATTATCTTCATTACCTGCACCATAGTTTGGTCTCAGGTAAATAGCAAGGAGGGAACCCAGCTCCACCCATCAACAGAAAATTGGAATAAAGATATACTGAGTATGGACCCGCCCCACAGTACAAGACTCAGTATCCCCCTCAGTCAGTCTATCCCATCAGGAAGCTTTCATAAGCCTCTTATCCTTCTCCACCAGAAGGCAAACACACTGAACCACAATCACAGAAAACTAACCCATCTAATCACATGGACCAAAGCCTTGTTTAACTCAATGAAACTATGAGCCATGCAATGTAGGGTCACCCAAAATGGATGGGTCATGGTGGAGACTGCTGACAAAATGTGGCCCACTGGAGAAGGGAATGGGGTAAACCACTTCAGTATTCCTGCCTTGAAAACCCCATGAACAGAATTAAAAGGCAAAAAGATAGGACACTGAAAGATGAACTCCCTAGGTCAGTAGGTGTCCAATATGCTACTGGAGATAAGTGGAGAAATAACTCCAGAAAAAATGAAGAGACGGAGGCAAAGCAAAAACAACACCCAGTTGCGGATATGACTGGTGATAGAAGCAAGATTCAACGATGTAAAGAGCAATATTGCATAGGAACCTGGAATGTTAGGTCCATGAATCAAGGCAAATTGGAAGTGATCAATCAGGAGATAGCGAGTGAACGTTGACATTTTAGGGATCAGCCATCTAAAATAGACTGGAATGGATGAATTTAACTCAGATGACCAATATATCTACTACTGTGGGCAGGAATCCCATAGAACAAATGGAGTAGTCATCATAGTCAACAAAAGAGTCTGAAATGCAGTACTTGGATGTAGTCTCAAAAATGACAGAGTGATCTCTGTTCATTTTCAAGGCAAACCATTCAATATCACGGTAATCCAAGTCTATGTCCCAATCAGTAATGCTGAAAAGTTGAAGTTGAACTTGTATAAAGACCTACAAGACCTGCTAGAACTAACACCCAAAAAAGATATCCTTTTCATTATAGGGGACTGGAATGCAAAGGTAGGAAGTCAAGAAACACCTGGAATAACAGGCAAATTTGGCCTTGGAGTACAGAATGAAGCAGGGCAAAGTATAACAGGATTCTGTCAAGAGAACGCACTGGTCATATCAAATACCCTCTTCCAAGAACACAAGAGAAGACTCTATACATGAACATCACCAGATGGTCGACACTGAAATCAGATTGATTATATTCTTTGCAGCCAAAGATGGAGAAGCTCTATGCAGTCAGCAAAAACAAGACCGGGAGCTGACTATGGCTCAGATCATGAACTCCTTATTGCCAAATTCAGACTTAAATTGAAGAAAGTAGTGAAAACCATTAGACCATTCAGGTATGACCTAAATCAAATTCCTAACAATTATACAGTGGAATGAGAAACAGATTTAAGGGACTAGATCTGATAGAGTGCTTGATGAACTATGGATGGAGGTTTGTGACATTGTACAGTAGACAGGGAACAAGACCATATCCAAGAAAAAGAAATGCAAAAAAGCAAAATGGCTGTCTGAGGAGGCTGAGAAAAGAAGAGCAGCAAAAAGGAAAGGAGAAAAGGAAGATATATCCACTTAAATGCAGAGTTCCAAAATACAGCAATGAGAGAGAAGAAAGCTGTCCTCAGTGATGAGTGCAAGGAAATAGACGAAAACAATAGGATAGGAAAGACTAGAGATCTCTTCAAGAAAATTAGAGATACCAAGGGAACATTTCATACAAAGATGGGCACAATAAAGGACTGAAATTGTATTGACCTTACAGAAGCAGAAGATATTAAGAAGAGGTGGCAAGAATACACAGAACTATACAAAAAAGATCTTCATGACCCAGTTAATCACTATGGTGTGATCACTCACCTAGAGCCAGGCATCCTGGAATGTGAAGTCAAGTGGGCCTTAGGAAGCATCACTATGAACAAAGCTAGTGGAGGTGATGGAATCCCAGTTAAGCTATTTCAAATCCTAAAGCATGATGCTCTGAAAGTGCTGCACTCAATATGCCAGCAAATTTGAAAACTCAACAGTGGCCACAGGACTGGAAAGGGTCATTTTTCATCCCAATCCCTAAGAAAGGTGATACTAAAGAATGCTCAAACTACAGCATAATTGCACTCATTTCGCACCATAATAAAGTAATCCTCAAAATTCCCCAAGCCAGTCTTCGATAATACATGAACCATGAACTTCCAGATGTTCAAGCTGGTTTTAGAAAAGGCAGAGGAACCAGAGATAAAATTGCCAACATTCGCTGGATCATAAAAAAACTAAGAGAGTTCCAGAAATATATCTACTTCTGCTTTACTGACTATGCCAAAGCCTTTGACTGTGTGGATCACAACAAACAGTGGAAAATTCTTAAAGAGATGGGCATACCAGACCACCTGACCTGCCTCCTGAGAAATCTGTATGCAGGTCAGGAAGCAACAGTTAGAACTGGACATGGAACAGATTGTTCCAAATAGGGAAAGGAGTACGTCAGGGCTGTATATTGTAACTGTGCTTATTTAATTTATATGCAGAGTACATCATGAGAAATGCTGGGCTGAGTGAAGCATAAGCTGGAATCAAGGTTTCTGGGAGAAATATCAATAACCTCAGATATGCAGAAGGCACCTTCCTTATGACAGAAAACGAAGAAGAACTAAAGAGCCTCTTGATGAAAGTGAAAGAGGGGAGTGAAAAAGTTGGCTTAAATCTCAACATTCAGAAAACAGGTCATGGCATCCAGTTCCATCACTTCATGGCAAATAGATGGAGAAACAGTGGAAACTGTGCCTGACTTTATTTTTCGGGCTCCAAAATCACTGCATATGGTGATTGCCGCCACTAAATAAAGATGCTTTCTCCTTGGAAGGAAAGTTATGACCAACCTAGACAGCATATTGAAAAGCAGAGACATTACTTTGCCAACAAATGTCCATCTAGTCAAGCCTATGGTTTTTCCAGTAGACACGTATGGATGTGAGAGTTGGACTATGAAGAAAGCTAAGCGCCGAAGAATTGATGCTTTTGAACTGTGGTGTGGAGAAAACCCTTGATGGTCTCTTGGACAGCAAGGAGATCCAACCCATCCATCCTAAAGGATATCAGTCCTGAATGTATTGGACAGACTGATGTTGAAGCTGAAACTCCAATACTTTGGCCACCTGATGCGAAGAGCTGTCTCATTTGAAAAGACCCCGATGCTGGGAAAGATTAAAGGTTAGAGGAGAAGGGGACAACAGAGGATGAGATGGTTTCATGGCATCACCGACTCAATGGGCATGAGTTTGAGTAAACTCTGGGAGGTAGTGATGGACAGGCAGGCCTGGCGTGTTCCAGTCCATGATGTTGCAGAGTCGGGCCCAACTGAGCGACTGAACTGAACTGATGGCAATGAAGTCTAGTATAAATGACATGGCAAAAAGAAAGATGTTTGGTGGCTTATTAAGTACTAAAAACTTCCATATCCTTTTCTATTCCAAGTAAACTGTCTGTTCCTCGCTTTCAGTTTAAATATTTGACGCTCCCTCTTGACTGATACTTCTTCTACATAAATTAATATTTACATATTTTACAAAACTCATTTTCAAGAACTCAGATATCACTTTTATTTCACCACTGCATTTCCAGTGGCCAAAATAATATCCATAATAGTTTCCAAATAAATGTTATTTCAACAAATATATAAGTTAATAAATAGAGATAAGTAAATAAATAGGAGTTATGCCCTTAGTGAGAGCCAAAGCCCTTTTCTACTTCATTTTATATGGAGAAAAGTATATTCTACCTACGTGAAGTGTATCCACATGTACATAAACTGAAAAACATACACCAGTACAGATCTGCCTAGTAGTCGAGAATTAAGAACTGAAATATATTTTTCAAGTAGTCTTACTTATCCTTTTTCTTCTAAAAAAAGTCACTAAATTCATTGCCAGATTTGACACACAAGGTTATTTATGATGGATACTGTATTTTCAAATGAATTTTAGTATAGACTGTTCTGATTGAAGTAATATTTAGGTTGTGTAGAATGACTATATCCATACACACCCTACACAACTGCCACATACTTACTTACACTGAGTCCAAACACACATGTGTAATAAACACAGATCACAGGCTCAGCTTTACAAGTTACTAGTGAGATGGCCTTCAGAGAGATACTGAATGTTTTATTTCATCTAAAAGTATGCGATAGAATCACTAGGGATGGTGACTGCATCCATGATATTAAAGGACTCTTGCTCCTTGGAAGAAAAGCTATGACAAACCTAGACAGTGTATTGAAAAGAGATATCATTCTGCTGGCAAAAGTCTGTATAGTCTAAGCTATGGTTTTTCCAGTAGTCATGTATGGATGTGAGAGTTGGACAATAAAGAAGGCTGGGCATCAAAGAATTGATGCATTCAAATTGTGGTGCTGGAGAAGACTCTTGAGAGTCTCCTGGACAGCAAGGAGATCAAATCGGTCAATTCTAAAGGACATCAACCCTGAATATTCATTGGAAGGACTCATGCTGAAGCTCCAAAACTTTGGCCATTTGACGTGAACAGCCAACTCATTGGAAAAGAACCAGATTCTGGGAAGATTGAGGGCAGGAGGAGAAGGGGTCAACAGAGAATGAAATGGTTGGATGGCATCACTGACTCAATGGGCATGAGTTAGAGCAAAATTTGGGAGACTGTAAAGGACCGGTAAGCCTGGTGTGCTGCAGTCCATGGGGTCACAAACAGTCAGTCAGATACAACTTAGCAACTGAATGACAACAACAAGGATTAGAACAAATGATGAAAAGAGATGTGAATAATTTAACTCAGAACCTGACATATGTTCTGCATTAAATTTGATAATTAACATTATTTTTATTCTAAGGGTCAACAATATTTTCTCTAATAATAAATTATATTAGCAATAAGAAATGCTGAAAATAATAGTTACTCATGAGCTACTTGAGGGCCTGGTAATGTATTTTCTTAAATCAGATTTTTTTTTATTTTTATCAATAACCTGGACCTAAATTCTTTTAAAATATGCTGACTATATATATTGACATACCTTGAAAGTTTCTATTTATATCAATCCCTGCTATCCACACATTTAATTCTCTTGTTTGTGTGTGTGTGTTTTGAAATCTATTTTACTGGAGAACAATGGCTTTGTATTTTAATCTTTTAAGTGCAAAACTGATGGTAATTCTAGTTTAGATACTATATTCCAAAAAGCTCAAAGAACAGACATGTTTTGTAAATATGAGCCAATTGTTCTGCCATTAATCAGAGATTATTAGAGAAGAGCTGTAAGTTGGGGTTTCACAAGACCAGCTTTGGGACCAATGATTCACCAGAAGGACTCTCAGAACTCTGAAAAGCTATTATACTCTTCATTCTAGGTTATTACACATATAGGTATGCATATACTCCAGCAAAGGGAGAAGTGTGAAGAACAACGCCCAGGAGAAGCCAGGCACAAGCTTCCAAATGTCCTGTCCTAGAATTTCATGAATTCACTTGTTTCTTATAGCAATGATGTATTATAATATGTGTAAATCATTGCCAACCAAGGAAGAACTCCCAAGTCTCAGTATCCAGAGTTTTACTGAGATTCAAACATACAGGCATGCATCTGTATAACTGACCTCAGCTGCTCAGACTCCAGCTGCCCAGAGCAAAGAAAGACATTACTCATAAATTATATTGTTAGCATAAACTCTCTGATCAACTGATACTACATAGCCCAAGGTTTCAGGCATACAAAGAGAGAATTTCACCCTAAAGCATACCGTTAGCATAAACTAATTAAACAAATGGTAGTGAATGTTGCAAAGGCCTCTGGGAGATAAAACACTCTTATCCAGTATAATATGGTAAGGGCTTAGATCTCAGGAACCAGCAAAGGGCCCTGGCTAAAGACAGGTATTTCCTAGAAATATACAGGGTTTACATAACCCAACCAACTGAGTTAATTCTTTCCTGAATTAACTGATTTAAATCTGGCCCTTAAATGCCTTCTATTGCAAAATACATGATAATATTTTCTTGGTTATTTACATTTAGTATAGCATTTATGCACCTGATAAAGTAAAAGGAATAGCATTTTGCATTTGCTTAACATTTCAGGGAGCTAGTATGGTAATGGTTGGACTGAAAAAATTAATCCATTCTATAGAGTCATTACATATATGTTCATATTTTTGTGTTGTTTAATTACTCAATTTCCCTCCTTAATCTATGTACCATGTGATAAACTTGAACAGGAATATTTATCATAGAAACAAGCTGATGGTTAGCTAAAGCCAGTTTTTCCTTAGGCAGTAATTTTCCATCAGAATACAGTTTTAAAAGACTTTAATTTGATCTCCCAATATTTTGATAATAAATACCAGTATTATCATAGAACTTATTTACATATTCTTACTGACAATGATAGTATTCCACTATATCACTGTATAGGCTTGGCACAAGTCAGTTCCATTACAGAAGAAATCAGTAAGAATTACAGAGATATTTGCTATGCCTACCTAGTATAATAAACCCTCGATCATATACTCACTTTTATTAATAGACAGCATGACAACTGACCAGGATTCAGTTGTGAGTTCCAAGTCAGTTGGGCACAAAGCAAGAAAACCTCCTTGTCCACATGTTTATATACTGAAGCTGTTTTGATTTTTTACTTTATGCAAGCAGGTCTTTAAGCATCCCTATCTACAAATGTTATACAGGATAATTCCTATGCTATTGTTTAGTTGCTAAGTTATGTCCAACTTTTTGCCACCCCGTGGATTGCAGCATGCCAGGCTTTCCTGTCCTTCACTATCTCCTGGAATTTGCTCAAACTCATGTCCACTGAGTCAGTGATGCCACCCAACTACCTCATTCTCTGTTGCCTCCTTCTTCTCCTGCCTTCAATCTTTCCCAGCATCAGTGTCTTTTCCAATGAGTCGGCTCGTCATATCTATAGTATACATAGTCCCTATCTATAGGAAATTTGAAGATTATTGCAATCTTGACAATATTAATCTTCTGAATCATGCCCTTATCCAGGTTCAGCTCCAAATCACTTCATCTTGTGATGGATTGCTACTGAACCTGTCTAAGCTAACAACTTGGTGGTTGTGGCATAGCCCAAGTTGGTCAATTCAGTGTCTATTAGAATGACAGGGATTATTTTACAAACAGCATAAAATTATCTGATGTAAACAGTGTGACCTTTCTGTATAAGTCAGTCATGCCTGACTCTTTGTGACTGCATGGACTATTTAGTCCACGGAATTCTCCAGACCAGAATACTGGAGTGGGTAGCCTTTCCCTTCTCCAGGTGATCTTCCCAACCCAGGGATCAAACCCAGGTCTCACGCATTACAGGTGGATTCTTTATCAGCTGAGCAACCAGGTGAGCCTAACTCTACATTACGAAAGTTTAAATTCTGGTATAGTAACATAGCTTGCCATGTCTATATAACAATGTAATACGTGTGACATAATTCTATTTATTTTTGCAAATGTAGAAAATTAATTTTAATTGGAATAAAATACCAAAATCTATCTATAAGGTATAAACTTAACCTCTTAAAATATTCCTTTGTTTTTAGCTTTGAAACTGGCTATTATCTATTGGGCATCTTTGATCACAAACATCTCTTAACACTCGAAATCACAAAATTTCTTCTGATTTCTTTTATATTTTAGAAGGTAGAGAGTAGACACAGAATTAGATATAGGTTAGATTACTCTGAGGTCCCACAGTTTATTATGCCCCTTTTTGTGAAAACACTATTTTAATTTAAATAACAGAGGTTGCTTTAATGAAATGTAGGATAAGAATAAAACTTCAGGTAAGCTTCAAGGTGAAAGAGAAAAGTTTAAATAAAGTATGTTACTTTTTTAAGTTTTATCTGAAATGCATGTTTTTAAATTTTAACTCTATGGAAACTATTTTATGAGTATAATTAGTTATCCTGACGGTTATTTCTGTTAGCAAAGCGGTCAGAAAGTGACATTAAATGTAGAGTATGAAAAATTCCTTTAGATTAAAAAAAATTTTAAAGATTATTAAAGTTATTTTTTCTTATTGTGCAACAGGAAAAATAGAAGAGTTGATTACTCATGTTAAAATATAGTCTTAGTGTGCCAGACCTGTTAGAAATGATATTCTTGGGGGTACCCTGATTTTAATTATGCTTGCTTTCTCAATTTTTTAAAAATCAGCCTTGATTGGATTTAATAAGGTGTTTAGATATGTCTTAATAACATTTCTGAATTAATCAAAACCCAACTAACTAAATATTTAAAACATTCATCAAGAAACTAAGTCTCTACTTTCATAGAGCTTCACTAACAATGTTGTTAACTCAGTTCTACAGAACTGTCCTTATGGCACCTATATTGTGCCATAGTTCTTCATAGAATTCAGTGGACTTGTATAAATGAAACCCATTTGAAATAGGCATCTTAAATGTAGTGTGTGTTTATTAAATTCAATAAACATAGGTTTATGTTTATAGAGAAATAATTAAACCCACTAATATTTCTAGTGGAATAGGCAGTGGTAACCAAGAAGTTGCACAGAAAGCTGTTAATGGAGATGCTTCACTTCACCAAATTGAAGTTATATGAGATAATAGCTTTGAGATAAAATTGAAATGGATAATTTAACCTAATCATATTTTGTTTAGTGAACAATTTTTCGAAGTTGGAATACATCAATGCAAATGCCTAGATAAATTAAACAAGCTATCTCTTACTGTTAAACAATTTTTTTTGTTTCCTAGAAAAGTGGGTCAGCTATGAACTATTATTTTATAAGCATAATAAATTAGACAAATACATTTTTAATAGTAATTACCAAGGTGTATTCAACAATATTAATGTCACAGAAGCATATGAAATTTGAAATGAAAAGGTTTAAGTTTGGATAAGAATGGAAAACTAAAATATATCACAATGTCATAAAATTATGTAATTAAATAATTCTTAAAAGTATGAATTAAGAATTAAAGAATTCTTAAAAATAATTCTTAAATTAAATAATTCTTAAAAAATGCAAAGGATGGGAAAAGGAACACACACTCAAAGTAAGGGATAGTAGCAGCTGATAAACTTCAAGCACAAAGTCAGCAAATACAAAGAAATTGGAGCATCTTCAAAATTAATCAGGAAAAAATTAAAGAAATGCTTTAAGAATTCCTGGGATAGCCAGGATTCTTCAGCTCTCCACATATGTATCAGTTGTTGGTAGCATGATCAAACAATAAAGCTCTGCAAGCTAATTTCTTTTAAAATAATTGATGTTGTTTAGGAAAGGAAAAGAAAGACATAAAAATAATCAAACAAAACCTGAGATAAAACCTTCCAACTCCAAAGACACCAAGTGTGAATTGAGGAAAATAAATAGTTCTCTCTTACATTTACTCCAGAGTTAAATCTAGAACTGTCTAAAATTAAAGGGTAGAAACTAGTGACATCCACTGTTGGTGTCGAGGTTGGAGAAGAAGAGCAAAGTCTAAAATTATGAGCATCAGAAAGAGTGGACATGTAAATGAACTACATCTCCATTTCACTAGGGAATAGAATTCATTTTGTCCTACCAAAATTTCAATGAAGGGAACCAGCATAATTAGAGGCCATATTAAATTACAAGTCAAAAAACATATGCATCTTCAAGCTGAATAGTCATGAAATAATCATGAAATATTTGAGGATAATATAAACATACAAAGAAAGACATTAAACTCAGTACATATAGCCTCCCACCCACCGAAAAAAAATGATTCACAGAAGAAAAACTAAAAAAAAAAAAAATAGTATAGATATAATTTTAGAGATATTAAAGAAACTATGTTATCATTAAAATATTAAAGTAAAAATGGTATACATTTTAAACTATTAAATAAAAAAGTTAAAAGGCAATCATAGTTTAGGAGAGTAAAGAAAGCTATAAGGAAATTTTGACCTTGGTGCTTCAATTGAAAGAATATTTTATATTGTAGAAGTGAAAAGTGAAAAAATAAAGATCCAAGAATTACAGCTGAGAATGCAACAAAGTCAAGGAGAAGAAAAAAATGTTTAACGGTGTTTAGGAGATATGAAATGAGAGGTTCAATATGAATTTAATCAAATTGCTATGCCACTGTTGCTTCCCAACCTCCTCAGGAGCTTCCTAGGTATAATCTGAAACTGGCATCCACACTCAGAGGGCAGAGAGAGCCCAAAGAAAGAGGCAGACCACTCCAGATTGACAGGGGGCCAGTTTAACAAGCCAGGGAACATAAATACTTCTCTCGGATGACTGCAAGATGAGTAGATTTCTGCACCTGCCCACCAAATACTAAAATTGTACATAGAGGCTTTACTTGAGTTCAGTCAGATACCCAGCCCTGACAGTCTCAGCACACATTTCTATTTCAAAGTTGTATCCTTGGAGCAGATTCAGGGAGCGGGGAACGCCAAGTGGAATGTACATTCAAGGATGAGGGAGAAGGGAAAGTGAAAGTGTTAGTCATGGAGTCATGTCTGACACTTTGTGAGCCTATGGATATTGCCTGCCAGGCTCTTCTGTCCATGGGATTCTTCAGGCAAGAATACTGGGGTGGGTTGCCATGCCCTTTTCCAGGGGACCTTCCTGACCTAGGGATTGAACCTGAGTCTCCCACACTGCAGGCAGATTCTTCACTATCTGAGCCACCAGGCAAGTCCTGGGGGAGAAGGGAGGGAGCTTATAATTGTCTTGCCCAGGTCCACCCCTCCCAGGTCAACTGGTGGGCATGTCTCCTTGATGACCTCCTCCAACAGTCGTCTGTTCTACAGCAAAATCCTAGCTACAACTACTCACCTTTCATGCAAGGAGGAATGCTGTGAAGAAATAAAGAGTTCATCATCTATTTTCATCAATCCTTCCCTTCCCTTCACACTCACAGTGAAATGAAAACATTGAGTGATATATAGGGATATATTTTATCATTTTTTGTTAATTGATTGCTTTGGATTAGCATTTGCAAAAAAATTTAAAGTTTATGGACTGGAACTGAGAAAAATGCATATCATTTATAGAAAACATATAATTGAAATTCAAGGAAGTATGAAAAAAATCTATGGATTTTTATTAACACCAGAGTGCAACCAGTTATATACAGGAATAGAATGACCACAACATTTATAATAATTTCATATGTCATTCAAGGCAAAATTAAGAATATTAGCATAATTCTACAGATGAAGAGGAATCCTTCTTGTATTGCCCATATATTGTTTCAGTGGATCATGGGGAAAGTTTTAACTGACCATGTGGGAGGATGTTTTGGCAAGAGTAATAAATAAATAAAATAGTTTTCTATAATGCTACATGCCACTGCAAAAAGTTCTGGAAATAAGTTACAACTCGCTTTTAAGAGAACAGAACCCTAATGAGAAGCCACTCAGCTCTAAAAGATATATCAAAAACAAAAAGCAATTAAGGAAAAATAAAGAATAGTGGAATGATCTGGGATGAATGTTCAGAAAGCAAAATTTGGAAATTTAGAACATGGAGTTTTAGACCACTTAACCCTCTTATTTGGAGAAGGAAATGGCAACCCACTCCAGTATTCTTGCCTGGAAAATCCCATGGACAGAGGAGTCTGGCAGGCTACATTCCATGGAGTCTCAAGACTCAGACAACTTAGTGACTAAACCAACCCTATTATTATCTTCATTTGAGTCATATGTGCTTTAGTCAGTTGAGGCTGCATTAAGAAAAAAACATAGACTGGGTGGCTTAAATAACATAAAATTATTTCTCACAGTTCTGGAATGTGGGGAGTCCAAGATCAGAGTGCCACTATGGTTTGGTTCTGGTGCGAGATCTCTTCCTGACTTGCTGAGTCCTGTTTTGTAGAAAAAATGCTCTGGCATTTTCCTTTTAATACGGACACTGATCCCATCAGGATGCCTCCACCCTTGTCCCTTAATTGCTTTGCAAAGGCCTCACATCCAAATACCATCACATTGGGAATTACTGATTCAGCCAGTGAGTTTTTAGGGGACGTAAACATTCAGTCTATAGCATTATGTTCTGGGAAAAAAGTCCTGATTCAGAGCAAACAGACCACAAGAAATATCAATGCTAGAAATGCCAGATATGCTGAAACTGAGGTTTCATTAACCCGTTTAACCTAGAGTATGATTATTGCTTTATCAATACCATTCATTTTTTTTCATTCAACAAATATTAACAGTTTTTTCTTTTTTCCATTTATTTTTATTAGTTGGAGGCTAATTACTTTACAATATTGTAATGGTTTTTGTCATACATTGACATGAATCAGCCATGGATTTACATGTATTCCCCATCCCGATCCCCCCTCCCACCTCCCTCTCCACCCGATTCCTCTGGGTCTTCCCAGTGCACCAGGCCCGAGCACTTGTCTCATGCATCCAGCCTGGGGCACTCATTTTTAAAGACTAGGAAAATGGAATTAACAAAATTAAAATTTTCATCAAGCCAAGACCTATGTATCAGTTCAGTTCAGTCACTCAGTCGTGTCCGACTGTTTGCGACCCCATGAATTGCAGCACACCAGGCCTCCCTGTCCATCACCAACTCCCGTTTTCTCAAACTCATGTCCACTGAGTCGGTGATGACATCCAGCCATCTCATCCTCTGTCTAGCTGCATCCAGTTTGAATTGTTTCCTTATTAGAGTCAACAATAGATGCCATTTACACTTTTTAAGCTTTTCAACATGATCAATGAAGAACACAAAAATCTTACTGTTACAGCATTGCTTTCATTTTATTAGTGTTATAAACGAATATATGCACTTGGAAAGAAAATAAAACTAAAAAAAAAAAGTTCTCTTGGCCCACCTCACCTCCATTTCATAACTCTCAGTAAGTTTTTTTACATCTCTTTATGTATCAATTTTAGACACTACATGAATTGACTCTAGAAAATAAAAGATGATAATTTCAGTTCACTTGACTAAACTATCACCTCCTTTGAGCTTTTTTTAGGTATACAATCATTGCCATTAACTCATTTTGTTATTTTCATAAAATTTCTATAATATAAAATTTTCAAAAATTAGGTTTATTCCTTCAAAATATTTGTTTCTTGAATCTGTATTATATGGGAATTCTTGACTATTTTGTAGGAGAATTTTCCCTCCTTTATCATTGTCTTTATAACTTCATAGTTTATAAAGTACACATCTCATTTTATAATGAAAACTACCTTTTGCTGTTCACCTAAATTTTTTCTTCTAAAAATACAAATCAATGAAGAATGCTTGGATTAGAACAATTGCATAATTAATATTCAATGTAAAATGAAGTGATGGTATATTTCTAGAGGAAAATTAAAAGCAGTGATATAGCATAAAAAGTTTGTTACTTGAGATTATTTTTGTTAAAACATGGATTTGTTTTGCTAGTGTTCTGAGAAAGGGATACAGAAGGGAGAAGACATGTGACTATTGCCATTTTTTCTCTTAAAGATGTTTTTCTGATGCTCTCAGAATTCCTCTTATATCACATTCTGTTTTTGCTTTATGCATATATTAACTATCAAAATACTTTTGAAGACTTTTTTTTTAAGATTTTTAAAAATGTACCTCTCTCTGAGTAGTCTTTTTTTATAACCAATCTGTGCCCTCTGGATCTTCTCAGATCTAATGCCAAATGTGTTTTTTGTCTGTTATATAATGGATTGCCATCACATTACTCCAAGTTATAGCTCAGTAGGTGAAATAAATTTAAGGTCATGATGAACAACTCTCACAGTCATTTAGTATCAACCAGGAACATGAAAGGACTCACTGCAAGTGATAAGTGATTTTTTTTTGGCAGCAAAATAAATATTTTCTCCATAATCATATAATTGTACCCTGTGATTCTCATAAAGGGGTGGTAAGGGCACCACCCAGCATTTTAATCTATCACAGATAGCACCACAGAATCTGCTGGGTGATAACGCCAGGTAATTATAAGCTGACCACACAACTGATCCCTACAGAGGGTTGGGTCTAATTTAGAGATCACAATGAATGCATGCATGCATGCTCAGTTGTGTCCAACTCTTTGATACGCCTTGCTCTGTAACCCACCAGGCTCCTCTGTCCATGGGATTCTCCAGGCAAGAATATTCGAGTGGGTTGGCATTTGTTCCACCAGGGGAATCATCCCGACCCAGGGATCAAACCCACGTCTCTTGTACCTCCTGAATTGGCAGGGAGATTCTTCACCACTGAGCCACCTTGGAAGCTCAGAGCTTGCAATAATCTTGATCTTGATCAATAATGCCTTCAACATCCAAAAGTTCACCAAGCAATGTGCCCCTTAATAGCAGTATGTGAGATGCAAAGATCTGTGTTTTAAATTAGAGGGAAGATCTTATGAATGTGAGCAGGTGTGTCACACCTCCTCATTTTATGAAGATTCTCTCCCATGCCATTGGATCAATGTTTCTGTAGTTCAGTTCAGTTGCGACCAACTCTTTGCAACCCCATGGACTGCAGCATGCCAGACCTCGCTGTTCATCACCAACTCCCGGAGTTTACTCAAATTCATGTCCATTGAGTCGGTGATGTTACCCAATCATCTCATCCTCTGTTGTCCCCTTCTCCTCCTGCCTTCAAGTTTTCCGAACATCAGGGTCTTTTCAAATAAGTCAATTCTTCACATCAGGTGGTCAGAGTATTGGAGTTTCAGCTTCAACATCAGTCCTTGCAATGAATTTTCAGGACTGATTACCTTTAGAATGGACTGGTTAGATTTCCTTGCTGTTAGATTCCCTTCCTTCCAAGGGACTCTCAAGAGTCTTCTCCAACACCAAAGTACAAAAGCATCAATTCTATGGACCTCAGCTTTCTTTATAGTACAACTCTCACATCCATACATGACTACTAGAAAAACCATAGCCTTCACTAGATGGACCTCTGTTGGCAAAGTGATATCTCTGCTTTTTTAATATGCTGTCTAGGTTGGTAATAACTTTTATTCCAAGGAGCAAGCGTCTTTTAATTTCATGGCTGCAGTTACTGTCTGCAGTGATTTTGGAGCCCAAGAAAATAAAGTCTGTTACTGTTTCCACTGCTTGCCATTTATTTGCCATGAAGTGATGGGACTGGATGCCATGATCTTAGTTTTCTGAATGTTGAGGTTTAAGCCAACTTTTTCACTCTCCTCCTTCACTTTATTCAAGAGGATCCTTAGTTCTTCACTTCCTGCCATAAGGGTGGTGTCATCTGCATATCTGAGGTTATTGATATTTCTCCCAGCAATCTTGATCCCAGCTTGTGCTTCATCCAGCCCAACATTTCTCATAATGTACTCTGCATAGAAGTTAAATAAGCAGGGTGACGATATACAGACTTGACATATTCCTTTCCTGATTTGGAACCAGTCTGTCATTCCATGTCCAGTTGTAACTGTTGCTTCCTGACATGTATACAGATTTCTCAAGAGGAAGGTTAGGTGGTCTGGTATTCCTATCTCAGAATTTTCCACAGTTTGTTGTGATCCACAAGTCAGACTTTGGCATAGTCAATAAAGCAGATGTAGATTTTTTTCTGGAACTCTCTTGCGTGTTTGATGACCCAGCTGATGTTGGCAATTTGATCTCCAGTTCCTCTGCCTTTTCTAAAACCAGCTTGAATATCTGGAATTTCATGGTTCACATAGTGCTGAAGCCTGGCCTGGAGAATTTTGAGCATTACTTTACTACATGTGAGATGAGTGCAATTGTGCCATAGTTTGAACATTCTTTGGCATTGTCTTGATTTTGGATTGGAATGAAAACTGACTTTTTCCAGTCCTGTGGCCACTGCTGAGTTTTCCAAATTTGCTGGCATATTGAGTGCAGCACTTTCACAGCATCATCTTTTGTCACCTCTTAATATCTTCAGCTTCTGTTAGGTCCCTACCATTTCTGTCCTTTATTGAGCTCATCTTTGCATGAAATCTTCCCTTGGTATCTCTAATTTTCTTGAAGAGATCCCTAGTCTTTTCCATTCTATTGTTTTCCTCTATTTCTTTGCATTGATCACTGAGGAAGCCTTTCTTATTTTTCCTTGCTGTTCTTTGGAATTCTGCATTCAAATGGGTATATCTTTCCTTTTCTACTTTGCTTTTCACTTCTCTTCTTTTCACTGCTATTTGTAAGGCCTCCTCAGACAGCCATTTTGTTTTTTGCATTTGTTTTACTTAGGGATGGATTGATCCCAGACTTGAGTACGGCATAAGCCCTCTTGGAGGAGGTCGCCATTAACCCCACCACAGAGCTGTCAGAACTTACATAGGACTGGGAAATAGACTCATGGAGGGCACAAAAGAGCCTTGCGTGCACCAGGACCCAGGAGAAAGGTGCAGTGACCCCACAGGAGACTGACCCAGATTTGCCTGGGAGTGTCTAGGAGTCTCCAGCGGATTGTCCGTTGGTGGTGGCCTGCTGCAGGGTTGGGGGCAATGAGTGTAGCAGTTCATGCATGGGATTTTTTGAAGGAGGTTGCCATTGTCTTCATTATCTCCACCGTAGTTTGGCCCCAGGTAAATAGAAGGGAGGGAACACAGCTCCAGCTATCAACAGATCTGCCCTAGAAGGTCCTTAACTGTTTTCCCTAGTGACTTTGTCCCACAACAAGGATGTCATTTTTTTTTTTTTTCCTCCTGTGGGGGCCATGACTTCAGCTTAGAAGACTTGTTGAAAATATGTATTCATCTTTTGTAGCTTTTACTTAAAATTAAATCTTGTGTCTGATTTTCAGTGTGTTTTGCCCTGAGTCTATAAGGGATAAATTGCTTTAATAATGCCTTGGGGTGTTTAGCTATTAGCTGTATGCCTGGATTTGTTGGTTGGCTATTCTGATTTTAGGCAGTTTGGGAAGGTATATAAAGCATTTTACTGAGTCCTCTCACTCTGCATTTCTCACAGTTTTGACTGCCTTGATAAATTACAAATGATACTGCTACCTCAAAACATCAATGGTTCACCTTCTGAACACACCGTAGTCAAGCACTGTAGCAAATAATGCTTTATTTTATATATTTTACCTCCCCATATACTACAAATGATTACCTTCAACATCTGACCAATGGGTTAAATACCACCTTCAGAAACCCATCTTGAACTTATACTTTCTCAAGGGCCACACAACCAAGAGTTGTAACATGGGTCAGAACCCTGAAGCAAAGCTGGAGTCAAGGGCTTGCATGCAGGCAGATTACTTGGGGAAGTGACCCCAAGGAGCAGGAATGAGAGACTGTGAAGAGGAAACGGGAGAAAAACGGTTGGGCTGCACCCCACAGGCCTAGTGCTTGCCTAGCTTCAAGGCCAAAGAAAGAGGACAGAGCCAGCAGGAGAGAGAGCAAGTTTAATGGATGGGGAGCTCGCCTGTCTGCGGCGAGGTCCTGGAGCAGTGCCCCACGTGCACTGGGGTCTGCAGGCAGGACTTGGCGGCAGTCTTTGCTCCTGCCAGGAGAGGAGCGATTTATCAGTTACAAGGGGAATTGCTTTCAGCGGGGCTCACTAGTTACCAGGGAAACCAGTAGAGGAGCAGGCCCCTCACCTGGCCTTTGATGAGAACAATCACCAGCTGGGGCCTGAGGCAAATACAAAAGAAGATCAGTTATATGCACGGGACAGAGGTAAAAGCAGGCACTGCTTAGGCAGGGGAAACACAGAGAACAAAAGAACAGTCATCTTGAGTGGCCTGACCTTACAAAACACAATCCAGCTGTGGGTTATTGATCTAAATACTATACTGGGGAACTAGAGTTTGATCCCACTGGGGCCCTTAAAGGGTTATGTAGAATGCACCTGAGGATTGCCTCCTTGAATATATGTGTGTGTGTGTGTGTGTCTGTGTATAAATATATATATATATTTCAATCAGAGTTTCCAATTGCATTTAACGCCCTTACATGTACAGATTTGCACATGAATCAGAATTGCAGAGCTGGTTCCCACACTTAAGAAAAGTATTAAGTGTCTAATAAAATCTTTATTGTGAAAAGCTGTCATTTTTAAGACATAAACAAATTTTCAAAAACAGAATTGCATTAAATATGTGAATCAAATGATTCTCACAGGAGATCATATCAAAATTACCAACACAACCTACAATAAAATATCATTAATTAGAATCTAAATAAACAGGATTTTCATTGTTAATTAATATTTAATTAATATAATTACTTGTTTATTAACTAATATGCATTATTTTTTGGCTATACTGCTTCTCATCATATACCTTTGGTCATAGCACATGTATTTGCTGTAGAAAATTGGGAAATACCCACTGATAAATATATGTATGAAAAGAATACATGTAATCCTTGACATAATATTTCTCTCTCAAAGAGGCATATTTTCTGTTTGGATTATGTTTCTATTAAATTGGTAAAGCAATTTATTTGGTCAGTATGTTTTTTTTCCTGTTTTCTGGGGTTTTTTGTTTTAAAGAAAGGGGATACATAGTTATTCTGCTTTAGGGTTCATACAGAATTCTGACAGAAAAGATGTCTTTGAAGAACTAATAGAAATCCACCAAAATAAAAGAAAACATGAATTTAATGTTGATGTGATAATAAACTGTTAGACCTTCCATTTTAAGAGGATAGTTGGTATACAGTGTATGTAGGTAACTCTATCATATTATAGCATGTTTGATTTTGTACGTGTTGTGACTACCTTCTCTCATGTTCAGTCGCTTCAATGGTGTCTGACTGTCTGTGACCCCGTAGACTGCAGCCCAGCAGGCTCCTCTGTCCATTGGATGCTATAGGTAACAATAAGCTCAGCTAAAACAGTGACTGTTTCTCTAAAGGGCTGTTTGGATTGAGGAGCCGGGCTCACAGTGTGCTCGACGTGACCTACACTGTATGAACTGATACGGTCACTTGCTCTCTTATTAGTTATCCGCAAAGCACCTATAATTTGTCCTCAGAAGAATGTTGCACTCTAATAATTTATTCTATTTATTACTCATAATTAACTGTGTAATATCCCTCTGATTAAATTAATTAAACACTAAAAAGCAGATGTTGTTTCGGTATTGGTGATGACTTTATAGTTAATGCCAGAAACTATTCTAGCCAATTCTTAAGTGATTGATTTTTGACCAGCATAATTAGACACTCATACATTTTAAAATATACCACTCCCTCAAATTCTCTATAACCTACCATGTCTTACCCCCTTGATCTTTGGGTGGGATTCTACCATAAGAATAGTCTACTTACTTTGATGTGGGCTTTATCTTTAGGGAATCACTAGATAGATTTACCTTCCTTCCGTTGTGTGTGCATTATATCAAATGAAACTTTGATGCTTTTGGAATGAGAATAATATCTTAACATCTCATTGTTATATTATGTCCTTATGTTTTTATCTCTATGCTCTATTACATTTACTACACACATGAATAAACCCACATCTGATTAAACTTGTCTAGAAACTCATATAACAAGTGTTATATTACATTCTTCTAAAGAGACTAAAGACCCTGTTTGTAGGTGAGCTAAGTATCGATATTAGCTGAAATATAGATAACTTCTGAAACTTCAGTGTCTTAATACAAAGGAGAATTTTTTTCCATGCATGCTTGAGCTTAGTTAATGGTGGTCATATTAATCAGAAAACAGTTTCATTTGGTTATTAATGAATGAAAAAAATGGAGGCTCTTCAATTTTTGACAAAGTTTCCAAAGACACTTCAGAGATGTGCTCACTCTACTTATAGATGGAAGAAGAAATAGTCTGAATTCCTTGAGCCAGAATTCAATGAAATACCCTGAATTCCTTCAGCCGGAATTCAATACCATAAGCTTTCCTAGATGCAAGAGAAGGTAGGGAATTCTGAGTGGTGTGACTTGAGCAAATCATTTAACTTCTGTGTGTTTCAGTCTACAACCTGAATTCATATATTCCTACCAAATAAGATTGTTTGGATCATCAGATTCAGTGAGGCTATCCACTCATTCTGGCTTCTGATCTCTTCAAGGCTTTAACTCTGCTTCTTTGGTAACTTTGGGGAGCATAACAGTTTCCCACAGTTTTTGTGCCTGACATTTAACAACTATATATGTTCCCTTTTATCCTACTAACACCATTTGGACTATTTCCTTCATCATGGCTTCTGAAGTTAAATCCTTTAAATTATGCTATCAATATCCTTCCTGATGCTTAAAAGAAAATTATTTAGCTTTCAGATGCTCCACTTGAGACAAACACATGTCTTGGGAAATATAAATAAACTGATTTTGATTGGATATCTTTTATGAAAAATCAATGATTTATTTCATAAATACACTGGGAATATATACATCATCATTCCACTGAATACTACCTGGTTTATCTATGTAATATTCTCTTTTATTAAAGATGTGTTTTCTCCTTAAGATGTTTGACATTTTATATGTAACTACAAAAAATGAAAGTGAGCACACTGTGTGTTTATGACTAGAAATCCAATATTTTTATCATAAAATATGAATGCTAAATTCAAACAAAAGTATATCTGATGAATTTGTGTCTACAATAAGTAATACCAATATGTGTTTTGTGAGAAAACTGATACTATAAGCAGTTATTCAAATAAAATATAATTTCAAGGGGCTGCGACAACATACACTTACTAAAATACTGAGTGTTGTAAAAGATTGCCATTGTACATGTAAAATCAGGAAGTACCAATTTTCCAACTGATGTTAGTTTTGAAGATCTTTATGTATATTTTAGTGTGTTTGAAAGGTTTGACATTTTATAGTCATGTATTATATAATAAAGTCTTAATGCTACTGGCTTGCTTTCACTGCTGCTTTCACAGAATCTTAAAACAAACAAACTAGGAACAAAGAAATACATCAAAACTTGAAGACTGAAGTAAAGGAAGGAAACTGGAAAAGAGAAAATGAAAACAAACTTAAATGCATAATAGTAAATCATGAAATACAATTAAATAACCACATGTATTTATTCCACTAAATGTGAATGGAATGAATTCCCTTGGAAAAGGCAAACAAAACAAGACAAAACAAAACAAAAACTGCACATAGTTCAGATAGAAAACATTAAAAATCAAAATTATGTGAACAAAATTTAAATGAATGAATACATCTCTCTTTTTCTCTGTCCCCATAAAGTTAATTTTTATGTGCATTCAAACACTGAGTTATTTGGATCATATAGATACAAGAAGTCTCAAAGATTTCAAAAAATCAGAAATATTACCAAAGGTTCTACCTTAAAAAAGAATATTGTAATTAAATTAGAAATAAAAATGACTTATAAGTGTGTTAAATTTCTTTCTTTCTTTTTTTTTTTTTTTTTTAGTGAAGTCCAATATAACTCAAGCATTAGAAAGAATCCACACTGGAAATTACAAAATATTTAGAACTAAATGGTAATAACACTATGTATCAAATCAGAAGGCATAAAACTATAGTAGTAATTGAAGATACTATTTAAGTAATAAAGTATTTTTTATAAATATATATTGAAAACAGATGTACAACAAACTCTGAGTTCATGCTGCTCTAACAAAGTGCCATAGATAAGTAGATAATAATAGAAATTTATTTATTTCTAGAGGCACATGGATATCACCAGATAGTCAATACTAAAATCAAACTGATTATATTCTTTGCAGCCGAAATGGATAAACTCTATACAGTCAGCAAAAACAAGATCACTAGACTATTAAGGTATGACCTAAATCAAATTCCTTACGATTATACAGTGGAGGTGACATATAGATTCAAGAGATTAGATCTGATTGAGTGCCTGAAGAACTATGGATAGAGGTTCAAGACATTGTACAGGAAGCAGGTATCAAGACCATCCCCAAGAAAAAGAAATGCAAAAAGGCAAAATAGTTGTATAAGGAGGCCTTACAAATATCTGAGGAAAGAAGAGAAGTAAAAGGCAAAGGAGAAAAAGAAAGAGATATATCCATCTGATTGCAGAGTTCCAACGATTAGCAAGGACAGATAAGAAAGCCTTCCTAAGTCATTAATGCAAAGAAATAGAGGAAAACAATAGAATGGGAAAGATTAGAGATCTCTTCAAGAAAATTAGAGATAGCAAGGGAACATTTCATGCAAAGATGGGCACAGTAAAGGACAGAAACAGTGTAGACCCAAGAGAAGCAGAGGATATTAAGAAGAGGTGGCAAGAATACACAGAAGAACTATACAAAGATCTTAATGATCCAGATAACCATGATGATGTGATCACTCACCTAGAGCCAGACATTCTGGAGTGAAAAGTCAAGTGGGCCTTAGAAAGCATCACTATGAACAAAGCTAGTGGAGGTGATGGAATTCCAGTTGAGCTATTTCAAATCCTAAAAGATGATGCTGTGAAAGTCCTGGACTCAATATGCCAGCAAATTTGGAAGACTCGGCAGTGACCACAGGACTGGAAAATGTCATTTTTCATTCCAATCCCAAAGAAGAGCAATACAAAAGAATGTTCAAACTACTGCATCTCACATGCTAACAAAGAAATGCTCAAAATTCTCCAAGCAAGGCTTCAACATTACGTGAATCATGAACTTCCGTATGTTCAAGTTGGTTTTAGAAAAGGCAGAGGAACCAGAGATCAAATTGCCAACATCCACTGGATCATAAAAATGCAAAAGAATTCCAGGAAAGCATCTACTTCTGCTTTATTGACTATGCTAAAGCCTTTGACTGTGTGGATCACAACAAACTGTGGAACATTCTTAAAGAGATGGGAATACCAGACCACCTGACGTGCCTCTTGAGAAATCTGTATGCAGGTCAAGAAGCAACAGTTGGAACTGGACATGGACCTACAGACCGGTTCCAAATTGGGAAAGGAGTACATCAGGGCTGTATATCGTCATCCTGCTTACTTAACTTCTATGCAGAGTACATCTTGAGAAATGCTGGGCTGGATGAAGCACAAGTTGGAATCAAGATTACTGAGAGAATTATCCATAATTTCAGATATGCAGATGACACCACCCTTATGCAAGAAAGTGAAGAAGAACTAGAAAGCCTCTTAATGAAAGTGAAAGAGGAGAGTGAAAGAGTTGGCTCAAAACTCAGCATTCAGAAAACTAAGATCATGGCATCATGTCATGGCAAATAGATTGGGCAATAGTGGAAACAGTGACAGACTTTATTTTCTGGGGCTCCAAAATCAATGCAGATGGTGACTGCAGCCATGAAATTAAAAGACGCTCCTTGGCATAAATGCTATGACCAACCAAGACAGCATATTAAAAAGCAGAGACATTGTTAACAAAGTTCCACATAGCCAAGGCTATGTTTTTTCCAGTAGTCATATATGGATGTAAGAGTTGACCATAAAGAAAGTGGAGTGCTGATGAACTGATGCTTTTGAACTGTAGTGTTGGAGAAGACTCTTGAGAATGTTCATTGGAAGCACTGATACTGAACTCCAATACTTTTGCCACCTGATGCAAAGAGCTGACTCACTGGAAAAGAGCCTGATGTTGGGAAAGATTGAATTCAGAAGGAGTAGGGGGTGACAGACGATGAGATGGTTGGACAGCATCACCACCTCGATGGACATGAGTTTGAGCAAGTTCTGGGAGTTGGTGATGGACAGGGGAGCCTGGCGTGCTGCAGTCCATGGGGTCATAAAGAGTTCGATATATCTGAGCAACTGAACTGAACTTGAACCGAGAGGCTAAAAGCCTGAGATCAAGTGCCAACATGAGTTCTGGTGAGAACTTTCTTCCTGTTTGTAGACTGACAATTTCTCATTGTATCTTCACATTGCAGAGAGCAGATAGGGGAGGAAACTTTTCCAGTAATTCTGTAAGGATTCAGATCTTATTCGTGATAGCACCACCATCATGGCCTCACTTAATCATGATTACCTCTCCAAATCCCTGCCTCCTAACATCTTCACATTGCAGGAGAGAGTTTCAATGTATGAAACACTTAGTCAATAGGAAAATATATATTATATAATGTGGGGAATATAATCAATATTTTGTAGTAACTTTAAATGAAAAATAAACATTTTATACAATTTATAAACATTTAATAGCAAGCTTTTAAAAATTGTTTAAAGAATTTAAAAATTACAAACATTTACTAAATAATTCTATAAAAGTGCAACAAAATAAATTTTAAAAAATGAGAAAAGAAAACAGAAACAGAAAATCAATAAAAGTAAAAAAAAAGACATATAAGAAAACAAAGTCTTTTAAAATAGTCTATACAGAAATAAATCTTGAGTAACATTTTTAAGAAAAAATGGAAAAGAAAAAGTTAATATTAAGAAGGTTAAAAAGGACATGAGTTTACTACTTAAATATAATATTTACTCCTTTGATAGTGGAAAACTTGAAGACATATTTTCACTTATGGACTATCTATTTGGTAATAGTCATAGATTATACATTAATTTATATATATTTGAGTATTGTTATTTTTATAAACATAACTCTAGGCATATAATAGCAACTTTGGAATCTGCTTTTTTCCCCTACCTCTAATACAAAATAAACAACAAAAGTATAAAAATGACAATTATTTTAAACCAAAGTTCTTATCTCTGGGTCAACATATGAGTTATGAGGTTCAACTTATTGTGATATTGTACATTTTAAAGAAAATTCAAATAAGCAGAGATTTTCCCAGACACCTATAAATGTCAGATGAGGAAGAAAAGGAAAAAATAATCATAAATTATAAAGCCAGAATATAAATAAATGTTTTATAAATATATATTTTTATCATATAATACACTAAACCCTCCCACAAAATTGAAAATCTGATATTTATTAATAGTAATTATTTTGTTAATTCTCTTCTGGATCACATGACAATTTTTAGTATATCTGAAAACACTACAGGTTCTGTGGCACTCAGTTTGATGCCTTCTCATCAATTTGACACATTTCCATTTATCATTAAACATTATGCTATTGTCCAATCAGTTATCATGAGTGTTCACATTCCAACAAATTTGAATACATTTTGAATAATATTACATTTAACATCATATTCAACATTTTTTTTCATTTATTTTTATTAGTTGGAGGCTAATTAGTTTACAATATTGTAGTGGTTTTTGCCATACATTGACATGAATCAGCCATGGAGTTACCCACTCCCACCTCCCTCCCCATCCCATCCCTCTGGGTCTTCCCAGTGCACCAGCCCTGAGCACTTGTCTCATGCATCCAACCTGGGCTGGTGATCTGTTTCACCCTTGATAGTATACTTGTTTCAATGCTATTCTCTCAGAACATCCCACCCTCGCCTTCTCCCACAGAGTCCAAAAGTCTTTTCTGTACATCTGTGTCTCTTTTTCTGTTTTGCATATAGGGTTATTTGTTACCATCTTTTTAAATTCCATATATATGCATTGGTATACTGTATTGGTCTTTATCTTTCTGGCTTACTTCACTCTGTTTAATGGGCTCCAGTTTCATCCATCTCACTAGAACTGATTCAAATGAATTCTTTTTAATGGCTGAGTAATATTCCATGGTGTATATGTACCACAGCTTCCTTATCCATTCGTCTGCTGATGGACATCTAGGTTGCTTCCATGTCCTGGCTATTATAAACAGTGCTGCGATGAACACTGGGGTGCACGTGTCTCTTTCAGATCTGGTTTCCTCGGTGTGTATGCCCAGGAGTGGGATTGCTGGTCATACTAGTACAGCCACTATGGAGAACAGTGTGGAGATTCCTTAAAAAGCTAGAAATAGAACTGCCATATTCAATATTTTAATAACTTCCATTTATGTCAGTGTGTATATGTAGCAATTCTGTCAAAAACCACTTAGTTTTGTTAATATGATAAATCCTTTAAAGACACAATCTACTCATCGTCTGGGGTCATATTATAATGCATATTTAACTTTCTTCCTTTCTCACTTTTTATTTCATAAATAGAAATGATTAGTTATATTTTCAAGAACATTAAAGTGTTTATAGCCGTCCATATTGTTTAAGAAAATCAGACATAATTCTAGGTAATGTATGAATATGTTAATTTCTTTGGTGTCAAGAGAGAATTCCTTTATTGAGCATTCCTTCTTTTCTCCTTAAAAATGAATATTAGCAATGTTTTAAGTTTTTCACTCCAGTGAAAACACATTATACACTTTACCAAAATATTTATGTTTAGTTGTTAATAAGTAATAATTACTCTTTCTTTTCTTAATCTATGTACTTTTATCACACTTCTATGGCATTATTTTTTAACACAATCTGACTCATGGATTAAAGCATACTTGCTTCTTGTTTAAACTTATTTTGTCATATTTGTGAACCACAAAGCCCCAACTATAATGAGCTACTTCATGCTCTCTACTAATCTTATTAGTTGAGTGAATTTTCTATATGTCTGCTCTCAAATCTCTGCTAGTTTTACTCGTGATAGCTATTTCATTAAATATTATAAACTATCTTATGAACTATTACATAAATTAGGATTTGAGAATAAATAGTGTTTTTCTATAAAATCATTGTTGACATATTTACAAAAGTTTGAACAAGCCTTTCAAAATAGCAATATATGCCAGGTATTTAACAGACAAATTAAAAAATATAAGAATTCTACATATAGATTGTTTATAAGTGTCTAACTTCTTGATCTTTTCTAAAGAAAAAGATGAAGACAAAATCTTGCCAGACACTTATTACTATGGATTCATGTTAAAAGGAATCATTTGCCTATAAAAACCTTCATGGAAAATATGCATTCATACATTTTCAGTAAAAATATTGTATTTAAGCTAAATATACACCTTTGAACCTGTTTATTAGCTTATCAACTGCCATGTCATCAGAATCCAAAATGTTTATAAAGTTGCAAAGAAATACAGTTTGGTAGAGTTGTTTCCATAATTTATTGTGTTCACCATACAAGGAACTTTTGTGCTTCTATTTTACTGGTTATTATAAACCTCTTTTCTTATAATTGTGCATGTAATACTCATCTTCCTATCTGCCTTTGTCCTAAAATGCAGGGCTTTTCATGCAATTTTTGTTTGAACAAGATTTTGTACCTCTCTTAAGCTACATTATCAGAGAATGGATTTTTAAGCTACATGAATTAAGGGGTTCATTTATTTAAATCCTTCTTGTACTATCTTCTTAAGTCAACCAAATAAAGTACTCAGTACTAAGCTCTCAAAGAAGATAGGCTAGTGAGTAGCAGGTATTATGGCTTAATAAGTAAATAAGTATGCAAATGGAAACCAAACAATCAAACAAACAAGAGCCCAGGAAAAAGGCAAGATACTGTTAATACATTCTCCATTCTCCAAGCCGATGTCCCAATGGAAGGGACACTGAAAGCCTGCATATCATGCAAGTCTGGATGGTAGTGGCTGCTTATTTCTTTAGGACAAGAAACTTCACTGCTTAAAAACATTGATTTTTAGGTAGCTTGCTTACTTTTCTTGCTGGTCTTAAAATGTTACATGAACCAGCTAGATATATACTATGAGATTCTCCTGTTTGAACTCATGCCACAAATCCTTGTTTTTGTTCATTAACATTGGCCTCTTCACACATCTGTCTAGGCTAGTTCTCTATACCTTTCAGAAGAGAGTTCTACAAGTACGAAGTTCTCTTTAGTATTTGCTCAAATATATTAACCTGATTAAGCTATGGTGTTTACTTCTATTTAGGAAACAAAACACACTCAATGTAATTGTACATACTGAGATAGAGTTTTCTTTGATTCATTCTATATTTTAAATTAGACATGGTTATTATTTAATGTTGTTTTAGTTGAAGAACTATTCCTTTTCTTAGCACATGATCACATTTTCTCTGACACTCTAATGACATATATTATTGACTCTACCTCTTACTTCTATCATCAATTTCATCACGGTGTCTTATCCTTCATATTTAAATAAATGCCAGAAAATTTTATTATATTTAAAAATCAAGCATGGTTATTCAAATCCATTCCCTTTCTTACTGCTATCCTGACCTTTCTCTTAACAGTCTACATGTTCCTCATATTCTGTGTCTATTTCTTTATCTAACACTCATTTCTTAAATTACCTTGCCTCTATTTCTGTTACTACACTAAAAGAAGATATCATTAAGGTGAGAAAATACATCTATCACTTGAAATTTAAAGATATATTTTCTTTCTTCTATAACCTGACTTTATATTATTATTTTATATATTTGATAATTCCTCCAACTGAAACATGCTCTCATTCCCTGAGCTTTTCCTACAACTATAGCCACTTCTTCTGAAACACATAGCTCTATTTTTAAATCTCAAGGGTTCTAAAAACATAGGCCTAGTTTCACTTTTGTGAACATTCTTGCCTTTGAGAAAGCCACACTTTTGCCACTGGCTACCCTTCCCAACAACTGCTATCAATACTTATGAACCTCCACCCCCAAGCACTTAGGACCTCCTTTGTCAGAGACCTCACCTTTGACTCACAGGCTATTGCACCCTGAACATCTCAAAATCATCTACAGACATCATGTCCAGTGCTTCAACTTCTATCTCCTCTGCAAGATTCTTTTTCCCCATCTCAGTGAGCCTGACCAACCATACTGAGCTGCATAAATGAGAAGCCTCGGAGTCAACTCTACCCCAAATCAATTTAATCGTGAAGTCTATCATATTTCATCTCCTTGATAGCTCTCAAGTAACTCTTCTTTCTGTTTTCACTGGCCCAAAATGCTTTAAGGGGAACGAAATTTCACACCATCTAAATTTACATTTGGTAAATTATACAAACTCTAAGCTTCGGTTTCCTCACCTATAAAATTGGGATTAACAATGAGGGTGATTTGAGGGATAGATAGACACATATTTTATATATGCATAACACTGTCAGAACAGTTTTGCTAAACTTAGCTTTTATATAATCTCTTTTGTGAATAGCATGAGAGAATAACAATAAATATATGCTGAAAATTTCAATCTGATCAGTTCTCCAAACTTGAGTAAGAACAGTCTTTTTAAAACAGTCTTTTTTAAAAACAGTCTTTTTAAAATCCCATCCTTTGACCAAAAATTCATCAATTCTCTTCTGTTTTTCTTAGAAGGAAACACAAAACAAGTAATACACCTCTGAGGCCCTTGGGCTTCAGGAGACACAAGAGATGCATATTCAATTCCTGTGTTGGGAAATTCCCCTGAAAAAGAAAATGACAACTCACTCCAGTGTTCTTGCCTGGAAAATCCCATCGACAGAGGAGCCTGGCATGCTACAGTCCACGGGGTTGCAAAGGGTCAGACAGCAGCAGCAGCTGAGGCCCTTAGTAATGTAGTTTCAGGATTCTCTCCAAGTTTATTTCCAGACTCTATTTAGGTTACTCTTGCTTCTTCCTGCTTTAGGATCTCCTTTGATTTCACAGCCTGTGGTTTGCTCCCTATATGTGAGCTTTGTAAATTTTGCATACTTTTTCTTCAGAGCATTGCTAGGATTTGGGATTACATGCATATCTTATTTTGTTTATGCTTATTTGCACCCCTAATCTACTAAATTTCATGAGGGAAAGGTCATGCTTTATAACTCATCCTTATAAAGCCTAATGTGTCCAAGGTCTAACATGCTATCTGGCTTATAGTAGGAACCCAATTAACATTTTTAATAGATTGATGCATTAAGAGGTGGCTGAATAAACTTTAAACATATACCATATTTTTTTTTCTTTTCAGGAGGAGATTATTATTTGCATAATTCCACAGACTCTATATGAGATGTTGCTTTGATATTCTTTTCCTCATCCTCTCATTTAGATAGCTAGCAACAAAAACAGAACAGAAAATTCAAACATCCATTTAAGGGTAAGACAATGCATTTCTGATGGCAAAATGCTAGTAGAGCAAATAGAATCAGTTGAGAAAGTTTGACTATAAAATAAAAACACCTGAAGAGACTGGGTTTATTTTTCACATAGCTTTAATTTGCACATAATAAAGCATTTCTTTTTTGAGTAATATCTAAGTGCACATTATGTCCCAGACACTTATGCTAAGGCTTAGGGATAAAATAATGATACAAACATTATAATGGTTAAGATCAAAGTCTTGGGTACCAGTTTTTCTGTGCGAGAATCTTATCTTAATCACTTGCCCAGCTCTGGCAAGTTCTTTAATCTCTATTTGTTTCCTTCTCTCTAATGATGAATAGAAGATATCAGCTACCTTCCAGGGTCATTGGGAGGATTAAATGAAGCTAAAAAATTAAGGAATATAATTTGTGTAAAGGACTCCGCTTGGCATAAGGACATTTTAGATATTATAAAACATGATTACCATTATTTTGCAGTCTTACTGCTTAGCTTACAATTGAATGGAAGGAAAAACAGGTTAATAGACATCAGCAATATACCATGGTAAATGACACTGAAGGGAAGTACAATGCTTTATGGAGTCATAAAGTGAGAAGCTCTGCCTGAATTTGTGAGTGCAGAGAAAGCTTGACGCATCAAAGAGGACCTAATCAGTAAGCCCTAGCTAGTCTTCAACCAATGTGAACAGCCTTCTGAATGTAGCATATACAGAATTAGCATATGTAGATGTCTTGAACTGTTAGTGTGGTGAAAGCCTAAAGTCCATTTGGTGAAAACATGAGGAGACAAAAAGTTTACACCAAAAAGAAAAGATCTCTCACAGTCTGCTGAAAGCTGTGAGAGTTTACAATGGGAGAAATTCTCCACCTTTCCTTTAATCATCCATTTACTTACAAGTATATTTTGTCTACAAGAGAATGGTTCTAAGTTAGGCAGTCATTTAAACAACTCAAAGTATTTAAAAATATAAATCCTTTTTTTTGGACAGGAATCATGAAATCCATTTTCCCCTTCTCTCTCTCTCCCATTTTCTTCCATTTTTCTCGTGCTTCCTTACTGTCATTCCTTTTTCCTTTCTCATTTTTTAAATTTCTTTCTTCTTAATGCAATACCTATGCTACTTTGCTTCATTACATCATTTTTTTCAAAAGTTCTGTAGGAATTCTAGGACTTTTAGGTTGTTGAACTCCTTCCATGCCTTCTGGTTGAAGTAGTTTTTGATTCTTCATTAAAACATATAGCCATGCATACACATGCAGGCACACATACACATAAGACATTAGCTATGAAGTGAAAATTAAATGAGCCAGCATATAAAAATGCTGAAGTATTCGGAAAGGAGATGAAGGAATAGAGAGCGATCCAGCTCTGCATTTATATCAGTTTTTCAGAGTTTTAACATTAGGCTTCTACGATTCTTTATTCACCTATTTGGTTGTGTGGAGTCTCATTTGCGGCATGTGGAATCTTTGTGGTATCACGCGGGATCTCTCTTGCAGCACACAGATCCTCTTGCTGTGGTGTGCTGGCTTAGTTGCTCTGCCCGTAAGTTTCCCACCAAGGATTGAACCTGGGTCCCCTGCATTGCAAGGCAAGTTCTTAACCACTGGACCACTAGAGAAATCCCTAGGCTTCTACAGTTTAAGAAAATCCACTCATGAACAATAGCATGAGTTTATCCAATAGAAGGTGTTGTTATGTAACTACATTAAACAGAAATTCATGTGTGGACTATCTTGAAAATATAAATCTGTACTGCCTATGTATTACTTGCACAGTCCCACCAGAACAAAGACTTGGGGGAAATACTCTGTGGCTTCTCTCTATCTGACTATTTTTGCTTCAATAACATATTAATTCTAGGTTGGTTTGTTTTGGATCCCTGAGTACATTAAAGAAAAACGTGTCTGTTAACAATTTTATGAAAACCATAGCTGTCTAAATAAAAATTCAACTTAATGTTCAAAGCCGCATTCATATCTGAAATTATAAATCTTACAGACTGCTTACACAGAAACCAGTAAATGAAAGTGAAAATGTCAATGAGCTGGTCCACAGGAGTGACTGAGCTATTTGCTCTATATACATATAAGTCTCCAGTAATCTTGCCTAGAGAATCCCATGGACAGAGGAGTCTGGCAGGCTACAGTTCAAAGGGTCACACAGAGTCAGACACAATTGAAATGATTTACCATGCATGCACTATTGTTCAACCAAATATTGCATGTTCATTATTCTTTGATTAAATATTTCTATGCTTTTAAATATTAACAAAGTTATTGTATCATGATTTAACGTAATCATCAAGATCTGTCAACTTTTTTTTTTTCCTTTGTAGTACTGGATTTGGAATGAATTCAGAAGTCCATTTGCATGAGTGTTACCTTAGAGATGTTTTATTCCTAGTGAGAACTGTGAGTTTACAAACTTGCCATTATATTATGCCAGTATTGAAACTGTTACAAAGGGATTATGAGATTTATCTGGGGCCAGAGTGATCGTCATTGAGTAGTTGGCTGAAAATTCTGTTGCAGACTCCTGATTCTTAACCCAATTGGCTGCATAATATCCCTTGAGAACACTGGTGCTAAAAGATTCAGGCTGCTTCAATTTACTCTTTTAATTAAAACATAGAACTGGAGAAGAACAAATAAAAGAGATGAGAGCAGGGCTTAAAATATCCTCTAACTTGCTCTCAGTATTTTTTGGTGCAATTCTGCTATAAGGCTCCACCAACATATCCCTGAACAACTGCCACTTTTTCTTTTTCATTATGCAACATGCCACATTTATGAGCTCAAAATGATACTTTACATTCCATTTCTTCAACATTGTATCATTAGAAGAAACACATAATTCCAAGCACTGACACCTAGAAAATGCAATGCATTGCCTTTACTTCATTATACTTCCTGCTTTAGAGTTAAAAGCTGTAGATTAAAGGACCCATCAACAATTTTTACTGGGCATAAAAGGTTCAGAATTTATCAAATATAGACAGTAGTTTAATAGTAAAATAATAGAATTTCTGTTAAGACAATGGTGTTGACATGCCATTAGAAGAGAGAAGAACTGAATTTGTGCAGTCTGATGAATCACACACATAAAAACAGATCCTTCTCCCTGCAAAGAAAAATTTATTCCAGATTAAATTTATGAATTATAAAAAAATTGGGTAGAATTATTTATTTTCTATTATGCATCCATTCATTCAACACATTCAGGCACTGTTCTAAGCTTTAAAGAATGAGATTAACATGACCCTTTTTCACAAATAACTCATATTTCACAATGTATGGCACCTAACATGTATTTAGTCACACAAACCCAAATACTGATAAGCAGTGGATATCAGGAAGGAAATCCAGGACAGTAAAAATTTGCTATTCAATTAGCTGTGTATGTGATTTATGAAATTTGGATACACTGCATTTTTCCAGTCATTTTTTTTTAACCATAAAGAAAATAAACACATATTTAAAAGGAAAAAATAATTGAAGTACAGATAGTGCTGAAAGCACAGACTCTGGAGCCAAACCCACTGTATATAAATCTCAGCTTTGCCACTTAACTGAGTTATATAATCTTAGACAAGGTAGTTAATCTACCTACTATCAATTAATTCATCTGTTAAACAAAGGAAAATGATATTATTTTTCTTGCATGGTTTTTGTAAAGATTAACTGACTTTGTAACCATATGAATATATTAAAACAGTGCCAATTAAAATTATATATTCAATACAAAATATGGTGATGATGAGGTTTACAATCATAATGATGATGACATATTGAGACAGTCAAATAAATGAAACTTTGTACTCAATTTTGCATTGTCCTGCAGGAACACTTAGTTAATGAATGTTCAATCAAGAGAGTAAAATGACATGATAATTTGAACAGGGAAGTTTAACACCAAGTATTATTAATTATTAAAGTATTGGTATAAGGAGGGTCAAATACTAAGAAGTAAAAGGAAGTCTCATAATACAAAAACTAGTTACTAACCCTAGGGCTGAGACAGAATGATGATGCTTCCCCTAGATGGATATCCAGATCTTGTTGGAGAAAGTGTCTCTTTGACTCACTGAATGGCAGAGAAATACCTGTTGTTTTTCCACATGTGCTGGAACCTGCCTGAAATCTACCCTCGGGGTGCTAGAGAAAGCTGTTCCCTGTTGGGTCTGCTGGCTGTCATGCAATGCAGAAGTAGGGCGTTGGGGAAGCCAAATGTGATGCAGGAGTTCAAGGGACTCTGCGGAAAAACTGCCTGATGGTTGGGAACGGTGGTGGGGGAGGATGTCCACAGCAGAGGGCTCACAGCTGTGACTGCAGGACCTGGGGCCTGCTGAAGGTCTGGGTGCTTAGAACTTAGTGCTTCAACATCCCCCCTGCAACCCTGACCGTGTCGCTCAGGAAAGGGCAGTGAAGATGGGAAATGCTTGTGGAATGTCTCTTCAGCTCCTTCTACTGACAAAGTTTCTTGACAGCTGGGGGAGGCGGGGGAGTATTTAAAAGGTCAAGTACCATTTTCACAGAGCAATCTGACAGGGTGAATTTGGAGCTGAAGGTGACAAGTCAATAACTGACACCGTATTACAAAAAATTCAATATGAAAACTGGTATTCCTTGTGCTAACTTATTGGACATACTTCATTCCAGTGTGCAGTCTAGAAATCTTTATGTATTGGAAAATCCACAAATATTATTAGCATTTATAATATTTAACACAAATATTGACAGCCAATCCTTAAAAAAATAGGGTACCCTTGAGCTGAGCATCTGCAATATTGATCAGAGTGACACCAGATTTTAAAACTTCTATGGAACATGTATATTATCTAGGGTGAAACAGATCACCAGCCCAGGTTGGACACATGAGACAGGTGCTCGGGCCTGGTGCACTGCGAAGACCCAGAGGAATCGGGTGGAGAGGGAGGTGGGAGGGGGGATCGGGATGGGGAATACATGTGAATCCATGGCTGATTCATGTCAATGTATGACAAAAAACACTACAATATTGTAAAGTAATTAACCTCCAACTAATAAAAATAAATGGGAAAAAAATAAATAAAAATTAAAATTAAAATTAAAAAAAATAAATAAATAAAACGGTAGGCTTACCTGGTGGGGAAAAAAAAAAAAAAAAGAAAACTTCTATGGAGGTGTTTTACTATTTTAACATAAAACCAATCCCATTTTATATTAGTTTTTATCTTAGTTCACCTATCAGCAACACACTCTCTTTGTTGAAACATTTTAAATTCTGGTTTCCAAAATGGCAACTTTGACTTCCTATACTGGTGTCATCTACTCTGTCCTTTCCACTTTTCAATTCTTATATTCTTATAAGTTTCTTCGGGACCTTTTTTCTGTCTATGTTTACTTCCTAGGCTGTATCATTCAATTTCATGCCTCTTAATATTACTGAAGACTCCCACTGATGAATATATAGTACCAACTGTGTTATTTTTTACTATAGTCAACTGAAAGGCTGGGTTGCAGTGTTAAAGCAAAAAAAAAAAAAAAAATCCATATGGTATCTTCAACAACACTAGTTAAGAAGGATCCTCGTCAATCTTTGAACATAGATATGGGTGACAAGTATCAGCACTCCTCTGGAGAAGTGATAGAGGGAAAGCATTATAGTGAAAGATCTAACAAGTCTCAGAATGAAGGCACTGCCAATAAGGTTTACACCCCAAACAAAGTTACCTGGCTGAGTAGCTACCAGGTGAGAAAATCTCAGAAAACTGACACAATTCAAAATCCACACTGGCTACAAGTTGTTGAAAAGTGCAAATAGAACTACTTTTTTTTTCCAATAGATAGAAATGTAACACAGGCTGCAAGCAGCAGAAGTAATGCAAACAAATGCCAGAACTCCTAGACATAGAGAAGTAAAATAAAGGAAGAGAGGGTCAGAGGATGGAAAATTCAGAATATAGTACGGCAACAAAATATTTTTTTCAGAAACAAGAGACTCACTTGAAAGGAAAGGTTTGTTGAGCTCGGAAAAATACAAAAAGATACAAAGAAAGTGCCTATGAATTGAATTATCTGTGAGGGATTCAGAAGTAACTTCAAAGACAGACCACTTTTTTTCAGTACCTCATGGTACAAATACAAAGGGAGGAATCTGTAATTAGTTACTAGACTTGGAAAACTAACCTGCTCTATCACTTTACTGTACTTGGAAAGTACCTCCTAATAACCTAGAAAAACACGCCTCATTTAAGCATGAAAAGTCAGTAAGAATGATTATCCATTCACCTACATGTGTATGTGTGTGTGTGTAACAAAAAGGTGAAAATTAACTAGATAACAGAACAGGAGTTGATTTTAAAATACACAGGAAAATTTTTGAAGAAAATAAAATACTTATTTTGGATGTCTACATTAAGTGATTTATATGAGAAAGAAAATGAATTGTTTAAAGCAACATTTTATTCCAAAATAGAATGGAGTGACATTTTTATAATAGGATATTTGGGTTTTGTATCAAACAATAGTGTCTTTCAAGAATAAATGGAACAAAAAGACAATAAAAATGCAAAATCTCATGGAATACTGGTCTTATATGCCTTTCTTAGAATAGTAGATAGATAAATAAGAAAAATTTGAAGATGATTTGTTATGTGTTCTGTTAGTGAGCATTTCATGTTTTTAAAAATTGAGGAATGAATGATGGCAATGGATGAAAATATTACAGCCTGCAATATATAAAACTAAAACTAAGAAAAACAGATAATTGCCAGAATAAATAAAAAGTAGAATGGGATGCCCTACAGATATTAATTTGGAATTAGAAAAATTTTACATCAAATATTTAGAAAAAATATAAAGTAGAAGACATTTTTATGTAAATCTATTAATGTCTGTTAAGCCAATATACATTTTATACAATAAGAAAACATGTGTACTTATAAGATATTAATATAAAAGTAATTACCAGACTAAAAAACATTGAATACTAAAAGCAAAGAGACTATATAGTAAATATATACAATATTATAAAATTATGTATCCTATATATTAACAACATGTAAAACAACTATTTTAGTAGGTGAGATAGTATTTCAGTTTTGTGATATTGCTAACATGTTTGATCTAGTTCTATATTACTTCCAGGGTCAAATGCCTTCAATATCAATGTGATTTTGTCACATCTTACTTAGTCTAATACAATAATGGCATGCAATATCATTTCCCCAATAAGTGGACCCATCCTAAACTACTATTCAGAGACCCATGCCAGCTTCTCACCCATTACGTGACTTTTATTCCAAACATACTCAACTTGTGATTTCAGTAAAACACACTCTGCTCTTAAACTGCTCAATATCTTTTTCCCCTTTGTCTCTCTCTGTCTTAAATTTATTTCCCATTATATCTACTAGCTATACCCTACTATTTTCAAGCACAAGTTTATTCACCACCTTTGCGTGCTCTCAAATGATTCTGGAATTAATACAGCTTATTCTTTTTCTAGAAGTGAACAAAAAAAGGCAGGTAATTAAAAGCATGATTACTTATGTTTTAAAATTCAGACCTGTAATTATTTTATATGGGTTTTACATATCTTTGTCCTGATGATAAAATCAATGCATATTAGAAAAATTTTATTTCAAATTGTTCCAGCATTTATTTAGCAATAATTAAATTCAAGTTTAGGTTTCATGTAATCTCTCTGCATGCAGTACCTGGCGGGAAAGAATTCTCCCTGGGTCTCTTATGTTTTGCATATCTTGTAAGCAAAGAACTGACTTCCTTTTCTTCCAGATTTCTATTTTAAGGACATTTTTATGTACAACAGGATTGATATAAACAATATTTTTAGAATAAACAGGATTGAAGATGGAGATATTAGAGATACTGTCACCCTCTGGATCAAAGGGCAGGCATATTAATTCCACATTAGAAAAGACTTGAATACACTAAACTCAGCATTCCTTTCTTATAATACAAATCCACTCCACCTGGGCAGTTCTTGCATGAATCTTTGGGTCTCCCTGTGTGAACTGGAATTTAGGAAACCAACAAAATAAAACTGATTCTCTGGTTGCTGCTATTCCTAAAACTGACCATCCTATATCCAGGAATCTCACATCATTTATCAGTATAAATAAAACCAAGACAAGTTAATTCATTAGCTTGTAAACATAAAATCTTAGATGATTTAAAGTTCCCTAACATATATATTATGTGGTTTTTCTTAGTACATATTATTAAATGACTTATTTTTATGAAAGAAAAATTGCTTATTTACCTAATATTTTAAAATATTTTAAAGACTCGAGATTTGAATGATTGGAAGAATCGATGAAAATTCATCAAAGATGTGTATGGATTTTTCAACTAGTTTAAATGCTTAAATATTTAATGTATTCCTGATAATGTTGAATATATATTTGGCTGGTAGGGGATGTTTTTAAAACATTAGACCAGCTTTTCACAACAGGGGCCAGTTGATGTCCAAGGGAGCAACTGGCAATATCTGGAAACATCTTTGGTATACGATGCTTGAATTCATACATGTTCATTGTTTCTCGAAATTGGGAGTGGTGGGAGTTGCTAATGACATCTAGTGTAAGAAACCAGGGATGAGGTTAAACATCCCAGAGTGCACCGGACAGCCTCCCCTAATAAAGCATTACTGGCTCCAAATATCTTCATGCTAATGTTTAGCATATATATAAACACACACACACACACACACACACACATATATATGCATCTGAATATATATATATATATATTTGCATTTGAAATTGAGATCTATAGTTCTAGTCTCTCAATGATTATCATGAAACTGCATACAAAATTACAAAAATATAAATCTCCATGTCTATCATGTATTTATCTAATTACTCATGAGAATAAAACCATAACATAATCAAGAGCAAATAACAGAAAACCAGTCTCAATCTTTAAAAAGTTTTTAGAAGGTACTTGCATATAAATATATTACAGATGTAGAGTCCAATCTGACTTTTCAAATTATTGATAATAATGTATAGCTAGTGATATATACACAGAGGAAAAATTATCATGTAAGTGGATGGAGGTGAATGAGTATGATCATTAAAAAAAAAAAATATCCTGCATTTGGTTCCCTAAACTTACCCTGTTGCTATAGCAACAGCTGCCCTATATATCTATTTGGTATTATAACAATATGTCAAGGAAATTCTGACATGCTATAATTTGTATACATTACTCCTCAAAATTGTAAGAATGTACTTGAATATTATCTGCTTGTTAGAACAACCCTTAAGCATCTATGACTTTAGAAATTAAAGTTATAAAATTATAGATGTGACCACCATGTGTGTGTGTGTGTGCACATATGTATGGGTGTATATTTGTGCATACACAAACATATACACTTATAATCATATATACGTTGGGGGAACCAGTGACTCAAACCCCTGCCCTGGCTAGGCAAGATAAGCACCTACATGAGTTATCTTACAACAGGAGGTCCTTTCTAAGAAACGCAGAAATAATAAGCTACCACTAACTGGAAGAATTTGGAAAATGTCAAAACGAGAGAGGGGACTCCAGTCCATATGTCCTACCAATTTCCCAGAGTTGTTATCACTGGAAACCATCTTGCCTGAGGGATGCATGAGCCACTAGTAAAGACCCTGAGTCAGAATGATTGTGTAGGGACAACCTGGAAACCAACCCCATTACCATAAAATGTGAGACTGAGAGCCTTGTGGCAGAGCAGTTCTCCTGGGTTCCCTTACGCTGCTGCTCTCCACCCAGGCAACCCTCCCAATAAAGTCTCTTGCTTTGTCAGCACTTGTGTTTCCTCAGACAATTTGTTTCCAAGTGTTACACAACAGCCCACTCTCAGGCCCTGGAAAGGGTCTCCCTTCCTGCAATATATACACACACCTATGGTTGTGTGTGTGCATTAGTTGCTCAGTTGAGTCTGACATTTTGTGACCCCATAGACTGTATCTTGCCAGCCTCCTCTGTCCATGGAATTCTCTAGGCAAGAATACTGGGGTTGCCATTCCCTTCTCCAGGGGATCTTCCTGACCCAGGGGTTGAACCCAGGTCTCCCACATTGTAGGCAGATTCTTTACCATTTGAGACGCCAGGGAAGCCCCCATATATAGTCATATATAATCAACCAGCATAAACTGAATTTCTCTGTCATGATGCCAAATTAAATTTGTCAGAATTTATCAAATTGATATAGTATTATCTGATTCACAAGTGTGGCCTAAACCTGTCATCCTTCACATCATCCAGTGTTAGTAGGATTCATCTATATGGAAATTATACATTTTATTTTTCAGGAGTAAACTGATGTTGTTTCAAAGACACTAAGAGTGATCAAAAAGGACAACGGATAGTTTTACTACCTGGTTGGATGGTAACCAAATTTGATAGAACAATGTGATAATACAAATATTCGTAAATAATTTGAGTACAGTTTTTTAAATGAATTGATACTTGTGAGATTCCAAAGAAGAAAGATGAATTAACCATTAAATGAATTAATGAATGAATGGAATACCATTCATACATAACTCACTTAGACAAAAGTTTCATCCTGAATCATAATTTTACTGTCTATTGATTGTTGAATATGTTTTAAATAGATACATCTTCTTGACTACTGAAATATCAAATTAAAATAATTTATTATCAAAATTCTTAGTAATTGAAACAAATACATATATACTTACCTTTTAATCAGTTGTTATTTTCATTTGCAGCCAAAAGAATTGTCTACTGTGTGAATGTGTTTCTGTGTGTGTGGTTGTGCAGGTTTAGTTCTATAAAACTTAAAGTCAAAGAATCAATGGAAAGAAATAATGAGAAAGAAACAAGATGGTGGCAGAGACAGTAGCAGGGCTAACGGTGGACCAGAACGTGAGTCCCAATAAAACGGAAATCCTCTGCTAAGTTTATGATTAACCTTTCTATCCGCAATCTTATTCCCTTTCTTGTCCAACAGCTATTCCCCTCAAGAGTGAAGAGTATCAAAGAAAACGGGGGATTGGAACCAAGTAGGACTGTGTTGGGCCCTCCCAAGTACAAAAGCCTTTCTGTGTTCCCCATTTCTTTTTTGTAGAAAAAGGGATTCAGCCTCCTAGACCATCCCTGAGTTCCACAGGGCAGATTCAAACAGCTACTAATAACTGTAGGTGAGGTAATGCAGAAATAAACAGTGCAGGCTGGGGTTTGGTTCTGGTTCCTCCTCAGGGGATGTGCATAACAATTTGGTACATATCTCTAAGTTCTTCTGTGTGAACTAAGGCCCCCACCCATGTGGAGATGGTAGCTTCAAGCTGAGCACAAGCATGTGGACCCCAGATGGCTTGGAAGGTGAAGGCTGATGATTGAGTTACCTGGAACACCACCCTATTAGGTCACCACCAACCAATCAGAGGAAGGCTACATACCCTGTGGACCACCCCCAAATTTTGCCTATAAAAACTCTTCCCTGAAAACCATCTGGGAGTTCAGATCTATGTTGTTCTAGGCACGCAGCAGTTCTGCATTCAAAATATATAGCTTAAACTCTTCAGAAGCATGAAAGAATTGAATGCTGTGTTAGATTGTTCCCTGGTGAGTTTTCTACTAAAAAGTAAAAATATAAAAAGTAATCAATTAGCCAAATATGAAAGTCTATCTGCCATATGGCCATTATTAAATATTTCCTGGAAAATCTCACTATAATTTCCTGGACTCTTGTATTTTTCCACAATCAGAATCATTTCTCATCTGTGGTCACCCACATCCAGCACATAGAAAACTATACTCAACCAAATAAATGTTTTACATTCAATAAATGTTTTACTTTTCCAATGTATTAGGCTGGCTCCCAGTTAAATGTTGTAATCATGTACTTAATCACTTCTAAATCGTGAGAAAAATCAGTGCATCACCCTCAATTAAAGTCTTTTCTTTAAAGGTGTTACAGACAGTTTAAAAGTATTCTTGACAAGTAATCCTGAATACAACTTTCTTTTCCCTTTTATTAACACATCTGTAGGGAGAATCTTGACTGTACTCTTAAATGATGATTGGAATACTGAGTATGTTACTTACTATGTCTGAGCCTAGTTCATTACCTATAAATGAGAATGTGATATCTACATTGCAGAATTGTTCTGAAAAATAAATTCAATAATGTGCTTTTCATGGCATAGGTGCCACACAGAATGTTGACTTGTCTGTTTATCATAATGACCAAGTACTATTTTAGGAACCAATACTCTCTATATACCTATGGGTAGCACCATATTTTAAGTTTTGCAACATGAATTTAAGTATTCTGTTTCATAGATGGAATATATTGTAAAGATGTTTTGATTTCCTCATCCCAATTTTAGTTACCTATTCTGTCTTCCCTCACCTTAGTACTACTATTTAAATAATAGATTTTTGCTTTAAAAAATAGTCAATGTGTAAGGAATAAAAAGATTATCAAATATCCATTTGTTTAAATATATAACATGATTTTGACTAAACTGACATTAGAGGTTATCCTAAAATATGAAGTTGTTAAATTAATTGTTCTGTAAATAAAGCACAAAGCACCCATTTGCTATGAATATCAACAATTTCTTTCATTTACTGAAATTTTCTACATGTAATCAAAGTTGACTCAAGAGAATCATGATCTAACCTCTGAATTTCTTTAAATGGATCTTCTAATACCATTTCCTTTAAGAAAAAAAAAATACAGAGGAGTGATATGCACATGTAAATATTCTGACCTGAAAGTACAAGCCCTAGAGCAATCCCTCAGAAAAACCAAGGTTGAGAAGAACAAAATCTGAAGTCCTGACAAAATCAAACTTTCTATTCTTATGCATAAGGGAAGATCAAAATTTAACGCCAAGCAGAGATGTTTGTATCCACGAACATCATTTCTACTCCTCACCTTGTGTGTGTACTCAGTCGCTCAGTCTTGTCCGACTCCTTGTGACCCTCTGGACTGTAGCCCAGCAGGCTCCTCTGTCCATGGGATTTTCCAGGCAAGAATACTGGGTTGTTTTTTCCTTCTCCATGGGATCTCCCCAACCCAGGGATCGAACCCACGTCACTTTGTCTCCTGCATTGGCCATCAGATTCTTCACCACTGCACCACCTGGAAAGCTCGTACTCCTCACCTTATTCTCCTTTTTGCATGTTCTCTCTCATTTTCTCCTCACCTGGGAGCCTTTCAGTTTGAGAACACACACCTCTCCTACTCTTCGGCAAATCACACCATAAACGTAAAAGAAAGTATTGCTTTGGGATTCCTCCCAAAATTCTTATTCTCACCTAATACCAGAGGTCTTCGTAAGGAGGATATAAGTGCATTTGCAAAAGTGTAAAGGCTTGAGGTGGGTTATGAATACTAATCAATGAAACTGAATTAAGTTCTATCCCAAAGATGCGTTAATGGAGCAGGGCATGCCAGCAGGCTTCTTTATTTTGTCAAATTCAAATTCAAATTCATGTGCTCAGCTCACAGTGAGGCCAAACAAAACAAAACTTAAAGTTTGGAGCAGAGAAAGTTCTAATGCAAGGATCAAGTAAGAAAAATAGGTGACTGGCTTGTACTCAAAAGACCTCAACTCCTCTATGGCGGTCAGGTAAGGGTTTTCAAAGACAGTGTTAGGGAAGAAAATCACAGGTTGTGTGATCAGCTCACGGACCTGCTTCTGATTGATTGGTGGTGAGGTAACAGGGTCCTGTGTCCAGAATCTCGATCTTTTGGTTCCAACCAGTCTGAGGTCTATCTAGTGCCCGTGGTCAGCATGTAGTCCCTATCTAAAAGTATGCATCATGCTATTAACTACATCCTTTCAGGAAGAATTAGGAGCCCTGGGACTCTACTGTCCTAATATTTAACTGTTTAACCCTAGCTCCTTGGAACTCAAGAAGACCTGGGAGCCTGAAGCTTTCTTCCTACAAAGAAACAGGGGACACAGGAAAGCTTTTTACACCTGAGAAGGTCCTGAAAGGTTCTCCTGGGTCATAAACCTACCTTCATGTCCCCTTTCCTTTGATACCCCTCAGTCTTGAGGGGGTAGGTGTTGAGAATAACATTTTGTATAGAGGTTAATTATAAATTCAGCAGAGGAACTGAGTTTCACTTTCCTGGTAGTCTATAAATTAAGCACCTCTGTCTAACACGTCATTTTCTCTCTGTGGCAACAATCTAACAGTATACTGAAAAATGAATTGTCCCTTTGTTCGAAAGGATTTGGCCCTGTTCTCTAAGCATAATAATATCGTATCATTGTGCTGAGGATCATAAGTCTCTCCTCTCCTCTGCCTGTGGTCGGTGCCCCCCCGCCCCCACACACAAAATCCAATAATTGCTGTCCTTTTAGTTTCCTGAGGAAAGAGTGGAGGCTCAGATTCCAGGTTTCCCTTTAAGATGGAGCCTTGCAGGAGATGCTATTTCTTTCCTCAGCAACAGTCTTGCTTCTGGCACAATGGCAGAAAGAGGCAAAAATCATTTATATTCTTTTTGAAACTACTCACTCTGATTTCTATAATCCATGTGTACAAAGCCCTAGTGTAAGTCTCCTCTCATCTAAACAAGCCTGAAGAAAAGCTAGTTTCTAATTTTATATTTTCTCTGGAAATATATATTAAAATAAAAACACAGCATTAATCATATTACAGGCTTTGAAATAACCTAAAATTTATCAAAAAGGAAACAAATTAGCGCCATTTTAAAATTGTGATTTATTTTCTTTCAATTTAGCATTGATCAATGCTATTCATTTCTTTCTTATTTTTTTTATTTGTTGTTCATTCCTCATACTTAACATGTTTCAGGCTAAGCATATCTGAAATATAATGGATCTATGTGGCAGCATGTTTGAATTTTCAAAGCTAAAACTATCAATGTAAATGTAGATATTTACTACTATATTCATAAAATTATACATGTAAATGTTACTTTTCATTGCCTTACATAGAACGATATTCAGGTACAATTATAGGAAGTAATATAATTCACATATTCAAGAACAATGAAACTCAACATCTAGAGAATCTTTCTCAAGGTGGACACTATTTCCCATAAAGATGGAATTTTGGAAATATATGCATTTTTAGTTGTCTTAACGATTGTATAAATATTATGTATGTGTATGTATGCATGCTCAGTAGTGTCTGACTCTTTGTGACCTTATAGACTGTACCCTGTCAGGCTACTCTGTACATGGGGTTCTATTCAAGGGCTATTGATTGTACATGTTAAAAAAAATACAACTTAGTAAAGAAATCTTAGTAAAGAAATCAGACCTGCTTGTAATAGTAAAATCACATCATCTGATTGTATTTTATACCAAAAGATAACACATTTTGCATTGTTATAGTTTATACTGACATTTTTTCCCCAAAGAATACAATAATACATAAACTCAGACAAGGTTGAATTTCTGTGTTATTTTGACCAAAGTTATTTATCTCTTCAGAAAATATTATGAATCATGGCAACATTCTTTTTGAAGTATTTGGTCAGTGATACACACAGTTGCATTAACTGGCAGTTGTAGCTTTAGCATTTAAAGATTATACACAAACACACTTAGCCCTTATATGAAAATGTCAAATATAAAGAAAAGTGTAATCTGTTGTGTATTTTCTTACTCCTAGTAAGCACAATTGAGAATTCTGTGACTACTTCATTATGTATGCTTATTTATATAAATACGTATTACTAGATAGTACTCAAGAGAAGGGACTTTTCTTCTCTCTTACCTGTACTCTTCTTTCCTGACACTCTGCCCTTTCTCTCTGGCAAATCTCATGAAAACTTCCTCATTGATTCCAAAAAGCTGAGACCCGTTCTTGGTCACAGACACTGGATATTAATTTATATTTCTGCTAAACTCAATTGCCTTTTCAGAGCATAGGTTGTGTGTCAGGAGTTTCCAGCAGCATCTTCTCCTATGTACATAAAGCCTAATTTCCAATATTTATCCTTATTAAATACCTGAAAACTCAATGTTTAATCAGAAATATATGCTTAAAATGTAAAATACTTAATCCTAAAATTTTATGTTTTATAAAATTCCTAAAACATCTATAGTATTCAAAAAATTTAGATTATGTAGGATGTTAGAATTCAAAGTAAAAAGCTGGCTACTGCTTTTACAATCAATGTAAGAACAATCGATTGTTCTTACTATCAAAATTAAGCCCAGCACATTATTGTGGAATTGTGAGTTGATAAAGCAAAGTTTACTATAACATATTTTATTAGTAGTATATTTAATAATTATCAAGTATGCCTTGTTAAATACAGCATCATTACTTTTATGGGGTGATCTATACACAATATATTTTCTGTGTTTATAAATATCTTTAAGTTTGATCATTAAATTTGTATTTACACATGGAATGGGATTCTGTCTAACCAAAGTGATGACAATTTTGCAAATAGTGTTTAATATGTTTCAATATTAGATTTTCTAATTTATGTATTTTATGTTTTTATATACAGTTTTTTTATATACAGTTTTAAATACTGTTTAACATATTTAATTTTTTATTCTATATTTTATTAAAGTATATTTGACTTTCAATGTTTCAGGTACACAGCAAGGTGATTCAGTTATACAAATACCCACATATTATTTTTCAAATTATTTTCCATCATAGGTTATTAGAAGATATTGACAATAGGTCCCTGTGTTCTACAGTAAACCTTTGTTGCTTGTTTCATATCTATTTCATAATTAGAAATCTAGCATTCTATTCATACAAAGTCAAACAAGTGTAATCAAATGTCATAATTTTTTTAGTTAGGCAGAAATTCACAAATTTTCTAAAATACATATAATATACATTTTTACATATACGTACACAATAGCTTTTCTACGACACTTGATAAAGGCTTGAGAAAGAACATTAAAAAAAAAGGAGAAGGAGAAATTGGAGAACATAAACTAAGTGAAATGGGAGCATATTTCACTGTTATATTTTCTAATTTATTTGTACTTTCTACTATTTTCCTCCTTCACCTTTGGCCATTAATTGATTACTAAACTTATGTGAACTATATTTCCCAAGAAATATCAGAAATTGTTATTTTCAACAGTTTCCCCTGATGATTTTCATATGAATATGAATTGGATTTTGTATTTTTTCAGAATGGATTTTAATAAAACAGAATGTAGTGATACATATGAGGCTATGTTAACATTAAACTATATCTGGTTTTTGGTTTTGTAGTTCTTAATAACAGCTTTTGAAGATTATGTTTCCTGTTAAATAATCAATCACTCAATAAATGCATTGAATAAATTATTTAGTTCAGATTTTTACCTAAATGAAAAGGATTAAGTAATTAAGAAATAAAAGCAGTATTTTGAATTTGCAAAACTGGAGTTTTTTCAAATGGGTAGAATACTTAAACACTGAGCTTTGCAAACTATGCAATATGTTATATATAAGTATGTCATCTGATAATTTTTAATGGCTATGTGGCTTCAAAAGTAATTATTTTAATGGTTCAAAAATTTAAAAAAGAATAATATGTGACAGGTAAAAAATTTCAAGAAATTTAAATTTCAGTGTTAATTTTTTTTTTCATTGGATCACAGCCATGGGCTTCCCTCATAGCTCAGTTGGTAAGGAATCCACCTGCAGTTCAGGAGGCCCTGGTTCGACTCCTGGGTCAGGAAGATCTGCCGGAGAAGGGATAGGCTACCCACTCCAGTATTCTTTGGCTTTCCTGTTGGCTCAGCTGGTAAAGAATCTGCCTGCAGTGTGGGAGACCTGGGTTCGATCCCTGGGTTGGGAAGATTCCTGGAGAAGGAAAAGGCTACCCACTCCAATATTCTGGCCTGGAAAATTCCATGGACTGTAGAGTGCATGGGGTTGCAAAGAGTTGGACACAACTGAGCAACTTTCACTTTCATAGCCTGCATTCTTTTGCATATTGACTTGTTTTCATACCACAGGGCAGAGTTGAGTTAATGAAATAGAGATGGTGTGGTCAGTATAACATGTTTATTACCCAGAACATGACAGAAAAAAATGTTTGTTCCATGAACTAAATAAATGAATTAATATCTCAATTATGAAAATAAATCAATCAAACCAAAAAAAGATATTTTTCTGAAGTAGACATGCAGATGGCCACTGAGGAATGAAAAGATATTCAACGTCATTAATCATTAGTGAAATTCAAAGAAAAACCACTATGATCCTGTCAGTGGTGAGCTGTCCATTTTCAAATAAAAACCACTATGAGCCTATGAGCTGTCCATTTTCAAAAAGACAATAGATAACAAATATTCATCAAAAAATAATTACTAGGCACTGTCAGTGGGATTGTACCTTGGGGTAGCTACTATGGAAAACAGTATGGCAGTTCCTCAAGATTAATTACTTCTTTAGAGAAATGTCTATTCAGGCTCTTTGCTCATTTTTTAATTGAGTATTTTGCTTGTTGCTATTGAGTTTTATGAGTTCTTTATATGTCTTTAATAGTAACCCCTTACTGAATATATGCTTGAAAATATTTTCTCCCATTCCATAGGCTGCTTTTTAATATATTGGTGGTTTCTTTGCTATGGAGAAGCTTTTTAGCTTGATGCAATCCCATTTGCTGATTCTTGCTTTTGTTGCCTTTACATTTGGTGTCAAATATAAGCAAATAATTCCCAAGACCAATGTCAAGTAGCTTACACATTATGATTTAATCTAGGAGTTTTATGGTTTCAGGTTTTGCATTCATATTTGTAATCCATTTAAAGTTGATTTTTGTGTATGGTACAAGACAGAGGTTCAGTTTCATTCTTTTTCATGTGGCAAACCAGTTATGTCTACACAATTTATTGAACAGTCTATTCATTTCCCATTGTATATTCTTCATTTTTTTGTCATAAAGTAATTGACCATATGTGTATGGGTTTACTTCTAGGACTCTTCTATTCCATTGACATGTGTCTGTTTTTATGTCAGCACTATACTATTTTGACTAATATAGCTCTGCAATATAGTTTGAAATCAGGAAGTGAAATGCCTCTAGCTTTGCTCATCTTTCTCAAGATTACTTTAGCCTTGGATTTTTTGTGGTTCCACAAAAATTTGAGGATCTTTTTATTTCTTCTATTTCTGTGAAAAAAATGCAATTAGATTTTTTTAAAACAGGGATTTCATTGTATCTGTAGATTGCTATGGGCAGTACAGAATTTTAACAATATTAATATTTCTAATTCATGATCACAGAATATAATTTCATTTGTCTGTGCTTTATTCAATTTATTTCATCAAATATTTTATAGTTCTCAGAGTAAAGATCTTTAATCACAGTTCTTCATTATTGTTCAGCATTTAACTGTTTTTAATATTATTGTAAAGGGACTATTTATATTTACTTAATTTATCTTTCTGATAGCTAATTGTAATGAAGTGCAACAAATTTTTGTGTATTAATTTTGCCTCCTACAACATCACTGAATTTTTTATTAGCTTTATAGTTTTGATGGAATTGTTTATAGCTTTATGTATATATATATAAAATATCATATTATCAGCAAACAGAGATATTCTCACTTCTTTCTGTTTTATTTTTCTTGCCTAACTGCTCTGGCTAGGGGAAGAGAATGGGCCTCTCTGTCTTGTTCCTGATCTTAAAGAAAAATCTCCCAACTTTCCACCATGAGTTGGACATTAGCCATGGATTTGTCCTATTTATCAGCTTTACTATGTTGAGGTACATTTCATCTATGTTTAATTTTTGTAAGTTTTTGCCATGAAAGGGTGTTAATTCTGTCAACTGCTTTTTCTGCACCTTTGAGAAGCTCATATGATTTTTATGTTTTATGTTTCATTCTGTTACTGTGGTATATCACATTTTTTACTTGCTCATGTTGAGCCATGCTTGCATCACAGGAATAAATTCCACTTGATCGTGATTTATGATTCTTTAAATGTGCTAATGAGTTTGGTTTGAAAATATTTTATTGGGGATTTTTTAATCTATGTTCATCAGGGATACTGTCCTGTAATTTTCTTTCCTTGAAATGTCCTTACCAGGGTTTTTTTTTTTTTTTTTATCAGGGTAATCAGACTTTGTAAAATGAGCTTAGAAATGTTACCTCTTCTTCAGTTTTTTGAAATACTTAGAGAAGGGTTGACATTACTCCTTCTATGCTTTGGTAGAATCACCAGTGATGCCATATGATACTAGCTCTTCTTGTTTGGAGGTTTTGATTACTGACTCAATCTCCTTACTAGTAACTGAGCTCTGCAAATTTTTATTTCTTCATGATCCAATCTCAGCAAGTTATGTGTTTCTAGGCATTTATCATTTATTATAGATTTTTTAATTTGCTGGCATAAAATTGTTCACAGTAGTTTCTCACAGTCCTAAGCATTCCCGTGTTATCTGTTGTGATGTTTCTTCTTTCATTTTTATTTATTTTTCTGAGTTTTCTTCCTTCTTTTTAATCTTAGATAAAGATTAATTAGAAACCAAACCTTCAGACAGCAGCTATCAAAGAATGCGATCAAATCACTTTCAGGAGAAAACTGGGAGGTTGTTTTTGTTTGTTTGTTTGCTTTTTCCCCTGTAATTTTTTCATTAAGCAGAGAAGAGGGGGCACATATTGGAAGTGCTCTGTCAACATTAACAACTCTTTCTTTATTTGTTGCAGTGTTTCCCAGGTGGTTCAGTGGGTAAAGAATTCTCCTGCAATGCAAAAGATGCAGGAGACACAGGTTCAATCTCTGGGTCAGGAAGACACCCTGGAGGAGGGCATGGCAACCCATTCAAGTATTGCTGCCTGGAGAATCCCAAGGACAGAGGAGCCTGGAGGGCTATAGCCCATAGGGTCGCTAAGAGTCAGACAGGACTGAAATGACTGAGCACGCAAAGTATGTATCTGTGGGACTCATGAACACCAGCCCCATTGGCACTTAGAGCTAGCTAATTTGGAAACATTTAAGATGGCAGCCTAAAAAGCTGGGCTCCTGTATGTGTGGCCCAAACACTTCACTCTTTGGGGAAAATATGGAAGTTGGAAGTTCTCTCCCAGCTCTAAGGTAATATGTTGGGGATGGGGTTTAACACGAGAGTGTGTCTCAGTCTTTCCTCCCCATTTCAATGTGGGTACTTTTTCAATCATCCAATGTGAAGGAGTCACACAACTGGTTTCTAGATTTCTCTGAGTGAATTGATCCATATTGTGTCCATGGAAAATAAATTCAAAAGCCTCCTGTGTTACCATCTTGATTACATCCTGGCTTCCACTTTGGGTTTTCTATTTCTTTCAATGCCACAATAAATTATTCACTAAGTCCTAAAAATTCAATTTCTACATATGTCTGTAAATGATTATTACCTCTCCATTTGTTGTTTATGCATTAATTCTATTCCTCATCATGCATAACTGCTTTACTCTCTACCTCATCAGCTTCATTCTCCACATTCTCACCATTGTTGTTTTTAACCTTAAATTATTTAAGTTCTGCTTGAAATTATTCAGCAGTTTTTCAAAACTGTAAGGGTAATATGTACTAATAAATTCATTTGTAGATTGTATTATGGCTAGTATTTTAGTTTTACTGTCAACAACATGTTAATATTTACCTTTTCTTCCAATTATACCCATTGACTTTATAAGGATTACAATAGGTATTATATCCAAAATGCTGTTCGTGTGTCATTTGTGAAAATATTGTCAGGCAATATTCAATTGTAGCAATATGAAAACGTTGGCCATACATTTAGGATCTCATCCAGGATGTGGTCTCTAGTGAATTTCTATGTGATTCTGGTGCAGCAAAATGCACCTTTTTTTTTTGTCGTGAAATGATACTAAATGTTTTTCTATGGTTATCAATTTCAGTCTATTATGCAATTTGCATTTCCACAAACTGTATGTTCTTTTTCTTTATAGATCTTAGAACAAGCAGATTTTCATATTATTACTTCTGAAATTACAGATAAATTAATCTAAATTGCCTTCTAAACTTACACAGGCTTTTGCATAATAATTTATCTAAGTAATTGTTTATTAAATGTTCATTTATTTAGCTGAAAAATATGTGGTTTTATTTAAGGTTAGATTCTATAAGGACTTTTGGCTGAATAGCTTTAATAAATTTCAACTAAATAAGGACATGAAGACATCATTTGTTAAAGTTGGTCAGAATTGTGCTTGATTCATACATTATAAGTGTTTTTGGCTAACTCATTAATATTATGAAGAGTGATTCAGTATGTGGCTGGTCTATAGTGTTAATAGAAGTTCTAAGCATTATTAGTATTGTTAGGAAATAAAAGAAATGGGGAAATCATTCTGTAGGTTTTATAAACATGAAATACCAAATGACATAAATTTGATAGTTAAAATATTTTTTTTGTCTAGAAACAGTTGGGTTAGCTGACCAAGAAAACCTTTCATCTCCAAGTTACACACACACACAAAAACAAATCTTGAAAATTGATCTCTGGGGAATCCAGAGGTGAGTTAGACCGAAAATAAAAGAATGTTGATATCACTACTGCTTGTAGTAGAAATGTCACAGAGCAGCTACAACTCTATATATAGCCTAACCTTTCTATGTACCAGCCATTTATTTCTTTAATTTCTTGACAATAGAACTGTGCACTTTTCTTAGTCTAAATTAGAAATGTCTTATAGACATTTATTTTCATTGTGACCTCCTGTATGAGGTTCAGGAATTTTGCTATTCAGATATTTAACAGAATCTCTTAAAGTCTCTTAAAGCTATCAGGCTCAGTTGGTAAAAAAAATCCACCTGCAATGCAGGAGACCCTGGTTTGATTCCCAGGACAGGAAGATCTGCTGGAGAAGGGATAGGCTACCCACTCCAGTATTCTTGGGCTTTCCTTGTGGCTCAGCTGGTAAAGAATCTGCCTGCAATGTAGGAGACCTGGGTTTGATCCCTGGGTTGGGAAGATCCCCTTGAGAAGCGAAAGGCTACCCACTCTAGTATTCTAGCCTGTAGAATTTCATGGACTATACAGTCCCTAGAGTCAGACATGACTGAGCGATTTTCAGTTTCACTTAAAGTCTTTAAATATGACACCTATAGATACAGTGCTGTTAAACATGATATAATCATTTCCATTTTAAAACATTTCATTTTAGAAGTTAGGCATTCTGTAATGTAAAAATATAATGCATATTTTTTTTCCTGCACAGTCTCAGATTGTATGTAACCCTTTCCCTAACATCACTAAATGTCTCTGTTCTCTTATTCTCTTGTTTCTATCATTTTACCAAACTAAAACATACTATTCTGCAAGTTGCATCTGGTAAACAGTATGATCTCAATCATTTTACTTGATTACCTTTTTAAATTTACTTTTAATTGAAGGACAATCACTATGCAACATTGTATTGGTTTCTGCAATATATCAACACGAATCACCCATAGTAGTTTTAAACCAAAGGCCTTTTTTTGTCATTGTTCAGTCCCGAAGTTATGTCCGACTCTTTGTGACCTCATGGACTCTATCACACCAGGCTCTCTGTCCTCCACTAACTTCTGGAGTTTCAGATTCATGTCCACTGACTCAGTGATGCTCTTGAACCTTCTCACACTCTGCCATCCCTTCTCCTTTGACCTTCAGTCTTTTCCAGCACCAAGGTCTTTTCCAATGAGTCAGCTCTTTTCATCAAGTGGCCACAGTATTGGAGCTTCAGCTTCATCATCAGTCTTTCCAATGAATATTCAGGGTTGATTCCTTTTAAGATTGACTGGTTTGATCTCCTTGCTCTCCAACAGACACTCAAGAGTCTTCTCCAGCACCACAATTAAAAAGCATCAATTTTTAGGCACTCAGCCTTCTTTATGGTCCCACTCTCACATCCATACATGACTACTGGAAAAACCATAGCTTTGACTATATGGACTTTTGTTGGCAAAGTGATGTCTCTGTTTTTTTAATATGCTGTCTAGGTTTGCCATAGCTTTCCTTACAAGGAGCAAGTGTCCAAAAGGCCTTGTGTGTCACTGAAATAATATTGGGCATCAATGAGGCACAGAGATTTTGTGTGTGTGTGTGAAGTCAGCTAGTAATAGCTTAAAATTGCATGATATTAAAGTGGACTAGGTTTGCTTTTTTTTTTTAAGAGTGATGAAAAAATGTGGTAATAAGCTTAAGTATCTCCATTTTAAATATCCCTCTGAGTTAAAAGCTATATGTACTGAGACACAGAATGTGGAAACAAAGTATTTTGTATCCTTAAAAACTGACTTCTTCTAATGTTAAACATTGTTTTTCATTCTTAATGCTGTTTTGAGACATACTGAAGAGTATCACTACACTTTTTATTTCCACCAGTGGGCAATAAAATTTCCTAAACAGAAATACAATGTTATCCTACATTTTATTTTCAAATGTAAGTACAGCTATATTTCTCTTTCCATTCTGTGAAGTCACAATCCATTTTCTTCTTCAAATTCATGAGGCTCATATGTGAAAACTACATCATGATAAATTATAAGAAAGTTAATATATTATTCAATTTAGAATAAAGAATTTATAGTTTAAAGGATTTCTGTCTGTTTTTTTATGAGTTGACAAAATGATAAGTACCTGAAGATTCCCTGGAGTAGGAAATGGCTACCCACTCTAGTATTCCTGCCTGGAAAATTCCATGGACAGAGAGCCTGGTGGGCTATAGTATATGGTATCACAAAGCGTTAGACTCAACTGAAGTGACTAAGCAGGCATGCATACACCTGAAGATTAAACTATCTATAATATCTAATTCTATATTTCTTATTCTTTTGAAAGTAAAACTCTATATTATTCTTCACTATAACACATAGAAGACAGTTGCTACAGTGTAAAATATGTTTGGTTTTCTATTATGACTGAAAATAGATGGTGGAAATGTAATTAAGAAAAATATAACACAACCTTTATTTATTTTGTTTTTAAAATTTCCAAATACAACAGATGTTGCTTCAGCCCATATAATAAACAACTAAATATTTCCATAAATAAATTCAATAGAAGTAAAACTATAGCAACATTTTCTAGCTACATATTTCAGATAATTTAATAAGTTAGGGCAAAGATGTGAAGAACTAAGGAAAAAAATAAATTTTTTGGACAATAATGGAGTTTTACCAGGTTAGTAAGTTGAAAGTGGTACAAATTAAGAAAACCAGAATAGTTTTGATAAATATAGGTGATATAATCAGTGAATATGTAGAATATAAACTGTAAAATAAAAAGTACTAATTTCTAGTTTACATCACTACATATTTGTTGATATGTACACAGATTAAAGTAAAATCCTATAAACATACTAATGCTTACATTTAGAGTGAATGAGTTACTATGTCCTCCAACAGAGAATATTTTAAGAAAAAAATAAAATAATAATGTTTTACAAATTTTAAATGAAAGACAATTAATCTGAATTAAGGTTTGATAGTAAATGTTCTAGATCTTAAACAAAAATGAAGCATATATGTTTTCATTACCTGAGGATAAATTACTTCCTCTAAATTATTACTGCATTTGGTTGTTGATTTAATTTCTTTCCATATGATTCTTCTCATTAATTGTTTTGCCTGCCTCTCCCTAATGTCAGAAGAAATCTACATATGAACTTTCTCCTTCTGTTATTCTTATGTACATAAAAAGTATATTTAGATTGGTAGAATGTACACACATATACACACACTGACTATTTCTTACAGATAGGACTGTTCATACATACACCATTCATTGACATGCATATACTTATCTATAATGTACTCAAGTTCCTCCCCCTTAAGACTATTGTCTATATCTGAGTCCATTAATAGTTCCTTGATTTTAGGTTTAGGGGAAGTTGTAGTTCTCTTGCTAAATATCAGTATATCTAATTAAGATATTGTATCCCACACATTCTACCTTTCTGCAGACAGACATTTTTTTTGTTACTTTTCAAATTCTAACATGCCTTAAGTATATATACCCAATATGGTGCTGAGTAAAAGTGATTTCCACACAGTGTTACATGATCCTTCAAAATAGTTTACCGCTTCATTTCAATATATTCTCAACTGATTTAGTGTATATACTGTCATGTTTTATGCCCATATAAACTCATTATTACCTATCTGAAATTATTTTGGTTTTTCACCTGTGCCAGCTAAGGAATATAAAAGCATTTTTGTAATTTTTTTTCCATTTATTTTTATTAGTTGGAGGCTAATTACTTTCAATATTGTAGTGGTTTTTGCCATACATTGACATGAATCAGCCATGGATTTACATGTGTTCCCCTTCCCGATCCCCCCTCCTGCTTCCCTCTCCATCCCATCCCTCTGGGTCTTCCCAGTGCACCAGCCCTGAGCACTTGTCTCATGCATCCACCTGGGCTGGTGATCTGTTTCACCCTTGATAGTATACTTGTTTCAATGCTATTGTCTCAAAACATCCCATCCTCGCCTTCTCCCACAGAGTCCAAAAGTCTGTTCTGTACATCTGTGTCTTTTTGTAATTAGAATTAAATGTAACTATAGCTCCCAGGAAGGATCACTATGAACAAAGCTAGTGGAGGTGATTGAATTCCAGTTGAGCTATTTCTAATCCTAAAAGATGATGCTGTAAAAGTGCTGCACTCAATATGCCAGCAAATTTGGAAAACTCAGCAGTGACCACAGGACTGGAGAAGGACAGTTTTCCTTCCAATCCCCAAAAAAGGCAATACCAAAGAATGTTCAAATTACCACACAATTCACTCATCTCACATGCTAGCAAGGAGAAGGAAATGGCAACCCACTCCAGTATTCTCGCCTAGAGAATCCAGACAGTAGCCTGGTGGGCTGCTGTCCATAGGTTCACACAGAATCGGACATGACTGAAGTGACTTAGCATGCATGCATGCACATGCTAGCAAACTAATGCTCAAAATCTCCAAGTGAGGCTTCAACAGTACATGAAACATGATCTTCCCAATGTTCAAGCTGGATTTAGAAGAGGCAGAAGAACCAGAGATCAAATTGCCAACATCCGCTGGATCATCAGATAAGCAACAGAGTTCCAGAAAAACAACTACTTCTTTATTGACTATGCCAAAGCCTTTGACTGTGTGGATCACAACAAACTGAGGAAAATTCTGAAAGAGATGGGAATACCAGACCACCTTTCCTGTCTCTTGAGAAATCTGTATGCAGGTCAAGAAGCAACAGTTAGAACTGACATGGAAAAACAGACTAGTTCCAAACCAGGAAAGGAGTATGTCAAGGCAGTATATTGTCACCCAGCTTATTTAACTTACATGCAGAGTATATCATGAGAAACACTGGGCTGAATGAAGCACAAGCTGAAATCAAGATTGCTGGCAGAAATATCAATAACCTCAGATACACACACAGATGACATCAACCTTATGGCAGAAAGTGAAGAACTAGAGAGCCTCTTGATGAAAGTGAAAGAAGAGAGTGAAAAAGTTGGCTTAAAACTCAACATTCAGAAAACTAAGATCATGGCATCCAGTCCCATCACTTCATGGCAAATAGTTGGGGAAACACTGGAAACAGTAACATAGTTTAATTTGGTGGCTCCAAAATCACTACAGATGGTGATTGCAGCCATGAAATTAAAAGATGCTTACTCCTTGAAAGAAAAGTTATGACCAACCAGACAGCATACTAAAAAGCAGAGACAGAAATCAGTCCTGAAGATTCATTGGTAGGACTGATGCTGAAGCTGAAACTCCAATACTTTGGCCATCTGATGTGAAGAACTTACTCATTTGAAAAGACCCTGATGCTGGGAAAGATTGAAGGCAGGAGGAGAAGGGGATGATAGAGGATGAGATGGTTGGACGGCATCACTGACTCAATCATGAGTTTGAACAAGCTTCAGGAGTTGGTGGTTAATGGGGAAGCCTGGCATGCTGCAATCCATGGGGTTGCAAAGAGTTGGACACAACCGCGTGTGTGAACTGAACTGAAAATACCATTAACTGCTGATTTTACAGTTGAAAATGAGTTCATCATTTTTCCTATATTTTTTTGTTCCAGATGCAAACTAGGATACCATGTCACATTTAGTTTTCATGTCTCCTTCATCTCTTTCAATCTGTGACAGTGTCTGTCTTTCCTCGTTTTTCATGATCTTGACACTTTTGAAGAGTGCCTTAGATCTCTCTCTGCTCATCTGAGAAATCATAGGAAAACTATCTTTTAATCTACTTAAGTAAAGTTTGTTCTACCAATAAATGCTATAAATTTTGTGATTTTTTTTAATAATAATTAAAAAAATTTGAAGTCATTCATTAGGTTAAAAATGTTTTACCATACATTTCATTTCATGTCTCTGTGATATGTCCTTTATCTCTTGCTAGGAAGTTATCATTTTGCCATCTCAAGTCTAAGTACAGAATACTAAATCAGCTTCATCCTCACCATCTAATTAACCAACTGTTCAACAGCATATCACCATTTCTCATCCAACATCTCAAATTTCAACTAGAATAAAAATTAAAACAATTTATATTCTCAAATTTTCCTAACATCTTATGCTCAAGTTCTTTCAAAATGTTTTGTTTATAGAGATGTCAAATTTGTATAGCTGCATAACTAATACCTGTTAATTTGTATAAAGTCATTGTTGAGTTATTTTCTCTTCTATGACAGAAGTCATTATTCTATTGTCATGTATTTTGAGTAGATAAGCACGTTTTCTTTAGTTAGTGGAATTTTATTGAGTACAGAAAACAATGTAAATATTTATTCAAGTAGTATATAAAAAGAGAGATGCACTTTTATATAATAGGTCAACTTAAGAAATTTTACATACCTATCTACAGAAGATTTAAGTTATTTTAATATTCCATCTATTCTGATTTTATTTCTAATTTTTTAACTTCATGAAAAGTGTGTTCACAAGGTTGACAAAATGAGCTTAAAAACACAAGGTTAAAAATATACTCAACTAAACAAATACATTTTCTGTAAAGATTATCTTTTCTGAGTGTTTAAATCTGTAAATAAAGTTGTTGAAATGTTTCATTCATGTTTCTGGCATTAACACCAATACTGACTTCAAATTAAATGCTTCAATAAACAAGGGTCTAATTATTTTTTTGGGGGGGTCTAATTATTTTACCTGACTGCATATTCAAATAATGCTTTTTATATTGTTACATTTTCACTATCCATTTTTCTTTTATAATTCATTGTGTAAAGCATACAGGTATCAACATAAAAGCAAATCAATAGATTAGGAAAATACATTTTTTATTCATGCTATTTTTTGCTTAAATGTGAATCTCATAATGCAACAGTTGCATCAACACTCTGTTATTACAGAAAATTTTCATCACCATTGGAGGAAAATACATATCTATTAGCAGTCACTGCCTCTTCCTTCTTCTCTTCTTTCCCTGAAAACCATTGCTTTATGCTGTTCTCAGGGAAATGCCAATTCTGATTTTACATATAAATGGGATCACAGAGAAAGCCTTTTCACTAACTTATATGTTTAAAGATTCAACCATGTTGTGGCATATATCCACACTCCACTTTTAACTATGAATATTGTTCCAGTGTATCGATATACTATTAATGTATTTTATCTTTTCATCAATTAATAGATATTTGGGCTGCTTCCATTTTTTGGTTATCATGAATAATGCTGCCATAGATATTCAAGTACAAGTTTTTATATGAACACATTTTCAATTTTGAGGGTATATACATAGGAGTTGAATTGTCAAATCATATGTTAACTCTATGTTTAACTTATTGACCAATCTACAAATTCAGTGATTTTTCTCTTCTCTCTGCTCAAATTGGCTGTTTCATCAGTAATTAAAAAAAAAATTAGCAATTAAACTTTACAACATCCAGAATTTCTATTTGGTTCCCTGTTATCTCTTTGTTGATGTTCTCCATTTGTTGAGACACTATTCTCATTCTTTAATTCTTTGGACATATTTTTTTTAGTTCTTTAGCATATTCTAAAAATTTGATTTTAAAAATTTGTCTAGTAATTGTCTCATGCATCCAACCTGGACTGCTGATCTGTTTCACTATAGATAATACACAGGCTGGATGCATGAGACAAGTGCTCGGGCCTGGTGCACTGGGAAGACCCAGAGGAATCGGGTGGAGAGGGAGGTGGGAGGGGGGATCGGGATGGGGAATACATGTAACTCCATGGCTGATTCATGTCAATGTATGACAAAACCCACTACAATATTGTAAAGTAATTAGCCTCCAACTAATAAAAACAAATAAAAAAAAAATTTGTCTAGTAATTCTTATGCCTCAACATACTCAAAGACAGTTTCAGTTGATTGTCTTTTTTCTTCTATGTACAAGCCTATATATCTTGTTTGTTTGCTTGTTTGTATATTTTTCTTAATTTTTGATTGAAAACTATACATGTAAATAATATAAAGTGGCAATGCTGGAAATTATATTCTTTCTCCTCTCCAGAGTTGCTGTTTGTTGCTTGTTTCTGGATATGAGTCTGCGTTTTTTGTCATTCATGGACACTGATGTGTTTGATTGGTTAGCTTAGGGGTCAGCTAGTGTTTCCACAGAAATTTTCCTAAATGTCTGAAATCAGTAATTCAACCAGTCTTTGCCAAGGGGTTCTGTACGTGTACTTGTGTGTGTCTTTACACTTCACCAGGAATTTTCTTTATTTTAGCCTTTACTTCTTAATTGAGCAGAGCCTCAAGATTTTATCTACAGATAAAAGTTTAAAGCTTCTTAGGTCTTTCATAAGTTTGTGCTCTCCTACTATGCACATAATCCTATGACTGCAATTTGACCTTCCAGATTCTCAGGAATATTACGTTGCATTTCTAAGCCCTTATAAACATCTCATTCTCCACCACTCCCTTTCAAGTTTGTCTATAATTTGCTATAGAAGCTATCCACTGCACTAGGAAGCCAAAGAATTAAATAACTGACTTCAATCGTTATTGGTAATTATCTCATGGAATATGTTTTTGAACTGGGTAAATTCTGAGTCAGGTCAAATATATCAGCTGAAAAATCAGCAAGTGGTTTTTCCCAGGAAATTTAAAATAATGACAATTATCTGAGAATGAGGCCTTGAAAAAACTTTCAATCACATTCTGACCCCTCAGGTAGCTGCCTGGCTACAGGCTTTTATCTTGGGACTAATAAAACTATCTTGTTAGTTTTTAAAGCTACTGCACAACCTGGTAAAAATAAGAATAGAGTCATTAAAATGCTACAAACTGTGCTGTTCTTATAGAGATTCAGCCATTTTCTTGAACTAAAACTTCCCATTGCTGCATGCCTCTTGCCAATTTTCAGAAGTCCGAAAAATTTAATTTTGAAATTTCTGTGCAGTATTGTCATTGATTTTATGGAGAGAATTTCCAGTGGTCTTTACTCTGCCATTTCCCAGCTATCACTTCACAGTATTACTTTAAAGTGTCAACACAACTTACATGTCAGCTTTCAGTCATTATACAATACATCACCACTACCTACATGATAAGAAAATTCAAGTTGTAATAAGGCATATTACTTTTAAAAATGCCTATAATATTTATCTAAACTGATTTTCCAGTTTTGTAAACCTTTATTACAAAATAAAATAAAACTCTACAAGTGTTAAAATCACATCTACTAAATGTATATAGAATCCAATGCTAGTGAGAAAATTGGGTAATTTTACATTTACTGATATGGAAAATAGTGGTAGATAATTCTGAGTTCAAGTGTTAGATGTACAGGCCCACAAAATAAATTATCTGTTTTGGAAATCATATTAGATCTGGAAAGAACAGACCAGAAAGAGGCTAGAAGATTTTGAGCTGTTCAAGAAATACTTAATATTAGTACTCACTATAATGTCTGAACTCCCTAAATTATATCTCTTCATTCCTGCTTGTTGAAGAGGTGGTGGCACAAGTAATTCTTTCATTCCTACCTCTTTCACAGCTAAAGTCATGTCAGTAACCTATTAGGAAGCAATTAATTCTTTCTCATGCATGTCCCCTAAATTACTGAGTTGTTGATCAAGGCCGTTAACATGACATTGCTTAGGATGCTCAACCTTGCCATTATTGCATGTAATATTCAATATTCTGGCTTATCCTCTCACTGGTGTCAGAGTGAGAATTTTCAATCATCTTCCTTAAGTAGCAATAATCTATATGTATAGATGGATAAACTGCAGATTTTGCAAAGTTTTATTATTTTTCAAAAATAATTCCTCCAGAACACCTCAGGCAGGTCATAAAAAATTCTTTAGATAGTAATATAACATTTATGCTCTCGTGTCAAATTACATAACAGGGTCTACCAGCCCCTTTAAGACACTCTTAGAGACTAGAAAGTGCTGCATGTAATATAGTAACAACAGAAGAATACACCATTTAGTTCTACAGCATCCCCCAATGATTTTTCATGAGCAAGTATGTCAATAACAGATACAACAGTGCTTTTTTTTTTTTTTTGTCTTACTTTCCTTCTCTCCCCACTATGTCCAAACACCTCTGCTGCAATTCTGTTTGAGGGTGTTGAGGAGGACGAAATCTTCCTCTACCCTTCTTGGTTCTTTTGGTTGGTCTAAGCATATATTGACATGAGACAGATTAACAAGAAAATCAAACGAAAGTTTGCTCAATGGTAAAGAATCTGCCTGACATGCAGGAGACACAGGAGATGCAGGTTTGATCCCTGGGTCAGAAAGATCCCCTGGAGGAGAAAATGTCAACCCACTCCAGTTTTCTTGCCTGGAAAATGCCATGGACAGATGAGCCTGGCAGGCTATACTCCATGGGGGCTCAAAGAGTCAGACACGACAGATACAAATGAGCTTGCATGAGCACACATGGGAAAGACCCAGGGAAATTGTTAGCTCATCAAAGGGGCTGAAACCCTCAGCTTAGGTACCATCTTCAGCTAAAGGGAACAGTGGGAATAGTGGTTTGGGATGTTCAAGGGGAGGAGGGCAACTGACAACTGAAGTTTTTCCAACTAAAGTTGGAAAAGCAAATGTTTGATAAACAATGTTTTCTGGACCACACAGAGACAATGGGACAGAGAAAGGAATGTTGACAGACTTTGCTGGGTTCCTCCCTGTTCACAAACATGTCCATGCTATAGTTATCTATGGAATAGCTCCCGTTCTGGAATAGGTGCTTCATCTACATTTATTAGGCAGTTAGGGAGAAGGTCAGGAAGTTTCTTCCTGAGTCTTTGTGGCCTTGATTGTTTCAGCTCAGAATAGTCTTCATGTGAAGGAGACATTTTGGGGCAGCAAGTTTTACTCCCCTACATGGGTAACTAATTATTGTTTCTGTTGTTGGTGTTAATCTCAGAATTCTAATGTCCCTGTTGAGGCAGTGCTATTTATGTCCCCAGTTATTGCCCAAGGCATTTACAAAATAGTTTCTTTGCAATCAATACAAAAACCAACCCTCTTTTGAATTCTGTGGTTGGCAGAATAAACGCTTGTAAAAAGATGTCCATTTCCTAATTCACAGACCTTTTGAATCTATTAAAGTTACACGTCAAAAAGTAATTAAATTTGAAGAGGGAATTGAGGTTGCTATATTAGCTGATCTTAATAGATGTAAATTTTACTTATTGGCAACTACTGCCTGTGAGACAGCCTGTCAGATAGCTCTGAGGAATTGTTCCAAAGAGGTAAGGGAAGAGTCAGGATATAGAAGAGCTTTTGCTGAAAAACAAAACAAAACATGTAGTTGAATATCAAAACACTACTACTAATCACAAAAACTTCCAGACATCTCAAGTTAATTACTTTTGCTGCTTTTCTCTATATGGGAGGATGCAAGAATCTGGGATCATTGAAATTATTCCTCTGATATGTATCTTAACTACTATGGCCACTATCACACCTTGGGAGACCGCTGTCTACCCTGGCTAATGGCTTGAAGGCAGGCAACATTCCTTGTTTACTGGAATGGCAGGTAACATTCTTTGTTTACTAAAATGGCAAGCAACATTCTTTGTCCACAAACCATTTTAATCACATGAGTTCTGGGAAACAGAAGAGTGAGTCTGAGAGTTATAAAAAGAATCATCATTTATGACCTTGATGATGAAGGAAAGAAGCCTTGAGGCAAAGAATGTGGAATATTCTAAAAGCTATGAATAGCCTTCAACTGACAATCAGAAACTAGACAGGGACCTAGGTAATATATCTTCAAGCAACTGAATTCTGCCAACAAGCCTAATAAAAAGAAAACAGAGGTCTCCCTCAGTCTTCAGAAAAAAATGTATCTCACTCTATACTTTGTTTTTAGCTGAGTGAGACTTAGGTAAGGCTTCTGACATACAGAACTGCAAGACAATGTATTTATTGTTTTTAGCCACTAAATTTGTATTAATGTCTTCTCAAAGCAACAGAAATCTAAATCAAACCCAGACATAAAACGGTAGTCTGAAATGAAAGATAAAATGGATCTGTTGTTGTCCCATTTCTCTCTTCTCTATCAATGTAAAAACTCCTTTATTTAATCTGGGTCAATCAGTTCATCAGATGTACCCATTGCCTAGTCTTAGCACTGGACATAGTTTAGAATCCCTCTATGTTCTTTCCTATTTAACAGTGTTGCAGAGAAGAAGCCAAATTTGACTCCACGTTGAAAACTGTTTCTTTGACTTGCTTTTAATTGCTTTTGGTATTATGTGTTGTTGTTCAGTTGCTCAGTCCTGTCTGACTTTTTGAGACGCCATCGACAGCAGCACGCCAGCCTTCCCTGTCCTTCACTATCTCCTGGGGTTTACTCAAACTCATGACCATTGAGTCAATGATCAATGATGCCATTCAACCATCTCATACTCTGTTGCCCCCTTCTCATCCTGCCCTAATTTCTTCCAGCATCAGAGTCTTTTCCAATGAATCAGCTCTTTGCATCAAGTGGCCAAAGGATTGAAGCTTCAGCTTCAGCATCAGTCTTTCCAATGAATATTCAGGGTTCGTTTCCTTTAGGATTCACTGGTTTGATCTCCTGGCAGTCCATGGAACTCTCAAGAGTCTTCTCCAGCACCCCAGTTCAAAATCATCAGTTCTTTGACATTCAGCCTTCTTTATGGTCCAACTCTCAAATCTGTACATGAGTGCTGGAAAAACCATAGCTTTGACTATGTGGACCTTAGTCAGACAAGTGATGTCTCTGCTTTTAAATATGCAACTAAGTTTGTCATAGCTTTTCTTACAAAGAGCAAAAGTCTTTTAATTTCATGGCTTTAGTCACTGCAGTGATTTTGGAGTCCAAGAAAATCTGAAACTGTTTCCATTTTTTTCCTATCTATTTGCCATGACGTGATGGGACCAGATGCCATGATCTTAGTTTTTTTTTGAATGCTGAGTTTTAACGTCAAAAAAATAATAATAATAAGTTTTTTGAATGTTGAGTTTTGCTATTATAATCATACATAATAGCCTGCTTGAGAGGACCCTGCCCCTCTGCCTTTGTTCAGTTCATAGAGAGATAATCTGACTCTGCCCACCTGTGAACAGCTATAACAAAAAGAAGAGATTGATATCTGCAAGTCTGAAAACCCTTTTTATTTTACTTCCTCACTGCCTTTCCCTCTCTATTCTGCCTTTTGACTTTAGTTCCTTATTTTCTCTCTCTCCGGCTCTTTAAAACAACCTGGCTTCCGAAGCTCCACATGATGGTCTTTTGAGACATTAGTCTGCCATCTTCTCAGTCACAGTTTTCCAAATAAAGTCATGTTCCTTGCCTCAACACCTCGTCTCCTGAAATTATTGGCCTACCATGCAGGAGGAGAGTGAACTTGGACTAGGTAGCAACATTCTAATATGGAAAGTGAGGCCTCAGTTTTGCCTACTCATTTCTTAATTATAATTTTTATACTTCATGGAAAAGTCTGTCAGTTCAGTTCTGTCACTCAGTCCTGTCCGACTCTATGCGACCCTGTGGACTATTGCATGGCAGGTTTCCCATCCATTACTAACTCCCAGAGCTACTCTAGGAAAAGTCTGTACATTTTACTTATTGGCAACTACAACAAAAATCTGTATAGGTTTTGTTGCTAAATGGCTTCTAGACTAATCTTTTACTGGAGACTATAATTTAGTTTTGCTCAGCACATAGTTTGAAGAAATTTAACATTTTTTGACACATGGGCACAGAAGATAAAAGAGTCTTAGTGTGAGTTAAATGCTAGTTTTTGCATCTTTTTAAGCAGAGAAAATAAAACAACTATATTCAACATTGAGAATTACTCTGCTTCTTAATTTCAAAAGATATTTTAAATGGATATATTTATTTATAATATATAAATACATATTTTCTTACCCAAATGAACTCAATAAACATTATATCATGTGAATATTCTAAACTGGTCATGATTCAGGGAAAAAAGTGATTACTAGATTCTAAGGGCATTTCAGGTCTAAAAGAATTTATAAGGATATTCTTAAAATTATGACATTTCTAATAATATTGTCAATTCTTGAAATTACATCATTCACAGAATCTTGTTTTTGAATGGGTTTGTGAGTTGCTGAGCTGTGTCCAACTTTTTGCAACCCCATTGATTGTAGCTCTTCTGTCCATGGAATTCTCCAGGCAAGAATATTGGAGTGAGTAGTCATTCCCTTCTTCAGGGGAGCTTCCCTACCCACGAAATGAACCCAGGCCTCCTGAATTACAGGCAGATTCTTAACTGCATGAGCTACCAGGGAAGCCCTCATAGAATCTTAGTTGTATTCATTTCAAGCATAGAGTTTAAATTGTTAAATGCTATGTATCAGGTACTAAAACAGTTTAAATTTATGTAGTATGAAAAACACAGGATGCTGTGACCAGTTTCCCCTTACTGATTATATTAAAATCTGAGAGGAGAGATAAATTGAAGGAATAGTTTTTTTTTTGTTGTTGTTTTTTTAAAGAAAACACAGAATTTTATGTTTTGGAAAATTATCTGCCAATTCATGTTACAAAAAAGAGAAAAGTGTGCCAAAACAGGACTTTTCAAATGTTGAATTTTAAGCCAACTTTTTCACTCTCACTTTCATCAAGAGGCTCTTCAGTTTTTCTTCACTTTCTGCCTTCAGGGTGGTGTCATCTGCATATGTGAGGTTACTGATATTTCTGCTGGCAATCTTGAGTCCAGCTTGTGCTTCATCCAGCATGGCATTTTGCATGATGTACTCTGCGTATAAGTTAGATAAGCAGGGTGACAATATACAGCCTTGACAGACTCCTGTCCCAACTTGGAACCAGTCCGTTGTTCCATGTTCTCTTCTAACTTTTGCTTCTTGACCTGCATACAGATTTCTCAGGAGGCAGGGAGGGTTGTCTGGTATTCCCGTCTCCTAAAGAATTTTTCAGTTTGTTGTGATTTACACAGTCAAAGGCTTTGGTGTAATCAATAAAGCAGAAGTATGAGATATCAAGGGAAAAAATAAACATCATCCAAGTTCTTTGCATTCTCTCTGGAAGAAGAGTGCATTTTTGGTTGTATGCAGGATCATTATATTATATAGATATACATATATTATGATAGGCAAAAGTATGACTGTGAAATGGAGTATTTCCTGCCATATCAATGAACAATGATGTCACAGCCATCAGCTATTCTGAACATCCAAATATGAACATCTGAGCCAGGAAAACGTGCCGGAAAACCAGTGCCTGCTCAGCAGCCACTGAGCTGCCTTCACTCCCTACTGGAGCATTGCGGGACTTGGGGAAATGTGAAAAGATGCAGGGTGAAGACCCCAGATAGCTGAGATGCATATGGAAGGAAAGATTTCAGTAAGCCCAGACTCTAGCATCTTCCCATACATTGAAAGGTGCTAAATGTCTGAATTTGAGAAATTGGCTTTCCTTAATTAACAACAATCTTTTGATGTTCTGACTACATGCCCCTTGTTGCAAACTTCTCTATAAACTGACTGCTCCCTCACCCCCCACCTCCTTTAACCAGTTCTGTCACAGCTACTTGAGATGCTGTCTCCTGGTTTTGAAGTCCTAAAAATTCCCACTGAATAAAACATAACTCTCAAGTTTAAGGCTCCACGTATTTTTCCAGTCCACAGATCTTGTTACTTTCTTTATTTGGAGATTAAGTATGGTTTAAAGAGTTGCATATGGTTGCCAAGTTGACAAGGGGTGTACTTGTGATGGTTAATTTTATGTGTCCACTTATCTGGACCACAATGCCCCGGTACTTGGTCAAATATTCTTTGGGTGTTTTTAGATAAGATTTAAATTGCCAGGCTTTAATTAAACCAAATTGGTTTCTGTAAGGTGGGTGAACTTCATTCAGTGAGTGGAAGGCCTGAATAGAACAAAAGACTGCTTTCCCACAAAAAGATGGAATTCTCCATGGTCTGTCCTTAGACTTCAACTGTATCATTAAATCTTCCTGGTTCTATAGCAGACCACTTTAAACCCAATCTAAGAATTTCCAGAGTCACCAGCCTACCAGCCACCAAATTTTGAATTCCATAATCACATGAACTAATTCCTTATGCATACTATATTTTTTTCTCCCTAAAGAACCCTGACTAATACATAATACAGAAACTGATGCAGAAGTTTTAAGAAGTTTGTTTAAAACTCAACATTCAAAAGTCTCCAAGCCAGGCTTCAACAGTACAAGAGCTGTGAGCTTCCAGATATTCAAGCTGGATTTAGAAGAGAGAGAGGAACTACAGACCAAATTGCCAACATTTGTTGGATCATAGAAAAAGCAAGAGAGTTCCAGAAAAGTATCTACTTCTATTTTATTGACTGAGCCAAAGTATAGAGTGTGGATCACATAGTTTGACTGTGTGGATCACAACAAACTGTGGAAAATTCTTAAAGAGATGGGAATACCAGACTATCTGACCTACCTCCTGAGAAATCTGTATGCAGGTCAAGAAGCAACAGTTAGAGCCAGACATGGAACAATCAAGTGGTTCCAAATTGGAAAAGGAGTACTTCAAGGCTGTATATTGTCACCCTGCTTATTTAACTTATACATGCAGAGTACATCATGCGAAATGCCAGGCTGGATGAAGCACAAGCTGGAATCTAGATTGTCAGCAGAAATATCAATAACCTCAGCTACACACATGACATCACTCTTATGGCAGAAAGCAAAGAAGAACTAAACAGCCTCTTGATGAAAGTTAAAGAGGAGAGTGAAAAAGTTGGCTTAAATCTCAACATTCAAAAAACTAAGATCATGGCATCTGGTCCCATCACTTCATGGCAAATAGATGGGGAAACAATGGAAACAGTGACAGACCTTATTTTCTTGGACTCGAAAAATACTGCAGATGGTGGCTACAGCCATGAAATTAAAAGATGCTTGCTCCTTAGAAGAAAAGCTCTGACCAACCTAGACATCATATTAAAAAGCAGAGAGTTTACTTTGCCGACAAAGGTTCATCTAGTTAAAGCTATGGTTTTTCCAGTAGTCATATATCATTGTGAGAGTTGGACTACAAAGAAAGCTGAGCACCGAAGAATTGATGCTTTTGAATATGGTGTTGGAGAAGACTCTTGAGAGTCCCTTGGACTGCAAGGAGATCCAACCAGTCCATCCTAAAGGAGATCAGTCCTGGGTGTTCATTGGAAGGACTGATGCTGAAGCTGAACTCCAGTACTTTGGCCACCTGATGCAAAGAACTGCCTCATTGGAAAAGACCCTGATGCTGGGAAAGATTGAAGATTGGAGTATAAGGGGATAACAGAGGGTGAGATGGTTGGATGGCATCACCGACTCAATGGACATGAGTTTGAGCAAGCTCTGGGTGCTGGTGATCGACAAGGAAGCATGGCACACTGCAATCTATGGTGTTGCAATAGTCGGACATGACTGAGCGACTGAACCGAATTGAATTATATAATAATAAACAGGCATATCAGATGCTCAAAATTTTGACATATTGAGAAATTTATAACATAATTTAGAAAAAATATCCAGTAATAAGTATTTTGTAATGTGCACAATAATTATAAATGATTTTTAGGCAATGGCTTTTATAAACTATTTTGTAACTCAAACTTGAAAAGTTTTATGAAGTGAATTAATCAGATAAGCAAACATTACTAAGCGGTATAACATTATTTTAGATGTAGCAAACAGTGATTGATAAAGACATGGTGAGATATATAATTTTCAAAATTTGAATTGCTACATCTTCAAAATAGACTTCTATCTACTTTGACTGTTTTAAAAAGTGTCTTAGTTTAATTTAACTCTTTAGAGAAGGCAATATTTACCTATGATTCCTGAAAACTGTTTATTATCAACATATATGTTGAAAAAATAGTGCATGTATTCTATGAAAAAGTAGAATATCAGTTTACAGCCTCACATTTGTTTATTATAGTTTGATATTTATTTGAAAACATAGTAGCATTCCTGTGTGTTTGCACTGATTGTGTTTGTTCTAAAAATTTATAAACATCCGTGAAATCTGTATTTAAAAGGAAAGCATAACTCTTTTATTTCAATTTAAATTTCAGCAATGGACTAATTTGAATTCAGACTAGAACCAGTGGCAGTCTGCCAAAGCTATGTGAATATTTAAAAATCTTTCTTGCTGTTGTTTCAACTTATATAGAATACAAATACACACAGAATAAGTGAGCATGTGCATATACAGTCTTTTTATGTGATATTTCATGATACTGTTTCAAAGGCTGAAAAAAAACAGCCCATTTGAATCTCCTTTGTATTATAAAGAGTCCATTAGATGTATATCCAACTACTATCTATCTATATAATTATACATATGTATCTGTATTTCAAACTTTTGGAAAATATATTATTATGTATTATAAATACCATATATACAAATATTCTATACATAGAGATTCACCTTTAACATATAGAATTATATCATTTTATATTGAAATAAATTATAGAATATAATTTTCATTATAACAACCACAGACTAGGAAACTAAGCCTTAGAAATAATTTCTTCTAGCACACATAGATAAGTTCCTCTTTTAAACCTTTCAACAAACTATCAGTAATTATTTTCATTTTAGAGTTAACAAATTTTGAAGAGTCTGTAAAATGGTAACTTTTATGCCTGATGCCTGCAAAGTCACAAATAAAGTAGAACAGGCATTTGAATGAATATATGTGTAATTCCAAATAACATGCATGCCCTTTCCAACAAAAATATACCAAATGTAATCTCTGTGAACAATTATGCAAGCAATTAATACTCAAAGCAAAAAACAAGGTTTATTTTTCCAATTAAAATAATATAGGCAATTGCATTTGTGAACTCCATTACTACAGAGGACATATTTACAGAAGATCTGTAAAATTCTTATGATTGATGCAAAAATTTATATATGAAAAAAATTTAAGCTCTTTTTCAGTTTGCATAATACATATCACCAACTATTCATTACTCAAAAGATCTCTTTGTTCCTTTCATGTGGAAAATAATTGAAAAATCTTCTTGAGTATTTATTACTACAATGTGTGTGAAGTTTGAGATATCTCTCCCAAGACGTTTTCATATTTTTCTTTTTTTTTTTTTTTTTAAACATTTATTTTTATTCATTTGGCTGCATAGAGTCTTAGTTGTGGCATGTGGGATCTAGTTCCCTGACCAGGGATCGAACCCAGCCCCCCTGTATCAGGAGCGCAGAGTCTTAGCCACTGGACCACCAGGGAATTCCCCATATTTTTCAAAATGCACTCCTGCAAATTACCATTTGAGAATGAGACAATGTGTAGCAGCAATTGGTTCCACTATTAGCGCTGACTCAGGCAAAATGAAAGATTGAGGTAATCGGAATAGTCCATCAGAATATGGACATAAGTGGTACTGATCTTAATGTAGACTTGTGACTTGAAATGTACATGTAATTTTAAGTAGAAAATTGTCTGTAAAATATTACTATTATCACTGAAAATTTATATCAGGGAGAAAATAATGGACAAGATTTTTGTAAACATTAATTTTAACAATTCTTATGGACAGAATATTTATGTGTGCCCCCCCACCAAATCCACATGTTGAAATCCTATTCCTCACTATAAAGGTTTTAAGAGGTGGGACCTCTGAGAGGTAGTTAAGATTAACTGAATTCTTGAAGGTGGACTTCTCATAACTCTATTTAAAGCCCTTTTAAGAATCACAAAAGCATTTGCTTCCCCTCTTTCTGCCATATGAGAGCACAGAGAGAAGTTAGCAGCCTGCAAACAGGAAGGCTGCTCTCATCAGAACCCAAGCACACTGACACCTTGATTTCAGACTCCCAGCCTCCAGCATTGTGAGAAATACATTTCTGTTGTTTATAAGTCATCCAGTCTATGGCCTTTTGTTCTAGTAGCCCAAAATGACTAAGACAATAACTGTATTTTAGATTTTGCTTTATGGGATTAATTTCAATACATTGACATAGGCTGAAACTCATGGTGCATTTCTGCATGCTTTTCCTCTTTTTCCATCTCTTACATTTTTTTTTCTGTCTTTTACATTTTATGGAACTGGATAAAACCTTATTTGCCTTTATTTCTCCATTTTTAAAACATATTTATAAATAATCTATGGAATTTTTGTATTAAGCTGATGTTTTCCACACAAATACACACACAAACCCCTACGTACAGGCCACTGGGTATTCTACCTCTAAATCTGTTGAAGCAGCTGTGTTAGAAGACCTTTGAGATAGATATTTTATTTGTCCTAAAAGGAGTTTTGCTGCAAACATACAACTTCCATTAACCTAAATAATCAAAGAACACTGCTATTATTTCTCAGAACTATAGTTGGAAAAAATATTTAATTAATTCATTTTCAGAAGAGCATTACTGAAATGTCACTACCTGGTCATTTGCTTCTTGAAAAAAACTAAAAGGATATTGTTTTCCATAATACTTTTTATGGTAGTGACTTCAGTTTCCAAGATGGCCTTAGAATTACTGATCCATTAAAGAAAATTTTTCCATTTATTCCAGGAAGGCTAATGATAATTTTGAAACCCCAAACTCCCACTTCACATCCTTCAGTGTTCTGAGAATAAACTGTTGTTTATTGTGTCCTAGTAGGTATATGGATTTTTTTTTTTCTGAATAGTTTTTTGGAAATGTCTTGACACAATAAAAATGGTAAAGTTTTAAGGAACTCTTTATCATTGAAAATGTAGCTCCTTTTGCCCAGATTTGCTGTTACAATCGATACATCAAGCTCAGAATTTCTCCAGTTTTCTACCAATGTGTGCTTTTTTTTTTTTTTTTCCTGCTTCAGGAATCCAATACAGGATAACAAACTTGTTTATTTTCATGCCTTCACAGTTTCCTCTGGTTTGTAAATGTTTCTCAGGTTTTCTTATTTCACATGACTTGTGCAATCTTGCGGAGTTCTGGCCATGTATTTTGGAGAAGCTTTTTTCAAGTTAGGTTTGTCTGATGCTTTCTGTATGGGTAATTTCACAAAATGTCTTCAAGCTTACCATATGTTTATTTTATCTGTCCTGCTGAGGCTATCAATGAGTCCATCAAAGGCAGCCTTTATTTCTGTTACATGGTTACTAATTTCTCTGTCATGTTTATTTTATTGGGGAGGAGGTTGGCTTTTTTTCTTACAGTTTCCATATCTTTCCTGAAATTATCTGTTTCTGTGGGTCCCATTAGAGTCTTTAACATATAAATCATAGCTATCTAAACCTCTGTGCCTGGTAGTTCCCATAACTGTGTCGTATCGTATCTGTGTTTGATGGTCAAAATGGATTCATCTATTCAGAGTGTTTTTTCTTGAGTTTGGTATGCTTGGTAATTGCTGGATGGAAGTTGGACATGTTGTATCAGATAATAGACACAGGGGACTTATTTTTAATGCTTAGAGAAGCACACTATTTCCTTCTCCTGGGCCTTTAGTATGAGGATTGAGTGAATCTATTCAGGAGTCAGATTTTCTATAAAGTTTGTTGTTACTCTGATTACCAGAGTTGGAATTTTTCTTGTTTTGTTCACTGAATACATCAAATTCCTATAGTAATAGAGTTTTTTTTTTGTTTTTTTTTTTAATCTCCTTGATTGGGTTTTGGGCTTTCCTTTGTTCTGCTTCCCCAAATGTGCCTCTTTGTTGCAGCTTTCCTAATTTTTCCACCTTATTAATAGCTTTTCCTTGGGACTTTGTTAGTATGGTGCTGAAGGGGAAGGGTCAGAGGGAGAATTCGATGATGTTCCGATCTTCTTGGAACATCTCAAGCTTCAGCTTATGGACCTGAGCTGACAAGATAGACTTCACAGGTTTTCTTTCCCTCCTCTAGGGATTGAGTTTCTTTTTTCTGGGATCTATCCAACTGCAGCTGAGGTCCTCTAGTACAGTTTACAGTTTAGGAGTTGTTCCCTCTGCAGATTGAATCCTTGGTTACCTGAGGGATATAAGAAAAATGAGTCCTGGCAGAATATGGCTTTCCTGGTCATCCAACAGCTGCTGTGGAAATTCTGCCCAGCAGAATAAATTATTTGTTCCATAAATTAAATAGGGAACACAGATTTACACAAATTTCAAAAGTAGCTGTTTTTCCTCTCCACCAAGTAGCACCATGTAGGGGAGGGAGGTTATCTCTAAATTCTCTTCAATCCTTCTTTTATGAGCCAGATGGATATCCTTCAAGTAAAAGTCTGCAAGCGGGTGGGAACTTCCCCATGTCTGTGGACAACGGGAGTTTCACAGCTATGTCACACTTAAACTTTAGCAATATCTAAAACATTCTTATAGGGACATTAAAATTTATGATTTTGTATATCATGTGGCATTTCCACAAGTACCTAAAAGCTCAGGTTTCCCCCTTGATTCACCATTCTCTGATTTAGGTTCTCTGACGTGTTCAACAAAAGCCATTAGTGTACGGTTCACCTTCTGTCTTATTGCGAATATGGGAGAGTGAAGTGTTTCTAGCTCTATATTTTTGAGATGAATCCTGGTATCATAATGCTGATAAATGTTTAATGTATCTGTGAAGTCATTAGATAGCTAACAAACAAATAAGAACTTGTGCAGTTAAGATCCTGAAAAGTAGGGAAAACCAAAATTGTGAGTCTTATGTGGTATTACTTTTCCCTTCTGGTGAATGATGAATGCGAAATGTTTAAGCCTTAGGGAAGAAAAAAATGGCAAAACATAAGCTGCATCTATAGAGAGTGGAAAGGAGGGTATAACTGACACTTTTTGGATGAAACCATGGTGGGCAAACATTAAGAGCAAGCATACATCAGAAATAGACTACTCTTCACAGGAATCAAAGCCCAGTTATAATTAATTTAAATTATGTTGATCTATGATTGCTTTTGCCTCCAGCCCAGCTGACAGCCTGAAGCAAAATTAAATCCTCAATGGGGAAACATAAGCCAGAGCTTTGAGTTATCTACATGATTTTTCATAAAGAAGAACCATCTTTCCATCTGAATGACAGAACTATAAAAACACAGGGCTATCTCCAAAAATATGAACACAAAGTTGAACAGCAGAAAAGATCAAAGAAAGATAATATAATACAATTATTAAATACAAATTTCAATATTATTGTACATAATATGCTCAGGGAAATGGAACATAAGATGGAGAAAGCAAGCAGGGAATCAGCAACTATAAACATAAAGCAAACAAATATCCCAGAATTTTTTTTAATATAACAATTGAAATTAAGAATTCAGTGAATGAGTTTAAGAGGATTTGGGGGATCCTAAGAGAGAACTGGTGAACTAAAATACAGTTCAGAACAATATAAACATACTAAAGCACATAGGGATTAAAGGATGGGACCTAAAATAAGAGACTAACAGATGTACACAAACTGGGATAAAAGTGATGTTATTCATGCAGTAGAAAAATAATTCCTGCAGTTCTGACAAATGTGAGAGAAATAAATTTTTAAGCATTTGTCAGGGAAAGCATATTAGTGATAAATGCAAATAAATTTTTCCTATGTGAAATAACAGTATTCACCTGTTGATCTTAAATAGATGGGGAGTTAAAATATACGCTAATAGTACAATGGTTAACAGAGAGATTAAAAAAAAAAAGATTTGCGAGCTCTGATCAGCATCACTTGTCCCTTTATACATATTGCTAAATTCAAAGTGATGGCTAAAATGTCAATAAATTAAGTAAAACTTAATCTAGATTCATAGGGGCTGATGCCTCTTTATGTAACATAAATGGATGATGTTATATTCATCTTTATAATAAAAATCATATTAAAACCTTTACAGATAACACTAAAAGTAAAGGAATGCTTAAGTAAATGCTAATGAAGGGGAAATATCTTCATAAAATTAAGGGATTATTAATATTGTGTTTATTCTTATAACATTATAGAAAACTTTAGTAAAGGTCTAGTTATTTTATCCAGAATCTCTCTAATCACAATTATTCTAATATGACAAAAGTGAACACTAGGGTGAAGATATATATTTTTCTCTTGTGAATAATAGCAATATCGACTGGCAATTTGTATTGAGCTGAAACAGTAAATCACATTTGATTTAGGAGGCATTAATCAAATGCAGTGTATCCACGTTTGACTTGTACTTATATATGAGCTCCATGAATATTCAGACATCATTATTTTTAAATATGTAAATAACTGCAGTCCAATTGAATATGAAGTATCCCTAGGTAACATTTACAACTTCAAATACATCATTAAATTTAAAAAGGGAAGTTTTGGAATTTAACTTACTAAGAAGATTGATTTATATAAAATATGATTGAGCCCTTGAATATTAAATATTTTTTCTAACCACTTTTCCCCATATTCTTGCCAAAATAGAACAGAAAATATATGTACAACAAAATGAAATACTGAGCATCACGATGAAGCATTTTAAATCATATCACCTTTACCATAGTCATATGTATTTTTAATATTCTTAAAAATGTTTACTTTCTTTTCTTTTTAGTGAAACTTACCTTTCTAAAAGGATATGGAAAATCTCATGGCTTTTCATGGGTCAAAACTTAATAACACCTTTCAAATATAGAATTAATAACTGGTCAGTAGGCAAATACCTATAAAAAAGCTTGTGGCAAATACTTCACAAATATTAGGGTGAAGGAAATATGGTGTAGTATATTTGTTTCCCTAAACTACATAAACTGCTGGAGAAAAAAGAGGAAGACATAAATTATAGTATTATTGAATAAGTACTCAATAAATGCGTTATGCTGAAAAGACTAAGGTCAAAAGAAAGAGGAATGGAAAACAGTAACAGAGGGTGAGAGAAAATGTTGTAGACAACAAAAACTATTTAAGGTGATGGTTAGAGAATTTTAGATTTCATATATCTGCTTCCAAATAATTAATTTACCTGCTGTTTTTCAAATACACTAAGACTCACTAGAAAAGATTTAAATATTACTAAATTTTGATTAAATTCTCAATGATAAAGAACATCTGTCAAATGTCAAGGCTAATAAGGATACTGTTTACAGTTCAGTGACAGAGAGTAAATGCAGGGCAATAAAAAAGGGCAACTGAATGATGGATTTTAGGATACAGAAAATATTCTAATGCCATCAATGCTTTGGATTATTAAATAAAAGTAGCCATATTAGAGAAAATATGTGTATAACTTTGAGATTCCATTTACCATTCACTTTATTAATTGCCAGATAAGATTTAGTTGAGCTGATTCTGAGACTAGTTTTGGGATTGATCATTTCTGAAGGTTCTTCTTCACTTGTTTGTTCAGTTGTGCTAATATAAGTAATTAAAGAGATTTGACAGTTGCATGCACAGCTCCTTATTTCTAACATATTTATCATTAAATGAAAAATAATAGCAATAGATCAAGAAACTCTGTAAGATTAAGATGAAAAGACATTATCATGAAACTAAGCATTTACATGAAATGGGTGAAAAAATGGTCTTTTAACTTTGAGATTACAATTTATCCTACCTTTTCTTTTATTGGAGGGATTAATAAATATTTCATTACATGTGAAAGATCACACCAAGATTATGTGCTGTGTATTTACAAGAATTATGTCTGATTACACATACATACATGCATAAATAAATAGAGTTTTCAAATAAACCCAAGAATAATAAAAAGAAAATATTTTTAGGATTGATTAATAAATTGTTCCTAGAAAAAATTAAAGGAAAAAAAGAACAGTGAGAAATGTGTTAATAATTTTACTTAAAATTAAATTATATTAATTATTTTAGAAGTTTTGAAAAATCATTTGTACTATGTTCAGTGGTCATATAGCTCAGCTGGTAAAAGAATCCACCTGCAAAGTAGGAGACCACAGTTTGATTCCTGGGTTAGGAAATACACTGGGGAAGGGATCAGCTACTCACTCCAGCATTCTCAGGCTTCCCTTGTGGCTCAGTTGGTAAAGAATCTGTCGGCAATGCAGGAGACCTGGGTTCAGTCCTTGGGTTAAGAAGATCCCCTGGAGAAGGGAAAGGCTACCCACTACAGTATTCAGGCCTGGAGAATTCCATGGACTGTAGAGTCCATGGGGTTTCAAAGAGTCGGACACGATTGAGTGACTTTCACATTCATTTTTCACTTTCTGTGGTCATAACATCCTTCTGCCAAAATAAAATTCTCATAGAATATCAAGACAGGAAGGAAAAGATACAAAGAATGTTAAAATATAGGATAGAAGCCTTTGGTCTGTTAAGAATATGTTGAATGTGTGTATGAGAACCAATGTTTAAACTATTAATATTTGCATTTTAATGTTTAAAATATTTGGAATTTGCCAGCTGAAAATAATTTAATTTTGAGGATATGATTAAACTATTTTATTATTCTTTGGCATGAATATCAGAGAAGTGAGGCAGGGTCCTCTAAATGATGATCTCCTCCAAGTTTACTTTATTTACCATTCCTCAACTTGTATGTCTTCAAGAGATGGGAATACCAGACCACCTTACCTGCCTCCTGAGAAAGCTGGATGCAGGTCAATAAGCAACAGTTAGAATCAGACCAAATTGGGAAAGGATGTATATTTTCAAGGATGTTATTGTTATCATACTTATTTAATGTATATGCAGAGTACATCATGCGAGCTGTGGGACTGGATGAAACTCAAGCCGGACTCAAGATTGCCAGGGAAATATCAATAACTCAGATATGCAGATGACACCAAGCCAATGGAAGAAAGAGAACAGGAACAAAAAAGCCTCTTGACCAAAGTGAAAGAGGAGAGTGAAAAAGCTGATTTAAAATCCAGCATTCAAAACACCAAGATCATGACATCTGGACTCATCACTTCATGGCAAATAGATGGGGAAAAATGGAAACAGTGACAGACTTTATTTCCTTAGGCAAGAGAATCACTGTGGATGGTGACTGCGGTCATGAAATTAAAAGACACTTGCTCTTTGGAAGAAAAGCTGTGACAAACTTAGTGCATTAAAAAGCAAAGACATCACTATGCCAACAAAGGTTTGTCTACTCAAAGCTACTGTTCATAGGGTACTCAAGGCAAGAAATCTGAAGTGGTTTGCCATTCCACTGAAAGATGAACTCCCCAGGTTGATAGGTACGCAATATGCTATTGGAGATCAGTGGAGAAATAACTCCACAAAGAATGAAGAGACAGAGCCAAAACAAAAACAACACCCAGTTGTGGATGTGACTGGTGATGGAAGTAAGGTCTGATGCTGTAAAGAGCAATATTGCACAGGAACCTGGAATGTTAGGTCCATGAACCAAGGCAAACTGGAAGTGGTCAAACAGGAGATGGCAAGAATGAACATCGTTATTTTAGGAATCAGAGAACTAAAATGGACTGGAATGAGTGAATTTAACTCAGACAACCAATATATCTACTACTGTGGGTAAGAATCCCTTAGAAGAAATCGAGTAGCCATCATGGTCAACAAAAGAGTCTGAAATGCAGTACTTGGATGCAGTCTCAAAAATGTCAGAATTATCTCTGTCTGTTTCCTAGGCAAACCATTCAATATCGCAGTAACCCAAGTCTATGCCTCGACCAGTAATGCTGAAGAAGCTGAAGTTGAATGGATCTATGAAAACCTACAAAACCTTCTAAAACCAACAGCCAAAAAATATTTCCTTTTCATTATAGGGGACTGGAATGCAAAAGTAGGCAGTTAGGGGCTACCTGGAGTAACAGGCAGATTTGGCCTTGTTGAACAAAATGAGGCAGAACAAGGATAATAGAGCTTTGCCAAGAGAATGTACCAGTCATAGCCAACACCCTCTTTCAACAACACAAGAGAAGACTCTATACATGGAAATAACCAGATGGTCAATACCAAAATCAGATTGTTTATATTCTTTGCAACCAAAGATGGAGAAGCTCTATATAGTCAGCAAAAACAAGACTGGGAGCTGACTGTGGCTCAGATTATGAACTTCTTATTGCCAGATTCAGAGTTAAACTGAAGAAAGCAGGGAAGACCACTAGACCATTCAGGTATGACCTAAATCAAATCCCTTACAATTATACAGTAGAAGTGAGAAATAGATTTAAAGGACTAGATCTGATAGACAGAGTGCCTGATGAACTATGGACGGAGGTTCATGACATTGTACAGGAGACAGGGAGCAAGATCAACCCCAAGAAAAAGCAATGCAAAAAAGCAAAATGGCTGTCTCAGAGGCCTTACAAAGCTATGAAAAGAAGAGAAGCAAAAAGCAAAGGACATAAAGGAAAGATATACCCTTGAATGCAGAGAGCCAAAGAATAACAAGGAGAGATAAGAAAGCCTTCCTCAGTGACCAGTGAAAGAAATAGAAGAATATAATAGAATGGGAAAGACTAGAGATCTCTTCAAGAAAATGAGAGGTACCAAGGGAACATTTCTTGCAAAGATGTGCTCAATAAAGGACAGAAATTATATGGACCTGACAGAAGTAGAAGATATTAAGAAGAGGTGGCAAGAATACACAGAAGAACTGTTCAAAAAAGATCCTCACAACTCAGATAATCATGATGGTGTAATCACTCACCTAGAGCCAGACATCTTGGAATACAAAGTCAAGTGGGCCTTAGGACGCATCACTATCAACAAAGCTAACGGAGGTATGGAATTTCAGTTGAGCTATTTCAAATCCTAAAAGATGGTGCTGAGAAAGTGCTGCACTCAATATGTCAGCAAATTTGGAAAACTCAGCAGTGGCCACAGGACTGGAAAATGTCCATTTTTCATTCCATTCTCAGAGAAATGCAATGTCAAAGAATGTTCAAAGTACCACACAACTACACTCATCTCACATGCTAATAAAGTAATGCTCAAAATTCTCCAAGCCAGGCTTCAGCAATATGTGAACTCTGAAATTCCAGGTGTTCAAGCAGGCTTTAGAAAAGGCAGAGTAACCAGAGATCAAATTGCCAACATCTACTGGATCATCAAAAAAGCAGGAGAGTTCCAGAAAAATATCTATTTCTGCTTTATTGACTATGTCAAAGTTTTGACTCTGTAGATCACAATAAACTGTGGAAAATTCTGAAAGAGATGGGAATATCAGAACACCTCACCTGCCTCTTGAGAAATCTTTATGCAGGTCAGGAAGCAACAGTTAGAACTGGACATGGAACAGACTGGTTCCAAATAGGAAAAGGAGTACGTCAAGGCTGTATATTGTCACCTTGCTTATTTAGCTGATATGCAGAGTACATCATGAGAAACACTGGGCTGGATGAAGCACAAGCTGTAATCAAGATTGCCGGGAGAAATATAAATAACCTCAGATATGCAGATAACATCACTCTTATGACAGAAAGTGAAGAACTAAAGAGCCTTTTGATGAAAGTGAATGGAAGAGAGTGAAAAAGTTGGCTTAAAGCTCAACATCAGAAAACGAAGATCATGGCATCAGGTTCCATCACTTCATGGCAAATAGATGGAGAAACAGTGGAAACAGTGGCAGACTTTATTTTTGGAGGCTCCAAAATCACTGCAGATGGTGACTGCAGTCATTAAATTAAAAGACACTTGCTCCTTGGAAGAAAAGTTATGCCCAACACAGACAGCATATTACAAAGCAGAGACATCACTTGGCCCACAAAGTCCATCTATCAATGCTATGATTTTTCCAGTAGCCATGTATGGATGTGAGAGTTGGACTATGAAGAAAGGTGAGTGCAGAAGAATTGATGCTTTTGAACTGTGGTGTTGGAAAAGAGTCCTATGAGTCCCTTGGACTGCAAGGAGATCCAACCAGTCCATCCTAAAAGAAATAGTACTGAATGTTCATTGGAAGGACTGATGTTGAAGCTGAAACTCCAATACTTTGACCACCTGATGTGAAGAGCTGACTCACTGGAAAAAACCCTGGGTATGATTGAAGGCAGGAGAAGGGTCAACAGATGATGAGATGGTTGGATGGCATCACCAGTTCAATGGGCATGAGTTTGAGTAAACTCCAGGAGTTGGTGATGGACAGGGAGGCCTGGTATGCTGCAGTCCATGGGGTCACGAAGAGTCAGACACAACTGAGCCACTGAACTGAACCTAACTGAACTCAAAGCTATGATTTTCTAGTAGTTTTGTTCGGTATGAGAGTTGTACCATAAGGAAGGCTGAGCACTTGATAATTTATGCTTTCCAACTGTGGTATTGGAGGAGACTCTTGAGAGGCCCTTGGAAAGCAAGGGATCAAACCAGTCAATCCTAAAGGAAATCAAACTTGAATATTCATTGAAAGTACTGATGCTGAATTTGAAGCTCCAAAACATTGGTCCTTGATAGGAAGAGCCTATTCATTGGAAAAGACGGTGGTGATAGTGAAGACAGGAGCAGAAGGGGACAACAGAGTAAGAGATGGTTGGGTGGCATCATTGAATCAATAGACATGAGTTTGAGCAAACTCTGGGAGATAGTGAAGAACAAGGAAGATTGGCATTCTGCAGTCCATGGGGTTGGAAAGAGTTGGATACGACTGAGTGACTAAACAACAACAACAAAGCCTATACACCTTCAATGAGCAACATCCCTAGGAAAGAACTTTGACCTGCCTAGGTTCTGACTCCTGTTCTTCCCATGCCTGGCCTTCACTCTCTGGCATAGAAGCACTCACCAATGTCTAGTGAGAAAACATGGCCACACCACAACAGTCTGCCTGCCTTATTTAACCCTATCTGGTAGCTTTAGATTGATTCTTTCATGAAGGGAAAAATAGGAGGACAAGTAAGGAAAAGGAGAATGGTAACACATTCTAAAATTGCTAATCAGGTTAATTAACACAAAATAAAATTCACTCATTTTAAGTGCACAGCTCAATGAATCCACACAATGTAGCTATACCTTATTTTTTTCATCTCCCTCAAATTTTCTTGTGTTCCCTGCAGTTGATTTTTTTGGCCCCTGTAACATGGAAAAACTGGCTTGCTTTTTGTTCCTATAGTTTTGCCTTTTCTAAAGTTGCTTGTAAATAGAATCATAAAGTGCATAATTGTTTTTTTCTGTCTAGCTTCTGAAAATGGTAGATTAATGTTGAGGTTAATCCATGTTGTACATACCAATGGCATTTTCCTTTCACTATAATTTGTTCATTCACCAGTTGATAGATATTCTGATTTGGGATATTAAGATGAACATTGCTATGAACACTTGCATCTAAATATTTGGGATAACATGTTAATTATTTGTCTTAGATTGAAAAGCAGAGACATTACTTTGCCAACAAAGGTCCGTCTAGTCAAGGTTATGGTTTTTCCAGTAGTCATGTATGGATGTGAGAGTTGGACTATAAAGAAAGCTGAGCGCCGAAGAATTGATGCTTTTGAACTGTGGTGTTGGAGAAGACTCTTGAGAGTCCCTTGGACTGCAAGGGGATCCAACCAGTCCATCCTAAGGAAATCAGTCCTGAATATTCATTGGAAGGACTGATGTTGAAACTGAAACTCCAATACTTTGGTCACCTGATGTGAAGAGCTGACTAATTTGAAAAGGCCCTGATGCTGGGAAAGACTGAAGGTGGGAGGAGAAAGTGGCAATAGAGGATGAGATGGTTGGATGGCATCACTGACTTAATGGACATGAGTTTGAGTAAACTCCAGGAGTTAGTGATGGACAGGGAGGTCTGGAATGCTGCGGTCCATGGGGTTGCAAAGAGTTGGACACGACTGAGCAACTGAACTGAACTGAACTTCTAGGTTTTTTGGTAAATACATTTAAAACTTTTATTATTGATTGATTGATTCATTTATTCACTCATGTTTGTTGTGCCCTTGATAAGAAATCCTTATCTAACTGAAAGTTGCAAAGGTTTGCCCTCATTTTTAAATTTCACACATTTTGTGTTTTATCTCACATATAGGAGTATGTTTCATTTCGAGTTAATTTTTGTAGGGTGTTAGCTAAGTTTTGTGCATCATTTTTTCCATAGTCATATACAACCGTTCCAGCACTATTTGTGAAAAGTACAAAGTGCCTTGGACTACACTGAAATTTTATCAAAAATCAATTGACTGGATTCTCTGGTTTGTTATGCTTTATAAGAAACAGTTGAACTGTTTCCAAAAACTGTCATACTATTTAAAATCTCCCCAACAACGAATGAATGCTCTAGGTATTCCCATACTTTCCAATAATTACTACTGTCATCCTGTTAAATTTTAGCTATGCTTTTGTGTGTAAACCTTTCTCATTGAGCTTTCAATTTACATTTCATGAAACCTACTTATATTGAGAAATTTTAATGGGCTTATTAGCCATTCTTTTTACATTAAATTGAATTCACATAAATGCAGTTTGGTGAGTTTAGCCACATCTTTTTTTGTTCAAAAAACTGTTCAAAAATTTTCCCTCTTTTTATTGAGATTTTTTTCTCATTGAATTGTAAGAGTTACTTAAATAATCTGAACAGATGACTTCCTAGATATTTTGTGAAGTTTGTACTTTAACTTTTCATTTTATCAACAGTGTCATGAAGGCAATTTTAATTTTAAAAATTTAACTATTGCTTGAATGATTAATTTATTCACTCATGCTTGTTGTGCCCTTGCTAAGAAATCCTTACATAACTAAATGTTCCAAAGATTTGCCCTCATTTTTAAATTTCACACATTTTGTGGTGAAAGTTTGATTGTGCCTATTTTAATAGCTCTCTGTTTTGAATATTTCAGTCTTTTTTTGGTAAAACAAGCTGAGATGATTTAAGGTTGACAGTCAAACTGCCAACTGTGAATTTCTTAACTTCATTACTCTTTCATACTCATGATGAGGACAATCTCAGTTCATATTTATATTATTCAACAGAACTTTGTTCAAGAAGGTACTTTTATATACCTTGAATATTATTTTTATTGGCCATAATATATACCTAATGGAAAGTTTGGGTTTAGGGTTGTTGGGGTGGTTAGGTGTAAATTCATGAAAAAACACTAAAATTAAGACAAGTATAATGATATAGTTATTTATTTTAGTTATTTATGATTTAGTTAGTGATACTCATAGCATATTTCTTCCAGAAATTAACCATAGATGCCATATATGTCAAATCTGCATATGCTCTAATTATGCTGTTGCTACTGAGCCAGTAAGAGATTTCCTTTAGGGGTAAGTGGCTCCACTGATTTGTGCTAGTGATTCTGCATATTTAGATCAGTATTTGGTGCTTTTGAACTTACATGAGCATATGACTGCATGTACTACTTTTTCTGAGGGGGGGATAAGAACACTATGCATTATTATCAGCTTGCTTAGAGAAATAGTCTGACTTACTTTATTTTCATTTTGTGTCTCTCAAGGTAAAGTGCATGCTCAAGTGTGAAAACAGGAATAGGGAACAGTTATTTCCCTGAATTGATAGACATGACATGTGTGCACATAGATAGGTAGAATGATTCACAGAAATGGGCTAAGAAGGAAGAAAGGTGAAATGTAAAAGCTGGAACTAATATTATCAACCCAATCTGGTATCTGAGCTCACAAGTTAAATATAGTATCTCTCAAGGTAAAGTGCATGCTCAAGTGTGAAAACAGAAACAGGGGACAGTTATTTCCCTGAATTGATAGACATGACATGTGTGCACATAGGTAGGTAGAATGATTCACAGAAATGGGCTAAGAAAGAATAAAGGTGAAATGTAAAAGCTGGAACTAATATTATCAGCCCAATCTGGTATCTGAGCTCACAAGTTAAATATAGTATTGCAATGTCAGCGTTTCTCCAGCAAAGTAGAACACTATAAATATCCACTGTGTGGAAGAAATATTTGACCTATACAGAAGCACCATCCCCACAGTACTTGCTGCAGAAATTGGATAATGTTTGTAAAGTGGCAGACTTTGGAGTCAGAGCTGAACAGAGATGCTCCATGTAAAGAGGCAATAAAATATGTTGTGGATTTTCAAGTTTGAATTGAAACATTTTACTCATTATACATTTTTAAGAACTACCAGATTTAGCCCAGCATCCTGAGCACAGTCTTAACAGAAACTGTAATATTTCAGTTCCAAACTGTACTAAAATTCTAGTTGGATAATGCAATTCTATAAAAATTATAATCCTAATTGATGAAAAGACACTACTATTTCTCATTTCAAAGCACATGTTCATGCTTCAGCACTAATGACTTAGGAACACCATAGAATACAATTTATAGAATATTTGTAAATTGATAGGCTTATCAATATTTGGGTTTTATTTAATTGTGTTTTGTGTTTTGGGTTGGTCAGAGACACATAAATAGCACAAGTTCATTTAATATTTCTCAGTTGCAGAGAAATCTCTGAATTTTTTTTTTTTTTTGTATAGAAACAGTTATTCACATTTTTCATAGGACATGATAACATTTGCATTAGGCAGAAGTCTAAGGCAACAGATTTATTAAAATATTATTTACCATATCAGAAACAATTTCTGCCAATTCTGTAAAGGTAGCACTGTGATTGGTACTCCTCTAACATTTGATTTTGTAATCAAACATAACATCTGTTATTATAATAGCTTAAATACTTTCTTGTGGAACTAGGATATTCCTAATTTTCAACCATATAATATTTCTACTAACAATTTTCTTGGATTATTTATTATTTAACTAAAATTCCTAGAACCTAAATAGTAAATATTAGGATTGATAACTTTTATATATTGGGCAAAATAGGAAAAAAGTACCTGCTATTTGTAATATTTTAAACTTTCACTAGCATTGGCTCAAAATGTTCATTTCTCCAAGTCCTTTTCAGTACTGGATACCATCATATTTTGCTATATAGAGGGAGAAAATTAATATTTTGAATTTCATTTTAATGACTTCAGAAATGACACCCAATTGTGGTTGTGTCTGGTGGTTAAGTTGTGGATGTGTCTGGTGGTTAAAGAAAAGTCAAATGCTGTAAGAACAATATTGCATAGGAAACATGAATGTTAGGGCCATGAATCAAGGTAAATTAAATGCAGAAAAATAGGAGATGCAAGACTGAACATCAACATTTTAGGAATCAATCAACTAAAATGGATGAGAATGGGCAAATTTAATTCAGATGACCATTATATCTAGCACGGTGGGCAAGAAACCCTTAGTAGAAATGGAGTACCCTTCATAGTCAAGAAATGAGTCCAAAATGCAGTACTTGGGTGCAATCTCAGAAAAGACAGCATGATCTCTGTTTCCAAGGGAAATCATTCAACATCACAGTAATCCAAGTCTGTATACCAATGACTAAAGCCAAAGGAGCTGAAGTAAAATGGTTCTGTGAAGACCTACAAGAACTTTTAGAACTAACACCAAAAGAAAAAAAAAAAAAAGATGTCTTTTTCTTCATAGGGGATTGGAATGCAAAAGTAGGAAGTGAGTAACAGGCACACCTAGCTTTAGATTAGAAAGTGAAGCAGGGCAAAGATAACAGAGTTTTGTCAAGAGAACAAACGAATCATAGCAAACACCGATTTCCAACAACACAAGATACAGCTTTACACATGGACATCACAAGATGATCAATACTGAAATCAGATTGATTATAGATTGATTCTATTCTTTGCACCCCAATATAGAGAAGCTCTCTACAGTCAATGAAAACAAACCTGGAACTGACTGTGGTTCAGATCATGAACTCCTTATTGCAAAATTTAGGCTTAAATTGAAAAAAGTATGGAAAATCATTAGGGCATTCAGGTATGATTTAAATCAAATCCCTTACGATTATGCAGTGGAAGTGACAAATAGAGTCACAAGATTAGATCTGACAGAGTGCCGAAAGAACTATGGATGGAGGTGCATAACATCGTACAGGACATGTGACCAAAACCATTTCAAAGAAAATAAAATGCAACAAGGCAAAATGGTTGTCTGAGGAGACCTTCCAAACAGCCAAGAAAAGAAGACGAGCAAAAGGCAAAAGAAAAAGAAAGGGTATATCTGTATTCAGATGTACCCAACTGAATGCAGAGTTCCAAGGTATAGCAAGGAGAAATAAGAATGCCTTCTTAAGTGAAAAATGCAAAGAAATAGAGGAAAACAATATAATGGAAAACACTAGAGACCTCTTCAAGAAAATTAAAGATACCAAGGGAACAACTCATGCAAAGTTAGGCACAGTAAAGGGCAGAAACTGCAAGGATGTAACAGAAGGAGCAGTTATTAAGAACAGGTGGCAATAATACACAGAAGAACTATACTAGAAAGGTCTTAATGACCCAGAAAATCATGATGGTGTGATCCCTCACCTAGAGCCAGACATCCTGGAGTGTGAAGTCAAGTGGGCCTTAGGGGGCATTACTGCAAAGAAAGCTAGTAGAGGCGATGAAATTCTAGCTTAGCTATTCAGAATCATAAAAGAGGATGTTTTTAAAGTGCTACACCCAATATGTGGGCAAATCTGAAAAAGTCAGCAATGACCATAGGACTGAAAAGGGTTAGTTTTCATTCCATTCCCAAAGAAGGACAATCCCAAAGAATGTCCAAACTACCAGACAATTGGGCTCATTTCACATGCTAGCAAGTTAATGCTCAAAATCCCTCAAGATAAGTGTCAATAGCATGTAAGCTGAGAACTTCCAAATGTACAAGCTGGATTTAGAAAAGGCAGAGGGACCATAGATCAAAGTGCAAACATCCACTGGATCAAAGAGCTTCCCTGGTGGCTCAGATGGTGAAGAATCTGCTTGCAATGTGGGAAATCCAGGTTCAATTCCTGGGTCAGGAAGATCCCCTGGAGGAGAAAATGACAACCCTCCCCAGTATTCTTGCCTGGAGAATCCCATGGACAGAGGAGCCTGGCAGGCTACAGTCCATTGGGTTGTGAAGAATTGGACATGACTGACTGACTAACACACTGGATCATAGAAAAAGTAAAAGAATCCCAGAAAACCTCTATTTGTGTTTCATTGACTATGCTAAAGCCTTTGACTGTGTGGATCACCACAAACTTTATAAAGTTCTTATAGAGATGGGGATACCAGACCACCTTGCTAGCCTCCTGAGAAACTTGAATGCAGATCAAGAAGCAATAGTTAGAATTGGACATGCAACAACTGACTGGTTCAAAATTTGGAAAGAAAAACTTCAAGCTGTCTAGTGTCACCCTGCTTATTTCACTTACATACAGAGTTCAGTTCAGTCGCTCAGTCGTGTCTGACTCCTTGTGACCCCATGAACCGCAGCACGCCAGGCCTCCCGGTCCATCACCAACCGTCGGAGTCCACCCAAACCCATGTCCATCGAGTCGGTGATGCCATCCAACCATCTCATCCTTTGTCGTCCCCTTCTCCTCCTGCCCTCAATCTTTCCAGCATTAAGGTCTTTTCAAATGAGTCAGCTCTTTGCATCAGGTGACCAAAGTATTGGAGCTTCAGCTTCAACATCAGTCCTTCCAATGAACACCCAGAACTGATATCCTTTAGGATGGACTGGTTGGACCACAGTTCAAAAGTATCAATTCTTCAGTGCTCAGCTTTCTTCATAGTCCAACTCTCACATCCATACAGAGTATAACATGTGAAATTCTGGGCTGGATGAATCAAAAGTTGGAAAAAGATAAAAAGTCCTGGGGAAAAAAGCAACAACCTCAGATATGCAGATGATACCACCCTAATGGCAAAAAGCAAAGAGGAACCAAAGAGACTTTTGATGAAGATGAAAGAAGAGTGAAGAAGCTGGCTTAAACTCAGCATTCAAAAAATGAAGATCATGGCATGTGATCCTATCACTTCATGGCAAATAGATGGGGAATAAATGGAAACAGTAACAGACTTTATTTTCTTGGGCTCCAAAATAACTGTGAACAGTGACTGCAGCCATAAAATTAAAAGACACTTGTTCCTTGGAAGAAAATCTATGACAAACCTCAACAGCATATTAAAAAGCAGAGACATCACTTTGCCAACAAAGATCTGTATGGTCAAAGCTATGGTTTTTCCAGTAGTCATGTATGGCTGTGAGAGCTGCACAATAAAGAAGGCTGAGCACTGAAGAATTGATGCTTTTGAACTGTGGTGTTGGAGAAGACTCTTGAGAGTCCCTTGGACTGCAAGGCGATCCAACCAGTAAACGCTAAAGAAATCAACCCTGAATATCCATTGGAAGGACTGACACTGAAGCTGAAACTCCAACATTTTGACCTCCTGATAGAAAGAGCTGACTCTTTGGAAAACACCTTGATGCTGGGAAAGATTGAAGGCAGGAGGAGAAGACAGCAACAGAGGATGAGATGGTTGGATGGCATTGTTGCCTTAATGGACATGAATGAGTTTGAGCAAACTCTGAGATGTAGAAAAGGACAGGGAAGCATGGTGTGCTGCGGTTTATGGGGTCGTGAATGGCTCCGTGAGTGAAGAACAACAATGAAGATTTTAAAAATATAATAATCGGCTGCACTCATATTTTCTCAAATGAGCTAACTAACTCTGTTCCTCAGTACCACTTCACTTCTTAGAAAAGTTTTACTTCAGACTGCCCTACATTGAGTTAGTTTCTCCAGTTATCCTTTATTAATGCTTTGGTAATCTTCTTCATATCTCTTTCATAGTTTAATTAAATACTTATTTACATAATTGCTAATTATCTCTCTTTACAATGGAGGGCAGAGACCATGCCTGTTTTGTCAACATTGTTCCAATGCCTGCAATACACTATAGTAAACAGCACTTGCTAAATACAGTTTTTTGTTTTGTTTTTTTTTTTAATTTTCATTTCAGTGGGTTTTGTCATACATTTATATGAATCAGCCATAGATTTACACGTATTCCCCATCCCGATCCCCCCTCCCACCTCCCTCTCCACCCGATTCCTCTGGGTCTTCCCAGTGTACCAGGCCCGAGCACTTGTCTCATGCATCCCACCTGGGCTGGTGATCTGTTTCACCATAGATAGTATACATGCTGTTGTTTTGAAACATCCCACCCTCACCTTCTCCCCCAGAGTTCAAAAGTCTGTTCTGTATTTCTGTGTCTCTTTTTCTGTTTTGCATATAGGGTTATCGTTACCATCTTTCTAAATTCCATAAAATACAGTTTTGAATGTTTGAGGCAATTTTATACTCATTTTATAGAAATGAATAGTTTAGCAAGGTTATGCTTTCTGAAGTTTACATAGCTATTAAGATTGTGAGCAAGAAATATATACAAAATAGGAAATTACAGCAACTATGTTTTACCCAAAAATATAATTTATAAAAATGACAGCCCATATTTTCATTTTAAAATCGTCTAAGTATAATTTGATTCCAGGAAAACCTGGTAATTTTTATTTTTCTTCCAATCCTCATCAATACCAATAACATAGTCTCTCTTTAGTCACTCAAGAATTTCTTCCTAGTCCTCAAAATTTTCCTTTTCTCACTGGATTTATACTTCTAGTATTATCTGAAACTTGTGATCTGCCTTCACTAGTCCCACAAAAACAAAATTATTACTTTTAAACTCTTCTTTTCTCATGTGTTTAATTCTTTAAAAAATAGGCATCTTCCAACCCAATTTGTTCAGAGAAAATTGTTTTTAATATGAGTGTTAAAAATATAACACTTTAAAGAAAGAAGTCTACAGATAAAATTTAATAGGAAAAATATGTAAAAATTAGAGATTATGATTTTCATTGCATGGATGAAAAACTATTATAAAAATGGGTCATAAAAACACAATGAGTAAAATATACTCTCAGGACTAATTGATTTTGACAAGTTATATTAGGGATTTTATGAAAATATTATTTGGCTCTGAATATATTCTGGTTTTATCTATTTATCACTTTGTTAATATATCAATTATGAAATCACACAAGCAACCAAACTGTAATCATGCAAATATTTTTTCTATACCTGATTTTAAAATTATTTTCCATGTTCATTCCTACAAGATTCAAGTTTTCAATACCAAAATGTATATTACCATAATGATTGTTTTTTCTTTTTCTGTTTATAAATATGTATGAATCAGGGTGAAACCTACAAAGCAATTTTTAATTACTTGGATCTATTTTATGTTTCTGAAAGTTAATTTTATTTTTAATTCCTCCCATCATTCTTTTCTCAATATTTGCTGTAATTAGCACAGTGTCATTACTGCACTGTGTTCCGCATACTTCATTATTCATTGAAATATGTAATATCTGACCTAAATGTTGGGTCCCAGATCTATCCTTTAGAATAAGTCATCCATCTTCAATCATTAAAATCAGTTCTTTGCAAATGGTACAACCTAGATGACACCAGTCATCTCTTTGGCCCATCCAGATCTTTCTCAACCAATTTAACTTTCTGGGGGAAAAAAAACAATCTAAGAATAAGAATAGAGTTGATTGGTCTCACTTTGCATTGATGACCAAAGAGTTTAAACGGGTAGAATCACTGCATGGGAATCCATCTATATTTGCAACTGTCCCAATAATTCTTTCTTTCTTTTTTTTTTTTTTTTTTACTTTCACCTGAAACTATCAACCAGCACTTCCATAACAATGGAAATGAAAGCAATTAAGAACTGCCGCATTTCATATCTACCAAACCAAGCTACATCTTCAAGGTCTTCCCAATTGATATAATGAAAACAGTAATACTAACTATCTGGTGGTCTTTCTTGTTTTCTCAAGGATGTTGTTCCTGTGATTGCTCTCTGTCTGTTTATCTTACCCATTAATATAGTTTTACTATATCCTTGTTTATGAGAAATATGCTCTCACCATCACCCTGTTCCCCTCAGACTACCTCAGTTTGCTCTCCTCTGCTTCACAGGAAAACCCTCCAGACTGTACACACTCAATGGCTTTACATTCATCATTTATTTTTTTGCTAACCTTCTCTGAGAAAGCACATGTCTCCTCCTTACAGAAATAATCACTGTCAAATCACCAAAGGTCATTATTGCACCAAATCTAATGTTTACCTATTATTGAATATAATATTATAGAAACCCCTCTTTCCTTACTTACTTTCCCCTGAAGGTCACAATTAGCTCCTAGAGGCTGCCAAAACTTTTCCTTGAAAACCAAACTTATGTATTTCCTCTTTAAAATCCCACTGGATGCCTAATAAGTGTCTCAAAATTTAGAAAACAGAACCCTTGGAATTTTCAGAAAAACTTTTCCTCCCTAAGATATTATTTGGATTTTAATATTGCAAAAACTAATAAACTCAAAATCTAAGTCTTCTTTCATTACTCTTATTTCTTTACCTCCTCGTCTATTTCTTCATTAGTATTTCTTGTTTTACCCTAAAAATACACCTCAAAGGTGACCAATTCTTCATAATCCCTAAAATCTGTTGGGGAAGGCTTCATTGTTTCTTGTACTAACATCAACAACAGCCTGAGAGGTTTCCTTGCCTCCATTCTTGCTCACATATAATCCACATAAGTCTGAAAGACTAACTATCTATCTAACTATCTAACTTATACTAACAGCCTACAGACTACAATGCAAAAAAAATTAAATGGAACAAAAATGACTATTTTTAATGATAAAAGGTACAATTCACAACGCAGACACTGTGAACCACTATACCCCTATCAAACAGACAAATATATATATATATAAAGCAGAAACCAGAGGAATATGAGAGAAATACATAAAATCATAGTGAGAATTACTGAATATTTCCCTGAGAATATTTTGAATGTTGAAAAAATAAGAATAGAAACATCTTGAATGATATTAATAATTTTAATATAAGGGATTTAGAACCCTACATTCTACACAAATACACTTAAAGCTTTGCATTGTATATATTGCTTATAAATGTATATAAGATATTTAGAAAAACTGGCTAAAAGACAGACAAATCTTACTAAATTTCAAAAAGTAGAATTCTCGTTAGATATACTCTTTGACTATAATATTTTAAAATATATTAAAACTAGAATAAAAAAACTCAACATTATGTATATATAAATAAATGATTCTAAATAATTCTTGCACCAACTATAAAAAAATACTCCTAGCAGAATACCAGAAGAATAATGTATCCTTTTGAGATATTTTATCTCAGGAAGGCTAAATTAGATGTACATTAGGACATGTATTAATAAAACTTTTACATTAAAGGAGGAGAACGATATTCTAGAAGTTAAGAAGGAATTTGAGAAAGCCATTCTAAATTAACAGTCTTGATAAATTAGAAATAGAATGAAACTTTAACAGGAAAATAAATATCCATATAAAAAAGAAACAACATCTATGCCATCAAATTGAAGAATAAGATAAGGATGCACACTGCTGTTAATAAACATGGCTTTATGGCATTTAATCAATGCAAAAAGACAAATTTACAATAAACAGAATTCATTATTTGCAGATGATATGATGTTTGCTCAGAAAATCCAAGAGAATTATCAAAGAAACTGTTAGGATCAACATGATTCAGTCAAGTCCCCTGATAAAAGTTAAATGTATAAAATAATAGCTTTTGATGGGTCAGTAATATTTTAAAACAAAGTAAGAAAATTGGATTCACAAAAGCAAGTGTGCTAATGTTAAAGAAAATCCAATTTACACTATCATTCTTCCCTATAGAATTCAAAAAAGTTTCCCATTACTTAGAATGAATCCAAACTCCTCCTTCCTAACTAAAAAACTCTGCCTGCTTCCTTAACTTAATTGCACATGATTCTTCTAGATCACTAGGATTGTATTGCCATTCTTCCTGTTGCATCTTCTTGCCAAATCTGTTCTCAAATCAAATTGTATACATTCAGAAAAGTCTTGTCTATTATTCTTAGTGAAGTATACCCACTATGGCAACCCACTCCAGTATTCTTGCCTGGAGAATCCCATGGATGGAGGAGCCTGGTAGGCTACAGTCCATTGGGCCGCAAAGAGTCGGACACGACTGACCGACTTCATGGTTCACGGTACATTACATTACTCAATTTTTCTTCAAGTTACATGCTAAAATATGACATGAATTTCTTTATTTATTTAAAATACCTCATGTTCACTTTGAAGATGGAAATGGCAACCCATTCCAGCATTCTTGCCTGGAGAATTTCATGGATAGTATAGTCCATGGGATCACAGAGAGTCAGACAAGACTGAGCAACTAACACTTTCATTTTCACACTTCATGTTCAGTGGGAGAGTATAAATTCCAGGAAGAATTGACTCATTGGAAAGACCCTGATGCTGGGAAAGATTGAAGGCAGGAGGAGAAGGGAACGACAGAGGATGAGATGGTTGGATGGCATCTTGGACTCGATGGACATGAGTTTGAGTAAGCTCCCGGAGTTGGTGATGGACAGGGAAGCCTGGCGTACTGCAGTCCATGGGGTTGCAAAGAGTCAGACATGACCTAGCGACTGAACTGAATAAATTCCATGAGAGTTAATCATGAATCACTTGCTGATCATTTGAAAGAGGCAGAGAAAATGTTAGCAGCAGATATTAAAGGCAAAGGAGAGTAGACTTCAAAAGGTTTTCAAACAAAAAACTGAGGCTTCCCTGGTGGCTCAGATTATAAAGGATCTGCATGCAACTCAGGAGGCCGAGGTTTGATCCCTGGGGCAGGAAGATTCCCTGGAGAAGGGAATGACTACCTACTTCAGTATCTTTCCCTGGAGAATTCCATGGACAGAGGAGCCTGGTGGGCTCAGTACATGGGATCGCAAAGAGTCAGGCATGACTGAGCAACTAACACTTTCACTTTCATTTTTAAAACATAAAACATGATTTAGGAGGAAAAATAAAGGAATTTTATTTGCTCTTTTCTCCCATGCTTGTATTTTTCTTGCTTTTTTTACTCCAAATGTAGTATCACCCTCACCAATTTGTACAAGTCCAAACTGTCCTAAATTTTCATGGCTGAAATACCATTTCCTGAGTGATACTTTACAGAATTCTAAAGTACTTTCTTCTACATGTAACCATCTGTAACATTATGTCTACTTTATTTATACTTCATAGCAATTATTTATTATGCATATGAATATTAGTGCACAGGAATATTGCATCTATTATTTTATAAACACCACTGCAAAATATATCTCTGATTTATAATTTCACACCTCTGTTGTCACTAATATGACAATTTCAATATTACAAACTATTATTAGAAAAAAATGGACAGGAATCAAACATATATTTATTGGAGAAATAATTTGTTTCAGTCTTTCCAAATTAGATCCTGGATACATTAGCATCTAATTTTGTTTCCCAGCTCAGGTGATCAGAAACATTTTTGAAAGTTCAAAGTTGATTTGAAAAAGTAGAGATTATAAAAAAAAAAAAAAGTAGAGATTATGATACATTTTACATACTATACAGTCCATAATATACAATTAACAATGTATGTATTTTCTTCTATGACAACTTTGTTTTGTCATTTTGTTTGCCTTTAATTTCTAATCGTCTTATTTTTGAGTTAAGTGCAGCAATTCTTTGTGGCTGCTATATAAACTGTTTAAAAGAACAGTCATCAAGTGTGGCCATGATATCAGGAATTTTACATTTACTTAGTAAAATGAAAGCTCCAAGGATGTCAAAGAAGTTTAAATATTTCAATACTAGGATCAGTGTTGTTTTTGGTTTTGGATTTTTTTGTTTGTTCGTTGTTTATTTTTGGTGTTACTGAGTACCAGCCAAACGCGATGCCATGTTTAGTTGCTCAGTTGCTTAGCTGCTCTTTGCAACTCCATGGACTGTAGATGCCTAAGTTCCTCTGTTCATGAGGATTAGTTAGGCAAGAATACTGGAGTGGGTTGCCATGCCCCTCCTCCAAGGATCTTCCCAACCCTGGGATCGAACCCAGGTCTCCTGCATTGTGGGTGGATTCTTTACTGTCTGAGTCACCAGGGAAGCAGGTAACTTTAATATTGATATAAAATAGATAGATATAGATGTATAGCTATTTATATATTTATTTACATATGTACATATATGTGTGTGTGTGTGTATATATATATATATATTTAGCTCTATTTTTGTTGTTCAGTCGCCAAGTTGTGCCCAATTCCATGTGACCCCATGGACTGCAGCCTAAAAGGCTCTCGCTCTCTCCCTCTCTCTCTCTCTCTCTCTCTATATATATATATATATATAGACATAGATAGGGATATATGTTTTTCTAATACACAACATGATAAGGACATGCAAGGTATTATTTTATTTCCCCTTTATATATAATCCTTGAAGACTTTAATATCTTTGGTTAAGATTACTAAGAGAATAAATGCAGAACCAATGTCAAACTCTGGTTTGTGTGACTCCACAAATCTTGCTTGTGACCTGCTGTCTTCTGGACATTCTTTTCCTTGCAGGAAGGTACACTATGTTGAGGACACCACCCATATTTTCTTCCTGTCTCATCAGTATCCATTCGTTTTCTTATTGTCATTTAATAAAGGTGTCAAATGACAGGAGGTATGTAAAAGGTATAGTAAATCATTTAGGAAACAGCAAATTTAGGTGTGTGCACACACACATGTTAATGGTGCCAGCCAGACAGGATTCATTTGCTACAGATGACCCACAGGATTAAAATGACAAGTTTTACAAATCTAAGGTTTAAGGCAGGATAATGATATCATATAGCAAAACATTAAAGAAATAACAACGATCATAATTGAAAGGCTGGCTCATAGCTAAGGTTCGAAGAATCTCCATACAAACTAAAACCATCCTTCCTCTGCAGGGGTACCATGATCTGTTTTTTTCTGGGGGTCAGGAATCACTATCTTGTGTACAGAGAACCACGGAATTTGCAGTCAAATGCTCTACCACTGAGCTATACCCCCTTAGAGCCATGGAATTTGGTAGTCCACAAAGGGGTATAAGCCCAGACCTTACACTCTGCAGGTCACACAGGCTTAGTTGTACTATGTTACCTACTGCAACCGCAGCTCGTTCCTGTGGGTCTGCCAGAGACCACATGCAAATCATTTATCTCTATTATGAATAAACTATGCTGCTAAGCTTAAATTGTTTTTTGTACAAATGGTTATAAGGCCAACAGTATTAATTCGAAAACACATGGCTTGACTAGGGATTAGCACTACACAAATACATGTTTTACTTCAGTAAAATGGCTCAAATAATTCCAGACCTGCTAGAACTGGCAATCATGGTATTATATATTTTTTATTAATAATAATCAAAATCATTTAATACACTTTTTAGTTGATACTGTGAATCGAACCTCAGTGTATAAAATTTACACTTCCTGACAGACCCTTAAACTACTAGTCTGTTCTAGTATCTAAGACTGATGTGCCCAGAAATCGTGAAATTTATATGTGATTTCTCATTTAAATTTTTGCACACACATTTTCATAGAAATTATCTAGTCTTCAACTTTTTGTCAGAAAGACATTTTCTTCCTTTAAAATTTTTATACGAAATGTTACTTGATAAATGATTCATGAAATTATCTACTTAGGGAAAACATAAAGGGGGGATTTTTTTTTTTTTACTCCTATTTCCTCCACATCCTTACCCCTTAATGGACCCTGAATACCATCACGTAAATCCGAAGACCCCATGAAGCACAGGTTGAAAATAGTTGCTCTAATCCAATCCTACTGTACAGAATGTGAAATAGACACATTTAGGTCAACATCTATTTGCAAAGAAGTATTACTCATTAGTGGAAATGATGCTAAGAACCAGATTTTCTATCTTGCCTCCCAGTATGCTTTTCAAACTGAAGTATCAACAGCTGTCCAACTGACATGCAGATAATATTTTCTTAGAAATAATAATCATTTATAGATCAAAATTAATAGCTGATTATTTTTAAAGAATATTAAGTATATTAAATATGCTCCCATAAGTATATTTGATCTGTTAATTTGCATAGTTAATCTTCTTTTTATTCAGTCTAAAATAAATATATATTCAGCTTGTGGGAAAGTACCATAAGCTGAAATAATATTGAATACTAATTACTAATTAGCTGAATAATTAATATCTTAACACCATCATCTTTTATTGATTTTAATATCTATATCTAGTCTCCTTTTATTAGCTCTGAAAAATGTTTCTTAACATTGTATCTATTTCACTGGCTATTTTTTTCTTTCATAGGTATACATAAAATAATGGTGTCTTAGAATGGTTGATTACTTAGTGTCATGAAATACATATATTTAGAAAGAGTGTGCAGTGTTACTTAGGTCAGTATGTTACTTGTGCTTGAGAGCTGAGTCACAGGTTGATAACTTTACCTAAAATTCACTCAGCTTCACTCAGAAAATAATGTTCCCTATGGCTTTTTGCTGCAGCTAATTTTATCAAGTCTTATACTATAACAAATTAAATTACTATTCATAATTATCTGATTTTCCTCCCTATAAGACACAGAACAGTGTGTATAATTTATTCTAGCATAATCCATTTTAATCAACCTATACCTATAACATGCTGCCTGACCTGTACAACTCTGACCATTGCCATGTGAATTGCAATGATTCCCACTGAAATCAGACTTGGTCAAGTCACTTCATAAGACAACAGAATGTGCACAGAAGAGATACACTTTAAGTGTCACTGAATTCTTTTCACATTCCCTATCTTCCTTCTGCAACAACAATCTCATGACCCAGCTGAAGGTGTCTCCTTCATTCGGGGACCTAGAATAGACACTTTTGAAGCATTCTGGCGGTTAACCGGCAGCAAACATAAAACACAAGCAAGAAATAGCCTTATGAGATTATGGGGGATGGGTACTTGTTTCTACAGAAAAATTTAATAAAAATTGACTAAACATTTAGTGAATGTCTATTTTTGCCTACTACGTGCCAAGCATTACTAGGATGTTAGCACAACAGGAAACCCCCTTTCTCCCCTTCATGAAGTTTACATTTTTGATGAAGAAGAAAACCAACAAACATGTAAACAAATAAAAGAAAAAGAGTGGTAGGTACTGTTGATAATATATAACAGTGGGTCTTTGGTCTTGGGTAGTTCTAGGACCTGAATGGGATTATCAGGAAGGCATGTCTAAGGAGGGTGAAATTTGAGCTAAAACATGAAAAACAAGAAGAAAATAACAGTATCAAGACCTGAAGGCACAAGTTTCTAGCACAGTTTACAGAAGATACAAAGTCTGGGAAACAGGAATAGAGCATATAAGTAGAAAAGAAAAAGAAACCTGTAGGTATGGCATGTAGTGAACTAGGAAGGCAAAGGTTGAAGATTTATTTGGAGAGGTGACGGAGACTTAAGTTATATCAAGACTGGATAAGCTCAGGAAGGAGTGTGCGGTCTATCCTTGGTTGAGTTTATAATAATCAACCAGAACCTATTACATGTTTTCACTATATAATATATCAATTATATAACTGATACAATATATTCTTATATAATTAAATTTATTCCACTGAATTCTTGTTTCCTGACCTGCCTGTTATCTCTTATCTTCAATGGCATCCTTTGCCTAGGCCAATGACATTGACCTGGGATTCATCCTATATTGGAGTGCATATTTTACATCGCTGGAGTCCGTATTTACACCTCTGATAGGAACCCTTTCTGTCACTTAACACTCCAGTTTAATCTAACTCCACCTATAGGTACCTTCTGTAGTGCCAACCCCCAAGGTTAGTTACCATGTCTGATGAGTCTGCTCTCATCTTCTGAGATGTAAACGCAAAAAATATATTTTTTCTTTAAATGTTTTCAGTCAATTATGATTTTATTCAGTAACACATTCTTTTTCTAGAAGGTGGAGAATGAAAATCTAACTTAGTTTAGGATTGGATATTAAAAAAAAAAAAACAGTCTTCTGCATATGGTTATTTTAAACTTGAAATATTTTGTCTCTAGTGTTTTTGTTTTTGTTTTTTTTAAACAAGAAAAGAATTTTCAGTTAGTTTGGTAGCTAAAACTAAGATAACAGTTTTGGATTGTGGTGTTGGAAAAGACTCTTGAGAGTCACTTGGACTGCAAGGAGATCCAACCAGTCCATCCCAAAGGGAATCAGTCCTGAATATTCATCTGAATGACTGATGCTGAAGCTGAAACTCCAATACTTTGGCCACCTGATGTGAAGAACTGACTTATTGGAAAAGACCCTGATGCTGGGAAAGATTGAAGGCAGGAGGAGAAGGGGACAACAGAGGATGAGATGGTTGGATGGCATCACCAACTCGATGGACATGAGTTTGAATAAGCTCTGGGAGTTGGTGATGGACAGGGAAGCCTGGCGTGCTGCAGTCCATGGGGTCGCAAACAGTCAGACAGGACTGAGTGACTGAACTGAACTGAACTGAAGTTAACAGCTATCTATCTTGAAGTGCTGCTAGTTGAGCTAATTTCTTCAGGAACACCTCGAAGAAAGACACCCAAGTCACTGACATATGCTGCTTAATCTAATGAACTATAAACCCAATCAAAAAATGGGCCAGAGAACTAAACAGACATTTCTCCAAAGAAGACATACAAATGGCTAACAAACACATGAAAAGATGCTCAACATCACTCATTATTAGAGAAATGCAAATCAAAACCACAATGAGGTACCATTACATGCCAGTCAGGATGGCTGCTATCCAAAAGTCTACAAGCAATAAATGCTGGAGAGGGTGTGGAGAAAAGGGAACCCTCTTACACTGTTGGTGGGAATGCAAACTAGTACAGCCACTATGGAAAACAGTGTGGAGATTCCTTAAAAAACTGGAAATAGAACTGCCATATGACCCAGCAATCCCACTTCTGGGCATACACACTGAGGAAACCAGATCTGAAAGAGACACGTGCACCCCAATGTTCATCGCAGCACTGTTTATAATAGCCAGGACATGGAAGCAACCTAGATGCCCATCAGCAGATGAATGGATAAGGAAGCTATGGTACATATACACCATGGAATATTACTCAGCCATTAAAAAGAATTCATTTGAATCAGTTCTAATGAGATGGATGAAACTGGAGCCCATTATACAGAGTGAAGTAAGCCAGAAAGATAAAGAACATTACAGCATACTAACGCATATATATGGAATTTAGAAAGGTGATAACGATAACCCTATATGCAAAACAGAAAAAGAGACACAGAAATACAGAACAGACTTTTGAACTCTGGGGGAGAAGGTGAGGGTGGGATGTTTCAAAACAACAGCATGTATACTATCTATGGTGGAACAGATCACCAGCCCAGGTGGGATGCATGAGACAAGTGCTCCGGCCTGGTGCACTGGGAAGACCCAGAGGAATCGGGTGGAGAGGGAGGTGGGAGGGGGGATCGGGATGGGGAATACGTGTAAATCTATGGCTGATTCATATCAATGTATGACAAAACCCACTGAAATGTTGTGAAGTAATTAGCCTCCAACTAATAAAAAAATTAAAAAAAAACAAAAAAACAAACAAAAAAAACCCCTAATGTGTTATATTATTATGTCTTCATGATACTCCTTAGAAAGTATGGGATCAATAAACTACAAAAATATCATTGAAAAATACAAGCAATGATATCTCACATCCTTATTCCACTTTAATTGTGTTAAATAAAATATTTATACATAGCAAAACAATAACAACAAAAAGTACCTGATTTGGAGTTAAAAAAAAAATGTGTCTTCATGCGTTTCCTTTGGCAATTTGTTGAATGACTTCAAATACCCTTTCTGCCGTGTATGTAATTTTGTTACTCCAATTATTTGTGTCATTCAGGAATACACGTTGTTGCTGTTGAGTTGCTAACTTGTATCCAATTCTTTGTGACCCCAAGGATTACAGCATGCCAGGCTTCCCTGTCCTTCACTATCTGCTGGAGTTTCCGCAGATTCATGTCCATTGAGTTGGAAATGCATCTAAACATGTCATCTTCTGCCACCCTCTTCTCCTTTTGCCTTCAATATTTCCCAGCATCAGGGCTTTCTCCAATGAGTCAGCTCTTCAAATCAGGTGGCCAAAGTACTAGAGCTTAAGCTTCAGCATTAGCCCTTCCAACGAATATTCAGGGTTGATTTCCTTTAGGATTGACTGGTTTGATCTCCTTCTTGTCCAAGGGATTCTCAAGAGTCTTCTCCGACACCACAGTTTGAAGGCATCAATTCTTCTTCTTTATGGTCCAACAATCACCTCCATACATGACTACTAGAAAAAACCATAGCTTTCACTATATGGACCTTTGTTGGTAAAGGTTGTCTTTGCTTTTTAATATGTCTAGGTTTGTCATAGCTTTCTTTCCAAGGAACAAGTATCTTTTAATTTCATGGCTATAGTCAACATCCCAGTGATTTTGGAGCCCAAGAAAATAAAGTCTGTCACCGTTTCCATTTTTTCCCCATTTATTTGACATGAAGTGATGGGACTGGATGCCAACATCATAGTTTTTTGATTGTTGAATTAAAAGCTAGCTTCTTCATTCTCCTCTTTCACCTTTATCAAAAGGTTCATTATTTCATCTTCACTTTCTGCCTTTAGGGTGGTGTCATCTTCATATCTGAGATTATTGATATTAATCCTGGATATTTCAGTTTGAGCTGCATCTAGCTAGTAATTCCCCATGATGTACTCTGCATATACGCTAAATAAGCAGGATGACAATATACAGCCTTGATGTACTCCTTTCCCAATTTTGAAGCAGTCTGTTGTTCCATGTAAGGATCTAACTGCTGCTTCTTGACCTACATACAGGTTTCTCAGGGGACAGGTAAGGTGGTCTGGTATTCCCATCTCTTTCAGAATTTTCCACAGTTTGCTGTGACCACAGTGTCAAAGGCTTTAGTGTAGTCAATGAAGCAGAAGTAGATGTTGTTCTGAAATTCCTTTGCTTTTTCTATGATCCAGTGGATATTGGCAATTTGATCTCTGGCTCCTCTACCTTTTCTAAACCCAGCTTCTACAATTGGAGGTTCTTGGTTCACACACTGCTGGAACGTAGCTTGAAGGATTTTGAGCATAATCTTGCTAGCATGTGAAATGAAAAATTGTACAGTAGTTTGTACATTCTTTGGCACTGCTCTTCTTTGGGACTGAAATGAAAACTGACCATTTTTAGTCCTGTGGCCACTGCTGAGTTTCCCAAATTTGCTGGTATACCAAGGGCAGCAGTTTAACAGCATCATCTCATATGATTTGAAATAGCTCAGCTGAAATTCCATAAGCTCTATGAGCCTTGTTCATAGTAATGCTTCTTAAGGGCCTCTAGACTTCAGATTCCAAGATGTCAGGCTCCAGGTGAGTGACCACATTATTGTGGTTCTCTGGGTCACTAACACTTTCTTTGTATAGTTCTCATGTGTATCCTTGCCACCTCTTTTTAATCTCTTCTGCTTTCTTTCAATCCTTATAGTTTCTGTCCTTATCATATCCATTCTTGTATGAAATGTTCCCTGATATCTCCAATTTTCTTGAAGGGACCTCTAGTCTTTCTCATTCTATCATTTTCTCTACTTTTTGCACTGTTCATTTAAGAAGGCCTTCTTATCTCTCCTTGCTATTCTCTGGAACTCTGCACTCAGTTAGGTATATCTTTGCCTTTCTCCCTTGCTTTTTGCTTCTCTTCTTTCCTCAGCTTTGTATAAAGTCTACTTAGACAACCACGTTGCCTTCTTGCATTTCTTTTTCTTTGGATGGTTTTTGTCACTGAATCTTGTACACTGTTATGAACCTCTGTCCATAGTTCTTCAGGCACTCTGTCTACCATGTCTAATCCCTTGAATCTATTCATCACTTCACTGTATAATCATAAGGGGTTTAATTTAGGTCATATCTCTATGGACTAGTTGTTTTCCCTACTTTGTGCAATTTGAGCCTGAATTTTGCATAAAGGAGTTCATGATCTGAGCCACAGTCAGCTCCATGTATTGTTTTTGCTGACTGTATAGAGCATCTCCATTTTCGGCTGCAAATAATATAATCGATCTATAATCAATCTGATTTCAGTATTGACCATTTGGTGATGGCCTGGTGTAGAGCTGTCTCTTGTGTTGCTGGAAAATGGTGTTTGCTATGACCAGTGCATTCTCTTGACACAACTCTGTTAGCCTTTGCCAAGCTTCATTTTGCAATCCAAGACCAAACTTGCCTGTTACTCCAGGTATATCTTTACTTCATACTTTTGCTTTCCTTCCCCTATAATGAAAAAAAAAATCTTTTTTTTTTTTGCTGTTAGTTCTAGAAGGTCTTGTAGGTCTTCATAGAACTGTTCAACTGCAGCTTCTTCAGCATCAGCAGTTGGGGCATAGACTTGGATGATTGTGATGCTGAATGGTTTGCCTTGGAAATGAACCAAGATAATGCTGTTGTTCTTGAGGTTGTACCCAAGTACTGCATTTCAGACACTTTTGTTGATTATGAGAGCTACTCCATTTCTTCTACAGGATTTTTGCCCACATTAGTAGATATAATGGTCTTCTGAATTAAATTTACCCATTCCCATCCGTTTCAATTCACTGATTCCTAAGATGTCAAGATTCACTCTTGCCATCTCCTGCTTGACCACATCTAATTGTCCTTGATTCATGGAGCTAACATTTCAGGTTATTATGCAATATTGCTCTTTACAGCATTGGACTTTACTTTCACTACCAGATACATCCACAGCTAAGCATCGTTTCCACTTTGGCCCACCAGTTACATTCTTTCTGGAGCTATAGGTATTTGTCTTCTGCTTTTTCCCAGGAGCATATCGGACACTTTCTGACTTAGGTGGCTCAACTTCTGGTGTCATATCTTTTTGCCTTATCATACTGTTCATGTAGTTTTCACAGCAAAATACTGGAGTGATTTGCCATCCCCTCCTCCAGTGGACCATATTTTGTCAGAACTCTCCACTATGATCCGTCAGTCATGGCTCATAGCTTCTTTGAGTTACACAAGCCCCTTCTCCATGACAAGGTTATGATCCATGAAGGGGAATAATACATATACTAAAAAGTAAAAATTCAAGTCCAGAGAACATTCACGTGGAGAAGCAGGATTAAACTAGAGGAATATTTTAAAGAACATAGTTTATTGAAATTCACACGTATTTGATTCTGAGTTTCCTAGAAATATCAAACTTTCAGAAATATTGTATGTATAAGATAACAAAAGCAGGTAAGAAGTTCAACACAACACCTGACTTTTTGTTATTAAATAGCAACATTGCATCTATCTCTGTCTACATGCGAATATTTTTATAGCTTTGAATATTTCAAGGAGAATTCATCATATTATAGTTGATGCTTCATGTGATGATGAAATACTACATTTGATGTTTCAAGTGATGATGTAAATGCAAATTAAACTGATACTGAATTTAAAAAATATATTTGACTGTGAAAATCTATATTAACAAATCTAGTGTGTTTTACTAAATATTATTAAATATGTTTTCCAAAGTTTTCAGGGATCAGGTATAAAAATGGATAGACATTTACCTCTAATTCCTGGTCCTAATGAGAATGTGCCATTCACATTATGGCCTGTTCGTCTTAATACTTCCCTCCTGTTGGCAAGAAGTATAGAACACCTGTAGAGACATTCCCAAATTATAATTTCCAAAAAGAAATGTTCAGTGTCCAGCTATTGAAGATATGAGTCTACCCCTTTATCATTTAATTTGCAATATATCAAGTGATTATATGTCTTTTATGTATATATTTCTATTTACCTTAAACAGTTTACCTGAAATAAATGAAATAAATCTTCTATACACAATGATAAGATTTGGAGACACAGATATAATTCCTGCTGCTTATAATACAAAATTATACTCTGGACATGGAAGAAATAGTGTAAAATCTAAGCATATTAGCATGCTATGTCAGACTTAGGACAGAAAATTCATGGAAGAGGAGTTTGATTCAATTTGGATAAAGGGAAATTGTTATTATCTATAAAAACATGTTTAGTAGATACTGCCTCCTTATGGAAATGAGGATAATAATTTTTTTTTTAGAAAAAGGATTTCATAAGCAAATATGAAATACAAAGCTGTTTTAGAGCTTATAGGAAAAGTAAGGCTTTCTTAGATTTCCTGGGGAATGTGGTTGCATTCCAGTTATTCTAATATTCTACATATGTACCACTGTGTAAATATCTGGATGCTTTTAAATTCCATGGATTACAGAGAAATAAAGAACAGTTTAAAACAATATGCTTCTTTATTCTGTGTGACTTTGATGACTAATTCAAAAACATATACATCTAAATGCAGTCTACTAAAATATTGCATGGCCATAAAGTTTGTTCAAGGTTTCCTGTAACATCATACAGAAAAACCCAAATGAACTTTCTGGCCAATCCAAAATACAGTGGATCTGAGTTCAAAACTTGACTTTATAATTAAAATTTTTCTAAATATAGGCTAATCATCATATTTTAATTCATAATACCTGTATCATTAGCAGCTATGAAATATATTAGGGCATGCAGAGCATACAATAAGCATTCAATTTTGACTACTGTAAGTAACCACTATAATCAAACTAGCTCTAAACAAAATAATTTAAGAACAAATGCTAGCTAAGGTAAAAATCCCTATAGCTCTTCACCATGAAAGATAATTCCTATGATAGATCTCAAACGTGTTTTCACTGTGGCTTCCAGAAATATTTTATCAACAAATTTATAGTCCTACTTTTAATTTCTCCCTAAATGAAGGTTATTAAGGATTGCTTTAAAAAACTTTCCATTTTTAGTTTAATAATTTTATATGTATTAGTATGTAGAAACAAAAGCAGTATTAATTCAAGAAATAGTCATCAAATACAAATTTGAGTATTTGATCAAGGAGTAATACAAATGTTCAATAATGTTTTCTGTGATTGTATTGTAATTAGAATGAAAGAAAACAAGAAACAGTGTGAGGATGAATTACATTAAATTACATATTGAGATAACTTTTGAATGGGAAATAGTCAGGGTACTCAAAAACATGTCCTTAGTTCTCCCAGATAATCAAGTTATGTAATCATGTCTATTCAAGATGAGGTTGAGGTTGTGCTTTATGCTGTAATCTCTTTCATTTCATGATATGTTCATTACTCATGACTGACTTTTCATTAATCATGGAGACAACTCCATCTGAAGGAAGAATTTCAAGTTGCAACTTTCAGTGAATTTAGTTGAGACTTTTACTTTTCTATTTAACATTCAAAAATGCTGTATGAGAAATTATACATCATCAAAGAACCTGATAAACTCCCAAAGTTAGAAAAATAGGATCTGAAAATATTATACAGACATTTTAATGCCTGACAAGCATAACGATGATAATATGCATTTAGGAGTATTGCCAAGACATCTATTAAATATTTTAGAATAATCTTAATCAAAAGTCATTTTACACATGTTAGTTATTTAGATAACCACAAAAAAGAGGCCACATTACTTATAAATCTAACCAAATAACCTTCTGAGTTCACTCCTGCTTACTAATTTAGGTAAGTTCAGTTTCTAAGACATGTTTTTTTTAAATTGATGTTTTATATTGTCAATATAAATCTTTATATTATCAAAAAATGTTGATTTCAAGACCAATATTCAAATTATTCCTCTTTTTCCCCAATCTTGAATTTAGATAATCACAGAAATAAAATTCAAGACATATATTTAAATCTACTGTACCTTGAACATAGTGCTTCTTTCATGTAACTGTAGAAACAAGGTCTGTTATAAGCAAAATCAGATAAATTACTTCAACAAGCAAAAGGTATATTCTTTAAACTATCCTGCAACCATTTTGTTGCAGTTTCTCATTTATATTACTTTATAAAGAATGCAGGAGTGGTTTGGCTAAAGTTCTCAAGCAAGTGTTTAGGGAGATATTTCAATTATACATAGCTAAGTGTTTTGCAGTGTTATCTTTTATTTTGTTTGTTCTTAAGTAATGTAATCTTCTTATTTTTGTCCATGCATTGTTTTCAAAGCCTGCTCTTTGGAACACCTGTAGTACAATGATCTGTGGCAATGTTTAAAATGCAGCTTCATGAATCATTCCTCATCTACTAAACCACAATTTCTATGGAGAGGTCTGAGGAATCTTAACAACTTCCTGTAAATTATACTGAAAATGAAGTTTGAGAATCAAGAACATGTAGAGGATATTCTAATCAGAGTGCATTGTAATGATAGTTGATAGCACGCTTCTCATTCTTTTTTCCTTTGATTATATTATCATTTATGTAAGTAATAATTGTTAGCCCCTTAGTCCTGTCAACTCTTTGTGAAACCATGAATTGCAGCCTGCCAGGCTCCTCTGTCCATGGAATTTCAGGCAAGAATACTGGAGTGGGTAGCCATTCCCTTCTCCGGGAGATCTTCCCAATCCAGGGATTGAACCCGTCTCTTGCATTGCAGGCAGATTCTTTACTGCTGAGCCACCTCAGAATGTATTTCCTACATGAAGCTTTGCCACTTCCACTGTTTGCATTGATCAACTTTGTTTTCTCATTATCAATTTTATTTTCTCACTGTCTCAATCAGGGCCCAATGGGAGACAGATGGCAGAAACAAATTTGAATACCCAAAAGTTTAATCACAAAAAATAATTTCAAAAGCTTGGCTTGTATATGGGGGAACCATAATGAATAGTGTTTGAATTTGAGGTTAGCATCAATACAACTATCACCGCCTCTAGGTCCAAATAATAGAGATAAGGAAGGAGCTTACAATTCCAAAAGAAAGGAGAATTCTCTAGAACAGGTCTTTTTAGGAGAAGCAGCACCCTTCTGTGAAGGGAACTGTATACTATGATCCCTTTCTCCTCAAACCCTTCAATCTTCCTCCATGGTTCCCCACTGGTTAAACACAACAGGAAGGCAAGGGACATGCAAACTCTTAGATGTGAATCATATGGCTCAGGTAACCAGACAGAGAACAGGATAAGGTAGAGTGGCTCTGGAAAGATGCAAAATATATCTAACACCCTAAGTCTCAAAATATGCATATGTTAGTGCTATATGTTTCCAAGTTGTTCAGTGATGATAATATATCTGAAATAGTGTTTTGTTAAGTGAAATGATTTGTAGATAATACAGTGCTCCTGTAATTTGCATGTATTTGTGTTTAAATGAACATTTATGTCAATACATTTTGTGTATATGGGAAAAAGGCAAGACTAAAATGAGAAAAAAAAATTGCCTCTCCCCGTTGACAGTGCTTTTCCATTGTAGTATCCCTGGTTTGCCCTGCTTTATTCTCATAATCTCTGTTTTAAATTCTCTTAATGTGTTTACCTCCTCTGGTGAATTCCAAACCTCACATCCCATCTAATTATTTTTTTCTTCTCCATATTTATGCATATAGGTAATCAAAATATATGGTGTATACATTACACATCGCTTTGTTTCTGATTTACACAAACACACATACATATGTGTCCATGTTGCTGCTTTGGCATTCTAATTTGTTTCTAATGTAAATCACAAATTGCTAATTATTTCCAACGACATTTAACATTTGCTGAATATTTTACAGTTGAATATAAATGCATTTCAATTTTGTTTGCTTTTTAGATAAATTGAAAGACTATACAATTAATTTTTAACAGATGTTTATTTCAACAATTATTCCTTTCTTCTCTTTGTACTGCTTGTTCACAGGATGTTTAATATTCAAATCCGCATCCTTATTTTACTCAAAATATTATGACTCTTGGCTCCTCATCAGCTGGAACAGGAACCTAGGGGATGTTGGCTTTAACACTAGTAAGTCTAAGAAATTTTTCAATTTCTCCAAACAGAGAACCAGTGTTTTGCCTTAGATCATATCTACTTGCTTCTGGCTTATGATTAGATCATCACTGCCACTTTTCTGACAACTAATTCACCTCACTGTAAGATGTATCTTTACCAAGGAATCAATGATGTCATTTTAAACTCTAAGCCTGTTGTAAATTGAGCTATTTTTTACCTTTACTAATCCCAAAAGTCTAAGTGCTTAAGTTGTCAGGGAAACAAAAGAAATAGTAAGAAAGAAGTCTGAAATATCCCTCCCAGGAGATGTTTAAACATAGCACAGAAGCAAAACTATCTCTGGTGTAGGTATATTCATGCTTGGATATATAGCTACTTATTTTCACTCTCTTGAGTTTTTTTGGTCAGTTATTTAGAATAGTTTTTAAAGGCATGATAATTTAAGACAGAGGTATATATATAGCGAGAGAACTGGTACTTAAATCATAAATATTGAAAATCTTATTAAGTTACAGTATATGTGCTTGATCAGTCTTGACATGGTAGTGATAAATTCAAATGTATTTTTAGAATTTAGAGAGTACTCAGAGGTAAACAAATCATAGCCATTTGAATGATTTCTATTATTTTTACTTGCTAGGTATTGATTTTTCTGTTGTGTGCCTTGGTGAGTTCAACTTGGGTTATGTTCAAATTTCTCAGAAGAAAAGTTTTAAAATAATTTTGAAACTCAGTATTGCCAGATAGTACTTAAAATGCACTGTGAGATCCATTTTCAAACTTCTTTTTCCATTCCCAAAACAATAATAAATAATGGGAGAGGCTATGCATGTGTAAGGGCAGGGCGTATGTGTGATATCTATCTTCCCTTCAACTTTGCTGTGAAGTCAAAACTGTTCTAAAAAAAATAGGTCTTTAAAATTAAGAAAAGTCAATTTTTAATTAAAATATATTGTTACAATAAAATTATAGTTTTTTATTTTTCTTTCCTCACTGGACTACAGAGGAACTGGAACACATATCTGCAACTTAGGCACATTGGATCTGCTGTGCTCTGGGTATAAAATCAGGGAAGTATGGGAGTCTGACACTTGCATTAATGATAATTAAGACTGACATAGCACTGAAAACATAATACTATGCAATGAATTAAGTGTCATCCCAGTTAAAATGACGACAGATTTGCTCTTGAAACTTACAAAGCAAGAGGAAAAATAAACATATTTGGCCAATATTCCAGATAGTAAAACAAGCCATGAATCTCTGGTAATTATGATTATGACCACAGAATTATGAATTCTGGAGAAGTAATAACATAAAATATAAATTAAATGCATGAAATTCTAAAATAGGCATACATGCAAGACTTTGCTTTATGATAGTGAGTAAAGGAGGGCTTATACAGTGCAGTTTATGCTGCTAAGACAAACTGCACAACTTATTACCACCATTCCCCAAATATATATAAAGAGAAATTTAACTCTCTCTCCTTGTATATTCTTTATACTAAAATCAATTCTATATGAATCAAATATTTGAGTAAAAGAAAAGTCATAAAACTTCACAAATTATGAATAAATGTTTGCAGAATGAAAAACTGTCTCTAGTTAGACATAATTCAGAGGCAATAAGGAAAATTTATGATAAATTTGACTATATAAATATTTAACATTTTGAACATGAATAAAAAACAAAATACAAGTTAAAAAGCAAACTGCCATATTGAGTAAAAATATTTGCAATATATACAATAGAAAGGGATTTGATTTCTTTAATATTACATGTAAAGAGTTTAAACGAAGCAATAAAAAATATAAATTACACAGTAAAAACTGGACATATTAATTGAAAGTGCAATTTCTATAAAAAATAGTCAATCATACATGAAATCATATATGATAAGTTGTGAATCATATGTAAGGAGTAATTTTTAAAAACATGTAGCCATGAATACTCAGCATATGAAATAGGAGAGAAATACTTATTAAGCATTCTATTTGCTTTTGATTATTTTGTTTTATATTTCTCCCTACATTTTTTGCATTGAGCCAAAAATAATCTACAAGTAAGTTACTAGAACTAATAAGAATTTTGCAGGATAAGGAGGATATACATTCAATACATAAAAATAAAAATATTTATAAATGCATATACATATATACACAATTAATGAATAGCTGGATAATATTATAAAAAATACTGCCTTATTGTACAAGTTAGTGATATGATGTATCATAATATAATACTTTACATTATAATACTTTATAATGTGTACTTATATTACCAGTATATAAGTATACTTTATATTATATGTTATTATCAGTATAATAAAGTATTTTATAAGATATACAATAAGGCTAACACTGTAGCATCAAAACAATATATCCTCATAATTCTAACTAAATATATAGTTTCTAGGGTGGAATTACATGTATATGTAAAATTTATTTATATATATATATACACATCATGTTTTAAAGACCTATAAAACTGAAAAAAATCTTACAACTTAATAACACAAAGACAAGGAAGATTTAAAATGGATTATATGTTTAAGCCAGCATCTTTAAAAAAATAATAATACATATGATAAGCAGGGCTTCCCTGGTGGCTCAGTTGATAAAGAATCTGCCTGCAATATAGGAGACCTGGTTTCGATCCCAGGGTTGGGAAGATCCCCTGGTGGTGGGCATGGCAACCCACTCTAGTATCCTTGCCTGGAGAATCCCCATAGGCAGAGGAGCCTGGGGGGCTACAGTCCATGGGGTTGCAAAGAGTCAGATACGACTGAGCGACTTTCACTTATAATAAGCAAATGAAAAGATCTGTCAATAAGAATTTAAATACTCACCATAATACCATTATACATCTATTAGAATGGCTAAAATTAAAATAGTATACATACCATGTACTAAAATTCTTTACTTTTTTGGTACAACTTTCCACACAATGTTTTATCTATCCATTCTATTTAGCCAGCGACATAGGTCACCTTCGAAATATCATCTAAAATTTGCACCACTGATATAATTCAAATTTAGAGTGGTTTGTCGCAACTGATAGTGTATATAAAATACCAGTATCTAAAATATAACATCTAAAAGACTCCTACTCTTTAACCATCTCTTTCTATTTCATATATTCACCAATTTATTTAATAAATATCTGTTGAACCCACTATGTTCCAGACAACGTTCCAGGACTATGAATATATCAATGAACACAGCAGTCAAAATGACTCAGATCATAGAGTTTCTTGTTTAGTTAGGTGAAAGAGGTAATAAAGAAAAAAGAGAGATTATAGGGCATATTGTCATATAGTGACAAGTGATGAGGGAAAAGTAAAACATGAACAGGTCAAAGAAAGTGGAAGAACGCTCCAATCTTGAATAGGGTTTAGAGAAAGCCTCACTGAGAAGATGGACTACGAAGGACAACCAGGAGTAGAGGTGCTGATCAATGCAGGTATGTAAAGTTCCAGGCAGGTCTCCCTGTTGCTGAAAAATTTCAATGACAAAGAGAGCTGATGTATGATAAAATGTATGATTGTTAACATATGGAAATATAGACTGAATGTTAGATTTAAACAACATTAATGCAATTCATTATGGTCATGTGGTATGTTCACACTGCAGATAGGGTACTCTCTCTTCAACTACCACCTCATTTCCTCCGATCCATTTAGACTGTTAATTATTTAGTAGATTTGCCTATTAACATGGTAATTATTAACATGGTAATCATGATAATCATTATTAATATGCATTTATTCTGAGGGCAATTGGAGCAAAATCCCTTGCGGGATGTTTAAATTTTCTCATTTGTAAGTTCAAGGAGATGGTAAAAATGACCAACTAGGCCATTAAACTTCTATAACCTATGGCAAGCTCTTCTCAGAAGATCACTGAGAAAGAGTTAACCATCAAAATAAAGGGGAAGACCTCTTGGTTACATTTCATTGGATACACATGAATACATCTTTAGAATAAAGACTAACTTCTGTAATTGCTGAAAGGGCTATAGAACTGCATGATATTCCATTATTAATCTCAGAAGCAATACATTTATGAGTGTGTTACCTTGTTATGTTTGTTGTGTAATGCCTGCATTATAAAATACTATGCATTGTTTAGAAGTTGGCACTGTTGTAAATTTCTGAGAATTGAATTAAAAATATATTAGGACTATGAACATTGTTTATAATATTTCTCAGAATTATACTCTCAGTTATATATATACACATATGTGTGTGTGTATATATATATATATATATTTATATATATATATGTTTTTAAATTAACATATTTTAAATAGTGTACTCGGGAGAAATTCAGTTTTTTACATTTTATTGTTTTATATTGGATGCAATGCAAAAGTGACAGAATGATCTCTGTCCATTTTCAAGGCAAACCATTCAATATCACGGTAATCCAAGCCTATGCCCCAACCAGTAACGCTGAAGAAGCTGAAGTTGAACGGTTCTATGAAGACCTACAAGGCCTTTTAGAACTAACACCCAAACGAGATGTCCTTTTCATTATAGTGGACTGGAATGCAAAAATAGGAAGTCAAGAAACACCTGGAGTAACAGGCAAATTTGGCCTTGGAGTACGGAATGAAGCAGGGCAAATGCTAATAGAGTTTTGCCAAGAGAACGCACTGGTCATAGCAAACACCCTCTTCGAACTACACAAGAGAAGACTCTACACATGGACATCACCAGATGGCCAACACCGAAATCAGATTAATTATATTCTTTGCAGTAAAAGATGGAGAGCTCTGCACAGTCAGCAAAAAGAAGACTGGGAGCTGACTGTGGCTCAGATCATGAACTCCTTATTGCCAAATTCAGACTGAAATTGAAGAAAGTGGAGAAAACCACTAGACCATTCAGGTATGACCTAATTCAAATCCCTTTTGATTATACAGTGGAAGTGAGAAATAAATTTAAGGGACTAGATCTGATAGACAGAGTGCCTGATGAACTGTGAACGGAGGTTCTTGACATTGTACAGGAGACAGGGATCAAGACCATCCTCACGGAAAAGAAATGCAAAAAAGGCAAAATGGTTGTCTGAGGAAGCCTTACAAATAGCTGAGAAAAGAAGAGAAGTGAAAAGCAAAGGAGAAAAGGAAAGATACCCATTTGAATGCAGAGTTCCAAAGAATAGCAAGGAGAGATAAGAAAGCCTTCCTCAGTGATCAATGCAAAGAAATAGATGAAAACAACAGAATGGGAAAGACTAGAGGTCTCTTCAAGAAAATCAGAGATATCAAGGGAACATTTCTTGCAAAGATGAGATCGATAAAGGACAGAAATGGTATGAACCTAACAGAAGCAGAAGATATTAAGAAGAGGTGGCAAGAATACACAGAAGAACTGTACAAAACAGATCTTCATGACCCAGATAATCACGATGGTGTGATCACTCACCTAGAGCCAGACATCCTGGAATGTGAAGTCAAGAGGGCCTTAGAAATCATCACTATGAACAAAGCTAGTGGAGGTGACAGAATTCCAGTTGAGCTATTTGAAATCCTGAAAGATGATTTGAAACTGTGAAACTGCTGCACTCAATATGCCAGCAAATTTGGAAAACTCTGCAGTGGCCACTGGACTGGAAAAGGTCAGTTTTCATTCCAATCCCAAAGAATGCTCAAATTACCACACAATTGCACTTATCTCACATGCTAGTAAAGTAATGCTCAAACTTTTCCAAGCCAGGTTTCAGCAATACATCTACCATGAACTTCCAGATGTTCAAGCTGGCTTTAGAAAAGGCAGAGGAACCAGAGATCAAATTGCCAACATCCACTGGATCATTGAAAAAGTAAGAGAGTTCCAGAAAAACATCAATTCTGCTTTATTGACTACACCAAAGCCTTCGACTGTGTGGATCACAATAAAGTGTGGAAAATTCTGAAAGAGATGGGAATACCAGACCACCTGACCTGCCTCTTGAGAAACCTATATTCAGGTCAGGAGGCAACAGTTAGAAGTGGACATGGAAAAATAGACTGGTTCCAAATAAGAAAAGGAGTATGTCAAGGCTGTATATTGTCACCCTGCTTATTTAACTTATATGCAGAGTACATCAAGAGAAATGCTGAGCTGGAAGAAGCACAAGCTGGAATCAAGATTGCTGAGAGAAATATCAATAGCCTCAGGTATGCAGATGAAACCACCCTTATGGCTGAAAGTGAAGAGGAACTAAACACCCTCTTGATGAAAGTGAAAGAGGGAGTGAAAAATTGGCTTAAAACTCAACATTCAGAAAACTAAGATCATGGCATCTGGTCCCATCACCTCAAGGTAAATAGATGGGGAAACAGTGGAAACAGTGACTGACTTTATTTTGGGGGGCTCCAAAATCTCTGCAGATGGTGACTGCAGCCATGAAATTAAAACACGCTTACTCCTCGGAAGGAAAGTTATGACCAACCTAGATAGCATATTAAGAAGCAGAGACATTACTTTGTCAACAAAGGTCCATCTAGACAAGGCTATGGTTTTTCCAGTGGTCATGAATGGATGTGAGGGTTGGACTGTGAAAAAAGCTGAGCGCCGAAAAATTGATGCTTTTGAACTGTGGTGTTGGAGAAGACTCTTGAGAGTCCCTTGGACTGCAAGGAGATCTAACCAGTCCATCCTAAAGGAGATCAGTCCTGGGTGTTCATTGGAAGGACTGAAGCTGAAGCTGAAACTCCAATACTTTGGCCACCTCATGGAAGATTTGACTCATTGTAAAAGACCTGGATGTTGGGAGGGATTGAGGGCAGGAGCAGAAGGGGACATCAGAGGATGAGATGACTGGATGGCATCACTGACTCGATGGACATGAGTTTGAGTAAACTCTGAGAGTTGGTGATGGACATGGAGGCCTGGTGTGCTGTGATTCATTGGGTTGCAAAGAGTCAGACACGACTGAGTGACTGAACTGAACTGATTGTTTTATAAGAGGAAAATGAAACTGAAGAATCAACTTAGTTAAATTTATCTAAATGAAATGTTATATACTAACCTTTATATTCTAAGTTAAGTATTTAAAAGTACTAAGGTAAAGACATAGCCACCCTATGTATGAGACTCTGACTATGGTTCAATATAACTTATTCTATGCTATCTTGTTATTTCTAGGGCTTTTCTTTGGGTTACTATAATCATTGTTGTTATTGTTATTAGTACTGATAGTAGTTGTATATTGGTTCAGCTTCAGTTCAAATCAGTTGCTCAGTCATGTCCAACTCTTTGCAACCCCATGAACCACAGCACGCCAGGCCTCCCTGTCCATCACCAACTCCCAGAGTTTACTCAAACTCATGTCCATTGAGTTGGTAATGCCATACAACCACCTCATCCTCTGTCGTCCCCATCTCCTCCTCCCCTCAATCCTTCCCAGCACCAGGGTCCTTGCAAATAAGTCAGCTCTTCACATCAGGTGGCCAAAGTATTAGAGTTTCAGCTTCAGCATCAGTCCTTCCAATGAACACCCAGGACTGATCTCCTTTAGGATGGACTGGTTAGATCTCCTTGCAGTCCAAGGGACTCTCAAGAGTGTTCTTTAACACCACAGTTCAAAAGCATCAATTCTTCTGCGCTCAGCTTTCTTCATAGTCCAACTCTCACATCCATACATGACCACTGGAAAAACTGTAGCCTTGACTAGATGGACCGTTGTAGGCAAAGTAATGTCTCTGCTTTTTAATATGCTATCTAGGTTGGTCATAACTTTCCTTCCGAGGAGTAAGCATCTTTTAATTTCATGGCTGCAATCACCATCTACAGTGATTTTGGAGCCCAGAAAAGTAAAGTCAGTCACTGTTTCCACTGTTTCCCCATCTATTTGCCATGAAGTGATGGTTCAGCTTAGGCTCTTATTAGAAAGCAGAAAATTGCAGCTAGGTTAGTCTAGCTTGTCTCAATACTGGAGAAAAACAAAAACAGAAACAAAAACCTAGCATGGAATGAAACCTGGAAAAGTTGGTAATATTCAACTTGAATTTAAAAGATACTTGTTTCAATATTACATGTGATTTTATTCATTTTGTTTAGGTCCAGATCCCTTTTCTTTAACTCTCATGCATATATGTATAATAAAAGACAGGCTGAAAAATTCAAATTTTTTTTATTTCTTTCTTTTAAAGAGAACAGAAAAACTGAGGAGGAGTAAGAATAAGCATTGCATAAAAAAGGAACACAGTGGGAAACCCTCTTACAGGCAGGTCTGTGGGGAGTTTTGGAATCTCAAATGGCAACATAACTGGAAAAAAAAGAAAAGAAAAGAAGAGAAAAACCCACAGAATACATGCCTAACCAAAACTCAAAAGGCTCTAACGTAACAACCTAACACACAGCCTGCCCAGCTCACAAAATGAAGGATTGAGAGAATACCAAAGGAGGGCTAGCCTGCTGCATAACGACCCGTCCCCACCTGGAGATAGAGAGGCAGGCTTGCAACAGCCAGAGCCTGTTACAGAGGCTGCTGCAATCTCAGCCCCAGAGATGGCATCTTCCGTCAAACAGTGAGCAGGCTCCCAGCTGCTAACCATGTCTTCCTGAGATCCTGGATGGCTGACAGCCACCACGCGGGTCACAGTCTGAGATCAGCTCCCCAGAGGAGACATACGGCACACCTGAGACAGTGCTCTCGCAGCACACCCAGGACAATGAGTGGCCGGGACCAGGGAAGTGGATGCACAGCTCACCTGGGACAGTGCACTCGCCAAACACCTGAGCTCTTCAGAATTGGGAATGGCATAAAACACATGTCCAACCCACAGAGACTGAGCCAGAACTCTGTCTGAGTGTCTCCTGCCGAGGTGCGGGTCAGCAGCAGCCTGCTGCAGGGGCAGGGGCTCTGGGTGCAGTAGACCTGGGTACGGCATAAGCCCTCTTGGAGGAGGCCTCTATTAACCCCATTATAGAACCACCAGAACTTACACAGGACAGAGGAAACAGACTCCTGGAGGGCACAAATAAAACGTTATGAATGCCAGGACACAGGAGAAAGGAGCAGTGAACCCACAAGAGACTGACTCAGGAATACCCATGAGTGTCCAGGAGTCTTCAGCAGGGTCAGGGGGACTGAGTGCAACAGTGTGTGCATGAGACCTTTTGAAGGAGGTTGCCATTATCTAAATTACTCCACCATAGTTTGTTCTCAGGTCAAGCAACAGGGAGGGAAATAGCCCTGCCCATCAACAGAAAACTGTTGATTAAAGATTTACTGAGCATGGCTCCACCCATCAGAAAAAAACCCAGTTTCCCCCTCAGTCAGTCTCTTCCATCAAGAAGCTTCCATAAGTCTCTTATCCTTATCCATCAGAGAGAATACAGAATGAAAACCACAATCACAGAAAACTAACCAAACTGATCACAAGGACCACAGCCTTGTTTAGCTCAATGAAACTATGAGGCATACAATGTACAGCCACCCAAGATGGACATGTCATGGCAGAGAGTACTGACAAAACATGGTCCACTGAAGAAGGGAATGAAAAACCTCTTCAGCATTCTTGCCTTGAGAACCCCATGAACAGTATGAAAAAGCAAAAAGGTATGACACTGAAAGATGAACTCCCCAGGTCGGTAGGTGCCCCATATGCTACTGTAAAAGAGTGTAGAAATAACTCCAGAAAGAATCAAGAAATGGAGCCAAAGCAAAAACAACACCCAGTTAGGGATATGACAGGTGATAGAAGTAAAGTCTGATACTGCAAAGAGCAATATTGCATAGCAACCTGGACAGTTAGGTCCATGAATCAAGGCAAACTGGAAGTGGCCAAACAGGAGATGGCAAGAGTGAACATCAACATTTTAGGAATCAGTGAACTAAAATGGACTGGAATGTGTGAATTTAATTCAGATGACCAGTATATCTACTACTGTGGGCAAGAATCCCTTAGAAGAAATGGAGAGGCCATCATAGTGAACAAAAGATCCCAAAATGCAGTACTTGGATGTAATCTCAAAAATGACAGGATGACCTCTGCTCGTTTCCAAGGCAAACCATTCAATATCCCAGTAATTCAAGTCTATGCACCAACCAGTAATGCTGAAGAAGCTGAAGTTGAATGGTTCTATGAAGAACGATAAGACCTTCTAGAACTAACACCAAAGAAAGATATTCTCTTCATTATAGGGGACTGGAGTGCAAAAGTAGGAAGTCAAGAGCGACCTGGCATAACAGGCAGATTTGGCCTTGAAGTACAGAATGAAGCAGGGCAAAGGCTAATAGAGTTTTGCCAAGAGAACGCATTGGTCATAGCAAACACCCACTTCCAACAACACAAGAGAAGACTCTACAGGTGCACATCACCAGATGGTCAATACCAAAATCAGATTGATTATAGTCTTTGCAGCCACAGATGGAGAAGCTCTATACAGTCAGCAAAAACAAGACCGGGAACTGACTGTGGCTCAGATCATGAACTCATTATTGCCAAATTCAAAATTAAATTGAAGAAAGTAGAGAAAACCACTAAATCATTCAGATATGACCTAAATCAAATACCTTATGATTGTACAATGGAAGTGACAAGTAGATTCCAGGCTTATATCTGATAGAAAGAGTGCCTGAAGAACTCCAGATAGAAGATTAGGACATTGTACAGGAGGCAATGATCAAGACCATCCCCAAGAAAAAGAATGTAATAAGGCAAAATTTTGTCTGAGGAGGCCTTACAGATAGCTGGGAAAAGAAGAGAAGATAAAGGTAAGGGAGAAAAGGAAAGATATACCCATTTGAATGCAGAGTTCCAAACAATATCAAGGAGAGATAAGAAAGCCTTCCTCAGTGATCAATGCAAAGAATAATAGGAAAATGATAGAATGGAAAAGACTAGAGATCTCTTCAAGAAAATTAGAGATATCAAGGGAACATTTCATGCACGGATGGGCATAATAAAGGACAGAACTGGTATGGACATGACAGAGCAGAAGATATTAAGAGGTGGCAAGAATACACAGGACTATACAAAAGAGATTGTCATGACGCAGATAACCACAATGGTGTGATCACTCACTTAGAGCCAGATCCTGGAATGCAAGGTGAATTGGGCCTTAGGAAGCATCACTACGAACAAAGCTAGTGGAAGTGATGGAATTTCAGTTGAGCTATTTCAAATCCTAAAAGATGATGCTGTGAAAGTGCTATACTCAGTATGCCAGAAAATTTAGAAAACTCAGCCATGGCCACAGGACTGGAAAAGGTCAGTTTTCATTCCAATCCCAAAGAAAGGCAATGCCTAAGAATGTTCAAACTACCGCAAAATTGCACTCATCTCACACGCTAGCAAAATAATGCTCAAAATTCTCCAAGCCAGGCTTCGACAGTACGTGAACCATGAACTTCCAGATGATCAAGCTGCATTTAGAAAAGGCAGAGGAACAAGAGATCAAATTGCCAATATCCGCTGGATCATTGAAACAGCAAGAGAGTTCCAGAAAGATATCTAGTTTTGCTTTATTGACTATGCCAAAGCCTTCGACTGTGAGGATCACAACAAACTGTAGGAAATTCTTCAAGAGATGGGAATACCAGACCACCTGACCTACCTCTTGAGAAATTTGTACTCAGGTCAATAAGCAACAGTTAAAACTGGACGTGGAACAAGAGACAGGTTCCAAATCAGGAAAGGAGTACATCAAGGCTGTATAATGTGACCCTGCTTATTTAACTTATATGCAGAGTACATCATGAGAAATGCCAAGCTGCATGAAGCACAGGCTGGAATCAAGATTGTTGGCTGAAAAATCAATAACCTCAAGTACGCAGATGACACCACCCTTATGGCAGAAAGCAAAGAAGAACTAAAGAGCCTCTTGTTGAAAGTGAAAGAGGAGAGTGAAAATTTTGGCTTAAAACTCAACATTCAGAAAACTAAGATCATGGCATTGGGACCCTTCCATTCATGGCAAATAGATGGGGAAACAGTGGAAACAGTGAGAGACTTTATTTTTTTCACTGTAGATGGTGACTGCAGCCATGAAATTAAAAGATGCTTACTCTTTGAAAGAAAAGCTATGACCAACCTAGACTGCAGATTAAAAAGCAGAGACATTACTTTGCCAACAAGGTATTGTCAAAGCTACGGTTTTTCCAGTAGTCACGTATGGATGTGAGAGTTGGACTATAGAGAAAGCTGAGTGCCTAAGAATTGATGCTTTTGAACTGTGGTGTTGGAGAAGACTCTTAAGAGTCACCTGGACTGTGAGGAGATCCAACCAGTCCATCCTAAAGGAAATCAGTCCTGAATATTCATTGGAAGGACTGATGCTGAAGGTGAAACTCCAGTTATTTGGCCACCTGATGTGAAGAACTGACTCATTGGAATAGACCCTGACGCTGGGAAAGATCGAAGGAGGGAGGGGAAGAGGATGACAGAGGATGAGATGGTTGGACGGAATCACGGATTCAATGGACACGAGTTTGGGTAGGCTCAGGGAGTTGGTGATGGTCAGGGAAGCCTGGCATGCTTCAGTCCATGGGGTCTCAAAGAGTCAGATACAACTGAGTGTCTGAACTGAACTGAACTCGAAAAAGGAACATAATTTTTCTTGGGAATATAAGAGGAATAGGTAGCTTTATATTGTCACCCTGCTTGTTTAACTTCTAAGCAGAGCACATCATGTGAAATGCTGGGCTGAATGAATCACAAGCTGGAAGCTCTTGGGAGAAATATCAAAAACCTCAGATAGCAAATGACACCACTAAATGACCGATAGTGAAGAGGAACTAAAGATCCTCTTTTTGAAGGTGAAAGAGGAGAGTGATAACACTGGCTTGAAACTCAACATTCACAAAACTAAGATCATGGAGTCTAGTCCCATCACTTCATGGCAAATCAAAGGGGAAAAAGTGGAAAAAGCGACCGGTTTTCTTTTCTTGGGCTCCCAAATCACTGAGAATTCTGACTGCAGTCATTAAATTAAAAGACTCTTGCCCCTTGAAAGGAAAACTATGACATAACTAGAGACTGTATTAAAAAGTAGAGACATACTTGCTTACAAAAGTCCATATAGTCAAAGCTATGGTATTTCCATTAGTCATGTACGGATGTGAGAGTTGGACCATAAAGAAGGCTGAAGTGAAAGTGGTACAAGTGTGTGGAACTCAGTGACCCCAAGGACTGTAGCCCCCTGGACTCCTCTGTGGAATTCTCCAGGCAAGAACACTGAAGTGGGTTTCCATTTCCTTCTCCAGGGGATCTTCCCAGCCCAGGGATTGGACCCAAGTCTCTCATGTCTCCTGCATTAGCAGCAGGGTCTTTACCACTAATGCCACCTGGGAAGCCCATGCTGCAGCCCATAGGGTCGCAAACAGTCAGACACGACTTAGTGACTGAACAACAACAGCAATAGCAGAGGTAGTATATAAGCAATATTGTAACCTATTGCAAATGAATGAAGATAAGAGAGAAGAGAAATAAGAACATAAATATCTGACTATGGTCTGACTTTAGCGAGGAATATGTTACTTCAAATACGTTTATCCTTTGAATAACTAATGAAGTATATAATGAAAAGTCTCCCTTCCTAACAGCCAGCCAATCAGTTTCCCTACATGAAGGCCAGGCAAGGTTTATAGCTTTTAGAAAATCTCTACATCTGTACAAAGATAAACACATATATTATATTTTGATTTTCTTATACAAAAGATAGTGTGTTCAACACATTATAGTATGTTTTACAATTTATATCATCTCTTATAAATCACTCTGTATCAATACAGAAACATGATTTTTAATTTAATTTAATTTTTTTAATTTTTAATTTTAAATGATTTCATTATATGGATAAATTATAGTAACTAATTTTCTACTGGTGGCTTTGGTTGATTGTTGTTGTAATTTTAATGTAAATAGAATTAATAGTTATGAGATTATCTTCTACTTACATACCTGGAATCCTATTATTCTCTGCATTTTGAGTGGTAGATTGGTAAGGAGACATTTTTATATTTTAATATTTTGCTTATTTTGGATTATACCTATCCCTAAGTATTGTTATTATAAATGAACATGTTTCCCATTATGTTTTTAAAGTAATTGATTTCTGTAGATGTACTCAGACAATTTAAAACATATTTTCATTAACTACTTTGCTTTATGTGATTTATTTTATGTAATGTAGTAGATTATTTTGGAATTCCAAAGTATACAACTTTCAAACAACATAATATGTGCAAATATTCTTCAAAGAAAGTTGGAAAAGAGATATACTCATCCAGGAATGAGTTCAAGTGTGTGTAAGAACCAAGCATTACATGCAGAATGGCACATCTGGAATAGAGCTTCCACAAAGAAGCTGAACTGACAGATATCCAGACAAACTTGCCTTTGCAGTTTTCAGAAGTACAAAACAAGGACACATTAACATACCCAACTGACTTTTGTGACTTATAAGGCAGTCTTGAAAATGTTTCTACCAATTAGAATAGATTTGTTGGACATATTATTTTGTTGATAATGTCTTTATTTTCATATAATTTTTATATAGGCTATAATAAATAGAATTTTTTATGTATTAGTTATTATACTTTAAAACCAAAAGCTCCTGATGCTGGGAATGATTGACGGCGAGAGAAGGGGACGACAGAGGATGAGATGGTTGGATGGCATCACCAACGCGATGCACATGAGTTTGAGTAATCTCCGGGAGTTGGTGATGGACAGGGATTCTGGAGTACTGCAGTCCATGGGGTCACAAAGAGTTGGACATGACTGAGTGACTGAACTGAACTAAACTGATATCAAGGTAAAGTGAAAGTGAAAGTGAAGTCGCTTAGTCGTGTCCGACTCTTTGCGACCCCGTGGACTGTAGCCCACCAGGCTTCTCTGTCCATGGGATTCTCTAGGCAAGAATACTGGAGTGGGTTGCCATTTCCTTCTCCAGGGTATCTTCCCAACCCAGGGATCGAACCCAGGTCTCCCTCATTGCAGGCAGACGCTTTAACCTCTGAGTCACCAGGGAAGCCCCAAGGTAAGCTATACCAAACAGGAAAATACTATATTTATAAATGTATATTTAGCTGTACTCAAATGGACATTACTATATAAACATATTTCATTTTGAATTGTTGAAGTGATTTAAATAGCTTGGTAATACTGAGTAAAGAAAGATATTTGAAGATTTTTTCATTCTTTTTTTTGTCAGCTCAACAGTTAATTTTTCCAATATTCATAAGAGAAGCTGAAAATTTCAGATGCTTTTCTTGCTTCTTGTGTCTAGAGCATGGTACTTGATCTTACTTTATTTGAGAGGAAAGCATTAAGGGGAAGAATTCACCTGGCATATATGGCAGAAAAAAAGGATACACGCATACTTTGTTTTAACGTGTTTTGCTTTATTGAGCTTTGTAGATATTGCCTTGTTTAAAATTGAAGATTTTTTGGCAGTCTTGTACTGAGAATGTCTGTTAGTATCATTTTTCAAAAGCATTTGCTCAGTTCTTGTTTTTGTGTCATATTTTAGTAATTCTCACCATATTTCAAACTTATTCATTACTATTATATTTTTATGGTAATCTGTATTACTTTGAGGTATCACCTGTGAAAAATACTGTGTGTGTTCTGACTGCTCCACTGACCAGCATTCTCATATCTTTCTCCCTCTCCTCAGACCTATTTCCTGAGACACAACAATGACTTCTATGTGTTCAAATGAAAGAAGAATCAGATGTCTTTCACTTTAAATCAAAAGCTAGAAACGATTAAGCTTAGTTAGGAAGGCATGTCAAAAATCAAGACAGGCCTACAATCAGGCCTCTTGTGCCAAATCTAATAAATAGTATGTGCCGTGTTGTGAATGCCAAGGAACAGCTATTGAAGGATATTACAAGTGCAGCTCCAGTGAACATATGAATGATAGGAAAGCCAAACAGCTTTAATGCTGATAAGGAGGACGGAAGATCAAACCAGCCATATTTCCTCAAGTCAAAACCTAATCTAGGGCAAGGCCCTAACTCTCATCAATTCTAGGAAAGCTGAGAGAGGTGAAAGAGCTGCAGAGAAAAGTTAGAAGTTAGCAGCGGTTGGTTCTTAAGATTTAATGAAAGACGCCACCTCCACAACAAACAAGCAGAAGGTAAAGCAGCAAGTGTTGATGTAGAATCTGCAGCAAGTTATCCACAAGATCTAGCTAAGGTAATCAATCAAAGTGGCTGCACTAAGCAAGAGATTTTCCATGCATATGAAACAGCTTACTATTGACAGAAGATGCCAAGTAGGACTTTCATAGCAGGAGAGGATAAGTCAATGTCTGGCCTCAAAGTTAGGACCTGCTGATTCTCTTGTTAGGGGTTAATGCAGTTTGCAACATGAAGTCTGAAGTCAGCGTTCCATCACCATTCTAAAAATCCTAGGGTCTTAAGAATTGTGCTAAATCTTGTGCTTGTGCACTGTAAATGAGCAGGAAAGCCTTGATGACAGCACATCTGTTTACAGCATGGTTACTGCGTATTTTGAGCCCACTATTTAAACCTACTGCTCAGAAAAAAAAAGAGAAAAGGATTCCTTCCAAATATTACTGCTCACTAACAATGTACTTGGTCACCCAAGAGCTCGGGTGAAGATGTATAATTAGAAGAATGTTTTCATGCCTGCCAACACAACATCCATTCTGCATCCCATAGATCAAAAAGTCATTTACCTAACTTCATAAATTAGCCAGATTCTGTCCTAATTACTTTTGTTAAAAAATGCTAAATAATGAAAATACAAATTAGTATTCTTTCACCTTGGCACTACTGATACGTTGGGCTAGATAATTCCGTATTTGTAGCCAGGGACTGGGTGTCCTTTTCACTGTGGGATGCTTGTAAGCCTTTATCCACCAGTGACAGAATCATATGTGATGATAACCAAAAATATCTCAGGACATTGCCACATGTTTCATCCAAGACAGAATTGCCCACACCTCAATTGAATACAAGAGCTACAAATATATTGATAGATCCTGGGAAGGAAAATTTGATGAAATGATACATACTGTGATATTTTCTAATAAAAAAGATGTATCTTTCAGTAAACAAACATGGAAAGATATTCCCTCATAATGATAAAAGTAACTGAAAATGCTTATAAAATTTTAATATTAAATGTGTATTTTATTAAAAGAAAGGGAGGCACACATTTTATCTCTCAGAATAAAACTAAATCAGGGATTCTCCAGTGAATAGTTCAGAGGGAAATTAAATTTCTTTACAATACATAGTATTATCATTAGTGATGGAACAGTAACATTAGCAATATTGCTGAAAAGATGAAATCAATATTTTGTGCTCTCTGTTTCTCAATTATGTGCTTTTTGCACAAAATAATTTCCAGCTTATTATCAATTACTTATATAATTCTTGTGGATATATAGCATTCATTTATTAATTCTCTATTAGTGATTTAATCATGCCATATATCTGGATGTTTGTGTCACTTTCAATTTTTTCACTATTTTAACAACATAATATGGATAACATCATTCATAGCACTTTTCTGTAATTTTGTATTTGATTTTATTTCCTTACTATAGAATATCTAAAGTAAATTGTCAGATTAAAAAAAATAGAATATTTTTAAGTTCTTAATAGATTTATGGTCAAATGCATTAGTAATATTATTCCAGTTTTAGTATACAAACAATATGTAGGAGCTTCTATTTTACTGTGTTCTTAATATAATTGGATTGATTTCTATTTGCAATTGAATTTTTATAGAAAAAAACTTAATATCAGAATAAAACAGTAAAATCAAATTATGGAGTTCAACAGATTTTTAAAAGATAATGAGATTATTACCTGTGGAATCTCAGCCTTCATTCTATTTGTCCATCTACCAATACCTTTTACATGGATAAATTACATACACAAATATATGTAATATATATCATATATGTATACACATATGCAGTAATTTGAGTAGTTACTTGGTTTGCTCTTAAAGTATTGCACCTTATTTATAAAAGCCTAAGGAAAAAAAAATCAAAACAAGAACATTTGATATTATTAAGAGAGTTGTTGAATAATTCACCATTTTTTCTGTGTAAAGTATGGATATGAAACTATTGCATTTCATTTCAGAGAAAATGCTCGGCAAAAGTTGATAAATTACTCTATGGAAAGGCATGAATATGGTTAATTTACTGTCACTTGGAGCTTTGGTCCTCTGTCATGCAGTTAAACTTATTTTTATCTGTCCACTTAGAAAATTAGTAGACCTCAGTGAGGTGTTCATAAAAATAAAATTTACTTAAGACTGATGAATGGAAAATGAGTTGAATGCAAAATAGGAGGTTACATCTTTCTAGTGACTTAAACATTCATACTCCTTATTGACGATAGCACCCTGCTCTCTAAAATCAGGATTTATTGCAATTATATTAATGATCGGTTGCTTTTTCATACAGGGGTAGACACAGTAATCCTTATGTATTCATGATTCACTTTTTTCTACCTGATATATAGAGCTAAACACTTATTTCTCAATATTGCCACACTGTCACTGATAGTTTTTAAATATCCCTAATTTAACTCAAGCAATAATTTTTCAGATATAGATAATCATTTCTCTTCAAGCATTTTTCATGCTATTTAAAAAGTCCTATTTGTTAAAAATGCCAAATTACAATGTACAATTTCTAGGCGTATTTTAAAGTGTACACATCTGTAGCAAGTGTCAAGTGGCTAAGTTATGAATGCAAGATGTTATGAAAGGTAGTTTATTATTGTTAGAATATGAATATTAGTTTTGGTTATATTAGAGTTAAGGATAGAAAATATCAAGTGAAACTAGCATAAAGAAGTTTTTACTACCTTTATTCTGACACTCATCTATAAACTAGAACATTGAGACCAATATCCAGAGTCTCTTAAGAAGTGATGTCTTTGCCAATGAAAATATTAATAACATTCTTACCAAAATACCTTGAGAACTATGTATGTCAGTCCATCCTAAAATTCAACAGTTACAATCTTTTTTCACACACAGAAAAGAAGATAATTTGAAAATGTCAAACGAGATTTTCTCTAGAGAAGAGAAAAGCCTGGTCATGAAAACCTAGAATTGTTATTGATTCACAATACACACATTTGGTTAAGAGCAGACTTGTGCACACACACACACAAACATACTTACAGAGAATTAAATTCGGTCTCTCAGCTTGATCTCAAATGATATCAGCCAGTTTTTTTTCAGTCTATGTAGGCCTCAATTTCCTACTCAAAAGAATGATGCATGATTGGGTTCATTTGAGGTAATAATCATATTAGGCTAGATATTTTATTTGACAAGTACTCAACATTCCAGAAATATCAGCTGTTATTATTAGTATTATTTTCCCATTAAATATGTGATATGAGGAATACTAATAGAGAGGCAATGATCAAGCTTAGAAATAGTCCAGAACACCTGTTACTGAAACAAAGAAAAGGGAACAACGGCATTCCCTTTGACTCAGAATCATTAATATATTTTTATTACATTTCAACATGGTTCTTTGAAGAACCGTAAATTGGGTTATTTGCTTCAATGTGTAAGATGACATTGTAACAATTCTTTGGAGAGTCAAACCCAAATGGCATCATCAACAGAAAAGGATATCTACTTTTTTTTGGGGGGCGGGCTGTTTTGAAATTTCATAATTCCAGTATTTTTGGTTAAAACAAAAACTGCCTATAACCAATACAATAGCAACAGCAAGAGAAATCCAAACTCCCTCTATAAATGGAGGACATTCATGACTTGAAGTGATGTATGAACATTTGAGGGTCTTCACTTGATTGTATTTCACATCAATCTGCAATAGCATCAGAGGCTCTAATACTTTAAAATACAATTTGCCTACTGACATGGGACTTGGCAACTTCATCAGAGATGTTCCTTCTTGTTTTGGCGGGGGAGGGGGGGGCGGCGGGGGTTTGGTGGTAAAATATGCACGCATGCTCAGTTGTGTCCGACTTTTTGTGACCCCATGGACTGTAGCCTGCCAGGCTTTTCTGTCCTTGGGATTTTCCAGGCAAGAATGCTGAAGTGGATTGCCATTTCCTTCTCCAGAGAGAAGGAAGATTAATTTTAACTATGTTTACATGTACAATTTTGTGGTACTAAATACATTCACATTGTTTTGCAACCATTACTAGTATTCACCAGCAGAATTTTTTCATCTTTCCCAACTAAAACTCTGTATCCATTAACACTAACACCCCTTTCAGCCCTTTCTCTAACCCCTTCCAACCACCATTCTAATTTTCATCTCTAGAAACCTTATATGGGTAATACAATATTTGTCCTTTTGTGGCTAACATTTCACTTAGTGTAACATATTCAGTGTTGCAGTACATATCAAAATTTCCTTTTTAAGGCTAAAGATTTATATATCACGTTTTTCTTATCCATTCATCTTGTTAATAGTCACTTGGGCTGCTGCCAGAATTTGACTACTGTGAATAATGATGCAATGTGCATGAGTGTACAAACCAGTTGAGGTAACTTCCTTTACTGACTATTGCGTATATATCCAGAAGCAAAATGGCCAGATCACATAGAAACGCACTCTTAATTCATCAAATTTATAGTTATTTTGTCAAGTAAATAGAGCATAGAAGATCTCTTATTTTTACTATAGAAACATATATTTTAACTCTAGAGTAGGGGAGATCTTTCCAACAATAGCCCACAAATCAGTAAGCCATTACATATTGAATTTAAAAATATTTCCACATGCACAGAAAATATGATTTGTAAAATGAAAAAATAAATGATTGAATTTAAATAAATATTTGTAACTCATATAACAGCAGGATGTATTCAGAGATTATGAGAAATTGAAAACTCCTTAGAGAAACAACCAATGCACTATGTGTATTCACGGGCCCTATTCACCAAATATTCATTTCCATTTTGGACTCTCATAGGATTGCATGTCCTCAGCCACTTGGATTAAATAACATCACATAATTTATTTTGGACAATAAAATGTATACAGAAATGAAGTGACGTGTGTCACTTCCAAGTTGAAACTTTTAGATCCACCACATCTTCATCCTTCTAATTCAATGGTCATGGAAGTACATTTGAAAATTGAACCTTGGTCAGTCTAATTTCTATAAGATTATGATGAGCAGAGTTTCCAGCCAACTTCTGATGAATATTTGGCACAACCAATAAACAAATCTTTCTTTCTATAGCCTCATGGACTATAAATTAGGGTTTGTTGATGTTTGTTATTAGAGCATGAACTGATCTTTACTAATTGATGCATAGTATCTAACAAAAAAAAGTCAACAGAAGATAAGCACTCCAAAGTATTGTTACTGTTGTTCAGGCGCTAAGTCCTGTCTGACTCTGTGAGATCCCATGACTGCAGCACACCAGGCTTTCCTGTACCTCACTATCTCCCAGAGTTTGCTCAAACTCATATTCATTGAGTTAGTGATGACATCCAACCACCTCATCCTCTGTCACCCCCTTCTTCTCTTGCCCTCAATCTTTCTCAGCAATCTAAAGTATGTTCTATGTGTTTTAGAACGTTTTGAAATCAGTCCAGATTCCACTATATCCTATTATCTAGTTCCAGTTCCAGTTCAGTTCAGTCGCTCAGTCGTGTCTGACTCCTTGTGACCCCATGAACTGCAGCACGCCAGGCCTCCCTGTCCATCACCAACTCCCGGAGTTCACCCAAACCCATGTCCATTGAGCCGGTGATGCCATCCAACCATCTCGTCCTCTGTCGTCCCCTTCTCCTCCTGCCCTCAATCTTTCCCAGCATCAGGGTCTTTTCCAAAGAGTCAGCTCTTTGCCTCAGGTGGCCAAAGTATTGGAGTTTCAGCTCCAGCATGAGTCCTTCCAAAGAATATTCAGGACGATTTCCTTTAGGATGGACTAGTTGGATCTCTTTGCAGTCCAAGGGACTCTCAAGATTCTCCAACACCACAGTTCAAAAGCATCAATTCTTCAGTGCTCAGCTTTCTTTATAGACCAACTCTCACATCCATACATGACCACTGGAAAAACCATAGCCTTGACTAGACAGACCTTTGTTGACAAAGTAATGTCTCTGCTTTTCAATATGCTGTCTAGGTTGGTCATACCTTTCCTTCCAAAGAGTAAGCATTTTTAATTTCATCACTGCAATCACCATCTGCAGTGATTTTGGAGCCCAGAAAAATAAAGTCAGGCACTGTTTACAAACATACTAATTAACATTCTGCTTCTGGGACAAGAGCTTGAATTCGCTACTTAACAGAAATAAATTTGTAGATAAAGTAAACTAACACCTTTACATTTTGAGGAACCAGAATCCTGGATCAAACTTTGGCCTGAAAGGCAACAGAGAATACAAGAAAGGGAAACTTTTATTTTAAAATCAAGAACCATAATAAGCATCACATGTGCTGGAAAATCCTTATGATAATCCCAGTGGATAATTACTATGTTTCTTCATAACTTTCCTCTATGTCAGATCTATCTGGAAATATCCTGATGTCTGAGACAAGCAAATCCTCTCTTGAGGATACTTCTCAGTTAAATTACTTAAAGGAAACTACATGTACATTGTGTTTCAGAGCAAAGATGACAAATTGCATATGCTGCTAGGTAAAGCAATGAAGTGTTCATAATTTAAATTAATTAGAATATATATGTACATATTGGTATATTTATTGAAAAGTCTAAGTAGTCAAAAAAATGTGGTTATTGCCTTTTTGTACATACAGTGCTGTTGCTGCTGCTAAGTCACTTCAGTCGTGTCTGACTCTGTGTGATCCCATAGACAGCAGCCCACCAGGCTCCCCCATCCCTGGGATTCTCCAGGCAAGAACACTGGAGTGGGTTGCCATTTCTTTCTCCAATGTGTGAAAGTGAAAAGTGAAAGTGAAGTTGCTCAGTCGTGTCCGACTCTTAGCGACCCCATGGACCACAGCCTACCAGGCTTCTCCATCCATGGGATTTTCCAGGCAAGAGTACTGGAGTGGGGGTACCATTGCCTTCTCCTGTATATAGGGTAGCCACATGTATGTCAATTTGAGAAGATACATCACTAAAATATATTTTTCATTATGTTTTCTTTTCAGGATAAAAGTTCCTTTAAACTGCAAAATGATTATTAGATCACTGTTAAATAATGTGTTTAGTTCAGCTCAGTTCAGTCGCTCAGTCATGTCTGACTCTTTGAGATCCCATGACTGCAGCATGCCAGGCCTCCCTGTCCATCACCAACTCCCGTAGTTTAATGAAACTCATGTCCATTGAGTCGGTGATGCCATCCAGCCATCTCATCTTCTGTCATCCCCTTCTCCTCCTGTCTTCAGTCTTTCCCAGAATCAGGGTCTTTTCAAAGTATGCATAATGCAAAGTAAAACAAACCTATTTCATATACTCTCCTCATAACTTTGCTTTCATAGCTAAAGAACCAAGTGATAATGTAGCTGCTCTATAAACAAAAAATTAAGCACTACATTTTTATTGACTTCTTAAACATCATGACAGATATATGTATACATATAAATTAAATATAATTATAAGGACTTCACTGCTTTATCTAAATATTATATATTTAAAATTTTTATGGAATTTTCAAAAGCAAGAAAAGATAATCAAGTCAAAGTATACCAATCAGAGTCATTTCTGATTTATACAGTTTCTGATGAGATTTATTCATGAACTAAATTTCTATATATATGTATATGAATATATATATATATATACACACATACACATGATCTAAATGAAACAAGTACATCTTAAACTCAGTTTAGTTACTCAGTATGTCCAACTCTTTGTGACTCCATGGACTGTAGTACGCCAGGCTTCCCTGACTATCACCAACTCCCAGAGCTTGGTCAAACTCACGTTCATCGAGTCGGTGATGCCATCTAGTCATCTTAAACTCTGTCATTGCCTTCTCCTCCTTCCTGCAACCTTTGCCAGCATTAGGATCTTTTCTAATGAGCTGACTCTTTGCATCACGTGGCCCAAGTAATGGAGCTTCAGCTTAAGCATCAGTCCTTCCAATGAATATCCAGGGTGGATTTGCTTTAGGATTTAGGATTGACTGGTTTGATTCCCTTGCAGTCCAAAAGACTCTCAAGAGTCTTCTCCAACATCACAGTTCAAAAGCATCAGTCCAACTCTCACATCCATCCATGTCTACTGGAAAAACCATAGCTTTGAATAGACAGACCTTTGTTGGCAAAGTAATATCTCTGCTTGTTAATATGTTGTTTAGGCGGTCATAGCTTTTCTTCCAAGGAGCAAGCATTTTTTTTAAATTTCATGGCTGTAGTCATCACCTACAGTGATTTTGGAGGCCAAGAATATAAAGTCTTCACTGTTTCCATTGTTTCCCCATCTACTTGTCATGAAGTGATGGGACTGGATGCCCTGATCTTGGTTTTTTTAATGTTGAGTTTTAAGCCAACTTTTTCACTCTCCTCTTTCACCTTCATCAAGAGGCTCTTTAGTTCTTCTTCACTTTCTGCCATAAGGGTGGTGTCATCTGCATAGTTGAGGTCATTGATATTTTTCCCAGCAATCTTCATTAAAGCTTGCACTTCATCCAGCCCAGCAATTTGCATGATGTACTCTGTGTATAAGTTAAATAAGCAGGCTGGCAATATACAGCCTTGACAAACTCCTTTTCCAGTTTAGAACCACTCTGTTTTTCCATGTCCAGTTCCAACTGTTGCTTCTTGACAGCATACAGATTTCTCAGGAGGCAGGTAAGGTGGTCTGGTATTCCCATCTCTTTAAGATATTCCACAGTTTGTTGTGATCCACAGTCAAAGGCTTTGGCATAGTCAATAAAATAGAAGTAGATGTTTCTCTGGAACTCTATTGATTTTTCTATGATCCAACGGATGTTGGCAATTTAATCTGTGTTCCTCTGCCTTTTCTAAATCCAGCTTGAACATCTGGAAGTTCTCAGTTCACATAATGTTGAAGCCTGACTTGGAGAATTTTGAGCATTACTTTGCTAGCGTGTGAGATGATTGCAACTGCAAGGTAGTTTGAACATTCTTTGTCATCGCCTTTCTTTGGGATTGGAATGAAAACTGATGTTTTCCAGTCCTGTGGCCACTGCTGAGTTTTCCAAATTTGCTGGGATATTGAGTGCAGCACTTTAACAGAATCATCTTTTAGGATTTGAAATAGCTCAACTGGAATTCCATCATCTCCCCTAGCTTTGTTCGTAGTGATGCTTCCTAAGGCCCACTTGACTTTGCATCAGGATGTCTGGCTGTAGGTGAGTGATCACACCAGTGTTATTATCTGGGTCATGAAGATCTTTTTTGTATAATTCTCCTGTGGATTCTTGCCACATCTACTTAGTGTCTTCTGCTTCTGTTAGGTCCATACTGTTTCTCTATTTTGTTGTGTTCATGTTTGCATGAAATATTGCCTTGGTATCTCTAATTTTCTTGAAGAGATCTCTACTCTTTCCCATTCTATTGTTTTCTTCTTTTTTTGCATTGAAAACTGAGGAAGGCTTTCTTTTTTTTTTTTTTTTTCATTTATTTTTATTAGTTGGAGGCTAATTACTTTACAATATTGTAGTGGGTTTTGTCATACATTGACATGAATCAGCCATGGATTTACATGTATTCCCCATCCCGATCCCCCCTCCCACCTCCCTCTCTATCCGATCTCTCTGGGTCTTCCCAGTGCACCAGGCCCGAGCACTTGTCTCATGCATCCCACCTGGGCTGGTGATCTGTTTCACCCTAGATAATATACATGTTTCGATGTTGTTCTCTCGAAACATCCCACCCTCGCCTTCTCCCACAGAGTCGAAAAGTCTGTTCTGTACATCTGTGTCTCTTTTTCTGTTTTGCATATAGGGTTATCATTACCATCTTTCTAAATTCCATATATATGTGTTAGTATACTGTAATGGTCTTTATCTTTCTGGCTTACTTCACTCTGTATGATGGGCTCCAGTTTCACCCATCTCATTAGAACTGATTCAAATGAATTCTTTTTAATGGCTGAGTAATATTCCATGGTGTATATGTACCACAGCTTCCTTATCCATTCATCTGCTGATGGGCATCTAGGTTGCTTGAGGAAGGCTTTCTTATCTCTCGTTGCGATTCTTTGGAACTCTGCATTCAGATGGGTATATCTTTCCTTTTCTCCCTTGCCTTTAGCTTCTTTTATTTTCTCAGTTATTTGTAAGGCCTCCTCAGACAACCATTTCTGGTTTTGCATTTCTTTTTCTTTGGGATGGTCTTGATGAAACTTGCACAAACTGCATAACAATTATACCAATTAAATCCCCACATTGTTCTAGGACCCACAACAGATTTTCCAACCTGTGCATCTGGCAAAGTGACTGAGACACCCGGGAAAATTGACTTTGGAGGCCAGTGGGATTTAATTACAGAACTTATACAGGGCTGTGTAAACACTCTTGGAGGCTACAAACAAAACTTTGTGTGCACCAGGACCCAGGAGAAAGGAGCAGTGACCCCCACAAGAGACTGACCTAGATGTGCCTGTGAGTGTCCAGTAGTCTCCGATGGGGGCCTGGGTTGACAGTGGCCCACTGCAGGTCAGGGGCACTGAATAAAACAGTGCGTGCACAGACCTTCTGAAAGAATCTTCATTACCTGCCCCACAGTTTGGTATTAGGTCAAAAAACAGGAAGGGAACGCAGCCCCGCCTTTCAAAGAAAACTGGATTAGAGATTTACTGAACATGGCCCTGCCATCAGAACAAGGTCCAGATTCCCCCACAGTCAGTCTCTCCCATCAGGAAACTTTCATAAGCTTATTATCATTATCCCTCAGAGGGCAAACAGAATGGAAACCACAATAACAGATAACTAATCAAACTGATCACATGGAATACAGTCTTGTCTAACTGAAACTATGGACCATGCCATGTAGGGCTACCCAAGATGGACGGGTCATGGTGGAGAGTTCAGACAAAACTTGGTCCACTGGAGAAGGGAATGGCAAACCACTTCAGTATTCTTGCCTTGAGAACCCCATGAACAGTATGAAAAAGCAAAAAGATAGGACACTGAAAGATGAACTCCCCAGGTCTGTAGGTACCCAATATGCTACTGGAGAAGAGTGAAAAAATTACTCCAGAAAGAATGAGGAGACAGAGCCAAAGTGAAAACAATACCCAGCTGTGGATGTGACTGGTGATGGAAGTAAACTCCAATGTTGTAAAGAAAAATATTGCATAGGAACCTGGAATGCTAGGTCCATGAATCAAGGTAAATGGGAAGTGGTCAAACAGGAGATGGCAAGGGTGGACATTGACATTTTAGGAATCAGTGAACTAAAATCAACTGGAATGGGTGAATTTAACTCAGATGACCATTATATCTACTATTGTGGGGAAGAATCCCTTAGAAGAAATGGAGTAGCCATAATAGTCAACAAAAGAGTCAAAATGTGGTACAGGGGTACAATCTCAAAAATGACAGATTGATCTCTGTTCATTTCCAAGGCAAACCATTCAATATCCAGTAATTCAAGTCTATGCCCCAACCACTAATGCAGAAGAAGCTGAATTGGAACAGTTCTATGAAGACCTACAAGACCTTCTAGAACTAAAATCCAAAAAAGATATCCTTTTCATCATAGGTTACTGGAATGCAAAAGTAGGAAGTCAAGAAACACCTGGAATAACAGGCAAATTTGACCTTGGAATACAAAATGAAGAGGGCAAATGCTAACAGAGTTTTGCCAAGAGAACACACAGATTATAGCAATCACCCTCTTCCAACAACACAAGAGATGACTCTATACATGGACATCACCAGTGGGTCAACACTGAAATCAAATTTATTATATTCTTTGCAGTCAAAGATGAGGAAGCTCTATAGAGTCAGCAAAAACAAGACCAGGATCTGACTGTGGATCAGCTCATGAACACCTTACTGCAAAATTCACTCTTAAATTGAAGAAAGTAGGGAAAACCACTAGATCATTCAGGTATGACCTAAATCAAATCCCTACGATTATACAGTGGAAGTGACAAATAGAATCCAGGGATTAGATCTGATAGACAGAGTGCCTGAAAAACTGTGGATGAGGTTCCCGACATTGTACAGGAGGCAGTGATCAAGACATATCAAACTAGGAGATAATAAGAAAAAACAAGTATTTTTGTACTTTGCAAAATATAAGGAAATGAATAATTCATTAAAATAACAAACTTGTCTACATAACCCATATATACATAACCTATATATAGATACTACATAACCTGTATACACACACACACATATATATATAGAGATTACTGAATTTTCTCCTGTTTTATTAATCCTTTCTTTTCTTCATTCATCTCCAGTTCATTCTTTCTATTTATACACTGACATACTATTATTTCCTTATTTTCTGTCTGCATTAACTAGATGAAGTCTTAGATAACAATTTGAGACTAGAGAGGTTTGCCCTAACAATTTGAGACTAGAGGTTCCTTTGGCTTCTTAGCTTATGGGAGTTATCATCTCAAAACACATTCCTCCCTCATATTTTAACTTACTACTAAAATTTATGACTGTATTATGTATTTCCATTAGCCTGCACCAAATATCATATATTTTGATATCTTAATTATCTAGATTTAAATCTTAAGCTCTGCACATTTTGCAGAGTTGATTCTTACCAGAAATGAACCTCAACTTACTCTTTGTTAAAATGAAAATAATTTTTCCTGGCTCATTGTATAGCTGTGGAGATTGAAGAAGAGACATGCAACTAGAGGTATGGTAGCTGAGTTTTAGTAGATATTAAACTGATTCTGTCTCTCTTGACATCTTGCTAAACAGACAAATTAATCTGTGCTAATGGAATAACAAGGAGAGATTTTAAAAAAGCCTTCTTAAGTGATCAATGCAAAGAAATGGAGGAAAACAATAGAATGGGAAAGACTTGACATCTCTTCAAGAAAATTAGAGATACCAATGGAACATTTCATGCAAAGGTGGGGACAGTTAAGGACAGAAATGGTATGGACCTAACAGAAGCAGAGGATATTAAAAAAAAAGGTGGCAAGAATACACAGAAAGACTATACAATAAAGGATCTTCATGACCCAGATAACCATGACAGTGTGACCACTCACCTAGAGCCAGACATCCTGGAATGCGAAGTCAAGTGGGCCTTAGGAAGCATCACTATGAACAAAGCTAGGGGAGGTGATGGAATTCCAGTTGAGCTATTTCAAATCCTAAAAGATGATGCTGTGACAGTGCTGCACTCAATATCCCAGCAAATTTGGAAAACTCAGCAGTGGCCACAGGACTGGAAAACATCAGTTTTCATTCCAATCCCAAAGGAATGCAATGAGAAAGAATGTTCAAACTACCTCACAGTTGCACTCATCTAACACATTCGCAAAGTAATGCTGAAAATTCTCCTAGCGAGGCTTCAACAGTACGTGAACTGAGAACTTCCAGATGTTCAAGCTGGATTTAGAAAAGGCAGAGGAACCAGACATCAAATTGTCAACATCCATTGGATCATAGAAAAAGCAAGAGAATTTCCGAAAAATGTCTACTTCTGCTTTACTGACCACGCCAAAGCCTTTGACTGTGTGGATCACAACAAACTGTGGAAAATTCTTCAGGAGATGGAAATACCAGACTACCTGATCTGCCCCCTGAGAAAACTGTATGCAGGTCTAGAAGCAGCAGTTAGTACGGACATGGAACAACAGACTGGTTCTAAATTGGGAAAGGAGTTCATCTAGGTTATATATTGTTAGCCTGCTTATTTAACTTATATGCAGAGTCATAAGTGAAGTTGCTCAGTTGTGTCCGACTCTTTGCGCCCCCATAGACTGTAGCCTACCAGGCTCCTCCATCCATGGGATTTTCCAGGCAAGTGTACTGGAGTGAGTTGCCATTTCCTTCTCCAGGGGATCTTCCAGACCCAGGGATCAAACCCAGGTCTCCCACACTGCAGGCAGATGCTTTACCATCTGAGCTACTAGGGAAGCCTTATATGCAGAGTACATTATGCAAAATGCAGGGGTGGATGAAGCACAAGCTGAAATCAAGATGGCCAGGAAAAATATCAATAACCTCAGATATGCATGACACCACCATTACGGCTGAAAGTGAAGAACTAAGAGCCTCTTGATGAAAGTGAAAGAGGAGAGTGAAAAAGCTGGCTGAAAACTCAGCCTTCAAAAAACTAAGATCATGGCATCTGGTCCCATCACTTCATGGCAAATAGATGGGGAAACAGTGGAAACTGTGACATAATTTATTTGGGTGGGGGGGTGGAAGCATCAAAAGAATTGATTCTTTTGAACTGTGATGTTGGAGAATACTCTTGAGCATCTCTTGGACTACAAGAAGATCAAACCAGTCAATCCTGAAGGAAATCAGTCGTGAATATTCATTGGAAGAACTAATGCTGAAGTTGAAGCTCCAATAATTTGCCTACTTGATATGAAGAACTGACTCCATTAGAAAAGACCTTCATGCTGGGAAAAGTTGAAGGCAGGAGGAGAAGGGGATGACATAGGATGAGATGGTTGGATGGCATCACCGACTCAATGGACATGAACTTGAGCAAGCTCTGGGAGTTGGTGATGGACAGGGAAGTCTGGCGTGTTGCAGTCCATGGGGTCACAAAGAGTCAGACATGAGTGGGCAACTGTACTAAACTGAATGGAATATGTTGGTGGGTAAAGTCAGGCTGACATCTATATTTTACAGTTTCTGATTTTGTTGTTGGAATTTATTTCAGCTAAGAAACTTTCTAGAGATGTCTGAAGGAGTGAATAATACATACTGGGTGTGATTTTGATCTTATGCAACTTAAACTGCAAGACACTTGCTTTTATCACCTAAGACTGAGGTCAGTCAAGGGTGCAATATAACTGGTGATCATAAAAGAGAGTCATGCTAACTGCTTCACAGGAGAATTGAATTGTGCCTTTTATGCCTTTTAGAAATTATTTTAGACATTTTAGATTTCTAAATCATTGAACATTAAATTCCTAATCATGAATTATTTTGATATTAGCAATGACATTTTAGTTAAAACTTATTAAAATAAAAAAATTTGAGATTTTTTTCTCAAAAAAAAATTGAGATGTACATATTAAGAAGCTGTATAGCAAAAGAATCTAAATCTATAATAGTGAAGTTATACTGTGACATCTGTTCTTTTGAGTACATGTCCAAAGTAATTAATACAGAGAGTCACATTTACTTTTTCTTATATCATAAGCTATGGTGATGACGATCTCATGGTTGACAAACCTATAATATAGAAAGTGACATGGCACACTGGGTTTTCTCTGAAGTATAATTCTGACATTTACTTTGAAAATGCCAGTAGTAATGAGAGGTCACATAGCCATAATAAAGTCTTCAAGAACAATAAGGGTATATACATTGTGACTATGTTTTAAAGAAAGTAACTTTTCTTACTTGGTTCCTCAAACAACTAACAGAAATGATAGTCTGTCAATTACAAATGTTTCTTTTCAAAACTAGCTCCTGTAACTCCTATGGAATAAGAGCATCAAGAGATAAATGTTTAATGCCATCCCTAAACTCAATGCTTTCTAGAGAATATCTTTTAATAGTTCTTTGAAAAAAATCGTGAAGAACATTGTTAGAAATTTTATACATATATAATTTAAACTTTGATGGATTTTTAACATAAATATGAAGAAAAAAATGCCAGTGGTATTCTCAGAAAAACAAAAACAGAAATAAAAGCATGCCATGAGATAATAGCAAGAGAAGGTAGTAGCACAGTTTCTAAACAAAGCACAAAATTAATTAAAATTCCTGATTTCATATATGTTGTCCCTGGAGAGAGAAACTTACACTAGTTTTAATAAATATTTGTCAAAATTCATCTTTGATATTTTCTTTCACATTTTTCAACAGCTTTTACAGTGAACCATTGAGGAAGGTATAATTATCATCATTTAAAAGAGAAATAAATTAGAAACAGAACTTAATAGCAGTCCCAGCTCAGTGGACATGGCTTTGAACAAACTCGGGGAGGCAGTGGAGGGCAGAGGAGCCTGGGCTGCTGCAGTCCCGGGGTCTCGGCGAGTTGGACATGACTCGGCAACTGAACAACAGCAACAATAACAGTGGTAGGAACCGAACTGAAACTCAAGTTGTTCGCTTGATGTTAGTGCTCTTTTAATTTAAAGCATTTTTTTCTGCTACTTAAAAAAGTCTAGATATGACAAATATGAGTAAATCTGAATAAATTTCACTCAAAAATTGTATGTTAATACCAACATAAAATGTTTAAATTCTGAGGCCTTAGAGAAAATGAGGCATCATTTAAAGACTGTGAGTGGCCTCATAGACATGACAATGGGAAAGCCTGCCTAAGATTTATGCATCATGGACTAAGGACATATATTAAGATCTAAGGTAGGTATGGTATCTGATATTGCGGGACTTGAAATGTGATAAATGAAGCAGATATATAACCATGCTTTGTAATAGATATAAAAAATGAAATGAATAAATTATAAATTTCATTTGAAAGTCAAGGCCTCTACTAACTAGCTTGGCAACTTTGGGCAAATTATTTAACCTTGCTGAGACATAGTTTCCTCATCTGTAAAATGAAAAGAATACTTATTTTATGGACAGCTGTGTGAATACATTTTAAGAAGAATGGCTTTGATGTCCTCAGAAGTTCTGGTTCCTTTAGCAGGCTCCAGAAGAAAATGTGTGCATTCTTTGTCTATTTCAGATTCTGTTGGCTGCCCGTTTTACTTCACTTCTGCTGCTTCACTCCAATTTCTGCTTCCTTCTCTTCTGGTCAAATCTCTACTTTTCTCTTAAGTGCAGTTAATACATTTAGGCTTTACCTGTATAATCTCATCTCCAGATATTTAATTTAATCACATCTGCAAAGTCCTTTTTGCCATGTAAGGTAGCATTCGGAGGTTCCAGTGATCAAGGGATCATCTTTCAGCCTATCAGACATGCCTATGTTTTTGCGCAGTTTCACTGAATCCTCTGAACACACATATCCACTAGCTAGTCTGATGAATATTTTATTTGAGGATACAGATAAATACAGACTAAATTGGAAGTCATGCAATAAAGCTGTCATTAAATTCTCAAAACTCTGACCCTAGTTGTTTGTTGTTGCTGTTATTCACTTGCTAAGTCCTGTCTGACTCTTTGTGACCCCATGAACTGCAGCACGTCAGGCTTCCCTGTCTTTCACTGTCTCCTGGAGGGAGTTTGTTCAAACTCACGTCCCTTGAGTTGGTAACGCTATCTAAACATTTCACCCTCTATTGTCTCCTTCTCCTTTTGCCTTCCATCTTTCCCAGCTCAGGGCCCTTTCCAATGAGTCCGCCCTATGCATCAAGTGGCCAAAGTATTGGAACTTCAGCATCAGTCCTTCCAAGGAATCAGCCCTTCCAACCTTCAGGGTTGATTTCCTTTAGGATTGATCTCTTGGTGTCCAAGGGACTCTCAAGAGTCTTCTCCAGCACCATAGTTTGAGAGCATCGACTCTTTGGTGCTCAGCTTTTTTTTTTCCTTCCTTTTCTTTTTTTTTTTTTTTCCTTTTCTTTCTTTTCTTTTGGGGGGGGGGGGTCCAACTCTCACATCTGTACATGACTACTGGGAAAAAAAAAAAAAACAGTTTTGAATATACGGACCTTTGTCAGCAAAGTGACGTCTCAGCTTTTTCATATGCTGTCTTTGTTTCTTATAACATCCCTGGTTGTGCTAGTGGTAAAGAAACCGCTAGCCAATGCAGGAAACATAAGAAAGGTACATTCAGTTGCTGGGTTGGGAAGATCCCCTGGAGAAGGGCATGGCAACCAACTGCAGTATTCTCTCCTGGAGAATCCCATGGACAGAAGAGCCTAGTGGGCTACAGTCCCTAGGGTCTCAAAGAGTCAGATATAATTGAAGTGACTTGGCATATAGGTTTCTTATAGTTTTCCTTTCAAGGAGCAAGTGTCTTTTAATTTTGTAGCTGCAGTCATCATCCACAGTGATTTTGGAGTTCAGGAAAATAAAATCTGTCTCTGCTTCCACTTTTTCCCTTTCTATTTGCCACAAAGTGATAGGACCAGATGCCATGATCTTAGCTTTTTGAAAGTTGAGTTTTAAGCCAGCTTTGTCACTCTCCCCTTTCACCCTCATCAAGAGGTTCTTCTAAAATTAGACAGTGAATAAGTAAAATCAAAGAATTAGATAAGTATAGCAGCGCAAAAAAGTATATATTAGAAAGTCATAATCGATGTGGAGTAAAACATATGCATAAGGAAATAAAAGCATAAAAACTTAGAGCTTCTCAGTTCTTAGCATTATCAATCCATACACAATATGTTAAAGACATTTATTGTAGTAGAACATAACATTAATGGTATCAAAACAGCTATAGTAATCCACCTTATCTATGAGAAATATGTTTCCAGACCTACAGTGGAATGTCTGAAATATCTTATAATACAAAACCCTATACACACTATGTTTTTTACACACTATATTAGAAAGTCATATTTGCATAACCTTTGTTATAGTATATTATTATATTTGTTCTATTTTATATTTATTATTGTTAACCTCTTACTGTATCTAATTTTATAATAGATATCATAGAAACTTTATCATCAGTTCAGTTCAGTCACTCAGTCTTTGTGACCCCATGAATCTCAGCATGCCAGGCCTCCCTGTCCATCACCAACTCCCAGAGTTTACCCAAACTCATGTCCACTGAGTCGGTGATGCCATCCAACCATCTCATCCTCTGTCATCGCCTTCTCCTCCTGCCTTCAATCTTTCCCAGCATCAGGGTCTTTTCAAATGAGTTAACTCTTCTCATCAGGTGGCCAAAGTATTGGAGTTTCAGCTTCAACATCAGTCCTTCCAATGAATACTCAGGACTGTTCTCCTTTAGAATGGACTGGTTGAATCTGTTTGTAGTCCAAGGGACTCTTAAGAGTCTTCTGCAATACCACAGTTCAAAAGCATCAATTCTTTGGTGCTCAGCTTTCTTTATGGTCCAACTCTCACATCCATACATGTTTACTGAAAAAACCATAGTCTTGACTAGATGGACCTTTGTTGGCAAAGGAATGTCTCTGCTTTTTTTTTTTTATTTTTTAAATTTTTTTATTTTTTATTTTTTTTTATTTTTTCAATTTTTTTTATTTATGTCTCTGCTTTTTAATATGCTGTCTAGGTTGGTCATAACTTTTCTTCCAAGGAGTAAGCGTCTTTTAATTTCATGGCTGCAATCACCATGTGCAGTGATTTGGGAGCCCCCCAAAATAAAGTCTGACACTGTTTCCACTGTCTCCCCATCTATTTCCCATGAAGTGATGGGACCGGATGCCATGATCTTAGTTTTCTGAATGTTGAGCTTTAAGCCAACTTTTTCACTCTCTTCTTTCACTTTCTTCAAAATTTTCTTTGGTTCTTTTTCACTTTCTGCCATAAAGGTAATGTCCTCTGCATATCTGAGGTTATTGATATTTCTCCCAGCAATCTTGATTCCAGCTTGTGCTTCATCCAGTCCAACGTTTCTCATGATGTACTCTGCATATAAGTTAAATAAGCAGGGTGACAATATACAGCCTTGAAATATTCCTTTCCCGGTTTGGAGCCAGTCTGTTTTTCCATGTCCAGTTCTAACTATTTCTTCCTGACCTGCATACAGATTTCTCAAAAGGCAGGTCAGGTAGTCTGGTATTCCCATTTCTTTCAGAATTTTCCACAGTTTGTTGTGATCCACACAGTAAAAGGTTTTGGCATTATCAATAAAGCAGAAATAGATGTTTTTCTGGAACTCTCTTGCTTTTCCGATGATCCAACAGATGTCCGCAATTTGAGTCTTCTCAATCATGGTGCAAAGTAAAATGAGAGGAGAGCCAAGCCCACTCTAGCTCTCAGCCAGGGAAGGGATTTCGTGCAGGAGATCAAGGGTAGTCTTGGAAAATAAAATGAAAGGGATGTGCCCCCTTTGTGACTTACACTTAATCATTATCTTGATTGAAATTTTTAAATATGTGAGTTCAATTCAGTTCAGTTGCTCAGTCGTGTCCGACTCTTTGCGACCCTATGGACCATGGCACACCAGGCTTCCCTGTCCATCACCAACTCCTGTAGCTTACTCAAACTCATGTCCATTGAGTCGATGATGCCATCCAACCATCTCATCCTCTGTTATCCCATTCTCCTCCTGCCTTCAATCATTCCCAGCACCAGGGTCTTTTCAAATGGGTCAGTTTTTTATATCAGGTGGCCGGAGTATTGGAGTTTCAGCTTCATCACCAGTCCTTCCAATGAATATTCAGGACTGATTTCCTTTAGGATGGACTGGTTGGATCCCCTTGCAGTCCAAGGGACTCTCAAGAGTCTTCTCCAACACCACAGTTCAAAAGCATCAATTCTTCGGCACTCAGCTTTCTTTATGGCCCAACTCTCACATCCATACATGACTACTGGAAAAAACAAAGTTTTGACTAGATGGACCTTTGTTGGCAAAATAATGTCTCTGCTTTTTAATATGCTGTCTAGGTTGGTCATAAATGTTCTTCCATGAGCAAGCATTTGACTTTAAATATGATTCAAATTTTTTTTAAATATTTGAAATAAAAGCCACCAATTTTGTTTTACTATATTAAAAGAGTCTTCTCTTCCTTCTCCCAACTTTTTATTTACCACCTTTCCTTTTTCATTTCTCCTTCCCAATAAACAACTATTAAAATGATAGCTGATAACATTTTAAACACCAAAGTAAACTTCTATCAAGTGAGGAGTATAATGGCTACATGGGGGAAAAAAGGAGGAAGGAGACTTTGCCACTTGTTTTTAATATTAGGTTAATATCTCAAGGTTCAAAAGAAAAAAAAGTCCACTTAGTTGCGGGAAATGTTGTAACCTTCAGCAAACCTCATATCACTACTCTAAAAGCAAGTTTAAATTTAGTATTGCAATCATTTATTACATGACAAAATGTAAGGGGAAAGAAAATGTTCTCTTGTGTAAATGGATAAGACACTTACTGTGACAGAGCTAATTAGGCTCTTGGGAGAATTTATGCACAGCTAATAAGAAGCAGAGCTAAATGTTGTCTTAATTTACCCTCAAGCCCTCAAAAAAAAAAAAAAAAAAGAAAGTTATTCATTCAAGTTGCACTAATTGAGCCAACAACCATTAACCCCTCTTTTCTGGATATATTCTTGTGTTAATACACAGAAACTAAGCTATATCTTTCCCAAAGAGTGAAATTTTTCTGTTTCACCATGTGGCTTTGAATACGTTTCCAAAGTAAATTTTATTTAAATATATTGAAAATGTTCAGAATTCAGAGATTTTTTTTTCCCTTCTGTATGACAGTTTGACTACTGCTTTTACCTTTTAATACAGTACAGAAGAATGAAAAGGATTAATAATTACCACTATTAAAGTGGAGTTAAACAGGCTCTCAGACAATGTTTGTGAGTGTGATTTAGAATACCACTGATGTGAAGTAATCTCTTTGTAATTCAAACTTTTAATGTTCTGCACCTTTAAATGTCTCTTTAGGAACATGTATAGAGATGTACAATAATAGTGATATATGCAAATGAAAAGATTATAAATATGATTTGGCACAAAGGACCCTAAATTAGACACATTTACATTTTATATCACAGCTATAAAAACTGATGCTGCTCTGTGTATAGTAACTGGGACTAACATTTTCAAAATTAGGTGTAATATTTATCTGGGGGAAGATTTATATCAAATTTTTAGCTCTGGTCTTTTTTCATGGTGAGATTGGATGAACTTTCATTTTCCAGTTTATGGATTTCTTTTTATTATTTGAAGAAATTACTATGAATATACATTACTTTGGAGATAAGTTTTAATTTTGTATGACAAACCTTATTAATAGAAAAATGTAATTTATCTTAAAGGATATACCTGGCCATACAAGTTTTATTTTTTTCCCAGTTATAACAATATTTTATTGTTTTTATTCTCACATTCCTGGTAGAATTGGGCCATACAAGTTTTAAATTATCAATAATATCAGATCAAGGGAGTAGATAAATTTAACTTATGTTGTAAAAGTTGAATTACACTCTTCTGAAATTAAAAAATGAACACACAAAAAAATAAAGCTTCTGGAATACATACTAATACAGTAAAATTACATAAAAAGAAAATGAATTGGTAACAATAGGACAAAGGAGGTTATATAATAAACAGTAGTGGAATGATAGAGCACAACAGAGCTAGATAAAATTTATTGCCAAGTCATAGGTTATGTTGGATGGTGATTTCAAAGTTACTTATTCCCTTATTAAAAGAAATCTAATTTATTATAGAGGAAAGGGGCATCCATGAACCAATAATCTCGATTATTTTATTTCTTTAGCCCTGAGTTATAAAGAAAAAAAATGGAAAAAAAAAGTTGTTGTATGAAACTAATACCCTAAAGCATCTTTAACTTATTTTAATTTTTAATATTAAATATTATCTGTTAAACCTCATAACTTATACACAATACAGAAATAAAAAGTAAACATTAAACATTTTAGTATTAATTTTCTGTAGACTGTGTACTTAGATAATTTTATTCATCTTCTTTCTAAAATTTCTCAAGTTTTTATAATAAATATGTATGGTATATTATAGAATTTTAAATATTCAGTGAAACATAGTTTGTATTAAAAAACTAAAACTATAAATTACAAGAAGTTTTTCTAGACATGTTTGAAGGTCACTGGGAATTTTAATCTGCAATTCTCTTCTATTCTTTTTGATATTGCACAATAGAGACTAATGAAGGAAAATGATTCCCTTTACCACAAATTTTAGTTATAGTTAAAATGAGTGTTTAATAATGTGTACAAAATGTCTCTCCCATTGACCACATACCAAGGTCACTCAAAGTGTTTTTATTTCTGTGAAAGAATTCTACTCTAGCTTTTGCTGAAAAAAAAAAAATTAGGGCAAAACCCCACAAAACTATTTTTACCTTTGATCTATCAGCACTGTGTTTTTTAAATATTAAATTACTTTCAATAAAATATGCTATGTTACAGTTACTGAAAAATATCAGACAATCTGATTTCCAGAAGCCTGGGGTAATCAACAGGGAGATTTGATGCATTTATATATGTGCTTAGTCACTCAGTCATGTCAGACTCTGTGACCTCGTGGACTGTAGTCCACTAGGCTCCTCTGTTCATGGATATTCTCCAGGCAAGAATACTGGAGTGGATTGCCATCTTTTTCTACAGGGGATCTTACTAACCCAGGGATGGAACCCAGGTCTCCCGCATTGCAGGTGGATTTTTTTACCATATGAGCCACTAGGGAGCCCCTAAGGCACTGCGTTACAAACACATATAACTATAACTATATATAAACCTGTGTGTGTGTAAAATACATATATATGTGTATATACATAAGTCCATGCGTATATTCTTACCTTGAGAACCCCATGAACAGTATGAAAAGGCAAAAAGACACGACACTGAAAGATGAACTCCCCAGGCCTATAGGTGCCCAAAATGCTACTGGAGATCTGTGGAGAAATAACTTCAGAAAAAATGAAGAGATGGTACCAAAGCAAAAATAAGACCCAGTTGTGGATGTGACTGGTGATAGGAGCAAGGTCCGATGCTTTAAAGAGCAATATTGCATAGGAACCTGGAATGTTAGGTTCATGAATCAAGGCAAATTGGAAGTGGTCAAACAGGAGGTGGCAAGAGTGAACATCAACATTTTAGGGATCAGCGAACTAAAATGGACTAGAATGGGTGATTTAACTCAGAAGACCATTATACCCACTATTGTGGGCAAGAATCCCTTAGCGGAAATGGAGTAGTCATCATAGTCAACGAAAGTCCGAAATGCAGTACATGGATGCAGTCTCAAAAACGACAGAAGGATCTCTGTTCGTTTCCAAGGCAAACCATTCAATATCACGGTAATCCAAGTCTAAGTCCTGATCTGTACTGCTGAAGAAGCTGAAGTTGAACAGTTCTATAAAGACCTACAAGACCTTTTAGAACTAACACCCAAAAAAGATGGCCTTTTCATTATAGGGGACTGAAATGCAAAAGAAAGATCAAGAAACACCTGGAGTAACAGGCAAATTTGGCCTTGGAGTACAGAATAAAACAGGGCAAAGACTAACAGATTTTCCCAAGAGAACGCACTGGTCATAGCAAACTCCCTCTTCCAACAACACAAGAAAAGACTCTATACATGGACATCACCAGATGGTCAACACCAAAATCAGATTGATTATATTCTTTGCAGCCAAAGACGGAGAAGCTCTATACAATCAGCAAAAGCAAGACAGGGAGCTGACTGTGGCTCAGATCATGAACTCCTCATTGCCAAATTCAGATTTAAATTGAAGAAAGTAGGGAAAACCACTACACCATTTAGATAGGACCTAAATCATATCCCTTACAATTAGACAGTGGAAGTGAGAGAGAGATTTAAGGATCTAGATCTGACAAAGTGCCTGAGGAACTATGGACAGAGGTTCGTGACATTGTACAGGAGACAGGGATCAAGACCATCCCCAAGAAAAAGAAATGCAAAAAGGTAAAATGGCTGTCTGAGGAGGCCTTACAAATAGCTGAGAAAAGAGAAGTGAAAAACAAAGGAGAAAAGGAATGATATACACATTTGAATGCAGAGTTCCAAAGAATAGCAAGGAGAGGTAAGAAAGCCTTCCTCAGTGATCAGTGCAAAGAAATAGAGTAAAACAATAGAATGGGAAAGACTAGAGATCTCTTCAAGAAAATTAGAGATACGAAGGGAAATTTTCATGCAAAGATGGGCACAATAAAGGACAGAAGTGGTATGGACCTAACAGAGGCAGAAGATATTAAGAAGAGGTGGCAAGAATACACAGAAGAACTGTACAAAAAAGATCTTCATGACCCAGATAAACATGATGGTGTGATCACTCACCTAGAGTCAGACATCCTGGAATGCAAAGTCAAGTGGGCCTTAGGAAGCATCACTATGAACAAAGCCAGTGGAGGTAATGGAATTCCAGTTGAGCTATTTCAAATCCTGAAAGATGATGCCGTGAAAGGGCTGCAATCAATATGCCAGTAAATTTGGAAAACTCAGCAGTGACCACAGGACTGGAAAAGGTCAGTTTGCGTTCCAATCCCAAAGAAAGGCAATGCCAAAGAATGCTCAAACTATCCAAAATTGCACTTAACTCATATGTTAGTAAAGTAATGCTCAAAATTCTCCAAGCCAGGCTTCAGCAATATGTGAACTGTGAACTTCTAGATGTTCAAGCTGGATTTAGAAAAGGCAGAGGAACCAGAGATCAAATTGCCAACATCTGCTGGATCATCAAAATATCAAGAGGGTTCCAGAAAAACATCTACTTCTGCTTTACTGACTATGCCAAGTCCTTTGACTGTGTGGATCACAACATACTGTGGAAAATTCTGAAAGAGATGGGAATACCAGACCACCTGATCTGCCTCTTGAGAAATCTGTATGCAGGTCAGGAAGCAACAGTTAGACGTGGACATGGAACAACAGACTGGTTCCAAATCGGGAAAGAAGTATGTCAAGGCTGTATATTGTCACCCTGCTCATTTAACTTTCATGCAGAGTACATCATGAGAAATGCTGGACTGGAGGAAGCACAGGCTGGAAACAAGATTGCCGGGAGAAATATCAATAACCTCAGCTATGCAGATGACACCACTCTTATGGCAGAAAGTGAAGATGAACTAAAGAGCCTCTTGATGAAAGTGAAAGAGGAGAATGAAAAATTGGCTTAAAGCTCAACATTCAGAAAACTAAGACCATGGCATCCATTCCCATCATATCATGGCAAATAAATGGGGAAAGAGTAGAAACAAGGGTTGACTTTATTTTGGGGGGCTCCAGAATCACTGCAGATGGTGACTGCAGCCGTGAAATTAAATGCGCTTACTCCATGGAAGGAAAGTTATGACCAACTTATACAGCATTTTAAAAAGCAGGACATTAAAAAGCCAACAAAGGTCCGTCTCGTCAAGGCTATGGTTTTTCCAGTGGTCATGTGTGGATGTGAGAATTGGACACTAAAGAAAGCTGAGTGCCAAAGAATTGATGCTTTTGAACTGCTGTGTTGGAGAAGACTCTTGAGAGTCCCTTGGACTGCAAGGAGATCCAACCAGTCCATCCTAAAGGAAATCAGTCCTGAATATTCATTGGAAGGACTGATGTTGAAGCTGAAACTCCAATACTTTGGCCACCTGATGCGAACAGCTGACTCATTTGAGAAGACTCTGGTGCTGGGAAAGATGAAAGTGGGAGGAAAAAGGGATGACAGAGGAAGAGATGGTTTGTTGGCATCACTGACTCAGTGGACATGAGTTTGGGTAAACTCTGGGAGTTGGTGATGGACAGGGAGGCCTGGTGTGCTGCGGTCCATGGGGTCGCAAAGAGTTGGACATGACTGAGTGACTGAACTGAACTGATATCTTCCTCTGAGAATTCATAGCCTAGAAGAATGAGACATATGACTGGATACTGTGCCTGAATGTTATTTCATCTCTTTTAGAGATGCGTCCAGGGCCTTTGTATTGCACATGTGAAGGAGTGCATTTATATTATAATTAATGCTGGCATGCTAAAGCCCTGAAATCATTAATACAAACAAAAAGAAAGACAAAAAGAATATGAAACCTCAATATAGATATGTTCTTATATTTATAAATGATATGCATCTACTATTATGTTTCCAGTGATACATATGGAACATTTCAAAGGGTTAAGTAAATATGAAATAAATGATACTTTATAATTTTTGCTCTACTGTGAAAGTTTTTGGCTGTGTTCTAAGTTTTAGTTTGTAAATGTCTACAACTACATTTTATAAATAATATTAGCATACTGTATTCCTAGGGAGAAATTTATTTTTAACTGCAATAGACACAAATTTCTCTTTCAAGCTCTCTTTTTTCTTTGAAAATTCCAACTTTGGGGGGCAACTTCTTGTCAAATTTGAGTCAATGATGTTGCTTCTAATTTGTTATATAGCTGCTGGTCTATTTGTGTTTTTCTGCTTACTTACTATCCTTACTTGCAGTATAAGGATTATATTCTTCCTGGAGCTTTGTGTTTTTCCGGGTTGTTAATCTCATCAGGATTAACATTAGACTATTTTTTCTATGAATTCATATACCTAGGACATATAAACTAAAAGCACTACATTAAAAAAGGTAGAGAATATTAAAACCCTATATATTGGGAAGGACTTCTCCCTCATGTGCAGGTAAAAACTATCATATGGATAAATTATTTTCCTTTAAGTGGTGGTTGTTTAGCCACTCAGTCATGTCCAACTCTTGGTGACCCTAACGACTGTAGCATGCCAGGTTCCTCTGTCCGTGGGATTTTCCAAGAAACAATACTGGACTGGGTCTCCATTTCTTCCTCCCAGGGATCTTCCCGGCCCAGGGATGGAATCCCCGTCTACTGCATTGGCAGACAGATTCTTTTACTACTGAGCCACCAGGGAAGCCCTTTTCCTATAAGTATCAGCATGTTAAATATCTCTTAAGCAAATTCAATATTTATTTTAGTTAAAAAACTCAAACAATATCCTTACTCTTCCAGTATTGCACTATAGTATCTGGAATCAACTGTGAAGAAATGTGATCAAATCTTGGAAAGCAATGCATGATATGTTTAACAGCTTGGATTTTAACTGGCAGTCAATAAGAATCAATAGATTTTTGTTTTATTTTTTTAAGTTACCAACATGACTTGAATCTTTTGGTTGGATGGACCACTCTCAGGCATGAAGGAGGGTAAACTAGCAGAAAAGAGTAACTTGTGTGTTTCAGAATATTCTCCTTCACTTATGCTCCCCAACTGCGTTTGTAGGAGCTTTCATTTCTAGATAGGTCATATTTTCCCCTATTTAAGATCCACTTGAAGTAAAAGAGTGATGCTCATTAACATCAGTTTGTCAGTTAACAAATTACTGAGGAACTCAGCCATGTAAACTGTGAAGAGGTAAGAGGTTGAATGCCATAGTGGTTAGACAAAAAGTTCTCAGTGCCTGGAAAACGTGTGAAATATGAAAGAGCAGATTTTGAATATAGGTTGCCCTGACTTCACCTATTTAATAATAAAGCCCATTCTAATTGAAATCTCTAAGATATTGTCTCACCAAGTCCAGGAAGAGATCATACTAATTGAAGCAGCATGAACATATCCTCCTGGAAAGGCTTCTCATAGGTATGACTAGAAAAAAGTTAAAAATTCATAGTGTTGTGGATGAATTCCAGGAACTCTCTTCTTTTGGCTTTATTGACGAGGCATGTTTAAGCTTTTTGCCTCATGCAGAGATCTATTTTATAATTAGTGAACCTGCCTGAAATCACAGCTTCACACATAACTAAGACCATCAAGGGGACCAAAATCCTATTTCACAATTCTATCTTGAAAAAGAAATGCAGAGCAAATGGACATTAAGCACAAAATAAAGAAAGGGCTTAGAAAATTATCAAATCTGATTTTGTGACTAAGCATAGGCAGTGTGGGTGAGGATTACATCACTCCAGCATGTGTGAATTTGCTGGTAAATTTACAACTTAAAAACAAAAATCTAAGTATATGTAGCCCAAAACAATCCTATTAACCTAGATCATTTTTTTTTTTTTTTGCATCATAGAGTTAAATCTCTCAAGAAATTTGAAACAAAGTCCATAAATTCACAAAATAGAAGTCATTATAATTTTAAAATAGTCTCTTTATAGATATAATGGAGAAGGAAATGGCAACCCACTCCAGTATTCTTGCCTGGAAAATCCCATGGACTGAGGATCCTGGTAGGCTACAGTCCATGGGGTCGCAAAGAGTTGGACACGACTGAGCGACTTCACTTCACTTAACTTCACTTATAAACGTCTATATAACTCATCTTACACTTGTCAAGCCTAACAATTGAAACCACATTGTTGAAAGTTGGGAACACAAGGTAAATAAATAACAAATGTAAAAGAGCAAACACAAATATTTTAATAAAATGGATATGACAACTTCCAACTTGATGTCTTCTCTGTGCCTATGCAGACTTTACTATGTCTCAGGAAGCTTTCTTTCTGTCCGTGAGTCTAGGAGCAGATAGGAACTTTATAAACAGTTGGAGATGACAATTGATTACTATAAGGAAGGACTTTACGTATTCTTACCCTGTCCTTGCTAGGGTCACCAATGTCACCTTTATGACATTAAGCATTTGAGCTCTTGGGAGAATTTGGCATTTTTGATGATTCCTCTAATCATAGAACTCCTTCCTCTTGATACCTTTGATAAACTCCTCCACTTTTTGACCAACGCTATAACTCTTCAATTTCTTTTAGATTCGTAACTTCCTGTCTGGACTATAAATGTCAGTTTCCTTAAAATTTCAAGCCTGCCATTTCTGTACCTTTTGAGCTCTTTAATTTTTTGTGAAAATCCTTCTACATGGACTACTACCAGCTTATGCCTATAAGTATACATTCCTACTCTCACTTATTTTTTTTATGCTGCATAATTTTTTTCAATATTAGATACTGTTTTTACTTTTTCCCCACCATTCTTAGTTGCCTAGAATAGGCGGCATTTATCTTTTGTTGATAAATTAATGTAGAGTTACCAATGATTTTTCATGAATTTAAAAATAACACGTATATTAAGCAAAGTGGCCTTGAGGATGTACCTGCAGTAGCTATGCCATGTCACACTGCGCTAAACAGGCCAGAAAATGCTGCAACATTCTAATGATCCAGATGGGCTTAGGTATTTTCTAATTAATTCTATAATCCTATTCTAACATTACAGACATCTGAATCCAACACGTTTAAATGACAAAGCTTAGGCCCTACATTGCATAATAATGTTAAGAGGTAAGAGAAGAATCAAGTTTCTAGAGTCACATACCAATTGTCACACAGCAACTCGCTGCCAGGGAAACTGGCACAACATTAAAAGTCTAAGATGGTCACAGCAATCTGCTTGAGTTACCTTTTATCATATGTTCCTTCCTATTGTCAATTCCCTGTCAGTGATCTCACTGTGAATAAACGCAAAAGGAACTGTTGGGTACAGTGACTGAAGCAAAAACCTTACAGCTTACTTCACAAACAAATGAATTTAATTCTTATGGAAAGTGGTTAGTGATTACCTAGGTGCAGTCATCGCAGGAGAGGTATTTGTTCAATAATGTCTTGTCCTAACTATACTCTCACTCTTCTCTCCTATTCTGTTAAATATTCAAGTTTTAAAATATACATGAATATATTTAAATATTGGTTATGGAAGAATCATTTGGTGATAATCAAGACATTATTAGATCATGACTTTATATTCACAGTTTCTAGCTGGAAATAATACAGAAATAATGATTAACACTTGTTAATCATTCACTCATTATGGATTCAGAAAAGGAGAGCTTTTGCTGAGTGACTCATAAAGGATGCTAATCACATTAATTTTACCACATTTGGGATGTCACCAAAGTAGAAGGGCTGGTAAAACATTTTGTGGACTGGTAAATAGTTTTCATCTATTTGCATGGTTGACTGATACTGTTTACTAAATTTGTTTTAAAGAGCCCCATGCCAAAGGCAGTAAAATGTAATATGAGAGTAAACTAACTAAAGCAAATTACTGCCAAGCAAGCTAAGTATATTTATATTTTAATACATTTTATGCAGTGGATTTATATCTATATCACATCATTACAGGTTAATCAAATGTAGGCTACACGCTTAAGAAAATAAAGAATTAATAAATTTGATTCAGCTTGTGAGAAAATATGATTGAATGGACAAAAAGACATTTTCATGAATAAGATATATGGTCATAACAATCTATATTCTTTCTTTGGACAATGTAAAGTATTATCCCTTTTAAAACAATATATTAAAATTGTCCATGTCAATGTATGACAAAACCCACTGAAATGTTGTGAAGTAATTAGCCTCCAACTAATAAAAAAATAAATAAATAAAAATAAATAAATAAAATTGTATGTAAATATTTTGTCTTAATGTGCATTTTTTATATCCCATATGAAACTGATGCTTATTCAAGAATTTTGGTGTTTACTGAAAATTTTATAACACAAGTGGAAACAGACTTTAAAAAGTTATGTGATTTTTCATTTTATTATGATATCTTAAGATATGTGGCTTTTTATCTTTCAATTTATCTATATACCTATCAACCTATTTATCTCTCTATCTACCTACAGATGCTGAGGAACACATTTTATATTTTATGTTCATTCAGTTCAGTTCAGTTGCTCAGTTCAGTGTCCAACTCTATGCGATTCCACGGACTGCAGTATGCTAGGCTTCTCTGTCCATCACCAACTCCATGAGTTTACTCACTCATGTCCATTGAGTCGGTGATGCCATTCAGCCATCTCATCCTCAGTCGTCCCCTTCTCCTCCTGCCTTCAAGCTTTCCCAGCACCTAGATCTTTCCAAATGAGTTGGTTCTTTGCATCAGGTGGCCAAAGTATTGGAGTTTCAGCATCAGTCCTTCCAATGAATATTCAGGACTGATTTCCTTTAGGATGGACTGGTTGGGTCTCCTTGCAGTCCAAGCGACTCTCAAGAGTCTTCTCCAACACCACAGTTCAAAAGCATCAGTTCTTTGGTGCTCAACTCTCTTTATAGTCCAACTCTTACATCCATACATGACTACTGGAAAAACCATAGCTTTGACTAGACGGAACTTTGTTGGCAAAGTAATGTCTCTGCTTTTTGATAAGCTGTCTAGGTTGGTCATAACTTTCCAAGCAGCAAGCACCTTTTAATTTCATCACTGCAGTCACCATCTGCAGTGATTTTGGAGCCCCCAAAAATAAAGTCAGCCAGTTTCCACTGTTTCCCCATCTATTTACCATGAAGTGATGGGACCAGATGCCATGATCTTAGTTTTCTGAATGTTGAGCTTTAAGCCAACTTTTTCACTCTCCTCTTTCACTTTCATCAGGAGGCTCTTTAGTTCATCTTCACTTTCTGCCATAAGAGTGGTGTCATCTGCATAGCTGAGGTTATTGATATTTCACCTGGCAATCTTGATTACAGCTTGTGCTTCTTCCAGCCTGGCATTTCACATGATGTACTCTGCATATAAGTTAAACAAGCAGGGTGACAATATACAACCTTGATGTATTCCTTTCCCGATTTGGAGCCAGTCTGTTGTTCCATGTCCAGTTCTAATTGTTTCTTCCTGACCTGCATACAGATTTCTCAAGAGGCAGGTAAAGTGGTCTGGTATTCCCACCTCTTTCAGAATTTTCCAGTTTGTCGTGATCCACATAGTCAAAGACTTTGGTGTAGTCAATAAGGCAGAAGTAGATGCTTTTCTGGAACTCTCTTGGTTTTTTGATGATCCAGTGGATGTTGGCAATATGATATCTAGTTCCTCTGCCTTTTCTAAATCCAGCTTAAACATCTGGAATTTCACGTACTGTTGAAGCCTGGCTTGGAGAATTTTGAGTATTAATTTACTAGCATGTGAGAGGAGTGCAATTTTATGCTCACAAATGTTAAAATAATTTATTATAGTGTAGTAGTGAGTGAAATTAACATCTTAGACATACCATTTAATAGCATGTCATTACACTGTATATTAATGTACATTTGTTCCCTGGGTCAGAAAGATCCCCTCCCTATAGGAGGAAATGGCAACCCACTCCAGTATTCTTGCCTGGAAAAATCCCATGAACTGAGGAACCTGGCAGATGACAGTCCACGGGACTCCAATGTCCTTTTGCATTACATTTACATTAGAATTCACTCTTGATAGTATATTTTCTGTGTTTTTTTTTAATGTGTAAGGACATGTATCTATTATTGTAATGTCTTACAAAATATTTTTAGTGCCCTAAACATCTGTGCTTTGCCATTCGGTCCTCCCCCCAAACCACGGCAACCACTGATATTTTTACTCTCTCCATAGTTTTAACTTTTCCATAAAGTCATCTGGTTGAATTCTATGTTAGGTAGCCTATTCAGATTGACTTTTTCTCACTTATTAATGTGCATTTAAGGATTCTCAATGTCAGTCCATGTCTTGCAAGCTTATTTCATTTTGGTGTTGAATAACAGCCCGTTGTCTGCATGTACCAGTTTATTCATCCATTCGTCTACTGAAGGACATCTCGGTTGCTTCCAAGTTTTGGGCATTATGAATGAAACTGTTATAAATATCCATGTGCACGTTTCTGTGTAGATGTTTTCTAATCTTTGGGGTAAAAACCAAGGTGCACAACTCTGGGACTGTATGGGAATAGTATGCTGAGTTTTTTAAGAAAACACTAAACTGTCTCCCAGATTGACTGTACCATTTTGCATTCTCCCCAACGGTGTTTGGGAGTTCCTGTTGATCCACATCCTCCGAGTGCCTGGTGGTGTCAGTGTTCTGGATTTTGGCCACTCTCCTAGGTGCTTAGTGGGATCTCACTATTATTTGAACTTGAATCGCCCCTGATGGCATATGATGTGGAGCATCTTTCAAGATGCTTATTTGCCATCTGTTTTTCTTCTTTGGTGGAATCTTTATAAGTACTGTTTGTGTTTTCAGATGTAAGTGTTTTAAGCTAAGGTGTTCATTTTTAAATTTAAATAGCAAGAATCTGAAATATTTTATAAATTATATACCTTTCTGGATATCTTACTTTGACAGGTTGTTAAGTGCCATTTGTTTTTGTAGATCTATTTTCTCTCTCTCCCTCAACAATGTAAAAAGTCATATTTGCTTAACTAATTGGTTTTACTACTTTAAAACTCTGTAGAAGTCTTCATTATTGTCATAGTTCATTTACGTTAAGTTTTAGATTCAGGTATCTATTATTAAAATATTACATATCATGAAATGACAGCTTAAATACTCATAGTAAACAGATATGAAAACATCAAACAAGAACAACATTGTTTCAGAAAGAGAATCACTGGGGAACATCTGTCTCTCCTTAGTTACATAGTCAGGTAAATGGAGCCATACGTATTAAGTGATTCTTATTGAGTATATCTGCATTAATCCTCCGATCATTTCTGAAGTACTAGCTTCTCTGAAATCTGATATGGCATATATTATAAGAAAAAAAAGGATTCCTAGATTTAAAAAAATATTTTTTTTCTCTTCTTTTACATTTATGTATTCTTGTCTGGAGAACACCGTGGACAGAGGAGCCTGGTGGGCTAGCAGGCTACAGTCTGTAGGGTCACAAAGAGTCAGACATGAATGAACAACTGAGCACTCACACACAACTCCTCAAAACTGAACCAGGAAGAAGCAGAAAATATGAACAAACCAATCACAAGCACTGAAATTGATTGTGATTAAGAATCTTGCAATGAACAAAAGCCCAGGATAAGATTGCTTCACAGGTGAATTTTAACAAACATTTAGAGAGGAGCTAACACCTATCCTTCTGAAACTCTTCCAAAATATTGCACAGGGAAAGACACTCTTAAACTCATTCTATTAATATGAGAGTACCATCACTCTCATATCAAAATCAGACAATGATATCACAAAAAATAAAATTACAGGCCAATATCACTGATGAACATTGACATGAAAATTCTCAACAGAATAATAGCAAACATACCCCAACACATTAAAAGGATCATATACCATGATTGAGTGGGGTTTATCCCAGGGATGCAAAGATTCTTCACCATGTGCAAATCAATCAACATGATAAGCCATATTAACAAACTGAAAGGTAAAACCCTATAGTCATTTCAGTAGATGCAGATAAATATTTTAACAAAATTCAAGTCAACATCCATTTATGAAAAACAAACAAACAAACTCTCCAGAAAGTGGGCGTAAAGGCAACATATCTCAACATAATAAAGGCCATATACAACAAACCCAAAGCAAACATTATTCTTAATACTGAAAAATTGAAAGCACTTTCTCTAAGATCAGGAACAAGACAAGGGTGCCCACCCTCATCACTATTACTCAACATAGTTCTGCAAGTCCTAGACATGGCAATCAGAGAAGGAAAAAAAAAAAACGAAAGTAAGAAAAGGAATCCAAATTGGAAAAGAAGAAGTAAAACTATCACTGTTTGCAGATGATATGACACTTTACATAGAAAACCCTAAGGATGTTATCAGAAACACTACAGTTTATCAATGAATTTGGTAAAGTCACAGGATACAATATTAATACACAGAAATCTCTTGCATTTCTATATACTAATAAATAATTAAAGATCAGAAAGCAGATTTTAAAAAAAATCTCATTTGCCATCACACTGAAGAAAATAAAATACCTAGGAATAAACCTAGCTAAAGAGGCAAAAGAGCTGTACTCAGAAATTTGCCCACAATAAATGAATGCATATGCCTACACAAAAACATGAATGTAAATGTTTACATAGATTTTATTTCAACTACCGCAAAATTGGTAACAACACAAATATTCACCAGGAGGTGGATGAATCAATAAATATCTATGTAATGGAATGCAAATCTTAAAAAAAGAAACAAATTACTGATAGACATGAGAGCATGGATAAATCAAAATAAGTATGTTGAGTGATAGGAGCCAAAACTACAGGAACTACATGTATTTACTACGTTTTCCCTTGTATAACAAATTCTAGAATATGATACTAATCTATGTTAACAAAAAGCAGATGAATATGGTGGTTAGATTAGAGAAAAACAATAGGAAACAATAGGAAGCACTTGGTGTGATACATATTTTCATTACCTTGATTATCTTAATGGTTTCAACAGCTACATACATATAATGTATATCTGGGCTTCTGAGGCAGTTCAGTGGTAAAGAATTTGTCTGCCAGTGCAGGAGACACAGGTTTGACTCCTGGGTCGGCAAGATCCCCTGGAGAAGGAAATGGAAACTCACTCCACTCCAGTATTCTTGCCTGGGAAGTCCCATAGACAGCAGAGCCTGGGCGGGTGAGTGTGTGGGTGTGGGTGACAAATCAAATACTTGAAGAAAATATATTTAAATTCATAAAAGCAGTGGTGTTCTTATGATCTAAATTTGAACAAAGAACATATAATAAAAATATTTTAATATGATAAATACATATATATAATATGGGTCATATTATATGGACTCTGGTAATACATACAGGGCATCCTAAATAACTGGATAAATATATTATAGGGTTAAAATATTTTCATTTGAATATCTTACAGTCATTTCTAATTTAACATTTCTAAAACTGATTTTCAAATTCCCTTTATCTGCTACTATTGTGCTTCATGGTTCATTCATTAACAGGCATTGCAATTTTCTCAGCTACACAAACCAGAAGAGAAAAGGAAATGGCAACCCACTCCAGTATTCTTGCCTGGAGAATATCATGGACAGAGGAGACTCGCAAGCAACAGTCCATGAGGTCACACAGAGTCAGACACGACTAAAGCGACTTGGCACACAAACCAGACTTTTTTTCTCCCGTGTCTCTATATCCTAGCCAACATCTTGACTCAATGTTATTTCTAAAAATGACCCTACCTTTTTAACATTGCTTCCTAATGCCAGGAAGATAATGAAATCATTATATAAATTACTTTATGACATTTACTTGCCTCTGTATACTCATCTCAAACTACTGCATTCTCCATCTACATTATGACTCCATGTCAGTAATGCACTGAACTTGTTTTCTTTTTAAATGTAGAATTTTATGATCTTTGTGGTGCTCATAGGTATGTTCTTTCTCCTGAAAGACTAATTTTCAATTTTGATGGCATGCTAATTATACATGCTTCAGTTTCAAAAAAGATTTTCAGAGTGAAGCTTTCCTTAAACATTAGACTAGGTTGAGACGCACTTGTTAACTCTCTCATAGCATAATCTAGACTCTTATTAACTGACATGTGTATTTATAATGCCATGAAGACTGAGATCCCCAAGGACAAGCACTGTGTCTGTCATATCCTCCTATGAGATTAAATATTGACTGATTGAATGCATATATATCTAATAAATCTCCAGCATCATACAGATGAAAAAACTGAGGTCTCAGTTCAGTTCAGTTCAGTCACTCAGTTGTGTCCGACTCCTTGCAACCCCATGGACTGCAGCACACCAGGCCTCCTGGTCTGTCACCAACTCTCGGAGTTTATTCAAACTCATGTCCATTGAGTTGGTGATGCCATCCAACCATCTCATCCTCTGCCATCCCCTTCTCCTCCCACCTTCAAACTTTCCCAGTATCAAGGTCTTTTCAAACGAGTCAGTTCTTCGTTCAGATGGCCCAAGTATTGGAGTTTGACCTTCAGCATCAGTCCTTCCAATGAATAGTCAGGACTGATTTCCTTTAGGATGGACTGGTGGGATCTCCTTGCTGTCCAAGGGACTCTCAAGAGCCTTCTCCAACACCACAGTTCAAAAGCATCAATTCTTTGGCACTCAGCTTTCTTTATAGTCCAACTGTCACATCTACACATGACTACTGGAAAAAACATAGCTCTGACTAGACAGACTGTTGGCAAAGTAATGTTTCTGCTTCTTAATAATGCTCTCTAGGTTGGTCATAACTTTCCTTCCAAAGAGTAAGTGTCTTCTAATTTCACAGCTGTAGTCACCATCTGCAGTGATTTTGGAGCCCCCAAAAATAAAGTCAGCCAGTTTCCACTGTTTCCCCATCTATTTACCATGAAGTGATGGGACCAGATGCCATGATCTTAGTTTTCTGAATGTTGAGCTTTAAGCCAACTTTTTCACTCTCCTCTTTCACTTGCATCAAGAGGCTCAATAGTTCTTCTTCACTTTCTGTCATAAGAGTGGTAGAGTGGTATCATCTGCATATCTGAAGTTATTGATATTTCTCCTGGCAATCTTCTTTCCAGCTTGTGCTTCATACAGTCCAGCATTTCTCACGATGTACTCTGCATATAAGTTAAATAAGCAGGGTGACAATGTCCAGCGTTGACATACTCCTTTTCCTATTTGGAACCAGTCTGTTGTTCGATGTCCAGTTCTAACTGTTGCTCCTTGATCTGCATACAGATTTCTCTGGAGGCAGATCAGGTGGTCTGGTATTCCCAACTCTTGAAGAATTTTCCAGTTTACTGTGATCCACACAGTCAAAGGCTTTGGCCTAGTCAATAAAGCAGAGCTGAGGTCCAGAGCTTTCTTAAGTTCACAGTACTATTGGTTGAAGACCAGAGGTATTAATAGTAATGTTTCCTCATTGTCAGTTCAGTATTTTATCCACCAACTACATTACATCAGCTATTGTTACCTATTGAAATACCTATTGAAAAACCCATCTGTCAACGTAGGGGACATAAGAGATGCGCACTTGAATTGTGGGTTGGGAAGATCCTGTGGAGGAAGGCATAACCACCCATTCCATTTTTCTTGCCTGAGAAATCCCACGGACAGAGGAGCCTGGCGAGGTACAGTCTATGTGATCACAAAAATCATACAAGACTGAAGCTACTTGGCATACACACACACACACACACACTATATATAACTTAAAGGCAATAAAGTTATAATCACTTCTTCTGTGTAAAATATTCTAATCAGTATATTAATTACACTTCCAGTCTTGTTAGAAGAACATTATTACAGTAACTTATTCTACTTCATAGTTTCACCCTACTGTTAAAAACTAAGAGTCAGAGCAATTATTTTCTGTGCTTAAAGGATGAATTATCATAAAGGTCACTGATATCCATGTTCTCTAGAAGCAAATAAGGGAGATTTTATACTTGAAGTGAAAATAAATATTTCATTTCACTTATCAACATCGAATTTAACTTCCCTTCAATTTCCTGTGCTGAGAAATACACTATATTAGGGTTCAGGATTATAATGCCACTGTAAGTAATGGACAAAGAGCCCAGTGGTTATAAGCTGAGTTGATTGAAACAATGCAATCCACAACAAAATTAGGAAAAAATACACATTATCAAGAAGCATACATAAAAACGAGGAGTCATTTTGAAAGCAATCTCATTTTTAACTCTATCACTATTTTTCTTTCAAAAGTATCTTTTGCAAAAATTAATAACTTTATACTGTTATATAATTCACTAATGTTGCAAATGGTTTGGTCTCTATTTTTTACAATGTACAGATAAATTTCCAAAAGAAAAATCTTAAATTTAGCATGATGTAATTGTTAGAACACTTGAGAGATGATAATAATTTGCACTGTCTCAGTTTTAATTTGTATTTGAAGAGAACATTCAGTTTCATTAGGCCTAAGGTATATGCTAAATTTCTTGCTTATTTTTATGCATACTTTTTTAACCCTGGCAAATATTACGTTGGCACCACTGTCAATAATCAGGGAATAATAAAATACAAAAATATATTCTTTAAAGACAATGTTACACAAATTATTGCTGATTTTATATTTATAGCCTCTCCCTATTTTACATGAATCTGCTCTCCATCTTTCTGTTTATGAATTTATTGAAAAAAATCCTTTGTGAGGCAGGTGGTGTAAATAATATGCACCTGAGGGACATGTTACTGTTTTCATTTACTATTTTTTTGGCTACATGTCCTTATATAAAAAGTTTGCTATTTTTAATGGAGTAATAGTAGTTATCAGACTGATGCTGATGAGATACATTGCCTTATCATTTATTGCTCATCAATTATGTGAAAGCCACTCTTTGGGGCTCTAAGAAACACAAAGGAGTAAGATATGAATCTCATCCTTGAATAGTCAACTGTATATTTACCACTATATATCAGAGATGCTGTTGCTACTGATTATGAAAGAATTATTTTATATTGTATTAAGAAAGAAAAAAGTGCAGTCAGTTAAAAAGATGTAATCTTCTCTTATTGCATCAATTATAACACATATCCATATTTTATAGGTGTTATAATGTAGGAAAATATACATGTAGAATATTTGCAGTATGATATTAGCATCAGTGTGATAAATGCTTTATCGAGGGATAGAGAGACGACAAAGTGAAAACAGAGGTGGCTAAGAAGAGGATATTTGAGCCATGTCATAAGTGATAAGTGATACTTGTTATGTCATAAAGAATACGAAGGGAGTTTTAGGGCAGCAAGTGTAAATAAAGAACCTATTAGGTTGGTATACAAGTAACTGCAGTTATTAAATCATTATAACTTGGCTCAAGCATCTTTATTAATCAAAATAGGAACCATTACAATCAACACATTTTTGCCAGTAAGAAATGTTTGTTTATTCCTGTAGTGTAAAAATCCATGCTTCAGGATTCAACAAACTCTTAAAAGCATTTTCTGCATCCTGCTGGATGTAGAAGCATTCCCCGGCAAAAAGTTGTCAAGATACTTGAAGAAGTGGTAGTCAGTTGGCAAGAGGTCAGGTGAATATGGCAGATGAGGCAAAACTTTGTAGCCTAAGTTGTTCAACTTTTGAAGCGATGGTTGTGTAATGCATAGTTGGGTGTCATCCTGGAGAAGAAGTGGGACCTTTCTGTTGGCCAATACTGGCTGCAGCTGTCATCTCGTCAATTTGCTGAGCATATTTCTCAGATATAATGGTTTTGTTGGGACACAGAAAGCTGTAGTGATACAGACAGGCAGCAAACCACCAAACAGTGACCATGACCTTTTTTTTTTGGTGCTAATTTGGCTTTGAGAGGGCTTCCCTTGTGGTTCAGCTTCAATCTGCCTGCAATTCAGACCTGGGCTTGATCCCTGGGTTAGAAAGATCCCCTGGAGAAGGGAAAGGCTACCCACTCCAGTATTCTGGCCTGGAGAATTCCATGCACTGCATAGTCGATGAGGTTGCAAAGAGCCAGACACGACTGAGCGACCTTCACTTCAATGGCTTAGGGAAGTGTGTTGGAGCTTCTTTACCCAACCACTGGGCTGGTTGTCGCCGACTGTAAAACCCACTTTTCTGACACATCAGTAGTAGTAAAGAGCTCTGCCTGCTAATGCAGGAAACCTAAGAGATGCTGGTTCAATCCCTGGGTTGGGAAGATCCCCTGAAGGAGGAAATGGTAACCCATTTCAGTATTCTTGTCTGGAGAATCACATGGACAGAGGAGTCTGGCAGGTTATGGTCCATAGGGTCGCAAAAAGGCAGACAGGACCGAAGTGACTTAGCATGCATACTTTCTCTCATGTCACAATCTGATCGAGTAATCATTCATTGTTGTTGCATAGAATAAAGGATGATGCCTCAAAATGATTTCTTTTTTTTATTTTCAGTCAGCTCATGAGGCACTTATAGAGCTTATTCATTTTCCCAATTTGCTGCAAATGCTGAGTGACGTTGGAATGGTTGACGGTGAGTGTTTCTGCAACTTCTCATGTAGTTGCAAGATGATCAGTTTCGATGATCCTTTCCGTTGGTCTCTGTCAAATTTCAATGGCTAGCCACTACACTCGTCATCTTCAAGGCTCTCGTCTCCTTTGCAAAACTTCTTGAACCACCACTGCGCTGTACATTTTTTAGCAGCTCCTGGGCCAGATGCATTGCTGATATTGTGAGTTCTTTCTGCTACTTTATGACCCATTTTGAACTAAAAACAAACAAAAAAAATACACTGAATTTGCTTTTTGACTAACATTGTTTCTGTAGTCCAAAATAAACATAAAATAAACAACAGGTCATCAACAACAGTCATCAACAAAACAACAGTCATCAGCAAAAAAAAAAAAAAAATACAGCAAGAAATGTGCATTAGAATGATGTATAACATAATAATATTTATTTAAGAATATATTCCAATATCAGATGGCAAAGTTCAAAAATGCAAAACTGCAATCACTTTTGCACCAACCTAATAATATCACTCTTCTGTGTCTAAATTCTATGATCCTACAGTGATACAGTAGTAAAATTCCTTATGTAAGCGTGATATGTTCTCATGGAGTCCATGTATTGAGTGCTACTCTCTGTCCTTCATCATGATTTTAATAGTTTCAGCTTTTGTCTCTTCAAACCAGTTTTTAATGGGAATGGGATAATTTCATGCCTTTCTTATCTGTACTGTAACAGTTTGCAAACTGCTATTAGCTACTAGCTTTCAATCATTCACTTTTATTTTTGATGTTACAACACTGAAGTATTTCTCTAGCAAATTCTATGTGGAAATGCCAGAGATGTTTTTGAGAGTTTACACGCATTCTATTTCTGTACTGTCTAGCCATTTTACTCAAAGAGTACCATGTCAAATGTATCTGAGATGCATGATTCCTCCTAACTCCTACACTGTGTGTCATAGTTAGGGATTTTCTACTATACTTTGATGTGGAATTTCAGCACATTATGCTTATTGACAAAATATAAGCATTGGATGCAGTTTTGATGAACTATGATCAGATTCAAAGGCAATATCTAATTTCTGTGGTCATCTAAATCATTTCAGTTATGCAATATCAAAGGCTGTTATTTTTATAAAAATTCACATTTGAAGGTATATGGCTTAGATAATTTTTTGAATAACTTTCCAAAAATATTTTATTCAATTTAATTTAGTAACTGCTAAATGTGAACAATTAATAATTCATAACAGATAAACCAATAGAAAGAATGTGTCTATTTTTCTTCCTAATTTTGCTATATTAATATTATTGCTTGTGTTAGGTCCATACTGTTTCTGTCCTTTATTGTGCCCATCTTTGCATGAAATGTTCTCTTGGTATATCTAATTTTTTTGAAGAGATCTCTAGTCTTTTCCATTCTATTGTTTTTGTCGATTTTTTTGCACTTATCACTTAGGAAAGCTTTTTTATCTCTCCTTGCTATTCTTGGGAATTCTGCATTCAGATGGATATATCTTTCCTTTTCTCTTCTGCCTTTCACTTCTCTTCATTTCTCAGCTAACAGAAGCAAGGGATATTAAGAAGAGGTAGGAACAATACACAGAAGAACTATACAAAAAAGATCTTAATGACCCAGACAACCACAATGGTGTGACCACTCACCTAGAGCCAGATATCCTGGAATACAAAGTCAAGTGGGCCTTAGGAAGCATCACTATGTAGTGGAGGTTATGGAATTCCAGCTGAGCTATTTCAAATTCTAATAGATGATGCTGTGAAAGTACTGCATTCAATATGCCAGCAAAGCTGGAAAACTCAGCTGTGGCCACAGGACTGGAAAAGGTCAGTTTGCACTTCAATCCCAAAAAAGGGCAATGCCAAAGAATGTTTAAACTACCACACAACTACATGCAAGCAAAGTAGTGCTCAAAGTTTCCAAGTGAGGCTTCAACAGTACATGAACCAAGAACTTCCAGATGTTTAAGCTGGATTTAGAAAAGGCAGAAGCAGCAGCAATCAAATTGCCAACATCTGTTGGATCATAGAAAAAGCAAGAGAATCCCAGGAAAACATCAACTCTGCTTTAATGACTATGCTAAAGCCTTTGACTGTGTAGATCACAGCAAACTGTGGAAAATTCTTCAAGAGATGGGAATACCAGACCACCTCACCTGCCTCCCAATAAACCTGTATGCAGGTCAAGAAGCAACAGTTGCCACCGGACATGGAACAATGGACTGGTTCCAAATTGGGAAAGACACATGTCAAGGCTATACATTGTCACCTGGCTTATTTAAATTACATCCAGAGTGCACCATGAAAAATGCCAGGCTCATGACACACAAGCTGGAATCAGGATTGCTAGGAGAAGTATCAATAACATCAGATGTGCAGATGACAACACTTGGCAGAAATCAAAGAGGAACTAAAGGGCCTCTTGAGCAAAGTGAAAGAGGAGAGTGGAAAAAGCTGGCTTAAAAGTCAACATTCAAAAAGCTAAGATCATGGCATCTGGTCCCATCACTTCATGGCAAATAGATGGGGAAACAATGGAAACAGTAATGGACTTTATTTTCTCAGGCTCCAAAATCACCAGAGATAGTGACTGCAGACATGAAATCAAAAGAGGCTTGCTCCTTAGAAGAAAATCTATGACAAACCTAGACAGTGTATTAAAAGACAGAAACATTACTTTACTGACAAAGGCCTGTCTAGTCAAAACTATGACTTTTCCAGTAGACATGAATGGATGTGAAAGTCGGAATATAAAGAAGCTGAGTGCCAAAGAATTGATGCTTTCAAACTATGGTGTTTAGAAGATTCTTGAGAGTGCCTTGGACTGCAAGGAGAACAAACAAGTCAATCTTAAAGGAAATCATTGGAAGGACTGAATATTCATTGGAAGGAGTGATGCTGAAGTGAAGCTCCAATACTCTGCAATGAGTATTGGAAAAGACCCTGATGCTGGGAAAGATTGAAGGCAGGAGAAGAAAGTTCGGCAGAGGATGAGGTGGTTGGATGACATCACTAACTGGATGAACGTGAGTTTGAGCAAGCTTCGGAAGTTGGTGATGGACAGGGAAGCTGGTGAAGGACAGGGAAGCATGGCATGCTGCAGTCCATGGAGTCACAAAGCGTCAGACATGACTGAACGCCTAACTAAACTGAATATTATTGCACAAAATTATATGAAGATATATATTACACCCAAGTTTTTAAAGTCCTTTTCCATGAATATAAAAACAGAACTTAGAATGAACATAAAAAGCAGGTCTGAAGAAACATTTTCAAATCATATAATGCCATCAGTAAGCAAAGCTATTTCATTGAAAAGCTCCTTCAAAAATCTTAATAGGGATTTCTTTCCAATTCTCATAAAGAAGATAATGACTAATCTTCATGTTAATACTATGACCCTGATAGAGGGCAATTATCTTTGAAAACCAATCAAATATTCATTAGAGCTGAATAAATTTGTTATTTAACTTTGCCGTTTAGAAATTCAAATGTCAATTTTAAAATGATTTAAATATTTGGCTGCATTAGCTGTCTCATGTTTTAAGGTGTTCTCTTTTCATATACTCTATCATATCGTCTTAAACACCAATATTATTAACATTCTTCTATACCAAATTTATATGAAATGATCATACTCAATATGATGTATGACAGCATAAAAGTCCAGAATGCAGCTATAGTAATAGTGAAGAGCAATTTGATGCACTCCATCCGGGCTGATCATGTGCCAAAGAAGATGATATTTAAGCGAATGATAATAAAATTAGCTGAAGTAGGTCCTCAGATAGACTTATTCCGCTTTGTGGTAACCGGTAAAATGGAGGAGTATCAGAACTCGCATGCATTATGTGCTTGTAGTCATAAAACAATATATCCAAAGAATTTGAAAAAACAGAAAGGAGGGATGCTGTCACTTTTTCTTCTGCTTCTGAGTACATAATTCACTTATGTTTCAGCTTTTGTTCTAAAAGAATACCACATGTAGGATTTCTTCTTTCAGGTAAACTATCTGAATTCCCAAATCGAATCTTTCTACTGAAAATTTAAAAGTGATTGCTATAAGGGTAAAAACTGCTGACCAATTAATTTTTTTATTTAATTTTTTCCATTTTTTTTCTTTAAAATATATAGCTGTAAACACAACATCAAACCTAAGCAGTAGAACGTTACCTGCACATTCTACTTGTTTATAGTCTCCTCCGTTTGTCCATCTTCCCAACTTCTATGGGCTTTCCAGGTGGTGCTAGCGCTAAGGAACCCGCCTGCTGAAGCAGGAGAAATAAGAGACATGGGTTCGATTCCTGGCTCAGGAAGATCCCCTGGAGGAAGGCGTGGCAACCCCCTCCAGTATTCTTGCCTGGAGAATTCCATGGATAGCAGAGCCTGGTGGCTTACACTACATGGGGTGCAAAAAGTCAGATAGGACTGAAGCAACTTAGCAAGCACGCATGTACCACCCTCTATACCTGAGAAAAACATGAGATGAACACAGATAAACAACTGTGTCTAAACTCTATCTCCTTTGAAAAATAGTTTTTCTACACACATTTAAAAATAACAGGTTAATCATGTTTGCTTGTTTATAAATTCTGGATAGAGACTATTTCTGTATATAATTTGGTAATTTTAGAAATTTCATTTTTCATGGAAAATTAAGTTTCAAAGATTCATCTATATTATTATACCCTTTCATATATAATATATGATATATACCCTTTCATATATATACCTTTTATATAGCTGGGCATTTTTTATGTATCTCAATATTTTTAATATAACATTTTAATATTTTAAGATAACAACTTGTATAAGTTTGGGTATATAATTTCTAATTTCCTTAAAATTTTGTGGTAATGATAAGTAATAGAATTTTTGTTTCATATTAGGTTTTGGAAACTTTACTAATATAAAAAATTGATTAATTTTATATGACTTTTTATCCAATTATCAGTTTTTGAACTTTTTTAAAATGTTAACTGTCATGAAATACACATTGTTGTTGTTCAAGGGATTAGATCTGGTAGACAGAGTGCCTGAAGAACTATGGACGGAAGTTCCTAACACTGTATATAAGACAGAGAGCAAAATCATCACAAACAGAAATAAATGTAAGAAGGCAAAGTGGTTGTCTGAGGAGACTTTACAGATACCTGAGGAAAGAAGAGAAGCAAGCAACAAGGGGAAAGATATACTCAACGGAATGCATAGTTCCAGAGATAACAAAAGAGAGATAAGAAGGTCTTCTTAAACTAACACTGCAAAGAAATGGAGAAAAACAGTAGAATGTGAAAGACTACAGAACTTTTCAGGAAAACTGGAGATATCAAGGGAACATTTCATTCAAGGTTAGGCACAATAAAGGACAGAAATGGTAGGACCTGACGGAAGCAGAAGAGATTAAGAAGAGGTGGAAAGAATACACAGAAGAACTACACACAAAAGGTGGTAACGAGACAGATAACAATGATGCTGTGGTCATCCATTTAGAGCAGACATCCTGGAGTATGAAATCAAGTGGGCCTTAGGAAGCATCACTATGAACAAAGCTAGTGAAAGTGACAGAATTCCAGCTGAGCTATTTAAAGCACTAAAAGATGATTTTGTGAAAGTGCTGCACTCAATACGCCAGTAAATTTGGAAAACTCAGCAGTAGACACAAGACTGGAAAAGATCAATTTTCATTCCAATCCCAAAGAAGGGCAATTCCAAAGAATGTTCAAACTACCACACACTTGTACTCATTTCACACGATAACAAGATTCTGCTCAAAATTCCTGAAGGTAGTCTTCAACAGCACTTCAACATGTACAATTTGGATTTAGAAAAGGCAGAAGAACCAGAGATCAAATTGCGAACATTTGTTGAATCATGGAGAAATCAAGAGAGTTCCAGAAAAACATCTATTTCTTCTTCATTGATTACACTAAAGCCTTTGACTCTTTGCATCATTAAAAAACTGTGGAAAATTCTTAAAGAGATAGAAGTACCAGACCACTATACCTTTCTCCTGAGAAATCTGTATGCAGGTCAAGAAGCAACAGTTAGAACAGCACATGGAATAATGGCTGCTAAGTCTGCTAAGTCACTTCAGTCGTGTCCGACTCTGTGTGACCCCAAAGATGGCAGCCCACCAGGCTTCCCCGCCCCTTGGATTCTCCAGGCAAGAACACTGGAGTGGGTTGCCATTTCCTTCTCCAATGCATGAAAGTGAAAAGTGAAACTGAAGTCGCTCAGTCGTGTCCGACTCTTAGCGACCCCACGGACCGCAGACTACCAGGCTCCTCCGTCTATGGGATTTCCCAGGCAAGATACTGGAGTGGGGTGCCATTGCCTTCTCTGATGGAATAACTAACTGGTTCCAAATTGGGAAAGTAATTCGTTAAGGTTGTATATTGTCACCCTGCTTATTTAACTTCCATGCAGAGTACATCATGTGAATGCCAGGCTAGAAGAATCACAAGCTGGAATCAAGACTGCTGGGAGAAATATCAACAACTTCAGATATGCAGATGATAGCACTCTAAAGGCAGAAAGTGAAGGTGAACTAAAGAGCCTCTTGATGAGGGTAAAAGAGTAGAGTGAAAAAGCTGGCTTGAAACTCAACATAAAAAAAGAAAAGAAAACACACAAAACTAAGATCCTGCAATCAGGTTCCATCACTTCATGGCAAATAGAAGGAGGGAAAGTAGAAGCAGTGATAGATTTTATTTTCTTGGGCTCCAAAATCATTGCAAACAGTCACTGCAGCCATGTTATTCTAAGATACTTGCTCCCTGAAAGGAAAGTTATGACAAACCTAAATAGTGTATTAAAAAGCAGAGACATCACTTTGCTGACAAAGGTCCCTATAGTCAAAGCTATAGTATTTCCTGTAGTCATGTACAGATGTGAGAGTTGGACCATAAAGAAGTCTAAGCTCCAAAGAATTGATGCTTTCAAACTGTGGTTGGAGAAGACTCTTGAGAGTCCCTTGGACTGCAAGGAGATCCACCCAGTCCATCCTGAAGGAGATCAGTCCTGGGTGTTCACTGGAAGGACTGATGCTGAACCTGAAGATGCAGCACACTGGCCACCTGATGGGAAGGGCTGATTCACTTCAAAAGACTCTGATGCTGGGAGAGATTGAGGGCCAAAGTTAGGAGGCAGCAGAGGATGAGATGAGATGATTAAATGGCATCACTGACTCAATGGACATGAATTTGGGAAAACTCTGGAAGATAGTAGGACAGAGGAACCTGATGTGCTGCAGTCCATGGGTTCCGAAAGAGTCAGACTTAATGACTGAGAAACAACAAAATACACATAAAATTCACCATCCAACCATTTTACAGTATATAGTTCAGTAGTTCAAGTATATCCACACTAAATATATATCCAGGATTATTTTCATCTTAAAAACCTGAAACACTATACACAATAAACAACTCCTCTCCATTTTCCTCACCCCTTGTAGCCATTGACAACCATCATTCTACTTTCTATCTCAATATATTTGACTACTGTAGGTATCCTTTATAAGTGGTAATTTTTCTTTTTGCAACTGGCTTGTTTCATTTAGCATACTTCCCTTAAGGTCCACTCCTACTGTAACCTATGTCAGAACTTTCATCCCTTGCAATGTTAAATAATATCCCATTGTATCTATTTACAACATTTAGCTTATCTATTCAGCTGCCAGTAAGGACTCTGGTTGCTTTCAAATTTTGTCTTATCTAAACAAAGCTACAATGAACATGGGTATACAAACATTTCATTTAGAACCTGCTTACAATTCTTTTGATTATATACTAAGAAGTAAAATTGCTGGGTCATATAGTTATTCTATTTTTAATTTTTTGATAAACTGCCAGATTGTTCTACATAGCAGCTGAAATATTTTGCAATCCCACCAGTATTGCACAGTTTTGATTTTTGCCATATTCTTGCCAATTAATGTTACTATTTTATTTTTTGATAGTTGCCATCATAATGTAAGTGACGTGCTATGTCACTGTGGTTTTGATTACATTTCCCCAATAATTAATGATATTGAACACCTTTTCATATGCTCATTCACTTGTATATCACTCTTGGTGAAATGTCTATTAAAATCCTTCATCCATTTTTTTTTTTTGAGATAAATTAAAAATGTATGTAATTTAGTGCAAAGTAACAAAAATGAACAATAAAACTGTTCACATAAAATAGTGAAAAGAAAACAAAGTACAACTATAAAAGTGCAGAGGTTATCATTACAAGAATCAAGTAAATAAACTAATTTTTTTTCATTTACCTTATAAAATTCTGTTGGTTAAGTTGGAGAGGGGAGGGTCTCTGAAAATCTAATGTGTAACAAAATGATAACAAATATACAGAATTTCTTTAATAACAAATTATACCACACAAATCAGGTTACTCTTTCTGCCTGATTGCAGAGCTAACAGAACTTGTGTCCACATTTAGAGCAGTAACATAAAATTTTACGAGGAAGACATTCTGTATATGGACCAAAGGGCTGCAACATGTACTGAGGAGGTAAAACTGGCAACTCGGATGCACGACTGCAAGAAGATTCAGGTTTGTTTTCCACGTTTTTGACTCTCCAAAGGGATAATACATTAAGAGGATAATACAGTCAAAGAGGGGATGATGTAGAAAATCACAGGAAATTAAATGAGGACAAAAACAGCACAAGGGTCATGAGAACTCGAGAAGGTGTGAAAACCAAGCAGTGAGAAGGCAGCTCCTGGAGCTGCACCAACCCTGACTGCTCCCTATCCTATGTGAAACTCATCAGACTCTGCAGCTGGGCGTTTCAGGCCGAGAAATCGGCTAGATTAATGATTTTTAGACAAAGGTTTATTTAGATACAGCTGAGGGAGAGAAAGTTAAACATGAGGAGTATTAATTCCTTGAGAAATCAAAATTGTGCAGCTAAATGAAAGCAAAGTATAAAATTTGGATAAAAATGTTTCTCTAAGGGTAAAATTCAGTTTCCTGAGAGATTTAAAATCAAACACATAGTGAGGGAGTGGTTTGCAAAGTGGGTCTCAGGCCCATCCTTTCCTCTTCAAACTTTTCTTATACTCAAACACTTCTAATTCTGGTGTTATCTTTTGTGGTTTCAGTAAACATTTCCTTTTATAGAAAAAGGAAATCGGATGCCATCTCCAGCCTTTGCTATTGTTTTTTTCTTTAAGTTTAAAAATCACTGCTATGAGCAGTGAGATCTATGACATACTTTCTTTGTCAGTATTACTCATCGCTGATTTGAACATTATCCTATAAAATAAACGAGTAAAAGAAGTTCTTAGGAAGAAGTTAAACTTTGCTATGCCCACTGCCCCTAAATCTGTTCTTCCACTGCCTCCATGATTTCAATATTTCTGGACAGTGTGAACAAAATTTTAACAAACATTCCAGCCACACCTTAGTCCAAAAACATTTCATTCAACAGTTGCAGAGAATTTCTTTGAGAAGGTAAGCCCCTAATTACAGACATCTCTAGAATGAGAAAGTTCAGTTACCAAAAACAGCGCCCATGACATCAGGGCAGACTCTGCATAGTGTTCTTCAACATAATCACTAATAAGGAGCAGCCAAATCCCAGAACTCCATTCTGCACTCATGGGCACATAATACCAGAGTGCAGACAACCACCAGGGGAAATGCTTAACACAAAGGCCATTTTTCTTTGACAGAAATGGAGAAAAGTGGAACCCAAGCTTTGGCCACTTATCTAGGCTTCATTACTTCAATGAAACAGAACAAATCCATGGAAGGGACTCATTCAGCAAACATAACTTCTTTCCGTATATTTTTCCTTCACTTCAGGTTAAACAAAAAGTTGTCATTTTAGAAGCATTGATTACATCTTTTTTAACTATAAAAAAGTATACTTGAATATTTACCTAATTTTATTGTTGTGTATGACAAAAAAAAATTAACTGATTTGTAGAACCCATCCATTCATGTAGTAATATGAAATTGAAATCCATTTCTCAGGAGGATATAGTTACAGTTGAATGTATCTGATGATCAAGAGTACACCAAGAGTAAGAAAAATCCTTGCATGTTGTGTGGTTCTTGTTGCAGTCATCTGTGTTCATCTCTCAGAAGGCAAAAGAATCCATTTGACATTTCAATAAATATCAAAGTTATCATCAGCCAAAAAATAGCTGCCATGGAGCAGAGATCCAAGAAAGAGCAGTTCTGATTAATGATTTCTAGAATCGAATGAGCCCTTCTTTAGTCCAGTGAGATGATGTCAGGAATGTTACTTCCACTGTTGGTTATGACCCCTGTCTCACTTCTGCTGCTGGATGAACTCACATGGGAGTGCTTTCATGGGGGCTGGTGGTGCTGACAGACGTACTGCTTGCTGTTAAGGGTGAGGTGAGACTGGGGATCAACTGGAATAAGGGAAAGGAAATACAAACCTGGTAGATCTGAGGACATGCTTGAAATTGGCGTGTGGTGGAATGGTAACGAGTAGCCTGTTAATGAAGGCAGAGTAGCAGCAGGATCAACGGAGGTCACACTGGGACACTTACAGAAGATGGCTGATACATGAGAACCCCTTTGGTTGGGCTGCTTTGTGGTTCTGACATAAAGATGCATTTCCTTTTGGCAGGAGGGTCATCCTCTTCATCAGAAGAGCTTTCTATTGTTAGGTCAACGACATCCACTTTCTTCTTGTTTGTCTCATTGGCTACACTCACTGAACAAGGCTTACTGAGGACACTTGAAGTTTCTGTTTTTGTACATGGCTGGCTGGATACTTTCATAGCTTCTTTCTTCAGTCTCATTGGACACAAAGAACCATCTTCTTGGAATTTTAACTCATCCACATCAGAACAGTCATTGAGAATTTCCATAAAAAGCCCATCTAAAATTAGACTTTCATAGGCAGCCTTTTTTGTCACACACAGGACAAATCCAGGTGGGTTTCTTCTCATTCATTTGCAGATAAAGAACAGCATCAAAACACCATAGGTGTGCACAAGTCACCTCACGGCATGGGATTGTCAGCCTCATTTTCCCTAAAGGGCACATCAAGGTCACCCGAAGGCTAGTGGTAGCAATTTCACTATCAGGATCCTCAGTAAGTTTTTTTTTTTTTTGTTTTTGGTTTTTTTTGTTTTTGTTTTTTAATTAGGACTCTGGAATGATCAGAGTTTCTAATACCTTTCATTTTTAATCTCTGTAATAACATGGGTGATGTGAGTTGTCATACAAGATATACAGACATGGAATAATTCTTTCCAATTTCTGATGCCCCAGAAATGGAAATCTGGCTTGGCACAGCTGAGGATAACCTAACCAGAGATGTAATATTCAAAGGGCACCCAGGACGCTTCTGTTCAATCCCATCTTTAGGTGGTGGTGCATAGCCAGGCAAAGGAAACAATTTCCCATTTACTTTCATACAGAGACTATTGGTATAGTTATCTTCTTCAGGGAGACTTGTGTCTGCCAGGCAAAGTCTCAGCTGAATTTGTACTGTATAATCTCTCCTACCACCAGGCAAAAAAAAAATCCCTGGATATGCATATTTCTCTAACTTGTTGAGGTGTCAGAGTAAAAATAAAAACTTCTCTTGAAACCGCTGTATACTGCTTTGAACTAGACTCGTGGGCTTGATGAGAACATCAAGGACATCATAAAAGGTTAATTTTTAAAACTTGCACATCACGCTGGAAAGGAGGGGTTGGGGGAGATGGCTGCCACATCTCAAATGTGGGTTTAGTATCTTGAAGCCGCACAGACCAACAGGAAAGAACGGCGAGTGAGGTGTAACTGAAGTGGAAGGCAACAAGTGGGTTCCAGCCACAGCCAAGTCAGGTTCTACAGGTGAGGAGCTACCATCCAAACTCAAAACGGGTGATTTGATTGTGGATAAATCAGAAAGGCCTTCAAGCATCCACGGGTATCGGCGTCTATACAATTCTCGGATTTTAATCTGACCCGCAGGGTTGCACTCACACTTCAGTAAATGCAACATCCTCATCAGGAGGTCATGTTTACGTCCACTTTTATTCCATCCGGCAAAACCTAGTAACACTTGTAGTTCAGAAACGCAGTTCAGAAACTGGAAACCATATTCCTCAACTCCTCGAAATCCGCCATTTTATACCACCCGCGACGTCGCCGCCACTGCCACCACAGCGCCCCCTTCCGGTGCCGCCAACAACACGGCCGCCGGCGCCACCTTCCGCATCATCCTGCACTGGGGGCCCCTGAGGACGCCACGGCCGCCGGGCCCGTCCCTTTGTCCACTTCTAAATGGACATTTTAATGTTGTTTGCTATTTGTTACTGAGAGTTGTGTTATTCATATAATCTGAATTCATATTAACTTCCAAGCATACATATGATTTGCAAATATTGTCTCCCATTTCACAGATTGCCTTCCTCCATAGATTGGCCAACCATCTTAAAAATTAATATCACTTAAAAATTCTAACAGTTGCCCTGTAAATTTGTTTTAAATTTTAGCAATGCGTTTTGTCATATAACAGGAATGTGGTTTTTCACGTTCAAAATGTTACATATTTTCTCTTGAGTTTATGCCTAATTTTGTTACCTAGATCTTCTGAATAATGATAGAAGTATTAATAGTAGGAAATTTTTTGTTACTGATTGTAACGGTTTCAAACATTCCTACTTAGAATAATACTAATTATAATTTTAAGTCTATATATTTTAGAATAGGTTTAGATTTACAGAAGGATTGCATATTTAGTACATATATCCTGCATCCACTTTCCATTACTAATAACATTTTACATTACTAATGAACCAATGTTAATGTGATTTTATTACCTAAGGAAAGAAAAGTGACCCCATGGATAAAGTCCATGTTTTATCCAGATTTCCTTCAATTTTAGTTCTTACCCTCTTTTTCTGCCTAAGAGACCCATTCAGGATACCACATTGCATTTAGTTGTAATATCTCTTTGGGCTTCTCTCATCTGTACCAGTTTCTTAGACTTTCCTTGTTTCTAAAGAATGTTTTAAGAGATGCTGGTAAACTGTGTTAACATATAAACTGAGGCATATTAGAACATTTTAGAGTTTATTTGAGCAAAAATGCAGTAGAATTGGCAGTGCCAAGCTCAAAGTGATTAGGAGTGCTCTGCTGAGGAGAGCTAAGGGAAAGACAGGTAGACAAGTTATAGAAGCAAAGAAAGAAAAGTATCTGATTGATTGACTGTAAAGCCTAGTTGACTATTTGTGATGTGTTGTAGCTAGGTTTTGATTTCTTGTCTTGAGGCATTTACAGGCTTAAGATTTTGCTTTGCTTACATTGGCTACCAAAACATTAGCATCACTTCAGCCTAATAGACTCCTTGTTGAATTAACAGATGTTTTGTAACATGGTCCTCTATTGGGATTTGTCTGATTTTTTTTTTTCTCATAATTAGACTGGAATTATTGGTTTTTGAGAGCAAAGCCACATAAGCAAGGTATCATTCTTATGACATCATATGAAGGGTACATACCATAAGCTACAGACTTATTGCCATTTATATTGACCTTAATTACCTGCCTGAGGTAGTGTTTGTGAAATTTCTCCACTGTAAAGTTACTCACCATCTCCCCTTTCACATTGCACTTTTGAAATCAAGTCAATTAGTACAATCTACATTTAAGTAATGAGGAATTATGATCCATCTCCAGGGTGAAATATCTATATACATTATTTGGACTATATCTGCATGGAAAATGTCTCTTTTTTTTCTATTTATTTACTTATAAAATAGTTTGTTTATGTCAGTATGAACTCAAGAATATTTTATTTATTTTGAATTATAATCTAGTACAAATGTGCTTACTTTTTTACTCAAATTGTTGTAGCTTTGACCATCAGAAGCGCTTTCACTTGACATTCAAGTCTCTTTGACATAACACCACCACTGTGTGCATACATGTCTCTGTGTGTGATCAGGAGTTGTGTACTAAGCTATAAATTACCCTCTGGCACTACAAGATGCTCCAGGCTCATCTTATGCATTTCCTTTACTAGTCCTACAATCAATAGCTCTTGATTATTATTTTGGAGAATGGTACTAGAAATTGTAATCCAGGTATCAACCATGAACACTGCTACTGAGTTTCATTACTTCTAGGCACTTTCAGCTCATAGAGCAAGAAAATGCATGTACAGAACTAACCTATACGTAGGCATACATCTGTAACTCTTTCTATATCTAGCCATCCATATACACGTGTTCATACTGACTTCCACAATTTTAGTCCATTATCCCATAGGTCATTATAGTCTCACCCCCATGATTATGTATAAATGCCCACTCTAAAACTGAAAAACCTGACTTTCACCTCCTACTATCCATTTACTTAATGGTTTAATTCCTCTGCACATGTATAGCACTATCAGAATTATTAACCTATGTCCCCATGGAAAGAACTTTATCAAATAGAAAACTAAATTAGAATGTTTACAGTATAATTCCTTTTGCCTTCAGTTTGAAATAGTCCATGACATAGTCATTCAGGTCAGCACAGTTTACTTCACTCCCTTTAATTAGTGCTATGAACTGAAAATTTGATCCCTCCAAAATCATGTATTGAAATCCTAACCCCCAAGCACAATAATATATGTAGACAGGTCCTTTGGGAAGTGATTAGGTCATGAAGAAGGAGACTTCATGAATGGCATTAGTGACATTATACTAAAAGAGATCCCACAGAGCTTCTCCTTCCACTGTGGGAGGGCACAAGAAATTTGCAACTCAAAGACCTCATTCAATCACGCTGGTTGATCTTGGACTTCCAGTCTCCAGGTATATGGAGAAACAATATATTTCTGCCATTCATAAGCCAACTAGCTTATGGTATTTTGTGATAACAATCAAAATGGACTAAGACAGTGAAAGGGTTGTTAAATATATGTGAAATACAGGTGATTTATTTGTCATTCTGCATTTTATTCTAGGCACCCTTGAACTCCAAAATAATATATTCTTAAAATTTTAAATACATTAAATTTCAACAGATTTTGGCAAAGGCACGTCATATAACTGCAGTTACTTATCACAAAGAACAGGTTAACCTCTGAAAAGTTCCCTACACTCTATCTTTTCAACTTTCCTCTCCCCTGCCCTCACAGTGTGACATGCTTATATTTGTCTGTCTATACTTTTGCCTCTTCCAGAATGGTATGTAATTGAAATCACAGAACTCATACTTTTTTCACAATGACATCTTTTACTTAGTAATGTGCATTTAACATTCATCAATGTCTTTGATGGCTTGACAGTCATTACTGAATAAAATTCAATTGTATGGATATCACACAGATTTTCTGAAGTCCATTTACTTATTGGAGGACATAATGCCACTTTCATTTTTAGGCAATTATGAATAAACCTGCTATAAACATTTATGCACAGTTTTTTTGTGGATATAAGTTTTCAAATCAGTTTGATAAGTACCTAAGTGTGTGACTGCTGGTTGATAATCCATGTTTAGCTTTGTAAGTCACAGCCAAACTCTTTCCAAGTGGTTGTACCATTTTGCATTCCCAACTGTAATAAGTAAGAGTTCCAGCTACTCCTTATCCTCACCAGGATTGTTGCATCTGGGTCATTCTAATAGACATTTACCAGTATCTTGATGCTCTAATTTGTAATTCCTTAATGATATTTGATGTTCATAATATACTTATTTCCCAGTTGTATATCTTCTTAGGTTAGGTATCTGTTCTGTTTGCCCATTTTGGGGTTCTCTTTCTTGCTGTTTAGTTTTATGAATTCTTTCTAACTTGAATATCAAGAGCTTTACTATGTATATGCTTTTCAAATATTTTTTTTTCCCAGTCAGTGGTTTCTCTATATTTTCTTAACAGTGGTTCTGAGAAAGAAGTTTTTAATATTAATAAAGTGCTACATGTCAATTTTTTCTTTCATGGATGTTGCTTTTGGTGTTGCATCTAAAAACTCATCACCAAACTGAACATCACCTAGATTTTCTTCTAGTTTTCTACTAGAAGTCTTATAGTTTCACACTTTACATTTAGATCTACATTCCATTTTGAGTCAATTTCTATGCAAGGTCCATGTCTAGGTTATTGTTATCATTTTGTATATTTTGTGGGACAACATTTTTTTTTCATAGCTATTTTTCAAACAATGATGAGAATGAATCTCATCTTTTCTAAAGGATTTTGCCTTCATCTAGCATTTTATTCATATTGTGTAAGAATATTTTGTACATGATTTTTGTTGCAGCTATATTCATATATGTGACTGGCTTTTAATTTTCCAGTTAACTATTGTATACCAAGAATATTCTTGAATTATATAATTCATTGGGGGAATATCCTTATTCTAGTATTTGTTTTAAACTTTTTTTTATATTGGAGTATAGCTGATTAAAAATATTGTTATAGTTTCAGGTGGACAGCAAAGGGACTCAGCCATACATATCCTTATTATACTATTATTTGAAAGGTTTTGTATAGGAATTATCCTATGGCTCTTCACTGTAGGCAGATACATATGCAACAATTCAATTTCTTTGGTAATTAGAGAGCTTTTCAGTATTTATATTGTATTTATATACATGCTTCATAGAATGAGTAAATTTTTTAAGTGAAATGCCACTTTATATTACAAAGAACAGAGATTGTCTCAGTTTTACAGAGGGTATGTGAAATGTGGACCAGTATACATAAGTTCAGCTTGTACTGCTTGAAGTATGTTTTCAAATGAAATGGGAAAGATTCTGTCCCTTTCTAGAAAAAGGATACCCAGTGTAGTAAGCAATTATCATAATGCATCACAGTGAATCACATCTTCTTGTGTCCAAACATGCACGCCATATAACTGTTGTGGGTCCTCTTATGAGAAATAATTATTCATATTCTTGAATCTGGACCGGTTGAGCCTTCTATTGACTGATATGATGTGGCAGAAGACATAGATGATTCTGGAACATAGAACATAAGAGAGCTTGTACCCTCTGCTCTCATATTTTAGAAACTTGAGAACTTTATGTATGAAGCATAGTCTAAATTACTTGAGATGAGAGGTCATATGGCAGAAAATTGAGGCATCCAACAGGAATGACCTTGGGACTTTTTGTTCAATCCATCCATTGGGTGAATATAGTCATGAGTGAGTTTTCAGCCTCATAAAAATGCTACATTTTTTTTTTAAATTAGTCTTCATCTAATGAATTCCAATTTAGCCACTTTTGCATCTTTTCCAAAGTTTTCTCACTCATTATAGATGTTGCTTTTGTTGTTCAGTTGCTAAGTCGTATCTGACTCTTTGCAACCCCATGGACTGCAGCATGCCAGGCTTCCCTGTACTTCACTATTTTCCAGAGTTTGCTCAAACTCATGTCCATTGAGTCGATGATGCCATCCAAACTCCTTCTCTGTTGCCCTCCTCTCCACCTGCCCACAATCTTTCCCAGCATCAGGATCTTTTTCAGTGAGTCTACTCTTCTCATCAGGTGGCTGAAGTATTAGAGCTTGAGTTTAGCATCGTCTTTCCAATGAATATTCAGGGTTGATTTCCTTTCGAGTAGACTGGTTTGATCTCTTTGCAGTCCAAGGGACTCTCAGGAGTCTTACCCAACACCAAAATTTGAAACCATCAATTCCTTGGTGCTCAGACTTCTTTATGGTCCAACTCTCACATCTGTACATGAATACTAAAAAAAACATGGTTTTGACTATACAGACCTTTGTCAGCAAAGTGATGTCCCTGCTTTTCAATATACTATCAAGGTTTGTCTTAGCTTTTTTCCCAAAGAGCAAGCAACATTTTATTTCATGGCTGCAGTCACTGTCTGCAATGACTCTGGAGGCCAAGAAAATGAAATCCGATAATGTTTCCACTTTTTCCCCATTTATTTGCCATAAAGTGATGGGACAATATGCCATGATCTTTGTTTTTTGAATGTTGAATTTTAAGCCAGATTCTTTACTGTAGACTCTTGAGAGTCCCTTGGACTGCAAAAAGATCCAACCAGTCAGTCCTAAAGGAAATCAGTCCTGAATATTCATTGGAAATACTGATACTGAAGCTGAAACTCCAATACTTTGGCCACGTGATGCAAAGAATTTATTCACTAGAAAAGACCCTGATGCTGGAAAAGATTGAAGGCAGGAGGAGAAGGGGACGACAGAGGATGAGATGGTTGGATGGCATCACCGACTCAATGGACATGAGCTTGAGTAAGCTCCAGGAATTGGTGATGGACAGGGAAGCCTGGCATGCTGCAGTCCATGGGGTCGCAAAGATTTGGACACAACTGAGCGACTGAACTGATCGGAACTTCACTCTCCTCTTTCACCTTCATCAAGAGGCTCTTTAGTTTCGCTTTACTTTCTGCCAATGAACTGTTATCATCTGCATATCTGAGATTGTTGATATTTCTCCTGGCAATCTTGCTTGATTCCATGTGATGGATTCTTGGAGTGTGGATCATGAGTTGTCCAGTCAAATGGGTTGTGAGTCATCCAGCCCAGCATTTCACATGATGTACCCTGCATAGAAGTTAAGTAAGCAGGGTGACAATGTTCAACTTTGTCGTACCCCCCCCCCACCCTATTTGGAACCAGTCAGTTGTTCGGTTTCTGGTTCTAACTGATGCTTCTTGACCTGCATACAGGTTTCTCAGGAGACAGGTAAGGTGATCTTGTATTCCTATCTCTTTAAGAATTTTCTAATTTTTTTTATGATCCACACAATCAAAAGCTTTAGCATAGTAAAGGAAGCACAATTTTTTTTTTTTCTGGAATTCCCTTGCTTTCTCTATGATCCAGTGAATGTTGGAAATTTGATCTCTGGCTCCTCTGCCTTTTCTAAACCTAGCTTGTACATCTGGAAATTCTTGGTTCATGTGCTGCTGAAGCCTAGCCTGGAGGATTTTGAGCATAATCTTGTAGGCATGAGAAATGAGCACAATTGTATAGTAGTCTGAATATTTTTTTGGCATTTCCCTTCTTTGGGATTGGCATGAAAACTGACCTTTTACAGTCCTGTGGCCACTTTTGAGTTTTTCAAATTTGCTAACATATTGAGTGTATCACTTTAATAGCATCATCTTTTCCAGCTAAAATTCCATTACCTCTACTAGCTTTGTTGGTAGTAATGTGCCCTAAGGCCCATTTGACTTCAGACTTCAGGAATCTATCACCTAGATAAATTACCTCCAGGGATTTCATCATCTCCCCTAACACTGCCCATAGTAACACTTCCTAAGGACTACTTGACTTCACACACCAGGATGTCTGGCTCCAGGTGAGTGATCATAACATCATGGTGATCCAGGTCATTAAGACCTTTTTTGTATAGTCCTTCTGAGTATTCTTGTCACCTCTTAATCTCTTCGGCTTCTGTTAGGTTCTTATTTTTTCTGGTCTTTATTGTGCCTGTACTTTCATGATATTTTCCCTTGATATCTCCAATTTTCCTGAAGAGATCTCTTGTCTTTCCCATTCTATTGGTTTCCTCTATTTTTTTGCATTATTCATTCAAGGCCTTTTTATTTCTCTGTGATATTCTCTGGAACTCTTCATTCAACTGGGTATATCTTTCCTTTTCTTCCTTGTCGTTTACTTCTTTTCTTTCCTCAGCTATTTGTAAAGCTTCCTCAGACAACTACTTTGCCCTCTTGCATTTCTTTTTCTTTTGGTTGGTTTAGGTCACTGCCTCCAGTACAATTATTAACCTCTGTCCATAGTTCTTCAATCACTCTATCTACCAGACCCAACCCCTTGAATCTGTGTGTAACCTCAACTGTATAATCATAAGGAGTCTGATTTAGGTCATACCTGAATGGCCTAGCTGTTTTCCCTACTTTCTTCAATTTAAGCCTGCATTCTGCAATAAGGAGCTCATGATCTGAGCCATTATCAGCTCTAGGTTTTGTTTTTGCTGACTTATACAGCTTCTCCATCTTCAGCTACAAACAATATAATCAGTATGATTTCATTATTGACCATCTGGTGTTGTCCATGCATAGAGTTGCCTCGAGTCATTAGTAGAGAGTGTTTGCCATGACCAGGGTGTTCTCTTGGCAAAACTTTGTTAGCCTTTGCTCTGATTCATTTTTACTCCAAGGCCAAACTTGCCTGTTACTCTAGGTATCTCTTGACTTCCTACTTTTGCATTCCAATTTCCTATGATGGAAAGAACATTTTTCTTTCTTTTTTTTTTTTTTTAAGGTATTACTTTAGCTCTTTCCAAAATGGCCTCATGTAGAGACCAACAAACATCCTCTTTTTCTTTCTAGATATGCCATACTGTTGATGTGATAGCCAGAACTTATAGCCCACAGCATTAAATTTATGCCCAGAGGAAATTTATCTAAGAAACACAGATATTTTCTTCACAAGGCAATCATTCTTCTGCTTAAGAATATTACATAGAACTTGCATAAATATGTGAAAAATGCAGCAACCAATAGACAGTGAAATGATACTTTTTTCCATATGAGCACTGAAATCAAGAAGACAGAGTGCAGCCTTGTTCAATCTCACCTGGAAACCTGAAAATCCAGGAAATCAAATTTTTCACAGTTCTTCATATGTCTCTTATTGACTGCAAAATTGCCCTGAGTATTGACTTAGGACTTATAAATAATTTTTTGCTAGTCAAATTCTCAAACATGGAATCCATAAATAATGAAGATTGACTGTATATGACACATATGTGGACATTTCCAAATACAAATACTTTTGCAGAGTAGAAACAATTAGAGTTGCTAGATGTGGAACTCCCCAGTTGACGTCAAAAAATGTGACGCATCTTATGTAGATAACCAGGGAATAGTGACAGCCAAGAGTGCAATGTGGTATAAAAATTTCAATCTCCATGACTATTTGAAGAAGCTGAACCCCAACTTGGGCTTCCAGGTGTTGCTAGTGGTAAAAGAATCCACTTGCCAATGCAGGAGACATAAGAGACATGGGTTTGATCCCTGGGTCTAGAAGATCCCCTGGAGGAGGGCATGGCAACCCACTCCAGGATTCTTGCCTGGAAAAGTCCATGGACAGAGGGGCCTGAAAGGCTACAGTCCATGGGAGTCACAAAGGGTTGGACATGACTGAGGCAACTTAGCACACACTCACTAATCCCAACTTGGCAACCTGTTAATGGAATAGCTTTAGACAAGTAACTCGCCATTTCTGATTCTGAATATCATTTGCTCTCTTGTAAAACAACAACAATAAAAGAATATAATCTACTAAGATATGCTATTTTCAGGATTTAAAAATATATGTGTTATATATATCCATATATTTTCTCCCTAGGAACAGTAGTTCAGTGTTCACTAATTTAATGTTAATGGAGATTTTATAGGAAAAGACTACCATGAATAATGAAAACTAACTTTATATATGTGTGTTTATGTGTTTTCTATAAAACATGTAATTATATATAATATGTGATTATATATGTGTTTTGTATAAAACATGTAATTATATATTTCATACATATATACAATTGTGTGTCTGTGTATTTACAGACCACACTGATGAAATATTATATCCACTCAATAGAACATTATTCAGTTGCAAAAAAAGGTACATACTACTGACACAGGCTCAAATACATTATGTTCTGTGAAAACAGCCAGACACAAGAGACTATTCTAGGAGTCCATTTACATAAAATGCCCAGAAAATATAAATTTATTGAGTTATTCTCTCAATAAATAAGTACATTATTGGTGTCTGGGAGTTGGTGGTAAGATTGGGGATTAGCTGTAAAGAGGCATGAGGGAATTTATTGTAGAGAAGGAAATGTCCTAGAAATGATATGTTGATAGTCACATTACTCAGTAAAGTTGTTAAAAATAATCATAGAATTGTACACTGAAATGGTTGAATTTTATGACATATATCTGTTGCAAACTGTAACTGTTTTATATTAAAACTGTTATAAAGTAATAAGGGTGACTTTTTAGTGAGTAATTTTACTCTTGGGGATATCTCCTTTGAAATTACTGCCTAGAGTTCACAAATAATGCTTTTCTTAGTTTCCTGAATTATATTTATTGAATCTATGCTATGCATTGCTTGTCTTACTCTCTCTTCTGCATCACTGTTTATTCTTGTTACCTGTACATTTGATGTCAAAGTCACTGTAGTGTTTCTGAAGTCCACTATATGTCCAAATGTAATGTCTCTATCATCTCTTTAATGTATCAGTTAATTAAAACAAAAATCATCGGCTACTGTGTGTCAGCTCAATACCAATTTCTGAGGATGGAATACTAGCTAAAAAGACATAATACCTATCCTCTGGGCTTCCTGATGGCTCAGACAGTAAAGAATCTGCCTGTAATGTGGGAAACCTGGAGAAGGGAATGGGTACTCTCCCCAGGATTCTTGCCTGGAGAAGTATATGGACAGAGGGGCCTGGCAGGGCTTCAGTCCAGGGGGTCGCAAAGAGTCGGACACGACGGAGCAACTGAGCACTGCACAGCACAGCAGAAAGGTTAATTGCTCAAGAAATTAGAATAATCTCTCAATCCTCTCTAGCTTATACACACACTCTGAAACAACTGACAGTGTCACTCCACTTAACCATTTGGAGATGAAATGGAGTGAAAAGAAGATAATGCTAAATGCCATGAATTCCTCATTCACTGAACTTCTACCACTGCACCCGAGTACAAACATCGTACGCTTTCTGTATTTTCATCACATTAGTAAAGCGGGCAAAGGGTGTGGGCTGGACCATGACTTGACTCTCAAACCATAACATGGCTCTGTTGTTCTTGAAGTTGAAGTCCTCATGGTTACGTTGGGACTCAGAGCATCATCTGGATAAACTAAGTAAGTTGCTGTTGTAGCTTCTTACTAAGATCAAACTTTGTAGTGCTCTCCACACAAATACACTTAGAAACATTATTCTATTTCTGAGAAGTAGGATTGTTCTTACCTCATCATCCTGCTGCTGCTGCTTTGGCTAGCTCATAAACACAGAATATATAATAAATAAATAAATCAGTTTTTGCACTGAAAAATAAAACTTCATGCATATTTCCCTTAAGATGTCAAAAAGATAGGATCAATGAAAAAAAAATGATAGGATCAATGATACTGATATCCTATCTATTTTTTGGAATTTTTGTTTTTATCTGCAGATCAATGCAGGAAAATCCCCATGGATCACATCTGTTTTAACGTCACCTGCACAAACTCAAAGGCAGTATTGCCATTCCACTATTGTGTTTTTTAAAAGATATAACAGTGTCATATAATTGTTCTTGCTATGTTTTTCTCTTTTACATTTCTCTTTTTCTCATTTTCTGCTCAGTAGTTATGACCCTTGTCTCCAGAAATTCATGAGATATTCGCAACATGAAATAGGTTCCAATGAAGTCGTTTCCTTTTGACCATTAATATCTTTGGGTGTCTATGGAACCTCAGAGGAACTGACTAATGTAATCTGTTGTGGTCAAACTGCCATTCAAACTGGCTATGCTATTTGCATTTCTACCAATAAAAACTGCAGAACTCTTGGCATAGAGCAACCCTACCCAAAAATCTTCACTAAAAAAACAAAACAAAACAAAAAACAAAAAAAAAAAACCTGCAATATATATATTTTTCTGGTCTTATATTTAAATCTTTAATCCATTTTGAGTTTATTTTTGTGTATGGTGTTAGAAGGTGTTCTAGTTTCATTCTTTTACAAGTGGTTGACTAGTTTTCCCAGCACCACTTGTTAAAGAGGTTGTCTTTTTTCCATTGTATACCCTTGCCTCTTTTGTTGAAGATAAGGTGTCCATAGGTATGTGCATTTATCTGTGGGCTATTTTGTTCCATTGATCTATATTTCTGTCTTTGTGCCAGTACCATACTGTCTTGATGACTGTGGCTTTGTAGTAGAGCCTGAAGTCAGGCAGTTTGATTCCTTCAGTTCCATTCTTCTTTCTCAAGATTGCTTTGGCTATTCGAGGTTTTTTGTATTTCCATACAAATTGTGAAATTATTTGTTCTAGTTCTGTGAAAAAATACCGTTGGTAGCTTGATAAGGATTGCATTGAATCTATAGATTGCTTTGGGTAGCATAGTCATTTTCACAATATTAATTCTTCCAATCCATGAACACGGTACATTTCTCCATCTATTTGTGTCCTCTTTGATTTCTTTCACCAGTGTTTTATAGTTTTCTATATATATGTCTTTCATTTCTTTAGGTAGATATACTCCTAAGTATTTTATTCTTTTTGTTGCAATGGTGAATAGTATTGTTTCCTTAATTTCTCTTTCTGTTTTCTCATTGTTAGTGTATAGGAATGCAAGGGATTTCTGTGTGTTAATTTTATATCCTGCAACATTACTGTATTCATTGATTAGCTCTAGTAATTTTCTAGTAGAGTCCTTAGGGTTTTCTATGTAGAGGATCATGTCGTCTGCAAACAGTGGGAGTTTTACTTCTTATCCTATCTGGATTCCTTTTATTTCTTTTTCTGCTCTGATTACTGTGGCCAACACTTCCAAAACTATGTTGAATAGTAGTGGTGAGAGTTGGCACCCTTGTCTTGTTCCTGACTTTAAGGGAAATGCTTTCAATTTTTCACCATTGAGGATAATGTTTGCTCTTAGAGGAGAACATAGGCAAAACACTATCCGACATAAATCAGCAGGATTCTCTATGACCCACCTCCCAGAATATTGGAAATAAAAGCAAAAATAAACAAATGGGACCTAATTAAACTTAAAAGCTTTTGCACAACAAAGGAAACTATACACAAGGTGAAAAGACAGCCTTCAGAATGGGAGAAAATAATAGCAAATGAAGCGACAAAGGATTAATCTCAAAAATATACAAGCAACTCCTGCAGCTCAATTCCAGAAAAATAAATGACCCAATCAAAAAATGGGCCAAAGAACTAAACAGACATTTCTCCAAAGAAGACATACAAATGGCTAACAGACACATGAAAAGATGCTCAACATCACTCATTATCAGAGAAATGCAAATCAAAACCACAATAAGGTACCATTACACGCCTGTCAGGATGGCTGCTATCCAAAATTCTACAAGCCATAAATGCTGGAGAGGGTGTGGAGAAAAGGGAACCCTCTTACACTGCTGGTGGGAATACAAACTAGTACAACCACTATGGAGAACAGTGTGGAGATTCCTTAAAAAACTGGAAATAGAACTGCCATATGACCCAGCAATCCCACTTCTGGGCATACACACTGAGGAAACCAGATCTGAAAGAGACACATGCACCCCAATGTTCATCGCAGCACTGTCTATAATTGCCAGGACATGAAAGCAACCTAGATGCCCATCAGCAGATGAATGGATAAGGAAGCTATGGTACATATACACCATGGAATATTACTCAGTCATTAAAAAGAATTCATTTGAATCAGTTCTAATGAGATGGATGAAGCTGGAGCCCATTATACAGAGTGAAGTATGCCGGAAAGATAAAGAACATTACAGCATACTAATGCATATATATGGAATTTAAAAATATGGTAATGATAACCCTATATGCAAAATAGAAAAAGAGACACAGATGTACAGAACAGACTTTTGGACTCTGTGGGAGAAGGCGAGGGTGGGATGTTCTCAGAGAATAGCATTGAATCAAGTATACTATCAAGGGTGAAACAGATCACCAGCCCAGGTTGGATGCATGAGACAAGTGCTCCGGGCTGGTGCACTGGGAAGACCCAGAGAGATGGGATGGGGAGGGAGGTGGGAGGGGGAACTAGGATGGGGAACACATGTAGATCCATGGCTGATTCGTGTTAATGTATGGGAAAAACCACTACAATATTATAAAGTAATTAGCCTCCAACTAATAAAAATAAATGGAAATATATATATATATATATATTTTAATCTTCTGATCTCTCTTTTATAAAATCCCTATTTTTCATATGCTATATGAGACACAACAGAGATAATACCCTTTTTTTTCCATATCAACTGCTCTTAGCAACATGCAGGATCTTCTAGATCAAATAATATCTATGGATCAAAACCTCCTTGTAAATAATAGTGGACACATAACTAAATTCTGTCTGAAGTTCAGTAACCCAAAGTGACTTCTATCAGCTACTTTCCTTGAGAGATACTTTCACTTTCTTCTTTGGCCCTCCATTGACCACTACCTAAAAATTTGATGCAACATCTTGTATCATATGGTTTAGAACCATGTCTTAGTATTGGTGGAAGAGTTAACTGTGAATTGAGAATTTCCTAGAGTAGAGACATTATTCTAACTTTGGACAGCTTGCCTTCAGGTTGAGTAAGGTGGTTAAAGAAAACACTAAAATAGACTGCTATATTGTTTACAGCACTGATATATGATTTTCTTAGTCATAGCCATTCTCATTCTAAAATTTTAAGAATGATAGTAATCATTGCTTTTAGCAATAAGAGAAATACATTTATTTCTCAACACAGAAGTACCAGAATTACATAATACACTTTAGTCCAAAGTAAATGTTACTGTACACTGCTCATCAGAACTGGAATATTAAGGGAAAGGAAAATCATAGAGGCAACTTCTGGCATGACTAGGGGGAATATAGGCAAATAAGAAGGTGTTGCATAGTGATCTAAAGAACAAATTATACATAATGACAAAAGACTAAGTTAAATTTTCTATGAATCATTTATTCTTAAGTAAAATGTTTAAAGTTTTTAAGCATGTTAAATTATTGGTATAAAAGGTTTATAATATCTATCACATAAGGAAAACATGATCATTTATGGACTAGAATACAATAAGTACTTAATCAATGTGCACGCTAAGCTGCTTCAGTCGTGTCCAACTCTGAGCGACCCTGTGGACTACAGTCCACCGGGATCCTCTGTCCATGGGATTCTCCAGGCACGAGCACTGGAGTGGGTTGCTGTGCCCTCCTCCAGGGAATCTTCCTGACTCAAGGACTGAACATGCATCTCGTATGGCTCCTGCTTTGGCAGGCAGGTTCTTTACAACTGGCTCCACCTGGGAAGCCCTGATATCAGTGTGAGTCGCTGCTGTTTGTTTTACTCAGTATTATTTTGTATTCCCTTTTTATTAACACTGAAAGATTGGTTTTATCTCAGGTCACTTTAAGTTCGAAGTAAAGTGCTTTGCATATTTAAATGACCAAAATAATTATTGTGAAATTTAAAAACTCTTTCTTATTCAAAATTATTTTTCTTACTATTGGGGAAAGTCTTAATGGAATTAAAATGTACTAAATTTTTAATTATATGAAACCATTTTCTAAAATATTCTGATTTATGAAAGCAACTGAGGCTTAAGTATGTGTCTAGTCTTAAATCATATAATGATTTGGTTCAGAAATACAACACAGGCCCCAAATATTTTAATCACAGTTAGGTCTCTTTAGTCCATATCCCACACACACAGTTTTTTTTTTTTCCTCTATTTTTCTTAACATATTTTTTTAAATTACATTCTAATGAATTTTTTTTCATGTCATAAGAAAATACAAAATTATTATGTTACCTTAGTAAGGGAGTTTACAAATTACCTTTTTTTTTTTTTTTTACTGTTTTTATTCATCTTAAATTTTTCAGTTATTGTGTATAAAAAAGTAAAAAAAAAAAAAAAAAAAAAGGCACATATTTTCCCTACCCAGGAATCAAACCAGGGTCTCCTGCATTGCAGGCAGTTTCTTTATCAACTGAGCTGCGAGGAAAGCCCCATAAATATATCCAACATCCTATAAATAAGCATCCTTACTGTATATTGCATATAGTTTGCCAAAAGAGATTATTTCTAAGATAAAGGGGAATAGTGAATAATAGTGGCAATTCAAATTCTGCACCGCTTTCACCTTCCATTAAAAATGAATTATTATATTAACATTTATATGCTTTAGTGGAAGTGTCTTGTTGTAAAGGTGCACACACTCTTTGATAGTTAGACTCTGGCAGTGGTTGTCAGTTTTAACCACCACTAAGATGAATATGGGTTGTATAGAGACCCATATATCATGATCTGTTTAAATCACTGTTATTTCCATAGTATTTCTACTTCAAGAGTCTACTGAAACTTGGGAAATAGGGGACCTGTATAACTTTGAAACATATTTAAAATAGATTGAAGAGTTTTGAAGTCTTTCTAGTCATTGTCAAGCCAAGTAATACGGATATTCCCAAACCCAATTTCTGATTAAAAAGACTTTTGGGCTCTGTGGGAGAAGGCGAGAGTGGGATGTTCTCAGAGAACAGCATTGAAACAAGTATACTATCAAGGGTGAAACAGATCACCAGCCCAGGTTGGATGCATGAGACAAGTGCTCAGGGCTGGTGCACTGGGAAGACCCAGAGGGATCGGGTGGAGAGGGAGGCGGGAGGGGGGACTGGGATGGGGAACACATGTAGATCCATGGCTGATTCATGTCAATGTATGGCAGAAACCACTACAATATTGTAAAGTAATTAACCTCCAACTAATAAAAATTAATGAAAAAAAAAATAAATAAAAGCACTTGAGGCTGAATCTTCTCTTCCTACGTAGAGAAAAAAATGCATTGAACTTGCAAAGAAAAATTCCCTTGATAGTTATTTTTATTACATACAACACTGGCTAGAAACTAATGTTTAGCAAGCCAGAGGGTGAGAAAATAAATTTTATGAAATATAAGCTATATTTGATGAATAACCTAGAGCTACTTCATATATTTTCACTGTGATACTAGAATTTCTGACGTCACTAGTACAGAATTTATATGCTTATTTTGAAATTCTTCCCTTTCACAACTAATATAGATATAGGTAAAGAAATGATAATATTGATAGAACTTGTTGCAAATGTTTGGAAGTATACATTTAAGGGATATCCCATGAAACAATCACTGCATTTAAGCATTAACAGCAGTGTTAAATAAAAAGCTTTTGATTAAGAATTTTTAAAAAACACATATTTTAGGCATTTTAAATACTTTTGAAGCCAGAAAAAAGCTTTTATATTTGCTTATTATTATATTTTTTTCTATAGGGTCTACATGAGTTGTATAAGAGATTTCATTTATTTGCTCAGCAGTCACCAAATCTCTTTGCTCTTTGGTCTGTACAGTAAACTCTCAAGACATTTACTAAAGTAGCTCATAGATATGACTAAATATTCACTTATCAATGCATTTATCCATTTAGAAAAATTTCTTTTATTCTTTACCATATAAGTTCTGGAAATTACAGAAGTAACTAATAAGATATGCTTTTATAAATCTTGCTTACTTGGCAAGATAATAAACTAGGATATAAACAGCTGAATAAGACAGATTTTTGTATTCAAAACTGTTATGTCACAAAGGAAATAAAATAGTAGAAAACAATAAGCCAAAGTGGGGATTCTGTGTGTGTATTTGTGTGTGTGTGTGTGTGTGTGAGAGAGAGAGAGAGAGGGAGAGAGAGAGAGAGATGAGTCAGGAGAGAAAGATATTTTAGCAAAGGTATTCAGGGAATCATCTCTGAGGAAGGATATAAAGTATGTCACGGATGCTGAGAAGAAGCTATGTGATGATAGGTTCAAATAACATTCTTTTTTTCCTCTCCACCTTCACTGAGATATAATTGACATATAGCATTGCATAAATTTAAGGGGTACAGCAGGTTTATTTGATATACTGATATATTGTAAAATGATTATCACCATAGCATTAGCTAATGCCTCCAGCATGTCACATAATTACCACTTCTTTTTTGTGGGGAGCATATTTTAGATCTATTCTCTCATGACAGAGGAAAAATAAATTACAAACTTTTGTATGAAGAAATCTTAGTGTGACGATGAATTTTAAAAAAGTAGAATATAAAGTAGAACATACCAGAATTCATATCATGAAGTAAAGAATGCATAAGAATTCATTTGTTAAACTTTAATTTTTTTCTATATTTTAATTTATAGATAGAGCTAGAGATTATGTATATATATGTACAGGATTGCAATAAAAATTAACATTTTTATTTACCATGGATAATGATAAAATGAAAAAAAGACATTTTTCTAAATGTGTTGACTTATAGATTTTAATAAATTTAGTGTTATTCTAATAATGTATTGCATGTACAATTATCAGGATACATTTTAGAAAGGACATATTCCATCTCAAATAGAACCAACAATTAGCCAATCATTATTATAATTTATTAAATATTTGAGCTTCCCTGGTGACTCAGAGGGTAAAGAATCTGCCTGCAATGTGGGAGACCTGGGTTCAATTCCTGAATTGGGAAGATCCCCTCGAGCAGGGCATGGCAATCCACTCAATATTCTTGCCTGGAGAATCCCATGGACAGAGAAGCCTGATGGGCTGCAGTCTATAGGGTCAGAAAGAGTTGGACATGACTGACTGACTAACACATACATTTAATATTTATCCCAAGTTCTTGGATATTAAGTTTACTATTTAACTGGTAGAAACATATTAAGTTTGATTGAGGAAAAGGGCAAAGGAATGTGACCCTGTATTCCAAGCCTGAGGGCTATTACCAAAAGACTTCATAGATTGTACTTTTCCTACATCATATATTTGAATGAAGTTGGAAGAAAAGTTCCTGGAAATTAGATACATGGGATTTTGCATTACTGTGTGTGTATTTCAACTATTTAGGATTTAACTCCAAGTTCAGATAAAGTAAGAGTAAGCTATAACATAAGCTCTGTAACTTGACCTTGATGTAAATTGTTTGTTTAGAGAAAGCAAATAGGTAGGTATCAATTTACAGAGGACAACATGAAACATGTTTCCTCTAAATGAATATACTCTATTTGATTATAATCACTTAATGTTTCTTCATGTGGCAAGAGTTCATTCCAATATGGCAGTGTTTATATACCACTATTTTCACTTCCTAACAAACTGAATATGTTACAAAATAGAGTTGCCAACTCTGTAAATCAAGACATATTATTTCTCTGAAATATTATTTATTACACATGATGAATTTAATTTAGAATGTGTTTTGCATCAGGAGTTGGTGATGGACAGGGAAGCGCTGCATGCTGCAGTCCTGGGGGGATCACAAAGAGTCAGACACGACTGAGAGACTGAACTGACTCATGTTTTACATCACAGAAATACTCTTTTCCACTTCATCTCAAATATCTGTTTTAGACTAATTGCTTCTTTAATTCCTTTTAAAGCAAAATAAGAAACTATTCAAAAAATTACAATAGTCATATTTCATTTTCTGAATTTCTCCAAAGACTGTCATGTTAATTTAAAATGCAGATCCCATTCACTATTAAGTACTTGATGAAAGTTATGGTGCAATTATTCATACCATTATTGTCTCAAAAGGAACAGCTCTAAAAATTAAGTCATAGGCACATTCCCATGTTGATATTAAAAACAGTTTATTTTTTAGCCTCTATGTTTTACTTTAATAGAATTTCTAGCCTTACAAATATTTTACTGATCAACACACTGATTTTATATCTCAATTACATTTCATTTTACAGTACAAAGGAAGCCATCTAGAATCTCATTTATAAATGCAAATCCAACTTGACATGGCTGTAACTAAGAATATATGCTACTGAAAGATATTCTACACATTTACTGAGCTATTTCATGCTATTTTGCTAAAGTCATGAAGAAATCAATTGCATCACAGCTGTAATACTTGACCCTCAATGTGCAGGTGGTAGCAAATGGCTTTCAACTAGCTATCCAAGGGATACTTACCTAGTCCCATAAATGTCTTAATAAATACTGAATGATCAATTGGCAGATGTTGTATTACTTCAACTTTATCTCTACTTAATAGTAGTCTCATTTCATATATTTTCAGTTACCTTCCTAAATGCAGCTAAATTGATTACAATGGTTACATTAAACTCATCATTTGTTGAAAATAAGACTCTGTTCTGACTTATGAATAATCACTATCTGGGTCTAGAAAGATAAAACAGCTTTGTTCAACTTGTGTTAATACATGATAATGTTTGCTAATCAAGCAGTTTTGAAAAGGAGTCATTCTTTTTTCAGTGAGATAGCATAAAAAAAAAAAAAAAAGCATATTACAATAGACTCTCCTCAAGTGCAGGTTCCGTGTTTACCCTGCAGCTAGTCCCACAGAGGTATGGAGGGATGACTGTATAAACATTGCTTGATACTGTAGACTCACATTTTAATTTTTTAAAAATTCAGACTATATAAGGCTAAAATAAGAACTGCTTATAATCTTCTGCCTCCTAGATAATCATTGTTGAAATCTAAGAGTGGCAACTTCTAGAGATTTACTTGATGTGTTTACAATTTGGAGAACATGCTTAAGATTAAGTTCTTATACTAAATGTGTGTCAGTCAGTCAGTGTCTGATTCTTTGTGACCTCATGAACTGTAAGCCTGCCAGGCTCTTCTGTCCATGGAATTCTCAAGGCAAGAATACTGGAGTGGGTTGCCATTTCCTTCTCCAGTTACACTAAATTTTCACTTAAATAATAAAACTAGTTCTTACATATTTTTCTATAAATGCCAAAATTATATCAGACTCACAAAATGAAATTTCCATCTTTAGATGATTATATTATTGGATGACTTTTTCATGCTTTATCATATGCAGAATATAATATCCAAGGGTCTTCTACTGAAGATTAACACCACAATTGTCAAAGAGGAAAAATAAGCATTTTTCTTTTTTAAAAATAGAGATGTCATATTAGCAACTTCAAACATGATAATGTTAAAAGATCCATAATGGTAGCAAAGTAGACGACATTAAACAAAGTAACTACTGAAATGCCTATTTTCCTTTTCTATAGCAAGTTTACAATATACAGTATTATGTTGGCTAATTTTATGTGTCAATTTAGATAGGCCACAGTGCCTAGATGTGTCCTCAAATGTTAACCTATATGTTTCTAGGAAGGTGTTTTTCAGATAAGATTAAATTTAAATGGATGGACTCAGTAAAGCAGATTACCCTTCAAGGATGGGTGGGCTTTATCCAATCAGCTGAAGGCCTTAATAAAACAGACTGACTTCTGTATGCTATGTTGCTTCAGTTATGTCTGACTCCTTGCAACCCAATAGACTGTAGCCCGCCGCCTGGCTTCTCTGTCCAAGGGATTCTCCAGGCAAGAATACTGGAGTGGTTTGCCATTTTGTCCTCCAGGGGATCTTCCCGACCCAGGGATCCATCCCAGGTCTCTTACGTCTCCTGCAATGGCAGGCGGGTCCTTTACTACTAGTGCCACCTGAGCAAGAGGGAATTATATCGACTGCATTTGGACTGGAACTGCAACTTCTCCCTGTTAAAAATGTGTGTGTGCATGAAGTTACTTTAACTCTTTCCTTATCATTTACATAGTATTTTTAAATGAGGACTTAGTGACTTATGGGAATGCATTCATGCCTTGTTCAATTGAACTTAGCTTTACTGTGATTCCCAGATACTCTTTTTCTTTTTTTTTTTTTTTTAACAAGTTGAAGGTTTGTGGCAACCCTGCATTGAGCAAGTCTATTAGTACTATTTTTCCAACAGTATTATTTTTAATTAGGTATGAACATTTTTAAGACATAATGCTAATAAACTACAGTATAGTGCAGTATAAATGTAACTTTTATCAATATATATATGGGGAAACCAAAAAGTTCTTGTGACTCAATTTATTGGAATATTTACTTTATCATAGTGGTCTATAACTGAACTCCCAATATCTCTAAGGTATGCCTGTAGTCATAAATCCTTGAAATTTATTCTTAAAAGAGAAACAATAAAGAAAAAGTTAACACTACATGACCTCACATAATGAATCAAAAAAAGCTGGACTCACAGAAACACAGTAGAATGGTGGTTGCAAGGGCTACCGTTTAGGGGAAATGAGGAGATATTGGTTAAAGGGTACAAACTTTTAGGTATAATATGAATACATCTGAGGATCTAATGTATATCTTGGTGACTACAGTTAATAATACTGTATTGTATAATTAAAATTTATATTATTAGAGCATAAGAACTCTTAACAGTAAACAAAGTCTCACGTGATGCTCTTGGTAAAGAAGTTGCCTGCCAATACAGGAGACGTAAGAGATGTAGGTTTGATCCCTGGGTCAGGAAGATTCCCCTGGAGAAGGAAATGGCAACCCACTCCAGTATTTGTGCCTGGAGAATCCCATGAACAGAGGAGCCTGGTGGGCTACAATCCAAGGGGTTGCAAAGAATCGGACATGACTGAGCGACTTAGCACACATGTATATGAGGTGATGAACATATTAATTGATTACAGTAATCATTTCACAGTATGTGTAAATATATTTATCACACATATATAAAATCATGTTGTACACTGTAAATATGTATGCAATTTTTATTTGTCAATTATGCCTCAATAAAACTGGAAAAAACTACAAATGTTGTTAAAATCTATTAATTACTTATAGAGGTTACCCCCTCTACTGCTTTAGTTTCTAGTTTTCCTCAAAGAATTAACAGATCACTCAAAACTCTTTAAATTAGAGTAATTCACTTTTGGGACGTGAATTATGAAACAAATATAGTTTAATGCTTAGCAAATACTATTTTTAATCATTCTGTCTCATACATTGACTCATTGATCTTTTTCCCTGATGATGAGAGGTACCATGAGAGGAAGAACTGTGTCTTATATACTAATTGACTCCCTACTTTATGGGGACTACATAGTAGGTTATAAGCACTCAGAAATTATTTCTGTGATGAATTACTTTTTAATTTTGTTCAAATACATTCATAGAAATAATAGGCTTTACATATAACATGAAGTTTCCTTAAATAAAACAATCCAATTCACTTACAGAAAGTTGTTAAAAACTTACTCAAATTTTGTTATTATGTTACACTGAAACAAAACCAAATTGACCATCATTTTGGTTCCATTCGTCTGATTATGTAATGAGAATTAGGAAGATGATGTACGGAAAACACCTAACCTGTAAGTCATACTGAATTAAATACATACTTAAAGTAATAAATTACCATCTGTTCTATTATTTCCTAAGGGCTACAGTGCGAGATTAAGACAATTTCAAAGGAAAAATGGTGTGATGATGAATAACTACAGATTGTAAATGAAGCAGTTAACAATATACTGCTTATTCAAAAGAATACATAAAATTACATCACTATATAAATGTATAAATGTATGTTACCTGCTCCTTCAAAATTCTTTTTAAAGGTTATCAGTACCAAACATCAGGAATGTAAAATAGCAAAACAGATCTTAATGATTATAAAAATATTTTTACAAAGCTATTAAAATATGTATATATAGTATTAATTTTGTCTTTGTTTTATTGTTATCACTCTGTATGGGTTTGATTATTATTTGTTGCTTTCTTTGTTCAGTTTTTAAGTCTTGTCTGACTCTTTGTGACTGCAGATGCCAGGCTCCTCTCTTCTCCAATATCTCCTGGGTTTTGTTCAAATTCATGTCAATGGAGTTGGTGATGTTACCTAAAAATCTAATCCTCTGCACTCCCCCTTTCCTTTTGCATATGGCAAACCACTTCAGGATTCCTGCCTTGAGAACCCCAAGGACAGTATGAAAAGGCAAAAAGATAGGACACTGAAAGATGAACTCCCCAGGTTAGCAGGTGCCCAATATGCTACTGGAGATCAGTGGAGAAATAACTTCAGAAAGAATGAAGGGACGGAGCCAAAGCAAAAACAACACCCAGTTGTGACTGGAACTGGTGATAGAAGCAAGGTGTGATGCTGTAAAGAGCAATATTGCATAGGAACCTGGAATGTTAGGTCCGTGAATCAAGGCAAATTGGAAGTGGTCAAACAAGAGATGACAAGTATGAACATGGACATTCTAGGAATCAGCGAACTAAGATGGACTGGAACAGCTGAATTTAATTCAGATGACCATTATATCTACTACTGTGGGCAGGAATCCCTTACAAGGAATGGAGTAGCCATCATACTCAACAAAACAGTCTGAAAGGCAGTACTTGTATGTAATCTCAAAAACGACAAATGATATCTGTTCATTTCCAAGGCAAACCATTCAATATCACAGTAATCCAAGTCTATGCCCTGACCAGTAACACTGAAGAAGCTGAATTTGAACAGTTCTATGAAGACCTACAAGACCTTCTAGAACTAATACCCCAAAAAGATGTCTTTTCATTAGGGGACTGGAATGAAAAAGTAGGAAGTCAAGAAACACCTGGAGTAACAGGCAAATTTGGCCTTGTAGTACAGAATGAAGCAGGGAAAAGGCTAATAGACTTCTGCCAAAAGAACGCACTGGTCATAGCAAACACCCTCTTCCAACAACACAAGAGAAGACTCTACACAGGGACATCACCAGATGGTCGACACCAAAATCAGATTGATTATATTCTTTGCAGACAAAGATGGAGAAGCTCTATACAGTCAGCAAAAACAAGATCGAGAGCTGACTGTGGCTCAGATCATGAACTCCTTATTGCCAAATTCAGACTTAAATTGAAGAAAGTAGGGAAAATCACTAGACCATTCAGGTATTACCTAAATCAAATCCCTATGACTATACAGTGGAAGTGAGAAATAGATTTAAGGGACTAGATCTGATAGACAGAGTGTCTGATGAACTATGGACGGAGGTTCGTGACATTGTACAGGAGACAGGGATCAAGACCATCCCCATGGAAAAGAAATGAAAAGAGCAAAATGGCTGTCTGAGGAGGCCTTACAAATAGCTGTGGAAAGAAAGGAAGCGAAAAGCAAAGGAGAAAAGGAAAGATATACACATTTGAATGCAGAGTTCCAAAGAATAGAAAGGAGAGATAAGAAAGCCTTCTTCAGTGATCAGTGCAAAGAAATAGATGAAAACAACAGAATGGGAAAGACTAGAGATATCCTCAAGAAAATTAGAGATACCAAGGGAACATTTCATGCAAAGATGGGCTCAATAAAAGACAGAAATGGTAGGGACCTAACAGAAGCAGAACACATTAAGAAGAGGTGGCAAGAATACACCAGAAAAACTGTACAAAAATGATCTTCACAACCTAGATAATCATGATGGTGTGATCACTCACAGTCACCTATGGCCAGACATCATGGAATGTGAAGTCAAGTGGGTCTTAGGAAGCATCACTATGAGCAAAGCTAGTAGAAGTGATGGAATTCCAGTTGAGCTATTTTAAATGCTGAAAGATGATGCTGTGAAAGTGCTGCACTCAATATGCCAGCAAATTTGGAAAACTCAGTAGTGGCCACAGGACTGGAAAACATCAGTTTTCATTCCAATCCCAAAGAAAGGCAATGCCAAAGAATGCTCAAACTACCGCACAATTGCACTCATCTCACATGCTAGCAAAGTAATGCTCTAAATTCTCCAAGCCAGGCTTCAGCAGTATGTGAACTGTGAACTTCCAGATGTTCAAGCTGGTTTTAGAAAATGCAGAGGAACCAGAGATCAAATTGCCAACATTCGCTGGATCATCAATACAGCAAGAGAGTTCCAGAAAAACATCTATTTCTCTTTTATTGACTATGCCAAAGCCTTTGACTGTGTGGATCACAATAAACTGTGGAAAATCTGAAAGAGATGGGAATACCAGACCACCTGACCTGCGTTTTGAGAAACCTATATGCAGGTCAGAAAACAACAGTTAGAACTGGACATGGAATAACAGACTGGTTCCAAATAAGAAAAGGAGTACATCAAGTCTGTATATTGTCACCGTGCTTATTTAACTTATATGCAGAGTACATTTGAGAAATGTTGGGCTGGATGAAGCACAAGCTGGAATCAAGATTGCCGGGAAAATATCAATAACTTCAGATATGCAGATGACACCTCCCTTATGGCAGAAAGTGAAGAACTAAAGAGCCTCTTGATGAAAGTGAAAGAGGAGAGTGAAAAAGTTGAGTTAAAGCTCAACATTCAGAAAACTAAGATCATGGCATCCGCTGCCATCACTTCATGGGAAATAGATGGGGAAAGAGTGGAAACAGTGACAGACTATTTTGGGGGGCTCCAAAATCACTGCAGGTGGTGATTGCAGCCATGAAATTAAAAGACGCTTACTCTTTGGAAGGAAAGTTATGACCAACCTAGATAGCATATTGAAAAGCAGAGACATTACTTTGTCTGATAAAGGTCCGTCTAGTCAAGGTTATGGTTTTTCCAGTGGTCATGCATGGAGGTGAAAGTTGGACTATAAAGAAAGCTGAGCATCAAAGAATTGATGCTTTTGAACTGTGATGTTGGAGAAGACTCATGAGATTCCCTTGGACTGCAAGGAGATCCAACCAGTCCATTCTAAAGGAGATCAGTCCTGGGTGTTCATTGGAAGGACTGATGTTGAAGCTGAAACTGCAATACTTTGGCCACCTGATGCAAAGAGCTGAATCACTGGAAAAGACCCTGATGCTGGGAAAGATTGAGGGCAGGAGGAGAAGGGGAAGACAGAAGATGAGATGGTTGGATGGCATCACCAACTCAATGGACATGGATTTGGGTGAACTCCAGGAGTTGTTGATGGATAGGGAGGCTTGGCATGCTGCCGTTCACAGGGTCACAAGAGTCAGACACGACTCAGCAACTGAACTGAACTGAACTTCCCCAACATTAGGGACTTTCCCAGTGAGTTGGTTCTTTGCATCAAGTGGCCAAAGTATTGGAGTTTTAGCATCAGTCCTTCAATGAATATTCAGGGTTGATTTCCTTTAGGATTGACAGGTTTGATCTTGCTGTCCACGGGACTCTCAAGAGTCTTCTCCAGCACTCAATTTGAAAGCACCAACTCTTCAATGCTCAGCCTTCTTTATGGTCCAACTCTCACATTCGTACATGACTACTGGAAAAACCAAGCTTTGTTATATGAACCTTTGTCGACAAAGTGATGTCTCTTCTTTTTAACACACTGTGAGGTTTGTCATAGATTTCCTTCCAAGAAGCAAGTGTTTTTTAATTTTGTGGCTGCAGTCACCATCCACAGTGATTTTGGAGCCGAATAAAATTTGTCACTGTTGCCGCATTTTCATCAGTTTGACATGAAGTGCTGGGACTAGATGCCATGATCTTAGTTTTTTGATGTTGAGTTTCAAGTCTACTTTATCACTCTCTTCTTTCTCCCTCATCAAGAGGTTCTTTAGTTCCTCTTCACTGTCTGCCATTAGGGAGTTGTCATCTGCATATCTGAGGTTACTGATATTTCTTCTGGCAATCTTAATTCCAGCTTGTGATTCATCTAGTCCAGAAATTTGCATGATGTACTTTGCATAGAAGTTAAATAAGCAGGGTGATAATATTCAGCCTTGTCATACTCCTTTCCCAATTTGGAACCAATCACTTGTTCCATGTCTGCTTCTAACTGTTACTTCTTGATCTGCATACAAGTTTTTCATGAGACAGGTAAGGTGGTCTGGTACTCCTATCCCTTTAAGAGTTTTTCATGGCGTGTTGTAATTCACACATTCAAAGGCTTTAGCATAGTCAGTGAAGCAGAAGTAAACATATTTCTCGAATCCTTTGCTTTATCCATGATCCAAGGAATGTTGGCAATTTGATCTCTGGTTCCTCTGCCTCTTCAAAACCCAGCTTTTACATCTAGAATTTCTCGGTTCACATACTGCTGAAGCCTATTTTGAAGGATTTAAAGCAAAAACTTATTATCATGTTAAGTGAGTAAAGTTGTTTGGTTGTTTGAACATTTTTTAGCATTGCCCTTCTCCGAGTTTGGAATGAAAACTGACATTTACCAGTCCTTAGGCCACTGCTCAGTTTCCCAAATTTGCTGACATATTGACTGCAATGCTTTAATAGCATCACCTTTTAGGATTTGAAATAGCTCAGATGGAATTCAGCTTCATTAGCTTTGTTTATAGTGATGTTTTCTAAAGCCCACTTGACTTCACACTCCAGGATATCTGACTCTACGTGAGTGATCACTGTTGTGGTTATCTTGGTCAATAAGATTTTTTTCTTTTCTTCAGTTCTTCTGTGTATTCTTGCTACCTTTCATTAATCTCTTCTGATTCTGTTAGGTCTTTTAGACCATTCTGTTCTTTATTGTGCCCATTCTTGCATGAAATGTTCCCTTGATATCTCCAATTTTCTTGAAGAGATCTCTAGTCTTTCCCATTCTGTTGATTTTCTCTATCTCTTTGTATTGTTCATTTAAGAAGGCCTTCTTATCTCTCCTGCAATTCTCTGGAACCCTGCATTCAGTTGGATATATCTTTCCCTTTCTCCCTTGCTTTTTGCGTCTCTTCTTTCGTCAGCTATGTATAAAGTCTACTTAGACAACCACCTTGCCTTCTTGCATTTCTTTTTCTTTGGATGGTTTTTGTCACTGAATCTTACACACTGTTATGAAACTCTGTCCATAGTTCTTCAGGAACTCTGTCTACCAGGTCTAATCCCTTGAATCTATTTGTCACCTCCAATGTTTAATCATAAGGGGTATGATTTAGGTCATACTGGAATGGTCTATGGGGTTCCCCTACTGTCATCAATTTAAGCCTGTGTATTGCAATAAGGAACTTATGATCTGAGCTACAGTCAGATCCAGGTTTTGTTTTTGCTTACTGTATAGAGCTTCTCCACCTTTGCGTCAAAAAACATAATCAATCTGATTCCAATGTTGGCCATCTGGTGATGTCCACGTCTAGAGTTTTCTCTTTGGTTTTTGGAAAAGGGTGTTTGCTATGATATGTTGCTATGATATGTAGCTATTATCTGTTAACCCAATATAATTTCCCAATTGAAAAGACATTATTTTATATCTGACCATTAACATTGAGTACTGAAAGAAAATTTCTCAGTCCTCTTTAATGAATTAGTTAAATGAAATGGATGAAACAAGCCTGAAGCAAACATACACTACTGAGGTTAGACTGTTTGGTACCTAGTTTTAAGGGTATAAAGGATGACAAATCATGATAAAGATCACTCTGCTTATTTTTAAAGAATTTTTTTTTGTAATCTGAGTATCATTGATCCTCCTATGCATCAGATCATGAGATTAGAAATATTAATCTAAATCTGTTCCAACAATATATTCTCTAACCTCACTGATTTTATTCACAATTAGTCCTCATACCTCTAATTCTAAACTTACCAATTTATAAATTCAACAAATATGTTTTGAGTACTTCTAATGTATGAGGCACATTTTTAGTGATGGGAATAGATTTCCTACCTTTCAGTAGGTTATACTTTTGATATTTTCTGCTCGTCCTTGGTTTGATGACTCAGTTACTCTCTCATTTGTTGATTACAGATTTGCTGTTTCCATCCATTTTTGAATATTCACACTTTCTATTTTAACTTCAATATACCATCAGTGACCTTAACATTACCTCCTCCACAAGTTAAGAAAGATTTAACACATAAAAGAATAACTCATCTCTTCCACTAAACCCCATCAAAGACAAAGTTTAAATCATATTTGGTGTCTGTTATTTCCTAACACTATATTTTGTTTTAGAAATCAATATGGGAAAAATAATTTTAAAAAAATAGACATCTGCTACATTTAAAATACTAAATTTTTGGCTGTAGTGAACAATATTTCACTCCTGTCCTCAACTACCTTAAAGAAGAAAAGTTCCTAAGCAAATCCAAAGCTCAATACACAGTAGAACTCATAATTTAGTTGTAAAGGAGGCAGAGACAATAGACAACAAAAATAATATACGTATATGTTAAGTAGTAAGTGTAACAGGGAAAATAAAGCAATTGTAATGGGCAGATGCAATTTAAGATGGCAGTTAGGGTGAGCTGCTAAGAAAAACTACTTTTAGGTAAATGCTGTGACAGAATAATCCATGCAGTTAACAAAAGGGATAGTGGGCCAAGCAGAGGAAAAAACAAGTGCAGAGGCCATGAACGTGTTTGTGTAATTTGGCTGTTGAAAGAATAGCAAAAAGAGGTAGTGAAAGCCAGTGTCTGTTGAAAGAAAGAAAGAAAGAAAAAAAAAAAAGGTAAGCAGAAATGTGCAGAAAGAGGAGATAGGAGGGAGAGAAGGAAATAAATGAAAGAATAAAGCAAAATCTAAAGATGCAGTGCAGGTAAAGACTCTTTTAAGAAGACAGACATCTGATATTGAATTATAAATAATACTCTATATTGATGATACAGACACACTTGCTGTTACTGTTATTATTAAACCTCAATTACACATGCCTGGCATCAATAACCAATCTTATGAGGATATGGGATCATAGGAAAGAGGCTGCTCCTAAGTGGGTAGATGCTCAAGTTTAGGAAAAGAAGGAAATATGGGACATAGTAGAGAATGATATTAAGATAATTCAAGAGAAGAAAGACATAAACTTATCTATATATATTCATAAATATAAATCTTTGAGAATACAGAAATCTGTGGCAGGTATGAGGTGAAATTTCAAGTCCTGCAAATATAGATCCTAAAGCAAAGAATGACAACAGCATATGTTTGGGTAAGATATATATATATATATAACATCAAGACACTGTATCTGAGCATCTTAACAAATAGTCTATCAAATATTACTGCCACATAACTTAGATTTTGTGTTGCATTACTTTCTCTTTTTTATTTTAACTTGAGATTCTCCTTTAGAATGCCTGGGATATTTTTCATATTTAGAAATACTAAAGGTCAAAATGGATTTTTACACAGCTTAAATGGAGGGAGTTGTAACTCAAAGATGTGAACAGACTTTCAGATTCTGGTAACCTGCTCTACAGGACCTTCTAAGGTTGCATATTTTTATACATAAGCCTATGTATTTAAATTAGGGCAAATATTTAAACTTTCATTAGTTTCACCAGTTATAAAGGGTCATACTTCAATGCCAACTTCCAGTTTTGTTTTGTTTTTTTCTTTAACAGGTATATAATTTGCAAATATTTTCTCCTGGCCTATAGTTTCTTCTCTCATTTTCTTAAAAGTTTTTGCAAAGCAGAAGTTTTTAACTTCAATAAAGTCGAGTTTCTCATTTTTTGTTTGTTATTTTTGTTTACTTTTCACCAATATATGTGGTACTAACTATAGATTACTTTTATAGGTACTCATTATCAGGATTAAGTATTCCTTTTATATTTGTAATTGCTCTTAAAAATCAACAATAGTGATTGAGTATTGTCACATGTTTTATAAATCTATTAAACATTACCACATTAATTTTCTTTAGTGTTTTAATGAATGCATCTCAGTTATCAATTTTTGAATCAACATGTCTTACAATTCCAAAATAAGTCTGACTTTTTCTTGATTACTCTCTAGTTTTACTCTGAGGTTCCAATTACACAGGTATCAGATGATTTGATATTATCCCAGAGCTTTGCCAAAAAGTCCTGCCAATGAATAAACAGAGTACTATTGTAAACCTTTACTGGATACACACCCAAGATACAGTTTATGAATAAGGAACATTTAAAACCCAAACACAGCGTTAGGTTTAGGCTTTTGTTGTAAAGCAGCTTATACGGTGAATAAGCAATGACTGCTTATTCTCCTCAGTAGTATGTTAGAATTTTCTCAAATGATAGAGAATTGGTTAATTTTCAGGAAACACTTTAAGTTTCCCTTATAAATTCCAGAAGCACAAATAACAAATGACACAGGATAAAATTAGTCCTGCAAAATAAATGTGTATGACTAAACTGACTTTGTTCATGGAATTGGTCATCATTTTTTATTTTAATACATCTTAGATTATTGCTTTATTTACTTTTATCATTTTGCAGTTTTGTTTCAATAATTTATTTTGACATAAGGAAATTTCATGGATTCTTTCTTCAAATGTGTTGAATGTATTGATAATTCTATCAAAGACATTCTTTATCTTTTTGTTATTAAATTATTTTTATTTCTAGCATTTCAATTTGACTCATTAGTTTGCACATTTCCACTAAAATTCCCATGTGGTCATTCATGTTACTCACTATAGGCAATTAAACCCTTAGCATATTAATCATAGTTACTTTGCATTTCCTGAGAAATGCAACATCTGGGTCATTTCCAATTCCAGTGCTTTTGATTATTTTTTCTCTGCAATGTGTATATGTGTGCATGTTTGTGTGTGTGTGTGTGTGTGTGTGTGTGTGTACCTGCGCATTCATGCTTTTTGTTGTGTACTCTGATTCTGTAAAACTTGTGTAGGAAAGACTGAGATGAATGATCTTTATGCTAGAAAATGTGCATGCATCTTAGTTGCTAGAACTTTAGTGTGTGAGGGAATTAAAAGGAATACTGAATTTGGATGTTGTACTTAGGATTCCCTTCTATTCATTTAACATTGGTTTCGTATTTCTCCAGTGTTACCTTTTGCTTAGGGTGGGGGCAGGGTTCCTGGAGTAATCTCAACATTCCTGTCCACTTTCAGCTTCGGAGTGTTCCTATGTGCATATTAGTCACAGAAGGTCTCTCTCTGCCTTCTAGCCTCTCCCCCAGTGGCAGATAGCTGCTTTACCGGTTACTCAGTGCTTTAGCTAAATGTGTGGCCTCAGAACTTACGGTGAAGCCCTAACCTCTGGTCCAGAAGCTCTCAATGTGACTGACTATGGTTAGAGATAGGGCCTTTAAAGAGGTGATTACATTAAGAAGAGGCCCTTAGGGTGGGCCCTAATCCTACCGAACATATGACTTCATAAGAAGAGAAAATCTAGACAGATAAAGAGACACCAGAGCTGTGTGCATAACAGGAAATACCGTGTGAAAACTCAGCAAGGAGACATCTATCTGCAAGCCAAGGAGAGAGCTACTGACAACTCGATTTTGGGCTTTCAGCCTCCAGTACTGTGAGGAAATAAATTTCTGTTGTTTAAGCTACCCAGTCTGTGTTATTTTGTTAATGGCAGCTCTAGCAAACTAACACTGTCAATATTTTCTAGTTTGTGTTCAGGATATGGGGACATCTTGTCTCTTGTACCGATGTAAGCGTTGCCTATATTCTGGATCTTTGTTGTGGCGTCCTGCTTCTTCCCTAGCATTAGATGTTGTGGTCCTGCTTCTTCCCCAGCATTAGATGGGACCAAAACATTTTCCTTTCATTCCCCGGATGTAGAGGTTTTTGTTTTTTTTGTTTTTCTCTGTTTCTCTCCTCCAGGTGCAATGCTCTTCAGCTGTCATTAGGATCTCAGTGTTTGCTGTCCTTTTATCAAGGGATTCAGCCTTTTTCCCTTAAGATACGAAGTTCAAGGCAAGGATTTCTGTTGTTTCCACTACCTAGGTCTAACTTTTTTTTTTTTTTTTTTCCTTTTAGCTTCTAATCCTTCTCAGGGCTTCCCTGGTGGCTCAGTTTTAAAGAATCCACCTGTCAATGCAGGAGATGTGGGTTCTATCCCTGGGTCAGAAAGACCCCCTGGAGAAAGAAATGGGAACCCACTCCAGTGTTCTTGCCTGGGAAATCCCATGGACAGAGAATTCTGGTGGGCTATAGTCCAAGTGGTTGCAAAAGAGTCAGACAAAACTTAGTGACTAAACAACAACAATAATTCTTCTCAAATGCCTGTGATGACATCTGTGGAAGAGAGACTCAAGTGAGAACTAATGTGCCTTGTTTCTGAAAGCCCCATGGATTCTATACTATTACATTAACTCACATTATCTTATGAACTGCTTCAAAGTTTTAGCTGAAATATTACTAATGTTGTACTGTATCCAAGGTTATCTACTGTTTGAAACTCATATCTCTTTGGTGATATCTTTCTTTCCTTGAATTTCAAGCTACTTGGCTACACTACAACCTTAACTTTATGATAGTTTTGAGATGAATTATAAATTTACATTCAGTCTTTCTGATTTTTCTTATTGTTAGGTTGGGAGGTAAACTCTTTTCTGTTTTCTATATCCTAAGTATAAATAGAAAGAGGGAAAATCATCTTCATAAGGACACTGTCAATAATTTGAAATTCAACATTTTTTTTATTGTTGAAAAACTTAATAAATGGGAAGTAATGGAGTTAGAATTTGCTAATATGTTTCAAATCATAAACATGCAAAAGCTAACACTCAACACTCTGAAGAAACAGTACAATTTGTGCATGCCACATTGTTATGCAAATTAATTTCTTCTACCTTACTCATCAGATTACCCATTTTGAAGTTTGTCAGAGATATCCCTTCCAGTTAATTCACCACTGTGAAATTTTACATCTAGCAACTATTTCACCTGTGGGAGTTCTTAATAATATCAAAGGATTCATCCCAAGTATGTGCTACCTGACATGGTTTATAATATAGCAAGTTCCTCACTGGTTTTGATGCAAAGTTTTAAACTTACTAAAATTTTTCTAAGTTAATGATCTCCAAACAGCTGCATTCATAATGAATCTACTAGCTTGTACTGTGTCTTTGAAAAACAAATCAACGTTAATTTTTTTTTACATTTTTGATTCAGTCAGATGGGATTATAGTAACAGAACTTATACAAACTATTAATAAGATAAAACTCAAACAATAACTTGCCCTAGAATAAGTCTTGGCAGAATTCTGAGATTTTTTTTCTCTTTAACTCATTTCACTTCTTTACTTCACTAATGTCAAGTTCTGTGTGTGTGCTCAGTCACTCAATCATGTCTGACTCTTTGTGACCCCAGGGACTGTAGCCCCGCCGGTCTCCTCTGTCCATGGGATTTTCCAGGCAAGAATGTCCAGTTCAGTACTCCAAAATTATCCTTCAACTGTGTAGAATATTCTTCAACTATGCTCTTTGGCTTAAATGTACCATCAACTTCTTTAAATGTTTGGTTTATCACTACAATATTTTATCAGGTTCAATCTCCTACTTACTTTGTAATGGTTATTTCAATTACTACTTATAATCCAAATGAAAGAATGAATGAATTATAACAAAAATAGCTTTAACATTCAAGCTATTGAAAAGGACATCAAATAAGAAAATGTATTCCAAAACTGACAAATGGTTTCACCTTTACTTCTTCCTCTCATTCTACTGTCCTTAAAACAAGGTTCTTTCAGAAAGCAAATCTCAGTAGGTTTATTAATACCCATAGTGTAAAAGTGAATGGAATAAAATGAATTCACTTTGTAAAAAATCTAGCATGGAACTTATACTAGGAACTCATAAGTCTGAAGAGAAACCAAAGTTTTAAGGTTGGGTCTTAGAGAATGTCCCCAGAACTTTCTAAACTTTCTACAAAGGCTTTCTGTGTTAGTCTTCGCATGCGGATTTTCAATGTCTGTTTCTCCTGCTTTGACATGGTAGGTTGGGCATGTGGCAGGAAAGCCAGGTAGCAACAGAGAGTGAAGAGTGGATTAACAATGAATCTAGCTTTTCCCATCATGAGGTCAGAAGAATTATTCATATTTTATTTTCAAATAAGTAATATTTTGACCAGTACCCTTTTCTTCTTTATGTAATTATTTTGCATAGAACAAACCCAGACATGAAATCACAGCCAAAAATACCTGAATTTGTATCCCTGTCTACGCCATAACTCTTAGGGGAAAAAAAAAAAAATGTGATATTTTGCTGACACTGAGAAGAAAACCATCTGGAAAGAGGGATCCAAATTCAGGTATTTTTTGATGTGATTTCATGTTTTATTCAGGTGTAATCTGAATAAAACATCTAAACAAAAAGGCTAACACTAACTTCAGAAATATTACCAAATGTCAAGTCAGTTGAAAAGAAAGAGAAGGGAAATGGAAAGACTTTGGCTTCCTGGGTTGAGTGTTACCACTCATTAGTAACATTCATTAGTGTTATGACATGTTATATCATTAGCCTATCTAGGGCACATCATATCAACCACTCATTAGTTAAAATATAGGACTCGAAGAAAGGAGTTTTTAAAATTGTGTTCAGGCTATTTCTAGAAATGAGAGTAAATGGGAATAATTTTCCTTTGAGAAAAAATAGAATTGTGCATGTATTTTAATTTTACTCCCAGTAAGAGTAGGAGAATGAAAGCAATAAATCTCATCTCTATTATCTTTATTGTGTTCTAGAAACAGCTCTAAATTGGCAAGATAAAATAGAATGAGTGGTCATTTTGAGACTTAGATGAAAGTAATTATTTAGGAAATAAATGGCCTGACTGTCCACTTAATAAAGTCAGTTAGGCAACTTTTTAACCCCAAATTCCATGTTTTCTTTTTTGTATCCAGCCATCAAAGAATATGCTGAGGTAAAAAAAGAATTCTGTGACTATTTATTCAAGTAAAATGAGTAAAATACTACTTATTAATATGGGGCTCTATAATACTCACAAATTCTATTCATTCATATGTGAATTAAGCCAACACATTTTACTTGAGATTTTACAATATCAGGCAATGTGTTAACTATCCTGTAAAACTTCTGAAGTCTATGGGGTGCTCTTCCTCTCCTTCCTATTCACCAAAAGGGAATATTTGGATCTATATTAAGCATGGCATAGACGCTTTAAAATAAGAGACCTATTTTCAAGTGAGATAATAAAGGAGGTAAACGTTCAGTTCTTCCACATGATCTTCTCTTCTTTTTCATTTTACATTCAACCACGTGGAAGAAAACTAGGGCTGTCCATGAACTGGGCATCCCTTTTGCCTTTGTGGTGAGACAAAACACAACTCAGCAAAGAAAAACACATAGTGAAGGAACTTCATGTCTGCCTATGATCACGATGATGGCAGTTAATATTACTGACCTCATCTCAACACTTAATGTTAACAGCTTACTATGTAGCAGTCACAAATTTAGCACTTTATATGCATTTTTATTTAATTCTCATAAATCCTTATGACAAATCTACTGTTATAGATCAGAAAAGAATCGCTGAAGCTTGGTGAAGGTTTCAAATCAATTTTTAAACAAGTGTAAATAAAAAATATCCATGAGTTTATACTTGCCTACCCTAGTATACCTACAAAGACCAGTTACAGTTAGCTTAAAGTTCTTAAATCATCCCTGGAAACAAACAAACAACAACAACATGCATGTAGTAGGAGGTTAGTGGATGTGATAGTTTAAAATATGTCCAGAGATTCTTCTTTGACACTCGTGTGATGATTAATTTTATGTGTCAATTTCATTAGACTAATTATGTGTGAAATACCAGGCTAGCAAACTAATGCTCAAAATCCTTCAAAATAGCCTTCAACAGTATGTGAACCAAGAACTTCCAGATATACAAGCTTGATTTAGAAATGCAGAGGAACCAGAGATCAAATTGCCAACATCTATTGAATCATAGGAAAAAGAAGAGAATTCTAGAAAAAATATCTACTTCTGCTTCTTTGACCATGTGGATCACAACAAATTATGGAAAATTCTTAAACAAATGGGAATATCAAACCACCTAACCTGCCTCCTGAGAAACCTGTATGCAGGTAAAGAAGCAACAGTTAGAACCGGACATGGAAGAACAGACAGGCTCTAAACTAGGAAAGGAGAATGTCAGTCTGCATATTGTCACCCTGCTTATTTAACTTCTGTGCAGAGTACATCATGTGAAATACAAGCTGGCATCAGGATGGCTAGGAGAAATAGCAACAACCTCAGATATGCAGATGATACTACCCTAATGGCAGAAAGAGAAAGAAAACTAAACAGCCTTTTGATGAAGTTGAAAAGGGACAGTGAGGAAGCTGGTTTAAAACTCAACATTCAAAAAACGAACATCATGGCATCTGGTCCCATCACTTCATGGCAAATAAATGTGGAAAAAAACTGGAAACAGTGAGAGATAAATAAATTTTCTTGGGCTCCAAAATCACTGCAGATGGTAACTGCAGCCATGTAATTAAAGGATGCTTGCTCCTTGGAAGGAAAGCTATGACAAAACTAGACAGCGTATTTAAAAGCAGAGACATAAGTTTGCCAACAAATGTCTGTCTAGTCAAAGTTACGGTTTTCCCAGTAGTCATGTATGGATGTGAGATCTGGATCATAAAGGAGACTGAGCACCTAAGAATTGATGCTTTTGAACTGTGGTGCTGGAAAAGACTCTACAGAGTCCCTTGGACAACAAAGAGATCAAACCAGCCAATTCTAAAGGAAATCAACCTCTACTATTCACAGGAAGGACTGATGCTGATGCTGAAACTTCAATACTTCAGCCACCCAATGCGAAGAGCCAACTCATTGGAAAAGACCCTGATTCTGGGAAAGATTGAGGGCAGGAGGAGAAGGGAACAACAGAGGATGAGATGCATGCATGGCATAACTGACTCAATGGACAAGTTTGAGCAAACTCTGGGAAATGGTGAAGGACAGGTAAGCCTGGCATGCTGCAGTCTATGGGGTCACAAAGAGTTGAACTGCTTGTGACTGAACAACAAGGGATGACCAGATAGCTGGTAAAGCATTTCTGGATATGCATTTGAGCGTGCTTCTGGAAGAGATTCCCTGTGGCTCAGATGGTAAAGCGTCTGCCTACAATGCAGGAGACCTGAGTTCAAACCCTGGGTTGGGAAGATCTCCTGGAGAAGGAAATGGCAACCCACTCCAGTATTCTTGCCTGGAAAATCCCATGGATGGAGGAGCCTGGTAGGCTGCAGTCCATGGGGTCACAAAGAGTTGGACACAACTGAGCGACTTCACTTTCCCTTCCTTTCCTGGAAGAGATTAGAGTTTGAATTGGTAGACTGACTTATGAAGATCTTCTTTACCAATGCAAGTGGACATTATCCCATTTTATGAGAACCTGAATAGAACAAAAAGGTGGAAGGTGGATGCATTTGTTGTCTGCTTAAGCTGGGAAATGGAATGTCCATTTTCTGCCCTTGGATATTGGCAATTCTGGTTCCCCGAACTTCATGGGACTTGGGCTGAATTACAGCATCAGCTTTCCTGATTCTCCAGCTTGAAGAAAGCAGATAATGGAATTTCTGAGCCTCTGTAATCATGTGAGCCTATAAATATGTGAGTTGGACTTAATGACCAACTTCTAATGAAAGTAAGATGGTGTTTCTGACACTGGGTAATACAAGTCATTGTGACTTCCTCATTGCTTTCTCTTAGGTCACTCACTTTTGGGAAAGCTAGCTGCCATATTATAAGGATATTCTTTCAGTTCTTGTTCAATTGTAAGAACCATATTAACCAAGACTCAAGTCTTCCTGCTGCCTGCCATGTAAATTAGTCATCTCAGAAACTTCAGATGACTGCATTTCAGACTGATCTGTTCACCGCAATTTTCTCAGACAGCCAGAACAGAGCCATCCAGCAACACAGATCTTGAATTACTGATCCAAGGAAAACATGGTGAGATAATGAATTTTTGTTTGTTTGTTGTTTGGTGCTGTGTTTTGGAGTAGCTTGTTAAAGATTAATAATTAACCCATATATTGGGGATTATGAATGTTGAATCCATCTTCTTAAAAAAATAAAAAGCAGAAGAGGCTTTCAAAATATAACCATTGACTAAACTGTCCCTTTTAACAGTTCATGATGTAAAGGAGCATAAATAAAACAATAGGTAGAATTCAATGTGACAAGTTCCCTTCTAGAAAAATGTTAACAGAAGGAAAAAACAGAGCCATGTGTAAGATATTTTACCTGAGATAATTAGGGAACATTTCATCAGAAAAATAAAAATGAATGACACCTGGTTTCACCTGAAGCTAACTACTCTTAAACCTTGAGTTAACCAATACATTTCTTTTTCTTATGGAAATATTGCCTTAAGCTATGACTCTATCTTCAAGTTGGTTCCACCAAATGGCCCAACCTACTTACTCAGGTATTGTTCCCCTAATCTATGTAAACGAAACTATTTGTTGGTAATCTGCCCTTCTACAAGATTCAAGTCAATCGTTTCAAGGCCAGAGATGAATTATCTGGTGCCATTCTAAGTTTTGTGACATTCCTTTCTTTTCATTAACAGATTGTGAGTGACTATATAACAATAATGTATCCTGCCTGAGGACAGTCTTTGGATTAAACCCTCTGGCTAATTCTCTTATCTTAAAACACAAATTATGGGAGTAGGTCTGGTCTTTACAAGGATGTATCCTGCCTGAGGGCAATCTTTGGATTAAACCTTCTGGCCAACTCTGTTACCTTAAAATGTAAATTATGGGAGTAGGTCTGGTGAGGTCTTTACAACCTCCAGACATTCTTTGGATTCATTGGAGAGTATATAACTCCATTGCTAATACTAGCAAAGGGGGTACTCTTTTGCCCCCTTCTGATGACTATGTCAGAAGCTTTCTCTATCTCCTTTATACTTTAATAAAACTTTATTACACACACACACACAAAGAAAACTGAGATTTAAATCAACTATTTAACTTCTCTGAGCAAGGTACTACACTATTCAATAAAATGATGTGCTACACATATATAAATAAGTCCCAAAATACATGGCCCTTCTTGAGAGCTACAGGATGATTTATATATGCCTCATAGAAATATAAGATAACTGGTTCTATTAAGTGCCTGAAATGAAATTAACATAGAAATTGTCAGAGGCAAACATTTTTTTCTACTAAACGAAACTCAAATGAAATTTAGCATACATGCTAAGGAAAACTGGCTAGTGTGCAATTAATCTGCATTTTAATAATTCTTATATAAATCATATTCCTCCTGGGGCAATCATTCTGAATTAACTTTCTTGACTTACATGTAAAACAATATTTTTCTCAAAAATATTTCATTCAACTAAGTCTATCAATTTTCCCTTTTAACCAATTAATTCTCATTAATAATATTAAAGATGCTGAGTCACCTCTGGACTAGGATTTAGTATTCATGAATTTAAGCCTTTTCTACTTTTGATTCTAGCAATTCCTGCAATTTGACATTAGTAGTAATGTGACTGTTTAGAAATAGTCTAACATTAAAATTGTCTTTAGTCAATATCATGTAATTAAACTGACCTGTGGATATAAAAATGTTTATTTCTTAGTTCTATGTAGTATGCTGCAATTTCTACATAGGGTGACATTTTAAATTTTGACAAAAGGAACAGACAGAATACTGAGCATTTTTCTTTCTTATGGACATATTCAGGATGTCTCCTCTACATGTCTCTAAATCACTGGAGCCCATAGCCAAGAGTAGCAAGTGAGGAAATGAAAACAAATATTAGTTGTAACAAGAAAAAGAAATAAGGCCAAATTTTCTTGGGACAGGAAAAGACCTCCATCATTTACAAGCCATCTGTGGAACCAGCATGGTCTTGTTTCTTTGTTATTGCTTATTATTTGTTTTGAGGAAAAACAATGGAATTTTGAGTCAGATTAAGAAAATCTGAGTCATGACTGTGTCTCAGTAAAAATGTGAACTTTAAGGCACTTCTAAGTCTCTACTTTCTCATAAATGGAAAAAAAAAACTAATCATTCCTCACAGTTTGTGATTGGAACTGATTTTAATTACAAGAAAGTGTGAGCATAATGCAAAGCATTATAAGAAAAAAAGAATATTAGTTCTTATTCCTCTAGTCTGTGAGGTTTGGAGTTCACGTATGATGACAAAGTTGTCTTTAGTCCCACCATTTACCACAATGACTGTGAACTAGAAGGGTAGATTTAAATTTGTTTTGAATAACATTAAAAATAAGACCATAAACAAATTGAGAAGATAACTTACAGAATTGGAGAAAATATTTGCAGATGATGCAATGAACAGGGGTTAATCTTCAAAATATACACAGCTTATGCAGATCAATATAAAGAAAAACAAACAACCATATCAAAAAATGGGCAGGAGGTCTAAATAGATATTTCTCCAAAGAAGACACACAGATGGCCAAAAGGCATGAAAAGAGGCTCAACACCACAAATTATTAGAAAAACGCAAATTAAAACTACAAGGAGGTACCACTTCACACTGGTCAGAATGGCCATCATCAAAAAGTCTAAAAAACCACTACAATATTGTAAAGTAATTAGCCTCCAACTAATAAAAAATAAATGGGAAAAAAAAAGCAAAAAAAAAAAAAGTCTAAAAATAATAAATTCTGGAGAGGGTGTAGAGAAAAGGGAACATTCCTACACTGTTGGTGGAAATGAAAATTGGTGCAGTCACGATGGAAGCAGTATGAAGGTTCTCAAACACTAACAATAAAGCTACCATATGATTCTTTAATCCCGCTCTTGGGCATATATCCAGAGAAAATCATAATTCAAAAAGATACATGCACTCCAGTGTTCACTGCATCCTTGTTTACAATAGCCAAGACATGGAAGCAACCTAAATGCCCATCAACAGATGAATGAATAAGGAAGATGTGGTAATTTATACAAAGGAATGTTAATCAGCCATAAAAAGAATGAAAAATGCCATTTACGGCAACCTGGATGGACCTAGAGATTATCATAATAAGTAAACCAGACAGAGAAAGAAAAACATCATACAATACTGCTTATTTGTGTAATCTAAAAAAAAAAAAAAGACACAAATTAACATATAAAAACATAAATAGACCCATAGACATAGACAACAAATTTATGATGATCAAAGAGGAAAGGAAAGGAGAGATAAATTAGAAACTTGGGATTAACATATACATACTACAATCTATAAGATAGATAACCAACAAGGACCTACTATATAGCACAGGGAACTATACTCAATATTTTGTAACAACCTATAAGGGAAAATAATATGAAATAAAGATATAATATGTATATAGAACTGAATCAGGCTTCCCAGGTGGCTCAGTGGTAAAGAATCTGCCCACCAAGCAGGAGACAAATGTTTGACCCCTGGGTCAGGAAGATCTTCTGGTGAAGGAAATGGCAAACCCCTCTAGTATTCTTGCCTGAGAAATATCATGGATAGAGAAGCCTGGCAGGCTATAGTCCATGTGGTTTCATGGAGTTAGATGTGACTTAGAGATTGTGGGTGTGTGTTAGTCACTCAGTCACGTCTGACTCTTTGCAGTCCCGGCAAGATATTCTGTCCAAGGGATTTTCCAGGCAAGAACACTGGAGTGGGTTGCCATGTCCTTCTCCAGGGGCCCTTCCCAGCCCAGGGACTGAACCTGTGTCTCCTGTATTGCAGGCAGATTCAATTATTTACCACTTGAGTCACTGGGGAAACCTTTCTTATAAGTGGGGGCTTCCTTGGTGGCTTAGATGATCGCCTGCAATGTGGGAGACCAGGGTATGATCCCTGGGTCAGGAAGATCCCCTGGAGAAGAGAATGGCTATGGGCTTATATCTTTCCAACTAATGATATGAAGAGAAGAATTATTATATGAGTTGTGGATATAAATTCAACACTAGAGGATTTCAGATAATATATTTTATGCTTCAAATGCTTCTTTTCTTATCCAGTGTCCTTGAAAATTACTGTCACATATTCTGACATGGTTAAAAATGCAATAGAAAAGTTAAAAAAAAAAAAAAAGACTATAAAGCTAACATATGGAGCTTACTGTAATGTAATGTAAATTGATCTAGCTGTAGGACAACAAAGGGAAAACTATACACAAAGACTGGGATAAACATGGTAGGTCAGGCCAACTCTAACTGTAAGGTGTCTAGAAGAGATTTCCAACTGTTGGTATACGGCGATAAGAAGTCTAAGATTAGCCAATACTTGTAAATACAAAAAGGCATACAATAGAACTTATCAGGAGGGAATATCAACAGGACCTAGAGGATAGGACTTATTATAAACCAATGGCTTTAGGAATTTAACAGAAGCTAAATACTTTTCTTATTTAAAGGAGTGCCCACCCAGAAGAATCGGGTGGACAGGGAGGTGGGAGGGGGCATCAGGATGGGGAATACATGTAACTCCATGGCTGATTCATGTCAATGTATGACAAAACCCACTTCAATATTGTAAAGTAATTAGCCTCCAACCAATAAAAATAAATGAAAAAAAAAAAAGAACCATTTCAAATATTTTGAAAGGAAAGCATCTGAACAACCCTCTACGATCTTAATTCATTTATTAGCTACATTCTGATATCTAAAATCGATAAAAAAAATTAAGGAATAGTATCTAAATAGTGGTCTCTAAATAAGGCATATTTTAAGTTAATATCTATTTTGCAATGTCTATATGCTGATATTCCTATTTAGAGCAAGATCTTTTGATAGGGCCTTACCCATTCTATGCTCTACAATTTAAATTATATTTGGTTCTATTTTAAAACAGAAACAACAAACAAATAAATTTGGGGACATTAGGGTTTCACAAAAGACATTTTAATAAGTCATGAAAATTGCATCTTTAAGATATATCACAATTTCTGCGGTACATAGCATACATTTTCATAAGGATTTCGATTTTGGTCTTTATATTTAAGTTTAGGGATTTTTTTTTTAACTAATGGTCTTGGTGATAAATAGAATAAATAAAGCATATATTTTTGTCATGTATCATTATCTAGGGTGCAGCGTGGGCATTAATTACCTTGTGAAGTGAACGTCGCTCAGTTGGGTCTGATGCTTTATGACCCCATGGACTATACAATCCATGAAATTCTCCAGGCCAGAATACTGGAGTGGGTAGCCTTTCCCTTCTTCGGGGGACTTTCCCAACCTAGGAATCAAACCCAGGTCTCCCCCATTGCAGGCAAATTCTTTACCAGCTGAGGCACAAGGGAAGCCCAAGAATATTGGAGTGGGCAGCCCATCCCTTCTCCAGGGATCTTCCCGACCCTGGAATCGAACCGGGGTTTCCTGCAGTGCAGGCAGATTCTTTACCAACTGAGTTATTGGGGAAGCCCATTTTAATTACATTGCATTAAGGCAAATATTTGGGTCACAGCCTTACCATGCAGAGTAGTCAGAGAACATTCTATTTGTTAACAGTCTTACTTGTTTGCCTCAAGAGAAAATAAGTCATCTCAAAATAGAATTTGGTTGGTTAGCATATCTTAACTATATGCCAAAATGATCATTTGGACCCAAAGATCTGCTAAATTTAAAGAATAAAGGCATTGTGTTGGTTGTTATTGAAAGTAAAGCCAGTATTTTCATATTAAGTTTTTTTTTCCTTACAATCAGAAATATTGTTTTATTGTGTGGTGATAAGAGAAAGAACACTCAAGAGTCAAATGATCTCTAAAGGCTACAAAACTAGTTGTATTTTTAAAATGCCAAAATTAGAAACTACCAAATTCATACTGAAAATGAGTTATTCATATAGCAATGAAAACCTGTATCTATATACAGAGAATATATTGGTGGTTGTCAGAAGCAGGGCATGGGGGATGATGAAATGGGTGAAGGGAATCAAAAGGTATAATTTCCAGTTATAAAATAAATACATCCTGGGAATGTTATGTACAACATGGTGACTATAGTTAATAACACAGTACTGCATATTTAAAAGTTGATAGGAGGGTAGATCTTAAAGGTTTCCAGAACAAGGAAGAAAAAAATCAATAAACTATGTATGGTGACCTATGTCAACTAGACTTATTTTGGTGATAATTTTTAAATATACATAAATATAAAATCATCATTCAGTACACTTGAATGTTGTCAATTACACCTCAATTAAAAAAAAAAACTATCACTACAGACAACAACATGAATAAATCTCATCAATATAATTTGAATAAATAAAGCCAGCCATGTTAAGGTACACACTATATATATATGTGTGTGTGTGTGTGTGTGTGTGTACTTAAGTAAAACAAAAAACAGGAAAAATTAATTTATTCTGTTACATTTCAGAATAGTGCTTATACTCGGTAAGGGAGGGGTACATCAAAAGGGAAATGAGAGGAGTTTTACAAATGCTGGCAATATTCTTTCCCTGATCTGTCAATTACATGGGTGCATTCAGTATGCAAAATATTTATTGGAATACTACTGAAATAAACTTAGTTGTCAGACAATACTGTACGGATTCTGTGCATTTCTGCATGTTGTGTGAGGAGAGGCACTGGTTGCCTTTTGTTCCAGACTATCTTTTCAGAGACATGAATAGACAAGGCCTTGAAAGACTGAGAAATACGTCAATTCAGGGTGAGGGAGTGAGTGAAATTCGCTTAGTTGTGTCCGATCCTTTGTGACGCCAACGACTATACAGTTCATGGAATTCTCCAGGCCAGAATACTGGAATGGGTAGCTTTCCCTTCTCCAGGGGATCTTCCCAACCCAGGGATCAAACCCAGGTCTCCCACATTCTTAACCAGGTGAGCCACAAGAGATATGATTTGTTTTCTGATTAGTATAATAAAGACAATGCTTCTCTGTAGGAAATAGTTTTATTTGGTTTGAATGTAATGTGGCCCTTTATAAAAAATGGGTTTCCCTAAGTTGAGAGGTCCTCTCTTCTATCATAACTCACTGCCTGTACAAATGTCATCAGGCCTATATTTATAAATTTGTGGAAACTAGGGCTCAGAAGAAATTGTAAATGACCACGTTTGAGCTGCCAAACTATTTTTGCTGCCAAAAATAAGCTATCCTTCCTCCGTCCACTCAGGAGTGCCATGCCTTCTGCCAGGTCCATGAAGTGGTGGCATGCTAACTTGCTAGCTTGAAGACAGCATAAAATCTCAGACCCTTTGCATTTCTTGGCATGAAAATAACCACTTAACAGGTGTAGTATATGTTGTATATTTTTAAATAAAAAGTTAACTACTATTCTTGATGCTTATGATATGTGTATTTCCACATGTGTATTATATTTCACTAGAAATGTTAAAGTTACTTGGAGCTATAATAATTTCTCATAAATTACAAGAGGAAGCAAATGCAGACACTAATGAAAATTTCTTTTTCCAGAAGAAACCCACCCATATATAAATAAAATCAAAACAAATATGGTACCTGTTAGCATTTGCAGAGCAACATCAAGTTTTTGAACTCCAGTGCATTAGTTACTCTTCTTGGAAAGAAAGTCTTACTACAGAGCATGGATTGATTAAATCTCTATATTTTTAACTGTATGAAATTTTGACTAAATTTATATTTGAAAAGCTGCCCTAGAACATCTATTTATTCTGTGTCAGGTATTATTTATTCAATTTGTATTTTTCCCTTCAAATTAATAATACTTAAATACTATTTCAATTTTTTAATATAGTTTTAATTTACTTACTCTGTTGAAAGAGAATTAAAGACAAGTGTGAAGTTCACTATTTGCCAAATGAACAATAGTGTGGTTGGTTTTGTTTATCAGGGTATCTATTGGTCGAAGACATGACAATTGGAAAATGAGTATAATTTCTTATTTGGGTATAGTTTAACTTTTTGGAGTAACTGAACTCATATCATATTAAATCATAAGTCTATGATGAAAGAAAGTACATAGAGACCAGAAGAAAGTACAAATGAATCATTAAAACTTAAGGTCAGGGATTAAAAAGCAGCAACCAAATGCGCTAGAAAGACAATACATCAGTTCAGTTCAGTTCAGTCACTCAGTCCTGTCCAACTCTTTGCAACCCCATGGACTACAGAACGCCAGGCTTCCCTGTCCATCACCAAATCCTGGCGCTTACTCAACCTCATGTCCATCTAGTTGGTGATGCCATCCAACCATCTCATCCTCTGTAATCCCCTTCTGCTCCAACTTTCAATCTTTCCAAGGATCAGGGTCATTTCAAATGAGTCAGTTCTTCATATCAGGTGGCCAGAGTATTGGAGTTTTAGCTTCAGCATCAGTCCTTCCAAAGAATATTCAGGACTGATTTCCTTAGGGATGGACAGGTTGGGCCTCCTTGAGGTCCAACGGACTCTCAAGAGTCTTGTCCAACACCACTCTTCAAAAGCATCAATTCTACATGCTCAGCTTTCTTTATAGTTCAAGTCTCACATCCATACATGACTACTGGAAAAACCATAGCCTTGACTAGATGGACCTTTGTTGGCAAAGTAATGTCTCTGCTTTTTAATATGCTGTCTAGGTTGGTCATAGCTTTTCTTCCAAGGAGCAAGTGTCTTTTAATTTCATGGCTGCAGTGATCTTGGAGCCCAAGAAAATAAAGTCTCACACTGTTTCCATTGTTTCCCCATCTATTTGCCATGAAGTGATGGGACCAGAGGCATGATCTTAGTTTTCTGAATGTTGAGTTTAAGCCAACTTTTTCACTTTCCTTTTTCACCTTCATCAAGAGGCTCTTTAGTTCTTCTTTGCTTTCTGCCATAAGGGTGGTGTCATCTGCATATCTGAGGTTATTGATATTTCTCCTGGCAATCTTGATTCCAGCTTGTGCTTCATCCAGTCCAATATTTCCCATGATGTACTCTTCATATAAGGTAAATAAGCAGGATGGCAATATACAGCCTTGACATAATCATCTTCCAATTTGGAATCAGTCTGTTGTCCAATGCTCAGTTCTAACTGTTGCTTCTTGACCTGCATACAGATTTCTCAGGAGGCAGGTCAAGTGATCTGGTATTCCCAAATCTTTAAGAATGTTCCATAGTTTGTTGTGATCCACACAGTCAAAGGTTTTGGCATAGTCAATAAAGCAGAAATAGATGTTTTTCTGGAACTTTCTTGCTTTTTTGATGATCCAACAGATGATGGAAATTTGACCTCTGGTTCCTCTGAATTTTCTAAAACCAGCTTGAATACCTGGAAATTCACGGTTCATGTATTGTTGAAGCCTGGCTTGGAGAATTTTGAGCCTTACTTTGTTAGCATGTGAGATGAGTGCAATTGTGCAATAGTTTGAACATTCTTTGGCATTGCCTTTATTTGGGATTCAAATGAAAACTGACCTTTTCCAGGCCTGAGGTCACTGCTGAGTTTTCCAAATTTGCTGGCATATTGAGTGTAGCACTTTTACAGCATCAACTTTTAGGATTTGAAATAGCTCAACTGGAATTCAAGGAGATCCAACCTGTTCATCCTAAAGAAGATCAGTCCTGGGTGCTCATTGGAAGGACTGATGCTGAAGCTGAAGCTACAATACTTTGGCCACCTGATGCAAAGAGTTGACTCATTGAAATAAGACCCTGATGCTGGGAGGGATTGGGGGCAGGAGGAGAAGGGGACAACAGAGGATGAGATGGTTGGATGGCATCACCGACTCGATGGAGATGGGTTTGAGTGGACTCCTGGAGTTGGTGATGGACAGGGAGGCCTGGCATGCTGCGATTCATGGGGTCGCAAAGAGTTGGACACAACTGAGTGACTGAACTGAACTGAACTGAACTGCACTGGAATTCCAGCACCTCCACTAGCTTTGTTCGTAGTGATGCTTTCTAAGGCCCAATTGACTGCATTCCAGGATGTCTGGGCTCTAGGTGAGTGATCACACCATCGTGATTATCTGGGTCATGAAGATCTTTTTTTGTACAGTTCTTCTGTGTATTCTTGCCACCTCTCCTCAATCTTCTTCTTCTATTAGGTCCATACCATATCTGTCCTTTATTGTCCTTCACTTCATGCCCATCTTTGCATGAAATGTTCCCTTGGTATCTAATTTTCTTGAAGAGTTCTCTAGTCTTTCCAATTCTATTGTTTTCCTCTATTTCTTTGCATTGGTCACTGAGGAAGGCTTTCTCATCTCTCCTTGCTGTTCTTTGGCACTATGCATTCAAATGGGTATATCTTTCATTTTCTCCTTTGCCTTTAGCTTATCTTATTTTCTCAGCTACTTGTAAGGCCTCCTCAGACAACCATTTTGCCTTTTTGCATTTCTTTTTCTTAGAGATGGTCTTGATCACTGCCTCTTGTACAGTGTCATGAACCTCCATTCGTAGATAATACATACTCAAGACTTAATTCCCAAAGTGTGCAGTTTTCTCTAAAGCAATGTCAGTGATTCAACCCACTGTAATGATGTTTAGAGCAAAAAAAAACCAAACTGCAAAAATGTCCCAGTAAAAGATAAGTTATCTGAGAACGGAAATGTATTCTGTATGAAATATTTCACACGAGCCCTTATGAGATTCCTCTCAGCTATACAACTAGGCTTGCTTTCATAACTGGGGCTGTTCTCCTGGGATTTGTGCTGCTTTTCAGCTTTGATAAAACAGAAGAGAAGGGATGATGATATAGAGTCGGATTGGTTAACCACTCTAGGGACAAGGGCTTATGAGCTCCTCAATAGGCTTTTCACAACAAACAAAATACAGTTTTTGAAATATAAGCAAGCACAAAAGACTTCTAATTTAAAGGGAAAACTGGTTTTAGGTGGTGATTTTTTTTTTTGTTTGTTTATGTTTCTTTGATCACTGTTCTCACCTCCCTAGAATACTGAAGTGGTTTGCCATTCCCTTCTCCAGTGGACCACATTTTGTCAGAACTCTCCACCATTACCAGTCCGTCTTGGGTGCCCCTTCACAGCATGGCTCATAGTTTAATTGAGCTAGACAAGGCTGTGATCCATGTGATTAGATTGGTTAGTTTTCTGTGATTGTGGTTTTCAGTCTGTCTGCCCTCTGATGGAGAAGGATAAGAGGCTTATGGAAGCTTCCTGATGGGAGAGACTAACTGAGGGGGAAACTGGGTCTTGTTCTGATGGGTGTGGCCATGCTCCATAAATCTTTAATCCAATTTTCTATTAAAGATTAGGGCTGTGTTCCCTCTCTGTTATTTGACTTGAGGCCAAACCATGGTGGAGGTAATGAAGATAATGGTGACCTCCTTCAAAAGGTACCATGCATGCACTGCTACACTCAGTGTCCGCAACCCTGCAGCAGGCCACCACTGACCCACGACTCCACTGGAGACTCCTGGACACTCACAGGTAAGTCTGGGTCAGTCTCTTGTGGGTCACTGCTCCTTTCTCCTGGGTCCTGGTGCACAAAGTTCTGTTTGTGCCCTCCAAGAGTCTATTTTCCGACCCTGTGTAAATTCTGGTGTCTCTATGGTGGGGTTAATGGCAACCTCCTCCAAGAGGTCTTATGCCATACCCAAGTCTGCTGGACCAGAGCCCCTGTCCCTGTGGCAGCCCACTGCTGACCCATACCTCCACAGGAGATGCTCAAACACAGTTCTGTCTCAGTCTCTGTGGAGTCCCTGGGTCCTGTGCACAGAAAGTTTATTTGAGGCCTCAGAGTCTCTGGAGGGAATGGAGTTTGATTCTAAATGCGAATTTTCCCCTCCTATGGTCTTAATAGGGCTTCTCCTTTTCCCTTGGATGTGAGGGATCTCCTTACGGCCAGTCCAGCAAAGTGCAACCACCGCTCCTGACCTTGGATGTGGGGTATCTCCTCTTAGCCAATCCCCATTCCAATGCCATGCCAGCCACTTCAGTATTCTTGCCTTGAGAACCCCATGAATAGTATGAAAAGGCAAAAAGATAGGACACTGAAAGATGAATTCCTCCAGTCAGTAGGTGCTCAATATGCTACTGGAGATCAGTGGAAAAATAACTCCAGAAAGAATGAAGAGATGGAGCCAAAGCAAAAACAACAACCAGCAGAGGATGTGATTGGTGATAGAAGCAAGGTCTGATGCTTTAAAGAGCAATATTTCATAGGAACCTGGAATATTAGGTCCATGAATCAAGGTAAATTGGAAGTGGTCAAACATGAGATGGCAAGAGTGAACATCAACATTTTAGGAATCAGCAAAATAAAATGGGCTGGAATGGGTGAATTTAACTCAGATAACCTGAGTTATCTACTACTGTATGTAAGAATCCCTTAGAAGAAATGCAGTAGCTATCATAGTCAACAAAAGAGTTAAAAAATCAGTACTCGGTTGCAGTCTCAAAAGCAACAGAATGATTTCTGTTCGTTTCCAAAGCAAAGGATTCAATATCACGGTAATCCATGTCTATGTGCAAACCAGTAATGCTGAAGAAGTTAAGCTGAATGGTTTCATGCAGACCTACAAGGCCTTCTAGAACTGACACCCCCCCAAAGATGTCCTCTTCATTATAAGGGACTGGAATGCAAAAGAAGGAAGTCAAGAAACACCTGGAGTAACAGGCAAATTTGGCCTTGGAGTACAGAATGAAGCAGGACAAAGGCTAATAGAGTTTTGCCAAAAGAATGCACTGGTCATAGCAAACACCCTCTTCCAACAACATAAGAGAAGACTCTAAACATGGATATCATTAGATGGTCAATACTGAAATCAGACTGATTCAATTATTTGCATGCAAAGATGGAGAAACTCTATACAGTCAGCATAAACAAGACAGGGAGCTGACTGTGGCTCAGATCATGAACTCCTCATTGCCAAATTCAGATTTAAATTGAAGAAAGTAGGGAAAACCACCACACCATTCACGTATGACCTAAATCAAATCCCTAACAATTATACACTGGAAGTGAGAAATAGCTTTAAGGGACTAGATCTCATAGACTGAGTGCCTGATGGACTATGGACAGAAGTTCATGACATTGTATAGGAGACAGGGATCAAGGCCACCCCCAAGGAAAAGAAATCCAAAAAAACAAAATGGCTGTCTGAGGAGGCCTTACAAATAGCTGTGAAAAGAAGAGAAGCAAAAAGCAAAGGAGAAAAGGAAAGATATACCCATGTGAGTGCAGAGTTCCAAAGAATAGCAAGGAGAGATAAGAAACCCTTCCTCAGTGGTCAATGCAAAGAAATAGAGGAAAACAATAGAATGGGAAAAACTAGAGATCTCTTCAAGAAAATTAGAGATACCAAGGGAAGATTTCATGCAAAGATGGGCTCAATAAAGGACAGAAATGGCATGGACCTAATGGAAGCAGAAGATATTAAGAAGAGGTGGCAAGAATACACCAGAAAAACTGTACAAAAAAGATCTTCATGACCCAGATAATAACAATTATGTGATCATTCACCTAGAGCCAGACATCCTGGAATGTGAAGTCAAGTGGGCCTTAGAAAGCATCGCTGCGAACAAAGCTAGTGGAGAAGATGGAATTCCAGTTGAGCTATCTCAAATCCTAAAAGATGATGCTATCAAAGTGCTGCACTCAATATGTCAACAAATTTGGAAAACTCAGCAGTGGCCACAGGACTGGAAAGGGTCAGTTTTCATTCCAATTCCAAAGAAAGACATTGTCAAAGAATGCTTAAACTACTGCACAATTGCACTCATCTCACACACTAGTAAAGTAATGCTCAAAATTCTCCAATCCAGGCTTCAGCAATATGTGAACCGTGAACCACCAGATGTTCAAGCTGGTTTTAGAAAAGGCAGCAGAAGCAGAGATCAAATTGCCAACATCCACTGGATCATTGAAAAAGCAAGAAAGTTCCAGAAAAACATCTACTTCTGCCATAGTGACTATGCCAAAGCCTTTGACTGTGTAGATCACAATAAACTGTGGAAAATTCTGAAAGAGATGGGAATACCAGACCACCTGATCTGCTTCATGAGAAGCCCGTATGCAGGTCAGGAAGCAACAGTTAGAACTGGACATGAAACAACAGACTGATTCCAAATAGGAAAAGGAGTACGTCAAGGCTGTATATTGTCACCCTGCTTATTTAACTTATATGCAGAGTACATATGAGAAACGCTGGGCTGGAGGAAGCTACAAGCTGGAATCAAGATTGCCGGGAGAAACATCAATAACCTCAGATATGCAGATGACACCTCCTGACGAAAGTGAAAGGAGAGTGAAAAATTTGGCTTAAAATTCAACGTTCAGAAAACTAAGATCATGGCTTCTCATCCCATCACTTCATGGCAAATAGATGGGGAAACCGTGGAAACAGTGGCTGATTTTATTTTTGGGGGCTCCAAAATCACTGCAGATGTTGACTGCAGCCATGAAATTAAAAGATGCTTATTCCTTAGAAGGAAAGCTATGACCAACCTAGACAGCATATTGAAAAGCAGAGACATTACTTTGTCAACTAAGGTCTGTCTAGTCAAGGCTATGGTTTTTCCAGTAGTCATGTATGGATGTGAGAGTTGGACTATAAAGAAAGCCGAGAGCCAAAGAACTGATGCTTTTGAGCTATGGTGTTGTTGAAGCCTCTTGAGAGTCCCTTGGACAGCAAGGATATCCCACCAGTCAATCCTAAAGGAAATAAGTCCTGAATGTTCATTGGAAGGACTGATGTTGAAGCTGAAACTCCAATACTTTGTCCACCTGATGCGAAGAGCTGACTCATTGGAAAAGACCCTGATGCTGGCACAGATTGAAGGCAGGTGGAGAAAGGGATGACAGAAGATGAGATGGTTGGATGGCATCACTGACTCAATGGACACGAGTTTGAGTAAACTCTGGGAGTTGGTGATGGACAGGGAGGCCTAGCATGCTGCCATCCATGGGGTCTCAAAGAGTCAGACACCTCTGAGCAATTGAACTGAACTGAATTCACCTCAGTATTCCTCATATCAGATAATGTTGGATAATTAATAGGTATAACTCTTAACCCATTACTATAGTCAGAGGCATAGTAGTTAAATTACACTGCTAACATTTTTTGACTTTAGCAATTTACATTGTGAATTACTAAGATCATGGTAACATAATTCCTTGAAACTGCTTTTCTTAAAATCATATCAATAAACAATTTCCCCTGTAGGAATGTATATTTTAATAAATTCAAATGTCCAATGGGAATCAAAACTTCAGTGACCAAACATATGCACTGTCAATATAGATATATATGAGCACTTTATTGCTCCCTGTGTTGTATCCTTACAGTAACAGATTCTTGTGAAAGATGGTAAAGCTCTGCTTTTTGAGCCATTACAGGTGAGGAACAATTTAATTCATTTTTACATTTAATTTCTCTAACAATTACTTAACATTACAGAACTTTTCAAAATCATTCATTCAAATGATGTCTTTTTAATGGCTGAGTAATATTCCATGGTGTATATGTACCACAGCTTCCTTATCCATTCGTCTGCTGATGGGCATCTAGGTTGCTTCCATGCCCTGGCTATTATAAATAGTGCTGCGATGAACATTGGGGTGCACGTGTCTCTTTCAGATCTGGTTTCCTCGGTGTGTATGCCCAGAAGTGGTATTGCTGGGTCATATGGCAGTATCAGTTCTAATGAGATGGATGAAACTGGAGCCCATTATACAGAGTGAAGTAAGCCAGAAAGATAAAGAACATTACAGCATACTAACACATATATATGGAATTTAGAAAGATGGTAACGATAACCCTATATGCAAAACAGAAAAAGAGACACAGATGTACAGAACAGACTTTTGGACTCTGTGGGAGAAGGCGAGGGTGTGATGTTTTGAGAGAACAGCATCAAAACATGTATATTATCTATGGTGACACAGATCTCATGCATCCAACCACCAGCCCAGGTTGGATGCATGAGACAAGTGCTCAGGCCTGGTGCACTGGGAAGACCCAGAGGGATCGGGTAGAGAGGGAGGTGGGAGGGGGGATCAGGATGGGGAATACATGTAACTCCATGGCTGATTCATGTCAATGTATGACAAAACCCACTACAATATAAAAAAAAAAAAATCATTCATTCTCTAGTACTTTGCTAATGAGTAAGAAATTATTTTATAGTATTAACTCATATTAATAGTACTAAAACTTGTCCAAATTATTAGGAAGGATATCTTATCACAACTTTTAGTTCTATCATGTCCCACCATGGCTAACTTGACAATGACCATAGTACCAAAACATATTCATGTAATTGAATAACAGACTTTGAAATTAAATCCCATGAATGATGGCTGGTTTTCCTTTTCTTTTAAATCCAGATGGTGGTTGCTATTCAGCCCTACTTAAAATTATGGGTAGCAATCTCCCTCTTCTCTGTGTTCTTTTGCCTCTGAAATCTACTAAATTCTCATGCTTCACACAATGTTCCTATTGTTGACATCTCTTTTCCTCCAACTGTCTAATTCTCTAGGCTTTGACATGGGTCCTCCCGTGAACTAAGAGGATCGCTTTTGAAAAAAAACTTCTGTTTTAATTTTATATCTTCCTTCCTTTTCGAGTTTTTAATGAGAAGTTTGTAATACTTTGAAGAATAAAATTTAACAATATAGAAAAAAAGTCAAAATCATTTTGGGATGCCTATGATTTTGCATACTTCAGCATAGAAACTATATTATATTTTCCTAGTTAATTCAAGTTTCAAATCAAGGTGACAAGTTGTACTTAGAAAAAAATCTATAAAGAGTAGTAGTCAACTGACATTTCAGAAAGATCACACTTCAGAGGCACTACTATAATCCCATCAGAGCGCCATGTTTTTATCAATACTTGAGGCTCTGCCAACTGGTATCATAAATATGAGATGTGAATTTTTGCTAGTGATTCATAGTTTGTTAATCAGCATGGTCTTGCCATTAGTTTGGGCTAAATGCCATTGTCTTATGCCAGCTACAAGGCTACAGAACCTAACCTATGGGTTGCTGTCCCATCTGACTTGAAGAACTTTACGTACAAGTGGAAGGAGTGCATGACAGAAGACAGAGAGTTGAATGAACAGGCTCATGAATTATTGGTGCTTATTTTCTAATGAATATTTTTCTGATACACAGTTGTATATATGACAGCATTTGGACACTCAAATTACAACATTTGAGTGAGGTAAGTAGATAACTGTTTAGTCACCAAGTCAGGTCCAACTCATTTGCAACCTCACAAACGATAGCCTGCCAGGCTCCTGGGATTTCCCAGGCAAGAATCCTGGAGCAGGTTGCCACTTCCTGCTCTAGGGCATCTTCCTGACCCAGGGATTGAACCTGTGTCTTCTGCATTGGAAGGTTGATTCTTTACCACTGAGCCATGAGGGAAGCCTGAGGTGACTGGATAGTCACTCATACATTCAAACTTATCGTAGGTCAAAGGGAAACTTCTGAAGGATTTCAAGCAAAGAAGAGCTGTGAAACAAGTTGTATGTTAGAGCAAGGGCTACTTTGAGGAGGCTGAAGTGGGATGAGTTGGAAGAACGGAGAGGAAAGCAAACATGAAAGCAGGCAAACAGATTTTGGCTCTATCGCTTTCCTTTTCTTTTTTAATGTTCTATTAAAATTTCCCTATCAATCATCAAAAAACAATGTTTCAAAGGTATCCTTTTTATTGCTTGTGGAGATACTTGTAGAAGAGCCCTTAAGATCTTTACTACTGATTCTAGGTTACACAGAAATCTACCTGTAGAAGAAAATATAGCTGAATGCAAAATCTAACAGAACATCATTTAGACAATAAAAGGTAGCAAACAATAAATGGCATAAGAATATGATAAATGCTCAAGTGGAGGGTTGGAGTTCTTTCTGCTGAGAAGTGGAAGAGGAGACAATAAGCTGAACTTGGCAGAGGGGCATGTTTGAATAGGAAGTGATTCAGCTATTAGAATGTGCAGTCAATAATTCCTTTTCTAAAATGATTAAAATTCGCTAAGTAGCACATTTTCCTTAAAACAATCTTTTACTTAATATTTCATGTGAGTGAGTGGCAAACATAAATGCTTCAGTTTTATTTGACTTCATGATGGATATGGATCAAACCAGAAGGTACACAAACCAGATATGTTAATTTTGATGAAGTGACCCTATTAATGAGGTTCAACAAACATTAGTGTTATCACAGCCAACCATGTGGAAGTAGACAATGCAGGTCTAGTTTTTGTTTTTGTTTTTGTTTTTTTTGGATCATTTTCACACAGAACAGACAAGAACAAGCTCATTGGAAAGCTTTTCTGAAACACAGGCCTGGTTCTGGGCAGAGACCTGCTGGGCCTCGGCACAGCTGGCAAAATCACTTCCACAGAAGGGATATTCAGAATGTTCTCTTAACCAGTAAGACCTCCCCTACCAGGATAGGCAAGGGTGAATGGGATTTCAAAATAGTGGGATTTTTATTTAGTGACATTTCTGATATGTCTGAATAGGGGTTGAAAAAACACAGGTGTTTGAGTTTCCAAAAATCACTGCTCTCTGCCTATAACCTTCACTTTGAAGCATATTTTTAAGTTTATTTTACTCTATTTCAAAATGTCTAGTGTTCTATTAAGTTCAAAAGGGCTAGCAGCATATGTACTATATATTCATTTTTAGAAAATATTGAGGGCATTTTTTTATTTCATTTCTTTCAGAGAAGTCAGAGCACAAGAAAGGATAACTATTTGTTAAATGCAATACTGTTTTTCCTATAATGGTAGTTTAGAAATACTCTAGGTAAGTTCTTGGAAGTCTTCAGTACAAATAACAGTAGAATCACTGATACTTATCTGCATTACAAAACACATTTCATTTTCTCCAAATGACTCTTGTGACCAAACAGTGAACACCCTAGGAAAGATTCTATAGTGAAAATCATCACGTCAATTAAAACAGCTCAAATAAACTTAAATATGCTCACGTTGTATATTGCCTATTCCTTGCAAAGAACAGTGAAGGGTAAAATCAACAGTTTTCAACAATTCTCTTAAGTTTAATGGAAATACAGGTTTGAATTTTCAACTATGAGTTACATGAAAATCTGTGAAGTGGTATATACAGCTATTTAATTACCCTGTTAGTAATTAACTAACCCTCATATGTTTATATTTTCTTAAATTCAGAAAAGATGCCATTTTGTATATAATACTGCAGAAAGTTCATGCAGTGAATAAAAGTACCGTATGTACATAAACTTCTCATTACGTGTGTTTTATTTCAGATTTAAAGCATTTTTTATAAAACAGAAGTTAGTGGGTAGCCACAGCTGGTAAAAGGAGAAACGATTTGATATTGCAGAGGACTCATTCATGAACAGCTTGAGGTGACTTAAGTGGACAGGATCCTATCACAAGTAAAGCAGCCACTGGGAAGACCTAAATATCTTCTTGGTTTAAGATTACACTGATTTTGACATAAATATCTCATCTTCTTTTTTACTCCCTTCCCTTGGATGTCATTTCTGTGAAATTTGAAGCTCTTAAAAATCAAGACTCAAAGTATGGAGACTATCAAGGGGAGCACAAATGTGTAAAAATATTGAGTGTCAGGCTTATTGCTAATAATTTATTCTCTTAACACCTTTGCAAAATACACTTACACTGTTATTTCCATTTTGAAGGTTAAAAAAAATCTATAAACCTATTGACTTTTCTAGACAACTAAGCAAAGAATATCTCAGCCAAAATAAAACTTCTTGAGAATTATTTTTTGGATTTAACAACTAATTTTCCCATGCCCTCTTTCCTTACATTCCCTATTCATTACCCATCAAACAACAATTCAAGAAATATGGTTAAAATGGCACAAAGGGAAAAAACAAAATCAATTGATTCTGAGGAACTTCTGTAGAAAGAATTTTAGTGAGTTGTTACTCTTAAATTTAATTTATATTTTAGGTAATATATATATTTTAAAAATGAAATAAAAATATAAATAAATGGTAGCCATTGTCACACCTCTCTTCACTGCAATTCCAATCTTTCCATGTCAAGCCAATTTAAGTCTTATCCGTTTTCCGATTTATTTTCCTTTTTGTGTTTAATTTCACGTTGGTTTATTTTATTTCTGGTGTTTTATCTCATATTTTAAAATACTATAGCACCTTGTTTCGTATTTATTTTTAAATTGTGGTTTAGGCCTAGGACGTGTAACTTCAGACATGTTCAAATCTGTGCAACCCTATGGATTTTAGCTCACCATGCTTCTCTGTCCATGGGATTTTCCAGATAAGAATACCGGAGTGTGGTGCCATTTCCTTCTCCAGGGGATCTTCCCAAACCAGAGATTGTATCTGAGTCTCTTGAGTCTCTTACATTGGCAAATTCTTTAACACTGCTCCATCTATAACTTTAACTCTAATGGAAAATTTAAATTTAGTTGTTTTACAATATGCTTCTGAAATAAACATATCCTTGAAGTGAAGTGAAGTGAAGTCGCTCAGTCATCTCTGACTCTTTGCGACCCCATGGGCTGTAGCCTGCCAGGCTCCTCCTGCAGTCCTCGGGATTTTCCAGGCAAGAATACTGGAGTGGGTTGCCATTCCTTCTCCAGGGGATCTTCCCAACCCAGGAATCGAACTTAGGTCTCCCACATTGTAGGCAGATACTTTTACCGCCTGAGCCACCAGGGAAGTCCAAACATCCTTACCAAACCAATATACTTTAGAACTCAAGTTTACGTATATTCACTCCAGGTGAAATAAAAACATCACATAATAGATCTTGGAGTGTTGATGAAAGAGGATATAAAATAGTAACAAGTAAACATTAGTGGTTATAGATAAAGATTAATTTTAATAGAATTTACACTAATTACACAGTTCATGGAAATTCTATACTTCTGTTCAAGATTTCTGCAATTTTCTGTTATATCCTCAGTGCCACCTAATGAACTATAGTTCTTTAGCCTTTCCATCTATATTTATTTTACACCAAATTAAGTCCACTGAGAATCTAAGCCACAATTTCATTTCCAAAATTAAAAAAAAAAAAATGTTTTAACCTAACATTGGTAAATTAAAAGCCCTTTTCTATCTAATTTTTGAGTTGCTTGCAGATCTCATGGTCAAAGTATTATCCTCCTAACAAGAGGATCCCTTCCTCTATTACAATAGACCCATTTACCCCATTTGCAAAAGAGATGCATTTGAATCCAGTCTCTCCTTATCTAAGTTCCAGTTTGCTTTTTCTCTGAGGGTGACCTGGAGAAACATCACTGATGCTTTCTGAAGTTATAGAGGGGGACTACAAATTCCACCCCAAAATTTTTATTCATGCCAATATTTTATTTTATTGTTTTATCAGTTTCTGCTCCTAATCAATCCTACACCAATTTGTTCCTCTGAATTTCCTAGAAATGCTTAGCACACTAGTAAATTCACTTTCAAGTCTTCAGGCAACTTTATTTTACCAAATAAATACATGCTTGAAAAGATATGAAATGATTCCATACAGGTATTTCATTTACCAATAACTAAGAAGATTTTCATTTTCCAATTTGGCATGAGATTCTAGGTAAATCCTATATATCTGAATATTCCTAGGTGAATAATTCTCAGTCCTCTACAATATTTTTATTTAACCCAGTTATTAATAATAACACAACAGAATTAGAAAATTTAATAAACAGGTATTTCACAGAATAAAACAGATTAGCATAATTTGATTTTGGTCACTTTTCAAATTTAATTCCCATTGGTAGTTTGTATATAATTAAAAACATACATATTGTATCATTTTGGAAATAGTCATGATTATTTATCATAAATATAATCAAATAGATACTGTTTCCTAAAGACTTATGGACACTCTGAGTCACTATTCAATACTAATGCATTTCTAAAGTTTTAATAGTTACAAATCATACATATATATATACATATATATATATTTAACCAACATGTAAAGAAATTTACATTAATTCATCCTGCTTTTTATTTTGAATATACATGCCTACTTCATGGTAAGACTATTGGTTAAAAAATTCTGGAATAAAGATAATTAAAAACATGTCTAAGGATAATTTTAACCTATTCTGTATTCAAGAAAATGACATGTGTTAGAAAATACTTCTTGGATTGGGAGCCAGATTTAACTTCCATAAACAAGATCTCAAGTAGGTAACTGTCATTAACAAAGGTGAAATGACAGAGCAATACTATTTCCTGGCACTTTTAATTATATTGGATGTAGGTACAGAAGATTCTTCAAATTTGTTAATACAAATCAATCTCCTGCCTCATTACTAAGGTTATTTGATATATAAATGTCTTTAATCTAGAGCACTGTTATGCAGTACAGATAACTCACTTCTGTGTTATGCTCCCATTCCAAGCTAGATTTCCAAGCTAGATGTAGGACCTGCATAAGCTGAGTTCTCACTCTGCATCTAGGTATATCCTTAAAGACTATCACTGTATCCAGACTTTTCATACTGTCCTTCCTTTTTAAAAACTTTTGAAATATTTTTAATGTATTTATCTGTGTCTAATCTAGTTTTACTCTTCAAACACATCTCTAAATTATCAGTTATTTTTTACAGATGGTCTGTTTTGCTCTCCTATCCATACATGAGATTATATTTTAAAATTATGTTCTTAATTTCAAGTTTCATAGTTTCTAAAATGTGCCTACACATTTTCCATGACATCCTGGTCTTGGCTAATTCTTACATTCTTTTCCAATATCTATGATCATTTCATACATTGTTATGAAATACCCTTATTATTGTCATCTTTTCTCTGTTTATCAGACTGCATTTTATTCTATTTGCTTTGTCTTGCTGACTGTCCTTCAAGATGATTTATTTATACATGTGATTTACAGTGATTCTGATGGCAAACATATTTTCAGTGGATGTTATCTGTGAGAACCCATGTGTCCTGGTATCTGAATGTGTTGTTATAAGGTTATTGTGAATTTCTCTCTTTCTGAGCTTATGGCTTTACACAGGTCAAGTAAGTTTTAAGGTTGACAGTTATTTCCAATCACATCATTGTAGAGAAACCTCACAATGGTTTGCCATGGAATCCTATGATTATGATTTATTATAGATTATTACTGTGCTATTTATTTACAGCCCAGGACAGACAGCCAATCTGTTTGTTGCCTCCTGGTACAGGAGATAACGTTTTTTCCTGTTTTCTGTATCTCCAACAGTAGACAGTTTCATGACTCCCAGCTTCATTTATCTAACTTAGTCTGGTTCTCTACAAGGAGAAAACTATTTTCATAATATACTTTCTGTTACAGAGTCTAAGCCCTAACTCCCAGACACTAGGAATTATATCAGATTATACTCCATTTATGAGCTCTTTGATCCTATTCATTACTATAATGTAGATATTCTCTTTCACTTTTGTTGACCAAAGACTCTGTTTTTCTTAGTTTAAGAGTAATAGTTTTCTTTCTTTCTTTTTTTAAACAAATTTCCAAGGAAAGCAAGGACAGTGATTTGAGAGAAGGAAAAAAACCAACAGATAGAAGAGAGGGAAGAAGCTTATTTTCAACATTATTTATGTGTATTATATTTATTAGAAGCTCATCTCTTCCATGATGACATCTCCTACACAATAATCACTCTCTCAATCTTCTCTTCCTAACCTTTGAATATATTTTTATTTGCAGAAGTAATATATCTTTTTGCCAATCTTACTTTTAAGCACATAAGCTATAATTGGATTTTCAATATATTGCTATAAATCTTTCCCTATTACTAATATAGTGGTCACCCAATAATTGTTGCTCTGAAAGTCAAAAATATGAACTATAACCAATATAGTCTAATGTTAATTTAGCTCCTGCTTAGCTCTATCTTCTTATTGCTTCTGAGATTGCTCCATTTCTTTCCCTATAACTAAATTCTTATGTTAAGTTCTGCAGATGTGAATTCAAATTGTGTGCTGCCGCGAAGTGGTCAAACAGGAGATGGCAAGAGTGAACATTGACATTTTAGGAATCAGTGAACTAAAATGGACTGGAATGGGTAAATTTAACTCAGATGACCATTATATCTACTACTGTGGGCAAGAATCCCTTAGAAGAAATGCAGTAGCCCTCAAAGTCAACAAAAGAGTCTGAATCCCAGTAATTGGGTGCAATCTCAAAAAACAACAAAATGATCTCTGTTCATTTCCAAGGCAAACCATTCAGTATCAGAGTAATCCAAGTCTATGCCCCAATCAGTAATGCCGAAGAAGCTGAAGTTGAACATTTCTACGAAGACCTATAAGACCTTCTAGAACACCAAGAAAGATGAAAATATATCCTTATCATTATAGGGGACTGGAATGCAAAAGTAGGAAATCAAAAGATACCTGGAGTAACAGGCAAATTATGTTTGGAGTACAAAATGAAGCAGAGCAAAGGGTGACAGACTTTTGTCAAGAGAATGCACTTGTCATAGCAAACAACCTCTTCCAATAATACAAGAGAAAACTCTACACATGGGTATCACCAGATGGTCAATACTGAAACCAGATTGATTATATTCTTTGCAGCCAAAGATGGAGAAGCTCTATACAGTTAGCAAAAACAAGACAGGGAGCTGACTGTGGCTCAGATCATGAACTCCTTATTGCCAAATTCAGACTTAAGTTGAAGAAAGAAGGGAAAACCACTAGACCATTCAGGTATGACCTACAATTAAATCCCATATGATTGTACAGTGGAAGTGACAAATGGATTCAAGGGATTAGATCCGATAGATAGAGTGCCTAAAGATTATGGATGGAGGTTTCTGACACTGTACAGGAGGCAGTGGTCAAGACCACCCCCAAGACAAAGAAATTTAAAAAAGCAAAATGGTTGTCTGCTGCTGCTACTAAGTCACTTCAGTCATGTTCGACTCTGTGCGACCCCATAGATGGCAGCCCACCAGGCTACCCAGTCCCTGGGATTCTCCAGTCAAGAACACCGGAGTAAGTTGCCATTTCCTTCTCCAATGCATGAAAGTGAAAAGTGAAAGTGAAGTCACTCAGCGGTGTCTGACTCTTAGCGACCCCATGGACTGCAGCCTACCAGGCTCCTCCATCCATGGGATTTTCCAGGCAAGAGTACTGGAGTGGGGTACCATTGCCTTCTCTGATGGTTGTCTGAGGAGGCCTTAAAAATAGCTGAGATAAGAAGAGAAGCAAAAGGCAAAGGAGAAAAGGAAAGATATACCCATTTGAATGCAGAGTTCCAAAGATGCGCAAAGAGAGATGAGAAAGCTTTCCTTGGTGATCAGTACAAAAATATAGAGAAAAACAATAGAATGGGAAAGACTAGAGATCTCCTCAAGAAAATGAGAGATACCAAGGCAACATTTCAAGCAAAGATGGGCTCAATAAAGGACAGAAATGGTATTGATCCAACAGAAGTAGAAGATAAGAAAAGGTGGCAAGAACACACAGAAGAACCATACAAAAAAGATTTTAATGACCCAGATAACCATGACGGTGTGATCACTCACCTAGAGCCAGACATCCTGGAATGCAAAGTCAAGTGGGCCTTAGGAAGCATCACTACAAACAAAGCTAGTGGAGGTGATGGAATCCCAGCTGTTATTTCAAGTCCTAAAACATGATGCTGTCAAAGTGCTGCACTCAATATGTCAGCAAATTTTGAAAACTGAGCAGTGCCCATAGGACTGGAAAAGGTCAGTTTTTATTCCAATCCCAAAGAAAGGCAATGCCAAAGAATGTTCAAACTACCACACAATTGCACTGATCTCATACACTAGCAAAATAATGCTCAAAATTCTCCAAGCCAGGCTTCAATAGTATGTGAACTGTGAACTTCCAGACATTCAATCTGTATTTAGAAAAGGCAGAGGACCAGAGATTAAACTGTCAACATCCACTGGATCACAGATAAAGCAAGAAAGTTCCAGAAAAACATCTACTCCTGCTTTTTTGACTATGCCAAAGCCTTTGACTGTGTGAATCATGACAAATTGTGGAAAATTCTTAAAGAAATGGGAATACCAGACCACCTTCCCTGCCTCTTGAGAAATCTGTATGCAGGTCAAGAAGCAACAGCTAGGACTGTACTTGGAAAAACAGACTGGTTCCAACCCGGGAAAGGGGTACGTTAAGAGAGTATATTTTCACCTTGTTTATTTAACTTATATGCAGGTTACATCGTGTGAAATGCCAGGCTGGATGAAGTACAAGCTGGAATCAAGATTGCCGGGAGAAATATCAATAACCTTAGATATGCAGATAACACCACCCTTATGGTAGAAAGTGAAGAAGAACTAAAGAGTCTCTTGATGAAAGTAAAAGAGAAGAGTGAAAAAGTTGACTTATAATTCAACATTCAGGAAACTAAGACCATGGCCACCTGATGTGAATAACTGACTCACTGGAAAAGACCCTGATACTGGGAAATACTGATGCAGGAGGAGAAGGGGATGGCAGAGGATGAGATGGTTGGATGGCATCACCAACGTGATGGACATGAATTTGAGCAAGCTCTGGGAGTTGGTGATGGACAGGGAAGCCTGGCGTGTTGCAGTCCATGGGGTCACAAAGAGTTGGACACAACTAAGCGACTGAATTGAACTGAACTGAGGTCCGTTATGTATGCTATTATATTTTCCTGAAATTCTCCCATTTATATCTTGTGTGGTTTCATCCAGTCATCTTTTATATTTATTCAAAGATAGTATTTCCTGTAGATAGACAGGCATGGCCTCTTTTGGATGAAATGTCCCTCTTATTTGCCTTTCTTACAATGCCATGTTCATATCATTATCCCACTGTATTATGTACTAAATACATATTTGTATAACTTATAAAGTTCTAACTAGGAGGTAAACCTTTTTTTAATACTGAGGAAAAGAGCATGACTTTTTGTCTCTCATTATTATTAAAAACCCTATTCTCTCCCCAAGTTTTATTACTACTGATTAGTTGTCTGATTCCATGGTGTGAACTCTTCTTATTTTACCAATAACCATCCATGCTATTCCAACTTCCCATTGTCCATATCTCCCCAACATTCAAGCCAGCACATCACCTTATCCATTCACAGAGAAACCAGAAGCAAACAATAGTCTATAAAAGAGAATATGTACCAATTTTAGAGGTATCATAATAGCAAGCAATAAAACACAAAAAGCTGAAACTTGAATACCAAAATCACCATTCCTGAATTTCAGTGTTTCCCCCAGCAGGTATGTGTGTATGTGCATAAATACATACATATTACAGAATATACATGTATATTACATATTATTACATATATGTAATATATATGTAAAACTCTATATATATAGGTAAAAACTCTACCTCACTTACTGCTTTCAAATTATTATATCCCAGTAAGCATAAACTGAACTTTCCCATTTAAGGACACTAGTCCAATAATTTGATACTACAAACATATACACTCATTTCTCTGTATTCATCTTACATTGCAGAAGTACACATTGTTGTTGATAGGATTTTAAATTTTGTTTTTTCCATGCATTACTGATGAGTACTCATTTCTAAATTATAACATTCACACTGAAGTCAAAACAGCCAGATTTCTAATAAAATCTATTCTTCCATTTCCTGAGCATAAACATAGACTATCTTTCTCAGTTTCCCTTATACTTAAGATGTAACTAATTTGTCTTCACTGGATGATGAACAGAAGAAGTGTTTACCACTTCTGTACCCAGCTTATTAATAATTTCAACACGAATCTTTCATGTCCCTTCCCCTTTCCAGATGACTATGATGAAAAATCCAGTTATGAGTCCCTGAATAACAAAGTGATGGAGATATGTGTCTCTGAAATGAACATCTGTTTGGAATATTATGATAGTGAAAGATTAACTTTAAATGATACAGCATACTAACACATATATATGGAATTTAGAAAGGTGATAACGATAACCCTATATGCAAAACAGAAAAAGAGACACAGAAATACAGAACAGACTTTTGAACTTTGTGGGAGAATGCGAGGGTGGGATATTTCAAAAGAACAGCATGTATACTATCTATGGTGAAACAGATCACCAGCCCAGGTGGGATGCATGAGACAAGTGCTCCGGCCTGGTGCACTGGGAAGACCCAGAGGAATCGGGTGGAGAGGGAGGTGGGAGGGGGGATCGGGATTGGGAATACATGTAAATCCATGGCTGATTCATATCAATGTATGAGAAAACCCACTGGAAAAAAAAAAAAAAAGTGAAATGGAATTACCTGATTAAAAAAAAAAAAAAAACAACCATACTGTGTCCCAATAAAAGGGTGTTAGAAAAGGAAAAAAAAAAATAAATAAATGCCTTCAAATCAATTCAGTTCAGTCGCTCAGTAGTGTCTGACTCTGGGACCACATGGACTGCAGCATGCCAGGCTTCCCTGTCCATCACCAACTCCTGGCCCTTGCTCAAACGCATGTCCATCAAGTCAGTGATGCCATCTAACCTTCTCAACCTCTGTCGTCCCCCTCTCCTCCTGCCTTCAATCGTTCCCAGCATCAGGGTCTTTTCCAATGAGTCAGTTCTTCACATCAGGTAACCAAAGTATTGGAGCTTCAGCTTCAGTGGCAGTCCTTCCAATGAATATTCAGGATTGGTCTCCTTTAAGATTGACTGGTTAGATCTCTTTGCAGTCCAAGGGACTCTCAAGAGTCTTCTCTAACATAACAGCTCAAAAGCATCAATTCTTCAGCGCTCAGCTTTCTTTATAGTCCAACTCCCATATCCATACATGACTACTGGAAAAACCATAGCTTTGACTAGATGGACCTTTTTTGGCAAAGTAATGTCTCTGCTTTTTAATATGCTATCTAGGTTGGTCATAGCTTTTCTTCCAAGGAGTGTCTTTTAATTTCATGGTTGCAGTCACTGTCTGCAGTGATTTGGGAGCCCTCCCCCCCCCCAAAAAGTCTCTCACTGTTTCTATTGTTCCCCCATCTATTTGCTATGATGTGATGAGACTGGATGCCATGATCTTGGTTTTATGAATGTTGAGTTTTAAGCCAACTTTTCCACTCTCCTCTTTCACTTTCATCAAGTGGCTCTTTAGTTTTCTTTGCTTTCATGCCATAATGCATCTGCCTATCTGAGGTTATTGATATTTTTCATAGAAATCTTGATTCCAGCTTGTGCTTCATGCAGCCCAGCATTTCGTATGATGTAATCTGCATAAAATTTGAATAGGCAGGGTGACAATATACAGCCTTGACATACTCCTTTCCTGATTTGGAACCAGTCTGTTGTTTATTATTAATTAAATCAATTAATTTAATTAATTATATTAAAATAGTTATCTAAATTAGTTGAATTCCTAAGTTGCTACAATTTTGAAACAATGTTAGTGAAATCTAGACAATCAAGCTAAGAAACACAGATACATGTCTTCTTCAAGATTTCATGTGGATACACCAGTGTTTAGTATGGTGAATTTTGCATAATTAGAACATAATTGGATATAAATATGAGGATGCATTGTGTACTCACATACAGTTTCTATATCCCAATTTAAAATAACAGAGGCATCAACGTCACTAATAAACCTCCATTAAATACTTTTTTCAGGCTCCAGTCCTGGTCATTCTATGTTAGTAGGTATGTGATGGGCCCTCAGAATTGCAATATAACCATACATAAAGATAGATCATTATGCTACACAGCCATGTTTGCAAATCACTGATTTAGATTTATTTGGAAATTCTGACAGCATAATAATATCTGCATCTATAAAATGATATCTCTAAGTAAGCCACTGATAAGACTTTTTGGCAACTGTGGCTGAAGTATCTGAAGGGTCAGGAGGATATTTAGGTTTTACTCCCCTGAGCAGAGTAATCTTGATTGTATGAGTATCATTTAGCCACAGGGTCTTTCACTTATTGAACAAAATTAGCAATGCATGTTGGAAAACTATAATTACTTTCTCTTGAAACCATATTCCCAAGTGAGGAATATCAATTCTGTTTTTCTCCTTTTAGAGTGAAGATTATACAACTTGTAAGTAAATGACTGTTTTCCTCATGACATCATCAGACACTGTTATCTGATAGCTAGTAAGTTCAGTTCCACTGTACAAGTACGTGAAAAAAAGTGAAATGTGTTCATTGTTCAGTCAAGTCCGACTCTTTGCAACCCCATGGACTGTAGCCCACCAGGCTCCTCTGTCCACGGAATTTCCTAGGCAAGAATACGGGAGCAGGCTGCCATTTCCTTCTCCAGGCGATTTTCCCGACCCAGGGATTTAACCCCAATATCTGGCATCAAACTAAATCGCTAATCCTATTTTCTTTCAAACAAGCTGACTCCTGCCCTTGTCTTTATCATCTCACAATTCTTTGATCCTAGTATACTCTCATCCTCATTCTCACTATTTCCTCACTTCATCTGGACTTCATCTAGCTCAAATGCCTATTAATTTGGGAGGTCTTCCTTGAAAACTTTATGCAAAACTGAACTCTCTTGCCCATGTGCTCCATTTCCACTATCATTCTCCATTAACTTATTCACTTATATTCTTTAATATTATGTGTATTTGCTTACTTATTTTCAGTCCTGTCTCATTAAAAGGCCAACTTCATGATAGCAGAAACTTTGAATTATATGTCACTTCTACATTCCCAGAACACAGGAAGAAGATGATTCTTAGTTAATATTTTATGATAAATATATAATATAAATGAATATGTAATACATATTTAGTAAGGTGTCATTAATTAAACATATATACCTTTCCTTAGAAGGTTACTGATTCTTTGTAACTTTGATTTGTGAAGATAGCCTCAGTATATATTGAAAATTGTCACTAGATCAGTTATTTTTTATCAGTTATTACTTTTCTTTGCTTCCTTAGTATAAGAAAACTGGTCAAGAAGTAGTTTGCTTAAACTGAACTCCAAAGCCTATAATAAGTGCTCTGTTAATATTTTGGTGGCTGACAGGCAGTTGATCATCAATGGAATTATGAAATATTTATTTTTAAGAACTCTACAGGAATTTTAAAAAAATCAATAGTCTTTGTTTTAATCTCTCCAAAGGAAAGCATTATGCATATCTGCAATACCACATCACTATTTATAGTCAAACAGTAGAAAATACTAGATAAAAAGATATTTGATCCCCAGCATATCTTCAAATGAATTGCCAAACAAGAATCAAACATTCTAAAAACCCAACAGTATCCCTAAATTTAAAAAATATATATATATATATATATATATATATATATATATATTGTTTGTAGGGTAAATTTTTGGTCAAAAATACCATATTTTCAAAACATTTTGGGAATCAAAACTGCCTCATTTTCAGCGTTTGTTTTAAGACACATAGTGCCATTACTGTTAAAAAGCAAAGATGTAATGCTATGGAATGCTGCAAGCAGTTAAGCCTTGGGTCATTTTCCTGAGCTTTGTGAGTCCTAAAAACTCTGTTGATTTCTATATGCTTCAAACTAAGAAAGATGACAATTCAAATCACATATCACTTAACTTAATGCTATATTTTTTATCAAAATTTTGTTATAAGAGAAGATCAATATATCTTATTATAAATAAATTTAAGAATAGCCCAAATATGCTCTTCAGAGCTCTCTCAAGTTCCTCTCATTTGTCAGACATAGTATCATCAGGATTTTTTGTTGAACTGTTTTTGTTGAACTGATTTGCAGATCCATGATCTCAATGACACAAGGCAATCCCTTGATCATGAAAAATTATCTGAATATAATAGGGTCTATCACAAACCCGGGTCTCCCGCATTGGAGGCAGATGCTTTAACCTCTGAGCCACCAGGGAAGCCTATCATTAAAGCAGTCCTATTAATCAATCCTGATTGCTCCTCCAGAAATGCTGTCAAGAAAGAAAGTTCATTACTGGTTATCATAACTATTTTCATTACATTAGACACTCTGCTATTTCTAAAGATGTGAAGATGTAAAGATGAAGACATGGCATTTGGTCCCATCACTTCACGGCAAATAGATGAGGAGACCATGGAAACAGTAACCAATTTCATTTTCTTGGATTCCAAAATCAAGGCAGATGGTGACTGCAGCCATGAAATTAAAAGATGCTTGCTCCTTGGAAGAAACCCTATGGCAAACCTTTATAGTGTATTAGAAAGCAGAGATATCATTTTGTTGACCAAGGTCTGTATAGTCAAAGCCATGTTTTTTCCTGTATTCCTGTATAGATGTGAGAGTTAGACTATAAAGAAGGATGAACACCAAAGAATTGACGCTTTCAAACTATGCTGCTGGAGAAGACTCTTGATTGCCCCTTGTACTGCAAGAAGATCAAAGCAGTCGATCCTAAAGGAAATCAACCCTGAATATTCATGGGAAGGACTGAAGCTGAAGCTGAAGCTGCAATCATTGACTACCTGATGTGAAGAGTCAGCTCATTGGAAAGGATCCTGATGCTGGGAAATATTAAGGGCAGGAGGAGAAGGGGGAGACAGAGGATGAGATGGTTGGATGACATCACTGATTCAACGGACATGAGTCTGAGAGCTGAGCGAGATAGTGGAGGACAGGAGAGCCGGACATGCTGCAGTTCATGAGGTCACAAAGAGTAGGACATGACTGAGTGACTGAACAACAAAACAACATTTGATCATAGGATCAAATACAAAGGTATTCTGAAGGAGAGTAAGTGAATTCTATATATAATGATTCTTAACGGGCAGTTTTGTGTGTGTAATATGACCCCAAACAAGTTATTTTTGTGTTTCAATGAGGAGCAAAATTAACATAAAAAGATTTTTCTTTATCTTTCTGTGCAAATCACCTTTATAATTGAACTTTGAGTAACAAAAATGCCATAGAAGTCAAAAGAATGAATAATCAAATATGTGTTTTCTTTTCATGTTGGATTAATTGATGAAATCCCATGATAAATCACAAAATTATGAAGAATATTTGGAAATGGACAAATATAATTCAGATGGCCATTATATCTACTACTGTGGTCAAGAATCCCTTATAAGAATTGGAGTAGCCTTCATAGTCAATGAAAGAGTCCAAAATGCAGTATTTAAATGTAATCTCAAAAATGACAGAGTGATCTTGGTTCATTTCCAAGGCAAACCATTTGATATCACAGTAATCCAAGTCTATGCTACAACCGCTAATGCTAAAGAAACTTAATTTGAATGGTGCTATGAAGACTCACAAGGTGTTTTAGAATTAACACCAAAAAAAGATGTCCTTTCAGCAGTGGGAATTGGAATGCAAAAGTAAGAAGTCAAGAGATACCTGGAGTAATAGGCAAGTTTGGCCTTGGAGTACAAAATGAAGCAGGGCAAAGGCTAACAGAGTTTTGTCAAGAGTATGCACTGGTCATAGGAAACAACCTCTTCCAACAACACAACAGATGACTTTACATATAGACATCACGAGATGGTCAATACTGAAATCATATTGATTATATTCTTTGCGGCCAAAGATGGAGAAGCTCTATAAAGTTAGCAAAAATGAGACGTGGAGCAGAATGTGGCTCAGATCATGAGCTTCTTATTGCAAAATTCAGACTTAAAGTGAATAAAGTAAAGAAAAATCACTAAACCACACAGTTGTGCCTAAATCAAATGTCTTATAATTATAGAGTGGAGGTGGTTAATAGATTCAAGAGATTAGATCTGGTAGACAGAGGGCCTGAAGAACTATGGACAGAGGTTAATAACATTAAGGAGATGATGTAAACAATTGCCAAGAAAAAGAAATGCAAGAAGGCAAACTGGTTGTCTAAGGAGGCTTTACAAACAGCTGAGAAGAGAAGTGAAAGGCAAAGGAGAAAGGGAAAGATATACCCAACTGAATAAAGAATTCTAGGAAAGATAAAATGTCTTCTTAAGTGAACAATGCAAAGATATAGAGGAAACATATAGAATGGAAAGATGGGCACAATAAAGAACAGAAATGGCAAGGACCTCAGAGGTGGAAGAGATTAAGAAGAAGTGTCAAGAATACACAGAATAACTATACAAAAAAAGATCTTAATGACTTGGATAAGATGGTGTGATCACATGATGGTGTGATCACTCACACAGAGCCAGACATTCTAGAATGTAAAGTCAAGTATGCCTTAGGAAGCTTTACCATGAATGAATCTAGAGGAGGTGATAGAATCTAGAATTCTAGGTGAGGTATTTAAAAATCTAAAAGATGATGCTGTTCAAGTGCTACACTCAATATGTCAGCAAATTTGGAAAACTCAGTGGTGCTGACAAAACTGGAAAAGGTCAGTTTTCATTCCAATCCCAAAGAAAGGCAATGCCAAAGAATGTTCAAACTACCACACAACTGTGCTCATCTTACAAGCTAGCAAGGTAATGCTCAAAATCCTTCAAGCTAAGCTTAAACAGTATGTGAACTGAAAACTTCCAGGTGTACCTGAAATGATTAGAAAAGGCAGAGGAACCACAGATCAAATTGCCAACATCTGTTGGGCCATACAGAAAGTAAGGTAATTCCAGAAAAAAATATCTACTTACACTTCATTGATTACAATAAAGCCTGACTATGTGGCACAAATCATAACAAACTGGAAAATTCTTAAAGAGATGGGGATAGCAGACCACCTTACTTGTCTCCTGAGAAACCTGGACTGTTTCTGGACAAGAAGCAACAGTTAGAACTACATGTGGAACAATTGATAGGTTCAAAATTGAGAAAGGAGTACTTCAGGGCTATATATTGTCACCCTGCTTACTTAACTGATATGCAGAGTATAGCAGGCAAATTGTTGGGCTGGATGAATCAAAAGCTGGAACCAACATTTCTCGGAGAAATATCAACAACCTCAGATATGCAGATGATACTACTCTAATGGCAGAAATTGAAGAGGAACTAAACATCCTATTGATGAGGGTGCAAGAGGAGAGTGAAGAAGCTGGCTTAAAACTCAATATTCAAAAAAATAAGATCATGGCATCCGGTCCCACTACTTCATGGCAAATAGATGGGGAAAAAGTAGAAACAGAGACAGACTTTATTTTCTTGGGCCCCAAAATCACTACATACAATGACTACAGCCATGCAATTAAAAGACACTTGCTCCTTGGAAGGAAAGCTATGACAAACCTGGACAGCATATTAAAAAGCAGAGAGGTCACTTTGCTGACAAAGGTCCATATAGTCAAAGCTATGGTTTTTCCATTAGTCATGTACGATGTGAGAGTTGGACCATAAAAAATGCTGAGTGCCAACGAATTGATGCCTTCAAACTGTGGTGCTGAAGAAGACTCTTGAGAGTGCCTTGGACAGCAAGGAGATCAAACCAATCAATTTTAAAAGAAATCAACCCTGAATATTCATTGGAAGGACTGATGCTAAAGCTGAAGCGCCAATACTTTGGTCACCTGATGCAAATAGCCTACTCAGTAGAAAAGACCCTGTTGCTAGCAAAGATTGAAGGCAGGAGAAGTGGGTGACAGAGGATGAGATGATTGGATGGCATTACTGACTCAGTGGACATCAGTTTGGGCAAACTCTGGGAGATAGTGAAGGATAGGGAAGCCTGGAGTGCTGTAGTTCATAGGGTCACAAATAGTCAGACATGATTTAGCAACTGAACAACAATAACAATGAAAGAAAAAGTTAAGGCAACTTGGCATGGTTTTCACAAAGATAATTTTGTAAATATAAATAAAAGATACAAATAGATATTATTATACAAAGCAGTAAAGTTGCTTTAGATAAAAGAGGTCTTGATATAGGTTAGAAATAGTGGATTTTTGGATGAGAAATTATGAATTTCTAAAAGTGTCCTACCTTGTAAGTTGTCATTTACATGCATAACCTATCACTTTATGGATTATGATTTAAAAGTTACATTTTCAAAGAAGACTTAATTATAATTATATTCACATAACTGGGATAATTTGGATCCCTAATTCTGCCAGCTTTTCATTAGCTGTTATTATCTGTTAAATCAACATTGTTCTTCTACATTTAAGACATAAAGACTTTCACAACAAATAATTCCCTGAAACAGTACTATGAATGATTATTAATATACTAGACTTTCGAGCAGTTGTGTGGATATCAGTAAAATTATCAGCTCATTCACATACAATGTCCTTGAAATTAATAGACTCAAATATAATAAGGCTTTTAAAATGCACTTATATAGAGATTAAGTTTATAATATGAATACAAGTGGTAGGGAACCAATTCTATAGCTGGAGATACTAATTGTGTGGATATTTCCTTTGAAAACTGCTACATGAAGTACCTGGGCATTATTTCTTTAAATGAAATCATTGAAAGACAATCTCATCTCTATATCATAATTATGTGACACAATTGGGCACTCTTAAGAAAGTGGAAAGTACAACATACATGGTTTTGATAAATACATGTGGCAAAACTAAAATCATGGCAAAATAATTGCTTTCCACCAGGAGAAACCAAAAAATGCTTCCAAATGAAAATTATTTCACTAGCATTCACTGCATCTGAAAAACATTATTCATTTGTATAATAACACATTTTAAAATGTTTTCTTAAGTTTTATTACTGATTTGATCACAATATGAGCTTCTCTGGTAACTCAGTGGTAAACAATCTGCCTGGCAATGCAGGAGACGCGGGTTAGATCCCTGGGTCGGGAAGATGCCCTGTAGAAGGAGATGGCAATTCTGGCAATTCAGTATCCTTGCCTGGGAAATCCCATGGACGGAGGAGCCTGGCGGGCTACAGTCCATGGGGTGGTAAAAGAGTCTGACATGACTTAGCAACTGAAACAATAATGACAACATAGCATCATATTCTTGCCAAAAACTACTATCAATCTTAAATGAAGGCTTGCATGTGTAAAGGAGGGCTATATATGACTCAAAACTTGCTGCAAAATAAATGTTTGTCCTAATGCATCAAGAGATGTTAAAGGGTCAAGTGAAAACTCAGCCAACTACTTTACTTAATTCATTTCCCCTAATAGTTTAGATTCTTTTATGACTTTTTGAATCCAAACCAAAATACCATAGTAATTCAAATAGCAAGTTAGTATATGTAATCATCTCTGAGATTGTTATATAAAAATTTTAGTGATAGAATAATCACTTTAATCAGGAATTTTATTAATGAGGTAGAACATGTATAAACATATTTAATAACATTTAAGCTGTTCACTGTCTCAAGAATTTAATGCATTTTTCCTCTCTTCATTATTGTTCTTTAACAGACTTATTATTTAATAGACTTATTTAACATATATATATGTTATTTGACTTGAAATTTCAGTTTTTATCCATTTTCCTGATATTGATGTACCTCTCTCCCCAAGTGTTAGCAATGAAATGCTGGCAATAAAACTTCATTTCTTCCCATTTTACCATTTCTTCCACTGCTAATGAAAACACCAGCCAGAATTAACTTCTTGCCAAAAGAAGTTGATGTGAAAACTTATTGCCTTAAAATAATTTTCCAAATGATACAGGGTTTTTCATTCCTTAATATAACACTCAGAGACAACAACACTTGGGAATTTTGGAGTTGATACAAATTACTTAGAAATTAACATTGCAAGCACTTTCAAATTATGTGATACTTAGTTAAATAAATCAAGCTGAATAAAACGGAAATCACCCCAGAAAAATTAACTTAAAACTTCTAGTTTACTAGATGGGTTTAATTTTAGCATATATATTTTTAATTTTGTAAGTTTGGGTTCATAAATAAAGCCCAATGTAAATTTGAAAAAATCTTCAGAAATATAAGTTTCATCATGCATAAAAGCAGATATATTCCATCAACTAGATACTCATACTGTCATCTCTGCAGTGTTACCTACTGAAATGGAAAGGTGTTTATCATTATAGGAGTGAAAAACAACGCTGAGGTAACAGCTTTTATTTGCAAAGCTTATTTCCTTCAGAAAGTTTTCTTTGGACTCATTTCTCCTTTCGTAAGATTATCTTTAGAACTTTGCATTCAAATGCATTAGATTTGTATTTTATTTGCCAATTATAATAATATAAACCATTTAGAATAACTCTATGTAACCTATTTCTTTAAAGAAGGTACCTTTTTTAACATTACCAGGTCAATTATCATAGTATGAATATTGGGTTTTTCAATTTATGTCACTGAGGATTCTGAAGTCTTGTAGGGAGAATTCAAATACAACTCCTTTATTCATGAATTCAGTAAAAAAAAAACTGTGCTAAATTCAAATAATATCTAGTTCCATAAACATAAATATATTGTCTTCTATATAGGATTGAACATAGGATGCGATGATGAGGTCTATACTCAGTTAAAGAAAATTCATAGCAAGGGTCATTAATTATAGTCCATTATTATATACCATGATAAGAAAATCACAGTCTTCAGTATAGTAGAATTGAACATACAAACACAGCTAATGGCTGGTTTTTGAAAGTCTATTTTGAGCCACTTCTCAAGATGTAATAAGATTTATAATGTTAAATCTGCTTGCATAGGTCCACATTTTATGAAATATAAGACTATACAAATATTAAAGACTATCCTCAAAAACTTACTATTCTACCCAAAGTGGTATTTTATAACTAAAATGACAATAAGAAAATTCAGTATTATTTTCTAAATTACTTCATATAAGCTGGTGTGGTATAAAGACACTGAGCTTTCTTCCTCTCATGAGCACACCAAAAATCATAACTGTTGTCAGAATAAGTATCAATAAAAAAGATTGGAACCCACTGGAAATGATCTTTTACAAGTAAAGACATAAAGAAGAAACCACAAGGAGATGGGTATGAGGGGCAGACTCAGGATAAAATCAAGTCCCATAGCCCTGGGTGGGTGACCTACCAACTGGAGAATAATTAGATAGCAGGGGTTTTTCCCACAGCAGTGAGCATTCTGAACCCCACATCAGGCTCCCCAGCACAAGAGTTCTGTGCCAGGAAGTCCAGTGAGGCTTAGTTTAGAGAGTCACACAGAAATAGGGGTAATAAAGACTTCACTCTTAAAGGGTGTACACAAAATCTCACATGCTCCAGGACCCAGGGCAAAAGCAGCAATCTGCTAGAAACCTGGGCCAGACCTACTGGCTGATCTTGGAGAATATTCCAGAGAGGTATGGATTAGCTGTGGTTCGCACATGGGCATAGACACTGGTGGCAACCACTCTTGGGAGATCCTTCTACTACATGGACCCTGGTAGTGGTGAATGCCATTGTGGAATCTATCCTCTAGCTCATTAGCACCAAGACCTGACCCCAGGTAACAGCAGATTAGCTGCCTAAAGACTTCCTGAGCTGACAGCCACCTCCAGACCTGCTTCTAGACATAGCTCAGCTAACCACAGGCCAGGCAGGACCCAGCTCTGCCCACAAGTGGGCAGTTACTAGTCTTCCCCTCCAGGAGGCCTGCTCTAGCCTCTTGACTAACCTGACCTACCAGGAAGCACACTTCTGATGCAAGAAAACCACAGTCCCACAGTCTATGGACCAGCCTTCCCAAATCAGGCAAGATCCTGCCTGGGACCAACTGGGTCCTGGCCCTGTCCACTAGCAGGCTAAGACAAGCTTCAGGACACTCCAGGATTACCAACTCTGTCAGTAATCACGCACACACCCGTCCAGTGATCTGCCACCAGGTATGGGAACCTGGCCTTGCAGTAAGACTTCAGGACTTGGCTTTGCCTGCCAACAGTCTAGCACTAATCCCAGCACTGGGCTTCATCCGTCAATGAGCTAGCAGTCATCCTGGGACCCTCTGCATTTCTGCAGTCAGCAGCTTCATGATCAGATCCCAAAAACCAGTACCTGACAGACTTTGCACAAGGCAAGGGCTGGCAACCAATGAGAATAGGGGCCAACACAAGCCTACCAAACTGCCCACATAGCGAGCCACAACAGAAAGGACCACTGAGCCCTCACAGACGGAACCCCTAAAATATATAGCTAGGATGACAAGAGGGGAGTGAATTGCTGAGATGAAGGGGACATCTCCTACAGAAGGCACTTTAAGTTTGAGAGATGTAACTCACCTACTGGATACATAAAAATACAAACAACAACTTGGGCAAAATGAGGCAGCAGAAGAACATGCTCCACACAAGGAAATGAAATCAAACCCCAGAAGAACTAAGCAAGGATAGGCAATCTACATGAGGAAGAGTTCAGGGAAATAGTCATAAGGATGATGAAAGAGCTTAGGAAAATAACAGTTTCAAAGGAAGGAAAACTAAAGTTTTTAAGAAAATATAAATTAAAACCAAATGTGATAACTATAATAACTAAGATGAAAAACACAGCATGACAAATCAAAAATCAAAGCTATAGTAAGTGATATAGAGGAATGTTCAGAATAGTGGACATTACTGATGCTAAACAAACAAACCAAAAAAAAAAAAAAAAACCTAAAGAAATTAGGACAGTTTAAGAGACCCCTGGGACAACATCCATCATACAAATATTCACATCACAGCAGTCGAAGAAGGAGAAAATAGAGAGAAATGGGCTGAGAACATACTGGAAGACATAATAGCTAAAAATTCCCCTAACCTGGGAAAGGAAACAGTCACCCAAGTCCAGGAAGCACAGTACCATAAAGGAGTAACCCAAAGAGGAATACTCTAACACACACTGTAATTAAAATGACAAAAATTAAAAATAAAGAGAGGCTTTTAAATGAAGCATGGAAAAAACAATGAATAACATACAAAGGAACTCCCACTAGGCAATCAACAGATTTTACAGAATAAACTCTTAGACCAGAAGACAGGGACACACTTAAAACAATGAAAGGGAACAAAAAAATATAGCCAAGAACACTCTACACAGCAAGGCTCTTTTTCAGATTTTATGGAGAGATAAAAGCTTTACAGACAAGCAAACGCTTAAAGAATTTAGCAACACCAAATCAGCTTTACAACAAAGGTTAAAAAAGAAAAGGCCCAAACTAGAAACAAGACAATTACAAAATGAAATAGCACACTGGGAGAGGCAAACATGCAATAAAGTTAAGAAACCACCCATGCACAAATTTAGGAGGAGTTAAAGGACATACAGTAATATATGCATTCTCAAAGCAGTTAATAAATACAGAAAACAATTAGATATAAAATATAATATCCGGAACAATAATTGTAAGCAGAGAATAACACAAATGTAGGGGTTTTTATGCATTTAAAATTAACAGACCAGCAATTTAAAACAGTGAGGTAGGTGTGTGTGTGTGTGTATATGTATACACATATACATATGATGCACATATACATATATGTGTATACACACACATTGCTACATAGAAATCTCATGGTAAACACAAACCAAAAATCTGTAATAGATTTATACACCAAAAAAATAAAAAGGAATCCAAACATAACACTAAAGATAGTGATCAAGTCACCAGAGAAGACAGAAAAAGTATAAAGGAACAACAAATTAAAAAAAAAAAAAGAAAACAACACTACAAAACAACTCCACTACAATTTAAAAAATGTGAATAAGTGCATATCTATCAATAATTCCTTTCAATGTAAATGAACTAAGTGCTACAATCAAAAGAAAGAGTGAGTGAATAGATACAAAACCAAGGCCCATAAATACTCTATCTAAAAGAGACTCATTTCAGATCTAAAACACACACAGATTGAAATTGAGGGGATGGTAAAAAGGTATTCTACACAAGTGAAAATCAAAAGAAAGCTGGAATAACAATACTTACATAAGACAATACAGACTTTAAAGACTGTTACAAGAGACAAGGAAGGACACTACATAATATCCAAGGGATCAACCCAAGAAGATATAATTCTTATAAATATATATGCATCAAACAATTCAATTCAGTTCAGTCACTCAGTCTTGTCTGACTCTTTGTGACCCCATGGACTACTGCACATCAGGCTTCCCTGTCCATCACCAACTCCTGAAGCTTGCTCAAACTCATGTCCACTGAGTCGGTGATGCGATTCAACCACCTAGTCCTCTGTCATCCCCTTCTCCTCTTGCCTTCAATCTTTCCCAGCATCAGGGTCTTTCCCAATGAGTCAGTCCTTCACATGATGTGGTCAAAGTATTGGAATTTCAGCTTCAGCATCAGTCCTTCCAATAAAAATTCAGGACTGATATCCTTTAGGATGGACTGGTTGAATCTCTTTGCAGTCCAAGGGACTCTCAAGAGCCTTCTCCAACATGGGAGCACATAATTAATATAGGACAAATATTAACAGACATAAAGGGAGAAATCAACAAAGGCATGTGAAAAGATGCTCAATATCACTGATTATCAGCAAAATGGAAATCAAAATTATGAGGTATCCCCACACACAGGTGAGAAGGTGTATCATCAAAACACCTACACACAAGAAGGACTAGAGAGGGTGTTGAGAAAAGGGAACCCTCCTACACTCTGGTGGAAATGTAAATTGGTACAACTATGGAGATGAGTATAGAGGTTCCTTAAAAAACTAAAAATAAAGCTATTGTTTGATCCAGCAATCCCACTCTTGGGCATTTATCAGAAGAAACCATAATTTGAAACAATACATGGACCCCAGTTTTCAATGCAGCACTATTTACAAGGCATCAAAGCAATCTAAATGTCCACTGACAGATGAATGGATAAATAAGATGTAGTACATGTGTACAATGGAATATTCTTCAGTCATAAAAAGATGAAATAATGACATCTGCAGCAACATGGATGGACCTAGAGATTATCATACAAAGTGAAGTAAGTCAGATAGAGAAAGACAAATATATAACTCATATATGGAATCTATTTTTTTTAAGTGATACAAGTAAATTTATTTACAAGACAGAGACAGATTTAAGATATAAAAAACAAACTTCTAGTTACCAGAGAGGAAACTTGGGGTTGAGGGATAAGCCAGGAATTTGGAAGTAACATACACACACTAATGTATATAAGACATATAACCAAAAGGACCTCTATATAGTACAAGGAACTCTTCTCAATTACTGTGATAACCTATATGATAAAAAAGTCTGAAAAAGAATGAATATAGGTATATGTATAACTGAATCACTCTGTTATACACCTGAAACTAACACAACACAGTAAATCAACTATACTACAAAAATTTTTAACTAAAAAATTAAAATTAAAAAAATTAAAATCACACATATTTTTTGCATTATACAGATTTTTAAACAAGAAATAATCACCTTTTCTGACTACAACTTTATGAGACTACAGATCACCTACAGGAAAAAAAAATCTACAAAAAAACTAAATATGTGCAGGTTAAGTAACATACTATGAAACAACCAAGGGATCACTGAGGAAATTTAAAAAAACATTTTGCACAAATGAAAACAAAAGGAAGATGATCCAAAACCTCTGGGATGTAGGAAAAGAAGCTCTAGGAGAAAAGTTTATCACAATATGAATTTACCTCAAGAAACAAGAGAAATCTCAAGTAAACAACCTCACTTTACACCTAAAGGAACTAGAGAAAGAAAGATAAACAAAACCCAAAGTTAAAAAAAAAAAATCATGAAAATCAGAGCAGAAGTAAATGAAATAGAGACTTAAAAAACTTAGAAAATATCAATGACTCTGAAAGTTGGTTCTTTTTTTAAATTTTTATTTATTTTTTATATTTAATGAATTTTTATTATCCAAGTTTTACATGAGATATAGTATTATGGTTGCTTTTTATTTTATTTTTTTTGAAAGTTGGTTCTTTGAAAATATAAAATTGATAAGCCTTCAGCCAAACTCATCAAGAAAAAGAGGAAGAGGGACTAAATCAATAAAGCCAGAGGTGAAAAAGGAGAAGTCGTAATCTACAGTACAGAAATACAAAGCATCATGACAGACTATGACAAACCACTATTTCCCAACTAAAATGAACAACCTAGAGGAAATTGACAAATTCTTATAAATGTAAAATCTCCCTTGACTGAACCAGGAAAAAATAGGACATATAAATAGACCAATTATAAGTAATCTAATTGAATCAGTAATTCAGAAAAACAAAAAAACCTTCCAATAAACAATATTCCAGAATTAGATAGTTTTATAGGTGAATTCTGGGCTTCCAAGGTGGCTCAGCGATGAAGAATCTGCCTGAGAATAATGCAGGAGCCACAGGAGATGTAGGTTTGACCCAGGGTTGGGAAGATCCCCTAGAGGAGGAAATGGCAACCCACTATAGTATTCCTGCTGGGATAATCCCACGGACAGAGAAGCCTCATGGGCTACAGTCCATGGGGTCACAAAGAGTTGGACACAACTGTGCACACATGCACAGATGAATTCTACCAAACATTTAGAGAAGACTTAAGATCACTTCTCAAACTACTCCAAAAAATTGCAAAGGAAGGAACACTGCTGATCTAATTCTATGAGGCCAGCATAACCCTGATGCAAAACCAGACAATGATATCAAAAGAACAGAAGATTACTTGTCAGTATCACTGGCAAACATAGATGCAAAAAATTCAACAATTATTAACAAACCAAATCCAGCAACAGATTAAAAGGATCATACACCACAATCAAGTCAGATTTATCCCAGAGATGCAATAATTTTTTTATATACAAAATAAATGAATGTAATACATTGCATTGACAGATTGAAGAATAAAAGTCATATAATCACCTTAATAAATTCAGATAAACTTCTTGATAAAATTTAGTATCCATTTATACCAAAAACTTTACAAAAAGTGAGCAAAAAGGGAACATACTTCAACATAAAAAATGCTATTTACAACAAACCCACAACTAACATTACCTTCAATGGTAAAAAACCTGAAAGCATTACCTATAAGAACAGGAATAAGACAAAGATGCCCAGCCATGTTACTTTCATGCAACACAGTACTGGAAGTCTTAGCCACAACAATCAGACAAGAAAAAGAAATTTTAAAAAATCAAAGTGGAACGGAAGAAGTAAAACTGTCACTGCAGATGACATCATACTATATATAGAAAATGCTAAAGATGCCATCAGAAAACTACTAGAACTTATCAACAAATTCAGTATATAGCAGGATACAAATAACATACAGAAATCTATTGCATTTCTATGCACAAACAACTAAATTTAACAAAGAGAAATTAAGTAAATGATTTCCTCTTTCTTTGCATCAAAAAGAATGAAATACCTAGGAATAAACCTACCTATGGAGGTAAAACACCTGTACTAGGAAAACTATAAGATACTGACGAAAGAAACTGAAGATGACACAAACAATTGGAAAGATATACCATACTCTTACACTGGCAGAATGGACATTGCTAAAATGACCATACTATCCAAGGCAATCTGCAGACTCAATGTGATTCCTATCAAAATATCAATGGCATTTTTCACAGAACTAGAACAAAAACTTTTAAATTTTGTATGGAAACACAAAAGACCCCAAATAGCCAAACCAATCTTTTCTCTTTTTTTTTTTTATTTTAAATAGTTAAGCTTTTATTTCAATAGTTATATGGTGTAGCTTTGTTGTTTGTTTTTTTTTTCCTTCATTTATTTTTATTAGTTGGAGGCTAATTACTTTACAATATTGTAGTGGTTTTTGTCATACATTGACATGAATCAGCCATAGATTTACACATATTCCCCATCTCCATCCCCCCTCCCACCTTCCTCTCCACCCGATTCCTCTAGGTCTTCCCAGTGCACCAGGCCCGAGCACTTGTCTCAAACCAATCTTGAGAAAAATGAACAGAGCTGTCATCAGACTGTACTATAAAGCTATATTAATCAAAACAGATGGTACTGGCACAAAAACAGACACACTGATTAATGTAACAGACTAGAGGGTCCAGAAATAAAACCATGTGCTTATGGTCAGCTAATCTACAACAAGGTAGGCAAGAATATATAAGAAAAGTCACATTTCTTCAATAAGTGGTACTGGGAAAACTGGACATCTACATACAAAGGAATGAAATGAGAACATTTCTTCAAACCATACACAAAAGTAAAGTCAAAATTGATTAAAAACTTAAATGTAAGATATGACACCATACAACTCCTAGAGGAAAGCATAGGCGTAATACTCTTTGACAAAAATCATAGCAATATTTTTTTAGATTCATCTCCTAGAGTAATGGAAATAAAAGCAAAAGTAAACAAATGCGACCTAATTAACCTTAAAAGTTTTTACACAGCAAAGAAAAATCAACAAAACAAAAAAGACAACCAACTGAATGGGATAAAACATTTGCAAATGATGTGACCTATAAGGGGATGATATCCACAATACAGAAATAGTTCATACAGCTCAACATAAAAAACTACCTGATTATAAAATAGGCAGAACACTTAAATAGACCTTTTTTCCCCCCAAATATGACATGAAGATGGGCAAAATGTTCACAAAAGGTGTTCAATGTTATTAATCATTAGGAAAATACACATCAAAACCACAATGAGATATCACCTCACACCTGTCAGAGTAACTATCATAAATGAACACAGCTTATGCTGGTAAAGAAGTAGAGAAAGCAAACCCTCATACACTGCTGGTGAAATTAAAACTGGTGTGGTAATCCTTAGAAAACTTTATGGAGATTTTTCAAAAGACTAAAAATAGAACTATCAATATATGACCCAGCAATTCCATCGCTTGGTATAGATCCAAAAAATAGCCAGACCACTGATTCTAAAAGGTACATATTCCCCAACGTTCACAGCAGTATTATTCACACTTGCCAAGATATGGAAGCAACCTAAGTGTCCACCAGTAGACAAACGAATAAAGACTACACACACACACACATGCACACACATACACTATGGAATACTATTTAGACATAACAAAGAATGAAATTGTGTCATTTGCAACAACATGGATGGACTTGGAGAATATTATCCTAAGTGAAATAAATCAGACAGAGAGAGAAAAATGCTATATAATATTATTTGCATGTGGAATCTAAAAATTACTACACGCTAGTGAACATAACAAATAAGAAGCAGGTTCACAGACACAAAGAACAAACTAGTGCTTACCAGAGGGGAAAGAGAACAGAGAGGGGCAATTTACAGGCAAGGGATTAAGAGATACAAAATATTATTTATAAAATAAGCTACAAGGATATATTATACAACATAGGGAATATAGTCAATATTTAAAATAACTAAAAATGGAATATGGCATTTAAAAATTATGAATCACTATTTTGTACATCTATAACTTATATAATAATATACCTCAACTCTACTTCAATAAAGAATATTACTATTAAATTTTAGACTTGACTTTGTCAATGTAAAATAGATATGAGTATATTCAACTAAAGTAGACTAAACAGAAGAGCTAGATGTGACCATCTGATCTTTACTATAAATATAAAGCACATGAATTTTATGACTCTCATTAAGTTTCCTTCCAAAGGGAGACTATGGGCATGTAGTTTACTATCAGTCAGACAGTGTAACTCGAAACTGTGCTTGACTAAAATAAACCAATTTTTTCCTTCTTCTATTTGAAACCAAGCTCTGAAACACTTGTTCAAGAAACAGGTAAAGGAACCTGAGCTTCTTGCTTAGTGAAGGCAGATCCATGTTAGAAGCTCCAGTTCCATTTTTAGGAAAAAAATAAAAAATAAAAAATGACCTAGTCCTAAATAGAGCTTCCCTGGTGGCTCACTGGTAAAGAATTTTCCTTTCAATGCAGGCTTGATCTCTGTCAGGAAGGTCCCCTTGAGAAGGAAATGACAACCCGAACTCTAGTATTCTTGCCTGGAGATTTCCATGTACAGAGGAGCCTGGTGTGCTACAGTCCATAGGGGTCCCAAAGAGTCAGACAGGACTTGGCAACTAAACAACAGCCCTGAAAGAGCCGTAATATGATTAAATGCTTACAGAATACCCTCTTTCATGCTTAAGAAATTCCAGGAACTACAGGATATTTCCACCCCGCAGCTTCAGATTTTCTGCTCTCTTTACTCTATCAAGTTGAGGCTGACCAGAATACCCCTGGTCATCAGATGATGATCATCAGATGGCTTTGTTGCACCTTGGTAGCCTCAGCTGTAAACCTATGAAACTTTCTTTTGAAACCTCTTGTCCTCTAATTGGCAATTCAGAGACAGTGTTTGAGACGCTAGTCTGCCATCTTCTCAGGGTGTTGGCTTCCTAAATAAAGTATCTTTCTTTCTCCACCACTCCTTTTCTCTGAAACACTGATTTTTGAGCAAAGAGAAACACTGACTTTTGAGCAATGAGCAGCACAACCTCAGTTTGGTTCCAGCTTCAGCCAGTAACACTCTCTTCCCTTTCTTCCCTCTTTCCTTCTTTCTTGGACCAAGTGTTTATATACTATGCTGTAAGAAAAATTTAAAGTCTGAACACAAAAACTTCCTATTCTACACAAAGTGATGAGTTTTACAGCTAAAGTAGTAATAACACAACTCATTATTATCTTCTAAATTAGTTCATATATTTTAAAATAATACTATTAAATTTTAAACCTGATTTTATCAAAGTAAATAGATGTTTAATAACAGAATGAATATAAATTAATTATATAATAGACTCTAAAGGTCCATGTTTTAAAAAATAGAATTAATATTATTAGATATCTTCAGATTTTTGTCATTATACTAAATAGCAATAAAACCGGATGTAGTACTTGTAAAAAATTTGCTTGGTTTTCTAAGAATAATCTACTTGCTTGGGCACCCACTCCAGTATTCTTGCCTGGAGGATCCCACGGCTTAGAGCAGCCTGGCAGGCTACAGTTCATAGGACTGCACAGGGTAGAACACAACTGAAGTGACTTAGCACACATGCACCCATACACAAGACCTTTTAGTGAACATATTTCAAAATCAAACACATATATGTTTGATGACAAGATATATCATGGAAAGTTGGATCAGACAAAGGCAGTTGCAGATCATTTTGTGTCAAACAGTTTAAAAAAATGAATTTCAAAGAATATCAGAAACTATATCCAGGACAATGTAGGATAGTGGCAAAGGAAGGACTGGAAACTAAATTGGATTCTTTTGTTCCATATCCTGAACTGGATTAATTCTATAAAGAGAATATATAAATGATCTAAGTATAAAAAGTAGCTTTGTGTAAGTTATTGTTTGATCCTAAAATCATTGGTGAAATAAATCATGGATATGCTATATAGAAGCAACTTTGCTGGAATAATCAAGTATTTTTTCACTTATTTATTTTTTTTGTTTGTGTGTCTTTTTGATTAGGATAATCAACTTGTAGCAAATAGTGGTATAACTGCTTTAAAAGGGTTTCATCATCCTCTTAATTTCTTCCTCCTGTTAGTATTACTATGTTTCTTTTTAGATACTGTCTTGATTTTTAATTATTGCTCTATAAATGTCCCTAGGGGAAAACATCTGCTATTGCCTATTCGTTTTTTTCCTCTGTTGCCTCAGATTCCCTGTGGATATATTGCAGCTTGTTGACATTGCATTTTTAGTTGCCTCTGATGATTTTCTATCCCAAGGGTCCTACACAGATAAGAATATTTAGCTGACTCATTTCCTATTGCAATTGTAACATTTTTCCTTCTGTTACTATCATGTTATTGGAGTCATGAAAAATTTCAGTGAGTGAGAGCTATCAAATTAATCTACTTTGACATTTTTGTTCTTTTAATTTAAAAGAATTAAATGTTCAATATAGCTTCTAGCTTTTTTTTTTTTTTTTGGTACCCGGATTTTTCAATTTCTTTTATATCATTTGTCATTATTAGAATACTGTTTTCTGAAAGGCATAAGTTTCTTTGTGTCACATTCCTTTGGAAAACATAATTTCTTCTTTATCAGAATGAGGTTCTTTATAAAATAAATTGTGAGTCTCCAAATAATCTTATGTTAATTTGTTGTTGTTGCTTAGGTGCTAAGCCATGTCTGAATCTTTGCAAACCCAAGGACTACAGCACACCAGGCTCCTCTGTTTTCCACTATCTTCTGCAGTTTGCTCAAATTCAATACCATTGAGTCAGTGACGCTGTCTAATCATCTCATCCTCTGCTGCCCACTTCTTTTGCTTTCAATCCTTCCCAGTATCAGGTTCTTCTTCAATGAGTCAGCTCTTTGCTTCAGGTGGCCAAAGAGCTTCAGCTTCAGGATCAGTCTTTCCAATTAATAGTCAGGAATATTTTCTTTAATATTGACTGGTTTGGATCTTCTTGCAGTTCAAATTCAGTTGTAAATATTTATGATTAGTTTCATTCCAGGTGTATATTTTATGTTAGTGCAAAATTATAATAAGGTTATAATCATTTATATTTCCATAAAAAGATTATTTCATAATGAATATGTTTCATTAAAGTGATACTTATATGTGAATATATTTCTTATAAATATAACATAATGTACACATACATGCATATTTATGCTAATTATCAGCATGTGAGTGAAGTGAAAAGTCGCTCAGTCATGTCCAACACTTTGCAACCCTAATGACTATACAGCCCACGGAATTCTCCAAGCCAGGATACTGGAGGGGGTAGACTTTCCCTTCTCCAGGGGATCTTCCCAACCCAGGGATGGAACCCATGTCTCCTGCATTGCAGGCAGATTCTTTACCAGCTAAGCCACAAGGGAAGCCCAATTATCAGTATAATTTTCTGTAAAATAATTTTGAGTAAGCCAACAATTTAAAAGTATAGTTAAAGAATTGTTTTACATATAATTAACTGATATTTATATTTACTTTATGTCTGTGTTTCTAGAGAGACCATTTCTATATATATTTTATATACAAATAATAAGTATGATTATTGAATTTAAAATCTAAGGACTGAACAATATAAGTTACTTACATTACTAATTAATCTTAACTTTTGGTCAAATCTTATAAAGAGTAACTTTAACTCTCTGCCCTAATAAAAGGCCCTTTCAATTACATCACACTTTTCCAACATTAGTACAAGCTCTACACATTTTCTCCTAAATTTCAGTCCAATATTTGCACAGGAATGTTTACTTGTTAAAAGATAATACTGCTAATTTCTATCTTTATAGAATTATATAGCAACACAATGGTGTTATAAGAAGTAATTTCATAATTATTGTGTGATTTTCCAGGGACATATATTCCCCAAAGACTGTAAATCCTTTGATGTAAGATAACTTACTATTCATTCATTCATTCATCCATTCATTTTTCTTATTATGTATGTTTTCTGTGCCCAAAACATAACTGCTGCTCAGTAAGTACTTAATGAAAGAATGAGAATATCTAACTCACCTTGAGACAGGATGAAGAATGGCATTAACAATTCTTTCAAATTTTTTTTTTTAGTGTTTTTTTTTTTCTGGATTGTTTTCATTCCCATATATTTTTCCAAAAAAGCCTATTCGGATTTCTACTTGGATTTTGTTGGTTCAATTTATCAATTTGAGGAGAACCAACATCCTAAAACTATTTTAACTTTCAGTCTATGAAAATGGTAGCTTTTTCCTCTATTAAGGTCTTCTTTAATTTTTTCAGAATATCCCCATTATTTTTAGAATATAGACCATGAATGTAATTTAAGTTTAATGTTAAGTATTGTTATGCTCCTATAAATGGTATTTTAATTTTATTTTGTTTGTTTATTGGTAATGCTTAAAAATAATTTGATTTTTCTGTATGTTTTGAATTTGCTAAACTTACTAATTCTAGTAATACCTTACATAGATTATTTTAGGGTTTTCTATTTAAAAGACCACGCCTGTTCCAGCAATCCCACTTCTGAGTTTATATTAAAAAAAAACTTCTTACGGGGTCCCAAACATTATGTGCATACTCATGTTCATTGTGACTTAATTCATAATAGTCAAAAGATGGAAGCAACCTACATGTCAATCAACAGATAGATGAATAAACAAATATTTTATATACATGCAATTTAATATTATTCAACCTTTATAAAAGAAGAAACTATCATTTGTAACAATACGGATGAAGTTGGAAGACAATCTAAGTGAAAGAAGACAAACTAAAAATCAAATATTATAGTATATCAACTCTACAAGGAATATAAAATAGTCAAACTCACAGAAGAGGAGGAAAGAATGGTTGTTACTTTCACTAGAGGGAGGCCAGACAAAGAGGTGTTAGTTAATGGGTATAAAATTTCAGTTACACAAAATGTATCTGTCCTAGAGACCTATTGCACAGAGTCTATAGTTAACAGTACCACATTGCATACTTAAGTTTGCTAAGAGAGACGATCTAACATTTAAGTATTATCACAGATATACAATAAATAATAATAATGGAAATGAGAACATTTTAGAAATTATGAATATGTTTATGGCAGAGATTATAGTGATAGTATCACTGGCATATACTTATTCTCAACTCATCAAGTTGTCTACACTTAATATGTGCACCTTTTTGTATTTTAATCAAATCACAATAAGTGGTTTAAAAAAATAAGGAGCTATCATTTTTAAAGATTCCTAATGTAACTTGAATGTAAATGGAATCATCCTGATTCATTTTCTTAATGTAATCATTTCTCTCTAATGGAATCTAATATAATCATTTCTACCTAATTTTAGATAGATAGCTTTTATCAGATTAAAAATATGATAACTATTAAGAATGTTATTATTTTTCCTCTCCATCTAAAAATAATCTCATGTGCTTACACTGCATTTTTCTTTTTGCTTTATTTTCCCAAATGTTAATGGCAAGAATGACTAGGATTTTAGTTGCCAACAAGCAGAGTAATAGCCATCACTTTACTGGTAATTCATTATTGGTGAAATACTTCTAATAATTTCTTGAATGGCTTAAGTGTTATTGTGCACAGTTCCTAAAACAGTGTAAAAAAAACTAGCCAACTTTCATTTAGTTTGTCCCTGGTGAACAAATGTAATAATTTCGTTTACCTCATTGACTTTACTGTGAGATAAATATACATTATTCTGTATGAGTCAATTTTAGTCTCCAAATTTTATCTTTAAAAGTGTTTCCTCAGGGAAGCCGTTCAGAACTCTGGGGTCTAAGCTATATTTCATGGTGATTTGTTCTTATTGCACTTTGAACTGGGAATACTTTGTACAACTTGCAAATTTTAAAAGCACTTCAGCAAAAACTAGTTACACAATCAAGTTCAGGAGCACAAATTCAGGTTGATTTGTTCACCACATATGTGAATGACTTGTAAATTTTTAAAATTATTTTTGGACTCACAGACTAATGGAAGAATGCATTTATGGTCAAGCACTCTCTCTGAGAGTCTACCTATCTCTTGGTTTCAGGCTTCATACTGATTGAATAATAAAAACTCAAAGACTGAATTTTCTACTGCTCATGGCTATGCCAAGATGATTTGCTTTTAGGGACTTCATTCTATGATAGCACTGAGAAGAAATGATTGATGCTCATGACGTTGACTACCTCAAAGATTAATTCTTGGGTAAGTGAAAACAATTGGATTTCCAGTCTGTACAGTTAAACACTTAGGTAAGGAAAGAGTGGAGTGAGAAAAAGTCTTTCTATCTAGCTAGTTGATCTTATAGTTGTGGTTCAAGTGTACGGCATATTCAGTTACGTTCAGTCCCTCAGCCATGTCTGACTCTTTGCAACATAGTGGATTGCAGCACGCCAGGCTTCCCTGTCCATCACCAACTCCCGGAGCTTACTCAAACTCATGTCCATTAATCAGTGATGCTATCCAGCCATCTCACCCTCTGTTGTCCCCTTCTCTTCCCGCTTTCAACCTTTGAAGCATCAGGGATTTTTCCAATGAGTCAGTTCTTCACATCAGGTAGCCAAAGTACTGGAGTTTCAGCTTCAGCCTCAGTCCTTCCAGTGAATATTCAGGACTGATTTTCTCTAGGATTGACTGGTTGAATCTTCTTGCAGTCCAAGGGACTCTCAAGAGTCTTTGCTAAAACCACAGTTCAAAAGCATCAATTCTTCAGCATTCAGCTTTCTTTATAGTCCAACTCTCACATCCATACATGACTACAGGAAAAACCATAGCTTTGACTAGACGGAACTTTGTTGGCAAAGTAACGTCTCTACTTTTTGATGTTGTCTAGGATGGTCATAGCTTTTATCCAAGGAGTAAAGGTCTTTTAATTTCATGGCTGCAGTTACCATCTGCCATGATTTGGGATTCCCAAAAAATTAAGTCTCTCACTGTTTTCACTGTTTCCCCATCTACTTGCCATGAAGTGATGGGACTAGATGCCATGATCTTAGTTTTCTGAATGTTGAGTTTTAAGCCAACTCTTTCACTCTCCTCTTTCACGTTCATCAAGAGGCCCTTTAGTTCTTCTTCACTTTCTACCATAAGGGTGGTGTTATTTGCATATCTGAGATTATTAATATTTCTCCCAGCAATCTTCAGTCCAGCTGGTGCTTCATCCAGCCCAGCATTTCTCATGATGTACTCTGCATATAAGTTAAATAAACAGGGTGACACTATACCCCCTTGATGTACTCCTTTCCCGATTTGGAACGAGTCTGTTGTTCCATGTCCAGGTCTAACTGTTGCTTCCTGACCTGCATACAGATTCCTCAGGAAGCAGGTAAGGTGTTCTGGCATTCCCATCTCTTGAAGAATTTTCCACAGTTTGTTGTGATCCACAGAGTCAAAGGCTTTGGTACAGTCAATAAAGCAGAAGTAGATATTTATCTGGAACTCTCTTGCTTTATCTATGATCCAATGGATGTTGGCAATTTGATCTCTGGTTCCTTTGCCTTTTCTAAACCCAGCCTGAATATCTGGAAGTTCAGTTTGTGTACTGTTGAAGACTGGTTTGGAGAATTTTGAGCATTACTTTACTAGCGTGTGAGATGAGTGCAATTGCGCAGTAGTTTGAGCATTCTTTGGCATTGCCTTTCTTTGTGATTGGAATGAAACTGACCTTTTCCAGTCCTTGGCCACTGCTGAGTTTTCCAAATTTGCTGGTATATTGAGTGTAACACTTTCACAGCAACATCTTTTAGTATTTGAAATAGCTCAACTGGAATTCCATTGCCTCCACTAGCTTTGTTCATAATAATGCTTCCTAAGGCACACTTGACTTTGTATTCCAGGATGTCTGGCTCTAGGTGAGTGATCACACCATTGTGATTATCTGGGTCATGAAGATCTTCTTTGTATAGTTTTTCTGTGTATTGTTGCCACCTCTTCTTAATATAGAATATATTACTATGTTATTAAGCTTAACTCGAACCAGTACTAAGAGGATTTTACGAACAATCCTTTCAGGTCACTGCTGTAGAAATAAAGAAATGTTCCCTTTTTCCTTTCTAGGTTCTTTGGCTGGCCTAATAATTACTTTGATATACACTGGATTAACAGGAGGAAAAATCATAATCCATCACAGTACAGTTGTTAAAATATTCTATTAATTTTAAGAGAGTTAAATGTTATTAATTACGTTCTATTGCATTTAAAACAAAAAGACATACTACCTAATATAAGATTAAAATAGAAATGAAACAGTCTTACCAATATTAGAGCAAGGTGTTTTGATGTATTTTTAGGCAAGTTTCAGGAGTGTGCGGATATGTATTTGCAAGGAGTTTCATACACTAAGAATCTGGATAATTGACATTCTAAACATTTGGATGTAATAACATTTTTATAACTGAATTTTAAGAAAATATATTCAAATATTAATAGTATAAATTAAAAATAATATCCCATCTCATGTTTCTATATGTTGATTTATTTTTTAGGTAAAATCTACTTCTATGTAATTTCTAATTGTTGCTAACTTTTTATCAGTAGTATCATGATATATTTTGTCAATTTCACAAGGATATTGTTAGGATTATTATGTGTTTGCATGTGATTGAAAAGTGTTTCCAAACCAATATATGGTTTAATATGCAATAAAGAAAATAAAGATAGTATTTTACCAGAACATCTTTCTTTCTGTATTGTTGCAAAAATGTTGAACTTTTTAAATTTCTGCTTATTTTAGAATGAATTGAAAACCAGATAGTAAACTGGGGAAAGTAGAGCAAAGGAGAATAAATACATTTTTTCTTGAAGGCATGTTTAGCATTTTCTATAACCTAGGTACACCAGGCAATTTGCAACACAATTTTAGATGCTTTCCTACTAAGTCATTAAATCTCAATATTAAGAAGAAACATGTAAACTGCATTAAATTATGCAGACCTTGCTAATCTAATCTGAATTTCTGAAGGAAACTACATTCAGGTGATAACTGCCCTGGAACATTCCTCTATAATGGTCATATAATCAGAAAATGTTTTCTTCATAACTACCGTGAATTCCATATATTAACATTGTCAGTGCACACACTCCTTGGCTACAATGAGCTTTTAAATATGCCAATTCACTATATGTTTATGTAAAACAGATAAAGTGATCATTTTACTTTAGCTACTTATATCAAGTAAAAATGACTCAATTCATGAACTGTACATTTGGTATTAAATATTTCCCTTTAATATTGAAAAATAAAATAAGATCCATTCCCTTTTACTAAGTCAGTTTTAGTGTCATTCAATTTAATATAATTGTTCTGTCCCAAGACTGACACCTGAGAAATATGTGGAAATAAAGCACATTCTCCATTGTTCAACTATCTTCCTATAACAGTTACAGACACATAACCAACTTATTTGTAATCTGACGGCTTACTAAAATAGGTTCACTTCAAATTGGGGATGCTTTTGTATATAAGGTACTAGTATCTCATATTGAGGTTTTGACTTTATGAACATATTAATCTGATAGATTTCCTCTTGTTTTAATGTTTAAAAAAACCCAAAATACATTGATTAATTTCTGCATACTGATTGTAGTTTGAAGATGTCTTTGCCAAGGGCCCCAAATATCAGAAGAATAACAAGTTTAGACTTACCATGTAATGCTATAGTCTAAAATTCTAGATTAGATATAAATGCTTTTGATTTTCCCTTTACCTAATATGACCTTTTAGACCTTTATTTTTCACATTTTTCTCTACCAAAATCTCTTTTCCACACATTTCACAACTTTAAAATTATTAGTATGTAAGTGATCTTGCTAAATTGAATGAAATTTTGTAGTAACATATAAGGTAATATTTGTATGTCAGTATTAACAACATAAATATGAGAAATGCCATTTTAAAAACTATTTTTGGGGTTTTTCTCTTTTCACCCTTTACTGAGTTTTTACTCATATACTGTATAATTTGCCAATTTAAAATGTATATTTAGTGGTTTTTAGTATATTTACAGAGTTGTATGGCCATCACCACAATCTAATTTTAGAACATTTTTATCACCACCAAATCCCATACCCATTACCAGTCATTTCTCATTCATCACTTTCTCCACTTCTTCCAGAGCCTCAAGAAACTACCGATCTACATCCTGTCTGGGTAGATTTGCCAAGTCTGGAGGTTCTATATGAATGGAATCATATAATACGTGATCCTTTGTGATTGACTTCTTTCACTTAGCATAGTACCAAACTACTTTGAATAATTTCAAATGTTGGTGAAAACATTAGAATCCCTGTGAAATAGTCAGACTTATTTTTAATAAACTGTGATTAATGTCATTGGCTCTTTCTGATTGAAAAAACTGAAACAGAAAAAGTTTATTGCATTTCCTTTTTACCATTTCATAACCCATGCATGCATTTCTTTAATTTATATTCATTCTTCATTTAAAGTACACCTATGGAGTAAATAGTTTATGCATACTTTAACAAATGTATTAAATTATCATTGTATAATATTGATCTAAAAGTTTGAGATATGTGTGATTTCTAGAAAAATAATTTATACATTAAGTAGAGAGAAGTTTAAGATGGAATGACTAAATAGTAACAGATTATTAAAGCCAGATTTCTGCTCAGATGCAAAAACACAACAAATCTTATACTTTATCTCATCAAAAAAAATATTGGTGGACCCTCTGAAGTTCTGATATAGGTTATGTTTAGGAGCCTCAGAGATTAAATCTACAGACTAGAAGAAAGGAATAGAACAGTGCAACTGCATAAAACTGTCTCAGAGAGACTAATAAAGTCTTGGCTTAAATATCTCTAATTGTCAAAACACTGCTGCAATTTAATCATGCATATTTAACATAAAACTTTAAATTTACCTTAAGAGTTTTATACATGTAGTGAGCTATTTGATTGGAAATTATTTTTAAGGTAATAAATTTATAGAATATGTTTTAATTAGAGTGATAGCATTTCAAATTTCACAATAACTTTTTTTTCCATTTATTTTTATTAGTTGGAGGCTAATTACTTTACAATATTGTAGTGGTTTTTGCCATACCTTGACATGAATCAGCCATGGATTTATATGTATTCCCCATCACGATCCCCCCTCCCACCTCCCTCTCCACTGGATCCCTCTGGGTCTTCCCAGTGCACCAGCCCCAAGCACTTGTCTTATGCATCCAACCTTGGCTGGTGATCTGTTTCACCCTTGATAATATACATGTTACAATGCTGTTCTCTCGAAACATCCCACCCTCGCCTTTTAATTGCATTTCAATTTGCCTTGGAAGAAAATAATTCCCTATATGTAAAAGATTTACACCCTAGAGATCTGAACTGTTCTAGAAGGTACCCACCAGTGACACATAGCTCTTAAGGCTTGAAACATGACTAGTGTAACTGAAGACCTTAGTTTAAAATGAAAAATTCATTTAACTTAAGCTTAAATTTAAAAACTGATAATTTCAGTATTTGAAAATTTTTAAGTTGCTTGAAAAAAATTTCATACGTGAATCTACACTTGTTATCGTTTAGTCACTACGTCATGTCTGACTCGTTGCCACGCGATGGACTGTACACCTCCAGGCTCCTCTATCCATGGGATTGCCCAGGCAAGAGCACTGGAGTGGTTCCATTTCCTTCTCCAGGGAATCTTCCCGACCCAGGAACTGAACTCATGTTTCCTGCACTGGCAAGAGGATTCTTTACCACTGAGCCATGAGAGAAGCCATATTCATAGCTAAAGTTACATAATTTATTGAATTATTTAAAATATACCAATACAATCTGTCAATATCAGTTTGATGTCAAAGAGAGTTTTATTTTCAAAGACAAATTATAAGCACTATAATACAAATAAAAATCTTTTATTTTTTGCCTTTGGTAAGGTTTACTAGCAAACTCTTTATATTTGATAGTTTTCCATAGTTTCAAAATTTGTCTGTAGGACACTTTAGGGATATTTTCATCTACACCAGTAATATAACTGACAAAAACCTGGTATCAATCTTGGTATTGGTACTATAATTATAGGAGAAAGCAACGGCACTCCACTCCAGTACCCTTGCCTGGAAAATCCCATGGATGGAGGAGCCTGGTAGGCTGCAGTCCATGGGGTCACAAAGAGTGAGCGACTTCACTTTCACTTTCACTTTTATGCATTGGAGAAGGAAACGGCAACCGACTCCAGTGTTCTTGCCTGGAGAATCCCAGGGACGGGGGAGCCTGTGGGCTTCCGTCTATGTGGTTGCACAGAGTCGGACACGACTGAAGTGACTTAGCAGCAGCAGCAGCAGTATAATTATGAAATGTAATATATATCCCGCATATACAGAAATCTTTGTACATTTTCAGCCTTGTTTTGCTTTTCTATGCAATAATAAATGTATAAGTAGCAAAAATGTGAGAAAAAATAATGAAGACATGAGAAGTTATTTTGTCTGAAAATACTTTTATCTCAGTGAAATTCTATGCTTTGATTTCAAGTTAGAAATAATAGAAAATTATAACTTCCTGCTGTGAAAGCCATGATATATCTATTAATGTACAATAATTAAATTGAAAGAGCAGCATGCTCAACTTGAAAAAAAATAAACTTCACAAGTGAGATACTAGACTCATATCAATTAATTTTCTAGTCACCTGTTTTCATTAGTAAGTTTTAGTCACGACCCTGAATGCACAACTTTTTCAGTTTTCTCATTAAAAATGGGTTTTCAAAGTATAATAAAACATGAATGCAAAGTCATTCTATGGTTGGCCTTAAGCACATAAATGTAATTTAGATAAAACTTGTAAATTCTTATTGGTATTCAAATTTATAAAGTATCTTTTCATAATTCCTTCCACTAGGATATATACATCTTCTATATAAAATCTGTATTACTAATTCAAGACTAATTTAATCTCAGAACCTACAGTGAATCTTGGCAAGCCACATAAATAGATTCATTAATTGACTGAACATTAGAAATATATATTAATCTCTTTTTGCTCTTCTGACTTTATTTAGAAAGCAAGAAGAAAAAACTAATGTTCAATTACCATAATTAAATTTGCATTAATATATTACTCTTCATTAATTCGTCTACTGATGTGAATATTTTTGAAATAGAAACATAATCTAACATTTGAAAGAAATTTATTCTCTTCAACACAAAGTTTCCAAATGCAGCACAAAAAAGAAGAGTAAATCTCTGAAATACCTGGTTTTAACTGCACAAGATTCATTGCAAATCTTGTTCTTTTTAACTCTCTTAGGGGTAGGGGCTTAGAATTAGGAACAGTAAAATGAGAGAGCGAATGAAAAGAAATTCTTGCCCCCAAACCTTTTCTCTCTCAGAGCTTATATCAATCTTTAATAGTAGGGAAAATGGTAGCCACAAACAAGAAACTGCAGACCCTTAGGGATATAATATTGATCAGAAAACAACAAGGAACCTGGCTTCATCAAACATAAAGATTAATGGTTGAGGCCACTCTTACCTGTGCTATATATCACACAAATATATAGTATCAAATACAGTAAGTGAAATGAGTGAGAGCACAGGCAAGGAAACTCCTAGGTTTGGAATCTCCAAACATCCCTATAATATTTCATAAGGAAAGAGAAGACACTTTAAAAGAAACACCTAAAATAGTGCAGTAGCACTGTAATGCTTGTTTCACTCTTATGCAATGTTGTAAAATGTACTATTTTACCAATTATTAAAGAGTAAGGTATGTGTTTTTTATGTAATAATATATTTTATATATATATGCATTTATATTCTTAAAAAATAATATGTTGCTTATGTAGGTCTTTAATTATATCTCTTCCTATCATTTTAAAAAAACATTATGAAGACATTTTACCCTATGCAAACAAAAATATATAGATGCAATCTCTTTTCCTTTATTTATTTGAATACCAAAAGCCAAATCCTCATTTTCTTTTTATCTCCTTATGATAATAAACCCAAATTCAAAACACTTGTTTTCAACTGCTAATGTGAAACAATAGTTTAAAGATCAAGATTCAGAAGAATTAAAGAACACAGTACTTATTTCCACAGGCAACTAAAACCCTAAAACTCTTCTGGGTAGGTTTTAATAGCATGATGGGAAAATATCATCCATAGTTGATGCTGAGAAACAATGAACACTATATTCGTTTATTTTTTTAACAAGTTCTTTACTGTCTATCCAGTAGTGGAAAAGAAAATGATGAAAACATATTTTAAATTGACACATATTTTGCTATTTAACTTTTGTGACAACACTTTATGTTTAATCTTCCTCTTGTGTTTTATATTACAGCAGTATAATGCATGAATACTTAAAATCAAATATTTTATAGTTTATTGTGCTGTATTTAGCATTGATGGCAGTAATTTTTGTACTGATATCTTTTTTCACTGCTGTATTCTTAGCAACTAGAAGAGTAAGCAGCTTATAACAGGAATCAATAAACACCCATTGAATTGATAAAAAAAAAATAGTATTACAAAGAGAGATATAGATCAAAATAGAAAGTCCAGAGATAAACCCATGCACCTACGGACACCTTATATTTGACAAAGGAGGCAAAAATATACAATGGGAAAAAGACAATCTCTTGAACAAATGGTGCTGGGAAAACTAGTCAAGTACATGTAAAAGAATGAAACTACAACACTTTCTAACACCACACACAAAAATAAACCCAAACTGGGTTAATGATCTAAATGTAAGACCAGAAACTGTAAAACTCTTAGAGGAAAACATAGGCAGAACACTCTATGACATAAATCACAGCAAGATCCTCTATGACCCACCACCCAGAATAATGGAAATTTAAAAAATAAATAAATAAACTAATGGGACCTAATTAGACATAAAAGTTTTTACACAAGAAAGGAAACTCTAAGCAAGGTGAAAAGACAACCCTCAATATGGGAGAAAATAATAGCAAATAAAACAACTGACAAATAATTAATCTCCAAAATATACAAGCAGCTCATGCAGCTCAATACCAGGAAAACAAATAATCCAATCAAGAAGTGAGCAAAAGACCTAATAGACTGTTTTCCAAAGAAGATATACAGATGGCTAATAAACACATGAAAAGATGCAAACATCATTCATTATTAGAGATATGCAAATCAAAACCACAATGTGGTATCATCTCACACTGGTCAGAACGTCCATCATTAAAAAGCCTACAAACAATAAATGCTGGAAAGGGTATGCAGAAAAGGGATCTCTCTTACACTGTTGTTCAGTTCAGTTCAGTTCAGTCGCTGAGTCATGTCAGACTCTTTGCGACCCCATGAACCACAGCACACCAGGCCTCCCTGTCCATCACCAACTTCCAGAGTCTACCCAAACCCATATCCATTGAGTCGGTGATGCCATCCAACCATCTTATTCTCTGTCATTCCCTTCTCCTCCTGAACTCAATCTTCCCCAGCATCAGGGTCTTTTCAAATGAGTCAGCTCTTTGCATCAGGTGGCCAAAGTATTAGAGTTTCAGCTTCAACTCTAACATCAAAGTTCTTCATATTTGAACTTCAACTTCAAATCAGTCCTTCCAATGAACACCCAGGACTGATCTCCTTTAGGATGGACTGGTTGGATTTCCTTGCAGTCTGAGGGACCCTCAAGAGTCTTCTCCAACACCACAGTTAAAAAGCATCAACTCTTCAGCATTCAGCTTTCTTTATAGCCCAACTCTTACCTCCATACATGACTACTGGAAAAACCATAGCCTTGACTAGACGGACCTTTGTTGACAGACAGCTTTTTAATAAGCTGTCTAGGTTGGTCATAACTTTCCTTCCAAGGAGTAAGCCGTCAGGGAGTGTTTGACGGGAGGATGCCTACGTGCTGTCTCTCATGAGTCCTTTGTCCCTCTTCAAGCGGAACAGCACGCTGCTCCCAGGGACTGAGGTCATTGTGTGAGGCAGGCTTGGGTCTCCTTTAGTAATCATTCTCTTTTTGACAAAATTGCTTAGTCTTGCTCCCCCTTCATGAAATATGGATTGTCTCCTGACCTTGTGACTAGGATTACCCCTTGTTCCCTTGGTAACGGTTACTGTATATTTGGTTTTCTGATCCCTGTCTTTCCCGAAAGAAGTTTCTTGTACTACAGCCTATATATACTCATAGAAAAATCATTAAAGCACCTTTGCTCCATGAGAGCTTAGGTCCCCGGGTCTTTTTTTCTCTTTCTCTCTCTTTCTCTCTTTTACTTTCTTATCGTCGACTCCGTACCACCAGGTTCCAGTACATTAAAGGACCCCAACAGTAAGCGTCTTTTAATTTCATGGCTGCAATCAACATCCACAGTGATTCTGGAGCCCAGAAAAATAAAGCCAGCCACTGTTTCCACTGTTTCACCACCTATTTGCCATGAAGTGATGGGACTGGATGCCATGATCTGTTTTCTGAATGTTGAGCTTTAAGCCAACGTTTTCACTCTTGTCTTTCATTTTCATCAAGAGGCTCTTTAGTTCTTCTTCACTTTCTGCCACAAAGGTGGTATCATCTGCATATCTGAGGTTATTGATGTTTCTCCTGGAAATCTTGATTCCAACTTGTGCTTCCTCCAGCCCAGCATTTCTCATGATGTACTCTGCATATAAGTTAAATAAGCAGGATGACAATATACAGCCTTGATGTACTCCTTTTCCTATTTGAAACCAGTCTGTTGTTCTATGTACAGTTCTAACTGTTGCTTCTTGACCTGTATACAGGTTTCTCAAGAGGCAGGTCAGGTGGTCTGCTATTCCCATCTCTTTCAGAATTTTCCACAGTTTATTGTGATCCATACAGTGAAAGGCTTTAGCATAGTCAATCAAGGAGAAATAGATGTTTTTCTGGAACTCACTTGCTTTTTCGATGATCCAGTGGATGTTGGCAATTTGATCTCTGGTTCCTCTGCCTTTTCTAAAACTAGCTTGAGGATCTGGAAGTTCATGGTTCACGTAATGCTGAAGCCTGGCTTGGAGAATTTTGAGCATTACTTCACTAGCGTGTGAGATGAGTGCAATTGTGCGGTAGTTGGCACATTCTTTGGCATTGCCTTTCGTTGGGATTGGAATGAAAACTGACCTTTTCCAGTCCAGTGGCCACTGCTGAGTTTTCCAAATTTGCTGGCATATTGAGTGCAGCACTCAATATACAGTATCATCTTTCAGGATTTGAAATAGTTCAACTGGAATTCCATCACCTCCACTAGCTTTGTTCATAGTGATGTGTCCTAAGGCCCACTACTTCACATTCCAGGATGTCTGGCTCTAGGTGAGTGATCACACCATCGTGATTATCTGGGTCATGAAGACCTTTTTTGTACAGTTCTTCTGTGTATTCTTGCCATCTCTTTTTAATATTTTCTGCTTCTGTTAGGTCCATACCATTTCTGTCCTTTATTAACCCCATCCTTGCATGAAAAGTTCCCTTGGTATCTCTAAATTTATTGACAAGATGTCTAGTCTTTCCCATTCTATTGTTTTCCTCTATTTCTTTGCATTGGTCACTGAGGAAGGCTTTCTTATCTCTCTTTGCTATTCTTTGGAACTCTGCATTCAAATGGATATATCTTTCCTTTTCTCCTTTGCTTTTCGCTTCCCTTCTTTTCACAGTTATTTCTAAGGCCTCCTCAGACAGCCATTTCGCTTTTTTGCATTTCTTTTTCTTGAGGATGGTCTTGATTCCTCTCTCCTGTACAATGTCACAAACCTCCATCCATAGTTCATCATGCACTCCGTCTATCAGATCTAGTCCCTTAAATCTATTTCTCACTTCCACTGTATAGTCATAACGGATTTGATTTGGGTCATACCTGAATGGTCTAGTGGTTTTCTCCACTTTCTTTAATTTCAGTCTGCATTTGGCAATAATGGGAGTGCAAACTAGTACAGCCACTGTGGAGAACATTTTGGAGATTTCTTAAAAAACTGGGAGTAGAACTGCCATACAATCAGGCAATCCCAATGCTGGGTATATACCCTGAAGAAACCAGAATTGAAAGAGATACATGTACCCCAGTGTTCTTTGCAGCACTATTTACAATAGCTAGGACATGGAAGCAACCTAGATGTCCATCAGCCAATGAATGGTTACTTAGCTACAGAAAGAAACACATGTGAGTCAGTTCTAAAGAGGTGGATTCTTCTGGAGCCTATAATACAGAGTGAACAAGTCAGAAAGAGGAAGACAAATACTGTATATTAACATATATACACATATATATGTATATACATGGAATTTAGAAAGAGGGTACCGATGATCCTACAGGCAGGGCAACAAAAGAGACACAGATGGAAAGAACAGACTTTTGGACTCAGTGGGAGAAGGTAAGGGTGGGATGATTTGAGAGAATAGCATTGAAACATGTATATTACCATGTGTAAAATAGATAACCAGTGCAAGTTCAATGTATGAAGCAGGGCACTCAAAGCTGGTGCTTCGGGACAACCCGGAGGGATGGAGTGGGGAAGGAGGTGGGAGGGGTTTCAGGATGGGGAGGGCGGCAAATGTATACCTGTGGTCAATTTATGCTGATGTACGACAAAAGCCATCATGAGATTGTAAAGTAATAATCCTCCAATTAAAAGAATTTAATTAATTACAAAAGAATTGTAACAATAAAGCAAAAAAAGAAATACACAGTAAAGGAAAAATAGAATGTAACAAAAGGAGCTAAATAGACCTAGAGCATGAAAAGAGAAAAGAATATATATATATATATATTCTTTTCTATTCACACATACACACACACACAATTAAAAAAAAAAAACAGTGCTAATCAATCACTTGAATCCCTGACTCTTATCCTTACCTTCCTGAGCTAATATATTTAAATCACAGTGTACCCTTCTACATCTTCCTTCATATTATATATAAAGATACACAAGAAGAATTTTTTATACATAATCATAAAAGCTATATATTTTTCTAAGTTGCTTTCCCCTAATTATGCATATGTTTGAGCAAATTTTCATGTTGTCAGAATTTTTATTTTTCTATAAATTCCCTATTCACATATTTTTCAAATATCCCATTTTATATTTTATATATTTATTTACTCTTGTAAATTTGTAAAAGGCACTTGGTATGTGCACTACAAACATTTTTTCCAACTCTATCACACATGCTTTGGTTTTACACATGGCATATATTAATTTTCAAACATACAAAAGATTATTATATAATTAAGTTCATCTGTTTCTCAACTAAGAAGGTCTCCTCCACACTTGTCATATATTAACAGCTTACACATATACCTGGATTTATTTCTTGATTAGCTTAATAATCTATTGGTTTGCAGACACAATTTTTGTTCATTCCAGACAATGTCTCCACAGCCTCATCTCATTTATAATTTCTTCAAGTTTTACAAACCTTTTATTAGTTATGTTACTCAATTTTTACATTTTATTTAGAACAGCCTATACACTTTTTGTGGAATTTTTTGTATAGATTCTCATACTGTACTATCAATCTTCACCTGTGGTAGTAACAGTAGGCTACTTTCATATATATCTTGCCAAAATTTCATCATGTGTCTTTAGAATAATTTTTAAAAATGATATTATAAGCTTTCTAAGTAGTTGTATGGGATCAACTATTGATAGTGCCATTAAAATGTCAAATATTCAATCATATTTCTAATACGTCCTGTGACAATTGCTCTAGTCAATGACATTAATTTGAGTAATTATATTTGCTCTAAAATTTCAAGCTTTTCTAGATTTAATTATATATAATATAATAATATGGTAATAATAATAATATAGACTGTATAAATCTTAAACAAATTATTAAGAATTATAAAATTATTTGTATAATATAAGAAATTTTAGAAGTTCCAGTTTACATGGAAATGTAAAGCAGTATGCTTTAATAATCTGTCATGAATTATTATTTGCTGTAAATGTTTGTGCTATCCATTAGTTTGAACTTACCTCACCTTCAACTTATTTGATCAGAATCAGCAAAATGGATCTCAGGTGATGGTTTTCCCATACATTTTTTGAAACTCTTGTCCTATAAATAAAATAGCATTGTAAAAATTAGTTATAATGAAATGAACTTTTATAACACTAAATCAGATTACAGTGCCATTTTAGCAAGAATGTAAACCAATGAGAACTGCCATACATTGCTGGTGAGATAATAAACTGGGACAACCACTTTAATAAAAAGTTTGGAATCAGTCACTAAACTTGTACATACACACATACTGTAATAATAATTCCACTGCAAAGTATACACCACAAAAAATATGTGCACATGTGCAGTAAAAAAAAAATCTATAAATATATATACTGTTTGCAAACATGTCAAACTGCAAAAGCTCAAATATCAATCAACATTAAAATGGATGACAATCCCTTCTTGATCCTTTGGCTAAGATAAAGTGCAAAATGGACAAACTGTGGGGTACTCAACAAAATACTACATATCAATAAAAATGAGCCTACTGTCTCTACATCAACTGCAGGGGTGAGCCTAACAGAACGATGAGCAAAAGAAAATAAAACATTCACTGTACTGTTTGATTTATATGAAGTTCCACAACAGGTAAAACTATAGTATGACGATTAGATATTTGTGCTTCAATGAAAAATAAATACAAAGGAAAGAAACCATATGTTATGAAAATCAAAGAGCTTATTTTGGAGGCAGGGATGGTGATCCAAGGTGGTAAACATGATTTCTTTGTTTCATTTTGCATTTTATAATAGTTCACTGAGTTGTATATTCTTGTTTTGTGTAGTCTTGAACACAACATATTTTAAATATAAAGATGAAAAAATGAATTTCTACAATACTAAGCCAGATTACATTTTTCATAGTAATTTGCAAGCAAACATAATTACAAGGTTGCCGTGCTATGCTCAGTTGCTTCAGCTGTGTTCAGCTCTTTATGACCCTGTGGACTGGTGCCCGCCAGGCTCCGTTTCTGTCCATAGGATTCTCCAGGCAAGAATACTAGAGCAGGTTGCTGGGCCCTTCTCCAGGGGATCATTCCGACCCAGGGATTGAACCCATGTCTCCTACATCTCCTGCATTGGCAGGCAGGCTCTTTACCACTAGTGCTGCCTGGAAAGCCTCAAATACAAGGTTAATTCCCAATAAACACTTCAGAATAAGTGAACCTGAAAGGCACTGATCTAATGTAGCCACATTCACCCGTCATTAATAATAACCTAAATGTTCATAATGTAGCAGTCTTCAAAATTTTATTTGCCCTATTCAAGAATATGTTTCAACTTTACCTGGCCCAGAGAAAGGCAAAACTCAATTTAATATTTTTTTTCCTTTCCGTTTTTTTTTTTCCCCCACATATTCAGTTGTAATAGCTGAGTGTCAAAACACATTTTCAAAGGATTGATAACTCTGAATAGAGGTTTTTAATACAGCTAAAGGTTAATATTAATCTCTGGGAATGCCCTTTCCAAGGTTAGCATGACGTTTTTGTTACCATACCTCCATGTGAAAGTCTCAGAGCAGAGGCAATAGGGTTCATCCAAACCGGCGTGATATTATACAGTCAATCTTAAGTTGCTGAGTGTGGCATACCTGATAACTGAATACATTTTTCTAAGGGAACACCACAGCTGCAGAAGCTGATTTGGTAACTAGGACTACCATTCTCTCCAAAGCGATATGAGCTAATATGCCCTAAATTCTCCAGACAGTCCAGGAATCTGTTCTGTATGCCACCTGAGGATAAATTTCAAAGAGAGATTTCTTTTTTTTAATACATGAGTCACTGTCACTGGCAAAGCCCATTAACAATTCTCAGGAAATAAAAGTAGAATCTGGATAATAAAATAAAGTCTAACCTTTCTCTTTTCCTTTGTGCTTTGTCTAGTTTTAGTTACTCATAGGGCGCCGCAGGCAAAGGCCTTGGAAGCAGCACTTCAGATGGAAGCTCTTTGTGTGAAATGGCTGTGCAGACACCTCAGCTTGCCCAGGCTGAGTATCAGGCACAAGAACAGCAATCCAAGATGGCAGAGGCAGCAGGGCGTGCGCAGAGACGCTGCTCCTGTGTTCTGTGATCTGCAGCCTCAAGCAACACAGCTGTGTCCCCATCCTGGGAGAATTCCAGCCCCTCTTCACTGACAAATCCCTAGAGCAGTCCCGCTCACAGTCAGCGGGCACAAGTATGGACTCTAGTGGGCACGTTTGCACATCTCATTCTCCAATCAAAGAGCAGAGGCTTTCCTTTCCTTCCGAACAGAAGTCTATCTTGTTCTGTTGGTACTAGCAACATCAGGCAGAGAGACCCTTTTGGGGGACCAACCAATGTTTTTCTGAAATGGAATCATCAACAGAGAATTTTTTTTTTCTTGTAAACTCATTATTTTGCCATTTCTTTTTATAAAATATTTCATTCAACAAGCACGAACTTAGCAGCAAACTTAACTTTGAGCCGTCTGCGTGCTGTGCTTAAGTCACTCAGTCGTGTCTGACTCTGCGACCCCATGGGCTGTAGCCCTCTGTCCATGCGATTCTCCAGGCAAGAATATTGCAGTGGGTTGCCATGCGCTCCTCCAGGGAATCTTCCCAACCCAGGGGTTGCCCAGGTCATCCACATTGCAGGTGAATTCTTTACCATCTGAGCCACCAGGGAAACACTAGGAGGTTTTTAAAATACACAAAGGCTTTTGTGTATACAAAGCCTTTAAAATACACAAAGGCCTTATAATACACGAAGGCTTTTGGAGCTATCTGTAAGCAAACTTTTTAGACACATTTCCACAGAGAAATATTCAATTAAACTTAATATTGTTAAGTTTATTTCACAATCTTCATATGTGATTCTAGAAAAATAATTAAAAATAGTCTACTATTATAATACTTATTCCAAATTTCTACATGATTATTAGTGGAAGCATTATTTGTGGGGGAAAAAACTGACTTTATTTACAACTTAGTCATTTCTATATTCTAACTGGAATGTGCTAGAAGAGATTCTTTCATATCTTTTTCTATAAGAGGGGCTTGAGACAACAGAAAGGTATGTTTTTTTTTTTGATGACAGCAAACCATTGTGTAGTAGACGCAGTGAAAATCCTATATTGCTGTAGTATACACAGTAGGGCACTGAACATATTGAAAAAGTGTGATGCTGAAGACATATCCATTACCTTTATAATTTTCCATGGTGTATACTAGGCTTAACTATATCAGTGAATGAAATGGGGGAAAAAATGATTTGTTAAAATTTCTTCTTTATTGTTCAAAAGTAGACCCTAACAGGAGGAGCATTAAATATTTTCAAATAATTATACCTAGTATTTTGATCATCTAAATATTTACTTCAAAGGTATCATTTATTACAATGCAAACTCCAGTAACCTTTAGCTCTCAGTACTGTTCCCCAGACACAACTGATTGCCTATAGATAAGGGAAACTCAAACTGGACCACACACTCTCTTCCTCAAATTTGTTGTTACTTTACCATGGGGATGGAGGGGAATCCACAAAAATTCTCCCGTGTGTGGCCAAATCTGTAACTTCTTCAGGCCCAGCAATGATCCTATTTTCTACTCAAGATGATAAGAGGAAACTAGAAATAGAAGTGGAAGAAATAAAGAAGATAATAATGGTGGGGAGGAAAAGAGGAGTAGAAAGAGATGACAGAAGAGAGAATAGGAGAATGAAAATTAGGGGAAACATAGAAACAAAGGAAATAAAAAAAAAAAAAAAAAAAGGAAGCCTGCTTATTTACCATTATATGCCCAATGCTGCACCGTAGTCCCTGGAGCAGAGTCACAATAAAATGTGTTAAATAAACGAATAAGAAATAAATGAATGAAGAGAGTAATGGCAGTGAACTTTCACTCCAGTCCTTCCTGGTGCCCATTCTTCTACATAGTTTCTGTAAGTACCTAAGTGTGTCAATTGATTTCTAATCTAGCATGAAATTCTAGCAAATGCCTACCCAGGTACATGTCTACATAAATTTCTTGAGTCACAGAGAAAGAAGCAAGAAGTTGTATTTAGACAATCTTATTGTCTGACTCTAATTGGCATTCTTATGTAAAAACCACTTAACTGAAATAAAACTTGAACAACATTATATCCTCTGATGTCTACATATATTCAAACATTATTCTCTTATGGTAACTCTTGAGTGTCTTTAAAAAGAGTAATTTCATTCAAAGTAAAACATATTCATTTGATATAAAGGTCACTGAAATAAGCAGAATAGTCATGCTAAAAAAAGTTTATAATTGGTATAAATTGATCATAAAACCTTTGGGCAAAATTATATGAGTATTTCCTAAGCTATTCTGCAAACATTATTTTCAAGAAATGTTAACAGATACCATTATAATTAACTATTACAACATCAATAGTTACAGATATGATCAGTATATGACCTATGGAAAACATTATTTATTAAATCCCCATTGTAGAAATTTAAAGTATATTTCTAATACAGTCAAAGAGACAAAGGGTTTAAACGAAAATATAACTTATTTACAAAAGGTAACTCATTCTATATAAGTTGTGTACCATAGAAATACTTATTAATATTAAGATAGTCTACAATGGCACTTTGAATTATAAAGAAAAGATGTTCAAATTTGGGGCTGAAATTATTTTATACTTTATTTTATGTAGCCTTTAATTGCCTTGAGATAGCTGAAAAATTGTTTCAACAAACTATTTTTATTTAATAAAATAATTTTTTACTATGTTATTTTTACTACTATTTGCTATTTTTACTGTTACTTAATAAGCGACTGAACTGAACTGTTACTTACTACATTTACTATTATTTACTATATTATTTTACTAGTATTTCCTGTATTAGTTTTATTATCATTTAATATTTTTAACATTGTTACTAATATTTAAGATTACTTTTACTATTTTCTATTTTACTACATTTAACTTTACAACTATACCTGATCATGATTTAGAACACTGACTTTAAACATCCTTGGCATCAAGTTACTTTGGAGCACATATATTTATGTCAGAATTCCACAATTCTACAAGAATTATAAAAATTGCTTTGCTTTTACTTCATAATATTGTCTGTTAACTCTGACTTAAGAGTCTGTTTCGACAAAGGATTAATCTCAAAAATATACAAGCAACTCCTGAAGCTCAATTCCAGAAAAATAAATGACCCAATCAAAAAATGGGCCAAAGAACTAAACAGACATTTCTCCAAAGAAGACATACAGATGGCTAACAAACACATGAAAAGGTGCTCAACATCACTCATTATTAGAGAAATGCAAATCAAAACCACAATGAGGTACCATTACACGCCAGTCAGGATGGCTGCTATCCAAAAGACTACAAGCAATAAATGCTGGAGAGGGTGTGGAGAAAAGGGAACCCTCTTACACTGTTGGTGGGAATGCAAACTAGTACAGCCGCTATGGAAAACAGTGTGGAGATTCCTTAAAAAACTGGAAATAGAACTGCCATATGACCCAGCAATCCCACTTTTGGGCATACACACTGAGGAAACCAGATCTGAAAGAGACACGTGCACCCCAATGTTCATCGCAGCACTGTTTATAATAGCCAGGACATGGAAGCAACCTAGATGCCCATCAGCAGATGAATGGATAAGGAAGCTGTGGTACATATACACCATGGAATATTACTCAGCTGTCAAAAAGAATTCATTTGAATCAGTCCTAATGAGATGGATGAAACTGGAGCCCATTATACAGAGTGAAGTAAGCCAGAAAGATAAAGAACATTACAGCATACTAACACATATATATGGAATTTAGAAAGATGGTAATGATAACCCTATATGCAAAACAGAAAAAGAGACACAGAAATACAGAACAGACTTTTGAACTCTGTGGGAGAATGTGAGGGTGGGATGTTTCAAAAGAACAGCATGTATACTATCTATGGTGAAACAGATCACCAGCCCAGGTGGGATGCATGAGACAAGTGCTCGGGCCTGGTGCACTGGGAAGACCCAGAGGAGTCGGGTGAAGAGGGAGGTGGGAGGGGGGATCGGGATGGGGAATAAGTGTAAATCTATGGCTGATTCATATCAATGTATGACAAAACCCACTGAAATGTTGTGAAGTAATTAGCCTCCAACTAATAAAAAAATTTAAAAAAATTAAAAAAAAAAAATAAAAAAAAAAGAGTCTGTTTCTATTACAACTTTAACCGTACATAGGTGCACCACGGATCTCTGATTAGGCACTATAACTTCAATTAATTGTCATGATTTTTCTCCACAGGAAAAGGTTGAGGGCAGTTTCTATATGAACAAACTTTATATCAAGTTTGACTTTCTCCTCCAATAGATGACACACTGCAGGTCAAACAGATGTGACTACCCAACAAGGCAGGCTACTAACTTTATTGCCTAATAATGACTGAACTATAGACTTTTAAAATAAAGTAAAGTGAAAGTTACTCAGTCATGTCCAACACTGCAACTCTAGAATTCTCCAGGCCAGAATACTGGAGTGGGTAGCCTTTCCCTTCTCCATGGGAGGTTCCCAACCCGGGGATCGAACCCAGGTCTCCCACCTCACAGGCGGATTCTTTACCAGCTGAGCCAGGAGGGAAGCCCAAATAAAGATATGCACATTTTCATTTGTGGCTTCTCTGGTAGCTCAGTTGGTAAAGAATCTGCCTGCAATGCAGGACACCCCAGTTTGATTCTTGGGTGGGGAAGATCTGCTGGAGAAGGGATAGGTTATCAACTCCAGTATTCTTGGACTTCCCTTGTGCCTCAGCTGGTAAAGAATTCGCCTGCAATGTGGGAGACCTGGGTTCGATCCCTGGGTTGGGAAGATTCCCCTGGAGAAAGGAAAGGCTACCCACTCTGGTATTCTGGCTGGAGAATTTCATGGACTGTATAATCCATGGGGTTGCAAAGAGTCAGACACAACCGAATGACTTTCACTTCACTTTACTTCACATTTTAATTTAACACACTCAACCCAAGTTTTAAACTGCTGTTGTGATCATATTATCCTATATCTTTATTTTAGACTGCAGAAAGTTTGCTATATATATACATATATATATGTATATATATATACACACACACACATATGCATGAGTTTTAAGTTCTATTTTTGATGGAGGTAGGATGGGATTGAAACTCAGTTTGGCGCTATAAATCAGATTTAATCCTGTTTGTTACTTGGGTATGGCTATGGGATGATAAATAAAATATATATTTAATATAAATGCTTGGGATAATATAATATAGTATCCCAATATTATATGTTATATAATACATTTATATTAATTTAAAATATAATATAATAATATAAATGCCTGGGAAGTTTCTCTCTTCCCTGGAGTTACCCTCAAGAGAAAAAAAAAATGACAAAAGAAATTGAATTCCAATTTTGGAGGGTCTACAAGTGAAAAAGAGAAGGAAAAGGAACTAATAAAGAACACATGATTGGAAAAGCCCTCTCCTACTCGGGAACTTTGAGGGGGAACTTTGAGAGGGAACAACAGTCAATCATCTCACTAGAGGGAAGTAAAGTATTTACATAGCAAATATTATCAGTCACTGGTTGAGGCCTACTCCTGGAAACCGTTAACTGGCCTTGGAATTACAATGGAACAATCAGATAAATAAAATTATCAGGCAGAGTTTCAAGAACTTAAAATTGAAAGTTTTGGGGTTGACATGCAGGGCTACAGTCAGGGTCACGGGGATATAAGAAGGTCACTGAGAATGTCTCCTCTAGTTACTGACTGGAGGTCTCTCTTCCGCACAATACAGTATTCAGTCAGGCTCTGTTACAAGGTAGTCCCAAAGTGGAGTCTCAGTATAAACAAATCTTATCAAAAAATTTCACTGGATATCTACTGCCAATGTCACTCTACTCATCTTACTTATATTTTTAACTGAGTTAGACTGGATGAAGATAAAAGAGAGTAAGTAGTCTGATGAGGAAGGTGATAGAGTTTACAGTTTACAGTACTAGCTCTTAATGAATTCTGTATTAATAAAAATAAACTTTATGTCTTTTAAATTTTGGCACACGCTAACCTGTTTCCTAGGCTTTCCTGGTGGCTCAGTGGTAAAGAATCTGCCTGCAATGCAGGTGACACAGGAGACGCCAGTTCAGTCTTTAGGTTGAGAAGATTCTCTGGAGGAAGGCATGACAACCCACTCCAGTATTCTTGCCTAGAGAATTCCGTGAACAGAGGAGCCTGGCGGGCTAGGCTCCATGCGACAGTCCATGGGGTCACAAAGAGTCAGATGCGACTGAGAATACACAACCTGTTTCCTGTGATTTTTTTTTCAATTATTAGTTTAATTTCTTATATCAGCAGTAGATTTTCAGTTAAATATTATTTAAAAATATTCCACTGATGACTATCTTTAAACTCACTTTGACCTCTATATCTGTCCATATTTTCTAGGCTGTAATTACCCTTGCTATAACCACTTTTATAGACCCAGGTTGCAGAAATAATGAATGGTTAAAAACTCAATTATTACTTGGGAGTTCTTTCTGCTATTTCAAGCTGAGTTGATATTTATAGTTATGAGAGATCTGAGTTTGATGATTTATAATGATACCAGATACTAGGTCCAAACTAATACAGTCTAATTAGATTTTAAATTTAGGATTGGAGAGAAGGAAACAGAATCTCCTATAAAGTATTAATGGTAATAGAAATTGAGGTAATTTTAAAAGATCAATTTAGCAATATTGCTCAAAACCGTTGGCTCACCTGATTCTACTGGTAGCAATTTAATCTAATGCTGTACCTGCATATGTCCACAAAGATGTACTCTGAAAATGTTTCTTGCAGTATATTAATAGTTTGCATAGCTAAAACAAATCTGGAAGCGATTTAAAACAATGGTAGACTAGGTAAAACATAATGTATTTATACAATAAAATACTATGCAAGTTTAAAGGGAATGACTTCAACATTTAAAGCCTGATAAACATCCAAAATATACTTATAGTTGACCCTTGAACAACTGGGGAGTAGGGGTAACAACCCTCAAATCAGTCATCATCTACATATGACTTTACAGTCAGCCCCGTTTCAATGGTTCTGCATTCAAAGATTGAACCAACAGAGGTTCCTGTAGTACTGTAGTACATATTTAATTGAAAAAAATCTGTACAAGGGTTTGTTAAGAAAAAAAATTAAAAAAAAAAAAAAAAAGAAAAAAATCTGTATATAAGTGGACCCATGCAGTTCAAACCTATGTTGTTTATGGGTCAACTGCACTGTTCTGTGTAATGCATACTTCATTAAGTGTAAAATGTTAACTGTATATGATATGTTTAGGCCATTTGTGTTTGTTTAACTGTAAACCTGATGCTGGGTAAGATTGAGAGGAGGAGGAGGAGGGGGCGACAATGGTTAGATGGCATCATTGACTCAATGGACATGAGTTTGAGCAAACTCTGGGAGATAGTGAAGGACAGGGATTCCTATCCCTGTGTCCTCAGAGTTGGACACGACTGAGGGACTGAACAACAAGGAAAAGAGAGATAAAAACCCACTCATATTTGAGTTGACTCAAAGTTAGGTGTAGAAGAATAGAAATTTCAACTACTTTTAACTTTTCATACTGAATTTTTGTATCATATGCTTTTGCTACATTCATATTTTAAATGAAAGAAATTGAAATCTCAAATAATTATTCAGTTTTAATGAATTTCCATCCAAATCACTATGGGAAATACATACCAACAAAGACATGAACTTCACAGTGTCAAAGTTTTCATGTGTTTTGAAAGGATAATTAAGATTTTGATGATACTTTTACTGGCAAATAAAGGAAATGTTATATGAATTATGAGAATGCACAATAATTAGATTAAAAGTAATAAATTACTTTTGGAAATTTTTAGTTGAATTTAACAATTTATACATATAGTACTTATTTATGGCAAAATAGGTACTATAAAACTATAGATCTTGTGATCTGAGGCTACTGTAACTAATTTAGGTAGGACATGCAGCATCATTATAACTGCATATTTAATTCTAAACACAGCATTTTTTTAAATAAAAAGCCAGTTTCTACTTTTAAGCTTTCATTATTTTCATGAACCTTTAAATTTCTCAACAATAAAAGATATTTCCTTTTCCCTTGGGTGCATTTATACCATTCTCCTCCTGAATTATTAAAATGTCACGGGAAAGTCATTTATTTAGCTTATGCTGCCTCATCACACAAACATAAATGTCGCTTGAGCATATTCACTCTGCTTCCTGCTTGTGTACATCAAATAATGTCCTCATTGGCTGACATAATATACCAGTGAAATCAAAAGCAGCGCCATTTGTTACCCCATTGTCTGAATCACAAATAATGCTAATAAAACATTCATCATCATTTATGAAAAGTTACAGAAAAAATGATATATCATTTTCTTTCCATTAGAGACACATAGTATTACTGAAACTGTACTGAGATACTACATACTAAACCTTACATTTTCCTCCAGTGATGTGACCTAGATGATCATGAAATCATGACCCTTAGGGATTCATTGTGAAATTTATTTAGCACCTAATATTTCATGCTACAAAAGTAATCTTATGAAAATAGGATTTGTTTATTTATCTAAACTGTAAGATTTAAGAAGAGCATGCAACTAGATATTTTAAGCTCAGGAAGAATAGCTACACAAATAAACAAATCAAACAGAAATACATGTAATGAAATATACATATAATTTCTTGGATGCATTTCTTGCAAAAATGTGTCATGCATTTTAATTTATATAAGAGGTAAATTATGATAGCCCCCCTGAAACCTTCTAAATACTGGTAACATTGTGGTAATTTGAATGCCTTTCCCATTGCTTATGGATACATATTTTCATAATATATGCACACATTTGTTGTTGCTTAGTCACTCAGTCATGTCCGACTCTTTGCAACTCCATGGACTGCAGCACGCCAGGCTTCTCTGTCCTTCATCATCTCTCAGAACTTGCTCAAACTCACGTCCATTGAGTCAGTGATGCCATGCAACCATTTCATCCTCTGTCATCCCCTTCTCCTCCAGCCTTCAATCTTTCCCAGCATCAGGGTCTTTTCTAATGAGTCGGCTCTTTGCATCATGTGTCCAAAGTATCAGAGCTTGAGCTTCATTATCAGTCCTTCCAATGGATATTCAGGACTGATTTTCTTTAGGATTGACTGGTTTGATCTCTTTGTAGTCCAAGGGACGCACAAGAGTCTCTCCAACATCACAGTTCAAAAGCATCAATTATTTGGCGCTCAACATTCTTTATGGTACAGATCTGACATCCATACATAACTACTGGAAAAAGCATGACTTTGACTATATGGACTTTGTTAGCAAAGTGATCTCTCTGCTTTTTAATGTGCTGTCTAGGTTTATCAAAGCTTTTCTTCAAAGGAGCAAGTGTCTTTTAATTTCATGGCTGCAGTCACCACCTGCATTGAATTTGGAGCCCAAGAAAATATGCACACATAGAACCTTTTAATACCCATTGTTCTGAAAATCCTTTATGTCAATAAACATTCTGATTTTTTTTTAATTTTCAAAATGGGCTCAATATCACTTTCTTTCTATTCTCCTGAAATGTTTGCAGAAAATGTAAAGGATGGACTCCCAGCTTGAGAAAATCATAGTCTAGTGAGGTGACATAGGAGACTGTGCAATTTTAATAAACTTGATAGTGGATTCTTAAACATATTTAGTTTAAAAAGAGCACAATAATCTTGCTATTCAAATATATATGAACAATTTAGGAGAACTTTATACACACACATAAGTTAGAAAAATAGTCTATACATACATGTGCATATATACTCTACATATGAATTTTGGATATATCAAATTTTATATTTCATATTTTAAATTATATATACATATGTATAAACATATATCAGCTTTCTTTATAGTCCAACACTCACATCCATACATGACTACTGGAAAAACCATAGCTTTGACTAGACTGACCTTTCTTGGCAAAGTAACATCTCTGCTTTTTAATATGCTGTCTAGGGTGTTCATAGCTTTTCTGCCAAGGAGCAAGCGTCTTTTAATTTCATGGCTGCAGTCACCATCTGCAGTGATTTTGGAGCCCAAGGAAAGAAAGTCTCTCACTGTTTTCATTGTTTCCCCATCTATTTGACATGAAGTGATGGGACCACATGCTGTGATCTTAGCTTTTTGAATGTTGACTTTTAAGCCAGCTTTTTCACTCTCTTCTTTCACTTTCATCAAGGGGCTCCTCAGTTCCTCTTCGATTTCTGTCATAAGGGTGGTGTTATCTGCATATCTGAGGTTACTGATATTTCTCCTGGCAATCTTCATCCAGCTTGTGCTGCATCTAGCCCAGCATTTCACATGATGTACTGTGCATATAAGTTAAATAAGCAGGGTGATAATATACAGTGTTGATGTACTCCTTTTCCAATTTGGAAGCAATCCATTTTTCCATGTCTGGTATTAACTGTTGCTTCTTGACCTGCATACAAATTTCTCAGGAGGCAGGAAAGGTGGTCTGGTATTCCCATCTCTTAAAGTATTTTCCACATTTTGTTGTGATCCACACAGCCAAAGGATTTCGAGCAGTCAATACAGCAGAAGTAGTTTTTTTTTTTTTTTTCCTAGAACTCTCTTGCCTTATCTATGATTCAAAGGATGTTAGCAATTTGATCTCTGGTTCCTCTGACTTTTCTAAATCCAGCTTGAACATCTGGAAGTTCTCAGTTCACATACTGTTGAAGCCATGCTTGGAGAATATGAGAATTATTTTGCTAGTGTGTGAGATGAGTGCAATTGTGTGGTAGATTGAACATTCTTTGACATTGCCTTTCTTTGGGATTGGAATGACAACTGACTTTTCCAGTCCTGTGGCCACTGCTGAATTTTACAAATTTGCTGGTATAATGAGTACAGCACTGTCACAGTATCATCTTTTAGGACTTGAAGTAGCTCAGCTGAAATTCCAGCACCTCCACTAGCTTTATTCATAGTGATGCTTCCTAAGGCCCACTTGACTTCAGACTCCAGGATGTCTGGCTAGTTGAGTGATCACACCATCATGGTTGTCTCGGTCATTAAGATCTTTTTTGTATGGTTCTTTCATGTATTCTTGCCACATTTCTTAATATATTCTTCTTCTGTTCAGTTCAGTTCAGTCGCTCAGTCATGTCCAACTCTTTGCGACCCCATGAATCGCAGCACGCTAGGCCTCCCTGTCCATCACCAACTCCCGGAATTTACTCAAACTCATGTCCATCGAGTCGGTGATGCCATCCAGCCATCTCATTCTCTGTCGTCCCCTTCTCCTCCTGCCCCCAATCCCTCCCAACATCAGGGTCTTTTCCAATGAGTCAACTCTTCACATGAGGTGGCCAAAGTACTGGAGTTTCAGCTTCAGCATCAGTCCTTCCAATGAACACCCAGGACTGATATCCTTGAGGATGGACTGGTTGGATTTCCTTGCAGTTCAAGGGACTCTCAAGAGTCTTCTCCAACACCACAGTTCAAAAGCATCAATTCTTCGGCACTCAGCTTTCTTCACAGTCCAACTCTCATATTCATACATGACCACTGGAAAAACCATAGCCTTGACTAGATGGACCTTTGTTGGCAAAGTAATGTCTCTGCTTTTTAATATGCTGTCTAAGTTGGTCATAACTTTCCTTCCAAGGAGTGTCTTTTAATTTCATGGCTGCAATCACCATCTGCAGTGATTTTGGAGCCCAAAAAAATAAAGTCTGACACTGTTTCTTCTGTCTCCCCATCCATCTATTTCCCATGAAGTGATGGGACCAGATGCCATGATCTTAGTTTTCTGAATGTTGAGCTTTAAGCCAACTTTTTCACTCTCCTCTTTCACTTTCATCAAGAGGCTTTTTAGTTCCTCTTCACTTTCTGCCATAAGGGTGGTGTCATCTGCATATCTGAGGTTATTGATATTTCTCCCAGCAATCTTGATTCCAGCTTGTGCTTCATCCAGCCCAGCGTTTCTCATGATGTACTCGGCATATAAGTTAAATAAGCAGGGTGACAATATACAGCCTTGACGTACTCCTTTTCCTATTTGGAACCAGTCTGTTGGTCCATGTCCAGTTCTAACTGTTGCTTCCTGACCTGCATACAGGTTTCTCAAGAGGCAGGTCAGGTGGTCTGGTATTCCCATCTCTTTCAGAATTTTCCATAGTTTATTGTGATCCACATAGTCAAAGGCTTTGGCATAGTCAATAAAGCAGAAATGCATGTTTTTCTGGAATTCTCTTGCTTTTTCGATGATCCAGTGGATGTTGGCAATTTGATCTCTGGTTCCTCTGCCTTTTCTAAAACCAGCTTGAACATCTTCTGTTAGGGCCATATTTTTTCTGTCCTTTATTGTGTCCATCTTTGAATGAAATGATCCCTTGGTATATCTAATTTTTGAAGTGATCTCTAGTCTTTCCCATTCTATTAAAGTTATAACTTATATATCTCTTCATAAATACCTAATAATGAAGCTAAATATCTGTTAGTTAATAATTAATAACTTCCCACATCGCTCTCTGCAAAGAATCTGCCTGTCAATGCTGGAGATCCAGGAGATGCGGGTTTGATCCCTGGGTCGGGAATAACCCCTGGAGGAGGAAATGGCAACCAGTTCCGCTCCAGTATTTGTTTTAAACAAATAATGTTTTTCAAAGAACAGCATGCCTGGTCTCAAGCAAAGCAAGAAGTTCAGATTAGGAAACTGTGGCAACATTCTATTAAGATGTGATAGAGGGAAAGAGAGACACTGGATGAGTATGCCTCATTCTAAGCTTTCTTGAAGCATTTGCATCCCTGTGAGTAGAATTTTGAAGACCCAAAGCAGCAAGGACCTGCTGGAGGTGCTAAAACAGTTCCTTGACTCTGGATCACTGATGACTGGGCTGTTCATAAGGGTGTGATTCAGTGGTTCTCTTATAGAGTTCCATGGACAGGAACATGACAACCAGCCTCCTCCAGCCGTGGCATGGCAGACGTAGAATTCTCCATGTCTCTCTCTTGCCCACAGGACCACAGTGCATTTATAAACTGTGTCTAAGTTATCAGTTATGCACTGCCTGATCTCCAGGGACTGGTGTTCGGTTGCTCTTGTGTTTAAAATGGGGGCTTAAAAATGGAAGCTGGGAGCTTCCCAAAATCTTCCAGTTTGATTGGGAGATGAAATCAGGAGAACCAGCTATCAGCTTCCAAAGGAGTTTTCAAAGAGATGGCTGACACTTTGTGGCACCAATGGAAGCTGCCTCTGCTTTTCAAAGGACTTGGTGGGGAGGTCGCTCAAATCCAGCTGTGTAGGACTGGAAAGAAATTCACACGCTAGTGGAAATGTAGCTGTCCATATGAGTCCTGCTCTCCCTATAAGGTATTTTCAATTTTCTTTCCCTTTGACAGTCCAGACATAGTAGGGATTTCATTTCTAAAACTGAGGAAACTGAAAGTGAAATTGGTCAGTTGTGTCCAACTCTTTGCGATCCCATGGACAGTAGCCTGCACCAGGCTCCTCCATCCATGGGATTTTCTAGGCAAGAGTACTGGAGTGGGCTGCCATTTCCTTCTCCAGGGAATCTTCCCAACCCAGGGATCGAACCCAGATCTCCTGCATTGTAGACAGACACTTTACCATCTGAGCCACCCCTCAACTGATACAGGGAGTGAGTCTCACACACACAACAGGCTGGCTCCCACTAGTAAAATGAGTTTGCATGGGAAGAATTCGGGAAAAGCAGAATGTACCATTGTCATGGGGAGCCCTATTCAGGAGCATACAACTTAGATCACCTTCTATGGCCTGAGTGCTTGACGTGATCCAAAGAACAGACTGGAGAGAATTAGAAGGAACCCTTGGTTTATAGCTCAGTTGGTAAAGAATCTGCCTGCAATGCAGGAGACCAGGGTTGGATTCCTGAGTCAGGCAGATCTGCTGGAGAAGGGTCGGTTATCCACTTCAGTATTCTTGGGCTTCCTTGGTGTCTCAGCTGGTAAAGAATCCACCCGCAATTCAGGAGACCTGGGTTCAACCCCTGAGTTGGGAAGATCCCCTGGAGAAGGGAAACACTACCCACTCCAGTATTCTGGCCTGGAGAAATCCATAGACAGTATAGTCCATGGGGTCACAGAGAGTCAGACACGACTGAGACTGAGTGACTTTCACTCACAAGAACCAAAATATTTTTTGTTATTTAAAAATGTTTTTGCTAGACACAGGCACACAAATTCACATAAAATTACTGGAGTTTAGTTTTTCTGAACTAAAGAAGGAGAATTTTTTTTTTTGCTTTATTGAGGTATAACTGACAAATACAATTTTAAGATAATTGTAAGTGTACATTATAATGTTTTGATAACATATGCATTGTGAAAGGATGACTATATTTCATCTAGGTAATTAGATATTTATTATATGTTATATTATATTGTATTTATATGTAAACATTTAAGTTCTACTCTCCTAGCAAATCTGTTAAACTGAACAGTGTTATATACATCACCATGTTATATCCTTAAATGTTATTGTTGTTGTTATTTAGTTGCTAAGTCATGTCCAACTCTTTGTGACCCCATGTACTATAGCTCACCAGGCTCCTCTGTCCATGGAATTTCCCAGGCAAGAATACTGGACTAGGATGCCATTTCCTTCTCCAGGGGATATTCCTGACGTAGGCATGGAATCCATGTCTTCTGCATTGGCACAGAGATTCACCACTGAGCCACCTGGGTAGCTCTCAAATATTATGGGTCTTACACTAATAGTTTATACTCCTTTACCAATCTCTTCCTATTTTCCCCACGCAGCCACCCATGGCAATGACTTTTCTAACTTTATTTCATTCTTTTACTTATGGCTGTTCAGTTTTCCCATCATTTATGTAGGATACTATTTTTCCCTCTTTGTATATTCTTGACTCCTTTCCTGTAAATTAATTAACTATATATGTATGGGCTTAATTCTGGGCTTTCTATTCTGTTCTACTCATCTAAGTGTCTGCATTTATACCAATACCATATTATTTTGATGATTAAAATTTTGCAATGCATTTTGAGATCTGAAAGTGTGATTCACCCAGCTTTGTTCTTCCTAAAGTTTTTGGTTTGTCAGGGTCTTCCATGATCCCAAACCAATTTTAGTTATTTTTTTCTCCCCAATTTCTGTGAAAAATGCTTTTGGGATTTCAATAGGAATTGCACTGAATCTGCAGATCATCTTGGATAAGATGGACATTTTAACAATAGTCATTGTTCCAATTCATGAGTACAGTTTATATTTCCTTTTACTTGTGACTTCTTCAATTTATTTCCCAGGTGGCACTAGTGGTAAAGAACCAACCTACCAATGCAAGAGACATGAGAGATGCAGGTTCAATCCCTGGGTTGGGAAGATCCCCTATAGAAGGGCATGGCAACCCACTCTAGTATTCTTGCCTGGAGAATCCTGTGGACAGAGCCTGGCAGGATACAGCCCATAGGGTCATAAAGGTTCAGACATGCCTGAAACAACTTAGCAAAAGCACAAAATTTATTTCACCAATATTTTGTGGGTTTGGTGTACAGATGCATTACTGCTTTGGTTAAATTTATTCCTAAATATTTTACTCTTTTTGATGTTATTTTAAATAAATTTTCTTTTTATAGTTTATTGTTATTATTTAGGATTGCAGTTAACTCCCATTTTGATGTGGGTGATAAGGGGATATTTCTCCTGAGACAAACTTGTAGGAATAACAAAGCTGTTTTCTAGATTTATTTCAGGGGTAATTGCTTTTGTGCACAGACACAGATTTGATGTATCTGTGGTAGAAGGTGAGTTCAAGAGGCTCTTATGTCTACGTCTCCATTTTGGACCAAAATTCATCCAAAAGAGTTTAAGAAGCATACAGACTTTAAGTTTAGATGTATTGTATGCAAGTGTCAAATAACACAGGGACTTGCTGATATTGCAGAAAAATTGAAACCAAGCAGGATTCTGCAGGGCTTTTCTGTGGACAGACCCCCACTCCCCTGCAACCCCTGTATCCCCTTCTTGCCTCTTGTTTGTAGTAGCTTGGCATCTCTACTCCAGATTGTATCTATCTCTTCTGCTGCTTCAACCTCTGAGTCATAAGCCTCTGCTTAGCCCTGCCCATGGACATGTTAATCACTGAAGGAATTTTGCTTACAGCATAAGATCTGTGCAAATGATTCCTTACCGGAAATTTTCCTCCCTTGGGCAGAGAAAGAAGCATGAACAAAAATAAGAATTGTTTAGTCAAGATTCTTAGGAACATCATGACCACACTCATATCAGCTGAAGCCAACTGACCAAGAACAAGGACTTTTCACAATCCTACTTGGACCCTTGCTGGCACCCAAATGTCTCTGGTTATCTATCACTTTCTGATCTTAACCCCTATCTACTTCCTCCTTACCTAGCATAAAGGAAGCTTGAATTCTACCCCAAATAAAGATGATTCTTTAGGATATTAGTATGTCATCTTCTTAGTTTGCTGGCTTTCCAAATAAAGTCAATTCTCCTTGCCACAACACTTTTTCTGTTGACATTATTCTGTCCTGACAAGCAGTATGAGCTTGGACTCAGTTATGAGAGATTTAAATTAAAATTTTATTATAAATTACAATTAGAAATTAGAAATTATAATTATAAAAGGCAATAATCATGGATTAACTTAATTAAATATAAAACCATATAATATCCACACTGAAAATTAGAGGCTAATCATATATTGGTTTACATGTATAAATTTACATGTATATTTTTGCCAGGTTTTAAGATTAAAAATAAATAATTTTTTTAAAATACCTATTTATTTATTTGGCTAGTGGAGTCTTAGTTGTAGCATGTGGGATCTTCATGTATCATGCAGGATCTTTCACTGTGGTGCACACACTCTAGTTGTAGTATTTGAGCACAGCAGTTGTAGAGTGAAGGCTTAGTTGCTCTGTGGCATGTTGGATTTAGTTCCCCACCCAGAATCAAATCCATGTAGCATTTGAATTGCAAAAAGGATTAAAAGAAAGTATTTTTAGTTAAAAGAAAATATTAAAGGTGTATATATCAATGATTACTGGAAATGTTATATATTATTTATTTTCATAATGGAAAAGTTAAATCCAATAAATTATGTCAATAGATTACTCTTTGAGAAAATAACTTTCTTATGGATATGTCGATACACTTTAGAACTCCTCATCTAATAGGTCAACAGATGCTTTTTATATGCTAGACATTATGATAGTTAGTATAAATTTTAATGTTTCACATTTAGCTACTAGGTATCTATATGTAAGATTTTTGTTTTAGATTGCTCAATATATTATTTAAAATTGTAAGAAACACCTGACTTTCCTATTTCTACACACTTTGCATGACAAATATTGAAGAAAAATGTGTTTGTTGAAGTGCTTTCCAGTGATGGGGAAAACAAGTTACATTATATGAAGACTTTTGCATTAAAAGTTTTAATTTGTTTTATACATTTTTTTCCTATGACAAGATTTTATTTCTTCAGCAAATACAGATATTCCCTGACTTACAATGTTTTGTCTTATGATTTTTCATCTTTACAATGGTCTGAAAGCAATATGTGTCACATAAAGCTGTACTTTGAGTTTTGAATATTGATCTTTTTCAGGGCTAGTGAAACACAGTACAGTACTCTCTCATGATGCTTTCATCAATGTGAAAATGAGTCACAGCTCCCAGCCAGACAGGTAATCACAGGGTAAACAGTTGATATAAGCTACACCCATTCTATACCCATAGAAGCATTCTTTTATTCACTTCCAGTACAGTATCCCACAAGTTACCTGAGATATGCAACACTTTATTATAAAATAGGCTTTGTGTTAAATAATTTTGCCCTACTCTAGTCTACTGTAAGTGTTCTGGACATGTTTAAGGTAGGCTAGGCTAAGCTATAACATACAGTTGGTTAGGTGTATTAAATGCATTTCAATTTATTATATTTTCAATGTATGATGAGCTTATCAGTTATGTCCTGATGAAACCATCATATGCTGATAAAAGCTTGTGTGTTAAAACAACTAGAGATTGACCTGCAGCAAACATTATTCTCAACAGTGAAAAACTGAAAGTACTTCCTCTAAAGTCAGGAACAAGACAAGGGTGCCTACTCTTGCCATTATTATTCAACATAGGTTTGGAAGTCCTAGCTACAGCAATCAGAGAAGAAAAAGAAATAAAAGGGATCCAGATTGGAAAAGAAGAAGTAAAACTCTCACTGTGTGCAGATGACATGATATTACACATAGAAAACCCTAAAGATACTATCAGAAAATTACTAGAGCTAATCAGTGAATTTAGTAAAGTCACAGGATACAAAATCAATATATGGAAATCACTTGCATTCCTATATGCTAACAATGAAAAATCAGAAAGAGAAATTAAGGAATCAATCCCATTTACCATTGCAACGAAAAGAATAAAATACCTAGAAATAAAGCACCTAAGGAGACAAAAGAGTTGAACACAGAAAACTATAAGATACTGATGAAAGAAATCAAAGATGACATAAACAGATAGAGAGATATCCCATGTTCTTGGGTTGGAAGAATCAATATTATGAAAATGATCACACTACCAAATGTAATATAAAGATTCAAGGCAAACCCTATCAAATTACCAATGGCATTTTTCATAGAACTAGAATAAAAAATTTCACAATTTTTATGGAAACGCAAAGACCCTGAATAGCCAAAACAATCTTGAGAAAGAAGAATGGAGCTGGAGGAATCAATCTTCCTGACTTCAGATTACACTAGAAAAGTATAGTCATCAAGACAGAATGGCACTTGCACAAAAACAGAAATATAGACCAATGGAATAAGACAGAAAGCCCTGAGATAAACCCACACAGCTGTGGGCACCTTATCTCTGATGAAGGAGGCAAAAATATGCAATGGAGAAAGACAGCCTCCTCAATAATTGGTGCTGGGAAAACTGGACAGCTACATGTAAAAGAATGAAATTAGAACACTTGCTAATACCATACATGAAAATAGACTCAAACAGATTAAAGACCTATATGTAAGACCAGATATTCTAAAACTCTTAGAGGAAACTACAGGCAGAACACTCTATGCCATAAATCACAGCAAGACTCTCTATGACCCACCTCCTAGAGTAATGGAATAAAAACAAAAATGAACAAGTGGAATATAATCAAACTTAAAGGCTTTATGCACAGCAAAGGAAACTATAAACAAGGTGAAAAGAAAACCCTCTGAATGGGAGGAAAGAATAATAAATGAAAGAACTGACAAAGGATTAATTTCCAAAATATAAAACCAGTCCACGCAACTGAATACCAGGGAAAACAAACAACCCAATAAAAAAGTGGGCAGAAGACCTAAACAGACATTTCTCCAAAGAAGACATACAAATGACTAATAAACACATGAAAAAAATGTTCAACATCATTCATTATCATAGAAATGTAAATCAAAAGTACAATAAGATATCAACTCACACTGATCAGAATGGCCATAATAAAAAAATTGACAATAAATGCTATAAAGGTTGTGGAGAAAAGAGAACCTTCCTGCACTGTTAGTGGGAATATAAATTGATTCAGCCACTATGGAAGACAGTATGGAGATTCCTTAAAAAAAACTAGGAATAAAACTACCATATGGCCCAACAATCCCACTACTAGGCACATAACCTGAGGAAACCATGACTGAAAAGATACTTGTGCCCCAGTGTTCATTGCAGCACTATTTGCAATAGCTAGGACATGGACACAACCTACATGTCCATTGGCAGATGAATGGATAAAGAAGTCATGGTGCATTTATACAATGGAATATCACTCAGCCATAAAATGAAATACACTTGAGCCGATTCTAATGAGGTAGATGAACCTAGAGTCTGTTATACAAAGTGAAGTAGGTCAGAGAGAGAAAAACAAATTTCGTTTATTAACACATGTATATGGAATCTAGCAAGACGGTAATGATGAACCTATTTTCAGGGCAGCAATGGAGATGCAGGCATAGAGACAGACTTGTGGTCACAGGGTGGGAAGGGGAGGGTGAGATAAATGGAGAGAGAAGCATGGAAGCATATACAGTATCATATGTAAAATATATAGCCAGTGGGAATTTGGTATATGATTCGGGGAATTCAAACCAGGGCTCTGTGACAACCTAGAGGGGTGGGATGGGATGGGAGGTGAGACGGAGGCTCAAGAGGGAGAAGATATATGTATATTTATGGCTGATTCATGTTAGTGTATGGCAGAAACCAATGAAATATTGTAAAGCAATTATTCTTCAATTAAAAATAAGTTAAAAAAAACAAACTAGGTTTTGAACTTTAAAAAAATCTTTGCCATACTACTCATTTATGCTGTATTTAAAAACAAATTTAATCAAAGCACTCTTGCTATCTGTGTACAATGAAGCATAAAACAAAGTCAGATGTAATTAAAAAGGTTTTGCAATTTGACAAAAGAGACAAGGAATACAACTCTAACACAATTGTGAAAACATTTGTAATTTGCTTACAGGGAACCATTTATCATTTTAGTCCCTGATTCTGTTACCCATTTGCAGGTTAAATGTCGTAATCAAACTTGTCAAATCCACTTCAGTTCAGTTCAGTTCAGTCGCTCAGTCATGTCCGTCTCTTTGCGACCCCATGAATCGCAGCATGCCAAGCCTCCCTGTCCATCACCAACTCCCTTGTGATCCATAAATTAAAGTTGATCTTCCAATTTAATTCTTTTCAAGTTAATGTAGATTAAAATTAGTGTGTGAAAAAAAATCATTACTTAAATGTACAATAAGTATCAAAACATTTACTGCCAAATTCAGATTTATTTAAGACACCAGACTGATAAAGCATACCTTCTTTAGATTTCATTATCTTTAATATAGTAAAGAAAATAAAAAGTAAGAAGGATCTTTTTAGATATTACTTTCCATTCAAGAGAAATTGTAATAACTATAAAGTATCTAAATTGTTCCAACCTGCCAACTAACAAGCAGTACTAAACTAATGAGGTAGTGGGAACTCAAAAACTGTCAAGAGACATAGATCTATTTAACATGAAACATATTTTTAGAGAATAATCTATGTTAACCACCAAAAAGAAACAGACTTTTTGATGACAGCCATTCTGACTGATGTGAGGTAATACCTCATTAAAGTTTTGATTTGCATTTCTCTAATAATCAGTGATTAGAGCATATTTTCATGTGCCTTTAGGCCATCTGAAGGTCTTCTATGGAGAAATGTCTATTTAGATCTTCTATTTTTGATTTTTCTTAATGTTGAGTTATATGAACTATTTGCATGTTTTGAAGATTAGTTCCTTATTCAAATCCTTTCCAAATATTTTCTTCCATTTTGTAAGTGGTCTTTTTGTTTTGTTTATGGTTTCCTTTGCTGTGTAAAAAGCTTTTAAGTTTAATTAGGTCCCACCTGTTTATTTTTGTTTCTATTTTCATTACTCTAGGAGAAGGATCCAAACAGACACTGCTGAAATTAATGTCAAAGGGCATTCAGCCCATGCTTTCCTCTAGGAGATTTATAGTATCTGGTGTCACATTTGGGTCTTTAATCAATTTTGAGTTTATTTTTGTGTATGGTGTTAGAGAATATTCTACTTTCATTATTTTACAGGATGCTAGTCAGTTTTCTACTTACCACTTATTGCAAAGACTGTCTTTTCTCCATTGTATATTCTTGAGTCCTTTGTCAAAGATTAATTTCCCGTATGTACATCAGTTTATTTCTGAGGTTCATATCCTGTTTGTGATCTATATTTGTTTCTGTGCCACTACCATACTGTTTTGATTATTGTAGTTTTGTGGTATAGCCTAAAGTAAGGGAGCCTGATTCCTCTAGCCTCATTTTTCTTTATCAAGATTGCTCTGGCTATTCAGAATATTTTGTGTTTCTGTATCTGAGGAAAAATAAGGCAGAATGCCAAAGAATTGATGCCTTCTAACTGCGTTGCTAGAGAGGACTCCTGAGAGTCCCTTGGTCAGCAAGGAGATCAAATCAATCAATCTTAAGGGAAATCAACCCTGAATACTCATTGGAAGGACTGATGCTGAAGCTGAAACTCCACTGGAGTTTTTGGTCATCTGTTGCAAACAGCTGACTCACTGATGCTACAAAAAATTGAGGAAGAAGGAGAAGATGGTGTCGGAGGATGAGATGGCTAGATGGCATCACAGATGCAATGGACATGAACCTGGGCAAACTCTGGGAGATGGTGAGGAACAGAGAGGCCTGGCATGCTGCAGTCCATGGGGTTGCAAAGAGTTGGACCCAACTGGGCAGCTGAACAATAACATCTGGGGAAAGCCATGATATGGAAGAATAACCACATCCCAATATTCACTGAAGCCTTATACAGAACAGCCAAGACATGGAATCAACCTAAATGTCCATCAACAGAGGAATGGATAAAGATGTGGTACACTTATACAATGGGATGTTATTCAGCCATAAAAAAGAATGAAATAATGTCATTTGCATCAACATGTATGGACCTAGAGATTATCGTACTCAGTGAAGTAATTAGCAAGACAAAGACGAATATCATACAATACTGCTTACATGTGGAATCTAAAAGAAAAATGATACAAATGAACTTATATACAAAACAGAAATAGAACCATAGAAAAATAAAGCAAACATGGGTATCTAAGGGGAAAGATAGGAGGGATAAGTTAAGAGTTTGATATTACCATATACACCCTACTATATACAAAACAGATAATCAACAAGGATCTACTGTATAGCACAAGGAACTTAACTCAATATTTATTGATAACCTATAAGATAAAATCATTTGATAAGGAACATATATATATATATATATTCTTTATATCTGAATATATAAGGAATATATATATATTATACCTGAATATATATAAGGAATATATATATATATTCTTTATATCTGAATCACGTTGATGTATACCTGTAGATAACATAACAATGTAAATCAACTGTACCTCAGTTTAAAACAGAAAAAGAAATGGTTTAGAGAGAAAGAAAATACATTTGCTCTGACAGCTGTTTGTGAAACTTATCAATTGGAAGGTGCAAAGTCTTTACTTTTTGGATGAGGAGTTGATGCTTCTTCCAAAGCATGCAAAACAAAACATGCAATACCCTGACTGGTTTAAAAAATAAATAAATATTTCAGATGGCAGTGAAACAGTGGTGGTAGATAGGTATGATGGATGGAACACTACTAGAAAGTCAGGAGAGTTACAGTACATGATGGAAAAGTCCACTACCCTCCTATGTAGCTTTATAAAGTTCAAGACCATTGATAATTACTACTCTAAAGCAGTTTCTCCTACAGTAGATATTCTTTCTTAATGATTTTCAAAAACTTATTGCTAAAAAAATGATATAAGGTAATTCATCTTCCTGGTGAAGTCCATTATAACCTTTACATACTTTCCATCTTCCTGCGTCCTTAAGTTAAACATGAGGTAAAATAAGGTTAACTTTTTTTGATTGCCAACTACCGTCAATCTTTGAAGCTTTCAGACATTGAGTCATTCCCTTGCTCCTAAAGCAAATATTCATCTTTTTATTTTTCTGGTGAGGAAACTTATTAGAAGTTAAGTCCCCAAAAAACCACGCTATTTTTTTAAAAAGTACTTACCCAGATACAATTCTACACAACTTTATTACTCATACTAATGGCATAAAAATAATATTTAAACATACTTTTAATTATTTTCCTCTGATTTCCCAGGCTTTTTAGTATTCATATTAATAGTTTTATTTTACATTTGTGTACATTTTAATTTACTCCATATTTAAATTCAACAGACATGTCTGTATATAATACATACCATATATACAGATATATATTATGAATATAACATATTTAATGCATACATCAGATTCAGGCCATTAGACTCTTACAACGAACATGCTCTTCTATCAGTTTGAAAGGATAATTTCACATATGAAATTGTGTTATTTTCCTAGCCAAATTTAATTAGGTAAAATTCAATATAATGTTATTTGCAGTTCCCTACTTTAAGTGGCCATGCTGCATTAATTCAACATATTAAAATGAATAACATTAATTACGATGAAGCCTTTAATTTTCAAACGCTTTCAGGGCAGAGTTATTATTTCCATTTTACAAATGAGGTAAGACAAGCTCAGAGGTTAAGTGGTTAAATTACACAAGCTTCAAAGAAAATTTCAAACCCAAGATGCCAAACTACTAGCTAATTCTCTTGCTCCACCATTTCACAATTCAAAAGCCATTTTTGAAGATATATGTTAAATAATACTCGATGCAGGTATATTCATTTTTGGCTGACTCTGAAGTATTTAGTTCAGAATGATCACTTTAGGGAACAAGTTTTCAGCATATGTCAACATAAAAGATGATAGTGACATAAATAATTATGATAGATTGTCTACATATTTGATCTGAATCGAGGTTCCAAACAAACTCATCTTGCTGCTATTATATTTAGGGAATTGTTTAAATTGCTTGCAATGTGAGCTAGCTATTTGTAACCTGCTGTCTTCTGAGATGCTGATAAAGATAAATCACTACACCATTTTATGTGCTTTTCTTTCTACCCCCATTTTACCCCTCTTTTGCACATCCAACACATCACAGTCCTGTCATTATTAGTGATAATCAGTTTTAGCAGACTTTAATACATTGTTCCATTATGTCATATTTTATTAAAACTTTGCATATTGATGAGTATTCTTTATTTTTCTTGAATTTTCACATTCACTGATATACCCAAAATTCTGTTCCCTAAATTTATTCCGTATCTGTTTTTCTCTCAGAAATGAATCCTCTGTCACCTTTCCATGTTTTTATAACATAATAGTATTTGAAAACATTGGTAGCATTTATGATAATACAATAAGCACTTCAGTGAACTCTTCTCCACATTGAATTTGCTATTTTTTAGTTACTGATAAACTAGTCTTGCACTTTATTCTTCATTACTATACCCACTGACCTGTAGTGGATATTAATCACTTCCTGACTGAATGGGTTATAGGAGTTTCATAGCTCTTCAATCTGTCATTTTCCTTTTTTTACTTCAATAATTCCAAGTATCCTGGTTAGCTGTTTTTTTCTCTATTATTGCTTTTCTCAAACATATTGAAATCATATATGTTGTCAACTTTTTAATGAATTCAATGGAAAATAATCTGGCTAGATGACCATGGATTCCACTAACAACACTGTTTGAAGTAGATTTTTCTGCCAAAAGACCTGAGTAGGGCACATTCAATGGCCAATAAAGCCCACCCCCTTCTACAAAGAATTGTGGAGGAACTCATTCATACTTCCTGTGGAGCTATCTTCCTGAGGATAAATACAGAAGAAGGTAATAGTGAGGGTAATATAGCACCCTTTGTTGCAGTTGGCCTCAGTATTTAACACTTATGACAGTCTTCTGCATCATCCATTACAAATTTCCCTCCCCTCCAGTTATCATCTTAGAAAGTATTGGCTTTGATGTAACTACACTCTCCTTCCTAGAGAGGCTGGGGCTTTGGTATCACTTGGTAATCTCAAGCCACAGTTGCTATATTTGTACAATCACAGTTAAAAAGAGGGACAGGAGGAGCATGAGTAAAGCTGGTATTTCCACACATATTTCATCATCCCATTTTCTGTGAAAACAGCCTATAGCATCCTGCTGATCAGGGTCAGTTATTAAAATGGTAATCCTCTTTCAACTTTTGGTCCCTGGATAGAACTCCAATGTGCCCAGATGGAAACTATAGCTAGTTCAATGGGATGCTTTTTGTATCCACAGGCAAGCACATGTCAAGCACATGGAAAACCAGAACTTCCAACCTTATAATCCCAGCAGGTCAATAAGAATTCTCTCCTTTTTTCCTAGACACATGTGTACTTATATAGCGCAATGTACCTATATTGCATTAAAGCCTTTGACTGTGTAGATCACAACAAACTGTGGAAAATTCTTCACGAGATGGGAATACCAGACCATATTGCCTGCCTCCTGAGAAACCTGTATGCAGGTCAAAAAGTAACAGTTAGAAATGGACATGGAACAATGGACTGGTTCAAAATTGGAAAAGGAGTATGACAAAACTGTATATTGTCATCCTGCTTATTTAACTTATGCGCACAGTACATCATGTGAAATGCTGAGTTAGATAAATCACAAGCTGGAATCAAGTTTGCCAGGGAAAGTGTCAACCTCAGATATGCAGATGATATCACTCTAAAGGCAGAAAATGAAGAGGAACTAAGTTGGACCATAAAATGCCTTTTGATGAAGGTGAAAGATGAGAGTGAAAAAGCTTGCTTAAAACTCAACATTCAAAAAACTAAGATGATAGCATCTAGTGCCATCACTTCATGGCAAATAGATGGGGAAAAATGCAAAAAGTGACAGACTTTATTTTCTTTGGCTCCAAAATCACTGTGGATGGTGACTGCAGTCATGAATTAAAAGATGCCTGTTCCTTGGAAGATAAGCTATGATGAACCTGTGTGTATGTGTGCTAAGTCGCTTCAGTCCTGTTCGACTCTGTCCATGAGACAACCCCTTGAACTGTAGCCGGCCAGGCTACTCAGTCCATGAGATTCTCCAGACAAGAATACTGGAGTGGGATGCCATGCCCTCCTCCAGGGGATCTTTCCAATGCAGGGATCAAACTCACATCTCCTTCAATTCCTGCATTACAGGCAGATTTTTTACTGTTGAACCACAGGGTAAACCCATGACACACCTAGACAGCATATTAAAAAGCAGAGACATCACTTTGAGACAAAGGTCCCTAGAGTCACAACTATGTTATTTTTTCCAGTAGTCATGTTCGGATGTGAGAGCTGGACTATAAAGAAGGCTGAGCGGCAAAGAATTGATGCTTTCAAACTGTGGTGCTAGAGAAGACTCTTGAGAATCCCTTGGACAGCAAGGAGATCAAACCAGCCAATGCTAAAGGAAATCAATATTGACTATTCATTGGAAGGACTGATGCTAAGCTGAAGCTCCAATACTTTGGCCACCTGATGCAAAGAGCCGACTCATTGGAAAAGACCCTGATGCTGGGAAAGACTGAGGCCAAGAGAATAAAGGACAAAAGAAAATGAAATGGTTGGATGACATTATCAGAACAATGGACATGAGTTTGAGCAAACTCTGGCAGGCAGTGAAGGACAGGGAAGCCTGGCAAGCAGCAGTCCATGGGGTTGCAAAAAGAGTTGGACATGACTTAATGACTGAACAACAACAACCTATATTGCACAGTGCATATTGAAAAATGAAATCCATCTTTTCCTAGAATTTCTACCTTAGTTGTCATTTCAAAGCTGCTTTCTATGGCAGTTTCCATTGCTGTATGAGGAAGATTTATTCTGGATAACCAATGGATCACATCATAATGGACTCACTAAAGAACCTCTTTCCTCTGATGTCAGTCTTCTGAATGAATTCCATGTCATAAGAGACACTGTTTTTGTATCAGAAATTCTGTTTGTCCCTATGTAGTAATGCTAACGAAGGCTTGAAAGTGAAAGTGAAAGTCACTCAGTCATGTTGGACTCTTTGCAACCCCATGGACTATACAGTCCATGGAATTCTCCAGGTCAGAATACTGGCTTGGGTAGCCTTTCCCTTCTCCAGGGCATCTTCACAACCCAGGGAACAAATCCAGGTTTCCCACATTGCAGGCAAATTCTTCACGAGCTAAGCCACAAGGAAAGCCCAAGAATACTGGAGTGGGTAGCCTATCCCTTCTCCACTGGATCTTCCTGACCCAGGAATCAGAGCAAGGTTTCCTGCATTTCAGGAGGATTCTTTCACCAACTGAGCTATCAAGGAAGCTCTAATGAAGGCTTAACTGGCATTAAAACCAAATCCATGCCTGAGAGGATAAGCCAACATTGTCTTGTATTTTATGTCTATTGTTGTAAGTTACCACACAAAATACTATTAATTTTGTTTTACAGTTACTTTTATTTCAATAAAGTAATTGAAATAAAAGATGGCTTTAACCTCTTCTCAAATATTAATCATTTTTTTGATCTTCATTTTGTTCTATGGAACCAAGCTTACAATTTTTTTTTTTTTGTCATTTTCAGTCTAAAGAGCTTTTTTTAGTAACATAGTATGTCTGTTGCATGTAAAATTTCTCAGCTATATTTTATCTGAAACTGAATCTATATCACTTTAATATGTTAAGAAATTTTTCTGGGTTGACAAATTTTATTTCCCCTTTAAGTGTTTCCTCCCATTGTCTTAATTCGAGGATAATTACTTTACAATAAAGGAATGGTTTTTGCCATACATCGACATGAATCTTCTTAATTTCATTGTTGCTACTAAAAAGTCACCCATTGTATAATATCTATTTTTCTCTTGATTGTTTAAATATTTTCTCTTCATATTTGAAAGCTGCCAGTAGTACTATGAGAATGCCTATGAGTGATTTGTTTTGATTGGGTTTCAGTGAGAATTTTGGATTTGCAAACTGATGTTATTCCCTGGTCTCTCAGCCAGTAAAGAAGCTGCCTGCAATGCAGGAGACAAGGTTTCAATCCCTGGGTCAGGAAGATCCCCTGGAGAAGAGCATGGCAATCCACTCCAGTATTCTTGCCTGGGAGAATCTCATAGACAGAGGAACATGGCGGCCCTCAGTTCATGGGGTCACAAAGAGTCAGACGTGACTGAGCGACTAACACACAACACAACACTGTAAAAGCTGCTATTATTTTACAAATTATTTTAAGTGAACCATTACTTTTTCATATTTCTCTGGGAGTCAATTACAAATTATTATTATATTACATTTTAAAACATAATAGGTTACATTTCAATTAATTTGCTACTGTATCCTTGGTCATTGGCATTCATTTCAATCTATTCATATTTCCAATCATTTTTCTCTTTTCTTCTTAATCATTTCCATTGATCTGTCTAGAAGTTACCTAATACATTTTACCCTCAGAATGTCTTATCTGTTAAACCGATCCAGAAAACTATTTCACATATTAAACTTTTCAGTTCTGGAATTTATTTTTAAGAGTTTCCTTTTCTCCTAAATATCTCATCATTTCACTCACCATGAAGTCTCAAGTTCTTGAATATATTTATAATATATGCATAAGTACTTTCTTGCTGATCACACTGTATGAATTATCACAAAGTATGTTTCTATTGATGACTTTTCTTCATCATGAGTCACATTTTCTTGCTTCTAATATCTAATAGTTTCTGATATATTGAACTTATTTAAGTGCTTGGTTTGAATGCTGTATTTTCTAATGGTCCTTTTAAAGTTTTGAATTTTCTAAGTTACTAAAGCAAGTTTCTCCCTGCTTTGAATTTAGTATAATGATCTATAAGGTGGTCATTACGCCAAAAGCTTGGCTTTACTGGAATTTTACTTGATAATTAGTGCTCAGCTCTTATGCCATGGCAGGAATCTCTTCAAGACCTTGTGGACTCCAGTCTTCCATCAATATAGCCAGTAATGGCTGAAGTCTTTTGACAAATCACCAGAGAGTTATCTAAAACTTATCTAGGACTTTCTCTTCTCTGACAACTTGCCTTAAAAATTCAAGGTTCACCAGAGGCCCAAACTCCCCATCTCTACCACTTCATCTCTGTGAGTTTACCATTCTACTTAATCTCAAGTGCCTCTATCATGGCAGACAAGTAGCTTCAACACAGAAAGCTGTAGTGATGATAAGGTTTACTTGGTCTAATATATATTTTTCAAGAATCAGATCTGTACTACTTTTGCTCAACACTGGCCTCATACATTTAGTCCAGTTATATAGTTTTCCAAAGTGGTTATACCATTTTGTATTTCCATCAGCAGTGAATGGGAGTTGCTATTATTCTAAATCCTTACCAGCATATGATTTTGTCAGTGTTCTGGGTTTTGGTCATTCTAACAAGTATGAAACTTGCATTTCATTGGTGACATATACAATAGACCATATTTTCCCATGCTTAATTTATATCTATATATGTTCTTAATAAGGTATATGGTATCAATATTTTCTTTACCTCATTCATTTGACATTTTGCTTAGGCTTGGTTTTCCATTAAAATTTAAACTCCATGAGCTTTTTTCTTAGTAGTGAAATTCCCAAAAAATATTACATTCTGACTCTTTTTTGCATGTAAAATTCAACTCTCCAAATCAAACCTTACCTTTGCGATTGCTGTGTTTTTTTTTTTCTTAACACTAACAAAAATGACATTTTTGGTAAACAAAATATAGGTATACATGATTAAAAATAACAATACATACCTGATGTTTAGAAATTTAGTTTATTATTATCTTAAATAGATTCAGATTTAAGTCTTAGAATACTTCCCCAGCTGAAATAGGAAACAAAAAATGGTAGAATTTCATCACTTTCCTGTTGAAAACATATCTTAGGGGAACTGTTTTTTCTCCCCACTATGCTGTTTGTATTGCTGATCAAATCACTGATATTATCCCATATTTTGTCTTCAACATATTCTTATAAACTCAGATTCCTCATTTTTATCTCCATTTTACAAAAGTATAAGGCATAGAAGACAATGGTTTATCCCATAGTATAAGGAGACTGCAATGTATCTTCATGCCCTTAATTCTGTGAGGAGAGAGTATAATGGGACCATTACTATTATTGTTACTATTTCTGTTACCAAACCAAATACAACTCATTAAACATCAGGCCTTATGTTTTAGGATTTGGTGCTATAAAGAATAAGTATTAAAAAATGGTTGTGATATAAACTCAGAGAATAACAAAAAGAATAAACCACTATTCTTTTAGTGGTTTACTGGTCAAAGCATATCCTTATTTGAGGAATGAATATCCTTATTTGCTCCACTAGAGAACTGTGGTGACAAAATATGTGGCTCTTCACATCAATGTCCTAGTTCTTTCAGCCACCCCACTTAGAAAAATTATACTACATAATTTGAAGAAAATGGGTGAAAAATATGTCCCCTGCCTCACATAACAAAGAGACCTAGGAGTATTCAGATTCAATAAAGCAAAAATAATAAATATAAGATACGATTTAGGAAAATAATTAGACATTTCAGGAAACTCTGTCAATTTACAGAGAAAAGTCATTCTAGTGAGAATCCTGGTGCTAGGCCAAAACAATCTGAAATATGAGATGCTCAAGTCCTCTCTGCATTTTGGCTGCAGGAACACTTGATATGAGACTATGTGGACCATTTAGCTTTCATATTTTGTTTTACTTAGTGATTAATCAACACCAGCCCCTTAAAACTTTCTGTAGAACATCACTTGAGACTTCAGGATTGGTCACTATTCTGTTGGGTTTGTAATTACTATTTCTTTCATTTTCTAAATATAGATTTCTAGTGCAATTGCTTCCATTCATATAACAACTCATCTCACTATAACTGAGAGTTTAACAATTGAACTTTTATGACAGGAGCTATCAGTAATTCACCTACTACCAGTAATATAGCCATTATCACCATGAAGGAAGAAGAGGTACAGATCCCACATCCCATTTTAGTATCAACTTTCTCGGACCAATGGAATACCCACGTTTGGGCTGTGCTTTCATTAGAAAGAAGACCCAGAGCTGGACATTAGTCGGCAGGACAATTTTTGCACATACATGTTGGAACCAACATCCGTGCTGTAAAAGAAGAAAGCAAAGCTGGGGAGGAAAAGACATAGTCACAAGTCAGCTAGGAGTTAGGGGAGCTTTGAGGAAAGAATGACACTACACACTTGTTCCAGTTGGGGTAACAGATCAGCCATTGAACAGGTATTAATTCTAGCTGCCCTTGAGGAGAAGGGATGAGGTTGGGTGAAGCAGTTCTCTTCAGTTGAGGGTAATATCATAAGAGGACTGACTGCTTTAGGTTGACAGAAGCACAGTAGGCAGTTCAGTCATTCTTTCATGAAGGGAAAATTGGCTGACACAGAACAGCATCTGCTACACTGAATAACTATAGTGGTATTAAAGAAATTGAATCAACTATTAAATATTTTTCGAAAAAAGAAATCCAGATGATTCTACTTAAAAATTATTTTAAATACTTAAGACATATATAACTTCAATATTTTACACATACTTACAGGGAAACAGTTCAGAAAGAACACATACCAAGTCAATTTATGAGGCCTGGATAACATTGGTATAAAAATTGCAAGTGGATTTCAGAGGAAAGAAATTTCCAAATTTCTCTCATGAATACAGATGTAACAACCTTAAATACAACATCAATAACACAAATTGGACAATATTGAAAATGGCAACACATTATCAGAGTTTATCCGGGGAATGTAGGATATCTTAAACAGTTCACTGTGGGAAATAATTTACAATGAAGCATTAGTCCTTTGTAACACTTAACAAAGTTATGACCAAATCTCTCAAGAAGCATGCAAATGAAACTTAAATGTAAGAAAGAGTTCAGATTTTAAGAAATCTTTAATTTTTATGAATATTAAATAAAGTTTAATCAGAGGAATTTCTGTTCTCATCCATTATAACTAGCACTAGTAACCCTCCATGCATAAACAACTAAAACACAGTACACAACATGCAAGGCAACTGTTATTTTGAAACTGAACAATAGATAGCACAAGATTATGATACCTGATACAGGATAATAAAACAAATGATCTCAATTTCATGACCCAAATTATTTCCAACATTCACAATTAGTAATGCAGTGCAGAGTAGAGGGTCCAAGCAAAAGGTAGAGGTCTTGGTGATTTGATTAGAAAGAACTGGAGGTCTAGATATCTGAATACAGAATATGAAAGACAACTTGCAGTACTATATAGAGAAATTACTACAGAAATATGCATAATGTTTCTCCTGAGTCTGTGGCTAAATACGAAACTGTGTGTACTTCGGATGATACTTCACTAGAGTCATTGAATCAACTGGACATCTGCTTAATAACATTCCAATTCCATACATGGCTAGAGACCCTTAATGTTCAACCAAACTGAGTGGGATGTCCTCATTAATCACTGAGAACATTCTGCAACACCTCACCGTAGAGTGATTTGTAACTGCCTTAATGAGAAACACTGCACTGGAAGAAGCAGAAGCTGGAATCAAGATTGCCGGGAGAAATATCAATAGCCTCAGATATGCAGATGACACCACCCTTATGGCAGAAAGTGAAGAAGAACTAAAGAGCCTCTTGATGAAAGTGAAAGAGGAGAGTGAAAAAATTGGCTTAAAGCTCAACATTCAGAAAACTAAGATCATGGCATCTGGTCCCATCACTTCATGGGAAATAGATGGATGGGGAGACAGAAGAAACAGTGTCAGACTTTATTTTTTTGGGCTCCGAAATTACTGCAGATGGTGATTGCAGCCATTAAATTAAAAGACACTTACTCCTTGGAAGGAAAGTTATGACCAACTTAGACAGCATATTAAAAAGCAGAGACATTACTTTGCCAACAAAGGTCCGTCTAGTCAAGGCTATGGTTTTTCCAGTGGTCATGTATGGATGTGAGAGCTGGACTGTGAAGAAAGCTGAGCACCGAAGAATTGATGCTTTTGAACTGTGGTGTTGGAGAAGACTCTTGAGAGTCCCTTGGACTGCAAGGAGATCCAACCAGTCCATTCTAAAGGAGATCAGTCCTGGGTGTTCTCTGGAAGGACTGATGCTAAAGCTGAAACTCCAATACTTTGGCCACCTCATGTGAAGAGTTGACTCATTGGAAAAGACCCTGATGTTGGGAGGGATTGGGGGCAGGAGGAGAAGGGGATGACAGAGGATGAGATGGCTGCATGGTATCACCGACTCAATGGACATGAGTTTGAGTAAACTCCGGGAGTTGGTGATGGACAGGGAGGCCTGGTGTGCTGTGGTTCATGGGGTCACAAAGAGTCAGACACGACTGAGTGACTGAACTGAACTAATGCTACCTAAAAGCCCAACTTGAAAGGATTCATTTTATCTCCAAATAACTTATCTGCCAAACAAATTCTGACAATCTTAAAACAATAAAATCCAGTTCTCAAAAATGTAAAGTTTATAATATTCAGCATCCAATTCAAGAATATATGATGAAACAGGGAAATATGCCCTTCATGGGCTTCCCAAGTGGTGCTAATGATAAAGAACCAGCCTGCCAATGCAGGAGACATGAGAGATACAGGTTCAATCCCTCGTCAGGAAGATCCCCTGGAGAAGGGCTTGGCAACCCACTCCAGTAGTCTTGCCTGAAGAATCCCATGGACAGAGGAGCCTGGTGGGCTACAGTCGATAGGGTCGCAAAGAGTTGGACATGACTGAAGCGACTTAGCACACACATAGCACATGTCTTGCATTCTCAGAAGAAAATTCAGTCAACAGAAACAAACACAGATATGATACAATGAAATATATGCATGGAATTACACAGATAAAGACCTTAAAAGAGCTACCATAAATATGTTCATGTGTTTATCGTGAAATGTAGAAATAATGAAATGAAAGATTAAAATATGGACCTTCTAGAGATGAATAGTACAATAATATCATGTCTTTGTTCTTTAGTACCTTTAATATTTTCTATTTATCACAAGTTTTCAGAATGTTGCTATTTAACAAACGTCCTCATTTCAAAAGCTATAAAATTACAGAAAAATTTAGAATCTGCAGATTCCTTATATCCCACACCCAGTTTCCTCTATTAATAAAATTTTACTATAGTATGGTATATCGGTTACAAGTAATGAACCAATATTGACACATCTTTATTAATTAATGTTCAAATATTTTTAAAATAATCAAAATTTTCTTAATGTCCTTTTCATGTTCAAGACTCCCATCCAGGACACCATGATTAACCATCATATCTCCCTCAGCATCTCTTGACAGTGACAGTTTCTTAGACATTCTTTCTTTTAATGAGTTTGACAGTTTTGTTAAACTGTCAAACTTTTTGTTAAACTGTCAAACCAAAACCAATACCAAAACTGCTGGGATTTTGCAGAACTCCCCTCAATTGGCTTTTGTCTGATATTATTCTCATGTTTAAACTGAGGTTACTGAAGGAAGAAAGACCATAGAGGCAAAATCCATTCTGATCAAGTTGTATCAAAGGTGCATATTATCAATATGAATTTCCGTTCTTCCTGTTAATCACAGACCTAAACTAATATTAAAGTTCTCTACACTAAAGATTCTCTTTGTTTCTCTTTTTTTCTATATTACAGTCTTTGGAAGAAGTCTCACACTTTCTTCTATACTTAATGAGGAATCATATTCTACCTCTTTGCAGATGAAGTATCTTTAAAAAATATTTGGAATTCTTAGATACAGAAGATTTATCTCTTCTCCTTCATTTATTTAATTGTTTTTCATCATTTGTATGTATCAGTATGGATTCATGAATGATAAGGAGTCTGGTTTCATTTTTTGATGTGTGATTGCTGATAGTTTTAAAGCCACACACCTCCCTTTCCCTTTGTGTCTCACCCAAGGAAGGAGGGTGTTGCTAAGAAAGCCTGGGTGCTCTTTCTTTTGGCTCAGGTGGAAGAGTCAAATCTTACAAGTCCCATCCACAGTCCTAAACCTTCTTCTGACCCCATCCTCTAATCACAATAAAAGCCCAGAGCCAGTTTCCTCATCTGACTCTCTCAAGCTGTTCTGGATCTGCTTGTGACGCCTGCCCTGTTCTCTCCCGCAGTCTCTATTATATAAGCCCCAAACTGTTTCATGTTTTTGGCCTGTATCACCAGTTGCAGCATTCAAAACAAATTTAAATGTTTGACTATTTCTTCAGGGCATGCAAAAGTTTATTAAAGGTGAGAAAAACAATATGGGTATATATTTTGTACTTTCAGGTTTATAATGCAATACTAATACATTTAATCTCTGACTCAGATTGTTGCAGCTTTGGCAGTTGGGAACTTCTGTGTATCTTTGATGCACTGATTTTATTTCCTGGCATTTCCTTACTTTCTGGCACTAAAAGATGCTCCATGAGCATCTTAGATACCAGGTCCTAAACCCTACAATGACCAGTTCTTCAAGAACTGAAGGAAAGAGAATTAATATCCTACTGTTTCAGATGTAGTTCACATACTTTACCAGAGAACATTCTGTAATCTTCCCTCCAATCTTTATGATATTACTATCATCCATTTCACTTACTCCTATGGTACAGTAGCCCAGTAAGTTACTACTATTGCTTTAAATGGTTACTTTTATGAACATGAAGAATAAGGGAAGTAAAAGATATTTTAACCCCAATTTTTTCCTCCTCCTATGTGACAAAATTCATATAAATCTAGATATCCAGGTATTTCTTTTTGCCTGAAGAATGTCTTTTAATATTTTCACAGGCAAGTTTACAGAATTCTGTCAGTTTTTGTTTCTTGAGAGTATATTTATTTCTCTTCCACTTCTGAAACACAGTTTCACTAGATATATAATTCTAGTTTTTTTTTTTTTTTTTAAACACTTATGTTGCAGTTACTGACAAGAAGCCCACCACAGTGTTTATCTTTACTTCTCTAGGTAAGGTTTTATTTTCCTCTGGCTTTTTTCACAATTTTTCTCTGGATTTTGTTTCAGTTTGAATATAGTATTCCTATGGATAGTGTTCTGTTTTGCTTTTATTCTCCTTAGTGTTATTTGAGCTTCCTGGATCCATGGTTTGGTGTATATTATTAACTTTGAAAGGTCTTGGTTACCTCAAATATTTCTTCTACTCCAGTTTCTCTTTCTTCTCTTTGGTATTTTAACTATATGCAAATAAAATGCCAGTTAATGTGAAACCCAATCACAAAGACGAGATTTTTGATTTATGAAGACAGAGAATTGAAATTCCTTTATGCCGTAAATGTGCATTCAGAGTCCATGAACCGGGCTCTGTTTTTATTGAGGGGTAGAACGTTTTCCTGCCAGACCCCGTCCTTCTATTTCTTGGCAGAATCATGGTGTGGAGCGCATCTCTTGGCTTCCTGCTCACGCACAGGACGCCCCGGCACGGCCCCCTCGCAGAGCCCACCAGCCCTGCTCCAGGCGTGATTCTCCTGGTTCTGCTCCGCACTTACTTCACATCCTCTGCTTGATGGGAGTGTGTGACATGCTGCTCCAATACTATTCAATTAGCGATTGTCTTTATACTGGTGCCCTTGCTTACTGCATATATCGCTTACAACAGCAGTTTAAACGGCTCTGCAGGGCTGGAGAAACCATGCATTCAGGAGGACTGTGTGCAGTTGGTAACAGACCAATTACATGCCTTATGAAGGCAGTCAGGAGACAGATCTGGAGGTTTGCTTCTCACATTCTGATACCATGGGCTAATGGAAACAAGGTTCAGGGGTCTTGCCTGGAAAACCCCATGGACTGAGGAGCCTGGTGGGCTGCAGTCCATGGGGTCACTAAGAGTCGGCCACGACTGAGCGACTTCACTTTCACTTTTCACTTTCATGCATTGGAGAAGGAAACGGCAACTCACTCCAGTGTTCTTGCCTGGAGAATCCCAGGGACAAGGGAGCCTGGTGGGCTGCCGTCTATGGGGTCACACAGAGTCAGACACGACTGAAGCAACTTAGCAGCAGCAGCAGCAGCAGTGTGCTAATGGGCTTCCCAGGTGGCTAACTGGGTAAAGAATCTGCCTGGAATGCAGGAGACACCAGAGATGTGGGCTTGATTCCTACATTGGGAAGATCCTCTAGAGGAGGGCATGATAACCCACTCTAGTATTCTTGCCTGGAAAATGCCATGGACAGAGGAGCCTGGTGGGCTAGAGTCCATGGGTCGCAAAGAGTCGGACACGGCTGAAGTGACTGAACACAGCACATGTGTTACACGTGTTTAAATTGTCCCACTGACTTTGATGTCCTATATTGCTTTTTGCATTCTCTTTTCACATTTCAGCAGGGGAAATTTCTATTGGCCTTTCATCAAACTCATTCCTCTTTCTTTGACAATTTTTTGTACACTGATGTGCCCATCAAAAGTGCTCTTCATTTCTGTAAGTTTTTTTCCCCTAGCATTTTCTTTTTCCTTATCTTAGAGTTTATATCTCTCTGCTCATCTATCACTCTGCTTACATTCCCCATCTGTTCCTGCGTACTGTTGGCATTTTACTTTTGGGTCCTTAATATATCAATCGTAGTTACATTAAATTTCCTATATTACAGTTCCTACAGCTTTGCCATATCTGTCTCATTCTGATACCTGCTTTGCCTCTTCTGACTACTATTTTTCTTGCATTTTAATACTTCTTATGATTTTCTGTAAAAACCAGATGGGATGTATAGGAACTGAATTAAAGAGGCCTTTGGTACAAGGTTTTATTTTAATCTGCCAAGGAGTTTGGCTGTGTTTAATGTTTGTTGGCTTTCCCAAGTGGCTCAGATGTTAAAGAATCCTCCTGCAATGCAGGAAACCTGAGTTTGATCCCTGGATCAGGAAGATTCCCTGGAGAAAGGAATGGTGACTCACTCCAATATTCTTGCCTGGAGAATTCCATGGACCAAGGAGCCTGGAGGGCTATAGTCCAAGGGGTTGCAAAGGGTTGGATTTGACTGAGCAACTAACACTTTCACTTCTTTCAATGTTTGCTGTAACTGTTGACATCAGAGGCTTCACATTCTTCTAATGTCATTGTTTACATCTCCCTTGTTGACTCTGAGCCTCTTAAACTCTTCTCTAGGAAAAGTGTTTGAGTCTTGCAGCCATAATTCATTGTTATTATACTGGAATCTTGTTGCTATGATGTGCTCTGAAATTTTATGATTAAATTTGTCTATCAATGTGTTGGTGTTTCTTAGTTTTCTCCCAACCCTCAGATATAAAAAGGTTGGAGGAAATGGAGTGGAAGAAATGTCCTTTCCCCAGATGGAATGAGATTCTGGAATAAGATGGAATATATATTTCCCTTGAAAAGTAGATGTTGGTTATGAAAAATGATCTGAAATATTTCACAAGATTATTCTGCCCATCCTGTCATAATCATGGGAGAACTTTTCCAGCTCTCACTGTGAGACCCGATGTGGTTCCTAGAGGTAAAATCCACAAAACTTTATGGGAACCCCAAGACTGTGGCCCCAAGAAGTCTGTGATTCTCATGCTGGTCTATAATCAGGTTCTAGCAATTCATCAAAACACCATTGAAGTAGTCTTACCAGTTTATGTCTTCAGCTGTTTCTGTTTCAGTTAAGTGGATCTAGGCTATGACACTGGATTCACTTGGTAAATAACCTGACTCTTCAGATTTCCCTGGTGGCTAAGATAGTAAAGAAACTGCCTGCAATGTTGGAGACCCAGGTTCAATCCCTGGGTTAGGAAAATCCCCTGGAGAAGGGAATGGCAACCCACTCCAATATTCTTGTCTGGTGAATTCCACGTACAGAGGAGCTTGGTGGACTAGAGTCCATGGGTCACAAAGAGTCAGACATGACCGATCAACTAACAAACACCAGATTTCAGGGTGGTAGTTTGCCCTGAAACCCCAGTTCTCTGATGGGTGGAAGAAAAGTCATCACTCTAAAGTTGTTCAGCATTTCTTTTTTGTAACGGTGGGAGTGACAACTTCCAACATTTTTACATATATGATCAAGTTATATGTAAGTAGGAATCCAATAATTTCAATTTAGTGAGATTTACTACAGTTTTCTTTGGATTTATCTTTAGATTTTTGGGGCATCTAGTATCTGTGGGTTTATTTTTTCATAATATTTTGAAATCATTTGATCATTATTCATTTATTTGTTCTCCTCCAATTAAATACATTTTTTATTTCTTGAGCTTGTCTTGTTGTTCATTTACTAAGTCATGTCACACTCTTTGCAACCCCATGAACTGCAGCACACCAGGTTTCCCTGTCCTTCACTATCTCCAGGAGGTGACTCAGACTCATATCCATTAATCTGATGATGCCATCCAACTATTTCATCCTCTGTCGCCCCCTTCTCCTCTTGCCCTCAGTCTTGCCCAGGATCAGGATCTTTTCCAATGAGTCAGCTCTCACATCAGGTAGCCAAAGTATTGGAGCTTCAGCTTCTGCATCAGTCCTTCCAATGAATATTCAGGTTTGATTCCCTTTAAGATTGACTGGTTTGATCTCCTTGCTGCCCAACGGACTCTCAAGAGTCTTCTCTAGCCCCACAATTCGAAGGCATCAATTCTTTGTCACTCAGCCTTCTTTATGGTCCAACTCTCACATCCGTACATGACTACTGGAAAACCACAGCTTTGACTATACAGACCTTTGTCAGCAAAGAGGTGTCTCTGCTTTTTAATACAGTGTCAAGGTTTTTCATAGCTATTATTCTAAGGAAAAAGCACTTTTTAATTTTGTGGCTGCAGTCACCGTCCACATTGATTTTGAAACCCTAGAAAATTAAATCTGACACTTTGTCCACATTGTCCCCATCTATTTGCCATCAAGTGATAGGATCAGCTGCCATGATCTTCATTTTGTGAATGTTGAGTTTTAAGTCAGCTTTTTCACTCTCCTCTTTCACCTTCATCAAAAGTCTCTTCAGTTCATCTTCCTCTGGGTCATTAATTCATTGTTTTTAAAGTTTCTCTAAGCTCACTTCTACTTCATCTTTATTACTTTAACCAGCAAATTTCAGTTGCCTGGTCGATTAAGATTATTGTCCCCTGCTATGAGTCTCGTTCCCTGTACTGTGGTCCACATAATGACTTAGGGCAGAAAGCCAAAAAGTAATAGAGCTCACGTCATTCAGTTATCTTCCCTCATAGATTGTCAGGGAATGTTTGACGGGAGGATTCCTACGTGCTGTCTCTCATGAGTCCTTTGTCCCTCTTCAAGCGGAACAGCACGCTGCTCCCAGGGACTGAGGTCATTGTGTGAGGCAAGCATGAGTCTCCTTTAGTAAACATTCTCCTTAGGACAAAACAGCTTAATCTCCTTCCCCTTACTTGAGATACAGATTGTCTCCTGACCTTGTGACTAACGTTACCCCTTGTTCCCTTGGTAACGGTTGCTGTACATTTGGTTTTCTGATCTCTATCATTCCCGAAAGAAGTTTCTTGTACTGCAGCCTATATATACTCATAGAAAAATCATTAAAGCACCTTTGCTCCATCAGAGCTTAGGTCCCCGGGTCTTTTTTGTCTCTCTCTCTCTCTTTCTCTCTTTCACTTTCTTATCGTCGACTCCGCAACCACAAGGTTCCGGTCCATTAAAGGACCCCAACAATAGATCACATGCATTCACTTCCTGTTGTCCAATGACTAAAACCAAACCTGTGTATATTTCATAGTGTTGTCTACTTATAGCAAGAGGAGTTTTAGTTCTAGTTATTCCTTTATGGTTAGAAAGAGAAATGCCTTACATATTTTGTGTCCAACTTGTAAATAATAGTTAACTGTATTTAAACTTCAACAGCATATAAAGTGGTGCATTTCTTCCTTTTTACAATTCTAGATCTATTTGTCACATTTTTGCAATACTTGGGTTTTGGCTTCTGCCCTTCATGCACTAACTCAGGCTGACCTCCATGTCAGTTATCATTAGCTCAGATGACAAGATGAGAAAATGAAGTCAAAGTATTATCTGTTTGTCTTTATGCTTCTTTGACTGGCATTATTTGCCATTGTCAACACTTTCAAACGAAAGTCATAGCTGATGTCAGGTAGTGCCTCTACCCTAACTTAAGAGCTTGCTGACCTCTGGCAACAGCTTTTTTCCCTTAGAACTTCCCTCACAGCAACTCCCTTTTATTGGTTCCTGACTCAATTCCAAAAGAAATTTATAAATTGTCACTTAATAAATTTTTTAATTACTCTTTTTATTGTGCCATGTGTGGGCATGATTTAACCACAAAAAAAAGGTTACAAACTGAAATATTTTGAGATAGGTACTGCATATGAGATTATTCTTACCTAGAAACATATGGCAAGATCTTTATAAGACTAAATGTCCTAGAAATGAGCTATATGACACATTTTTTTTTGTAGGAAAAAACAATAGACATTATTTTTCAAGTCAGTTCCTTCAATATAACATGAAGTAAAAACTGATCTTCTACAACCAATGATGGAAAAATAACATAAAGTATTTTTCCCAGTGCTCTTGATCTTGAATAATAGTTACATTTCTTGGGAACTACAGCTTCATGTATACCTTTTGTGTATCGCACTGTATTCAATTTTGTCAAGCTATATTACATTGAGAATAAAAATTTCCTGTGAAAATATCAGAGAACAAAAACAGATATTTTCCTTTCCTTTAATTTTGAAGAAACACAAGTTAAAAATAAGGACTGTCTAAGGAAGAAAATGCATACCTCAGATATACAGATGATACCACCCTTATGGCAGAGAGGAAGAAGAACTTAAGAGCCTCTTGTGAAAGTGAAAGAGGAGAGTGAAAAAGTTGGCTTAAAACTCAACATTCAGAAAACAAAGATGGCATCTGGTCCCATCACTTCATGGCAAATAGATGGGGAAACAGTGGAAACAGTGACAGACTTCAATTTTGGGGACTCCAAAATCACTGCACATGGTGACTGCAGCCATGAAATTAAAAGATGATTCTTCCTTGGAAGAAAAGTTATGACCAACCTAGACAGCATATTAAAAAGCAGAGACATTACTTTGCCAACAAACGTCCGTCTAATCAAAACTATTATTTTTCCAGTAGTCACGTATGGATGTGAGAGTTGGACTATAAAGAAAGCTGAGAGCCAAAGAATTGCTGCTTTTGAACTGTGGTGTTGGAGAAGACTCTTGAGAGTCCCTTGGGCTGCAAGGAGATCCAACCAGTCCATCCTAAAGGAAATCAGTCCTGAATATTCATTGGAAGGACTGATGTTGAAGCTGAAACTTCAATACTTTGGCCACCTGATGCGAAGAACTGACTCGTTGGAAAAGACCCTGATTCTGGGAAAGATTGAAGGTGGGAGGAGAAGGCGATGACAGAGGATGAGATGACTGGATGGCATCACCGACTCAATGGACATGAGTTTGAGTAAACTCTGGGAGTTGGTGATGGACAGGGAAGCCTGGAATGCTGTAGTCCATGGGGTCGCAAAGAGTAGGACACGACTGAGCGACTGAACTGAACTGAAGGAAGAAAAAAATGTACACAAATTATACTAACAAATTATATTATACTAACATAAAGTGTTATAATGTGTTTAGAAAAATAAATTATACTGTCATTAATTTTTCCCCCTTGGAAGCCACAATCTTCAGTGAAAAGGCATTGGGATTCCCACTGGTGTGAACTTGCCATTCAGATAGGATTATTTACTTGTAGCATGTTTCCTTCGAACATCATGATAAAAGAAAGATTTCATCCCTGGGTGATCTCTACATGATTAAAAGAACTGTTATTAACTTTATTCAAACTCCAGTCATGTAAAGAATTTTCAGTGTATTACATTTTAATATGAATATGCCCTCCAACCAAGAAATTTTTATAAAAATAAAAAGAAGTAGAGGAAAGGAAAACCTAATCTTATTCAGATAAAACAATATCTCATCTGTAAAAGAATATATTTAACTTAGTTGTATTTCATTATCACTATATATGTTACCTCAAACTTTTAAAAAGTTGAGACTATTAGAGCACATACAGAAAGGAAAATATTCAAATATAAAATATTCCTCAGTTTCTGAAATAACAAATAAGCAGTGAAAAGAGACAAACACAATAGAACAAAACACCCATTAAAAGAATTTAATTATAAAAGCTCAGCTTCTTTTTGTATTCAGAGTACTTTACTTCATAATATTTATTATTTAATCTATGCCTAGGAAATTCCACTCATTATGAAACACTAAGCATTTTTCTAAATAAAAGGAATAATTTTAAACATATGAAAAGTGTAGAAAAAACTAATTTTAAAAAATAATTAAAAGAACATGCACGTGTGTGCATGTTGTGATTTACAGGTGTGGTTCAGTTCTTAACATGATACCAACTAATAATAGTTTTATCCATTTGTTTGCTGTGCATTTATATTTAGTAGGGCTATATGTAGGAGCTATCAGGATATCAGCTATTAAAGAACTAAGAAGGATTTTTGGCTTAAAGAACATATCTCAGTTCACTAACAGGAAATAGAACCTCAAAGTTAATAGGATATGTGATAAACATACGTTGTATAAACTAGGCTACAGGAAAAAAATATATATTGGGATGGAAAGTTTTAGTGTGTCTGCAGCTGAGTATCCTAGGAATTAAGGCAGCAGCCCAAGGCATTGATGACTGTGATACAAAAATGAAGGAGATAGCAGGGCACTGAAAGAACTTGTCCCACTTCACATTTTTCTCCAGGATTTTTTATCTTTATTTTTTTACAATATCGGCAATTCCTATGTTAAGCAGTTTCAACATTCTTAATTGTACAGCCCCCAGTACCTGAGAAACTAGATAAAGGAAAAAACAACAACAAAACAGACAAATGGAAAAGCCTCCTGTAGAACCATAGTGGGTATAAATTGTAAAGTCTTTTAAAATATACTTTGAGTCTCCAAAGCGGTGTCTACCACATAGTATTACTAAAATTATAGTTCATGTGATGCTTCTTTTCATAGTTACAGAATGAACTGTAGCCATTGTTAAGTTATCTCTCAGGTAAGCTGCATAATTCACTTTCTTATTACTTGGAATACAAATGAATAACAATTTACTTAAAAAATTTTTTTTTGCTGTAAAGTATTCATTCTGAAAATAAAAGCATTGAAATGTATGAGGTATACACTATCAAATTTAATCTTATTTGTATATATAGCATATACCATGGAATTAGTTTGAAAAACTTTGCTAGTGAATTTTTATAAAACAAAGAAATGACAAAATATGACAAAACTTCATGATTTTTTTTGCCTTTTTATCCCATTGTTTGCCCTATGACTCTAAAAAGCATTATGTGTTTCTATTCAAGCATTTTTATAAACTCCAGAAAACCTGATTAAAATTTTGCTAGGGCCAACAAAAAATATAAACATTTTTACTTATTAACATTTCCAAAGATTTTTTTTTTTTTTTACTATAGAAGCATTTTTTTTTTCTAAAACACACTGCATTTATAGCTCTACAAGTGATCATATTGTAAAAGAACAATGCTGTTGTGGCTTAGTTGCTAAGTTGTATCTGACTCTTTGTGACCCAATGGACTGCACTATACCAGGCTCCTCTGGCCTCCACTATCTCTCAAAGTTTGCTCAAATTCATATCCATTGAGTTAGTGATGCTAACTAACCATCTCATCCTCTGCCGCCCTCTTATCCTTCAATAAGCCTTCAATCTTTCGCAGCATTAGGGTCTTTTCCAATGAGTCAGCTGTTCACATCAGGTGGACAAAGTATTGAAGTTTCAGCTTCAGTATCAGTCCTTCCAATGAATATTTGGCGCTGACTTCCTTTAGTGCTGACTGATTTTATTTCCTTGCTGTCCAACGGACTGTCAAGCACTGTAATTTGAAAGTTATCAATTCTTCAGCACACAGCCTCCTTTATGATCCAGTTCTCATATCCATAAATGATTACTGGAAAAACCATAGCTTTGACTATCTGGACCTTTGTCAGCAAAGTGATGTCTCTGCTTTTTAATATGCTGTATAGATTTGTTATAGCTTTTCCTCCAAGGCAAAGGAGCAAGCGTCTTTTAAATTCATGGCTGCAGTCAGTGTCTGCAGTGATTTCTGAGCCCAAGAAAATAAAAGGTCACTGATTCTACTTTTTCCCCATCTCTTTGCCATGAAGTGATGGAACCAGATGCCATGATCTTAGGTATTTAAAGATTGAGTTTGAATGCAAAACTAAAGATGTCAGACTAGTTATTATGCATTCTAGTGTTTCGGAAATTTTCTTACATGTGTATTTTACATACTTTGCTTTTTTTAGTAAGTTAGTAATTACATAACATCATTTAAGCTATATGCAAAGAAAATTAAAATAGTGAGGTAAAGCTAGACTTAAAATGCATGTACCATCAATATTTTGAAAATTTCTACATATGCTCTAGAATTGTATCATTATTTTTCCGTAGGCACTAAATAACAATTTATTCCTTCACTACTTCACTTCAGCCACCAACAAATGTGTGTTGAATTCTTACTGTGTGCAAGGTGATATATATGTGTGCATGAACATGTTTATATACATCTTTTTTCTATTTGATTCTTTCTATATTTTAGATGCTTTTTTTTACAAATTCAGTGACTTTAGTAAGTGAATATTATTATGAGAACACAGGTAAAATATGGTTCTGAGAGATACATTTTAAATGTAGAAACTAAAAAAAAGGATACAATTAAATATATTGATAATGTTTTGATAATCTCTATTTTTTCAATTTTTAAATTGGAGGTTAATTGACTTACAATATTGTGTTAGTTCCTGCCAAACATAAACGTGAATCAGCCTTTGGTATACAAATGCCCTCCCCCTTGAATCTCCTGCCACCTCCTGCCCCATCCCCCGCCCCCCAGGTTGGCACAGAGAACCTGATCGGAGCTGTGTCATACAGCAAATTTCCACTGGCTATCTACTTTATATATGGTAATTTATATGTTTCCATGCTGCTGTCTCGATTCATCCCACAGTCCTTCCCCTACTGTGTCCACAAGGCTCTTCTCTATGTCTGCATTTCTACTGTGTCCCTGCGAATAGGCTCATCAATCCCATCTGTCTAGATTCCAAATATATGCATTAATATACAATATTTGTTTTTCTCTTTCTGACTTGCTTCACTCTGTATAACAGGCTCTAGGTTCATCTACCTCATTAGGACTGACTCAAATGTGTTCTTTTTTATGGCTGAGTAGTACTCCAATTTATATATGTACCACTACTTCTTTATCCACTGATCTGTCAATGAACATCTAGGTTGCTTCCATGTCCTTGCTATTGTAATTAGAGCTCCACTGAACAATGGGGTACATGTGTCTCTTTCAATTATGGTTTTCTCAGGTATGATAGCATCTATTTACAGCACTGAAACAGATATGTGCTTAAAAGATAATATATTATCATAAAGGAATAATGTAAAGTATTAGAATATAATGTGTAAATTATATATACTTAAATAAACTTTATTCAAAAATTTTATAGTGGTGCTTGGTGGAGTCCTCAGTATTGTTATCTGTGCACAGTTAATTGAATGCTTCCAATATCTAAGACTAGAGCTTTGCTTTTCATTTAGAGCAACCTATTAAACAACAAAGACCCAGAAGAAGAATTAATGGACTAAAGATGTCAAAGACTGAGACACATCTAGGACAATTTAGTAATGCATTTTAAACAATTTCCTCTAAAGCAGTGTGTGAAGTTTCATATTAATGAACCAAATTTGGATTAACATATTAATCCACATAAGTCACAGTAATCAGTTCAGTTCAGTCGCTCAGTCATGTCCGACTCTTTGCGATCCCATGAACCACAACACGCCAGGCCTCCCTGTCTGTCACCAACTCCCAGAGTCCACCCAAACCCATGTCCATTGAGTCGATGATGCCATCCAACCATCTCATCCTCTGTTGTCCCCTTCTCCTCCTGCCCTCAATCTTTCCAAGCATCAGGGTCTTTTAAAATGAGTCAGCTCTTCACATCAGGTGGCCAAAGTGTTGGAGTTTCAGCTTCAGCATCAGTCCTTCCAATGAACACCCAGGACTGATCTCCTTTAGGATGGACTGGTTGGATCCCCTTGCAGTCCAAGGGACTCTCAAGAGTCTTCTCCAACACCACAGTTCAAAAGCAGCAATTCTTTGGTGCTCAGCTTTCTTTATAATCCAATTCTCACATCCGTACATGACCACTGGGAAAACCATAGCCTTGACTAGACAGACCTTTGTTGGCAAAGTAATGTCTCTGCTTTTTAATATGCTGTCTAGGTTGGTCATAACTTTTCTTCCAAGGAATAAGCGTCTTTTAATTTCATGGCTGCAATCACCATCTACAGTGATTTTGGAGCCCAGAAAAATAAAGTCAGCCACTGTTTCCACTCTTTCCCCATCTATCTGCCATGAAGTGATCGGTTACTGGGCTAAATTAACAGAATAAAATATAGATGAGCATCCTTGTGGGATTCCATCAAAACTAATGTTCTGATGAACCGAAGATCCACAGTTGGTTGCTGGCCTTAAGATGCATCTGTGCAAAAAAATATTAAGACCTTACTGTTGCCAAAGAATCAATGTGACAATCCTACTCCTGAGAATTCAGCTAACTGAGTATGCATAAGTACTGCTTCTACTTCTTACAAAGCTGTTCTTATTGCACTGCAGGTGTTTAAGCCATTTCAGTTGTGTCCAACTCTGTGAGCCCATGGACTGTAGCCTGCCAGGCTCCTCTGTCCATGGTATTTATCAGACAAGAATCCTGGAGTAGGTTGCCATTTCCTTCTCCAGGGGATCTTCCAGACCCAGGGACTGAACCCATCTCTTACATCTCCTGCACTGGCAGGTGGGTCCTTCACCACTAGAGCCAGCTGGGAGGCACCTATGGCAGTGCAGTGAGTCAGGTTACAGCTAACCCCCCACCCCCACCCCACAGTCAGATTTTGTGGATTCAGACACTGATGAGAACAAAATTATTGTTCCGCCAAGTTTCTCACAAGTGCATCTGCTTCATGAAAATTTGATCACAAGAATCCTAGCTGCAAATAAACATGAGTGATGTAGTATTTAGGTTGCTTGTCTTTGCACTATAGGAAGGCAAGCCAGGAAAGATAAGTTTGCTTTTCTGTATTTTTTAATAGCCTATAATTCTCACCATGGATTTCTTGATTTCTCAGAGCCAACTCTGTGGTTTCTCCCTCAGTCGCTTATCCTCTGAGAACCAAAACTGTTTATTTAAAACGCAAATAGAGTAACATAATTTCCACACTTAAAACATCACACTATTTCCCCATTGTCCTTTCGGTGAAGAATAACAACTTTAATATAATCCAGGAACTCTGCTAGGTCTGCTCCTACCTTCTTCAGCACTCTCTTTCCTCAATTCTAATCTCTTCCCATGCTCCAGCTGCACTGATAAACCTTCATTTCCTTAATTATTCTCTTCCCTCCCTCTGTGAGACCTTTTGTATATAATGTCTCCTCTTCCTTAGAAAAGCAGATTTATGTCAATCTTTCTACTCCACTTAGTAAAGTTTTATTCTTCAATAAAGTATCTTTCAATACGCAGCTCAAAGATCACTTCCTTAATAGCAGAACATAATATCCAAGACTGAATTAGAATTCAAGCTCCAATATATAATCTAGTGGATCCTTGGGTAAATTATTCAAACATTGTGTGGGTTAGTTTCTTAATCTGTAACATGGGGAATTTGTGCTATTTTCCTCAAAAAATGATTATGAGTATTGAATGAATTAATACACAGTATAGTCATAGAACATAGAAAAGTATCAGACAAACAGAAAACAGTCAGTGGGGGCTATTTTAATTATGATACTTGAGGGAAAACTATCCTGATCTTAATGACTAGATAGATTTTCCCTTTTTAAAAGGTGCTTAGACATAGTTTAGATGCAGATTTCACACTTATTTTTAACTTGTTACTCTAGAAATGAAGATTTTCAAGAGAAGCAACCATGTCTCTATTTTGAATCTCTTCAGTGTTGAAAAGGAACTGACACATATTGAGTACTGAATAAATGTTTGCTGAATGAATAAATGGAAGTCAGAATGAGAAACTTCTTCATAACTTCACAACTTTGTTTATTATTCTTTATTTTCTTTTCACCTTTCACTTTGGAAACTTTTTATTCATTTATCTTCAAGTTCACTGATTCAGCTGCATCCATCCTACCAATGAGCTGTCAAAGACATTCTTCATTTCTGTTACACTAGTTTTGATTTTTAGCTCTTCCTTTGATTCTTTCTCAAGAGTATCCATCTTTCTAATTATATCACCTATTTGTTCTTGCATAGTATCTTTTTCATTAGAGCTCTTAACATTTTAATCCTGATTATTGTACACTTTACAGAGATCCAAAATCTGATTCTTACCTAGGTGTGATTTTGATTTGCTTTGTATCTTCCATTTTTTTCTTGCATTTTTAGTATGCTTTGCAATTTTTTTTTTTACTTTAACTCAGAAAGGAAATATTGGACTTTAGGGATTAATGTTTATAGGGCTGAAGTGTAAGGTTTTATGTTACTTTGGGTAGGAGTCGAGTTATCTTTAATGTTTTCTGTACCCAGATCATTCAAATCCCTCTAACGTCCCGATTCTTGCCATCTCCTCTTATCTTTCTGTTTTCTTAGAGTCTGCCTTCCCGGTTTCATTAGGTCCCATTTGTTTATTTTTGCTTTTATTTCCAATATTCTGGGAGGTGGGTCATAGAGGATCCTGCTGTGATTTATGTCAGAGAGTGTTTTGCCTATGTTCTCCTCTAGGAGTTTTAGAGTTTATGGTCTTACGTTTAGATCTTTAATTAGCCTCCAACTAATAAAAATAAATGGAAAAAAAAAAAGAGTCTGCCTTGCAGCTTTTTCAGCTATGTCTTTTTTTTTTTTTTTTTTTAATACTGGGGCTTTGTAGAATTCATGGTGTGGTGTGGTGCAAGAGAATTCAGTGATCTTGTTACCAAGTCCAAGCTTGCTCTACTCTCTGCAGAACAAGTCAATGAATTGGAGATGATGTGTTGAGGCAAGGGATACAACTTTATAGGAAAGCCAGCCTACAGACATGCTGACAGACTAATGTCTCAAAATAACCATCTTGTCAGGGTCTGGATACCAGATTCTTTTATCAAACCAGAGACAGAAGCGGTGAGAAACTAAATTCAAAAGGCAGAATAGAAAGGGCAGGGAAATAAGGAAGTAAAGTAAAAAGGGCTATCAGTCTTGCAAAACATCTCCAGGAATGGCCAGCCTTTGGAAGGGATGTACTAACCTCTTCTTTCTTGCAGCTATGCACTGGTAGGCAGGTTCAGGTTATCTTTTTGTGAGCTGAAGAAAGGAACTTTAACAGTCAGGCAGAGGAGTAGGGTCCTCTGAGGGGAGCCATTATGTATGATTATAACAACAGCAACAATGAAAAGCAGGTCAAAGAAAGTTCCAACATGGGGTCAGAATTGGTCCTTTTTGCCACAATCTTATGATTAAATTTCAGTCTTTAATAGATATCTGTCCCTGGGCTATGACTTTTTACAAGTGATCCTTAGCTCCCTTCTCCTTGGGTGAAACAAAAAAACCTGTTGAGCAGGACCTGGAGTCAAGAGAATACCTTCTTCCAGGTTGGATATATGCTAAGTCATTTCAGTCGTGTCCGACTCTATGGCTCTATGCACTATATATTACCTGCCAGGCTCCTCTATCCAAGGGATTCTCCAGGCAAGAATACAGGAGTGGGTTGCCATTTCCTTCTCCAGAGGATCGTCCTGAGCCAGGGGTAGAACCTGCATCTCTTATATATTCAGTACTGGCAGGTAGTTTCTTTACCACTATCGCCAACATTGGATAAGGCTCTGTTAAAGTCTTTACACAATAGGATAGGCCTTTTTAAATGGAGAATGCTCTTACTGCATTTTATTTTTCAATTATTTCTTTCCCTTCCCATGCCAAGCTAACAGAGGATATTTCTTGGCTGTTCACCAAGAGAACTTGGTGAGGATTTTGGAGGTAAAATTCCATCCCTTAGACTGTGACTCTCAGAAATTTTATAGTTTTATGTCAGTCTATATTTAGCTTCCAGCAAATTATCAAAATTAGCATTTAAATAAGCCCAACAGTTCACATTTTCAGTTCTTTCTGTCCCAGGTTAGTTGATTTCGGCTGTATCAAAGTCCTTTGTTTCTTCAGATTTTTAGGTGGCAGTTTGTTCTGCAACATCAACTATTAGATAAATTCAAGAAAAAAAAAGTTTCATCTTTTAATTTGTTCACTATTTTTCTAGTTGTAAAAATGAGAGTAAGACTTTGAGTGTCAGAGTTGAAATTGCAAGTTTTATGCCTCTGCATATTGCATATACCACATGCGCTGCAAGAAATGTCCATGAGGGTAAGGATGTTTGTTTTGCTATGTTTTGATTCTCAGTTAATTCAGAAGAATATCTGGAATATAGTAAACCTTCAAATAATATTTACTGAATAAGAAAGCGCATGAGTCTGTCAGACGAGTGTGTGCTCCTCGTAGAGGAAGGTGAAAGGAGGGTCCGAGGATGGGAGTGAGGACTTCTGGCACACTGATGGAAGCAGGTCTGTCTTAGATGGAAAAAGAAGAGCCGGGTATGCAGTAGTCTCCAATTTTGAGATCATAGAGGCTAAGCCTCTGCCACCAGGTACTTCAGCCCAATTAGCTGAGCTCATAGCCCTGACTCAAGCTTTAGAGCCGGGAAAAGGAAAAAGAATAGCCATTTTGGACTCCTTTTCCCTATTCTAACAACCTAACAAGTCCAAAGTGAATAAGAAAACCTGTTAATAGCTATACTTTCAAATAGTTGGCAATGTATTAGAAGAGATGAAACATAATACAATTCAGAGAGACAGGTATTGGAGTAAATGTATGGCCCACAAAGATTTCAGAGTAGTGTCCTAGAAGAGACCACATGATTGTCTCCCAAAATATCTCGGAGGTCATTTTTCTTAGTTTTGCAGACATAAAAGTATAGTTTGTCAGAATGACGCTTCTAAGTCATCAGGGACAGGATTATATGACCCACACTTACAAGGATAATAAAAAATAAATTAACTAAATAGTAAAATATAATTGGCAAAGAAGCAGAAATTAAATTTCTTTTCTAAATATTTTCTCTATGACATCATATCATGTGTGGAAAACTAAATTATAAATAGAAGATTGTTTACTGATCATAAAATCAAAATAAAAAGATCATGCTCTATATTTTACATGCTTATCAGTATCTGACTAAATCAACTGGATTAGCATACATCCAGAAATATAAAATCTGAAATCAAAAGACACCTTGGGGTGCAAATTTCTATTCCCTAAGAGCCACTTCTATCAGTCTCATCTCTGCCTCACGACTTTGACAGTTTTTATTGCATTTCCATTTCTGATCAACATTCTCACTCTGATTAATGCAATTATTAAAGTTAGGTTTTGTCATAGTTTCATGTAGAATCTCAAACTGGTTAGATTGTACTTGTCTCTAAAGTTATTTTGTATGTTTTGAGTTGACTCATTATCTATTATTTCTAAATTTTAAACCCAAAATAGACCTTATTCTAAATTCTCCATGTTTATAAAGATGCTGTCATAGCTTACAACACTGTCAAATGCATGTTCACAAGTAACTACAGCATGTAACATAAGATGCACTAAAATAGAAATAAAAATGAATACTGTGACATATGTGAGAAGGGGAAACAATAAAGAAATTGGAGGAGTCTTAATTAACAAATTTGTGTTACTTTTTATTTTTATTGAATCTTCAAGGTGTTATAAAAGTCAAATATTTAAGCAGGGTACTTAAAAATAGAGAAAGAAAAATAATAATTGATGGTGTCATCCAGTCATCTCATCCTCTGATGCCCTCTTCTCCATACGCTCTCAATCTTTCCCAGCATCAGGGACTTTATGAAACCTCTAAAGCCCCTATATGAAGCCACTTAGGGCCCAGATACAGAACCATTACTTTGGAACGAAGAACAGGAAGAGTACAGTATGTTGGATAGACATAGGGGCAGACTCAGAGGAAGAATACCTGTGTTGCACCCTTGGGCCAGTTAAATCACTTATATGGTGCATCTCTTCTGCTTTTCTTTGGCTAATAATTTTGATTTGCCTGGTTCACAGTCCATATTTGGCATATCTCAGGATCATTCCATGTGTGCATATGCAGTTCTTAGCCAAGTTGGATCCTACTGCAAAGGCCTGTGGGCATTTGTGCATCACTCTTTGCACACATATGGTTGAGGAGGTCTCCTGAGTTCAAGAATGAGAAATATGTGGTCTGGGCAGGGAGGGCCCAGCCTCCTCTCTTAACTGTTCTGCTATTCTCATGTTGGAGTTTCAGGCTTTCCTGGTGGTTCAGATGGTATACAATCCACCTGAAATGTTGGTGACCTAGGATTGATCTATGAGTCAGGAAGATCAACTGGGGAAGGAAATGGCAACCCATTCCAGTATTCTCACCTGGAAAATCCCATAGACAGGAATCTGGTGGGCTACAGTCCATGGGATTGCAGCGTCAGACACGACTGAGTGTCTGAGCGACTAAGCATGCACGCACGCATTCTCTTGGAGTTTCAGTCCACAGGGAACGAATCTCCAGTTGCTTTACCCTGGGGGGACCTACTTACCTCCCATCCCAATGCCACTGAGTAGATATGTGCTGATGCACCGTTCCCTTCCTCATGGGGATAATTAAAGTGAACAGTGACCTAAGGCAAAGGAATAAATAAGATAACTTCATGATCCTGCTCAGAGCTTGGATTTTGTAAAGCCAAAGGTTTGTGGTGAGATATACAAAAGGAAGAGCAGATTTGTAATAACTGCCTGTCACATTAGATTGTTTAGTACATAGTGGATAAAACAGAGGAATGTATTAACAAAACTCATCCTTCTCATCACAAATTTCCCTCCTATAATCATCCTATAACCATACAGACTCAGTTGTACTGAAATTGGGTTTATCAACAGAAGCATTTGGAATTCTGATTTTTGAATTGCTCAAATTCCCCATGACAGACAGACAAAAAAAAAAAAAAAAGTAAAAATGTCTACAGTGAAAAAGCACAGTTTTCGGAACAATGCTGAGTATACAGGACTAATTTATCACCACTGTCATAGTCATATAGTTCTTTCTGTCTTGAATTTGTTGTGTTTATATTGTTTCTGGGTGAATTAGCCTTAGAGATGTTTAAATTTATAGATCTTCTTTGATATTTCAACACATATGTTAAATTTTATTCATAATAAAATTTAATAAAATGTTAAATGTCGTAATTTTATATGACATTTTGATTAAAAGATGTATTTATTTCTTCAGCTAAGTTTAACACTTGAGGAAAATGTGAGTCCTTATTTTCTTTGTAAACTGTAAAAAATGATCATTAATTTTTATAGAAGTTTTAGCCTAATTTTTGAGACTGCTACAGAGGATATTTAATATATACAATTTTACTTAAAAGTAAGAAATGCTAAAATCTTTCTAATCAACACATATGTTCCTATATGGAATAAAGAACATACATGAAATAAATATTTTCCTGTGATTCTATTCTATTATTCAGAGCACCATAAAGAAGAAAATCTATTTTTCTTCTAAATTTCAGTTTCCTGATTACAAAGCTCTTTATTTGTAAAATAGTATCAGGCATGACTACTCATATACAGTGAAATAAAAATGTCAATATACATTAGAAAACTAAGTTTGTTAGAGTTGTGTTTTAATTTCGTCCTGGAAATTATTTAAAATGCTTTAAATTATGATAAAATCATATATTAATTCATTTAATTTTATTATATTACAAATTATTATACGCTATATTGTTAATTTTAGTACAGTAAACACTGGCTAAAGTCCTTTTAGTCTGCTCTATGTTTTGAAAATAAAGATTTTTTAAATGATCAAAAATAACATGTTTTTAATTTTTTAATTTATTCTCATTCAGATAAGGGATAGCATATCTGTCCGTATATTGGCCTTAAAAATTTAACAAAAATATTGATTTTATTTTGTTCAAGATATCTTCAATGGAAATTTCTGACTGCCTAATATATACAAGTACTGGATACAGTGATGTGAACTAGTCACCTGTTGACACTAAGCATGGATTTTAGAGAGAAGGACATAAACACATACACAAATCAGTGAACAATGTTTGTTGTTTAAGAGACTCTTAAGAAAATGTAAAAAGTTAGTGAAATATGGTCAGTGGGAAACTACAAGATATGTCACATGAGAGACATAAATACTGACAAAGAGCCAGATATGGGACAAACTGAGGTAAAAACAGTTCAGACGCAGAGTACAAATGTGAAGTTCTTGAGATAGGAATGGGTTTCACATGTTTCAAAAAAAGTCTGGCCAGAGAATTTGTTGCTATTGCTTAATCACTAAGTCATATCTAACTCCATGTGACCCCATGGATTGTATGTAGCCCACCAGGCACCTCTCTCCATGGGATTTCTCACACAAGAATACTGGAGTGGGTTGCCATTTCCTTCTCCAGGGGATCTTCCTGACCCAGGAATCAAACCCATGTCTCCTGCCCTGGCAGGCGGATTTTTTACCTTTGAGCCACCAGGAAAAGAGTAGAAGTCAATTACATAAGTGTTCATGAATATAAAGTTTATTGAATAAACTATATATATATATATACATTTTAACCTTCCTATAAAGACTAAGTATGATAATGTGCCCCTCAAATGCAGTGCATGCTCCAGCAATTTGAGAAATACTAGATTTTTTGATGCTATCAAATCACTGAATAAGCATCTGCTCTTCATGAGAATTCTTTATCAATATACTAGCTGTCCATATGCTTCAGAAATTTTCACTTCTACTGTAAGTCTCAATTTAAATTCCATTGCTTTGGTAAAGTATTGCACAAACTCCCAAAACTAGTGTAAGTGCATTGGTTTTTAACACTCCTACTGGGTTTTAAAATATATTTTCATTATAACACATATAATTTTATAATAATCATTGGGAATTAGAATAGATATCTATCTACCTATTAGATATGTCTCCATAATAGATAAAGATGTCTTGTTTACTTTGTACTCCCAGGTATGCTGTATATAATAGATGTTCAAACATCTACTATATTTGTATTGATTTAGATAAATTAATTTGATTCAAATACTATGTTTGAATATACATTGTATGTTTTACAAATCATAAGAATGGAAAATAAAGTGGTTGTCTCCCACTGAAAATTTTGAGTAATGTACCAAGGATTCTGAAACTAAAGAAGGTAGGGTGTAATCATGTTACTTCAGAAGGGAGAGTGCAGTCATGTTATTTCAGAAAGGAGAGTACAGGCCTAGACTATTGTAAAAGCACTGCCTTTCTGTCTTTCTTCCCTGGATATCATTCAGCATATAGCTCTGCCTAAGGGAATAATCAACACCTATATTTTCCCAGTAGGAATGAATGTTTATAGTTTTCAATAGTGGGATGCAATTACATAGAAATAGCTATGCTGAAAACAAACTATGCATGACATTTCTAAGTTTAATTACTTTATAGAGGAATTAAATATCAATGTAGTGTTAAAGAAGGTTATGTTTTTTTCTAATATCTCATGTCTACATACCAATTTAATGACATGTATGTTTTCTTCTTATTAGTTCAAATTATAATTCACTGGCGCTTCTGCCTAAAATTAGTTGCAAATCAAGGATATGCCTTTATACAACTTTAGGTATGTGAAATAAATAGAAGGAATGAATTTTGATTGTTAACATTTCTATTCAACTTCCCCACTTTACATAATTTGATAAGCTAAGGATCTGTATTGTATAATTACCTTATATCAATGAATTAGAGTAAGAAAGAAATAATCTGTTAAATTACAATTATCTTCACCTATTTCACTGATGTAAACATGTTCAATGTGAACAAAACATGTTTTCCCACAAACAACTAACTTTTTATCACCATCACCCAAACATTATGATAAAGACTACAAAGCAGTACTCTACAGAGTGTCATTGAGTGCCTATGAGGAATACAAGCTGTTAATGCATTTTCTTTTGGAAAATATTTCCATGAACTTCCCTTTCACTATCTTGGATGAAAAGCCTGTAATTATATTTTTTTCTAGCAACAATATAAACCTACATTCACTTTTATAGGCAGTTTAATATATCAAAAAATCTCTCTTTTTTAAAGAGAAAATTCAAAGGTCTGCATCCTTTTAAGAATAAGCAATTTCTTTAAAGTTATTTCAAAGTTGTCATTGTTGTTTTCTTTAAAGACATTACAAAACTTCAAAGCACTGATAAGACAACCAAAAAGAACTTCTTCTGAAATGAAAAGTTAGAAAAATAAAGCTACTTGGAGTTCTACAGTGTTATAGGACTACTAGGTGTGAAATGTGGTACTTAAAAACAAACAAAACAACAGGTAGGTAGTTATCAATAAAAATGCTGCTAAACTGGAAATTATACCAAATATTGTTTTACTTATAGCCAACTTCCTTTGTATTTCATGCCACCTTCTATATTATGACAAAAAATGTTCTGGAACACAGGATCTGAAATGACAGTTAAAATAAGTAAAATATTTGTATCTTTAATCTTTCAGTTTTTAATGCAGTGAGGATTCTTTCAAGCAGAAAGACATTGCTGCCATTCAAGGGGACTTACTGTTGTTGTTCAGTTGCTCAGTTGTGTCTGACTCTTTGTGATCCCATGGACGGCACCACACCAGGCTTCTCTATCCTTCATCATCTCCCAGAACTTGTTCAAACTCATGTCCATTGAGTCAGTGATGCCATCCAACCATCTTACCCTCTGTCATCCCCTTCTTCGCCTGCCTTCAATCTTTCCCAGCATTAGGGTCTTTTCTAATGAATTGGCTCTTTGCATCATGTGGCCAAAGTAATGCAGCTTCAGCTTCAGTGGCAGTCCTTCCAATGAATATATAGGATTGGTTTCCTTTAGGATGGACTGGTTGGATCTCCTTGCAGTTCAAGGGATTCTCAAGAGTCTTATCCAACACCACAGTTTAAACGCATCAATTCTTCAGCGCTCAGCCTTCCTTATGGTCCAACTCTCACATTCACACATGACTACTAGAGAAGCCCTAGGTTTGACTATATGGACCTTTATTGGCAAAGTAATATCTCTGCTTTTTAATATGCTGTCTAGGTCTGTCATAGTTTTCCTCCCAAGTAGCAAGTGTTTTAATTTCGTGGTTGTAGTCAATATCTGTAGTGATTTTGGAACCCAAGAAAATAAAGTCTGTCACTGTTTCCATTGTTTCCCCATCTATTTGGCATGAAGTGATGGGACCAGATGCCAGGGTCTTCATTTTTGAATGCTGAGTTTTAAGCCAGATTTGTCACTCTCCTCTTTCACATTCATCAAGAGGCTCTTTAGCTTCTCTTTGCTTTCTGCCATTAGGGTGGTGTCATCTGCATATCTGAGGTTACTGATGTTTCTCCCAGCAATCTTAATTCCAGCTTGTGCTTCATACAGTATTTGCTTGGTACTTTTTAATGCTATTTCAAAAGAATCACTCATATATGTTCTGTCCTCTTGTGAAAAGTTTGACTCTCAAGTATTTTAGCTTAAGAACTTATTTCATTATGACTTACCCTGACAGATTGTTTTTATATATTGTACTCATGTCTGGCCACACCTTTGATGGTTATGAAGACCTAAGCTTGTTCTGAATATCATCTTTCATGATGCCTATATTTCATCTTTCCTTTACTAGTTTCTGTCACAACGAAAACTAACTCCTCTGGCCTTCACAGTGATGACTTTGAAGTGATGACTCTGGACACTCCGTGGTACTTCATATCTCTTCTTTCTTAATCTCCTCCAAGTGCTTTTCTATTAGTTTAACTGTAGATCTTAGCAAAGTATCTCTTGCTGTAGGTGGAGACTTCTCCTGAAAAGGTATTTTTTTGGTGTTTTTTTTTAATGATCTGCTCCCAATAGGTTCTGTCTCAAATCACCATTCTTTTAAGTCATTCCAACCAAAAGTATCTTGAGGGGCTTCATGTATAGCTCTGCTATTTTAAGCTACTGTGATTCTTAAACAACAGCTATTTATAGTTTGTTTGTGACTATTTATAATTTTTAATTATATATATATATTTTTTTAGATAATTGAAAGTTAATAGTTTTCCCCCAGTATTTTATCTTATCTGAGTGCATATTAGGAAAGGTGGCAAGGTTCTAAACTAAGTAGCTACTGATTTTCTATTGGAGTTCCCAGGTAAACAAATTTGGAAGAAAGCATTCCAATTTCCTTATATTCATTCATGCTTGTAAATTGTGAATATATACATATAACATATATACACACAATAAAGTTACTAAAATTTTTTAAATTGGTTTTTTCTTTTAAAAGTTAATAGAACTATAAGCATTGTACAAAAAATTATATAACATTCTTTCCATGTTAAGAATAATCCTAAAAAAATAATAATCCTATCCATATTTGTACTGAAAATTACTAACACAAAATAACATAAATTAATTATATAGAGTAATACCTTTTCTGCTAATGTATGAAAAGGAAACAGGTGGTTTGTACGTAAATAAACAACTTGTTTATTCCCATAAAAATAGGTCAGTTCTTGCTATTTCTTATACTATTCATCTTTCTTTACTGTCTTTTTTTTTTTTTCTTTACTGTCTTTTTTCCGTAAAACATGTACAGCAGTTTGACTTTTTTCCAGTATCTCTCAGTGTCTTTGTGTAGAATATTCCCCTTGTTCCCCCTCTATTTTATGTTCATTTTACTGTATTTTTGTCTTTTTCCCTTATGCTATGGAATCCTATCCATTTTCTCTCAGGAAAGTATGTTATTTTGATGAGCAAGGCCTTGCTTTCAGAGAATGATGTCAAAATCCCAATACTTCTAGAAAATCATAAGGAATAAATTGCTCAACTTCTAGTACTGAAAAGTGTGTCTATTTTTTATTGTAACTAGACTCAGCTAAGCAAATGTTCAAAGCATCTTTCTGTCGGACATGGAGATGGACGTGTGGTATTTTAAAATGCAAAGAAGGGGGGTGACAAAATAGGTGGAGGGGACTGTCAACATTAGCATGGGTAGCAGAAAAATACAAGAGTTGAGGGGGTGAGAAATGAGATTGATCTCATTAACTGCTTAACTGAAGAAGCTTTGTGTTCTCTTCTTTAGTTCTGAGAAAGAGGTCAAATTTCTGGAGGTTCAAGATATCAAAAATCTTAAGAAAACCACATGTACATGGATATTAAAAGTGAAAGTGAAGCCACTCAGTCGTGTTCGACTCTTCACGACCCCATGGACTGTAGCCTACCAGGCTCCTCCATCCATGGGATTTTCTAGGCAAGAATACTGGACTGGGGTGCCATTAGTTGAATTTAAATACAAAAAGTGAGTATATATTGTAATTTTAAAATATGGGATAAAAAACAGGAAAACAAATTGGGGAGTTCATATTTGAGATTAGAAATCATTTTACTTTAGATAATGCATGAGACATAAAACAAAAGTTAAACATAAATTTATATGTTATAATCTGGACTATGACTTGGTAAGTATATAAACTATTATATTATATATATTATATAATAAACTATTATTATAAACTAGTTTTATTAACTAATAGCAACAGAGTACATTTCACTAATATTCACATTCCTTTCCCTTTGTACCCTTCTGCATCTCCTGCTTGTTCCATAGAGCATCCAATCACATGTGTTAAAGATTCTGCACTTCTTATATTTTATATTCTCACATATTAATTGACTCCAAAGAAATAAGCTTTTCATTTATAACCTAGTGGTGCTAGTGGTAAAGAATCTGCCTGCCAATGCAGGAGATGAAGGCTCAATCCCTGGGTTGGGAAGACCCCCTGGAGAAGGAAATGGCATCCCACACCAGTATTCTTGCCTGGGAAAACCCATGGACAGAGAAGCCAGGTGGGCTACACTCCATGGGGTTGCAAAGAGTCGGACGCAACTGAGAGTGCATGCGTGTGCACACACACACACACACACACACACACACACACACACTTGAGAGTTACATGGCTACTTCTCCAGAAGTTACAAATACCTAAAGCTGATGAAAAATGTATTTAATTCTTGTTAGAAAAAGAAAACATAATCTTGTTATAAAATAAATGTTATAGAATAAAGCAAATTAATTCTAGATTAAATTAAGTTTTATTCAATTTTATCTCTAGCAAGTATTTAAGAAAAATGATTTATGATATTAGATGGTAAATGGTTTTAGTGAATGAAATCAAATCTTTAACAATTCACACATTTGTTCACGAGAAGCAAGCTCTTTCTAATTATGAGTATATAAATTAACAAAAGCTCATTTGAAAAGTTAGGAAACTGCAAGACTTTTCATTCATTAACTCATATATAAATTCATTTACTAATTTAGCAAATAAGTGTACATATCTACTATATGGCAGGTACTTTAGTCACTGGGAAAGAGGCAAGGTTTTGAGGAACAGTAATTATAATTTCACTATTGCTAATACTCCAAAAAGTGTTATATATGGAAATATAATTTGCATACTAACTTAACATACTTAATCAATGTACAAAACACATCCATCTGAAGTAGAATTCCTGGATCACATAATTGTATCCTACTTACTTGAGAAAAAATAATTACTGTTTTATATTTTCTACAAAGGAAAAATAAAAATATTTGGCTATACAAAGACCTATATAAGAATGCCTGTTACGGTTTTATTCATAAAAATGAGTAATGAATGTTCATCAACTGGTGAACAAATAAATATAATGGAATACAACTAAATAATGGGACTTTATTCAACAATCAAATCAAGTAAATCTAGAACATTTCATGAATCTAAAAAATTACATTCTAAATGAGCAAACACAGAAGTCTAAATGCTGTTTGATGCCACTTAAATGATGTTCATTAAAAGTCAAAATTGTACAGGAACTTTTAATAAATGGCTGTCAGAAATGATGTCAGATTAATAGATTCATAGGGGAAGTTTTAATATAACCAAAATATCATATTTTGACAAAGGTGGCGGTAGTTATGTGACTGTGTACCTTATCAAAAATCACTGAATGGTATAGATACAAAGAGCATACAATTTAAACTTCTATAAACCTGACTTTAAAAATATATATCAAATAACATGCAAATGAATGAAATATATATTAAGTCATACAGTTGTAAATATTTCATGAAAAAATGACATATACAGAGATTTTGTGGTTATGTTTCTGTTTTTGTTTGTTTTGGGAGATATGTTTGCAGTTTAAAATATTCCAAGCCAGAAATTCATCTGAGAATATAATCTGAAAGTATTGTAGACAGTTGAATGAATATCTTATTGCAGATAATGGATATTATTGCTATTAGAAGGAAAAACTAGTGAAAATCCCCTGCGGTAGAAGAGTCGGGAAAGAGACCAGTGTGATTGGTACAAAGTGAGAAAAGCAAGAAAACAACATTAGAAGGGTACAGAGGCAAGGAACTATGTTACATCATATAGGCTCCCAAGACTAATGTAAGATTTTGGCTCTACTTGGAATGAAGTAAGAAGGTATTGACAGATGGAAGGAGTATCTTAATGAAAGAGTTGCTTTACAAATAACATTCTTACTATAGTTTAAGGAACAGGCTACAGGGAGGAAAGGGCAGAAGGAAAATCTTTAGGAAAATATTCCTGTATTAAGCAGACAGGGCTTGATTATGAAGGCATGGACTAGGATAATCCTTTGTTAAAACAACACATTTTTTTCTTTCCTTAGAATAACACTGAGAAAGTTTACTGTAGAATTGATTATGGAACATAAGAAAACAAAGATTGGTGGTAATTTCCATATTCCAGATCCATAGAGATGAATAAAGGATAGGAAGGATTGTTGAAGAAGTAGACTGCGGATTGGACTAAAGAACAAAATGTAATTGCGAAAATATCATAACAGGCTTCCAAGAAGAGATTTTAAGTAGGCAGTTGTATAATGTGACCTGGTTTCAATTAAGAACTCAAAGCCAGAAAAATAAATTTGGGAATGTCCAGTGTCAATCAACAGTGAACAAATTTGGTCACTAAGGAACTGATAATAAAAGTGCTCGGGCCTGGTGCACCGGGAAGACCCAGAGGGATTGGGTGGAGAGGGAGGTGGGAGGGGGGGATGGGGATGGGGAATACATGTAAATCCATGGCTGATTCATGTCAATGTATGACAAAAACCACTACAATATTGTAAAGTAATTAGCCTCCAACTAATAAAAAAATAAATAGGAAAAAAAAAAGAAAAATTCAAGGGCTAAGCCCTTGCAGTATCCAATATTTCTACTACTGATGGAAAAATATGCTTCTTAACATTCAATAAAATTTTTTGTAAATGTTTAGCGAAAAACAAAGCTATGCAAAAACAATAAATATCTACTGTTACCTTTAGGAGGGAAATGTGAGTTAGTGGTGGAAAATTACAGCATTACTACTTTAAACACATATAAGAATAAAATAACAGTATTAAAAATAAAAGACCTGGCATTATATCTCTATTTGTAAAAATGATTTTTTGGTAAAAATATTGTCAGAGAGCAAGATATTCATAAAATTAACTACAATATAGTAAATGCAGAAATTTTTACCAAAGAAAATATTCATTTAAAAAATCATTTCATTGATGGTTTGATTTTCTTGCATTAAGCATAACTCAGCATTTAACAATATAAATCATGGAAAGAATGAAAAATATCAAAGTGACTGTCTTAAAAACTATAACATTGTAAATTTGAGAGACATGGGGTAAATATCTTTGGAAAGAAATCTTAAACCAAAGTTTATGGTAAAGATTACTTGAGATAGAAACAGATCCAAGACTCAATTTAGACTACAAGAAAACACAGATGGCAAAATAATTTTTTCCATAATATAGACTTGAGAAAATTTAAAGTTTTTGATGTATGCTTCTTTTAATAGCACATTTGCTTCATTTATATGTAGATGGAAATATTTAAATTTCCTCTCAGTAGAGAAAAACATTTTTAAAAATTAATTAATTTAATTGGAGAATAATTACTTTACAATATTGTGATGGTTTTAGCCATACACTGACGTGAATAACCACAGGTGCACATGTGTCCCTCCATCTTGAACCCCCCTCTTACTTCCCAAGAGAAAACATTTTTATAAACTTTTAGAGTTTTTAATAAGAGTTAAATTTGATACAACATATAGCAACTTGTACAACAAGATACAACTTGTTGCATAACAACAAGTTGATAACAACTTGACACAACAAGTTTATATTTTTTTTTAAATGAAGCAGGATGGCTGGAAGACAACTATTAAAGTGAAATTTAAGATGACTACCTAACCAAGAAAACTAATTGCATTAATATAATTTAATTACATAAATATATATATCACATAAAATTACAAGTATTTTAAAATACATCCTATTTATTAAATAGGATGCACTAAAGAAAACAGAATAGAAACGGATACACTGTGGCCAGAAGTACATGTTGAAAGACACACAGGACCTGCAATATGTAAATTTGTTTTCATTCTTTTAGTCTCAGCTAAAGATAATTGATATAATGTGTATATGAGGCAATTGGGATGGCAATGAAAAAGAATCAATCTTTCTGGGTGAAGGAACTAGAAAAAAATAAATCCAAGAAGACAGAGACTACTAGAGGGTGGGGTGGATCCTGAAATACAAAGAGGGAATACACTCATATCTCTGATGCATGAACCATGATCTTATATAACATATTTAAAATGAATCTGAATTATTAAAAAAAAAGAATTAATAAAATGAAACTTTTTTTTTTTTTCTCAGATGAAAACAACTAGGACTGATCTGGAATAACTAGATGTTATTAACAGAAGTAACACCCAAATATTTTGAAGCAATTATTTTAATAATCATAATTAATCAAATCAAGAGTTGCAAAATGAAAAAAAGACCATAAATATTAGTTATGGGATAGAAAAGTTTAAAAAGAAAGGAAATTGTAGAACTAAAAAAAATATATCTAAAATTTAAAAAAGAAATAAAAATCAGCCTGCTTAACAGCCAAATGAAGACCAGAGGAAAGAGTAAGTGAGTTTGTAGGTAGATCTTAGAAACTGTTCCCAGTAAAGAATAGAGAAATGACCAGAGCTACAGAGAACAGGTGAGTAAGATGTGGTCCAAAATATGTAATTGTAATGCTACCTTTAGAAGGATAGAAGAAAAATGTAGAATAGGTTAAAAAAAAAAGTCCCAAATTTCTCAGATCTGATATGAAAAGGCCAATGAACGATACAAAACACTAAACAAACCAATCAGAATAAATCCAAAGAGGCTCACATTGAGACAGATAATAATTACTGATATACTTTGAGACACATAATTATTGGTACTCAATAAAGACAGGTGGCTGTTGCCTGAAGAATCCCATGGACAGAGGAACCTGGCAGACTACAGTCCGTGGGATCACAAAAAGTCAGACACGACTGAAGTGACTGAGCATTAGTGGTAAAGAACCCTCCTGCCAATGCCGAGAGATGTAAGAGATGCAGGTTCAATCTCTGGGTGGGGAAGATCCACTGCAGGAGGGCACGGCAACCCACTCCAGTATTCTTGCCTGGAGAATCCCACAGACAGAAGAGCCTGGCGGGCTACAATCCCTAGAGTCGCACGGAATTGGACACAACTGAAGCAACTTAGCACACATACACAGTCTACAATAAAAACTAGTTATATAAAAATGAGATTTGAAATGAGTTCCTAAATTTATTCAAATAACCAACATATTTTTTTAAAAAAAGGAAATAAAACCAAAGAAGACAAGTACAAAAAAATAAATGATAGACCCAAATCTAACCACGTAAAATTACATTATAACTTAGTAAGCTCTCAATTTAAAAAGTAGAAATTGTTAAAATATATTAAAAAGAAAAATAACTATATGTTGCCTAAAAAAATATAATTCTTTAACTATAAAGGCATATGCTCTAAAACAAATAAACAGGGAACTCTACTCAGTACTCTGTACTGACCCATACGGAAAACAATCTTAAAAAGAGGATATATGTGTAGGTACAGCTGATTCACTTTTCTGTACAGCAGAAGCTAACACAATATTGCAAAATGACTACAGTTCAATAAAATTAATGGAAAAATAAAGGAATATGCTAAAAGCAAGTGGGTGGAAGTGACACCATTCTGAAAGTGACAGTCGCTAAGTTGTGTCCAACTCTTTGCAACCAACAGATTGTAGCCTGCCAGGCTCCTCTGTCCATGGAATGTCCCAGGAAAGACTACTGGAATGGGTAGCCATTCCCTTCTCCAGGACATCTTCTCCACTCAGGGACTGAACCCAGTTCTCCTGCATTGCAGGAAGATTCTTTACTGTCTGAGCCATCAGGGAAGCCCCGATACCCCTATAAATAGTAACAATAGATGAGAGAAGAGGATTTGTTAATATTACATAGTATAGATTTCACAACAAAAAGTATTACCAGAAATATTAACATTCAAAAATGATGAAATGGTCAATCTATGTGAATGATTAGCAATCATAAATGCACATCTGCCCAACAGCAAAGATTCAAAATAAATGAATTAAAATTTGGCAGAATCAGGCAGGAATCAACAACCTGACAGCTGCAGATTTGAAATCACTCAGTAATTCAAATGACAGCTAGGCAAAAACTCAACGAAACTTTAGAAGATTTAAATTACACTCTCAACCACCTTGCATTAAGTTAAATTGATAAAAGCACACAAAACAACTGTAGAAAATACACTGTTTTCAAATCTATAAAGTACAATTTCCCAGCCTTCAAAACATCTCAGATTTAATTGGGACATTGAAATTGTACATGATATATTTGTCTCCCTAGAGTGAAATTAAATTAGAAATCAGCAATATGAAAACCCCACATATTTGCATATCAAATAAAAATATTGAAATAATTAATAATTCACAGAGAAAAAGTAAATGAGGAAACATTTTGAACTGAATAATAATGGAAATACATTAAAATTTGCAAAATGATGCTAAAACAGTGTATAGATGGAAATGTGTAGCTCTAAATTCTTCCATTAATAAAGAAGAAGATTTAATACTAACGATTTAAGTTCTCACTTTCAAATGTTAGGGGGAAAGGCCAAATTAAAACAAAAGGAAGGAAAGCAGAAGGAAGAAAATAATGAGTGGAGATCAATTAACATTGGAAGCCAAATAACCAAAAGGTTCAGTTTCAATGAAATTGATGTCTCAAGCTAGAGACATCATACCTGAAAAACCTATATACAAGTCAAGAAGAAATAGTTACAACCAGATATGGAACAAGGGAATGGTTCAAAATTGGGAAAGGAGTACATCAAGGCTAATATATTGTCACCCAACTTATGTAACAGCTATGCAGAGTACATTATGCAAAATGCAAGGGCTGGATGAATCACAAACTGGAATCAAGAATGCCAAGAGAAATATCAACAACCTCAGATATGCAGATGATACCAATTTAATGGCAGAAAGTAAAGAGGAACTAAAGAGCCTTTTGATGAGCATGAAAGAGGAGAATGAAAAGCCAGCTTAAAACTCAATATTAAAGAAAACTAAGATCATGGCATCTGGTCCCATCATTTCATGGCAAATAGAAGGGGAAAAGGTGGAAGCAGTGATGGATTTCCCCTTCTTGGGCTCCAAAATCACTGCTGATGATGACTGCAGTCATGAAATTAAACGACAGTTGCTTCTTGGTAGAAAAAGCTGACAAACCTAGATGGCAAATTAAAAAGCAGGGACATCACTTTGCTGAAAAGGGTGTTTTCAGTCAAAGATATGGTTTTTTTTCATGTAGACATGGTTTTTTTTCATGTGTGGATGTGAGAGTTGAAAATAAGAAGGCTTGGTGCCAAACAATTAATGCTTTCAAACTGTGGTGCTGAGGAAGATTCTTGAGAGACCTTTGGACAGCAAGGAGATCAAACCAGTTAATCTTAAAGGAAATCAACCCTGAATATTCATTGTAAGGACTGGTGCTGAAGCTAAAGCTCCAATATTTTGGCGATCTGATGCAAAGAGCCGACTCACCGGAAAAGACCCTGATGCTGGGAAAGACTGAGGGCAGGAGGAGAAAAGGGTGACAGAGGATGAGATATTTGGATGGCATCATCGAGCAATGAACATGAGTTTGAGCAAACTCCACAAAGGACAGGGAAATCTGTCATGCTGCAGTTTTTGAGCTCAGGAGGAGGGCATGGCAACCCACTCTAGTATTTTTGCCTGGAGAATGCCATGAACAGAGGAGCCTGGCGGGCTGCAGTCCCTAGGGTCTCAAAGAGTCAGACATGACTCTTAGAAATTAATTATTTAGCCTTCTGAAACCAAAAACAAACTCTTCAAAGAAGGTATTGTCTCTTCCAATTAATATGTATGCATGTGCGTGTGCTAAGTCACTTCAGTTATGTCTAACTCTTTGTGACCCAAAGGACTGTAGCCCTCTAGGCTCCTCTGTCCATGGGATTCTCCAGGCAAGAATACTAGAGTGGGTTGCCATACCCTACTCCAGATCTTCCTGACCCATGACTGAAGCAACTAAGCATTCATGCATACCATATTAAGGGCTTTCCAGGTGGCACTAGTGATAAAGAACCCATCTGCCAGTACAGGAGATTTAAGAACCACAGTTGATTTTCAATTTTGTTTCATGTATGAAACTCTGTACAGTGACTTCCAGGTGTGTCATATTTTGAAATAAGCTATTATTTATGCAAGAAGAAATTTATTCTTCAGTGAAATAGATGCTGTTCAAACTATATAATAGTAATTTGGAGTGTATGGTTAATTTTCTACGTGAGATATTTCATATTTACTTATAATGTACTCTTACTAGGTTGGTATGACATGGACTCTTTTCAAATAGCCTGAAGGTTGTACACTGCCAATCTAGGATGATAGATGTATTATATTTCCTGATCAAGAATTTATTCTTATTCAATAAATTGATTAATAAATGTGAAAACATTTAAGCTAGCTATGATTGTTTCATTTCTCTATAGACTCATGACTATTGATTTCCTTTCACATATCCTTATTCAAATATTTATTATATTTGCCTGGTAATTTGGTTATTTTTGTGTGCTAGCCATCTAGTAGAAAATAGATTTCATGACCACAGGGACAATAATACATTTGGTGTGCAATTGTAACCCTAGAATGAAATATAGCCACAAGTCTCCAGCAGATATCCTATAAATATATGTAAAGAATATCTAGCAACATACCTATATACAGACTTTATATATACATATAAATGTATATATTTTAAATATTGGCTTCCCATATTCCTTGCAATAGACCTCAAAGATGCCATCACTTTATGTTACAATAAAAATCACTATTTTTCTAAAGGAATTGGCTAGCTGCCATTTCCTTTTTAATAATAATAATACCACTGGTAATTGCAGAAAATTCTTATTAAAGTTTACAGAGGATCTTTCATTTTCTTACTTAATCCTTAAATGTTCCTATAAGAAAGAGTATAAAAAAGTATTTAACTACATGAGGCTCTAAAATCACACATATTTTGATTCAAATACAATTGCAAAATTTATTAGCTATAGCACTACCACATAATACTTCAACTCAATATCTCAGTTACCTTATCTATAAAAAAGAAATAATTATATCTTCCTGATAGGCTCAATGTATTAAAGTCATTTAGATATAACACAACAAAATACCTAGCAAATTGGAAATGTAAATAAATACAAACAAAGCAGTTTACAGATCAGTTTAGTTTTACAGATTATATCTTTTTTAGATAATTTGACTTATTCTAAAAAAAAACAAAGTGTCAGGCCATAGAATTGAATTAAATTATAAAAGATGCCTTTTTTTTTCCATTATAAAATGTTCCAGATAGAAACTGTAGATACGAATTGCTGATAAATCTATCATTCATTATCATGTGATAAGCTTCTAAAAGAGTGGGCACTACATAAAATCAGAGAAGATAAAGGTCTGCAAGTGTTTTAAAAGTTTCTGAGAACTCTTTAGATTGACTTGGTCAAAAATTCTGCAAGTACAATTCCAAACACTGCTTCTCTTTAAAAGACAGGAAATAGAATATCATAAAAATAACAAACTAAGAATGTTCAAAACTTGGACAGGGTTTTAAGAAAAGTTTGGGGTCAAAATTTGTTTTATCTAGGACTGTTTCATCTATCTTTTAAGAGTCTTTAAAAATGCATATATCCAGTCCAGGAATCAGAAGTTGTATTTAGACACATTACTGAGGAGTCATAATTTGAGTTCCATTCTTTTATAATGTGCAAGGCTGACTTCAGTTATTTACGATGAAAACAGGTCACGGGAACTGCAGTGTACCATTATTATATGCTTAAATTAATTTATCTAGATTATTGTATTTTTGCTTGTAATGTGACCTTTCCAAATTAGTTTTTGTTTTTCCTCTTTTTTTAAAGAAATAAATATCATAAAGCAAGAATCTTTTAATCTGCATGCTACATACTTACTTGGGCTAAAATGAGATAATTTTAAAGGTAAAATTTCTTTACATTCATTTTTTTTATTATAGGAAAATTAGGCTCAATCTCTAATACTTTGAATTTTCTTCTGTTCACTTTAGTATCTTAAAAACATCCTCTCTAATTTAATAAAGATTAATTACCATGAGATTTTATATGTATATATATGTGCTGAGGTGCATGTTCAGTCACTTTAGTCCTGTCCGACTCTGCGCACCTATGGACTGTAGCCGATAAGGCTCCTCAGTCCATGGGGATTCTCCAGGAAAGAATACTGGATTGAATTGCATGCTCTCTCCAGGAGATCTTCCCAACCCAGGGATGGAATCCAAGTCTCTATGTCTCCTGCATTGGCAGGGGGGGTTCTTTGCCACTGAGCTACTGGGGAAGCCCTTATACATAGGGCTGGAACATATTTCCTTGAGATCGAAGAATTACACTCCCATCTGTTCAAGCCAACATCTATCAGTCTATACTTATATATGTTGTTCAGTCACTAAGTCCTGTCTGACTCTTCGCCAACCCATGGACTACAGCATGCCCAGCCTCCCTGTCCCGCACTGTCTCCCAGAGTTAGCAAAAGTTTATGTCCACTGAGTCGATGATACTATACAACCATCTCATCCTGCTGCCCTCTTCTCCTTTTGCTTTCAATTTTTCCAGTCTTCAATATACATATGTTGTTATTGCTGTTGTTGTGTTCAGTCACCAAGTCATGTCCAACTCTTTGTGAACCCATGGACTGCAGCATGGCTTCCATGTTTCTCACCATCTTCCAGAGTTTGCCCAAGCTCATGTCCATTGAATTGGTGATGCCATCCAACCATCTCGTCCTCTGTTGCTCCCTTCTCCTCCTGTTCTCAATTTTCCCAGCATCAGGATCTTTGCATCAGGTGGCCAAAGTACTGGAGTTTCAACTTCATCATCAGTCCTTCCAATAAATATTCAGGATTGATTTCCTATGGGATTGACTGGTTTGATCTCCATGCTGGCCAAGGGACTCTCAAGAGTCTTCTCCAGCATCACAGTTCAAAAGCATCAATTCTTCAATGTTCTGCCTTCTTTTTTGGTCCAACTCTCATATCTGTACATGACTACTGGAAAGATCATAACCCTGACTATATGGACCTTTGCCAGTAAAATGATGTCTTCATTTTATTTTAATACATTGTGTAGGTTTGTCATAGTTTTCCTGCCAAGAAGCAATCATCTAATTTCATCGCTGCAGATAACCATCCACAGTGATTTTTTGCCCAAGAAGAGGCTCTGCACATTTTCCCTTTCTCTTTGTCATGAAGTGATGAGACCAGATGCCATATTTTTTATTTATTAATTACTTTATTTTAATTAGGGGATAATTACTTTACAACATTGTGATGGTTTTCCCCATACATCCACATGAAGCTTGTCATGTCTCTTCTTTACTCAGCTATTTGTAAAGCCCCCTCAGACAATCACTTTGACTTCTTGCATTTCTTTTTCTTTGGGATGGTTTTATTCGCTGCCTCCTTTATAATATTATGAACTCCTGTCCCTAGTTCTTCAAGTACTCTGTTTACTAGATCTAATCCCTTGAGTGCCTTCATGGATCACTGCCTTGTCTCTGTGGTGACGGAGTTTGTACAACTCAATGAAGCTATGAGCCATGCCGTACAGGACCACCGAAGATGGACATGTCACAGTGGAGAGTTCTGACGAAACATGATCCACTGGAGAAGAGAATGGCAAGCCACTCCAGTATACTCACTGTGAGAACCCTAGGAACTGTATAAAAAGACAAAAGGATACACATATACACAACAAAAAAGTCTCCATTTCTGCCATTACCCCTCACCACAAAAAAAGCACTAGTTGTGTATTCTCAACAGAGAAGCAATAATTTATATCTTTTCATGATCTCATCCCAACCTTAACATTTATGAATTCTATAAAATTAAAATTCTTTACATTTTTTCTCATCTATTCTTTGACCTGGTAGTAGCGATACTAAGGATGAAACTCACAAAAGGGCAATAGAAGCTCTTATGTGTACCTTCTCATGAAACCACAAATATATAGCTACATTTATTTATTCATCTTTTTAGGGCTACCCAGGTGGCTCAATAGTAAAGAACCTGCCTGCCAATGCTAGAGATGCAGGCGACAGAGTGGTCCCTGGAGATGCAGGTTCAATCTCTGGAACAGGAAGATCCCCTGAAGGAGGAAATGTCAACCCATTCTAGTATTCTTGCTGGGAAGACCCCATGGACTGTAGCCTTCCAGGCTGGAAGCCTCCCAGAGGAGCCTGGAAGGCTACAGTTCATGGGATCACAAACAGTTGGACACAACTGAGCTACTGAGCATTCACACATTCATCTTTACACCTTGACATAGGAGTTCTTATTATTTACACCAATCAGTTATCCAGGATGCACATTTTAATTAATATCCCTTAATTGTTCAGAGAATTAAGTACAAAAAGAAAACAAAAAAAAATAAAATCAACACTTAAAGGGATTAACTCATCTGGGCAACTATGTGTTGAAAGATTTTAGCAGCTTGAGCATTGCAAACAGAAGATAGCTTTCAATGGTCTGAAGGTAAACAAAAGTAGAGATTTTATGAAAATCACAGCACTAAGATTGAAACACTGAAAACCATGTAATACCTATAAAAAGTGGTTTAATGTATTTTGATACGCTCAATGAAAAATGCGTAAGAAATGAGTTTAACTTTATCTCTCAAGTATATTCTAACTTAATAGATTGACTATAGAAAGAAAGAAAGTGAAGTCGCTCAGTCGTGTCTGACTCTTTGCAACCCCACAGACTGTAGCTTACCAGGCTCCTCTGTCTATGGGATTTTCCAGGCAAGGGTACTGGAGTGGGTTGCCATTTTCTTCTCCAGGGGATCTTCCCAACCCAGGGATCAAACCTGGGTCTCCCACATTGCAGGCAGACGCTTTACCATCGGAGCCACCTGGGAAGCCCTAGATTGACTATGGTCTACCACAAAGTTACTGAAAAAAAATTTCCAAATGGTAATGAGAAATTAATTGTTTCTTACACAAAAGCAGTGCCACCTACTAATAGACCTTCTGTAAATAAATTAGTAGAAAATAGCCCCCTGCTTTTATCATTAATGTTCAGAAGATACACATATATGCAACCATGGTCATAATTTTAAAATATGTACAATTTTTTGAACTCTTACAAGGATGGTTATGACCATAATTAAAGTATAGCATTTTCCACACGGATATTTTTGGTTGAGAATTTGTGACAATACTCTTCTTGACTTGATATCTTAATATCAAGGGCCATCTGCTACTGCAGATGCCAGGTTGTGGGCTATTGGCAATTTTGATAGCAGCAGAACTGAATTATTTCTTTGTTAGGGACAATGAAAAACATATATATCTGGTTCTACCAAATATAATTCAAGTAACATGGCTTGTGTCATAAATGTTTCTAATGCAGATGGGGCAATGTAAAAAAGCTACCTGCATCAGATGTGAAGATGCGTGAGAATAGAAAACTCCGACCTACAACACGAGAGGTATGAGCTGCCTGAAGACAACAGTACTCAACAGAACAAGTGTGTTCTGCACTCCTCGGTCTGATCTCTTATCAGTACCACGAGCCCTGACCTCAGGCTATTTCTCTAACTCCTGTTTCTACAACTTCTTTTAGTTTTAAGTAATGACATCTATTAACGTGGTTGTTGACTTTGGCCTGTGACGAGCTCTGCTCCAACATCACCCACAGTAGGTTCTGGGACCTTACTAACTCCTGTTCTGTTATGTAATTTTTTTTTTTCCTTAAGCTCTATCAGCCATGATATCTTGAAGGAATCTTGACATACAGTGTATACTGGTGGGGTGAATATTGCAGGCTGTAGAGTCATATTGCATATGTTTAAATACCAACTCCATAACTCACAGCCATACAATCTTAAATTTTATTAATGTATTTAGTTTAAATGAATTTAATTTCTTCTATCCCCCAAAAGTGTGGGTATGATAGTGTCTTTATATCGAGTTGTTCTAAAGATTAAATTAGATAATCAATTTAAAATGCTTATCACAGAGATAATTATCACATAAATGTTTGCATTCATTATTAATCATAATGCTTTCCTTCTAAGGTAATTAAACTATATAGTATCATCTACTCAATGATTAATAGATATTGGTTCACCTATAGATACTCATTGTTCGTGGATTTCATATTTGTAACTTCCTCGTTTATTTATAACTTCAAAATCAATATTCATGACAATTTCACAATCATTTAAAGGTATGCACAGAATCTCAAAAACTGACTCCTTCAAAGTCCAAGTTCTCAGCTGAATTCTAATAAGAAAACATGCCTTCTTATTCTGCTGTCATGCTGTAAGATAGTGCCATTTTCATGTTATAATTAGTGCCACATTTTGTGCTCTTTGTTGGTGCTTTTGCTGTTTATAATAGCTCCCAAACACAGTGTGGAACTGCTATCTAATGTTCCTAAACACAAGTGTGCCCTATGGAGAAATACATGTGTTAGACAAGCTTCGTTCATGCATGAGTTTTAGTGCTTTTGGCAATGAGTTTTGTGTTAATGAGCCAATAATATGCATATCCAGAAAAAGAAAGAGAAAATTCACTATCTGTGCATAAATCCACTTTGTAAAGTGCTAAAGCAACATCTATAGCTCATGATGAAGTTCTGCAAAAGACAGAAAAAGCCACTAAATTTGTGAATTCAAGAAACAACAACTATAAAAATGTATAATGAACAGTACTGTTGTGGGATTGAAGATCAAGTACACAGTCACATTACCAAAGGTCAGAAAAATGCTGAGCCCTTCGTCAGTGCTAGCTGGCTCTTATGTTTGAAAAGGCAATATGGTGCAAAAAATAAACCTGTAGGCTGGGCAGGTTCTACAGACAGGAAGATAACAAAATGATTTTTTTTTTTAATGCCTGATAAACGCTATATAGAAGAAGAGTTATAACAAACCATAGAGTTCAATGCTGATAAGACTAGCTTATTTTATTAGGACCTTGGTAAGTGAGCTGTGCAACACATGTGGCATTTTGGTCAAGGAGAATATTGTGACCAGAGACTTATAGGAATCTGATCCAGTATTTTCCCGAAGCATAGTAGTTTGTGTGTGAGTGCTAAGTCGCATCCAACTCTTTGTGATCCTATGGACTGTAACTCACCAGGCTCCTTTGTCCATGGGGATTCTCCAGGCAAGAGTATTGGAGTGGGCCGCCATGCCCTTTCTCCAGGGGATCTTCCTAACCCTGGGATTGAACCCAAGTTCCCACATTGCTGGCAGATTCTTTACCATCTGAACCACCAGGGAAATCCATGAATACTGGAGAGGGAAGCCTATCCCTCCTCCAGGGGCCCTTCCCGACCCAGCCAAAGCTTGTATAACAAAGGAAAAATTATTACCCGGGTCTCCCACATTGTAGGCAGACGCTTTACCGTCTGAGCCACCAGGGAAGTCCCTTTAAAATCTATGGCTGATTCATATCAATGTATGACAAAACCCACTGAAATGTTGTGAAGTAATTAGCCTCCAACTAATAAAAAAATTAAAAAAAATAAAAAAAAAAATAAAAAATTAAAAAAAAAAAAAAAATATTGCCTTAAAGAAAATTTCTGCTAAATTAGTAGATTCTGTATATGTTGGAGGTTCTGATTTAATGTATTGGTAAGTATATTCAGCTTATATATTTGTGTCATTAGTGACATAAGGCAGTGCTAGCCAAAAATGATGAAATAACTGTCATGAAAAGGTCCCAGACATTCTTTACTGTCTTTACAACTAACTAATGTTATATGACTCCAGTACTCTTGCCTGGAAAATCCCACGGATGGAGGAGCCTGGTAGTCTGCGGTCCATGGGGTTGCTAAGAGTCGGACACGACTGGGCAACTTCACTTTCACTTTTCACTTTCACGCATTGGAGAAGGAAATGGCAACCCACTCCAGTGTTCCTGCCTGGAGAATCCCAGGGATGGGGTAGCCTAGTGGGCTGCAGTCTATGGGGCCGCACAGAGTCAGACACGACTGAGGTGACAGCAGCAAAAATGTTATATGAAGGTCTAATGTCAAAGGTAAATACAAAGGGATTCAACCACTTCATTGTTTTAAGCTTATACCACGCAATGCTCTGCTGGGATGAAACTGAAAACATATTTTGCTGGAGATGTTTTTTTAAGAATCACAATATTTTATACCTTCACATTTTTTTCTCAATGTGTCAGTTGTCATCTTTAACAAACAGTAGTCACATAAATCACATTCAGGGAAGAAACTATAATTGGCTATTTTATTTTAAACAGAAGTTTGTATTTGTTGATATTATTCATTTAAGGAGTAACTGTGTTTGTGCCAAGTCAAGCACCTAAAACCTCTGCAACTAACACTATAACAATTTGCTGAAATATTTACTAACATTAATTATGTTTGTGTGGGGTGGGTGTTTCAACTGAACTTCATTTCGTCACTGTAAATAACATTATTAAGTTTACTTCCCAATACATTTTTTCTTTTTTATGATTTACTATATCAGGATTATGTTTCATTTCCTTTCAATGTATCATTTGTAGAATATCTTCTTAGTGAATACATATTTTAACAACGATGTGTACCAGTATGTCGTATAATAGTGATTTCTTTCCTAGTTTTGTATTTTTGCTTTTTTGTTTATTTCATCATTTTAATACCATATAATCTTACATCAAGGGAAATCTATGTCACATACAGTGTGTTCTGTAGATTATAGTGTAGAAAGTCATTGCTTGTTATAAAGCAAGTATCACAATGTCTGTGTGACAGAGAAAGCCAACAGTGTACTTCTACAAACACTAATAACAGCAAACACTTAACATAGACTCAATAGCACTTATCAAGTCCCAGGAGCTGTTCTTAGCACTTTATGTGTACTAACTCATTTAATCAACAAAGTAATCTTATGTAGTAGAAAAATCTTTCTCATTTCCAATTTGAATATTAAAGAAACTGAGACAAAGAGAATTAAACTTATTGTAGGTCACTTTGCCAGAAAGCAGCAGAACCAAGATTTAAACTCTGGCATTTGTAGAATCTGTGTCTTGAACCACTAAACTAGCCCATCCTTTATTCTGGAGAAAGCATTTTTTTTAATGCATTTATTTATTTTAATTGGAGGCTAATTACTTTACAATATTGTGGTGGCTTTTGCCATACATTGACATGAATCAGCCACAGGTGTACATGGAGAAAGCACTTTTTATGTATATTATTTCACTGATTTCACAGCAACCTGCAAATAAGCCATTTCAGAAATTCTGTGGAATTCTTCCCCTTGGACTCCAACCTGATTTGTTCTCCCTGAATCTTAGCCTTTACTTTGCTCATGGTTCAAAGCATTCAATTTTTCTTCCTTGAAACTAGAGACTGAATTCCTGGTTGCTTCATTTTCTAGGACCGTATAGCACATGGCCATTCCAGGAACAGTGGCTTCTGCTGGCATCTGTGCTGGACAGCCTGAGGCTTTAATCAAGAATCTTTTTGCTGCAAATTTTAAAACTATATAAATGAGCATAAGCAGTAAAAATAGAAAAGGTAGACTTTAGCAAAAGGAGACAAGGATATTCCATAGAATCCTAAGTGTGGAAAACATAGTCAGAAAAATATTAAATCAGAAACTTGTTTTAAAAAAAATCAAGTCTGAAAATTCCTCCGTCCTTCTATCCCTCTACGACAACAGGCCTCACCTCCTCCCTACCTTGTATTCTTTTTATGTTTTCTTATTCTTTTATCTTTTCAAACAGATTTCTCTCTGTTTTTCTGGCTTTTTGGCAGAAGTTGTGCTTCCTATACCTCCAGAGTTCACATGACTCTTATTTATGACCAGCAGAATATGACTAACATCTTTGAATCCCAATTACAAATCTTGAATTCGGAGGATATGACCCTTTTGGGGGTATCTGTGCCCACTCTTGGTTCTATAAGCCACTGAGAGGGCAGTGTCTAGTTTTGTATTTCTGTGTTCTTTTCCTCACATGGCTCCTTAAGTGTTTTTATTGCCACTAAAATCTACAATCAAATATCCAATCTGAATATGATGTGAAATAAAATATAGTGCAGTGTGCACCTTTCCATTACGCTATACAGAGACAGCTTTGGGCTGTCATTCTGGACCTTCATCATTAAGCACAATCACACAAGTCTATAAGAAATGTAATATTCAAAGCTTTTCTTTTTGTGTTTTGAGAAAGAATTACTATATTCAGAATTTAAGAATAAAACTTGGCCATTACATAGTCAATACATTAAGTGGTGTTGATTTTTTACAAAAAACAAAAAAATAGCCTAGAGGAGAATTTTAAAATAAGGGAAGGAAACATGAGCTGCAAGCAAATCTGAATTTTAATAGTGAGCAAAAAAATTAAGGAGGTTCTAAGCAGTAGCCTGATTCATGAAAACTAGGGAGAAATATGTGGACAGTATATTGTTACATGACATGTTGAAATTGAAGTAAAAATTAAGATGTATCAATTTATTCCTGGATTTATGTGATAAGAGTATATTGTCTATCTCATCTGTCTCTCTTAACTTCTATTTACCTTTTCCTGCAAACTGTTACAATATGAATCTTTATGAAATATCAAATGTATTAGTTTTGCTTGAATTTCCTATAGATCCAAGCTGCCCTAATATGCCCTTATTGTGATTAAATTATGTATGAATGCAAACAAAATTCAGAATTTATAGATACACAGAGTTATATAGGTACTATTATAGCAAACTATAGGTTACACACAGCAGAGGTATTATTAAACATGTACCTTTAGAACTGTTACGAAACTGTTGTCCTTGGCGATCCTTTATGTAAATATTTTCCCAATTAGGATTTAAAATATTCATTACATTTTAAATCAATTTATTTTACTAAAATAGAGAGTTTCCAAAAGGTAAAACGACATTCTAGGTTTTAGGTTTTTGTATATGTAGCAGATTAATTGATAAATCTGTGTGTGTGTTAGTTGCTCAGTCATGTCCAACTCTTTGCAACCCCAAAAACTGTAGCCCACCAGGCTTCTCTTTCCACGGGATTCATCAGGCAAGATTACTTAAGTGGATTGCCATTCCCTTTCTCCAGAGGGTCTTCCCCACCCAGGGATCAAACCCCAGTCTGCTCCATTGCAGAAAGATTCTTTATCATTTGAGCTACAGAGAAGTCCTGATAAATCTGTAAATAAACACAGTTCAGATAACGCTTTAAGAGAACATTCTGTATATAATATTAATAACAGTATAAATCTAAATAAGGGCCTTCTGGAATGTAGATTTATAACAGAATGATTTTTAATTCATCTCTTTAAATAACAACATATACTTCTCAACAAATCAGAAAACAAAAATCTTAATTGTTGCTGTTGTTTCACTTGTATATAAATCTCCATAAATCAAGTGTAACTGAAGGTTTGTTTGTTTTACTTAAGTTTGGGGAAATTGAGCTGCAATAAGCAAAATCCCAAACATAAATCTATTCAGTTCCATACATCCTCTTCACAGCTTTCTTCTGACATTGCCATCTGTTGTCACTAGAGAGTCAAGAAAAAACTTACCCAGAAGAAATAGCAGTCCAAGAGGAGAGAGCCCAACATTTAGTTAAGCTGTCTTAACTAGCTATCTTGTAGTTAAAATATCATGTCCAGGAAAAAATCAGTGGAATACAGGCACTAACTACTACAACTCCAGAATTCATGACAATTTAAATCAGCAAAAGTAGGACCTGGGTTTCAGTCAAGGACAGAAAAATGAGGACTATCAATGAGGTATACAGTTAGAGATAACCATCAGCATACGGTAACCTTATATTGAGGTTTCTCCAATGTTTCTTGGATGCAGTTCCAAGAAATCACACCTGATATTTAACAATAGTACGGTTTTTCTTATGTTTATGCAAAATATAAGTGGCTACAAGTCAGGTGACAGTTGTGGTCCAAAATATTATACTTTAAGGATACTTAAAGTAAAAAGATAAATATCATTGTTATAAAGGAAACATGCTCTAAATGAATCCGTTCAGTTCAGTTGCTCAGTCACGTCTGACTCTTTGCAACCCCATGGACTGCAGCATGCCAGGCTTCCCTGTCCATCACCAACTCCCGAAGCATTGAAACATATAAATATGTTTAGAGAATATTGTGGATTCATGGGTTAGTGATAAAAATCACCATAATATGTCAGAACTCCGGTTTTCAATTTGAAAAAACAATTTTAACTATCACTTAAAGTGATATAGCAACTTCTTTCTTCAAATGCCTAAGGTTTGTGTGTGTTGAGTACAATACTAAAATTGAACATTCATTTTTACAACAAATAAAATATATTTTCATAATTTTGTTCTGTATTTTGTTACTATTTGAATTATGTTGAAATTAAATGTTAAGCATATTAAAATTGCTGACTGTGGTAAAACTGAATTACTAGCCCCATTCTTGCATTGTAAGATTTAGGATTAGGAAGTTTTAGGTGCAATATAATCATACCTTACTACAGTCAAGCTGATCCTATGCTATCAGATGAGCCTAATAAATGGTTAAATTAAACTGTCTCCTTAGAATTTCAACTTAAAACATTCCTTTTTCTTAATCAGAACAAACTAAGCAAAGCTTTTCTTGTCAAAGTGATTTCTGTTTAAGATTCCAGGTACATATGACTTGGACTTCCCCAGTGGCTGAAGGAGACACGGGAGACATGGGTTCCATCCATGGGTCAGGAAGACCCCCTGGAGGAGGAAATGGCAACTTGCTCCAGTATTCTTACCCAGAAAATTCCATGGACAGAGGAGACTGGCAGGCACCGTCCATAGCGTTGCAAACAGTCAGAGGCTACTGAGTACACACCCATATGTGACTTAGAATTTACAATATTTTACAGAATTTAAAAAAGGATATTTAAAACAGGTTTTAAGTTGATAGTATATTTTAAAACTTTCTTTTTTCCAATCTGTATTTCAATTGCCCATTTTGTGGGAGAAATAAAAGCATAATGCCAACCAACAGATTTTGGGAGATCCCTTGCAGGATATTTCATTTATCAGAGTCATCTCCATGTTGAGCAGAAGAATAGCTCTGTTAGTGTTTAACTTTTGCCCTCCTCTTGAACTTTGTCAAGCTGTGGACAGTAGCTTCATCAATGGAAAAAAAAAGTAAGAAAATGACTCAATTCACCTCTTACAGTAAAAAGTGGTTAAGTGTTCCACAGGAAGGAAATGAAAAAATTCTCAAATCAAATTTAGTATTTGTTTGATTGTTCTAAACCTTTGAAATAGTTTTATTTCCTTTTAATAAAAGCCAGGTTCTTTATCACCTAGTCCTTTATATCACAAATTTTCATAGGGTACAGCTTCTGTGAGGAAATATGAAAGTCACTTTTGCTCTGTGCCATTCTATCTTCTTTCTTCTCCCAAAGTCAAAAGTATATTATAGTTCATATTATTTTTCCTATCATAAAACCAGAACCATAAGAAACCTAATACAATTTGAAGTTTTATAACAGAGGTAATATTTTTGAACTGTTTTTCATCACAGTGGAAGTCTTTGCTATCTAACATTATAATCCCATTGCCTTCCCAGGCCAGTGGCTGAATATGATATTCTTCACGACCAGCTTTTATTTTCTGTTAGTATATAGTATTTTTGTGAGTATATTTTCCTTAATTTACAACTAGAAGAAATTTTTGGCATTGTGCCTGACCCATTTATTATTTTATAATTAGTAGATTATTTAGAACATCTATTAATAGAAGGAAACACAAGCAAAATGATAATTATATAGATATCTAATTATCATTATTTGATAGATGTTGACATTTATGTCCAACTGTGACTCTAAATGCTGATGCACATTGCAGTGATGTCAGTTCAGTCCAATATATATATACATTTTATGTATCAAAGCCTGAAATTTCTTGTGAAAAATCGCAAGTAATGATCTTCATGAATGATGGTTTGGGGATACTTTCATCAACATCTGTCTCCTAATAAAATCAGTAGTTATGAATTATTCCATAAAAATGTGGAGTAAGGTAATTCAGTTCTTTTTTAATTCCATTTAGTTCACACTTTGTCAAATATTCCACTATTTATAACCTCCTTATTCTTTAAATATTTGAATCAAAAGAAATGAATGCATCAGTTGTGATGCCTTGATTTTAAGCCTATTATCTTCCTTAACATGTGATTAACCAACTGAAAAATTCTCAGAGTTCAGACAACAAGGCAGAATGAAACATGGATTTTCCCTGCTTCCTCTCAAACTTACTGACAGAAATTATTTTCATAATGATTAAAACTTATGTTCATCCAACTGCATATGTACAACAGGTTTATTCATGATCATTAATGTATGGAAACTACTTAAAGTCCTCCAAATGATGAATAGACAAAATTTATTTTTTCCCATAGAGGAATATACTCCTCAGCAAAAACAAGTAATAACCAGTGCTATGAACAATACAGATCAATCTCAAATTTATTTTGCTAAATGAAAGAAAGAGTCAAAAGGCTATGTACCATACTTTTTTAAATTCTGTGAACTCTTGACCATGTCAAAACTACAGGAATAGAAAACAGAAGAGTGTTTTTAGGGACTGCAACTGGATAGGGAGGTATTGATTACAAAGGGACATGGAGAATTTCTGGGAATGATGCAGCAGTTCAATATCTTCATTGTGGTGATAGTTATATCAGTATGTGATTTTGTCAAAACTCAGCACTCAGCACTGTACACCAAAATGTGAGTCGGAGGTATGTAAATTATACTTCAGTAAAAATAATACTTTGACCATTATCAAACTCAATACATTCATAGTATACCCTCCTGGTGTCTTTCACCCAGGGATAAATATATATAAATACATATAGAGGAAGAGATTTTAATGTAACAGTAAAATGTCTATAAGAAACAGAAAATGGATACTGAGGGCTCTATTTTAATGCCAAACACTATCTTTCATATGAATTGTCATTTAAAACTTACAACTATAGCCATTTTTCCAGATAATGAATATCTTAAATAGGTTGTATCAACTTCACATATTCAACAAACAAAATTTAAGAAGGCAAGGACTAATTCCAGCTTTGTTGCCAGTCTTGCTTTTCTTTCTTTTACTCTGTACACTTCCAGAAAATACTTGCATTTAGCTAATGACTGGATGAGAAAACAGAGTGATCTCTTAAGGAGATTCTGTTGAAATTATGTTCATAAAGGGACTGGTAGAACAAGCCTTGAATAAATTATTTTTTTTCTTTATTCCTGTCCTGCTAACAGGTTTGTCGGTACCATTTTTCTAGATACCATATATATGCATTAATAAATGCTTTTTTTTTTTTTCTGACTGACTTCACTCTGTATAACAGCCTCTAGGTTCATCCACCTCACCAGAACGGACTCAAATGAGTTCCTCTTTATGACTAATATTCCATTGTATATATGTACCACAACTTTATCCATTCACCTGTTAATGGACATTCATGTTGCTTCCAAGTCCTGACACAGACATAGAGAACAGACTCTGGGCACAGTGGAGGAAGGAGAGGGTGGGACAGATTGAGAGAGTAGCACTGAAACATACATATTACCATATGTAGAATAGATAGCTAACAGAAAGCTGCCATATAACAAAGAGAGTGGAAACTGGTGCTCTGCAACAACCTAGACGGGTGGGATGGGGCGGGGGGTGAGGGAGGTTCAAGAGGGAGGAGACATAGGTATATTTATGGCTGATTCACATTGTTGTATGGCAAAAGCCAATACAATATTGTAAAGCAATCATCCTCCACCTCAAAAAAAATTCTTAATGACATGAAAAACAGTAGAAGGAACAAATAGGAAAATGGACTAAGGCTGTTTTTAAATTTTTGTAGAAAATCTTGAAATTTTACAATAGGATCAACATTTGGTTTTTAATATGACTCACACAATATATCTAAGTGCTCATTAAATGCAAAGCACTGTGCAAAGATTTTGCACTTACCAGTTGGATTAGGGTAATAATTGTATGTCAAGTTGATAAGCTCTTGAATAATGAGGTTGAAGAAGGGAATAGTAGATCAAATCAAACTGCAAGAGTACACAACCACATACAGTCAAATGAGACTAAAGCAGGGTCTATACGTGAATAAAGATTTTAAATTTCCAAATTTCATTTTCAACATATCAAAAGCTTTCTCAATTTTTCTGAAAGACCAGTTTTTTTTTGTTATCAATTGTTTGTAAACAAATACTAAAAACATACAATATTAGCCATGAAAATCAAAATTAACATTACAGGTCAATATTACTATATAAAATGTATGACTATATAAAACTTACAAAAGTTTTATGTATCTGCATAATCATTAACAATTAATGTTTCCTTTTACTTCATATTAAACAGGTACTAAAATAATACTCATTGATATATTTGCCCAAAAGTAAATGGAATACATCTGTTATCATAATCAACATTTGAAAAAGTTTATGTCATCTTTCAAAATTTTCAGATTTATCTATCTCAGACTTTTCTCAGTCTTTTGTACTAATGATGAATAATTAATATATATTTGTGAAATAAGTAAAAGTTATCATCAAGTGGAATGATTTGGGGCTTCCCAGGTGCTGCTAGTGGTAAAGAGCTTGCCTGCCAATGCAGGAGATTTAAGAGACTTGGGTTCGACCCCTGGGTTGGGAAGATTCCATGGAAGAGGGCAAGGCAATCCACTCCAGTATTCTTGCCTGAAGAATCCCATGGACAAAGAAGCCTGGCAGGCTACAGTCCACAGGGTCATACAAAGTCAGATATGACTGAAGCGACGTAGCACGCACACATGGGCTGATCTAAGCCAATTTTGTTTTGTACTTTACCTTTTGTTTCTTGCTAATATTATAAAAGTCTAATTCTAAAGGTCCTTAAAAAATTTGGGGGGGGACGTTTAGAATTAACTATTTACCTCTAAAAATATTTACTATTTATAGTGAAAGTGAGTCTCAGACTATTCTGTCAATTATCACACATTTAATAAATTGAACATTTACTAGTAGGCAATTACTAAAATATTTCCTGCAACCGCTTCACTAACCTCAAGCCGAGTCTCAGCTTCCTGTCCTTCCAGGCATGTAGAGAATTACTTAGGTAAATGTTCACTCAAAGGAAACACACCAAAATTCCAAAGGCAGACTTTTCACTACTCTTCTAACAAGAATCAGTTCTCTAGAATCACCAGGTTCAAGGATGGCACAGGACCGTTTAGAGACTGGCCAAAGGACATCAATTTCTAACACCCAACATGCTCATTAACAGTTCGCTATGTGCACCATTAAAACCCATTTCTGAAATTCACCATGCTGATTAAGAAAGTGCTGATCATGGTAAAAGAAAACATAACCACTTCTAACCACATCCTGCAGAATATGTACTATCTGATGAAAAAGTACATTTTTTGGAATGCTGACTATACTTGATTTATAGCTTAACCTAAAAGAGATACAGTATCACAATTTATGGTGAGGTGATTTTAAGAATCCCATGATATAATGAATCATTAACATTGCCAGTCATATTTTGTTCTGTTCTTATTTACATTTTAAATAACTTTTCTTCAGTTTTATTTGTGGGAAAGGGTAATTCTTACTCACTATAAATTTAGAAAATCTTTATTGTCTTAAAACAAACAGACAAAAAAATTAAACACCAACAAGTTACATTTACCAAAATGGCCAAAATCATATTTTCAGATTATACATCACTTAGAAATCACCTTGCTTCTTCAGACTACCATTTTTTCTAAACTTAAAAATGATGAAAGAAAACATTTTCCATAATCTCACAATAAAAGTTTCAAAGATGTGCATGATATGTGTTCCAAACTATTTTGAATTTAATGAGCTGTTAAATATTAATTTAAGACATATATAAGTTTTCATTCCAATCCCAAAGAAGGGCAATATCAAAGAATGTTGAAATTATGGTACAACTGCACTCATTTCACATGCTAACAAGATTATGATCAAAATCCTTCAAGTTACGCTTTAGCAGTATGTGAACTGAGATTCCAGATGTACAAGATGAATTTAGAAAGGCAAGAGGAACCAGAGATCAAATCGTATGCATCCGCTGGATCATAGAAAAAAGCAAGGGAATTAAAAAAAAAAATCTGCTTCATTGACTACACTAAACCCTTTGACTGTGTGGATCACAAATAACTGTGGAAAATTCTTAAAGAGATGGGAATACCAGGCCACCTAACCTGCCTCTGTTTCTTGAGAAACCTGTTTGCAGGACAAGAAGCAAACATGTTCTAGACATGGAATAACTGACTTCTTCAAAACTAGGAAAGGGGTATGTCAAGGCTACATATTATCACTCTGTTTATTTAACTTATATGTAGAGTACATCATATGAAATGCTGGGCTGGACCTCTCACAAGCTGGAATCAAGATGCCAGGAGAAATAATAACAACCTTAGATATGTAGATGATGACACTTTAATGGCAGAAAGTGAAGAGGACCTAAAGAGTCTCTTAATGAAGGTGAAAGAGAAGAATGAAAAAGCTGGCTTAAAACTCAGAATCCAGAAAACTAAGATCATGGCATCTGGTCACATTACTTCATGGCAAATGGATGGGGTAAAGTGGAAACAGTGTCAGATTTCATTTTCTTGGGCTCCAAAATCATTGCGGATGATGACTGCAGCCACGTAATTAAAAGATGCATGCTCCTTGGAAGAAAAACTATGACAATCTAGACAGTGTATTAAAAAGCAGACACATCACTTTGCCAACAAAGTTTCACATAGTCAAAGCTACGATTTTTCTAGTAGTCCTGTATGGATATGCAAGTTGGACTATAAAGAAGGCTACACGGATGACTCCAAACTGTGGTGCTGAAGACTCTTGAGAGTCCTTTGGACAGCAAGGAGATCAAATCAGTCAGTATTAAAGAAAATCAAACCTGAATATTCACTGGAAGGACTGAAGCTGAAGCTCCAATACTTTGGTCACCTGATGCAAAGAGCCAACTCACTGGAAAATTCCCTGATGCTGGGAAAGATTGACGGCAAGAGGAGAAGGGTGCGACAGAGCATGAGATGGTTGGATGGCATCACTGACTCAATGGTCATTAGTTTGAGCAAACTCAGGGAGATAGTGAAGGACAGGGAAGCCTTGAATGCTGCAGTCCATGGGGTCACAAACAGTCATATACGACTTAGTGACTGAACCACAATGATGACAAGAACCACTGGCATTTCAAACTTTCACAATTTAAGGAAAATAAGTGAAATGGAATAGGATATTTTTCAATCTTTTATAACAAACTGAGTAAAGAACCAATGGTATAAACAGTTTCTTATAATAGAAAAGCTATGACAGTGTTCCTTAACAGAAGGAATCATACTACAAGGGAAAATTAGAAAGAAATATACACCTAATAAGTAACATTTTTCTTTATATGTTTGTATACTTAGATTCACTAACACAAAGGAAAAAATAACCTTGTAAAAGTATTAAATTCTTGATAGTAGAAGGTCAGAGATGAAGCAAACTGCCCTAGTTACACTTGCTTTAGTATTCTTTCTTTGCAATTTCTAATTAGATTTTAGTAAGCAGAAGCCTTAAGTAAAAGCATGTATGAGAAATAAAAGATGTGACATGATATATCATCAGTGCCATTTTCATTACAAAAACTATCATCTCTCTAGATTGCATGTGTTAAAAAATGGACTACTGATCAAAGAAACTTAATCAGGTCTCACTCTTCACGTGCTTCCTCTCTTTCAAACATAGAAATGGTTCATAAAGTTTACCGAAAAAATATAGAAAATTAAATAACAGAGATGGCTCCAAATCAAGGTATTTCCAGACATCAGAACATACCACAGTGATCAGTGCTAAAGTCATTTCAGCTTTGCTTTCATTCCAGAAGTAAACAGAAGCATCGAAGATTTAGTGAGGGTAAGAAATAAGATCTGGTCTCATTTTTTGAAATCAAGGCATGGAAGGTGGGATAAAAACGGTATGAGAAGGTTTTTCTCATTTGTGAAAGACAGTTAAAAAGGAAACAGACATTGCAAAGCGTGACCTCCACTCAGGCCTGGAGGTAGAAAAGCAGGATAAGATCATGCCACACTATGTTAGAGCCTGAGGCAAAAGGAAAAAAGGTGCCCTGACATATACACATACTTTTAGCAGAATGTCCTCATACATTGTGACCAAGAGGGAAAAGTGAATTAATGCTGACCAATCAGAAAATATTTGATATACAAAGCTCCAAACTGCCCAATTCACTCCTAGTCATTGTCAACACTCACGAATCCAGAAGGATAGGATTATAAGAAAGACCATTCCCAATGTACAATAATTTGAAGAAATAAAACAAACACTGTGTCCTTATCTAAATTTTTATAGCTTTTCCTCTACAATTGCTCATTATGAATTTTTTGCATTCATTTTGAGTTTTTAAACTTTCTATTTGAAGTGAAAGTGAAAGTCGTTGAGTCCAGCTCTTTGCGACCCCATGTGCGATACAGTCCATGGAATTCTCCAGGCAGATACTGGAGTGGGTAGCTCTTTCCTTCTCCAGGGGATCTTTCCAACCCTGGCATAGAACCCAGGTCTCCCACATTGCAGGCGGATTCTTCACCAGCTGAGCCATCAGGGTAACATAACACTATATACTTATAACTTGAAAGAACATGACTAAAGACATGCATGATATGTAAGTCCAACTAAAACAAGAAACTAAGGTTTTAAGCAGAATAATGCTGCCTCTCCTGCCCACAATGTCTTAGTTCCTAAAGTTCAGAACTTGTGACTATTTTAAATTACATGACAAAGTGGAGTTGAGGTTGAAGATAAAATTTAGTTTGCTAAAAGGTTGACCTTAAAATAAGGAAATTATCCCGGATTATGTAGATAGTCCTAATGTAATTATAGGACTTCCCTGGTTGCTTGGATGGTAAAGTATCTATCTACAACGTGGGAAACCCAGGTTCAATCCCTGGTTTGGGAAGAGCCTCTGGAGAAGGAAATGGCAACCCATTCTAGTACTCTTGCCTGGAAAATCCCATGGACAGAGGAGCGTGGTAGGCTACAGTCCATGGGGTCGCAAAGAGTCGGACATGACCGAGACACTGAACTAAACTGAACTGAATATAATTATAAGAGTTCTTAGAAATGGAAGAGGGTAGCAGAAAAGGAGTCAGAGGAAGTGAGAGAGATGTAACCATGAGAACAGGGACGCTATTTTGTAGGATTTAAAATAGAGGAAGGAGGCCCAAAGCCAAGAAATATAGGTAGCTTCTGGAAACTGGAAAAAGCAAGGAAAAGAATTTTCCCTTACAGCCTCCAAAAGGGAAGACAATTTTACAGACACTTGATCTTAACCTAGTGAGAAAGGCATGGGATTTCTGACATCAAAAACTGAAAGATAATAAATCTGTTTTGGTTTAAACCATCATGTTTGTGCTTTCTTTTTGTAGCAAACAAAAAACAAATACACTGTTTAGAACTGATTTAAAATTTGTTGCTATATATCAGTATCATAGGATGCTACTAAAGCAGTATTTGAATATAAAAATGAAATACAGGTAATTATAAAAAAGAATAATAAAAGTTTAGATTCAATGAATTATATTTTTCAATTCTGGAAGCTAGACATACAGTGATTTGAAGAAAGTTGTTCTTCCTGTTTTTTCCTCAGAAATCACATAAAAGTTTTAAGAAAGCTGAGAAACAGAAATGTAACTTTCATCTATAGAAAACTCAGACATAGTTAAATACCTCTGAAAAACATATTTAAAAAGTGAGTAGAAAAGGGGCCAAATGCAATAAGCTTCAAATAGTAATGATTATTTAGGAAACAGAAAGAATTATGGCAATCAGTATCAGAAATCACCAGAAAAATAGGCTTTTTAAAGGTGATGGCCAAATATGCAGCGAAACCCTTTTGTTTATCATAGAAAGTCAATGGCATATATCATCAGGAGCATCTCTGGAACCAGTCTGCTTCTTACAAACAAGAGGCTAAGGAATCACAGAAGTAAGCCATGTACTCAGGCTGGTGCCTGTTTCTATGTCAGAGGGGTAAAGGAGTTACTGTCCTCTCTGACTGGTGAGAAGGAAGGATAAACACATTTACCCTCAAAGTTTTGAGGCAAAAATTAATAAATAAATAACAAGTAATCTTCATATTGGTGATGCTAACCATTTTCCTACATAGAACTCCTACAAATATATAATCTAAGGCATGTTCCCCTCCTTCAACAATGAGTATTCAGACAGGCAGTACAAAGATATTACCAGGAAAGACAACTTTTAAGAAAATAGACCAAAAAAATAGTTATTAAAAATATAATGTTACACCTTGGTGAAAACAGAGAATTAAAATAATATGCTTAATAAAGTCATCACCCCTATGAATCACAAGCATATAACAACAGGAATATAAGAGCTCAAGGAAAAAGTATAAAGTAATAGAGATTTTAAAAGTAATACTGAATGCACTCAGAAAAAAGTGATTTTGTTTCACTCAATGCACTTTTTATTAATCATACAATTACTGAGATCCTATGACAGGCACTGTTTGAGCAACTTAAGATATATCAGGAAATAAAACTGACAAATACCCTTATTGTGATGGAGTCGGTAAGATGGAGGAAGCTGGAACAGGTAATAAATACATAAATGATATACTATGTAAGAAAGTAAGAAGTAATATGAAAAACAAGGTCAATATATCAGGATAAGGGTGGCTGGCAGTGTGATGAAGTATTGTTAGGTAAGACGAGCAGGGACACCAAGGAAGTGAGTGAATTTTCCAAGATAACAATTGCAAGACTGGCATTCTGGCAATGAAACCAAGAGAAAAAAAAAAAAAAAGCTACGTAGGTGTATCCCTGAGCTCCTTGAGAAGCCACAGGGGGCTGAGGTGACTGAAACAAAGTAAACAAGCTGTTGATTGATGGGAAGTGATGTCAGTGAACTGTCCATGTTGATTTCCTTACCATTACTCTTTGGTTTGAAAGGTATTATTTAAACTTTAAAGTCAAGAACATTATGTGTATGTGTGTAACTGTGTATGTGTGTGAGTGTGTATGTGTATATATGTGTGTGTACATATATATATGAGCATGTTTGCATATTTAAAAGAAAATAGACACTAAAATGTACAGTAATTAACTGTTGTGGATATTACTTGTTTCTTCAAATCAGTTATAATCTTATTCCTACCACAGAACAATTGTGCTGTAAGAGTTGAATAGTGTTAATTCATACTACAGATTATATGAATGTTGACCAAGCTATGTAGTCACACACAGTGACTCTGCCTAGCCAAATGTTCTACTAAATAGATTCTACATTTTTAAGTGTATTGGTAAACTCGGTTTGCCATACCAAAATATCACAGGCTGGTTGAATTAAACAACAGAAAATTCTCTCACAATTCTGGAGGCTGGGAAGTTGAAGATCAAGACAGAGACTAAATCAGTTCCTGGTGAGAAATCTCTTTCTGACTGGCAGATGGCCACATTCTCACTATGTCTTCACATGAGCTCTTCTTTGTACAAGTGAAAAAAGAGTAAACTCTCGAGTGTTCTTATAAGAGCATTAATCCATGGGGCCAAGGCCCTATCCTTATGACCTCACTTAGCTCTAATTACTCCCCAAAGCCCCATCTCCAAACACCAACACATAGAGAGTTAGGATTTCACATACGAATCTGGGAGGGACAAAAACATTCAGTCCATACCAGTAAGTCTCTCTTTAGTTAATTAGATATGACCCTATAATTTGAACCATTGGATTATAAGCAGTAGATGGTATGTGCACTTTGGGAACCCTCTATAGATTGAAGACAATCTACTTTTGCTGTACACTAGGTGTTTGCCACTAATTCTAATATCAGATTTAGATAAGGGAGGGCCCAATTTTAAGGATGCTAACAAGGGCAATGTCTTAAGGTTGTGATTTCCAAACTTTCTTTTACATTTGGAATCATCAGAAGAGTATTAAAACACAGAATGTTGGGTCATATGCTGAGAGTTTCAGACTCAAAAAGGCACTCGTAACTTTATGATGCTTAGGAGAAAGATTTATAAAAAAGATATAATTAATATATTTGCAGTTTAATAACAACATACTTATTATAATTCAACAATACAGGAGCTAGAGTGGACAAATACTTTAATAGTAGAAAACTTAAATTTTCTCTCAGTCAATGACCAATGAAATAAAAATTTAAAGGTATTTCAGCAATATATGAACCATGAATTTCCACATGTTCAAGCTGGTTTTAAAAAAGGCAGAAGAACCATAGATCAAATTGTCAACATCCGCTGGATCATTGAAAAAGCAAGAGAGTTCCAGAAAAACATCTATTTCTGCTTTACTGACTATGCCAAAGCCTTTGACTGTATGGATCACAATAAACTGTGGAAAATCCTGAAAGAGATGGGAATACCAGACCACCTGACCTGCCTCTTGAGAAACCTGTATGCAGGTCAGGAAGCAACAGTTAGAACTGGACATGGACCAACAGACTGGTTCCAAATAGGAAAAGGAGTACGTCAAGGCTGTATATTGTCACCCTGCTTATTTAACTTATATGCAGAGTACATCATGAGAAATGCCAGGCTGGAAGAAGCACAAGCTGGAATCAAGATTGCCGGGAGAAATATCAATAACCTCAGATATGCAGATGACACCACCCTTATGGCAGAAAGTGAAGAAGAACTAAAGAACCTCTTGATGAAAGTGAAAGAGGAGAGTGAAAAAGTTAGCTTAAAGCTCAACATTCAGAAAACTAAGATCATGGCATCTGGTCCCATCACTTCATGGGAAATAGATGGTGATACAGTGGAAGCAGTGTCAGACTTTATGTTTTTGGGCTCCAAAATCACTGCAGATAGTGACTGCAGCCATGGAATTAAAAGACGCCTACTCCTTGGAAGGAAAGTTATGACTAACCTTGATAGCATATTAAAAAGCAGAGATATTACTTTGCCAACAAAGGTCCATCTAGTCAAGGCTATGGTTTTTCCAGTGGTCATGTATGGATGTGAGAGTTGGACTGTGAAGAAAGCTGAGCATCGAAAAATTGATGCTTTTGAACTGTGGTGTTGGAGAAGACTCTTGAGAGTCCCTTGGACTCCAAGGAGATCCAGCCAGTCCATCCTAAAGGAGATCAGTCCTGGGTGTTCTTTGGAAGGACTGATGCTGAAGCTGAAGTTCTAATACTTTGGCTACCTCATGTGAAGATCTGACTCATTGGAAAAGATCCTGATGCTGGGAGGGATTGAGGGCAGGAGGAGAAGTGGACGACAGAGGATGAGATGGTTGGATGGACTCACCAACTTGATGGACATGAGCTGAGTAAACTCTGGGAGTTGGTGATGGACAGGGAGGCCTGGCGTACTGCAATTCATGGGGTTGCAAAGAGTCAGACACAACTGAGCAACTGAACTGAACTGAACTCAAGTAAGGATATAGAGAAGCTAAATCACAGAATAAACATGCAGACATCAACAACAGAAATTAAAAAGACAATACAACTTTTTAGTGGCAATGGAATATTCATGATAATTGATCATATATTTGGGCTCTAAACTAAAATGAATAAAAATAGTTGTAGGAAATAAAAAAGTTTTAAGTACAGATGATACTGCTTTATCACAATATAACAAAATTAGAGAAAAACCAAAAATTAGAAAAGGCCCTCTCTAAAGGAAATTATACAATAGACTAAATTCCCTCCTAAACATATTCTGGGTCAAATTTGAAATATTTGAAAAAATACAAGAGTTAGAGTAATGTGAAAACCTAAATATCAGGATTTTAACAGGGCTTCTTTGAGGGCTCAGAGGTAAACAATCTGCCTGCCAATGCAGGAGATATAGGTTTGATCCCTGATCTGGGAAGATCCCACATGTGGCAGGGCAACTAAACCCATGATCCACAAATATTTAGTCTGTGCTCTAGAGCCTGAGAGACAAAACCAAAAACTATCAAAACCTGCGTGCTCTAGAGCATGTGCTCTACAAGAGAAGACACGCAATGAGAGGCTCATGAACTGCAACTAGAGTAGTGCCTGCTGGCCACAATTAGAGAAAAAGCCCACACAGCAACTAAAACCAGCACAGACAAAAATAAATAAATAGAAACATTAAGAAAAAAAAAGAATCTCAACATTGTTAAACTGGTGTTTAGAAGACAATTTAAGGTCTTGTGTATTAACAGTAATAAATCAAGGAATCAAATTATATTAAACATCAAAAATAAGATACTAGAAAAGAACAACAGAATAAGTATAAGGCAAACTAAACGAAGAGATTTATGAAAATAAAAGTATACAGCAGTGAATTGCATAACACACAGTTTAAAATTGGTAGTGCAAATATCATTATCACCTTGTAAACCATGATTATTTAGTCACCTAATCCAAGAGCAAACATAGATATTTTTCAAGCGAAGAAAGTTACTTACCAAAGAAGGCATCACGCCAGTACCCTAGAGGTCTCCTCTGTACCACTCTTAATAGAGTTTGACATATTTTCATTCAGTCTCTTCTTTTTCCACACAGACACATCAACATTTTACTAGCTGAAACAAAAGGATCAAGTAGCAGGTTATAGATGTACTATAGTCTCTATTCAGACTTCCCTGATTGCTCAGTTGGTAAAGAATCCACCTGCAATACAGGTTCAATTCCTGGGTCGGGAAGAGCCGGTGGAGAAGGGAGAGTATACCCACTCCAGTATTCTTGGGCTTCCCTGGTGGCTCAGCTGGCAAAGAATCTGCCTGCAATGCAGCACACCTGGGTTTGATCCCTGGGTTGAGAAGATCCGTGGAGAAGGGAAAGGCTACCCTCTCCAGTATTCTGGCCTGGAGAATTATATGGACTGTATAGTCCATGGGGTTGCAAAGAGTTGGACATGACTGAACAACTTTCACACTCACACTCTCACTCATAGACTCTATTCAACTAAGAGCCTTCTGTCCTCTGCTCAAACATGGCAGCCTGCCACCTGTTTAACACATTGTTCTAAATATTATTCCCAGATGTGGTATATGTCACCCTCAAATTTCTGAAGTGTCACCTGCGACAACCAATCTTGACAATTTTAGGTTCAATTGGTGATTTCAGATTCATGAGATTGAAACAGGCCACATCCAGCACTAGATCTCCCAGATTTATAGAAAAGCCCAGAATAGGAAGCTCAGCATGACAGCATCAAGAGCAATGACTATATGGGAGTCCTTGAAAATTACGAGGAGCTATTTATTAGCCTTAACTACTGGAACTCAATGTGGAGAATAACCATGGAGAGGTGTGGGTATTCACACTGACTTAGAAATTCTGAGTTCCACATAGGAATCAATCTCTCTTCTAACTGTTTTCCAAGTTTAGTTTCCAATTTACAAAAGAGGAAGAGATCCAGTCACCAAGCTGAGAAAAACACAAAGCCATGGCTTTGCCCAGATTTCTATTAGTTTGTTTTTTAATAGTCACCTAGTCTAGACATAGCATCCGGTCCCATCACTTCATGGAAAACAAATGGGGAAAAATAGAAATAGTGACAGATTTATTTTCTCAGGCTCCAAAATCACTGGGGATTGTGAGTGCAGCCATGAAATTAAAAGAATAGCAAGGACAGACAAGAAAGCCTTCCTCAGTGACCAATGCAAAGAAATAGAGGGGAAAAAAATAGAATGGGAAAGACTAGAGATCTCTTCAAGAAAATTAGAGTACCAAGGGAACATCCATGAAAAGATAGGAACAATAAAGAACAGAAAGAAGCAAAATATATTAAGAAAAGGTGGCAAGAACACACAGAAGAACTATACACATAAGGTCTTAATGACCCAGATAACCACAATGGTGTGATGGCTCACCTAGAGCCAGACATTCTGGAACATAGAGTCAAGTGGGCCTTAGGAAGCATCACTACGAACAGAGTTAGTGGAGGTAGTGAAATTCCAGCTGAGCTATTTCAAGTACTAAAGATGATGCTGTGAAAGTGCTGCACTCCATATGTCAACAAACTGAAAAAACTCAGCAGTGGCCACAGAACTGGAACATGTCAGTTTTCATTCCAATCTCAAAGAAAGGCAATGACAAAAAATGTGCAAACTACCGGACAATTGCACTCATTTCTCATGCTAGCATGCTAGGATGCTCAAAATTCTCTGAGCCAGGTAACGGTATGTGAACCAAGAACTTCCAGATGTTCAAAAAGGATTTAGAAAAGGCAGAGGAACCAGAGATCAAATTGCCAACATCCACTGGATCATAGAAAAAGCAAGAGAATTCCAGAAAAAAAAATCTACTTCTTTTTCATTGACTACACCAAAGCCTTGGACTGTGTGGACCACAACAAACTGTGGAAAATTCTTCAAGTGATGGGAATACCAGACCACCTTGCCTGCCTCCTGAGAAATCTGTATGAAGGTCAAGAAGCAACAGTTAGAACCAGACATGGAACAATGGACTAATTCCAAATTTGGAAAGGAGTAAGTCAAAGCCTGGTTATTTAACTTATATGCGGAGTACATCAGCAAAATGCTGGGCTGGATGAAGCACAAGGTGGAATCAAGATTGCCATGAGAAATATCAATAACCTCAGATATGCAGATGAAACCAACCCTATGGAAGGAAGTGAAGAGGAACTAAACAGCCTCTTGATGAATGTGAAAGAGAAGAATGAAAAAGCTGGCTTAAAACTCAACCCACAAAAAACTAAGACCATGGCACCCAGTTCCATCACTTCATGGCAAATAGATGGGAAAGCAATGGAAACAGTGACAGACTTTACTTTCTTGGGTTTCAAAATTACTGAAGACGGTGACTGCCACCATGAATAAAGGACGCTTGATCCTTAGAAGAAAAGCTATGACAAACTGAGAGACCATATTAAAAAGCAGATACATTACTTTGCCAACAAAAGTCCATATAGTCAAAGCTATGATTTTTCCAGTAGTCATGTATGGAAGCGAGAGTTGGACCATAAAGAAGGTTGAGCACTAAAGAATTGATGCTTTTGAACTGTGGTGTTGTAGAAGACTCTGAGAATCCCTTGGCCTGCAAGGAGATCCAACTAGTCAATCCTAAAGGAAATCAGTCCTGAATATTGATTGGAAGGACTGATGCTGCAGCTGAAGCTCCAATACTTTGGCCACCTGATGCAAAGAGCCAACTCATTTGAAAAGACCCTAATGCTGGGAAAGATTGAAGACAGGAGGATAAGTTGATAACAGAGGATGAGACGGTTGGATGGCATCACCAATTTAAAGGACATGTTTGAGCATGCTCCAGGAAATGGTGAAAGACAGGGAAGCCTGATGTGTTGCTGTCAGTGGGATTACAAGAGTCGGACACAGCTGAGTGAACAACAACCATACACAGTTTATTAGTCAGCGGTTTTTTGTTTGTTTGTTTGTTTGTTTTGTCCTTAACACTGCTGCTTGGTGACACAGCTGAAATTCTACTTTTCTCAGGTTTTTGTAATTAGCATGTGGCAAAGTTAAGGCCCATATACACTGGGAGAGAGAGAGAATAGAAGAATAAAAAGGCCTGTTGTAATCTTTACTTATACCTACCATGCATAGTGACTGCATTCATAACTGTGCTGTAAATGTTCTTTAGAGGGGTTATTTTAAAATGTCCTATGCTAAACAATTCCAGAATCTGACTGAGATAGCAAGCCCAAATATTTCCTTGGGAATTACCTTCTAACCTGGGAATACATGTATCTCTTCAAAATACCAAAGATGTATCCAGGAAATGTCATCAGATTGTCTTTCACTGGGCAACCATTATATTTTTACAGAATATGGAGGTTAGGAAGGGTCCTTCAGACTACACTGTGTAACAGAGCAGAAGAGTCCATGGAGTCCTGAAACAAAACAGTGATGCTGTGCTCAAAGACAGATTTTTCAAGAAGCCAATAAAGCTTTAATTTTAGGACCCCTCAATTGTATAGTTCCCTACATATCCCTGAGAGATGTCTTATCAACTTTAAATTAATATATACATGTATGCTTGATTTTTCTAAGAAATATGTCCCCAAATTTATAGATCTTTAGGAATATAAATCCACCAAAGGAATTTTAACTTATTTTAGTATATGAATAAACAAGGTAACAAGGTAACTTCCAGAGTAGTAAATAACACTGGCTATGTTAATTTATTATAATAGAGAACACATCCAGATGGAAACTTCAATTAAGATTACTACTCTATTAGTGTATTACAATTCAAAGTCATTTCCCAAGCCCTATTCACATACTGTATAGTTCAAAAGTAAACTAAATGAAGATATTTGAGGGATCAATTAGCATATACAGCATAAGCTTGTATATACTATACAAGTATACTTTATATACTATAGTAGACTCTACTCCAGAAATCAGTGATCTAATATGGACAATTTACCATCTACCAAGTGAATTTATTAAAATTCTATATTCAGTCATTGAAAATTTAATCAAAGAACATGTTTGCAGCATTATGGACCAACTATATATAAACCATGAGTAAAACTCTTATCACTAGACCATGCTAACCCTCAATCTTGATCTGTGGAACACAATTTTGTTCTGTGTCCCAGGGAATTTGCATTCACATAGACATATGTCCAAAGGGCTTTCCTAGTGGCTCAGTCAGAATAGAATCCATCTACAATGCAAGAGACCCAGGTTTAATCCCTGGGTCAGGAGAATCTCCTGGAGAAGAAAATGGCAACCCACTCCAGTACTCTTGCCTGGAAAAATCTCATGGACAGAGGAACCTGATAGGCTATGCAGTCCATGAAGTCACAAGAGTTGGACATGACTTAGTAACTAAACCACAATACGGGTATATCCAATAATCCCGAAATCCTTAACAATTACAATGGTGTACAATTGACAAGTCACTTTGGGAAAGGCAAAAATGAAGATCTATAATGTAGACTTCCTACGCTATCATAAAATGTTTTCTCTTTGTTACTTAGATTCAACTTCATTAAAGAGAACCTGGGATTGTAAAATGACAGATTTTTTAGAAACTGTTAAGATAATTTAAGTTTCTATTACACTGATTAAGAATAAACCTCTAGCTGCCAGATCTAGATTTATATTGTTTATTTTGTTTAGTTTTGTATAGCTCTTAATCCTTTTTATAAACCAAATGGACTTTAATGTCTTGCCTCTTTCAGTACCCAAAATTCCATAATCACAGAATAATTTTTGCATTTACATGAAGTTATTTGGCCTCCATTATCTATAGTTGTTACACCAACCCAAATATTAGGGAACTTATTTTAAAAAGTAGAATCTACTAGCAACATCTCTGACTTTCACAGAAATACCACCACAATACATTTCAACAGTATTATCACTCTCATAAACTGACAGTTCTTGATGCTTTGATGAATTTCAGTAGGAGTTCACTGCACATTTAAATATATTGATAAATATGTTTTCTATTTCTTTCACTACATAAGACCAAGGAATTTCCAGCATCTCATCCTCATTTAGTGAGAGATAACTCTGAGTTAAAAGTATAGTTAACAAAATCTAGAAACAGTTGCTTTTTAATTTCCAGTTGGAATATGAAGTTCTTAATGTACTCTTTAAAAAAATCAGCTTTAAAAAAAAATCAGCTTTAGTAAAATTATGTTTCTTTCTCATTGATCATACGCTCTCAGAATCCATATGTACAAATGTCATTCATAGATTTCTTCCAATATAGATTAACAAAGCTTTGCAATCCTTTAATTTTTTTCTTCTAGGTTAACTTTATAATTGACCCCTGGGGAGTGCTAGATTCTCAGTCTCATTACAGATTTGGATAAAATTATAAAATTAGAGTTACTAGAGGCGTGCATGAGGAGGTTTGATTGCTCGAGGGGTTGTGTGAAGAGTGTTCAAGCAACGCAAGAATAGTCTCATGGGATCCTGGGGAGATAAGTCTGCTTCTGCTGACAAAGGAGGTGAGGTTAGCGGGGTTTTGGAGTACTCCAGCAGTCTAATTACACACCACCACCACTCCGCCGACCCCCACCATGTGGCCATTTCTGTTTTAATGTTCATACTCTTTTGTATACTTTATTAATAACCTGAGTTTAACATGATATAATGATTCCTATAAATAATAATGCCTAAACTTCATTGAGTAAGTACTGCTTCAGACACTATTTTGAGCATGTCATATGTATTAACTTATGTACCCTTCACAACATTTTAAAGAAGTAAATATTCTTCGAATGAGAAAACTGGAGCACAGTGTGTTTTATTGCCCAAAGATAAAAAGTGAGAAAACAGCAGAGCCAGAACTTAAAACAAAATAGGCTTTATATTTAACCTTTATATTGAAGCTCAGAGTTTATCAGGCATTATAATTCATAAGCCCGCGGGGTCTTATTTTAATTTATCCCAGGAGCTGTAACTGATGAGAAATTCTTTAAATGTAGTAACAGGCATGCTATATATACTGTCTCTTACTTGAGCAGAAAAATTGTGACACTGAGCTTTTCATTCTCTTTCTTGAAGATCCAGCATAGACAAAGAAAAGTTCAACACATACATTCCTTGGATTCCTCATGTCTTTTATATTTTTCTATGTAAATGGCTTCACTTGGACTTTATTCTGGTTATCCATAGGTGGTAAATTATTTACTTTTCAGTTGCATGGCATGCATGGGTTGCCATGAATCACACATCTTAATACACTTATTAACTTACCTTTAGCTTAGTCCATTTATTCTGTCTATGACCAACAGAATTTCAAAGTAGGCCAGAAGATAAATTCACATCTCCAAAAGTACCATGAGAATGAGTTATTTTCTATTCATACCTGCTACCAAATTAAATAGATTCATAGTAATTAACTTTAATAAACATATATCATTTGTGGTAGCCAATTAAACAAAAGGATATTGAATAGCTTGCTAAGTCACTGATGAACTGAAGTAAAAGGCATGAATTTAGCTACCAGATATAAAATCCAGAAGTATGCTATGAACTTGGTTTGATAAGCTGACTTCTTTTCTTCCACCACTGTTGATAATGAAACTTAGATATTTTTGCCAACAAAATGAATTCTACAGAGATTCTGAATATTCAAATTCTTGATTCTAAAAGTCTCTGGGAGCAGGTATTAATATATTGATGAATTTCTGGTTCTCTTGGACCTAGATCTACAATTGTTGTTTTCAGTCACCAAGTCGTGTCCAACTCTTTGTGACCCCATGGATTACAGTATGCCAGGCCTCCTTGTCCCTCATCATCTCCCAGACGAATTTTCCCAAGTTCATGTCCACTGAATCAGTGATGCCATCCAGCCATCTCATCCTCTGATACCCTCTTCTCCTTCTGCCCTCAATCTTTCCCAGTACCAGGGACTTTTCCAATGAGTCTGCTGTTCCCATCAGGTGACCAAAATACTGGAGCTTTAGCTTCAGCACCAGTCCTTCCAATGAATATTCAGGGTTGATTTCCTTTAGGATTGACTGGTTTGATCTCCTTGCTATCCAAGGCACTCTCAAGAGTATTCTCCAGCACCACTATTCGAAGGCATCAATTTTTTGGTACTCTGCCTTCTTTACAGTCCAGCTCTCACAACTGTACCTGACCACTTCGAAGATCACAGTTGGTCCTCACTAAGTAAGTCTTGTGAATTATAATATGGCAGAGGATGGCTATCATAAAGACGAAGAATTCTCCCAAAAAAGAGCATCAAAAGATTCTAAGAAATCAGAAAATGGGATATGATAAATATTCTAAGGACAAAAAAGGAACCATATGCTGGTTGATTTCTATATTCTGAAGAAACTTTTTTAAAATTACCCATCGTTAGGGTACTGATAAAAAAAGAAAAAAACTAAAGTAAAATAATAGCAGTAAAGTTTTTTAGAATTAAAAAAAATATTTAGTTTAATAACAACAGCAACAAAAATGCTATCATCATGCTTAATTAGAATACTAGAAGCAGTACCATTGAATTCAGAAACTAGATATGTTTTGTAGCCATTATTTTTATTATTCAAAGATGCCTTGGAAGTCCTAGTTAATACTGTCTGTCAAGACAACGAAATAAGAGATATAACAGCAGGGTAGGGAGAGTTTTAAGGATTATTACTTGCCCACGTTGTTTTTTGGTAAATGGAAAATCCAACAGTATTAACTAAAACAATACAAAAAATTAAGAGACTAGAGGAAGCTGGCTGATTAAAAATAATACTATTCAGAAATCAATAACCTTTTCATACAGAAACAACTACCAATCAAAAAATAAAATAAACAGTATCATTTAAAATAATAAAACAAAAAGATAAAACATATATAAATAATATAAGCAGAATTAAATGTCTATATAAAAATTTATAAAATCTTTTACCATTTCCTTAAAAGGACAGAACAAAGATATATGTAGTCAGGTTTATAGATGGAAAGATTCAAAGCAACTAAACAATCAATTTCCCCTATAGCAGTTAATACATCTAATGTACTGTCAATAACACCTACAGAAGAGTTTTGACTAGAAAAAATGATTTTCAATTTTGTAGAAAAAATAAAACCAAGTAAAAATATCTGGGAAAATTCAGAAAATTAAGAATAACAAAGCAACACTAGTCATAACAGACAACAAGATATATTATTATGCTATAATAATTAAATCATGTCATACTGGTACACAAATAGATTAATAAGTTAAATAATAAAGTTTTTAAATATCTCTAGATGCATAAAACCATTAAAAAATGGAGGAGGAGAGGAGAACTCTAGAAGAGGACCAGAAAAAGAAAGAAAAGTGGAGAGAAAGAATTAAAAAATGGAAGAAATCATGATAAAACCTTTAAACTCAGGATGTGAAAGGCTTTTGTCCCTATACAAAAATAAATAAAAATTCCAGAAATTCTAGGATTGCATAATTTAATATATAATTTTAAAAAGCATAAGGGGATAAAAGTCCCACTACAATACTTGAAGTAAGAGACAGAGGCAAATTGAAAACATTTGCAATGCACACTCAAAAGGAAATTTCACTAAATGATAAAGAATTAGAAATCAATAAAAAAGGTGAATATCAAATTGAAAAGTATTTTACACAGTAAATTTACTGAGGCAATCCTTGCACATGTGCTCAGTTGCTTATTCATGTCCGACTCTTTGTGACCCCATGAACTGTAGCTCTCCAGGCTCCACTGTCCATGGGATTTCCCACGCAACAAAACTGGAATGGGTTGCCATTTCCCCCTCTGCGGATCTTCCCAACTCAGGGATCGAACCCCGGTCTCCTGTGTCTCCTGCATTGGCAGGCAGATTCTGTATCCACTGAGCAATCAGGGAAGCCCAAGATGAGGCAAAGATGTCTTTTAAATATGATATGATAATACTCACTGCACTAATGAAAGAGAAATGAATATTTTAATTAAGCTGAAATATATTTTCAGCCATTTAGAGTAACCAAGTTCTAAGTGTTTGGTAGCATATTAAGTTGGAAATTAGGTTCCCTTGTACATCACTATGATAAACACAGTATATTGTTACTATTTCATGGTACACATCCATGAAAGCAACATGGCAAAGTTTATAAAAAGACTAAACAGATATTTGACCCCAAAATATTTCTTGGTATTAATTAGAGATTATATACATATATATGAATACACAAACACACTCATAAATTAGTTATATAAGGAGATTCTAATACATTCTTTGATGATCTGAGGACATAACAGAAAAACTTAATAACTATAGAATTAATTGATGAAAAGATATAAAGACGAAGATAACAAAAAGAGATATTACTATATAATCTATCAACTTAAAGTAATTTAAGCAATATTTAGTGTCACTTGTCAAAAAAGAAAATAAAGCACATAGAAAAATACAGATAATTTCATTAGAAAAATTCTTAAACCCACCATCTATCTTTAACAAATCTATGTTATTACACATAGAAACAGTTTGTTCTTTTTCATTGCCTGTGGCATCTTTTAATACATATAACTATGATGTTTACTATTTTTACTATGAAAATCTTTTGGTGAACTTAAGTACTCATTATTGTTTGGGATATACCTGGGAGTGAAATAGTTTTAGGAAAAATGCCTTTAGTAAATGAAGCTGTCATAGATAATGGCAAGACCATTGTCTAAATCTGTAATCTTCAACGTATTTTTCTTGTGTCTGTTTCACTCTCTGTATAACGAGTACTTAATTTATAAAGCATAAGTGAGAATTCAATGAGACAATATATGTAAAGGATTAAGAGCAATATCTGAAAATTTGCAAATGCAATTTGTCACTTAATATCATTATCACCTTCTGTTAATATAAGGCACTACAGATATAATGAGCTACACAAAAAAATATTGACATGTTATATCATTATAATAAAGTCATTTTCAAATAGGTGTGCCTTTTTAACATACTGACTTCTATTTTCTATATCTAGCAATGCTACACTTACACTTAAGTTTTTTTAATTTCTATTTTGTATTGGAGTATAGCTGATTAACAGTGCTGTGTTAGTTTCAGGCGTACAGTGAAGGGATTCAGTGACACAAATACATGTATCCTTTTTCAAATTCTTTTCCCATTTGGTTATTGCAAAACACTGACTGACTCTAGGAAGTCAAGCATTATACAGGTTCTCTTTGTTCATTTTCTCAGGCAATCCTCAGAGAATGTCAACTCATTTTGAAGATCCTATCTCTTTGCCACTTGCTACCTGGCCAGCTATTTTGCTTTCAAACACAGCTCTATTCTTAGGCAAATCAACTATATCCATCTTGAAATGGCCCTTCAGGTTATAGTAGTTTCCTCTAATTTGCCAACATATTTAATTCTATGCAAGGAATTTTATAGGCCTCTCACATAATATTTTGGAAAGTGGTTACATATTAGAAATAGATAAATTAGGTAGTGATTTGATTAGATTACTATTTAAGTTTTATTTTAATTCTTGAGCACCTCCTAGTATATGGGATTTTGCCATCTCTTATTAAAGATTCTGAGATAAATACATGTATTTTCTTTTCAGAAGATCTTACAATTCCTTCAAAATCACATAAGAGTTCAAGCAAGGTACTAATTCCTAGTAGTCTGAATGTTTTTGAAACAATGTATTCCTTCTATATATACCTCCATCTTAAAAAAAAAAAAACACTTCTGATGTATTAAAATTGCATAAACAGGTGAACAGAGAATACATTTTCCAATTTATTAACTTCTTTCAGAATTATGTTACAGTGGACTACATATTATTTTTCCAATGTTCTTAATTTCATTCAGACAAGTAACTAGAAGATTAAGAGCAGGTGAGGCAGTGACCCTGCATGGATCATAAAGTATGGTTAAGTGAAAGTGGTAAGTGTCCCAGGCAAGACATATGGCAACAGTGAATGATGGGACTTGTGAGAAACTGATGTCCACATGTGAATAAAAAGAAACTAAATTAATCACCTTTAGAGACAACTCTACAGGACAAATTTAGCCTTTCATTAAGCTGGATGGTGAACATGCTACAGATCTCCTTAATGCTGAAATGCATCTTCTTAATCTCTGCATCCAGGTCTTTGAAAGCAGTTCATTCTTAAACCTGTACCTTTAGTACACCATCTTGAAGTATTTCAAAATCATCACCAGTCACACATTCTCTAGGTTTTCTTAGAATGGGCTTCTTAGAAAGATGCTTAAAGTTGTCTATGGTGCCTTCTTGGTAGCTCAGAATGTAAAGAATCTGCCTGAAGTGCAGGAGACCTGGGTTTGACCCAGGGACCCGGAAGGGGTCAGGAAGATCCCCTGTAGAAGGGAATGGTTACCCACTCCAGTATACTTGCATGGACAGTCCATGGACAGAGGAGCCCGGTGGGCTACAGTCCATGGGGTCACAAAGAGTTGGACATGACTGAGTAACAAACACTTTCACTTTCCAAACCAGTCTGTAATTCCTTGATTCCTACATGCTTCACTCACAAATGCTGATTTTAATTCCATATCCTGAGAGCTCCTTCTTGTAAGCACTATATTAGGACTGTAGCATAGTCAGTTTTTCACCTTACCTAATTACATGACAAGCAAAGGGCTTCCTGCCTTTTACAGCACTTCCTTAAACACAATGCTATGTTTCATGCATCAAAGGAAAGGAATCAGAAGACTTAGGAATATATAGAACATATTCTACGGTAGTCTATCTTAACAGAAAAAAAAAAATGGAACCCAGGATAACTATATCATTTCCCAAGGTTACTTTAAATATAAGACAATAAATTAGTAAGTGAATAAATCTCAAATCAGTTCCTCCTATACTATATAAGAGGGACATATCACTGTGTCATTTAATCACACTAAATCATTTTTTCTTCTAGTACAGAATGTTAATATAAGGTTTTCTAAAAGTATTTAAATAAATTTTAATAAAAGTTATCTTGTGAAGAAAATATTTGATTATGATTCTTTTCTGTAAATACTAACTTGGATGATAGAACATGATACTTTGCAGTTGTTTTTTTTTTCTTTTTATTTACCAGTGTCACTGTCAATAAAATGCAGTCCAGCCCAACCAATCTTCTTTCTGGAGGACTGGAGCCATGAAGTACCATGTTATTAACTAGGTAAATAAAGTCTGTCTCTTTAGATGGTAAATTTCAGAATGCTCTGGTAATTTGTAGGTTTTAATGCTACTGCCAGTAAGTCTCTTGGCTTAAAAGAAAAGAAAATTGATTTTCCAATATATGTCAAGTATGCTGTTCAGAGTTGAAAAACAAGTAAAAAAACAAAAACAAAAAACAAAAGTACCTGTGAAAAACTAAAGAGAATGTGGAGGGTCAAGTAAGGACTCAGTTTGATCCTTGCCTGTTATTTCTAGATATATGACAAGTAAGTTACTTAACCTCTCTCTATGCCTCATTAATATAGTCATAAAAATAGTTCCCATCTCAAACAGTTGTTCTAAGGATAAAAAGAGATATTAATGCAAAGCACAACAAAATGCCTGGCAAATGGAGGGCATTCAATATTTGACAGCGAGGATAAACATGATGATGATGATAACTATGATTTACATAATGTATACATGTACATTTATTATAATGATCACATAACATTAAAGTGTAAATATGTGTCTGTATGTATATTCATGTCAGTTCAGTTCAGTCCCTCAGTTATGTCCAACTCTTTGTGACTCCATGGACTACAGCATGCCAGGCCTCCTTGTCCAACACCAACTCCCAGAGTATATTCAAACTCATGTCTTTAGTCGGTGATGCCATCCAACCATCTCATCCTCTGTTGTCCCATTCTCCTCCCATCTTCAACCTTTCCCAGCATCAGGGTCTTTTTCGATGAGTCAGCTCCTCACATCAGGTGGCCAAAATATTGGAGCTTCAACTTCAACATCAGTCCTTCCAATGAATATTCAGGACTGATTTCCTTTAGGATTGACTGGTTTGATCTCTTCTGTGCAAGGGACTCTTAAGAGTCTTCTCTAAATACCACAGTTCACAAGCATCTATTCTTGGGAGTTCAACTTTCTTTATAGTTCAACTCTCACATCCATACATTACTACTGGAGAAACCATAGCTTTGACTTGATGGAACTTTGTTGGCAAAGTAATGTCTCTTCATTTTAATATGCTGTCTAGGTTAGTCATAACTTTTCTTCCAAGAAGTGTCTTTTAATTTCATGGCAGCAGTCAACATCTGCAATGATTTGGAATCAAAAAAATAAAGTCTGTCACTGTTTCCGCCATTTCCCCATTTATTTGCCATGGAATGATGGGACCAGAGGCCATGATCTTAGTTTTCTGAATGTTGAATTTTAAGCCAATGTTTTTACTCTCCTCTTTCACTTTCATCAAAAGGCTCTTTAGTTCTTCTAAGTTTTCTGCCATAATGTTGGTGTCATCTGCATATCTGAGGTTATTAATACTTCTCCCGACAGTCTTGATTCAGTTTGTGTTTCATCCAGCCCAGCATTTCCTCATGATATACTCCACATATAACTTAAATAACCAGGATGACAACATACAGCCTTCACATACTCTTTTCCCAATTTGGAACCAGTCTGTTGTTTTATGTTCAGTTCTAACGGTTGCTTCTTGACCTGCATACAGATTTCTCATGAGGCAGGTCAGGTGGTCTGGTATTACCATGTGATCCACACAGTCAAAGGTTTTGGCATAGTCAATAAAGCAGGAGTAGATATTTTTCTGGAACACTCTTGCTTTTTTGATGATCCAATAGATGTTGGCAATTTGATCTTTGGTTCCTCTGCCTTTTCTAAATCCAGCTTGAACATCTGGAAGTTCACGGTTCACATACTGTTGAAGTCTTGCTTAGAGAATTTTGAGCATTGCTTTGCTAGCGTATGAGATGAGTGCAACTGTGTGGTAGTTTGAGCCTTCTTTGGTATTGCCTTTCTTTCGGGTTGGAAAGAAAACACCTTTTCCAGTCCTGTGGCCACTGCTGAGCTTTCCAAATTTGCTGGTATACTGAGTGCAGCACTTTCACAGCATCATTTAGGATTTGAAATAGCTCAACTGGAATTCCATCACCTTCACTAGCTTTGTACGTAGTGATGCTTCCTAAGGCCCACTTGACTTTGCATTCTAGGATGTCTGGCTCTAGTTGAGTGATCACACAATTTTGATGATCTGGGTCATGAAGACCTTTTTTGTATATTTTTTCTTTATATTCTTGCCACCTCTTCTTAATATCTTCTGCTTCTGTTAGGTCCATACTATTTCTGTCTTTTATTGTGCCTATGTTTGCATGAAATGTTCCCTTGGTATGTCTAATTATTTTGAAGAGCTCTCTAGTCATTCCCATGCTATTGTTTCCCTCTTATTTCTTTGCGTTGATCACTGAGGAAGGCTTTCTTATCTCTCCTTGCTATTCTTTGGAACTCTGCATTCAAATGAGTATATCTTTGCCTTTCTCCTTTGCCTTTTGCATCTCTTTCCCCCCCCCCAATTATTTTTATTAGTTGGAGGCTAATTATAATATTGTAGTGGTTTTTTCCACACATTGACATGAATCAGCCATGGATCTACATGTGTTCCCCATCCTGAACCCCCCTCCCACCTCCCTTCCCATGCCATCCCTCTGGGTCATCCCAGTGCACCAGCCCCAAGCACTTGTCTCATGCATCCAATCTGGAATGGCGATCTGTTTCACACTTGATAATATACATGTTTCGATGCTGTTCTCTCAGATCATCCCACATGTGCCTTCTCCCATAGAGTCCAAAAGTCTGTTCTATACATCTGTGTCTCTTTTTCTGTCTTGCATATAGGGTTATCATTACCATCTTTCTAAATTCCATATATATGTGTTAGTATACTGTATTGGTGTTTTTCTTTCTGGCTTACTTCACTCTGTATAATGCACTCCAGTTTCATCCACCTCATTAGAACTGATTCAAATGTGTTCTTTTTAATGGCTGAGTAATATTCCATTGTGTATATGTACCACAGCTTTCTTATCCAATCTCTTTTCATAGCTATTTGTAAGGCCTCCTCAGACAACCATTTTGCCTTCTTTCATTATTTTTTCTTGGGGATGGTGATCACTGCCTCCTGTACAATGTCATGAACCTCCGTCCATATTTCTTCAGGCACTCTATCGGACCTAATCCCTTGAATCTATTTGTCACTTCTACTGTATAATCATAGGGTATTTGATTTATGTCATACCTGAATGGTCTTGTGGTTTTTCATACTTTCTTCAATTTAAGTCTGAATTTGGCCTTAAGGAGTTCATGATCTGAGCCATAGTTAGCTCCTGGTCTTGTTTTCGCTGACTGTATAGAGCTTGTCCATCTTTGGCTGCAAAGAATATAATCAATCCCATTGCAGTATTGACCATCTGGTGATGTTCATGTGTAGAGTCTTCTCTTCTGTTGTTGGAAGAGGGTGTTTGCTATGACCAGTGTATTCTCTTGGCAAAACCCTATTAGCCTTTGCCCTGATTCATTCTGTATTCCAGGGCCAAGTTTGCCTGCTACTCCAGGTATTTCTTGACTTCCTAATTTCATTCCAGTCCCCTATAATGAAAAGGACATCTTTTTTGGATGTTAGTTCTAGAAGGTCTTGTAGGTCTTCATAGAACTGTTCAACTTCAGCTTCTTCAGCATTACTGATTGGGGCATTGACTTTGATAACTGTGATATTGAAAGGTTTGCCTTGGAAATGAACAGAGGCAATTCTGTCATTTTTGATTTTGCATCCAACTCCTGCATTTTGGACTCTTTTGTTATCTACGATGGCTACTGCATTTCTTCCAAGGGATTCTTGCCCACAGTAGTAGATATAATGGTCATCTGAATTAAACTCACCCATTCCAGTTCATCTTAGTTCTCTGATTCCTAGAATGTCTACGTTCACTCTGGCTGTCTCCTGTGTGAGCACCTCCGATGTGTGTATGTGCACGGTATTAAATGGCTGGTGTCTGTCATTAATACAGTGATCTCAGGTAGTTGACGCTACACAGTGCCTTTCATGGAGGAGGCAATGGCAACCCACTCCAGAATTCCTGCCTGGAAAATTCCATGGACAGAGGATCCCTACAATCCACGGGGTTGCAAAGAGCTGGACATGACTGAGCACCTGGGCTCATACACACACACATACACACTGCCTTTACTAAGCTTTTGCAAGCATGCACCGTACATCGGAAAACAACTATCATTCATTGAGCACTGACTATGTGTTAAGTAATGCTATAATAGATTTTAAACATTAAAATATTTAATTCTTACAATAAACCAATGAAGCTAGTTACTATTGTTATCGCTGTTCACAAATAGAGAAACTAAGCCCTGGGCAGTTAGTGCAAGTTGTACAATCAATAGCTGGAACGCAGGGACTGCATTATATGCTATCAGGTTTCCAGCCTCTTTGTTCTTACGCATTATTCTCTATTGCTTTATAGGGATCAATCTGAATTGTTAACCCTTCAGAATTACAATATCAGAAGAAATCAAAAGCACTCTCTTTGTCTCTTCAGTTTTCAGGAAATGAGATTTTTATCGGCATTCTTTTCACAAAGGGGCAGTTAAAGGCTGAAGATTGTGCATGTGCAAGGTAGTACATTTGAAAAGAATTAGTAAATATAGTGAAAGAAATGTTGTGTCCAGTCAGTCTTCATTTTCTCTTTCAAAAAAAAAAAAAAGCAGGGATGTACAATTGAGCTATAATTTCAGGAATAATGAGGGACAGTTGAATTTTCTGGTTTTTATCTCAAATGGCTGTCTAAAAGGACCATTTTTACCACACTACCTCAACTTCAAGCAATGGAATATAAATTCATTTTAAGGATAAAATAGTAGCTTTTAAATAACTTTTGATTGCATGAAGAAGTTATAGAAATTATTACAGAATTCCTAACTGAACTGAAAGGGATGTCAAAAGCTTGAATTCTTAGGATAAAGCCAAGCTTAGAGTCATCATCTAGGCACTACAGGAATTGCTTGTGCTTTTATGAAAACTTAAACTATTGATCTAAACCCTTCATGACTCTTATCTTTTAGCTACTGATATTTCAAAAAATATCCAATGTTGTTTCCATATACATATTACAAAAAATTTTAAATTCTTAGGGGTTTTAGATTTTAAAATCTACAGTGCTTTATGACATGAGCTATACATAATTCATAATCTAAAAATATAGTTATACTGTTAATCTAATTTCCAGCTAGTATTGTTCACTTATGGAATATTAGAAAGAAAATATTTTAAGTCATCTGTTACAGGACAAACTATCATTTGACCAGTGATTAATCTTCTGAAGTTAAAGAATTTTTAGACAGCAATTTATGAAGTTTCCTTATAAGTTATAAAGTATCTATAAGTCTTTAAATTTCTTAGTACTTTCTATAAGCAAAAATGGAATTATGTTATTTATGTCAGAATGGTCTAATGTAAAAAGTTACAGTCTAAATATCAAGAGTGTAATAGTCTTATCACCTAAACACCACAATAGTAGAGAGGCCATTGTTGGACATTTTATTGTTTTTTTTGGTTATTTTTTATCTGTAAATTTAAAAAATTGTGTTACATATTTTTAGGTTGAAAAATAAAATAAAGGAAGACTTCAACTTCCACGAGGGATTATTAGCTAGCAGAGGCGTATCAAAACTACTAGGAAAAAATAATATATAACATACAAATCAACTGATTGAAGACAGAAAATGGGAAAAGTGGACACCTTGAGGACAGAACACTCCAAAGAGAGAAGACTTCAGTGAGGTAAACTGACTTTTACAGACTTTAACCTGGCAACACGTGGCAATTCTGGACATGTATTAGTGAATACTGTTAAAGAAGTGCCATAGCCACCCAGTGTTTATTTTTCCTTTCAAAAAAGCATTCAAGAATCTACAGTTGGGAAACAAAATTAGGATACAGAGGGACAACTGAGTTTTCTGGCTTTTATGTCAAATGGCTGCCTATAAGACCAGTTTCTATTATATGGGTCCAACCACAAATAAGGTAAAATAATAGCTTCTGGATCATGTAAAGGGGAAATAAGTTTGCAGATGCATTTGAGACTGGTAATCAGCCAATATTTTCTCATGTTTAATATGTGACAAAGGTTAATTTCCCCTTCAAGAAAATTAGAGATACCAAGGGAACATTTCATGCAAACTTGGCCACAATAAAGGACAGAAATGGTATGGACCTAAAAGAAGCAGAAGATATTAAGAAGTGGCAAGAATAAACAGAAGAACTATACAAGAAAGATATTCATGACCCAGATAACCACGATGATATGATCACTCACCTAGAACCAGACATCCTAGAAGGTGAAGTCAAGTGGGCCTTAGGAAGCATCACTACGAACAAAGCTAGTGGAGGTGATGGAATTCCAGTTGAAATCCTAAAGATGATGCTGTGAAAGTGCTGCACTTAATATGCCAGAAAATTTGGAAAACTTAGCAGTGGCCACAGGCCTGGAAAAGGTCAGTTTTCATTCCAATCCCAAAGAAAGGCAATGCCAAAGAATGCTCAAACTACTGCACAATTGCACTCTTTTCACACACTAGAAACATGACGCTCAAAATTCTCCAAGCCAGGCTTCAATAGTATGTGAACTGTGAACATCCGGATGTTCAAGCTGGATTTAGAAAAGGCAGAGGAAGGAGAGTCCAAGTTGCCAACATCTATTGGATCATTTAAAAAGCTAGAGAGTTCCAGAAAAACATCTCCTTCTGCTTTACTGACCATGCCAAAGCCTTTGACTCTGTGGATGACAACAAACTGTGGAAAATTCTTAAAGAGATGGGAATACCAGACTATCTGACCTGCTTCCTAAGAAATCTGTATGCAGGTCAGGAAACAATAGTTAGAATTGGACATGGAACAACAGACTGGTTCCAAATAGGGAAAGGAGTACATCAAGGTTGTATATTGTCACCTTGCTTATTTAATTTATATTCAGACTACATCATGAAAAATGCTGGGCTGGCTGAAGCACAAGCTGGAACCAAGATTGCTGGAAGAAATATCAATAAACTCAGATACGCAGAAAACATCACCTTTATGGCAGAAAGTGAGGAAGAACTAATGAACCTCTTGATGAAAGTGAAAGAGAAGAGTGAAAAATTTGGCTTAAATTTCAACATTCAGAAAACTAAGATCATGGCATCTGGTCACATTACTTCATGGCAAATACATGGAAAACAGTGGAAACAGTGACAGACTTTATTGTTTGGGGGCTCCAAAATTACTGCAGATGGTGACTTCAGTTATGAAATTAAAAGACATTTGCTCCTTGGAATAAAAGTTATGACCAACCTAGACAGCTTATTAAAAAGAAGAGACATTACTTTGCTGACAAAGGTCCATCTAGTCAAAGGGGTGGTTTTTCTAGTAGTCATGTATGGATGTGAGAGTTGGACCATAAAGAAACTGAGCACTGAAGAATTGTTGCTTTTGAACTGTGGTGGCGGAGAAGACTCTTGATCCCTTGGACAGCAAGGAGATCTAACCAGTCCATCCTAAAGGAAATCATTCCTGAATATTCATTGGAAGGACTGATGCTGAAGCTGGAACTCCAATACTTTGGCCACCTGATGCAAAGAACTGATTCATTTGAAAAGACCCTGATGCTGGGAAAGAATGAAAGTGGGAGGAGAAGGGGACAACAGAGGATGAGATGGTTGGATGGCATCACCAACTCAATGGACATGAGTTTGAGTTAACTCCAGGAATTGGTGATGGACATGAAGGCCTGGCGTGCTGCAGTCCATGGGGTCGCAAAGAGTCAGACAGGACTGGGCAACTGAACTGAACTGAACTGAATCAGCTAACACTAAAACAGATTACTCTGAACTATCCTGGTGGGCCCAAACTGATTAAATCTTTAAAAGCAGAGACCCTTTCCTGGCTATAGTCAAAGGTGGTAAAACTGGAAGAAGGGTCACAGATATGGTATGACATTGCTTTTGAAGATGGACAAAGTATGCAACAAGTTAAGATATGCAAGTAGTCCCTAGAAGCTAGGAAAGTCCAGGAAACAGATTATCCTCTACTGCTTCTAGAAAGAAACAGAGCCCTGCCAGCTCCTTGATTTTAACCCAGTGAGACCTGTGTCAGATTTATATCCTACAGAATTGTAAGACAATAAATTTGTGTTCTTTTCAGTTACAAATTTGTGCTAATTTGCTATGACCTTCATAGAAAGCAAATACATTGCACAAAGTAGAGGCTGAAAATTCAGACTATGCCACAAGAAGCTGCTGAGAGATGACAAAGTTTTAACAGGGATCAGTGGTATCTCAAGCAAATGCTTGCTTTTCCCCCAGGAAGTGAAGGAATTTGGACACCAAATATTGAATCAAAAAGTCTTTTAGAATACAGATGCTAGCACACTCTTGTGAGGAAAAGAAAATAGATGAGTGTTTTAGTTGACAATCTTGGAGGACAAAGAGTGAAGCCAAGGTAGATTCAACCTGACCTGGACTGATAACCAGGCTTGAGGCTGCATGGTCTTTATCTTCATTGAAAGGAACTATGGACACTCAATCTCTCCTCTCTTCTGTGTTCCAAATACATGCATGGTAGGTATTCTGACATTATCCCATAGGTTTCTAGCGTTCTCTCCTGTATTTCAAATTTCTGTTTTTTCTGCACTTGATTTCAGATATTGGCAATCAACCTCTTTTCTAACTCTCCAATCACACCTCTTACATCTTCAGTTCTGCTGTGTTTATCTAAAGAAGTATTAATTTCAGACATTGCATTTTACATTCTAAACTTCTAAAATGATTATTTTACATATTTAAAATATCTGGGGATGTGTTCCATATTCTCATCTATTTTGTTAACTTTATCCTCCATTTTCTATAATATAATAATAATAACTACTTTAAATGCCTTGTTAATTACCTCTATTATATGGATAACAATGTATTTGTGTTTATGATCTGTGTTTTTTTTACTCTATATTATTGAAATGTTGTTTTGCCTTCCTGCATGTCTATTAAAGAAATGAGTCTCTAGATAATGCTTTCTTCCTTCAAGAAATGTAGGGGGATTTACTCTTCCTTTTACTAGAACAGCAGAGAAAAATGACATGTGGGAAGGAATAAAGAATACCAAAAAGGTAAATATAATGAATGCTGGACAAACATTAACTGTATAAAACAATAATAAAGAATTGCAGGGTTTAAAATATAACTAAATACATGAAAATAATACTGTAAAAGATGAGAGGTGGCTAAATGGAGTTAAAGTACTATAAGTTTCTGTTGTTATTAGGGAAGGAATAAGAGTAACACTTTGTGGTGGACTGCAATAAGGTAAGGTTACATGCTATAATGGGCCTCCCTGGTGGCTTAGTGGTAAAGAACTCACCTGCCAATGCAGAAGACGCAGGTTTGATTACTGGGTTAGGAAGATATCCTGAAGATGGAAATGGCAACTCGCTCCAGTACTCTCGCCTGGAAAATCCCATGGACAGAGGAGCCTGGCAACCTCAAGTCCATGGAGTTGCAAAAGAGTTGGACACAACTCAGTGACTAAACAACATATTGTGATCACTACCCACCAGAAGAACAGAGAGACTTTTTAATTAACAAGTTTATGGAAGAAAAATGGACTCACAAAACAATATTGACAAAATATTTACAAGAACAGTATAAAAGTGACTCAGAAAACAAATGTAGATCAAGCCAAGAAATTAGGCATATTAAATGCCCCTATATTTCATAACTCCATGTTTAATTCATTAATACGTTAATACGTTAATCTCTAAGATAGTAGATGTAAAGTCAGTCAACTATTTCAATAATTCCACTAAGTATAAGTAAACTGAATATTCCAAATGAAAGACCAAACTTTTCAGAGTTGGAAAAGTAACAAATGAAAATACGTAGGCCTCGCTACACTCCAAATTGATAGATTTTCATTTTCTTTAATTATCTATGTGCAAAATGTTGGACAGAACTAAAATGACTTAGAACACATGCATGCACATGTGAACTTGTTAAATCTTAAACGTTCAGAGAAAATTCATGAAATATACACATACATATACCTACATGTCAATTGTGTACATTTATGATTACTTTTTATGACTTTATTATTTTATAAAGTTCTCATACTGTTACATTTTATAAATGGCTAGGTTTGTAATAAACAAAAGAGACATGTTTGACCAACACAAGCAGACACACTTTATAAGGTAATTTATCCTTATAGAGTTAAGAAATTAGAGATTTCTTAGAGAATAGCTCTGTGCCACAACTTGGCAATTTTACTTAACTTCAATTTACCATCCATTTACTGACTCTCAACATCACTATTTAACTGAAAATGATGAAAATTTTCTATATTGTTCTGTCAAAGATACAATAGCCACTAGCCAGGCATGGCCACTGAGCACTTCAAACTAGTTTGTGTAACTAAGGAAATTAATTTTAATTAATTGAAATTTAAATTGAATTATCTACATGAGGTTAGTAGTTACTATATTATATAGTATAGCTGTAGTATCTGTCATGAAATCTTGAAAAGATAGGAAAACACATTTTTTCTTTAAAAAATCTGCCCTTCCCTCAAGATTATTTCATCCTCATAAGAAAAATACAGTCATTTAAAAACATACAAAATGGGGAAATAAATGAATTTATAGGTGGATAAGGCATATAAGTTAGGTATGAGAGGTAGTGCTGGTTAGATAATCAGTCATTTAAATAAGGGGGCTACTGTACAGTTTGGTAAGTAACTGAGTTTAGCAAAAGTGTAGTTAGGAAGCATCACATAAAATGACATCTTAATAAATGGTTGGCACTCTCATCCATAGAGTAGCTCAAGCCATGAAATTAGGCATATTTAATGTCCCTGTATTTCATCCCTCTATGTTTAATTCATTAATATGTTGTGCCATCTCTACCTCTAAAAATAAAGCTGGAAAATTTATACTTGTCATCTCTACCTTTTCTACTCTAGGCCACAGAGTTGATATACAGAGTTTAGCATACTGCCAAAGCCTTCTATTAAGTTTCTCTACTTTCTCTCTGTCCACCTTGAAACACTCTTTCCAAACAGTGGCTAGAGAATGCATTTTAAACATATAAAGCAATCACGGTCCCACCCTGCTTAACATTACTCAGTCTATTCCAAATTACACTTACAATTACTAAAAATAAAGGGTTAAGAAAAATGTCTTATTCCCTTATCTTACAAAATGTGTGATATGCACTGCTTACTTCTTATCACATAACTTTCTCTTACTCTTTCTATGCTCTAGACACTTGCCCATAGATTCCTCTGCCTTGCTAAGACTTTTCCAAAATTTATAGTAGTCATTATTACAGCCTACAACACTCTCCCACCTCGTGTCAGCTGGTTTCCTCTCATTATTTGGAATCAAAAAATAAATACTACTTTTTTAAAGCAGCTTCTTCCGAGCAACTATCCTAACAATCTATTCAATAACTACAGTATGGCCACAGATAACTTCCTACATAGCCATTATCTGTTTTTCTCCCATCACCAGGATGTAAACTTTTTCTCATCATCAAAAGAAGGTAAAGTTACATAAAGACTATAAGTCTAGTTAAACTATATCCCAAATATCTAGAGCAATAACTGGATTGTAGAAATAAATATTCAGTAAATATTTGTTAAATGAATAACTGAATGGTAAGGTACAGAAATATGTTTTAAATATTTTTTGTAAAGTATTTTTAAAATGTTTTAAAATACAAATTTTATCATAAGAGAGGAGTAGAAAATAAATCTGAACAGGTCAGACAGGTAGATTATGAAGGATCTGTACATAACACTTTCTCCTGGAAACGTAGGCTCTCCAAATCAACAGGATAAAGTAAATAAAAATTAGAAGACAGACATCGATTACAGGTACTCTGGATCTTACCAAAGTTTTTATTTTACTTTCATCACTTGAAAAAAAAATGTTGCGGTATACCTTGCGTGTGCTTCGTCGCTCAGCTGTGTCCAACTCTAGTGACCCCATAGACTGTAGCTTGCCGGGCCCCTATGTACATGGGATTCTCCAGACAAGAATACTGGAGTGGGTTGCCATTTCCTTCTCTAGGGGATCTTCCCAACCCGGGAATCAAACCTGGGTCTCCTGCATTGCAGGCAGACTTTTTATCGACTGAGCTACAAGGGAGGCAAATCTTAAGAAAATAATTTGGTTAATTTTTAAAGATGAAACACAGAACTATAACTCAGCTCTATCTATCTATACCTATCTAGATAGCTAACTATCATTTCAAGCAACCTAGAAGCCCCCCTTCCAATCCCTCTAGTCAGTTTTCCCCTTCAGACTTCATATTTATTTTTACCACTGTCACCATGGGTTAGCTTGTGCATGGAATCCTTGCTTTCGCGATCTTAAGATTTGTGAAGTGTACTGCTTAGATATTTTGTTGAAGTCCCTTAGTGTGTATTTCTCTGATGTTTTCTCATGATTTCTCTGAGAGGATAGATTACTTGGAAGAATACCACAATGTAATTTGCCCTTCTCTGTGCATGATATCAAAGGGACATGATATCAGTATGTTTTATCATTGGTGACGTTAAACTTTCTAAACATTGTACATGTACTTACTATCTTCCATTTATAATCAATAAACATTTGTTTTGGAGAAGATACTTTGAATATATACAAAGATTCTCTTTCTCCTTACATATGTACTGAATGATTTCATCAACCACCAAGGGATCTTGCCAGCAGTGATTATTATTATTTTATAATGTCCTGACAGCTTTCTATTTAACTCATTTCTTTTCCATTGTTAATTAGAATTATTCTTCAGTAAGAGTGCTGTCGTTTCTTCCCAATCAGAATATATGAGGAAGGATTTAAAGATGTTTAAGCTATAATCAAATAGAATGATTATTTATCTGGCTGAAGAAAATGTTCTAACTGTGAACCACTCCCCTGGAGAAGGGATAGGCTGCTCAATTCAGTATTCTTGTGCTTCCCTGGTTGCTCAAATGATAAAGAACCTGCCTGCAATGTGGGAGACCTGGGTTCGATCCCTGGGTTGGGACGATCCCCTAGAGGAGGGCATGACAACTCACTCCAGTATTCTTGCCTGGAGAACCCCCGCGGACACAGGAGCCTGGAAGGCTACAGTCCATGGGGTCACAAAGAGTCGTACACCACTGAGCGACTACGCATTTGTGATATTCAGATAGGCACCTGTGCTCTTTTCAAATGCCCTCATCCCTTTTTTCCTTTCTTCTTTTTTGAACATGTCCATGTTTTCTGGCAATACAAAATCATTCAGGATCATCTCGTGTTATCCCTATGCCATCCTTAGAATCAATCACTTTCTCAGCGAACCCCAAAATTTCTTTTATTAGAAAATAATATTTAGAAACCAAGACTAGGCGTACAAACTGTGGAGTCACATCTTTTAGGCCTTCTCAACAGACAGGGCCAACTGAGTTTATATTGTTGATAATATAAAATCACAAACGTGTGTAAGTATTAGTTGCTCAGTTGTGCCTGACCCTTGCGATCCCATGGGTTTGGAGCCTACCAAGCTCCTTTGTCCACTGAACTTTCCAGGCAAGAAAACTGGACTGGGTTGCCATTTCCTTCTCCAGGGGATCTTCCCAGTCCAGGCATCAAACATGGGTCTCCCGCACCGCAGGCCGATTCTTTACCATCTGAACCACCAGGGAAGTCCCTCATACAAACATGAGTTTACGTTAATAAAACTTGAGTTTATAATACTACTTCCAATAACAATCTTAGACCAGAGAAATGGACTTGTTCCATTGCTAAGTTGTGTTCGAATCTTTGTGATGCCATGGACGGCAGCATGTCAGGCTCCCCTGTCCTTCACTATCTCGTGGAGTTTGCTCAAACTCATCTCCACTGAGTCAATGACGCTATCCAACCACCTTATCCTTTTTCATTCTCTTCTCCTCTTGCCCTCAATCTTCCACAGCATCAGGTTTTTGGTTTTATTTATTTATTTATTTATTTTTCACAATGAGTTGGTTCTTCACATCAGGTGGCTAAAGTATTAGAGCTTCAGTTTCAGCATCAGAACTTCCAATGAATATTTAGGGTTGATTTCCTTTAGGAATGACTAGTTTGGTCTCCTTCCTATCCAAGGGACTCTCAAGAGTCTTCTCCAACACCACAGTTCAAAAGCATCAATTCTTTATCACTCAGCCTTCTGCTGCCGGGTCAGGGGCACTGAGTGGTTCAGTGTGTGCACGGGACCTTTTGAAGGAGGTCGCCATTATCTTCATTACCTCCACCATAGTTTGTCTCAGGTCAAACAACAGGGAAGGAACACAGCCCTGCCCATCAACAGAAAATTGGGCTAAAGATTTACTGAGCATGGCCCCACCAATCAGAACAAGACCCAGTTTCCCCCACAATCAGTCTCTCTCATCAGGAAGCTTCCAAAAGCCTCTTATTCATCAGAGGGCAGACAGAATGAAAACCACAATCACAGATAACTAATTAAACTGATCATATGGACCACAACCTTGTCTAACTCAATGAAGCTGTGAGTCATGCCATGTAGGGCCACCAAAGACAGGTGGGTCATGGTGGAGAGTTTGACAAAATGTGGTGCACTGGAAAAGGGAATGGCAAACCACTTCGGTATTCTTGGTGGAGAACCCTATAAACAGTATGAAAAGGCAAAAAGATATGACACTGAAAGATGCACTCCTCAGGTCCATAGGTGCCCAACATACTACTGGAGAAGAGTAGAGAGAAAAATCCAGAAAGAATGAAGAGATGGAGCCAAAGCGAAATCAACACCCATTTGTGGATGTGACTGGTGATGGAAGTAAGTCTGATGCTGTAGAGAACAATATTGCATAGGAACCTGGAATGTTAGGTCCATGAATCAAGGTAAATTGGAAGTGGTCAAACAGGAGATGGCAAGAATGAATATCTAAATTTTAGGAATCAGTGAACTAAAATGGACTAAAATGGACATCACCAGATGGTCAATACCAAAATCATATTGATAATATTCTTTAAAGCCAAAGATGGAGAAGCTCTATACAGTCAGCAAAAACAAGATCAGGAACTGACTGGGTCTCAGATCATGAAATACTTATTGCCAAGTTAAGAGATAAATTGAAGTAAGTAGGGAAAACTACTAGACCATTCAGATATGACTTAAATCAAATCTCTTACAATTATACAGTGGAAGTGAAAAATAGATTCAAGGGATTAGATCTGATAGAGTGCCTGAAGAGCCATGAATGGAGGTTCATGACATTGTACAGAGGCAGTGATCAAGACCATCCCCAAGAAAAAGAAATGCAAAAAGGCAAAATGGTTGTCTGAGGAGACCTTACAAATAGCTGAGAAAAGTAGAGACGCTAAAGGCAAAGGAGAAAAGGAAGATATAACAATTTGAATGCAGAATTCAAAAGAATAGCACAGAGACTGGAAAGCCTTCCTCAGTGATCAATGCGAAGAAATGGAGGAAAACAATAGAATGGGAAAAACTAGAGAGTTCATCAAGAAAGTTAGAGATACCAAGGGAACATTTCATGCAAAGATGGGCACAATTAAAGATAGATATGGTATGGACCTAACAGAAGCAGAAGATATTAAGAAAAGGTTGCGAGAATACACAGAAGAACTGTACAAAAAAGATCTTTGTGACCCAGATAACCACAATGGTGTGATTATTCACCTAGAACCAGACATCCTGAAATGCAAGTCAAGTGAGCCTTAGGAAGCATCACTAGGTACAAAGCTAGTGGAGGTGATGGAATTCCAGTTGAGATATTTCAAATCCTAAAAGATAATGCTGTTAAAGTGCTGCACTCAATATACCAGCAAATTTGGAAAACTCAGCAGTGGCCACAGGACTGGAAAAGGTCAGTTTTTATTCCAATCCCGAAGAAAGGCAATGCCAAAGAATGTTCAAATTAACACACAAATGCACTCATCTCACAGGCTAGCAAAGTAATGGTCAAAATTCTCCAAGCCTGGCTTCAACAGTACATAAAAACCGCGAACTTCAGGATGTTCACACTGGATTTAGAAAAGGCAGAGGAACCACAGACCAAATTTTCAACATCCACTGGATCATAGAAAAAGCAAGAGAGTTTCAGAAAAACATTTACTTCTGCTTTATTGACTATGCCAAAGCCTTTCACTGTGTGGATCACAACTGTGGATAATTCTTCAAGAAGTGGAAATACCAGACCACCTTACCTGCCTCCTGAGAAACCTGTATGCAGGTAAAGAAGCAACCATTAGAAATGGATATGGAAAAACGGACTGGTCCCTAATTGCGAAAGGAGTACGTCAAGGCTGTATATTGTCACCCTGCTTATGTAACTTATATGCAGAGTACATCATGCAAAATGCTGGGCTGGATGAAGCACAAACTGAAATCAAGACTGCCAGGAAAAACATCAATAACCTCAGATACCACCCTTACGACATATGTGAATGTCATTATGTCATATGCCAATCTCATATGACATATGACATATGTCTGTCATAAGACACCACCCTTATTGCAGAAAGCAAAGAATAAAAGAGCCTCTTAATGAAAGTGAAAGAGGAGAGTGAAAAAGTTGGCTTAAAACTCAACATTCAGATAACTAAGATCATGGTTATCTGGTCCCATCAGTTCATGGCAAACAAATGGGGAATCAATGGAAACAGTGACAGACTCTATTTTTTGTGGCTCCAAAATCATTGCAGATGTTGACTGCAGGCATGAATTTAAAAGACGCTCAATCCTTGGGAAAAAAGTTCTGACCAAGCTAGACAGCATATTAAAAAGTAGAGACATTACTTTGCCAACAAATATCTTGTAGTCAAAGCTATGGTTTTTCCAGTATTCACGTATGGATGTGAGAGTTGGACCATAAACAAACTAAGCACTGAAGAACTGATGCTTTTGAACATGTGTTGGAGAAGACTCTTAAGATTCCCTTGGGCAGCAAGGCGATCCAACAAGTCCATCCTAAAGGAAATCAGTCCTGAATATCCATTGGAAGGACTGATGCTGAAGCTGAAGCTCCAATACTTTAGCCACCAGATGCAAAGAAATGACTTACCGGAAAAGATCCTGATGCTTCTTGCACCCTCTTCTTTTGCCTTCAGTCTTTCCCAGAATCAGGTCTTTTCCAATGAGTTGGCTCTTTGCATCAGGTGACCAAATTTTTGGAGCTTAGACTTCAGCATCAGTCCTTTCAATGAATATTTAGCATTGAATTCTTTTAGAATGGACTAGTTTCATCTCCTTGCTGTCCAAGTACTCTCAAGAGTCGTCTTTAGCACCATAGTTCAAAAGCATCAGTTCTTCAGCACACTGCCTCCTTTATGGTCCAACTCTTACATCTGTGCATGACTATTGGAAAACCATAGCTTTGACTAGATGGACCTTTGTCAGCAAAGTGATGCCTTTGCTTTATAATATGATGTCTAGGTTTGTCATAGCTTTCCTTCCAAGGAGCAAGTGTCTTTTAATTTTGTGGCTGATTTTGGAGCTCAAGAAAATAAAATCTGTCACTGCTTCTACTTTTCCTCCTTCTATTTGTCATGCAGTTAAACTAACAATGTACAAATACCCATCTTTGGCCAGGAAACTTTTTCAAGTTGTTTCCTGAGTCAACCTCATAAATGCTTAACAATGTTTAATAGCACCTTGCTTATGATAATTACACAATATTACAGTCTCATCCTGAATGTTTAGAGTTCCAGCATTAAAAGTCAACTAACTCACAAATAGATAATGGCATTTAGAGGAGCAACCTTTGACTTATATGGGCCCCCCCCCCCCCCAAGCAACGTTGGTTTTATGGTTATTAAAAGAAAATCCAAAGTCCTAATTTTTCTAAAATCAATTTTCATGAGTTTGTAGAGACACTTCCAATTCAAATTTAAGTTTACAGGATTTTTATTCTTAACTTTATATAATATTTCTTTCTCCTTTCCCCCATGCCAAAATCTAAGATCTCAGTCACAATAAATATTTACTCATCTGCCTCGACTTGGCAATATGTTATATTTAAATTTACGTTATAATTTCATTATTATATAACAATTAATGACAAAATAAATAGATTTACATATTTGTATTTTTGTCATTGTAACTTTGAAACAGATTTCCATGAGTGAGATTTCTGATCAAAATCAAAGACTCAGTATATCTTTGATATTGGCCATTTCACAACATAGATATATATCAAAATATTAGTTTGAACAGTTTAAATATGCACACTCCTCATCTGTGAATCATAACTCAATAAAAGTGCTGAAAAAATACATAGTTGAAAAAGCATAGAATGTCTCTGTAGCTTTTCTAGGTAATTGTGAATATGCTGAGATAATATATAAAATTTGACAAGTGGTCATTTAATAAATGTTATTGAAGTATAGAAAATGGAATCATACTGATTACATTTTTATAGTATATTGAATTATAGCTTATTGGTCTATCTTACACTTTGAATAGATCTTTAATTGGTATATTATTTTTCAGCAGCATTCACTGGTCATTTGTAAAATATTAGTTCACAGAGTTATACAAAGTTTTCATCCATGGAAATATTTTATTATTTGAAATAATCAAATTTTAAAAAATCACTTACAATCTCATTTTAAAGTAATTTAAGATTGGTAAGCTTACAAGTACACAGTGCCAAGTATGCTTTCCAAAATTCAAATTTTCACTTTAACATTCAAATTTTATTATTGGCAACAAATATTGCCAATTGTTTTCTGTTGGGGTCCTTTAATGGACCGGAACCTTGTGGTGCGGAGTCGACGATAAGAAAGTGAAAGAGAGAAAGAGAGAGAGAGAAAGAGAGAGAGAGAGAGACAAAAAAGACCCGGGGACCTAAGCTCTGATGGAGCAAAGGTGCTTTAATGATTTTTCTATGAGTATATATAGGCTGCAGTACAAGAAACTTCTTTCAGGAAAGATAGAGATCAGAAAACCAAATGTACAGCAACTGTTACCACAAGGTCAGGAGACAATCCATATCTCAAGAAAGGGGAAGGAGATTAAGCTGTTTTGTCCTAAGGAGAATGTTTACTAAAGGAGACTCATGCTTGCCTCACATAATGACCTCAGTCCCTGGGAGCAGCGTGCTGTTCCGCTTGAAGAGGGACAAAGGACTCATGAGAGACAGCATGTAGGAATCCTCCCGTCAAACATTCCCTGGCAGTTTTCCTGAAAATGATCCACACCAATCATTTCCTAGAGAATACCTGCCAAAATCCAAATCTGAATAAGCACACATTATCATTCATTTTAGTAAAAATGATATCCTATATAACAACCAAAAATCCAGTTAATTCAGCTCATAGCTCAAACGATTATAGAAGTGTATTTCCTCGAGACAAAAAGAAAGGATGTATATGCTCTCCCCATGTTTGTTAATAGTATATTGAAAGTATATGTAAATTCCATTTTCCTCTAGGAATTTTGCTTCTATCCTATCCACAGGATGGTCTGCCTAATCACAATAAAAAGCCTAAATGATAAACCTTTATGATAAATGCCAGTGGAGAAAAGTTCAACCTTCTTTAAAAATATATAACTTTTAATAATTATTGTTAAAGAGCAAAGAAGTCCTTCAAACTCTTTTAGCATTCTGAATACCCATAAGTAGCATGGGCTAATACTACATATGTAGTGGCATTTTTTTCTTTATTATCTATGTGTAAGGTTTTCCTTTGATCTAATCCCTTAGCCACTCCCTTGCTATATAGCAAAAATTTAATGGATATTTTATATGCTCATTATGAGGAAGGTTGATTTTGCACATTATTCAATTGGAAATCACTCATCTAAAGAGAGATCATCTGTGCATTAGCCAGCATAACTTTATTTTATTACACTTGCTATACATGAGAGAGTGAAGTGATCATGCCTACTATCATTAAACAGATGGCAGTGATTTTTTTCTATCCTCTGTAACTCAGAAGGAGTGTACTTTCTTATTCTACTTCAAAACTAAGTTTAACCTAAAGAACAATTAAAAGTAGATTTCGTGGCTTTCCACTGTCAATTAGAATGCAGAGCTTCACTGATGACTATCCCTTCACCAATGAGAACAAGTCACATAAATCAGAAAATTTCAGTATTTAAAAACAAACAAGGTGATAAGCATTCAAAAAAAAAAAAAAAAAAAAGCTAAACTAAACTCATCTCACACGCTAGCAAAGTAATGCTCAATTCTCCAAGCCAGGCTTCAACAGTACGTGAACCGTGAACTTCCAAATGTTCAAGCTGGATTTAGAAAAGCCAGAGGAACCAGAGATCAAATTGCCAACATCTGTTGGATCATCGAAAAAGCAGGGAGTTCCAGAAAAACATCTACTTCTGCTTTATTGACTACGCCAAAGCCTTTGACTGTGTGGATCACATGGGAATACCAGACCACCTGACCTGCCCCCTGAGAAATCTGTATACAGGTCAGGAAGCAACACACCTGGACATGGAACAACAGACTGGTTCCAAGTCAGGAAAGGAGTATGTCAAGGCTGTATATTGTCACCCTGCTTATTTAACTTATATGCAGAGTACATCAAGAGAAACGCTGCTGGATGAAGCACAAACTGGAACCAATATTGCAAAGAGAAATATCAATAACCTCAGATACACAGATGATATGACCCTTATGGCAGAAAGTGAAGAACTAAAAAGCCTCTTGATGAAAGTGAAAGAGGAGAGCGAAAAAGTTGGCTTAAACTCAACATTCAGAAAACTAAGATCATGGCATCTGGTCACATCACTTCATGGCAAATAGATGGGGAAACAGTGACAGACTTTATTCTGGGGGCTCCATAATCATTGCAGATGGTGACTGCAGCCATGAAATTAAAAAATGCTTGCTCTGTGGAAGAAAAGTTATGATCAAACTAGAGAGCATATTAAAAAGCAGAGACAATACTTTACCAACAAAGGTCTGTCTAGTCAAAGCTACGGTTTTTCCAGTAGCCATGTACGGATGTGAGAGTTGGACTATAAAGAAAGCTGAGCACTGAAGAATTGATGCTTTTGTACTGTGGTGCTGGAGAAGACTCTTGAGAATCCCTTGGACTGTGAGGAGATCCAACCAATACATCCTAAATGAAATCAGTCCTGAATATTCATTGGAAGGACTGATGCTGAAGCTGAAACTCCAATACTTTGGCCACCTGATGCAAAGAACTGACTCATTGGAAAAGACTCTCATGCTGGGAAAGACTGAAGGCAGGAGGAGAAGGGGATGACAGAGGATGAGATGGTTGAGTGGCATCACTGACACATTGGACATGAGTTTGAGAAGGCCCTGGCAGTTGGTGATGGACAGGGAAGCCTGGCATGCTGTCGTCCATGGGGTCGCAAAGAGTGTGACATGACTGAGTGATTGAACTGAACTGAATGAAACTAAATGAATTAAGTTTTCAGCAATATCATATCTTTCCATTATATAAGCCATCAGGGAAGCCCTTATAAGCAACACATGGCTGTTTTCAAACCTAAAAGGTCAGCAAGAAAAGGAGAGAATACAACATGAACAGTGGTACAGAGAAATCACCCCAACTTTTAACCACTATCAAAGAGTAAAGGGATGACTTGGAAATACAAGGAGCCATAATTACACGATGAGCTACCACCTGCCATTTCTTCCACTGACGTTTCCAGAGTGTATGGTATAACCTTTGTAGGCTGGAAACTGTTTTGGAGATCTACCTACAAGATAACACTTCTGCAAGGCACACAGTGCTCCCACTGAATACAAGGCTGTGGACACACAAAGGATTGAGGCTGGGAAGGAAAGCTGATCAAAATTATCCCTGAGGCACTGGGATCCTTCATCTCACTTGAAGGATGAGAATGAGACAGAAGAAATGAGAGACATCCTTACAAGGTACATTAGACTTTCATAAAGTACACTACCATGGACAAAGATAAGTGGGGTGAGGGAAGAAGGTAGCGAAACAAAGAGAAATTGCCAAAGCGTCAATGAGGTCCAGGTTTGTCTCTGTGTGAAGAAAATTTTCAAGAACTCCAAAGTCTAGCTATCATGCTATATATCAGAGAGAAAGATTCTAAACCAACCAACAAATTGGTTGCAATGTACATAGTAGCTTGTATGCAAAGTATAAAGAGTTCTCTGAAATCTCACCACAGCAAAGATGCAGATCCTACTTAAACAGAAATGGTGATCCTGTCTTAATAATTTTTAATGCCAGTGTTGAACTAAATATAAAAAAAGCTGCAACAAAGCCCAGATTTCACTACGGATCTGACTGGCTTTCTTCTCATATAAATATTTTGACACAGATGTTTGCAATTTAGGTGCATGTCATTTTCTGAATACAAATGAATATAAAAAATTATCAATTTTTGTTTGGCATATGATTCTGGCAAATAATAAAAGCAAAGAAGCAAGAAAATGTTAAATACATATATAGGGTAAAAAATAGTCAGCAGAAATAAATCCATAAGTGGCCAAATTACTGGAACTATTTTACAAAGAATTTAATATCATTAGGGAATATATATTATATGACCTAAGATGAAATATTGAAAACATATCTGAATTATGCTCACTAAAATTACAGTGAATTTTAATGGTGGAGAGTTCTGACAGAACATGGCCCACAGGAGAAGGCAATAGCAAACCACTTCAGAATTCTTGTCTTGATAACCCCATGAACAGTATAAAAAGACAAAAAGATATGACACTGGAGAATGAGTCCCCCAGGTTTGTAGGTATCCAAAATGTTGCTGGGAAAAGGGAAGAAACAGCTCCAGAAAGAAAGAAAAGGATGAGCAAAAGGGGAAACGATGCACAGTTGTGGATGTGTCTGGTGGTGAAAGGAAAGTCCGATGCTGTAAAGAACAAGATTGCACAGGAACCTGGAATGTTAGATCCACAAATCAAGGTAAAGTTGAAGTGGTCAAACAGGGGATGGCAAGAGCGAACATCAACATTTTAGGAATCATTGAACTAAAATAGTCTGGAATGGGTGAATTTAATTCAGATGACCATTATATCCACTACTGTGGGCAAGACTCCCTTAGAAGAAATGGAGTATCCTCATAATCAACAAAAGAGCTTGAAATGCAGCACTTGGATGCAATCTCAAAAATGACAGAATGATCTCTGTTTGTTTCCAAGGGAAACCATTCATTATTACAGTAATCCAAGTCTATGCTGCAACCACGAATGTTGAAGAAGCTGAAGTTGAATGGTTCTATGATGACCTATAAGACCTTCTAGAACTAACACCAAAAAGATGTCCTTTTCATCACAGGAGACTGGAATGCAAAAGTAGGAAGTCAAGAGATACCTGGAGTAACAGGAAAGTTTTGCCTTGGAGTACAAAATCAAGCAGGGAAAAGGCTAACAGAAATCTGAGGGTCGAAGAATTGATGCTTTTGAACTGCGGTACTGGAGAAGACTCTTGAGAGTCCCTTGGACTGCAAGAAGATCAAAGCAGTCCATCCTAAAGGAAATCAGTCCTGAATATTCATTGGAAGGTCTGATGCTGAAGTTGAAATTCCAATACTTTGGCCATCTGATGTGAAGAACTGATGCATTGGAAAAGACGCTGATGCTGGGAAAGATTAAAGGCAGGAGGAGAAGGGGAAGACAGAGGATGAAATGGGTGAATGGCATCACTGACTTGATGGATGCAAGTCTGAGCAAGCTCCAGGAGTTGGTGATGGACAGGGAAGCCTGGCGTGCTGCAGTCCATGGGGTCACAAAGAGTCAGACACAGCTAAGTGACTGAACTAAACTGAGACACTAACAGAGTTTTGGCAAGAGAATGCACTGGTCATAGCAAACACCCTGTTCCACAACACAAGAGACGACTCTACACGTGGATATCACCAGATGGTGAATACTGAAATCAGACTGATTACATCCTTTGCAGCCAAAGATGGAAAAACTCTATATAGTCAGCAAAAACAAGACCAGGAACTGACTATGGCTGAAACCATGAACTCTTCATTGCAAAATTAAGAGTTAAATTGAAGAAAGTAGGGAAAACCACCAGACCATTCTGGTGTGACCTAAATCAAATCCCTCACAATTATACAGTTGAAGTGACAAATAGATTTAAAGGAATCGATCTGAAAGACAGAGTGCTTGAAGAACTATGGAAAGAGGTTTGTGACATTGTATAGGAGGTAGTGATCAAGACCAAGATCATCCCTGAGAAAAAGAAATGCAAAAAGGCAAAATGGCTGTCTGAGAAGGACTTACAAATAGCTGAGAAAAGAAGAGAAGCTAAAGGCAAAGGAGAAAAGAAAAGATATACCCATCTGAATACAGAGTTCCAAAAAACAGCAAGGAAAGATAAGAAAGCCTTCCTAAGTGGGCAAGAAAAGAGGAAAACAATAGAATTGAAAAGACTAGAGATCTCTTCAAGAAAATGAGACATACCAGAGGAACATTTCATGCAAAGATGGGCACAATAAAGGACAGAAACAGTATGGACCAAACCGAAACAGAAGATACTAAGAAGAGGTGGAAATATACAAAGAACAACTATACAAAAAAAGAACAACTATCTTAATGATACAGATAACCATGATGGTGTGATCAGTCCCTTAGAGCCAGACATCCTGGAGAGCAAAGTCAGGTGGGCCTTAGGAAGCATTACCGCAAACAAAGCTATTGGAGGTGATGGAATCCAGCTGAGGTATTTCGAATCCTAACAGATGATGCTGTTAAAGTTCTGCACTCAATATACCAGAAAATTTGGAAATTTCAGCATTGGCCATAGGACTAGAAAAGGTCAGTTTTCATTCCAATCCCAACGAAAGACAATGCCAAATATTGTTCACACTACCGTACATATGCAGTCATCACAATTGCACTTTGAGCAAAGTAATGCTCAAAATTCTCCAAGTGAGGCTTTAGCAGTACTTGAACCAAGAGCTTCCAGATATTGAAGCTGGATTTAGAAAAGGCAGAGGAACCAGAGATTAAATTGACAATATCCGTTTGATCATATCAAGTGCAAGAGAGTTCCAGAAAACATGTATTTTTGCTTTATTGACTATGCCAAAGCCTTTGACTGTGTGGATCACAAAAAAAGGGGAAAATTCTTCAAGAGATGGGAATACCAGACCACCTTACCTGCCTTGTGAGAAACCTTCATGCAGTTCAAGAAGCAACAGTTAGAACCAGTCATGGAACATGGGACAGGTCCCCAGTTGGGAAAGGAGTACATCAAGGATGTATATTGTTACCCTGCTTATTTAAGTTACATGCAGAGTACCTTCATGCAAAATGGTGGGCTGGATAAAGCACAAGCTAGAATCAAGATTTCCAGGAGAAATATCAATGACCTCATATATGCAGATAACACCACCCTTATGGCAGAAAGCGAAGAACTAAAGAGGATCTTGATGAAAGTGAAAGAGTGAAAAAGTTGACTTATAACTCAACAATCAAAAAACGAAGATCATTGCACCTGGTTCCATCACTTCATGGCAAATACATGAGGAAACAATGGAAATAGTGACAGTCTTTATTTTCTTAGGCTCCAAAATCACTGCAGATGGTGACTGCAACCATGAAATTAAAAGACTGTTGCTCCTTGGAAGAAAAGCGATGACCAACCTAGACAGCATATTAAAAGCAGAGAATTTACTTCGCCGACAATTGTCTGTCTAGTCAAATTATGGTTTTTTCCAATAGTCATGTATGGATGTAAGAGCTGGATCATAAAGAAAGATGAGAGTTGAAGAATTGATGCTTTTGAGCTGTGGTGTTGGAGAAGACTATTGAGAGTCCCTTGGACTGCAAGGAGATCAAATCAGTTAATCCTAAAGAAATCAGTCCTGAAGATTCATTGAAAGGACTGATGCTGAAGCTGAAACTCCAATACTTTGGCCACCAGATACGAAGAACTGACTCACTGGAAAAGACCCTGAGGCTTGGAAAGATTGAAGGCAGGAGAAGACAGGGACGACAGAGGATGAGATAGTTGGATGGCATCACCGACTCAATGGACATGAGTTTGAGCAAGCTTCGGGAGTTGCTGTTGGACAGGGAAGCCTGGTGTGCTGTAGTCCATGTGGTCGCAAATAGTCGGATGTGACTGAGTGACTGAATTGAACTGAATAGCCTTCTTTATGGTCAAAATCTCACATTCGTACATGACTAATGGGAAAACTATAGCTCTGCCTTTGTTTGCAAAGCGATGCCTCTGCTTTTTAATTTGCTAAGTTTTCTTTCGAAGGAGCAAGCATACTTTAATTTTGTGGCTGTAGTCACCATCCACAGTGACTTTGGAGTCCAAGAAAATAAAATATCTGTTTCCACTTTTCCCCATCTACATGCCATGAAGTAACCGGACCAGATGTCATGATCTTAATTTTCTGAATGTTGAGTTTTAAGATAGCTTTTTCACTCTCCTCTTTAACCATCATCAGGTGACTCTTTAGCTCCTCTTTGCTTTCTAAGTATTTCCTGCCTTATCAATAAACAAGGATGTCACAGTCATCCAACGATTCCAGCCCTCTAGGCCAACCAGGAAGGAGAACAATACCTGTGGTGTGGCAGCCATGAGGCTGCAGAAAATCCATAAGGTGAGCACTGAGGACAAATGCAGTGTGCTGGCCCCAGACAGCTGAGATGCATATAAAAGGAATGATTTCAGTGAGCCCAGACTCTTGTATCTTCCCATATATAGATTCCTTAACTTGAAATAGCTGGTTTTAATTCACAAAAATACTGATGTTGCGACTACCTGCCCTTTGTTGCAAACTTCTACATAACTTGATTCCTCCCCCTGCCTCCTTGGAGCAGTTCTCTCAGGTCACTTGAGATGCTGTCTCCCAGGTTTGACGTCCTAAAAATTACCACTGAATAAAATGTAATTCTCAACTTATAGGTTTTGTGACTATTTTTTTTTTTCATTTATTTTTATTAGCTGGAGGCTAATTACTTTACAATATTGTAGTGGTTTTTGTCATACATTGACATGAATCAGCCATGGATTTACAAGTATTCCCCATCCCGATCCCCCCTCCCACCTCCCTCTCCACCTGATTCCTCTGGGTCTTAACTCAACAGAGCACAAGATTTGTTCTAGCCTTTCCCCTTTCCTTATTTATAACTTTGTAACTTCCTTCTGTTACAGGTAGAAATGAGGGCCTTACTCTCTACAGTAATGTGCATATACATATTTTCACTTCTATTACACACACAAATTAATTTTAGAATTGTTAATCAATACATTCTAAAGAAGAATTTTACCACTTTAAATCACAGTGCGTGCATACAGTTCTTGACCTTAGGCTTCGGTATCCTATTAGAACATTATTTTCCCAAGTAACTTAGCACTCCTCTTCCTAAGACCTTTAAAGGTAGTGATTCATTTGTAATACACTTATACTCATTTGTCACATTCTCCTCTGAACCTTGAGTACTGTCACATATTGATTTTTTAAATAAATTTATATTAATTAAAATTTACTCTTTGTAGTATAAAGATCTATGAGACTGAACAAACCACAGAGCCATGCAACCATTACTACTGCATGCACTGCTTCAGTTATAAAGTTGTGTAGAGCACTTGGTTCACAAAAATCTTTCCGTACTGACCCTTTTCTGTCAATCCCTGCCTCTGCCTCTCAAATCCTAAAATTCATTGATTTTTCTTTTTCATTCCTATAGCTTTTGCTTTTCCCAAAATGTCAAGAAATGAAGTATACAACATATCATGTTTGAGGTCTGGGTTCTTTAGAGTAAATTGTTTCTGGGTTTATTTCATACCATATGCATCAACAGTTTGTCCTTGTTCACTGAAAACTCATATTCTATTGCATAAATGTACTACAATTGTTAGTCCACTAACTAGTTAAAGGATATCTGTATTCTTCCTAGTTTTTAGGAATCAAGGAATAAAGATGATATGAACAATTGTGTCATTGTCTTTGTATAAAAACACATTTTCATTTCCAATGGAAAGATACTTAAACAGCACAGAATTATTGTGTCAAATGGCTGTTGTATGCTTAACTTTCTAAAACATTGCCAAACTGATTTCCAAAGGAGCTTATTCATTCTTCATTCCTGCCAACAGGTAAGAGTGTCAATTCATATAAAATGTGCTGGTCATTATAACTGGCACCAAAGCTATGAAAGACAAGAGTAATATTATGTGCCTTACATTTTGAAAGTCACTCAGCTTCTGTGCTGATAGATCAAAAGTGAATGTAGTTAGCAAACTTTTTCAAAAGTATAGTAGGGAGACAATGTCATACATACAGACACACAAAAATACATACTCTCTCACATACATACAAAAGTACACATACAATCTTGTTTCAAAAATGGTTTCTGGGGCTTCAAATAACTTACAGTAGTTTTTATAACTCAGTATTATTCTAGCTGAACAACTATATTTAATCACTTACTATATATTTGGGATTGAATTAACCATCAGGATATTCTGATCCATTATATAACTATGTATATCAATTAATATATATGATTTTTCTCACATGTCACATTCCCTCAGTAAAATCATATTAAGTTTCCAAGATATATGCACCAAATAATTATGCAAATTACATTATAATAATTATTATTTTATATACTTGGGTGAAACCTGAAATATTGACAAAGCATTTGGTTCTGAAAATTATTTACCATAGAATTAAAACTAAACAGACTTTTAAAACTAATTCCTTCCAAGGAATACTGGCAACTCTGTTAAATAAATTCAGTAGTATGTTTTCCATTTTATATTATATTTATGCATTCCACAAAACAAATGGTAGCTATTAGGTGAAGGCAATAACTATTTCAAGAGGAGGAAAAAGAAACCTGACACGTAAGTTCAGTGCCTGACGCATTTTAATAATTTTTTTTTCCTGAAAGGTAGGTAATTTATTCGTTGTTTCATAACTTACAGCTGTTTACCACCATAACGGCCTGCTGACTTTGACTTTTTCAATTGTACATGGCTATTTTGAAAAGAAAATCACGTAGTTATGTTTAAGAAAGTAAATCAAACAACTCCAATGTATTTCGATGTCCGAAAATACTGGTAAATTCGCAAGTGTTTCTTACTAACCTAGTCCTATATTGTAATTTTTTTCAATCACCCCTTCTTGATTTATATCATTATGCCAATATTTCTTCTCATTTAGAACAATTTTATCACACTCTTCTGCATTATTGTATATTTACTTATTGCAACTACCCTGTTATGTGTGGGTAGAGTAAAGACATGGGGGAAATATTTGTTTAAGTCTTTTTTGTTGAAAAATAATTTTTGGTTGGCTGAGTTAGGACTATAATCCAACTTCCTTTATACATTCCCTGTTTTATTCCTTTAAGCTTAAAATATTTTGAAAAACAGAAAAAATAAACTAAATGTATTATAATGCAATTTAGATAAATATTTAAATCATTTAAGAATAATATGAATACTTCTAATTAAAATATTAAACACCTATTTAAAATGCAAAAACCAGCAAATGATATGTAATAATAATATTAACAAAATAATCCTCACTACCATTCAGCCTCTTGTGTGTACTGACACACAAATAGAATTTCAAGAATGACTGACAAGTTGTTTTTCCTGTGATCTCCAACCATGAATCTGTCATGTTTATTCTTGTTCAAAGATAGTGACAGCAGATGAGAAGAAATTGAATGGCCTTTTAAAAAAATAAAACACACATGATAGATGCCATATGGCTTTTCACCCACTAACTGGGTTGAATACATTTAGAAAGAATTTCAAAAAACAAGTGGAAAATTATTTCATAAATGCTCTTGCATTTCAAGCAAATATACAATAAATATTATAGCATTCAGTGATCTGATATAATCCTTAACAATCAATTACAAACTAGCTATAAGGAAATGATATGTTTAATCATAAAACTTTATGTTAAGAAATCAAATATGTTAAAAAGTACAGAGACAGGCATAACGACCACAGTATGTCCATCACTAAAATTTTAAAATTTTCAACTATGGTCAGTCATCCAGTTGCCCATCTTATCCCAAACCTAAATTACCCTGAGACAAGTCCAAGAAAGCATACATTTACATTATTCTATCATGTGGTTTTAAAATGTATGTTAAGTTAAATAAATAAATAAAGTTAAATAAAAATATCATAAAGCATTTAATTTTAAAAAAGCTTCTATAAAAGTACTATAGAGTTGGTGATGGACCAGGAATCTTGGTGTGCTGCAGTTCATGGAATAGCATAGAGTCAGACACAACTGAGTGACTGAACTGACTGATTGATGACAATAAATATGAAAATATCAATTTAAATAATGAAGATTTGACATATTTAATAAATCATATTATAAGAAATATATTTGATAAAATATAATGCATTATCCTAGTAAATGACTTTGTAAAGACAAATCATTACTTTTTTTTAAAAGACTTTCAGTGATTTTTTGATTTTATGCATTTATCATATATTTGAAAATGCCTCAAATATGTCATAGGACCTCTAAACATAAATGCTATTTTACAAACAAATGTTCATGCACATATATTCTTTTCCATATGGTCCAAAGGTCTACTATATTAAAAAGTATAATTATATGAGATATATATAAAAGGTATAAGCAATTACACACACACACACACACACACACCCCCGCACACACACACACTGATTTTTGAAATACTGATTAATGTCTATCAGGTAGTTGCATATAAGTATTTGAAATTTATAAGAAAGTTAAGAGAGTTTAGAATGTATAAGAATTGTCATTGTTTAGTTGCTAAGTTGCATCCAACTCTTTTGAAAACCCGTGGATAGTAGCCCACCAAACTCCTGTGTTCATGGGATTTCCCAGTAAAAAACACTGGCGTAGGTTTCATTTCCTTCTCTAGGGGATCTTCCTGACCCAGGGATTAGTCCCCTATTTCCTACCTTGGCAGGCTTACCAATATATGTGCATATAAAGATGTAAAAGTCATGAGAAAATAGGTAGTATCAACGCTAAAGTCACTGGTAGAGAAAAATTTCTAAGCAGATGTGTACTATGAGAATGATGTAAAAAATGAAAATTTTCAGAACGATTCTAAGGAAAAACAGAATATAGAAACTGAAATAATCAAAGTAGGAGGAGAATCATCATACTACTGAATTCTAAGTGTTAAGAGAATTAAAAGGAGATAAGGGACTTCTATTTAAAATATAAATTTAGTGTTAAAAAAAATTCCCCATCTGCTAACTTTCTATTGAAGTAACACATATGGGTAGGTGTAAAATTGAACAACAAAAACGCTAGGGATGAGACCATGGAGAAAAACTAAACCAAAACCACAAATAGATGTAGGCAAAAGAACACCTTTTGCCAACCAAGAAGGTATTAGAGGATTTCTAATAATCCTTTCTGTATTCAGAAACAATTATTTTCAACAGATAACTTCTAAAGTAGTAACTTCTGTTATTAACATTGAATTAATTTATCTTTTCCTATTACAGTGTATTATGGTTATTAAATCATACTTCAGATTGGATACCTCTAACTCAGTAGTATAAGGAGTGGCCAGAGCAGAGAGGTGAAAAGCAAATGAGTCTTCAATTATGAAACCTGCTAAAAATTGTAGAAAGAGATGGAGATAAAAATATCCTGGAGCTGATGGAATTTACATAGCTTTTTTAAAGTGGTAATTTCTAAAAACAGTAAATGATACTGCCACTTTTCAAAGACTGAGTTTCCTTTTATGTAAAAACACGAGGACACAGAATCACTAGGATACATTTTGAGCTCAATAAACCTCAAATATATGAAATCAAAGAAAACTTTTCTTAATTAGATGCAGATATGAAACTGTCATTTAAAAAAAACCCAGACATTAATAAAAATTAATGAAAAATTAACCATAATGGGAAATAATGGATGCTAAAATGATTCTTAAAGTGATACTTTAATGATACATTCATTTATTTATTCACAAAATTTGTTTATTCATAAAATAATTAATATATTTGTTCATAATAATTCAGATTTCACACTTTGGTTTAAAAGAGTAGTCACAGGTGTATTACACTGCAATCACACTGAAAGACTCATTTTTACAGATAATCCTTAATTAATACAAGTTTAAAACATCACACTATAGGAATATGTATACTAATATGAAAAACAGATATGCAAGCTTTACTTACATGTTTTATTTAAAAAGTAAGTAAAAAGTGAGTTTTGCTATCAAAACTAACAGCTTGAAAATAGAAACAATTGGTCAGTCTCGCCTGCAGATACTGAAGCAAAAATCTCAAATAAAAGTAACAAAAATCAGATCCTTGAAACTGTATTACAAGACCAGATAGGCTTCTTATGTGGAAAAAAATATAGCTCTATACTAGGAAACCTAGGAGTATTTCACATTAAGAGAATCACAGAAAAATATCAAAGGATTATCTGCATAGATACTAAAGCTATATTCATTAACGTTCAACATTCAGTTTTCATTTATATAGAACTTATAATAAAAGTTGAATATGGGCTGCGTCTTTACATTTTAATATTCATGCATATGAAACAAAATATAACAGAAAGTGTCCTTTCACACTACATTTTTAACATTGATCGCATCTACCTATCAGCATAGATAGACCAGAGAAAATAATAATAAATAATTGTTTGTGGTAGGGAAAATAATGGCCCCCCTCCTAGATGTCCATGTCCTAGTCTTTGGAAACTGTGACAATGTTACCTGGTAAGGAGAATACAATTTAAAAACTGAAAGAAGATCGCTATTTCAGTGACCTTAGAATAAGGAGATTATTCTGGAAAATCTGTGTGAGCCCACTGCAATCACAAGGGTCCTTTAAACATGAAAGTTGGAGAGAGAGGCTAATATTAGAAGGGATTCAGTATGAGAAACACTTCACTGGCCATTGCTGGCTTAGAGAATGGAAGGAGACAATGAGTGAAGCAATGTGGGCAGCCTCTGGAAAGTGGGAAAGACAAGATGGATTCTTCTCTATAGAATTCAGAAAGGAACTCATACCTATCAAAACCTCATTTTAGCCCAAGGTGAACATTTCAGATGTTTGACCTCCAGAACTGTCAGATAATAAATTTGTTTTACTTATTTAAGTCACTAAAAGTGTGAAAATTTATAAAGCAGCAATAGGAAATTGGCACATAGCATAAAATTTTCAGAGGTGGTTTAAGTGTTTTGGCAACTAGACGTTGAATTCACTGGTGATAGAGCTTTATAAAATGGAAAAATTATAGGAACATTGGAAATATTACAAAAAATTTAAAAATACTAATGAAGTAAGAATTTAGAAAAATCAACTGATTTTCTCTTCAGAAAAAAAATAAAACTAAAGATTGTACTTAAAAGAACAAAAACAATAAACTGACATAAATGATTTTTTTAATATGAACACATATATAAAACTTAAAAGATTTATATACTTTTATTAAAGCCTTAAAGAAATGAAAATACAAATATTCAGGCAAAAATTCAATTATTTTATAGCTTTACTATAACTCAGGTAAAACTTCAATTTTTTATATCTTTATTATATAATCTATATAAGATACTGAATCCAGTAAAAACATATGAAGCTATTTTTGTAAACAAGCAAGGTGGAGAATATACATGTAATATTAACAAGAAATTCTCAAAAAAGAATAATGAGGGGAGGCTAGTTTCTCAGATGTCAGAAACCCACCATAATTAACACAATGTAGAGCTGTTGACATAACAGTGGAAAGAAATCAATGGTACAGAATGGAAAATTCAAGAGTAAACTCATATATGGGAAGGAATACACAATAAGTCTTTATAATTGTGCAAAACTTGACAAAACTGTCAACAATATAAAGGACTTTCATAATTTCATCGCAGAATCAATCTTGTTAAAGCTCCAATTCACTATGAACAATAAAGGAATATCCTGATTTTTGGCAATTTATAGTGACCTTTTCTTTTTTTTTTTTTTTCCAGCTTTTCGAGTATTTTATTGGAGCAAAACAATGTATTTCCATGGGATGATTCTTAAGTCATCTCAAGTAGTTCCCCTTCAGCTCTTAACATACACTCTCAGAATGGATATACCTCCCCCAAGCCATTATTTATAGCTCAACCATCATCTAACAAATGAAAAACAAACAAACAAAAAAAATCATTCAGCAAGGAAGGGAGACAGGGTGACATTTTAAGTGACCTTTTCTAAAAAGGATGGTGGTGGTTTAGTCGCTAAGTCATATCCAACTCTTGTTACACCACGGACTGTAGCCTGCCAGGCTCCTCTCTGTCCATGGAATTTCCCAGGCAAGAATACTGGAGTAAGTCGCCATTTCCTTCTCCAGGAGATCTTCTCAACCTATCCAGCATTGCAGGCAGATTCCTTACTAACTTAGTCACCAGGGAAACCATCCTAAAGTGTAGCAATTTAAAATGATTTCAGCAGTTTTAATGCTGAATATTAAGTATTAACTAGAAAATATTTCCCTAAGGATACTTTAAACCAGTAACTTGTATGGAAACATAGGACTTTTTGTAATTGCTATTTTATAGAATAGGGTTCAATGATAGCCAGGTAAAATTTCCAAGTCTTATCAATGCTAATTAAAGTTTTAACTGAATAAAGACACGTTTTGGGGAAAAAAAAAGTGAAAGTGAAAGTCACTCAGTCATGTCCAACTCTTTGCGACCACATGGACTATACAGTACATGGAATTCTCCAAGCCAGAACTGGAATGGGTAGCCTTTCCCTTTTCCAGTGGATCTCCCCATTCCTGGGATCAAACCCAGGTCTCCCATATTGCAGGCAGATTCTTTACCAGCTAAGCCACAAGCAAAGCCCTTGAAAAAAGAAAGTTCCACTTCAAAAAACTAACGAGACCAGCATCTTTCAGACTTTCCTACATTATAAATTATTAATATATGATTTGCATAATTTGCAAGCAACTATAAAGATAACTCCTTATGAGTACTTTCATCATATGTAAAACTCTTGTTCTGTGGTTTCTTGCAGGACTTTTAAGATGTTAAACACACACACACACACACACACACACACACACTATGTGCAGTCCAATAAATACTCATCTGAATTACTCCAAATGTTTCTCATTTCATTTCTATTGATTTGCTCATATTTAATACTTCTCTTCCACTGACATCCACAATAATGCCATTCTGTATACAAGTGAGAAAATACATTCAAATAGAATAATTAAATTGCAGAGGGACTATATTTAATAGGAGTATAATATTTATCAGTAAATTATTCAGTAAAACTTGCTCTTCCCACAAGAACTGCAATTTAAGCTGTGCAATATAATTTCCATCAGATGAACATGATAATCTTAATGAGTCAAATCTAAAAGATTTTGATTCTCCTCAGGTGGGCAGAGTCATTTTTCTACACAATTAGTTAATTATAAAATAAATATTATTTTAGATATGTTTTTCCTGAAAATATCATTATATGTAGTAAATTTTGAAGGCTTCAACTTCTGAAAAATTTTTAAATACTGATTAATTTCTCAATTCATAAAGAAAAAATCTAAATGTGTCACCAATCAGGAACTTCCAGTCTTTTATCATTTTTGTACTTCTAAATATTAGATTTCATACATATGTATATTTCTAGATAATATCCGAATATGAAACCATGAAGTCATATATCTTACAAAGTAGTATATAAAAATAATTCTATCTCCAAAACAATTTACTTAATATTATAAAATGGAAGGAAGACAGACTGAAGAGAAAACAAGAATACCCAAAACTTTCATCTGCAAAAAATTAGGATGTATACCTTCTAACTTACTAATTTACTTGTAAATGTATTGTGCAATATTACACACTACATGCTAAGTGTGTAGATATGGGAGAATTGATTGGGAAAAGTCAGAATGTTTGGTCATTTTGCTTTGTTTACTGTTGGATTTCTTTAGCAAAAGTAAGCAAAATGCACTTTTTTTTTTTAATGTTGCTTTGTATTAATTTGAATCTTTGGGAGTCAATTTGCACCCAAACTAAATGTTTCAGATGGCCTTTATGTTGCCATCATGAAAATATTACAGTCATGGATTATGTCAGGAAAAAAGAAATGTATGATAACTATATGTGCTGGCAGGATATGCATGAAAAAAATCGCTTGTTAAATTGTTGATACTTTTGTACAAATGAAATAATACAAACACAGTGTAGTAGTTTGTATATAGGTTAGGTATATATAGTATACAAACACAAGCAAAATGCTGAGTTTTAAAATAATGCTTCAATACTTAAAAGTTAACATAACACTGTTAATATTATGAAGCCCTTAAAAGGGCAGACTCACCATTTATTTCAAATATGATGAAAGAAGAAACTCTAAAAAGACTAAAAGAGTAAAAACAACAACAAAACTGTGCATAGTGCACATTATAACTCTTTTCAGAGAGATGACTGTCAGGGAATAATTAATGAATATCTTTATCCCAATATAGGCAGTTTTATATTGTCTGTCTAGTGAGATGTCAGAACCAGTAATTACCATGTCACCCATTTTTCTCTTTTTTATCAGAGAATGTTCCTTGTAGTTGGTGTACCCATTCTATGTGTGTGTTAGACAGATAGCTTTTCTTTTTAGAGCGTATGTCTAAAGGAAATATTCTTGGTGGAGAGATGACAGCACTTCCTCCACTATCCAGGACTTTTGAACTGGATAGGAACCCTTCTGACTGGATAGGGTTTGGGTTGTCTGCCATAGGGAGTGTATTCAACATGTGAGAGAGAGTAAACCAAATAGTTTACTATAAAAATATGGACTATAGTAGACATTAATGATGTTTGTCAATATCTTGTTCTTTTTTATTTCTGGACAGGGCAGCCAAATTTAGCAATGTGCTTAATTTGAATTTCAGATAGAAAAAAGGTATTTTATATAAGTATGCACAATGTTTATTCTAAAAATGAGTTTTGTGTGTGAAATTAAACTTCAATTGGATATCCTGTATTGTTTCCCAGTAATCCTACCTCTGTGGCAACTGGCAGACTTAATTTCCCACGTTCATCTCATACAGGAAAAGCATTTGACTAGTTCACTGCTGCCACTGCTGTTAAGTCACTTCAGTCGTGTCCGACTCTGTGCGACCCCATAGACACCAGCCCACCAGGCTCCCCTGTCCCAGGATTCTCCAGGCAAGAACACTGGAGTGGGCTGCCATTTCCTTCTCCAATGCGTGAAAGTGAAAAGTGAAAGTGAAGTCGCTCAGTCATGTCCGACTCTTTGCAACCCCATGGACTGCAGCCTACCAGGCTCCTCTGCCCATGGGATTTTCCAGGCAAGAGTACTGCAGTGGGGTGCCATTGCCTTCGCCGGACTAGTTTCACTAGTGGGCTTTAAAGAAAGACAACACATTGCTTCTAGATAAAACTAAATTTCTATTATGCAATTCTTCATTTGTTTCCCAGTTATGGTATCCAATCAGATTTCAATTTGAGATTTGGGTAAAACAAGATGAAAGCATCCAATATTGCTAACTCACTCCCCTCTAAATGAGTGAGAAATCAATTTTTGCTGTTTATACAACTGATAATCATGACTGTCACACACAAAGTTTATCTTCTAGTTTTACCTCTATTTCCTCTCTCTTTTACCACAACACTACCATTTAATAAATATTATTTTTACCAAATCCATCACCTCACTTGCTCACAACTACCCTGCCTTTTACATTGTACCAAAATTGCACAGAAACTAGTAGGACAGTGGAATAGTCTCAAGAATATATATTATTTTAAATGCAATGATAGTTTGAGTGAAAGTATAAAATTATTATGAGAGTTGGCTCCTAGTACAATTTGCATGTCCAAATGCTCTTTCATTTCCAATAACATTATATTACTGGAAAAGTAATAACAGATCTGGAAATGATAATATTCCTAAGAACATTAGTGGATTAAAAGTTGGAGAGGTTAAAGAGATCATCTCAATGGAAATAATAATTTCTACTTATCTGGAGAAACAAAATTACCTTCTTTATTCCATTTGTGTGAATAGGCTGAAAATATTGTCTGTGTGACCCAAGACATCTGCCACTATATGTCAGACTGGAATAAAGTACAGTAATCCAGCAGCAGGTTTGGGAGGAGGAATTTTAAATAAGTGTTGAGATGCAGGAAGGTAGAGAAGAAACCATAACAAAGAACATAAATTGTAAGGAGTAAAACAGTAAATTTTATGTCATGTAAGGAAGAGATAGCATAGAAAAGTAAGATACATGTTCATATTGTTAAATCAAATCATTTATGATTATACAGTGGAAGTGACAAATAGATTCAAGGGATTAGATCTGATAGACAAAGTGCCTGAAGAACAATGGAAGAAGGTTTGTGACATTGTACAGGTACAGGAGGCAGGGACCAAGACCATCCCTGAGGGAAAGAAATGCAAAAAGACAAAATGGTTATCTAAGGAGGCCTTATAAATAGCTGAAAAAAGAAGAGAAGTGAAAGGCAAAGAAGAAAAGGAAAGATACACCCATTTGAATGCAGAGTTCCAAAGAATAACAAGGAGAGATAAGAAAACCTTCCTCAGTGATCAGTGCAAAAAATAGAGGAAAACAATAGAATGGGAAAGAGTAGAGATTTCTTCAAGAAAATTAGAGATACCAAGGGAACATGTCATGCAAAGATGGGCACAATTAAAGACAGATATGGTACGGGCCTAACAGAAGCAGAGATATTAAGAGGTGGCGGCAAGAATACACACAAGAAGTACACAAAAAAGATCTTCATGACCCAGATAAACACGATGATATGATCACTCACCTAGCGCCAGACATCCTGGAATGCGAAGTCAAGTGGGCCTTAGGAAGCATCACTAGGTACAAAGCTAGTGGAGGTGATGGAATTCCAGTTTTGCTATTTCAATTCCTGAAATATGATGCTGTGAAAGTGCTGCATTCAATATGCCAGCAAATTTGGAAAACTCAGCAGTGGCCACAGCACTGGAAAAGGTCAGTTTTCATTCCAATCCCAAAGAAAGGCAATGCCAAAGAATGCTCGAACTACGGCACAACTGCACTCATCTCACATGCTAGAAAGTAATGCTCAAAAATCTCAAGCCAGACTTCAACAGTATGTGAACTGTGAACTTCCAGATGTTCAAGCTGGATTTAGAAAAGACAGAGGAACCAGAGATCAAGTTGCCAACATCCGTTGGATCATCAAAAAATCAAGGGAGTTCCAAAAAAACATCTACTTCTGCTTTATTGACTATGCCAAAGCCTTTGACTACATGGACCAGAACAAACTGTGGAAAATTCTTCAAGAGATGGGAATACAGATCACCTGACCTGCCTCTTGAGAAACCTGTATGCAGGTCAGGAAGCAACAGTTAGAACTGGACGTGGAACAACAGACGGGTTCCAAGTTAGGAAAGGAGTATGTCAAGGCTGTATCGTCACCCTGCTTACTTAATTTATATTCAGAGTACATCATGAGAAATGCTGGACTGGCAGAAGCAAAAACTGGAATCAAGAATGCCAGGAGAAATATCAATAACCTCAGATATGCAGATAACACCACCCTTATGGCAGGAAGTGAAGAAGAACTAAAGAGCCTCCTGATGAAAGTGAAAGAGGAGAGTGAAAAAGTTGGCTTAAAGCTCAACATTCAGAAAACTGAGATCAAGGCATCTACTCCCATAACTTGAAGGCAAATAGATGGGGAAACAGTGGAAACAGTAACAGACTTTACTTTTTTGAGCTCCAAAATCACTGCAGATGGTGACTGCAACCATGAAATTAAAAGACGCTTACTCTTCGGAAGAAAACCCTTGACCAACCTAGATAGCATATTAAAAAGCAGAGACATTACTTTGCCAGCAAAGATCCACCTGGTCAAAGCTATGGTTTTTCCAGTGTCATGTATGGATGTGAAAGTTGGACTACAAAGAAATCTGAGCATCTAAGAATTGATGTTTTTGAACTGTGGTGTTGGAGAAGACTCTTGAGAGTCCCTTGGACTGCAAGGAGATCCAACCAGTCCATCCTAAAGGAAATCAGTCCTGAATATTCATTGGAAGGACTGATGTTGCAGCTGAAACCTGATGCAAAGAGCTGACGCATTTGAGAAGACCCCAATGCTGGGAAAGATTGAAGGCAGGAGGAGAAGGGGACAACAGAGAATTAGATGCTTGGATGTTTTCACCAACTCAATGGACATGAGTTTGAGTAAACTCCGGGAGCTGATGATTGACAGGGAGGCCTGGTGTGCTGCAGTCCATGGGTCGCAAAGAATAGGACATCACTGAGTAATGGAACTGAACTGATTGTTAAACTGTTTGCTGTGTTTTATCTGAAACTAGAATCTATGATTGTGGGCTTGAAACTCATGATTTAATTGTTGGAAAGTTTCAGAGAGAAGCAACTCCATGTCAGCAATTCCATGTGACACGAGGAAATTACCTCAGGGATTTAGAGAATACAAGAGAAAAGTGCTGAATTGGCTTCTCTCACACATCAGAAGCAGAGATAGGATCAAAACAACCCCGACTTAAGAATGGAAACTGTGATCATACTCTAGTCTTACTTGTTTTGCTAACATATTGGATAACTATTTGCACAATGCAAGTCAAATTTGTTCTGACGTTATACTTTTAACATTTCAAAAATCAAATTAATTAAATATGTTGAACTACCCTCTGTACTACATGTCCACAGAATTGACCAACATAAGAAACAAATATATACTTGTTTCCTATATAAATATGACTGAAATTTATTTGATCAACATATGTAAATATGTAAATATTCACATAAGTCACTTGAGATCTGCCACTGTCTGGAGTCAAAATTAGAATCAATTTCTTCACCATTCATCCCTTAAAAGTTAAAGACACTGAATAATCAATCAATATGGCACTCTGGAGAAGCAATTTTGTTTTAGCATTAACTGTCAAATAACATATTTGCATCCTGTCAAGGCAAAACCTGTTATGATATGATAAAATGTGTGTACCCATAAGTTAGAGTATCCTTCAAAAACAATAGAGTCTAACACATTTATTCAAACGTGTGCGTTTTTATGGCACCTACCATAATTCACTCTCATTCAAAAGTCTATCAAAAATATTTAAGAGACAACAGAAATAACTTTGCCAATGTGCTTCCTTTTTTAATAAAATATACTTTAGGTGTAAATGATGAAATGATACACATAGTGAATGATTAGTACAGTCAAGCTAAAATATATGTCTAATTTAGTTGCCTTTTTTGTTGTTGTTAATGAGAATACCTGAAATCTACTGTCAGTGAATTTTTGGTCTTCAACACAATACTATTTACTGTAGTCATCATGCTGTACATTAGATCTTTAGATTTAGTCATCCTACATAACTTCCACTTAGCACCCTTTATCCAAGTTTGCCCTGCTTATCTCATGTTCCAGTCCCTGGTAACCAAGTTTATAAACTCTGCTTCTAAGTAATTATTTTTATACTCCATATGGAAGTGAAATCATATGCATTTTTTTCCCTCTTTTTGTGTTTGAATTATTTCACTTAGCATAATGCCCTCCAGATTTATACATACAGCTGCAAATGGCTGAATGGTCTTATTTTTAAGGATAAATATAACACACAGAAGAACTGTACAAAAAAGATCTTCACGACCCAGATAATCACAATGGTGTGATCACTCACCTAGAGCCAGACATTCTGGAATGTGAAGTCAAGTGGGCCTTAGAAAGCATCACTACGAAAAAAGGTAGTGGAGGTCATGGAATTCCAGTTGAGCTATTTCAAATCCTGAAAGATGATGCTGTGAAAGTGCTGCATTCAATATGCCAGCAAATTTGGAAAACTCGGCAGTGGCCACAGAACTGGAAAAGGTCAGTTTTCATTCCAATCCCAAAGAAAGGCGATGCCAAAGAATGCTCAAACTACTGCACGATTGCACTCATCTCATATGCTAGTAAAGTAATGCTCAAAATTCTCCAAGCCAGGCTTCAGCAATATGTCAACTGTGAACTTCCAGATGTTCAAGCGGGCTTTAGAAAAGGCAGAGGAACCAGAGATCAAATTGTCAACATCCGCTGGATCATCGGAAAAGCAAGAGAGTTCCAAAAAAACATCTATTTCTGCTTTACTGACTATGCCAAAGCCTTTGACTGTGTGGATCACAATAAACTGTGGAAAATTCTGAAAGAGATGGGAATACCAGACCACCTGACTTGCCTCTTGAGAAACCTATATGCAGGTCAGGAAGCAACAGTTAGAACTGGACATGGAACAACAGGCTGGTTCCAAATAGGAAAAGGAGTACATCAAGGCTGTATATTGTCACCCTGCTTATTTAACTTATATGCAGAGTGCATCATGAGAAATGCTGGGCTGGAAGAAGCACAAGCTGGAATCAAGATTGCCAGGAGAAATATCAATAACCTCAGATATACAGATGACATGACGCTTATGGCAGTAAGTGAAGAGGAACTAAAAAGCCTCCTGATGAAAGTGAAAGAGGAGAGTGAAAAAGTTGGCTTAAAGCTCAACATTTAGAAAACTAAGATCATGGCATCTGGTTACATCACTTCATGGCAAATAGATGGGGATACCTTGGAAACAGTGTCAGACTTTATTTTTTTGGGCTCCAAAATCACTGCAGATGGTGATTGCAGCCATAAAATTAAAAGGCGCTTACTCCTTGGAAGGAGAGTTATGACCAACCTAGATAGCATATTAAAAAGCAGAGACATTACTTTGCCAACAAAGGTCCATCTAGTCAAGGCTATGGTTTTTCCAGTGGTCATGTATGGATGTGTGAGTTGGACTGTGAAGAAAGCTGAACACCGAAGAATTGATGCTTTTGAACTGTGGTGTTGGAGAAGACTCTTGAGAGTCCCTTGAACTGCAAGGAGATCCAACCAGTCCATCCTAAAGGAGATCAGTCCTGGGTGTTCATTGGAAGGACTGATGCTAAAGCTGAAACTCCAATACTTTGGCCATCTCATGCGAAGAGCTGACTCATTGGAAAAGACCCTGATGCTGGGAGGGATTGGGGGCAGGAGGAGAAGGGGACGACAGAGGATGAGATGGCTGCATGGTATCACCGACTCGATGGACATGAGTTTGAGTAAACTCCGGGAGCTGATGATGGACAGGGAGGCCTGACATGCTGCAATTCATGGGGTCGCAAAGAGTTGTACACGACTGAGCGACTGAACTGAACTGAACTGTACATACATAACAACTATCTCTTCATTTATCAATAATCACTTTAGTTTTTGAATAATGCTGTGATGAACTTGGGAGTGCAGATACCTCTTTGAAGTGTTTATTCCACTTTTTGGCGGGAATATATACTGAAGAGGAATTTCTGGATCATATGGTAGTTGCATTTTTAGTTGTTTGAGAAAACACCATACTGTTTTCCATAATGGTTCCATTACTTTACATTCCCCTCAACAGTGTACAAGGACTCCTTCTTCTCCACATTCTTGCCAACAGTTGTATTCTTTTTATGAAAAGAGACATCCTAACAGATGTGAGGTAATATACCATTTTGGTTGTGATTTGCAAATTCCATGATAATTAATAATCCTGGGCATCTTTTCATATACCTTTTGGTCATTTATATGTCTTCTTTGGAAAAAATGTCTATTCAGGTCAAACGTTTTTCTCGGATATGATACTCAAAGCTCGGTCAAAAATAAAAAAGAGGGACTCAGACTAAAAAATCTTGTATAAAACAAAGGAAGATATATATAAAATGATAAGGCAAGCAACGAACTTGAGAAAGCATTTGCAAATCATATATCTGGTAAGAGGTAACTGTCCAAAAAATTGCAAACAGAGGGCAAATAATGTATGATCTAATTTAAAAATGGGCAAAATATTTGAAAAGACACTTTTCTACAAATGTATTTCTGAAATTTATTATTATGTCTCATTTATATTTAAACAGAAAAAAAATTTTAACTTGGTTACTGGATTTTTAGTTGAAATTTTCAGGAGTTAACTCAGGGAAATTTTGTGTCCTGAGTGTATGAAGGGCTTTTAAGTCTTAAGGTTCTTGATAATGCTTTTAAAAATCATTCTACAGCTCCAACAAATAAAACTGCAATGTTATACAAGCAGAACCTTCAAAACATGAAAGCTATTATATCTATACCAATTTCTATAATATCAATGATGTTAATATCATGATGACATTATTATGAAAATAAGATTACATATTTTCTATATTTAAACCTAAGATGTTTAACTGAAACAGGTAACATGCTCATTTATATATGTTTGGTTATATTACATAAACTGAATGACAAATATCTTTAATCTTATTAAAGTGTAAGCACAGCATTACTCTGTATAATTAACACATCCCATCTCTAGTAAATTCAGTTATGTTTTGTTTTTATTTATTTTCTTTATTGAAGGATAATTGCTTTAGAGATTTTGTTGTTTTCTGTCAAACCTAAACATGAATCAGCCATAAGTATACATATATCCCTACCTTTTAAGCCTTCTTCCCATCTCACTCCCCATCCCACCCCTCTAGGATGATACAGTCCCTGTTTGAGTTTCCTGGGCCATACAGAAAATTCCCATTGGCTATCTATTTTACATATGATAATGTAAGTTTCCATGTTACTCTTTCCATACATCTCACCCTCTCCTCCCCTCCCCCCATGCCCATAAGTCTATTCTCTATGTCTGTTGCTCCACTGCTGCCCTGTAAATAAATTCTTCAGTACTATTTTTTCGATTCCCTATATATATATATATATATATCCATTAAAATACAATATTATCTTTCTCTTTTTGACTGACTTCATCCTGTATGATAGGTTCTAGACTCATCCACATAATTAGAACTGACTCAAATATGTTCCTTTTTATCGCTGAGTAATATTCCATTGTACATATGTGTCAAAGATAAAGTGTCCATAGGTGCATGGATTTATCTCTGGGCTTTCTATTTTGCTCCATTGATCTATATTTCTTTGTGCCAATACCATACTGTCTTGATGACTGTAGCTTTATAGTATAGTCTGAAGTCAGGAAGGTTGATTCCTCCAGTTCCATTCTTCTTTCTCACGATTGCTTTGGCTATTCGAGGTTTTCTGTATTTTCATACAAATTGTGAAATTATTTGTTCTAGTTCTCTGAAAAAATACCGTTGGTAGCTTCATAGGGATTGCATTGAATCTATAGATTGCTTTGGGTAGCATAGTCATTTTCACAATATTAATTCTTCCAATCCATGAACACGGTATGTTTCTCCATCTGTTTGTGTCCTCTTTGATTTCTTTCATCAGTGTTTTATAGTTTTCTATATATAGGTTTTTGGTTTCTTTAGGTAGATTTATTTCTGAGTATTTTATTCTTTTCGTTGCAATGGTGAATGGGATTGTTTCCTTAATTTCTCTGTTTTCTCATTGTTAGTGTATAGGAATGCAAGGGATTTCTGTCTGTTAATTTTATATCCTGCAACTTTACTATATTCAATCATTAAGTCTAGTAATTTTCTGGTGGTGTTTTTAGGGTTTTCTATGTATAGGATGATGTCATCTGCAAACAGTGACAGTTTTACTTCTTCTTTTCCAATGTGGATTCCTTTTATTTCTTTTTCTTCTCTGATTGCTGGTGCTAAAACTCCCAGAACTATGTTAAATAGTAGTGGTGAGAGTGGGCATCCTTGTCTTGTTCCTGACTTCATTGGAAATGCTTTCAATTTTTCACCATTGAGAATAATGTTTGCTATGGGTTTATCACCTATGACTTTTATTATGTTGAGGTATGTTCCTTCTATGCCTGCTCTCTGGAGGGTTTGTATCAAAATGGACATTGAATTTTGTCAAAGGCTTTCTCTGCATCTATTGAGATAATCATATGGTTTTTATCTTTCACTTTGTACATGTGGTGTATCACATTGATTGATTTGTGAATACTGAAAAATCCTTGCATCCCTGGGATAAAGCCCACTTGGTCATGATACATGATATTTTTAATATGTTGTTGGATTCTGTTTGCTAGAATTTTGTTGAGGATTTTTGCATCTATGTTCATCAGCGATATCAGCCTATAGTTTTCTTTTTTGTGGCATCTTTCTCTGGTTTTGGTATTAGGGTGATGGTGGCCTCATAGAATGAGTTTGGCAATTTACCTTCCTCTACAATTTTCTGGAAAAGTTTGAGTAGGATAGCTGTTAGCTCTTCTCTAAATTTTTGGTAGAATTCATCTGTGAAACCATTTGGTCCTGGGCTTTTGTTTGTTGGAAGATTTTTTATTACAGTTTTTATTTCCATGCTTGTGATGGGTCTGTTAAGATTTTCTATTTCTTCCTGGTTCAATTTTGGAAGGTTATACTTTTCTAAGAATTTGTTCATTTCTTGCAAGCTGTCCATTTTATTGGCATATAGTTGCTGATAGTAGTCTTTTATGATCCTTTGTATTTCTGTGTTATCTGTTGTGACTTTTCCATTTTAATTTTTAATTTTGTTAATTTTATTCTTCTCCCTTTTTTCCTTGATGAGTCTGGCTAATGGTTTTTCTGTTTTATTTATATTCTCAAAGAACCAGCTTTTAGTTTTGTTGATTTTTGCTATAGTCTCCTTTGTTTATTTTTCATTTATTTCTGCCCTAATTGTTGTTATGTGTTTCCTTCTACTAACCCTGGGGTTCTTCATTTCTTCTTTTTCTAGTTGCTTTAGGTGTAAAGTTAGGTTGTTTATTTGATTTTTCTCTTGTTTATTGAGGTAAGCTTGGATTGATATGAACCTTCCCCTTAGCACTGTTTTTACTGAATCCCATAGGTTTTGGGTTGTCATGTTTTCATTTTCAGTCATTTCTATGCATATTTTGATTTATTCTGTGATTTGTTGGTTATTCAGAAGCATGTTGTTTAGCCTCTATATGTTTGTATTTTTAATAGTTTTTTTTTTGTTGTTGTTGTTTGGTTGTGTGTTTTTGTTTGTTTGTTTGTTTGTTTGTTTTACTGTAGTTGACATCTAATCTTTCCGCATTGTGATCAAAAAAGATGCTTGAAATGATTTCAATCTTTTTTGAATTTACCAAGGCTAGATTTATGGCCCAGGATGTGATCTATCCTCGAGAATGTTCCGTGTGCACTTGAGAAAAAGGTGAAATTCATTGTTTTGGGATGAAATGTCCTATAGATATCAATTAGGTCTAACTGATCCATTGCATCTTTTAAAGTTTGTGTTTCTTGCTAATTTTCTGTTTAGTTAATCTATCCATAGGTGTGAGTGGGGTATTAAAGTCCCCCACTATTATTGTGTTACTGTTAATTTCCCCTTTCATACTTGTTAGCATTTGCTTATGTATTGTGGTGTTCCTATGTTGGGTGCATATATATTTATGATTGTTATATCTTCTTCTTGGATTGATCCTTTGATTATTATGTAGTGTCCTTCGTTGTCTCTTTTCATGGCCTTTATTTCAAAGTCTATTTTATCTGATAGGAGTATTGCTACTCCTGCTTTCTTTTGGTCTCCATTTGCGTGAACTATCTTTTTCCAGCCCTTCACTTTCAGTCTGTGTGTGTCCCTTGTTTTGAGGTGGGTCTCTTGTAGACAGCATATATAGGGGTCTTGTATTTGTATCCATTCAGCCAGTCTTTGTCTTTTGCTTGGGGCATTCAACCCATTTACATTTAAGGTAATTATTGATAAGTATGATCCCATTGCCATTTACTTTGTTCCTCTGGGTTCGAGTTTATAAACCTTTTCTGGGTACCACAACTTCTTTATCCAGTCATCTGTTGATGGACATCTAGGTTGCTTCCATGTTCCAGCTATTGTAAATATTGCTGCAATGAACAATGGGATACATGTGTCTTTTTCAAATTTGGTTTCCTCAGGGTATATGCCTAGGAGTGGGATTGCTGGGTCATATGGTGGTTTTATTCCTAGGTTTTTAAGGAATCTCCATATAGTCTTCCATAGTGGTTGTGTCAATTTACATTCCCACCAACAGTGCAAGAGCCTTCCCTTTTCTCCACACCCTCTCCAGCATTTATTGTCTGTAGACTTTTTGGTAATGGCCATTCTGACCAGTGAGGTGATATCTCATTGTAGTTTTGATTTGCAGTTCTCTAATAATGAGTGATGCTGAGCATCTTTTCATGTGCTCGTTAGCCATCTGTATGTCTTCTTTGGAGAAATGTCTGCTTAGGTCTTCTTCCCACTTTTTTATTGGGTTGTTTGTTTTTATGGCATTGAATTTTATGAGCTCTTATATATTTTGGAAATTAGTCCTTTGTCAGTTGTTTCTCTGGCTAATATTTTCTCCCATTCTGAGAGTTGTCTTTACATCTTGCTTATACTTTCCTTTGCTATGCAAAAGCTTTTAAATTTAATCAGGTCCCACCTGTTTACTTTTGTTTTTATTTCTGTTACTCTAGGAGATGGGCCATAGAGGATCTTGCTTTGATTTATGTCATCAAGTGTTCTGCCTACGTTTTCCTCTAAGAGTTTTTTAGTTTCTGGTCTTACATTTAGGTCTTTAATCCATTTTGAGTTTATCTTTGTGTATGGTGTTAGGAAGTGTTCTGATTTCATTCTTTTACATGTAGTTGTCCAGTTTTCTGAGTACCATTTATTGAAGAGTCAGTCTTTGCCCCATTGTGTATTCTTGCCTCCATTGTTAAAAATAAGGTACCCATAGGTGCAAGGGTTTATTTCTGAGCTTTCTATCTTGTACCATTGGTCTATATTTCTGCTTTAGTGCCAGTACCATTCTCCCTTGATGACTGAAGCTTTGTAGTATAATCTGAAGTAAGAAAGGTTGATTCCTCCAGCTCCATTCTTCTTTCTCAAGACTGCTTTGGCTATTCAGGGTCTTTTGTGTTTGCAATGAATTGCAAAACTTTTTTGTTCTAGTTTTGTGAAAAATGCCATTGGTATTTTTATAGGGATCACATTGAATCTGTAGATTGCACTTGGTAGTATAATCATTTTAGCAATATTGATTCTTCCTACCCAGGAACATGGAATATCTCTCCATCTGTTTATATCATCCTGATTTCTTTCATTAGTGTCTTATAATTTTCTGTGTACAGTTCTTTCATCTCCTTAGGTAAGTTTATTCCTAGATATTTTATTCTTTTTGTTGCAGTGGTGAATGGGATTGATTCCTCATCTTTCTGATTTTCATTGCTAGTATATAGAAATGCAAGTGATTTCTGTGTATTGATTTTGTATCCTGCGAGTTTTTTTAAATTCTCTGATTAGCTCTAGTAATTTTCTGATACTATCATCAGGGTTTTCTATGTACAGTATCATGTTATCTGCAAACAGTGAGAGCTTTAATTCTTTTCTGATCTGGATTCGTTTTCTTTTTCTCCTCTGATTGTTGTAGCTAGGACTTCTAGAACTATGTAGAATAATAGTGGTGAAAGTGGTTACCCTTGTTTTGTTTCTGACCTTAGGGGGAATGCTTTCAGTTTTTCACCACTGAGAATAATGTTTGCTGTAGGCTTATCATATATAGTCTTTACTATGTCAAGAAAGGTTCCTTCTATGCAAATTTTTTGAAGAGTTTTAATCATAAGTGGGTGTTGAATTCTGTCAAATGCTTTTTCTGCATCTACTGCAATTAACATATGGTTTTTACCTTTCAATTTGTTAATATGGTGTATCACATTGTTTAATTTGCATATATTGAAGAATCCCTGCATCCCTGGAATAAACCAAACTTGATCATGATGTATGAGCTTTTAGATGTGTTGCTGAGTTCTATTTGCTAAAATTTTGTTGAGGACTTCTGCGCCTATGTTCATCAGTAATATTGTCCTGTAGATTTCTTTTACTGTGCTGTCTTTGTCTAGTTTTGGTATCAGCGTGGTGGTGACCTTGTAGAATGAGTTTGGAAGTGTTCCTTCCTCTGCAATTTTTTGAAAGAGCTTTAAAAGGATAGGTATTATCTCTTCTCTAAATGTTTGATAGAATTCTATGAAGTCATTTGATCCTGGGTTTTTTTGGTTTTTTTTTTTTTATTACAGTTTCAATTTCAGTGCTTGTAATTGGGTTGTTCATAATTTCTATGTCTTCCTGGTTCAGTCTTGGAAGATTGAACGTTTCTAAGACTCTGTTCATTTCTTCCAGGTTATCCATTTTATTGCCATATATTTGTTCAAAATAGTGTCTTATAATCCTTTGTATTTCTGCATTGTCTGTTGTAACCTCTCCTTTTTCATTTCTAATTTTGTTGATTTGATGCTTCTCTTTTTTTTTTTTCTTGATGATTCTGGCTAAGGGTTTGCCAATTTTATTTATCTTCTCAAAGACCCAGCTTTTACTATTGTTTCTTTCATTTCTTTTTCAGTTATTTCTGGTCTGATCTTTATGATTTCTTTCCTTCTACTAATTCTGTGGTTTTGTTGTTCCTCTTTTCCAGTTGCTTTAGGTGTAAAGTTAGGTTGTCTATTCGATGTTTTTCTTGTTTCTTGAGGTAGGATTGTATTGCTGTAAACTTCCCTCTTAGAACTGCCTTTGCTGCATCCCATAGGTTTTGAGTTGTGTTTTCACTGTCATTTGTTTCTATAAATTTTTTATTTCCCCTTTGATTTCTTCAGTAACCTACTGGTTATTTAGAAGTGTATTATTTAATCTCCATGTGTTTGTGCTTCTTACAGTTTTTTCTGGTAATTGATATCTAGTCTCAAATGGCAATCCACTCTAGTGTTCTTGCCTGGAGAATCCCATGGACAGAGGAGCCTGGCGGGCCACAGTGCAGCAGGTAGCAAAGAGTCAGACACAACTGAGTGACTAACACTACTACTACTACTACTAATCACCCTGGAGAAGGGAATGGAAACCCACTCCAGTATTCTTGCCTAGAGAATCCCATGGGCAGAAGAGCCTGGCAGGCCACAGTCCAGCAGGTCACAAAGAGTCGGACACAACTGAGCGACTAACACTACTACTACTACTACTAATCACCCGGGAGAAGGGAATGGAAATCCACTCCAGTATTCTTGCCTAGAGAATCCCATGGGCAGAGGAGCCTGGTGGGCCACAGTCCATGAGGTCACAAAGAGTCGGACACGACTGAGTGACTAACACTACACTACTACTCATAGTGTTGTGGTTGGAGAAGATGCTAGATACAATTTCAATTTTCTAAAATTTACTGAGGCTTGATTTGTGACCCAAGATATGGTCTATCCTTGTGCACTTGAGAAGAAGGTGTATTCTACTACATTTGGATGGAATGCCCTGAAGGTATCAATGAGATCCATCTCCTCTAATGTATCATTTAAGACTTCTGTTTCCTTACTAATTTTCTATTTTGATGATCTGTCCATTGGTGTGAATGGGGTGTTAAAGTCTTCTACTATTATTGTGTTACTGTCAATTTATCCTTTTATGTCTGTTAGTGTTTATCTTATGTATTGAGCTGCTCCTGTGTTGGGTGCATAGATATTTACAATTGTTATGTCTTCCTCTTGGATTGATCCCTTGATCATTACGTCCTTCCTTATCTTTTGTAATATTCTTTAAGGTCTCTTTTTTCTGATGTGAGGTTTGCTACCAGTTGTATTTTCTAACAATACTAAATACTACATAGCATTGCCATAAAACTGAAAATGATGAAATGTTACAATATATGCTGTGCAAGTGTTTTTAATAATCCTAGCACATATACTTTGCACTGAAAACAATTTAGTAAAAGAATAATAATTATATCTGAATTTAAATATGATAAAACATAACAAAAAATTTAAGTCGTAGTATAAATGATATGAGGATATGATGAAACATATTCAGAGGTCTTATTCTGTTCTGGAAGAATGAAGAGATACTGAATAATTTTAAAAATACAGATTGTATGCCGAATAAAGTTTATAGTTATTCCATCTTCTTCTCTCAAAATCTACAATGGTAAATACCAGATATAAGTGTTTTCTAATTGGTAAGGTATCTGACTCACAAGCCTTATACTCTAATAGAATAATAAGTAAACATGCAATCAAAATAATAAATAATATTTAAGATTGTGATACATTAAATGAAGGAGGTAAAACAGACTATAGTTACAGGAAGTAACTTTTCTGACTTATGGCATTGCATTGAATGATAAGCCTGTACTCACAAAGCCAAAATTTTGGGTAAATAAATTTTCAGTTATTGGAAATGAGTTACTACAAAAGCCATGAAGCTCAGTTAGATTCTGTAGCTTAGAGGAGAAGAAATGGAGACTGTGTGCAGGTATTAAAGTGAAGGAAAGTATACAGAATCGTCTGGTATTTAGGGGCTGATTTGAAGATACGGTGCATAGTATTAACACAAATACAAGAATGTAGTAATAATTCACAGGTGTTTAATTATCCTTTCATTTATTTACTATCCATTTCATTTTATTAAAATTGCAATACAAATATGTTATATTTTAATAAAATCTGAAATATGAAATAAAAGCTAAAAACTTTGTTCTGATAACCAGTGTTTAAAATTGAATATATTTTATTTTTATCAACTGATTGAAAATTTCAAAGTAGTTATAAGGACAATTAGAAATTTTACAAACAAAGTATCCATGTATGCATGTTGCTGTGCATCATCCAGGAAACACTCACATTCACCTGAAGGACATTTGTAGACTACCTGCAGAGACCAAATTATTATAGGACCATAAATGAATATTTTTCATTTTACTTCAGTGTTTTTAAAATGTAAGGCAATAACCAAATCCATTACCTCCTAAACTGGGGGAACTAATGATTTTTGGAAATATTTTAAATGCCAAATTTTAAACAAACCTCAGATTTCAAGGCATTAATATACAATTTCATAAATATATTTTATTGGCCTAAGCACATTTTCATGCATACTGCTATCTTTTTTAATCACATTTCAGATCAATGGTCCAAAAAATTTTATTCTACACATTTCAGATATTATACTCAGGACTTCAAATGAATCCTTTCAAGGATGTTGTAAGAGGAAATGGAAGCAGTATCATAGTCAGAGGTAATAATTCTCCAAAACTAGTAGAATGAATGCTTATGTGCTTCTTAAATGTTGTTGTTGGTTTTAATATTCTTTCCCCTTTCCTGTAAGCATTACTAAAACATAATTATCAACATAATTCTTATGAAAATTTACCTTTATGTAATTTTTTAAGATCTCTAGAGAACATGAACACTGCTCATAAATATAGCTGCTGTTATAATTGTCAGAAGTATCTGCTACTTAATTTTTTTCTAATTCTCTCTGTTTATATTTGGCGTTATTTTTCTTTCAAATATTTATCTTCCTTAAAGCTAACTGCAATAATACAATCAAAAATAAATATTTCAAAGAGATAAACAAGGGTTTTTTTGTTTGTCTTTTTCCTGTCTTTCATTCATAGCACAAAGAAGGTTTTGCAATTAGAAGGTACATTATTCAGACACCATGTCAGGTAATGTAGGGTTTTTTGCATAGTATTCCACCATTGGGAAGGATTAGAGATAGTAACTAATCATGTCAACTGTAAAGTGACATTATATCACAAAATATGTTATTATACCTAGAAATTTTTTAAATGTTATTCTCCATTTTAGGATTTCCTGAATCTGCCAATCAGTTTCAACTCTTAAACAGATAAGATGGGGAAAACCTAATGTAGAAATAATTATTTAAAATATTTTATTATTTTTGTAACTGTACTTTACAATTTTTAATAAAATATTTTGAGACCGAAATCAGAATCCACATTCTTCTGATAATGAATTCTATTAGTTTTGTGAAATTTCGTTAAAATGTTTCTGCTTTTTATACAGAGTCAAATATTATTTCCTAGCCACGTTAATCCCTAAGAAAGGCAATCCCAAAGAATGCTCAAATTACCACACAACTTGCACTCATCTCACATGCTAGTAAAGTAATGCTCAAAATTCTCCAAGCCAGGCTTCAGCAATACGTGAACTGAGAACTTCCAGAGTTCAAGCTGGTTTTAGAAAAGGGAGAGGAACCAGAGATCAAATTGCCAATATCCGCTGGATCATCGAAAAAGCAAGAGAGTTCCAGAAAAACATCCATTTCTGCTTTATTAACTACGCCAAAGCCTTCGACTGTGTGGATCACAATAAACTATGGAAAATTCTGAAAGAGATGGGAATACCAGACCACCTGAGCTGCGTCTTGAGAAACCTGTATGCAGGTCAGGAAGCAACAGTTAGAACTGGACATGGACCAACAGACTGGTTCCAAATAGGAAAAGGAGTACGTCAAGGCTGTATATTGTCACCCTGCTTATTTAACTTATATGCAGAGTACATCATGAGAAATGCCGGGCTGGAAGAAGCACAAGCTGTAATCAAGATTGCCAGGCAAAGTATCAATAACCTCAGATATGCAGATGACACCACCCTTGTGGCAGAAAATGAAGAGGAACTGTCACCAGTAAAACAAAACATATGAATACTCAAATGAAGTACTATGCTAGCTAAGTTGGCACAGTCAGGATCAAAGAGAAGGTAAGAGAAAACCTGATGAATTTTCTGTGTTAAAAGCATGCAGAAATTCATGTTAGGAAAGAGAAATAGCCAATAAGACATTTGGCACAATAAAAAAAATCTGCAATTTGCAATTAAAAGTAAAAAACTGATGCTGTACATACACCAAAGTATCAAGGAGAGAAATTAAGAAAACAGCTTGATTTAGAATTGCACCAAAAAATAAAATATCTACAAATAAATGTAATCCAGGACATAAAAAATCTGTACACTAAAAAGTGGTAATATATAGATAAAATAAATTGAAGAGGACAAATAAATGGAAATATATTCCAGGCTCATAAAATGGAAGAATTAATACTGTTAAAATATCCATACTACTCAAATCAATCTATAAATTTGGCACAATACCTATCAAAAATCCCAACTTCTTTTTTCACAGAAATAGAAGAAAAATATCATAAAATCTGTATGGAACTACAAAAGACACTGAATAGCCAAAGCAATTTTGAGAAAAGAAAAGCTGCAGGCACCACACTTCCAGATTTCAAACTATATTACAAAGTTATAGTAATAAGCAGTAAAGTATTGGCATTAAAGACAGATCAATTGAACAGAACAGAAAGTCAAGAAAAAAAATCCCACACATATATGGTCAGTTAATTTATGCAAAGGAGCCAAGAATATGCAACAGGAAACAGTGAATTCAATAAATGGTGCTGGGAAGGCTGGACAGCTACATGTGAAAGAATGAAACTTGATCTCTACCTCACATCATACACAAGAATCAGCTCAAAATGAATATAGATTGGAACATAAGATCTAAAACCAAAAAACTGCTAATAGAAAATATAAGTAACCAGTACACTTCTTGATATTGGTCTTAGTGATGATTATTTTGGATTTGACACCAAAAGCCAAAGCAGCAAAAACAAAAATAAACAAGTGAGATGATATCAGATTAAAATGTTTTTGCATAGCAAAGAAACTATCAACAAAATTAAGCATCAATCAACAGAATGGGATAAAATATTCTTCAAATCATATATCTGATAAGAGTTCAATGTGGAAAATATATAAAGCATTTATAGAAATCAATAGCAAAAAAAAAAGGAAATAATCTTATTAAAATCGGGCAGTGGAACTGGGTAGACATTTTTCCAAAGAAGATACAAACAGATAAGGATGTATATTTGTTTAATTAAAATTCAAATGACGATGTTTTTATTCATAATTTTTGCATCCATTTTTAATATTTATTGCAATACTGACAAACAGTAAAAATGACTTTTAAATGTTGTTTACTCTGCACCTTAAAAATTTAATAGTCCATATAATATTTCCACATATTTGCAAATATATTTTGCAAATTTTATTATTACTCATATTTGAGCTATTGATTAGAGGTAAACTATCCTTTTACATACAGTGGAGAATTTTCTAGTTATGACATAGACTACTATCTTAACCTTATGAAGAGAAAAAAACTGATACCAAGCATTTAAAATTTATTAATATTTGATTTATAATATCCTCATTCAATTTTCTGAAAAGACAATGGCACCCCACTTCAGTACCCTTGCCTGGAAAATCCCATGGATGGAGGAGCCTGGTAGGCTGCAGTCCATGGGGTCGCTAAGAGTTGGACATGACTGAGTGACTTCACTTTCACTTTTCACTTTCATGCATTGAAGAAGGAAATGGCAACCCACTCCAGTGTTCTTGCCTGGAGAATCCCAGGGATAGGGGAGCCTGGTGGGCTGCCATCTATAGGGTCGCACAGAGTTGGACACAAGTGAAGCGACTTAGCAGCAGCAGCAGCATTCGATTTTAATAACTTTTCCATTTGCATTTGAAAATAATGTGCATTGTCTTGCGTGAGTGCAGTTTTACCTCATTAAAACTAGATCAATTTTGCTACTTTTGCTTACATAGCTACAATAGTATTTTTTTATTATATTAGGTATAATACAATAAATGTATGTATATTTCACATTATAATTTGAGTATAAATATAGAAGATATAATAAACATATGTTTATATCTAATACATTTCTTTCTACGTGTGCTTTAAATGTCTAAAATCTATTATTATTTTGTGTATACAACTTTTGAAATGTGATGTGTTCTTTTTTAATTTCTTTAAGTTACAAAATATTTCTCTGTCCTTTTCTGTGATACATTTTTGCTTTTATACTTTGATTACTCTTAACAGAGTGTGTTTGCTTTCTTTAGTGCTTACAAGATATATTTAATACTTTACTTTAAAATTTTTCTACGTCCTTATATGTAGCATATTGCTCTTGAAAGAAGCCTGCAGTTGTGTGTTACATTTTACATTTTCTTTTCTTTTTTTTTTTTTTCATTTTACATTTTCTAAAAGTCATAGTATGTTCTTGAAGTATTTTCCATTCGATCTACCATTTTTTAATATTCCTTTTTTCCCTCCATTTTAGATTAATATAAACAACCACAAATTATGCAAAGTACAGCAGACGTAAAAATACTACTACTATGTGGGAAGGGGCCTTAAAGTATATTTCAGTGATAGAGAAGTCCTTCCACAGAAAATGACACATAAACTGAATAGAAGATGAATAGGAGGAAATGACTTGAAAAAATTTTAGAACAGGGCTATGAATAGAGAAAATGTCATGATCAAAATCCCAGATACAAGAAAGGGTTTGGCCTGAACGGCTACAGCATAGAATGGAAGAAGTTACATTAGATGAAGTTAAAAAATTTGTAAAGATATCTTATGGAAACTAATATATTTGGAGATAAACAATTTGTATGTATAAAATTATTACGACCATAGATCTAAATTTTCTAATCAAAATCTAAAAACATCCCAAGAAAGCAGCACTCATCCAAACATACTCTACAAAATGCTCTTACATTGCACACTGCTGCTGCTGCTGCTAAATCACTTCAGTCGTGTCCGACTCTGTGCGACCCCATAGACGGCAGCCCACCAGGTTCCCCCGTCCCTGGGATTCCCAAGGCAAGAGTACTGGAGTGGGGTGCCATTGCCTTCTCCCACATTGCACACTAGAGGTATATAAAATAGAAAAATAAGTATCTGTAAGTCTTTATACATTAAATTAGCAGTGCTATGTATTTACAAGATCCATTTTATAGTACAAATTGTTTGGATTTTGGTTGTATTGGCTGAAATGTCACATAAAAGGTTAACTCTTCTTAGAGTTATGTTATGAATATAAAGATAACAATAAATATGTTTCCAAAGACATGCTAAATTCTCATAAACACTTATGGTAAAATTTAATTGCTGAAAAAGTATCTTTCTAAACTGGGATGACTTAAAGCAAGCATCCTATAAACAGAAATAAAAACTGCAAAGACATTATCTCAAATTATAATCTTCAAGTAGCACTGCCTAGATAAAAAGCATCTTTTCATTCAAGAAAATATTTCACATTATGTATTTTTGATAAAGAGCTTTGAAATTTCACATATAAATGACTTAGTGAAATGTTCATATAACACTTTCCAAATGGCATTTCCATTTCCCTTGGTGTATTTACTGTATCAAAGATTGTAAAAAGAAATAGCAATTTTTGTCATATAGTAATTTACTTGTGTTTTGATGTTAAGAGAAAGTGAATATCTCTTTTGAAATGAATCAAAAGTGATAGTATTGAGATAAGACATGGTGATAAGGAAGATGGTGATAGTTTACTATTTTTTTTGATCTTCACAATAAACTTTACTAAAATATTACTTCTTGTAGTAAAGACTCTCAATATCAAACTTCAGTAAATTAAAATTTTAAAACTCTCATTTTGTCCATATTTGCTTAATAATTAGCAGAAAAGGTAGATTATTACAAGGGAAAAAATGACATTAAATAAAAACAAATGGGCAATGAATATCCCAAATTGGAGCTATATTTAACTATAAAACATCTATAGTTTTAATATTTATTCATGGATTAGTAGAATCACCTAACTTGGTTTAAAAACAAATTCAGACATATATATACATTCCCCATCTTAAAATATATACTTTCCTACTTTCTTTCAGCTTATTGATAGCATTCTTATTCTGACTTACTATTAATATATAATAATTATTGCAATAATTATTGCAAAAAGAATAGTCTTCAAAATCAAACACATATGGTTTTAAAATCCTAACTGTCACTTGATAGTTTGGCTTTCAAATACTTCATTTGTATAGTAAGAAAAGAACATTTATCTCACAGATTTTTTAGCAGGAGGAAGGTAGGAAAACATCAATATTAGTTGGTACTTATTAAGTAATGACTATGCAACAGCAACTATTCTAAGTACTTATTTAGTCATCAGACTAAACATATGAGGAAAAGAGTTACATAATTACTACTTTGTTGATGAACAAACTAAGAATAAGCTAAGTTAACGTATGGTGGAGAAAGAATTTCAAGCTGAAGTTCTTAACAGCACACATTTACCTTTATTAAACACAGAAGTACTGATGTATAGAGAAATCCTGTAGTCTCTCAAAGCAGGGAATGATGATTTTCTGACACAAGATATTTGCATGCAAGTTTTTGTCATGATAGCACAGAGTTATCTAAAGATTATATTCCAGGTTTTTTCTACCTTGATTTCCCGGTTAAAAATCCATTATGTCAGAGTTGGTTCTCTTCCATAATTATGCATTCTCAGATAATTATAAGTATAAAAAAGGACAATTTTGGTTTAGTTTACAGTAATTTGCAAAGTTCCCTTTTATACTTTCTCATTTCTTAATTCAATTTTCACATATTTAATTACAATTAACATTTATTGATAATTAATATGTAGTCAATTATGCATAAAGCAATATGCATAAAGTCACTAGGCATAAAGCAAACTTTAAAAGCAGAGAAATGTTAATTCACACTGTTACATATTTCTCTTGATTTGCTCAAAACTTTTCCATTCAGGAAAAGAAACAATCCTAAACTACTGAAGAATCTTAAAATGTTTCAAAATGAATGTTCAATAGGAAAAGGAAAATAAGTATATTTTGAAGCATGTAGATATTGCTAATAAGAATTTTGAAATAGGGCTGATAATGAAGAATTAAACATATGACATCACATCTGTACCTAGTATATGCATGCAGCATTTGTAATGTAATTTCAAGATTGCATTATATTGTCTTGGAGAAAATTATCCATGAGATTCAGTAAGCTGGAAAGCTCTGAAGTCTCTTGGAAAGTGTCTGAAGGTAGAGGAAAGGCATTTGAGAGTAAGGGGGACATAAAGCCATGCCCATATCTGATGTAGCATGATAGAACGAGTCGACTTTCTAGAAGCTAGCTGATTATTGAGATTCTAGCACTAGGAAAAATAAAGTTACTAAATTATAAATTGCTCTCATAGAATCTTACTTCATAATAATCTAGATGTCAATATTATTAATATTCCTTCAAGTACCTATTAACTTATCAATGATTTGATATTCTAGATTCTCCCTACTTATGTTCACACTGAATCCAGTCCAGGTTATAATCCAAAAAATTAGAGTACATCACAAAGAGATAAATTTCAGCAGTTTTTTTTAAGAAAAAAATAGCGTCTAATTGTAATGATCTCTGTATAGAATGTTCATACATTGGATATGTAAATTACTGTGATATTTCATGTGTTTACAAGGGGTTACTTGAATATTTATTTATTCATTATACATCTATTGCTTTCCTTTAGTAGTTTTAGAATCTAATAAAACTGTCACAGAATTTTCAGCTGAAATGAATAAATAAGTAGATGTTTGGGTTCTTCTTCACTCCATAAGTAAGTTTAACAATATTATAACTTCTAAACACTCTCTTCACCACGAAATAAACTGAAATCAATTATAATACTAATATGATGAGATTTCTCAAGTTTGCTATTCAAATTTGTCAACACCTGTTTATTCTAGAATCTTGGAAAGTATGTCTATAATTCATTTTATGTAAAAGAAAAAATAATGGTTAAATTAACCCTTAGTGTTTTTTACCTCCACCCAAACTGAAAATTTAAGATGTGAGACATTTAAGTGAATTCAGTACTTTGACCTCTTAACAATTTAAATATACCTTAATATAATTACAGAGAAATATTTTTGAAATGGGAGAATAAAAATTGAATATCTGCTGCTCCACAAAAACAAGAACACTGGGAAAACTTGTCAAGTTGACCTATTCAGAACTCTGGAAATTTACCTAAGGCTTGCAACAATCCAAGGACAATATAACCATTAAAAAACAAGCAAACAAAAAACAAAAAACTTCTGACCTTCAGTTAGAACAATGAGCTTGGTTTTATTGAAAACTGAAAATTTAAGATGTGAAACATTAAAGTGAATTCAGTACTTTCACCTCTTAACAACTTAAATATATCTTAATATAATTACAGAGAAACATTTTTGAAATGGGAGAATACGGTTTTCAGGTACATAGTAACCTATACACATAAAACTTAGCATACATTGGAGGGTGGACGATGGTTTGGATCTTCTCAAAAACTCCATCTCCAGAGTGCTATTACTCCCTGACTTGTATTAAAGTTTTTTGGAAGACCTCATTCACTGGGCTTCTCATTATTTGGTCTAACTCAGCAAAGTTATTTAATACATCTGATGGAAAAGGCCTATTCTCAAAGCATTTAGCAAAAATAATCAGCTGCCTGAGGAACTAATATCAATCTGGGCAAACAAGGGAGAGGTTAAGAAAAAAAAAATAACTGAGGGGTGAGATGTCTACAGCATCTTTGAAAAAGTTCTAACATTCTTAAGACTCCAAAAGAATTGCTTTGCCACTCTAAAGACAGAAGGATTTATTGCTGTTTTTCCCATCCTTGTAAGTACAGAGGAAAATTCAAAAGATATTTTGACTTTAATATTCTAATTGACAGGGGAATGCTATAATGAGTGACATGAAGCCTTAGTGATTATTGAACTAAGCACAATAATAAAATGATATTCCCTGAGGAATTACTACTAAATGAATTAAAAATCAATTAATAAGAAACATAGTATGTTATTCATCAGTTTTATTATTGAACATTAAGTAGTTTCCCAGACTGTCCAATATTTAATAATATTCTTTAATATTAAAAAAATCAGAAAAAATTTTTTCATTTATTTTTATTAGTTGAAGGCTAATTACTTTACAATATTGTAGTGATTTTTGCCACACATTAACATGAATCAGCCATGGATTCACATGTGCTCCCCATCCTGAACCCCCCTCCCACCGCCCTCTGCATCCCATCCCTCTGGGTCATCCCAGTGCACCAGCCCTGAGCACTTGTCTCATGCATCCAACCTGGACTGGTGATTTGTTTCACACTTGATAATATACATGCTTCAGTGCTATTCTCTCAGATCATCCCACCCTCACCTTCTACCATAGAGTCCAAAAGTCTGTTCTATACATCTGTGTCTCTTTTTCTGTCTTGCATATAGGGTTATCATTACCATCTTTCTAAATTCCATATATATGTGTTAGTATACTGTATTAGTGTTTATCTTTCTGGCTTACTTCACTCTGTATAATGGGCTCCAGTGTCATCCATCTCATTAGAACTGATTCAAATGAATTCTTTTTAATGGCTGAGTAATATTCCATTGTGTATATGTACCACAGCTTCCTTATCCATTCATCTGCTGATGGGCATCTAGGTTGCTTCCATGTCCTGGCTATTATAAACAGTGCTGCAATGAACACTGGGGTACACGTGTCTCTTTCAGATCTGGTTTCATCGGTGTGTATGCCCAGGAGTGGGATTGCTGGGTCTTATGGCAGTTCTATTTCCAGTTTTTTAAGAAATCTCCACACTGTTCTCCATAGTGGCTGTACTAGTTTGCATTCCCACCAACAGTGTAAAAGGATTCCCTTCGGAAAATTCTTAAAAGTAAACCTAGGGGAAAAGCGTCACGAGAATGTTCTTGGCAATGATTTCATGGTCATGACAACAAGCACACAGACAAGAAAAGCATAAATGGCCAAATGCGACCACATCAAAAGAGAAAGCTTTTGCACAGCAAAGGAAACAATCAACAAAATGTAAAGGCAACTACAAAACAGAATATATTTGCATATCAAGTATCAGATAATGGGCCAATAACCTATATATACACACATACACGCTCAAAACTTAATGGCAAAAAAGAAATTAAAAATGGGCAGAAGATTTGAATAGACATTTTTCAAAAAAGACATATAAATAGCCAACAGGAGCATGAAAGATGCTTTACATCAATAATTATCGGAAAGATGTAAATCAAAACCACAATTAGCTCTCACCTTGCATCTGTTAAGATGGCTATTACTTTAAAAGATAGCATTTAAAAATATGTGCTAAAAAAAAAAATATGTGCTAAAAAGGATATGGAGAAATTGGAACCTGTGTGTACTGTCAGTGAGAATGTAAACTGTTCAATCACTATAAAACCAGTATGGAGGTTCCTCAGAAAATTATAAATAGAAGTACCATGTGATTCAGCAATCCCACTTCAGGCTATTTATTTAAAAGAACTGAAATCAGGATGTTCAAGAGGTATCTGTACTCCTATGTTCACTACAGCAATATTCACAATAGCTACAATAAGGAAACAATCCAAACACCCATGAATGAATGAATGGATAAAGAAAATGTGGTCTATATTGACTAATATATAATAGCTTATCATATCATATAAGTATGCTATTGATCTTATTATGTATTATCTCTTATTGTTATGCATTATGTAATAAATATATTACATATTATATGAACTTATTCCAATATATGAAATATTAATTCACTTTAAAAAAGAAGGAAACAATGCTGTTTAAAACAACATAGATGAACTTGGAGGCCATTAAACACAGTGTAATAAGTCTGACTCAAAAAGACAAATATTGCATGGTTTTGCTTATGTGTGTAATTCAAAATAGCCAAAATCATAGAGTCAGAGAATAGAAACATGGTTATCAGTGCCTGGAGAGAGTGGGATACAGGTTGATGTTGGTCACAATGTGCGAAGTTTCAGATATGCAAGATATACGAATTCTTGAGCTCTAATGTATAGCATGGTGCCTATAGTTAACAGTATTGTATTGCATATGTCAAATCTGCTAAGAGGGTTGATCTTTAAGCCTTATTACCACAAAATAAAGAAGAAAAATCAAACAAAAACTATGTGAATGTGATGGATATATTTTCTTGATTATGTGAACATTTCACAATGCACACATATCAAAATATCCACTGTACACCTTAAATATACACAATATGAATATATCAATTATACCACAATAAAGCTGTTAAAAAAAGCCTAGAATGTCAATAAGCTTTGTGTTTTATTTATTAGCTAGTTGACAATTTTTCCACGGGGTCACAAAGAGTCGGATACGACTGAGCGACTGAACTGAACTGACTGACAATTTTTCAGGTTATTCTCACTTTATAGAAGTCATATTCCTGTATTTAAAAAGATAATGGTATTCTATTACAACTGATAGGCCCTATCTGTCATTAATAAATAAAAAAGAGATCTAATATTATTCTTATATAATATCCAACATAATCCAAAAGACCAAAACAGATATCTCTCTGAAATATTTGTCATTCTCTACTACTTTCTGTATGAAGTACATTTTGAATGCTTGATCACTCATCATATATGATTTTATTATGCTTCATTTATACAATATAGAGAAAGACTACAGAGAATTAAAAGTTATCTTTAGTAGAGGATTCAAAATTATTTTTAAAATTATAACACTACAAATATCTGTCTTTTTCTAATATAAGACTTAGCTGCTAACTTCTAAAGTCATAACCTGAACCTGCAGTTTTAACTGGTTTAACTTTGAGAACTTTTAAGTTCACCATTGTCAACTAACAGATATATAGATTCTTTGTGCTAAATAATAGTTTTATTTTAAATGAAAGAAAATAAGATTAATCTTAATTTTTAATAAAGCTTAAGTTGTAGGAGCAACAAAGTTTTTAAAAATTAACTTGCTTAAAAGAAATGAATGAAATAAACAACTGATTTTAAGGGACTTTAAGACTGTGAAAAAAGATGAGAAAAATTAAAAACTTCATGCTCAGTATGTACAGAAAACAAAATACTCCAGTACAGAGCTAAATGTTTGATGACCTGAGACAAATAATCAAATGGTAACACTTTTGTATTTTTTTTTCCCCTATTACTTGATGTTTAATATAAATTAAATGCAACAGTATTTCAATGTGCACATTTCTAAAACGGAAGCAAAGCTAACACGTTGATAAATATATCAGTGTTTTCCCTCTATCCCAGAAATAATTAACTTATCTATATACCTTAATAAAACCTTTGCTTATAAAAGGCTTTACTGTGAGTCAAATTGTCTTGAAGGGATAAAAAAAGGATCTGTTTACTAAATATAACCAATGTACAGAACTAAAAATTCCCAATCTGAATTTCATTTTTACTGTTTAATAAAAGTGAAAACATGTTGATGCACTGTAACTTAGTGTTAGTGCACTTTATAGTGTTTCATTATGAATAGAATGTTTTCATTAAATTTTCTGAAGAATTTTTTGTTTAAATTATTAATCAGAACAAAGCCCTAAATTTGCTTTTTATTCTTAGCATATTACCAGACTTTCTATACAATTCCTTTTATACATATTGCATTTATAAAACCATTTTATGAAATCTGAGTATTTCATACTAGTAGTTTCATATCATTCGTAAAAGCAATGAAGCTGAACAGGCATCTCAGGGACTCAATTTCACATCTTCTTTTTAAAACTTTATCAATATATACATTAATAAAAATCCATTAAATGATAAAAGAAAAGACAATCATATTTAATATCCTAGATGATAAAGAATCTGCGTGCAATGTGGGAGACCTGGGTTCTATCCCTAGGTTGGAAAGATTCCCTAGAGAAAGAATAGCAACCCACTCTAGTATTCTTACCAGGAGAATCCCACAGACAGAGGAGCCTGGCAGGCTATACAGTCCATGGGGTCGCAAACAGTTGGAGATGACTGAGCAACTAACACTTTCACTCTTCACTTAGAATGAGAAAGGGTATCTATATAATCATATTAATTTTATACATTTTTATATTTTTTGTCTAATGTAATAAAGTATTAAGCAACTACTTAGACAATATTGCTTTATGTATACAAAAATAACTGACAAAATATTTGTGTAAAAGTAGTAGAAAAAAGCAACTGCTTTGAGGATTGTGACGTCATTAAAAGTATATTGAAAAAATGTTGTTTAAAAATGAAAAGCAAATTTAGTTTAAATAAATTTAAATTACTGAAGAATAATGACAATGCTAATAAACAGAGAAACACTGATTACAGTGTTACTAGTTCCTTTAAATATATATATATATATATATATATATGCACACACATATGTCTATCTATTTCAGTATATACACACATAGTGATAATATATGATATTATTAAATTATTAATGAGTATGAACGTCTATGTAAGCTGTTTTTACTCTATAGGCCAAAAGTAAAGATATCACATTTATATGTATCATTATCGCTGTGATAAGTTAGAGCTGAAATTAAAATCAATTCACACTGCAAGTTCAATCACTGTCAAATTTTTAATAAGACATCATTAATTTATCACTAGATTAGTAATTTGACATCAGAATAGCAAAAATGCTAAATGTATTAATATGTCCTTTAGACTGCCTTATTATTGATACAATAAAGAAAAGTCATCCTTGTCTTAGTTTATTTAATATTCTAGAAGTACACTTCACCTGGTTATTCTTTTAATTAATTTATTTTTTAATTGAAGTATAATTGCTTTCCAGAATTTTGTTGTTTTCTGTCAAACCTCAACATGAATCAACCATAGGTAAGGGTTTTCACCTGGTTTTGAGCGAGTAGCTTGTCACTTACATAAAGGAAAGGTGAATACTGAGAGAAGTCAGGAGACACAGCCAACAAAGGGTACGGAATCAAGGCAGGAACCACACTGAGTGACTTGACTTAAAACTATAGGAGGAACTCCAGGAATCACTATAATAGACCATTCACATTAATCAACACAAGGGGCAAAGAAGGCGGTGTTTTGGGTCAGCCCTCGGCTGTTGACTGTCCTTAAAACAAGTTAAATCACTGGTACATACGATCTGAATGTCTCAGTAAAGAACAGGTGCATGTCAATGTATGGCAAAACCCACTACAATATAAAAAAAAAAAGAAAAAGAAAATCCAAGTTCATCTCAAAAAAAAAAAAAAAAGAACAGGTGCTTAGCTGTCAGGTTGGTGGGAATAGAGGTGGGGCATATAACCAATGTCTTTGACAATACTCTCATAGCAAACAGTATGACACACAGAAGCTCAGTATTACACTCACATTTTGTCATAATGTGAGTACTAAAATGTTAATACAAATAATACAAATATTTAATATTTATTTTACAAATACATAAAAGGTTTTCTTTTAGCCCTATTTGCTTTAAACTTTTTAAAATGTAAATTATAGCTATTTTACTATTATGTGTCTACATGTGGTATCTCTGTATATATTCAGCTTTGAGTCTGCAATATTATTTAATATGTGGCTAAGGATCCTATTGTTCTAAAAACTTTCTCCAGCCATATTCACTTAAAACCATGCTTCTGCCTATTTACTTTCCCCCATTCTTCTGGGGTCTCACTACTACATCTTTCCTCCAAGTACCTTTTTACCACTTTCTATAAGTTTTCTGTATTTGTTTCTCACTGTTCTAGTTTGGATATTTTCATAATCTTTCAACTCACTCAGGCTTTTTTCAACTTTGTCTAACATATTGTTAAATCCCTCTACTGAGTTCTTCTTTCTATTATCATATATATTTTATTATAAGTCAATTTATTTCTATAGTTTCCAGTTCTCAGCTGAAATTCTCTAACCACTCATTTTTTCCAACAAATAAAACACATATTTTAAAGTCTACCTAAATAAACTCATACCTGGTCTTAAAAGGATCTGCTTCTCTTGCATCATTTTATACTTGTCTTTAGTGTACCTAGTTATTTTTATCAGCTGCTGAACATTTTGTTTAAACATATGTGGTGTCAGTTTAAGACTGAATGATGCTATATGCTTTCCAATAGGAGCAACAGTTTCTTTTTACCAGCAAGTTGTAGGGTTAGATACACTTATTAAATGATTGAATTGATTCAAAATTTAAGTTCAATAATGTGAATTAGGTTACTGAATGGTTTACTATTAATTCTATGTTGTGTCCTTTTTCAACAGATCCTTAATTCTAATTTATATTCCCCAAGCCCCCAGGTGATGACTGAAAAAAATCTATTCAGACTTAAAAAGGCCCTGTTTTCAAGCTGCCAAATGACACAAGAAAAAAAGTCACATCATAAGTTGTGCTTAGCTCAGAGAACTCTTTACCCCTGGATCTCGACCCATCATATCCTCTCCATTTGCTGGTCTTCTGATAGCTTCCTACAGATCTTATTTTTAAATATTCTCCATTTTTCTTGGTTAACCCTTAGGAATTATATCCTGGTGGCTCAGACTGTAAATGATCTGCCTGCAATGAGAGACCTGGGTTCGATCCCTGCATCGGGAAGATCCCCTGGAGGACGGCAGGGCAATCCACTCCAGTATTCTTGCCTGGAGAATCTCATGGACAGAGGAGCCTGGACGGCTACAGTCCATGGGGTCGCACAGAGTCAGACATGACTGAGTGACTAACAGGAATTAAACAACAAAAGCCCCAAACTGCTAGGAGTTAAACAGTTCTACCATTGACATAATGAACAGACTAATTAGAATAACACTTAAGACCTCACATTTATATTCAAATATCTGACTTAAAATAAATCATTTGTAAAAGTAAACAAAATTTTAAAATCTACAGAACTAGTGAGTGAGCTAAGAAAAGTATAGTCCTACCTGGTTTTGAGAGAGTAGCTCATTCCCTAGGTTGAAGGAAGCACTGGTATGGAAGGACAGCACTAGAGAAGGCAGGAGACAGTCAATGAAGACTGTGAACTCAAGGTACCATGCTGGGTGACTGGACTTCAAACTGCACAAGTTTCAACCGGCCCGCCGGGCCAGGGGCTGTTCCTGGGCCTCCACTCGCCACAGGGCTCTCAGGAGGAATCGCGGCCTGCTTGGCCTTCTGCGGCGGCGTGTGGTGACAGGGCATCTTTACAGGTCACGTTCTGCCGGCGGGTTGAGAGCTGCAGAGCCTCGCTCACGTGCGTGCACTGACAGAAACACACGTTTCTGCTAAAAACTGAAAAACACGTTTCTACTAAATGCTGCAAGACCCAGCACAACCGCTCCGCCATCCACACGGACGACCCGGAGCCGCGACGTACGCTCGCGAGATCCGCGAACTGGACGCTCAGTCCCCTGAGGAGAAGTGGGTGAAAGGCGGAATTTGTGAGAAAAGGTGAACGGGCTCAAGGTGCGCTTGTATGCTTCTCTAGGTACTTTTTCTGGGTAACTTAAACACGTCCATGAATGAAGGGTTTATACTACCCGAGATTTACGCATAGCAACTCAATTTCAGAAAACCATTTTAAAGAGGTAATTTTTAAAAGCACAAATATGTATGTAAGAAGGCGTTAATAACAGCGTGCTTACATTGGAATGCCCCATGAATATTGCATACTTAAATAGTGTCATTGTCATCACACCTGTGTACTGTAATCTTTACAATGGAATAATATGCAATAAAAATGATATTTACATGGACCTTTTAATGCCACCAGAACATTCTAAATATTTAATGTTCATTGAGAAATTTAAAGGGCCTTTCCCAGTGACTCAGTGGCAAAGAAACTGCCTGCAGTGCAGTAAAGGCAGCAGATTAAGGTTCCATCACTGGGTGGGGAAGATCCCTTGGAGATCATGACAGCCCACTCTAGTATTCTTGCTGGAAAAATTTCCATGGACAGAGGAGCCTGGTGGCCTATGGTCCATGGGGTCGCAGAGTCCATCAGTATTGAAGCGACTCAACGCTGAACACACAGGTGAAAATTAGAATTTGTTAGTACAGTGAGGTATTAAAGATGTGCATATTTATAGACACACATATGTATAGATACAAATATATGTTCAGATAATTACATATTTCCATTCAATATTAATTTATCAAATACTTTAATAATTTCTTATTAATTTAAGACATTAATAGAACATGTTATTTCTCAAATGACTCCAAAATATGCAGTGGGACTTGCATTGGAAATGTAAACGTCTAAATTGTTTTCTATACAAATAATCAATAATTTAACAACTAATAAATGAGGTAAACTACATTTAAATAATAGGAAGGTGACAAATATTGTTTCAATACTTTATTCCAATTTTATTTTCAGTGGTTTTATTTTAGAAATCCATTTTAAATGTTAAACATCATCAAAACTGCAAAATTTATAGTCTTATATTCATGTTGCTACTTCAGCTCTTTAATGATGAGTTGTTACTCAAAGATACATAGACACACACATATATAATTTTTGAGATGATCACTAAACTATTTCTTCAACTGTTACATGACAGTTGCTTCTTAAAAACAAATAAAGCACCATTTCCATTTCTTTCTGTTCTGAACAGGTGAAGATGACAGTAAAATCAATAAAGAGAATTGTAAGGTCAGGATGAAGAACATTCCCAGTTCAGATCTTAATTTCAGGAACAATTTGCCATGACATCTGTGTAGTCACTTCATGGAACTTTAGCAAATCTGACAGCTAATTAATTATAAAGCAAGATTAGAGACTGGACAGAAGTGCTGGCAGAGGAGAATTCATCTTTTGTGTCAACATGTTTCAGTACATTCATTTTCTTAGGCCTGAAACACATTCACCTAGTAAATCATTGTTTATCTTTAAGCTCAAAAAAGAAATCAAACATGACATGAACAATTATCAAGATATTCTCAGAGAAATGGATTCCCAAAAAAGAAACATGAAAGTAAATTAGAACTATGGTAACATCTGAGATTTTCCTGTTTTTTGTCTAAATTGTATGCGATGTCTAAAATCACTTTATTTTAAAATCTCAGACAGAAATAGAAAGCTATCACCAGAAACAAAGTGTATATAAAATGATCATGAATTTAATATAGCTATTATATATATACAAAATTGTAGATTATGATTTAAGAATGCAGAGTTCAAGGTAACATTATTATAAGTTAAATAGGAAAACTCGGCTGCTTAAAAAATTAATATTCTCCATTCTTAGTAATTCAGAAATGTTATTTGACTTAGTTAAAACTCCTATTTTATATAACCCTGGATAAAGTAAAACAAAAGCTCGTTACTTTCAATCAAATATTTCCAGCGTTATATTCTGTAAAAATAAATGCACATATTATAACTTATTGTGTTGAACATTTTAAGTGTTTAGAAATAGTGAATCAGTATGTTGTATAACAGGAATTAACATAGTGTGTAGGCCAGTAATACTTCACAAACAAACTCATAGAAAAAGAGATCAGATTTGTGACTACTAGAGAAGGAAGCAGGGAAATTAGATGAAGGTGGTCAAAAGGTCCAAAATTCCACTTATAAGTACTGGGGATGCAATGTGCAGCATTATTAATATGATTAATACTGCTGTATGTTATGAAACTTGTTAAGAGAGTAAGTTCTAAGAGTCTCATCACAGGAAAATTTTTACTTCTTTAATTGTGTGTCTTCTGACATGATGGGTATTCACTAAACTTATTGTAATAATTTCATGATAAATGTAAGTCAAATCATTATATCATACACTTTAAACTTATATAGCACTATATGTCAATTATATCTCCATAAAACTAGAAAGAAAAGAAAATTGAAATAAATGAAGAAACTTTTGGTTTCTAGTCTGTTATGTCATGAACTTGGAAGTTGCCACTGTATCTTAACAAGTAAAAACCTATACAAACTAAAAAATAAACTCCTCTTAGATCTGGAAATAAAGTTATATCATAATACAAATAGCTGCCTCCAAATTTGGAGAGGCAAACAGAATCCAACTTACTGAAGCAGAAGCTTACTAGAAGAAACCACAGCAGGAACAACTTCTGGGTAGAAAAAAATTCTAATCTTTAATTAATTAATTGCCAGAAGTTCAGTTGCAAAAGCCGAAAAATCAAAAATGCCTAGAGAGCCCAGTCATACGAGGACCCCACACTTTTTTGAGTTTAAGCAGCAGGGATTTGGCCAATGATGGCCAAATTTCACTATTGTGTCCAACTCTTTGCAACCCCATGGACTGCAGCACGCCAGGCCTCCCTGTCCATCACCAACTCCCGGAGTTTACTGAAACTCATGTCCATTGAGTCGGTGATGCCATCTAACCATCTCATCCTCTGTCATCCCCTTTTCCCCCTGCCTTCAATCTTTGCCAACATCAGGGTCTTTTCAAATGAGTCAGCTCTTTGCATCAGGTGGCCAAAATACTGCAGTTTCAGCTTCGATATCAGTCCTTTCAATAAACACCTGGTATGTGTCGTTCCACTGTGATTCTATTAAAATAGCCAAAATCTGATACAAATACAATACCCAATACTTGTGAGGATGGGGAGCAACAGAAACTCTAGTTCAACACTAAAGTTATGTAAAATGGTACAGCTACTTTAGAAGACAGTTTGGCAGCTTCTTACAAAACTAAATATACTCTTATCATATGATCCAGCTATACATTCCTTGGTGTTTTCCAAAGGAGTTGAAGGCTTAGGTCTAAACAATAACCTGTTCATGGATATTAATAGCAACTTTATTCATAATTACATAAGCTTAGACACAACTAAAATGCCTTTCAGTAGGAAAATAGAGAAGTAAACTTTGGTGCATCCTTGCAATAGAATATTATTCAGTGCTAAAAAATGCTATCGTTTTAGAAAGTCATAACTATGGAAAAAACATGGAGAAAACTAAAATGCATATTTCTAAGAAGCAAAAAAAAGTCAACCTGAAAATTCTACATACTGTATTATTCCAGTTATATGACATTCTAGAAAGGGTAAAACCATGGAGACAATAAATAAGATTAGTGATTTCCAGGAATTAGGGAGAGTGAGGGATGAATAATTATAGTGAGAAAAATTTTAGGGCAGTGAAACTGTTCTGTATGATACATGTCATTCTAAAGTTCTTTTCAAATCTGTAGAATGTGCAATAACAAAAGGGAAGCATAATGTTATCTGTGGACTTTGGGTGATAATGAGGTATCAGTGTAGGTTCATCAATAATAACAAAACTACCACTCTGGTGGGGGCCACTGATAGCAGGAAATTCTATACATGTGTGGGTCATGAGGTTTATGGGAAATCCCTGTCTGTACCTTCCACTCAATTTTGTTGTGAATCTAAAAACACTCTTAAAAAATAAAGTATGTTGTTTGATAAATAAATATCTTGATTCATATCCAGCATAGCTCATTATAAAGCAAACAGTTAAAATAGCACTAGCCGGAACCCAATCAGTTCTACATCATAATGACTATTTTCTGTGAGATAGCAGTGTTTCATGTTTAAAATAACATGTTCCATAGAATCAGAAAGACTTGGGATATAAATTTTGACGTTGTGACCAATGGCCTGTCTCCTTCCATAGCATCTGCTTCCTCATATGTAAGGAGTATATCTGTCCTAGAGATTATAAGAATATGAATGTACAGTGTCTGCCATTTAGCAAACTCTGAAAAGCATTACTTTGCACTTATTTTGAATCAGCAGATAATTTGTCTTCTCTACTGGAAATATTAGCCAACAAATTGCAAATATATGAGTCTCTTCTTACTTACTCTAGTTAATATAATTAGGAATGTTATATATCTACAACTATTAATTCCATAGCATTTAGAAAAGAAAGTATTTTTTTGTGGTTTCCAAATCTAAAAATTTTAACATGAATTTTAAAATTTTATGAAGTATGGGATTTTGTGGCCCAGGGGTTATTATTCTTTCAGAGTTATAAAAAAAAAAAAAAACAGACAGCCATGATAACATATCAAGTCTAGTCCTCTTTATGGAATTAATTCTGAGTGTTTGTTGTTTTGAATTAATGTCTATAGATTCTCCCCTCTCTTCGTTTTACTGAAGTTCACTGTCAGTTTAGGTTGCTATTTGTAATGAAACACACCCTTTAGAGCTGAACTAAATATATAATTTAGGCTAATCACATGGTCTCTCTAGGACTCATCAATATTAAATATTAAAATAAAGTGTGACTAGACTCCGAGTTACATCATGTACCTGGAATTAGTTGTTCCATGTGTATTTACTGTTGCTTTGTTTGTCAACTTTGTTCCTAATTTACACCTTTAAAAAACTTCCTATCTGAGTGTAATCGATTATGAACATATTCTCACAGAGTGAAAGGAAATGGAAAACATCTAAATCAAGGATACGGTAGCAGCTGGCTTACTTGGAAGGTAACCCCAGGGAGCAGAACTGAGGAAGTGGTGAAAACTAAGAGAGAAAGGATAAAAGTTAAAAAAGAAAAGTTTGTTGAACTGGTCATAACTATGGAAAAGTTAGGCTTATTCTTCTGTGGACCATTTGGTTAACTGTGTGGAATTCACCTTAGAACTGTAATATCAGAGAACAAGAAGCCTGGAGAATTTATCTACCACCCTATATACTCCTTAGGTTAATGGTTCCTTCTGGACTTATCAAATCTCCCACACTTTTGGATTGCACCAGTGCTGAGCAAAATAGCTTTCCACAGCTTTGGAGAAAGTGGCAGGAGAGCAGGGTATATACTTGGTGTGGAACTCTGAGGAAGATGTAGGGAACTATTGTAGCAGTGATATGTAACAGACATTGAGTGCTTTAGAGGCAATAACCATTTTACCTTACTCATTCAGAGAGAAACATAAAGATATCATCTCTTTTATACAGATGAAGAAACTAAGGCACACATCAGACAACAAAAACCCAAATCACATAGCTAGTGAAGGACTCAATCAGAGTTTAATCTCTAGTAATCTGACTCTTGCATTTTCAGTGACAATACCAGTCCTAAAGATGTTTTTAAAAATATATTTAATACTGTTGCTTATAAGCAGTTTTCCCCCAAATTAACACCACCGAAAACTTGTTGAATATTAGATAATCTGGTGTGTATAGCCTGTGACTTCTCACAGTACTGTCAACTTCTGTTCCGTATGTGATTCACAAAACTCTATAGGCCCAAGGAACAAGAACGTAATTTATTTTAGGGGTTTACCAATAAGAAACAACTTTGCCTATTAAAATTCAGTAACATAAAACTACTACCCCAAACTGTTTATTTCAGTTGTTTTCTTACTGCTATTCCTTTTCTGTTTCACCCTGCTTAGTTAATTGTCTCTGGTTAGTACTCTAGATGACGCTGTCCTCTTATTTATTTTGATGTCTACTATGTGTTTTAATTCTTTTGCTGTTTATCATATTCCTATCAAACAAAAAAGTGTATTTGATTATTTCACATTTTATAAACTTTTCCCCCTGCTTTATTGAGATATAATCAAAGCATAATATATTAGTTTAAGGCATACAACATAATGATTTTGTACATGTATATATTTAGAAATGATTATTGAAATAAATTTAGTTGTCACATTACAATTTTCTATTAATAAATTATGACTCACACAAAATTAAATAGATCCTAACACAAAATTTAGTATGTGTACAATATAATCAAGTGAAAAATAGAATGCTCTTACTGTAAACATCTATGAGGTTGAATTTTCATGAATTACTTAACAGTATTAATGTCATTAGTGTTGATGTATCTCTTTATGTCAATAATTCTTATACAGTAATTTCACACAATCTTCAAGGAACATCATATTTCATTTCAAGTTTATCAAACATATCATAGGGCCAATTTTTTATGTTTTCTATTCTTTTTATATTTTCTTCTTCTTTTTTTCTTTTTATATTTTCTTTGCCTATTTTGAAATCCTGCTCTAATTAAATGGTCATTTGCTTAGGTAAATTGCTACAAGTTTTTGTTTATTCTTAACCTTCAGATTTTTATAAATATAGTGACTTTTATAAGAGTAAATTTTTTCAAACTGCCCTAAAAATTATAGTACAACTGCTATGTTGTTGGGCAGAGGGTCCTTAAGGAACTCTTTTATCAACGAGTTTGTGGCTGCTGCTCTTCAGTGTGCTGAATTCTGGTTACATGTGAGAGGCCTGAATGTGATATGGTTTTCTTTACCCTATAAGTAAACTGTACTTTTTCTATAGAAGATTGTAATATTTTCTATTTATTCTTTAAATTCATCAATTTTTACCAAAATAAAAATTTTAAATTTCATTGTGGTAAAATTGATACATGAAAAATTGTGCATATTTAAAGTATACATGTTTATATATTTGCACATATTCATACCCCTGTGATACCATCACCACAATCAAGGTGGTAGATAATCATATCTGTCACCTCCAAAAATGTTCCTATATTCTTTGGGCTGTATATTTCTGTTTATTTTTGTTTATTTTACTGAGCTAAGGACATAACATGTGATCTAGCTCATTTATATATTTTAAAATACCTCAGTCAGTCAGTTCAGTCGCTCAGTCGTGTCTGACTCTTTGCAACCCCATTAATCGCAGTACGCCAGGCCTCCCTGTCCATCACCAACTCCCGGAGTTTACTCAAACTCATGTCCATCGAGTCGGTGATGCATGCAGCCATCTCATCCCCTTCTCCTCCTGCCCTCAATCCCTCCCAGCATCAGGGTCTTTTCCAATGAGTCAACTCTTCGCATGAGGTGGCCAAAGTACTGGAGTTTCAGCTTCAACATCAGTCCTTTCAATGAACACCCAGGACTGATCTCCTTTAGGATGGACTGGTTGGATCTCCTTGCAGTCCAAGGGACTCTCAAGAGTCTTCTCCAACACCACAGTTCAAAAGCATCAGCTTTTCGGCACTCAGCTTTCATCACAGTCCACCTCTCACATCCACACATGACCACTGGAAAAACCATAGCCTTGACCAGACGGACCTTTGTTGGCAAAGTAATGTCTCTGCTTTTTAATATGCTATGTAGGTTGGTCATAACTTTCCTTTAAAGGAGTAAGCGTCTTTTAATTTCATGGCTGCAATCACCATCTGCAGTGATTTTGGAGCCCCAAAAATACATAGCACCATATTAATAACTATAGGTTCCATGTTGCACAGCAAATTTCTAGAATTTATTCAGTTTATAACTGAAACCTTGTGCCTATTGAGCAACAGTTCCCTATTTCCTACTCCCTCTGCTCCTGGGAATCACCATTCTATTCTCTGCTTCTATAATTTTGACTATTTTAAAAACTTCATGTAAATGGAATCATGCAGTACTTGTCTTACTGTGACTGCTTATATCACTTGGCATAATGTTCCTTAGGTTTATCCATGTCCTCAGTGCTAGATTTCCTTCATTTTAAATGCTTAATAATACTTCACTGTTTGTGTATTATTTCACTGTATGTGTAATATTTCACTGTATTTGTAATATTGGGGGCTTTACAAGTGGCTCGGTGGTAAAGAATATGTCTGCCAATTCAGGAAATGCAGAAGACATGAGTTCGATCCCTGGGTTAGAAAGATCTCTTGGAGAAGGAAATGGCAACCCATTTCAGAATTCTTGCCTGGAAAAATTCCAATGACAGAGGAGTCTGGTGGGCTAAGTCACAATGAGTTGGACATGACTGAGTGACTGGGCACATATGTATATGCCACATATTTTAATCCATTTATCTATTAACACCTAGCTTATTTTCATATCTTGGTTATTGTGAATAATACTGAATGAACATAGGAGTTCAGATATGTCTTCAAGATCCTAATTTTTTTTTTGGATACATGTACAGAAAACTATGATTTCTAGATCACATGATAGTTTTATTTTTAATTTTTTGAGGAATCTCCTGCGGTATTCTATAGTGACAACACCATTCTGCATGCCCTCCAACAATGTATAATGGTTTTAATTTTTTCCCATCCTTGCTTACACTTAAATACCTTTTGTTGTTGTTTTTTTTGGTAATAACCACCCTAACATGTATGAAAAGATATTCATTGTGATTTTGATTTGTATTTCTCTGATAATTATTTATTTTGAGCAATTTTTTTATACCTGGTAGTCATTTACATGTATTCTTTAGAGAAATGTCTATTCAAGTACTTTGCCCATTTTTAAACTGAGTTCCTTGCTTCATTTGATACTGACTTTTAGGAGATTCTTATATATTTGGGCATTAACCACGTACCAGATAGATGGTTTGCAAGTATTTTCTCCAATTCCAATCTTACCAGTTAATATCCAAAATATATAAATAACTCATCCAACATTAACAAAAAATACAAGATGGCTAACAAACACATGAAAAGATGCTCAACATCACTCATTATTAGAGAAATGCAAATCAAAACCACAATGAGGTACCATTACTCGCCAGTCAGGATGGCTGCTATCCAAAAGTCTACAAGCAATAAATGCTGGAGAGGGTGTGGAGAAAAGGGAACCCTCTTACACTGTTGGTGGGAATGCAAACTAGTACAGCCGCTATGGAGAACAGTGTGGAGATTTCTTAAAAAACTGGAACTAGAACTGCCATATGACCCAGCAATCCCACTTCTGGGCATACACACTGAGGAAACCAGATCTGAAAGAGACACGTGCACCCCAATGTTCATCGCAGCACTGTTATAATAGCCAGGACATGGAAGCAACCTAGATGCCCATCAGCAGACGAATGGATAAGGAAGCTGTGGTACATATACACCATGGAATATTACTCAGCCGTTAAAAAGAATTCATTTGAATCAGTCCTAATGAGATGGATGAAACTGGAGCCCCTTATACAGAGTGAAGTAAGCCAGAAAGATAAAGAACATTACAGCATACTGACACATATATATGGAATTTAGAAAGATGGTAACGATAACCCTATATGCAAAAAGGAAAAAGAGACACAGAAATACAGAACAGACTTTTGAACTCTGTGGGAGAATGTGAGGGTGGGATATTTCAAAAGAACAGCATGTATATTATCTATGGTGAAACAGATCACCAGCCCAGGTGGGATGCATGAGACAAGTGCTCGGGCCTGGTGCACTGGGAAGACCCAGAGGAATCAGGTGGAGAGGGAGGTGGGAGGGGGGATCGGGATGGGGAATATGTGTAAATCTATGGCTGATTCATATCAATGTATGACAAAAAAAAAATTATGAATCCATAAAAGAAAAAAAAACAAAAAACATGTATATTATCTATAGTGAAACAGATCACCAGCCCAGGTGGGATGCATGAGACAAGTGCTCGGGCCTGGTGCACTGGGAAGACCCAGAGGGATTGGGTAGAGAGGGAGGTGGGAGGGGGGATCGGGATGGGGAATACATGTAAATCCATGGCTGATTCATGTCAATGTATGACAAGACCCACTGCGGTATTGTAAAGTGATTAGCCTCCAACTAATAAAAATAAATGAAAAAAAAAAAATAAAAAATAAAATTGAAAAAAAAACTTAAAAATACAATTAAAACTTCAAAGGAAATGAATAGATATTTTTTACCCCAAGGAAGACTTGCAGATGATCAACAAAAGCATGAAAAGAAGCTCAACATCACTATTCACTAGGGAAGTCAAAACCGGAGTGAGCTAGCACCTCACATTTTTATAATTGCTGTTACAAAAATACAACAGATAATTAGTGCTAGCAAGGATGAGAATGAAAAAGGAACCCTTGTGTATTGTTGGAGGTAATGTAAGTCAGTGCAGCCAGTATGGAGGTTCCTCAAAAAACTAAAAATGTCGACACCACCATGTATATTGCACCATTATTCACAACAACCAAGATATGGAAACAACCTAAGTGTCTGTCAAATGAATGAATACAGAAAATGTAATACACACAGAAACACACATACAAAGAAATATTATTCAGCCTCGGCCATGAGAAAGATGGAAATCTTCCATTTGTAGCAACATGGATGGATACTGAGGGCATTAAGCTAAGTGGAGTAAGTCAGAGAAAGACAAATACTGTATGATATCATTTAAATACAAAGTTTAAAAAAGCTCAACCTGCAGAAACAAAGAATTGAGTAGTAGTTACCGGAGACTGGGGAATGGGACAAATGGTGAGAGCTTGTTCAAAGAGTATGGACTTCCACTTAGAATAAGCATAAGTTCTTGGAATCTAATGTACAGCATCATGATTATAGCTAATTATACTGTATTGTATACTTGAAAGTTGCTAATATTGGTTATTTTTCACCATACAAAATAAATGGTAATTGTGTGATATGAGAGAGGTGTTAACCTAGGCTATGGTGGTAATCATTTTGCAGTATGTAAATATGTCAAATCAGCATGTTGTACACCTTGAACTCATCCAGCATTATATGTAATTATATCTCAATAAAGCTAGAAATAATATTTTTGGAAAAATAATAATAGTCAACAGAGTTGCTTCTGCGAATTATGGCAATCTAGTGTAAAAAGTGGTTAGTTTAAATTTTTTTTATCTATATACATATATTGTTTTAAAATAATAGTAGCAACAAAACGTGCTCAACATAAAACCTTTAATTCTTATAAAGTAAAATATTTTAATTAAAATGTACTAAAATTTTATAAATAAGATAAAACAACTATTTTAAAAACTGGTGATTTAATTAAAATATTTCACTATGAAGAAACAGGTTTTTCTTTAGTTTTGTGACATTTAGTTCTGTTATTTGTTTTCATTTACTAATTTTGATTTCTTTTTCCAGTTTTTTCCCCTTCCTTCAGAAATGTACATTTTTTCACATTATGGGTGACAGAGACTCTTTGACCCAAACTTGAGTGAAGTTCCCCTCTGCCTTCTGTGCTAGCTTTACACCTTAGCTTACTTCCTTGCTGGATTTACATTCCCAGTTGCAGCAAGACTGCTGCTAAATCAGGTTAGTGAGAATCTCCCCAACCTTGATATCTTATCAGCCTGATCTGCCTTTAGCAAGAATCCTACTAAGTTGGCTTGGCAAGAATCTCCTTACCCTTAATGTCTCTTCTTATTAAGTTCCCACCCCCTGACTCTGTCATTCTACTTTGGCAGTGAATCCCCCCTTGGTCCTTGCTGTGTTTAGAGTTGCATTTGATCTTTCTCTCCTAATGCAACAGTTTTGATACCTGCCCTGATAGTCCTGGTTAAATCTTCCTTACCCATTTAACAAGTGCAAAAATATTTTATTTAACATAGGGCAACTTTATTTCCAAGCCTCTTACACCATCACTGATATTTACCATCAATTTTCTTGCAGATTTAGTATGTCAAATATATCACTTGGTCTTCTAGAACTTAAGTGTTGATCATATTCTTTCCTGTTGATCTTTTATCATTTTCATTTATGAAGATCATTTTCATACTATATATAGTTCAGAAAGTTTTCTATTCCACTCATGATGTCTCCAGAAAAGTTGTCACTCTTGTCAAATTTCCTTTGACTCATCTATCTAAATGTTTAATATAAATAAGAGAGGGTTTTTGAGTTGCTGAATCTATCTTAAAATAATTTTAATTTTCTTTCATATTCAATGTGGTCAGTACTTCCATATAGCAGAATATTGGTTTCTTTGGTTAAAAGGAAGATGGAATTGAGCTGAGTCCTACATTTCTGTACATGAGTCAGGGGCCAAAAACTTGGCAAATAATTACAATTCTGATGAGTTGCTGAGCTATCTGGAGCAGAGGGGAGGTAGGGTTTCTCTGCTTCTAGATCCTCCAGCTATAAGAAGCAATTTTCTGCAGTTTGTAATGACTAGGAGTAATTCACCCTGTCACTGCAAACACTGTGACATTTTATGATATCTGAAAATGTGGAAGGTCTACCAAAGCTCACTGGCAGTAAGCCATGGGTACATTTTTGCTAATTTCAAGTGAGAAAATATATATGAATCTATTAGAACAATGTCTGGCACTGAACATACTAACTCTTATTTCTGTTATTAAGAGAATCTACAGATTCTTGTCAGGTTTCTTCCAAAAGTTGGATAATCATCTCTCTTCAACAAAGATGATTAGAAGTTCATTTCAACCACAAGATTTTAGAATTTACATTTTAAAGACATCCTTCAGGTAGAACCAGCATGTTCTTTATTTATTTATTTATTTTTTCATTTATTTATATTAGTTGGAGGCTAATTATTTACAATATTGTAGTGGTTTTTGCCATACACTGACATGAATCTGCCATGGATTTACATGTGTTCCCCATCCCAGTCCCCCCTCCTGCCTCCCTCCCCACTCCATCCCTCTGGGTCTTCCCAGTGCACCAGCCCCTAGCACTTGTCTCATGCATCAAACCTGGGCTGGTATTCTGTTTCACCCTTGGTAATATACATGTTTCAATGCTGTTCTCTCTGAACATCACACCCTCGCCTTCTCCCACAGAGTCCAGAAGTCTGTTCTGTACATCTGTGTCTCTTTTTCTGTTTTGCATATAGTGTTATTGTTACCGTATCTAAATATTATTCTAGACAAGCAGTAGTTACAAGAAAGCCATGTGAAAATCAATCTATCTTCTTCCTAGAGTCATATTTCTTGTTTTTAAGAATTTTTAAATTAAGTACTACATACATGCAGAATGATGAGCACATCATAATCTCATATGTTGATGAATTCTTACAAGGTTCAGACAGCTGCACAGTTACTATTGAAAAAAACAAAAAAACATTATCATCACCACAAACTACAAAAGTCTCCCTCAATCTCTCTGGTTGTTACACCTCTCCAAAGATCACCACTATTCTCACCTCTGTCTCTAAAGATTGTATGGCTTGTTAATAAATAATGGCATTATAATATTTTGCTTCTAACTTTAAGTGAATGGAATCAGTACATATTTTTGTGTGTTGATTTGTCATTTTTGTTAACATTTTGTTGTGAATATTCTTTTATCACCGTACTGTTTTCTGTATCTGTACATTATTCATTTTTACTTCTGTAAAATATTACTTTTTTATGAATATGCCACAATATATTTGTTCATTTTCCTGTTGATTACTTTCAATGTAAGGGACTACAGATTATATTGTTGTGAATGCACTTTTCCTTCTCTTTGGTCCAAATACACTATTTCTGTTGGTTGTATCTCCAGAAGGTAGTTGTTTGGTGATAAGTCATGCATGTATCTAACTCTAGTAGATGTCGTCAGGGCTTCCCTCGTAGCCCAGTTGGTAAACAATCTGCCTACAACACAGGAGACCCGGTTTGATCCCTGGGTCAGAAAGATCCCCTGGAGACAGAAATGGCAACCTACTCCAGTATTCTTGCCTTGAGAATCCTATGGAGAGAGGAGCCTGGCGGGCAATAGCCCCTGGGGTAGTTAAGAGTCGGACACAACTGAGTGACTAACACAAACAATGACTATTTTCATACTTTCATACTTCCTTGTCAAATCTCAGTTAAGTTTATCAGTAGATTTTATGCCAGTGGATGTGTAGTTACCTTACATTGTCATTTAAAGAGTTCACAACATGTATCCCTAAATATGCCACACTGGCATATTGACTATTTTGAGTTAAAGACACTTGAAAAACAGCAAATGCAAGAACAACACTCACTTTCTTTTTTTCTTTTTTCTTTAAATTTTAAATCAAGAGATGAAATTCCTAACTGAAGGGCAATACACCCTATACCAGAAGGAATGTAACATTCTTATCACTAACTGGGAACTTGAGTTGGAGAGAATTCTATACAAACAGACCTTGATAAAATGATTTTTACTTTCCTTCAGCTCCCCAAATATTTAGTTACTTTCTTTTTTTAATCAACTGCCTCTTTTTATTCAACCTTGTGTAAAAGCATTTTGGTTTTGCAGTTTTTTAGATCGTCATTCCTTATGGAGGCTCCCATGTCACATAAAGCTTGCATTAAATAAATAAATGTCTATGCTTTTTCTCCTGTAGATCTGTATTTTGTCAATCTAATTATCAAGCCCGGGGTAGGGGGATGGCGGAAATAGGATGGTAGAGGTAAAATTTGCCTCCCTATACTGTTTTAATATGTGTTTTGGGGATCATTATGGAAGGTGAACCACATTTTCAGTTTTTATCAACCAATTGTATACTTTTTTTATTTTACAGTTTGGATTGACTTCTTTTGCATTTATTTTGGATTAAATTAAATTGTTAATAAATAAGGAAAAAAAGGTGTCCCAATAAGATTCTAAAATTAAGTGAAATTTATCTTTATCTGGCAAGGTAAAACTTGCACAGTACTTCTCCGCACAGAAGTTTGAGAGGGCTATAGTAAAAAAAAACAAAAGCATATATCCCAAATGAGGCAATATTCTAAATGCAAGTCTCAGCTGACAAGGTGGACTGTAAATTCTTTGTGGTTGACTGGACATGTTCAGTTTTCACATCACAGATGCTGGAAAATCTGGCAAATCTGGTTTCAAACAAATCTGATAATGAGCTGCTTAAGAGCCAGCAGGTCTAATACATACCTCCCTAAGGAGGTATGCTGAAGCTTAGCAGAGTTTTCATTATTGATACATTCTGGATATAAGAACTTGTTACTATATTGTTACTTATGTTCATGTTCTGAATTTCCTTTTAATCTAGGTAAAGATATCTTTTTGTTTTAATTAACAGAATTTTCCAGCTTTAATGTAGCCTAAATTCACAGATTTTTTTCTTAATGATTAGAACTCTTACTAGGTTCTCTTTTTTGGGGGTACTGATTTTAAAAATTATTCTTTAACCCAAAGTCAAGAAACATTTGTGTTTTATTTACTCACAGATTAGATTGGCAGCCCACCTAGAGTTTAATTTTATGTTAGAGACTGAGGTAGGTTAATCCTGGGTGTTCATTGGAAGGACTGATGCTGAAGCTGAAACTCCAGTACTTTAGCCACCTCACGCAAAGAGTTGACTCATTGGAAAAGACTCTGATGCTGGGAGGGATTGGGGGCAGGAGGAGAAGGGGATGACAAAGGATGAGATGTCTGGATGGCATTGCCGACTCCATGGACATGAGTTTGAGTAAACTCCAGGAGTTGGTGATGGACAGGGAGGCCTGGTGTGCTGTGATTCTTGGGGTCGCCAAGAGTCAGACACGACTGAGTGACTGAACTGAACTGAACTGAACTGACCTGACCTGAATGGTATACTTTGTCCACTTGGACACTTACTGGACCCAGCAACTTTTACTGAAAATAATAAAATCCCTCAGTGTTCTGCAGTGAAAAATTTGTCAAAAATTAATACATTTTTATTTGTGAGTCATTTTCTGAACTTTTTTTATTCTGTTTTCTCTTTATCATTATTTAAACATCAACCTCTTTTTCAAGCTGTATCTTTGCAGTTCCTTAAGATATGACCATATAAATCCTGTTGTATTAGCAGACTTTGTATATAACTATAAATGTGTTTAAAAAGTGTTAAAATCCTGAAACTAGCATAATTCTGTCCAAATTACATATAACTATCATTTTACTTTTATTTTAGTTCTTACAGTAGTACTCTGGTATAATTTGACCTGCATCCCTATCCATTCTTCACAATTATAAAAAAAAAAATAGGACCACTAACGGCCAACCAGCAGGTTTTTCCCTGATCCTTGTCTAGTTCATTAACTGTAAAACAGGAGTATCATCTCCGAGAAGAAGGAAAGCATTCTCTGATACAACAATACGACCAAATTTCTTAAATGTATAGAGATTTCAAGGCATTTCTGTTAGAGCATTACCTTAAATCTTACCTTATTACCTTCAACCTTCCCAGTAAACCAGAGAACTTATAAAATTTTGAATAATTTATCTAATAATCTTTTTGCCTTTTAGTTTCATTTTATTCTGTTTGCATGAATTTCTCCTTCCTTACAGTTTCTCTTCAACCCCACATGACTTCAAGCTTTTCTACTAGGCAATTATATAGAAAAGTTAAAGCGTAAAAGCACATGGCTTTCTGGAATCAGATACACCTATATATGTCTCAGTTCAACAGTTGGTAGATATGTAAGACTGAGCAAATTGAAACTGCATTTATAAAATGGGGACAGAATACTATGGTTATATGTGAATTCTCAGAAACAAAGATGCCTATTTCTTACAGTGGGTAGTCAACAAATGTTTTTTAAAGATTGAGTTATCATAGAATTGTCACTGAAGAGCTGTGAGATAGTTTTGTTAAATCCCTCTAGGAGCATTTAAGGTGTGACGGTTTTTCAGAGGAGACATTTCAAGAATAAAATTAAATATGAGAGATGTACTCTCAAGCACAGCCTAAAATGAACTTTAATCATGAAGTTATTCTGTTATCAGATTAAACTGAGGCATGGAAATTCTTATATTCAAAATGATCTTTTTGTGCTAACTGCATTAATTTTTACACACATTTTTGCAATCTTCCTGTGAATAAACAGGTTAAGCATCATTTAACACAAGACATGTGGAAAAGAAGTAAGGGCTTTGTGATCCTGGGAAGATCCGGAATAGCAATTCTTATTTCTGCCTTGTGGAAAGACAGCTCTCAGCATGTACACCCTTGGAATGGAAAGCTTATGCTCCTTAGGTTTAACTTTACTCTGAACCATGAGTGCACGTGGCTTTGTCTCTCCAGTCCTAGTAGAGCTGTAAGAACAATATTCAAACTCAGAATATCGGGTTAATAGAGCAGACTTAACAGACATTTGCATTGCAAATTACATTATCTCAGTATTTTTAAGTTTACACATTTTTCATAATGTTCACACTCCTTCCCTGAAAATACGGGTCAAAGGAGTAGTTCCCCTCTTTGTCTTATTTGCTTTCAGGAATCAGAGGAAGTGTAACAATCTAAGTATGTTTAGTGCAACTGTTTTATATAATATCACTTGGAGAGATCAGTTTAATTAAAAAAAAAAATCTGCCTGGGTCATCTTGACCAGCATAACATTATTTTTGATTCATGACACATAATGAGCCAAAATATACTTGCTGTAAGAATGCTAAACATTAAAATGACCTTGGCTCTTCACTTACCAACGAAACCATCTGTAGAGGAAATCTGCCATATGCAAACTGGTATAAGAAGCTTCTACACCTTATCTTTTCCCAAATGAAAATTTAGATAATCATAAATAAATCTTAAAAAAAATATTTTATACTCTCAAAATTCCTTAAAAACTACTTGTATACATATATATATATATATATATATATATATATATATATATTTTAGTATAAAGAGCTGTAAATATACCCAAGTAACAGAATAAATACAATTTATTCATATACTAGTCCAATTAACCTTAGGGATATCTTCCAGGTGTGGAAGACTATAATCCTTAATTGTAACATGTTACTTTGAGTTTAACAGGACCATGAAAATGTTGCTATCAAATCCTGGAATGGCTGGCTTATTTTCCCATATTTTTCTTTGATTTTTATTGTGAGATTATTCTTATGGAAAATTAAGGCAAATGACTCAAAGGCAGTCAAATAGTCAAGTTTTTAGTTTCTACCTGAGTACTGTTGAGAAAAATAGTACATTTCGCAATGTAAGATCATAACTACAGTGATGAAAATTTAGCTGCGTCTTCTCTTTTTTTTTTTTTTGTATTTAAGCAAAAGGAAAAACATACCTCCTAGTTTTAAGTCAGACTTAAAAAATCATTTATGCTCTAATGTTTACCTCTTTAAAAATATTTAAGATGTAAATGAATTTTTAAAAAATCAAATATGTTTATCTAAAAATATAAGTGATTTTTTTTTTCCATAGAAGGCAAGGAATTTGAAGTGATTTAAAGAAAGCAGCATCAAAACATGTATATTATCAAGGGTGAAACAGATCACCAGCCCAGGTTGGATGCATGAGACAAGTGCTCAGGGCTGGTGCTCTGGGAAGGCCCAGAGGGATCAGGTGGAGAGGGAGGTGGGAGGGCGGATCGGGATGGGGAATACATGTAAATCCATGGCTGATTCATGTCAATGTATGGCAAAAACCACTACAATATTGTAAAGTAATTAGCCTCCAACTAATAAAAATAAATAGAAAAAAAATTAAAGCATCAGATACCATCTGATTTTATATGATGATTATATGCTGTGCCCAGGTGCTCAGTCATGTCCAACTTTTTGCCACCCCATGAACTATAGACCACTAGGTTCTTCTGTCCACAGAGTTATCCAGGCAAGAATACTAGAGTGGGCTGCCGTTTCCTACTCCAGGGGATCTTCCCAACGCAGGGATTAAACCTGAGTCTCTTGTGCCTCCTGCATTGGCAGGCAGGTTCTGTACCAAGGTGCCACAGAAATTTTATGCTGTAATAATTAAATATTGTGATTATTTTTGAGAGTAAATTTTCACCATAAATTTAATAGAAGCCATATCAGTGACTTTTAATAGAAGCCAGTCAAACAGTGAGCTTTTTTGAAGTTACCCTTTATCATATTGAGAAATATCATTGAGAAATAATTTGTCTATTATTCTTAGTTAAGTGAAACTTGTAGGGAATGACTGTTGGAATTTGTACAATGCTTTTCCTGCATCAGTAGAGATGATCATATGTTTTAATTTTTTTAGTCTGTTAGTGTGGTAAGTTGCATTCATTGGTTTCGAAATGTTAAATCAACATTAAATTCCTGTAATAAACCACACTTGGTTGTAACATTTTATCAATTAGTATTATTACTGGATTTAAAATTTTTAAAGAATCTTTGCATCTATAGCCATGAGTTTGTACTTTCTTGAAATCACTTTTCACTGGACTGCTTAACCCATTTATATTTAATGTATATATTAATATATTTAAAAAATATATAGCATATCAATAATTACTTTCTGTTTCTGTCATAAGTTTTCTCTTTCTTAGTTCCCTCTTCTGGATTGAGTACTTTTTATCACTTCATTTCAAATATTTATTGGCTTCCTATCTACAGCTCAGCTTTATATCACTCATCTTTAATTTAGCACCATATATTTTCATGAGATACTGTAGAGTCTTACATGTGGTATAAGCACATTTTCTGCTACTGCCCATTTTACTGATATTACACACTAGCTTTACTGTTTCTTATTTCAGAACAATGGTAGACTCATTAGTAGCATAGTATTCATGCTTCAACTTTGTAGATAAAATATACATGCAGTTGGTAGAATTCCCCTCCCCAATTTTCTTTGTGGGAAGAGTTTTAACTACAAATTCAGTTATTTTAATAAATATAAGAACACACGTGTTATTTTGGGTGAATTTTGGTACCTGTGTCTTTCAAAAAATGTATGCATTTTATCCGTGTTGTTAAACTTTTTGACATTAATTACTGTAATATTAACATATCATTTTAATATCTATAGATATTCTAAATCTAATGAAACTTTTTACTATGGCTTACTATATAGTCTTTCTTGAAAAAAGTTCATATGCACTAGAGAAGAATATATAAACTATCACTCCACCTAATATATATTATGTAGGGTGTTCTGGAAATGTAAAATATATGAACTTAATTAATCCAGCTTTCTTTGGGTTATATATCCTTTTTCATTCTTCAATTTTAATGCCTTTGTACTTTTATATTAAAATGAGACTTCTGATAGACATCATAGAGTTGGAATTTGCTTTTATTATCTCTCTTGATAACCTCTGCCTTTTCATTAGGTTTAGGACATTTAAACTTAATGTGATTATTTATACATTTAGAGGTTATGGGCTGAGCTACATCCTATATCATGAGGATAAAAGCCATATCTTCAGTGTGGGAAGAGAAAGCTAGAAGTAATTTGGGTCAAAGATACAGCCTAGCAGTCATATCTACCCTGTATTTTTATGTGAGTGTGAAATATCTTTTTAAATTTTTATTTTTCTATGTACCTGTTACAACTGAATATAAATTATATGCATATCCTAACAATATAGCATTGCTCCTTGACTGGAGCTGTGACAAATTTATTTGATATCTTCTTAGTGTTTTAGTCAAAATTAGGTTGGTGTGAGTCTGAGCTATGATGAATTATCAAGAATATAACATTGTAAAAATGGAAAGTAATAATCTGTATCCCTTTATTAAGTCAACTACTGTGAGTGATTTGGTTAATATATGCAATGACACTATTTATGCTACTTGAAGAATTGTAATGACCCTTTTTTTTGGTTTTGCTTTGTTTGTAGTATAGACATTCAATAAATATTGCCTATAAGGAGTGTATTGACATCAAAGTTTTTGTACTAAAGATTAAAAATTAGAAATAAAAATTTCAAGTGTGTTCCTCTGAATAGTAATTTGCATGCATTTTGACATATTTTTCAGAGCTGCATCTTAACATTTTATGTAACACTGTCATTAGAATGAACACAATGGCTTCCATTTTAATTATAGAATAGTAAAATAATTTCACTTTAGCATTTTGGTTTTGCATTTATAGCATTTTAGCAATATCCATATTATATGGTCGTGCCAGAATCAGTTCAGTTCAGTTGCTCAGTTGTGTCCAACTCTTTACGACCACATGGACTGCAGCATGCCAGGCCTCCTTGTCCATCACCAACTCCTGGAGTTTACTCAAACTCATGTTCATTGAATTGGTGATGCCAGAATAAGTGGTGACAGAATAAGACATTTCTAATTTTGAATAAAATAAATCATTTTAAGACTTACTTTCTTTTTCCTTTTCCATTTTTTCTTGTTAGTTTCTAAAATCAGGGTAACTCAAAATACTATTTACACATTCAAATATAGCTTTGAAATATTTAAGGGAGCATTCAATCAGTACTAACTAAAAATACCAAAATACATAGCAAATAAGTCTCATTATCTTTTCAAGGTAGAATACTCCCAAACTGTATACATCACTATTTATAAATTTTCTGTTTCAAAATAATATCTGATATATTGAACAAATTTTGTATGACTATACAAATACTTGATTATGATCTGTATTATATATTGTATTATTAGCAGTAACATTGGAGATTAAAAATATGATAAAATTTTATTTTATTTACAGCATGTAAGTTACCTATCTACCTGACTGTAAATTAATATAGTATTAAGTTTAAAATCTTTTTTAAGATGTCTGTCATGTGCTTTATAAAGTCAGCTTTCTGAACGTATGTATATAAAGGAAATATTATTTAGGCATTTAGCAAATTGATAAAGACATGAAAAACTAAAAGTTAAGTTAATTTCCATAGAATAGATTTTAAAAATTCAATTAATTTCAATAATGGTATTTCCCACTTGATTTGAGAGTATATATTAGGTGCGGTTTATACAGCTTAAAAGATAATGTTAAACTTGAAACATGAGCTTTGAAAAACAAAATTGTGCCATCTGCATTTCTTGACACTATCATATGACCTTGATATTCTAGCCATCTAGAATATATTTTTATGGGATTAAATGCTTATGATAAAAAGGATGAAAATACAATCTGCTTAGTTCACTTACACTTATGTTGAGATAGTTTAGGAATTACTCTTATTTTTTAACACAACATGTATCCTTGCTATGAAATCAAATACTCCTTATGCCTGCCTTGAGATTATTAAAATAGTTTATCTATTCTCCATTGTTTTCTTTTTTATGCTATACAGTACTTCTTTTTTACCTTAGATTTCCAACATCGTTTCTTATAGATATAAACCAAATATGTTAAATATATCCCTCAGAGGTCTATTTTTGCTTCTATTTCTTTGGGATGACTTCTGCTCATAGGTAGATAAATAATTGCTGACTTTATTATCTGAGTTCTGACAGCTCAAGTATAAATTCTTCTGAGAATATTTGCTTTAAAAGGAAACAGAATCTTCTTTTCTTAGAATATTCCTTATTGGTAAGATTCATGTTGTTTCTCTCTTGGTGACCTTTTATAGTTGGTCACATCTTTCAAGTTACCTCTTTTTTGTAGCTTTGCTTTTCTGAAAATATTTTCTGTATTCTAAGATGTAATTCATTACTTAACACCTCAGCTGAAACTGAAATTATGTAACTAATATATTGGAAAATTTCAGTTTTTCTGTTTCCTTCCACCAGCATATGCATGGTTAGTTTTTCTGTGGCTATAATTAACATAAAATTTCCAGAGAAACATTCAAAGTTGTGTCCTATTTTTCACTTTGTAAAAACATGTTGTATTTTCTGTTTTTTTCTTCTCCTATTCTTCTTTGTGGAGCACTGCCTTGTCTGATCTTGTAGTTCTACATTTTTATAAGACATTTGAAATTTTCCAAATTCCTTTGAAAACTGTATATTTTGATTATTATTATTTTTAAATGCATACATGGAAAATTCACTTCTTTATGATATTAAATTTTAATATCAACCAACACATTAAGCTATTCCAATTATATAAATCTTTTATATTATATATATATATTTCAAAATAATATTATACAAGATTTCTTAAATATATCCCTAAGTGCTTTAGAATGTTTCTTTTCACTGAGTATTTTATTTTCTAATGGTGGGAAGTAACAGCAAAGCAATATCTGTCATCTATTTTCTCCTTTATCATTGGGGAAAGTATAAGTTATTACACAAAGTAAATATAGTAACATATGGCTTAGTAGAGAGAAATATGGTAAAAGTTAATGTCCTACCTTTTAGTTGGCATTCTGTAGACTAGAAAAGTAATGGAGATATGAGGCTTTTCTGCAGTCTCAACTTTTAATTAACTCTCGGTATTTATTGGTGTCAAGAGGCAACTGGGGTCAGATGGGTCATACTCCTTGTTCCAGTGTCCTTTCCTCGAGTTTCATATTTTACACCTGTTATGAAAATGTCAGGAAGTACCGAATTACCTGTTCATGGGTATCAAGAAACAGTCACAGTAGCCATATTAGTGTTAGCAAAATATGCATTTTCTCTTCGGTTCCAATAGAGGCTTCAGATGTGAGGGCATATGTGCTAATTTAGAGGGAAATGCTAGAGACTTAACCTAAAAACCACTCCTCCAACCCATTGAACATTTCTGTAAGCACTGATTTTCCAAGTTGAATAAATAGAATTTTGTTAAAATACCCAGAGTAGGGACTTGCCTGGTGGTCCAGTAATTAAGAATCTACCTTCCAATGCAAGGGACAGAGTCCACCCCTGGTTGGGGAGCTAAGCTCCCACATGCTGCAGCGCACCTCGACTCATGCTCTGTAGCTACCGAACCAGTGCACAAACAAGATTAAAAAAAAAAAAAGATGGGAACTTCAATAGACATTTTTCCAAAGACATACAGCTAACCAACATACACATGCAAAGATGCTCAACATAACTAATCATCAGGAAAATGTGACTCAAAACCACAAAGAGGAGCTTCTCTGGTGCTGAAGCAGTTAAGACTCTACACTCCCAATGCAGGGGGCCTGTATCTGATCCCTGGTCAGTTGAAACTAAGAGTTCACAGGCCAGGCTGCAATTAGAGATACTGAGTGCTACGACTAAAGATCCTGCATGCTTCAACTAAAGAACCCTGCATGCCGTAATGAAGATCAAAGATCCTGAACACCACAGCTAAGACCCAGCACAGCCAAGTAAGTAAATAAATATATTAAAAACAAAACAAAACACAGTGAAGCCTTTCTGGTGGTCCAGTGGTTAAGAATCTGTCTACCAATGCAGGGGACAAGGGTTCAATCACTAGTCCAGGAATATCCCACATGCGGAGCAACAACTAAGTCCATGTACCATAACTACTGAGTCCATGATCCACAGACACATGCCACAACTACTGAGACCTTTTGCCACAACTATTCAAGCTTTTTAATATACTGCCTAGGTTTGTCATTGCTTTTCTGCTGAGGAGCAAGGGTCTTTTAATTTCATGGCTGCAATCATGGTTCACAGTGATTTTGGAGCCCAAGAAAATAAAGTATGTCACTCTTTCCATTTTTTCCTCATCTGTTTGCCTTGAAGAGATGGGACTGGATGCCAACATCTTTTTTTTTTTGAATATTGAGTTTCAAGTCAGCTTTTTTACTCTCTTCTTTCACCTTCGTCAAGAAGCTCTTCAGTTCCCCTTTGCTCTTGCCATTAGAGTCGTATCATTTGCATGTCTGTGGTTGCTGATATCTCTCCCAGCAATCTTGATTCCAGTTTGTGATACATCTATCCAAGCACTTTGCATGATGTACTCTGCACGTGACTTAAATAAGAGGGTGACAATATACCACCTTGGCCTACTCCTTTCCCAATTTTGAACCAGTGTGCTGCTTCATGTCTGGATCTAACCATTGCTTCTTGACCTGCATACAGGCTTCTCAGGAGGCAGGTAAGGTGGTCTGGTATTCCCATCTCTTTAAAAGTTTTCCACAGTTTGTTGTGATCCACACAGTCAAGGCTTTAGCACAGCGAATGAAGCAGAAGTAGATGTTTTTCTGGAATTCTCTTGTTTTTTGTATGATTCAGCAGATGTTGGCAATTTGATCTCTGGTGCTCTGCCTTTTCTAAACATGGCTTATACATGTGGAAGTTCTCAGTTCACATACTGTTGAAGGCTAATGAAGAATTTTGAGCATTACCTTGCTAGCATGTGAAATGGGCACAGTTGTGCAGTACTTTGAACATTCTTTGGCATGTCCCTTCTTTGAGATTGGAATGATAACTAACTTTTCCCATTCCTGTGGCTACTGTAGTGCTTTCCAAATTTGCTGGCATACTGATTGTATCACTTTAACAGCATCATTCTTTAGGATTTGAAATAGTTCAGCTGGAATTCCACTGCCTTCACTAGTTTTGATTGCAGCAATGCTTCCTAAAGCCCATTTGACTTCATACTCCAGGATCTGACTCTAGATAAGTGACCATACCATCATAGTTATCCAGGTCATTAAGACTTTTTTTGTACAGATTTTCTGTATATTCTTGCCACCTCTTCTTAATCTTTCTGCTTCTATTAGGTTCTTACTATTTCTGTCCTTGTGTGCCCATCTTTGCATGAAATGTTCCTTGGTAACTCTAATTTTCTTGAAGCGATCTCTAGTCTTTCCCATTCTATTTTGTCCCTCTATTTCTTTGCCTTGTTCACTGAAGAAGGCTTTCTTCTCTCTCTTTGCTGTTCTTTGGAAGTCTGCATTCACATGTGTGTATCTTTCCCGTTCTCCTTTGCCTTTCCTTCTCTTCTTTTCCCAACTATTTGTAAGCTTCCTCAGACAACCATTTTGCCTTGCTGCATTTCTTTTTCTTGGGGATGGTTTTGGACACCACCTCCTGTACGATGTTACCAACCTGTCCATAGTTCTTCAGGCACTGTGTCCATCATATCTAGTCCCTTAAATCTATTTCTCACTTCTACTGTATAATCATAAGGGATTTTACCTAGGTCATACCTGAATGGTCTACTGGTTTTCTCTTCTTTCTTCAAGTTTGAATTTTGCAATAAGGAGCTCATGATCTGAGCCACAGTCAGCTACAAGTCTTGTTTTTGCTGACTGTATAGGGCTTCTCCATCTTTGGCTGCAAAGAATATAATCAGTTTGATTTCAGTATTGACCATCTGGTGATATCCACATATAGAGTCATTTGTTGTCTTGTTGGAAGAGGGTGTTTGCTATGACCAGTGCATTCTCATGACAAAACTTTGTTAGCCTTTGCCCTGCTTCATTTTATTCTTCAAGGCAAAACTTGCCTGTTACTCCAGGTATCTCTCGACTTCCTGCTTTTCATTCCAGTCTTGCATGATGAAACGGACACCATTTTTTTGGTGATAGTTCTAGAAGGTCTTGTAGGTCTTCATAGAGACATTCAACATCAGCCTCTTCTGCATTACTGGTTTGAGGAGAGAGGTTTTTAGGCTAAGTGAAATAAGTTAGGAAAGGAAAACCAAATAATGCTTGATTTCACTTATAGGTAGAGTCTAAAAATGAAACAAATTAGCAAACATTTAACAGCAAGAAAACAAATAGGCAGTTTCCAGAGGATATTGAGTATTGGGAATGAGTAATTTTGGTGATGGAAATTAAGAGGGATAAACTTCTAGTTTAGAAGGAGAAGAGAAGAAGGAGAAAAGGGAGCAGAATGAGAGAAGGGGATGAGGAAGAGGAGGAGAAGAAGATTATGTAGAGGGGATGAAGGAGGAAAAGGAAGTGAAATTGCCATAGCAACACTTATGGGAAAGTATAGCAAACAAAACGTTTCATATTTACTCAGAAGTAAGAGTAGATTTATGATCAAAACAGAGACCCCTAAAGCAGATAAATGGTAAGATTATTTATTGTATTCTAAAATAATATTAAATATCAGTATGTAAAGCTCTGCTATCCAAAGCAAAACAAAAAGCAGAAAATTAAAAAAAGTAAGAATAACTAGACTAACATATTGAAAATAAAGAAACTAGACAGTAACCTCATATAATAGGTGAAATAAAATTCCATCTGAAGCAAAAGTCTAAATTTGGGGGAAAAAATGATGTGTTTTCCTTTTATGTAGGAGAATCGATCATTAAGCAAGATATCAAAAAACTCAAAATACAAAAATTAATTACAAAAATATTAAAGCAAATGTCATTATATATGTGTGTGTATATATATATTGTGTATATGTATATATATATGTGTGTGTATATATATACACAAAAGGCACTTAAAACAAAAGGCACTGGGATAGGGAAAACACACACTTAAAGGGAAAAAATCTAGCTTGTGCTTGAACCTTAGGGCTGCTGTTTCAGCAACTTAGTATCAGACCCCATTCTTAATTTGGCAGTGACTGCAACTGAGTAGAGAAGTCCAGCCTCACACCCAGCACTAATTCTAGCTGTTCCTTCTCCAGCTCACCACCTACCAATGTGAGAGCCACCAGCACACTATAGAGAAAGATATGACTTACCTACATGTGAACTTCAGCTCTCCCAACAAAGGCACTGAGCTCATGCAATCTGTATGCTTCCACATAACATCACCCCATTAAAAGTGCAATAGGTAACAGTGTCACCTAAGTTCATAGAAGCAAAGTAAAAAGGCAGAGAAACTTCTCTCAATGGACAGAGCAAGAGAAACCTTGAAAAACAAATAATAAAACAAATAAATAACCTATATGATAAAGAACTCAAGGGATTGGTAATACAAATATTAACTGAATTAGGGAAAAGAACTGATGTACACATTGAACATTTTAACAGTGAACTAGAAAATATAAAAAAAGAAGCAATCAGAAATATTCAACATCTATAATTAATTAAAAAATGGGAATGAATAGTAGACTAAGTGATACAGACAAACATGTATGTGATATGGAAGACATAATAATGAAAATCACCCAGTAAAAAAAAAGCAAAGTGAAATGAAAAAAATGAAACAATTTAAGAAATCTCTGAGAAAACATCAAAAATACCAACATTCACACTGTAGGGATTTCAGAAGGATAAGAGGTCAAAAAGGAGATTTTAAAAATGTATTGGAAGAAATTATGGCTGAAAACTTCCCAAACCTGACAAAAGAAAGAGATAGTCAAGTAGATGAAGCATGTGTCTGTGTGTTAAGTCACTTCTTTGTGACCATATGGACTGTTGCCTACCAGACTCCACTGTCCATGGAATTCTCCAGTTAAGAATACTGGAGTGGGTTGCCATGCTCTCTTCTAGGGGATCTTCCCAACCCAGGAATTGAACACACATCTCTTACATCTCTTGCATTGGCAGGTGAGTTCTTCACTGCTAGCACTACCTGGGACGCCCACTGAAAGCACAGAGGATTCCACATAAAATGTACACAAATAGGTTCACATGAAGACATATCATAATTAAAGAGAAAGATTTGTATGTAAGGGAATCCTTTTAAGGCTGTCAGCTTATATCTCTGCAGAAACTTTGCAGGCTAGGAAGAAGTGGCATGATATATTCAAAGAGCTAATAGGGTAAAAACCTGCAACCTAGAAAAATCTACCCAGTAAAAATGTCATGTAAAATAGAGAGACAAAGGATTCAAACAAGTGAAAACTAACAGAATTCTTCAATACCAAACCTACTGTAAAAGAAATATTGACTGATTTCTCTAAGAGAAAAAGAAAAATCTATAGGAAAGGAAAAATCCCAGTACGAAAGGCAAATGTATACTAAAGAATATCAACCACTTAAATAAAACAATACAAATATTAAAAGACGAAAAACATTGCAAAAACAACTGTAACTACAATATGTTAAGTGTTATACATGAAGATATAAAATACAATATCAAAAACACAAAGTGTAGGGAAAGGGAGTTAAAAAGGAAGATTATTTAAAATTCTCTTGAACCTAAACAATTACTAGTTTCAAACAAGTAAATATAGTTATAGATCAACATATTTGAACCTCATGGTAACCATGATTAAAAAACCTACAATAGATACACAAAAACTAAAAAGAAAGGAACACAAACATACTATTAAGGGAAATAATCAAAGCACAAGGGAAGAAACAAAAAGAAGAAATGAACTGAGAAGAACTACCAAAATACTCAGAAAACAAGTATTAAAATGAAATGGCGACCCACTCCAGTACTCTTGCCTGGAAAATCCCCTGGAAGGACGGAGGAGCCTGGTAGGCTATAGTCCATGGGGTCCCAAAGACAGACACGACTGAGAGACTTCACATACACTTGTCCAAAATTACTTTAAATGAAAAAAATGCTTGAATTGAAAGATACGGGGTAGCTAATTGGATCAGAAACCAAGACCCTTCCTTTTGATGCCCACAGAAGCCTTGCTATAGAGCTAAAGGTACACACAGTCTGAAAATGAGGGAGGGAATGGAAAAATATATTTAATGCAAGTGGAAACAACAATAAAGCACAGGTAGCAATCTTATAAGCAAAATTAGAAAAAATAAGAAAAGAGTAGATTTGTGTAGACTATACAGCATGCTACAAAAAAAGAAGTAAATGAAGAAATCAACGAAGAAACCAAAAAATACCTCAAGACTAATGAGGATATACAGCTTTTCAAAATCTATGGGATGTAGCAAAAACAACCTAAGAGAGTAGTTTATAGCAACGCAGGCCTTCTTCAAGAAATGAGAAAAGTCTCAAACAATTTGACATACCACTTAAAGAAATTAGGAAAAGAAGAACAAAGCCCAAAATCATCAGAAAGAAGGAAATAATAAAGATCAGAAAGGATTAAATATAATAGAGATTTTTTGAAAAGCCAATGGAAAAGAGCAATGAAACCAAGAGTTGTTTTTTTGAAAATAACTAAAAAAAATGATAAATCTATAGCCAAGCTCACTAAGAAGAAAAAGAGAGAAGATGCTAATAAACAAAATAAGAAATTAAAGGGGAGAGTTAACAAACAATACCACAGAGATATAAAAAAAAAATCATAAGAAAAACTACTATCAATTATATTCCAACATGTTGGATAACAAAAAAATGAGCAAACTTCTGGGAAAAAAATAATTTCTGCCGTGACTGAATCCAGAAGAAACAATTTGAACAGACCAATAACTAGTAGTGAAACTGAATTTGTATTAGACAAACTCTCTGCAAACCAAAGTACATGACCAGTGGGCTTCACAGGGTAATTTTACCAAATAAAGAATTTCTTTACCATATAACGAAGAAGAATACCTCTCCTTCTCAAACTATTCCAAAAAATGGAAAAGGATGGAATACTCCTAAATGTAGTCTATGAAGATATCATTACACAGCCCAGTACCAAAACCAGGAAAAGACAGTACAAAAACAAGAATATTATAGTCCAATACTTTTGATGAATATAGATGCCAAAATACTTGACAAAATATAAGTAAACCAAACAAACAAGGTATAAAAAGGATCATACATCTTGATCATGTTGTATTTATTCTTGGTATGTAAGGATGCTTTGATATTTGCAAATCAATATGAAAAGCCACATTAACAAAAGAAAGGATAAAAGTCACATGATCATCTCAATAGATGCTGAAAAAAAAAAAAGCCTCTGACAAAACATCCTTGTATAATAACAACTCTCTTCACAGTAGGTATGGAGGGTACATATTTCAGAATAACAAAGGCCATTTATGATAAAAGTTGTGGGCTTACCATAAATGGCCTTTGTTATTCTGAGATATGTACCCTCCATACCCACTTGATGAAAGTGAAAAAGGAGAGTGAAAAAGTTGGCTTAAAGCTCAACATTCAGAAAACTAAGATCATGGCATCTGGTCCCATCACTTCAAGGGAGCTAGATGGGAAACAGTGGAAACAGTGGCTGAATATTTTTCTGGGCTCCAAAATCACTGCAGATGGTGATTGCAGCCATGAAATTAAAAGACGTTTACTCCTTGGAAGGAAAGTTATGACCAACCTAGACAGCATATTAAAAAGCAGAGACATTGCTTTGCCATCAAAGGTCCATCTAGTCAAGGCTATGGTTTTTCTAGTGGACATGTATGGATGTGAGAGTTGGACTGTAAAGAACGCTGAACACAGAAGAATCGATGGTTTTGAACTGTGGTGTTGGAGAAGACTCTTGAGAGTACCTTGGACTGCAAGGAGATCCCACCAGTCCATCCTAAGGAAGATCAGCCCGGGATGTTTGTTGGTAGGACTGATGTTGAAGTTGAAACTCCAATACTTTGGCCACCTGCTTGTGAAGAGCTGACTCTTTGGAAAAGACCCTGATGCTGGGAATGATTGAGGATAGGAGGAGAAGGGGACGACAGAGGATAAGATGGTTGGATGGCATCACCAACTCAATGGACATGGGTTTGGGTGGACTCTGGGAGTTGGTGATGGACAGGGAGGCCTGGCATGCTGCGGTTCATGGGGTCGCAAAGAATCAGACATGACTGGGTGACTCAACTGAACTGAACTGAAAGTCTACACACCAAAACTTAAAATAATAAATGAATTCAAGAAAATTTGCAGGATATAAGGTTAATATACAGAATTACTTTGCATACAGAATTACTAATAATGAATTGTCAGAAAGATAAAGTAAAAAAAAATCAATTTAAATTCACATAAGAAAGGATAAAATACCATTACACTTACTGAGAAGGTTAAAGACCTGTTTCTGGAATAATATAAAACACTGATATAGGAATTTGAAGATAATGCTGAGAAATATAAAGATATCCTATATGATTATGTTGACACAGCTAATATTAACAAAACATTCATACTGCACAAAGTAATTTACAAATTTAATGCAATACCTATAAAAATACCCATGGCATTTTCACAAAGTGAGAACAGGTAATCCTAAAGTTTACATGGAACCACAAAAGACCTCATATTTCCAAAGCAATCTTAAGAAATAAGCACAATGCTGAAGGCATCACCTTCTCAAACTTCTGACTATATCACAAAGCTACAGTAATCAAAGCATCATGATACTGGCAGAAAAACAGATACATAAGTCAATAGAACAGAAAAGTGAGCCCAGAAATAAACTCATACACCTATGGTCAAGTAATATACAACAAAGGAGGGAAAAATATACAATGGATAAAGAGTCTTTAATAAGTAGTGCTGGAAAAACTGGGCAAGCACATTTAAAACAGAAAGATTAGAACATTTCCTTGCACCATATACAAAAAATAAAAATGGATTGAAGAACTAAACTTAAGGCCTGAAACCATAAAATACCTAGAAGAGAATACAAACAGATTATCCTTTGAGATAAATTCTAGCAATATATTTTTACATCTACCCTTCAAAGCAAAATAAAGAAAGCAAAAAAGAAGAATCAGTTCAATCACTCAGTCATTTCTGACTCTGCAACCTCATTAACTGCAGCATGCCAGGCTTCCCTGCCCATCACCAACTCCCAGAGCTTACTCAAACTCATGTCCATTGAGTCAGTGATGCCATCCAAAAATCTCATCCTCTGTCGGCCCCTTCTCCTGCCTACAATCTTTTCCAACATCAGAGTCTTTCCAAAGGATTCATTTCTTCCCAACAGGTGGCCAAAGTATTGGAGTTTCAACTTCAGCATTAGTCCTAATGAATACTCAAGACTGATTTCCTTTAGGATTGAATGGATTGATCTCCTTGCAGTCCAAGGGACTCTCAGGAGTCTTCTCCAACACCATAGTTGAAAAGCATCAATTCTTCAGTGCTCAGTTTTCTTTATAGTCCAACTCTCACATCCACACATGACCACTGGAAAAACCAGACCTTTAGCTAAACTGATCTTTGTTGACAAAGTAATGTCTCTGCTTTTTATATATGCAGTCTAGGTTGCTCATAGCTTTTCTTCCAAGGAGCAAGCCGCTTTTAATTTCATAGCTGCATTCACCATCTGTGATTTGGGAGCTCAAGAAAATAAAGTCTGTCACTGTTTCCACCCATCTATTTGCCATGAAGTGATGTGGCCGGGTGCCAGGATATTCATTTTTTGAATGTTGAGTTTAAGCCAGCATTTTCACTGTCCTCTTTCACATTCATCAGTTCAGTTCAGTCAATCAGTCGTGTCCGACTCCTTGTGACCCCATGAACCACAGCACACCAGATCTCCCTGTCCATCACCAACTCCCAGAGTCCACCCAAACCCATGTCCATTGAGTCGGTGATGCCATCCAACCATCTTATCCTCTGTCGTCCCCTTCTCCTCCTGTCCTCAATCATTCCCAGCATCAGGGTCTTTCCCAATGAGTCAGCTCTTTGCATCAGGTGGCCAAAGTGTTGGAGTTTCAGCTTCAACCTCAGTCCTTCCAATGAACACCCAGGACTGATATCCTTGAGGATGGACTGGTTGGATTTCCTTACAGTCCAAGGGACTCTCAAGAGTCTTCTCCAACACCACAGTTCAAAAGCATCAATTCTTTGGCGCTCAGCTTTCTTCACGGTCTAACTCTCACATCCATACATGACCACTGGAAAAACCATAGCCTTGACCAGATGGACCTTTGTTGGCAAAGCAATGTCTCTGCTTTTTAATATGCTATCTAGGTTGGTCATGACTTTCCTTCCAAGGAGTAAACATCTTTTAGTTTCATGGCTGCAATCACCATCTGCAGTGATTTTGGAGCCCAGAAAAATAAAGGCAGCCACTGTTTTCCCATCTATTTGCTATAAAGTGATGGGACCAGATGCCATGATCTTAGTTTTCTGAATGTTGAGTTTTAAGCCAACTTTTTCACTCTCCTCTTTCACTTTCATCAGGAGGCTCTTTAGTTCTTCTTCACTTTCTTCCATAAAGTTGGTGTCATCTGCATATCTGACGTTATTGATATTTCTCCTGGAAATCTTGATTTCAGCTTTTCTTCCTCCAGCCAGCATTTCTCATGATTACTCTGCATATAAGTTAAATAAGCAGGATGACAATATACAGCCTTGATATACTCCTTTTCCTATTTGGAAACAGTCTGTTGTTCCATGTCCAGTTCTAACTGTTGCTCCCTGACCTGCATATAGGTTTCTCAAGAGGCAGGTCAGATGGTCTGTTATTCCCATCTGTTTCAGAAGTTTCCACAGTTTATTGTGATCCACACAGTCAAAGGCTTTGGCATACTCAATAAAGCAGAAATAGAGGTTTTTCTGGAACTCTCTTGTTTTATTCGATGATCCAGTGGATGTTGGCAATTTGATCTCTGGTTCCTCTGCCTTTTCTAAAACCAGCTTGAACATCTGGAAGCTCATGGTTCATGTATTGCTGAAGCCTGGCTTGGAGAATTATAAGCATCACTTTACTAGCATGTGACGTGAGTGCAATTGTGCTATAGTTTGAGCATTCTTTGGCATTGCCTTTCTTTGGGATTGGAATGAAAACTGGCCTTTTTCCAGTCCTGTGGCCAATGATGAGTTTTTGAGAAAAAATAATGTGGGACCTAATTAAACTCAAAAGTTTTTGCACAATGAAAGAAATCATCAACAAAATGGAAAGACAACTTAAAGAATGGGAGATAATATTTACAAATGATATGACCAACAATGGGTTAATATCTAAATTATATAAATAATTAATAAAACTCTGTAAGTCACCACCCCCCAAGGGAAAGCAAAACTAATTTAAAATTCAGCAGAAGATCTGAATAGACATTTTGCCAAAAAGGACAAACAGATGGACAATAAGCACAGGAAAAGATGCTCAACATCACTCCCTGAGGGAAATGTAAATTAAAACCACAATAAAATGTTACCTCACATCTGTCAGAATTCCTATCTATCATCAAAGACAACAAAAATAGCAAATATTAGTGAATATGTGAATGTAAAGAGAAGCCTCAAACAGTATTGGTAGGGATGTAATTTGGTCCAGCCACAATGGAAAACAGTGTGGAGGTGCCTCAAAAAACTAGAAATAAAACTACCATATAGCCCAGAATTTTCACTTCTGGATATATTTCTGGAAAAAGTGAAAACACTAATTAGTAAAGCTCACACCATCCCCAATGTACATGGCAGCACTATTTATAATAGCCAAGACAGGGAAATAACTCAAGCATTCATAAATAGATGAGTGAGTTTAGAAGAATATATATATATATATATATGTATGTATATTTATATAGAATGTTGAATATATATAATCATATATGTGAATATTACTTAGCTAAAAAAAAGAATGAAATACTGCCATTTTCAGCATTGTGGGTATAACTAGAGAATATGATGTTAGTGAAATAAGTCAGACAAAAAAGTGTTATGATATTTCACTTATATATGGAATCTAAAAATTAATAACAAATGAATGTATATAGCAAAACAGAAGTAGACTCATGCATGTGAAATAACAAACTACTAGTTACCAGTAGGGAGAGGGAAGGAGAGAGGAGCGAATTAGGTATATGGGGTTAAAAGATACAAACTACTATGTATACAATAAACAATAAGGATATACTATATCGCACAGGTGATTATAGCCATTATCTTGTAATAACTTATAATTGATTATAAACTAAAAATGCTGACTCACTATGCTATGAACCTGAAACTAATATAATATTGTAATCAATAATACTTCAGTATAAATAAATCAATAACAAAAGGCATGGTCATCAAAGATATGTCCAATATACACATAATTTTTTTTTAATTGAGAATTTGTCACATTTCTTCAGTAAATTCTAAGTGATCCCACATTCCAAACTGAGTCTATATTGTCTATGCTCAGAAGAGGTCCAGGAATTTGTTATGGTCCATGGTCCATCACTTAAACAATATTATATTAGAAAGCATGCTTTCTTTGAAGATATTTTCCTGAAAAACCCAGTCCATGTAGAATAGGAGCAGAGTTGGTGCCCCATGACTTCTAACCTAGAAATAGATCAATAAAGTGTATAATCATTTTCTTCTAAATTTTGAGAAACACAATGGACTGTAAATCTGGGTTACACCTAAGTGCAGGGGCAGGGGAAGCGGGATTGAATATCAAGCTAAATTAATCTATAATAGCAGAACAACCTGGAGTGTTAAGAGGCTGCATACAAATGGATGGAGGGTCAGAATATCTGCCAAAGAGCAGATAATGAACCAAAATGTGATTCAAGAGACATGAGGCCATCAGGAATCTACTGAAAAGGTACTGAAATTTCACAAAGATTGTGACAATAAGCTTTGAGAAATCATGTGCAAGGTTGGATTCATAAGTGGTCAGCAAGAGTCAGACAATTTAAAGAATCTCAGCTATAGGAGGACCTTATGAAGGACTTAAGCATACCAAAAGAGAGAGTCATTTTTAGATCTCTTCAAAAAACAGAACCGCCAAGTACATATTATACTGGTGCGACCAGAGAAAGAAACTTCCTATTTTGTAGGTTTCTCTTCTCACTTAAGCATTAAAGGAGCTAGAAGCAGCCTGAACTGTGCTTAGTCACTCAGTCGTGTCCAATTCTTTGTGACCCCATGGACTGCAGCCCGCCAACTGAATAGTAAAAGTGCTAGTTAAAAATACATATAAAATGAAAATAAAACAACAAAAAGATGCATAGCCTGGGCCAGGTTCAAGCTAGAGTAGAGAGAGTCTTTAAATAACTTAGTGTTTTTAAAATTTGATGAGACTACACTTATTAATAAATGGCCTAAGACTATTTAGAGAAGTAAAGTGACCAGCAAATGTATTATCCATATATTTATATTATCATCATAAAATGCAAAAAGATGAACTGTGCCTAATTTTAGAGTTGATTTAAGGAGCTAGAAAAACATGACCCATGTGATTTGAATGAGTAATGTGGGTAGATGATGATAGAGATTAATATGAATTCCATTATTGAATCACTAGCAATATAGACATTTTTTTTATATGTCAAGTTTTGAAACCCTTTGAGGTTTTCTTTGCCCGATTTTGGAGTCAGGACTGATAAATTTAGATTACATTGGCCTAATTTAAAATTGTTATGTAAGAACTCAAGTCAATGATGCTGGACATTTTACTAAATTGGTTACTTAATGTGAGCTATTAAATAAATATGTGTATATATATATATATAAATTCTTGGTGACAAGGCTGGTATATTTTCATAGTGATTAGGTATGTGTGATTTGAACTTAGGTGGTTTTTTATTTTGTCATTTTTGCATACCTATAGTCTGTCCCTCTCTCCCTCCCTCTTTTCTCTTTCTTTCATGTTCCTAAAATTTCTAAAATGAGTGTATGTTGCTGCTTTTGGCAAATTTAAAGGTAATCATTGATTCCCCTTCAGGTAATGACTGTGTATGCTGCTTGAAGCTAACCTGCTGAGAACAACCAGAAAACCTGGGGAAAAAAAATTAAAATACCTCTCTGAGGGCATTGAGACTAGCAAGACAGTCAACTTTTTAAGAATGAAATAAGGAGGTGAACCAAAAGCATACATCCAATAGTTGGATCTGCTTCTCTGCTTGAGGCAGTTATGAATTCTAAATAAGTTTCAGAGTAAAGGCTGAGAGGCTGCTGCTGCTGCTAAGTCACTTCAGTCGTGTCCGATTCTGTGCGACCCCATAGACGGCAGCCCACCAGGCTCCCCAGTCTCCAGGCAAGTAACACTGGAGTGGGTTGCCATTTCCTTCTCCAATGCACGAAAGTGAAAGTGAAGTCACTCAGTCGTGTCCTGATAAATAGCCAGGCTCTTCTACTGCTATACCCTAGAAGCAAGCGATAACAGGAAAGAACCAGACCTCACAAGAAAAGCAGCTTTCCTTTCACTCAGTTTTGCTACTGGCAAAATTGTTTTGGAGGAACATAATATCACCAAGAGCCTTCATTATTTTCAACAAAATTTGATACTCTGTCACTTTAGAAAACTAAAGCAAGTATAAAAATAACTAGTCATTAAAAAGTAAACAATTGTCCCAAAACAGTAAAATATAGAATATATTGGAACCACAAAAATGTAGAAATTGCCAGATAGAAAATTGAAAATAATTTTAATTATGTTCAAGAAATTAAATGACAATGGAAAAAATGAAGAAATAAAACTTGTAGAATAAATATTAGTATTGTATCTTTACTTATACTTAAAGAATCTGATTAATAGCATGTTAGAAACTGCTGAAGAAATAATCAGCTACTAGAATATAGCTGAAAAAATGTGCAAAGATGGTGAAATAATATGATGAAAAGTACTAAAAGAAATTCAAGAATAATGCAAGAAATACAGTAAAAAAAATATATATATATATATATGTTTAATTGAAGTGCCAGATATAGGACAAAAACAAATGAAATCACATGTAAATACAAAATATGAAAATGACTGCAAATTAAAGACAAAGTAGAATCTGAAATAGTCAAGAGAAAACGCTAAATTTCTCTTGAAAGAGCATCAATGAGTTGGAAGTTGACTTCTCAAAAAGATGTTGACAGAACAATTTGGAATGACATTTCTAAAGATAAAAAATAACTAACAGATTTCTTTATATAGAAAAACATCCATTTTATAAATGAAGTTGAAATTCTAAAAATTAGTGAAAAAAACTAACTTTAGTAGGTCATTATAAAGAAAATTATAAAGAGATTATTTTAGGCAAAAAAACAGTGATTCAAGATATACAAAGACAGCTACATTAAATAATTTATAATACTTTTTGAGAGGAAAAAAACTACATAATAGGACTGCTATGCCGTATTCATGCATTGAAAGGTACATGATTATGAAAATGTCAATATTCTCCAATACATAGATTGAATTTCAATCAAAAGCCCAATATATTTTGTGTGTGTATGTTCATTTAAACTGGGTCTAAACTTTACATGGAAATACACATGTCCAATAACATCCAAAGTGTTACTGAAGAAGTGCATTGTGCACTATTAATACCAAGTGCACAGCCATGGTAAAACAGTGTGATGATATTACTGATATACTACTGGTATAAAGCAAGTATAAATAGATGTACTAATGGTACACAATAAAGAGTGAAGAATCTGACTTATACACACATACACACACACACACATATATATGTGCACATATATACACACACACACATATGTATACGTGTGTGCGTGTATATTTACACACAAACAAGTCTATTACAAAATGAATTAGACAAAATGACCCTAGGCCAATTAAATAGCTATAGGTTTGTAAAACCAAAAGAATCTTCACCCATCATTCACATAATATACAAAGATAATTCCAGATGTATTGTACATCTTAAATGTATGTCAGAAGAATATCTTCACAATTAATTATAGACAGTGAAACAGGTAAATAAATTAAAGGTTGTTAAATATCTTGAACAAATATTTCCACAAAAGTTCTGTCTAAATGGCCAATATGCATACAGTGGGCTCAACGACATAAACAAACAGAAAATGCCATAGGTAGTTAGCAGGCAAGGATATGGAATAATGGCAATTATATATTGCTAGTGAAAGTACAATGGTATAATTATTTTTGTGTATCTGTTAGATAGAAAAACTGTTGAAGATACATATACTCTATGATCTAGAACTTTAACTTATATGTGTATCAACAATAAAATTAATATATATGTATGCCAAAATATTTATAAAAATAGATTGGCATTGTTTATAATAACCCCAAACTATAAACACCCAATGTTAGTCTACAGAAGAATGAAAAATAAAACACTGTGTAATCTCAAAATGTAAAATTTTAATGTAATAAAAAGAACAATTTCTGGTACATAAAATTTATGGGTACATTTCACAGTAATTAGTGAAAGATGTAAAATACAGCATACTACTGCTAAGTCACTTCAGTCGTGTCCGACCCTTGCCACCCCATCCCTGGGATTCTCCAGGCAAGAACACTGGAGTTGCCATTTCCTTCTCCAATGCATAAACCTGAAAAGTGAAAGTGAAGTCACTCAGTCATGTCCGACTCTTCACGACCCCATGGACTGCAGCCTACCAGGCTGCTCTGTCCATGGGATTTTCCAAGCAAGAGTACTGGAGTGGGGTGCCATTGCCTTCTCCGAAAATACAACATACATGCTGCTTAATTTTATTCATGACAATTTCAAGAACAGACAAAATCAATTTTTGATTTTAGAAATTAAACAACAGTTACCTGAGGAACAGAGAGGGAGTAGTGACTGGGAAGGAGCTTCAGACTCTTGCGCTAATGTTCTATTTTATGATTTTCTTAGTCATTTTTTGGTATATTTATTCCCATAATTGATAATACTGTTTACTGGTGTGTTTTGTGAAATTTTACATACATGTTATCTTCGATTTAAAAGTTTATAAAGGAATGCAAGGGATTTCTGTGTGTTAATTTTATATCCTGCAACTTTACTATATTCGTTGATTAGCTCTAGTAATTTTCTGGTAGAGTCTTTAGGGTTTTCTATATAGAGGATCATGTCATCTGCAAACAGTGAGAGTTTTACTTCTTCTTTTCCTATCTTGATTCCTTTTACTTCTTTTTCTGCTCTGATTGCTGTGGCCAGAACTTCCAACACTATGTTGAATAGTAGTGGTGAGAGTGGGCACCCTTGTCTTGTTCCTGATTTCAGGGGAAATGCCTTCAATTTTTCACCATTGAGGGTGATGCTTGCTGTGGGTTTGTCATATATAGCTTTTATTATGTTGAGGTATGTTCCTTCTATTCCTGCTTTTTGGAGAGTTTTAATCATAAATGAGTGTTGAATTTTGTCAAAGGCTTTCTCTGCATCTATTGAGATAATCATATGGTTTTTATCTTTCAATTTGTTAATGTGGTGTATTACATTGATTGATTTGCAGATATTAAAGAATCCTTGCATTCCTGGGATAAAGCCCACTTGGTCATGGTGTATGATTTTTTTAATATGTTGTTGGATTCTGTTTGCTAGAATTTTGTTAAGGATTTTTGCATCTATGGTCATCAGTGATATTGGCCTGTAGTTTTCTTTTTTTGTGGCATCTTTGTCTGGTTTTGGAATTAGGGTGATGGTGGCCTCATAGAATGAGTTTGGAAGCTTACCTATATACTAACAATGAAAAAACAGAAAGAGAAATTAAGGAAACAATACCATTCACCATTGCAACAAAAAGAATAAAATACTTAGGAGTATATCTACCTAAAGAAACAAAGGACCTATACATAGAAAACTATAAAACACTGATGAAAGAAATCAAAGAGGACACAAACAGATGGAGAAACATACCGTGTTCATGGATTGGAAGAATCAATATTGTCAAAATGGCTATTCTACGCAAAGCAGTCTATAGATTCAAAGCAATCCCTATCAAGCTACCAACGGTATTTTTCACAGAACTAGAACAAATAATTTCACAATTTGTATGGAAATACAAAAAACCTCGAATAGCCAAAATAATCTTGAGAAAGAAGAATGGAACTGGAGGAATCAAGCTGCCTGACTTCAGACTCTACTACAAAGCCACAGTCATCAAGACAGTATGGTACTGGCACAAAGACAGAAATATAGATCAATGGAACAGAATAGAAAGCCCAGAGATAAATCCACAAACCTATGGACACCTTATCTTTGATAAAGGAGGCAAGGCTATCCAATGGAAAAAAGACAACCTCTTTAACAAGTGGTGCTGGGAAAACTGGTCAACCACTTGTAAAAGAATGAAACTAGAACACTTTCTAACACCATACACAAAAATAAACTCAAAATGGATTAAAGATCTAAATGTAAGACCAGAAACTATAAAACTCCTAGAGGAGAACATAGGCAAAACACTCTCCGACATAAATCACAGCAAGATCCTCTATGACCCACCTCCCAGAATATTGGAAATAAAAGCAAAACTAAACAAATGGGACCTAATGAAACTTAAAAGCTTTTGCACTACAAAGGAAACTATAAGCAAGGTGAAAAGACAGCCCTCAGATTGGGAGAAAATAATAGCAAATGAAGCAACAGACAAAGGATTAATCTCAAAAATATACAAGCAACTCCTGCACCTCAATTCCAGAAAAATAAATGACCCAATCAAAAAATGGGCCAAAGAACTAAACAGACATTTCTCCAAAGAATACATACAGATGGCTAACAAACACATGAAAAGATGCTCAACATCACTCATTATCAGATAAATGCAAATCAAAACCACAATGAGGTACCATTACACACCAGTCAGGATGGCTGCTATCCAAAAGTCTACAAGCAATAAATGCTGGAGAGGCTGTGGAGAAAAGGGAACCCTCTTACACTGTTGGTGGGAATGCAAACTAGTACAGCCACTATGGAAAACAGTGTGGAGATTCCTTAAAAAACTGGAAATAGAACTGCCATATGACCCAGCAATCCCACTTCTGGGCATACACACTGAGGAAACCAGATCTGAAAGAGACACGTGCACCCCAATGTTCATCGCAGCACTGTTTATAATAGCCAGGACATGGAAGCAACCTAGATGCCCATCAGCAGATGAATGGATAAGGAAGCTGTGGTACATATACACCATGGAATATTACTCAGCCATTAAAAAGAATTCATTTGAATCAGTCCTAATGAGATGGATGAAGCTGGAGCCCATTATACAGAGTGAAGTAAGCCAGAAAGATAAAGAACATTACAGCATACTAACACATATATATGGAATTTAGAAAGGTGATAACGATAACCCTATATGCAAAACAGAAAAAGAGACACAGAAATACAGAACAGACTTTTGAACTCTGTGGGAGAATGTGAGGGTGGGATATTTCAAAAGAACAGCATGTATACTATCTATGGTGAAACAGATCACCAGCCCAGGTGGGATGCATGAGACAAGTGCTCGGGCCTGGTGCACTGGGAAGACCCAGAGGAATCGGGTGGAGAGGGAGGTGGGAGGGGGGATAGGGATTGGGAATACATGTAAATCCATGGCTGATTCATATCAATGTATGACAAAACCCACTGGAAAAAATAAAAAATAAATAAATAAATAAAAGTTTATAAAATATTTTATACAGAGAATATATTATACATAGTCATATATATATATATATATATCTTATTTATTAGTTCAATTCAGTCACTCAGTCGTGTCCGACTCTGCAACCACATGAACTGCAGCACACCAGGCCTCCCTGTCCATCACCAATTCCCGGAGTTTACTCAAACTCATGTCCATTGAGTCGGTAATGCCATACAACCATCTCATCCTCTGTCATCCCCTTCTCCTCCTGCCCTCAATCTTTCCCAGCATCAGGGTCTTTTCCAACGAGTCCGCTCTTTGCATCAGGTGGCCAAAGTATTGGAGTTTCAACTTCAAAATCAGTCCTTCCAATGAACACCCAGGACTGATCTCCTTTAGGATGGACTGGTTGGATCTCCTTGCAGTCCAAGGGACTCTCAAGAGTCTTCTCCAACACCACAGTTGAAAGCATCAATTCTTCGGTGCTCAGCTTTCTTTATAGTCCAACTCTCACATCCATACATGACCACTGGAAAAACCACACCCTTGACTAGACGGACCTTTGTTGGCAAAGTAATGTCTGCTTTTTAATACGCTATCTAGGTTGGTCATAACTTTCCTTTAAAGGAGTAAGCGTCTTTTAATTTCATGGCTGCAATCACCATCTGCAGTGATTTTGGAGCCCAGAAAAATAAAGTCAGCCACTGTTTCCACTGTTTCCCCATCTATTTGCCATGAAGTTATGGGACCAGATGCCATGATCTTAGTTTTCTATATGTTGAGATTTAAACCAACTTTTTCACTCTCCTCTTTCACTTTCATCAAGAGGCTCTTTATTTCACCAGTTCACTTACCCTAACAGATATTTGTACTTCCTGCCAATATTACTATAAAACAAGCATGCACATAGCTAATACTCAGGTAATGAGAATTCACACTAAATTATTAAAAAATGCAATCTGATTTTTAAATTGTGTAGTAGAAAGTATGTAGCTTAAATTGAAGGTAATATTAGTTATGATAGAAGAAAATTGGTTGGGTTTCAAATAGCTTTTTAATATAATTTCCTAATGAAAATTCTTCACAATTTATTTAAACCTTGCTTTCTTTTCTTATAAAAATATTCATTTTTTGACTGCAGTTCATTTCTCAAGTTTATATCATTAAAAAAGTCTTCCTATCCTGAGCTTAAGATCTACTCTAATGTATTCTTTATATATATATATACATATATATATAGTTTTTCACATTTTTTCATGGACAGTTAGGATGGATATATACTAAGGTATAGTTAATGTTGTTGTCCCATTTGTTATGCCAATACCTCATTAGGTTTGCCAGAGTTAGCTGAATTTCTAAACATAGTGCTTAATCAATCAGGAAAAGACCAAAAGAAAACCTCAGTCAACAACTATGTCTCATCAGTCATTTGCTAGATGGAACTGGAGTTAATATACATAAGTAAAAATATTTACTTATATAGTCGAACATTTGAAATCAGTCAAAGAAAAAATATTACATTTTAAATCTACTTTTATAAAAAATGCATGTATATGATAGGAGTTCAAAAACCATGGAAAGGTGAAAGATAAACTATAAGAAATTCTCTTCTTCCCCAAAGCATCTACTAATAATGCTACCTTATTTAACTTAGTGCTAACAAAACCTGTAGGAGACAAAATAATGGATCCCAAAAATATTGTGCCTTAATTGCAAGAACTTGTGAATATGTTATATTAACAAGAAAAAGAGTGATTAGTTTGCAGATCTAATTAAGGGTGCTAATTCACTGACCTTGAGATGGTGAAGTTATTTCTTTCCACTTTTATTTAGATAAAATTGACAAACAGCTCTGTAGAAGCTTAAGGTGTAGCACGTGATGATACATCATGAAATGATTACCACGATAAGTTTTATGAACATTCATCATCTGATATAGGCTTCCCAGTTGTCAGTGGCTAAGAATCCGCCTGCCAAGCAGGAGACGCGGGTTTAATCCCTGGGTTGGGGAGATCCCCTGGAGAAGGAAATTGCAACCCACTCCAATATTCTTGCCTGGGAAATTCCATGGACAGAGGAGCCTGGTATGCTACAGTTCATGGGGTCACAAAAGAGCTGGACACAACTTAATGACTAAACACAGACATATTCCCTGTCTATACACTTTGTGGAGAGTTATTTTATCATAACTGGATGTTGAATTTTTGTCAAAAGGTCTTTCGGCATCACTGGTATAACTCTTTTTATTCCTCAAATTTTAAACGTGCTTTGTCACATTTACTGACTTGGGGCTATTAAACCATTTTTGCATCCTTGGGATAAATCCTGCATGATCATGGTGTATAATCCTTTTAATGAATTGCTGAATTCAGTTTGCTAATATTTTGCTGAGGATTTTTGCATCTATTCTCATCAGTGATATTAGCCTGTAATTTTCCATCTCTCTCTCTCAGTATTTTTGTCTGGTTTTCATATCAGGTTGGTACTGGCCTTGTGGAATGGATCCAAAAGCATTTCCTTCTGTTTAATTTTTTGGACTATTTTGAGAAGGATAGGCATTAATTCTTTAAATGTTTGGTAGAATTCATCTATGAAACCGTCTGGTCTTTGACCTTTTTATTTATGTGGGAGTTTTTTTATTGCTGATTTAATCTCATTACTGGTACTTGGTTTGTTTATATTTTGTATTTCTTCCTGATTTAATCTTGCTATGAAAGATCAACTTTAAAAACTATCAATACAAAGAGTTGGTTCTTTGAAAATATAAACAAAATTGGTAAATCTTTATCCATATGTATCTGGACTAAAAGAATATCCAAATAAATAAATCATAAATTACAGTAGTTACAAGTGAAACCACAGAAATACCGCCCCCCCCAAAAAAAAGATATCACTAAGAACAATTATATGCCAGTAAAATGGACAACCAAGAGAAATGGATGAATTCTAAGATAGTGAAATTTTCTTATTTGGGTTGTTTCAATGTAATCACAGAATCCTTACAAATGGAAGAGCAAGGCAGAAGAGGGAGAAGCAGAGTGATGGCTGCATAATATTTAATATACTGTTGCTGACTTTGAATATACAGGAAGGTTATAGCAGTGCTGATACATTTATTTTAGCCCAGTGAAACCCATTTGAAATTCTAACCTCCAGAAATATAAGGAAATAAATTTGTGTTGTTTAACCACATTTTGGGGTAATTTTTCGTAATTTTATAAGTTGTAATAGGAAAGTAATATGAGATATTCATAAAATGTATATTTTATTTATTCAGATCAGAACTCTATGGGGAACAATTCACCTCACCTGGAGTTCTCTGAAGTTGTGAAGTATACAAGTTGTGAAACTACGTATAATGGTGGCCATGATTATACTCTTTACTACATGATAGAGATATTCCTATATCAGCATATATACAGAGCTTTTTGTTTCACTAATGATGCATGGTATTCATGTGTTCACAGATAATGAGACTCTTGTTATCCTTGGGGAGATTGATCTGTCAATATAAATAAGCAAACTCTGGGAAAGAGCCTAGTGCAAAGCCAAACTAGGTACAGGATGATACCGAGCTTAAATCCAAGAAGACAGTTGCCATTTTCAGAAGGACACTGCAAGAGGAGCTCTGGGTGATCAAGAATCTGTAATGCTAATATTCCAGCTATTTGTTGAACTTTCATTTTCAAAACACAAAAAGTATTAAACAGCACAAAAAATATTTGATCTGGAAATGCTATGTTGTCTACATTAGTTAGTTCATTTTGGAGAGACTGTCCATAAATCATTAATCTCATGATGAGAAATAGATTTATTAAAGAAAATCATCATATACTGTATTATAATCATTCTCATTTTATTATCCAGTTATAATTGCTTTTTAGAAAAATGTTGAGTGGGCATAATCTCATAAAATCATTTGATGAATCTCATTTGAGTTTGTATATTGTACCATTTATATATTTAACATTTAAACAGGTCTGTTTTCTAAACTTAATGACAAAGTAATCAAATTTTATAAATCTAATAAAATAAATTTTAAGAGGAAATAAGATTTTGACAATAAATTCTTACAGAATTATGAAAGTTACTAAACAGACATAAATTAGTCTGAAAACATTGATGCTTAATATTAGAACATACAGGAATTTAAGTACTAAAATACATTTAAAATAGGATTTTTTAAAATGTTTTAAAATTTATTTTCTAAATGGAAGAAAATTGCTTTACAGTGTTGAACTGGATTCTGTCATGCAACAATGCCAATCAGCCATAATTATACATATATCCCCTCCTTGACCCTCCCTCCCTCCCCTGATCCCATTCCTCTAGGTAATCACAGATTGACAGGTTTGGCTCCCTGTATTATATATCAGCTTCTCACCAAGTATCTGTTCTACAAATGATAGTGTAAATGCTACTTTCTCCATTCATCCCAATCTCTCCTTACCCCACTGTGTCCACAAGACCATTCTCCACATCTGTATCTCCATTCCTTCCCTGCAAGTAGGTGCATCAATATCATTTTTCTAAAATAGGAATGTTTAATAATTTTGGTTATAATTATTTCTTTGATCAGGCCCAAATGAATCTTTTTAAAGTACGTATTCTTTTTTTAAAACAAAATATGTTTAATGTATGCTTATTTTATCACTGTCATGCTCTAAATCATTATTTACCAACATCTGAGACATGGGTAAAATAGTAGATATATTTATAGTTTTAAATTTTTGAAAATAAATTAATTTAGGGTCACTTGGTTATCTAATAGATTCAGTAATGTTGCTGCATATTTTCACTCTTATACTGAGTAAAAGGTCTGTGGATAAGGGGGAAGACAGAATTTCTTGCATCTGTTACTCACTATCTATATTTTCTTAGTATTGACATATGAGAATATTGACATGTTAGATGTTTATCTTTCATTATTTTAGGAATGTTTGGCAGAAATTCCAATAGTGACATCGACTTATTTAAAAGACATAAGTGTTATTTTAAGAATATTGTATATTGAAGATTTTTAACTGGCTCAGTTTCTTACAGCACCTTAGAGAATGAAAGATGTGATAAATAAGCTATATCAGCTCAGGAAAAAGGGAAAAAATATGGAAATGAAGATCTAAAGTGTCTTCTAACGACAAGAGAGAATAGGAGAGGAAGATAGCTGTATTTATGAATGAAGCAAATGTGAATCAAGGAAAAAGATGTTAAATGTGTTGATTAGGAGAGAATAAAGAGGAAAAAATAGAAAAAAAAATCAAGGTAATTTTCATGTTTTAAACTTTTATAACTATATATTAATTTTACTGACATATTTTCTATAGGCTTCCTTGTCTGAAAGCAAAGAGAGAACACTTAGAAAATTAATCTTTTTTAAGCACTGTGGTACTTCCCAGTATTTAAAATAGACTCTAATTTTTGTTTAAAATATCATAAATACACTTAAAATCATCAGGACACTTATATAAAATATTATTAATAGTGACTGTTTATCTCTTGATATCCTTTGACAGTATAATTTTGAGTAATTTCAATTTCTTTGAATGTACACACACACACAAATATATTCTGCCAGATTCTTCAAAATGAGCACATTTAATTTTTTATTCATGTTTCAAAGCATAAAATTAAAATTTTAAGCAGGAAATATTTTTTTTTTATTCCCTGAGCAAATGAAATTTTTTGAAAGTCAGAAGGGGCAAGTTTTAGTTTGAAGTTCATGAAGGTCCCTTTAAACAACAAAAAATAGACTCATCAAGATACGTACTATTTTGAGGCAACTGATATAATTATTTGCCCCAACTTCATAATTATGGGAAAAGGATCAGAAAATTTGAATAAAGATAGCTTTGTTGCTGCCAAAACAGACTCTCACTGAAGGAGGACATAGATTTTCAGCAGAAAGATGGTGGTGCTCATTTGTTTTCTGTAACTGTCAAAATCTAGTATGACCTTGATATCCTTTAGTCTAGGAACTAAATTTTCATATTCACTACCACCAGCACAGCAAAATAAAAATAAGAAATGAGGAGACTATATATATATATATATATATATATATATATATGCCATATGTATATGTGTGTGTGTATAGAGAGAGAGAGAGGGGGAGAGGATACGGGTAGTCTTGCCTTGGACTGCCGCTGCCATAACAAAATATCATAGATCAGTAACTTAAACAACAGCAATGTATTTTCTCAGAGTTCCAAAGGCTGAAAATTGAGATCTGGGATGCTAGAATGGTAGGATGAGATCTGCCTCCCTGGCTTAGGTATACTATCATCTTATAAATGAAAGTGTAAGAGAGAAAGTAAATGCTAGTGTCTCTTTTTATAAGTGTACCAACTCCATCATGAGGGCCCCATCCTCATGACCTCAACTAAGTCAATTACTTCCCAAATAACATCATTTGGGAATTGGGGCATCAATATAATGAATTTGGGAAAGACACAAATTCATTTCACATTACCACCAACACCATTCAAGGGTTCCAATTTCTCTACATTCCCAACAACACTTGTGATCTTTTGTTTTTTGATAACCATAACAGATATGAGATGATATCTTACTGTAGTTTTTATTTGCATTTTCATGACTATTAATTATGTTGAATATCTTTTCATATGCACATTGTGATGCAGCAATCCCATTCTGGGTATGTATCCAAAATAATTAAAATCAGGATTTTGAAGAGATAACTGCACTCCCAGTTTCATTGCCGTATTATCCACAGTAGCCAAGATATGGAAACAACTTAAGTGTTTTCAAGAGATGAACAAAGAAAATATGTTAAATACATACAATAGAATGCTATTCAGCCTTTTAGAAAAAGGAAATATTGCCATTTGACACAATGAGGATGGAGGGCATCATGTGAAATAAAATAAGTAAACACAGAAGGACAGATACTGAATGGCTGTATTTATATGAGGCATCTAAAATAGTCAAACTCATAGGAGAAGAGAATACAGTAGTGGTTGCCATGGATTGAGGAACGGGAGAAATGGGGAGCAGTTGTTCAACAGGTATAACACTTCAGTTATGTTAGATGAATAAATTCTAGAAATCTGCTGTGCAGCATACTGCCTGTAGTTAACAATATGCTATTGAGCACTTCAAAATTTGTTAAGAAGGTAGATCTCATGTTAAGTGTCCTTACTGCACACCCACAAAATAGACATAAAGAAACTTTGGACAGTATTGGATATGATCATTATCTTGATTGTGGTGATGGCATCACAGGTGTTTTGTCATGTCCAAACTCATTAAATTGTACACAAAAACTGTGTGCAGTTCTTTGTATATCAATTATACCACAATAAAGCTGTTTTAAAAAGCCAAGAAAAATCTTAAACTGTTGATGTATAATGCCTTGTGGATAGGAATAAAAAATAGTTTATGAGTGAATTGCATGATGTATAAAAATGCCATGCCTAGATCCATTCTCTTGGCACTTGGATTCTGCATTCTTCAGAAGGTCATTCTAGCATTCTGAAAGGCCAGATGCTAACTGCTATCCCAGGTGGCTGAAATACAGAGTAAAACCGGTAAAATCCATGCTAATCAGTACATTTTTTTGCCTCTTACTGTAAATTCAGTTATTCTCATTAACAAGATTTTAATAGTGTAGTGTTCCACCTCAAGCTGGTGACAACTTACCATGCAGAACCAACTGCAAAGCGGACTAAAAACGTTACCTTCCATAGTTAACATAGAGCAAACTCCCTAGAAGACCATGGCAGTAAGTTGAGAGTGAGTGGCAGTGTACCAGGAATAGGTGCTCTGGGAGCACGATCCACTAGCTTGAGCAACTTACTTGTACTTTTGGGACAAGCTTGAAGCCATTCTTCAATATGACATTTTCACTTGATGGTACAGGAATGCTGATCATACATTTGTGGCTTGGTGAATTAGATAATGCCCATTTATTTGCATATGCTCAGTTGTAGGACAGTGGTCTTTAGATTTTCCTAGTACTCAAAGAGAATTTTCTCCACACCCTAAGGGTCCACTCGCTAATTATCTTTGAGGACTCACAATAGACTGAAGGTTCTTCCTCATTTGCTACAGAAATTTTGAGTATTATTGGTTTTGCCAAGCCATATGTGACAAAGACGCATTCACTAAAGCTTGGGCCAGCTCTTAGAGTCTTTGTAAGGACTGGACCCCAAATTCAAAACCTTGTAGCCTTCAAAAACTAATTTGCAAAATACAGCACATTTAATTTGTCATATACCTCTCAAGTCAAAAGAGGACAAATGAGCCATGTGCCACTTGCCTGGTTCTAGGGACTATAACGGGCATCATCCTTGTCTTTTACTTTAGAGTAACTCTAATTTGACTCAGGCCAGGAAACACCAATAATCCTAACTGAGGTAGAAAATTGAAATTTGACAGGTTTTATCTCCCTTTAGGGCTTCCCTGGTGGCTTAGAGATAAAGAGTCCACCTGAAATGCAGAAGCTGCAGGAAATGCAGGTTCGATCTCTGGGTCAGGAAAATCCCCTGGAGGAAGGCAAATTAACCCACTCCAGTATTCTCGCCTGGAGAATCCCATGGAGAAAGGAGCCTGGCAGGTTATAGTCCATAGGTTGCAAAGAGTCAGACAGAACTGAAGTAACTTAGCACACACACACATCCCTCTTTAACAAGCATTTTTTTTCTTGCCAAATGTTAGAGGATATAAACTGTGTCTATCCTGTCAATATGTAGACATTAATGTGGTGGACCAGCATAATGTCTTTTGAGATGTTGGGTTAGTCTAGATTTCTTAAACTAAATTATGAGAGAGAATTATAAAAAGAAAAGAGACAATAGAGTTTTAGTGCTGTCATTACAAGTTGAAAGCCAGTTGCTGCTCATGTTTTCTACTTATTGATAGAAAGCAAAATCTTTTGGCAGTTTGATAGCTGCATGATAGGTGCCAGGGGCAAAGTTAATTGCTCCTATAAAGAGACTACATCTGGAACAATTGGAGTCATCATCAGATTTTATGTGGTTATCTCCCATTCCTGCCATGTTTCATCTGCAAGAGCCAAACAGACATGTTAAATGAAGTTGTGCTAAGAATCTCTGAAATTCCCCCAAGGAATACAGCACTGCTTTTATTGCTGTCTTTTGATAGGGAGGGGTGGAGGGAAGATGAAAGGGTTAGTGCTCAGTCGTGTCCACCTCTTTGTCAAACCATGGACTAGCCTGCCAGGCTCTTCTGTCCATGGAATTCTCCAGGCAACAATACTGGAATGGGTAGCCATTCCCTTCTGCAGAGGAGTTTCCCTGACCCAGGGATCAAAATCAGGTCTCCTGCATTGCAGGCAGATTCTTTACCATCTGAACCACCAGAGAAGCCCAGGGAGGGGAAGGTTTCAGGGCAAATCTTTAGCTTCTCCATACAGAATCTACTCTGAAAATGACTCAGTCCAAAGCTCTATTCCATGACTATAAGCCCCACCTCCGACAGAGCACCGTGGTATTACAGCTCTGCAGAGGTTAACATTGCTTTGGAGCCAGTGAACAGTTACACGTATAAGTTATGACAATAAATGCCTGGCGTCTCATATACATTTAGTGGCAGCTACCTGTAAGACTAGGTTTAGTCAAACAACTGAACAAGGTGCTTGAAGTATTACTCTTGTTGCTCAGAATGGCACATTACAATTAGAATTGTATGTAAGTATAGCCATATTGATTAAGTCCCCTAATTTAATGTTTTATTTCCTTTCTGTCACATTTAGAATGCAGCTCCAACTAAATTTACCAGACTTTTGCCAATAATAAGTGGTGAAAGGATGTAATACGTGGCATATAGTATATTTATCATGATCCTACTTCTGGTTATCCCCTGGGCTTCCCTGGTGGCTGAGACAATAAAGAATCATCCTGCAATACAGACCTGGGTTTGATCCCTGGGTTGGGAAGATCCCCTGGAGAAGGGAATGGCTACCCACTCCAGTATTCTTCCCTGGAGAATTCCATGGACAGAGAAGCCTGGCAGGCTACAGTCCAGTCCATGGGGTCGCAAAGAGTCAGACATGACTAAGTGACTAATACTGTCACTTCACTTTCTGGGACATAATGCTATCAGAATCAGTTTATCTGGCTAGAGGCTATGAGGTAGTAAGAGTGGTTAGTGAGAAGAACTGGTGTGTCATTGCAAAGCAAAAAGCTCAGGTGAATGACTAAAGCTCTCCACCAACAGCATGCACACCCATGAGCCAGGAGAAGAACAAGGGCTAGGGATTCACACAACTCGTATCTAGATAACTTCACATAAAGGATCCCATTCCAGTTCTCCAACTCCACTCTTTCCCAGTCAGTCTTCCAGTCTTCACATAAGAAACCAACAATTTATTTATAAATTCCATAACTTGATAAAACCATGTATCTGATCTGTGTTTTTATTACCCTAACACTACTAAGTACAGAAAAAAAAATTATCTTAAATTATGAATAGAAAGCTCAGAGCTTGCAGGTGTCTTTCTTAAAGGTTTGTAGTGTCAGAGGCAACTAGCCCATCTCCCAATTCTTATAACCCTCATCTTCACCATAACACTCTGTTGAACAGAGACTCTTCACTGAAGCCATGTCTCCCTTACTACTTTTTCTGTCACTGCTTTCCATAGACTGTACAGCTCTCATCCTCCAGTTATAACCACCAGATCAACTCATATCCATCCAAACAGGCCAAATAAAACAAATCAAAACAAACAACAACAAAAATGTTCTCATCCTTGAATATCTGTTTTTGCACCCACTGCTGGTATCAGCCAAGTCAACTACAGGAAACAGAAACCATTTTCAAACAGGTGGTTTTAAACGGTTTCTGTCACAAATCACTGAAGGATAGGTTCTCAGATAACAATAAGGAATAACTCCCATTCTCTTACTACCTACCACGGAGAACTGGAGCCATGACATCTAGCATACACACCTGAAAATGAAGGTCAAGAGATGAAAAACCAGTATCAAGAAACTACCACTTGGTGATGCCGCAGGTATCTCTAAACACAGTGGAAGCTGATGAAGAGACCTAAGTGGTGGCTACAGGGAACCTTCAAATGTGTACAACCCTGTTTTGCCATCACAAAAGATAAACATATCCAGGATATTGGCCTCTACTTCATTTTTATCTTCCACATTTAAGCGCATTTTTGGATTTTTATTAAATCCAGACCCAAAGGTACAAGATACCACAAGAAATAAAGTTGTAGCTTTCCAACTTCTCTAAGAAGGAAGTGAGAAATGGAGAGAGACAATCCATAATATCTAGAACACCAAGAATAAAAGCATCATAATAACAGAATCTTTAAAGTTAAACTGTATTTAAATAATAATTTAATATTGGGGTTTTTAAAAAATAATTTAACAAGCTTTTTACAATAATGACTTAAGATTCAGTTTTATATGTATTTATTTTGCACTGGAGGACACTGTAGTACAGTTAACAAAGTCATCAGATTTTAGAATTAGATTTCACAATTAGGCTTCTATCGTACAATTCTAAGTCTTTTCCTCTGCATAATCTGTTTACATTTTATTCTTCATGACTGTCTTTCAGCTCAGAGAATTATACATAGATAGGTAGGCTATTATCTGTGAAATCTCAAAATGAAAAAAAAATTAATTGCAATTAATAGAGTAAGATCTGCTTTGATAATGGTAATAGGTGATTTGTGATTCTTCATCACAAATGACACTTGTGTTATCAAGTTCAACTGTTAATTCATTGGTATGCTTTTGTTGCATCATCCAGTATGTATTATACTTCACCTTAGAAATGTTACTCTCTTTTGCTCTATTATTCATGTTTTTAATCAGAATACAGAATACTTACTGAAGAGTGTACAGATGTTAAAGTGAGATGGAATTGGGTTATACACCCACATCCACACCTTCTCTACAGTAGCATCTCAGTCAAGTGTTTCAAGTGTTTTCTATTAAGTCCTGCTTCTGCATCTGCTAAAAACTATAGCAGAGCTGTTGTGAGCCGTATATGAGAGGGATAAGCCTTGCAATTTGCTCAGTACATTGTCTGTCTTGATATGAATGCTTAATCTGGAAGTTGTTTATAATTCAGTTCAGTTCAGTTCAGTCGCTCAGTCGTGTCCAACTCTTTGTGATCCCATGAATCGCAGCATGCCAGGCCTCCCTGTCCATCACCGACTCCCGGAGTTTACTCAAACTCAAGTCCATCGAGTCGGTGATGCCATCCAGCCATCTCATCCTCTGTCGGCCCCTTCTCCTCCTGCCCCCGATCCCTCCAGCATCAGGGTCTTTTCCAATGAGTCAACTCTTTGCACAAGGTGGCCAAAGTACTGGAGTTTAAGCTTCAGCATCAGTCCTTCCAATGTTTATAATTAGTGACTGTTAATTGAAATACTGCTTTTCAAATTCCATAGTTTCATTTTCATTAATTGGGTATCCACTCATCTCCTACAAATCATCTGAGCAGAAAATATTTTAAGTTATTTGTGACTTCTAATATTTAGCAAAGATATCTGGCCTATTAATACATAATGTATGCTATGAAATATGTGAGATAATGAACAAATATTATCAGAGAGGATTTTTCTGATCATAATATCTAAAGTAGACCTCTCTCTTCAAATCATAAAACTATTCAATTAACTTCTAAGTGGTTATAAACATCTCAAAATATACTTTTCTTCATTTGTATTTCTCTTTCTATAAAATAGAAATTTCCCGAGATAAAAGTCCAGGTCTAGTGTTTTATTATATTATAACACAACATAATATAATGTAATATGATAGTTCATACTAGATATACCTGGTCATAGTATAGGATGTTACACCAGTCTTGATTTCCTGGGATGAATCCCAGTTGGTCATGGTATGTAATCATCATTGTTGCTATTGTTGTAGTTGCTAAGTCTTGGCCAACTCTTTTTGCAACCCCATGTACGTAGCCTGCCAGGTTTCTGTCCATGGGATTTCCCAAGCAAGAGTATTTGAGTGGGTTGTCATTTCCTTCTCCAGGGAATCTTCCCCACCCAAGGATCAAATGCACATCTCCTGCATTGGCAGGTGGATTTTTTTACCACTGAGCCATCAGGGAAGCCAACAAAAATTTTTGCATGTTGCTAAATTTGGCTTTTCAAGAACTTGCATCTTGTGTCCATGATAGGTATTAGTCCTTAGTTTTCTTAACACAACTTTATCTAGTTTTGTTATCAGGGTAATATTGGCCTCATAAAATCAGTTACAATATGTTCCTCTTTTATTTTCCGGAAGACTTCATGAAAAATAGGTGGCCTTCTATTTCTCTTCAATTCAGTTCTGGTATTTTACTTTTTTTCTGGAAGCTTTTGCTTGTCATCTAAATTGACTATTTTATTGGCATGAAGTTTTCAATGTAATATTTCCTTGTTTATTTTTAACATTTTCACAAGTTTTAGTGATCTTCCTTCCCTTTTTATCCTCAATTTTGTAAATCTGTATTTTCTCTTTCATTTTCTTGATCATTTTAGGTAATGTTTGTCAATTTTGTTGATATTTTCAAATAAACAACTTTTGCTTTCACTGATTTCACTATGATATTTCTGTTATGTATTTTATTGGTCACAAGGAGCTTAAATGTTGACAACTTAAAAATGTGAATGTACTAAAAATATAATTTAACCACTACAATGTATAAATATACAAACTCTTATAATGCAATAATTTAATGTAAGAGCACATAAACTTAAATACTTTAATATAGGGAAAGAATAAAATAGTGAATCACTCTGTGTGTACCTGTATGAATGTGTATAATTTTTATTTTTTAATTTAGTAATTATACACTATAATTTTTATTTTATATTATACCATGAGACAAAGAGAGGTAAAAAAAAATTATCCTCCTTTTATGAAGGTGGGTATGTGTCCTGTTAAGTTAGGTTCTTGTTTTACATGAAAAGCATTGTAGTGTAGTCATTACAACCATGGCTGCTAAAACTTGTTATCTATGGGACTTTGTTCAATGTGATAGAATATTTGCAAAAATGACCAGGATAATGCCCTCTCCTTAAATGCACACTTCTTTAGGAAGATCCCCTGGAGAAGGAAATGGCAACCCACTCTGGTACCCTTGCCTGGAAAATCCCATGGACAGAGGAGCGTGGTAGGCTACAGTCCATGGGGTTGCAAAGAGTCGGACACGACTGAGAGACTTCACTTTCTCTTTCACTTTTATAATGTAGGTTTACCACACCTATAATGAGGTATAATCTATTTTCCCATTCCTTATTTGCTCTGAACAACAGAATATAGAATATGTGTTACTGCTCAAATTGCAGAGCCTCAGTTTTAAGAAGAATCGTGGTTCATATTCCCATAGTGTTGAAACATTCCTATGAGAGAATCCATCTAAAACAAATAAGCAAACAAACAAAAAACTAGGTCTAGCCCCCCAGGGGTGGCTGTCTTGCAGAGAAGAACAAAAGACTGCAGTTGCTAGCCAGAATCACCTGACAGTTATATACGTACATCTGTTTGAGACCATGCTGCGCCAGCAGAGACACCAGGTGTTTGAAGTTGCATGAGTGCTCCCAAGTGAAACTGATCAAAGAGCTACCTAGTTGAGCCCAGACTAAAGTTCTGACCCACAGAATCATAGGCAAATCAACAGTTGTCCTTTTAAGTTTTGGGTGGTCTGTTATGCAGGAACAGATAACTGAAAAGGGCAGATTTCTTACATTCTCTGAGGTTTCCTTATCTGTAATATTGGAGATACAACAGTATCTACTTCATAACTTTGTCTTGGGTCAATAACTGAAAAATGCTTTTGTTGGTACCTGGCCCATAGCAAATGTTCTTTATGTTATTGTCAAATACATACAAGTGACAGAAAACATATGGGACAAATGTAGGCTAATCATAGCAAAGACCAGATGCATCTGGAACAGGAGATAACTGGACACAGAAAATTAAAAGCTTCCATGGCCCAGTTTCCCATCTCTGTTTCTTGGCATCGTATTCTCTCAACATTTGCTTCCACATAGATACAAATACAGTTGCCAGCATGATCTGCATGAACAGAAATCTTAGCTATATAAAGGAAGTGTTTCTTCAGTATGCTCTTCACCTGACATTTTAAGGTACTACAAAAAAGCATTTTAGAAACCATGGATGATTAAAATATCAAATATCAGCTTTCAAGAATGACTAACAGTATGTGTGTAATGCATTAATCTTACTACTTAAAATGCAACATTAAATATTATATAATTAATATAGTGATACCACTATTACTTACAAAGATTTGTACTGAGTACAATCAAAGATAGTTTAGTTCAGTGTATAATCATGAAATTCATAGTATTGGAATCAGAGAATTTAAAAGTCAATTATATAGATGTAAAATATCACTGTATAATATTATAGAAAGAAAAGATAATGAAATAATATATTTGGATTGTTGATTTAATAGAAAATATGGTTAAATTATTGAAATCTAAAGAATATTTATCATCCATTGATATATTGGGAAAACATACACACACATATAAAAGGGGAAATTGCAGAGAATATTTTATTTTTTTGTAACTACAAAATTTAGATAAGCCAAGAACACAGTTTTAGTTCAAAGGTGTAGAACAAAGATTTGTTTTTGTTCTTTTTTTGTGCATGACTATATAGGCATAGAAATAATTTCTTATTTTCCTATTTTTAGCATTTTCACTCTTTCTGCTGTAACATTATATTGACAAATCTATGTAATAAAATCTTAAACAGTTCATAAATGAATATGCTCAAATGGCCAAAAAGCATATAAAAAATATTCAACATCATTTGTTACCAAGAGAGAAAAATTAAAGCCACAATAGTATAACACTACACATACACTAGAACACTAGAATAGTAATTCAAAAAAACTGACAGTGCAACTGAGACTCATAAATTGCCAATGGAAGCATAAACTATTTTTAAAAAATATAGCTTGACATTTTCTTAAAACTATGACTTATGAATTTCACTTCTAGTTATTTATCTAAGAGAAATAAAAGCAAGAATGTTAAATACCTTAAATAAGAATCGTCATAGTAGCTTTATTTGTAAGAAGGAAAGTTTGGAAATCACCAACGCTAGGTATCCATCAACAGAAGAATGGATAAGCTGTAGGATATTAGTAAAGTTGAACACTACTCAGCAACAAAAAGGAACAAGCTGTTGATATATGCAACAATAAAAATGCATCAAAACAATCACTGGAAACCATTTAGGTGAGAAATAGAAGCGGAACCCCAAAGAGAACAGACTATCCAGTTCCACTATTATGAAGCTCTAGAGCAGGCAATAAATCTATGATGATATAAATAATATCTAGAAGCAGAAGGTATAGCAGATTGACTGGGAGGGACATAAGGGAACAATCTTGAAAAAGTATGTGTTACAAGGCTGTATGCATTTTTCACAACTTACTGATCTGTAGAGTTTTCGGTGCATTTTATCATATTTATATCACATTAAAATAACTTATTGGAAAAAAACAAGACAACAGCATAAAAACCTATGAAAATAAACAAATAGTACTCATTTTAGATTAGATCTCGTCTTTAAACTGAAATTAATCCTTCGAGACTTCATTGGACATTTTCAAAGTGACAAAGCTAGCATGATTATAAACATGAATAGTGATGCATTACTTCCTCATTGCTATTAGGTGACGTGATTCTTTGGTGGGAAGATAAGAGAGTAGACATTTTCCATGTGTTCGTTTCCATTTCTACAAATAAATCAACTCAGATACTATTTCATTAGAATTGTGCTTTTCTAGTCTCAGAATGTTCAGGCAATTAAGTATTGAAAGTATCTATAAATAATGATTTATCTGAACCATAACAATGACCAAATTATCTAGACAAACTACGAGGTGACTTTTCTATTTAAAAGTTTGTTTGTAATGTTGTAAGATTATATACTCATCAGTTTTCTCACTTAATATGTCTCTCACTTGGTGTAATCGATAAATCATTTATAATACCTTTCTTGTAATTTGTCTTATCACTATGCTTCATTGGTTTTCAACTTTATATCATAGTTATATTAACCCATTAAGTGTTAAACTTCTAAATATCTCCTAGCACTGATCAATTGGTATAGATAGTGAAAGTGTTACTCACTCAGTCGTGTTCATCTCTTAAGTGACCACATGGATTGTAGCCCACCAGGCACCTCTGTCCAGAGGATTTTCCAGGCAAGAATGCTGGAGTGGGTTTCCATTCCCTTCTCCAGGGGATCTTCCCAACCCAGGGATCGAACCCAGGTCTCCTGCATTGCAGGCAGATTCTTTACTGTCTGAGCCACCAGGTGTAAAAATAGTGAGATATTCAGTAATTATTAAATTTATTAGTTTAAACATAATTGGCTGGTTTGTAAACATATAACTGTGTGAGAATCTGATAACTGAGAGATGTGGTTAGTGTATTTTACATAGATTGTTTGAAATGTTGAGATAAGTTAATTGTGTTTTGCTTATGATGCTTGGGAGCCAGTAACAGACTGCATTATATGGCAGATAAACTTATAGATGAGGTGAAAGTGTACTGTATTTTAAGCGGTCCATTAAATCCACTACTAGACCACAAACTGAAATAGCATCAGTGAGCAATTCCCTGAGGCAAAATGATCTGAAATCCATGATAGCAAATGTAACACAGCCCTGTCATTAATAAAATCATAACCAAGGCATGGTTTGATAAACACAGAGCAGCAGCGGTAAACGTCCAGAAAATTTGTTCCTGTAGGCGTCTGATCTACCATTTTACAACGAACATGATTCAAAGGGATCATATTTCAAGTTCTAAGACAGTCTATATTATTTTTGTCTTTCAAAACATACAGTTATATAAGTTTTCTTTGTCATTGTTATTTTTACTTCTGTCTATAAGTAGAGTGCTTATAGGGAGTGCCATCAGTACACAGTAGGGGAAAAAAAAAACCTCTTACTTCTGTCTGCTTACTCAAGTTATGCTTATGGGCAGTTGCAGTTTATTTAATATATGTTTCCAGTATGTACCTAGAATTTTGATGAAGGATGAATTAAATCCAAAACAAAAGAAAGCAAGAAAACCCAAACGTCAAACTATATTTATATACACTCAAACACACATACACACACACACAAACTATTGCAAGTGCACATCTATATGCATATTTGCAGATATGTAATCAGTTTGTCTGCTGAGGAGGGACTTAGTTTTCCTCTGCATGAAAAATATATTCACTTACTTAATGATTACTGAGGAGCAGTGGAGAAAATTAATTATAAAGTGCCAAGATGTCTTCCTGGAGGGCAAGAACAAAAACTTTATAACCTTCTTCCTGAAACGTGTATTTCTTTAAACATGTGAGTATGAGCCATCCTGCTCAGTAATGAGTACCCTGATAGAAAAATCATGGACTGTAGCCCATCAGGCTCCTCTGTCCATGGCGATTCTCCTGGCAAGAACACTGGAGTGGGTTGTCATGCGCTCCTCCATGGGATCTTCCTGACCTAGGGATTGAACTCGGGTCTCCTTAATTGGTGGGCAGGTTACTTACCACTAGTGCCACCTGGGAAGCCCGATTTAAAAAAAAAAAAAAATCACAATATAAAAACTAATGAATCCATGGACTTGATCCTGCAGAAACAGACTAACAGTTGTGAATATGAATCTACATCTACAATATGGTCGACACTAGCATCTAGCATGGTTCAAGCTGCCTGGGGGAGTTTAAACCTAACTAGAACTAAGTAGAAATGTCAGGCCAAAGTTTATATGAAACATTCTCCCCTATTCATACAACTCTATGACAGGTAAGGTGCATTTTTTTTCTTTCTGTTATACTTTGACAGAGAGGTGATGATCATTTACAGTAGTTGCTTGTGACCAGAAGAGACAGCTGCAGCCTCACTGTCTGGATGAGAAACAGTGTGAAAGGTGAGAGGTAGCAATGGACACCCACAAAGCATTTCTTGAGACCTCTGCTTAGCTGTCTCCAAGTCAGGTGACACAGCAGAACTGGTGGTTGTGAAATACTCCAGGCTCAAAACTGAGGAACGATCTTGACTGATTTGTTGAATAGGAGTCAGAATTAAGTTATCTCCTTGAATTGTCATAGGAAGCAGAAAGCCAGGCGGGAGGGAGAACAGGATAAGTGAGACTGAAAACCATCTGCAAACATACTCTGGAGCTCAAACGGAAGGAGTAGAATACAGTCACTACTGATAAAGTTAGTAATAAGTTCCTACAGTGTATATTCAATTCATGAAACCTATCTTCTCCAAATGATATCTAGGAAGACTCTATTTTTTTTTTCTGTAGTTCAAAAAATCTGTTTATTACAGAGCCTTGTAAACTTTGATACACTTGGCAACAATAACCTAATAAAGGGAAGCTGCCTTTCTGGGACAAAACAACCACTGGAGTATAGACTGGTAATAATACTTACCACTAAGTGCAGCTGAAATTCACAGGCATTTTTGTCCTCTACAACTAAGAATAATAAAGAAGGAGTTAAAAATGATTTTAAAAAGTTAACCTCAAAGTCACTGGAAATGAATAAGCTGTTACACTTAATTAGGCAAAAATCCCTGCCATAAAATGCCTATCTTCCTTTAGCTACATGATATGTGTGCTAATTAATAATCAAAGTACAGCCTGAAGGAAGGTTGGCACAGTAATTTGTTCAAGTAAAAGTAGAATTTGGAATGTGCTGTCAGTTCTAATTGAGTTATGACAAAATACCCAGGAAGAAGATTTTTCGAAAATAGCAGTTCAAATTTAAAAGAAATCTTATAACAAGAAAGTAAAACTGACTTGAGAATTGCTTGATAAAATATATCCTAGAACTTTGTTTTTCTAGCATACTGTGATCAGTGGGAAGTTATTATTTTTCAGGAAAATCCTCATGAATGAATGACAGAAAATAGACTCCTGTGGAGCCTACAGCAGCAGTAAGGCGGAGTACTCGGCACAGAGCATCGACTGAGATGCGTCAATGGCTACCTGTGTTTAGATGATTCAGGTGAATAAACGTTGCTTTGTGCTCAGGATTATCCTGAGTGATGTAATGAGGAATTTTAGAAAAGAATATATGCTATCCGTTCAAGAAAATTATATTCTTCATAAGAAAAAGCATCTTCACATATAAACTACTTGCTAATAATGAAAAAAGCACAGTATGTGTCCATACTGATGGTTATAATGCTTAGAGTAAGTTAGAGTTTTGGGTGGTGTCACAGTCAATTAGGGAATACATTAATGAGGCCTGAAAAGATGGAAATTATTCAAATACCAGAAGAATGGGGTAAATATGAATTAGTGGATGAGAACATTGACTGTAAAGAAGAAAATGATGATATGGCAGAAACCAACACAATATTGTAATTATCCTTCAATTAAAAATAAATTAAGAAGAAAAAAATGAAGAAAATGAGTAAAGTATATGAGACAGCTCTCTTGAGTTGATGAGCCCTTTTAATTGGGAAAAATGAGAAATAATTTTGAAAGGATATTTTGAAATTATTTAAAAGTCAATCTCATCAACTTCTAATGGGGAAGCTTCTGAGAAAGTGATGTGCATAAAATAGCAATAATTTTATTTCCAACCTTCCTTGATATAACTTTAATAAAGTAAATATTCAATAAGCATAATCTCCAATATGGGCATTAATGAACCTCATCTCCTGGCATTCTTACTGCTCTATAATTCTCTTCCAAATCAAATAGGGTCAACCTGTGTAATCAACAGAATATTGCAAAAGTTGTGATATGTGATTCTGAGACCAGGTAATCAAAGCCCTTATGCCACCTTGCGCTTTAAGGAATCACTCACTATGAGGATATTATGACACTACTCAACAGCCCTATGCAGAGGTTCATATGACATGGAACTCTTACCATGAGCTACTAAGGGAATTGAGAATTCTTCTTAATAGCTCTATCTGAAAACTATCTTGAAAGTAGGTTCTCTAGCTTTGTGAAGCCCTCAGTTGACTGCAGTCCCAGCTGACATCTAGATTGTCATCACCTAAGATGATAGAATCACCCAGCTAAGTGAACCCCCAAATACCTGACCCTCAGAAATGGTGAGATAATAAATGTTGTTTAAGATACCTAATTTTGGGATAGTTTGTTATGCAGCAATAGGTAACAAATGAAAAAAAATAGTTGTCTGAAATTTCAATGGCAAATGAATGCAAAAAGGAGACAGGAAGTGCCAAACCTCCATATCTAGTCTACTAAATATCTAAATACTTTCTGATAGTTGTTGAATTTTATTCTCATTACAATTTTTAGTCTAAGAGCTGATGAATTTAGGCAATTAGACACATTTCCCTTGTGTAGATTCAGTAAAGAGATTAAACAAAGAGTTATTAAGAAAAGTTATCTAATGTCAAAATTAGAGATACCAGCGATCCAATATAAATATAGTCAGCGTATTCCCAGAGCACCTGAGCCACTCCTTTATGCTATCTTGGCTATCTTGACTAAGTTAAGCTAACTTGATGCTTTAAACAACTCTAATACTCCACTAGCTTAATTGTCACATTTGAAGAAATATGAAATGAATATTCCTTATTCTGAGACAGAATAATGTGCTGCTTGAGCAGGTGGTAAAATTCTAAGGGGATGAAAATATGCTTAACTCAGAAACTATTTTACTTATTAAAATTTCTCTTCACTGACATTTATTGTAATTTCATCAGAATAACTGCATTGCTGACAAGTTTTAAATAGCATGGAATCTGCTATTAGAGGTTCTGAAATTCTGAATAGAAAATTAAAACATTGCAAGTTTTACAGAGAGTTTTCATGTTTTACTTCAAAGTCTTATTCATTTAATCAACCTGATTCTTACTCGTGAAGGAGGAGAGCTGCTTTCAATTCTACATTAATTTTTATTATGTGCTTTCACGTAGAAAGATGATAAGGGAAGTAAAATAATCTCCTTTCAAATATGGAGAGAAAGGCTATTCTTCTTGGCTTTCTGAGAAAAACACAAATTTCTCCAGGAAAGATTATGAGTGCTATCAGCCACACTTTTTCTACTTCACAGCTTCTCACATTCCATATCAAAATAGGCTTAGTTATTATTTTTGAGTGGGTTCAGTTATATTCATTTAAGTTATTTCATATCTTTCCTATAAGAGAAACTAGAGTCATCTAATATTTTAGAATCCATAGTATCCTTTCAAGTGTAAGAATTTAAATTAGTGGCTAGAAATTATTCCTATTCCATCCTTGCTAACCAGCACTTTTCCCCCAAGAGCTTCTAAGTGCTTGGTTGCATAAAACTATATAAATTTAATGTTCAGTGCTCAAGTAGAAATTAACAGGTTTAGAGCTTATAAGCAATTAGGGAGTCCTGAGAAAGAAATGATCTCTATACACTGAATTTTGTGTGTGTGTGTGTGTGTAGGATCTTTGTTCCCCACCCAGGAATCAAACCCATACCCCATATATTCAAAGCACAGTCTTAACCATGGACAGCCAGGGAAGTCTCTGATATGTTTAAATGAGATATCCTTATGAGTCAATCAATTAGTATATACACATTCCATTTAGAACTTGGTATATATTTCAGTTTTTAAGCTTATCTTTGTATTGTGGGTAAATGCGCATAAAATAAGGCAGACTTTATGATACAAGTGTCTGAATAGCTTTTATGGAGGATTTAGGAATATAAACAAAATTAAGTATATTCAGATTTTCTCTGAATATGTTGGATTATGTATGTATCAATGGACTAGGCTAAGAGAAGAAAGGTAGATCTAATATTTATGTACTAAAGAATAATAGAAAAATTGTTATTGAATCAAGTAATTTCCCTGCTGACATATAACAAGTAGAGAAGACCTTTGAAAAGAACATGTAAAATTTACTGGAAAACAACAAAAGTTAATCAGAGATGAAATGATTATGTAAATCAAATCACTATTATAAATTTTAAAGTATTACAAACTCTTTGCATTCTTGATCAATATATCTTTATTTTTAGTAAAGCATTCATGTAATTATAGTATAATATAATTCTATCCTTACAGCAATTCGAAAATGTGTTTAAGTTTCTTATAGTTGGTTTTGTGTATTATATATATGTGTTTGTATTCCTCAATAAGAAATCAAGAAACTGGCATCAATAGAAATGAAATATAGACTCATCTGAGCTTTCTAAAATGAACACAAGTATCAACTCTCTGGCTGTAGTTTCAGAGAGAGATGAAATGCATGAGGGAGCAATTAAATCATATATTTTAAAGACAAAGGCTAGTGAATTGCTTTACTGGTTACATGTATATGAAATGATAGGATAAAATGCTGCATCTCTTATTTAAATTGATCAGTTTACAGAATATGTAGAAAATAATATTTTTATATTTTAATGCTTTCATGTAGAGGATGAGAGTACTAAGTTTTCTACAGTGGAAACAAAATTAGTCATTATTGAAAGGCAGTCTCATCCCACATAGTTAATTTTAATCACAAGGGGAGACAGAGAGGATACAGAATGCTGTCATTAAATAACTGACAATACTGTAGTAGGTTCCAAACTCAAAGATGTGTTCAATATTCTGAACCATCATTCAATTACATGATACACTAGCAATATAAAAAGATAACATAATTATTCTTGCATTTATTTTGTCTCAGAACCAAATTTTATTTGAGAAAAATAAAGTTGATAACCAGAATTTGGGCTGAGAGTTCAGGATAATTGCTATTTATTACAGTGCAGTTGACAAAAAGTGGCAAATTATTAGACATTTTGTATCTACTTTCCTTTTAGAAATTAAAAAGGTTACCACCTACAATTCTGTTAAAATTTCTGTATTTGCCATCTACTCATTATAAAGTAAATACATGCTTTAAGGTTATTTCAGTTCTAAAGAGGTGAAAGACAAGCTGCTGATGAATTTGATAAGGTACAATTTCTTTTCATAAGCAATTTTTACTTAGAAGTACTCTTTAATTTCTAGCTCATTTTCACAGAAAGGAAATCAGGAAAAGAAGAACAATAAAAATTGTAACTCACTGATTCACAATATGTTTATATTTTGGTTAGAAGAATGAAGCACATTCTATGATGATACAAATGATCTTACTATTTTATTTCAATAGTGGCAAGTTTATTTGAAGTAAATTATTTTTAGGTTATGTTGTTTCATGAAAAACTCAAGAATACTCACTGCTTCATCAAACCTAATTTGAGAGTTACATCTGGAAAAGAATTATGTAAACGATATAAGGAAGGCACAGATTGTTCAGTGATAAAGAATCCACATACCAATGCAGGAGATGCAGGTTCGATCCCTGGATTGGGAAGATCACCTGGAGGAGGAAATGGCAACCCACTCCAGTATTCTTGCCTGGAGAATTCCATGGACAGAGGAGCCTCGAGAGCTACAGTTCATGGGGTCACCAAGAGCTGGACACGACTGAGCAACTGAACACACACAAATGATATAACCCCTGATTTATAATAATACACTGAGGTATTGAGCAAGAAAAAAATGACACAATTGCAGAATATTTAATTTAGAAGGAATCATAATACAAAATATCTACTCTAAGTCATGACCCAATAAAGGGATGTTGTAGTTTAGTCACCAAGAGTGTCCATACAACTTTGAGACTTCATGGACTGAAGCCCACCAGACTCCCCTCTCCAGGGTATTTCCCAAGCAAGAATACTGGTGTGGGCTGCCATTTCCTTCTCCAAGGGATCTTCCTGACCCAGGGATGGAGCCCGCATCTCCTGCATTGCAGACAGACTATTGCTGAGCCACCAAGGTAACCCCAATACAAGTCACAAAAGTGTTAGACACAACTTAGCAAATAAACAACAACAAAGTATAGGGATACTCACTATCTTACAATTGGGAGAGAGTCCTCTATCTACTGTAGAAAGTCTCTGGTAATCAGGAACAAATTTTGACACAACTCCAGTGTCCAGAATTTAGGCTCATTGTTTACATTGAACCAAAGTCTGCCTCTACCTAACGCCCAAATTTAGACTGAAGTATTATTTCTAGGAAAATATTGAATTGACTATCTCCTTTGTATACCATTTAATAGTTGAGTGTACTCATCTTCATTTAATACACCTGACTCATGAATTACTTTTCAGTGACCTGATTTCTTAACTACCTTTGTTTTCATGTTTAACTTTCTTCTAATTTATAAAAATTTGTAAAATGAGACATTTAAAAATGTTTATTTCATCTAAAATTTGCGAGGTATTACTACATGCTTTGTAGGCAGACTTTACACCTAGTATTGTAATCCAAAATTGTCTTGAATTTGGTTTTTCATGTGATCCTTTGGTAGTTATTAATGTATTTATTAGGTCATAATTAATATATTTCTTAAGTCATTGGGACTTCCCTGGTGGCTCAGACAGTAAAGTGTCTGCCTACAATGTGGGAGACCCAGGTCCAACCCCGGGTCAGGAAGATACACTGGAGAAGGAAATGGCAACCCACTCCAGTACTCTTGCCTGGAAAATCTCACGGACAGAGAAACATGGTAGGCTACAGTCCATGGAGTTGCAAAGAGTTGGACACAACTAAGAGACTTCACTTTCACTTTTCACTTTTAAGTCATCAATAATTCAGACCAGCAAATTTGGTGGTCCATTAACTACAACATTAAGTGTTGCTATAACGTGATATACTACTTGAATTTATTATTAAATTGTAACATTTTCTGTATGTAAGAATTCCTTTTATTATCAGCTTGTGAGGATACATATTAAGAATTATAGATCTAAATCTGATGATGTCATCAAAGTAGCTGAATAAGATTCCTCTTCAACAACAACAAAAAAACTTGGCATACATTCACAAAAGCTTCCTGGGAGCTATTGGATTTCAGGAAGAGTTGTGAAACCTCACTGCAGAGCCCAAGACTACAGAGGGCCATTTTGAGAAGTCAGGTTCACAAAGTTGTGTTTGGCTTGCCCATGCATGGTCTTGACTACAGAAATGGAAACACATCCATGTCCTTGAGGACTGCTGCAGCCCCATTTGGCTTTGGGTCTGACACCAAGCCTATATAACAAAGATCCTGGAGGAGTCATACCCACCATGCATTGGGTGACAGAACTTGGCCTTGGGTATGAATAGGGATGTGGCACATCAGCTGGCCCTAGACCCCTCAGCTGCACTCCAGGAGGCACTGAATTCAGAAGACTTACCCACATGATAGAATCTATACCCACCTGGAGCCTAGAAATAAGCCTGACAACAGCATACCCCACTGCAAACTCAGCAACAGCCTTGTAACTGGCATCAACTCACCAAGACTGCAATTCTACATGTAATCTCACCACCCTGGGGCAACTGAGAGGAGAAGGCTGTTACCCGCTAAATCCACTCGGTAAGGACTAGAAGAGATGTTTGCTACTTCAAAAGCACAGACATTAGGCTACATAGATCATGAAAAATCAGGTAAATATGATGCCATTGAAGGGAAACTAATGAAGCTCGAGTAACCTACCCCTAAAGAAATTATGATTGGCCTGGCAAAAATTCAAAATGATCATTTTAAAGAAACTGAATGAAATGCAAGAAAATGGAGACAGACAACCAGACAGAAACAGGAAGCAATGCATGAACAAAAGGAGAAATTTCATTAAAAAAAAATCCAAACATAAACCATAAAAGGCCAAACAAAAATTCTGGAGCTAAGGAATTCAATGGCAGAACTGAAAAATTCAACACAGAACTTCAACAACAGACTTGATCATGTAAAAAAAAAATGATCAACTTGAAGACAGATCATTTGAAGTTAGCCATTTGTGTGTGTTAGTCGCTCAGTCGTGTCTGACTCTATACGACTCCATATAGCCTAGGTTATGGCCTGCCAAGACCCTCTGTTCATGGAATTCTCCAGGCATGAATACTGGAGTGGGATGACATTCTCTTAGCTATTTAGGGGTACAACAAATCAAAAAAAGAAAGAAAGAAAGAAGTGAAGAAAGCCTACATAAATCATGGAACACCATCAAGAGAATGACTAAATGTAATTTGATACTTCTGTCACATTCTGCATTCCATCCTGAAAACCCTAAACTTCTAAATGATTTTTTTTTTAATTAAGTATTTTAGGGTTGTACCTTTGTGCTATCTAGTTGTATGGGGTTTTGACAATGCTTAATGCTTTGTATTTACCACTACACTGCCATACAAAACAGTTCTGCTGTTCTAAAAATCCCCTGTGCTTCTTCTACTTAATTCCCCTTCAATACCACTCCCACTCAAACCCTTTGCAAATATTAATCTTTTTATCATTGCTATAGATTGATCTTTTACAGAATGCTATATAATTGGAAGCATATAGTATGTAGCTTTGTAAGGCTGGCTTCATTACCCTACTAATATATATATTTAAGATTCACCAATTTCTTTTGTGACTTTCTACTTTTTTTTTTTTTTTATCATTGATACACTCACCTATTGAAGAGCTGATTCCAGCTTTGGTGACTATGAATAAAGCTACTGAATGCCTTTTCATACATGTTTTATATGGTTAAAAGTTTTATAGTTAATTGTGTAGATATCTAGGAGTGTGATTGCAGATCATATGGTAAGATGATTAAATATTCTGAATATTGCTGTAAGAATTAGTACAAGCTTAGAATCTTAAAATGTCAAAAACTTATTTATCTCACAGTATTGTAGGCTGGAAGTCTAAAGTCAAGATGTCACCAGAAACGAGTTCCTTCTGAAGTCTCTGAGAATCTTTTCAGTTCTATTCTCCTAACTTTTGGTGGCTGCTGGTGCAGAGTCAGACACGACTGAGCAACTGAACTGAACTGGACTGGTGCATCTTGACATGCTTGTGAATACATCACTCCGATCTCTGCCTCTGTCTACATGTAACTTTTCCCTGTAGATATCTCTGTGTCTTTTCATTTTGTGTCTCTCATAAGACCACTAAAAACCAGATGCAATTTTTGTTGTTTAGTTGCTAGCTTGTATCCAACTCTTTGCGACCCCATGGACTGCAGCACTCCAGGCTCCCCTGCATTCACTGTCTCCTGGAGTTTTCTCAAACTTGTCTGTCTAGTCAGTGATGCTGTCCAATCATCTCATCCTCTGCTTCCTCCTTCTCCTTTCGCCTTCAGTCTTTCCCAGCATCAGGGTCTTTTCCAATAGGTCAACTCTTCGCATTAGGTGGCCAAAGTATTGGAGCTTCAACTTCAGGATCAGTCCTTCCAATGAATATTCAGGGTTGATTTCCTTTAGGATTGACTGGTTTGATCTCTGTGCAGTGCAAGGGACTCTCAAGGGTCTTCCCCAACACTACCATTTGAAAGCACCAATTCTTTGGTGCTCAGCTTTCTTTATGGTCATCCTTACATGACTACTGGAAAAACCATAGCTTTGGCTATATGGACCTTTGTTGGAAAAATGAAATCTTTACTTTTAAATATGCTGTCTAGGTTTATCATAGTTTTCCTTCCAAGGAGCAAGTGTGTTTTTTAATTTCATGGCTGCAGTCACCATCCACAGCGATATTGGAGCCTAAGAAGATTAAATCTGTCACTGTTTCCACTTTTTCCCCTTTTGTTTGCCATGAAGTGATGGGACCAAATGCCATGATGTTAGTGTTTTGAATGTTGTTTTAATCCAGCTGTTTCACTCTCCTCTTTCACCCTCATCAAGAGACTGCTTAGGGCATACACGTGTGCTAAGTCACTTCAGTTGTGTCTGACTCTTTGTAACCCTATAGACTATAGCCTGCCAGGCTTCTCTGTCCATGGGGATCCTCCAGACAAGAATACTGGAGTGTGTTACCATGCCCTCCTTCGGGGGATCTTCTGAATCCAGGAATTGAACCCACATCTCTTGTATCTCCTGCACTGGAAGGCAGATTCTTTACCACTAGCCTTACCTGAGAAGCCCTCTTTAGTTAGGGTTCACACTAAATCCAGAATGATGTCATCTTGACATCCATAATTTAATACCTATGCAAATAACTAATTTCCAAACAAGTTCGTACTATCAGGTACAAGGGGATAGTACTTAGAGATATTTCTTCTCATATTAATGCACCATATGTTATAGAAGTTATTCCAAAATATTTTAATTACCCACCCCATATGCAAAATGCATTCACCCCAACCAAACATCCCCCAAATTTGCAAAATATTACAGCATCAACCCCAAGTCCAAAATCTTATATTAATCCTAAACCTCATGTGTTAAATTGTCTTATATACAAGTGAGAATTTGAGTATAATGCATCCTGGGGCAAAAATACTTTTCATCTGTGGAGCTGAGAAGCTAATAAATGGTTACCAGTGACTTGGTAATTCTTCATAATCCAAAAGGGAGAAAGTGGATATATTATTCCTCTGAGGGAGGCATAAAACAAAGATAAAAGCAAAATAGTTGAGGGAAAGGACAAAGGAGTAAGGAGGGAGTTAAAAAGTATAATAACAAAAACAAGACAGTCAACCAGATGAAACTGGGACAAGACTGAGCTTATTTAGTAAATAATTGTATCTTACTATTAAATAAAACTAAAAACAATCTAGTCATAAGCCAGAGTCAATCAAATTAAATATACCTTACTGTGTTCCCTACAATAATAAGATACTTAGAATTATGTGACTCAGATGCTAAAAGAATCTGCCTGCAATGCAGGAGACCAGGGTTCGATTCCTGAGTCAGGAAGATCCTCTGGAGAAGGAAATGCAATCCACTCCAGTATTCTTGCCTGAAGAATTCCACAGACAGAGGAACCTGGTGGGCTACAGTCCACAGGGTTGGGTTGCAAAGAGTCAGACACTACTGAGCAACTAACTTTCACATGTAGACGAAAATTTAACTTCACCGTATGTAGGAACACAGGCAGATTTGGAGGCATGCAACTTTTAATTGAAGCTTGTATATTACCTTCAACGTCTACTGACTTAAAGATTTCAGTTTTAATTAACAAATGTCATGGAATATGTTTATGCTAAATCCACCCACAAAGAAATGTCGAACAGGTGTCTGAATGCTCACACATTGTTGTGTCTTTTTAGGTGAACATCTTTTTCTTCATGATTAGAGAATTAAACAGTCTCATTAATGTGGAACAAGAGTAGGATTGAAGTAGAGGCTGGCTGGTTAAAATGGAGGAAAATTTCAGAAAAAAATTAGGGCTGTCATTTAGTTTTCGTACGTTGAAAGAGTGGGGAAAAAAAGCAGGTGTCCATTTAATAACATTCTACCCATCAATTAAGAACAGTTGTCTTCCATAATTAGTAGACTACAAGCATGCACATGCAATATTCAAACAAATTATCCTAAAACTGTGAGGTAAATTGTGTGATCTTTAATATTATAAAAAAGAAGCTCTTGTTTTCTGTATTCCTTTTTATCTTGGAATCCTTTTTTCTATTTATCATTGTTTTTCCCCTTAACAATCTGTACCAGAATCGTTAGAAAATAAGCACCCTTTTCTTTAACAAAAGATGAAGAATCACTGACAATACGGTTAATCAATATTTTGTTCTTTGTATAACTTTACCAATGAAATGTACATTAATTTAACATAAAATAACATATATATGATATCTTGGCATTGCAAATATTTTTAATACATAGGTACCTGAAAATGTACATTTAAGTATGTAAAATCAGGAACAGATACATGGAAATACGTAGTTTTTGCATGTTATTGTTTAAAACTTTCTCAAAGTACATAAATTTAAAGTTTGGAGTTGATGGGGTCTTCCCTGGTGGTCCAGGGTCTAAGACTCCTTGCTCCCACTGCAAGAGGCTCAAGTTCAATTCCTGATCAGGGAACTAGATCCCACATGCTACAACTAAAACCCAGCATAGCCAAATAAATATTTTTGGGCTTCCCAGGTAGTTCAGCTGGTAAAGAATCCACCCGTAATGCAGGAGAGCCTGGTTCAATTCCTGGTTTGGGCAGTTCCCCTGGAGAAAGGAGAGGCTACCCACTCCAGTAGTCTTGGGCTTTACTGGTGGCTCAGACAGTAAAGAATCGCCTGCAATACGGAAGACCTGGGTCCAATCACTGGGTTGGGAAGATCCTCTGGAGGAGGACGTGGCAACCCACTCCAGTATCCTTGCCTGGAGAATCCCCATGGACAGAGAAGCCTGGAGGGCTATAGTCCTTGGGCTTGCAAAGAGTTAGACATGACTGAGTAACATTCCTCCCCATGATTTTCTCTTAAGAGTAAACAAAATATCCTGGTTTTAAAAAGCAAAACAAATCAGTAACAAAACAAAGAAACTGCTAATAATATTTCTACATATGTTTTTTACAAATAAAACATTGACATAGGCAGATTAAAATGTCCTTGATTTATTCAGATTGAGTGAAAAGGAAAGCAAGTTATCATGCTATATTTAGATAGTCTGATGATTTATTTTCCCTAGTTAAGTTCCTTTGACTCTAATACCTCTCATCTTCCTGTTCCTTGTACATGGAGAAAAGAGTGGTTTTCCATAACTTTGTGATAGCAGAGGAGAGAGGCATCCACATACTGATGTTTTGTCCACTGGTTTCTTATAGTATCCACTGTGGAGAGGCTACTTTGAGCTGTTCCCTGAATAGGAAAAGATAAGACTGGTCCTTTCCTGGATGACAGACTAACTGCTGCTGAAGCCCTTAGCGGTTTCAACTTGTGATCTGGTCATTCTTGTTTAAGGCCTAGTCGGCCTCCATATACACCTCTGAATCATTTTAAGTCTCCTTTACCTCAAGCCCCTAAACCTCTTTCACATTCTCTCCACAGGTCCTGGCCCAGGATTTCCATGCCTCATCCTCTGCTGTGCCATCAACTCAGAAACTGCTAGACTTGGGTGGCGGCAATTTAAGGACATTTAGATCTGACAGGCTTTCAATTAGGCTGACCTCTGTAATCATCAAGGAAATGTAAGAAATCCTGTGTGATGATGCACTTCAAGCAAGATTAGTGGAGTTTGGGACTATTAAGTAATCTCTGTCTCTGCTTATGCATTTATACCATTGTCTTTACTTGCTGAGACCATCCTATGTCAGTGCAAGGCCTCTTCACTTGAAAGGCTTCCTCCCAGAGTGCCAAAAGGAAAGCAGGGCATTTCTCTGCACCAAACATAGCAAACTATCAACATAACAAACACTTCCTCAAATTCATCAGCATAGGGAGTGTTCAACATTATTCGGTGCTTTCCTCTCCTACCTCACACTCTTATTTTCTTGCTTGTATTCCTTCTACCACTCACTGATTAGCAAAATTCTTAGTATATCATGAATCTCTGAACTTTTTCCTACACTATGAAATTGTTTGTAATCTGGTTGTCCAAGTCTCACTCTTGGTTTGTTAAAAATGCTAAAGGATAAATTTACTTTTCCTTTTTTTTAATTTTTATTAGTTGGAGACTAATTACGATATTGTAGTGGTTTTTGCCATACATTAACATGAATCAGCCATGGATTTACAAAATTACCTGGCTTTCCAGACTATTATATTGCTATAAAATTAAGAATCCAGATTTTATTTCTTTATCTATTCCTGCAATAAGAGTTCTAATTTCTAACCATCTCTCCCCTGCCCCTTGGAAGACCACATTCCGTTATCTAGATAGATAGTAACTTTTGGCCAAGTAGAATATTACGAACAAAAAAGCAGCAAAAAGACAAAAATACATTCAGATATTTCATATGTCTTATCTCTTTTAGACATATGCCCACACGGATAGAATGTACTTGCCAAGGGGATTACTAATGTTAAGAAAGATGATACAGATCCCAGCCAGCTTTCCAGGAAATAAGAATGAAATGGAAGGAGATTCCTATCACACATGCCAAACAGCTAGCTTGCCATTCAGTGAGTTTCAGGAAAAAAGAAAGTAGTTTCTCCTTTATTTCTGTCGTTTATTTTTTAGATCCAATACATAAAACAGAAATAAAACAAAAGAAATTAAGGATCTAAACCCCACTCTGTCACTAATATTCTTCTAAGGCCATTTGTTTTTCATATGATGAGAGTTATCATTACCTTTTCTGAGCATCCTCAACCATTGTATTTTCAATGTCTTTCCAGATATGTATTCATACTGTATACATTACTCTATGCACACTGAAATTTTCCAAATATTTTACAAAATCATTAACCATAAACAAAATAAATAATTCAACCCAGCTTTGTATAAGTATGTGACAAATAATTCAACCCAGCTTTGTATGTGACATAAAACAACTGTATTTTTACTTATTATTTCATAGTGAGTTTATATGCCATAAATTGAATTATTTTTTCTAATACTACTTAACTATTTGACTTTGAATCATGAAAAGTAAACTCTTGGGTCCTCAGTTATTTATATTATTATAACAATAATTATACTGCTATTTCTTGTATGTGTTTAAAAATTCTATGAACAATGTATGCGGAGGACATTTTATTGTAACTGAAGAAGTCTGCTGAATGTAACTGAATTTGATTTTCTTTTTTTTTCACTGTTAGTAACTGTCACTCAGAGAGAATATAATATAGGGCACTCAAATCAAATTTAATTTTGTTATCTTAGACTTATCATTCCTTCCTATCCATATGCTTTGGGATACAGATTTAACACAGGTATGCTAGGATAATCTCTCATTTACTTTCACTGGCAAATATTATCATCACTTATACATGTAAATAATGACTTGGCCAAGTATGAACTGAGGAGAGAATTCTCTTTACAATTTGACAATAAAACATTGTTTCTGGTGGCACTACTGATTGGCTTTCTTGACCATATTTAATCTGATTTTTTTGTTTAGATATTATCACTTTAAAGGAATAGAAAAGTGAGCAATATAAAAGAAAATACAAAGAAAAAATTTTTAATCTTGTAACTATGGAAAAGCTGAAGGAGGAAATGTTATTAATCTGTAATAATTCCACATAAACTATTTCAGGGGAGTGCAATTACTCAATAATTTGTAAGGAATAAGATACTAATTTTTTTAAGCTATAGGGGGTATACACAGAGGCTACTGGTTTTAACTCCAACATGTAAAGACCTAGATGCCATCACGTTCATCCTAACAGTTAGAAAAAATTGGAAACACTAAAAATCAATGACTTAGACCCATTCAAGAACTGAAATTGTAAATCACTACCCAAACTCTAGAGATATAGGTGAGTGCAGAGAGTCAGAGCTGAAATATGTTTAGCAAAATTAATACAAAAGTGTAATACACTACAAACAAGATCTATCCCATTAATGCAATTTATTCAACATTTAAAGTGTAATATATGTGGCCCAGTATATTAACAAGCTAAAGAATGAAACTCATATGAACATATTATTAGAGGTAGGAAAAATATTTGACAAAATGCAATCCTTATTCTGATAAACACTCTCTGCAAAATAGGAATTGCGGTTAGTTTCCTTAATTTGATAAAGGGCACATATCAAAATTAATTTTTACAATTTGACAAAATAGAGAATTTTTCCTAAATTCAGAAAAAATGCAGGGATGTTTTCTCTCATTACTACTAATCAACATCACCCTGGAAGTCCTAGGAACTATATAAATTAGAAAAAGAGAAATAACTGTTCTGGTCTATTTTGTTTTGCAAATGACATGAGTACCTATGTATAAAACCCCCAATGAATCTACCCTCAAAAATACTTTCTAGTATTCTAGAAAGTATAGCAAGTCATAGCATACAAAACCAATATACAAAAATAATTTCCTTTCAAGTATCTCAGTACTAAACAACTGGATTTTAAAAAAACACTATATAAAATAAAATTTCCTATTAAATTCTGAGGTATAAATATTTTGAAAGTACACATAAAATATATATTCATAAATCTACAAAATGCATATTAAAATAATAAATAGTTCTAAACAAATTGAGAACTATCCCATGTTCATACATTGGAGGAACCCCTATTATAAGAAGTCAGTCTTCTAAAATTTGATTATAGATCTAATCCTATACCAACTGAAATCCTAGTGACCTACAGTATAGACCTCTATAAAGTGTTCTGAAACATGGGGATTCTCCAGGTAAGAATACTGGAGTGGATTGCCATGCCCTTCTCCAGGGGATTTTCCCAACCCAGGTCTCCTGCATTGCAGGCAGATTCTTTACCGAATGAGCCACCAGGGAAGCCTGTCTAAAATATACAAAAGGACAAAAGACCTAGAATAACTTAATATTGAAAAATAAAAAAGCTGAGTGACTCACAATATCAGATTTTAGATTTACTGTAAAGTCACAGTACACAGGTTGCATTAGCAAAATAATAGACACCTAGATCAATGGAGGGCTTCTCAGGTGGCATTAGTAATAAAGAATCCACCTGCCAATGCAGGAGACATGAGATGCAGGTTAGATCCCTGGGTTGGGAAGATCCCCTGGAGAAGGAAATGGCAACCCACTGCAGTATTCTTGCCTGAAGAATCCCATGGACAGAGGAGCCTGGTGGGCTACAGCCCAGACACAGCTGAAGCGACAGCAGGCACACATGCCCAGATCGGAGGAACAGAATAGAAAGCAAAGAAATGACTATAATGATACAGAAATTACTCTCTGCATTTGTCGAAATTAGTCTATACTTATATAAATGATTGATAGAATATTTTGTGCAAAGTAATTCTAAATTTATGTAGTTATTTCACCTTCATGATGGTGATTATTAACTCCCCAGTCTTTAAGTGAGGTCGTGCAGAGTGACTTTCTTCCAAAGAGTAGAGTGTGGAAAGAGGGGAAAAAAGTAACTTTACTCTGTTGAAACTTAACCAGTATTACCCAGTCAGGTGACCAAGGCTAACATCAACAATGATTGCATATTGATAATACGTACTCTTGATATATCGTGATGAAGATGATACTTTCTTTATCTCTGTGACATCCATCTCAAGAACTCCAGTATAACCATGAGAAAAACAGGAAAAATGTGAGAGAGACACCTTACAAAATATCTGGTCAGTATTTCTCAGGATTTCTAGGATCATCAAAAACAAAGAAAATATGAGAAACTGTTACAACAAATAGGAGCCCATGGAGCGAAAACAACGAAATGTAACGTGGTATCCTGGATGGGATCCTAGAACAGACAAAAAGAACATTAGGCAAAAAACTAAGGAAATCTACTTAAAATACTGGACTTCAGTTAACAGTAACATATTAATATTGGCTCACCTATTGTGTCAAATATATGTACTATAATAAAATAAAATGCTAATAGGGGAAACTGGCTATGAGTATATGGGAACTTTCTGTCTTCATAAAAGTTTTATAAAACTGAATTATTCTAAAATAAAATACTAATTTACCAATTAAATAACAAAACAAAACAAAACAAAATACAAACAAACACTCCACACTTAAGCTTCTCCTTTCAGGCAGAGATACTGGACACATGTGGCTCTCTCTCCTGAAACATTATTGAGACTAAAATGTAAAAACAGATCAGAATCGACCCATAACAGCAAATTTCTTCAAATCATAAGTTAGATGGGGCATATTTAGTGGCTGAAACACATAAAAGGTTACTGTTTAATGTACGCTCTGAGGATGTGCAAGAAAAATTGTAGTGCAATCCTCACACTGATAGCCTAACGTGGTCTTGGCTCTGATTCATCAAGTACAAAATTCTGCAAGCATGAAAGTTAGGGATGAAAACAGAACTCACCTCCAAGCCCTTTCTTCCATTTATTCATTATGTAGAATTGAGGCAAAGAGAATTGAGTAAGACTAGCAACTCATTTTTCTTTAATGCAGTTGATTAAAGAATCTGGAGGAAACAAGGGATCTAGTGTAGATTTTGTTTCCTAGAGAAAAACCTTCATTCTGGCACATAGAAAGTTCATTTCCTCACAGAAGTCTCTCACCTAAAGCACCATAAATTGAAGTCTAGGAATCAATAAACCACATTCTATCATACGTTGAGCTCCTGATCAAATTCTGACCTATAGTAGTGATTAATGACCATTATAAATCCCCATCTTAATCTTCTGACTTTCAAGGGAGAATGATAGCCGTGCAGTCTGTGGCCTTCTTGGGGTTGAATGTGGCCCCTGTCACTAGTTCTAGACAATCATCACCACTTCCAGATTGGAACATTTAACTGTTGACACAAGAGGCATTAGAGTTCATTTTCTGCCATAATGATCAATAAAAATCCAAATAGTAAGTGCTATGGCAGCTCAAGTTCCAAAGTGAGGACAATTTAAAACACAGTACAGACACAAACCCCTGATGGAAATTCAACACGAGCAAGGAATAAACCTTTGTGTCAAGCCACTAAATGCTTGTCACTACAGCATATTTTAACTTACTTCTCTTGATGCATCACCTATGGAAAAATATATCAAGAAATAATCCTACTAATCAGATTGCCAGGAAACCCAGCCAATTATTTATTTCTTCTCTCTTAAATATAAATATCAGTGATAATAAATATTCATACACATGAAAAAATATCATAAGGAAGATAATTTCAGAAATAAAGAACATAAGTGAATTAATAAGCATTGTAATAAATGAAGAAAAAACAATACAATTAAAAAGCCCTAACAAATATGCTAAAAATAATCTGAGAGGGATGACATTCTAAAAAAATATATATGCTATATGGAGTATAAAGGATATGAAGCCTTTTGAGATTAAAACCACAATAAAAAATATTAGAAAATAACTACTAACAAAATATATTTAAAACCTTGAAAATATGTTCAGATAATTGTACAGCTTTAATAGCAAACACAGCAAAGAAATTAGAAATATGGAAAGTTAAGAGACAAAGAGGTTCGGTCTACATTTGAGCATTATAATAATATAGAGAAATCTCAAGAGTCTACTTTTTACATTAAAATTGCATTTCGGATCTAAGTGTTTCACTCTCTTCAACTTTAATAATTCACATGTTGCCCAAGCCTGTTTTTTGTCTTAGGAAGTTTTTTTCTATTTTCCTTTTCTTACTTGTCTTTCCCTTCCTCCCTTTCTCCTTTCCTCCTATGCTTCCCTCTCCTCCTCTCCCACTTTTCCTTGCCCATTATGATAATATGGAGACATATCAGAAAGTGTCTACTTTTACATTAAAATTGCATTTCACATCTATTTCACTCTCTTCAGCTTTAATAATTTATGTGTTGCCCAGCACTACTTTTTATCAAGGGAGTTTTTCATATCCTTTTCCTTCCTTCCTTCCATCTTTTCTTCCCTCTTTTCCTTCTTTCCTCCCTCTCTCCTCTTTTCCTTCTCTCTCTCTCTCTCTTTCTCTCTCTCTCTCTCTGTTTCTATCTTCTTTCATAGTACCTAATCCACTGGGTTTTGAAAACATGTTCTTTATGTTTACAAAGCATGGGCAAACATGACCTCCAGGGAATCAAACCAAAAAAAACCCCTAAATATTTTTTTCTTTCTTTAACTAGTCTGGAAATAATGCCAAATTAAAAAAAAAAAAAGTAACAGGTAAATGTAGCTGAAGAAAATGCAAGACAAATATCTTATTCCCTTTGATTATCAAATTACAATGAAATAAAACTTGACTAGTAATATTTATCAAATATAGTTGGGGTGGAAAATTCAAAACAAAGGCTATTTTATAGGCAGGAATATATGTACCTAGGCAGTAAGCCCAAAACAATAACATCTTTATTACCTTTATCTAAATTTAATACTTGATTTTTAAATTTGTAGTTAAAGTTTTAAAATTTATTTTCCACATGTGAATTATCTCTGAGAATAGTATGCTTTATAAATTCCATTTCTAGAGATCAGGAAAACGGTGACATAATTGTACCAACAGTAGCTATAATATAGATGCTGTACTGTATGCATTATAATATTGAAAGACATATTTACCTGCCATTTGTGGCCACGCTATCTTTCCATCCTCCTGTCTTTTTAATACTAGTCTTGGCAGGTACTAGAAGGCTCATTGAGATTTCCTGTGGTTTATGACCCAAGTTGACAACTGTGACTTCTTCTTTGTTTTTTTTTTTTTTTTTTTTTTTTGTGACTTCTTCTTTGTGGCGTTCTGATGGTTGTGTCATATAAGAATCACCTTATATCATTTGAGAAGCTGCTGACACAGGGCTCTGGTTTGATGGATGACCTGAGCTGCTGCGATTCCCATCAGAGGTAAGCAGCAAGCTTTACAGGAAATTATTGGAAGAAGATACAGTGAGGGGGAGAAAGAGAAAGTAATGCGCATTGCACAAAAACTGACAAAATGATTTGCTTACAGTTCCAAGCTGGTATAGCTAAGAACGGCAGGGACGGAAAAAATGTCTCATCAATATTTAAATAGTTGATCATACAACCAACTTGACAGGCCATTTGTAAGGGCAAATTATAGAGCAGAACTGTAAGCTATGGAAGCCACTGTGCCCTCACTTGCAGTTTTCATATTTCAGGTTTACATAAAACATAAAAGAAGTACAATCATGCAATTGTTTTATGTTTTTACAACAATGAGTCTCAAACTGTGCTCCCCAGAAGCAGCATTAGTGTGAGAACTTGTTAGCAAGTGCAATGACTAAGACCCCACTCCAGTCATACTGAATCAGAAACTCTAGGGTGGGTTTAGCAATATATGTTTTAGCAGTCCCCCAGGTAATCCAATGCAAGTTCAAATTTAAGACCACTGCCTTCTCAAATCAATATTTGCTGTCTTAGTTCCCAAATATGTAATATTCCATGCACACATCTTTGATTTTCTCGAAAGATTTATATAAATAATTTATAACAAGAGAAAATAACCCTGGCAAGATTAAATTAATTAAACTCTATTGCATATAAACACAAAAAATATGCACATGTGATATGCAATGCTGCTAATAACTTTTAGCAATACAGCAATTACTTTAGAAATATGGTCATAGAGCCACAGATTGGAAAATACACACCACAGTTTAGAGTAACTCTCCATTATCAACATGATAATCCCATTCCTCCCTGTTAAAAGGCTTACATGTTTATCCAGCTTGCAGTTTAGCATTCCTGGTAATAGAAAGTTCACTACATTGGAAGGCTGCTCGGCTGTTAGCCAATGTACCTGTTGGGGACGGGGCGTTGTAGCTATGTTAAAAATTGTTAAACAGAGCTTTAAAAGACACCTGAGAACCATGGAAGGAATGCAAAGCAAATTAAACAAACAAACAAAATCTTGAGAAGCAGAACTATTCTTAGGTGAGCAAAAGGTCACCAGCAAGATTTTTCCCTTAGTATATCTGCTGATTATTGGTGGAGAATTCTGGGCCTTTGATAGAGAAAGATCAATTGAGCTTTCAGCGGTTCTTTTCAAAAACCTGGAAAATGCAAGTGCCTGAAATATATGGTCAGTTTTTTTTTTTTTTCTTCACAGAATAATGCTAAATTCTGAGCAATAAACAGAATGGGGAACAAGGCTAAAAGCTTCTACAAAGCCACGGAAATGTTTCCGCAGTCTTTCAGTGTCCAGTGAACAACTCTAAGAAGTCGTGGAGAGGAGCAAAACAGGAAGGGAGCGTTCCTCAAAAATATTGGCTCTCCAGTATTACAGTTTTCTTCAGGAAAACAAAACAACCTGGGCACATCAAGCAGAAAGAGTTCATACCATGAATGATAGGTCTAAAAAAAAAACTGTTGAAAGAGCTGGAGGAATAAAAGAGACACACCTGCTAGTATTCAGGCCTTCAGAAGGCACGGAGTTGCGGGAAGTTGTGTAACGAAGCGAGGCGCTGCGAGTCCGGGGCGGTGGGTTTGGCCCGGGGTCCTCCAGGCGCGCACGAGGGGCGCCCAGGGGGCGAGGGACCGCATCCAGGGGTCAGTCCGCTCTCGCGTTGGAAAGGTCTGAGGACTTCGATTATGCAGCTTTTGAATAATTTTTTTCCCCACCCGTTCCGTGACACCAGCAGGGCCATAACATGGTCCACAGCTCTAAAGGGAAGCCATGGTGTCCAGAGGATTGCGACAGTGACGCGCCACATCCGGAAGGGCGTCCCGCCCGAGCGCTGGGCCCGCGCCTGCGTCGGGGTGAACGAAGCCTTGGCCCCGATGGACCGGAGCCCTGGCCACCACCACTGTGTTCTCTGAGGAGAGAGGCATGACGGCCTGGAGGAGGCCCTCAGAACACACAGGAACGGGGCCTTCCCGGACAGCGTGAGGCTCCAGAAGGGCGCGGGCCCCTGCTTGCAGAGGACCCTGGATCACGTGCTGCGGAGCAGCCCGCACACAGCCGCGGGGTGGGCTGTTGTCAGGGAGTGAGCTTCATAGCGCGATATCTGATTCTGTGGCTGTTGGACGTCCCAGCGGACGGAATACTTCCAGAGTACTGCGGTCCCTCGATGCTGAGCCCGAAGACAGGCCAGGAGGTCCTCCCGGAGCTGGTGAAGACCAAGCTGCTGGCAGTGGTGGGCAGGAAGGGACAGACACGGCGTGCGGTGGAGCCCGGGCGTGTTGCACTGGTTTGTCTGCCTGTCTGTAAACCTCCAGCCCGCGTTACTTCACCTCTGGGATAGTCTGCTCAAGGAGGGCTCCAAGGTCACCTTCCAGGTGGCCCTGACCCTCCTCAAGCGACATCAGGCGTTGATCTTGAAAACTAACCGCGTCCCCGACATCTCAGGGAGATACCAGAGGGGGCTTCGTGACGCAGTTGCACACCTTCGTGCAGACAGTGTTCTCGGAGCCTGGAGCCTGTCCAGGGCCAGCGTGACGGGGCGCTGCCGCCCGGCTGCTGACACAGGGCTGACTCAGCTTTCCGGGCGAAGGAGTTTCCACCCGCCAACGCCAACACAGCTAACGCCCCCGCCAGGAACCGAGCAACTTAATTATCATTCTGTAACGTACATCTTACTCGTGCCTGGAAAATCCCATGGACAGAGGAGCCTGGTAGGCTGCAGTCCATGGGGTCGCTAAGAGTCGGACACGACTGAGCGACTTCACTTTCACTTTTCACTTTCATGCATTGGAGAAGGAAATGGCAACTCACTCCAGTGTTCTTGCCTGGAGAATCCCAGGGACAGGGAAGCCTGGTGGGCTGCCGTCTATGGGGTCGCACAGAGTTGGACACGACTGAAGCGACTTAGCAGCAGCAGCAGCGTACATCTTCTCTTCATTGTGAGCTGCAAGTCACCTTTCTAGATTTCTTTTTTTTAATCTGAGATGTTAAAAATATATAATACGTGAGATGTAAGGAAAAAAATGTGTCATTCATGGGAAGTTGAAACCTTCCATAGTCGAAAGCCCATTTGCCTGACTACCACTGCTGGAGCTATACTGGTCTCTTCTTTACCCCCTGAATTTCACATGTGCTTCTTGCTGGTAAGTCCTAAACTGTAAATATACCTTTTACACAAAATGGTAGAGATAGAGGACAGCAAAAAAAGGGTTAATGAACACAAATATGTATATAACAGAGTATTTGCTACTGTCCTCATTTCTGTAATTGTTCATAAGGTATTTATACCTCCTGCTATTTATAACTTTTGGTATCCATTCCATATCTGCTTTTGTCAACCAGATGTCTGGATGTGTTTCTTGCTTGGTACATATGTAATATGTAAATCCTTTTAGTAATATTTAAATATTTTTTCTTTAATTCAGGACAGTTATGGTCTACAACTTTTTTCTATGGTGAATTTCAAAATAAGTGTTTATCAAATATATAAATATAAATATGAATTTGTGTTTCACCCTATCTCAATAAAAGATTATCCTACAGTAAGTAGTATTCTTAAAATTCGCAAAATTTCAATTTTAGTGTAAATGAAACTTCACACTTCTTCACAATTAAATATATTGGTCTAGTGAGTAAAATAATGGTAGGAAACTAAGGAAAGTTAAACTTCAAGTCAAGTATGATAGCATGAGTGCTGTATTTCCATTTAACTGTTAATTGACATTGTTACACACTTTAAAAAGCTTAGTATTAAAAATGCACTCTGTGGGACAGTTTTTACAATTACACATCTTATTGCAGTGGATGCAAAGTTATGTTCTTAATGACTATGAGGAGAATATCTCTGTAAAATAAAGTGTGCCTTTATTGAAACTCTTTTCTTTCTATTTTTTTCCTTCAAAATATTGTTGCTTGAGGAAAAAAAAAGATTTCTGTCAGTGGATCAAAGCTCTGTTCTCAGTGGAATCTCATCGACTCTGCTTGCTAAAGAGGTGAGGAGGCTATGGTGGGCGGTCGGTAGAAATAAAAGGGAGACAGTAATGCCCAACGATTTAACAGATTCGACTACGTTGCAGATAATTTGATCGATCTCTGATGAATCTCCAGTCTTCTAAATTTCTTCCTAATCATAATATGCCTTTCAGTATTGTATTTCTTTGGAAAGACAATGTTGAGACTAAATTTTCTGTCAAGTTTGCATCAGGTTTTAACAAAGGCTGTGCACTATTTATCTGAGTCACAACTCTTTTTAGATAAGTTACAAATTAAAACTTTTCAAAATAATAAGTAAAAATATAAATAAAGATATAGCTTTTTAATGTCTAAGAGGTAGAAAGAGAAGATATAGCGTTAGCACAGATATAAGATGATCAATCTAATAATAAGACTTTAGTGTTTTCGTCAGATTCAAAGCATGTTACGTGTCTTTGATGTTAGAAAATCACCTGAGTATTGTGGAAATTTACTTGCTCTGGAAATCAAAAGTTCTGGGTTCAAATCCTGAACATATACTAGCTCTGTGACCTTGAACAAGTTGAACATACTTCTGATTTCTTCACAAAATTGTAATAATTGTACAAGTCATGTATTCCTCTCATGCTTGTTTGACAAACAAATGATAAAACCATATCAGACATTATTTGGCAAAACTACAAAGCACCTTTTGATGTAGGATTCTTAGAGAAAGTGATGTTGTGCAGCATATGTGAGATAAACAGGAAATCATACACAAACAGTATACTTTAGAATCAAATGTCTTAGATTTTAACTCCATTTAGCTTGTGCTTTTCTACACAATGAAAAGTGACTGTCACTAAAAAGTAATGAAAAAAAATCATTGAATTTGATGAAGATGGTTCTGGAATTGACATGTTTTTCTTTTGTTTAACAGTAATTTTCTAGCTTAGCCTGTGTTTTCTTATCTGTGAAGTGTGAAGGGGGCAGCATTAAAATTTGTGTTGAATAGTGTTAAAATGTAAAGAATACTAGTAGAATTTCTAATCCATTGGATGAACTCAATAGATTTTGTTGTTTTTATTTTTCTAGTTAACAAACTTTATAAAGGTCATACTAAGGAAATTGCTAATGAAAATAAGATGGTAAAAATGATATGTAGTGTTAAAATTAAGTGCAGGGTAAATGCTGATATGCTGAAAGAGATGATGTAGTGGTAAGGAATCCACCTGCCAGTGCAGAAGGAGCAAGAGATGCAGGTTTGATCCCTGGGTCAGGAAGATTCCCTGAATAAGGAAATGGCAACCCACTCTGGTATTCTTGCCTGGAAAATTCCATGGGCAGAGGAGCCTGGTGGGCTACAGACCATGAGGTCACAAAGAGTTGGATACCACTGAGTGACTGAACACACAAATACAATTTGTTTAACGAAGATCTGTTTTGCTATGTACATATTTTGATCTATTTCTTAAAGACGCATTAGCAGAAACCTTAGTGGCCATAACCGTTGCATGTTACATCCATACTAATAGTAATAAAATTATTTCTCGTTCCCCAGAACTTATCATTATGACTTATCATTATCATTCAACAGAATTTATATTTTTATCAAAAACAACTGTATTTCTCTTTCTAATTCAGCTTGATATTTCCCTAAGGTAGTCTGGTTTGGAGAACTGTACTTTTTGAAAGATCAGTCAGCATCTTCTCTGTGAAACTGTAGAACATATACTCTCCAACCATCTAGGTTTAACAAGCCTTAACCAGTTCTCAGCTGATTCCTTGGCTGTATTAACAACCTCAGGGTCCAGCAACATCCCGGGCACTCTGCCACACCGTCTGTTCACTATCAACGAATGTCGCCAATCAGTTTGATCAAAGTGTCACAAAGGTCAATGTCTTGCAGATTTTGCTAAAAAATAAATGCCTAAGAAGAATATTCTCACTTTCCTCTTATTATCTTTTATGACTCGCTTTTTAAAATGTGTTCCTATTAAATACTGAGCAGAAACAAAATATATATAAACTATATGATAGATGCAAAGTGTTTAACATAGAACTAACCAAATAGTAAATGCTGAAAAAGTTGACTATTATTAGAAATAATATGCACCTAAAAACGTATTTTCAGACTTAAAAGAATTTTTACAAATTTAAGAATTTTAGAAATATAAAGAGATACAGATATATTTGAACTTCCTGTAGCCCATTTGATCTCATTTATTCTCCAAGGAAACTGCAATCCTGAAGTCAGTATGATTTATGCCTACACAGACTTTTATATTCATACTAGTTTATATGTTAGTTTATTCTTTATATTTGTGCATACTTTATTAAACCTAAACTAAAACAATCATAGTTGATAAAAAAAGAATAATCTGAGGCATAGATTCAGAATTTGATCATAGTACCCATTACAAATGGTAGCATCAATTTATGCTCTTTTGAGAAGAGTCTGCATTATTTTTGCCAAGATTTGGCATTGCCAGCCTTTTTACTTTTTAACAGGCTACTGGGAATAAAATGGTGAATTTTAATGTGTTTTAAAAATTATTTACAATGTCAAGCATCCTTTTTGAGGTTTATGGGCCACATGTGATTTCTTTCCTGCAAAATGCTTCTTCATGACTTTTGGCAATTATCTTCTTGACTTGTTTGTGCTTTCATCAGTTGAAATGATGGAGATGCTTATATGTTTTGCATATAAATATAATTTATTTTCTTACAAATATCCACTAATGGCTTGCCCAATTATTCTTATTTTGGTGCTATGAAAGTAATATGATACTTTTCATATTAATACTCTCAAAACTGTCAACTTTTTCATTCCTTTTGATACAGATTTGTTAACAATATTTTCCAACTCAAAGATAAATAGAAATTTCTACAAGTTTTTCTAACTAAAATTCGATTTTCCACAGCTTAGCATTTAAAATATATTGTTTCTTTTTCATAGAATGAAGAGTAAATGCATTTTCCATAGATATAAAATTTGCCTCAGCACCATTTACCAAATAGTTTATTTTGTTGTTTTCAGTTGCTAAGTCATGTCCGACTGTTTGTGACCCCATGGATTGCAGCATATCAGGCTTCCCTATCCTTTACTATATCTCAGAATTTGCTCAAACTCATGTAAATTGAGACAGTGACGCTATCTAACCATCTCATCCTCTGTCACCCCCTTCTCCTCCTGCCATCTATCTTCCCCAGAATCAGGGTCTTTTTCCAATGAGTCGGCTCTTCACAACAGGGTGGCCAAAGGATTGGAACTTCAGCTTCACTATCAGTCTCTCCAATGAATATTAGGGTTAATTTTCTTTAGGATTGATTGATTTGATCTGCTTGCAGTCCAAAGGACACTCAAGAGTCTTTTCCAGTATTGCAATTCAAAAGCATCAATTCTTTGGTGCTCAGTCTTCTTTATGGTCCAGCTACCACATCCATACATGACTACTGGAAAAACCAGAGCTTTGACTATAAGGACCTTTGGTGGCAAAATGATGTCTCCACTTTTTAATATGCTATCTAGGTTTGTCATAGCTTTCCTTCCAAGGAGCAAGCATTTTTCAATTTCATGGCTGCAGTTACCATTTGCAGCAATTTTGGAACCCAAGAAAATAGAGTCTGTAGCTGTTTCAACTTTTTCCCCTTCTATTTGCATCAAAGTGATGTGACCAGATGCCATGATTTTAGTTTTTTGAATATTGAGTTTTAAGCCTACTTTTCATCTGTTTCCTTAAGAAGTTCTGTAGTTCCTCTTCACTTTCTGCCATTAGAGTGGCATCATCTGCATATCCAAGGTTGTTGATATTTCTCCTAACTATCTTGATTCCAGCTTGTAGATTTATCTAGCCCGGTATTTCACATCCAGCCTTGTATGTAAGTTAAATAAGCAGAATAACAATATACAGCCTTGTTGTATTCCTTTCCCAGTTTTGAACCAATCCATTGTTTCATGTTCAGTTCTAACTGTTGCTTCTTGATCTTCATATAGGTCACTCAAGCGACAGGCAAGGTGGTCTGGTATTCCCATCTTTTCAAGAAATTTCTGCAGTTTGTTGTGATTCACATAGTCAAAGTCTTCAGAGTAGTCAATGAAGCAGAAGTTGATGTTTTTCTGAAATTCCCTTGCTTTTTCTATGATAAAGCAGGTGTTTCAGTTTGGTCTCTGGTTCCTCTGCCTTTTCTAAGTTCAGCTTGTACATCTGGAAGTTCTTGGTTCACATACTGCTGAAGCCTAGCTTGAAGGATTTTGAGTATTACCTTGCTAGCATGTGAAATTAACGCAGCTGGATGGTAGTTTGAACATTCTTTGGCATTGCCCTTTTGGGGGATTAATATGAAAACTGACCTTTTCCAGTCCCATGGCCACTGCTAAATTTTCCAAATTTTCTGACATGTTAAGTGCAGCACTTTAACAGCACCCCAGAGTCTGTTGAACAGTTTTATGTAGTTAATAGACTGCTAGGATCGATACTAAAGACAGAAAAAAATGGATGTTCATTTGCATATATTTTCAAATTAACTTTAAAATGTTTGAGTAAATATTAAATTGTCTCAGTTTCAGCCCCTCTGATTTACAAATTTAGCAAATAGAAACAGAAGCGGCTCAGATAAATTTGAAATTCATGTAGGCAATGAATACTTTTCTGTTCTAAGCATGTCTTAAATATTGCATGGAACATACACTTAAAAATATCTACTTTTTATCTTAAATTCAATTTATAAAAAAGTTCTGTATTTTATCTAACAACACTATTCTTACTGAAACAAAAGTATAAAATTAGTATTTTGATGATTCTAATTGAAAAAAATAAAGTTAATCATACAAATTAATTGTGGGACATTCTCAAAGATGAAAATTTGAAAATAAATTTGAATCGTTAAATTTTCAAACGTATTTTTTGGGAATTTGCATCATTTACTACTTGATTTTGCACTGGTCTTTTGAGATACTCCATATGTGAAGTTTAGCAAAATTTCATTATTTTTAATGGCTGAGTAGTATTCCATTAGAAAAGAGAAAATTTCCTCTTCTGGGGCTCTAAAACCACTGCAGATGGTGACTGCAGCCATGAAATCAGATGTTTGCTTCTTGGCACGAAAGCTATGACAAACTTTGACAGTGTGCTGAAAAGCAGAGACATTACCCTGCTGACAGTGGTCCATATTGCCAAGGCTATGGTCTTCCCAGTGGTCATATGTGGTTCTGAGAGCAGGACCATAAAGGCAGAGTGTTGAAGAATTGATGCCTTTGAACTTTAGTGCTGGAAAAGACTCGACGCCTTCAAACTCTGGTGCTGGAAAAGACTCCTGAGAGTCCCTTGGACAGCAAGGAGATCAAACCATTTAATTTAAGGGAAATCAACTCTGAATACTTGTTAGAAGGACTGATGCTGAAGTTGAAACTCCAACATTTTGGTCATCTGATGCGAACAGCTGATTCATTGGAAAAGCCCCTGATGCTGGGAAAGATTGAGGGCAGAAGGAGAAGAGGGCAACAGAGGATGAGAGGGCTAGATGGCATCACTGATGCAATGGACATGAACTTGGGCAAACTCCAGGAGGTGGTGAAGGAGAGAGAGGCCTGGTGTACTGCAGTCCATGGAGTTGCAAAGAGTCAGACATGACTGGGCAACTGAACAACTATGGAGTATATATACCATGTCTTTATCTATCCCTATGTAGATGGACACCTAGGTTGTTTCCATGTCTTGGCTATAGTAAATAGTGCTACATCAGTGGTCAACATTGAAGTCCATGTGTCTTTTTTGATTAGCGTTTTCATCTATTCTGGATATCTAACCAGGGGTGGGATTGATGGATCATATGATAACCCTGTTTTTAATTTCCAAGGAACCTCCATTATGTTCTCCATAGTTGCTGCACCACTCTATAATCCCACTAACAATGTAGGAGGTTCCCTTTTTTCCATATCCTCTCTAGCATTTATTATTTGTAGAGCTTTTGATGATGGTCATTTAGACTTGTGTGAAGTGCTACTTCATTGTAGGTTTGATTTGCATTTCTTAATAATTAGCAATGTTGAACATCTTTTAATGTGTCTGTTGACAATCCACATGTCTTCTTTAAATAAATGTCTATGTATGTCTTCTGCCCATTTTTTGTTTTTAATTAGGTTGTTTTTTTGTAATTGAGTTATATGAGCTGTTTGCAGTATTTTGGAAATTAAGCCACACTCAATCACATCATTTGCATTATTTTCTCCCAGTACATAAATTGTCTTTATTGTTGTTTATAGTTTCCTTTGCTGTGTGAAAGCCTTATTTTTGTATTTATTTATTTTGCCTTGGGAGTCTGACATAAGAAAACATTGTTACAATTTATGTCAGAGATATTATGTCTTATATTTAAGTCTTCAAGCCATTTTGTGTTTACTTTTCTGTTTTGTGTAAGGGTGTATGAGGGTGTGTTTGAATTTCATTGAGTTACTATTACATGCAGCTGTCCAACTTTTCCAACACCACTGCTGAAGAGACTGTCTTTCCTCCATTGTATATTCTTGCCTCCTCTGTTGAAGATTAGTTGTTCATAGGTGTGTGGATTTGTTTCTGGGCTTGCTATTCTGTTCCATTGATCCATGTCTGATTTTGTGCCAGTAGCATACTGTTTTGATTACTGTAGCTCTGTATTGTCTGAATTCTGGGAGAGTCATACCTCCAGCTTTGTTCTTTTCCCTCAAGATTGTTTTGGCAATTCTGCTTTTCTGTGGTTCCGTATAAATTTTATGATTATTTGTTCTAGTTCTTAGTTTTATTTTTTGGTAATGGCTTTGTTTGATTTTGGTATCAGAGTGATGGTGGCTTTATAGAATGACTTTGAGAGTGTTTTCTTTAATGTTTTGGAAGAGTTTGAGAAGGATCCATATAATTTCTCCTTTGTATGTTTGGTAGGATTCCCCAGTGAAACCTGAATTTTGTCTTCAAGGAGTTTTGAATAGATCCTTTTATCATTACAAATGATGATAAATGAAATCATTTTATCATTATAATAAATGAATAATATATACATATAGTATATTATATATAATATATAAAAATAAAAGGAAGTAAAAATTCTTTTATCATTATAAATGATTGTAAATGGCTCAGATGGTAAAGAATCTGTCTGCAATGCAGGAGATCCAAGTTTGATCCCTGGGTCAGGATGGTCCCTGGAGAAGGGAATGGCAACCCACTCCAGTATTCTTGCCTGGAGAATTCCATGGACAGAGGAGGCTGGTGGGCTACAGTCCATGGGGTCTCAAAGAGTCGGACATGACTGAGCAACTAACACTTTTATCATTATACAGTGTCCATGTTTACCTTTTTTGTCTATTTATTGTCTATTTTTGTCTATTGTCTATTTGTCTATTTTTGTCTATTATCTATTGTCTATTTTTGTCTATTTATTGCCTATTTTGTCTGATATGAATATTGCTTCCCCCCTTTTCTTGGCATTTCCATTTGCATGAAATATCTTTTTCCATCCCTCTACTTTCAATGTATATGTGTCCTTCACCCTAAGGTAGGTCTTTTGTAGGTATTATGTTGAAGAATCTTGTTTTATTATCCAGTCTGCAACTTTGTATCTTTTGATGAGCACATTCAGTCTATTGATATTTAAGGTAATGATTGATACCTGTGTATTTACTGCTATTTTAAACCTAGTTTCCAAGTTCATTTTGTATTTCTTTTTATTCCTCTTGTTTTCTATTTCCTTTTTTGGCTTGATGGTTTTCTTTTATATTATGCTTGAGTTCTCTTTTGAGTTTTTGTGAATCTATTTGTATCTCTTTTGATTTGCAATTATCCTGCTTTTCAAGTATGTTAGCACATTACTATATCTTCTTACTTTAGACTGGTAGTCATATGAGCTGAAACACATTCAAAAAGTCATTTTCTTACTCCCCTCCTCATTTTATGATTCTGATGTCCTATATTATATTTTATATTTTCATTTCATTTATAATTACTTTCACAATTTAAAAAAATTTTTTATTTTAATTCTTTGTACTAGCTTATTTTTCCCTTCATGGATGACAACTTTGTCATGATGAAGGGGTTTATGTAACTCAATGAAGCTATGATCCGTACTGTGCAGGGCCACCCAAGATGGATGGGTCATAGTGAAGAGTTCTGACAGAACATGGTCCACTGGAGTAGGAAATGGCAACATACTCCAGTATGCTTTCCTGGAGAGCACCATGGACAGTGTGAAAAGGCAGAAAGATATGACACCTGAAGATGAGCCCCCCAGAATGGAAGGTGCCCTATATACTACTGGGAAAAGCAAAGGGCAATTACAAGTAGCACTAGGAAGAATAAAGTGGCCGGGCCAAAGTGAAAATGATGCTCAACTGTGAATGTGTCTGGTGGTGAAAGTAAAGTCTAATGCTATAAAGAACAATACTGCAATGGAACATGGAATATTAGGTTCATGAATTAAGTTAAATTGGATGTGGTTGAGTAGGAAATGGCAAGGGTGAACATTGACACCTCAGGAGTCATTGAACTAAAATGGATGTAAATGGGAGAATTTAATTCAGATGACCACTATACCTACTACTGTGGGGAAGAATCCTTTAGAAGAAATGGAGTAGCCCTTATAGTCAATAAGAGAATCCAAAATGCAGTACTTGGGTGCAGTCTTAAAAACAACAGAATGATTTTGGTTCATTTCCAAGGCAAATCATTCAGCATCACAGTAATCCAAGTCTATGCCCCAAATACTGATGTTGAAGAAGCTGAATTTGATGGGTTTTATGAACATATACAACACCTTTTAGAATTAATACCAAAAAAAGGTCCTTTTCATTACAGGACATTGGAATACAAAAATGAGAAGTTAAGAGATACCTGGAATAACAGGCAAGTTTGCCCTTGAAGGTAAAAATGAAGCAGAGTAAAGGCTGACAGAATTTTTTCATGAGAACACGCTGATCATAGCATATACCCTTTTGCAAAAATCCAAAAATAACAGCTCTACAAATGGACATCACCAGAGAGTCCAACACCAAAATCAGATTGATGATGTTCTTTTCAGACAAAGATGGAGAAGCTCTATACAGTCAGCAAAAGCAAGACCTGGAACTGACTGTGGCTCAGATCATGAGCTCCTTATTAGAACATTCAAGCTTAAATTGAAGAGAGTAGGGAAAACCAGTAGGCCATATGGGTATGATCTAAATCAAATTCCTTACTATTATACAGTGGAGGTAATGGATAGATCCAAGAGATTAGATCTGGTAGAAAGCCTGAAGAACTATGGATATAGGTTCTTAACATTGTACAGGAGGCAGTGACCAAAACCACCACAATGGTGTCACTCACCTAGAGCCAGACATACTGAAGTGTGAAGTCAAGTGGGCCCTAGGAAGCATTACTGTGAACAAAACCAGTGGAGCTGATGGAATTCCAGCTGAGCTATTTTAAATCCTAAAAGATGGTGCTGTTTAAGTGCTGCACTCAATATGGCCGCAAATTTGTAAAACTCAGCTGTGGCCACAGGACTGAAAGGTCATTTCATTCCAATCCCAAAAAGGGCAATGCCAAAGAATATTCCAACCACTGTAGAATCGTACTTATTTCACATGCTAACAAGGTTATGCTCAAATTCCTTCAAGCTAGGCTTCAGTAGTATGTGAACTGAGAACATATAGACACACAAGCTGGGGTTAGAAAAGACAGTGGAACCAGAGATCAAATTGTCAAAATTTGTTGGATGATGGAGAAAGCAAGGAAGTCCCAGAAAAGCATCTGCTTCATTGACTACTGTGAAGCCTTTGACTGTATGGATCACAAAAAAAAAAAAAAAAAGAAAAGAAAGAAAAGAAAAAGCTGTGGAAAATTATTAAAGAGACAGAAAGGTAGGAATACCAGACTACCTTGATTGCCTCCTGAGAAACCTGTATGTGGGTCAAGAAATGACAGTTAGACTGGACATGAAAGAGCAGACTTATGCAACAGGAAAGGAGTACTACAAAGCCATGTTTAGTCACCCTGTTTTTTTAACTTATATGCAGAGTGTTTCATGAGAAATACCAGGATGGACGAATCACAAACAGGAATCAAGATTGCTGGGAGAAATACCAGCAACCTCAGATATGGAGATAATATCACTTTTATGGCAGAAAGCAAAGAGGAACTAAAGAACCTCTTGATAATGTGAAGGAGGAAAGTGAAAAAGCTGACATGAAACTCAGCATTGAAAGAAACTAAGATCATGGCATCCAATCCAATCACTTCATGACAAATAGAAGGGGAAAAAGTGGAAACAGCAACAGACTTTATTTTCTTCGGCTCCAAAATCACTGTGGATGGTCATTGCAACCATGAAATTAAAAGCCACTTTCTCCTTGAAAGCTATGACAAACCTAGACAGCACATTAAAAAGCAAAGACATCATTTTGTCAACAAAGGTCCATGGAGTCAAAGCTATGATTTTCCCAGTAGTCATGCATAGATGTGAGAGTTGGACCCTAAAGAAGACAGTGCCAAAGAATTGATGCTTTCAAATTGTGGTGCTGAAAAAGACTCTTGAAAGTCCATTGGACAGCAAGGAATCAAACCAGTCCATCCTATTCATTGGAAGGACTGATGCTGAAGCTGAAGCTCCAATACTTGGCCACCTGATGCAAAGAGCCAACGTACCAGAAAAGACCCTGATGCTGGGAAGGATTGAAGCAAAAGGAGAAGAGGGCAGCAAAGAATTAGATCATTAGATAGCATTGCCAACTCAATGGACATGAATTTGAGCAAACTTCAGGTGATAGCAGAGGACAGAAGAATCTGGCATGCTAAGTCCACAAAGTCTCAGAGCTCTGCATGACTTAGCAACTGAACACCAACACTTGCCTATTTAAGTGATCTATGATCCTTTTATATATTTGTTTTTTCTCTTGTGATTTTTCCTTTCCTCTAGATCCTTGTGCTGTTGGAAAGGAATGTTTGCTTTGACCAGTGCAGTGTGTTCTCGTGGAAAAGCTCTTTTACCCTTTGCCCTGCTTCATTTTGTGCTCCAAGGCCAAACTTGCCTGTTACTACAGGTATCTCTTGCCTTCGTACTTTTGCATTCCAGTCCCCTGTGATAAAAAAAGGACATCTTTTTTTTTTTTTTTTTTGGTGAAGAGAAACTAAAAAGCCTCTTGATAAAGGTGAAAGGAGAGAGAGAATTTAAAAAAACTGGCTTAAAACTCAACATTCAAAAAACTAAGAACAAAGCATCCAATCCCATCACTTGATGGCAAATAGATGGGGGGAAAAATGGAAACAGTGATAGACTTAATTTTCTTGGGCTCCAGAATCACTGTGAATTGTGATTGAAGCCATGAAATTAAAAGATGCTTGGATACTTATGACTGATTCATGTTAATGTTTGGCAGAAATCAACACAATACTGTTAAGCAATTATCCTTCAATTAAAAATGAATAAATTAAAAAAAAAGTTCTCCTTGGAAGAAAAGCTATGACAAACCTAGATAGTATCTTAAAAAGCAGAGACATCGCTTTGCTGACAAAGTTTCATCTAGTCAGTATTATGGTTTTTTCCAGTAGTTTTGTATGTGTGTAAGAGTTGGACAATGAAGAAGGCTGAGCACCTAAGAATTAATACTTTTGAACTGTGGTGCAGGAGAAGGCTCTTGGGAGTCTCTTGGAAAGCAAGGAGATCAAACCAGTCCATCCTAAAGGAATCAACCCTGAATATTCATTGGGAGGACTGCTGCTGCTAAAGCTCCAATACTTTGGCCATCTGATGAGGAGAGCCGACTCATTGGAAAAGACCCCGATGCTGGAAAAAGAGAAGAGAGTGACAGAGGATGAGATGGTTGGATGGCATCACCAATTCAATGGACATGAGTTTGAGCAAACTCCAGGAGATAGTGAAGGACAGGGAAGCGTGCTGCAGTCCATAGGGTCGTAAAGCATCAGATGTGACTTAGTGACTGTACAACAACATTGACCCTTGCTTCTTTTCTGTTTAAAAATACTTTTTAATATACTTCTTTAGAATAGATTTAATATTGCTGTATTCTTTTAGTTTTTGCTTGTCTAAGAAATTTTTTCTCTCTCCTTGTCTTATGATAATCTTGCTAGACAGACTATCCTACTTGCAGGCTTTTCCCTTTTAGGATTTTGAATATATCTTTTGAATTCTTCCTGAATTGCAGTGTTCTGCACAGAAATCAGCCGATAGCCTTTTGATGTTCCTTTGTAATTAACTTTTGTTTTCTCTGCTGCATTTTAGAATTTTCTCTTTCACTTTTGCCATTTTAATTATAATATATGCTGGTGTAGGCCTGTTTGTGTTCATTTGTTTGACACCTCATTGTTTCCTGTACCTGGATATCTGTTTCTTTCTTTAGGTTTCAGAAGTTTTCAGCCATAATTTCTTTAAATACCTTTTTGATCCCCCTTACTGTTTCTTCTCCTTCTGAGATCTTTATGCATAGATCAGCATGCTTTATTATCTCATAGGTCTCATATGTTGTTTTCACGTGTCTGCTAAACTCTATAGTATCAATTCCATAAATAGTTTTTGAATGAAAGTTACTGGCGTGTCAGATCATATTTGGATTTGAATACTAGCTAGGTATTGACTTCTAGCAAGATACACACACACTTTTACACACTTAGTGGATTGATGTCTACATTACAAGGATGTTATGACTAAATGGAGATAAAATTTCTAGCATAGTGTGAGTACTATTAATATTTTTCATGTGTTTAAATAAAATTTAAAAAAAACTGAAGAATTAATTTAGCTGTTTCTAAAATACCCTTTGACTTGTGCATGATGTAAAAAAGTTCTGGTTAGCCTGATTCAAGACTACATGTCTTTATATTTTGAAGAGTGATTTGACTTAGTAAACATTTTTCAAATAGCAAATATAAAACCTATTTTATACATTAACTTGTACTTAGCTTTATGCATTATAATGACTGATTTATTAATTTGAATTTTCTTCAAGTATTATGTTACCTCTTGTGTAATTTAGAAATATGTTGATATGTTCATCTCATAAAGTAAGGCAAATACAATTATAATGCCAATAGAGTGATAAAATAAAGGATATACCATCATTTCCAATAGATTTTTAAAGGAAAGTAGATTTGCTTACATAATATAATGGTTGATGGCTGTCTTCAGAGTATGAAACTCTCCATGTTATTGAAATATTCCATTTCCTTTCTGGTCCTTGCTATAAATGTGCATGACAGCTGCTTTCATAAAGGTGAACAATGGAATAGCATTTTAATACTCACTCTGAAAGAAGGATTGGTCACAGAGAAAAGTGACTTCAATTATTTTCTAAAAAATAAAAGGTGAAGGAAATTGTACTGCTTATAGAATGGTCATTTCTTACACAGTGACATTTCATTCAACATACATCATTCTAGCAAGATAAAATTAATTGATAAGCTCTGTGTCCCATTTATCCTTAGAGTCCTCCCAATTCCAAAAGGAAGAATTTTACTATTGATTTTTTTTATTTGATTTTTTGGTAGATGCATTATCCCATATGCCCCAGCACTTAGTCATCATAGATGACAATAGGATATGAAGAATGACAACAAGATGCCATATTTTCAGTGTATTTTTCTACTTTGAATGAAGTTATTTCATGATTTTTGCCAGTACAATACAGTACAGGGGGAAAGATAAATGATAAATTCAAAAATAGCAAAAGTGTTTCTAAACCTAAAATATATTCTCTCTTCTGATTCTCTCAAACCACATGAAATAGAAAACACAAACAGCAATAAATGACAACATCACATTACAGAGAAAATGACATTCACATAACATCATTACCTTTTTTTAGAACTGTGTTTTGTTCTTTTTTCTGTTGTACCACACGATTATTTTTCTTCCTCTTCCCTTCTATCTGAGGTTAAGCTAATATTAAAATGGAGTATTTATAGATGATCACATCTCTAAAAGGCTTTTACTTTTTCATAATGGCTTTTACTTTCAGGTAAAATTGATATTAGATGTTGTAAAGTAATAGAAAATATATTCCTTGGTCTCTGCACCTGATTCCTGTAACTGAGCTCTTTAAACTCTTGTAATTTCCTAAGTGAAGCACTCGGAGCATCTTTTGTTCTAATATTTGATTTTTGATCCCACGTTACTTGCACTGAGCTTCTATAACTTTGGAATTTCCTGGGTGACAGCTGTGTCTTTTGTTTTCATGAGGTGACATGGGTGGGTTCCTGGATGAGGGCTTGTCACCAGAAAGGGCAAATCCTGCTTCCATGCGTTCTTGGTCATGTTCGACTCTTTGCAGCCCCATGGTCGGTAGCTCGCCAGGCTCCTCTGTCCACTGGATTCCCTAAGAATGCTGGAGTGGGCTGCCGTGCCCTCCTCCAGGGCATCTTGCAGACCCAGGGATTGAACCCGTGTCTCCTGCATCTCCTGCATTGCAGGCAGATTCTTTACCATTGAGCCACCAGCGAAGCCTAAACTGTGATTAGAGTCTTAGAATTTTCAGCTCCACCCCCAGTTCTCTAGAGAGGGGAGAAAAACTAGTAAAAGGTTAATGATCAATCCTGGCTATGTGATGAAGCCTCTATAAAAATCCCCAATTTATAGGATTTGGAGAGCTTCCAGATTGGTGAACACGTCTACCTACCAGGAGGGTGGTGCACGTCAAATCCATGGGAATAGAAGCCGCTATACTCTTACCCTCCCAGGCCTCCCCCAGTGTATCTCTTCATCTGTTCTTCTGTATCATTCATCATATCCATTTTTACTATATAAAACTATGTAATAAATTGGTAAACATAAGTCTTTCCTTGAATCCATGAGCTGTTCTAGCAAATAATCAAATTTAAGGGGGAGAAAATCATGGGAACTTCAGGTTTGTAGCCAAATTGGATAGAAGTTGTGGGTAATCTAGGGACCTACTACTTGTGTTTGGCATCTGAAATGGAGAGCCGTCTCATAGGACTGAACCCTCAGCTTGTGGGATCTGATTTTATCTTCAGGTAGATAATGTCAGAATTCAGTTAAATTGTAGGACACCCAGCCAGTATCACGATAATTGCTTGTTGGTGGGGGGAAAACAGTCTCACACATTTGTGTCAGAAGTGTTGTGAGTGCGGTAGTAGTGTGACAGTAAAAGAGACACACACAGGATAAGTTGGGTTTTCTTATATAGACATAGTTGATTAAAGGACACAATAGTTCTATGCAGTGAGCAAACATTGACTGAAAGATCAAAATCTATATTAAAGTTGAAAAAAAGATGTCTACCTCCTGTGTGTCTCTAAACTTAAATGTCTCAAAAAAACCTTTCATAGCACTACTCAAAGTATGCTCTTCAATTTTTAGGGACCCATAATCATTTATTTTCATTTCTTTTATGTAAGTTTAGATGATATTCACAAAATTGTAGAAATAAACTGCTCCTTGCTTTTAGCATATTTCTAAAGAATAAATTACACACTTTATATCTCTCAACCAAAACTGTAATCTCTTTGACATCATAATTGGTTGCAATGACTATTTGTAGTCGCTAGAGCACATGCCTCAAATCAATACATAATTGTTGATAAGAGGAAAATGCAAATATTAAAAAATGGATGATATGTAGATAGATATAAAGATACAATGAAAGGAAAATAATTGTTAATACCAGTTTTTAAGTCAGGAATTTCAGGAGGAGGAAGCATATAGGATTCTCCTTGAAGTGAGATATTAATAATTTCGGTGAAAAATGAGTTGGTCAAAAATCTCTACTGTGGTTCCTATAACAGAAATCACTATTAAGAGATAGGAATCAGGACATGGAGCAGAGTTTATTCACTGTTTTATCTCTGGTATTTATCATAATATAGTCATATAAAATGTGTTCCTTCTCTGATTATTTAATAGAAAAATGCCACTATAACAATTATAAATTTTCTTAATCCCCCAATTTTAAAGAAAATTTTCACCTAGCTTTAAAATTACCATAAAATTAAATAGTGCATGTGTAAATATCTTGAGATATATAGAAAATTTTTAAAAAATTGAGATATGTCAAATGGGCTTCCCTTGTGGCTCAGCTGGTAAAGAATCTGCCTGCAATGCGGGAGACCTGGGTTTGATCCCTGGGTTGGGAAGATCCCCTGGAGAAGGGAAAGGCTACCCACTCCAGTATTCTGGCCTGGAGAATTCCATGGACTCTATAGTCCATGGGGTCATAAAGAGTCGGACACAACTGAGCAACTTTCACACGTGTTATTTAATTTGGTGCAAAGGTAATTGCGGTTTTGCACTCTACTCTTGAATTTTGCTATTTGATATTGGTATATACATTCATGTATAAGGTATATACATTGTTAAATAATTGTGGTTATGTTACACATCATTTTAATATGCATTTCTTGCTTTATGTTTTTTGCTAAGGACTTATTACTTGCTGTTTATTTTATATTTATTTTAGACTATGTTTAGTTGTTAGACATTTATTTTAGATATTAGACAAAAAGCAAATTCAAGCAGTTTTCTTATTCGAGTTCAAAATGGGTCTTAAAGCAGCAGACACAACTTCCAACATCAACAACTCATTTGGTCCAGGAATAGCTAATGAATATACAGTGCAGTGGTGGTTCAAGAAGTTTTGCAAAGGAGACGAGAGCCTTGAAGATGAGGAGCTCAGTGACCATTCATTGGAAGTTGACAACAGCCAACTGAGATGATAATCGAAGCTGATTCTCTTACAACTACACAAGAAGTTGCCAAAGAAGTCAATGTCCAGCATTCTGGTCTTTTGGCATTTGAAGCAAATTGGGGAGGTGAAAAAACTCATAAGTGGGTGCCTCATGAGCTGACCGCAAATCAGAAAAATTATTGTTTCGAAGTATCATCTTCCTCTTGTTCTCACAACAATGAACCATTTCTCAATCAGATTGTGATTTATGATGAAAAGTGGATTTTATACAACAACTGGCAGTGACCAGCTCAGTGGTTGGACCAAGAAGAAGCTTCAAAGCACTTCTCAAAGCCAAACTTGCACCAAGAAAAGACAAGGTCATGGTCACTGTTTGGTGGTCTGCTGCCCATCTGATCTACTACAGCTGTCTGAATCCTGGTAAAACCATTATATCTGAGAAGTACACTCAGCAAGTCAATGAGATCCACTGAAAACTGCAACGCCTGCAGCTTGGCATTTGTCAACAGAATGGACCCAATTCTTTTCCACGACAATGCCTGACCACACATCCCACAACCAGTGCTTCAGAAGTTAAATGAATTTGGCTATGAAGATTTGCCTTATCTGCTATATTCACCTGACCTCTTGGCCAACTGACTACCACATTTTCAAGCATCTCTAGAACTTTTTGCTGGGAAAATGATTCTAAAACCAGCAGGAGGCAGAAAATGCTTTCCAAGAGATCATGGAGTCCTGGAGCATGGATGTTTACACTATAGGAATAAACCAAGTTTATATGAATTTAGATTTATTTATTTTTTTAATGAATTTAGATTTAATTTTCAAGTGATTAAGAATAGAGACTGTGTACTGGACACATTTCATTATATTATTTTTCTTTCCTCAAACAATGATAGAACTCTAATGGGATAGGTTTTTCTGTTAGTCTAGAATTAATATGATCTAAAATTAATATGAGCTGAAACATTTATTTTATAGGAAATACACTCATTAAAATAATGCATTACTTTCCAGCTCTCAGAGACCCTGGTTTGGGTCCTATATGTTTGTAATGATGTGGAAGTTACAGAATACTATGGAAGTTAGCAGGGCAGAATCTCATGGGTATGAGATAGATCTACATAATAGATTATGTAGAGAAAATAATTTAAAGGGTTTGTTTTTAAGAATGATGACATTTAGAACCCTTGAGAATCCATACCCTGAATTTTTTGTATCAACATTTATTAAAATGTAAAGTAATTTGAAAAGCTTACATTCATAAGTGAAATTGCACTGACAAATAAGTCATGACTTTCACTAGTAAAGAGATCACTTTATCTCTGATGAAAAGTTATGATGAAAGAACATTGAATAAATTCTTCACGTTAATGGTCATATTATTTTCTTTTTTTTTTCATTTATTTATATTAGTTGGAGGCTAATTACTTTACAATACTGTAGTGGTTTTTGCCATACATTGACATGAATCAGCCATGGGTTTACATGTGCTCCCTATCCTGAACCCCCCCTCCCACTTCCCTCCCCATCCCATCCCTCTGGGTCATCCCAGTGCACCAGCCCTGAGCACTTGTCTCATGCATCAAACCTGGACTGGCGATCTGTTTCACAATTGATAATATACATGTTTCAATGCTATTCTCTCAGATCATCCCACCCTCGCCTTCTCCCACAGAGTCCAAAAGTCTGTTCTATACATCTGTGACTCTTTTTCTGTCTTGCATATAGCCATTCTTCAATCCATGTCAAGTCCTCACTGTTACACTTCCCAAATAACTTTATTCTCAATTTGACTGTTGTAGACACCATTTTTAAAACTGCAGAAAGCAAGCACCTGTTTCAAAGAAAGAACTCAAATGACTTATTAAATCTAGCAGATGACCAGACTCAGTATTTTCACATGCCAGTAACACCCTTAGAGGTATCCCAGGTTGAATAAAGTAGAAGAGAACAAGTTGAATAAAGTAGAAGAGAATATTGTTTACACTGCTAGAAAATTGTGTCTTTGTATTCTGAATATAATCAGGAATATCAGTTCTGATGCTTGAGAATTCAACCCTATTTCAAAAGCACCACAATTAATTAAGAAATAAAGTAATAACATAATATATATGGAAAAAGCAAACCTCGATTACTCCTAAGCAATTATCTACCTTGCATATTTGAAATTATTCTTTACAAAGCTGCCTTTTACAGTGCTTTTTCCATTTGAATTATTCGACAGTATAATTCAGATTCATGCTGAAAACTGTGAGAAAAGTACAGAAAAAAAGTGAACAAGTAATTAGAGGAACTAACTTTCATCAAATAATTGATTTATAAATTTGTGATTATTGCTTGATATTTTTTTATCCATTCCTAGTGTCTTTAGATATGTACCATGCAGAATAAATTACAACTTTTGTCTTTATAACTTGTGAAATACTTTCTTTATATTAAAATGTGATTGTAGGACTTCCAATTTTAGCTCCAACCTGTATAATACTTGGAAGTTATCATGCCATCATTATAGAAAAATAACTGAGCAATGTGAAAAGCAGTGACTTTTGTTAGACTCATCAGAGATTGGAAGTCAGTGGAAAAATTATAAACAGTACTTTGGGGAGGCAGGCAAATATAGTTATTAGCAGTCTTTATCAATTTACCTGGAACAGAAGCCTCTGAAGTCTTAAACTGGGAGGAACACATAGTCATTTCAACAAACCAACTGGTAAGACTGAGTGTGAACTCGCTTGAGAAAAACTCCTGCGGCCATAGTCCAAGTTTTTGTAGATGTTAACCTCCAGGAATCCTACCAGTTTCTCATGTTGATGATCCAATAAATGCCCTCATGTTTTGGGCAGAGGAAAAGGAAAATAAAATATTCCTGGAGGATTCTCCACAGCAAAGACTACCACTGCAGGGGAAACTATGTTACTAGAGAGTTTTAACAGGGGAAGGAGTAATTATATGGCTTCAGCCACATCCCCCATACTCCCAGCCTTCCTTTCCTATTTTATGTAAGAATAAGGGGAAAAAAGCTGAAAGATACTTGCAAAAGTCACCGTCTGGGGACCCAGGCCCACCAAAAGACAGAAGTGATCATAAGATATAGAACAGTTTCCCTCTGCACACCCTACCATTATTCATTTCAGCAAGGCTGGAGTATAACAGAGAATCACAACGGAAAGATCTGCAAGGCACAATCTTCATTTAAGAAGGAATTCTTAGGAAAATTCAAACATAACAACAGAGGATGGGACAGGAACACTAGAGGAAACTGAAGTCTCTGACATCTATAGCTTCAGCAAATACTGAGCAGAGTAACTACCAAAAATATCCATCATTTGGCATATCTATTCAAATTGTAGATCAAAGAAAATCTCGAAAGAATCCTGAGTTGAAGAGACATCTAGGAGGAACAAGAATGAGATTTATATCTAATTCTTTATCACAAAACATACAAACAGAAAGGTGAGTAAAATATGTAAAGCACTGAAAGAAAAAAATAATAAAAGGAAACCTAGAATTCCCTATCCAGTGAAATTATATTTTAGAAGTTAAGGGGAATTAAAAATGTTTTCAGGCAAAAAACCTAGGGAGATTGTTGCCAGCAGGCCTGGCTTGCAAGAAATATTGAAAGTTTTTCAGGGTAAATTAAAATTATTTAAAATTATGTAGATCAAAAATTTAGATCTACATAAAGAAAGAGTGTCAGAGATGAAAGTAAAAGAAAATATTTAATTTTTCTTATTCTAATTTGATCTAATACCTGTTTATCTAAAATAATAATACTATCAATATTTGAGTGTTTTTAACATGAAGAAAACTAGATTAAATGACAGCAATATTATAATGGGAGGGAGGATGGAATTATAAATTCTCTTTGAAAAACTACTTACCCTGTCACTAAAGCTGTATATTGTTATTTGAAAGTGGATTTAGGTCATTTATTAGTGTATATTACAAACTCCAGGATAACCAGTAATTTAAAATAGGTATAAATAATTGATATGCTAATGGACTAGAGAAAATCGACTAATATAAAATGCTCATTTGAAAGCTCAAAAGTTAGAAAAAATGGAGAATATTAAGAAACAGAAAAAATCAAAGAACGAGTATAACAAATAGAAAAGAGTTACAAACATAGTAAATATTGGTTACACTATATAATTAATTGCTTTAAATGTAAATGGTGCAAATATAACAAACAAAAAAACAGAGGCTGTTAGAGTAGTTAAAATAACAATCCCAACTATATACTTACTGCAAGAAACCCTCTTTAAATATAAGGGCACAGATAGTAAAGACATGAAGAAAGATGTAATATGCTAATACTAACCAAAATAAAGTTTGAGTGGCTGTATTAATTACAGAGAAAGCAGACTTCAAGGAAAGTCATCTAGGATAAAGTGTTGCAAGACACAATCTTCATTTAAGAAGGAATTCTTAGGAAAATTCAAACATAACAACAGAGGATGGGACAGGAACACTAGAGGAAACTGAAGTCTCTGACATCTATAGCTTCAGCAATTACTGAGCAGAGTAACTACCAAAAATATCCATCATCCATAATGATAAATGAAGCAATTCTCCTGGAAGACATAACAATTTACAGTGTGTGTGCACCTAAAAACAGAGCATCTAAATATGTAAGACAAACAGTGATAGCTCTACGTAAAGAAATAGATAAATACACCATAGCTGTAACTCTAACACCCATGTTTAACCAATCAATAGAGCCATCAAATACAAAATCATCAAGTCTATAACTTAACTAAAGAGAACTGGATCTAATTGGTATTTATAGACTACCTCATCCCACAGCACTAGAATATACATTCTTTTCAAGCTCACATGGAATATTCACTAAGATAGATCACATTATGGACGAATAAAATACACCTAAACAAATTTTAATGAATAGAAATTACACAAATTATGTTCTCAGACTACAATGGAATAGCAAATAAAATTGAATTCAGTTATAGAATGTTGTTTGCATAACATAAAATATCAAAATATTTGGAGAGTGAAAAACACACTTCCAAATAACATCAGGATCAAAGAAGGAATCTCAAAAGAGTTTAAAAAATATTTTAAAGAAAATGAAAATACAGAATTTGTGAAATGCTGTGAAGTCATTTCCTAGAGGGAATTTATAGCATTGAATGTGTGTATTATAAAAGAAGACAGATCTAAAATCAACAATCTACTCTCCTATCTTAGCCAGTTAGAAGAAGAAAAATAAGGGAAATTTAAGCCTAAAACAAACAGAATAAAGAATCAGATTTAGAGCAGAAATAAATGAAATGAAAACTGTAAATCAATGAAGCACAAAGCTAGTTCTTTTGATAAGATCATTAACATTTATTTTAAAAATCAAGTCAGGATAACCAAGAGAAAATGTAAAAAGACAAAAAAATACTAATCTCAAGATGGGAGTGTCCATCACTAATAACTCCATAGCGTTTAAAAGTAACAGTAAAGGATAAGTATGAACAGCTATGCTCACATATTTATCAAAGTAGTTTGAGAGCTAAAATTCTAACTCTTTTAAAAGAAAATGTAGGAGAAATACTTGTGACTTTGAGCTAGGCAAATGTTCTTAGGACAGCAAGAATACTGTATATATTTTAAAAGTAATGTGGGGTACTCTTTTGCCCCCTTCTGATGCCTATGTCAGAAGCTTTCTCTATCTCCTTTATACTTTAATAAAACTTTATTACACAAGCTCTGAGCGATCCAGCCTCGTCTCTGGCCCCGGATTGAATTCATCTCCTCCGGAGGCCAAGAATCCCGCGTCTTATCCTTCAGCAACAACCTTTCATCTTGGGGGCTCATCCGGGATACTTCTGGACAAGATGGGCCTGATAATCTATGTGAGCCTACTTCTGCTGACTCCAGAAATCCTGAGTCTGCCGTTTGATCCTCAAGACAATGCCTTCCTGTCCTGGGCTCACTCCTATGCTACATTCCACAATCGGTCTAACTGCTGGGTCTGCGGAGCACTCCCCACTTCATCAGTGGAAGGCGTCCCATGGTGGACATCTCCACTTCAAGGAAAGGACTTTCTCCAAGTCTGCAAATACCTTCAACAATCACATGTGATGCCTCTTCTTAAACTGATGACATCTAACAACCTTAAGATGGACTGATGTAACTATGGACATAATGTGACTTTTCATTTTGATTTTAACTTGGTTTAATGACTATTTTGCCTTACATCTGTAACTGTATAATGGGGTTTTCTAACTGTCTAAAAGCTTTTAATTTACAAATAGTTGTCCAAGCTCCTATGAGTGCCACAGCCTCCTCCAACTATTACTTGGAGCCCCTGGATCAGACATCCTCACTATGAGGATTAGGAGAATATGTTGCCTCACCAATTTAGGGACAATGCCCCTTGTCAGCTCGGAAGCAGGTATGGAATGAGAACGACGCCCCTTTTCCCTAGGCAACATAATTCTCCTAAAAGAAAAGGGGGGAATGAGAGAGTCATTTCCTAGGCAGGTTGATAAGAAGTCTAGGGGTCCCCAAGGAGAGAGAGGTCTGGGATATTCAAGGAGGAAGAAAGGACAAACTTTTTTACTTTTTTTCCTCTACATTCCTTAGGATTATATAACAATAATGTATCCTGCCTGAGGACAGTCTTTGGATTAAACCCTCTAGCCAACTGTTATCTTATAATGTAAATTATGGTAGTGGGTCTGGTGAGGTCTTTGCAACCACCAGACATTCTCTGGATTCATTGGAAAGTATATAACTCCATTGCTAACACTAGCAAAGGGGGTACTCTTTTGCCCCCTCTGATGCCTATGTCAGAAGCTTTCTCTATCTCCTTTATACTTTAATAAAACTTTATTACACACACACATAAAAAAAAGTAATGTTAGGCATATCAAAAGTCTTTGAATACTCTACAAGATGCACCATTAAGAAAGTAAAACAAAAAACAAAAACCCATAAGCTGAAAGAAAATATTTGCAAACCATGCATCTGAAAAGGGACTTAATATTTACTAAGAACTCTTATAATCCATTAACACTAGCAAAAAGAGAATTGCATTTAGTCACATAAGATGCATACTAGACCTTATAAAATGAATGAATTGTCCTTATTATAAGAAAAGATGTTCAATATCAGTTACTGGTTTACAACATAAAAGACCGACAATACATCATTCTGGCAAAGATGTGGCGGAACTGAAATGTTCAGACCTTGATGTTTGGAGTGTAAAATCATACATCTGCTTTAGAGTAGAATTTGACAGTTCCTTAGAAATCATGCATATACATATCAACAACAACCGGAATTACCAATGCTTGTTCAGTAGCTTCTCAGTTTTAGAAATAAGAATATTCTCCATTTTCTCTCATTAGAATTTGTTGAATATCTAATGAATGCTGAGCTAAATACTTCTGGAAAGTATTCTTAGGGAGCAGTCATTAAATGATTAATTAAATATGATTCTTAATACCTGACAAAACTAAACTCTATGTATAAATGTACAATTGTACTATGTATTTTACAACATACTAGTGAAATCACCAATGTCATTTTCAAATATTATGCAAATGTTCCAATGTGTAATTCTTACAGTAAAGTAATAGAATATGGCAATATCAAGACCAGAAGATTCCAAGTCATCTGATTTATTTAAGTAAGTAAAGGACAAGTAGTTGAACAATTCCATATTTCTGAAGGGAAAATCATTTTACACAATGTCAAACTTTGATCACATTACACAATGTCACATTACACATTACACAATATTTACACAATGTCAAACTAAGAACACACATGAATGTTGAGCAAAACACTCAAACACTACAGTCTTGGAGTGAAAAAGTGAATCAGGTAAATTCCTGCATGTCTCTGGGGAGAGGATAAGCAACACAGATGTCTCCTTTCAAGAGAGGTGTATTGGGGTGAGAAGGTCACAGTGATCAAGCCGCATCAGGTGATTGACCATTAAATTCAATAGCCTCTGCAGTTTTCTTATCGACTTCTCAAATCTCCATTAAGGAAATGTCTCAAGGGAGAGAGACAAACCATAGAAAAAGTGGCTGTAAATAAAGCCAGCTCCAGAATAAATATTTGGTTACCAAAGAATTTGAAAATAAAAACAGCTACAAAATATAACCAGATTAGTGTTGTTTAAAACATTACAAATGCAGTTTTAAATGGGCCAGGTCTGTTAGGAAAACAAATAATCACTTCATGTTGGAAATCATAATTAACATATAAAGTTTGGAACAGTTAAATTGTATCTTAAAATCCAGTCCTTTTTTTAGGATGTAAAGTGCATTGTGTTCTTAGAAATATGGACCCCTCTAATGAAGTGTTATAAAGGTGAGCCAGAAACATTCCTGATCAATTTTGCTTATTCATATGATCCTTCCCTATGGAAAAGTGAAAAGTGAAAGTGAAGTCGCTCAGTCCTGTCCGACTCTTTGCGACCCCATGGACTGTAACCCACCAGGCTCCTCCCTCCATGGGATTCTCCAAGCAAGAGTACTGGAGTGGGTTGCCATTTCCTTCTCCAGGGGATCTTCCTGACCTAGGGATCGAACCTGGGACTCCTGCATTGCGGGCAGACGCTTTAACCTCTGAGCCACCAGGGAAGCCTATGGAAAATGAGACTGAAATAATCAGAATTTCTGGATAAATCTGTCTCTGTCTCTGTGTTTCTCTGTCTCTAATATTTATATTAGAAAGATATAAATTTAATACCAATGAAAAGGTATGTGTGTGTGAATGAGGAAATTTTTCAGTCAAAATTTGACTCCAAATTCATAATTTTCAGTAGTATAAAAATAACCTAGTGATGAGAAAATAATCTAGACATAGATTGCCAGCTTTTTCTTTTTGCAACATCTTCTATCTTTAAATTTTATTTAGAAATACATAAGCACACTTCCGGAGAAGGCAATGACAACCCACTCCGGTACTCTCACCCAGAAACTCCAGTGGATGGAGGAGCCTGGTGGGCTGCAGTCCATGGGGTCGCCAAGAGTCGGACACGACTGAGTGACTTCATTTTCACACATTGGAGAAGGAAATGGCAACCCACTCCAGTGTTCTTGCCTGGAGAATCCCAGGGACGGCGGAGCCTGGTGGGCTGCCATCTATGGGATCGCACAGAGTCGGACACGACTGAAGCGACTTAGCAGCAGCAGCAGCAGCAAGCAGGCTATTCATGGTGTGGATGTCACTCACCTTTTTCAGGTTTTCAGTGTCATGGATCACTTGTAAGTTCAGCAGCATTTTAAAGTTCCACAAAGCCAAATAACTACTGGCTCTGATGCATTTACATTGTAAAGATCATAGAAAACTAAAAAAGAGCTCTCAAATGAGACCGAAAAATATTTATTGGTTTTGATCATTTCATTATTTGAGTTGTATAATCTAAAATCTAAGCACTGGCACATTTAATAATGCATGATTATAATTTAAGTGTATAAATTAGATTGGTATGAGTTATTTATCTGTGGCTTCTAAAGGAAGCAGTTCCTTGATAAACCCAATAGACGTCTTTAAGCTTCTTTTAAAGCCGTCATTGTGCAGCTGTCTCAAGTTTCTGTAGCTTCATCGTGTTTTGAGAGATGTACGGTGCATAGCTTTAACTTTTCCACTGGTTATTCTACAGAATTGCTTATATGAGGAGTTCTCACCTACAATTATACTCCACATATATATAGGAATTTAATTACAAATATTTTGTTATAATATTTTGGGATCCTGATTTCCTACTTGAGGAAATAGTTGTAAATAAAGGTTCCTGTAATGAAATAAATTTCTTGATAATCACTTTAAATAATAAAACTGATACAATTTCATGTATTAGTGTGAATAAAACAATTGTAATTATTTTAAAAAGTCAGTGACTCTTATATCCATAATTTTGAGCAAAACCTGCCAGATTAAATGTGTGCTACGTAGCTCCAGTCATGTCTGACTCATTGCGACCCTATGAACTGTAGCCCGCTAGAATCCTCTGTCCATGTGATTTCTCAGGTGAGAATACTGGAGTGGGTTGCCATTTACTACTCCAAGCATCTTCCCAAACCAGAGATCTAACTTGAGTCTCTTACATCTCCTGCATTGGCAGGTAGGTTTTTACCACTAGTGCCACCTGGGGAGCCAGATTAAATAATACATCACATATAATTTCATCTCTAGAGTAAAATATCTGTACTATTAGATGTTATAGTAGTGTTTGTCTTGTGGTTTTGTGGTTTGTTGAGGGCACACCCATGACTCCCAATGTCTTGGAAGCCCTGGGAGCCTCCTGTGTTTACTGCAGTTGTCGTGGCAGAGCACACATCCCAGCAGAGTCAGGGGCCAGGTAGGCAGCACTTTGGCTCTGCTCAGCCCCAAGTTTTGACTTAAAGTGACTTTTGAAGCTATCTTCTCCCATGGAGCTAACCATACCTGTCCTGAGCAGAGGTCAACATTACCCCCTTAGTTCCACTAAGACCTCTATCTGCTGCCAACACATTAAGTATTGGCTTTCTTTCCAGTTGCTTGCTACCATTCTGTTTTTTTTTTTTTTTAATGAAGTTTAGTTACAAAGTTTCCAAGGGTTTGCCTGAAGTGTCAGAATTCAGGAAGTGTTATATTTATGATGAACACATTTATCTGCATGTATATTGATTAAATTTTAAAAAATTCAAGTAACCAAAATAAGTTTACTAAATTACTTAAAGGCCTCAACACCCAAGGCAGACATAATGGAAATAGCTACTTTGTCTGCTAGATGCATACAATAGTAGTAATTGACCAGAAACAGTACCCTCTCATATCTTACTAAGCAGAGATGCTTACCACATCCTAGTAGAAAAGTAATATGTGAAATGGCATAGAGTTTTGGAAGAAAGTATGATATTTAGGGTTACAAGTTTGATACCATATATGAAAAAGTGAAGGAGAGGAAGAGAGGCTATCGAGAGGGGAAGGAGTCTAGATTTTCACAAATACACACCAACAAAGAACTTCCTCATATGCCATTCTAAGAGGTAGAAATCTTCTCTAGGCAATAGAGACCTGTATAAGATTTCTGCTAGAGAAACAAATTGAGCTCATTTTGACTTTTGAAAGAGGATTTATAGAGTTGTAAAGAATGGAAGGCAGCTCTTCACAAAAGAACACTGTGTGCTATAAGACAGCTGATTACTATCTGTGCTTGTTTCACTTAATTTCTTCAGGACATAATTTTCTAACTAGATTCCCTATGATGTCCTTAAACCTATTTGAGCTTACTAGAGTCTGTAAATAATTACTTACTATCCCTATATGCCTAAATATAAATTAAAATGCTGACACGTCCTAGGAAATTTATTTCATCTGTGAAGTATATCCAAATGACACTGCCATTATTTGAAAACGTTGTCTCCTTGTGCATCCGTATTATACCATCCTTATACATCGTCCCAAGCTTAACTCTTCTTTTTATAAAATCCTACATTTTGCTGAACCGATCCTCTTTATTCCTTAGATAAACTGAGATAAAAGATCCACATAATTTCCTACTAAAACATAGTGGCTGGCTCTGCTGTGCCTCAGCAAAGATAAACGAGAACTGTCCGACCCTGACAACATTTGTAAATCAGCAGCTATAGAAACACACAACTGCAAAAAGTTTCAGAAGAAAAGTTGTGACATTTTACCTGGCCCTGTATACTTCAAAATGTCTAAAAGTTTGCCTGTTTGATGTGGTATAACGTTAACAAATGGAAATAGCTTAATATGATAACCTTGCATATCATTACTAGCACTGTTATTTTAGAAGAAAAGTATGTATGTGTGTGCACATGTGAGCATATATATATATATATGCTCAGTCTCTCAGTTGTGTCCAGCTTTTTGCAACCCTGTGGACTGTGGCCCCCCAGGTTCCTCTGTCCATGGGGATTCTCCAGGCAAGAATACTGGAGTGGGTTGCCATTTCCTACTCCAAAGGATCATCCCAACCCAGGATTTGGACCCATGTCCCTTGCGTCTCCTGCATTGGCAGACAGATTCTTTACCACTGTTCCATTTGGGAAATTAGTTAGTTAGTTAGTTACTTATTTATTTATTTTCTGCCCAGTTGGCAAAAGTATTTTGATGATGGAAGCCTAGTTATAGGAATATTGGTAAAGGCCAGTAAATGATTTATTTTTTATTTGGTGTGAAATATAATTTATTATGTTAATCTTCCCTAGCTATTCAGTAAAACAGACCTAATTTCAATGCATGCATTGCTCAGCTAAAGGTCCGTGTCCTGTCCTTAAACAGTTGCTGTTAATTAGGTTTTGAAATTCATACTTTAAAGGTAATGTTATATAATACCTGGAGTTTCTAAATGATAATAGCTAATTATAACAACTGTGACAGAATGTGGATAGTCCTGTAAGGTTCTTTTTCTTAATGTGGTAAAATATACACAATGTAAAATTTATCATGTAACTACTTTTAAGTATGCAGTTCAGTGGTATTAAGTACCTTCATATTGTTGTGCAATCATCACCACTGTCTCCAAAAATTCTTTTATTATCCCAAACTGAAAATCTGTACCCATTATATATTCCCCATTCCTCCCTTCCTCTAACCCCTGGTAACCACCATGCTACCTTCTAACTCTATGAATTTGATTATTTTGGCCTTCCCTGATAACTCAGTTGGTAAAGAATCTGCCTACAGTGCAGGAGATCTGGGTTCAATTCCTGGGTCAGAAAGATCCCCTGAAAAAAGTAAATTTGATTATTTAAGATACCATGAAAAGTGAAAATGGAAGTTGCTCAGTCGTGTCTGTCTCTTTACAACACCATGGACTATACAGTCTGTGAAATTCTTCAGACCAGAATACTGGTGTGGGTAGCTTTTCCCTTTTCCAAGAAATCTTCTCAACCCAGAGATTGAACCCAGGTCTCCCATATTGCAGTCAGATTCTTTACCAGCTGAGCCATAGGGGAAGCCCTTAGGTACCATATATAGGTGCAATCATACAATATTTGTCCTTTTATGACTAACTTTCATTTCATTTAGCATAATTTCTTCAATATCATTCATATTGTAGAATGGGGCAGAATTTTATTCATTTTTAAACATCATTGCATTGTATCTATACACCACATTATGTTTATCCATTTGTCTATTGATAGACACGTGGATTGGTCCCATCTTTTGGCTTCGGTGAACAGTGCTGCAATGAAAATTGGTTAAGCCTCTGCTTTCAGTTCTTTAGAGCACATAACAAGAAGTGGAATTGCTGAATCCAGTAGTAATTCTAGTTATTTTAAGAAGCACCATACTGTTTTCTACAGTGGCTATGCTATTCTACATTCTCAACAGCAGTGCACAAGGATTCTGGTTTCCCCACATTCTTGCCAACACTTGCTATTTTTTGTTGTTGTTTTACAGTGGCCATCTAGTGAGTATGTAGTGGTATCTAATTTTGGCTGAATAAGTTTTAATAAATTTACTTTTCCAAAACAAAAGCAATAGTAAAGGTATTAAATATTTCCACAAAAGGCCCTTTTACAACCACAATGGTTCAAAAGAATAGTTTCCATGAGATACTACTCTGGCCTGTCATGGCCCTATCACCACTTCCCATAATCTCAATATAATATTGTTTTATGGAATTCTAAGGATAACTATGAAAGGAAACTTCATAGTTAAATAAAATTTATTAATTTTGATTTTGTTAATATTTCTTGAGAGAGTGTTTTACCATCCATATTTCCCTGTCTGTGCTGTGCTTAGCTGCTCAGTCATGTTGGACTCTTTGCAATCCCGTGGACTGTAGTTCACCAGGCTTCCCTGTCCATGGGGATTTTCCAGGCAAGAATGCTGGAGTGGATTTCCATTCCCTTCTCCAGGAGATCTTCCAAACCCAGGGATCGAATCCAGGTGTCCCACATTGCAGGCAGATTCTTTACCATCTAAACCACCAGGGAGGCCCATGAATACTGAAGTGGGTAACCTATCCTTTCTCCCCGAGGATCTTCCTGACCCAGGAATCAAGCAGGGGTTTCCTGCATTGCAGGCAAGTTCTTTACCAACTGAGCTACCAGGGAAGCCCCAGTATTTCCCTGCATAAAGATATTTGTGACAAATGCCATAGTTACTGTCTAAAGTTATTATCACTTTTTAATATAGTTTTTCCTGATGTATAAGCACATGTAACTGGAATAGGAAATTCAGCGATTGGAATGAATAATGTACAGTGAGATGTCTAAGTAATGAAAATAGCCATCTGTGGCCCAGAGAGAGCAAAATGTTTTTTGGATGACCTTTAGGAGTATCTTTCATACTGAATATGATTTACTATGTAGCATAAGACATCTGTTTTATAATAATAATATGTGATAGTCACATATGACATCTACTACATATCAAAACATACAGAGAATAAAATATTCTGTGACAGTGAGTAGTTGTATAGTTTATCTATACTTGTTTTGATAAAGAATGCTAAAAAATAAATTTGAGAGATTGGTTTAAGATGGCGGAGTGGAAGGACGTGTGTTCATCTCCTCCTGTGAGAACACCAAAATTCAAACTAGCTGTTGAACAGCCATCAACAGGAGAACGCTGGAACCCACCATAAAAAGATGCCCCAAGTCAAAGACAAAGGAGAAGCAGCAACGAGACAGTTGGAGGGAGCAATAACAATGAAATCAAATCCCATACCCACCAGGTGGGTGACCCACAGACTGGAGAACAATAATACTAAAATAGTTCTCCCACTATTGTGAAGGTTCAGTGTCCCAGGTCAGGCTTCCCAGCCTGGGGATCCAGCAAAGAGACTAGGAATCCCCAGGGAATCTGAGTTTGAAGGCCAGCAGGATTTGATTACAGGACTTCTGCAGGACTGGGGAAAACAGACTCCATTCTTGGAGGGCACAAATAAAATGTTACATGCACCAGGACCCAGGGGAAAGAAACAGTGACACCACAGGAGACTGAACCAGACTACCTACTAGTATTGGAGGGTCTCCTGTGGAGGTGTGGGTCAGCAGTGGCTTCCTGCGGAGATGGGAATCACTGGCGGCAGAATTCCTGGGACGTGCCTCTTGGCGTAAGCCCTCTTGAAGGTCACCATTAGCTCTACCATAGACCCTGTAGAGTCAAGGGCTGGGTTGCCTCAGGCCAAACAGAGATGAACAATACACTGGAAGGAATCAATAGCAAAATATTGAGGCAGAAGAACAGATAATTGACATGGAAGACAGAATGGTGGGAATCACTGCCCCAAAATAGAGTGGAAAAAAGAAAAAAAAAATGAAGACGACATAAGGGTCATCTGGGACAACATAAAATGCACCAACATTCTCATTGTAGGGGTCCTAGAAGGAGAAGAGAGAGAGAAAGGACCTGAAAAATTATTTGAAGAAATAATAGATGGGAACTTCCATCACATCAGGGCTTCCCAGGTGGCAGAGTGGTAAAGAATTCACTTGCAACGCAGGAGACGCAAGAGACACGGGTTCGATCCCTGGGTCAGGAAGATCCCATGGTATAGTAAATGGTAGTGCACTCTGGTATTCTTGCATAGAAAATTCTGTGGACAGAGTCCATGGGTGGAAGATTAGTGGGCAATAGTCCATGGGTTGCAGAGAATCAGACACGACTGAGCATAGCACAGCACAGCAACACTCTGTAACTTGGGAAAGGAAGTAGTCCACCAAGTCCAGGAAGCACAGAGTTGCAAGCAGGATAGAAACAAGGAAGAACACACTGAGACGCATAGTAATCAAACTGCAAAAATTAAACACAAAGATAAAATATTAAAAGCAACAAGAGGAAAATAACAAATAACATACAAGCAAACTCCCGTAAGGTTATCAACTGATTTCTCAGCAGAAACTCTGTAAGCCAAAAGGGAATAGCACATTCCCTTTAAAGTGATGAAAGGGAAGAACGTACAACCAAGAATACTCTATCCAGCAAGACTTTGCTTCAGATTTGATGGAGAAATCAAAAGCTTTCCAGACAAGCAGAAGTTAAGAGAATTCAGCACCACCAAACCAGCTTTATGACAAATGCTAAAGGAACTTATAAAAGGAGAAGAAAATACATGAGAGCAAGAAAAGAAAGGAGATACAAGAAAAGGAAAAGATCGACAGAAAATAATCCCCAAACAAGAAAACAGTAATAGGATCGTACATATCGGGGTGTCTGTGTGTGTGTGTGTGTGTGTGTGTGTGTGTGTGTGTGTGTGTGTGTGTGTGCGCATGCGCACGCACGCACTTAGTCAGTCGTGTCTGACTCTTTGTGACCCCATGGACTATAGCCCGCAAGGCTCCTCTGTCCATGGGATTTTCCATCTCCTGCATTGGCCGGAAAAATTTTTACCACGGTGCTACCCAGGATGCCCCAATAGATAGTATGTATAATATATATATTTTAGAAAAGTTATGAATTTTTGCCTAGCTAAAAAATTTATGACATTTTGGTTCCACTTGTTTGACTAAGTATGAATAGAATGCTAGATTTCTAAATTATATTCACAAAAACTTTGATATAGTTCTGTTTACTCTGGCATCGAGGATCACTGCTAAAAGTCTAGAAAGTTTATTTTCTTAGTGATTAAAAAAATTGAATGACGCTTGAAACATGTAATCCAATTCTGAGAATTTAAAGAAATACTATGTTTTAAAAAAAAGTACAAAAACAAAGTAATGACTGTCTTCTCCGTTTGTCAATATTCCCCTTATTTGAAATGGATTACATCAGTGCTAAGCTGGAAAATAAGTAAATTTTAGTGACTTCTGCAGAATATAACCTCAATACCTTTCTTAGGAGAGTGCATCCTGGTTAAAAGGTTGTGCTTTGCTGCTTCACAGAAACTAACAAAAGATTTGCTTAATGGTAAGTATATCTGATAATATTGTTCAGGTAAAGAAAATATAATTAGGTAAAATTTGGAGCACAAAAATATAGTGCTATTTTAAATGCATGTTTTAGATGTGGCAGTGTCTTAAGTGCATGTCTACATACTTACGAGATAATACATTGTTTTTCTAGAAAAATTAAATTTGCTATCATTAGCAAGCTATTAATAGTATCTTTTGAAAACATAAGCACCTAAAGAATATTGTGTCAAAAGTATATATAAAAGTAAGCATAATTTTTATAACAGATATTACACTTTTCAATGAAAGAGGTTAGGCCTGAACATCAAAATCAATACCACAGGAACATCAGTAGACACAGATACTCATGAAAGAGATTCAAAAATAATATATATGGAAAACATATTTTTACTGATTTTTATTTATTTTAGTACCCTTTAATATTCACCTTTCAGTTTTTAGATTTTATTTTTTTAATTTATTTACCTTTTTAATTGAAGGATAATTGCTTTGCAGAGTTGTGTCGTTTTCTGTCAAACCTCACACAGTGATTTTTTATAGTAAATTTGATTTATCATTTTTTTAATTTATTTACCTTTTTAATTGAAGGATAATTGCTTTGCAGAATTGTGTCATTTTCTGTCAAACCTCACACAGTGATTTTTTTATAGTAAATTTGATTTATCATTAAATTGAAAAATAAAACCACAGGGAAAATTGTTTTTGTGGAAATTGTTTAATTTTTTCTGAATCTTGTACAATAATCTGAATAGTAATAAATAGCTCAGTAGTTTTCTCTTGAAGATAAATTAAAATTTAATCAGTCCATTCTGACTACAGGAGGATATAAATGTATATAATGAATTATAAATATAATGAAATGTTAACATAATGATATCTATACATAGATATACATATATACTCTGACAGCCAAATATTCTAACTAGACATGTCAAAACATTGAGTTTTTTCCTCAATAAACAAATATTTTGAAATTCAGTTTAATATTTTACAGGATAAACTATCAAGTTTAGTGCATAAAGTGTTTCTTATTGATGATATTTACATGCTATTCCTCTAACCACAAATATAATCATATATATAATATACATATATATATATAATTTATATAAAGTATCGGGCTACTGACATTTTCAACTCTAGACAAATTTTCTCAGTAGGAAAAATAACATATGATCTTAATGGAAATTATTCAGACAATACCACCTAGTAAATCAATGTAAGAAGAACCAGCAAATATCACTCTTACATGTTATGCAGGACTTCGTTTGTCAGCCACTTAGGAACAATATGGGGCAAATTTAACTTCTTGCCTGAAATAATGAAATATCCTGACAAAATGTCTGAAACAACAATTTTTAAGATATTGAACATCAGGCAGTGAAGAACAGTGATTTCTAAGAGACAAGACATAGGCAAGGTGAATCTTATAATTGCCTAAGCTTACTGCTTTGATTTTCCAGGTGGCAGGGGTGGAGGAGGGCAGAGAAAATCAATATCCTGAATTAAAGAGGTGGACTTGAGATTCCAGGATATGAGGGTAGCTAAAATTGTGGGATAATATATCAGAGAGGAAAAAGCTTTACAGAGAGAGAACTCTGGAGATCTGCAGAGGGTCCCCCTCAAATATTCAGTAGGGTATTGATTGGCAAAAGGACTCAAGACAACTTTTTAACATTGGGGAAAACAATCTGAAAGAATTAAAAGTATCTGGTACTCACACAGAGCTGAGAATAACACCTATTCCCAAAGGATTGAACTGGAAAATTTAGTAAATTATGGAGCACTTGGTAGAATACTTAGAAGACTCTTGCCTTAGTTGTAAAGAATAGTAAGCTCTAAACTAAACACTGATCTTGTCCTTTATAGCAAATCTTAAAAGCAAGGCTTGAAAGGATCTACCTCTAAGTACCTTAAATGTATCCCAGAACAAACTCAGAATATTTATAGAATTATACAAATATCCAGCATGTAACTAGGGTAATACAAACAAACAACAACAAAAAAATGTGTTTGCAGTGCAATATAAAGACTACCAAAGAAACAGGAAAGTATAACCCATAATGAGTAGAAAAAGCAATATAAACAGTCCAAGAACTAACACAGATGCTATAATTAGCAAAGTATTTAAAATATTTTGTGTAAGTATTATATTTCATATCCTCAAAAAGGTAAGTAGAGATACAGAACATAAAATATGAACCACATTGAACTTGTGCAGATAAAAATTGTGATGCATGTGATGAGAAGTACACCAGATAATATTAGTGGCATTAAGGAACAGCAATAGGAACTATACAAAATGAAACAAAAAGAAAAAAAAAAGACTAAAAAGATTAATAGAACTTCAGTTGACTGCTGGAAAACTTGAAGCAGCCTAATGTATGTGTAATGCTTCTGCTGCTGCTAAGTCGCTTCAGTCATGTCCAACTCTGTGCGACCCCATAGATGGCAGCCCACTAGGCTCCCCCATCCCTGGGATTCTCCAGGCAAGAACACTGGAGAGAGTTGCCATTTCCTTCTCCAGGGCATGAAAGTGAAAAGTGAAAGTGAAGTCACTCAGTCATGTCCAACTCTTCACGACTGCCTGGACTGTAGCCTACAAGACTCCTCCGTCCATGGGATTTTCCAGGCAAGAGTACTGGAGTGGGGTGCCATTGCCTTCTCCGTTATGTGTAATAGCAAACCCCAAAGAAGACAGAGTGGAGAAACTGAAAATATTATTTGAATAATTATGACTAAAAGCTTTCTAAACTTGGTATAAATTATATATCAACAGATCCAATAGTTCCAAATATTTAAGGTACAAAAAAACAAGGCAACTTCTAATAATACTTGTCTGAGATTTTTCATCTCCATTGTTCAGACACAGTTTAGACTCAGTTGTTTGCCTCCCCACCCCATGACCATTAGAATATGTATACCACTGACTTCTTGCATGTATGTAGCTGATCTAAAATACACTGTCAGTGTAAACTTTTTTTTTGGAAGTACTTTGCATTTTATTTTTTATCTTCTAATATTTTAAGATTTATTTCTCTAACTTATGTTTTTCAAAATACTATATTGACATGTGAGTATTATATATGAAGACTATTTTCATTTCTAGAAAATTTTATGCTATTATATCTTTTGAAAATAATTTCCCTAAATTCTCTCTGTAGTTTAAATTCCCCATAAAGGTTAAACTTCTTTATTATGCTTTAACTTAGCGAGTATTGATTGCTGTGAAATATAGTGTAAAAATTTAATAAACAAATATCTCAACCTTGAGTAAATGGCTTCCCTGATGACTCAGATGGTAAAGAGTCTGCCTGTAATGTGGGAGACCCAGGTTCGATCCCCGGGTTGGGAAAATCCCCTGGAGAAGGGAATGGCTAACCACTCCAGTATTCTTGCCTGGAGAATCCCCATGAACAGAAGCCTGGTGGGCTACAGTCCATGGGGTCACAAAGAATCGGACATGACTGAGCGACTGATACTCTCAGTTAAGTAGAGTCAGGAGGCCAGACGAAGGTGCTCTCATGTTCTTCAAAGAATGTGCAACAGGAAGAAGGAAGGCTCCTCTTCTTTTCTGGCAAAGACTGAATTCAGTGAAGTTATTGACTCGACTACAGCCCTCCCAAATTATTTTTCTCCTCTATAAGAATGTTCTTCTTCCCTTGAAGTATGGGAACTTATACATAACTATTGTTACGGACCCTGATTGCAGTTATCTGCTGAGCCCAAATAAGTCTGCCCATGAAAAAAGTTAATTAAAAGTCTATCTAAAAAAGAAATGAAACATTTTTTTTCAGGCCAACTTGAGGATTATAACATAGTCTTTTAGAAAGCTCTGAGGGTTGTTCTTTCTGTTTGAGGTCAAAGCACAGTCACATAAGTTTTCGAAGCAAAGAGTTATAGGTCCAATGATGTATTATTGACAATTTACACAATCCATACCTATACATACAAAGTGAGTAGTGGATTATGGGTCATCCTGGTCCCTTACAAGATTAAGAAGGAAGACTGTCTCCTAAGGAGCTGTGACACTTTATGAGATTAAGGAGGAATGTAGTCTCCTAAGTAGTCCTGGTTACTGCAGATGCACAATACATGCTAAAGGGGAGGGTGCAGGCCCAAATGGGCAAAGAAAATTTTGTGTTTAAATTTTACGTTTAAAATTTTTTGTCTTACAAAAATATGATTTTTATTTTTAAATGTTCTTTTTCATATTACTTTCCATTGTTATTTACTACAGGATATTGAATATAGTCCCCTTGCTGTACAATAGGACCTTCTGGTTTATCCATTCTATATATATTAGCTTGCATCTGGTAACCCCAGACTCACAGTCCAACCTGAATTTTATTTCATGGAACCTATCCATGTTGAATTAATATATTGACAGTCTATTTGTTTAAGGTCAACAATAGTATCCATGTAGTCTTCTGAAGTTAGATGAATAGATTATTCAAAAATATATAAAAAATGAGAATTAAGACAAGCACAGAATGGGTCAAGAGCAACAACATCAATTGCTGGGAAGAAGAAGGATATGATATTGTGATTTACAATGAGAAATGTGTATTTGGCCTTCACCCCTGTTTATGGTAAAAACACCAAACCCTTTGGATTCTCCTAGGTGATGAGAGCTTAAAGATGTTCTTTGTTGTTAAGAAGGCAACTTTGGAAAGTGCCTGGTAACCTAATGATGTGGGCAGTTTTCCACGGGAGACAACACTTTGTGATTAGATGGTTGAAACTTTCAGTCCCACCTTCTGACCTTTGGGGAAGAAAGGAGAAGAGATTGAATTCCATCACCAGCACTCAGTGATTTAATCAGTAAATCATGCCTGTGAAATGCTTTCATAAATATCCAAAAGACAGGGCTTGGAGAGCTTTCAGGTTAGTAAACATATAGGGAGAGGGGCATGCTTGAAGAGATCATGAAAGTTTTATGCCTTTTCCCTGTACTTTACCCTATGCGTCTCTTCCATCTGATTGTTCCTTTTCTTATAACTGCCAATCTAGGAAGTAAAATGTTCCTTTGTGTTGTGTGATCTGCTGTAGCAACTTTATGGAAACTTAGGAGGAGATCATGGGAACTTCTTGTCTGTGTCCAGTCAGGTAGCACATTGACAGTGACAATCTGGGCTTGTGATTGGCATTTGAAGTGAAAGGAGTGGGCAGTCTTTTAGGATTGAGACCTTAATCTGTGGGATCTGATGATATCTTCAGATAGACAGTGTCAAAATTGATTTGAATTATGGGATAAGCAGCTGGTATCTGAGAACTGCTTGGTGGTGTAGAGTCACTACATTGTAATTAGTGATCAGAATCATTAAAGGAGAACCCTAAAAAGGACAGAAAAGGAATAGCTGGAGATATAGAGTAGAAATCAAATGAAAGGTACTCCTGATGCTAAAATTAAGATGGTTTTGAGAGAAAAAAATTGTGCTTAAAAGTCAAATTCAAATACAGTAAATAGAAAGTGAATATAGGATTCAGAATAATTGTGAATCTTGACAAGAGTAGTTTTTGTGAAATGACATTTTGCAAACATATGGCAATGTATTAAGGAGGCAGTGAGATTAAAATAAATAATGCAGATAGATAATGTGGACAACAACTCGAGCATTATACTATGTCTGATCAAAATTAGGAGAGAGATTGCTATGGTGTGAAGTTGAGAGAGATTTTTATCATTATCTTTGGAATATAAAATTGACTTGAACATATGCAAATACTACTAGAAGATGCCCCATAAAGATGAAGAGCTCAAAGTCCCAGGAGAGACATAAGATAATGAATTAACTATGTGTTGTTCAGTCATTAAGTCATGTCCAACTCTTTATGACCCTATTGACTGCAACACACCAGGCTTCCCTGTGCTTCATCATCTCCCAGAGTTTGCTCAATCTCATATCCACTGAGTCATTGATGCCATCCAACCATCTCATCCTCTGTCTCCTCTTTCTCTTCCTGCCTTCAATCTTTCCCAGCATCATGGTCTTTTCCCATGAGCATAGCCCGCCAGACTCCTCTGGCCATGGAATTCTCCAGGCAAGAGTACTGGGGTGAGTAGCCATTTCTTTTTCCAGGGACCTTCCCAACTCAGGGATCCAACCCAAGTCTCCTCCATTGCAGGTGGCTTCTTTAATTTCAGAGCCACTAGGGAAACTCTAGTTATGTTGTATTGATATTGATATGATGAGCTCCTGCATTAAACAGCCTCTAAGATGAAAGAAGATAGGATGTTTATTAAAGATTAACCACAGGATAGACTCTTTGGAAAGAAGGTGAATTTTCCAGATGGAGACGTCAGCTGTGATACAGACCCAATAATAGTTTCAAGCAACTTTACTGGAAATCCTATAGGTATAATAGCCTTTAACAATTGTCCTAAATTAGGCTAAGGTGGCTAGGTCATCTTATTCCTACACAAATAAGTTATTAGGCATGAGCTGGCCTAGAAATTGGTATAATTTGGGGCTAGGAGGATGTCTAGAACAGAGGCAGTCACCATAGGTAGGAACAGCTGAAGGCTTCCTGCCAGCAATAATTCCAGTAGCTGGGTCTTAGGAAAGTAGGAATGGATGTGATTCTAAGTGCAGAAAAAAAGAACTACTTTGTACAGGTTAAAAGAACACTTTTCCAGCAGCAGTGAAACCAACTGAATGGGTGACTTGAAAAGAAAAAACTAATTTTGGTTTACAAGGAAAGAAAGCAAACTGGAGTCACATCTCCAATGGCTAGCCAAATAATTAGGAAATCATAATTTGGGAAGAGATGATAACCCAAAGTCCAAAGCAGTAGTGAGGGGTCTGGCATCAAATGAAGACTGGAAGTAAAAAAAAAAAAAAGTAAGGTAATTAAGCAATGAGATGGTTCAGTGTAGATTAGCAACCCTAGAAGACTATGGAAAGCATCAAAGAAACTTGACTAGTAAACATAAAATGGTGAAAGAGTAACTACTTTTGTCTCAGTTCAGTTCAGGCATTCAGTTGTGTCTGACTCTTTGCAACCCCATGGACTGCAGCACTCCAGGCTTCCCTATCCATCACCAACTCCTGGAGCTTGCTCAGACTCATGTCCATCGAGTCAGTGATGCCATCCAACCATCTCATCCTGTCCCGTCCCCTTTTCCTCCTGCCTTAAATCTTTCCCAACATCAGGGTCTTTTCAGATGAGTCATTTCTTCACATCAGGTGGCCAAAGTATTGAAGTTTCAGTTTCAGCATCAGTCCTTCCAATCAATGTTCAGGACTGATTTCCTTTAGGATGGACTGGTTGGATCTCCTTGCAGTCCAAGGGACTCTCAAGGGTCTTCTCCAACACCACAGTTCAAAAGCATCAGTTCTTTGGTGCTCAGCTTTCTTTCTTTTCTTTTTTTCATAAAAATGTGCACTTACAGGCTTTATTGGTTTTCATTTTTAAAAACAATAACATTTATTTTAATTGGAAGCTAATTACTTTCCAATATTGTAGTAGTTTTTGCCATACGTTGACATGAATCAGCCAAGTTTTCCCCATCCTGACCCCCCCCCCCCAAACCTCCCTCCCCATCCCATCCCTCAGGGTCATTCCAGTGCTTTCTTTGTAGTCCAGCTTTCACATCCATACTTGACTACTGGAAAAACCATAGCTTTGACTAGATGGACATTTTTTAACAAAGTAATGTCTCTGCTTTTTAATATGCTGTCTAGGTTGGTCATAGCTTTTCTTCCAAGTAGCAAGCATCTTTTAATTTCATGGCTGCAGTCAACATCTGTGGTGATTTTCAAGCCCCCCAAAATAAAATCTCTCACTGTTTGCATTGTTTCCCCATCCATTTGCCTTGAAGTAATGGGACCAGATGTCATAATCTTCATTGTTTTGAGTGTTGAGTTTTAAGCCAACTTTTTCACTCTCCTCTTTCACTTTCATCAAGAGGATGTTCTTCACTTTCTGTCATAAGGGTGGTGTCATCTGCATATCTGAGGTTATTGATATTTCTTCCTGCAATCTTGATTCCAGCTTGTGCTTTATCCAGCCTGGCATTTCACATGATGTGCTCTCCATATAAGTTAAATAAGCAAGGTGACAATATACAGCCTTGACGTACTCCTTTCCCAATTTGGAAGCAGTCTATTGTTCCAAGTCTGTTTCTAACTGTTGCTTCTTGACCTGCATACAGATTTCTCAGGAGGCAGGTAAGGTGGTCAGGTATTCCCATCTGTTGAGGAATTTTCCATAGTTTAGTGTGATCCACACAAAGGCTTTGGTGTAATCAGTAAAGCAGAAATATATGTTTTTCTGGAACCCTCTTGCTTTTTCAGTGATCCAATGAATGCTGGCATTTTGATCTCTGGTTCTAAATCCAGCTTGAACATCTGGAGTGCTACATTCATCTAAAGTGCCTTAAATGATAGGGAATATGCTAAGTATTTTATGAGAAATCACATAGCATAGTCATTGAAAGGAAATGCACTAGGGCCAGAGAACTAAGGTTAACAATCCTATATGTCCACTTACCACCTTGGGACCTCCAATGAGTTTCTTAGCTTTTCTGTGTATCAGTTCTCTCTTCTGTGAAATAGAGTTGAAATAATATTAAATTTATTTGGATCGCTGCCGGATTTTGTGAAAGTTCGTTTGTTGACATCGTCAGTGAATGATTAATGCCAGCCATCACAGTAATCAAAAACATTTGAGGCAAAGCAGAAACCCCAAAGCTCAGTTGTGGGATGAGGCACAGGAATCGAAGGAAACAAATGGTCACTTATTGACAATAAGATGGAAGACGGAATTGGGATTTGAATGAGAGAAAGTTTAATCATGAGTCATTGAGTTTAACATAAAGTTTCTTATATTTAACCTCTAAGTGGCAAAATGAGCTCCAGAACATGAAATAGGTTCTAAATGCATATGTGGATTTTGGTTGACTCTAATTGCAACAAGCCAGAAATCTAGTTCATAGCAGATTCTAAAGCACATAAGGTCTAAGACTGATATTCATCAAGCAGTTGATATGTGCCATTCATTATTAAAAGCACTCTGTGCTGTGTGTGCTCAGTTGCTCATCATGTCCAACTCTTTGCAAACCAATGGACTGTATCCCACCAGGCTCCTCTGTCCATGGGATTCTCCAGGCAAGAATATTGGAGCGGGTTGCCATTTCCTCCTCCAGGGGATTTTCCAGACCTTGGGATTGAACCCATGTCTTTTGTGTCTCCTGCATTGGCAGGTGGGTTGTTACCACTGCGCCACCTAAAAGCACTCTATTTACAGTATTTATTTTATTTAATTCTCAGAAACAATGTGTGAAGTATATATATATATATATATATATATATATATATATATATATAAATGTGTGTAGATAATATAATTAAGACAAGGAAATCATGAATGATGACAACTGGTGATAATTACTCTTGTAGAAATTAGTTGTGGTGTGAGCAGGCCATAAAAGGACTGCATATGGTGATAGTTCAGTTCAGTTCAGTTCAGTCGCTCAGCTGTGTTCAACTCTTTGCAACCCCATGAACCACAGCACACCAGGCTTCCCTGTCCATCACCAACTCCTGGAGTCCACCCAAACCCACGTCCGTTCAGTCAGTGATGCCATCCAACCATCTCATCCTCTGTCGCCCCCTTCTCCTTCTGCCCTCAATCTTTCCCAGCATCAGGGTCTTTTCCAATGAGTCAGCTTAATATGTTGATAATAGTTCAATTTATTAAATTTACATTCAGATAGAGGTTTGTCTCATTTCAAAGCTTGTTCTGTCACACACTGTATTGATTGCATGTGTGCTAATATCACTTCAGGTAGTGATAACTGGATAACTGGATAGCTCTGATAACTGGAAGGAGCATGCATCTAAAAGGAAGGAATAAAAGAGAAGATAAACAGGGCTAAACAGGAACCTGATTTTATTAACTCTTCAAAAATATTAATAGTTAAGTTACATATATGTTGGGAGAATGTGTCATTTCCTCAGTTCTGTCTCACCGCAGCAAACATTTGAAATGGCGAGCCAGTGTTACAGCTCTGTTACAGCTCAGAGTTTTGTTCAGTCAGCAAGCAAAGGAAAGAGGTGTGAGGGTGGACCCACCCAAAAGAAGAGGCCTCAGTCCATCTTGGCTTCCTCTTTTTGTACGTTTTGTCTCCTCCCCAACTTGAGCCTGCCCTGTGCAAATTGGGCTAGCCAGGAGGGCTGTTTGTTTCACCTGAGGTTCTCACTTGGGTCCTTGGATTTTCTTTTGTTCCATTTTCAGGGACTTTTTCCTTTCTTTGTCTTTTTGCCATCGCCATTTTGGACTCATTTTTCCTATTCTAAGTACCCAACACATATATAAAGTCATATATAGACATATTTGTCCTAGTTACAAGAAACAGAAATAAGGTTTGAGTATTTTCTGGTTTATTTTTCTCCATGTCTATTAATTATTAACAAACTATATAGTGTTTATATGCATTAGCAAGTTTCTTTGATCTTACTTCACATGGAAATAGTTGGTCAGAAATTTCCATCCTACATCTACGGATTGAGGACCTTGGCTCCCTCAGAATTCCTCTGAAGTCATGTCTAGGACTTTGTAGATGGTGCTTTGCAGATGTTTGTATATGTTTCCCCTAAGAGAGTGTCTTGGTAATTGCTATTGTGGCAACTTTGCCTACTGTGTGTGTTTGTAATTCTATGTCAGCAAGGCCAGTGTCACTTTTTCACTGAGTACCTCAGTGTAGCCAGACTCTGCTCTGCTTGACAAGGCCACTTGTTCTCCTCCACTCTTTCCTCTGTTCTGCATGATCACTCTCCCACTCTGCTGTGTAGCTGACCATCCATTAAAGAGCGGTGTGAGGGGTTGAGATTAATACCACTTTACCTTTGCCTTTGGTTTTATTATAGGATTCCCAAAGTAGGGCAATTTATGCCCCAGTCTTCATGAATACTTATAGCACTCTGTCATACTGGGACCCTCCTGGACACCCAAGGTCCTGCCCCTTTGAAACAACTGGTATGACAAACAATAGGATCTGTGACAAATTCTTACTTTAAATAATAAGTAAAGTTTCACATTAGATTAAGCTTAATGTGCCTGGATTCTTCCCTCAGAATGATGTATATACTCAGTTTTTGTACAAAAGGATCAAAGTCTCAGTGTCCCAGATACAGCAAGAAACGTGTCTGAATCTCAAAGTTTGATATCTGTGTGTGTGTGTGTGTGTGTGTGTGTGTGTGTGTAGTATAGTCAGCTGTCTTGTGATACTCTCAATGTGAATAAAGAGATGTCTTTATGTAGTAAAATTATAGAGATTTAACACTACTATAAGAATTTATCAGTCAAAAACCATTTAAATTCCCCTTGGATTCAGAATAAAGATTACAATTAGCAGCACATTTTGGGTAATGGCATCTATAATGCCACAGCCACAGACAGCCTGCCAGAATGTGAGTAGCTTGATTGGAGCCATTCATTGCCTGGCTCCTTCTATACCCTGCAGAGCAATTTACCTCCTTAAATAACCATCCCCTACTGCTAAAAGCAACAATGTGCCATGCAAAGTAAATCAATATATAAATCATTTGCTTATATCAACAAATCTTTAATTTCCCTCATCACAAGAAATTTCTAATAAATTTTAATTGAGATCTTCTTACTAAAAGCAAATCTGATCTACCTTAATATGAGAATATTTCCCAAAAAAGATTTCATAAATTATATCTATATCTATGTATACTAGCATCATAAAGCAAGAGTGCTAATTGAATTTTTATAAAAGCAGTGTTTTAAACCATTTTAGTAGAATAAAGAACTTCAATCAGGATCTAATTCATAAGGATTTTCTGTGAAAGTCAGTGAATAATTTATTTCCCCAGCCTACTCACGGAAACTTCAAATTGTTATTGTAGAATGTAAAGTATTGGGACTTGCCCACCTTTTTTGCATTCATGCCTGAATTCAAATGCTTAAATTGAGAACTTGGCTGTGAATTTATCATCCATTCAAGCATGAAGGCTTCAAATGAAATTTAAAATTTTGTAGTTCTTTTGCCACTTAATTTTTCGTATCATAAAATCAGCTGACATAATCATTCTTAAGTGCAAAGTAACATGATAGAAATGCACATTGGTCTACACTAAGATGGTCTTAATAATTTATTAGCATTAAATGCAAATACAATATTATAAGTAAATTAATAGTTATTTGGTAAGTGGATTTCAAAGAATATAATTGTGTAAAAATAATGTGTACCATGGGTTATTCAATGATATCTAATGAATAACATCTCTTTTACACAAGAGTCTGTAAAATTTCTTAAAAATACAAAGGAGTGGTAGAAGGAAATACCATAGTTAACGTTTTTCATACTAAATCTTAGGTGAAGTAGTAATTATAAAACAAACTCCAGTAATAAGCTGATTTACCCACCTAATTACAGACAGGTCTAACTAAGGTTGGCCTCCCAGTACTGAACGAGAAATTGCAAAGATGAATAAACAGCTCTATCAATTAAGTACAGTGATTTATTTTCCAGATTTAACAACTGGGAATGTCATTTTACTGTGGAATGGACAAAGAAGCTAAAATATGTTATAATTTGTTCTTAGAGAAAGTACTTTATCTTGGTAACAAGGATATAAAAAGCACGATCCCTGTTTTTTTTTTTTAATTAATTTATTAATTAATTAATTTATTTTTTCAGTGGGTTTTGTCATACATTGACATGAATCAGCAATAGATTTACACGTATTCCCCATCCCGATCCCCCCTCCCACCTCCCTCTCCACCCGATTCCTCTGGGTCTTCCCAGTGCACCAGGCTCAAGCACTTGTCTCATGCATCCCACCTGGGCTGGTGACCTGTTTCACCATAGATAATATACATGCTGTTCTTTTGCAACATCCCAGCCTCACCCTCTCCCACAGAGTTCAAAAGTCTGTTCTGTACTTCTGTGTCTCTTTTTCTGTTTTGCATATAGGGTTATCATTACCATCTTTCTAAATTCCATATATATGTGTTAGTATGCTGTAATGTTCTTTATCTTTCTGGCTTACTTCACTCTGTATAATGGGCTCCAGTTTCATCCATCTCATTAGAACTGGTTCAAATGAATTCTTTTTAACGGCTGAGTAATATTCCATGGTGTATATGTACCACAGCTTCCTTATCCATTCATCTGCTGATGGGCATCTAGGTTGCTTCCATGTCCTGGCTATTATAAACAGTGCTGCGATGAACATTGGGGTGCACGTGTCTCTTTCAGATCTGGTTTCCTCAGTGTGTATGCCCAGAAGTGGGATTGCTGGGTCATATGGCAGTTCTATTTCCAGTTTTTTAAGAAATCTCCACACTGTTCTCCATAGCGGCTGTACTAGTTTGCATTCCCACCAACAGTGTAAGAGGGTTCCCTTTTCTCCACACCCTCTCCAGCATTTATTGCTTGTAGACTTTTGGATAGCAGCCATCCTGACTGGCGTGTAATGATACCTCATTGTGGTTTTCATTTGCATTTCTCTGATAATGAGTGATGTTGAGCACCTTTTCATGTGTTTGTTAGCCATCTGTATGTCTTCTTTGGAGAAATGTCTGTTTAGTTCTTTGGCCCATTTTTTGATTGGGTCATTTATTTTTCTGGAATTGAGGTGCAGGAGTTGCTTGTATATTTTGGAGATTAATCCTTTGTCTGTTTCTTCATTTGCTATTATTTTCTCCCAATCTGAGGGCTGTCTTTTCACCTTACTTATAGTTTCCTTTGTTGTGCAAAAGCTTTTAAGTTTCATTAGGTCCCATTTGTTTAGTTTTGCTTTTATTTCCAATATTCTTGGAGTTGGGTCATAGAGGATCTTGCTGTGGTTTATGTCGGAGAGTGTTTTGCCTATGTTCTCCTCTAGGAGTTTTATGGTTTCTGGTCTTACATTTAGATCTTTAATCCATTTTGAGTTTATTTTTGTTATGGTGTTATAAAGTGTTCTAGTTTCATTCTTTTACAAGTGGTTGACCAGCTTTCCCAGCACCACTTGTTAAAGAGGTTGTCTTTTTTCCATTGTATATCCTTGCCTCCTTTGTCAAAGATAAGGTGTCCATAAGCTCGTGGATTTATCTCTGGGCTTTCTATTCTGTTCCATTGATCTATATTTCTGTCTTTGTGCCAGTACCATACTGTCTTGATGACTGTGGCTTTGTAGTAGAGCCTGAAGTCAGGCAGCTTGATTCCTCCAGTTCCATTCTTCTTTCTCAAGATTACTTTGGCTATTCGAGGTTTTTTGTATTTCCATACAAATTGTGAAATTATTTGTTCTAGTTCTGTGAAAAATACTGTCAGTAGCTTGATAGGGATTGCATTGAATCTGTAGATTGCTTTGGGTAGAATAGCCATTTTGACAATATTGATTCTTCCAATCCATGAGCATGGTATGTTTCTCCATCTGTTTGTGTCCTCTTTGATTTCTTTCATCAGTGTTTTATAGTTTTCTATGTATAGGTCTTTTGTTTCTTTAGGTAGATATACTCCTAAGTATTTTATTCTTTTTGTTGCAATGGTGAATGGTATTGTTTCCTTAATTTCTCTTTCTGTTTTTTCATTGTTAGTATATAGGAATGCAAGGGATTTTTGCGTGTTAATTTTACGATCCCTGTTTTTTAATTGAAGTATAGTTGATTTACAGTGTCTCAGGTGTACAGAAACATGACTCAGATTTTTTTTGACTCTGAAATTATATTCTTTTCCATTATAGTTATTACAAGATATTGACTATAGTTCCCTGTGCTATACAGTTGGACCTTGTTGTTTATGTATTTTATATATAGGAGTGTGTAGCTGTTAATACCAATTTTTTCCCCTACCTTTCCCTTTTGGTAACTGTAAGGTTGTTTTCTATGCCTTTAAGTCTATTTCTGTTTTATAAATAAGTTATTTTTTTCTCTTTGTTAAATATTCCACATATAAGTGATATCATATGATATTTGTCTTTTGCTTGTTGTTTGACTTAATATGATAATCTCTGGGTCTATCTATGTTACTGCAAATGACATCATTTCATTCTTTTTCATGTCTGAGTAATATCCCTAAACATATTATATGAGATATATACATAGAGAGAGAGAGAGAGCTTTCCTGGTGACTCAGTAGAAAATCTTCCTGTGATGCAGGAGACTTGGGTTCAGATCTCTGGGTCAGAAAGAACACCTGGAAAAGGGAATGGCTACCACTCTAGTATTCTTGCCTGGAGAATTCCATGTACAGAGGAGCCTGGCAGGCTCTAGTCCATGGGGATCACAAAGAGTCAGACACGACTGAGCAACTGACACTTTCACTCATACATACAATCTTCGCTATCCATTCCTAAGTTGACAGATATTTAGGTTGCTTCCATGTCTTGGCTATTGTAAACAGTGTTGCTGTGAACATAAGGGTGCAAGAAATTCCACTAAAGATTTGGTCCCTAAGTCACATTTCTCTCTTTAGCAAGAACTGCAAGTTCCACCGTAGTGAAGTTTCTCTCTTTGCCACTTCACAATTTCACTACATATAGTATTACTGAAATTCCTAGAAAAACAGGTCAAATAAACATTTTTCAAAAATCTCTTCATAACCTGCCTAAAATCGTGAATTTATTTAAAATGCACAAGTTTAAATATGGCTACTCATTAGAAACACATCTGGAGCTTTGGAGGGAAAAATAGCAATATATCTGGGCATTTGTATTTTTCAAAAATTTCAAGATAATGTTTAAAAACAACTAGGCTATATGATGATTTTTTACTTTTATCTAGTTTGTTTCACTTTTTCATTTCATATTCAGTGCTCCCATTTAATTTAGTTTATGTTTTCCAATTTCTCTGTCCCTCATGTGCTTTCTCAAGTCTTTACCAAGCATAGTAGAAAAGCTTTTGTATAAAATATATATATATATATATATGTGTGTGTGTGTGTGTAGTATGTATAGTACATATATTTTAGAAAACTTATGAAATTTTGCCTAGTCAAATAATTTATGACATTTTGGTTCTACTTGTTTGACTTGGTATGAGTTGAATGCTAGATTTTTACCTTTATTCACTCAAAAATTTTATATAGTTACATGTATTTAGCATCTCGTATTACTGCTAAAAGTCTAGGAAGCTTATCATCTGAGTGATTAAAAAAAAATTGAATGAGGCTTTAAACTTCTAATCCAATACAGTATTATTAACTGAAGTACAGATTTTGTTCAAATCTCACAAAATGTTATGCTAGTGTCCTTTACTTATTTCCATACCTTATTCAAGACTCCACTGCAGTTGTACTTATTTGCATTTAGCAGCTTCAGCTGCATGAAATCACCTGGTAAATTCTTTTTTCAGTTTTATTCTACTACAGATATTTTCTAATTTTCCTTGTTATGGCTTCTTAGATATACCCCTCATTTAAAAGTAGACATTTAATTTCCAAATACATGGAATTTTTTAAAGTATCTTTGATATTTATTTCTTATTTACATACTTTCTTCTCTGCAATCACCCTTTCCAGTCTTCTAACTTTATTGAGACTTTCAATAGCTAAGTCAAAGATCTCTCTTGGTACATGTCACATAGCACTTGAAAATATGTGGGTTATTTTCAAGTATCTTTTGATATCAATCTCTAACATAATTCCATAGTCATAAGGGAACAGACTGTATGATTTCTATACCTTTAGACATGAAATTTCTGTACCTGGTCTTATGTCTCTGGATTTGTCCCGGTGTTTTCTAGTTTATAGTCTATGGGAACTTGAATAGAATTTGTATCCTACTATTGTGTGAAAATTATATAAATCTTATGTTGCATTGGTTCATAATGCTCTTCAGGTCTACTATATTCTTCTACTTCTCTGTACATTTGTTCTATTAATTTCTGTGGGTTTGATATTGAAACTCCAACTAAAAATCTTAATTTATCTGCTTAAAACAATTATAATATGTAGTGGAACTATGTGTAACTTTGTTTTGTTTTTTCCAAGTCTCCTGTAAATGTGTTATCATATTTTCATAATTTTAAAAAATAAAATAAAGATAAAAAATAAAATGCACAACTTTAATAATTATCATCTCATTAAGAGGCAACAATTTTTTCAGGCTTGAATACTCTGGCAGTTTATAGATAGACCCTAAACTTGCTACAATAATGACAGCATTAGCATCTGACTCACAGAATGACTTTTGAGAAATAAAAGAGCTTGTCCATATAAAGTACTTAAACAATGTCAGGTATGTAATAAGTGCTCTTTAAATATTTTCTATAATCGTTGTAACAATTATAATAATAGTTAATGATATTTCATTTGATAGCTAGTGTTTTATTTAAAGTCATTTTCTCTCAGAGTCTTTTTTAAAAATTAATTTATTTACTTTTGGCTGTGCTGAGTCTTAGTTGCTGCATGGACTTTTCTCTAGTTGCAATGAGCGGGACCTACTCTCTAATTGCAGTGTGTAGGCTTCTTACTGCAGTGGCTTCTCATTGTGGCTCATGGACTCTAGAATTTGAGGGCTTCAGTGGATCTTCCTGGATCAGGGATTGAACACATGTCTCCTGCATTGGCAGGTGGTTTCTTTGCCACTGAGCCACCAGGGAAGCCCTCATAGCTATTATTTTTAAAAGAGGGAATACAGACTACTATAGTATGGTGGTTTAGTTGCTAAGTCATGTCCGACTCTTGTGACCCCATGGACTATAGCCTGCCAGGCTCCTCTGTCCATGGGATTCTCCAGGCGAGAACATTGGAGTGGGTTGCTATTTCCTTCTCCAGAGGATCTTCCTGACCCGGAAATTGAACCTAGGTCTCCTGCATTGCAGGCACATTCTTTACTGACTGAGCTATGAGGGAAGCCCCCATTTAGAGTATGACAGCACTAAAAAGCTTAAATTAAAAAAAAATATTCTGTGATTTCTCAATTATTCATCAAAAATAGTGAATTATTCAGGAAGTATTTACATTTTTCTTAGGAAAATATTCTTGCAAATGAATTAACTTGCTCTTTCCATCATGAAACTCAGCATGTTTGATAAACCCTTTTAATGATTGTCTTCTTCAGGGGTTCATAAACATTATATAGTGCAGGGCAATAAAATGTATCTAATAATTACCTGTTGATTAAGTGAAGTTTTACTGAAGTGATGTAGTGAAGTTTTACTGAAAGTAGTAGTAAAATGTTTTCTTTAAGTGAATTAAGCCTAGTACATCATCTGAAACAGGACACAATCATGCTGATGACCATATGGGCTTCCCTGGTGGCTCAGACGGTAACAAATCTGCAGAAATGGTAAAGAAATGCAGAAGATCTGGGTTCAATCCCTGGGGGGGAAGATTCCCTGGAGAAGGAAATGGCAACCCACTCCAGTATTCTTGCCTGGAAGAATTCCATAGACAAGAATTCCATTGTAGCCTAGCCATCTACAATCCATCAGTTGCAACAAGTTGGACTTGACTGAGCAACTAACAACATTCACTTATACAATCTTTGGAGTAAGTACCGAGGTTAGAAATGCAGATATTATTAAGATATCTGCCAGCCAGAGAAGGCCTGCATCTTTGATTGAAACTCCATTCAGAGACTGCAGTGTGCCGGCTGTGCACCAGTTCCGGGGTGGAGAGGGCAGCTTTAGTCCAAGAGGCCTGCCAGGTAGAGCCTATCTAGTGTCCCATGGTCAGGACTGAAAAATCATACATAGGTTTTTGATCAGGAACTCAAGTCTTCACCAACAGTGCTATATTTGAATTTCTACACCCTTCATAACTAATGATGCTGATTGCTTCTTTATTAACTTCTTGGTAAATGTGCAACTCTCTTTTTGGAGTTTTTATTGTTTTGCTGATTTTATTTGCTCATTATTGATTTATGGAAAGTCTTCATGTATTCCTTCATGGGACTTCCCTGATAACTCAGCTGGTAAAGAATCCTCCTGCAATACAGGGAACCCTGGTTCGATTCCTAGTTTGGGAAGATCCACTAAAGAGGCGAAAAAGCTACCCACTCCAGTATTCTGGCCTGGAGAACTCCGTGGACAGTCAACGGGGTCTCAAAGAGTCAGACAGGACTGAGCAACTTTCACTTTAGTTTCCCTTGTTGTTCTGACAGTAAAGAATCTGCCTACAGTACAGGAGACCTGGGTTTTATCCCTGTGTTGGGAAGATTCCCTGGAGAAGGAAATGGCAACCTACCCCAGTATTCTTGCCTGGAAAATTCCATGGACAGAAAAGCCTGGCAAGCTATAATCCATGGGGTGGCAAAGCATCAGACATGACTGAGCTACTCTCATACATTCATTCGTGTTTTCTGGAAACAAGTCTTTTGCCAAACGTGTATGTATAACCCTTCATTTCCCCCACTCTGTGACTTCCTGTTAATTTTCATACCTATGTCTGTTGGTTAATTTTTTTTTAATTAAAGATCTTTATTTTCAATGCTAATTTGGTCCTCTCTAGGAAATCTTTACTATGCCAAGATTGTAAAGATATTATAACATATAGTCTTGTAGAAGATGTGTAGTTTTAGCTTTCAGACTGGGGTCATATATCAATCTCAGTTTTTGTGTGGTGTGAGATAGTGGTTCATTTTCTTCACATATGAATAGCTCAGTGTACCAGAACAATTTGCCAAAGACTATATTTTGCCATTAATTGACTTTGGTACATTTTAAAAATTAATTTGCCATATAAATGTATGTCTGTTTCTGGACACTTAATTTAGTTCAGTTGATCTAGTTACCTGTCTCTGTGTCAATACCACAATATGTCTTGATTATGAAAAAAGCACTGTGATTTCTCAACATGTTTAAATTATATCTTCAGAATTATTTTGGCTATTTTAGACCTGAGTTTCTACATGAATTTTAGAATCATTTTATCAATTTTAAAAAACATTTTTTTTTCAGAAATTTTTTAGAATTTGTTAATTCTAATAATAATTTCTGGGATAATTGATATAACAGTATTGCATCTTTGAATTCATAAACATTGTGTGTGTTAGTAGCTCAGTCATGTCTAACTGAGAGCCCATAGACTGTAGACCACCAGTCTCCTCTATCCATGGCATTCTCCAGGCAAGAACACTGGTGTGGGTTGCCATTCCCTTCTCCAGGGGATCTTCCCAAGCCAGAAATTGAACCCAGGTCTCCTGCATTGCAGGCAGATTTTATACCAGTTGAGCCACCAGGGAAGCATTGTATAAACATAGTATAAATCTCAATTTAAGTCTTCTCTGACTTCTATCACCAGAGTTCTTATTTAGAGATCTTATATATATTTTGTTACATTAACCCATACATGTTTTATATTCTTTAGTGCTTTTGTAAAAGATATATTTGTTTTAGTTTTATTTTCTGTTTGTTGATAGTATACAGAAACACAGTTTAACTTTAAATAGTGATATTATAACAAGTGAACTTATCAAATTAATTCTAATAGTTTTGTATACGTTTAAGCTTTTATATGTAGAACCTTATCTTCTATGACTAAAGCTGCTTTATCCCTTCGTCAGTAAAATGTGTACATTTTATTTCATTTTTGTCTTTGTTCAACTTGCTAGGATCTCAAGTATAGTAGAGAATAAGAAAGGTTAAAAGTACAAATGCTTGCCTTATTTTTAGCCTTATGGGTAAAGCATTCATGTTTTCATCAAAAAGAGCATAAAGCATGTTGTTGCTGCTAATGCTAAGTCACTTCAGTCACGTCCGACTCTGTGCGACCCCATAGACGGCAGCCCACCAGGCTGCCCCGTCCCTGGGATTCTCCAGGCAAGAACACTGGAGTGGGTTGCCATTTCCTTCTCCAATGCATGAAAGTGAAAAGTGAAAGTGAAGTCTCTCAGTTGTGTCCGACTCCTCGCGACTGCATGGACTGCAGCCTACCAGGCTCCTTCGGGTCCATGGGATTCTCCAGGCAAGAGTACTGGAGCAGGTTGCCATTGCCTTCTCCAAAAGCACGTTGTTAACTATAGAGTTTATATAAATGATATTTGTGGGTTAAAAAGTTTCATTCCACTCAGTTCACTTCAAACTCATTCATACCTATTTTATTTTGGTCATTACATTTATAAAGCCAATCAAATATTAAAGAGGAGCACACAGAATAAAATAGAAATGCAAGGGGTGAAGGTGAAAATACTATATAGATGGTAAAACTAAAGGATACCTACCATAGAAGGTGGAGTCTTCCCTTAAGTGTGTCTGTATTTTTGATATGGAAAACAAATCACTGTCATAAAACTGGCTGCTAGCATCTCTCTAACTAGGGTCTGATACCGTATTTTAGAATCAAGTGGCTACTTACATTCTTTGCTCAGTCACATTTTTTAATAAGCCAAATTGAATACCTAGAGCTATTATGGTAAATAAATGCAAAAAACAATCTGTAGAAATCCTCAATTCATCCACTGGCACATAGCAACTTTTACTATTTTTGTTGGCTCTAGTGGTATTATTTCAGATGATGAAGTCATAATTATGATTATCATGAAGACAATGGTGATGGCAAATGGTAATGATTATTAAAACAGTATATAGTTGAGTTTAATGCCCATGGTAGACTAGTAAAAGAAAAACCACTGAATCTAATAGAAGGAATAAATATCTGCCTAAAAGTAAAATACATGGCCCTGGTGGAAAAGTAGCACCGCAACACAATCTACCTTCCATTCAAAGTGTCTCAAGGTAAAAATAACCGGCGTTTTAAGACATCAACATAAAACTTTTGAGTCTATAATGAAAACTACTTGAGCAGTTCCTGTGATTTTTCCTCTATAGAGATTATGTAAATTACCACCTCTATCAATCTTGTGTTTTTGATTGTATCGTTTTCATTTATTCCTTGCCTCATTCTAAATACATGATTTATTACACAATAGTCCTAATAGAAATGATTTCGACCAAGAGAGTAAGAAAGCAACAGTAAGACTGAGTAAGGCCTGTACATGCTGTGTGCGCACTGAGGTTCTGCATTTTTGACAGAAGAACTCCACAGCTATACAGCAGCTAAGAGTCATGCAATTCAGTGAATTCACAAGATAAAACGTAAACCTTTTTTTTTTTTTTTTTTTTTTAGAAAAACATTGTGAAACCTAGTAACATCTAACAGAGAAAATAGTAATGGAAAATGGGCAGATATTGGAAATGTTCTTACATTACAGAAACCATGGCAGCACGTGATGGAGTCTCTGTCAGATGCTCTCATCACACCAAAACACAGCCGAGGGGAAGCCTTCCCTCTGTAGTGCCCAGTGTGGTGACATTCAGCTATGGGATTCTGATTTTATAAAAGTTAAGCATGCTTGGACATCTTCTTATGCCTTTAAAATGTTCCTTGTACAGTCTCTATTGGTTTGTGGTTTAGTCGCTAAGTCGTGTCCGACTCTTGCGACCCCGTAGACTGTAGCCTGCCAGGCTTCTCAGTCCATGGGGTTCTCCAGGCAAGAATACTGGAATGGGTTGCCAGTTTCTTCTCCAGAGGATCTTCCTGACCCAGGGATCGAACCCAGGTCTCCCGCATTGCAGGCCAATTCTTTTCCAGCTGAGCTATCAGGGAAGTTCTGCTGCTGCTGCTACTGCTGCTAAGTCGCTTCAGTCGTGTCCAACTCTGTGAGACCCGATAGACGGCAGCCCACCAGGCTCCACCATCCCTGGGATTCTCCAGGAAAGAACACTGGAGTGGGCTGCCATTTCCTTCTCCCCAGGGAAGCCCTAACATTCTCTATTAACAAGTCAGTACAGTTTAAATATGTGTATGTGTAGGTTGTTCTCAAACAGTGTTGTTGTTTTTCAGTTGCCAAGTCTGTTTGACTCTGTGACCCCATGGACTGCAGCATGCCAGGCTTCCCTGTCCCTTACCATCTCCAAGTTTGCCCAAGTTCCTGTCCATTGAGTCAGTGATGCCATCCAACCATCTCATCCTCTGTCTCTTTCTTCTCCTTCTGCCTTCACTCTTTCCCAGCATCAATGTCTTTTCCAATGAGTCAGTTGTTTGCATCAGGTGGGTAAAGTATTGGAGTTTTGACATCAGTCATTTCAATGAGTCCTCAGGGTTGATTTACTTTAAGATTGACTGGTTTCATATATTTACTGTTCAAGGGACTCTCAAGAGTTTTCTCTAGCACCACAGTTCGAAAGCATCAATTCTTCTGTACTTTGCCTTCTCCATGGTCCAGCTCACACATTCATACATGATTACCAGACAGGCCATAGCCTTGACTATATGGACCTTTGCTGGCAAAGTGATGTCTTTGCTTTGTAACACATTGTCTAGGTTTGTCGTAGCTTTCCTGCCAAGAGGCAGTCGTCTTCTAATTTTATGGCTGCAATCTCCATCCTCAGTGATTTTAGAGCCTAAGAAGAGGAAAGCTGTCACTGCTTCCACCTTTCCCCCTTGTTTGCCATGAAACGATGGGACCGGATGCCATGATCTTAGTTTCTTTTTTTTTTCCAATGTTGAGTTTTAAGCCAGTTTTCTCAAAGTCTAGCTTCTTTTTTATTAAAGGTGTTTTCCCTTCTCTTCATAAAATTCGGAATGATTTATGCTTCTTGACAAATACAAATCATTATTTACACAACTGCAATACTTTTTTCCCCTTTGAGGAATTAACATAGGGACAATAGTTGTTTATCCTGTCTGTGACAAAATCCAACACAGTTGCATGTGATTTGGGGAAAAAAAAAAAAATGGCATTGAACTTTTGAACTGATTTCATTGTAGGAAAGTTGACACCAAAATTTGTTCTGGAAAAATATTTAATTGAAAGAAATATTCAATGGAAATATTTCAGATGTGTAGGTATGCAGTGATGAATAATGGGGCTACTTAATCTATGTTATTAGTATGTAGTCTGTAAATCAATAATTAGTGTGATTGATGAGAAAACCACTAAAAATTCTTCCTAGAAAATATTTTCCAGGATATCTTTTCTCTTTGGTATGTGAATTAATAATGTATTCTTCTTTTATGCAGACTTTAACAATTTAACTGTCCATTTCTCTTTCTTGAAGGACTCTTGACTGATAGCTATTTATTATAGTAACCTTGATTACTCAGCAGTGCTGAACTTGCAAAATATAAACAAACTCTAAATCTCCTTTCAAATTTGGATATATCATTGCCTTCTAAATTCAGTTTGTCTAGTATGTATTTATACTACACTGCATACTGACATTTCAAACTCTTTATCAGGTAAAGGCTGAAAGTAAAACTCAGAGGCTCTCTTTGTTTTATGCATAAAGTAATAACATCAGTGGCAACAATAGAGTGATTACTAGAGACAGTATTAACTAAAAACTGTTTGGCTTTAAATATTGGATAGGGTGCATAGCAGGCACAAAATCCCTCCTTAACTTCTATTTTAATATTGATGTTTACACTGCATATGGAGAGTGTGTATGGAATATTTTCAGAAGCACCTTTAAAAGAAGAGAGAGCAAATTTGTATTTTGGCAGCACATATTTCACCATTTCCTTTGTCAAAAAGACAAGTTACTTTCAAAGTCACACTTCACAACAACCAAGTTAAAATTAATTTTTTTTTCAGAAATGGCAATTAAGCAACTGTACAATTATTTCTTACAAGAGAGAACAATACATCCTGAAAAGAATTTCTCCTACAAAGATTCAAACTGTATGATTATTAATGTTTATAAATTCATATATATTTTTATATAATTTTACATTTATATACATTTTTATAATAATGCTTATATTTGCATTATGCAACAAATTTTAAAGTAGTATCATACATATTCTATACTTTTCCATGCTTCCACATTTCACCTGATAGAACGACCAGGCTTCCATGAATTTGCACACTTCTGTGTGCAAGTGACATGATGATTTAGCCAAATTCTACTTAGAGGTCCTATCAGAGAGCAGCAGGTGAGATAGCAGAAACAGAAAGATAAAGAAGGAATTAGGGCTGTGTCAGTGAGTGACCCATGACATGCTCAGTGGAGGGCCTGGAGAATCACTGGTGCTGCCTCCCTGCCCTGTCAGGTTTAACTCACTAAAGCCTAGCCACTGCTTACTGTGGGTGGAGGTGAGAAGACAAAAGTCTTCTGTGAATATTCAAGCTGTGCATGAACATGGCGTAGTGTACTACCATCCTCACAAGAGCCTGATGGCTTGCTTCCAGGGCCAGCATGGTGCTGACACCAGAGGAAGTACAGGGAACCCGTACAGGAACTCAGAATATTCAAGAAGCATCAGCTCAGTTAGAAGACTTTCACTTGTGAAAATACTGAATGCATGGGGATGCTGAGAATCAGTTAACTCTAATCTCTGTTCATTATGATGGAGAGTTTTTCCTTGTTGAAGAAAAGATTGTGTACTTTCTGTGTGGCATAACAGAAGTGGAGATCCCTAAATATCCAGAAACAGAGGAAACTGCTTGATAAACTGGGATTTGGTTAGAGGCAGATGGAACTAAGCTCACAAATCTTCAGAAATCAACTTTCAGGGACTTCCATTAAAAAAAAAATGACTTAAGAAATGGTTGAAGCTACAAATCAAGTCAGTCAGTCATTTCGGTGTTCAGTTGTGTCTGACTCTGTGACCCCATGGACAGCAGCACACCAGGCTTCCCTGCCCATTACCAACTCCCGGAGCTTGCTCAAGCTCATGTCCATCGAGTCGGTGATGCCATCCAACCATCTCAGCCTCTGTCGTCCCCTTCTCCTCCTGCCTTCAATCTTTCCCAGCATCAGGGTTTTTTCCAATGGAGTCAGTTCTTCTCATCAGGTGCCAAAGTATTGGAGCTTCAGCTTCAGCATCAGCCTTCCAATGCATATTCAGGACTGATTTTCTTTAGGATGGACTGGTTTGATCTCCTTGCAGTCCAAGGGACTCTCAAGAGTCTTCTCCAACACTACAGTTCAAACTTATCTATTCTTTGGCTCTCAGCTTTCTTTATAGTCCAACTCTCACATCCATACGTAACTACTGGAAAAACCATAGCTTTGACTTGATGGACCTTTTTTGACAAAGTAATACCTCTGCTTTTTAATATGCTGTCTAGGTTGGTCATAGCTTTTCTTACAGGGAGTAAGAATCTTTTAATTTTATGGCTGCAGTCACCATCTGCAGTGATTCTAGAGCCCAAGAAAATCAAGTAGAACAGTGTAAGGATCAATTTGCAGCAGATGGGTGCAACTGTGTGGCCATTGATAGCAAGTAGAGAAAATTATTTGTTTCGTTATAATGTTTCAGTATAATCCCATCAAAAACATTAGCAATCTTAGGAAGGGCTGTCCCTGAAATGTGAGTCAATTAAGATAGGTGAGGGGAAAGACCAGCTTTGGAGACTCCTTTGAAAGAATATATGAAGGGGGTTCTAGTTGAAGCCTGTGCCATTGCTTCTCCTAGGGAACCAGAATGAGAAGGGCATTTTAAAGTTGATGTTGGGGCCTCCAAGCTAAAGAAACAGAGCTGTTGTAGACTGCTCTGCTTCTCACCTGGATAAACCCCATGCTGTAAGATGTTGATTTAAAACCCTAATTATGGAAATTGCCTTAAATTTTGATGACTTTTAATCTGTATGAATAATAGACAGAAGTTGCAAGTGTGCAAGACTAAGACAAAAAAAAACTTCGAGATTTACGGAGAACAGGTCAAAAGTTGCCACCACAAAATTTTATTAACTTTGAATTAAGTTCCTTGCAAAGCTTGCTTATACCAACAGCTGTAACAAAATGCACTGTAATCATTTCTGTACTTAACTTGTTATGGACCAAAAATGAAGGAATGCTCTCTGAAATGGCGGTGGCTGCAGCCACTCACGTGATTATGGTGATTGAACCAATCATTCAGGATGCCAACTGGCTCTTCCCTGTAAAGGTGAGATGTAATATATCAGAGCATTGTGCACTTCTGCACATGAATTCCATTGCTCATCCCACACTGGACATGACTAACTCAGGGGCCCTGGACAAGTGGCCTGCTGATATAATGGTGATGGAGGGAGGCTTGACTAAGAAGGGGAACTTAAATGTAAAGCTTATGGTTTGCTAGGGTAGCAGTCTAAAGAAAGCATATAACCACTGCTTTCCAGCTGCCTCTCCCATTAGCAGATCATATCACCTTGGTTTCAGTGGGCCAAGCTCCCTCCCACAACTCTACTTCTGAAGCAGTGAAATGAATAGGACTACCTCTGCTCTATGGACACACTGGAGCAGGGGCTGAGCCCAGATAAAGCAGTCCTCTGAAACCTGAGCACTTATTTCCATAGCCATTTCCTCACCAGGGAGGAACTGGAGTCAGATAACTGTTAGGCAAAACCAAGCTTAGGTAGCTGCCAAGTCCCATCAGCTTTGGCCCAGCTCACAACCCCTCTGATCTTAGCACTCATACTTTGCTCTGAGCTGTTAAAAATCTTAAATCTTACTTCAGTATCCCTAAATTCAGGAAGGCTACCTTCTGGGTGTCCTGATGACCAGAGTTGTCCAAGAATATCTCAGCATCCACTTAGTCTCTCACCAGATGCTCCTTGCACTCAGCGTACAGGTCAGGATCTAGGCATGCCCTCCACTGCCTTCTGGCGCTCTGGGCTCTGGAGGTATTCCCATGGCCTGTCCTATACAAGCTCACAGACGCCCACTGACATAGCTCCAACCCAGGTCACTCAAGTTGGATGACCAGAGCCCTTCAACCCCATGGCATTGCCCCGTGAATATGGACTTAACAGTCATCTCACATCTTACATCTCTCCAGAGTCCAGCACCCTTGGTACTCCACCCAAAGAGGGCAGCCTGGACTGTTAGCTTCTTAGATTCAAGCTGTGAGTTAACCTTGAGTCTGTGCAATTATATAGCAGAATTTTACTGAGGCCAAGACAAATACTAAAGCCATGATACTGACCCAGTGTTCCCCAACCCCTTATTCTCCTGATGTCATCCTTCTGAGGATGGCAACCTCATAAACACAGCACTAACAGTTCCTAAAATAGTAATGGATATACAATCTGCCTTTAGTAATAACTGAACTTAATAATGTTTTTTGACAATTCTAGGCTTTCAAAACCGCTTGGCAGCATATTTCCTGAAATGCACTCATATTCAACAAACAAAAATTGCTCAGCTGCATTTTGCTAGATATGGATGATACAGAGAGTGTAGCCTTATGAAAAAAGCTAACTTCTAGCCCTTGACCTCTTCTTTCTTGGTGAGTGAATAGGGCAGGAAAACATTTATCTTCACAAACCAGTGAAAAGATTTCAATAGAGGGAAGAAGGAGATCTTACTATGCAAGACTTCACCTTTTGCCCAGTTGAAGAAAAAAGAGTGGAGGCTGACACTTAATGCTGAATGACTTGTGTCTTGAAAGTTGAATTTCTTTAAATGGGAAAGAAATGATGACAAAAGCAAAACAAAACAAAAATACCTAGCCTGGAAAGAGTATTATTAGTTAGTCACAGCTGTTAACGCAAGTAGCATTAAGGCAATTTGAAATGACAAAGAAGCAATACGTTAATGATTTATTTAATAACATGCATTAATTGCAAATTATCTACTTCCTGCTGCTTGGACTTTTATATATTAAGGAGTGCTTCTCCTTCATTCTTGCTGCAAGTATTAAATATGGTCCACTTCCTCCCTAACCTTCTCAATCCAAAACCTTTTATGTTAACTTGGTTGGTCCTTAGTTGGAAGTGGGGAGAACAACCAGGAAGCCACAAGTCTTTGATTCTTCTGGATCAGTGTCTGCGGAAGTAGTGGTTTGTCTTCCTGGGCTAGTTCTTCCAGAGGTTGTGGGTAAGAATTCTAGTTGTCCTGTAGGGCCTGGCCATTGTTCAGATGTATATTGTCTCTCAGTCCTTTTTCTGATCATACTGTCCCTTGCAAGAAGTTGACCAATTGAGGAAAAGGCTACATCCAGATCCTCACTGCTTTAGGATTGTTTTCATGCAGTTGTATGAAAAACTGTTCTTGGCATTTTGTTGTACCATCGTGGTAATCATCTGATAAAAGAGCAGCTGCATAGAAGCATTTAAGATCCTGGATATATTGTAGAGGAACAGCATAATTTTTACTAAAATGAATATGAAGTAGCAATAGTTAATAGTTCCCTTAAGATGCTTGAAACCAGAAACCCAGCCTTCCCAAACTAGGCCAACATATAAGCCTCATAGACCACAAGGAAAAAATTTAATACATTCAAGTAGCTTCTTCCTTAAGGAAGTAATATATACCCTATTCTACTTTGCTTGTTCCATTCATCCAAATACAGTAGGAAGTATCAACAGTGGTACAGCCATCATTATAATTTGCCAACAAAGAATTGAGAGCCATGCCACTGTTCACATCACTAGTCATGCTAATGAGTTCAGACTAACCAATATTCCATCTAGGGCAGAGGTGATATCATTCATAACTTCTATCAGAGTTACTAATAAGTTTCCTTTACTTTTTTCTATGTGTATTATTGGTTCCAATGGGAACGTTGCCCTGATTGTTCATGTTAAAAAATGAATCAATAATATCTATGAATAATTAAGAGTGGTGTTGTTTTGGATATTGTGCCTGGGTAAGAACTTCCAACTTAGCTATTATAGAATTAAGGTCTCTATGTGTAGAAAAGTCTTATATTATTACTCTTGCCTATACTATAATCCTAAATTTCATGAGTTATCTGTCTAAGGAAAGCAAGACCTGGAACCCTGGCTACAAGTAAATTAATACCTGCTAGGGTTGCTCAGCGGAAAAGGCAATGGCACCCCACTCCAGTTCTCTTGCCTGGAAAATCCCATGGAGGGAGGAGCCTGGTGGGCTGCACTCCATGGGTTCGCTAAGAGTTGGACACGACTGAGTGACTTCACTTTCACCTTTCACTTTCATGCATTGGAGAAGGAAATGGCAACCCACTCCAGTGCTCTTGCCTGGAGAATCCCAGGGACGCTGGAGCCTGGTGGGCTGCCGTCTATGGGGTCGCACAGAGTCGGATAGGACTGAAGCGACTCAGCAGCAGCAGCAGCAGCAGCAGCAGGGTCGCTCAGAGATGCCAAGAAACAAAGGCATTGTCCACAATACAGAGTCAGACTCAAAACCTTTCATTAGCTTGGTTACATATTTGGATCTCTGTTAGTCTCTTCCAAGTGACAGATACTTAGCCTATTGCCTTATGAAGATTATTGAATTCAAATTTAAAATCACCTAACATCTGATTTCATTCTAGTCCCAAAGAAAGGCAATCCCAAAGAATGCGCAAACTACCGCACAATTGCACTCATCTCACACGCTAGAAAAGTAATGCTCAAAATTCTCCAGGCCAGGCTTCAGCAATACATGAACCGTTAACTTCCAGATGTTCAAGCTGGTTTTAGAAAAGGCAGAGGAACCAGAGATCCAATTGCCAACATCCGCTGGATCATCGAAAAAGCAAGAGAGTTCCAGAAAAACATCTATTTCTGCTTTATTGACTATGCCAAAGCCTTTGACTGTGCGGATCACAATAAATTCTGGAAAATCCAGAAAGAGATGGAAATACCAGACCACCTGACCTGACTCTTGAGAAACCTATATGCAGGTCAGGAAGCAACAGTTAGAACTGGACATGGAACAACAGACTGGTTCCAAATAGGAAAAGGAATGTGTCAAGGCTGTATATTGTCACCCTGCTTATTTAACTTATATGCAGGGTACATCATGAGAAACGCTGGGCTGGAAGAAGCACAAGCTGGAATCAAGATTGCCGGGAGAAATATCAATAACCTCGAATATGCAAATGATATCACCCTTATGGCAGAAAGTGAAGAGGAACTAAGAAACCTCTTGATGAAAGTGAAGGAGGAGAGTGAAAAAGTTGAATTAAATCTCAACATTCAGAAAACTAAGATCATGGCATCTGGTCCCATCACTTCATGGGAAATAGGTGGGAAAACAGTGGAAACAGTGTCAGACTTTATTTTTGGGGGCTCCAAAATTGCTGCAGATTGTGATTGCAGCCATGAAATTCAAAGATGCTTACTCCTTGGGAGGAAAGTTATGACCGACCTAGATAGCATATTAAAAAGCAGAGATATTACTTTGCCAACAAAGGTCCATCTAGTCAAGGCTATGGTTTTTCCAGTGGTCATGTATGGATGTGAAAGTTGGACTGTGAAGAAAGCTGAGCACTGAAAAATTGATGCTTTTGAACTGTGGTTTTGGAGAAGACTCTTGAGAGTCCCTTGGACTGCTAGGAGATCCAACCAGTCCATCCTGAAGGAGATCAGTCCTGGGTGTTCATTGGAAGGACTGATGCTGAAGCTGAAACTCCAATACTTTGGCCACCTCATGCGATGAGTCGACTTATTGGAAAAGACCCTGATGCTGGGAGGGATTGGGGGCAGGAGGAGAAGGGGATGACGAGGATGAGATGGCTGGGTGGCATCACCAACTTGATGGACATGAGTTTGAGTAAACTCCGGGAGTTGGTGATGGACAGGGAGGCCTGGCATGCTGCGATTCATGAGGTCACAAAAAGTCAGACATGACTGAGCGACTGAACTGAACTGAACATCTGATAAATAGATTTGTGTTTTTTCTTTTTTTGGGAGGGAATGGTGCTGGAAAAGTCATAGGTTGTTTCTGTATAGTCATTTGTTCTTATAGTTGCAAATTAAGATGCTATCCAGTTGTAACTCCCTAAAGTATCATTTTATGAGAGCAGAGTTGGCAAGAAATGTTTATCAAAGTGGTCTGGTGATGCATGGTATATTCAATAGTAGGTAAAATTAAGAGCAGTAGCTACATTTGGCATAATCTGAAAATTATCTTAGAATGTGTATTTTTAAATGTATTTTTTAAATGTATATTATAGAACACTTTTAAAAATGTGCCATAGTATACATTTTTATCCCTATGATCCAGTTAGAATTTTACTGTATATGTTTTGATCTAAAAAATATAAAGAGGAGATAAAGGAGAAAGAGGGTTATTGTAGGCTCACAACAATGAGGAATCTGTAGAAAATAAGAACAATGATTCTAAGTGAGAAAGTAAGAAACAAAACAGGATTTAGGTATCAAACAAACCTAGGTTTGACACCTTGAGCAGTCCACTATCTGACATCATCCACTTGTTCTAAAGGTCTTGGGTCAGCTTTGTATTTAGGAAGATGAGCTCTGTCTTTAGGGTATCTGTGAACCTTCACTTTGAGGTACCCTATTGGAGCGTCTGTCCAATTGCTTGCAATTCTACATTGCTTCTTTACTTGTGAATTGTAAATGTAAGCATTGACTTCTTGAAACTTGCTTTTTTAATTGTTAATAGAACCTGATAAAATTGTTTACAACGAGGTTAAAAGTAGTTCCCCCCCACCCCTGGTATATGAAATTCCTTGTTCAAGATCATGAAGAAGGAAGGCAATCTTAACTTGCTGGTGATAGAATAGGGTATAGTACATAAGTCCCTTGCAACATTTTGCCATGGCTGCATGTAACAAAGCATATACTAGTATAAAAGAGAAAAATCTCTAAATACATAGACATTTCAGTTACCAATTTATAGAGAGTAAATCAATATGTCTGTAAATGAAAGGACTATATCACCATTAAGGCTAACTGAAGTTCTTTTAGCCAAAGAAATTAAAAGGTTTTCAAAATGATATTAACTGTAATTTAAGGATGCCATTGGGTTTTTCAACCTTTCCAGAAGATTGTGACTGGCCAGCACAGTGTGGTTTTTGAATAGTGGATAACATCTTACAGAGTTCTTTTGTAATGGTTTCTATACAGTATGTGCCTTGGGCACATTATATAAATGTTGAAATGCCCCAGGTTGGAGCATAAAATCAAGGAGCACTTCAGTGACTGTTAGGGCAGTGGCTTTTTATCAAAATAATTCTTCAATCTATTCTGAAAATAGACATACAGTAACTAAAACATACTCAAATCCCATCATGAAGGAACATTGGATAAAAGCCACGCAGGTTGCTCAAATACCCCTTAAGGATTTGCTTCCTAGCTGGGTCCCACCTTTACAGGTTTTCCAGGTTTAAGTGGTTGACAGGTGATTAATGACACAAAAATAACCTAGGATGTATTTTTAAAGTTTCCCATCAATGTTGATTTGAGTTTGTAGCCAGTTTGTCTCTACTATGATAAAAATTGTCATGGAGAAATATTTATTAATATCTACTGCCACTCATCTGTTGCCACCAAGGGGCTGACTAGGGAGTCCAGAGATTATTCAGTCAAGGGTTCAGCAGGAGAATGAGAGCTCTGAGAGGCATCAGCCTTGTGGGAGGAGGAGGGAAGAGGTGCTTTTAGTAGCCCAAACTTGTGTGAATTTTCTTTCTGAGATTTCAGCTGATTCTCATAGTGAGATTTGAGAAAGATCCCCTCATGGTACTGGAGGAGGAAGGCAAAATGAAATCATTGTGAAAGGTGTCATCATTGGTGTTTAATAGCTAAGTCATGTCCAACTCTTTTGCAACACCATGGACTGTATCCTGCCAGGCTCCTCTGTCCATGGAATTTTCCAGGCAAGAATATAGGAGTGAGTTCCCATTTCTTTTTCTCAGGGATCTTCCCAACCCAGGAATTGAACCAGCATTTCTTGCATGGCTGGTTCTTTACTATTGAGCCACCTGGGAATGAGCAACACTTCAACAATGAAAGTGGCCTATACTTCAAGGGAAAGAACTTCAACAGAGTGCAATTCTGGAAGTGTATTCTACCTAAAGTAAGAGCATTTGTCCTTGCTCTGTCATATCCTGTCTTCCTGGAGGGGGAAAAACCAGAACAACAAAATTCTCACTAGAGGGACAATACTTTAAAGGAATAGATTGAGGATTCTGCAGTTAGAGAAGGGAGTAGAGAGTGAGGAGAAGGAACAAAAACATTTGTGAAAGTCATAGTCCTGCAATGTCATTGAAAGATGAATAGTAAATACGAAGTTTGTAGAATACTCCTAACACCTTACCACCATCTCCAACAGGGATCCAGCTTAATTACAATGGGTTATAGGTTGAGAGTTACATGCCACAGACACTTTTTAAGAGCAGTCTGTAGAAAGACTCAAAGCCAAAAAAAAAAAAAAAAAACAAAGCCAAACACACAGGAGAAATAAGTTGAAGCTTCTCTTGTACCTAAAGCTAAAATAAACATTAGACATTTTAACCATTTAAATAACACAACCCAAGTACTAGCCAAATTAGCATAAATTCTTATGAAAGACGTATGTGCTTCATTTTATTACCTGATACAACTTGTGTGGTTGTCAACAAAAAATTTAAAAGCATGCCAAATGTCAAGGAAAGCCCTAGTCTGAGAAGGTAAAACAAACATCTAAACAGTATTCATATATGAACTAGACATTGGGATTGTGAGAAAAGAAATTAAAATAGTTATGACTAATATGGCAAGGGATCTAATTGAGAGAGAAGACAGCATGTAAGCAAAGGTAGATTATGTAAATAGATAAAAAGCTATGAAAGATTCAAATGGCAAGTCACAATGACATTTTTTAAAAGGTCAGTGCTAGAAATCTAATAAACAGTAATAGAAATGAAGAATGACTTTAATGGATTCATTGATAGATTCAACATGGCCTGAAAGAATTAGTAAAAAATAAGAGAGACCAGTAGAAATTCTATACACTGAAATACAAAGAGAAAAAAAAAGATTCTAAAAACAGTAACAAAAGAAAAAGAAACATCCAACAACTGCTTAACAATATCAAAATATGTAACACACACATAAATGGATTACAAAAACTATAGAGAATGGAGCAGAAGAAATATTTAAAGAAATAATGGGCAAGAGCTTTCCAAAATTGACAACAGACAACAAACCATCTATCAAGGAAAATCAGAGACTATCAAAAGGATAAATATCTCTCCTACCCCCAAACCCATACCTTGGCACATTATTTTTAAATACAGAAAAGCAAATGCAAAGAGATGATCTTAAAAGAAGCCGAAGGAGGATGTGTGACACCTTACTTAGAGAGGAACAAGGATGAGAATTATAGTGAAATTTCTGCTGAACTATGCAAGCAATGAGGGGAGTTAAATATTTAATGTATTAAAAGTAAAAGCAAAAACAAACTAGAATTTTATTTTCAGGAAATTATCCTTCAGAAGTGAAAGAGAAATTGGCTTCCTCATATGAATAAAAACAGTCCTGTCCTGCATATTTGCCTTGTAAAATATTAATATGTTAAAAGAAGTTTTTCAGGGAGAGGAAACTTCCATTGATCTGACATAGGATCTAAATAAAGGAAGAGCATGAGAGAAGGAATATTTAATACTTTGTCAAAGTAATAATAGTGCACATGTACTGGGTGAATATGGGGTATGGATAAGGGAAATGAATAAAGCAATGCCTACAAGGTCATTGCGCTGCATGTATAGCAGTACAATAGTAACATGTATAGCCATGTAGTATTCAAAAGTGAACTTATATTGTTTTAAAATTTACATTTTAAACCCTAGAGAAACCACTAAACATTTTTAAAAAGATATAAATGATATGTATATATATATGTTAAGGGAGAACAGAAAGGGAATCATAGAAAATACTCAGTTAAAACCAGAAAAGGCAGAAAAAGGGGAAGAGGGAGAAACAACAAAAAATACAATGAATAGAAAACAGAGATAAGTATGGTAGAAATTAATCCAACTGTACTAATAGTTTCTTCAAATAGAAATGTTCTAAACACACCAACCAAACAACGGTGCCAAAATGAATAAATAAAGTAAGACCCAGCTGTATGTCATAAATTGAAAAAAAAAAAACACTTTAAAGACATAGATGAGTTAAAAACAAAAGGGCAAAGAATGATATATCATAATAATGCTAATAAAATACTAGATTACCTTCCTATTTATATGCATTTAATATTTACCTTAAGGTTTATCATTTATAATATTTTTCTCTTATTGCACATTTGGAAATTATAATTACTTCTTAGCAAATTTATGTAACTTTTACTGTTATTGAACATTTGTCTTGAGATCTTTTGCATTTTATTAAAAACTTGGAAACTTTGAGTAAAAACAATCAATATTACTTTTAGTATTTGTGCTAGACTTTGAGAAAACTTCCTATCTTAATTATTTCCTTTTTCACTTAAAGAAAAAAGATACCTAATATTGCCTCAGATGATGTTTTAAAGAACATTCAATTACTTTTAATTCACATGGTCATTATGCAAGAAGATTCTTTTTTAACAATGGGTGAAATTTGGAAAACTCAACAATGGCCATAGGACTGGAAAAGGTCAATTTTTATTCCAACCCCAAAAAAGGGCAATGCCAAAGGATATTCAAACCACCACACTATTTTGCTCATTTCATATTCTAACAAGGTTATGCTCAAAAAATTCTTCATGCTAGGTTTCAGCAGTATGTGAACTGAGAACTTCCATATGTACAAGCTGGGTTTAGAAAAAGCACAGGAACCAGAGATCAAATTACCAACATTTGTTGCATCATAGAGAAAGCAAGGGGATTCCAGAAAGACATATATTTCTGCTTTATTGACTATACTAAAGTCTTTGACTCTGTGGATCACAACAAACTGTGGAAAATTCTCAAAGTGATGGGAGTACCAGACCAACTAACCAGTCTCCTAAAAAACCTGTATGAGGTTCAAGAAGCAACAGTTAGAACCTCACTTGGAACAACTGACTGGTTCCAAATTGGGAAAGAAGTATGACAAAGCTGTACATTGTCACCCTGTTTATTTAATTTCTATGCAGAGTACGTCATGCAAAAGGCTGAGCTGGATGAATCACAAGCTAAAATCAAGCTTGCCAAGAGAAATATCAACAACCTTAGATATGCAGATGATACAACTCTAATGGCAGAAAGTGCAAATGAACTAAATATCCTCTTGATGAGGGTGAAAGAGGAGAATGAAAAACCTGGCTTGAAACTCAACATTCAAAAAACTAAGATTGTGACATCTGGTCCCATCACTCCATGGCAAATAGAAGGAGAAAAAGTGGAAGCAGTGACACATTTTACTTTCTTTGGCTCCAAAATCACTGCAGATGATGGTTGTAGCCATGAAATTAAAAGACAGTTTCTCCTTGGAAGGAAACCTAGACAGTGTATTAAAAAGTGGAGACATCACTTTGCAGACAAAGATCCGTATAGTCAAAGCTATGTTTTTTCCCATAGCCATGTATGCTTGTGAGAGTTGAAACTAAAGAAGGCTGATCACCAAAGAATTGACACTTTCAATTTACTGCACTGGAGAAGACTCTTGAGAATCCCTTGAACTGCAGGGAGATCAAGCCAGTCAATCATAAAGGAAATCAACCCTGAATATTCGTTGGAAGGACTGATGCTGAAGCTGAAACTCCAATACTTTGGCCACCTGATGCAAAGAGCTGACTTAATGGAAAAGACTCTGATGCTGGGAAGGATTGGAGGCAAAAGGAAAAGGGGGCAGTAGAGGATGAGATGGTTAGAAAATATCACCAACTCAATGGACATGAGTTTGAGCAAACTCAGATGGTGGAGGCCAAAGGAGCCTGGTGTGCTGCAGTCCATGAAGTTTCAGAGTCAGACAAGACAGGACTTAGAAACTCAAAAACAAAAACAACAAATGATATTACAAGAATAATGATAAGGCAAAGAAACCTGTTTTTTGTAAATGTAACTCACAAAAATCGTATGTACAATTTATTGGACACTAACATTTACATTCAATGTTTATATATATTTTAATCAATTTATACTAATGAAAAATTATATGCCTGGGGAAAGTATGATGTTCTTTTGTTCAAAGAGTGAATTACAATGCACATCTGAGAAATACTGTGGTTCCACAAAGGAGATTTTTAAGAAAATGTGAAGGATAGTGAAGTAAATTTATTAAAATTGAATGATAAGATTTCTCTGTTATTCAATTTTTACATCTTTATTTTATATATTTGTGTGCAATCAATAACAATTATATTATTAGGTTATATTGTTTGAGCACTAACCAGGCTTTGTATGAAGTGCTGACTATAGATTTTTTTTTTCATTTAAAAATTGAAGCCATAATTAATATACAGTAAAATTCACACAAGTGCTCTGTTCTTTGAATCTTTATAAATGTATACAGACTTACTGTTACCACTAAATTCAGGACATGAGAAACACATCATTTAAAAAAAAAATTCTCATGTCTTTCTGTAGCCAATCTCTCTACTTACTCCTGACTCTGGCAACTATTGACCTGTTATCTATTCTTAAAATTTTCCTTTGAAGTAATGTCATCTAAATGAAATCCTAGTTTTATGTAGTTTTTTGTCTATAATTTTTTCAGTACATTCATACTGTCACAGGTAGCCATAGTTTATTTCTTATTGTGGAAGAATAGTTAGGAGTCTGTTGTTGAGATTTGGATGTTTCATAGTTTGTTTGCTCACTTCACATTTGAAGGACATAGGGTTGATTTCAGTTTGTAGTAATTATTAATAAAGTGTTCACATACAGCTTTGTGTCAACATCGGGTTTCATATTACTTTGTCAGACTTCTTGAAGTGTGATTCCTAGGTCATATGGCAAGTATATTTTTAATATTGTCAGTAACTGCCCAACTGTTACTGAAGGGATTTACAAGTTTCCATTCCCCCAAGGAAATGAGAGTTCTAATTGCTCTCCATCATCTGCCAGGACTTAGTATTGCCTATATTGTTAAAGCTACTCTAATCAATGTGTTTTGGTTTGCATTTCATTAATGAATAATAATGCCAAGCATCTTTTAATATGATTATATACCAAATATATTTCTTCTCTAGAAAAATATAAGATCAGCTTTTTAATTGGGTTAGTTGTTTATTGTTGAGTTTCAAGTGTCCCTTATATAGTGTGTGTACAAGTTCTTTGGGCTTCCCTGATAGCTCAGTCGTGAGGAATCTGCCTGACAATGCGGGAGATGTGGCCTTGATCCCTGGGTCGGGAAGATCCCCTGGAGGTGGAAATGGCAACCCACTCCAGTATTCTTGCCTGAAAATCTCGTGGACAGAGGAACCTGGTGGGCTATAGTCCACAGGGTTGCCAAGAGTCAGACATGACTGAGTGAATTTTAGCAAGGCAAGGCGTGTTCATGTGGATGTTTCTCGGGAATGTATCATGGCCAATTTGTTGTACAAAGAGTGAACAAATATTTTCACAAATATTTTTATAGCTTTATAAGTAAATATCACTGATCTTTTAATGAAATGTTATCTTGAATTTTTTGAAATTATATTTAAATTAAAATAATAAATGTAATTATCAATATAAATAGTTGAATTCAAGAAGAATCTTCTAACTGAAAATACATCCTCTATCAATTATATCAAATTTTAAACATGAGAAATATAGTGATGTCCATATTATAAATAACTAGACACAGATATCCAATTTTTAAAAACATTAAAATATAGACATAAATAATAGACAAGATTGCATATCTGAAAGTTAATTTCTGTTTGATTGTAATCTTGAAGAAATTCACCGATGGTTAAACCTATACACAGCACATGTATTTAATGCCTTATATGTTCTAAAGTTAGATATGATTGCTAAAAGCATTCATTATATATTTAAACAATATTCACTTTTTTCTCATCTGAATTTATTAAAATATAGAAACATATTAGAAATAATTTATCTTGACAAAGTCCCCAAAAATCATTTAGGTAAATTTTTGTTTGTTTTTATTTTTTAGCTACATGTGAAGTATCTCCCATTTACTCCTATGAGGAAAGTTATTGCCAAATAAATACTATATCAGTGATATTATATAGGGAAAGTGAAAAAATTAATATGTTATGGATTATTAAAAGTTGTTTAACATTTTTCTTTGACAATTTTTTTTCTTTCTTTGACAATTTTTGTATTACATTTTTCTTGCCGGTTTGCTTAAATTGTTACTCTAAGTAAAATCAATATGAATTTGTATATTAATAGCAAATAACAACTTTATGAAATTATTACTCTTAAGTCATCCAGTTAACTAATGTCTCTACTCTTCTCTTTCAAAATCTCTCCAGTGTTACTCTCTAACACACTTGCATATCCATCATCATGATAATGATAGACTCATATAACACCTCAGCTATCGGGATTTCTCCAGGGTGCACCAGCAGTTTTATAAATGTCAGCTCCTGAGTATTATATGTGAAAGTGCAGCGACGCAGGAAAGCACCGAACTGGCCTTTTTGCGGTTACTGGAGTATTACATTTTAAAGGTCAGATGTACACGGCTGTTTCACCTGAGCCACCTTGCTGGGAGGAGAGGAGCTGAGCCCCTCACGACCTGCTCCAATTTCCTTTATGGTTCAAAACTTGAACTTGGAAACTTGGAAAGAAGCTTGAAGGTATGACACGGAAAATCCATACATCAAAAATATAAAATAAATTGTTTATCGCAAGACTGTAGCTTGTAGACATGAGTGCTTGATACTAAAAACTGGCAAGGATATAAGCAAATTATGTTCAAAGTACATTTAAAGTGTAAATGTGACGTCACTTGTAAACTTTGGTACATTTGTCCTAAGTAATTTGTGAAAAACATTGGCATAAGTAATTGTTTTACATCTTAGTCTATATCTGTACATATACTACATACAATTTGACTTATACTTTTTATTCTTACTTAGCATAGAATTCTGTTTGATCTAGTGAAACTTCATTAGGTCTATCAACTTGCCCCACATCTCCTTCAAAACATTATTGAAGGGGCATTTTGAGATTTACTTAACTGAAAACGTTGATTCTTTCAGGTTTTCATAAATAAGTGGCACATAAATCCATTTGGCATCCATTTGTATGAACAGTATCCTGACTTAGCATTATAGTGAAATAGTTCCATGTGATTTTTTCAAAATCCCTGAAAAACAATAGTGTTATGTGTAAATATTTTGCACTTTACATCATCTACAGTAGACTCCATGACTGTAACCCCCAGCAACAGACCCAGAATAGGCAAACAAGTAGGGCCACATCCACACATATTTATATGGAACATAGATAGGGCAATTTTCTGAAATTTATTAGGAAATCCACATCATATGATGCATTTATATAATTTTCTTCAAATACTCTGTTCATTAAAGCAAAAGATATCTAAATTCAAACTAAAAATACTATCTCTTGAGAGATCTTAACAAAAACGAGGTAGCTAATGAAGACCAAGGCACCCACTCAAATACATTAAAACACATATTTATGGATTAAATACCCTATTCCTTTCAATGAGATATTGATGTGTCCAATTTGCATTTTACCATTACCTCTAAGTTACCATTATCTCTAAAGTGATGGGGCAGGATGCCCTGATCTTAGTTTTTTGAATGTTGAGTTTTAATTCAGCTTTTTCACTCTCCTCTCTCACCTTCATCAAGCGGCTCTTTAGTTCCTCTTCACTTTCTGCCATAAGGATGGTGTGATCTGTATATCTGAGGTTATTGATATTTCTCCTAACAATTTGGAGTCCAGTTTGTGCTTCATTCAGCCTGGCATTTTGCATGGTGTGCTCTGCATATAAGATAAATAAGCAGGGTGACAATATACAGCCATGATGTACTCCTATCCCAATTTGGAACCAGTCTGTTCCATGTCTGGTTCTAACTGTTGCTTCTTCACCTGCATACTGGTTTCTCAGGAGCCAGGTAAGGTGGTCTGATATTCCTATATTTTTACAAATTTTCTACAGTTTGTTGTGATCCATACAGTCCAATGCTTTAGCATAGTCAATGAAGCAGTAGTAGATGTTTTTCTGGAATTCTCTTGTTTTTTCTATGATCCAGTGGATGTTGGCAATTTGATCTCTGGTTCCTCTGCCTTTTCTAAATCCCGCTTGAACATAGGGAAGTTCTCGGTTCACGTACTATTGAAGTCTAGCTTCTAGAATTTTGAGCATTCGTTTGATAGCATGTGAAATGAGTGCAATTGTGCAATAGTTTGAACATTCTTTGACACTGCCTTTCTTTGGGATTAGGATGAAAACTGACCTTTTCCAGTCCTGTGGCCACTGCTGCATTTTCCAAATGATAAAACAGTTTTTGGAAAAACAAGAAACAAGAAATATGGGTAAATCCTCTTAAATTTAGAACTATATCAAAGCACTCCCTTATGTTAAAAAAAAAAAGGAAAGAAAATGAACAAAAGTTTCAGATTAATTTTAAAACCAATGCAGAGGAAGCATTGTGAATAGTTCTACAATACAACTATCCTGGACTCTTTAAAATGTCCATGTCAAATATCTAATATCAAAATTCTAGTGGAACTTTTTTAAGATTAAAAGGAGAATATAAATAATACAATAACACCTAGCTCAATCAAAAGTTTAGTTTAGGAAAGAAGCATTAACCAAGTACCAAACAAGAAAAGTCTCATCCAAATGATCTGGGCTCATTAGCCTATTCAGCTTTTCTCAGTGTTTCAAAAGCTAAGAGAGAAAGTGAAAATATGAAGTGAGCTGTCATGTATTAGAAAAAAAATGGGTAGCAAATAATTCATACAATGATTGTATGTAATACAAACATATGTCATTCTATATAAAACAATGCCATTCATACCTGAGGTAAATGTAAGTGTTTTTATGTGATTTATTAAAAAGGGTTATGCTTTCAGGATGTGTGTTTGTTTAGTCACTAAGCTGTGTCCGACTCTTTGCAACCCCATGGACTCTAGCCTGCCAGGCTTTTCTGTCCATGAGATTTCCCAGGCAAGAATACCAGAGTGGGTTGCCATTTCCTTCCCCAGGGGATCTTCCTGACTCAGGGATGGAACCCAAGTCTCCTGCATTGCAGGCAGATTCTTTATCACTGAGTCACCAGAGAAGCCTGTGCTTTCAGGATAAAATCACTCAAAACTTTTATAACCAGAGGCAAAAATTAACAATCAGTATAATGTTAAATACTTAGAAGGACCTATTAAATGCATGTGGGAATTGCTATAGGACTTAAGGAAGCGCAGACCGTAGCAAAATGTCTTATTCTGAATTTGGTTTATTTATTTAAGGAATATTTGGGCTGAAAATATCAGAAAACTCAATTAACAATGGCTTTTAAATCAGTATCATTCATTTGCCTTATGAAACAAGAAGATTAAGATAGATACTTCCAATTAACTTTGTTTCAGCTAATTAAAGACTTAGACCCCTTGAATAGTTCTGTCTACTATATAGTCAATTATTAATCTTTCACATGTGTTTTATATGTTTTCACATGTGTTTTATATCCATATGAATATGGATTTAGGTTTCTGTAAATATGACTATAATGGTTTCTTCAGTTCCTCAATATTTTACTATTTATCTGCCCTTGCATTAATTTCTAGAAATAAAATTTACACCCAATTCTGCTTTTAATTATATATTATTTTATCCAAAGTTCTCTAATTTGAGAATTTGGTTTGGGAGCTTGCCTATAGTTTTTCTTGTAAGAAGTATATAGCTGCTGAATTTTATGCTTTAGCTATTATATGTTTTACCACACTGAAACTCTCTATCTTAATGATAAATTTTGGGGTTTATCTCTACTGCTTTCTTTTTCACTCATTTCCCTAAAAAAATCATAAATAATATCCTATATTATATTTTTTATTCCATCAATATTTTTCTGTGTTTTTTCCTTCATTTTCTTTACTCCCTTGATCTGATCTCCTTTGTTCCATTTCATTTACCTTTTCCATGGTTATCTTTGAGAATTTTTAATTTGCATTTTTAATATGACTACCTCTCAAGTCAATAAAATTGATATTTTCCTGGTAAATAGTACAGTTACACTTAGCTCAATCAAAAATTTAGTTGCTATTACAGAAATTCAAAAATAAGAATTTTTAAACCTTAGCAACCTAGACATATGTGATCCTGTCTGAATGGTTAAATGATGTTCTACCATCCACATTCATTAATATATTGGGTTTTCAGAACATGCATTAGTACCAGCAGTAGCAAGAGTTTTACTAGCATACATCCTTCTCTCTGAAACACAACTATTCTGACAACTGGAGTTGTTACTTTTAACACCAACAAGTACACACACATAAACACACGTATAAGTAAGATGAATAGATGTGGCACTAAAGTAATGATACTGAAGTTTAAGTGGGGGCCTCCCCTTTCGGAAATATTCATATAAACTTACCTCAAACCACTACTTCTCTTTCTTTGTTTGTTTTCCACCTACCTCTTTCTGTACATACCCTCTTGATTTCACTTCACACACCTGAACTCAAAGCTTCATATTCATATAAACTTACCTCAAACCACTACTTCTCTTTCTTTCTTTGTTTTCCACCTACCTCTTTCTGTACATACCCTCTTGATTTCACTTCACACACCTGAACTCAAAGCTTCATTACTTCATATTAATCGTCTCTCTCTCTCTCTCTCTCACACACACACACACACACAAACACACACACACACACTCTACTCACATCTAAATATTTAATGAGTAACTACCCTGGAGATTTGGAAGTGTCAGGCGAGTGTATTCTCCTCAGTTCTGTCTCCTCACAACAAAAATTTGAGCAACGGACGTTAGATCCTTAGCGTGTCATAGCTCTCGGACAGACCGTTTTATAGCTCTCAGGTCTGGAATAGACCATGTTATAGCTCTTAGAGAGTGTTACAGATCCGTGTTACAGCTCAGTTTTATTAAGAAAATAGCAGGAAAATACATCCTCCAGGTGTGAGGGCATGCCGACCCAAAGACACGAAGAGAAGAGAGGGAGAGCCCAAGAGCACGCGGGAGGGAGAGAGAGACCCGCAGCCCTTTGGCTCCTCTTTTTATATGTTTTTTCCTCCCCATGGGTCTGCCCTATGTAAACTGGGCTAGCCAGGAGTGTTGTTTGTTCTACCTGAGGTCCTCACTCCAGTCTTCGGACCTTACTTTGTTCTATTTTCATGGGCTTTTCCCTTCCTTGTCTTTTAACCACCGCCATTCTGGACTCCACTCTGTACAGATGTAGATGTGTTTTGAGATAGAAGAATTGTTTTAAGAAGAATAATAAAATATTTTAGTTTTCTTATGGAGTTCTCATTATCTCAAACGCCATTTTTAAATATTTAAATTTTTAATTTTTAAATATTTTTAAATATTAAATTAAATTTTAATTTAAATTAAAATTTAAAAATATTAAATATTAAATTAAATTTTAATTTAAATTAAAAATTTAAAAATTTTAAATATTAAATTAAAATTTAAATATTAGAACATATTCCAAGGAAAATAAATAACTTGTGATCAAGTGGTATTATAAATTTGTAAAGCTTAAATTCTATCTTAAACTAGAAATTAACCCCTAAGAAACTCCATAATAATTTATTATTATACAGAGATTGTTAAGATTGTCATAACATCTATATATGTATTTATAATAATCTAGGAAATTAGACTTTTGGATAGCAGCCATTCTGACTGACGTGTAATGGTACCTCATTGAGGTTTTGATTTGCATTTCTCTGATAATGAGTGATGCTGAGCATCTTTTCATGTGTTTATTAGCCATCTGTATGTCTTCTTTGGAGAAATGTCTGTTTAGATCTTTGGCCCATTTTTTGATTGGGTCATTTATTTTTCTGGAATTGAGGTGCAGGAGTTGCTTGAATATTTTTGAGATTAATTCTTTGTCTGTTTCTTCATTTGCTATTATTTTCTCCCATTCTGAAGGCTGTCTTTTCACCTTGCTTATAGTTTCCTTTGTTATGCAAAAGCTTTTAAGTTTAATTAGGTCCCATTTGTTTATTTTTGCTTTTATTTCCAATATTTTGGGAGGTGGGTCATAGAGGATCTTGCCATGATTTATGTCGGAGAGTGTTTTGCCTATATTCTTCTCTGCTATCCAAAAGTCTGCAAGCAATAAATGCTAGAGAGGGTGTGGAGAAAAGGGAACCCTCTTACACTGTTGGTGGGAATGCAAACTAGTACAGCTACTATGGAGAACAGTGTGGAGATTCCTTAAAAAACTGGAAATAGAACTGCCATATAACTCAGCAATCCCACTCCTGGGCATAGACACCGAGGAAACCAGAACTGAAAGAGACACGTGTACCCCAATGTTCATCACAGCACTGTTTATAATAGCCAGGACATGGAAGCAACCTAGATGCCCATCAGTAGAAGAATGGGTAAGTAAGCTGTGGTACATATACACAATGGAATATTACTCAGCCATTAAAAAGAATACATTTGAATCGGTTCTAATGAGATGGATAAAACTGGAGCCCATTATACAGAGTTAAGTAAGCCAGAAAGATAAACACCAATACAGTATACTAACACATATATATGGAATTTAGAAAGATGGTAACGATAACCCTATATGCAAGACAGAAAAGGAGACACAGATGTACAGAACAGACTTTTGGACTCTGTGGGAGAAGGCAAGGGTGGGATGATCTGAGAGAACAGCATCGAAACATGTATATTATCAAGTGTGAAACAGATCGCCAGCCCAGGTTGGATGCATGAGACAAGTGCTTGGGGTTGGTGCACTGGGATGACACAGAGGGATAGGATGGGGAGGGAGGTGGGAGGGGGATTCAGGATGGGGAACACATGAAAATCCATGGCTGATTCATGTCAATGTATGGCAAAAACCACTACAATATTGTAAAGTGATTAGCCTCCAACTAATAAAAATAATTGGGGAAAAAAATAGAAAATTAGGTGCCTTGGGTAGTTCTTGACTTATGCAAAATAAAAATACACTTCTTAATTTTTGTTCAATATATATTTAATCTGAGTTCAATTTGCTTATGTGAGTGGAGAAGTCTGCTCCAAGATATTCAATGTGGGAATTATTGAAGAAAAAAGTATCCTTTAGTCTTGATTACAGCGTTGTGCTTCAAGATAAGGGGAAAAAATAATTGTGGTTTTCCTCTAAATTTCTACTCCAAATTTATAACCTGTCATTCATAAAATAACATGGTGTGGCATGATACTTCAATATTTCATTTAAAAGTTAATATATTCCTAATTATTATAAAGGATTGATAATCTATTAGAAGTGTCAGTGTTATATTGAATTCTATGTTTAAAAGTTATGAGGTAATTCATAGGAGTCAATATGCCTTTTATTTTTACTGTACGTAACTGTTTTTAAAGCTCATGAATTAGTCTGGCTAATCAGTTATTCCTAAGAGGACAATTATTATATACATTAAAATATCTAGTTTTTCACACTAAAACACTAGAGTCTTTATACATTAATGAAGACCTATTTGAATATGTATTATTTTTGGATGATCATGTTAGTAATGTGTGTATCATAAAACTTCACTACATATTAAGGTCACTAAATGAAGTGAATTGTTTTTAAACTTGCACAATTTAATTACAAGACTTCTTCAGAGTCACACAACAGAGCATGGCTGTGGTAATAATAACAAAGTAACTGGCAAAGTAACTGGTAAACTTTGGAACAAATCACATGTATCAAAGAACAGATTAGATCATTGGATGTTTTTGTGAAATGTCTACAGAACCTGCAGTGCCTATTTATTGAGCAAACTAATAAACAGATGTTTACTTTGGCATTATAGTTTTGAGAGGTGATTAACTATTAGTTCTAATAACTCAGGATTACTTGAAAGTAAATCCAGCTAGTAAAAGCATTAGTCTATAATGAGGCCTATTAAATGCTTCCAAGCAATAACATTTAAAAATTTGCTCCAACACTAGGGAAGAGCACAAGATATATCTGATGTTCACAGACTTCATCATTTAAACTGTGCTAATCTATTTTTCGTTAAATGAAAATCTGATTACTCTAATCAAAAATGTTTTAATGCCCCCCCCATCAACCAACAGGATAAAATCTGAATACATTAAAATGATTTTTGAAGCTCTTCGTGTTCTAATTCTACCATGTGCCCAAGCTCAACTCCTGTCATTTTCATAACAGCATCTCCATGCCAGTCATAGTGAACAGTTCTCCATATGCATGATGCCCATGAGATTGGCATATTCTCTCCCTTCTACTTGGATTGTTCTTCCAACACTTATTTTCATAGCTAAAGAATATTTGCAAAATGTTCATATTTCAGCTCAATCCCTACTCTTTCTATGCATCTTCCGGACACTGTAAGAATTACTTGAGTTACCCTTCGGCAGCATGAACATTTTATGGTAATAATGCTGGTAAAATACATTGCTGAGCTCTAAAATTAAGAATTTATTGAGGTAAGAATTTTATGTACATTGTTGCAATTAATTACAAAAAGTCCACTTACATGATGATATTTGAGTTTAGGAAGAGTAAAGAGATCAAATTTACAACACTAGAATGTGTTACAGTCAATATTTGAATCAGATATTTCTGAAGTCAAATCTCTGTGCAAAATCACAACCTGCTGTACTGTACATGTCACACCGTGTACTCTTAATGTAAATATTTACTTATTTATACATTCCTCACATTGTTTCTTACATTTAAGGTAGAACTTGTTCATAGTTGTTTTCACAGATTCTAGCAAATAGAGTATACTTATACATGTGTAATACCTTTTTGTGCCATTATTTCAATCTGAGAAAAGCATATATTAAGTATTCATGTATTATGCTACCATTTTGTGTAAAATATTTCACTAAAATTATCACCTCAAAAGACAATATATGAACCACTATAAAAAGTATAACTTGGGCTTCAGGGATGATGACTATTTAAATTGCATTTTTCACATTGCTTGCTGGAAGTTGTCCAAAAAGCAATTCAGTTCAGTTCAATCACTCAGTCGTGTCTAACTCTTTGCGCCCCATGGACTGCAGCACACTAGTTGCATAACCAACTCCCAGAGTTTACTCAAACTCATGTCCATTGAGTCGGTGATGACATCCAACCATCTCATCCTCTGCCGTCCCCTTCTCTTCCTGCCTTCAATCAGGGTCTGTTCAAATAAGTCAGTTCTTCGATCAGGTGGCCAAGGTATTTGAGCTTCAGCTTCAACATCAGTCCGTCCAATGAATATTCACGACTGATTTCTTTAGGATGAATTGGTTGGATGTCCTTGCAGTCCAAGGAACTCTCAAGAGTCTTCTCCAACACCACAGTTCAAAAGCATCAATCCTTCGGCCCTCAGCTTTCTTTATGGTCCATCTCTCACATCGATACATGACTACTGGAAAAACCATAGCCGTGACTAGATGGACATTTGTTGGCAAAGTAACGTCTCTGCTTTTTAATATGCTGTCTAGGTAGGTCATAATTTTCTCCCAAGGAGCAAGTGTATTTTAATTTCATGGCTGCAGTCACCAAGTGCAGTGATTTTGAAGCCCACCAAAATAAAGTCTGTCACTGCTTCCACTGTTTCCCCATCTATTTATCCACAGTTCAAAAGCATCAATTCTTCAGTGCTCATCTTTCTTTATGGTCCAACTCTCACATCTGTATATTCTTTGGATTTTAAGTTATACCGAAGTGTGTGTTAGTGACTGGTAAAACCCAAATTTTTGGTTGGGAATGTTCAATACTATACCACAGGACTACTGGTTAATTGTTACTGTAATAGATTTCATAAAGACTAAATTTAGCTCTAGGATAACCCCATGGACTTAGGAGGTTTGAGGGCTATAGTCCATGGAGTCGCAAAGAGTCAGACTCGACTGACGCGACTGAGCATACATACATGCATCTTCAAAGGAACAACAGTGAAAATGAAGAAAACAAAACAAAACAAAAAAAATCATTGAATCTAAATGGGAAAGGCATGTGGTATTTATGGGGTATGTAGTATTTATTTATTCTTTCATAATTTATGAAAGAAATTAATCAGTGGGATAAATAAATGAAATATTTTTATTAATCCAAAGGAACACAAGAAAGAAATTTTTATTAAGGAATACAAATAAGATAGTTCAAATAGAAAAATAAAAAGAAGGTAGACACAAAATGAACTGTCAGTAATGACACTAAATGTAAATAGGATAAATACACACATGAAATAATAAGATTGATAAACTGGATTAGGAAAAAAATGCATGCTTGCAAAACACATGACAAATGTAAACACCCAAGAGCATAGTTTCCAAAGATACAGAGAAAGTTGCAAAAAGAAAAGTAAAAAGGGAATATTCTAAAAGAGTGATGGTAACTTTTAGCTAATTTCTCTCCCAGGTGATAGAAAAAATAGAAAGTCAATCAGTAAGAATAAAAGTCTTGTTAGCCTAATTGTGTAAATTTTTACCCACATTGAACCAACCTTTCATATAGTACTACACTAGGATACAACATGGTAACTTCTTTGAATATTTCTAGATTGAGTTACTTCTGTTTAACATGATTTTGAGAGTTGATTGGTGAATCCATCTACACTGAAGATTTCTTTAAAATAGATACCCAAATATCTAGATTTTAATTTTTTTGCCTTTCTGATATCTTTAGTATTTGTAGTGACATATTCCTTTTTAATTATGAATACTATCAATTGATGTTTTCATTTTTCCTGATAATTATTATAGGTATTTACAATTTAATTAATCTTCTGTCTTCATAGATTTTACCTTCTTGCATCTATATTCTATTTCAGTTTTTCTGCCTTTTTAATTTTTAATTATTTTACCTTCTTTAGGTTTTTTCTATTCTTTTACTAGCATAATTAGAAGAAATTTATATAATATATAATTTATATATTTTATATATGTATATATATCTTAATTGTAAGAAAAATTGATGCCTTACCGATTTACCAAACTTGGCCTTTTGCCTTCTCCATTAATCTGTCATAAGGGAGCACCTTTGTAACTATATGCATGACCTGAGGGAAATATTCTAAGCAATAGTTGTGGATGAGATAGGGATCTGGGCCACTGTGTCATATAGCTTAATTGTGACCATGGTGATGGGCATAAGGCTACACGTGGCTCAACAATGTGAACTTCCCTTCACCAAGGCTGACCTTGTTAATGTTACTGTTAAGTGTCTATTCTGTCAAAGAAGAGATAAACACTGAACCTTGATATGGCATCATTAACCTGGAAGTCCAGCTCCTCCACTCAGCCCTCATCAAGCCTATTTCATCATAGAGGGGTTAAAATTCCTTTTCGTGTGGAATGACCCATGTTTTTTACATGAATTTGTCTTCCCTGCCTGATTGCTTTTGCCAACACTCAAACATTATGGTATCTGCCATACCAATTCTGATAAAGTGCTCATTTCACAACAAAAGGATTGAACAATTAACCTCTGCTCTAAGTAAGCCACTTGATGAAAGTGAAAGAGGAGAGTGAAAAAGTTGGCTTAAAGCTCAACATTCAGAAAACTAAGATTGGGTCCCATCACTTCATGGCAGATAGATGGGAAACAGTGGAAACAGTGGCTGACTCTATTTCTGGCTCCAAAATCACTGCAGATGGTGATTGCAGCCATGAAATTAAAATATGCTTACTCTTACTCCTTGGAAGGAAGTTATGACCAACCTAGACAGCATATTAAAAAGCAGAGACATTACTTTGCCAACAAAGGTCCGTCTAGTCAAGGCTATGGTTTTTCCAGTGGTCATGTATGGATGTGAGAGTTGGACTATAAAGAAAGCTGAGCACCAAAGAATTGATGCCTTTGAACTGTTGTGTTGGAGAAGACTCTTGAGAGTCCCTTGGACTGCAAGGAGATCCAAGCAGTCCATCATAAAGGAGATCAGTCCTGGGTGTTCATTGGAAGGATCGATGTTGAAGCTGAAACTCCAGTACTTTGGCCACCTGATGTGAAGAGCTGACTCATTGGAAAAGACCCTGATGCTGGGAAAGATTGAGGGCAGGAGGAGAAGGAGACAACAGAGGATGAGATGGTTGGATGGCATCACCGACTCGATAGACATGGGTTTGGGTGGACTCCGGGAGTTGGTGATAGATGGGGAGGCCTGGCATGCTGCAGTTCATGGGGTCTCAAAGAGTTGGACACGACTGAGTGACTGAACTGAACTAAGTAAATATGGCTTCTTGAAGATTCTGATATGTTGTCAGCTGGGAGAAACCCCCTTAAAGACAGGGATTTGTCTTACAGGATAGAATATATGCTTTAAATCAGAGACCACCATATAACCGTATCTCACCCATAACCAGAATACGTAGGTCCAGGAGTCAAGGAGTAGAAATAGCTCCTCTTATTATTAAACTCAATTAGTCACAGAATTTTTGCAGAGTTGAACTCTGATGACTTGGATTTCCTTTTTTTTTTTTTTTTTCATTTATTTTTATTAGTTGGAGGCTAATTACTTTAAAATATTGTAGTGGGTTTTGTCATACATTGACATCAATCAGCCATGGATTTACATTCATTCCCCATCCCGATCCCCCCTCCCACCTCCCTCTCTACCCGATCCCTCTGGGTCTTCCCAGTGCACCAGGCCTGACCACTTGTCTCACGCATCCAACCTGGGCTGGTGATCTGTTTCACTATAGTTAATATACATGTTTCGATGCTGTTCTCACGAAACATCCCACCCTCGCCTTCTCCCACAGAGTTCAAAAGTCTGTTCTGTACATCTGTGTCTCCTTTTCTGTTTTGCATATAGGGTTATCGTTACCATCTTTCTAAATTCCATATATATGTGTTAGTATGCTGTAATGTTCTTTATCTTTCTGGCTTACTTCACTCTGTATAAGGGGCTCCAGTTTCATCCATCTCATTAGAACTGATTCAAATGAGTTCTTTTTAATGGCTGGGTAATATTCCATAGTGTATATGTACCACAGCTTTCTTATCCATTTGCCTGCTGATGGGCATCTAGGTTGCTTCCATGTCCTGGCTATTATAAACAGTGCTGCGATGAACATTGGGGTTCACGTGTCTCTTTCAGATCTGGTTTCCTCAGTGTGTAGGCCCAGGAGTGGGATTGCTGGGTCATATGGCAGTTCTATTTCCAGTTTTTTAAGGAATCTCCACACTGTTCTCCATAGCGGCTGTACTAGTTTGCATTCCCACCAACAGTGTAAGAGGGTTCCCTTTTCTCCACACCCTCTCCAGCATTTATTGTCTGTAGACTTTTGCATAGCAGCCATCCTGACTGACTTGTAATGACACCTCATTGTGGTTTTCATTTGCATTTCTCTGATAATGAGTGATGTTGAGCATCTTTTCATGTGTTTGTTAGCCATCTGTATGTCTTCTTTGGAGAAATGTCTGTTTAGTTCTTTGGCCCATTTTTTGATTGGGTCATTTATTTTTCTGGAATTGAGCTGCAGGAGTTGCTTGTATATTTTGGAGATTAATCCTTTGTCTGTTTCTTCATTTGCTATTATTTTCTCCCAATCTGAGGGCTGTCTTTTCACCTTGCTTATAGTTTCCTTTGTTGTGCAAAAGCTCTTAGGTTTCATTAGGTCCCATTTGTTTATTTTTGCTTTTATTTCCAATAGTCTGGGAGATGGGTCATAGAGGATCCTGCTGTGATTTATGTCGGAGAGTGTTTTGCCTATGTTCTCCTCTAGGAGTTTTATAGTTTCTGGTTTTACATTTAGATCTTTAATCCATTTTGAGTTTATTTTTGTGTATGGTGTTATAAAGTGTTCTAGTTTCATTCTTTTACAAGTGGTTGACCAGTTTTCCCAGCACCACTTGTTAAAGAGGTTGTCTTTTTTCCATTGTATATCCTTGCCTCCTTTGTCGAAGATAAGGTGTCCATAGGTTTGTGGATTTATCTCTGGGCTTTCTATTCTGTTCCATTGGTCTATATTTCTGTCTTTGTGCCAGTACCATACTGTCTTGATGACTGTGGCTTTGTAGTAGAGTCTGAAGTCAGGCAGCTTGATTCCTCCAGTTCCATTCTTCTTTCTCAAGATTACTTTGGCTATTCGAGGTTTTTTGTATTTCCATACAAATTGTGAAATTATGTGTTCTAGTTCTGTGAAAAATACCGTCGGTAGCTTGATAGGGATTGCATTGAATCTGTAGATTGCTTTGGGTAGAATAGCCATTTTGACAATATTGATTCTTCCAATCCATGAGCATGGTATGTTTCTCCATCTGTTTGTGTCCTCTTTGATTTCTTTCATCAGTGTTTTATAGTTTTCTATGTATAGGTCTTTTGTTTCTTTAGGTAGATATATTCCTAAGTATTTTATTCTTTTTGTTGCAATGGTGAATGGTATTGTTTCCTTAATTTCTCTTTCTGTTTTCTCATTGTTAGTGTATAGGAATGCAAGGGATTTCTGTGTGTTAATTTTATATCCTGCAACTTTACTATATTCATTGATTAGCTCTAGTAATTTTCTGGTGGAGTCTTTAGGGTGTTCTATGTAGAGGATCATGTCATCTGCAAACAGTGAGAGTTTCACTTCTTCTTTTCCTATCTGGATTCCTTTTGCTTCTTTTTCTGCTTTGATTTCTGTGGCCAAAACTTCCAAAACTATGTTGAATTGTAGTGGTAAGAGTGGGCACCCTTGTCTTGTTCCTGATTTCAGGGGAAATGCTTTCAATTTTTCACCATTGAGGGTAATGCTTGCTGTGGGTTTGTCATATATAGCTTTTATTATGTTGAGGTATGTTCCTTCTATTCCTGCTTTCTGGAGAGTTTTAATCATGAATGGGTGTTGAATTTTGTCAAAGGCTTTCTCTGCATCTATTGAGATAATCATATGGTTTTATCTTTCAATTTGTTAATGTGGTGTATTTCATTGATTGATTTGCATATATTAAGGAATCCTTGCATTCCTGGGATAAAACCCACTTGGTCATGGTGTATGATTTTTTTAATATGTTGTTGGATTCTGTTTGCTAGATTTTTGTTAAGGATTTTTGCATCTATGGTCATCAGTGATATTGGCCTGTAGTTTTCTTTTCTTGTGGCATCTTTGTCTGGTTTTGGAATTAGGGTGATGGTGGCCTCATAGAATGAGTTTGGAAGCTTACCTTCTTCTGCAATTTTCTGGAAGAGTTTGAGTAAGATAGGTGTTAGCTCTTCTCTAAATTTTTGGTAGAATGCAGCTGTGAAGCCATCAGGTCCTGGGCTTTTGTTTGCTGGAAGATTTCTGATTACAGTTTCGATTTCCTTGCTTGTGATGGCTCTGTTACGATCTTCTATTTCTTCCTGGTTCAGTTTTGGAAAGTTATACTTTTCTAAGAATTTGTCCATTTGTTCCAAGTTGTCCATTTTATTGGCATAGAGCTGCTGGTAGTAGTCTCTTATGATCCTTTGTATTTCAGTGTTGTCTGTTGTGATCTCTCCATTTTCATTCCTAATTTTGTTAATTTGGTTCTTCTCTCTTTGTTTCTTAATGAGTCTTGCTAATGGTTTGTCAATTTTGTTTATTTTTTCAAAAAACCAGCTTTTAGCTTTGTTGATTTTTGCTATGGTCTCTTTAGTTTCTTTTGCATTTATTTCTGCCCTAATTTTTAAGATTTCTTTCCTTATACTAACCCTGGGGTTCTTCATTTCTTCCTTCTCTAGTTGCTTTAGGTGTAGAGTTAGGTTATTTATTTGACTTTTTTTCTTGTTTCTTGATGTGAGCCTGTAATGCTATGAACCTTCCCCTTAGCACTGCTTTTACAGTGTCCCATAGGTTTTGGGTTGTTGTGTTTTCATTTTCATTCATTTCTATGCATATTTTGATTTTTTTAAATTTCTTCTATGATTTGTTGGTTATTCAGAAGCATGTTATTTAGCCTCCATATGTTTGAATTTTTAACAATTTTTTTCCTGTAATTGAGATCTAACCTTACTGCACTGTGGTTAGAAAAGATGACTGGAATGATTTCAATTTTTTTGAATTTGCCAAGACTAGATTTATGGCCCAGGATGTGATCTATTCTGGAGAAGGTTCCATGTGCACTTGAGAAAAAGGTGAAGATGATTGTTTTGGGGTGAAAAGTCCTATAGATATCAATTCGGTCTAGCTGGTCCATTGTGTCATTTAAAGTTTGTGTTTCCTTGTTAATTTTCTGTTTAGTTGATCTATCCATAGTTGTGAGTAGGGTATTAAAGTCTCCCACTATTATTGTGTTGCTATTAATTTCCTCTTTCATACTCGTTAGCATTTGCCGTACATATTGCGGTGCTCCTATGTTGGGTGCATATATATTTATAATTGTTATATCTTCTTCTTGGAGTGATCCTTTGATCATTATGTAGTGTCCTTCTTTGTCTCTTTTCACATCCTTTATTTGAAAGTCTATTTTATGTGATATGAGTATTGCGACTCCTGCTTTCTTTTGTTCTCCGTTTGTGTGAAATAGTTTTTTCCAGCCCTTCACTTTTAGTCTGTATGTGTCTCTTGTTTTGAGGTGGGTCTCTTGTAGACAGCATATATAGGGGTCTTGTTTTTGTATCATTTCAGCCAATCTTTGTCTTTTGGTTGGGGCATTCAACCTATTTACATTTAAGGTAATTATTGATAGATATGGTCCCATTGCCATTTACTTTGTTGTTGTGGGTTCATGTTATATTTTCTAGAGAAAATCCTTTAGCATTTGTTGAAGAACTAGTTTGGTGGTGCTGAATTCTCTCAGCTTTTGCTTGTCTGTAAAGCTTTTGAATTCTCCTTCATATCTGAATGAGATCCTTGCTGGGTACAGTAATCTAGGTTGTAGGTTATTCTGTTTCATTACTTTCAGTATGTCCTGCCATTCCCTTCTGGCCTGGAGGGTTTCTATTGATAGATCAGCTGTTATCCTTATGGGAATCCCTTTGTGTGTTATTTGTTGTTTCTCCCTTGCTGCTTTTAATATTTGTTCTTTGTGTTTGATCTTTGTTGATTTGATTAATATGTGTCTTGGGGTGTTTCGCTTTGGGTTTATCCTGTTTGGGACTCTCTGGGTTCCTTGGACTTGGGTGGCTATTTCCTTCCCCATTTTAGGGAAGTTTTCAGCTATTATCTCCTTGAGTTTTTTCTCATGGCCTTTCTTTTTGTCTTCTTCTTCTGGGACTCCTATGATTCGAATGTTGGGGCGTTTCACATTGTCCCAGAAGTCCCTGAGTGTGTCCTCATTTCTTTTGATTCTTTTTTCTTTTTTCCTCTCTGCTTCATTTATTTCCACCGTTTTATCTTCTACCTCACTTATCCTATCTTCTGTCTCTGTTATTCTACTCTTGGTTCCCTCCAGAGTGTTTTTTATCTCATTTATTGCATTATTCATTTTTAATTGACTCTTTTTTATTTCTTCTAGGTCTTTATTAAACATTTCTTGCATCTTCTCAATCTTTGTCTCCAGGCTATTTATCTGTAACTCCATTTTGTTTTCAAGATTTTGGATCATTTTTATTATCATTATTCTAAATTCTTTTTCAGGTAGATTCCCTATGTCCTCCTCTTTTGTTTGACTTGGTGGGCATTTTTCATGTTCCTTTACCTGTTGGGTAGTTCTCTACCTTTTCAACTTGTTTAGATTGCTGTGTCTGGAGTGGGCTTTCTGTATTCTGGAGCTCTGTGGTTCCTTTTTATTGTGGAGGTTTCACCCAGTGGGTGGGGTTGGACGATTGGCTTGTCAAGGTTTCCTGGTTAGGGAAGCTTGCGTCGGTGTTCTGGTGCGTGGAACTGGATTTATTCTCTCTGGAGTGCAATGGAGTGCCCAGTAATGAGTTTTGAGATGGGTCTATGTGTTAGGTGTGACTTTGGGCAGCCTGTATGTTGACGCTCGGGGTTATGTTCCTGCGTTGCTGGAGAATTTGCGTGGTATGTCTTGCTCTGAAACTTACTGGCTCTTGGGTGGTGGTTGGTTTCAGTGTAGGTATGGAGGCTTTTGGATGGTCTCTTATTACTTAATGTTCTGTGTAGTCAGGAGTTTTCTGGTGTTCTCAGGTTTTGGGCTTAAGTCTCCTGCCTCTGGATTTCAGTTTTATTCTTCCAGTAGTCTCAAGACTTCTCCAACTGTACAGCACTGATAATAAAACTTCTAGGTTAATGGTGAAAAGATTCTCCACCATGAGGGACACCCAGAGAGGTTCACAGAGTTACATGTAGAAGAGGAGAGGGAGGAGGGAGATAGAGATGAGCAGGAGGAGAAAAAGGGGGACTCAAGAGGAGAGAGACAGATCTACGCAGTTGTCTGTTCCCAGAGTGTTCACCGTAGCCCAGACACCCACAAAGATTCACAGAATTGGATTGGGAAGAGAGGGTAAAGGAGGAAATAGAGGTGTTCTGAGGTAGAAAACGGAGAGTCAGAAGTGGGAGAGAGTAATCAACACACTCCTGAATAAAAATGGGAACTGAATATTGGATTCTTAAATGTCTGAAATTTATATCACATACCAAAGATTAAAAATCTAGAGTAGAGGTTAGACTCTTAAAAATACAATATTAAAAACAAAAACACAAAAAATTTTAGAAATATATATGAAGTTCAGTTTAAAAATAGGGCTTCTCTCTCTTTTTTTTTTTTTGCAAGGTTATAGTGAAATGAAAATGAAAATTAAGGAGTAGTAGAGGAGTAATAGAGGACTTTAAAATAAAATAAGAGAAAAAGAAAAAAAAGAAAAGAAAAAAAAATTTTTTTTCCTAATTAAAAAATCTTAAAAATATATGAAAATGAAAGTTAAGGAGTAATGGGGGAGTAATAGGGAATTTTAAAAGAAAATAAAAGAGAAAAAATAAAAAAGAAAAGAAAAAAAAAGGTAAAAATATATCTAGGAATTTCTCTGGAGCTGTTGCGGTCAGTGTGGGTTCGGTTCAGTTTCAGATAGCTCCTCGTTCCAGCTTACACTTCTCGATATCTATAGGCCCCTTCCGGTGTAGTCGGTGTTAACTACATGGATTTTAATCTGTTGCACCGGTCCCTTCTCAAGCGGTTCCCTTTGTTTATTTGGCTTCTGTTTGCCGGTCTCTTCAGAGCCTCATTTCCGCCCTGACACAGGCGGGCGGAGGTGGTCTCTTGTTCAGGTTCGCTAGTTCAGTCCTGCTGCAGGGAGGGAGGGGCGCTGCAGGCAGATATCACTGGCCTGTGTGGGTGGCACTCACAGTGTTCTGGCCACACTGGGTTTGTCCCCAATCACGGGTGTGTGCTTTCCCTGTCTACACTGCTTAGGCTCCCGGCTGCTCTGTATGGAGCGGGCCCTGCGTTGCATGCGGTTCCAGTTTTTGGGTACTCCACAAAAGCACGGACTCAGTTGTGCCTGCGTTTTGAGCCTTCCCCAGCCTGAGCAGCTCAGGCAGCCAGGAGCTTGATGGGCGCAGTCTCCCCGGGTGCGGTGCGCCTTCTCCCCTCCGCGGCCCCAGCCTCAGTTTCCGCCCGTGCCAGTCGGGTGTGTGTGCCTTCTGTTTAGCCGTGACCCTCCCAGTGGATGTCGACCATCCAGAATCTCAGGAAGTCTTTGATTAGAAACTGGGGGCCTGTTTGCAGTGCGGTAGGGGATGCGGTCCTTGGGGCTGAGCCTGCCCCTTTCCCCTCCCCCCTACCTCCTGCCTCTGGCGGGCCTGGGCTGGTCCCCAGCCAGCTAGCTCTTCTCTGGACTTGCTCAGACCCTTTGTTCTGCGAACAGCTGGCAGTGTGTTCCGGCCGGTTAATTTTCTCTCTCTCTCTTGCTATCCCACAGTTTAAGCTGCTATCTCACAAAAGCTCCCTCCAATTGCCCTCAGGGCACTCAGGCCCGGTCCTTACCCTAAACAATGCCGTCCGCTCCTCTGTTCTGCCCCCACTTGCTGGTGGCGGGTGTGGGCATCTGGGGTACTTTTCTGCTGGGAGTTGCTTTTAGGCACGTAATCTGTGGGTTTTATTTATTTTTCCTCCCAGTTAGGTTGCCCTCTGAGATTCGAAAACTTCCCCCAGACCCGCCAGTGCGAGGGTTTCCTGGTGTTTGGAAACTTCCTCTATTAAGACTCCCTTCCTGGGACGGGTCTCCGTCCCTAGCTCTTTTGTCTCTCTTTTTATCTTTTATATTTTGTCCTACCTCCTTTCGAAGACAATGGGCTGCTTTTCTGGGTGCCTGATGTCCTCAGCTAGCGATCAGAAGTTGTTTTGTGAAGTTTGCTCTGCGTTCAGTTGTTCTTTCGATGAATTTGTAGGGGAGAAAGTGGTCTCCCTGTTCTATTCCTCTGCCATCTTGGCTCCCCCCCCACCTTTTTTTTTATTAAATATAATTTTATTTGTAACTGAAGGATAATTGCTTTATAGTATTGTGTTGGTTTCTGCCAAAGATAAACATGAATCAGCCATAGGTATAACTATGTCCCCTCCCTCTTGAACAGCCCTCACATGTCCATCCACCCCATCCTTCTAGGTTGTTACAGAGCCCAAGTTTGAGTTCCCTGGGTCAAAGGCAAATTCCTATTGGCTATCTATTTTACATATGGTCCTGTGTGTTTCCATATTACCCTGTACATGCCATGCTCTCCTTCCATCCCACACCCCCGTGCCCATAAGTCTGTTCTCTGTATCTGTGCCACCATTGCTGTCCTGCAAGTAGGTTTACCAGTACCATCTTTCAAAATTCCATATGTATGTGTTAGTATACAATATTTATTTTTCTCTTTCTGACTTACTTCACTCTGTATAATGGGCTCTAGGTTCATCCACTTCATTAGAACTGACTCAAATGTGTTCGTTTTTATGACTGAGTAATGTTCCTTGTATATATGTACCACAATTCTTTATCCATTTATCTGTTGGTAGACATCTAGGTTGCTTCAGTGTCCTAACTATTGTAAATAATGCTGTAGTGAACATTGGGGTACATGTGTCTTTTTCAATTTTGGTGTCCTCGGGGTGTATATATACCTAGGAGTGGGACTGCTGGGTTATATGGTGATCTTGTTTCTAGTTTTTTTAAGGAATCTCCATTCTGACTTCCATAGTAGCTGTATCAATTACATTCCTACCAACAATGCAAGAGGGTTCCCTTTTCTCCACACCTTCTCCAGCATTTATTGTTTGTAGACTTTTTGATGATCGCCATTCTGACTGGTGTGAGGTGATATCTCATTGTAATTTTGATTTGCTTTTTTCAAATAATGAGCAATGTTGAACATCTTTTCATGTGTTTTTATTAGCCATCTATATGTCTTCTTTGGAGAAATGTTTGTTTAGGTATTTTGCCTACTTTTTAATTCAGTTGTTTGTTTTTCTGGTATTGATTTATATAAGCTGCTTGTATATTTTGGAAATTAATCCTTTGTCAGTTGTTTCATTTGCTATTATTTTCTCCCATTCTGAGGGTTGTCTTTTCACCCTGTTTATAGTTTCTTTTGGTGTGCAAAACTTTTAAGTTTAATTAGGTCCCACTTGTTTATTTTTGTTTTTATTTCCATTACTTTAGGAGGTAGGTCACAGAGGATCTTACTGTGATTTGTCATACAGTGTTATTTCTATGTTTTCCTCTAAGAGTTTTATGGTTTCTGGCCTTACATTTACATCTTCAATCCATTTTGAGTTTGTGTACAGTGTGAGGAAGTGTTCTAATTTCATTCTTTTATACATTGGCTTGGCCTTTTTAATCTCCAAAGTAGTGATGTTACTTTATCAAGGGTCCATAGCATTAGTTTCACTGAATTGGAAGATGAGGCTGTCACCTGTTCTTTTTCCTGTCTCTTATGCCACTAAACCAACAAGCAGAAATAGGGGTTGTTCTATAGACTCAAGTGATTGATCCTGGCTATCTAGGGAAATCGGGTTACTTCTACACAATGAAAGCATTGAGGACTATTTCTGGAACTCAGGGAATTCTATGAGGCAACTTTTAGTACTTTCATAGCCTAGAATTAATGGAAAACCACAGGTTTTTTTCTTTTTTTTAAAGAACAACTGAGGACTCAGTGACTTTGGATCACTTTATAATGTGAAAGAACTGACCATCCGAGGTTCTGAGTGAAAGTTGAGAAATATCAAAGGAAGAGGAAGCATAGATATCAATCACAGCCTATGACTACAAAAATAAAAATCATAGTAGTTTAGCATACTTTCTCTCTGCTTACTATATGTTTATTTGTCTATGCTAACCATCTTACTCTTCTCTTTTCTTCTTCCCTTTTTAAATATAGAAGTTATTGGAGATTCAGTCTTTCTGTAACACAATATTCAGTGGGATTGCAATGAATTTGATGCATGATTTGTACCAATAGAACAGTGACTGGATTATGACTTTTCTCATTTCATAATTTGATTTGGGAGAAATAGAATTCCTTCACTTATTAAAAGGATAAGTGTTTCTTATTTTGGAAATATAAACTATTTTATTCTTGTATAGAAGTTCAAAATTGGAAAGGTACACACAGAAGCTGAGTACTTAAATAGGTATACAAGTGTCATTTATCAATTTATTGATTCTCAACTCCAGATATACTTTCATTGCTTTCTCTGAATATATACGCTCTGTGTGTATGTGTTAGTCGGTCAGTTGTGTCAAATATATATGCTACCGTGTATAAAATAGATAGCTAGTGGAAATCTGGTATATAGCAAGAGAGCTCAGCTTGGCGTTCTGTGGTGATCTAGATGGGTGGGATGGGAGAAGGGAGGTCCAAGAGGGAAGGGATATATGTGTACATATAACTGATTCACTTTGTTGTACAACAGAAACTAACAAAATATTGTACAGCAAACTATATCCCAATTAAAAAACTCTTCTACTTTATTGGCTGGCATGATGTTAAATTTTATTTAAATAGGGCACTTGATATGGCAGGATCCATTTGGTGTTAGTAGGTTTTGGACTGGTGAGTTAAATGGGGTTATGATGGAAGTACCATACCTGCATTCCTTAAAGTGGCCACTGTCTTCTGTCATATACCTGGTATATGACATTTTATTTGACTTACTCTGTTGATAAGAATGAAGCTCAAAATCAGGAACTTCTATCTGACTTTCTCCACTACAATAGTTTTTCTCTCACATGCCGAGGACAAATTTTTACCAACAAAACATACATTCTAATTTCACAGTTTCAAAAGAGGAAAATGACCACTGTGTGAGTCTATGAACTGTGCTCAGACTCCAGTTATCTCAGGCTAATCTCATATACCCTCACTCTGTTGGGGAGAGGAACATGATGATACTTCAGATCCCTGGAAATTAATGTCAACTTGAATCCTGTTTCCAATAATTCTCAGAATGGCAGGACATTTCCATTTTTCTGGATATAATTACCAAATAAATGGCCTTAAAGAATTGACAGTATCATAACCATATAGAAAGACTTCAGTCAAAGGTTTATAGGTCCATAAACTGGCTAAGCCACAGAAACTAATTATGAGATGATAACTTTAATAGTGTGATTGTCTTCAATTGACTGATCATGCATTCTTGATTTCTTTATATTTTTTAAATTAAATAATAACTCTGTAGACTTCCAATCTATTAGTTTCCTAAATTCATCATTTCTATTAACCATGTCCTTAATTTTCAGAAAAGCAGTCTCCTCTGGCTGCCACTTTGAACTTGAAACCCATTATAATAATTGCTCCTTTATACCGCCTGATGATTGAATATCATGTTTTGACCTCCATTATTTCAGGATCCTATTAACTCTATTGCTAAAAGAGGGCCCAGTTGTGTAGTAATTGTATTAATAGCACATCTGATCATCAGCCCTGTCCTACACAGGGCAGTTACCCCTGAGATTCTCCTGATGACCCTTCACTAGCATAGTCTTTATCGCTTTGATAAAGTCTTTTGTGTCCTTCTTTGGAAATTTTCCAGTGGTTTCCAGCTTTAATTATGTATTTATAGCAATACAACCGATCAAAAATTTTTATCTCTTTTTCCAATTCTCTGCTCTTACAGTTCTGGGATTTCTCTATCTTTTAATGTGGGCTGCCTTTCTTGCTCCAGTTCTTCATTGCCCACTTCCTTCTTTCTCTCTTTCATTTAGTATGGACCATTACAGGACTCTCCAGAGAAACAGAACCAATAGATGTTTGTTTATTTATTTTAAGGAATTGTCTCACACTAGTATGGAGGTTGAGGAGTCTCAAAATCTCTGTGGTCAATAAGCTGGAGACCCAGGAGAGCTGATTTTATGGTTCTGGTTTTGAGTCCAAAGGCAAAAGAGCTGACCGTGTAAGTTCCAGCCTGAATCTAAAGGCAAGAGATTGTCCCAGCTTGAAGACAGTAAGACAGTGAGAGAGAATGAATTCTTCCTTCCTCAGCCTTTTTGTTCTATTCAGGCCTTCAGTGAATGAGGCTCACCTACATTGGTCAGGAGCAATTTACTTTGCTCAGTTCACTGATTCAAATGTTAATCTAATCCAGGAACACCCTCACAGAGATATCCAGAATAATGTATTACCAAATAAAGGACACCTTTTAGCCCAGCCATGTTGACACATAAAATGAACCATCTGGGAATGCTGTTAAGGTATTAACCCATATTCACAGGGGAGTATGTCTATATTGGTAAATACCTCTGATCCAAACTTTATATTTCATCACTTTTGAGTTAACACCTTAGTCCTATTCATATACCCTTGGATCTTGCCTTAAAATGTTGACTTGTCCTGCAGGTATTTCAAAAGTTATAACTCATTTCTTCCGTTAGCAAGCAGAAATCTACCATAATTGTGTTAAGTTGTGACTTGAAAGTTTGAGAGGAATGTAGATTTGATTCTTGGAAGAGAGCATATTGGTTCACAACGATGAAGTCCTGACTTACCTTAAAACATAGAGGGTTTGCCTGTAAAAAGGAGAGATATTTGTGCTGACTAAAGGAGAGCTGGGGTTTTAAAGTTACTGTAGTCATTGACCCACATGTCTGTATTTGGTGACTCAGGATCCCAGCTTTTTCAATCCAGGCCAGCCTTTGCTCTAGGGAATTTATCAGATTGAGACTTTAAATTTATATGGTTCTCAAATACCATAATAATTAGGTCTTGGAGCAGCTTCCTAGCTTCTTCTATCCTCTAACTGTTGGAGAGAAGAGGGCTTTTAAAATGTGCTTCTCAGGAAAACCATTAACTTTTACACTTCTTAAATTTGTGAGTAGTCACCCACAGCCTTTTATTGGCTTTCTCCAAAGCATTGTAACAATCAGCATCAGTTGCCTAATTCAGAAATACTTATATTTAGCTTCAAGCTACCACAGAAATGCTGAGATAGTTTTCTGATACATTTCATTCATCAGTGTCTAACCTTAGTCCACCTCCAGTGAAAGTTTTAACAGCTGTACCACTATGATTTTTATCTCACTGTATTACCAGTTATGTAGTCCTTACTGAAAAGTGACCAACAAATGATCCCGTTCTGAAATATAAAATGGGTTGGTAATTGGTTAGAAATCCTGGGAAAGAGGCTTCGAGAGAAAACTAACCATACAGTACATTGGGAAACACTCTTAAAGACAACACAAGGCACTGAAAGAAACAGGATTCATTAGAGGTATAAAATTAAGCCTGAAGAACTATGGATAAGGTTCATGTTATTGTATGGGAGGCAGTGATCAAGACCATACTGAAGAAGAAGAAATGCAAAAAGGCAAAATGGTTGTCTGAGGAGGCCTTACAAATAGCTGAGAAAAGAAGAGAAGCTAAAGGCAAAGGAGAAAAGGCAAGATATACCCATTTGAATGCAGAGTTCCAAAAAATAGCAAGGAGAGATAAGAAAGCTTTCCTCATTGATCAGTGCAAAGCAATAGAAGAATACAATAGAATGGAAAAGACTAGAGATCTCTTCAAGAAAATTAGAAATACCAAGGGAATATTTTGTGCAAAGATGGGCACAATAAAGGACAGAAATGGTATGAACCTGACAGAAGCAGAAGATATTAAGAAGAGGTGGCAAGAATACACAGAAGAACTATACAAATAAGATCTTCTTGACCCAGATAACCATGATGGTGTGACTCACCTAGAGCCAGACATCCTGGAATGTGAAGTCATTAGGGCCTTAGGAAGCATCACTAAGAACAAAGCTAGTGGAGGTGGTGGAATTCCAGTAGAGCTATTTCTAATCCTGAAAGATGATGCTGTGAAAGTGCTACACTCAATATGTCAGCAAAATTGGAAAGCTCAGCAGTGGTAACAGGACTAGAATATGTCAGTTTTCATTCCAATCCCAAAGAAAGGCAATGCCAAAGAATGTTCAAACCCACAATTGCACTCATCTCACATGCTAGTAAAGTAATGCTCAAAATTCTCCAAGCCAGGCTTCAACAGCACATGAACCCTGAACTTCCAGATGTTCAAGCTGGATTTAGAAAAGGGAGAGGAACCAGAGATCAAATTGCCAACATCTGTTGGATCATAGAAAAAGCAAGAGAGTTCCAGAAAAACATCTATTTCTGCTTTATTGGTTATGCCAAAGCCTTTGACTGTGTGCTTATGCTTGTATGTTAGTTGCTCAGTTGTGTCCGACTCTTTGCAACCCCACAGACTATAGGCCACCAGGCTCCTCTGTTCATGGAATTCTCTAGGCAAGAATACTGGAGTGGGTTGCCATTTCCTTCTCCAGGGGATCTTCCCGACCCAGGGATCGAACCCGGGTCTACTGCATTGTAGGCAGATGCTTTACCATCTGAGCTACTAGAGAAGCCCCTTTGTGTAGATCACGACAAACTCTGGAAAATTCTTCAAGAGATGGGGATACCAGACCACTTTACCTGCCTCCTGAGAAATCTGTATGCTGATCAAGAAGCTGCAGTTAGAACTGGATGGAACAAGAGATGGGTTCCAAATTGGGAAAGGAGTACATTAAGGCTGTGATTGTCACCCTGCTTATTTAACTTATATGAAGAGTACATCATGTGAAAAGCCGGTCTGGATGAAGCACAAGCTGGAATTGAGATATTGCTGGGAGAAATATCAATAACCTCAGATATGCAGATGACACCACCTATATAGCGGAAAATGAAGAGGAACTAAAGAGCCTCTTGATGAAAGTGAAAAGGCTGGCTTAAAACTCAACATTCAAAAAACGAAGATCATGGCATCTGGTCCCATCACTTCCTGGCAAATAGATCTGGAAACAATGGAAACAGTGACAGACTTTATTTTCTTAGGCTCCAAGATAACTGCAGATGGTGACTGCAGCCATGAAATTAAAAGACACTTGCTCCTTGGAAGAAAAACTGTGAACAACCTAGACAGCATATTAAAAAGCAGAGACATTATTTTGCCAACAAAGGTCCATCTAGTCAAAGCTATGGTTTTTCCAGTTGTCATGTATGGATGTGAGAGTTGGAATATAAAGCTGAATGAGCACCAAAGAATTGAAGCTTTTGAACTGTGGTGTTGGAGAAGACTTTTGAGAGTCCCTTGTATTGCAAGATCAAACCAGTCAATACTAAAGGAAATCAGTCCTGAGTTTTCTTTGGAAGGACTGATGCTGAAGCTGAAACTCCAATACTTTGGCCACCTGATGCGAAGAATTGACTCATTGGAAAAGACCCTGATGCTGGGAAAGACTGAAGGCAGGAGAAGAAGGGGCCAACAGAGGATGAGATAGTTGGATGGCATCACAGACTCAATGGACATGAGTTTGAACAAGCCCAATAGTTGGTGATGGACAGGGAAGCCTGGTGTGCTACAGTCCATGGAGTCGCAAAGAGTCAGACATGACTGAGCAACTGAACTTAACTGAGAAACTGAACTTAGGAGTCATTGCAGGGTAGGCCTTATTCAATTTCATGGAGAGCTCTGGAGCTGAAATATTCCCAGAGTTGTAGCTGACTTGAGATAATGCTGTTAGTGTTTGTATACTCCATAATATCCAGTCATTTGACATAGGCTTCCCCTGGAGGAAGGATACTTCATTAAAAAGAATATTAAAATTAAACATGAAAGGTGGTCAACTTTATTAGTCATAGGGTAAATGCAATTAAACTTACAACATACCAGTACACCCCAGAATAATGCCTAAAATTAAAAAGGCTGACATGCCAAGTGTTGTCAAGGATGTGAAGCAATTAAGAAATCTTAACACTGCAGTCATGAGAGTAATTGGTATAAATTCTTCGAAATATTATTTGGCAATATCTACCCAGTTGAGTGAATGTGTACCGAATGACTCAGTGGTTCTAGTCTAAGATATATACCCAATAGTACGTTTCTCATCTATTTAATGAAAGACATATAATAGAATGTTCCCAGCTACACTACTTGTAATGACACAAAACTTCAAAGTACCCTAAAACCATTTATCATTTGAATAGATAAGTAGATGCTTTTATATTGATAGAAGTGAATAAGCAGCTTAAATGAGAATCAATAATCTACAAATGTGCACAACAATATAGATGATTCTCACAAACATTATGTTGAAAAAAATAAGTCAAACATAAATATATGCATAATGTATAATTCCATTTACATGAAGTGGTAATAAATCCATGTTGTTAGAATGTAGAAAGAAAAATATGAGTACCTTTTAATGATGTGAAAAGATATAGTAAGAGTACAGATGAGTCAAAATGACACCATATTTCATCTATAAACTTGTTAAAAATTCCAGAGTTTAATAATGCCTTGCCTTACATAGGAAATCTTTTGCTGAAGAGACACAAATAAGTACCAACCTTCAAGAGGGAGATTTGCCCATAGTATACAAAAGTGTTTTGAGTGTTAGCACATGTGTCACCTATCAGTCAGTTCAGTTCAGTCGCTCAGTCGTGTCCGACTCTTTGTGACCCCATGAATTGTAGCACACCAGGCCTCCCTGTCCATCACCAACTCCTGGAGTTTACTCAAACTCATGTCCGTTGAGTTGGTGATGCCATCCAGCCATCTCATCCTCTGTCGTCCCCTTCTTCTCCTGCCCCCAATCCGTCCCAGCATCAGGGTCTTTTACAATGAGTCAACTCTTCGCATGAGATGGCCAAAGTATTGGAGTTTCAGCTTCAGCATCAGTCCTTCCAATGAACACCCAAGACTATAGAGCTCCTTAAATGCAAATTCCTGTGTCCCACCTCTGGTGATGTGGATTCAGTAGACCTGGGATGGAGAGTAATAATTATCTTTTCTGACAACATTCCAGATACTGTTAATGTTGTCTCTTTGCAAGTTACACTTTAAATAATACTGTCTCAGACTCAATTTCACTTATAAAATTTATCCTATAGATATGCTCTTGTGAATGATGTTTGCATCAGGGAAAAATTACTGATGTTGAAAAAAATCATACTATTTCAAATGTTTATTATTTAAATTGGAAATAAATTGATAATCACAAAGTTTGAAAAATTAAAAATTTGAAAGTCTGTTGAAAAATACCCTCATACTGATCTCTACAAATATTCAGCCCCTAATCCCTCCAGCTCCCCACACAAACCTCAGCAAAGCAAGTAACTACTGTTCATTCTTCTGTCATTTTACACATGCACACACATACATTCACACACACATATGTGTGAGTGCTAAGTTGCTTCAGTTGTGTCGGACTCTTTGCAAGCCCTTGGACTGTAGCCCATCAGGTTCCTCTGTTCATGGATTTCTCTAGGCATGAATACTGAAGTAGGTTGTCATGCCCTTCTCTAGGGGATCTTCCCACATCTCTTATGTCTCCTGCATTGGCAGACAGGTTCTTTACCACCAGCACCATCTGAGAAGCCCATGTATAATATATGTATGTGTGTGTGTGTGTGTGTGTGTGTGTGTGTATATGAAAGCAAATATAAGTATGTTTTTCCTCTAACCCCTTTTATTAAATTTATGGATACCATAGAGCGTGGTTACTTGGCTTATTTTAAACTTTGTGCCTTTGTATTTTCTAGTCAAAAATTAAACCTATAGATAGGAGTGATTATTACCACTTTTCTAATTCCCTGTCACTTCAAAATGTACCACCATTTGTCACAGTCAGCTTACATGCTATTTTACTCAGATGCCAGATATTATTTGTTGCTATTTAGTATGGTGAGGGACAGGGAAGCCAAGGGGTTGCGAAGAGGCAAACACACCTTGGTGACTAAACAACAACTATTGGAAAATAAATTTTTGAAGCTTATAGTGTAGATTTGGTTTCTAGTAGGGTTCTTCTTCGGGCTTCCCAGGTGGAGCTAGTAGTAAAGAACCTACCTGCCAATGAAGTATTCATGAGAGATGCAGGTTCGATCTCTGGGTCAGAAAGATCCCCTGGAGGAAGGCACTCCAGTACTCTTACCTGGAGAATCCCATTGACAGAGGAGCCTGGTGGACTACAGTCTCTAGGGAAAGAGTTGGACACAACTGAAGTGACTTAGCACACACAGGATTCTTTTTCATTCTAATCAATGAGATCTGTTCACAAAAGATTTAGAAAATGGAAAAAGTCGTTATTCTCCCAGGCAACTAAGGCAAGGATGTGTGTTTCAGCAAATGGCCTCTGAGAGATTGTATCCAGAATACTAAGGGTTCTACTAAGACCACTGTGGAATTACATGCAACTGAAGCAAGTGGAAACCTTCACGCAAACATTGTTCTGCCATTCCCTGAAAAGTTCCTGACATAAGCTTCTCCATTGTTTTAAGAGTTATTAAGTTCTCATGTCCCTATTTTAACCCACTAATTCTAAGTAGCTAAGTAATCTGCTTACTGTAAGTGACCTCTGTTTCTTGACTCAGCCCTGAATACTATCTGTAGATACCAGTATCCCTTCTGCGTTTGTTTTATAATAGAAAGAAGTTTAAATTTCCCCTTCAGTGTTCTCCGTTATTTGTCTCCCTGTGTTGTATCATTCCTGTAATATAGCATAATGTGTGTGTGTGTGTGGAAAGGAAGTTAAATGTAGAATGAAATTTTGCATTGTCAAAAGTCATGCAAGAATAACTTACAAAAGGTAGAAGAGGGCTTTTTTTTATTCCCTATAATTTCATTACTCTTGCAGGATAAAAGTGAGAGCATTTTTACACTAGGTATTGTCAAGCTTTGGACTTGTCACTTATTCAAATCAGACAATAAGAATAACTAGTGGATTTCATGGAAGAATAGAACTTTTAAAAAAGATAATTTTTTAACCAGACACTCTCTCCATTCTAACAAAATAGGCAATATCTTCGTCACATGTGATAGCAGTAAGCTTTTCTAGGAAATTGAGATAAATATAGTAGGCTTCCCTGGTGGCTCAGATGGTAAAAAGAGTCTGCCTGCGATGTGGGAGACCGGTTTGATCTCTGGGTCGGGAAGATTCCCTGGAGAAGGAAATGACAACCTACTCCAGTACTCTTGCCTGGAAAATTCCATGGATTGAGGAGCATGGTAGGCTACAGTCCATGGGGTCGCAAAGAGTTGGACACGACTGAGCGACTTCACTTTCACTTTAGTAGTGACTGGAAAATGATAAATTATTAACCTGAAGTAAAAAGGTTATTAATTATATCATTTATGATTTATGGTATACCTGAGCTTATCTGGATAAGTAAGATAAGCTTGGATTAAATTGGTATTGGATACTTATTTCTAAAAATATTATAAACATTTTTATGTCCTGTAGTCTTGTAGAGGTCACTGGGCATGTGATCCATGCTAATGGAATAATACTACTAGACAGATAAAGTTTCAACGAACACAAATCAGATACATAGCCATTAAGATAAATAGTAATAAATGGGAGTTCTTTGAATTTATATTCACCTAGTAGTTTTAAATCCTAAGCTTTCATTGGAGTTCAAATTATATGAGTCCTTCATAACGTCAGAGCCAAGAGGCCCTTTAGTTCCTCTTCATTTTCTAGTATAAAGGTGGTGTCATCTGCACATTTGAGGTTATTAATATTTCCCCCAGCAATCTTGATTCCAGCTTGTGCTTCATCCAGCCCAGCATTTCACACGATGTACTCTGCATATAAGTTAAATAAGCAGGGTGACAATATACAGCCTTGATGGACTTGTTTCCCAATTTGGAACCAGTCTGTTATTCCATGTCCAGTTCTAACTGTTGCTTTTTGACCTGCATACAGATTTCTCAGGAGGCAGGTAAGGTGGTCTGGTATTCCCATTTCTTGAAGAATTTTCCATAGCTTGTGATCCACAGAGTCAAATACTTTGGTGTAACAAATAAAGCAGAAGTAGATGTTTTTCTGGAACTCTCTTGCTTTTTCAATGATCCAACAGATGTTGGCAATTTGAACTCTGGTTCCTCTGCCTTTTCAAAATCCACCTTGAACATCTGGAAGTTCAGGATTCATGTACTGTTGAAGCCTGGCTTGGAGAATTTTGAACAATACTTTGCTAGCATGTGAGATGAGTGCAATTGTGTGGTAGTTTGAACATTCTTTGGCATTGCCTTTCTTTGGGATTGGAATGAAAACTGACCTTTCCTAGCCTGTGGCCATTGCTGAGTGTTCCAAATTTGCTGGCATATTGAGTGCAGCCCTTTCACAGCATCATCTTCTAGGATTTGAAATAGCTCACCTGGAATTCCATCACCTCCACTAGCTTTGTTTATAATGGTGCTTCCTTCCTAAGGCCCACTTGACTTTGCACTCTAGGTTGTCTGGCTCTAGGTGAGTGATCACACCATCACGGTTATCTGTGTCATGACGTTCTTTTTTGTATAGTTCTTCTGTGTATTCTTGCCACCTCTTCTTAATATCTTCTGCTTCTGTTAGGTTCATGCTCTTTCGGTCCTTCATTGTGCCCATCTTTGCGTGAATGTTCCCTTGGTATCTCTAGTTTTCTTGAAGAGAGTTCTAGTTTTTCCCGTTCTATTGTTTCCCTCTATTTCTTTGCATTGATCACTGAGGAAGGCCTTCTTATCTTTCTTTGCTACTATTTGGAACTCTGCATTCAGATGGATATATTTTTCCTTTTTTCCTTTGCCTTTCACTTCTCTTCTTTTTTCAGCTATTTATAAGGCCTACTCACACAACCATTTTGACTTTTTATATTTTTCCCCCTTGGGAATTTTTTTGATCACTGCCTCCCTTATTACAAATTCCGTCCATAGTTCTTAAAAGCACTTTGTCTATCAGATCTAATCCCTTGATTCAGCTAGAGCTGGCTTTCCCAGTGACTGAGCGGACACTGCCTTATCCACAAAGTGGAAGCTGAGGACAATTCTTTAATCTAAAATAATCTTTGCCAGTTTGTTGAGGCTTACTAGGATGCCTTGCAGGGCAGAGGTGTCATCAGTGTCACTTTAGCTGTCAGGAGCCAATTTTATATTACAGTTTCTAATTAGATGACTCCATTCATATGAATAACTGCCCACAGGTTTTATATAAATAAATTATTTGTCCTTCAAGGAAGCTTTTGTAAATAAGTAAAGGTAGCTTACTCTCTCAATTTGAAGAAATCACCAGAGTTTTCTGAGGTTTGCATGATCTACCAGTGGTGTTTCCGTAAACACTTACATTTTTCTTCATATTGCTCTGAAAGTGCAAGACCTACATTTGAGAGTGTATGTTAGTTGCTCAGTTGTGTCCAACCCTTTGCAATACCGTGGACTGTTGCCCGCCAGGCTCCTCTGTCCATGGGATTCTCCAGGCAAATATACTGGAGTGAGCTGCCATTTCCTCCTCCATGGGATCTTCCTGACCCAGGGATGGAACCCAGGTCTCCTTGTTGCAGCCAAACACTTTACCATCTGAGCCACCAGGGAAGTCCTATATTTGAGAGGGAGTCAGGTTAATGCCTAGCTTCAGAACAGTAATTACAGTCTGGGGTGCAAATGGCATCCCAGGAAAGAAAATACTGCTTTTAAGTGTTGGAGTCTCCCAAATAGGACTTGCCTCAGTCTGTGATAAGGTTGACAGTGTCTCCAGTGAACCAGCCCACTTTCCTACATGTAAAGTGAAAATGAAAGTTGTGCCTAACTCTTTGCTATCCCATGGACTGTATAGCCCACCAGGCTCCTCTGTTCATGGAATTCTTTAGGCAAGAATACTGGAATGGGTTGCCATTCCCTTTTCCAGAGGATCTTCCCGACCCAGGGATTGAACTCAGATCTCCCACATTGCAGGCAGATCCTTTACCATCTGAGCCACCAGGGAAGCCCTCCTACATGTAAAACCTCCAAATTCTCTTCTAAAAATGCAAACAACACTAATATACTAGCTGCCCAATCTCTCCCTGATGTTTGGATTATTGCTATCCTTACCAGTTTCCCATTCTGGTAGCTAAATCTTGAGACTGCTTTTTCAATCTTACCCTATTTAAAACATTTTTTTTTCATCCAGAAGCCTTAATATGTTTGTGAGGTAAGGGCACTTTTAAAATAAAATTTACAATAAAATATGTCTCCCACCTCGGTCTGTAAGAGTCTTTGAGTCACTGTGTGGTGCCTCAACAAGCAGCGTATTCTACCTCGGTGTCCATTATCCTTTTTACATTGGATAGAATGGGCTATGTCATTCTTATAAGGGATGAAGAGAGCTACTAACCAGAATTAGCTTTGAGTCTGGGGATCCTTTTTGATGAGACTGTCACCCAGAAAATATATCATTCAGATGGCACTGAGTTGCAAATAGGAGAATAAGGGAAGCATCACACCAAGAAACTTTCAAAGTGAGATCTCAGATTTTCAAAATAGGTCTTTGTAATGCCACACTCCTATCTTGGTAATTACCCAGGAATTGGCCAAGAAATGATCTTTTTCTTGGGACAGCTGCATTTAGTGTCCAAGCTGTCTTACTAATGTGTTTGAATCAGGAGGCAGTGAAGAAAGTATACTCAAGGAATTTTGAGCCAGTTTTGCAGGAGATTATTCCAATACTCAACAGTATCAGAAGCCTGCAGATGGAAGGCAGCATAGAAAATCTATAAAACACTTTGACTTTCAGCCCAATGCTAGGTGATATTCATATAAAAGTCAAACAATTAACAGACTGAAAATTGTCTGGAAAGGTGAAAACAGGACATGCTTTAATTTAAAGAATCACAAGTATGTGACCAGAATCAACTGACTGGACTGTAATAGCAACACTATAATTTGAGCAAATGTCAGTGGTAGTGTGACACTATGGATAAGCCCGTGACTGCTCTAAAGGTTATTGTAACCAATCTGGGTCCGTGCCCAGTGTGATGTGACCCCCTGCACCCCACGTCAAAAAGTCAAGTTTGGTATAAGCCGTAAGACTTTCATGCAGTCATAGCCCCTGCATAAGAAACACAGAGTCCTTTATTTTGTGCCCAAGCTATAATGTAGGTAGATTGCCAAATGTGGTGTGATGATGAAATGCTTGCAATCTGCTGTGTAGAGGCTCAGTCAGCAGTTGGATTCCAGATGGCCTGATCAGATAATGGGTCTGTACATCCACATGAGTGACCCAGATGGTTAGGTCAGCAGCTATGATTTCCTTTCCCACAGTGTGGCCCCCAAAAAAGACTTCTTTAATGTGCTAACCTGTACTTTCCAAGTGGCCACAGTTAACAATCCAAGAACTAGTAAAAATTAAACAAGGTTCATCAAGAAATATTGGTCAGAACTATGGTAATCCATTGAGTTCTGCCTAATGAGTGGAGCGTTTACACCCATTTTTAGTTCTGCAAAGCTGGCACTGAGTTTGAATAATATAATGGATACCATCTGGTTGCAGCTTAGCTGACCCATCACTAGATCAGAACCAGGCCCTTATGGGAATATCTGTGACTTGGGTATCTCAATGAACAGCCAGCTTTGCTTTGATTGGAAAGTAGGGAATAACGATTCCTCAAAAGAGAGCTGTCACTTTGTTTAGTTTCTCATGAATAGTCAAGATACCGCTGGAATCAATCTGGCAGATCCTTCACCCATACTATTTATTTTCTACAAGCAAGATTTATTGACTCCAGCCTACCTTAATGGACATTGAATCTGAGCTATCCATCTGTAGTGAAATATTAGGCCAGAGAGTTGCCTTCCATGGGTTAAGGCTATCAGGTCCAAAAAGAACCCAGCTGCTTTTAAAAATGACTGTACCTAGTAGCTGTGTAAAAAAGGTGATGAATCCAAAACTTTCTATGGTATCTCTAGAGGAAGCTTGCCTCCATTTTCTATAGAAGCCAACCAACAAGGTCAGCGTTCATGGAGATTTGTGTCTTGAAGGCATCATTAGTGTGGTAGGAACCAAATGTACTGGCACTTGTTAAAAAAATTATTTTACTTATCTCGGCCATGCTGGCTCTTCATTGCTCTTCAGGCTTTTGTCTAGCTGTGGTGAACGGGGACCACTGTCTAGTTGTCGTGCGTGCCCGTCTCCTCGTGGTGGCCCCTCTTATTATCAGACATGGGCTCTAGGGGGCATGGGCTTCAGTACTGCATTATGTGGGCTCAGTAGTCGTGGCTGCCAGATTCTAGGGCACAGGCTTATCCGCTATGGCTGTGCCATGAAAACATCTCCTGCCTCATCAACAAACAAGAAATGTCACTGCCATCAGTGACTTCTGGCCTCCAGTGTGAATGAGGCCTCCCCAAACTTCATCCATGGGATGCTGCCCCACCCCACAGTGATTGCTGAGGAGCTGGGGGAATGCAAGGAGCAAGGAGAACAAAGAAACAGGACTCGCCCCAGATAGATGAGAGATAGATGAGGTGCATATGAAAGGAATGAATTCAGCAAGCCCAGAGGCTTGCATCTTCCCCTACAGAGAATGCTAAATTCCTTAACTCAATACCTGATCTTTGATGTTCAGACTGCCTGCTCCCTTTGTTACAAACTTGTATATAGCCTGACTTCCCCTCCTGCCTCCTTGGGCCAATTTTCTCAGAGCTATTGAGATTACTGTCTCAGAGCTGTTGAGATTAATGTTTGGCAGAGTCCTAAGCATTCCCACCAAATAAAGTAATTCTGTACTTTCAAGTTGTGATTATATTTTTTAGTTGACATGGCACACGGGCTTACTTGCTTCATGTCACGTGGAATCCTCCAGGATTAGGGGTTGAACCCATGTCTCCTGCATTGTCAGGCGGACCCTTTACCACTGAGCCACCAGGGAAGCCCCCAGTACAGGTACTTTTTTATATGTGGATTTACCCAAATAGGAGATGCCACCCCCATCATTTAAGGCAACAGTCCCCAAACTTTTTGGCATCAGGGACCGATTTCATGGACGACAATATTTCCATGGACCAGAAATGGCGGGGAGGGTGGTTACAGGATGATTCAAGCTCGTTACATTTGTTGTGTACTTTATTTCTAATCTAAAGCATCACTGATCTGACAGGAGCTACCAGTCCATGGCCTGAAGGTTGGGAACCCCCAATTAAAAGGGCCAAGAAGTAATAAGCATAGAGCACATTAATTCCTACTGTACTTTCATACAAGAAATAAGAGAATATTGAATTGGCTAATAGGACCATACTCAAATTGTCATGTCAGCTTCTCTTTTCCACAGAGAACCCTGCCTAAACATTATCCGTTTAATATTGGTAAAACTTTTCATACCTCTTGTTCTAAACAGGATGCGGTAAAATGGTGTTTTGGTTGTATATATCAAACACAACCATAAAAGTCTGATTGGTTTCTCCTCACCAAATTCCTTTGTATACTTATATACTCTTCAACCCCCCTTGGGTTCCAAAAGACCTTTAGCTTCAGATATATTCAGTTTCTTCCTTAAGCAGCAGAGGCAGAGATAATGGGGGAGGAAGGGATCATAGGGTGTAAAGAAACTGTGATGGTCATTTATGGATAAACCAAACAAACTTGCAACGTTTTCAGCTCACCTAAAGCTTTATAGCTGCAGAAATGTCATCATTGTTGAAAGATTGGGGACTCTTTGTTATAGTAGCGAGAGATACTTTGCTTTCTGGTGATGGCAATGGGATTTATATCCTCTGGTTCACATGGATTTGATTTGCACAGTGACTACCTTGTTTGAGACCTTTGCCAACAAAAGTCCGTATAGTCAAAGCTATGATTTTTCCAGTGGTCATGTATGGATGTGAGAGTTGGGCTATAGAGAAAGCTAAGCACCGAAGAATTGATGCTTTTGCACTGTGGTGTTGGAGAGGATGCTTTAGAATCCCTTGGACCTCAAGGAGATCAGGCCAGTCAATCCTAAAGGAAATCAGTCCTGAATATTCATTGGAAGTGTTAGGTAGTTAGAATAGGAAAAAGGAGCCCAGAATGGCAGTGGCTAAAAGACAAGGAAGGGAAAAGCCCGTGAAAATAGAACAAAGAAAGGTCCAAGGACTGGAGTGAGGACCTCAGGTAGAGCAAACAGCACTCTGGCTAGCCCAATTTACATAGGGCAGGCCCAGGAGGAGGGAAAAACATATAAGAAGAGGAGCCAAAGTGCCGGGGCTCTCTCTTGCTCTCTCTCACTGTCTCTCTGTTGTGCGCACTCTCTCTCTTCTATTCAGGTCTCTTGGGTTGGCAGGCCCTCATGCCTCGAGGATGTATTTTCCTTTATTTTCTAAATAAAACTGAGCTGTAACACAGAGCTGTAACACTGATCTGTCTGAGAGTTGAGACATGATCTGTCCGGGAGCTGTGACACAGTTTATCTGAGGGCTTTAACGTCCGTCACTTCAAATTTTTGTTAGAACGAGACAGAACCTAGGAAATTACACACTGCCATGACAGAAGGACTGAGGCTGAAGCTGAAACTCCAATACTTTGGCCACCTGATGTGAAGAGCTGACTCATTAGAAAAGACACTGGTGCTGGGAAAGATTGAAGGCAGGAGGAGAAGGGACAACATGGACGAGATGGCTGGATGGCATCGCTGACTCAATGGACATGAGTTTGAGCAAGTTCCAGGTGATGGTTAAGGACAGGGAAGCCTGGCGTGCTGCAGTCCCTAGGGTCAAAAAGAGTCAGACATGACTGAACAACTGAATAACAAAACCTTGTTTGAGAAGGTATTTACCCCCTCTGTTATCTGGACATTTGCTCTCTTTGTTATATAAGACAACATTTATTAGATTACCTTTCAGTTTCAAGATAAAGATTAGCAGAGTTTCCCCAGGTATAGGAATAGCTGAAAACTTTTTTTTTTTTTTTTTCCTTTTGCATTTCTTTGAGTCAGTTTCTCATTTTCCAAAGGTTCACTTTCTTCATCATGGAAAACTATCCCCAGGGCATTAAGAGTCTGAATAGGAGTCAATGCCTCATCTTTGATTTCCCTAAGGACTTTACTGTCTCAGGGATATCACTCTTATAAAGACAGAACCTATTGAAAAACATTCTGAGACTTTTTAACTGTCAACTCTGAATTTATCTAAGGTTGACATGATAGACTTCAGGAGGGGCTGAGCTTATGACAGCTCAGGGTTGCTTTTTTTCTTAACAAGCATTAGATGTCTTATTGCCTCAACTCCCAAGTGAACCAGCCAAAATTGTAATGATTCATCAGGTTTTTCTCCACAGCAGGAACAATAATTTCCTCTTTTATGCTCAGTGTTGCAATGTAGGTATGCGCCTCTGTAAATGTTGGATAGCGGAGAGGATCTTCTGTCCATTCAGGATAAATCCTAGTGATAGTTGTTACAGTAGTGGGCCTGAGGCTGATCACCAGATTGACAAGAAAATTTCCTTTGTGCAGGGGATAGTTTGCAAAAAAATTAGACACTTTTGGAGCAATTGTCTTTGAACCTATTTCATACTATTCAGCAAGCAACTCCCTCCCTTACTTAGCCATGTTAATAGGTAGTAGAGTGTGGAATCATTTATTGCCCAGTCAACCACAAAATTCAGTCAATATGTTCACTACCAGTTCACATAAACTTCACTCACATCTTGTTAATTGGCTGGGTTAACATTCTTTCTCTTCTTCCTTCCAGACAGCCTTCCCCTAGAGAGCTAACAAGTTAGTCTGCTACAGTTTCACAGAAGGTAGTAGAAGAAACAACAATAATAGGTCAGAAAAACAAGAATTTAGTACTCACAGCACTAGCAATAGCCAGACTATCAGCATTTCCTTGTGCTGGTTCCCCAAGCCTCAGTCCCCAGAAGGTTACATAAAGAGGCCCAGGTAGTATCTGCAGGGCATAGTCATTTGTGTTACAAGAGAAGAACTCAGAGGTTTAAGAAATCATGATACTTTAATATGGTAACTAAGCATTCCTGTCTTTTCTTCTAGAGGAAGGTATCATATCTATCTTCTAAGGATGTTTACTATACAAATAGCCTTGGAAAGAGAGTCCAGAACAAAGGTAGCCAGTGCCTTTCTTCACAAGATGGGTAGAAAAGTGATATACCAATGGAGATTATCTCCCAAGTTATTCTCTGTGAGTGAAAGGCAAGAAAGTGTTTTTGGCAATTAGGAGCACAAGAAACTGATAGATACATTGGATTTATGGGGCTTTTATGTAGTTTTAAATTCACCATGGATAGCAACATGTTCTTAAGTGGAATAAAACAATGGTTTGGCTTTTGACATCATGAATAAAGAAGAATAGCTGTGAGGACTGTGGGAACTCATTTCTGCTCCTTCCCTGCTGGCTCAGTCTGTAAAGAATCCACCAGCATTGCACTTTATTTATTTTATTTTTTTGCATTGCACTTTATTTTTTTTTTTTTCATTTATTTTTATCAGTTTTATCAGTAATTAAAAAAAAAAAAAGAATCCGCCAGCAATGCAGGAGACCTGGATTCAATCCCTGGGTCAGAAAGATCCCCTAGAGGAGAGTGTGGCAACCCACTTCAGATTTCTTGCCTGGAACATCTTGTGGACAGAGGAGCCTGGTGGGTTATGGTTCATGGGATCACAGAGTCAGACATGACTGAAATGACTGGATATGCCCACATATATATATAGTGAAGTGAAAGTTGCTCAGTCATGTCTGACTCTTTGCAACCCCCTGGACTATAGTCCACAGAATTCTCCAGGCCAGAATACTGGAGTGGATAGCCTTTCCCTTCTCCAGGGGATCTTTCCAACCCTGGGATCAAAACCAGGTCTCCTGCATTGCAGGCAGATTCTTTAACAGCTGAGCCACAAGGGAAGCCCATATATATATATATATATATATATATATATATATTATATATATAAATGCATAAGTATAACATATATATATGTCATCCACAACATTTTATATATATATAGAGAGAGAGTATGGATATATATTATAATGAATATTATATATAATATAGACAAATGAAATTTAAAATAATAGCATGATGTACTTTGCATAATATGTTATAATATAACATATTTATGTAAATAAGCATTTTTAGAGAAATGTATTAACAGTGTTTATAATCTAGAGTGATATTTAATATGCCCATTTTTTCCTTTCTACAATAAATCAGAATTATATTTAATAAGATCTCAGAAATGTTTAAGAACATGTTTCTTAGACCAATTAGTAAGTAGATTTTCCTACCTATCTTGAGTCTTCCCAGAGTTGGACTCTCAAAGAGGTTATAATTTGAGAGTGTATCAAACCATTTAGGAGTCAATGCTAAGTATCAAGAGTATAGAGGGCAAACTGTCATTGGCAGCCTTACTCAACCAAATTCTGCTGTATCTTTCAATTCGGGGGGGAAAAAAGAAGACTCCTCTCAATTAAATTATCCTATTCTCAAAATTTATGGTGAATATCCATCAATCTCTATATTCTGTAAAGCAGATTTTAAATCATAATTTTTCAGCCAATACAGATTTACCACCTGAAAAAATACAGTTCATTCTGAAAGACCGTAATTTTGAGTGATTACATCTCAGGGGAGGAGATACATAAACATTTTACTAAGAATAACTTCCTTAAATCCTCAGAGCAAGCCCAAAAGTAGTCATTAGCTTCATTCTTGCTTGAGATGAAAAGCCCAAGGCACAGAGTTTTGAGGCAGCTTGTCCTGGCACATAGAGCTAGTAGGTGACAGATATGTGAATTAAACCCTGGTAGCCATGCACTTAGCCGGATCCACTAGTGACTCCCAAGTGTTAAGGCAACATCTTCACAGTGACTCAGCCTGTCCAAATTCCCAGTGTGGCCTGGGGATCAGTAGGAACCTTTGCAAACCTTTGAGGAATTTTGCAAGGTGAAAACTATTTTCATAAAAAATAAAACTATATTTTATCTTTTACCACCCATTCACTCACAGATGTATAGCAAGAATTTTCAGAAACTTCTGGCATAATAAGAGTGAATGCAGTAGATATGAAAATGTAGGTATTTTCTGTTAAGCCAGACATAACATGCAAAACTGAACTACTCTTCTCACTATTTTCTTATTTGTGTTGGAAAATCTGATTTTTATATGGCGTGGTTAAAAGGTTTCTTACTAAAATTTTTGAACATATTAAAAATAAATACATAACAAACACTTTATATACATAAAGACAGAGAGATCTGATACATTTTAAGTTCTAAGACAATGAATGAAAGTGAAAAAAAAGTGAAAGTGTTAGTCGTGTCCACTCTGCAACCCCATGAACTGTAGCCCACCAGGCTCCTCTGTCCCTGGAATTCTTCAGGCAAGAAAACTAGAGTAGGTAGACATTCCCTTCTCCTGGGATCTTCGCAATCCAGTAATGGAACTTGTATCCACTGCAACACTTGCATTGCAGTGGATTCTTTACCACTGTGCCACCAGAGAAGAGAGTAAATATAATACAGATTGAAAAATCCAAGTAGGCAGAAGTTGTTCTGGTTCCGCAGTTGGTTTTAATGGTGAAAAAGAGCCTGAGAATAAAATGTTTCAGAACCACTGCTTTAATGTATGAAAGTAGATTCCTTGAACAGAAGAACATGGAAAGTGCTCTGGGAAGTGTCTTCTGAATTTCTTGCCAGGAAAGAACTACACATAGTTTTAGATTATCAGTTAATAAATAGCACTGCAGATAATTAAATGCCAGAAATAGGAGAGCTTCTCAGATTGCATTTTCAGCTAAAGAATTAATAAAACCAGAAACTGAAGTAGAAGGAGTGGGTAACTCTGAGGGTACAAGCTCAGTCACTGAGAAGAGATTCTCACAGAAACAAGTGACCTTTCTATATATGAGCAAACTATATATATATATATATATATCTCATATATTCCTCATTTAAAAATTAGGAGAGTGGGGAGAATAATTTAGTGTTTCTAGAAATTTTCTACCGTGCTTATTTGGTAGCATTCAAAATAAAAATGAAAGCATTCATTTGAAAATGGTTTGTTCTAAAAAACAGAATAGAATGTAAAAGAACATCATTTTTGTTTTCTCAATAAAATCTAGAAATACACACTAATGAATTATAAAAAGGTATCTTTCATGACAAGAAAGGTAATTTTTAAAAAATCTGGCTTAGAGAACAAGCTAATGTAGATACTAGATACGAGGAGAGAGTATAAAAATAACATCTACAAATTTAGATTAATATTAAATTTTGTAATGTATAGGCATATATCAAGAAAATGAAGTAAAAGTTATATGGAAGAAAAGAGCACTTATCACCAAGAGAAAGAAAAAGTCAGGCATGGAAATGAAAGCTGATAAAATGAACAGAATAAAGTGAAAGTGCAGTAGTAGAAATGCAGTGGGAATGTCAGTGTGTTCAACAGGTAGGCAGTTTTTAAACAAATGATCTAGCCTTTATATTTCCTGGAAGAAATATCTGGATTATAAAGAAAGAATCCTAGTAAATATCAGAAAGGGAAAAATAGCAAGATTCCTACAAAGAGTCAAAATTCATGCTAATTATACATTTCCTCTCTATTGTACATGTCAGAAAATAGTATCTTTAAAGTACTGAGTCAAAGAAGTTACAAAACATTATGAGTACACTAATTCAGAAGATAGAACCAATTTACCTTTCATGAAAAAATATGTTAGCTTATTAAAAGTAAATCAAATATAGAACTGAAGCACAGTTTTTGTTGTGAGGAAAAGATTTGAGAATACATTAAATAACAAGAGAAGTTCACAGTTTATTGTTATTTGATAAATCTGGTAATTGAAATATATACACACAGAAAATTACTTCAAAAAGATTACCAGTGAAATATCTTACTTACATAATAGATTGTAAAAAATAATTATAGGATAAATTGACACCGTAAATTCTATTTTCTAAAGCTAATTTGAATTTTAAGAGTTGAGGGTTAGCAGTTCAGTTCAGTTCATTTGCTCAGTCACGTCTGACTCTTTGCGACCCCATGAATCACAGCATGCCAGGCCTCCCTGTCCATCATCAACTCCCGGAGTTTACTCAAACTCATGCCCATCGAGTCGGTGATGCCATCCAACCATCTCATCCTCTGTCATCCCCTTCTCCTCCTGCCCCCAAACCCTCCCAGCATCAGGGTCTTTTCCAATGAGTCGACTCATCGCATGAGGTGGCCAAAGTATTGGAGTTTCAGCTTCAGCATCAGTCCTTCCAATGAACACCCAGGACTGATCTCCTTCAGGATGGACTGGCTGGATCTCCTTTCTGTCCAAGGGACTCTCAAGAGTCTTCTCCAACATAACAGTTCAAAAGCATCAATTCTTCGGTGCTCAGCTTTCTTCACAGTTCAACTCTCACATCCATACATGACCCTTGGAAAAACCATAGCCTTGACTAGACGGACCTTTTTTGGCAAAGTAATGTCTCTGCTTTTTAATATGCTATCTAGGTTGGTCATAACTGTCCTTCCAAGGAGTAAGCGCCTTTTAATTTCATGGCTGCAATCACCATCTGCAGTGATTTTGGAACCCCCCAAAGTAAAGTCTGACACTGCTTCCACTGTTTCCCCATCTATTTCCCATGAAGTGATGGGACCAGATGCCATGATCTTAGTTTTCTGAATGTTGAGCTTTAAGTCAACTTTTTCACTCTCCTCTTTCACTTTCATCAAGAGGCTTTTTAGTTCCTCTTCACTTTCTGCCATAAGGGTGGTGTCAGCTGCATATCTGAGGTTGTTGATATTTCTCCCAGCAATCTTGATTCCAGCTTGTGCTTCTTCCAGCCCAGCGTTTCTCATGATGTACTCTGCATATAAGTTAAATAAGCAGGGTGACAATATACAGCCTTGACGTACTCCTTTTCCTATTTGGAACCAGTCTGTTGTTCCATGTTCAGTTCTAACTGTTGCTTCCTGATCTGCATACAGGTTTCTCAAGAGGCAGGTCAGGTGGTCTGATATTCCCATCTCTTTCAGAATTTTCCACAGTTTATTGTGATCCACACAGTCAAAGGCTTTGGCATAGTCAATAAATCAGAAATAGATGTTTTTCTGGAACTCTCTTGCTTTTAAGGGGTAAATATATATTTCTTTGGGGATTCCTTGGTAACTCAGTTGGTAAAGAATCCTCCTGCAATGCAGGAGACCCCAGTCGATTCCTGAGTCAGGAAGATCTTCTTGAGATGGGATAGGCTATCCACTCCAGTATTTGGGCTTCCCTGGTGGCTCAGCCAGTAAAGAATTCACCTGCAATGTGGGAGACCTGGGTTTGATCCCTGGATTGGGAAGATTCCCCTGGAGATGAGAATCCACTGTAGATGGGAATGGCTACCTACTCTAATATTCTGGCCTGGAGAATTTCTTGGACTGTATAGTCAATGGGGTCATAAAGAGTCGGATACAACTGGGCCACTTTCACTTTCATATCTATCTTTATGATATTTCCCAATAATTTCTCTCATTCAGGACCAATAGAGGGCTTAGTTCTCTATTTATATATTCATGTATTAAAAAAAATTTTTTTGTCTTTGCTTTTTTAATTTTAATTGGAGTCTAATTACTTTACAATATTGTGGTGGTTTTTGCCATGCATTCACATGAATCAACCGTGGGTGTACATGTGTTCCCCATCCTGACCCTCCCTCCCACCTCCCTCCCCATCCCATCTCTCAGGGTCATCCCAGTGCACCAGCCCCTAACACCCTGCCTCATGCATCAAACCTGGACTCGCGATCTATTTCAAATATGTTAATATACATGTTTCAATGCTATTCTCTAAAATCATCCGACCCTCGCCTTCTCCCACAGAGTCCAACAGTCTGTTCTTTATATCTGTGTCTCTTTTGTTGTCTCACATGTAGGGTCATCGTTACCATCTTCCTAAATTCCATATATATGCGTTGATATACTATATCGGTGTTTTTCTTTCTGACTCATTTCACTCTGTAATAAGTGATAATAGGCTCCAGTTTCATCCATCTCATTAGAACTGATTCAAATGAATTCTTTTTAATAGCTGAGTAATATTCCATTGTGCATATGTACCACAGCTTTCTTATCCACTTGTCTGCTGATGGACATCCAGGTTGCTTCCATGTCCTGGCTATTGTAAACAGTGCTAGGATGAACATTGGAGTATATGTGTCTCTTTCAATTTTGGTTTCCTTAGTGTTTATGCCCAACAGCGGGATTGCTGGGTCATATGGCAGTTCTGTTTCCAGCTTTTTAAGGAATCTCCACACTGTTCTCCATAGCGGCTGTACTAGTTTGCATTCCCACCAACAGTGTAAGAGGGTTCCTTTTCCTCCACACCCTCTCCAGCATTTATTGCTTGTAGACTTTTTGGTAGCAGCCATTCTGACCGGCATGAGATGGTACCTCATTGTGGTTTTGATTTGCATTTCTCTGATAATAAGTGATGTTGAGCATCTTTTCATGTGTTTGTTAGCCATTTGTATATCTTCTTTGGAGAAATGTTTGTTTAGTTCTTTGGCCCATTTTTTGATTGGGTCATTTATTTTTCTGGAATTGAGCTGCAGGAGCTGCTTATATATTTTTGAGATTAATTCTTTGTCTGTTTCTTCATTTGCTGTTATTTTCTCCCATTCTGAAGGCTGTCTTTTCACCTTGCTTATAGTTTCCTTTGCCGTGCAAAAGCTTTTAAGTTTCATTAGGTCCCACTAGTTTATTTTTGCTTTTATTTCCATCACTCTGGGAGGTGGGTCATAGAGGATCCTGCTGTGATTTATGTCGGAGAGTGTCTTGCCTAGGTTTTCTTCTAGGAGTTTTATGGTTTCTGGTCTTACATTTAAATCTTTAATCCATTTTGAGTTTATTTTTGTGTATGGTGTTAGAAAGTGTTCTAGTTTCATTCTTTTACAAGTGGTGACCAGTTTTACTAGCACCACTTGTAAAAGTGATTTTCTTTTCTCCATTGTATAATTCTTGCCTCCTTTGTCAAATATAAGGTGTCCATAGGTGTGTGGATTTATCTCTGGGCTTTCTATTTTGTTCCATTGATCTATGTTTCTGTCTTTGTGCCAGTACCTTACTGTCTTGATGACTGTTGCTATGTAGTATAGCCTGAAGTTCATGTATGTTTAGATGTAAATGTTAAATTAGTATTCTTATATGTGACTATAATTTTTCATACAGAAACAGTATCAAAATTATTTTCTATGCCAAAAAACTGGTAATAACTGTAGGAACTACTCAATCCATCTCAGAATTTAGCTGTTGAGTAACCAAAGTTTTCAAGTAATATAGAAATGAATTATAATTATTTATATTTTAGTAATTAAATCTCAGCAAAATATTTAATTGTATATTATAGTAGGAAAGGTAATAAACCGCTAGCATGTGGGTCCATATTGATTCCAGCCTTTGACAATATTTGGCTGCACTGTCCTGAATAAGTAGGTCAGCCTTGTTGGCCTTGGTCACTGTTTCTTAAAATGAGACAATTTAATTTATTTCTAATGACAATTATATTGCATTAAAACTTTGGATACTAGTAACACTTCCTTAGGCTCAAATATACATTGAATTCATATGTTCTATATTATTATTTAACAATCACAGCTTGTGATCAAGATTGCCTTTGTTCATTGGGGTAACATCTTTGGTAAGAAAGCGAAAATTTTCAGTTTCAATTTATAATATAGACAGACTGTCAAACATGCCAAATATTGTTCTCTTTTACTGACTTATAAACAAATGAAAAGGAAACTGTAACAATTACATCTAATTACTAACTGTGATAATGTAGCCTTGGAACTAGAATTCTAGGACAAACAACATCTTGGACCTTATGGTCTATTTTGAGGATAGTGAAATGGGTGAGAAAATAAATACTGGAGTGTATAAAGTTACCGCTATAAAAAATGAACACTAGAATATCCTATGGTTGATCTTGTTACACTTACATGACTTATAAACTCTTCAATAAAATAATTGTGTTGAAATTCATTGGTATAAGTATTTTTTTAAAGCAACAAATATTTTGTAAATTTGGAGAAATATTATATTTAGTCTGCCTAGTGAGACTTTTAAAGCAGGGTATTTTGAAATGTTCACAGTGTTATTTTTTTTTCTTTACAAATTTCTAGGGGTCTCAATTTCCTTTCCTTAGTAAAAAATTCCTTTGAGATTCTTACTGTTTTCTTCAGTAACTTCCTTTTTTGATGGAAATATATTTTGCACAGTAAGAAAAATTTTGTTGTATGGTTTTATGAGTTTTGACAAACTCATGTAGTCTTGTGACCATAATCAAAACAAAGACCAGTTCTATCATCACAAATAATAGAACTATGTGTCCCTTTGTAGCAATTTTTTCTCTTTCACAGACCTTATAAACTACTTATCTGTTTTCTGTCACAAGACTTTGCTTTTTCAAAATGTCATATAAATGAAATAATTCACTTTTCTGATTTCAGTCTGGCAAGTTTCACTTAGGAAAATGTACTTGAGACTCAAATATATATATATATATATATACACACACATACACACATATGTATATATGTGTGTATTTTTTTTTTTTTTGCTGAGCATACAACTTTTTAATTTTAATTGAGGTATGGGTGACTTACACTGTGTGTTAGTTTCAAGTTTACAGCAAAGTGATTCAATTATATATGTGTGTGTGTGTGTGTAATACTCTTTTTCATATTCTTTTCCCTTATAGGTTACTACAAAATATTGACTATACTTCCCTGTGCTATACAGTAGGATCTTATTGGTTATCTATTTTATGTATAAAAGTGTGTATATGTTAATTGTGAATTCCTAATTTACCCCTCCCCTCTGCCTTTCTGCTTTGATATCCATAAACATGCTTTCTGTGTCTGTGGGTCTACTTGTGTTTTGTAAGTAAATTCATATATATAATTTCTTTTTTGGTTTCCACATATGATGTTTGTCTTTCTCTGGCTTATTTCACTTAGTACGATAATCTTTAGAAACATCCATGTTGCTGCAAATGGCATTATTCCACTTTTTATGACTGAGTATTATTCCCTTGTATATATGTACCACGCCTTATTTATCCATTCCTCTGTTGACAAATATTTAGGTTGCTTCCAGGTCTTGGCTGTTGTAAATACTGCTGCAATGAACATTGAAGTGCATGTATCTTTTCAGATAATAGTTTTCTCTGAATATATGCCATCAAATGTGAAATATATTGTTGTGTATAGTTTGTTCATTTTTATTGCTGAGTAATATTCCATTACATGGATATTGCAAAGCTGAAAAGAACAATGGGTTGTGTGTGTTTTTTAATATTTTTGTTGATTACAATTAAGTATTCAGGTATATGTTTTTATATGAACATAACTTTTCATTTCTCTTAAGTAATACTTAGGAGTGGAATTGCTGAGACATATAGTAAGTATATGTTTAACTTTATGTGCCATATTATTTTCCAAAGTGTTTGCCCATCAGTGATGTTTTATAATTCTAGTAGTTCCATATCCTCACCATACTTAGCATTCCTGATATATTCTCATATTTATGTGTTATATACTATTGTGATTTTATTTGTATGCCCTCAGTGACTATTTATATTGAGCATTCTTCAAGAACTAGGTTGCCATCTGCGTCTCTTCCTTGATACAGTAGTTGTTCAGATCTTTTGCCCTCTTTTTAGCTGTTTATTCTTTATTATTTTTATAGAGGTATAGTTGATTTACAATGTTGGATTAATTTCTGGTGTGCAGTGATTTTGTTTTATATATATATAAATAATTTTCAGTTATATACATATATATATATATACTTTTTCATTGTGGTTTATTACAGAATATTAAATATGCTTACTTCCCAGTGCTATACAGTAGAACTTCGTTATTTATCTATTTTATATATAATAATATGTATCTGATAATCTCAAATTCCTAATTACTAGATAAATCTGATAAGAATATAAAGAGTATACCAACAACTCTGGCATTAGGAGGTGGTGAACACACAAGAGAAAATACTTCTAAGAGAACTTTAGATCCATTCCATTTGGGAGTGGCTAACTTAAAACTTCTATGAGCTCAATTGGCTATATCTGTGGCATGAGGAATTGATGGACAGGTATTTTAGATATTATTTCCAACCTTGTTATGCTCTAAAAGGATGGGTTCTGTACTTTTCCATCTCCCTCTTTAGATCTCTTCAGTAACTTTGATCTTGCATTATTGCTAAAGACATCCAACTTGACAAATACTTTTCATTTACTGGATCTAAAGAAAAAAACATCTAACAGTGTGTGTGCTCAGTCATGTCTGACTCTGCAACCCCATTCACTTTAGACTGCTAGACTCCTCTGTCCATGGGATTTTCTAGGCAAGAATACTGATAGGGTGCCATTTTCTCCTCCAGGGGTTCTTCCTGACCCAGGGATCGAGCCTCTGTTTACTGTGTCTCCTGCACTGGCAGGCAGATTCTTTACCACTACACCACCTTGGAGGCCTCATCAAAGCTTTACCAAACATTGTAAATGTGTGTGTGTGTGTGTGTGTGTGTGTGTGTGTGTGTGTGTGTGTGTGTGTGTGTGTATTCCCTTACAGCAACTCAGGAATCAGAGAAACACCATGTTTATTTCCAATGTAAACATGGAGGAGATCAAAGCCTAGAAATATAAAACGACAAGCCTAAAGGTCACATATATATTAAGAAGAATTAAAGATAGAATTCAAGCCCAGGTCATCTGCCAACAACATATTCTTCAACTTTAGAATATAGAAGAATAAATATAAGTGAAATTTGTTCAGTTGTGTCTGACTCTTTGCAACCCCATGGGCTATACAGCCCATGGATTTTTCCAGGTCAGAATACTGGAGTGGGTCGCTGTTCCCTTCTCCAGGGGATGTTCCCAGCCCAGGGATTGAACCCAGGTCTCCTGTATTGCAGGCGTATTCTTTACCAGCTGAACCACCAGGGAAGCCCATAGCAAAATAATCCCATTCTATATTTTAGATTTTGGCTAATACAAATAAATTCTTATTTTGTAAATTTTCTCATATAAAAATTGACAAACAGCATGTGCATATCAACTCTTTATGAAAAGTTTGATCATTGCATTATATTGATAAGAGAATTTTTGGAACTAATAACTATTGTTGAAAAAAATCAATAAAAGTGAAACTATTTAGAAAGTTTTCATGCAACTTAAATTTTCTTCTGAAATTGTTTATAATTTACTGTTTGTAAGATACATGATTATATGGATAAAATATATTGCTAAACAGTGATTTCTAGGGTTGCTTTTGTTGTTGTTTAGTCGCTAAGTTGTGAACGACTCTTTGTGACCACATGAATGCAGCAAGCCAGACTTACCTGTCCTTCACTATCTCCCAGAGCTTGCTCAAACTCATGTCCTTTGAGTCAGTGATGCTATCATTCCATCTCATCCTTTGTCAGCCAGTTCTCCTGCCCTCAATATTTCCCAGCATCCAGGTCTTTTCCAATGAATTGGTTCTTCACATCAGGTGGCCAAAGCATTGGAGCTTCAGCTTCCCCATTAGTCCTTCCAGTGCATATTCAGGGTTGAATTCCTTTAGGATTGATTGGTTTGATCTCCTTGCTGTCAAACAGACTCTCGAGTCTTCTCCAACACCACAATTTGAAAGCATCGATTCTTTAATGCTCAGCTTTTTTAATGCTCCAACACTCACATCTGTAAAATGACTGATGGAAGAACCATAGCTTTCACTAGATGGAACTTTGTCAGCAAAGTGATCTCTCTTCTTAATATTTTGTCTAGGTTTGCCATAGCTTTGCTTCCAAGGAGCAAACATCTTTTAATTTCATGGCTTCAGTCATCATCCACAGTGACTTTGGAGAAGAATAAAATGAATTCTGTCACTGTTGTCACTTTTACCCCACCTATTTGCCATGAAGTGGTGGGACTTGATGTCATGCTCTTAATTTTTTGAATGTTGGGTATTAACCCAGCTTTTTCACTCTCCTTTTTCACCCTTATCAAAGGTTTTTTAGTTCCTCTTCATTTTCTGCCACTAGAGTGGTATCATCTGCATGTCTGAGGTTCTTGATGTTTCTCCCGGCAATCTTGATTCCAGCTTGTGAGTCATCCAGCCCAGCATTTTGCATGATGTACTCTGCATATAAGTTAAATAATCAGGGTGACATTATACAGCCTTAACAGACTCCTTTCCCAATTTTGATCTAGTCTGTTTTTCCATGTCCAGTTCTAACTGTTGCTTCTTGTCCCACATAAAGGTTTCTCAGGAGGCAGGTAAGGTGGTCTGGTATTCTCATCTCTTTAAGAGTTTTCCACAGTTTATTATGATTCACAGAGTCAAAGACTTTAGTGCAGTCAATGAATCAAAAGTAGATTTTTAAAAAATTCCCTTCCTTTTTCTATGATCCAACAGATATTGGCAATTTGATCTCTAGTTTCTGCCTTTTCTATACCCAGCTTGTACATCTGGAAGTTCTCGGTTCACATATTGCTGAAGCATAGCTTGAAGGATTTAGAGCATTACCTAACTAGCATGTGAAAGTGAGAGTAATTGTATGGTATGGTAGCTTGAACATTCTTTGGCATTGCCTTTCTTTGGGATTGGAATGAAAACTGACCTTTCCAATCCTTTGGCCACCTCCGAGTTTTCCAAATTTGTTGACATATTGAGTGCAGCACTTTCACAGCATCATCTTTTAGGATTTTAAATAGCTCCCCCGGAATTGCAAAACTTCCATTAGCTTTGCTTGTAGTAATGCTTCCTAAGATCCCCTTGACTTCACACTGCAGGGTGTCTGGCTCTAGATGAGTGACCACACCGTCATGGTTATCCAGGTCATTAAGACCGTTTCTGTACAGTTCTTCCATGTATTCTTGCCACCTCTTCTTAATCTCTTCTTTTTGGTCCTTGCCATTTCTGTCCTGAATTGTGTCCCTGTTTGTGTTAAATGTTCCCTTGGTATCTCCAATTTTCTTGACGAGATCTCTGGTGTTTCCCATTATTTTTTTAGCTTCAATCAATAATTTAATATTGTCAACAAAAGTCTTAAAATGTAGGATTGTCAACTGCTTTTCACTGACAGTAGGGATAAAGGATGCCAACATATTTAATATGATATAAAAAGTTCACATTGTGCAGCATGAAAAATATAGTCAGTAATAATGTAACATTTTTATATGATGACACAAAGGTGAGTAGACATTTTGAGGATATCTCATATTGTATAGAAATATCTAATCACTAGGTCATGCACCAGGAATTGACATAGTGTGGTAAGTCAGTTATACTTCAGAAACAAACTCTTTGAAAAGGAAATCAGATTTCTGTTACCAGAGGTGGGGAAAGTGTAATTGGAAGAAGATGACAAAAGGTATAAACTTACAATTAAAAGATAAATAAGTGCTAGGTACATAATATACAACATGATTAATATGATTCACACTTCAATATATTATATATGAAAGTTGTCAAGAGAATAAATCCTGAGATTTCTCTTCATAAGGAATGATTTTTTCCTTTTTTTTGAAATTTTATATCTATATGAGGTGATTGATGTTCACTAAGTGGGGCATCTGGTTCCATCACTTTATGGCAAAAATGGGGGAAAAAATGGAAACAGTGACTTTATTTTCTTGGCCTCCAAAATCACTGCAGATGGTGACTGCAGCCATGAGATTAAAAAATGCTTGCTCTTTGGAAGAAAAGCTATGATAAACCTAGACAGCATATTAAAAAGCAGAGACATCACTTTGCTGACGAAGCTCTGTGTATAATCAAAGCTATGGTTTTTCCAGTAGTCACTTACAGATGTGAGAGCTGGACCATAAAGAAGACTGAGCGCTGAAGAACTGATGCTATCAAACTGTAGGGCTAGAGAGGACTCTTGAGAGTCTGTTGGATAGCAAGGAGATCAAACCAGTCAATCCTAAGGGATATCAACCATGAATATTCATTGGAAGGACTGATGGTGAAACTGAAGCTTCACTACTTTGCCAACTGATGCAAAGAGCCAGTTCATTGGAAAAGACCCTGATGCTGGGAAAGATAGAGGGCTGGAAGAAAATGGAGTGACAGAGAATGAGACGGTTGGATGGCATCATAGACTCAATGGACTTGAGTTTGAGCAAGCTCTGGGTGATATTGAAGGACAGGGAAGCCTGGCATGCTACAGTCCAGGGAGTTGCAAAGAGTCAGACAATTACAACTGAGCAACTGAATAGCAACAGCAAAAACTTATTGTGGTAATCATTTCATGATGTATGTAAGCCAAATCATTATGCTGTATATGGTAAATATATACAGTGAAAGTGAAAGTGAAGTCGCTCAGTCGTGTCAGGCTCTTTGCAACCCAGTGGATTGTAGCCCACCAGGCTCCTCTCTCCATGGGATTCTCCAGGCAAGAATACTGGAGTGGGTTGCCATTTCCTTCTCCAAAATATATACAGTGCTATATGTCAAATATAGCTCAATAAAATAGGAATAAAAATAATAAAGACAGACTTTAATCAAACTTTATAAAGTATGGGAAACAATCAGCTAGGATTTGAAAAGCAGAATACTGAGTAGCTGTATAAATTTATTTTGTCAATAAATTTTGGATTTTGAAAATTCAGAGAATTTACTAGAAACACTCTTGTGTGAACATTTAAATTTATAAAACCAGCAATTTTTTATAGCTTCACTATTTCCATCTACTTCCTTGTATCACTTCTTATTTTCTTGCAATTTCCTGCAATATAAACCCCATGTCACAGTTATGTATGTAATAATATCTCTTATAAGTCTTACCTTGAGTTATGTAAATGTCTGCAGTTATAAAGTGGACTAGTCGGAATCTAAATTTTCATACAACGTGATGGGCAGCGCTTCTGGTAACAGAACTTTTGAATAAGGAGAAATGAGGCTGTTTGCAGGTCAGTGCCAGGACCAGGTGTGTGGATTGGTTTAAGTGCAGAAGGGATACCAGCCACCTGACCATCTGCTGCAGGAAAAGGAAGAAGGCAGATTGTGTTTTGGATCACAGTTCCAACAGTAATCTGGTAATCTGCCTTAGTTATAAAGGAATAAAGAGGAAAAACAGTAAGGCACCTTGTCAACGTGTGAATGAAGAATTTGATGTTTTGAGAAAAAATGTGAAATAGTACAATATAGGGTAACAGAGACATCAAGCATGAGTAAAGAAAAATTCTTCATACCGAAGGAATGAGAGAGGGAAAAAAATCACATTCCTATAGATTATAAGCTGAAGTAGGCTAGAGCTAGTGCAATGTGACTGAAACTGGAAAACCCTTCTTCAGAAAGGAAAAATAATATTTTTGATGAGCTCAGACATTGGCTAGAAAAACTAATCATGAAGTGGATTAGAGGGTTTGTTTTGTTTTTTTTCCAAAGTAGTCATAAGTGCTAAGTATTATTTACCGCTACAAAGGAAGACATAAAAATTCAAGCCTTGAGAATTTCATAGAAAACTTGAGGTGCTTTGGAATATGCCAGGTCACAAAATTAGGAATTTGAGACTATCTTTTCTAGGCCTCTTGGAATATGGAGGTCATAAAAGCCATTAGAGGTGTATAGAAGTAGTATTCATTATTTTCTAAATATTATTGGTATGAAAAAGAATACTGTCTTTCCTCTCTCATGTTATTTTGCTTGTGAAAGAGCATAAATGTAATTTAATTAACCCTTCTTTAACCCATAGTATCCCATCTTACTTTACATTTGCAAATAGGGTGTATTTATAAAATACATGAGTCACTGGCCAGCTTGGAGCAGTTTATTTTACTGATCCCTTATGTCACTGTACTATATTTACAACACTATAAAGCCGAGGCCTTGTTCAACACATTTTTTTTTTTTCTCTTCAGCCTTCTGTCTACTTAAATAATACATTATGAGTGAACTAAAGAGAAACTTGATAAACTGTTCTACAGTAAAAAATTCAGACTTTATTCCATATCTCACAGAGACATTTTTACTGATAGAAAAATATTTTTCAGTTCCTTTTGGTTTAGTGCACAGTTCAGTTGTTAGGTGTGCATATCACTGAGCAACGAAGAGAGTCAGGTTGGAGACGTGGTCGAGTAAACCTGACCTTTCTAAAAGACATGCAGTCCTTTTCACAAGCAGTTTTCAGAAGCGACATTCATTCTATATAAAAGAATTTGATGCTTGACCTAGAACAGTAAAGGAAACCCCACCGGACTTGCAAACCTACTTTCTAAAACTTGAGAAGAGAAAGTATGCTGTGAGCTCTACTGCTTAGAAAATTAATGAGTAATTCATCCAAGCCAAGAATGAATTAGTTACCACAACCCACTTTTCAAACCCTGGTGGGTGTGTTATATATAAATAGGAGGTGAAAAGAGCTTTATGTTAATTATAACATTTACCCTCTTAGGCTGAATTAAAATAAATAAATAATGTGTCATTGTAGGTCACTGAGTGAATCCATATTTTACCTAAGCGAGTAAATATAGGTTTGATAAATACAAACTTTCCTGAAGGGATTTTTTTTTTGTTATGTGCACAGACACCCTATCAAGAGACAGTCTTTGACTTTGATAGAAAATCGGATTACTAAGTTATTTTACACACCACTTTTTCAATTTCTTCATTATTAACCAGTGAACCAAGGCAGAGATGAAAGTCATTAACTACATGCTAAAATGATTAAAGTTGTTCATTAGAGTTTTAATCAACCAATCTGTGCATTTAAGTCAAGCATGCCAACTTACATTTTATGTGTCAAGATGCCCAGAGCACATGCATTTGGAAAGTAAAACCAATTCAGTTTTAAGGAATGGTTTGAAATCATTATGAACATTTGAGTAACACAATTGATTTCTTTTTTTATTGAACTATAGTTGCCGTGTTAGGTAAGTTACTAGTATACAATACTGGAGAAGGAAATGGCAACCCACTCCAGTGTTCTTGCCTGGAGAATCCCAGGGATGGAGGAGCCTGGTGGGCTGCCGTCTATGGGGCTGTGCAGGGTCGGACACAACTGATGCGACTTAGCAGCAGCAGCAGAATACAACATAGTGATTCACAATTCTTAAAGGTTATACTCCACTTATAGTTATTATAAAATATTGACTATATTCCACATGTTGAACAGCGTTTCCTTGTAACTGATTTTATACATGATACTTTGTACCTCCTAATTCCCTTTTCTTGTATAGCCCCTTCCCTCGTCTCGCTCCCCACTGGTAACCACTAATTTCTCTCTATACCTATGAGTCTGCTTTTGTTGTCGCTGTTGCTGTTACAGTCACTAGTTTGTTGTACTTTTTAGGTTCCATATGTAAGTGATATCATACAGCATTTGCCTGACTTATTTCACATAGCGTAATATGCTCCAAGTCCATCCACGCTGTCACAAATGGCAAAATTTCATTCTTTCATATGGCTGAGTATCTATGTGTGTGTATAGAAAGACAGATACATGCATACATATAGATGTTTATACATGTATATATATATGACAAATATTCTCTATTCATCTGTTGATGGACACTTAGGTTGTGCCATTATCTTAGAAGTTGTAAATAATGCTGCTATTACTATTTGGGGGGTGTGTGTGTTTTTGAATTAGTATTTTCATTTTAGATATGTATAGATCCAAATTTGAATTGCTGGGTCATTTGGTGGTTCTATTTTTAGTTTTTTTGTAAAACACCCATACTGTTGTCCACAGTAGCTGCACAAATTTACATTCCTACCAGCAGTGTACAAGGGTTCTCATTTCTCCATATCCTTGCTGACATATGTTATTTTTGTTCTTTTGAGTAATAGTCATTCTGACAGGTGTGAGAAGATACCTCATTATAGTTTTGATTTTCATTTCCCTGATGCTTAGCAATGTTGGGCATCTTTGCAAGTACCTGGTATCCACCTGCATGTCTTTTTTTTTTTTTTTCTTTTTTAAGCTGTCTATTGAGTTCATCTGCCCACTTTTTTTGTCAGGTTGTTTGTTCCTTTGATGTTGACCTGCATGAGCAATTTATACACAGATTCAATGCAATCTCTATCATTACCAATACTAATAGATTACCAATAGGATTTTTCACAGAATCAGTACAAGAAATTTTACAATTTGTGTGGAAACATAAAGGACCTTGGATAGCCAAAGCAATTTTGAAAAAAAAAATAGAGCTGGAGGACTCATGCTCGCTGATTTCAGACTATACTACAAGCCACAGTAATCAAAACAGTGTGGTACTGGCACAGAAACAGAAAATACAGGATTCCCTGGTGTCTCAGTGGTAAAGAATCTGCCTGCCAATGCAGGAGACACAGGTTTGATTCCTGATCTGGGAAGATCCCACATCCCATGGAGCGACTAAACCCATGAGCCACAGCTGCTGATACCAATGGCTGCAGCTACTGAAGACCACGTGCCCTAGAGCCCGTACTCTGCCAAGAGGAGCCACCATAATGAAGAGCCTACAGACTACACCTAGATTAGCTCCCGCTCTCTGCAACTAGAGAAAAGCCTGTGCAGCAGCCAAAAATATATTTAAAAAAACAGAAATATAGATCAGTGGAACAAGATGGAAAGCCTGGAAATAAGCCCACACACCAACGATCAACTAATCTATGACAAAGGAGGCAAGAATATACAATGAAGAAGAGACAGTCTCTTTGATAAGTGGTGCTAGGAAAACTGGACATCTATATGTAAAAGAATGCAATCAGAAGATTCTCTAACACCATACACAAAAATAAACTAAAAATGAATTAAAGACCTAAAAATAAGACCAGATACTATAATAATTCCCAGAAGAAAGCATAGGCAGAACACTCTGTTGTAAATTGTAGCAATAATTTTTTGGTGGGGTCTGTGTCCTAAAGCAAAGGAAATACAAGCAAAAATAAACTGATGAGATCTAATTAATCTTAAAAGTTTCTGCACAGAAAAGGAAACTACTGACAAAATGAAAAGACCGCATACAGAATGAGAGAAAATATTTGCAAAGGATATGACTGATAATGAGTTAAGATCCAAAATATATAAACAGCTCATACAACACAGTTTCTGAAAGTTACATTAGATATTATTGTAGCATGATTGATAGTGCAAGTTAAATGCTCTTCTTCCCGATTACAGTATATTCTCATTTCTCATGACTTCTGCTGCTTTTTATTGTTTTTGTTTTGGAAAAAACCACAACACTCCCACGGATGTCAGCTAACAGATGAATTAATATGCAACATAATAATTATTGTTTTAAAATTTATTACTGACAAATTACAAATGTAAAAATGAGCTTCAGTTATTTTAGGGGTTGCAGTTCTTCTCTGAGTACATGGATGATATGTAAAAATTTTTAGACTATCCTTATCATTGGATGTAAATTTGGCCATTAAGTATGTAGTGTGGCATAATTTCTAAATAACATGACCTTTCTCTAATCCCATTTTCTTCTTTGACAGAGTTCTTATTCTTTGAAAGAAGATTGCAGAGAAAAGGATTCTTAGATACATAATAGGGGAATAAAAGTCTTTGGGATTCAGACTTTGAAAGTTTCTTCTTTCAGACCAGTAATTTTTAAACACTTTTTAAAACGTATATCCTGTCATCCATCCCCAAAGTCTGATATATATTACCCCCAAATTCTAGTAGCATAAAACCTACCTTCCCCATCCCTGAGCTGCAAATTACTGAGCAAAATAGTGGCCTCCAGAGTCGCCAGAGGGGGAGAACAAATTACATCAATGGATATGGAAAGAAATATTTAGAATTCCTCTATGTATTTATTTTTAGAACATTCTTTGAAGATACTCACTTAATAATTTATACTGTATATATTATATTACATTAGTAAGTTGTGAATATATGTATTTCTTCAAAATTGGGATATTCATGTTAAAGCCAATGAAAGTTAGATGGTAAGGAATTTGCCTGTAATGCAGGAGACCTGGATTCCATCCCTGGGTCAGGAAGATCCCCTGGAAAAGGGAATGGTTATCCATTCCTTCCAGTATTCTTGCCTGGAGAATTCCGTAGATAAAGGAGCCTGGCGGGCTACAGTCCATGGGTCACAAAGAGTCAGACACTATTGAGCAAATAAGCATGCATGTATTTCTTCAAAATTTGGGTATTCATGTTAAAATAAATCCAATAAAAGTTCACATTAAAACTATAGAGACCAATGGGGATATATTTGATATGCAGTGTATTTGTGTAGTATATTTTTGTAAGTGGACTTAAAAGTGACTCAGTGGTAAAGAATCTGCCTGTCACTGCAGGAGTCACAGGAGATGTGGGTTAAATCCCTGGGCCAGGAAAGATCCTTTGAAGAAGGGAATGGCAACCCACTCCAATATTCTGGTCTGGAAAGTTCTATGGATAGAGGAGCCTGATTGGGCTACAGTCCAGGCGGTCACAAAAAGTTGGACATGATTGAGTGACTGAGCATGAAAGCAGTTTTGTAACTTTAAAAAATTCATGCATCACCTTTCAAAGTTTCTTATAAGTGCTCTGCCAGTGTCATGGAGGCATCAATAGAAATCGGTGTGAACGTTGTTCAAAGTCGTATATATATCCTCTTGCTCACTGTCACTGTATGTCACTCAATGCAATTTGTGAAAGTTAAGATATGTTTGTATTTAAATTACACAGCTAGTTTAGAAAAATATATATTTATAGATATGTCCATAAGCAGAACATACAATGTAATGACCAAAAGCAATTCTTATGATACCTGAAAACAACACGGTGTATATAACATGTATAAAACATATAAATAAAAGTGATTTAGGGCAAGGATATTAATGTGAAAGAAATTGGTATCAAAATATAAGGGGAAAGAGAAATGAAAATACATTTTAAATGTTATCTTGGTACTTTATAACACTGACTTATTAATTATATAGTTCTGTATACTGTTTAATTATATTCTGTTAATCTAAAATGTAATGGCTTTCAGTCCCATGGATTTAAGTCATGTTTCTTCAATCTTTATATTTATAAAATTTAGCTGAAGAAATTGTAATTATTAATGTTAATATTATTTTACTTTATTGTTGTCCTGCTTTAATAGATATTTTATTAAGATTTAGGTTAGCTTACATGACATGTCTTCACCAATACCCCAGGGATTTTAACATAAATGATTCTACACGGAAAAGCTTACTTCGCATTATAACAAATGATGTTTTCTCTGATTTATTTTTCTATCTATTGCACTATCCTTTAGTGTTAATTTTCTAACTTTTGACTACATTCTTCCCATTCTGTTATAATCTCTGTTTGTCTCTTCCTTTGCTGTTAAAAAAAAAAAGGACAAAAAAGTTTCTATCTAGTACAGTGCTTGAAACATAATAGGCACATAATAAATGTGATTATTGCAGTGATTTAAACAATGTGGAAATATAATTAACAGGAGTTGTGGTAATCAAGGCAGGTTCTATTACTTTTATACTCTATTATTTTTACAGTACTCTTAATTCTTATTTGGGATATTAATGTATGTTAAACATTTTCTTAGTCTATGTAAATTTTTTTTCTTAAGTCTTCCTTTCCTGGATATATTGTAGTAGACATAAAAACTGAATAAAGAAAAAGCCAAAGAAAGCTTTTTCATTCACTTTATATTTCCACAAAGAGTAAGGTCAGTAAATTTGTGGAGCTTATTAGGCCCCTTTTATTTAACTGAACATTTTTTAGTTGAATAGATACGGAGAGAGGAGAAAGATAATCTGGAAGAAAAAGTACTTTTGGATAACAAGGTTTCCATATAAACTTTTATTTTAAATAAAATTTTCAGATTATTTAAGTCCTCCCTTTTCTGTCCTAAACACATAACAGAACTCTTACAAGCTATTCAAATTTTAAATTTCAGATGGGCTAGCTCTCTCTCTCTAAGAAGCAATGCAATAAAAGGAGACAATTAGAAATAGTCTCTTGCAAACTATCACAATACAAAATGTTTCTATGATAGTGTTACCAGTCTAGTTAACAGTGATGTAATTGAAATATTTTTCATTAATACATCATTTATGCAATTAAAAAGTATATTTATCTTCAAATTTTATTTCTTCTCTGGAGTATGTGTAAGTGTAAATAGTTTCAGGTGGCAGAATGGGCCATACATTTTCATGTTCCACTTGTGTTTGAAAGAAGAGTTGTTTGTTTATAATTTTCATATTAATTTCTAAGTGATCTAGATTCTCCCCTTTGATGTAATTTTGCTTATGAAATTTTTATAGAACTAGAATCTAATTTAGATAAGTCATTTAGTCTTGAATGCCTTTTGCCTCTTGATTTTGGATTCTTCATTCAGAATCCTATAATAAAATAGCAATTGCCAACATTTCATACAACTTCGTTTTGATTATATTGTCCCTCCTCAATTGCTCAGTTTTATAAATGCTTCTATGGCTATAATTGTTGGTGTGAATCCTCTGAAAATAAATGTATTATGTCAATCTAAATGCAAATCCCTTTGCACACTAAGCTGTCTAAAATGTAGATGATGATGATGTGTGTTTGAGATTGAGAATGTAATTCTCACTTGACATAAATTTCTCAAGTGTGAAAAAACAACATAGAGAAAATATTTTCCTAAATAAGTTTCATTTGTATTAAATAGTCTTATACTTAAGACTAACCTTAGAAATTATTTATCTCAAGTGTCCGGGCTATGAGAAATCTGAAGAATCCAAGTAACTTGCCTATCTCCGGTTACATAAGTTTAAAGCTAGAAAAACTATTTCTCAGTATGCTTAAGGATCCACTGTTTTTCTGGTTAAGGTCCAATATCTTTGAAATATTTTAAACTGAGAACTTCTAATTGTAAGTAGAACAAGTGTGAAAAGATTCAACTAACTGATGTATAATCACATATTAATACAACTTGGATGTAAAGTAAAAAAAAAAATGTTTCCTTTAAATGTCATAGACTATCTAACACCAGGGCCAAATCTGGCCCACCCCCCTGTTTTTATGTGACCCAAAGGCTATGATTGTTTTTCACATTTTTAATTAAAAAAATCAAAAGAAGAATATTTTATAACATAAAAATTGTATAAAATTCACATTTCAGTGTCCATGAATAAAATTATTTTGAAACATAGCTATGCTACTGTTTTTCTGTATTCTCTCTCTCCTTTTTTGCTCTACAAACATAGAGTTGACTAGTTGCATCAGAAACCATGCATACCACAGAGCCTAAAATATTTATTATCTGGATTTTCATATATACACACACACAACTTGATGACCCCTGGTCTAACAGGTCGACTCAAATATCATTTAATTTCCTTTGGAATGTGTCTTTGTTTGATTTACTGTTGGCTATTTATTAAAGGTTTGTCTCTTGAAATTATAGGCTAAAATGTAGATTTTTGTCAGGAGAAATACAAATCATGTCTCTTAAGTAGAGAAGGTGACCCCAACATTTAGGTTTTATTGCTCTATGGGACATTAACCAACCTATTTTCCAACTTAGCAAACTTTCCTCAAATGACCATGAAAATTTTCTCAAATGTTATGATAAAGAGCTTCAAATCTTGCAAGTTCTCTCTTTAATGAGTTAATCAAACTTTGATTACTGTCTAGTTAGTATTTTTATGAGAGGCATGTTTAAACCTTTTGAAAATAATGCTTTGACACATGAAATTATTTTGCTTTTCTAGTAAAGGTAACATACTCTGTTCAAGCAAGCTTCACTTCTGGGTACTGAATTCCCTGGGTAAAACAAGTTGTTATTTCAGTCAACATTTAGCTAAGACTTAAATGTATCTATTTCAACATTTCAATTTTATTTAATTCAAAGTGCCACCCTCACTCACTAAGAAATGTGTGTCTGCTCAGAGTCTTAGTAAGAAGAACTTTTGTAATATGCTTTCCCATGCTCTCATCTTCCCTTCTTGTCTTATGCTTCTGGCACTGGGGAATGGCAAGTGGAAAAGTCAAGAGTTAAAATGCAACAACATGTGCCCCACATGAGTTGGCAGTGCTTGTTTTTTATTGGTTGGAATATTTACATCATCTAGTACAAGTAGTGGGCTTCCCTGGTAGTTCAGCAGTAAAAACCTGCCTGAAATGTCAGAGATATGTTTAATCCCTGGGTCAGGAAGATCCCCTGAAGAAAGAAATGGCAACCCACTCCAGTTTCTTGCCTGGGGAATCCCATGGACAGAGAAGCCTGGTGGGCTACAGTCCGTGGAGTTGCAAAAGAGTCAAACACAACTTAGTGACTAAGCGACAGTATAAGTAGTAACAAGGTTGCTGTCCCCATTCTACTGGTCAGCAACAGGGTGTGTGGCTGACATGAACTTAATTTTCCACATGCCTTCAACAGTTGTCAGCTAACTTCATCCCTGTCTGCGTCCAGTTGGCTTGTCTTGTTTCTCCCCCTAAACTTTACCATTGTCCCTTCTAGGTCTGTAATAATTTTGTCCTGTAGTACAAAAAATATATATAATTCTGTACTATGGTACAAAGTTTCTTGAATATTTGAGGCCCTTCAGCAGGGATACATCTCATAAAGTTATGGACAATGAGGTACTTTTTTTAACTCCTCAATTTAAAACAAAAGCATAACATAGTATCAAGCATGTTGAGATGATTTATAAATTTGTAATTTGTAATAATTTCTCTTCAAGTTACTTAGTCATTTATCTCACATATCTTTTTAGAACCAAGAACATGAGCAGGTATGAATTATCTGTTTAATATCTGTACCAGTTTTCCCTAGGACACTTTCTACGCCAGCGAGATATTAAGTCTGATAGATAAATAATCAGTAGTCTAAGGCAGAGAGTGACAGTCTTCTCCTCTTGCAGATACGCATATCAAAATTCTTTTGTCTTTCTCCCTTCAACTTCAGAGAGAAAAACCAGTCTAATGCCTCCATCCAGCCTCTAAAACAGGACACAGTGAAAGGATTACATTCTATGGTAAATACTGAAATGTGATTGCCAAGACAAAATATTTTTATATTTTCCTCTGTATTCCCATCCACACCACCCCTCCACACCAATATTGTGTATACACCAATCTCTCTTACACAAGGTTTTCAAACCAGTCCAAGGTCTTTAGTCCCTGGGTTTGTGGGAATGGACATATCAATAATCAGGTTCTCTTTGAATTTAGCCTTAGAATTTGTTTTGATGTTTTCAATAATGGGCTCTATCCATTCTTTGAATCTCAACTGGTATTTTGGTTCATCCTTTTATGTAATATAGTACTTTGTGGGTGTATGGACATGTCTGTTAGATCAGAAGGGGAATTGGGCAGAATTTATTGGAAGGCTTACTGAAGTGGCAGAGGTCAACATTTTTCAAATATAGAAAAATGTATTATGACTTTGTAAGAATATGATGAAGCATACATCTTTTTCTGAGCTTTGTTTCATGTTTTAAGCATGAAGGACTGGCAAGAAAAGCCTTTTTGTTTTTGTAGATAAGAAAAATGGGCAATTTTAACCATATGTGAAGAATTTAAAATCACAGATAGTTTTATGACTTAAATATATTAATTTGTCAAAACAAAAATTGTATAGTTAGAGGAAGCCCAGTAGGCTTAGGAAGTAATCAGTCTCTTCCCTCTAAATAGAAATGCAACTGGCCCTGTTCTTAAGCCTCATGGGGCCTGAATGACTTGAGAATGTGTTTACGGTCAAATCCACGTGTTTACTGTCAAACCCACGTGAAGAGGAAATGCTTACAAATTGCAAATTTATAAATCATCTCAACATGCTTGATGCTGTGTTATGTTTTTGTTTTAAATTGAAGAGTTAAAAATGTACCTCACTGTTCATAACTTTATTGAGTAATATTTTGATTATAAAGATACATTTTCACAGCTAAAGCATAAACAGCACTAAACATACATGCTTAGAAAGTCTGCCTATTTAATCTATCATCAAATACCACCATTTCACCACACCAGACTCTTGAATTATATTAGTGTTAAAAAAAGGCAAGCAGGTCATATTTAAAATCTTGTATTTATAAAATTCAGTTCTTTTGAGTGATCACAAACGTCACATGTAGGTATCAATTAAATTAAAAAAATAAATTTACGTGCTTTCAACCTCTAACATTTTTAGAGTTAAATGCAAATAGCTTTATGAACGGAATTTAAATATTCCAAATCTGTTTAACAAGCACTTAGCATATATTATGTATATACATATATATAATACATATGTGCTAAAAACAGTTAAATATTTTAAGATTTTGTTTTAAGCACACATTACATGAGGCACAGTCTTATGGATTCTTTTTAAACAGAACAGTAATACTTAATTTGGAAATTCCGGTCACTATAACATTTTTAGAAAGGTTTTTGTTAATCTTATTGTTCTCTGAAAATAATGACATATGTCTTTAGTAGGATATATTGTGCTTAATGATTTGCTGTACAACATAATGAAATACATTTTTTATTTTAAAAACACCATTTAAATCTTTTTGGTTCATATTGCCTTCTAAAACATTCTTTAATTATAATAATTAGGTTAGACTAGAAGGGAATGGCAATCCACTCCAAAATTCTTGTCTGGAGAATTCCATGGACAGAGGAGCCTGGCGGGCTATAGTCCATGGGGTCTCAAAGAGTCAGACACACCTGTGCAACTAACACTTTCTTCTTTCTTTCTTTCCTGAGGTAGTTGAGTTAAAATAAGTTTTATTAAAATGTATGATTAAATTAAATCATATAGCACGTGAAACCCATTCCACTAGCATTCAAGCAGCATCTACTTATTTATGGTTTTCTCTCTCAAATCTGTTATATAAAATTAAATTACAGACAGATATAACACATGTGCAATCTAACGCACAACGGCTTATGCTTTTCCAGTAACTTCACAGTTTTTCTTGGCTACAGTAAAGTATCCCTTACCTTTAATTGATCTCATACACATGAATTTCCATTTAGAAAGCTTTTACCCTTGGCACATGAAGCATTTTAAAGTTTCCTTGATGAAATGCAATGGAAAAATACAATTTAAGTGGGGCAGATTCCTTACATACACCCAGTGGAAGTGGTTAAAAAGAAAAAAAAAGATTTTACCCTGAACCAGAATATTGATTTCTAGGAATTAGTTGCACTAAGAGTTAATACTTCTGTCCTAAAGATAGAAAAAAGGCAGTTCTTCACAGCCTAATTTTATGTGTTTCACAAAGTTATTTTTACCGATAGGGCTAAGAGCTTATCTGCTGAGGATATTTAAATGTTTTTTGTGTAATTAATACATTGTTGAAAATACCATCTTCTTATAATGATATATTTAAAAACATATTTTAATGAGTATTAGTCTCTATTGTTTTACTGTGTTTCACCTGAAACATAAGCCAAAATCTCTCTCAGAGGTGTCAATTAAAAAAAAAAAAAAAAAAAAATTCCAGCTCTTCTGGCAGAGTATTATAAGAATATTCAAGTCTTTTTGCTAGCTCCCTCATGTCAGCCACATTGATTTTCAAAGTTTATTTTGAATTTAAGTATATTTTTTCCTTCATGTCCTTTTTTTAACCCTTGCTTCTATTAAAATCTTTATATTGACACCCAGCCTTTGTCCAAAGTAGTTGAGAAGTGTCAATATGAAGCCAAAATAAATATTTAAAATGAGCTTTTTTATTCAGATCAGGTTGCTATCATGTGAGTCACAGTTCCTTGATAATTTGTATAAAGGGAACCCTCCCCCACGTCTTGCAGTCATGTTGGGCTTGCGGTGGTATATGAAGAGTGAGCCGAGCCTATGGCATGTTGCAGCTCTTTAGTCCTGTCTGAGAATCAAATCCCTACCTAGAAATGGGTAGTAGCAATGCTATAAACATATTAGAGATGAGTCTGTGGGTCAGCATCAAAATGAGAAGGTTATGTGGTTCACATAAAGATGCCAACAGATACCTTTAAAGAACATATATTTATTAATGACAAATGATGTGAGTGTTCTAGATGTTCTAAAAGCAAGAGAAATCATAACATGTGACTCATCTGAGCAAGCCAGATTCAAAGAACTCTCTTAATCCTTTAAAATGCACATCAACTGATGAGGTAGCACACGAGGAGAATAATTAAGCCACGCACAGATACACACACACACACACACACACACACACACACACAGATTCTAGTCTTGTTCTCTGCATTCTCTTGTTTGTGCCATTTAGACTCTTCCCACTTCTTTAATCTGCTTGCTTTCCATATGTAATTCAGTACAGACTGCAAGTATTTAATGGCAGGCAGAGTGAATTTTTAAACAATTTCCAAGTCATTCTTACACTTACTATTCCTTAGCAGAACCTCACCTTAGTCCTGCTGGAAGCTATACAAAACTTTTAAAAAACACTGACATAATTGATTTACTGGCTAGGCTCCTTTGATGTGAACCATAAAAACATTGTCTTTATTGTAATAATATTTTTAAACCAAATTTGGTGAAAGCAAGAACAATATGGGTACACTTTTAATTGAAATTTAATTTATACAAAAGCCATCTCCAGTAAAAATGTGTTCATGTGGTATTGTTGTCTATATCACTACAAATTCTTAGCATGGTATAATTTTTTCATAAACACTTTTAATCCTGATGAAGAAATTGAAGGTAGGAGTATCATTGCCAATTTGCCACTATGTGCTTTGTATTGAACTTTTATAGTATTTTGCCCTTTCTTTCTCTGCCTAATTGAAATAAGGATGCACTAAGTTTCTGAGCATAACTAATGGGATTTGAGGTGGGAGTAGGGATTTTGTGTTCATGTTCAAAACCTGACTGAATAAGTGACATAAAGAGCAACATTATGAACATCATCTCTTCAAAATCTGATCCATGCTCCTAGAACCTTGAGCTTTTTTTTCAAAATTGTACTCAGTGGCATTTATGAGGAGGAAGGCATCCAACACAGAATGTGAGAGCCTCTTAAGACATGTATCAATTCAGTTGCTCAGTGTGTCTGAATCTTTATGACCCCATTTACTAAAGCACAGCAGGCTTCCTTTCCATCACCAGCTCCCAGGCTTGCTCAAACTCATTTCCGTTGAGTCGCTGATGCCATCCAACCATCTCATCCTCTGTCATCCCTTTTTCCTCCTGCCTTCAGTCTTTCCTAGCACCAGGGTCTTTTCCAATGAGTCAGTTCTTCCCACCAGGTGGCCAAAGTATTGGAGTTTCAGCTTCAGCATCAGTCCTTCCAATGAATATCCAGGACTGATCTCCTTTAGGATGGACTCGTTGGATCTCCTTGCAGTCCAAGGGACTCTCAAGAGTCTTCTCCAACATCACAGTTCAAAAGCATCAATTCTTCGGTTCTCAGCCAAAGACATGTTTATTATGCAGTTATATTAGATGGAGAAAGCCCATGGAACACAGGTCCTAGAGAGGTGTCAATCAAAGCTTTACTCTTTCAAACTTTTGCTTTTTTTTTTTAGTGTCACACATTCATGCTAAATTACAGTGTTGGAACCTCTGTCATAGTTAATAAGGCAAGATATATGAGTCAAAATATTGACTCCTAATATTAAAATTTATTTTGTTGGGAATCCAGGTACAAAAAGTCAGTTCCTACAGAAAAGCAAAACCACCACCATGTATCTCATAAAAATGTGGTAGAAGGAGATGCTGACAATTTTCTGCAGATTAAGTCAGAATGCCTAGAAATTATCTAGAGTATTATTACTTATTTATCATGACTAAAATTTCATTTACTGTTAAGTGGCATTTGTGTTATTTTATTTATTGCCAGAAACCTTCTAAGATCAGTTGCAATTTCTTTTCCACCTTGGTTTTGCAAACCCTATGTTACAAGTAAGAGGTCCAGCATGTCCACGTTTGTTTTTCCTAACACATTGTGTACTGTTGAAACTTGACCTAACACTGAGAATACAACTCTCCTAGTGAAAGGACTAGAGTTTGGATCATTGTAGATGGCAACAGGGAGGATGTCAGATGGTTCTCTTTGTGGGAAAGAACTAGGTTCAAAATGGGAAAGGGAGTTTAAGAAGAAAGAAAAAAAGGATATTAAGGCTGAGAGGATTCAAAAGAACTATCAGGGCATTTCTTCTCATTTTACTAATGCTAACTTTGACCTTTGGAAGTGTTTATAACCCACAAAAGAAGAAAATCTTGTCATTGTTTTATAGTAACAAAAGTTTCGCTTTTATGCTTTCTTCTGGGATTATCTTTATGGAAAAGCCTGTAGGAAATGCTATTAATGCAAAGGCAAGCGTATTTCTATTTAGTTTAGTTCTGCTTCTGCAGCAGTGCCTTTATGTGTCAGCAGAAACCCACAGTCTGAGCAAGGCTAATTTTTAGAAACCTGCTAATGCAGAAATATGAGTGAAAGAACATAGAATGTGATGCAAAATTTTTTCCAATGTGGAAAATGCCCTGAAATTGAGAAACTTAAGCCTCTTACAATAAAAACATGCCATGGGAAACATTAAATAGATTAATAGAGGAAGGAAATAAAAGTGAAAAAAATACTGAAAATTTATTTGGAAAAGTTTTGCTTTCAATTATAAGTAAGGTAAAGTTACATAAAAGTCACTTTGACAAAACACGAATGGGGCAATGCCTGCTAGTTTCCATGTATATTCCCTAAAAAAAACTCACATTATCAAAACATCATAAAAAAATTGTTATAATAGGAAAATTCATTTATTGATTAGAAATATTTAGTCCAATAATAAAATTTCTTGAAGACATATTGAAATGAATAATTTTGCTAGAAAATTTTAAGTATAATATCTAAACTCTATGATAAAAATTCACGTTATGCTTACTTTCAGCTTTGAATGATACAAAGAGATTTTCCTATTCTCAACGTCACAATCAGCCCAGCAATTCTTGAAGAATCTTCCTATCTTGGTAGTACTGTGATATACAGAGTCCAAGACTATTCAAAGTAACATACTGAATTGCTGGTATAATCTTTGTTTTTTTTCTATGTGTTTTGTTATTTGCAAAACATCAGTTCTTCTCTATCAAATATAAATTATATATTTTTAATTAAGGCATTGGCCACAATATATCCATTTCCATAATGAAAACATGTGCTGTTTCACACATGAAAATGGGGAAATAATAAAACACACTCTTGCCATCTTCCATGAGAACTGCATTAGTCCAAGTTCCTGATATCCTAGCTTCTCTCCAGTCCCTCTGTGACCAGGAGGATATGAGTGCAAGGGCTGTACCATCAGCGGATTACAGGAGAGGTTATGTTCTGAGAGTTTCAGTTCAGTTCAGTTCAGTTCAGTTCAGTTCAGTCGCTCAGTCGTGTCCGACTCTTTGCGACCCCATGAATCGCAGCACGCCAGGCCTCCCTGTCCATCACCAACTCCCGGAGTTTACTCAAACTCAAGTCCATCGAGTCGGTGATGCCATCCAGCCATCTCACTCTCTGTCGTCCCCTTCTCCTCCTGCCCCCAATCCCTTCCAGCATCAGGGTCTTTTCCAGTGAGTCAACTCTTCACATGAGGTGGCTTAGGAATAATAATTACAAGTAGAATGAAGGCATAAAGAGAGAAAGAAAGACAGGTAAGCAGAGCTAACAAAGGAATAGATGAAGGAATGAAAGGAAGGAGAGAGAGAGAAGGAAGGAAGATAAAAAAAAAGGAAAGGAAAAAGAGAAGAAGAGGAAAGAAAGAAGATGGAGAATATAAACACAAAATAAAATCAGGATAAGAAAGTTAGGAAACAGCAACACAATTCTCCTTTTCTCTTTCCAATGCCCAGTATATAAGCAAACAATATGAAAATGTATTCAGTCCAATTTTAGGACATAGCCTGACCCAGAATATAAATAAGAAAAAGTGACCACTGAATTACTGTTTAACATTGAAATAAAAAGGATGTATATTTTAAAATAATAACATAATTCCATTGATTTCAGAAAACAGAAAGTAGATGCTATACCCCCTAAATACTAATCCTTTGTGAAGATGAATTTACTTTACCAAAATGCTATTACATCATTTAAATTTTCATTAATGTGTTGCAATTAAAGTCATGATACTTTCTTTTTTAAAATGTATAATGGCACTTATCTTAACTAAAAATATTTTATATGCATTTGACACAGAAATTCCATTAAGCATGAAAATCAATTTAAAAACCAGGATACATTTATGTATAATCAATGTTCAGAAAATTTAGGGATATTAAAAATAAAATTCAGGCCTTAGGTTTGCTTAGGATATATTGGGTCTTAGAGATTTTTGAAGCTTTAGTAAATAAGTATCCTCATAAGTAATATTAATGTTCTTAGAGACAATGTAGCATAGAAATGTTTATATATTTTCCTTATCTTTTTGTTTCTCCAAAAGATCTTCTCAGAGTAGTGTGAGGGAACTCTAGTTATGGTATTACTCACACAGTGAAGGGTACCTTTTATAATATTCATAGAATGGGTGGGAGATATAATGAGAAAGTGAGAGGAAAGATATGAGAAATTAGATTTACCTTGCATGCCCCTTGATTTAAAGGAGGTTCCTGGAGCCCTCTGCCTTGCGGGATTTAATGACTGCATTTGAATTTGATGATAAAGGTGTAACGGCAAATTAGCAATGCCTGTCATGGGGAAGGGAAGTAAGATGAACATTTTGTGTGGATAGGCAATTTACATTCCAATACGAGTGGTAGGTAGACAGGCATAAAGGAGAACTGCATAATTGACTCCCAAGTTAATAGAAATTTTCAAGACCCTGCTGTCCTCATCTCACATTTAAATACATGGCCTCTTCAGTAGCGAATTCTATTGTTTTTATACATCATGATTCTTCTTCCCTAGTCATGTATGTTTGACCTAGGTATGAGAAAATAAAACTTCTCTCCTTGGGAAGAGAAAGATAACATGAGACAGGACATCTCTTCAGATAAAGGGATATGTAATATGCAAAAATAGAAACTGTTGATGTCCATCATCTCCAAGATAAAGAGAGAAGAAGGGGAAAAAATGCATTTCAAGCTTCAAGTTGCATATGAAGAGAAGAATAAAACAGAGAGATGCAGAAGTCAGAGGGAGAAACCTTATAGATGTCACTCTCTGTTTTTGCTTAGTTTTGTTTTTAACACAACTTGTATTTTCATTAGAATTACTACTGTTTTCTTAAGCTTGCTCCAGCAGTTATTCACTTTCTTTTTGCAATGAAAATTACTGTACAATAAAATAGATGAGTATAAAGTAGAATGTGGAGAAGATTTTTCTTCCCATCTTTGAAGAAAGAAACAATGTGTTAGGGAATTTATAAATATTAACATAAATATAAGACACATGACAAAATCAGTCTTTGGCTATCAAGAATCAGGAAGGTTGGAGCTGACTCATAATATCTTTGTCTTAAAAGTATGCTTTTTCACATCAACTAGAGGAAACACATACCTTCGTTATTTCCCACTTTGTCTCTTGTTTACTTATCCTCTTGTCACTACAGATTTGAGTATTTTGTTTCTATATTCCATATCTTGGAAAATATAATGATTAACATATATCAAGTTAGCATGTTACTTGTCCATGTATGTGGAGAAAGGATGCTCTATCACATCCTTTTCCAGTCTCCCAGGGAAGGAAGTCATAGTGACCTTATCTCAATCCACCAACATCCTTGGTCTACAGCCAGTTCTTTGCCTTCCTTTGGAGATCTGCATGTAACTAATGTAAGTCACACCAGTGTTTTGAGAAGGGGTGAGAATTGCCAAATTGTTTGTGTCAATGTAGTGGAACCCTCCAATTCCCAGTAGATCTAACATTTTGGGAACTATTTCTGCATTTACAAAATTTCTCAAATCTAAATTTAACACATTGTGAAAGAAAAATGCATATTTTGGTTTCTTCTTTCAAAATTTTAGAGGGAAAATAATCAAAGTTTTAACACTTTAACCACAAACACTGGTACTTCCCTGGCAGTTTGGTGATTGAGACGCTGTTCTTCCAAGGTAGGGGGTGCACACTGGATCCCTAGGCAGGGAGCTAAGATCTCACAGGTGGCATGGCCAAAAAAAAACAAAAAAAAAAACACTAATAAACACATACACTAAATTGCATGTTGAAGAGCAGCTACTAAAAATTCATTTAAAGGCCCAAAATCTGTTTAATACTGGGTAGTTCCTGTGCAATTCTGTGTTATCTAATAATAAATGCATTTAATTATCATTTCTCTTTTATTTTTCCACAACCTTTGGGTTATTATATTTCTGTATAAATCAAAAAAATATGGAATCTTGGAAAGAAATATAAATATTTAGAAAATATGTGCACTATGTATTTTTATAAGTCGCCTCATGGTACCTTTCCAAAAGTATTAAATTAAGTAAGTGCTTTAACAAGTAAATGTAAATGGGAGGCAATATTATTGGAGTCTACTTTGTAAAAATGAATTATTTCCATATGAAACTTCTCCCAATATTAGCACTAATGTATCAGTAAGCAATATTCATAAAAAAATAAATAGTATTTAATAAATCATTATTTATATAGAGATATAGTCAAAATAAAAATATTTACTTTTATTTAATCATCAAAACCTAAAACTTACTTTATTTATTAGTGAGTTCCTCCTTAAAGCTTAGAAGCCTGGTGTGCTGCAGTCCATGGGATTGCAAAGAGTTGGACGTGACTGAGCTACTGAACGGAACTGAACTGAGAGTCTTTTGCTAAAAAGATTTTTTTGGTTTGTTTTTTGCTAAAGAAAGAAGAAACCATTTAAGAAATCTAATGCAAGGGAAATAAATCCATGAACAGAAAAGAGACTATAAAAATACAATGTTTAAGATTGACAAGCTATAGGTAAAATTATCAGTTGAGAACAAAGAAGTAATCCATGATTTCTCTCAAGATCATCAATGGTATCAACTAAATACTTATAAACTCAATTGTTTATCTCCAAGTGAAATGTTTGCTTTGAATTCTAGAATGATATATTGTTGTGCAGTCACTAAGTCATGTCTGATTCTTTGTGACCACAGGCACTGCAGCGTGCGAGGCTTCCCTGTCCTTCACTATATCCAGGAATTGCTCAGATTCATGTCCACTGAGTCAGTGATGCTACCTAATTATCTCATCCTCTGCCGCCGCTTTCTCCTTTCACCTTTAGGCTTACCTAGAATCAGGATCTTTTCCAGTGAGTCAGCTCTTCACATCACGTGGCCAAATTGTTGGTGCTGCAGCTTCAGCATCAGTCCTTCCAATGAGTATTCAGGGTTGATTTTCTTTAAGATTGACTGGTTTGGTCTCCTTGCTGTTCAGGGGACTCTCAAGAGCACCACAGTCTGAAAGCATCAATTCATCAATGCTCTGCTTTCTTTTCAGTCCAACTCTCACATCCGTACATGACTACTAGAGAGACCATAGCCTTGACTATGCGGACCTTTACTGGCAAAGGGATGTCTCAGGTTGTTAACACAGTGTCTAGGTTTGTTCCTGCCAAGAAGCAATCATCTTCTAATTTCATGGCTTCACTCACCATCCACAATGATTTTTAGAGCCCAAGAAGAGAAAATCTGTCACTACTTCCACCTTTTCCCCTTCTATTTGTCATGAAGTGATGGGGCCAGATGCCATGATCTTAGTTTTTTTTTTTTTTTTTTTTTTTAATAATTGAGTTTAAACTGCCTTTTTCACTCTCCTCCTTCACCCTCATCAAGAGACTCTTTAGTTCATTTTCACTTCGCCGTTAAGAGTGGAATCATCTGCATATCTGAGGCTGATGATTTATCTGTTGTTTTCCTCTGTTTCTTTGCCTTGTTCATTGAAGTGGAACTTCTTGTTTCTCCTTGCTATTTTCTGGCACTCCGCATGTAGTTGAGTGTATCTTTCCCTTTCTCCCTTGCTTTTCACTTCTCTTCTATCTTTAGCTATTTGTAAAGCCTCCTCAGACAACCACTTTGCCTCTTGCATTTTTTTCTTTGGGATGGTTTTGTTCGCTGTCTCCTGTACAATATTGCGAACCTCTCTGCACATAGTTCTTCAGGCACTCTGGTTACTAGATCCAGTCCCTGGAATCTGTTACCTCCACTGTATATTCAAAGAGGGTTTAAGTCATGCCTGACTGGCCTAGTGGAGTAACAGGCAAGTTTGGCTTTGAAGTACAAAGTGAAACAGGGCAAAGACTAACAGAATTCTGCCAAAAGAACATACTGGTCATAGCAAACACCCTTTTTCAAAGACACAAGAGGCGACTTTACACACGGACATGACCAAATGGTCAATACTGAAATCAGAATGATTACATTCTTTGTAGCCAAAGATGGAGAAACTGTATACAGTCAGCAAAAATAAGACCTGGAGCTGACTGTGGCTCAGGTCATCAGCTCCTCATAGCAAATTCAGGCTTAAACTAAAGAGGACTCTAGACTTTCCCATTCTATTGTGTTTTTCTATCTCTTTGCTTTGTTCACTTAAGAAGGCTTTCTTATTTATCCTTGCTATTCTCTGGAACTCTGCCTTCATTTGGTTATATCATTCCCTTTCTCCTTTGCCTTTTGCTTCTCTTCTTTTCTTAGCAATTTGTAAGGCCTCCACAAACAACCATTTTGCCTTCTTCCATTTCGTTTTCTTGGGGATGGTTTCAGTCACCACCTCCTATACGGTGTTAAAAACCTCCATTCATAGTTGTTCAGGCACTCTGTCTATCAGATCTAATCCCTTGAATCTATTTGTTATCTCTGCTGTATAATCATTAAGGGATCTGGTTTAGGTAATACCTGAATGACTTAGTGGTTTTCCCTACTTTCTTCAGTTTAAGCCTGAATTTTGCAATAAGGAGCTCAAGTTCTGAGTCATAGTCAACTCCAGGTTTTGTTTTTGCTGACTCCATATAGTTTCTCCATCTTTGGCTTCAGAGAACATAATCAGTCTGATTGACCAAATCAGTATGGACCATTTGGTGAGATCCATGTGTAGAGTCATCTCATTGATTGTTGCCAAAGTGTTTGCTGTGACCAGCATGTTCTCTTGACAAAACTCTGTTCGCCTTTGCCCTGCTTCATTTTGTACTCCAATGCCAAAGTTATCTGTTACTCCAGGTATCTCTTGACTTCCTACTTTTTCATTCTAATCCTTTATGGTGAAAAGGACATCTTTTTCTGGTGTTAATTCTAGAAGATCTTGTAGGTATTCATAGAACAGGTCAACTTCACCTTCTTCAGCATCAGTGGTTGGGGCACAGACTTGGATTTCTGCAATGTTGAATGGTTTGCCTTGGAAAGGAACCAAGATCCTTTGTCTTTTTGTGGTTGCACCCAAGTACTGCAGTTCAGACTCTTCTGTTGACTGTGAGGGCTACTCCATTTCTTCTAAGGGATTCTTGCCCACAGTAGTAGATATAATGGTCATGTGAATTAAACTCGCCCATTCCCATTCATTTTAGTTCACTGATTCCTAAGATATCTATGTTCAAATCTTTCCATCTCCTGTTTAGCCATGTCCAATTTTCTTTGATTCATGGACCTCACATTCCAGGTTCCTATGCAATATTGTTCTTTACAATATAGGACTTTACTTTCACCACCAGCCACATCCACAACTGAGTGTCATTTCCACTTGGCCCAGCCACTTCATGCTTTCTGGAGCTATTAGTAATTGCCCTCTGCTCTTCCCCAGTAGCATATTGGACACCTTGCATCTTGGGTGTCTTATCTTCCAGTGTCATATCTTTTTGCATGTTCATACTCATCATGGATTCTTCTTGGCAAGAATACTGGAGTGGGTGCCATTTCCTTCTTCAGCAGACCATGTTTTGTCAGAACTCTCAACTGTGACCCATCCATCTTGGGTGGCCCGGCACAGCATGGCTCATAGCTTCCTTGAGTTATGCAAGCCCCTTTGCCACAACAAGGTTGTGATCCATGAAGGGGAGACGGATTAACTCTAACTAAATAAACATCTTCAGAAGACTGACTCTTCTATAGCAAATTTTTAAAAACAATCTAATTTTCCGCTCTTCAGAAGTTGAACTTTTCCTTCCTATTATATGCCTCTGAAATTCGTGCTGCCATGAATCCAAATACTGGTGCTGGTAACCAAAAGAGATCCTAAATTCCTTCCTTTTTGTGTGTATTGCATATCAGACATTCATAAAATGCTATTATTCAGCCTTTTAACCATTCCCTAGTTCAGCTTCCTCCTCTCCATTTCAGCATCGTTGAATTGATCTCGGGTTTATGTTTCATTTTAAGCTTTAAAATAACCAGTACCCCGGCTCCAACTTTTACTTTTTTAAGTCATTTTTCCACAGCACTGTCAGTGTATTCTTTTATGTTTTATAAAAACATAATCTTAGAATGACCTATTTATTTTATTTTCACCTTGATAAAAATACCACATTCTAACCATACCTGACTTTTAATAGTGCTGTATTCATCTATCCATTCAGACTCATTGACTGATGTGGGTCTTTGCTTTTTATATAGGGTTCACCAAAAAGTTCAGAAAAAACCCAAATGAACTTATTGGATAATTCTAAATTATATCAGTACTGAACTACTTGTGGTTTCCTGAATATTACCTTTCCTTACACTCTTGCAGCAGGCACCCCTAGCTAACCTTTCAAGGATCTGATTCAAATATCTTTTCTTCTTTCTCATAAATAGTTAATGGTTTATCCTCTACTCCAATAAGTATTGTGTACATATTTCAATTATGGAAATAAATTATCTTAGTACTATAATAAAAACAAAAATAAATAAATATATATACATGTATACACAAATGCATGTACTTATATATGTCTGTATAATACAAATCTAACTGAATATACAATAAGATATTACAGAACCTAGGCTAGTGCCTAGTACCTCAGAGTCATTCAGAAAATTACATGAATGAATAGATGCTGGTGATATTTAAGTTTCATGCATGTTCTGATAAATACTTAAGCTGTCACAAGGAGCAAGGATGAAGATATAGAAACAGCACGCCTGAACCTATAATTCTAATAATTTGCCTAAGAATATCAGCAGAAAGAAATGTGATTGTCAGTTGAAATAGAAATGGTAATACGAAAAAATAAAGACGTATTCTCTAGACAGTGGGATTAAGTGTGAATATCAATAATGTTTACAAGAATGTACACGTGCATGCTACATGGCTTCAGTCATGTCCAGCTCTTTGCAGCCCTGTGGACTGTAGCCTGCCAGGCTCCCTGTTCATGGGATTCCCCAGGCAAAGATACCTGTGTGGGTTGTAATGCCCTCCTCCAGGGGATCTTCCTGACCCAGGATTGAACCTGTGTCTCTTCTGTCTCCTGCACTGGCAGGCAGGTTCTTTACCACTAGCACCACCTGGGAAGCCCACAAGAATGTATAGGAAGTACTAAATACCAGATGTTAAAATGATTTATACAGATTCACATAAATATAGTCAACTAATGTTTGATAAAGGAGTAAAAGCTGTGCTATTGAGAGAAGACAGTCTTTTCAACAGATGGTGGTAGAATACCTAGACATTCTCCTACAACACGACTCTAGATACAATCCTTACACACTTCATAAGTATTAACTCAAAATGGATCAGATATAAATGTAAAACACAACAGTATAAGATTCTTGAAAGATAACAAGAAAAAATTCTAGATAAACTTGGTCATGACAATGGCTTTATAGATAAAACACCAAAGTCATGACCCCTTGATATTAATAATTGATAAGCTGGACTTCATTAAAATTAATTAGTTTTTTGCTCTGTGAAACATGCTGATGAGAATGAGAGGACAAGCCACAGACTGAGAGGAAATATTTGCCAAAAAAAAAAAATCAGTAAAGGACTGTTATCCAAAATATATAAACAACTCTTAAAATTCATAAATGAGGAAACAACCTGATAAAAACCTATTAAAAATGGTCAAAAGGCCTGAACAAGCACCTCACCAAAGAAAATGTATAGATGGTAAATGACCATATGAAAAGATGCTTTATGTCATAGTCATTAGGAAAATACAAATTAAAGCAAAAATGAGATACCACTTCACGCCTATCAGAATGGCCAAAATCCAGAACTCTGACAATACCAAATGCTGTCATAAGGATATGGAGTTTTAGGAATTCTCATTCAATGCTGGTAGAAATGCAAAATAATATAGCAACATTGGAAACCAGTCTGGCAGTTTCTTATAAAACAAACCTTCTTTTTTCATATCATCCAGAAGTTGCATTTATTGGTTTTTATTTACTCAAATGAGTTTAAAACATGTCCACACAAAAATTTTCACATGCCTGTTGTATGTTATAGCAAATTCATTTATAATTGCTAAACCTTATAAGCAACCAAGATGGTCTTCAGTAGGTGGATGGATAAATACATGATGGTACATCCACACAATGCAACATTATTCCATGTTAAAAATAAATGAGCTATCAAGCCATGAAAATACATGAAGAGAACTAAATTGCATAATACTAAGTGAAAGAAGCCAGTTTGAAAAGGCTATATCGTATATGATTCCAATTATATGACACCCTGGAAAAGGCAAAACTATAGACACAGTTAAAAGATCAGTGGCTTCCAGGGGCTTAGTGGGAGTGTGTGAGGAATAGACAAAACAGGATTTATGAGGCAGATTATTATTTATAATAATAAATTATTCCATATCATACTCAGTGATGGATGTCACTATGCATTTGTCCATATCCATAGAACACACAACAACCAAGAGCAAAGTGTGGACTATGGCCGCTGATAATGATGTATCAGTATATGTTCATCAGTTATAACAAATGTATTTGGTACAAATGTTGGTAGTGGGGGAGGCTGTGCATGCATGGGAGCAGGGTGAATACACACTTGCTCTTCAATTTTCCTGTAAATCTAAATCTATTTTTAAAAAATAGTCTGTTTAAAAGGAGAAAATATGATTTACACAATTCATCTAAGTAAAATACCAAATGTAGTTTATTAAATTTAAAACAAGGGACTTTTAAGTGTCAGCACACAATTACCAATATTAATGTTTTAATTATTATTCTTCTGTCTTAATAAGGCATTCAGATAAATGAAAAAGTTAAAAATTTTTGTAAGGAAAAAATAACAAAAAAAAAAAAAGAAGAAGAAAGGAAGGAAGGAGAAAAGAAGAAAAAGAAAGAGGAAGGAAGGAAGGAATAAAAAGGGTACGGAGGATTAAAGAAATGAAAGCCTGACAGGAAAAAGAATAGTGCACATTCCTCCCTTGTTTATAGTTTTCAACTGAGGAGGGCAGCTTTGTTTTCATTATGCCATCAGTAGGTGGCAGTGGGAACGTAATATGCAATCTTCACCATTAGTAATTAGATATTATGTTCAAAAAAGTATGGATGTATGGAACTCTTTTAATTAAATGCTTTTGCTGGTAATAATTTTTCTTAGAGCCACAAATGGCCATGGATGACCTCAGGGAACACCCCAGGATTTTTATCTCATTATTGTTATTTCACTCTGAAATGTGTTTGCCCTCTTTAGTCCATTCAGCCAATTACACTGTGTGCCTATCTAGTCAAAAGCCTTCAGTGGTAAAGAATCTGCCTGCCAATGCAGGAGACACAAGAGATGTGGTTTCAATTCCTGAGTCGGGAAGATCTCCTGGAGTAGGAAACGGCAGCCTACTCCAGTATTCTTGCCTGGAAAATTTCATGGACAGAGGAAACTTGGCAGGCTACTGTCCATGGGATCGCGAAGAGTCAGACGTTACTGAACATGAATGCACGGGATCTGCAAGGCGTACAATGGTAAAGTACATTTTCTACTATCAAACTGTTACAGTCTAGAGAAAGAGGAGGCAAATATTCAAGTTTACATGATAAAATGCTAACAATAATATTTGACTGGGTTAGGAGAAAATGGACTATTTCAGCTTCAAAACTATAGGACATTATATAAAATAAGAATACAGAAAATTCTTCATGAAACTAGCATTTGAGCTGAGTATTGAACTGAGAGAAAAGATAGAGAAGGTGATTCAAGGTTTTCTTTTCTTTTCTTTCTTAAAGCCTATTATCTCCTTTAAGTTTGAAATGAGCCGTCTGTAGAGATTACAAATCAGGAATGCCTCTGCTCTGGTCAAAACAGCTTGTTATAGGCTAATCAGATCAACAGAGCCATTGAGCTCAAAATCATGGAGGAAAGCTTTTAAATGAAGAGTGAATTTCTAGATAGAAGGAGCATCAATAAATTATAATAATCAGAGGGACAGGATACCGACCAGTATAGTGTGGTGATGCAGAAACCCCAAGTGTCACAGTAGGCTGAGCAGGTAAAGAGCAAACAGGCTTCAGAAAATTAGTGAGAAAGAATTGACTAATGTATGATCATTGAATTCTGTCATCAATAGCTAATTGGTTAGGATGTTTTGACAACAGTGTCAGATCAGAGGTAATATTGCAAGGAAATATTTAGTAAGTCATAACATCATTGACATTTGTGTGTGTGTGTGTTTGCAAGGTGATAGGCAGTATTATACACTTGTTCTACATATTAGCTCATTTATTCTCCCAAGGACACTGTGATGTAATTTATATTAGCTTTACCATTTTTCTCAGATTAAGGTTTTGAGAGATGCTATAAAATTTAGAAGCTGCATGGTGAATGAACAAGAGAAGATAATAACTTAACAGCTTGTCATCATTACCTATATCACTCATTCATTCTTTTAGCAATACTTTATGTCTAAAATTTATCCTAAATACTGCCCTTTACTATAGACTCAGAAATTCTGACATAGTGTCCCTGCCTCATATGGAAAGGAGGGTAACAGAGTTGAACGTTTTATGAAATATTTTATTAAAAAAAAACATTTTATAAATTAGGTCCCAATGACAAAGATGTCTCTGGAGCTGATGATTGTCTTTTCTAATTTGTCAGTGTTTCTTTGATACCAATGTTTTGGAAAACACCTGAGCTTGTCTTACAGATCATAGGGCTTCTATTTTAGAAGAGAGTATTATCCTCGTTACCTTTGCCAAGTTGCTTCAGTCATGTCCAACTCTTCGTGACTGTATGGACTGTAGCCCGCCAGGCTCCTCCGTCCTTTGGATTCTCCAGGCAAGAATACTGGAGTGGGTTGCCATGCCCTTTTCCAGGGGATCATTCTATGTTATATGTTTTAGAAATAAATATATCCTCATGAAAACTACATCTAGACTTTGTCATATGAGTTTAGAAACATCTAAGATCATCTCTAACAATGAAAGTAGAATAAAGTTTCTAAGAGGCTGGAGCTGAAGGATTTAGAGGCCGTGGGATTGTGTTAGCAAGTACAAAGCAAGATACATTCTCAGAGTTTGGAGAAAATCAAGAGTTAGGGTGAAAGTGCAGGGTGAAATACACACACATCTGGCATGCTATTAGGGCTCTTCTTTAGGTAGGTCAGATGCTGCTCAGCTGACTGGGGAAAATATGTATACTTTCAGTAAAATAACAAAAGTGAAAGTGAGAGGACTACCATTACTGAGGGTGACTGGTCAGGATATGGATCCTTAGCATCAGGTGATAAATAAAATTTGCCAAAATATAGTGAGTGATTAGATCACATTGTATCACATCTCTCCAATTTTATACAAAAAGCACTATGATTTTGCATAATAAAAAAGAGACAGTGGAGGTAACAGATAGTCGACTCACCAAAGTCCAACAATTGGAAGATACCCCAACTACAGGAGAAACAGATGGAAAATATCTAGGTTTGTGTGAACCTTGGTGTGAGTTTAGAGAGATTAGGATGGGTAAAGTATGAGTGGAAGACACAGGATATTGAGGACTACTGACATGTGTGGCAGACAAGTTAATAAGGGTTATGATAAATAAAATTAATAGAAATGAAACAGGTAGAAAGGCTAGAAACATTATTTCAGAATTAAAAATATAGGAAATAGGACATTTCTGATAATGACACAGTTTAATGTTAGTTATTTGTTGGTTGCCTAAAATATAGTGAAGATTATTATAATTTAAAAAAATCTGAAAAACAGTGAGTTCAGAATTTGAGAAGAGTCTTTACCGTGCATTTTTTAAGATTTAAAAAAAAAATGATGATAGAGGACAAGTTGAAAAGGAAAATTGTGAATCTGTGAGCTAAAATCACTGAAGAAAGTGGATGAGTGTCCTGGAGTTTGTTAAATGGCCCAAGTGACAAAGATGGTAAAAGTGGTATCAGGATGAAAATCATTTGGCAGGAGTTTGTTAGGAGACAGGAGTTCTAGTGGAAGAGAGAGCCACAGAGCCATAGTCTGTTCTTTGGCCAAAGTTGTGAGTATTGAAAAAAGATTCAAAGGAAGAGCAGCTCACTTTGAAGAGCAACTCAAAAGATGTATTAAGACTAGAAAAACTTACAGTTAATGAGAGATTGTATATGAAGAGAAAAATAAAAATGATAAGGGAGTTTGTTCATGATAAAGGAGTTAGCAGGTTGTGATTCCAAAACTTAAGTGCAGGAGAATCATATTCTAGTGCACTCTATATGTTGATTTAGTACACCAGGGCTTCCCTGGTGGCTCAGACGGTAAAGAATCCACATGCAGTACAGAAGACCCGAGTTTGATCCCTGGGTCAGGAAGATCCTCTGAAGAAGGGGATGGCTACCCACTCCAGTATTCTTGCCTGGAGAATCCCATGGACAAAGGAGCCTGGCGGGCTACCGTCCATAGGTTCGCAAAGAGTCTGATACGACTGAAGCAACTTAGCATGCATGCATGCGTTAGTACATCAAGACAAAAGAAGAGCCATTAAAATTTAGTACCTTGCTGTGCATCACAACTTATATTTATCTTTTCATTCAAAGATAATAAGGATGTAATACTCTACCATGCTTTTTATAATGTCTGTCAATTATTTGAACTTTGCTACTGGCACAGTAAAAATTCAAACACACTCAAATTAATTCAAAGGTCCACAGAAAATAATACATGATTGTTAATAAGGTTTGTGAATTAAACCTGCCTGGAATCACAATAATCTAAATCTTGTTTTTATGAGGTATTTACATTCAAGCCCATGTAAGTCATCAACAGAAGTAATCATATTCAATATACTGTCATAGAAACTTCAAAAACCATTCACCTGGAACTTGTGGTTCACTGACTGTCAAAATCACAAAATAAAATACTGTTGTGATAGTTAATGAATGAAGCTTAAAACAATAGTATTCTAGAAAATAGGTTTAATTACATATGCTATTTACTTATCTTGTTTTGGAAGTAGCAGGTTATATATTACAAGGGTGATAAGGTAAAACCTGGGAACCTTAAGTAGTCTTATTACATATTATAAGAGCTAAAAAGAGTGATCATAAGCAGTATAAACAAATTTTACTGAGATCACAGATACATTAAATATCTTTCAGTTATAAAATATTACATGTTTTTGGAAATCAAAGGCAAATTCATCAGTTGAAGTCAATCTGTATTTCACATAATAACTCTACACATATTTAAATGTTAACCCTGTCCCAATCCTATTCTAGTTGCCAAAGATATAAGAATAAACAAAAGTAGTAAAGATGGCTTATTGTAAATTGTAAAAATATCTAACCCTTTTTTATAATGAATATGTTTGTCAAAATCAATGCACCTAGAATAGTTTAAATAAATGTCTATTATGTTATCTTAGTGAAATTGTTTGATATTTGCTTAAAGTAGTGTATATTAGCTTCCAAATATGCTATCCCAGGTATATGTGCATGTATTATATATGTTACACATATTGACCTATAAACAACATGGGGATTAAGAGAGTTGACTCACTGAGCAGTTGAATATCCACACATAACCTTGTATTCCAACCTCACATCTGAAGTTCCACATCCATGGTTAAACCAGTCACAGATGGTGTAGTATTGTACTTATTTATTGAAAAAAAAAATCGACATATAAATGGATCCACACAGCTAAATTACATGTTGTTCAAGGGGCAGCTGTATGTTGTTTCTACCTAAGTGAATTTTCTAAAACAGTTCAGTTTAGAGAGAAAGCATAGACCTAATACCGAATGATCATCAAAAAGATACCATAGATACACTTTAGATATTTGTAAAATATTAATTTGCAAGCTATTTGAAGATTTGGTGTAGTCCTAAATTCTATACAAAATAAAAATATTTTTGACAGTAATAATTTCCAAATTACATTGTCAGGATCACTGGAATCTATGCTATATTAAATTTTGGTGCATAGACCTTTCCCTTGGAGATTTTTTTTTTTTTTTAAAGGTGTTAGAGGACCCTGATATGTGCATTTTAACAGAGTCTTCAGGTGATTCTGATGCTAATAATATTTCAAAACTATGTCTATGGTATACTTTACTGGTGTCATGAAATTACATTAGATTCAACTATTTTTCAAGTATTCACAAGGAGAGTTCCCACAATATCTTTAAAAAATATATAATTTGGCAAAAATATGTCATCATTTTTTACAGGACATAACATCTAATTCAAAAAACTTTGGAAATATGCAAAATATACTTAGGGTCAATTTAGAACCTTTAATGTATTCAAAATATATTAAAACACTAAGATGTTTTGTTTTAGATAAATCATACACTATATATCATATTATTTTCATAGACATGGTTATTAAAATGTTAACCTTGACTATAGTTTTCAATAAAAAGGAGATTTAAGCTATGTAAATGCTTCATAGAGACTAACACCCTTGATATTCCAAAAGATAAATATCAATTTCTATATTCCAGATAAAAAAGCAGTCTGGGTAAATTATCTGCATAATTTAAAATCAATAAAAATAATTTTGACATAATTACCTACTGAATTTTATTGCTTTAAGAAGTCAAAGTTTTTTCCCACATAATTATTTTAATCCTCCACTTAATTGTAATTCTCTGGCCAGTTTTATAGACACATTCATAGGTATGGCTTTAAGATGTGTACAAAGGTAGGAAGTTATAAGAAGGGAAAGCAGGAAAGGAAATTAAATATAATATAAATATTGGTGAATTCAGGAATATGATACCACATACCTGGTACTTGGCTAGATTTTACAATAACATTATTGTAGAGGAGAGACATTTTTCTCCCCTTCTCCCCTTCTTCTAAAAGAGTGTCATGCTGGGGATACATACATAAGGGGCAGAATCTCAAGTGCAAAGTATCCTGGATCACTCTGCAATAGCTGTATATCTAATCCTATAGGTCTAATCCTTCCAGGTCCCTGGCACCTGGAAGTCGTTGATAGTATCAAGCTGTGCTGTCTGATTCTTCCTATTGAATATGGGTTTTTCATCTTTTCCCTTAGGACAATGAAAAACCTATCTTAGTATTCTACAACAATTAGGTGATTTTAATCATGGAGACATCTGTGTTTAAATGATGAAGACATAATCAATGCAAACAGTCAAACAGTTCTTATTCCATGGAGAATAAAGAAAATCAAATAGCTCATTTAGTATTGGGAATGCCAAAGCTTTTTTCACTTTTCAGGGATTTATCCATGGACTTTATCAAAGATAATCTGGGTAACTGAAGCAGTGTTACCTTGACTCTACTCAGATGCAGTCTTGGGAAAGCTTAGATCTTACATAAACTACAAAATGAAATGGCTTTTCCTATGGGACAGAAACAGCATTTTCCTAACTCACATCCAATCTTTATTTTTCACTGAAATATCTTATCCTTTATCCTAATACTCCAAATCAATTTATTGTTCATTATAATAATATTGCTTTTAAAATTAATTATATAAGATCTACTGTTTATAAAATACTCAACATATAGGTAGGTAGTTTCTCAGGTCCTCAGAAAAATTCTGTTATTCACAGATGAGAAAAGTGAGGCTCAGAGAAGTTAACTGTCTAGGATCAGGACTCAAAGTCATATCAGTCTGCCACTGAAACCATGCTCTTCACCGTGCCGTGTTTTGGTGAGAGTAAAACAGATCATCTATACGCTTATACTTGGATGAGGCACTAATAGCTCATTGGTTAAGCATTCAGATTTGGGAATGAAATAACTAGTTGTCTGGCCCTCAGAAAGCTTACCCTAACTTTTTCTTCCATTTCCTCATCAGAAAAATGGGAATAACAGTAATACCTACTTCATAGTATTATGAATAGAAATAAAATTTTATATTCAAAAGCAATTAGAAGACTTGAGATTAGCACATAATAACTGATACCATTTATTCAGTGTTTACTAGAACTTCATAAACTGGGGGAGTATTACAGTCAATAAACAGATATTTAGTCAAACTACCTGGAACATAATAAAGGTTAATGGATCCAAGTTTGTATTCATCTCAAGAAAGAGTAATTGGATTTTTTCATTGTTCCCTGCAAACTAAGTATATATAAATTAAGTAATGATTAAGGAGCCAAGTTATGAAAAAAAATATGCCTTCATATACCTAAAATGATTTTTATTGATTATTCAAGCTTCATTAGACTTTCCAGGAAAAGACAAATGTACAGTGCAACTTAAAAATTGTTGACAAAAGTTTAAGTGGAGACTATGAGTTGATTAAATATGCACATTTTCCAAAAAGTTAGGTTGTATGTACATTAAGAGAAGAAATTCCAGATTAGTACAAGACATTATACAAGTGCATTAAAATGAATAATGAGGTATGTAATTAAAATCATGTACGGAAACAAGTAATGAGTCAAGATAATTGAAATTTAAATCCAAAATTAATGTATGATGGTAGGATATATTACCGGATCTGGGTACTATTCCTAGCAATGCCTCTGTATTAAGGCATAATATAGGGTATTTTTGAGGCTGAGCATTTATTTTTTATTTCATTTTTTACTTCAGACTCAAAAATATTTGTATTAATTTCTCTTGAGGAGAAATAACAAAAGTAATTACCAAACACAGCTACCAGTGCAAAATGCTTTACAGTTACACATTACCGGTTTTGAATTGTGACTTGAAATCAATATTTCAAAAGCCATTATTGTGACTGTTCATTTTAAAAGTTTATTTTCTTTGTGACTTTTTAAATTAAAATTTTTAAAATTTAGATTTTAAGGACTTTTATAGAAGCCGAACATTTATTTTAACTGCCCAGAAATACTTATTTTTATATGCACAAAATATTACTAGAAAAATAGCTTCCATTTGACTTTTTCAATTTGCAAGGATAAAAAGAACAAATGTAAAGAATTGAAATTACACCTGGATCTTAGTATTTGCAAAAGTGTCAATGCCAAAGTGTCAATCGCTCAATCGTGTCCAAATCTTTGTGATCCCATGGACTGTAGTCCAGCAGGCCACTCTCACTCTGTCCATGGAATTCTCCAGGCAAGAATGCTGGAGTTGTTAGCCATTCCCTTCTCCAGGGAATCTGCCCTACCCAGGGATTAAACCTGAGTTTCCTGCATTGCATGTAGATTCTTTACCATCTGCTGCTGCTGCTAAGTCACTTCAGTCGTGTCCAGCTCTGTGCGACCCCATAGATGGCAGTCCACCAGGCTTCCCCATCCCTGGGATTCTCCAGGCAAGAACACTGGAGTGGGTTGCCATTTCCTTCTCCAATGCAGGAAAATGAAAAGTGAGAATGAAGTCGCTCAGTTGTGTCCTACTCTTAGTGACCACCTGGAGTGCAGCCTACCAGGCTCCTCTGTCCATGGGATTTTCCAGGCAAGAGTACTGGAGTGGGGTGCCATTGCCTTCTCCGTTGAGAGTCGTTTTAAAGCATATGTTTGGAACAACAGCCACTCAGTTTGGGTCTCTGAGTGAAAAGGGTGGTGAAAGTAGTGATGGTGTGGAAATCAATTTATATATATATCCTCAATTACCCTCCTCTCCATTGTGTACATGGATGCAAACATGAGAGGGGACAGATACTTACAAGTATTGACACTTTGGGGGCTTCCATGGTTTCTGATGGTAAACGGAGAAGGCAATGGCTTAGCAGCAGCAGCAGCAGATGGAAAGATCAGCTAGGACAACTTGATGGAAATATTATTGATGTGGCTTAATGAGCACGTAAACTCTGGCATTTTTATGTTTGTGTGACATTATTACTATTTGCACACTTGGGTTACATAAATGAGTAATGAACATTTATTTTTTTCTAAAGATCTCCTAAATTTAATGACTATGAATTTAAAGAGTCTATGTTATTATCAACATCATAGATTTTTGAAGATTTGAAATAATTTAAACAAAGTGCTTAGAAGAGTGTTTGGAACACAGTTCCCTGATACTACTGTTATTATTTTATAATTATTAGTACTTTTATTCATTTTTGACTCTTGAACATGTTACTAAGTAGGAGGCTTATTCTGTATTTATAGTGACTGATCCCTAGATAATACTTCTGTAGTTCAGTTCAGTTCTGTTCAGTCGCTCTGTTGTGTCCGACTCTTTGCGACCCCATGGACCGCAGCACGCCAGGCCTCCCTGTCCATCACCAACTCCGAGAGTTTACCCAAACTCATGTCCATTGAGTCAGTGATGCCATCCAACCATCTCATCCTCTGTCATCTCCTTCTCCTCGTGCCTTCAATCTTTCCAAGCATCAGGGTCTTTTCAAATGAATCAGCTCTTTGCACCAGGTGGCCAAAGTATTGGTGTTTCAGCTTCAACATCAGTCCTTCCAATGAACACCCAGGACTGATTTCCTTTAGGATGGACTGGTTGGATCTCCTTGCAGTCCAAGGGACTCTCAAGAGTCTTCTCCAACACCACAGTTCAAAAGCATCAATTCTTCAGCACTCAGCTTTCTTTAGAGTCCAACTCTTACATCCATACAACACTAATGGAAAAACCATAGCTTTGACTAGACAGACATTTGTTGGCAAAGTAATGTCTCTGTTTTTTAATATACTATCTAGGTTGGTCATAACTTCCTTCCAAGGAGTAAGCATCTTTTAATTTCATGGCTGCAATCACCATCTGCAGTGATTTTGGAGCCCAAGAAAATTAAGTCAGCCACTGTTTCCACTGTTTCTAAACTAAGATGCCATGATCTTAGTTTTCTGAATGTTGAGCTTTAAGTCAACTTTTTCACTCTCCTCTTTCTCTTTCATCAAGAGGCTCTATGGTTCTTCACTTTCTGCCATAAGGCTGGTGTCATCTGTGTATCTGAGGTTATTGATATTTCTCCCGGCAATCTTGATTCCAGCTTGTGCTTCATCCGGCTCAGTGTTTCTCATGAAGTACTCTGCATATAAGTTAAATAAGCAGGGTGATAATATACAGCCTTGACATACTTCTTTTCCAATTTGGAAGCAGTCTGTTGTTCCATATCCAGTTCTAAGTGTTGCTTACTGACCTGCATACAGATTTCTCAAGAGGCAGGTCAGGTGTTCTGGTATTCCTATCTCTTTAAGAGTTTTCCACAGTTTATTGTGATCCACATTGTCAAAGGCTTATCATAGTCAATGAAACAGAAGTAGATGTTTCTCTGAAATTCTCTTGTTTTTTCTATGATCCAGCAAATGTTGGCAATTTGGTCTCTGGTTCCTCTGGGTTCCTCAAACCCAGCTTGTACATCTGGCAGTTCTTTGTTCAAGTACTGCTGAAGCCTAGCTTGAAAGGTTTTGAGCATAACTTTGCTATCACGGGAAGTGAGTGCAATTGTCTGATAGTTTGAACATTCTTTTGTACTGCCCTTCTTGGGAATTGGGGTGAGGATTGATCTTTTCCAGTCCTGTTGCCACTGCTTGGTTTTCCAAATTTGCTGACATATTGAGTGCAACACTTTAATAGCATTATCCTTTAGGTTTTTAAATAGCACTTTTAAATTCCATCATTTCCACCAGCTTTATTGGCAGCAGTACTTCCTAAGGCCCACTTGACTTCACACTTCAGGATGTCTGCCTCTAGGTGGGTCACCTCACCATTGTTGTTTTCTGGGTCATTAAGATCTTTTTCTTACACTTCTTATTCTTGCCATCTCTTCTTGATCTCTTCTACTTCTACTAGATCTTTAGTGTGACTGATTCATAAGGGCTATTATAACTAAAAGAAAATATTTTAGCAAAATTGTGCTTTGACATTGAAAAAAATAATACTGAATGGGTTGACTGAAAAATAAAGAGCAAGAAAGTCACCAAGAGGCAAGAGGCAGTAGTTTTGAACTTGTATATCTTTAGGCCAAATGTTGGATTTGGATAAGAAATCAAGTGGCCTAGAGATTTTAACACAAGAAGGTAAACATAATTTTACAGTAATACTATGTATAATGAGATAGGATTTACAATTAAAACATCACACAGATCTGCCCATTAATACGATGATACACAAATGGACTTGACAGAGTGAAGAGTAACTTGTTATGAAGATGTATACTTTTGCAGAAAAACATAAATCTGAGACTACAAAAAGTATGATACTAAAAAAAAAAAAGTTATCTTCTGGTCCCATTTCAGTTATTTCACCCCACACCCCAAGTGCCAGTGAGACAGATTACTCTACTTCCTCTGATCTTACAATTTTACAATCCAAAACATTGCAATAGTATTTTTCTTCTAGAATGCACAGCAGTCAATAACTAAATATCCACTGCTATTTTTCATTCAGGGACTATTTCACTAAAAGTTTTCTAATGCTTCTTTCATCTTCAAATCCAACACAACTATAAAAGTACCTACTATGTAGATTTTATTCCAATGTTTGACATCCATTAGTCTGCCTCTTTTGCTCAATGGGGGCTTCACAGGTGGTACTAGTTGTAAGGAATCTGCCTACCAAAGCAGGAGACACATGAGTTGCAAGTTCAATCCCTGGGTCAGCAAGATCCCCTGGAGTAGGAAATGGCAATCTGCTCCAGTATTCTTGCCTGAAAAATTCCATAGGTAGAGGAATCTGGCAGTCTACCATCCTTGGGGTTGCAAAGATTTGATACAACTGAATGATTGAACACACACACCTGTTCAATGGAGGTTCTAAAGGGAGACATTGTCTTCATTTCCTTTCTGTCTATTTGCATGGATATTAATCAGACAATCTGCTAGGTAATTAGCCTACAGGAATGAGAAGGATCTCAGCACTGTGAGGGAATGATGAGCCAGTAGGTTTGGACTAAGAGAAAACACAGGTTGGTACTAGAAAATATTGGTAAGCCATGTTAAAGATTGGGAATTTTATCTTAAATAAAAGAAAATTCTTTGAAGTATTTTAAGACTTGAAATCCCAGAACTAGTTGTGCAATGGATGATGGAAAGAAGATCTGTGAAAAAAGGGTAAAGTGTGAATATGGACAGATTAATTAGATAGTGATTTTTTAAAGGCTGTTAATTAATAAGCTATATTTCAGAGAATAGGACAAGACTGTATCAGTATCAATGGAGGACATGGATAGATTCAACAGTAGTATAATTCAAGAGTCAGTTACATACAATCATGCATTTTCTTATGATTCTCCTTCTGATTGCATATTCATTTGGTGAACATCTAGTTATTTTTCAAGACTAACTTCAAGCAGCATATACAAGATGCTGTGTTTATGGACCATCGCAGTTTAGGGACCATCCCAGATCTGCGCACTTATTTATTCAGTCAGATTTGCCTGGGCTTCCCAGGTGGCACTAATGGTAAAGAACCTGCCTGCCAGTGCAGGAGACAGAACAGGTGTGGGTTCGATCCCTGGGTTGGGAAGATCCCCTGGAGGCGAGCATGGCAACCCACTCCAGTATTCTTGCCTGGAGAATCCCATGGACAGAGGAGACTGGTGGGCTATAGTCCATAGGATCACACAGAGATGGACACAACTGAAGCAACCGAGTACACACACACACACACGTACACACACACACACGTACACACACACACACACACACACACACCCCTGCCCATGATTTTCATGGTCATGTGAGTTATTGGTGCTGATGCTAATGCTACTGCCTCTGAGGGGGTCTCTGGAGCCATTACTTCTGATCACTCTTCTTGCTTCTAGGCACAGCCAACAGAGCCACACCTCACACAACTTCTCCTGCCACCTCTTGCCTCCAGATCTGGGGCATTACTCTGATCTGGCATGAAGAGTAGCAAGACTCAACAGATGTTCAGCATGAATTTCTGGAAATGTTGGAGAATTATTGCTAATGGTGGCCAATTTTTAACCAATAAAGATGAGAGCCAAACTTACTGGGTGTTCCAGTGGTAGGAATCTACCTACCAATGCAGGGGACACATGTTCAATCCCTGATCCAGGAAGATCTTACGTACCTTGGAGCAGCTAAGCCGGGGCACCGCAATTGCTGAGCCCACATGCCTGAAGCCCATGCTCCACAAGAGAGTCTACCATAATGAGAAATCCAGACACCAAAACTAGAGAATAGCCCCCACTCACTGCAGTTAGAGAAAACCCTCGAACAGCCACAAAGACCCAGCATGGCCAATAGTAATTTAAAAGTTAAAAAAATAAGATGAAAGCCAGTAGAAAAATGTATCTGCCTCTCTCCTCCCTCTGCTCCTCAGGCCATTCACGGGGCCCCTGTGAAGAGTGCGTGGCCAGCTTTTATGTGTTCCCTTATTGTGTGCTCCTTCCCAGGAATCATACTTCCTGATAATTGTTTTCAGGGTTTCCTTTTCCTTTTTAAAATATTACTTATTTAGTTAATTGTATTTTTGGTTGTGCTAGGTCTTTATTGCTGCTCCCGGGCTTCCTCTAGTTGTAGCGGGAGGGGGCTACTCTTCGTTGTGGTTCAAAAGCTTCTCTTCGCGGTGGCTTTTTTGTTGGTTACACGCTCCAAGTGTACAGCCTCAGTAATTGTGATGCATGGGCTTACTTGCTTCAGGGAATGTGGACTCTTCCTGGGCCAGGGATCAAATCCGTGTGCCTGCAGGAGGATTCTTATCCACTGTACCACCAGGGAAGACCTCTAATAAAGTTCTATCAGTAAGTTTTTGCCCCCTGTCTTTGTTTTCTGGGGATTTTAGTCAAAGTCCCCAACTTTTTCAATGACATTCATTGTTCATCATGGCCTAGCTCTGGGTAACATGGGCACATCTTCTTTGTTCTTCCTTCTACAGAATCCCACAAGGATACCCACACAATGTCTGTAAAATTGTACTGTGACATTTTTGTTTAATTTGCCCAGCTACTTCTACTAAACCTTAAGCTCTTTGAAGATGTTGTTGCCTCTGACATTTACCATAGGACCCCCAATATAGTAAAAATATTTAACTGGTATTTGCAGAATGGAGGAATAAATATAAGAGGTAATATAGTCATAGAAAACACGACTCTGGAAATTTAATATCAAAAAATGTTTTCTGTCCTAAATAATTGTTATGCTTCTTAATTCAAAACTGCAAATTAACCGTCTTCTCCTTTTTGTTTTCTTTTTATTTTTATCTCTCTCTCACATACACACACTGCTTTCTTACTTTCAATTTCTGAGCTTTCTTCAAATTTACAGTGCTTTTGTTCTTATTTTTCCTTATTTACCAGTCCTTTTGTCTGCAGTGATTTTTCCATGTAGCAAGAGTATAAATTATTAACATTGAGGGTAACACTGACAAACTTAAGAGCCTCCAGGGATCATTAAATGCTGAAAAGGACTGTAAAATAGGCCACACAAGGGACTATAAAAAGCAAGCAATATTTTTCCAACAATTGCTGAAATATGATAATATTGCTTAGATAATATAAATAACTATTTGCAAGTATAGGAAAAAAAATACCAAAGAAGATATTAGAAATATTTCAGAGATATATAAAGCCATTCTACCCAGTGTGGAATCACATTTCATTTCACCAATAACACTGATGTTATTTTCTCCTTTATGATAATTTTGGCAATAGAGAATTTTCCACTATAATCAGACCTCAAATAAAAAAACCTGAAGCTCTTAAATAACTGCAATTACAAGCATTTAATTTGTTTTCTTTTATAAACAGCTTTAGAAAGAACTTCAGGCTGATTTATACATTTAATTTCTATTTCATACTTTCAGTATTTTGTATCCTAATGTAGCTTTGTGAAACTATGAGATTATTGACATTGTGAGCAGAAGCAGTCACATTCTTGTAGGAGTTTACTACCATCATAATTAAAGTTGACTGCTATGACATGCATGGTAGTAAATATTCAAAGAAAGGTTAAGAATTAAAACAATAATACATTTTAAAATAGAAGAATGGGCTATAAAATTATTTCTAACATTTCAATAAAAATTGAGCAAATATAGTTTTGTCATTGTGTTACTCTAAATCATGAGTTCACCACATAATTCAAACAGTTGTTAGAATTTAGAATTATCCAAAATGATAATTCATAATTAGGCCTGAGTCACTAGACTCTTTTTTCCACAGTTTCTTTGTTTCAAAAATAAATATAGTTACTATAATTTAATACCTCAAGATTAACATGAGAATTGCTCAAAAATTATTTTAATCCTGTAATGGTTGTTCCTGTGGTTCCATTGAAACTTGATCATTGGCAAAGATTTGTTAAGCTGGTGCAAATGGCTCTACATTTTCTGGCATTGTCCCCAACACCTCTACAAATACATTTTCTAGTCACTGAATTATTTCAAAACAAAGGAAAAATAAATAAATCAGTGAATAAAAATACCATAGATGCCTTAAGTTTTAACTTGTTTGGTTATTAACTGGCCTTATTTTCACTAAATTTGACTTTGTGTTTTTGTTCAATCCCTAAGTCCTGCCCAACTCTTTGTGACCCCATGGACTGCAGCATGCTAGGCTGCCCTATCCTTCACTATCTCCCATAGTTTGTTCAAACTCATGTCTGTTGAGTCAGTGATGCCATCCAACCATCTCAACCTCTGTTGGCCCCTTCTCCTCCTGCCCTCAATCTTTCCCAGCATTGGGGTCTTTTCCAGTGAGTTGGCTCTTCTCATCAGGTGGCCTAAGTATTGGAGCTTCAGCCTCAGCATCAGTCCTTCCAATGAATATTCAGGACTGATTTCCTTTAGAATTGACTGGTTTCCTTTAGGATTGACTGGTTTGATCTCCTTGGCAGTCCAAGGGACTCTCAAGAGTTCTCCAGCACCACAATGCAAAAGCATCAGTTCTTTGGTGCTCAGCCTATAATGGTTCAACTCTCACTTCCATACTTGACTACTGGAAAAACCATAGCTTTGACTATATGGACCTTTGTCAGCAAAGTGATGTCTCTACTTTTTAATGCACTATCTAGGATTGGCATAGCTTTTCTTCCAAGGAGCAAGTATATTTTAATTTCATGGCTGCAGTTTCCATCCCCAGTGATTTTAGAGCCCTAGAAAATAAACTCTATCACTGTTTCCATTTTTCCCCCCATCTATTTGCCATGAAGTGATGGGACCAGATATCAACTAAGATCACCAGATCTTAGTTTTTTGAGTGTTGAATTTAAGCCAGCTTTTTCACTCTCTTCTTTCACCTTCATCAAGAGGCTCTTTAGTTCCTCTTAGCTTTCTGCCATTAGGGTAGTATCATTTGCTTATCAGAAGTTGTTGATATTTCTCCAGGTAATCTGGATTCCAGCTTGTGATTGATCCAGCCCAGCATTACGCATGAGGCAATCTGGATATAATTTGACTACTTCAAGACAACTAAAAATTTTATTTGCCTATGTACTTGAATTCTAATTTGTTACCTTTTTAGTTAGCACATGATAGCAAGTATACAGTTGTCTTTATTGGAATGTCCAGAGGACAGTAGGCACTGGTGGATCTGTTCATAAACCAAGTATTTTTCTAGTTCAGATATTTTCTACTAGTGATATTCCAGCAAAATTATGTTCCCTCCGTCTTTTAATTAATGCAGGTTAAAATGAATTTTCTTATTTGGAAATTACATTTGTTTGCTGTTACTTGACACTTCAGTTATTAATTTCATTTTATCAATTTAAATAAAATCATAATATACTTGATAGCATGATTAGACTTTTGAAAATGACAAGTCTTAATAAAGGATCATGCCTACAAAAATGTGGAAAAAATATTTATTGTCACTTAAGTGACTTTAATATAACTTCTATCTCTTTTAATAATCTTTTCTTCTTTCCAGTCTCTTTTTTTTTATGGCATATAAAGGCAGATTATGATGATTTCAAATTCAGTAAATATGTACTTAAAGACATTTCCAAAAAACGTTCTCCCTCCCACATTTCCACCACTTCCATGGTATTTGATCAGTTTTTATGTGAATGATTTTTAAAATCTGCTATTTATAAACAGATTGCAATTTTATGACTATATAAAATTTATTTTGGTCAAAGTATTTTGATAGAAAGAAGACCCTCAACCATTCCAAACAGATATCAATAGAAAGAAATTATGGTCCAATCAATATTTTCTTCAATGTACTGCTCTAGTACAGCACCTTCACCATGATGAGGATCAAAATGTTTAGAAAGCATGTGACTTGCCAAAGGTATTCACTAATTACCTCCCATAGTCATAGAAATCCTTTAATTAAAAAAAATAAGTTCAATTAAAAAATAAGTTTAGAAAGTATAATTATGTCAGTTATATTAAGTAGTTAGTATGCAGTTTTAAATTGCATCAATTCTTTCTTCTGGGCCCTGAATCCCACTAATCTGCCTAGATCTTAAAAGAAATATCTTTATTTTTGTCCTGGCCTTTCTCATAATTTTTTTAGGGACTTTTTATAGGGACTTCCCTGGGGATCCAGTGGTTAGTAGTTTGCCTTCTAGCACAGGGGATATGTATTTGATCCCTATTCAGGGAGCTAAGATCCTACATGCCTAGTGGCCAAAAAACCAGAATATAAAAGCAACAGAAGCAATATTGTAACAAATTCAATAAAGATTTTAAACAAAAGATTTTTCTAGAGCAGCACTTATTAAAATATCACTGACGATCTATTTCACAATCTCACTATGAATTTAATATGCTACTGAAAGAGGTTGGAAAGCTTTTTAGAATGTGGGAAATTTTGTGTAAACCTCAGAAGTCAGTTTTGGTCCATGACCCCTCATTAGAAACCAGATGTCATTTGATTTTGTGCTTTTTTATGGCACATTAGGTCGTCCTGGATGACTAGGAATATACTTTCACAATTCCTTTTGATCAAATCGTGTGGACAAGATATGTCTTTTACACACTTCTCATACCAACAAAGAGGGTCTATACTGTATCCTCTCCTACTTTGTATCATTAATTTATTTGATATACTGTATTCAGCTGTGGGCAAGCAAGCAATATGGCATAAGCCTAATCACCTTCCTTGGAGTAATTAAAAAGAGAAACTGTCTCATCCTTTTTGGTTCAAGCAAGGAGGGCAGAGACCATCTATGTTCCTATCAGATTTGCTCTTTCTGCCTTATTTCTGTACTCTGCCATTATTTTACTTATCTATCAGTTTAATTGCTCAACAAATTCCAGATGAGAGATAATCACCTTTCTACTTTGTGAAGAGAAATGATTTGTCACTCAAAACAGAAGGAAAGGACCTAACATTATCATTATCATTGCAAACAAAAGAGGAGGAAAGACAGAAGAAGCTGAATTTCCATTGTTGTTTTTTAAATCAAATTCATAAAACCTCAAGAGAAAAATGTTTTAAGGGTATGTTCAGCCAAAAATGGAGTATGTTCTGAATTCCACCTTAAATGTCAGGTCTTTAGAGGCAAATCTGCTCTGGTTAATGGTCTTCTCATTATTTTACCAAATTAAATATCATTCACTTGGTCATGGAGTGTACACTTCACAATTTTATGTTAAATGGATTATTTTTACTTTATTTAAAAAAAAAATAGGGATTGCATTGAATCTATATATTGCTTTGGGTAGAATAGCCATTTTGACAATATTGATTCTTCCAATCCATGAACACGGTATGTTTCTCCATCTGTTTGTGTCCTCTTTGATTTCTTTCATCAGTGGAAAGAAGAATGGAACTGGAGGAATCAACCTGCCTGACTTCAGACTCTACTACAAAGCTACAGTCATCAAGACAGTATGGTACTGGCACAAAGACAGAAATATAGATCAATGGAACAGAACAGAAAGCCCAGAGATAAATCCACGAACCTATGGACACCTTATCTTTGACAAAGGAGGCAAGGATATACAATGGAAAAAAGACAACCTCTTTAACAAGTGGTGCTGGGAAAACTGGTCAACCACTTGTAAAAGAATGAAACTAGAACACTTTCTAACACCATACACAAAAATAAACTCAAAATGGATTAAAGATCTAAATGTAAGACCAGAAACTATAAAACTCCTAGAGGAGAACATAGGCAAAACACTCTCCGACATAAATCACAGCAAGATCCTCTATGACCCACCTCCCAGAATATTGGAAATAAAAGCAAAACTAAACAAATGGGACCTAATGAAACTTAAAAGCTTTTGCACTACAAAGGAAACTATAAGTAAGGTGAAAAGACAGCCCTCAGATTGGGAGAAAATAATAGCAAATGAAGCAACAGACAAAGGATTAATCTCAAAAATATACAAGCAACTCCTGAAGCTCAATTCCAGAAAAATAAATGACCCAGCAAAAAATGGGCCAAAGAACTAAACAGACATTTCTCCAAAGAAGACATACAGATGGCTAACAAACACATGAAAATATGCTCAACATCACTCATTATTAGAGAAATGCAAATCAAAACCACAATGAGGTACCATTACACGCCAGTCAGGATGGCTGCTATCCAAAAGTCTACAAGCAATAAATGCTGGAGAGGGTGTGGAGAAAAGGGAACCCTCTTACACTGTTGGTGGGAATGCAAACTAGTACAGCCGCTATGGAAAACAGTGTGGAGATTTCTTAAAAAACTGGAAATAGAACTGCCATATGACCCAGCAATCCCACTTCTGGGCATACACACTGAGGAAACCAGATCTGAAAGAGACACGTGCACCCCAATGTTCATCGCAGCACTGTTTATAATAGCCAGGACATGGAAGCAACCTAGATGCCCATCAGCAGATGAATGGATAAGGAAGCTGTGGTACATATACACCATGGAATATTACTCAGCCATTAAAAAGAATTCATTTGAATCAGTCCTAATGAGATGGATGAAACTGGAGCCCCTTATACAGAGTAAAGTAAGCCAGAAAGATAAAGAACATTACAGCATACTAACACATATATATGGAATTTAGAAAGATGGTAACGATAACCCTATATGCAAAATGGAAAAAGAGACACAGAAATACAGAACAGACTTTTGAACTCTGTGGGAGAATGTGAGGGTGGGATATTTCAAAAGAACAGCATGTATACTATCTATGGTGAAACAGGTCACCAGCCCAGGTGGAATGCATGAGACAAGTGCTTGGGCCTGGTGCACTGGGAAGACCCAGAGGAATCGGGTGGAGAGGGAGATGGGAGGGGGGATAGGGATGGGGAATACATGTAAATCTATGGCTGATTCATATCAATGTATGACAAAACCCACTGAAATGTTGTGAAGTAATTAGCCTCCAACTAATAAAAAAATAAAAAAATAAATAAATAAATAAATAAATAAATGGAAACCTCAATTAAAGAGAGTCAGGTGACCAGAGGGAGGAATTCTCATGTCCTGTGAGGACAGCAGAGCCTAAAAGGAAGAAAAATAATTCGTCCTTTTTCCTGGCAAGGACTCAGACAATGAGAAGCCATACACTCTTCGCTTACTGTGGTCATCCAAACTTTCTTTGCCTCCCTATGAAAGCATCTTCCTTCCCTTGCACTGGGGGACCTGCGTGTGGCTTACCATGGTTGCAGACCCAGAACCGCAGTTCTTTGCTAATCCTGAATAAACCCATCTTTCCTGGAGAAATTCCTGGTAGTGCATTTGTTTTAGGTCAGCACTTTTTATGGTTGATATTTAGGAATGATCATATTTGGGTGTTTTGTCTGAAGTTTGACAGGGGTGAAGAATGCAAACATTAAGTTGTCATTCTAAATACCACAGAATCTGTAACTTTCTCATGATAAGCTATCTAGAGGCATACCAGGACAAATATCTGAAACAGGGGCCAAGTTTGTAATGATAAGCTGACTATTTTTCTGATAATAGCCTGATTGTCATGGTGTTTGGACAGACTTAAACTAGAAAGTGAATGAAATGCTACAGTGAGAAAAATAAGCCACCTTGAATTATATAAGCCAGTTCAAAATAAACAACTTATATATAAATAGGAACTATTCATACATATACTTCCAAGGTTCTAACAAACAAAGATGACAAATGAATCTAATTTTAAATATATTCTGTGTTACTCCTCCTTTTTCACATACAGTAGCCTAGTCTACACTGTGTTCTCAAAAATTTAAAATAGTAATTTATCTTGGAAATAATGTCATACAAATATATATTGCACAATAATATATTGTAATTTTAATCTCTAAATTCTTTATAAGCTCCCATTGGGAAACATTTATGTTGTTTTCAATCTTTAGATATTATAAACAATGCTATAATGAGTAGAGTATATATAAAAATTTCAAGTAGAATTTCTTTATGGTCAAAAAATATACATTTATAAATTGTCTTGATTTTCCAAACGCACTGCAAAGAAATTAGATTTTTAATAACTCATACTCCCATAAGTAACACTTGTGACCTTTCTCCTATAAACTCAACAAAACAGAGTTTTATCATACTTTTTGAGCTCTGACAATGGGATATGCTTAAAAATGATATCAATGAAATCTAAGTATGCAGTTTCTTAAAAAGTTATTGAGTACCTTTTTTACGATATAGTGAGGATTTTTTCTGTGTTATTAATATTCTTTGATGTATTTTTATTTGTGATCAGATTTTTTATCCTTATATGTTTGAAGAAATATTTTTTTGATTGGTAAAACGTTTTTTCCTCTGATATAAATTGCCAAATCTTTCCTCTATGGCCATTCATCTTTACTTGTAGGATATATGTCTTCCTGTAGTTTAAGATATTAATTTTTTATGTCTTCTGGGATTACCTTAAGTTCTAAAGACTTTATGCACTACAGTATTTAAAAGAATTAAAAAATTAATAACTTCCTCATGAAGAGTTCTGCAGATTTATTACAGTGTCTAGGTGAGACTTCATGGGTTGAGGCAGGTTTTGCAATCTGACCATTCTTATCATTCTTCAGTCCTGAAAAATGTGTTGCCCATTATCCTTCAAAATATTGTCTCTTTCCTCGTGTATATGTTCTTACCATGTGACCTTGGCATTCATGTATATATACAAGACATTAATATATATATAAAATATACATACAAGACAGAACTTTACCATGTACTTGTGTGTGTATAGTAATTTTGTTATATTTCTGTTTTTGTCTCAAATTTTAATTTTTTCCAATTTTATTTGGACCTGTTTTCAAATTTTTCATCTGTTTTTTTTTTAGGGTGTCTTATTTTTCATTCTGGCTTCTCTTCCTTCTTTTTTCTTATTTATTTTCATTTTATTTATGTTATCTATTGATTAAGTTAAGTTGCTTTAACAAAAAAGAGACTCAAAACTATAGTTTTTCAGATAACATAGAACTGTATTTATTTCTCACATAATAGGTCAGGCAGGGAGTGTAGGCAGTTCTATCCTAAGAATTTCAGGGACACAACTCTCCTCCCCTCATTTCTGCCATCAACTAGGATGTTATTCCTGTTACCATTCCTGGCAGGGTCATTGCTGACTCACCACACCACGTCTTTGTTCTGGCTTATGGGAAGAGACAAGATGTACTGGCTAATCAGTAAACTCCTTAAGTGATGTGAAAAATGCACCAAGCCACCCGTTCAAATCCTGTCACATTGTGTATGTGTGTGTGTAAGAGAGAAAGACAGAGACAGAGAGAGAAAGACTTTCATTAGCAAGAAAAGGGAAGGAGGACTGGAAAGGGAGGCAATTGACCGTGTCAGTCTGTTCAATTATCTCAAGTTCCAATCATTTTTTTTTTCTTCCCTTTCCTTTTTTGAGAAGGGATCAACGTAATGGCCATCAGGTATATCATCACCTTATGTGACAATTATCTTTATTGTGTTCACATCTTTAACAAAATATTTTTCCTTCTGTGTAAGTCTCTGGCATCTCCAGTCCTTAAGTGTCTCTGAATGTGGTAAGGTTTTGTTATTACCAAGAGTTTTAGAGGAGTGTAAATATTACTCTGAACTTGCAAATATAGGGTGCTCTTTCCTTGGAAGGGTTTCATTTCCTTCCCCAAGTTCCAGGAAGAGGAAAGATTACTTGTTGCTTCTCTGAACTAGGAGTCCAGTTTTTCTATCTCCATATTAAGTGGATAAAGATATCACTTATTTTACAAACAAGGACAATTACACTTGGATAAGAAGTGGAAACTGATACCTGTCCTGGGAAAACCACTGTATATAGTCATGTTGGGGCCCTCTTAAAGCACCAGATCCCTATAGATTCTCAGTAGCAACTCTCTGCCTCACACATAACCAAACATTTCAAAATAGTATTTGAATGGCAGGGAGTGACTGGGGTCAGCAGTGCCCGTAGCCCTGGGGAGAGAGGGACTAGAGGCCCTGCTGTAGCTTATATGCAATTTCTATGACGAATGTTAGATTGTCTGGATTTAAGAAGCCATATGTCTGAACTAAACTCTAGGGAGTATTCCAAGGGATATTTTCTTCACACAAACTCTGTGCTTCCTAGAATCTATGCTCATATTTTTCTAGTACCACATTAAGTGCATCAGATTGTAAAACTCTTTTCCATATTTCTTCACTGAGACTCCCAGGGCTTTTAATGTCTCCAGAATATATTTTCCATTTTTCCGTAAGACTTAAAAGTAACATAAACTCTAAAAGTGTCTGCTAAAAAGACTGCACAAGAGGACTCTAATAAGAGTGACCAAGAGGAGATGAGTGAGCAGGCAGAGGAGGTCGAGGATGACCCCAGTGTGGTTGGAGATAGGAAGACCTGAAAGAAATAGTGCAGAATTTTTTTGTAGAATTCCCAAAAGATGGGCCGATACTTTGGAAGAAAATGAGAAAGCCAATTTCCAAGGAAGTGAAGTGACTGCCTGCAAATTCTATGTGCCTTATGCGCCTGATTCTAAGACACAGTTAATGTAAGATAAACCTTTGATTCAGTAATAGCTTATTGAGGAGAAAGGGAATCACGATATTAGATATATGTTTATATAGCAAGTGTAAAACACCCAGGATTTCAAAGAATGCTACAATGTGAGACATGAAGTGAAAGACACATTCTACTAGGTGAAGTCAGGCTGAATGAAGAAAAATTAGGGAAAAATAGCTCCAAATAGTGCAAGCGGAAGATACATTGGATCTTCTCATTGGACAGGATAAAAAAAGCAGAAACAGTGATGTAGCTTACCTTAGGGGGAAAAAAAAAGTTTGAAAAATGTGTTTGTGACTAGAAATGACCATGTAGTATTCATAAGTCAGAAAACAATTCAACTAAAAAAGAAAATTTTTAAATAGGGATAGCCTGTTTTAATGAAATAAAATGATGCATATAATGACTTCATCACATGGGCCAGCAAAAATTCTACATAGAAACATGATTTTAGCCCTGATATCAATATAAAGTGAGATAAAGAATTTTAATTACTTTGAGAAAATACACAAGAAGAGACCTGATTCATGTTCAGGCCTGAAGATACAAAATCTGCTTAACTATAGTTCTGAGCTGTTTTTGAACAATACCAGCTACTTTCCATGTTCTGTTTGATTTGTAGTATCTATCTTGGTACAGTATATTATTCATAAGTTTTGAAAATTAGAAAAGAAAATTAAGAGTTTCTGCTCGTACCAGGAAGGTAAATTTTTGTTTCAACATATGTCAATTTGGAAATAAGTCTCCCCTTTTAGACTTACATGATTTCACTTTTACTGTTCTGGTCTACTGAAAGGATAACCCTGAATCTGTGCCTCACTTTTTCTTATGCTAACTCTGTGGCCCATGTAGAACTTGTGTGAAATATGTATCTCTTCCAAACATTTTATTTATAAGAAAACATAATAAAAAGCAGCATATTCTTCAGTGGAAAATAATGAAAGACAGTGTTATTCTAAGATTCATCTTCAGGCGTGAAAATGTATGTTCAGTTGTTGTAAATTAAAGATTGAACTTTGAACTTTTAATAGCCAAAAAAAAAAAAAAGTAATCTCTCTTAAGAATAACTCCAGATAAAGTTTTGATACCTTCTTATCTTTTTAAAAGAAATAGCAACATAAAACATAATGCATAGACTGTTGCCATTCCACTTCCCCTTAGCCCTTGATTCCATGGTCCACAGACTTTATGTTTTCTCATTTTCTCCCCAAAGATATTTGACTCACAAACTAATAGGATTCCTGGCATTGTTCTCCTCCTTCCACATACCACGCACCATAGGTCAGCCATCTCCATGTCTTCTGTACTCCCAATACCAGTAACAGTTGAAATCACTGAGAGAAGTTGAGCCAAGAGAGAGCAATGGAATTTAGCAGGCGTGGGGAGGGTGAGTGCATGTGAATGTGGGTGTGTGGAGGATGTATCTGTGTGTGTGCTGTGGGTTTGTGTATATGTGCATACACATAAGCGACAGAGGGTCAATGTTGAGAGTCGCTGAATGCTTTCTTATTGCTGGAGGAAGTTGAGTGTTTCTAGGTCACTATTTGGAGACAGAGCAGTACAGTTGAGATGTGGTGCATCGGTACTACTGACTCTGAATGTAAGCATGTCTAGCCTTGTTGATTTAGACATTAAGCTGGGAGTTTGTCTGAGAGGCAGACAATAGTGAGGATAGGCATGCAGTGACAGAGAAGGAATATGTAGAAGAGAGGAACTGTGAGAGACAGGATGTTTTAAAAGATAATGTGTCTATGAGAAAATGCAAGTGACAAGGAATTGTAAGTCAGAGAGAATGAGGATATGACAGAAAAGTGCTTAGAAAAATCAGGCTGCAGATATCAAAAAAAAGGACGACATGTGCATGGCAGCACAAGTGGGAAGCAGACAATAAAAGAAATAAGGTGAAAGCAGAAAACAGGAGTGCTTAGGGGAGAAGGAGAAGGCAGAAACTAGTAAGAAAATGTAACCTTAGGAAATTTTTATTCCCAGGGTGTTAAAAAGATACAAACAGACAAAAAAGATTTGTTTTCTAATGATAAGAGTAATTGACTTAAATTGTATATGAAACTTTCAGGAAACAATTTAAGAAGTGGTAAAAACAATGACAGGGTATTACTCAGTATTTTATCAGTACTTAGCTCTATTTATTTCCAGTCACCCTGAATGACGAGAAGGTGTGATACAAGCCAGAAAAACTGATTTATTTCCAGTATTTAAACATAAAATTCTAACACTTGATTTTGGAAAAAAAGCAGCATTCTGCCTTAGCTGCTTCCGTGTGAAACAGATCTAATGCATTGTTTTACTGTCTAGGAAATGAATTCTGTAAAAACTTGGCACACTTTCACAGTGCTCCTCAGAGTTGTTTCCTCACATCCACTCTGGCTTAGCATACATGCTCAATGCGACTCTAAGTTGTGTTTTCTTTTCTCAATTCACCACCTTATCATCCACTATTCAAGATCAAGGGTTGTACATTATGCACCATTACATCCTTGAATACTACAAAATATTCCCATGTTAGATCATATAGAATGAAGGATTTTCCCTTGTACTATGAATTGGATATGCCTAGAGGGTGTTGGTTGTGCATTAGGCTTTCTGCATACAAACTCATCATTCCTGAATGGCTGTACAGATCTTTCTTGTTAACTGGTGACTCTGAAGATTGTTTACTCCTTTGTATATATTCTCTGTTCAGAAGCACACACAATCATGGAAGTATTTCCACTTTCATAATTTCAGAGATTTTATTATAACAATATTCAGTATGTAATCTTCTAAGACTTATAAACAAACTTGTTTACAGTAAAAAAAAAAATCTAATGCAAAGAGTGAATCTATTCACATTAGTGTGATATGAACTCCCCATTTCCCCCCATTATTTTTACATGTTGTTGTTGTTGTTGTTGAGTCACTAAGTTGTATCCAATTATTTGCAGCCCCATGGACTGCAGCATGCCAGGCTTCCCTGTCCTTCACTATCTCCCTGAGTTTGATCAAACTCATGTCCATTGATATGGCGATGCCATCACCATCCCACCATCTCGTCCTCTGTTACCCTCTTCTCCTGCTCTCAATCTTTCCCAGCATCAAGGTCTTTTCCAGTGGGTCAGCTCTTTGCCTCAAGTGGCCTGCGTATCAGAGCTTCATCTTCAGCATCATTCCTTCCAATGAATATTCAGGGTTGATTTCCTTTAGGATTGACTAGTTTGATCTCTTTGCAGTCCAAGGGGCTGTTGAACTGTGGTGCTGGGGCACCACAATTCAAAAACATCAGTTCTTTGGCACTGAGCTTTCTTTATGGTCCAACTCTTGCATCTCTACATGACTGCAAGAAAAACCATAGCTTTGACTATATGAACCTTTGTCGACAAAGTGATGTCTCTGCTTTTTAATACTCTGTCTAGGTTTGTCATAGCTTTTCTTCCAAGGAACAAGTGTCTTTTAATTTCATAGCTGCAGTCACAGTCCACAGTGATTTTGGAGCCCAAGAAAATAAAATCTGCCACCGTTTCCACTTTTCCCCTTTCTATTTGCCATGAAGTGATGAGACTGGATGGCAACATCTTATTTTTCTGAATGTGGAGGTTTAAGCCAGCATTTTCACTCTTTTTTCACCCTCATCGAGGCTCTTTAGTTCCTCGTCACTTTCTGCCATTAGAGTGGTATTGTCTGCATATTTGAGGTTGTTGATATTTCATTCAGCAATCTTGATCCCAGATTGTGATTCATCCATTCTGGCATTTCACATGATGTACCCTGCATATAAGTTAAATAAGCAGTGTGACAATATATAGCCTTGACATAACTCCTTTCTCAATTTTGAACCAGTCTGTTGTTCCATGTCTCATTTGGCCAGTCCTGTAGCCATTGCTGACTTTCCAAAATTTGCTGGCATATTGAGTGCAGCACTTTAACAGCATCATTTTTAAAGATTTGAAATAGCTTATGTAGATAAAGCTAAATATATGCTAATAGTTTGTTATCTTGGAAGCTCTATGAACTATTATGTATTCTTATATTCAACATTTTTTTTTACTTTTCTTAAAAAATTATTTTATTTTTAATTGGAAGGTAGTTACAATATAATGCTAGTTTCGGTCATACATAAGCATGAATCACCCATAGATATACATATGTCCCCGCCCGTTGGAATGTCCCTCCCCATCCTACCCCTCTAGTTTGTCACAGAGCACCAACTTTGGATTCCCTGCATCATACAGCAAATTCCCACTGGCTGTCTATTTTACATATGGTAATGGATGTGTTTCAGTACCAATAATCTCTCAAGTCATCCCACTCTCTCCACCTCACTGTAACCAAAAATCTGTTCTTTATGTGTGTGTCTCCTTTGCTGCCCTCCAAATAACACCATCAGTACTATCTTTCTAGATTCCATATATATGTGTTAATATATGATATTTGTTTTTATCTTTTTGACTTGCTTCATTCTGTCTAATAGGCTCTAGGTTGACCCGCCTCATTAGAACTGACAGAAATGTGTTCCTTTTTATAACTGAGAGACATTCCCTTGTATATATGTACCACAACTTCTTTATCCATTCATCTGTTGATGGACATCTAGGTTACTTCCATGTCTTTGCTATTGTAAACAGTGCTGCAGTGAACAATGGAGTACATGTGTCTTTTTCAATTATGGCTTCCTAAGAATATATGCCCAGTAGTGGGACTGCTGGGTCATATTATAATTTTATTCTGTTTTTTAAGGACTCTCCATACTGTTCTCCATAATGCTAAGTTGCTTCAGTCATGTCCAATTGTTTGCAACTCTGTGGACCATAGCCCGCTGGGCTTCTCTGTCCATGTGATTCTCCAGGTAGGAATTCTGCAGTGGGTTGCCATTTCCTTCTCCAAGATATCTTCCTGATCCAGGGATTGAATCCAGGTCTTCTGCATTGCAAGCAGATGTTTTACCATCTGAACTACCATAGTGACTGTAACAATTTGCATTCCACCAACAGTGCAAGAGGGCTCCCATTTCTGCACGCTCTCTGCAGCATTTCGTGTTTGTAGACTTTTCAATGATGGCCATTCTGACTGGTGTGAGATGGTAGCTCAATGTAGTTTTTATTTACATTTCTCTAATAATGAGCAATGTTGAGCATCTTTTCATGTGGTTGGATAAATGTCTGTTTAGGTCTTCTGCCCACTTTTTGATTGAATTGTTTGTTTTTCTGGTATTGAGTTGAATGAGCTGCTTGTATAATTTGGAGATTATTCTTTTGTCAGTTGTTTCATTTGTTATTATTTTCTCTCATTCTGAGGCTTGTCTTTTCACCTTGGTTATAGTTTCCTTCATTGTGTAAAAGTTTTTAAGTCCCATTTGTTAATTTTTGTTTTCATCTCCATTACACTAAGACGTGGGTCATAGAGGATCGTACTGTGATTTATGTCAAAAAGGGTTTGGCCAATGTTTTCCTTTAAGAGTTTTATAGTTTCTGGTCTTACATTTAGGTATTTAATCCATTTTGAGTTACTTTTGTGTATGATGTTAGGAAGTGTTCTAATTTCATTATTTTACACATAGCTGCCGAGTTTTCCCAGAATCACTTATTACAGAGACTGTCTTTTCTCCATTGTATATTTTTGCCTCCTTTGTCAGATATAAGGTGTCCATGGGTACATGGACTTTATCTCCAGGCTCTCTGTCTTGTTCCATTGGTCTATATGTCTGTTGTTGTACCAGTGCTATACTGCCTTAATGACTGTAGCTTTGTAGAATTATCCGAAGTCAGGAAGATTGACTTCTCCAGCCCCAATCTTATTTCTCAAGATTACTTTCAACAGATTATTTTTAACAGTATATTATGTGCCAGGTTGTCTCCTAAGAGGTTTGGATATACAGCAATGAAAAGGATAAGTAGCTCTTCTCTGTTGTTGCACAGTTGTGTCCAACTCTGGAACCCCATAGACTGTGGCCTGTCAGGCTTCTCTGTCCATAGGATTTTCTAGGCAAGAATACTGGAGTGGGTTGTCATTCCCTTCTCCAAGGGATCTTCCTAACCCAGGAATCAAACCCAGGTCTCCTGCATTGCCGGTAGATTCTTTACCATCTAAGCCACCAGAGAAACCCTTTCTAGAGAAAGCAAAGTAATGGACATTAAACACACTATTCTATTTTTTGTTTAAATTGGGATACTTGGTTGTGTCCTATGATTACAGACTATAAAACTTATTTCTAATACATGTACAATAAAAGAAAATATGTTTCCAATAACCTTACTTTATGCAAGTAGCATAGTGCTTTAACAGAATTTCCAGAGAATAAATTCATGGTTTTTAAATACTATTGTAAAAAGGTGTAATTCAAGAGGTTTTATTGTTGTTTTTCAGTCACTAAATCATGTCCAACTCTGTGCGACTCCATGAACTGCACCATACCAGGCTTCCCTGTCCTTCACTCTCTCCCAGAATTTGCTCAAACTTATGTCCATTAAGTCAATGATGCCATCCAATCATCTCATCCTCTTATCACCCCATTCTCCTCCCCCTCAAGAGATTTGGAGGTATCCAAAAGAAAAGAAGCTATGTCACTACATTTCTTTGCTATAAGGAAACAAATGATATATCAAGAAGTTTTTCATTATACAGTTTAATCTTAGGTTGAATCACTGCAGATTAAAATCACAATAACAAGAGGCTTCCCTAGTAGCACCGATGATAAAAAATCTGCCTAGAGTGCAGGAGACCTTGGTTCGACCCCTGGGTCTGGAAGATCTGTTGGAGAAGGGAATGGCAACCTACTCCAGTATTCTTACCTAGAGAATTCCATGGACAGACCAGGGGTAGCAAAGAGTTGGACACAACTGAGTGACAAACACAAGAAACAAAAAAGGCAAGAAAAATAATTTGGTCATAGCTATAAATTTTATGGAGTAATCCTCATATTCTAATACTATATCCTAAGGCAAAACTACTAAAGCAAATCATCGCTGGAAGCATCTTTGGTATCTGAAAATCAAATCTTGGCTCAATTTTAAATTTATATGTAGGGCACAGTGGATTTCCTTGTGCTGTGTGGTATAGTGATTGCTTGGGCTATGCCTTAAATAATGCACTAATCATTTTCCTATGGATGCCGTTACTTCTCTTCATTTTGTCAGCTTCCTGCCTGGTATTACCTCTCTAAGCTTATTTTGAAATGTGGTCATGTCAGTAAGATGGCACAGGGAGTTTATTTCATTATTCAAAGAAAATGTGCCCTATTTAAAGACAAGCATATTCTTGTGAAAATATCATTTGACTTTAGAACTTCCTCTTTTATCTTTCACCTTTTTTTCTTTCTTCTTTTATTTCTCTCTCCCTTTCTTCTCTTTCTTTTCCTTTTGATTTCTTCCCTCTTTTAAAATTTTTATTAGCATTCTTAGTATCATACTCATTGATTATTGTCAGTCTATATTGACTTTATCTCTGCAATTGTAGTTTAGGCTTATCATAAAAGGCTTCAAATGATTTTTTGCCCTTTGTATGATTATACACCTTTTCTATGTATATACCTAATAATTTTTCACTTTAATTGTTTTACTCTGTTTTCTACAGGAAACAAAGCATCTTTTATGTTCCCACAGTTCTCTGAAATACATAAAATATGTTCTTTTTTCCCAGAGGAAAGAGCTAGCATGTGTAGCTAGAGACAATTTTAGAAGCATGCATATCATTAATATGATATAAGAGTAAATGTAATAGGAAAAAATCATCTATTGTGGGATATTTTCCCTCTCTTCTTTATATAGCAGAAGACAGTCAAGGACAATAAATGTTAAAAGGAACCAGTAGTGGGAGGGGGAAGGAGAGTAAGAAAAGGAGAGGAAATTCAAGGAAAGAAATATTGGAAATTTACCTTTCACACATTTTTCTTCCTAGAACAATAACTAAGCCTTAGTGTTCTATAGACAAGATCCTCTTACCACCCTGGGCCAGTGGACCATGAAGGCTATCCCCCAATGCCACCTTTTGCCTTCGAGTTTGAGGATTAACTCTTTAGAATCACACTCATGTAGCTGGATGCTGGTAAGGAGACGAGAGGCTGATGACTTGTGTGGGCAAGGAGGAGGAGCGGTCAGCCCCAAGGGGCAGATTCCTTAGGCTGAACACTAGAGGAGTGGACAGTTCCAAGTCCAGGACACATATCCCATGACTCTTCCATTGGCAGGAGAAGACACTCCCACAAATGCCTCAAAGGTGAGGAGAGGATGTGTGCCCGTAGTAGGAGGCAGGTCCTGAAGTCCAGTGAGCGTGGGTACATTTGTGAAGAAACAATCTGACAGCATAATGACCACCAGTTGAAAAACATGCTTAAATGGCAGCAGCATTGCTGGTGATAACAACAGCCACTTAAGCCTAAATACTATGTCCATCTAGCCTGAGTAAGGTCATGAGTTTCCATACATCTGGTTGTAGGCAAAAAAATGCCCCCAAATTTGCCCTCTTCCCAAAAATACCCACATCCAGTTTCCTGGTAACTATGAATATGTCACTTTACATGGGGTAGGAGCATTAGGTTGCAAATAGAACTAAAGATTGTTCATCTGTTGTTTTCAAAATAAGGAGATTATCCAGGGTTATCCAGATAGGTCCAGTGTACTCACAGGCTTCTTTTTTTTTTTTTTTTTTTTTTTAATTTTTTTATTAGTTGGAGGCTAATTACTTCACAACATTTCAGTGGGTTTTGTCATACATTGATATGAATCAGCCATAGATTTACATGTATTCCCCATCCCGATCCCCCCTCCCACCTCCCTCTCTACCCAATCCCTCTGGGTCTTCCCAGTGCACCAGGCCCGAGCACTTGTCTCATGCATCCCACCTGGGCTGGTGATCTGTTTCACCATAGATAGTATACATGCTGTTCTTTTGAAACATCCCACCCTCACATTCTCCCACAGAGTTCAAAAGTCTGTTCTGTATTTCTGTGTCTCTTTTTCTGTTTTGCATATAGGGTTATCATTACCATCTTTCTAAATTCCATATATATGTGTTAGTATGCTGTAATGTTCTTTATCTTTCTGGCTTACTTCACTCTGTATAATGGGCTCCAGTTTCATCCATCTCATTAGGACTGATTCAAATGAATTCTTTTTGACAGCTGAGTAATATTCCATGGTGTATATGTACCACAGCTTCCTTATCCATTCATCTGCTGATGGGCATCTAGGTTGCTTCCATGTCCTGGCTATTATAAACAGTGCTGCGATGAACATTGGGGTGCACGTGTCTCTTTCAGATCTGGTTTCCTCAGTGTGTATGCCCAAAAGTGGGATTGCTGGGTCATATGGCAGTTCTATTTCCAGTTTTTTAAGGAATCTCCACACTGTTTTCCATAGCGGCTGTACTAGTTTGCATTCCCACCAACAGTGTAAGAGGGTTCCCTTTTCTCCACACCCTCTCCAGCATTTATTGCTTGTAGTCTTTTGGATAGCAGCCATCCTGACTGGCGTGTAATGGTACCTCATTGTGGTTTTGATTTGCATTTCTCTAATAATGAGTGATGTTGAGCACCTTTTCATGTGTTTGTTAGCCATCTGTATGTCTTCTTTGGAGAAATGTCTGTTTAGTTCTTTGGCCCATTTTTTGATTGGGTCATTTATTTTTCTGGAATTGAGCTTCAGGAGTTGCTTGTATATTTTTGAGATTAATCCTTTGTCTGTTTCTTCATTTGCTATTATTTTCTCCCAATCTGACGGCTGTCTTTTCACCTTACTTATAGTTTCCTTTGTAGTGCAAAAGCTTTTAAGTTTCATTAGATCCCATTTGTTTAGTTTTGCTTTTATTTCCAATATTCTGGGAGGTGGGTCATAGAGGATCTTGCTGTGATTTATGTCAGAGAGTGTTTTGCCTATGTTCTCCTCTAGGAGTTTTATAGTTTCTGGTCTTACATTTAGATCTTTAATCCATTTTGAGTTTATTTTTGTGTATGGTGTTAGAAAGTGTTCTAGTTTCATTCTTTTACAAGTGGTTGACCAGTTTTCCCAGCACCACTTGTTAAAGAGGTTGTCTTTTTTCCATTGTATATCCTTGCCTCCTTTGTCAAAGATAAGGTGTCCATAGGTTCGTGGATTTATCTCTGGGCTTTCTATTCTGTTCCATTGATCTATATTTCTGTCTTTGTGCCAGTACCATACTGTCTTGATGACTGTGGCTTTGTAGTAGAGTCTGAAGTCAGGCAGGTTGATTCCTCCAGTTCCATTCTTCTTTCTCAAGATTACTTTGGCTATTCGAGGTTTTTTGTATTTCCATACAAATTGTGAAATTCTTTGGTCTAGTTCTCACAGGCTTCTTAAAAGTATTGAAGAAGGTGGAGGCAGAGAGGTTGGGGTGATGGGGTGTGAAAAGAACTCAGTCTGCTCTTGTTTATGAAAATGAAGGGGAAGATCTATAAGCCAAAAACTAGCAGTGGTCTCCAAAAGCTGGAAAAGGCAAGAAAACAAATTCTACCCTGCAGCATCTCCTTCCTGCAAGAAATGCAACCTTGTCAATACCTTAATTTTAGACCCATGAAACCTGTGTTGGGCATCTGACCTACAAAACTGTAAGGCAAAAATTTTGTTGTTGTTTTAAATCACCACATTTGTCTTAAGTTGTTGCAGCAGAAATATAAAATTAATACCTCAAAAAGAAAAAAAAAAAGAATATTGAATAGTTAGCCTTAACCATCAAATTTAACTTGATTTATAAAAGTAAGAAAAGCAATATTACACCTATGTGTGTTATGCAGCAAACTCACACCTGCTTCATAAATTCTGGATAAATTCATAAAGTCACCCATAGGTAAGTCTCAGTTAATGTTGAAGTACGCAAGTATACCTCCTTAGGATTCTCAACTCAAATGTTTAGATTAAATCTATCTAACAAAGAGAAAAGCTGTCTCTAGCAAATAAGAGACTTTTTGTATATGTATCCTGAAAGGGGTTGCACTGGAAGGTTAAACCCTCAAAGCTGAGGCTGTTTATGATGGAGCCTGGGAGAACACTCAGCCTGACTGCGCTCACCAGGTCAGTGTCACGACTGACCGCAGTCAAGTCGGCAAGCAACCCTGGGGAATCCTTTTATTGCTCAACTGTCAACTGCAGAGAGCTGAGCAATATCCTGTAAATGCCGTATAATGAGGAGATTTTGTTCCAGAGGGTAGCTATTACGTGGACAAGACCTACAGAAATCCTCTGTTTAGATTGGAGGTCAAATTCGCAGCAAGTAAAGCTTTGTGTTACCCCTTTCCTGAGCAAAAATAAAAGTGAAATACTGTGCACTTCCCCACAATATATTTTCCTTCCTGTCAGCTTTTTGCCTAAAATACAGCCTGGTGACTGAGGTTAAACTCCATCCAGGTGCTAACACTGGCAGAGGGCTAAAGGTAATAAAGTTCTACCTTTATCAGATGGAGACTGATTCCACGCAGATCCTGGCACACGATCTTTCATATACAACATAATGTGTCCCATAGGTAGAGCCAGAAGTGTGAGAAATATTTGCTCAGATCTGAGTGCACTCACCCATAAACTGCTGCTTAAGAAGGAAGAAAGCCTCTGTGAGAGGAGGAAAAAAAGGACTGCAGTATAATTCTATCATACATATGATGGGATATTTATAATGCACGTTCCACTTTCCGCTATTTCAATTTTATTGAAAAAAATTATAATCTACCTCATCAAAACCAACTCTGTGTTTCATTTTAATCAAAGTTGGTGTCTGACAGAGTCTAGTCCTGAAGAGCTGCGAAGGGCCACTCGATGTCAAGAGGTCTCACTCCACTGATCCTCTCCAGTAAGACAATGTTGAACTATTTTGTCAAAAATAGAGAAAGAGAGCCTAGAGGAATGTCTTTCTTTGCAGGGAAGAAATAGAAGCTTTCCTCTCCTGAGAAAAACTAATATTGTTAATCCCCCTCACATAAGAACACAAATTCTTTATTCTTTGAAGAGAATACTAGAGAATGGCTTAAGTTGAGCTATTCATTCTGTATCTTTATGAGTCCACATAAATGGGCCTTGAAGGCCAATTCCAATTACATGCAAGGAAGGTCAAAGCTTGCAGACTCTGTTAACTCAGCAGCCTTCCTAAGGGGCCGCAAGGGTTCACCAATCTTTGCACTCTTCTTATCAAAGCTTGCATCAACATAACAGTTATTACTCTGGACCAATGGGGGCAATTTCTTCTTATTTGAAATTTTCTTTTAGGTGACTAGGGAATGAAAACTTTGTTGACACATTTCACAAGGAACATCTGTAGTAGAAAGTGCTTGGCATGTGATTGCAATTTGGAGATATGTTGTTTAGTGAGGAAGGGCTAGTTTTCAAGTTACAGTGGAATTAAATATCTATGTTATCATTTTCACTAATGCAATTAGATAACATGAAATCTACAAGTCTCTAAAAATGTGACATATAACCATTTATACCACATATCCCAACACTAGTGAATTATTGCAGAAAGTAACTCACACCATAACAAAATATATCATTTCATTGGAGACTCCTGCTTAACTGACACAGTCAAAGGCTAGAGTATCTTTTTATGCACATATAAAAGTCATGATTGTTTTCAGTATATATATATTCTGTGTTAAGAATGTTCAATATTAAGAGAAGAAATTATTGTTTCATTTTTTTTTTAAGTCTATTCAAGTAAGGACTTCCCTAGTGGTAGAATGGATAGGAATTTGTCAGTCAGGTCAAGGGACATGGGTTGGCTCCCTGGTCTGGGAGAATTCCACATGCTGCACAACTTCTGAGCCAGATTTCTAGAGCCCGAAAGCCACAACTAGTGAACCCCCGTGCCGCAACTACTAAAGACCATGCACCCTAGAGCCTATGCTCTCCAACAAGAGAATCTACTACAATGAGAAACTGTGCCATACAAGGAAGAGTAAGCCCCCGCTTACTACAGTTAGAGAAAGCCCACGCATAACAATGAAGAACCAGTGCAACCAAAAATAAATAAGTAAATAACTAAATCATTTAAAAAAATCTACACAAGTAAGGTTTAGCTACATTTGGAACAAGAACAAATAAAATCTAATCATTTATAATTAAAATGATACGGTTAACAACTGATGAAAACATACATGTAGATTGCTAAGGAAAATGACACAGTGGAATTATTTTTTTCTTTTGTCCAGAGAAACATAGCATGAAATAAAAATGGGGGAAAGACCTAAAAATATATATATTTTCAAAGACTTTTAGAGCAGGATTACATTCACAGCAAAATTTAGAGGAAGGCACATGTTTTGACAATGAGTATATGAAAAACAGATTAAACAAAAACACAATAATGCCTTCCCAACTACAGCTTCCCACATCTCAGAAAATTAAGTTAGCTGGACTCATTACTGTATGATTTTTGCCAGAAAAATTAGCTTTATTTTCAAAATCCAAAAAAAAAAGAGTTATTGAAATAATTTATGGAGGACTTCATATAGCCTATTAGAAAGTTATAGTCTATGTATGTGTAAAGTGAATTTATTTTTTTATCACACAAATATCAAGAAGAAATGTGATTAGTTTCTACATTTAATGCTTACATTCGGTGTAGAAGAACTGGGGTCACCACAGAGACCCTCTCCATGAAAAGGCCTTGCTTGCCCAGGGAGAGGACTGACCCACGAGCCCTTGTGACCAAATAGGCAAGTGTGTGTTCTTAGGCACTCAGTCGTGTCTGACTCTTTGAGTCCTCATGAACTATAGCCCGCCGGCTCCTCTGCCCATGGAATTCTCCAGGTAAGAATACTACAGTGAGTAGCCATGCCCTTCTCCAGGGGATCTTCCCAATCCATGGACTGAATCCGGGACTCCTGTATTGGAGGCAGATTCTTTACCATCTGAACCACTGGGGAAGCCCAGCTGCTGCTGCTGCTGCTAAGTCACTTCAGTCGTGTCCGACTCTGTGCGACCCCATAGACGGCAGCCCACCAGGCTCCTCTGCCCCTGGAATTCTCCAGGCAAGAATACTGGAGTGGGTTGCCATTTCCTTCTCCAAGGGAAGCCCAGAGGCCAGACTAATCATAAATTCATCATCAACAGCTAGAATTCTGGGGGCTCATTCTAGGATTTCTAATCTCCCACTCTGTCCAGCTTCCACTCTGAGATCCAAAAGATGGAGAACGGACTTTCAACCGATCTGGGTATGTTAGTACTAGAAATGTACAATAGTTAAGTGTAAGAAAATTTAGAAGTATGGCATTATTTGCACTCGAAGGCAAAGGAACAAGTGATTCTTAACCTCTTATGATCCTTGTGCTTCTTAATTCCTTTCTGGAAAGCTGCAGTGTGAGTCCAGCCAGCACTATCTAGCATGTCACTTGTCATCTTTTTCTTTCTGTATAAAAATATTCTCCATTTTCATTTTCATAACAGAACTTTTAAAGGCGCTTTATGAGAGACTCTAAGCTAAAAAGTTGGTCATGCTTTCTTTTTGGTCATCTTACTACTTTGGAAATAGGGAAGAAGGGTCTCTAATAATGATAGGAATGACATATTTGGAATGTTTTTAAAAATATAAAAAGATAATTTTGTCTGTTCACCCAGCACATGAGGTCTAAGAGGGACTGCATGGTTTGAAGGTTAGGGGAGACTACCTAACAAGGGGAGAAAGGGAAATTGTCATTTGGAAAAAACAGGATCTGGAGAAGAAATAGAAAAGACACCACATGCTCACAACCTGTTTTACCCTCTGTGATAGTTAATTTTATGTGGCAACTTGACTAGACTAAGAGACATCCAGATAGCTGGTAAAACATTATTTCCAGGTTTCTGAGAGTGTTTCCTGAGGAGATGAACAATTAAATTGGTAGCCTGAGTAAAGAAGATTGCCTTCACCTATGCAAGTGGGCGCCATCCAGTCCACAGGGGGCCTGAATAAAACAAAAATGCAGAGAAAGGGTGAATTCACTCTCTGCTTGACCTGAGACATCAATCTTCTCGTGCCCTTGAACACTGGCACTACTGGTTCTTGAACCTTCTGACTCAGACCAGGACTTATACTATCAGTGCCACATTCTCTGGCCTTTAGACTGAGACTTAAACCTTTGACATCCTTGCTTCTGAGGCCTTTGGACCCAGACTGGATTATACCACTGACTCTTGATTTTCCAACTTGTTGACTGCAGATGGTGGGGCTTCATAATAGCATGAGCCATGATATAATATAATATGATGCATATATGTATGATATCATATATATGTGTGTGTGTATATATATATATATATATAATTGGGTGGTATATATATATATATATGGTGGTATATATGGAATAACTTTGGAAAGGAAGCATGCCATAGCAGTGAGACATTGACATCTACCTACATTGTCATTGATGGTGGTTATTAGAAGAATGTAGCTCTTTGGTTGTAACCATATGAAAGATTAAAGTGCTCTTCTTCTCTGTTAAAACAAATCTTACATTTTTTCCCTTAAATACTATTTTTCTTCAAAATGAATACAGGCCTGGATTAAAGTTTCAGAGATGTAAATTGAGAGAAATGTATTAAACTCAGCTGAAATGTAGCTTGAAGTATTTTAGAATGCAGTGTGTTGATGGGCATCGTGGAGGGAAGTTCAAGGATTGAAGGTGAAATGAGTAATGCCTTTACCACATCCCAGTGCTATTCTTAAGCAGAGGAAGCCACATTCATGTAACAATACTGACTTAGATCCATTCATTTATCCACCGCACAGGAGGAAAAATTAAATGGCTTATACAGTTGGTGGATTTAGAATAAAGGAAGGACGTATATGTTGACCAGATACTTTCTCATTACTCTCAGTAGTGAGTTACCCAGATTGAACATGAATCTGCTTTTCTTCTCCAAGTGCAGGATCTATCCTTGAGATGAGATGACTATCAGCCTAACCCTGCTAGGAATGACAGTCATGAACACAAATCTCAGTATTAGGAAAACTACTCACCAATATCTACTTTGTCTTCAATGTACATGTTTGTCATTATTTTTCAATTAATTTATCATTTGGGTGCTGGGGTGTAGTGCTAATTACTGATTAATTAAGCCTCATTTTACCTCAATGTGAAGTATGTGGCTGAAATATGTAGGCAGTAGAATATGGAAGAGAAAAATGAACATTACAGAAAGATATTGTTGAGATGGGGGTACATGTGTGGTGCCTAGAGCTTATTTTTGTCCGGAAACAGCATCTTGACTCTGCTGTTTGTAGATGCCTATTTCAAGCAATTAGGCTGTTCTTCCCAACTGTATAAGTGTATAGCTGTTACAATTTGGCTTTTACATGTTGGCCTGAACAAGAGATAGAAAATCTTAGGCTTCTTAATGATGCTTTATCCCCAAGTGAGTGGCTGTTTCTCTGGGTCAGCAATAGTTTCTTAACGTTTAGCTTGTGTGTGCCAGACCATAAATAAATGGCCATGGACACCAGCAGTCACAGGAGACCTACAGTCTTCAACCAAGGCAAAAGCATGAGGCGTGTTTGAATGTGGCTAGAGGTTGACTCAACCAAAGTTGAAGTGCAAATGTAACCTCAACAAGTGCCAGCCACAGGAGACTTGGCAAGTTAGTGCCTCCAGGCAGGCCTCAGCAAAGGGATGGGATGTAGCAGCCTCAACGGCTTCAGGATGCAGACTACTGGTGCTTGACCATGAATTGATGATACAATTATAGCTTTTCCTGTCTCAGTTATTGGGAACAGAATCTTCCACATATAAGCCTTTCATCTATTAGGAGTTAATTTTTTTTTTCCTTTAGAACTTTAAGGCACCTGAGTTATGAGTGTATCATGGAATACTTAAGAAGTTTTAGCTTTAAATGGTTAATATCAGGCCTTGCTAAGCAAATATAGATTTTTCCATTCTGGCTCAGATGGTAAAGAATCTTCCCACAAAGGAGACCTGGTTCAATTCCTGGGTTGGGAAGATCCCCTGGAGAAGATAATGGCAACACACTCCAGTGTTCTTGCCTGGAGAATTCCATGGGTGGAGGAGCCTGGCGGGCTACAGTCCATGGGGTCTCAAAGCATCGGACACTTTGAGCAACTAACATATATAGATTTGTTGTCCCCAAAATCCATTCTCCATTTAAGCCATGGGGTATTTTTGAGAATGTAGCTTACTTACATGCTCAAAAGTCAAAAGAAATTTAACTCAAAGAATTGAACAGTAAATGCCTTGCAGGTATTTAAAATGAGTATAGCAATTGCCTATTCCCTAAGAAAAAGTCCAATGTAATTCCTGAAATTAATACTCTAAAGAACAAGAGGGAGGCACATGAGGGCAGTGTCAGAAGTATTTTAATATACTGAGTCCAGATCTACACTTAATGCTGGTTGTGCTGTACTATGCTTAGGTGCTCAGTTGTGTCCGACTCTGCGGCTCCATGGACTGTAGCCCGCCAGGCTCCTCTGTCCATGGGGTTTCTCCAGGCAAAAAAATGGTAGTGGGTTCCCTGAGCCACCAGGGAAACCCAAGGATACTGGAGTGGGTAGCCTATCCCTTCTCCAAGAGAGCTTCCCGACCTGGGAATCACACCAGGATCTCCTGCATTACAGACAGGATATTTACCAGCTGAGCTACAGCAGAGGCGAGGGTTGCCGGTTGAGATTTACCACTTTAAGAAATTGAAAGTAGATAAGATGCATTGTCAGTAGTCAATATTTTGTGCATATCCCCTGAGACAAAATCTAGAAGGTTATGATACCACTACAGGTCATTAAGAAAAGGAAAATAAAATACAGGTTAATTTTGCAAATATTATTAACCATATATATATATGTGTGTGTGTATATATATATATCATGGAAGGTAAAGAACAAAATTAAGAAACATATTAAACTGCTTTTCAGGGATATCTTTCTGAAATGCATGGATGGACAGTATGAACAGTAAAAAGAAATAAAATATGAGAGGTATACCACATTGCTGCCAAACATGCAGCTTTTTGCATCATGGAATAAGGAAGCATTTTATACATTGCTATGATATAATGAAAGTGGACAAAAGAAAAGTACAAAGTAGCATGAATATAAGGATATATTAATTGCTCATATATCTAAAAAATATATTTGGGACATTGCATAAGAAATTGATAATCTGGAGAAAGAATGTGAATACCAGAAGGGAAAGGAAAGGAATGAGTCTATACAATGTGTGCTTTTGTACCCTTTGACTTGCATTTGAATATTTATTGAAAATAAAATACAGTGAAGAATGCATGCAAAAAAAAGAAAACTTGTAAGAAGTAATAAACAAATTCAATAAATTTTCAAGACACAAAATCAACACACAAAAATCAGTTGTATTTTATACACCAACAATGAATAATCAAAAAAGAAGATTAAGAAATCAAGAAAATATTTAGAAATAATCTAACCAAGGAGGTAAAATATATATACATGGAAAACTGCAAAATATTGCTGAAAGAAATTGAAGAACATGCAAGTAAATGAAGACATTCCATGTTCATGCATTGGAAGGTTAATATTGTTAAGATGTCATTACTGTTCAAGGTGATCTATAGAATCAATTCAATCTCTACCAAAATTCCAATGAAAGTTTTAGCAAATTTATCTTATTTTTATTGATGTTTAATTGATATACAATATTATATGCTACAGGTGTACAATACAGTGATTCACAATTTTTAAAGGTTACACTTAATTTATAGTTATTATAAAATATTGGTTATATTCCCTGGGCTGTATAATATATCCTTATAGCTTATTTTATACATAATAGTTTGTACCTCTTAATTCCCTACATCTATATTTTTCCATGCCATCCTACCTTCTCACTGGTAACCACCAATTTGTCCTTTAGATCTATGAGTCTATTTCTTTTTTATTATATTTAATAGTCTGTTGTATGTTTTAGATTTGACAGATACAGTATTTGTCTTCCTCTGACTTATTTCACTTATTTCACATAGTATAATACCCTCCAAGTCCATCCATGTTGTTGCAAATAGCAAAATTTGTTTTTATGGCTGAGTAGTGTTCTACTGTGTGTCTGTGTATATGTGTGTGTGTGTGTGTGTGTATATCTATATCTCTCTCTATATATATTTACATTGTCAATTTACATCATCACCAACAGTGTAGGAAAATTTCCTTTCTACATCCCATAAATAAACATTTGTTATTTATGTCCTTTTGATGACAGGCATTCTGACAGTTGTGAGGTAATAACTAATTGTGGTTTTGATTTGCAGTTCTCTGATGATTAGCAATGTTGTGCATCTTTTCATGTGCTTTTGGCCATCTGAATTTTCTCTTTGGAAAAAATGCCTGTTCCAATTTTTGGCCATTTTTTAATTGAGTTGTTTGTTTGCTATTGAATTGTATGAGGTGTTTATATATTTTGGATAGTAACCCCTTATCAATTATATAATTTGCAAATATTTCTCCCTAAAGAAAACACTATTAGAGCTCATCAATGAATTCAGTAATGTTGCAGGATACAAAATTAATACATGGAAATATTTTGCATTTCTCTACCCTAACAAAAATCTATCAGAAGTTCAATCCCATTTACCATTGCATAAGAAAGAATAAAAGACCTAGAAACAAACCTTCTTATGTAGATAAAAGACCTGTACTTAGAAAACAATTACATTGATAAACGAAATTGAAGAGGACAGAATCAGATGGAAAGATATACATATTCTTGAACTGGAAGACATAATATTGTTAAAATGTCCATACTACCCAAAGCAATCTACAGATTCAGTGTAACGCACCTGTCAAGACATCAATGACATTTTTCATGGAACTAGAACAAAAACTTTTAAAATTTGTATGGAAGCACAAAATACCATGAATACTGAGAACAACCTTAAGAAAGAAGAACAGAACTGAAGAAAACCAATTATGTTTTTTAAAGAAATAGAAAAATCCATCTTAAAATTCATGCTATCACAGGAGAAACTGAATTTCCAAAACCATCTTGAAAGAGAATAACAAGGATGAAGGGCCCATACTTTCTGATGCCAAAACTTGTTACAAAGAAATAGTCAAAAAAGAGTTGTACTAGAATAAAGACATATAGCCTGATGGAGTATAATAGAAATCTCAGAAATGAAATTTCTGTGTATATGGTCAAATGACTTTGACAAGAGTGTCAAGATCATTTGATGGGGAGGTGACAGTCTTTTCAGAAAATAGTGTTGGGAAAATAGGACATCCAGACACAAAATAGTACATAACACTTACCTACTTATGAAGATTAATGCAAAATAGATCAAATACCTAAATATAAGAGATATAACCATAAAACTCCTAAAAGAAACAGGGGGACAGTTTCATGATATTGAGTTTGTCAATTATTTCTTAGATATCACATCAAAAGTACAGGCAGCAAAAGAAAAAATAGATAAACTAGACTTCATCAAAATAGAAAAATTTTTTGCATCAAATAATGTTAGCAACAGAATGAAAAGACAGTCTATAGAATGGGAGAAAATATTTGCAAATCACAAATCCAAAAAGGAATTATTATTCAGAATATATAAAGAACTAAATCTCACTAGAAATACAAACAAATCCATTAGTAAATTGGCAAAGGACTTGCATAGATTTTTGTTCAAATAAGATGGCTAATAAATACATGAGAAGAAACTCAACATCAGTAATATTTAGTGAAATACAAGTCAAAACTGCAATAAAATGCTATTTCACACCCATTAAGATGGCTATAATAAAAAAAAATGGAAAATAGCAAGAGTCAGCAAAGATGTGGAGAAAAATGAAACCTTGTATATTGCTGGTAGGATTATAAAATGGTATTGTTTCTATAGAAAACAGTACCATGATTTCTCAAAAACTTAAACATGGAATTACCATATGATCCAGAAATTCTGTTCTGGGCATATACACAAACAACTGTAAGTAGAAACTCAAACAGATATTTGCCCATCTATGTTTATAGCAGTATTATTCATAATAGTCAAAAGATGGAAACAATCCAGCTGTCCATTGATGGATAAATGGATAAGCAAAATGTGGTATATACATACAATAAAATATTCTTCAGCCTTAAAAGTGAAAAAAAAAATTCTAACATTTTATAACATAAGTGAATCTTAAAACAGTGTGTTAAATGAAATAATACAATCACAGAGGATAATGTTTGTAAGATTTTACCTATAAAGGGATTTAGAAGAGTCAAATTTATAGAGAGAATTAGAATCATGGTTACCAGGGGACTTATGGAGAGGAGAATGGGTAGTTACTGCTCAATGGGTTTCGAGTTACCCTTTAGGATGATAAGAGAGTTCTACAGATGGATAGTGAGGACAGTTGCCCAACAATGTTAATGTGTTTAATACCACTGAGTTGTACACTTAAGCATGATGAAAATGCTAAATTTATGTTATATGTATTTTACCACAAAATAAATAAAAAATAAAATTTATATTTAAGAAAGAAAAAAAGAAATCTATATAGTCTTCCAAATACTGTTTCTAATTCCCAGTCCAACTTCATAGCTCTGAGGTAACCACTGACAACATGTTCTTGCATGATTTTCCAGAGAAGGTATTCTGAAAATACAATTATATGTGTGGCTATCTGTGCGAATTTGAGGGACAGTGAGTGACAAATATTGTCAGATTGCAAAGAGTACTAACTCGTCCCATGAGCATTATAATCAATCCATCAAATATCCATTCTGAGCACTAAGTTCGTTCAGTCCATACAGGAAATTCACTGAAAAAAAATCTCATGCTCCTGAAAAGTACATAAATGTAATGTGCCATGTGCTCAGTTGTGTCCGCCTCTTTGCACCCTGTGGACTGTAGCCCACCAGGCTCCTCTGGAATTTTCCAGGCAAGAATACTGGAGTTCCATTTCCTTCTCCAGGGGATCTTACTGACCCAAAGATCAAACGTGTGTCTCCTTAGTCTCCTGCATTGTGGGCTGATTCTTTACCCACTGAGCCATGTCATATCCTCCTAAAAAGTGCTGTGATGTCTTATTACTCTTGTGTAGAAAAGGAGGATGCTTTCATATCTCAGGGCATTTAATTGGCCTGTAAAAGAATGGCTGCTTGTAGGACAATGTTGAGGAAATGAAATTAAAAACAAAATTTCCTCCAAATCCAGCAAATCTCTCCAGAGTGATAGAAGAGAAAGAAAACAATTCCATATTAAATAAATATCAAACCAGAATGTGACAGTTATCACAGGCAATCTGCTAAGAGATTGCAAAGACAATCTTTTATAATAGGAGGGAGTTTTGTAATTTGAAACTAGGCACCCTGAGGAAGATCCCCTGGAGAAGGAAATAGCAGCCTATTCCAGTGTTCTTGCCTGGAGAATTCCATGGACAGAGGCACCTGGTAGGCTATACAGTCCATGGGGTCGCAAAGAGTCAGACACGACTAAAGTGTGTCACAAGAAGACCCTGAGGAAGTCAGGCTTCTGCCTTTCCGCAGAAACTGGAAGGTAGGGTACTATCTTCCTTGGTGTATACATTTCAAAGAGATGGTTATCAGGGCCTTAAGAAATGCATGTCAGGCTCATAACGTTGGCAAAAGCCTTATTCATGTTTTCAAAAGTTTTACATACATTTCTAAAATACATATAAAGAACTTTATAATTACATTTCTTTAAAGTAAGTACTCTAAAAAAAAAAGAAGAAGGGGGGACTCTTGTCCTTTACTTTCACTTATTTTTCAATAGGTTGAAAGACTTCTTAATTTTAATTTGTATTTGCCCTGACAACAGGCATCAGAATGCCAGGTTGAATTCTTACTATATCTCAAAAATTTGGCAAGCCCACTGCTATGAGAACAGAGTTCCAGAGGTTTCTTGAAATGAGGATCTTGAGAGGTAAGAAGTCAGACTCTTCACCTGGAAAAATCTGAAGGAAGGAGGGTAGAAACAGCAATCTTCAACAACATTACAAAAAAAAAAAAAAATAGAGGGCAATAATGGTATAAAGTTCACCTCTATGCTACATGGCTCAGAGGGTAAAGCATCTGCCTGGTGGGAGAAGCAGGTTCGATCCCTGGGTTGGGAAGATTCCCTGGAGAAGGAAATGGCAACCCACTCTGGTACTCTTGCCTGGAAAATCCCATGGATGGAGAAGCCTGGTAGGCTACAGTCCATGAGGTTGCAAAGAGTTGGACACAACTGAGTGATTTCACTTCATTTCACTTAATGGTATTAAAGCAAATTTTCATGTGGATGCCATCTTGATATGTTAAATGCTAGGGAAAGTAGATGTTAGACAGGTAACAAACCAAGAAAGTATAAAAAGGAAACTCTGAGAAGGTAAAACAGAAGAGGGACCACTCAGGGAATAGTGCAGTTTGGAGGCAATGGGTTGAGGGAGTCCTCTAAAGAACCCATTCATGGACCCTCATTGAGATGAGGTGGGTATTTAGAGATGGTTGGGTAGTATCACCAACTCAATGGACGTGAGTTTGACCAAACTCCAGGAGATAGTGATGGACAGGGAAGCCTGGAATGCGGCAGTCCATTAGTTGCAGAGAGTCAGACAACTTAGCATGAGTGCTAAGTTACTTCAGTCATGTCTGACTCTTTGCGACCCAATGGACTGTAGCCTGCCAAGTTTCTCTGTCCATAGGATTCTCCAGGCAAGAATACTGGAGTGGGTTGCATGCCCTCCTCCAGGGGATCTTCCCAAACCAGGGATCAAACCCATGTCTGTTACATCTCCTGCATTGGCAGGCAGGTTCTTTACCACTAGTGCCACATGGGAACACCCCTATGTTAGCGACTGTACAACAAACAACAACAACACAAAAAGAAGGAATCAAATGTGAGACAAAATTACTAACAGCAGACTCACTAAAACAGCCTTTGTGTGAGGAAGTTTTAGCCTGCTCATTTTTATTCCTGGAGTTTGAGTTGCAGAAGCAAGGGAAGAAGGAGGTAGACAAAGACTGAAAATAATCAACTCCACACTTCTTCCTGGTATTCTATGCCCTGCCTGGGAATGTAGAGAAACACTAAATTGGATGTGCTATTAAAGGCTGATTTAGAGTATGTGAAATATTTTAATGCCTAAAAGTGGCTGTAAAGGTTTAGAATCTTGCCAAAATGTGGGTAACAGGGAGTTATTAATGTTGCCAGAAAGACATCCAACAAAATAATTGAGGGAAGGTGAAGGGCTGGTATGTTTTCCGACTGTATTATAGAGGAAATCCCAGTATCAATGCTTTCTGATACTTCCTTTGTTTCTTTGGCTGCATAATCTGTGTGTTGTTTGGGGATCATATGTGGATTTTTTTTTTTTTGCCATCTGTTAAGAATACAGATGTCTCTTAGTTCTTTTTATTTTCGTAACATAAATCATATAATTTAATTACCTTGCACACTGCTTCCACCCACCTTTCCTCTCTCACTTTATCTCAATGTTTTTGCTATTATACAACATAATATTACCTCATATTGTCATTGTTGATAATTTTTCCCTTGTGTACTATAATTCTTGCAACTGTAGTAGTTTTCCTTATTTAAATGGATTCATTGCTCAACAGCAGCAATGAAATGGAATACCGTGACGTAGTTCCTATGTTCCCGAATTTTTTATTTCACTGAGTCTATTAGTGGGCAGTGTTTCATCACACCTTTCTGGATAGTCTCTGAGTGCTACATTCCCTGAGCTCTTGTACTGTTTTTAAAGGTCTTTCTTCTGTATCTAGGCATGAATGACAGCTTGCTTGTGTTTAACATTTGAGGCATCTTTTGCATCACTTAGAATTCAGCTGCCAACACATTATTGTAAGTTTGGATTGACTGTGGCTATTGAGACATTTGAGCTAAACTTGAGTTTTTTCCTCATTACTTGCCTTACATGTTTTTCTTCCTGAAACCTCCGTGGATTATTTCTTTATGCTTAAAATGTAATGTTTTTGCCCCTGACAAGTACCCAGGACCTGGTTGCCTAAGGTCTTTAGGTGGGAGGAGGTCTTTTATCAGCTGTGTCAGCCTCAGCGTTCTGGGAGGACTCTACGGTAGGGATGGAGGTCGAGGAGGGTCAGAGGAGGGCAGAGCAAACAGCTACTCTTGCTATTGCAATGGCTTTCAGGTAGAGGCTGCTCCTTGTAGCACCATTTCTACCCACAGGGTCACAGAATCCAGTAATCTGCACCTTAGTTCCAACGGCAGCCATCGCAACAGTCTCAAAGCCACAGACTAGCTAGAGGGATGGCAATGCCACGAAGTACACAGTTGGTCTTTTCTTTCTCTTGCTAGCTACTTTCCTGCCTCTGCATCTCTACTGGTAAGAGACTCAAGCCCAGAAACATCTCCACTTTCACACTTCATCTTCTAAAATTCAATCCAAAAGACATTTAGAGGGTGTCAATTTATCAGGAGGTTGTAATGATTGTAAATATTTACATACCTACCATTGAAGCATCTAAATATTTAAAGCACATATTATTAGACTTGACAGGAGAAATTGACAACAATACAGTGATAGTAGGGGATTTAATTATCCTACTTTCAGACTAGACAGCTCATCTGGACAAATTTAATAAGGAAAGAGTGGATGTAAATAACACTGTAAATCAGATATCTTAATAGACATATACAAAACATTCCATTAAATAGCACCATATATATTTCTAAGTGCACATAGAACGTTCTCCAGAGTAAATCATATATTAAGTCACAAAACAAGTTTTAACAAATTTAAGTAGGCTGTAATCATATCAAATATCTTTTCTGACCACAGTGGTATTAAACTACAAATCAATAATCGGAGTAAAACTGAAAAATTCAAAAATAAACAAGTAAAACTATTCAATACATTAAGCTAAAAATGTTTCTGCATGCAAAGGGAGCAATCAACAAAATGAAAAGGCAGTCTATGGAATAGGAGGAAATATTTGTAAACCGTATACCTGATAAAAGGTTAATACTTAAAAAATATAAGGAACCAGAACAGCTCAATGGCACAAAATAAAAACAAAAATAAAAAGCCACATAATCCAATTAAAACATTGGAAAAGGACCTGAATAGACATTTTTACAAAGAAGACATACAAATGGCTATCAGGTACATAAAAAAGATGTTCAACATCATTAGTTATCAGAGAAATGCAAATCAAAGCCACAGTGATATATCCTCTCACACCTGTTAGCATGGTGATTATAAAAAAGACAAGAGATAACAAGTGTTAGCAAGGGTGTTGAGAGAAAGGAACCCTTGTACATGGTTATGTGTGCCTGCTCAGTGGATCATTTGTGACCCCATGCAATATAGCCCTCCAAGCTCCTCCGTCCATGAAATTTTCTAAGCAAGAATACTGGAGCGGGTTGCATGTTGCTCCTCTAGAGGATCTTCCTGACCCAGGGACCAAACGCTGGCCTTCTGTGTCTCCTGCACTAGCAGGCTGATTCTTTACCACTGTGTCAGCAGGGAACCCCTGTACACTGTTGTTTGTGTGCTAAGTCACTTCGGTCGTGTCTGACTCTCTGGGACCCCATAGACTATAGCTCTCCAGCCTCCTGTGTCCATGGAATTTTCCAGGCAAGAATACTGGAGTGGGTTGCCATTTCCTTCACCAGGAGATCTGCCCCACCCAGGGATCGAATCCAAGTCTCCTGCATTGGGAGGTGGGTTATTTACAATGGTGTCACCTGGGAAACCTCTATACACTGTTAGTAGAACGCACAATGGATGGATAAAAGAAAATGAGGTATATATTAGTGAGACGTTATCCAGCCTTAAAAAATGTAGTAACTTCTGCCATTTGTTGCAACGTGGATGAACCTGGAATTATGCTAAGTGATATAAGACAGAAAGAAAGATAAATGCCATATGGTATCACTTATATGTGCAATCTAAAAAATAAAAACCAAACTCACAAAAGCAGAGAACGATGGTTTCCAGGGCTGAGGAGTGGGGGAATGGGAGATGATCAAAGGGTACAATTTTTCAGTTATAAAATAAAGAAGTTCTGAGGATTTAATGAATGACATCATGACTATGCTTGAAACTGAGTAGCACTCTGTGGGACTCTCAGGCATGGAGGCCTTTCTGTCCGCTATTGCTTCTAGGCAAGATTCCAGCCTTCTTGATCTTTCTTGAGTTCCAAAGGCCAGATCAGAACAGTTGCTAATCAAAAAGGGGGAGCAAAGAAAGCACCGGAGGCAAGATTTAAGAACCAAGATTTAGGATTCAAGATACCTGACCACCTGAGACCAGATTAAGGGAGTATAAGACTGCTAAGGAGGAGAAGGGGTCAACATAGGATGAGATGGTTAGATAGCATTACCAACTCAATGGACATGAATCTGAGCAAACTCGGAGAGACAGTGAAGGCCAGGGACAGGGACACTGGTGTGCTGCAGTCTATGAGGTCACAAAGAGTCGGACACAACTTAGTGACTGGAAAACAAAAACAAAGCCTGCCAACACTCTAGTCTTGTCAGTTAAGTTCAGTCACTCAGTAGGCACATCAATACATGACTACTGGAAAAACCTTAGCTTTGACTGGACGGACCTTTGTTGGCAAAGTAACGTCTCTTCTTTCTTTTTAATATGTTGTCTAGGTTGGTCATAGCTTTTCTTCCAGGAAGCAAATATCTTTTAATTTCATGGCTGCAATCACCATCTGCAGTGATTTTAGAGCCCAAGAAAATAAAGTCTCTCACTGTTTCCATTGTTTCCCCATCTATTTGCCATGAAGTGATGGGACTGGATGCCATGATCTTAGTTTTCTGAATGTTGAGTTTTAAGCCAACTTTTTCACTCTCCTCTATCACGTTCATCAGAAGGCTCTTTAATTCTTTTTCATTTTCTGCCATAGGGGTAGTGTCATCTGCATATCTGAAGTTACTGGGATTTCTCCCGGCAATCTTGATTCCAGCTTGTGCTTCATCCAGTCTAGCATTTCACAAGATGTACTCTGCATATAAGTTAAATAAAGCAGGGTGACAATATACAGCCTTGACGTACTCCTTTCCTGACCTGGAACCAGTCTGTTGCTCCATGTCCAGTTCTAACTGCTGCTTCCTGACCTGCACACATATTTTTCAGGAGGCAGGTCAGGTGGTCTGGTATTCCCATCTCTTGAAGAATTTTCCACAGTTTGTTGTGATCCACACAAAGGATTTGGCATAGTCAATAAAACAGAAGTAGATGTTTTTCTGAAACTCTTGCTTTTTTGATTATCCAGCAGATGCTGGCAATTTGATCTTTGGTTCCTTGGCCTTTTCTAACCCATTTGAACATCTGGAATTTCATGTTTCACGTACTGTTGAAGCCTGACTTGGAGAATTTTGAGCATTACTTTGCTAGCATGTGAGATGAGAGCATTTGTGCAATAGTTTGTACATTCTTCGGCTTTGCCTTTCTTTGGGATTGGAATGAAAACTGAAGAGGTGGCGAGCACACACAGAAGGACTATACAAAAAAGGTCTGCATGACCCAGATAACCACGATGGTGTGATCACTCACCTAGAGCCAGACATCCTGGAGTGCAAAGTCAAGTGGGCCTTAGGAAGGATCACTACGAACAAAGCTAGTGGAGGTGATGGAATTCCAGTAGAGCTATTTCAAATCCTAAAAGATGATGTTGTGAAACTGCTGCACTCAACATGCCAGCAAATTTGGAAAAGTTAGCAGTGGCCACAGGACTGGAAAAGGTGAGTTTTCAGTGTTCATTCCAATCTTGTTAGAGACCCCTACCTTTGAATCATTGTTTTAATGCTCTTCATCAGACCCTCCTGGGTTGAGACACATAGTTTTTTGAGGCAGAATGTCTCCCTTTGCAAAGCAATAAAGCTATACTTTTCTACTGCACTCAGAACGCTGCCTCCAAGATTTAATTTGGCACAGGTGTAGAGGTTGAGCTTTCAGTTCCTAGTTAATAATACAGTATTGTATGCTTGAAATTTGCTGAGAGTTGGTCTTAAACATTCTTATCTCACACACACACACAGTTTTGCTGTCTCTTCCAACAGTATTTTTGCGTTTAAACTATCTCTTAATGATTTCCTTCATAGCTGAACCTGACATACTAGATAAAATGAACTGCTGTAAATAAGCCTTTAGTAATGAGGTGATAAAGTGTTGGGGGAGGGGAAGTGTGCTATAGTTGTTTTATTAGTTCTCAGTCTTCTAGTGCCACCCGTGTCGCTGGACTGTGAATTTACATGTGTTTCTCAGCACCCCTTAGGTAGGACAGGACGACCAGAGTGGGTTGGATTTGGGTATGTCTCTTCCTCTAGGTAGAAGGCTAGAGAGACCTAGAATTGGCTATTTCTAGTCTCTCAAGTCAATTAGGCTCTGATAAATCCCAACTGGGTTAGTCTGTCCTTAAATACTTTCTCCTGGGGGCACATCTTGTTAAGAACAGCACTTTCTGGAAAGCTTCAACATGGTTCCTTTTTCCAGCAGAAGCTGAAAGCATGAGGGAAGTTCTCTTATTATTCGTTGTGAGAACCTTATAAAACTGCAAGAGGTCAAACTCTAACTATGATTTGGACCCTCTGGAGTTTTTATTTCTCAGAGTTGTCCACATTGAGCCTCCAGAAATTCATCAATGGCAGTTCAGGTAGCTGTATGCCAACGCTAGCTTCCATTAACGTTTCAGCTTGTGGATTTCTGCTCAGGTAAGGTATGATTCTCTGTATTTGCTCATTTGTCTCTCCAGTTCATGGGGGGACACTTTTGCTTACTTTTCTTATGGATCTAAGTGGTGTTGATTTTTCAGGTTAGCTTTTTACCTGCTGTTAGGACAGAGTGACAATTTCCAAGCTTTTTAAATGGCTTACTGGAAACTGTTAGTCCCAGTTTTTAGCTTTTGAGGTGCTCTTATGGTCTTATTGTTGTTGTTGTTGTTGTTTTATAGTTATAAATAAGTTAAAGTAATAGGTTATTACTGAAAAACAAAACAAAATCAAAAGGCTGTCTTTTTAAACCGTGTTTTTCTCTTAATTTTGAAGAGATCACATTTTATGTAAAAACTCTTTTCACTTTTCTCCACAGCCCCTGAAATTATGGCAGTGCCTACCATACTAATCTTCATGCACATTTTATAAATATTTTTATTTAAATATGTGCAGGTCTTGGTAGCAGCACACAGGATCTTTAGCTGAGGCATGCTAAGTCTTTTTAGTTGCAGCACGTGGGATCTAATTCCCTGACCAGGGATGCAACCCAGGCCCCCTGCACTGGGAGTGTGGAGTCTTAGCCACTGGACCACCAGGGAAGTCTCATAATTTTTTATCAACCTCCTGACTCCAGTGACTGCTAATGCCTCCACAACAGCAAAGCACATCCACTGATAATTATCCTGTGTTACCTTGTGTGTTTCCTTGAAAGTGTCCCAAACCTTTGTAAACTTTGCACTTTAATATCTAACATGATACTCTTTATTTCTTCACAAAAAGTCCAGCATTATCACTTTCAAGTCTTTTATCAGTTACTTTGGGTCAAAACTATTGGCCTGAAGACATGATTTATGGAAAGAACGATGCATGGTGATGTAAAGAACTCAGGTTTTAGAACACATTGAAATCAGTCTAGTATAGGAGAGAATTGAGATCAGTTTCACATACTCGTATTTGTAAGTGTCAAATACAAACAAATGATGTATTGGGTAGAATTAAACTCTAAGTGTGCATTATTATTTTCCCACGACAGGGGTAATATTTTCCTATTGCACTTAACCTAGCCGGGACGCCACTTCAGAAAATTCCCTGGAAACTTCCTTTCACAGTTCCAGTATGGACTCTGAAGTTGAATTCCTCAAGCTCAGATCCTGATCTTCGTTTTGTGATTTTGGTAAGTTACCAAATTATGTGTTTTTAAGTTTCCTCATCTGTATAGTGGGGTTTAGATGTCAAAATTGTTTGATGATTGAATGTGGCAAAGAGTGTGTGATGTATTTAAGGCAAAGACCAGGAAAATGAAGACCTGGTGGTTAAAAATACTGAGAAATAACTACAGTTAGAGCTTAGACCCAGAGGGTAGCAGTGTGGAGTGAAGCAGCAGATAGTGCCAATGTTTGAGATTAGAATGAACATTTTAAAAGTAGTTTGTTCTTCTTTATGGGCACAAAGAAAAGCCACTGAAGTTTCTTTTAAAGATAAGATGGAATATTTCTGTTTAGGAAGAATTTTGTAACTGAATTCTCCAGGATGAATTTGAAAAGGTCAAAAATGGAGGCAGGAAAACCAGTTGAGAGGCTTGAGGTGATGATGGGTGTATAAGGAAAAGGAGACAGGAGGTATTTTATTTAAAATCAACATGGAATATGTTTTATTTTATATAGAGTTTCATTAATACTATGTTAAATTAAATAGCATGTTATTGATACTCATAAAAATAAATGGTAAATAAGGTATTACCTCTCAATTTAAAGCCATTTAATGTTGCTTCATTTGCTGCAGCAAGTATAACAAAGCACTTTTACATAGCCAGTACAGCCTTTCACAGTTTGCTCCAATTTAGCTTCTTGTATTTAACTATAGTTTTCCTTCTGCAGCCTTTATATTTAACTACCTTGTTCTACTTACAGTCCTTAAATCACCATAAATTTTCATTCCTCCATTGCTTTGTTTTGAGCCTAAAGTTAATCTCGTCTTCCTTTTCATTTTTAGTCTATAAATTCCAACTTAAGTGTCATTGCTTTCCTTTTTTTATTTCCTCCATCCATTCCTTTCTCCCATTTCTCCTTTTCTTTTTAAAATTTGCTAACTTTTGCATTGATTTTTTTTTTCATACCCACCACCCTTCTCCCCAGTTTAACAATCATTTCCCTTCATATAACACCTAACACAGGTGACATGCAATCATTAATCACTTTTGTGTATGTATTAGGAGAGTCTTCCTTTTAGGGCTTTAAGATTTCGTAAGTCTATAATTCAAAGGATTATTAAAGTAGTTCACTTAATTCAACCTTATTATTTCTCTATTTTTGAAAGTTTAAAACACAGGCAATGTCAGCACTGACTTGGTTTCCATTTCTACATTTCTGTGGCCTTATTATTTATCTCCCTGGGATTTGTTTTTTAATTAAAAAGAAATACAAAGAAGATTAATACACATGTATCATTTCCCCCATGAGGTCCAAGTGGCTTTTGGGTAATCATATAGTCAAGCATTTGGAAATACTTGAGTTAATACAGTACACTGTATAGTTAAAGAAGCCTATAAAGACCTAAGCAATATTGTCCTAACAAATACCCATAAACCATTACCTTCTCTGTCAGTTGATGTCCTCACCTGTCTGCCCTCTGAGCACTAGTTTTTATCAGCCCCCGTTATTTCCTAAGACTTGAAAGCCCTAGCACACTGTAGTGCTTGCCTGGTAGAAAGTTGATCTACTTAGCAGAAATTTTAACATCCTGCAAAATGCCTTAAACGTTAAGCTATTGTTACTGACATTTAACTGTAAAAAGTTGGTTAGTTCTCAAATCAATATAACTTTTAAAAAAATTGGTATATATTACATTATACAATGTTTGTGATGGTATTATATTAACTTTAATTTGAGAGACAGCGATAGAGACAAGTGATTTGAGACAGACAAAAATTAGAAAACACTTTAAAATGTTAAGTTTATGACCTGTGTCTGGCATAACAAGATTCTATGGATGTTAACTACAAATGATGTGAGGTTGTTTTTTGTCCATATTTACAAAAATGTAAAGACTGTTGGAAAAGTTGCATTTCAACAAACAGCACCAACAAAGGAAGCAGAGATTTGTTTTTTTGGATGTTGTCATGAGGGGGCTTGGATTAGGCATCCTGGCAGGATCTCAAGTCCACAGACATTAATGTCCAGACATTCCATCATTTGCTGCTTAAAATTAGACAAATGACCCACTGTAAATGGAAATACTCCTTGTTACAGGCTGTTGTGCATAAAGTGCCTTTGTCCTTTTTATGAGTTGTATTGGTTGGTATGCATTCCTTTCTCAAGTCTTAGTTCAAAACTCTTATCTGCTCTTGGAGATCTGTCAGTATCCAACTGTCTCTATTCAATTTATTTTGCAAAGAGCTGTATACATTATTTCTTAATATGACCTAAGAAATTTTCCCTTGCTCTTCTCTAAGCAATAGACACTGTAATTTTAATGTCAAAGGACCCTTTCTTATAACACCTTAATTAAAGACTTGTGGTATCAATATCAGCATACATTTCTGTAAGCACTACAAGGGGCCAAACTCAGTACATGTGTAAGACAAATCACATTATTTTCCATGATTAAAAAGCAAATGTAAGAAAATAAGTTAAAAGGTAGTAAATGCATATCTTTTATGTAAATTCTCTACACTACTTATTTAAATTGGTGTTTTGATTAGATGGGTGCTAGAGTTCCTGGTAGTTTTATCCAGTAATTACATTGAATTGTAGAAACTCTGTTATAGGTTAAAAGCAGGTACTTATGCTTTGACAATTTACCAGACAAGAGGAGTACTAAAATAATCCAGTTCATTTTAGAGTAAATTAATTTTCCAAACCATTATTGATGTGTTACTTCTGCAAATGTTTAGTAAATGCCTAATCAGAAACCATGTGTCATAGTGAAATGGTAAACAAGAAATTTTTGTGTTCATTTCTTAATATGATTTTCCCAAATCGGTGTGGATATAGACTCTAATTGTGCCAATGGAAAAAGTTCCAAAATTACCCTGAAATGTGTCTCTGGGTTTTTGAAGCCTCTAAGTCCTGATCATAAAATATATCTAAAATTTTAATTGACATTTAAAAATCTTTGATGTCTAGTAATTTATTAACATATGTATTTCTTTTAATGTACTTGTTTCTTTGGGGGGGAGATATACTGTATCTTTTCCATTTGAAGATATATCTGGAAAATTTGACTAAATTGCTTTTTTGGAGAGGTCAGTTATGTATATGCTAGATCTTATTTGCTCATCTCTATAATTATGCTATTTATCACTTTAGTCCTTGCTTTGTCTCATATCATTTTAGTTTTTTGAAAAAATTTTTGTCCTCTCTAGACTTCATTTCCAGGGATTATAGAAGCATCTCGGTTTTTTCATTCATTGCCAATTTTTTCTATTTATTTTTTTAAATTTAATCTTGGCTGTGCTGGTTCTTTGTGGCCGTACATGGGCTTTCTCTAGTAGTGGTGAGGTGGGGGCTGCTCTCTGGTTGTGGAGCTCAGGCTTCCTGCCCCCGTGGCCTCTCCTGGGTGGCAGGCAGGCTCTAGGGCGCAAAGGCTCAGTAGTTGTGGTGGGCGCACGGGCTTAATTGCCCTGTGGTATGTGGGTTGGTAGTTCTCGGGCCAAGGATTGAACCCGTGTCCCCTGTGTTGGCAGGTGGCTTCCTAACCACTGGGCCACCAGAGAAGTCCCTGAACTTCTCTGTTTTTTAATGATCATTTTTTTCCTCCGCTGCTTTGACTTCTCACTTTTTATATCTCTTTCTGTCACCTCAGTAGTTCTTCCCCGGCAGGTGTTTCTAATTTGTACTCTAGCCCCATACAGGCCAATATGTTATTGCTCTGTAAGGTTCTAGTAATGCCTTTTTCAGATTTCTTGTCTTGGCAATATTTTCTACTAAGCTTTGTCTTCTGGTATGGGTTTTTCCTGTTCCCTCCTGCCCACCGACCCACCTTTTCTTCTCTCCCTCCAGTTCGGTTTTTCCTCCTTCCCTCCTCTCTCTCTTTCTTTCTAGTACATTAGTATAGATCTTATCCTGGCTGCTTCTTGGATTATATTATTCTTTGAAATAGTTGAGTACTCTTCCAGGACTGGCTATTTGTAAGAGAGAAGTGTATAGGTGTGTTTAACGTGTGCGTGTGGTGGGGGGGGGGGGCGTGCTTAGGAGATGAGTGTGTGTGTGAGAGAGAGAGAGAGAGAGAGAGAGAGAGGTGGGAACAGGAGGGGGACTGTGTTTCGAGTTAGATAACAGAGCATTGTTCTTGCGTCCTAGAGTTATGTTGTATAGGCCTATTGAGTGCATTTAGCTCTCATCCCCCCCAACCCTGACCCAGTTACCTAAGTTATGTAGCTGTGGGGCGATTCAAAGTTCAGTGTTTATTTCTCACAACTTGCAGGAAAAATTTTCCTGTGAACCAACTATGGCCTGCCTATTGTATTTCTCATTTGGGTCTATTTCTACTGCATCTTAGGCCAAAATAGCATTCAGAAAATCTCCTAGAGACAATACCCACATCTGTTGTAAACATAGACTTTGCCTCACTTTTGAGAGTGGTACTATTCCAGCTCTTTTCTGAGATCCTAGTCCAGAGACTCTCTCTCTGCTTCCACATCCATTTGTCTAGCTTTATCTCCTCTGTTCTGGCAGCTCCACCATCTAATTTGTGTTTTGTGGTTTTTAGCTCTCTTCATTTTCAGTGGAGATGGCACTTGTAGTTTTAATTCTGCTGTATAAAATAGTATCTCCCTCTATTTAAAATGACATGGTTTCCTCGGGGCATATACACAGCAGTGGGGTTGCTGGGTGGTGGTTGTTCGGTCGCTCAGATGTGTCCAACACTTTGCAACCCCAAAATCCATTCTGAACTGCAGAATGCTGGGCTTCCCTGTCCTTCACCATTTCCTAGAGTTTGCTCAAACTCATGTCGATTGAGTTGGTGATGCCATCCAACCATCTCATCCTCTGTTGCCCCCTTCTCCTTCTGCCTTCAATCTTTTGCGGCATCAAGTTCTTTTCCAGTGAGTTGGCTTTTCACATCATGTGACCAAGGTATCAGAGCTTCAGCTTCAGCATCAGTCCTTCCAATGAATATTCAGGACTGATTTCCTTTAGGATTAACTGGTTTGATCTCCTTGCAGTCCAAGGGACTCTCAAGAGTCTTTTCCATCACCACAGTTCAAAAGCATCAATTCTTTGGTGCTCAGCCTTTTTAAAAAAATTGTCCAGCTCTCACATCCATATGTGACTACTGGTAAAACCATAGCTTTGACTATACAGACCTTTGTAGGCTGAGTTGTATGGCAGTTTTATTCCCAGCTTTTTAAGGAATCTCCACAGTATCCAGCTGTATAGTTTTCATTCCCACCAACAGTGTAAGAAGTTTCCCTTTTCTCCATACCGTCTCCAGCATTTATTGTTTGTAGACTTTTTGATGATGGACATTCTGACCAGTGTGAGATGATACCTCATTGTGGTTTTGGTTTGCATTTCTCTAACAATGAGTGATACTGAGCATTTTTTTCATGTGTTATTAGCTCTCTGTATATCTTTGGAGAAATGTCTGTTTAGGTCTTCTGCCCACTTTTTGATTGGGTTGCTTGTTTTTCTGGTATTGAGCTGCATGAGCTGCTTGTATATTTGGAGATTGACTATTTGTCAGTTGTTTTGTTTGCTATTTTCTCCCATTCTGAGGGGTGTCCTTTCACCTTCCTTTGAGGTACAAAAGTTTTAAATTTTAATTAGATCCCATTTGTTTATTTTTGTTTCCATTACTCTGGGAGGTGGGTCATAGAGGATCTGGCTGCAATTTATGTTAAAGAGTATTCTACCTATGTTTTCCTCTAAGAGTATTATAGTTTCTATTCTTACATTTAAGTCTTTAATCCATTTTGAATTTATTTTTGTGTATAGTGTTATAAAGTGTTCTAGTTTCGTTCTTTTGCATATAGTTGGCCAGTTTCCCCAGCACCACTTGTTGAAATAGGATGGAACATGTAATAAAAAGTGATATCAAATCAGGAAAAAACCCAAGGATTTCAAAACAGATTTACATTTTACACTGTGAGTTTTTTAGCTAACCAGAAATTAAAAAAAAAAAAAAAAAGAATTTCTTGAAATTCTGTCCCTTGAAGTATACTATTGAGAATATTTTAAAGCGTTGGCCAAAAAGTTTGTTTGGGTTTCCTGTAAGATATAATGGAATATATAAATATTTCAGTAACCTGGGCTGCCTATTATGTCTTTTACAATCTCTCAGTAATAATGCAAAATTTTTACATTCTTTACATGGGTAATGACTTCATAATGCTCTTTCATATTAGTATGTCTTATTCCCCTCTAGATTATGAAGCTCTTTTGTTAAAAATAACATTTTACACATTTATATGCCTTAGCAGACAGCCAGATACATATTTGACATGTAAAATCTCCTTGTAAATTAAATTAAAGCCCTATAAATGCATGTTAAAAAGTTAAAAGCTTTGTAACAAAATATTTGAGATAAAAGACATTTATACATTCAGAGCCACTATTCTGTGTATCTAATAGGAATAGATGACATAGTATATGATATTTGTCTCAGAAAGTGTCTAAACAATCATTATCCTCAGCATGTTTAAGGTTAAAGCACTATATTTTTATAGCATTTAATCTAAACTCATATAGCTAAAAATTATTTTCCAAATCCCTATCCAGGTGACATTTTTCATACCTATTATACTCAGCCCTGTTTAATGGCACAGTTGACGTCAAGGCTTGGATAGTACTATAAAACTAAAAATAAAGCAAAATGAATATGTATATATTGATTGAATTTCATTGGATTTCCAACAGCTAAATCTGAGTTTCAGTAAATATCTTGGAAATCTTAATAGATCCCTATTGAATCACTTCCACAATCCTTATTTTCAATATATTTTGATTAAGTAAATCAAATTTTGCTTATATTTTGGCATGTGATTTAAATTTTTTAATATTTTCCTCTTTGTCTGATGTATTTCTCCTCCCCATAGATTCTTTCCTATGCAATTCCTTTAGATGCAAGGTATTTTTCACATTATACAAGCATAAGTTTGAACTTTAAAAATATAATTCATAAAATGTATATAATTCATCAGTTAGCCATTTGCCAAACTAACAGCTCTTCACTGATCACCTGGCTGAAGACTGAAGCTTGTTGCGTGGAGCAGATAGGTTCCAACGTCCCAGATTCATAAAAATCACTGCCAGACTCACACCCGAGCTCCCCGAAATGCTGATCTGAACTTGTGATGCTTTCCAACCCATCAGGTGTCTGAATTATAGCCAAAACTATCTCAAACAAAGGAGTCACAATTTGATTTTTTATGACGTTGTCTCTGATTCCTAATAGTGGCTAGCCTTGGACACAAAGTGAAAACACCTACTGATAAAATCAGTCACCTTTGAAAATTAAAACAGTACTAATACTTTTGAATAAGTAATACATGCACATAGTACAGTATTTTACTAACAGAGACTATTGTGTAGCACATGGAACTCTGATCAATGCTGTGTGTCAGCCTAGATGGGAGGGGGGTTTATGGGAGAATGGATACATCTATATTATATGTAGGGCTGAGTCCCATCACTGTTCACCTAAGACTACCACAACATTGTTAACTGATTATACTCCAACACAAAATAAAAAGTTTGAAATTTAAAAAAAAAGGAATATATTTTCTTCTTTATTTTTCTCTTAATATCTCAAACACTCAAATAGAAGTATGTTTTATTTTCTCCCCGTGTATATTTCTAGAGATATTCTATGTTTACAGAAACATGTTTATACTGAGGCTTCCCTGGTGGCTCAGTGGTAAAGAATCTGCCTGCCAATGCAGGAGACACAGGTTCGATCCCTGGGTCAGAAAGATCTCCTGAAGAAGAAATGGCAACCCACTCCAGTATGCTTGCCTAGAAAATCACATGAACAGAGACGCCTAGTAGTCTGCAGTCCATGGGGTTGCAGAAAAGTTGGACATGACTGCGTGACCAAACAACAACAACAGCGATGTTTATATTCTGTCTTTTACAAAAAAAAAAAAAAAACAGTCCCATAACATACACATTATTTTGGATCTCCCCCCCCCCCCCCCGGCCCCGTATTGTGTATTATTGTTCTGTATATACACATGTTGTTGAGTTTGGAAATTGGGGGGTAGGGGGAGAGTGCTCTGGAGTATGACCCAGCCAGTCTAGTTGTCTTTCAATGAAGCAAAAAAAGAAAACGAAACAACAAAAGGAGCTGGATCTTTGTACCTCAGTGCCAGTCAATCTTAGAGGGAGAGAGGAAGTAACTTCCCTGAGGAAGCAACTTCAGTTAGGCAAGTCCAATGAGCAGTCCATTGTAGAAGAAGGGTAGTCATTAGCTATGAACACCCTCATTCATAGCAACTGGAAAATGGGTGCACTGACCCGCTAACTGAGACAGGGGGAGCATTTCGTTACTCGTTTCACTTTAATATTTGATAGTTTTGCTCAATGCTTGCTTCATGTGTAAGTCATTAAGGGGCAATACAAAATTATATGAAGTTGAAGGAAATCCATAAAATAGGCATGAATCCAGGAAGAGACTACAAGAAGATTTTGAATAAGGCCTGCCTTCAACAAAACAGATAATACACCAATATCTCACACATAGCCTACAAAGAGCAAGAACTTTAACTTAGCATCCAATCCCTGTGTGTCCTCTATAGAATTGTGGTTCTGCACAGCACAGGGCAGGTTTTCAGTCAACAAGACGAGGACAAAAGGCACAAAATGCAATGAAATCTAAGACCTTTGAGGACAAAGGAAACAGATTTGGACTATGTAAGCCAGGAAGAGCATTTGCAATGCTGACAATGCTTAACACAGGAGCAGAAGCCTTAGTTAGAGAAGCGTGTTCAAGAAATTACTGAGGAAATGAGAGATGATGAATAGGTTACTTGTTTCTTAAAGTTAGCTGGGATCATGTCACAAAAGCAGATAGTTTTAAATGGATTTAGGATTTATGCTCAGAAGACAATAAGTTTCATGTAAAATGTGGATGGGCTAGGCAGAGAGATGCAGGAATTGGATGAAATTGGACTCGTGGGTTAGAATTAGATTATGAACTCACTATAAAATAGCTATAGTCCTTTCATAGTCAGAACAATGAAAAATGTTTTTCAAATTGGAAACATCCATTGATTAAAATATGGTGATGTCTGTAATATAGGTTTTGTTTAACTGGGCTGGGAATTTCATTTATATGTTAATATATTGGGCTAATTCAAACTCCATGATTTATATAATGCATCCCAGAAGATCATTTTTATATCCACATAGCTCAATTATGCTCATATGATGTTTTTAAAATATTGTTTTAACATTTATTGTTTAAAGATAAGATTTTTTTTTGGACATTATTGCTAACAGTCAAGATGAAATATATTTTTACATTTTTATATCAAAGTGACAAGATGCTGATATTTTTACCTGTCATTTAAAAAATAACCTACATTTTCTTTTTTACATATTAAAATGTTATTTATGTTTTAAAGTTTTATTTAAAGTCAAATAAACACTGGCAAATGTATTCTTCCTTTAGAAATAACCTCAGTGAGTATTTAATGAAAAACTTAGTCAACTGGTTGTTGAATCATTTGCATACAACTTTATTTCAAATCTCATCTTGATCTAGAAGTAGAATTTGAAGACTCTGATCACTCTCACCTCCTAAAACATTCATGAGGTTTTAGGAATAGTATGATTTCCTCATTTCCTTTTGTATCTCTGATCATTTATTTAATGGCCTTTGCTTATTCCTACTTATCTCTCTAAACTTTTATTGCTGGTGCCTCCAGGGTTCAAATCTTGAGTCTCTTCACTTTTATGTCACTTAATCTCTTGATGGTCTCATCCAGTCTATGGCATTAAAAACCATCCTTCCACTGTGTTTGCGTGCTAAGTCGCTTCAGTCGTGTCTGACTCTCTGTGACCTTATGGACTGTAGCCCACCAGGCTCCTCTGTCCATAGGATTCTCCAGGCAAGAATACTGAAGTGGGTCGTCATGTCCTCCTCCAAGGGATCTTCCTGACTCAGGGATCAAATTTGGGTCTCCTGCATTGCAGGTGGATTCTTTCACCACCAAGCCAGCCTCTGTTGAATCCCCAAATCGCATCTCTTTCCTTGGCCTTGCCCATGAACATTAGACTCACATTTAAGCAAACACTCAATATCTCTTCACCATTTTCATCTCAAATTCCACCTCAATCCAAATATCAATTGCATCTCAAATTCACCATTTTCAAAAGTGAATTCTAATCTTGGCCCCTTGGTTCCAAAATCTCCTCATATTAACTCATGATTTTTCCATCTCTCTGATAGTTCAGGTCAAATTTTGGAGTCACCTAGAACACTTTCCTTCTCTTCTTTATGACTTCCAGTCTTTCAACAATATTTTCTTAGCTCAACTTTTAAAATAGGACTAGACTTTTTACCTCTTTCTAATACTTCTACTACCACCATGTCATATCACAGACATTTCTCACCTGGGAAATTGCAAGTACCTTTTTAAATCTGATGTAACTCTTGGTCCTCTTCTGTTGATTTTCATCTTAACTGCCAGAGATATCCTGTTACAAAGCAAATTGGAGATTTCACTATCTGTGCAAAAGCCTCTGAGGTTTCCAGTATCAGTCAGAACAAAATACGCAGTCAGGAAAGCCTACAAAACCCTCCGTGATCTGCAATCCCAGCTACCTCTTCAAGGTTATCTCCCAACACTTTGTCATCACTTTCTATTCCCATCACAGTGGATTCCTTGCAGTATTTCATTGCTGGTTCAAAGCCTTTGCATTTGTTGTTCCCTGTTGCTCAAATTCCCTTTTCCAGATATCTGTTTGGCCCATTGTTTTGTATTCCTTATGTCTTTATTCAAGTATTAACTTCTTACTAGTAAATTGCCCTCCTCTGTCACTACCTACTCTCTTCTACTTTATTTTCCTTTATAAATGACTGAACATCTAATATACTATATATATTCATACTTATCTTTTTTTGTCTGTCTCCCTCTCTGCATTATAAAACCCGTGAGTCAAGGGAGCATTATTTTTTCTTTGTGTATTGCTATATCTTTGCTTCTATAACAATAAATAGAATATGTTTAGGCATCTATTAGCATTTAATAAATGAATAAAATTATTTGTCATAGTGCATTAGTTATAATGTGGTAAATAACTATAAGTACACTGTATAATATCAAATGCATCTATAATTAAAGAGATGCTCAAAACAACTCAAAAGTTGTTTTCATAATATTTCATCTTTCATAATATTTAAACCTTTAAAACAAATTTAAAATAAGTTTTAAGTAGTTAAATGATTGTTCCTGTTTGTAGTGAAGTACAATAAGGCTAATAACATCATGCTATATTTATAAATAGCAGGAGAACATGAGAAAATTTTTCAATTCTATTTATGAATATGTTAACAGCTTAATTATACTTCATCATAAACATGAGCATACATGTACACATATGTGTATTTCTCTTTCTTTATATATATTTACATATGCATTTAGAGAGAGATGGAAAGTAAAGATGAAGAGAGGGAGGAAGGGAAAAGTTCCTCAATTATGCATAAAAAGTGAAAATGTTAGTCACTCAATCATGTCCATTTCTCTATGATCACATGGTCTATAGCTTGCCAGGCTCCTCTGTCCATGAAGTTCGCCAGGCAAAAATACTGGAATGGTTAGCCATTCCCTTCTCCAGGGGATCTTCCTGACCTAGGGATCGAACCCAGGCCTCCTGTATTGCAGGTGGATTCTTTACTTGCTGAGCCACCGGAAGGCATAATAAATGTTAAAAATAATGATGGATAACTTGTGATATTTTATAATTTTTCTTCAGAGATTTGTACTTTATATTAAACAAATATATATACTGTAAAATATGATGTTAGTTGTTTCTTCACATGTTTCATCTGAAAATAAATTTGAAAGGCCATGCATATTGGCTTTAAGTGTAAATTATTTAGCAGTGCTCACCCAGTTAGAATAAAATGTTACAGGTAATTTGAATATGTGTCAGATTTTTACACCTTACAAGAAGCAGTTACAGTCTTAGTTTTCCTACTTTCTCAAGTATGTCACATAGCTTTTATATTTGATACACTGAGGACAGTTTTATGTGAAATACTGAATTTCTCTACAAGTACATCAGTTCAGAGACCACTTTCATTTTCTAGCTTCACAGTGAAAATGTCCTCTCAATTTCTATCACAAACATGGTGAGAAAAAGTAATAGAGGCCAAAATAAGAAACACAATAAAGATACTGCAAAAGCAAATTGAAAGAATTGACTTTGAAATATGCAAAGATGCATTAAATCCAAATGTGGTTTTAAAAGAGTTCTTAATCTATTTTTATTGAAACATAGTTCATTGTTTTATATCCCTCTCTTCAGAGAGATATTCAGTCTGCAAGTATGGCATGACCTTTTAGTTTCTCCAGTGAATACTGAGGTTAAAGGATTGTTCAGACCCTTGGTAATATCAAGCATTTCTGCATGAACATGTCCTTTTGCCCTCTGATAGTGTCACTTATTTTTGTCTGATTATCTTCTTCTCTGGTAGCTCAGACGGTAAAGTGTCTGTCTGCAATGCAGGAGACCTAGGTTTGATCCCTGGGTTGGGAAGATGCCCTAGAGAAGGAAATGGCAGCCCACTCTCGTACTCTTGCCTGGAAAATCTCATGGACAGAGAGCCTGGTAGGTTACTGTCCATGGGGTTGCAAAGAGTCAGACACGACTGAGCAACTTCATTTTCACTTTCTTTCTCCTCCTCATATATGTTTAAGAATCATATGCTGTATTATCACTGGCTCACTTTCACATATTCTCTCTTGTCATTTTTTATACTTCTGAGGTGTTTGTTTTTGTTGAAGTGTTTTTGTTTTTACAGTTTAACTACTGCTGATAACTATTTCACCATTATACAACAATACCTTGAAGACAATATTCTTCCAGTGGGAATGACAAAAAGCTATGTGTCTCTATAAAAGAAGTACTATTTTAAAAAGAGAGAGAGAAATTCTCTCCAAAAGGAGCTTGAATTAAAGACATCCTCGTCCTTATTAACTTTCACAACACCATGGGAGCCTGTGATCTCATATAATTCCCATTACCCAAGATGATGATCTAAAGGTGATACCTTTAGAAACCTTCAGGAAGTCATGAAGGATGTGATGGAGTAATCTCACCTTCATGTAGTAAATGATAAGATTACAAGGGAGTCCAAATATGAAGGAAATGATTTCATTAATGGTTGAAGAGTGGGTCAACATAAAGGTCTAAAATCCAATCTCTTCTCATTTCATAAAGTAAATCACTCTAAAATCTCTTTGGAATATTAAGATGGAAAAATATGGCCAACAACAACCAAGTCTGAATTTCCACAAACAAAGTCAAAGAAAGAGTTGAATACTATGTAATGTTTGGATAACTTTATTTTCGTTCAGATTTTTATAAGCCTGGCCTACTTAAACTCAACTATTACTTCCCCAATGGCTCAATAGTAAAGAATCATCATCCCAATGCAGGAGATAGCAGTTTGACTCCTGGGTTGGTAAGATCCCCTGAAGAAGGAAATGGCAACCCATTCCAGTATTCTTGCCTGGAAATCCCATGGACTGTGAAGTGTGGTGGGCTACATTTCATGGGGTCACAAAAGCCAGACATGGCTTAATGACTAAACAACAGCATTGTGTCCTATTATATAAACTAAACCATGAAAATTGTAATAGTAAAAACCATACATGAAGAGGTAAACAGAGACACACAAGACCGTTTATGAGTTAAACAACATATAGAATCTTCTTCAAGTATTTATCATATGTAATAAAGTTCAGAGATAACATGTAAATATAAAACAATTTTGCCTATCAGATCTAACAAATAGTAAAGATATAATACCCCCAAAAAGACAACACGGAAGATAATATCGAAGGAAAAAAGAAGCCAAGTAACAATCTAAATTGATTGATTTAATTAATTCAGTTGGACAATTTTAAAAATCGATTTTGTGAAACTCAGTGATATTATGGCTACTTTCCTAAAATTGCTGGTTACTGTTTCAGAATCTGTTTAGATATCCCTCATGTACTTCTCGAATGGTATTACTTAAAATAAGTGATTAATACTTTGTTGGTTGGTACTTCATTTTATAGTCTCATCTTTTAATAATTTTTATTTTATCAATACCCATCCTTTGAAAGACACTGAGAGAAGGAAATACAAGTATGCCTCATTTTATTGTGCTTTACTTTATTGCACTTAGACTTTACAAATTGAATACTTGTGGCAACCTTGTATCAAGCAAGTCTTTTTAACACAGTGTTTCCAACAGCATTTGGTCACTTCATGTCTTTGTGTCACATTTTGGTAATTCTTGTGATATTTCAAACTGTTTCATTATTATTTATTGTGATTTGTGATCAGGGAGTGATCTTTGATGTTATTTACTACTATGGCCCACTGAAGACTCAGATAATATTTAGCATATTTTAGCAATAAAGTTTTTTATTAAGGCACACACATTGTTTTTTTAGGCATGATGCTGTTGCATACTTAACAGACTACATTATAGTATAAACGTAACTTTTATATGCAACTGGTAAATCAAAAAATCCATGTAACTTGCTTTATTGCAATATAGACTTTATTGTGGTGGTCTGGACTTGTGTGTGGTGGACTTTATTCTATTACCTTAGAATATCTTTAACATATGCCTATAGTGAATAAGACAAGGAACTTGCCTGGTATCAAGAAATTTGCTTTCTTTTTTTTTCCAGGAGATAATAACACAACATGAGTTACAACAATACATAAGAGAAAGAGCCATATAGGAGTAAGAGATAAATACTTTTGGACTTTAGTGAAGGAATAAATTATTTCTTCCTAAAAATAATATTTATGGCATTCTTTATGCATGACAAAGAACAAAACAGAAAAAAAAAATGCTATCATAATCATAACTTACTTGATATAGCTTGGTGTTTTAATGTGCTTTATGCATTTATTCTGTACCATATCCCTAGATTATTCAGTAAAATTTTGTTTCACTTGAATGACTAAATTAGAAATAATAAGGAGAGAAGTAGGAACGGGAGATAAGGGTACACACTTCAAGTTGCAAAATAAATGAGTCACAGGTACGAAATGTACAGTGTGGGGAATATAGTCAATAATTATATTTTATCTTTGTAAGGTGACAAATGGTAACGATTTGCTGTAATTATCATTTTATAATGTATAAAATGTCAAATTACTAGTAGTTTCTTAGAAACTAACAAAGTCATTGGTCAATCGTAATTCAAAAACAAACACACTAACTCATAGAAAAAGGGATTAGATTTGTGGTCATCAGAGGTGGGTGGGGTGGGGAAAGGGAGAAGAAATTGGATGAAGGCAGTTGAAAGGTACAGACTTCCATTTATAAGATCTGTTGGTGTGTGTGCGCTCAGTTGCTCGTTGTATCCAACTCTTTGCAACCCCATGGATGGTAGCCTGCCAGGCTCCTCTGTCCACAGAATTCTCCAGGCACGAATACTGGAGTGGGTTACCACTTCGGTCTCCAAGACTTATTTAGTACTGCATGTCAAATATATCTCAATAAAAGTGGAAGAAAAAACAATAAAGTTTCTATTTAGGTAATAGATACTAAAATATGAGAAACTCCTATAAATATGTTTTCTATAACTCACTACATAGTTAAAGGCTGGTTTCTCAAAGTAGTTTCTTTGAATAAAGTTGGTGTGTTTTATGGTAATTCTACCCATTCTAAAGGAAAATAGTTTCAAATATTTTGCTTACGTTTTTGTTTTTTAACATTAATCGTGTCAAATTTTACAGAATTATGTAATTTATTTTTATTTTTTAACTTATTTAACCTTTAAAATTGAGATATAATTGACCTATAATATCATGGTACTCTCAAGTGTATAACATATCACTTAATATTTCTACAGATTGGAATGATCTACAGTAAGTCTAGGAAATGGCAACCCACTCCAGTATCCTTGCCTGGAAAATCTCATGGACAAAAGAGCCTGGTAGGCTACAGTCCAAGGGGTCACAAAGAGTAGGGCACGACTGGGCGACTAATACTTACAATAAGTCTAGTTAACATTCATTTAGTAAACATAGTTAAAAATTTGTATTCTTGTGATAAGAACTTTTTAGAATTACCTCTCTTCAGTTCAGCTCAGTCATGTCTGACTCTTTGCGACCCCATGGACTGCAGCCTACGAGGCTCTTTTTCCATGAGACACGCCAGGCCTCCCTGTCTATCACCAACTCCCGGAGTCCACCCAAACCCATGTCTTGGCAACCTTCACTTTACAATACAGTATTATTAAGTGTTGTCATCATGTTGTAAATGATGTACTTTTCCAGCAATTAATGGATTTTTTCACTGAAAGTTTGCATCTTTTGGCCACCTTCACCCATTTTGCCCACCCTCAACCCAGCCTCCGGCAACCACCAGTCTATTCTCTGTATCTCTGTTTTTGGTTTTTTGTTTTGTCATTTAGATTCCAGATATAAGTGAAATCACAGTGTATTTATCTTTCTCTGTCTGGTTTATTTCACTTGGCATAATGTCCTCAAGGACCAACCATGTTTTCATAAACAGTGAATTTCCTTCTTTTTCATAAATAAGTAAGTAAGTGAAAGTCACTCAGTAGTGTTCGGCCTCTTTGGCATCTACTGGGTGATTCGGTGGAACAAAATCTCTTTTTCCTAAGATTCACTTAGCCCTATTGAAAATAGCCATGGTAACCCCACCACGGACAAAAGACCCAATGGAAACATTCAACAATTCAACAAACTCTGGAAATTTTCTGGGCTCTGTTGCTAAATCAGTGATACCTGTAACATTTAATCTCCACTCTAGAATTCCTGAGCAAATAGGTGAGGGGTTGGAATTCAGACATCCATCCATAATTCCACTATAGGTTGTTAAGATGTGGCTCAGCCATGAGTCCTTGATCTAGACTAAGATGGACATATTTACATGTTCTAATTTTTCCAAGCCCTGACCAGTAAGATAAGAGCCTCATAGAGCTATTTTATAAAATCTCTCCTTTTCAAATTTTGATCTCATTTTTATATTCTTGGGGGAGGTGCTAGAACTCAAAAGTGGTGGATCCTTTTCTCTGAAAAGCTCCATATGCATATTAGTCTCACAATCGTTTTGGTATCCAATTCTGTCTCACTGACATTTCAATAGAAGCTGAGGAAAAATGAGTCCTTTTTAGTGTCCTGTTACAAAGATTTAAAATGCAGGAAACAAGTATTTTTGTATGTAATGGAAATGGTTGGGAGTGCTATATTTTTAATGGACAGCATAAATGCAAATTGAAAAAAGATTTCTTAGGGTTTTATATTTCACTTTTATAAAGAAAGAGTATAATATTCAGATTAAACAGAGACAGGCACCATCACATTAGAGCTACTCCACAGAGAGGAAATTAAAGGCTGAGCATTCCAAGTAAAAGGCACATTATTGCTTTTCAGACACCTAATTTCTCTCAGTGGTGTGGGAGATATAATGACAGGTAGTACTTCTGCAACTTAAGTGGCTCTTATACATCATCTGCTTTTATGGTGTAAACTGCTTTGCAGTTTTTAATTTTTCAATCTTCAAGGAAGTATAAGAGCAGAGCAATCATGTACATAAGATCATCATACTTTTTTAGTCTCTCAAAGCAACAATTTGTGACTCTAATAGTACAAGGTTGCATTTCATGTTTTTGAATTCAATTTTTCTTTGCAGTCTTAGCTTTTTTCTCTCTGGTTGTAGGAAATGATATCTAAAATTATTTAAGTTTTTTCTTATACTAACATATAACTTTGGACCGTGTAATTTAAATAGGGTGTGATATGTTTGCCTTTAAAAAGAAAATATGTCAAAGTGAAAATATGATACTGGGTAATAAGAATCAGTGACTATTATTTTTAATATATTAATATAACTTTTAATATGTATGTTATTATTTATATGAAAGAACTTTCAATATTTTAAAAATAAGAAAACGTAATTTCTACATGTAATTTCTAACTAATCAAGAAAAATGAGCATGAAGATCTCTAACACAAGAGAGTCAGTCCTAATGTGTGAGTGACAATGACAAAACATTTGCATAATAAGTCTTTTTCATACTATAGATTTTACCCTGGTTAAATTTAGAGATTTTGACTTTGGTAATTTAATTTCTGTGACAACTTACTGTTTCAACCTAATTTGTGTTTTTGGAATGGAGAAATGATAACCAGTTTCTTTCTCTTGGATTTTTCTCCATGTATTTTTTAATGGACCAGAAAAAAATAATAAATTGCTTTAACACAAGGAAAATTAAAATATTTTAAAATCAGGCAACAAATTAGACAGCAAATCCATTTCCTGTAAATAAGGCAGGATAGGTTTATCTTAGAAGAGTTTTAGTGAAAAACATCTATTGCCTGCATTTATTCAACAAATAATAATAAGCTATTCTGTCTAGCACTAAGTGTGGCACTGAGAATGAATGAGAGAATCAGACAGAAAACATATGTTTTCTAAATTCACTCAGCTTAAAAACCAAACAGGCATGGTGATCACGACCAATTTTATCCCACACAAATAAATATACAATGACAAATGATGATAAATTCTGTGTGTGGGGAGAAGAGGGGGCCTGAATTAAAATGAAGGACCTGATTTATGTTGAATTGTCAGAAGAGTCTTTCTGCAAGAAAGCCTATAGGATAGTAGAGCATGACCAGAAAAAGATTTAACAGGCGGTCTTTCTAGCAGTAGGATACACGTGTGAACATCCTGGGAATAAGGAAAGGTTTGGCATATTCCAAGGAGTATGAGTAAGGAAGCAGCATATACAGAGGTTTTCAGGGGAGTAAAGAGTTAAATCTGGAACACCTTATTCTTATGATGAGTACGTGCATCTGGAACTTGGAAAAGAATGAAAGTGAGAGATAGAAATTTAGTTATCAATAACACAAAATAGATGTTAGGATTTATGAGTGGATGGAATCACCCAGGAGCTAACCGAATGGGAGAAGAGTGGGTCCCTGAGGAACTACATTCTATAGAGAGTCCAGAAAGGATGAGTGTCTAGAGCTGTGCAGGCTTTTTTAGATTCCATGTGTAAGTGATATCATAGTTTTTGTCATTGAACTCATAGAAACAGAGACTAAAATCATGGTTACTAGGAGTTGAGGAATGAGGGAATTGGGGAGATTTTGGTCAAAGTGTATAGACTTGCAATTAAAAGATGAATACATTCTGAAGATCAAATATATAGCAGTGATTATTATAGTCAACAATACTGTATTATATACAGTGGATGCTGGACAAGGGTTTGAACTGCAGGGTCCACTTATATAAAGAGGTTTTCAACCAATCTGCAGTTGGTTGAATCCAAGAATGTGGAACCGTGGATACAGAGTCACTGTAAAATTATAGACAGATTTTCAACTGCAGAGAATTGGAACCTCTCACCCCAGAATTGTTCAAGGGTCAACTATACTTCAGAGTTGCTAAGAGACTGGATTGTAAGTATTCTTACTATAAAATGAAATGATAATTATGTGACTTGATGGAGGTTGTAGCTAACACTACATTTGGTAATCATATTGTAATATATAAATGTATCAAATCAATGCATTTTATACCTTAAACTTACGCAGTATTGTATGTCAATTAAAAAACTATGAAGGGTCTGTGATTGTTCCCCATTTATAAGCTAAAAATTTAGCCTGAAGTAATTTCATTAATACCGATAGAAAACCTTAGGCTCTGACTCTATCAATAAAGTTTATAAAAGTACACTTTATTACTCATGTCTCAGCAAGTATCATGAGTGTCAGCATATTTACTGAAGTTCTCCTTATCCCCCAAATCCCATAGGTCATGAGAATGGGTCCGGGTTGATGTCTATATATGTGCTGGGCTGGGTTATAGATCAGAAACCTTGAAATTAGGAACCCAAATCTTTTATAAAGAATGAAGTCATCCTGCCATTTGCTGTGGAGAGAGACTATACCTTTATTATCCTGGACAATAAGCATACCTCCAGATTAAAACAGCATCCTGATCCTTCAAGTTGTTTGCTGTACACGTACCCTTGTGTAAGTAGAGTGAAACAAAAAGCAGTCGTGCCTCCCACAAGATGTGCAGAAGTGCGAAGGACCCAGGAAGAGTTCTGTCTCTTCAGTCAGGAGACTACAAACGACTCTTAGAAGAAGCAAGAAAAAAAAACAAAACAAATGTAGAAGCCACGAGGAGAGTATCAGCAGGGAAAAGCAGTCTGTGGTGGCTAATGCTGTTGAAAAATAAACTCAGATAATGACTGAAGTATCCATTATATTTAGCAACATGAAGGGCCACATAAGTGACTCAGTTAATATTTTTGATGACATACAACAGAAAATGACTTGAGCAAAAAAGAAAAGTTCCTGAATTCCTTTTATTTTTTATTTTTTTTTTGTTGTTGTTGTTGGGAGATTCCTGATTATGCAGGGTCTCTAGATATAATGATTAATAGCATTCCCACTAAATCTCCAAAGTGTCATGGTTCGGACTATAAACTATATTTGCTTAAGAGTCCATCAAAGTAAAACAAGGGCAAAGTAAAGCCAAGGATGTTACAAACATGAGCTGCTGCAAGATCTTTCAGTAGGAGGATCTTATGGACATTTCTGGGAGAGGACTGGTCAATAACAGTTTTTAGCTTTTATATCTCACTATTTAAGTATTTAAGTCCCATTTAAAGATTTATAAATAGTTCAGTTTTGTTTAGCTGACTCTGCACTTATTTTAATCAGCCCTAGCCAGGAGATACCAGAAGGGTGAAAGAAATTTTTACTGTAAGAATCTTAATGCGCCAGCAGGTATTTCACTTGATGTTTCCTACACAGATCATAAAAACGTTCCATTTAGGTGGCACTGTGAGAGTAAAAGCCAGTTTAGATTGGGTGGAAATGTGACTGGGAATAAAGGAAGACCAGAAAAAGAAGAAAGACTACATCTAAACAATTCCTACAAAACCTTGTGGCTGTGAACCAGGATCAGTGAGTATATTGGCCATAAGATCAGAATGAAAATTGGTGATTTCAAGGACTGATGTAATAGATGCATAGAGGATGAAGATATAGGAAAGTCTATAACACCTCATGTCACTTCTCTGAGACTTTACTAGTGGTGAGGACCCATGGCACTGTTGGTTCCTGACAGGAAGAAGGCATTTCATCCATTGTACCCATGGATAGAGGAGCCTGGCAGGCTAAGTACAGAGGGTTGCAGTCAGACATGATTGAAGTGACTTAGCATGCACACACAGCCAGAGGTATAAAGAACATAACTACAGATACAGGTGAGTTTAGAGATTTTATGTCAGAAAGATAAGAAAACTCTTAGCTAATAACATATGCTTTTTAGGTGAACATAATATAAAATTGTATGCTGGGAATCGGGTAGGTGAGGGACAGCTTTAGGATTAAAGGTAGAGAACCCATGAAGTTGTATGAGAGCAAAATAAGATTCCTGGGCAATTCTGAGACCTCAGTTCATATATGTATAGTGTTATCAACTTGCCAGCTATAAAATTCACAGTGACAGTGACCATATTTGCATCAATTCCAAAACAAAAAATGTCATATATAGTCCATTGATAGCATGCAAGATTTCAAATCCCAGATTATATGATTGTTAAATTTTCTGTATTTTCTAGCTTCTTTTCCTGAAAGATATTAGTAAAAATTACTGGGCAGTTCTTACCTTATATATTTGAACATATGGAATTTTAAATCTGAAGAGTAAATGTTTTAGAATAAATGATAGGCTTATAAAAGCACTTTTGTTCTCTGTGTAAGTCCCATGTCTCATGCATTATTCAAATAGCAAGATTTGGGGAGCATTTTACTATGCAGAACCAAAAGTTTCCAGGAGAGAAGGAAATATATTGCTTACAGATATCACATGTGCCTTGTTCAGAACATTCAATTAACAAACTTTGGCTGAAAGAAGGAAACAAAAGAAATGAGTGAGTGAGTGGTATAGAGACCAGAAGAACAGACTAGAAATTTAATTTTTTAAAATTATTTTTTAGGACATAGAATATTCATTTGGCTAGACTGCCCGTTGGACACTGTATCTCAGAAACCTAAGCATGATGTTAAGTTGCAGGATACAGATGTACTTCTCAGTATCTTCTTGCAATAATTATCCCTTCTCTTCAGGCAGTAGTTCTTCATGTATTGGAGGGAAGGAGGATCAAGTCAGCTAAATAGCTATAGTAGGTCTCCATTTTTCTTATGGGGCATGAGATATAAGTTACAGTAATTAATCAGAGGAAAACAATAGAATGGAAAAGACTAGAGATCTCTTCAAGAAAATTAGAGATGCCAAGGGAACATTTCATGCAAAGATGGGCTCAATAAAGGACACAAATGGTAGGGACCTAACAGAAGCAGAAGATATTAAGAAGAGGTGGCAAGGATACACAGAAGAACTGTACAAAAAAGATCTTCATGATCCAGATAATCACGATGGTGTGATCACTCACCTAGAGCCAGACATCCTGAAATGTGAAGTCAAGCGGGCCTTAGGAAGCATCACTACGAACAAAGCTAGTGGAGGTGATGAAAGTACAGTGGAGTTATTTCAAATCCTAAAAGATGATGCTGTGAAAGTGCTGCACTCAATATGACAACAAATTTGGAAAACTCAGCAGTGGCCACAGGACTGGAATAGGTCAGTTTTCACTCCAATCCCAAAGAAAGGCAATGCCAAAGAATGCTCAAACTACTGCACAATTGCATTCATCTTAAACGCTAGTAAAGTGATGCTTATATTTCTCCAAGCCAGGCTTCAGCAATATGTGAACTGTGAACTTCCAGATGTTCAAGCTGGTTTTAGAAAAGGCAGAGGAGCCAGAGATCAAATTACCAACATCCACTGGATCATCGAAAAAGCAAGAGAGTTCCAGAAAAACATCTATTTCTGCTTTATTGACTATGCCAAAGCCTTTGACTGTGTGGATTACAATAAACTGTGGAAAATTCTGAAAGAGATGGGAATACCAAACTACCTGACCTGCCTCTTGAGAAACCTATATGCAGGTCAGGAAGCAACAGTTAGAATTGGACATGGACCAGCAGATTGGTTCCAAATAGGAAAAGGAGTATGTCAAGGCTGTATACTGTCACCCTGCTTATTTAATTTATATGCAGAGTACATCATGAGAAATGCTGGGCTGGAAGAAGCACAACTGGAATCAAGATTGCCGGGAGAAATATCAATAACCTCATATATGCAGATGACACCTCACTTATGGTGAGGTATGACACATTTATGACACATTCAGAAAACTAAGATCATGGCACCCAGTCCCATCACTTCATGGCAAATAAATGAGGAAAAACTTTTTTTGGGGGGGTGGCTCCAAAATCACTGCAGATGGTGACTGTAGCCTTGGAATTAAAAGACAGTTACTCCTTGGAAGGAAAATTATAACCAACATAGACAGCATATTTAAAAGCAGAGACATTACTTTGCTAACCAGGTCTGTTTAGTTAAGGCTATTGTTTTTCCAGTAGTCATGTAAGAGTTGGACTATAAAGAAAGCTAAGCACTGAAGAACTGATACTTTTGACTGTGGTGTTGGAGAAGACTCTTGAGAGTCCCTTGGACTGCAAGGAGATCCAACCAGTCCATCCTAAAGGAAAGCAGTCCTGAATGTTCATTGGAAGGACTGATGTTGAAGCTGAAACTCCAATACTTTTGCCACCTGATGCAAAGAGCCCACTCATTTGAAAATACCCTGATGCTGGGAAAGATTAAAGGCAGGAGGAGAAGGGGACAACAGAGGATGAGATGGTTGGATATCATCAATGACTCAATAAACGTGATTTTGAACAAACTCCGGGAGTTGGTGATGGATAGGGAGGCCTGGTGTGCTGCATTCCATGGGCTTGCAGAGTTGGACATGACTGAGCATCTGAACTTAACTGAATCATATTTTATTATGTATATGTGAAAATATTTAAAAATCTTCATATCAATATAATTTATATGTGAATAATACACGATACTGTATACAACGTCAGTCTGTAAAACTGATTTTTATTTCTGTTAACTAGTAGCAATCTAACATAGCATTAAAATGTTGTCCATTAACAATAACATCGAAAGTCATCAATCTGTAAAGAGACATACATAATCTCTATGCTGCAAACTAGAAAAAACATTGCTGAAAGGCAGTAGAGAAGACATATTTAAAGAAGAAATATGTCTTCTGAAACTATACTCTGTTTCTTATCTGAGTGCTTGGTTACATATATGTGAAAATTTGCATCACTACTTATTTTTGATATGTAAGCTTTTCTTAATCCATGTTACACCTTCTTGAAAAATTCATTAGGAAACATAAACAGGGCATTTACCATAGAAGATATATGAACAGACAATTCTTAGAGAAACAAAAAAGATTAAACCTGCTATGGATAGAGATAGATTTATAATTATAGGTATAGTTGCAAATTCATTCCAGTCTCAAAGATAACATGAATAGCCTTAAAGGAATTACTTTCCAGAAACCCCATCTTCTATGAATTCCATTTTTTAGACTGATCTAACAAATATTTGTCTTCAGGCAAGAAATTGTGAGGTTCTCCTTTTCCTCTTCCACTTAAAAAAGAAAATAATATTTTCACCCATTTTGAAATGTCTTAAAGTGTTAAAACTTCTAAATCAGTGAAGAAAACTTGAAATACTGATTTTCATAAAGTCTCCTTAATCAAGGCAGCATGCAGCAATTAAGGCTTCATGTCTTTCTTTCCCTGTCTCAGAAATATTTTTGTTATGGAAAAACATTACATTAAAAACAAGATTTTTGACCCATAGCGGCATGTTCTAAATTCAGCTATTTTGTTGTGTGGGGCAGGAAGTGTGATGCCAATTTTAATTTAACAACTTTGGTTTTCCATACCCTCATTATTGTTAAAGGATGCACTGCTCCTAGGGAAGATTCCTGACATAGCAAAAAGATCATCAGAAAGAAATAGTGAAGATGGGGTCACTAATTGTATTCAAATGACAAACTAAAGCAAAACACCATGCTTGCTTTTGCCTGATGGCTGTTATCTCTCTTTCTCTTTCTCTCTCTTTTTTTTTCTTTCTGGTAGCTATCTTATCTAGTAAATAGAATGACTTTGTGACAATCATGCTGGAAGATATAGATTTACTCTCAACTTCAGTATCCACATTTTCTCCATTCCAAGGAACGAGAATCATCTTGGTGACTATTCTTCATGAATCAACCCTTTCTCAGTTGCAAGTTATGTATGATTTCATTCAATAATATAATACCTAAAACTTTTAAAAATAATGTTATCAGTTATAACAAATTCCTATTTTTCAGAGGTCTATATGCTGTTCCAATTCTGCCTTTAGCATAATGAAAAGTTATTAATTATTAGATGTAAATAAAACTATTCTAAATGTGTGTTATGATTTTGGAATGTCCCTCTTTCAATTTCTCTCTTTTTTTTTAAATTAAAGAATAGTTGATTTACAATGCTGTGTTAATTTCTGCTGTACATTGAAGTGATTCAGTTATATGTATACATTCTTTTTTCTAGCTTCTTCTTAATTATGATTTATCACAGGATATTGAGTATGGTTCCCTGTGCTATGCAGCAGGACCGTGTTTATCCATTCTGTATATAGTGGTTTGCATCTGCTAATCCTCAACTCCTTGTTCATCCCCCTTACCCTGTCCCCCTTGACACCCACAAATCTGTATTCTATGTGAATCTGTTTCTCTTTCATAGGTTGATTCATTTGTGTCTTACTTAGATTCCACATATAAGTGATAGCATATGGTGTTCGTCTTTCTCTTCCTGATTTACTTCACTTAATATCAAAATGTCTAAGTCTATCCATGTTGCTGCAAATAGCATTATCTCATTCTGTTTTTATAGCTTAACAGTATTCTACTGTATATATGTACCACAACATCTTTATCCATTCATCCGACAATTGACATTTAAGTTGTTTCCATATCTTGGCTGTTGTGAGTAATGCTGCTATGAACATAGGGTGCATGTATCTTTCTGAACTTTAGTTTTGTCTGAATATATGCCCAGTAGTGGGATTGCAGGATCATCTAACTGTATTTTAATATTTTGAGGAACCTCCATACTGTTATCCATAGTGGTTACACCAATATAGATTCCTACCAACAGCAGATGATGGTTCCCTTTCTTCACACCCTTTCCAGCAGTTGTTATTTGTAGACTTTTAATGATGGCCATTCTGACTGGTGTGAGGTGGTACCTCATTGTAGTTTCGATTTATAGTTCTCTAATAGTTAGCAATGCTGAGCATCTCTTCATGTGCCTTTTGGCCATCTGTATATCTTCTTTGGAGAAATGTGTATTTAGGTCTTCTGCCCATTTTTTGATCGGGCTATTTGGCTTTTGTTGTTGTTGAGTTGTGTGAGCTGTTTGTATAATTTGGAAATAAAGCCCTCGTTAGTTGCATCGTTTGCAAATATTTTCTCCTAGTCTGTAGGTTGTCTTTTCATTTCGTTTATGGCTTTCTTTGCTGAACAAACTCTTGTAAGTTTGATTAGGTCCCAATTGTTTATTTTTGCATTTATTTCTATTGCTTTGGGAGACTGAACAAAGGAAAATTGGTATGATTTATGTCAGAGAACGTTTTGCGTGTGTTCTCTTCTAGGAGTCTTATGATATCATGTCTTATATTTAAGTCTTTAAGTCATTGTGAGTTTATTTTTGTATATGGTGTGAAGATGTATTCTAACTTCATTGATTTACATGCAGCTGTCCAACTTTCCCAGCTCACTTATTGAAAAGGTTGTCTTTTTTCCATTGTATATCCTTGCCTCTTTTGCTGACAATTGACCTTAGAGGTGTGGGTTTATTTCTGGGCCCTCTGTGCTGTTTCACTGATCCACATGTCTCTCTTAGTGCCAATACCACAACGTCCTGATTATAGTAGTTATATAGAACTGTCTTAAGTCTTGGTGGAAGGAGGGGCAGCGATGTGCTCCCTGCTTTGTCCTTTTTCCTCAGGATTTCTTGGAAATTCTGGATCTTTCATGGTTCCATATAAATTTTAGTATTATTTTTTCTAGTTCTTTGAACAATGTCCTGAGGAATTTGATAGGATCACATTAAATCTGTACATTGCTTTGAGTAGTATGGCCATTTTAATACTACTAATCCCTCCAACCCAAAAGCATGAGATATCTTTCCATTTCTTTGAAACATCTTGAGTTTCCTTTGTTAATGTTTTATAGTTCTCAGCATATAAGTCTTTCACCTCCTTGGTCAGGTTTATTTCTGAGATTTTGTTTTGGGGATTGGTGGTAGGGGGGATTTTTCTTTAACTTTTACTTTCTTTTACTTTCTCTTTATGATACTTAATTGTTAACGTAAAGAAACACAACTAATTTCTGTATGTTAATCCTATATTCTGCTACTTTGCTGAATTCATTTATCAGCTCTAGTAGGTTTTGTGTGGAGTCTCTAGGGTTTTCTACATATAGTATCATGTCATTTGCATTTAATGACAATTGTTCCTCTCCCCTTCTAATTTGGATATCATTTATTTCTTTTTTCTTGTCTGATTGCTATGGCTGTGCTGTGCTTAGTCACTCAGTCCTGTCCGATTCTTTGTGACCCCATGGACTGCAGCCCACCAGGCTCCTCTGTCCCTGGGGATTCTCCAGGCAAGAATACTGGAGTGGGTTGCCATGTTCTTCTCCAGATTGGTTTGACTAGGACTTCCAACGCCATGTTGAAGAGAAGTGGTGGAAGTGGGCTTCCTTATTCCAGATTTTAGTGTGAATGCTTTCAACTTTTCAGCATTAAGTATTATATTGCTGTGGGTTTTTCATAAATAGCTTTTATTATGTTGAGATATATTCCCTCTCTACCAACTTTTTTAAGAGTTTTTATCATGAATTACTGTTGAATTTTACCAAATGCTTTTTATGACTCTACTGAGGTGATTATATGTTTTTTAATTTTCCCTTTTTTGATGTGACATATTACATTGATTGATCTGTATATGCTGAGCCATTCTCTTGCCTTTTAAAATCACTTTGGTAGGTACTGCAAAATTCGAATTTTGCTTAAATATGTGGGTACTAGTAGTTATGTCAAATTAAAAATATATTATGGTACACAATTTCCAATGATATTTTGACCTTAACATTGCCTCGTTATAGCCTCATCAGTAAAATATCACTATTTCAAGGTTTCCCAACCTCTATATTATTGGAAATATGAACCATAAAATTTGTTGGTGTGGAGAACTGTTCTGTGCAATTTAGGATATTTAACATCATCTATGACCTCTACCCCTTGAAGCAATAGCACTTCTTCCTTACCACTATTTCTCCCCACCAATTGTGAAAATCCACAAGGTCCTCAGACATTGCCAAATATCTCCCAGTTTGCAAAATATTCCCCTGCTTAGAATCACTGCTCTATATGAAAGATTTCCAGGTAGATTAGTGTTAATAAAATATTTGAAAAAATTTCTCAAATATTGAAAATGTGAATGACTCTAATGTCTGGATATCAAATCTTCTTGCAAGATAGTTTCAAATTTGTTTGTTTAGTACAATGAAAAAGGGATCCAAATAATTTGTCAGTCAGTGATCATTAACAGTAATTTTTATGGTAGGTCTTTATTGATTTTTTAGAATATTTACTAAGTCCTACAAATTCAAAGAGTAAATTTAAATAATTTTTCTGTTCTTTCTGTGCACATATATTTGCGACTCTTGCTAACAGTCACATCTATAAATATGGAAAAAATGGATTAGGATTGATTAAATGAGAATAATTGAATAAATGAAAATACTTTACTATTCTCATTTCAGCAGTAAGTAATTTAATTTATTCAAATGTCTGAATCAAGTGAAGAAAACTAGCTCCATAAGCTTTATAAGATACATTTCTAATGAAATGATACCCTTATTTTAAATATGTATTAATATTAGAAATAAGTTTATTAATAGCTACTTTGCTCTAGTAATGGTTATAAAAATAACTCATTTTGGAATAATTGTTAGAACACTTGGCATTATGACCACAGGAAAAATAAAAATTACTTTTAAATTTATATACATTTTTAGGGGTGTATGATTGTAAAATCAGTAAGACTTCAAAATAAACATAATTTTAATATAAACTTCTGTAGGAGAAAAGGATTGAAAGTAAGCATTCAAGGAAAAAAGAAATAAGCTCTTATGCTTTTATAAAAGAGCTTATTCATCAAAATATTTTAGTATTATAAAGAAACTAACCATTCTAATGACTGTTGAAGGATGTGACCAACATCACCTAAAATGTGATATATTTTAGGTACACTGTCAGGAGCAATTGTAAGATATTCTGATAAGGATTTATGCAGAACAAAATATCAGGGGAAATTTGATTAAAGAATCATGAAGCAATAGAATATTAGAGTTTCCCTGATAACAAATTATGAAAAGCAGTACATTAGAGTGAGCTCAAAACCACTGATGCAAATTGAATACCTGCTGATTATTTACTAAAAGAGGGAGATATACACACACACACACACACATGCACACACACACATATGTATATACACATGCATAAAACAATTGTAGCTCTAACTGAATATAAGTGGAACAAGAAATTTAAACTCTGTAGTTATTTGCAGTGAAGTGACAATCACTCAGTTGTGCCTGACTCTTTGCGACCCCATGGACTATACAGTCTATGGAATTCTCCAGGCCAGAATACTGGAGTGGTAGCCTTTCCCTTCTCCAGGGGATCTTCCCAACCCAGGGATCAAATCCAGATCTCATGCATTGCAGGCGAATTCTTTACCAGCTGAGCCATCAGGGAAGCCCTGGTCATTTGCAGGCCCTACATAAATTTAGGATATTTGTGATGATCAAAAGCAAAACAAAAAAATTCTCAACTAATTCTGTATTTTTGATTTCTCATGTTACTTTAGGGCTTGACTTACTTTCTTCTTGACAATGTCATATTTTAAAGTTTAGATACTATTGGATACCTTAAAGTTGCTGTGATACTTTTTAAGTTATCCATTGTTATAGTATATCAAAAAGTAAAAACTTTGCACCTATCTTAAATTATAATAAAAGTATTATTTATTAATAGTTATTCATGTAAAACTATATTAAGAGGAGAATATTCTTTTGAGGGTTATAAAAATCCAAAATGCTTTGAAAATACTATTTTTTGGCCCAGCAGCCATAAAACCCAAAAGTTTTCTCAATAAAATGTTAATAGTAAATATGAAAACAGAGTTGAAACATTTAAAGAAAATTATAGACATTTTATAACTGGTCCAGTGACTTCAAGTAGTGGAAAACAGTTTTGCTGATGTAAGTATTTAATTCATATGACTATTGATAAAAACTGATTGAAAGAATTTTAAAAGTTTAAATAGCTGAAAGCTTGTTCCAAAAAAGACTGTCATATACATTGAAGTGAGAATTCAGTGATATAGGAGAGAACACAGGGTTTAGACAAACTGGAGAAAGTTCATTTGTTTAATCTCAAGCATATCTCTTACCTATTTAAATCTCAGTTAGTAAGAATAAGAATATTCTATTTGTTCTGAGATATCTAATAAGATTAATATTGGTTTTTGTCCTTTCATACTAAAATTTAAATTAGTGTATGTACCTAAAATATACTGATATAATATCTTAATATTTTTATAAAATCATATATGGGATCATTAAACCATCTTCTTAATATTTTTATAATTTTGCTGATGGCAACCTCTTAATGCATAACTTTTCTGACAGCATCCATCTAACTCTTGTGTACAAATCCCCTGAGACTTTACAAATTTTAGTTATCAACAGACTCCTTACATATGTTCCTGGGAGATATACAGGTTTCTAAATCCAATACTTCTTGATCGTCATACTTAACAAGAGACTATTGATAAGATATCATGTAACATATCTTGAAAAGTACCATGGTTGTAAGAATGCTTTCTGGGTAATATCCATGAGACTAATATTCTCTTGGCTAACTTGCCAAATACAATGTTGGAGAAGAATGAACAAAATATAACACAGACCCATTACTTATATTTCTTTAAGGCTTAAGGCACAACATTCAGAAACTAAGATCATGGCATCCGGTCCCATCTCTTCTTGGCAAATAGATGGGGAAACAGTGGCTGACTTTATTTTTTGGGGCTCAAAAATCACTGCAGATGGTGATTGCAGCCATGAAATTAAAAGATGCTTACTCCTTGGATGGAAAGTTATGACCAACCTAGACAGCATATTAAAAAGCAGAGGCATTCATGTCAATGTACGGCAAAAGCCACTACAACATTGTAATGTAATTAGCCTCCAACTAATTTAAAAAAAAATTAAAAAAAAAAAAAAAAAGCAGAGACATTACTTTATCAACAAAGGTCCATCTAGTCAAGGCTATGATTTTTCCAGTAGTCATGTATGGATATGAGAGTTGGACTATAAAGAAAGCTGAGGGCCCAAGAATTGATGATTTTGAACTGTGGTGCTGGAGAAGACTCTTGAGAGCCCCTTGGACTGCAAGGAGATCCAACCAGTCCATCCTAAAGGAGATCAGTCCTGGGTGTTCACTGGAAGGACTGATGTTGAAGATGAAACTCCAATACTTTGGCCACCTGATGCAAAGAGCTGACACATTTGAAAAGACCCTTATGCTGGGAAAGATTGAGGGCAGGAGGAGAAGGGGACAACAGAGGATGAGATGGTTGGATGGCATCCCTGACTCAATGGACTTGAGTTTGGGTAGACTCCGGGAGTTGGTGATGGACAGGGAGGCCTGGTGTGCTGTGGTCCATGGGGTCCCAAAGAGTCAGACATGACTGAGCAGCTGAACTGAACTGAAAGTCAGTATTGAAAATGATTCAATAATTCAGGGAAAAATACAAATAAGCAAAAAAAAAAAATCAACCACTTGATATTATCCAAAATGTCAGTTTAAAATTTAGAGAGACAGCATAAAAGATCAAAAGAGAGAAGAATTATGAAGAATATATTTTTTTATCCAAGTTGATCGTTGATCTTTTGTGTTTACTCATGTGATTTAAGAACTGATTATTTCCTCCTAACCATCACAAACTAGTCTCTTTTCCCCAGGTGTGGTAGGAAATATTACTATGAATCATGAATTTCAGGCAGTTATTAATTGTGGATAATCATATGTCTCAACATACTCATGCCTCTAACTTTCAAAGATTTTTCATCTGATATAATCATCCTAACATCACTGGAAATTTAGATAAAATATTTTTATATATAAATGAAAAAGTAGATTTATAATATGTAGCTAAGTCTCTAAATTATGCCTTCTAATTTCAATATAATTTATGAATAAGTATAAAGTCACAACTTGTATAAAAAAAGGAGGAGCTTTTCAGGAGCAATCAAATTTGCTCATAATGTATGCTTTCAGAATAGTACATCAGCAAACTTGACTTCTTTGCAGGTCATGGAAACCTGATTTAGCCATGTTTTTGTGTTCAGTAAAGTAAAGTGTATAAATACATCTTGAAAACAAATCTTTCAGATGTGTAAGGATAATAATGGTAATAATAGACTAGTGTAAGGCTAAGGATAAAACTAAAAGTGTCTATTTAATCCAGTGGGCTCCTTCTTGAGATATGAAATTTGGATTCCATTGTCATTTTTCTACAGCAAACCAGAGAGGTGGATATTGTATTGGGTAGGTTAATAAGCTGGAGAATATTTTTGTGATCCTCTCTCAATAATATCAGAATTTTAAATAAGTACATTATAATGAAGAATATGATTGTCATTTCTGTATTAACTTCCTTAGGATATCTTGAAAAATTTTTCTTGGCATAAACTAATCAGTAATGTTGCCATAAAATCTTCATAGTTGTACTTTTCGACTACTTAAAGAAATCTGTCATGTCAAAAGTACTAAGTTTAGCCTCTAAATGCATTTTTCATTATATTATGTAAGTTAGTCATTTTCCTTAAGGATTTCTAATAATTTGAAGATTTTGTGTTGTCTTCAATAAGAATAATGAAACTTCAGATATTTCTAAAAATTGTATAAATGATGATAGAACAATTAGGTTAGATTCCAATTCATTAAAAATTACTAGGGATGAAGAACACCTCTAAATAAAATATTCACTCCAAATTGGAATTTGAAAATTTGTCTGCTAAATCTAATAAAACATAATAAGAAAAAAGAAACAGATATGCTATATGAGTTATATGTCTAATTCTATACAATGCAGGGAAATACTATTTTAAGTCAGTCAGATTAGGAAATATATAGTATTTTAAGTTACCCTGATTGTTACCTAAAATCATAAGACTGCAAAGACACCTAGACATATTTTTACATGATTTCTTTTTGAGTGATTTTACTTTACAAAATCTTTCTGTTACCCATCATGATTTCCAGGAAAGTCAATGAAACTGTTTGCTTTAAATTTTGTAAAGATAACATAAAAGGAGAAAATAGGAGAGACCGGAAGAAGATAATAACGCTTAATTTCAATTTGAAGTAAGATGTTAATCAATCTTTTGTATTTACCCATCTGTATTCATAACTGTATTTCCCTGGTAACCATCTAAGACAAGTATTCTCTTTCTACAACTCAGTATAAACCTTTTTTCTGATGGTACGTTTTCATGACAATGCTCAAGCGTAAAAGAAAGTGCTGCAGTTAAAAATCTGTTACTTTCGTTTTTGTTTCTTGTACTCACACATGTAGACCTTGTGTCACTGCAAACCACGCACCTACAGAAAGGGACCCTTCCATCCCAACTGCCAACCATAACATGGTTTCTTTTGTCTTTAGAAAAATGCAAGCATTTTAATATATTACAAAGGGTATGTCTTCAGCATCATTACCATGTTTATAACTATAAATTTCAACCATTAATGTTTAACACCCTTCACTATTATGGTGCATGCTTTATTAAGCTTGAGTGTTACACCTTTTTGATACATAATTCTTTTTGTTCTGTCAGTTGATAACGAGTGATTCAAATGGATTCATATTGTTTTTATAAATTTAGGATTGACTTGATGCCTGAAATGTGACTTAACATGTCAAACATTTTTGTGTAGCACAAGCATTCTTTGGTTAGGGTGAAGCAGTAAACTGAAAGTACTAGGAAGGCAGTATTACTGTTACTAAATAATCCCAGATATTTGCTTTTGAGGCAATTGATAGGTTTTCCCTTTCTCACCTTTTTTTGTTGAAGGTAGTCATGGTTGCAAATTCATTTGGCAAATGAAATGGAAACCAAAGTGACTTAGCAGGCATTAAGTTCTGCCAGTTACAGATGAGAGGTTTAAGAGCCAGTATCTGAGTTCCTACATCCTCTTTCCTCTGTTGCATGACTTGGAGCTGCATATTGGTGGGAAGCCTCAGTCAGGCTTAGTGACTGCTATGAGAAGAGACGTCCTGCATGCATAGACACATGGCCAGACCCACAGGACATGTAAAACTTGACCATGTTAGTCTGCTGGCACTTTTTGGTTCTGATACCTCACCACAAACTAGTATAATCTCACTGATTTACAGTGAAAAATTAGATTGAATTTTATGTATAGGATAATAGAAAAGCCTTGAAATAAAATTTAAAAAAATGATTTTAATAATTATTGGGATTGTAAAAATATTTTTTATTATACTATGCATCATTATAAAACTATGTAGAAGTAACACAGAAGTTAGAAACACTGTTGTTGTGAACATTAGATTTATACTTATTACAAAAATTCTGTTTTGCGTCTACATGTGCTGGAGGCATAATGTTGAAGTGATTAGACTAGACCTCTGCCCCTTGGAATTATATTCTATAGGGGAAGTCAAATGTGAAATGTAAGAGAACTAGTTTGTAAAATAATTTCTAGCAAAAATACAGCTATTAACAAGGTTATGTGCTCTAATTCTTACTAGTGATGATTACTTTGAAAAAGTCCATTTAATAAATTTACAGTTGTTCCTTGAACAGCATGGATTTTGAACTGCAGCAGTCAACGTACACATGGAAATTTTTCGTTAGTAAATACTAGAGTATTATGTGGTCTGCAGGTTGGTTGAACATGTATAAGGGCCAACTATAAGTTACACAAGGATTATGAAGTGGTAGCGTGGCCGAGCGGTCTAAGGTGCTGGATTAAGTTACACAAGGATTGACCCTCTCTGTTGTTCAATTGTCAACTGTACTTACTTATAAAGACACATAATAATTATATTTATGTTCAAGCCTTACTGAAAAATGAACAAACTCTCAAAACTCATTCCCCAAATAATATCCATATTTCTCTTTCTCTTCTTGAAGAGATTTAAAATACTGATTTAAGCAATATGCTAGATCCTCAGTCTCCTTTGCATCCTCTCTGGGCCACTGAAACTACTATATAAGAAGTCATTGATGATCTCCAATCTAGGCACAGACTTGGATCTATCTGAAGCCTTTGTTTTTCTTCTTGGGCAGCTTCAGCCCTCTCCATTACTTTACTTACATCTGTTCCTCGATTATTGTTTTACATAGATTTTGCAAATTGAAATCTCTAGTCATAGACTTTGTTGTGATATCCCTTCTTAACCTTTCACATGTTTTTGGATATTTTAATATATCTTTAATGCAGAACATAATTTTAATCAAATATATTGACCAAACAAAAGTTTCTCAGATTGATCAGTTGATTAAATTGTGTTAAATTTTCAATATTAGCTTGCTTCCCTGGTAGCTCAGTGCTAAAAAATCTGCCTCCAGTGCAAAAGAGGGGGTTTTGATACCTGGATCAGGAAGACTCTCTGGAGAAGGAAATGACAACCCACTCCAGTATTTTTGCCAGGGAAATCCCATGAACAGAGGAGCCTGGCAGGCTACAGTCCCTGGGGTTGCCAAAGTTGGACACAACTTAGCAACTGAAGAACAACAGAGTATTGAGGAGTATTTAATTTTAATTTTAAATTAAATAAATTTAATTAAATAAATAATTTTAATTAAAATAATTTTAATAATTTTAAATAATTTTAATAAAATATTAATTTTAATTTTAATTAAAACCTTTTTATTTATATTAATATCATCTCAGAATTAAAAAATGATTATCCTCCATTATAGTTTTATTCTCAAAGATGTTTGAAAGCCAGTTCAATTGATTCTTCTTTTAGATAAATTAAATCTTATTTTTTCTGGACATTCTCACTAACCTGTTTGATGGCCCTTTCCCTCATGTATGTAATTTGAAAATTTTACAGATGGTCTCAGTATTCTTTTTCCAGTATACATAAGTGTACCTATAGTTCAGATTATCAAAAACTTTAGTTAACTAACTCAGATTCCTTTGAAGAACAGAAAAACATTTATTTTTTTTTGTCTAGTATTTCATTGTCTAGAAATAAGTCAAATTTATACATAAATACTTGCACATTTTATCTTGCCTACTAGACTACTAAACTTGGAGGGATTATTGAATGATGTACTTTGTTTCCTAAAGAATTTTAACACCTGTTTTGTACTTTGTGTGCTCAGTCATCATTTAATTACTGATTTTTCAGTAACAGTTTTAGCAAAATTCTGTGGCATTGTGAAAATGTATATATTTTATTGAGCCAGATGGGGCTGGGAAAAGGTAATAATTACTACTTTTTTATGTATCAGAAGTATAATAAAAAAAAGTATAATAGCTGTAACACACATTAACACCCACACACATATGCACACACAAACACATTTTATTTAGACAAAATAATAAAACAACATTTAGATATAAAGCCAGCATAAATTTTCACATTTCTCTTATTGTTCTTTTGCTATTTTTTATCACTTTTTTTCTTTCTCCTGTTTTTGGACGCTTAAGGAATTTTATTATACTACAGACTATAAAGCACATTCCTTTTTGTCACTTGAGAGAGTATATCACTTTATATTGCATCACTTTTGCATGGATTTTACTAGGATTAATTGTTTTGCATTTCCGTTTGAATCTCCTCAGCTCACTTAATAGGTTCTTTTTTCCTAGGCCTCAATAATTTTATCCATGATTCTAATACATAGTGAAGTAATGCCTGCAGGCAGTAGTAAAATGCCCTGTGGTATTTCTGTTTCTGATACCATAATTCATAGGTTTAGTATAAACCATAAATAATTGTTAGATATAAAACTAGAAGATAAATTTTGACTTGGGATTTTTACAAGTGCTAAACTAGTTCAGCTTAGTTACATTTTACTGCTTTTTTAAAATTTGTAGATGGTAGCGTACTAATTCTGCAGTTTATTGTATTCAGAGAGATGCTAAATTTTGAGAGCATACATTAGTTATCTGGGGTCATATAAAGTATCCTACATTCAGAAAACAACTGTAATTTTTTTTCTAGTTTTCTTTTATTTCTGTCAAGGAAACTCTACCATAAATCATGTTGTTATTAAAAATAACTCTGAACTAAATTGTGTATTTGTGTTTGCAATGCTATGTGTTGAAATTAACTTTTCACACTCACATTTTTAAATAATGTAGATTTGCTTGATATACTATTTGGCGTTTTTCGGTGCATCCTAAATAATTGGAAGGGATCTGCGTGTAAATACACCAGATTTTCAGGAGCACTGACTTTTTAGTTCACTAAATATCTAGCCAGCATGGTATTAAGGAAAATAGAAACTACTTGGTTTATTTTAGGGATTTATTTAACTTGATGATTTTGAATAAAAAATAGTGGAAATAAAATTTTTCTTGTTTAGGCTGTTATCTCAGTAATGAAACTCTTTAAATCATGTTTTGATTGACATTTTCAAAAGTTTTTCTGAAGGAACCCTGTATGTAAAAAAGGCAAACATATTATTCCTATTGTACATGATCATAGCTCAGCTGGTAAGGAATCTGCCTGCAATGCAAGAGACCCCGATTAGATTCCTGGGTCAGGAAGATCCACTGGAGAAGGGATAGGTTACCCACTGCAGTATCCCTTATAGCTCAGCTGGTAAAGAATCTGCCTGCAATGCAGGGAGACCTGGGTTTGATCCCTGGGTTGGGAAGATCCTCTGGAGAAGGGAAAGGCTACCCACTCCAGTGTTCTGGCCTGGAGAATTCCCTGGACTATGTTGTCCGTGGGGTTGCAAAGAGTCCAACGCGACTGAGCAACTCACTTTCACATGAAGTAAAATCAATTTATTCAGATTATACCTTGAGATGATTGCTGTATCTTGAAAAGACTAATATGTATATATCTACTATTTAGAAGAAAAACATGTTTTTATTGGTGATCAGGGGTTAATATTAAGTACACAAAGTAAATCTTCTCTATCTCTTCAACAGATAATCTTGGAATAAAAATGAAAAATTCTCAGACTTCATTTTAATAGTTAATCTGAGGGTTGTTCAAACTCCATCTGGTAATCATGTTTTTTCTTATGTAGTTTGACAATATAATATGTTAATGTCTTTCTCATAGAATAGAAATATTTACCAGAAATGTTCATTACACGTGTGTTAACAGAAATCCAACCATGTTTGGTGCATCTTCTATGCTTAATGAGCTTAACTAAAATCAGAGAGGGACTCCATATTTGTGAAGAGATAATCAGAGTCTGAATAGCAATAATGATGTGAAACATGAAAATTCTCATATGAACTAAGTTCATCAAAACCTTGTTTGATGATATAACTTCTGTTGATCCAGAATTTTTTTTTTTAGCTTATGTGATAGATTCTCAAGTTTGTATGCCAAGAAATACAAATAAGGATGTTCATTATACCAATATTTGTAGCAGAAAAATTTTTTTAAATCCCTGTCTTTTGTATATTAGTGCTTTAAGGGCTGCAATAACAAAATACAACAGACTGCGGGATTGAAACAGCACATATCTATTTTCTTACAGTTCTACAGACTAAAAAGTTTAAAATCAAATTTTAGCAGCTTACTTTCTCCTGAGGACTCTATTGTTACCTGCAGATAACTGTTTTCTGTGTCCTCACATGACCTTTGCTCTGTGATTTTCCTTGGTATCTCTTCCTCTTTTTAAAAGGAAACCAACTATCAGATTAGGGTACAACCCTCATGACATCGTTCACCTTAATTACCTCTTTAAAGGCTCTGTCTCCAAATATAGCCCACGGCAGGTGGGGGGGTGGGGGGAGAATTTTAATGTACAAATTCTGGGTAGGGACACAATTCAGTCAATATGATCAACCAAAACATTTTTTGGTCTACATACACAATAAAATATTCAAGAGCAATAAAACTAAGTTACATCAGTCAGTTTAACCTATGTTTATGCTGTGATAACAAGTCATTCCAGTGGCTTGCAATGAAGTTTATTACTCTTTCACACAACATCATAGATTAGCCTCTATTTTTTTTTCCTAACCTTTGCACTCTGTAGATAAATTGTCAGAGATATTTCTATATGGATCATCAAGCTTTTCATGAAAAAGAAAGAAATCATAAAGACATACCACTGACATTTGTCACTTTCCTCCACATTTCATTGTCTAAAACAAATCATATGGTCATTTCAGACATCAATAGGACACATATAATTCTCCCACTGGAGTAGGAGAAAATATTTTATACTCTACAACATAAATCAATGTCATATTTTAGGTATCAGCAAAGATAAATCTCACATGGATGTGTGATAAAAAGGAAGCTGAAGACAGATACAGCCTAATATGGCACTAGCATAAAATACAACTGAATACTTCAAAGATATTTTTTAATATCACTATAAAAGCATGCAGGGGAAATAGTACAAAACTGGGGATAGTGGTTACTTTTGAAGAAATCATGAAGATGTGTTTGGAGAAGCGTACAAATGTATGGTATTGTTCTGTGTGTGTGTTTCATGTTTGAAAAGATTCAATATAGGAACACTATAACAAAAGACAATAAATAGTTGTTATGAGGATAATGAGATCTCTTTTGGATTTTCTTACACATATTAGTGGTTTGTTGTTATTTTTAGTATTGAATTAAAAATGACCAGAAGATTGCATGATAAGCTTTCCTATAGTTGAAAACTTTTGAAATGTAAAACGTTTTCCTGTTTATTTATTTATATATTTATCTCCTGGACTTTGTGCAACTTAGAGAGTTATAGAATGTACTAATTTTTTACATGAACTGTGCCTAAAATGGTAAATGTACTACTAAAAATAATAAATCTTCTTTAAATTCAATTTCTTCCTGTATTATATAGTTTTAAATTTCCTAAAGCACTCAAGGGTTACTTTTTAAGATAAAAAAGTAAAATTCAACTTAAATTTCTGTGTCTTATGCTGCCCAGTTATCAACATTTCACAAATATTCAACTTTGGAATTTTTACATATGGATGTGACAAAGTGACAAAAAGGCAAGACGATTTAAGACATTGGCAAATGTGCTGTTAAATGGTGAACAATAGTGAATACTGTAGATGCTTCCTTAACTGCATTTTCCTCTCATTTTCTTACTAACAAAATCTCTCTCAGTTTGAAGCAGCATCAGAAGATGAATAAGATGGTGGTAGGGGAGAGGAATCTTCAGGTATCTTTTTTCTTTCTTACAATAGGAAAACCCTTTGTCCTTTTTCTTCCTTCTCATACGAGATGTTAGTGAGACAGCAATGTTTGGGGTTGCAGAATTCATCTCTTTACCGTTAAAGAAATAATGAAAAAAGTGCACAGACATGAACTTAGAACCCTGCTATTATTGTATTATTGGAAGGACTTTAGTCTTTACCTCCAGACGTTTTGTTATATGAGCAGGGGAGGGGGTGGGGAATGTACTTTTATAACCCTTTCAAAACCATGTTTATGTTTTATTTTAGTTAAAATTAATCCTGACTTTAGAATCAAAGCTAATAAAATGGGAACATTTCAAAGGAAATAGATATGGTAGACAGATTGGAAGCAAACAAACTAGGAGAATTAGGGAAAACTCTATTGAGAGCTGGGTTCACAAAATGCAGCCAACTGATGCTAGAATTAATTTCTAAATTAATAAATGGCTGTCAACTTCAAATAAACCAAAAATATTTCCCCAAATCCCTACTCCATTCTTTCTGTTCAACTCAGTCTCGGTTTTCCACAGTGAAATCTCCCCTCTCCTCAGATTTCCACTTTCTGTTGCTTCTGACTCCTCACTTTCATGAGAAGATATTCCCTCTTTATAAAGAAGAGAGAAACTCCTCAGTAAGAACTTTCTGAAGATCACCTACGATCAGTCTTAGAAACTGTTTCACCTGCCTCCGTTTTACAATCCACAGGCTCCTCTTCCTCTTATCTAAGCTACTCGTCCACTGTTTCCTAAGGCCAATATTCCTTCTCCACCAAGAATCAGTTTTCCTTTATCCTTTCTATCTCCTTTGAAATTACCACTCAAGTGGCTTTTTAAAAAAAAATTGTAAACTCTTTCAAGATGTATTTGACCAAGTCAGTTGTCATCTTCTGTTTGTCCACCTTTTGTTTATTATTGTTCTTTTCAAATTCTTAACACATGTTAGATATTTTTATTTTGAGAAATGTTAGATATCTCAGTAGTAAGCATTTTTCTCACCCTGCCCTGTGTATTTGTATGCTTTTTTAAATTGAAATATAGTTGACTTACAATGTTGTGTTATTTTCGGTATATAGCAAAGTGATTCAGTGTTATAAATAAATATTTTTTCCAGATTATTTCCCATTAGAGGTTACTATAAGATACTGAACATAGTTCCCTGTGCTATACAATAATTCCTTGTTGCTTATCTATTTTATGCATAGTACTTTGTATGTGTTAATTCCATGCTCTTAATCTCTCCCTCCCCCTTCCCTTTCCCCTTTGGTAATCATAAGTTTGCTTTCTGTGTCTATCTGTTTCTATTTTGTGTATAGATTCATTTGTATTATATTTTAGATTCATATATAAGTGATATAATATTTGCCTTTTTCTGACTTCACTTAATGTGATATTTACTAGGTTCATCCATATAGCTGCAAATGACAATATTTAATTATTCTGCATGACTGAGTAATATTCCATTGCATATAACATATACCACATCTTATTATGGCCAATTGTCTGTTGATAGACACTTGAATTGTTTCAATGTCTTACCTATTATAAATGGTGCTGCTGTGAACACTGGGGTGAGGGGTATATAGCTTCTAGAATAAGAGTTCTTGTCTTTTCCCAGGAGTGGGATTGCTGGATCATATGATAGCTCTAATTTTAGTTTTCTGAGGACCTCCATAGTGTTTTCTATAGTGGCTACCAATTTACATTCCCACCAACACTGTAGAAGGGTTCCTTTTTTTCCACATCCTCTCTATCTTTTATTACTTGTAGACATTTCAATTATAGCCATTCTGACTAGTGTGAAGTGATACCTTATTGTGGTTTTGATTTGCATTTCTCTAATAATTAATGATGTTGGACAGTTTTTTGTTTGTTTTTTATGTGCCTCTTGGCCATCTGTATGTCATATTTGGAGAAATGTCTATTTAGGTCTACTGCCCATATTTGATTGGATTGCCTTTTGATATTGATTTGTATGAGATGTTTGTGTATTTTAGATATTAGCCTCCCATTTGTATAATTTGTGATTTTTTTTGATGGTTTGTTTTGCTGTGCAAAAGTTTTAAAATTGTATTAGGTCCCATTTCTTTATTTTTACTTTTATTTCTTTAGTCTTAGGAGACTGATTAAGAAAATATAGCTATAATTTATATCTGAGAATGTTTTGAGTATGTTCTCTTAAAGGAATTTTATGGTTTTGTGTTTTATATTTATGTTTTTAAAGCACTTTAAGTTGATTTTTGTATATGATTGGAAGAAACATTTTATTTTTTTAATTTACATGTAACTTTCCAGCTTTCCTAACAGCACTTGTTGAAGATACTGTCTTTGCTCTACTGTATATTCCTGCCTCCTTTGTCATAAATTAATTGACAATAGATGTGTGGGTATATGTCTGGGTTCTCTATTCTGTTCCATTTATTTATATATCTGGTTTTGCACTGATATCACACTGTTTTGATTAGCTTTTCAGTACTGTTTAAGTCTGGAAAATTTATGCCTCCAGCTTTTTTCTTTTTCCTCAGGATGGCTTTGACAATTCTGGGTCTTTTGTAATTCATATAAATTTTAGGATTATTTATTCTAGTTCTGTGAAAAATATCATGGGTATTTTGATAAAGATTGCTTGAAATCTATAGATTGCTTTGGTAGCTTGGTCATTTTAACAATATGAATTCTTCCAATCCAGATCTTGGAATATCTTTCCATTTCTTTAAATCATCTTCAGTTTCCTTTATCAGTGTTTTATAGCTTTCAGTGTATAGGTCTTTTACCTCCTTGGTTAAGTTTATGCTTAGGTACTTTCTTGACATGATTTTATATGGAAGCTTTTGTTTTGTTTTGCTTTTTTTTTTTTACTTTCTCTTTCTGATATTCCATTGTTAGTGTTAATAAATGCAGCAGATTCCTAGTACATTAACCTTGTCTCCTGTGCTGAGCTAAGTCACCTCATCTGTGTCCAACTCTGTGACTTTAGGGACTGTAGCCCACCAGGCTCCTCTGTCCATGGGATTCTCCAGGCAAGAGTACTGGAGTGGGTTGCCATGCCCTCCTCCGGGGAATATTTCTGACCCAGGGGTTGAACCCATGTGTCTTATGTCTCCTTCATTGGCAGGTGGGTTCTTTACCACTAGTGCCACCTGGGAAGCCCCGCATATCTCTGTAAGTAAATCTAATTCCTATTTCATAATGACAACATAAATCCAAGGATGTCTTGTAAGGAAACTTTTTTCCCTCAAAAATCTAGATACATAATTCAGTAACCTGAATGGAATTGTTATACTGGGCACATTTCTTACCCAGACCAATAATAAAAATGACCACAATTTGTAACTGCGGAAACTGAGTAACTGGAATTGTTCCAAGAGTGGGAAACTGACCATAATAATGACTGCAAAAGCAAATGCAGACTTCCTGATCCCAGCCTGACACTATTTCTGGGGTTATTAATAAGCATCTTCCTTAATACTTGCTGAATTCACTAATTACTTCTAACAGCTTTTGTGTAGATACTTCAGGGTTCTCTTTATGGATTATCATGTCATCCTGCACATAGTGACAGTTTTACCTTTTCCTTTCCAATTTGGAGATCTTTAATTTCTCTTTCTTGTCTGATTGTTGTGACCAGGGCTTCCAATACAGTGTTGAGTAGAAGTGGTGAGAGTGGGCATACTTGTCTTGTTCCTGAATTTAGTGGGAAGTCTTCCAGGTTTTTTTTTATATATATACTTAATATTATTTAGTATTAAGTTAGTCGTGGGTTTGTCATACATTCCTTTTATAAAGTTGAGGTATATTCCCTGTATACCCACTTTAGTGAGAGTTTTTATAATGAACAGAAGTTAATTTCATCCAGTGTTTTTCATATAGCTGTTGAGGGAATTTTGTGGTTTTTTGTCTTTCCTTTTGTTAATGTGGTTGATCACATCAGTTGGTTTCTGTGTGTTGAACTATCCTTTTGACCCTGGAATCAATCCAACTTGATCACAGTGTACAAATTTTTATGTATTGTTGGATTTGGTTTGCTAATATTTGTTGAGGATTTTTGCATCTGTATCCATCAAAGATGCTGGCCTTTAATATCCTTTCTTTTTTGTAGTGTCTTTGCCTGGAGTTTTACTATCAGAATGATGATGGATTCATAGAATTAATTTGGGCATGTTCCCCCCTCTTCAATATCTTGGAATAGTTTGAGAAGGATAGGTATAAGTATTTCTTGTTATGTTTGGTAGAATTCCTCAGAGAAACTGTCCAGTCCCGGAATTTTGTTTACAGAGAAGTTTGGTTTTTTGTTTTTTTTTTTAATTACAGATTGTATTTCACTTCTAGTGATTGTTCTGTTCAAATCATTTCTGTTCTTGACTTAATTTTGGCATGCTGATGTTTCTAGACAACAGCCCATTTCTTCTGGGTTGTCTAGTTTGTTGGCATGGAACTGTTAATATTATTTCTTATGACTTTTTGTAGCTTTATGGTATCAGTTGTTAATTTCTCCTTTCACTTCTTATTTTGCTTATTTGTCTTCTATCCCTTATCTCTTATTTTCTTGTTGAACCTAACTAGAGTTTTGTTTTGGTTTTTTTGTTTGTTTTTTTTCCTATATCAGTCAGTTCAGTTCAGTCACTCAGTCATGTCCGTCTCTTTGTGACACCAGGGACTGCAGCATGCCAGGCTTCCGTGTCCATCACCAAATCCCAGAGCTGGCTCAAACTCATTGTCCATCAAGTTGGTGATGCCATCCAACCATCTCATCCTCTGTTGCCCCCTTCTCCTCCTGCCTTCAATCTTGCCCAGTATCAGGGTCTTTTCTAAAGAGTCAGTTCTTCCTATTAGGTGCCCAAAGGATTGGAGCTTCAGATTCAGCATCAGTCCTTCCAATGAATATTCAGGACTGATTTCCTTTAGGATGGACTGGTTGGATATCCTTGCAGTCCAAGGGACTCTCAGAGTCTTCTCTAACACCACAGTTCAAAGGCATCTATTCTTCATTCCTCAGCTTTCTTTATGGTCCAACTCTGAACATCCATACATGACCACTGGAAAAACCATAGCTTTGACTAGATAGACCTTTATCAGCAAAGTAATGTCTCTGCTTTATAATATGCTGTCTAGTTTTGTCAGAGCTTTTCTTCCAAGGAGCAAGCATCTTTTAGTTTCATTGCCATGACATTATTTCTATACAATTTTTTTCCCAAAAAATCCTGTTCTTGATTGTACTGCTCTTTTCTACTCTTTTTAGAGCTCTGTTCTAATGAAAAGCTCTCTGATCTTATTATTTCCTTTCTTCTACTGACTTTTTTTTTCCTGTTTCTAATTCCTTTAGATGGTAAGTTATTTTGTTTATTTTTTATTTTTCTTATTTCTCAAGGAAGTCTTATATAAATGAACTTTCTTCCTAGAACGCTTTTGCTGCATCCAATAAACATTGTAAGGTTTTATTTTTGTTATTATTTGTCTGAAGGTATTTTCTGATTTCTTTCTTGATTTTATTGTTGACCCATTGTTTTTATTTTTTTCAGTAGCATGTTGTTTAATTTCTATGAGTTGATTATTCCCCCCCCCCTTTTTTTTTCTGTAATTGATTTCTGGTTTCATAACATTGTTGTCAGAAAAGATGCTTGGAATGATTTCTATCTTTTTCAACTTGTTGAGGTTTGTTATGTGACTTAGTATGTTTTCTATCCTAGCGAATGCGCCATGTGCACTTCAGAGAATGTGTATTCTCCTGTTTTTGGAAGTAGTGTCCTATACATATCTCTTATGTCCAACTGATCCTTTGTGTCATTTAGGACCTCTGTTGCCTTACTGATGCATTGTCTGTAAGATCTGTCCATTGAGCTCAGTGGGTTGTTCCAGTCTCCTACTATTCTATTCTTGCTTTGCTATCAGTTTCTCCCTTTATGCTTGTTAGTATTTGTTTTAAGTTTCTAAGTGCTCCTATACTGGTGTATATATGTTAATGAGTATAATATCCCTTTCTTGTATTAATCTCTTTATGTAACATCCTTCTTTGTCTCTCTTTATGGACTTTGTTTTAAATTCTATTTTGTCTGATACAAGTACTGCTCACCACCCCTGCCCTGATAGCCTAATAATGTCTTTATGCCTAAAATATCTGTTCTATCCCATCATTTTCAGTATCTTTGTGTCCTTCACCCTAAATTGAGTTTCTTGTAGGCAGCAGATTGTAGGGTTTTGACTTTTTATCCTGTCGCTCTGTCTTTTAATTTGAACATTTAATCCATTGACTTTTAAAGTGTTTCTTGATAGGTATGTAAACATTCCCATTTTTAAACTTTGTTTTTCAGTTGATGTTGTAGTTCTTTATTCCTTTGTTCATTTTTTTTTCCTTTTGTTGTTTGAAGGTTTTCTTCTGGGTTATTTAGTCTGCTATTCACTGCTTCTAGATTTGTTTTTATCTCAGCAATTTAGTTGTCTAATTTTGATTAGTTTACTTTTATTCTTTCTAGTTCCTTGTAATAGTGATCTGCATTTCTATTGATATTCTTTCTTAGTTCCTTTAATGTTTTTATTCCCTCCTTTTTGAATTCAGGGTTGAGTAAAATGGTGTGGTCTGTTTCATTATTTGTTCTTTCAGGGGATTTCTCTTGTTCTTTTAATGGGGAGTACTTCCTCTGCTTTTTCATTTTACTTAATTTTCTCTATCTTTATGAATTTAGGAGAAACAATTGTCTATCATGGTCTCATAGGGGCATTTTTATGTGGGAGTATCTAGACTGTGTGAGTCCAATAGTTTTGTGCAAGAGCTGTTTTCAGTATGGCCTTCCATGTCTCTCCTCAGAGCGTGCTGGCTGTTTTCCCTTTGATAGAGGGTCTGATTCATATTGTTATATCCAGAGCCTCTACTGATTGGTAGGTGGGATTTGCTCTGTTGCTATCTCAGCCTGGTCAGGGTCAGGGTCTGCTCCCCAGTTTATTGGAATATAAGCTCTGAGGGTCAGATTTGATTGGGCATCTCACCTTTTGAGTGCATACCCTACACCAAAGGTGATGACTAGTGAGGCAAGTGATAATCTGTGTGATTATAGAAAACATATATGCCACCTTTACCAGCTTCCACAGTTCTGCCCAGAATCAGCCCAGAGTTACATCCTTTTTCCCCTTGTGTTCATCCCTAGACTGTGGTGTGGAGTTGGCTAGTGTACGGAGCTGAGGCACTGGAGTTGCAGGATTCAGAGTGGTTGGGCTGCTGTCTGGGGCCTGGGCTGCCCTGAGGCAGATCTCTCCCAGAACACAGATCTGCTCCAAGCAGTTCCCTTGAGGAGACAAACTGCTGTGTACTCCTCCCCAGGGTCTGTCACCTGAGACAGGAGTTTCTGTGGTACCTCCGAGTGTGAACACGCTCTGGTGTGCCGGGATGCCCCGTCAGGTGATCTTTGACAATTAGCTCTGGCCAGCCTCTGTTGGGACAGTGCTAACAATGGGATCTTTGGTTCCTTCCAGACTACACCCCAGGCTCTCCAGGCTGTCTCCTCAAGCTAGATCAAGTCTTCTCCCAGGACTCATCTGCCTGGGATCCAGTGCTTAGTTGCTGCCTCTGTCTGTACCCCTACTCAATCTGTTTTTTGCATTGGAAAATGCAATCTCTGCTCTAATCCTTAGCAAGTCAGCATGCGCTCACTACTTGTGAGTAGAGACTAGGCTGCTCCAGCCCCTCCATCTCACCCAGCAGATTTCCCATGATGAGGATCTGCCCCTATGGACTTTTTCTCCTTTACAGATTTCTCCCAGGTGCATTGGTCCCATCCTGATGCTGGTTTTTTTTTTTTTTTTTTCTTTCCTACCTGGTTACTGGTTACATGGAGATCTTTTTTGCAGCTTTGTGTATATAGGAGATCATCTGCAAGATCTCTGGCAGTTATTATTATTTCTTTGTGTGCGTGTGAGAACTGTTTGTTGGTTGACTTTCTGTGAGAACTGTTCCACATGTAAATGTACTTCTGATGTGTGTTCTTGGGGGGAATGGGCTCCACATCCTCCTACTCTACCATCTTGGATCTCCTCTCTGTATGCTTTTCTTTGTATCTTTTGATAATGTGAACTTTTGAATTTAATGTAATCAAACTTACATTTTTTATGGTTACTTCTTTGTTTTATAAAATATTTTGTCCACTCCAGGTTCACAAAGCCATTTCTTTTTTTCAAATTTAGCCACCCACATTTAGAAATACAATTCATTGGTATGAATCATATTAGTATGTTTTAAAGGAAGAGTTAAAATGTATTTTTATGTGGATATCCATTTTATCTTATACTATTTAATGAAATAATTTCTTGACTGTATCTTGGTGTCATCTTGCCATATATCAAGGTATATTATGAGTATGTCTCGCTGTGAATTCTGTATTTTGTTTCATTTGTTTATTTATCTTTCTTCCAATAACTCACAGTTTGATTTATCCTTGTAATAAGTCCAGACATCTGGTAGCTGAAATCCTTCAACTATTATTCTTCAAAATTATCTTGGAAGTTTTCTCTACATCTCCAACACCAAATAAATGTTATAATCTGTTTGTTAATTTCCATGAAGCAACCAAATTAAAAAAAAAAAAACAAAAACTGTTATCGTTCTTTTGAACCTATGGATGAATTCAAAGAAAGTTGACATATTTACAAAATTAATCTTATAATCTGTGAATATGTTATATTTTCTATTTACTTAGAACTTCTAAAATCATACCTTTCATTGAAAGATATGACATGTATCATCCTAGATTGATATAATCTTAGGCTTTTGAAATTTTAATGCTGCTGTAATTGAAAAAAAAAAATTACTTTTGTTAGTAGTATATGGAAACAAATTTAGTTATGTATGTCTAACTTCTAATTAGGACTGTTGTAAATATCCCTTGTACCTTTTCATAGACTGTTTATAGATATTTTTGGATGTTCTGAGTGCATATTACTACCATCTGTGAATAATGACAGTGGTATTTCTTCTTTTTCATTTATATTCATTTTACGTATTCTTCTCATTTTATTGAACTGGTTAGGACCACAACAATGTAAAACATAGGGCATGCTTGTCCCATTTTCTCAAGAGGAAAATTTACAGTATTTCATACTTAAATCATACTTAAGTCATTAAGTATGATGGGTGCTTTGTAAAAATTCATTTTCAGTGAAAAGTTCAGTTCTGTTTCTAACTTCTTAAGAATTCTTTTATCATAAACTCTTAATAGTTTTGTCAAATTTTTTCTCTTCAGTTATCTAGGTGAACATAAAATGTTTTATTTTTCTGTTAGTATGAGATGGCTAACATTGATGAACCTGAAAATTCAAGATGTCTTTTTCTTTCCTAGCATAATGCCTTTGCTATTTTCCTTTGATTGAACCTGACTGCATTCCACCTACTAATATTTTCTTTAAAATGTTTGTATCTCCATTTGTGGGAGATAATGTAACAGTAATGTATCACACAATAATGAAAGAAATACTAAGGCACCCAAAATGAACTTAAGTGGTAATATAGTGAAAGGTAGCAATTTTTCACACATCGGCATTATTATAATATGGTAGATTATTTTAAAAAAATATTTTGTAAATATAACAATCTAACAATATTTTTAAAGAGAAACAAACCAGTATGTAACAGAAAAATGCTTTGGTTAAATTAAGAGTATAATCTGTATAATATGATCTAACAAATTATTTTAAGAGATTGTGGTAAATTATTGATCTAGTGACCAGTTTTTTTTTAATGTATCAAATAGATTTTCATATTTGTAATCACATATCTATGTTTTTCATGGAAAATTCTAGCTTTTACTTCCGTAACATCTTAAAGTATGGAAATATCTTGTATTATTCTCTTAAAAAGTTATTTAATTTTGGTTGAATTCAACATTTCAAAATTTTAACTGAAAAACATTGTTTTCTATAAATAATAATGATAATAATTTCACATATATTTTTGTCTCTATGTAACCTAAGAGCCAGTATTGTAGGATTTTTTGAGACTCTAAAACAGATGGAAAATAACAGAAAGGAAAATATTATTCCATATATTTGCATGTCTTACATGTTCTTCATGAAATAAATCAAACTATCATGAATTCATAGCAAAATTATTACATGTTTTTGTTTTTTTAATAAAAGGGAAATTCTACTATTTCCCCATGCTTGCAAAGATATTGTAGCATACAGGGGATAGCACAAGAGGAAACATTCAAATCATCTCTAAGTATGGAATACTGTCAGAAAAGTTTGGATATTTCTGACTTGTAAGACTGGTTAGTTGTACTGATAGTTTCTCTAAAACATTTCCAACCTGAGTGACAGTGAATCAATATTTACTGATGAAAGATTACACAACTTTGAAAGAGGCACACAAACTGTAAAATAGGTTTCTTACTACTGGAAAGAAACTCCCGTTAGTGTACAGTCTGTGGGATGAAAAACAAAATAGTGTTACCTTTGACTTGTGATTGATTTTAGTTGTTAGAAGATACTAAACTAATCGATAACAGTAATGATGACAGAAACTAGTGTCTCAAGTTTAGAAGTTCACTAAAAAATATTATCTATATTCAAAGCAATGTGAAGGTAACAGGTACAAGCTCTCAGCCATAAAATGCCTCTCCAAAGAGCTACAGTGATGTGCAAATCAACATATGTCCAAAGCAATGGATGATATGTGGCATCTTCCAATTGTGTACAGTTGTATAAAGTGGTAATAAAATCGAAACTCTGAATTTCAGTGAGACTGCTTTTGGCTGTTAGTTTAGCAGAGCCAACTATAATGGATAAAGTAAGCAAGTATATTAGCTCACACAACTTGAAGTCCAAAGGTATGACTGATTCAATCTAGCTAAATCCATTGGAACTAATCTGTATCTCTGCAATTTCCCTAACAATGAATTCATCTGTCTTCATTCCTAAGGTAGCCTCCCTCATGAGAACAGAATAACTATGGAATGTCAAATCTTCACAGTCACATAACACAAAACTTACAGAATGAAAAGTTGGTTCTTCTGGTGATTTATTTTAGGAAATAGAAAACTTCTCTATCTTTAGCTCCCAGCAAACCCCTATTTCACTTTTTTGTCTTGGAGTCAGTCATATGCCAATCCTGGAGCCAAAGGAATTTCTTTAGTTAATTGATTTAGGGATTACCATTGGATTTATCAGGCTCATCCCTGGACCTGTAGATGAAGAAAGCTTTCCATTTTGTATGAAAGAAATATGATAACCTGAAAAAAAAAAATCAGAGTACTCCCAAAAGTAGAAATAAAATAGACTTTCATATATTGACAAATAAAAATATTACTAAGCTCTATTTTTCAGCTATACTGAAGCAACAAAAAAATATATTCAAAAGGAAAGTATAAATTTTATCTATAAAAATTGTCCAAAAAAAAGCCAATATTTGGGTAAAATTTGCTGTCTGTTCACACATTCCTTCTTTGAGTCTTCTCCTCATTGAGATTATATTCTAATTAGAAAGAAAAAGTCAATAATTAGGTGAACAAAATAACTACATAATGCTAAAGATCTATGAAAGAAATAAATGGGGAAATATGATAGATAAATAGATGAAAAGTCAGACTACTTTTTGTAGAATATTCAGAGAAAGATTACCTGAAAAGACAACATTTAAAGTTGAATATGAGTTTTGAAAAACAAATAGAAGAACAATGGAGTAGAGAAGATTGTTTGAGAAAGCTGTAAAAGCTCTGGGAAATACACACACATTCTGGCCTGTAGAATCAGGACTCATTCTATTAAGGGTGAAAGTGGGATGCATGCTAAGTCACTTCAGTCGTGTCTGACTCTGCAACCCTATGGACTGTAGCCCACCAGGCTCCTCTGTCCATGAGATTCTCCAGGCAAGAATACTGGAGTGGGTTGCCATACCCACCTCCAGGGCATCTTCCTGACCCAGGGATCGAACCACATCTCTTACATCTTCAGCATTAGTAGGCAGTTTCTTTCCCACTAGTGCTACCTGAGAAAGTGGGGTAGAAAAGATTTAAAACAATTAAATGAGTGCAAAATAACAAGGATGTATAGTTGATCAGTGCTTTCAACTCAGGAAAGAGTTGAATAAGATGGAAATGATGGGAATAGGGAAAGGGTGGGAATGTTTTTAATGGTCAGGAAAGAGCTTCAGATATAAGGTGAAATTTGAACAAATACCAAAAGGAAATGAATGAATAAATCATTCATAGATCTGGGGGGAAAGTGGGTTAGGTAAAGGGAAATGCAAATACAAAGATGCAAGATGAGAGCTTGGATGATTATTTTTGATAAAATCAGAAGATGAAGTAACTAAAGCAAAATAAGTAAGTTGGGAGAGAAGAAGGAGCTGAAGATTTGTAGGAATTTGTAGGTCTTGGTAAGAACTTTGACTTTTAGTCTAATTAAAGTCATTGCAGGATTTGTTGAGTAAGAGCAATAATGATCTACGTGATCTGACAGATCACTCAGGCTGTTGTGTTGTAAATTAGAATGCAAGAGGGCAAAGGCCAACAGGGGGCCTTATTAGGATGCTATTGAAAAATCTAAGTAGGAGATAACAGTAGATTGGGACAAAGTAACATTGGAGGTGGTTAGGAATTGTTGAATTCTGGATATGTGTTAAAGCAAAAATGGAAAGGAAAGGATTTGATGATAGATTAAATATGGGTTTGAGAAAGAAGTGTCTAATCTATTAGGAATAAGATGACAAATTTTAAATTCTACGGGAAATGGCTATTTCCAAGTATATATAAATAAGGTACAAGATAACAGTTACTGCATGTATTTTAATTCTTCATGTTTTTTCAATAAATTTTATTATTTTTAACAAAGAGATGCTCATAGTGTGAGTCTAATTTAACTTCTGGAAATAAGTTATTCTGTATTAAGTAAACAATGAGCAACTAGACCAACGTTATATTTATAAGTATTTCTAACAAAGTAGCATGCTTCTTTGTATAAGTTTTGTACAGATGTATAATGACTTAGAAAATGAAGAAACTACAAATAAATGAATGAAGAAAAATGAGAAAAAATTTAAATGATCTTAAAATATTCACAATTATATATCACAGAAATATGTACTAAAAGTAAGTAAATCCAAAGGGTTTTTTCTTTTTAGTTTAACTTTTTATTGGTGCATAATGTATGCATAGGAAAAAATTCTTGTATCATAAGCAAACAAGTAATGATTGCTCATTTGCTAATCCTAGCCTTGTAACTCATATTTACCATTTTGTTGCTCTTTCAAACCTTATAACTCCTATAACCTTTTTGTTGCTCTTTCAATGTACTCTTTTGTATCTGGTTCCTTTAGATCAGCATAACATTTGAGAGATTTATCTATATTGATGTACATAATTGTCTCTCTCATCAGTGTATTTATGGTAGATGTGTTTCCAAAGATGGAGAGTGCAGTACATCACAGTCCATAAGTCTTCTGTAAGATATCCTTTCCACTTTCAAAGGATGGAGTCTACTTCTCCTCCCCTTGAATCATGGTGACCTTGTTCTCTTCCTTGTAATCAATACTATGGGACTTAAGGGACAGTCCATGATTTGTGGCTAAGACAGAAGAAATTTTTTAGCTCTTACAAAGAAACTCTACCTCTTTGAATACTCCCTCTAGGGACTCTACCTTCTTAGAATGAAGCAGAAATGCTCAGAGAAGTGCAAGCCACATATGAATGTTCTAACTGAGGATAGACTTCTAGTAATAGAACTTTCTGATTCCCAGACATTGAAATTATCCCTAGTCATGCAAGTCTTTCAAGCTGAAGACATATACACCATAGAGCAGAGAAATTTCATCCCCACTGTAACCAATTTCAGTTCTTGATTCATAGTATCTATGATCATATTTGTTATTTTAATCTAATAAATCTGAAGTGCTTTTGTATGCAGCAATAGACAATTAAAACATGTAGTATCCATTCTTTGAATCCTACAATTTATTGTCAACTATTGATGAGAATCTGGATGGTATCCAGTTTGTGGCTCATGTGAAAGTGCTTTTGTGAGAATAACAGTGTCTATTAGTTGAACCTATATGTATATTTGTGTTGTGTGTATAAACAGGGATAGAATTAATTGAGTATTTATATATTCAGTTTAGGAGATGAATTCAAATAATTTTCCAAAATAAATGTAAAAATTTGCCTGCCTACAAGCAGTATATGAGTTCTAGTTATTCAAAATCCTTGTCCACATTTGATTTTTTTGATGATTCCACTTTTATTATTTTCCTTACATAAAGCAAAAACATACCTTATGTTCTTGACTTAACATATACCTAAACACAGAGGGAGAATTAAGAGAATAGGCCATTTTTTTGTTTATTTTTTTTAATTTTTAAATCACAGTATAGTTGATTTACAAAGTTGTGTTAGTTTCTGGCATAAAACAAAGTGATTATATATATATATATTCTTTTTCATATTCTTTTCCATTATGATTTATTATAGGATATAATTATAGTTCCCTGTGCTGTATAGTGAGACTTTGTTGTTTACCTACTTTGTATACAGTATTTTTGTGTCACAATCCAAACTTATAATTTACCTCTCCTCCACCACCATCCCCCTTTGGGAATCATAAAAATATTTTCTATGTCTCTAAGTTTGTTGCTGTTTTGTAAATAAGTTTATTTGTGTGGTTCTTAGGTTCCATATATAAGTGATAATCATATACTATTTGTTTTTGTCTGACTGACTTAGTATGATAATATCTAGGTCTATCCATCTTGCTGAAAATGCGACTATTTCATTCTTTTTTATGGTTGAATAGTATTCCATTGTGAATGTTTACCATATCTTCTTTATTCACTCATCTGTTGAACATTTAGGTTGAATCCATGTCTTGGCTGTAGTAAATAGTGCAGGTATGAGCATTGAGGTTCGTGTATCTTTCTTAAATTAATTTTTATTTGAGTATAGTTACTTTACACTTTTGTGTTAGTTTCTAGGGTACAGTAAAATGGATCATTTATATATATATATATTCCCTACTTTTGGATTTCCTTTCCATTCAGGTCACCATAGTGTACAAAGTAAAGTTCCCTGTGCTATATACAGTATGTTCTCCTTTGTTATCTATTTTATACATAGATAGCATCAATAGTGTATATACATCAATCCAAATCTCCCATTTATCCCAACCCCCCATTCCCCTTTGGTATTCATACATTTGTTCTGTATGTCTGTCTCCATTTCTACTTTGCAAATAGGATAATTACACCATTTTTTTAGATTTCACATATAAATATGTCAATATGCACTATTTTTCTCTCAGGATAATCTGCACCGTTTTTCTAGATTTCACATGTATATGTATAAAATGCAATATTTGTTTTTCTCTTTCTGACGTATTTCACTCTGTATGACACTCTCTAGGTCCGTCCACATCTCTACAAATGATTCAGTCCCATTCCTTTTTATGGCTGAGTAATATTCCCCTTATGTATGTATTCACTGAATCTTCTTTATCCATTCATCTGTCAATGGGCATTTAGTTTGCTTCCCCTTCCTGAGTCCATGCTCCTAACCCCACTTTCCATTAGCCAGCACCCCTTCAATATAGGTGACTCATGACTCAGGCTAGAAAATATGAAGTTATGATGTAGACCATACATGCAGTTCTTACTTTGTCCTGCCTTCCACACACTGTCTGCTTCATTCTCCTTTTACCCTCCATACATCTGGTTTTGTCCCAGTTGATTTCCCCACCATGCAAAGGTTTTTTTATACATGTGGGAACTCCCTTCACCTTCAGCTTCCCACTAAGGTTGCTAGTCCTCTTTTTGTTATTCTTGTCTTTTTTCCTTCTTTCTTTCATCCTTCCTGGTTGTGAGGAGATTTTTTTTCATCTTTTTAAGTGTCTGAAGACTTCTGCAAACACTAAGCAGGTGCTCTATGAGAATGGTTCCATTTGTAGATGTATTCTTGATGCAATTGTGAGGAGCAATGAATCCTACATCCTTCTATTCTACCATCTTGACTCCTGTCCTCATATTTAATTTTTTAAATCATCTTGAATTTTATCTATCCTGCTGGATGGGGCTTCCCTGGTGACTCAGTAGTAAAAAATCCACCTGCCAATGCAGGAGATGAAGGTTCAATCCCTGGATTGGTAAGATCCCCTGAATAAGAAAATGGCAACGCACTCCAGTATTCTTGCCTGGGAAATCCCATGGACAGAAGGAGCCTGGTGGGCTATGGTCTGTGGGGTTGCAAAGAATCAGACAGGACTTAGCGACTAAATAACAACTACATCAACTAAAATTCTACTGGATATTGAGTAGTATCTCATTGTGGTTTTTATTTTCATTTTCCTGCTGTCTTACCTTGTGAGTAACTTTTCAATGTTAATTGGCCATTTGGATATCTACTTTTCAAAGTTAGCCATTAACCCATATTTCAACTGAATTTTTTCTTATTATTTTAAATAAATATTTATATATCCTGGGTATATGTATTAAAAATAGCTTCTCCTATGCTTTGGGTCACCCTGTCACCCTCTTAATGATGTCTTGAAAGAATAAGGGATACTAACATGGATATGGTCCATTTTATCATTTTTTTCATTTGAAGTCTTTTATATACAATTTTTAAAATTTATGCTTAAGCCAAAGAATAAAATTATTCTCTAAGAAATCTTGTTCTACCTCTCAAATTTAGGTTTTTCAATACAACTGAAATTTTTGTGTTTGATTTGAGATAGAAATTCTGTGCATGTAGGAGTCAGAAAATAAGAGGTCTACTTTGCTTATTGATAGCTATTTATTAAACATACCATCATTTCCCAATACACTGCATTTCTACCCTTTGTCGTAAATTACTGTTATATTTCAAAACTTCATCATTGCTCACGGGTAGTTGTCTATTAGCCTCCTAACCAGTCAACCTGGACTCACTGCTCTCAAATTATTCCTAGAACTTAGAAATATGACAACATCAGTCTTCTACTTAGTAGTTTTCAATGTTTTTCAATGTCTAGAATAGTATTTCTTGCAGTGGAAAACCTTAAAAGTGCTAATTCTATGAGTCCTCTGTCTACCTAAGTAAATAAGATGGGAGAGGAGTTGATGGTAGCAGGGTTCTTCAACTCTGCATTTATCAAAGCAGTATGAGGAGGTTTTGTGCACTTAGAAATATTAAAAACACTGGTTTAGCAAAGTAAGACAAAATTCCAGAGTATAGATAGAAATATGCAAGGACTTTTATGTTTAGTTTCTGTTTACTTCACCTACTTTATGTTCTACTCACTTATATGTCCGTTTGCTCTTAATGTTCCAAAAAACACCAACCATTTTAGTTCTTCATACAGAGGCTGTGCTACTTAATCTACCTCACCTTCGCACGCATGGTAACATATGTGTATAACATCCTAATACCACCCTACAAAGGTCTAATAAACCCTTGCTACATTTCAAAATCCAGTCAGTAATTATCCTTCCTGTTCTGCCTTCAGCTGTACTGTTCTGTAACCTCTTAAATTCTCACACAACAATAATACATTGCTCTCACTTTTTCAGTACTCCTGCCACTTGAAAATACTTTAATTATGTATGTGTATCTAAGAACATATTAGAATATCATGGTTACATATAACAGCCTATACTCCAAATAATGAATTTTATTTCTTACTAGGAAAAAAAATTCCACATTGCTTATGATTAACTTCTATTTGCCAGACTTATTTATAAATGGAACTGTTTTGCTTCTGATAGTCTGCTCTCTAGAACTGAATGGTAATTAACAAGAAGAGCAAAACATGTTTAAGTCTCAGTCCTGATGAGCAGTGGCCTTTGTTAATCTTAATATTCTCATCCCTTTTGTTGTAAAGAATTTGTTCATCTGTACTTATTAAAAATCAATAGAAATATTCACTAAAACAAAGACTCTACACTGTTCTTTTTGAGAAGAATATCTTAGAAAATATTTGTAAAAGTTGTATGTACCTGACTGGTAAAATGGTAAAATTAGATTTTCTTTCAAACTTTGTATGCTCACGTGTTTAAATTTTGCCACTTAACTGTAACCAGGTGGAAGAAGTATGAAGCAGGGGATATCACTGCTTTTATAATGCAATCAGATTCCAATTTATCCTGTCATTAAAACATTTCCTGAGCCTCTGCAGTTGTATTTGAGCACCTTGAGGAACAGGCAATAAAGACTGTGCTTACTGTGCCTTCTTCTTATAGCAATGCTGAACACATACCTGTCAGATAATAAATTCTTACTTAATTGATGACTATTAGTTGCTGCGCCAACCGTGCACACTAAACTTAAGAAGAACTGCTAAAATTAAAAGGGACATGTGGCAAGGGACAGTATGGGTTAGAGCAGAGATTGCCAAATGATGTTTACTAGTCGTAGCTTATGTGAGCAGGAAGCGTGGGTTCAAGATTTCTAAAACCATGTTTGTACAGTGACATATACTCATACCATGTACATTTTTATTATATAGGTAACATGTGTATAGAAAGTCTGTATTCAAATAATGAATGAAAGTAGAAATGTTCTGTCCTTCTCACCTTGCGATTCCTCTGGGAGAAGCAGATTGTACATAAGAGGATGATTAGTTTGGCCTTGAAATTATGATATTCCTGCCTTGGGCTGTTTTCAAATATAATATAAAAGCCATCTAGGAAGCTTCTATTGCTCTCAGGCCATCTTGTTTTGATTTGGCTCAGCCTGTAGTCAATTTTCTTGAGGCTCTTGTCTGCAGATTTGAACCTTGGTGCTTACCTGCTGTCCACCCAGCTGCCTTGATTACTGAAAGCCTCTGGAAGCCTGAGTGTTGTTGCTTTAGCCCCTCTACTCCAAATGGATAAAATGAGACTGAGAAATAAAGCAACTTAGGCCCATGTCTAGCAGTGTTCACATCCACATAAAATTTAATTTTAACTCTGATAACACCAGTCAAACAAATGAGTATAGGCACTAGTTGCATATGTTTCAACTACATTATTTTATTTAATAGAATGTATGGTATAGTATACATGCTTTTATAGATGTATAGGCTAAGGGTCAATGAAATTAAACAATATACTTATTAATATTAGGAATAAAAAGTAGTCTGAACAGGACTAAATTCCAGCTGACTTTAAATACTGCATCTGCCTCTCCTCACTACTTTGATCTCACTGATGATGTGATAGTGGTTCACAGGTAATTTAAATACTAAAACTGAACAGATCAGCCCTGTTGTTCAGCAATCCCCACTTTTAGGTTATATATGACATAGAAACGTGTACATGCATTCACTGAACACATGTGCTAATAAATATTCAAACAAGTATAACTTGCAGTATGAAAACAGCTAGAATTAACTTCGATTGTCCAACAGTAGAATCAATAAATTTTCATATATGCATCCAATGGAATATAATGCAATGCAAAAATTTAAATTATTGGTACTTGAAACCACATGGGACAACTGGACAAACCAAATAATGTTGGAAGAAGTCATTCAAAAATAAAAAGTACAGCATGATCCCATTCTTACAAATACCAAAGTAGGCTACACTAAACCACGGGGTTGTGGGTGGACTGCAGCAGGATGCTGGGCTCTGGACGCTACTTCTGTGCTATTTACTGACCCAGCTTATGGCTACATGGTGTGTTCACTTTGTGAAAATTCATCAACTTATAATGTGCACTTTCCTGTATATGTGCAGAATCCTTATAGAAAATTTACCTCCCATTCCCCCAAAATGGATAAATGCAATAAACAGATATAGGAAGCAGGATATTACATGAAAGAGAATATATTTCCTCTATTATTTTCATATATGCTTAGAAATGTAAAATGACAAAGTAAAATAGTATTATATATAAGTAAGTTACATGATATCTGGTTAAGCATTTGTAACATAATGTTTAAATAATATATCATATAATATTTCAAGACTACTATTTTTTGTTTTCTAAACATAAATGAACTTTTACGTGGGACTTCCTTGTTCTTTTAAATATCCCAAAGATGTTTAGTGCTTAGAGATGACATATCTTTTCTTTACATCTATTCAAACGTCCTACTTGTTTTGAATTAAGATAATAGATATTTTCACTATTATATCCTGAGACAAATATAATATAGAAGACAGCTACATATCTTTGACTTTACCCCCAGAAAAAAAGACATTAAAAAAGAAAGTGTCCATGTATTTAGCACACTTTACTGAAGATTAGCAATATGGAAAAATGAGGTGAGGCATAAATCTCCTTGCTTCTAAAAAATATCCCTTACATGTTTGCCAACTGAGATCTCAGCTTTTAACGGGAAAGGGAAGGGAAGGGGGGAAAGGGGGGAAAGAGGGGAAAGAGAGAGACAGAGACAAGAAGAGAAAGGGGAGAGATGGAGAAAGGAAGAAACAGAGAGATTGAGAGAGAGAACCAATTGACTTTCTGGTGCAGTGTATCTCCATTCTCTTGCTCCTTCAGGAAAAATCTGATGGACTCCTTACAAGGAACACTATCCCACAAATGGGTTCTTAGCTCCCTGAGAATAGTCAAAACTCCAAATATGCACATTTTCTCCTAAAGTATGATTAGGATCTTGCCCATTTTTTTTTTATTCCACTACAGACTCTAAGTCAAAGGAAGCAATAGAAAAATACTTTCTAGGAATAAAACTTATATACCAACATTAGAAGGCAGAAGAAATTATTACCAGTTTTAATTTTAAAAATTACCATTTGTATTTTTATTAACAGGATATAATAAATTCAACATAAATTTTATTGGTTTATGCCATGTGTGCAAGTTCACTATTTTAGCATTATGATAAAATGAATATAAATAATATATGTTCAAAAATTATTATTAAAATATTATAGAGATAAAATATTTACTATTCTGAAATATTTACGTGCATCCATATACATTTAAGGCTTAGTTTATTGCATACAGGCTGACTCAATTTCTCAAAAACAATAGTAAAAGTAAAAACTGTAATTATAGATCACATTTTTTAAAATATTTAAACATTATTCAAATATAGTTTTTATTCTATGCATAAAATTTTACTTTGAGAAAATGTATGGCATACATATAAGGAAACACTTCTATGAATTTAGCACATTGAATAAGCAAATATTTCCTACACAAGGATTTACTAACAAATTCAGCAACGCGCTTTGGATTCTCTGACACTAATTTGTAGTATTTGTGTTTAGGAGAAGGAAGAGCCATTTAACATAATTTTTAAAGTAGAAAGTAAATTCCCATATTTTACATATCAATAACTACATGATAGTAACTACATATGCACTTAATTTATAAAAATCTAATGAAAACCACTAGATCTTTCAGGTATGAACTAAATCAAATCCCTTACAATTATACAGTGGAAGTGACAAGTAGATTCAAGGGATTGGAGATGATAGACAGAGTGCCTGAAAACTATGGACAGAGGTTCGTGACATTGTACAGAAGGCAGTGACCAAGACCATCCCCAAGAAAAAGAAATGCCAAAAGGCAAAAAAATTGTCTAAGGAAGGCTTACAAACAGCTGAAAAAAGCAAAGAAGCTAAAGGCAAAGGAGAAAAGGAAAGATATGCATCTGAATACAGAGTTCCAAAGAACAGCAAGGAGAGATAAGAAAGCCTTCCTCAGTGATTAATGCAAAGAAATAGAGGAAAACAACAGAATGCAAAAGATTAGAGATCTCTTCAAGAAAACTGGAGATACCAAGGTAAAATTTCATGCAAAGATAGACACAATAAATGACAGAAATGATATGAACCTAACAGAAGCAGAAGACATTAAGAAAGAGGTGGCAGGAATACACAGAAGAACTATACAAAAAAGATAACCAGGTAACCATTATGGTGTGATCACTAAACAAGAGCCAGATATCCTGGAGTGCAAAGTCAAGTGGGCCATAGCATCACTATGAACAAAGCTAGTGGAGGTAATGGAATTCCAGTTGAGCTATTTCAAATCCTAAAAGATGATACTGTGAAAGTGCTGCACTCAATATGCTAGCAAATTTGGGAAAACTCAGCAATGAACACAGGACTGGAAAATGTCACTTTTCATTCCAATCCCAAAGAAAGGCAATAACAAAGAACGTTCAAACTATGGCACAATTGCACTCATCTGACATGCTAGCAAAATAATGCTACAATTCTCCAGGCCAGGCTTCAACAGTATGTGAACTGAGAACTTCCAGATGTTCAAGCTGGATTTAGAAAAGGCAGAGGAACCAGAGATCAAATTGCCACCATCCATTGGATCATAGAAAAAGCAAGAGAGTTTAAGAAAAACATTTACTTCTGCTTCATTGACTATGCCAAAGTCTTTGACTGTGTGGATCACAACAAACTAGAAAATTCTTCAAGAGATTAGAATACCAGACCACCTGACCTGCCTCCTGAGAAATCTGTATGCAGGTCAAGAAGCAGGAATTAAAACCGAAGATGGAACAATGGACTGGTTCCAATTTGGGAAAGGAGTATGTAAAGGCTGTATATTGTCACCCTGCTTATTTAACTTATATGCAGAGTACATCGTGCAAAATGCTGGACTGGATGAAGCACAAACTGGAATCAAGATTGCAGGGAGAAATATCAATAACCTCAGATATGCAGATGACACCACATTTATGGATGAAAATGAAGAGTAACTAAAAGGCCTCTTGATGAAAATGAAAGAGGAGAGTGAAAAAACTGACTTAAAACTCAACATCAAAAACAAAGATCATGGCTTCTGGGCCCATCCCTTCATGGCAAACAGATATGGAAACAATGGAAGCAGTGAGAGACTTTCTTTTCTTGGGCTCCAAAATCACTGCAGATGGTGACTGCAACCATGAAATTAAAAGACGCTTGCTCCTTAGAAGAAAAGATATGACCAACCTAGATAATATACTAAAAAGAAAAGACACCACTTTGCCGACAAACATCCATCTAGTCAAAGCTATGGTTTTTCCAGTAGTCATGTTTGGATGTGAGAGTTGGACCATAAAGAAAGCTGAGCACCAAAGAATTGATGATTTTTAACTATGGTGCTGGAGAAGACTCTTGAGAGTCCCTTGGACAGCAAGGAGATCCAACCAGTCAATCCAAAGGAAATCAGTTTTGAATATTCATTGGAAAGACTGATCTGTAGCTGAAGCTCCAATATTTTGGCCACCTGATGCAAAGAAATGATTCATTGGAAAAGAACCTGATGCTGGGTAAGATCGAAGGCAGAAGAAGGGGACAACAGAGGATGAGATGGTTGGATGGCATCATGAGTTTGAGCAAGCTCTGGGAGTTGGTGATGGACAGGGAAGACTGGCATGCTGCAGTCCATGGGATCGCAAAGAAACAGACATGACTGAGCCACTGAGCTGAACTAAACTGAATGATTAATAATATTTTGAGCAAGTTATTCCTTAATAACACAAGGATTTAAAGATGTTAACACCAGTACTATATTCTCAGTTGATTTTGAAATAGTATTATTTATTGTAATTCTGTCTTATTTTTTAACTGAACATATGATAATCATTGCCTAATACAGCTGACATTTGTTAAGATTTATTCACAGATTTTGCAATTCATTTTTGCTCCACTTCTTCTATCAGTTTTCTTCTGCCGAATGGACAGCCTTTCGAATTTCCTTTAGTAATGGCAAGCTCTGTGTAGGTTTGAAAATATCTTTGTGAGTATATACTTCTGTTTTGAAACTTTTTTTCTCAGTTTCTTGGCTTCTATTGTTGTTGTTTAAAAGTGATCTAGCAGACTTACTATCACTCCTTGAAGAATATTTTTTTTCCCCTTTGATTGATTTTAGAATTTTATTTTTGAATGTTTATTGTCAGTTTCATTTTGTCATCCTTAAATGTATATGTTTTTCTATTTATCTAGCTTCAGATTGTTTGCATTTTTTGAATCTGTGACTTTTGTCCCTCAATTTTGGAAAATTCTCACCCATTGTTTCTTTGATATCGGATTTGACACATACCTGCTACTCTCCTTTTACTGTAGTTAGGCTTTCATAATTATTCATCATGTAGCCTAACTTCTTTTAAATATTTCCAGTCTTTGTCACTCTCTGCTATCTTCTGGATAATTTAGCAGCTGTCTTTTTCAGGTCCTTTGTTGTGTTATGAACTACATTTGTATGCATGCATGCGTGCGTGTATGTGCATGCTCAGTAATGTCCAACTCTTTGCAACCCCATATTTTTCAGCCCTCTAGGCTCCCCTGTCCAGGGAACTTTCCAGGTAATAACTCTGGAGTTAGTTGCCATTTCTTACTTTATCCTCCATGTGACAAGTTTTTCAGCTTATTTTATTGGATTAGCACTTTGACAATGAAGTTATGAATTTTCAGGGAGCCAAAAATCTTTTTGCAGATGAACACAGTGGAAGTATAAAGTCAAAACATGACATGAAAATCAAAATGAACTACATTTAATCAGCTTGTAAACCAATTTATTCTGTTTTTCTTTTGGATTATTCCATATTTAATTTATTTAATCTATTTCCCCATTTTCCCCCAAATAAGATAGGTCACTATATGTAGTGTCTATTTTTGGGCGAGGTTTTGAAGACTGAAAATATTAAAGTAAGCAGAGCTGTCTATTTTCTGTGTTGGATAGGTATGATATTTAAGGCTTGGTAGGTCTATGTTTGCTGTTGGTGTTCAGTCCCTAAGTCATGTCCAACTCTTCACTACCCCATGGATCAAAACATGCCAGGCTTCCCTATCCTTCACTGTCTCCTGGAATTTGCTCAAATTCATGTCCATTGAGTCAGTGATGCTATCTAACCATCTCATCCTCTGTTGCCCTCATCTCCTTCTGCACTTTGTCTTTCCCAACATCAGGGTATTTTCCAGTGAGTCAGCTCTTCGTATTAGGTGGCCAAAGTGTTTGAGTTTCAGCATCAGTCCTTCCAATGAATACTCAGAATTGATTTCCTTTAGGATTGGCTGGTTTGATCTTCTTAAAGTCCAAGGGACTCTTAAGTGTTTCCTCCAGCACCACAATTTGAAGACATCAATTCTTTGGCACTTTAAAAACTAATTTTATTCATGGTGCTTCTTATTCAGGTACTCTGTTATTTTTTTATTATAAGCTTCAAGTTATCCTTGAAAAAATTTTATTGGACTACTTTCAGCCCTGGGATAAAGTAGTATTTCTCCAGAGACTTCCTACGTTTGCATTCCAGTTCCCTATAATGAGAAAGACATATTTTGGGGGTGTTAGTTCTAGAGTCTTGTAGGTCTTCATAGAACCGTTTAACTTCAGCTTCTTCAGCATTACTGGTTGGGGCATAAACTGGTATTACCGTGATATCGTGTGGTTTGCCTTCATCCATAGTTCTTCAGGTACTTTGTCTATCGGATCTAATCCCTTGAATCTTTTCATCACCTCCACTTTTTAATCATAAGAGAATTGATTTAGCTTGTGCCTGAAAGATCTAGTGGTTTTCCCTACCTTTTCCAATTTAAGCCTGAATTTTGCAATAAGGAGCTGGTGATCTGAGCCACAGTCATCTCCAGTTCTTGTTTTTGCTGACTGTATAGAGCTTTTCCATCTTTGGCTGCAAAGAGTATAATCAGTCTATTTTCTGTATTGACTATCTGACATCTGTGTGTAGTATCAACTCTTGTGTTGTTGGAAGATATTTGCTATGACTAATGTATCCTCTTGATAAAACTGTTAGATTTTCCCTGCTTCATTTTGCACTCCAAGACCAAACTTGCCTGTTTCAGGTGTCTCCTGACTTCCTACTTTTGCATTCCATTCCTTTGTGACTTAAAAGAAATATATATATATATATATATATATATATATATATATATATATTTGGTGTTAGTTCTAGAACGTCTTGCAGGTCTTCATGGAACCATTTGACTTCAGCCTCTTTTGCATTAGTGGTTGGAGCATAGGCTTGGATTACTGTGATGTTGAATGGTTTGCCTTGGAATCGAACCAAGATCATTCTGTTGTTTTTGAGATCATACCCAAGTACTGCATTTCAGACTCTTTTTTTTTTTTTTTTTTTTACTATGAAGGCTATTCCATTTCTTCTAAGGGATTTCTTGCCCACAGTAGTAGATATAATGGTCATCTGAATTAAATTTGCCCATTCGTATCTATTTGTGTTCACTGATTCCTAAAATGTCAATGTTCACTCTTGCCATCGCCTGTTTGACCAAATTCAGTTTACCTTGATTTATGGACCTAACATTCCAGATATCTATGCAATATTGTTCTTTACAGCATCAGACTTTACTTTCACCACCAGACACAACCACAACTGGGTGTTGTTTCTGCTTTGGCTCAGCCTCTTCATTCTTTCTGGAGCTCTTTCTCCACTCTTCCCCAGCAGCATATTGGACACCTTCTGACCTGAGGGGCCTCTTCTTTTGGAATCATTTTTTTTTTTTTTTTGCTGTTTCATAGTGTTAATGGGGGCCTCAAGGCAAGAATACTGAAATTATGAAACACTTTTTAAATGCATGGGCTTCCTGGGTGGTTCAGTGGTAAAGAACCTGCCTGTCAATGCAGGAGATGCAGGGGATGTAGGTTTGATCCCTGGGTAGGACAATCCCCTGGAGAAGAAAATAGAAACTCACTCCAATATTCTTGCCTGGAAAATTCCATGGACAGAGGAATCTGATGGGCTTCAGTCCATGGGGTCACAAAGAGTCAGAAATGACTAAGTGACTAAGCACACCCACATATAAATGCATATATGTTCAGATGCTCAAATAATGGAATAAGCACAGAAAAGAAACTTGATTAGTTAACAACAGATAATAATTAAGCACTTTACTGTGAACTAGGCACAGAATTAAGTACTACTCCAAGGTAGGGTCATAGGTACTTGACAGAGTAACGTGATGTGTATGTGGTTCTCTAATAGGAAGAAGGGAAGAGGTGTGGTATAGCTCCTGACTTTAGTCCCCCCATTGTTTCCTCAGATAGTTTAATCAGCTCAGAACAGTGTGTCTGTCCATCCAGGACAAAGTCCATGATATGTGCTAGCAGGTGTTTGTACCCCAGAAATGGTGTATTAAGAGGAATCATCAAGAGTGTGCACCTGTCTTCACACTCTGCTTATTTATTACAGGGAAGTGAAACTCCAGAGAGGAACCTATTTTTTATACATCAGTGAATTTGTTTTTGAAAAGTTTTGCTGGAGAAACTGCTGTCTTTAGGCACTAAAATAGGATTTTTCTTTTTAACAGGATTTGTGAATCAGTATCTTATCTCTCAAGGGATTCTAATTTGCTAGAATATATTTTATAAACACCAGTTTCCCAAGTTCCTGGGTAGCTCAAGTGGTAAAGAATCTGCCTACAATGCAGGAGACCTGGTTTTGCTTCCTGGGCTGGGAAGATCCCCCTGGAGAAGGGCACGGCAACCCACTCCAGGATTCTCTAGTATTCTTACCTGGAGAATTCCATGGACAGAGGAGCCTGGCAGGCTACAGTCCATGGAATCACAAAGAGTCAGACATGATTGAGCAACTAACTTTCACCTTCAGTAATCTTTTCCATTGAGACTTAAGGAAATACAGGCAAAGATTTTTCCCTGACTCATTATTCTCATAAATCATATCTAATTTTTGGTCCTCAATTCTACTCAGTTTCCAATGTCTTCTATCATTGTTTAAACTCTTTTATTGAAAGATCTAAATTGTGAGCCTAAGCCAAAATCTTGGTGATATATTGCCATCAAATTTATTATATATTGAGTTATATAGATTTAGATGTGAAAATCCAAGGTAATTTTATTTGAAAGAAGTAATACAGCTTCTCCAAAATTTATTATTTTATATGACTATTCAGATGAGAATATTACCCAAATTGAGACGCATAATACATTGTCAGTTTTGCTAAATTTTTTTTTGTAAGGAAAGAAGGAAGATATATTCAATGGAAAAATAAAACAGTATTAATACAGTGTTAATATTTATTGTTTTTTTAAACTACATTTTCAGCTCTGTTGGAAAATAAAATCAGTTGGTCTTTATCCTCAACTCCTTTCCCACTATCTAAATCTCCATTTTTTAATTTTTTTAATTAAAAACTATCATTTTTTAATTTTAAAGAATGGATAAAAATTAACTGGTGTTACCTATAATTCAGATAGAGTCTTAAGTATATTTTAATAAAATTTCACTTAGTTTCTAAAGCATTATTGTGAAAATACAGATTTTTTCCCCACTGATAATTTCTGTCACAAATGTGAAAAAATGTTAGCTAGTAATCTATCAAATTATTCTGTAATTAATAAAAGTTTTAACCCAACCATTTTAGAAGGAAAAAAAAAAGCTTAAACAACTACCTACATGGAAGTTGTTCACTTTCATACTCAGAATATTATGCTGTTGTGTGTTATTTATGAGTTGATGAGAAAACATACTTTTTTTGCCATGTTGATTTTTTTTTTTAAACCTCTGGTGAGATTTGAAGCATTTTCTTTCCCCTTGGAATTGAATATATATTTTTGATTTAAAAATGTTTTTGTAATTTCTCTTATGAATCATTTCCCAGGCATTCATAGATCGTGCATGAAATACTTGAGATAGGGAAATGCCTCAAAAAAAATTAAAAAAAAAAGATAAACCTTTCTTGTTAAAACGGGACAAAATGGCAGTCTATTGGTTGAAGAGGAAAGCAGGTTCTTAAAGTCCAAGTCAAAAGCAACTAGGTGTGAAGGAAGTTGTAATCAACAGTATTAATGCATGGAAAATAATGTTACTGTAACAAAGATGATCAACTGAGATATCTAGAAAATAGAGCTCTGAAAGAGCAACAAGTTGCCACTACTTATTCAACATATCCCCTGTCCAGTTGTGAACGATGCGAGTGTCGTGAATACTCTATAATTTCCTGGGAGGTGGTCTCTGCTATGTGACACAAAGAGTTCTCTATACCTATAATAATCTTACCTCCTTATGCTCACACATGTTCATGACATCAACTTTCTGACTTTTTTATTCTTTTTTTTTAAGCTTTTACAATTTTAGAAATGACAGGCCCTCCCTCAAAAGAGGGTAGAAAAATATCAGTAATTTTTAAAGGAATTATCTTGTGAAATGTTGATACTTGACCATACAGTTTATTCATCATTCTTTAATATTTTAAACAATTTAGTTAAATACAACCAGTCCTCCCATTGGCATTCAAGTGAAATTAAGAAGCTTGATTGGGTTTTTGCATATATATGGTAAAAAAGAACTGAGACACATGGATAATTACATCTACCCTAATAGACTTTGCCCTGGAGGTCAGCTAATTCTTCATTCACTTCTATAATGTATCTAAAGCATACATATGCCATGGTCTCTAGAGTATCTTTTTGTTTATTGGACCCTGTATGTCCAAAAATAAAATATTTGGGGATTCTGGAAGGTGTAATTTAGGACTAGAACAGCTCCTATCAGTCATTGCAAACCTGTCAGAATTCACTCTGTATAACTGAGAAGAGTGGGGAATACAAAGAAATCTCATGGTATTTATAATTGGGTGGTGAGGCAGGGAGGTATTCAATGTAAGTAAAACGAATCAGCAGTTCTAAAAAATAATGCAAGGGATGTCTTAAAGCAATAGATGGTCAAACACCAATTAATGTCATGGGAAGTATATGGTGAGGATTCAGAGAAGAAGGAAATTACATTTTATGGTGATGATCAAAAGCAGGTTCAGATAAGTAGAGTTTAGAGAGGCACAGTAGGAAATTTGAAGGACAAGGTACTAGTTATGATTCTACATAGAAGATAGATTCTGATCTGTTTCTAAACAGAGCAAATCACAGTCTGTGCTGAGGGACTCACTCCCTGGTGGGACATAGTATCAAATAAATAGTCCACCTTCCTTTCTGACCTGAGAGATCTTACCGGAAGTCCACTTCTATGAAGTCCAGTTCTCCAAATTATTTCAAATTCCTTTCTATTTGGAAAGGATAAATCATACATCAACTACAGGAGACAATTCCCTGATATCCCATGTCACCCCAGCTCCCAATAAAAATAGGCTTTATTATCTAAATATACTAAACTGCCCTAATGTTTTAAATATTCTCAGCTGATTCTAAGTTTTGTTTGTTTTAATAGGAAACTGTATACTCTTTACCTTTTAAACATGAAGATAGATGACAGTCTGGGGGTTTTTAATTGCAGTAGAAACCTTTAGTGTGAGACGTACCCTCTTAAATTTTTAAGTGCACAATACAGTATGTTGACTATTGGCTCAGCGTTGTATAGCGGGTCTCTAGAACTTACTCATCTTGCATAATAGAGACTATATCCATTGAGGAGCAACTTTCACTTCCCTCCCCTCCCCCTGGCCTCTGGTAACCCTTCTGCTCCGTTTCTATACACGTAGTTATTTTAGATATGTCATCTGGGTGGAATCACGCACTGTTCTTCTGTGCTCTTCTGTGACTGACTGTAGCCACAGTCAGGAAAGTAGTATAATAGTTGATGAACTGGGCCTCAGACTAGGTGAGCCATAACCTATTGAAGGGCATCTCTCTCCACAGAAATACACCTCTAGTACAGAAATACACCTCTAGACTCAATAAATAAGCCTGAAATTTTAACCAGCATTTTTAATTCTTTCTATCCCCACCACTGTCTTTTACTATTTCCAGAACTGTCACTGAACTGGTCAAGCTTGCTTTTTCTTTTTCTTTTTTTTTAAACTAGAAACATGCTGTCTATGATTTGGCAACAACAGCAAGTAGTTAAGCACAACCATGTCTTTTGTTTTCTTGTTTTTCCATTTCTGTATATTTTGAGTAGAAACAGGTAAGAAGTGCTATTCTTGCCCCCCAAAATAGCCAGTGGCTTACTTTTCTATCTCTGTCTACAGTGTTGTGTGAGAGGTATCCCAGTGCTTTTTGTTTCCCTCAGCTGTTTGCTGCTGTTAATTATTTATGATAGGAGATGACTGTGCCCAAAATACTTCTTAAAATAGATTGTTTGTTACACGAGCACCAAAATATACCTATAAACATATGAAAGCAAACTTTGAAGTCCTGAGATGCCACATATTTCTATGAAATATTCTTTTCTAGCATTTGAACTTAATTTTCCAAGGTGATTTCTTTATGGATCCATAGATTGCTTTTAGTAAATTATATTTTTTTAAATTAACAAATAGCCAATCTTAATGAATAGGCTTCCCTGGTGGCTCAGATGGTAAAAAATCTGCCTGCAATGCGGGAGATCCAGATTCGATCCCTGGGTCAGGAAGATCCCCTGGAGAAGGGAATGGCAACCCACTCCAGTATGCTTGCCTGGAGAATCCCATGGACAGAGTTGCCTGGCAGGCTACAGTCCATGGGGTTGCAAAGAGTCAAACACAACTGAGCGACTCAGTTCAGTTCAGTTCAGTTGTGTCTGACGACTCTCAGTCATGTCCAACTGAGCGACTAACAGACAAAAATTAACAAAAAAGAGCATTCCTCTATGACCTAATTTGTACATCAGGGGCATTTAAAATCCTTTGCTTAGATATAGTGTTGCCCCTTTGCCAATGGCAATAGCTATGGAATAGAACATTTCAGCACCTTGAGTGACATTGTGATATCCCTCTGTCTGCTTTGGCTATATGTTAAGAGACTAAAATTTTTTGAGAAAAAAAGAAAAAGTTTAAAAGTTGGCAGCCCCTGGCAATATTCATTAAAGAGCATGGCACAGAAGTTGAAAGGCTCATCTTGGAACTGTAGTCAGCATTAACACAACGGGGCTCCAGCACTTTCCCAGAAAATGTGACACCTCCAGGCATTCTTTGAATTCTGATTGCCAGCCAAAGCCAAGCACCAAAGGCCAGAAAGAGTGAGAAAAATTGATCTTCTGTCAGCAACCTAAATGACCCCATAATCTTTCTGTACTTGAAAATTGTTAGTAAGCTGTGAAAATGCTTGGGAAAAGGAAATTTGGTAGAAACATCTTTCCTGAGATCCTTCCAAGATACTCACTATTCAACAGATACTTTAAGAGAAATGTATACCCATACACACAATAAGCAGTACAGTATTTTATGTTAGCAATATCAGAGGTACTGTGCCAAGCACCTTAAGTGCATAATTCTATTTAATTCTTAAAACGACACTATGAGGTGAAAGTGTTAGTTGCTCAGCTGTGTCCGACTTTTTGCAACTCCACGAACTATGGTTCACCAGGTTCCTTTGTCCGTGGAATTCTCCAGGCAGAAATACTCGAGTGGTAGCCATTCCTTTCTTCAAGGGATCTTCCCAACCGAGGGATCGGACTCGGGTCTTCTGCACTGGAGGCAGATTCTTTACCATCTGAGTCACCAGGGAAGCCATTGTACAAGGGATAAAACTGAGGTGAGATGAAATTAAGTAACTTCCTTAAGCCTGCCTTGCAAATAGATGATAAAGAGGGGCTCTAACCAAGTAGTCTAATGCCAAATCTTTCTCACCCAACTACTAGAATACATTGCCTCAAAATAAAATCAAAATAGAATATTCCAAACTCTAATCTCTCCTGTGCCAAGAGAGGCTATTTTTTTCCTTTAAATATGCCCCAGAATGACTATTTATGGGAAACCTAAGTAAGTATTGAGAAGGGTCAGTCATTTCACAACAAAGAAACTGACTAATCATATGATATTCCCTTTGCCCAAGAATATCATTTAATCTCTGGTACTATCTAAAACCATGTACTTTCTTTCCCACCAACCTTTTTATAATTATCCCTTTTTCTTGTTTCTTACCAATAGGAAGAGGCTTTTATTATTATTATTGCATTTTTCCTCAAACAGAGAAATCCTTGGAAATAGTTATGCTTCTTCAATATTTTAGAAAGAATAGGTTCATTAAGCAGATCTTGTACATTTTCTAAGTAGAACACTTGATACCATGCCATTGATGAGGAAAGTAAGGAATCCATTTGCTCTGCCAGAAGCTTCATTAATTCTTGTAAAAAGTGGCAGCAGTTCAATAATACGGAGAGACACTCTGACGTTCTACCAGGAGATAAATACAAATACTGGATTGAATATTTATGCTCGACCAAATGTGTTTAGAACTGAAAAAAAAAAAAATTATGACACCACACTTTGGGCTAGGATTTTTAAAGATACATACAGACATAAAATATATCTATGGAATCTTATTGTCTCATTCATTTTCATACTTCATTTTAGATACCTTTTTAATGATAGTCAGTAGAATTAACTCATTGTTTGAATTGAATTTTATATATTCATTTTATCAGAATCACTATGGTGTAAGTTGTTTTCTTTTAAAAAAAGTATCAATGATTTCGCCTGACTCCCTTTACAGACCTATTTTAAATTTATCAAAGACTTGTAAGTCAAAAGAGCAAGTATTTAGGTCATTGCTAGGCACATTAACAGCAGCATTATCTTGCCACCAAGTGGTAGTTTTTGAATTGCATTGTAAGAGCTTGTAATTTCACTCGGATGTCTTGATATTTATATTATCCTTAATTTTTTGCTAAGAAACCATCAAACCCATCATGAAAGTGAAATTAACAATAGCTAATAATATGTGCTTTTCCAAAAATATTTATATTTAAAGTGCTTATGATAAAAGGACTTGGTATTTGTGTCTCTCAGTTTGTTGGACTGATTTGAGTTCCATCAAGTTTTAAAGTTCCAAGATAAACAGAAGGTGGGTAGGTGTAAGTACTCTAAGAGCATCATTAAGCACTTTGAATTTGAAGGCATGGTATCATTCTTAAATCTCTGTTAAGGATTGAATACTGTCCTTCCAAAAGATGCTATGACGTCTTACGCTCCCAGTTCAGTTCAGTTCAGTCTCTCAGTCATGTCCGACTCTTTGTGACCCCATGGACTGCTGCATGCCAGGCTTCCCTGTCCATCGTCAATTCCCAGAGCTTGCTCAAACTCATGTCCATCCAGTCGGTGATGCCATCCAACCCTCTCATCCTCTGTCCTCCCCTTCTCCTCCTGCGTTCAATCTTTCCCAGCATGAGGATCTTTTCCAATGAGTCAGTTCTTCACATCAGGTGGCCAAAGTATTGGAGTTTCAGCATCAGTCCTTCCAATGAATATTCAAGACTTATTTCCTTTAGGGTTGTCTGGTTTGATCTCCTTGCAGTCCAAGGGACTCTCAAGTCTTCTCCAACACTACAGTTCAAAAGCATCAATTCTTTAGCACTCAGCTTTCTTTACAGTACCTCAGAATATGATTTTATTTGGAAACAGAGTCATTGCAGATCAAATTAGGTAAGATGAGGTCCCACTGGAATAGAGATATCCCCTAATCCAGTATCACCGTTGTCCTTCCGAGAAGAGGGGAATTTAGATTGGATTGATACATCTGTAAACCATGAAACAAGAAGGATTGTTGGTTTCAGAGAGCACTAATGACATTGTGATTTTGGACTTGTAACCTCCAGACCTTTGAGACCACAGATTTCTGTTATTTTACCCTGAGTTTGAGGTACTGAAACCACTCACCTGAGGTTGGGATTTGCAACCATGCAGCCAGGACTCCAGCCTAGCCAAAACCCTACTTGGGACTTCAACTCATGGTCTTTTCATTAGAATCACTCATCTGAGGTCTGGATGCACTGAGGTTCAGATTCTTTGTGTCTTAGCACAGAAGGAATTCAGCCAGAGGCAAGGTGATAGGTAAGAAATAGACATTAATATAGGACACTCGTAAGAGATGCAAACAGGCAGGCAAGGAAGTTTTGCCCTGTGGATTAAGTGCCCTACAATTTTATAGGCAAAGGAAAAGGGAAGGGGAAAATTACCTTCTTAGAGTTTTTCCTTCTTATCAGAAAGGAGAGTTGTCTGACCTTGTGAGGTCAAACTAGGATTATCATAGCACTTAACTCAAATCAGTGGAGAAGGACATGAAAACCCACTCCAGTATTCTCACCTGGAGAATTTCATGGATAGAACAGCCTGGCTGGCTACAGTCCATGGGATCTCAAAGAGTTGGACACGACTGAGCAACTGTAACACTTATTCATATCAGTAGATGGGTGGTGACATTTTTCTTCCACCTAATGGTCTGGGGCATATTTTGTCTTTTTATTTATGGCTTTATAGTTAAGCTTGCTTCATTCCATGAGGTTTTGATGGCTTTCTTGAGTGATCATTAACTTAGAATTGTCTTCCAATGTTTCCTCTGTTTCATTCTCTATCCATAGTTCCCTACTGGAACTTCTGCAGCTACCTGTATAACTATCCTATTGTCTTCTTATCAGTACCTTGTTATGGCCATCTCAGACTCATGCATAGTCTTAACTGACTTCCTCAAACAAGAAACATCATTACTGAATTCTTAGTTTATGCACTGTAAACTAGGGGTTAAAAAAAATCAAATGAGTTTTAGAGAAGTGAATGTTTAGAACTGAGAGTGAACAAACAACAAAAATAACAAAACAACTGAGGTGACAATCTAAGCTGACCAATTTGCTTTATCCAATAGAAAAATAAACTTCTCATATCTTTTGTCCAAGAGGTAGTTTTGCAAATTGCAGTTAGACTCTTAACCCTCCTCCCACAGAGCCTGAGAGAGAGGAAAACTGCCTTCCTTAATGAGGGCTTTTCTAGGAGAAAGTTCTCAGGTCTGCGAGGAAGATAGCCTTGGGATGCATAACCTTGGAAGAGGCTTTTAAAACGATTCATGTCTCAAAGGGGCGGAAAAAAAATTGTGAAAAATTGCAAGTATGTGTTTTCTAAATAAATTCTCCAAGAAAAAGGGAGACCTATCTGGTTAGGCCTGGATGAGAGGGAAATCAAGTACCTAGAGCCACAAAGAAGCCTTTGACAAGTCTAGTTAATCTGAGGGAAATGTGAAGGTCTTATTTTCATATCAGAGAGGGAGAAATGTTCCTCTTTCTAGGTTCTTCTGGTTGGTTTAAGAATTAAACTGACATGATACAGATTAACGAGGAATTCACACAAAAGTTTAATACCCTGTATACCTGGGAGAGATTCAGGAAAACTGAGTGAGTAGCCAAAATGGCTGAAACCCTTACCTTAGATACCACCTTCTGGTAAAGACAGAAGAGAATGTTGGAGGTAGTGGTTTGGATCTTCAGAGGGGAGAAAGGTGACTGAAATGAAGGCAGAAAAGCAGATGTTTGATAAACAAATATTTGCTGGGCTCTACAGAGACCGGAGGACACAGAGAGGAATTTTAACAGACCTTGCTAGGTTCCTTCCTGTCTGCCTGCTTAGTTTCTGCTGTAGTTACCTTTGGTGATGGCTGTCTTCCTGGCTCAGGCCCTCTATTTGCATTCTTTAGGCAGTTAAGGGAAAGATCAAAGGCTCTTCTTGAGTCTTCTGGGCCTTGTTTGTTTTCAGCTTCAGAAAATCCACATGTCAAAGACTTGTTGTTGTTTAAGTTGCTAAATTATGCCCAGCTCTTTGTGACCCCATGGACTGCAGTATGCCAGGCTTCCCTGTCCTTCATTATCTCCTAGAGTTTGCTCAAACACATGTCCATTGAGTTTGTGATGCCATCCAACCATCTTATCTTCTGTCACCCTCTTCTCCTCCAGCCCTCAATCTTTCTCAGCATCATGATCTTTTCCAATGAGTTGGCTCTTCACATCAGGTGGCCGAAGTATTGGAGCTTCAGCTTCAATCCTTATGGTTAATTACTTTATGGTTAAGTCCTTATGGTTATTACTCCTTATGGTTAATTATTTTCATGCCTGATAGGGGCTATGAGTATCATTCTCAAGGCTTTCTTCTCACTCAGGTTCAGTTCCAAAGCCTTTGGTTTTTATCACCTAAATGTTCACACAATCTTTCCATTTCAGACTACCCCCAGATTCTCTATCATTGGTCAAGTACTCTCACGCTCTGGTAATAGCTTCTTACCAATACTTTTCTCTATCTACTTTCTCATCACAGTAATTATTTTAGAATTTAGACTTGTTTCTTGTCATTTGACTGCTTGAGGACTGTCACTAATACATCATTGTCCAAAGGTACAAAATCCACGCTTTGAGGAACTTCATTAACATTGGAATATTTATGTTTATTCCTTGCAAGACAAATGCCATCAACTGTGTAAGAGAAAGCAACCAGATGCAGACTGACTTGATAGGATTGCATTGCAGTTAATCCGTGCTGATAACTAACTTCATGAAATTGAGTGAGTTTTATAATGTCTAGTAACAGGACCATGTAATCAGTCTATCTAGTTAAATTAGAGAACAGGACTTCCTGCTCTCCAATCCCACAATTTATTTTGGTGAAAGGGATTGGCAGCACAAATACTTCCTTCTTTGATCTTTTGCATTTTGGTTAAATATGTCTTCTGAAGATACAGGAAGGCAGAGCACCAGGGAGATTATATTAATATATACAATATATTAAGTGAAGTAGGTCAGGCAGAGAAAGACAAATATGATATGATGTCACTTACATGCAGAATCTAAAAAAATGCTACAAATGAATATATTAATATATACAATGTATAATATTAATTACATTAATATTATATAATTAATTATATTAATATAATTAATATATACAATAATTTCAGTGATTTTACTTTTTTATTAAAAGATTTGTAAAGAAAAAAAATAAAAATGTTCATAAGGCTATTCCATCAGGCACTTTTCTTGGGTTCTAATTACCTAGACCATTAAAGGTGTTATCTTTACTATTGTCTAGGGTATTTGTGTGAGAATTTTTGATCAGAGAAAGGAAGAGAGAATAAAGTTCATAACCCTCACTTGCCAAGACACCTACTCTGGGAGGAGATCTCTTGGGTAAATTTAGTTTAAACTTGTTAATATCAATTTATAATAGTATTTCTCTAGAAGTTATTTTGAAATATGATGGCACAACAAGATTTTGATCCTAAGAAGATAGTGTAAAGAGAGGAAAAAATTACTGAAAGCTAACTTTGGAGTCATTACAGAACAAAAAGTCAGAATTATGCATCTCTTAGAAGCTCAATTTTCTATTCCAATTAAAGTAAAATGGGATATTTAATTCAGAACATATAAACATCACATATGTTTCGCAAATTGTGATTGTATCAGAACACTGTCAATGTATTTTTAAATCATTACCAATTAGAAATTGTTTAAGGAAGTACATGCAGTGGTTAACAACTAGAAAATTATCTGTTCTAGCCTATGCATAATTATAGTTTTAACAATATTTCCAGGGGCTATTAGTACCTCTGATATTAAAGCAATTTTGAATCAAATATTAAAGTTTTCACTGTGATTTTAGAATAGCCATGGTATTTTGTTTGTCTGTTTGCTTTGTTATTTTCCTTTTTGGGAAAATTTTAATTTCCTTAATGTAGCCACTTCAAATTAGTGATGTCTATAGATGGCATCTTCCACAAAATATATGGTTCCTTATGTATGTATTATAAAGACATAATATAGTAGTAAATACTTTAGGGCAGTGTGTAAATATAATTACAATAACTGTATTCTCATTTACCTCAGATAATGTGTCCCCTAATAATAAATAATACAAATAAAATATTTTACATGCAGAAAGAATATTATGCAAAATATTCTCATATTTTCCTATATGATAGGTTTTATTCTATTAGTAGAATAGAAGAGAAAATGATACTGTCCAATTAAGCCTTGATAAAATTACATAGAAAATTAGGGTCATTATCTTTTCTCATATTTTGCTGTGATTATTTGATATAAAACATCAATTTCCTAAATCAATTTGCAATAATAAAAATACAATCTAAAAGTAATATATAGGCAAGACCTATGTAAATTAGTATGTGAATTACATGTTGTAAAATCTTATTAATTTGCTGCAAGTGGACTGCACATTCAGCTTTGAATACTTGAGCAGCAACACAAACATGTGAACATGGTCAATTTCAAATAATACATTTCTCATCACAAACAACACTATTCCTACAACAGAAACCATAAGGAAATTTTACCTTTAAGAAATCTGAGTGATCAAATGAAAGATGCAATTAACAATACTTTTCAAGTAATTAAATAATGAATTTTACATGGTTGTTTCTGACAGTTACAAGTAGTAACAAGAATTTAAGTAACATTTTTATGTGTCAAGCACTGTCTCAAGCTCTTTATATATTTTTATTCATTAATTCCATGATAGTTCTGTGGAATAAGTACTATTAATATTTTCATTTAGCAGATGAGGGGACTAAAAATCAGAGAGGCTCCATAACTTCACCAAGGGCACACAGTTGGTAAATGGTGAAACTGGAAAAATAAGCGCAAGAGCACCAAATTCGTTGTTCTCATAGCTATATCAGTCACTTCCTAAGATGATGTAAAACTAAAGCACTATTACTGAATGGAAGAAGCATGATTTATCAGGAGCTAACAATTATTAAGTCATTCAATTAGTTAAACTTTTTTTTTTAGGTACTTATTTTGTAAGGCACTGAATTGATCCTAGAGTACAATTAGGAACAGCTAGCCCAGGGGCCCATTAGTACATACAGGGCCTCTGCAAGGATTTTTAGAAGAACCTGATAATTAACTGCAAAACTGCATCCCATCTAGTGAGAAACTGACAGAGCAAATAGCCTAGTAAAGAGTGGGACACAGACCCTAAGGAAATACCCACCCTTGGTTGGGCAACTCTGTTCAGTATATGAGCTGCAAAATCCTGCCGAATTGCCCTGTGATGGACATAAGGATCACTCTCCCCAAGCTCTGGCCTAATGAGAAATACAGATGATTAGAAGAGCAAAAACAGAAAGTGTGGTAATAATTACATTTGAGAGAAGACCTGTACTATGTGAGTTATGGCATAAGAACACGTAAGAATACATCTTGGGCCGAGATGTGAAAACAAATAAAAAAGATAGGAGTATCAGCATTTGCAAGGCTGACAGAAAAAAGAAAGCATCAATGGTAGGGATTTCAGAAAAAGGAAAAATCAGGATGATAGCCTAAATATACTGAGGAGGAGGATGAGAAAGATAATTGATTTTTCTTTAAAGAGAATGGAAAATTATTCATGATGTTTAAACCTAAATGTTTATCTTTACAGTGCCACTATAAAATATTAGGTTTTTTTTTTTAATGCTAGATGTCAATTTTCTTTTTTAAATTTTTAATTAATTTCTTTATTTGACTGAGCTAGGCCTTTGTTGCTGAATAGGGGCTTTCTCCAGGTGCAGCAGGCCGGGGCTACTCTCCAGTTACCGTGTGCAGGCTTCTCAATGTGGTGGCTTCTCTCGTTAAGGAGCATGGGCTCCAAGTGCGCAGTCTTAAGTGTTCGTAGCTGTGGCACGTGGACTCAGTAGTTGCAGCTTGTAGGCTCTAGAGTCCAGGCTCAGGAGCTGTGGTGCAGGCTTAGTTGACCTGTAGCATGTGGAATCTCCCTGGACCAGTGATTGAACCCGTGTCCCCTGCATTGGGAGGCAGAATCTTTACCATCAGACCACCAGAGAAGTCCAGACTATTTTTTTTTTTTTCTTCTTTTTTTTTTTTTCTCTTTTTTTTTTTCTTTTTTTCTTTTCTTGCGTGTCATCCTTGCGCAGGGGCCATGCCAATCTTCTCTGTATCGCTCCAATCTTAGTATATGTGCTGCCGAAGCGAGCACAAGTCCAGACTATTAGCTTCTTATAAAATATTAAAATACCCCTGGGCATGGTAGTGAAGTCATATGCAAAACACAAAAGAAGTCAGAAACAAAACCATAAAGAGGCTATCTGAGGTGAATATCATAATCTCACCATACTAATAGCCCAGATAAGCATACTAAAAAGTGGTAATTTTAAAAATGTTGAAACAACTGAAATAAAGTGCTTAATGAAGTTCAATGTAGACTGTAGATTTGTTAAATGCTTTTTCTGTATGTATCGAGATGATCACGACTTTTATTCTTCTTTTTGTTAACATGGTGTATCACATTAAATGACTTGTGAATGTTAACTCATCCTTGGATTCAAGGTATAAATCTCACTTGACCATGTGTATGACTACTTTCAATACATTGTTGAATTCAGTTTGCTAACACTGTGTTGAAGGTTTTTGCATTTTTGTTCCTCAAAGATATTGGCCTGTAAATTTCCTTTTCTGGTTTTGGTGCTGGGGTAATGCTGGCCTTTTAAAATGAGTTTGGAAGTGTTCCATCTTCCTTGACCATTTGGAAGAGTTTGAGAAAGATTAGTTTTTCATAAAATGCTGGGTGGAATTTAGCAGTGAAGTCATCTGGTTCTGGACTTTTGTTTATGGGTGGTTTTTGATTACTGACTCAATCTCTTTACTAGTAATGGGTCTATTTATATTTTCTATTTTGTCATGATTGATTCTTGATAGGTTGTATATTTCTATGAATTTATTCACTTTTTTCTAGATTGTCCCGTTTCTTGGCATATGGTTCATGGTATTTTCTTATAGTTGTATTTCTGTGATATCAGTTGTAATAACTCTCTACCTTCATTTCTAATTTTATTGGGCAATTTCTTTTCTTTTTTTTTTTTTTTGATGAGTCTGGCTAATAGATTATCAACTTTATCTTTTCAAAGAAACATTCTCTTAGTGTCAATTCAGTTGTTCAGTTGTGTCCAACTCTTTGTGACCCCATAGATGGCAGCACAACAGACCTCCCCATCCATCATCAACTCCTGGAGCTTGCTCAAACTCATGTCCATCAAGTCGGTGATGCCATCCAACCATCTCATCCTCTGTCATCCCCTTTTCCTCCTGCCTTCAGTCGTTCCCAGCATCAGGGTTTCTTTCCAATGAGTCAGTTCTTTGCCTCAGGTGGCCAAATTATTAGAACTTCAGCTTCAGCATCAGTCCTTTCAATGAATATTCAGGACTGATTTCCTTTATGATTGACTGGTTTAATCTCCTTAAAGTCCAAGGGGCTCTCAAGAGTCTTCTCCCCACCACAGTTCAAAAGCATAAATTCTTGGGCATTCAGCCTTATTTATGGCCCAACTTTCGCATCAATACATGACTACTGGAAAAACCAAAGCTTTGAATAGATGGACCTTTATCAGCAAAGTAATGTCTCTGCTTTTGAATATGCTGTCTAAGTTGGTCATAGCTTTTCTTCCAAAGAGTAAGCATCTTTTAATTTCACGGCTTCAGTCACCATCTGTGGTGATTTTGGAGCCCAAGAAAAATAAAGTCCATTACCATTTCCATTGTTTCCCCATCTATTTGCCATGAAGTGATGGGACCAGATGCCATGATCTTAGTTTGTAGAATGTTGAGTCTTAAGTCAGCTTTTTTCACTCTCCTCTATCACTTATATCAAGAGGCTCTTCAGTTCCTCTTTGCTTTCTTCCATAACGGTGGTGTCATCTGCATATCTGAAATAACTGATAATTCTCCAGGCAATCTTGATTCCAGCTTGTACTTCATCCAGCCCGGCATTTCACATGAGGTACACTGCATATAAGGTAAATAAGCAGGGTGACAATATACAGCCTTGATGTACTTTCTCAATTTGGAACAGTTGTTTCCATGTCCAGTTCTAACTGTTGCTTCTTGACCTGCATACAGATTTCTCAGGAGATGGGTAAGGTAGTCTGGTAATCCCATCTCCTTAAGAATATTCCACAGTTTGTTGTGATCTACAGGGTCAAAGAATTTAGAATGGTCAATGAAGCAGAAGTAAATGTTCTTCTAGAAATCTTGCTTTTTGTGTATTTCAATGGATGTTGACAATTTGATCTCTGGTTCCTCTGCCTTTTCTAATTCTAGCTTGAACATCTGGAAGTTCTCAGTTCATGTACTGCTGAAACCTCTCGGAGAATTTTGAGCATTACTTTGCTAGCGTGTGAGATGAGTGCAGTTGTGTGGTAGTTTGAACATTCTTTGGCATTGCCTTTCTTTGGGATTGGAATGAAAACTGGCTTTTCCAGTCCTGTGGCCACTGCTGAGTTTTCCAAATTTGTGTGCATATTGAGTGCAGCCCTTTCACAACATCATCTTTTAGGATTTGAAATAGCTCAACTGAAATTCCATCACATCCACTAGCTTTGTTCATAGTGATTCTTCCTAAGGCCCACTTGTCTTTGCATTCCAGGATGTCTGGCTCTAGGTGAGTGATCACACCATCATGGTTATCTGGGTCAGTCAGATCTTTTTTGTACAGTTCTTCTGTGTATTCTTACCACCTCTTCTTAATTTCTTCTGCTTCTGTTAGGTCAATACCATTTCTGTCCTTTATTGTGCCCATCTTTGCACGAAATGTTCCCTTGGTATCTCTAATTTTCTTGAAGAGATCTCTGGTCTTTCCCATTCTATTGTTTTCCTCTATTTCTTTGCATTGATCACTGAGGAAGGCTTTCTCATCTTCCCTTGCTATCTTTGGAACTCTGCGTTCAGATGGGTATGTCTTTCCTTTTCTGCTTTGCCTTTAGCTTCTCTTTTCTCAGCTATTTTTAAGGCCTCCTCAGGCAATTATTTTGCCTTTTTGCATTTCTTTTTCTTGGGGATAGTTTTGATCACCACTTCCTGTACGGTGTTATGGACCTCCATCCATAGTTCTTCAGGCACTCTGTCTATCAGCTCTAATCCCTTGAATCTACTTGTCACCTCCATTGTATCATCATAATGGATTTGATTAGGTCTAATGTTTTTCCCTACTTTCTTCAATTTAAGTCTGATTTTGCAAATAGCAGTTCATGATCTGAGCCACAGTCATGTCCCGGTCTTGTTTTTGCTGACTGTATAGAACTTCTGCCATCGTGCTGATGTGGAAGTTCAAGTACATTTTTACTAACTAGGCTTTCCAGGGCAAAACAAACCAAATCCTTAAAATTTTTAAATATGCTTGTTTATTCTATACAAATATTTCAAAATGAGTGATGGTGTTAGCAGCTTTGGTAAGAAGACATTCTTCTGAAGAGCCTAGTATATCTCAAGTATTCGCAGGTTTAACTTCTTCTTTCTGTATATTCAAATTGAATATTTATGAGCCTCTCTCTCAAATTTATAGATGCATTTATTCTTTATTAGCTGATCAGAATAAGGACTTCTTTAATGTTAAGAAACTATAATTCAATGTGTTATATCTTAGGAAAAGATTTTGTGTTAATATAACATTAGCACAAGAAATAAAGGCTCTTTTATTTTACAGATAAAATACTTAAATTCATAAAGAACTTTGCAACTTCTCTTTTACAACTTTTCCCATAGATGAAAAAAAATCCAGACACAAAAAATACATGAAAACAATTCCTGTGTGGTGAAATGGATGAAAAGGAAAAATACAAAAACCTTTCCATTAGGCAGACCTTTAAGAAGTGGTAATTTCTTATCCTAATAAAAATATGTACATATTTTACTCTTTCTTCAGTTATAAGACATACAGGCCCCTGTGGGCTGCTACTTCCTTTCCCACTTAACTTTGTGATTCTAACTTCGTGACCTCCCTCACTTCCCCACCTGCCATGAAATTCCTTAAACAAAAGAAACACTAGCAGGCATCTGAAAGATCATTATTCTATTTCACCGTTTGAAGCTTTCACAGATTTTTCACATTGAAACAGTGGCATCCCAGATAGTATGCCAGCTGCAAACTAAAAAGGCAGGGGTCCAACTAGAACCAGATATCCAAGGCTTTGACTCTGGAGGGAAAACATTCTGCCATGAGCTCCAAGACCAAATCAGACTAAATATTTCAGATTCCTATTCGAAAGATAATAAAGAGAATAATGAGGAATTGACCATCTTTTAAATCAATTTTCAGTCATTATTTATGTTTGTTTGTTTGTTTTTTAATTTTCTATCTTCTGAAAGATAAAGACACCTTAGGTCATTAGATATTAACATATAGGGGTTCTGAAAACAAAGCCATTCGCCACAAATCAGCAAGAATTCACGGATCAGGAAAGGGCAGAGGTTTCAAAGCTGCATTTGTTAATTTTTTGATCCATGAGCTGTTTCCTAATTGAGTGACTGTAACATTTCAGTGGGATTTTCATAAGAGTCAGTTATAATTCTCAAATGTTAAAAACATAATGCTCAAGGGAAAAAATTCTTATATCAAACTTTCATTAATGAGGGAACCAGCAGGATGCATGCCTAGTTCAAAAATGATTTGAGAATGGACATTTGGTATAGTTCATGAAGAGGATGGAAAAGTCTAAAAAACCTGATTTTTTTGTTTCTGTAAGTTTCTAAAAACTGATTTTTGATAAACATTTGAGGTTACCATCTCTTTATTGAGCACAAAAAATCCTGCTTTATCAGGTTTATATGATTATAAAGTATACAAGCCGCAAATTATTGTTCAAAGTTTCATTCCTCCGAAGAGTGAGACAGCCTCATTCACTCAGGCAGCCTTGTTAGAAATTGATCTCATATATGTAGTCTTTAAAGATTAGTCATTTTGTAACCTTATATTTAAATCTGGATAATTTTATTAACATATACAAATAGATAAATTTCCTTTTACTATGAAACATAATCATGCACCCCCAATTTATGCATGGTAAGAGTATAGTACAAACCCATTAATTCACAGCCCTGGTTAGGTATTGTCATTTAGTCACTAAGTCATGTCTGACTCTTTTGTGACCCCATGGACTATAACCCACCAGGCTCCTCTGTCCATGGGATTTTCCAGGCAAGAATACTGGAGTGGGTAGCCATTCCCTCCTCCAAGGGATCTTCTCAACCCAGTAATCAAACCCATGTCTCTTGCATTGGCAGGAGGATTATTGACCTCTGATTCACTAGGCAAGCCCAAGTTAAGTATTAAGAAATTGCAAAATAATTATATTTTTTTAATCCTTTGTTCATACAAATCACTGATTCAAACTCTCTTCTTACACAGAGGAAACTAATGACCAGAATGTTGTGTTTATAATTTCTTTGGTTATATTTTTTGTACAAATGTAACCATGCCCAGCCATATACTGTTTGGTTTTATATAATTTGCTCTTTATATTTAGTGGTATTATATTATATTTCTTTTCTGACTGAATAGGAAATGTATTCATTTTGATGCATGCAACTATATTTCATTAATGTTCACTGTATGAACATGCTGCAATTTATTTGTCCATTTCCCTATTGGTGGAAACAAAATGTTTTCAGTTTTTTTCCTATTATAAACAGAATTGTTTGGGCATATTAGAGATATTCATTGCCTGGTACACAAGCCTATTAATCAAGGAGTGTAATTCACAGATTGCTTACCTTCTCAATTTTATAAGATAATATCAAAATGGTAGTTCAAATGATCAGATTTTGTAATTCACGAAGTGAGCATTTGAGCATTGTTTTTATTTATTCCACATCTTCACAGGATAATCTTGTTACACATGTAGAAGAAAATACATGAAAATGTCAGTTCTTTTTAGCTAATGATCACCAGGAAAGTACATAGAGTAAAATACCTTGAGTTTATTGCTCGTTGCAGTGGGGTGGAACACGGCACTGGGAGCTATGGAGTGCATTAGGAAGAGGATGTTAGAAGAATCCTATTATAGTGTTTAGGCTCTGGTTGGGAAATTTGGGGAAGGTGCTAAAGAAGCAGGGGCTCATTCTGTCAGAAAGTGGAACAATTGCATGATTGGGCATCTCAATAATTCTTTTCTCTAAGAAGGCAGACCGAAATGAGGATGGAGCGGTAATTGGTGAAGACACTTACAATGTGGGACCCTTAGTTTTTTTGTGAATTTTCTAATGACCTTGTTTTTGTCTCATTGTATCATAATCTTAAAGTAATCTCACCTAATACAGGCATTTTGTCACATTGTTACATTCAATAGTAGAACAAAGTGATTAAGCTGTAAGCATTAAATCATTTTATAATAACATCAAGGCTTAGCTATGAGCATTAGATTACATTCTGGATAGCAGAGGCTGCTTTTTCTTTTTCTTTTTTTCAACACAACTATCACCTAGCTTAGGAAGAGAGAAATGGAATTATGCAGCTATGAGGTTCTTATATTAAACATAAGGTGGTGTAATATCACTTAAAGGTAAAATATGATAATTTAAAGATGTATATAAGTCACAAAGCAGCCATAAAGAGGACAAAACTAATAAGCCAACAAAGGAGATAAAATGGGATTGAAAAAGAGTACTAAACTTGTTTAAAATAAGGCAGATAAAGAAGAAAAATGGGACAAGACAGATGCTACACACAGAAAACAGGAAAATGGTAGGTAAAAACCCAGGAATATCCATAATCAAAATTAAGTGAATGAGCTAAATACTCAGATTAAGAGACAGAATTTATTCTAATGTATAAAATTTTAAAAAATATATGGCCCAACTACATGCTTCCTACAAGAAAACCACATTAAACATACAACCAGAAAAGGTAAAAAGTAAACTAATAGAAAAAAACACCATCTTTCAAAAAAAAAAAAAAACAGTGGTAGTTCTACTAATATCAACATAGGTTTCAGAATAAACTATAAAGAGAGTAATTGCATGATGCCAAGAGGATAAGTTTATCAAAAAAACAACCAACCTCGGACCATCCTAGGTGTTTCTGCACCAAATGATAAAGATTCATAATACTTAAGCACAAACTGATTAAATTAAAACAAGACAAATCCACAACAGTACTTGCAGATTTCAAAACTCCTCTCTCAAGAATAGAGAACAAATAGATAAACCAGTAAGGATTGAAAACATTGAACAACACTATTAAACAAGTTAATCAAGCTGACATTTATAGAACACTTCACCCAATAATAGCAAAGTGCACATTCTTCTCCAGTGAACACAGAACATTTATCAAGAACATTCACTATATTCTTTGCCATAAAACAAAACTCAATAAATTCCAAAATATTCAAGTCTACCAAGTAAATTCTGTGACCATGAAGGAACTGAATTAAAGATTATTAATTGAAAGATGTATTTAAAATCCCCAAATATTTGGAATTAAGCAACATAACTCTAAATAACACACAGGCCAAAGGAGAAATCAAAAGAGAGTAAGAAATATTTTTAAATTTGTGAAAATGAGAATACAACATACTTAATTTGTTGGATGCAGCTAAACTTGAAACCTATTGCATTAAACATCTAAATCAGAATAAAATAAAGCTTTCAAATCAATGTGTGTAGATATTAATTACCTTGAGAAACTAGAGAAATAAGAGCAGATGAACCACAAAGTAAGCAAATAAAAGGAAATAAAAAAAGATCAAAGTATAAATCAGCAATAAAGAAAACAACAAAAAGACTCAATGCAAACTGAAGTTAGTTTTTTCTTTGTTTGTTTTATTCCCCCAGAAAATTAATATAAGCAGCTAACCTTGGTCCAGGAGAGAGAGAAGACATAAAAATATTGGAAATCAGTGATGCCACTTACTACACCAAAAATACAAACTGCTTAGAGGCATTTTAGGCAAAAAAATTCTGGGGACTGTTCACTGAAAACTATAAAACTTTGCTTAAAGACATTACAGGAAACCTAAATAAATAGATACAATGTTTATGTATCAGGAAACTGAAATATATTTGTTATTTCAATTCTTCCTAAAATCAACTATAGATTCAACACAATCCCAGTCAAAATTCCAGTAGACTTTTTGCAGAAGTCCACAAACTGAAATTCATAATGAAATGCAAAGGACCAGAGTAACAGTCATGCTTAAGTTTGTATGTCACTTTGAACAGACCAGACAGTGCTAGCTATTTTGTCAAATATTATTCAGGGTGTTTTTGTGAAGGCGTTTTTTAATGAGATCAAGATTTAAATTGTTAGACCGAAAATAAGAGATGACTCTCCTTAATGTGGATAAGCCTCATCCAATCGGTTGAAGATCTGGAGAGAGACGTTTCTCCAGGTAAGAGATAATTCTACTGACTGCCTTAGTAATGGGCCACTACTTTTATTCCTGCCTTAGAACTCAACCTGAAACACTGGTTCTTTCTGGATAGCAAGCCAGCCAGCCTTGGAGTTGATGGCTTATTGACTCAACATACAGATCTTGGGACTCGTCAGAACACACACACAGATACCCACAGACACACAGACACACACACCCTATTCAGTCTGTTTCTCTGAAGAACCCTAATACAGTAGCCAGAAGAGCTTTCATAAAATGACAAGATCGGAGGTGTGTTATTTAAAATTACAGTAATCAATAGTATGTGGTACTGGTATAAAGATAGAAAACTAAATCAATATAGACTTCAAAACTGGACCTCATCGTTCGGAATATAGAGTTCACAACTAGACCCATACATATGTGGTCAGTTTACATCCATCAAAAGGGCAAATGCACTTTGATAGACAAAGAATAGTCTTTTCAACAAACCATGCACAACCCATGGCTATGTAACTTCTAGAACAAAATATATAATAGGACATTTTGTGATTTTTTTAAGGCAAAAAATGTCTTTTATGTGACACAAAACCCATAATCACTAAAAGAAAATGGATAAATTGTTCTTCAAAAAATAATAAGAACTTTTGCTCCTCAAAATATACTGTTAAGAAAATGAAAAGCAAACTATAGAATTGGAGAGAATATTTGCAAGTATTAAGCCTGATAAAATATTGGGTTGGCCAGAAAGTTTGTTTAGATTTTTCTGTACAATGTTGCAGAGAAAACTAAATGAGCTTTATGGCCAGCTCAATACATATATTCATAATATATGAAGATTTCTGAAAATTCAACTATAAGAAAGCAAAAAGCAATATTTTAAATGAGCAGATGATTTGTCAGGTACTTTGCCAAAGATGATATACAGATGACAAATGAGCACAGGAATATTTAAAAATCTGTCATTAGGAAATGTCAATTATGCCACAATGAGGTTTCATTTTATGTTATCAATGAAAAAAATTAGTAACAGCCTCTCAGAAAATTCCAAGAACTGTTCTGCCTATTAGAGCCTAAGGCACAGTTATATAACGTTTTGAGAGAAGGGGCTATACATTAAGTAACATATTATTGACAGCTTACACAACCCAGGTCTTCAGGTATGAAGCAAGTAGTGGGTCATGGGTCATTGTGGCCCCTTACAGGATTAAGCAGGAAGAGTATCTCCTAAGGAGTCACCTTGTCGATGCTGGAGAATGTTGTTCTTGATGGGTGAACAAATACTTCTGCTGAGATGAAGGTTTGGTCAATGCACGATGCAGATACACAAGGCACAGTAGAGGGGAGAGAGGAGGCCAAAGAGCAGAAAAAAAAAAACCTTAATGTTTAAATTTTCTTTGATTTGTCTTTCATCAGTATCTGTTAAAATGGTTTAAGTTCTAATTAACAACAACAACAAAATACCAAATGTGTGAGGATATTGTACAAGCAGAATGCTCATACACCTAAAATAGTATGATGGCTTTGAGGTAAGAGATAAGGTAACAGTTTGGAGCATCATAAAAGATAAACCTATGATTACCACATGACTCTGGCTTTGTATTACTAGGTGTTTACTCAAGAGATATGAAAGAATGTTTCCACACGAAGATTACTATGCAAAATTTCACAGAATCTGTTTGTAATAGTTTAGAATTATAAGCAACATAGGTTTCCTTCAACTGATGAATGGACAAAAATGTGCTTTATAAATATGATGAAGTAAGACCTAATCATAAAGTGTCATAAAAACATTGGCATGTGTAGCAGTATGAATCAGTTTCAAGATAGTTGAGCTGAGTGAAAGGACCCAGACCCATTCTCCCAAAATAAAGAGAGCATACTAATGATTCTATTTGTGTAACATTCTTAGAAATGTAAACCAATATATTAATATAATAACATAAAGCAGGGCTGTGGTTAACTGAGGACTGATGTGGAGAGTTTGATGTAGCTGGATACAGAGATGAAGAGTGGCAGGGTGAACAGAGGAATTACAAAGGGCATAAGGAAACTTTTGGAGGTGATGGATAGCTTCATTATCTTGATTGTGGTAATGATGGCATATGTTTACTAATACATCAAACTTAACAAATTGTGCACATTAAATATGTACATGTCAACTCTTTCAATAAAGCTTTTAAAATAATTTATGCTGCTTTTATGACAAATGAAGTAGAGCATCCTAAATGGCTAATAAAATAAAGCATCACTCATATATGTATCAGCTTTAGGTTTTTCAATTCTCTGAGACACCAGCTCTGTCTTTTGACTTTGTCTGGCTCTAGGACCAATGTACAGTTTCCCCTTAGAATTATAATGTCCCCAATTATTTTTTCCACACTTTATTGAGGTATAATTGACAAGTGAAATTGCAAATGTTGGAGCATACAAGGGATGATTTGATATACATATATATTATGAAATGATTGCCACAGCATCAACTAACACATCCACCATCTCACATTGTTATCCTTTGTGTCTTTGTGGTAAGAATGCTCCAACTTCTGTTTTGCGGTGCTAGGTTTTTGCCCTGAGGGAGCAACACTCTCTTCTGTATTTAATTCACTCTTTTAACTTAACCTTTTACTTTCTAGAATTGGATACATTGGTTTTTTGTAGGGCTTTAGTGTGTTTATTTCTCTTGGATGTTTTGCTTATAAATTCTTAAAAGCTTGGCAATACATTTATATTTGTTATAGTTTAATCCAACTCCTGGGCTTCCCTGGTGGCTGAGCAGTAAAGAATCCACCTGTCATTGCAGGAGACATGGGTTTGATCTCTGGGTTGGCAAGATCCCCTGGAGAAGCAAATGGCAAGTCACTACAGTATTCTTGCCTGGGAAATCCCATAGTCCATGGGGTCGAAAGGGTCAGACCCAACTTAGCGCCTGAACAACATCCAACTCCTAAATGTTTTGCTTTTAATAATATCCAGAATGCTATGTTATCATAAATATATGTCCTAAAAAGAGTTGAGTGTGTGTATGTATAAAATGCTGAAGACATAAGTTTGTGTGGTTCTTATCAAACCCTGGAAGAACAAGAGACTTTACTTACTTACTTAAGAGGTTTAAAAACTAGGAAATCTGTGAAAAAGCAGATACTCAGAAGAATCTAAATCATGGTATTATGATATGTTCTGAATCTCAGGTTCAAGATTTAACACACTAAATGTAAATTGGTAAAATTACATGTCAAATATGAAATTCAATTTTCCTTCTATAAATTGGCACTGTTAATCAGGCTTAATATATACTTTTGTTGTGGTGAATTAAGTGAGCTAAGGCAGTGACTGTCGAATGTTTTGCCCATGCCCTACAGTATGTAGTACATTCTATCAGGACACACACAGACACAGACATAATACAAAACTGAAACAAATGTTACAGGAAGAATAATGCTTAATCTTTCTGAAAGTGATAAACTCAGAAATTATATATATTTTCATACTGTTCTCTTAGAAGCTTCCCTGGTGGTTCAGCTGGTAAAGAATCTGTGTGCAATGTGGGAGACCTGGGTTCTACCCCTGGGTTGGGAAGATCCCCTGGAGAAGGGAAAGGTTATACACTCCAGTACTCTGGACTGGAGAATTCCATGGACTGTCTAGACCACGGGATCGCAAAGAATTGTACACCGCTGAGTGACTTTCACTTTCATTCTGTTAGAAAGTGTTGTTTGAGACACTAAGATGAATCCATGGTTCACTAGAGGTTATAAACCTCAGTTTTAAAGGCATAAAGTACTGATCACAGTACCTGATTTATTCCAAGAAATTTTCCACAAAGTTTTATGTCTTATTTGTACCATATTTTTCATTCTTTTTACTTTTGTTTCTTGTCTTTTTTAAAAAAAGTTGAAGTATAGTTTATTTACAATATTATGTTAATTTCAGATGTACAATATGGTAACTCAATATTTTTATAGATCATATTCCATTTAAAGATATTACAAGGTAATGGCTATAATTCCCTTCACTGTACAATATATTATTTTAACTTTAAAAAATTTCTGAGAACTCTATTTCTGTTTTTTACTGCAGTATCAGTTCAGTTCAGTCGCTCAGTCATGTCCACCTCTTTGCATCCCCATGGACTGCAGCATGCCCGGCTTCCCTGTCCAGCACCAGCTCCTGGAGTTTACTCAAGCTCATGTCCATAGTTGATATACAATGTTGACTTTTCAGTCCTACAACCACTGTATTCACTTATACATAAACCTATACCCACTGTTTTTCAGATTCCTTTGCCATGAAGGTTAGGACAGAATGTTGAGTAGTGTCCTGGCCTATCTCAAAGGTCCTCACTGATTATCTGTTTTATATGTGTGTTTCTCATAGTCGCAGCCTCTTAATTTATCCCTCCCCACTTCCCCTTTTGGTAACTATGTTACTTTTCTAAGTCTGTGAGCCTGTTTTTGTTTGGTACATTTGTTTCTTTGTTTCAGGTTTTAGAGTCCTCCTATAAATGGTATCAGTGATGTTTGTTTTCTGTCTGGCTTACCCGATTTAGTGTGATACTCTCCTTGTCCATCCATGATGCTGCAAATGGCACAAATTTCACTCTGCTTTCTGACGGAGTAATAGTGTATTGAGTATATGTAACATCTTTCTGCATTCATCTGGTGATGGACAGTTCGATTATTTCTATGTCTTGGGTATTGCAATGACTTTTGAGGAACATGTGCCTTTCTGAAGGATGGTTTTATCTGGGTATATGCTCCATAGTGAGATTCCTAATCTCGGGGTACCTCTATTTTTCTAAGTCTGTGATGTTTTTCTTTGGCTCACCCGATTTAGTGTGATAATCTCCTGCTCCATCCATGACGCTGCAAATGGCACAAATTTCATTTCACAATTTTTTTCCTAATCTCGGGGTACCTCTATTCTTCATTTTTATAAGGAACTTTGCTACTTTTCTCCATAGTGGCTGTTGCAAATCTACATTCCCACCTATGTATGTGTATGGTGGCTCCCATTTCTACCTGCCCTCTGGAGCATTCTTCCTGTGTGGATCTTGTGATGACTGGTGTCAGGGGATATCTCCTCATTATGATTGGCAGTTTTCTAATCATTAGGGAGGCCGAGCATTTTTTCAGGTGATTTTCTTTGTGACAGTAAAGTTTAGCTCTTGAAATTGGTTTCTAGAGAGTCGGTGCTGTTTTGATTTTGTTTTCCACTACCTGCCGCGGGACATTTCTTGAGGGAAGGGGTTCATGGGTAGCCCTGAGAACGTGTGACCCTTAAGTGCCCGGCAGTGCGGGTTTTAAGGTTGTAGTTCTGAGATGCGGCCACAAGGCGGCAGCACATCTTCATGCCCCACTCGTAACTCAGGCAACCAGAGCCTTAGAAAAAGTCATTGTACAGTATATTCTTGTGGCTTATCTACTTTATACATATTTCTTAATCTCATACCCCTAATTCACCCCTGCCCTTTCCCTCTCTTCACTGGTAACAAGTTTATTCTCTGTATCTGAGAGTCTGTTTCTGTATTGCTCAATTTACTGGGATATTTTAAAAATTACACCTATAAATGATAACATAGAGTATTTGTCTTTCTCTGACTTATGGCCCTAAGCATGATAACCTCTACATTCATTCGTGCCACTGAAAATGGAAGAATTTCATTCTTCTTAATGTCTGAGCAACATTTCACTGCATTTATATATATATATAGAGAGAGAGAGAGAGAGAGAAAACAGTTCTTTATCATTCATCTGTTAATGGAAATTTAGATGGCTTCCATATCATGACTGTTGTAAATAATACAATCAATATTGGGGCATCGTATATCGTTTGACTTAGTATTTTTTTCTTCTTATGTATATACGAGAAGTGTAATAGTTGGACCATAAGGTAGTTCTATTTTTAGTTTTTTGATGAACCTTCATACTATTTTCCACAGTAGCAAATTTATATTCCCACCTACAGTGTACTACAAGCTCCCTTTTCTCCACATCCTCACCAACATTTGGTTATCTTTGGTCTTTTTTATGATAACCAGTATGACAGGTGTGAGTTGATAACTCATCGTGGTTTTGGTTTGCATTTTTCTGATGATTAATGATGTTGATCACCTTTTTATGTACTTGTTGACCATCTGTATGTCTTCTTTGATCATTTTTGTTTGTATGAAATATCTTTTTCCATCTACTCACTTTTGATCTGCATCTGTTTTTAGCTCTGATACGAGTCTTTTTTTTTTTTTTTTTTTTAATTTTTTTATTAGTTGGAGGCTAATTACTTCACAACATTTCAGTGGGTTTTGTCATACATTGATATAAATCAGCCATAGATTTACACTTATTCCCCATCCCGATCCCCCCTCCCACCTCCCTCTTCACCCGACTCCTCTGGGTCTTCCCAGTGCACCAGGCCCGAGCACTTGTCTCATGCATCCCACCTGGGCTGGTGATCTGTTTCACCATAGATAGTATACATGCTGTTCTTTTGAAACATCCCACCCTCACATTCTCCCACAGAGTTCTGATACGAGTCTTTTGTACGTAGTATATGAATAGGTCTTGTTTGTTATGCAATCAGATGCCTTATGTCTTCTGTATCATACCATTTAGTGCATTGGTGTTTTAAGTGATTATTGATATGTATGTACTTGCCATTGTATTACTTAATACAATGTGTTAATAGTTTTAATAGTTCTCTGTTCTTCTTGTAGGTTTTTCCTTGTGGTTTGATGATTTTCTTTAGCAGTATGCTTGTGTTCCTTCCTTGCTAGTTTTTGTATATCTATTGTAGGTTTTTGATTTGTGATTTCCATGGGTTTCATATACGTTGATCTATATCTACATGTTTTAAACTGGTAGTCATTCTACATTTTTTCTTACTTCCCTCCTCCACATTTTGCATTTCTGGTGTCATATTTTACATTTTTATGCTTATCATTTAACCCTTTATTGTGGTTGTTGATTTTCCAAATTTTTTCTTTTAAAGCTTGTACTAGCATTTATGTGGTTAACCCACAGCCTTTACTATATATTTGCCTTCACTAGTGTTTTTTGTTTTCCTTTCCTATAAGTTCTTAATTCTTGTTGTAACCCCTTTTTCCCACTTAGAGAAGACCCTTTAACATTTTTTTTTTTTTAGGGTCAGTTTAGTATTGATGAATTCTTTAAGTTTTTACTTGTTTGGGAAGTTTTTTGTTTTTTTTTTAATCTGTATTTTAACTCTGAATAATAATCTTTCTGGCTAGAAACTACCCTAGGTTGTAGGGTTTTCCCTTTCAGGACTTTAAATGTATCATGCTGTCATGACATTTCCTGCTGACCTGTTAAGTTTCTGCTGAAAAATCAGCTGCTAGTCTCATGGGGATTCTTTGTGTATGACTTGTTTTTTTCCTTGCTGCCTTTAGAATTCTCTCTTTACCTGTAACTTTTGATATTTAGTTATGATATAATTTGGTGTAGGCCTTTTTGGTTCATCTTGTTTGGGACTCTCTGTGTTTCCTGTGAAAGTGAAAGTTGCTCAGTCATGTCAGACCCTTTGTGACCCCATGGATTATACAGTTCATGGAATTTTCCAGGCCAGAATACTGGAGTGGGTATTCTTCTCAGGAGATCTTCCCAATGCAGGGATCAAACCCCGGTCTCCCGCATTGCAGGTGGATTCTTTACCAGCTGAGCCACCTACAGGGTCCAGAAGTTTCAAGCCATAATTGTACAAACACATTTTTTTACCCCTTTCTCTCTCTTCTCTTTCTGGGATATCTATAATGTTAATGTTGATACATTTGATTTTGTCCCAGAAGTCCCTTCAGCTCTCTCTCACTCTCTCTCTCTTTTTTAATTTGTCTTTCTTATTGCTATGCTATCGATTTCCATTATTCTGTCCTCTAGATCAGCATGCATTCTTCTGTATCATGTAGTCTGTTTTTAATTCCTTCTAGTATGTCTTTCATTTCAGTTATTGTGTTCTTCAATTCTGACTGGTTCTTTTTTATATTTTCTAGTTTCTGTCAAAATCCTCATTGTGTTCATTTATCCTTTTCCATAGTTCTATTACTGTTCTTGTTACTGATGTTCAAACACTTTATCTGGTAAATTGTCTCTTTCATTAGTTGTTTTTTTCAAGGGTTTTTCAGGTTCTCTCATTTGAAACAACTTTCTCTGTCTCCTGATTTTGCTTAATTTTCTCTGTCTCGCTGACACTAGATGAAACACTTACCTATTGCAGTCTTGAGGAGGTGTCCTTGTGTGGGGGGGTCCCTATGCAGTCTTTTTGTGCCCAGTGGCTTTGGTGGTTTGAGTTGGATCTGAAGTGAGAAGCAGTCGCGTCTTCCCTCACAGTATGCTGGCAGTTACTATCTTGGGGGATGGTGGACATGACTTTTTAAATTGTCTACAGAATATTAAAAAGACAAAGTGCTTCATGTTATAAAAATTATGTTAAGCATCTGAATAAGTTTTAATAAGATTACATGACGTTGCAATATCATACACTTCCTAGTATTTAAAAGTACTTATTACTGAGGCAAGTGGATCAGAATTTTTTTTGTATTTCAATTTTACTCTCTACGTTAAATTATTTACCCAATGTTTTTGCCTTAAATGCTATCTGTGAAATCAAACCTGAATTTGTGGTTATTTTTAGCAACCTTATACCATTCAAATGTGTTTTATTTCTGTTTTCCCAGTGCCTAAAACATAAGACATACTATAGAGTTCAATAGCCTTAAGTGACTGGGCATTTTAAACAAGTCCTCAAGATAAATGTGGTTTACAATTTTACTGTTATTAAATATTTAGAAAGAAATAGTATAATTAATGTCCTAGGATAAGATCAATAAATAATCCATGCACAGTGGTACTAAATTCGAAGTTTCAATATGTGGCTTAATGTATTTTTCTTTAGAAATAATTGATCCCATTGGACAAAGAACTCTTCTGGAAGTGGGACAGTGTCTTTTTCATCTTTATGTCTCTCTAGCACTCAGCAGAGTTCCCAGAATGCATAAGACACTGAATAGAAGTATTTTAAACAACGGAATCAATAGGTTTCAAAATATAGTAAATAAATGGAAGAATAACAGCTTAGAAACAACTTCATATTAGCAATCAATGATCATCAGTTATTACCAGCCATTTTGTTTAGAAAGTCCACCTCTAAACATGAGCGTTAGACAATGTAGCAGATACTTTGTTGAGCTTCAGTGATTTTTTTAAAATTTTGAAAATATCTGCCAACTTCTTGAAATATATGAAATCATATGAAATACTTCAGGAATATAAATAAAAGAGAAAATATCTAGGTTTATTAATAGAAAAAATTTATCAGAGGAGATAGTAGTCATTTGTTTCATTTTTTAAAAAATTGAAATATAACAAGCCACAAAATAGACTTCCTGATTTTATGGTATATATTTGTTCCTTGTTCTTAAATGCATAGGCCTTTTTAGTTTATAAAAGCTTCTGTTGGTTATATCCATATTCTGCATACAATTGAGTCCTTATTAACAAAATATAACAAGTGTTCTGTCATATTTTCACATGTACATGGCAACTGTCTTAATAACAACAAAATAGTCTAATAAAATGACTTTCTACAACTCATTTAACCACTTTATTTAAGAAATTTTGGCATTTTGAATATAAAAATCATCATTAAATGCATCAAATCCATTTCCTCATCTATACAATGAAAAAATTAGTAGTATATGAACTGTAGGATTTTTTTTTTTTTCAGTGTCTACAAATAAAGTTTTATTAGCACTCAGCCACACCCATTCGTTTGGGTGTGGTCTGTGATTGATTTTCTTTTTTTTTTTTTTATTATTATTATTATTTTTTTTCCAGTGGATTTTTTTAATGTAAGGAAAACTAGATGATTCATTTAAAACCCTGAGCAGAGTGCTCAGCACACAATTGGCAATGAGTAAATGTGTTGACTATAATCACTATTATTCTAATAGTGTTTTTTAGTAGGTAAGTCCTAAACTGCAATAAGTAAGGCAATTCAATGCTACTTTTTTTTTTTTTTAACCCTTATGGAACAGACCAGATAGAGGTTGGTTTTCTAGATTTGGTAGGGAAATTAAACATTATGAGGTCATTCAAGGACCATGATTTTTTTTCTTTTCATTATTATTATTAAATTTATTTTTTGCTTTACCATTCATTATGATATTTTTATCAACTGTTTGACTGAAACAAATGAGGCTCACCAACAGACAGTTGTTCGTTTCTGTTTGCAAAGAAATACAATCTCTGTGTAGGTGGTTAAATGGGGCTTCCCTGGTGGTTCAGACGGCAAAGAATCCGCCTGCAATGCAGGAGACCCAGGTTTGATCCCTGGGCAGGGAAGATCCCTTAGAGAAGGAAATAGCAACCCACCCCAGTATTCTTGTCTGAAGAATCTCATGGATAGAGGAGCCTGGTGGGCTACTGTCCCTGGGGTCACAAAGAGTCTGACACAACTGAGCAACTAATACTTTCACTTTCACTTCAGGTGGTTAAATGCCCGGAAGAAGGGAAGAAAAGGATAAGTGATATTAAGGGACAAATGTATCCCTCTGAACACCAACGAATCCAAGGATATACACTTTACAATACTTACACCTCCTCCAAAAGGAGACAATGCTAAAAGGACATCCATAGGTTCCATATCCAGCTACAAACCCATGATTTCTGAGTATTAGTCAGATGTTCAGGGCTCCTCCACCAGGTGCAAATATAAATCTTCATTTTCCAGTGACCTACAAACTAAAATGTAAGATTCCTCCACTGCACACCCACAACGAACATACACTATTGTGTAGGATGACTTCAATAAAATCTCCTGTTCCAAAAATATCCATTTTGAAAAAAGAAGAATGGAGTGGGCATTTTAGGGACACGGTCACCTTTCCATTGCAATTATTAAAATCCAAAGGGCAGGAATTATGAAGACTCTCTAACTGGATATATGGACTTCTCCTTTATTATTAGGTTATTTATTTATTTATTAATTTATTGTTGAAACAAACAAAAAACAGACCTCTCCATTGTCCTTTCTGGATTCTGGATTTGCTATCCGTTATCCTTATGATCACATCAGATGACAGTGGGGTTTATTTGTATCCTTATCTGCAGTGATACAGCTTCTATAGCCTGCTTTCTTGTGTGAAAGCTGAAGGCCCAGAGTTTGCAAGCTGTTTTAGGAGTTGAGTCAAAGGTATTGGAGCTTTTTGTTTAGGTTTCTCAGTAAATATATTGCCTAAGAAACAAATTTTGGACCATTCACTGTCATGAAAGTCTAATTTACTAAAGCCAAGATTTTCTTCTAAATATAGTTTAAATAAAAAGTATCAATATTTGGGGAGTTGAAAAGTTTTTTCGTTATTTCTTTTGATTTGATTTAATTATACAGAAATTGATACATCATTTTCCTAATTAGCCTCCAACTAATAAAAATAAGTGAAAAATAAATAAATACAAAGTATCTCACTTATTCACTGCTTTCTCTTCTCAGCTCATGCCCCACTTTCTCAATTTAATGAAAACATGTGGCCATCTAAGCACTATGTTCGACCAGGAAGGATGAGTCTGGGGCATGGAGGATATTGTCTCATGGAGAGCACTTGTAGAGAGGTCCTTGAGAAACGCTCTGAGTTTATCTCCTCATATTAGTCATTGAAAAAAATTCTTTTTTCCCTAAAATTTGCAAGACTTAAATTCTTGTTTCTGGTAAATTTAGACTGTAGGCAGCAGATAGAGTCCTTGTTGTGTAGTCACTCAGTCCTGTCTGACACTTTTGTGACCCCTTGGACTGCAGCCTTCCAGGCTCCTCTGTCCCTGGGGCTTCCCAGGCAAGAATACTGGAGTTGATTGCTATTTCCTTCTCCAGGGGATCTTCTCGACCCAGGGATTGAACTTTTAGTGAGGTTTATTTGCAAAAGGTGAAAATGCTTGAGGGTTTTGCTTGCTGCTTTTGCAATTCTACTTAATTGTAGGTTGTCATTCAGGTTGGTTTTGTTTGAGGTTTCCTTTAATTGATTTTAGATGCCTTTCACATAGCTATTGCAGTGGTTTTCTCGGGCTGCCATAACAAAGAATCACAGACTAGGTGGCTTAAACAACAGAATTAGTTTCCTCATAATTCTGGAGGTTAGGGCTCTGCGATTAAGGTGTCACCAGGATTGATTTCTTTTGAGGCCAACCTTGGATTGTTTTGGTTGTTTTTCAGTCACTAAGTTGTGTCCAGCTCTTTGTGTCCCTATGAACTGCAGCACGGCAGGCTTCCCTGTCCTTCACTATCTCCCTGGGTTTACTCAGATTCATGTCCATTGAGTCGGTGATGCCATCCAACCATCTCATCTTCTGTTGTCCTCTTCTCCTCGGGCCTTCAACCTTTCCCAGCATCAGGGTCTTTTCCAAAGAGTCCGCTTACTGCATCAGGTGGCCAAAGCATTGGAGCTTCAGCTTCAGGATCAGTTCTTCCAATGGCTGTTCAGGTTGATTTCCTTTCGAATTGACTGGTTTGACCTCCCTGCAGTCCAAGGGACTCTCAAGAGTCTTCTCCAACACCACAATCTGAAAGCATCAGTTCTTTGGCACTCAGCCTTATTTGTTGTCCGGCTCTCACATCTATACATGACCACTGAAAAAACCATAGCTTTGACTCTACAAATCTTTGTCAGCAAAGTGATGTCTCTGCTTTTTAATACACTGTCTAGGTTTGTCATAGCTATTCTTCCAAGGAGCAAGTGTCATTTAATTTTGTGACTGCAGTCCCTATCCACATTGATTTTGGAATCCAAGAAAATGAGATCAGACACTGTTTCCATATATATCCCATCTGTTCGGCATGAAGTAGTGGGATCAGATGTATTGACTTTAGTTTTTTGAATGTTGAGTTGTAAGCCAGCTTTTTCACACTCCTCTTTCATGCTTATCCAGAGGCTCTTTAGTCTCACTTCGTTTTTGCGATTAGCGTGGTATCACCTGCATATCTGAGGTTGTTAATATTTCTCTCAGCAATCTTGATTCCAGTTTGTGAGTCATCCAGCTCAGCATTTTGCTTGATGTACTCTGTATATAAGTTAGATAAGCAAGGGGACAATACACAGTCTTGATGGACACCTTTCTCAATTTTGAACCAGTCATTGTTTCATGTCCAGTTCTAACTCTTCCTTGTCCTTCATACAAGTTTCTCAGGAGGCAGGTACAGTGGTCTGGTATTCCCATATCTTTCAGAATTTTCCACAGTTTGTTGTGATCCCCACAGTCAAAGGCTTTAGCATAGTCAGTGAATCAGAATTAGACTTTTTTTTGAATTCCCTTGTTTTTTGTATGGTCTAACTGATGTTGGCAATTTGATCTCTGGTTCCTCTGCCTCTGTGAAACCCAGCTTGTACATTGGGTAGTTCTTGGTGCACCTGCTATTGAATCCTATCTTGAAGGATTTTGAGTATTACCTTGCTAGCATGTGAAATGAACACAATTTTACAATAGTTTGAACATTCTTTGGCATTGCCTCTCTTTGAGATTGGAATGAAAACTGACCTCTTCCAGTCCTGTGACCACTGCTGAGTTTTCCATATTTGCTGGCATATTGACTGCAACACTTTAACAGCATATTTTAGGATTTGAAATAGCTCAGTTGGAATTCCATCACCTCCACTAGCTTTGTAGTAATGCTTCTTAATGCCCACTTGACTTTGCATTCCAGGATGTCTGGTCCTAGGTGAGTGACCACATCATCATGGTTATCTGAGTCGTTGAGACTTTTTTTGGTACAGTTCTCTGTATTCTTGCCACTGCGTCTTAATTTTTCTTCTTCTGTTAGGTCCTTACCATTTCTATCCTTTATCGAGCCCATCTTTGCATGAAATGCTCCCTTGGTATCTCCAATTTTCTGGAAGAGATCTCTAGTCTTTCCCATTCTACTGTTTTCCTCTATTTCCTTGCATTGTTCACTTAAGAATGCTTTCTAACCTCTCCTTGCTATTTTCTAGAACTCTGCATTCAGACGGGTATATCTGTCCCTTTCTCCTTTGCCTTTTGCTTCTCTTTTCTTTTAAGCTATTTGTAAGGCCTCCTCAGACAACTACTTTGCCTTCTTGCATTTCTTTTTCTTGTGGATGGTTTTGGTCATCACCTCCTGTACAATGTTGTGAACCTCTGTCCACAGTTCTTCGGGCTGTCTGTCTACCAGATCTAATCCCTTGAATCTATTCATCAACTCCACTGTATAAAAATAAGGGATTTAATTCAGGTGATACTTGAATTTTCTACCATATCTCAAATGGTAAAGAATCTGCCTGCAATGCAGGAGACCTGGATTTGATCCCTGGGCCAGTTTCTATTGATTAAAATGTCCAAGAAGCCTAGTTGGCATGAGGTTGTTCTGTCTCCATGGGTTCAGGACTAAGATGGGTGAGGATGGAATCCCATAGAGGCATGGCCAGGAAAGAGGAGCCCAAATATGGTAATAAATAAATAAATAAAATACAGCGGTCTGATAAAGGGAGACTGTCCTAGTGGGTCTAGAGGGCTTCCATGAGTAGAGGCATTTTGGTGTCCATTGTCAGAACTAAAATGGGGTGGGGAGAACATCAACATGTGATGGTAGTGGAGAATAGGGACCTGCAGCCCAAACAGAAAAAAGAGGTCATCCACATGGAGGCCAGCATGGTATGGTGTGACCGAACCCCAGTACAGAGAGGAGGAGGGTATCCGGGCGGGGAGCCGGTGAGGAATCCTAGTGTGTATTCCAAGAGTGGAAGCTGAGTGAGGGGAACACCCATGCTGGGGATGGCCCTAATGAGGTATTGGCATCCTCCTGGGGTGAGGAGGGCGATTGTATGAAGCGGAGGGTGGTCAGGGTCCTGCCTTGAGATGTCAGAGCCCAAGAATGTGAGGGGGGTGGTTACAACAGAGATCACTTGACCTGCAAAGCTTAAAATATTTACTTTCTTGCCCCTTATAGGGAAAAATGTGATTAACTCCTGTATCTTGACTCCATTATATCCCTTTCTTCAATAAATTATACTCTTAAAACTTTTTCTCAGTCTTTAAACAGAGTACTTATAGTTTTCCAAAAGCTATTTCTTGTGATGGTGATATACTTTCCTATATAATCCATGTGGTAAACTCTTACTACTTTTTGAGATTCAGCTTAATTATCACTTACTCTGTGAAGCATTTTTTTTATCACTTCCAGCCCCTAACCAAGAAATACCCTACTTTACTTTTGGTACTATTCTTTATTTATTCCTCTACAACTCTGTCTCACATACCACAGTTTGGGGTAAAGTACACATACACATGTATATATACATAGATACACACAAATACACATTCCTATATATGCATGTGTACTTTACCTTAAACTGTGATTTATGTGAGAGGGCTTTAAATATCTAAAAGATTTTTTTCTACTGGATACAATGAACAATTGCTAAATACATGAGTTAATATAACATCTAATTTTACTGCTATCTTTGAAGGAAGAAAGGTGATATGCATAACTTTATGTTTCATCTGTCTGATTCCTGCCTATTTAGGCACCAATATCTTTTCAAATTTTACACATTTTTCTGGTCATTTCCCCCCCCCCCCCGAAAATCTATTTTATCTTTTTAATGCTTCATAAACTGACTTGACCATAATGCAGACTTTACTTGATGACTCAGCAGTCTCATAACAATCTTTCATCCTTTTACTGTGTGGTAATATCATTCCTGGAGAACTCATTTTTCCTTCATTCAATCTAAGGACTGTCAGCCAGCTCACCTTTTACCTGTCCCTAGGAGTCTTACTCTACTGTTCCATTTCATTCTGCTATAGCCTGATACTCGTAACTAACTTTAAGTGTTATATGAATTAATGAAACTCCAAATAAAAACTAATAAATACATTGAATGTATTTTGTGAATAAACCTCATGAGAAAATTTTATATACTTAAAGGCATTCTGTTGTTTTCTGATAGGTATATGACTTGGTACTAAACCCTGAAATGTTATTCCTAAACATTTAACCTTGAAACAATGCTTATGTGTATATTTTGAGTTACATTAAAAAACCTAAGGTTTTTTGTCATACTTATTTCTCTGTGCTTTAAAATTAATTTAGCAAACATATTTCAAATGGTCTAAGTAATTTTCACAGGTGTTGAATTTTAATTCAAAAAGTTAACAGTATATTGTTATCTTTCATAATATTTTATTTATACTATGCATTAGTGACTCAGAAAGCAATACTGCTATTTTAAACTCTTCAGTTTGTGCCAAATATTCTTGCTGTTTCATCCTGGCTTCAAAATATCATGTCTTCAGCTGTTCAACTTCCAGCTGCCAAAAATCAATGGATTTGCATCTGCTGGTTCCATTTTGTTGCTCTGAATCAAAATCCATTGCCAACTAGAAACTTAACCAACAATAAATTCTCTCTATGATATTGCTTGTGGTGATAATAGTAACAAATATGCTTACCAAGGACATGAAGCATCTACTCTTTTTGTCATTGTTGTTGTTGTTCAGTCGCTAAGTCATGTCCAACTATTTGCGACCCGTGAACTGCAACATGACAGGCTTACCTGTCCTTCACCATCTCTCTGAGATAGTGATAAGTGTTCAAACATGATTTGTTCAAACTCATATCCATTGAGTCAGTGATGCCATCCAACCATCTCATCCTCTGTCACCCTCTTCTATTGCCCTCAATCTTTCCGAGCATCAGGGTCTTTTCTAATGAGTCATTTCTGTGCATCAGGTGGCCAAAGTATTGGAACTTCAGTTTCAGCACCAGTAATTCCAATGAATATTCAGGGTTAATTCCCTTTAGGATTGACTGGTTTGATATCCTTGCTGTCCAAGGGACCCTCGAGAGTCTTCTCCAGCACCACAATTTGAGGGCATCAATTGTTCAGCTCTCAGCCTTCTTCGTGGTCCAACTCACACATCTGTACATGACTACTGGAAAAAACATAGCTTTGACTATACAGACCTTTGTCGGCAAAGTGACGTCTCTGCTTTTTAATATCCTGTCTAGGTTTGTCATAGTGTTCCTTCCAAGGAGCAGCACCTTTTAATTTTGTGGCTGCAGTCACAGTCCACAGTGATTTTGGAGCCCAAATAAATGAAATATGACACTGTTTACACGTTGTCCCATCTATCTGCCATGAAGTGATAGGACCAGATGCCATGATTCTCATTTTTTGAATGTTGAGGCTGAAGCCAGTTTTTCACTCTCCTCTTTCACCTTCATTAAGATGCTCTCTAGTTTTTATTCACTTTCTGCCATTGAATTGTTATCATTTGTATATCTGAGGTTGTTGATATTTCTCCCAGCAGTCTTGATTCCAGCTTGTGATTCATCCAACCTGGCACTTGGCATGATGTACTCTGCGTAGAAGTTAAATAAACAGGGTGAGAATATATAACCTTGATATACTCCTTTCCCAATATTGAAATGGTCTATTCCATGTCCAGTTCTAACTGTTGCTTCTTATCCTGCATACTGGTTTCTCAGGAGGTAGGTAATGTGGTCTGGTATTCTCATCTGATTAAGAATATCCCAGTTTGTTGTGATCTACCCAGTCAAAGGCTTTAGCATAGTCCATGAGGCAGAAGTAGATGTTTTGAAATTCCCTTGCTTTGTCTATGACCCAGCTTATGTTGGCAATTTGATATCTGGTTCCTCTGTCTTTTCTAAATCTGGCTTGTACATCTGGAAGTTCTTGATTCACATACATATGCATATACATAATTTTAATATATGTATGGGACTCTCCAGGCAAGAATACTGGAGTAGGATGCCATTTCCTTCTCCATGGAATCTTTCCAACCCAGGGATAGAACCTGTGTCCCCTGTTTGGCAGACAGATTTTTTGCCAGTGAGCCACCAAGGAAGCCCATGTATTATATCTATTGTATCTAATATATATGGTATCTATCTATCTTTTTGTCTTTTTGTCTGTCTTTATGTGGTACCAGTCACATGGTCACTTGTGGGTTAAGTCCTAAGTACATTATTATATACTTATGTAATATGTACATAATACATATGTATTATGTATTTATGGAAGTAAAGTCCTAAGTACATTATTGTCCAAGTAGAAGAAGTAACTGAAGGAATGGTATTTTTGTCACAACAAACTCATATTCATATAATATCAATATAAACTCAAACTTTTGTAATCTTTTGATATTTCCTTGCAACTTAGCTAAAATTTTATGTAGAAAATCATGAATTATAGCAAGTTCTGTGATGGAAAATTTTCACAGTAGTCCTAGTTCTTCAAATTTCTTCACTAGCTTTTCAAAATATGCCTTTACAAGCCTTTATCTTCACAGATATCAAGTGCTATTTTCCATGGAAAATGCTGAAATTGTTAAATCTTAAAGTAGTCAATTTTTAAAATGCCTAAAATTTCCAGGTTAAAATTGAAATTTTCCATAGGTAAATTGATTGGTGGAATGCATATGAGGGAAAATGTAGTAGCCAATACACATATATTTGTCACCGTTTTTGTGAACAAAGGAAGAAGACTGAATTTTTGCACCAAATTTTAGACATTTACAAAAGTATATCCAAGTTTCTAAACTAATGCTCTTAAATGTTTTTTATTAGTCTGCTTCAAATATGATTTCTCCCAATGAGTAATGCTTACATTAGAGATGTCTTTCTTGGTCTGACATCTGAAAAGGACTGATGGTAAGAGTAAGAACCATTCAGTACAGTAATAGCAACTTTTACACACAAACGTGGTTTCTAATTAAAAGACATTGCTCTCTTCATTCCTCACACTCGCTCTACTTATGCAATAGGTATCATTTACTCTCAGCTGGAGACCTACCTAGGCAAGACATTTCACGTTATTTTAAGGAAACAATTTTGACATAAAACATTTTCTAGCTGTATTAATGAGAAGAGACCTAGACATGTGGAAGTTCACATTTCCATTAAAGTTTTCACATATGCTGATTTTCACTGCAGATTACCTATGTAAGTAATCCAAGTAGCCCAGCATACAGGTCAGGTGGCCTTGAATTCGTCTTACTATGCTGAACATTACCTACTTTTCCTCAATTATTCATGACTTACTCTTATTAATGTTTGCAAATTCAGCATATTGGTCTGGCCTCACTAAGGTGTATTCAAGGAAACTAATGTACAGAAAAAGCTATAGCTAATGCTTATGAGTAATACTTTAAAATGTAGTGAAAGTGTTAGTCGCTCAGCCATGTCCAACTTTTGTTACCCTATGGACTGTAGCCCACCACCAGGCTCCTCTGTCCATGGAATTCTCCAGGCAAGAATACTGGAGTGGATAGCCATTCCCTTCTCCAGGGGATCTTCCTGACCCAGGCATTGAACCCAGGTCTCCTGTATTTCAGGCAGATTCTTTACCATCTGAGCCACCAGGCAAGCCCTTAAAATACAGAGGAAGTTTAAAATGTCGGGGTTTTAAAAATGGCACATTGCTCTACTTTCTGTTTTACCGCTGATCAAATGGTACTATATAATAATTGTATTTATCCTATGTGTTATATCTTACTGCAATAATATGTAGATAAATTTCAGTTTTATTCATGTGGTAGTAATACATATCTAAACAAGTAAACTTGACATCCTAAGTATTCATAAAGCATCTTTTAATTTTCCTTTTCCAAGAGAAGCTTTATCCCACACACAATTCAGTTTTTCATCAGAACAGCTTTTTTTCCACTTTATAGATGCCTATAATGATACCAGTGGCAATACCCTGAATATAGCATTTGTATATTTATGTATTTCCAGGAACTAGACACATAATAACCCATCACCAGTCCATTCCAACATGTCAAACTGTAATTATCGGCTTAGCTGTATCTCCCAACCCTAGCCTCCTTTCATTTTGAGCATGCAACTGTGCAGCTATTTACTATTGTCAAAGGGTCAGTTTGGGGGCATGTCATCAATTCTAGTGATGCTGGTCGCAAATAGTTGGCCAGATTCCTTTAATGGAATTTTATAATTTGTTTTCTTATATTTTGGAGCAGGTCAGCAAATTTTCAGGCAGCAATATTCTGGATCAGATGGTTCCCCAGCCATCATATCTGTTTTTGATATGCAAATATGTTCTTTAATCATCAAGACACCTGGAAGGCATTGATCAGGCATTTTTGAACACAAAGAAAAAGCAGGAGGGAAGTTAATCAGTTGAAGACAAGAAACCCATGAAAAACAAGATGTTTTTGTAGAGGAAATGCTGAAACAATTTATATTATAATAGAGATGTGTGCATGCTAAGTTGCTCCAGTCCTGTCCAACTCTTTGTGACCCTAGGGGACTGTAGCCTGCCAGGCTCCTCAGTCCATGGGATTTTCCAGGCAAGAATACCGAAGTGGGCTGCCATTTCCTTCTCCAGGGGATCTTCCTGACCCAGGGATCCAACCAGAGTCTCTTATGTCTCCTGCATTGGCAGGCAGGTTCTCTACTGCTAGTGCTACCTGGGACACACCTGTAATAGAGATATCATTGAGTAAATGGGCATTCAGTGAAGTGGATTTTAGAAAAGCTAGAGACTATCACTGAGTGAAGTTCTTGACTCGGGAGTCATAAAGTCCTTGGTTCAAGTCCTTAAAGTCATTTAATGATAGTGTTGGGCACAATTCTCTCATTTGTAAAGCAGAGGAAATATTAGCAAACTCAAAATGGTGTTATATAAGCTAAATGAGAAAACTGCAGTTGATTAATAATTATGATTACTTCCTTTTACCCCCTTCAGATTTCAAGGCCTTGTCTCTATTTAAAGTTCTTTAAAAATATATGTTTTATATGCATTAGGACATGTTCTGTTTTTATGATCATTTGATCTCTTTGTCTTATTCCTCAAATCAGAGACTTCCTTAGGTCAAAAACAATATCTTATTTCTTGATTATTTGCCAGTAGTCACTCTTCTAATGAATTCAAAAATTAGTTAAGCAATAGGTCTGTGTGTGTGTGTGTGTGTGCGCGCGCGCGTGCATGTGAGTGTTTCTTTATTGAGGTACAGTCCATCCTAAAGGAAATCCGTCCTGAACATTCATTAGAAGGACTGATGCTGAAGCTGAAACTCCAATACTTCGACCACCTAAGCAAAGAACTGACTTATTGAAAAAGACCCTGATGCTGGGCAAGATTGAAGGCAGGAGGAGAAGGGGACAACAGAGGATGAGATGGTTGGATGGCATCACCGACTCGATGGACATGAGTTTGAGTAGGCTCCAGGAGTTGGTGATGGACAGGGAACCCTGGTGTGCTGGCAGTCTATGGGGTCGCAAAGTATCTGACACAGCTGAGCGACTAAACTGACTGACTTACAATATTATTAGTTTCAGGTACATAACATAGTGACTTGATTTGGTTGATGTCTGCAGGAAAGGAAGACTTCCCTCTGGTAGAGAATCATTGCCATGTTCGAAAAAATCCTACAGAGTTGGGGCTTCCAGGGGCAGCTGTCTCTGTGCTCTGCTTCGTCACTCAGTTGTGTCCAACTCTCTGTGACCCCGTGGACTGTAGCCCGCCAGCCTCCTCTGTCCATGGGGATTCTCCAGGCAAGAACACTGGAGTGGGTTGCATGCCCTCCACCAGGGGATCTTCCCAACCTAGAAATTGAACCCAGGTCTCCCGCACTGCAAGCAGATTCTCTACTTCTGAGCCACCAGTGAAGCCCAATGGTAAAGAACTTGCTTTGCTGTGGGTTCGACCCCTGGGTCAGGAAGATCCCCTGGAGGAGGGCACAGCAAGCCACTCCAGTATTCTTGCCTGAAAAATCCCATGGACAGAGCAGCCCAGTGGATAACAGTCCATAGGGTCGCAAATAGTCAGACACGACTAAAGTGACTAAATAAAATAGAATTGCAAGGCAAGTTTTTCCCATCAGCAACATTTCTGTAATTAATGTCACTTCTTTCAGTTATTTATTTAATCAGGTTCCATGGAAAAATATAAGTAAAACACTGTTATTTTGTGTTATTGATGTTATTTTATTATGAGAAGAGGTAGAATTGTACCTGTGGACATCTTCCCAGATAAGGTAAAAATTGACCCTTTTTGGACCCTTTTTAGAGGTACACAAAATTGAAATGTAATTTCAGATTAAAAGAAGAGCATGTATCTATCAATGAAGAATTGAAAGAGCGTCAAATACATAGAAAACTACAAATTTCCCAGGACTGTTGAAGTAAAGTACAGAGTGAGAAAAATGGTTTGAAGGATTAGGTGCTGTCGAATCTAATATGTCTTCTTAAGGAGTTTGAATTTTTTTCCATAAATAAAACAATACTGAAAGATTTTAAGAGAGGCAGAGGCTTAGAAGTTTTGGAATTTTAAAAGATCATTTTATAATGGCTTGAAGGATGGGTTTAATGAGGAAAAAAGCAAAGCAGTTAAAAGAAGTACGAGTCTGGTATAACATAATAGCTGTGAAGATGGGGAAGAGGTAAGTTTTGCAGCTATATATGAGATAAATGAGCAGATTTTAATAAGTGAGTGAATTTAAATAAAGAGAATGCCATGGGTTAAGCTTCCCTGGAAACAGATCTTGTGGCAGAACTGTGTGTACACATAGGTCATTTGGGAATGCTCTAGGAATCAACCAAATGCAAGAATAAAGGAAGCAGGATTCAGCAGAAGTTGGGTTATTAATAGAATCTGAACAGAGATCATTCAATATGACCAGGACCTCTGAAGCTAGGATGGCAGTTCAGAATTGGGCATGGACCAGTCTTGGAACTTCACCTTAGGAGTATCCTTGAAGTAAGATCAGGGTGATGGGATTAGGGGCGTAGTTGTGAGCTGTTAGCACCAGGGGAGTAGATGCTTTAGTCCTAAGAATACTGGGGGTGTAGGTAATGCTTGACTGCATTCAGTGTAGAGAAGGAAAGGGAGAGGCCTTTTTTTTTTTCTAAGCTATGCAGTTAAGATCCTCTAAGTGTGAGTTAGAGGCAGAAGGAGAAGGGGTGACAGAGAATGAGATGGTTGGATGGCATCAGCAACTCAATGGACTTGAGTTTGACAAACTCCAGGAAATAGTGAAGGACAGGGAAGCTTGGCATACCGAAGTCCATAGGGTTGCAAATGATCGGACATGACTTAGCGACTGAACAGCAAGTGTGACTTAGGACACTAAAAATATGTATTTAAAATATATGTTTCTAACAATAATATTAGATATCAGGTAGTACTAGTAATTCAGGTTCTTTTTGAGAACAACCAAGAGCAACAAGACCCTTTTTGATATTGTCTTTAAGGAAATGGAAAAGACCATTAAGAACTTCTTATGACAAGTCATTGAAATTGCGTCATTACTGCAGCACAGTAGATCTTCCACATCTGCAGGGTCCATGTCTGTTGATTCAACCAAATCTGTATTGAATATATATGGGGGAAAAAAATCCTAGAAAGTACCAAAGAACAAAGCTTGCCCTAGCTGGCAACTATTTACATAGCATTTACTTTGTTTGTATTTGCAGCTATTAACATAGTGTGTGTGTGAGTAATCAGTCCTGTCTGACTTTTTGTGATCGTGTAAACTGTTGCCTGCCAGACTCCTCTGTCCATGGGATATTCCAGGCAAGAATATTGGTGTGGGTTGCCATTTCCTCCCAATCTTCCTGACTCGGGTATCCAACACTTGTCTAGTGTGTTGTTACGCCAAGGAGCTTACCACTTTTTTTTTTTTTTTTCCCAGAAATTTAATTGCTCCAGGTCTTACATTCAAGTTACATTCCATGCTGAGTTGATTTTTATGTTCATTGTAAGATATGGGTCTGTTTTATTCTTTGCATATGCTGTCCGGTTTTCTAAACATCATTAATTGAAGAGGCTATCCATTCCCCATTGCATATGCTTGGCTCCTTGTGATATGACATTTAACTCATCAGTTAAATGACCATATAGGTGTGGATTTATTATGGGCTGTCAGTTCTGTTCCATTGATCCATGTGTCTATTTTTATGCCAGTGCAATACTACTTTGATTACTGTAGCCTTGTAAATATATTTTGAAATCAGGATTGTGATATATCAGCTTTGTTCTTAAGATTGATTTGGCTAAATGGAGTGTATTGTGATTCCATATAAATTTCAGAGTTGTTTGTTCTCTATTAAAGATGCCATTGGAATGTTGATAGGGATTATAATGAATCTGTTGTTTGATCTGTACAGTATGAAAATTTGAATATGAATTCTTCCAACCTCTGAGCATGAAATATCTTTCCATTTACTTGTGACATCTTCAGTGTATTTTTATCAATGTCTTTTAGTTTTCAGTGTACAAGTTTTCACCTCCTTGGTGAAATTTGTTTTTAGGTATTTTATTTGGGGGATACAATTGTAAATAGGACTATTTTCTTAATCTTTGTTTCTGAAAATTCATAATTAATGTATAGAAAAGCAATAGATTTATGTATATTCATCTTGTATCCTGCAACTTTAAGGAATCTATTCATTACTTCTAATAGTTTTTTTTTAAGTGTATTAGAATTTAGAGTTTTCAGTACATAGTATCATGTCAACGTCAAAGAGTGACAGTTTTGATTCCTACTTTCTAATTTGGATGCTTTTTATTTCTTTTTCTTGCCTAATTGCTCTGACTAGAACTTCCAATACTATGTTGGATAAAAGTGGCAAAGGTGGGTATCCTTGTCCTGTCCTCATCTTAGAGGAAATGCTTTTGGTTTTTTACCATTGAGTATGATGTGGCCTTGTCATATACAGCCTTTATTATATTGAGGTCGATTCCCTGTATACTCACTTTCTTGAGAGTTTGTAATCATAAATGGATGTTGAATTTTGTCAAAGGCTTTTTATATATCTATTGAAACAATCATATGACTTTTATTCTTCCTTTTGTTAATGTGGTGTATCATGTTGATTGAATTATAGTTTTTGAAAAATAATTGAATCCCTGGAATAAATCCCACTTGATAATGTTGTTTCATCATTTTAATATACTGTTGAATTTAGTTTGCTAATATTTTGTTAAAATTTTTTTGCATCTTTGTCCATCAGAAGTATTGGCTCATAGTTTTCTTGTAGTGTCTGTATCTGGACAGAAAATAACACTATAAGAAAACAATAAACCAATATCCTTTATGAATATAGATGTAAAGCGTCCTATATTCATAAATTAGCAAACTAACTTTAATAGCACATTAAAATGATCATACACTATGAACAAGTGGGATTCATACCTGGAATGCACCATGAGTGCAGAAGGGTTCTGATCATTGTTATTCTACCCTACTAGTTAGGCTTTTATCCTTTTTGTTTAGGTTTATGGTCACCCAGACACATAGGAAGTGATGTTTTATTGTAGTTTTGTATTGCATGTTCTTGATTAGTGACGCTGAACATTTTTTATATACCCACTGGCCATTTGTATGTCTTCTTTGGAGTAATGTCTATTCAGGTCCTTGATAATTTTTTAATCAGGTTACCTGTTTTTTGTTTTCATTTTTGCTATTGATTTGTAGAAGATTCTTATGTACTTATATACTTGATAAAGTATATATTTATCTTATATACTTGATAAAGATTAACGTTTATCAAGTATATGGTTTGATTTTTTTTCCTTTTCCAGAGATTGCCTATTTAATCTGCTGAATACTTACTTTGCCGCACAGATTTTTGGTCTGATGTTCCACTTGTCTACTTTTGCTTTTGTTTCCTGTAGTTTGTCGCCAAATTCAAGCAATAATTTCTAAGACCAATGTAATGATATTCTCCTTAAGTTTTCTTCTATGAATTTGATAGTTTTAGGACTTACATTTAAGTCTTTAATCTATTTAGAGTTGGTTTAGTTCATTTTTGTGTACAGTGTAAAATATGGGTGCTACCAATCAAAAAAGTGGGCCAAAGAACTAAACAGACATTTCTCCAAAGAAGACATACAGATGGCTAATAAACACATGAAAAGATGCTCAACATCACTCATTATCAGAGAAATGCAAATCAAAACCACAATGAGGTACCATTACACGCCAGTCAGGATGGCTGCTATCCAAAAGTCTACAAGCAATAAATGCTGGAGAGGGTGTGGAGAAAAGGGAACCCTCTTACACTGTTGGTGGGAATGCCAACTAGTACAGCCGCTATGGAGAACAGTGTGGAGATTCCTTAAAAAACTGGAAATAGAACTGCCATATGACCCAGCAATCCCACTTCTGGGCATACACGCCAAGGAAACCAGAATTGAATGAGACATGTGTACCCCAATGTTCATTACAGCCCTGTTTACAATAGCTAGGACATGGAAGCAACCTAGATGTCCATCAGCAGACGAATGGATAAGAAAGCTGTGGTACGTGTGCACAATGTAATATTACTCAGCCATTAAAAAGAATGTATTTGAATCAGTTTTAATGAGGTGGATGAAACTGGAGCCTATTATACAGAGTGAAGTAAGTCAGAAAGAAAAATACCAATACATTATATTAACACGTATATATGGAATTTAGAAAGAGCAATGATGACCCTATATGCAAGACAGCAAAAGAGACACAGATATAAATAACAGACTTTTGGCCTCTGAGAAGGTGAGGGTGGGATGATTTGAAAGAATCGTATTGAAACATGCATATTACCATATGTGAAATAGATTGCCAGTCTAGGTTTGATGAATGAGACAAGGGCGCTCAGGGCCAGTGCACTGGGACGACCCTGGGAGGGGTTTCAGGATGGGGGACACATGTACACCCATGGCTGATGAAAGCCCATAGATGGTAAAAGCCTCTACAATATTATAATTAGCCTCCAATTAAAATAATTATTTTTTTTTAAAATAGAGACTATTAGCAATATGAAGCACTAAAATAAATATATATATAGAAATATATATATATAGGCCCTATATTCTACTTCTTCCTTTTTAATGTGTGTGCCTTTTATTATTTTTCTTAATTATACTCACTAGTAGTTCCAGTACTATGTTGAAAAGAGTTGGTAAGAATAGATATCTTTGCTTTGTCTCCTGATCTTAGAGAAATTGCTGTCAAGTATTTTGTTTGTTTTTGTTTTTACTATTGAGTATGATTTAGCTGCAGCTATTATTGATGAAATTTTTGACATTCATTGTTTGTTAATGTTTTTATCATGAAAGCGTTTTGAATTTTGTCAAATGCCTTTTCTGCATTTGTTGAGATGATGATGTAATTCTTATCCTTTGTTCTGTTAATGTGGTATATCATACCAATTCATCTCTGTATTGAACCATCCTTGTATCCCAGGAATAAATCCCACTTGGTCATGGAATATAACTCTTTTTGTATACTTAAAAGTTCAGTTTGCTAGTATTTTGTTGAAAAATTTGCATCTATATTCATCAGGGATATTGCTTTGTAGCTTTCTTATAGTATCCATTTCTGGCTTTGATACCAGGATAATGCTGGTTTCATAAAAATAAAAAGTTGGGAAATATTCCCTCATGTTCATTTTGGGGGGGGAGAATTTGAGAAGAATTAGCAATCTTCTCTAAATAATTGATAAATAATCTTCTCTAAATAATTGATAGTTTTACTAATGAATCCATCTGTTTCTGGTCTTTCCTTTGTTGGGAGGTTTCTGATTACTGATCTCCTTGTTAAGACTTAGTCTTAGTCGGTGGTTGTTTCTCGAAATTTATCCATTTCTCTAGGTTCCCCAATTTGTTAGCATTTAGTTGCTCACACTGGACCCATGTGAATCTTTGTATTTCTGTGATATCAGTTGCAATATCTATTTTTTTTTCATTTTTACTTTCATTTATTTGAGTCCTCTTTACTTTCTCTTGGCTAGTCTAGTTAATGTTTTGTCAATTTTGTTTTTTAAAAAATCCAAATCTTGTTGATCTTCTTTATTGTCTTTCTAGTGCCTATTTTATTTACTTTAATCATTGTTAGTTCCTTCCTTCTACTAACTTTGTGCTTTATTCTTCTCTAGTGTCTTGTGGTTTAAATTGTCTATTTAAGACTTTTCTTCATTTTTAATGTAGGTGGTCACTGCTGTAAATTTCTAAGTACTACTTTGCATAATGCTATAAGTTTTGGTTTGCCACATTTTATTTGAAGATTGTCTTAAGATAATTTCTAATTTCCCTCTTAATCTATTTTTTTACTTTGTTGGCTGTTTCAGAGTGTGATGTTTAATTTCCACTAACTATTTTTAAAATTTTTCTCTATTCTATTGATTCCTATTTATATTACATTATGGTAGGGAAATATACCTGGTATTATTTCAGTCCTCTTAATTGTGTGTCCTAATATGTAATCTATCCCAGAAAATGTTCCATATGCTATTGAGGAGAGTATGAAATTTATATATATATATATTATATATTATATATATATACATATATATTTTATATATATTTTTATATATATTTTATATATATAAAATAATAGAATTATTGTTTTTGAGTGGAATATTCTGTTTAAGTCAGTTCAACTCAATTGGTCTATAGTGTTGAGTCCTCTGTTTCCTTAATGGTCTTCTGATTATTCTATCCATAATGAACATGGGTATTAAAATTTCCTGTTATTAGTGTATTTTCATCTGTTTTTCCCTTCTGTTCTTTCAGTGTTTTTTTGACAAGGAAGGGTTTACTATGGCCATATTTTCAGTTGTCTTCTCTGTCTTATAGTTTCTCTGTCTTGTTCTCTTTCGTTGTGTTCCTTTGTGTTTCGTTGATATTTGTTGTAACATACTTTTCTTTCTTTCCCATTTTCTCTGGATTTTTTTTTTTTTTTTTTTTTGCGATTACCACAGGATTTACATAGAACATACTATAGTTACAAAATTTGCATTTGTAACAATTTCAATCATCTACAAAACTTTACACTTTTACATCTCCCTCTTCATCACATATTTTATACTATTGATATTAAAAATTATTTGTTTTACCCTGTACTCATTAGTATATTTTATACAGAATTTTCTTTTAAATTCTGTGCTAGAAGTAAAAGTAATTTCTATACCATCATTAGAGTATTATTTGTTTATCTATATGTTTACCCATTTGAGCTATTTTAAATCCTAAAAGATGGTGCTGTGAAAGTGCTACACTCAATATGCAAGCAAATTTGGAGAACTCAGCAGTGGCCACAGCACTGGAAAAGGTCAGTTTTCATTCCAATCCCAAAGAAAGGCAATGCCAAAGAATGTTTAAACTACTGCACAATTGCACTCATCTCACACGCTAGTAAAGTAATGCTCAAAATGCTCCAAGCCAGGCTTCAACAATGCATGAACTGTGAACTTCCAGATGTTCAAGCTGGATTTAGAAAAGGCAGAGGAATCAGAGATCAAATTGCCAACATCCGTTGGATCATAGAAAAAGCAAGAGAGTTCCAGAAAAATATCTACTTCTGCCTTATTGACTACGCCAAAGCCTTTGACTGTGTGGATCACAATATACTGTGGAAAATTCTTCAAGAGATGGGGATACCAGACCACCTGACTTGCCTCCTGAGAAATCTGTATGCAGGTCAGGAAGCAACAGTTAGAACTGGACACAGAACAACAGACTGGTTCCAAATAGGAAAAGGAGTACATCAAGGCTGTATTTTGTCACCCTGCTTATTTATCTTATATGCAGAGTACATCTTGTGAAATGCCGGGCTGGAAGAAGCACAAGCTGGAATCAGGATTGCCAGGAGAAATATCAATAACCTCAGATATTCAGATGACATCACTCTTATGGCAGAAAGCGAAGAGAAACTGAAGAGTGTCTTGATATAAGTGATAGAAGAGAGTGGAAAAAGTTGGCTTAAAACTCAACATTCAGAAAACTAAGATCGTGGCATCTGGTCCCATCACTTCATGACAAATAGATGGGGAAACTGGAAACAGTGACAGACTTAATTTTTTGGGCTCCAAAATCACTGGAAATGTGGTGACTGCTGCCCTGAAATTAAAAGATGTTTGTTCCTTGGAAGAAAAGCTATGACCAAACTAGACAGCATATTCAAAAGCAGAGACATTACTTTGTTGATAAAGGTCCATCTATTCAAAGCTATGGTTTTTCCACTAGTCATTTATGGATGTGAGAGTTGGATTGTAAAGAAAGCTGAGCACTGAAGAATCAATGCTTTTGAACTGTGGTGTTGGAGAAGACTCTTGACAGTCCCTTGGACTGCAAGGAGATCAAACCAGTCAATCTTAAAGGAAAACAGTCCTGAATATTCATTGGAAGGACTGATGCTGACGCTGAAGTTTCAATACTTTGGCCACCTGATGTGAAGAACTGACTCATTTGAAAAAACCCTGATGCTAGGAAAGTTTGAAGGCAGGAGGAGAAGGTGATGACAGAGGATGAGATGGTTGGATGGCATCACTGACTCAATGGACATGAGTTTGAGTAGGCTCCGGGAGTTGGTGATGTACAGGGTGTGCTGCAGTACACAGGGTCGCAAAAATCAGACACGACTGAGCAACTGAACTGAACTAAACTTATCCATTTACCCTATCAGCATTCATATGCTTTCATATTATTATTATAAGGCATCCTTTCTTTTCAATATGAAGGGATCCCTTCGGCACATTTTCTAAGTCAGATCTAGTGGTTGATCAACCCCCTTTTATTATTATTATTATTATTATTATTATTATTTTGAGAATGTCTATTTGTCCTTCATTACTGAGAGACAGTTTTGCCAGATACAGTTTTCTTGGTTAGGTTATTTTGTTATTTCTCTCAGTTCTTTGAATATATTATCCCACTCTCTTCTTACCTGCAATGTTTTTGTCAATAAATCTATTTATATTCTTATTAGGATTTCCCTCATAAACAGGGTGTCACTTTTTCTTGTTTTCAAAATTTTCTCTTTGTCTTTGACTGTTTGCTTATAACGTTGATTTCTTTGGGTTTATCCTATTTTCTGTCTGCTGAACTTCTTGAATCTAGATGTCAGACTTTAGAAGTTTTCAACTTTTATTTCTTCAAATGAACTTTTTGTCCCTTTCTTTCTCTTTAGAATTTTTGAGATCCAATAATGTGTATACATTGTGTCATATGTATAATAAATGTGGTTTACTTAATATTGTCCCATACATCCATTAGATTTTCTTCACTATTCTTCATTCTGTTTTTCCTTTTGTTCCTCTGACTGGAAGAATTTAAAATGATTTATTTGTATTTTAGTTCATTTATACTTTCTTCTGCTTAATCAGATCAACTCTGGAGTCCTTTTAATGATTTTTCAATGCAGTTATTCTTGAAATCCAAAATTTCTATTTGCGTGTTTCCTTATTTTTTATCTGTTTGTTGAAATTCTTATTTTGATCATGCATTGATTTTCTAAAGTCAATGAGCATCTTTGTGATAATTGTTTTGAATTATTTTTCAAGTAATTTATAGATCTCCATTCTGATATGTTCAATTTCTAAAGATTTATTTCCGACAGCCCACAGAATAACCAGAATATTAGACATGCACTCCAACTTTTTATCCTTCCAAGGAGAAGTCGGAAGATGGGGATTTACTCCTGATCGGAGAGGGGCTCTGGCAGGTGTATACACGTGTACATAGCATTTCAATGCCACCTTTGTTCTCAGTAACTCCCACCTTGACACCCTTTACTTTCAACTCTTAGATTTGAGTAAGACAGAAACCAGTCTTTAGGGAAGTCCCTTCCCTCAGAACTGGAAAGTTGGACACACAATACAACTCTTTTCCTTTTTCCTAGAGGTAGACTTCAACAAGCAAATTGATCTCTGTCTGCTGTTTCATGGGTCTTCTAGAGCAGGAATAAGACTCACACAAGCTTCCCTTTTCTCTCTTGTTCTCATTAGCTCTTGGGCATCTTAAAATATGCTTATCTCATCAGCACTCACAGATGGGCAATACAGAAACTGGTTGAAAAGGCAGCCTTTACCCTTTCACTCCGCCAAAGCCAGAAAGTTGGACTCATGCTCCCCCTTTTTCTCCTCACAAGGAAAAACCAAGAGTTATTTTTCCCCCTAACTTTATATTTTCTGCTTTGTGATTTTTCCAACATAGGACAGGCTCTGGTGGGTTCATACTTGTTATTCTAAACCAATACTATTCTTTTCTGAGGCCCCTAGACTCAGGCAACATAGAATTCTGTCCCTCTAGCAGCCTTCTGAGAAATAGGAACTTTGAATGTATGGTCCATTCTTTTCTCTTTGTCTCTAGCGGAAACTGAGAATTTGAATTTTTTTCTCTATTGCACTACGGTATGCTGGGAACAGTGAAAGTGAAAGTTGCTCAGCCATGTCCAACTCTTTGTGACCCCATGGACTATACAATCCATGGAATTCTCCAGGCCAGCATACTGGAGTGGGTAGCCTTTCCCGTCTCCAGGGGATCTTCCCAACCCAGGAATCAAACCGTGATCTCCTGCATTACAGATGGATTCTTTACCAACTGAGCTATCAGGGAAGCCCATGCTGGGAATAGAGGGTATAAAGAGTGGATGCCAAAATTTTCTCTCCTGCTTCATTGCAGCTGGTTTCACACTCAACTGCATACAAGAGCCTCTTAGCTGGTTTCTGAATTTCTCATGAAGGGAGTTGGTCTGTATATTTTTAATCTGAAATCTTAGTAGGTAGAGTCTGGGGCTTCCTATTCTACCATTTTGCTGATATCATTCCTTCCCAAAGTGACTATTTCTAATCTAACTATGCAGCTATAAACTTTCTTCCTCTGACCTTTATAACATATTTTAGTATCTTCTCAAACACTTTTATTATCTTGCATGATAAGTATTTAACATTTACTCTCTAATCTGCTAGAGATTAGAATTCTCTGATAGAAGTAAGTATGTATTTTTTCAACTTTCTATCACTTCATTGTCTAATCTTTATTACAAGCTCAGTAAATAGTTATTAAAGGAATGAATCACATATTCATTTCAATTTATTTATATATATGTGTGTGTGTGTATTTGTGTGCGTGTGTCTGTGTGTGTGTGTGTGTGTGTCTGGGTCGGGAAGATCCCCAGGAATAGGATTCTGAAACAATACTATAGTTATTTATTAGTTCCAAGAGAATTTTGTTGATTCTTCAGGATTTTCTATAGACAATCATGATATCTGAAGAACAAATACATTTTTACTTCTTTTCATTCTATCTATCTTTAATTCATTTTTTGTATTATTGCAATAGCTAGGACTTCTGGTACAGTGTTGTATAGAAGTGGTGAGGCAAGGCATTCTTGCCTTATTCCTTTCATTAGGGAGAAAGCCTAGTTTCTCACCATGAAGGAAAATGATAGCTATAGATTGTTCTTTATTAAGTTTAAAAAGTTTCTCACTATCCCTATTTTGCTGATTTTTTTTTAATCCATAAATGTTTTTTTTTTTTTTGGATTTTGTCAAAAGCTTCTGTTGCATCAGTTAATATTATCAGATTAGCTTTTCTTCCTTAATCCATTGAGGTCATGGATTATATTGATTTTTTTAAATGTTAAATCAGCTCTGCATATCTAGAATCAACCCTATTTGGTTATGAAGTATACTTCTTTTTATACCTTTTTCTTATTTGACTTGCTAATATTTTAAGAATTTTTATTTTTTTCATTAAAAATATTTATCTAGAGGTGTTTTTTTTTTTTTCTTTTAATGTTTTTATCTGGTTTGGGTATTGATGTTGGCCTAACAAAATGAATTTAGAAGTTGGATTAGTCTGTTAGAACTGCCAACATAAAAATATCACAGGCTGAGTGGTTAAACAACATGCATTCATTTCTTCACAGTTCTGGAGGCTAGAAGTCCAAGATCAAGACGTTGGCAGGTTTGGGTTCTCCTGAGGCCTCTCTCCTGGGCCTGTAGATGTCCATCCTCGTGTTACGTCCTGACATCAGCTTTCCTTGTGCATGTGCACCCTGGTCTCTGTGTGGGTGTCTAAATTTCCTCTTCTTACAAGGACCACAGTCACATTGGATTAGGGTCTGCCATCACAGTCTCACTTTTATTTTACCACATCTTTGAAGACTTTACTCCCAATACAGTCACATTCTGAGGTACTGGGTGTTAGGATCTCAACATATGAATTTTGGAGACACAATTCAGTTTGTAATGAAAGCTTTTACCCTGCTTATGTTTTCTGGAAAAAATTATTTAAAAAATTGGCATCGTTTCTTTCTTAAATGTTTGGTAGAATTAACTATTGAAACTATCTGGACTAGAATTTATTTTGGTGTTATTAATTATAGATTTGATTTCTTTAATAAATAAATATAGGCCTATTAAGAGTCTTTGTCTATGTGAGTTTTGTAGTATATTCAGGAATTGTTCATTTAATTTATGAAATAATAGCCATAGAATTATTCAAAATATTCTTTTACTATACTTTTGATGTCCTTGGGATCAGTAGTGATTATTTTTCTTTCATTTCTAATATTGGTAATTATATTTTGTTTTTTCTTGGTTAGCATGGCTGGGGGTTTCCCAGGTTTGTTTATTTTAATAACCAGCTTTTGGTTTTATAGACTTTATTGATTTGTGTTGTATTATTTATTATTTTTCTTCTGATTGCTTTAGTTTTCTAAGGTAGAAACAAATTATTGATTTTATATCTTTCTCATTTTCTGTTATACTCATTCAAAGCTATAATTGTCTCAGTACTGTTTTGCTCCATACCACAAATTTTCATTAAGTTCAAAATATTTTAATACTTCTCCTGAAATTTCTTTGACCTTTATTTTATTTAGTAGTGTGCTGTTTAACCTCTGAGTATTTTGGGATTTTTCCAACTACCTTTTTTTTGGTAATTTCTGGTTTCATATTTGTGCATGCTTTGCATAATTTCTATTATTTAAATTTTTTCAGATGTATTTTATGACCAGAATGTAGTTTATCATGTAATGTGAGCTTGAGAAGAATGTGTATTTCACAGATGTTAGATGAAGCATCCATAAATGTCATTTACATCAAGCTGATTGTTGGTGTTTTTCAGGTCAAATATACCCTGACTGATCATTACCTGCTTGATCTATCAGTTACTGAAAGAGGAATGTTTAAATCTCTAAACTATACCACTAGATTTGTCTACTTCACTTTAAAATTGTATTTATTTACCTCGGATATTTTGACACTCTGTTTTTATGTACATCAATGTTAAGGGGGATTATTATGTCTTCTTAGAGAACTTACCCCTTTATTATTATGCCTGCTATGTTACTTCAGTCATGTCAAGCTCTTGTGACCCTATCGACTGGAGCCCATCAGGCTCCTCTGTCCATGGGATTCTCCAGCCAAGAATATGGAGTGGGTTGCCCTGCCGTCCTGCCGGGGGTCTTCCCGAACCAGGGATCAAACCCAAGTCACCTGCGTTGGCAGGCAGGTTCTTTACCTCTGGCACCACCTGGGAAGTTCCTTTATTATTATGCAGTCTCCTTATTTATCTGTAATCATTTTCTTTGTTTTGAAGTTTGACCGAAATCATAAGTGCTACTTAAATTCTTCTGGTTAGTGTTAGCATGATATATCTTTCTTCATTCCTTTACTTTTAAACTGAGTCTTTAAAGAGGATTTTGTATAGACAACATTTATTGGAGTATTTTTAAATTTATCCTGACAGTCTCTGTCCTTTGGTGTATTTACCCCTCTCACATTGAAAGTGGTTACTGAAATTGTTTAATCTGTACCATATTTCTAACTGTTTTCTATTCATTTAAATTGGTTATTTTTTCCATTGTTTTACAGGCTTCCCTGGTTTTCATAGAGCATTTATATAATTTCATTTTATCTCCTCTCTTAGGGTATTGATTATATGTCTTTTAAAGACTTTTTAGTGCTTTATTAAACATTTGCAGTATTCATTCACAGTTAATTTAAGTCCATACTCAAATAGCACTGTACACTTTACAGGAGTGCAAGCATCTAATAGCAAATTATTCCCACTTCTTCCTTCCCGTTCCTTATAATGTGGGTGTCATTTATTTAACCTTTCCATATTATGTAATCACCCAATATATTGTTGTTATTATTTTGGGCAATTTTCTGTTAGTTAGTAGGAAAATAAAACATTTTATTTGATCATTTTTATCTTTCCTGACACTATTCCTTTCCTTATGTGGATCTGAGTTTCAGAACTATGTCATTTTCTTTTCGGTGAAGAACTTCCTTTAACATTTTTTGCAGAGCAGAGCTCCTGGTAATGAATCCTCTCCATTTTTCTTTGTAAAAGTTTTCCTTTAGTCTTCATTTTTGAAGTAAAATTTTCACGGTGTTTTTTAAATTGTTGTTAACAGTTAAAATATTTCACTCTATTCTTGTTTATATTGTAATTCTTATCATGTTCCTCCTTTACTAGGGCACTCCTATTTTTTCCCTTTCTGGCGGCTGCCAAGATTTTCTGTTTCTGTTTTTTTATTTTTTTTTCCTGCAATTTGAATGTGATGTGCCTAGGTGTAGTCTTTGTGGTATTTATCCTTCTTGTTGTTTGCTAGCTGAGAATCCTAGATCTGTGTTTTAGTATCTTTATTAGTCAAGGTTCTCCAGTGAAACAGAATCAATATGTGTGTGTATGTATGTATGTGTGTGTATACACATGCACACAGACACACGTGTGTGTATGAGGAAGAGAGGAAGAGAGAGGAGAAAGAGAGTGAGCGAGGTCTATTTTAAGGCATTGGCTCACATGTTTCTGGTGTTTTTGTCCAAAATCTGCAGGACTAGGAGGCAGACTGGATACTGAGTACGGAGGCAAGCTACTATCAGGGTTCTTTCTTGTTTGGAGTAGGTCGGTTTTTGTTTGATTAAGGTCTTCAATTATTGGACTAATCTCATTCACACATAGAGAGTAATTAGCTTTACTCAAAGGCCATGCATTTAAATGTCAATCTAATGCACACACACACACACAAAAACACTCTCATAGAAACATCCAGTATCATATTTGATCAAATATCTGGATATTATGGCCGAGCAAAAGTGACATATAAAATTGACAATCACAGCATCTGTCATTAATTTTGAAAAAAGTTGAAAAATTCATGGCAATTATTACTTCAGTTATTTCTTCTGTTTCAAGATATCATATTACTTCTACTATCCAATAATTTCGACAAATTTTCAAATTGTCTTACAGTTCTGGATAATCTGTTGTGATTGTTTTCCTCATCCTTTTCTCCTGTTGCTTTTCTCCCTTTTTTTTTTAATGTTTATATTTATTTATTTTTAGATTTTTATTTTATGTTGGACTATCTTGTTCATTTCAGGTATAGAGCAAAGTGATTCAGTCATACATATGCATGTATCTATTCTTTCTTTAAATGTATTTATTTTATCTTTATTTGGCTATGCTGGCCTTAGTGGCAGCATGCAGGGCCTTAGTTGTGGCATATGGAATCTAGTTCCCTGACCAGGGATTGAACCAGGGACCCTTGCATTGAGAGTGTGGAGTCTTAGCCACTGGAACACCAGGGTAGCCCCATACATCTATTCTTTTTCAAATCCTTTTCCAAGTTAGTTAATTATAGAGTAATAATCAGAGTTCCCTGTGCTATACAATGGGTTATCAGTTATGTATCATAATGGGTTATCAATTATATATCATACATCTCATAATCAATTATAATCATAACGGGCTATGCTATACAATTGGTTATCTCTATTAAATATGAGTGTGTGCATCTCAATCCCAAACTCCCAATCTATGCCTTACCCCACCCTTCCACCCAAGTAACCAAAAGTTTGTCTTCTACATCTGTAGCTCTATTTCTGTCTTGTAAATTAATTTATTGTATTATTTCTTTTTAGTTTCCACATTAAAGTGACATCATATGATATTTGCCTTTCTCTAACCTACTTCACTTGGTATGATGATCTTCAGGTCCATTCATGTTGCTGTAAAATGCATTATTTCATTCCTTTCAATGGTTGAGTAATAGTCCTTTATGCATATGTACCATATTTTCTTTATCCATAGCTCTGTTGTTGGACAGCTAGGATGCTTCCATGTCTTGGTTATTATAAATAGTGCTGTGATGAACACTGGGGTGAATATACCTTTTCAAACAGTGATTTTATCTGAATACATGCCAAGGAGTGGCATTGCTAGATAGTATGATAACTCTAATTTTTAGTTTTTAAAGGAATTTCCATAATGTTCTCCAGAGTGGCTATACCAATTTACATTCCCATCAAAAGTGTAGGAGGATTCCCTTTTCTCCACACTCTCTCCAACATTTATCATTTTTAGATTTTTTGAAGATGGCCATTCTGACTGGTGTAGGTGATATTTCATTGTAGTTTTGATTTACATTTATTTTAATATTTAATTAGTGTTGTTGAGCATCTTTTCATGTGCCTCTTGGCCATGAGCCTACAATGCAAGAGACCCAGGTTCGATCCCTGGGTCAGAAAGATCCCCTGGAGAAGGGAATGGCTATCCAGTCCAGTATTCTTGCCTGGAGAATTCCAAGGACAGAGGAGCCTAATAGGCTACAGACCATGGGGTCATTAAGATTCTGACATGACTGAGCAACTTTCGCTTTCACTTGGCCATCTGTCTGTCCTCTTTGGAGAAATGGCTATTTTGTTGCTGTTTAACTGCCAAGCCATGTCTGACTCTGCAACTGCTTGGACTGCAGTGCGCCAGGCTTCCCTCTCCCTCACCATCTCCTGGTATTTGCCCGAGTTCATATCCATTGAATCAGTGGTGCCATCCAACAATGTCATCCTCTGTAGCCCACTTCTCCTTCTGCCTTCAGTCTTTCCCAGCATCAAGGTCTTTTCCAATGAGCTGTCTGTTCACATCAGGTGGCCAAAGTATTGGAGCTTCAGCTTCAGTATCAGTCCTTCCAAAGAGTATTCAGTGTTTAATTCCTTTAAGATTTACTGGTTTGATCTGCTTACTTTCCAAGGGACTCTCAAGAGTCTTCTCCAGCACCACAGTTCAAAAGCATCCTTTCTTTGGCACTCTGCCTTCTTTATTGTCCAGCTCTCACATTTTATGAGTATTGGAAAGACCGTAGCTTTGCCTTTGTTGGCAAAGTGATGTTTTTGCTTTTTAACACACTGTCTAGGTTTGTCATAGCTTTCCTGCCAAGAAGCAGTCATCTAATTTTGTGGGTGCAGTTGCCATCCACAGTGATTTTAGAGCCCAAGAAGAGGAACTCTATTACTGCTTCCATCTTTTTGCCTTCTGTTTGCCATGAACTGATGGGACCAGATGCCATGATCTTAGTTTTTTTGTGTTTTTTTTTAATACTGAGTTTTAAGCTGTTTTTTTCACTCTCTTCCTTCACTCTCATCAGGAAGTTCTTTAGTTCCTCTTCACTTTCTTCCATTAGAGTGATGTCATCTGCTTATCTGAGGTTGTTGATATTTCTCCTGGCAATCTTGATTCCAGCTTGTAACTTTTTCAGCCCAGCATTTCACATGATGAGCTCTGTGTATAAATTAAATAAACAGGGTGACAATAAACAGCCTTGTCCTACTCCCTCCTCAATCCTGAATGAGTCAGTTGTTTCATACAGGGTTCTAATTGTTGCTTCTTGACCTGCACACAGGTTTCTCACAAGACAAGTAAGATGGTCTGGTATTCCCATCTCTCTAAGAGCTTTCCACAGGCTTCCCTTGTGGCTCAGCTGGTTAAGAATCCACCTGCAATGCAGAAGACCTGGGTTCAATCCCTGGGCTGGGAAGATACCCTGGCGAAGGAAAAGGCTACCCACTCCAGTATTCTGGCCTGGAGAATTCCATGGACTGTATAATCCATGGGGTCACAAAGAGTTAGATATGACTGAGTGACTTTCACTTCACTTCACAGTTTATTATGATCCACATACTCAAAGGTTTTGGCATAGTCAATGAGACAGAGGTAGATGTTTTTCTGGAATCCCCTTGCTTTCTCTGTGATCCAGAGAATGTTCCCAATTTGAACTGTGGTTCTGCTTTTTCTAAACCCAGTTGGAACATCTGGAAGTTCTTGGTTCACGTAATGCTGAAGCCTAGCTTGGACGATTTTGGGCAAAACCTTACTAGCATAGGAGATGAGTGCAATTGTCCAGTGGCTTGAACATTCTTTAGTACTGCCCTTCTTTGAAATTGGCATGAGGATTGACCTTTTCCCATCCTGTGGCCACTGTTTTCCAAATTCGCTGTATATTGAGTGCAGCACTTTAATAGCGTCATATTTTAGGATTTTAAATAGCCCTGTGGAATTCCATCACCTCTACTAGTTTTATTGGCAGCAGTGTTCCCTAAGGCCCTCTTGACTTCACACTCCTTGGGTGACCCTACACGGCATGGCTCATAGCTTCATTGAGTTACACAAGCCCCTTCACCACAACAAGGCTGTGATCCATGAAGGGGAATGTCTCTTTAGATCTGCTTATTTTTTGAATGGGTTGTTTGTTTTATTGATGTTGGGCTGCATGAGCTATTTATAATTTTGGATATTAATCCTTTGTTTATTGTGTTGTTTGAAAAATTTTTTTCCCACTGTGGGTTGTCTTTTCACTTAGTTTATGGATTCCTCTGCTGTGCAAAATCTTTTGAATTTAACTACATCCCATTTGTTTCTTTTATTTTTTTTAAAGGTATTAATTTTTATTGGAGGCTAATTACTTTACAATATTGTGGTGGCTTTTGCCATACATCAACATGCATCAGTCGTGGGTGTACATGTGTCCCCTATCCTGAGCCCCCCTCCCACCTCTCTCCACACCCCATCCCTCTCTCCACACCCCATCCCTCCACACCAATCCCTCTGGGTTGTCCCAGAGCACCAGCTTTGAATGTCCTGCAGGCTTCATGCGTAGAACTTGCACTGGTAATCTCTTTTACATATGGTAATATATGTGTTTCAATGCTATGCTATCAAATCATCCCACCCTTGCCTTCTCCCACATAGTACAAAAGTCTGTTCTTTACATCTGTGTCTCTTTTACTGTCTTGGATATAGGGTCATCATTACTGTCTTTCTAAATTCCATATGTATGTGTTAATATATGGTATTGGTGTTTTTCTTTCTGACTTCACTCTTTATAATAGGCTCCAGTTTCATCCACCTCATTAGAACTTTTCCAGCATTTATTGTTGGTAGACTTTTTGACTGGCGTGAGATGGTACTTCATTGTGGTTTTGAATTGCATTTCTCTGATAGTGATGTGGAGCATCTTTTCATGTGTTTATTAGCCATCTGTATGTCTTCTTTGGAGAAATGTCTGTTTAGTTCTTAGGCCCACTTTTTGATTGGGTCATTTATTTTTCTGGTATTGAGCTGCATAAGCTGCTTGTATATTTTAGAGATTAATTCTTTGTCATTTGTTTCATTTGCTATTATTTTCTCCCATTCTAAAGGCTGCCTTTTCACCCTGTTTATAGTTTCTTTCATTGTGCAAAAGTTTTTAAGTTTAATTAGGTCCCATTTGTTTATTTTTGTTTTTATTTCCATTACTCTAGGAGGTGGGTCATGGAGAATCTTGCTGTGATTTATGTCAGATAGTACTCTGCCTATGTTTTTCTCTAAGAGTTTTATAGTTTCTGGTCTTTTTGTTTTTATTTTAGTTGTTATTCAGCAGTTAGTTGTGATTTTAGTGTTTTCATTAGAAGAGGTGAGCTCACATCCTTGTGGGCTTACCAGGTGACATTAGTGGTAAAGAACCCACCTGCCAATGCAGGAGACATGGGTTTGATCCCTGGGCTGGGAAGATCCCCTGGAGAAGGGAATGGCAACCCACTCCAGTATTCTTGCCTGGATAATTCCATGGACAGAGGAGCCTGGTGGGTTACAGTCCATGGGACCGCAAAAGACATGACTGAGCAATTGAGCACACATCCTTTTACTCTTTTACTTTACCATCTTGTCTCTGTCAAAAAAAAAAAAAAGAAAGAAAGAAAGAAATACCCTCTTTTTACTTTTCAATTTAGGAAGTTCTTACTGACATATCTTCATTCCCACTTGATTCTTCCACTGGCAGTGTATAATCTACTGATGAGCCCATCAAGCACATTCTTTATTTCCATTTGTTTAAAAAAATTATAGCATTTCCATGAATCCTTAATTTAGTGTTTTTATCTTTCTGCTTATATTATCCATCTGTCTTTGCATGTTGTCTACTTGTTCAGTCAGAGCCACCAACATGTTAACCATAGCTATTTTACACTCTGGGTCTGATAACTCTAAAATCAATATTGTATCTGAGCATAACACTTGCTTATCTCTTTACACTGACTTTCACCTTGTCTGTAGCATATTTTTATGTTTTTCAAAATTGGATATTGTATAATGGGTGATAGGAACTGAGGGTTTCCCTGGTGGCTAGTGGTAAGACCTCCCTGATGATGCAGGAGACACAAGAGATGCATGTTCGATCCCTGGGTTGGGAAGATCCCCTGGAAAAGGGCATGGCAACCTACTGTTGCCTGGAGAATCTCATGGGCCGAGGAGCCTGGAGGACTACAGTCTGTAGGGTCGCACTGAGTCAGACACAACTGAAGCAACTTAGCACAAGTACAAATAGACCTTTGGTGTGAAAGTTTGCACCAAGGTTGGCCAAAGGTTGGGCTGTGTTTATTGTGTCCTGTAGATGTAGGTGCCAGATATTTCAAATTCCTCTGGATCCTTGTTTTTGTATACCCTGTTGATTTGACTTTTTCTATAAACTCTTTAAAAGGAATCTAAGCCTTGCCTCTGTTTCAGCTATAATCCACTGTTACACTAAAGCCCCACAAGAAGATGTGAGACAGAGAATTGCATTCTTGAATCTTAAAATTTAGCCTTAGTCTTTTTGTGTTCCTAGATCCCTAGACGATAACTTTCACAGGTACTTCTGCTTCCCTGCTCCATCCTTAGGTTAAAAAAAATAAATGAAAAAAATAAAATAAATAATGAAACTAACATAATACTGTAAATCAACTATATTTCAATAAAACATTTTAAAACTCCCAACTATAATATAAGAATAGAAAAATAAATTAATTAATTAAAAAAATAAAAAACCTGAAGGGCATTAGCGATCGGAAACTTCCCTTCCCCAGCAACACATATGGCTTTGATAAAGTATTCCTTAACTAGGAAGGCCATTTTCATGGAGAATGCTCTGGAAGTGTTTCATAATGGTAATTTTTCATTTGCCCTGCCAGATATATTTTGGTTGATTTTTCACCATAGGAACCTGGTAGAGATCACAAACATGTGTAGGGCCACACTAAGGCTGTGGTCACCAAGAGTTTCTCACTCAGCACACTAACCCACATTCCATCTCCAGGAATTTGTTAGTTACCCATTTGTAGTCTTTTCCTAGGGAAGCCATAAAAAATATTACTCAGCCATTAAAAAGAATTCATTTGAATCAGTCCTAATGAGATGGATGAAACTGGAGCCCCTTATACAGAGTGAAGTAAGCCAGAAAGATAAAGAACATTACAGCATACTAACACATATATATGGAATTTAGAAAGATGGTAACAATAACCCTATATGCAAAACAGAAAAAGAGACACAGAAATACAGAACAGACTCTTGAACTCTGTGGGAGAATGTGAGGGTGGGATATTTCAAAAGAACAGCCTGTATACTATCTATGGTGAAACAGATCACCAGCCCAGGTGGGATGCATGAGACAAGTGCTCGGGCCTGGTGCACTGGGAAGACCCAGAGGAATCGGGTGGAGAGGGAGGTGGGAGGGGGGATCGGGATGGGGAATACGTGTAAATCTATGGCTGATTCATATCAATGTATGACAAAAAATAAATAAAAAAAAATTACCACATATTTGGTGACCTAAAATAATAGAAATTGATTATTTTTCAATCCAGGAGGCTAAAGGTCTAAAATAAGATACCCGCTTGTTGGTTCCTTTTGGAAGCACTGAGGGACAATCTCTCCTAGATTCTGATGGCCGGCTCCCATCTATGACAGTCCTTGGCTTAGAGCTGCACTACTCCAATCTCTGCCTCTGTCTTGACATTGCCTTCTTTCCTCTGCCTCTTTCGCGTGTCTCCCCATGAGGACATCAGTCATTAAATTTAGGGCCTACTCTATCTCAGTATGACCTCATCATACCTGGATTATATTTATAGGCTCTATTTCCAAATAAGGCCACAGGGAACATGGACTGGTTCTTGAATATATCTTTGGAGGAGACCCAATTCAACCCAGGACATTATTTAAGTTTTCCTTTGAGTTAATGGTACTAGCTGCTTCTACTCCCAATAAACTGACCTTGGTGGTAGTTCTCTGCCTATCCTTCCAGACTTCAGGACGGCAGCGTGCCCCATGATCTCAGTTGTGTTACGGGTAAAAGAGAAGTCATGGATTTCATGTTATTTTTAGTTTTTTCCCTAACTGTAATATCAGTTCGGTCACTCAGTTGTGTCTGGCTCTTTGCAGCCCCATGGGCTGCAGCACTGTAATGTGGAAATGACTATTTCCAAGCTGCTTAAATACAAGGACTGAAACCAAAAGTTTGTATCACCTTATTGATTAATCCATACTAAAGGCTCAGTAATAATTGTTGAATAAATAGAAAGTAAATGGATAAATGTATGGAATGGCAACCACTCCAGTATTCTTGCCCAGAAAATCCCCATGGACAGAGCAGCCTGGCGGGCTACAGTTCATGGGATCACAAAGAATCAGACATGACTGAGCGACTAAGCATTCATAGCACATGATTATCTACTCTTTTTAAACTTATTCTATATAGATTTTCAAAATCTGTGTACTTTTACTTCCACAATAAGATCTTAAGCTCTCTTTTCCATCAACTTTTTTCTTAATTATCATTAGACCCTAATAGCAAAAATATCCAAATTATCTATCTGTAAAATTTAAATGTTTATCCATTTTTAATGTAAAATATGATGATTGTTTCTGACACAAATATTTCCTAGTGATTTTTCTTTCTTTTTTGCTTCATTGTTATACTTTGGTTTTTTGTTTTTTTTTACTTTGTTTTCTTTTGTCAGGAGACTGAAAGAGTTGAGGGCCAAGAATGAGATCAGAGTGATTAGAAAATACTGGAAATTTCTCTCTTTTCTTCTTAAATCTGAAGGTGTTCTTTACAATGCATATGGAAGCACATGATTAAACAAAAAACTCTATAAAAATGTCTGTAGCAGCTTTATTCCTAATAATCACAAACCATAAACATCCCAAGTGACTTTCAATGAGTCAATGTTTAGACTGTTAGATATGCATACATTGGAATAGTACTCTACAATACAGGAACAAACTACTGATGTACATTCATGATAAACACCGTAAATTAACCTCCAAAGAATTTGCTGAGAACAAATAGCAGATAACAAAAGGTTACATTCCATTCACATAGTATTATTAAAATGACAAATTTATAGAAATGAAAAACAAAATCATTGCAGGGATCAGAGACTGGAATTGGGTGGGGGAGAGAGTTGAGGAGAAGAGATGTTAGTTTGGTTATAAAAGAGCAACATGAAGGGATCCTTGTTTTGATGGAATTGTTCTGTATTTGGACTGTCAATATCCTGGTTGAGATATTATACTATTGTTTCCCAAGATGTTACCATTAGGGAAACTTGGTAATGGGTACATGGGACATCCCTATTATTTTTGTTTTTGCAACTGCATATGAATCTACAAATATCTAAATTTTCTTTAATTTTTACAATGGGCTTATCACAATATCTGTTTTTAAATTGTCAAATTGTATTTGAGAATAATTGAGCACTTACCTGTTTCTTAAATAGTTTTAACATCATTGACTAGTAAATGAGGCATCATTTATTGTTCTAGCCCTTTATATTTATCTTTTGAAAGCTTCTGTAGCTTATGATAGTAGAGGTAATACTTTCCTACTGTAAAACAATTTATAACATAGACAGGTATAATGAATTATCCTCTTTACATCAGTCTCATCTTTTTCCATTCTTTTCTACTATGGTGGAATTGTTTCTTTTCTTGAAATGAAGCTGGTCATTTCTCTACTTGGCATCTTTCATTTTTTTCACTTTTCAGTATTTTTATCTTTAAACTTCTACATAATCCTAGTTTCCTTCCATTAGCAATTATATATGCTCAATTCAGTCTTATTCAAAACACCAAAACAAAATGACATCTTCAAAGTAATTTTCCCTTCTGCATCTGATTGCTTACTTTTACCAACTGCCTTTACTTCTGTAACACAAAACATTTCTATCCTTAAGTTTCCACAGATGTTGCAATCATTAAACACACCAATAACCTTAATGCTGTCAAAAGTACGCACAAAAGATTCTTCCAATTAAAATTTTCATTATCAGAGTCATTGCTTCTTCACTCCCAAGGTAGCACTAAGTATCTTATATTTTGTATTTAATCAAGAGAAGGTATATTTTGTATTTAATAAAAAAAAAATGAAACTAATAATACTTAAGCTTTAGGATGCTTCAGTTACATTTTAGGAAATGTTAGCAATGTATTCACATTTTTGTGTATTTTGTACAGTTTTGGAAAGTAAGATTTTTATTGCAAAAGTTTAAAACTTCTATCTTTTTATACTCTAAATTGCTCTCATTTACAACTCCCTTTCTTTTGACTGACAGTGGCATAGCCTCTGACATTTCTTTGAATATGGATAAGAGGGTTTTGAGTTTGGCCGTAGTGGGATATATTTGTGTGTTTCATAGTTGCCTTTGTAAGTCATTCAGATATAGGAATGACTTTCATCTTCTATCTCCCTTTGTGCCAGTATGCTAGATATCATGGCAAGACATACCTTATTGAAATATAAGAGTTCTGTGATAACCGATCCCAAAATATGTCAGGAAAAAAGCTCCTAAAATCAAGAAAGCCAGGAGCCAGTCTTCAGAAAATTCCTTGAATAATCACATGTGAAAAATTATAAGCAGAATATTTGGTTCTCTTTGAAGCATGGTCCAACCGGAAGTTTTCTCCTAATGAGAATATAGGAAGAAGTGGTCAAAGTTAAACCACCCAAACATTTTGGGAAAAAATGTGTTTGAGTGGTATGTCAATTACTACAAATACTGAGTGGTTTGTAATTACTACAAACTTTGTTCTTTTTCCAAATATTTTCAAATTTGTGATAATTTAGAGACTTTTCCTTTAAATTCTAATTTGTAGTGATTTTTTTTTTCTAATTCTAAATGGGCACTTTAATATGTGAATTTGTAATTTTGTATTTTTAAAAAAACAGCAACCAACATTTTAAATATTCAGTGTTCACAAAACTGGGAACTACTATTGGTTATTCCAGTGTTCATTTATACTTCACAGTATATACATGGGCATAAAGGATCTCACCTCAGCTACCTGCCATGCCTTATTTTAAAGCACATGACTCCTCTTCTGATCTGATGATTTCACCAAGACATCTTTAGTCTAAGCTCTCATATGTGTGTACATAGGTACAGCCTTTCGGCTTGTATGTTGCTAATGAATATTGTAACTGTATATGAAAAAAGACTAAGTACAGGTCAGTACTTATTGATATGGAGGCAAATATGCACACTAGTGGTCATATCCACATCAGGTGAGCATCTCTACTTGTAGGACATAAAAAAAACAAAGGTCCTGGTGAGGAAGTATGTTTGAAAAAAGATGTGCCTAGGAACTATGCCTATGTAGCTAGCAAATGAGAAAGCAAGTAAGACAAAAGGTGAGAAGACAAGACAAATCAAAATATTCTCAAGACAAAGTGTGCCTTCTTTACTTTCAAGAGTGGTAAAAAAATAATAATAAAAGTAAAAATGTTAAATATAGAAAATACAACCCAAATAGCATAATATTATTTATATTCTGGATGTCAGTGAGTCCACACTGGTCATGGGTAGGGTGTACATACTTGGTTTGACTAGTGAGCAACAAAGTATTCCCCCAATGGCTATATCATTCTCTAGTGGCTGGTAAATATTTCTTGATATTTGACACCCATCTTTCAGATTTTTCCTCATACTAGGTATAAAATCATATCATTTTAATTTGCATTATTAATGTGTGTTTATGCATCTCTTCATTGGACTTTCATTTTTACTTTTCTGTATGTATCTGTTGCCCCTTTATACAATGAGGTTGTTGTCTTTTTTATTTCTGGTTTGAGTGTATTTTTACTGTACTCTAGGTATTTGATTGTTTTCCTTAGAATTACATATAATCACTCATTCCATCATCCATATATTCACTTTATCTATGGTATCTTTCTTTGTACAAAATCCTCTAAGGTATATTTAAAAATAAAAGGATCGATTACAGGTGGAGCCCATTCATAGGACTTTAGAGTAAATAACTTCACAAGAATTAGCACCAGTGAGCTGTCTTCTTGATGTAACTTGTAGACATTTCTACCACAATAATTTCTAGTTCAAGATCATTTTCTCCACTTTCAGGCATAAAGTCTGATGATATTTAAGATGGAGGTTACTACTCAATCAGGCTTTTTTCTGGTCAGTGCATAGAAAGACTATTATCTGAATGAGTTCACTTACACTTTCTTTGGCCTCTTTTACCACAAGTGCAGTGCCAAAGACATTAGAAGTTCCCCATTGGGTTCTGCGTGAGGCCAAATTAGTTCAGGTGAACTTATTCCTAGAGATTTGTTAAATTTGCCAGTTTTGAATTTCTAAAACCTAGATAGTTTAGAAACACTCTTTTATTCATTTTGTACATAAAGTCTGTACATAAAGAAGGGGATAACAGAGGATGAGATGGTTGGATGGCATCACCAACTTGGTGGACATGAGTTTGAGCAAGCTTTGGGAGTTGGTGATGGACAGGAAAGCCTGGCATGCTACAGTCCATGGGGTCACACAGAGTCAGACACGACTGAAAGACTGAACTGAACTGAACCACAAATCTTATCCCTTTTTCTGTGAATTTGTTTGTATGTTTTTTGTTTGTTTGTGAAGTATAATACTATGGTATTTCTCGTTACACAACGTAGTGATTTTTTATACATTTCAAAATAATTACCAGTGATGCCAAAAGCTCAGGTTCTCTGTTCACCAGTGCCAAATCAAATCTCAGAGACAAAGTTTTGGGTGAAGTAGAAATGAACAGCTTTATTGCTTTGCCAGGTAAGGGGAGACACATTGGGCTAATGCCCTCAAAACTGTGTGCCCATCTCCTTGGGGAAGATAGAAGTTTTACAGTAATTGTTCAAAGAGGTGTAATCAGCTCATGGGCATTCTTCTGATGGGGTGGTGGTAAGTTAAGTAGGAGTCAGCACCATCAGCCTTCAGATCCAACTGGTCTGGGGTCTCCATGCTTGTGGGCAGTGTACCATTGTTAAGCGTTAACTTCTCCCACCTGGAGGGGTTTTCAGTATCTGCAAAATAGCTCAAAGGTATTGTTGTGTATATCTGATGATAGGGAAACAGGACCTTGCCCAAAGGCTGCTCTGGGCTCAGTGTTTCTCCCTAGTCCTCCCTCCCCTCCTTTCCTTAATTAACCACTGATAGAATCTGCCCATTGGAACTCAAGGAAGGTCATGGAGCCTGAGGGAAGGCTGTTTCCTATAATCAAAGAAATGGAAGACACAGAAAGGCTTTGTCCTACAGAGCCCCACGGGCTTCCCTCAGGGCTCAGCTGGTAAAGAATCTGCCTGCAGTGCAGGAGGCCTGGGTTTGATCCCTGGGTTGGGAAGATCCCCCGGAGAAGGGAAAGGCTACCCACTCCAGTATTCCGGCCTAGAGAATTCCATGGACTATACAGTCCATGGGGTCACAAAGAGTCGGACACACCTGAGCAATTTTCACTTTACACAGAGCCCCACAGGGCTCTGCATGGTATCTCCAAGGTAAATCTAGTTATATGTTACCATACAAAGATATTACTTAGTTATTGACTAAATTCCCCATACTGAACTCCCCAAACTGTGCATTTCATAACTGTGGCTCGTTTGATTTGCAACTGGAAGACTGTACTTTTCATTCTGCCTCACCTATTTTTTCCCTTTCCCACCCCCTCACCTCTGGCAACCGCCTGTTTGTTCTTTGTATCTAAAACTGTTTCTGTTTTGTTACACAGGATCATTTGTTTCATTTTTAGACTCCACATATAAGTGAAATCACAGAGTGTTTGTCTTTATCTGCCTGACTTATTTCACTGAGCGCATATACCCTCTAGGACTTCCCAGGTGGCTCAGTGGTAAAGAATCCACCTGCAAGGCGGGTGAACCAGGTTTGATCCCTGGGTTGGGGAGATCCCCTGGAGGAGGACGTGGCAACCTGTTCCAGTATTCTTGGCTGGAGAATCCCATGGACAGAGGAGCCTGCCGGGCTACAGTCCGTGGGGTCACAAAGAGTTAGAGACAACTGAAGCTGCCTAGCACACAATACTCTCTAGGTCTATCCATGTTGTCCCAAATGCCAAGGTTTCATTCTTTTCTATGGCTAAGATTCCATTATATGTGTATGCTACATCTTTATCCATTCATCTATTATGGACACTTGGGTTGCTTCCCAACCCAAATATTGCTGCAGTGAACAGAGGGGTACATACATCTTTTCAAATTAGTGTTTTCATTTTCTTTGGGTAATACCCAGGAATGGAATTTCTAGATTGTATTATAATTTTGTATTTAATTTTTTGAGGAATCTCTGTACTGTTTTCCATAGCAGCTGCACCAATTTACAGTCCTATCATCAGTGCCTTATAGTGTCCTTTTTTCCACATCCTTGTCAACACTTGTTATTTGTTGATAATAGCCATTCTAACAGGTAAAGATAATATCACTGTGATTTGGATTTGCATTTTCCTGACAGTGATATCAAGCATCTTTTTCATGTGCCTGTTGGCCATCTGTATGTCTTCTTTGTACAAATGTCTGTTCAGATCATCTGCCTATGTTTTAATTAGGTTATTTGTTTCTTGTGTTGTATGAGTTTTTGTATTTTGAATATTAACCCCTTATCAAATATATAGTTTGCAGGTACCTCCTCTCATTTATTGGCCTTTTCATTTTGTTGCTGTGTTTATTAGCTGTTCAGAAACTTTTTAGTTTGATAAAGTTCCATTTGTTACTTTTTGCTTTTGTTTCCCTTGACTGAAGAGACATATCCCTCCAAATAGTATTAAGACCTATGTCAAAGAGTACTGCCTATGTTTTCTTCTGAAGTTCTGTGGTTTTATGTCTTACATTTAATTTATTTTTGTATATGGTATGAGTTGTACAGTTTAATTCTTTTTCATGTAGCTGTACAGTTTTCCCAACACCATCTGTTGTAGAGGTAATCTGCTATCCATTTTATCGTCTTGACTCCTTTGCCCTAGATTAATTGCCCATGCAAATTTAGGTTCATTTCTGGGCCTCTCTATTCTATTTCCATGACTTTTACTGCCTGCTTTTCTAGTACCAAAAAAATTGTTTTCTAATAATTATCTGTGATAAATTTTGGCAATTGATGCTTTTGAACTGTGGTGTTGGAAAAGACTCTTGAGAGTCCCTTGGACTGCCCGGAGATCCAACCAGTCCATCCTAAAGGTCCTAAATATTCACTGGAAAGTTTCAGCTGAGGCTGAAACTCCAATACTCTGGCCACCTGATGCAAAAGGCTGACTTGCTTGAAAAGACCCTGATGCTGGGAAAGATTGAAGGTGGGAGGAAAAGGGGATGACAGAGGATGAGATGGTTGAATGGCATCACTGACTCAATGGACATGAGTTTGAGTAAACTCCGGGAGTTGGTGATGGACGGGGAGGCCTGGCGTGCTGCAGTCCATGGAGTCGCATAAGAGTCAGACATGACTGAGTGACTCAACTGTTTACTGTGATAGATTTTTACAATAGAGACCTCAGAGATGAAGCAACCCCCATCTCAAATGCTTCAAGGTATTTTAGCAAATTCAATATAACATGAGTCACTTCCTCATCTTTTCACTGAGACATTTAACAGGTTTAATATGGATAAAAGTTTTAAATATCATGGACGCTAAAAATTATTTTATGAATTACTAATTTAAAATTAAGTGATTGCTATTTCTAAGGGTAAGAAAGAAAGGATAAGGAATAGAAGGTATTGTTCCAATACCGCAGCAAAGAGGAAGAATTCCTATAGCTACTGAGTGCATCTGTGTATGTGTGTGTAATGAACACACAGAAATGAATAACTCTGACTTACAGTTTATTATTTGTAAAGGAACGTATACAGCATGACAATAAATAAGTAAAATAATTCAAGAGAAATGAGAAACTGGTAATTATTACATAGTTATCAATCTAAAATGTAATTAGTGCTGGCTGTTCCAAAGATGTCTCTCAATCACTGTAATGCATCATTAAGGTTATGTTGTAGATAAGAAAATTAAGGCTTAGAAAGTTTAAATGATGCATCTAAAGTTGCACAAGTGTTTAGAGAAAAAGTCAAGATATTACCCAGTGAAGACTCTGATATACCATACTGCCTCTAGGTAACATGATAGTAATACAGTTCTGAGAGAAGAAATTGTGAGTTACACATTCAATCATAGATAAGCATTTTGTTTTGTTTTGTTTTGTTTTACTTATTGGAGTCATCAGAAAAAAATGATTATTCAGAACAGTTATTTCAAGTATATTAAACTAAGGCTAGGTGATTTTTTTTAAAGAAGTATCTCTAATATATTTATAAGGAATTTATATAATCATATCAACCAAAACTCAATCAGAATTCCTGCATCAGATTTTTCGAAGAAAATAGGAAACAAATGCTGTGGATAGAAAGAGTAAATTATTTTGGACATTACATAAGCATAATGGTATTCTAATCTGACTTCTCCTGATGTAGATTTCATACTTCCTTTCTTAAAAGATTTAATTTTAAATAAATAGCATTTTTTCATAAATAATTTTGTCAGAAACATTATATACTATTATACCATAGAAAATACGTAAAACGTCATGAACTTGATTTTTAATTGGCAGCATCTGTCTCAGCCATACGTACCATTTTCTTTAAGAAAGTCACGCTGGCACAGAAGCTACCAGCGTGTCGTGTGTTCTGCACCTGAGAAGCTGCTTTGTGCTCCCCAAGACAGCCCAATTAGCATATCATTCTTCAGTCGCTGCTCCCTAAAACAATCTGCAGAATTGACGTTTGTTTTTGGAAAGTGGGTTTATCAAACAGGACCACAAAAACAAGTAATAAACACCGACAGTCCTCAAAAAAAAACTGGTAATGCGGAGATTACAGTTCCTAAAACCTTTCTTGTTAAGCAACCATTAAAGCACCTGGATGTCCCAAGGAGATTGACATGGAGACTAAAGAAAGAATACCTAGGAGAGTTTTGCTCAGTTGGCCAGAGATTTCCTTTCTACTAAATGGACTCTGACATAAAACAGGAGAAGGTCTGAAACAAGTTTAAAGGCTCTAAGTTAAGACTGCCTAAGCATAGATATGCAGGCTTGTTTGGGGTTTTGCAAGCTAAGCTTAGAATAGTGCAAAGCCTTGCCAATACCACTGAGAGAGTCTTCTTTGAAGGAGCAATGGTATGTTGGGTTTAACTAGGCTGCCATAAGGAAAGTGTGAAAAAATATATTTTAGGAAATTATGGATATAGCTCAATTGACAAACGTTTTTTCTGCCAAAAATTCATTTGTGAATTGATCTTTGGAAATTGAATCCATTCCTCAAAATATATAGTGATGATTAATGAAGATAAGCCATAATGCCCAATTCAGCCCTTCAAATATATAAAATATAGTATGTATTAATGCTTTTTACCCTATCAGATATTTTATATGGTTAAGTTGTATTCTAAATTCCAAATAAGGTCACCAAGAATACATCTCACTGGTGATGATGCATGGCCCCTGGGTCCTGCTGTCTGTCGTGGAGATCAACTGGAGTGGACTTGGGTGGACTAGGACCTCTGAGAAAACCAAGCATTACAGATCTTCTAAGAGCCATTAAAATAAGTTTTCTTAATGGCAATCAATGCTCTTTATAACACTCTATAAGAGAGTTTAAAACATGTGGCATAGCCTTATAAAATGAAATATTTATGGTCTAAAGAATATTAGTTTGCTGATATTTCTCTATTAGGTGCTTATTTTTTACAATGGCATTACATATTGCTTGGAAAGCTTCTCATGTTCACGAATTCATTATCTCCTAGGAGATATTTCTTACGATTTTTACAATTGGGAAGGAAAAAACAACACCTAACCAAATGTTTTTCTTTAAGTATCAAATAATTAAATAGGGTTGCTTTGCTACATTAATGTGATGAAATAAAAAAATTTTTGTAATGTAGATCCCTTAATATAAACATTTAGAATGCATAAAATGAAACTGTGTAAGTACTTATTTTAATACCAGTATTTATTTAATAGGGGAATAGTTCTCACATGACCTAAGTGGCCAGTCCTGAGGAAGAAATAAAGCTTTCTTAATACTCTGATGAAAGGACATTTTTAACTCTTTTGTTTGTTTGTTCATTTGTTCTCTCCCTCCATCCTCCTGCCATGCTGTTCTCTTCCGCTTTTATGCACTCTGTCATGACACAGATAATTATTTATGTTCCATACACTGTGAAAGGTTTTGGGGAAATTATGGTAACCAGAGAGGTACCCCGCCGCCACTAAGAGGCTGACTTCTAGTGGAGAAATAACTTGTATTAAAAGTGGGATGATTGTTAGCAAAAACATGAAATGTAGGGCATTGTGGAGTATATAAAATAAGTTTCTGACTGTAGGCTTATACCTGAGACAGTGAAATGAGGCAAATTATCATATTTTAGGAAAGTAAATAGCATACTTAAAATGGATACTTAGTGTTATATACCACTATATGTTCTTGGTTGTTTTGTAGCGGTGCTATTTAACCTGAGAACAATTACAGAAAAAAACAAAAGAAATGGCTCAGTATTGGGGAACTGACATGACAAAATGATAAAGGAGTTGGAATTCAGGACTCCCAGAAAAGCCTTCCTCTAAAGGTACGGCCACAATCAACTGTTTGCCTTTCAGGTGATCGGTTATTTACCCCTGTTCACGAGTGCTTTATTCTGGGAGATGTAAAACAAGAGGTGAAAGAAGTTGGTCTCTAATCGTCTGTCAGCGCTTGTTCCGCTGTTGCTAGTGCCTGACATATCTTTCCTCTTTGTCTCATCTTGTGTATTTTTAGTTTGTTGACACTTGATGCTTAAACTCCCTTAGTACTCTCTTCTATTAGCCCAGGTGCCTGTGCCTGGGTGTATCCACTATTTTATTCCTCAGGCTGCGGCTTGAATTACATATCTTTCTTTCACAAGTAATGGTTTGCCTGCTAAGTGCCCCTGCCTCAAAAAAAAAAAAAAAAAAATCTGGATATGACCCAGCTTGCCTGGTTGAAATCTTCACTACTTACCGATCTCATTGACATTTGCCAACTGCTTTCCTATGCGGAACAGATTTTATGCCTTTTCTCTTCACTTCTGGTACCTCAGGGTCAGAATCCGCCATGCCCGCAGACTTATTATAGCCTGCCAGCTGTCCTCTCTGCCAGCTGGTCTGCCTATGGGCAGTCTCAATTTAAATCTTCATAGTTTTCTCTACCTTTGAACTCGACCCTTACTAACCCAATTTGGACTGCTCTTTCACCCTTTAGGCAATAATTTTCTGAGGTTGGGCTTGTTTCCATTTTAGCCACAACTGAATGCCTAGCATTTGATAAATATTTTTGAAAAAAAATCATTTTCTTATTTTGCTTTAGATCTCTGTTTATATAAAATGCATATAATTTTGTGCTTAAGCTCCTGCAAGTATGGTTACATTTCATAACACTTTGCTTTTCACAGTCATGCATCCAGATTCAGTAAGTATTTAAGCCAAACTTTCCAAGGAGAAACTCTGCTAAAGTTTGTTCTGTTAGTTTTTTAGGTTACTACACTTACTTCTGACTTAGGGAAGTTTTGTTTTTAAGGAACTAAGTACTGATGGATTTTATAGCTTTCTTAATAAGATACCTTTACCACAGAACTCAGTACAGTTCAGTTCAGTCACTCAGTTGTGTCTGACTATTTGTGACCCCATGGACTGCAGCACACCAGGCTTCCCTGTCCATCACCAACTCCTAGAGTTTACTCAAACTCATGTCCATTGAGTCGGTGATGCCATCCAACCATCTCATCCTTTGTCGTCCCCTTCTCCTGCCTTCAATCTTTCCCAGCATCAGGGTCTGTTCCAGTGAGTCGGTTCTTCGCATCAGGTGGCCAAAGGACTGGAGTTTCAGCTTCAGCATCAGTCCTTCGAATGAATATTCAGGACAGATTTCCTCTAGGATGGGCTGGTTGGATCTCCTTGCAGTCCAAGGGACTCTCATGAGTCTTCTCCAACACCACAGATCAAAAGCGTCAATTCTTCCATGCTCAGCTTTCTTTATAGTCCAACTCGCACATCCATACATGACTACTAGAAAAACCGTAGCTTTGACTAGATGGACCTTTGTTGGCAAAGCAATGCCTCTGATTTTTAATATGCTGTCTAGGTTGGTCATAACTTTTCTTCCAAGATGTAAGTGTCTTTTAATTACATGGCTGCAGTTACCATCTTCAGTGATTTTGAAGCCCCCCAAAATAAAGTCAGCCACTGTTTCCACTGTTTCCCCATCTATTTGCCATGAAGTGATGGGACCAGATGCCACGATCTTAGTTTTCTGAATGTTGAGCTTTAAGCCAACTTTTTCACTCTCCTCTTTCACTTTCATCGAGAGGCTCTTCACTTTCTGCCATAACGGTGGTGTTATCTGCATATCTGAGGTTACTGATATTTCTCCCAGTAATCTTGATTGCAGCTTGTACTTCATCAAGCCCAGCATGTCTCATGACGTACTCTACACAGAAGTTAAATAAGCTTGGTGACAACATACATCCTTGACGGACTCCTTTTCCTGCTTGGAGACAGTCTGTTGTTCTACGTCCAGTTCTAACTGTAGCGCCTAACATGTATACAGATTTCTCAACAGGCAGGTCAAGTGGTCTGGTATTCCCATCTCTTGAAGAATTTTCCACAGTTTGTTGTGATCCACACAGTCAAAGGCTTTGGTCAATAAAGCAAAAGTAGATGTTTTTCTGGAACTCTCTTGCTTTTTCCATGATCCAATGGATGTTAGCAATTTGATCTCTGGCTCCTCTACCTTTTCTAAAACCGGCTTGAACATCTAGAAGTTCACGGTTCATGTATTGTTGAAGCCTGGCTTGGAGAATTCTGACCATTACTTTACTAGCGTGTGAGATGAGTGCAATTGTGTGGTAGTTTGAACATTCTTTGGCATTGAAATGAAAATTACCTTTCCCAGTCCTGTGGCCACTGCTGAGTTTTCCAAATTTGCTGGCATATTGAGTGCAGCACTTTCATAGCATCATCTTTTAGGATTTGAAATAGGCCTTACTCACTGTTTATTTTGAGTGAGATATATCATGCATTCTCAATAGCACAGGACTGCTTAAGGGGGAGGAAATTTGGGGGATCAAGAATTTAAAAAATAAATTTTTGAGGGATTGAACAATATGGTGGAGTAGGAGAATGTAGAACTCACCCTTCCCCGTGAGCACAACAAAAATACATCTACATGTGGAAAGATTTTCATTGAATCTGGCAGAAAGACCCCTGTACATCCACGGCTGTAAGAAACATCCATATGTAATCAGAAAGGAAAGGGAAAAATGGTCAAGTCAGGACTTAGAGAAAAGGGAGAATATACGTGCGCAGAGACCAACCCTGAGAGGGAACAGTGAGGGTCATGGATTGGTGTCCTAGTCCTGGGGTCATGCGCTGGGGAGATGAGTCCCCTTGGCTGGATGGAGAACCACTGAGGCTAATAGGAGACTTGTGTAAAGTCTGAACTCTGTCATAAGGGTTTCATGCAATCTGGCTTACCCCTGCCACTGGTCAGGAAAGGCATCCTGTAACTGCATGACTGGTGGACTCATTTCCTGTTACCTTCTTAGTGTGCATCCCAGTCCAATCCTAGTGAACACTATAGCCCTGCTTATTCCTCACATGCAGAGGCAATAAGGTTCCAGTGCTGAGAAACACTGGTTAAAAAATAAATAAAATAAAAGGTAAGAAAGAGCTTCATATCTGCTTTGCAGAAATATCCAAGTCAACAGGGAAAGCTTACTGGGAATTGACGCCTTTTAAGAAATGACATTGTTTGAACAAACTATAAAGCACAGCCTGGAAAATGATGTGGTAGTCACAGAGGAAGCTAGTCAAAAGATACCTCCTGGATTATCAACTTCTGTCAAACTCGAAACTTTTTCAGTGTATTATTTTCTGACAGTCTTTCAAGTTATTGTTTGTTGAATCAACATCAAATAAATAGCTATTTAATATGCATGCAGAACCTTTTTGCACTAATGTCATATTACTTTAAAAAACCACATAGTTATGTGAAGAATTTTAGTTTGAAAGAGCAAAATTAGGTTGTCTCATGAATCACAGATTCATTTAGTCACAGCTCCTTCTAAGGGCAAACTATTTTCTCTAGAAATAATGCATTTCAGTTACAGCCAACTTTGCACAAGCCTCAAAGGCCCTATGTACTCTTAATGAGGGAGCAGTCTTCACATCTCAAGTGCAGTCAAATCCCTGACTCAAACATTTGAAAACATTGTGTTGTCTATAGCCGTACTTCCCTGAATGTGCCCAGTCTCGTCTGAAAATATTTTCTTTGGCTTGATGACTTATGACTTATATTAGCTTCACCGTTCCTAACTTCCCCTCCGTTGAAATGACTTTATTTATTGTGCCAATCAAGTCAACACACTTCACTACTTGTAGTCTTAGAATACTAGACTTAGAACACTAAAATTTTATATTTATTTCTTTGACATTTCTATTAGTTGTTAAATACAATCAATCAAGTTATACCTTATAAAATCTCATCTACTTGAACTTTTGGTAACATTTGATTTTTATCATTGCTTATAATTTCTGATTTTTGGTACATTTTGTGGTCCTTCATTTTCCAGTTTCTACTTTGACCAATCTGAGTGCTCTTTCCTTATTAGCTCTGTGTTTTAAGCACATTTTCCTGTCTGTAGACAACCTCATCAGCTTTCATGAGTTCAACATATCATGTACTAAACTACATTAATGTGCAAGGTGCTAGGTGTACAAAGGGAGACTAAATATAGTCCTGCCTTCTAGAAGCTGTTAACATCTTTCCTAAATTTCATATATGTATTTCCAACATAATTTTAGAAATATTCACTTTCATACTCTGAAAATCTCAAGCTTAATATAAAACTTGAATTTTTTCAACCCTGAAACATATTTTTCTTTGGTAAATGGCACAGTACCCACCATAATAACTACTTTCTCTCTTGTCTCTTCCTCAAGTCTCAAATAGAATCAGAGTGAAAATTCAATTTATTTCAAAAATACATCTCCTTATTCAAGAATACAGTAATGTTTTTAGAGACTCATTAATATTAGTTTCCAATCCTGGTTTCTCCACTTGTGACTTGTGTGGTCTTTAACATGACAAATAAAATCCTCATGTATCAATTCCCTTACTGATATAATGAAAATATCCTCTAAATAATAGATGCTGTAAGAATTACTTAAACATGCGAAGACATGGTACATACTATATACTGAATGTGTTTTTGTTTTCACTTTTCCCAACTGTTTCTCCTTTTCTCATGTCACTGACATGGATGTTATTCTTAGTCAGGGCCATCTGGGTATTCTGGCACAGTTTTATATGCTCATATTCTCTGTCAATATTTATCTAAACACAACAATGTTATTTAATTAATTACTCTGCTAAATTCTTCCAGAATTATCAATTGCCCACAAGGAAAATATTAATTCCTATGGCATACCATATAAGAATCTTTATCATACCTTGTATACTTCTGCATATGACCAACAAAGTACAGTTTTAGGCCTACAGCAGATATTTGCCAAACATCTTCTGGTTTTGCTTGCCTCTCTTTGTAGAAACTTATGCTTAAAGGCCATGCTTAATCCTTTATAGATATTACTGAATTTTCAAAGGGAACTGTTATAGGCAAGCTAATGTTGCTTTAAAAGTTCCTCGAGATTGTCGTACAGAGTGACGTTAAGTCAGAGAAAGACAAATTTCATATGATATTGCTTGCATGTGGCATCTTATAAAAGGGGAGGAGGTTTACAAATGAACTTATTCACAAAACAGAAATAAAGTCACAAAAGTAGAAAACCAACTTACGGTCACCAGGAGATAAGGGGTGGGGGTAGGGATAAATTGGGAGCTTGGGATTGACACATACATACTGCTATACATAAAATAAATAACTAATAAGGACCTACTGTATAGCACAGGTAACTCTACTCAATACTCTGTGATAATATGGGAAAGGAGTCTAACAAAAGAGTGAACATATGTTTATGTTTAACTCACTCACTTTGCCCTACACCTGAAACACAGCATTGTAAATCAACTATGCATAGTCAGTTGATGCAGTCGTGTCCAATCCTGCGACCCCATGAGCTGTAGCCCACCAGGCGATTTGTCCACGAGATTTCCCAGGCATGAAGACTGGAGTGGGTTGCCATTTAATAAAAATAAATTTTTAAGAATTATATGGATGAGGGAGGAGGGACTGAGTTGAGGCACAGCTTCCGTTGGATTTGTGGAATCTAATATCCCCTTACCAAGTCTGTTTGTCTTCTACTTTGTAGGCATCTTTCTGTATAGTTTTTATTGTTTGAGAGAAGAGAAAGACCTGGAGAAAAGCCATAGAATCTACATGCTCTCAGTTGGAGCTAACACTTTTACCATCCTTCTCTCTTTTCTAATACTCTTCCCTGGGTTGAAGGTTAAGTCTGGATAATGATAATAATTAGCAATAGTAAGACTAGGATATAAGCAGACTTCCCCATTGAGCTTCTCACGTGTAGTTCTGTGGTGGGTATGACTTCAATCACCATAGGGAAATATGGGTTCCTGCTGTTATTCACATGTAACTAAAGATCCCAATACCATGATCACCGGATATAACTGTCAATATGCATATTAACTTCAGTCTGTTTTCAAGTAATAGGACTAACTGTATGAACTTATAGGTAAAAACTTATAATACTTGAATTTCCATTTATTCTTCTCATGAACTTTGATCTCTTATTTATCAATTTTTCTACATATGTAATAATTCCATGATTTATTTTTCTTGAGTCACTAGTGATTATATACATATATGAGATATATATATATATATATATATTTACACACACTTATATAGTTTGTTCATAAGTTAACTTGTAAAGGTATTTCATAAATACCCAGATATTGACTTCTAATTTTTTTTTTCTGCAGCCAAATTTCTGTATGTAATCATTTCTTTCAGTTTGAAAAACTTTCAGTATCCCTTATAATGCAGGTCTGCTGAAGTCTCAGAAAATATTTTTTGCTTTCATATCTACAGAAGTGTTTTCAGTGATACAGAATTGTAGGTAGATGGGTTTATTTTTCCCCCATTTTTATATTTTAAAGATGTCTTTTGTTTTCTGGCCCTCATTATTTCTGATGAGAAGCAGCCGTTATTTTTTATTGTTGTTTCTATTTAATCATCTTGTGTTAGACCCTGGATGCTTTTAAAATTTTTGCTGTATCTTTGGTTTTCAGCAGTTAGAATGATCACCTAATCTGGTGGACCTAGTGTGGTTTTATTTGCATTTTCCTTCTTGAGGTAGTTTCATCTTTTTGAACCTCTGTGATATTTTTCACGTACTTAGTAAAGTTTTGCCCATTACCTTTTCAAATAATTTTCTGCCCTATCTTCTCTCTCTCCTTTATTATGTACTCCAGTAATCATATACATACATTTAATTTTGTTCCACATATTTCCAGACAGCCTGTCATAATTTTGTTCGTTTTCATTCTCTTTTAAACATTTACTTATTTAGTTTGGACTATCTTCAGTTTTAATGATCTTTTCTCTGCTGACTCCAAAAGAGGATCAAGTGACTACTTTTAAGATCTGAAGTGAGTTCCTTTTTTAAAAATAGTATACTTATGTATTTATTTTAAGCACTTCCATTTTGGCTATTTTTTTAAATAGTTTCCGGGTTTCTGCTAAATTTTATCATATTTAACACACATATGCCTATTATACACTGTGATTGTTAATTTTATGTGTCAATTTGATTAGGCAAAGGGATGCCCACCTACACAGTAAAACATTATTTTTAGCTGTGTCTGTGAGAGTGTCTAGAAAAAATAGCATTTGATTAAGTAGACTAATTAAAAGCAGACCTGTCTTCATCGGTGTGAGTGGACATCACTTCATCCATCGAGGGCCTGAATAGAATGAAAAGGCAAAGGAGGGGTGAATTCTCTTCCCCCTTAATCTGGAGCATCTATCTCCTAGTGCCTTTGGGTGTTTGAGCTTCTTGTTCTCTGGCCTTTCTGATTCTGGGACTTAACTAACATACCCCTGCTTCTCAGGCCTTTGTCCTCAGACTGCAGATTACACCATCAGCTTCTCTGATTTTTGGGCCTTCAAACTCAGGCTAAACTATACGACCAGTTTTCCCGGCTCTCTAGCTTGTAGATGGCAGATTTAGGGACTTCTGAGTTTCCATAAACATGTCAGAGTGTGTGTGTGTATGTATGTGTGTGTATTATCTTGATTCTGCTTCTCTGGAGAACTCTGACTAATGCATACTCCTTTCATGTATGCTTCTGTATAATTATTATAGTTATTCTAAATTCCCTTCTGAAAATTAAAATATCAGGCCATCTGTGTATTTGTTTCTAGAGTATATTTACTTTTCTCATCTTGGGTCTCATTTTTCTGCATCTTCGTGGAAATTTAAAAAATTATAATATGCTAGGCATTGTGTAAAATAACATTGGAGACTAGAATAAATGATAAGGAAACTTATGTCTTTTCCTTTGAAAGGTTGATAATGTTACCGTGTCATTCTACTAGTTGAGCAGAGTCTGGGCACTCTTACAACTTTTGATTGTTTTGAGAGGTGATTAGTAAGTCTCTAGAGATCTCATAATTTATACTATAGTGTCCAGTTTTCAGGAATGTTAGGGAATCCTCTTAGTTTTGAATACCTACACTAGCTTTCTGCACCTCAGTTATTCTCTGTCTTGCTGATCTCAGTATTTGGGGGGATGATTTGCACGCTTGGGAGGGTCCCATGTGCCTCCTATGCTAATCTTTCAGCTCTCCTGCTCTGGCCCTGTCTTTAGCGTATTACCTATGCACTCATTGAAAATCAGTGGGAAAAGTTGGAGGTAGCTGCAGACATTTTCTAAAGCTGAGGTTCCATAGGATTCCTCCTTATCCCACCATTTTCCAGTGAAAATAACCATGTAACTGTTCTCTCTTAGAATAGACATTTCTCTCTTAAATTTGCCTCAATTTCTTTAATTAAATTCATCGTCAGCCTTCTGTTGCCTTTTAAAGTAATTGTGACTTGGTTTTATCTGGTTTATATTCACTTTTTTTGTTTGCTTTTGTAGGGAGCAACAATTTCCTACAACTTTTCATAACTTAACCAGAAGTAGAGGTCTCTTTTTGTTCTTTTTGTATCTCAATTTTTACAAGGATAGTTTTAGAAATAGATAGCATCCAATACATGACTTAACTTGAAAATTCTATTTTCACATTAGAGATGATAGGATTTCTTCTGGTAAACAAATGATTAATTATGAATTTTCTAAGGACCATATCTGCAGTATCACACTGAAATGCTCGGGGGGTATTCTTAGAATCCACTGAACAGTCAGGCTCACAAGATACCTGCCATAGGCCATGTCTAGCAGCAGGTTTACTTAGAAGAATTTAGGCCAGAAAACACAATTTTCCAACAGGGTAGCGATGCATATCCAACTTGTGTGGGTGTCCTTGAAATAGTCTGTGTAGCATCCAGGAACTATCCTCCGTGGTTCTTTAGATAATAGACCAGGGTGAGGGAATGAAAGGCGACATATTGGTGAGGTACAAAAGCCATCCCAGGGTAATACTTATACCTTAGAGGAACTAATATTTCTTGTAACAATTTGATGGGTATGGTTTTCAGGTTCAGCAAAGGACATGAAAGTTATAAGGGTCACTGCAGTCAAGAATGCTGAAAACCATGGCTTTGTACTGAGTGTTTACAAAATGTTCTCATTCCAGATGCAGTTTACCTAATTGGTTGATTTTACCATAAGCAATGTTCTACTTGTATGAAGTTTCCAGGAAAAAAGAAATAGAAAATGGACTGAAGGTAAATTCTCATTCTAGAATTTGTAAAAATGTGAGAGGATCTGTTATAGCCAATTCATGGTATTTAATATTTAGTACTATTCAATAAACAGTATCCATAGATGGCAACCCATGAATGAAGAGACTTAACATACATATATATATATATATATATATATATATATATATATATATATATATATAAAAATAATATGCAAGATATTTCAGAAGAATGCACATATTTTTGTAGTTTTAGTACAATTGACTAAACTTGTATTATTCCTAAATATGTTTTTTGATTATTCTTACCTACATGTATATAGTATACATATATGTAATAAATTAAGTCATATCCTGTATGGTGAATCTAAGAATACAAATTGGAATTGATTTTATTGTTACATACTCAAATATAGAACTTATTATACCATATTTTTAGAACTTAGTAATGAGTTTAGAGATTGCAAATAAAATGTAAAATTTGGGATAGAGGCATTCATATATCTATTCCAATATTTTGACTTCACGAACAGGAAAACTACCCTGGGCTCATATAATAAAGAACAATTTATGTTTCTGTAACCAGATTCAAGGCAAAGTACAGTCCAGAATTGGTTAATTTAGTAGCATAATCATACCATCATGGTGCCAAATTATTACCATCTTCCCACTTTCGGTGGTTGAATTTGTCCTTAGACTGACTGCTATTATAACCACAAGATCACAGATATAACAATGCCCACCAGAGAAAGAGGGATTCTCTCTTTGAACTTCTTAAGATCTAAGAAACAGTTTCAAGCATCTCTCAGTAAATGTTTTTATGTATCTCATTAGCCAGGATTGCATCACAAGCCCAAACTGAATCGATGCCTGGCAATAGAACTGAGCCACAGAAGTGGGCTACTTAGACTACCCATGATTTACCCTTAAAACTTGGAATTAACTCTGTGTAAAAGAAGGGGGAGAAGGAGGATCTCAAACTCATTGGAAACTGCAATTACAAATGGAAATAATGGCTGTTGGTAAACATAATATCTGCTACTCGGTATTTTGTTCATGAAAATAGTTTATTAGTCCTCCAACCCCAGTTAAAATTTTAAAATATTACACATGATTATAAGTATGCCACTTTAATAAATTCATAGGAATAGAAAAAGATAGCTTTGTTCCAAGAGTGACTAGCAATTCCATAAAGTAGTCAGGCGAAGTCTATAAAATAATGTGATTTTTAAACTATAGCTGATAAATACTATCCCAGCCACTGGTTATAGTAGAACTTATGAATTTTCATTCTGAAAAGAGTGACTTTTCATTTAGTATACTAAATTAATACTGGAGCTTACATAATGAGAAATTTTATAAAAGTTACATGGTTTGTGGGCTTATAGAAATTATCCAGTATAAAGTGCATAGGGGAAAATTGTCTAAAATGACTTCTATATTTTCCTTATAATCAGGGACATAGTTTATTTAGAGAAGGTTTTTTTTAATGATAGTTTTTAGTTTTTTGTGCTAAATAGCATTTGGGAATAAAATATTTAAAAATAAAGCAAATACTGAGGAAATGGTAATATGGCAAAAGGTGAAATAAGGATATAAGGTTGAAAGTGTTCTCATTGGGTGTCACAGAATTTTTTCTATATTTGATCTATGTTTATAAAAATTGTTCAATACTTTTTATTATAAGCTTACTCATAGCTCAACAGTCATTTAATGAATACCGTGGTATATGGTTTGACTTATTAAGAATTACTCAATATTTGTACTTTAGTGTTTTTTTCATCTATAAAATGTAAATCAAAACCACAACAAGATATCACCTCACATCTGTCAGCATAGCTATCCTCACAAAGTCTACAAATGTCAAATGCTGGCAAGGATATGAGGAAAAGGGAACACTTATACAGTGTTTGTGGGAATATAAATGTGCAGCCACTATGAAAAAACAATGCAGAGTTTCCTCAGAAACTAAAAGTAGAACCCAGCAATTCCACTCCTAAGTATATAGCTGGAGAAAACAAAAACACCAGTTTGGAAAGATACAGGCACCCCCATGGAGCACTATCCCATGCTGTACTACTTACAATAGCCAAACAGAAGCAACCCACTGCCCACCAACAGATGATGGTATATGGTATGGTATGCATATGTCACATGAATAGATAAAGAAGAAGCACATATACACACATTTATCCAATTTATCCATTCAGGTATGTGTGTACATATACACATACACTTCCACACAGAACATTAACAGCCATAAAAAAAGAATGAAATTCTGCCATTTGCAGCAACATGGATGGACCTAGATGATATTATACTAGTGAAATAAAGTCAGAGAAAGAGAAATACTGAATGATATCACTTATACACGGAATATTTTTAAAAGTAATTAAATGAGTATATATGCAAATCAGAAACAGAATCATAGCTAGTGGTTGCTCGTGAGGAGAAGAAAGAGGAAGGAGCAAGTTGGGGGTAGGGGATTAAGAGACACAATCTGCTATGTATGTAAAATAGAGAAGCAACAAAGATACACTGTATAACACAGGTAATTAGAGCCATTATCTTGTATAACTTAATGAAGTATAAGCTCTAATAATACTGAATCACTATTCTGTATATCTAAAGCTAATGATGTGAATTAACTATACTTCACTTTTTAAAAATACCCATTTCATAGAGTATCAGCTATCATTGTATCATCTCCATCCTCATCCCAGTGGCATAAAAACATACTTTACGTATTTTAGTGGGAAACATAAATTTGTTTTGGGGGAGTTGGGCTGCTATTTAATATGGAAGTTTTGTGACTATATTTTAAATATGTCAAGTTCATCCACCATTTTTGAGATAATACTGAACAAAGAGGAACAGGTTCTGTTTCCAGTAATGCAGGGCATATTACAGGTTTTTGTGGGGTTTTTTAGTGTGAAGATTTTCTTATAATAATTTTTCTTTCCAAAATATTTTTTAGTTTAGACTGATAGACAGATCCCAAAAGTTTGTATGTGTGTTTATCTTTCTTTATAGGTTTGTTTTTGTTTGTAGAGTGTATGTAGTTTGGGGGGTGTCTATATGTATTCAATGTCAGCCACATTACAAAGTAATTTTTAAGAGACATATTAGGAAGAGACTTTTCTAGGACAAAGCACTAACTTGATTTTTCTTTACATTTGGCTCAAGAAAAGAAAAGATATATATAAAAGAGACTTCACTGGCTTAGTCCTGCCCTACTTGAACTACTCTTACCTATGTTTGAATAAATCACACATCAGAAATATATCAGTGTCTAATGTCACTGTGTCCTGTGTCTGGAGGTCTATCCATTGCATCTCAGTTAGAAAAAGATCTCTAAGGAAGTCCCATGTCAAACATACTGGGAGCAAAAATGGAATCAAGGAGAAGGAACTTTGGTAAATTTGATTGTGACAAAATGAACTTTTTAACAAAATTAAGAATGAGATTAATCAGCAGAAGGGGAGAGGAGGAGGCTATGTGAGATTTGAGAAAGGATAAAATATGCAAGATTTTGCAAAATTATTGGTATGTGGAAGAGAATGGTGATAAGGTGAAAATACACAAACAGATATACACATGGACATCTATATCATGCTTATAATTTTAAAGCACTTTCTAAGATATAGAAAGGTCTTTGATTTTTTATTGAATTAAATGTAGTATTAAATGTGAATTTCCTAATTTTTTCGAAAAGAAAATGACTTCAAAATGAAACACTTCCGGTAAAAAGTAGAGTCGTGAGTCATAAGTTACCTCATTATTATACAACGTAGTGTTTGAAGTGGTGGTGGAGGCGGTTAAGTGTATTTCCACAAATTAGAGTTCTTAGTGAAGGAATCTGAAGCAAATGTTGTAAAGTAGCAGATTTACCTGAGTAAGTAGAAGTATTTAGAACATAATCCAGGAATTACTGGTTTTTTTTTTTTGTCCATCCAGCTTAACATTTCATCCAGTGGATTTTACTAATGGAAGGCATTTAGAGTTGTGACCCCTCTGGAATTGATTTGAAACAACACCACATCCTGCTTTAGGTTCCATGTAATGTGTGTGCTTGGATGTAGAGTCCTGAATATTGCAGAATGCATATGAAGCAGTGCAGGGCATCTGTGAACTCTGCCTGCCTGTGGGTCCAAACCTATGAGGAACAGTGCAAAGAGCAGGTGTGTGTTCTCAACCACTGTTTGCTCATTGTGGCAAAGCTGAATGTGAGTGTCATCCTTCCAATGTGTATGAAAGTGCTTGCTTGCTTAATAAATCTGAAGAAACAAAACCTGGTATAATTTAATTAAACACCAGGAAACTGAATAAGGAGACTTAGCAAGAAAGTAATGATGAAGGAAATTTTAGGAAGTTTTGGATTGGCAGAAATGCCTAGAGTTACATCTGACTCCTAATGAACAGAAATAATCTACACACCATTTTATTCCGTGTTGTCCTTTGTTGTGAATGTATTTTCATCTTTACTGAGACAGTTTAGGATATTGTCAGTATTCTACCTCTGTTTATTCTCATATGCACAGCCCAGCATTATTCACTTGGCACACTCAGGCAAGTCAAAGTAATTATTTGGAAGTATAATTCATTTTGTATCCCCATTTTACAACTTAGTGTAGTAATGCCTTCCAAGCCAGAAGGCAAGGGTCCAGGAAAATCAATTTATTGAGTTCCCCCTACAGCGATAAGATTTTTTATTATTATTATTATTTGACAGGTCAATCTATTGCTGTCTTGTATCACTGATAAATTGTGACTACCAATGAGCATGACAGTTGGCTTTCTCAAAGTTTCTTGGTGAAGGCAGTAATAAAATGACAAACTTTGTTTAGTTGCTACTCACACATGTACTTTAGAATTCTCACTCTACTACTCAGCCATGGATTCCTGGTAAGCAGTATAGGAAGACTAGGTTCAGTTCTCAGGATCACACATTCTCCCAAGTTAGCCTGTTTTCTTGAACTTAAATGACTCAATTTCTACTTTTTCTTATTTTAATATTTTACAAATATATGCCTTAAAACAGAGTCTAGTTGGAAGCTCCCTATCATTTCTCTAGAAAAGCTTAAATTTAGGCTGAACAGAGAAAGGATAGAAACCAGGTCATCATAAGGAGACACCTGTCATTTAGCTCACTTGAATAAATAGCTACAATGTTATGCTTATGTGAACACTTCAGGATTAGGTATTCAGAAGGGGGAAAAACTGTGGAATATTTTTCTCAGAGGCATGACTAAGATAAATTGGACAACTCCATTTTTAAAGGGCAATATTCAAGAACAAAAACTATATTTGAAGCTAATGAAAGGTTAGATCATATGGGAATAATTGAAAAATGATTATTGATAGGAGGCAACCAATTAGAAATGAATATCCTAGGAAACCAAAGAAGCTGTCAAGCATGAAAGCAAAAAAATTCAATTTGAAAGGAGAAATCATTGTAGGCTTATACCTTTGCTAGCTGCTACCAAACAGAGCTTATTCCAGTTTTTCCATTTAAATTAAATGATTATTATAAATATTGCTTGTTTTTTAAAAATATATACTATCACAAAAATTTTTATCTCCAAAACTCAGTAATATTTTTGAGATTTTTGGAAAATAGCAATATGTCTCTATGAAAGTGTTAACCTGTGATTCTCCATTATTTATTTTCCCCATTCTCCCAAAACCTGATTTCTACCTTGCTAATAATATTTCTTCACAATGTCCATCACAAGCTAACTGACCCAGATTCTAGTTCCTGTCATCAAATGTGAATGGGAAGTAGCTACTACAATTGTCAGCTCTTCATTCTCTCCTAGAAAAGCATTTTTTCATTCAAATCATCACCTACTTTTACAAGTTTAATTGAATCCAACATCCTGTTTATCCAAATTCCCATCCTTATTTACTCTATATGGTAATTCTCTACAGTCTTGCTATTTGTACATATTTTAGCTATATCTTTTGAAGAAAATGAGATTAGAATATATTTCATCAGAAGTAACACTTATAATAAGCAACTTGAGCACCAAAATACTTCAAACCAGGGTGCAGTATTCCTGCATTTGAGGGGAATAAAAAATATTCCTATAATTTAACATATTAGATTGTAATATAGTTTCTAGGATATCTTAGACATATTGTTATTTTCTTGGTATCAGTTTAAGTCCAATGCTGAGTCCTTCTGCCAGGTGGGTGATACATTTAGTCTGCTACTCCAGATTTGTCGCAGAGTTCTATGTAGAACCACATGTCAGGGAAGAATCTGATGACAGCAATCCCATCTCAGCCCATGTCTAGACGTCCACTGAACAGTCAGTGAGACCTTTAGTCTATTGGCTCTGTTGATTTCAGACCAGCTCCTGACCTTGGTGCCCGTAATCCAGCCTCTGAAGGCGTATTGCACAGTCATCCCACTCCTCTGCTCCAAGTTTCATCACCCCACATAGGTACCATGGATTTGTGGACACACTTCTCTCTCATTACCCTCTCTCTGCCTCTCAATTTGCAACATCTTTGTTGTCTTTCTAAGTGTCATCCTTCCCCTAGTCTGTTGCTCTCAAGCGTACGGCAGTTAGAATATATTCCCAGAATAGCTCCCTCAATAAGTTTAGACTTCTATAAAAGTCAGAAATAAAGGCTCCAGGCAACCACTGTTTTCTGCTTTGCCAAAATAGCCTAAAGTAAAGAAATGCAAGGGACCTGGGAATGTGTTTGGAAGTAAGGAGGAGGAGGAGGAAATATGGAACACACATTTTACCTCACTAAATTTCCCGAACATGTAAACAAATATCTCAAATGCTTTAAAAGTTTCTTGAAAGACTATTTTCAGACTGATGCCTTCAGACAAGCAAGATATCCAGCTATGGTAAGGTAAATGAGGTCTATACATTATATAATTTATCCAAAGTCAAATGGGGAAAACATGAGCAAATTGGTCTTCATGAAATTTATAATCTGGTAGAGAAAATAAATATCAAAAATACAGGCATACTTCAGAGACATCGCAGGTTCAGTCTCTCACCACTGCACTAAAGTGAATATTGAGACAAAGCGAATCACACAAAGGTTTTGGTTTCCCAGGGCATGTAGTCTATTAAATGTGTGATAGTATTATGTTAAAATGTATATATCTTCAGTTCAGTTCAGTCGTTCAGTTGTGTCTGACTCTTTGCGACCCCATGAATCTCAGCACGCCAGGCCTCTCTGTCCATCACCAACTCCTGGAGTTTACTCAAACTCATGTCCATCGAGTCGGTGATGCCATTCAGCCATCTCATCCTCTATCGTCCCCTTCTCCTCCTGCCCTCAATCCCTCCCAGCATCAGGGTCTTTTCCAATGAGTCAACTCTTCGCATAAGGTGGCCAAAGTATTGGAGTTTCAGCTTCAGCATCAGTCCTTCCAATGAACACCCAGGACTGATCTCCTTGCAGTCCAAGGGACTCTCAAAAGTCTTCTCCAACACCACAGTTCAAAAGCATCAATTTTTCGGCACTCAGCTTTCTTCACCGTCCAAATCTCACATCCATACACGACCACTGGAAAAACCATAGCCTTGACTAGACGGACCTTTGTTGGCAAAGTAATGTCTCTGCTTTTTAATATGCTATCTAGGTTGGTCATACCTTTCCTTCCAAGGAGTAAGCATCTTTTAATTTCATGGCTGCAATCACCATCCGCAGTGATTTTGGAGTCCAAAAAAATAAAGTCAGACACTGTTTCCACTGTCTCCCCATCTATTTCCCATGAGGTGTTGGGACCAGATGCCATGATATTAGTTTTCTGAATGTTAAGCTTTAAGCCAACTTTTTCACTCTCCTCTTTCACTTTCATCAAGAGGCTTTTCAGTTCCTCTTCACTCTCTGCCGTAAGGGTGGTGTCATCTGCACATCTGAGGTTATTGATATTTCTCCTGGCAATCTTGATTCCAGCTTGTGCCTCTTCCAGCCCAGCGTTTCTCATGATGCACTCTGCATATAAGTTAAATAAGCTCGGTGACAATATACAGCCTTGGCGTACTCCTTTTCCTATTTGGAACCAGTCTTTTGTTCCATGTCCAGTTCTAACTGTTGCTTCCTGACCTGCATACAGGTTTCTCAAGAGGCAGGTCAGGTGGTCTGGTATTTCCATCCCTTTCAGAATTTTCCATAGTTTATTGTGATCCACACAGTTGAAGGCTTTGGCATAGTCAATAAAGCAGAAATAGATGTTTTTCTGGAACTCTCTAGCTTTTTCAATGATCCAGCGGATATTGGCAATTTGATCCCTGGTTCCTCTGCCTTTTCTAAAACCAGCTTGAACATCTGGAAGTTCTCGGTTCACATATTACTGAAGCCTGGCTTGGAGAATTTTGAGACTTTACTAGCATGAGAGATGAGTGCAATTGTGCGGTCGTTTGAGCATTCTTTGGCATTGCCTTTCTTAGGGATTGGAATGAAAACTGACCTTTTCCAGTCCTGTGGCCACTGCTGAGTTTTCCAAATTTGCTGGCATACTGAGAGCAGCACTTTCACAGCATCATCTTTCAGGATTTGAAATAGCTCAACTGGAATTCCATCACATCCACTAGCTTTATTCATAGTGATGCTTTCTAAGGCCCACTTGACTTCACATTCCAGGATGTCTGGCTCTAGGTGAGTGATCACACCATTGTGATTATCTGGCTCATGAAGATCTTTTTTGTACAGTTCTTCTGTGTATTCTTGCCACCTCTTCTTAATATCTTCTGCTTCTGTTAGGTCCATACCATTTCTGTCCTTTATCGAACCCATCTTTGCCTGAAATGTTCCCTTGATATCTCTGATCTTTCCTCTAAAATGTTCCCTTGAGATCTCTAGTCTTTCTCATTCTGTTGTTTTCCTCTATTTCTTTGCATTGATCGCTGAGGAAAGCTTTCTTCTCTCTCCTTGCTATTCTTTGGAACTCTGCATTCAAATGGGAATATCTTTCCTTTTCTCCTTTGCTTTTTGCTTCTGTTCTTTTCACAGCTATTTGTAAGGCCTCCTCAGACAACCATTTTGCCTTTGTGCATTTCTTTTCCCTGGGGATGGTCTTGATCCCTGTCTCCTGTACAATGTCACGAACCTCCGTCCATAGTTCATCATGCTCTCTGTTTATCAGATCTAGACCCTTAAAACTGTTTCTCACTTCCACTGTATAGTCATAAGGGATTTGATTTAGGTCATACCTGAATGGTCTAGTGGTTTTCCTAGAAACACTTTATTGCTAAGAAATATTAATCATCATCTGAGCCTTCAGCAAGTTACAGTAATAAAATCAAGATCACAGATCACCATACTAAATACAGTAATAATGAAAAAGTTCTGAAATATTGTGAGAATTACCAAAGTATGATGCAGAAACACAAGTGAGCAAATACTGTTGAAAAAACAGTACTGACAGACTCACTCAACACTAGTTACCAGAGACCTTCAATTTATTAAAAATAAATAAATAACAATACCTGTGAAGCACAACAAAGCAAGGTACCATAAAATGAGGCTTGCCTGTATAGGAATATCCCTGGTAAAGACAAGAACAGTGTGGGAGGGCCTGGTTTAAGTGTTAAGTCACAGATTCTATCTTGGTCTGTGCATTGGTTTTATGCTTCTGACTTAGCAAATTATTATGAGCTCAATGGCTTAATACAGCACAGATTTATTATCTTAAAGTTATAAAGGTTAAAGCCAAGGTGTTGGCAGGGCTGTGTTCCTTTCTTGAGGCAATTAGCAGAGAATTCCTTTCCTTGCCTTTTCCAACTTGTAAAGGTACCTAAAATTCCATAGCTGGTGATTACCTTCCTCCATCTCTGACCATTTTTCCATAATCACATCTCCTTCCAGCTGCATTCAGAAAGGTTCTTGGCTTTTAAGGTTTCATATGATTAGAAATTAAATAATCATGTGATTACCTAATTGAATAATCGGGATACTCTCCTCCTCTCCATGTCTTTAACATAATCACATTTGCAAAATCCCTTTACAACAAAGGAAGTTTGAGGAACAAAGTCACAGCTCCTGCAAATTAGGATGGGGACCTCTTTTGGTGGGTACATTTTTCTGCCTACAGTAGACTAATTGAGTTTAAAGTATCTTTGAAGCAGAATTGTTTGCTCAGACGGTAAAGCGTCTGCCTGCAATGTGGGAGACCAGGGTTCAATCCCTGGGTCAGTAAGATCCTCTGGAGAAGGACATGGCAACCCACTCCAGTACCCTTGCCTGGAAAATCCCATGGATGGAGGAGCCTGGAAGGCTACAGTCCATGGAGTTGCTAAGAGTCAGACAATACTGAGCAACTTCACTATCACTATTTTTTCACTATATTTAAAAATCCCTGCTTTCTGGTTGAAAATGAATCATATTGAGTTTCTTCCTGTTTTCAGAATGGCTTGTGGGTGTTATTTAATTGTTCTTAAGCTTTGGTCATGGGGAGATTAGCCAGGAAGGGAAGAAGAACAGAAAATTCACTTCTGGACCCCACTAAATATTTTCATTAGAGTATAAGAGAACGAAAATTGACATAACAAGTTTCAAGTAGGTAGCACAAAGATCTTATCCTTAATCCTATTTTTAAAAAATGTAATCCAAGCCAATGTGTTTCAAATAGTAATATGACCTCAAATAATTGATTTTTATGTTGACCATATTGCATCAAAGAGTGATCTTAGAAAGTAACTTACTATGGAGTACTTAATGCTAGATTTAAATCCTAAGCAATTCAGGGAATAATTAGCAGTAAAAGCCCTAACTCCATGAGTAAATATTCTAACTGGCATGAATGGTAATGCATCTTAAATATGGAGATAAGACACAAGAAAATGTGGGTGCAAATTTTTGTAGATTTTCTAAGTCAAATAAATACTTGTTTTTCAAGTAAATTGATATTCCTGAGTAAAAATATTATGTTTCTGGTTAAAATGCAGTTACAAATGGGATTAAATATGATATTGGTGGGGAGCAGTGTTAACTCTAATAATGGCCTCACGGAAATAAAATGTGTTAGAAATATCACTTGAAAAGTGATCAAAATGTGCTATAAATAAACATTCAAATCAAACTGAAAGAGACTAATTTATAGGAATGGTAGAAAAGTGTTTAAATGATTTATGTAGAAAAGGAAACTGAATTTTATAGGATATTATTTTAAAAATATTTTTCCAAAGTATATAACTAAACTGAGCACCTTAACCTAAAGCAGAAATCTCTATGCTGTGTTAAATCATTTTGGGGAAAAAATGTTGACATAAAAAGACACAAATGGTACTAGTATGAAAAATCATATTGTTTTTTAACAGTGAATGAGATTTAAAAATAGGACAGTATAGTAGTAAATTGTTTCATATACTAAAATGCAAGAGTATACAAGAGTATGCCTAAATTACCACCTTGACAGTAACAGTTCACTGAACTCAAGAAAATAGAAGTGAAATCCTTCAAATTCTATGCATCTTAACATAAATTATGATCTAAAATATTGTAAAGCTCTGAAAATGTGACCAGAATTAATTACATGCAATAATAAAGGCAATGCCAAAGAATGCTTAAACTACCGCACAATTTGCACTCATCTCACATACTAGCAAAGTAATGCTCAAAATTCTCCAAGCCAGGCTTCAACAGTATATGAACCGAGAACTTCCAGATGTTCAAGCTGGGTTTAGAAAAGACAGGAACCAGAGATCAAATTGCCAACATCCGCTGGATTATCGAAAAAGCAAGAGAGTTCCCGAAAAACATATATTTCTGCTTTATTGACTACGCCAAAGCCTTTGACTGTGTGGATCACAATAAACTGTGGAAAATTCTGAAAGAGATGGGAATACCAGACCACCTGACCTGCCTCCTGAAAAATCTGTATGCAGGTCCAGAAGCAACAGTTACAACTGGACTTGGAAAAACAGACTGGTTCCAAGTTGGGAAAGGAGTCCGTCAAGGTTGTATATTGTCACCGAGCTTATTTAACTTATATGCAGAGTACATCATGAGAAATGCTGGACTGGATGAAGCACAAGCTGGAATCAAGATTGCTTGGAGAAATATCAATAACCTCAGATATGCATATTACACTACCCTTATGGCAGAAAGTGAAGAAGAACTAAAGAGCCTCTTGATTAAAGTGAAAGAGGACAGTGAACAAGGTGGCTTAAAACTCAACATTCAGAAAACTAAGATCATTGCCTATCACTTCATGGCAAATAGATGGGGAAACAATGGAAACACTGACAGACTTCATTTTTGGGGGCTCCAAATTCACTGCAGATGGTCACTTCAGCCATGAAATTAAAAGACACTTGCTCCTTGGAAGAAAAGCTATGACCAACCTAGACAGCATATTAAAGACAGACATTACTTTGCCAACAAATGTCCATCTTGTCAAAGCTATGGTTTTTCCAGTAGTTATGTATGAATGTGAGGGTTGGAGTATAAAGAAAACTGATTGCTGAAGAACTGATGCTTTTGAATGGTGGTGTTGAAGAAGACTCTTGAAAGGCCCTTGGACTGCAAGGAGATCCAACCAATCAATCCTAAAGGAAATCGGTCCTGAATATTCATTGGAAGGACTGATGCTGAAGCTCCAATACCTTGGCCACTTGATGTGAAGGACTGACTCATTGGGAAAGACCCTGATGCTGGGCAAGATTAAAAGCAGGAGGAGAAGGGGATGACAGAGGATGAGATAGTTGGATGGCATCACCGACTCAATGGACATGAGTTTGAGCAAATTCCAGTAGCTGGTGATGGACAGGGAGGCCTGGCATGCTCCAGTCCATGGAGTTGCAAGAGTTGAACATGACTGACTGACTGACCTGTAGATATTTTAAGCAAAGAAAGACAGTTATAACTGGAGTTCTATGTTGACAGTTCTGTTACTCTAAAAATATATATCTAGCATAGAGAAGAAAAAATACTCCAAAATTTTCATATTAAACTATTGTGAGACTCTTAACAGTTCATCTTCTAATAACAGAGAAAATGTTTATGAAATAAATATAGGACCCATAACCTTGGTTTCCACTTTCATCATCTAGACTTACTAGAGTTTTTAAAATACAAACATTAGGGTATTGATTTCTTTTCAGATTTCCTCTAGGATTTGTCTATTTTTTTTTTTCTTTTTTTTTTTTTGGAATGGGGTTATGTGTTTTTGGAAGAAAGACCACTGCCATTTCACTACAGCATATCAAGTGTACATAGCATAAAAATGACTTAACACTCCAAGTGTTGACTTTAATCTCTTCATTGGAGTAGTATTTGTCAGGTGTCCATACCTAGCATTTCCTTTTTTCTCCCTTTCCACACCACTATTTAGAAAGAGGTCACTAAGTACAACCCACACATACTGGTGAGGAGTTGTGCTATACTTACTTGGAGGCAGAATATCTACACAATATGTGGAAATTCTTCTACATAGGGAATTTTTCTTTTCTCAGCCAATTATCCATTTTACAAGAACGTACTTATATCAATATGTACTCATGGGTATTTATTTTATAGTCCTATTTCTAATCCAGTACTACTCTATTTAGTGCTCACATTGTTCACTACAGGAGAAGGCAATGGCACCCCACTCCAGTACTCTTGCCTGGAGAATCCCATGGATGGAGGAGCCTGGTAGGCTGCAGTCCATGGGGTCGCAAAGAGTCCGACAAGACTGAGCGACTTCACTTTCACTTTCATGCATTGGAGAAGGAAATGGCAACCCACTCCAGTGTTCTTGCCTGGAGAATCCCAGGGACGGGGGAGCCTGGTGGGCTGCCGTCTATGGGGTCGCACAGAGTCAGACACGACTGAAGTGACTTAGCAGCAGCATTGTTTATTACTGGTATACAGAAAAACAATTGACTTTATATATATTATCCTTGTATCCTACAACCTTTCAGTATTCAGTAAGTAGTTGCAAGAAGTTTTTCCTTGATTCTTTGGCATTTCCTTCATAGATAATTATATTGTGTATAAATAAAAATAACTTTATTGCATCCCCTCAAATTTATGTAATTCCTTTATTTTTTCTCATCTTCCTTTCAAGAAGATTTTGAGTAAGGTGTTGAAAGAAGATAACCTTGTTTTGTGGCAAATCTTAAGGGGAAAAAGTCCAGTTTTTCCCTATTGAATACAGTGTTAGCTTTTTTTTTTTTTTTTTTTAATGTTGAGGAAGCTCCTCTTCATTTTTTACTTGTTTATAGTTTTTATTATGTATGTGTTGGATTTTGTCAAATGCTTTTTCCACATCTATTACTATGATCATATGATTTTTTCCTTTACTCTGTTCATTTCTCAGATTATATTGTTTGACTTTTAAATTTTGAACCAGGCTTGTAAAACTGGAATAAATTACATTTTATTTTTGTATAATATTTTTTATATATTCCTGAATTTGACATGCTGATATTTTATTGAGGTTATTTGTATCTATGTTCACAAGAAACATTTGTCTGTAGTTTTCCTTTCTTGTAGTATGTTTTACTTTCTTATAATTAGGTTTAGTTTATCTCTTTGTTTACTTAAAGTAGATCCCGAAATTGTTGATTTTAAATCTTTTTTCTTCTCTTATATATGTATTTAATGCTGTAATTTTCTCAGCAGCAATTTCACTGCATCCCACAAATTTAGGTAAGTAATATATTCATTTAGTTCAAAATATTTCTAATATTTCTTGAGACTTTGACTTATGTGCTAATTAGAAGTATGTTGTTAAATTTCCAACTATTGGGAGATTTGAGCATTGTTCCTTTCTCTTACTGATTTCTAGTTTAATGATACTGTGACCTTCAGACATAGTTTATATATGATTTTGATTTTGTTCAATATGTTAAGATGTGTTTTGGTCAATGTTCATGGGAACTTGAGAAGAAGGTTTATTCTGTTGTTGGATGAAGTATTCTATAAATATCAGATCAAGTTGACTGAAAGTGCTGTTTAGATCAATTCTATCCTTCCTAGTTTTCTGCCTGCTTATCTATCATTTATCAAATGAGAGGTGTTGAAATCTCAATTATAATAGTTTCTGCAGTTCTTTCAGTTTTTGTCTCATAATTTTGATACTCTGTGGTTAGGTGCATAAATATTATAATCTGGTTGAGGTATCTGGAGAATTATCATTATGAAATCTTTCTCCCTAATACTGATGACTATTTTTTATTGTTCTGAAATTGACTTTGCCTATAATTAATATAATTACTCTTCTTTATTAACATTAGCTCAGTATATATATCTCTATCCCTTAAGTTTTTAAAAATTCATATAAACTATTTTTTTTAGTTTTAGCAGTTTTAGGATCACAACAATATTGAATGGAAAGTACAGAGAATTTCCATACACCCCTTGTACCATACATGTCCACTCTCCCTCACTATTGACATTCCTATCTGTTATAGTTGATAGATCTATACTGACATGTCCTTATCATACAGAGTCCATTGGTTACACTGGAGTTCACTCTTGTTACTGTACATTCTATCAGTATGGATAAGCATGTATCCACCACTGTAGTATCATACAAAATAATTTCCGCACACCAAAATATATCATACTCTGCCTATTCCTCTCTCCCATCTCCCAACTCCCAGCAACCACTAATATTTTTACTGTCTCCATAGAGCTTCCTTTTCCAGAAATTTATAGAGCTGGAACCAAACAGTTGTAACATTTTCACAGTGGCTTCTTTCACTTAGTACTAAGTATTTACATATCTTTCATGTCTTTACATGAGCTTCCCTGGTGGCTCAGATGGTAAAAGCGTCTGCTTGCAATGCAGGAGACTGGGTTCAATCCCTGGCTGAGGAAGATCCCCTGGAGAAGGAAACGGCAACCCACTCCAGTACTCTTGCCTGGAAAATTCCATGGATGGAAGAGCCTCGTAGGCTACAGTCCATGGGGTCGCAAAGAGTTGGACACAACTGAGCGATTTCACTTTCACTTTTCTTTCATGTCTTTACATGGCTTGATCACTTATTCTTTTTAGTACTAAATAATATTCTGTTTTCTGAATGTACCAATTTATTTACCCATACACCTGCTAAAGAACATCTTGGTTGCTTCTCCATTTTGACAGTTATGCAGTCCTACCTCACTTTATTGTGCTTTATTTTATTGCACTTTTGTGCAGATATTGAGGATTTTTTTTTTTCTCTTCTACAAAAAAGTATCTTTTATTTAGGTGTTCATGTTTTAAAGTATATGATACCAATATAATGTTCCTGCAACTTTTTTTTTTCTTCTTTTTTTTTTATTTTTTTTTTATTATTATTATTTTTTTCCAGTGGGTTTTGTCATACATTGATATGAATCAGCCATGGATTTACATGTATTCCCAATCCCGATCCCCCCTCCCACCTCCCTCTCCACCCGATTCCTCTGGGTCTTCCCAGTGCACCAGGCCGGAGCACTTGTCTCATGCATCCCACCTGGGCTGGTGATCTGTTTCACCATAGATAGTATACATGCTGTTCTTTTGAAATATCCCAGCAATCCCACTTCTGGGCATACACACTGAGGAAACCAGATCTGGAAGAGACACGTGCACCCCAGTGTTCATCGCAGCACTGTTTATAATAGCCAGGACATGGAAGCAACCTAGATGCCCATCAGCAGATGAATGGATAAGGAAGCTGTGGTACATATACACCGAGGATTTTTTACAAACTGAAAATTTATAGTAAGCCTGAAACAAGCAAGTCTGCCGGTGCTGTTTTTCCAATAGCATTTTTCTCACTTTGTGTCTGTGTGTCATATTTTGTTAATTCTTACAGTTATTTATGTGTTACGGTGATCTGTGGTCAGTCAGTAATCTTTTACGCTTCTATTATAATTAGACATTTTTTGGCAATGAAGTATTCTTAGATATGTACCTTTTAGACAGCATGCTATTATACACTTAATAGGCTACAGTGCAGTGTAAACATAACTTCTGTATGTACCAGGAAACCAAAAAAAAAAAAAGTGTGTGACTTGCTTTCCTGCAATATTCATCTTATTGCAGTAACCTGGAGCTGAACCCGCTGAATCTCTGAGGTAGGGTAAATAAAGCTGTTATAAACATCTGTGTACAGGTTTTTAGTGAGGGCATAAGTTTTCAATTCATTTGGGTAAATACCAAGGAGCACAACTGCTGTATCATATGGTGAGAATATGTTTAGTTTTGTAAGAAACTTCTAAGCTATCTGAAAGTGGCTATACCATCTTGCTCCATAGCTGTCGATAAAGAGTCTGACAGCAATGCAGGAGACCTGGGTTCGATCCCTGGGTTGGGAAGATCCCCTGGAGAAGGAAATGGCAACCCACTCCAATATTTTTGCCTGGGGAATCCTATGGACAGAGGAGCCTGGCAGGCTACAGTTATGGGGCCACAAAGAGTCAGACACGCCTAAGCGACTAAGCGCACACACGTCATGCATTCCTCTCAGGATTCAGTGAGGGTTCCTGATGTGCCACACCCTCACCAGAACTGGTATTGTTAGTGTTCTGGATTTTAGCTATCAACACAAGTGTAGTGGTATTTCATTATTGTTTTAATTCACAGTTCTCTAAACTATGACTAAACTTTTCTTTTTCTCCCTAATAATAACCAGTGTTGGCTCCCCATGACCTACTACATTAAATTCCTGTTTAACTTAGATTTTAAGAATTGAATGAAGGAGTGACATCACCAAGATGGCAACATAAGTCATTTGTAACTTTGCTCTCCTTCATAAGAACAACAATTAACAACTTTTCCTGGAGAAGACACCACTGAGAAAGTTCTAGAACACAGGTGGAGGCTAAAACATTCCCTGAAGCATAAAGACTGAGACAGATAACATCAAAAGGGTAAGAGGAGCAGCTGGGTACTGACCACATGCCCCGCCCCTCAGGGAGGGACTGTACTGAGTGGTCTCTCCTGAGCCTACAGTTGCTCCAGTGGGGAAAAGTAGACATCCAGTTCCCTTAGCACTGTGGGTCACTTGTTAGGATTCCCCACTCTAGTCTTACCCCATGAGGATTTCAGGGAAATCTGCAGGACCTGACTGGGAATCTGATTTGAAAGAGAAGCGGGTAGGGCCTTGCAACAGCCAGCACTCAGATCTTGGAAGACCAAGTTCCTTCCTGCAGCACCCACACAGTAGGCCCAGACAGTGGCTTGCTTATCTGCAGAGCCAAGATGGCGGTGCAGTCTGACCAGAGAACTCAGTGGGGTGCAGATCTGCTGGATTCGGGATATCAAATGAAGAACCTGGCCCTGCCTGCCCAGAACGCCTGGAAGCTATAGTCCAGCGATGCTCAAGCAGTCTAGCAGGCAGAGCTGATTGACCACAGAGCAAATCCAGTAGCACCTTTTGACCAGGGAAGTATGATAACTTAAGCAAACTAATGCAATTCCTTTCTCGCTCTCTCTCTTTTTTCCTTACAAGTTTCTCCAGTAGAATACTTTTAAAGTATGACCTTATTGACCGTAGTTAATAACCCTTTCTGGGTCCTTAACTGGAGTGGTATTTTGTCAGATCACCTACTTTGTTGGTCCTTAATTTTTCCATCTCTACATTGGATTACCCTTTCTCTAAATAGGGGGGTGTCCTGCTTTCTCTGCTAGAATAACATCCTTCATGCATAAAATGGCATCCTGCCGATCATTTATTGGGAAAGCCCCCCTAATCTGTTCAAAGTAGTAACTGATTGGTTAGTAAAAGAACATATCTCATAGAATCATAGAAAACAGTATAAAAAAGCCAAACAAACCCCTTTAATACATGAAGTATGACTCAATGTTCCTTTTAAAGTAAAGGGGGGAAAAAAACACTTAGGATGTGCATGTCATTAGGTATATATATTTCTGTAGTTATTTTAGTTCTTTCAATTAGTGGTAGTCATCTGGGGAAAGTTAACTGATTTTTGAATGACTATAATATGAGAGATATACTGGTATGCAAAAGCTAGATTATCACTGATTATACCAAGCTAATTATTGACTCAATTGAAACTTTTAAAAAGGTTAGCTTTTGCTTCCTAAACATGCCAGATCCTGAGTTTGCACAGAACTTACAATACACAGCCATGAAAATTAAAGTAATCCCTCATCTTGGCAATACATACAAGATTCTGGAAAAGAATGAGCTTAAAAAGATGTGAAAAAGTTGGATTGGCATAATATAAGCCAGAAAACACTAATGGTTAAGGGGAATGAGAGCAGATTGTGTAAAACCATCCGTCAAGAATTGACATGTGTTATACTCATGGCAGGACACTAAGTTTGTTGAAAGTCCGTAGAATTTGGCAAGCCTATGCAGAGGGGATATGGCAAATTTTACTTTGGAGGATGAAACAGCTTGGAATGTGAAAATGCTAATGATAAGATCATCCAGTAATAGTTACCAAGCTATTCCAAAAAGATATTTATCTGCAAGTTATATTATAATTCATATCAAGTACAGGCAAAAGTAAGTTTCTTAAAGAAGGAATCTTGCAAGACTTTTCTTGGTGTTTTGCTCACTCTGGGAAATGGAATCTTAACTCTGAGAAGTGAGAATGTTAGTCTCTCAGTCGTTTCTGACTCTGCAACCCCATGGACTAGCCCACCAGGCTCCTCTGTCCATGGGATTCTCCAGGCAAGAATATTGGAGTGGGTATCCATTTCCTTCTCCAGGGGATCTTGCAGACCCAGGGATCAAACCCAGGTCTCCTGCACTGCAGGCAGATTCTTACCATCTGAGCCACCAGTGAAGCCCAAGAGACACCAGTGTAGCTTTTTGTTGTTACTTTGGGTGGAGAAAATGTTATGGTAAACTTATAGCTTGATTTAACTAATGAATTTTTCATAATGATAACACCTAATTTATATATAGGTATACATTTATATAGGTTCAGTGGCAAGAATCTGCCTGCCTATGAAGGAGACATAATAGGTGCAGGTTCAATACCTGGGTTGGCAAGATCCACTGGAAGAGGAAATGGCAACCCACTCCAGTATTCTTGTCTGGAAAATTCATGGAATCACAGAGAATCAGGCACGACTTAGCGCCTGAGCACGCATACACACACCTATATTTATACAGATTTATGTATATGTTTATATAAGTAAGACCAGGTGGTTTTGTTGTCTGACCCCAGTTCTGCCTCAGTAAGGAATATATGTTCATCATAAACCAGAGAGGGGGTAGGGATAGAGTAAGAATTAAGACTCTGCAAATTCAACCTGAAAGTCTTCCTTATTTTCCAAAAAATGGCTTGGATTGGGATGGCTGACTGGATGGGTACTTTCTGTAGGATGTTTATTGGCTTTTGTTATGAAGATTGCCTTTGGTTAGGCACTTGCCCAAAGTGCTGTGAGGAATTCTTCCACTTTCCTTATAAGCTATAGTACAGGAATCACTACCAAATCTGCAGTTTTCTTCTTTGATGGCTGAGTTCTCTCCCTCTGCATTGTCAAAAGGAGAGTACTAAAGGCTCTTCTCTTGCTTCAGAATATGAATTGACAATGGACTTACATTTGACCATTACCATAAAATGTGTTCCTAAATATTACTAAGTATTCTCCTACAATGGTTACTGTGGAGTGGTCCAGAATGTTATTTAGTAAATTTATGACCAAAATTGTGATGGTTACATATAAGAGTGAATTAATCATGGTAAGGATCAGCAAAATCTGCAAATAGAGCTAAATTATGTTTTTATCAGCATTTGTAAAATACATTCATTGTTCTGTGACAGAAATTATGACACAAAATATGCCATGATCTTTTCCAGGACATCAATAAATGGTTGGTAATTGGGATCATAACAGATGTTTTAGCAAAGCCAACATGTCTATGCACTTCTAAAGTGGAATTTCACGAATTTTATTAATTCCTTAATAATTCCTTATATTCATGAGTGTAATACAGCTAGTTCTTTAAAGAAAGCTTTATCCACTTGTATGCTCATCTTGCATAAGAAGTTTTAGACTCTGTAAATAAAATCTTTACAAAATAAGCAAGTGACCTTTCTCAGGTACATTTATTATGAAAGAAAAGATGAATTTACATGAGCTGAGTTCTTTCAAGTACCTGAGAAAGGCAATTCTTTTAACTAGAATTATGAAAAGGGGAATATTTTGTGAAAAATCACCAGTGAAGTTTTGAGAGGTAGAGTATAAGGTCCTCTTGACCCTCATCCCTGCCAAAATTTTGAAATATCTATATGTTGTAGGAATAGAGAGAATAAATTAAATTTATATCTGTGTATCTGTTGGCTTAGAAACAGATGATGACTTCAAATAATCACTTGGTCAAATAATATTGCTAAAAATAATATGGCTCTATGTGATCTATTATTTTGGCCTTATTCTTTAAAATTATCAATATTTTTAAAGTGAAGGTGACTATAGAAAATAACTTATGACAAAGGACACTTAAAATAAGAAAAACAGAATATGAGACAGAAAATTAAAAAATAGGGATTCTAGCTCATCTCAGCTACTTGTTTACATGGCATTCACTTCACAGTGCACAAGTGTGCTCATTCATGTCCAACTGTTTGTGACCCTGTGAACTTCAGCCCACCAGGCTCCTGTGTCCATGGAATTCTCCAGGCAAGGATACTGGCGTGGGTTGCTATGCCCTTCTCCAGGGAATTTTCCCGACCCAAGGATTGAACTTATGTCTCCCTCAGTGGCAGTCAGATTCTTTACCACTTGAGCCACCTCAGAAGCCCATTCACTTCACAAAACATATGTGAAATGAATACAGTCCCCAATTTATAACAAGGTAAAAATGCACACATTAAATCTGAAATTGGTTAGTGAAAATAAAGTCTACACAAAAGCATAAATGTTACTATCATCATCTTTACAACTGCTGACTTTTCTGTACATTCCACCAATATAACTTGTTAGTCAAGCAGAGATGTGTTTGCTACTACTGTACCAATAGACAGTACCTCCTTGACAGGTTTACCAGTGTCTCTAAAAGATAGTTAGCAAGCAGGCATGCGAAGTATAATCTGATTTAAGGTGGGTCTCTTAATGCAACAATCCAAAACTCATGACATAATAACTGAGAATTGGTGGAGAATGAGGGTTTTGAATGTGTCTTGATGGATGATCACTCATTTGATAATAGTCTTCCTGGTTGAGTAAGACATTGCCCTGAAAAGGCAGGCTAAAGGAATAGTATTTGTGTAAGTACATTTTTAGGAAGTTCCTGAAACAAATAGTAACATAATATTCCTAGGCAAGAATTACCTAATAAAGTAAAACATGATGATTTACATGGTCTTAGTTTTTGATCCTATTAACTCTGTGTTTGCATGTAGTTGTTATCATAATTATACAGTTAAATATTATCACATATGAGCTATGTTTAGGCAGTCTTCTACTAGATACTATACATAGCAAATCTTACTTAATTCCAACAGCTAGCCTATGGTATTATAATCACCATTCTACTAGATACTATACATAGCAAATCTTACTTAATTCCAACAGCCAGCCTATGGTATTATTATCACCATTCTACTAGATACTATACATAGCAAATGTTACTTAATTCCAACAGCCAGCCTATGGTATTATTATCACCATTTTAAAGACGCAGAGGTGACAGTCACCTTGTTCAATGTCACTAGTCCTATTTAAATAAAAAGTTGGCAAAAAAATCAGAAAATAAAATGTAGTTCATAGGTTGTTTAGGGTAAGGTTGTACAGTATGTTCATTTTAACCCAGGAATGCTAGCTAGAGGCACAGACTATATTGCTCCTCCTAGCACCCACAGTTCAGTTCAGTCGCTCAGTTATGTCCAACTCTTTGCGACCCCATGGACTGTACCACGCCAGGCCTCCCTGTCCATCACCAAATCTGAGAGTTTACTCAAACTCATGTCCATTGAGTCGGTGATGCCATCCAACCATCTCATCCTCTGTTGCTCGCTTCTCCTCCTGCTTTCAATCTTTCTCAGCCTCAGGGTCTTTTCAAATCAGTCAGTTCTTTGCATCAGGTGGCCAAAGTATCAGCATCAGTCCTTCCAATGAATATTCAGGACTTATTTCCTTTAGGATGGACTGGTTGGGTCTCCTTGCAGTTCAAGTGACTCTCAAGAGTCTTCTCCAACACCCCAATTCAATAGCATCGATTCTTCAGTGCTCAGCTTTCTTTATACTCCAACTCTTACATCCTTACATGATTACTGGAAAAACCATAGCTTTGACTAGATGGACCTCTGTTGGCAAAATAATGTCTCTGTTTTTAATATGCTGTCATGGTTGGTCATAACTTTTCTTCCAAGGAGCAAGTGTCTTTTAATTTCATGGCTGCAGTCACCATCTGCAGTGATTTTGGAACACCAAAAAATAAAGTCTATCACTGTTTCCATTGTTCCTCCAACTATTTGCCAGGAAGTGATGGGACCAGATGGCATGATCTTAGTTTTCTGAATGTTGAGTTTTAAGCCAACTTTTTCACTCTCCTCTTTCACTTATATCAAGAGGTTCTTCAGTTTCTCTTCGCTTTCTGCCATAAGGGTGGTGTCATCTGCATATCTCAGGTTATTGATATTTCTCCCGGCAATCTTGATTCCAGCTTGTTTTTCATCCACCCCAGCGTATCTCATGATGTACTCTGAATGTAAGTTAAATAAGCAGGGTGACAATATAGAGCCTTGACATACTCCTTTCCCAATTTGTAACCAGTTTGTTGTTCCATGTCCAATTCTAACTGTTGCTTCCTGACATGCATACAGATTTCTCAGGAGGCAGGTCAGGTGGTATGGTATTTCCATTTCTTGAAGAATTTTCCACAGTTTGTTGTGATCCACACAGTCAAAGACTTTGGCATAGTCAATAAAGCATAAACAGATGTTTTTATGGAACCCTCTTGCTTTTTCAATGATCCAATGGCTGTTGGCAATCTGATCTCTGGTTCCTGCCTTTTCTAAATCCAGCTTGAACATTTGGAAGTTCATGGTTCATGTACTATTGGAGCCTGGCTTGGACAATTTTGAGCACTACTTTGCTAGCATGTGAGTTGAGTACAAATTGTGTGGTAGTTTGAGCATTCTTCAGCATTGCATTTCTTTGGGATTATAATGCAAACTGACCTTTTCCAGTCCCGTGGCCATTGCTGAGTTTTCCAAATTTCCTGGCATATTGAGTGCAGCACTTTCACAGCATCATCTTTCAGGATTTGAAATAGCTCAACTGGAATTCCATCACTTCCACTAGCTTTGTTTGTAGTGATGCTTCCTAAGGCCCACTTGACTTCACATCCCAGGATGTCTGGCTCTAGGTGAGTGATCACACCATCATGATTATCTGGGTCATAAAGATCTTTTTTGTATAGTTCTTCTGTGTATTCTTGTCACCTCTTCTTAATATCTTCTGATTCTACTAGGTCTGTACCATTTCTGTCCTTTATTGTGCCCATCTTTGCATGAAATATTCCCTTGGTATCTCTAATTTTCTTGAAGAGATCTCTAGTCTTTCCCATTCTATTACTTTCCTCTGTTTTTGCATTGATCACTGAGGAAGGCATTCTTATCTCTCTTTGCTATTCTTTGGAACTATGTATTCAAATGGGTATATCTTCCTTTTCTCCTTTGCCTTTCACTTCTCTTCTTTTCACAGCTATTTGTAAGGCCTCCTCAAACAACCATTTTGCCTTTTTGCATTTCTTTTTCTTGGGGATCATCTTGATCACTGCCTCCTGTACAATGTCACGAACCTCCATTGATAGTTCTTCAGGCACTCTATCAGATCTAATCCCTTGAATATATTTGTCACTTCCACCGTATAATCCTAAGGGATTTGATTTAGGTCATACCTGAATGGTCTAGTGGTTTTCCCTACCTTTTTCAATTTAAGTCTGAATTTGGCAATAAGGAGTTCATGATCTGAGCCACAGTCAGCTCCCGGTCTTGTTTTTGCTGACTGTATGGAGCTTCTCCATCTTTGGCTGCAAAGAATATAATCAATCTGATTTCAATATTGACCATCTGGTGATATCCGTGTGTAGAATCTTCTCTTGTGTTTTTGAAAGAAGGTGTTTGCTATGACCAGTGCATTCTCTTGCAAAACTCTATTAGCCTTTGCCCTGTTTCATTGTGTACTCCAAGGCCAAATTTGCCTGTTACTCGAGGTATCTCTTGACTTCCTACTTTTGCATTCCAGTCCATTACAATGAAAAGGACATATTTTGGGGTTGTTAGTTCTAGAAGGTATTGTAGGTCTTCATAGAACTTTTCAACTTCAGCTTCTTCAGCATTACTGTTTGGTCAGTGCATAGACTTGGATTACTGTGATATTAAATGGTTTGCCTTTAATCAAACAATAGAGGTCATTCTGTTGTTTTTGAGATTGCATCCAAGTACTGCATTTCAGAATCTTTTGGTGACTATGATGGCTACTGCATTTCTTTTAAGGGATTCTTGCCCACAGTAGTAGATATAATGGTCATCTGAGTTAAACTCACCCATTCAGTCCATTTTAGTTCTCTGATTCCTAGAATGTTGATGTTCACTCTTGCCATCTCTTGTTTGACCACTTCCAATTTGCCTTGATCGGAGAAGGAAATGGCAACTCACTCCAGTATTCTTGCCTAGAGACTCCTGTGGACAGAGGAGCCTGGTGGGCTGCCATCTATGGGTCACACAGAGTCGGACTGAAGCGACTTACAGCAGCAATTTGCCTTGATTCATGGACCTAACAAACATTCCAGGTTCCTATCCAATATTGCTCCTTACAGCATCGGACTTTACTTCCATCGCCCGTCACATCCACAACTGGGTGGTGGTGGTGTTTTGGCTCCATCTCTTCATTCTTTCTAGAGTTATTTCTCCACTAGTTTCCAGTATTGGGCACCTACCTTCCTGGGAAGTTCATCTGTCAGTGTCCTATCTTTTTGCCTTTTCATGATGTTCATGGGGTTCTCAAGGTAAGAATACTGAAGTGGCTTGCCATTACTTTCTCCAGAAGATATTAAAAAGACTGAAATATTTTAAATATTCTGACTCTTACTCAAGTTCTTAGATGGCATAATTGGAAAGCTGCTTTAGCCTTCTATCATCATGATTGTAGTGGAAAAGTAAAGATAAATTAAAACCACAGGGATATAAATCAGTGGCTCTCTAGTACAGAATAAAAAGTATTGCATTTAGTGAGTTAAAGGAAGCAGGGTATCTATGTGCAGAAATTTATTGCTCATGTCAGAAATGTGCATGTCTCCATCAGACTCTGACAGGTAAATCTCAGAATTAGATAAACTGAATCTTTACAATTTCCAATGGCCGCTTCACTCTCTAATAACTGAACTCTTATCTCATATTACAGGAGTTAGTTTTCCCCTCTTCTTAGTGATAATTCTAAGAATAATATAAAGGTCAAAAATAAATGAGACTCATTTTTTTTTTTTTTAATTTTTTTATTAGTTGGAGGCTAATTACTTCACAACATTTCAGTGGGTTTTGTCATACATTGATATGAATCAGCCATAGATTTACACTTATTCCCCATCCCGATCCCCCCTCCCACCTCCCTCTTCACCCGACTCCTCTGGGTCTTCCCAGTGCACCAGGCCCGAGCACTTGTCTCATGCATCCCACCTGGGCTGGTGATCTGTTTCACCATAGATAGTATACATGCTGTTCTTTTGAAACATCCCACCCTCACATTCTCCCACAGAGTTCAAAAGTCTGTTCTGTATTTCTGTGTCTCTTTTTCTGTTTTGCATATAGGGTTATCATTACCATCTTTCTAAATTCCATATATATGTGTTAGTATGCTGTAATGTTCTTTATCTTTCTGGCTTACTTCACTCTGTATAATGGGCTCCAGTTTCATCCATCTCATTAGGACTGATTCAAATGAATTCTTTTTAACAGCTGAGTAATATTCCATGGTGTATATGTACCACAGCACTGTTTATAATAGCCAGGACATGGAAGCAACCTAGATGCCCATCAGCAGATGAATGGATAATGAGACTCATTTTTAAAGAGCATGTTATTTAACAAAGTATTTATAAGATTCATAAGTTCATATATATTTTATTTATGGTAAATTCATGTAAATGATAATGATTAAAATTAATTTAAAAGTGAAAATATCTCTACATAAGGTTTTGTAACTCATCATTTTGAATATAATTTATATTCCATTCAGGAAAAATTTTTCTTTATCTATATAAAATAAACATTTTGATTACAGAAAGCTAGAAGTTTTTACTATACTAATTACTGCTTATAATTAAGCAAGCTTATTTTAGAATGAATTTACCTAAGTAAGATGAAAATTATATATCAGCTGATTTTGAGAAAATTCATGAACTATAAAAGGACCATGTAAAATATGAGGAAAAAAACCCTAAAAATCTGTTGTTTGATTTACACATCAAGCAGAGTAAGAACAAGTTTAGTTTTCTATATTTAGAGTCATACTTTGAGAGAAAATCAAAAAGCAATTAAGGATATCACAAAAGTTAAAAAAACCTGTTACTTATATGTTCATTATGCAAAAGTAAAAGATGTTATCTTTGGCACTGCAAGAGTATATATTCCTCCTGAGAACACAGAAAATGAGATATCTTAATGTTATATATATTTCTAATTCTAATATTTGTTCAAATATTACAAATTATTTTTCTTATAGTAACAGAATAGTTACTCACTTCCCTTGTAGCTCAATCATTAAAGAATCTGCCTGCAGTGCAGGAGACCCAGATTCAATTCCTGAGTTGGAAGGATACCCTGGAGAAAGAAATGGCAACCCACTCTGGTATTCTTGCCTGGAAAATTCCATGGATGGAGGAGCTGTTGGGGTACAGTCCACAGGGTTGTAAAGAGTCAGACACAACTGAGCGACTTCACTCACTCACTTCATTCAGGAAGAGAGAATTATAGTGAAAATTTATTTGGATATCAGAATGTGTTTTAGGAAAACATTTGCTAACCAGTGTAATGTAAAATGTATCAAGAATACATATAGTATGTTTGGTTTGAAGAAACACTAAAATATAGGTCATTCTGGGTTTCATATTTTTCTGTCAATTGTGTTTCTAGCTCTATAAAGGAGAACCTAATGATCTAAATCTAATTTAGCCAATGGAAATCTCATTTATATACATATTATAAAGGATAAAGCAATGAAAAAGGAATGGTTTTCAAGTAGGAGACCCTTATTTATTGGTGTGAACAGAAATAGTAATGGATCAACAAACTATGTGAAAACTTACAAAAGCTTAATGTAATTCATGATTTCAAATGCAAATAGTAGAGTGAAGATTATAAATTTACTAATAGTGTTTGTAACAGGGTGAAAGGTATACAGGTGATATTTCTTCTTTGGAAAAGAGCAGTCTTCATTCAAATCCCAAAGAAATGCAATCCCAGAGAATGTTCAAATTACCATACAGTTTGCACTCATTTCACATGCTAGCAAGATAATGCTCAAAATCTTTCAAGCTAGGCCTCAAAAGTACATGAATCAAGAACTTCCAGATTTACAAGCTGGATATAAAAAAGGCAGAGAAAATAGAGAGCAAATTGCCACCATCCTTTGGATCACAGAAAAAGCAAGGGAATTCCAGAAATACATCTACTTCTGCTTCATTGACTATGCTAAAGCTTTTGACTGTGCTCTTAAAGAGATGGGAATACCAGACCACTCTACCTGTCTTCTGAGAAACCTGTATGCAGGCCAAAAAGCAACAGTGATAATTGGACGTGGAACAGCAGACGGGTTCAAAAAGGGAAAGGAGTATGATTGGGCTGTATGTTGTCACCCTGCTTATTTAACTTCTGTGCACAGTACGTCATGCAAAAAGCCAGGCTGGATGAAGTACAAGCTGGAATCAAGGTTTCTGGGAGAAATATCAACAACCTTAGATATGCAGATGACACCACGCTAATGGCAGAAAGCAAAGAGGAATTACAGAGCCTCTTGATGAAAGTGAAAAGGAGAGTGGAAGAACTGGCTTACGACTCAACATTCAAAACATGGGCATCCAGTCTATCACTTCATTGCAAATAGATGGAGAAAAAGTGGAAACAATGACAAATCTTCTTTCTTGGGATCCAAAATCACTGCAGATGGTGACTGTAACCACAAAATTAAAAGATGCTTCTTGGAAGAAAAACTATGACAAACCTAGACAGTGTATTAAAAAGCAGAGACATCATTTGCCAACAAAGACCCATATAATCAAAGCTATAATTTTTCCAGTAGTCATGAACAGATGTGAGAGTTGGACCATAAAGAAGGCTAAGAGCTGAAGAATTGATGCTTTCAAACTCTTGAGAGTCCCATGGACAGCAAGGAGATCAAACCAGTCAATCTCTTGATGAGGTTTCAATCCTCCTCATCCAAAGCTGGTGAGAAGTACCGACTCATTGGAATAGACATGGATGCTGGGAAAGATTGAGGGCAGGAGGAGAAGAGGGCAACAGAAGAGATGGTTGGATGGCATCATCAACTCAGTGGACATGAGTCTGAGCAAACTCTGGGAGATAGTGAAGGACAGGAAAGCCTGGCATCTGCAGTTCAAGGGGCTGCAAAGAGGCAGACACAACCTAGTGACTGAACAATAGATACTTGTATTTAAGGAACCTGTGGTAATCTGATAAAATTTTAAAATCGAATTTTGTTTAAAACATAAATCCCTGGCTGTCTAGGAATAATATAAAAGATAAAATAATCAGTTTTTTTAATCAATAAATTTTGATTGAAAAAATTAAAGCATCAGTAGCGTGAATCAATGAAAAAGATGATAAAAACTTGCTTAGTGGAAAATTTGGCTAAATACATAAATATGAATATATTTTTAATGCAATTCACCATTTTTGTTTCTGATTTTTACTTATTAAACATTTTCAGAAAATCCTTAATAACCCCATTTTATAGCTATACTTTCACTTTTATGCTTTTCTTCAAATTTTGGTATTTTGTAAGCATTCACATAATTTCTGTGCTTCTTCACCTTATACTCCATTTCACTCTGCATTGACCTTTTGTTTTATCAAACATTTAACTGATAAGTTGAATCATTTTGTTTTCTTCTAGAAACTCTCTTTTATGCAGATATAGAGTCATTCCTAGATTTCTCCTATATCAAATCTGTGGGATTTTAGTTGGAAAGTCAGGGTATTGGCCCCCTGGTACAGTAGTAAAGAATCCACGTGCAATGCAGGAGATGTAGGTTTGATCCCTGGGTGAGGAACACACCCTAGAGAAGGAAATCGTAACCCACTCCAGTATTCTTGCTGGGGAAATCTCATTGCCAGAGAAGCCTGGCAGACTAGTCCATGGGGTTGGAAAGAGTTGGACACAACTTAGCAACTAAACAACATACCAGGAAGACTATATAAAGATACACATGACCTTATTTTGGACATATATCAATTGCCTTTGTTTCTCGGCAAAAGTCATGGTCGAAAAACAAATTTTCATGCTCAAAAGCAACTTGCCTAAACTCATAACACCTACTCTCTATTGTATGCAAAAGGAAAAAGTATGCATGATTATTAATATGAAAATATTTTATAATAATCAACTAGTATATTTAATATCCACCTGCTAATGCAGGAGAGACAAGAGATGCCAGTTCGATCCCTGGGTCTGGAAGATCCCCTGGAGAAGGAAATGGCAACTCACGCCAGTGTTCTTGCCTGGGAAATCCATGGACAGAGGAGCCTGGTGGGCTACAGTCTGTGGGGTCACAAAGAGTCGACATGGCTGAGCCCACATGCACACAGTATACATAATAATTGTGATTGTAGGGAAAATGAAATTTTTAAAATGTCAGACAATACAAATCATATATTTTCACATGATTTTTTTAAAGTTTATATTCACTTTAAGGAAAATTTTTTGTGTGGATATATTAATAATGAATATATAGAGCTTTAAATAAAACAATATACTATGCAAATTGAAACTAGAAGCTCTAAATTCTGCAACAAACAAGTAGCAGTTTCTATGCAAGAGCTTTTCATAAATGCTTTAGGGCATTACTATCAGACTGCTAATCACCAGTTAAAGATCCCAAACTTTATCTATTCACATAAGAAATTAATAAAAATATAGTAGTGTATATTCTGTAAAGATAGTTAAGGAATATGCTGAAGCACAAACATTCAGCTTCAGTGCAATTAACAGTACAGTAACCTCAACACCAGGAAAGTTTAAAGTCAATAGCCGAGAACCACTTGAATGGACAGTGATTGATTTTGCTTGCTCTGGCCTATAGGGGAATGATTGATCTAAGCTTTATTTTGTGCTGGCCTTTTCTCTATTGTAAGCCTAATGAGGCATAAGGAGGGAAGTGAAAGTGGAAACAATAGAAATAGATTTCTGTCTGCATGGAGCCAACAACATGGTGATGAAATACAAAATTAATCCAACCAGCTATTTGATATCAAAAACTGTACTCTCAAATTTCGAGTAACTTATTTTTCCCCAAAATTATTATTATTTTTTTTTACATTTCAAATGTTCAATTCTCTTTGATTAGACATGTTGCAACTGAGTATCTTCTACAAACATAGAAGTATCAGGGGATGTTTAGAAGGAACAATTTTTAAATAAATTTTAAAGAAATGCAATTAAAATTTAAGATTTTGTTGCCAGAATATATAAGTATACTCTTGGCTGTCTGCTATAAATAACCTTTGTAAGAATCAATTCTGTTGGTAAATACTTGTTTAGAGAATTTATTGCAGAAATTAAAAATAAATGACATTTGAGAAAAAATAATATTTGGAAAATCATGGAAAATGGTAGCTGTAATACTCTGTGGTGTTTATGTAGATGCTTAAACCATCAACAAATAATATCTTGAAATTTGAAACTAGACATATTTACAACTAGAAAAGTACATTTAAATAGCTTCTTGGAGATAATAGTTAAGATGTGAATAAAATATTTCATGGAACAAAAAGTATATTGTAATTGGTCAAGTAAAGAAAAATTTGATGTGGCCAATAAAAATTGTTGCATTTGTCTCTGGAGTATAGTTTTATAAACATAAAATACATCATTTTATTCATTCCATAAACACTTATCATTTCCTTCCTACTTCAGCTAATTAACTCATATTCAGCCTTCAGAATTCAGCTTATATTTCCTCAAAGCAATTTTTCCAAACCTTTCAGCCTATGTCAGATCCATCCTGCTTTTTATATCCTCATATCTTTTTCTTTCCTTGTATATTCAATAGTAAAAGATAGATAATTGTGTAACTAGTTTTTCCATGTATATGTGTACTGAATAAGGACAAAACCTATTTTCCTTATTTACATCTATATCTCCAGCATGGGTCCTTCCACTGAATAAACACTAAATTAAAACTGTTAAATCAGAAAGTGAATAAATCTATCAGATATAATTTTAGGCACTGAAGTTACAGAATCAAGTAAGGCATGGGGAGTCTATCTCCTGGGGAAGACTGGGTTTTGGAAGAGAGAGAAAAGTTAATGATTAACAATTATAGTTCAGTGAGAGAAGACATGATGATGAAGAAGAAAACTGTTCTACTTCACGAAGTCTGAGGGGACAAGATGGAACTCCATGAAAAGGACCGAGTAGGTGTCCTTCGCTGAGGGCCAGCTTGCCTAGGGCTGGGTACACTGAACCTCGGAAATGTCTACTGAGACAGAGTAAAGAGTTCATTGGAGAGCTAGACCATTCAAAAGAAAAGAGGGGGATGCAAGATCAGGCAGAGGGGATTGAAATTATAGTACAGGCCTGACGCACCTCTGACAGCCCCAGGTGGGACTCTGGAGCAAGTCTTCCTAGTTAGAGGCGCCTACAGTGGCAGAGGCGGTGAGGTGGCAGGACCACAGGCTTACTCAGCGGTTGGCTGTAGCTGTCCTGGAAGGAGCACGACTCAGCTCAAAGGCAGAGACAGACATGAGGGAGGCAGAGCTGGTCACACTCCTCCCAGCTGGGCAGTGTCCTCCCTTGAGAAAATTTCATCTGCCACCAGCATGAATGGTGTACACAGCAACTGTCTATTCCATACACAGCTAGGGTGTGCTTGTTAAGACAGAGCAAGAAATGAGGCCACTAATACTATCAAGCCGGGACTTGAACAGTCTCATCAGTCTCTCTGGGGAGTTTGAATCTCATCCCATCGGCAGCAGAAGCCATAGAAAAGTTTTAAGTAAGGAAGCATGGGGAGCAAATTTGCATTCTAAATCTTTTCTGCAGCACTGAATGAAGCCTGAATTCAGGACTATTGTTAAGGAGCTGTTGGAGAAGGCCCTGTGAAAGCACGAACAGAGAGTTTGACATCCAGTTTCACACAGGAGTGGGAAGCAGGGGTAAATTAGACACTGGAGAAGGCAGGCACCTCAGATTGTGATGGCTGATTAGACTTGGGGAGTAAGGAAGAGCAAGGAGTCTGGGACAGCTGATTTTCTATGACATACAAAATTTCGATATGTTCTGAGGACAAACTTTAGAAGAAATAATAAAATGAGGCTCACTGCAAACTTCTACCTTGGAAAATGTAAAGTTGTCCAATTATCACAGCCAGATCCTTGATCATCTCCCTGTAATCCATTTCTTGCTGCGTTTACACAGCATTGTGTCTCAGACTGGTGCCAAGCATCAAACAAAGAAATATCTATTAAACATGATTTGAAGCATGGGACGTGTCCCAGGATCTCAGTCTCAAAATGAAGTCTTAGGTGGGCAGAGAAAGTAAAAGTGGAGTTAACTATTAAGAATACCAAAAACAAACTACACAACTCCACCACACACACATACATACATTAAATGGAGTGCTAATTTAGTGATATTCACTGACACTAAATTTGAAAGCAGAATAAAACACCAATAATTACTATTGGGTAATGCTGCTATTTAAATGAAATATTTAATAAAACCTCTATAGAGTACACAGGTGAATTAAATCTATACCTAAGGCCATATACTTGCTAAACCCAATATATCTAGCCTCATTCTCTGAAAAACAAGCACATTCACACCCCTGACTTGACTCTTGCTCTGTGGTATCTTATCTTTCCTCCAACCTCAAATTCTCACTCATTTAACAGAGTTCAATCCAAAGTTCTTCTTTTCTGGATGCTTCTCTCATGTTTTCCTATAAAATGAATTAATGCTCACTCATCTCTCTTTTCATGGAGATTTACATACACACACACACACACACACACATATATACATATATATATAGGTACATGTACATGTTGTTGTTGTTTAGACACTAAGTCATATCCAACTCTTTTTGACTCCATGGACTGTAGCCCTCCAGGCTCCTCTGTCCATGGTATTTCCCAGGCAAGAATACTGGAGTGGGTTGCCATGCCCTTCTCCAGGGGATCTTCCTGACCCAGGGATTAAACCCAATGTTTTTTATATCCCTTCTCACTTTGAAATAATTCTTTCAACTTTCATGTAATTTCAAATTTTCTTCCTCAATAATCGTAACTATCTTTATCTCCATTTTACATGTGTAACTATGTATATGTAACTATGGATAACTAATAATAGTCTCTCTTCTTATTACATTAGATTATAAGCTCCTTGAGAGCAGTTTCTTATAGAATTCTTTCTTTGGTTCCCAACAGCACTTAAGTACAATGTTCTATGATATAAATCAGTATTAAGTGGTAAATACATAAACAAACCAAGATTTTTCAACACCAGCACCACTGACGTTTTGTTCTTTCCTAAAGACCTCACTGGACACGTGGCCATTGTTGCGGGCTGTCCTGTCCACTCTAGGATGTTTAGCAGCCTCTCTGGGCTCTGTCTACTAGATTCCAGTAGCTTCTAGCTCTCTCTGCACAGCTGTGACAACAATAAATGTTTCCTGACATTGACACTGGCCTCCAGGGTGGGGAGGAGACATAACTGTTGAGAACCACTGATGGACAACATGAAACTACAACTTATAGACACAGTGGGGACAGGAGAAAGTGGGATGGTAGCATTGAGAGGGTAGCTAAACCTCCTATCATCTTAAGGAAAGTAGGATTTAGACATGCTAAGTCAGGGGTAAGAAATTTCAACGTCATAAAAACTGTGTTATCATCTTCTATTCTTTTTTTCTTCTATGTCAATATACTACATTTCATTACAGGTTCTTGTACTATTTATATGATTAAGTGACAATATCCAAGGACTTAGCTTAATTGAAATTAAGAGGGTAGCACTGAAACGTATATATTACCATATGTAAAATAGATAGCTAATTGGAAGTTGCTATATAACAGAGAGCTCAACCTGGTGCTCTGTGACAACCTAGAGGATTGGGGTGGGGAGGTGGGATTGAGGTTCAAGAGGCAGGGAATATATGCTTATCTATGGCTGATTCATGCTGATGTATGACAGAAACCAACACAACATTACAAAGCAATCATCCTCTAATTAAAAATTTTAAAAAAAATTTAAGAGGAAGCTGCAACTGTATGATGACTTTTAAATAGCCAATAATCAATCGTTGACCCTTGTATCACACAGGTGGCATGTTAATAACATGGGGATCTATGGAAGTGCCAATGCATATTTACATGGAAAATGAAAAAATATAAAAGAGCCAGAAACTCAGAATTTGTAAACACTGTCACTGCATTGTTTTCATAGTAAACATTTTTGATAATGCTATAAACTGACACATTTTCAGTATCAAATGAATATCTTTGTGATTGTTATTAATATGTTAAAGAAAGTAAAATTTACCCACGACCTACACAATTCACCAACTGAAATGGAAGTATCAAAGCTTAAGCACTCAGTACAGAAATGATATTTGCACACATCTATAACTATTAACAAAATTTTGAGTTAGCATTTTGTTTCATACCTTCCAGTATGAATTGTTTGGCTTCTACTCTTCATAATCTGGATGATTTATTCTATTTGTCAAATACTTTGTTGTTGATGTTCTGTCACTAAGTCATGTCCAACTCTGTGACCCCATGGACTGCAGCATGCCAGGCTTCCCTGTCCTTCACTATCACTGGGAGTTTGCTCAGATTCGTGTCCATTTAGTTGGTGATACTATCTGACCATCTCATCAAATACTTAATAAGCACCAAAAACATTTTTAGAAGTTCTGCTAACAGCTTCTAACCGAATAGATAGAATCATAGCTCTTAAAAACTTACATTTAGTGGCAGTAAGTAATCCTATAGAATAAAACATTAAGAGCAATATAATATACTTAGATTTATGATACAGATGAAAATACTGCAGAGACATAGAAAAGATAATTTTAGCTCAGTCATAAATGCAGTGCAGGAGGCACCTGATGGTTTTTAAGCAGAGGGATAATATAGTTATGACTTTGTTGTAGATAAACCTTTAGGACTGGAGGCAAGAAAACTACTTCAAAGCTTTTTACAATAATCTAGACAAGATATGTTAAAGGATGAAACAGGCCAGTGATAAGCTGAGGGAAAAAAGGCAAACTTAAGAAAACTTGGAGACAAATATCATTAGAATTTCATGAGTACAATGACGTATTCATTTGAGGGGCAGAAAAGATTTAGACTGTCTTTTTACAGTTAGCTGTAAGTAAGTGGCTATTTAGGTGTACCACTAATTGAGATAACAGAAGAGGAAAAACGTTAGGGAAAAAGACAATGGGTTCCCCGAATGTCTCCCAGTAACAGTGTATATGGATGAGGCACTATACCTAGTCAGAGCTGAGGAAACTTAGAAGCAATAAAAATAAATACTAAGATTGATTCAAGTTCGAGCAGTTTTTATTTATTTACTTGGTCAGATGGGTATAGTAGAAGGACTGGAGATGGGAGAGATTTGAGAACGATGGTGAAAAACGTACTTCAGGTGATGAATCCAGGGTCTTAGACTGTCTAGAAAAGTGAAATAAGAAAGCTCCTTTTAGGCCCTGAGAGGATAGGAAGATCAATACAGTGGAAGGTTATAGCATTTCATAGAATGAGTGTATTGTGTGTCAGAGTATGAGAAGTCTGGGTGGGAAAATAGTTTGTTTTCAGCAAGAGAGAAGCTGAAAGTTAAGATTTCTGATCTGAATTGAACTAGGAGGTGACTAGTTTTTGGCTATTACCATGCATGTGAGTAACACAGAGAGTCAAGGTACTTAGAAAATATCTAGGAAATGGGGTTTGAATAAACTATCCACATGAGACCTGTAGTAAGTGAGCATTGTGGCAGGATTTGGAATAAAGAAAGAATATTTAATATCAATGTTTTCAATGTCTGATCAGATCTTCAGATTAAGGAAGAGTAGAAAACCATATGGAGAGGACTTCCTAAGAAAATAATAGTTGTGTTTATCTCCTCAGTAGAGGAAGAGTAATGATTTAGAATGTGCGCTTAACACTAAGAAGGTAGCAAAGGAATTGCTTGAGGGAAGAAATATCTACCATTTGATAGAATGACAAATTTACATGCTGAAAAAGATTGTAGGAAGAATAAAAGCTGAAGCAATACTTGCTCAGTGATATGAACTAACAGCAATTTCACCATTTCACATTTTTGTTTGGAAACTTCTATATAAAGGACATAAGTCAAAATGTTCTCTAAAATAAGGCCAAGATTTGGAAAGCACCATAAAATTCAGTTCGTCCTGATCAAAAAGCAAAGCAGATTTAGACAGAAACTTTGTCATAAATAGTAGAGTGCCCAAGTTTCATGGTACACTTTTCCTCTAAGTATTTAAGTTCTTTAAAACTTACTGGGGTCCATAAGCAGTTGAAATGTTGAGAATATTTCAAGGCATGGTAATCAAAATGAAGACATGGATCAGAGTCAGCATTAAAGGAATGAATTGAATGCATTCCAGGAAAGCAAGTGGTAACAGATCATAGTAGATTTTATAACTATATAAGAGACTGTACTCATGTCTATGAAGTCTTTTAATAACAAAAATTAATGTTGGGTTCCTAAAGGTAATTGAGTTACTACAGCTGTGTGTCTGAGAGAAAAGCACAGTATACATTAATCTTGTGGAGGAGTGTATGATGTGCGCATATTTTCCAAAACCCAAAAATAGTGCTCAAAACTCGGTTCCTAAAGTCTCACCATTAAAATTTGTTTCCTTCCTTGCTACCTCTCTCCCTTCCTTTCTCCTTTCTTCCTTAGTCCATGAAATAGAACCAGAAACATTCCTATTGTATGGCTCACAAGACAGAAAGTCAGAGGACTTTAATGATTTTTCCAAAACGTTCCAATATTAAATGCAGGTTACATTCTTTCAAGTATAGCACAAAGAATGAACACCTTACCTATGCTAACAACTTATAATTCTTTGCAATTATTTTGCCAACTCAATTTTTCATGTTTTTTATGTCCGCATTAACACTATGAAGTGACAGGTAGTGACAGTAAGGCTCACCACTACACTAATAAGAGAAAGTCGATGATAAAGAGTAAGAAAATGAAAAACAGATTTAACTGTAAAAAAAATGTCATGGCTGAGTAGCTTTTAGGTGCTTCATCCACCAAAAGTGGATATACTTTAATTGGAGAATTCAGATCAGGCCTTCGTAATTTCTAAGTGCTCAGTCATGAGGAAAAGATTCTACCCTCAAAGTATTTAAAAGACCTTTTTCTTATGCTATTCATTCTTCCATTCAACAAATACTTATTGAGCACCTACCATCTGTCAGACAGTAGAGACAACACTGAAGAGAACAAATTTCCCTTATTCATTTTTACAATGGGAGGATACAGACATCAAGATGGATAAGTAAAATATATATTATATATAAACTGTTGATAGTGTCATGGAGTAAAATAAAGGAAGGGCAATATGCAGAGCTGATGGGGGATTTTGGAATTTTAAATAAGGTCAAACCTTAATGAGAATGTGACATTTATAGGAAGACTTAAAGAAGCTGGGATAATGAGTCATACCAGACAAGTAAAGAAGATTCTGGGCAGAGCAAGGACTCAGTGTGCTAGATATGTCCCTGGATAGAGGAGCACAGGATGGCGGAATGCAGTGAGATGGAAAGAGAGTGATAGGAGATCAGACAGCGGTGTGTGAGGGGCAACCGACCAGATCATCTAGGGCCTGTATTAGAACTAAATGGAATTACATTAAAATGGATTTTAATGGGTTTGGCTTTTACTCTGCAGGAGAAACAAAGTTGTCTGAAGTTTTTGAGCTGAATTAATGTTACCTAGTATATTTTAACAGGTTTTCTTTGTCTAGAAATGACTAAAGGGGGCAAGAGTGGAATCAGTGTGTGCATGCTCAGTCACGCTGTCCTGTCTGACTCTTTAGGACCCTATGGACTGTAGCCCACCTGGCTCCTCTGTCCATGGGATTTCTGAGTCAATAATACTGGAGTGGGTTGCCATTTCCTCATCCAGGGTGGAATTAGGGAAACAGCTAAAAATTACTACAATAATCCAAGCAAGTCACACTAGATTTTTTGATTATAGTAGTGACAGCGGTGGAGAAGGCAATGGCACTCCACTCCAGTACTCTTGCCTGGAAAATCCCACGGACGGAGGAGCCTGGTAGGCTGCAGTCATTGGGGTCTCGAAGAGTCGGACATTGCTGAGTGACTTCACTTTCACTTTTCACTTTTATGCATTGAAGAAGGAAATGGCAACCCACTCCAGTGTTCTTGCCTGGAGAATCCCAGGGATGGGGTTGCACAGAGTCGGACACGACTGAAGTGACTTAGCAGTAGCAGTGACAGTGGAGATAAGAATAGCTGGATTCTGCATAAAATATGCATGTTGATCTGTTAGGAGTGACTAAGGGATTACATGTAGGTTCTGAGAGGTAGAGATAAAAAATTATGCAGGTTTTTTTTTTTTTTTTTTGCCTGAAGAATTAGGAAGATGAAGCTACCATTAAATGAGGGGGTTAAAGAACAAGAACTATTATTTAGGCTCTGATTGCATCTTGCCAATTGTAATATTTGAGGATAACCTGCCTTTTTGTGTCTTGACATCTGGTTTTCCTAGAATTGGCTTAATTCCAAGTTTTATCAAACTGTTTCATGCATTTTATTTATTAATAATAAGCATTCCCATTCTTTTCATATGTCTTCAGCATGATCATATAATAAGTGAATAATTATTATTTAACTCATGTTTGATTCTGCAGTGTGAAAAGACTATGATAATTCTAGTCTCACCAGGAAATCAGCCCCTTGACTGTAATTGTCTTTCTCTTTATTTTACCCACTGATTTAGCAGTTTTGAGAAGATGCAAAAAATATATTCAACTATTTATAACATTTATTAAGGAAAAATGATGACTGTAAATAAGAGAAAATTTTAAATGACTCGTCATGAACTAAATGGAGGCAAATGACATAAAGAGCAAAGACATTGATGTTAAATCAGTCGCTAATTGAATAGAGGCTGAGTCCTTTGGTCGATTGTATAACCTAGTTGATTCCCAGTTTTCATGATTATTAGTATTCTTTTTTAAAGAAGATGATATATACAAAATACAGAAGACACCTTAAAAATATTAATTGCTGAACTAATACTAGCCCATAATTCCCACAGTTTCAAGAAACCAGACCCAAAAGATCAAGAGGGTGAAGTAAGAGGAGGTGGAACTTACCTTCTTCCACAAACATATCAAAAATATGTCTACATGTGGAACAATTCTCACTGAAAACTAACTGGAACCTGACAGAAAGACTCTGTACAACCAAGGCTGTCAGTAAGATACACACAAAATCAGGTAGAAAGGGAAGAAAAGTGATCAACTCAGGACTTGTGCCCCTGGGAAGGGACCCAGAGGAAAAGAAAAATTCACAGGTAGAAACTTGCCCTGGGAAGGGAGCAGGTTGAGCCATAAAATGGATGTCCCAGTCCTGGGTCCTATGTAAAGGAGACGGGGCCCCTTGGCTGGTTGGAGGAAAGCTGAGCCAAACAGAAGAGTGAGAGAAACCCTGGACTACACCTGTGAGGAGCGTCCAGGGTCTGGCTAGTCTCTGAGGCAGTGAAGAAAGGTCTGCTCTAGTGGTGATGTGTTTACATGACCACCTCACCATGCTCCACAGGCTGAACCTAGCGAATGCTCAGTCCATCACTCCATGCCACAGCGCAGCACTGGATCTGGGGTGGCCATGACTGGGGAAGGAACTGGCCTATGATACAGAGATGATCTGGTCCTGTGGTAGATCTCAGGTGGGGTGGTGTCAGCCATTGTTGGAGCTTACTCCAGTTGTGCCTCAGAAGCCCACCAGATCTCTGATGGCAGACTCCCACCACAGCTAACATCTCAGTACAGGCCAAGAAACCATGAGGGCCCCCGCCAGCCCTACTGAGTGGTTCTGCAACAGGACGAGGCGGCAGAAGCAGGGAGTGGTGATCAGCTGTGAGGAACAAAGGGAGATTGAACCTAAGGCCATGTCTGAACAGAGCCATGGATGCCTACACAGACAATGCATCGAACCTCTATCTGTTCAAGGGCAACGCTCACTTCAGTACTCCCTCCTTTGAGGAAAGTTCCCAATGTAGGGAGAAATCAACCTTAAAGGGAGAAGAGTCACCTCAAGCCTAACCCTCTGGGCTTCTGTTCTAGCAAATTGGGATCAGACCTGGTCCCTGATAGGGTGGTAATGGCCACTGAGCAGGGGGGAAGCCCCACCCCACACCCAAAACCTTCCCTAGCTCCTTCATCTGCAGCCCCACCCTCTACCAAGGTGATAGATGCTACAAACCCTGAAGAAAGAAGTGACTTGTGTCCACATCAAATCCAGTTCTCCCCCAGAAGGCAGTGGGCACAAAATCTGTAAAGGAATGCTTACACGTAAGAACAGTTCTTTACCACTGCAATAAGTAACACTTATTTAACACTGCTTCACTTAAATTCATAGAGGCAGAAAAAGTTAGGAAAAATTAAAAGGTAGAGAAACTGGTCTCAGTTGAAAGAATGAGTCAATGCCTGAAAAAATAATGAAACAAGTAAAAAATTTTACCAGATAAAGAATTTAAAAACACTGGTAATACAAATGTCAACCGACTTAGGGAAAGTAATTGATTTAAACAGTGACATTTTAACAAGAAACTAGAAAGTATAAAAAAGACCCAGTCAGAAATGAAGACTTTGATAGCTGAAATAAAAACACACTATTAATAGAAGAAATGAATAGAACACTAAGTGATACAGAAGAATGGATAAATGATCTGGAATATAGAATAATAGAAATCACCCAATCAGAATAGCAAAAGGGAAAAAAAAAATGAAAGCCATTTGAGAGATCTCTGGGATACACAGCAATCCCACTCCTGAGCATACATTCAGAAAAGATGAAACACTCTAATTTTAAAAGACACATATATCCCAATGTGCAGAGTGGCTCTGTTTGCAATAGCCAAGATAAGGAAGCAACCCAAGTGTCCATTCTCAGGCAAATGGATAAAAAAGTGATAACACACAGACACACAATGGACTGTTACTCAGCCATAAAAAGAAAGAAATTCTGCAAATTGTGTCAAAGTGTATGGACCTAGGAAGTATTCTCCTTAGTGAAATACATGAGATGGAGAAAGACGAATGCTGTATGATATCACTTACATGTGGAGCCTAAAATTATAAACAAATATATATGCAAAACAAACAGACTCACTGATATAGAAAAAAACTAGTGGTTACCAAAGGGGAGAAGGAAGTGGGGATGGGAAGATTAGGGGTATGAGATTAAGTGATACAGACTACAATGCATAAAATAGATAAGCAAGAAGGATGCATTGTACAGTACAGGGAAGTATAAGCCATTATCTTGCAATGACTTTTAATGAAGTATAATCTGTAAAAAATACTGAATCACTATGTTGAATGCATGAAATTAATATTGTAAATCAGCTATATTTCAACTGAAAGACAAAAATAAAAGAACTAGAGACCCAGCAAACATAAAAAGATTTAGATCAGTGATAAAGATAGGTGGCACATCCCAGAGCCTCAAGTATTAACCATGCATGCTCAGTCACTCAGTCATGTCCAGCTCTTTGCAACCTCACGCCTGTAGCCTACCAGGCTCCTCTGTTCATGGGATTTTCCAGGCAAGAATGCTGGGTTGCTATTTCCTTCTCCAGGGAATCTTTCCAACTTGGAGATCGAACCCATGTCCCCTGCATTGGCAGGCGGATTCTTTACCACTGAGCCACCTGGGAAGCCCTCAAGTATTAACTAATTACACTTTATTCTTCTTATGCTTCTTTATATATGCTTTATGAAAGGTATTCACTTTTCTACTACAAACTTCTTCCCTGATGTCACCTCCACCTGTTTAGAGGCAGAACTCCTGCATCTACAACTTTAAGCACAACTGTTTGCCCACAAAGAATGATAAAAATGAAGCAAATAGTAGAAAATGTTCACCACCAGTTAGCTACCTAGAGTCAGGTGGTTTATTTTGGAATGCCAGCCAGCTGAAGTGAGGAAAGGAGTAAAAACCAATAGAAAGATGGTTATGACAATGACTGCAACTAAGGGTGACTCAGTAATGGATGCCAGCAAAAGTTTGTGAGGAGCCTTATAAAATATCTCTCAAAACTATCCACTCAGGAGAAAAAGGAAGGAAGCATTTAGCTATCTGGTGGCTCCTACCCTTGGCTTACAAAGTGCTGCCCGTGAAGCATTAACTCTCACACATTTTCAAGACTGAATTTATGAGGATTAAGCAATTTCTGCAGGATTCCCAGCTGCCTCCCTATACCATATATTCTGGGAAGCTCTAGGGCAGGGACTGAGAGGTACAGGGAATGCAAATAAAGCTTGTTGAAGATGGACACAACCAACACAGCGTGGCTGAAATAAAGGTGAGGGCGAGAAGCTACAAGTTGGCACAAAAGCTCTTCAGAGGCTCAGTATTGTCCAGTGGTTAAGATGAATGTAGTGAAAGTAAATGCTCACAATATACTTCATCAACATTTATTTTTCTTTTTCCAAAGTAGGTCAAGTGAACCTTCAATATATCATATATATGTCCAGAACTGTATCTGTATAATAAGGCATTAATAAATCAATAATCAGTAATTAATAATAAATGACAATTATAAGAGATGTCTATAATATACAGTAATTTTGAATTTTGAATTATTTTGCTAGTGGGAAAAATTTTTTTCACTAAATTATTGGATGAACTTCCTTCCTCTAAAAATAATATTAACCAAGCCATGAAAATTGGTTTATTCTCCCACATAAATACTTTAGGGAAAGTCTCAAAGCAAAGAATAGAGGTTTGGCAATTCATCTAAGGGGAATTCATGTTTCTCAATGCTTTTCCATCAGTGGTTTTATGAAGCAGTTTTTTTCTCACTTTCCCTTTCGGAATAAAATTAGATGAATTAAAGGCATTAATGATCATACGTTTTTGATTTCATGGTACTTTTATCATAATTATTGGGTGAGTTAAAATAATATCAAATGACTTAATTGATTTTTGCTATCCCATAGCCTTGTGATTTATCCTGATTTAGTAGAGACACCAGGTGGCTTTATTTCATTTATTAGAAATGGATGTTATTCACTCTTCCATGATGTACCTGGGGCATTGAGCTTTGGTTTGAGATTTGTGAACTGAATTATTAACACCATAAAATTGTTCTCTAGTGTACCTTATTAGGAGTATTATAATTTATTTCCTAAGCTATATAACATTAAAAACAGAGTTTTAAATAGAAACTCCCATTTAAGGATAATCAAAACAGTATCAATAAAATACTATGTGCCATGGACTGAACTACATTTTGGTGGAAAAAAGCAATAAATACAACTTACTCTTCTTCCCTAATTGTCTAGTAAAAGATTTCAGTTTGATTTGTAAAAGTCAGTGCTATGTTTGCATTAGAACCCCCTAACATTATATATATACCATTTTCTTTCATTTTCTCTGTCACAAGTTGAAACTGAGGCTGTTGCTGCTGCTAAGTCACTTCAGTCGTGTCCGACTCTGTGACCCCATAGACGTCAGCCCACCAGGCTCCCCCGTCCCTGGGATTCTTCAGGCAAGACCACTGGAGTGAGTTGCCATTTCCTTCTCCAATGCGTGAAAGTGAAAAGTGAAAGTGAAGTCACTCAGTCGTGTCCGACTCTTAGCGACCCCATGGACTGCAGCATACCAGACTCCTCCGTCCTTGGGATTTTCCAGGCAAGAGTACTGGAGTGGGGTGCCATTGCCTTCTCCTGAAACTGAGGCTAGTAGGATAGATTTAGTGATTTTTAAGAATGATAAATTCTTTTAGACACATTCAGTCATTACAGGCACTATATTTTTACTCATTCTTATAGTCGCATCCAAATAAACACTAACCTCTATTGGTCTCTGTGTGTGCCTTTGAATTGTTTGCTTTTATTTCATCCTGCTGATCATTATTATAGCCTATACCCTCATATTTCACATCTATACAATGACAATGTCCATTGTTCCTGTTTCCATGCTTGTAAGTGCAGCCCTGATGCATCCCATGGCTTATAATTTGAGTGACCATATGTCCTAGTTTCCTTAGGATACTTCCAATTTTTTCTATTGTAATTACTGAGAATTAATCCTTGCAGTCTAAAAAAGAGGCTGGGTGAGAAGGTGCATGTTCATCTTCTGTGTAATGACATTATATTCAACTTGGTGACCTTCTACTTTTCAAAATCTTTTAAAGACCAAGGCAAAAAGCTCATACAGGAATCAAAAACTTCTATAGTTTGACCACAATCTACCTTTTAAACCTTCTTTAATACACATCTTCATTCCTAAACCTATGTAAAGCATTCTCCATCTTTGATGATCTTGATGGCCAACTCAAATTTCTTGATTCATGCTGTCTTTCCTAATCACTTCCATATTTCCACTGAACCACAGTAAATAATCCTTTGTCATTCATATATAGATTAGTGACAAGTAGTATAATGTTTTGTTTTTCTTAGTAAAGTTAGCTTTAGTACACAGCATTTCATTGCCTTACACATTTGGAAGCAGACAGTACTTAACGGAGTTAAATGTCATGGACTGGCATCATGATGTTTAGACTTGAATAGCAGATCTCTCAATGCTTCTAATATTATCTTCACTTTATTATACAACTCCTCAAGGCAGCAAATTTTACTTAGTAAACACTAAGAAAGGTTAGCAAATAGAAGAAAACAGAAGAACCAAATAACATCAGATAATATTTCAAAAAATGCTTTCCACTCAACCACTTTTCTCCAACTAATAAATCTTTGCCTTACTTCTATAAAAATAAATATTACTTCCACGAAAAGATAATAGCCAGTCATCTATTAAAAACCCCATTTTATAATATTGAGTAAACCATATTCAAGGAATGTGAGAATATGATGGGCTGGAGTAGTATTTTCCCCAGACACTTCCACTGTTCACCTCAAACCTGAGGAATTTCTCACTTGAAGGCAACTATTAATTATCTAGGGAGGCTTTTCATCCTAGCACTGGTTTTCTCCTCCACTAAAGTGATGGCATAATTTCTTTTTAATTTCTTGAACCTAAACCATTTAAATACAAGCCCAATAGAGTTTTCCTGTCTGGCCCTTGTTGTTATTGTCATTTAGTCCAACTCTCTGCAACCCCATGGATTGGAACCCACCAGGCTAATCTGTCTATTGGATTTCCTAGGCAAGAGTCTGACATGGGTTGTCATTTCCTTCTCCAGGGGATCTTCCTAACCCAGGGACCAAACCTCATCCTGTGCATTGGCAGGTGGATTCTTTACCACTGAGTCACCAGGGAAGCCCTTACTGGCAGGCAACTAGCCATCTGGTGTAGAGAAAAGAATACACATAAGCACGTGAAATTCAGTGTGATAGGAACTATGATAAAGAAATGCACAGGAGAAATGGACAACACGTTTTAGAACTTGTATACATTTCTTTCTCAAATCTAAGATAGGCTGGAAAAACATGCATAAGTAGTTGATGAGCAAATTAATTCACTGACTTAACTATTTTACACATGGTTGGATGGCATCACTGACTCAATGGACATGAGTTTGGGTAGACTCTGGGAGTTGGTGATGGACAGGGAGGCCTGGCATGCTGTGGTTGATGGGGTGGCAGAGAGTCAGACACGACTGAGCGACTGAACTAAACACATGATTCATTTTAAAAACAATTTAATTCTGTACTAGTTTTTCCTGTTATGATATGTCCCAACCATTTTAAAAGTGATGAAAAGTTGGATTATGGGAGTTATCTACAATTTGAAAGGCAGAATTATTTCCAGGTCATTATCTGATTGTAGCACTTTAAACATTTTTACAGGGCAAGATAAGCTAAGAAACAGTCCATGCAACACCAAATTAATATATACAGGTAAAAATGACTTCTATAATAAAAATAAAAGTAAATGTCAAGCATACTTGATGAGTGAATTATTCAAAACTACTGCAATGGATGTATATAAGTTTACATAATAAGCCAATCCCATTAACTCCTCCCCTTCATGGATCACAGCCATGTCATGGTGAAGGGGCTGGCACTAACTCAGTGAAGCTATGAGCCATGCCATGTAGGGCCACCTAAGACAGATGGGTCATAGTGAAGAGTTCTGATAAAATGTGGTCCACTGGAACAGGGAATGGCCAACCACTCCAGTATTCTTGCTGCAAGAACCCCATGGATAGTATGAAAAGGCAAAAAGATATGACACCGGAAGATGAGCCTCCCAGATTGCACAGAGCCCAATATGCTACTGGGGAAGAGCAGAGGGCAATGACTAGTAGCTCCATAAAGAATGGGCCAAAGCAGAAACAACACTCAGTTGTGGATGTGTCTGGTAGTGAGAGTAAAGTCCAGTGCTGTAAAGAACAATATTGCATAGGTACCCGAACATCAGGTCCATGAATCAAGGTAACTGGATGTGGTCAAGCAGGAGATGGCAAGAGTGAACATAGACTTTTTTGGAATCAGTGAACTAAAATGGATGGGATGAGTGAATTTAATTTAGAAGACCATTATATCTACTACTCTGGGCAACAATCCCTTATAAGAAATGGGGTAGCCCTCACAGTCCACAAAAGAATCCAAAATGCAGTGCTTGGGTGCAATCTCAAAAACGACAGAATGATCTTGGTTCTTTTCAAAGGAAAACCATTCAATATCACAGTAATCCAAGAATATGCCCCAACCACTAGTGCTGAAGAAGCTGAAGTTGATTGGTTCTATGAAGACCTACAGCACTTTTTAGAAATAACACCAAAAAAATGTCCTTTTCATCATAGAGGATTGGAATGCAAAAGTAGGAAGTCAAGAGATACCTGAAGTAACGGAAAAATTTGGCCTTGGAGTATAAAATGAAGTAGGGCAAAGGCTAACAGAGTTTTACCAAGAGACCACAGTGTTCATAGCAAAAACCCTCTTCCAATGACATGAGATGACTCTACATATGGACATCACCAGATATTCAAAACCAAAATAAGATTGATTATGTTCTTTGCAGCTAAAGATGGAGAAGCTCTATACAGTCAGCAAAAACAAGTTTGGGAGCTGACAGTGGCTCAGATCATGAACTCCTTATTGAAAAATTCAGACTTAAATTGAAAAACATAGGGAAAACCACTAGGCCATTCAGGTATGACCTAAATCAAATCACTTATGATTATACAGTAGAAGAGACAAATAGATTCAAGGGACTAAATCTGATAGAGTGCCTGAAGAACTATGGATGGAAGTTCATAACATTGTACAGGAGGTGGTGAACAAAACCATCCCAAAGAAAGAGGCATAATGGTTGTCTGAGGAGGCCTTACAAATAGCTGAGAAAAGAAGAGAAGCCAGATTCAAAGGAGTAAAGGAAAGATATACCCAATGAATGCAGAATTCCAGAGAACAGCAAGGAGAGATAAGAAAACCTCCCTCAGTGATCAGTGCAAAGAAGTAGAGGAAAACAATAGAATGGGAAAGAATAGAGACCTCTTCAATAAGATCAGAGATGCCAGGGAAATTTCATGCAGAGGCAGACACAGTAATGAACAGAAATGCCAGTATGGACCTAACAGAAGCAGAAGATATTAAGAAGAGGTGGCAAAGACACACAGAAGAAGTATACAGAAAAAAGATCGTAATGACCTGGATAACCACAATGGTGTGATCACTCACCTAGAGCCAGACATTCTGAAATGCAAAGTCAAGTGGGCCTTAGAAAGCATCACTATGATCAAAGCTAGTGGAGGTGATAGAAATCCAGCTGAGCTATTTCAAATCCTAAAACATGATGCTGTTAAAGTGCTGCACTCAATATGCCAGCAAATTTGGAAAACTCAGCAGTGGCCATAGGACTGGGAAAGGTTTGATTTCATTCCAATCTCAAAGAAGGGCAATGCCAAAAATGTTCAAACTACCACACAATTGTACTAATTTCACATCCTAGCAAAGTGATGCTCACAATCCTTCAAACTAGGCTTCAACAGTATGTGAACTGAAAACTTTCAGAAGTACAAACTGGATTTAGAAAAGGCAGCAGAACCAGAGCTTAAATTGCCAACATCCATTGGATCATATAAAAAGCAAGAAAATTCCAGAAAAACATCTACTTCTGCTTCACTGACTACGCTAAAGCCTTTGACTGTGTAGATCACAGCACTGTGGAAAATTCTTAAAGAGATGAGAACACCTTTCCTGGCTCTTGTGAAACATGTATGCAAATCAAGAAGCAACAGTTAGAACTGTACATGGAACAATGGACTGTTTCCAAATCAGGAAAAAAGTACACCAAGTCTGTACATTGTCATCCGGCTTACCTAACTTATATACAGAATACAGCATGAGAAATGCCAGGCTGGATGAAGCACAAGCTGGAATCAAGATTGCCAGGAGATGGGCCATAAATCTAGTCTTGGAAAATTCAAAAAAACTGAAATCATTCCAGTCATCTTTTCTGACCACAGTGCAGTAAGATTAGATCTCAATTACAGGAAAAAAATTGTTAAAAATTCAAACACCTGGAGGCTAAATAACACGCTTCTGAATAACCAACAAATCATAGAAGAAATCAAAAAAGAAATCAAAATATGTATAGGAATGAATGAAAATGAAAACACAACAACCCAAAACCTATGGGACACTATAAAAGCAGTGCTAAGGGGAAGGTTCATAGCATTACAGGCTTACATCAAGAAACAAGAAAAAAGCCAAATAAATAACCTAACTCTACACCTAAAGCAATTAGAGAAGGAAGAAATGAAGAACCCCAGAGTTAGCAGAAGGAAAGAAATCTTAAAAATTAAGGCAGAAATAAATGCAATAGAAACTAAAGAGACCATAGCAAAAATAAACAAAGCTAAAAGCTGGTTTTTTGAAAAAATAAACAAAATTGACAAACCATTAGCAAGACTCATTAAGAAACAAAGAGAGAAGAACCAAATTAACAAAATTAGAAATGAAAATGGAGAGATCACAACAGACAACACTGAAATACAAAGGATCATAAGAGACTACTACCAGCAGCTCTATGCCAATAAAATGGACAACTTGGATGAAATGGACAAATTCTTAGAAAAGTATAACTTTCCAAAACTGAACCAGGAAGAAATAGAAGATCTTAACAGGCCCATCACAGGCAAGGAAATCGAAACTGTAATCAAAAATCTTCCAGCAAACAAAAGCCCAGGACCAGATGGCTTCACAGCTGAATTCTACCAAAAATTTAGAGAAGAGCTAACACCTACCTTACTCAAACTCTTCCAGAAAATTGCAGAAGAAGGTAAACTTCCAAACTCATTCTATGAGGCCACCATCACCCTAATTCCAAAACCTGACAAAGATGCCACAAAAAAAGAAAACTACAGGCCAATATCACTGATGAACATAGATGCAAAAATCCTTAACAAAATTCTAGCAAACAGAATCCAACAACATATTAAAAAAATCATACACCACGACCAAGTGGGCTTTATCCCAGGAATGCAAGGATTCTACAATATCCGCAAATCAATCAATGTAATACACCACATTAACAAATTGAAAGATAAAAACCATATGATTATCTCAATAGATGCAGAGAAAGCCTTTGACAAAATTCAACACTCATTTATGATTAAAACTCTCCAAAAAGCAGGAATAGAAGGAACATACCTCAACATAATAAAAGCTATATATGACAAACCCACAGCAAGCATCACCCTCAATGGTGAAAAATTGAAAGCATTTCCCCTGAAATCAGGAACAAGACAAGGGTGCCCACTCTCACCACTACTATTCAACATAGTGTTGGAAATTTTGGCCACAGCAATCAGAGCAGAAAAAGAAGTAAAAGGAATCCAGATAGGAAAAGAAGAAGTGAAACTCTCACTGTTTGCAGATGACATGATCCTCTACATAGAAAACCCTAAAGACTCTCCCAGAAAATTACTAGAGCTAATCAATGAATATAGTAAAGTTGCAGGATATAAAATTAACACACAGAAATCCCTTGCATTCCTATACACTAACAATGAAAAAACAGAAAGAGAAATTAAGGAAACAATACCATTCACCATTGCAACAAAAAGAATAAAATACTTAGGAGTATATCTACCTAAAGAAACAAAAGACCTATACATAGAAAACTATAAAACACTGATGAAAGAAATCAAAGAGGACACAAACAGATGGAGAAACATACCGTGTTCATGGATTGGAAGAATCAATATTGTCAAAATGGCTATTCTACCCAAAGCAATCTATAGATTCAATGCAATCCCTATCAAGCTACCAACGGTATTTTTCACAGAACTAGACCAAAGAATTTCACAATTTGTATGGAAATACAAAAAACCTCGAATAGCCAAAATAATCTTGAGAAAGAAGAATGGAACTGGAGGAATCAACCTGCCTGACTTCAGACTCTACTACAAAGCCACAGTCATCAAGACAGTGTGGTACTGGCACAAAGACAGAAATATAGACCAATGGAACAGAATAGAAAGCCCAGAGATAAATCCACGGACCTATGGACACCTTATCTTTGACAAAGGAGGCAAGGATATACAATGGAAAAAAGACAACCTCTTTAACAAGTGGTGCTGGGAAAACTGGTCAACCACTTGTAAAAGAATGAAACTAGAACACTTTCTAACACCATACACAAAAATAAACTCAAAATGGATTAAAGATCTAAATGTAAGACCAGAAACTATAAAACTCCTAGAGGAGAACATAGGCAAAACACTCTCCGACATAAATCACAGCAAGATCCTCTATGACCCACCTCCCAGAATATTGGAAATAAAAGCAAAACTAAACAAATGGGATCTAATGAAACTTAAAAGCTTTTGCACTACAAAAGAAACTATAAGTAAGGTGAAAAGACAGCCGTCAGATTGGGAGAAAATAATAGCAAATGAAGAAACAGACAAAGGATTAATCTCAAAAATATACAAGCAACTCCTGCAGCTCAATTCCAGAAAAATAAATGACCCAATCAAAAAATGGGCCAAAGAACTAAACAGACATTTCTCCAAAGAAGACATACAGATGGCTAACAAACACATGAAAAGGTGCTCAACATCACTCATTATTAGAGAAATGCAAATCAAAACCACAATGAGGTACCATTACACACCAGTCAGGATGGCTGCTATCCAAAAGTCTACAAGCAATAAATGCTGGAGAGGCTGTGGAGAAAAGGGAACCCTCTTACACTGTTGGTGGGAATGCAAACTAGTACAGCCACTATGGAAAACAGTGTGGAGATTCCTTAAAAAACTGGAAATAGAACTGCCATATGACCCAGCAATCCCACTTTTGGGCATACACACTGAGGAAACCAGATCTGAAAGAGACACATGCACCCCAATGTTCATCGCAGCACTGTTTATAATAGCCAGGACATGGAAGCAACCTAGATGCCCATCAGCAGATGAATGGATAAGGAAGCTGTGGTACATATACACCATGGAATTTTACTCAGCCGTCAAAAAGAATTCATTTGAACCAGTCCTAATGAGATGGATGAAACTGGAGCCCCTTATACAGAGTGAAGTAAGCCAGAAAGATAAAGAACATTACAGCATACTAACACATATATATGGAATTTAGAAAGATGGTAACGATAACCCTATATGCAAAACAGAAAAAGAGACACAGAAATACAGAACAGACTTTTGAACTCTGTGGGAGAAGGTGAGGGTGGGATGTTTCAAAAGAACAGCATGTATACTATCTATGGTGAAACAGATCACCAGCCCAGGTGGGATGCATGAGACAAGCGCTCGGGCCTGGTACACTGGGAAGACCCAGAGGAATCGGGTGGAGAGGGAGATGGGAGGGGGGATCGGGATGGGGAATAAGTGTAAATCTATGGCTGATTCATATCAATGTATGACAAAACCCACTGAAATGTTGTGAAGTAATTAGCCTCCAACTAATAAAAAAAAATTAAAAGTGAAAAAAAAAAAAAAAAAGATTGCCAGGAGAAATATCAATAACCTCAGCTATGCATATGACACCAGGTGCATTTTGGAGCCCCCCAAAATAAAGTCTGTCACTGTTTCCACTGTTTCCCCATCTATTTGCCATGAAGTGATAGGATTGGATGCCATGATCTTCATTTTTTTAATGTTGAGTTTAAGCCAGCTTTTTCACTCTCTTCTTTATGGTTTTCAAAGTGTAAAGGTGAGGGGAAGGGATAAATTAGGAGGCTGGGGTTAGCATATGCACACTAACATACATAAAAGTAAACAATCAACATAGACCTACTGTGTATTACAAGGAACTCTACTCAATAGTCTATAATAAGCTGCATGGGAAAAGAGTCTGAAAAATAATATATGTGTCACTGAATCACTTTGCTGTATACCTAATACTATAAAAGAGTAAACATCAAAAATATTTGATGTATGAATCATTCAAAACTACTACAATGTATGTACATAAATTTACATAAGCCATTCCAATTAACTCCTCACTTCTCATCACAAAAATAGTTACATATTAGTCTGTTTTGTATAAGGTACCAATATACTTGGAATTTTAACATAAGGCATCTAAAAATTTCTGCCATCTAGGTGATATTTTCAAACAAAAAGTTTTGGTAATAATTTGAAAGAAAGATTTCTTAACAGAAGTTAAATGAGCAGCTACAAAATTCAAGATAATAAAATGCCAGAAAGTGACATGTCTTTTTTTCATGAGTCTGTCAAGAAATCTTGTCCCATTTTACTTGTTTAGTGTTTTCCTTACTGTTTATTTGTACAAAGCAATATCTGTACATTTAACAATTTAAAGGTATCCTAAAAGGAAAGTTTTGAAATAGTATCTTTGATTACTTCTTACGACCATTTTTTAACTGACACATTTCTTTGAAGTTCTTCTATTCAGGTCCCTAATGAAATACTACTTGCAGGTAAAGCTTGGTAGAGAAAAATACAAAGTGGATAGAAATGCATTAATGCAAATTTAGGAAGAATACACCTATGCACATACACACTTGTCCTGTCGTGTATATTTAGGATACAGTTTGCTAGTTACTGTCAACCCTGATGGGTATTTATTAAAGGTATTTGGTATTTTATATATTATTATTTTATTAAAATAATAAAGGTATTTTATTTAAACCTATTTAAAAAAAAGAATAAGGGAAGATTAAAGATTAAAAGATTACATTCCCTAGAAGACTCTTTAGCTTTCCATCTCACTGTTTGAAAGTCAGTCACACATAGATAGGGTTACTAAAGTCAACTCAGATTGGTATAGGCCATTAAATAGTGACTGGTCAGAAAAGCTAACGTCTAGATATGATTGTCACCCTTCACAACAGGTAAGGGTTAGTTGTAAGACTAGCCAGGAAAAATCACTGCCAGCACGGGTGTAATCAGAATTATAAAATTAACAAGAAACTGCATCATGAGAGAATTAGACACTAGGTCGCCACATCTTTATGCAATGGGACTGGAAAGTCTAAATGAGCTCAAAAAGCATGAGAATGTTAGTATCAAGGAGGCACGATTCAATGAGGCAGTTTTCTCCTTTTGGCCCCTGGTTTATGGCTATAAGAGCTGTTTTCACATGTTCAACAGCAGTATATGTCCAGGTGAAAAGGACCAGGTGAGGGTTTAAAGGCTTATTTTAGTTTGATACTGAGGTGGCCGAATAACCAAACAAGAATTTTGGCTCTTCTGTAATGACAGCTTAATTACTAAACCCAAAATTTCAAAATTAAATTCCATTTTGATGTTTAGATACTCAATAGATATATTTCTTTGCTCAGTGCAGTGGAGTGTCTGCTAGTTGCTCACAGAAGTCTATGTGGTCCTTGTCTTTTTTCTCCCAGGCACAAACCAGGATTGTACTGCTTAGCTTTCTTTCATTTAGATATGTCCAGGTTACTGAACCTTAAGCAATGAATAGTGAGTAGAACTGTGTGTGTCTTTTCCATACCAAGACTGTTATGATATGGTTGTGTTTCCTCCATAGTTTCTCATGCTTCTCCCAGGTAGATGAAGACAACAACAAGACCCTGGATTTATACTATGTCCAATGTGACCATCACTAGTCACATGCAGCTGTTTACATTTAAATTAATTAGAGTTAGATACAATTATAATTTAGTTCCTCGATCACACCAGCCATATTTCAGGCACTCAAAAACCACATAGCTAATGGCTACTATCACATGTCCATCATTGCAGAAAAGTCTATAGGCCTGTGCTGCCCTTGATAATGGTAAAGCAAAAGCACAGAAATAGACAGGGTCCCTGAATCACCACAAGGAAAACCACACAAAAGCCAGTACCAGCTACTTGTGACTATTCTGTGAATGAGAAAATCATCTTGCACTGCTTAAGACATTCTTCAGTTTGGGGCATATGCTGCTATAGCTGCTGTTTACAGAAATGGAGACCCAAAAGATAGCAGCATATAACCAGACACAGTCAGGGATTGGCATCAGGTGAATAGGATGATATTTAATTTCCATAGCAGAAAATCTGATGCTTAAGTAGATGGTCATTTGTAACCAAGTATAACTTCAACATTCAGGTGACAGATATCAAGAAAGTCAAGGCAGCTCCGAGTTTGAGTACATGTGGAAAGTGGGTTTATGTTTTAATCAACACCATTTCCATTACCTAGGACAAGAGATTCTCATAGCTAAATATGGGAAGCTGTTGGCTCATCCTACTGGCTGCTAGTCAAGGACAAACAGAAATTGAGACTGTAAGTTCTTCAAGGACTTCCCTGATAGCTCAGATGGTAAAGAAACCACTTGCAGTGCAGGAGACCCGGGTTCAATCCCTGGGTTAGGAAGATTCCCTGGAGAAGGGAAAGGCTACCCACTCCAGTATCCTTGCCTAGGGAATTCATGGACAGAGGAGCCTGGCAGGCTACAGTCTATGGGTCACAAAGAATTGGACATGACTGAGCGACTACTATTACTACTTCTAATTTCTTTGAGACAGCAAGCAATAGCAGATTTACACTTACAAATCTATGAAAGATAAAAGGAGGAAAATAGCTAAATATTCACTGAGAATAATAACATTAAGTTGATAAAAAGTCTGAGAAAAGGGTCTTGATAAATGACCTTTATCAAGGGAGTACATTTTACGTTGACATTCTTTGTCCTGCATATTGAAATTACAGTTTGCATATAATTCTTTGGCTAAGAGCAAAGAAAACCGACTACATCAAGGAAAAATATAAAGAGGCAAAGTACCCTTCATCTTATTTTTATTCCTATAAAAAAAATGGCGCTTAGAATTACAGTAAAGAGAATGTTGTGAAATATGAAGTGCATCTTTTCTCCTGTCCTGAAAGAAAAAAAAAATCAATTCAAGTGTAAATCTTCAGAGGATGAAAAAGAATAGATTCTATTCAGAGGGAAGTTTTTGTTTTTGCACCACCGCCCCCCCCCCCCGCCCCCGCCCCAGTTTACTGCAAGGAAAATAATAAAAAAATTTGAAGAGGCTTCCATAAGATCTTATAAAATAGTAAGGGAAAAAAAGTAATCACTCTGGAACCACAAAAGCAGTGATATGCAGCAGAGTAATTTACTCTATGAGCCTTTCACTTTAGGCCAGAAGGTACACTTGTAATAGCTGCTTAATCTTAACCTCAGGATTTTACAGCTCATGAACTTTTGTATTGACATTAATGAACAGCCTGGGCAAGGTAAAATACTGATCAACACAGACATCTTGGTTTCTTTGGAAAATTAATAAGGAGAGCTCTCTGGATGAGAATTTATTGTGAGTGCCGTGAGAATTAACTGCTGTAATGGCGAGTCGTGATTGATTGAAAGAAAAAAAAAAAAACATCTTGTAGGTGATGGTGTGGGAAATCACCATGCTACATCCTTTCCAAATTTCACTATTTCTGTCTTTTCCTTGTTGTCATTCCTTAAGCAATGAGTGCAGAATAAGACAGTAGATTGGCATTTAGAAATTAGAAACCTTGGGAAAGAATCCAGTTCATTAGCAAAGTAATTAACTGTTTCTTAACATAATAATACTGCAAGTAAGAGGAATTAGTGGTACTAAACTTATTGATACCAAGAAATTTTCTGAGTTTAATACGTACAACAAGAATCTATTCTTGCTTTTTCATAAGAAGGCACTGTCTGAAATGTGTACCATTACAGTCGCTTGGACCTTAACCCTAACCATACACTTGTTTGTATTAAGATTGGATACAGAATAAGGAGTCAGCAATTTGTTTCTTAATACCCTCAGCAACAAGCATACTTGTTTGGCAGAATCAATGAGTAGCAGAATTTGGGCAGCTTCTGCCCTTCCTTGGTCATATATCTTTCTAGACCATGTGCCTGAGAATGTGATTGTACTTTTACCATGAATGCTGTGCTGAGTCATGTCTGACTCTGTGACCCCACGGACTGTAGCCTACCAGGCTCCTCTGTCCATAGGGATTTTCCAGGCAAGAATACTGGAGTGGGTTACCATGCCCTCCTCCATGGGATCTTCCCAACACAGGGATCAAACCCAGGCCTACCACATTGCAGGCAGATTCTTTACTGTCTGAGCCACCATGAATGCTAGGGAAAAGAATTATTGACAGTTGCCGTAAGGGTACAGCAACACTAAGTGATCTATCTTATCCGGTACCTTAGTCAGTTTGGGGCTGCTCTGACAAATTACCACAGACAGAGTGGCTTATATAAATGACAGCAATTTCTTACAGTTCAAGAGGCTGGACATCTAAGATCAGCCTGCTATCTTGGTCAGATTCAGGTTGCAGACTTCCAACTTCTCCTTGTGTCCTCACATGGCAGAAAGAGGGCTCAGTTCAGTTCAGTTGCTCAGTCGTGTCTAACTCGCTACGACCCCATGGACTGAAGCAGGCCAGGCTTCCCTGTCCATCACCAACTCCTGGAGCTTGCTCAAATTCATGTCCATCGTGTCAGTGATGCCATCCAACCGTCTCATCCTCTGTCAACCCCTTCTCCTCCTGCCTTCAATCTTTCCCAGCATCAGAGTCTTTCCCAGTGAGTCAGTTCTCTGCATCAGGTGGCCAAAGTATTGGAGTTTCAGCTTCAGCATCAGTCCTTCCAATGAATATTCAGGACTGATTTCCTTTAGGTTGGACTGGTCTGATTTCCTTGCAGTCCAAGGGACTCTCAAGTCTTCCCCAACACCACAGTTCAAAAGCATCAATTCTTTGGCACTCAGCTTTCTTTATAGCCCAACTCTCACATCTGTATGTATCTAGTGGAAAAACCATAGCTTTGACTAGACAGACCTTTGTTGGCAAAGTAATGTCTCTGATTTTTAATATGCTCTCTAGGTTGGTCATTGTTTTTCTTTCAAGGAGCAATTGTCTTTTAATTTCATGGCTGCAGTCACCATCTATAGTGATTTTGGAGCCCAAGAAAATAAAGTGTCTCACTGTTTCCATTGTTTCCCCATCTATTTGCCATGAAGTGATGGGACCAGATGCCATGATCTTAGTTTTGTTTAGTTTTAAGCCAAGTAACTTAGAAAAGATGGCTAGGGAACCTTTAAAGATCTCCTTTAAAGGGGTCCACCCTCATGGCCTAGTTACTTCTTAAAGGCCACAACTCCTAATATAAGCACAGTAGGTTTTAGGATTTCATCATATGAATTTTGCAATAACACACATATTCACTCCATGACATTTATACTTTCTGTGGCCAGAGTTTGACAAAAAGGTTGAGTCCTGCCATTTTACCTACCAGAATGCTATTTTCCTTTTAGAAAGAGCAGGTTAGACAGATGAAGACTATCAGAGGCTGAGTAGAAAAGTATACAAAAGCCTGAAAATTGATATAGGAACAAAAGTAGAGCACATGTCTTGTTTTGGCCATTCTGTGTTATTAAAAAAAAATTATTTAATGAATGAAAGTCAACAGCTATGTCTGAGAGAATAAAATGTTGTCATGATCTTGTCATAAAAGGAGACAGAATGCAGCTATCCTGTTAATGTCTGTTTGACATTTGGGGAATATAATTTCAATAAAACACTTTGAACAATTTAAATAAACTAGTCCTCTCTCTACACTAATCTGCCAGGAATAACAGACTTCCATAACTGGAGACCTCAGAATCTGTGATCTTGTAATCAAAGCAGGGACCAGATTCCTCAGAGTTTCTTGACCAGCATGTCATAATCTGCTCCTATAGACAACATTTGATTGTTGCTATTTGGAAAATAAGTTCACATTTGTACTTGAGATTGATGGCTATCTTAGGGAAAAACAAAGCAATACACTTCATCAATTCTAGATTAGTTTTCCCCTGTCCCAGATGGTGAAAAGCACATAATTAAGACTTTCAGTATGGCATTCTCAGGCCAAAACCATGTGTGACTTCTGTCCTTTTACTGGGCATTGCAATGCCCACCTAAGCAGGTTTGATTTAATTTTAGCACCACTGAAAGAGGATTTGATTCTCTGCTCTGGAGTTCTTTATTTTTTAAGGCAGGGTAATCCCTTTGTGCATGATTTTTCAAACATTCATTCCTAATTGGCGCCAATATTTGCAGGGACCACATATTTGATTCACTGTGCAAACAAATTGCCAACATTCATTGGTTCATGGAGAAAGCAAGAGAATTCCAGAAAACCTTCTATTTTTGCTTCATTGATTACACTATAACGTTTGACTATGTGAATCACAACAAACTGTGGACAATTCTTAAAGTGATGGGAGTGCCAGACCACATTACCTATCTCCTGAGAAACCTGTCTGCAGGTCAAGAAGCAACAGATAGAACTGGACATGGAACAACTGGTTCAAAATTGGGAAAGAAGTATGATAAGGCTGTATATTGTTGCCCTGCTTATTTAACTTATAAGGAGAGTACATCATGTGAAATGCTGGGCTGGGTAAGTCACAAACTGGAATCAAGATTGCCAGGATTGTTGTTAAAATATCAACAACAGATATGTTAAAATATCAACAACAACAATATCAGCCTCAGATATGCAGATGATGCTACCCTAATGGCAGAAAGTGAAGAGGAACGGAACTAAAGAGCCTCTTGATGAGGATAAAAGAAGAGAGTGAAAAAATGGCTTGAAACTCAGCATTAAAAAAACTAAGATCATGGCATCCTCTCCCATTCAGTTCAGTTCAGCCACTAAGTCATATCCAACTTTTTGCAACCCCATGGACTGCAGCATGCCAGGCTTCCCTGTCCATCACCAACTCCCAGAGTTTACTCAAACTCATGTCCATTGAGTCAGTGATACCATCCAACCATCTCATCCTTCCCTTCTCCTCCCACTCTCAATCTTTCCCAGCATCAGGATCTTTTCAAATAAGTCAGTTCTTCACATCAGGTGGCCAAAGTACTGGAATTTCAGCTTCAGCAACAGTGCTTCCAATGAATATTAAGGACTCATTTCCTTTAGAATGGACTGGTTGGAGATCCAACCAGTCCGGTCCCATTACTTCATGGCAAATAGAAGGGCAAAAGGTGGAAACAGTGACAGATTTTATTTGCTAAGGCTCCAAAATCCCTACAGAGGGTGATTATAGCCTTGAAAATAAAGATGTTTACTCCTTGGAAGGAAAACTCTGACAAACCTTGACAAGTTATTAAAAAGCAGGGACATCACTTTGCCAACAAAGCTCCATATAGTCAAAGTGATGGTTTTTCTAGTAGTCATGTACAGATGTGAGAGTTGGACTATAAAGAAGGCTGAGCGCCAAAGAATTGATAATTTCACATTGTGGTGCTGGAGAAGACTCTTGAGAATCCCTCGGACTCCAAGGAAATCAAGCCTGTCCATCCTAAGTGAAATTAACCCTGAATACTCATTGGAAGGACTGATGCTGAAGCTGAAGCTCCAATACTTTGGCTACCTGATGTGAAGAGTCAACTCATTGGCAAAAACCCTGATGCTGGGAAAGACTGAGGGCAGGAAGAGAAGCTAGTGGCAGAGAATGAGATGGTTAGATAGCAACACCGACTCAAAAGACATGAATTTGAGCAAATTCAGGGAGACAGTGGAGGACAGAGGAGCCTGGAGTGCTGCAGTCCATGGGATGGCAGAGGGTTGGACATGACTGAACTACTGAACAAGAGCAAAAGCAGCTTCAACCTTTCTGTTATATGTTCACATTTTTAGAATCTCAAAGTCCATGAAATCCATCATACAGACAGTTTCAATATCGTATGAGGACAGCCAAAGGAAGAAAGAAATTAGCATCTGAGCTCTGAAGGGAGCATTAAACTGCTTGGGAGAAGCTAGTGCATTGATGAGATGTTAATCTACAGCCTGTCTCTAATGAGGCTGTTAGTCCTTTTTTCTTTCACTCTCCTTACAGGACAGCTTACCTCTTAATCATCAACATGAAAAAAGAAAAAAAGCCTTAAAATATGTGATGAAAACAGTGAGAAGAATTCAGCAGCCCCTGGTACCACAGGGTCCATGATACAAATCATCCTTATCTCCTACTAAGGTTCACGGGTTCAAACGGCCTGGTTTCTCTTTCATAATCATGCTTCCCCACCACATACACTCCCCAGTCTTGAACTAATAAAACTCTGCTGGTTTATTAAAGAGATTTGCAAATCTGAACCTCTTTGCCCGAGCGCCTATAAAACTTCATATTCAAAAAGCTTTAATTTTCTAAACTAGTGGGAATAAGCTATTTTGGGGAAAAAAAGATAATGTCAGAGTTTGTGCTCCAGACATCTTGCCTACTCTTCCCTGTCATAGTTACCCACTAACACCCCATGGGGAGTTTCATTAAAATATAAATCCCTGCATCTCACACTCAGAAATAATAGCAAATAAAACATATAAACTGATAGTGTTATATATAACTATAAGAAGGTAAATATATCACTTATTTATTTTAAAATACCTTTGGGAAATTAATTTTAAGCATAACTGACTCAAATAATTCTTTTTTCCTATTAATAATAGCAGAAAGCCATTCCTGTTACTAACATTCCAATGAAATTTATATACAATTTAAAAATTGGAATGAATTTCTCAAAATTTTTTTCATAATTTCTTTATAACACTGATACTAATCAATGTAAACTTTTTTTTGCTACAACATTGACCAATATTTTTCATTTAGTTCCAAAAATTATATTTGAAATAATGCATTGTATATCATTTTTTAAGTTGGTAAATTAATCACTTATATAATCAATTAAAAAATAAATGAACATAGCCTCAGACCTGGATAACAATTTAATCAAATGGCTTTTCTCTTGCATAACAGAAAATGCAAGTGTTGCCATGTGTTGTAAAAAAACAGAAACAATAGAATGAAAAGTTGAAATAGAAGTTGAAATGAAACTAAAAGTTGGTTCTTTCTAAAAATAAGCAAAATTGGTAAACCTTTAGCCAGACTAACCAAGAAGAAAAGGGAAAGGACTCAAAAAATAACAGAAATGAAAAAGGAGGAGTTAGAACAGACACAACAGAAATACAAGGGATTATAAGAGACTACTACAAGCAACTATACGCCAATAAGATGTACAACGTAGAAGAGAGAAATTCTTAGAAAGGTACAATTTCACCCAAGACTGAATCAGAAAGAAATAGGAAATATGAACAGATCAATCACAATTACTGAAATTGAAACTGTGAGTTAAAAACTTCCAACAGAAGTCTAGGACTAGATGGCTTCAAGGGTGGATTCTATTAAATGTTTAGAGAAAAGTTAACACCTATCTTTCTGGAACCCTTTAAACAAACTGCAAAGGAAGTAAGACTTCCAAACTCATTGTATGAGGCCACCACTACCCTGATACCAAAACCAGACAAAGATACCATGAAAAAAAAATTTAAAATTACAGACCAATATCATTGATGAACATAAACACAAAAATACATGACAAAACCTAGCAAACTGAACTCAACTACATTGAAAGGATCATACACAACAATCAATTGGGATTTATCCCAGGGATGCAAGGATTTTTCAATATGCATAAATCAGTGTGATTATTGTTCAGTCGCTCAGTCATGTTAGACTCTGCAACCCCATGGACTGCAGTGTGACATACCACATCAACAAATTGAATATTAAAAATTATATGATCATCTCAATAAATGCAGAAAAAGCTTCTGACAAAATTCAACATGCATTATGATTAAAAACTCTCCAGAAAGTGGGCATAGAGGGAACATACCTCAACATAATAAAGGCCATATAGGACAAACCCACAGCTGACATCATAGTCAATGATGAAAAGCTGAAAGCATTTCCTCTAGATCAGAAACAAGCCAAGTATCCCTCTCTTGCCACTTTTATTCAACATCATTTTGGAAGTCCTAGCCACATCAATTAGAGAAGAAAAGAAATAAACGTAATCCAAACTGGAAAAGAAGTAAAAGTGTCAATGTTTGCAGATAACTTGATGCTATATATAGAAAATCCCAAAGATGCTACCAGAAAACTACTAGAGCTCATCAATAAATTTGGTAAAGTTGCAAGATACAAAATTAATACACAGAAATCTAATGGATTCCTAGAGACTAACAATGAAAGGTCAGAAAGAAAAATTAAAGAAACGATCCCATTTACTGTCACATTAAAAAGAATAAAATTCCCAGGGATAAACTTGCTTAAGGAGGCAAAAGACCTGAACACTGAAAACTATAAGACACTGACTAAATAAATAGAAGATGACACAGCAGATGGAAAGACATATAATGTTCTTGGATTGGAAGAATCCATATTGTCAAAATGACTATACTTCTCAAGGCCATCTACAAGATTCAATGCAAACCATAACAAATGGCATTAAAAAAAAAAAAAAAACTGGAGCAAAAAATCTTAAAATCCGTTATGGAGACACAGAAGACTGAATAGCCAAAGCAATCTTGTGAAAGAAAAATGCAGCTGGAGGAATCAGGCTCCCTGACTTCAGACTCCAAAGCTACAGTCATCAAAATATATGGCACTGACACAGAAACAGAAATGTAGATCAATGGAACAGGATAGAAAGCCTAGAAATAAACCCATGTACTTATGGTCATCTAAATTATGACAAAGGGTGGAAGACTACACAATGGAGAAAAGACAGTCTAACAAATGGTGCTGGGAAAACTGGACAGCTACACGTAAAAGAATGAAATTAGCACATCTTTTAAAACCATACACAAAAAATAAAAATAAACTCAAAATGTATTAAAGACCTAAATGTAAGACCAGATGCTGTGAAACTCTTAGAGGCAAACATAGGCAGAACACCCTCTGACATAAATTGCAGCAAAATCATTTTCTGTTTGTTTTCTAATATAATGGAAATAAAAACAAGCATAAAAAGTAGAGCCCATTTAAGTGCAAAACCTTTTTCCCAGCAAAGGAAATCATAAACAAAATGAAAACACAACCCATAGAATGGGAGAAAATATTTGCAAGCAATAACACTGAAAAGGAATTAATTTCCAAAATTTACAAACAGCTCCTGTGGCTCAGTATCAAACACAAACAAACAAACAACCTAATAAAAACTGGATAGAAGGCCTAATGGATATTTTTCCAAAGAAGACATATACATGGCCAACAAGCACATGAAAAGATATTCAACATTGCTAATTACTAGAGAAATACAAATCAAAATTACAAAGATATATCACCTCACACCAGTCAGACTGGCCATCATTAAAAAGTCTACAAACAATAAATTCTGGAGACGGTGTGAAGAAAAGGGAACCCTCCCTACACTGTTGGTAAGAATATAAACTGCTACACCACTATGGAAAACCATATGGAATTTCCTTAAAAAGCTAAGAATAGAGCTACCACATGATCCAGCACTCCCACTCCTGTATGTGTATCCAAGAAAGCCATTTTTCAGAAGGATACCGGCACCCTGATATTCACCATAGCACTGTTTACAATAGCGAAGATGTGGAAGCAATCTAAATATGCATAAACAGATGAATTAATAAAGAAGCTGCTATAGATATATATATAGATATATAGATATGTCAGAAGGAGGCAAAAGACCTGAATACTGAAAACTATGAGACACTGACTAAATAAATAGAAGATGACACAGCAGATGGAAAGACATATAATGTTCTTGGATTGGAAGAATCCATATTGTCAAAATGACTATACTTCTCAAGGCCATCTACAGATTCAATGCAAACCATAACAAATGGCATATAAATATATATAGTGGAATATTATTCAGCCATTAAAAAGAATGAAATAATGCCATTTGCCACAATGGATAGACATGGGATTATCATACTAAGTAAAATAAATCAGACAGAGAAAGACACATATATGATACTGTTTTTATGTGGAATCTAAAAAGAAATGATACAAATGAATTATTTATGAAACAGAAGCACTCACAGAATTCGAGAAAGAACTTACGGGGTTCACCAGGGGTTAAGGGTGGCAGTGGGTGGGGCACAGACTGAGAGTTTTAGCTTGACATGTACACACTACTGTATTTAAACACATAAGCAACAAGGACCTATTGTATAGCACAGGGAACTCAGCTCAATATTCTGTAGTAACCTAAATAGGAAAAGAATTTGGAAAAGAATAGACACTTCTATAGGTATAATTCAATCACTTTGCCACATTTCTGTAATTAATACATCATTGTTAATCAGCTATACTCCAATATAAAATTAAATAATTATCCATTAATAAATAAAGTAAAATCAATAATTTAGCTTCTACCATAGAAAACTAGAGAAAGTGTAATATAAGTCTAAGCATGCAATATAAAGGAAAAAATAAAGTTAGAGCAGATTCCAATTACATTGAAATCAGGATAACAATACAGAAAAGAAAAATAGAAGTCACCTCTTTGAAAAGATAAAAATTGACAAGACTGTATTAAGAGTAACCTTTAAAAAAAAGAGAAGACACAAATTACCAAAATTGAGAATGAAAGAAAGGTCATCACTATTCAATCTATTGCTAGTAAAATAACAATAAAGGAACATTATGAACAAATCTATGCCCACAAATTTGATAATTATGATGAAATAGACCAGCTCCTTGAAAGATACAGACTATAAAATTTCACACCGAGAAGCAGACAATATGAATAGGCCTTAACTCAAAGGATTTAAATCAATTATTAATTAAAAATCTACCAATAAAGAAAACAACAAACCCATATAGTTTCATTAGTGAATTCTATTCAACACTTTAGGGAGAAATTATATTAATTCTCTATAATCCTCTTCATAAAATAAATGTGAAATCTTCCCAGCTCATCCTATCAGTCCAACATTACCCTAATACCAAAGCTATATAGACCTTCAAGAAAAGAAAACTACCAATCATTATCTCATTAACATAGAAAGAAATGTTCAATAAAATATCAGTGACAAATTAATGACATTTGAAAAAATTTATACACCGCAACCCAGTGAAATTTATTCTAGGTATGCCAAATTTGTTCAACACTTAATTATTAATTAATGTAATTTATCATATTAAAGGCTAAAGAAGAAAAATCATATAATCTTATCAATAGATGCAGGAAAAAGATTTTGAAAAAAATCCAACACTATTTCATAATAAAGTATTAGTAGTATTGTTAGTCGGTCAGTCGTGTCCGTCTCTTTATAACCCCATGGACTGCAGCCCACCAGGATCCTAAGTCCATGGGACTCACCAGGCAAGAAAACTGGAGTGGGTTGCTATTCCCTTCTCCAGGGGATTTCTCAACCCAGGAATAAAACACAGGTCTCCCACATTGCAGTAGATTCTTTACCATCTGAGCTACAGGGATAAAAAACTCTTAGTAAATTAGGAATACAGGATACAGGTTCAATTTTACAGTTGATTTAAAAAAAAAAAACCTACAAAAGGCCTACAGCTGACATCATACTCAATTGTGAGAAACTGATTAATTTTCTTTAACATAGGAAATGAAGCAAGGCTATCTCCTCTCACCTCTCCTATTTAATGTTATACTGGAGAGCTGGCTAACACACAAGTCAGGAAAGGAACCAAGCTGGTAAAAAGCCTACAGGTTGAAAATAAAGAAAGAAAACTGTCTTTGTTTATAGACAAAATGATTATCTATAAAGAAAATCACAACAAATTGACAAATTCTCCTTGAACTTATAAGCAATTATCACAAATCTATAAAGGTCAATTTCTTTCATATAAACCAATAATTAACAGTAGAAATTCAAAATTAAAAACAGTACCATTTGTATTAGTATCAAGAAAATAAAATACTTAAGTATAAATGTAAGATCTACATAAAGAAAACTATAAAACTATGATAAAAGAAATTTAAGAATTAGTCTATATAAATGAAGAGACATTCTATGTTCATGTTTTGTTGTTTATTCACCAAGGCTTGTCCAACTCTTTTGTGACTCCATAGACCCACCAGGCTCCTCTGTCCATGGGATTTCCCAGGTAAGAACACTGGAGTGGGTTGCCATTTCCTTACCCAGCATTGGCAGGAAGATTCTTTATCACTGAGCCACTGGAGAAGCCTATTCATAGTTAGATAGGCTCCTTAATGGAGAGACATTCTAAAATATGTTCACGGTTAGAAAGATGTCAGTTCTTCTCAGTTTGATCTATAAATTCAATGCAGTCTTAATCATATGCCCAATGAATTATTATATGGATATCAACAAATTGATTCTAAAGTTTACTTCTAAAAGCAAGAAACCCAAAATAATAGCTACATAGCACTAAAGAAAATGAACAAATTGCATGAACTGACAGACAATCCCAATCATGAGGCATAATATAAAAATACAGTAATAAATTCAACATAATATTTATAAAGTATAAACATATAGGTCGAACAATTATGTAAATCAAATCATTATGCTGTATGCCTTAAGCTTATATAGTGTGTATGTCATATTTATCAGTAAAGTGGAAAAAATAAAATGTATTGCTAATATATGTATCTGTGAAATGGAAAGAGTCACACAGGGATCAAAACTGCATCTCCTGCATCTCTTGCATTGCAAGAGATTCTTGCAAAGGATTCTTTACCTTTGAGCCACTGAGGAAGCCCAGAAACTCTCTATATCATCTTTTTAATATTTCTGTAAATCTAAAACTGTTCAAAAATAGTCTATTAATGTTAATAGTTTTGAAAATTTTAGATTAAAATTTTTTTTAGCATTAGCAAGATCATCAGTTTTGTATGTGTGAAATAGTTTTGTGATTTTTTTTTCTAAAGTGACTCAGTATTTAGCATTTAAGTATTGACAATACTCAATGTTTATAACAATTAGTATAATACTGAACAAACTAATTGTTATTTTATTGGTTAGAATAATTGTGTGGTTAAAAATCTTCCCACTAATATTTCTCAGTAGCATAATTTACAGTACTATAACATTTATCAGGCTTCTCAAATGGTGCAGAGGTAAAGAATCTGCCTACCATTAAGGAGATGTGGGTTTGATCCCCAGATAGGGAAAATCCACTGGAAAAGGAAATGGCAACCCATTCCAGTATTCTCACCTGGGAAATCCCAGGAATAGAGGAGCTTTGCAGGCTACAGACCATGGGGTCGCAAGAATCAGACATGACTGAACAACTAACACACACACACACACACACACACACACACACACACACACACACACACACACCAGATTTACATCCAGACAAAATAGTTACTTCTCTGGTAATCAATAGTTTACCTACTTAACTGTTTTTTACTCTATATATGTCACACTTCATATATTAATTAATGTAATTTCCCACCCACATATTTACTTTGTACCTGCATTACTCTGATAAAGACACAGACTTAAGCTTACATAAGTGAAATGCTACCTGGCTTTTGTTGGTCACTAAATTCTTGAAGCTGTATATGCTGTTTTCATTTACAGAAATTTTCTCTAGGAATTTCTCTAGCAGTCCCAAAGACTGTCACCTTTATTTTATAGGTGAAGAAATTTAAACTCAAAGATGTAAATTTCTAAGAAGTAGTAGAGTTGATATTTACATCAAGTTCCCTCTGAAACAAACAAAAGAACTAACACTTTCACTGTTATGATACTTTTTTCATGAAGTTAGAGAGAAATTCATACAAGTATAGTAATTCTCAGATTAAATACTAAAATATGAATCAAGAGAGTTCCAGGTGTCTCCAATTTGTAGAGTGATTGGACATGATAATAGAGTTAAAAATAGAGTTAAAAATATGTTTAAATGGGGCTTCTCTGGTGGCTGAGCAGTAAGAAATCTGCCTGCAGCGCAGGAGACACAGGTTCAATCCTTAGGTCAGGAAGATCCCCTGGAGGAGGACAGGGAAATGCACTGTATTCTTTCTTGGGAAGTCCCATGGACAGAGGAGCCTGGTGGGCTACAACCCATGGGATTGCAAGAGAGTCAGATATGACTTAGTGACTAAGATGTACATGGACAGGGTTAACTCAGCATAATTGCTTCATCACTTCAGTCTGCAGTCTGTCTGCTTCTAAGACACACATAAACTAAGAGCCCCAAAGGATGCTTTCTTATTTTGCTTTTTTAATTATTAAACACAGATGGACAATCAAGGACCATCACATATTTATGAAATGCTCCTCCCATATTAAAGAGAAAATAAACAAATGAAAATATGTATCATGAAAGAAGCAAATAAGGGAACACAAACAAGAGTTTACAGAAAATATATCCCCCCCACAAAGCTACCTTCAAATACTAAACTCAGAGTAAGTTGTCTTTACAAAAAACTCATTGTCTTTACAATAAAGTGGGAAAGGAAAGACCAGAAAATTAAAAAAAGAAATGCTTGCTAAAATCTAAAAACATGCAGAAAGATTGGAAAGTAATTAAAATCTAGTTAGACAATTTAGAGGATTCAACATCTGATTCACAGAAATTAAAAGATGGGGAATAAAAAAGATGAAAGGTAAGAAATATTCTTTAAATGATATGAGAAAACATCACAAAAAGGGAGGATATACATTTCCAGATTGAAGTGACCGACCCAATGAGCTATTGGAGCTGTGGTGTTGGTTATTTGAACTGTGGTGTTGGAAACGACTCTTGAGAGTCCCTTGGACTGCAAGAAGATCAAACCAGTCAATCCTAAAGGAAATCAGTCCTGAATTGGAAGGATTGATGCTGAAGCTGAAGCTCCAATATTTTGGCTGTCTGATGCAAAGAACTGACTCATTGGAACAGACCCTGATTCTGAGAAAGATTGAAGGCAGGAGGAGAAGGGGACAACAGAGGATGAGATGGTTGAATGGCATCACCGACTCAATGGACATGATGAGTGTGAGCCAAGCTCTGGGAGTTGGTGATGGACAGGGAAGCCTGGCGTGCTGCAGTCCATGGGGTCACAGAGAGTCGGACACGACTAAAAAACTGAACTGAACTGAATGAGCTATTCCTTGATAAAATAAGAATGAAAATTAGAAAGACACACTGCTACCTTCCAACTGGTTTATGGAGAAAGGGAAGGCCACTTAGTAGATTTATCAATGTGAACTTTTAAAACAAAGGAAAAGAGACAAATGTAACAATAGCAAGGTGAAAATAAAAGTTTAGCGCCTATAGTAAAATACAAGTAAGATTGCCTTTAGGCATTTCTTTAGCAATAATGAATGCCAAAGCAAAGGAGAAACTTCTCAGACTGATTTTTTTTTTTTTTTATCCTCATGAGTCCACCACAGATGGACAACTCTAAGATCACTTCTAAGGACAGCTTAGATTTTCCGTTTCTCAGTTTGTTAGATTCTTCTGTTCCAGACACTGTAATTTCCATTTTTCTTTAAATATTATGCATGCAAATGGCAAGATGGGCCTAAAATATACAGAATTTTAATCAGACTCCAGGGTTCACGGCACATTACAGTGTCAGTCAGCCAGGTGTGTTCCTGGTAGTCTTTGCCTGGAAGGCATTGACAATACCATTGCCTTCTCCTTTGAACCAATCTATAGCTACCATTTGTATGCAAATGCTACAATTTAGCTATTCAGGTTATCAGTAAGTATAAGTAGCTTCTGACTCTTTGCTACTACCATCATTCCTGAAATGAGAACTCTGATAAATAATAGAGATGCAAGAAGTTCCATACTCAGGAGTACAATGAGAAGTTTGAAAGATACTCAGTCATTATGTGGTACACATGAAACCAGTATCATATCAATCTTACCATCGCTATACAAAATAATGAAAATTATAAACTGGTTTTCCTCCACCAAACAAACACCCAAATTTGTAGGTTTTCCTCTAGTAAACAAATATCCAAATTTGTAGGAAATTATTGAAAGAAGGAAATTAACACTTGTTACAAATGGAGAAAGCAAGCAAATTCCAGGAAAACATCTACTTCCGCTTAATCAGCTACATCAAAGCCTTTGACTATGAGGATCACAACAAACTGTGGAAAATTCTTAGAGAGATGGGAGTACCAGATCAACTTACCTGTCTCCTGAAAAACCTGAATGCAGGTCAAGAAGCAACAGTTTGAACCTGACATGGAACAACTGGCTGCCTCCAAATTGGGAAAGAAATATGATAAGGCTGTATATTGTCAGCCTGCTTGTTTAACTTATATTCGGAGTATATCATGTGAAGTGCTGGGCTGGATGACTCACAAGGTGGAATCAAGACTTCCAGGAGAAGCATCAATAGCCTCAGATATGCAGATGATGCTACTCTAATGGCAGAAAGTGAAGAGGAACTAAAGAGCCTCTTGATGAGGGTGAAAGAGGAGAGTGAAAATGCTGGCTTGAAACTCAACATTCAAAACACTAAGATCATGGCATCTGGACCCATAACTTCATGCAAATAGGAGAGAGAAACTTGAAACAGTGACACATTTTATGTTCTTGGGCTCCAAAATCACTACGGACAGTGACTACAGCCATGAAATTAAAAGATACTTGCTCCTTGGGAAAAAAAGCTATGACAATCCTACACAGCATGTTAAAAAGCAGAGACATCACTTTGTTGACAAACATTGGACCATATGTCAAAGCTATGGTTTTTTCCCATAGTCATGTATGGATGTAAGAGTTGGACCATAAAGAAGGCTGAGCACGGAAAAATTGATGCTTTCAAATTGTGGTATTGAAGACTCTTGAGAGTCCCTTGGACTGCAAGGAGATCAAATGAATCAATCCTAAAGGAAATCAACCCTGAATATTCACTGGAAGGACTGATGCTGAAGTTTCAATACTTTGGCCATCTGATGTGAAGAGCTGATGCATTGGAAAAGACTCTGATGCTGGGAAATATTGAAGGCAAAAGGAGAAGTGGGTGACAGAGAATGAGATGGTTAGACAGCCTCTCTGACTCAATGGACATGAATTTGAGCAAACTCTGAGAAATAGTGGAAGACAAAGGAGCCTAGAGTGCTGCAGTCCATGGCATTGGAAACAGTCAGACACAACTGAGCGACTGAACAGCAGCAAGCAACATCAAATGAACTTTCAAAATGGCCTTTTCTCTTGCCGTTATGGTCATAGAGAAATTCGTAATTCGTTTGTAATCGTATTTATCAAAATTTCCACCATGGTTTCTGGTGTTTATATCTTGATGAGCAAAGCCTTTGCTACCCTGATGTAATAAATAAAATGATTCATGTTTCTCAAAAGAAATGTAAGAAACACACTTAATTTTGTTGAGGAATGACAAATTACTCTTCAGAAATCTGGCACCTTTTCATATTCCTGTCAGTAGTACACGTAGATAACCACTGGCATTTCATTGTATGCGATGTTCTAATTTTTAACAATCTGATGTTTATAAGGAGTAAGTCCTTATAGGTTCTCATTTCTACTCTATAACCTTTAATAAAATAATATTCTCTAACTAGATTTGTTAATTATTAAGGTTTACACAAATTATATCACTTATTTTTTTATTATATTTTCTGCTTCTATTACTGAACTTTAGTAATGTTTTCTACAACCAAACTACAGAGCTCTGATCAGCTTAAGCTATGCCAACCATGCATATTCTGCTTTTTAAAAAAAATCTATAACTTTATCCATGGAAGGCACAGAAATCAATTATTAATTTCTTCCCTTTATAATTCAGGTTTATTGGTGGCCTATTTAAAAATGCTTGTGCAAATAAAACTCACAAGAAAATTTCATGAGTTATAATGCTAATTTTATATTATTTGAACACTTACATTAAACTTTTCAGTTTTATTTGTTCATGGTATGAGCAGTGTCATTAATTAAGAAAACTTTCACAACACCAGTAATAAACAATACTTTTTTTTAACTCATCCATATGTTGTTTCTCTCATATTATGATTCCTACACTTACAGGTTTAATTAAACTATTTGTATGTGCTAAAAAATTAGCACAATAGTGTTTACCTGAATCCACCTATATTCTCATTACATATTTACTCTATTTTCAAAGCTATTTTAAATATCTCTAGTTTCCTACCAAATGGCATTCAAACTTTAGGGAGAGCTACATTTAATTGGTAGATAAACCCTGGGATCATTTATATGTTTAAAATTTTAGTCTATCACTATTAATTTATTTCTTACTTTATGAATTTATAATGTGCATTTTTAGGATGATATCTAGATATATGACTTTTACTTCCACTGTAAATAGTAAATTCCCATTTTATTTTCTACTTGGCTATTAATGAGATATAAAAATGCTATTGACTTCTGAGTGTTCATCGTGTATCTGAAAAATTTTGGTCTCTCTTACATTTTGTTGTACATGACCACATTATCAAGAAACTGTGAAATTTTTTCTCTTACTGTCAGTGGTGGATACTGTGGTGTGCCACCAAAGCCTGCACTTTAAGTACAATGACACCCATTCTTCCAAGGCCAGCAGTGTCAGAGGAGAGCTAACAACTAAGCGCCTATCTGAGAACTGGCCTTGGCTTGAGGAAACTGCTTTGACCGAGGTCTTGTCCTCTTCCCAGAAGCAGTCCATACCTCGTCACTGGTCTGTCCAGGGATATAAAGACCTTATTCCTTTGCTTCAATACAAGGCCGTTCTGAAAGATCACCCCAGCTTCAGAGTAACCCATGGGACTGTCTTAAATTATCAGACCCATTTGAACATATGAATTTGGGGTGGGGGAACAAAACATTCAAACTAAAAAAATAAATAAACATTCATACTATATCAATGCACTATTCTTTTTATACACTTTTTGATTTGATTGCTAATATTTTATTGAGAAATCTTCAGTATTGGTTAAAAAGAATTATTGCTTTTGGTTTTCTCAATTAAAAGGGGTTAATTCTTTAAAAAGATAGCAATCCTAAACATGTATGCAGAGAATAATAGTGCTTAAGAATATCTCAAGAAAGACTAAAGACTAATGTATTCAATGTAAAAATGGACTAGTGTACAATTATAAAGTTATGAACACTATACTCTGTATACTTTGGTAATCATAAATAATATAGAATATATGACATTATTAAATCAATGATCTAATTAATATTTATAGAGCACGATCCCAACAAAAATGGCAACCCACTCCAGTATTCTTGCCTGGAAAATCCCATAGACCGAGGAGCCTGGCAGGCTACAGTCCATGGGGTCACAAAGAGTCGGACATGACTGAATGACTTCACTTCACTTCTTCACTTCATCCCAACAATAGTGGGATAGGCCTGACATGCTGCAGTCCATGGGGTTGCAAAGAGTGGGACCTGATTAGCTACTGAACAACAACAATCCAATAATAGTCAAATGTATTTTTTTAAGAACACATCCTTAAACTTGCACAATATTATATGCCAATTATGCATTAATAAAGCTAGGGATGGAAGAAGAACACATCAAACTTGTATCAAAATACACTATCAAGGAGGGAGTGGAAGTAAACCAGTGTCAAAAATTTAAATGTTTCAAATCATAGAGAGAATTTGCTCTGATCACTAAAACATTAAATAAGAGGTCAATAACAAAAGATATATGAAAAAAAATCTCCATTTTAAAGAGTACAAATTTAAATGATCTATGGGTAAAAACAATAACAAGAAAATTAGAAAGTGTTTTGAACTGTTTGAAAGTAAATATGCAAGTCAAAATCTGAGAAATGCACTTAAAGAACTGTTTAAATGGAAATGTTAAAGTTTAAATGCATATATTAGGAAAATAAAATTGTATTTAAAATTTAATTTTCTATATTATATATTATGAAGCTAGAAATCATTTGATACAAACACAGATATTTTATAAATAAAGACATTGGGGTCAGTTTATTTTCTGTAAGAATTTTCTAACATAAGTCTCACTTTAACTTCTAACAGGAATAAGTAAATTATTAAAGGAAACTCTTAGAGGCTACGCATTTCTTATTAACAGCTTTCCTATACCTTTTAAGTACTTGTAAATATGAATTGATTTTAATGTCTATTGTTCATTTCCTAGAGTATGGATTACTTTAGATTTAAATATTGTTTAGCTATAACCATATATCTTTAGAATTGTAATATTAGGAATTCTTTATTAGGACTTCCCTGGTGGCTCAGATGGCAAAGTGTCTGCCTACAATGTGGGAGACCTGGGTTCAATCCCTGGCTCGGGAAGATCCTCTGGAGAAGGAAATGGCAACCCACTGTAGTACTCTTGCCTAGAAAATCCCATGGATGGAGGAGCCTGGTAGGCTACAGTCCATGGGGTCACAAAGAGTCGGACATGACTGAGTGACTAATCTAAACTTTCATGTTAGAGAAATCAATATACAAATGCCACAGTTTTCACTGTAGAAAAAGCCTGAATGCTATTGATGAATTATCATAATTCATGTCATAATTCATCAATAGCATTCATCCTGCATAATCAATAGAACCCGCTATTTTGGTAGAATTATCCTGTATAATATATTCTGTTTTATTTTTAGACATATTTTGAAGCTGTAAATCACAATGAGAAGGTCATTAGAGATTCAAAGAAAAATCTGCAACAGAAGTGAGTTTTGGTTTGATAGTATCCACTTGTACATGACTAGCTGTTAAGAGCCCACAAGATTTCCTTGGAAGGCTTCTTACATTTACTTAGAATGGTTCTCCTTAGAGAATGCAGATCTGATTTCTGAGAATGGCTCTCAGTATTCACTGTAGAATAGAAATAAATGAACAACTAAGCCCAAACTCAAAGCTTATCAGAAGAGAAAACCTCACTGATTTCAATGCTGAAGTGAAAGTATTTGTCAAGTCACTGAGGATTTATTTCAGTTTGCTACAGCCAAAAGGTGCCAATTCGAAAAATCCATTTACGTTAGTGCTGACTATCAAACGTCCTTTTGTAACGTGTATGGATTCATTTCCCATTACTTATTTATAAAAGTAAGTGCATGAAAGTGGTAATAGACAAATAGGTTTCATTGCATTGAAACTGTCAGTGAGTTTATTTTCAAGCAAAATAACTTCTCTTTTTAAACATTATTTATCTGTTATAACCAGCTGAGGCTTCATCAGTTCACATAAAATAAAGCCATTTTATAAAAATGAAAGCTAAGACTTTCCACTTTTTAAAAAAACTCAAGGATTTCTTTAATTTAGATTTTTATGATAGGTTTAATATTTCATAATAATTTTATTAGGAAAAAAGGGAATGCTATTTATAAATGGAATATATAAAGTACAAATATCTTTGACATTCTATTAATTGGTCATCATTAAAATGATTTATCCTAAGAGCTCATGTATTACAAAAACTGATTTCCATAAGAAGAATGAGATTTGGAAACTTTACAAAACCAAGACAATTAGACCATTCCTTTAAAAACACTTAATTTAAATGCATATCAGGTCTAAAGATAATCGTAGCAATTATTTCCTCATGAAGAATAACCCAGATTTCAGCCTGTAATTAATCACCTTCCCAGTAGCTGAAATGTATCACGTATTATTTTTAATACTGGGATGCTGTTTTTAGTAGTTATAAAATGTGTGATTAAGAATAGAAGCCCACAGTAGATAAATGTGAAGCTAATGAATCTTAACTTTCAGGATTGCTCACTTTCATGGGCCCCTTCCTGGACCTTGGAAACCTTGGAAGAAATTCTAGTAATGTATTCATGTGGCCCTATGTTTTGTTTTTTTTGTTTTTAATGGCAATGGTTATATTTCAACAGCACTCAAGTAGAAGTCCTGTTCTCTATAAACAGTCATATGGTGCTGGAATGGTTGTGAGAATTTTAGGGATCCAGGAAAGGGAAAGGTGAATTTGTGTTACGTTTAGTTAGGTTACAGAGGAATGTCTTCATGGAAATCAGAGATTTCAGTGTCTAGTTGTTTGCTAGCCATCCACCATAGAGATGAGTTCCACTCTGCCCGCTCGCCTAGCATCACAGCCCAGATAGAGGGACTGAGAGCAGACACTCACACACTGTGCCCCACAGTCCATTGTATTGAATGCTTGTACACAGTGGGAGGGAAGAAAGGCTTAAAATAGGCAGAGTAAGAAGTTATAGAAATCCTTCCAAATATGCAAAATCAGTGTGGGAGATTTAATTCTAATCAACTCCTAGTCAAATTCTTCTATTAGTAATATATTAGAATATGTACATGGAATTATGCATATATGGAACTTTTTTTTTTAACAAAAGAAATGATCAGAATTTCCAGTTAGGGAGTTTCCCTGCTGGCTCAGTGGTAAAGAATCTGCATGCCAATGCAGGAGACATGGGTTCCATCCCTGAGCCAGGAAGATCCCACACGCCTTGGGACAGCTGATCCCGTGTGCAACAAGTACTGAGCCTGTGCTCTCGAGCCTGGGAGCCATCACTACTGAGCCCACGTGATGCAACTCCTGAGGCCGGTGTGCCCAGAGCCTGTGTTTCACAAGAGCAGCCACCACAAAGAGCAGCCTGTGCACCACAACTAGAGAAAAGCCCGCACAGCAGCAGAGATCCAACACAGCCAAAAGAAATAAATAAAATTGTATTAAAAAGAAGAATTTCCTATTTGTATGACACACATCTGCAGTGATGCTCAAACAGTGTACAAGTCCATGTGTGGAGTCAAATCTTGATAATAAACAAATTTTAAAATCCACAAGAGAGAAAACACTGAATTACCTTTCTATTTTCTCTGTAGAAAATTTGACTACAGAATTGTGGTCATATGAAGAGGAAATCCAAAGATGTAGGCCAAAAGTATGGGAACCATTAGGAGTTGTGTTAGGAGATTAATATTTTTTCCTGAATTAAATGATGTTGTGATATCACAAACATAACTATTATAAATACCAAACTTTTTGAAATGTCTAATCTGTTGCCATTTTTTATTAGTGTAGCAATAATAAGGAAATAAATTATCTATTATTTGTAATCTTGTATCTTGTTTTAAAAAGAGGTATTAAAATTATAAAACTTTAGGCTCCAAAACACCTGTCTGACCTTATTAATAATCTTCACATTTGAACAGTTAGATCAATATTTTTAGAAATTATAAATTTTTCCAAAGCAAGTCTATTACCAGACTCCTAAACATAAATGTTTGGGAAACTGCATCACTGTATTTCTCATTTGTCCCATGGATAGTTCACTGTGGAAAAAAAAAAAAAAACCCTCACATGTTGCTTGTAGCAAGCAGAACTTCCCAAGATTCTAGTTGGGTTAGGAGAACCAAGAACCCTAAATTTCTGTGCAACTGTGAGGACTGAAAAACAAGTTTAGCAGAATATTTCTCAAAGATACTATAACAAATGTAGGGGTATCCAATTTTTTTAAGTTGTTTCTCTTGCTATTATTTTGAATACTATGCAATGAATACAAATCCTATTATATAAGAAATTATACATTCATAGCTTAGATAATTCAAAAAGGCACATTTAAATAGACTGTAAGTCACTCTGAAAAAAACAGGTAGCAATTTTTAAAATATCCCCAAATAGGTTGATTATAGTTAGATAATCACAGTGCTTAAAAACATTACTGTTCTCTAAGTCTTCCTTTCTTTTACTCAAAGTTCTTGTGTTCCATTGAAACTTTTCTTTGTTTACTATGGGGTTTACTTGGGAAAATGCTGCTCATTGCCTATATTAGCATTTTGCTTTCATTTTCAGAGATACGTGACAATGATAAATCACATTTTAAATGGAAATAGGATTTCTCTATATGTTCTGTCATCATCTCAGTGGTATGACTTATGATACATTTGAATTTCACAGGAGAGCATTAAAAAATACAGCCTATATAAATTATTTATCTATAAAATAAAATGCATTAAAATAATCAGAAATTTAAAATTTAATAAACCACAATACTGTTTATTAGAAAGTCTGTCATTTTTCTCTCTTCATTAGTTTAATTATATGAAAGGGATTATAGGATCAAGGCTTCACTCACTATTTGTTTCAATTAAATGTTTTTTTCATTCCCACTCTAATATCTATACAAAGAGCTATTTCTTCTCTATTTTTGCAATAGGGAAAATTTTTGTCAAATAATTAACAATATATTATGTATTAGATATTCTTTGGGAATAAGTGATTCTTGTAAATAAGTGACTTGTATAGGGCTTGTATTAAGAGGCAGCAAGAATACACAGAAGAAATAACAAAAAAGACCTTCATGACCCAGATAACCATGATGGTGTGATCACTCATGTAGAGCCAGACCTCCTGGGATGTGAAGTAAAGTGGACCTTAGGAAGAATCACTACGAACAAAGCTAGTGGAGATGAAGGAATTCCAGTTGAGCTATTTCAAATCCTAAAAGATGATGTTGTGAAAGTGCTGCACTCAATATGCCAACAAATTTGGAAAACTCAGCAGTGGCCACAGGACTGGAAAAGGTCAGTTTTCATTCCAATCCCAAAGAAGGGCAATGCCAAAGAATGTTCAAAATACCACACAATTGCACTCGTCTCACATGCTAGCAAAGTAGTGCTCAAAATTCTCCAAGCCAGGCTTCAACAGTACATGAACTGTGAACTTCCAGATGTTCAAGCTAGATTTAGAAAAGGCAGAAGAACCAGAGATCCAACTGCCAACATCCACTGGATCATTGAAAAAAACAAGAGAATATCAGAAAAACATCTACTTCTGTTTTATTGATTACGCCAAAGCCTTTGACTCTGTAGATCACAACAAACTGGAAAATTCTTCAAGAGATGGGAATACCAGACCACCTGATCTGCCTCCTGAGAAATCTGTATGCAGGTCAAGAAACAACAGTTAGAACTGGACGTGGAACAACAGACTGGTTCCAAATTGTTAAAGGAGTAAGTCAAGGCTGTATATTGTCATCCTGCTATTTAACTTATGTGCAGAGTGAAAGAAAGTGAAAGTGGAGTCGCTCAGTCATGTCCAACTCTTTGCAACCCATGGACTATAGCCTGCACCAGGCTTCTCCACCCATGCGATTTTCCAGGCAAGAATACTGGAGTGGGTTGCCATTTCCTCCTCCAGGGGATCTTCCTGACCCAGGGATCGAACATGGGTCTCCTGCATCTCAGGCAGACGCTTTACCCTCTGAGCCACAATGGAAGCAAAGTACATCATGTGAAATGCCAGGCTGGATGAAGCACAAGCTGGAATCAAGATTGCTGGGAGAAATATCAATAACCTCAGATATGCAGATGAAGCCACCCTTATGGCAGAAAGTGAAGAGCAACTGAAGTGCCTCTTGATGAAGGTGAAAGAGGAGAGTGAAAAAGATGGCTTAAAGCTCAACATTCAGAAAACTAAGATCGTGGCATCCAGTCCCATCACTTCACAGCAAATAGATGGGGAAATAATGGAAACAGTGAGAGTTTTATTTTCTTGGGCTCCAAAATCACTGCAGATGGTGACTGCAGCCATGAAATTAAAAGACGCCTGCTCCTTAGAAGAAAAGCTATGACCAACCTAGAGAGCAGACATTAAAAAGCAGACATTACTTTGCCAACAAAGGTCCATCTAGCCAAAGCTATGGTTTTTCCAGTAGTCATGTATGGATGTGAGAGTTGGACTATAAAGAAAGCTGAGCACTGAAGAATTGATGCTATTGAACTGTGGTGTTGGAGAAGACTCTTGAGAGTCCCTTGGACTGCAAGGAGATCCAACCAGTCCATCCTAAAGGAGATCAGTCCTGGATGTTCATTGGAAGGACTGATGCTGAAGCTGAAACTCCAATACTTTGGCCACCTGTTGTGAAGAACTGACTCCTTGGAACAGACCCTGATGCTGGGAAAGATTGAAGGCAGGAAGATAAGGGGACAACAGAGGATGAGACGGTTGGATGGCATCACTGACTCAATGGCCATGAGTTTGAGTAAACTCCAGGAGTTGGTGATGGACAGGGAGGTCTGGCGTGCTGCAGTCCATGGGGTTGCAAAGAGTTCGACATGACTGAGCGACTGAACTGAATGGGCTTATAAAGTCATGCATAGCAAGGGTGTCAATATTGTGAGCTGAGAAGGCTTTAGATGAAGAATGCACCCTGAGAAGCAAAAGAGTATTTTATATTAGAAAGATTTCTACATGGGGGAGCTAAATTGGTACTCACAGAACTCTATTTTCTTTGTCTTTGAAATTATATTTTGATATGTGGAAAAGGTATCATTTTTTCCCAATTTTATTGAGATAGAATTGGCATTTACATTGTATAAGTTTAAGATATATCAAAAAATGATTTTATATATATATGTATGTATATATATTTTAGGAAACTATTACCACAGTAAGTTTAATTTCTATCCATTGTCTCACATATTTATAAACTGTGTTTTTTCCTTCTGATAAGAATTTTCAAAATCCATTCTCTTGGCAACTTTCAAATACACTATATGTTATTGTTAACTTTAGTTATCATGCTGTATTTTATAGCCCTGGAATATATCATATAACTGAATTTTGTGCTTTTTGACCACCTTCACGCACATCTTGCTCCTCACAACAGATTCAGGAGGAAGAAACATATATCTTTACATTTGAAAGAAATATACTGCATATCCAACTGAAATAATTTATCATATTCCCTTTCAAAAAATTTCTTTCCACTATTCCTTTCTCAAAAATCTCAATTTATCTTTCCACTTTGTGACTGTACATATTTCATTGCAAGTTCTTTGTCTCTTCCAATCTTTTAAATTATTTTACTCCTTAAACCTCTCTTCTAGGTATTCTCCTTTTTTAAAAAAAATAAATCCTCCACATGGCTTGAATTCACACATAAATCTCAAAGAGCAATTGTGTATCTCTAGGTCACCCTTCCTTCCAAGTTCCAGACATATGTATCCAACTCTTTCTTGGATGTCTCTAGTGAATATCTCATAACATCAAACTCAACATGACAATAAGCCATTCAAACTTCCCTAATTTCACTGTTAGTATCATAAACTTAATCTACAATTTTAAGATAAGAATTCATTGTTATATAATGAGATATCAAATTTTGTCAATCTACATCTTTAAATGTAATTAACCTTCCCATTGACATTTTATCACAGTAGCCTCTCACAATCTTCCACACTGCAGCCAGAGTGATTTTTTAATCTTTTCTTGCTTAAATTGTTTAAATGATTTCCCATTTTGCATAGAATATATACTAAATGGTTGTGTAGTGTCTTAGTCTGTTTGGGTTCCTATAATAAAATACAACAGACTGGGGTGGCTTAAACAACATAAATGTATTTTCTCACAATTTTGGAGGCCAGAAATCCATGATCAAAGTACTAGAAGTTTTGGTTTATTGTAGAACTCTCTTCCTGGTATATAGATGGCCACCTTCTCATTATATCTTCACATGGGCTTTTCTCTGTGAATGTCTACCAGAGAGAGAGAGCTCAGCTCTCTGGTGTCCCCTCTAATATGGACAATAATCTTAGTGAATCAGTGCCCCACACTTACAACCTCATTTAAACTGAAATACTTCTAAATACACTGGGGACTAAGGCCTCAACATCTGAATTTTGGGAAGACACATTCAGTTAAAAATACGTGGCAATGAATCAAGAGCTGGTTTCTGTTGTACAGACTAACTTTCTATACTAAACTTTTTCAGTTTATGCTCAATTTGACTAAATATTTTCAGGTTCCTTTTATTCAACAAGTTGTTTTTCAATGTTTTTTATTGAACAGTTACAATATTTTAGACAACATTCTCATTATCAGGGGCAACATCTGAAGAGAAAGCACAGTTTGTGCTTTCATAAAGCTTTCACTCTGGTGAGAAAAGACAATGAGGAACTAATTAAAAGTGAGGTAGAGCTGTCTGCATCATTGTATGTCCAGTGTAGATCATAATTTACCACCCCAAAATGTCTCTTTGGCATGCTGTTTATTTTGAGCTAAAAACAATCAAGGTCCAAAAGAATTAGGAAGAATCTTTGACCTTTCCCTAACTGCCTAAAGAATGTTAGCGGGCCTATTCCAGGAAGGAAGTACTACCATGATAACTATAGTATAAACTAGGCATGTAGATAGGGAGGAATCTAGCAAAGTCTGATAAAATTCCTCTCTGCATCCCACTGTCACTGCATGGGTCAGGAAACACTCACTTGCCAAACGTTTGCAAAGTGACATCTCCATCTCCTTTCTCCACTTTGAAGTCCTAAACCACTGTGTGTATAGGTTGCTCAGTTGTGTCCTACTCTTTGCAACCCCGTGGACTGTTGCCCACCAGATTCCTCTGTCCCTGGGATTCTCCAGGCAAGAATACTGGAGTGGGTCGCCATTCTCTTCTCCAAGGGATCTTCCTGACCCAGGGATTGAACCTGGGCCTCCCGCATTGAAGGCAGATTCTTTATCATCTGAGCCACCAGGGAAGCCCTCCTAAACCACTATCCCCAACATATTTTACCTTTAGCTGAAGATGGCACTTAATAAATAAAAGGCTTTCAGTCATTTGGGGCTTCCCTGGTGGTTCGGCTGGTAAAGAATCTGCCTGCAATGTGGGAGACCTGGGTTTGATGCCTGGGTTGGGAAGATCCCCTGGAGAAGGGAAAAGCTACCCACTCCAGTATTCTGGCCTGGAGAATTCCATGGACTGTATAGTCCATGGGGTTGCACAGAGTCGGACATGACTGAGTAGACTTTCACTTTCACTTTTCAGCCGTTTTGGCAAGTTACTTAATTTTCCTGGGTTTCTCCCATCTATCTCTGGAGAAGGGAATGGCAATCAACTCCAGTATTCTTGCCTGGAGAATCCCACGGATGGAGAAGCCTGGCGGGCTACAGTTCATGGGGTCGCAAAGAGTTGGACATGACTGAGCGACTCACACACACGCACACTCCCATGTATGCATGGTATTAAACTTCTGCTTGGTTTTCTGTTAATTTGTCTCACATCAGTTTAACTTTTTGACCAGCCAGAATAGCCTAACAGGTAAAGAAAAATTTCTTCCTCCTCGGCATCAGCTTCTAGAATTGACTCATATGTAATGGACATTTAATAAATACTCATTGAGTATTGCTGAATATTATAGCACATTTCTTATATAGCACTTCTGAAAGTATCCTGCTAGGAGCAAAAATTATTTGGACTAATAATGGGTGTTATCATTTAAAAAATGGTAGCTGATCACTGGATTTAGCACTGTTCAACTGTTTACTTATTAATACTATAGAAGTACTCATAGAGAGCACTTAATATGAAAATGTGAACCATGGATCATGAAAACACACTGTATACTGCTTTCTCTAAATGATTGTATAAACTTTCTTTCTCACAGCATCTCTCATAATGATTAATCAGTATAGCTAACTTCTAGTGAACATTCTTCTACAATCTTCTTTTCTCCATGGTTGGGCCAGAGGTAAGCTTCCTACAAGAGTTAATGGTGCCCTTTACTCTCAACATTTGTAGGTTAATGATTGACAAAATTGTAACACTTCCATAGATCAAAGAATCATGTGGAAGTCTTTTTGCAGAACTATTTTATACCAGCTCATTAATACTCACCATCAAAGGCACATGTAGGACATAGAGGCCTATTGTCAAAAGAGCTAAATAAATAACCTCATTAAAATTTAACTGAGAGTGCATGTATTAAGGAACAATTAGAGTTTTCATGATAAACACTCTAAGTGCTAATTGGTTCCAATGGGAGGTCTTAAGATTATCGTTTCTTTGAAACTTAGGGGCTGTTGCAAAAATGCCCGTATACATATAATAATAAAAATAATAACAACAAAAACATTAATATAAAACAGTTTATCAATTGACCATAATGAATATGAACAATATCATTAAACTAAACTTCATAAGACCTATAGTTAATCACAAGACAAATAACAACCACAGGCAGTAACAAAGAATGATTCAGCAAATGTAGATGTAAATCATCAGAATTAGTTAAAGAGCTTCTTAAACTTCTGATTAGTCTCTATAAAACATAGGTTCTGGTTCAATAAATCTGAGATAAGAAAAACCTGTGATCTGTTATTAAAATGCCATAAACAAGACATTCCTTAAATTTGTCCATTCTCAATATCCTTAGTGCTTTTATTCCACAGCACACTCAGGCCAAAAGAAATACATAACCATTTGCTTGAGCAGTTAGGTCTAAACTACTTAATATGTACTGAAGTCCTAAAAACTTAATAACCATTAAAAAAAATACAAATCATGATAAAAGTAATATTTTTTATCATTGTAACTAACATCTATTATTTACTGGAATGTATGCCAGCATTTCTTGGGCACTGTAGGACTTAAACTTTGGAATCAGACTGGACACTACCCCCCTTATTTCAGCTTTGGCACTGACTTTTATGCAGCACTTGCTTCTCATCATAGCAAAGATCAAACACCAAACTATTTGTCTTCATATCACTTTTCCTACGTTAATGCGAATGACTCATTTTCAGAATTAGCTTTTTCAGAGCCTTTGAGGTGCCTTTGCAACAGTGGAAAGGTATTAGAAGTAAATAGGATGCTATTATAGACATTGAAGCAATGGGTATAAGAACAGCTCCACTCTGTTTTTTATTTTATTTGTATATGGCCATTAAATGATATTATTTTAAAATTATCTGCAAACCAGCTCTCAATGACCTCCATTTCTGCTTAGTTGTAGCATACTAAATAATTTCGCTGTAAATAAAATTTCCTTGTATTTTTCATTTATAGCACATTCAAGATTTTAAATTTTTTCAATATGTGGGTCTGTCATTTAGGTAGAAAACCTAGGTTATTTACATAGTGTAATGGTTTGATACAGTCTTCCTTGGTGGGCCAGGGGTAAAGAACCTGCCTGTCAAGACAAGAGATATGGATTCAATCTCTGCGTTAGGAAGATCCCCTGAAGCCTAGTTGGCTACAGTCCGTGGGATCACAAAAGAGCTGAACATGACTGAGCAACAACAATGGTTAGATACATATTGTGTCAGAGGTCTCTAAGACCACCTTAACCCACAGAAATCAGAACAGCTGTTAAATTCACAGTTACGGTTTATTTCTGAACAAAAAATTCATTAAAGTCAGTAAAGAAAAAGCATATGAGTGAAGTCAGGGATAATCAAGAACAAGCCTACAGAGTCAAAGAGACAGTGCTCATTTCTCTGAACAACAATGTATAACAACAGGTATCACCAATCAGGGAAGAATACTGGACCATTCTCTTAGATGTTCAAGCTGATTGACCCCTTAACTGAGAGTGGCACAAAGTCTAAGCTTACAAAAGCAGGCATTCACCATTGATCTCATTGTTAGCATAAGCTCTCAGGCTTGGCCCAAGCCCTCAAACATACAGAAACATTCTTAACAGGCAGAATATCCCAAGGCTCAGAGTTCTATCAAGTTCCAGTTCTTTTCCTAGAAGTGTACCAGGTTTGAGTAACACAGGCCTGATGGATTAACCTTTCATAATTAACCTTACATCTATAATTTGGCATTCCTATTGATATCAACTGTGTTTTTCTTCAGATAATTTTTTGTCAAATAATTCTTTCAATCATATTTGTCCCCACTTCATTTTAAACTCCAAGTTTTGTATCTCTTTATATCTAAAAACTCTATTTCACATCCTCTTCCCTCTTTTTGGCATTAATCAGCTAATTTATTTATTTTTATGTAAAAAAGTCTATATAGTCAAAGCTATGGTTTTTCCAGTAATCATGTACAGATGTAAGAGTCGGATCACAAAGAAGGCCTAGTGCTGAAGAACGGTGCTTTTGAATCATGGTGCTGGAGAAGACTCTTGAGAGTCCCTCGGACTGCAAGGAGATCAAACCAGTCCATCCTAAAGGAAATAAACCCTGAATATTCATTGGAAGGACTGATGTTGATGCTGAAGCTCCAATACTTTGGCCACCTGATTTAAGAGTCGACTCATTTGAAAAGACCCTGATGCTGGGGAAGATTGAGGGCAGGAGGAGAAGGGGACGACAGAGGATGAGATGGCTGGATGGCATCACCAACTCAATGGACATAAGCTTGAGTAAACTCAGGGAGATAGTGAGGGACAGGGAAGCCTGGCATGCTGCAGTCCATGGGGTCGCAAACAGTCGGATACATCTGAGCGACTGAACATCAGCAACCTTTAATTGAAGTACGCTGCTGAAGTATGATGCTTGATAATTAGGCAGGCATATCAATGTCAGCCAAGATGGGAGTGGTGGAGGACACAAATGCAGAAACAAAAAGAATCAGAAAAATAATAACTTCATGTAGGATAGATGACCACCCCTCCCCACAACAGTTGTACAACAAACACTGATTCCTTCTCTACAGAAACTGTCCCCTGCCCAACCACCCCTATAATGACCTACTAATCTTCAAAGGATACAATACCCTGTAATAGAAATACTATTAGTATGGACAACTCGTCCGGCAAAGGTAATGGGTGATGCCAAGTTGCAGATGGGAGGGAGGAAATGGCCCAGCTTCCTTCATCTGGGGCCTGTTCCTGACAAAGCGGCACCTTTGAGGAGCCTCGGATTAACGTTAAGGCTGTGGAGTCCCTTGGCAGCTTTTTGGCACATAAGGTGAAACAACAAACAGAATTTGAACCTGGTCCTTAGAATTCAAACCTTAAAATGGGGTTAGCCAATAGAGGGACAGAGTGTGGTTTTCTAGTCTAGTTAAGGACCACTCGTACTTAGGTCTAAGGATGATCTTTCAAATGATTCTATTTCCAAAGCATACAGATTGGAAGTAATATATCATACACCAGTAGCTCTGGCTCAGCCCATACCTTCCTAGTTCTATCAGTATTAGCATGATTATGTTTGCCAAGGAAAAAAACACAAGTTACAAAACCTCATATCTGAAAAGTATCCATAGGCTTCCAAATGCCAAACTCCTTTAGACAGTCAGAAAATTACGTCTTCATCCCAGTCACAGGCATAAACATTCTTTCCCTTTCCACTGGTCTCACAGACACAGAGCAAATGATTCCTTTTCATCTTATCATGGAGATCTGCACAGGATTGAGATCTTCAGTCACACTTTACCTCAATTTCCTTTACTATGTGTGAATGAACACAAACTATTAATTGTTAAATCAGACTTTACAGTATTGAGCTTTATATTAAGTTCAAGGATCTAAGAGATTGAGAGGAACAGATGAAGTGGAGAGAAAGGTAAGACACTTGTCTCCTCAGATTACAGCCCAGAGTCATAGATGACATCTTAAATGAGATTTGCAGGTCATTTCACAAAGTGGAGAGTATTTAGCATATGAAACAAGTCCACTTCACATGTTCACACAGTTTATGTGACGTCCGTCAGGGAGCTGTGCCCCCTTAATCCATAGATCTTGGGTTTGGTTACTATAAGCAATCCCTGAACTAAGTGCATCCTGTTCAAAGCATCCTCTAGATGAGCACTCTCACTACAGAAGTGCACTTTTTTAACTTCTACAAAACAGAAAGTGTACACAAAACGGGGTCCTTCTTCCTTAAAAGATAATGTAGGTTTTTTAGACATTTTTTGAATGTTTATTATTTTTAAATAACCTCGGCTTTGGAACATTTTAAGAGTTCATTTTCACATGTACTGAATACAAATTTTAAAGCTGCAAAGTAATGTACAGGTTTTCTTTGTTCAATCTACTTTATAGATGAGGAAACAAGGAGTGGTGTAAACTGTCATTCACTTCTATAGGATCTGCTTTCTCAACACTTTTTATGTAGTTCCTTAGTAACTCAAATAATTTCTGAATTTGCCATTGTGCTTTCCATATTGCACTCTACTACTTAGTCGGTTACTCCTAAACTCAACTCGACATTTCAATTTTCATTAACTAGGATTTATTTAAAAATCTCTGTGCATTCCATTTGCTTATCAATTGACTATTATAAATTTTTATGCATATTAATCTGTATAAAGAGTGACAATTCTTGCTTTTAGCAACTGAAGTTTGCTTTATCATGTTTTAAAATATTGCTTTAAATCATCAAAAATTTCCATTTCCTTTTTAATTCAGAAATGTCACAAAACTGAGAATTTCTACAAAATGAAAAGATGATGCCTGACTCAACTGAAATTTAAATCAGTCAGAGAAAGAACAGTGGAATTCAGGGAACACTCTCATTAACTTCAAGTACTTATTAACTTTCTATTTCCTTTGTATAAATGTACCAACTACAATGATGATTCATACATTATATGCATCATCCTTCTGGTTAATTATGTTCTAAAGTAATCTCTAATGACAGTGTAATAATGATACTGTATAATTATAATGTCTATTTTCAGACAACATTTCCACCTTAGAATCAAATTCTTATCCTCAAAACACCAATTTGTTTCTTTTGTTAAGCACATAAAGCAAATGGATTCATATTTCTAAAGTTAGCTGGAATATTTGAGTAAGTGAACATGAACTTATGTATTGGTGGGAGTTATCTTGCAAAGATCAAATAGCTAAGCACTTTGAAAATATTCTAAAATATTGAACGAGGAAAGTAAAGATATATAATCCATTTGGATCTGGCTTTGTTTTATTTATTCAGTACTTAACAAAGGGCTTGCCAAGTGGGTTAGTGGTAAAGAACCCACCTGCCAATACAGGAGACATGAGAGACATGGGTTCGATCCCTGGGTTGGGAAGATCCTCTGCAGGAGGAAATGGCAACATACTCCAGTATTCTGGCCTGGAGAATCACATGGACAGAGGAGCCTGGTGGGTTACAGTCCATAGGGTCACCAAAGAGTCAGACACGACTGAAGCGACTTAGCACAATACTTAACAAATACGCATTTAATATCTATCACATGATGAACATTACATCATAGACTGATGATAACAGAAAATCAGTTTTTTTGCCAGAGAGGCACTGTCCTAGTGGAAGGCACAGGCCAGAATTTCCAATTCACAATATAGTAGAATAATAATAAATATTGTGTATGTTCAGTGTCCTATGAGAACAGCTAAAATCATCTGGCAGGCTGATATCAAAGTAAATGAGGTTAATTTTGCAAAAGAGAACTTTAAAATAAATAAATTGTAATAATTTGAAGGGCTTCTCTGGTGGCTCAGTGGTAAAGAATCCACCTGTCAATGCAGGAGACGTGGGTTCAATCCCTGGGTTGGGAAGATCCCTTGGAGAAGGACATGGCAACCCTCTCTAGTATTCTTGTCTGGTAAATCACGTGGGCTTCACTGGTGGCTCAGCTGGTAAAGAATCTACCTGATTTGTGAAGATTCTCTGGAGCAGGGAAAGGCTACCCACTCCAGTATTCTGGCCTGGAGAATTCCATGGACTGTATAGAACTGTTCAACTTCATCTTCTTCAGCATTAGTGGTTGAAGATAGACTTGGATTACTGTGATATTGAATAGTTTGCCTTGGAAATGAGTAGTCCATGGGTTGCAAAGAGTCAAACAAGACTGAGTGACTTTCACTTTCACTTTTCAAATCCCATGGACAGGGGAGCCTGGTGGGCTATAGTTAGTGAAACGGAAGTCGCTCAGTCGTGTCTGATTCTTTGTGACCATATGAACTGTAGCATACCAGGTTCCTCTATCCATGGGATTTTCCAGGCAAGAGTACTGGAGTGGGTTGCCATTTCCTTCCCCAGGGGATCTTGCAAACCCAGGGATTGAACCCGAGTCTCCTGCATTGCGGGCAGACGCCTTACCATCTGAGCCATCAGGGAAACCTATAGTTAAGGGGGTTGCAAAATAGTTGAACACAACTTAGCGACTAAACAACAAACAATGAATTTGAAACTGTAATATTACAGGTAACTTTGGAATGTAGTTGCTAATCAAGAAATGGGAGTACTCTCTTCAATAGCTCAGTTGGTAGAGTGGAAGACTGTAGTACTTCCCAGCGTAGTCATCCTTAGATCACTGGTTCAATTATTATTTGAAGGAAGAGTTGATGTTTTACTAACACAGCATTATAAATCAACTATACTCAAGTATACTCCAGTATTCTTGCCTGGAGAATCTATGGACAGAGGAGACTGGCAGGCTACAGTCCAAGGGTCACAAAGAGTCGGACATGACTGAAGCGATTAAAAGGGAAAAAAACCAAAAAACCACTTTACATACGGAAAAAAAAAAAGAAAGGAAGAGTACTTCAAGCATGGGTGACTTTAGAATTTCACACTGAAATTTCTACATGAGTAGCTTAATTTGTAAGTACAGGCGTGGGCTGTCTACATAGACTTTGTTCCATCTATATATTTTCTTTTCTCTATGGTGTAAGATACCACCTGTTTTCAGCTTTGAAAAACTTCCCATATCTATACATTAAAACTCTGTGATTATTCAAATGTTAAAGAAATAATTTTCTGGTAAGATTGACTCCAAGATCAGTTTTGGTCTTCTAGTTTAATGTCAAACTTCCAATAATTAGCTGCTCTTCTCTGAGCTCGCTAAGTTCTACTTTTCCACTAACAGTTTAAAATTTGGATAGCTTTACAATCACACAGCTTGGAAACGATGACTTTACTACCAAGGTCACACATGACAGAAATAATTGCTTGAGTTTGAAGTATATTGCTATTTCCTAGTGATGCATTAACCACTTCCGACTCGACAAAGGACTGGCTTTAGCAACAATGCCATCAAAGTGTCCAATGATGACTGTATAAAACCAAGCACATTAACGCTTCTCTAAGTATGATGTTTTAATGCAGGCTTATATTTAGCTTACTGTTCTTTCAAATAAATGTGCTCTGTTTGGAGCTTTATATGCTTAGGACAGTAAAATTACATAAAATTAAAATGGAAGATACATATGATATAATAACATGAATATTTATATATTCATGACTAAAATATATGTCTCATGAATGACAATAATGACAAATCATTAATTTATACTCTATTATCTAAAAAGCAATTACATTTTTGTTTGAATGTTAAGCTATTACATTGCTACTCGTTATAATTTGAGCCTTTGAAAATTATGATTTCAAGCAGGATAACACATTAATAAGAGACTAGAGCCTAGTTTCTGTTGACATCAAAAAAACTATATAACATATTTAGGCTACATCAACCACAAAATTGGATATGTACCATGTAAGTTTGCTTTTCTAATTATTTCTGAGCACACAGTAAATACTTAGTAAATATTAGCTTTAAAATAGCTTACTAACTCAAATAGTCATGGCTTCTTCCTTCATTGTAATATCAGTTATATTTGAATATCAGAAATTTATAGGATGAATCAAAAGTCAACCTCAAACAACAGCAAACTCATCCCCTCCCAGTTAATAGAAAATACAAAGTCACTCCAAGTAAATCAGATTCAAAATCTAGCATCATCTACTTCTACCTTGGAAGTATTAAGCTTCAGGGGTCACTAACAAAGAACAATCTAAAACAAGAATCACCTGGATAATCTATAAAATCATATTTTTTGTTTCATTCATCAGAAAGCTTAGAATGTAAGGTACTTGACAAGCTAAAATCCAAACAGTGGCATGCTCCCTTTTCAGAGAGGGGTCATATAGATTATCTTATCTTGCAGAGCATGAAAGAAAAAGGTAGTCATAAAAAGGCACATAAGTAAATATGCTGAATTTTTATTTTATTTTTATTTATTTTTTAACACCAAAAACATCTTGTATTGGGGTATAGCTGATTAAAATGTTGTGATAGGTTCAGGTAAACAATTAAAAAAAAATTCTTAAAGGCCAAATGGAAGCTGGTACAAACATTTAAAGTCTCTAGGAAACCCAGAAACAAAGTAACTCTATATATACCTGCTTGCTAACTCTTTTACACAGTCTTCTTGGGGGTGAAGTAGGAAAGAAGATCCCCTGAGGAAAGGGGAATATGATACGGACCTCACCTGTCTAAACAACGTCACCTGGCAAAGAAGTGAGAACGCTAAATTACAACGGTGTTTGGGGTATTTTAAAACGACAGAATTTATCTAAGGCGTGGCTAGCAGATGTTGGGTGCAGTTTCATGGGGGTATGAAAAGCAAGGAGACTCTAAATTGATTAAAGCATATTCTAACTGAGCTATATTTAAAGTAGTCGGACGTGTAGGATTTGAGTTTGGTGCTGGTGGGCTTCGAGTTAACAGTCCTAGCCTGCAGTGAAGAAGTAAATGACAGAGGGGTCAATATGCCTGGACCAATTAGCCCACTTACATAAAGCCGTCGGTACTCTGGGACCTATACGAGTACCAACGGTTTTCTATTGATGGCGACACGACAGGAAATCTTACTGTGCCCTTGACCCTGCTCTGATTTCGTCAGGAGCTGTATGTGGATTTGATAGGTGTCATTTCCAGACAAAGGCTTTTAGAAGAAAATACATAATTCTTCTTGCTCTTCCCAATTATCACAATAATAGTCAGTGTTCATGATGATGGCTCAGTCTACTTCCGTGGGACAGCTTGACAGAGAACAGGACACCAACTAAGCCAAGATCAACCTACAGTGTGAGCAAGAAATTCATACTTGTTTAAATTTAAAAAGATTTGGGGGCTGTTTATTGCCACAGCATGAATTAACCAAACCTGACTGGAACAATGCATATGAATTTTGTTACTAATTCTGACTTGGTCATTTGTTCACGAAAATTATATTTGCCATTTTACTGAGAGGATGTGATTTCTAATCAATTGCTTATAACTGAATTTTTTTTAATGAATTCACTTTTGAAATAATACTGAAGCAGGCTTTTTTAAAAATAAGTGCTAGTCTTTTTAATTGATCCAATCTCATTTCATTATTAATTATATTTTAAGGATAATATGTGTCTTGAGCTTACTTTCTCAACTTTGTGTAACATGAGTGGCATCTTGAGCTCTGAGACCAAACACAATTTTGTCTTATGCTTCCTCTAAATTTGTATCAAAAGTGACAAGTTGTTTTATCATGAATTCATCAGTGAATAATATTTGTATCTTGAAAACTATAGTATAATTAAAAATAAGTATTAAGACATAGTTAAGAAATCCAGGTATTATATGTGTACATATACATATTATATATATATATATAAAAATCCACACAATTATATTGTATATACAGATGTGTGTGTATATATACATATATAAATCCAGGATATATTGTTTTTCACCTCAATAACACCAAGAGATAGCTTTCTTAGTGAGGATTTTGCTGCATAATATGTAGGAAATATGGTAAAACAGGAGGTTTCTAAAAATATTCTTTGATCATCTTTTCAAGTATATTACAGTATTCAAATATATTAATATAATTTTATTGGTCTTAAAATCTTACAACTAAAAAATATATATCACATTAATCTCTTTCTTTTCATGTTCATCTCTAACTCCTTTTTCTCCCAGCTCCTTTACCTTAGATCTGGAACACAGAAAGAGTCCTCTGTCTCCTTAATTTCCTATTGAAACATTCCTGTCTACCTAAACATCTTTTTTATTTCAATTCCATCCTGAATTACTTCTAATAATTACTGTAAGATAAAACCCAGTTGGAATCTCTTACTCCACCCCTTCTACCATTAGAAAATCATCCCCTATCACTTGCCAAAATGAATCTTTTCCAGAGAATTTCAGTTTCCTTCTCCAAAAATCCACTCAAAATCCTCTCCATCTTACAAACCTGTAAACTTCTTAATGCTAGGAAGTCTAGATTTGCCAGCAAAGTGTTTTATAGGTCATTGATGTTCAGTACTTGTATGATTAGATCTCTCTATACAGAATATCCAGAAGCTGTAAAGCTTACTTCATCTAATTTCAGAGTGTGAATTGCCCCTATGCGTATAATGCAGAAATGGCATAGTCACATAGTCATTATGCTGCTGGTGCAAGAGTTACATCACTCCTGAATGTCACTCAATTTATAAATTAAACATTTTTCCTATGTGATCTATCCTGTCCTTTTTCTCAGAACTTTACATTTTTTTGTTGTTGTTTTACAGTCAAACTTAAAAATGATCATTCAGAATATCATGTAGGTATGTATGTATGTACATATACATACACAAACACTGGTTTTAGAACAGTTTTAAATTCATAACAAAATTGAGTGGAAGGTACAAAGATATTTTACAGAACGGACTATCTTTTTATAGAATGTCTTTCTAACAATATCTTTCAGCACTAATAATTTAGAAAAAGGAAAGCATCTGCTCTATCTTGAAGGTAGTAATGCTTATAGCTTTCATATAACATGAGTCTCATAACAAAGCTCTTGCTCTACCATCCAGTAAGATTATCAGGTATGTTAAAATACAACTGTAACTAAAGGATAACCCTTTCATCTCTCTCAACAAAAAGGCTTGTTGAAAGAAACTATTATGCAGAGTTGAAGAAAATATAAGATCCTGCTTTGAAGTACAAGATGCAACATATAATGCTAATCAGAATATCAAAGAGAATAAAGAAAATAAATTGAAAATAAAAGGCACTAAACAAGTGCCAAGAACTTTGGGCAGCAGGTCATGTCTAAAAAAACTGATAAAATACTTTATATTATTGTCATGAATTTTAGGACTGACGTATTCGTTTTTATATTTTAGCATCTCTGAAAATGTTTGTTTCCTTATAGTTCATGATTCATTGATAATTGGATGCATTCTTTATTTCTTGGTTGTACATAAAATAATGGCTTGCTTCCCTGGTGACTCAGACGATAAAAAATCTGCCTGGAATGCAGGAGACCCGGGTTCTATCCCTGGGTCGGGAAGATTTCCTAAAGAAGGGAATGGCTATCCACTCTAGGGTTCTTGCCTGGAGAATCCCATGGACAGAGGAGCCTGGAGGGCTATAGTCCATGGGGTCAAGAAGAGCTGGACAGAACTGAGGAGCGAACACTTTCACTTTCATTATAAACTGCAACCTACATTCCATGAAATAAGGTAAATATAGGAAATGTTTTAAGGTATGCAATAAAAATATGCTTTATAATTGATTCATGATTCCATTCAGAAGTCATTCATTTCCAAAACATTTAACTTAATATATTATAAAATGTATATAACTTTTATGATCAGAGGGAGTTGTCAATAGTCCTAAAAAGCACTATTCCTACATGTATACTAAACATTCCAGGAAACAGTAAACTAGAGCATTTCTGAACCATCTTTTAAAATATATGGTATGAAATGCAGCATTTAAATATTTTACACTTTGGTATTATGAAATATTTATGTTCACACTCCCACAAATGGAAAGAATAAGGTCAGCAAAAGCTGTGGAAGACAAATGCCTCACTTACAAGATGGTCTTTGAAAATAGAATGTGAGAATTTATCCCTACAAAATAAATTAATGCATGAATTCACTCCATACTTAGACTTAAACATAGAAATTTGGCTGAAAAATATCCATGTTTTCTGATTTTAGTTTAGAGGATTATCTTTCAACTACTATAATGTATCTTAAGTATAAAACTCATGTTTTTACATACACAGATAGCCATTTTATTTTTTAATTCCATCTACTATTTTTATGCTAAATAGTTAAGTCATATTCTCAGGCTGTTCTGAATATTTTTATTATTCTATTATGTTTTTTGATAGTGATTAAATGTGTTTTCTCCACACAATTGGATTCCCTGGTAGCTCAGTTGGTAATGAATCTGCCTGCAATGCAGGAGACCCCAGTTTGATTCCTGGGTTGGGAAGACCCCTGGAGAAGGGATAGGCTACCCACTCCAGTAGAATAACAAAATAGAATAACAAAAAATATTTTTATGTTATTATGTATTCTACTAGTTTTGACATAAAAGAAGATCTAGATTTCTGAAATATATTGGCACAAAACCTCCAATACAAGTAAATAAAAGATCCATGGCTTTAAATTTACTTTTATTTTGTCTATTAAAAACTGCCAAAATTCAGTTGTACATTATCTATATTCAAATATTTTATATTGCAATTTTCATAGCCATACAATTATATAAAGGAATATGGACAGTTTATAGACAAAAAATAAAGCAATAATGTACCCATTAAGATCAAGTAAATTGCACTGAATTTTATTACCCTTGAACTCCATGAGTATACCTCCAAAAAGTGTTTTCCCTCTGCCCAGAAATGTCTGCTATTCTGAAATTTTGTTAATGATTTCCATGTTCCTTTTCAATCTCCAAATGGTATATTGTTAAATTTTGTAGATTTTTAACCAGCATGTTTTTTTCATTAAAAAATTATTTTAACTTATACTTCTATATAATAATAGTGGATCTGTTTCTTCATACAGTTTCCTGCTTTTCACCCACCTCTAATTGTTCGTGTACTTTCAGTCTTGTCACGAAAGTGAAAAATCCCTTGCTAAATATCAAGAAGATACCTAATCTGTATTGCGTGAACTGCTGTTCATTTCCATGGCTTTTGGTTAGCCACATGGGATAGCTGGTGAAAACTGATCAGTGCAGCCTTATGCACTCTTGTTCACTGCTACAATAATGACGGACCTGCATGATGTGCATTTCTTTAATGCAGATCATGGAGAATGTATAAGAGTTTAGTTCAGTTTAGAAACTCAAGGAATTTCAACACTGACATTGGCTTCAGCTTCCTAAAGTTAGACCCTTCACAGAAGAAACTGCCGTAGAGGTTACAGTACCAGCTGGATGTGTGTTTCCTTGTTTATGTTTTCTAGTTCTATACTACTGCTGCTGTGACATGGAAACCATTGTGAAGAAGAGTAAAATTCTGACTTGCCATCATAAAGTCATGTGCAGGGATATGTCCAGTACTGCTCTTACATTTCACTCACCTCCCTTCTTTATTCCTCCACCTCTCTTCATTTCCTCTCCTGCCTTTTGACAGTGACTACATGTGTTTTCTCACATAATTGGATTCCCTGGTGGCTCAGCTGGTAAAGAATCCACCTGCAATGTAGGAGACCCCGGTTCCATCCCTGGGTTGGGAAGATCCCCTGGAGAAGGGAACAGCTACCCACTCCAGTATTCTGGCCTGGAGATTTCCATGGAATATACAGTCCATGGGGTCACAAAGAGTTGGACAAGACTGAGCGACTTTCACTTTTCGCCACATAACTTTATGTTATCAAATTTTAATCATTTTAAGCTGTGATGTACTATTAAAATTGCCTAAAATTTTATACTGAATTGTGCCAAAGAGATATGCTTTAGAAATCAGTAAACTTTTTCTGTGAAGGTGTAGTTATTAAAAATTTTAGGTTTTGGAAGCTGTAGTTTGTACCACAACTATTTAATTCTGCTTGTGCAATACAAAAGCCACCATAGGCAATATGTGAATTAACAAGAGTGACTGCATTCTTATAAACCTTTATGAACACTATAATTTGAATTTAATTATATATCAATTTGTATGTGTCCTGAAATAGTCTTTGTTTATTCTTCAATTACTGAAAATTTTAAAAGCAAGTCTTGGCTGTGAGATGCACAAAAATAGGCAGTGGGCCAGATTTGCCCATAAACAGTAGTTTCCCAATCTCCATTCTAACAGATCTGTACTCCTCAATCCTACTTGCGTATTGGAACTAGGGCCTAAACGTATTTATTAAATCAAAATTCCTATTAATAGGGTCTCCTGGTCTTTGTTATATTTTAAAAGTGTCCTAGGTGATTTTGTTTTTGAGATTCTAATCTATTCTAGTAACAAAGTCTTTTAAAAAAATCCATTGGTTGATTTTCTCCCCACTCTATTCATTCTCAAATAATAAATACCTAGGGCATCCCAGGTGTCTCAGTGCTAAAGAATCTGCCTGTCAAGCAGGAGACCCAGATTCAGTCTCTGGCTGGGAAGATCCCCTGGAGAAGGAAATAGCAACCCACTCCAGTGTTCTTGCCTGGGAAATCCCATGGACAGAGGAACCTGGTGGGCTATAGTCCAATGGGGTCGCAAAAGAGTCAGACACAACTTAGTGACTAAATAACAACAAGCTCAATTAGTTTGCAGTGGCGAAAGTGTGAGGTAATTGCAGATTTCTCTCATCATTCACTCTGAACTGAGTAAGTGAATACTCTTTTTAGATCTGGAGTTGAATGTACAATTGAAGTACACATATCTTAGTCCTATTTTCCTTTTCTAGTAAGATACGGTCATTATCTTCTTCCTATCCCACACCTCTTGGTGGTCTGATGCTTCAAGACAATGTAATACATGGTAAACTGCTTTCAGATATAATCTGTTATGCTCTTTTCTTCCTGAGAATCCCAACTGCACTTGGCTCACAAAAATCTAAAACCATAGATTGTATTGCTAACCAATATCAATCCATTCCCCTCAAAATCCTTGCTTTTTGTTCAGTTTGAATCTAGGACTTGCAATCTCCATCTGGGTGCAGTAAGATCTCAGGATAGCTGATGGTAAGGTAGAAAGCTGTCAGATGCCACATCTCCAAAAGACCATTAGAAAAACCAAGCAAACCTGTGCATTTTGGCTTAGGGCAGTATGGGGGATGTTATGTTGACTGAATCTTAGTAGTATCTCAAAAGGATGAAGTCACAGGAGTATACTTAGATGATTTTAGGGACTAGGTTGAAGGAATTTAAGGTGAATTTTGCAAGGTGGAAAACTTGGGATTAGGAAGTTTATATCTTAATAGTTTTAGTTTAAGATTCATCATGGTAAAGTATCTTGAAGGCAATCTTATTGATCAGCAAATAGTTTTGAGAAGTAAGCTATTTTAATTCTTTTCCTGATCTTGTCTTCTAGAAACAAGAATTTCTTAAGGCAAGTTGCTAAATTGCTTTTACCAGTTCACATTAGTATTTAGCTTAGGGGTAGAAAATTATGTTGCTGTTGGTTCTCACCACAAACAGAATAGAGAAAACAGAGCTTCATAAAGCAGAAAAGTGAATGGAAAATGCACTTTTAAGCTTGTTTAGGTCCTGAAAGTCTGAATCACAGAAACCATGATGGAAAGGTAAGCACATTTTGTGTTCCTAGGTCAGGTTTATTTCATATTGTGAAGTGTAAATTCCAGGAGTTAAATTAGATCTTTTCCATTGTGTATATGTACCATAGCTTTCTTGTCCATTCATCTGCTGATGGGCATCTAGGTTGCTTCCATGTCCTGGCTATTATAAACAGTGCTGCGATGAACACTGAGGTGCACGTGTCTCTTTCAGATCTGGTTTCCACAGCGTGTATGCCCAGGAGTGGGATTGCTGGGTCATATGGCAGTTCTATTTCCAGTTTTTTTAAGGAATCTCCACACTGTTCTCCATATTGGCTGTACTAGTTTGCATTCCCACCAACAGTGTAAGAGAACAGACTTTTGGACTCTGTGGGAGAAGGCGAGGGTGGGATGATCTGAGAGAACAGCATTGAAACATGTATACTATCAAGGGTGAAACAGATCGCCAGCCCAGGTTGGATGCATGAGACAAGTGCTCAGGGCTGGTGCACTGGGATGACCCAGAGGGATGGGATGGGGAGGGAAGGGGGAGGGGGGATCAGGATGGGTAATACATGTAAATCCATGGCTGATTTATGTCAATGTATGGCAAAAACCACTACAATATTGTAAAGTAATTAGCCTCCAACTAATAAAAATAAATGGAAAAAAAATTAAATCTTTTCAATCTATACTATCTCGCGGTTAGTTTTGAATTATTCCTGATTTTATACTTAGGGGGGTGTGTGTGTGTGTGTGTGTGTGTGTGTGTGTGTGTGTGTGTGTGTGTGTGTGTGTGTGTGTGTGTGTGTGTGTGTGTGTGTGTGTGTGTGTGTGTGTGTGTGTGTGTGTGTGTGTGTGTGTGTGTGTGTGTGTGTGTGTGTTTTGATACCAACAAGAACTTTTCCAATTGTGTGTGTGTGTGTTTTGATACCAACAAGAACTTTTCCAATTGTGTGTGTGTGTGTGTGTTTTGATACCAACAAGAACTTTTCCAATTGTGTGTGTGTGTGTGTGTGTGTGTGTGTGTGTGTGTGTGTGTTTTGATACCAACAAGAACTTTTCCAATTGTGTGTGTGTGTGTGTGTGTGTGTGTGTGTGTTTTGATACCAACAAGAACTTTTCCAATTGTGTGTGTGTGTGTGTGTGTGTGTGTGTGTTTTGATACCAACAAGAACTTTTCCAATTTTTAACAGACACTAATTGAGTGTTCTACAAATCCAACTGTATTCTGACACCATCTACCTGGAGATAGAGTTACATCCCACAGGGTAAAGACTCTGTCTTATAAGACTACCTCCATTTCAGATGCCAAGTACAGGTTGGTAACCTGTGCTTCTGACCAACAGGCTGAAAATCAGAGGTTCCCATTACCCTCCTCCTCAGTTTTGATTAATTTGCTAGAGTGACTCACAGTACTCAGTTTACTTACTAGATTACAGGTTTATTACAAAGAATATTAAAGGATACAAATAGACAGCCAGATGAAAAGATACACAAGCAAGGTTCTGCTGGTTCCAAAACACAGGAGTTCTGTCTTGGGGAGTCTGGGGTTCACCACCCTCCCAGCAGTAAGATCTGTTCTGGTTCAATAACCTGGTGAGCCAAGCTCTCCAAACCCTGTCCTTTGGGTGTTGTCGTTTTATTGTTTTTTTTTTTTTTTTTTTAATAAAGGCTTCATGACATAGACATAATTGATTAAATCATTGGTTATTGACAATTGAACTCAATCTCCTACAGTCCCTTTTCCCTCCTGGAGTTGGTCAAGAGGTGGGACTGAATGTTGCAATCCTCTAATCACGAGGTTGCTGCCCCTAGCAACCAGGCCCCATCCTTAGGTTGCCTAGGAACTTTCCAAAAGTCACCTCATTACAATACAATAGACACCTTTATTGCTCTTATCACTTAGGAAATTCCAAGCGCTGTGCCAGAAATGGAGGCAAAGACAAACTATATGATTTCTTGTTGTAAATCAAAATATCATAGGTTGCCTATTATGCTTTGATTGGTGTAGAGAATATTCTTTTTATATTTCTATTTATGGATATTTTATGAGAAGCTAAAGAAGTCTGCTTAATTGTGTGACATCTTGAAAAGAAATTGCCTATGTAATAACTTCTAAGATCAGACACATACAGATCAAATTAACAGTCCAGTGTATGTAGGCACAAAATTCATTGGCATGGTAAGTAGCGGTTATATGAAAGTATCTCAGCTGAGAACGTCAGTGTCACAGATAAACAACCCACACTGATCTGGCAGTGAGGAAGCATTAGGAAATGAATACACCAACATCTCTCTTCTTATTTTTATCCTCCAGGATTCATTAGCTGAAATAAACCAGAAATCAGGGTTGACCAAAGAAGTCTTGTTAGCCTCTTGTACCATAGAACGAATGGCTAGAGGAGGTTTGAGAAGGGATTTGAAAGATCAAGTGAGACACATGCAGGACAACTCCTTCCACACAGTTCTATGTGGGTATGATGTTTGCACACGCAAACATCAGACAAGAAGGGAACCAGCTTCATAGAAATATTGGTCCAGAAGGAAAGATGTCACAAAAATCCTAGTAGTGCTACCCTAAGTAGACGAAATAAACCCGGCCTGTTGGTGGCAATGCTGAGCTGCAGAACCAAACCTGGAACTACCTACCTACAAACTATCTGCATGAAAATAATCAATGTCTCCCAGGACAGAATATAAGAGAAAACCTAGATGACCCTGGATATGTCAAAGACCTTTTAGGTTCAATTTTAAAGGGCTCAATCAATTAGATAATTGATAAGCTAGGCTTCATTAAAATTAAAATTTCTGCACTGGAAAGGAAATGTCAAGAGAATCGGAAGACAATCAACAGGCTGAAATAAAGTATTTGCAAAGGACATCTGATAAAGGACTGTTACTCAAAATGTACAAAGAAATCTTGAAATCAATGATAAGAAAACAATCCAACTAAAAAATGGGCCCAAAATCTTAACAGATATCTCACCACAGAAGATAAACAGATGGAAAACAAACACAGGAAAATGTGTTCCACATCATAGGTCACCAGGGGAATGTAAATTAAAGTTACAATGAGGTACCAGTACACACCTAATAGAATAGGCAAAATTCACAACACTGACAACTCCAAATGCTGGCAAGGATTTGGAGTAACAGAAACTCATTGCTCATCAGAAAGAAAAATGATATAGTCACTTTGGAACACAGTTTGGTGGCTTCTTACAATATTCAACATACTCTTACCAGTTCCAGCAATTGTTCTCCTGGTATTTCCTGAAGCTGTCTAAAACATGGCCACACACACACACAAAAAAACCTGCATAGCAATATTTATAGTAATTTTATTCATGATTGCAAAACTTGGAAGCAAACAAGACGTCCTTCAGTAAGTGAATTGATAAACTGTGGTATATTCAGACAAGGGAATATTATTCAGCACTACTAAAAAGAAATGAGCCAACAGCCATGAAAAGATGTGGGAGAAACAAATGCATGTTACTGAGTCAAAGAATCCAATTAGAAAATGTTAACATGTTGTAGGATTCCAAATAAATGACATTCTAGAAAAGGCAAAACTATGGAGGCAGTAAAAAGACCAGTGATCACTAAGGGGTTGAAGAGGAGGGAGGGATGAATAGGCAGAGTACGGAGGTATTTTAAGGCTCTGAAAATATTATAATACCACAATAATAATATATATCTTTGGACGTCTGTCCAAAGCTGCAGAATGCACAAAGCTAAGAATGAACTGTCTTGTAAAGCATAGGACTTTTGGTGATTATGACACGTATTGCAGATTCATCAATGATATCAAATGTAGTATTCTAGTGAAGGATGTAGATAATAGGGGAGACCAAGCATGCATGGGCAGGGGGTTATGTGGAAAATCTCTCTATTTCCCCTCAATTTTGCTTTGAACTTTAAACTTCTCTAAAAAAGTAAAGTAAAAAAAAAAGTCTATGTTATATAAGCCACCAGTCAGTATTTGTAGTTGAAAGTATCTTAACTGATACACTGTCTTATGAGGCAATTACTGTTATTTCTTTTTTTTAAAATATAGTCATGAAAGATATTTGCATCTTCAACTGCTAAGCCAAACTATGTCTGATTGCAGTGCTCAAACCATTAACTAAATGGCTATACATTCTCTCACACTGTGGTACATGTGATTAAACACACATATCAAAATAATGATTTACAGTTGAAAGCAGTTCTAAGATTTGGAATGAAGAGACATGTATGCTTTTCCTTAAATCATGAACATGACCTCAATGAGCTTCATCTCCTTAACAATAAAAGGGAAACAGACAATAAAACCAATCCTGAAGGCACAGTTGTTATGTTACTTAAATAACATATTGAAAATATTTTCAAACAGTAAAATCTCATATCAACATACAACTAAATATTTATTAAAGTATGTTTTAAAATTTTATATCTACCCGTATCTATACTTTTCTCTACCAATCAATCAATAGATCTCTCAGACAGTAATCTTTTTCTGTTTCTATAAACATTTTATTAGTAGCTTTCTCCTGTTGCTTTTCTATTGTTCCTTGTCTCTTTTAATTTAGTGTAAGCTCCTGCAGCTGAGGATCATATGATTTCACAGCTTTATCTCCCCATAGACTTGTGAATCATAAAATGGTACACATAATAGAAGTTCAATAAATTTTGTTGAATGAACATGATGGTCTTTTATTCTTTCACATCTAGAATATATTTTACCCATTATATCCCATAAAGAATAAGGTGATGCTTATATATATCATTTACTAAAACTACAGTATCCACAAAGAGTAATATGTCATTCTATAGCTCAGGTTAGGAGAAATGCTCTCATTTGTTATTCTTACTGAATAAAGCAAACCCACAAGAAATGTCATTTCTGAATTCACTTCAATCGACTCTGAATTTTGGAACAGCTGAAAAGTTTGTAATAAGAATAAACCTGCTGGGGATCAATAAAGTTGCATTTCTACTTCCAGATTTTGCTACATTTTTTTTTCTTCCAGCCTATCTATCCAACCACCCATGGTCCACGGGACACAGAGAGCATGAGCTTACCTGAAAGAGTTCAGAAAATGCATTTGGAAGAACAGCTTTTTTTCTTGTTCTTACAGTTTTCACTTAGAGTATATCTTTTACTATAGAATTCTTAGAGTTTTAATAAATTATTCCAACTAAAGGCAGAAAATAATTGAACTACACCAACCCACCAAATGGATAAAATATTAATTTTTGATGCTTGGTGTGTCTCCTTTTAAACATGTTACCATCTCTTAACAGAAAGAAAATCAAAGGAAGTAGAAACATGCTTTAAATTGTTTTTAACTTTTTTGGACATAATTTCTACAAAAGAAGATAGCATCTATTGTCTAAAATCAATTTGTATACAAACATTCATCACATTTCATATTCCCTATTGTCAGAGCTAAGATCAGATATTAAAATACATTTATACATACATAAATGCATACATTTATCCATATGTATAAAATACATTTATACATATGAATTGGGAATAAATTATGTCAAATATTTAATCTCGTATAACCTACACAGACTACTTATGGTATATAAATATATCTTTTTAAATTATAAATGGCTATTAATCACTAAAAATCAGGGAGTATATTAAAAACTTTAATATCATTTTATTTATTTCAATACCAATTCTCTAATGTAGATAAAATAAGGACAATTTTACAGTTTAGAAAACTAGGATTACTGGACAAGATTTCATGACTCCATTGCTAGGGCTTTTGCAGAGCTTCCTAAAATGCATAGGCTTCCTGATTTAATAAGCAAATAATAATTAAGGTTTTGCTTCCATGATCAATCATGTATGGCCAATTCAAAATTACTCTATGCTATTGTATCTGTCTTAAGAAAATTATAATTTATTCACCCATTCCTTCCTTACTATACAAATCATTGATTGATTCATTTATTCAACCAATATTTATTAAGCATATAGTATCTATCTAGCCTAGTCCTTGCCCTCAAGATCTATTAATAAAAGATGCAAGTCCTGCCTTAAGAGATTTCCAGTATATTGGAAGAGACAATTTAAAAACCTAATTACAATACAGGGAGATAAATGCTGTAATAGTGGGATGCACTTGACTCTAATTAGAACACAGAGAAGGTACATTTAATTTAGTCCCAGTCTTTTATCTGGAGAAGCTTCTCAGTACCATTTGAACTGAGCAGTTGTGGTACAATGCCCTCAAGCTAGTATCCAGTCTTTAACGTAAACTCACCATTTTTAGAACTCAGTAAAAATTTTCCTTCATCATCTTCATTTGCTGGGTCAATTAAAATAAACCCTCAACTCCCAAAAAAAGGCCCATTTTTGGTATTGAAAGATAGATGAGGAGTCACTGCCTTTTTACTACCCTCTTAGTTTTAGACCCAGAGGACATAACAGGGAAGAAGAAATCAAGCATATGTGTCCTACTGATGAAGAACCAGTGAGTGAAATAAAGGAAAAAGCTCTTTGATATTATACCAGAAAGTAAGATGTCATTGAGTAAGCGTTTCTTAGATACTGTAAAGTTTAGATTCTACATGATTCCATCATCTATCCTCCTAAGCTTTATCCTCACTGGTCAGTTTTTCATAATCAGAGAGAGGAAGCAAGTTAACATTGCTCAATATCTCAAATTTATAAGGTTGAAGACAATTCCAGAAAAGCTATCTATTCTATTTTTTCCCAGGCTGATAGAGTATCAGGTCCTTTTTTTTTTTTTTTTTTCAGATCTTTGTATTACAAGTGACTTAACATTTCTAGAACTTCAGGCTTCCTATTGTGTATTCCAGAAAAGAGGATGAGGACAAAAGAAAAAAAAAAACCCTCAAAAGCCTTATTTCAAAAGCCCAATTTCTTTTTGAGTCAGCGCCCTTAAATAGCCTTTCTGGAATTACCACAGTACTTCTATTTACATATTATATATTCTTCTAGCTAAAAGGGAAGTAATAGTAACCATAGTGACAGAGGTCATCAACTCAGCAATGTAGTTTGGTATCAGGATATGTTTCAGGGGCAGGGTCAACAAAATCTAAACCTTCATGGGTGAGAGCCTTGTCATGGTGAGGGGGCTTGTGTACCTCAGTGAAGCCATGAGCCATGCTGTCCAGGGCCACTCGAGATGGACAGATCATAGTGGAGAGTTCTGGCAAAATGCAGTCCACTAGAGGATGGAATGGCAGACCACTCCAGTATTCTTGCCGTGAGAACCACATGAACAGTATAAGGCAAAAAGATATGACACCAGAAGACAAGCCCCTCAGGTTGGAAGGTGTCCACTGGGGAAGAGTGGAGGACAATTACTAGTAACTCCAGAGAGAATGAAGCCGCTGGGACAAAGCAGAAACCACAGCCTCTTGTGGCTGTGTCATGGTGCTGTGTCAGGATGCTGTAAGGAACAACACTGCATAGGAACTTGGACTCTTAGGCCCATTAATCAATTAGTAATTGATTACTAATATTTATGTGGTTAGATGTGGTTAAGCGGGAGATGGCAAGAGTGAACACTGACATCTTAGGAATCAGGGAACTAAAGTGGACAGGAATGGGCAAATTTAACTCAGATAACTATTATATCTACTACTGTGGGCAAGAATCCCTTAGAAGAAATGCAGTAGCCCTCGTAGTCAACAAGAGTCCGAAAGGCAGTATTTGGGTGCTATCTCAAAAACAATAGAATGTATTGGTTTGTTTCCAAAGCAAACCATTCAACATCAGAGTAATCCAAGTCTATGCCCCAACCACTGATGCTGAAGAAGCTGAGGTTGAACGGTTCTATGATGACCTACCAAAAAAAAAAAAAAAGGGCTCTTTTCATCATAAGGAATTGGAATACCAAAGTAGGAAGTGAACAGATACCTGGAGTAACAGGCAAGTTTGGCCATGGAGTACAAAATGAAGCAAAGCAAAGGCTAACAGAGTTTTATCAAGAGAACACACTGTTCATAGCAAACACCCCCTTCCAACAATATGAGAGATGACTCGACATATGAACATCACCAGATGGTCAATACCGAAATCAGGTTGATTATATTCTTTGCTGCCAAGGATGGGTGAACTCTATACAGCGTGCAAAAACAAGACCTGGAGCTGACTGTGGCTCAGATCATGAACTCCATATTGCCAAATTCAGGCTTAAATGGAAGAAAGTAGGGAAAACTACTAGGCCCCTCAGGTATAACCTAAATTGAATCTTTTATGATTATACAGTGGAATTGACAAATAGATTCAAGGGATTAGATTTGATAGAGTGCCTGAAGAACTATGGATAGAGGTTTGTAACATTTTCTAGGAGTTGGTGACCAACACCATCCCAAAGTTAAAGAAATGGAAGAAGGCAAAGTAGTTGTCTAAGAAGGCTTTACACATAGCTGAGGAAAGAAGAGAGGCAAAAAGCAAGGGAGAAAAGGAAAGATATACCAAACTGAATGCAGATTTTCAGAGAATAGCAAGGAGAAACAAGAAGGTCTTCTTAGTGAACAGTGCAAAAAAATTGAGGAAAACAATAAAAAGGAAAAGACTAGAGATTTCTGCAAGAAAATTAGAGATTCCAGGGAAATTTTCATGCAAGTTTGGGCATGATAAAGACAGAAATGGTAAGGACCTAACAGAAGCAGAAGAGATTAAAGTGGGGTGGCAAGAATACACAGAAAAACTACATAAAAAAGGTTTTAATGACCCAGATAACCATGATGATATAGTCACTCACCTAGAGCCAGACATCCTAAAGTGTGAAGTCAACTGGGTATGAGGAAGCATTATTATAAACAAAGCTATTGGAAGTGATGGAAGTCCAGTTTAGCTATTTAAAATCCTAAAGGACAATCCTATTAAAGTGTTACACTCATGTCATCAAATTTAGAAAACTCAGCAGTGGCCATAAGAGTGGAAAAAGTCAGTTTTCATTCCAGTCCCAAAGAGGGGCATAGCCAAACCATGTACATACTACCGCACAATTGTGCTCATTCTGCATACTAGTAAGGTTATAATTAAAAACCTTTAAGCTACACTTCAGCAGTACATGAACTGAGAAATTCCAGATGTACAAGTTGGATTTAGAAAAGGCAGAGGAACCCAGAGATCAAGTTGCCAACATTTGTTGGATCATAGAAAAAGCAAGGGAATTGCAGGAAAACATCTACATCTGTTTCACTGACCATGTGAAAGCCTTTGACTGTGTGGATGACAACAAAATGTGGGATGTTCTTAAAGAGATGGGAGTACCAGACCACCTCACTTGGCTCCTGAGAAACTTGTATGCAGGTCAAGAAGAAACAGTTAGAACCTTTCATGGAACAAATGACTGGTTCAAAATTGGGAAAGGAGTACAACTATGACAAGACTATATATTGTCACCCTCTTTATTTAATTTATATGCAGAGTATATCATGTGAAATGTGAGGGTGGATGAATTACAAGCTGAAATCAAGATTTCTGGGAGAAATATCAACAACCTCAGACATGCAGATATCACTTTAATGGCAGCAAATGAAGAGACACTAAAGAAACCTTGATTAAGGGGAAAAAGGAGAGCAAAAAAGCTAGCTTAAAACTCAACATTCTAAAAGCTAAGATCATAGCAACCAGTCCCATCACTTCATGGCAAATAGATAAGGAAAAAGTGGGAGCAGTGACAGATTTCTTTTTTCCTGGGCTCCAAAATCATTGTGGATGGTGACTGCACCCATGAAATTAAAAGATGCTTGCTCCTTGGAATGAAAGCTATGACAAACCTAGACAGTGTATTAAAAAGCAAAAGTGTCACTTTGCTGACAAAGGTCTGTATAGCCAGAGCTATGGCTTTTCCAGTAGTCATATATGGATGTGAGAGCTTGACAACAAAGAAGGCTGAGCACCAGAGAAGGGATGCCTTCAAACTTTAGTGCTGGGGAAGATTCATGAGTCCCTTGGACTGCAAGGAGATCAAATCAGTCAACCCTAAAGGAAATCAACCCTGAATATTCATTTGGAGGACTGATGCTGAAGCTTCAATACTTCGGCCACCTGATGCAAAGAGCCAACTCATTGTAAAAGACCCTGATCCTGAGGAAGATTAAAGGCAAAGTGAGAAGAGGGTGGCAGAGGATGAGATGGTTGAATGGCATCACCAACTCAATGGACGTGAGCTTGAGCAAACTCCAGGAGATTAGGAAGGACAGGGAAGCCTGGGGTGCTTCAGACCAGGGCTCGCAGAGTCAGACACCACTTAGCGACTGAACAACAACTACAAGATTTAGTAGTGATGTGCATATGAGAATTGAAAAAAATCAAGGAATAGGATAACTTCTAGTGTTTGTACCTGAGAAATTGGGTATCTATAAATAACACTGAAAAGGAAAAAAACATGTTTTGATTCAGAAGTAAACCCACAGTTTTTGTTTTGATATTAAGTTTCCAGTGCTTTATATAAAGGCTTTTTTTTTAAGTTGGAATAAATTTAGAGAGAGGTTAAGATTAGGGTTATAAATTGAGACTCATTCATATAATGATAATGAAACCATGGAACCAAATGAGATCACCAGGGAAACAAAGAGCTGGGAAATAATTCCCTAAGACATTTCTTTAGTTTTTGTTTCTGACTGAAGGATGTTTGTGAGATAAATTGCCTGGAATATAGAGATGGTGTATCCACCAGGAGCAAAGGTTAAATTTGCTTCCTGACCCACATAATAAAAAGAATGACTCTGCCCTGGACAGTTGTTGGGCATATTGACGAGTAGCCCTTTAAAAATCAGTGCAGGGGTTTTCAGAACAGGTGGCAGATCTTTACAATAGCATCTACCTGGGTCACTTCTGCCTCATCTTTGCAGGCCTAGGGAAAAAAAGAGAAAATAATGGGAACATGAAGCTCCTGTTACTTGTTATAACATGAGCCATAAAGTCCTTTGGCTCTGACTCAGGAGTTTGGCATGTTTTGCCAGCACCTATATAATTTGGCAAGCCAGTTTATTAGCTTTCAATTAAGGTAAAACTTCAGGGTCTTCACAGTTCTTAAAAATACAAAAAAGAGAAAAAGAGTGACATCTTGGACTAGCCAACATGTACAGGTCAATAGAGATTGAGAATCCAGGAATGAAAATAAGAAGAAATAGTGAGTCATATCAAAGCAAACAAGAACTTATTTTACTTTCCTCTCATGGAATCCTATACTTAATATGTATGTTTAAAGGAAAAATTTTTTGTTCTGGTATTAACTGTTTGGATAGATAATTGATCACTGGATCCAGCAAGTTTTAGGACTAGTTAAGAAACTTAACTAGACCTAAGTCTCATAGGAATTTATGTTAAGAGTCTAAGTCTAGTAGGGATTTATGCTGAGAGATTAATCTATACAGCTGTCTATAAATGTTAAGAAAACACCCTTTAATAAACACTGCTAATGTCACACAAATAATACAGATATTTATGGACATCTGAGAAGGTTATTTTTTAAAACTTTTTATTTTGAAATAATTATATATCCACACGCAGTCGGGAGAAATGATATAAAGAGATCCTATTACCCCTCACTCAGTTTTCTCCAATGCTAACATCATGCAAAACTATAGTACAATACACAACCGGGAAACTGACATGGAAAAACCTTATTCAGATATCACCAGTTTTACATTTATTTATGGGTGTGAGTGCATTTAGTTTTATGCCATGTTATCATATATGTAGATTTTGTGATCACCACCACATAATTCAGAAAAGTTCCATCACAAGGATCCCTTGTGCTATCCTTTTATAACCACAGCCGCTTCCTTCCTTCATTAAATAAGAATTAGTCAAGTGAAACAGAGAGAGAGAGAAGTTGGGTAGAAAAAGATATGCAAAAGTTTTATAGCATGAGAATGTGTGATAACCAAAAAAAACAAACAAGACTTCAACTCTCTGTTGTTAATTTATGTTTGTTTGCTTTATTAAAAGTATACTCATTTGCTTTGTCTTTTGGGGGAGAAAAATTTATATGGTAGATAGATAGCCAGATGACTAGATAATAGATAGATGGGTGGTTGATCAGTGGCTTGAGTAATAAGTACTTTAAAACTTTTCAGCCTCTTATTTTATCACTTGTAATCATTCCTCAGCAATTTGCTATACAAATTGTTATTGTTATTAAATGTCTTCCATTTATTTAAAAAAATCTAAGTTCTGATAAATGAATATTATATGATCAATGCAAATACCATCTTTTATCCTCTCCCAAATCCCTGGTTATAAACGATGATATGACTGAATCAAATGGTGTGATTTAAATGGCAATGTTTATAAATAGACTACTATTATATAAATACTTTTATTATATAACATAAAAGGATACATTCCATAATTCAGATAAAAGTCATGTCAGTTCAAAATGAGAGAGAAAGAGAGAAGATACTTTGCTGGAAGGTAGTAGACTATGGTACAGAAGCCATAACTCACATCTCCAACTTTTCTTTCCTGTTGCCCAAGTGAAGCCCCCTTTGATATACCAACATGGAAATAAGACTGGACAGCTTTACTTGTCATCATCTAGTTCAGAATCCTTCTTAGCACTAATAGTCTTTTGTTAGTGACACCAAATTCTTTATCAACAACATTCCTGTACGTCTGGGCACCAAATAGAACTCAGATTCATGATCACTTCTCTACTGGATCAGTAAGAAGATGAAATAAGAAGGACTTCCAATCCTATACTTCTAAACCTCTTCAGTCTCCTCTGAGATGCTCAAACCTTGTTGTACAGATAAATGGAACAATTCCAAAGAAAAAGTACAATGGAGGAGTAAGAAATTAGTCTCTCCTGCAATGGAGGAGACCTGGGTTGGGAAGATCCCCTGGAGAAGGCAATGGCAACCCACTCCATTATTCTTGCCTAGAGACACCCATGGGCAGAGGAGCCTGTCAGGCTATAGTCCATGGGGTCACAAAGAGTCAGACACAACTAAAGTGACTTGGCACTCACACTGCGGACTACATCCTAGGTCTAAAAGGAAAGGAATCTTTGAGAGTTCTCATAATTCACCTGCTTCTCTCCTCTCTACCTAGGTTTGTCTTCCTTAGCTTTACTGGCTCTTTCTCTAGGTAGTCCTTCTGCAAATTTTTTCATCCAAATCTCTACCTGGAAATACAGCTTCCACTGACAAGAGGAAATATTGCTCTCTTCCTTCACCAGACTTGAGTTGGTCTATCTGAAGGAATCCCCGAATTTCACCAATGATATCTACTGCTCCCCAAGTTTGCAGATGAATCAGGGTCTCTAGAACCCTTTACATAAAGTCAGTATGGATCATCTGGTCAGGATCTTTATTTTCCCAGCCATGTCAGGTAAGTTCCCTTAATGTTTCTGTTCGGTTAAACACATGCATATTTCCAAATATAAATGTTCATTTTCATGGATGATACAGTTTACACCCTTATTAAAAATTTTGTTTTACCAGTTAACAAATCAACTGGCTCCTTTTCAAAAGTCAGGGGGTTCATTGAATATAAAGATTAAAAGCATCTTCTTTTGCAGATAGTCCTGCTCTTGTGTAAGATGGCAGTGGAGAAGGGGTGGGCCTATTCTTTTTGCAATCACCTTAAGAGCTGATGTTGAAGATAGGATATAGAAATAGGATCAGGATTAGCATTCCTTGAATGTGAAAAACAGTAAGCAACCACAGATAAAATCAGAAAGTTGTGGGAAGTGCAAGGAAGAACTGAATAATTCTGCTTTGCCAGATGATAGTGTCATGGCAAACAATGAACAGAAAGCCTAGGAAACAGGTCAAATTACAGAAAACTTTTATGAAAAGAACAAGATAATAATTAGAGTTTAGCAACCTAAAGAAAGCAGCATGCATGGAAAAGGGTAAAAGGGACTAAAGTAAAGTTCTGATCAGTGAGATGATCTCACAACAGTCCTGGTAAGGGAGCTCTGGAATACCTTTCATTCATGTTAACCTCAAGACAGGAAATGCCTTTCTACTGAATAGGAATACTACAAAAATGACTGAATTTTAGAGCCAGATTCTGAACAAGTAAAAGTTGAAATAAAATAAAGCAGTGTGAGAGCTAGGGAATTTGTAACTTTCCCAGAACATCAAGATATGATCTTTTAATATATTAAAGGGAAAAAAAAGATATTATCTGAAACATTTATTTTCAGATAGCACTCACGTCCTAAGAGAATATGATGAGCCATGTTAATCAGTTTAGATAAACTTGGTAAAATATATTTTGATTCCTTTATCTGATATTAACACTGGAATTCAAGTATACTACAGTAATTATTGAGCTAAAATTATATGTTCTGTACTGCTATAAATATGCTGAAGTGAAGTGAAAGTCGCTCAGTCATGTCCAAGTCTCTGTAACCCCATGGACTATACACTCCGTGGAATTCTCCAGGCCAGAATACTGGAGTGGGTAGCCTTTCCCTTCTTCAGGGGGTTTTCCCAACCCAGGGATCAAACCCAGGTCTCCCGCACTGCAAATGAATTCTTTACCACCTGAGCCACAAGGGAAGACCATAAATGTGCTAATATTTTATAAAATTCCTGTTACTGTTTTGAAAATATATAATAAAAGTTGTTAAAATATATTACTTACAATAACTTTAAAAGAGTTCTTTTTGTTCCATTTTTACAGATAAAGAAAATGAGGTTCTCAGAAGCTGGGTAAAGTACTCAAGTTAACAAGAGGCAAAGCTGTGGTTCTGTTTCCAAACACAGTGCTAATGTTTATGAGAAGTTATGTATCAAAATTGTCATTGAGGAAATGTTCATTGTAAGACTTAGCAGCTTTATTCAAAATATCAGTTTATTGGGCCTTCAAAGCCAAGACTCACTGTTATTAAAACCATCTGTGAAACTCTTTAAAAATTACACACAAGAATAGACTTGCCCTCTTCTTCATATATTTGATTTAGTTCAGAAAGGCAATTCCAGTCTGAAAGGGAACCCATGTTATCTAGTCTCAGGCTGACAAATGCTCAGCATTATTGCTCCTTCTTATTCCAGCCACGCCTTCTATTTAAATCTGCTGCTCAGTAATACACTCAATTCTTTTAGGAGGATTCTTTTAGGAGGATACATTAGCAAGGAATGAATTGGCTCTTTCTCCTTACCCTTGTTTGTTCAGGTTCATTACTAAACTGCATCAGATTTTTCCCATTTTCCTCCACCCTCTTAAGGGCAATTTATTCTAACTTATGTTCAACTGAGGAAATACTTCCTTCTTTCAAAGAGAATTCTAGAAAACATTAAGATGCAGACATTTTCCATCATTGGAGCCAACTTATAGTTTTGATACAAGTATCTTCCCATTCACTCTGTCATTCTTAACTATCAATCAAAATCTGATTTCAGGTGAGGATCTAATACACCAATGCATTAAGGTATAAAGAATGTATTATCTGCATTTTAATAGAGGGTCAAAAGCCTAGACCTCAGAGAAGAATTTAAATTATGGAATTTAGACATTAGAAAGATGGGCCAAGTTCTTTGGGGAAAATGAAGGCAGCACAGAGAGTAAAGTCATGGATCTCTTCTCATTTCCTCTTAAATTACCAAGCTATGCAGCCAATTATATTCCTTAAAAGTAAATGAAGCCTTGGTGACTTCAAATTGCTGACATAGACTATTCCAGCTAGAAGACACAGAGAATACTATGTCGACTACAGTAATTATACTTTTAAAACCTTAACCCACTTCTTCATAAGCCATCTAGGTAATCAGTAAAACACTAGGAAATGAGCTTTAGGAGACAGTTGCCTCATCAAAACCCTGATAACAGAAACACCAATTTTACAAACCAAGAGAAACTTGTTAGAAATTGAAAATAAACCATATGCAAGACAACATATAAAATCTATTTTATGACCCAGGAACACTGGTCAATGAACTCTTTTAACGGAAGAATCACGTGTTTATTATTGAAAATGTACTTTCACGTGTAGAATATTTTTCATGCCTCTTGCATCCTTTAGGCTCATCTTTTTGCTTTACCCATTGGTAAAGCACCCAGTTGTACACAAATACATCCTACCGTCACCTAGCCTGAGATGACTGGATCTCTCGCTTTCTGCCCTGGGGCATCTTTGCCGCCACCATACAGTAGGACGCAGTAGCTCAAACATTCTAGCCCACGTGTAAAACAAAGCTGGAGGTGTTTATGCTCCCTAGTTTAACCCCTGAGAAATGGGGGAGCTTAACTGAGCCAATACAAATGGTCCCTCAGTTATGTCTCAGGCAGGGATGCAATGCCGATCCACTGAGGGCCTCGAGTGGGGTTGAGATCAATCACCCTTAGTGGGAACCAACTGAATGATGTACTCAAATAGCTTTCTCTCCTTTTCTGTGTCCCTCTTTCAAGCTCCCCTAGTCCTGTTCATTATCAGCAAGTTTCTTGCACACAAAGCCTATACTCTGGTGCCGAAACAGCTGGTTATAGGAGTAGCCCTAATAGCAGCAAATGGACTGGTCACTTGGCCAGGGGCCTAAAAGAGAAAGATTATAAGATGGAAGGCAAGGAGTCTGGGAAAGAGACATTATGGATGGATGGATGGGAGTGAGAAAATGTGAAGATCTTCAAGTGTATGAATTCTAATGAGAGCACATCTAGAGTGGAAGAGACAATAAACAACTAATACATGAGAACATATATCACAAATATTTAACAAACACATCCCCAAAAGATCACCCTTTTCTTAGAGAACTTAAAATCTTGTTTGGTAGACATTTGAGCCTGTAATTATAGGCACACACAACACCTAAATTTCTACACGTGTTGTCAAAGGGAAAGAAAATTCTTTAATGAATATTTCACAACACCTAGTCCCGTGTTCTGCAGAAGATATTAATTTTTGGTGTGTCTGGCACAAAGTTATCTGAAAGTTTTAGAGATATGAGAGGTGATGCCTTTGTGCACCTACCTTGCACACACTCACAATGTTATGGCTCATAGAATGATTGAAAAATATAAAGCAACACAGAACTGCATGAGAAAATCTATTCAGATTACTATATTTAAGATTTGAAAGAAAGGAAAGATTATTGGGGTGAGATTAGAGATAATATTCAAACTGACTTATGAACGAAAGGAAGAATTTGGAATGACAAAGTGCAAGAGCAAAGTTAGAGGTACACAGGCAGAGATTAGCATTTGTGGTACAAAGGAAGGCTACATACTGCACTCTTTGCATGAAACAGGTTATATCCTTAGCTATACCCAGGCCATGCCCCTCCCCATCTGAAGTCCTACCCTTTGTCTTCCCCTCTCTCATTTCAAAAATTGTCAAATTTATTCTTACAGCATGCTTGCACGCTAAGTCACTTCAGTCATGTCTGACTCTTTGCAACGCTATGGACCAAAGCCTGCTAGACCCCTCTGTCCATGGGATTATCCAGGCAAGAATACTGGAATGGGCTGCCAGTTCCTACTCCAGGGGATCCCCTGACCCAGGGATTGAACTCACATTTCTTGTGTCTCCTGCATTGGCAGGTGGATTCTTTCACTCTAGTACCAACTGGGAAGCCCCATTCTTAGAGGTGCTCAGGTTAAAATTTGGGAAAGCTATCAATCTACACATCTCTGGGCTCTACTTTCAACATATATCCTGAGTCTAGCACTTTCTATCATATCTATCACCAGTAGTCTCCTCTAACCCACAATCGTGTGCCTCCTGGACAATTGCTACAGTCATCCAGTCAGTCCTAGCACACCCTCCATTACTCTCTGATAGGGTCTTCTTCCATAAGAAGGCAGAGGACTATTCCTTAAAATCACAAGGTACACCATATTATTGTTCTACACAAAACGAATGGCTTTTCTTCCTGATTCAGAATACAATCCAAAACCCTTAGTATGGCTTCACAAGGGCTAGCACACCCCTTTCCGGCACCCCACCTCCCACTACCACTCTCATCTACTCACTGACTGCTCCCCTTTGGCCGACTTTGACCCAGACAGGTTTGCCTCCTTGCTACTCCTTAAACATGTCAAGCACATGTGTGCTTTAGGATCTTTGTATTCACTTCCTGGGCTCTCCGGAAAACAAAAACAAAAAAAAACCTCTCCATATTACAACCACCTGGCTAGTTTCCCTTGATTGGGTCTCAACTTCTCTCCCAAGTATCACCTCTTGAGAGAGATCTTCCATGATAATTGCATCTGATACAGCAATTCCATTTACTCTCAACACTTCTACCTTGTTTTATCCTACTTTAGAGCATTTATTATCATCTCTAATGCGACATATTTATTATTTATCTCTACTCACTAGAATTTTATCTCAATAAGTGCAGGGATTTTTGTCTATATTTTCTTCATTGCTTTATGTCCAGAATCTACAATGGGATTTGGCACATAGTGAATAGTTTAAAAATATTAAGTGAATAAATAAACTTATTAATTTTTTCAAATCCCTGGGAGATAAGTAGGATTCCCCATTGTGCTAAGAAGAAACCACAGATAGAAATATTAAAAGCCTTTACCAGAGTCAACAACTAATAAGACTTACAATCCAGATTTATACATAGAAGTCACAGTCTACATTTTTAATGACTCTTTTATACTGTCTTTTCAGAACAAGACTATAAGAAGAGGAGCTATAAATGAGCAGAAATTACATATTATCAAGTAGTAAAAGGTAAGGTTTGATAAAATGTATTTCCATACTAGGACATAACATAAAATTCCCCACATTTAAATTCATCTATTAATGCTTGACTCAGGGTTACAGGAAGTTTGTTCCAGCCCATAAATATAAATTTTAAAAGAAATTAAAGATAATCACTGCTGAGATTTTAAATGTTACATATTTTATTACTTTATTACAATAGCATAAAATAAATATCTTGAACATATCTTTCATTAAAACAACTCCTAGTATTTAAATGCTATTTGAAATTTTGCAATTTCCCACAAGAAAAAAAAAACAACAGACTATGCTAGTGCCAGAGAGAAAAGAATGTTGTAAATATAATTTAGGAGCTATTATTTGCTGACAGCTATTGTTTGGAAGTACATATGTAAGAAATTGTGTTCATTTTCAGAGTTGGTATCACACACACTTCAGAGTGATGTCAGTCAGCTTGATGAAGACTGGGGCTGTAACTTGAACTTCCATTATTGGCTAGCATCACCACTGAATGTTTAGTACTGAATGATACCCCTAAATTGTGTTCATTTAACTGAGAAAAACCATTTGAAAATGCTACTGTGCATGCTGGTGATATATCAATGATGAGTTAATTTTTTAAATCCTAAATAATTTAACAAATCAATAAACTTTTAGAAAATCCTGGTCACATGAACTGCATGCTTATCTAGACTCTAAAGTACACCATTTCTTACACTGAAGTGTCTTTAGAAGCCAGTCTTTACTCTCCAAATTTCATCGGTAGCTAATTTTTTTTCAGTTGTTTGTAGAAGATTAGCTTCATTTCTCTATATACATGATAAGCTTCACTGGGGCTTAAATTCTATTTGATCCTTCTTTGTAATTCCAACAGCACCAAGTAATAGTTTATGATTTGTTAAAATATAGAGATATGAATACTAGCTCTTCTTAAGTTCCACTATATGAGGAGAAAGGTAGTCAAATAAGATTTAATTTAATTAGCATCTATGAAAGGAGACATAATATCTGTTAACTGGAATGCAATAAAATGATACACATACCTAAAGAGTGAATATATAACAAATCTCAGGGTGATGCTATGGTGAAATCTGAAAACAATATACAGAAGAATCAGTGATCCGATCTTGAAGATAAGTCAATAAGAAATTTCCCAAACTAAAATGTAACCAGAAAGACAATGACAAAAACAGAACAGACCATTCAAGGACTGTGGGAAAATCATAAAATATGTAACATACACATGGTTGGAATACCAGAAAAAGAAGACAGACAGAGTTAAAAAAATAACTGAAGTATTGGACAAGTTGAAGAATGGACAAAACTTTTCTAAACTTAGATAGACTATGCACCCAGGAAGTACCAAGCATGATAAATATAAAAAATTCTATATTGAGGCATATCATACTCAAACTGAAGAAAACAAAAATCAAACAGCATCATACTATTTTATTAAACCTTATTCTGATCTAAAATGAGGTTTCTAAACATTATTTTCAAAAACAGTGCTTTCTTGGGATTAAACTGATGAAAGCTCAACTGTAAAACATGCAAATGGATAAGAGAAGAGACACACTTGATTAAGGGAAGCCTGATATGGGAAGGATGGTCCTATGGACCTGGTGTCTGCACACACCCCATATTCTAAAACAGCTCTGTCCAGTGAAACCATAATGTGAGCTACATGTGTTATTTTAAATCTCCTAGGAACCACCTTCTTAAAGTAAAGTTAGAGCTGAAATTAATTTTATAACTATATTTTATTTTATATAAATGAAATATTTTATGAATGAACTGTAAATAAATGAAAAATGAAATGATGAAATAAATGAAATCATTTAATAAATGAAAAACAATTTTACTATATCATTAACATAAAAATTAATGATATATTTTACATTCTTTTTCTAGTAAGCCTTCAAATTTAATGTGCATTTTTTAAAAATATTCATAAATTTATTAATCATTTATTTGTTTCTGACAACAGAAAATGACACTGGTGAAGAAAATAATGTGCATTTATTTACTTCCTGTTCATCTCAGTTCAAATGCTTCATTTAATGGAAATATGTGATCTGTACAAAGATTTCAGAAAAATTGGAGTTGAGAAAGTATATTTACAAACCCACTGTTGTTCTAAACATGTTTTTCAACATGTTCAAACTTGATTGACTATCCATTTTTTAACTTTTAAATTAATACATATTAAAATTCAAACAAAATTAAAACTTTATATAAATTTAAAAATTCTGTTCCATAATTGCACATTTTAATTGTTCATTATTTATGTAAGACTGGAAGCTGTCATATTGGACAGTGAAGTCCTAGAGTTTCATAGAATACAGCTTGAAAACCACTGGCCTGACCAAAATACTTCTCAAGAATATCATTCAAGAGGCTAATGCCTTGCTCACCAAGAAGTATTCATCAAGGTATTTGGCATCGGGGTGCAATGATAAAATCCTGTTCCTAGACATGTAAGACCATAGACTTAGTTAAATTCCCTGACACAGTATCACAAGTTCTTACTATCCTGTGAAGGATCTGGGAATCCAGCTGGCTAGCCAAGATTGCCCTGGCAGTGCTCCTTTGCCGCATGCATTATACTTTCAAAGTGTCAACATAGCGTCACTCTGAGATTTGTTCATCTCACAGATGGCAGAGTCAGCTCCTTAAATTAATCAGCCTAACTCGGAAGACATAATAAGTATGAAATAGACTGGGCAGGAGTTATTCTCCAAAGGCTTGTCAATCCACTGGCTTAAAGCAAAGCTGATCACTGTTCTAATAGTTGCAGGTAGTTGCTGAAGGTAGGCAAATAACTCCCAGATGGCCTGTTAAAAGAAGGGAGTAAGAACTGTGTCTGCAAAGGTATAATCACAAAGTGAATTATAATTTCAAGTAATGTAGCTTAATTGTGGGCAATAGAGGGTATAGTAATATGAAGTAAAGCAATCAAATGAAATTAATGCTGTCTTAGCTTACTGTAGTTCGTGAGCTGTAAAAAGTAATTCTTCAAGAAGCACTAAATCTTAGAAATGGGGGGAATCTTTAGAAAGGATGGACCTCAGTTAGAATTTTAGCTGGTAAAATCTTGGCTACTGGACATGGATCTGTTAGTAAAGGAAGAGACAGGTTTCTGTTTTGGTCCTTCTATAATCCTAGAAAGTACAAATGAACTTAGACATGGTGCCAGCATGCGTGCTAAGTCGTTTCAGTCGTGTCCGACTTTTCACGACCCTTTGGACTATAGCTCACCATGCTCTTCTGCCCTTGGGATTCGTCAGGCAAGAATACTGGAGTGGGTTGCCACGCCCTCCTCCAAGGGGTCCTCCGGATCCAGGGACAGAACTTGCATCTCTTAAGGCTCCTGCATTGGCTGGCAAATTCTTTACCTCTAGCACTACTTGGGAAGCCCTTGGACATGCTGACTTAAATTTGTTGACCTTGAACCCACTCTTCCCAGCTATCTTTCCATAAAGGAAATTTGATATCCCCATGTTTTAGATAAATTTATAAGTAATGTGAAAAGAAGTTCTACTTAAAAGAATTAGAAATAATATAATTTAGATACAAAAGGAACAAGAATAGATTTCAAATGTGAGATAGTATTCATGTGATTTCACTTGGTCTATTATATAATAGTTTTCCTCTAGCCAGTCTGAACACTTACATCAAATATCAAATCCGTGCACTATTTTGACATTAGAGACACTTTTAGAAAAAAGTAATAATTACAATATTTGATCATTTCACCTACTTCTCATAAACAATAAATAAATTTACCCTGAATTTTGAGCTCCATAGTCAAGGCTTTTCACAATATGCTTTTGATCTTTCTTTTCAGATATATTGTCCATTCTATATATGCAAGGGTAAACTCAACATATATAATAACTGCCATGGTAAATTTACTAGCTCATAAAAATTGATCCTAAACATCTTTAATCTGAACCAGGCTCTTTGAGATCCTCTGCTATGCCAGGCAAGTTTTTGCCTTCACTGTTCGATTCTGAGGGGTACACAGAATCTCAAAAAAGGTCTCAGGCTGGACAGAGTAGAATGGCATATTTGCAGGGCTAGGGCTGTGACTATTTATCAAATGAAATCACAGCATTTCAATATTTTAACACCCAGGACGTCTGTATCAGTGTGTACCAGCTGAATATCTGAAATGTACCTTGAATTACAAATTTCTAACTTCTAACCATTCCTTGTGCATGAGATCAAGAAAGTAAATATTTCTTGAACCGAGAAAATTAACCTAGTCCATGAATTTTCTTATTTCTCAATATTTGCTCATAAGATTTCTCTTGGCTTACTTTTAGTTTTTCCACTATCTACATTCAACTCATCTTTTGTGAATCAGTGACAACACCAGCCCTGCTCCTAAGCCTTCCCAGAATCCCATAGTTAGAATTAAAGGCTGCCTTTTCCTCAGGATAACAATAATTAAAGTATACTCCCAATGACTGCTACCATAGGAAGACTTTAATTATGGCTACTTCTAAATGTGTTTAGGATAGAGTTTCTGATTTGCTTTGTAAATCTGTAATTGAAGCCTAGCTGAATGCCTTTCCATAATAATAGTGCCAAATAAAGAAATTTAAGAAGAGACCACAAATGCTGGATAAGTGATCATATTGAAAATTTCTACCCATTTAAGAGCGCACAAACAACTCTTTAATGTATATTAAACCCAATGAGTTTATTCTCTTGGGAAAAGATAAACAAGTGCAACCACAAAGACGGGAAATACAGAACTAAGGGCTGCTTTTTAAGGTGAGAGCTATCTGCTAGTACTAAGTCCCATTTTTATACTTTTATGTTTCAACCTCATACTACTTTAATAATTCATAATGGTTTAATTTACTTTTAATAGTGGAATATATACTATAATGATCTTTTTAGTGGAAAGGAAAAGAAAGCTAATTTGTTCCCATTGTAATTTTTTTTTCTCGACTTCCTGCTGAACAGGTCATCCAAGGGCAAGATAAAGTAACTCGAAATCAAACTTTGTTAGGGCAGTGATGTCAACTTGCAAGCAATGTGTGAGTCTCATTATGCTTTCTTTTCAAGATGACCTTCCTGTAACTCCCATTTTGCTTTTATATTTTCACATATTTTATGTATAAAGATTCACTGAAAGCTATAAAAATTATTCCAACTTTAGGGCATAATTGCTCTTTTAGCTGCATAAACAGGATAGAACATGGCAACCTCACATCCATTGCAGGCTTACTTTCCACTCTTCTTTCAAGATAGTCACTGCATCCATTGAATTAAACCTCACTTTTGAAATAAAGTCCATAAATGCAATACCCAGTCCCTATTCTATCCAGTATATCCTCAGCTTCTTATTTATTTGCTTGGGCTTCCCTGGCAGCTCAGACAGTAAAGTGTCTGCCTACAATGTGGGAGACCCGGGTTCGATCCCTGGGTTGGGAAGATCCCATTGAGAAGGAAATGGCAACACACTCCAGTATTCTTGCCTGGAAAATCCCATGGACTGAGGATCCTGGTAGGTTACAGTCCATGGGGTCGCAAAGAGTCGGACATGACTGAGCGACTTCACTGTCTTTCTTTCTTTAAGACAGAATTTGTTTAAAAGCAAGACATACAGATGGCTAACAAACACATGAAAAGATGCTCAACATCACTCATTATTAGAGAAATGCAAATCAAAACCACAATGAGGTACCATTACACGCCAGTCAGGATGGCTGCTATCCAAAAGTCTACAAGCAATAAATGCTGGAGAGGGTGTGGAGAAAAGGGAACCCTCTTACACTGTTGGTGGGAATGCAAACTAGTACAGCCGCTATGGAGAACAGTGTGGAGATTTCTTAAAAAACTGGAAATAGACCTGCCATATGACCCAGCAATCCCACTTCTGGGCATACACACTGAGGAAACCAGATCTGAAAGAGACACGTGCACCCCAATGTTCATCGCAGCACTGTTTATAATAGCCAGGACATGGAAGCAACCTAGATGCCCATCAGCAGATGAATGGATAAGGAAGCTGTGGTACATATACACCATGGAATATTACTCAGCTGTTAAAAAGAATTCATTTGAACCAGTCCTAATGAGATGGATGAAACTGGAGCCCCTTATACAGAGTGAAGTAAGCCAGAAAGATAAAGAACATTACAGCATACTGACACATATATATGGAATTTAGAAAGATGGTAACGATAACCCTATATGCAAAACAGAAAAAGAGACACAGAAATACAGAACAGACTTTTGAACTCTGTGGGAGAAGGTGAGGGTGGGATGTTTCAAAAGAACAGCATGTATACTATCTATGGTGAAACAGATCACCAGCCCAGGTGGGATGCATGAGACAAGTGCTCGGGCCTGGTGCACTGGGAAGACCCAGAGGAATCGGGTGGAGAGGGAGGTGGGAGGGAGGATCGGGATGGGGAATAAGTGTAAATCTATGGCTGATTCATATCAATGTATGGCAAAACCCACTGAAATGTTGTGAAGTAATTAGCCTCCAACTAATAAAAAAATAAAAAAAATAAATAAATAAATAAAATAAAAGCACTCTGTCTTTTCTATTTGATTCTTCATTTGTTTCCTATCTCTGAGTTTCCCAACTCTCTGCTACAAATGTCTAAGGGAGCTATGAATAATCAATCTTCTATTGCTACTTCACATTTTCTGACTTTTCATTTCAATGTAATCCCTTCTAATAAGGGCTATTATATAGCTGCATGCAGTTTCCACCAGCCTAGTTGGTAGAAATGACTTATAGTGTTTGTTCCATCATCCATACCACATAGTGTCCTCTAGGCTTAAGGTAAACAAATAACTGAGAAATTTATTTATCATACCTCTGCCTCCTTCCCCTTTTACCCTAATGCATACACACACCATAAGGGAGCAAACAATGTTCTCCTCAAAAGCCTTTCAATATCTCATTTTATTTTGCCAATCCTCTTCTTTCAGTATGATATACTGTTACTAAAATAGTGATGGGGCAAGTACATAAGCTAGTGAAACTTTTCTGTTTTTAGTTCATGTTTCCACTGAATGTTAATGGAATCACAGCATATTTGGTATATTTTTGTAGCTTATTTCATGTACAGTTAAATTTTATGTTTTCAATAGTTTAAATTATTTGTATTTTTATTTCTCTGGGGTATTTAGAAAACAAAGTGAAGATATTGGTGCGAGGGAACACCTTGTAATGGGTTTATGTTTGGGTAGCAAAGTAGGAACTAAAAGGCATTTTATGTCTAACCTATATATATATATATGTGTGTGTGTGTGTGTGTGTATATATATATATATATATATGTGTGTGTGTGTGTGTGTATATATATATATATATATGTGTGTGTGTGTGTGTGTGTATATATATATATATATATGTTTTGCTGCAAGTTAAGCCCTCTCTCCTTATCTGTTAAAATGAAAATAATCTAAACTATTCTCTAAAGCCATGTGCCAATGCAGAGAATGTTAAACATTTTCCTGGAACAGACACATTTTCTTCCATATTCCATCTTCCATACTTGCCATATATTTTATCCTGAAAAGTGACAGCAGAATAAAATAAAAGAAACTCTAAAAATTATTAGTAACCAGTGAGTGTACTAAGACAAATGAAGAGTTGCTAAATCTTGATCTTGAAATTTTATGAAAAAGCACAAAAAATAATTTATATAGACATGGTTATAATTACAGATAACAAATCTCAAAAAGGTTACCAGTCTCAACTCTTCCTTAAAACCAAAAGAGATGAATTACAGTTTTTCTTCTAGTAAAAAGCTAGAAATTTCAAAAATTACTCTTGCTTAATCTTGCCAATACTTTATAATACAAATTAGAAAAAACTAATTGTTATGACTTACACAAATTCTTTTTGCTGCAATTTAAACTTTTAGCTTTCTGTTTGTTACTGAGAGGAAGTTCAGTACAGTTCAGTTGCTCAGTCATGTCCAACTCTCTGAGACCCCATGGACTACAGCACACCAGGCCTCCCTGTCAATCACCAACTCCGTTTATTCAAACTCATGTCCATTGAGTGGTGATGCCATCCATCCATCTCATCCTCTGTCATCCCCTTATCCTCCCACCTTCAATCTTTCCCAGAGCAGGGTCTTTTCAAATGAGTCAGCTGTTCGCATCAAGTGGCCAAAGTGTCGGAGTTTCAGCTTTAACATCAGTCCTTTCAATGAATATTTAGGACTGATTTCCTTTAGGATAGGTTGGATCTCCTTGCTGTCTGAGGGACTTTCAGTAGTCTTCTCCAACGCCATAGTTCAAAAGCATCGATTCTTCAGCACTCAGCTTTCTTTATACTCTAACTCTCACATCCATACATGATTACTGGAAAAACAGTAGCTTTGACTAGATGGACCTTTGTTGGCAAAGTAATGTCTCTGCTTTTTAATATGCTATCTAGGTTGGTCATAACTTTCCTTCCAGGGATAAGCGTCTTTTAATTTCATGTCTGTAGTCACCATCTGCAGTGATTTTGGAGTCCCCAAAAATAAAGTCTGCCACTGCTTCCACTGTTTCCCCATCTATTTGCCATGAAGTGATGGGACCAGATGCCATGATCTTAGTTTTCTGAAAGTTGAGCTTTAAGAAAACTTTTTCACTCTCCTCTTTCACTTTCATCAAGGGGCTCTATGGTTCTTCACTTTCTGCCATAAGGATGGTGTCATCTGTGTATCTGAGGTTATTGATATTTCTCCCTGGAATCTTGATTCAGGCTATGCTTCATCCAGCTCAGCGTTTCTCATGATGTATTCTGCATATAAGTTAAATAAGCATGGTGACATTATACAGCCTTGACATACTTCTTTCCCAATTTGGAAGCAGTCTGTTTTTCATATCCAGTTCTAACTGTTGCTTACTGACCTGCATACAGACTTCTCAAGAGACAGGTCAGGTGGTCTGGTATTCCCATCTCTTTCAGAATTTGCCACAGTTTATTGTGATCCACACAGTCAAAGGCTTTGACATAGTCAAAGAGTCTGGAACTCTCTTGCTTTTTCAATGATCCAGTGGATTTTGGCAATTTGATCTCTGGTTCCTCTGCCTTTTCTAAATCCAGCTTGAACATCTGGAAGTTCATGGTTCACATGTTGAAGCCTGGCTTGGAGAATGTTGCTAGTGTTTGAGTGTTTGAGATGAATGCAACTGTGTGGTAGTTTGAGCATTGTTTGGCATTGCCTTTCTTAGGGATTGGAATGAAAACTGAGCTTTTCCAGTCCTGTGGCCACTGCTGAGTTTTCCAAACTTACTGGCATATTGAGTGCAGCACTTTCACAGCATCATCTTTTACGATTTGAAATAGCTCATCACCTCCAATAGCTTTGTTTGTAGTGACGCTTCCTAAGGCCCAATTGACTTCACATTCCAGGATGTCTGGCTGTAGGTGAGTGATCACACCATCTTGGTTATCTGGGTCATGAAGATCTTTTTTGTACAGTTCTTCTGTTTATTCTTGCCACTTCTTCTTAATATCTTATGCTTCTGTTAGATCCATACCATTTCTGTCCTTTATTGAGCCCATCTTTCCATGAAATATTCCCTTCGTATCTCCAGTTTTCTTGAAGAGATCTCTAGTCTTTCCATTCTATTGTTTTCTTCTATTTCTTTGCTTTGATCACTGAGGAAGGCTTTCTTATCTCTCCTTGCTATTCTTTAGAATTCTGCATTCAGATGGATATATTTTTCCTTTTCTTCTTTGCCTTTCAGTTCTCTTCTTTTCTCAGCTTTTCTAAGACCTTTTGTAAGCAAGGAGAGAGAAGAAAGCTTTCCTAAGTGATCAATGCAAAGAAATAGAGGAAAAGAGTAGAATGGGAAAGGCTAGAGATCTCTTCAAGAAAATTAGAGATACCAAGGGAACATTTCATGCCAAAGACAGGCACAATAAAGGACAGAAATGGTACGGACCTAACAGAAGCAGAAGATATTAAGAAGAGGTGGCAAGAATACACAGAACTGTACAGAAAAGATCTTAGTGACCCAGATAACCACAATGGTGTGATCACTCACCTACAGCCAGACATCCTGGAGTGCAAAGTCAATTGGGCCTTAGGAAGCATCACTATGAAGAAAGCTAGTGGAGGTGATGGAATTCCAGTTGAGCTATTTCAAATCCTAAAAGATGATGTTGTGAAAGTGCTGCACTCAATATACCAGCAAACTTGGAAAACTTTGCTGTGGCATAGGACTGGTAAAGGTCAGTTTTCATTCCACTCCCAAAGAAGGACAATGCCAAAGAATGTTCAAACTACTGCACAATTGCACTCATTTCATATGCTAGCAAATTAATGCTCAAAATTCTCCAAGCTAGACTTCAAAAGTACATGAACTGAGAACTCCCAGATGTTCAAGCTGGAGTTAGAAAAGGCAGAGGAGCCAGAGATCAAATTGCCAACATTTATTGAGTCATAGATAAATCAAGAAAATTCCATAAAAACATATACTTCTGCTTCACTGAGTATGTTAAAGCCTTTTACTTTGTGGATCACAACAAACTGTTGAAAATTCTTAAAGAGATGAGAATACCAGAACAGCTTACCTGCCTCCTGAGAAGCCTATATACAGATCAAGAAGCAACAGTAAGAAATGGATATGAACAATTAACTGGTTCCAAATTGGGAAAGGAGTATGTCAAGGCTGTGTATTGCCATCCTGTTTATTTAACTTACATGTAGAGTACATCATGCAAAATCCCAGGCTGGATGAAGCACAAGCTGGGACCAAGATTACTGGGAGAAAGATCAGTATCCTCAGATATACAGATGACACTACCCTTATGGCAGAAAGCAAAGAGGAACTAAAGAGCCTCTTGATGAAGGTGAAAGTAGAGAGTGAAAATGCTGGCTTAAAACTCAACATTCAGAAAACTAAGATCATGGCATCCAGTCCCATCACCTCATGGTAAATAGATGGGGAAACGATGGAAACCATGACAGACTTTCTTTTTTTGGGCTGTGAAATCACTGCAGATGGTGACTGCAGCCACAAAATTAAAAGATTCTTGTGCTTTGGGGAAAAAGCTATGACAAGCCTAGACAGCATATTAAAAAGCAGAGATACTACTTTGTCAACAAAGGTCCGTCTAGTCAAAGCTATGGTTTTTCCAGTAGTCTTGTGTGGATGTGAGAGCTGGACCATAAAGGAAGCTGAACACCAAAGAATTGATGCTTTTGAACTGTGATTTTAGAGAAGACTCTTGAGAGTCCCTTGTACAGCAAGCAGTTCAAACCAGTCAACCCTAAAGGAAATTAACCCTGAGTATTCATTGGAGGGGGTGGTTGATGCTGAAACTGAAGCTCCAATATTTTGGCCACCTGATGCAAAAAACTGACTCATTGGAAAAGACCCTGATGCTGGGAAAGATTGAAGGCAGGAGGAGAAGGGGATGACAGAGGGCAAGATGGTTGGATGGCATCACTGACTCAATGGACATGAGTTTGAGCAAGCTCCAGGAGTTGGTTAAGGACAGGAAGTCTGGTGCGCTGCAGTCCATGGGGTCACAAAGAGTCAGACACAACTGAGTGACTGAAGAACAATAACAACATCAATATTCATATTTTGACAACAATCTCCTGGACGCTTTCTCATTTATGTTCTGATTTCAAACTTTTTGCCTGCATGTTGTCTTAGGATTGAAGACAGACTTGTCATTTAGAAGATTTATGGGTGGTTTTGCTTTATTTTTGTGTTTGAGATCCAGGTCGCCGAAGACATCTCATCCCACATGTGTGGATTTACCTATAAATGGATTTTGAATGTATTCCCCCCCCACTTTTTTTTTTTTTAGCTTTTTGGTAATTCTTATACCCTACCTCATTAGAGAAAGGAATGAAAAGAGCATCTTAAGAAATATCTTTTCCACTTTTTCATGTAAGCAAAAAAAAAAAAAAGGAAAGTGATTACTTAACATTTTTGACATTTCCTAAAAAACAATTGTAATCAAGAACTTTTACCTTCAAGGTAATGCCTAGGGCTCCAGATTCTCAATATTCAGAAACCATGAGTCTGTTTAGGACTCAAGGGGCCAGCATGGCTTACATGCAACCTGGAGGTAGCTAGACAAGTTTGAAGATAAACTTTGATGTTCAAGTTCACTCTACAATGGATCTAGGAGACCTAGATCTCCGTAATATTTTCAAAATTACCTAAATTTCTCAAATTATCTCAGAAATGAATAAAAGTTCATGATTTTCATTACGCTGAAACCAAATTCTTGACCCTATCCATCCTATGTCCTGTTTTCTAGAATGTCTCTGAATTAGACAAGTTTCCTAGAGAAGGATGTAAGAAGTGGAATCAATAGACAGTAAGTCTATCAGAACTAATGGCTCAATAAATACTTGAACAACAACAACAGCAAAAAAAACCCCAATAGTTTATATATGGTTTCAGTTTATAGTGCCAGAATACAAAAACCCAGAATAGACATTCCATTATAGTCATATACATCAGTATATAATGATACCAAACATAGGAATCTTTTAAGCTGATTAAAGAAATTACCAATTCTACCTGCTAAGATAGAAGTCATAAAACAAAAATGCACCTCCCACCATTTAATAATTTTGTTTAAAATACGTATCTTGATTTTGTATTCCAATAAGCTGGGAAGAACAATTTATCTTCCATATTGGGCTCTATCTTTTGTCTTGGTGACTTAGGGTCTTTCAAGCGTTTCTGACTGCTTCTTGCTCTCTAGCAACTTCCCCACTTGAAAACACCCTAGGAAGGCCCAAACATTTTCCTCTTTGACAGAGCAAGCAAACTATACCCTGTCACCTTAGGGAATGTACAGCTTAAGTGAATGGATACAGTTCAACAGGATTTTCTCCCAAATGATTAAAACAGATAAAACACATAAAGATTTATGAACTGTAGAGTTCATTCATTCAACAAAAATGTATTGAGTCTATTATCTACCAAGCCATTTGTACTCCCCTAAGTACAATCCACAAAGAACACTTAGGTTAAGAAGATTACTATTGAATGGGATATTTTGGAAAACATATCTTTTAAGTTTATTATAAATATTAATGCTTCATACAGGCAAAACTATGTAAAATATCACAAACTTACACAGTTTAATTAAAAGGGAAGTCTTTCCTTATCTTGCAAATAATTATCACAGAATATTAGAGCTGAAAGAGGACTAGATAGTACTAGGTTTTAACAGTTTAATGCATGAAGAGACCAGGAATAAAAGGTAAATGTTATACAACTAATTATTGAAAAGAGTTGAAATGTAATCTCACATATCTTGATTCCCAACCCATTCTATTGCAAAAATAATAATAATAAAAAAAAGCAATGCTTTCTAATAGGCTATTTCTCAACAATAAAAACATTAACAATGAGACTTTTTTTCATGACTCATAGAAGTACACAATTAATTTTATCAGAATTTCCCTGAGGGGGATAAATCAGAACAAAATTTGGACTAAAATAGTAATCTACAGTTTAAGGAATGCTTTCATATTTTAAAAGCCATACTGTCTTTATCAATTTAAATAAGGTCAAACCTTACACATTGCTTTGATATCAGTACACCTTTTTTTTTTTTTTTTGATGCTACTATTACCATTGGAGGTTCAATCTGATTGACAAAAATAGGGGTGTATGAGATACCGTTTGAAATTGCTTATCTCCCAAGAATGTTGAAAAAGTTTTAGGAAATAGTCTCTCTTTTTAAGTCAAGAGAGAATTAGTTATACTCCATCTTTAGTAGAGAAGGTAGATCATTGACCTTTCTACTGCAACCTTACCTTTCCTTTGCAAGTCTTACCTTTTGACACAACTGGGAATCTTGCTCCACAATTAATTGTGTTAACATGGGGTAGTGCAGAGTTACCATGTTCTGTAATATGAGAAAGTATAGTCTTCCTATCTGGGAATACTTTTCCTGTGCTGAGGAGTTTTTGTGCCTTTTGGGTTAACGAATTATTTTCATCTAGGTAAACTACTGGGACTTATAATAAACATAAACTTCCTTTGATCTTCTCTCAAAATTAAGCCATTATATTTCCTTTATGTAAAATTAATTTTCATCTAGGATTATAAAAATTATTATTGATGGCATTTCATATCCAGACATCCTTATCTTTTAATGTCAAATAAACTGAAAACCATCATGGAATTAGGTTCCTCATCTTATGTATGATTAAGCTTCCCTTTCCACCAACCTAATTTATCCCAGTACTGAAGTCTCTAGATTTAGCTATAAAAATCTAAAATTATCAAGACAATTATACAGCAAGAAAGAGCTAATAATATTTCTAGACATTTAGGTAAAGCCAAAAGTGAGCAAAATTCAGTTAATGAAAGTTAAATTCAAAATGAAATCAAAAGAACTTAGAATCATAATAGTATATTGAAGAAATTTCAAGAAATTAAATATAAGTATTTTCAAACAACCACTACAATAACAAAAATTAAGTATTACTCTATTGACAAGCAACCACAACTACTAAGTGATATTTGGAGTTATATTTGCTCAATTAATCTCATTATGATTTTGGCATTAGTTTCTGAATACTGTGAATAGACTTAAAATATATATATTTTTATGAAATACTCATCAAAAGGTATATACTGCTGTCATGTGAAACTCATAGGTTTAATTTTAAAATATATACACTTAGAAAATATTGTGTTGATGCTGTATACATACAGTTATCATATATAAATATATATAACATTGGTAAGAAAATAATTTTCTTATATTGAAGAAGGAAAAATACTAGCTGTTAAAATATACTTCCTAGTAAAAAATAAATCAGGAAATTTGTATAAATCAGCAGAACATTATTAAAAAAAAAATCAACAAGGAGTATAGTTCTATTGTAGACCTAGGAAAACAGGACCCCTGTCCTGGACCCTGTCTTCAGAGTTTCAAGGTTTCACCTTACTCTGGCCAAGCTTCTCCCCACTGGATGAGGAGTCAGTGGGGTCAATGGGATGTGCCCACATTGAGCCTTTTACCTAGTCTAGGTGATGCTCTGGATTCTAAGACACTGGAATATCTACTCAAATGGCCTACACTTCTAGGGCCTATGCAGATTTCTTCCTGATCCTCTCTTCTTGAGGAATAATGAGGTGATTCATATGCTAGCCATAGGTTATACTTAATTTTCTGTGTTATACACAATTACTGTCATATGCAATGGTAGCATGTGGAGTGTTAGTCACTCAGTCGTGTCCAACTCTGTGCGACCCCATGGACTGTAGCCTGCCAGGCTCCTCTGTCAATGGGATTCTCCAGGCAAGAATATTGGAGTGGATTGCCATGCCCTTCTCTATTGGTAAGCAAAAGGGGGAAGGTGGAAAATGAGTAAAGACGGTGCCGACGTATCTTTTTTTTTTTTTTACACAAATATTTATGGTTTATTCAGTTCAGTCACTCAGTTGTGACCGACTCGTTGCGACCCCATGAACTGCAGCACGCCAGGCCTCCCTGTCCATCACCAACTCCCAGAGTTCACCCAAACCCGTGTCCATTGAATCAGTGATACCATCCAACCATCTTATCCTCTGTTATCTCCTTCCCCTCCTGCCCTCAATCTTTCCCAGCATCAGGGTCTTTTCAAATGAGTCAGCTCTTCACATCAGGTGGCCAAAATATTGGAGCTTCAGCTTCAACATCAGTCCTTCCAATGAACACCCAGTATCAATACCCAGTATCTTTTCTACTAAGAGAGAAAAATCCCTCTCTTTGCCTCACAGGCATCCACTATCATAATCTGACAAATAGTTTGACATAAATTGCCTTAAGGTATGACTTGCTACCCTTTGCTGAAATTATACTTCAATTTTAACAAGAATTACCAAGGTTTAACTCATGATTCTATATATTATGAGAGCAAGCCTGTGAGGTCAGAGATTTTTTAGTAGCCCTTTGTGCATGCTTAATATCACACTAAATAATGTCATGACTCTGTAGGGCACCAGAAAGCTCTAGGAAAAGTATCTACTAGACTGCATTGCCTTGACAAAGTATAATAAAATATGTTGTCTCCTTCTGCATACTAAATACTTTGTTGCACTTGTCCTTCCTAGCATGATGGACCTCACAAATTGCTGGAATTTAAATTGGGCTTTTTTTTGCCTACAAAATGAAATTCACATGTATTAGATGTCATCCTTAAAGTCTTCATATTTTTGAGTTGAGCAAAGAATCATATTAACAGATAGTCCCCACTGTTCTAAATTATACTGTCTGTTAATTGACCACAGTGGGAGTTACTTGTAATGGCTATCAATTCAAGAACAATTAGTGGGCAGTAACGCTTACAGAGAAAGCAACATGGGCTGCAAAGAAAGTGCTTTTAGATCAATACAACTTTTAAAATCTTATAAATTTTAGGTGAGAAAAAGAATCCTTAATGAACAGAGAATGTTCAACCACTTATAACCATTCCAATCACAATAATATGAACGTACCAAGGACTTGGCACAGGAAGAAGTTCTGGTTTAACTGAGGAAAGGTTATATTTCTAATTATGTATAACCTTTTAGTTGGTATTTACTTTATGACAGTGCTTGAATAGTGGGCAATGTTACAACCAATGGCCGTTTCTTTGGTCAATAGTCTCATCCTTTGCCCCTACTCAGGAAATTTCCAAGTTAAAGGAGAATTAAATGATGTAACTTCCATTTTTTCTCATATAAAGAATTTATACTATAGCTTATATTGGATATAAAAAGGCAAAATAGAAGCTTAAGTTATAATTTGTAGATTGGACTCATTATTTACTGAGTGGACTCAGTTAATAACAATATTAAAAATTTAATACAATTAAGTTTACCCTGAAAACAACTACATTTTAAATTTTTGGATATTAACTTGAATATATTTATTTAGGCACATAAATTGGTAAACTCTAAGGAATAAATATTTCAAAATAAAATATTATTCAAGTATGGAAAGATTAAACACTGTTTAATGTTTCAGTAAATTATTAATAGTTTTCAGTGAAATCCAGTGTGATGCTATCATTTCTCTTATTTTTACATTTGCTAAAAGATCGAAATAAAACAATCTTAAGTTCAGGAAAATATTGTTTGATGGCATTAGACACTTTTGTGTTACACAATCGAAAACACAAGTGGGGCATAAGTACTCCTGACTGACAAGGATCGATGTTAGAATATCACAAAAGTCCAAATGATAGGAAAATCTTTTAATATTTCTCATTTTTCACATCATGAAAGTATTCAAGTATGTCCACATTTATAGAGGGACTCTCTCAAAGCTCCAATTCTGAATTAGGTCAAGTGTTTGAAGACTACTTCTATAGATTATATTAAAATTACTTTAATAAGAGAATGGTCACAAAAGTCTCCTTTTAGTTATGATGTAAAAATAATAAAACTTTAATTTAGCATAGTGTTACTAAATATTTATGGAGATATTATTACTATCTTGCTGGTTATAATATGTGAAATTAAAATGTAAACAGATTATTATTTTTTATCTCTTAAATTACCTCTAAGCTATAGTCATAGTGTGTGGTAGTTGGGATTCTAAGATGGCCCCAGTTATTCACACTACCCTAGAAGAAAAGATATGACGAACATAGATAGCATGTTAAAAAGCAGAGACATTACTTTACCAAAAAAAGATCCATCTAGTCAAAGCTATGGTTTTTCTAGTAGTCATGTATGGATATGAGAGTTGGACCATAAAGAAAGCTGAGCACTGAAGAATTGATGCTTTTGAACTGTGGTATTGGAGAAGACTCTTGAGAGTCCCTTGGACTGCAAGGAGATCAAACCAGTCAATCCTAAAGGATATCAGCCCTGAATATTCATTGGAAGGACTGATGCTGAAGCTGACACTCTAATACTATGGCCACCTGATGCAAAGAACTGACTCATTTGAAAAGACCCTGATGCTGGGAAAGATTGAAGGCTGTAGCAGAAGGGGATGACAGAAGATGAGATGGTTGGATGACATTACTGACTCAGTGGACATGAGTTTGAGTAAACTCCGAGAGTTGGTGATGGACAGGGAGGCCTAGTGTGCTGCAGTCCATGGGGTCACAGAGTCGAACACAACTGAGCAACTGAAATGAACTGATCCTTTATGTAATCCCCTCTCCTATGTGTGGGCAGAAACTGCAGCTTGCTTCTAACCAATATAACATGGCAAAGATAAGCAGATTTTACGGATGTAACTAAGGTCTCCAATCAGTTAAATTTATGTTAGTGTTTGTTGCTCACCCTTGTCCAATTCTTTGCGACCCCATGGACTGTAGCCCACCAGGCTCCTCTGTCCATGGAATTCTCCAGGCAAGAACACTGGAGTGGGTAGCCATTCTCTTCTCCAGGGGATCTTCCTGATCCATTAATTGAACCCAGTCTCCTGGGTCTGTCAGATTCTTTACTGTCAGAATTGCAGTCAGATTCTTTACTGTCTGAGCCGCCAGGCAATCAAACAGGAAGTCATCCTAAATCAGCCCAATCTAATCAGATGGGCTTATTAAAAGAGAATCAAACTGGAAATAGAACTGCCATATGACCCAGCAATCCCACTCCTGGGCATACACACCGAGGAAACCAGATCTGAAAGAGACACGTGCACCCCAATGTTCATCACAGCACTGTTTATAATAGCCAGGACATGGAAGCAACCTAGATGCCCATCAGCAAACGGATGGATAAGGAAGCTGTGGTACATATACACCATGGAATATTACTCAGCCATTAAAAAGAATTCATTTGAACCAGTCCTAATGAGATGGATGAAACTGGAGCCCATTATACAGAGTGAAGGAAGCCAGAAAGATAAAGACCAATACAGTATACTAACACATATATATGGAATTTAGAAAGATGGTGATGATAACCCTATATGCAAAACAGAAAAAGAGATACAGATGTACAGAACAGACTTTTGGACTCTGTGGGAGAAGGCGAGGGTGGGATGTTTCGAGAGAACAGCATCGAAACATGTATATTATCTAGGGTGAAACAGATCACCAGCCCAGGCTAGATGCATGAGACAAGTGCTCAGGGCTGGTGCACTGGGATGACCCAGAGGGATCGGGTGGAGAGGGAGGTGTGAGGGGGGATCGGAATGGGTAATACATGTAAATCCATGGCTGATTCATGTCAATGTATGACAAAAACCACTACAATATTGTAAAGTAATTAGCTTCCAACTAATAAAAATAAACAGAAAAAAAAAGAATCTGCAGATCAAAGAGAAACACCTATTAATCTTGAAGAAACAAGCTGTCATGAGTTCTTAGAGTTGCAGAGAAGTGAATTCTGTCAAAACTGGACTGAGCTTGGAAGACGATCCTGAAGCTCAGATAAGAATTTATGTCCAGTTCACCCCTTGGTCATAGCTTTGTGAGACACTGAACTGAGAAACCAGAAAAACAGGGTCCAGATTCCTGATCTATGGAAACTATAATAAATTTACATAAATTTAAATTAATTTTATTCGTAAAACTTACACATTTGACATCTTTTGTATTTATTTATAGTATGAATTAATCTCATCTCAGAGGATGAGATGGTTGGATGGCATCACCAACTCGATGGACATGAGTTTGAGCAAGCTCCAAGAGTTGGAGATGGACAGGGAAGGCTGGTGTGCTGCAGTCCATGGGGTTGCAAAGAGTCAGACATGACTGAGCAGCTGAACTGAACCAAACTGACTGTATGAATTATCCACTTGGATATGTTTTTGGAAGACTGGGAGTTTATTTTGTTTGTTGCTGTGTCTTAAAAATCCAAATAGTGCCTGATGCATAACATGTGCTCAATGAATATTTGATTATCAAAAATATACATATAAATGTATATTATGTATTTGTGTTGAGACTGTAGATATGCTCAGAAATAAAACATTAAATTCAAAAGAATCCTTAATATCAGTTTTATGAATGCTAAAAACATATTAACTCATCTAATTCCATCCTTTTTACTTCAGTCCTCCTTCCTCAGTCTATAATGTCACTTCCATCATGTTATTTCTCTGATACAAACAACCTTGGCTCTATAACACACATATTATAAGTGAACCATTCTGCCTGGTTACAGAAATCCGCCTTAACTCAGTTTCAGCACTCTTTACAACTTGGTATCACTTTACTCCAACTGCCCTATATATCTTCTACTCAAACATCTCCCCCTGCTCTGTCAGCCCCTCAATCTCTGTGTATTTGCTGACTTTCTCCCTCAGTTCCGAATGCTTATTTCTTTATCTCACTTTATCCACCCTTGAAAGTCAAGTTTGAACACAAAAAATCTTGCCTAGTCACATTGTACTCAACTTCACTTTCATCTCTCCAGTTACATGTGAAGGCCTGATAGTGTGGCAGAAAGTGCAAAATAGAAAGGTCATGGACTCCAGGCTGTACTACTTAGTAACTGTGTGGCTTTGACTATATAAAGTAACCTCTCCAAAACATGTTCTGCGTTTTCAAATACAACAAGCTCAAATACTTTACAGCTTGCTTCAACATTAAACAATCCTTGTAGCACAATTCCTGACACATTACAATTTATTTCATATGAATTCATTTCTAGTTATGTTTTCTTTCCCCCAAAACAAATGGCACAAATCAAAATTCAGGATATATCAGGCCTCAATGAATACTTCATTTTTACAGTAGTTTTCATTTTCCTCAAGAATATTAAAACAATGGCTGACAAAACATCATACTCTATAGTAATTAAAAATGTTAATGGAAGTAAATAGATGCAAATAAAGCCTACAGACACACACACACACATACACATTCTTCAAATATCTTTAACATGCCATGAAATTTCCCTGACCAAAAACGCTTTCATTTGTGATGCTGTTCTCATCATAGCATAAGGGAATTGTAAAGGAAATTGGTGGAGCTCCCAAAGCTATGATGACAAAAATGTTCACCTACTACAAAGACACATCAAAAACTTAGAGCATTTTGCTCAATTTAAAATGAAAAATACTCTTAGTTATTCTCTATTATATACAACACATAATTTAGGATAGCTATGTTTTATGTATAACATAATTATAATATGTTTAGTTTTATCTTAGTAAGTAGAAAAGAGCAACATTAAATGAAATGCCAAAACATTTTCTCATAGCTTTTTAGGTTTGTTTTCATAAAATTATTGTTAAATGACAATTATAGCATTTAGAAAGATTATGTGCTTCCAGAAACAAAGAGAACACCACAGTTTTTTAACTGATAACTTTTGCTGTTACTAATTGTTTTAGATTCATGAGAACAGCACCCAGGGTCAACAGAGTCCTTCTATGCACAGATAATTGCCAACTCCAACTACATTTAGAACCTATAAACTTCTTTCAGAATAAAACTATTTATTAAGACAACTCTTCAATTAAAACTGTTTTATTCTGGGTCAAGAATAATTTTTTTAAATGCTTAACAAGTTTTTTGTTTTTTTTTAATCAACTATACTACTTCTAGTGGTTTACAAGTTTACGGTTCCTGGTGCACTGGGAAGACCCAGAGGAATCGGGTGGAGAGGGAGATGGGAGGGGGGATCGGGATGGGGAATAAGTGTAAATCTATGGCTGATTCATATCAATGTATGACAAAACCCACTGAAATGTTGTGAAGCAATTAGCCTCCAACTAATAAAAAAATTAAAAAAAAAAAAAAAAGATTCATGAACTGAATAAAAAAGGCCAAGGGATTTCTACTTTTTACATAGTGAAGAGAAAAACAGTCAATAATCTAATAAATACTTTGTCTCTTACAAGTACTGAGAGTTACAAAATATGGCTTAAGATCCCTGTCTTTGCTCAGCCAGATGCTCTCTGATGACCTAGAGGAGTGGGCGGTTCAGGAGGGAGGCCATATACGTGTACTTGTGGCTGATTCACATTGCTGTATGGCAGAAACCAACACAACGTCGTAAAGCAATTATCCTCCAACTAAAAATGCATTTTAAATAAAAGTGAGTAAAAGAACTTTGCACATCACTGACTTAATGGATATGAGTTTGAGCAAGATCTAGGAGATGGTGAAGGACAGGGAAGCACAGTGTGCTACAGTCCATGGAGTCGCAACGAGTTGGACACGACTGAGGGACTGAACCACAACACGATATAGTGATCAATGGGTCAGTACAAGAAGAGGATTTTACGCTCATCAACATAGATGCACTTAATAAGGAGCAACCAAAAATATAAAACAAATACTAACAGACATAAAGGAAGAAACTGACAGGAATACAGTAAAAGTAGGGGACTTTTAACACTTCACTCATATCAATGGACAGATCTTACAAACAGAAAAATCAATCAGTAAGGCAACAGATACCTTAAGTGATACAACAGAATAATTAGACTTAATTGATATTTTCAGGATATTATATCTCAACCCCAACAGTGGGCTACACTGTCAAGTATTAAACAGAGACTTCAATAAAGTCTCCTTAACTTTATTTCCAGGGCTACATATTAAGAAATGTATACATTGGCAGAGCAATCATTTAAGTATTCATAAATGTAAACATCAACATCTTTTGCATGCTTAATTTTCAATTTAAACACTCTTGACAAAGGAGCCTAAGGCTTTATCCCTACAATTATCCTTTTTTTTGTCTATGGGGAAAAAAATGTATGTCTCCTTATCCTCGGCATAACATTGGCAAAGATTATGAATGTTTAACGTTTGCACACTTCTGTACTGGACTCAGTTCATGTGCCTCCCTGGGTTGGCTCAGCTTCACCTGCTGCTCAGGTTTTTCTACTTGCTTAGTGGATGAGGCCACAAAGGTGGCTGGGCCCATCTCCCCTGTGGCAAGGCCAGGCTTCAGCCTGGCCTCAGTAGGCCTCCATGGCAGAATTCACAACAGCTCTGTTGCCCACACTCAAACTTTGCACACGACCAGAGGGAGTGGTTCTTCCCACTGTGCTGTAAGATGTGAGATCTGGCTTTTGTAATGTCTCTGGGAAAGGTCGAGGAAATAGGTGATACAAAATGTCCCATCTTTTAAGTACTAGTTTTGACAATGACAGCAGCAAATAGTTTGTGAGAAGTTACAGAATTACAAATTATTTCAAAGACTTTTGAAATTATTTTTCCTATACCTTTTAAAGCAGTCACAAGACATGCATCAAAATTGTGGTGAATGGAATACCTATCAATCTCTTCTAAATACTTCAAAAAATACGGTCAACAAATAAGACTATTCCCTCACCTCTTTTAGCTTACAATTCAGGTTAAGGGAGAAAAACAGATAATTAGAAAAGCAGTAACAATGCATGCAGCACAATAATTCTTAATATAAGGAAAGCTCATCGTTATGAGACCTATATAGGTGAAACTTGCTGGAAAAAGTGATAACTATACTGACTGTGAAAGGAAAATAAAGATGTCAACTTAACAAGGGCTTCATTCATTCATTTATTTATTCAGCAAGTATTTATAAATACTTACCATTCACTGTAAACTTTCCTAAGCAGTAGAGAGAGAACACTGAACAAAAAAGAAAGAATTTTTTTTTCCTATAGACTTTACATTCTATTGAGTAGACACAGAAATTAAAAACAAACATATAATAAATTAGGTGACATATGTTATGGATAAAATAAACCAGGGACAGTGTTTAGTCAGTGCCAGGATAATGGGCAATTTTAAAAGCATTGGTTAGGAAACTTTTCAGTGAGGTTGTTATATTTAAGCAAGTATTTAAAGGAGGTGAAGAAAGAGTCCTAAAGATATCTGAGGTAAAGACATTCCAGGTAGAAAGAACAGCAAATACAAAGTTCCAAAAGTTGAAGTATTCCTAACAGACCTCAAGCACCAACAAGGAATCTAGTAAAAAAAAGAAAGAGAGATGTCAAGAAGAATACTGGAAATGAAGCAAGGGAGGAAACAAGGAGTCAAGTAATCTGGGGCAAATGGAGCTGTGAATTTAGATCTGTAAGAGTGAGATCACCAACAGATTGAAAATACGTATATAGCAGAAGGGAGAACCAAGGACTAATTCTGGAATATTTCTATGTTACTACTCTCAGAAATGAAAAACATCTTGCAGAGGAGATTGACGAACAGACTGATGATATCGGAGGAAAACAAGTGAAGCAAAATTTCCTAAAAGCCAAGAAGACCATGTTTCCAAGAGGAGAAAAGACAGTTTTAATAAATTCTACTAAAAGGTTGCGTGTCTTCTCTGGTAGCTCAGATGGTGAAGAATCTGCCTGCAATGCAGGAGACCAGGATTCGACCCCTGGGTCAGGAAGACCCACTGGAGAAGGGAATGACAACCCACTCCAGTATTCTTGTCTGGAGAATTCCATGGACAGAGGAGGCTGGTGGGCTACAGTCCATGGGTCACAAAGAGTCAGAGACAACTGAGCGACTGACACTTCCACTTTCACCAAAAAGTCAATGTAATTTGAAATGAGGGTTGATTATTGAATGTAGGAAAATGGAGATCACTGCTAACTTAGAAAAGGTTGGGGTTAGTGAAGAGGTGGGAACAAAATAAGATGGGAAAGGAAGAACGCGAGGTAGGTTTTTTGGAGGGAGATTTGATGTAGAGGGGAACAGTTAACTGGGAAGCAGTTACAGGCATAAATGCCCAGCTTGATGGCAGATGAGACATACTCAGTAATAAAGAAAAATCAGCAATTAGTTTGATAGTGGAGAGATTTGCTAAAGGAATGTCCTTGAAAAGAGATGGGATCTAGAAAACAAGCAGAAGGGAGTTTGACCTTCTTCATTGCCTCCAGCAATGACCTGGAGGCCTGGACTTCTTGTGGTGACCAACATCACTGACTTACATCGACATGAGTCAAGTGCACAGTGAGAGCAGTGGGGATGGCTGAAGGCAGAAAATGTTGGGAGGTATGTGTGGAGGCCAGCACTCTCCTCCACTTTGTTAAGTAAAGATCTGGAAACTGAGTTGGAGGAATCCAGGGTTGGCCTGTCTCTGAGCGGGTGCAGATTTCTTTTAAGAACTGATGACAGAAGTTTAGAGGTGTAGGATGAGAAAATCATATTTCCAGCACACAGGAATCTCTGTAGACTCTGGCTGATGTAAGCATCAACACCAGGGAGAGACTTCAAGCAGCATAGGAATGTTTACTGGTCAAAGAAAGCCTAAAACCTAAAAGTTTTAGAAAGCCTTAGAAATAAATATGGTTGGTCCAAGTACTCAATGAGGAAGGTGACATGACATTGAAATAAAGTGACAATAATTGACTAGAACATGAAGGAACTTGGAACACACTTTAAACACGGGGCTTTCTCCTAACGGGATTGGGAGAATAGCTATTACATACATTTAAGCAGAAGATTGCCATGTATAGACTATAGTGTTCATACACATATGCTAGCTACAATATGGATAATGGATTGGAGACACAGGTAGGATTTATATAGTACTAATCTAAAATTTTGAATATGAAAAATGTTTTAAAAAGTCATTCCAATAAAGAGCTATCAGAAAAGTAAACATGACTAGTTCCCAAAGACATTCAAGCTAAGGGTGTTATACATAGAGTTCTCTGTTTAAGAAAACTTCTGTATGCCAATCTCCTAGTGTTTCCTTTGTCTGTGCTTTTAAAGAATGAACTCTCAAATCATTTCCTTCTTGGACTTCCTGCCAGACTGCCAGAACCCTTTCCTCTTCTACCAAAGCAGTTACTGCATGTTACTCAGTAGATGATTCAAACATTTCCTCCTCTCCAAAACCTAATTTGCTCAAAATCAGAGATTGTCATTTATATACTTTTGAATATTGGTGTTGAGAATAATGTTTCATATGTAGTACTTACTCCACAAAATATCTTTCAAACATAATTTTTATTAAATTTTCCGGGTGAGTTCTATGGGCTATCTAGTTATATATGCAAATCTCCGACTCCCCATTACTAAGAACAAGACAAAAACAGCCATATGTTCTCTTTAAAGTTGTTAAAAATCAGTCCTATTTTATATTTAGTGTACATATGTCCCCAAATGTTCTTCTTTTGCTGATGAAAGACAAAAGCAGCAAGGAAGCAAATTAGTGATTTCTTCTAAACACACACACATCTCAGCTGACATTAGCACTTTCTCAGCTGAAAGTTTTGATCCAAAATGCGTTCACAAATAATATTTGTATATGTACATATACACACATATTTATATTTATGTACATATATACATATATAAGTACATAAATATATGTGTGTATACACACACACATATAAATTTCTCTGAAGACTTTATCATAAGAGTATATCCTAAAGAGTTCTTTAAAAAGTTTAGGGTGAAATTTGAATAAACAAACAATGACAAAAAATCTCTCTAGTTTTTAATCTTTTACTCTGAAGTCCAAGATTAACACAAGAACTATTAACAGCATTTTCAAAATCTTAAAAGTCACTTTTTGTTGGCATAGCCCAATTTCAATTGTTTGTATATAGATTTTAGCTTACTACTTTTAAATACCCTAGAATATCTGGCAACTAAAAAGAATTTAACTTTGTTAGTAAGTTCATGAAAAAATATTATTCACTTCTGAAATATTTACTATTTCAGATCCTTTACGGATCACTTCTGCTTCAAGGCAAGGTGTGTGAATGGGGATATGATTTACTGTATCTTAAACAAAAAAAAAATTAGATGAAATATATGAAATGATTTTCAAGACACTGAAAACTATACAACAAAGGCATTGATTCTTGAGAGACAGGTGGCCCCGTGACTGTCACAGTTCATTGCATTAACAGAGTTTCTAGAGCATGACATAGATGAGAAAAACCCTTGTGAAAAGGATGATCTTCTTGAGTTGAGAATTGAGACCAGGACAGTGAACAACTGAGAAACCAACTGAACAGAAAGAGTTACAAAGATCTGGAGTGGGTCTTCCATGAGCATTTGGCACCATACTGATCAGCACATGCAGTGGGTAAACTACCGAAAACTAAGCAAAAACCACCTAAAAGGAGTTGAGGAAATAGTAGTAGATGTTCCCACAGGTCCAACCAAACTGAAGGGGAAAAAAAAATCACAACTCACAGGGCATCAGATAAAGCATCTGGAATCATCATTAAGACAAAACTGGCTCTAGTCTAAACACTGCTCTCATCCTAACACATTTTCAAATAAAAAACTGAAAGGATCAAACCATTTCCAAGTAATTTAACTGCATTTAAGAACAAAGCTCAATTATATTTATAGGAATATAAAACTACCCAAGCACCAAAAGATAAAATTCATAATGTATGGGATTCCAGTCAGCAAAGAAGCAGGAAAATATGAACCACATGACAAGTAAGAATCAACTAACTTAAAAAACTCAGAACTGACATAGCTGCTAGAACTAGCAACAGAGGACATGAAACAATTATTAAAATATATTCCATATGTTTAAAAGCTAACAAAAATATTGAACAAGTATAGTCATAAGAACTAGAAAAGAGACTCAAATCAAACCTCTAGAGATGAAAGCTATAGATGAAAAATACACTGAGCGGAATTCAGATCTGAACTTCAGATTAGATATCACAGAAGAAAAAAATAAACATGAAGACATAAAAGATTTAATCCAAAATGAAAGACATATATAAAAAATGATCAGCGAGTCACTGAGCTGTTGGACAAATTCAAGATATATGAAATGTATCCCCAAAAAAAGGAAAAGAAAAAAGAAGAAACACTGGCTGAAATCAGATAATACTTGTATTATATCAATTTTCTTACTTCAAAAGATTGTGTTGGCTATTTTAGTTCCTTTGCCTTTTGTTATGAATTTTAAATTTAGCTTTTCAATTACTACAGGAGTGCCTCATGTGATTTTGATTAGGACTGCACTGACTATATATATCAAATTTGGAGAGATTGACATTTTACCTCTATTCAATTTTTTTGTTCCATGAATAACAGTATAACTTTCTTTTTACTTAGGTTTTCTTCAACAATGCTTTTTGGTTTTCACTGTTTGGGTCATAAGCATGCTTTGTCAGATTTAGTCCTAAGTATTTCAGATTTTTTAAAGCTATTGTGAATGGCAGTGATTGCCTAATTTTTATTTCCAATTATTTGTTGCTGGTATATTTAAATACAATTGATTTTTGTATATTGATCTTATATCCTCCAGCCTTGTCAAACATGCTTATCAGTTCTTATAGTATTTTCATAGGTTCCATTGAATTTCAATGTGGATGATCATGTTATCTTACAATAAAGACAGTTTTACTGCTTTTTCAGACTAGATGCCGGCTATAGACACAAAGACAGACATGCACAGAGGGGAGATGATGTGAACACAGGGAGAATACCATCTACAATTCGAGGAATGCCTGAAGCTACCAGAAGCTTACAAGAGAAGCATGAACAGTTTTTCCTTGACAGCCCTGGGAAGGAACCAATCCTGCTGATGCCTTGATTTCATACTTCTAGCCTCCAGAAGTGAGACAATAAATTTCTGTTGTTTAAGGCACCCAGCTTGTGGTACTTTGTTCTGGCAGCCCCAGGAAACTAATACACTTTATCAGCTTGAGGAAGTTATATGTAACTGCTCTTTGCTAAAAGATTTATCAAGAATGGATTCTAGATTTTGGCAAATGCCTGTTCTTTATCTATTAAATTGAGCATATGGTTTTCTTTATGTTTTGTTAATCTGTTTAACTGGCATTGGTTTAACAGTATTAATTTCAATTTTTAATCAAATATTGTATTCCTAGGGTAAATGTTAAGTCTTACTATATAATGGTTGCAGTTAGTGTTTTATGGTATCTTTAAAATATTAAAATACATGCTTATAATAATGAAAACTAAATGATTAGCTATAATTTGTAATTGTTCTTCTTAGCTGAATGGATAATGATGGCATATCATCATCCATTTATTTAGAATTAGATATATAGTACAAGGACATAGTATTTAGTTGTTACCAGTCATCTCATGGTAAAACTGTTATTGCTATGCACCATGTACAATTAAGTGGAAACGTGAGTTTTAATAAAAGGTAAATAATAAGTATAGCTGAAATATACTACAGTTTTATCTTGTTCTTTTCATGTCTGTGTGCACAATATATGCAAAATGAGAAGAATATACTTGGAGATATTAGTGTAGTTATCTTGGGGGATCAAATTTAGAATGTTTTCTATTTTTCTTCTTTGCTTATATGGTTGTATTTTCTCTAAACATTTAACAAGCAACACCTGCATTTTATTTAAATAAAATACAATTTTATTCTGAATTATTTTCTCAAACTGCCTCCTGTGAAGGACAGACTGGATTAATCATGTATACGGAGACTCAGAGATATGATTCATTGACTGTGTTTTTCATGAACTGCCTGTATGTTGCAGGAAGTTTCCAATTACTTTCAGTATTGCTCAATCTGTCTTCCAACAACTCCTGTAAAAGAGTTCCACTTTAAATGAAATGTACTTGATTTATCTTGGAAAAAATTCAAATAGCTATTACCTTTTAACAGATTTCTTTTCCCTCTTTGCCGAGTATTCATTTGAGGGGTTTCATTGTACCATATTTCTATATTTTGTCAGACAGGGAACAAAAGGATTTATTCTTTTAAAAGTTCCTTGCCTTTAGTAGGTATTCTTTGGAGAGCAGACTACCAACCTGAGATTTTTTCCAATCAAGTTCCACAGTAGGGGAAAAAAAAGAACAAAAGACTAAAGAAAAAAATAGAAAAGCTATTAGCTTGGAAAACGGGTTACTCGTTGAAGTGTTATTGTTTTAATGTCCTTCACATAAAAAAAGAATTTTGTTGAAGAGTCAAAGTCAACTTTTCTGTCTGGTTTTAGAAATATTCTTCAGTGGAAGAAAATGACAGAGCCTCACTTTGCAAATACCCAGTCAACTATTCACTGTGTCACCGGGTTCAAATCCTAGCTCTGTCACTAGCAGGTTTTGCCAGTTGGGCAAATTAAACAACCATTCTGTGCCCCAGGCTCCATGTTAACCTCTAATGATAAAAGTACCCATCTTAGAGGGCTGTGCTGTAGCTAAGGTTAGATATTTTATTTAAGGTTTCAAAATCGTGCCTGACCCACTATACATACTCAATAGATATGAGGTGTCGCAGTATTATTATAATACCAGTATCATATAATAGAAAACATTAGTCTCAATGTTATCATTGCTATAATAGCAATTTAAGCATTAAAGGTTTTCAAACTAAACTACTAAAAATATATGTGGTATAAAATTAAGATGGCCTAAGTTGTTATATTATTAGAAGTCAGTGTCTATTAAAAACTATTTATTTATGTGAGTAAATCAATTTTTTCTCTTCAATGACCACAGATTATACCCCTTTTATTTATGATAATAGCCAACACATTATAATGTTTTACAGGGGAAGGCAGACTAGAAGCAAAGGATTCATCAGAATAAATGAATCATCATTATCTGAAAATGCACCTCTAAATACTTATTGTGCATTTATAGCAATAATGTACACTTAACTATCGGGTATTAGAAGAGACTCAACACAAGGTATTTGGTTATCAGTAGTTTACAAGTAACTATTCAAGTAGATCTATAATATTTCTGGAGACAAGCCCAACACAATAAAAAGTCATCACTATTATGTATTTTGATGTCTATATATGTGGACATATATAGGTGTAGTATATATGTCTATATGAACATATATATACATTATGAAATATTTACATATATCCACATACACACATATGTACACATATACTTTACTTTTCATTTACAATATTTCCTTAGAATAAACACTAAAATTAAAATTGAGTCAAATAGCAAATAATTATGTGTTTATGCAATGCATTTATATTTGTCATTTACTTTTCCTAGGACCATATTGACCTACTGTCCTGAGCTATGTAGAAGTATAACATCTTCATGAAAAACTTCAGCATTCTCACCAGGGGAAAAATATTCTGTTTAATCAACTTAACATAACCTCGCAGTCTCAATGTACAATGTTAAATCTATAAGTAACACTGATTATGTTTGTCATGGTCTGTCAAGAACATTTTTTGTTATTTATGTTATTTTCATGTCCTAGCATCAGTAATTTTCCTAGGAAAACCTTTGTCCTATGGAACTTGGACTTTTGACCCCCTCCCTTAATTTTTGTTTGGAAAGTCAACAGCAGATTCATTTTTAATTAATTTGCTTTTTGAGAATGTTTTTTGATACTCTAAAGTTGCCTATTTTTCCACTTAAGATGCAAACATATCAAATGAAAACCCAATTCATGTTTACTGAAAGTTCAATTCTAAATTATAAATGATTGATATTTTGACAGTCAGATATCAAAAATCATTCATTTTCTTTCATTTTACTTTTAAATGATATCATATATACACATAAATAATGATTTCACACACACACATTTTTTAATGCTAATTCACTACGAAGTATTCCAGTTAAATCAGGAGGTATGAAGTAACATTCATGTACCTACCAGTCAGCAGCATACTCCTGATACTCCCTAAATATACCTCCTGAAATCCATCTCTTTCTTTCTGTATAAGTGTATTGCTTCCTGATTTTAGAGTTTATTATTTACATGCCTGCCTTATGTGTCTCCATAAATAATTTATTATGTTCCATTTGCAACATTTGTATAAACTGTATCATTCTGTATATATTCTTCTGAAGCTCATTTTCACTTAGTGCAGTGTTTGGAAGATTTAACCATATTGATACACCTTTCTTAGATCAATTATTTTTATTCCTGTTTAGTCTTTGAATATAAAATTACTTATCTTCTTCACTATGATTAATATTTAAGCTATTAGGTTATTTCCCCTTTTTTCCTACTATTACAGATAGTGTTTCTATGACTATTTGCATGAGTAGACATTTCCTTATTCATATCTATAGAAATAGAATGAGTGCTTCTTGGGAATACTTTCTTTACATTTTCAAGACTCCAAATTACTCTCCCAAAATCTTTTGAGAAGTTTTGCTCCTACCAGTTGTGTATGGTAGTTTATAATTGTTTTTAATTTTTTTTATTTTTTAATTGGAGGAAAATTGCTTTACAGTGTTTACAATGTCGGGTTGGTTTCTGCTGTATAACAGTGAAAATCAGTACAATTATACACACACACACACACACACACACACACACACACACACTGCTTCCCTCTGGAGGCTCCTTCCCCACCCCACATCCTACCATCTTGGTCACCAGAGTAGCAGGCTGGGCTTTCTGCATTATATAGCAGCTTCCCACAAGCTATCTATTTTATACATGATAGTGTATATACATCAATGCTACTTTCTCAATTTGTCCCATCCTCTCCTTCCCCCACTGGCATGTTCTTAAGCATATGGTGTTTTCAGATTTTAAGACATTTTTCTATGACTATGAGTGAAATGGTATTTTCAGTCAGGCTTATTTGTCAATTCCTTGATCAGTAGGGAAGCTGAGAATTTTTTATGAACCTAGTGGCCAAGAGATACCTGGAGTAACAGGCAAATTTGGCCTTGGAGTACAAAATGAAGCAGGGAAAAAGAGATTGCCAAGAGAATGCACAGGTCATGGCAAACACCCTCTTCCAACAACACAAGAGAAGACTCTGCACATGGGCATCACCAGATGGTCAATAGCAAAATCATATTGATTATATTATTTGCAGCCAAAGATGAAGAAATTCTATATAGTCAGCAAAACCAATACCAGAAGCTGACTGTGGCTAAGATCATGAACTCCTTATTGCAAAATTTAGACTTAAATTGAAGAAAGGAAACCACTAGAAGCACAAGCTGGAATCAAGATTGCCGGGAGAAATGTCAATAACCTCGGATATGCAGATGACACCACCCTTATGGGAGAAAGTGAAGGAGAACTAAAGAGCTTCTTGATGAAAGTGAAAGAGGAGAGTGAAAAAGTTGGCTTAAAACTCAACATTCAGAAAACTAAGATCGTGGCATCTGGTCCCATGGCAAATAGATAGGGAAACAATGGAAACAGTGACAGACTCTATTTTGTGGGGCTCCAAATCACTGCAGATGGTGACTGCAGCCATAAAACTAAAAGATCCTTGCTCCTTGGAAGGAAAGTTATGACCAACCTAGACAGCATGTTGAAAAGCAAAGACATTACTTTACCAACAAAGGTCCGTCTAGTCAAATCAATGTTTTTTCCAGTAGTCATGTATGGATGTGAGAGTTGGACTATAAAGAAAACTGAGCATAGAAGAATTGATGCTTTTGAACTGCGGTGTTGGAGAAGACTCTTGAGAGTCCCTTGGACAGCAAGGAGATCCAACCAGTCCATCCTAAATGAAATCAGTACTGAATATTCATTGGAAGGACTGATGCTGAAGCTGAAACTCCAATATTTTGGCCACTTGATGCGAAGAACTGACTCCTGGGAAAAAACCCTGATGCTGGGCAAGATTGAAGGCAGGAGGAGAAGGGTACGACAGAGGATGAGACGGTTGGATGGCAACACCGACTCGGTGGACACTAGTCTGAGTAAACTCCAGGAGTTTTTGATGAACAGGGAAGCCTGGCGTGCTGAAGTGCATGTGGTCACAAAGAGTTGGACACAACTGAGTGACTGAACTGAACTGATTGGCCACTTATATCTCCTCTTAATTAGTTATTTATTAGTGTATTTAACAACCTTTTGCCATTTTGACTGAGGCATTCTAAGGTACATAGAAATGACACACTCAGGTAAGATGCCAGATGCCCCTAAAGTATCCTTAATATTTTTCAGTGGCTCAGATCATAAAGAATCTGCCTGCAATGCGGGAACCCAAGTTTGATCCCTGGGTCAGACAGATCCCCTGGAGAAGGGAATGGCTACCTACTCCAGTATTCTTGCCTGAAGAATTCCATGGACAGAGGAGCCTGGGGAGGCTACAGTTCATGGAGTTGCAAAGATTCAGACACAACTGAGCAACTTCCACTCCACTAAGCTTGACAGTTTGCTACCCAACTGTAGGCCCCTGGCCTCCCCTTTCTTAAAGCACTTACTTTAGATAACTTGCCATTGTAAACATTTGCTGTTTCCCTTTGAGCTATAAATCTTCCAGCCTCTTGCTAGTTAACCCCAGGACTAAAGACCTGGGAGCTATTCCTTTAAAATGGGACTTAAAAGCTTTTGCACATCACAGCTTAAACATAACAAAAAGAACCATAAACAAAACAAAAAGAAAACCCTCAGAATGGGAAAAAATATCTTCAAAAAAAAGTAACTGACATTACTTTCAGGACGTCCTGCCATTCCCTTCTGGCCTGGAGGGTTTCTATTGATAGATCAGCTGTTATCCTTATGGGAATCCCTTTGTGTGTTATTTGTTGTTTTTCCCTTGCTGCTTTTAATATTTGTTCTTTGTGTTTGATCTTTGTTAGTTTGATTAATATGTGTCTTGGGGTGTTTCGCCTTGGGTTTATCCTGTTTGGGACTCTCTGGGTTTCTTGGACTTGAGTGGCTATTTCCTTCCCCATTTTAGGGAAGTTTTCAGCTATTATCTCCTCGAGTATTTTCTCATGGCCTTTCTTTTTGTCTTCTTCTTCTGGAACTCCTATGATTCGAATGTTGGAAGCTGTGGTACATATACACCATGGAATTTTACTCAGCCATCAAAAAGAATTCATTTGAACCAGTCCTAATGAGATGGATGAAACTGGAGCCCCTTATACAGAGTGAAGCAAGCCAGAAAGATAAAGAACATTACAGCATACTAACACATATATATGGAATTTAGAAAGATGGTAACGATAACCCTATATGCAAAACAGAAAAAGAGACACAGAAATACAGAACAGACTTTTGAACTCTGTGGGAGAAGGTGAGGGTGGGATGTTTCAAAAGAACAGCATGTATACTATCTATGGTGAAACAGATCACCAGCCCAGGTAGGATGCATGAGACAAGTGCTCCGGCCTGGTGCACTGGGAAGACCCAGAGGAATCGGGTGGAGAGGGAGGTGGGAGGGGGGATCGGGATTGGGAATACATGTAAATCCATGGCTGATTCATATCAATGTATGACAAAACCCACTGAAATGTTGTGAAGTAATTAGCCTCCAACTAATAAAAAAATTAAAAAAAAAAAAAAAGTAACTGACAAGAGATTAATCTCCTAAATATACAAACTTTATGCAGTTAAAAAAAAATGACCCAATCAAAAAAATTGGCAAAAGATCTAAGTAAACATTTCTCCAAAGACATCTGGATGGCTAAAAAGCATATGAAAAGTTGCTCAACATCACTAATTATTAGAGAAAAGCAAATCAACACTATAATGAAGTATCACACCAGAGAGTATGGCCATCACCAAAATGTCTACAACAATACATAATAGAGAGGGTATGACGAGAAAGAAATGTTCTTACGCTGTTGGTAGAATGTAAACTAGTACAGCCATTATAGAGTAGAGAGTGGAGGTACCTTAAAAAATCTAAAAATAGAGCTACTATAGGATCCAGCAACACCACACCTAGGCATATATCCAGAGAAAACAATAATTTGAAAAGATACACACACACCAAATGTTCATTGCAGCACTATTTATAATAGCCAGGACATGGAAGCAACCTAAATGTTCATCAACAGAGGAATGGATAAATATGTGGTATATATACATATATATGTAAGTAAACTTATATATAGTGGAATACTGCTCAGCCAAAAAAAAGAACAAAAGAACAAAACCATGCCATTTGCAGCAACATGGATATACCTAGAGATCATCATACTGTGTAAAGTCAGAAAGAGAAAGACAAATGCCGTATAATATCACTTATATGTGGAATCTAAAACAGGAGTAAAAATGAACTTATCTACACAACAGAAATAGAGTTAGAGATGTAGAAAATAAACTTATGATTACCAGGGGGTAGGTGGGGAGTATAAATTGGAAGACTAGGATTGACATATACACACTGCTGTAAATAAAATAGATAACTAATAAGGACCTACTTTGTAGCACAGGGAGTTCTGCTCAACACTCTCTAATGGCCTACATGGAAAAAGAATCTAAAAGAGTGGATATATGTATATGTATAACTGGTTCACTTTGTTGCACACCTGAAACTAACACAACATTGTAAATCAACTAATAAAAATGAAATTTGAAAGAAAGAAAGAAAAATAATACCATTCCAATCTCCTAGTCCCAGTGGAACTTTATTCCATTCGCAGAGTTATGCTAATCACATTAACCAACCTCTGTCCTAATGCCCTCCAATTTTTTTCCACTAGTTGATACAAAAGTTTAAGCATGCTCCTGCCTTTTGTTTCCACACAGTTCAGTCTCTCACTCTATAGCATTAGTCTTGTCCTCTATTGCAATAATGTATTACCTTCCTGAAAAACATCTTCCATGTCTATTTACCCCATGTAGTGCAAAAATTTTTTTGACACAGATTAAGATGCATATTTTCCAAAGAAAAATTGAGAACTGGTATTATAGCTCAAAAATTAGTCATTCACAGAATTAAGAGATGGTATGATATTAAGAAGATAATTTAAGAACTTTTTCTTTGGAGATAGTTGCAGTGCGACTCTCATTAAGCTTCACCTGTAGGGTCTGAAACCAGATCAGACCAGAGAGGGTGGCAGCAGGCATTGTGGATGTGTGAGAAGAAGAGATTACAAAGGTGCATAAGAAGACTTTAAGGGGAAATGTTCATTATCTTGATCATGGTGGTGATTTCCACAAATGTACATATATCTGGGCTTCCCAGGTGGCGCTACTGGTAAAGAACCTGCTGCCAGTGCTTCCATCCCTGGGTCGGGAAGAACCTCTGGGGGAGAGCATAGCCATCCACTCCAGTATTCTTGCCTGGAGAATCCCATGGACAGAGGAGCCTGGTGGGCTGCAGTCCATCGGGTTGCAAAGAGTCAGACACAACTGAAGCGACTTAGTATTCACTCATACATATGTCTAAACTCAAATTGTACATTTTAAATAAAAGTAGATTACTGTGTGCTGAGAATATTAAAGAATAATTAGAAAAGGAAGAAAATTAGGAAAGAGCAAAATTGTGAGGAGACAGAATCACCCTGATGGCTAATCCAACACTAAAGTAAGGTGAGAAATAACTGATTGCATACTTTGTTTTGTTCTGTTGTTTTCAGAACTAAGTGACTGGAGGAAATGAGACTTGCAGAGAGGGAGACAGAATGGGATGTGATGCTTTAGACAAAGATGGTGACCTGCCCTAGGCAGAGGGCATTTAGAGAGGTGTATGTATTGTGAAGACATGCTGATGAAAACTGGTTGGATTTAAAAACCAAATGAATCTAGGCAGTGAGGGAGAGATCTGGACTCTTTCAAGGGAGAAATATGAAGCAGGTAAGAAAAGTCATTTTTAAAATTAACTCAGAACATGATTGTTAATTTTTAGATGTTTCTAAGTACAAAGATAGCAATATGTCTGAAATTACAGTTCAGACAGAAAATGAAATAGATGCAAGCTATGTGCCAAGGGTAACAAAGTATACCTCATACATAGTCCGCTGCAAATTATCTTTGAAGCTTCATTTTTAGGTCCTTATTGAATTCTATACCAGGAAGATCCAAATGTTAAGAAAGCCATCCTTGGAATCAGACAGACTTGAATGCACATTCATGCTTCTTTACTAGTCCTGTAATTTTAAGCTAGTTTTTCTTTCTAATACTCAGTTTCCCACATTGCAAAGTAGAACTAATATCAAAACTTCCATGGGCTGGTATGGATGAAATTATATTACATTAATGTGTATGAATTGTGTAACATGCTCTGTACAAGTGTTCAAAAGTAGAATTAGTTTTATTATAATCTCTACTCTCCACATCTCAAAAATCAGAGCATTTCCACAGTTGTTTTTATTTATGACTTTGTAACTGGAGGTTTTTATATTCATAAAGCTGTTAAAAACGATATAGCAAAAACTGTGCTATGAATACATGAGAAGAATTAATAACTGAAATATGAAAAAACAATAGTTTAAAGCTCATAAAAGTCCTTTGTGTATTTTAGGAGACAATATTTTAGATTAAAATATGTTTCAATCTTTTATTTCCCATAACGATGTATAAAAGGCATATTTTCAAGCAATAGCATCTTGTAAAGCAATTTTATTTTTCTCAGAAATGTTTAATGTCTTCTGAACCAAAAATAGTTTTGAAGTGGTAAAATTATAAATATATCTCTTCGCATGCATTTGGCATCTCAGACAATTGTTTCAGGGCTGACAACAGTCACCTAGAACTTGAAAGGAAAGTTACTTCTCTGACATTTTTCCTTTTCTATCAGTGGACCACAGTTTTGCTTTCACATAAACCACTTTCATCTTGACTTTTATAGAGAAAAATCATAACTGTACATAAGGTTTATATTCAGCAGTATTATCTTTATACTATTTTATCTCCTAAATAATAAAAATTTGGAATCACTTAAAAATAAAGTCACATTTATCACATCAGTTATACATATTTTCTTTAGTAACTATTTATGAATTTAATGGAAAAGAATCACAGCTCAGAAAATATCTATAAAGTGTAGTTATCTCCTTTTTAACCACATAAAGAGCAGATGTCAAATTGTGATGTAATCCCAAACATGCACACAAAATAAACAAAATCACCTGATGAAGCTATTATAAATTTTGACTGAGTATAAAATTTATTAAATGGCCCAATAGTGTCAATGTTAAATTCATTAAATATTTACAGAGTTTATTTTTTAACTTGCTATTAATAATATGAGCCAATAGTTTTTAGTCATAGATATACCTCATTGGAGTTAATTTATTTTTTTCTGGAAAAAAGAAGATATCATTTATTTATGGATATTTTCTTGCCAGGTGGAAATATCTATTATGTAACACCATTTAGGATTCCTCTTATTTTTTAACTTGGATGTCAGACTCTGTTTAAGCCCCTTGTAAATGAATAAACAGAACTGAATGTTTGATACAAATGCATTTATATTAAGATTATATTCTCTAGTGTTTATTTGAGATATATACAGTACCATATAAGTGATATTTATTTTTCCTAGTCCTTGGTTCTCTGTGCTACTAAATTATTTTCTCTAAGTGGTAACCAGCCGCTTATTTAATTTTTTATTTTGCAAAGTAATTTTGCTGCAGAGAAATTTATTCTTCATTCTTATGCCTTTCAAAGTGTAAGAATCAAGGTTTTGGGGTATGTTTCCAGTAGAAATCTGAATTCTACTGAGAATAATGAGAACCATGTTATCTACTTCATTCTATTTTAATTATGTACTCTCAACTTTCTGACATTCATCATTCAGAAATCTTTTTTTCCCAGTGGTACACTAAGAGAATATTAAATCTAAAGAATATACAATAAATAATGTAATTTATACATTGTTAGGTTGGATCATTTTCTATTATTTCTAGAATATTCAAGAAAAGTCTCATGATATTTATGTCAAATTTATTTCAGCTGTATTATTCCGATGGATAAAACTGGCATATGATCCCACAAGGGTTGGAAAACTATTTTGGGAAGGTTGGTTTTCCCATTATTTCAATTTCATGGGAGGTAATAATTATCTTGAAACTACACTAAACAGAAACTCTCTCCTTCTGGATTCAAACTTCTAGATGTATGCATATGCACTACTACCAAATTCTAAACATATCTTAATATTTATGTATTATTGTACACATACTTTCTTGTAAATTCTAGATCATTACAAACATCTGTTTCCTTGTGTTTAAAAAGGTTACTGTACACCCATGGCTGATTCATGTCAATGTATGGCAAAAACCAGTACAATATTGTAAAGCAATTAGCCTCCAATTAAAATAAATAAATTAAAAAAAATAAAAATAAAAAGGTTACATGCTGAACACTATATTTTAAACTCAAGGCCTCTCTTCTGTATTCTACACACATCTTCCTTTGATTTCAGTATTGATACTACAAGTCCTTTCCATAGATCAGTTCATGTTTTCACAGTTTATCAGGCCCTTCTTCATCTTCTATAAATAGCCTTTGCAGCACTCTCTTCATAGCCTCTTTTGTCTCACTACAACCCTACTTTTTTCTGTCACACTCAATCAACACTATCTCTGGATCACTTCTAAAAAGTAGCATCTTTATTTTTATGACTGGCCAACAAAGAAAAGCAGGGGAGAAAGAAAAATAGGAGATTTGGGTTGACAGCACTTTAACTCTTCATTTTTACATCTACTTCAAATCAATTTAGATCTTCAATGCTGCCCCATAAATTTATTACCAATGTATTTGTTCTTGTTTGACTATCTTTTGAATTCCCTTTCATGGCTATGCTAATGCTTGGATGCTGGTTTAAAATGCAGACGTCATGTCCTGCCAAACCAGACTGGAGAAGGACTGGGCCTCTGCATTTTAAAGAGGTCCTCAATTGATTCTTACAGACACTAAAGTTTGAGAAGTCCAATGGTGAAAATAATAATATCATAAAATGTGTAAAAATTTTAAAATTACAAGTTAAAATCTATATAAACAAAAAACAAAACATGGAGGTGGGTAAGTCACAATTAGTATTTGTGAGTTAAGTTCTCCATCTCTCATAGTAGTATTTGTTTCAAAAAACTAACTTATACTCTATGTTGTTATTACCCACATTCATATTTACTTTCAGATGAGGGTAATAGTTAATAAATTGTTGTTTATTACCAACAACAAACATAGGATTGGAAGTACAAGAGAAATTAGAGCTATACAGATAGTTTTGAAATATTAAACTTTGTATTTTTGGAATATACTGATGAGCTAGTTCTTAACAAAGACGCTTTGCAGTCAGACACTTCCTGATCAAGTTCAGTTATCATCCACTCATCCTATTCCCCTAAACCCATTTTTTTCCAGGCTTATTTACTCCACCTTATAAAAGAAAATTGCATTTATCTGTCCTCCGAGATGCTTGCAAATCTCATGGTCAGAGTATTTTCCCTACGTATTAGTCTTTTCATGTAACGTCTAGATTTTTTTTTTTTAAACAATAAAATTCCTACAAACTTTCACTCTCCACCTTTAGTAACAGGCACTATACCTTTGTTTGTTTATTTTCCAGTCTGAATCACAGATGAGTATTTTGATAGTTTTCCTGAACATTGATTAATTTTGATAAAAGTGCACTAATAAACACTGTTAGCCAGAATATTCTAATGAACAAGGAACAATTCAGCAAGGAACAAGTATTTGATGAATGGTGTTATGTAGAAAATACCTGAGAATAAGTTATAAGAGTCATTTTTTGCCTTACAAAGAAATGCTTTGGGTTCATTGTTTTATTGGCAAACACGAAGGTAGTTTTCAGCCAAATACATTTAACTCTTTGCCACTGACATTGCCCTTTACTTTAAACATGCTGGTCACAGGGCTTTAAAAATCTGTGTGTTAAAAAGATACTGACTGAATAAAGTTATACCTAATATTCATTTTCATCTCACTAAGAAGGAAAGACTTCCAAAATGATCCTTTTCCTTCTCAATTGCTATTCTCTATTCAGTTCAGTTCAGTCGCTCAGTCGTGTCTGACTCTGCGACCTCATGGACTGCAGCATGCCAGGCCTCCCTGTCCATCACCAACTCCCGGAGTTTACTCAAACTGATGTCCATTGAGTCGGTGAGGTCATCCAACCATCTCATCCTCTGTTGTCCCCTTCTCCTCCCGCCTCCAATCTTTCCCAGCATCAGGGTCTTTTCAAATGAGTCAGTTCTCATCAGGCGGCCAAAGTAGTCTCTGTGCTTACTAACAAAACAGAATTACTATGAAAAATGGATGAAGGACAGCTTCCAGATGCCGGAAAACTTATATGAGTAAAGGAAATGCAGGAATTTGATGAAACACAAGAGTCTTACTTGTCACACTATATACTGAAATCTTAACTATGGCCAATGGTAGGAAAACAGAAACAAGCATTCATCATAATTAATTGACTTCCAATTCCTGATCCTTGATCACAAGGATGTAATATTGTGGCCAGAAATTGACCACTCGATCATTTAAATGGGTCTCATATCTTTCATTTATTTCAACAGGGTTATAATCACAGATATTATTAGATGTTCCATGTATATATATTATACAAAAATATTATTATAGAACAATGAGATTAAGCTTACATTTATTCCTCAAAATATTTGATTCCAAAATAAATGGCATTACTTTCTTATTTCCTTGGTAAACCTGAGCTATAAAGTCAGTTTTCTACAATTAACTGCTTTATGCTCAACCTTGCATACTATGAAACTCCATTAAGTCTTTGATTTTTTTTCATTCAAGTAAATGAGTATTATCCAAAAAATTAGCATCCCACTGAGTTATTCTTAGTAATAATAGTTGTAAAGCTTCTTTGTAAAATATAAAACACCCAAAACTAAAAGGATTACAATATAAACTTCTGTGAGGTAACTAATGATAAAGTATTATCACTAGCCATCTTCAAATGATTAAAAATAGCTTCATTATAATATGTAATACTCATTTTAATGAAGTGGATAAAAAGATACATGATTTGAATATAAAATAAATATTAGTGTTTATTTGGTTAATTAATTTTTAGTATTTTGTTTACTTCACAGGAATTTTCCTTAAATAATTTTACCTATAAAATAAATGTAAAGTATCATTAACAATAAAAATAAAGATTCTCCTGGATTTATTCTATTTGTGCTTTTATAGCTTTTATTCCTCTCCGGCCTCTTCTCTGATGTCTGGAGATTTCTTGTATAGATTTCATGAAAGCATTCTTTCCCCCTTATTTTTTTTCCTGGGTGTGAGGATCAGAGGGTAGAAGAACCCAATTTAGGAAGAGAAATCAGGTTAGGTAGGGAGCCTAGGGAAAATATGCAGGGAGTAGCCTATTTTTGCTAGTGTCTGAAAACACACTATCTTATTGACTTTCCTAACTTCTGCCCAAACCTTGGTACATAGTTTTTTAAATCTACCCTCAATTAAATAGTTTAAGAGTGGATCTTGCTCTTGTAAGAACCTTGATTGACAGAAAGATCATCTGAATTATTAAAGGGAATTGAGAGCTCAATCAGGATGGCAGGGTAGAAGGATGCAAAACTCGTCTTCCCCTCTGAACACATCAAAAACACACCTACTACACGTGGGAGACTTCTCACTGGAAACTACCTGGAAACAGGCAGGAAGCCTCCGGTACAACCAAGGCTCTAAGAAAGATCTACACAGAGCAAGGCAGGAAAGGAAGAGAAGCTGTGAGGTTGGAACATGCACCCCTGGGAGGAGACTTAGAAGAAGAGGGAGATTTCACTGGTGGAGATCTGTCCTGGGAAGTGAGCTGTTCAAGTCACATATTGGGGTCTGACACAGGAACGTCAAGTGCTCTTGGCTGGTTGGACAGCTGGTGAGACTTACAGGAGGGCTGTGGCAAGCCCGGACTCTGGTTATGAGGAGCTCTGGCTGTTTTCTGAAAGGGGGTTGAAAACTCCTTAAATGACTGCCCATATTCCCTGCAATCATCCCCTGGCATGTGCTCTAGCCTGAAGAGAGCTAAGGCACCAGCATCATTTACTTCACCTTGCACAGGCACGCAGGACTAAGGGCTGCCATGGCCCCACGCGGAGGAAAGAGCTCAGCCACTAGAGATGGAGGCGACTCCGACTTGAAGCAGTCTCTGAGCGGAGCGGGGGCGGCTGTCATTGACTCTGACACAGGCTGCAGGGCAGAGGGAGCTCCGAGCTGACGGCAGCTGGAGGACCACAGCCTGTGCCCTGGCACATAGAAGGAACCCCGGTGGGCCTGCCAGCCCTGTGGAGTGATGCCACACCAGGGTGAGGGTGGCAGAGGCTGAAGCGAAAGGTCGGTCATGAGGAACAAAGGAGACTCAGCCCAGAAGTGGCCTCTGAGCAAGGCAGAGGCAGTAATTACTAGAGCTTGCACAGGAAGCATCAGAAAGAGCCTGGACCTCTGTCTGTGGGTGGACTGCTTCAGTCCATGCCTGGTCAAAAGCTGGGAGCCCACCTGGCCCCTCTTGCTAAGCACTGCTCCCCCATGGGGCAGGCGTGCAAGTGCTAGGAGCGGGGAGCGCACACACTCAAGGGAAACAGAGCCAGCTCAGACCCTGCACGCAGGCCTTCTGCTCCAGCAACGTGGAATTCAGCCCCACTCTCAGTAGGGTGATGCCCTCCATCTCCAGTCCCACCTCCTCCCCAGGCGGGGAGGCGTTCTCAGGACGTCCTGCAGAAAGATGGGACCTGTGTTCACATCAAATCCAGCTCTGCGATTAAAGCCACTGGGTACATGCTGACTGTATAGGGCTACTCCCATATAAGGACAATACTTCAAAACTTTAGTAGGCCAGTGTTTCACCTGAATTCACACCGAAAGAGAAAATTGAGCAAAATGAGGAGGGGGATAAACCAGTCCCAACTGGAAGAGGAACAGAAACCCTCTGAAAAAATAAACTACACCGAAAATAATTTTACCAGATAAAGAATACAAAGAATTAGAATTAAGGATGCTAATAAATCAGGGAGATGGATAGATGAATAAATTAAAAGTTTTAATAAAGAACTGGAAAAGAACCAGCCAGAACTGAAGAATATTAACATAATAACTGAAATGAAAAACACACTAGAAGGAAATAACAGCAGACTAAATGATACAGTAGAACACACAAGTGATGTGGAAGACAGTATAAATGGAGATCATCCAATTAGAAGAGCAAAAATAACATTTTTTTTTTTTAATGAGAACACTGTAAGAGATCTCTGGGATAGCTTCAACTGTACTTTGCATTTCAGGGGTCCCAGAAGGAGAAGAAGAAAGAAGAGGCTCGAAAATGTATTTAGAGAAATAATGGCTTAAAAATTCCCAAATCTGAAGAAGGACACAGATAACTAGGCCCAGAAAGCACAGAAAGTCCAAACAAGATGAACCCAAACAGACTCACACCAAGACATATCATAATTAAGACGGCAAAAGTTAGAGGATTCTAGTGGCAGTAAGGGCAAAAAAAGTTATTATACAAGGAACCCCCACAAAGCTAACACCTGAGTTTTCTATCCACAAGGGCGTGGTATGATACACTCAGAGTACTGATATGAAAAAATAAAACAAAAAATAGCAAGCTAGTATGTTCTACCTAGCAAGATTATAATTTAGAATTGAAAGAGAGATAAAGACCTTATCAGAAAAATAAAAACTAAAAGTTCATTAGCACTAAATCTACCCTTTAAGAAATGAAACAAGCACATGAAAAGATGCTCAATATTCCTGATCATTAGAGGAATACAGATCAAAATCACAATGAGATATCACCTCACACCTGTCAGGATGGCCATCATCAAAAAGTCTACAAATAGTGTCGGTGAGGATGTGGAGAAAATGGAGCACTCATATGCTGTTGATGGGAATGTAAATTGGTGCCGACTCTGTGAAAAACAGTTGGAGGTTATTCAAAAATTAGAAATAGAACTACTGTATGATTCACCAATTCCCTTCCTGGTTATTTATTCAAGAAATGCTAATTCAAAATGATATGTACACTGCAATGTCATAGCAGCGTTATTTACCATAACTGAGATATGGACGCAACCCAGTGTCCATCAACAGATCAATGGGTAAAAATGGATACATACACATATACACATAAAGGAATAATACTTATCCATTAAAAAGAAACATTTCTACCATTTGCAGCACTTAGAGGGTGTTTAGAGGGTATGATGCTTAATGAAATGTCAGACAGAAAAAGATAAATACTGTATGTTACTTACATGTAGAATTTAAAACATAAAGCTAATGTATGTAACAAAACAGATGCACACTCATAGATATTAAAAAAAACATACAAGTGGTTGCCAGTGCAGAGAGGGAAGCAGGAAGGTACAAGATAGGAGTATGCAATTAAAAGATTCAAACTACTATATATACAACAGATAAGCAACAAGGATATACTGAACAGCACAGGGAATTATAGCCAATGTTTTGTAGTAATTTTAAATGGAGTACAATTGGTAAAGAAACTGAATCACTATGCTGTATACCTGAAATTAATATTGTAAATTAACTATACTTCAATTAAAAAATAAAGGGAACAGATACTAGTAAGTATCGTAGATGACTTAACTTCTATGCTTTACAAATACAAATGCCTGTAAATCAATTAACAGCAAAGAGGGGAAATGTGAATTTTTTTCCTAAAATTATAAATAATGTTTAGACTTTCTGAAATTACGCTTACATATATCTTATAGATCCACATAGAAGGGATATTAGTTACCATAGTAGACAACTTAAATTACATGTTTATAAAAGATGCAAGAATTCTGTTTAAATGGAGTCTTTGTGTCTTTCTAGGAAAACTGGTATTAAATCAAATTTCAGTGATTTTTTAAGGGCAGAACCAGAATTGGACAGATACATGGGCAGTGAGGAACTGCTCTTTGTTATGTCAAAATTAGTTCACTGTTTTGCTAGCATATTTAATGCAACTGCTATCTGTGTCCTTTCAGATATTTTCCAACACTTTAGGAGAAATAAACGTAGATATATAGATGGAGTGCTGCTGCTGCTAAGTCGCTTCAGTCGTGTCCAACTCTGTGCGACCCCACAGATGGCAGCCCATCAGGCTCCTCTGTCCCTCGGATTCTCCAGGCAAGAACACTGGAGTGAGTTGCCATTGCCTTCTCCACAGATGGAGTACAGGTGTCAAACCACAGATAAATAAACTGAATGCACTGCTATTTTAAAAAATATATGGCAAATTAAATGCAGAACCTGAAGAGTAGATGCCAAAATTCACACAAGGTCATGGGTTTTGTTTTGTTGTTGCTGCTCTCAACAGCATCAGAAATTCTGTCACCTTTTTGGGGTCATCTTATCACCTTTCGTTCTGACAAATGTGCCCTTGAAGCTTCACTAAGAAATTCTCCAAGATGAAAGAAATATATGAACAATTTACTAATGTATTATTCAAAACAAATGGCAGAAAGAATTTTCAGTTTCACACCTGTCCAAGAATATAAGCTATTCTTTCTTTTCCACAAATAAAAGTTCACAACAGGCTGCATTTCATTTTTAAAAACTCTAAGCATAAGAAATGTATTTGCCAGTTTGAGGCTTAATCTATGATACTGGTCTGCATGAGCTTCCAAAACAAGATACCACAGACTGGGTGGTTTAAACAATAAACTAGAAACTTCTCAGTTCTGAAGGTAGAAGTATATGATCAACATACAAGCAAATTTGGTTTATGGTAAAAACTTTCTTCACAGCTTTAGTCACCTCTCTGTCTTCACACGACAGACAGACAGAATGCTCAGATAATAATGATAATAATTCTACTGGATTAGGTTCCCATTTTATGACTTCATTTAACCTTAACTATCTCCCTGAAATTATCCCCCTATCTCAAAATACCATCACATCGGGGAGGGGGGCGGGTAGGGCTCCAACAAATAAATTTGGGGAGGTCACATTCAGTCCGTAACATCTGTCTTCTGTGTTTGTTAAACCAGGTTCCTTGAACCACAGAGAGTAAGTTAAATTTGTCCTATACAATAAGAGTATTTAATGACACGTGCTGTGCTGCGTCACTCAGTCATGTCTGACCCTTTGTGACCCCATGGACTGTAGCATGCCAGGCTCCCCTGTCCATGGTGATTCTCCCAAGGAAGAATACTGTACATGCCCTATGCTATTCTCTATTCCACCTATAGGCTTCCCAAGTAGCTCAGTGGTAAACAATCTGCCTGCTAATGCAGGAGACATGGGAAACGTGGGTTCAATCCCTGGGTCAGCAAGGTACCCTAGAGGAGGGCATGGCACCCACTCCAGTATTCTTGCCTGGGGAATCCCAGGGATAGAGGAACCTGGCGGGCTACAGTCCATGGTGTGGTGAAGAGTCGGACACAACTGAGCATGCACATTCCAACTATGTCATAATTCTAATCCTTGCTGAAATATCTCCAATTTTTTAAAAGTATGCCTTTTTTTTAAAAGTTCCAATTAAAATAGATATCTTTATTGGGAAAAATATTCAGTTAAAGGCAAGCTCTTGCCTAATCAACAACTCAAATACATATATATTTAAAAAATACTTATCAGTAAAATAATTTTATTTAATGTTGTCTGTTAGGAATGATAATCTGAAAACTGTATATGGACTGATATTCCCCAAATTTCTGTATGTGAATTTTACTTACATAAATAAAACATTTTTGGTTTTCTAAAGTAGTTGGAAAAAAACCTTTTCACATTCAAAATCATTATGGAAATGTTTGACGTGTATAATAGATTGTATTATTGTTCATAATATTCACTCCTCCAACCCCTCCCCCTACAGACACTTACTTTCTCTTTGACATGTATTTGGCTTGGCCGTATGACTTGATTTGAGTAATAATACTTGAGGAGATGTGACACATCCTATATTTGATGTCTGAGAAAGGTCCTCAGAGCAAATCACTTGAAATCATAGGATTGTTCTTCACTGTTATCATCTGTGTTATAAATGAATTGTTTTTTATCTCATTCCCCAATTTGAAAACTCCAGCAAGAACCTATTGCCTTCAGAGACCAACTTGTTATAATACTTCACAGGGAGAAACAAAAGGAAGCTTTTAATCACTTCCTTTTTTCAAAAGCACTGTGAAAAGAAGTGACCACCATTTGATCAAATTGACTTTTCAAGCTACATCCTTCAGCATGATTAAGATTAGGAAGATGTTTTGTGGCCACAAGCTATTCTTTGTGTAGATGCCACTTTGCTTATTCAAACTGCAATGTCTTGCTTTACTGTACACACACCTGGGCTCCTCAGTCTCATGCCCACCATTCATAAAACTGAATTGAGTAAATTATCAGTCTCTTCTGGGACAGCAAAAAGTTGTTAAGCATGCCTTCCTTATGGATGTGTCACACACATGGCAACTGAAGATTTATCTTTTTCTCAATACATTTAACATCTATCCAACTAGAAAGACAATTTTCTTCAAACAGGCATATGTGGTAGTCACTATTTTCCACTTTGTCACTGATATTATGGGCATCCAAAGTTGCCACTTAATAAATAAATTACGTGTGTGAGTGTCCTTTTGTCCTATATATGTATGGTATACACAGATGTTATTGTCTGTTATTTCCATTCTGTTCTGGTTGATTTCCCCATAGTATGTTTTCAGTAATATACATTCTGTAAACATAATTTGTAATATAGCTTTAACTTATGTTTTCATTTTCTATTCTTGTTAGTTCCCTGATCTTTTCCAGATTACATTTTGTTCTATTGTTGTTGTTTAGTCGGGCAGGAAAGTAACCGAAATCAGCTTTGTGTCTTGTGAAGCTTACAATCAATTACTGACTAATAAAACTAATCATTTTCTTAGAACTTGGAACATATCTCCTAATTAAAGTCTTCTTGGCTAGGGAACTAGTTTATATCATACATCAGCATACTTTCCCTTTTAGCATCACCTTTCCTACCAATCTGTGTTATTGACCCAGGTCTCCATAGAGACCCTGCCCTTTAATACTATGACCCAGCCAAAAACTATGAAATATGGTTCTAATCAAAGTATCTTCAGAACCATGAATCTTTCCTTTTGGGAAAATGTGTTTTCTGTTTATATAATAGAAGCTCTGTGTAACTATGAAAATGATTTTGTAGTAGCATCAAGTATACATTTCTTTTTCTGGTTGATTTTTATTTTTCACTGAGTATGGAAGGCTTACACCCTCTCAGTTTTTCATTCTCTGTAGATTATTACAATGTTTAAAGGAAAGGGGTTTAAAGTATTTTTACTTCGCCTGCTTTAAATTGAAGACTTTCAGATCATTGCGATATGAAGAAATGGGGAAACTAGTTACGCCTTCAAAACATTTTGTATCACTCAATATTTTTGAGTAAAATCTGTTTTTTACTCATTTATTTAAACATTTTATGATGAATTATGATATGCCAGGTTCAGTATTACTAGACAGTAGAACTATACACAAATGAGTAAGACAAAATGCTCATAGAGAGGAAGTCAGAATACAGAATGATAAATGTGACTTCAACACACACATATGTATAGATATTGTGGAATTTTGGTGAAGGGATGACTAATTCCATGTGGGTTGGTAAGGAAAGGTTGATTAATGAGATGACACTGTAGCTGAATTCTTGAAAGATGAGAAAATTCACAGGTGGAAAGTGGGGAAAGAGAATCAAAGATAGAGTAAACAGTATGCAGTCACGGTGCCGTGAAAAATATAGTAATTCTGTGGGACTGCCAAGACTCAGCGTGGCTGGAGCACAAAATACCTATTAATGAGTGAACCCCTTCCCCTTTCTTCCACACAAGGACTTTGCCCAAACCACAGGCATGTCTTCATGCCATTACAATTTTTCTTTTCTTCTAAATCACTTCCATTAACTTGCAAACAAAGCAAAATGACTCAACCAAAAATGTTGACCAAAAAAAAAAGCCCTCAATATAAACAAACATACCATACCCTGTACCTGGCCATATTATCTGCTTCATCTGCCACCTATCTCCTGCTTTTAAACAAAACTACTTGAAAGGACTGGATATACTTCTTCCATTAATTGCATCTAATTCTTAATCTTGAAAATTGTGTTTAGCATAAATTGCTTAAAAACCAAAAGAACGTGTATAATAAATTTTCTGTATCAGTTCAGTTCAGTTGCTCAATCGTGTCTGACTCTTTGTGATCCCATGAACTGCAGCACACCAGGCCTCCCTGTCCATCATCAACACCCAGAGCCTATCCAAACAAGTCCATTCAGTTGGTGATGCCATCCAGCCATCTCATCCTCTGTCATCCCCTTCTCCTCCTGCCCTCAATCTTTCCCATCATCAGGATTTTTTCAAATGAGTCAGCTCTTCGCATCAGGTGGCCAAAGTACTGGAGTTTCAGCTTCAACATTAGTCCTTCCAATGAACACCCAGGACCAATCTCCTTTGGGATGGACTGGCTGGATCTCCTTGCAGTCCAAGGGACTCTCAAGAGTCTTCTCCACAACCACAGTTCAAAAGTATCAATTCTCTGGTGCTCAGCATTCTTTATAGTCCAACTCTCACATCCATACATGACTACTGGAAAAACCATAGCTTTGACTAGACGGACCTTTGTTGGCAAAGTAATGTCTCTACTTTTTAATATGCTGTCTAGGTTGGTCATAACTTTTCTTCCAAGGAGTAAGTGTCTTTTAATTTCATAGCTGTAGTCACATTGCTACAGTGATTTTGGAGCCCCCAAAAAATAAAGTCTCACACTGTTTACATTGTTTCCTCATTTATTTGCCATGAAGTGATGGGGCCGGATGCTATGATCTTACTTTTCTGAATGTTGAGTTTTAAGCCAACTTTTTCACTCTCCTCTTTCACTTTCATCAAGAGGCTTTTTAGTTCCTCTTCACTTTCTGCCATAATGGTGGTGTCATACGCATATCTGAGGTTATTAACATTATTCCCAGTGATCTTGATTCCAGCTATGCTTCATCCAGCCCAGTGTTTCTCATGATGTACTCTGCATGTAAGTTAAATAAGCAGGGTGACAATATACAGCTTTGACATACTCCTTTCCCAATTTGGAACTAGTCTGTTGTTCCATGTCCAGTTCTAACTGTTGCTTCCTTACCTGCATAGATTTCTCAGGAGGCAGGATAGGTGGTCTGGTATTTCCATCTCTTGAAGAATTTTCCACAGCTTGTTGTGATCCACAATCAAAGGCTTTGGCATAGTCAATAAAGCAGAAGTAGATGTTTTCTGGAAATCTCTTGCTTTTTCAATGATCCAACAGATGCTGACATTTGATCTCTGGTTCCTCTGCCTTTTCTAAATCCAGCTTGAACATCTGGAAGTTCAAGGTTCATGTACCCCAAAGTACACATGCAATAGTATGTACAGAAAAGCAGGAAGTCAAGAGCTACCTGGAGTAACAGGCAAATTCGGCCTTGGAATACAAAATGAAAAAGGTCAATGGCTAACAGAGTTTTGCCAAGAGAATGCACTGGTCATAGCAAACACCCTCTTCCAACAACACAAGAAAAGACTCTACACATGGACATCACCAGATGGTCAATACCAAAATCAGATTGATTATATTCTTTGCAGCCAAAGATGGAGAAGCTCTATACAGTCAGCAAAAACAAGACCGGGAGCTGACTGTGGCTCAGATCATGAACTCCTTATTGCCAGATTCAGACGTAACTTAAAGAAAGTAGGGAAAACCACTAGACCATTCAGGTATGACCTAAATCAAATCCCTTACAATTATACAATAGAAGTGACAAACAGATTCAAGGGATTAGATCTGCCTGAAGATCTAATTAGAGTGCCTGAAGATCTATAAATGGAGGTTTGTCGCATTGTATAGGAGGCAGTGATCAAGACCATCCCCAAGAAAAAGAAATGCAAAAAGGCAAAATGGTTGTCTGAGGAGGCCTTACAAATAGCTGAGAAAAAAGAAGTGAAAGAGAAGAAAAAGAAAGATACACCCATTTAAATGCAGAGTTCCAAAGAATAGCAAGGAAAGATGAGAAAGGCTTCCTCAGTTATCAATGCAAAGAAATAGAGGAAAACAATAGAATGGGAAAGACCAGAGATCTCTTCAAGAAAATTCAAGATACCAAGGGAAAATTTCATGCAAAGGTGAGCATAATAAACGACAGAAATGGTATGGACCTAACAGAAGCAGAAGATATTAAGAGGTGGCAAGAATACACAGAAGTAGTATATAAAAAAGATCTTCAAGACCCAGATAGGCACAATGATGTGATCACTCACGTAGACCCAGACATCCTAGAATATGAAGTCAAGTGGACCTTAGGAAGCATCACTATGAACAAAGCTAGTGGAGGTGATGGAATTCCAGTGGAGTATTTCAAATCCTAAAAAATGATCCTGTCAAAGTGTTGCACTCAATATGCCAGCAAATTTGGAAAACTCAGCAGTGGCCACAGGACTGGAAAAGGTCTTCATTCCAATCCTAAAAAAGGCAATGCCAAAGAATGCTCATACTACTACCAATTACACTCGCCTCATACACTAGCAAAGTAATGCTCAAAACTCTCCAGGCCAGGCTTGAACAGTACTTGGACTGTGAACTTCCAGATATTCAAGCTGATTTTAGAAAAGGTAGAGGAACCATAGATCAAATTGCCAACATCTGTTGGATCATCAAAAAAATATGAGAGTTTCAGAAAAACATCTACTTCTGTTTTATTGATTTTGACAAAGTCGTTGTCTGTGTGGATCACAACAAACTAGAAAATCCTTTAAGAGATGGGAATACCAGACCCCTGATCTGCCTATTGAGAAATCTATTATAAGGTCAGGAAGCAACAGTTAGAAGTGGACATGGAACAACAGACTAGTTGCAAATTGGGAAAGTAGTATGTTGTCAAAGCTGTATATTGTCACCCTGCTTATTTAACTTACATGCAGAGTACATCATGTGAAATGCTGGTCTGTATGAAGCACAAGCTGGAATCAAGATTGCTGAGAGAAATATCAATAACCTCAGATATGCATATGACACTACCCTATGCCAGAAAGTGAAGAAGAACTAAAGGGCCTCTTGATAAATGTGAAAAACTAAAAAGTTGGCTTAAATTCAACATTCAGAAAACAAAGACCATGGCATCTGGTCCCAACACTTCATGGCAAATAGATAGGGAAACAGTGGAAACAGTGAGAAACTTTTTTGGTGGGGGGCTCCAAAATCACTGCAGATGGTTACTATAGCCATGAAATTAAAAGACACTTGCTCCTTGGATGAAAAGTTATGACCAACCTAGACAGCATATTAAAAAGCAGAGATATTACTTTGCTAACAAAGGTCCTTCTAGTCAAAGCTTTGGTTTTTCCAGTAGTCATGTGTGGATGTCAGAGTTGGACTATAAAGAAAGCTGAGTGATGAAGAATTGATGCTTTTGAACTGTGGTTGTGGAGAAGACTCCTGAGAGACCCTTGGACTGCAGAGAGATCCAGTCAGTCCATCCTAAAGGAAATCAGTCATGAACATTCATTGGAAGAATTGATACTGACGCTGGAACTCCAATACTTTGGCCACCTGATGCGAAGAACTGACTAGTTTGAAAAGACCCTGATGCTGGGAAAGATTGAAATTGAAAGAAGAAGGGAACGACAGAGGATGAGATGGTTGCATGTCATCATTGACTCAATGGACATGAAATTCATAAACTCCAGGAGATGGTGATGGACAGGGAATCCTTGCATGCTGCAGTCCATAGGGTGGCAAAGAGTCGGACATGACTGAGCAACTGAACTTAACTTACCATAAATGTAGGCATCAATATATTACTTAATTTTGCATAGGGATTGAAATATTATGTAAATTATATCAATTGTGTGTACTGTGATTTTTTTTACAGCTTTTCATCCTAAATGATGACTATAGCTATAATTCATACACTTTAACTTGTGCATAGCATTCCACTACATGAATTATCCCAAAATTACCTAACTGCTCACCTCACAATAGAAATTTGTATTGCCTTTTCTGCCCCATGCAGTACCATTAGGGTTATTCTTAAATATCTCATCTTGAACTTGTGTGTCAATTTTTCTAAGGTGCATTTATATATTTGTTCCACTCTATCAAAAATGGTAAATTGTTTTCAAAAAATAGTTGTACCAAGCTGTACTCTACTAGTAGTGTGTAAAATGCACTGTTGTATTACATTATTACTGGGCCTTAAAATTACCATAATTTTCTAAATAAGCTTGTAGGCTTAAAAAACCTTACTGGAAATTTAAATTCTATTTTTGTTTATTATTGAATTTGAGCATATTTTCATACATCTAGTGGTCTTAGATATTTCTTCTTCTGTAATCTGTCAGTCCAAGTGTTTACATATTTATCTATTGGCTAATTTATTTGTATTTTTGCTAGTTTCATCATTTTGCTAGGGTTTCAAATTTCCCCATTTTTGAAACCCTTTTATGGAAACACGACCCGGCAGATAATCATGGGGGTCTCTGCTGCTCTGGACACAATGGCTGGTGTAAAGTCTCTAAAGTAACACACTCTCTCCCCCCAGCTCATTTCTTTTTTGCTTCAGAAATTATTTTCTAACTCATTATCGTTTTGTATCTTTTCTCAAAGCACCTATCACATAACATTACATAATACATCTTTTTGTTCTTTACACATTTTTTGATGAGATATAAGCTCTACCAGAACAAAAATTTTGTTTTAATGTTAGCACTATGTCATCACTGGCTAGAAAGAAAACTGGGATGTATTACAGACTAAAGTATCATTCACTGTTCAATAAATAAATGCATTACACCAATCATGCTCATTTGTATTATGCTCCCCCAGCTCTTTAACCAAATAAACAAGAAAGAACTTAAAATGTGATATTACTCAAAATAATAGCTTAACAGTCAAAATAGCATGCTTGCAATTTATAGTCATAAAATATGAATTTGTTTTTCCATCATAGATTACTCATCCATTTTGAAATTTGTGAGTTAATGATCATTCTTAAAAGTTTACTGTGAATCATAACTAAGACTATACCCAAAGATCTATAAACTGGAAAATTCTTTCCTAATGCTGGGTTTAATTAAACACAACTTTTATTAAAAATATCCTGTTAGAAGATGTTTAGTGGAATTGCATTAAAAGAAGAATTATAATAACTGTCTTTAATTTGTTAAAATATTATGGAGAATCCAACACACAGATGAATAAAAGATAACACTTTGTTTTGAATCTGTCTTGCAAATTACTGGTCATAATGTTAGAAAAAGGAGAAATTTGAATCACAGAAGTCTCAGTTCAGTTCAGTCGCTCAGTCGTGTACGACTCTTTGCAACCCCATGAATCGCAGCATACCAGATCTCCCTGTCCATCACCAACTCCCGGAGTTTACTCAAACTCATGCCCATCGAGTCAGTGATGCCAACCAGCCATCTCATTCTCTGTCGTCCCCTTATCCTCCTGCCCTCAATCCCTCCCAGCATCAGGGTCTTTTCCAACAAGTCAACTCTTCACATGAGGTGGCCAAAGTATTGGAGTTTCAGCTTCAGCATCAGTCCTTCCAATGAACACCCAGGACCGATCTCCTTCAGGATGGACTGGTTGGATCTCCTTGCAGTCCAAGGGACTCTCAAGAGTCTTCTCCAACACCACAGTTCAGAAGCATCAATTCTTCGGTGCTCAGCTTTCTTCACAGTCCAACTCTCACATCCATACTTGACCACTGGAAACACCATAGCCTTGACTAGACGGACCTTTTTTGGCCAAGTAATGTCTCTGCTTTTTTTTTTTTTTTTTTTTTTTAATTTTTTTTTAATTTTTTTATTAGTTGGAGGCTAATTACTTCACAACATTTCAGTGGGTTTTGTCATAGGGAATACGTGTAAATCTATGGCTGATTCATATCATGTCTCTGCTTTTTAATATGCTATCTAGGTTGGTCATAACTTTCCTTCCAAGGAGTAAGCGTCTTTTAATTTCACGGCTGCAATCACCATCTGCAGTGATTTTGGAGCCTAAAAAAATAAAGTCTGACACTGTTTCCACTGTCTCCCCATCTATTTCCCATGAGGTGATGGGATCAGATGCCATGATCTTAGTTTTCTGAATGTTGAGCTTTAAGCCAACTTTTTCACTCTCCTCTTTCACTTTCATCAAGAGGCTTTTTAGTTCCTCTTCACTTTCTGCCATAGGGTGGTGTCATCTGCATATCTGAGGTTATTGATATTTCTCTCAGCAATCTTGATTCCAGCTTGTGCTTCTTCCAGCCCAGCGTTTCTCATGATGTACTCTGCATATAAGTTAAATAAGCAGGGTGACAATATACAGCCTTGACGTACTCCTTTTCCTATTTGGAACCAGTCTGTTGTTCCATGTCCAGTTCTAACTGTTGCTTACTGACCTGCATACAGGATTCTCAAGAGGCAGGTCAGGTGGTCTGGTATTCCCATCTCCTTCAGAATTTTCCACAGTTTATTGTGATCACAGAAGTCTAAGATTACACAAAAGTCAAATCAAATAAGAAGGAATTATGTGTAATCCTGCATCAATTTGGATAATTGTCTTAATGGAAGATCACAGTGCCATTAGTTAATCTCATTATCAAGGTTTTTTTTTTGGTAATAAATCAGAATTATTTGTCAAATTGCACCAAAGACAATTATTATGAACTTCCTAAAGAAGTATTTACCAGGTTTTCAATGAATGCAAATGGAAGTACCTCAATACTGAAAATATTTTCTTTTAGAACAATTGTTTCTGTTAGCAGATCTGTGTTGTCAGTAGTTATAAGAAAGTGGTCTAAAGAAAAAAATTCAAATAAATTTATGGATTTTTATAGCCTTATAAAGATTATAAGAACAATGTTCTTTTAAGTGCAACCACTTTATGTAAATCTGTGGAATTTATCAGCTATTGCAATTATGTACCAATTGTCATAGTTCAATTGCTTATTTTGAAATTTACCAGAAACATTTCTTTAAAAATCACTTCTAAAAAGCCTAATTAATTAAATTGAGCAATTACTTTAACTTTATTTTTGTTAAATACTAAAAATGTATAATACACCGTTTTCTTAACACAACATTGGTCATTTCTGTGAGTGTTTGTTTTTTGAGCACCTTTTTCATCTTAATAACAAGGTGTAGAAGTTTTTGGAGGATTTAGAGTTGTTTAATAAGCTTCATAAATCACATGCTTTTATGTTTTTGTTTTATCCTACTCACTATTCAGCAAGTAGTTTTAAAACTTTAGAAATCTGTTTTCTATATTATACATCAGAGCGGTAAGCAATCCATTGCTGGTTTATGATCATTAACTCATATGCTCAGTGCCATTCACCACCTCATCTCATGCTCCTTTGAGAGCTTGAAATCACCTATCATAATAAATCAAACCAACAAACAAACTGAAATTATGAAGGATGGCACACCGCAGTTCTGCATTGCCAATATCCTGTACTTGCTTTTTTTTTTTTAAACAGCCCATCAAACTGAAAATAATCCAAACCATGTTTATCATTTGTCTCCTCTACTACAATAAATTTCTCTCCTGACTTCCCTGTTTCTTCTGATGGCACTGCCATCCTTCTAGGCATTTATGTTAAAATGTCTGCATAGTTTAACTCTTCCTTCTCTTTAGCACATGTCACTAAACACCATCTTCTATATACTGAAATTCAGTAAGGTCACTTCAATTCTATTTTATTACCTCCACAAACTTACTTAAATTCCTTTTTACCTCTCATTTTCTCTTTTACAAGAAAATCCTAAAATAGTGATAGCTTCCACTGGCTGGTCCTCCATTCATCTTTCCTGTGAGATAACATCCCCAAGGCTCAGCCTGACTGCATAATCACCCTGCTCACAGGCTCCAACAGCGTTTATTTACCTCCTAAAAAGTCCAAATCATCAACATTTGCTCCCAGTAGAGAGAGAAGAGACAGTTACCGTGGATACCACTACAGTAAATTCTAGATCTAAGAGGAGTCAAAGGGTCACTGGTCAGCTATCCAACAGGAATGCAGGGAAAACTAGGGAAGACACATCACCAACTTTTCTATGGACAATTGTCTTTTCTGGACTTTTTATTATGAAAACCCTATACTCTGGTTTCTCTTCAGATCGTATAAATCTTTTGCCTTTTATTATGAAAACCCCTTCCTAATTTAGAAGCATGTCTTCACAACATGAGTCTCTGGAGAGGCAAAGCATTTACCCACTATGAAAGCCTAAGACAGATATTTTCTTCTCCCTACAACCTGCAAGTCAATGGGGAAGCAAATAACCCAGGTTTAGTCAATTACTTGTAATCACCTAAAAATGTGATTCTTGAAAAAATATCATAAGGAGGAGTGGAAGTGGAGTTTGAATCTGTAGCAGCAATAGCAATATATGGCTGTGTACAACAGCAAGGTCATTTTACACCTGGTCACTATCGTGGTGGCCTGTGTCCATGGTGGTGCTACAGTCAGATTGGTGGGTTTTTTTGTTTTGTTTTTGTCTTGCCTTTCACTGGTTCTTGACCATTTTCAAAATATAGTTCCCAAGCTTTCTTGCCAACATAAGGAGCTATGCAAAAATACTTCCAATATAGCACTTTCTGCATAAGATAAGTAGATCAGTATCCAAAGGCTGAACCAAGCACCATAGCTGAACAGAAGGCAGAATTTCCTCAGGAAAATACGTGGACCATGATTTGGTAAAAGTGTCATGTGGGTATCAGAAGGCAGAAAAATTCTATTGGTATTCAAGGACTGGATTCCAGCAGCAGAGGGGAAACATCTAATCAAATAATCACCTATAGTCCTCTGAAAATGAATTAAGCAAAATGTTTGGGAAGTGTTGGAGGCCCCTGCAATAAGACAGTATAAACAGTAGGAAGGACATGTGAATTTCATGGATATGGAATTAAATGACTCCTTCTAACAGTGAGTCATATTGACTTTCATGACTATGCTAATAGAATTTATTCCATTTTCACAGTAGCCAAAACCAAACTTTGATTCTTCAAGTTGTGAGATTACATCTATTGAATATATCTCCATATCTCTTATGTGAAATTTAGGGCACTCTTCCAAAAATAAACCACAAATACTGCAATGGAGACATACATGAAAATTCGGAGACTAAGAGTAACTCAACTCTTAGTTGGACTAAGAACTCTCCATTGGACTAAGAACTCCCCATTGAACTAAGAACTCTCCATTGAACTAAGAACTCCCCATTGAACTAAGAACTCCCCATTGAACTAAGAACTCCCCATTGAACTAAGAACTCTCCATTGAACTAAGAACTCTCCATTGAACTAAGAACTCCCCATTGAACTAAGAACTCTCCATTGAACTAAGAACTCTCCATTGAACTAAGAACTCCCCATTGAACTAAGAACTCCCCATTGAACTCCCTTAGTCAGACTAGTAATACTCCTTTATCTATGAGGCAAAATAATACTATATCTTTTTTTTATTTTAGGGAGTTAGCTTTCCTCATGATCTATTTTGGTCTACAGACATATATCTGGAATCATATTTCAACATATTCGTATTTCCAACTGGCCTATTGCAAAGTCAAAACATGGAAGACAAGGCCACATAAAGAGGGAGGGGAATATGTACATCTATGGTTAATTCATGCTGACATACAACAAAAAGCAAACCAATATTTTAAAGCAATCATCAATTAACTAGAAACAAATATTAAAAAAAAAAAAATAGAAGTGCAGGACTTCGCTAATTTCCAGCCAGTAAAATCTGGGGAAATTTTCTGAGAATGGATTCCAAGGGTATACGGAACATAAACTCATAATGGGAGGAATATTTTAGGGGTGCATTTACCCATGACTCTAAATTAGATATACTCATTTATAGACATAGGAATAATTACAAGGATTTGCTTGCTTCTCTGGAAACCTGGACTCAGGAGTATTGCATACTAAACATAGTTGATAGTATATGGCATAATATGAAGTAAAGAATTCAAAGATTTCTGGAGCATTTTAATTTTATAAGTGTATGTGTGGAAGAAAAATGTATGTGGATATGGGGTAGTAGTCAAAAGGTAGACCTAGTGGACATTTGTCCAGGATCTGAATCTTTATATTTTAGAGGAATGCTTCATTTTCTAAATCTTGGTGACAAGTAGGATCCAATTACTCACTAATATTGAGGATGAGGACATAACCTATTGTTAACCATTTTCTTCTTTACACAACTTTAAGTCTGAAGTAGATAATGCAAAGAAAAATAGACAGGGTGATTAGATTCAAGGCAGAGGGTTGACCAGCAGCTGCACACATTGGCAGTAACAATATCTGCTGTATCCAGCATAGAGGACTGGGTAAGGTTCTGGTGAGAGGGAGAAGGGGCAGCATTCTGGAATGTTCTGTCTCCACTCTGGTCCCTTCCTTCTCCCAAACCTGATTCTTTACATTTTGTTGCTGTTAATCTGGGATACTCCACAAATCTTTCTAACAAATTATGCTTTCTGTTTAAATTAGCCATTCTCAATTTTGTAACATACCATCAAAGATTATTAGTCTAAAGTTCAAGTACAGATTTTGCATATTCATTGCTGTCTATTTTAGGTGTTAAAAGTGCAATTGGGGAACTCATTCTTGGAAGTACAGCTGGGATATCATTTTGTAAGTGCAGAGCATTAATGGCAGGTGGGTTAGGGTCATTCCAGACACTTCATCTGAAAAAGGGCAGAAGAAACCAGAAACAAGAGCAGAGTCTTCAAAATAAGCTGACATTAACAATGAAGGTGTCTGAAACTTTTTTATTTTTCCTCACAGTTTACTGATTAGTTTCCTAAATAGGGATAAAGAAACCCTGACTTTGAGAGTTCCAAGCCAAACAAGTCATATAGATGACCTGACTATTCCAGAATAGTTAGAAGTTGGAGGATGGCAAGAGATGTGTGATGTGAAGATTGACAATTTCAGGGCAAGATTCAGAAAAGGTGTTCCTAAAACTTACTGGTCTCAGGAAGAAGGTTCTTGATGTGCTAAGCAGTGTCACTCCTTGTTTCTAGCCAAGAGATTACAAAGACAGCAAATGACTGGGTATTCAACCTGAAAAGTTGAAATGGGGCCTGGTATGTGGAAAGCTAAATCTGGCATTCATTCTCCTCTATAAGCAGTTTGGGTTTCCATCCATGCCCTACTCTCCAGTTAAACAAGAATTTTTGACTCCAAAAATACGTATACTTCTCAGATGCTAGTATTTGTCCACTGGTTCATTTTTGTTAACACTGTTCTTTGTCTACAACATACTCCCTTTGTGACTTTGTCTAGCAAAATCCTACCTATCAATCAAAGCTGAGTTCAATGGTAAAACCTTCCACAAAGTACTGCTGATCTGCCCACCTGGAATCTCCACCACTACTAAATTCTCTCACCATTTTGTAGTAGAATGAATACTGTGGCCTCAGTCCAGTGGCGGGCTGAAGTCTATTGATGAAAAGCAGAAATCAATCAAGTCAAGGGAGAGTCCTGGGGTATGGATTAACATAAGGACTTGTCTCACCTTGCTAGCAAAATTTCAGAATCAGAAACCTCAGTTCTGGACCTGTTAGCTGGGTCATTGTACCATAGGCTGGAGAAAGGAGGCTAAATCCAGGTGTGAAGGAAGCACCCAAGGGCATCCCAAACCATGAACACAGCTTCTTTCTTTCTCCATCTCCCTAGTATTAAGTAGGAAGTTGGGCATGAGCAGTGGAGGAGTGGCCTAGCCGAAAAAGATTCAAGCTGATCTCTAAATCCCACCCCAGAGCGGCCCAGGAGAGCTCACAGATAAGCTACAAAATAACCAGAGACTGGTCCAACTCAGGCGCATGCGCCTTAGGCACACAGTGGATACAAACCAACCACAGGGGCATCTCCAACTCTGGTACATGTGCCCTTGATGCACAGCGGTGTCCTCAAGTGACCTTAGGCAGCGCAAAGCCTATTAAAGGTTCATAAATACGTTATACATACATACATCTGATTTTAACAGACTGAATTATGGAAAAGGCACGTGCAATAGAGTCTGCTGTTATGCAACTTGCAACTGTCAAGCGCCTTAGGCACACAGTGGATACAAACCAACCACAGGGGCATCTCCAACTCTGGTACACGTGCCCTTGATGCACAGCGGTGTCCTCAAGTGACCTTAGGCAGCGGAAAGCCTATTAAAGGTTCATAAATACGTTATACATACATACATCTGATTTTAACAGACTGAATTATGGAAAAGGCACGTGCAATAGAGTCTGCTGTTATGCAACTTGCAACTGTCAATCAAAACTGTCAGTCCACACCCACCGAGATGAATATGTAAAAGCCCTGTCTTGATAAACCCAGTACCTCATCACCTCTGGTGCCAGCGCCTCTCTTGGCTTGTCCCACTTCTTCTTGGAGGTGTTCTTTCTGTTCTTTCCTTAATAAATGTGCTTTGCCATGGGTAAGACCTCAGATTTTTCTTTGTATTCTTACCAAGGACCAAGGCCCACGGGGGTAGAGGGGAAGGTGGGGTCCTCTTTGATCCTTTCCAAGGCTGGTAACACTAGTAAATGGAAAACTCTTCCCATTCTCCTAGGCCCATTTCTCTAGTAGAAAAATAGGACAGGATTACACACACACATTTTGTTTGCATATGAGTGGAGTGAGGTAGACAGGAATTGACAGTATAGTTCACTAATGGTGTATTTTTTTTTTTTTACCACTACTATAGCATAAATTAAAAATCAGAGACATTACTTTGCCAACAAAGGTCTGTCTAGTCAAGGCTATGGTTTTTCCAGTGGTCATGTATGAATGTGAGAGTTGGACTGTGAAGAAAGCTGAGCGCCGAAAAATTGATGCTTTTGAACTGTGGTGTTGGAGAAGACTCTTGAGAGTCCCTTGGACTGCAAGGAGATCCAACCAGTTCATCCTAAAGGAAATCAGTCCTGGGTGTTCATTGGAAGGACTGATGCTGAAGCTGAAACTCCAGTACTTTGGCCACCTCATGGGAAGAGTTGACTCATTGGAAAAGACCCTGATGCTGGGAGGGATTGAGGGCAGGAGGAGGAGGGGACGACAGAGGATGAGATGGCTGGATGGCATCACCGACTCGATGGGCATGAGTTTGAGTTAGCTCCAAGAGTTGGTGATGGACAGGGAGGCCTGGTGTGCTGCAATTCATGGGTCTCAAAGAGTTGGACACAACTGAGCGACTGAACTGAACTGAACTGATAGCATAAATTATAACAGCAAATAAAATTTCTCTCTTTTTTTGGGCTTCCCAAAAAGCATAGTCCTATGTATGTAGCATAAGCTCAGTAAAACACTTTTAAATAGACAAATGAACAATTAACACTATAAAATATCTTTATTTAACATCTAATACTGTAGTCCACAGAAATTATTTGTCATATCTATTTAGATTTGATACTCAGAAAAATATCACTCTAGTTCATCTTACCCATGTTATTTCTATATCATGGTCAGTATTTGGATGCACTTCTGTGATTAAATTCTAGTAGCAGAGTTAAACTTTTCTTAAGGCTACACTCTATTGCATCAACCCCCAAAATCAATGATATTTGAGTGATTTCCACTGTATTTCTATAAATAGCTAGAAATTGGTCATTATAACATATTTCACACTTTACTGTAATAGAATCCCAAACAATAAAATCAGATACTATGGAAAATGTACCTAAGTCTTGATTAAAAAAAAAAAAATTTTGATGTCTTAAATCAAAACTGCATCTTCATTTTTTCAAGCTTGAATTTGAGGAAAATAAATGGACCAATGAATTTCGTACTCCCAAAGTGCATACTTTTGAAAGCATAACATGTAAGCATATGATTGATTTTGCTCTGGGCAATTATGTTGAAATAGTCATCATAATATAGAATAATTGGTTTTCTTTTTTTAACTAAGTCTATATCAGGCCTATTAAAAAAATGAAAGGAAAGATGCCACTGAACTATATTATAAATTAAGTATTAAAAATGAGAATTTTTATTTGACATTATGACAATTTATAGCCCAAATAATAATTTAACTTTAAATTTAACTTAACTGAAATATTCCCAAATAAGTTTTCAAAAGATGGCTAATAATATATCTAGGTGATGACATAAACCAGAATTACTCCATTTCTATTTTGGCAGTTATTATAAATAAATTTGAGCTGTGATGCAAATTCTATTTCAATATAACTCAAAATACTGAAAACTATATCTAAATTCAATTTTCTTATTTACATATTTGCTCAACTGTACTTGGGTATATTTAATTGCATTTCAAAGGACTTAAAATGATATCCCCTGTATGCTAGGTAAGTGTTCTAGGTAATTAAAATGATCAGTGTCCTTTCATTTAATCTCTGCAGTAAGCCTATATAAAAAGATCTCACAAAGTCAGACAATTTGTGACACAATTTGAAATTAGGAATTATGTTCTGTGACTAAAATCATACAAACTTTGAATACATTTTATAATATTTTATACAGGTATCATTTTTGATGCTTCAAGGTCACCACCAAGATCAAGGGAACAGTAACACTTTCATGCATTAAGTCATATTGAAGGCATATTTGTCCTCACTCTGGTAGAACCTGAACTATTATGCTTGTTTCTGATATTTTTTGATACTTTATAGATGGCTCAGTGGCTGTTTACTTTGGTTGTGTGTACCTGTTTGCTGAGATGCTTCATGTTTGTATGTCCAATTGGTTCCTTGGAATTAGCAGTATGCAGAGACCTGATTTCACCTAGCACTTTAAATTGCATCTGAAGTATAAATTAATGAGACCTGTGTGAGAGCCTAAATCTCTCTTAAATGACATGTTCAGTTCAAGTTCAGTGAAACTCTTCAGTGAAAGACCACTTTCATAGTCCTTTACCTACACCTTCAGACTGACTGGTTTTGGCTAACAGGCAGAAATCAAGAGTATGTAGAAGGAAGAAGAGTTTCCCACTTTCCAGCTTTGGGTAGGGCCTCCAGGGGCTGCCTGGCTTCTGTGGCTCTAACTCACTGGATGGGCTAACTGCAGCTCAGGATTTTTCTGGCTCACTCCAAGACCGAAGTTCTGATAACAATGCCTCTTTCTGTGGTCTCTCTTGCCTGGGCTAGATGGTTTCCTACTGCTGCTAACCTACAAGTTCTTAGCACTCCCATCACCTGTAAAACCAATTCCATGTGCTAAATCTCCTTCTTCCAAATACTTTAAATGCCTTTAACAATGCCTTTTAAGAGCTTACAAATAATATTTAGACCCTGATACTACAGAAGGTGAAAAAGCAAGATCATAGTCATCTAGATAGAGATCATCCGGGACCAGGAAGAGCAAGTCCAACCATTTGGGAGAGAGCTGCCAGCAGCACTCACAGCACAGCAAAGAGGACAGTGTGGCTGCCCCGGGAGGGAGGAGGCGAGTCCAGAGACAGTAAAAAGTGGGCCAGAGACAAGCAAGGATTGAGGATGAAGCACATCTTCTAGAACCTGGTAAGTCACCTTTCTGATTTTGGACTTTTTCTCTAAAAGAGATGGAAAGTTATCAAAGGCTTTTTAACTGTAGGGGGTGATGATTTAATTGTTGTCTTAACCATTTTTTCTTGAAAGAGACAACAGCTGAAGCAGAAAGACATATTTAGAAGGTGGTGAAATATTTTGGCAAAAAGAAAAAAAATGGTTGTGACAGGAAAATAGTGGTGGTGATAAGGAGTTATCAGCTCATGGGGAGGTTATAAGGTCAAGCCTACAGGATTTGAGGGTGAATGTTATGCATTAAACAAGAAAAGAATACTTTGGTTTAAAAATTTATTAAGATATTTAAATGGAGATATTGGATATATGAGAGTGAGCTATATGAGTATGGACTCAAATGGAAAGGTCTGACCTATAGATATAAACTTGGAAATTACCACATATACATAGTAGCTTTAAAGCCATGAGACTAAATGACATCACTAATAGTATTCCTTGTAGCTTATTTGTAGAATACCAAGTCCCAGTAGTATCTCTTGCTTATTTTGGATAGGTGAATTCAAGAAAAAAAATGATTACATAATCTGTAGATTAATAATATAGAAAATATAGATTACTTTTATATAAAGCTACAGAACCTTTTAAGTGTTCTTTAGCTAAAATATTCACAATGAGGAATTATATATTTACTGCAAGTATTTTTGAACTTGTCTTTTAAACAGTTGTATTATTTAAGTTCCACATCCAGCTCATACTAAGCAGGGGCTTGATAAGACATCTGCGGTGTCTAGGAGAAGCCTTGGACTGCAGTCTCAGGGCTTGAGACTGAAGGCTCATCTGTTTTCTTGCTTTAGAGTCTGCAGGTATCTCTGCTACATTTTCCCCTTCCACTGCAGGCCATCTTTATCGACATAGCAGAAAGTATATTCACCAACAATTTTACATCTTTAAACCTTATGACTTCTATGATTCAGAAAACAACAGCAACAGTTCACAGAACAACCAGAAAGCAAGAAAGTGCTGAAAAGGCTGTATATTCTGTACCGTTTTTAAGACCAATTTAACAGTCCCTTAAGAAAATATATTTTTCATTCTTTCATCCATTGCCTACATATATACATATATGTATATATATATATATATATACATATATTTTGAACATGAAGCTAGTAGCATTTCTCCTTCAGAAACATGAAAGGATAAGAATAATAGCAGCATTTGAAACCATTTTCCTTTAATACATTTTTTTTTTTACAATTCTATGCACTTTATCCCAGATTTCATAAAGTTAAAATTGATGTAACAATTTACCCAAAATGTTTGATCAGTATACAACAATAAAGGTTAGTATCAGAGATATTTAGAAAATATGATATTCACTAGAAAACTACATTAGAAAAGATTATTTAGTTTTAAGTCTAATACTCTGTGCCACATTTTAGGATTACTCAGATAACTACAGTAAAAAAAAAAAATGTTTGTTAAAACCTTAAAGCTATGAAGCATGCTAAACTTACCAGAGTATGATGTGATGATAAATTATTCAACACTGCATGTGAAGATAGATCTACAAAATAGAAAAGAAATACCTTTTTGTCATTTATTTATTCAATAGCATTTATTCATTTGACTGTGCTTTTCACTGGATAGCAGTATCTGGTTATAGAGAAAAAAATGATAAACTGAAAAGATAACATATTAAATTTAACTGCAATTATTTCAGAAATAAGCACTTTAACTTCATTAAGAGTCCAATCAAACTATCAGCCAGTATACTCAGATTTCCTCCCTTCACTGGTGCCATATAGTTTAACCCTTATCATCTTTTCTAACGACCAATGCAGGAAGCAGAAAAAGCCTTGCCCCTACTCCTGCTACACTGAATATCCTCTGCATGGAACCAGAGTCATTCTTATAAAACAGAAATCAGATTGAGCCACTCTCTTCACGGCAACACTCTGGCTGCTTTCCCACATCCTTAGAGTAGAATACCAAGCTCCTCCCAGGACACACACATCTGGCCCCTAGCTCACTCTCACAATCCTCCTCAATTCTCCCACTTCTCTTCCTCCTGCTTGCTGTGATCCATCTCTTGGTCATTTTGCTATTCCTTGACTGTCTGTGCCCATGCCTGTCTAAAGCATGTAGACTTGCTCATCTCTCTATTAGCGCGCTCTTTAACCACATATCTAACCTGGTCATTCCACACAACAGTCAGCTCTCTTCTGACTGTCCTCTTCTCGCAGAGCTCATTTCAGACCCTTGACCCTCCACTCATTAGGATACTTTAATTTTCCTCACAATATTTACCTCTAGCTGTCAGTACTGTGTATATTTGTCTAATATTTCCATCCCTAAATAAAATGCAAATCCCTGGAGAGCAGAAATTTTGCCTTTTTTGCTGTTTCTCAGGACATAGAAGTACATGGCACTCAGGTGATATGCAATAAATTCCTATTTAATTCATCAATTTGTTGATTGTACCTGTACAAACTATCATGTAAGTGGATATGAATTTCAGATGACAACTTTCTAGCTCTGAAAGTTTTGGGCAGGTAGCAAACTATTTAGCAAAATGGTTGTAATGACACTTATTTCATGTACAAAGTGCTTATAATACTGCCTGACTCATTCAAATGCTCACTGAAGGTTACTTATACTTTATTTTCGTTATGTCATTGTTTACATTAAAATGAACTGTTGCATTCATGTAAGGGAAATGTATATGCACTAACATGTATAAATATAGGGTCCTCATTGTACTATCAGTATCAGGTTCCTGGCTGTAATGAGGTTTTTTGGGGAGGCAAAAGTCCCTATTACACAGAATATTTATTCATGAAATGATCACAATTTCCTGAAAAGTATTTTATATATTCTTTTTAATAGCTTGGATTCCTACCTAAAATCAGTTTGAAAATATTTCCATAGTACTGAGTTTCAAATTCCATTTTTATCTTCAAGTTGACTTTTTCCAGTAATAATTATTCTCCAGTTACACAAATATTCTTTGATCTTTTGTTTATTTTCAAGGCTCAGAGAAATAAATATGGATAATGTTTAAGATGAAATACAGTTAAATGTGTCAGTGATCTTTCATTATTTTATTATTAATGGCAGAATAAACCTTAAATAGAATTTACTTTTTTTGTATTTTGCTTTTCAGGGGAAAAGATGAAGGGCATGAGAGTGTATCAGTATTTGTCTTAAAATCAGTGCATAGTCAACCTAATCTCCCACACCTTTTCAAATATAGTCCTCTGCAATGATAACCTCTTCTAGCAAGGACTCTTTGCACTATGTTTGAAGTTCCTTTGATGTTACTATTTTATCCCATATGGAGCCAACCACAACAAAACCTCATCACTTGAAACTAAGAAGAGAGTTTTTGTTCTACAACAAAAATAAGCATTTGAACATTTAATTATACGGTTTTATGTTGACCAAGCAGTATCTTTCAAAGGATAGATTCACTTTGCTGAGACCAATTTTCCTGGCACTCAACCAAATATTAAAATGGAGCCCTATAAATAACATTAGTGTACTGTGAAAAGGCAGTAAATAAGAGCATCCATATCATTAGTCTAATGTCAACCAAATTATTGCTGCTATTGATAGTGGGAGCATATCATCAAGTACTTAAATTTTTCTGAGTTTGTTAACAAACGTAAACTCAAGTCCCTGTATTTTCAGTATGCAGATTACAAGACAATTTTATTGGCATTGGATATGGATTTATTTCAGATGAGTATAAGCAAGATGTGGACAAGATTCTTAAAGCTGACAACATCAGGGTAATGATTAATCTTACAGGATGGGAGAAGATATTATTCACTAAAATGCATGCTGAAGATTTACTAAGAAGATTGAGGATGTTTCATTACTCAGTATGCCATTACCTATTTAAACATAAAATACTACTACCAATAAAAACAATTACCTATATATTTTGTTATTTTTCTCTGAACCAAGTCAATAATGATTTTTAGTTTGCTATATGAATTGCCTTATCATGACAACAGTGTTTAGTTCCTCTGTTTAGAATTGTGGAAAGTGAGGTTAACAGAGCTCATTTACTTTGCTCACATGGTAAGTAGGATTTATATTTGGGTGTATTTGGCATCAAGGTTCATGATTTTTTATGATTTAAATATATGGTCTATTGAAATAAGCTAGAATTTAAGTCAATTTATTTTTTCTCTTAATGACAAATATTTTAAATAATAATTTCTTCTAAGCATTCTTTCCCAGTGGGGCATAATTTACATCAAATAGAGCTGATATTTAGGAGAATCAATACAAGCAAACTTATTGGAGTACATAAGAAGTTACACACTGGGGGAAAAAGGACCCGAACTTGAAGTTGGAGATAGAAATAATCCCTTCTGAAGATTATTTAAATTAAAACTGTTATAAAATACATGCACAAGCTTGATGCCATCTCTAGCACAGAGATTCATGGTTATTTTACAGAAGTAAGGAAGTAGTAAGAAGATAAATATTACTTGATAATTAATTCCCTTTTATTTTTTTAAACAAAGTTGTCACTGGTTATTATTTTACACAATCAAGAATATATTTTTTCTTCTCAACTATCTTCTTTAAATAGCTATGAGTCACTGTAGCAAAACATAAAAATTATATCAAAGGATGCTAAGGATATTGTGCATATCCTACATCCCATACATTCCAAATAAATGACAGTTTGAAGCAAAATATTTTTAAAAAACTCTTTATATATAATACAGATGATTTATCAAAAACCAACCCATATTTTTCCAAGTAAAAAACAATTTTAAATGAAACAGGAATTACACAGGGTTATTACTATCAGTATTAATATGTAATATTTCTTGGCATATCTAGAAAATTCAGAAAGAACAGATCATGAAGATCTGGCATAAAGAAATTACAAGGAGCTAAAAGAAGAACTAAAATTGTCTTCTTTTGCTGATAAGACTGCATACACAGAGACTCAAAGAAAGTCTAATAATGTTTTTAATTACTAAGGTGATTGTGAAGGTGGCCAGTTTTACATATTCAAGAAGAAAAAAATGTATAATAGGAATTAGAAAAAACATTGGAGTGAAAAAATTATGACAAAACAAAATTCTCATAAATATACATGTGTCTTAAGGTATAATTCATATATAATTTACTCAAGGGTAATTCTGCTAGTTTTGACAAAGGCATATAATCAATAGGTAGGATAGATTCTTCACTTTCCAAAATTTCTCCTGTGCCCCTTTCAGTCAACAATTCTATTATCCTAACTTTTTACAGACACTGTTCTGATTCTTGTCCCTGTGATTTTGCCTTTTCCATAATGTTACATAGATTAAAAGAATATGTAGACTTTTGAGTCTGACGTCGTCAACTGAGAATAATGCATTTGAGATTCATTGACCTTGTTGTATGAATCGGTAGTTCATGTATTCATAGGTGAGAGATATTCCTATACATGTAATAGTGTTCCCCAGTTAAGGAACTTTAAAAATGGGACACAGTGGATAAAGATGATGGAAATGCATATGCGTCTAGTTAGAAGATCGTAAGTACTAGGGATGTAATGTACAACATGACTAATATAATAAACACTGTTGTGCTATACATGAACGTTAGGAGAATAAATCCTAAAAGTTCTAATCCCAACAAAAATTACTTCTTTTTATTCTTTTTTCTATATAATTGATTTAAATTTATTATGGTAATCATTTCATGATGTAGATCAAGTCATTATGGTGCACATGTTAAATATACTGTGCTGATGTCAATTATATGTCTATAAAACTGGATGGAAAAAATTCTCAGCTAATAGTAAAAAAAGAGACAAATTTTATAAAGAAATAAATTACACAAAAACCATAGGAACCAACCATGTAAGCCAATCTAGCATTTAATCTAAGACATGAAGAATAAGAAGAAATGAGCTGAATATTCAGGAAAGTAAGAAAGATACTGTTGTTATTCAGTCACAAAATCCCGTCTGACTCTTTGCAACCCTGTGGATTGCAGCATGTTAGGAATTAACTGAACATTCAGGAAAGTGAAAAAGACATAAGGTGTCCATAAACTCAGGCAGACCCAATAGAAGAAATGAAATTTTAGTGAAAAAAAAAAATGCATCCAGAAATAGAGCCACATAAATTGTCCAATTAATCTTTGACAAGGGAACAAAAGCCATACAATGGAGAAAAAAGAAGCTTTTCAATAAATGATGCTGTGACAACTGGACATCTTCATTCAGAATAAAATGAACTGAACCAAAAAAAAAAACAAAACAAAACAAAATAAAACGAACCTAGACACAGACCTACACCCTTAATAAATTAACTTAAAATGGATTATAGACCTAAACATAAAGTGCAAAACTATAAAACTCCTAGAAGATAACAGAAAATTTATATGGCCTTGAGTATTATGCTGAATACTAAGGGTACAATCTATGAAATAAATAAATTTATTAGCTAGACTTCATTAAAATGTTTTAAAAATTTTGTGCTGGTAAAGACTTGTCAAGGTAATGAGAAAACAAACTATAGATCAGCAAAAAATATCTGTAAAATACATATCTGATAAAGGACTGTTACCCACCCAATATGTACAAAGAACTCTCAAAACTCAATAAAAATACAAAGCACCTGATTAATATATGGCCTAAATGCCTGAACAGATACCTCACTAAAGAGATAAACAATGACAAATAATAACAGGAAAATATTCTCCATATCATATGTCAGTAGGGAATCATAAATTAAAACAATGAGATACCAAAGGAAAAAAAAAAGAAAAAAAAACCTTATTAGAATGTCCAAAATGCCTAACACTAATACTAAGAAATGCTGGTGAGGATGTAGAGCAATAAGAACTCTCATCATTGCTATTGGGAATGTAGAATGGTACAGCCACTTTGGAGGAGTTTGGCAATTTATTAAAGTAAACATACTCTTACATTTGATCCAAAAATCATGTTCCTTTGTATTTACACAAGTGCTTTTAAAACTATGTACACACAAAAATCTGCACATGGATATTTCAGAGCAGCTTTATACACAATTGCAAGCAACCAAGATGAACTTGGTTGAAAGTATAAAGACATGTAGACAATGGGATACTATTCAGCATTAAAAAGAAAGAAAACATCAAGCCATGGAAAGACATGGAGAAACTTTAAATGCATATCAATAAATGAAAAAGGACATTCTGAAAAAGCTCCATACTATGTGATTCCAACTACAGTAATGACATTCTGGAAAAGGCAAAACTATGGAGAGTATAAAAAGATAAGTGATCGCCAATGGGCAGAGAAGATGGAAGTATGGAAGGGAGGGATGTATAGGTGAAGAACAGGATTTTTAGAATAAAATTATTCTGTATGATATCATAAGGTGGATACTTATCACTATAGATTTGTCCAAAGCTATAGAATGTAAAAACACCAAAAGCAAATCCTAATATAGGCTGTGGACACTGAGGGATAACAATGTAGGTTCATCAATTGTAACAACTTTTTTTTCATGAAAATTATTTATTTTTTGAATTTTGAATGCTTTATTTTTTTAATTGAAGGTTAATTGCTTTACAGAATTTTGTGGTTTTCTGTCATTTATCAACAGGAATCAGCCATAGGTATACCCATGTCCCCTCCCTTCATCTCCTCTCCATCCCACCCTTCTAGATTGTCACAGAGTCCCTATTTGAGTTCCCCGAGTCATACAGAAAATTCCCACTGGCTATCTATTTCACATATGGTATTGTAAATTTCCATGTTACTCTTCTCCATACATTTCACCCTCTCCCTCCTCCCCTCCCCTCATGTCCATAAGTCTGTTCTCTATGTCTGTTTTATTTTTAATAATAAAAATGGGAAGTAATTACACTGAACTGCTTATTTCCATGCTGTGTAATTATAGACAGTTTTTCTGCTTTACTAATTTTTCAAATAAAACACAAAAGTATAAGCTTTTATCATTTTTATAAGCTGATAATTGTTATCAGAAGAAATCACTGAAAACCTGAAATGGAATAAAAAATGACATTAGAGAGATGAACAGATTATATTAATATGCATTTAATCTCAGTGTAACATAAAAACATATAAATAGAGACAAGAATGAAATACCCATTTATACCCAACAGACTAGGAAATACAAAATGAGTTAGAAACACACAATAGAGGCAAAGTCATGAAAATGAGTACTGTCATAAGTCACTGGGGGGAATAGAAATAGCTTCATCTCTAGGGAAGCTAATCTAGAATGAGGTATCAAAATTTTATATGTACATAACTTTAACCAGCAATACCACCCATTTATTTTCTGTGTTCCTCTCTACTGCATATTTGTCATGTGGAACTCTTAATTTTATTTAGTTTCTCTGGATCTGTTCTTCCAACATTGCAGACTAAGGGGAGCAAGTTAACTAAGAAAATGTGTTAGATATTAAATTGTATTTAGGGCCCTGAGAATATAGATGGTTTAGATTTCATAAATGTTGTTGCCAACATGCTCTGCTAGGTGGTTTTCTACAGTACGGTTTAGTTGGTTAGATATAGGCAGAGAGAGAAAATAGTTTTCTTAAATATTATGTTTGGTTTGATTTTCCCAAGAAAAATGACAAAAGGAGAAATAGACAAATCCTAATAGCAATGACAAAAATGTAATTAAAAACATGTGACAGCATGTTAGGTAGAAACATAGGGAATTAAGGAAAAAATCATGAATAGAAAGGGAAGAATATTTGGGTCTGTGGGCTAAAAATTCTTCTTGAGGTCAAAGAACAGTCATAGTCGGGATTGTGAGACTAATAAAACGTAATAATAAGATCAGAGGAAAAACTTCTGCATTAGTTATTCTATAACTTCACATTTTGATGATGAAATTGTCTGGGACTATCAAGGATAAGCTCTAACCTATGATATGGTTGCCTTTCTATCTCACCACAGTGGGGTTAGGAGCACCAAGTAACCTTTTCACATGTGCAGTTTTACAATGCAATTTATATGAAGGGGAATAAAGCAAAACAAAAGCTATTGCTGGAGTGTGACTGTGGGAGTGGGTGGGTGGCTGTGTGTGCACTCATGTGCTTATTTGCTCAGCTGAATCCAAGTCTTTGTGACCCCATGAACTATAGCCCGCCAGGCTCCTCTGACCATGGGATTCTCCAGGCAAGAATATGGAGTGGATTGTCATTTCCTTCTCCAGGGGATCCTCCTGACCCAGGGATCAAACCCTTGTTTCATCCTTTGGCAGGTAGATTCTTTACCATTGATCCACCTGGGGGTAGTGGAAGCAGGTTAGGTAAAATGGTCGTTAGAGAAGAGGAGGTCAAGGAACCAAATGCCAGATTGTTGGAAAGATTATCAATAAAAACATCAGTGTCCCTCAGAATGATTATAGATATTAGAGTGGGCTATAAGATTGTGAGAAGCAAAGACCAGAATCATCAAATGTAGGAGATTGTCCAAAAGGTCATTGGGTATCAGCAATTAGTTGTAGAAGTAAACACAAACATGATAAGCCCTAAAAAAATGAGCATATTTTACAATGAGATAGAGGAATCTGTTATACATTTGATAACAACTCAATATATTAGAGAAAATGAGGTCATAGTGTTTTAAGTAGTTTTAAAAGAGAAAATGAATGAGCATGGAGATTAAAATGTAATGAACATGCAAAGTTAAATGGAGACCTGGTCAATGTTTGAGTCTCAACTGACTTTCACTTTGGCCAGACAGTCTTTCTGAAATGAAAAACTGCTGTTGATAGAATTAAAAACCAAGGGAAAACTGAAGGTTTTTTGTTCTCTTTAGAGGAAGCACAGTATTTCTTAAAGGATTGGTTCAATTATAATCTCCATATTTTAATTTGTGTATGTCCAATGAAGAATACCCAGAGAAGCTACATTGTGGTTGCAGAAGGCAATAAGTAGTCACATTAGGCTCCTTTGGATAAGATGATTATGTTATTATAAGTACCATTGTTACTATTGCTGTCTAGATAAAAGCATGAATTATGCATTTAAATTAGATAAAATCTGAATATGTATATATGTACGTTTCTCTTTTTCTCACTATATGTATGTATGTTGTTGCTCAGTCACTCAGTCGTATCCTACTCTTTTGTACCCCAGTGGACTGCAGCCCGCCAGGCTCCTGTGTCCATGGGATTTCCCCAGCAAGAATACTGGAGTGGGTTGCCATTTTCTTCTCTAGGGGATCTTCCTGACTCAGGGATCAAACCCATGTCTCCTGCATTGCAGGAGGATTCTTCATTAGTGAGCCACAGGGAAGCCCAGGTACCACAGTGGTAATAGACAAAAAAAAAAAAAAAAGCCATAGTATCAGATAGTGTCATCTCATTATACAATAGCTAAACCCATTATGCTTTAATAAAACAAAATTTTAAAAGAAACTTAGACTCCAGGAAAACTCACAATACAGATATTTTCTCTGACATAGTTATAATTTGCATGAGATCAGCAACAGAACTTTTCCTTGTTCACCAATACAATCCAGTGCCTGTCAAAGTGAATGGCACATTGTAGGCACTTCGTACATACCAGTTGAATGAACAGAGATTTCTAGAGATGCTGCCTGCTTCACTCAAGTTGGGTGCACAATGAACTACTCCCATTTTCTACTACTTTAAAAGCATATTTAGACATAGTTCTCTTACTTTAACTTTTAAACACTCTCCTGGGCACAATTGAGAGTACATTCATTGATCGTTGCAGAGAATCCTCAGGTAGGGAGAGACTGCTTTCTAACCTGGACTGCTCAGTCCTACTGATAGAGAAAGGTAAGTAACTTTGAAAATGGGGAGCCGGGCACTTTCATTATCATTTGTATGAAGACTAAATATACTGTCCTTCTCCAACTTCAAAATATTGCCACTATTTTATGTGGTAATATATAAAATTTCATTAACATTTTAATCACTTAGTGAATGATAACTATAATGTCAATTCCTAAACTTTTTATCTCACAACTTTTCATCCTTGAGATGCTAGTATGCTGTAAACTTTCTTATTTCTTCTGTTTTATCTAAAATAAGCACATTTATATTCTGTGAACATTTATTTCAGACTTGTTTCCATTTGTGTTTTAACATTTCAAGTTGAAAGCCAAAGGTAGGATGTTCCCAAATTCATAATCCCTGAGGGATCTTTTGTTCTTGACTGGATTCTGATAAAATTACCACTATGCTATTCAATCTAATTTATTTTCTCCAAAATTTTTCTAAGTGGTTATGATATTAATTTAAAGTTTCTTCAATAGATTTTATCCTAAGCAAATCACTGAAAACTGCATGAGTTTTTACTATCAATTGACCTCCTCCTGAGAAAAAGAAAGTACCATGACTGCACTCTCCGTTTCCATTGCAACAGGCTGAGAAAGATTCATGTTTAAAATTCAAAGGCTGTGGTTGAATTGTATAGAAATGCATATGTTTTAAAAAATCCCAGCAGTTGGCTCATCAGTTCATTTTTATTTGTGTCTTTTTTGTATTTTTTTCATCATATACTCCTTGGGAAATAAGGCAAAAATTAATCTCCAAAAACCTTTTCTTTTTTTTTTTTTTTAAATTTTTTTATTAGTTGGAGGCTAATTACTTCACAACATTTCAGTGGGTTTTGTCATACATTGATATGAATCAGCCATAGATTTACACTTATTCCCCATCCCGATCCCCCCTCCCATCTCCCTCTCCACCCGATTCTTCTGGGTCTTCCCAGTGTACCAGGCCCGAGCACTTGTCTCATGCATCCCACCTGGGCTGGTGATCTGTTTCACCATAGATAGTATACATGCTGTTCTTTTGAAACATCCCACCCTCACCTTCTCCCACAGAGTTCAAAAGTCTGTTCTGTATTTCTGTGTCTCTTTTTCTGTTTTGCATATAGGGTTATCGTTACCATCTTTCTAAATTCCATATATATGTGTTAGTATGCTGTAATGTTCTTTATCTTTCTGGCTTACTTCACTCTGTATAAGGGGCTCCAGTTTCATCCATCTCATTAGGACTGATTCAAATGAATTCTTTTTGACGGCTGAGTAAAATTCCATGGTGTATATGTACCACAGCTTCCTTATCCATTCATCTGCTGATGGGCATCTAGGTTGCTTCCATGTCCTGGCTATTATAAACAGTGCTGCAATGAACATTGGGGTGCACGTGTCTCTTTCAGATCTGGTTTCCTCAGTGTGTATGCCCAGAAGTGGGATTGCTGGGTCATATGGCAGTTCTATTTCCAGTTTTTTAAGGAATCTCCAATATCAAGGGTTTTTTTTACTTCATTTACTGAAATACTGAACACTCCAACCAACATCAATAAATGAGTACATGAAATTGGACTAGCTAATTGTTTTTCACATGTCTATAATTTTAGTAACAAGTTGGGGAAAAGATAAGATGGGGAACAGAGAGAATTAGAACTTGGTGATTTAAATGCAAGATTAATGGTTATCAATAGTAATAAAGGACTGTGTATCAAATTAAAAGAATGAATAAATGAACATGAGATTTTTAAGACTATACTCTTCTTAGCCAATCCATTCTTCATATTCTTCACAAACATTTTTTTATTTATCTTCACAAACATTTTTAATAACAAAATATACCATTCAATGAAATACAGTAGAAATAAAATATGACTAAAAATCTATTTATGTTTGAGTTTCTGCTTCATTCTGTCTATAACATTTATGCCACTGAAAGCAAAACATCTGTTTCTTTATTAATAGCATTATCCCCTTTAACTATCAGCCTAAACATTATTCCTCTATTTTCTCCTTATAGGAGAAGCATTATATGCTTCATATTCAAAGCTAGGGGAAGCATACTGAAAACACCAACAAATACAGAAAGCAGAATTGACCATTTTAAAAAGGCAAAAATAACGCAGAAAATCAAAAGTTTAACTTCCTCCTTTCATGTCCTTTATGAATAATATGGCACTAATAGAATGCAGGAATAAATGAACTCTCTTGGTGTCTTAATTGTCTAGCAGTTCTTTTCATAAGGCTTGTAAAAAATGTTCCCTCTAGTAACTTTAAATTCATTTTTGTAATTAGCATTTAGTTGTATCTTTGAAAAGAAACCAGCTTCTTTTTGCCTGCCAACAGCAATTTTCAGCTCAGCAGATAAAAATTAGGTCCTGTATGTTAAAGCCAACAGGTCTGATGTCAAGTTGTAAGGAACTTAACAGGAATACTGCCATCATTATATCTGGAAAATTAATTTAACTTGTTCTAAATATGATATTTGTCTATTTATGCATTCAAACTCTATTTGTATATACTTTTAACAAAATATAGATCTTATGCTTAAATACTAAAGATTAATTGGAAAAAATTATTTGGAACACATAGGCAATCTTTTCTAAATAATTTTTCTAGCATACTGAATACCCATTGACAAATTTCCTTCAAAATAAAATGGGATATATATTTACTGAAACTTATGTTCTATTCATTGACAAAATCTTAATCTTAAAGTGTTCAAGTGCATTTATTTCATCCTGTTTTATTGTCATAATACTATAACTATGATGACCACAATAAGGTTAAAAAAAAATCTTCATTTATTTATCCTTTATAAATTCAATCAAAGTCAGGAAGCCTGCTAAATTAAGAATACTTATCTTCAAAATTTTTGAGATATTCATCAAGTCACCTAACCTTAACATTTTACAGAAAAACTGAAAAAAAGAAACTGAAAAATTTCCAGATAAAATTTCTAGGTTTTGAAGCATTCAAGATACCTAAGCAATCAAATTACAAATGCTGTGCTGTGTTCACCGCTTAGATAGGTGATGGTGTTGTTTAAAACATGACATAAAAGTTGCACAGAGAGGGAGAACAAGATGTCAGAGGAGTAAGTGGACGTGGAGTACATCTCTCTCCATGGATACATCAGGAGTACACCCTCAGACACAAAAGTGCTTGCAGAACACCTACTGGGAGAGGGCAGGAGTTCCTGACCAGGGAAAAGAATATATAGACCCATGCAAAACTCGGTAGGATGAAGGAACTGGGTGGGAGGTCGGGGGGGGGAGGGGGGCAGGAGTGTTAATAGGACTGGACCTGCCCTTCGCGGGTGGGGGAAGTGAAGCAGGGGTCTGATCCCCACATCAGGGCAACTGTCTGAGTCAGAGGAGAAACATTTACAGCTGAGAGTGAAACAGCTGATCTGTGGCAGGCTAAATGGAATGAGAATCAGACAGCCCTTCCTGCCGCCATACACACCCCAGACAGGGAGGCAGATCCCCTGGAGGGTGCAGCAGCTGGAAGCTGGAGTTAGGGATTGTGGAGCAATCCCAGGGTGAGGGCTGATGTTGACTGCAGAGAGATGGATTGAAGGGATGTGAGGGAGGAGATTGTGGTGGGAAACGCCTGTGGAGGAAAGCTGGGCAGCCATGAAAGTAAGGCGATACTGCTGAGTCACGCATAGGGGGTGGAGCATCACCATAGACTCTCTCGCTCACCACACCAGCATTGGCAGCTGAACAATAGAGAGGCTGGCCCATCACACACCTGAGACACTGAACTACAGAGTAGGACCCCACACAGGGCGCCCCAATAAGTGCCTGACAAGTGGAACAACAGAGAAGGACCTGAAGCAAGGGAGCCCTCTGAGTGCCTGAATGGGCAGAGCTATGGAGAAAGACTGGCCAAAGAGGACTTCTGATCACCAGCTACAAGAGGCTTGAGAAGAGACTCTGATAGGGCCATAACTACTGTGGCGGAGGCAGACGGTGTCCCTGAACACTTGGCGCCACCAGGGTCCCCACAAGCCAAGCAGCTGTGCCATCTTCACTCAACTCTCACTGGGGCAGAGCTGCCAGAGGCAAAAAAAAGTATTGTGTCTATGCACACAGGGTTGCTTCGGTAGTGTCCAACTCTTTGTGACCCTGTAGACTATGGCCTGCCAGGCTTCTCTGTCAGGGAAGGGGTTCTCCAAGCAAGAATACAGGAGCATATTGGCCAATACTGGTTGCCATATCCTTCTAGAGCACTACATTTCCTGCTGCCCTAGCTGCCAACTCCCCTGAGTACCTGGTGCTGCCAGAACCCCTGCGACCCAAGCAGCTGCACCACCTCTGAACCTGGCCCTCACAGGGACAAACCCAAACCCTCCAGGGCAGCCTCAGGAGCTAAACCCCAGTGGTTGACCCACAGATAGAGGTGGAAATAGAACCAAAATTGAAGCCTAAGGGCAGTGAGCCTAAGGAAGAAGACCCAAAACCTTCCCACCAGCTATACAAGCTGAAGATTACATCCACATGATCAACTAAGCAGACTCTGTCTCTATGGAATATATAAAAAGTCATTGAGAGCTCCCACAAAAGAAAACGTACTAGTTCTGATAGCTGCGGACATTGGCAGCAAGAACACAAAGGAGCAGGACCAGATTAGAATCTGAGCTGCCCCCACAGCAGGTCCAGAGATCAGCACAGTGCTGGAGGGCATCCTAGGGAGGTGAGGGGGACTGTGACTCCCAGCGAGGGAAAGGATTCTGACCGCAGTGACTCAAGAAAAACATTTATTATTCTTATGTTTTGTCTCATTCTGTAGATTCTTTTGGATTTTTTTCCTCCGTCCCCGACTTGTAGTTGTTGATTTTATTGGCACTATGAAATCTAATTAAGCTTTGAGAGTCTTTTTTTCTCTTTTTTTAATCAGTCAGTCACATTTTTTATTGTTGTTATAAACCACTGCCTCTGCGTTTGGCTTTTGCAGTTCTGGGGAATTTTCCTTTTTTTTCTCTCTCTTTTCTTAAATTTAATTTTTAATTTTTTAAACCTATTATTACTTTTTCTACATTTATTCCTTTGTTTGCTTTTCCTACTGTTCTTTTCCCCTTGCAGTTAACCTTTAATGTATATAAATCTTCATCTACCTCTATTTAACTTTGCATATCTATCTGTTCTTTCTTTTCTTTCTTTCCTTTCCTCTCAACATATTTGTTAGTTCTATTTTCATCACTTTATTCCCCCATTGGCACCTAGCTTTAGTTTTGTTTTCAGTTTGTGCTTTAGTTAGTTTTTTTCTGGCAGATATAATTTTTGGTTTCCTTTGTTCACCGGGTCAATCTATTGTACTTTATTTTTTTGAACTGTTTTGATTTTGCTTATGGGCCTATATGTTTATGTGTATATTCCATTATTTTAATTATTATTTGCCTGATTTTGTAGCTGCCATTTGTCTGGGATTCATCTTTGGTTTCTCATTTTTGGGTATTTGTTTTAGTCTCACTTAATGCCATAATAAACCACTTGTGGAATCTTCACTCCTGACCAGAGATCAAGCCCTGAGCCTTTGGAGTGGGAGCACTGACTCCAAGACCCTAGACTCCCAGAGAACTAACTTTAAGAAGTATCAAATAGTGAGAACTCACACTAAGGAAACCACTTGAATACAAGACCAGGCATCACCCAACCACCATCCCACCCTGTACAGGACACCTCATCTAAACAACAAACAAAACAGAAATACAAACCCAGTCATCAGCAGGCAGGATTACCACCTCACTCAGTCTTGCCCATCAGAGGAAAAACAAACAAACAAAAACTCAGAACAAATCTCACCCTATAGGAAGCTTACACTCACCATTGGACCAACCGTAGGAGGGCAGAAACCAAAAGGAAGAAAGAATTCAACCTTGAAGCCTGGGAAAAGATCTCAAACACAGTAGGTTAAAAATAATAATAATAATAATGAAAAGGCAGAGAAATACTACACAAATGAAGGAACAAACTAGAAACACAGAAGTCCAAATAAATGAAGAGGAAAAATAGACAAAATTCCTGAAAAAGAATTTAGAATAATAATGGTAAAGATGATAAAAAAAAAAAAACCTTGAAAACAAAATGGAGAAAATGCAAGAATCAATTAACAAAGACCTAAAAGAATTAAAGAATAAACATACAGAGACAAACAGCACAATTACTGAAATTAAAAATACTCTAGAAGGTAACAATAGCAGAATATCTGAAGCAGAAGAACGAATCAGTGAGCTGGGAGATAAAATGGTGGAAAGAACTTCTGAAGAGCAGAATAAAGTACAAAGAATGAAAAGAACTGAAGATAGTCTCAGAGACCCCTGGGACAATATCAAACACACCAACATCTGAATTATAGGGATCAGAAGAAGAAGAGAAAAAGGAAGTGTATGAGAAAATTTTTGAAGAGATTAAACTTGGAAATTTCCCCAACATAGAAAAGGAAATAGTCAATCAAGTCCAAGAGGCACAAAGAGTCCCATACAGGATAAACCTAAGGAGAAACATGCCAAAACACATACTAATCAAACTAACAAAGATTAAACACAAAGAAAGAATATTAAAAGCAACAAGGGAGAAGCACCAAGTAACATATAAGAGAAACCCCATATGCTTAACAGCTGATCTTTCAGTAGAAACTCTGCAGGCCAGAAGGGAATGGCAGGATGTATTCAAAGTACTGAAAGGGAAAAATATACAACCAAGATTACTGTACCCAGCAAGGATCTCATTCAAAACTGATGGAGAAATAAAAAGCATTTCAGATAAGCAAAAGTTAAGAGAATTCAGTACCACCAAACCAGATTTACAAAAAATGTTAAAGGGACTTATATAGTCAAAAAACACAAGAGAAGAAAAATATCTACAAAATCCACCCCAAATAATTAAGAACATGGCAATAAGAACATATATATCAATAATACTTTAAATGTAAATGGGTTAAATGCTCCAATCAAAAGACACAGACTTAATACTGAGTTCAATGAAATATATATATATATATATATATAAATACTCATGCTCATTGAACTTGGGAGAACAAAGGAACACAGAGAGAACAAATAATCAGAAAATATAAAAAGAAACCAATTTGGGCTCCAAAATACAGTAATGGAAATAAAAAACACACTATAAAGAATTAACAGCATATTAGGTGATACAAAAGAACACATATATAACCTGGAGGATAGAACAGTGGAAACCACAGGATTACAACAATAAGAGAAACAATTTTATGAGGCTAGTTTGAGAGCTCTCTGAGACAACATTGAACATATTAACATTTGCATTATAGGTGTCCTAGAAGGAGAAGAGAGAGGAAAGAGACAGAAAATCTATTAGATGAAATCATGACTGAAAACTTCCTTAACCTGAGAAAGAAAGTAGGTATCCAGGGCCAGAAATCACAGAGTCCCAAACAAGATGAACCAAAAGAGACCCACACCAAGACACATAATTACAATGGCAAACATTAAAGAGAATTTTAAAGACAGCAAGAAAATAAAAAATCACAGAAAAGTGAATGCCCATAAGACTATTAGCTGATTTTTTTCAGCAGAAAGTTTGTAGGCCCAAAGAACAAGCTATGATATTTTTAAAGTGCTAAAAGCAAAAATCATACAACTAAGGATACTCTACCCACGGAGTTAGAATTCTCAGACAAGCAAAAACTAAAAGAGTTCATCATCACTGAACCAGTCTTACAAGGAATATTAAAGTATCTTCTTTAAGCAAAAAAGAAAGAGCCATAAACAGAAAGAAAGAAAGAAAATAAATGAAGAAAAAAACGGTAATTATATAATAAAGTCAGTAGATCAAAATTTTAAAAAGCTAATACACAGGGTAAAAGAGAAAAACCATAAAATCATCTACAATAAACAGTTGAAATACATATATAAAGATGTAAAATATGGCATTAGAAACCTAAAATTTTAGAGGGAAGCATAAAATGTAGAACTATTAGACTGTATTTCAACTTAGATAGCTATCAATTTAAAATAACCATATAGATATATACATATTAACTATAGATATATGTTAATGTATATAAACCTCAAGATGTATATGAACCACAAACCAAATTCTGCAGTAGATGCCCCCAAAAAACAAAGAGAAAGGACCCAAAAACAACATAAAAGAAAATCAAAATGAAAAATAAGAGACTACAAAAACAATCAGGAAATAAGGAACAATATTGCAGTAAGTGTGTGTCAATTACAAAGTGAAATGTCAGAAAGATAAAAACAAATATCACACATTAATGTATATATGTGGAAATTAGAAAAATGTGACAGATGAACCTATCTGCAGGGCAGAAATTGAGATGCAAACATAGAGAACAGACGCGCAGACACAGGGTGAGGGGATGGACTGGGAGATTGGGACTGACGTGCACTGCCATGTGTAAAATGGACACCGACTGGGAACTTGGAAGTTGTGATCAGTGCTCTGTGATGACCTAGAGGGATGGGGCTGGGTGGGGAGGGGAATGGGAGGAAGGTGCACGAGGGTGTGTGTGTGTGTGTGTGTGTGTGTGTGTGTGTGTGTGTGTGTGTGTGTGTGTGTGTGTGTGTGTGTGTGTGTGTGTGTGTGTGTGTGTGTGTGTGTGTGTGTGTGTGTGTGTGTGTGTGTGTGTGTGTGTGTGTGTGTGTGTGTGTGTGTGTGTGTGTGTGTGTGTGTGTGTAGCTGATTCACTTCATTGCACAGCAGAAACGAACATGGCATTGTAAAACTACTTAGCCCAATAGAAACGTAAATGAACTGAGTGCTCCAGTCAAAAGACATAGCTATCTATATGCTGCCTATGAGAGAGAGCATCAGAGTGAAAAAAACACAGATACTAAAAATGAGGGTATAAGAAATGGTATTGCATACAAGTGCAAATGAAAATAAAACTGGGGTAAAAATACTTATATCAGACAAAACAGACTTTAAAACAAAGTCTACAACAAAAGATAAGAGTATTATATAATGATAAAGTGATCAATCCAAAGAAAGGACATCACATTTGTAAACATATATAGACCTAACATGGAAGTACATAAATATATTAAGCAAATATTAATGACATTAGGGGAGAAATAGACAACAATGAAATAATAGTAAGGGACATTAATACCCCACTTACATCAGTATATAGATCAAGACAGAAAATCAATAAGGAACCAGTGGCCTTAAATGACACATTAGCACAGATAAATATATATACACACACACAAGCACACACACACACACACATATACATATATATAAAACATTCTATCCAAAAGCAGAATACACATTCTTTTCAAATATACATAGAACATTCTCCAGAATAGATCATACACTAGGCCACAAAACATGTCTCAACAAATTTAAGAAAACTGAATTCATATCAAGCATATCTTCTGATCAGAATGGTATGAAAGTAGAGATCAATTAAAGGAAGAAAACTGCAAAATACACCAATACATGATGACTAAACAACATGCTTATAAAACCTAATGAGTCAACAATGAAATCAAAGAGGAAATTTAAAAAATGGGGACAAATGAAAATAGAAGCCTACCTATCCAAAATCTATGAACACAGTAAAAAAGAGTTCTAAAGAGTGAAATTATAGTGATACAGGCCTACCTCAAGAAAAAAAATTTCAAATAACCTAACTTTCTACCTAAAGGAATTAGAAAAAGAACAAAGCACAAACTTAACAGAAGAAATAATAAAGATCAAAGCAGAAATAAAAGAAACCAAAGAAATAGTTTTTAAAAAAAAAAAATCAGCAACACTAAGAGATGTTTTTACTAAAAAAATTTTTTTCAAGTTGATAAGCCATAGTCTGACTTACAAAGGGAAAAAGAGAATTTAAATAAATAAATTTAGAAATGGGAAAAGAGAAATCATAACCAGTTTCAAAGAAATACAAATAGCCATAAGATAACACTATTAACAATTATATACTAACAAATTAAACAATCTAGAATGAGTAAATTCCTAGAAACATATAATTTCCAAGACAGAGTCAGGAAGAAAAAAAATCTGAACAGACTGCCTGTGGGAATGATACTGAATCAGTAATTAAAAAAACTCCCAACAATAAAATCATAGGACCAGATAGCTGCACAGAGGAATTCTACCAAATATTTAAAAGAGTTAATACCCATTATTCTCAACTTACTTCAAAAAATTAAAGGGAAGGGAAAACTTACAACTTAATCCATAATTACCAAAATCAAAGATACTAAGAAAAGAAAGAAAATATATGCCAATATCAGTGATGAACATACATGCAAAAATCCTCAACAAAATATTAGTAAATCAAGTTCTATAATACATTAAAAGTATCAAACACTATACATTATCCCAAGAGGGATTTATTCTAGGGATGCAAAGAAGGTTCCACATTTGCAAGTCAAGCAACATTTTACACCACATTAACAAAACATAGAACAAAAACCACATAATCTCAATAGATGCAACAAAAGCATTTGACAAAACTGAACATCCATTTGTGATAAAAATTCTCAAGAAATTTTCTATAGAGGGAAGCACACCTCAACATAATAAAGACCATTCATGACAAACCCAAGGCTAACATCATAGTCAGTGGTGAAAAACCGAAAGCTTTCCCTCCGAGGTCAGGAACAATACAAGGATGCCTACTCTTGCCACTTATATTTAGCATGGTATTGTAAGTCCTAGCCACAATAATCAGACAATTTTTTAAAAAGGCATATAAATTGGAAGGGAAGAAGTAAAATTGTCACTAGGTACAAATGGCATGGTACTATATATAGAAAATGCTAAAAACCCTACAAAAAATCTATTACAATAAGTGAATTCAGTAAAATTGTAGGATACGAAAATAATATACAAAATCTGTTGCATTTCTATATATGAATAATGAACCATCAGAAGGAGAAATTTTTAAAATGTTATTTACAATTGCATTACAAATAGTAAAATACCTAGGAATAAATCTAACAGGTAAAAGAGCTGTAATCTGAAAACTGTAAGACACTGATGAAGGAAATTAAACATTCTAGTAAATGGAAAGATAAACCATGTTCATGGATTTGAATATTAATATTATTGAAATGTCCATACAACCCAAACCAAACTACAGATTTAATGCAAACTCTATCAAAATACAATGACATTTTTCACAAAACTAGAATAATCCTAAAATTTTTATGCTATGGTAGAATGCTCTGAATAACCAAGGCAATATTGAAAAAGAATAAAGGTGGAGGTATAATGCTCCCTGACTTCAGACTATAATACAAAGCTATAATAATCAGAACAATGTGAAACTGCCACAAAAACAGATACATAGATCAATAGAATGGAATAGAGAGCCAAGAAATAAATCCATGCACATATTTTCAGTTTATCTATAACAAAGAAAGCAAGGATATAGAATGCAAAAATGACAATCTCTTCAAAAAGTGGTGCTGAGAAAAAAAGAAGTGGTGCTGAGAATCTAAATAGCTGGAAGTAAAAGAATGAAACTAGAACATTTTTTTCACATCATATATAAAGTAATCTTAAAATAGATTAAAAATATTGATTTTAAAACCTAAAACCATAGAACCACTAAAAGAAAACATAGGCAGTACCTTCTTGGACAACAGTCTAACAAATATACTTTTTTGGGTCTGTTTCTTCAGGCAAGGGCAACAAAAATAGAATCAAATTAGATCAAAATGATCTAATCAAACTGAAAAGCTTTTGCACAACATAGAGGGTCATCATCAAAAGAAAAGGCAACCTACTGAATGGGGGAAAATGTTTTCAAATTGTTTATTATCCAAAATTTATAAAGAATTCATACAATCCAGTATTAAAAAAAACAATTCAATTAAATCATGGGCAGAGGATTTGAACATTTTTCTAAGACAGACAGATGGCCAGAGGTATATGAAAAAGGTGTTCCATCCCTAATCATGATGGAGGTGTACATCAAACCTACAATGAAATATTACCTCAAACTCTTATTTATACGCATTCAAAAACTCTGCAAGAATACAAATTTGATTAACAGTTAGTTATGAGAGAGAACTTGTGCTAGCTAAAACATAAATATTCATGATGTTTTAAAATTTTACAATGAGCTTGTATATTTTCATATAGGCATTATGTTCTAAAATGAAATAATCAGAATTAAGTGCAAGAAAGGAGGATTAATTTCACTCAGGAAATGGACTAGTGTCTATAGAAAAAGTAAAAGGAGACTTTGTGACAGACAGGGACAATGACAAAACAATGAAACAGATACTAAAAAGACTCAGACTAACAGTGCACATAATAGTTTTTAGAAAAATTTTCCAGGAAGCATACAGGGTGTTACTATTTATTCATTTGGAATTTGTAGTCCTACTTAGGATACCACAAGCTTGGTGCTGAGTTATATTTAAAAATTTTAATTAAATGTTTTTAATCTAAGAAAGGGTGTGATTTAAAGAAATCTTGAGATAAGTTCTGAGTTTTCTTAATGTGAATATATCTGTTATTTAAAATAGATTATTTTTAATACTTAAGGCCAGAATTTCCTAAACTGTGCTCTGAATAAATTTAGTGTGTTCCATGGAAATAATTAATGCTGATGCTATGTTTTTCTGCCAAAATTTATACTAGAAAAACATGTGAAAAAGCAATTAAACAAGTATTATTTTAATTGTGAAATAATCTTCCTTTTAGAAGCAGCTGAAATAATCCCTGGGGGATATTTGCTTTGTGCTATGAGGCTGGGGCAACATTTACCAACTGACTTCCACACTCATGTTGGCACGACTTGAAATTGCCTACACAAAATCTGTTCTCCTTGCTTTTCTTGCCAGGAGAAACCTGGTTTTGTTAAGGTGCCCAAAGCTCAGCTACAACTGATTCTCAACTCCTTTGCAGCTAGCAATGAAAAAGTAACAGAGCTTGGATCAGTGAATGTCTACTAAATAAGCTTCCAGAAAGATGTTTTCCTGATATAAAGGAAAAACTTAGCTGGTTTGTACTTTTTGCTTCTGTTCTCCCTTCCTCCTGCCTGAGACACAGATAAGACATCTGTAGCAGCCAGACTGTGACCTAAGGAAAAGTCACATGCTAAGAATGGTAGCCCAAGGATTCAGACGAGGTCAGGGTCCTTGATATCATAACATTGCTGCACCAGTGCTGGTCCACTCATCTCCAAATTTCTTATTATAGGAAGAAGCTATTAATCTACTGCTGTCAGATTTCTGTTACAAGCAGCCTATTGTAATCCTATTGTATAACCATATATCTTCTGATTGGTTACCATAAATGTCACATATCTTTCCACATAATTTGAGCATATGTCTATTATATTAAGCAATGTGTATTCAAAATTAAACAATTTTACAACACTAAAATAATATATTTGTTGTCTTGGTCTTATCTGTCTTAATGTAAATGTTATATTTATACTAAAGTTAGGAATGTTAAATTTATACTGAAGTTAGGAATATTAAATTTATACTGAAGCTAACTCAGTATAACTGAGATCACATAGTCTGCACTCTTATAGGTCATTCATTACTGTAAGTTCAATCAGAAATTAGTTATTTTAAAATATTCCAAAATTATTCTTGCTTTTATCTATAATGTTAATAATCCATTCTTGAGAACACTCAATCTGCTTATCCAAGAGAGTGAAAAAGTGTCATTTGGTTCTATTTACCTCAAAAGGAGGAGACAGATTAAAAAGAGAGAAAGAAATGAGCATAATTACATCCTCTCTGAGATTGTGAACTGGATTTAGGAACTATAATTGAAAAGCCTACTTTATATACTTGTCATCACATTGTAGAAGAAAAATATGATAACATCAACTGGAATTTAGGTAAGTCTCTTAAAGGAAGGGTTGTTATTCTTTATCAATCAGGATTCAACATTTAGTTTTTTAAGAAAAGTTGCAAAGGATTTTATTTCTAGATTTGATCTCTGAAAGTGATGGTAGTGGAAAATTTCTGAAAAAGACAAAAAATTTTTGCCTACCTTTCTTTGATTAAATCAGGAGTAAAAAGGTAAATGCCTTATCAAGGTTCATTCATTTCATGCCATTTTTACCAATAATATATATATATATACACATATATATATGTATATATATGCCACCAAATTCCAGTGTGGCCATTTTTATTTAAAATCTCCACTTATATTAAGAATACATACTGATTACAAAGCAATTTTTCACGTGGCACTCACCAACAGAAGGTCACCATTTATTGGTGTGCCATGAGGGCAATACCCCAAACAAAGATTTCCATCTGCTCTCATGGCACTTAAAATGTGCAGGTAACAAATCTCAAGGCAAGACTGTTTTTATAAATACAAGCTTTAAAAGAGCATATTGTATGGAGCCTTAAAATGCAGCTCCATATCAAAAGAACAAGATTAAAGTGAGCCCCAGCGGGACTGCTAGCTTCTGCTGATTATCAGCTGTCAAGGTAGCAAACTTCAGGATTGTATATTGCTTCTTGTCTTCAAAAAAAAATTCACTAGTTTGAGAAAGAACATATGTTTTTGTTTTACCTTTGTTCTGGTACATAAAGCCTATTCTAACTGTATTCTCATTCACTACTATCTACAGTCCTCAGGGAAACAAAATTTTGAAGTAGAATGAAAGGATTCTGTTACGTCCACTTCAGTGTACCCTTAACTGGGGCAGCTTATCTGGGTGACCTGGGTACTATCCTCCCTTAAATTCAACTCACCTGCATGCTATCTTAAATTCCTTATAAACTTTAGCAGTTTAAACCAACGCACTAGGAAAATGGAAATGAAATATATCCTCCAAATGATTTGTTTGCTTCCAAGCTAGAATATCAGCATTTTAAAAAATCAACTATTAAGAATACAATACTTTATATGGTTAGTCTAGAATGTGAATAAGAGATGAAAACAACTGTTGCATTTTAGTTTATTTTATGTAGAAATACTCTTGGCCTTTTTGATGATTCTAATAGCTCAGTCCTTATTACCATCACAAATTAGCACTCATCAATATGTATGGTTATGCATCGTATATTGCTGAATATAAAAGTGCTTATCAATAATATCTTAATAAAATGCATCATTTCAAAGTAAAACATCTCCTGCCTCATGTGATAATCTTGCCTCAGATAAGTTTTTAAAATGACTAATTATAATCTATGAATATGTATAATCTACATATTAGTGTAATAGAAGTAACACTGTTGCCTCTTTATTAGGACACATTAAAGTTAATTTTACATTTCTGATACTGTAGTATTACAACAGAATGCCTGAGATCAGACAGAAAGGTCTCATATCATGATATTTGAGGGAGCAATCACTGAAGACATTAGCCTCATAGCATATCTAAAGCCACCTCATTCTCTTCTTTTGTCAATACACCAGTTGTTTTTTTACTTGGTTAACATCTATGTCCTGCACTTTCTAACACCATACACAAAAATAAACTAAAAATGGATTAATGACATAAATGTAAGACCAGAAACCATAAAACTCCCAGAGGAAAACATAAGCAGAACACCTCCTGACATAAATCACAGCAAGACCCTCAATGACCCACCTCCCAGAGTAATGGAAATAAAAACAGAAATTAAAAAAATGGGACCTAGTTAAACTGAAAAGTTTTTACACAACAAAGAAAACTATAAGCAAGGTGAAAAGATAGCCCTAAAAATGGGAGAAAATAATAGCAAATGAAACAACTACAGAGAATTAATCTCCAAAATATGCAAGCAGCACATGCAGCTCAATACCAGAAAAATGGACAACTCAATCAAAAAGTGGGCAAAAGACGTAAACAGATATCTCTCCTAAGAAGACATACAGATGGCTAATAGACACATGAAAAGATGCTCAACATCACTCATTATCAGAGAAATGCAAATCAAAACCAAATTGAGTATCATCTCACGCCATTCAGAATGGCCATCATCAAAAGGTCTACCAAAAAAAGAAAAAAAAATGCTGGAGAGGGTATGGAGAAAAGGGAACCCTCTTACACTGTTGGTGGGAATGCAAACTGGGACAGCCACTGGAGAACAGTGTGGCGATTTCTTAAAAAACTGGGAATAGACCTGTCATATGACCCAGCAATCCCACTGCTGGGCACACACACTGAAGAAATCCAAATTGAAAGAGACACATGTACCCTAATGTTCATTGCAACACTGTTTACAATAGCTAGAACATGGAAGCAACCTAGATGTCCATTGAAAGATGAATGGATAAGGAAGTTATGGTACATACATGTGATGGAATATTATTCAGCTATAAAAAGGAATGCATTTGAGTCAGTTCTAATGAGGTGTATAAACCTGGAGCCAATTATACAGAATGAAGTAAGTCAGAAAGAGAAAGACAAATACTGTATATTAAAGCATATACATGGAATGTAGAAAGATGGTACTGATGATCCTACATGAAGGCAGCAAAGGAGACACAGATGGAAAGAACAGACTTTTGGACTCAGTGAGAGAAGGCAAGGGTGGGATGATTTGAGAGAAGAGCATTGAAACATGTATATTACCATATGTAAAATAGATGACCAGTGCAAGTTTGATGCATGAAGCAGGGCAGGAAAGCCAGTGCTCTGGGACAATCCAGAGGGATAGGGTAGGGAGGGGTTGTGGGAGGGGGGTTCAGGATGGGGGCAACACAATACACTTATGGCAGGTTCATGTTGATATATTGCGAAAACCATCACAATATTGTAAGGTAATTATCCTCCAAATAAATTATTTTTAAAAATCTATGTTTTGTTAAAATGCTCTCTTACAGCTCCTGAATGACCATCTTTCACAATCAGTAAATTCCATTCAGCTAGTCTTACTACAGCAGAGAATGGAGCTCAAGTTTATATCTTTTTAGATCAATATTTTTATGTTTCTTTGCTATTCACATATTTCTATAAAAATTCCTGAAAAAGTATCTGGGATTCCAAGTACTTGCTTTACTAAGGAAGATGAGAGATTTTGCTTCATGTTGTGTGTCTCTTCTTTTAGTCCATAAAAGAAAACACAAGTGAAATTGGAAAAAGCCACAAGTGATAATGAGATTAGATTGCAAAACTATTATTTTTACATTCATATAAAATGCATAGCATTTTTATGGAGTAGGTGATTTATAAAATACATATGTACTATTTCCATTGGAAACAGTAGATAGACCTAAAAATTCTCATCTTTATTAAAAAATCCTAATGGGTAAAAGCAAATCCTAATGGGTAAAAGCAAATCCTCATTGGTATTCAGATTTCTAAAAACTGAAGTGTGAAAATCATCAGTAATGCTCCAGCAGGCTCTTTTATTCATTAGCTTTAAGAAAAATTCTTTAATTAACAAAGATATCTTTCAAATGAAAAAGCTAGAGAAGTTACCTTGATTCTTGTTCCTAGAACTCTTACTGATAAGGTTACAACATAACTCATAGATAATAAGTTTACTACTATTATAAAATTCAATGAACTATGCAACTATAATAAAACAACTATGAATTTAGGCTACATAAGGGCTAGGGGAAAAGGTCTACTTCCTTGAAAACTAATGAAAAGCTTAAAAAATCAACTGAAAAGTGGAAAGTAAAAGTATTAGTCACTCAGTCATGTCTGACTCTTTGCAACCTCATGGACTATGGTCCACCAAACTCCTCTGTCCATGAAATTCTCCAGGCAAGAATACTGGAGTAGGTTGCCATTCTCTTCTCCAGGGGATCAACCCAGGGATAGAACCTGGGTCTCCCGCATTGCAGTCAGATTCTTCACTGTCTGAACCACCAGGACAGCCTCCCTCCTGCCGCCTCCCCACAAAAAAAATAATCCTAATTCTGATTTTATTGCTATAATTTGAATGGAACATACATGAACACTAGTATATTTATAAGACACTTTAGAGTTTTTACTGAATATACTGACGTAATCTTTATACTTTAATCTTGAAGAAGTTTTGATTTTTTTTACCTTTTAAAACCACCCATGTACTAATGCCACACTTCACATTTTTATAGGCCATTATAATCAAACTGTAACCAGTTCTGTAATCAGCATTTTGTAAATAAATCACATGTACCAATCCAGGACAATACATTTTACACACACACACACACACACACACACATAAGTATATATAAAGAGCATAAAGATATGTGTGTGTCTATATATATATATAAAGATAATAAATTATTTTTCCCACCACTATAGGCAGTTTAGATCCTAAAGCCCCATGAAGGATTTTGTTTAGACCTTATTTTAATGGAGTAGTTCTCAACTTTCTCTTGCCACATACTCCAAACACCTCATTCACATTAATTATTAATCACTTTTTTAAAACGTCTTAAAATGAGTTTCTAGGCCATAGTCAAAAGGATAGATAAATAACATTTATTTTCCTAGTTTAAATGGTGCTAACTAAGAAAATTGCTTTTTAAAAATATTTCATTTAAATCTATTCCCTGCATTAAATCATATGTATTTTACTAAACTTCTCTTCCAATAATCCCAGTTGAGCATAGTCAGAAAATCATACTAAAGTCAATTATTTCAGAAAAAGAAGTAAAAGGAATCCAGATAGGAAAAGAAGAAGTGAAACTCTCACTGTTTGCAGATGACATGATCCTCTACATAGAAAACCCTAAAGACTCTGCCAGAAAATTACTAGAGCTAATCAATGAATATAGTAAAGTTGCAGGATATAAAATTAACACACAGAAATCCCTTGCATTCCTATATACTAACAATGAAAAAACAGAAAGAGAAATTAAAGAAACAATACCATTCACCATTGCAACAAAAAGAATAAAATACTTAGGAGTATATCTACCTAAAGAAACAAAAGACCTATACATAGAAAACTATAAAACACTGATGAAAGAAATCAAAGAGGACACAAACAGATGGAGAAACATACCGTGTTCATGGATTGGAAGAATCAATATTGTCAAAATGGCTATTCTACCCAAAGCAATCTATAGATTCAATGCAATCCCTATCAAGTTACCAACGGTATTTTTCACAGAACTAGACCAAAGAATTTCACAATTTGTATGGAAATACAAAAAACCTCGAATAGCCAAAGTAATCTTGAGAAAGAAGAATGGAACTGGAGGAATCAACCTGCCTGACTTCAGACTCTACTACAAAGCCACAGTCATCAAGACAGTATGGTACTGGCACAAAGACAGAAATATAGATCAATGGAACAGAATAGAAAGCCCAGAGATAAATCCACGGACCTATGGACACCTTATCTTTGACAAAGGAGGCAAGGATATACAATGGAAAAAAGACAACCTCTTTAACAAGTGGTGCTGGGAAAACTGGTCAACCACTTGTAAAAGAATGAAACTAGAACACTTTCTAACACCATACACAAAAATAAACTCAAAATGGATTAAAGATCTAAATGTAAGACCAGAAACTATAAAACTCCTAGAGGAGAACATAGGCAAAACACTCTCCGACATAAATCACAGCAAGATCCTCTATGACCCACCTCCCAGAATATTGGAAATAAAAGCAAAACTAAACAAATGGGACCTAATGAAACTTAAAAGCTTTTGCACTACAAAGGAAACTATAAGTAAGGTGAAAAGACAGCTCTCAGATTGGGAGAAAATAATAGCAAATGAAGAAACAGACAAAGGATTAATCTCAAAAATATACAAGCAACTCCTGCAGCTCAATTCCAGAAAAATAAATGACCCAATCAAAAATGGGCCAAAGAACTAAACAGACATTTCTCCAAAGAAGACATACAGATGGCTAACAAACACATGAAAAGATGCTCAACATCACTCATTATCAGAGAAATGCAAATCAAAACCACAATGAGGTACCATTACATGCCAGTCAGGATGGCTGCTATCCAAAAGTCTACAAGCAATAAATGCTGGAGAGGGTGTGGAGAAAAGGGAACCCTCTTACACTGTTGGTGAGAATGCAAACTAGTACAGCCGCTATGGAAAACAGTGTGGAGATTTCTTAAAAAACTGGAAATAGAACTGCCATATGACCCAGCAATCCCACTTCTGGGCATACACACTGAGGAAACCAGATCTGAAAGAGACACGTGCACCCCAATGTTCATCGCAGCACTGTTTATAATAGCCAGGACATGGAAGCAACCTAGATGCCCATCAGCAGACGAATGGATAAGGAAGCTGTGGTACATATACACCATGGAATATTACTCAGCCGTTAAAAAGAATTCATTTGAATCAGTTCTAATGAGATGGATGAAACTGGAGCCCCTTATACAGAGTGAAGTAAGCCAGAAAGATAAAGAACATTACAGCATACTAACACATATATATGGAATTTAGAAAGATGGTAACGATAACCCTATATGCAAAACAGAAAAAGAGACACAGAAATACAGAACAGACTTTTGAACTCTGTGGGAGAATGTGAGGGTGGGATATTTCAAAAGAACAGCATGTATACTATCTATGGTGAAACAGATCACCAGCCCAGGTGGGATGCATGAGACAAGTGCTCGGGCCTGGTGCACTGGGAAGACCCAGAGGAATCGGGTGGAGAGGGAGGTGGGAGGGGGGATCGGGATGGGGAATATGTGTAAATCTATGGCTGATTCATATCAATGTATGACAAAAAAATAAATAAATAAAAATTTAAAAATAAAAAAAAAATAATAAAGTCAATTATTTATATATACATATATACCTTTATATATATGTATATATATAATGCAATAATTTCTATATACAGTTAAATGTATGCAATCAGCTGATATCTATAGTGGTAAATCAAAAACCCTAGTAGCATTTAGAAATTATGTAGATAGTCCCTTTGTAATTAATTCTGTCAGAGATACTGACTTTTGTAACTGAATTTCCAAGTTAGATATGGTTATGAGCATTATATATAAGATTAGGAATATTTAACAACTTCTTATTCATGCTTAATAGTATACTAAGCACGAACAATAAGACCCAAAATAATTTCAAACACATATGGGTTCAGTTTTAATAAAGTTTTGCATTAGCCATGTAAAAAATTAATCATTAACCACTTAAATCATCAAAAATCCATCTAAAGAGTCAGTTTTTATAGTGGAGAACAGTTATATCTTTGTTTTTAATTATGCAAGAGAAGTAAGAGTTACACTATCTAGAAAAATATATAGCAAAAAATAAACTTGCATAATGCAAATTAATAGAAAGTACATTTATTTATAACTCTGACTACTTAATTTATGCATAGAGATAGTTAGAAAGTAGGCTTATACTTCCCAGAGATATGATGAACTGACAGGATCTTTTATTATATCTTATGAATGTTAATTTTCCCCACAGGGAAAACTAACACTTCTGATTAGCTAAAGTAAATAGCAGGTGATATGCAATTACAAAAGGTTCTCAGCTACGGCACTTTCCCTTTTCATACATAATAAAGGTTTAAAACATAAACATATTGCTCTACACACTCAGGAAGAAAAATGGAATGGGACTTCAGAATCCAGCTTGTGTTTAACTTTGCCACTAAGTAGCCTTGTGCTATATAATTTAACTCTGATTGCATATTAGTTAAATGCATTATAACATCTCCCTTGGGGACTTCAAAGGGTGTTTCAGAATTTCCAACAAGATGAATTCTGAAATAAACTTTTTGTGCCCAATTCCCATTAATATAAGGACCATTCATCTTGGAAATTTATCATATACAGTAAAATCTGTATTCTTCAGTATTAAAATGATCCTTAAACAGATAAGAGAAAGGGACTATCTAGAGAGGTCCAATGGGACAAGAGGAAATCAGCCACTCTGCATTGTCTGATTCTGTGAGTTTGTCTATACCGCCCAAAGTTATTTCACACGCATACATACACACTAAATATATGCATACACATTAATTGTATAAAAAATGTTCAATTCTATTACCTAATTTTGTGGAAATAACAGCCCTGTAAGCAAAGACATATTCAGAGTTAATGTCTTCTCATAGATCAAGAAACTAGATTTCATTTCTTGTGCAAATGTCAAACATAATAATGTCAACCAGTGTATCAGAAGGGAACTTTCTGATTCCCAGCTTATTGCTAATTTTCCTGCCAGGCTAGAGCTAGCACACAACTACAGTAGAAAACCCACCACAGACATTCAGTGCAGCAAAGCAAAATCTTCGTTAGAGGATCAAAGAGATGAGTTCAATTCACTTTGCTTTAGAGACAGAGCTCGCTGTCTTAGTTTGAATTCCCTCCTCCATTTTTTGCTTTACCAATTTCCATTTTCTTCTTGTAATGCCTATCAAATAGCTTTCTTAAAAGGAAAGGGTTGCCCCTACTGAACTTTTGCAGAATCTGTTGAGCATGGTACTAAGTTTGTAATTATTATACTTGCTTTTTTAAACTTTCTGCTATTTCTCATTTCACCAATTAAATTTCAATAATGGGAAGGTCAACATTTATGAAATCTATCACTCTCCCAGTCCTCTTCTTTGCTGAAAAGCTCTCATACACTCTCCCATAAACATTAGTTCTATACAGATCTGATTTCTGTAGATTAAGTTTTCTGGAGGATTTTAATGACTTTCAACCAAATATTCCAACATTTAGACAGTAAGAGGTATGAGTTAGCACTCAACAAATAATAAAGACATAAATGTTCAACAAAGGTTTGTTCTACATACTATCATTGAGTTAGCTAAGCATTTCCTCAATTTAAATATTTTAAACAGGTAAAATTTTTTCCAAAAGAAAAATCTTTTGCTAAAGTAAGATAAAAATTAGGGATATAAGAGATGAAAAATGTTTCTTTTCATTAACTTTGGAGGATTCTGTTGAAATTTTGTTGTGAGAGAAGGATGAGTTGGTAAGCATAATTTATTAGAGAAGAAAAGGTTAAAATAGCCAACTAAATAAAAATGCTACACTGGTGATATTTGTAGATAACTGACACATTCAAAGAATTTGTTCAAAATGTGTTTTGGAGTTGAAGAAAAATGATTTTGTGATCAATTATGACCACTCTTCAAGATCATACAGTATTTTTCTCATTTCATACCATAAGCAGAATAAAAATCAAATTCAAGGAGAAATGACAATTTTTTTTATCTTTCCCCCAAGTAGCATGTACCAAAAGGATGTTAGGGAGGGAGGGATGAAGTGGGGGCAGTAAGACTGGAAATCAAAGATTTTATTTGGTCAGAACAAGCCAAAGGGTTAGTTGGGTTCTCTTGCCCTTCACCGTCAGACACCAAGATAGAGTAAGACAATTTTCTAAAAAAGAAAATAATCTAAAGCCATTATTTTGATTTAGTAATATATGGCTGTATTTAACACTCATACTGTGGAATAAAGCTGTTTTAATTAATCTTAAAGAAATTACTAAACTATATATCTAAAATTTTCATTTTAAAAGCCCTAAGATATTTGCAAATCTGCTAGCTGCTGGGTTGTTATGACCCTTAAATTCACTTGTCTCTTTAGTAGCCTATAGCCCAAACATGGATGAAAATGTTGACAATAGTATGTTCTCTGTTGCTGAAAAAAAGGAGAGATGTGAAAAGCAAGGCAGAAAAGGAAAGACATACCCATCTGAATACAGAATTCCAAAGAGAGATAAGAAAGCCTTCTAAGTGATCAATGAAAAGAAAGAGAGGAAAACAATAGAATGGGAAAGACTAGAGATCTCTTCAAGAAAATTTGAGATACCAAAGGAACATTTCATGCAAAGATGGGCACAATAAAGGACAGAAACAGTATGGACCTAATAATAGAAAAAGATTTTAAGAAGAGGTGGCAAGAATGCACAGAAGAACTATACAAAAAAGATCTTAATGACCTAGATAAACACACTTGTGTGATCACTCACCTAGAGCCATACATCCTGGAACGCGATGTCAAATGGACTTTAGGAAGCATCACTACAAACAAAGCTAGTGCAGGTGATGGAATAGCCACTGAGCTATTTCAAATGCTAAAAGATGATGGTGTGAAAGTGTTGCACTCAATATACCATCAAATTTGGAAAACTCATAAGTGGCTACAGTACTGGAAAAGGTCAGTTTTCATTCCAATCCCAAAGAAAGACAATGCCAAAGAATGTTCAAACTACCACACAATTGCACTCATCTCACACACTAGCAAATTAATGCTCACAATTCTCTAAGTTAGGCTTTAACAGTACATGAACCAAGAACTTTCAGATGTTCGAGCTGTATCTAGCAAAGGCAGAGAAACAAGAGATCAAATTGCCAACATCCACTGGATCATATAAAATTCAAGAGAATTCCAGAAAAAGATCTGCTTCACTAACAATGCTAAAGTCTTTGACTACGTGGATCACAACAGACTGTAGAAAATTCTTCAAGAGATGGGAATACCAGACCATGTTACCTGCCTCATATATGCAAGTCAGGAAGCAACAGTTAGAACCAAACATGGAACAACGAACTGGTTTCAAATTGGGAAAGGAGTATGTCAAGGCTGCATATTGTTTCCTTGCTTATTTAACTTAAACGCAGAGTACATCATGTGAAATGCTGGGCTGGATGAAGCACAAGCTGGAATCAAGATTGCAGGGAGATATATCAATAACCTCAGATAAGCAATGACACCACCCTTATGGCAGAAAGCCATAAGAGAAGAGGAACGAAAGAGTCTCTTGATGAAAGTGAAAGAGAAGAATAAAAAAGCTGGCTTAAAACTCAACATTCAAAAAATGAAGATCATGGCATCCAGTCCCATCACTTCATGGCAAATAGATGGGGACACAACGGAAACAGTGAGAGGCTTTATTTTCTTGGGCACCAATATTACTGCAGATGGTAAATGCAGCCATGAAATTAAAAGACACTTGCTCCTTGAAGAAAAGCTATGACAGACCTAGACAGTTTATTAAATAGCAAAGACATTTCTTTGCTGACTGTGGAGGTCTGTGGAGTCAAAGCTATGATTTTTCCCAGTAGTCATGTATGGATGCGAGAGTTGAACCATAAAGAAGGCTGAGCACCAAAGAATTGATGACTTTGAACTGTGGTGTTGGAGAAGACTCTTGAGAGTCCCTTGGACTGCAAGGAGATCCAACCAGTCCATCCTAAAGGAAATCAATCCTGAGTATTCATTGGAAGGACTGATACTCCAATACTTCGGCCACCTGATACACAAAACTGACTTATTAGAAAAGACCCTGATGCTCCTCCTGAAGGCAGGAGGAGAAGGGGATGACAGAGGATGAGATGGTTGGATGGAATCACCGATTCAACTGACGTGAATCTGAGCAAGCTCCAGAAGATGGTGAAGTACAGGGGAGGCCTGGCATGTTGCTGTCCATGGGGCTGCAAAGATTGGACATGACTGAGCAAATGAACAAGAACAGAAGGGCAGCAACCCTGCCTATCTATGGGGAAGCCCCTACACGGAAGATAATGCCAGACAAATACAAAATATTCACTTAATAGAGGTATTCTAAATTTAATTTTTCACATTAGAAAGATAAAAATTAAGTAATCAATTTAATTCATTCATGTTAATCTGAATTATTCAGATTCTAATGGGAAAATGTTCTTACATGTGCATATCCAGCTATATAAAAAATGAAGACCAATTAAAAACCTCTGCTTGATGTATGTCAAGAAAGCTGTATACCTACTTGGAGGTGGTAAGAAGTGCTAGTGAGTATGATGTAGGGCATGAGAGATTGACAGGAGTCATGGATAACTTCCTTGTTTAATATTTGGTTGGCCAAAAGTTTCATTTGGGTTTTCCTGTAATATTGTATGGAAAACCAAATGAACTTTTTGGTGAGCCCAATAATTTTTGCTTATTTCTTCACTATATGTACAAAAAAATCTATAGCAAACATCTTTACTGGAGACATAAAATGTTTTCCATTGAGCTTAGGTTAAAAAAAAAAAAAAAAAACAACCTGCTTTGTCTGTTTTTGTTAATCACTATATTGGAGGTTTTGGCTAAGGCAGCAAGACAAGATAGTGTGATAAATTTTTAAGATTGAAAAAAGAAATTAAAATACTATTATTATTGTGATTGGATATACCTAGAATGCAGAAGGATCAAGAGATGAATTATCAAATACTTAGGAATATAGCTCCTAGGAGATATGCAAAACTCTACAAAGAAAGCTATTAAATTTTAATGAAAGAAACATCTAAAGAAATGCAGGTGTGGGGTGAGACATAAATCATGTTCATGGATTAGAAAGCTCAGCATTATTAAAGTTGTCGGTTCTTTCCAATTTATAGATATAATGCAATCCCACACAAAATCTGAATACTTAAAAATATTTCTTTTTGGTGATAAACTGATACTAAAATTTGTATGAAAACAAAATGGTCAGAAAATAGCAAAGAAATTTTGAAAGAGTCAGGGGGAGAGAACCTGCTTTACTAAAAGTCAAGATTTGTCCTAAAACTATGGAAATGAAAGTGTGGGTCTGTCCCAGACAGAAAAACCAAGTGCAGCAAAATAAAAACAGACCTAGGTATCTATGAACACTTGATTTTAAAAAAAGTGGCAACATCATAGAGCAGGGAGAGAAAGGTGGTCTTTTCAAGAAATGATGCTAGAACACCCAGACTGGGGAAAAAAAAAAAAGACATATCTCTCCCTTGCTTCATGTACAAACACAAAAAATTAATGCTGATAGTAAAGCATCTATCATTGTTTTGACACATTATCAACCAGAAGCTTGAACCCCAAATGTGTACATGCTTTCAAAAATGACAGGAAACAGAAAAAGAATCTAATGAAAAATGGCTCAAGATGTGAGCTGTACTTCACAAAAGAGAGTGTCAACAGAGCTAATAGATCTATAAAATGTTCCTAACCTCATTAATTATAGGGAAATACAAATTAAAACCACAATGATATCAGTATGAGTCCATCAGATTGGCAAAATTAAAATGTTTCACAATAGAAAATTTTGGTGAAAAAGTGAATTCCTATAAATGGCAATGCGAATAGAGTTTTTGTAAACTACTCTGAACAAAATTGGGCAGTATTGACTAAAACTGAAGATACACATATTCCCTTTTCTATTTCTGAATATATAGCCCACAGAAATGTATGGTTATAATGCCCCAGATACATGGGAAAGAGTATAGAAAGGAGAAGTGTTCAAAACAGGTTCAAATAAGAAGTAATCAAACGCCCATCAATAATAGAATAGATGAACACAGTGTTTATATACCTACTATACAATATTATACAGCATTAGAAATGAACTACAAACTCACAAAAACACATGGATTAATCTTAAAGGCATAATGTTGAGTAAAAGAAATCAGGTACTGCGAAAAATAGTGCATTGTACCATATGCATAAACTTAGAAAGAAAGTAAAAATAAACTATTATGAATCAGAGATACTTAGAGAAGAAAAGTTATATGGCAAATAATAATATCACCTCACATTTAATGAGCATTTACTAAGTTTTTAAAGGATCTTAAAGCCCTTGCTTTAACACCTCTAAAAAGTGTATTTTGATACTTTTATATTAAAATAGTGACCTTAAGCTCATTTTTTGCTCATTTTTGGCAATTACCTTTTCCCTTGTCTTTTTCCAAATTCACCCTGACCCACTGCCATTTACTGTTTAATGTCATTTCTCTCCATACATGGGATTCTCCAGGCAAGAATACTGGAATGAGTTGCCATTTCCTTCTCTTGGCCATTTTAAGCTATTTTATGGGATGACCTGAACATTTTCATGGCTTCAAAGTATGCATTTGCATTTTCTTCAACATTGCTCTTTGTTCATTTCTATTTTTCATTTATATCTTAGATGAGTAGCTCTTAGTTAAGAATAAAAAGCGTGGAATAAAGGGGAGAAAAGGGAGGGGAGAGGACAGCTGAATTGAGTTTGACTCAAAAGAGCTGCCAAACTGACACTGCCATTACTATACAAATCACACAGATTCATCTTTTGTTGGATTTAAGCTCTCCAGAGTGGAGTAAACTGCCAACCCAGGCACTCATAGTTCTGTGAAACCAGCCTGGCAAGAAGATCCAAAATGATCAGGGATTTGGATGTTGATTTATTCCTGTGTGCTAAGTCACTTCATTGGTGTCCAACTCTTTGTGACCCCATGGACTGTAGCCCACCAGGCTCCACTGTCCATGGGATTCTCCAGGCAAGAATACTGGAGTGGGCGGCCATTTCCTTCTCCAGGGGATCTTCCCAACCCAGGCATCAAACCCAGGTCTCCCACGTTACAGGCAGATTCTTTACTGTTTGAGACACCAGGGAAACCCCTCTACCTATAAAACAAATAATAAATTCCTCAATGGTTTTATCTATGTTTCCTAGGATTTTCTTGAATAATGACTAGTGACACAACCACCACATCCTAACACAGACCTTCTTCCCACTTGGTATGATTTCCACATATCCATGTGTCTAGTTGTGTTGTATATATAAAAGCACAACCAAGAAATGCATGTTCAAATCTGCTTTAACATTGTATTAAATCTCTTCCCTCAAGATAATTGCAGTTATCAATTACTGGTCCATACTCAGTATGGTTCATAGATGTTTTGCCTTCCAGGTTTACTAGTTCACTCTTACAATTTTTAGTTAACTCTAATTTTGTATACAGAAAACATTAACAATATTCTTCCTTCAAACTTTCTATGACAAGGCACCTGTGGAATAAAAGGCAAGCAAGCTGTTTCAACACTACTAGCAATACTATTTATATCCAAGAGAATTTGGTGATTTTTTTCATATGGACTTCTATGAACTTATAAAGATTTGACACTTTAAGATTATATTAATTTTTTCCTCAAGAGTTTATCATTTCCTGTAGCTATTTTATAATTTTCTTTTGGGATACAACATATAAATCCCATTTATCTCTCTTTTTATGAAATAACCAGTTGCCTGTATTTTCCAGTTATAATGGTGAAAGGAATATTATGTAACAGTACATATTATTTGGAAATACTAATCTATCTCTTAAACATGGCATTTACCACATGATTCTTGTAGATAAGGTGATAAATAAAAGCTTTAAAAAGATAATATTCACTATTGCATTTTCAGAAATACTGTGTTCTAACAACAATAAACAAGCCAGGGCACATAAATGTATCAACAATTTGCTTTGAGATTAGGCACAGCACAATTATAGGAACAATGATTTCATATACACACATCCACGTATTTTATTTGGGTGGCAGCCTAGAGAATTGATCACACAGAAATGTAGCTAATACAAAAGAACAGTGCTTAGATATCTGATATCTAAAGCAGACCATTTACCTTATTAAGATGTAGGTTTTGAGCACAGATGCCCTTGTGCCGAAATTAAAGCAGCATGACCTTCCTCTGCACCTTCAGGAAATGGTGTTAGCCCTGCGACCAGAGGCTCTAAGACATATCGGTGCTGTTTCTATCAGTAATGGAATGAAGACAGATATACCAACCGGAAATAATTTTCTATTTTCCCTCATCATTCTAGTTTGCTTCCTTCTCTTTATTTCTTTCCATTTACATTCTCGTCTTTCTCTCTCCCTCCCAAAATCCTTCCTCCCTAAATGCCTCACGTATCCCAAAGCTTCATTTTTCTAGAAAAGTTGCTAGAGATTACTGTACTCAGGAAAGGAACACCCTAGGAATAGAGTGGTCTCTTACATAATATTGTGGGTTTTTTGTTCCTGGACATGTGATATGAAAGAACAGAATAAAAAGAAAGAAAGAAAAAAACACTCAAATCTGGATAAATTCCTCTAGGATGTAGTGAAGTGTAACAAAATTGAAAAATCACTGCTATCAGCAAAATTTATATATAGTAGTAAGCTGCTTATCAGGATAGCATGGTCTTGATTCAGCAGTAATAATATGCAACCTGCAGGGCAAAACAACCATGCTAAAAATGACAATAGAATGCCCAGAGAAAGTAAACCAATGTCAAACCCTAGATTTGCAAAATCACATCGGCTGTCTGTCAGTCCTTAACTACACAGAAGCCTAAACTGAATAATGTCATGATTCCTACTCCTCTCTTTGGAGCTTTTATAAATACTAAGCTATTTCCCAAAAGTTGTTATTAATATTTGAAATCACTTGTCTGTCAAAATAATACATGTTCATTGGCAAAAAAATGAGAAGATACAAAAAGTATAAAAAACTGTTTCAAAAACTATATACAAAATCTATGTTCCAAAAAGAACTAAAACAAGAAAATATACTGTTAATACTTTGCCATATTTTGCATTTTCTTTTTAATTTTTCTGGTATTTAAAAAAGTTCATTTTCAACTGCTTTTAAAACATTCTACCAATGTGTAATTTATTTTTGCATTCACCTCTTTTGGAAAAGTTTTACTTTCTTACTGTATCATTCAAACCATCATTAAGTAAGCATCACCTTTTACCATTTGTTGGCTTGATGAATGAACAATACTTCTCTGATAATTAGAAAAGTATATTAAATTGCTGAACATCACCAAGATTTATTGGGTTATTGGCCAATGGTAAAGGCTAGGTAGAGTGTGCTGCCTATTCTCCCGTGACTACAGATTAAAGCATTCATCCTTTCAGTTTTTAGGAGATTCCCCTGGTGCCAGTTCACAACTGAACCCTTCCCTAGAACTGCTATCAGCCCAGGGACACTGCTTCGCCCTACCTTGCAGTCCCTCCCCAGTTCCTATATGCATGGATAGGACACCCCAGCCCTCCTGTTTCCATTCGCAGTTCTGGGGGCCACCCAGCTGCACAACTTCCCATGGCACTGCAGTTCCTGGAGCAGAACTTGCTTCCTTCATTTCCTCCCACACAGGTTGTTCAGTCTGGCTGATTTAGCAAGATAACAAAGTATGTGGCAAATGTCTCTTGTTCATTAATTTCTCATAGTTTGAAGGGTAGAAGTTCTAAGATCAAGGTGCTAGCAGATCTGGGGCCGGGGTTGGGGGGCCTCTTGCTGTAATCTCACATGAGAGGAGGGGAGAGGGGGCTCTCTGGGGTCTCTCCTATAAGGGCACTAATCCCAGTCATTACAGCTTTACCCTCATGTCACACTCAACCTCCAAAAGGCCCTGCTTCTGATACCATCATCTTGGGGGTTAAGATTTCAGCCTATGAATTTGAAGGTGAGACAAACTTTCAACCGATATCACAGGCTTTTAATACTGAGAGGATCCGCCAGTAAATTCTCTGCAAGCAAATCTCCATTTCAGCATCTATACTTTGAGAACTAAAGAAAGTTTACTGCATTTTTTAAAATGTCTATGCTTTTTAATTTTTTGTTGGCAGTGTGTATTTTATTATATTTTTAATTAATTAATTAATTTTAATTGGAGGCTAATTACAATATTTTAGTGTTTTTTGCCATATGTTAGCATGAATCAGCCAATTTTTGCAAAAACCAATCTGTAAGAAAGAATCTATCTTGTTATTCAGTTGGAATTTATAAATAATTAATTTATGACCTGTGATTCAACTAATGATGATTTCATGCGCAAATTTTTTTGGATTAAGATACACATTTCTTAGTTTATAACACTGGACAATATATATTCCTTCAGTCATGATAGTGTTGTATTACATGGATCTTGATGTGTACCTAATTTAATGTTCTTGGCTGTTTGATATCTGACACACATTACTATTTCTTGCATGTGTTTTACAGTCATTTAAAATACATGTTAAATGTATATTTTTTTCTTTCCTTAACTGTATGTTAAGTCATATCTAAATCATTCAAAAGTGGACAGCAGAAAATCCTCTTTTAAAACAAGTTTACGGGAAAATAAAGAGAAATTCTTAAAAAATGCTGCAGTGCAGATCTCCTCTTTCTGTTTGAGAGAATGTGTCCAGCGAAATTAGCAGAACAAGCAGGATGCAGTTAGCAACATCAGTAACCTAATCACACAGAAAATCAAAACCCAATGGAAGCAGGGAGATGACACCAGAAATACAATACTGTGCATCGTCATTACAGTTTTGACACAGGAGGTGAAATGAAGGAAATTAAAAAGAAATCCAGTTGTCTGAGAAGGTTTTTTTCTGACCATAAAAGAAATATAATCCACAGAGGAAATATATTGAATTAACATCATTAATAAGTCAAATCTGATATCCTATACATATGAACAAAGAGTAAAAACTGGTCACTAGAAAAGCTTTAGAACAACAGTATTTTATATCCTCTGATGCATCTGATCCTAAAAAGTAATTATGTAAAATGTACTTGATAACAAACACTCGTAATTACAGTTATAGAAAAATTAGAAGTTCTTAGAATTCAAATTTCACTATCCCAATGATCACCAGATTTTCATGTGATCTCTTGCTTGAAAATGTGTCAAAAGTGTATGAGAGGCCACACTTTAGGTTTAGTATCTGTAATAAAAGTTTCTAACTGCACCCTTAAATCTTGCCATCACTTAAAACATATATTTTACTTATAGCCCACAAGGAAGGCAGGTCAAGTGAGAAAAAATAGTTTAAACTCTTCTTAGCAGTCTTAAATGAATCGTTCAAAATCCACATCTTACAGAATCCTTGCCATGAATGAGGTTCACAGACAAGGTTTAACCTTGTATATCAGCCCCCAAATTAAACAAAATTTTGCCATTCCAAATCAATAGCATTGGAAAACAAAGGAAGTTAAGAGTTGGAAGACAAGAGAGCAGTGGGAAATGCTGCATTGGGTACCTAAAACACAGGGCTTTGATTATTATTCAATGAGTATGGTGAACTGATAAAAATTGTCACCTACAGGTTGATTTTCAAACCAGTTTTCATCTGAATTGATTTTTTTCTCATGGTATTTAATGGCTTTCAAAACATTCAAAAATGCTGAATCCATTTTTCTTCTCTTTAAAATAAATCCTTTTTCTCTATACTCTTGTGGAAATATGCAAAAACACTAGTAGAAATTTTTTGATGTATATACACAAATTTGATAACCAAATAAAATGGAGGAATTCCATAAAAGGCACAATCTGCCAAAACTCAAACAAGAAGACACAGATATCTTAATAGGCCTGGATATATTAAACACATTGAACAGTCAGTAATTTTCTGAAGTAGAAAGTACCACGTCCAGATGAGTTCACTGTGTCCAGATACAGTTCAATAAATCTATATTGTTATTCAGTTGGAATTTATAAATAAATAATTTATGACCTGTGATTCAACTAATGATGATCTCATACACAAATTTTTTTGGATTGAGATACACATTTCTTAGTTTATAACACTGGACAGTTTATATTCCTTCATTCATGATAGTGTTGTATTACATGGATCTTGATGTGTACCTATTTAATGTTCTTGGCTGTTTGATATCTGACACGCATTAGTAGTTTGATACTTACACACATGTCTAGTTTCTACCAGACATTTAAGAAAGAAATTATACCAATTTTCTATAATCTCTTTCAGAAGATAGAAGCAAAAGAATACTTCCCAATTCATTCTATGAGATCAGCAATACTCTTAATACCAAAACCAGACAAGATACTATAAGGAAAGGAAACTACAGATCATTATTTCTCATAAACGTGGATGCAAAATTCTCAACAAAAATGTTAGCAAATCAAATCCAAAAATGTATAAAAAGAATTATACACCATGCCAAATGGGACTTAAATGAATCTAGACACAGATATTATAGTCTTCACAAAAATTAATTCAAAATGAAGCACAGACCTAAATGCAACATAATGAAACTGTTAAAAGAAAACATAGGAGAAAACCTAGATAACCTTGGACATAATATTCCTTTAAAGATACAGTACAGAAGGTGTGATCCATGAAAGAAATAATTGAAAAAGCTGGACTTCACTAAAATTAAAATTTCTGTTCAAAAGATAGTATCATGAGCATTAAAAAACCACAGATTAGGAGAAAGTATTTGCAAAATACATGCTGAATAAAGAATTATTATCCAAAATATACAAAAAACTCTTAAAAGTCAACAATTAGAAGACAAACACCAGAATAATATTTACTTCAGCATTATTCACAACAGCCAAGACATGAACAATCTAAGGCTCTGTTAATGGATGAATGAATAAGGAATTGTGATTACACCCACACAGAAAATCACTTAGCCTTAAAAAGGAGATCTTGCCATTTGCAACAACATGAAAGAAACTGGAAGATATTATGTTAAGTGAAATACGCCATACATATTAAGAAAAATAGTGCATTAGTTATGTATATGCAGATCTAATAAAGTTGAATTCATAGAAGCATAGAGTAGAACAGTAATTACTAGGGATGGGGAGGTGAGGGAAATAGGCACATGTTAGCCAAAGGGTACAAAGTTGCCATTATATAAGATGAATGAGTTCTAGAGATCTGGTGCACACCATGATGACTATACTTACTATTATATTGTATACTGGAAATTCGCTAAAAGAGTGGATTGCAGGTTCTCTCACCATACACACACACACACACACACACACACAAATGGTAACTATATGAAGAGATGTTTATGTTAATTAGTTTGAATGTGGTCATCATTTCACTATGGATATGTACCTTACCACAACATTACATTGTGAACCTGAAATATACATTACATATATGTGTGTTAGTTTCTCAGTCATGTCTGACTCTTTGCAACCCCATGGTCTGTCCGTGGAATTCTCTAGGCAAGAATATTTGAGTGGGTTGCCATTCCCTTTTCCAGGGGATCTTCCTTCCCCAGAGATGAAAACTAGGTCTCCTACATTACAGGCAGATTCTTTGCTGTCTGAGCTACAAAGGAAGCCCACATTACATATTTTAAAAGAAAACAAACAAAACTACTAAAAAATGGGCCACCAAAGACCATAGGAGAACAAACACCTCACCAAAGAAAATATAGAGATGGCAAATTTGTGCATGAAAAGGTGCTGTATATCATGTCATCCAGGTAATGCAAAATGAAACAATAATATGGTATCACTACATGCCTATTAAGAGTGGCCAAAACCTAGAACACTGACAACACCAAAGTTTGGCACGAATGTGGAACAACAAGAACTCTCTTACACTGTTCGTGGGAATGCAAAATGACACAGCCATGTTGGAAGTCACTTTGGATGTTTTTTTAAAAACTAAACATTCTTAACCATATGATCCTGCAATCATGTTCCTTGGTATTCATCCAAAGAGTTGAAAGCTTATGTCCCTACAAAAAAACTGCAGATAGATATTTAGAGCTGTCTTATTCATAATTGTCAAAACCTGGAAACAACCAAAATGCTCTTCAGTAGGAGTATGGTTAAATTTTGGTAGATCCAGATAATGAAATATTATTTACCACTAAAAAAGAAATGAGCTTCAAGCTCATTTGAAAGCTCCTTGAAAGACATGGAGGAAGTTTAAATGCATGTTATTAACTGAAAGAAGCCAATCAAAAAATTTATGTACTATATGATTCCAACTATATGACATTCTGAAAAGGGCAAAACTATAGAGATGGTAAAAAGATCAGTGGTTGCCAGAGGCTAGGAGGGAGGGAGGGAAAAATGAGTCAGCCATGGAAGATTTTTAGGGCAGTGAATCTACTCTGTATGATACTATAATTGTGAATACTTGTCATTGTACATTTGTCCAAACCCACGCAATATACAACATTAAGAATGAATCCTAACATAATCTATAAACTGTGATGATACAATTTCACTGATTTTAACAAATGTATCAGTCTGATGGGGAGTGTTAAAAAAAAGGAGTAGGCTATGCATAATTGGGGGTAGGAATTAATGAGAAATCTCTGTACCTTCCACTCAAATTTGCTTTGAACCTAAAACTACTCCAAAAAGTTGTCTATTAAAAAGGAATTTTAATATATTTATCCATTATTATACTAGATAGCCTTTTGAAGAGTGTTCTTTACTTTTTGGATAGAAAAAAAAAAAAACTTGAATGATGGTTTCTGGCAACACTATGTGGCTCTCAGCTTGTTAGCCAGTAACAAGCAGAAGGAGAAAGACAAAGGTAATAGTAACAGGTTTGGAAATTGAGAACAAAATTAAAACAAATTTGTTTTCTGTCAGTCAAAAAACAACCAAAATGATTTGCTAGATTTTTTTTCCTTTTTGGATAATGAATTTGTTGAAATGTTTATATGACCTCACATCAGTCAAGGAAATCTTTCTTGACTATTAGAAAGGAGGATAGCCCTTTGAGATCTAGATTATGAGTTTTTCTGCTTCTTTTATCTTAACCCTTGCTAAGACTGAAGAGCTATAAAAGTATTTACCTTTTATTTAGTAAGTATAAAATATTTTGCTATCTTGGCAACTATTAATAAATAAGGTTATAAAAGCCTCAAACATAATTCTGTTCTGATTGGCTTGAAGAGGTTAACACATGTTTACATAACAATAATATCTTCTTCAGTGGTCAGAAATAAGCTTTTTAAATGAAACTTTGTAAAACTGAAAATATAGTAGTCTTTAAAAGTCCCTCTTATAGATACTGCTACTTCAGCAGAATTGTAATATAAGAATTCAAATTCGGTCAATCAAGATGAATCATTAGACAAATCAGAGGGTCTGAAAATATGATTTTTTAAAAAAACCTAAATACAAGTACATTTTCTCTGATTTTATCATCTTGGAATATATAACCAATTATTTAATTTTTTTCATAGAGATCTAGGTATTTTGAACTTCCTAAACTGCTTAGGCTTCCTATCAGAGGAGCTATTTTACTTTTACATTATATTTAGGACTAAAAAGAAGGAAAAAAAGAAAACAGTTTCTACTATATTAAACCCTATTTCTGAACAACTATTCAATCATAATTCTGTTCATGGATACATGTGTATGTACGGCTGAGTCCCTTCACTGCTCACCTGAAACTACCACAGCACTGTTAATCAGCTTGCAACAATACAAAATAAAAAGTTTAAAGGCTGAAAAATATTTTTGCTCAGTAGTATGTAAGGTTAATTTTATTTAATTTTAAAATCTTAGAGGATATAAAATTGAGTTCCTTAATAGGCAATCTTTGCACATCTAATATTGCCTTAAGTAAGATAGACTACTAAAACACTGGTCACAAGGAATAGCTGCATTTATCAGTTTGTTATATGACAGAGTGCTTTTATCTTTGGTGGGGAAATGATGTGGGTGTTCATAGGTGATCATTAGGTTTGTTCATGAGCTTTGTTAAAAATGCTTGTATATAACAGGCAATTTTCAATTACCTAACTCCCAGTTCTGTCTGTGAAATAGTAGCTGATTTGACTAAAAGTTATAATTAAGATGGGTGATGTGGTTAGTTAGTTAACTTGGGTAAATATATAATTAATATGGGTGATTGAGTGCATACTGGAAATAATAACAGCAAAGAAATACAACTATATATGCAAAGGAACAGTGTATCTTTTTGTTTTTCAAAGAAAAGAGTGATTTTGTTTTAATGAAAAGTGATTTTGCTAACATTCACTTTTATTCAGTCTCATTTTTCATAATATTGGTGCTCACATAAGTACAATAAGACAATTTTCCTTTATATTAGCATATAATTGAACAAACTAAGTATGCAATAATCAAAAGCATACCTAGAGTGTCATGTTTGATAAACCAAGCAATGCCCACCATTAATGAAACAAGCACAATAAGAACAAGCTCACCATTAATGAAAAAGAATTGCACTTTATATGTGATGCCAACACCTCCCAATCTTCCTAAGGAAACATACTTAGCACCCAGGTTCCAGGGTCCAAGCCTGCTGGGTGATAAGGGTGTGACTCTGTGTCAGTCTGGGAACTTTGAAAATCTGGTAGACCTTAAGAGAGGAAGTCACTCAAATCTACAGATAACACTGGTAGAGAGAATTTCTTTCAATTGGTTTTCCAGCATTGGTACAGAAAAGCAAACTAAATTTCCTAAAAAGAACTTAATTATTTAGACTCACAAGTTATGTGACACCGTGTGCATAAAGAGGCTTATATATGCAACTCTTGTTAAACCTAGATAACATAAGCAGAACTTACCGACCCATAAAAAGAACAACCTTTTTGTCATCAAAACTGTTTAGAAATTATTTCTCAAAATAGGGTACTGGGAATAAAAGTTATTTAAATATCATTTAATTATCTAAGACAGAGGTAGGCAAACTTTCTCTTAAAATATTTTAGGTTTTGCAGGTCATACACTCTATGTCACAACAACTGAAATTAGCCACTAATGATGCATAAATTAATAGATACAACTGTGTTACATTAAAACTTCACAAAAACAGGAGATTGGTCAGAAAGCTTGGTTTGTTGGCCTCTGATCTAGGGAAATGTGCTTACATTTATACTTGCTATTTCCTATTAAGTAAGAGCATCAATTCTGTGAATTTACATGTTAATTTGCACATTTCTGCTTAGTATAAAAGATAAAACCCAAAGGTTATGGCTGTATTGCCCTATAGGACTTTAACCATATGAGCTCTAACCCAGCAATTTCATTTTTTAAATGCCTTTTTTGAAAGACTATATAATCCTTATTCCTCTAATTCTCATTTGGAACAGACTTACTGTTTTACTGCTTCCTTAAATTATGAGGTTAAGTAATTTGGAACAACTCTTTTTAATATTTCTTTTAAAAATATTTTAATTTTTAAAAAATTATACATGGACAATAAAAATTAATAAATGGATGCATTTTGAATCCTAATTATTAGATAATTTGGATTCTAGAATTTCAACGTTTCTCCTAGATTTTGGTCATTTTTAGTGGTAGGATTTAAGGCTTTCCAAATATGACAGCCTCTCATCTGTCACAGGAGGAGATGAAATTTGATTATTTATATGTATCAAGATCATTGATTTTTTTTTTTTTAAATTTTTTTATTAGTTGGAGGCTAATTACTTCACAACATTTCAGTGGGTTTTGTCATACATTGATATGAATCAGCCATAGATTTACACTTATTCCCCATCCCGATCCCCCCTCCCATCTCCCTCTCCACCCGATTCCTCTGGGTCTTCCCAGTGTACCAGGCCCGAGCACTTGTCTCATGCATCCCACCTGGGCTGGTGATCTGTTTCACCATAGATAGTATACATGCTGTTCTTTTGAAACATCCCACCCTCACCTTCTCCCACAGAGTTCAAAAGTCTGTTCTGTATTTCTGTGTCTCTTTTTCTGTTTTGCATATAGGGTTATCGTTACCATCTTTCTAAATTCCATATATATGTGTTAGTATGCTGTAATGTTCTTTATCTTTCTGGCTTACTTCACTCTGTATAAGGGGCTCCAGTTTCATCCATCTCATTAGGACTGGTTCAAATGAATTCTTTTTGACGGCTGAGTAAAATTCCATGGTGTATATGTACCACAGCTTCCTTATCCATTCATCTGCTGATGGGCATCTAGGTTGCTTCCATGTCCTGGCTATTATAAACAGTGCTGCGATGAACATTTGGGTGCACGTGTCTCTTTCAGATCTGGTTTCCTCAGTGTGTATGCCCAGAAGTGGGATTGCTGGGTCATATGGCAGTTCTATTTCCAGTTTTTTAAGGAATCTCCACACTGTTTTCCATAGTGGCTGTACTAGTTTGCATTCTCACCAACAGTGGAAGAGGGTTCCCTTTTCTCCACACCCTCTCCAGCATTTATTGCTTGTAGACTTTTGGATAGCAGCCATCCTGACTGGTGTGTAATGGTACCTCATTGTGGTTTTGATTTGCATTTCTCTGACAATGAGTGATGTTGAGCATCTTTTCATGTGTTTGTTAGCCATCTGTATGTCTTCTTTGGAGAAATGTCTGTTTAGTTCTCTGGCCCATTTTTTGATTGGGTCATTTATTTTTCTGGAATTGAGCTTCAGGAGTTGCTTGTATATTTTTGAGATTAATCCTTTGTCTGTTTCTTCATTTGCTATTATTTTCTCCCAATCTGACGGCTGTCTTTTCACCTTACTTATAGTTTCTTTTGTAGTGCAAAAGCTTTTAAGTTTCATTAGATCCCATTTGTTTAGTTTTGCTTTTATTTCCAGTATTCTGGGAGGTGGGTCATAGAGGATCTTGCTGTGATTTATGTCGGAGAGTGTTTTGCCTATGTTCTCCTCTAGGAGTTTTATAGTTTCTGGTCTTACATTTAGAAGATCATTGATTTTTTGAGAAACAAAGACTAAGGGACTAATTATTGTTTCATAGTATCTTTATCCCCTATTAAATATAATGCTAAATATGTACACTTTACCGGTTTTTTAATGTTCCAATAAAAATTATTTTAACTGCTTTTAACCTTTTACCTTAAGATAAGATTTCTTAACTATATAAATAACTCTATATCCTACATTGCTGTTGTTTTTCAGGCCACTTAGGGCAGTAAAGAGAGATCATGACCATGCTTAGAGACCAGCCTTTGTAGGCCTAGAACAGCAAGGTTACAAAGAGGGCTCATCTAACTTCTTTAATTACTCTGCTTCCTGATAGAGAATTTGAGACTGTGATGCATTCTTTAAGTCATTAAGCTCACGAGGAGCCAAGGTTCACTCAGAGTCAAATTACATATAAGTTCAAGCACAAGATTGCCTCTCCGTCTTTGCTAGGCAAAGTTCCTTATAGTTCAGAAACATGGTTAGCTAATAAATTTTAAACCAACTCAACTTATATAATATATATTAGGAAACCAAAACTTCGTGGACTAGTAACCAAAACCAGAGTTGGTCCAGTCACAGTTCTGGAATCTAGACCACTGAATGGGAATTCTTTCTCTTTTACAAGAGGCTTTGCTGCTCTGCTATCTCTGTAGCACGGGTGTAATGGTTTCCAGCTTGGCCGCTATTCTGCAACAATGGAAATAATAGAGTCCTTTGTCCAAGGTTGTTTCCCAATGGATTAAACGCTGCTGTGGGAATAACTGTTTACACCTGTCAATCAGAGATTGAAAAACTTAGCTACATGAGGGAGGTGAAGGAGGACAGTGGTTTCTCTAGTTTCATTTTTCAAGTATTATCTTCATTTTGCTTCTTACCTCCTTAGCTGTTTTTTCTACCATGAACTTCAGCTTGGGGCAGGGTATTAAGATTTACAGTCCTGTCAAACTGAGGGTTATTCGATTCTCAGCTACCTCATGTCTCTGCCTACAGGCACAAAGAGCATCTCTCCACTAGGTTGTATTTATTCTTCTGCTTTCAGGTAGGCTATTTAGAAGAAACTCATCTCTCTCAGAGAAGAACTTATTGAAAGTCACAAAAAATAGTCAATATGTTCTAAAGCACTGCCATTTCTCTACAGAAATTTCCAAAAGCCCCAGCCTCAGAGAACGGAAAATTTGAGAGCCAAGTGAATTTTGCATGAACATGGAAGCAAGTATAAATAATTTTTCCATTGTATAACTGGTATCAATATCTTCTCAACCAAAGTTAGGGGGAATCATCAGCTTGTATTCTTTAGCAAATACACAATCCACAGTTTAAGATTTTCAATTCTAATACTCTTATTTCCAGGGAGTTATTTCAGAACAAGAATTTAGTTTCAACTAATTCAGAGTGGCATAAGCAAAAAGGGTATTTACTATCTAACTAAAAATTCCAAAAAAAAAAAAAAATAATAAAATCATGTTGCTAGAATTCTGTCTCCATCTCTAAGCTTTGAAGTTCTGTGTTTTGGCTTTATTCTCAATAAAGTTTCCCCTCATGATATAAAATTGCCACCAAAAATCACATATTCCTCTAGTTAGAAGTGCCAGAGGAAGTATTTTCTTCTCCATGTGGTTGCAAGTTCCAGTCTTCTACTTACTGTCTGATGATACAGTCAACCTGCCTGAGAAATGGAATTCTCTGAATGGCAAAACCTAGACAGGGCCATACCAACACCATGATCCAAGTGCAGTGGGAGTAATTTCACAAAACCATTGTAAAGGGTTCTTTTACAAGAAAAGGAATGAATACAGACAAAGTAGAAAGAACAGCTATAACCGATTGAAGCACATTGAAAAAAATATAATAAATTTGATTTCTGGTGAACTTTTGTTGGTAGACCTATGATGACTTTTATTAAGAATCGTTTTCTTTTGTAAATGTTTATAAGCCGTCTATTTAATAATTCCTCAGTTTTATTAGGTTTACAGTTTATATCTTATAGAATGCTATTTCTGAAATAAAGTTTAAAAAAAAAAGTATGATTTCTTCTTCCTCTGTGGTTTTAACAATGAGTTGCTGTGCAGGTATACCTTTAAGTTCTTTCAAAAACTGGAAAAAGAACTGAATTCATTTAGAACAGCTACGAGGCTTTCACATCCTGGGTGCCAGTACTCTTTTAAGCCTACTTTCTTTCATAAATATTTTTAGACTAGAGGTTACATTTCTGCTTAATGGTGTTATTTTTACTTTTTTAATATTAAATAGTCTTCAAGTGATAGCATTTTCTCCCTCTGTCATCTTGCCCTTAACATAGTTAAAAGGCATACATGATCCTTTTTAAAAATCATTTTCACCGGCTTTTAGCACAGTCTGTCACTTTGTATTCCTGATGCTATAAATGTCACTTTTACATTTATATTCTAACTCAGCCATTTGTTTAAACAGTCCTTTCAGATCTGTGTTCATTTAATATCCCCATATATTGGATGTCTTCAGTTGATCAGGAGATAATTCTTCATTTGGATAATTTGTAATAAAACAGAAGCATTTCCAATTTTTAGAAATACTCACTTAAAAACAAATCTATTTTCAGAAATCTAAAACTATGCCCTTTAGCCCCCTTTAAAAACCTTATAAATTTAAGGACTACATGAACCCATATTCTCATGGTATTTGTCAGCTTTCAACAGTACTCCAGGGGGGGATTACAATGCAGCATAAAGACCGTAGGTTTAAGCTCTTTCTGTTCTTACAGAAATGGTTACTAACTTGAGTATTAACTGTTTGAGCCTTAACATGTTTATCTTATTATTATATATATCTTGGAGGTGTTGTGAATATTAAATGTAATAACCTGAACAGAGAACTTGGTATAATACCTGATATATAATGGTGCTTTATAGGTTGTGGTCTTAACGATTATTGTTACTGTTATAATTCATTAAATTTTTTTCCTTTAATGCCTCCATCATGGATAATTTTGACAGTTAAGGACAATTTTTCCTATGTTGGCACAATCTTGAGTTTAGCATCACCTTATGGATATGTTCCCACACACAGAGAACTACACATTCATGATACCTATCTTCTAGATTCCTTGCATCTATTCATGCCTTTGAATGCTTTTGTTATTTTGTGGGATAAAATATGCCATGACTTTTAAAACAGATAGGAGTCCCTTCTATTGCCTCCCTCTTTGAAAACCAATATAGCTTATATAAGAATGCTACAATTATACTTTTATTCTTTTTCCTTTTTTTCCTCATTGTTTTTCCACTCACTGTTTTCTGGATTCTAGTTTGCATCTTTCTAATGTTTTCTCATATATATCTTTTGTTTTTATTCCAAATGTGGAATCATCACAGAGTAAAGGAACATACCATCCTTCTCACATTTCAGAAGCAGAAAGACATTTTGTGAAGGCTTTCAATTTGGCATCAATATTAGGGATTGGGGCCTGTCATTTTGAGTTTAGTTACTCCTCATCACTAGCCTGAATCACCAAAACTATCCCCTATCTTCCTGTATCTTGACATTTTCTTATTGTTTACATGTTCTGAAGTATTATTTCTAAAGGACTAGTATGATTATAAGACTCCAAAGTTTTAAAAAATTGGAAGTTTTTAACTGCTACAGCTCAGTGATCAATGTCAGCTGCACAATAAAGAAGGATCTCCACAATCCTACTTTTGCTACCATTATCTACCAAATGCATGTATAATTGCCATGAACCAGTTGATTTACCTAATAGACTTAGTCACTGAATTCCTGTTTATGGATGTTGACCATAGAATGGCTCATACTTCACTATTCTGGTTTTAGCTGAACGGAACAGAAAGAGTGTGTGTGCTCTGGTATAAAAAGATGAGATGGGGCAATCAGATTTTGCTACTGACAACTTCAAATCTGTACACTGAGGAATAAGTGTAGTAATCTATGGAGAACTCAGCTAGGAAGTCATTCAGGTTCTGGGGCTAGAAAGCCATTAGCATCATGTCTGCAGAGAAAATAACAAGAGGAAGTCAATCGAAAGAGATGCCACTTAGAACAAGAAGTTTAGTCACTGAGGACAATCAAAGACAGGCAGAGAAATATAAAAAGACTACTTTAATTCATGACATTTTCTGATTGTTATCTTCACTGAGAGTTTTGTTTCTTTCTTTCTTTTTTTTTTTTCCCAAATAAACTTTCCTGCATTTGAGCTAGCTTCAGCAGGTTTTTGCTCTTTTCCACCAAAATGGCTTGACATAAACAGAAAAACTATCCTTGGTCATCCTGTATTTTCCCCCTCTGGGAAATTCACTGTTCCCTGTAAAATCTCCACTTTGATGTCAAAGTGAAGCTCAAATATTGCCTGCTCTATGAATTCATTTTTCTGCCCTCTTAGACCAAACTGATTTGTCCTAAGCATGATTAAAGAATACTCTTTACTTATACTATATCATATTTTATTTCAATTACTTATCTCTTCAACTCAATTGGCCATACTTCAGTTTCCACAACTGTAAAAAGTGAATACTAATGGCATTTCCTCTTAGAGAGCTGTAGTTAGGATTAAATTATATGACACAGGAACACTTAAAAGAGATTAGCTCTGATAGTACTAGTGATTTTTCCATCTAGACAATTCTAATTCTGGTAAAACCTAGTCTCTATTTATTTTTCTTGATTAATAGCTAGTTTAAGTTAAATATTTTAATTATTTTTAATAAAAGTTACAAATTTATTACCATTCTAGCAATACAAGAGAATAGATTAACACAAAAGGAGCAATATCTCTGACCAACTATAAAGTCTCAGCAAAAATAGATTTGGTTGAAAAATAATGATTTTTCTGTAAGATCTGTCACTAGTTAATTTTTAACCTGAAATGATGAATAATAACTGTATTGGTTAAAACCCTGTTTTACAAATCGCATAGCTTATTTCCCATTTAGCAGCGTCAAGGACAATGGTGGTGGGACAGCTATCTTTTGATATGTAAATGTAGAAGCACTTAAGAGATATTTAATATGGAATAGCATTTCAGTCATTTATTTTAAAATTCAGTTTTTATAAAGTACTGAGCCAGTTTGTCATATGCCCAGAATGACATTGCCTGATAAAGAGAAAAACCAGAGCATTTTGCCTTGACAACTGAAAGCATTCCCACAGCATTTTAGCTCTTTATATTATTAGTGAACTTTGATATTTTTTCACTGAAAATTTGTAAATAAACATGTGCATCTTAATAGAAAATAAGTTTAAATTAAATAGATCAAACTGATTAACTTGTTTCTCTGACCTTGATCAGTTGGGTTAATTATATTCTATTTGAAATGTCCCTGGAGTTGCAAAATGAACCAACTTCCCCAAATCTTCTCTAGCTTGTGGAAACTGGCTAAAGATTGTTTTATTAAAAGTTCAAATGACATTAATGTCAACAAACTGTAGATTTCAAAGCCAGAGAAGTCCTGTATTTTACATGCCACAAACCTGTACCTGTGTGATGCATTAATTGCCATGTTCATGACCCTTGGAGGAGGCTAGGAATTGATGAAAAGAAAAATCTCACTAGAAGTGGCTTTTTAATAAAAGGGTTTTCACTTAAATATTCTTTAGAAAAATAAAAAATCCACTATTAGGCATAAAAAAAGTAAGAAAATGGAGCAGAAAAAAACAAAAAACAGACCTTTGCTTAAAGTAAGAACAGCTCTTTGGAGACCTATTCCAAATAAAGTGATATTTATTCTTTAGTGAAAGGTTGTATTTCTTTAAAACTTAGAACAATTTTGTTATGTAAAATAAAAGACCCTAACAAAGTACTACAAATTGAGTACCTTAAACAACAGAAATTTATTTTCTCAAGTTTTGGAGGCTAGAAGTCTTAAATCAAAATATCAACAGGATTTGTCCCTTCTGAAGTCTGTGAGAAAAGGCCCTTTCCTGGCCTCTCTCTTGGCTCATACGTGGCCATCTTTTCCCTGATTGTAGCATCTTCTCTATTATGTCTATCTTTTTGTTCAAGTCTCCTCTTTTTGTATAAGAACATGTTATATTGAACGTGGGGTTCACCTTACTCCAGTATGAGCTATATGGAACTATTTATAACCGCAAAGACCCTATTTCCAAATAAGGCCAAGTTCTGAGGAAAATGGGACTTAAGATTTCAATACCTGAATTTTGGTAAGACATAATTCAACTCATAACATCTCACTTCAAACTTTGTATTTCTTTGGCAAATATCTATCTCAGTGTGGCCATGTGGGCCCTTCACATCTAAGGGATTCAAACATATTCTTTAAGTCTCCATTTACAAAAACATGAATGGTTTAAAGGTAAAAAAAAAAAACAAAAAAGTGTCACTCTGTTGGCTGTCTCTAAATAACACATAACTAAAATGGCAAGGAGCTTGCCTTTATACTTTGGGCATCTTACTTCTTCAATGTTTTTCCAGTGCAAATTGCAAAGAGAAACCTGCAAATCACCATTAACTGGACCTTAATAAATATATTCTTTGATTATAGTCTCGCCAACAAAAGTCATGCAAAGCCATATTCTACTTTCCACCCATACCAAGCCAACACTTATGTCTTTTAACTCCACTTTTAAGCCCTTGCTTGTGCTCATATTTCTAGTTTCTCTTTTTAAAAATAGTTTCAAATCCTGTCCTTTGAGTGAACACAAACTGACAACTTTTTGCAGTTTTGTTTTTTCTTTTCCCTGTTTTATCTCCATTCTCTTTTGGAATTTTTCATGAGGTCCGCTTTTCCCCTTAATTCAGTAGTTTCCAATGTACTCCAAAAGTGTCATAGTTTTTCACATCTACAATAAGGTCATATTGGATAGGCAGAGTCACTGAACAAAAATTAGTGCTTTTATAGGGCTTCTACTGGTAATTCAACTAGGACTCTCTAGAAGGTACAGAAAAAGATGTCGCACATGTAATTTATAGAAATCAGCCATTGATTCTCTCTCAAAGAATGAACAATGAATTTTGTGTTTTTCTTCTTCTATGACAGATGGCTCACACGTTTGACACAGATTCACTGCTTAGTTCCCAGTCATTGATCTTTAATTAGAACTCTTTCTCAGTTATTTTTCAACTGGATGCCCCAAAGACAAAGGACAATAGTACCCATATGGCCTTTCAACCCTAATCCAATCTCTAGACTATTATTGAGTTACTCTTTATAAAGTTCTGATCTAGAGAACCTATATTCATTCATTCATTCATTCATTTGACAAGTGTTTACAGAACAATCACTCTATGTCAGGCACTGTTTTTAGGTGCAGAAAACATAGCAGTATAAGAAAATCTCTGTGTTCATGACACTTAAGACCTTATGTGGGAAACATAATACATATAATAAATAATTATAATAAGTTAATATATTATACACTAGAACATAATAACTGCTATGGAGCAAAATAAGACATGAAGTGTTAGAAGCTGTCTGAGCAATAATACTGTTATCAAAAGTCATTTTAAAAAAAGATAAAGACATTTAACTACAAGAGCAATGAAAAATTTTAAAAGAGGAGAAAACCATTGCAAACAATGTCAGAACACAAATAACAAACAGTGAGAAACATTTGCAACATATAGACAACTTAGCAACTGAACAACAAGTATATTACCTCACATACACAAAGTAAAATTTTAATCAAAGCTACATCAAGTCTTTTATTAAACCTAACATATTGGGATATGCAGATGACACCACCCTTATGCAGAAAATGAAGAACTAAAGAGCCTCTTGATGAAAGTGAAAAAGGAGAGTGAAAAAGTTGACTTAAAATTCAACATTCAGGAAACTAACATCATGGCATCCGGTCCTATCACTTCATGGCCAATAGATGGGGAAATAATGGAAACAGTGACAGACTTTATTTTGGGGGGCTCCAAAATCACTGCAGATGGTGACTGCAGCCATGAAATTAAAAGAGGCTTATTCCTTGGAAGTAAAGTTATGACCAAGCTATTGTCATAACACAGACAGCATATTAAAAAGCAGAGACATTACTTTGCTGACAAAGGTCCATTTAGGGGCAAAACTATGGTTTTTCCAGTAGTCGTGTATGGTTCTGAGAGTTGGGCTATAAAGAAAGCTGAGCACCAAAGAATTGATGCTTTTTAACTGTGGTGTTGGAGAAGACTCTTGGGAGTCCCTTGGACTGCAGGGAGATCCAACCAGTCCATCCTAAAGGAAATCTGTCCTGAATATTCATTGGAAGGACTGATGCTGAAGCTGAAACTCCAGTACTTTGGCCACCTGATAGGAAGAACCGACTTATTTGAAAAGACCCTGATGCTGGGAAAGATTGAAGGCAGGAGGAGAAGGGGACAACAAAGAATGAGATGCTTGGATGGCATCACCGACTCGATATACATGAGTTTGAGTAAGCTCCAGGAGCTGGTGACGGACAGGGAGGCCAGGCAGTCTGCAGTCCATGGGGTCGCAAAGAGTTGGACATGACTGAGTGATTGAACTGAACAGACTGAGAAATTCTATTAAAAATTGAATTTCAAAAAGTTGAAAAGGCCTACAAACAACCTCAGTGTCAGGAATGTGTAGAAAGAGTGACCTAAATGGATTACTGATAGGATTGTAAAATGATACATGCATCCTTATTATATCTGGTGGTTACACTACCAGAAATTTAGCTTTATATATACATAGCTATATCATTTATATAAGGTGACATTTATACAAGGTTACTCCTTGCATAATTGTCTTAGAAAAATGTATAAAACCGTAAAAAATATGTATAAGGAATATATTAATGATGTGTATCTCCAAGGAGAAAAAAAATAGTATGTAAACAGTGAAAAAGAATCTATACATATTTTTTCATAGAAATGCAAGAATATACTAATAATTGTAATAATGTTAATAAATAAAGGTAAATAATAAATTACTGATGGTGTAGACAATTACATCCTAGTTGGATATAACAGAAGGTGGGAGGGAGAATTTTCTTTTTATTATATAATGCACTTTTATTTTTGAAATATGTGAATGTAAGAGCTATTTAAAAGTACTTTTCTTGGAAGGAAACAGCACTTGTTATTTAATTTGATGGATGAACTTTCACTAAATAATACATGGGGAAAATATTTCCTTCTCAAAAGTAGTTATGTTCCTTATAAATCAATTCCATACTCTTAAAATTCATTTCTTAAAATCCTATATTAAATCCTAGAGTCATACAGAATACCCCTAAGCATACCCAATCAGAGTAAAGGAAAACTTGAGAAGTACTAAATAAATAATAATGAGAAGATGTGTTGAATTATTTGGTTATCATTCTGATTTTCATATTCTAGCTTCAATAACTGGCCAATTGATTTTATTCCACAGAAAATAATATCATGGAACCTCTAATCAGTTCAGATCATACAAGTGTGATTGAAATTAACACTGGTGCAAAGGATTTCTACAGTATTCTCTTTGTTCTAATTTTCTTTCTTTTCCCCATATATGTCTGTGTACGTGCGTGCATGCTCACTCACTTCAGTCCTGTTTGACTCTTTGGGGCCCTATGGACTGTAACCTGCCAGGCTCTTCTGTCCACAGGATTCTTCAGGCAAGGATACTGGAGTGGGTTGACATCCCTCCTCCAGGGGACCTTCCTAACCCAGGGAGGGAACATACATCTCCTGCGTCTTCTGCATCGCAAACAGATTCATTACCACTGAGCTACCGGGAAGCCCCCATATATGTCTAAACTACCGTAAACTCCAATTCCACTACTGAGGAATTTTTTTTCTTAACTAGAAATGGGCATATGGGGAAACACCAACATAATTAACAACTAGTATCCCTTGCTCTAGCTTTTATTGTTCAGTCGCAAAGTCGTGTCCGACTCTTTGTGACCCCATCAACTGCAGCATAGGCAGGCTTCCCTATCCTTCGCTGTCTCCCAGATTGCTCAGATTCAAGTCCACTGAGTCAGTGATGCTATCTAACCATCTCATCCTCTGTTCTAGCTTTATTTGGGAAAACTGGCTCTATCCCTGAAAATAGTTTCTTTGTAAAAATGTTAGGCAAATATCATAAAAGTATGAGATTTAAGGATGAATATCTAAAAAGAATAAAAGCAAAAATACAGGTAATACAATAAACTTTCCTTCCTTTCTTAAGGTACCTAAATTAAGTTTGATGTTCAAAGCAAAAATTGTAACACTGTCTGTTGTGGACTTTAATATATGTATGTACATAGAATATGTATGTAGAGGAAATATTTGAAAAGAATTATATTACTAACAGGAGAGGATAACGGGATTAAAGAAAAGTTTCTACACTTCACTCAGATGAAAACCAGACACCAGTTGATCTTTGGGGTGATAGAATAGCTGTATATCTCTATGGCACTGGTGATAACAGGAATTTATACATGTGATAAAATGGCATAGAATTATACACACACATTGTACCAATGTCAGTTTTTTAGTTTGTATGTCAGTTTTTTAGTTTGTATATTGTACTATAGTTACACAAGATATAAACCATTGGGGAAAATGGATGAAGAAAACATGGCCCCTTTCAACTTTGTAACTTTCTGGAAACCTATAATTATTTCAAAATAAAATTTTAATTATGTTTGTTTAAGAAACTGAATGTTTTCATTCTAATACAAAGTATTTTTCTTCAAATTGTGTATTCAGTGTAAACTGTGCCCAAATAGCAATCTACCTCCTTTTTATATACTGTGTAGAATTAGATGATCTTAGATTGCAAATGGTAGATCAATATATGATTAATGTTAAAAATTCAACTTTTAATCCTTATAAATACTTAACTGTAACTTTTCAATTTAAAACATTAATGTAATTTTAATACTTTATTCAAGAGAATGAAGTTACATTTGATTTTATCATCTATTTAGAAAAATGATTTCTGAAGGAACTTCTATATTAAGCTAAAATATACAGAAAAATACATGCCAGTTTGGTTGCAAAGTTAGCAGCTTCTTGCCTTCAGAGATTGATGCCACACTTCCATTTCCAATTCAATAAATGTTTTTAATATGATTTTTCAAGTCACAATCATGTGAAATCAAGACCAAAACAATATATATTAACACAATTATAATGCTAATTGTGAATAAATTTATTTTGGTCCAAAACTCATCATTTTATTGCCCCTATCTTTATGTGTCAGTTGGTTTACATGGAAAATTAGTTGATAAACAGCACTGCAGCTAAAATAGCCCATAAGATTGTTAAATCTGATTGTCACATTGAATCACATTTTCTTTCTATTTAGTCATGAGTAGTACTTTGGTCTAATCATCCTATTTGTTTCAATAATAGGTATAGTAGTTTTTTTACTTAATATAGTTCTATATTAAGCATAGAACCTTAATCAACTATAGAACTACATAGAAATATATAAAGTCAATATATTTATTTTATTAATGAATTTTCTATTGCTGTTAGGTTTCCAAATTGAAATGGCTTAATACTTTTAAATTTCCAAAGATGAAACACACACAGAGTAGTGAAAAAATTGGAAAGGCTTTGTGAAACCATCTAAGTGTATTCAGCTGTTACAATAACTCTCCATCAGGTAACTACAATCTTGTGCCATGTTTATTGTAAATATATAAGAAAATAGGCGAATTAATATAAGAAGGTCAATGATGTTTTATACACATAAATTATGAAAGTAATAGAATTTTACTTAGCAATGTGAAATTAGGAAGTTATTTGGCTTTAGATATTAATGCTAAGCATGGAATAAACAGAGCTATTTTATATCCTGTGATATATCCATATGCAGTAGGAGGCAAGCCTCTATTAAAAAGAAGTTGCCTATTATACTAGAGAGTTCCTCACTCAATTTCATTCTTCTGTGCATCCTGGTAATCTCTAGGAAACACAGAATCTAGTACAAGAAAGAAGTAAAATCTGTCAATTAGATAACAGATATCAACTTTAAGAGGATGCTAATAAGTTTCCCTTCAACTACCATTTAACTACTTTTAATTAATCTTGTAATTTGAGCAGAGCAATCCCTTGAAAAATAACATTATCTTTTGAGAGAGGGTTTATTATGGTGCTAGAATTCAGATTTCCTGAAATAATATCAATTAACAGATATAGACAATAAAAATGAGACTAAAATTAAGACCAGACATCTAACAATGAACATGCATCTTGACCAAAAAAAAAAAATAAGTGCTAAAATATAATTTTGCCATTATTGAGGACCTAAAATGAGATGGTCTGTAATTTGCCAAGTAAGTCATATTACACTCACTCACACAATAGTAGTTAACAAGGTTGGTAAATCTCTTATTTGTAGCAGAAAGTTCTATGCCTCAACAACACAGATACCAGATATTTTAAGTTACTTTCATTAAAAAAAAAAATTTAGAATGATCAAAGAAGTTTAGGATTTTTGTATTAGATGCGAAGACCATCAAAGATGATCTCACAAAATCTATTTCATAAGGGAAAAGTTATTAGGTCTTTGGAAATCAAGTATTATAGTTGAAGTTTCAGCAACAGTACCAGAGTTGAATAGGCCCCATGTGTCACATTAAAGAGTCAGCATAAATGACTAATTCATTGTGGTGAGAAAGCTGGTGAGGTTCCTATGCCAAGCTATCTAAAGAGAGGGAAACCAATCAGTTATGAAGATTATTTCATTGCACAACTCAAGAAGTAGAACATCTAAAGGTCTGACCATACCAAAACAATTTGGAAAAAATATTTTCAGAGAAATTCAGTGATTTGAATCATTAACATCACTATCAACTGGTCAGTTTCTTTGAATAAAAGAAGGTTTGCAATTAGACAGGTCCATGAAAATAATAAGCAATACAAATGATGTCAGATTGAGTAAGTTAAGTTTAAAATCATGTCTCTTTGAATTTCTTCAGTGACTCAGCCTTCTCATGACAGCCTCCTACTTTTCTTGGAAATAAGCAACACAAGGAAACATGATAGGCTAAGCAAAAGAAATACACAATTTTACTTTTGGTGACTGGAGATAATCCCTGGTTGACTCATGCTGTTTTTATTTTTCTAGATAGTCATGATAAAACATATATCAACTTCTATATTTAGAAATAAAGCTATCACCACCACCACCAACACAGCAGGAACACCATCTCTTCGGGGAAAAGTTTTTCTACAACTTTCATCAGAAAAAGGTGTTGAGGAGACCAAGCAGACATCAGCTAAGAAACCTGAAGTTGTGCATACATATGTGCTCACTCAGTCCTGTCCAATTCTTTGTGACCCAGTGGACAGTAGCCCACTAGGCTCCTCTGTCCATGGGATTCTCCAGGCCTGAACACTGGAATGGGTAGCAATGCCCTCCTCCAGGGGATCTTCCTGACCCAGGGATCAAACCCGCATCTCTTCCGTCACCTGCATTGGCAGGTGGGTTCTTTATCACTAGCACCACCTGGGAAGCCCAAAGTTGTACATTAATGGAAGATAAATGCATGATACTTCCTCCAAGGCAGGAGAAAGGGCTCCCAATGTCATGTTTACTGATTTTCCACTGAACTACTTTTGCAGAAAACCTTAGGGGCAAGTTAAAAACTGTTTGATGAACTGCTGAGCTAAACCTGAGGAAGCATACTCAGGAGTCCCTCTCTGGCAGGTTCTTCTAAGCTGTCTTTCTCCTATTATGCTTGCTCACATTGGCTAATGGCAATTAATCACACAAATTGGAGACAATGTATTTTGGATAACTTCCCCCCTCTTTCATAAAGAGAATAAATTGTTCCAGACAGAAGGAGAAAACATGCACAGGCAATTCAGCTGAACTGTAACCCAGAGTGGACTTATTGCTGTCAAGGGGGAAGTTTAGGTTGATGATTCTTCTGAGCTGCCCAGCGCAGTGGTTTTTCTGTTGACAACGTCAGCAGACTTAGTGTTGTAACAGACACTTCAGCTATAGAAGGATAATGGGGATCTATTTCATAGATTCTCTGTTGGGAAAAAAACCTCAATCTCCCTAACTTTCAGCATTAACTTTCTGCATAATTCTTCCCTTATGCTAGACTTCCTAGTTTGCCATTTGTAACACTGAAATTAAAGAAGGTTATATAATATCTCCAAACTAATCAGTTAAAACACACAAAGGAAAATATGTGAACCCGCTTTTAAAAACCCACTAGCTACTCGCAGGAGAATAAGTCTAATGATCAACTACCACAAAAAGCAATCAGGGCCTTGGAGGTCAGCTGGCTGCAAATGGCCACAAGGAAGTATTTGTGATAAAATAAATATGGATATAATGCTGAAGACAGACAGCCCTGGGCTGCCAGGAAACATAATCCTCCTGTCAGTTAATAGCAATGCAGGAAGAACATGTTCTAATCAGATTTAGCCATAACAACTTCAAAGCACACAGTCAAGATCCTTAGCAAGCAGCCTCAACAGGAAACTCTCAGTTTCTTTCTGCATTTCAGAAAGTAACTGAAAACCACTCTTTAAATGTAAGCACTAAACTACGTGTAAACTTACTTTTTTTTTAATAGACACTTGCAAAAGAAGAGAAATTTAGTTGTGTTTTTGAATAGGTATTTTTTATTGAAGTAATGTTGATTTACAATATTATATTAGTTTCAGTTGTACCACACATAGGTTTGATATTTGTATAGATTATACTCCTTTTAAAGTTATGCAAGATAATGGCTATATTCTCTGTGCTGTACAATACATCCCTGTAACTTATTTCTATTAGCTTGTACCTCTTAATCCCCAACCCCTATATTTTGCCTGTCCCATTTTCCTCTCTGCCTTGATAACCACTAGTTGGTTCTCTATATCTGGGAGCCTGTTTTTTGTTTTGATTTTTGTTTTTTGTTTTTTTTGACATTTAACTAAGCATAATACCCTCCATGTTGCTGCAAATGGCAAATTTAAAGTCTTTTTATGACTGAGTAATATTTCATTGGGATTCCCAATTGGCTTAATGGTCAAGAATCCTCCTACCAATGCAGGAGACATGGGTTTGATTCCTGGTGGGATATCCCCTGGAGGAGGAAATGGCAACCCCACTCCAGTAATCTTGCCAAGAAAATCCCATGGACAGAGGAACCTGGCAGTCTACAGTCTGCTGCTGCTGCTAAGTCGCTTCAGTCGTGTCTGACTCTGTGCGACCCCATAGACGGCAGCCCAGCAGGCAGTCTACAGGGTTGCAAAGAGGTGGACATAACTGAGTGACAGAGCATGCACATGCAGTATGTCATTATATATATGTATATATTCCAAATCTTTATCCACTTGTCTGTCAGACACATAGGTTCCTTCAGTATCTTTGCTATTGTAAATAATGCTGCTATGAATGTTGGGGTGCATATATCTTTTGAATTAGTGTTTTCATTCTTTTTGGATATATACCCAGGAGTGGAATTACTATCAAATAAATATTTTATATGAAATGAAAATTAAAAGTGCTATAAATGCTGTTTTTCCATACTTCAATCCAGAATAGGCAGGATAATATTTATTACAGGTAAAATTAAAACTTCCTCTTTTGAAACAGCACCAAGAACTGCTGTTCCTAGGAGGTAATACACAGTGTAATAAAATGGAAGAAAGAATGGATGCCTGTGTCAGAGTTCACTTTTAAAGATACAGAAGAAAAAAGTTTCTATTTTTAATATTAATGACAAGTAAAATATATTGAAGTATAGACTATTTCAGTTCAGTAGCCCAGTAGTGTCTGACTTTTTGCAACCCCATGAACCGCAGCATGCCAGGCCTCCCTGTCCATCACCAACTCCCAGAGTCCACCCAAACCCATGTCCATCGAGTCGATGATGCCATCCAACCATCTCATCCTCTGTCGTCCCCTTCTCCTCCTGCCCTCAATCTTTCCCAGCATCAGGGTCTTTTCAAATGAGTCAGCTCTTCGCATCAGGTGGCCAAAGTATTGGAGTTTCAGTTTCAACATCAGTCCCTCCAATTAACACCCAGGCATGATCTTCATTAGGATGGACTGCTTGGATCTCCTTGCAGTCCAAGGGACTTCTCCAACATCACAGTTCAAAAGAATAAATTCTTTGGCACTCAGCTTTCTTTATAGTCCAACTCTCACATCCATACATGACCACTGGAAAAACCATAGCCTTCACTAGACGGACCTTTGTTGGCAAAGTAATGTCTCTGCTTTTTAATATGCTATCTAAGTTGGTCATAATTTTTCTTCCAAGGAGCAAGCGTCTTTTAATTTCATGGCTGCAATCACCATCTGCAGTGATTATGGAGCCCAAAAAATAGTCTGTCACCGTTTCCAATGTTTCCCTATCTATTTGCCATGAAGTGAAGGGACCGGATGCCATGAACTTAGTTTTCTGAATATTGAGCTTTAAGCCAACTTTTTCACTCTCCTCTTTCACTTTCATCAAGAGGATCTTTAATTGTTCTTCACTTTCTGCCATAAGAGTGGTGTCATCTGCACATCTGAGTTTATTGATATTTCTCTCAGCAATCTTGATTCCAGCTTGTGCTTCATAGAACTCAGCATTTCGCATGACGTACTCTGCGTGTAAGTTAAATGAGCAGGGTGACAATATACAGCCTTGATGTACTCCTTTCCTGATTTGGAGCCAGTCTGTAGTTCCATGTCCAGTTCTAACTATTGCTTCTTGACCTGCATACAGATTTCTCAAGAGGCAGATCAGGTGGTCTGGTATTCCCATCTCTTGAAGAATTTTCCACAGTCTGTTTTGGTCCACACAGTCAAAGGCTTTGGTGTAGTCAATAAAGCAGAAATAGATGTTTTTTCTGGAACTCTGTTGCTTTTTTGATGATCCAGTGGATGTTGGCAATTTGATCTATGGTTCCTCTGCCTTTTCTAAATGCAGCTTGAACATCTGGAAGTTCATGTTTCACATACTGTTGAAGTCTGGCTTGGAGAATTTTGAGCATTACTTTGCTAGTGTGTGAGATGAATGCATTTGTGCAGTAGTTTGGACACACTTTGGCATTGCTTTTCTTTGGGACTGGAGTGAAAACTGACCTTTGCCAGTCCTGTGGCCACTGTTGAGTTTTCCAAGTTTGCTGGCATATTCAGTGCAGCACTTTCACAGCATCATCTTTTAGGATTTGAAATAGCTCAACTGGAATTCCATCACCTCCACTAGCTTTGTTTGTAGTTGAGACTTCTTAAGGCTCACTCGACTTCACATTCCAGGATGCTGGCTCTAGGTGAGTGATCACACCATCATTGTTGTCTGGGTCATTAAGATCTTTTTTGCATAGTTCTTCTGTGTATTCTTGCCACCTATTCTTAATATCTTCTGTTTGTGTTAGGTCCACATCATTTCTGTCTTTGATTGTGCCCATCTTTGCATGAAATGTTCCCTTGGTATCTCTAATTTTCTTGAGGAGATCTCTAGTCTTTCCCAGTCTATTTTTCTCTCCATTTCTTTGTATTGATCACTGAGGAAGACTTTCTCTCTCTTTGCTATTCTTTGGAGCTCTGCATTCAAATAGTTATATCTTTCCTTTTCTCCTTTGCCTTTTGCTTCTTTTCATTTCTCAGCTATTTGTAAGGCCCCTCAGATAACATTTTTCCCTTCTCTTAATTCATTGCATGATCTCATTTTGAATAATAGAGTGATTTTCTTTTGTTTGTTTTTAACTTAACCAATGACTTTTTAAATTGTCAATCAGAATTAGTGTCTAGAGACAACAATCTACGTTTGCATTTCTGCCCCAGGGCCATGTCAACTCTGTCACCCTTTGTCAAAATGTTTGAAGAGAAGGGAATGGTCCAAACATCCTACAGAACATCAAATTGACATTTTGCTAATCAAAGTAGAAAAACAAGAAATGACTAGCCTGCTTGAGTGCTTTGTAAGCACATAAGCCACCAATAGAAGATAAATCTAAAAACATTCTGACTCATTCTATCAATTTGGACAAATGTATAATGATATATCCACCTATTCATTTCCTGTCCCACCACCTACCCACTGGCAACCATCAAGCTTTTTATTGTGTCAATTAGTTTTGCCTTTTCTTGGAATGTTATATAGCTGGATCATATAATGTGTAGCCTTTGCAGATTGGCTTCTTTCATCTAGCCATATGCATTTAAGGTTCTTCATTGTCTTTTCAGGCTTCCCTGGTAGCTCAGGTGGTAAAGAGTCCTCCTGCAATGCAAGAGACCCTGGTTTGATCCTGGGTCATGAAGACCTCATGGAGAAGGAACAGGCTATCCCCTGTAGTATTCTTGCCTGGAGAATCCCCATGGATAGCGGAGCCTGGCAAGCTACACAGTCCATGGGGTCACAAAGAGCTGGACATGACTGAGCAGCTAAGCACAGCACAGCACGTCTTTTCATGGCCTGGTAGCTCATTTCTTTTCAGTGTTGAATGATATCCGATTGTCTGGATATACCACAGTTAATCTATTCACCTACTGGAAGACATTTTGTTGATGCTAAGTTTTGGCAATTCTGAATTAAATCTGTGTGCAAAATTCATGTGCACACATAAAATTATATGGACACATAATTCTTCTCAACTCTTTTTAAGTACCAAGGAGTACAATTTCTGGATTATATGGTAAGAGCATGTCTAGTTTTGTAAGTGTGATTTTGGCAGGGTTTGCCTTTCAAAGGAGAGGACCATTTTATTTAGGCTATAAAATTTGAGGGCATGGAGTTGTTCATAGTATTCCTTTACTACCATTTTAACATCCATGAGACCTGTAGTGATGACACCTATTTCTGATATTAATATATTTGCCTTCTCTTTTTTTTTTTAGCCTGGATAGGGGTTTATTGATTTTATTGATCGTTCTAAAGAACTAGCTTTTGGTTTCATTGATCTTCTCTACTGATTTCCTGTTTTCAAGTTCCTGGATTTTATTCTTCAGCTCTCCTACTAGTTCCTATTTATTTCCAACACCTCTACCTTTGAAGTTTTTAAAATTAGACCAAAAACTTCCAACTCTATGTAGCCTATAAGAAAGTAATTTTAAATATAAAAATACAGATAGATATCTATATAAGTGGATGGGACTTTCCCGGTTGTCCAGTGGTTGGGATTGTCTGCCAATGCAGGGGCCATGGGTTTAACCCCTGGGCAGGGAAGATTCCACATGTTGCAGGTCAACTAAACACATGCACCACAACTACCAAAGCCTGTGCACCCTTGAGTCCTTGCTCCACAACAAGAGAAGCTGCCACAAGGAGAAGCCTGAGCACTGCAATTAGAGAGAAGCTTCTGCTCATCTCAACTAGGGAAAGCCTGCTCACAGCAGTGAGCACCCAGGACAGTCATAAACAAATAAAAATTAAAAAAATTTAGAAGAGTGGATGAAGAAAGACATACCATGTTAACACTAATTAAAAGAAAGCAGGAGTAGCCATATTAATTTTCAACATTGTAGACTTTGGAGCAAGCTATCATGGATAAAGAAGGGTATTACATAATGATGAAGGGGTCAATTCTCCAAGAAGACATAACAATGCTTAACATATGTGTACCTATCAATAGTATGAAACTATGTGAGGCACAAACATAGAGGCTACAGAAGAACTCCAAAGGAAAATTAGATGAATCCACTATCATAGTTGGGGACTTTAACACTCCTGTCCTAGAAATGGACAAATTCAGCAGGCAGAAAATCAGTTAATGACATAGCTGAACTTAACATTTTCAATCAAGTAGGTATAATGGATTTGTACATGACTTTTATTTGAATGAATGTTTTTCTCAAGCCTACATGAAACATTCACCCAAATAAACCACATTCTGGCCTGCAAAATACACTTTTACCGATTTAAAAAATAGAAATCCTACAATGTCTACTCTCAGACTACAATGAATTTAAACTAGAAATCAAAGAAAGGTAACTGGAAACTGCCCAATTAAGTGGAGATTAGACAACACACTTCTAAACAGCACATGAGTCAAAGAGGAAATCTCAAGATAAATTTTAAAATATTTTGAGCTAAATGAGAATGTAACTGATAATTTATGGGATGCTGAGAAAGGAGTGCTTAGAGAAAGTTTTATAGCATTAGTACACTAGAAAAGATGATATAAAGATCATCATATATTTCCACCTTACTGTGTGTGAATTGCTCAGTCGTGTTCAACTCTTTGCAACCCTATGGACTGTAGCCCACCAGGCTCCTCTGTCCATGCAATTCTCCAGGTAAGAATACTGGAGTGGGTTGTCATACCCTCCTGCAGAGGATCTTCCCAATCCAGGGGTCAAACCTGTCTCATTATCTCCTGCATTGGCAGGTGGGTTCTTTACCACTAGCACCATCTGCAAAGCCCAATTTTCACCTTAGGAATGTAAAGAAAGATGAACTTAAGCCTAAAGTAGAGAGTTTTTTTTTTAATATTTCATTTTTTAAATTATTTTTTAATTGAAGGATACTTGCTTTACAGAATTTTGCTGTTTTCTGTCAAACCTAAACATGAATCATCCATAGGTATACATATATCCCCTCCCTTTAGAACCTCCCTCCCATCTCCCTCCCACCCCACCCCTCTAGGTTGATACAGAGCCCCTGTTTGAGTTTCCTGAGCCACACAGCAAATTCCCCTTGGCTATCTATTTTACACATGGTAATGTAAGTTTCCATGTTACTCTTTCCATACACCTCACCCTCTCCTCACCTCTCCAGAGTGAAGTGAGTCAGAAAAAGAAAACTAAATACCATATTCTAACACATACATACAGAATCTAGAAAAATGGTTCTGAAAAATTTATTTACAAGGCAACAATGGAGAAACAGACATAGAGAATATTTCATTTTTTGAAGGTTTACAAGGAGATGAGAAATTACTAAAATTTACCTCCATATTCTTAAAGAACAGTTAGAGAAAGAACTTCTATTTAAACAGTACATTTAGTAAAAGTCCATTTTAAACAGAAATATATCTCTAATTATTATCTTAAGTGACTAATGTATAATATCTACATCCAAAATGTTTAATTATTTCTGTGCAATAAAATCTGGAGTGGTTTTAAGTTTATGTAGTTTTTTTTTACATCTTGAATAGATTATAAACATATATTCCTTGAAAATACCAAAAATAAGAATTTGCTTAAGTACCTTGTTTCTGGCAACAGGAATAAAAAAATCCAAATTAGTTTGACTCATTTAAGCAACCTGATTTCAAAAGTATCAAAAAAGTATGTAGATGTGGAGAGTTCCCTAATATGAGGATTCCTACATCTTTTTTTCCATTCTTATTCAGCTTTGTGGCTATTTAAAATTTCAAAATACAGTGTTGAAAGTAAATATCAACTCTGAGATGTTCCATTTGGATAAGCTGTGAAACAAACAGAACTGTTTTGACTGGCATGCATAAAGGATGAAATATGGCCTAGAAATTAAATTCATTTGCTCTTCTATGATTCTTTCTCAAAAATTAGCAAGTACCTTTGAAAAGCCCACAGTGATACACAGTGCTTTACATTTTAATTTTCTTTTGATGTTTCAGTGTCAGAAAGTATAGGAGCTTCTATAGGAGAATATTCACCACTGTCACCCTTGGTTGCACTATTTCTAATAGTCTAAAATCTATAGTTTTAATAAAGTTAAAATCATTCAAAATAGTGTATGTTTCACTCATTTGATCTAAACAAAATGAAACCACCCTCATTTTATGGCTACTTTGTGCCTCAGAAACAATATCTAAATGAGCAAATCATGGGGTTATCTTCTAAATTTCAACATTTCTTACTTCTAAATAAACTAGATTACTTCATTTATAGAATTCAGTTCCTACTGAATACACTACATGTTAAAGGTGCCAGTCTAAAGGATTAGGATAGTAATATTCTGAGTCTATGATCAAATTTCTGCCCTGTTGCATAATCTTTAATTTGTTATGGGAGGTAGTATGTTTTGTGTAAAGAATATCGGCTTTTTAGTTTGACAGAGCTACTTTACATTTCAGCTATGCTCCTTGTTAATACTATGAGTGTGAGCAAATTATTACTCACATTTAGTTTCCTCTTTTGTAAACAGGAATAATGGTAATATTTCACTGCATGTTTGGTGTAAGAGTTAAGTGATACAAAGATGCATTTTATCACCTAAGACACCATCAGTTGCAAACTGCCCTGATTCCACTATGCCACAGTGCATATGGCTAATTAAGCTATGACACAATGCTTTCTGATCACTTATTTTACAGGGTTCTTTTTAAAAGTTACTTAGTTATAAATGTTTATCATTATGCATATATAAAAATAAAGAGCTAAGCAAATTGGTCATTCTTAAATCAGCCTCATACTCAGTGTCCAACTCTCCTGAGTTATTTCATAATCATTGTCAATGTGCATTTTCCCAAACATTTTCTGCTATAAAGCACACTGAGCAGCATTTCTCAGACTGCTCTTTTATTGTCTCCAAGATTTCCTTACAAGATGGCAACCTCTATTTGCATAATTTCTTTATTTTAAAGCAATTTTAGACTCTGAAACGAGTTTCTAAATAGTACTGAGCCTTTCCATGTGACTTCCCCCAGCTCTCCCCAAAGTTATGGCATATAACCACACCATAATTCTCAAAACCTAGAAATTAATATTTGTAGAATACTATCAACCAAACTGCAACCTTTAGTGAACTTCACCAGTTTGTCCCTTTAAATCTCTTTCCTGTTCCCTATCAAATCCAGGAACTGCCATCGCATTGAGTTGCCATTGTCACTAATTCTCTCCACTGTGTTAGAGTATATTTCATGCCCTTTCCATCTCTGAAGAGGAAATGTTGGATATTTTGTGTCTGTCATCTTTTTTCTTGCTGCTGCTGCTGCTAAGTCACTTCAGTCGTGTCTGACTCTGTTCGACCCCAGGGACGGCAGCCCACCAGGCTCCTCCGTCCACAGGATTCTCTAGGCAAGGATACTGGAGTGAGTTGCAATTTCCTTCTCCATTTTCATGATAGAGATTATGAATTATTGGATAGGATACCCTGTTCATTTTCTATTTCTACTAGGAAATATTACCACAAACCTACTGACCTAAAACAAAAGTTTATCATCTCACTCTTCTATAGAAAATCAGCTGAGCCAATCTTGGAGACAATAATTAGCAGAAATTCAAGTGGGTACAACTGATTTTCTCTGATCCAGGCTTCACAGATTGAAATCAAGGTGTGGCAGAGCTCCTTTTTTTTTTTTTTTAATTGAAGTTTTGAGAAACTTCTAACCTTATTTAGCTGATTTTCTGAATTCAGGTCCCATTTCCTTCCTGACTGTCAGTCAGAGTTGACTTCAGCTTGGAGGCAGTTTATATTCCTTCTGATGCTCTCCTTTCTCCATCTTTAAACCAGCAATGGGGGAATAGAGTCCTTTTCATTCTTTAAATCTCTCTGAAGAGATAGTTAATAGCTGAACTGGCTTTTAAATGGTATTTTAACTATAAGTTCAGTTTAGTTGGTCAGTTGTGTCTGCCACTTTGCGATCCCATGGACTGCAGCACACCAGGCTCCCCCTGGTCCATCACCAGCTCCATCACCAGCTCCCAGAGCTATAAAGCTAAAGACAAAATGAGTGTATCCAACAGTGTACCAAGTTGGGTAAGTTTGTTTTTCACGGTGTGTGTGTATTAGTCGCTCAGTTGTGTCCACCTCTTTGCAAACTCATAGACTGTAGCCCACCAGACTCCTCTGATGGGATTTTCCAGGCAAGAATACTAGAGTGGGTTGCCATGCTCTTCTCCAGGGGATCTTCCTGACCCAGGGACTGAACCCATTTCTCCCACATTGCAAGCAGATTCTTTACTGTTGAGCTACCTGGGAAGTCCCAAATTAAATGTGCTATGACATTACCCAGGCAGATTCTCAAACATTCATACTGGAGTGGGTAGTTTTTCCCTTCTCCAGGGAATTTTTCCAACCCAGGTCTCCTGCATTTCAGGTGGAAGCCCAAGAATACTGAAAGGATAGGCTTTCTCCACAGCATCTTCCCCACCCAGGAATTGAACTGAGGCCTCCTGCATTGCAGGCAGATTTTTTTTTACCAGCTGAGAGTCTGCCTGCAATGCAGGAGAACTGGGTTTGATCCCTGGGTTGGGAAGATCTCCTGGAGAAGGGAAAGGCTACCCACTCCAGTATTCTGGCCTGAAGAATTCCACAAACTGTATATTCCATGGGGTTGCAAAGAGTTGGACACAACTGAATGACTTTCACATGGTGTGGGTTAGCAACTGTTCAACCCTAGGTTTGAACAAACAAGTAGATAAATAAATTGTAGATAATGAGAGCCAGGTACCTCACTGTTGGATAAATATAATGGCATACCATTAACAACAGGCAATACCTGGATCCAGATCTTAGTTTCTAGATACTATTTTCATGTCTATATATTTTAATTTTTAATATCACCCTACTTTATAAGTGGAAGGTTTTCAGGCAATAACTATACTCATTTATTTCTCAAATTATCTTTAAATTATTTGACATTTAAATGTCAAATTAAACATTTAGTAGTGCAGTGCATATACTCAATTGTAATGAACATCTATGCACAGTGAAAGAAACTGCACTGAACTGAAGCTGCTTCCTGGCCAATAATCGTAAAATACTGTCAAGTGTATGATGCATCCTCACTTCAGAGGTGAAAAACGCAAACTAAAAATGTAAGTTAGAATGAATGAAATGCTGCAAATATAAAATTCTTGAGATATACTAGTCAAATAAGTCTGGATGGATCACCAACTTAACTTTTGTTCCTTCTTTTTGCTTAAGACTAAAATGCCTAACCTAATTTCACATTTTAATTATACCCCCACTGCAACTCCTTTACCTCACTACACATTGCTGACAAAATAAAAACCTTTATAAAATAACTGTCAACGAACATAAATATATATCCAAAGATATCCTCTTTTCCTAACAACTAAAACATTGATAAACATGAAGAAATATATGTCAAGGTAGACTAAAATAAAATTGTATGAATTGGTAATTTGGTAATTCAGTATGCTGTCTCAGCAGTTCAGGAGTCTCAGGAAACGCGGGTTCGATCCCTGGATTAGGAAGGTCTCCTGGAAGAGAAAATGACAACCCACTCCAGTATTCTTGCCTGAAGAATCCCACGGACAGGGGAGCCTGGTGGGCTACAATCCATGGGGTCACAGAGTCGGACACGACTAAGTGACTGACACACACATACATTCACACATAGGCACATGCACACCCACAAGGAGTTTGTATACATGACAGCTAAGTCAGTTTTAATATTGGAATATATCATGAGATGCTCAAAATTGAAACCTTTAGAATCAATCTAAACTAGATTCTAAATTGTGCCCATTCATTTAAAATATTTCCTTAAACCCTTATCATTAAATTCCTTCTCTATAAAATTGCTTTAAAGTCTAATATATTTTATTCTTATTCATGCTATAAAATATAAAACTTTCAACATGGAATCTTTTGGGGTTCAACTTGATTTTAGTACATAATGTTCTCACATCAGATGAGGAGTTAATAGTTTGTAGCACATTTCCATCACAAATTCTAAGAATGATGTACTTGATTGAATGGCAATTTATAATCTTATACAAAAGCACACAGTAATTTCAACTGGAAGTAAGTCTCACCACATATTGTTCCTTTCCATTATCAACAAATGACTACAGGATGAACAAATGATTACTTGGCAGTCATTTCATTCTAAGAAAAAAGAATTCTTTTGAAAACATTTTAAGAACTATAGAATTAAAGCAAAAAATTATGGCTTATGCTTATGTACACACTTCTGATTTTTTACAGTCTAATTATTGATCTCCTCATACCACTGTTTCTCTTTCATATCTATTATTTCCCTAGAAGAAGGTGTTTCTAAAAGTCAAACAGTCTGTCTTTGGGTAGAAAATAAGTTTTGGAAATGTTTGTATCTGATAAAATACTGCAATCATCTTTTTAAGTGTATAGAGTAGCTTATTATCAGGGTGAAAAATAAGACAATTCTTATTAATTTAGTGGCAGTAGGGTACAGAAGAACAAACACATACTTTGGTAGCAAGAGCCCCCACTTATATTTCCATGTGACTTTATAGCACTATGGTCTTAAACATATTATTTAACTTTTTTCTTCATTTCCTGATGTATAAAATAGGACAAAAATAGTAACACACCATAGCATTGCTGTGATCATTATGCTTACATTTAAAGTTCCTAATAATGCTAAATGAGTGATATATCATGGATTCAAATTATTCATAATTCATACAAATAAAAGGATTTCTTTTCCCATTTGCCTATAAACATTTCCATGAAAGATTAAAATAGACATAAAGAACCAACATATGGAGACATGAAAAAAGGAAGGAACGGGTAGGTGGGATGGACTGGGATCAACATATACACATTATTATGTATAAAGTAGATAGCTAAGGGGAACATACCGTGTAGCACAGGGAACCCTGCTCAGGATTCTGTAGTGACCTAAATGGGCGGGAAATCCAAAAAAGAGGGGCTATATGTACACGTGTAGCTGAATTATCCCACCGTACAGCAAGAAGCTAATATACCATCGTGAAACAACTAGATCCCAATAAATTTTTTTAAAAAATATTTATTTGCAAGTTATATATACACCGTGCAGTTTTCATTGAGTTCTATTTTATTCTAATATTCAACTCTTCAAGTGTAACCTGTTGCTACAATGCATATAAGAGCTCCTGACAGCAGGGCCACTCTTTAATATTCTTTAATATTCTTGCCCACCCTGGCACCAGTCTTTTTGATAAAAGTCCTGAAGAATGTAAAAAAATATATTTTAATAAAAGCTAAAACCAAAAAAAAAAAAGCATACCTGAAGTTTTACAACCAGTAGAGATTTAAGACTGGCATACAAAATTTTTCCATATTGCCATTATTTTTGCAATTAGGTGGTTATATTTCCCTTAGACAATGAAGAGCAACCTTTCCTGCCAAAAGCTTGTGATGGCTTTGCTGCACTGAAAACATGTTCTTTCACTAGAAATCTACCAGAGCCACAACAGGTACATGGATGGAGAGAGATCTCAGATCTCAGAAACAGGTACACAACTTGTAACAAATTAGAGTGTATTTGAAGTAGATTTTTATGTCAAGTCTAAACCATAGACAACTTTTGACTAAGGAGCCAATAACTCTCTGCAATAAAAAAGAAGAGCCATGGCATATGGAAGTAATTATTTTGCTGCCAAATGCAGGAACAGAGGAGATCAGTGAACAAGTAAAATTTTGACAATAGATGAAAAAGGAAAATACAGTAAAAACAAGTATATTAATTACCCCAACAAAAAATTTCATCCACATTTACTAAGAAAAGATGTAAAATTAAAATAACATTTGCAGTTTCTTTTATATACAAATAATTGTGCATTTCACTCTTCTCTAAGTCTTTCTCAAGCTCATCTGTTTTATTTATAAAGTTTTGGGTTAAATTTCACTGAGTGCAATTTTTAAAACTACTTTCTAAATCACATGAAAAGTGGACCCCAAATGATAGGGTAAGAATCTCGGTGTTTTGGAATTACAAATCAGGTAAGCAGCATTTCATGTAGAATTTTCTTTCTCTTGTTTGGCTACCTAATATATGACACAAATATGTGACATTGCTTATAGAAAGTGATTCAGTTTTATTAAATTTAATAATTTACATATAAACCAAACCAGTCACATAAAACCATTCCTTTTTCCTTTCATTTTACAACACTATTCTGTTTATGTTTTATAAGCATGTGCATAGATTGTGCCCCATTCTTATGAAAGAGAATCATCTTGTCAGTGGAATTATGGACCATATTTCTACATATTTTTCTCTAAATCCTATTATATTTTGAATATAAAACACACATTTAAAAATAAAACATATTTTAAAGGAATTTATACCAGTATATAAAAACATGTATTAGTTTCTATATAAGAAACTAATATGTTTCAAAACAGATGCCAAATTTAAGCCTACTTTTTCAAATGTTTTGAATTGTTGAAAAGGGATTTCATTCAAAAAACAGGTCAAGCAAAAATCAGTTTCTATCAGCAAAAAGTCAGTTTGGTGAACTGTCAGTAAATCCCTAACAGCACAGAAGGAAAAAGCTATTTCACTGATGTATGTGAAAGAGCCTAAGCAGCTAAACTTCAGAACTAGGAGCAAAGGCTACAAGGCTTACATTTGGAAAACACACACACACACACAATACAAAGAACCCACATATTTTACTATGCAGCAAAATGATGCCAAAACCTTTTTGCTTTAGAAACACTCCCGGGAACTGAGGAGATACACAGCCAAAAGTCCTCCCAGTTTAGTCTGAGATTTCATTTGACACTTTAAATCAGTAAATGTTAGAACCTGAAGAACTTTAGAGAGTATGTCATCCAACCTCCTCATTTTATAATAAAAAGCTCACTGGATTTGGAGTCCAAACACCTGAGTTAATTTCCTAAACAATATTTGATGGTCAAGTTTTCTTAAACATGCCATGTAACCTCTGAGCCTCATTCCCTGTCTACAAAACAAGCAAAATGATATCTACATTGCAGGTTTGTAAGGATAATTGTGTTAGCTTTTCACTGCTGCTGTAACAAATTACCGCAAACTTGGTGGCTTAAAACAAACTTATTGTCTTATAATTCTGAGACCAGAAGTCTTTGCAGGCCTGAATTCCTTTTGGTGACTCTAGGGGAGTGTCGCCTTACCTTTCCCAGCTTCTGGAGGCTGCCTGAATTTCTCGGCTCCTTGCTCCCTTGTTCCCCCTCCGACACTGACTCTCCTGCCCCTCACTCTCTCTCGCTTCTAAGGACTTTTGCCTACATTGGGCCCACCTGGGTAAACCAGGATATTCTTCTTTACCGGGTCAGCTAATTAGCCGCCTTAATTCTATCAGCAACCTTAATTCCCCCTTTCCACTAAACAACTTACAGGTTCTGGAGATTAGGACATGACTGTCTTTGAACATGGGTTATTATTTTGCCTACCATTAAAAGTACTCAAATAATACATCACAAAGTATTTCATGTATGTAAACAAACTTTGTTAGGAGAACTAGGGAAACAATGTTTAATGCTGTTAATCAGCTACAGAACTCACCTTGGCCCCAGATCTCCTAAGGACCAGAATGCTACACACCACAAGATGCCCATCTCACAGGAAGCACATATAGGCAAAACCACAAACTTGACTTAGATTTGGTAACAATACTGGAGAGACAGACAGTTGATTGTAGGGAATCATGGCTTTCTGGAGCAGAAGTTCGTGACCATAAGTTGCCATGGGAACCATTGCTGGGGTGGAAAAACCTAAACTCTAATTGACAAATAGCTGGAGGCTGAGTGCAGACAACTCTGATAGTTAAAAACTCCAAGGGGACTCAGCTATGCAGGTCCCACATTACTGTGATATTCACCTAGAGCTCAACCAGATTCCAACAGTAAATATCAGAGAAAAATTCCTTCTTGCTTCCTTTCAGAAGAGGTAAAAAGAAACCCTTTTGAAATAGGCCAGAGAACTCTGTTGCTCTTAACAAAGGACTGCCCTCAGCAGAAACTAATTAACGAGAACCTAACCTGCAGAAACTAATCAACCAGAGCTTAACCTGCTGGGGTATTATCAGAGTCTACCTGACCTAAGAAAAGAAAATATCAAACTCCAGTTGGCTCTAGCATTCCACCTGGAAGATGGCAAATATTCAGATCCAGCCCACACTAGCCATCTTGTTCTACTTAAGTGGGGAGAAAAAACTGAGAAACACTTCTGAAGTTCACAGTCTAGTGGCAAAGGCCTACCAAAAGCCTGAGACCTAATCTTAGAACTACAGAATAAGTTTCCCGCAGTCACACCTCACCACCACATGATTAAGGCCTATTTACAGTAAGGCCTTTTACTTAGTATATCATGTCCAGCTATGAAAGAAAAAAAAATTACAAGATATACCAAAAGACAAAAACACAATTTGAAGAAACAGAGCAAGTGTGAGAACCATAGATGGCAGGGATGTTGGAATTATCAGGCCAGGAATTTAAAACATCTGTGATTAATATGCTAAGGGTGCTAATGGATAAAGAAGAGAACAGATGGATAATGTTAAGTAAAGAGATGGAAATTCTAAGAACCAAACTGAATGCTAGATGAAAAACACCATAAAGAGAGGAAAATTACATTTGATGGGCTTATTGGTAGACTGGACAGGCTGAAGATATATCAATAGAATCCTCAAAAAAAGAAAAGCATTTGTTTATTTTTGTTTTTATTGTCATTACTCTAGGAAGTGGGTCAAAATAGATCCTGCTGTGATTTATGTCAATAGCTGATTCACTTGTACAGCAGAAACTAACACAATATTGTAAAGGAAATATATCCCAATTTAAAAAAAAAATGAAAAGAAAAAAGATAGAATATCCAAGGACTATGGGACAACTACAAAAGATATAACACATGCAGAATGTGAATACCAGAGCAGAAAAGAAAGAGAAAAGAAGAACTATTTGAAACAATAATGACAGAATTTTCCCAAATTAATTTCAAGTACTAAACCGTAGATCCAGGAAGCTGACAGAATTCATATATGATAAGTCCCAATAAAGCTAAGTCTAGGGCTAGTATTTTCACACTACAGAAGATAAAAGACAAAGAAAAAAATCCTGAAAAGTGTTTGAGGAAACACCACCTTACTTATAGAGGAAAAAAGAAAAAATTACATCTGACTTCTCCTCAGAAAACATATCAGTAATAAAGTGGAGTGAAACATTTAAAGAGCAGAGAGAAAAAAATCCACCTGCATAGAATTCTTTACCCTGCCAACTATCTTTCAAAAGTGAAGAAATTAACACTTTCTCAGACAAACAAAAATTGCCAGTCAACCTGCCTTGAAAGAAATGATAAAAGAAGTTCTTTAGAGAGAGGGAAAGTTATATAGATCAAAAACTCAGATCTACATAGAAAAAGGAGGAGTACCAAAGATGGAATGTCGTGCTGCACTTAGCTGCTCAGTCATGTACGACTCTTTGTGAACCCATGGACTGTAGCCTGCCAGGCTTCTCTGTCCATAGGGGATTCTCCAGGCAAGAATCCTGGAGTGGGTTGCCATGCCCTCCTCCAGGGGGTCTTTCCAATTCAGGGATTGAACCCAGGTCTCCCACATTGCAGGCAGATTCTTTACTGTCTGAGCCACCAGGGAAGGCCAAAGATGAAATAAGTGAAGATAAAATAAAAAGGTTTTATTTTTGTTATCCTTAAGTGATTTGAGAAATAATTGTTTATTCAAAAGAATAGCAAAAATGTATTTGATTTTATATTATAAATGTATATACACACATATATAAGTGAAATGAACCACAGCAATGATATAAGGGATGGAAGGAGGAATTAAAATTACTTTGCAATTATAATGTACCTCATACTCCTTGTGAAATCATACAGTATAATATAAAAGTGGACTTGGATTTGTTGTAAATGAACATTGAAAACTCTAGGGAAACCACTAAAAGGGGAAAAAAAAGGATTGATAAGCTAAGTATGATTCTGTGAAACTAACACTCACCAAGTGGTACAAGGATGCTGGATGGTGAGCTGGAGTTCAAAAATAGAAAAAGAGAGAAATTAATTACTCACAGGTGTTGGAGGAAGTACCTGGCAAATCTTGAAGGATCACACAGAGAAGTCAAGACAGAGTGCAGACAGAGGGAGAGGCAGACCTAGGGCACATACAGTCAGATAGGAAATTCCTCTTATTCAGCCTTTTGGTTCTATTCAAGTCTTTAGTTGATTGGATGAGACCCACACATATTAGGGAGGGCAATCTGCTTTACTCAGTCTATGAATTAAAATGTTAATTTCATTTCATCCAGAAGCATCCTCACAGACGTACATTCCCAGAATAATGTTTAAACCAAGTGTCTGGGCACCCATGGCCTTGTCAAGTAGACACCTAAAATTAACCATCACAGAGATCTGCTGCCCACACCAGGAAAAGAAAGTCTGAAGACTGTGCTAAGAAACCACAGCAATCATGATTTCACCAACTGGTTTTTTTTTTCATGTTAGTTGTTAGGATGATGACTACTACAGAGAAACCTGTTATCTATAGCTTCTATTTAAATTCTATAATGTCAAAGAGCAACTGTATTGAACTGTACTGTTAAAAATGGTTAAAAAAAAAAAGACTTTAAGAATATCATAATATGGGCCAAGATTATTGCAATAGAGACGAAAGATTGAACTCAAGGTGAAGAGTTTTTAAGCACTAATGTGAGCTAGTGGAAAAGTCCTAGAAGACACGAGAAGGCAGGTTGATCAATGTGATTAGTCCATCTCTGCTAATTCATACTTATAGAAATTAGGCTCCTACCTTCCTACAGAGACTGGGAGACAGGCATCCTATCCTTCTTGGTAATCATATTTCAAAGAGATAGCTCCAAAATTTTTGAGAAAAACATTCCTGGGATGTAAAATTTATAAGAAGTTGGGAGAAAACTTGCATTTCAAAAAGGCAGGAAAAAGAAATTTACAATTGCAAGTTTTCCAAAGAACATCTAAGAAAAAGGTGGTCAGGGGCCTAATCACAGGATGAAACCTATATAAATTAGAGGGAAACATTTAGGATATCTGGGCTTCCCTGGTGGCTCAGCTAGTAAAGAATCTGCCTGCAATGCGGGAGACCTGGGTTTGATCCCTGGGTTGGGAAGATCCCCTGGAGAAGGCAAAGGCTAGCCACTCCAGTATTCTGGCCTGGAGAATTCGATGGACTGTATAGTCCATGGGGTGCAAAGAGTCAGACACGACTGAGTGACTTTCCCTTTAACTTTTTTAAGGACATCTTGGTCAATACCAAAACTTAAACCTCTCTGGGTTATCACTGAAAGAAAAAGACTGGGGCTTGGTATATCATTGCTAAATGTATAATTGCAGGATTATTTGTAAAAATTGGGCATTTTTATACTTTTTCACTGACAGGTATTTAAAATTTGCTTGCTATATGTCAATCAATGGTAGTATATATACACTGCAGTGTGCTTTGAATATATATGAGATATTACTACTTAGCTGAAGTAAGTGATACTAGATTACTAGGTAATAACATTGAGCTTACTAGCATCCAGGGGACTTTTACAGCCACAAGCAGATGGAAGAGTTTTTAATGCACATTGAGTAAAATTGCAGACAAAAATGTTTACCTATTCCCTCTTGTTCTTGCTTCTTCTTTACTATTGCACTTGCTTTTCCAAATATTGTCTCCAGAAAAACTACATACTCACTGTTAATATTTCCCTTTATATTCTTAAAATAAGAAATAGCAGGAAAATTAAATGTATTTTGCTCTAAGCATTTTCTTTTTTAAACTTTAATATATGTGAAGATTCTAAGAAACAAATCTAGGGGTTAAATATTTTTTTATTGAACAGTATATTATACAATATATACAATAGTATAATTATACATAATAACACTAAGTTTCTTAAAATGCTAAGTATTCATGCTTAGTCACTTCAGTCATACCTGACTCTTTGTGACACTTTGGACAGCAGCCCACCAGTCTCTCCTGCCCATGGGATTTTTCAGGCAAGAGTACAGAGTGGGCTGCTATTCCCTCCTCCAGGGGACCCTTCCCAACCCAGGGATCAAACCCATATCTCCTGCATCTCCTGCATCGCAGGGGATTTCTTTACCATTGGGTCACTGGGGAAGCCCAAAATGTTAAATCATTGTATAAATTATGCACTCGCTTTCATCTTTCTTTTGTCTTGTCCAGAAATATCCTAGTTTGTTTCTCCAGTTAGCAATACTTTAGCTCATATCCATTGACCAACTTTAATTATACTTCTATTCCCATTTCTTTCACTGAATAATTTATTCATTTTTCAGCAAATACTTATTGAACACCAGGACATATCAGGAGTTGTGATAATTACTGAAAATAGAGAAATTAAGAACACTCACTGAGTACTCATTATAGTTTTCAAATAATTACCTTCTGGGAGGTTTCTTTTTTTATGTAATATAATCACAGAAAGCAAAGTGACCAGACCTGAGGGAGATGAGGAAGTTGTCACAGAGAAAGTGATATTTGATTTAATTTAAAACTGAGTGGTAGCTTCTTTTTAATCTTCTGGCATCCAGTCGGGGGGAAATGTATTTTACTGCATAAATGCACAGTGGTAAACAATAAGGCTTTTTTTCCAGTTTGTGAGAGATACTTATTCAGGAGAATAAATGAGGGCTAGAAAAGATAAATTGTACTAATATTCTACTAAATGTAAGCACAACATGTAGGCTTATATTTCTAAGGGTCTTATTGTAGAAAAATTATTTCTGCTAGCAATACAACAAAGGAATATTTTTAAAATGTACAAGATTTTTCGATAAAGTAAAAAAAAATGCTCAACCTGCATATAATTCTTAAAAATTCTTACTTAGGATCTTTTTCACAAACAAAAATCATGGCATATTGTAATGACACTCAAGGGTAACAAAATCCAAATTAGTTTTGAAATCTTTGGTTAAAAAAATTTCCAGAAATGTGCTGTTACTGCTTATTATGATGATTATTTTCATGTGATTACAAGATATTCATGTAAACACTGTGAGAAAATATCCACCTATCCAGCTAAACATTTTGTTTGTATAAATTATGCATTTTGCACATATCTTACATACAACACATATAATATTAACTTAATTAATCAAAGTGAAAAAATATTAAGGAAGTTTAAAATATCCAGTGTGTAAAAACTCTAAAAATGGCTAGGAAGAAATATCAATGAATCATTAAACAGAATAATAGATTCTCAGATCGAAATGAAACTTGTTGACCACAAATGTAAACAAACAAGCAAAAATTAATGAATAGAAAAGCAATGAGAAATGACAAGGAAATAAAGTAAATAGAAATAGGAGATCAAATAATCATCAAGTATTAAAATGGAAAAGCATGCTACAAAATATGCATTACAACAGTTATCTCTACAAAGCACAATACTGAAAATAATTAACACTTTGAATAGATACAATACTAAATCATTCATAACTATTAAAGTCTGTTAGAGGATATGATACACTGGCTACATCTAGTTGTGCTTAGTCACTCAGTCATGTCTGACTCTTTGCAACCTCATGGACTGTAGCTCCCCAGGCTCCTCTGTCCATGGGGATTCTCCAGGCAAGAAAACTGGAGTAGATTCTCATGTCCTCCTCCAGGGGATCTTCCCAACCCAGGGATCAGACCCGGGTCTCCCGCATTGCAGGTGGATTCTTTACTGTCAGCCACCAAGGAAGCCCTAGTTAGTTATCTTATTACATAAAGGAAAAATTGTGAAAGCTGTAGTATTTTTGTTTTCTTTTAAATAGAACTTTGGCTAATGTATGTAAAATCATAAAGCTGTTAAAACCAATGAAATGGAATATGTCTCTGAAACTTCAAGGGAAAAAAACCCCAGTAAACAGATAGCCATAACTTCATATATCTGAGTTTTGCAGCATAAAGGAATAGTTTTATCCAACCATTAAATTGTAATTCAAAAAATCATATTTCGATAAGTTATAGTATTCACATAGCAATGGGATAAGCTAAATGCTGCCTGCTTTAAAAATGATCAAATTTAACATTTTATTTTATGGGTCAATAAAAGATCATATACTAAATTAGGGATCCCCTGGTGGCTCAGATGGTAAAGACTCTGCCTGTAGTGCAGGAAAAAGTGAAAATGAAAGTGTTAGTCACTCAGTCATGTCCGACTCCTGGGACACCATGGACTGTAGCCCACCAGGCTCCTCCATCCATGGGATTCTCCAGGCAAGAATACTGGAGTGGGTTGCCATTTCCTTCTCCAGGTGATCTTCCTGACCCAGGAATTGAACCCAGGTCTCCTGCATTGTAGGTGGATTTTTTACCATCTGAGCTACCATCAAACCCTGGACTTAACAAATAATACATAAATAGCATACAATAATTATTTAGTTTATAAAAGCCTTTTGAGAGTTGTCAAGAGTTAGGTAAAATTAAAAATAACTCATCAGCTTAACTTATAATGACTTTATCAACTTATTTTTCAGGCTATTAAAGGTGTATTTCTCTTGTACTAAATTTTTCTACAATAAGGCTCCCGACTACTAATTTAAAGAGCATTAAAATAATCATTTAAGTTTTAATTTTAATACATTAGACTATCTATTGCTGTGATTATCCAGCCAACAGCATATACAATAAACATTAGTTGTGATAGTAATAAATATTTGCAACTCTCTATAATTATACATATATAATATATAGGTATATGTGTACTATATAATAGTATAACATATATTAATATTATATAATATTAGTGGTATGTACACATGTATATATTGTCATTACTAGTTATAATAATGATAATTATCACATAAACAATATCTTATACATACCTCATTATAGTATTGTATCATTTTATAATATATAAAATTATTTTAATACTTATTTGTTGTTTTTTAGTCACTAAGTCGTGTTCAACTCTGCAACCCCTTGGACTGTAACCCATCAGGCCCCACTGTCCATGGAATTCTCCAGGCAAGAATACTAGAGTGGGTTGCCATTTCCTTCTCCAGAGGATATTCCTGACAAGGGATCAAACCCACGTCTCCTACTACTAGTAATAACAGTTATAAATGAACCTGTATCAGGGATAAAGACAAAGTCTGCAACTAGCAGCAGAAACTCTGGAATCACTTCAAAGATGACTTAAATCTCCAGTTTCGGGGACTTAGTGCAGAGCAGATTTTTTTAAGAGTCTCTGATGCTCCAACAAAAAGCACAAAGAAAGGTAAATTAGCTTCTAAAATATTAGTATGATTATCTGTTTGGAAATCAAATAAATATACTTACGTCAGTTTCAAAAAGGTGAGTATGTTTTCACTGTAAATGATCTCAGAAATATCAAGAGCTTTGCACGCAAATATTACCTGTCAGAAAAGTTTTGATTTCTAATATTAGTAAATTGTTCACCCTAAGTAATGAAAATGAACAGAATTAACAAAAAAAATTTGTTTTTCATTCTTTTAAATGAGGCGTGAGTAGAGAATAAACCAGGAAGACACAATACCCCACGACTTCCGGAATAGCGAAAGATAGCAGGAGCGCTGGTAAAGAGCCAATAGCTCATGGATGGGAACTGAGGAGAAAGGCATCAGAGGGAGGAGGTGCAGTCAGGGCTGGGATTTCTGGAGGACACACTGTCCTTCTTCAGATTTTTTGAGAGCCTCTAGAATAATGACAGGTGCTGATTAAGTGGCGCGAAATAGAGATCCTAAGGCAGTCAGCTGAGGACCACCACATCCTACCAGCACCTTTCTGAAGAAGATGCCTGGATTTTAAGAAATAATATTTTCCCAAAACTAAGGATAGAAGCAATAGAGTATGAGCAATTTGTACCATTTTTCTCTTTTTCATTTTTATCCATAACTCCCAAATTAATAAGCCTCTTTTTTCCTCTGTAGAGTTTGCTATATGAAGAGTATATGATTTATTGAAAACATCTTGGGATATTGGATAAATGTATAACTGGTTCTCTTAAATCAATTAAAATGATATTGAATCTATTCTACAGTAGCATCTACAAACTAATTAACGTTTTTAGTCTCAGTTTCTTTAGGTATGAAATGGGCATAGAAATAATATTTTCTTCCTGGGGTCATTATGAGAATTCAATGTTATAAAGCTGAAGTCAGCAAACTTTTTTCATGAAAAGCTAGATAGTAAATATTTTCTACCATTTGGCCTGTGTAGATTCAGTCTCAGAGCCTCAGTGCTGCTGCTGTAGGATGAAAGCATTTACAGGCAATATGCAAAAGAATGTGGGTAGCTGTGTTTCAATAATATATTATTTACAAAGATGAGCAACAGATGAGATGTGAATTATAGATTGTAGTTTGCTGACCACTGCTATAATGTATGAAAAATGATTACCACAAGTCTTGTAACAACATCATTGAAAGTTGTTATTATTACTGGATCTTTTTTTTTTTATTACTGGATCTTAATGTGTCTATTTAATGTCAGTATTATTAGTTAATAGTAATCAAAAGCTCATTCTTTATTCAACAAATATTTCAAGAATGCCTCTCTAATTAATTCACTGTGTCAGATTATTTACATACTATGTCTCCTCTGGAATAGTCTGTTGGATATAGTCCATAAAGGCAGGCCTCCCAGAGCAGAGGAGCTGAGAAATATGGGGAATGGATCAGAAGGGACAAAAGGACATTAGTGGATATATCTTATCTTAATTAATCATCATTGAAACACTTAACTTGAATAGCAAGCTCCTCCTTTTCTGAAACAGAAACTGAGGCCAAAATAAGTATCTAAAGTATTATGCAGAAAGCCTACTACTAACTACTACCTAACTACTAACTAAGTATTATCTGAACTCGGGGTTTTCAGAAAATAGAGCCTATGTTCTTATTCTTCTGCCTAACTATGCTCTGCTGCCTGCCTTGAAATATGAATAAGATCTCAGAAATGCTGAACTCAACAATCTCAGTATCTCATATAATTCAATGAAGGTTAAACTAGGCATATCATTGTGCATTATCTGGGAATCCTTGAGGAGGCAGAAAAATAGAGAGCCAATTAACTGAATGGCTCAGAGTGGCTGACTGAATTCATATGTCTGTATCGTAATACGGCCTCAAATTATTTGAACTGCTAGAAAATTTATTTTTAAAAAACAGTAAATTTCCTATTTCCAACAACTTGGTAAGATATGTAATAAAAAACATTATCAGTTTAAAAATATACAAATGATGTGTTAAAATTTAAAATACCATCTTAAAACATCAATAATGAAAACATTCAGAGGACAGAGGAGATAAAGAAGCAACATTACAAAGAGAAGAGAGTAGACACTCAAGCAGCTATTTTCCCTGAGGGAATTTTCTAAATCTAATTGAGAGTCTGGAATTTAATTGACCTCAAGTAGGAGATAAGGGTAGGGCTACTATAATAACAAAAAGTATATGCATGTAATTTATAATCTCAAAATTAATAAAGGTAAAATATGGATTGAAACAAAGCAAAACATAGTTAAATCAAAGATCAAGAAAGTACAAAATTGAAAAAGAAAAAAAAATTATAGAACAAACAAACAAACAAAAAAACAGAAATTAAGACAATGGTACACAGACTTTCATGTACTGAGGAAAAATTCATTAAAAGTAGCTATGATCAGGGCATTAAAAATACAACCAAATAATTTAGAAATTAATAATAAAAATGTGACTAAAATATGCAGTACATATATAAATGTATATATATTTTATATAACATCTCACAATTTTAAGTAACCTATGGGTTAAGCAAGACATTTTAATGAAAATTATAAAAATTATAGAACTAAATTATAATGAAAATACTACCTAATTTAACCTGAGATAAAGCTGAAGTGAAGTTTTAGAAGCAAATATATATAAAGCTTAAAAATGGGCAAAAGTAAATGGTTAGTGGCTTCATTTTGGGTCTGGGCTTGGAAACCTGTCACTCATATTACTCTATTTCTTGGTCTGAGAACTGTTTACATTGGTATTTTTGTTAGTTGTGCATGTAGGAGTTCTGCACATTTCCATGTGTGAAGAAGCAAAAGGCTTAAAAAGAAAAGATCTCAAGAATAGCCAAGTTATCCCTGAAGATAAGTCAGGCAGAAAAATAATAACAGTGTGATATTGGCAGATATTGACAAATAGATGGACTGGAAGAGAGAACACAGTTGCATACATATAGAAACCTGAGATTTGACCAGTTGACTTGCCTTATACATTATACAAAAGCATCAATTCTGGATGACCCAAGCTCTTATATATAGAAGCCAACACCAAAACTTAAAAGAAAATATAGAATAGCTTCAAACATCATGTACTATATTGAGACTCTTAAGTAGGATTCCAAAACACATAAATAAATAAGAAAACTAAGTTAGCTAAGTCAATTGCATTACATTTAAGCACATCTGTTTGATAAAAAATATCATTCCATAAATAAAAAGATAATCCACATGCTAGAAAAAGATGTTACAATACATATAACTGATGAGACAAGTATCTGGAATATATAAAAAATGCCTATAAATCAAGAAATAATAAAAACTCAAAAGGCTACAACAAACACTTAAGAAAGAAAAATCAAAAGCTTAACAAATGTATGAAAACATTCACAACCTTATCACAATGTAGAGAAATGTATCTTAAAACTATATTATGAGATTCAATCTCATACCCTTCCAATTGTCAAAAATTAAATATATGTAATGTGTTCAATATATCCATACTAATATTATTTAATATTTTGTATAAATATCACATGTCTATTTACCTTCTTAATAAGTAGTGGTGAAGATGTGGATCAACAGGAATATTCCCATAGTGCTAGCAGAAGTATAAATTTATCAAACCAGTTGAGAAAAAAATCTAGGATTACCTACCGAAGTGCTGAATATGACAATATTCTATGATCCTGAAATTCTACTCCTAGGCCAAGCAGTACAGATTTACATAAATTCCCTGGTGGCTCAGACGGTAAAGAGTCTGCCAGCAATACAGGAAATCTGGGTCCAATCCCTAGTTCAGAAAGATCCCCTGGAGAAGGAAATAGCAACCCACTCCAGTATTCTTGTCTGGGAAATCTCATGGACAGAGGAGCCTGGAGAACTACAGTCCATGGGGTTGCAAAGAGTTGGACAGGACTTGGTGATTAAACAACAACTAAAAGATGGAAATATCGGGCTGTAGATATAGATACAGATATATAGATACATATAAAGATATAAACTCAGACAGAAGATCAGATTTGGACAGTAAGAAGAGGTATGGGTGTGTGTCAACAAAAATACCAAACTGTATGCGTGGGGCTAAATGGAAATCAAGATACAGAGGAAAGAAATTCCTACCTGCTTTTCCCGTCTGGCCCCGCTAAAACACCAGTAGTAAGGCAATCAACCTTATACTTCCTCAAGAGCAGTACAGAGCATCCTTTTTTTGGGGGGTGGGGGGAGGGAAGAACTAAAAATACCGACAAAATGAATATATGTTTATATAAATACAGGACATAGGACTGGAAAAGATCAGCTTTTATTTCAACCCCAGAGAAAGGCAATGCCAAAGACTATTCAAATTACCATACAATTGCACTCATTTCATATGCTAGCAAGATTATGCTCAAGATCCTTCAAGCTAGGCTTCAGCAGTACATGAACCGAGAACATCCAGACATACAAGCTGGATTTAGAACAGGCAGAGGAACCAGAGATCAAATTGCTAACATCCTTTGGATCATAGAGAAATCAAGAGAATTCCAAAAAAAATCTATTTCCGCTTCATGGACTATGCTAAAGCCTTTGATTGTGTGGATCTCAACAAACTAGAATATTCTTAAAGAGAGGGAAATACCAGACCACATTATCTGCCTCCTGAGAAACCTGTATGCAGGACAAGAAGCAGCAGTTAGAACTGGACATGGAACAATGAACTGGTTCAAGGGAAAGGAGTACGTCAAGGCTGTATACTGTCACCCAGCTTATTTAACTTATATGCTGAGTACATCATGCGAAATGCCAAGCTAGATGAAGCACAGGCTGGAATGGAGACTACTCTGTATGATACACCTGTATGAACTTCGCCATGAGAGCCCTGACTGCTGCTGCATTAGGGTTACATTGGAGCAGGATCATGGTTATGTTTTCGCTGTGTTATGGTTTTGTTATGGCAGCTGCATCAGCCAGAAAAGGAGCTGTGTTGTGGCTGCCGTGCCAGCCAGGAGAGAATAAACGTGTCTGCAGTCCCTATGGCTCACTGAGTCTTCTTCCAGCCTCTTAGCTCGCACCTTGCCTACCCTGGGTTCAGCGAACAGTGCAGACAGTGTGAACAGTGAGACAACTGGCGCTGTCAACAGGGTCAGCAAGACAACTGGTGTAGTTGGCAGGATGAACAGCAATACAACAGCATATTAAAAAGCAGAGACATTACTTTGCAGCCAAAGGTCCATATAGTCAAAGCTATTATTTTTCTATGGATGTTGAGAGTTGGACCTTAAAAGAAGGCTGAACACCAAAGAATTGATGCTTTTGAACTATGGTGTTAGAGAAGACTCCTGAGAGTCCCTTGGACTGCAAGGAGATCAAATCAGTCAATTCTAAAGAAAATCAACCCTGAATATTCATTGGAAGGACTGATGCTGAAGCTGAAGCTCCAATACTTTGGCCTCCTGATGCAGAGAGTCAAGTCATTAGAAAAGACCCTGATGCTGGAAAAGACTGAAGGCAGGAGAAGGGGATGACAGAGGATGAGATGGTTGGATGGTATCCCAGGCTGAATGGACATGAGTGAGTAAACTCTGGGAGATGGTGGAGGGCAGGGGAGCCTAGTAAGCTACAGTCCATGGGGTCACAAAGAGTCAGACAGGACTTAGTGAATGAGCAACAACAACAACAAAATTTAATTATTTAAAATTAATAAAGTTTGACTGCTCATTTAAAAAAATACAAAAACAAAGAGAATTAATTTATACCACCCCAAACCTGAGTCTTTCGACCTTTGCTATGTCTATATCAGTTCTTCTGTTGATCACACCTATTTCCTCTAATGATTCTCATGCAATCACAGTCTCCACTAGACCAGAACATATACCCTAGCTACTTGCTTATAATCTCTCCAAACCTGATAAATCAATTCAAACATGTCCACAGAACTCTCAATTACAAACTCTAATCACAACTTGTTCTTCCTTCAGGGATCCCTAACTTTGTATGTGACACCACCATCCTCCCTTTATTCAGGCCCCCAAACCTGTAGCCCTTTTGATTCCTATCTTTCTGTCATACAACATGTCATCAAATTCTTTGTACATCAAAAGATACCTCATAGCCTCTCCTCCCAGGCTCCTGACCTGGTCCAAGCCATGATCCTCTTTGATGTCAGCTTCCCAGGTGGCACTAGCGGTAAAGAACCTGCCTGCCTGCAGGAGACCTAAGAGAGGTGGGCTCAGTTCCTGGATCAGGAAGACCCTCTGGAGTAGGAAATGACAATCCACTCCAGTGTTCTTGCCTGGAGAACCCCATGGACAGAGGAGCCAGGTGGGCTATGTCCATGGGGCTGCACAGAGTTAGGCACAACTGAAGTGACTGAGCATGCACGGACTGCACTTTCAACTAGCAGCCCAGCCTTCCCTTTTGCATTTCATACGCCAGTCACCACACAACAGCCAGAAGGTGCTTTAAAAATATATATTTAACTAAGTCACTGCTCTGCCAAAAATCTTTTCACGGCTTCTCACTTCACCCAGAGTAACACGCAAAGGTTTTACTAAATCTCCAAGGGCTCCTTGTACTTGGGTGCTGGCAACCTCTCCATGACACCTTCTGCCACCTTTGCCTTTGCCCCCTTTGCCTCCTCACTGTTTCTCAAACGCACACTATGGCTTTGGCTCAGAGACAAAGTTTTGCTGCTCCTGCTACCTAAGCACACTTATCCAAACTGTACCCACACAGCCCTCTTCCTCACTTTACTGTACTCTGCTCATGTGTCATCTCTTCCGAGAAGCCTTCCCTACCTGTGGTTCCTTATTAATATCCATCCCTCCCCCACTATCCCTTTCACTCACTCATTTATTCCTTATTCATGAAAAAAATTCAAATAAAAGTTGAACATCTATGGTAAATAAATCCTACTTTTAGCTATCAGGAACATAATACAAATAAACAGATGCAAATCTGGAAAGGACATGTGCCAGATGTTATTTCTAGAATTCCGTATCAACAACAGGAAAATTCTTTTGATGTGTTTCATCTAATAGAAAAGCAACATAGAAACACATACACAAAGAAAAAGGGCATAAAAATATATAGAGAAGCAAAGTTGCCACAATGCCCCTGCTGTGGCCTGGCCCTCATTACGCCTGCAATACCTCACCAGTCAGTGATTTAAGGAAGTCCATCCTTACTCCCATGTGTCCTAAAATATGTTTCATTAGATGGCTCTCTTTATTGTTTTAATTCTAACCTTGACAAGTAGATCCCATTCTACTTTTCACAATTGCAAAATTGCTCTCCCCAGATATATTCTGCACTATTAAATTAAGCAGCCTTCCATTAGCAAAACTGATTCTCAACCATAATTACTCAAGAGGGAAGAGAATAGGAAATAAGAAGAGACTTAACATCACTTTCATTTCCTGAGGCAGGTGATCAGAAATCAATATGACTGAGCTTTTTTCTACAGTTACCAAAGTAAAAATAAGGCAAGACAATTTAAGTTGTAAACGCTTCTCCTTTCCATCTCTTAGAAATATATCCTGCATCTACAAAAGAAAATGCCTCACAAACAATATAATTTAAAGATATAGTATGTTTATTTTTTAAGAAAATAAATATATGTGATCTGAGGTGAAGTTGCTTATCATGTCTGACTCTTTGTGACCCCACAGACCGTAACCTAACAGGGTCCTCCATCCATGGGGTTTTCCAGGCAAGAATACTGGAGTAGGTTGTCATTACCTTCTCAAGGAGATCTTCTCGACCCAGGGACTGAACTCAGGTCTACCACATTGTAGGCAGACGCTTTACCGTCTGAGCCACCAGGGAAGTCATATGGGATCTAATAATAACAAATCTCTAAAGTGGTCAAAAGATGAAAACTGAAGAAGGAGAGAAGTAGTTCATTATAAATGAAGCAAAAACAACACAAATGTCCACTCTTATTGAAAAGAAATATAAAAGGAATAGTTAAAGTGAAAATCACTCAATCATGTCCGACTCTTTGCGACCCCATGGACTATACAGTCCACAGAATTCTCCAGGCCAGAATACTGGAGTGGGTAGTCTTTCCCTTCTCCAGGGGATCTTCCCAACCCAGGGATCGAACCCAGGTCTCCTGCATTGCAGGCAGATTCTTTACTAGCTGAGTCACAAGGGAAGCCAAAGAATACTGGAGTGGGTAGCCTATCCCTTCTCCACCGGATCTTCCTGTCCCAGGAATCCAACCGGGGTCTCCTGTGTTGCAGGTGGATTCTTTACCAATTGAGCTATCAGGGAATCCCATAAAATGAATAATAATCAATCTTATAATGTCTTGTATTTATATTTATTTACTCACCTAATCTTTATTGAGGCTATATAATGCAATTAGTCATATGTAGATACAATTAACTAAATAGCTTTAAAATTGATTTTTAAAATTTCAAGTTTTATTCCTCAAGCTATACATTCATTTTCAAGATTTCTTAACAAATGAATAAAACCAGTTATTTTGAATACATACTAACAAAGACAAGGAAACTACAACACTATAAAAGAAAAAACATGAGGAAGATATATGAGGAATTTAAGCAAAACAAACAAGCAAAATCTTGATATCTAGATAATTGAAGCGAACGTGGTTGCTTTTTAATTTTATGTAACTTATTTAGATTTGATTATCTTAATTCTTATGTTTTTTCTTTAGGAAAATATTTGCCATCTATAAAAATTGAGTCATGCAATCATTTTGTTCAATTAACAAATAGAGACAAATGTAGGCTAAACAGAGTTCATTCACTTGTCTCTGAGGCAGGTCTTCTCTGTTGTGTTGCACTCTTTCAGAATATGTTCTTCAGAGCAATCACTCCTCCTTACATTCCTATGCAAGGAGCCTGCCACACAAAACAATACTTCAAGAAGACGTCATCAGGAACTGGATCTACTTGGCATTTCTAAATGGACAAAACACTACACACTCCAAGCGGTTGTCGACAATCCTCTAGGGAAGTGTAGACAAGAAGATCAAACTATAGAATACAGGCAATGAAACTTCATCCAAGTCTTCTACAGTTTGATATGTGAAGAGATCTAGCACAGTTTACCAGCTTCCTAGACCCAGCTTCTCCTACCAGTTTATTCAGAGATAAAGATATGAGTGTCATAACGATAAAGTATGGAATAGAGCAAAAAATAAAGTTGTTAATTGCCTAACTAGATTTTTATTATTCTTTCTATTTGAGCAAGAACACTTCATTTCATTACACTTCAGGCTAAGTGCAATGATTTAAGCTTTTGCTTTTCATTAAGTGACAGATATTAGAAAAGAGAGTGTGCATTTAATAGTATCATTATATTCTCCCTGTTGTATATCTAAGATGTAATCATGGAAAATTTGAAACTAATAACGTACTCAAAGTCTTAAAATAACTTGTAATGACAGATAATACTTCTTACTCCTGAACGAGTATAAATGAGGAATACATGAATACACAATGTGCTTTATAATCTCGTGCTGTTTCCCTAGTCTATCGTAACTACAATAGCCTTAAGTAAAAGTAAGTCATGATGCTTTTTATGTTGACATAAAAAGCTTCTCACCCAAATGAAGCATTCCTCCCTGAGATTTAACTATCAGACTAGGGTGCTATAACTCCTAAATGATGAAAACTGTTAGTGTTTACAACAGTTAAGTGCCAAAATCAATAGATGTATATTAAATTGCAACAAATGGCTAGGGTAAATTAAAATTGTCGCCATATGCTGTAGAACTTGTCTCATGGTTCAGAGTAAGCAGTTAATTGAATCAATAAGAAAAGCCAAGGAATTACTGTTAAATTTAGCAGATAATTATTGGTCACCTCACTTTAATAATATACTATTTTATACCTATTTATTTTTTCACTGTTTTGTAGCTAAGTAAATAAATACATTTCAAACTATATTACTTAAATATTTTAGTAAGTGAATAAAAATTTTTTGAGGAACATCTCCATTTCAAATTGTTGATAAGAGTTTTTAAATGTCCATGGCAGAGTGGACAAATTAGCATGCTCTATTCCTGACTAAGTGATCAAGTTCTAGTCTACACATGAAAGCTTAATCTGAAAGTAGGAAGAAAGATATTCGTGTCCAATTCTAGTATCTTCTAGCAAGACAACTTACAAAACATTTAGCAGTAAGAAGGATAGTGTTCTGTAATAAATGATTTTATTTCTCTCACTAGAATTAAGCTTTAGACTACATAAAGCCATATGAACAAATAAGTTACTATTTAACTTCTTAGTCCATAACCCTTCTAAGGCAAAAAATATTACTATTTTGATTCCTTATGATTAGGTAAACCAAAGAACAGAAAAGAGAAAAAAAAAAACAAACCCTCAATATTTGATCTGCTCTCCTATTTCTGTTAATAGGTGCTGCCCTAGAATCATATACCTGCTCTTCCCTGGAATGGAAATTAACTGTTTTTTCTGAAGGATGCAGTTGCAAAAAGAAAAGCAAGAACTGATTAGAAGGCCAGGCACAAGAGGGCAAAGACCAGACCTTCAGTAGAACTTGAGCCTCATTATCCACTCTCTGTAACACATTAGCATGCTCAGTGACATAGCTACCAGCATGACAACATTTGACAGTTACCATGACAACAATCAGAGGAACACAAATAAGGACTGAAAAGGATTGTTGCCTTGGTTCTGGGTCCACAAACCATACCCCTGTTCTCAGACAAGTTATAAATATTCTTTCCACTCTTCACCCAATTTCTTCCCTATTACCCTGACCTTTCTGTATATATGATGTCTCAGCCCTAATCAGGTTGAGAAATTGATTTTTGAACTAGGTTCTGGCTTCTCCATGCTCTGACCAGTGAATTAACTTGTGCTGTTATAGTTTCAGCAACAGTTTTTTATTGGTGATGCTAATCTGAGTGGAGAAAGAACTCCCAAATTAGTCCCGGAGACCCCAGCACAGGTCCAAGAGAGGAACTTGGTCACAGTTCTAGAGCAAGAGGTATTTTCTTGGTTTTATCATTTACTGATGAAATAAATGACTCTCGTTATGGTGTTAATGATGTTATTCTCATCATTAACATCATTCTCATTATGTTCAGTTCAGTTCAGTCCAGTTGCTCAATCGTGTCCAACTCTTTGTGACCCCATAGACTGCAGCACAACAGGCTTCCCTGTCCATCACCAACTCCCAGAGCTTACTCAAACTCATGTCCATCGAGTCGGTGATGCCATCCAACCATCTCATCCTCTGTCGTCCCCTTCTCCTCCTGCCTTCAATCTTTCCCAACATCAGGGTCTTTTCAAATGAGTCAGTTCTTTGCATCAGGTAGCCAAAGTGTTGGAGTTTCAGCTTCAGCGTTAGTCCTTCCAATGAATATTCAGGACTGATTTCCTTTAGGATTGACTGGTTTGATCTCCTTGCAGTCCAAGTGACTCTCAAGAGGCTTCTTCAACACCAAATTTCAAAAGCATCAATTCTTTGGCACTCAGCTTTCTTTATAGTTCAAATCTCACATCCATACATGACTACTGGAAAAACCATAGCTTTGACTAGATAGACTTTTGTCATCAGAGTAATGTCTCTGCTTTTCAATATGTTCTCTAGGTTGGTCATAGCTTTTCTTCCAAGGAGCAAGCGTCTTTTAATTTCATGGCTGCAGTCACCATCTGCAGTGATTGTGGAGCCCCCAAAAACTAAGTCTCTCACTATTTCCAATGTTTCTGCATCTTTGGAATAGAAACATCTATTACAATATTTCCCATGAAGTGATGGAACCGGATGCCATGATCTTAGTTTTCTGAATGTTAAGCTTTAAGCCAACTTTTCACTCTCCTCTTTCACTTTCATCAAGAGGCTCTTTAGTTCTTCGATTTCAGTCATAAGGGTGGTGTCATCTGCACATCTGAGGTTATTGATATTTCTCCTGGGAATCTTGATTCCAGCTTGTGTTTCATCCAGTCCAGCATTTCTCATGATGTACTCTGCATATAACTTAAATAAGCAGGGTGACAATATACAGTCTTGATGTATTCCTTTCCCAATTTGGAGCCAGTCTGTTGTTCCATATCCAGTTCTAACTGTTGCTTCTTGACCTGCATACAGATTTCTCAGATGGTATTCCCATCTCTTTAAGAATTTTCCAGTCTGTTGTGATCCACATAGTCAAAGGCTTTGGTATAGTCAATAAAGCAGAAGTAGATGTTTTTCTGGAACTCTCTTGCTTTTTTGATGATCCAACTGGATGTTGGCAATTTGATCTCTGGTTCCTCCACCTTTTCTAAAACCAGCTTGAACATCTGGAAGTTCATGGTTCACCAATTGCTGAGGCCTGGCTTGGAGAATTTTGAGCATTACTTTGCTAGCATGTGTGATGAGTGCCAATGGAACATTTCATGCAAAGATGGGCTCAATAAAGGACAGAAATGGTAGGGACCTAACAGGAGCAGAAGATATTAAGAAAAGGTGGCAAGAATACAGAGAACTGTACAAAAAAGATCTTCATGACCCAGACAATCACAATGGTGTGATCGCTCACCTAGAGCCAGACATCCCGGAATGTCAAGTCAAGTGGGCCTTAGGAAGTATCACTACAAACAAAGATAGTGGAGGTGATGGAATTCCAGTTGAGCTATTTCAAATCCTGAAAGATGATGCTGTGAAAGTGCTGCACTCAATATGCCAGCAAATTTGGAAAACTCAGCAGTGGCCACAACCGAAAAAGGTCAGTTTTCATTCTAATCCCAAAGAAAGGCAATGCCAAAGAATGCTCAAACTACCGCATGATTGCACTCATCTCACATGCTAGTAAAGTAATGCTCAAAATTCTCCAAGCCAGGCTTCAGCAATTGGTGAACCATGAACTTCCAGATGTTCAAGCTGGTTTTAGAAAAGGTAGAGGAACCAGAGATCAAATTGCCAACATCCACTGGATCATTGAAAAAGCAAGAGATTTCCAGGAAAACATCTATTTCTGCTTTATTGACTATGCCAAAGCCTTTGACTGTGTGGATCACAATAAACTGTGGAAAATTCTTCAAGATATGGGAATACCAGACCACCTGACCTGCCTCTTGAGAAACCTATATGCAGGTCAGGAAGCAACAGTTAGAACTGGACATGGAACAACAGACTGGTTCCAAATCGGGAAAGGAGTATGTTAAGGCTGTATATTGTCACCCTGCTTATTTAAACTATATGCAGAGTACATCATGAGAAACACTGGGCTGGAAGAAGCACAAGCTGGAATCAAGATTGCCAGGAGAAATATCAATAACTTCAGATGTGCAGATGACACCACCCTTATGGCAGAAAGTGAAGAGGAACTAAAAAGCCTCTTGATGAAAGTGAAAGAGTAGAGTGAAATAGTTGGCTTAAAGCTTAACATTCAGAAAACTAAGATCATGGCATCTGGTCCCATCACCTCATGGGAAATAGACGGGGAGACAGTGGAAACAGTGTCAGACTTCATTTTTGGGGGTTCCAAAATTACTGCAGATGTTGACTGCAGCCATGAAATTAAAAGATGCTTTCTCCTTGGAAGAAAAACTATGACCAATCCAGATAGCATATTAAAAAGCAGAGACATTACTTTGCCAACAAAGGTCCATCTAGTCAAGGCTGTGGTTTTTCCAGTGGTCATGTATGGATGTGAGAGTTGGACTGTGAAGAAAGCTGAGTGCTGAAAAATTGATGCTTTTGAACTGTGGTGTTGGAGAAGACTCTTGAGAGTTGGAACGAGATCCAACTAGTCCATCCTAAAGATCAGTCCTGGGTGTTCATTGGAAGGACTGATGCTGAAGCTGAAACTCCAATACTTTGGCCACCTCATGCAAAGAACTGACTCATTGGAAAAGACCCTGATGCTGGGAAGGATTGGGGGCAGTAGGAGAAGTGGACGACAGAGCTTGAGATAGCTGGATGGCATCACCGACTTGATGGGCATGAGTTTGAGTAAACTCTGGGAGCTGGTGATGGACTGGTAGGCCTGGTGAGCTGTAATTCATGGGGTCACAAAGAGTTGGACATGACTGAGTGCCTGAACTGAACTGAACTGAGATGAGTGCAACTGTGTGGTAGTTTGAGCATTCTTTGGCATTGCCTTTCCTTGGGATTGGAATGAAAACTGACCTTTTTCAGTCCTGTGACCACTGCTGAGTTTTTTAAATTTGCTGGTATATTGAATGCCACACTTTCACAGCATCATTTTTTAGGATTTGAAATAATTCAACTGGATTTCCATCACCTCCACTAGCTTTGTTCATAGTGATTCTTTCTAAGGCCCACTTGACTTCACATTTCAGGATGTCTGGCTCTAGGTCAGTGATCACACCATTATGGTTATCTAGGTCGTGAAGATCTTTTTGTATAGTTCTTCTGTATATTCTTGCACTTCTTAATATCTTCTGCCTCTGTTGGTCGGTACCATTTTTTTCCTTTATTGGGTCCATCTTTTCATGAAATGTTCCCTTGGTATCTCTATTTTCTTGAAGAGATCTCTAGTCTTTCCCATTCTATTGTTTTCCTCTCTTTCTTTGCATTGATCACTGAGGAAAGCTTTCCCATCTCTTCTTGCTATTCTTTGGAACTCTGCATTCAAATGGGTATATCTTTTCTTTTCTCCTTTGCCTTTTACTTCTCTTTTTTCCTCAGCGATTTGTAAGGCCTCCTGGGACAAACATTTTGCCTGTACTAAGGATTATATAACAACAACATGTCCTGCTTGAGGACAGTTTCTCCTTCCTGAAAACCTTTTGATTAATAATGTTATCTTACAATGTATATTATGGGAGTGGGTTTAGTAAGATCTTTCTATTTTTAGTTCTAATCCTGACATCTTAAAATGTAAATTTTGGGAGTGGGTTTTGTAAGAGCTTTACAACTGTGAGACATTCTTTTGATTTACTGTAATAACCAATTAAAAAAGTATATAACTCCCTTGCTAACACTAGGGAGGGGGGCACTGTCCATCCCCCTTCTGATGTCTATGTCAGAAGCTTTATCTGTCCCTTTTCCTACTTTAATAAAACTCTGCTTCACAAACACTCTTTTCTTTTTGTAACACTCTTGAGTGTTCAAACCTGGCCCCTTGTCCCTGGTCCTGACGCTAAATCTTCTTCTTCGGAAATCATGAATCGGACATCATTCACCATAAGCTATCACACTGTGCTCTCTGCTCCTTCCTAACGTGTGTGAGGAAAGCCCTGGTCCTCCACACCTCTCAGCAAATGTGAGTCCCAAGGCTCATGGTGGGGGGCTGCGGGGGGCAGGAGGTGGGCGGGGTGCGTGGAGGAGAGCTGTATTTTAATATTTAGCAGTCATGAAACCTATGTTTTTATTATAGTTTCTGTGTCCAGTTCTCCCTTGGTTCAGTGCTTAGAGGAGAGAATATACTCAGTTGGCATGCTCTAAAGCTCCTACAACATCAGGGACATGTTTTTTCCTTTCTTTTAAAGTCACACAGAGTTATAGAGTATATAAAACGTGTTTCTATATGTGCCACTCAAAACAAAAGATTACAGATTATCTCTAAGTAAAGGAAAATTTCATTTTCAAAGTTATATATTATATATAGTTCTGTGCATATATTTTACATGTTTTCTTCAACCTTCTTGCCCTGCTCCCTCCAAAGGAGGCTCTTACCTTCAAAGCCATCACTCATCCTCTAAAATTGTATCACATATTTAAGGGAAGGAAGATTAGTGGATGTGATGAAAGCTTGGTGGGAAGTAGATAAGTTTTGCTGAAGAGTGGAGAGTAAGAACAAAAGTAATGAACAAAATAATAAAAAGAGAAGGATTTTGAAGAAGCTGGTTGCTGCATATGCAATAGTATTTCTTTCTCTGAACCTCTTCCTAAAACTAGTGAGTTAAAATGAAATGCTATAAAGTTAACATCCTTACTGTCATAATGTCATCTTTAAATAAATGAAAAATATAAAATGCTATAAAAATATAAAGTATAAAAATTCTTTAAAGGTAACATCCTTACTGTCATATTGTCATCTTTAAATAAATGAGAGAAAAATTTAATGTAAAGAGTAAAACAGCAGTTGGATCTGTATTAGATTGGAAAGTAAATATATACACATATATTGACAAATTTTTTCATAGTTCCTTACATAAGCATGAGTCTTGTGAATGAAACTATCATAAGTACACTCTGAAATAAGGTATGCTCAGGACAAATGGTAATTTAACTTGAGGAATAAAGTGTTGTTAGTGTCTGGGCTTCTTGGATACTTAATTGAACCAAAATAATTTGTGGAGGGTGGCTTATCATTATAGTAAATGAGATGGAGGAGAGCGAGTGAGGCAGAGTTCAAGACAGCAGGCAATAAAATGCATAAAGAATTACTGAGCCAGAAAGGAGAATGGAAACAGACCTGATGTAGCACTAATCATTAGTGAGTGAAGTAATGAACTAGGAAAGAGATGAGGTTTTAGTTATGGCCCACCAAATGGAAATGAGAAATTTCCAGATGTTCCATATGGTCTGTAATTCAAATGCTTCGTGCCTTCAGGTCAGAATTTTCAAACAGATAACAGATGTAGAAAAGATTCAAATTTTCATGCACATACCATGATTGTTAGCTTTTGAAATCTCAGGGCTTGCGTGCAAACTCCTTATATAAGAAGTAGGGTTTAAAATAAAGCCTGTCAGACCCCAGGCAGAATTCTACTTGAGAAAAAGAGTTCCAGGTTAATAACAGCTTTCTTTTTACATACCAATTCAAATGGTACAAAAGAGCATTAGGGGTTTTAACATGATGGCACTAATTCAAGAACTATGGGGTTCAAAAGAACATTTCTTGCCAAATGGCTCTTTTGCTAAAGAAAATAATTCAAATTGAAGATTTTGATATGGAGAGATCAATTCTGTATACAGCTGAAGTTAAAGTCCAACACATCAAAATATCAATATTATTTTAAGGGAAAGAAAACAGAAATTTCTCTACAATGCCAAATTCTCACCATTTCTAAACTGCCAAAACAAAATGAATTATTAAATTTTCTAAAGCAAAACTGACATCACCACACAAGCCCTTGTGAGATCCTATGTGTGACACTCCAGCACGATTTTGATGGAAACCCCTCCCCACTGAGCTGAAACTCAAGTAAAGGAGATAACATTTGAACCCAAATAAATGATCACAATTCTTAGAGTGGTTAGAGGCCCACAGAAGTACTAAGTAGATATGAAGATGTTGAGAGTAGAATACTTATCAGATAGAAGGGATAAAGGAAGCGTCTCAGAAAGATGATATTCTGATTGAGCCGTAGAAGACTGTGACAGAATGCCACGCAGTATTTCCAAGCACAGTTTGAGTCCCAGCTCTCTCTACACTCATCATGTGACAGGGACCAAGTCACTCAAACTCATCAAACCTCAAGTCCTGAATTTGTAAAATGGGAAAATAAATGCCCCCTGTCACAGGTTTCTTGCAGGTATAAAAAGGGATAATACATTTAAAATGCTTTCTCAGTACTTAGACACGGCACTGGGAAAATTCTTCTTTCCCATTCCACAAGTCACTACTTTGAAAAAAATATAGGAACATTTTTAGTGCTATTTCTCCCCTCTCAGGAAAAGACTAGGAGAAAGACTTTTAGTCTCTTCTCCACGTCTCAATACTCTTCTCTATGAGATTAACACTGATAGACAATCTTGAAATAAAGACAACTGATCCTGTGTGAACCAGATTTCTCACTCTCTCCTTCTGTCCTCTCCTGCTCTTAGTTGACAGCCAGCAAGAAAAGCAGATTTTCCTTCCCACACCTGTTTCTGGTGGGTCCAGGTCCTTACTGGGCCAGTCTGTTACTCTATGCTGTGTGAGTGTCTTCCTGCCCACTGGCTGCCTGGCTAAGTGTCATCTTTGCAGATCTGGGTCCCTAGATTTGGGGTGGGAGGAGCATCAGAAAGGCTCCTTTTGACTTTGGCCTGGCTACTATTCTCTAAACCAACTTTATCCTGTGTTTCCCATGTGTTTTTGGTCTAGTTTTCTACTGATCTAGAAGATAATGGGGGGGGGAGGGCTATGATTAATTGCATACTCAATAATCTGAATTACGAGGTGATACCTTGGGGAAGATGTGACCAATCACACTCTGACATGAGCTGACAAAACATAGAATCTAAAATGGAGCGAACAAGACATGTACATTTATGTCAAAGAGTAGCTCTTTGAGTGGTACATGGGGACACTCTGGGCTTAGGTGCCTGGCTCCCTTTTCCTTGGAAGGACAAACTATGATTTCCCTTCCATGTCAGTTTGTTTAAAACATGTAAGATTAAAACATCCATGCTCCTTTTTTGTATAATTAGCTACATTTTTTGAGATAACTATTTGTTCACCTAAGTTATGAGAGGGTTATCTCTGTATAGACAGCTTTGAAGAATGCAGAATCATCAAGGAAGAGGTACTTCAACCTTGGCTAAAAAGAGAGACTTCCCTGTACATTACTAGGTGCTCATTTCAGTTAATTATACCATAAAGAATAGTGTGGATATCACCTCTACCACCTCTGCAAAGAGCACTAAAATATATCCCTGCTCCCTAAGCTCACTGACAGAATGTTCTTCTCCTCCACTGAAATACTGAGTGCTTGTATCTGAGGCAAAGAGCCCTTCATCTCTACCTCTGCATTTCATACTCCTTTTTCTTCACTTGTCCACAGCTGAAAGCAATGCCTCCTGAAATTTGGTGCCCTTTGGTGCCTCACTTTCCTTGCCCTAGTCCTGCTTAGCCAACTTGTCAAAAAACCTATTAGACACAAAATAAAATATCTGTTTTAGCTTTATTGGTATTTTCATTGCAGGCAGATTCTTTACTAACTGAGCCATCAGAGAAGCCCCAATCAAAAGGTGAACCTGCATATTAACACCTTAACAAGGTCAGAGTCAGCAGAACTATTCTAGACAAAGAGAACACTTCACCTACAGTACTATCAAATAGGGATGGATTTTGTAACCCACTATTTTTTATTTTGCTCCTTACTGATTTGAAACTACAGACTGCATATGTATTCCCAGCTACTGAGAGTAGAAATTCAAATATTCTTAAAGCTATATGATTGGTGAATTGGGGCAGTAGGAGTGGCTTTGATGATTGAATCTGGCTTAAAATCAAATGCTGTAAAAACCTATCAATTTTTAACAAATTTTCTCTAACATCCAATCAGCTCTTTCTGATATAATGACTCTGTCTGTAAAAAAAAAAAAATCATTAATCTAGATATATATGTGGTAATATGCTTTCTCATAGAATTCACTCTTTTTTATTAAAATTAGACAATGAAGTAGCATTTGAAACATTTCTGTGTTTATGGTGGACATTAATGGAACCTATGTGGATAGAATCAATTCAAGATAAAAGAGCTACATCCATGATCTTTGGCAAAAATTCCTGGCATAGAATTATCCATTTATCCATGTGTTGTGATGGACCCAAATAAACTTCATGAAAAAGACTCTAGAAATGCACTTGAGTCAATTCTTTTTTCTTTTACTAAGGTACTCATCCCAAGTAAGCTATGATAAGCCTAGACAGTGTATTAAAAAGCAGAGACATCACTTTGCCAACAAAGGTCTATGTAGTCAAAGTTATGGCTTTTCCAATTGTCATGTATGGATGTGAGAGTTGGTCCATAAAGAAGGCTGAGTGCCAAAGAACTGATGCTTTTGAACTGTAGCATGTTGGAGAAGACTCAAGTCTCTTGTTCTTCAAGGGGATCAAACCAGTCAATCCTAAAGGAAATCAACCCTGAATATTCATTGGACAAACTGATGCTAAAGCTGAAGCTCCAATACTTTGGTCACCTGATGGAAGAGCCAACTCATTGGAAAAGACCTTGATGCTGGGAAAGACTGAAGGCAGGAGGAGAAGGGGGTGAGAGAAGATGAGATGGTTGGATGGCATCACTGATTCAATGAACATGAGTTTGAGAAAGTTCTGGGAGATGGTGAGGACAGGGAAGCCTGGTAACCTGCAGTCCATGGGGTCACAAAGAGTCAGAAACAACTGAGCGACTGAACAACAACAACAACCCATCATAATTAAGTTCCACAATTTTCCTCAACTACATAACTACAATCTTTACTAAAATTAATGTCAAGTCATATGTGACTGTTTTAATTAGCAACAAATAATACGAGGACTTCAAGATCATGACAGATTAAATCATCTTTTTTATCAAAAAACCCCACCTTTATTAAAAGTGCAGTTATGAAGAGAATACTATTTATGGGAATTTTCTATAGAAATAAATATAAATTTCCCTTGTTCTGAATTTTATTTTTTGATCAAATCAAAACTATTTTCTTAGAAATATATTGTGTTCTGTATTCTCAAAAAAAATTAAATTTGCTAAAAATTGCTCTTTGGCATTACCCATCAGTTTGAAGACTTCCACAAGAAACCATGGTATTAAAGACTTTCTTATATTTGCTATAGGGATATTATCAAGGATGTACCAGCTATTATAATATTTTTTTTATAAAGGCTATGGGAAAATCCTCACTTCCCACAAACTCTCACATAACAGGTCTCAGCATCAGAGATATCTGTTTCTTTTCATTCTTTGGATGCTGACATTTGTGAATTAAATTTCTCTATTTTGTCTGATGAAAATCTTGGTGAGAAAATTCATATTTTGCTGCTACTAGGTTAAATTGTATAAACAGCCAACATATCTACTAGTCAAATATTGGCCAATTTCACAGAAATCTCAAGGGATTTTCTAGTTAATTTTGCTCACAGGATTAACTCATGCAATGTGATTCAATTTTTAAACTATGTAAGCAATCAGTATTAGCACTGTGGAGATCATAACTCTAGTCTGATTATGTATCTTATAATGGAGGAAACTGAAAAACAAAATTTTTAAACTTTTCCAAGTTTAGAGAACTAGTTAAAAGAACTCAAAATAGATCCCAATGCCAACTTTTAGACCAGCATTTTCTTCACTTACCCTGCACTATTTCTAAGTAGGCCATATTTTCCACTTATATGCTCAGAAATGACTTAGAATTTGAATTACACAAGTTTAAAATCTTTTAAAAAGTGCCATTATCACATTTAAGCTTTTGAAGATACTTAAATACTTATCAATTTCTGGAGGAATGTTAAGCTAGGAGACATTCAAAATTTACCCTAAAGGATACCATATATAATTTATTAGAAAAATCTATTTTAGAATATTCTGAATATGACATTTTTTTCTCATTTCCAATTACTTTTGTTTTTTTTTCTTAAAATTTAAACTTTTTATCAGATTTCAAACCATAACTACAAAAAGATGCCAATCATGTTTAACACAGACAAGAAAAAAAGGGTCTGAGACAAACCTTGACTTAAAATCCACAGGAAAAAACATCTTGCATAATCCTCCCCCAACATCCCGTCACCATTATACAGACAATATTTTCCTCTTACATCAGTTCATTAAATAGGTAGAAAGACATGGTAAATTTCTCACAGTGCCAGTTAAATTTTCATAGTTAAATTCACTATTAATTTTAGTTACTCCACCACCCACCTTCCCCAGATTACCTGCTGTCTCAACTAATCATGTTCCTTCTGCTACGTCACAGGCTCTAAACTTCACGACTCTCCAAACAGCAAAGGATTTGCCTCTGGTTGTGAATTTGTCACTAACTTAATCTGCCTCTTAACTGTCACTAACTTTGAACTATGACTGGCTGAGCCACTTAACAATGCTACATTTTTGTACCTTCATTTATAAAATGAGGAAAGTGAATTAATGGCAATAGTGGTAAAGAATTTGCCTGCCAATGCAAGAGACTTAAGAGACACAGGTTCGATCTCCCAGTGGGGAAGATATCCCCTGGAGGAGGGCATGGCAACCCACTCCAGTATTCTTGCCTGGAGAATCCCATGGACAGAAGGACTGGGCAGGCTATAATCCACAGGGCTGTAAAGAGTCAGACACAACAGAAGGGACTTAGCATGCATGTACGTGATCCATTCTTGCTTCAATAATCTATGAATAAACCTGCAATTTCTAAACTTTCAAAATAAAATGTTTTTTTCACCATTTATACTTATACATTCTTCAGAGCTTCATTGCCTCTAAGAAACTATTTTCTTGATCATTTCAGAAGTTAAAAGTGTGTCAATCATGTCATCACTTCCCCATGGCTGATGATGGCTATAAAGTCTCATTTGGTTTAATTCCAATTTCAGAGCACTTAAATTGGGGTGGGAGTAAGGAGAAACGTGACTTACTTAGAATCAATGAAATAGGGTATCACTTCCTACTGACAGAATAAATCTCTTCTCCATTCCCGTATGTTATCTGTTTATTATATCATTATATCATCCATCTCAGGTTGTCTCTTATAAATAAGATTCTGTGTTTTCAACTCTTAGTGAGCTTTTAGTGAGCTTCCAGGAAAGTGGATTATGTCCTTATCATAAGTTATTTTTTATATTACCAGATAGCAATTCTTCTCCTATGTGATTCTTTAAAATAAAGGTATGAAATTAAATTAAAACTTCTTAATGTACTTTCATTCTTATCTATTCATCTATGATTATAGACTTAAACTTTATAGCTAAAGAGAATGATTTAAAATGTCTATAAACAATATCAGGTCCTCTTCATTAAACAAATCTAGAATTCATAAAGCAGGAGAGCTGTGAAAACCAATATACAGTATATACAGTATAAACAATACTTCATACAAAAATGACAAAATAAGAACAAGGTTGATAATTTTGCCATTTTTTTTCTTTCTTCTTGATAGCACCTAAAAGTATCATTTTCCTAGTGACTCAGCAGTAAAGAAGCTTCCTGTGTAGGCAGGAGACACAGGTTCGACCCCTGAGTAGCAAAGATTCTCTGGAGAAGGAAATGGCAAACCACTCCAGTATTCTTGGCTGAGAAATCCCATGGAAGGAGAATCCTGGCGGGCTACAGTCCATGGGGTCTCAAAGAGTTGGACATGACTTAGCAACCAAACAACAATGAAAGTATCATTTATATTTCCAATTCAGTAGCTATTATTAGGAAATATATTTTAATAATTTTACAGTAGATGAATCTGTTAATGAATGGGCCAGTTTCCTATGTTAATGAATAGGACCAGTTTTCTGTTACTGGGCATAAAAATAATTTCCAATATGACACTATTGAAATGACAGAATAAAGAATACTCTTGCAAATTTTTGTCTATATTTATGAAAGTTTCATTAAGGTCAATTCCTAGAATAAAATATTTGAATGTACTAAATTTCATAAGTTCTTCCATCAGTATCAACACATATGGTCACAGAGTTCTCTAGAAATGTTACACCTGTGAGTAACAATAAACCTAAAGAGAGTCTGTTCCCCAAAACCCTACTAAAATCATAAATCTTTACAACTTTAATTGGGGAAAGTTCATTATAGTTTTTAGATAGTTATTATACATATGATTAACAGTTATACATATGATATATACATATATACATATAATATACCTATATATATATATGATATATACATATATACATATACATATAATCATATTATACCTATTATACATATACTATACATATGTATGTTATACATATTATACATATGATTAAAAGTTATACAGTAATTGTTTTTATATGTTTATCTTGCTTTTACTACTTTATTTTGTTTATAGAAATATTTATAGATATTCTACACACATATATGTATATACAATCCAATCTATTGATTTTTCCAGTACGTTTTCAGATTTTTACATTTTGTTTGGAAGAGTAATTCACTACAAAATTATGCAAGCATTTACTTGCAATACCTCCCATTTTTTGTCCTTCATTCACATGCTTTAGTATTTAATCTACAGAGATTTGATTTTCTTTTAAATTTTTTGGTAGAGAGTAAAATTTTTATTGTGATCAGCTATCTTCACACCATTGGTTCAGTTCAGTTCAGTTGCTTGGCCATGTCCAACTCTTTGCGACCCCATGAACCGCAGCACGCCAGGCCTCCCTGTCCATCACCGACTCCGGAGTTTACCCAAACTGGTTCATTGAGTCAGTGATGCCATCTAACCATCTCATCTTCTGCCGTACCCTTCTCCTCCTGCTTTCAATCTTTCCCAACATAAGGGTCTTTTCAAATGAGTCAGCTCTTCACATCAGGTGGCCAAAATACTGGAGTTTCAGCTTTAACATCAGTCCCTCCAATGAACACCTAGGACCAGTTTCCCTTAGGATGGACTGGTTGGATCTCTGTGCAGTCCAAGGGACTCTCAAGAGTCTTCAACACCACAGTTCAAAACCATCCATTCTTCTGCGCTCAGCCCTCTTTATAGTCCAACTCTCACATCCATACATGACTACTGGAAAAACCATAGCTTTGACTAGACGGACTTTTGTTGACAAAGTAATGTCTCTGCTTTTTAATATGCTGTCTAGGTTGGTCATAACTTTCTGTTAACAGACTAAAAAATCTTTCTGTCATGTTTTTTATTTGAATAGTATATATCAATTTTCTATTTATTCCTTCCAATCATTTTAGTTTTACCTGCTTTGCTAGCCTCTACTTTGAACTTATATTGAACCTAATCTCAAAGCCTGATTCTTAGTAAATGTACTTAATGCATTTATATTTATTGTCATAACTTATGTGGCTTCTTTTATTTTTCACATCAATTTACCATATTTACTTTTTATAGTTGTTTCTATTTCTTTATTTTTGGTCATTGATTCATGGATTTTTTTTCTAAAATAGTTTTTGTTCATCTATATGTGGATCCTTTAAGTTTTAAGAAATAATTGTACTTAAACCCATATTTTCCTTATTATAAATATTAAAAATTATTTTATCTATTGGTTTCTTCTTGAAGGTGACAGTGTCAATACAGTTTTAATTTCCTCCTTTTTCCATTTTCAATACCCTATTTATGGTACACAAATGAGAATTATGAAATCAGCTCCTTGTAATTTATATTTTGTTGCCAATCTTCTGTTAATATTAATAACTTGCACATTCCATTTCCTTTTACAATCTTTCACTGCAAGCAACTGATGTAATTGACCTGTAAGTGCTACTTCCAGGGCCATAACACAGTTCCCCTCCGCAGTGGCAGTTCCGAGCCTGCCATGTACAGTCACCACTAATGATTAAAGCAAACTACAGGGAGAAGGAATCATCTCTGTCATCTAGGTCTGTTTATATTTGTGCTGTCAGCTCTAATCATTATGTTATTGGAGCAAATGTCGCCTGTTTTCTTTATAATATTAATAGCTATGACACGGGAATACAGATGCATAGGAAAATTCAAGTGAAGGGGACTGATTATGGTTATCACATGGGGGTTAATATGGAAGGGAGTCATGGGAAAGAAATACTGAGCCATTTTGAACACATTCAGCTTTTTGACCTAAACCAAGAATGTCTTGAGGTCACCTAGAATCAAGTGAAGCAGGCCAAGAAGGATAGCAAGGACAATCAGAGGTGCAAAGGTGTTTTAAATAAGCCAAGATACTTTACAGTTTCCTCACTCCTGAGTTCTCTCTTGCTACTGTCGCTGCCAGAGTCTATGCTACCTGCAACACATTTACATTTATCCATGGGGCTGGGAGTGGCTTGCAAGAAAAAAAATCTTTTTAATTAGATCAGCTATAATTTTCAGAAGCCTCATTTTTTACTAGTAGGATGAAGACTTAGACATACTCTTCACATATTGATGTCTATAATTAGAGCATTGTGTGCTTTTAAAGTAGCAATTGACTAGTTTACACAACTGAAGTACAGATAGAAATAAAATTCCTAAAAATAGTAACATATGTGAGAAACATTTGAATAAAACAAAACAATCATAAATTCAGGAAATCTAGCCCAAGTTAGAAGTTGAGTTAGTAAAGAAACAGCTACAGTACTCCCAGGACCCCCACCTGCCCCTTTGAGGTCAGTCTGAAGATAGATATCCTACCTAAGTAGATAATTTTTCAAGGTGTTCTGTGAGGTGGATGTTGTTCCGCATTGCTGTTCACATGTGCATCTAAGACAGAGCCCGTGATTAGCGAAAAATATCTTCAGAGAGGCACAGGACTTAAGAACCAATGCATTCAAGCCCAATCTATGCTACAAGCGTTCAGCTGTTCTCAGTCAAAATCTTTCTCTTTACTCTCGAGACTCACAGATACTCTACACTCAGAATAGCAAAATGGTATCATGGTCTTGTGTGGAAACTTGCCTTGGATCTAGAGGAAAACAAACCGGTATGTCTTTGGAGAGTATATGCAGGTATTTACTGCTTCCCACTGTTACCCACGAAGTAATTCAAGTCTAAACTCTACCAAAATGTATCAACCAAGTCATCAGAATCCCAGTCATACCGGATGTTGGATGTAAGCACCAATTTCCTAAACAATAAAATGCACAGATTTGGACAGTTTCCTATGCCAATCCTACTTTGGGGGCGGGTGTAGCAAATACAATTATTTTCCACTGTATTCTCTTCCCTAAGCTATTTTGCTGCTTTATGAAAATCATTGTGGTTAGTTTTTACAAAGATGGATTAAAACTGGAAAAATTTTTAAAAAACAGCTGATGTAAAGTCAACATGAGAGGATACTACATTATTTTAACAAAGATCAAAGTAATAATATCACTTCAGTTTGAATGTATTTGCATTTTTTGTTAAATTTCTTGTAAAGGAAGGTGATAAATTATATGCAATAGTTTCTCACACACACACACACACACAGATACAAATATATAGATATATACATATATAGAGAGAAATAATGTTCTCTAACACCTGAGGGGAGTGATAAGGTTCTCAAACAATAATAAAAAAAACAAATGTGGATTTTCCAATTGTTCACATCATTTTCTACCTGATTTGACTATACAGAGTAGATTTGTGGGCTAGATATTAACATCAGGGATCAAAAAGTAAAGGTGCCTGTAATTCCTAGCAAGATACCATAGCCGTTGGGTATCTGAAATTTTTCAATGACAAAGACAAAAATTTACATGGATTTTTTAAGAAGTCCTCTGAGAATGTGTTGTTTCACACTGTGCAGGTTATTGTTATCTGGCTGTACAATGTTAAGGAAGTTCTGACGTGGATGTCGGCAGACATGGTGCTATGTGTATGCCCCCATTAGATCACAAACATAGTAAAAGAGAGGAGTGGAACTTGAGTGGTTTTTTCATTCTTTTCTATCCCTAGAAATGCTTTGTACTCTTTGCTTCTCTTCTCCTTTATCAATTAGATTCAGTGCCTAAACTCCAGTAGGAACTTCACTTCTAGTTTTACTCCTCTCACTTTAATACTTACATTTGAGCTAAACTTTGGTAATATATACTTTAAAGTTCTGGATTTTTTAAACTGAATATTTTTCAAAAGTTAATTTTACTGGACTTAGGTCATTTCTGTAACAGAGGTTTATATAATGTGACTTAATTTACCCAATAGTATCAAACATTCAGAGAATAATTTAGGAATAAGACAAACAAAAATTTAAGATGAAAAGATAATGATCTTCAAGCTAACTTCAGAAAGTGCAAATATCTTGAAAATTCAGTAGAAGAAATGACCATTTCTTCTTGATGTATTAAAGATTCTTCAATGAAACGTATGTTAAAGGCAGGTCTAGAAGCCGACAGAAGGATACAGGGAAGAATTTCTTTTAGACAGATACTGGCATGAGTAAAAATTCATGTTGTAAAGTGTGGGGATGTTATAGTGGAAAGTTAGATTTAAATATAACGTTTTGCAGGATATTGGAAAATCTGCCGTAAGCCTTGAAATGTAATTTTGGACCATTTTATCCTGGACTTTAAATGTCATGGTAGGAAATATCCACTATTTGTAGGCAGTGTTAGTAAGCAATGGCTATTCACAAAAGTATGTTATGAGCACAGTGATACCATACAAACACCATAGTAGGAAAATGACTCAGTGACTATTGAGTAGAACTGAAGGGAGGAATAAATTGGAGAAAGTTCAGTTAAGAGGATCTGTCAAGTTTTTTTTTTAATTTCTAAAAATTCAGATGGCCCTTTTGTGGAAAACAACAGCCTTAGAACATTATTGCAAGAGTTCAAAAATACGAGGAAAGTAGAATTAGGCAGAGATAAATAATAGCTCTTGCTATTATTATAAATTATATGCAGGAAAGTTTTATGGAACTGGAAAAGATAGCTTCTTTAATAAATCTGAAATAATAATATTACTTGAGGGCTTTTGAAGGATACAATGAAATAACATTTGTTAAAGAGCTTTGTAAGCAATGGAGTTCTACAAAACTGTGACATGAAATCATAATAATTTATAATCTTCAGGAATAAGTTAAAGGAACAAAAGTGTTGCTGTAGGAAAAACATTTTTACTGGATGAGAGTAACATGGGAAGGGAAGAATTTGGAGTGGGAAAACAGAACTTAAGATGATGTTGGTTTTACTACTGGTGAAATATTTAGCAGATGCATATAAAGAGATTCTGGGGCCAGAATGGTCAGGATGATTAGGGAATGGCACCAGTGCATCATCTGAAGCCTTTGCAATGACTAGATGTGACTGAGGATAGAATGGATAGAATAAAAAACTAAAAGCCAAAACTTTACAAAAAATTGCTGTACTTGGGGATGGAAACACAGAAAGGAGCCAGATGAATTCTCAGAGAGATGGAAGGATTGCTAAAGTTAAGTAATCTTTTTCCAGTCTGTTCAAGTAATATTATGTACCTGCCAGCACCATACTCATTGCACCCTGTATCTCAGGGACCCAGTGAACACAGAGTTCACCATCAAGTGGAAGAGACAAATATGCAACTAATTATCCTCTTCTGATTAATGCACCATAATGGAGGTGGTCTAAGGAAAGGCAAGTATCTGATCTTTCAAGAAAGTCCTGGGAAGACTCAAGAGTGCAAGCAACAAAACGCTCCACTCTGCACTGTCACGAGCAGACCAATGGGCAGGGCACTTAGGATTGGACGATCACATAGCGATGGTGACAGACTTGTGAGCTGAGTCTAGAGAGACAGTGTGTCCAGCATTGGAGTAGCACTAGTTTGGAGTCTGCGTGGCATAAAGGCAAGGGGAAGATTTTTCAGAAAGAAGTAAATCATGACATTATCAGTTAAGAAAGTCCATCAGAATTGTAGTTCAGCAACAATAATAAAAATACCTGTTTAGGAAATAATTATTCTGTGTTGGGTTTATTATTGCCACAGAATTATTGCATTCAATTCTTACGATTCTGTGATATCATTATCATCCCCACTTAAAAACACTGAGGTATGAAGAGTTTAAATAAGCAGTCCAACCTTAAGTACTGCCCACAATTAAGTGTTGCAATCCAGATTCAAAACCAGTTCTATATATCTCTGCAGTGCTTGAACATTCCCAACCTCATTCATGGAAAGAACAGTGCCAAAACAGGTATAAACCAAGAAATTGTATTTAAAGAGTGAATGGAAAATGAGAAAGGGGACAGAAAGCATCTTTTAAATAAAATATTTTCTAGTTAAAACCATCTGAATGAAATAGACAAAAATTGCAAAAGTGAGTTGTCACAGAAAAACAGAAGTGAGAATAAAAATGAATAAACAAGTATCTATATATGCCTTAATAAGTCAAATGCACAAAGGGAAATGTAACCTCCCAACACCAAGAACAATAGTTCTACAAAAGAACTGTAAGACTGTTTGGAAAGTCCCCGGGCTTCCCCCAAACTACACAGCATTTCTTAGTTACTGATAAACTCTGTGGTATGTTTCAAAGAAAACATATCCAAGGAGGATTACTATCATTATTTTTCTTCTGAAAACATCAGTGTCCAGGGAACTGAGAGGATTCTCTGCAGCACTGTGTTTCCATGGGCTGCCGTGACCGTAGCAATACTTGGCATCGTGTGCTATGAAGGGTGTGTGGCTCCTTTTTGTTTTATATCACTAGTGGTTGGTTTATTTAAATCAGATACCAGTATCCTATTATTTCTACCACATATGCAACATACTGATAAGCAGTGTGGTATAATTTTCAACCCCATTTTAAAATTTTACAGGAAATATTTCTTCAAATTATCATCCCTCATAAAGCAGCCTGACAAATGTAAATGTGGGAGATGTATTACATATGTCTGATTTCAAAAGAGCTAATATTTCTTACGTTCATGGGTTTTTCCATCAATACAAAGCTAAACCATGAAAACCAGAGTGACCACAAGCATAGCACCTGCCCCAATTCCTGTGTAATTAAAAAGATGCTGCCAACAACCACACTGATTCTTTAAGGGAGTGTTTATGGAAACCAACACAAGCACATCAACACTGAAAATAACTGAATGTAACATATGAATTGCTCTGGGGTATGTGGCTAGAAATTTTATCTCCCCTCTCAAAAAAAAAAAAAAAAAAAAGGTGCAGAAATCATACAGAGCTAGCAATTAGCCTGCCACTGAAATTGAAATTGGCATTGAATTGAATCCCTCCAATTGATTCATTTTGCTTAGATCTTATCTAAAGGAACCTCTCTGTGAACAATGCTCATTTTCTGCTGGGGAAGACACTGTGCAAGTGGAGAACATGATAGTTCAACAGAAGGGTGATATCACTTTCCTTCTTTGGAAGAAGTCCAAACTTCATCACGGAGGTGCACCACATCGTTGCACTGCAGCAGGCAACATATGGCACTGTGTCTAAACAGCTAAGAGCGGACTTTCTGCTACAAAACTTAGTTGTGAAATAAACAGTACAGGGGTGTACAAAGTGTATCAGTTCAGAGTATAAGAAAACTATGGACTGAACAAACGAAACAATATATAAGTATACATTTCTTACAAACATGTATAATAGAAAAGCAATATGCAATTTATCATGTGATAGGATCCGTTGGTGGCACTAGTGGTAAAGAACCTGTCTGCCAATACAGGAGATGAAAGAGAGGCAGGTTTGACTACTAGGTTGGAAGATCCCCTGGAGTATGAAATGGCAATCCACCCCAGTATTCTTGCCTGGAAAATTCCATGGACAAAGGAGACTGGCAGGCTATAGTCGATGGGGCTGCAGAGAGTCGGATACAAGTGACTAAGCACACACACACAGAAGCCATTACATTCTTACATGGGTAAAGTGCATTAGAGTTACAACGGTTTATAGGTGATCAATAAGATTGACAATATTCATTGGAAGGACTGATGCTGAAGCTGAAACTCCAATACTTTGGCCACTTGATGTGAAGAACTGACTCACTGGAAAAGACCCTGTTGCTGGGAAAGATTGAAGGTGGGAGGAGAAGGGGACGACAGAGGATGAGATGGCTGGATGGCATCACCAACTCAATGGACATGAGTTTGAGTAAACTCGGGGAGTTGGCGATGGACAGCCTGGCATGCTGCAGTCCAGGGGGTCACAAAGAGTCAGACATGAATGAGCAACTGAACTGAACTGAACTGAATATTGACAAAATACAGGAGATAGGTAATCAGATAATAGTTTTTAAGTTTTTAAGGGGTTTGTTGAAACCATAAACCAAGTTCGATTTTAAAAGGTTAAACAAAACCAAACCCAACACACAAACTTTCATTGAGACAACAAATGCATCATTAACTGAAATAGTTGTTCATATGACAATATCTCCATGAATTGTATTCACTTCTCTTGACAAATATTAAAATCTGCTAATCAGTGAGAGACAGCAACATACACACTTCTAAGATTGATGGATTCAATAAAAGGACATGCTTTTTTTTTTTTTTTTTTTTGGCTTTTGCTCAGGTCACTGCTGCTGCTGGAAATGCAGTCTTATCTCCACAGTGTACCTAAAGCCACAGCATGATTTGGTGGCCAAATGGCTGATGCTGTTGTTCTAAATCAGATGCAGAAGGAATATGTTATAAAGAAGCATGAAATAGATAGCAATAGTTTGCCACATAAAATGGAATTTCTGCCTTTCTCCTTAAAGATGTTCAGGATGATGAAGTCTGAATTGTGAGGCATTTCCAAATAATAAGGAAAGAAGTGCAGGCATATGTCCCTCTCTTCCATGATGGAAAATATTTAGCAATATATTTCATAAAGTCAGATGATGTTTCTACCTAAGGGCTATGGTGAAATATATCAGTTTCTCACTGGATAGCCTCATGTAAATCAATATAGTTAGTACACTCCTTCACACAATATACAAAATACACTTGAAATGGTTTAAAGACATAAATATAAGATATGACACCATAAAAATCCTAGAAGAGAACATAGGCAAAACATTCTCTGACATAAATCATAGCAACATTTTCTTAGATCAGTCTCCTAAGACAAGAGAAATAAAAGCAAAAATAAACAAATGGGACCTAGTAATATTTAAAAGGTTTTGTACTGCAAAGGAAACCACAAATAAAAAGGCAACACATGGAATGGGAGAAAATATTTGCAAAAGATGTGATCAGCAAGGTGTTAATTTCCAAAATATACAAACAGCTCCTACAACTCAGCATCAAAAAATGAAAAACAATCCAATCAAAAATGAGCAGAAGGCCTTAATAGATATTTCTCCAAAGAAGGCATACAAATGGTCACTAGGCACATGAAAAGATGTTCAATATTGAAGGGGATGATAGAGGATGAGATGGTTGGGTGGCATCGCCAACTCAATGGACATGAGTTTGAGCAAACTGTGGGAGATAGTGAAGGACAGGGAAGCCTGGAATGCTAGGCTAGTTCATGGGGTCACAAAGAGTCAGACATGACGGTTACTGGACAATAACAACAATATTGCTAATTATTAGAGGAACGCAAATCAAAAGTATGATGAAGTATCACCTCAGACTGGTCAGAATGGCCACTGTCAAAAAGTCTACAATTTGTGCTGGAGAGGGTGTGGAAAAAGGAACCCTCCTATACTGTTGGTGGGTATATAAACTAGTACAGCCATTATTGAGAACAATATGTTCAGTTCACTTCAGTTCAGTCACTCGGCACTGTCCAACTCTTTGTGACCCCACGGACTGCAGCTCGCCAGGCCTCCCTATCCATCACCAGCCCCCTGAGTTTACTCAAACTCATGTCCATCCAGTCAGTGATGCCATCCAACCATCTCATCTTCTATTGTCCCCTTCTTCTCCTGCCTTCAATCTTTCCCAGCATCAGGATCTTTTCAAATGAGTCAGTTCTTCACATCAGGTGGTCAAAGTATTGGAATTTCAGCTTCAACATCAGAACAATGTTCATATCAGAACAATAGGAAGCTTCCTCAAAAAATTAAAAATAGAGTTATCATAATCCAGCAATATCACTTCTGGATATATATTCAGAAAAGATGAAAACTCTAATTTGAAAAGATACATGAATCGCAATAGTCAAAGTGGCACTATTTATTAATGCAATAGTCAAGATATGAAAACAATGCAAGTGCCCATCAGCAGATGACAGGACTAAGGTGATGTGATCTATGTATAGGATGGGATACTACTAAGCCATACGAAACAATGAAACACTGTCATTGGCAGCAACATGGACGGACCTAGAGTTATTACACTGAGTAAAGTAAGTCAGAGAGAGAATGATATTATGGCATCACTTATATGTGGAATACAAAAAATAATACAAATGAGCTTATTGACAAAATAGGAATAGAGTCACAGATATAGAAAACAAACTTATGGTTACCAGAGGATACAGTGAGTGGCTCAGCCGTGTCTGACTCTTTGCGACCCCATGGGCTGTAGCCCACCAGGCTCCTCTGCCCATGGGATTTTGCAAGCAAGAATTCTGGAGTGGATTGCCATTTCCTTCTCCAGGGGATCTTCCCAACCCGGGGATTGAACCTGGGTCTCGCACGCTGCAGGTAGACTCCTTACCATCTGAGCCACCAGGGAAGAAGGGAGAGGGATAAATTAGGAGTTGGGGATTAAAATATGCACAGTACTGTATATAAAATTAATGATTTACATCATAGCACAAGGAACTGTATTAAATATCTTGTACTAACTTAAGAATCTGAAATATGCATCTGTGTGTGTGTGTGTGTGTATGTATAAATGAATCACATTGCTGTGCACCGAAACTAACACAAATTGTGATCAACGATACTTCAATAACATAAATAAAAGCTCTTATAAATGATAAAAAAAAGGAATATACTAATTTCCCAGAAAAACAAAAACCAAGTTAGTAATGTCCTATATTTGAAACTTGATTTCATGTGATCTTCTAAATAGTATAATGTGATAATTGTTTGGGGTAGAAACCCTTCCACTTCCTTCCATTGTTCCATTTGTTACAGTTAAATATTTGAGCATTAGTTTTCTGTAGATATGACTGAGGACACAGTCTCTGAATCTGAATTGAAATACTTGGTAGAATAATCTGAATACAGTTGGATTTCTTTGGACTTTGCATCTCATGGCCCATCACATCATATACATTGCTAAACTTAATGCCAAATGGATAGCTAAATAAACCACTGAAAATAAGTGATGATGGAATGCAAGTGTGAACGGTAAATTTTTGTTTTGTGGGAAATTCTAAAATATTTGAAGTATTCTCATTAAAAATTTTAGTAGCATTTTACTTTTAGACCCCCTTCAGAAAGTTCTTCACTTTCCATATACAGAGGAACTTGTGAGGCATCTCTTGTAAATCTGAAAGTCTACCTCTCATGTTTTCTAGAAGTTTCTCATGTCACTGGTAAGAAAAGATATATAAAAAATTAAAATAGCATCCCATGAGATTTCTTCACACTAGGTAAAAAATTCCTTACAAAAATACACATACACACACACATCCTATGTATGTACCATGTACCAGAGTACTAACCCAAGTACACTATGCATCTAATCTTGAGGTCTAATACCTTTGTTTATCTCTTGTAAAATATGGAAAGACTTCTAGATAAAACAGTATAATAACACAGATACTCAAATTCTACTAGAAATGTACATTTCCTCCATGATAGCTTTTTAATGAACCAGAAAAATTTAAACCAAAGAAAATTTATTTTTGTCCATAGTCAGACCAGTGACTGTTCTGTATATTGTTTTCAGGTCATGCAAGTGTGTATTATCCTCTGATAATATTTGCAATATAGGGTAGACAAGATACACACATGAATAGTTTATTAGCCTAATAGTGGACTTCAGTTTAATTTACAATTATGCGATTGGTCAAAGATTTAGTACTTCTAGCAGCTTTTCTTCACCTTTTGTTACAGTGCTATTTGATTGTACTTATGAATGTGACCTTATATCCTGTACCAGCAGTAGAAAGTAAGATAAATTAGACTTTAAAACACACACACAATAGCAGATAGTACTGTTTAAAGATTAATAAGTGATCTCACTATAGCACTTCAACTGCCTACAGCCTAAAAATATCTTTCCTGTGGTACTTTCTAGGCAGTCTCTGAGGGACCAATAAACCAAGAGCACTAGACGAACTGAACTTATCTATCACAGCTCTGATTGCGCTCTGTGCACTATATGTTTCTTCTTAAAAGCATCTAATCCACTTCCTGTTCACAGCATCCATTATTTGAAGCCAAGGACACTAGGAGAAATACATATAACTTTTAAAAGACATATTGTAAACTGAATTCATGCCATTCTCCCTTTTTATCTATCAAAACTCCAAACCATGTACTTCCCCAGACACTCAGTTTTCACACCTCTTAATTTTTTTGCCAATATAGAAACTGCACATTTCCAACTGTGCTCCTCCTCCTAGCACTGTGCGAGTTCTCTCTGCACCAGGACACTCAGGGACCTCATCTCAAAGGTTCCAAGCCATCAAGTACCAGAGGGACTTGGTTTGGTCCCTGAGGATACATACCCTCTTTGCAGTTAGAATCTCTGAAGGGAAGATGTCAGTGTAAAGAATTTAAAATTCTGCCTGTAGCCTACATGCTTCTCCCCCTCCATGCTAGAAACTGATTAGAACCACTCCCGTAACGTTTGACCCTCTCCTCCAACCTCTGATCTCCAGCTTCCTTCTTGAATAGCATGGCAGAAGCCTCTTGTGACAGACAATGGCTGCAGAATCCATCCTGTTATTACTTAACTTTAACATGAATAATTCCTATTATGCAGCTTAGTATTTTACAATTGCTTGACTAGCTAAAATTTATAATAGTACTGACTTGAATAGACTACCATTTGCAAAACTAAGTATCAGATACATAATAAGAAAACAAACATGAGAAAGTGTCTCTGGGTACTTATTTCTTTATTTATGCCGATATGGTGAAATCATAGGCAGGGCTCATTATCTTTAGCCTGAAGAAAAGGCATGTGAAAAGACCAGATGAAAAGAGACAGCAAAAAAATTAGAGACGAACCAGATAATTCAAACTGAACAATTTTCTTTGGAGGCTAAATGTTCTAATTTGTCTCTATGGAGGCATTAACCAAGTAGTTTCACATCACTCTTTTTGTGTGAGTGCTGGCCTTCTACACAAGCACCAAGAAAAACAATGGCAATGCTTTCCTATAAACCTCAACTATGCTGAATTTCTAATCAACTTGGTTATTTTCAATTAATTGTTTATATTTTCTTCAGCAACACAGCTAGCAATTTTTTTTTTAATTTAATATTCTTTAAGATACAATTAGGCTTCCCAGGTGGCACTAGCAGTGAAGAGCCCACCCTCCAATGCAGAGACGCAGGTTTGATCCCTGGGTCGGGAAGATGCCCTGGCAGAGGACATGGCAACCCACTCCAGAATTCTTGCCTGGAGAATCCCATGGACAGATAAGCCTGGTGGGCTACAGTCCATAGGATTGCAAAGAGTTGGACACAACTTAAGCAACTCATCACAGGGACACAAAGAAGATATAATTATGCTTGTTCTATTTTATGCAGAGCTGTTTTGTTTAGATCAAACAGGACTTTCCAGCAAATAATTTTCATTTTACTGTTTTCAAGATAAGAGAACATCAGGGAGAGTCTAACTTAAATATCTCTAATGCAAAACTACTGTTATAAAGATTACAATTTACCTTTAGAAATGTCCACTTGCAGCAATCACAAGTGACACACAGTTAGAAGCTTCTGATGGATAATGACTGCATTACCCATCAATTCAAATCAGCCATGTTATGAATAAACACACTCTATGAATAGACTGATGCAGAAATGATGAGTTTTGCCCTAACAAATATTTTTAAAACTATTTCTGTCACTGTAGAACTATTGAAAAGAAAAAATCATCTAATTTTCAATTTAATTTTTTGATCCCATTGTAGGGATAAAAGGGAAAAAAAAGAGAAAAAAATAAATTTTAATTTGATAGAACTAGACTGAACTTTTGGAATGAGTACTTTCATTCCTAAGAAAACACTCCTGCTGCTTAGTCACTTCGGTCATGTCTGACTCTGCAACACTACGGATTGCAGCCCGCCAGGCTCCTCTGTGCATGAGATTCTCTAAGCAAGAATACTGAAGTGGGTAGCTATTCCCTTCTCAAGAAAACACTGAGGCTTCTGAAGTACAATCTACACTCGTTTGCACTAATGAAGATATATAAACAGTAGCAAGCAGCAGGAATCCTATTATTACCACTTTGATGAGAAGGAATGACATCTTAGTAGCTGGTCACTCCCTACTGAGTCTTTCAAAGATGTTCAAGTGTATTTCTTGACATGGCTCATCCTGGGGAATTGCAGCATCCTTGTAACCTTCATTGTGACACACATCAAACAGCCTGCCAAGATTTATTAAATTAATAGTCCACTGTCCAGTTTTCTTCTAATTCACATGGAAATGAGAGACACATTTCAATCTTTCCCCCCCGAATATATCAGAGACAAATGCCATAGGAATAATAACAATACCATTGTTGAAGGAATGTTACTGAGGACATTGTTCACTAAAATACTGAGTTAAATGTGTGGAATCTATACAAAAGTGATGCAGATTAACTTATTTACAAAACAGAAATAGACTCACAGACATAGAAAACAAACTTATGGTTATTAAAGATGATGGCAGAGGTGGGCAGAGAGGAGGTAGGGAGAGAAAAATTAGGAGTTTAGGGTTAATATGTACTTTTAAATAAGAAGATATACAACAAGGACTACTATATAGCACAGGGAACTATATTCAATATCATATAATAATCTATAATGGAAAAGAATCTGAAAAATATATATATGTACATATATATACATACATAATTATACATATATATATATATATATATATGTAAAAAACTGAATCACTTTGCTATACACCAGAAAGTAAAACAACACTGTAAATTAACTATACTTCAATCTTAAAAATTTAATACCCAATTTGGGTATGAAAAGAATACCAAAAAAACAAAAAACAAATGGATTACCATCTAATATATCCTTTCAGAATTTATGTCAGTTCAAAACTTTTGATTACACTGAGGAACTTAGTATAAGTGATAATATCATCTGCTTTCACTTTGATTACTATAAAGTACAGAACCCAAATAGAAGATCAACCGTAGAAACCATCACGGCATATGGATCCATGATGTCCTTCCCATTGTTGCACTGCTTTTATAATCATGTATTTTTCCTGACTGTGATTCTCTTTTTATTTTTTATCATTATGTGATCAAATACATTATTTTCACAAGCTGATTTTTAGGACTTGATTTGGAGAATAGAAAATATACAGAGATATTGATAACAGACTAAAAGTATATAAAAAGATTGTTAATTAAAAGAAAAAAACCAACAGATACTGTGTTGTGCAACTAGGGGCCAAGATAGTGAGTTTAAAAGAAGCATCTGTTAGACAAATATTAGTTAGAATTTTGTAATCATTCTCCTAGTCCCAAATGTGAGCAGTTTCTTGTAAAAGCTGTCTTCGATCCCACACATGTTTAAGCAGTGGCTAAATAACCATCCATCTGGCATGTTAACAAAAGTTCCTGAATTGGAAGAAAGATTAAACTAGAAGCCCTCAAAAATTTCTTCCACTCCATAATTTCATAATTAAATATGTTATACTTAATAAGCCATTTGTTATCTCCATGGGATGAATAACTTATGGACGTGTCTCCATGCTATCTCCCTGCCAGGTCTAGAAACTAAATTAAATTTAATCTATTACCACCTGAAATTAGGAAAGGGGGAAAGATATGTCATAATGACTTAAAGAGTCTGGAGCCTTTGACTACTCACTAAAGAACTTTAGTCTTACTACAGGCAAAATTTTAGTCTATATCAAATCATTATCCCAAATATGAAGAATAAAAGCAAGAGACATACTGATGTTTTACAAATCAAAATCTGAAAGAAGTAAGCTACATATTAATATTCTGAATATTAAAAAGTAGATTATATAATTGGTAATAGCACAGATCCTTTTTAAAAATGTCACTATAATGTAGAACATTTTAAAGACTGCTATGACTAAAAGGGTACAAATATTTGTTTGCAGGGGTTGAAAGCCCACTGTAAGCCAGTAAATTAAATTGAAATGGCATACTTAATACCTTCTCATATCTATCATTATATTTGTGCAATATAAGAAAAGTAAATAAATCCTGAAGTCACTAAATTATTCACTGAGGTAAATCATCTTAAGTGAATGAACTGCCACATTGTATATAAATATTTTAAGTGGAAAAACAACTTTATAAGTAGAGAGGATAAATTTTTTCTGATTCTTTTTGTATTTGATAGTCCCAGGAGGGTATTATTGCTTTGACAGTTTTGTGATAATTTGAATAAGCATTTTTTTTAAAGGTACATAGCTACAAATTAATATAATCAGAGTATGTTTGTATATAAGCAATTGCCTCATTTTCAAGTCACTAAGAATTCTAAAATAGTACAGGTATGAAAACTGTAAATTCTAAATGCAAACTTGATTTTAATCAAACTGGAAGCACAAATGAATTAAAAATGATTGGGAAAGAGTGAGTGGAAAAAAAAACCAGTACTAAAGACCAAATTGAAACATGTCATCACAAGACGGGCAAACACTTTTCTTTTTAAATTTTTACAAATAATGGTATCTGTTTTGGTGGGATGCATTTATGCCAAAACCCCTGAGTAGTCTGAAAGACCTTTACTGCTCAAGGTCTTTAGCTGGTATGAACTTCAGAATCTCTGATCTTTTAAGAAGTCAAGAGATTCCTTCCTTGATCACTTAATCAATAAAAAATATATATAATGAAAATATGAAAATATAAACAGCATTGCCTGGCCTTGCCTTTAAAAATAACCTTGTTACCTAAATTATGTCTATGTTACCTAAATACATGTTACATAAATTCATGGACTTCCCTGCTGTCTCAGAGGGTAAAGAGACTGCCTGCAATGTGGGAGACCTGGGTTCAATCATTGGGTTGGGAAGATTCCCTGGAGATGGAAATGTCAGCCCATGCCAGTATTCTTGACAGGAAAATTCCATGGATGGAGGAACCTGGTGGGCTACAGTCCAACTGGGGTCTCAAAGAGATATGACTAAGCCACTAATACTTTCACTGTACTTTAATTCATGCCAAATACTGTCCAGTCTATACAGATTATAGCCTCCTCTTCAAATTTATTTTCTAAGCATGGAAGAGAATATTGTATTGTCTATAAGTATTGTCGACTAAAACAGATGCACAACTTGAGAGTTGTGAATTAAGCTTTATTTAGGGCAAAATGAGGACTAAGCTGCCTCCTGAGAAATCTGTATGCAGGTCAAGAAGCAACAGTTAGAGCTGGACGTGGAACAATAGACTGGTTCCAAATCAGGAAAGGAGTACATCAAGGCTGTATATTGTCACCCTGCTTATTTAATTTATATGCAGAGTACATCATGCAAAATGCTGGACTGGATGAAGCACAGGCTGGAATCAAGAATGCCAGGAGAAATCTCAATAACCTCAGATAGCAGATGACACCATGCTTATGAAAGAAAGTGAAGAAGAACTAAAGAGCCTCTTGATGAAAGTGAAAGAGGAGAGAGAAAAAGCTGGCTTAAAACTCAACATTCAGAAAACTAAGATCATGGCCTCCAGTACCATCACTTCAAATAGATGGGGAAACAATGGAAAAGTGACAGACTTTATTTTGGGGGGCTCCAAAATCACTGCAGATGGTGACTGCAGCCATGAAATTAAGACTCTTGCTCCTTGGAAGAAAATCTATGAACAACTTAGACCGCATATTAAAAAGCAGAGACATTACTTTGCCAACAAAGGTTCGTCTAGTCAATGCTATAATTTTCCAATAGTCATGTATGGATATACGAGTTGAACTATAAAGAAATCTGAGCTCCAAAGAATTGATGCTTTTGAAATGTGGTGTTGGAGAAGTCTCCTGAGAGTCCCTTGAACTGAAAGGAGATCCAACCAGCCCATCCTAAAGGAAATCTGTCCTGAATATTCATTGGAAGGACTGATGCTGAAGCTGAAACTCCAAAGGACTTTGGCCACCTGATACAAAGAACTGACTCACTGGAAAAGACCCTGATGCTGGAAAAGATTGAAGGCAGGAGGAGAAGGGGACAACAGAGGATGAGATGGTTGGATGGCATCACCGACTCAATGGACACGAGTTTGAGTAAGCTCCAGGAGTTGATGATGGACATGGAAGCCTGGCATGCTGCAGTCCATGTGGTTGCAAAGATTCTGAAAGAACTGAGCAACTGAACTGAAACTGCAAAACATCCAACTATCTGAAGACCTGTCACACCAGATTCCGTGGAGCACAGTGCCTCTCTCCACCCTGAACTCCCTCAGAGGGTGTTGAAGGTCAATAGCTACAACAGCACAGGGTTCAGTCTCTGCAGAGGCAGATGGCAAATGCTCTTGTTGTTCAGTGGCTGGCAGTGCTCTTGGCAAGTGCCAATTTGTAGTTTGCAGTATAAACTGGCCTGAGTATAAACTGGGAATCTCAGACCATGGCTAAAGTGCCCTACAGTAACCAGATAGTAATCTCATTTGAAAATAGCACGACAAGAGAGGTTTATAAGTAGATAAGTTAAAATTCAATTTTCATTAGAGATTTTCCTTTTGCTTACTACATATTTCTGAGAAAGAGGCAAAAAAAAAAAAAAAGAAATGTAGCAGACATGCATTAGCATGTCTATCAACAAGAAAAGATTTAGCAAATGTTAACATCTTGTCATATTTGTTTAAGATTTTCATGTTTTTTAAGAGTAAAATTTAAAGGATAAATACAAAAGCCACCACCCATATCATTTTTGCTCCCATTTTACCAAAAAACAACCTCTATCTGAAGCTGTCTTTCATTCAAATTGATATAGGTATGTATTGTATCCATTAACAGTACATTATATAAATTTTTAATTGTAACTTTATTATGTCATATAATATGTATCATTCTGTAACTTGCTTTTTCATTAATCATTATTATATTAAGGTTTCTATGAAATTTAAGCATTTAATTTATTTACTTTAATTTATTCACACTATTTAATTTTATGACTAAACCACAACTTATTTTCTTCTTGTACAACCTACAAAGTTGTTTGTAATATTTTACTGTGATAAAAGTACTTTAATAACTATTCCCTATAAGCCCCCTTGTGAACAGAGTTCATATGCAAATGTTTAAGGGTGTGTGTTTCAAGAGAGAAAGGGAAAGAGAAATTGAGACAGAGAAAGAGACAAAGAGTGAGACAGAGACAGAGAGACTGGATATGGAGGAAAAGATCCTTGAAGTGTAAAAACTAAGATATAGGTTTTTGCAAATTTGCTCCTGCTATTGCTGCTAAGTCACTTCAGTTGTGTCTGACCCTGTGCAACCCCATAGACGGCAGCCCACCAGCCTCAGCTGTCCCTGGGATTCTCCAGGCAAGAACACTGGAGTGGGCTGCCATTTGCAAATCTAGTTATTGCCAAATTGGTATCCAAAATAGTTATTCTAATTTAAACTCCTACTGGGTCCATAAAAGCAAGATGTTCTATTTACCACATCTTGCTGTTGTTCACTAAGCTATTCACTTGCTGTTGTTCACATCTTGCTGTTGTTCACTAAGCTATTCACTTGCTGTTGTTCACCACATCTTGTTGTTGCATATGACTCTTTGCAACCCCACAGACTGTAGCACATCAGGCTTTCCTGTCCTTCACTGTCTCCTTGAGTTTGCTCTAACTCATGTCCATCGAGTCAGTGATGCCATACAACCATCTCATCCTGTTGCCCCCTTCTCCTCCTGCCCTCCATCTTCTCCAGCATCAGGATCTTTTCTGATGAGTCAGCTCTTCACATCAGGCAGCCAAAGTATTGGCGTTTCAGCTTCAGCATCAATCCTTCCAATGAATATTCAGGGTTGATTTCTTTAGGATTTACTAGGTTGATCTCCTTGCTGTCCAAGAGACTCTCAAGAGTCTTCTCCAGCACCACAATTTGAAAGCATCAATTCTTCAGCACTCAACCTTCTTAATGATCCAACTTTCACATCCATACATGACTTAGAAAAACCATAGCTTTGACTATAGGGACCTAGGTCAACAAAGTGATGTCTCTACTTTTTAATATGCGGTCTTAGATTGTCTTAGCTTTCTTCCAAGGTGTGAGGCTGCGCCATGACAGGCAGCCTAGATTAGGAGTAGGCCTGGTTTTCCAGGGTAACATGATTATCAGGCCACCTGGAGCCAGCCAATCAACATGTGCCTAGCAAGAAAAAGCGAACCTATCAGGGGAAAGCTGAAAAGCCTGCGAACGCCCAAGTTTGAAAAAAGCCCACGAAGGTTTGGGCCAATAAGATTACTTTGCAAACATGTAACCAATCTGCTTAAGCCAGCTACCAACTGCTTATGCACACCCTATAAATTTGGGTAACAGCTTGGGCTCAGAGCTCTCTGACCCCGTACCACTGCGTTGGAAGTGGCAGGAGCCCTGACTCGAGTCAGCAATAAACTTCCCTTTTTTTGCGAGTTGCATTGTCTTGGAAGCCTTCTCTCTTCCCGCTCAGGGATTCAGACATTGGGCATAACATTTGGGGCTCGTCCGGGATCCCTTGACCGGGGAAAGGGAACACTTCCAGGACAGAGGGGAAGGATAGATAATAGCACCAGTGCCCAGGCAGGACAGGAAAGTCCGGTGTAAATCCGAGGCCCTGCTGAGAAGCAGGAAGGTATCTGGCGCAGGAGAAAGCTTTCTATAAAGTGGGAACGGATTGGACGTTCCAGCTGGTGCAAGACCGAGGCCAGCGAGTGCGCTGGAAGGCAGCCGGCTCTGCGGGAAGGAGAGTTCCTCTCCTGATCCCGAGTCTGGTGAACAGTGGATGCCATTCGGTAAGATAAACCTTGTACCGGGAGGCAAGAGGACTCAGGGGGCCTGAAAACCCAGCGCTGTGTTGTCGGCCGACATTTGTCTATCCGTGTGTTTGTCTACGACCCTCCGTGTTTGTGTGTGTGCCGCCATTGTCTCTGGTCTCGTTCTCTTCTGGTGCATCGTTCTCGTCTCTCTCTTCTGACTTACTCTCCTTTCCTCTTCTTCTCTGATCTGCCCTCAACTCCTTTTCTTTTCGGGAGTTTCAGTGAACAGGTGAATGGTTGTGGGGGTAATTGATGAGTCCTGGCCAGGGCTACACTCTGGCGGACTCTGAAGGCCCTACAATAATTGAGCCTCAGTAACGGGAGCCTGATCGGGTGAAACTCTCCTTTAACATCCCTAACTGAGGACGTGGCCTAAAATTCTTTGTATGGGCACAGGTCAGGCACTTAAAGGCCATTAGGGCGCCTGCCACTTGAAGACTCCCATGAGAGGATAAGGGGGCCACGGAACGGGCTAGAAACCCCTAGGGTGCCCGCCCCCAGCAAGAAAACTTCCGTGCAACGACGCAGGTACATAAACAGTTCCAAAAGCAAACCATAAGCCCAACCTCTGGGCCACCACCACTCCCAGTAGGATTTTTTGGTGGTCGTTCTCAGTGACTTCTTCTCTCTCTCTCTTCCCTATCATTTATTCTTTGACCATGGGTCAGGGGGAATCTACCCCACTTTCTCTCATGACTGACCATTTTTCGGATGTCAGGGCCAGGGCCCATAACTTGTCTTTACTAGTCAAGAAAAATAAATTAATAACCTTTTGCTCTGCAGAGTGGCCCGCCTTCCAGGTTAGATGGCCTCCAGAAGGCACCTTTCAACCGTCCATCATACAGGCTGTGAAGGAAAAGATTATGGCTCCTGATCCCTGGGGCCATTCGGATCAGGTCCCCTATGTCATGGTCTGGCAAGATCTAGTGGAAAATCCGCCTAAGTGGTTAAAACCTTTCGTTCACAAACTTCCTAGTTCTTCCAATTCACAGGTCCTGGTGATGGAGACCCCCCCCCCCCAGAAGAAACCAAAAAGAAAGAGGACCCAAAACCAGTCCTTCAGGAATCATCTTATCCAAACCTGATGGATCTAGAAACGGAGATGAGGCCTCCGCCATATGTGCCCCCCTTGCAATTCTCTCCGAGGAGAGAAGCTCCCACGGGTGAACCGAGAGGATTAAGAGGGCCAACGGGAACCGACCGTGAGGGGGGGCCAGCACTGGGGACCCGGGGGAGAACTAGGGGTGATAGGCGTGGACAAGACTCTGGGGACCCAGAGTTACCTTCATCTACTGTTCAGGCGCTCCCCGTCCGAGTGGGACCAGCTAACCCGAACGGAGAGCGAACCTATCAGTACTGGCCTTTTTCCACGAGTGACCTGTATAATTAGAAAACCCAGAACCCTCCTTTCTCAGAGAAACCCCAAGGCCTCATTGACCTCTTAGATTCCATTTTGTTCACTCACAACCCCACCTGGGATGATTGTCAACAGCTGTTGCAGGTGCTCTTCACCACAGAAGAACGGGAGTGAATTCTGGCAGAGGCACGGAAATGGGTCCCGGGGGTCGACGGGACACCAACCGCCCAGCCTCATCTCGTGGATGAGGGGTTTCCTCTGTTGCGGCCTAACTGGGATTTTGAGCGAGCAGAAGGTAGGGAGCGTCTCTGAGTGTACCGCCAGACTCTAATGGCTGGCCTGCGGGCCGCAGCTAGAAAGCCGACAAATTTGGCGAAGGTAAATTTAGTAAGGCAAGAGCCCACTGAGAGCCCTTCAACCTTCCTAGAGAGGCTGATGGAAGCTTTTAGGCAATATACACCTATGGACCCCCAGGCTGAGGAGTCACGCACTGCAGTTCTGTTAGTGTTTGTAAATCAGGCAGCCCCAGATATTAGGAAGAAATTACAAAAGATAGAGGGATTGGGAGAACAGACAATACAAGATTTACTGAAAGCAGCTGAAAAGGTATTTAATAATAGAGAGACCCCAGAAGAAAGGGAAGAGCGAATTCGACGGGAGGAAAGGGAATTAGCTGAAAAGATCAGGAAGGAAGATAGGGAACATAGGGCGAAGGAAAACCGGAAGAACCAGAGGGAGCTAGTCCAGATTCTTTTTGTGGGAATGAAGGCCGGAACAGAATTGAGGGAGCCTCGAGACCCCCAGATGGGAGAAAAAGAGAGATCAAAAAGGCAGGCCCTAAAAAAGATCAGTGCGCTTACTGCAAAGAACAGGGGCACTGGAAAAACGAGTGCCCTAAGAGGGACCTGAAGAGAGGAACAACCCAGAGAGAGAGAATCTCCCCTGGAACTTGAGTTCTATATGCGGAGGAAGACAGTGACTAGGGGAGTCAAGACTCGGCACCCCTCTCCGAGTCCTGGGTAACCATACATGTGGAGGGGAAACCCGTTGGCTTCATGGTAGATACTGGTGCCCAACACTCTGTTTTAAATAAAAAACTGGGACCAATGTCTAAGAAAACCAGCTTAGTGCAAGGAGCCACACGGACAAAAAGATATTGTTAGACTACAGAACGAAAAGTAAATCTGGGGGCCCACCAGGTGTCCCATTCGTTTTTAGTGATACCAGAATGCCCAGCCCCTCTACTTGGAAGAGACCTGTTGACTAAAGTTAATGCTCAGATCCATTTTGACCCTGGGGGAATGTCAGTCACAGATCGACTTGGACAGCCGATACATGTCTTATCCCTAGCTTTAAGAGATGAATACAGACTTTTTGCACCTAAGCCCTCAGAGGTCATAGCACCAGATGTACAACCGTGGGTCCATAAATACCCATTGGCCTGGGCAGAAATGGCAAGAATGGGACGGGCCAAACAGAGACATCCGGTCGTCATCGAGCTAAAGGCCGAGGCAATTCCTGTGAGGGTGAGACAGTGCTCGGCGGGGGATCACTCCCCACATTCGACGGCTCATGGATGCCGGAATTCTCAAGCGGTGCCAATCCCCTTGGAACACCCCCTGACTGCTGGTGAAGAAGCCAGGGGGGACAGATTACAGACCTGTCCAAGACCTACGAGAAGTCAACAAACGGGTGAGTGACATACACCCTACTGTCCCTAACCCGTATACCCTCCTGAGCAGTTTACTGCCTGAGTACACTTGGTACACCGTGTTAGACTTGAAAGATGCTTTTTTTCAGCCTACCCCTGGCGGCCCAGAGCCAGGAAATATTTGCCTTTGAGTAGACTGAGGGGGAAGGCCAACCGGTGGTACAATTAACTTGGACCCGCCTCCCACAGGGGTTCAAGAACTCCCCTACCTTGTTTAATGAGGCTTTGAGTGAGGACCTCTACGAATATCGGACTCGCCACCCAGAGGTCATCCTGCTGCAATATGTGGATGACCTTATGTTGGCTGGAACCACAGAGGAGGCATGCAGCCGTGCCACCAGGGACCTCTTACAGACCCTAGACACCTTGGGGTATCACGCTAGCGCAAAGAAGGCGCAAATAGCCTGGCAAGAGGTCACTTATTTGGGGTATAAGATCAGGCAGGGGCAAAGGTGGTTAACCCAGGCCAAGAAGGAAACAATATTGCAGATACCAGAGCCCAAGACCCCCCGCCAGGTGAGAGTGTTTCTGGGGACTGTTGGATATTGCAGACTGTGGATCATGGGGTTTGCTGAGAAGGCCTGGCCCTTGTATGAGGGAAGTAAAGAGACCCCAAACTGGACTTGGACTGAGCCAATTAAACAGGCTTTCCAGACACTCAGACGGGCCCTAATAGAAGCCCCAGCCCTTGCCCTGCCTAACCCAAATAAGCCATTCCAACTGTTTGTAGATGAAAAGCAAAGAATAGGAAAGGGGGTCTTGACGCAACAATGGGGACCATGAAAGCAGCCGGTGGCATACCTTTCGAAGCGATTACACCCAGTGGCCGCTGGGTGGCCCCCTTGCCTTTGCATCATTGCAGCCACTGCCCTCCTCGTCCGCGACGCTGACAAGTTGACTTATGGACAGCAACTCTTGGTTTACACCCCCCACGCCATAGAAGGGGTTTTAAAGCAGCCGTCGGGTAAGTGGATCTCCAATGCCCGCTTGACACATTACCAGGCCTTGCTGCTTGATGCCCCACGGGTGCGTTTTCAGACCCCTTGCTTCCTGAATCCAGCCACGCTCCTACATAACCCAGAGAAAGACCGCCCTCTCCATGATTGCAGTGAGATACTGGCTGAGGCCCTGGCGGCATGAAAAGACTTAACTGATGTACCCCTAAACAACAGTGAGCTAGTATGGTTCACTGATGGGAACAGCTATGTAAAAGATGGGCAAAGGAAGGCGGGAGCCGCCATAGTTGATGATTCAGGACAGACGATATGGGCTAAGACACTTCCCCCAAACACTTCTGCGCAAAAAGCAGAGTTGACTGCCCTAATACAGGCTCTGGAGCAAGCCAAAGGGAAGAGAGTCACCATTTTTACTGACAGCCGATATGCTTTCAGCACTGCCAATATTCAAGGTCCAATATACCAAGAAAGGTGATTTCGGAGGGCTGAGGGAAAAGAGGTCAAAAATTTGCCCGAGATTTGCAGGCTCCTGGAAGCTGTCCAGCTGCCCCGGGCAGTAGCAATAGTACATGTCCCCGGTCATCAGAAAGGAGAAGACCTTAAGGCGCGGGGCAATCGTGCCGCTGATGCAGCCGCTCGGGAAGCGGCCAGCTGGGACTACACCGCCCCCATATTAGCCGTGGGACTTCCACCTCCTGGCATGGGGACTTTGCCACCAGTTCCCAAATTCCCTCCCTGATCTTGCCTGGATCAACGAGGATACCACCCTCCAGAAGGATGACAAAGATGGATGGTACTGAGACTAAAACAACAACCTGATATTGCCTGCCATCCTGGGTCGTCACCTGTGTGAACACCTGCACACAACTACACACCTGGGAGAGAAAAAGACCTTAACACTTCTCCAGACAGCCTGCCTGAGGTTCCCTTGACAAAATGCAACTGTATGAGAGATAATCCAGGCTTGCAAAGCGTGCCAGCTGATGAGGACAGGGAAAAAGCAGCACACGGGAACAAGGTACCAAGGGGAAGAGCCAGGGCAACACTGGGAGATAGATTTCACTGAGGTAAGGCCAGGCAAGTACAGGTATCGCTATCTGTTGGTTCTGGTAGATACCTTCTCGGGATGGGTGGAAGCCTTCCCCACTAAGGGAGAGGCAGCAATAGTGGTTGCTAAAAAGATCTTAGAGGAGATAGTGCCTAGGTATGGGCTGCCAGTGACTATGGGCTCTGATAACGGACCTGCCTTTGTGAGCCAGATTGTACAAGGGCTGGCCCAAGCTCTGGGGACAAAATGGAAGTTACATTGTGAATATAATCCCCAGAGCTCAGAACAGGATGAAAAAATGAATCGGACCCTAAAAAAAACTTTGACAAAGTTGCAATAGAGACTGGCAGGGACTGGGTGACCCTCCTTCCCTTCGCACTCTTCGGGTGCGTAACACCCCTTATAAGCTGAATCTTACCCCTTTTGAGATTCTGTATGGAAGACCCCCCTCCTGTGTGTCCTATTTTCAAGAGAAAATGCCTGCCACCCCCTACTTTGGGACAATTCCAGCAAACTCTGATGGCATTAAGTAAGGTGCATAACCATGTTTGGAAATTGATTCGAGAGATACACAAGGGTCAAAGTAAGGGGGCCATCCCCTCACATAATATTGGCCCAGGTGATTGGGTTTGGGTAAAACGGCACCAATCTAAAGTATTAAAACCTAGATGGAAAGGCCCTTATGTTGTTCTCCTTACCACTCCTACCGCTGTTAAGGTCGACAGGATTGGACCCTGGGTTCACTGCAATGACGTGCGGCAAGCCACTCCGGAAGAACAGGAAAAAGCGCGAGCAGAATGGAAGGCGAGTCCTCACCCGTCAAATCCTTTGAAGCTGAAACTCGTCCGCCAGGAGGCCTCCTAATTCTCCTGCTGATGGCAGCTCTCATCGACCCAGGAACGACCAGTCACAACCCCCATCATCCGGTTAACATGACTTGGGTGGTCTACAACCCTGAGACCGGAGAACCACTTAATTCGAGTTCCAACGTAGCCCCCAAAGACACATGGTGGCCCGTATTGACCTTTGATTTGTGCATACTGGCGGCCGACGGTAACGGCTTTGGTCCCCACCAACTGACCGACTTTTTTGCTCATGGCTTCTATGGCTTATTCACCCGTAATTGTAAGGGTAAGGGCCCACATTATTACGAACAAGTGCCTGTCTATGTCTGCCCGGGGAGAGGAAGGGATCGGGACCAAATTGCAAAATGTGGGGGAGTTGATTCTTTTTATTGCGCCGCTTGGGGATGTGAAACTACAGGAATGGTCCATTGGCTCACCAATCCCATCAAAGACCTCATTCAGGTAAAATTACCCCAAGATTTCCCATCATGTAGGATGCCGTCGTCTAAACCTGGACAATGTTTTCCATTACAGATTAAGTTCACTGATGAGGGAAAAAAGTTTATCAGGTGGGACGTAGGCAGAACCTGGGGCCTACGTCTTTATCAGACTGGATTCGATAACGGATTCCGGTTTGAGCTCAAATTACAGCTGGGACCACTCTATTTGGCCCCCAAGGTAGCTTTGGGACCAAACCAAGTGATGGCCCCAAAACCTTCTTCCCAGATGACAACCCCAAAACCTCCCTCCCAGAACCAAAGTCGGGATACTGGATCTACTCCACACCCCATAGCTCCCCGCATAGTTGACATGTCCCCACCTACAGACCCCCTTATAAAAATGATCTCCTCAGCTTACCTTACCCTTAATGCCTCTCGTCCGGACTTAACAAATGGTTGCTGGCTCTGCTATAATATTAGGCCTCCTTATTATGAGGCAGTTGCTTTTTCTTCAGGATTCAATATGACAGCCGATGTCTCAGCCTGTAGATGGCAGCAACAATCTGGTACAGGCCGCCTGACAGTAGGCTCCATTACGGGTATAGGCACCTGCATAGGAGCTATCCCTGAGACTTATCAACACCTATGTAATCACACAGTCTCTATGACTAACCTCACTAATTCCACCCACCAGTGGATCATCCCACCAGAAAATGGGTGGTGGGCTTGCTCCACCAGACTAACTCCATGTGCCCATCAGGCGGCACTAAAAACCTCCCAAGATTTCTGTGTCCTAGTCCATCTAATCCCCCGGCTGAACTATTACCCAGAAGAATAACTGCAACCAAGGTTAGAGACACCAGGTCAGTTTAGGGTAAAAAGAGAACCCGTCACTGCCCTAACTTTAACTGTCCTGTTGGGATTGGGGGCTATAGGAACTGGAAGTGGAATTGCAGCCTTAACGCTTCAAGATAAACAGTATAACCAGCTAAGGGCTGCAATAGATGAAGATATTGAACAACTCGAAAAATCCATTTCCCACCTCCAAGAATCCTTAAGTTCTCTGGCTGAGGTAATGTTACAAAATAGAAGGGGTTTAGATCTGCTGTTCTTACAACAAGGAAGACTATGTGCAGCCCTAGGAGAAGAATGCTGTTTTTATATTGACCATTCAGGAGTAGTACAGAAATCTCTTCAAAAAGTTAGAGAAGGCCTAAGCAGGTGAAAACAAGAAAGAGAAAATGCACAATCATGGTTTGAGTCTTGGTTTCAACGCTCGCCCTGGCTGACCACCTTAGTTTCCACCCTCCTGGGTCCACTTATAGTACTGTTATTGACACTAACATTTGGCCCTTGCATTTTAAACCGGTTAATGTCTTTTATTAAAGAACTTCTAAATACCATTCAGATTATGGTATTGAGGCAACAATATCAGATGGTAGTCCAGGATGAAGAGAAAGATTCCTCTACAGAAACAACAAGACAGGGGGGAATATGAGGCTGCGCCATGACAGGCAGCCTAGATTAGGAGTAGGCCTGGTTTTCCAGGGTAACATGATTATCAGGCCACCTGGAGCCAGCCAATCAACATGTGCCTAGCAAGAAAAAGCGAACCTATCAGGGGAAAGCTGAAAAGCCTGCGAACGCCCAAGTTTGAAAAAAGCCCACGAAGGTTTGGGCCAATAAGATTACTTTGCAAACATGTAACCAATCCGCTTAAGCCAGCTACCAACTGCTTATGCACACCCTATAAATTTGGGTAACAGCTTGGGCTCAGAGCTCTCTGACCCCGTACCACTGCGTTGGATGCGGCAGGAGCCCTGACTCGAGTCAGCAATAAACTTCCCTTTTTTTGCGAGTTGCATTGTCTTGGAAGCCTTCTCTCTTCCCGCTCAGGGATTCAGACATTGGGCATAACACAAGGAGCAAGCATCTTTTAATTTTGTGACTTCAGTCACTGTCTGCAGTGTCTTCGGAGCCCAAGAAAATAAAACCCATCACTGTTTCCACTTTTTCCCCATCTATTTGCCATGAAGTAATGTGGGTTCATTGGAAGGACTGATGCTGAAGCTGAAACTCCAATGCTCTGGCCACCTCATGTGAAGAGTTGACTCATTGGAAAAGACCCTGATGCTGGGAGGGATTGGGGGCAGGAGGAGAAGGGGACGACAGAGGATGAGATGGCTGGATGGCATCACTGACTCGATGGACATGAGTTTGAGTAAACTCTGGGATTCGGTGATGGACAGGGAAGCCTGGTATGCTGCAATTCATGGGGTCGCAAAGAGTTGGACACAACTGAGTGACCGAACTGAACTGAACTGAACTGAACAGGACCACATGCATGGTCTTTGTTTTTTGAATATTGAGTTGTAAGCCATCTTTTTCACTCTCTTCTTTCACTCTCACACTCTTATCAAGAGGCTCTTTAGTTCCTCTGTTTTCTGCCATTTGAGAGGTATCATGTGCATATCAGAGGTTGTTGGTTGATATTTCTCCCAGCAATCTTGATTCCAACTTGTGATTCATCCAGCCTGGCAATTCACATGATGTACTCTGCATAAAGCTAAATAAGCAGGATGACAATATACAGCCTTGATATACTCCTTTCCCAATTTGGAACCAGATCTTTGTTCCATGTCTGGTTCTACCTGTTGTTTCTTGACCTGCATACAGGTTTAGCAGGAGGCAGGAAAAGTGGTCTGGTATTCCTATCTCTTTAGAATTTTCCACAGTTTGTTGTGATCCACACACTCACTGGCTTAGCATAGTCGATGAAGCAGAAGTAGATGTTTTTTCTGGAATTTCCTTGTTTTTTCTATAATCCAATGGTTGTTGGCAATTTGCTTCCTCCGCATTTCTCAATCCAACTTGTTCATCTGAAAGTTTTTGGTTCACATACTATTGAAGCCTAGCTTGAAAGATTTTGAACATTACCTTGCTAGCATGTGAAGTGAGTGCAAATGTATGCTAGTTTGAACATTTTTTGGCATTGTCTTTCTTTGGGATTGGAATGAAAACTGACCTTTTCCAGTGTCAACTGAAAAAAGATGTACAACTTGAGAGTTGTGAGTTAAGTTTTATTTGGGGCAAAATGAGGACTGCAGCCCGGGAGGTAGCATCTCAGATAGCTCTGAGAGACTGCATCAAAGTGGCTGTGGGAGAAAGTCAATATATAAGGTTTTAGTAAAGGAGGAGTTCAATACCATGAAGCACTCATTTTACAAAAGGTTTTTTGTTAGTCATGAGGATCTGATGTCACCATGAAGGGATTTAGTGCTTCTCTAGATATGAGGAGATTGAGGATTGAGATCATAAAATCTGTTCCTAAAAATATCCAACACTCTAAAGACCTGTCCCACCAGACTCCCTGGAGCACAGAGTGCTCACTCCACCCTGACCTCCCTCAGGGGTTGTTGAAAGTCAACAGCTATAGCAGCATGGAGTTCAGTCTCCCTAGAGGCAGATGGCAAACACCTTTGTTGTTCCCTCCTTGGCAATGCTCTTGGTATGTGCCAATTTGTAGTTGACACCTGTCTTAGAATCACTTAGTCTTATCAAATTTAAAAGTTCACCAACTTAATTGATGTAAAATGGTATTTCATTATTAATTTTTAAGTGATTAGCAGTAATATTAGCTCTCCATTCACAATATAGCCTAAGCCTCATCTCCCACATTTTTTTTTTCCTTCAGGGTTGGTCATTGCCCAGTCATAAGGGTTCTTAGTGCTTTCCTTTGTGATTTAATCTTTATAATTTTATCTTTCTACAAGTGTGTAGTTTGTCTTTTAACTTTCTTGAAGCTTTGGTTATAAAAGAATTTTAATATCAAAGAACTCAATTACTCAATGAAATCTTTCCTATTATTTTTTGTGCTTTTATATCTTATTTATAAAATGCTCCCTTACCTCGAAAAAACAGATACAGTAGGATTATTTTTTGATAATTTCCACTAAAATTTTTAAAGTTTACCTTTTCAAATTTAAGACTTTAAATATTTAGTCTAAAGTAGAAATTTATTTTTATCCTTTTTCCATACACAGTCCCTATGTCTTCTTCCTTTTTGAATAATCTGTTAATTTCCCAATTATGAGTTTTTTTATACCAAGTTCCATATACTATGTTTGTTATTCTGTCCCATTATGTTACTTAACTATCCTGCACCATCAAATTCTTGATGTTTATGACTTCATGATTTCTCTCAACAATGAGTTATTCACTTTTTAAATGCTGCATGTTATTTTTGTTATTGCTTTCTTTTCATTAGTGCTTTTTTTTTTTTAAGATTCTACTGTGGTCTAAGAATGTGTTCTCTAAGCTATAAATTATTTACTATTTTTAAGACATTTTTGTAGCTAGTACTTGGTCAATTTTGTAATTATGTCATATGCACCTAAAAATAATTGTACTCTAGTTGATGGATATCTAGTGTTCAATAAAACAAGTTTGCTAACGATTTTATTCATGACATTGCTATTTATCAGTTTGATTTTTAAACTTCAGAAAAATTTATTTAAATCTCCCAATATGATCTGGAATTTATAAATTTCTCTTTCTAATTTAACACATATATATTTATATATACACACATACTACTTATATTTGTCACACACACTATCACAGACCTACACATAGTCATGTTTTCATACTTCAGACTTAGGATTTTCATCTAGCCCTAGCCTTATTTATAATAAAAAATGACATTATCTTTAACAGTTGCATCTCTCCTTAATATCTATTTTGTATTACAGTAATAGAGACATTACAGATTTTTCCCTTTGACTAGTATTATTCAGACTATATCAGCTTTTTATTTCAAAATGTCTTACTATGTCTATACTATGCTTTAGGTGAGCTTCTTTGTAGTCTACCTAACTGGACCTTTTTGACACGTATGGTTATTTCTGCCTTAGCAACCAAGTTTAACCCATGTGTAATTGTTATGATATCTGACATCAAGTGTCTATTTCTCATGGTTTTTACTTTTTTATGCTTTCATCTTTCAATTAATTTTCAACAAAGATGCCAAGACAATTCAATAGGAAGGGAAAAAAATAGTCTTTTTAATAAATGGTCTTGGGACAGTTGGATATCCACATGAAAAGTTAGACCCTTACCTCACACCATATACAAAAATTAACTCAAAATGGAACAAAGACCTAAATGTAAGGACCCAAAGTGTAATAATCTTCAAAGAAAACAGAGGCACAAAGATTTGTAATCTTAGATTAAGCAGTGACCCCTTTGATATGACAACAAAAGCACATGCAACAATAACTAAAATAAATTTACTTTAGCAATCAAAAAAAAATTTTTTTAATGTGTTTCAAAGGACATCATCATGTAAGTAAAAAGACAGTGCACAGAATGAAAAAAAATTTTTACAAATCATATATCTGTAAGGGACTTGTATCTAGAATATATAAAGAACTCTTACAGATTAATAATACAAAGACAAAAAAATTAAAAAGGCTCAAAGGACCTGACATTTCTTCAATGAAAATACAAATTTACAATAAGCACTTACAAAGATGCTCAAAATCAGAAACCATTGGAGAAATGGAAATCAAAACCTCAATGAAATAGCATTTCACACTCACTAGACTGAATATTAAAAAGACTGATAACAAGTTTGGAGCATATGGAGAGAAACTGGAACTATTGTGCATTGCTAGGAATTTAATTGTTGTAGTCACTTTGATAAACAGTCTGACAGTTCCATAAAGACTGAACATAGAGATACTATATAACCCAGTATTTCACTTCCCAATATATATCCAAGAGAAATAAATATATACCTATGGTTGATTCATGTTGAGGTTTGATAGAAAACAACAAAATTCTGTAAAGCAAGTATCCTTCAGTTACAAAATAAATTTTAAAAATATGTATCTGTATAAAACTTGTACATAAGTATTTACAGTAGCATTAGAAATAATCCAAATGTCCACTAATGAATTAATGGATGAATATCATGTAGTATACTGATGAAATATTAGTCAGCAAAAAAGGAATAAAATACTGATACATGATGCAACATGGATGAATCTTAAAAACATTATGCCAACTAAAAGAAACCAGTCACAAAAAAAACAGATATTTTATGATTTAACTTTTATGAAATGATCTGAATAGGCATATTGTTTGGGGAGAGTGTCAGAAAATTGATTGTGGTGATAGTTGCATGATTCTGTGATTTATGCGCTTTGGTGAAATATATGGTTCTATAAATTAAATCTTAATAAAGCTGTCTCTAAATAAGAAAAAAGTAGAGGGTAGATATATGGATAAGTAAACAAAACTAAGAATAGTTACAGAGATTAAAATAAAAATTAATATGTAGTGTTTTATTCAAGAAACTGATTCTTAAAAATTGGTTTCCAGGATTGGGGGGTGGGGTAGGGAGAAAGTATTTTCAGTATCTCCTGTACAGATTTTAGAATAGATAACAATCAGAAAGAAAATAGTTCACCAAATTTGATCAACTGTATATTCAGCTTAAAAATCCATAGAAGCTATGTTTACATTGACACAAAACCATACCCTCTTAAAGAAATATTTCCATAATGTATTTATTAGAGGTTTTGATAACTCTTTAAATGATTTCTTTTTGTAATAACTAATAATTTTATTCACCCAAAAAAAAATGAGAAAGAAGAGTTTGGCATTTTCTGTTGTTGCAGAGATGTAATTGTGGTTTTTGACTATCATCTGACTGCAACACATAACCATACTGGTTATCCAGTCAGTGTTCCAAGTACAACAGTGGGCAAAACTGAGAAATTTTGTCTCTCTTGTGGAGTCTACATTTCAGTAGAGGTATGACAGACAAAATTCAAATGAATGAATGAATAGTATCTCAGGAAGTAAAAAGTGCTATAATGAGACTTCAGCAGAGTAAAGAGGGAAGAGTCATAGTAAATAAGGTGCTGTTTTACATAGAGACTAAGGAAAGTTCTTGCTAACAGTGAGACATCTGATTAAAGAGTTAAAGGAAGTCAGGAGCTGAACCATATAGATTTTCCCCTTTTTCAGACACAAAAGAGATGCAAAGAATGACAAACATAAGGAACAAGAATGCAGATCAAGAGAAATGGAAGTTGGAAAATTAGTATTACAGTAATTTAGAATATAGATGGTGGTGGCCTGGACAAGTGTACAGTGACTGGAGGTGGGATAACATGGTTGGATTTTGATCTATTTTAAGGATAAAAACAACAGTTCATGCTGGTTCATGAGAGAGAAAGAATAGTTAAGACATGTTCTAGAGTTTTATTCTAAGCAGTTAGAAGAATGCAGCTTCTGTTTTTGGATTGAGAATGACAAAGGGTTTAGTGGAAACCAAAAATTGTTTTAGATGCTTTAAGTTTGAGATGTCTATAAGACTGCAAGTGGAATTTATGTGTTTGAAGTCAGAGAAAAGTTAACACTGAGAACATAAATTTGGGAGTTATCAGTATACAGATGAGATGTACATGCATATCACTGAAAGAAATAAATTAGAAAATTCCTATTGATAAAGAAAAGATATTCAAGGATTTAGCATTTTGATACTCTAATACTTAGAGGTCAGATCAGCAAGAAGAAACCAAAAAGGATATATTGGTATCTCTTTTAAGAGAGCACTCAGTGAGAGAGAAGGAAAAAAAAGAGACTTTTTTGTTTGCTTGTTTTTTGGAGGATAGGTGAAAAAAGTGTTTCAAGAGGAGTTGTGATAGTCATTTGTGTCAAATGCTACTGATAAATCCAGTTAGATGTACTTCAAGAATTTATCATTGGATTTAACAACATGGAAGCTATTGATGACCTTGAAACTAGCAGTTTTTGTAAATAGATATGGATTAAGGAAATATTAAGGTGATACTTTGAGGAATTCTGCTTTAAAGATGAGCAAAGAAACAGGTGGCTGAAGGGATATGTTAAATGTAGCTATGAGATATTATAACGTACCTGTACAACACTGGGAGTTTTCCAGAAGGAGAAAAAGTGATGGTGAAGAAGAAAGAGAGAATAGTAGGAACAAATGGAACTAAAAAGCAGGGCTTGAGTCATCTTGAGAACTTGACTCTACTGTATATCTAAATGTTGGTTAATCTTTTATTCTTAAAAAAAAAAAAAAAAAACTTTTGGTTTAAACTCCTCTGACTCCTAAAAAATATATAATAGCATTGGGACCTTAAAACAGAATGGTTTAAGCTCTCAAAATACCTATGCTTACTCCATTTATGGAAATATTTTCAGCATAAACAGACTCTATTTCAACATACTGTATACTCGTGTCCTCTGGTTTGTCTAATCTAAACATGTTTCTGTTAAAGGCTATCATAATCTCCAACAGAGAATCAAATGACCTTTATTCAAGCCTTGGTGCCAGATTAACACGCCAGAAGTTATGCTGATACCTATAAAATGTTACTTTATTTTTTTCCCTGAGCTTTGCAGCAAGATAATTTAGTTTCAGGCAATCAAAGCATAAACCTCTTTAAGGTTGATTTTTCCAAAAGCAGCTGTTTGTAGTCTAAAGCTGAATTTGTGTGTAAGTCATTAGCACAGTGTTTACAATTTTGCTTTTTTCCATATGGCTTCTGTAAAACTATATCATGGTTGATATTTTATTTCTAAATATACTTCTATGTTAATTCATCCTCTGGGGGTATATGAAGCATAAATTCAATCTACCACTTCCTGATGTTTAATATTAAGTGCTTCAAAGTATATCACATCCCCCTTTACTCTATCCCACACGTACTTAATGATGCAGTATCTAGGGCAACTTCTTTTTTAACCCAGCTAGAAATTAGCTGGTGAATTTAAACAATGATGGATGAATTTAAGGACCTAAAAGAGTTAGTATTAACTCTAGGGACTAATTATTTTCCTGTACCATATCACTCATGCCACTGCTGTGAGCAAGCATCATTAATCCCAACAGTCAATTATTCATCCATTTGATCCCTATCTTCAAAATGTTCCATTTAAAATATCCAAAGTCAAGTTCTTATTAATTTGAGAATTTTGGATAAAAAATAGAGATCTTGATATAAATAGAATTTATTGTAAAGTTTGGATCTTTATTTCACATGGAAGTTACTTGCATATATGGTGTGAGGATGGGATCATTCACATTCTTTGATCTGGAGAACTAAAACCAAATAAGTGCTTTCTATGCACGTGGCATACACTGGAGGAAGACACGGTATATATCCTATAGCCACTTGCTGTAACACCCTGAAATCCTTCTGGGCGGATATTCATGGACTCCTTCCTACTGTAGGATGGAAAACATCTCTTAATTAGTTCACAATTCTGCTCCTTAGGAAGAGCTTTCCATTCCTTGCTCTACTGAGATTGGTCATTGATTTGTGAGTCTGTCCTCTGCGTAATAACTCCATTCTCATTAATCTACTTAGCCACATATATCAGACCTTGGTGGGGGGAGACACATTTGTAGGCTGAATAATGTTTGCATCCTATTTACTACATGGAAAACGCTGGGGATCCAATAGCCATTTTAAGTCTTGGAAAGAGACTTGAGAATATCTTACTCTATCTTATGTTTTCTTTGGCAGCACAATCCTCTGAAATAACTCCTGAGAGCATGAAGAGATGGAGCCAAAGAAAAAACAATAACCAGTAGTGGATGTGACTGGTGATGGAAGTAAGTCTGATGCTGTAAAGAACAACACTGCATAGGAACCTGGAACATTAGGTCCATGAATCAAGGCAAATTGGAAGCAGTCAAACAGGAGATGGCAAGAGTGAACATTGATATTTTAGGAAATCGGTGAACTAAAATAAATTGGAATGGACGAATTTAATTCAGATGGCCACTATATCTACTACTGCGGGCAAGAATCCCTTAGAAGAAATGAAGTAGCCCTCACAGTCAACAAAAGAGTCCAAAATGCAATACTCGGGTTCAAACTCAAAGATGACAGAATGATCTCTGTTCGTTTTCAAGGCAAACAATTCAGTATCACAGTAATCCAAGTCTATGTCTTTACTGTGCCCTTCTTTGCATGAAATGTTCCCTTGGTATATCTCTCAGCTGAAGAAGCTGAAGTTGAACGGTTCTATAAAGACCTACAAGACCTTCTAGAACTAACACCCAAAAAAGATGTCCTTTTCATCATGGGGGACTGGAGTGCAAAAGTAGGAAATCAAGAGATGCCTGGAGTAACAGGAAAATTTGAAGCAGGGAAAAGGTTAACAGAGTTTTGCCAAGAGATGCACTAGTTGTAGCAAACACCTTCTTCCAATGACACAAGAAGAGACTCTACACATAGACATCACCAGATGGTCAATACCAAAATTAGATTGATTATATTCTGTGCAGCCAAAGATAGAGAAGCTCTACACAGTCAGCAAAGCAAGACTGGGAGCTGACTGTGGCTCAGATCATGAATTCCTTACTGCAAAATTCAGACTTAAATTGAAGAAAGTAAGGACAACCACTAGACCATTCAGGCATAACCTAGATCAAATCCCTTACAATTATACAGTGGAAGTGACAAATGGATTCAGGGGATTAGATCTGATAGAGTGCATGAAGAAGTATGGACAGAGTTTCATGACATTGTACACGAGGCAGTGATCAGGACCATCTGTAAGAAAAATAAATGCAAAAAGGCAAAATAGTTGTCTGAGGAGGCCTTACAAACAGCTGTGAATAGAAGAGCCAGACACAAGTGAGTGACTAACAACGAAGAGAAGCAGAAGATATTAAGAAGAGGTGGCAAGAACACACAGGAGAACTGTACAAAAAATATATTCATGACCCAGACAACCACAATGGTGTGATCACACACCTAGAGCCACACATCTTGGAATGTGAAGTCAAGTGAGCCTTAGGAAGCATCACTATGAACAAAGCTAGTGGATGTGATGGAATTCCAGTTGAGCTATTTCAAATCCTAAAAGACGATGCTGTGAAAGTGCTGCACTCAATATGCCAGCAAATTTGGAAAACTCAGCAGTGGCCACAAGACTGGAAAAGGTCAGTTTTCATTCCAATCCCAAAGAAAGACAATGCCAAAGAATACTGCAACTACTGCACAATTGCTCTCATCTCACATGCTAACAAAGTAACGCTCAAAATTCTCCAAGCCAGGTTTCAACAGTATGTGAACCATGAACTTCCAGATGTTCAAGCTGGATTTAGAAAAGGCAGAGGAACCAGAGATCAAATTGCCAACATCCTTTGGATCATCAAAAAAGCAAGAGAATTCCAGAAAAAAACCTACTTCTGCTTTATTGACTACACCAAAGCCTTTGACTATGTGGATCACAACAAACTGGAAAATCCTTCAAAAGATGGGAATACCAGACCACCTGACCTACCTCCTGAGAAATCTGTATGCAGGTCAAGAAGCAACAGTTAGAACTGGACATGCAACAACAGACTAGTTCCAAATTGGGAAAGGAGTATGTTAAGGCTTTATATCATCACCCTGCTTATTTAACTTATATGCAAAGTACATCATGCCAAATACCAGGCTGAATGAAGCACAAGCTGGAATCAAGATTGCCAGGAGAAGTATCAATAACCTCAGATATGCAGATGACACCACCCTTATGGCAGAAAGCGAAGAAGAAGTGAAGAACCTCTTGATGAAAGTGAAAGAGGAGAGAGAAAAAGCTGGCTTAAAAATTGACATTCAGAAAACTAAGATCATGGCATCCAGTACCATCACTTCATGGCAAACACTTGGGAAACAAGGGAAAACTTGACAGACTGTTTCTTGGGGATCCAAAATCAATGCAGGTGGTGACTGCAGCCATGAAATTAAAAGATGCTTGTCCCTTAGAAGAAAAGCTATGATCAACCTAGACAGCATATTAAAATGCAGAGACATTACTTTGCCAACAAAGTTCTGTCTAGTCAAAGCTATAGTTTTTTCAGTAGTCATGTATGGATGTGAGAGTTGGACTATAAACAAAGCTGAATGCCAAAGAATTGATGCTCTTGAACTGTGGTGTTGGAGAAGACTCTTAAGAGTTCCTTGGACTGCAAGGAGACCCAATCAGCCCATCCTAAAGGAAGTCAGTGTTGAATATTCATGGGAAGGATTGATGCTGAAGCTGAAGCTTCAGTAATTTGGCCACCTGATGTGAAGAACTGACTCACTGGAAAAGACCCTGATGGTGGGAAAGATTGAAGGCAGGAGGAGAAGGGGATGACAGAGGACAAGATGGTTGGGTGACATCACCAACTTGATGGACATGGGTTTGAGCAAGCTCTGGGAGTTGGTGACAGACAGGGAAGCATGGCATGCCGCATGCAGTCCATGGGGTCACAAAGAGTTGGACAAGACTGAGCGACTGAACTGAACTGACAGTCTTCTTAAAAGACTCACAGTCTTCTTATATAGTTCAATCAAATCTATCTCATATATCAATTACTGCACGCAGTCTTTTCTAGGCTTCTCAGACATTTTTAATATCTTTTTGCTTTCTCATACCCTTAACTCTCTCTCAATTTTATTGCATTTCTCTGCCACCTATCAAATTTTAGTGGAAGAACCATGCATTGTCTATTTTCCTTGAGTTTCTTTTCTTCTAATTAAAAAGATTTATTGAAACTACTCTCTTAGTTGGGCCTTTACACTGAGACAGCTTAGTTGACAGAAAAGTTTTAACAACATGAATCTATCAGCCATTGTCTTGATTCAGTATTGCCTTGTCGCTGAGATTTCATTTGTCTTTATTGGTCAAAGAATTTCTCCATTTTATCTTTTATTATTTGAGTTTAAGAAGCAGTTAGTTACCTTTTCACCTCTACAAATCCCAAAATTTCTGCTCTCTCTCTACTCTCTCACCAACCTTTGAGATAATAACAGCAATTTCTGGACTCATTCCTCCTTTGTAGTTTCTTCTCAAAAGCAGTCAACAACTAATATATACTACTACTTTATCCAAATTTATTTGCTTTAATTCTCATTAAGTACATTATCTTCCTACCAAGTTACAGCAAAGCTGCAGTTTTTGTTCTACTACTCCACTGAAAATCTTGGAATACCATCTTCCCAGCCTCCAGTAACTAGAAACTAAAACCACTCTAAGTGAGTACTAACCTAACAAAAACATATGACATCAGTCATTTATAATCATTTCAGATATTTTTATGGGATTAAAAAAGAAGAACAATGCAGGTTACCCTACAGTGACAAACAAGTCTGAAGTCTCCATACTTTATACAAAGGTTGTAACTTACTCAGGTTACATATTCAGTGTGATTCATTAGAAGGATTTACTCCATCAGGGAATTGAGCAGATAGTAGTTCTATATTTTCACATGCTTTGAGGAATCCCCCAAAGTGGAAGAGACTTTGTAAATCACACATTGCTCTAAAAGGTTTCAGATGGGAAGGAATGCAATATCACTTATTCTCACATTTCATTGGTCAAATAAAGGAATATAACTAAACTCAATTTAAAGGGGGTGCCATTCAGTGTCAAGAAAACCACACTACTGAATTCCATATCCACATATCCGTGTTCTTCATGTCCCAATTGCAAGTTATTAAAGCATATCTTATGATAAAATATTATTTTATGTTCAAGTTACATTATTCAATCTAGACATATCTTAATTCCTACCTGTCCCCTATTTGTATGTTGGTTGAGCACTCACTAGAGATATGATTATTTAGCCTGAGTCAGAATGACCAAAATACGGGGAAAAATAATCTTATAAATAGTGATAAAGAAAGAAATTAAGGGTCTAAAAAATATAGAAGAGAATTAAGCATCTTTTATGAAGAAATGTAGTTTCTATAGGCCTGAGTCTGTTTTCAATAGAGGCACCCTTTCGGAAGAGGGACTATTAGTTGCTGGAAAATTAGGCATGGATCTGACCATACCTCTAACACAACCTGGCCTTTTCTCACATTGAAGATGAGGTTGAGGCAGATAGTCTATTTAATTTCAATTAAGGCTGATGTTGAAATTGGCAGAGATTCTGTATACAGGAGGTTTTTAAGGTATTACTGAATGAAATTACTGTATTCTATTTTTAATGAGGACTATAGTCGCAAAGCTTTAATTACAATGGGCATATTGCACACACTTTGGCAGACCATAGGACCCTGGTTGAGGCTATTATTTATCAACCATCACCATGTTGCTATACTACAAACTACCCCAAAGTAAACAGTTTAAATAGCAACCAATAGGTTTAACAGGAATCCATAGAATTTGGGGGGTGGAGGTCAGCTAGGAGCTCACCCTAGTCTTCATAGGTCTGTATCAGGTATAGATAAAGCAGACCCTCTGACAATTTTGACTGAGTTCTCTCACATGCTTGGAGATGGACTGTTGGCTGGTCCATGATGGCCTCATCTCTCTTAGATGCACTTCTAACCCCTCAAGTAGGTGGAATTGTTATATTAGATGCAGGAGTTCAAGGGAGCAGGAAGTTGCTTTCTTAATGCTAAGATTCAGAAGTGGTACCCCATTATTTCACAACATTCTATTAGCCAAAATAATTTAAAAGGCAAGTCCAAGTTCAAAGAGAGGGCAAATAAAATATATACTCTAGTGAGGAAAACTGCAAAATCAAACAGCATGTGGATATAGTTGGGGGGGTGCTAAAGAAATTTGGTGATTTTTCAATCTATCACCACTTTTAAACTTTAACACCGTAGAATATTGCTTCAGTTGCTGTTACTTTGTAAATGAACAAATAAGAAACTAAAGATTCTGATTTTTTTAAGTGGTTTGCAACTGAGTTCTAGACAAGAGTCTCAAATTGTTTCATCATGGTTAATTAATTAAGCCCTGATAAAGGCTTTGATTTTAGAGACCTGGGCACAGCAGCTATCAGAGTGGAGTCACTGGCTTTCTCAGCCAGCTGAAAAGCACAGACTCTTTTTTGATTGAGATATTCTTCTTAGATTGAGACAGATAAAAGAAAAAATAAAAATCATTATTAATAATTATATGTTTTAAATCGCCAACTACAGAATGAAGGTTTGCTCAGACTATCAATGAGAACCTATAGTAGTTTCAAAATCAGATTGAATTTTGCTCTTAGAACAAGAACAGTGGGATGGTGAAATCCAATAAAAGGAAATGAAGTCAGACTTGTGTATATTATGTTATTAATAGATGATGGAGGCTGTGGGGCCCAAACAGACAAAGAAAGGGAAACAAAATCACAGGAAAAAAAATAAAATTAGACTCACAGGGACAATCCAGATCTAAAAAACCACTGAAAATAACTCAAAACTGCAGACAGAGAGTCTGTAATAAGTGCAATTGGGAACCCTCAATTTGAAAACATACACAGACAGGTGGTTGAAGAAAATTCAGAAAGATTTCAGAGGGAGGATTAAGATCAGTCTAAAATACTTCAAGAAACATTTGATAATTTCAAGGTAATACCTTTTGTTGTTACTATTTTTGTTGTTTGTGGTACTTCTGCTTTCATCTGAGAAAGCATATATATATATTTCTTGAGGGAATGTGGTCAGAAAATTTATAAAGTTAGAGCTCTAAGTAAGACACACTAAAGATAAACCATGTTACAAAGATCTGTAATAGATAAAAACTGATAATATTGGTCTAGGTTATATTCTTTATAGAATTATCTGATATGATGGTCAAACAGTTGATAAGATTTATTTCTAAGTGCTTTCATAACTCATCATGGAACATAAGTGGAAAGCATAGAGAAATGTAATAGGAAAACAAATGTGTGGATCCAAGAGCAAAGGGGTAAAAAGGAAAGCAGACGTTATATCCTAGCCTTGTACATGGTAGAAATAGAAAACAGTAAGTAATCTAACACATGAAAGCTTTAAAACCCAAATTGAACTATTGTAAATGATGAAGAGTATACAGAAGCAGAACACTAGAGGCATATTCCATTGCTACATAGAAAGAAGTGATAAGTAGAAGTATTTCAACCACTACATGAAATAATATCAGTTATATCCCCATTGCTTGTAAATTCAAAATTATGAAGAAAAATAAGATATTTATTTATATTTATTTTAAATGTTTCTACTAACTGGGATCCTGAGGATAAAGTCTTAGGAAAAAAGGATAGTGACCATGATTCCAAACCGAGACAAACAATAGACAAAATATTACTTCTCCAAGAAGGAAAATTAATAGCTCTAAGAATTTCTAAATCTGATGCAATATCACAGTAACTGTTGCAAATGACCAAAACTGATTTTGAAACTATTAAAAAATAAATGACTCTCCCAAACTCTGGCCCTCCCGAAAATCGGTCAGTCTAGTAATTCCATTGCTATTGAAAATTTTAAACTTCTTCACTTCTAGAAAGAAGGCATTGACTTACAATCTCTGGCAAAACCTGCAGCTTTGCTTGTTCTTAGTTCTTCATCTCTCAGTGACCCATAAAAGATCACCTGTTTCCTCTCCTTCTGTAATATTTTGTGAAAAGTGCTGACACTCATGATATGGGGTCAAACTGGAACTTCAATATTGATGAACTTAGAAACTCTGAGACAAAGAAGGGCTTTTCAGTACAGCATGGTCATCTCCAGGATGGAGAAATTCAGATATTCTACCAAAAGTATACATGGTTGGAGTTTAAGAGAATGGGTCAAAGAAAAATACAAGGCTATGAATACAGATTTGTAAGCTTGGTGGGCTCTTAAAAATATGAGCACTTTGTTCATGAAAGAGAGAGTAAACTCATTCTTGGTTGGATGTCAGGAATCCAAGGTTAAAAGGAGAAATAAAAATCGAGAGGGATATTAAGTATGAGAGATCAAACCTAAAGGTAAACTGGGAAATGGGAAACTAAAGTAAATCCTGGTATTGTAGGTGTCACTGCTGCATATTTCAAAATTTGGCAAGAAAGCAGGAGTATTCGAATATCACATTTTTAAGAAGAAGGCCATTAGACTATTTTGGAGTTTTCCTCAAAATGTGATTTATGATAACTGTAGAATCATAAGTATCCTTTGAATGGGACACTTCATCCAATTAATACTAAGTATTTAAGTAACAGATTAACAAAAAGTCACATAGATTTTGCAAGAATAAAATCACAGTCTTTCTCTTTTCTTCCCCTCCCTTTTCCCTATTTCCTTCCTCCCCGTTTCCCTACATCTTCCCTCTGGATAACTAAACTTCTGCTAACAGTTTTGACTGTTAGCATATGGCTCTAAACTGTACTGACATGATTTGGGTAATATTATGACTTGATGGGCTATCTGTTTTCTTTTCAAATTTTCCTATGGGGATATGGCTAGAGTATTAATACTCTGTTGTGTCCTCTTGACTAACTCTTTGGAAAACTGAGTCCCGTGAGAGACTTCAGGTTGGGTTGATTTACCTTTATAAATACAAACAAAATACATCCATTCAAAATGAAGAGATGAAGCCCAAGCTGCTGCTGACTGACATTCATTTCCACCCAGGCATCTGAATCAGTTATATTAGACAGAAAATGAGAAGAATGTGAAACTGGAAAAGGCAGGACTTTATACTTTAATTTGCGGTGATTTAATATGAGATTTTGGTGTGTAGATATATAGATAGATAATTTTACATTCCTGGCAGTATATTATAACTTATGCTGACATTTGAGCTTGTTGCCTAGTCTTAACTCAGTTTTATTGAACAATTTGGCTAGGCATTATTTAAGGTGGGAAATAAAAGTGAGCAGCAAATTTTTCATTAATAATAAGGTAACCCACTCCAGTATTCTTTCCTGGAGAATCCCATGGACAGAGGAGCCTGGTAGGTTACAGTCCATAGAGTCTCAGAGTTGGACATGACTGAAGCAGCTTAGCACACACGTGCACATGCATGTTTCAGGTAATTTGTGAATGTCTCTTTTAGAATCCATTTCAGAGATTTCTGGGGGAAAAGCTGAGATGCTCACCCTGGATCCTAAGGAAAACATATAAAGGAGTATTTCTTGCTATTGAAGAGGCATCTTGACAAAAATAGGATCAAGCATATATGAGCTGTGCTAGGGGCACCTCTCTACTGAGGCAGAAAACCTAAAGTTAGTTATCCATAGCTTCAACTGTCAGGTTCAATGAGATAAGAGGCAAATAGTCTGGGGACTAGAAGAAAATATGCTTTCCTAAGAGTAAGGAACTTCTACTCCACTCCAGGAGAGGAAGAGTTGTGGAGTATCATTTATGGTTTTCCTTTTACTCCTCCTCATCAAAGAAGAAACTAATGCAGGTAAGTGCTCAATGCCTCCTTGTGGGGCCAAGATATGAGAGGTCCCTGCACAGGTATAACCCAGCCTTTGACTCTCCGTCTCTTTGTGGAGCTGCCTGCCTCAATACAGAGTGTTTTCTTCCTACCTATCCCTCTTTCATGTGTCAAGAACTTTGAGGCAGAGATCCCTACTCTACGGAGGAGTCCTATAATTTCTCGGTTCCTCAAATCATGTCTGAGCAGATGGATGAGGTAGATGGCATTTTTTTTTTCAAATAGTACTGACATCATTTCAGAAGCAAATGTTGGTGAACAAAAGGGACTGAAGTAAACTACATCATTATGAAAATATTCACTACTCTTACAAACTGAATGTATTATATATTCCTATCTATTGATGTCAAACGTGGCCATTAACTTGCTAAATTCAATAAACTATAATGGATAATAATCATGCCACTTCTAAGCAGAAGATTTAAGAGCCTACATGTGGAGATTCAGCTTTTTGTTCCTCTCCAAAATAAACTTGATAATGTTCCTACTCCTTAGCCTGGATTCTGGAATTAAAGAGACAGAAACCAGATCCACAAGACGCTGACAGCCAAACCAAAGTTGCCATGTAATGTCAGCAAATTTTTATTGTGCTATGCCACTAAAATCTGGACATAAAATATGCTTGTTACTATTGCATAGCTTAGAGAAAGGTGACTGACATGGCAAGTGACAGTTATAATTAGGGCACTGCAGAAAAAATTCTAAAATGTGTGGCTCTGGGACTAGATAGTGGACATCCCACCAACTATTTATTAGAGTCAAGAAAGATGAAAACTCATTCTCTGCAGTGGCAAATAACTGGTGAAATTGTTTTCTGTTAAAAATTGCGCCTGAAGCTCTTGTGGCTTTAGGTAAAGTAAGAAAACAGAATTTGGAAATGTGATTAGTGTCCATGACTAATTTGATATATATTTTAAAACTCTATAAGAAAGAGTTGAGTTCAGGAAAGAATTGGCTAGTTTACAAACAGAGTAAAAGGGAATTTAGAACATCTAGAAATTCTATGACCTTCACAATTGGAAAATGCAACTGGTTTTCACTCCCAACCATAAAACAGACAAAACTGAAAAATACAAAGGTCTACAAAACCTCAGTTCAGTGGCAAGACCAAATCAAAGAGAAATTATGAATATCATTTTAAATGGTGTGAACTGGTAAATGTAGTACTCATTAGATCATTTCAGTTGGAAGATCCCCTGGAGAAGGGCATGGCAACCCACTCCAGTATTCTTGCCTGGAGAATCTCCATGGACAGAGGAGCCTGGCGGGCTATATCCCATTGGGTCGCAAAGAGTCAGGCACAACTGAAGCAACTTAGCATACATGAATACACAGGAGAGTCAAGTAGCCCTTACTTAAATCTAAAGAAAGAAACATTTTATTTATAAGAAAATATAAGAAGCTGATCATGTTTTTGAGAGTTGTGCCTCCAATAGAACTATTTATTAGTCAGGTTGAAAAGGAAAGAGGATTTTAGGAAGCAAGGGCCTAATCAAGTGTGTTCCACATATCCTGAGTATAGGAACCCTTATGAAATCAACATAAAAGAACATCAAAACTACTATGGAGCAGTGATTGCTAAGCACTTCACACTCACCCTTTTCTGAATTATAGGATTTACTGGGGTTACTTTGCCCCATTCCACTGTATAAACAGATTGTTTGGGAGGCAAATGAATTCTCTTTAAGATTCACAATGACCAGATTAGCAAAGTCACAGCTAGAGCTGATGCAGATAATCATTCATAGACACTGAACACGATTTCATGATTGATGTCACCCTTGGGGAGAGGGTTCATGTATTGTGTTGGCCAAAAAGTTTGTTTTGGTTTTTCCATAACAACTTATGAACTAACTTTTTGGCCAACCCAATACTTTGTGGGAGGAAAAGTAATAAATATTTGCACCCAAAGAGGCTATATTACTATAAAAATGATGGCTTCTTCCTAAGAGATGGATTATACATCTCTGCATGACTCAACCACCTCTTTCTTTGTGCTACCAGCCTAATAATGTCCTGAACTGTGTCTGAACCTTCACTGTGGATTCTGGAATAAAGAAGATATAGAGCTTAGCATATAGCCTAAGACGACCAACAGCCAACATGTAATGAAACAGATAATAAATATTTGCTTTTGTAAGCCACAGATATTTGGAATAGTTTGTTAACACAATATCACCTAACAAAAGCTGACTAATACAATGGTTGGTTCAATTAAAATGTCAAAGATGTACTACTGTCTAAGTTTGAGTTCTCCAATTCAAATGCCTGTATTAACGAAGATAAAAAGTTTATTTACAATCTTACACAAAAATTTTCATCTCAATCAGTCTAAAACTTGGAAAACATTTCACTTCCAAAATTATTTGATTGCTATATTTGTCCCAGACACTCAGTTAAGTGTTTCACATGTATCATCCCATTCAGTGAGTTAGTTCAGTCACTCAGTCATGTCCGACTCTTTGTGACCCCATGGACTGCAGCATGCCAGGCTTCCCTGTCCATCACCAACTCCCCAAGCTTGCTCAAACTCATGTCCATCCTGTCAGTGATGCCATCCAACCATCTCATCCTCTGTCAAATCCTGCTCCTGCCTTCAATCTTTCCCAACATCAGTATGTTTTCTAATGAGTCAGTTCTTCGCATCAGGTGGCCAAAGTATTGGAGTTTCAGCATCAGCAGCAGTCCTTCCAATTGATTTTCTTTAGGATGGACTGGTTGGATCTCCTTGCAGTCCAAGGGACTCTTAAGAGTCTTCTCCAACATCACCAATTCTTTGGCACTCAGCTTTCTTTATGGTCTAACTCTCACATCTATACATGACTACTGGAAAAGCCATAGCTTTGACTAGACAGACCTTTGTCAGCAAAGTAATGTCTGCTTTTTAGTATGCTAAGTTTGTCATAGCTTTCTTCCAAGGAGGAAGCATCTTTTAATTTAATGGCTGCAGTCACCATCTGCATTGATTTTGGAGCCCAAGAAAATAAAGTCTGTCACCGTTTCCATTGTTTCCCCACATATTTGTCATGAAGTGATGGAACTAGATCCCATGATCTTCGTTTTCTGAATGCTGAGTTTTAAGCCAGCTTTTTCACTCTCCTCTTTCACCTTCACCAAGAGGCTCTTTAGTTTCTCTTCACTTTCTGCCTTAAGGGTGGTATCATCCGCATGTCTGAAGTTATTGATATTTTTCCTGGCAATTTTGATTCCAGCTTATCATCCCATTAAAACTCACCAAACCTCTAGGTATAAAATAGATAGCTAGCAGGAAGCTTCTGTAAGAACATAGGGAGGTCAGCTCGGTGCTCCCCCCTAGAGGGGTGGACAGGGGAGGTGAGAGGGAGATTCAGAAGGGAGGGGATATATGTATACATACGGCTGAATCACGTTGTTGTACAACAGAAACTAACACAATATTGTAAAGCAATTCTATTCTAATAAAAAAAGAAAGAAAGAAAGAAAAGAAAATTCACCAAATGGTTATTGTCCCCTGTGTGCTTAGTCACTCAGTCATGTCTGACTTTGCAACCCCATGGACTGTAGCCCGCCAGGCTCCTCAGTCCACGGGGATTCTCCAGGCAGGAATACTGGAGTGGGTTACTATACCCCCCTCTCCTGGGGATCTTTACACCCATGGATCAAATCTAGGTCTCCCACATTGTGGGCAGATTCTTTACCAACTGAGCCACCAGGGAAATCAACAGCTATCTGAATAGAAGTTACGTAACTTTTCCAAGGTTGCTTGGCTCGTAAGTGCTCTGATTCTTGGTTCTGCATATCTAATCACTATTCTCAGTTAGGGTAAAATTTCCCTTAAAAAACGCTCTAGTTCTTAGACTCTGCCAATAAACAGTATTCACTATGTGAAATTAACATATCATTGGAAATATGCTTACTGTGATCTTCTCTCTAGGTCAAATGTCAGAACATGATCTAACCACACATTCTGTGATAGGAGAATCTTAAAAATGACACTGTCACCTAAACTGAGGAACATGAAGCAACAAGGCATGTTAAATTCATTCTCCTTCCCATCTGCCTCCCTATGATAGAGAGTATACCCAAGGAACATTCTAAACCTAAGGGGGAAAAAGTCCTTCCAATCCCATTCAGCTGGTTTTCTCCCTCAGGCTTCAACCTAAGGAGAGCACCTCTGACAGCTATAGCAGCAATGAAGGCAGCAGATGTTTTCTCTTTGGCTAGACTAAAATTGAATACTAAAAATCACCACAGCTCTGTCCCCTGCTTTTCCTGAACAATCCAGCAAACCAATACAGCTCTGATAGAAAACACACTGCAGTTGTTTTACCACTAAGTTTGCAATGCAGTTGGAATAGTAGGAAGAGTACCAGGCTTAGAATTAACTCCCATGTATTATTCTAACAGGCTCAAAATCCTTAAGAAAATGGTCCTTTCTATGTCAGGAGTTTGTCTTTATCTGCAAAAGGAGAATGCATGCATGGGTGCTCAGTCATGTCTGACTCTTTGCTGCCAGGCTCCTCTGTCCGTGGAATTTCCAGGCAAGAATAGAGTGGGCTGCCATTTCTTACTCCAGGGAAAAAGGGGAATAATATCTCACAAATTTGTTGGGCTATTTAAATTAAGGCAATTAAAAATGAGATAACATATTGATCAGAATAGGCTAAGTTATTCTCTGTTAGAAACAACCTTCAATTCTCATCAGTTTAAGGGAATACAGATTTATTTCTCTTTATATGTGTGATCTGAGGTTGGTGAGCTGTATGGATCAGGGGCTAATCATAGTCACACAGGGGCTGCAAGACAACACCATATTGTAGTCACATTATCCTGTATTTGTGACCTTTTTACTAAAAATTAAATGCCCCAATCAGAAAATGACAATGTTGCTTCCAATCACAGGTTATGGCTCTAACTAACTGAAAGGATTATAGTAAGCAAATCCTTCTTATGGTCAACAGAAAACAGATGAGATCAATAGATGGGTAATTTCCAGAAGACTCTTTCATATGCAGTGTTGTGACATATACATGCCTTAATGTTTGTGCAGACACATTATAATTATAAAATCATGTTATTTGCATAGTATTCTCACCATTACACTTAACTATTCCCTTCCTGCTGCTGCCTACACAATCATAATTAGAGATAAGATCTAGTATTGAGATTCTTCACAACTGGAATATTAACTAAGCATACATGAGCACTTACAGAATTTTCTAAAGAAACATCTTTAAGTCATTTAAGAAATAAGCAAGTGAAACAGATCACCAGCCCAGGTGGGATGCATGAGACAAGTGCTCGGGCCTGGTGCACGGGGAAGACCGAGAGGAATCAGGTGGAGAGGGAGGTGGGAGGGGGGATCGGGATGGGGAATACATGAAACTCCATGGCTGATTCATGTCAATGTATGACAAAACCCGCTGCAATGTTGTGAAGTAATTAGGTTCCAACTAATAAAAATAATTGAAAAAAAAAAAAAAAGAAAGAAGCGAGGCTCATGAAATGAGACAGAACTGAACAATGAATAATTGAAAAACACTAACAGAGAAATGATGTACAACAGAAAAAGTAACCTCCAGCATAGGATTGAAACAACAAGATGATTACATTTGCTGACATTAAAAAGTCTTTGAACTCTTTCATCTTATGTCCCTGTCTGATAACTAATTAGAATTTTCAGTGTTGATCTGGTTTTTATGTGCATTTGCAATTTGAAAACTCAAGTTATATATCAGATAATTACAATGGTGTATAACTATACTTATATTAATTTTAAGTGTTATTCTTTTGGTGGCTAAATATCCTGTGTTCCAACTGCTTCACCCAGAGAGACTGTAATAAGTCTCTATGTTGGACCTTACAATCTGGTATTTATGCTTCATAATCAATTTGCTTAATTTGAGGGTCCTTCCTCTCATGGCTCTATACTAAACCGAAAGGACTTCGTAGAGTCATTAAGACTATTTTGTCTTAAAATTTCTTAATGATGACATCAATCATAAAGAAGTTTCAAAGATTGTTATTATTACTGTGGGAGAAGCATGTATATATAGAAAAACATAGGTCTAGATGTTTAATAAGTTTTAAGAATGTTAAAATTCTAATATTTTTTAATCAGTCAGATAAAATCATTGCCCCTAAGTTAGGGGATTATGGCAATAAGAATAGATATATCATATATAGGAAAGCTACTTTTAGGGAAGAAAGTTATTAGAACAAGCTACATGATAGCCATGTGGTAAGAGGGGGACTCCATTATGTGGCATCCGTGTGCTGGGTATTCCTTGCTAAGAAGATATATGAAAACAGAACCAAAAGTATACTGCAATGTTCAGTAATCAAGAATGGTGCTCCACAGTGAAAAGGATATTTTTCTCCACACTTGAGTTGGAAGTCAGAATCTTAAACTAAGCAAAATAATCTGAAAGGTCTAGAGAGTGAGACTAGAGAAAGAGAAAAGGCTTGAGAACTTGAGTTTATTTTATCTATGGTACGCAACAGAAGCACCAAATGAGCCCTTGGTGAAGACACAGCAGGCCTAGACACATGCATGTTTCTAATCAGCTAAGACCCAAACCAACAGGAAGCAGCAAGATCTGTGCAAGGTTAACTAAGCCTAGAGGTGGAACTGTTGACTGTTTCCTGAAAGTTACAAGCTGTGTTTCTAAACAAATTTAACATTAAAGCTAATCAACTATCTGTACCGAGAGAGAAGTTAGAAAAACCTATCCTACTGTGTTTAAAACAAATATTTTTAAATTATTTTCAAATATCACTCATTGTTTATAGTGGGTAGATATTTTTAAATAATTTAAAAATATTATTTTTCAAATAAAAGCCTTTGACTGTGTGGCTCACAATGAACTGTGGAAAATTCTGAAAGAGATGGGAATACCAGACAACCTGACCTGCCTCTTGAGAAACCTGTATGAAGGTCAGGAAGCAACAGTTAGAATTGGACATGGAACAACAGACTGGTTCCAAATAGGAAAAGGAGTATGTCAAGGCTGTATATAGTCACCCTGCTTATTTAACTTATATGCAGAGTACATCATGAGAAACGCTGGGCTGGAGGAAGCACAAGCTGGAATCAAGACTGCTAGGAGAAATATCAATAACCTCAGGTATGCAGATGACACCACCCTTGTGGCAGAAAGTGAAGAAGCACTAAAGAGCCTCTTGATGAAAGTGAAAGAAGAGAGTAAAAAGTTGGCTTAAAGCTCAACATTCAGAAAATTAAGATCATGGCATCTGGTCCCATCACTTCTTGGGAAATAGATGGGGAAAGAGTGGAAAAAGTGGCTGACCTTATTTTTCTGGGCTCCAAAATCACTGCAGATGGTGATTGCAGCCATGAAATTAAAAGATGCTTGCTCCTTGGAAGTTATGACCAACCTAGACAGCATATTAAAAAGCAGAGACATTACTTTGCCAACAAAGGTCCATCTAGTCAAGGCTATGGTTTTTCTAGTAGTCATGTATGGATGTGAGAGTTGGACTGTAAAGACATCTGAGCGCCAAAGAATTGATGTTTTCTGTTGGAGAAAACTCTTGACAGTCCCTTGCACTGCAAGGAGATGGAACTAGTCCATCCTAAAGGAGATCAGTCCTGGATGTTCATTGGAAGGACTGATGCTGAAGCTGAACTCCGATACTTTGTCCACCTGAAGCAAAGAGCTGACTCATTTGAAAAGACCCCGATGCTGGGAGGGATTGGGGGCAGGAGGAGAAGGGGATGACAGAGGATGAGATGGCTGGATGGCATCACCGACACAGTGGACATGAGTTTGGGTAAACTCCGGGAGTTGGTGATGGACAGGGAGGCCTGGCATGCTGTGGTTCATGGGGTCGCAAAGAGTCAGACACGACTGAGCGACTGAACTGAACTGAACTGAACTGATTCAATGAAGATCTTCCTACCCCCACATATATATTAAATAGCTAGAAACAGTAGCTTTTACTCTCAGGCTAAAATTCTGAAGACTTATCTTCTGATACATAAAAATACCAGGTGTCTGTGACAATTCATATTTTCAAGTTCCTTTTCTGGAGTATATTTCCTATAAAAGGTATTTTAATTATTGTCCAGGTAATTATTATGATATGATAGCTGGAGAACTTCTGCTCTTAAAAAATTGAAAGATTTCTCTGGAAAATAATTTAAGATTCAGTTTGAAGCTAGAGAATCAGATTAGAGCCTGAAGAAACTGGTTCTCCACAAACTAGCATAAGGAAAATAATTGGAGAGAAGGAAGAAAGGAAAAAGGAAAGGCAGAGGGAAAGGAAGAAAAGAAGGAAGAGAAAAAAAGTTACAAGCTGCTGATATCATGATTCGTGATTTTCTGACAAGCTAAAGGCTTAAATTTTTCTGACAGATGATATCTGAAAATGGGAATAGGACCTTGGGCTGATGAAAGAGCTAGTATGCTGATTTACTTATAACTTTACACCCATTAGCATTCAAGGATAGTGACAAAAGTTAGAAATTTAGAAAGTGATGTCCTCAGATATTTTACCACCTTCAGTATAGTATACATAGTCAAAAAAAAAACTTAAATAAAATAGAAATATATAAGAAATATTATAAATATATAATATTCTTATAAGAATATAAGAAACTGTATTGAGAAATATGATAATTGAAGTTAATTTCAACATAATTGTTGATTTATAATATTAAAATATACAAAACTCTGGAAGAAAAATCAGAGATGATCTTAAAGAGAAAGTGTGAAATCAAGAAGATTTTTATATTATTTAACATAGGATAGAAATAGGAAATAAATCTGAACAATAGTAGAAATAGAAAACCTAAAATATATCTTTAAAACTTTTAAGGGTAACCTATACAAACACAGCAACAGAAGTGCAAATGTAACTGTATACAGCTGGAGGGAGAAAAGAAGATAAAATATCTCAAACAGCCCAAGAGTAGGAAGGAAATATTAACAAAATAGAAAGACAAAATAATCAATGGAAAAACATGCAGATTGCAGAAGAAGTCCTAAAGCATAATGATCATTAAAAATGAGAATGAATTAAACTTCCTATTTTATGGCAGGTTCCCTAAGATTTGGTATTCTCCACCTTAATATAACCACTCACACATACATTCAAGGTGTTAGTTGCTCAGTAGCGTCCAACTCTTTGGGACCCCATGGACTATAGCCCACCAGGCTCCTCTGTCCATGAGATTTTCCACGCAAGATACTGGAATGAACTGTCATTTTCTTCTCCAGGGGATCTTCCCCACCCAGGGATCAAACCCAGGTCTTTTGCATTGCAGGTAGATTCTTTACCATCTGAGCCACCAGGGAAGCCCTACATTCAGGGTAATTTTATAAAACTCACTTAGAATAAGATAATACCCTCTCAAAGTGGAAAAAGTGGGAAATGAGTCTAGAAAGACTCTCGTCAAATATGTTGGGTTAAAAATAAACTTCCTCCTAAAATACCCATGAAATGAGAATAAAAAGATTAAAAAGCTTTCACAAAGAAGAAGAAAGGAGACAAAAAAAGTTGATGAGGTATGAAAATCATGGAAGCTGGAAAGTAAATGGGTAAGGGGAACTTCACAAAGCACATAAAACTAACACTTCAGTTTACAAGGGTCATCTAATGGGGGAAAATGTGGGTTCAAGCTATAGATTCTGGGTGAAGCTTCAGTATGAGAGGCACTAAGCCCCTCTAAAGGCACAGACATTACTTTGCAAACAAAGTTTTGTCTAGTCAAAGCTATGACTTTTCCAGTAGTCATGTATGGATGTGAGAGTTGGACCACAAAGAAGACTGAGCGCTGAAGAATTGATGTTTTTGAACTGTGGTGTTGGAGGAGACTCTCAAGAGTCCCTTGGACTGCAAGGAGATCAAACCAGTCAATCCTAAAGGAAATCAACCCTGAATATACACTGGAAGGACTGATGCTGAAGCTCCAATACTTTGGCCACCTGATGCAAAGAACTGACTCATTTGAAAAGACCCTGATGCTGGGAAAGATTGAAGGCAGGAGGAGAAGGGGACAACACAGGATTAGATGGTTGGCTGGCATCACCAACTCAATGGACATGAGTTTGAGCAAGCTCTGGGAGATGGAGAAGGACAGCAAAGCCTGGTGTGCTGCAGCCCATGGGATCGCAGAGTCGGACAGGACTGAGCAACTGAACAACAATAACAAGAGGCTTTACAACCTAGTATCAATGTTGACTATACCTACTACTCTGGCAAAAACAATGAGATTTATTATTTGGATATTCAAAGGCAGACTAACAGAGATTAAGTGATAGTACATACAAGAATGCAGAGACCTTCTCTCTCCACTTACCTACTCCTCAGGCTCCTTTCCTAGTTTGGCTGAATATCCTCCAGGGAGAAGCTTGGTAGATTTCTCTCTGGGGAAATGACTTAGAAACAACTGGTATAATGTCCCCCAATGAAAATAGTCCACTAGTTGAAAAGTCTCAGATTTCTTTTTAAACATCCAGTATTGCTTAATTGTTAAATATAAATAGAAAATCAAATTGTTCCACATGTTAGAGAATGATGTTATCATGGAAATTAGAAGTCAGAATGAAGGGGGGAAAGAAACAGAAAAACAAAGACAAAACAAAGACAATAAAGGGAATCCATGAAAACTTTATACATACATATTACATATATATACTGCTGTTGTTTAGTCACTGAGTTGGTCCCACTCTTTTTGTAATCCCAGGCTCCTCTATCCATGGGCTTCTCCAGGCAAGAATACTGGAGTGGGTTGCCATTTCCTTCTCTAGGGGATCTTCCCAACCGAGGGATAGAGCCTAGGTGGTTCGATATATATAAACTCAAGCTTCGCAGGTAAAGAACCCACCTGCCAATGCAGGAGACATAAGAGACATGGGTTCAATCCCTAGGTTGGGAAGATCCTCTGGAAGAGGGCATGGCAACCCACTCCAGTATTCTTGCCTGGAGAATCCCATGGACAGAGGAGCCTGGAGGGCTACAGTCCATGTGGTCGCAAAGAGTCGGACACCACTAAAGCAACTTAGCAGGCACACATATATAAACTGATATAATCAGAGAGAGAGAGAAAAGATATCAAGCATCTGTGAAATAATAGGATACACTTAAGGGAAAAAGTATTCCAAAATCAAGAGTGGCATCTTCTGATTTTCTCCCTGGAGGATGTAGTTGTTGAGCCAAATTAGGGAAGGAACTTGAGGAGAAGGTGAGTTGAGAAGGTAGGTCTCTGCATTCTCTGTGCTGACTTTCACTTAATTATTGTTTAATGTACAAATGCATCTCACCAAGGAGTTCCCCAGGTTCCCTGGAGCCAACGGGACTCTGTATTTACATCTGAGTGCCTATCACAATTCTGTAAAACATAATCATTGTAAGTAAAAAACTTGAGACTTTCTTATTAGAAAGTAAAGTAAATGACTAAATTTGCTAATTAAAAAAAAAAAAATTCTGGGTCATTTTTGTATCTCTCTGGGCCAGCTCTAGGTCTGCATGTTTCTCTGGATAATAATTTATTACTTCTCATCATTTTACTCAAGTGCCAGACGTTGGTCATAAAATAACAGTAGAGTCTGATGTAAACAATATTATGTATAGAAACACTACATTTGTGAGATGAATCCTGGGAGATGAATAGTGTTTTGTTCTCAGTACTTCTGAGTACCTTCTTCTGAGTACCTGGCAGAGATCAGTGAATAAAAGCTAACAAGTGAATAGATTGGAGTTTTCAGGGTTCTGAAATGGCCCAGTAGTCCATACTCAGCTTTTATTTATTTGATCCTGTCTCATTCAGAGAAACTAGTCTAACCCCTCATATTCTAACAATTTCAAAAAGAAAATTTTTCAAAAAATATTAGTGCAATGATGAAATTGGAGCAGTGTTCTAGTATTAACATAAAATACAAGCACTTGGTTTTATTATGAGAATTAGTTTCTGTCCCAACAATTTTTCAAAATGCTAATACTTTCAAAAGATCATAAATCGTACTTAAATTTCCCATAATTTAAATTCAAATAATCAAATTATTAAATTTAAATTCCCTAGTATTTATTACCAGTAATCTTTCTTACAACATAAAACATCAAATATACTTTGATTTTATTAGTGACTCACTTTAACTATAGAAATATTTTGCCAGATATGGTAATAAAATATCTCTCAATCTTTAAATGCATTTATAGCAATTTTGTATTTATAAGTAGCATGCTAAACTATTCCTAACTGTAGTAACATAAAGCAATTAGTTTAGTCTTAACAAAATTCACATAATATTTTGTACCCTGTGAGTTAATTTGAACTTATCAAATAGATTATGGTAAATCAAAAGAATAATACCTAAATCTAACTATGTACAATAGATGTATCAGTTAGTAATTTTCTTCAGCTGTAACAGAACTCCTCTGCTATCACACAAAGAAAAAAACAGAACTATTTTAAATTCATAGTTATCAAACTTTGCTGCATGTTAGAATCATTTGGGGAGCTCTGAAAATTCCCAATACCCAGACTGCATCCTACATAAATTAAATCAATATATCTTGGAATAGAATCCAGTCATCTCAAGTATTTAAAACTCTCCAACTATTTCCAATTTGCAGCCAAGTTAAAAGCCAGTGGCTTAAAAAAAAAGATGAAAGGTAATTCTCCCTCCTGGAGAAAAGCAGTTTAGAGTTTACGTACAGCTTTCCAAGGTCATCAGGGACTCAGCCTCCTAGTTTTCCATAGCTCTATACTTAAGAGCCTAGCTTCTATCTTGAAAGTCACCTCATTGCAAAAGATATCTACTGAATCTCTAGTATTACACCCTTGTTCTGGCAGGAATAGGAGGAAGTAAGAGGAAAAATGAGTTTGAGCCCTTTCCATTTATGGAGCCTACTCTGAAGTCCCACTTAACATTAACCCTTTCGTCATGTAGGTGAGAAATCAGACATATGCATATACCTACCAGAAAAGAAAACGAGAAAACACTTTCTTTCAGCTGGTCATATTGCCCAGTTACAAAAGATAGGGGTCAAGGCGCAGTCTCTTTCATGCCACACTTAAAACACTACCAAGATGTTCCCATCTGCCTCCCGCATTGAAGTATATGAACATATTTTAAAACCAGAAAAACTTTAGAAGCTAATCTCTTTTACCATTTGTCCTGACCCAAATTAATGTTGCATTCTATTTCTCTCCTCAGTGTCTTTGTTCCACTGAAAAAATACCTAGACCTTTCTCTTCTATCTCTATTCAAATAATTAGAAGAAATAAAAATTAACTTTCTGAAATGCCAACAGGTGGGGTAGACAGCAGTACATCTAAAGAAAGTCATGAGTGTAGACACAGCCTGGTTCTTTTATTATTTTTGATGGCGTCAATCAGTCTCCTAATATATAAGCTGATGCTTAAAAGTTGGCAGGTATTAGACTGGGATTCATTTCATTGATATACTTCTAAGACACAAGTAATGCATTTTCATTCATCATGAATTCTATTTCCAAATATCTCTTTTATACTTTTGAGAGAATAAATTTTGAATTACAGTTATGTCACTTGGTATTCTCACATCACTTCTTATGCAAGAAAAAATAATGTATTGCTATAAATTTTATACATAAACCCCTTTTCTTATTCCTCCTACAAATTCATGAAAGCTTCAGTCATTCACTAAAGAAGTAGCAGCTCAGTAACAAATGAGAAAATAAAAACAGAAAGATAATATGTTATTTTTTGCTTTCACAAAGATAAGGGAAAATAAGAACTAAATTCTTTTTGTACTTAAAAAAAAAAAAGACTCTTTAACATTTAAAATGTCTCCATACTACATTTGGAGTACCTGAAAGTTAGGTAACTAAAAGCAACGTCTGTATAAGTTAAGATGAAAAGAAATCTAGTTTTACTTAAAATTTTTGATGTTTCATTAAGATGACTGGGGAAATCTTTGTACTGATGGATCCCATATATGTTTCAATATATGAATGATTTTCCTAAATAAAAACAGTAATAAATTGCATGTTCTAATTGATTTAATTGGAATATTGTTAAACAATGTAAATATAAGACTGAGATGACTTTTTTCACTGAAAAATATTCAAAACAATGAACTAAAAAGGATACTGATAATTCTACCAAATAACATGAACCGGATCACTTTCCAGTAGGCAACATAAGATGCCACTGTAATCTGTGGTGAAAATATGTGTATTTTTTAAGTTTAAGACTAGTTTTTTAAAGCAATAAAATGAAAATCCTATTAACAAGTGCCTGGCACAGGTCAGTCAGGAAACAACTTTTAAAATAACATTTCTGAATTTTTAGAAAATAGCATATAGTATTTAGAAAAGTTGATCCAGATCAAAAGGAAGACTAAGATTCAGAATATTGAATTTTATAGTTTGAAATCTAAGCAGAGCTACCATAACATATTTTACTGATAATCACTCAGATTAGAATAACTATTAGGAAACAACATGTCTCTAAGAAAGAAAGTTTGGGTTTAATATTTATTATAATATAAATGTCTCCAAAATACACAGATGTGGATAGGAATATTACAACAGCATAACAATGAACAAGAAGGAAAAATAGAAAGTTTATGATGCATATTTTCCAAAGAGAACAATCAACTGGAAAACTATACACATGTACAGTGTATAGTACATGTACTATACACATGTACAGTACATGATCATGGCATCCAGTCCCATCACTTCATGGAAAATAGATGGAGAAACAGTGGAAACAGTGCAGACTTTATTTTGGGGGCTACAAAATCACTGCAGATGGTGACTGCAGCCATGAAATTAAAATACGCCTGCTCCTTAGAAGAAAAGTTATGACCAACCTAGACAGCATATTAAAAAGCAGAGACATTACTTTGTCAACAAAGGTCCGTCTAGTCAAGGCTATGGTTTTTCCAGTAGTCACGTATGGATGTGAGAGTTGGACTGTATAGAAAGCTGAGCACCAAAGATTTGATGCTTTGTGTTGGAGAAGGCTCTTGAGAGTCCCTTGACCTGCAAGGAGATCCAAACAGTCCATCCTAAAGGAGATCAGTCCTGGGTGTTCATTGGAAGGAACATGACTGAGCGACTAAACTGACTGATACACATGTACACGTACACATGTGTTTTAAATTTATCAAAAGTGTTAAGATTATAAATATCAAAAATAGTCTGTGCTATGAACAACTTAGAATACAATGATGTGAAGACAGACTTGAAGAACATGTATGTTATTAAGCATATCAATATTTGAAGGAAATAAGCAAAATTTATCATTCAAAATTCTCAACTCTTTTTTTAATGTTAAGCAATGGTACTATAGTTGAGATTAATACACAGCTCTTTGATTTTATGTGTCAAACAGAACCTAATGTCAAGGACTTTGAAGGGTCTGATATTTTAACCGTACAAGTTAGCCTCCCATTGTTTTATTGATGTTGAGGGAATGCTCTGGAATCAGAGATGAAGAATGATTTGTTATCACAGCAATAACAGTAGACAGAACATCAACATTCTAATGCTATTCCCCTGCACCCCAGCTCCCACAAATGTGACATAAAGAGGCCAAGTGACACCTGCATACACTCTGGACTGCATTACAGGGTAAGACCCCTGAGCTTTAGGAACCCGAATATTTTATAATGATCGGTAGGTATACTTGCGATTTCCCTGGAAAGAGATGCTGTCTCTATACAAATTTTCACTTTCCTTCAGAGTCATCTGTGTCTTTCAAAGCTCTTTACTGTACAAATATCCTTCAAAAGATAGACTGAAACAAGAAGCCAGTGTTTCCCTTGATAAACAAACATGAAGAAATGTGACTGACCTGTGGATAACTGTCTCCCAATACTATTTTTTTTTTTAAATGAATGATTTCCAGTGACAAAGGTATGATACTGTTTGGCTTCTCCCTCCTCTCTGTATGATTAATGCTTACTGATGTTGAAATATTGGGGTGCCATAATTCACTCAGTTGTGTAAATATTTTCTCTTTATAACCATCCTTGTTATTCCCCAAGCTAAATAATCTTTATCCCCCCCAATTATATTTTAAATCTCTCATTTTTCTCCCATTTTTAACACTAGTGCATTAATCCAAATACTTCATTGTTTCCTTGTACCCCAAGTTTAACAACCCAACTGGTGAAACAAGTATCTACCTTGACAGAGCACTATCTTTTTTATAATGCAAGTCTGGTCATTTCATATCCTTCTACCACAATAGCCTTAGAAAAAAATTAAAACTATAAATGTTGCCAGCAAGGTCCTGCAGTTCTTGCCTTTCCATTTCCCTCCATAAAATAAAACCCCTCTTTGCTCTCACTGCTTCTTCCTCACTGGCCATCTTCAGGTCCTCCTGTCTCCCATACACTCAAGAGTCTGGGCTTTACTGCTCATTACTCACCTAATTGACTCCTCAGTATTTTAGTTCATCCTTGACAACTTTCCTGTAACCTGCGTACATAGTTGAATGTCGTAATCATGTGTGTGCTCAGTCACTCCAGCTGTGTCTGACTCTTTGCAACCCTACAGACTGTAATCCACCAGGCTCCTTTGTCCATGGGATTATTCAGGCAAGAATACTGGAGTGGATTGTCATGCCCTCCTCCAAGGAAATGTCCTAATTATGAGATCCTAAAGCCCTGGGTATTTTTCCTTTATAAACATTTGAGACATTCACAAGTTAACATTTGCTGTGTGATCATTTAAAGTCTGCTTCCCCCACTAGATTTTAAGTGACTTGAGGGCCAAAATAATATCTGATTACTATCAGTAATACTTCATCTAATGCCCTAGAGGTAGTAGGCACTCAACAGATGTAGGAAAAAAAACAAAACACCCATATTGCTGAATTCACCACTGTGTGGATTAAGAAAAAAGGGGAAAATTGTTTAACAATGGCTAATTATTAGGTAAACAATATTATAATCAAATAATTGATTATTGTATACAGCAATGATAGTATACAATATATACATAAAACATATATAAATTTTATAATATATTATTAAACTAAGTAAGTAGGCCCTGTGCTTAGTCACTCAGTCATGTGTGACTCTCTGCAACCCCATGGACTGTAGCCCACCAGGCTCCTCTGTCCACGAGGATTCTCCAGGCAAGAATATGGAGTGGGTTGCCATGCCCTTCTCCATGGGATCTTCCCAACCCAGGGAAATAATATATTCTAAGTTAAATGTATACAAGTAAAAGTATATGAAAGTAAATACATCAAATTGCAGAATGATTGGTTTCAAAAAATTTTTTTAGCTAGCTAGCATTTTTGTACATTTTTTCTACCTATTCTAAAATTTAAAGTTTTTAAAATTTAGTTTATTACCATATTGCCAAGTCTTACATACACACCCATAATCGTCATTTCAGAAAATACTGTGCACTACTTTCAGGGCAATTGAATGATTTTAAAGAAATAAAATGTGTATAAAACTATCCTATGGAGACTAGAAACACATACACTAAGCTTACAATATCACCATAATGTCATGAAAGAACATATAAAATTGAATCATGTTGGAGACTTGAAAATATAATTCTTATACTTCACAACTTTTATTATTCAAGTAAATCAGTGGAATTTTCCCTTCCTTACATAAGAATCCACAGTTACAATCAATACAGATCTGAATTTTCTCTTACATTTACAAACCCACAACAGACACTACAGAACAATAGTGATATTTATACATTATTTCTGCTATAGTATGTTTTAGATGGATCCCAGATGGCCCACAATAGTTATAGATTGTTCTCTGAGCATATACCTGAGTTTCAGAGAGTGACTGTACTACTGAAAAAAAGGACATTTGAGATAGTGACTTTGATATTTCCTCTGAATCTGTTAAGAAAGTATAAAGGAAACTTTGGAAAGTAGCAGTCAGAGCTGAAAATGACCTTTCCTGGATGTAGGGAAAGGGGTACATTGAAAAAAAATAATGTGTATCAAGGAAAATCTGAAACAGGCACTAACATTTGGAAAATAAACAAATTACTTTTCATTCTTACCATAAATAGAGACATCAATAGAATTATACTGAATTTCACATTAGGGAGCCAATTTTAGTCAACATATTCATAAGCATTGTAATCAATGCATAAATAGTGACAGAAATGTTAGAAATAAAGGATAAAAGGATGAATTTATGAATAACCTCAATTGTTTTACTTATTTCTATAACTAGATATTTAAATATTTATGGATAATCTTTAGTTGTTTGAAAAAAGTAGTGATTTATTAAGTACATTGACAGAAATTCTGGTAAAGGCAGCAGTTTCAAATGCATGCTTCTAATAAGTCCTGGCCTTAAAAATCAACCCTGAGTGAACAGAGAAGAGAAAGAACAGGTGGGAAAAGAACATGGAAACCCAAAATTGAACCTACCTTTGATTGTGTGGATAACAACAAACTGTGGAAAAACTGAAAGAGATGGGAATACCAGACCACCTAATCTGTCTCTTGAGAAATCTGTATGCAGGTCAGGAAGCAACAGTTAGAACTGGACATGGAACAACAGACTGGTTCCATATCAGGAAAGGAGTATGTCAAGGCTGTATATTGTCACCCTGCTTATTTAACATATATGCAGGGTACATCATGAGAAATGCTGGGCTGGATGAAGCACAAGCTAGAATCAAGATTTCCGGGAGAAATATCAATAACCTCCGATATGAAGATGACACCACCCTTAGGGCAGAAAGTGAAGAGGAACTAAAGAGCACCTTGATGAAAGTGAAAGAGGAGAGTGAAAAAGTTAGCTTAAAACTCAGAATTCAGAAAATTAAGATCATGGCATCTGGTCCCATCACTTCATGGTAAATAGATGGGGAAGCAATGGAAACAGTGACAGACTTTGTTTTTTTGGTCTCCAAAATCACTGCAGATGGTGATTGCAGCCATGAAATTAAAAGATGCTTGCTCCTTGGAAGAAAAGTTATGACCAACCTAGACAGCATATTAAAAAGCAACAACATTACACTGCCAACAAACGTCCAATCTAGTCAAAGTTATGGTTTTTCCAGTAGTCATGTATGGTTGTGAGAGTTGGACTATAAAGAGAGCTGAGTGCCAAAGAATTGATGGTTTTGAACTGTGGTGTTGGAGAAGACTCTTGAGAGTCCCTTGGACTGCAAGGAGATCCAACCAGTCCATCCTAAAGGAAGTCAGTCCTGAATACTCTTTGGAAGGACTGATGCTGAAGCTGAAATTCCAATACTTAGGCCACCTGATGCAAAGAGTTGACTCATTTGAAAAGACCTTGATGCTGGGTAATATTGAGAGTGGGAGGAAAAGGAAAGACACAGAATGAGATAGTTGAATGACATCACCAAGTCAATGGACATGATTTTGAGTAAACTCCAGGAGTTGGTGATGGACAAGGAGGCCTGGCATGTTGCAGGCCATGGGGTCACAAAGAGTCGGACACGATTGAGTGACTGAACTGAGCCGAGTGTTATTACCTTATATCACAAATATTGAGAGACTTCTTCCAGGTATAAAATACACAGTTATAAATCAAAGACAATCCAAGGATTCATTGTGAATCCAGGAAGAGGGAATTCTGGCCATCTCTATTATACTCCCTTAGTCAGGGAAGTAAAATCTAGAAGCTATAGCAAGCCAAGGAAAGAATGAGAGCCAATCTCATTTAATACACTCTTTCATGTATCAGATAAAGAGATGGAAACTTGAAGTGATTCTGTGTGGCTTGCTCTAAAAACATTTCTTAAAAAGCATGAAGATCCACAAATAAGTGGGTTAGAAAACTTCTCTATTGCGAATGGTAAAGTGGAGCTGAATTCCGAAACTTTAATAGGCCTGGGAGAGATGGGCCCAGTCTTGTTGTTGTTCAGTCTCTCAATGGGGTCTGGCATTTTGTTACCCCAATGGACAGCAGCACACCAAGCTTCCCTGTCCATCACCAAATCCCAGAGCTTGCTCAAGCTCATGTCCCTCAAGTCGTTGATGCCATCCAACCATCTCATCCTCTGTCATCCCCTTTTGCTCCTGCCTTCAGTCTTTGCCAGCACCAGGATGTTTTCTAATGAGTCAGTTCTTCACATCAGGTGGCCAAAGTATTGAAACTTCAGCTTCAGCATCAGTCCTTCCAATGAATATTCAGGGTTGTTTTCCTAGAGGATTGACTAGTTTGATCTTTCTGTCCAAGGGACTCTCAAGAGTCTCCTCCTACAACACAGTTCAAAAGCATCAGTTTTTCAGTGCTCAACTTTGTTTATGGTCCAACTCACATCCATACATGACCACTGGAAAGCCATAGCTTTGACTATATGGACCTTTGTCAGCAAAGTAATGTCTCTGATTTTTAATGTGGTGTCTACTTTGGTCATAGCTTTTCTTTCAAGGAGCAAGTGTCTTTTAATTTCATGGCTGCAGTCACCATCTGCAGTTATTTTGGAGTCTAAGAAAGTAAAGTCTGTCACTATTTCCATTGTTTCCCCACCTATTTGCCATGCAGTGATGGGACCAGATGCCATGATCTTAGTTTTTTGAATGTTGAATTTTAAGCCAGCTTTTCACTCTCCTCTTTCACTTTCATCAAGGTGCTCTTTAGTTCCTCTTCACTTTCTGCCCTAAGGGTGGTGTCATCTTCATATTGGAGGTTATTGATATTTCTCCCGGAAATCTTGATTCTAGCTTGTGCTTCATCCAGCCCAGCATTTCTCATGATGTACTCTGCATATAGGTTAAATAGCAGGGTGTCAATATACAGCCTTGACATACTGCTTTCACAATTTGTAATCAATGTTTTTTCCATGTTCAGTTCTAATTATTGCTTCTTGACCTGCATACAGGTTTCACAGGAGGCAGGTAAGGTGGTCTGGTATTCCCACCTCTTTCAGGTTTTCCACAGTTTGTTTTGACCAACACAGTCAAAGGCTTTCATGTAGTCAATGAAGCAGAAGTAGATTTTTTTCTGGAATTCTCTTGCTTTTTCTATGATCCAACAGAGCTTGGCAATTTGATCTCTGGTGCCTCTGCCTTTTCTAAATCAAGCTTTAACATCTGGGGGTTTTGGTTCTTGTACTGTTTAAAATTTTAAAAGTTGAAGAAAGCTCTGCTGGTAGGAAAATTCCAAACAAAAACCCACAGAAGGCAGTACTCTTAATTTCACACAGAAGTAAGAAAGAACTTTCAAGAGGTGTGACAGAGCATACATCTCAGAACTAGAGAGGACAAAAGTGTAAATAAGTTTTGAAAATAAGCACATTATGTACTTGGAATAAAAATATGAATAAGAATGATGGCTAAGAACACTGGCTACCAGGGTGTCACTGAATACAGAGGAAAACTGCAGAAGGATCAAGTCCCAAATCTGGGATTGCCCAGAGCCCTGGGCATATACCCAGAGAATACCATAATTTCAAAATATCCATACACCCCAGTGTTCACTGCAGCACTCTTTACCATAGCCAGGAGATGGAAGCAACCTAAATGTCCATCAACAGAGGAATGGATAAAGATGTGGTACATATCTACAATGGAAATAACAGCCATAAAAAGGGACAAAATAATGCCATTTGAAGTGACATGGATGGACCTAGAGACTGTCGTATGGAGTGATATTATCATACAATATCACTTATATGTAGAATCTAGAAAAATGGTAGAGATGAACTAGTTTGCAAAGCAGAAATAAAGTCACAAAGGTAGAAAACAACTCTATGGCTACCAAGGGAGGAAATAGGGGCAGAGTGAACTGGGAGATTGGGCTTGACGTGTGTACACTAGTATATATAAAATAGATAACCTAATGAGAACCTACCACACGGCACAGGGAACTCATTCAGCTCTCTGTGGTGACCTGGATGGGAAGAGAATCTAAAAAGAGTAGATAAATGTTTAACTGACTCACTTTGCTGGATGACAGAGTGACAGTAGGGTTATAATATGGCAGAGCAACTATACTCCAATAAAAATCAATTTTAAAAAGACTGAATGAGGGGAAAAAAGACAACGTTAATGTTAAAACCTTAATAGAAGATTAGTCCCAGCTTAAAAAAAAAAAAAGAAAGAAATCTGGTAAAACTACAGTAATACCAGATTCTATATACACTGAGGAAAAAGAACTGCTAAAGAAAACAGTCACTGGTTAGTAAAGGATGACAAAACCTCGTCTACTTCTCTAAGGACACGGTTGACCTTGAGTTAACTTTCTATCTCTATCGCCTTAGAAACATGATAAAAGTTGCAAGTCAACTGTGTTACCAGGTAAGATTAGTGAATTGCATTTGACTTAGAACACACAAGTGTGTGGGTTAAGTCACTTCATTTGTGTCTAACTCTTTGTGACCCTGTGGACTGTAGCCCTCCAGGTTCCTCTGTCCATGAAATTCTCCAGGCAAGAATCCTGGAGTGGATTGCCATTTCCTCCTCCAGGGGATTTTCCCAACTCAGAGATCAAACCCACATCTCTTATGTCTCTTGCATTGGCAGATGGATTCTTTACCAACCGCACCACTTGGGAAGACCAAGAGTACTGGAGTGGGTAGCCATTCCCTTTTCCAGGGTATCTTCCTCACCCAGGGATCAAACCTGGGTCTCCTGCATTGCAGGCAGATTCTTTATCATTTGAGCCATGAGGGAAACCCATCATGTGGGATCTCAGTTCCCCGATCAGGGACTGAACTCATCCTTTGTATTGCAAGGCAGATTCTTAACCACTGGACCACCTGAGAAAATCCCAGAAACATGATAAAAGTTGCATGTCAGCTGTGTTACCAGGCAAGATTAGTGAATTGCTTTTGACCTTAGAAGTATGGATGGATGCTAAAAACCTAATAGTAAACAATAACTTTAGATTCCTTGAGGATAGTAATCTTTGTACAGTGCTTATCTCGTATGGGTACCTTGGAATATATACTTTAGACATGTGACAAGAGATACTGGCTCTACTCACATAAAATTCTGAGCCAACGTGAAACCCGTGTTCACAAATGTGTAATGGTCTCTTGCTCCTGAGCTCTCATCTGGAGGCCAAAGGGAATAGCTCCTGTGTGACTACATAGACCGTTGCAAAGACTGATGCAAAAACCGCATCCCCTGAAGAGTATGCTACACTGCTGGCAGGCTGTACTTGCTGACTCTGTCTCGCTGCTGAAATTAATGCCATGTGCAACCTATTCTGATTCTGTGAGTCTGAATATGTGGTTGACCTTGAAATTCCCCTAAATATATACTGATGAAACATTCAGTACTTTTATTGATGCTTCAGTACATATAATAAAATATTAAAATCCTAAAGAGACATAACAATTCTAAATTTGTATTCACCTAATGTAATAGTTTCAAAGTCTCAAAATATATCTTAAAATGGATAGATGCACAAGGATAAGTAGGTAAGTCCACAAGTACTGTGAGTTACTTTCATGTAGTCCTCTAAATATTAACATATTAAATAAAAAACTTATTAAGAATAAAGAAAAATTGATAACACAATAAGCCTGATTTAAAAGCACATCTATAAAACATAGCATCTAATTGCTATAGAAGACACATTGTTTACTGATCAACAAAGTTTGAGGCAAATTTCATAACATCACGTATTATGGTATAAAGAGTAAGCTTTACTGTAATAAGTGGAAATGAATAAGGCAGACCTGTCAGTTGTTGGCTAAATAGCATGTTCTGCCAGCCAGCCTTCTTTAGTGCTAACAGTTTTTGCTGGTGATGTCTGGGGAACCCAGATTTTAGGAACCAATGGAAATTACAATTTTCTTGACAGAAGGAGGTATTATCAGTTCTGTGGGAAGCTGAGATCAGATTCAGTATTAAATTCGGAGACCATGGGTAACACACATAGTATATAGAACACTCATATCCAGAATACTCAAAGCATTCCTACAAATAAATAAATAATTTTTATATTTGAATAGACGTTTTATGAGAGAGAGTATAGGTGGCTAAAATACAAAAATTGCTCAGGAAAATACAAACTTAAATGGACAGATTTAAATACATCTGATTAGCATATATTCAAAACCTTGATAATACCATACTGCTGCTGCTGCTGCTGAGCTGCTTCAGTCGTGTCCGACTCTGTGCGACCCCATAGACGGCAGCCCACCAGGCTCCCCCGTCCCTGGGATTCTCCAGGCAAGAACACTGGAGTGGGTTGCCATTTCCTTCTCCATGATAATACCATAAATTGATGTAAAATATTAAGAACTTTGGATATTGCTGGGGGCACTGCAAATTGGTTCTCTTTTTAAAAACACTTTGGTGTTCTCTGGTACCAAAATTCTTTAAATATCCTGCAACACAGCACTCTATTCCTTGGATCCAGAGATCTTCACAACACAGCTATACCAGGAAACACGCACGAGAATGCATATAGCAGAATGGTTAACAATAGTAAAAAATTGGAAACAATACAAACCTGTTAACAGTAGAACTGTTATATAAATTATGGTTTTCCTGCAATAGAATAATCTGGTTGGACATGGATAAATTGCAATAGTATAATTTTTAATGAAAGAAGAAAGTCAAAAAATTATACTTGTAGTATGACCCTTTAGGTCATTTCCAATTGATATTATGTAGTTCAGTAGTTTAGAGGTACTTACATAGATAATGAACTATAAAGAAAAGCAAGAGAATAATTACCACATTTTTCAGAGGAGTGGCTAACTCTGTAGGGAGTATAGTTCAGTTCAGTCACTTAGTCGTATCTGACTCTGCAACCCCATGGACGGCAGTAGGCCAGGCCTCCCTGTCCATCACCAACTTCCGGAGTTTACTCAAACTCATGTCCATTGAGTCACTGATGCCATCCAACCATCTCATCCTCTGTCATCCCCTTTTCCTCCCGCCTTCAATCTTTCCCAGCATCAAGGTCTTTTCAAATGAGTCTGCTCTTTGGCCAAAGAATTGGAGTTTCAGCTTCAGCATCAGTCCTTCCAATGAATATTCAGAACTGATTTCCTTTAAGATGGACTGGCTGGATATCCTTTCAGTCCAAGAGACTCTCAAGAGTCTTCTCTAACACTACAGTTCAAAAGCATCAATTCTTCGGCATTCAGCGTTCTTTATAGTCCAACACTCACATCCATACATGACTACTGGAAAAACCGTAGCTTTGATTAGACAGACCTTTGTTGGCAAAGTAATGTCTCTGCTTTTTAATAAGCTGTCTAGGTTGGTCATAACTTTTCTCCCAAGGAGTACTGTCTTTAAATTTCATTGCTGCAATCACCATCTGCAGTGATTTTGTAGCCCAAAAAAGATAGTCTGTCACTGTCTCCATTGCTTCCCCATCTATTTGGCATGAAGTGATGGGACCAGATGCCATGATCTTAGTTTTCTGAATGTTGAGCTTTAAGCCAACTTTTTCACTCTTCTCTTTCACTTCCATCAAGAGGCTCCTTCGTTCCTCTTTGCTTTCTGCCATAAGGGTGGTGTCATCTGCATATCTGAGGTTATTGATAATTCTCCTGGCAATCTTGATTCCAGCTTGTGCTTCATCCAGTCCAGCATTTCTCATGATGTACTCTGCATATAACTTATATATAACTTATTTAACTTAAATAAGCAGGATGACAATATACTTCCTTGACGTACTCCTTTCACAATTTGGAACCAGTTTGTTGTTCCATATTCAGTTCTAACTGTTGCTTCTTGACCTGCATACAGATTTCTTAAGAGTCAGGTCAGGTGGTCTGGTATTCCCATCTCTTGAAGAATTTTCCACAGTTTGTTGTGATCCACACAGTCAAAGACTTTGGTGTAGTGAATAAAGCAGAATTAGATGCTTTTCTGGAACTCTCTTGCTTTTTTGATGACCCAGCAGATGTTGGCAATTTGATCTCTGATTCCTCTGCCTTTTCTAAATCCAGCTTGAACATCTGGAAGTTCAGGTTCACGTACTGTTGAAGTCTGACTTGGAGAATTTTGAGCATTATTTTGCTAGCATGTGACATGAATGCAATTGTGCGATAGCTTGAGCATTCTTTGGCATTGCCTTTCTTTGGGATTGGAATGAAAACTGAATTTTCCAGTCCTGTGGCCACTGCTGAGTTTTCCAAATAGGTTGGCATATTGAGTGCAGCACTTTCACCGCATCATTTTTTAGAATTTGAAATAGCTCAACTGGAATTGCATCACCTCCACTAGCTTTGTTCGTAGTGATGCTTCCTAAGGCCCACTTGACTTGACATTCCAGGATGTCTGGTTCTAGGTGACTGATCACACCATCATGATTATCTGGGTCATGAAGATCTTTTTTGTACAGTTCTTTTGTGTATTCTTGCCACCTCTTCTTAACATCTTCTGCTTCTGTTAGGTCCATTCCATTTCTGTCCTTTATTGTGCCCATCTTTGGATGAAAATTTCCCTTGGTATCTCTAATTTTCTTGAAGAGGTCTCTAAGCCTTTAATCAGGGAGGGAAATAAAGGGTTTTTTTTTTTTAAGTGACAGGCCATATTCTCTTTTTTACTGTGATAGTAGTAAAGATGCTTCATTTTACATTATTCTTTAATTCCAATATGGTACTTTTTACAATATACATATTTAGCATTTATAATAAAATCAAAGTATTTCTGTCTATATATATCAACATATATAATCAAAAATTCAAAGTACTTGAAAATAATCTAACAAAAATTGTAAATATTCTGTGGAGGAACCTTAAAATATGCTGAAATACATTAAAATGGGCATGAGTAAATGAAAATTTCCACTTCTGTAGAATACAGGACTCAGTTTTCTAAGAATGTCAAGTTGAACTACAATTTAATCAATTTCAGTCAAAAGCATTTTATTATACAATTGTGAAGTGATTATAAAATTCACAGTCAACTGCAAAATTCTAATAACAGCCAACACATATTCTTAAAAGAGAAAAATAATAAGAAATTGTACTACTAGATATCAGGATTTATTATGGAATTTATTATGGAATCAAATAGCCCAGAAATGGATCCATATGTAACTGGACACTTGATTTATTCCACTGCAGATTAATGGAGAAATGATTGACTTTTCAATAAATAGATCTAAAATATTTACTATCCTTAAGAGAAAAAAAAGGATTTCCTTATATCATACCAGGCTCAAAAATCAGCCCAAAATGAACCAAAGAAATAAATGTAAAAGAAAAAAATATACAACTTTTAAAAGATAATATATAACAACATCTTTCTGATCTTAAAATCATAATATTTGAAGAAATTTAAAGATTAAAGAGAATAAAGATTTTTACTGGGTTAAAAATTACCCCTGTCAAAAAAAAAGAAAAAAAATTACTCCTGTCAATCAAAAATTATATAAAGACACTGAAATACAAAAGAGATACTTGGAGAACATATATGCCATATATATAATACTATCAAAATATTTGCAGCTAGAATATATATAACATTTTTAATAAATAAGAGAAAGGCAAACAACCTGAAAGAAAAATGAAGACATAACATGAAAAATGGTTGTAGAAATGAAAATACAAATGTCCTCAACATAAAGATAACTGTTCAACTACATTAATCATCCTAATAATGCAAATTTAAACCAATTTGATGACATTTCACAAGCATCAGATTGACAAAAAAAAAAAAATATATAAACAGTGACAATATCACAGATATAGGTAAGGATGTGGAGCAATGGTATCAAATACACTCAATGGAAGAGTAAATTACTACACCCACTTTAAAATGTATATTGGTATCCCCTTGGAAAGGTAAAACTGTACAAACTCTAACACACCAATACATTAATTGGTTTACATTTTAATGTCCCATTTATGATATCTCTTATAACGAGAATGGCTTACTCTCATATATCACCCTTATATGTGAGGACCTATTTCTTTGTTCACTGGTTAGTTTTAAAAGCAATTAAAAATTTGTCTTTTCCAATGACACACTTCACGAATTTTGTATTCTTATGAAAAATAAGCATCACATAATAGGCGTTTCCTCTAGTCATTAGACGGTCATATGAGATTTTGAAATTAAGACATACTAAGATTCAAAGATTATAATATGGCCATATTATTTTCTAGAATGATTCTTAAATGGAAAACTACTTTTGTGTTAAAATTAAAGATATACAATTTTTTAAAAAAAGATGCACAATATCTTAGATAAAAGCTTTGCAGGTAACTCAAAGCCAATAAGCTTTTTGTTTTGGTTTCCTTTCAAAAATTTCAAACAATTATTTTTTTTACTACATACAATAAAAAAAAAATTCTTTCAATTTGTTGGTATGCATACTCCCATGACAAATGCTGTGTTTCCATCTTTCCTTGTTATTATAAAACTGAAATATGGCTGATAAATATTCCATTGTGTATATATACCACAACTTCTTTATCCATTCATTAATCAATGGACATCTAGGTTGCTTCCATGTTCTATCTATTGTAAATAGTGCTGCAATGAACAATGGGATACATGTGTCTCTTTCAGTTTTGGTTTCCTCAGGGTATATGCCTAGGAGTGGGCTTGCTGGGGGATGGGAAGGGAGATGGGAGAGAGTTTCAAAAGGGAGGGGTTATATGTATACCTATGGCTGATTCCTGTTGAGGTTTGACAGAAAACAGCAAAATTTTGTAAAGCAATTATCCTTCAATAAAAAATAAATCAATTTTTTAAAAAACCAGCTAAATTTGCTCATTATATCCCAGAGTTTTCTTCTTGAATTTTTGGTATACATTCTTATTCAGGATGGTTCAAATTACAACTTTATGATTTTATGATGATGTGAAAGCTATACTTAAACAGTAGTAAATGTACTTCAGATTTTGAATTTTGATCTTTTCCCAGGCTGACAATATGGTACGATACCCTCTTACAATGCTAGGCAGCAGTAGCAAAACCATAGCTACCAGTGAGCACCAAGACTTTGAGGGTAAACAGCCAATATACTTACAACCATTACCTACCCATACAATCACTCTGTTTTTGACTTTCAGTACAGTCTTCAATAAATTACATGAGGCATTTAACACTTTACTATAAAACAGGTTTGTGTTAGATGAGCTTGCCCAACTGTGGGTTAATGTAGGGCTCTTCTGGTGGCTCAGTGGTAAAGAATTCACCTGCCAGTGCAGGAGGCCTGGGTTCAATCCCTGGGTCAGAAAGATCCCCTGGAGAAGGAAATGGCAACCCACTCCAGTATTCTTGCCTGGGAAATTCCATGGACAGAGGAGCCTGGTGAGCTACAGTCCATGGGGCTACAAAAGTGTCAGACACTTAGCTACTAAAACAACAACAACCACAAAGGCTAACGTAAGTGTTCTGAGCATGTTTGAAGGTAGGCTAGACTAAGTTATGCTATTTAGTAGGTTAGATGTATTAAATGCATTTTCAACTTGATATTTTCAGTTTATGATGCATTTGTTGAGAGGTAATCCCATTGTGGCTGAGAGGTAATTGTGGTTGAGAGTTAATCTGGTAGCTCAGAGGTTAAAGTGTCTGCCTGCAATGAGGGAGACTCGGGTTCAATCCCTGGGTTGGGAGAAAGAAATGGCAACCCACTCCAGTATTCTTGCCTGGGAAATCCCATGGACAGAAGAGCCTGGGGGCCTACAGTCCACGGGGTCGCAAAGAGGCGGACACGACTGAGTGATTTCACTTCACTTTAATCCCATTGTAAATCCAGGAAGGGCTGTAATTTTCTGCTTTTCTCTACCTTTATTTTATTTATTTGTTCAATGCTTTGATCATTTTTAATGTATTGTCTTCAGTAAAAGAATATTTGTGTTTACTATAATGTGAATGTAGGTATAATATCAATTAACTGAGGAATAAAATAAACATTTTTTTCTTTCTAATATTTGAAAAAAATCTGGATTATTCTTAGCTATTGGCAAAGTATTGCTTTTATCAGATTTTTTGGCAAACTCGCCAAAAAGCAGAGTGAAGATTAAGTTACTCAAAAAAGTCTCCTTCAAAACACAGCTTACACTTTCTGCTTAAAATTTTAGAATTTATAAAAAGCTACAACTGGATATTTCATTTAGATAGCAGATGTGGCTAAATGGAGGAGAATAATTTAGATATATATTCATATATCTCTGAATATATTTGTATATATGATATATATAATATATATATATTTCTCCAAAGAAGATATACAGATGGCTAACAAACACATGAAAAGATGCTCAACATCACTCATTATAAGAGAAATGCAAATCAAAACCACAATGAGGTACCATCTCATGCCGGTCAGAATGGCTGACATCAAAAAGTCTACAAACAATAAATGCTGGAGAGGGTGAGGAGAAAACGGAACCTTCTTACACTGTTGGTGAGTGCAAACTAGTACAGCCACTATGCAGAACAGTGTGGAGATTCCCTAAAAAACTGGAATTAGAACTGCATACAACCCAGCAATCCCACTGCTGGGCATACACACTGAGGAAACCAGAACTGAAAGAGACACATGCACCCCAATGTTCATTGCAGCACTGTTCACAATAACTCGGACATGGAAGCAACCTAGGTGCCCAACAGGAGGTGAATGGATACGAAAGCTGTGGTACATTTACACAATGGAATATTACTCAGCTGTAAAAAAGAATACATTTGAGTCAGTTCTAATGAAGTGAATGAAACTGGAGCCTTCACTTTAGACAAGTGAAGTAAGCCAAAAAGAGAAACACCAATACAGTATATTAATGCATATATATGGAATTTAGAAAGACAGTAATGATGACCCTATATGCAAGATAGCAAAAGAGATACAGATGTAAAGAACAGACTTTGGGACTATGTGGGAGAAGGTGAGGGTGGGACGATTTGAGAGCATAGCATTGAAAGATATATTTTACCATATGTTAAATAGATGGCCAGTGCAAGTTCAATGCATGAAGCAGGGCACTCAAAGCTGGTGCTCTGGGACAACCCAGAGGGATGAGGTGGGGAGGGAAGTGGGAGGGGGTACAGGATGATGGGACACATGTATACCCATGACACCACTATAATACTGTAAAGTAATTAGCCTCCAATTAAAATCAATGAATTAATTTAATAAGAACTATTGAGGAATAAGTAATTAAACTCTTATAGAGTTTATTTGCCTTTGTGTGTGTCGGTCGCTCAGTCGTGTCTGGCTCTTTGTGACCCAATGAACTGTAGCCCTCCAGGCTCCTTATTTGCCTTTAGGTACCTCATTTTCCATCCAACCCACCACCCTCCCATACCACCTTAACTTTTTCCAGTTCCATGTCTTTGCTAATGTGCTCTGATTTTTATGGACTCTCTCCCTCCCATTTCTACATATCCAAATCTTACCTTCACATGCCTGTGCATTATACTTGCTCCATGAAGCCATTTCTAATCATCCTTAGAAAGTGAAAGTGAAGTCGCTCAGTCGTGTCCGACTCTTTGCAACCCCATGGACTGTAGCCCACCAGGCTCCTCAGGCCATGGAATTTTCCAGGCAAGAGAACTGGAGTGGGTTGCCATTTCCTTCTCCAGGGGATCTTCCCAACCCAGCAATCAAACCTTGGTCTCCCGCACTGCAGGCAGACGCTTCACCATCTGAGCCACCAGGGAAGCCAGATATAATCTCCTCCTTGTCTGAAATTTACAGTCATAACTCACTTATGGCTCTTTCACTTTTGACCTCATATTATGGCTCATTATCCATTTATACTGGGGCTTCCTGGGTGATGCTATGGTAAAGAATCTGCCTGCCAATGCAGGAGATTCCATCCCTGGGTCAGGAAGATCCCCTGGAAAAGTAAATGGCAACCCACTTCAGTATTCTTGCCTGCAAAATTCTATAGACAAAGGAGCCCAGCTGGCTGCAGTCCATGGGTTGCAAAGAGTCAGGCATGACTGAGGAACTGAGCACAAACACACGCACTTATACTATTTCCTTATTAAAACATAAATTCATCATGGGAAGAGTTTAATCTGAATCATTCCTATGTTCTCTTCAGCAGCTAACAATATCTTATAGTAAGCATTTGTTAAATGATTGAGCAAATCAGTCTAATGTCCAGCTAATTAATAAACTAAGAAATATGAAAAAAGATAATTCGGAGATATATTCATATATATGATATATGCATCTGAATATATATTCAGAGATAATATGAATATATAATACATTCAGATATATATGTATATGTTATATATATTTAGAGATATATAAAAATAGCTTCATTAATACATATATCTACATAAGTCACTTAACCAGTTATTAAAACATTTCTTCAATATATAGACTTTCATTAAAATATATAAATTTAGATTGAATTTGCCATAAAAACTCATCAACATAATGCTTTTGAAGTCTAAAGTGAGACCTCAAAATTAACAGATACTACTAAGCCGAAAAATTGATGCTTTTGAACTGTGGTGTTGGAGAAGACTCTTGAGAGTCCCTTGGACTGCAAGGAGATCCAACCAGTCCATCCTGAAGGAGATCAGTCCTGGGTGTTCATTGGAAGGACTGATGCCAAAGCTGAAACTCCAATACTTTGGCCACTTCACGCGAAGAGTTGACTCATTGGAAAAGACCCTGATGCTGGGAGGGATTGGGGGCAGGAGGAGAAGGGGACGACAGAGGATGAGATGGCTGGATGGCATCACCGACTCAATGGACATGAGTTTGAGTAAACTCCGGGAGTTTGTGATGGACAGGGAGGCCTGGCGGGCTGCGATTCATGGGGTCGCAAAGAGTCGGACACGACTGAGCGACTGAACTGAAACTGAACTGAACTAAGCCTATTGGAAATGCAAATAATTTCCGTTTACTAAACAGCTGTTTCTTAATAGTTTGGTTTTTCTAATCCTCTAAATTGCTAATATTCCATCATATTACATTCTTCTACATGCTCAGTATTCAGAGATATGTAAAGTAAAACATCTAATAATCCACAAATCTCTATGGCAAATAAAAAGATTGGGAAGGGTTATTTTGATTCAAAAACATAATCCTAAGGAAAAAAGTCATCTTGAGTCACACTAATAATCAATCATAATGAAAAATAAATATGTAAAAGTATTCTTTAGTATGTCTAATGTATCCTGTTTTGAAAAATAAAGTATGTGAATGCAAATGAACTGAGAAAAATAAAACAGCTTGGAAAACTGGTCTGATAAATCCTAGCAAAATCTCAGAGAGATAATCCCTATTTAAATACATACTTTTGGAATTTTTCTTAATCTGCTTTTACTCCATAAATGTTCACTACGATTGTGACATAAAATGTAAGTGAGTATTCAGAGTTCAGGTGTTTATTTGTGCCAGAATTCTATGTTCAGAGAATATGTTCAGAATTCTTTGTTCAGGCAGTTGTCTTGAGAGTCAAAGAAACATTTTTTTGAGGGAACAACTGATGAACTTAACTCTTAACACTGGAATGCCTTATACTTACTTCTTATTGTTATGTTAATATGGTGTCTAGGCAGGCGCATTAAATAGATATACTGATAGATTCTGACTCACTTTAGAGAATGACTTTGCATTCATAGAATCCTCTTCTTAAAACTGAATACTTCAGCCTCTGTGAAGTGTGTCACTTTTAGAAAGCCTGAAGGCACTAATCTACCGTATAAATTAATGAACTGAAAAGCAGAACTTAAAGCAGATTTTGAGAGAGTGAAAACAAACAGAAAATGTTCAAAATTATTTCTACCAATTCTATATGTCAAAATGATGAAAATAATTTTTTCACCTAGAGAAATAAAATAAGTTCACATCAGATGAAAGTTTATGAACCTACTTTTCAATTGACACCTATGAAAAAAATATCCAAACAGTAATGCCTACTGAAAATGTAAATATGGTAAAGAAACTATACAGCAGAAATGAATGAAATGTAAATCAACTAAACTTCAATAAAATTTTCTTTAATTTAAAAAACTTATGATAATAATACACTCAAAGTCATCATAAGGATCCCAATGTATAGAACCAGAAAAGTTGACTCTTGAAAACTGCAAAAGGAAGAACAAAGAACTGCCAATAACATTCTTACCCAAAGAATTCTTCAGTGTAGCCTCCATGGCTACAGAGATGGAAAAAGAATAGATTTAGCAGCATGGCTTATGATGGCAGAGAACAGAGTCTAGGGATAAAAGATAAGATGAAAATTCAACTGGAAAACCGAAGAGAACCTCAAAGTGAAACTGCCCAAGTCCTTGGTTAATCTCAACTACTCAAGTACAAGACAGACTCCAAGTCAAAAGTAAATAAATAGGTAGATGATAGAGAGATGATGGATAAATAGATGATAGCTAAATAGACAGACAGACATAAAACTGTTTATCCCTCTTTTTAGTTATGTTAGTTATTGCTTTATGTATTTTGGTGCTCCAGTGTTGGGTGTCTACAAAATTTACAACTGTTTCATCTTCCTGAAGAATTTACTCCTTTATCATTATTTAATGACACTTTATAGGGAGCATCTCATTGGATTTGGGGGTTTATATCTTTTGATATGAGAATGTAATTCATTTATGCTTAAAGTAATTATTGCCATTTTCTTAATTGTTTTCTGACTGTTTTGGGGTTCTTTTTTATTCCTCCATGACTGTCTTCCTTTCTGATTTTATGATATTTGAGGCTGTATGTTTTGACTTCTTTATCATAATCGTTCATGAATCTACTACAGATTTTTCTTTTGGGGTTACTATGTAGCTTGCATAAAGTATTTCATTAGCCTTGTTTCTATTACACTTGATAACTTCTAAAGTTTCTCACAGACTGCATGATAAATTTGAAGTTTCCTACTCACCACTTGGGCCTTCCAGGTGGCACTTGTGGTAAAGAACCCACCTGCCAGTACAGGAGATGTAAAGGACACAGGTTTGATCCCTGGGTCAGGGAGATCCCCTAAAGGAGGGCATGGCAACCCACTCCAGTCTTCTTGCCTGGATAAACCCACGGACAGGAAAGCCTGGTGGTCTACAGCCCATAGGGTCACAGTTGGACATGACTGAAGGACATGACTATCTTCTCAAAATACTTTCCTCAGGATGTTTCCTCTACTTGGGAAATTATCTACACATCACCATTTGTCAGGCCAACTCCTATACACACATTAAGTCTAAATTTGAGCATTATCTCCTCCCAAAATCTTCCCTCATTAAACTATATTTAATTAGAAATTCAACCAACAATGTTTCAGTTGTAACACTTATCACACTATATTATAATTGTCTATTTATTTACCCATGCTTCCCACTACACTGAAAGTTAAAGGGTACTTGGTAGCCATATTAAAGACCTAATAGGAAGTTATCAATGAATATTGATTAATATGACAGTTAAAGCATATTTCACATTCTCTTTCATATTGCAGTCAATTTCTCATAAGTATATATACAACTATAAAGCAAATGGAAAATTAAATTTCCAAATGTCATAGTAGTAGTTGCAATATCTATAACTTGATACATTTTTCAAAACGTTTTCATGCTGGAGTATGTATAGTGTACTCCAGGGAGTTTCAAGAGTAAATGAGCTGGGCTCATATAAGGTAGTAACATTTAAAAAGTAAGAAAATATCACTATGTAACTTACTCAACTGGAATGAGTGAGATATTGTACAAAGTACTAGTGACAAAATTACAAGTACATGTCATTTATACTCTCAGAAAACTAGAACTGAATCTACTGACATCTGCAACTGTGCGTCATTTGGTTACTTACATATTTTGGGCCTCAGTTTTCAAAGATTCTATTATAAGAAATATGCCTTTCTAACAGTGTAAATTCTAATGCATTATGAAAATACTTGACACATAATAGATGATTTAGTAAATATACATGTAAAAATAATAAATATATAAAACAGAGAATATAACTCCATTCTGAGATGTAATAAAGATTAAATAAGAAAATGCATAACTAAGTATAGGCATGTATATTAAGGCAAATTGAGTCTTACAATGATCATTAAAGAAATATTAACAAAATAAAAGAAGAGCACCAAGAATGGAATGGACTGGTGAGTTATTGAGTTATCTACTGGAGGTAGCAAAATTTACAGAAAAGACTTCACAGACAAGGCTGATCAAATTCAGCGTTGAAATAATTTTACAGAAGGATGATACAAAAGGGTTTTCCATATGGAAAGGTCTGTGTTATTAGCACACACACAAAAAAAATCAGAAGGTTAAGGCATAGCTCTTGTGTGCTAATATTATGACAGAGTTTAGCCTGTGTCTGATATGATCTGATTTTAATTTTCAAAAAATCAATTTGGCAGCAGAGAATGTGTTAGAGAAATACAAAACTCAAAGAAGAAAGACTAATTTTGAAACTCCTCTAGTAATTCAGGCACAATATGATAGATGCTTTAATTATCAGTAGCTCTAGGGATAAAAAGAAAAGACTAGATATGATAGATGATATGGAAGTTCAATCTATAAAGTCTGATGATTGAACAGAGATGAAGAATGTAGAAAATGGAGGTGTCTATCATGACTATAGGAAGTACAAAGTTATTGTTTTTAGCTAAAAAAAATTAGATTTATATTTTTAACAAATCATCCTAAAGAATGTAGAGCAAAGAGGGGAGACTGGAGTTAAGTAAACAGTTTAAGGAACAAAGGCAATGTTTCAGATAAATCTTATTGGGAACCCAAAGTAATATAAAAGAATAGAAGCAACATATTATAAGTCTTGTTAAGATTCACCAATCCTCCTAAATTGTTTACCACTTCAGGTAATTCACATGGAAAGGAATGGCAGAGTCAGACATAGCCTAGGAATATATCTCTAATATCTTTGAATAGTTGGAGAAGAATCTGAAATTTTCAAGCATGTGTGTGCTTTATACATTAATATCAGTTTTCTCATTTGAAACCAATTATTTTGACAAGAAAGATACATTAAAAATTGAAATTTCTTATTTTGTATCATGATTGTCTACTTTAGAAAAATTTCAAATTTAACAAAATTATCTCTTAATGTTTAGGAAAAATGTGTTTGAAAAGAACACTTTATTTATTTGGTAAATGTATACTGATATCCTATTTTATATATAAGAGAGGCAACATATGAATCACATGGATATAGGTATATGTTAATATATCCACGTATGTAGCTTCCCAGGTGGCACTCGTGGCAACGAATCCACTTGCCAATGCAGGAGATGCAAGAGATGTGGGTTCAATCAGTGGGTCAGGAAGATCCCCTAGAGAAGGAAATGGCAAACCACTCCAGTATTCTTGCCTGGAGAAGCCCATGGACAAAGGAACCTGGTGGGCTACAGTCCATAGGGTCACAAAAGAGTAGGCATGACTTAGTGACTAAAACAAACATATACATAGTACTCTGGCCTGTGCCACAAATTGTATAAGATAGCATAATTAAATATTTTCATCATCTTAATTATGTAATAGGATTTCAGTAGAAACAAGGAAAAGCATACAAAATTCTATGTGTGGTAATCACGTGGGTTCAACAGAAAAGGTAACGTCTAACTAGAGACCTAGTTGAGGAATAGGAGATTGATGCATAAATAAGTTAGTGATAGGCACATGTTGCAAAAATATAAGAGGCAGAAGTACAAATTTTCCTAGTTCAAATTGCCAAAATGAATAGCCTAAGAGAAAGAACATTATCTCTACCCTCATACCCCCAGAGAAGGATCAGATCATATAAGTTAAATAAGCAGGGTGACAATATACAGCCTTGAAATACTCCTTTCTCTATTTGGAACCAGTCTGTTGTTCCATATCCAGTTGTAACTGTTGCTTCCTGATCTGCATACAGGTTTCTCGAGAAGCAGGTCAGGTGCTCTGGTATTCCTATCTCTTTCAGAATTTTCCACAGTTTATTGTGATCCACACAGTCAAAGGCTTTGGCATAATCAATAAAGCAGAAATAGATGCTTTCCTGGAACTCTCTTGCTTTTTCAATGATCCAGCAGATGTTGGCAATTTGATCTCTGGTTCCTCTGCCTTTTCTAAAACCAGTTTGAACATCTGGAAGTTCACAGTTCATGTACTGTTGAAGCCTAGCTTGGAGAATTTTGAGCATTACTTTGCTAGCATGTGAGATAACTGCAACTGTATGGTAGTTTGAGCATTCTTTGGCATTGCCTTTCTTTGGGATTGGAATGAAAACTGACCTTTTCCAGTCCTGTGGCCACTGCTGAGTTTTCCGTTTGCTGGCATGTTGAGTGCAGCACTTTCACACTTTCATTTAGGATTTGAAATTGCTCAACTGGAATTCCATCACCTCCACTAGCTTTGTTCGTAGTGATGCTTCCTAAGGCCCACTTGACTTCACAATCCAGGATGTCTGGCTCTAGATGAGTGATCACACCATTGTGATTATCTGGGTCGTGAAGATCTTTTTTTTGTACAGTTCTCCTGTGTGTTCTTATCAACTCTTCTTAATATCTATGCTTCTGTTAGGTCTATATCATTTCTGTCCTTTATTGTGCCCTTGAATGAAATGTTCCCTTGGTATCTTTAATTTTCTTGAAGAGATCTCTAGTCTCCCCCATTCTATTGTTATCCTCTATCTCTTTACACTGATCACTGAGGAAGGCTTTCTTATCTCTCCTTGCTATTCTTTGGAGCTCTGCATTCAAATGGGTATATCTTTCCTTTTCTCCTATGTTTTTCACTTCTCTTCTTTTCACTGCTCTTTGTAAGGCTGGGGCAGAAGAAAATAATTATTTTGAGACAGCAGATAATTGAGCATATTAAAATTCTAATCTAATGTAAAGGTGCTGTTAAGAAGAGAATATTGAACATACAGGAGAAGACATAATCCAAGAATGAGATCCCTAAAAAACTGAGATGAGATGGAGTTCAGAGTAGAGACAGATGAGTTCTCTTTCAATGGAAAAGAGTATGGTTTTCTTTACAATCCATGGTCAAGAGAAAATACTGGGTAGAGTGCATGTAAGTTAGTAACTGGGTTACAAAAGAAAACTCACTGTTTACCTTAACTATCACACTGCTACCACACCCACAACATTATTACCACACTTACAACAGTAGAATTATAGGTTTTCCATACCAGGAAATTCTGACATTAATTACCTAGAGTCAGTGAAGACCATACAGGTTAAAGGCTCAGTTCCACACATATGCCCCTGCCTCTGGTCATCAATCATAAGCAATAGGTCTCTAGGTTCCCTGCAACTTCTGTCCAACTTGGCTACAAAGCAGAGGGTACTAAGACCCTCTCCTTGGTTCAATCATTTGCTAGAACATGTCATAGAACTTAGGAAAACACATTTGCTATTTGATTACATAATAAAATACATGAGAAAGAATAAAAATGAACAGCCAGATGGAGAAATACATGGAGTAAGGTCTGGATAGGTCCTAAGCATAGATGCTTTTGTCCCTTTGTAGTTAGGGTGTACCACCTCCCAACACATAGATGTGTTCACCAACCTAGAAACTCTCCAAACTCCATACTTTAGGGTATTTTAATGGAGGCTTTATCATATAGGTATGATCAATCATGAACACAATCTCCAGCCCCTCTTCTATTTCCTGAGGATGGAGAGTGGAATTGCAAGTTCCAAGTTTCTAATCATGGTTTGGTCTTTCTGGTCACCAGCTCTCATCCTGAAGTTACACATGAACCAATCAAGAGTCACCTCTTCAGAACAAAACATACTCCTATTCCCCCAGGAAATTCCAAGGGATGTAGGAACTTTGTGTCAGGAACAAGGCCAAAGACCAAATATTAGAAAAAAAAGATGCCCCAAGTGCTCTTATCACTTGGGAAATTACAAGGATTGTAGGAGCTCTGTGCCAGAAACTTGGAAGTAGAGATTAATAAATATTTTTTTCTATTATTTCACAGTAGGTGAACAGGAGTTGAAGGATTTTTTTCAGTGAAGAGATGAGATAGCTGAGGCTATAAAAAGGCAAGATGGGAAGACATCAATTTTGAGGCAAGTTGAGAAGTATTACAATAGTTTAAAAAAAAAATCTGCCTAGATAATACATAGAAGAATTTATGGACATCTTGAAAGACCAAATTAATTTGGAGAGAGTGATTTTAAAAACTGCTACACTTCTGAGGAGTGTTTAGATGTCAAAGAACTATCCAGAAAAACCAAGATCCATCTAGGGTTGATGTTTTCCAGGCTAGTGCAATGGAATCATAATGATGCAAGGCCTCAGATGATATCAGTGAGAGAAGCATTAACATGATGAAAATGATATTTAAAACTAAGGAAAAAAAGATACTAATAGTAGATGAAAAGATAGCAAGAAATGGGCATCCTTTATGGGTCCAGTGACGAATGTAGTTTCAGGAATTAAACAAGAGTGGGTTATAAGAAGTTGTGGCCATAGGATGTTTAGATAGATAAAAATAGCTTAGTTTAAAGAAATTAGTACCTACTGAGCTTTCCAACTTTTATGTAAGGTAGCATGTGACATTCATTCAAAATTTCCTCCTCTATATCATTCCATGCAGCTCCTTATTCAGCCATTGTGCAAAATCCACTACTCTCATGTCAATTTTTAAAACCTACTAAAAAAATTCCAAACCAACTGAAGTGATTTTTTTAAAAACTGTCTATTTCTATTATTGATTTCCACTTCTCCCATACACAGTATAAACTTTCTTGATGAGAAATAGATTAGCTTGGTTCAATTCTAACTTTGATAAAAAATTGAATAACAGACCAGAACCAAAACAAAAAAACATCTTAGTGTATATGCTATGATTGATTTCATCACTCGTGTTTTTCTTGACACCTTGTCAAGATTAAAAGCAAACATGCTGATATCTTCAAATTCTTTTTGGATCACAGACATGGAATTTCTATAGGAGATAATCAAAAGGAACCCACTTTTCCATTCTTCTTGACCTCAAAAATCCAGAAGTCATTGAAATTTAAGACTGTGCTAAATTGGGCTCATATTGAAAAAATCATTTTATAGCTCATTTGCCAAGAAGAGAAATTTTGAGGTTCAAGGTAACCTTCTGTCATCTTCCATTCTTTTGAAATAATGTGTGTTTTCCACCTCCATGCACATACTGTTTCCCCGATTTCAGTCTAAAAGTGTTCAATCTATGGTGAAGACCTATTGAAAGGGCAAGGAGAAGAGGTTAAAAAAAAAGACCTAAGGGACCACAGAAATCTATTTGAACTGAGCCCTAAAATCCATCTATAGTCTTGGAGATCTCTGTATGATGAGTTTCTACTACCATGAGTTTTAAAATACCCAAGGATAAAAAACAAATATAGTCCTTATTTCAAAATCTAGAAAATACCCTGATATATTTAAAGGTTAACTATTTTCATTAATTGGCATGAGAGGTGTATCACTGGCTTCTCTGGTGGCTCAGATGGCAAGGAACCTGCCTGCAATGTGGGAGTACCAGGTTGATACCTGGGTTGGGAAGTGATCTTTTTAGATATAACCTTGTCTATCATTAGCACTTTCATTAAAACCACTTGCAAGGTAGGATCCATCTTTCTCATTTTGGTTTCTCATCTTAAGGCAGTGGTGAGTAGAAAAAAGCAAGCAAATGACTCCCTGTATGAAAATAAGGGTATTAAAATCTTTCATCTAATAGTTTCAGTATGTCATTAGTCTGAAGGTGTATATGATCTTCTGATTCTGGAGTCACAAGTTCAGTAAAAGATAGATAGGTAGTTAAGTAGATAGATACATACATATACACATATATAAAAATATAGGTAGGTTTGGGAATTCTAAAGCCCTCTACAACTCTCAAATACCTTTACCTTATTTTAGACTTATGTGTTCGCTGCCTCTTTGTTTTCACCTGGCTCTATTGTTGGTCTTGATTCCTTTGATGACCTACTGGTTCTGCAACTCTTCATCAGACAATAAACACTATTCTCTTCTTTTGTTTCCAAAAAATTCCACTAATCAAAGAATGTTTCCCACACCAGACTTTCACTACAAAAAAGTTATCAGTTGACATGTCCTACCAGCCTAATATTACCACCTTGTTAGGCCTTATATTTTCCTCTTTCTTCCATCCCTACATTTCTTGTCATCACCATATCTGTCTAGGAGGAAATTCAAATTATTCTTTCATGATTATGCAAAACAATTGTAGTCTAGGAACTGTGGTTGTAAAGAGTCTGTTTATGTGCTTTCTTTCTTTAAAACTTTTTCTTATTGATTGAAATATAGTTAGTCCACAATGTTGTGTTAGTGTCAGGTTTCCAGAGAAGTGATTCAGTTATACATATATAAGCTATATATAATCAATCTGATTTTGGTGTTGACCATCTGGTGATGTCCATGTGTAGAGTCTTCTCTTGTGTTGTTGGAAGAGGGTGTTTGCTATGACCAGTGCGTTCTCTTGGCAAAACTCTATTAGCCTTTGCCCTGCTTCATTCCATACCGCAAGACCAAATTTGCCTGTTACTCCAGTTGTTTCTTGACTTCCTACTTTTGCATTCCAGTTCCCTATAATGAAAAGGACATCTTTTGGGGGTGTTAGTTCTAAAAGGTCTTATAGGTCTTCATAGAACTGTTCAACTTCAGCTTCTTCAGTGTTACTGGTTGGGGTATAGGCTTGGATTACCGTGATATTGAATGGTTTGCCTTGGAAATGAACGGAGATCATTCTGTCATTTTTGAGATGGCATCCAAGTACTGCATTTTGGACTCTTTTGTTAACCATGATGGCTACTGCATTTCTTCTATGGGATTCCTGCCCACAGTAGTAGATATAATGGTCATCTGAGTTAAATTCACCCATTCCAGTCCATTTCAGTTTGCTGATTCCTAGAATGTCAACATTCACTCTTGCCATCTCCTGTTTGACCACTTCCAATTTGCCTTGATTCATGGACCTAACATTCCAGTTTCCTATGCAATATTGCTCTTTACAGCATCAGACCTTGCTTCTATCACCAGTTACATCCACAACTGGGTATTGTTTTTGCTGTGGCACCATCCCTTCCTTCTTTCTGGAGTTATTTCTCCACTGATCTCCAGTAGCATATTGGGCACCTACCGACCTGGGGAGTTCCTCTTTCAGTATCCTATCATTTTGCCTTTTCATACTGTTCATGGGGTTCTCAAGGCAAGAGTACTGAAGTGGTTTGCCATTCTCTTCTCCAGGGGACCACATTCTGTCAGCATCCTCTGGATCATCAAAAAAGCAAGAAAGTTCCAGAAAAACATCTATTTCTGCTTTATTGACTATGCCAAAGCCTTTGACTGTGTGGATCACAATAAACTGTGGAAAATTCTTCAAGAGATGGGAATACCTGACCATCTGACCCACCTCTTGAGAAACCTATATGCAGGTCAGGAAGCAATAGTTAGAACTGGATATGGAACAACAGACTGGCTCTAAATAGGAAAAGGAGTACATCAAGGCTATATATTGTCACCCTGCTTATTTAACTTCTATTCAGAGTACATCATGAGAAATGCTGGGCTGGAAGAAGCACAAGCTGGAATCAAGATTGCTGGGAGAAATATCAATAACCTCAGATATGCAGATGACACCACCCTTATAGCAGAAAGTGAAGAGGAACTAAAATGCCTCTTGATGAAAGTGAAAGAAGAGAGTGAAAAGTTGGCTTAAAGCTCAACATTCAGAAAACTAAGATCATGGCCTCTGGTCCCATCACCTCATGGGAAATAGAAGGGGAGATAGTGGAAGCAGTGTCATGTCAGAAGTTATTGTTTTGGGCTCCAAAATCACTGCAGATGGTGAAATTCAAAGACGCTTTGAATTTGAAACTCAAAGACGCTTACTCCTCGTAAGGAAAGTTTTTTTGAAATTCAAAGACGCTTACTCCTTGTAAGGAAAGTTATGACCAACCTAGGCAGCATATTAGAAAGCAGAGACATTACTTTGCCAACAAAGGTCCAACTAGTCAAGGCTATAGTTTTTCCAGTGGTCATGTATGGATATGAGAGTTAGACTGTGAAGAAAGCTGAGCGCCGAAAAATTGATGCTTTCGAACTGTGGTGTTGGAGAAGACTCTTGAGAGTCCCTTGGACTGCAAGGAGATCCACCAGTCCATCTTAAAGGAGATCAGTCCTGGATGTTCATTGGAAAGACTGATGCTGCAGCTGAAACTCCAATACTTTGGCCACTTCATGCGAAGAGTTGACTCATTGGAAAAGACCCTGATGCTGGGAGGGATTGGGGGCAGGAGGAGAAGTGGATGACAGAGGATGAAATGGCTGGATGGCATCACTGACTCGATGGGCATGAGTTTGAGTAAACTCTGGGAGTTGGTGATGGACAGGGAGGCCTGGCGTGCTGTGATTCACAGGGTTGCAAAGAGTCGGACACAACTGAGCAACTGAACTGAACTGAACTGAACTGAAGTTATATATAATTTGTTGTGTGGTCACTAAGTCATGTCCAACTCTTTTGCAACTGCATGGACTGTAGCCCACCAGACTCCTCAGTCCATGGAATTTCCCAGGTAAGTATAGTGGAGTGGGTTTCCATTTCCTTCTCTAGCAGATCTTCCCAATCTGGGGATCAAACCTGCATCTCCTGCACTGGCAGGCAGATTCTTTACACTGAGCCACAAGGGATGCCCAAATTATACATACATATATAAAAATATGTGTGTGTGTATGTGTGTGTGTGTGTGTATAGATAGATGTGTGTGTATAGATAGGTGTATAAATATATATATATATATACACACACATGTACATCATATTCTTTACCATTATAGGTTATTACAAGATATTGAATATAGTTATCTATGCTATACAGTAGGTCCTTGCTGTTTAGTTTATACATAGTAGTGTGTATATGTTAAGCCCAGACTTCTAATTTCTCTCTCAACACTCCACTCCCTGATATCTTCTTTGGTATCCATAAATTTGTTTTCTATGTCTATGGGTCTGTTTTACAAATAAGTTGATTTGACTCACTTTTTTAGGCTCCACATATACCTGATATCACATATTTGTCTTTCTCTGTATGGCTAACTTCACTTAAAATGATCATCTCTCTAGGTCCATCCATGTTGCTGCAAGTGGTATATTTCATTCTTTTTTATGACTTACTAATATTTCATTGTATATGTATACCAAATCTTTATCTATTCATCCGTCAATGGGCATTTAGGTTGCTTCCATATCTTGGCTATTGAAAATAGTGCTGCAATGAACATTAGGGTGCATGTATCTTTTTCAATTATATTTTTCTCCAGATATATGCCCAGAGATCACTGGATCATAAGTTTAATACATATTTAGTTTTTTTTTAAAGAAACCCTGTTCTATTCCCTGTAGTGGCTGCACCAAGTTATATTCCCACCAACAGCATAGGAGGGTGTCTTTTTCCAAACCTTAGCCGGTATTTCTTATTTGTAGACATTTCAGATGATGGCCATTCTGACAAGCGTGAGGTGATACTTCATTGTAGTTTTAATTTTTATTTCTCTAATAATTAGCATATTGAGCACATTTTCCTGTGCCTATTGGCCATCTATATATCTTTTTTGGAGAACTGTCTATTTAGATCTTCTACTCACTTTTTATGGGGTTGTTTGTTATCAGATATTAAGTTGTATGAACACGGTATATTTCTCCATCTGTTTGTGTCCTCTTTGATTTCTTTCATCAGTGTTTTATAGTTTTCTATGTATAGGTCTTTTGTTTCTTTAAGTAGATATACTCCTAAGTATTTTATTCTTTTTGTTGCAATGGTGAATGGTATTGTTTCCTTAATTTCATTTTCTGTTTTCTCATTGTTAGTGTATAGGAATGCAAGGGATTTCTGTGTGTTAATTTTATATCCTGCAACTTTACTATATTTGTTGATTAGTTCTAGTAATTTTCTGGTAGAGTCTTTAGGGTTTCCTATGTAGAGGATCATGTCATCTGCAAACAGCAAAAGTTTCACTTCTTCTTTTCCTATCTGGATTCCTTTTACTTCTTTTTCTGCTCTGATTGCTTTGGCCAAAACTTCTAAAACTATGTTGAATAGTTGTGGTGAGAGTGGGTACCCTTGACTTGTTCCTGATTTTAGGGGAAATGCTTTCAATTTTTCACCTTTGAGAGTAATGCTTGCTGTGGGTTTGTCATATATAGCTTTTATTATGTTGAGGTATGTTCCTTCTATTCCTGCTGTCTGGAGAGTTTTAATCATAAATGGATGTTAAATTTTGTCAAAGGCTTTTTCTGCATCTATTGAGATAATCATATGGTTTTTATCTTTCAATTTGTTAATGTGGTGTATTACATTGATTGATTTGCAGATATTAAAGAATCCTTGCATTCCTGGGATAAAGCCCACTTGGTCATGATGTATGATTTTTTTTACTATGTTGATGGATTCTGTTTGCTAGAATGTTGTTAAGGATTTTTGCATCTAAGTTCATCAAGGCACAAAGAAGGAAATATAGATCAATGGAACAGAATAGAAAGCCCAGAGATAAATCCACCAACTTATGGACACCTTATCTTTGACAAAGGAGGCAAGGATATACAATAAAAAAGACAACCTCTTCAACAAGTGGTGCTGGGAAAACTGGTCAACCACTTGTAAAAGAATGAAACTAGAACACTTTCTAACACCATACACAAAAATAAACTCAAAATGGATTAAAGATCTAAATGTAAGACCAGAAACTATAAAACTCCTAGAGGAGAACACAGGCAAAACACTCTCTGACATAAATCACAGCAAGATCCTCTATGACCCACCTCCCAGAATATTGGAAATAAAAGCAAAACTAAACAAATGGGACCTAATGAAACTTAAAAGCTTTTGCACTACAAAGGAAACTATAAACAAGGTGAAAAGACAGCTCTCACATTGGGAGAAAATAATAGCAAATGAAGCAACAGACAAAGGATTAATCTCAAAAATATACAAGCAACTCCTGAAGCTCAATTCCAGAAAAATAAATGACCCAATCAAAAAATGGGCCAAAGAACTAAACAGACATTTCTCCAAAGAAGACATACAGATGGCTAACAAACACATGAAAAGATGCTCAAACGTCACTCATTATCAGAGAAATGCAAATCAAAACCACAATGAGGTACCATTACACGCCAGTCAGGATGGCTGCTATCCAAAAGTCTACAAGCAATAAATGCTGGAGAGGGTGTGGAGAAAAGGGAACCCTCTTACACTGTTGGTGGGAATGCAAACTAGTACAGCCGCTATGGAGAACAGTGTGGAGATTTCTTAAAAAACTGGAAATAGACCTGCCATATGACCCAGCAATCCCACTTCTGGGCATACACACTGAGGAAACCAGATCTGAAAGAGACACGTGCACCCCAATGTTCATCGCAGCACTGTTTATAATAGCCAGGACATGGAAGCAACCTAGATGCCCATCAGCAGATGAATGGATAAGAAAGCTGTGGTACATATACACCATGGAATATTACTCAGCTGTTAAAAAGAATTCATTTGAATCAGTTCTAATGAGATGAATGAAACTGGAGCCCATTATACAGAACGAAGTAAGCCAGAAAGATAAAGACCAATACAGTATACTAATGCATATATGTGAAATTTAGAAAGATGGTAATGATAACCCTATATGCAAAAGAGAAAAAGAGACACAGATGTACAGAACAGAGTTTTGGACTCTGCGGGAGAAGGCGAGGGTAGGATGTTTCCAGAGAATAGCATTGAAACATGTATATTATCTAGGGTGAAACAGATCACCAGCCCAGGTGGGATGCATGAGACAAGTGCTCAGGCCTGGTGCACTGGGAAGACCCAGAGGGATCGGGTGGAGAGGGAGGTGGGAGAGGGGAATGGGATGGGGAACACATGTAAATCCATGGCTGATTCATGTCAATGGATGGCAAAAACCACTACAATATGTAAAGTAATTAGCCTCCAACTAATAAAAATAAATGGGGGGGGGGGGGAGAAAAAAATAAAAGAGGAAAAAAAAAGTTGTATGAGCTTTTTGTATGTTTTGGAAATTAATCCCCTGTCAGTTGTGTCATTTGCAAATATTTTCTCCCAATGTGTAGCCTGTCTTTCCATTTTTTCTATGATTTCCTTTACTCTGCACAAGTGTTTTAGTTTGATTGGATCCTATCAGTTTATTTTTGCTTTGTTTCATTTACTTTGGAGACAGAGCAAAAAATTGCTGCAATTTATGGCAAAGAGTGTCTGCCTATACTTTCCTCCAGGAATTTTATAGTATCTGGTCTTACATTTGGGTCTTTAATCCATTTTGAGTTTATTTTTGTGTATGGTGTTAGAAAATGTTCCAATTTCATTCTTTTACATGTAACTGTCCTGTTTTTCCAGCACCACTCATTGAGGAGACTGTCTTTCTCCACTCTATATTCTTGCCTCCTTTGTAATGGATTGATTTTATGTGAGCGGGTTTATTTATGGACTTTCTATCCTGTTGCACTGACCTCTGTTTCTGTTTTCTGCCAATACCATATTGTTTTGATTACTGTAGCTTTGTAGTTTAGTCTGACGTCAGGGAGTGTGACCCTTCTAGCTCCATTTTTTTTTTCTTAAGATTGCTTTGATTATTCAGTCATTTGTGTTTCCATACAGATTTTTAAAATTTTTGTTCTAGTTCTGTGAAAAAGCTATTGTTGATTTGATAGGGATTCAATTGAATCTGTAGATTGCCTTGAACAATATGGTCATTTTAACAATATTGGTTCTTCCAGCCCAAGAATATGGTATATCTTCCCATCTGTTTGTGTCATCTTCAATTTCTTTCACCGGTGTCTTATAGTTTTCAGAGTAAAGGTACAGGTCTTTTGCCTCTTTAGGTAGGTTTATTCCCAAGTGTTTAATTCATTTTGATGCAATAATAAGTGGGACTATTTTCTTCATTTTTCTGATACTTTGTTGTTAGTGTCTAGAAATGCAACAGATTTCTGTATATTAATCTTTTATCCAGCAACATCACCAAGTTCATGATGAGTTTTAGTAGTTTTTTGGTTGAGTCTTTAGAGTTTTCTATGTATAGCATTATGTAATCAGCAACCAGTGACAGTTTTATTTCTTTTCCAATTTGGATTCCTTTTATTTCTTTTTCCTTTCTGACTGCTGTGACTGGGACTTTCAAAATTATGTTGTGTAAAAGTGGGCATCTGTGTCTTGTTCCTGATCTTAGAAGAAATGTTTTCAGTTTTTCACCACTGAACTGATGCTAGTAATGGATTTGTCATATATATACTTTATTATCTGGAGGTATTATCTCTCTGTGCTCACTTTCTAGAGAGTTTTTATCATAAATGACTGTTGAACTTTATCAAAAGCCCTTTCTGCATCTATTGAGATGATCATATAGTTTTGATTCTTCAGTTTGTTAGTGTGGTATATCATGTTGATTGATTTGCAGATATTAAAAAATCCTTGCATCTTTGAAACAAGTCTCACTTAATCATGATATATAATCCTTTTAATGTTTTGTTGTGGGCTTTCCTGGTAGCTCAGACAGTAAAGAATCTGCCTTCAATGAAGGAGACCTGGATTTGATCTCTGGGTCAGGAAGATCCCCTGAAGAAGGTAATGGCAACCCACTCCAGTATTCTTCCCTGGAGAATCCCATGGACAGAGGAGCCTGGTGGGCTACAGCCATGGGGTCGCAAAGAGTCAGAAACGATTGAGTGACTAACACTTTCACTTTCACAATGTTTTGTTGGAGTTGGTTTGCTAGTATTTTGTTGAGAATTTTTGCATCTATATTCATCAGTGATATTGGTCTGTAACTTTCCTCTTTTGTCATATAATTGTCTGGTTTTGGTATCAGTGTGATGGTAGCCTCTTTCTTAAACAAAAGAACCATCCAACCACAATGATTATTTTAACATTCATCTAGGAGGCATCCGTATTTTGCTTGCCATGGCCATTTACATATACTATTACCTAAGCATCTAAAGTTGGCAGTATGATAGGGAAGGCAAACTGTGTACAAATAATTGACAGAGAAAGTAGATGATCACTAATAAATTGTGACAAAATTGCCCAAAGCTAATCTCAAATACTAAGTAGATATAATTATATGTGGTAAGAAGTCCACTGAGTAAAAGCAGAATGTTTATAAATGTGTCCTAGGTCAACAAATGTCCAAAACATCTGAATTAAAAGGAAAAAGGAGTATATCATATGGCAAGCAAGTGAAATTTCCCACTGCCTCAGAATGTTCAATAATTTTCTTTCAATCTGGTCTACTTTGTCCTAGATCTCCCACATAGTTCAAACCAAATCAGCACTTCTTAACAGCAGGCACTTGAAAGAGGAAAATGAGCTTATTTAGAGAGCACCTGGACAAAAGAGAAAAGTAGAAGTAATGTCAAGTATCAAAAGCTTCCAATATTTCATGTACAGCCTTTGGATGGAAGATTTACACAGGTCTCCCACTCAGAATCAACACATTTACATGTTTTCCACGGCTCCTCTGAACATAACTGCAGCTTCACGCATGCCTCTTGTACTGTCTCAGTTAAAGCTAAAGTAAAGTGTGAATACCCAACAAGATGAATGTAATTGCATCTAGCATGGACATCACTTCATGTCTAGGGCTTGGGACTTTTATAGTGCCTCTCCTCTCTTCCTAACGTTCCCCCTTTTGAATAATGAGGCATATTTCCCATTTGTTTTTGCTCTCAAAACTCAGTCAAAAGGAGAAGTATATGGATAGTACTCAACTTCTTTGTGTATTATATTCTGTCTGACCTGTAACATGATACAACTTTAGCTTCTTTTTTTTCCCTTAGGATAGAAAACCATATCCAAAGGAAGATCCCAAGTTTGAGTAATTACAAACAGAACATATATATATATATAACCATATGTTTTCCAGTATTCAGGTTTTTGTACCCAGAACCACTATATTACTTAAAATGTAAATGCTTAATTTCACCCAAGCAGAAATCTCTAAGCAATGCCTTAATGATCACTCTCATCAAGCAATCTTGAATTTGTGTTATAACAGCAACAGTGTGTTCTTGCAGTGATAACTATATAGCAATTTTTTTTTTTTTTACCATGTCTGCATTTTGGTTCTCCAGGCACTAAAATTGGGCAACATACTTGCTTTTTTAGTGCTATTTTCCTTAAACTATTAAGCATAGCTCTGTCCAAAGTCAAAGTGTTGGAAGGAAATAAGAGTCACCAATGCTAAAAAGACAAAGAACCACTAAATCTTATTTAATTAGATATAATCTAATTCTACATGTACTGCCACTCCAACTTTGAGACTGCTTAGCAAAGACCTAGTATCAGCAACAGTGCTAAGATACCAGCATCATTCACACACATACTCGTTAATAAGCCATAGCCAGATTGGAGCTAGCCTTACAGATTCCACATTATGACAAGAACATTAATTTAAGCTGAGGCAGTTTATCATAATAGAACTTACATGGTAAGGCACTTAAGCTTTTGACCCCTTGGTTACAATAAGCCTCTAGATTCTCATTTGTAAAACAGTGATAAAAGGAGTAAAAATCTCAGGAGTTTTCTGAGGATTATATGAGTTATTGCAAGTAAAGCACTGAATAAAGTAAAAGAGCAAATACTAAAAAAAAAAAAAAATGCACAAAAAGTTATGAATATTGTTCCTTTTTGTCTTTTTTGCTAAATTGCAACTGAGTGGAGAACAGTGAATAATGATATATAAAAAGCAAGTGGGATTTATATATTTACGAGAACATTTGACATTTTCTAATTAATATTAAGATCAATGACCTACAGGAATCCATGATATTATCAGTCTATTATACTCTCCTTTTTGGTATCTCTTCATGTGAAATTCTATATTCCTACCAAAACAAAAACAAAAAACTGTCCACTCATGTTTGGTAAACTCTTATCTGACATGGGAATATCCTTTTGGTAGTTAAAGGCCACTAATTCATTGCAGTAACCATTCAAGTGAATTTAATGTAAAAAGTAACAGTTGGATACCTGTGTGGAAATTGGAGGTTCTATGAGTCAATAATAAATAAATCCCAGTACTAAAAAGAGATGTATGGTTTTCCTATAAACATCAACATATTTGTAATTAATTCCCAAAGGCATAGTTAAAAGAATAAAAAACAGAAAAAGTAAAAGCATTTCACAAAAAACTAGTCATAAAATTACGGATAATATCAACATGCTTGGAGACTAAGATAAACACCAACTTGATGTGACTGCTTGATAAATAAATCTTCTGTGAAGGAGATATGATATCGATTAATTTTAAAAATTAAATTTATAATCATTGAAAAAATAACATGAATGGCTAATAAAGATATGAAGAAATGCTTAAACTAGTTTTTAATAAAGAAAATCAAATTAAAACAATATGATGTAACTTTATACCCATCATATTAGCAAGTATTAAAATTTTAGGTAGCATAAATTGTTGGAGAGATCATGGGAATATGGAAATATTTATGCAGTACAGATGGCAGTTTAGACTGTGGAGCTATTATGGAGAGCAATCTGATAGTACACAATCAGATTTAGTATATAAATACTTAAAAAATAGCAGCATTCCTTTTCCTGAGCATATATCCTAGAGAAATTGCTACTAGGTCCAAAAGGAATGACTTTTACATCACTGCTTATCATGGTAGGAAATTGGAGTCAATCTGGAGGGCCATTGTTAGGGAAAGGACATAAAAACATGGTGGATTCAAACCACGGAATAGTAGAAGGCCACGGAAAGCAACAGGCTGAATGTAAATGTAATTTAAATAGTTCATGGAACCGTTGCTGTGTAAAAACTATAAGATAAAATGAGACCTATAATAGTTTATAAAATAAAAATATGTACTTATAAAAATAACATGTATTTTTCAAGGATATATATATAATAAAAGGATACAACATAAATATATTAGAATGATTACCATTTTAGGCTAGTGGTGGAGTAAACATGATAAGAGATAGAGATATAAAACCTCATATATGTTAAAAAGGAGGGGCTGTTTTACATTTCCATTGCTACATAACAAATTACCACAAATTTAGCAGTTTAAATAATGCAAATTCATTATTTCACAGTTCCTGTATGTCGGAAATACAGACAAGGCTCAACTGGATCTTCTGCTCCAGGTCTCATAAGACTGAAACCTAAGTGACAGGTGGAGCAAGGGTCTCATCCGAGGTTCAGAGCCCTCTTCCAAGCTAATGTGGTCACTGGCAGGAATCATTTCTATGAAGTTGTAGAAGTCATAAGCTGTACCTTCAAGACCATCAGAAGAGCATCTGTTTGATGCTTCAACTTCTTTTAAAGGGCTCATCTGATTAAATCAGGTCCACAAAGAACAATCTCCTTTTTGATTAATTCAAAGTTAGCTGATTAGTAACTGAATAACAGCAGTATTGGCCCATTATATTCACTGATCCTATCCATGTTCAAGAGAATTTGATAAAATAGGGTATATATATCCAAATTTTATAAATTTTCAAATAAATATTTTATCAGCTATATCAAGCAGATAAAAATGAGTAAAGACACAGAATACTAAAACATTATATTAATAAGTTTGACTTAATGAACACACACTGAACTTTGCACCCAAAAATTGGATTATTAAAAAAAAGGATTTTTAAAGATGTGCAATGAAAATTAGAAACAGGAAAACACTCTGACTTGCATAGCTTTCTTGATTTCAAAAGAAATAGATGATATTACATACTTACTAATATCATTTTATTAGTATTACTTACAAGTAAGTAAGTATTGTAAGTATTACTAGTATCATTTATTAGTAAGCACTGCATACTTACTAATATCGTGTCTGACTCTTTGTGACCCAGAGATGATAGCCCTCCAGGCTCCTCTGTCCATGGAATTCTCCAGGCAAGAATACTGGAGTGGGTTGCCATTTCCTTCTCCAGGTGATCTTCCTGACCCAGGGATGGAAACTGAGTCTCCCGCATTGCAGGCAGATTCCTCACTGTCTGAGTCAATTGCATTATTTTCTTTATTTCAGTGGTCTAGAACTGAACCCACAAAAGCATCAATAATATCTCTAATTGGCTGCTAAAAGAAATTAATAAATTGATGAATGTTGATGTCGGGATTCTTTTTGAAACCTCTGAATCACCTCTACGAAAAGTTTGTAAGATGCCTGACCAGGAAGCGTTCCCACATATAGTCTGCGCCCAGCTGTCAGTCTTTCCTCAGGCCATCCCCTCTGCTGGAATGCTTTTCCTTGCCAGGGTCTCAATACCACCCAATCTCTTCAGTAAGAGATTTATACCTCCCACACCCCTCTTTGTTGAGCCTGCTCTGGCTGACCAGACAGAATACATATCCTTTCTTTCTGGATTATCTAATGCTTGTCTTTCCTGTGCTTTGCTGGGTCAGCATGTTTATCCTCTGCTGAACTCTGAGCTGTTCCAGTGAAAAGTTAGGTGTATCACTAACAGTCAGCATACTGAGTTCCTGTCACAGAGTCAGTGTTTGATAATCACATTTTATTTATAATTAAATTTTGTTGAAGAGTTGTTGCTTTACAATATTAATTTCAAGTGCACAAAGTAGTGATTCAATACGTTTATATATTTTATTCCATTTAAAGTTGCTATAAAATGTTGGCTATCTTTCCATACTGTACATTACATCCTTATATCTCATTCATTTTATGCCAGGTAGTTTGTACCTTTTAATCTCCTTGCCCAATGTTACACCTCCTCCAACACTTATTTTCACTGGTAACCACTACTTTATTCTCTATATCTGTACATCTATTTCTGTTTAGTATATTCATTCATTTTAGTTTTTATATTCACATATAAATGAACACATACAGTATTTGTTTTTCTCTGTCTAATTTAATTAACTGAGTATAATACCCTCCAAGTCCATCTATGTTGTTGCAAATGGCAAAATTTCATTCTTTTTTATGGCTAAGTAATATTTTATCATATGTGTTTATACACACATGAAAGTGAATGTGGTAGTCGTTCAGTCATGTCTGACTCTTTGTGACCCCATGGAGTGTAGCCACCAGGCTCATCTGAATTCCATAGAATTCTCTAGGCAAGAATACTGGAGTGGACTGCCATTCCCTTCATCAAAGGATCTTGGTGACCCAGGGATTGGACCAGGTCCCCTGAATTGCAGGCAGATTCTTTACCATTTGAGCCACCATGTATATACATTATATATAATGCACAAATATATGCCAAAGAATGTTCAAACTACCGCACAACTGCACTCATCTCACATGCTAGTAAAGTAATGCTCAAAATTCTCCAAGCCAGGCTTCAACAGTACATAAACCATGAACTTCCAGATGCTCAAGCTGGTTTTAGAAAAGGCAGAGGAACCAGAGATCAAAAAAAGCAAGAGAGTTATGGATCATCGAAAAAGCAAGAGAGTTCCAGAAAAACATCTACCTCTGCTTTATTGATTATGCCAAAGCCTTTGACTTTGTGGATCACAATAAACTGTGGAAAATTCTGAAAGAGATCGGACTACCAGACCACTTGACCTGCCTCTTGAGAAATCTGTATGCAAGTCAGGAAGCAACAGTTAGAACTGGACATGGAACAACAGACTGGTTCCAAATAAGGAAAGGAGTATGTCAAGGCTGTATATTGTCACCCTGCTTATTTAACTTATATGCAGAGTACATCATGAGAAACGCTGGGCTGGAGGAAGCACAAGCTGGAATCAAGATTGCTGGGAGAAATATCAATAACCTCAGATATGCAGAAGACACCACCCTTATGGGAGAAAGTGAAGAAGAACTAAAGAGCCTCTTGATGAAAGTGAAAGAGGAGAGTGAAAAAGTTGGCTTAAAGCTCAACATTCAGAAAACTAAGATCATGGCATCTGGTCCCATCACTTCATGGAAAATAGATGGGGAAACAGTGACAGACTTTATCTTTTTGGGCTCCAAAGTCACTGTAGATACTTACTGCAGCCATGAAGTTAAAAGACACTTGGTCCTTGGAAGAAAAGTTATGACCAACCTAGACAGCATATTAAAAAGCAGAGACATTACTTTGCCAACAAAGGTCCATCTAGCCAAAGCTTTGGTTTTTCCAGTAGTCATGTATGGATGTGAGAATTGGACTATCAAGAAAGCAGAGCACCAAACAATTGTTTTGAAGAAAGCAAAGTTCAGTGCTTTTGAACTGTGGTGTTGGAGAAGACTCTTGAGAGTCCCTTGAGGACTGCAAGGAGATCCAACCAGTCCATCCTAAAGGAAATCGGTCCTGGGTGTTCTTTGGAAGGACTGATGCTGAAGCTGAAACTCCAATACTTTGGCCACCTGATTCAAAGAACTGACTCATTTGAAAAGACCCTGATGCCAGGAAAGATTGAAGGCAGGAGGAGTAGGGGATGACAAAGGATGAGTTGCTTGGATGGCATCTCCGACTCAATGTATATGAACTTGAGTAAACAACAAGAGTTGGTGATGGACACAGAGTCCTGGCATGCTGCTGTTCACGGGGTCGCAAAGAGTCGGACACAACTGAGCTACTGAACTGAACTGAATATCATTTTGATTAAATCTAAGTTAAGTATAATAAGAAAGTAAAAGAGAAAAATTATATGGTTTGAAAATAACTTTAAGAAACTGTCATTATTATGCATATGTCCATGTAACTATTAAGAAAAATGATTAGATTTAATAAGATTGAATTCAAATGTTATTTAAAGTAAGTCTGTTTGATATAAAATAATAATTATTTTTATTTTTATATGGTAGCAACAAGCAGATTATAAAGAAAAAGAGAAAAAGGAGTTGACAGAGAGGTTTTAGAAGCAGTTATCATTGGATTCTGAGCCAGCTGCTTATATTATTGTACGTATTATTTCCATTTCACAATGTAATTCTATTGTGCTCCTCCAATTACATATTTCATTAAATCATATAATAACCAGTTCAGGCAGTCCAGACTTGGCGTACTACTATCAGCTGTTGAGGTGTCTTCCATGGCCCATGGAGAATAGGTGTCAGTGAAGTAGGCATTGTTTTCTCTAATTTCCTTTGCAGATACATCTCTATCTGCCACATATCCTCCAGATACTCAGCTCTACACCCAAGTGGCAGGGGACTTGGGCTGCAGGTGGTCTTGCCCTATTCTAACTCCAGGCTAGACACTGAATGGTAGATCTAGAACTTGGATCAGTACAACTCACTGCAAGTTGTTGATATATGTTGTCTCCCAGATCATATGGAAGATGTGATTGTGTCTTTATAGTAGGCAAAGTAAAGAGCAAACAATTTTTTTTTCTAACTTATCTTAACATATCTCAAATAAATAAACACGAAAAAATTCAACCATGTGACAGGCCCCCGAACTTTTACAAGATATAAAATCTACCCTCCAGAATGCATGTTTCCTATTAAGGTAAATAGAGTCTTTAGTTCTTAAAACTCAACAGGTAGGGGGACAATGACAACCACAAATACTTTGACATTCCTCCCATTGAGATGTACAATTGAATTTCCTACCCCTTGAATCAGGCTGGCCTTAGTGACTGACCTGCTATAGAAGTGATACTGCAGGACTTGAAGGGCTGTCAGAAGACTTAGAACTTCTGCCTTGAACCTTTGGAATGTTCATTCTTTGTCACAGCCTCTTGGACACTCTCTCTCAAAACCATGTAGCCATGCCATCAGAAGTCCAGGTCATATGGAAAAGTCATGTGAGGTGTTTGGTCTATAGCTCCAGCCAAGTTCCTCGCTGATTGTGTCAATGTCAGTCATGTGAATGAATCATCTTGGATGCCCAGCCTAGGCAGACTTTCAAACAACTAAATCTCCGACCAAAGAATGAATGCAGCCATCATGTGTTCCAGCCCTTCCTCAACTCCTTATCTCCAAAATTATGAATTAAAATGATTGTTTTAAGCCACTAAGTAATTTATTATGCAGTAACAGGATAACCAAAGAAAGGTCTAATTAGTATAACATCATCAGATATTCTCTGGGATATCAATGTTATCAAGTTACTCCCCAAGTATATTATGATAGAAAGCAACCAAATGGATGGGGCCCCAAGTCAAGAAATAAATATATGCTTTTGTCACTGCCATACAAGAGTAAAATGATTTTGATTTTCTTTAATTATATGAGTGGATGAATAAGTATTTGTGAGAGAAAGTTTCATATAAGCAGTTAGTGGCTGTGCTTGCTTATGCTAGTAAAATATACAACTGGAAATGGAGCTATAAATTAGTACAACAACCTGATTATATTTATCATAATCTACAATACTGGATCTCAAAATGCAGTCCCTAGATTAGATGACTTTGGATGTGAAACAACTTCTTAAGAAATATATTAAATAATATATATCAAAAATAATTAAATGTAAAATATTTTCATAATTTAAAAACATAAAAAGAAGTCACAGAGGAGCAGATATTCTACCTAGAATATAAAAAACCCTTTCAAACCAATAAGAAACAGAAAACAATCAAAACCATCCAACCACTTCCCCAAAATGGTCACAAAGCATGAATAAGCATTTCACAGATTAAAATACATGAAGGGCCAATAAACACTTGAAAATACACTCAATCCCATTGACAATTAGGAAAATGAGCATTAAAACCAAAAACACCATTTCATTTTACAGCCTCTATAATAACAAAAGTTAAATCATGACAATACTAAATATTGATAAGAATGCAGGGTAACAAGAAAGTTTATAAACTGCCAGTAAATGTGAAAATCAGTACAAGCACCACTAATCTAATTTTTAAAACTCTACTTACGTTATAAGGTTGAAAACATGCCGCCCCATGACCCATTAATTCTACATGTGTAAAGCAGAAATGCTCAGGCACATGGGCACCAACTCCATGTGTAAAAATTTCATGGTAAACATCATTTGAAAGAACAAAAAAACTGAAAACAATGTCCATGGCCTTGAGACTAGATAAATAAATCATGGTGAAGTCACACAAACAAATATTATATAACCTTAAAAAATTAACATAGCTACCAACAACCCACTCCAGTGTTCTTGCCTGGAGAATCCCAGGGACGGGGGAGCCTGGTGGGCTGCCATCTATGGGGTCGCACAGAGTCGGACACAACTGAAGCAACTTAGCAGCAGCAGCAGCTACCAACAACCCAATATGGACCAATATTGGGAACATAACATTGATTAAAAAGGCAACTCACGAGAAACACACCATATTTAACTTATATAAATTTTACATGTAGTATATAAACATTAGAGAAATATAATATTTATTCAACTGAAATTGACATTTTTGTAGGACAGAAAAAGGAGAGGTATTGGAAATTTCATATCGTTCAACTTAATATCGATAAATATGGCAAATTATAAAGAAAGACAATGAAGTGACTGTTAAAAATTAATAAAGATGAAACTCAATTAAATAGCATAGAGAGGCTTGAATGAGGAGGTTTCATGCCCTATAGTAATAGCTGAGCCCAATATGAAGATGAAAGACTCCTTCTTTCCTGGCAAGAACTCAGCCATTGAGAGACTCACAACTGATTATCATAGACTCTTTGTTTACTCTAGCTCTCCCAAATTCCTTTTCCCCTCTATACAAGAGTTCTCCTCTTCATTTTTGTGGGGGATTTACGGGTGGCTCACCATGGTTGTAGACCCCAAATTGCAATTCTTTCATAATCCTTAGTAAGTCCATTTTTTTTTTTTTTTTGACTGAAGAAATAACTTGAAGTCTGTTTGTTTCGGTGGTCAAAAAACAGTTCTCAAACTTATTTACACGCAGCATTCATTTTAGTGGTAAGAGAAACAGTAAATAAGTTAATTTTATATGGTGGTTAATCTATGGAAAAGTAGAAATAAAGCAGATAAAAACGGATTTGGTGAGATTGGAGGTAGGCTGGCTACTTTATATAAGAGTCACAGAAGATCTCTCCAATTGGGCACAATTAGAAAAGATATTTTATGGAAAGGAAGAAGAGGTCCAACAGCTCTCTGAAGGGAATGGCATCACTGGCAGAGTAAAAGCAAGAACAAATGCTCTGAAAGAAGAATATGCTTAGATTATTCCAAGAACAGCACAGAGGCCTGTGTAGCTGGGGAAGAATAGTTTGGCAGTGGGGCAGAGAGAAAGAGTAAATGAACTCAGAGAAGAAGCCAGGGGCCAGGTCATCTACAGCCCATACGACATTAGAAGGACTTTGTCTTATACACTCACTCAGATGAAAAGTTGCTGGAGAGTTTTGAGCAGAGAAACAGTTTGATTAATTTTACCTTTTACAAGAAATACTCTGGGTACAATATGGAGAAGAGATTGTAAGGGGAAGAGAGGGAGATGGAAAAGCAATCAGAAAGAAAGTGCATTAATCCAGGCAAGAGAAAATTATGGCATGGAACTAGGATGATTTCCCTGGAGGTAGTAAGAATTGATTCTGGATCTAATTTTGAAGATAGACTCAAACAATTTCTTAATCCATTGAACACGGTTATGAGAAAAAGAGGAGAGGCAGAGACTCAAAGATGTTTGGATTAGGCATCTGGAAGAGTAAAGAAAAATGATAGAGGCAGACATTGTACAGAAGTGGCAAGAAAATGAAGTTTGGATTTTGGATATTTTCAATTTGAGATGGCTTTTCATCATCTAAATGGAGAAGCTGAGTAGGGAATTTAGATATAGGAGTCTAGGGTTCAAATAAAGTTCCTTGGTTGGCACTTAAAATATGGAAATCTTCAAGGTAATAGTAATTTTTAAAAAGCTGAGTCTGGGCTAGATCATTAGAAAGTGATTGTACACAGAGGAAAAAAGATTATTGAGGACCAAGGCCTGGAGCATTTCAGTGCTTGGTCGTCTGGAAGAGAAGAAGAAAATAGCAAAGATTTAGAAAAAGCAAAGATAAGGTGAAATTAAGTGAAAAGGCCGAAAGCCAAGTGGTAAAATATTTCATGAAAAAGAAACTTACCTCTAACAGAGAGTAATGATATTAGAGGATGAAGGGGAATAGCTTCAGTGATATAAGTGACACTTGTTTTCGTAATCTGAGTAGTTTACAGTAGCAAATTCCTTTACTGTTTGTTTTAATATCGAGTATTAATTTTATATATAATAAATACCTCACAATAAAAAATGAAAATAAAAATTCATTGCCAAGAAAGTACATCATGGCATGGGGGAAGGGAGAGTAATAAATCTTTTGAGAATCTCTATAGAAAACAATCCACCATGGAAGGCAGTTTTACTGTAAAATGATGGAAGGACAAACATACGTTAACAGTCAAACTTGTACCCCACTCTAGATGCTAGATAGTAGATATGCTACCCAAAACATATTCTTGTACTTAACCCAAGACAAATTAATAATTCATAAACTGTGCATTTGGTAAAAAGTTAAATATTCTATCTGTTAGAAAAGCATGATATGTTAAGCTGTACATAAGTAATCAAATTTTCCAAAAATGTTTTTATGAAACATGCTAAAAATGCTTGCAACAAAAACTGCAAAGTTAATAGAAGAACAACAATCAAAACGAAGCCCTTTGGGTTTATTCATTTATCTTAAATTTCCTCTTAAAAATATAAAAATAATTTTGAAAACTTTTCTCCCTGAAGAAATAATAATTCCTTAGGAACACAAAACTTTCAAAGTTGTGTTTCCCTTTATTTCAACATTAAAAACTTCATTAAAAAAAATCTTGTGCTTTGAAAATTGCTTTCCTAATGAGAGAATAAAACTTTCAGATGGAATTTCTGTGCCTGAGTCCATTTTTAAAAATGACAAAAAGCAGTTCTTTTTCCTGACCCATAAGTGGGGAAAAGAGTCATGGCAAGGGTGTAGAAAGGAGCGCCACAGGTAGAGACCACATGGCAAGCAGCTCAACAAAAACATTTAGTCTTTTATTAACAAAGATAAACAGTAAAATTCTAGCCAGCAGCAGAATCTCCCCGTCTCTGTCTTTGTCTCTCTGTCTCTCCATCTCTCTCTCTCCTCTCTCTCTCTCTCTCACACACACACACACCTTTTACCTACAGCTTCTTGCAACTTTCTTGAAGAATATGATGTAACTGCCTTACCAGGGTTACATAATTGATCTCCACTAATGTTAGAGATTATTGTCTCAAGTCTTATTTGTATATATGTCAAGGGAATCATTTCAAAAGAAAGCAAGCAGGTTTCCTGTAGTTCCTGAAGGATATATTGCTAGCCTCCAGCCACATGCAGGAGATAGAATTAGACCCAGTCTTTGGGATAATTTTCTAAATTAAAACTGCAAGGGAAGAAGAGAGACATTTGCTAATCCCTAGAGATAATCATCTTAAACCTGGTTTGTATATACCTGAATCCGTAAGAACACTGGATCCATTCAAAAATCCTATTGATTTAGTTATTTAAAATGTCAAGTTGATAAACTGACATCATTCTGGCCAAAAAATATTATTTAATTTTTTTGGAATTACATACACATTGACTATGAATGGTGATAACATGAAATAAATATTTTTTAAATTAAGCAACTATTTTGCCCACTGGCATACAAGCTTACAATTAGAAACTATTATTATCTAAGTTTCTCCTATCTTCTATTTAAATGGTTCATTTTCCATGGTTATTTGAAAATATATATTATGGGGTAAGATTATTTTTATTCATAAAAAATGAATATTTTTATCTATCCTTCCATTACAGCAAGATTATTCATTTCTCTTAATAATTTATTCAGTATTACATAGTCATCAATTTTCCAACTAAAATATTGTCTAAATTGATTACTTTCCTTAGCACTCACAATCTTTTAGAGAAATAAAACATTATTATTATCACTTTCATCAGGTCTCGCATTACATTTCTAATTACTATATATAGCTATGAAGCAGCACACACACCTATTCAGAAGTTTACAGTCTCAAAAGATTAGTACTATTGCAGCTGAACATAAACTGACTCTGGGTTTCCCTGGTGACTCAGAGGGTAAAGAATCCACCTGCAATGTGGGAAACCTGGGTTCAATCCTTGGGTTGGGAAGATCCCCTGGAGGAAGCCATGGAAACCCATTCCAGTATTCTTGCCTGAAGAATCCCCATGGACAGAGGAGCCTGGCGGGCTACAGTCCATGGGGTCGCAAAGAGTTGGACACGACTGCGACTAAGCACAGCACAGCATATAAACCCACTCCGGAACTCTTTCCTGGAGAATTCCATGGACAGAGGAGCCTGATGGACTACAGTCCACGGGGTCACAGAGTCAGACATGACTGAGCAACTAAGGCATAATCAAAACTTATACTCAACAAAAATAAATATGTGAATTGTTGTATTACTTTAGGACAATGTATGAATATCCCAGAAGGAAATACTGACAAATGTATTAACTTAGTCCTTATTTACACTTCTATAATGAATATTTGGGGCTTCCCAGGTAGCACTAGTGGTAAAATAAAATCCACCTACTAACGCGGAAGACGTAAGAAACAAAGGATCAATCCCTGGGTCGGGAAGATTCCCCTGGAGAAGGGAATGGCAACCCACTCCAGTAATTTTGTTTATGAAATCCCATGGATAGAGAAGCTCGATGGGCTATAGTCCTTGGACTCACAGTCGACATGACTGAGTGACTGAGAACAGTGGACATTTATTATGTAATTGTCTTCTGAAATGTTAATATCTGCTAGTGAATGTCAATGAGTTTGTGTGTGTGCACGTGCTCAGTCATGTCTGACTCTTTGCAACCCCATAGACTGTAGCCTGCCAGGCTCCCATGTCCATGGAATTTTTTAAGCAAGTATACTGGAGTGGGTTGCCATTCCCTACTCCAGGGGATCTTCCCAACCTGGGGATAGAATGCAGGTCTCCGGAATCTCCTGCATTGGCAGGTGGATTAAATTCTATAAATACACTAGGGTATGTAATTAAATATGCAATAATAATTTATTTCATGTTTTCCTACTAGACATTAAGACAAGAGAAATGCTTACCTTGATTACTCCTGAGCATTCAGTGAATAGTGTTGAATGATTGAATAAGTAAATGATTGATTGAATTATTATAAATCATAATATCTGGTTTAAGTCAAATTTTTTTTACCTGATAAAATAGGATTCTATATCAAAAACTTATTCTTCAGAACATAATGATAAGCAACTTTAAGTCACATATCTGTCCTGATTCTGCCTCATTTGATTCAGAATATGTTTATACAATTCTAAAAATCATGAACAAAATTTTAAAAAGATCATTTGGAGGGAAACAGGAAGATCCCCAAGACCAAACTCTAGTCAGCCAATTCCAGCATGAAAAATACAAGAGATGGTTCAAGGCTATACTCCTTATAGTTCAAGCCAGTAAAGATACTTGAAAGAAATCACTGCCCCTAAATCATTCTGAGTAGTAATGAGCTATTCATCCATTGCTCTACAAACTATAAATAAATACACACTCATGTAAAAGGTTTGTAAATATCCATGCATTGTAAATATATGTATATGTTTATAAGAAATGACTTTGGGTATTCGTTCTAGTACTATTTCCTTCAACTGTCCTACATATAAAGGAAAAAGACACTCCTTTCTTCATCACATGAAAACCATTCTCATACTCGCTGAGTAAATATACCCCCTAATAATGACATAGCTTTCACAGTCTAGTAAAAGGGTAGATTAGGAAAACCACAAAGTGGAGAGGGAAGAGAATATCTGTTGAAATCCTCCCATACACAATGTCTCACAATGATTACATTTTTTATTAAATTTATTTTTAATTGGAAGATAATTGCTCTGCAATATTGTGTTGGTTTCTGCAAGACACTGACACAGGTCAGTCATAGGCATATATATGTCCCTTCCCTCTTAAACCTCCCCCCCAGCTCCCACCCCATCCCACTTTTCTATACTGTCACAGAGCACCCGATTTGAGCTCCCTGCATCATACAGCCAATTCCCACTGGCTATCTATTTTACATAAGGTAATGTATACGTGTCAATGCTACTCTCCCAATCTGTCCCATACTCTCCTTCACCTACTGTGTCCACAAGTCTGCTAACTATGTCTGCATTTCCATTGCTGCCCTGCATATAGGTTTATCAGTACCATCTTTCTAGATTTCATACATATGCACTAAAATAAAATATTTTTCTCTTTCTTACTGCATTGTATATAATAAGCTCTAGGTTCATGCACCTGATTAGAACTGACTCAAATGCACTCTTTTTTTATGACTTACTAATATTCTAGTGTATATATGTACTAATAATGTAGTGTATATATCATCTAGGCTGCTTTCAAATTCTAGCTATCATAAATAGTGCTGCAATGAACATTGGGGTACATGTGTCCAAGTAACTCTTGAAAGAAAAGAAACAATTTTCATTCTATCTCACTATGTAAGTGCTACTGGTAGTTTTTTCTATTCAAGTTCTTTATACTTTATCTTCATCTGAAAATCATTTCACAGATAGCAGCACAAAGCATGTAATCATAGTGCTGACAAACACAAGTCCAAGGGAAGGCAATGTCAAGGTCCACACAAGTGGTCACCAAGGCAGCAAGAATCAGGATATGACCATGGAATGTTGATGACCATCCCAGGGTGATTTCTGAGAGCTAACTTAGCTTAGGTATTGATGCAACAACAACAATAGGTGAAAATGCTAGCCAAATTACGGTTGATTCTAAAGATAGATTAAAAAGACAACAAATCAAACTGAATGGCATAACAAAATAAGTATTTATAATGGCACATCATGGGCTAAGGAAAGACATTACATGCTTTCCTTTTTTTTTTTTTTTTTTATGCTTTCCTTTTTAACAGTAAGAATTCAACTGTGTTTAGCTAGACTGGATGAACATACTAACAAAATTTAAACCTCTTCATGGTATCTTAATAAAACTAAACTCATAAAAGTAAGTTTTGAAGTGGTTTGTTATACTTTAATCGATAATGGATACAGAAAACTGTATCCAAAAATATATAACTATAGCAATACTAAAAAGGGAGTTTTAAAATGAGGTGAAAATACGCAAAAAGTTAAGAATAATACAATAAATTTTTAATGAAGAACTTCAGTTTTTCAGATGAAAAGATATTTCCTGGGGCCAAGTATTATTAATGAAAAGTAAGCACACTAAATATATCCCCTTTTTTTCTCTAATCTAATTTCAAAAATAAAGACGTAATCCTAAATTGGACTTTCAAAGAGGAAACATTTCAATTCAAAAATCAACCCATCCAAGCTACTATTATCATTAGAAAGTAAACAAAACTCTCAGGCACCTAAGTATTTGCAGAAGTATAAAAAATACACTGTTTAGAAATACTTTCTGAAAAAAAAATCAAAGATGTATCTAACTAAACCAAAACTAATCAAAATATTTTATGAATAGGAAAATATATGATAAATAGTGTTTTAATGTTGAATAATGACAGCTTCATATTTAGAGTTGCCTTTTAAATTTGAGATAACTACTAGGTATCTCATGAAATAAGCAATCATATGCACAAGACAATAGGTGGTCAAGACTTTGGCAGATGACTGTTTTACTTCCTAGGTATTAACTTTCTTAATAAGACAGACCAGATTGGGCCTCCTGAATATTATATTTCATCTGTTGATCAGTATTTGGGTTGATAGGCAAATGGCTATTTACAATAGCAATGTCTTGGCTATTGTAAAAAGTGCTGCTATGAACATTGGGGTGCATATAGTTTTTGAATTACAGTTTTCTCCAGCTATACGCCCAAGAGTGAGATTGCTAGGTCATATGGTAACTTTATTTTTAGTTTCTTAAAGAAACTTCATACTGTTTTCCATAGTGGCTACACCAAGTTACATTCCCCACACCAGTGTAGAAGAGTTCCTTCTTCTCCACATCCTTTCCAGCTTTTGTTATTAATATTTGTAGACTTTTTAAGATGGCCATTCTGACCAGTATGAAATGGTACCACTGTAGTTTTGATTTGCATTTCTCTAATAACTAGCAATGTTGAGCATCTTTCCATGTGCCTGTTGGCCATCTCTGTCTTCTTTGGAGAAATGTCTGTTTAGGTCTTCTGCCCATTTTTTGATTGAGCTGTTTTTGTTGTTGCTATTATTGAGTTGTATGAGCTGTTTGTACATTTTGGAAATTAAGCTCTTATTGGTCTCATCATTTTAAATATTTTTCCCCAGTCTGTAGGTTGCCTTTCCCTTTTGTTTATAGTTTCCTTTGCTGTGTAAAAACTTATAAGCTTGATTAAGTCTCATTTGTTTATTTTTGCTTTTATCTCTATTGCCTTGGGAGACTGACCTAAAAAACAATGGTACAATTTATGGCAGAGAATGTTTTGTCTATGTTCTCTCCTAGGAGTTTTACGGTTTCATGTTTTGTGTTCAAGCCTTTAAAGCTATTTTGAGTTTATTCTTGTTTTTGGTGTGAGTGAGTGTTCTAAGTTCATTGACTTACATGCACTGTCCAGCTTTCCCAACACCACTTGCTGAAAAGACTGTTTTTTCTCCCTCAAGGGCATACTGATTACTTTGAATTCAACTTACTTAAGAAACAGCTAATGCAAGAGGAACATTTTGACACTCCTCTTTGTCTTCCTGAAAGCAGGAAATGAATCTCTCATGTGAAAGGTACACTCTGTATTTGAAGATAGAAGGACACATCCTTATAACCAGAGATAGGGAATCTGAACTAAGACTACCTAAACAAATCTTCCTATTTCTATAATATAGTACCCCAAATCCAAATCCTGTTTCGATACTGTACTAATTAACTACTCAAATCTAAGTTTCTTTGTCCTGTCAATTCCTTACAAATTCACTTGGTCGAAAAGTATAAAACTTGCCTTCTTTGGACACTTCTTACGTCCCATTTCTATGAGACCTCCATGTACACGTTATTTTTTTATCTCTTTTTCTGCTGATCCACCTTATATCAATGTTATTATCAGTCTAGCCACTAGAACTCAAAAGGGAAAAATTTCCCCTCTCTGACATTAACAATAATATACAATTTTTTAAAACTGATACCATACAAGGACACATTGGTTTCAAGTTCTCTGCATTTGAATATTCCATTTTATGGGAAGCTTTTCCTCCAGACAGCTGCTTAGCCTACTCTTGAACTTCCTTCAGATCTTAAAAGTCACTTTGTCAGAGACCTTCCCTGACACACCTTTGTAAAACTGCAATCACCCACCCCACTCTCAGCTTTTCTTACACTCTTTATTCTGTTTTATATTTTTAACACCATCTGACACATTGCTTGCTTCCTGTCACTTGTTCATGAGAATATAAATTTCAGAAAGTAAAGACAGTATTTTGTTTAATTCTCTAATATTAGGGCATAGAGTACTGCCAGGCACATAGAATACATTCAATAAATATTCATTAAAAGATAGGTGAATAAATGAATATTTTACATGTCTAGTGGAGATGTAACTTAGGTAGTTATTTTTTTTACCTTAAGCTCCACATCAATTATGTGTTAAGAAGTGAAAAGGAGAGACATTTTTAGAACATAACCTGATTGGTTTTATCATTAGTATTCTAAAGGACACACAATCAGAAAAATGGGCAAAGAACATGAACAGCAATCCAGTACAGAAGAAAAAAATAATAACCCACAAATATGAAAAGAATATCAAATTTTAAAATAATCAAAAACATATATTCAAATGACAAAAAAAGTTTTTCGCTTTTTACTTCAGAAAGCAATTTTTTGTTGTTGTTAAAATGCAGTTTGGGCAGGCCCGTGATGAAAGGAGCCCTCATGGACAAGTGATGGCTGTATAAACTGATATAAAACATATTTGGACAAAAAATTTTAAACAAAAATTTCTCCTAGCTTTTGCCCCAAAATGTGTAACTTTTGGCCCTTGCTACATATTGAATTTTACTAGGAAAAAATGGAGAGGTACATAAAGATTTATGACAAGAATTCCCATTACATCGATAGTAAAACATTGTAGGAAAAATGCAAAATTACTATTTAGTCACTATGTCATACAATATAATAGTAAATATATTGGTAAAAGAAAATACAATATTAAATAGCATAATATAATAGCAAAATAGTCGTCAGTTCAGTCGCTCAGTTGTGTCTGACTCTTTGTGACCCCATGGACTGCAGCACGCCAGGCCTCCCTGTCCATGACCAATTCCCCATAGTTTACTCAAACTCATGTCCATTGAGTCAGTGATACCATCCAACCATCTCATCCTCTGGTGTCCCCTTATCCTCCCACCTTCAGTCTTTCCCAGCATCACGGTCTTTTCAAATGAGTCAGTTCTTTGCATCAGGTGGCCAAAATAGTCTTAGTAAATCATAGAAAACAAACTAAATGTTCACTCACAGGATGTATTATTCTGCTTGTGTTGCCATAACAAAAATGTCACAGACTGGGTGATATAAACAACAGAAATTTAATCTCACAGTTCTGGAGGCTAGAAGTCTGACACTTCTCTCCTTACCTTCCACGGTGCATCCCTTTTGTGTCCTCATATGGTCTTTCTCCTGTGGAGAGAGAGAGAACAAGTTCTTATGTCTGTTGCTTTTCCTCAAAAACCAATCCGACTGAATTGGGACTTCCACCCTTACAACCTCATTTAAACTTAAATTCCTACTTCAAGTTTCTATCTCAAAGCATGGTCATATTAAGGGTTAGGATTTTAACATATGAATTTGGAGGGGATAAGATTCAGTCCATAAGAGACTGACTAAATAAATCACTATTCAGTCACAATATGAACTATTATGCAGCTCTAAACAAGGGTCTGCATTTTCTAAGAAGATTCAATAACCTAATATATTTAATAATTATGATTAGTGAAAAAAATTAGTTTAAAAAATCTAATAATCTCATTAGTTTAGAGAAACTCATGATATTTTTAAAAAACCTAATGTAACATATATTTGAAAAAGCTCTATTAAATTGCTTCTTAAACAGTTGGAAAGGATTTTGCTTTGTTTTTATCTCATTTTGTCCTTAATGTGTATGCAAAAAGCTGCAAAAGAGCAAAGTACTATTTAAGTTCTTTCCTCACCAAAATATATGAACAAAAATATTTTCAATATTAAAAACAAAATTATGGAAAATATTTAAGTTGGCATGCTTTCAAACCATACAACAGAAAGAAATTTACATTGCTAAGCCTTTTAATACCTTTCTACATTGGCCTGTTATGAAACCAAGAGCTATGAGCGTAACATATTGATAAATCCAAATAATATTTACATCAGAGAATTGACACTATAATGAAATATACTCTCCCTCATGGCTTTTTATCAAAGCATTTACTTTATGTGCAAAAACTAGATCAGAAAAAGGAAATGGACCTACATCTCCTTCACTTAGAAAATATGTGAAGTTAGTAAATGTCTCCCAAAGATTAACAGACAGTGATTCAGATAATAAGAGGAGGGCAATTCACTGTCTCTAACAGTTTCAAATTTCTTTTATTTTACAATCTGTGCAACTTTAAGGTCCCTGTCTTAGATAATGCGAGTCTGAGTGAGTTGCAAACTTGGAATCCTCCACTCGTTATATCAGGGCCCTGTCAAAAGCACCACATGAGGTAGTTTCGCCTTTATAGTCAGCCAGAGGCACAATGCCAAGGCCAGGTAGCTCTATGTTCCCAACCCTTGAAAGGAAAGAGGTAAAGAGAACAGAAGTCAATAGTAAGATTGGTGTTCATGAAGCAATCTGTCTACAAAGTGAAAAAAAGAAAAGATAAAGTTTCCTCTAGTGTTTTGGATCAAATAAAGACATATTCACTTTAAGAGCCAAGGCTAAAATTTTTAAATACAATAGAAACACAACTCCATCTAAGTATTAACAATAATATGAAATATATGACAGATATTTGCCTTAGCAAAATGAACAAAGTCAAATTTATAAAAGATTTTTTTAAAGCCTAATTACTTAAATTTTAAAGTCACAAAGCTGCATACAGCTAACATTTCAAATACTTTTATTACTATTACTGGCATTAGTCCAAATCATGCCATTAGTAGTAATGCTTAAGTAAAACCAAACCTGGGCTTTACTACATCGTGCACAAGTTGTCCTAAATATATATTCATACATACACACAAAGCGAGATTTGCTTGCTTGACTGAGATTTTCTGAATTTAGGGTGATAAAGTTATAACGATGGGCGATATTTTTGCCTCAGTGTGCCTCAGTGTGCCTTAGTCTCTCAGTTGTGTCCGACTCTTTGCAACCACATGGACTATAGCCTGTCAGGTTCCTCTGTCCATGGGGATTCTCCAGGCAACAATCCTGGAGAGGTTTGCCTTGTCCTCCTAAAGGGGAACTCCTAGCCCAGGGATCAAACCCAGACAGGTAGATTCTTTACTGTCTGAGCCACTAGGAATACATATACACAAAGCAAGTTATTTTTTCTTGCTTAACTGACGTTTTCTGAATTTAGGGAGACGACGCTATAATGATGGGAGATATTTTTACCTCAGTGGACCCAGTGCTAATGAAATCACATTTTTATTACAGTGACTAGTATATCAGTTGTAAAGAAAGGTTGCACAATTTTATTTACTTTATTTGTGACGTATAGGATATTACATATATTATTGAGTGCCTATACTATGTTAGGCAATGGAGCTTAGGTCATGAACCAAACACACATGATCACTACCCTCAGAGAGTTGATAGTCTTAAATCGACCAGACTGAAAATGAACATCTATATCACTGGATCAAAATCAAGGTCTTAGCAGGGTCACCCACCTTTTTCTAGAAGCTTATGAGGAGACTCCTTTCCTCAACCTTTCACCTTCTAATGGCTGCCAGTATTTCTTGGCTTTTGTCCACATCACTCTAAACTCTACCTTCATCCTCACCTTATAGCCTTATCTTTGCATATCATCGAATCTTCCTTTCTGTCGCTCTTAGGATAATCTGATTGAATTTAGTACTTATCCTCATCAGTTCAGTTCAGTTGCTCAGTCGTGTCGGGCTCTTTGCAAGTCCGAGTCCCCATGGACTGCAGCACACCAGGCTTCCCTATTCATCACCAATTCCAGGAGTTTACTCAAACTCATGTCCATTGAGACGGTGATGCCATCCAACCATCTCATCTTCTGTCGTCCCCTTCTCCTCCTGCCTTCAGTCTTTCCCAGAATCATGGTCTTTTCAAATGAGTCAGTTCTTCGAATCAGGTGGCCAAAGTATTGGAGTTTCAGCTTCAGCATCAGTCCTCCCAATGAATGTTCAGGACTGATGTGCAGTTCACGGGGTCACAAAGAGTCAGACATGACTGAGCAGCTGAACTGAACTGAACACAGTCAAAGGCTTTGGCATAGTCAGTAAAGCAGAAGTAGATGTTTTTCTGGAACTCTTGCTTTTTCAGTGATCCAGCAGATGTTGGCAATTTGATCTCTGGTTCCTCTGCCTTTCCTAAAACCAGCTTAAAGATCTGGAAGTGCATGTTTCATGTACTGTTGAAGCCTGGCTTGGAGAATTTTGAGCATTATTTTGCTAGCATGTGAGATGACTGCAATTGTGTGGTAGTTTGAGCATTCTTTGGCATTGCCCTTCTTTGGGATTGGAATGAAGACTGACCTTTTCCAGTCCTGGGGCCACTGCTGAGTTTTCCAAATTTGCTGGCATCTTGAGGGCAGCTCTTTCACAGCATCATCTTTTAGGATTTGAAATAGCTCAATGGGAATTCCATCACCTTCACTAGCTTTGTTCATAGTGATGCTTCCTAAGGACCACTTGACTTTGCATTCCAGGATGTCTGGCTCTAGGTGAGTGATCACACCATCATGATTATCTGGGTCATGAAGATCTTTTTTGTATAGTTCTTCTGTGTATTCTTGCCACCTCTTCTTAATATCTGCTGCTTCTATTAGGTTTATACCATTTCTGTCCTTTATTTTGCCCATCTTTGCATGAAATGTTCCCTTAGTATCCCTAATTTTCTTGAAGAGATCTCTAGTCTTTCCCATTCTATTGTTTTCCTCTATTTCTTTGCACTGATCACTGAGGAAGGCTTGTCCTATCTCTCCTTGCTCTTCTTCGGAACTTGGCATTTAAATGAGTATATCTTTCCTTTTCTCCTTTGCTTTTCACTTCTCTTCTTTTCATAGCTATTTGTAAGGCCTCCTCAGACAGCCATCTTGCTTTTTTGCATTTCTTTTTCTTGGGGATGGTCTTGATCCCTGTCTCTTGTACAATGTCATGAACCTCCGTCCATAGTTCTTCAGGCACTCTGTCTATCAGATCTAATCCCTTAAATCTATTTGTCACTTCCACTGTATAATCACAAGGGATTTGATTTAGGTATACCTGGATGGTCTGTGGTTTTCCCTACTTTCTTCAATTTAAGTCTGAAGTTGGCCATAAGGAGTTCATGATCTGAGCCACAGTCAGCTCCCAGTCTTGTTTTTGCTGACTGTACAGAGCTTCTCCATCTTTAGCTGCAAAGAATATAATCAATCTGATTTCAGTATTGACCATCTGGTTATGTCCATGTGTAGTCTTCCCTTGTATTGTTGGAAGAGGGTGCTTGCTATGACCAGTGCATTCTCTTGGCAAAACTATCTTAGCCTTTGCCCTGTTTCATTCTGTACTCTGAGGCCAAATTTGCCTGTTACTCTCGGTGTTTCTTGACTTCCTCCCTTGCATTCCAATCCCCTATAATGAAAAGGACGTCTTTTTGGGTGGTAGTTCTAGAAGATCTTGAAGGTCTTCATAGAACTGTTCAACTTCAGTTTCTTCAGCATTACTGTTCGGGGCATAGACTTGGATTACTGTGATATTGAATAATTTGCCTTGAAAACATACAGAGATCATTCTATCATTTTTGAGACTGCATCCAAGTACTGCATTTCAGACTCTTCTGTTGACTATGATGGCTACTCCATTTCTTCTAAGGGATTCTTGCCCACAGTAGTAGATATAATGGTCATCTTCAGTTAAATCCACCCATTCCAGTCCATTTTAGTTCACTGACTCCTAAAATGTTGATGGTCACTCTTGCCATCTCCTGTTTGACCACTTCCAGTTTGCCTTGATTCATGGACCTAACATTCCAGTTTCCTATGCAATATTGCTCTTCACAGCATTGGACTTTACTTCCATCACCCATCACATCCACAACTGGGTGTTGTTTTGCTTTGGCACTGTCTCTTCATTCTTTCTGGAGTTATTTCTCCACTGATCTTCAGTAGCATATTGGGCACCTACCGACCTGGGGAGTTCATATTTCAGTGTCCTATCTTTTTGCCTTTTCATACTGTTCATTGGGTTCTCAAGGCAAGAATACTGAAATGGTTTGCCATTTGCTTCTCCAGTGGACCACATTTTGTCAGAAGTCTCCACCATGACTCTCATAGTGCTGGATAATCTCCCCATTTCAAGACTCTGATCTTAATCACACTTGCAAAGACTCTGTTTCCATATAAGGTAACATGTTCCAGGGATTAAAACCTGAAGGGGGAGGGATGGTAAGGCAAGAGAAGTGATGGTACCATTCACCTATGTCACCAGTCTTCAATATTTGCATCTTCACATATTTCTTCTGCTTTAGTGCTCATTTCTAAAATATTACTTCTTTTGTTTCTAATTTACCTAAATTCTTTTTCCTCTTTCTGAGACTTTCAAATTCAGATTTATGTTGTTCTTTAATGTTTTTAATTGTTTTCTTAATATCTTTTGGCTCATTTTAAGATATTATAGTTTTTGATCTGCATTTTGAACAAATCTTTCTCACAGACTTTAATTTCTGTAGAAATATTCTTTTTTTTCTTATATTAATTTTTTGTATGGCAACTATACCTGGGATTTGATAATTTTTCTGTATTTCATTTTTGTGTAAATTTCATTTTCCTTCACTCTTAGTAGATTTCATTCAGATATTTTCTAATGTCACAAAGCCCTCTCTTCTCTTGCTTTTTATTGTGTTAAAAATATGGTACCTTGATTTCTGAGATTCTCTGATACTTTTGCCTTCTCTATCTTCTAATTGTATTTCCTTTTTTACTTGGATCTCTGTCAATTTACATCCCTGTAGTATTTTCCCCTCAGGGTAGAGTCCTGTCTGGAAGAAGAACCCTAGAATATTCATTTGAAAAGTTCCTGGGGCTATACTGGTCCACACCCTGCAGACCTGAACACAAATCTCTTAACACTCACTTTACAGAGCTTAACACTCACCCCCAGTTGCAGCTGCTGTCCTAAAGTTCCCCCACTTCACTTTCAAGTTAACCATATCGGAGTTTTCCTGCTCTGGGCTGCCAGACTCTCAGACAACTATACACCACACAGAGGCTGGGGGTAGCCAGCCTCAGACCAGACCCAGCGCACTTCTGTTTTCCATTTTCCCCTCTATTGCCCACAGCCTGGATTGAGCCCCTGAGCCCACAGGGTTTTGTATTATAGGAATTAAAACTCTGAATTAATGTAGCATTGGTGCGATAGGCTCCATCCTCCTCAAAGCTCAGCCACCACAAGCTTTGAAAACATGGAAAGTGAAAGTGTTAGTCACTCAGACGTGTCCAACTCTTGCAACCGCATGGACTGTAGACTCAGAGGCTTCTCTGTCCATGGGATTCTCCAGGCAAGAATATTGGAGAGGGTTGCCATTTCCTTCACCAGGGATTCTCCCCAACCCAGGAATTTAACCCAGGTCTCCCACACTGCAGGCCAATTCTTTACCGACTGAGCTATATATGCCACTAGCCAAATAGATGTTGAACTTGAACTGCCCTCTACTCTATTACGGCCTTCAGCTCTCTGCACTCTAATTGTGCATACATATGAAAGCCCAGGCTAGGAAAGGAAAAATGAGACTCCAAAAGACAGAGAAAAAACAAAACAACTTTTTTCCAAAAAAAAGAAAAAAAAAACAAATGCCTCCCTCTGTTTTTCCTTACACAGATGTTAAAAATAGCCATGTCTGGTAGCTGTTGGTACTTTGCTCCAACTCATTTTGGGAGTTGAAGGGATACGTGGTTTGGTTGAAAATACTGTCCATGGATTTTGGGTTTGCTTTCTGGTGGCTCTTTTGAACTGTGGTGTTGGAGAAGACTCTTGAGAGTCCCTTGGACCGCAAGGAGATCCAATCAGTCAATGCTAAAGGAAATAAGTCCTGAATATTCATTGGAAGTGTCACCCGAGTGTATGCTCCTCGGTTCTTTGTCTCGTCACAACAAAAATTTGGAGTGACGGACATTGAAGCCCCCTCAGCAGTTCACATCTCTTGGGTCTTGGACAGACTGTGTTATAGCTCTTAAATAAATCAGTGTTACAGCTCAGTGTTACAGCTCTATTTTATTTAGATGATAGCAGGAAAATCCATCTTTGAGGTGTGAGGGCACGTCGATCCAAAGACGGGAAGAGAAGAGCACCCCATCGCGCGGGAGAGAGAGAGGAGGGCTTTGGCTCCTCGTTTTATATGTTTCTCTGTCCCTGGGCCTGTCTTATGTAAATTGGGCCAGCCAGGAATGTTGTTTGTTTTACCTGAGGTTCTCACTCCTGTCCTCAGACCTTCTTTGTTCTATTTTTGCGGGCTTTTCCCTTCCAGGTCTTTTTGCCACTGCCATTTTGGACTCCTTTTCCCTATTCTACCTAACAGAAGGACTGATGCTAAAGCTGAAACTCCAATACTTTGGCCACCTGATGTGAAGAAATGACTCATCTGAAAAGACCCTGATGCTGGGAAAAATTGAAGGCAAGAGAAGAAGGGAATGACAGAGGAAGAGATGGTTGGATGGCATCACCGACTCAACAGGATGAGTTTGAGCAAGGTCCAGGAGTTGGTGATGCACAGGGAAGCCTGGCGTGCTGCAGTTCATGGGGTCACAAACAGTCAGACATGACAGCAACTGAACTTCTGGTGGCTCTGTTTTTATGCAAGGATTTCCAAGATCCAAAATATATGCTGCCACTGCTACTACATTTTCCCCAAAACTCTCTTTGGTTTAATATTTTTAAAAATTTTTTTTAAAGACATGAATATGGAATGTGTTCCTCATTTGTAATCCCATTGTGCAGTATCCATTTAATCAAACATTAAAGAAAACTGTACCATGATATCTAGAAAAAGCTAGAGGCACCAGGGTTGTTGAGATACATCCCCAGAGACAATAGAGCATATACCCAGGCCAGTAATTGATCTATCTTACTGATCAAGTCCATCTTTCAGCTTATGGGTAAGGAATGATGCTGGAGGTCAGAGTATTAGGGTCCTAGGGTTAAAGGGCATAAACTGCACAGGGAGAAAGATTAAGGATATTATAATTAAAGTTTGCACCATTAAATTTATCTTCTTTAATATTTTTAGCCCTTCAATAAGTGACATAGTAAAAAAAATTATCAAGACTCCTAATAATCTGCATTAAACATTTTAAAATTATAATTAATATTTTAATTTGTAACACTTCAACTAGACATAGCTATTCATTATCATCTAGGAAGACATAAATCATTTAAAGACACTAAAATGAATATCAATGTTTTTACTGAATATAACTACAGTAAAAAAAGAAAAAACATTTTGAAGATATTAATATGGGTATAAATACTTTAGAAAGTTTAAAGCAAAAAGATATGATAGACAGCAAGAGAATTAGCATAGCTTTATGGGAAATAATCTACTCCTCTACTATGCTTCTGACTATCTTTACTGATAAAATTAGGGGAAAAGAATTTGTAATAACTGCATATTAAGAGAAGGGAGTATTTTTATTTCCTCCAATAAAGGATGTAAATCTGGAACTACAGCCATGATTGATATCTCCAACTATAATAATCAACAATCATTCTCTAACACCTACCTAGTTTTGCACCCAACAAGAGTTAAACACTCATCTTTCAGGTCTTTGTTGGTACATTTAAACTCTTAATCCCCACAAAGATGTAGTGTTAGTTCACTATCTTGGGGCTAAAGGGGTATGAAAAAATAGAAGGTAAATGCAAGGATTTATTTGACATTTCTAAACCAAATGGCCTTTATTTCATGAATCATGAAACTAATTTGAGGGTTCTTCCAATGACTTATATCAATTCTTTCTCTACATTCTTAGGATGGTTCTGTGGTAGCTTTAAACCCAGTGTAGGATGGAGTCCTACTGCAATGCAGGAGACCCTATTTTGATTCTTGGGTCAGGAAGATATTCTGGAGAAGGGCTAGGCTATGCACTCCAGTATTCTTGGGCTTCCCTGGTGGTTCAGATGGTAAAGATTCTGCCTGCAATGAGGGACACCTGGGTTTGATCCCAGGGTTGGGAAGATCCCCTGGAGGAGAGTATGCAGCCCACTCCAGTATTCTTGCCTGGAGAATCCCCATGGACAGAGGAGCACAGTGAACTACAGTCCATGTGGTCGCAAAGAGCTGGACATGACTGAGGGACTAAGCACAGAATGGATTTGGTCTAAAACTTCATTTATCATTTGACCAACAGATTCACCATTCTGACTGGTGAACCATGTAGAATTTGGTTCCAATAAATATTAGTATTAGTTCAGATCTAATTTAACCTAATCTAATAATCCCTGAAATGTCTGTGTTTTTCTTTCTTTCTTTTTGTAAAATTACCTGTCATTTTCTTTTTTTCTAATGTGGTTAAAAGCCTCAGGCTCCTTTGGGATAAGCTTGGGGGAATCTCAATGGTGTGCATATCTTTGGACAATATTACATGGTGCTTTCTATTAATATAATGGAGCCGGCACTACTCTTAATCAAAGGCTCCTACAATGCAAACCGGCTTAGTAAGAAATGGATAGGAAGCTTTGAATCTCCATTAAAGCATCTCAAGTTATGTTAATGTCCACTGATCAAGATTTTTCCTGTTTTAGTGAAGCAGCTCCTTAGTAGGCTATGTGTCTGCATATGTGTATAGACAGTTGTAGAAAACAAATTTATGTTTACAGGGGGTAAGAAGGGAGGAGGGATAAGTTGGGAGATTGGAATTGACACATTGCTGCTGTTGTTTGGTTGTTAAGTCATGCCCAACTCTTTTGCAACTCTATTAACTGTAGGCTGCTGGGCTCCTCTGTCCACGGGATTTCCCAGGCAAGAATACTGGAGTGGTTTGCCATTTCTTCTTCCAATGGATCTTCCCAACCCAAGAATTAAACCCAAGTCTCCTGCATTGGCAAGTGGAGTCTTTACCACTGAGCCAGCCATGAAATTAAAAGACACTTACTCCTTGGAAGAAAAGTTATGACCAACCTAGACAGCATGTTAAAAAGCAGAGACATTACTTTGCCAACAAAGGTCCGTCTAGTGAAGGCTATGGTTTTTCCAGTGGTCATGTATGGAAATGAGAGCTGGATTATAAGGAAGACTGAGCTCCGAAGAGTTGATGCTTTTGAATTGTGGTGTTGGAGAAGACTCTTGAGTGTCCCTTGGACTGCAGATCCAACCAGTCCGTCCTAAAGGAAATCAGTCCTGAATATTCATTGCAAGGACCAATGCTGAAGCTGAAGCTCTTATACTCTGGCCTCCTGATGCGAAGAGTTGACTCATTGGAAAAGACCCTGATGCTGGGAAAGATTGAAGGCAGGAGGAGAAGGGGATGACAGAGGACGAGGTGGTTGGATGGCATCACTGACTCAATGGACATGAGTTTGAGTAAACTCCGGGGGTTGGTGATGGACAGGGAGGCCTGTCCTGCTGGGGTCACAAACAGTTGGACATGACTGAGTGACTGAATTTAAACTGAGCCACCAGGGAGGCCCTAGGACTGAGACATACACACTATTATATGTAAAATAGATAACTAATAAGGACCTACTACACAGCACAGGGAACTCTACTTAATACTCTGTAATAACCTATATGGGAAGAGAATCTAAAAAAAGAGTGGATACATGTATATGTATAACTGATTCACTTTGCTGTACACCTAAAACTAATACTGCTTTCTAGATCAACTATATCCCAATTAAAAAATAATAACTCCCTGCCAGTTACAAGGAATGTGGTTAACTGATAGTTTCAGCAGTCAGCACCCTCAGATTCACTTGACTTTTTAAGCTAATGGTATTCTTTTTTGGGGATGGTCTCAGCCAGTGACTGAGCAAGACTCCAGGACAAGGCCACGCCTTGTACTGCAAGACTCATTTAGGGAACAAATATTGCTCCATAATAAACTGTTGAAGTGGCGGTGGGGGGATGCGGGGAGGGGAGGCACTTTTAGATCTGCATTGTCCTTCTCTGCCAAATCCTGCTCTGTCCCTTTTTCTTTCAAAGATGTTTCTCCCCCAAAACCTAAGCATTCTTAACTCTATTTCAGCAAGAACCCAACCAATACAAAGAACATGATAGGTGGTTTATATTTTAATTTAAATATAATGGGGAGCCATTGACGGTGAGATGATATCTTATGTAGAGAACAGACTTTAAGAGGGAAAGAGTAAAAGCAGAAGACCACTTAGTGGGCTATCGAAGGGGCCAGACAAAATAACAGTATAGGCTTAGATTGTGGCAAAAGAGATAGAGAGAATTATTCATATTACATTTACATTTTGAAGCTAAAATCAACAGGACTTGCTATAGGTTTGGATGTGAAGATCAAGGAAAGTGTGGTAACACAGCTGACTTCTAGAATTTTGTCTTGAGACACTGGGTGAATTATGAGACCAAAAGCACACAAACAAAAAAAGATAGGACCTTGAAAGGCAGTGGAAATCAAGAATTCTATTTTGACATGTAAATTTTTAATAGCTATTAGATACTGAAGAAGTGATGTTCATGTGCCATGAGGTGAGCTTCAAAATTTGAATAAAGACCCAAAGTATCTAGGGCCCTAAGACAAAGCAGGGACAGAAACTCACTACCCAAATTCATCTATGAGAGACAAATACCATAAGATATCACTTATATGTAGAATCTTAAAAATAGAGTTCAAATGAACCTATCTACAAAACAGAAACTGAGTTACACTTAGATAAATACATATGTAGAAACAGCAGTTTAAAATAGAGCTTGCTTTATAAGTTGTTTTCTGAATTATTCTTCCCTCCAGTATGAAACCAGCATTTGAACATTTTTTACTAGCATTTAATAGGATATTTGAAAATGATTCCTTCAATCATGTTCAACTCTCCATTGACATGCTTTTGACAAGACAAGGGTAATTGTGACAATTTCCTTTACAATATGTTATAAGATGGATAAATCAATTTAAATTTGGATGAACTCCCATTAGGGAACAAGTGGCTTATAGTTTTTTCATCTCAATGGTAATTAATGATAGTTTCTATGTTTAAATCACTAAAAGGGGCTTCCATTCAATTCCAGACAATTATACCTAATAATATGTAAACATGTACTATATTATTATATATGTACAATAACGACCAGAGGAGAAAAAAACATTTTTTTAAAATTAATACTAGTACTTTCCCTGGTGGTCCAGTGGTTATCATCTTGTAATACAGGGGAAATGGGTTCCATCCCTGGTCACGAAATGAAGATTGCACAGGCCGAGGAGCAACTAAATCCTTGCCCTGAAACTACTAAGCCTGCACCACTCCACAACTAGAAGTCCGTGTGTAACAACAGAAGATCCTACATGATGCACCAGAGATCCCACGTGCTGCAACTAAGACCCAATGCAGCCAAGTAAAGAAATAATAAACACATAAAATGAGATTAATGCTAAAAGAACTCTTACATTCTAGCACAAAAAAATAATGGCAGACATTTTAAGATCTTAAAATGAATATTAAAATTTTAGCTTAATTAGCTACGAGGTTTTTCATTGTTAATTACACTTAATGACTATAACTGACTTTAAGAATAAGACAAACTTAACACTTAATTTATTCCTAAATATTTGAATGCCTATTCTATTCCAAGTACTATTAATGGATATAAAACACAACTCTTGCCTGATGTAATAGATCTCAGTCAAGAGGGAAGATACAACATTGTATATTTATATAATTATTTCTCATTGAAATTAAAATATTTCTATAGGGGAAAAACATAGAGTGCTAATCTAGTTTTGAGTGTGTGTGTGTGTGTCTTTGTGTGATGATGATTTCTCTTCCCCTTTTCTCCGATTTAGCAGGAATTGTAAGAAGGATTAAGAGGTAGAGGTGATACTGAATGAGTCCTCAGTGGCCTATTCATAACCTTTTGGGATACATATATATGTGTCTGTCACTGTGTTTGGAAAAAAAATTAAAAAGAAGATGAAATAGATTTCCCTTAAAAAAGGAAATAATTCACAGAATATTGGATAACAGAATGGAAGAAAAGTCTCAAGATCTTGTTCTTAATCACTTATTGAAACTGCATGTGTTTTCTAAGGCAAAAATGAAAGTACCATGGATTGAGTGTCTTTAACAACAGAAATTTATTGTCTCGTGGTTCTGCGGGGGAGGGGCTAGAAGTTCAAGACCAAAGTTGCAGCAGGGTATGGAAGAGAACGTGCTCCATGCCTCTCTTCTAGCTTCTGGTGGCTTGCTGGCAATCACTGATCATGTTTTGGCTTCTGCTGCATCACCCCAATCTCTGCCTGCTTCTTCACGTGCCTGTTTGTGTGCATATCTGTGTCTTAATTTCTCCTTTTTAAGAAAACCACTAATGATAGTGGAGTAGGGGGTCTACTCTATTCGCATGTGACCTCATTTTAACTAATTACATCTGCAATGACCCTTTTTCTGAATTAGGTCATGCTCCTAGGTATATTCTGTTTTTCCTTCTGTTAGTTTATCGCCATACCCTGGGCTCTGTCCCCCTGGGATTCTCCATTCTCGATAAAATCTGAGTCATTTTGATTGCAGGCCCTTGTAACCAAGCAGGATGCTATGGGGGAGCAGGACACTAATGCGGCTTCCCAGCAGAGACCCCTTGCCCATGTTCTCTGCTGTAGCTCCTCTTTGCAGTACCTAGACAACAGAACCTGATGCACATTTCCTGAGTCAACAGATGTTAAAACCTCAAACAAATATAACAAAGTATCTGATGACCAAGAACACAGCAGCCCCCAGACCTACTGGAGCCTAAGGACTGATAACATTAACCCCTGTGACACCACCCTGTTGCCTCACCATCAACCAATCAGAGCTTTGTGCATGAGCTAATCACATACCCTGGGACTCCCCTTCCTCAGTTCAGTTCAGTTCAGTTCAGTCGCTCAGTCATGACTGACTCTTTGCGACCCCATGAATCGCAGCATGCCAGGCCTCCCTGTCCATCACCAGCTCCCGGAGTCTACCCAAACCCATATCCATCAGTCAGTGATGCCATCCAGTCATCTCATCCTCTGTCATCCCCTTCTCCTCCTGCCCCCAATCCTTCCCAGCATTAGGGTCTTTTCCAATGAGTCAACTCTTCACATGAGGTGGCCAAAGTATTGGAGTTTCAGCTTCAACATCAGTCCTTCCAATGAACACCCAGGACTGATCTCCTTTAGGATGGGCTGGTTGGATCTTCTTGCAGTCCAAGGGACTCTCAAGAGTCTTCTCCAACACCACAGTTCAAAAGCATCAATTCTTCGGCGCTCAGCTTTCTTCACAGTCTAACTCTCACATCCATACATGACCACTGGAAAAACCATAGCCTTCACTAGACGGACCTTTGTTGGCAAAGTAATGTCTCTGCTTTTAAATATGCTATCTAGGTTGGTCATAAATTCCCTTCCAAGGAGTAAGCATCTTTTAGTTTCATGGCTGCAATCACCATCTGCAGAGATTTTGGAGCCCCTTCCTCAGCTTGCCTTTAAAAATGCTTTGCTGAAACTCATCAGTGAGTTCTGGCCTTTTAAGCGCTAGCTGCCCGGGCCTCCTGTTCTGGTGCCTGACAATAAACACTGCACTTTCCTTTACCACAACCCGGTATCACAAGATTGGCTTTATTGTGTGTGGGTAAGTGACTTAGCAGTAGCAGTAGCAGCAAGTAGACCTAAGTTTGGTTCAGTAACACTTTCACCAGTATTTCAGGCCTAGAGAGTCACAAAGTATTTTTAAAATAGATTATTCTTCATCAGCTTGTTGTTCCAGGCCTCTCTGGGTACATATGTAGGATATAGGGCAAATTTAATCAGAGTTCTATTGTTCAAAGTCTTTTTATTTCTTCCTTATCAACAGGGATCACAAAATCAAATTTAAACTAGTGCAGTCAACAGAAATAGAGTTGCTATAGAAAGTGATAAACCTATAGAAAACTGAAATACACCTGCCCCATCTTAAGTAGATGGCAGCAAATTGTTGTCACATACAAATATGAGCTCAGTGTTGTCAGATCTTTTTTAAAAAAAAGGGTAGGAATAAAAGTTTTTCTGTAGGTTTCTTGGCATATAAATCAGCTGTTTTAAAAACACTGTGGTCCAAAACTATGAGGGCCAAACAAAGCATGTCAACAGGCCAGATCTAGACTGTGGGCTCCCAGATTGCAACTTCTCTTCTGAATAATACACAGGGATTCCTGGCCAATTCGTCTTTTAGCACAGGCCAACTGTGAATTTGGGTTTTCACTATTCAACCCAGAAATCATTAGAATCACAGCTCAAGTCCTGGATAATCCATTAAATTCATAAATCCAAAAACATATAGCCATATCAATAAATAAAATTTCATTCAATTTTGCAATACCTGCCTTAGTTGACAACATACCCTCTAAACCAACTCTCTCAATTTTTTTCAGATTTTTGATTCACCAGCTTGGCAAATTTTTCAAGTTTGTCTCTGTATAACATTTTATTCCCTCCTCTGACTTTTACACATCAGTGTCCTGGCAAAGTGAAGCTTGGATTTTGGCTGTTCATAAGCAACAGAACAGCATGGGCATAAAGGGAATTTTTAGCTTCCCCCACTTAGCAGAGGAGGATTTTTTGTCCATCAAAGAACATGTCATTAGGGAGTTTCAGATGACTTCTAATTTTTGATACACTCCATACTGAGATCCCCTATGAAGATATATATATATTGCATAGTCAAATCTCTATCAGCTATTGATTAGTTCCCTAACTTTCACACAAGAGTTATTAAAGCTGGAAGTCTGAACTACCATTTTGATAAGCCTGAGAAGGGAAAAGCCTGGGGTTATGGATCCATAAATGGTTTATTTGTTTGCTTATATTTCAGTTATTCCTTTAACTGCTCTAAGTATTGGACATTTCACAGTAACTAAAATAATCAAAAATCACTGCTCTTATGGAATGTGGCATAGACAGCTAGGAATTCACCAAACATTCAGGCTCTTCATGGCCATTGGAGCATAGCTGCCCAATCAGGGGCTACATTCCCCACATGCTATCATCCAGATGTGGTTCTCTTACTGGGTATCTTCACTGAAATTGGAATGCAAGTAAAGTCATTCATTTCTGTGCTTTGATCTTTAAGAAACAGGAATGGTCTCCAGTATGGCCTTAGATAATGACATTAGAAATGACAGGGCTTTTGAGAACTTGGGTCACTGAATGAAAAACTGCAGCAGAGTGCCCTCTTGAATCACTGATCATAAAAATAACTGAACACCTATATGAGCCTAAAATAAACTGTGTTATGTTAACCTACTGAAATTTGGGGGCTTGTTTGTTGCAACAGCTACTGTTACTCTAGCTAATACATAGGGCTTATGCTTAATTGGGAAAGGCTGATGAAAACAAAATAAAGCATCTCTTCTATAATGAAAAGATTAAAGTAGTAAGATAAAAATATCTTGTGAAAGACCATCACAGGCTGAAGCAGTGCCAAGTAGAAAAGTCTCAATTTCAAGCAAGCCAACATTCTTAAGGAAGAGCTGAAGACCTAAAGGGCTATGAAAGAAGTAGAAGTTAGAGATGATGAAATAGGGGTAATTTTAAATGAGAATAAATAATGTAGAGTCCCGTGGATTACTATGAGCACTAGGACTTTTACCCAGAATGGAATGGGAAACTTGGGAAGATTTTGAGCATGACCCACCTTGAGTTTCACTGTATTTTCTCTGGCTATTCCATAGGTTAAAGGTAGATGAAGGGAGATAAATTAAGAGTTTCTGGGTGAGTGATAATTATGATTTTGATCAGGATAGAATATATAAGATATAGATACATATAAGATGGAGATATATGGATTTGTGTCCTAGATATACATTAAAGGTAGAGCCTAAGATATCAAGTGTGTATAGGGAAAAGAGACATTAAAGATGATACCAACGTTCTGTCCTGAGAAACTAGAACAGTGAATTTGCCATTTACTGCATTAGAGAACTCTGAGAACTCAGTTTTGGACATGTTCAGTTTATGATGCATGTCACATATTTGAGTTGAGGGGACAAGTAGTCAGGTGGTTATGTGAGGCTGGAGGTCAGAGAAGAGATTTGTGATGGAAGTATTCATTTGGGAGTTGGCAGCTTATATTTAAAGTACTGAATCTTGATGAGAATTCCAAAGAAGGGAGTTTAAATAGACACGAGAAGACAAGTAGCAAGCCTTGCACAATCCCATATTGGAGGTCAAGGAGATGAGAAGGACTCAGCAAAAAGCAATGAAAAGGAAAAGACAAAGAACTTGTAGAAAATCAGACAGCATCATGGAAGCCAAAAGGTGAAGATGGCTAAAGGAAAAGAATTATCAACTGTGGCCAATGTTGCTGAAATTTCACAACTGAGAAGTGACTACTAGATTTAATAATGTCTGTTGGTAACCTTGATACAATTAACTTACTATGGGAAAAGGAGAGAAAGAAGTTAGAAATAGGAGTACACAATACTCTTTCTGAAAGTGTTACTCTGAAAGGAAGACAGAAGTGAGTAATAGTTGGAGGCAGAAATGAGCAAAGTGGTTTTAGATGGAAAGATAATAGTATGTTTATGTAAGGAGAAGAATGACTATTTTCCTCAGAAGAGAGGAAAATAGTTATTGATGTTTCTATGTATTTATAATAAAATTAACATGTACATTGTATAAAATTTGTATAACACACATTTAAATATTACATTTAAAATAGAAAATATACTCACATGCAGCATATTTAATTGCTAATAAGAAGAGTTCAGTTGAGAGGAATGTGTTAAAGATAAAGGAGAGAAGAAAATACTTAATAGCTTAGTTTCTGAAAAGGCAAAAGAGTATATAATCCACACCATGGAAACAAATATAAACATGCCTTGTTAACAGGAGAGAAGGAGGAGAGAACAAGTGACAGTGAATTAGTAGAAGAGAGGAAGAGGAAAATGAAGAAGGCAATATCTCATGGTTTCTATTTCTTCTCTCTTCAGAGAGATATAAAAATCATCAACTGAGAGTGATGTGGGAAGGAAAGAGTGAGAGATTTTTAAAAAGTACAGAATGTGTGAGATTTTATTTGGGTAAATAGAAAAGCAAAATAACTCAGAGTTGGCTAAGGGCCTGGTTGAGGTTGAAGTTATGTAAAAATCATTTGTGCTGTTTAATTCAGCTCTGACTGTGTTGTAGGACAGAGAGTTGGATCCACTTAAGAATGGTAAAAGTATCTTAAGACTCTTAGAATCAGTGGCAAAGAATTTACCTTCCATTGCAGGAGATGCAAGAGATGCTGGTTCGATCCCTGGGATGAGATTCCTGGAGGAGATTCCCTGGAGGAGGAAATGGCAACCCACTCTGGAATTCTTACTTGGGGAATCCCATGGACGGAAGAGCCTAGCACACTACAGTCTATAGGGTCACAGAGAGTCAGACACAACTGAATAACTGAGCACATTCTCATGCAAGTGTTTAATAAGATAAAATACATGTTGTGCCTAATATAGTATTCAGCTTATCATAGATAACCTATAAGTGTTATCATTCTCTCAAGAATTCACTCTTGAAATGAATTCTTCAATTCCTAACTTAGTAGAAGACTGTCAGGATAGTGGTCTATTGAAAATGATTAAAAAGACTTTAAGGACTGCATCATTTTTTAAACCTTGAATTTACTGTTTATAATTTTTAATTATTATAATTGTAAATCCTAAGAGGTTTTACAATAAATGAAATCCTAATTTATTTTACAATACATGAAAGAATAAGTCCATTGTTTTACAAGCTCCTACATCAGTGACAACAGCAAAAAAATTTTTTGAGAACTGAATTAAATGAAACCAAGGACCAAATTTGTTCCAAAAGCCAGAAATTTCTTTTATGAAGCCAACAATATTCCAGGAAAAATTAAAAAGAAGAACAATAGAGACAAGAAGAGAGACAAAGAGAGAAGAGATAGAAAAGATATTTCTTATTTTCACTTTTATGAATTTTACTCAGGAAGCTAACACCTTTCACAGGGAAATAATATGGAAAATAAAACAATCTTAATACTACAGAGAATATGTTGCTCTATCAAAATTTTAGTGAATACAAGCTCAGAATCCAAAGAAAAGCAAACTTGAAAATGTACTGTATGTCAAAGAGTCAATTTTTTTTGTTTGTTTTTTATGCGTGTCTGTGTGTGTCTGTTAGTCGCTCAGTAATATCCAACTCTTTGTGACCCCATGGACTGTAGCCCTCCAGGCTCCTCTGTCCATCGGATTCTCCAAGGAAGAATACTGGAGTGAACAGCCATTCCCTTCTCCAGGGGATCTTCCTGACCCAGGAATCAAACCCAGGTCTCCTACACTGCAGGCAGATTCTTTACAGTCTGAGCCACCAATGTTATGCAAAGTTAAAGTGATGAGACTACTGTACACAAAGACCTTTGGATATGGAGAAGTTAATAGTGAAATAGCTGTTAGAAGGAAGATTAGCAGTGGGTTAAAAAAATATTTAAGAAATAATCCTTCTGTAGGTAGTGATAAAAAGAAAAATCAAATTTTCTTGCCTTAAGCTATTTCTCTATTTTAGAGAGAGACAAAAACAAGGGCCTAAAGAGGAAACTTCAAGTAAAATTTGTTCTTTCATTTATTCAACCAATAATTACTGAGTACCAGTAACTAAAAGTGCCAGGTGCTGTTCTAGACACTGGGAAACCAAAGATGAATAAGATAAAGTTCCAACTCTTACAAGATTTACATTTTAATTGAAGGAAGAGAGAGAATAAGTAACATAAATAAAGATAATTTCAAATAATGATAAGAGTTTTCATGGGAATAATATAAGATGATATGATATAGAATATCTAGGAGGGTAACATATATTCTATATCATATCATCTTATATTAGTTCCATGAAGCTCTTCATGGAGGAGGAGAGGGGGATGACAGAGGATGAGATGGTTGGATGGCATCACTGACTCAATGGACATGAGTTTTAGTAAACTCTGGGAGTTGGTGACGGACAGGGAGGCCTGGCGTGCTGTAGTCAATGGGGTCACAAAGAGTCAGACACAACTGAGTGACTTAACTGAACTGAGGAGGGTAACAAATTACCACAAAGCATAGCAGTTAAAAACATTCCACATACATTCTGTGGGTCAAGAATTTGGACCCAGATCAGATGGGTCCTCCAGCTTAGGGTCTCTAACTAGGCCGCAATCAAAGTGGCCACCAAAGCAGAGACGATCTCAAGGTTCAAACGGGGTGGAATCTGATTCCAGGCTTACTCGGTGGTTGTTAGCAGATTTAGTTCTCTTTGGGCTAGTAGACAGGATCTCAGTTTTTTACCACAGTATGGCTCTTTCCATAGGGCAGCTCACAACATAGCAGCTGGCTTCATCAAAGTCAGCCAAAGAGGGTGGAGTAGCAAGAAAGAGGGAGAAACAGAAGTCATTCTTTTATAGCCTTACATCAGAAACAACATCTGGCATTTTTGTCATATTCTATTTATTAGAAGCAAGTTCTAGGACAGCCTACACACAAATAGGAGGAATTACACAAGAATGTGATGCCAGAAATCAGGATTCAATCCCTGGGAACCATTTAGAACCAGCCTATCCCACAGGGAATCAGAAAGGCAGGAAAGGACATGAAGTGGTGACACATCCGAAAGAGAAATGCAGACCTGAACAATACTGATGTGAACCCAAATTTAGCTAGTCGCCTTCTAAGGAAGAAACTTTTGCATGGTATACAAAGATAATCCAAAGAGAAAATACACTGCTCAGGTTTCACCATTTTTACATAGGCATATTGTAGCATTGATATTTCCACTTTTGCTCAATATTTATTAAGCACTATATATATAGTGCTTAACAAATAACAATAATTATTATTATTATATAAAGAATTAAATATATATTTAATATATTATATATTATATATATTATATAAAATATATATATTAAATATATAAATAAATAATAAATATATATAATTTAGCAAGCACTAATTACTAATTATTAAGCACTAATTAAGCACTAATTAGTATAGTGAAAATATACTTATTATTTCAGAGATAACAATTTTCTTCTTCATCCCTTTCAGTACCAGTTCCCATTCTCTTATCCAAACCTACATGCACTTCTCCAAAAACAAAAACTTACTTGATCTGCAACTTTTTAGATTAGCTCTAATTTAGCCAAACTAGGGTAATGCCAATACTAGAGTTGGTCTTTTCACATTTTAATCAAAAGGCAAGTGAGCTTAAATGATTCAGAATGCTACAACATCAAAACACTAGAGTCTGCTAAATTCTAGAGGGTTGGCTTTGGGCAGATTATTTAACCTCACTGAGCCTCAGTTTTCCGGTATGTAAAACAGAAAGATAAAAATCATAATAACATTAATTCCAATTTCAATGGACAGATGAAGATTAATGATGTATGTGTTAGTAATTTGTAAACCATAATATACTGTACATTTTTAGAAAGTTTTAAAGTATTTAATCCAAAGAAATCAAAAAGTGATAAACTTCTAAAATTATACAAGATTTTTTAATATTCCACTCATTTCTCTTCTACATAGAAAAATGAGAACATACTGACCCAGTATTCCTCAATTTGCAATATTCTTAAATGTTACATAAATTCTTTATCTGTAATTCATTGTTTATGCCATGAAGTGCCCACAAACACACAGCAATTGGAAATTCTGAAAATTCTTAGAAGATACATTTGCTTATTAAACCACAGTAAAATCAAGTACCATAAAAGAGTTAACACAGGAATGAAAGCAAAGGAGAATATGATATGTGTTGGAAGAAAGAACTATATTAAAATGAGCTCATTTTTATCAGAAGAAAATGGTTCTTATTTTAAAATAGATGTGTGTCCTTTTACAATTACAGAAGCTGAAATATAACTGTAATCTACAACCATAAGGTAAGATTTCCATCTTTATATGACATGAAAAATGTGCCAAGCCAAGACTTTCCCATAAACAAAATTGCTTTCTTCAACTTACACTTTAATGCAAGATATCAATCATAGGGTGGATTTTATTACTCAAAATTTAGCTTTGTTTTTTGACAGATTGCTTGCAGTCAGCTTGAAGTACAATTGTATATCATCCCTATTATATACACATCTGAATTGCTGGACCCTTTTTTTTTTAATTTTAAAAAGAGTATTATAAATGGGAAGAAATGTCTGGTGAGGCAGGATTAGTTTGACATTGACCGTTTTAACTGAATAGTGTGTTTTTGATAACATGTCATTATATATCTACAGTAGGTCTGAGGCTGCAGGCATCATATAAGATATCAAGGGACAGCAATGTCTCTATTCTATGAAGGACCTCTCTGTTTTGACATCTTTTTCCCCCTTTTTTACACACCTCCATTTATTAAATCATTCTCATTTTGAATAAAGAGACAGTGTTGATATCAATACAATGCACTGCCTAGACAATATAGCTATAGGATACATATTTATATACAGCAGCAAGACCACCAAAAGTATATATATATATTTTGTAAAAAAAATCAATCTACTGTGGTCTATATGGAGAAATGAATGTAGTAAAAACTACAGTGATGTAATTTGTGGTCAGGAGCTCTTACATGCTACAAGTAGTTCTAGTTTAAAGGAAGCTACAATGATCCATTTCATTCACAGCCACCATGAATTTAGTATTCCTTGGGCACACAAATAAAGAACAGCAAAATGTATTAAAATGAAGATGTAGAGCCTTGAAATGAAGAGCTCACAGCTAAAGTTGCCATAAAATTTGCAGTCTATTTCTAGGTAGGAAAAGTGTAAAGAATTTCTAGTACTGTCCTTTAAAGGCCAAATGGAGATTGATACTTGCTGAAGTTGTGGCAGATATGCAAACCTACTGGATTCCAGCTACCCATGAATAAGCAGAATACTTAAAAAAAAAAAAAAAAAAAAACCTTTTAACTTATCTGTGATGAAAAATGCATGCTGGTTTAAACTGCCTTAGAACTTTAAATGAGTCACTGCAGCACATTCAGCAGCATAGCCCAGGAGTCCTAAAACCACCAAAAGCTACAAAAAATACAAGTTAAAAAAAAAAAAACTTTAACTGAGCCACTTATGAGGCTTTCCTTCTCCTCAACACAGTGCTTAATTTCCAGGGATGCTTTAGCTGTCACACTGCTGGTGTGGTTTTTGTTATTGAAAAGAAAGGATAAAAGCCTGATCCCAAAGCAATCAAGTTTAACTTGGGATAAGTGACTAAGAATCACCTTCAAACACTTAGAAGTGGAGACACTTTCAGTTAACTCATCTCTGTAATCCGTACTTACACGTACTTACACAGATGAGTCTCATTTCCATGATTTGACTTTAATATTCTTTTAACAACCCCAAAACGAAATAAAAGAGCTGCTAAACACACTTCATTATTGTTTTGAGAAGCCTAGTCTAAACCCTTGCATTGTGAGGCATCATGGGCTTGGTGCCTGCATGATCAAGCGTTCAACTTTTCTTAAGGCCACACTCTCGACTGTAACTTTCAGTTATGTAGAAATTTGGCTTTAAAGGACAGGTTCAGATTTCCGAAAGCTATCTCTCTTCCCCCTCCTCCAAGTAAAAGTGAAGAAATTATCTCTTTATCTAATTTAATAAGAAATACATTCTAATTTCACACTCCTTTAAAATTCTGGTCTTTGTGAGAAATTAGTAATAATATAATATTATATGACCCATTATTAGTATAGTGGCCACAGGATAAGGTTTCCACAGTGTCAGAGAATGTTTGACGGGAGGATTCCTACGTGCTGTCTCTCATGAGTCCTTTGTCCCTCTTCAAGCGGAACAGCACGTTGCTCCCAGGGACTGAGGTCATTGTGTGAGGCAGGCTTGGGTCTCCTTTAGTAAGCATTCTCTTTAGGACAAAACTGCTTAGTCTCGTTCCCCTTTCTTGAGATATGGATTGCCTCCTGACCTTGTGACTAACATTACCCCTTGTTCTCTTGGTAACGGTTGCTGTACGTTTGGTTTTCTGATCTCTATCTTTCCCGAAAGAAGTTTCTTGTACCACAGCCTATATATACTCATAGGAAAATCATTAAAGCACCTTTGCTCCATCAGAGCTTAGGTCCCCGGATCTTTTCTCTCTCTCTCTCTCTCTTTCTCTCTTTTACTTTCTTATCGTCGACTCTGTACCACCAGGTTCCGGTCCATTAAAGGACCCCAACACCACAGTAAGCTTATATCCTCAGGTTTCTCCTTGGAAAAGTATTTACATTATTAACTTTTCTTAGTAACATGACATTGCATTCAATCAACCAGAGAACTGTTATTGTAGTCATTCACTAATGTTTGAAATTATCACATGGTCCCATGATGGTTGCCTGAATAAGATATGATACAGAGATTATTAAAGTTAGTATCGGTCACATATGACATTCTCAGGAAGTACAAAGATTGACTCTACTTTTGGCTTCCCTGGTAGATGGTAAAGAATGGTAAAGAATTCAGATAGTAAAGAATCCACCCATAATGCAGGAGACTGGGTTCAATTCCTGGGTCAGGAAGCTCCCCTGGAGACGGGAAGAAGGAAATGGCTACACATGCCAGTATTCTTGCATGGAAAATTTAATGGACAGAAGAGCCTAGCAGACTACAGTCTGTGGGGTCACAAAGAGACATAACTGAACAACTAACACTTTCACTTGCTAACTATAGTGAATAGTTTAACATATATCTCAGTACCAAATAAATTCACTTCCTTTGTATGGTTTTTTGGAAGATTTTAAGTATTAGTAGCACATTTGCTAATATTTCCAACACAGTTCTGAGACTTTTACACATATTATTTTGGCAGATGCATAAAGGACCTACATAATGCCCAGCATTTAGAAGGAACTCAACAGTAATTAAAAACCAGAGACATCACTTTACTGACAAAGGTCCATAGAGTCAAAGCTATGGTTTTTCTGGTAGAAGTGTATGGATGTGACAGTTGAACCATAAAAAAGGTTGCACTCAGAAGAATAGATGATTTTGAACTGTGTTGCTAGAGAAGACTCTTGAAAGTCCCTTGGAGAGCAAGGAGATCAAACTAGTCAATCCTAAAGGAAATCCTAAAGGACTGATGCTGAAGCTCCAATACTTTGGCCACCTGATGCGAAAAGCCAACTCATTGGAAAAGACTCTGATGCTGGCAAAGATTGAGGGCAAGAGGAGAAAGGGATGACAGAGGATGAAATGGTTGGATGGCATCACTGATTCAATGGACATGAATTTGAGCAAACTCCAGGAGATAGTGAAGAACAGCGAGGCCTGGCATGCTGCAGTTCATGGGGTCACAAAGAATCCAACACAACTTAACGACTCAACAACAACAATAGTGATATTTACCGTTATTTGCCTACATCACACATTTCAGAGTGTAAACTGACCTGCTTAGAATTACTTGGCTCTATTGTGAATCATTTACACTGCATTGCATAAAGGCACTAGTGAAGTTCAAACTATATAAGCTGAATTATAGTGGTTAGAGTGATTAGATTGAACTTGTCATGCTCTGTATTTTGTTTAAGTCTATATAGGACTCACTTGTTTAGAACTATTCTGGTAACAGTTTGGCAGAATTATAATAATGGTAGTCATTTGTACATTTACTCTCAGTTTCCTGAGGAAAATGAGGCCAGGAAAGTTTAAGCTACTCTCTCAAGGTCAAGCAAGTAATAAGTAGTAAAATAGAACTTAAAGCTAATACTGCCTGACACCCCAACCCTGGGACTTAACTGCCATACTGTGCTGCTTCCTAGTTTTGGAACAACTGATGTAATTTGAAGGACAAAGGCAACCCTTGGAATAAGTCCCATAGATGTCATCATTTTAAAAAATTAACTCCAGGGAGCATTAACGTCTTCACAGTCTGAAAATTTCCTATCTGAAGGCAAATCCTAATGAGAAATATTGTTAGAGTGGTATCAAGATAGATAAATGTCACTTCTCTTTATCCCCCTGCAGGACCGTAATAAATACTAGTAATAAATTCCAACACACTTCCACTGAGCCTCAATGTTTGCCTTAGAATCTGTATCAACACTACACTCCAGACTGCTCCTCAAACAGTAAGGACTAGCATGTAGATGAAATGTTTTCCCATTTTGGACTTTGTTCCTCTCATTTTTGTTAATAGACTGGGAGGCATTATTGACTTTCATCAAACTAAGTTTTGTTGTAGGTCTGCCGTTTCCCAGGCACTGTGCTGAATACTAGGACCCCAACAGTAAACATTGATACTTGCCCTCAAGGAACTCACAGGCTATGAGGTAAATAGACAAAAAATGTAAAAATCAACCATTAATGTGCTGTTGAAGTCTCATAGAAAAAGCATAGATGTACGTAACAGAGTGATGAGGGAGATGAATCAGATGTTGGAGTACAGATGGACACAGGGAACAATTCCAAGGGAAGGTGACACTAATCTTCAAAAAATAGTCAAGAGCTGGTCAAGGAGAGATCATATGGTTCAGGTCATCCTAAGCGGAGAAAACAGTATGTAGCAGGTTGTTTATGAATATATGACAATGTATAAGACTGGAAAGGTGAACAAAACCAGATTATGAAGGGTTTCTTTTGACTTGATGGAACTTGTCTTTTATCCTGAGAAAGAAAGACATTTAAGTATCTTTAGCAGGTTCATGACAGTATCACTGTTATGTTATGAAATTCCCTGGCTGTGCTGTGATAAATCCACTGGAAGGGAGCAACATTTGAGTAGAGGACTTTTCCGAGGCTAAAGCTACAATACTGCAAGTGAAAATCTGTGAACTGAAGTAATCACAATGAAAATGATGAGAAGAATGATCAGAGAAATACTGAAGAACTAGAAATGGTAGGACCCTGAGATTAATTTGACGACGTAGAGTGTGAGAACAGGAGGGATCTATGAGGAAACCTAGATCTCTAGCTTGGGCAAACTGATGTGTGATGGTTCTATTCAATGAAAACAGGGGACACGAGAGAAGGCAGGGTTTTGAGTGGAAAATGGTGAACTTATTCCAGGACAGATCAAGTTTGACATAGTATAATAGTGCTTCCACATAGAGTCACACAATTTACAGTCACAAAAGAAAGATCTGAAGCACAGAAGACAATAGATCTGGTATCTAAGTGATAATTAAACACAGAGGCATAGATACACTCATCTTAGAAATGTATGTTGAGAGCCAATGAAGGTTCCTATTTTAAATTGTAGGAGATAATATACAGTGGTTGTGGTAATGAGCGTTGTAGCCATTCTGCCTAGGTTCAACAATGGTTCCAACAACTTATGATGTATATAATCTTGAGAAAATTGCTTCACCTCTCTGAGCCTCAGTTTCCTCATATGTAAAATGTGCATAATAGTAGAACCTATTTCATAAGGTTATTCTGAAACATTAATACATGTAAAGGCTTAGAACATGATCTGTCACACAGTAAGCAAGTAATAAATGCTAGCTATTGCAATGATAAGGATGATACAAATAAAAATACAGCCTTTCCCCACTCTTAAGGCTTTTCAATATAGAAGTACAAACATAGCTATAAAGTAAATAATAATTACTGATGATGGGGTGTGTGTTTGTGTGTGTGTGTGTGTTCACTCATGTCTGACTCTTTGTGACCCCCATGGACTGTAGTCCACTGGGTTTCTCTGTCCATGGAATTTTCTAGGCAAGAGAGAGTACTAGAGTGAGTTGCCATTTACTACTCCAGGAAATCTTCCTAGCCCAGGAAATCTTCACATCTCCTGAGTATCCTGCATTGGCAAATGGATCCCTTACCACTGTACCACCTAGTATCAAAAGAGTATTACCATCTCAACTGCTCAGGGAACGCTGGGGTGGAGAGAAATGTTGATGAGTAAGCAGAAATAAGGCTGTACCTTAAGTGCAACATGGCAATTATTGGGATGAAGAAGATGTACCAGCATGAATATTCTAGAAATGTGTTATTAAAGAAAAGACAAATAATACCTGATAAACAATTTTAGGCCACCATTACCCATAAGTGTCATGTCTTATATAGTATAAAAGATTCACCCCAAGATGAACAAAATCTCAAAAAGCATGCTACTTTCCTACAGAAGGTAGAGTTCACATTTTTTAGTATGCTTCATATAGATCTAATAAAGAATACTAAAGTATAAGTCTTTAGGAGACACATGCACAGGAGGGAGCATCTAAAATCAAAGCTATTCATAGACAAGGACTTCCCTGGTGGTCCAGTGGTTAGGAGCCCCCTGCCAATGCAGGGGACACAGGTTTGATCCATGGTCCAGGAAGATTCAGCATGCCATAGAGAAACTAAGCCCACATGCCACAGTTACTGAGCCCACACGCTAGAATTCGTGCTCTGCAACGAGAAGCCACTGCAATAAGAAGCCTGTGCACCACAACTAGAGAGGAGCCCCCACTCACCCACAACTAGAGAAAGCCCACACACAGCAACAAAGATATAACCTAGTCAAAAATAAATATTTTTTTTAAAGCTACTTATAGAAAAGAGTGGGGAGTTTTGGAAGGTAATAAATAAGTGCCCTTTCACAGTAGATATTCTAGCAAAGATTTGGCTGTGCTTATCAGGAACTTTATAGAGAACTATTCAAATACCAAATTCTTGGTATGATTAGATGATCCTTTATGACCCTTTCCAATCTTAAGATTCTGTGATAATCCAGTAATTGAAATACTCTTTAACTGTAATACGCATGGAGGAGATTGGGATTACTAAGGGATGTTATTACCCCTAGTATCACCACTAACACACATGTATCACACTAATACACATGGAGGAGATTGGGATTACTAAGGGATATTAGTACCCCTAGTATCACCACTAACCAGGATCAACAGTAACTAGCATATCCCTGTATAGTATTGTCATTAATTTTTCTTCTTTTACTGTACCTCTAACTTTTAAGCAGATGATAAAGAATAATCCTAGATTCTCATAAGAAACCCTGTGAAACTTTTGGGGGGAATGCAAACTAGTACAGCGACCATGGAGACCAGTGTGGAGATTCCTTAAAAAACTGGAAGTAGAACTGCCATATGACCCAGCAATCCCACTGCTGGGCATACACACTGAGGAAACCAGAATTGAAAGAGACACATGTACCCCAGTGTTCATCGCAGCACTGTTTACAACAGCCAGGACATGGAAACAACCTAGATGTCCATCGGCAGAAGAATGGACAAAAAAGCTGTGGTACATGTACACAGTGGAATATTACTCAGCCATTAAAAAGAATGCACTTGAATTAGTTCTAATGAGTTGGATGAAACTGGAGCCTATTATACAGAGTGAAGTAAGTCAGAAAGAAAAACACCAATACAGTATACTAGCACATATATGGAATTTAGAAAGATGGTAATGATGACCCTATATGCGAGACAGCAAAAGAGACACAGATGTATAGAACAGTCTTTTGGACTCTGTGGGAGAAGATGAGAGTGGGATGATTTGAAAGAATAGCACTGAAACATGTATATTATCATATGTGAAACAGATCACCAGTCCAGGTTCGATGCATGAGACAGGGTGCTCAGGGCTGGTGCACTGGGAGGACCCTGTGGGATGGGATGGGGAGGGAGGTGGGAGGGGGGTTCAGGATGGGGAACACATGTACATCCATGGCTGATTCATGTCAATGTATGGCAAAAACCACTACAATACTATAAAGTAATTAGCCTCTGATTAAAATAAATTAATTAATTTTTAAAAAATGAATAAATAAATAAATAAGAACCACCCAGGTCTCTGGCTTAGGGGAAAAGAAAAAAAGAAACCCTGTGAAAGAACCCTATACTTTCTCTCTAAACAGGTGAAATCTCCATCGATCTCTTTAGCAAGTTGTACTGACTGGAATGACTTACTCTAATTTGATTTTACTATATTCTGAAGTTCTCTTGAGCCAGTTGGCAAGTTTTATGCTAATTCTGACTCATTTTATGCATGTTACATGGAAGAATAAGATATGTTTTTGTGGTTTGTTTGTTTTTAAAGCAAATCTCTAGTTTTGTTTCCCTCTGTGTCAAACAAACTGGTAGTACTCTAATCAATTAAAGACAAATCTAAGGCACAGCTAATATTTTTGCATGATGACCACTATTCAAGAAACTGCTCCTCTCCCCCCATAAATTATATATTGATTGTAACCAATCAATCACAGGAATAATCTCTATAGAGTATCATACTAATATTTAATTTAAAAAATATTTTATGGACCACCTGTAAAAGAATGAAACTAGGACACTTTCTAACACCATACACAAAAATAAACTCAAAATAGATTAACAATCTAAATGTAATACCAGAAACTACAAAACACCTAGAGGAAAACATAGGCAGAACACTCTCTGACATAAATCACAGCAAGATCCCCCATGACCCACCAATCAGAGTAATGGAAATAAAAACAAAAATAAACAAAGGGGACCTCATTAAACTTAAAAGTTTTTGCACAACAAAGGAAACTACAAGCAAGGTGAAAAGAGAGCATTCAGAATGAGAGAAAATAATAGCAAATGAAACAACTGACAGAGAATTAATTCTCAAAATATACAAGCAGCTCATGCAGCTCAATACCAGAAAAATAAATGACCCAATCAAAAAATAGGCCAAAGAGCTAAACAGACATTTCTCCAAAGAAGACATACAGATGGCTAACAAACACATGAAAAGATGCTCAACATCACTCATTATCAGAGAAATGCAAATCAAAACCACAATGAGGTACCATTACACGCCAGTCAGGATGGCTGCTATCCAAAAGTCTACAAGCAATAAATGCTGGAGAGGGTGTGGAGAAAAGGGAACCCTCTTACACTGTTGGTGGGAATGCAAACTAGTACAGCCGCTATGGAGAACAGTGTGGAGATTCCTTAAAAAACTGGAAATAGAACTGCCATATGACCCAGCAATCCCACTTCTGGGCATACACACTGAGGAAACCAGATCTGAAAGAGACACGTGCACCCCAATGTTCATTGCATCACTGTTTATAATAGCCAGGACATGGAAGCAACCTAGATGCCCATCAGCAGACGAATGGATAAGGAAGCTGTGGTACATATACACCATGGAATATTACTCAGCCGTTAAAAAGAATTCATTTGAATCAGTCCTAATGAGATGGATGAAACTGGAGCCCATCATACAGAGTGAAGTAAGCCAGAAAGATAAAGAGCATTACAGTATACTAACACATATATATGGAATTTAGAAAGATGGTAACAATAACCCTATATGCAAAACAGAAAAAGAGACACAGATGTCCAGAACAGACTTTTGGACTCTGTGGGAGAAGGCGAGGGTGGGATGTTTTGAGAGAACAGCATCGAAACATGTATATTATCTAGGGTGAAACAGATTACCAGCCCATGCTGGATGCATGAGACAAGTGCTCGGGCCTGGTGCACTGGGAAGACCCAGAGGGATCGGGTGGAGAGGGAGGTGAGAGGGGGGATCAGGATGGGGAATACGTGTAAAATAAATAAATAAATAAAAGAAACACCAGTACAGTATATTAACACATATATGTGGACTTTAGAAAGACAGTAATGACAATCTGTATGCAAGACAGCAAAAGAGACACAGAAGTAAGGAACAGACCTTTAGACTCTGTGGGAGAAGGCAAGGGTGAGATGATTTGAGAAAATAGCATTGAAACATGTATATTACCATGTGTAAAACAGATGACCAGTCCAAGTTCAAAGCATGAAGCAGGGCACTCAAAACTGGAACTCTGGGACAACCCAGAGGGATGGGATGGGGAGGGAGGTGGGAGGGGGGCTCAGTACAGGGGCACACATGTATACCCATGGCTCATTCATGTCAGTGTATGGCAAAAACCACCACAATATTGTAAAGTAATTAGCCTCCAATTAAAATAAATAAATTTTAAAAATAGTTTATGTTAAAATGACAGTGTCTTTCACAGTGTTGTAAGTGCTCTGTTCTCCAGTATGTGTATCAATCAGATAACTAAGAAGCTGTATGGCTACCTCCACTATAAGTCAGCTTTCTTTAAACAATGGCAGTTACTACTATGTGTCCAATGAGATAGTACTTTATCATTGTTCCCTACTAAAACCAGAAGCTTCCACACAAAGCTTAGTCCTCATCACAGGGGTTCAGAGTGGTCTATTCAAAGTCCCATAAATTTAGAAAGATTCTCAGGTATCAAAATGTTATGTGTGACAGACACGACAGATCCCATTTTGAAGAGTAGGGAACTTAGACTGTACCTCATGTTGGTAATATGGCAATAATATGAGCAGTGCACCCAAGAGTTTTACTAAATGATCTACAATTGACACCATTATTTGCAGCAAGACTAGATGTGGCTTAAAAACACAGAATATATAATGCAGTGTTTTTCACAACAGCCAATTTCTGTTTCATGAACCAAATTCACAAAGCTTACATATGGGTTACATATATTCTCTATTACATCTTAAATGTATCCTATGTCAAGAGAAAAAAAAAAAATCCTTTTTAACCACTCTATAGGCTTTCACTTGTCAACCTAACTAGTTTATGATCAGTTCTCTCTTCTTTCTCTCACTCCCCATTTCATTTGCTTTGGCTAATATAAGCCTTAATACTCAAAGGATCTTGCTGACTTGCTCATTACCAAGCAAACTAATTACTGAGGCAAAGGGCCTATAGTATAATAGCTTGTCAGACTGAAGGACCTGACTATTGGCAATACTGGAGCTCTATAATATCCTCAGTCATGATATTTTATTTAATTTTAAATAAACACCCTATTAACAAAATATACCCAGATCCCTTTGATTTAAAACCTATTTGTAACAGAATCTTTCTTATCACCCATCTGGGCAAAAATTTACACTTTGAGAAACTTAGATTTGACACCCTTAACTGCAGATTTAATTGTGCAAGTTAGGTGCTGGCTTCCATGCCCTCTGGTTTCCATTTGGCTTTGCCGTTGGGAACCATTAGCAGAAATTTCAGAAATTAGAAAGGAGTGGTAGTGGATGTCTGTCCTATTGGCAGTCTCCCTGCAGGTTGCTGTGGATTGGCTGTGTTCCTTGGCCAAGGGCTAAGCTCCTGTCAGGCGATGCTCTTACTCTGTGTGTGTTCTCATAACTTCTATCTTCCCTGCTTCCTTTTTTTTCCCTTTCTTCTTCTGCTGGCCCTATAGAATTAGTCTCTTCCTAGTTGGTTTCCTAAATCATGCCCTCACCTTTTAAATAGTCCTTGTTTTAATCTCTTTTCAAAGCCTCTTTGAATGTACCATGTGATTCCTATACTGAACCCTGGTTGATTCTTTAGTCCATTTTCCATTCTTTTTTTTTTTTCATTGATTTATAGAAATTATTTCATACTCTGGTTATCAACATTTTATCACTTGTATGCATTACAAAGTTTAATCTACAGTTTGCTTTAAACAGAATTCATAGTATTTATTATGGTACAGATTTATATAAATAAAATTTTAAAGTTGTGAAATATATTAAATATTTCCACTTCTGTCCTTTTAGAAATTCTTCTCTACCCAGATTTTATCTTTTTTTAATGTTTCTATAATTGTTTTTAGAGTTACAAATTTGCTTTTCCATGTAAAAATAAAATATAAATTAAATATTTCAGTTTGTTTTCCCACCTGGTTAGCTAATTATTTTAGAACCATTTATCTGGTTCCATGAGCACCAGCTAAACCTTGCCTTTCTGGTAGGTATTAATTTTTTTTGCCTTAATCAAACTTAGCTGTTTTTCTATTGATTTCAATAAAAACAGTGTTGGCTCATATTGAGCACATGATATGCTGTAAATGAGAAGAAAGTGAAACTAGGAAAGTCCCAATAAATCATTAAAAATAATTATAAATAAATAATCAGTTGATTAAAGACTTAGGAGTCTTCATGAGATCAAAGATTCAGTTAAGCGGGGGATGGGGAATAGTAGTGAAAGGCAAAGGAAACACTATGTTTCCAAAATCTTTGAAAAGTAGAAGTTCTGAAAGATAACAAAATCCAGTGTGTGTTCATGGGACTGGGTTTTTGAAGTTTCATGAAGGTGAAGGTTAATGGAGTTGAAGAGGGCAGGAACGTTAAGGCAAAGATATTTACAAACATGTCCACCTGATGTTGATATCATTCAGGAAAATATCAGAAACAGCCAGCTATTTATCCTACTATTTAAGAACGCTCATGAACTCTATCTAACCCATGCTAATTTTCTACTTAATAAATAAGGATAAAAAGATATACATTTTTAATAATAAGTTCATTAAAATCCACTAATATCTTCAATTTTGTTTCAGATTTTAAAAGAAGAGAATTGGTTCAGTTCAGTTCAGTTCAGTCGCTCAGTCGTGTCCGACACTTTGCAACCCCATGAGTCGCAGCACGGCAGGCCTCCCTGTCCATCACCAACTCCCGGAGTTTACTCAAACTCATGTCCATCAAGTCGGGGATGCTGGTACTACTCCCCCAAAACTTAGAATATCTAGGAAAGATGAGTAAGGAAGAAATGAAATAGCATTTATTCAAATCAAAATTATAGTGAGGTACCACCTCACACCAGTCAAAATGACCATCATTAAAAACACTACAAATAATAAGTGATGGATAGGGTATGGAGAAAATTCTACACTGTTGGTGGGAATGTACATTGGGAAGCCACTATGGAGAACAATATGAAGGTCCCTCAAAAGACTAAAATTAGAGTTCCACATGATCCTGAAATCCAGCTACTGGCCATTTAACTGACAAAACTATGATTCAAAAAGATACATGCACCCCTATGCTCATGGCAGTACTATTCACAATAGCCAAGACATGGAAACAAGCTAAATGTCCACTGACAGATGAATGGATAAAGAAATTGTGGTACATTATACAATAAAATGTTACTCAGCCATAAAAAGAAAGAAAATAATTCCATTTGCAGTAACGTGGATGGACTTAGAGATTATCACACTAAATGAAGTAGTCACAAGGGGAAAGACAAATACCATATGCTACCACTTATATGTGGAATCAAAATTATGACACAAGTGGATATATCTATGAAACAGAAATAGACTGACAGACATAAAAACCAGACTTGTAGTTGCCAAAGGGGAGGAGAAGTAGGAAAGGAATGGATTGGTAGTTTGGGAGTAGCAGATGTAAGCTATTATATATAGAATGTATAAACACCTACTGTGGATACAAGGAACTATATTCAATATCCTGTATGAAACCATAATGAAAAAGAGTAGGAAAGAAAGTATATATATACATATATATGCATAAATAACTGAATCATTTTGCTGTATAGCAGAAGCTAATAAAACAGTGTAAATCAAATATACTTCAGTAAAATAAATTTTAAAAAATAAATAATAATAAACAGCATTTACTGAGCACCTAATCTGCTTTATTTACACGTGATTACCCTGGAGTAGGAAATGGCAATCCACTCCAGTAGTCCTGCCTGGAAAATTCCATAGACAGAGGAGCCTGGCTGACTGCAGTCCATGGGGTCGCAAAGAGTTGGAAGCAACTGAGCATGCACACATATTGCATGTACTGATTAGTTTATTCAGTATTGTAGCATGTAGGACAAGGAATCAAATTTAAAACTGATGAACCATTATAATGAACAAAGACCTACTGTATAGCACATGGAACTCTGCTGAATGTTATAAGGCAGCCTGGATGGGAGGGGAGTTTGGGAGAAAATGGATATATGTATCAATATATGTATGGCCGAGTCCCTTCAGTGTTCATCTGAAACTATCACAACATTGTTAATCAGCTGTACCCCATTATAAAGTAAAATGTTTTAAGAAAAATAAAACTAATAAACCTTTAAAACATACCCCTTCAATATACCCTTTTTAAATACCTACTTTCATGTCCCACAAAAAGAAGTATAATATAACTTAAAAATTTATACAAGGTGATAAAGAAAACATCAGTTATTTAAACTTATTTTCATATCATCTTACAAACTTAGTTTACTCAGTAGCACATCAGAACAAATTATAGCATTACCAGACATATTTACAGTAACTTTTTTTCACATTAAACGTCTACTGAACTTTTCTCTAATTAAAAATCTCATCAGGAGATAACCTTTACTTTGACACAATGTCTTTCAAAATATATTCATTTGTTATATGTTCTAGTATCAAATAAGAAAAGCTTAGAATAGAAATAAAAGGGTTGAATTAATTAGTCAAGTGATTAATTACACATTTATCCAAAGTAAGATTTCAATTCTCTTCATTCCATTGGCTTAATGCCATATTTTGTTTGTTTAGTCAGAACTCTCTCTTCTGTGAAGTTTATGAAGAATTTAAAATTCTCACATTTATATACATACATTTATTTTGATAATACTTGGCAATGATAGTAACCATCCAGATTCTACATAATTTAGATATAGATTTTTTTTAACACTTTATGCTAAAATTCTAAAATATGTTTTAAGAGGATTATGACCAAATTATGTCAGCTATTTGTTTTCTTAAAGAGGTATTTGGTAAATTTAAATAGATAAATTTGGAACACTTTTCTATGAGTTGGCCTAACTTAAAAGGCATAAAAACATCTCCCCAAAATATAACTAAATTCTTTTTGGCTTGATTTTAAATAACTATAGCATAGATGATGAAACTGTTTACTAATTATATACACAATAATTGACTAAAAACTAGTAAGACTTTGTACATAAAGACTGTTGTTCTGCTATTAGTTATTTAATGTCACAGCAATTAATACCATCTGGTTAATACCCTTAATATTCTGCTTAAGCATTTAAGGGTTTCCCAAGTGACTTTCTCCCTATATATTTATGTTTTAGGAAGCATTTCTCTACATATATTAGATGGTTGGATTCCAAATTAATTTTCATTTTTAATCAGTTTTTGCTTATAAATTTTTATTTCATTTTATATTTTATATTTTATAATTTATAAAATATATAAATATAAATTTATAAATTTTATTTCATTTATAGTATTCTATATTCAATGATTTTGGAATGTAACATGAAATTGAGTTGTTGCAAATTCAATTAATTTTATTTCAGTTTGTTAATACAGATATGAGATAAAAGTTCAGAAGACCCATAATTTAGAATTAATCCTCTATTTAGCTCTTGTTGAGTCAAAATGCTGCAACCACTTTCCTATTTTAGTTTTTCAATTTTCTGACATTTTAGTCTATGCATAAGTATACATGTTGGTTTATTAGAGCTGCTGCAACTTATTACCACAACTTGATGGCTTAAAAGAATAAAATTAAAATGTCCTCTCACAGTTCTAGAGGCCAGAAATCCAAATTAGTGCTGGCAAGACTGACTGACTACTGATATTCTAGGGGAGAATTTGTCCAAGAGATTTTCTCCAAGCCTCTGGTTGCTACAGGAATCCTTGGTATTTCTTGGTTTGTGGACACATCACTCCAATCTGTGCCATCATTTTCACATGGCTTTATCCCCTGTGTCTCTAATAAAGATGTGTTTCATTGGATTCAGGCTCCACCTGGATTATTCAGGATGCTCTCATCTTGGGACCCTTAACTCAATTACATCTGTGAAGACCCTTTTTACAAAAAATTCACAATCATAGGTATGGGGCATTAAAGTTAGGGCATATCTTTTTTTGTTGGGGTAGGGGAGGACACAACTCAACCCACTACAGTATGTTTTATTACAAATTATGTTAAACTACTTTTTCTAATAAAATGAAATGTGTAAGAGCAAACACATTACTATGTAGTATAAAACTATTTTTACTAGGATGCTTTTCTCTATGAATTCTATGTATGAATCACCAACCAAATCAACTTGTCCTCATTGGTATTTCCATTGTCACACTCACAATATTGTTTCAGATAGTTTTGAGTAACTGTTGCTGTAACTTGAAAGCTATATTCTTGGGAAAAAAAAAAAAAAAAAAAACCACACTGAGTTATGCTTTGAACGAGTGAGTACAGTCACCAAATCCCTGGAGCTTCAAATGTGACGCTTACTATTCCCAAGGATGCAGTGACATTAAAGTCAAAGCAGACGACACTGGAGAAGCAAGGGCTAACTCACAGATTTAAGAAACCATCCAACTTAATGGCAGGCATGAGGAAAGTCAACTGCTCAAAATGCAAAACACATTTATTTCACAATTTTACAGACAAATGAGCATGCGTGAGCATTCAATTTTTTGTGTGGCTTCTGTTTCTATTATTGTTCACACTGCTTTCAATCATTAGACTGAAAAAAAAAAGTTAAAAAGAATTCAATGAGCTAATTAATTTATAATTTATCCACACAAAACTTGGGAAATTTGACTGTTATTAATGTCATTCACAAAGAATTGATTGTTTCTGGCTTCAACTAGTCAGACCCATTAAAATTTCTAATTTTGTCTTCAAGTAAAACCACAGATTGGCCTTGGTTGTCAATAAAGCTTTTTTTAAAAAAATTATTTATTTATTTTACTTTACAACATTGTATTGGTTTTGCCATTCATTGACATGAATCTCCATGGGTGTACATGTGTTCGCCATCCTGAACCCCCCTCCCCATCCCATCCCTCTGGGTCATCCCAGTGCACCAGCCCTGAGAACCCTGTATCATGCATCAAACCTAGACTGGCGATTCGTTTCACATATGATAATTTACATGTTTCAATGCCATTCTCCCATATCATACCACCCTCGTCCTCTCCCATAGAGTCCAAAAGACTGTTCAATACATCTGTGTCTCTTTTGCTGTCTCACATATAGGGTTATCGTTACCATCTTTCTAAATTCCATATATATGCGTTAGTATACTGTATTGGTGTTTTTCTTTCTGGCTTACTTCACTCTGTATGATAGGCTCCAGTTTCATCCACCTCATTAGAAATTACTCAAATGTATTCTTTTTAATGGCTGAGTAATCAATAAAAGCTTTTACTGACCCATGTAAATATCTGACAAAAATAAGGAATAAAATGAGTATTTCACAAAGCAATTTTTTTCAGTAAGATTTCTCTTTACTCCGAGTTTAGGCTCATTGATTTGATGTTAAACTACCTTTTTTCAATGAAAAGGTGATAACAGTAGATAGCAGCTGTGCTGATGGTGATAGGTAGCTTCTTATAATTTAACTTGGTAAAATTACTTTATGACTCTTTCCCATTCTTTAATTTTAAATTATATTCAAATCTAAAATATAAAAGCCACTGATTTATGTCATAAAATTATAAATTTAAAGGAAGTGTTAAGGAATTATTACACTAACCTCCTAGAATTGGTATAAGGATTAATAAGTTCATTTCTATAGTATGCTTAGAACAATAATTAACACATAACAAGCACTATATATGTTTGTGTTTATTACTGTTATGAAGACTTGAAAAAGTTGAAAATCACTAGTGAATCCTCAGATTTCCTGACTGAAACACACATTACCAGGTGTTTTTTCATTTTTCTTTCTTCTTTAAAAGCCCCCAGAAAAGTTCTTATGTCTTTGGCTATTTTATCAGTAATTTGTGTTGGCACATAATAATGGTACAGGAGAAAACTCCAGGGAGAGTTTTACAAAGTTAAGGGCCTCTATTATTTAACACAACAAATTTAATATATTAGTTAGCACAATAATTACTTTTAAAACAATAAATATGAATGCAGTTGTATGCATTTATGGCTCTCAAGGCAGATCCAATTTCTTGAAATAAAATATATACTTAAAAACAGAATTGGTTCAGCTATACATTAAAATGAAACAGCATAGTGCCTCTGGCTCTCTGAACTCTAATCATTTTGGCTTCTATGAAAAGATAATTGAATTTCTTATCTAAATATTGGATATTCCTTACCAACTAACTGAAAGTCAAAATTCTTTTCTGGATAAAACTTTAAATCACCAGGTATGATCTCAGGTTAATGACTCCAAGGACCACTATAAATTATATATTAAAATAACTTTCAGATGATCTCAGTTACTTTTAAAAGTGTGAATGTGAAAATCCATATTTCAAAATCAAGCAATTGTTCAAAAGCTGGTATATAAATTAGAATTGACTGCTTCTCAATTTTCTAGTTGAGAGTCACCAAATTTTTACATCATGAGATTATTTAAGTTGAAGTCATTTATACCCTGAAATTGCTATTTTAAAATCTCAGATGATACAGTTTGAACTTTATAATTCTCAATATTCCATACATTTCCAGATGTGTAAATAAATGAAGACCACCTATATGTGAACAAGAAAAGGCCTTTTATTCAGAATTAGTCTACCAACATCACTTGCATTGGCAAGGATTTCAAGGCAGTCAAGGAAGGATTAAAAACTTTAAAGTGAAAAAAGTGAAGCCTTCTGCTATACCCTGATGGGACGCTGTCAGCGTGAAGAATCTGGAGACAGGTCAACTTAGAAGGGCACCATATGTGATTGGTTTGAGAAGCGTGTTTGGTTTCCTCTGGTTGATCTGAAGTTAGAAGCAGGGCTAAAATCAGAGAAGTGGCAGTTATTGATCAAGGTTCGTTTTTTGGGGCTAATTGCTATAGAGGGTGCCATTTGGCTTCCTTTCCTGGTTGCCTAGGAGGATGTGGATCAGAGTTCTATGTTTTATTTACAGCCTGGCCATATTTCATTTGCATATTCAATCTCTCACAAATATAAACATATTTTATTATAAGATTATTTCTACTATAAAGTCCAATATTAATCTGTAGTAAAAGCTGTCCTTTAATTTATTAAAACTCTCTGATATTTATTTATATCTCATCTACCAATTAAAATGTAATGTAACGTATGAATTTTCACAGATCAAATCTTCAAAGGCATGTCAGAGATTTCCCCCCAACATTTCATAATATAAAGAGCCAAGGCTGTTAATCACTCAGTAAATACAGGCATACCTCAGAGACATTGCAAGTTCAGTTCCAGACTGCCACAATAAAGCAGATATTGCAATAAAGCAAATCACACAATTTTTTTTACTTTCCAGTGCATAAAAATATTATGTCTACACTATACTGTAGTCTATTAAGTGTGCTATAGTGATCTGTCTAAAAAGCAGTGCACATGGCTGCTATCCAAAACTCTACAAGCAATAAATGCTGGAAAGGGTGTGGAGAAAAGGGAACCCTCTTACACTGTTGGTGGGAATGCAAACTAGTACAGCCACTATGGAAAACAGTGTGGAGATTTCTTAAAAAACTGGAAATAGAACTGCCATATGACCCAGCAATACCACTTCTGGGCATACACACTGAGGAAACCAGATCTGAAAGAGACACGTGCACCCCAATGTTCATTGCAGCACTGTTTATAATAGCCAGGACATGGAAGCAACCTAGATGCCCATCAGCAGATGAATGGATAAGGAAGCTGTGGTACATATACACCATGGAATATTACTCAGCCATTAAAAAGAATTCATTTGAATCAGTTCTAATGAGATGGATGAAACTGGAGCCCATTATACAGAGTGAAGGAAGCCAGAAAGATAAAGAACATTACAGCATACTAACACATATATATGGAATTTAGAAAGATGGTAACGATAACCCTATATGCAAAACAGAAAAAGAGACACAGAAGTACAGAACAGACTTTTGAACTCTGTGGGAGAAGGCGAGGGTGGGATGTTTCGAAAGAACAGCATGTATATTATCTATAGTGAAACAGATCACCAGCCCAGGTGGGATGCATGAGACAAGTGCTCGGGCCTGGTGCACTGGGAAGACCCAGAGGAATCGGGTGGAGAAGGAGGTGGGAGGGGGGATCGGGATGGGGAATACATGTAACTCCATGGTTAATTCATGTCAATGTATGACAAAACCCACTGAAATGTTGTGACGTAATCAGCCTCCAACTAATAAAAAAATAAATAAAATAAAATAAATTTAAAAAAAAAGATTCCCAACAATCATGCAAAGAAAAAAAAAAAAAAGCAGTGCACAGACCTTAATTTAAAAATACTATATGGCTAAAAGATGCTAAACATTATCTGACAACTCAGGATTGCCACAAAGTTTCAATTTGTAAAAAATGAGTATATGTGAAGCATAATAAAGCAAAGTACAATTAAAAAACTAAACATTTAAAACATGGTTCAGAAAGTTATTATCCATGTAGCCCCTAATTAGTCATTCTTTGCAACTTAGCCTAGTTACAAATCCATATGCTTAGGACAGGATTCTTCATATTCTGCTCTGATACCAGATTAGAACACTCTGTGACCCCAAAGAGATTACTGACCTACTGGACTCTTGGTCTTCTCTGACTGCTGCTATTACTACCAACTTCCTGGCTTTAGCAAAAAAGACCTGTGTATCCTATAAAGATCTAAAAATTCTACTGGCTTTATTGTCTAGTATTTATTTCTTAAAGATAGTCTAGGATACTCACATGTTTATTTCCTTACCAACGAATAAGACAATTTTGGGATTCTATATGAGCTGTACTAAAGTTATTTTGTTAGAATAACTAAAATTTCAAAGCATTGTAAATCAATAAATACAACAAAGCAAAGAGTGGTGAAAAGTATATCTTAAAATCAGTCTCATTTCAAAACCATTTCCTGAAAGCATGAGAAAAACTTGATGAAAGCATTTTCATGAGAAAAAATTTGATGAAAGTATTTTCTAAGCTAACTGCTGACACCAAAAAGCATAAATGCATTTTCCTTAATATTAAAATTAAACTTAGGAAAAAGTAAAAAAAAAAATTTGAGAGTTAATGTTCCTAGCATCTTTCATTCCACCTATACCAATTTAACATACACATTCTTAATAATTGTGCTTGGATTGTTCATAAAGGTTTCATAAGATATTAAATACTTTAAATACCTTAGATATTAAACACCTTATTTAAAACAAACTAGCCACCATCTCAAGTTTTTCCACTGTTCACTGCTTTTATAGAACATGCATGTTAGATAAGTTTCAAAGAAATAGTACACACAGTTCAAAATGTACAAAGCTTCGGTTAAATCCGTTTCATTTGTATTTACTAATTAAGGTGATTTTAAGACTTACATGTCCTCTAAGCAGCACGTAGCCCAAACAATAAGATGTTTACACAAGCTATCTTCCAGGAATTTGGAGTCACCTCCAAATCCAAGCACAAGTTGAGCTGAGAGTCAGCTGTGTCAAGTTCTAGTTGAACTGATGAAGACTGGATAGGACCACTGACCATCCAACTGGACAAGCAGGAGTGTCCACTCAGCGACCTTTTGAATGTGCAGAGACCTATAGCTGAGTTATGCCTGAGCAGAAAAATGATTACTCCACTTTTTTCCAATCACATTTTCCCATGCTCTCCATGCCTCAGACCACCCTGCTTCTTTATTCTTTATACCACAAATACCACAAGCCCCTTGCCTTAGGGGAGGCTGACTTGAGACCATTTCTCCCATCTCCTCACTGGGATACCTTGCCAATTAATTCTCTTTTTGCTGTAAACTTCAGTGTCTCAGCATTTTGGTTTGCTGTGCATCAGGCAAAACAAACCTGGTTTGGTAATAATATCCATGGAGATCCATTTTTACTATAGTCTTGTAATTTCTCCAATACTGACAACAACTATATCTATGATAGGAACCAATTTTCTCTCCTGCCCCACACCAGGAAAAATCAATATGCAGGTAGTTTTCTCTGCTTAGATACAGATGCAGTTTTAACACAAGTCCTTGCAAAGCCACAATGTAGAAAAGGTACTACGTATAACATTTCCACATCTCCATATTGTTCACCTCAAGATGAAGATAACTCTCAACAAATTGGTTATAGAGGGAACATACTTCAACATATGATTGCCAGGAGAAATATCAATAACCTCATATATGCATATGACACCACTCTAATGGCAGAAAGTGAAGAGGAACAAAGGAGCCTCTTGATGAAGGTGAAAGTGGAGAGTAAAGAAGCTGGCTTAAAACCCAACATACAAAAAATGAAGATCATGGCATCCAGTCCCATCACTTCATGGCAAATAGATGGAGAAACAATGGAAACAGTGACAGACTTTATTTTCTTAGGCTCCTAAATCACTGCAGACAGTGACTTCAGCCATGAAATGAAAAGATGCTTGCTCCTTGGAAGAAAAGCTATGACAAACCTAGACAGCATATTAAAAGCAGAGGCATTACTTTGCCAACAAAGGTCCATCTAGTCAAAACTATGGTCTTCTCAGTAGTCACGTATAGATGTGAGAGTTAGACTATAAAAAAGGCTGAGGGCCGAAGAATCAATGCTTTCAAATTGTGGTGCTGGAGAAGACTCTTGAGAGTCCCTTGGAGAGCAAGGAGATCAAACCAGTCAATCCTAAAGGAAATCAACTCTGAATATTAATTGAAAGGACTGATGCTAAAGCTCCAATGCTTTGGCCACCTGATGCGAAGAGCTAATCCTTGGAAAGGACCCTGATGCTGGGAAAGATTGAGGGCAAGAGGAGAAGGGGTGACAGAGGATGAGATGGTTGGATGGCCTCACCAACTCAATGGACATGAGTTTGAGCAAACTCAGGCACATAGTGAAAGACAGGGAAGCCTGGTGTGCTGCAGTCCATGGGGTCACAAAGAGTCGGACACAACTGAGTGACTGGACAACAACCACCACCTAAACATAATAAAAGTCATATACAACAAGCCCACAACTAATATTATACACAACGGTGGAAAGCTAAAAGCTTTTCCTCTAAGGTCAGGAATAAGACAAGGATGCCCACATTCACCATTCTTATTCAACATAGTACATGAAACCTTAGACAGATAAATTAGACAAGAAAAATAAGTAAAAGGTATCCAAATTAGAAAGGGAGAAGTAAAACTGTAACTATTTGCAGTTGACATGATATTATATATAGAAAACCCTAAAGACTCCACATAAATGCTTAGAACTAATTACAAAAATAAATTTAGTAAAGTTGCAAGATGCAAAATCAATATCAAAGATCAGTTACATTTCTTTACACTAATAGCAAACTGTCAGAAGAATAAATTAAGAAAACGATTCCATTTACAGTTGCATCACAAAGAATAAAACACCCAGAAGTAAATTTAACCAAAAACATGAGACTTGTACTCAAAAATTGTAAGGCATTGATGAGAGAAATTGAAGTCAACACAAAGAAATGGAAAGCTATTTAATGCTCATGGACTAAAGGAATTAACACTGTTAAAATGCCCGTGCTACACAAAGCAATTTACAGATTCTGTGCAATCTCTATCAAAATTTCAATGGCATTTTTCATATAAATAGAACAATCTGAAAATTTGTTTGGGACCACAAAAGACCCTGAATAGTCAAAGCAATCTTGAGAAAGAATAAAGCTAAAGGCATCAAGTTCAGTGACTTCAAACTATGTGACAAAGCTATATTACTCAAAACATTATGGTACTGGCATAAAAAGAGACACATGATCCATGGAACAGAATAGAAAGTCCAGAAATATATCCATACATATACAGTCAATTAATTTATGGCAAAGGAGCCAAACTAGACAACAGGAAAAGACAATCTCTTCAATAAATCATGTTGGAAAACTGGACAGCCACATGCAAAAGAATGAAACTGAACCGAAATCTTAGGCAATATACAAGAATCAATCAAAATGGATTAAAGACTTGAATATGAGACCTGGAACTATATCACTTCTAGAAGAAAGTAGACGAAAAGCTCCTTGACACCGGTCTTGGTGATGATTTTCTGGATTTAATACCAAAAACAGGAATAAACTAGTGTTACTATATCATAGCAAAGGAAACTATCAGTAAAATGAAAAAGCAACCATTAGAATGGGAAAAAAATATTTGCAAATCATATATCTGATAAAGGGTTAATATCCAAAATACATAAAGAACTCATATAGCTCAATAGCAAAAAAAAAAAAAAGACAAATAATCTGATTAAGAAATGGGCAGAGGATCTGAATAGACATATTTCCAAAGAAGTCATACATATGGCCAACAGATCCATGAAACTGTCCTTGACATCATAATTATTAGAGAAAAGTGAATGTATGGCAAAAACCACCACAACATTGTAATCAGTCTCCAATTAAAATAAATAAATAAATAAAATTTTAAAAAATTAAAAGTTATCACCTTACCTTATAACTGCTAAAATGTTTATTATCAAAAAGATAAAAAATAACAAGTGTTCATGTGGATATAGAGAAAAGGGAACCCTTGTGCTCTGTTAGTGGGAATGTAAATTGGTATAACTACTAGGGAAAATAGCATGGAGGTTCCTCAAAAAATAAGAAATATAACTAACATATGATCTAGAAATTCCACTTTCAGATATTTATCCAGAGGAAACAAAACACTAACTTGAAAAGTTATCTGCACTTCCAGGCTCATTGCAACATTATTTATAATAGTCAAGACATGGAAGGAAACTAAGTGTACATCAGCGGATGAATGAAGAAAATATGGAAATACGTATATATACAATGGAATATTACTTAGCTATAAAAAAGAAGAAAACCTTGCAACAACATGGACAGAACTTGAGAACATTATGCTAAGTGAACTAAATCAGACAGAGAAAGACGTACTGTACAATGTCACTTATATGTAGATACTAAAAAACAACAAGAATAAGGAAAAAATTAATGCATGGATACAGAGAACAGGTTGGTGGTTTCCAAAGGCAGGGGTTGGGGGGATGGGTGAAATGGATGAAGGGCATCAAAAGATACAAATACAGTTATAAAATAAATAAGTCATGGGATAGAACACACAGAATGGAAACTATAGTTAATAATATGGTATAGGCATACCTTGTTTTACAGCACCTGAATTTATTGCACTTGACAAATACTACATTTTTTTTCTGTTTTATTGTTGTTTGGGGGGGGTTGTTTATTTGTTTATAACACTATATTTTAAATGGATTACCAACAAGGACATACTATATAGCATAGGAAATTCTGCACAAAGTTATGTGGCAGCCTAGATAGGAGGGGAGTTTAGGGAAAAATCAGTTCAGTTCAGTTCAGTCAGTTCAGCCTTCCTAGGGCCCACCTGACTTCGCATTCCAGGATGTCTGGCTCTAGGTGGGTGATCACACCATCGTGGTTATCTGGGTCAATATCTTTTTTGTATAGTTCTGTGTACTCTTGCCAGCTCTTCTTGATAGATTCTGCTTCTGTTAGGTCCATACCATTTCTGTCCTTTATTGTGCCCAACTTTGCATGAAATGTTCCCTTGGTATCCCTAATTTTCTTGAAGAGATCTCTAGTCATTCTCATTCTATTGTTTTCCTCTCTTTCTTTGCACTGATCACTGAGGAAGGCTTTCTTTTATCTCTCCTTGCTATTCTTTGGAGTTCTGCATTCAAATGGGTATATCTTTCTTTTCTCCTTTGACTTTCTTAGCTATTGTAAGGCCTCCTCAGACAACCATTTGCCTTTTTGCATTTCTTTTTCTTGGGGATGGTCTTGATTCCTGCCTCCTGTACAATGCCACAAACCTCCATCCATAGTCCTTCAGGCACTCTGTCTTATCTGATCTAATCCCTTGAATCTATTTCTCACTTCCACTATATAATCGTAAAGGATTTGATTTAGGTCATACCTGAATGGTCTAGTGGTTTTCCCTACCTTCTTCAATTTAAGCCTGAATTTTGCAATAAAGAGGTCATGATCTGAACCACAGTCAGCTCCTGGTCTTGTTTTTGCTGACTGTATAGAGTTTCTCCATCTTTGGCTGCCAAGAATATAATCAACCTGATTTTGGTATTGACCATCTGGAGATGTTAACATTTTTTAACAAGAATGAAGGTTTGTTGCAACCCTTCATTATCAGATGATGATTAGCATTTTTAGCAATAAAGTATGTTTTAATTAAGGTATATACATTTTTTTTGGCATAATGCTATTGTGTACTTAACGGTCTCTACTAAGTATTCAGTTCAGTTCAGTTCAGTCGCTCAGTCATGTCCGACTCTTTGCAACCCCATGAACTGCAGCACGCCAGGCCTCCCTGTCCACCACCAACTCCCGGAGTCCACCGAAACTCATGTCCACTGTCGGTGATGCCATCCAACCATCTCATCATCCATTGTCCCCTTCTCCTCCTGCCCTCAATCTTTCCCAGCATCAGGGTCTTTTCCAATGAGTCAGCTCTCCGCATCAGGTGGCCAAAGGATTGGAGTTTCAGCTTCAATATCAGTCCTTCCAATGAACACTCAGGACTGATCTCCTTTAGGATGGACTGGTTGGCTCTCCTTGCTGTCCAGGGGACTCTCAAGAGTCTTCTCCAGCACCACAGTTCAAAAGCATCAATTCTTCAGCACTCAGCTTTCTTTATAGTCCAACTCTCACATCCATACATGACTACTGGAAAAACCATAGCCTTGACTAGATGGACCTTTGTTGGCAAAGTAATGTCTCTGCTTTTTAATATGCTGTCTAGGTTGGTCATAACTTTCCTTCCAAGGAGCAAGCATCTTTTAATTTAACTTTTATATGCTCTGGGAAACCAAAAAATTTGTGTGACACAATATTGTCAGTTAAGTTGCTCCGTCGTGTCCGACTCTTTGCGACCCCATGCACTGTAGCACTCCAGGCTCCCCTGTCCATCACCAACCCCCGGAGCTTGCTCAAACTCATGCCCATCCAGTCATCCACTGAGTTGGTGGTTCCATCCAACCACCTCATCCTCTGTTGTCCCCTTCTCCTCCTGCCTTCAATCTTTCCCAGCATCAGGGTCTTTTCCAAGGAGTCAGTTCTTCACATCACTATATTGTAATGTTCACTTTATTGTTGTGGTCTGGAACTGAGCCGACAAAAACTCCAAGATATGCCTGCATTGTTTACTTGAAAATTACTAAGAGAGTGCAAGCTATCAACACAAGAAAAAAGAATTAACTATATATGGTGAGGGATGTCAACTAGATTTATTGTGGAAATGTTTTATGATATATACACCTATCAAATTGCTATGTGTACACCTTGAAACAAATGTTTAATATCAATTATATCTCAATTTTAAAAATCTAATTGATAATAGCCAAATGATAAAATACTTAGGAAAATGTAATAAAGGTTCAAAACCTATATGAAGAAATAAAAAAAAACCTTATTAAAGCAAGATAGAATATCTTGTTAAAATAAGAGCTGAATAACTGGAAAAGCAAATCAGGTCTGAAGGTACAATTAAAAAATAAGAAAGAGAAAGAAAGAAAAGGTAAATTTCTAAACATTAACTGACTCTATTCCCCTAACATTAAACAAAAACTTTATGGGAAAAAAATAGAAATTGAAATAAAATTAATATATACTTGTCAAAAAAATCTATTTCTGGGTCAGTATGGATAACAAATGTGTTAATTTCAAAATGCTATAGATAAGAGTTGGGAGGCTGGGTAATTTGCCCCTCCTTCTCCTGCTTCAACACTTGGGCATCCAGTGTTCACAATGTCGTCACCTCTCATGCTTCTCATGTTAGGCATGCCTAACATGCCTAGCAAGTTACCATGTGTGATTCTTAAATGTATCAAGTTCAGCAATGGCATCATCAAAAGCTGACAATCTTTTGATAGATTAATATATAAAGAAAATAAGGTATACATATATAATAGAATAGTATTCAGCCATTAAATAGAGGGAAATTCTACTATTTGCAACTATATGGATGGACCTTGAGGGCATTGTGCTAGTGAAATAGTCAGACTGAGAAACACACATACACACACACACACACACACACACACACACACACATATATATATATATATCTTTATATACATATATCTCACTTACATGTGAAATCTAAAATAAATTCATAGAAACAGAGTGAGACTTGTGGTTGCTGGGGGGAGAGTAATTGAGTAAAAATGGTTAAATGGTACCAACCTCCAGTTATAAGATAAATAACATATATTTATTTTCTAACATGTTATCTAATCTACAACATGATGACTATAGTTAATATTGTATTGTGTATTTGAAATTGTAAGAGAGTAAATCTTAAAAGTTCTCATCACAAGGAAAAAAGGTGTAACTATGTGAGGTGATAAATGTTAGCTCAGCTTATTGTGGTAATCATTTTGCAGCACATGCATTTTTCAAAACTTCATGTTGTACACCTTAACATATAGTGTAATATGTCAATTATATTTCAATAAAATTGTAGGGTAAAAAAGCTCTCTTTGCAAGAGAGCAAGCTTTCTCCAGGAAGTTTAGAATTGCACAATAGAACACAGAGAATTTACAGCCCAGACCCAATACAATAGGATGTTTTTGGTTGCATTTTCTTTTTCTGTCTTGAAAAGCACCTTGGTAGGCTTGCTGTGACTAATCCATAATCCTTTCTTGTCGTCACCAGCAGTAACCTGAACCAAGGAACAGTAGTAGTCTCCTTTCATTTTCAAGTAAATGACTTCGCTCTGAGCTTGTCAAACACTAGGAATGAATTTTTTTTTTTTTCAAAAGAGACAGTAAATCACTTGCAGATATCTCAGAGCTCACTGTCACCTTTGTTTCTGTTTTCTCAAGCCATTGGAACCTTCCCTCATTTTCTCAGCATTTGAGACAACCCTCCAAGACGATCTACGGGCTCCTACAACATTTTCATAAGCAACTGAGAGAAGATGAATTCAGCTTCTTGTTCAGACTTCATGAAGGCAGCCATGTCAACATACCATTCAGCTTTCTTGCCCAATTTGGCTTTTGCACCAGCATATTTTCAACCGTGACTGGAAGTCTGAGCCAGAGGTGGGTCATAGTGGATGGAAAGGGGTTCTGCTGTCTCTGAGCATGGGCAGTGGCAAGGCTAAAACTGTCCCTGGATCCTGCTACTCACATACTCTATCTTCAATTTGTGGAAGTGAATATGAAAGAAGTAAAAATTGTGTTACGTCCTCATCCTTCAGTTCACCAGAGCAGCTTCTTTTTCCTTGTGGAAGAGAATTCCAAACTGAACCCATGAAATCTTGCAGAAATTGAACTCAGAAAATGATAAATATTTATCCCATCACCAACCTTTTCAGTAAAAATTTCTAGCCTTTTACAGAGTTTGGGAATAATTCTTAGTTATTCAGGTGACTGCCTTGGGTGTCCCTCTGCTTCCTTCTAAATCACTGTTACCATAAGTAGAGTAATTTGAATAAAAATCAGCTTCTTCTCTATCTACATTTTCTTTTAAAAATCCTTGAAACCTCTGGCGTTACAACAGTTGTATATAATACAACAAAGGTATAATTATGTATTAGCATTGTCTCTAACTACATAGCTTAATTCTTAAATTTACCTATGCTGAACAAAGAATGTTGCCTGTTACATCAATAAACGATAGATTACAACCATCAAGCCATTGGCCACTGCAACAGCCCCCACCATCTGAGGGGATTCAGATTGGAGAAAGGTGGATACTAGCCCTAAATAGTCCAGGTGCAAATCAAAGGAATGATTTCAATGAGTTCAGACTCTTGCATCTCTCATGCATTATAAGGTGCTAAATTCATGAACTTGAGATGCCTGGTGTTTCTTTAACAGTAATCTTTCCATGTTCTGACTACCTGTTTTTGTTGTTGTTGTTGTTTATTTCTTCTTTTAGCAAAACTCCTGCATATTCTGGCTCCTTCTTCACCTCTTCAGAATAGTCCCTCAGGGCTATCTGAGATGCCTGTCCTGAGCTTAATCAGTATCTCTGCCAAATAAATCATAATTCTTCAGTTTTGGGTTGTGCACCTTTTTTTTAGCCAACACCTAATTAATGCAAAAATTTCCAAAAATTGGATGTTTTTCTTAAAAGTAACTTGCACTGTGGTTTACTACCCTATTTTAGAAGAATAAGCAAAACTTAAATCTTCTCAGATATATAATTTCAACATGATAATTTAGCAAAATGTGGCATGACAATTTGAAATTAACATGTAACTTGTAATTTTATACATTAAAAATGTGCAGAATATTTGATAACTTTTTGAATCTATTCTAGTAAAGCCAACTGTGTTAATGATTAAAGTTAGATATATTAAAAAGACCAAAAAAAAGCCCATTTAGCTGTCCAAAAAAGAATCATTATCACAAAATCAAATCATCAAAAATCACAATAATGAGCCTCAAGTAGAACTTATTGTATTATGCTGCAGTATTTCTCCTTAAAACAAAATTGCATGTATTTTCATATAAACAGATGTCACAGACCCTTCCTGTAAGTTATTAAGTTATTGTTTTGTATCATGATGATAAGTAAGGTAAGTGAAAGTCGCTCAGTCGTATCTGACTCTTTGTGACCCCATGAGCTATACAGTCCATGGAATTCTCCAGGCAGAATACTAGAGTGGGTAGACTTTCCCTTCTCCAGTGGATCTTCCCAACCCAGCAATCGAACCAGGGTCTCCTACATTGCAGGCGGATTCTTTACCAGCTGAGCTACTAGGGAAGCCCCTAGTTTAAGCCCTTTTAATTAAGCTCCTGATTTCCCTAAGAGCAAGTGATTTACAAGGCTTTCCATCATAAACTATTTATCTATCCCTTTGAGATATAAATTTTCTCCTAGACTTTTGCCCATTTTGCAACTCAAGAACATCTTACTCAAGGACCTGGGAATCATCCCTTTGCAATTTAAGTATCAAGAAAGACAGGGATCCTAATTCCCAGTCTTCATGGAAAGATAGAAGTCTATCTTTGATAAGTACCATTAGCAAACACAGATGGCCTAACACACTGAACAACCTCCTCTGAAGCCCTCTAATACTTTTCCATCAGCTCAGCACAGGGCTTAAAAATCCTCTGGCGTCTGTTTCCCAGGGTTGGGTTAAATCTCTCTACCCTATTGCAACAGCCTTGAATAACACCTTTCTTTCCTGTTTAACTGTGTCCAGCATAATTTTTCTTTGACATTGTCTGTAGAATTTTTCACTTTATCCAAGAAATGTGTTCATTAACTGCCAACTATTTGCAAGGTCCTATCTTGGGCACTATCAAAATGAATGTTCCCCCTGAGAGGCTATATTTGAATGTAAATATAGAGGGTCTTATTCAAGACTACAATTTAGAACAAGTTTTTTACCAGTGTTTTCAGATTCTTTTTTTTTATTACCTTCTCTAGCTAAAATGAGTGCATTTTCCCTCCTTCCAGGTACTTCAGTAAAACACATGGAGTTGCAGAATGAAAAAAAGTCCAAATCCTCTAGTCTAACTGACTTGTTTTCTTAAAGGTGTTATGGTTTTAGATTTTATATTTAGGTCTATAATCCATTTTGTATTAATATTTTATATAATGCAAGTTTAAGATTAGACTTGTTTTTGGCACAGAATATCCAATTATTCCAGGTTAGTTCTTGAAAGCAATGACCCTGTCTCCACTTAACTGCCTTTGTGTTTTTGTCAAATATCAACTTTTCATATTTATGAGTTTTTTTCTAGACTCCTTCAATTCCACTGATTTGCTTAACTTTATGCCAATATCTCGGTCTTGATGTTGCAGCTTTACAATAAACCTTGAAATCAGGTTGTATTGGCCACTCCTTTTCTTTATTAAGCACCTTTAAATTTGGGGGTAACATGTATTTCTGAAGGTCCGCAGAGAAAGAAGACAAAGCAAAGCTATCTAGATACGAGAAGACATTTTTGGTCTAAGCCACTTTGTGATCTAAAGGTGGCCACAATGCTTGTCCTTGAACAGGTCTCAACAATTAATGACCCTAAGGGAACAAACGAGTATAGAAACATTGCCTGTTTTCAGATAAGGAAAATTGTTCTCCAGTCATTCAGCTGGGTCCCACTCTTTGCAACCCCATGGACTGCAGCACGCCAGGCTTTCCTGTCTTCACTATCTCCCTGAGTTTGCTCAAACTCATGTCCATTGACTAGGGGATGCCATCCAACCAACTCATCCTTTGTTGCCCCCTTCTCCTCCTGCCCTCAATCTTTTCCAGCATCAGGGTCTTTTCCAATAGTTGGCTTTTCCCATCAGGTGGCCAAAGTGTTGGAGCTTCAGTTTCAGCATCAGTCCTTCCAGTGATTATTCAGGATAGATTTCCCTTAGGATTGACTAGCTTGATCTCCTTGCTGTCCGACATCACAGTTCTAAAGCATCATTTCATTGGTACTCAGTCTTTTCTTTGGTACTCAGTCTTCTTTATGATCCAACTCTCACATTTGTATGTGACTAGTGGAAAAACCATAGCTTTGACTAGATGTAACTTCGTTGGTATAAAGTAATGTCTCTGCTTTTTAATATGCTGTCTACATGTGTCATAACTTTTCTTCAAAGGAGAAAGTGTCTTTTAATTTCATTTCTGCAGTCACCATCTGCAGTGATTTTGGAGTCCAAGAAAATAAAGTCTGTCACTGTTTCCATTGTTTCCCCATCTATTTGCCATGAAGTGCTGGGACTGGATGCCATGATGTTCATTTTTCTGAATGTTGAGTTTTAAGGCAGCTTTTTCACTGTCCTCTTCAATCTACATCAAGAGGCTATTGGTTCCTCCTCACTTACTGCCATTAGGGTGGTATCATCTGCATATCTGAGGTTATTGATATTTCCCCTGGAAATCTTGATTCCATCTTGAGCTTCTTCCAGTCCAGCATTTTGCATGATGTACTCTGCATATAAGTAAATAAACAGGGTGATAATATACAGCCTTGGGTTTCCCTTGTGGCTCAGCTGGTAAAGAATCCGCCTGCAATGCGGGAGACCTGGGTTTAATCCCTGGGTTGGGAAGATCCCCTGGAGAAGGGAAACACTATTCACTCCAGTATTCTGGCCTGTAGAATTCCTGGGGTCTCAAAGAGTCAGACATGACTGAGCGACTTTTATTTTCACTTTCTTTCACTCTGCATATAAGTTAAATAAGTAGAGTGATAATAATATACAGCCTTGACGTACTCCTTTCCAATTTTGAGCCAGTTCATTGTTCCATGTCCGGTTCTAGCTGTTGCTTCTTTTCCTGCATACAGGTTTTTCAGGAGGCAGGTAAAGTGGTCTGGTACTCCCAGCTCTAAGCATTGTCCACAGTTTGTAGTGATCCACACAGTCAAAGGCTTTAGCATAGTCAATGAAGATGTTTTTCTGGAACTCCCTTGCTTTTTCTATGATCCAACAGATGTTGGCAATTTGATCTCTGGCTCCTCTCCCTTTTCTAAATCCAGCTTGTACATCTGGAAGCTCTTGGTTCATGTACTGTTGAAGCCTGGCTAGCATGTGAAATGAGTGCAATTGTGTGGTAGTTTGAACATTCTTTGGCATTTCCCTTCTTTGGGGATGGAATGAAAATTGACATTTTCCAGTCCTGTGGCCAATGCTGAGTTTTCAAATTTGCTGTCATATTGAGTGTAGCACCTTAACAGCATCATCTTCTAGGATGTCAAATATCACAGCTGAAATCCCACCACCTCCACCAGCTTTGCTCATAGTGATGCTTCCTAAAGCCCACTTCAAACTCCGGGATGTCTGGCTATAGGTGAGTGATCACACCATCATGGTTATCCTGGTCATTAAGACCTTTTTTGTATAGTTCCTCTGTGTATTCTCACCACCTCTTTTTAACGTCTTCTGCTTCTGATAGATCCATACTGTTTCTGTCCCTTTTTGTGCCCATCTTTCCATGAAATGTTCCCTTGGTATCTAATTTTCTTGAAGAGATCTCTAGTCTTTCCCATTCTGTTGTTTTCCTCTATTTCTTTGCAGTGTTCACTTAAGAAGGCTTTCTTATTTCTCCTTGCTATTCTTTAGAACTCTGCATTCAGATGGGTATATCTTTCCTTTTCACTTTGCCTTTCACTGCTCTTTTTTTCTCAGCTATTTGTAAGTCCTCCTCAGACAAGCATTTTGCCTTTTTGCGTTTCTTTTTCTTGGGGATGGTCTTAATCACTGCCTCCTATACAATGTTATGAAACTCTGTCCTCAGTCTTCAGGCACTCTCTCAGATCTAATCTCTTGAATCTATGTGTTACTTCCACTGTATAATCATAAGGAATTTGATTTAGGTCATACCTGAATGGCCTAGTGGTCGTCCCTACTTTCTTCGATTAAAGTCTGAATTTTGCAATAAAGAGTTCATGATATGAGCCACACTCAGCTCCTGGTCTTGCTTTTGCTGACTGTATAGAGCTTCTCCAACTTTGGTTGCAAAGAATATAATCAATCTGATTTCAGTATTGACTATCTGGTGATGTCCATGTGTAGAGTCGTTTCTTGTGTTGTTGGAAGAGGGCGTTTGCTATGACCTATGTGTTCTCTTGGCAAGACTCATTTAGCCTTTGCCCTGCTTCATTTTGTACTCCAAGGCCAACCTTGCCTGTTACTCCAGGTATCTCCTGCCTTCCTACTTTTGTATTCCAGTCCCCTATGATGAAAAGGATATCTTTTTTTTTTTTTTTTTTTGGTTTTAGTTCTAGAATGTCTTGTAGGTCTTCACAGAACTGTTCAACTTCAGGTTCTTCAGCATTAGTGATTGGGGCACAGACTTGGATTACTGTGATATTGAATGGTTTGCCTTGGAAACGAACAGAGATCATTCTGTCATTTTTGAGATTGCGCCCAAGTACTGCATTTCAGACTCTTTTGTTGACTATGAGGGCTACACCATTTCTTCTAAGGGATTCTTGCCCACAGTAGTAGATATAATGATCATCTGAATTAAATTCACCTGTCCCCATCCATTTTAGTTCACTGATTCCTAAATATCTGATTTAGAACGCTGATTCCTAAAATGACTATGTTCACTCTTGCCACTTTTTGTTTGACCACTTCCAATTTACCTTGATTCATGGACCTAACATTCCAGTTTCCTATGCAATATTGTTCTTTACAGTATTGGACTTTACTTTCACCACCAGACACACCCACAACTGGGTGTTTTTTCCACATTATCTCAGCCTCTTCATTCCTTCTGGAGCTATTTCTCTGCTCTTCTCCAGTAGCATATTGGATACCTATCATCCTAGGGGGGGTTCATCTTTCAATTCATCTTTTTGCCTTTCATACTGTTCATGGGGCTCTCAGGCAAGAATGCTGAAGTGGTTTGCAATTCCCTTCTCCAGTGGACCACATTTTGTCAGAACTCAGACACAAAAATAATAATATTGAAAGTGTTATTCACTCATTTGTGCCTCACTCTTTATGACCCCTATGGACTATAGCCTGCCAGGCTCCTCTGTTCATGGGATTCTTGAGGCAAGAATACTTGAAAGTAAGTATTAGTCGTTCAGTCGTGCCCAACTCTTTGCGACTTCATGGACTGCAGCCCACCAGGCTCCTCTGTCCATTAGATTTTCCAGGCAAGGATACTGGAGTGGGTTGCCATTTCCTTCTCCAGGGGATCTTCCCAACCCAGGGATCAAACCCGCATTTCCTGCACTGCAGGCAGATTATTTACCAACTGAGCTACAAGGGAAGAGTGGGCTGCTATTTGGTTCTCCAGGGTATCTTCCTGACCCAGGGATCGAACGTGGATCTCCTGCATTGTAGGTGGATTCTTTACCATCTGAGCCACCAGGAAGCCTTTAATAATGGTAAAGATAATATTAATATATCAGTTGTAAAGACTTCCAGTTCTGTTTCAGTGGTAAAGGTTAGCCTGAAGTGCTCAACCACCAAACAACTGAAACTAAAGGAAGGATGATGGGATCTCTTCTGACCCTCATGATTTCAACAAGCTAAAGCTTAGACTCTGAATATGAGTTTTTCATGAATATGTATGCTTGTGCGTGCTCATTCATGTCCAAATCTGTGACCCCATGGACTGTAGCCCACCAGGCTCCTCTGTCCATGGAATTTTCTAGGCAAGAATACTGAAGTGGGTTGCCATTTCCTACTCCTGGGGATCTTCCCAACCCAGGTTTCACACCCATGTTTCCTGCATTGGCAGATGGATTCTTTACCACTCTGCTACCTGGGAAGCCAGAATGTATGTGTACTCTTAGCTTAAAAATTCCCCAACTTTGTTACTCAGGGAGACACCGCTTAAGAAAGATCCTTGGTGTTCTCCTTGTTTGTTGCAAGTAACAATGCCTCCTTTCTCATAATCTTTCAGTTAGTTGTCTTTTGACTCAAAACCCATAAAGAGGCAAACTCCATTTTGGAATAACAGTTCCTTAGCATTACAATATGAATTTTAAAATCAGCTTGACAGTTTCTACCAAAATAAATCTGCTCAGATTTTAACTGTAATTTTGTTGACAATACTGATCTTTCTGGTCATGAAAATGATCTCTATCTCCATTTATTTAGGCTTTCTTTAATTTCTCTAAGTAATATTTTATAGTCTTAATGTATATATCTTATACATTGTCAGATTTATCTCTAAGCATTGAATAACTTTGATGCTATAAGTGGCATGGTTTTTTTATTCCAGTGTGTGAATATTTATTGCTAGGATATCAAAATATAATTTTTCTTATGAATTGACCTTATTCCTGAAAATAGATTTACTGACTTTAATATAAAGCTGGATAGAAATAGTGACAAACATCCTTGATTTCTGTCATAGGGGAAAGTATTCCATCCTGATCACTGGGGGAAAGGTTTCCTTCTTTCATCAAGATGTATTATGTTAGCAGTAGGATTTTTGTAGATGTCTTTATCAAGTTGAAGTAAGTTTCCTTCAATTCCCAGTTAGCTGATAGCTTTATCAGCAGGCATGTTGGATTTTTATCAGTGGCATTAGTTTGAATCCTTTCTTGATAAAGTAAGGAAATATATTCACACCCACCCAACACACTCACACACACATAAGTCAACAAAATAAAAATAACTATTTTCACCGTGTAGTGTATTTTTTTTTTCATTCTGCCTAAGGCCCTAATACTAACTCCTGTTACTCCTGGGTCTCTGTATCATACTTGTCCTGTCCATTTCAATCTAATACCACATTCTCTTGCCTCACTTTTTTTTTTTTTTTTTTTTTTTTCTTGCCTCACTTTTCATTTGCCCTCAGAACACGTATTAATAGGCATTCATCACTCTGACCACTGCTGAAGCCGGGAATAAGTATCATACCCCTTGTCTATCATTGTCTATCATTTTGCAGAACCACTGTTTTCTCAACCTACCCTGTCCCGTTTGCCCCATAGCCTGACCTAAATAAGCCTAGCTAGACTGTAAAAAGTTTGATAACATCAATAAAATATAATGATATTAGGAATTCTTTTAATTTTGAGAGAGAACACTTATATAGTTTAGGCAAGCAGGAAGAAAGGATACTAGAAGACACCTCCGGGAAAAGCAGTGTTTTTCAACTGATACAATATAATTTAGTATAACTTCTTATCCTTTGTAAGTGAAACCAAATAGGACCCTGTGGGGCTCCTGGGCATGAAAGCCTTTCTGTGCCCCCAGCTCCACTGTTCCTTAGTTGCAGGAGGCAGACTCCAGCCTCCATGACCTACCGTAAGTCCCAGTAGGTAGATTCAGATAGTTGTTAATCAGGAAAGGGAAGGGATGCAGAGACAAGGGAGGATCGGCCAAGAAGCAATAGTGCAGTCTTGGGGCAGGGTCCTGGTTCCACCTCAGGGGATATATATATAACAATATCTTTGACTTCTTTACAGAACTAAAACCCCCAACATATGGAAGATGTTAGCATTCTTTACTTCACACAGGACCACCTGAGGCCAGATTAAAGGATCAGAGAAGCTATTCAGGTGATTTCCTGACACACGGTTAAAGCCTGTAGGACCACGCTGTTGCTGTTCAGTGACCAGGTGACTAAACACTTAAGGGTGCAAACACTTAAGAGTGGCGAATTTTCCTACCTTGCAGAACACTGGTCTTTCTACATCAAAATTGCTTGCTCGATTCTACTGTTTAAGATGTTTTTCTTTTTTTATTTTAAGTAGTGATAAATAACTCTAACAATACTAGAACCTCTTTAAGAGTAGGGAGCATATTTATTTTAATCTTTATCTTTAAACTCTGGGAGGGTATCTGGCCTATTATTAGAGACTCAATAACTATCTACTGAGTTCATAAATGAATCAGAGGATGAATAAACAAAATAGTAAATAGATTTAATACAAATGAAGATATTCTACAGTGTCACAGAAATCTAACATTCACATCTCTTTTATATAGGCACACTGTTTTTCAGGGTTTATTTTCTTTTTAGAAATAATATAGATTAGATGATATACTAATAATTAATTCTCCCAGACATACTGTTAATCAAAACTCATGTCTTTCTTCCTAATCGAGTTCATGACTCAATCCTAAACTATCCATGGTGAAAAGGTACTGGATCTAAGACAAAGGTGTCTGAAATTCTACAACCAAATTTTAGCTCTGAGACTATTCTTAGAAAATGGTGGTTGGGCATAAAAAAAAAATCAAGCCATTTAACTTATGTCATTTTTCAAAATAAATAAATCTGTTTATCTTAATAGGAATGAGAAGATGCCATTAACATTTTTTTAAATATGTGGCTTAGTTTCCAGATGATGCTGTTATGATGCTGTTACAGTGCTGCACTCTACATGCCAGCAAATTTGGAAAACAGCAGTGGCCACAGGACTGGAAAAGGTCAGTTTTCATTCCAATTCCAAAGAAAAGTAATACCAAAGAATGTTCAAACTACTGCACAATTGCCCTCATCTCACACGCTAGCAAAGTAATGCTCAAAGTTCTCCAAGCCAGGCTTCAACAGTACATGAACCGAGAACTTCCAGAGGTTGAAGCTGGATTTAGAAAAGGCAGAGGAACCAGAGATCAAATTGCCAACATCTGTTGGATCATCAAAAAAGCAAGAAAGTTCCAGAAAAACATCTATTTTTGTTTTATTGACTACACCAAAGATTTTGACTATGTGGATCACAACAGAATGGAAAATTCTTAAAGAGATGGGAATACCAGACCACCTTACTTGCCTTTTGAGAAATTTGTATGCAGGTTAAGAAGCAACAGTTAGAACTGGACATGGAACAAATTGGGTTTAGATGGCAACAAAGGACTGGTTCCAAATTGGGAAAGGAGTATGTTAAGGCTGTATATTGTCACCCTGCTTATTTAACTTATATGCCAAGTACATCATGCGAAATGCCGGGCTGGCTGAAGCACAAGCTGGAATCAAGATTGCCATGAGAAATATCAATAACCTCAGATATGCAGATGACACCACCCTTATGGCAGAAAGCGAAACCTCTTGATGAAAGTGAAAGAGGAGAGTGAAAAAGTTGGCTTAAAGCTCAACATTTAAAAAACTAAGACCATATCATACGGTCCCATCACTTCATGGCAAAAGGATGGGGAAACAGTGTTTCTTGGGCTCCAAAATCACTTCAGATGGTAACTGCAGCCATGAAATTTAAAAATGCTTGCTCCGTGGAAGAAAAGCTATGACCAAGCTAGACATCATATTAAAAAGTAGAGACATTACTTTGCCAACAAAAACAAGGGTCCCTCTAGTCAAAGCTATGGTTTTTCCAGTAGTCATGTATGGATGTGAGAGTTGGACTATAAAGAAAACTGAGTGCCAAAGAATTGATGCTTTTGAACTCTAGTGTTAGAAAAGATTATTGAGAGTCCCTTGGACTGCAAGGAGATTCAACCAGTCCATCCTAAAGGAGATCAGTCCTGAATATTCATTGGAAGAACTGATGCTAAAGCTGAAGATCTTATACTTTTGCCACCTGATGCGAACTGACTCACTGGAAATGACCCTGATGCTGAGAAAGATTGAAGGCAGGAGAAGGGGACGACAGAGGATGAGATGGTTGGATGGCATCCCCGACTGGATGGACATGAGTTTGAGCAAGCTCCAGGAGTTGGTGATGGACAGGGAAGCCTGGCGTGCTGCAGTCCATGGGGTCGCAAAGAGTCGTACTTGACTGAGTGATTGAACTGAAGTCCAGATAGCTTAGCAGTAAACAACCCACCTGTCAATGCAGGAAATGTGGGTTCAATCCCAGGTCCAATCCCTGGGTCGAGAGGATGCCCTTGAGGAGAAATGGAAACCCACTCCAGTATTCTTGCCTGGAAAATTCCATGGACAGAGGAGACTCACAGTCTACAGTCCATAGGGTCATAAAGAGTCAGACATACGACTAAACAATTAACAACAGAGACAATGCTATTTATTCACCCAATTATTTCATATTCTTTCAAGCACAGCTAAGTTTCACTTCCCAGCCTCCCTGCATCTACAGATCATCGTATGAACAATTCTCACCTAAAGAATGTGAGTACTTGGGGATGCACTGCTGCTAGCCCGAAGACGTGAAGAACAGGTAACTAAGTTCAAGGCGGAAATGTTTGGGCCTCATAGTCCCTACCCAGAAAGGAGCTGTGTGGGACAGCAACTCAAACTACAACTTGCTGTTGCCTTAGCAGAAAGTACACCTTTGTTATTTAAAGACACTGAGGTTAAGAATTTCTTTTTTTTTTTTTTTTTCCTCCTCAGCATAGCTAGAGCTACACTAATAAATTTTAAACTCACTAAATATAAGTAGAAAGAGGCTGGAAAGCTTTTTAGAATGTAGGAAATTTTGTGTAAACCACAAAAGTCAATTTGGGTCCATGGCCCACTCATTAGAAACCAGATATCATTTGATTTTGTGCTTTCTTGTGCCACATTAGGTGGTCTTTGGGTGACCAGGGATATACTGTCACAATTTCTTTTCATCAAATCATGTTGACAAGATAAGTCTTTAGATACTCCTCATACCAACAAAGAGGGTCTATACTACATCTTCTTGCTATTTTGGATCATTCATTTATTTGATATACTATATGCTGAAGCTCTATACTTTGGCCAACTGATGAGAGGAAATGACTCATTGGCAAAGACCCTGATGCTGGGAAAGACTGAAGACAGAAGGAGAAGGGGAGGACAGAGGATGAGATGTTTGGATAGCATCACTGACATGATGGACATGAGTTTGAGCAAGCTTCAAGAGTTGGTGATGGACAGGGAAGCCTGGCATGCTGCAGTCCATGGGATCTCAAAGAGTCAGACACGACTGAGTGACTAAACTGAAATGAGCTGAAAATTAAGTAAAATAATCCAAGCCATTGGAATAACTATGATTGCAATAAGTACAATTTGAGGAATGTGCTTAGTTGCTGAGCTGTGTCCGGCTCTTTGCAACTCCATAGACTGTAGTTTGCCAGGCTCTAGGCCCATGGGGATTCTCCAGGGCAAGAATACTAGAGTGGGTTGCTACTCTCTTCTCCAGGGGACCTTCCCAACCCTGGGATTGAACCCAGCTCTCTGGCATTGCAGGTAGAGTCTTTACCGACTGAGCCACAGGGAAACTCAGTTTGAGGGATAAATCTCTTTTTTTTTTTTCAATAACACTTGAGATTTAATAACTGGCTCAATGTCATAGCTTAAAACCTCTTCAAATTGTTTATTAAAAAAACAAAACTATTATTACATTTCATTTCTTAACTGGAGCATAGAGGCAAAAAAGCAAAACTGCAAGGGAATAATAATTACTAAAATACTTCTACAGGGAAAACACTTTCTAAGGGGGAAAAAAAGCATCACTTTTGGTGTTGTTATTCTCACCCTTCTTCCTTCACTGTCACTTCAGTATTATACTAAACATTAATGACACTGAATAAGCTTCTTCCCATTTTTCTATTCCTTTATGGAGGTTTGCCCTCTCAATAGTATCTGAGCATTTAATAAATGCCCAGGGAAGTATCTTGTCTAGCTGTGGTATCACCTGAACTGAGTCTCTATCTCAAGAATGCTTTCTCAATTTGCACACAAAAACAGGCTCTTGTCATTTTATATGATGAGCAGACATTCACCTAAAAAAATCTGGTTTTGGTAAACCTTTCAGCCAACTTTGATAGAACTCCTCAGTTTAAATGTGTCATATGACACTTCAAAATATAGAGCCAAATCAAAAATCAAAAGCTAAGTAAGAGACATTAGAGTGATGCATGGTTTTACTTCTAAGTTTTCTTACATGAATTGATCGAGTTTAACTTGATCTGAGTAAAATGGTAATTATATTATCTTAATTTAAAAGTGTACCTTCTTCAGAGGAACTTAAAAGAATTTCTAGATGCAACTTTATTAATACTGTAGTTAGATAACCTTGTCTTTTTATAACTGAAGGATAATTTTAACTTTCAAAAGTATATGACAGTGAAGTAATTAGCCTCCAACTAATAAAAAAAAAAAAGTATATGACAAGAAATACAAACTACCTAAGATTTCCATAGACTGAAGCTTTGAGTAACATTAACACATTTGGAGTTATATTAATATATAACCTTGCTAAAACAGGGAAATTGATTCAATGGGAAAACAAATAAGCTAGATCTATTAAATTATCTGATCCCAAAGTAAGTTGGAAAACTTTATGTGTCCACTTGGTCAATCTAAATGAGCATTTCTTTATAAAATGAGAAGGGTAATAAATCAAGACAAACTCTCCCAGAAACAAAATCCAAATCTAGCAATAATTAAATGATTTTGTCTCTGGGTCTGAACTGGAAACAATAGAGAGGAAAACAAGACTAATCTTCTCTTGTTACCTATGGAAATCTGGAAACTATAGGCAATGGTAGCGATAATAATATTAACAATAAAAATACACAGACACACCTGTACACACCAGACTTCACCATGCCTTCTCAATGCCTTGCAGGTGTCAAATTAGCTTCTCAATCTCCTCTATTTTTTATTTGTTTGAAATTTTATGTCTTTTTATATTAATTTATATACAATAAATTTGCTGTTTTTGGTATAGAAGTCTATGAATGCATAAAATCTTAGATCACCACAATTAAAAAACTGAACTCTATCAGTCAAAGAAAATTTTTCTACATTGCCCCTTTGTGGTCAACACCTCACACACTCCCAACCCTTAGAACCTTCTGATTTCTTTTCTGTGCTTTTAGCTTTACCTTTTCCAGAATGTTTATATTTTTGATGAAAAATTAATTAATATTCAATCTAAGAAAGAAATAGAGAATTTTATTTGAGCCAACCTGAGGGTTATAACCCAGCAGAGAGTCTTTCAGAAAGCTCTGAGGACTGTTCTGCTGGATAGAAGTCAGAGCACAGATGTACATGTTTTTGAGACAAAGGGTCATACATCAAAGTGACAGACTGACAGTTTACATGGCCCAGATCTGCACATACCAGGCAAGTAGTGGGGCATCACGACTCCTGGCAGGATTTAGAAAGGAATCTTGTCTCTTAAGGAGTTACCTTGTTGGCACCAGAAGAAAACTGCTCTTTTTGGCTGAGGAGGTATTCTTGCATCTTCTAAGGAGGTCTAGTTAATGTATAATGGAGATGCACAGTGCACACTAAAAAGACTTAGTGGCCCGAATGGGCAGAGAGAATTTTATATGCAAAAATTTTCTTATCCAGCCTTAAAGATAACTTTATCTCATATCTATACATGGGGAGAGAGACAAGAAAATAAATCATATAATAGTCTTTTGTGACTGACTTCTTTCACTTAGCATAATTCATTTGAGATTTATCCATATTATTGGTTTGTATCAACAGTTTGTTTCATTTTATTGAGGAGCATTACTTTATTGCATGAATATATCATAGTTGGTTTATCCATTCCCATGGTGAAGGATATTAATTGTCTCTGTTTTGGGCAATTATAAATAAAGCTGCTATAAACATTCACTCTTTGGTTTTGATGTACATACAAACTATGTGTCTCTTGTAAAATAGTAGTGAGACTGCTACTCACTACTATTGGCACAAATACATTTATATAGTAAATATAGTAAACTATATAGTAAACTGTCCACTGTTTTCCAAAGTAGTTGCACCATTTTGCATCAGCAATTAAGAAGCATTCCAATTGTCTCACATCCTCATCAGTTCGGTTCACTCGCTCAGTCATGTCTGACTCTTTGTGACCCCATGAACTGCAGCACGGCAGGCTTCCTTGTCCTTCATCAACTGCCAGAATTTACTCAAATTCATGTCCATAGAGTCGGTAATGCCATTCAACCACCTCATCCTCTGTCATCCCCTTCTCCTCTTGCCTTCAATCTTGCCCATCATCAGGGTCTTTTCCAATGAGTCAGTTCTTCACATCAGGTGGCCAAAATATTGGAGTTTCAGCTTCAGCATCAGTCCTTCCAATGAATCTTCAGGACTGATTTCATTTTGGATGGACTGGTTGGATATCCTTGCTGTCCAAGGGACTCTCAAGAGGTTTCTCCAACACCACAGTTCAAAAGCATCAATTCTTTGGGACTCAGCTTTCTTTATGGCTCAACTCTCGCATCCATACTTGTCTACTGGAAAAACCATAGCTTTGACTAGATGGACTTTTGTTTGTAAAGTAATGTCTCTGCTTTTCAATATTCTGTCTACGTTGGTCATAGCTTTTCTTCCAAGGAGCAAGTGTCTTTTAATTTCATGACTGCAGTCACCATCTGTAGTGATTCTGGAGCCCAAAAAAATAAAGTCTAACACTGTTTCCACTGTTTCCCCATCTATTTGCCATGACATGAAGGGACCAGATGCCATGATCTTGGTTTTCAGAATGTTGAGTTTTAAGGCAACTTTTTCATCCTCTGCTTTCACTTTCATCAGAGGCTCTTTAGTTCTTCTTCACTTTATGCCATAAGGATGGTGCCATTCTGCATATCTGAGATTATTGACACTTCTCCTGACAATCTTGATTCTAGCTTGTGCTTCATCCAGCACAGTGTTTCTCATGGTGTCTCTGCATATAAATTAAATAAGCAGGGTGACAATATACAGCCTTGACGTACTCCTTTCCCGATGTGGAACCAGTGTTGCTCCATGTCCAGTTCTAACTGTTGCTTCCTGACCTGCATACAGATTTCTCAAGAGGCAGGTCAAGTGGTCTGGTATTCCCATCTCCTAAACAATTTTCCAGTTTGTTGTGATTCACATAGTCAAACGTTTTGGTACAGTCAATAAAACAAAAATAGATGTTTTTCTAGAACTCTCTCACTTTTTTGATGATCCAGCAAATGTTGGCAATTTGATCTCTGGTTCCTCAGCCTTTTCTAAATCCAGCTTGAACATCTGGAATTTCTCAGTTCACATACTGTTAAAGCCTGGCTTGGAGAATTTTGAGCATTACTTTACTAGCGTGTGAGATGAGTGCAATTGTGCAGTAGTTTGAGCATTCTTTGGTATTGCCTTTCTTTGGGATTGGAATGAAAACTGACCTTTCCCAGTCCTGTGGCCACTGCTGAGTTTTCCAAATTTGCTGGCATATTGAGTGCAGCACTTTCATAGCATCATCTTTTAGGCTTTGAAATAGCTCAACTGGAATTCCATCACCTCCACTAGCTTTGTTTGTAGTGATCTTCCTAAGGCCCACTTGACTTCACATTCCAGAATGTCTGGCTCTAGGTGAGTGATCACACCATCGTGATTATCTGGGTCATGAAGATCTTTTTTGTATAGTTCTTCTGTGTATTCCTGCCACCTTTTCTTAATATCTTCTGCTTCTGTTAGGTCCATACCATTTCTTTCCTTTATTGAGCCCATCTTTGCATGAAATTTTCCCTTAGTATCTCTGATTTTCTTGAAGAGATCTCTAGTCTTTCCATTCTATTGTTTTCCTCTATTTCTTTGCACTGACCTCTGAGGAAGGCTTTCTTATCTCTCCTTGTTGTTCTTTGGAACTCTGCATTCAGATGGGTATATCTTTAGTTTTGTCCTTTGCTTTTTGCTTCTCTTCTTTTCAGAGCTATTTGTAAGGCCTCCTCAGACAACCATTTTGCCTTTTTGCATTTATTTTTCTTGGGGATAGTCTCAATCCCTGACTCCTGTACAATGTCATGAACCTCGGTCCATAGTTTTTCAGGCAGTCTCTCAGATCTAATCCCTTGAATCTTCATCAGGAATTGCTAACGTCAGCTCTTTTTTGGTTTTAACTATTCTCACTGTGATTTTAATTTTTGTTTTCCTAGTGACAAATTACGTTGAGCATGTTTTCATATGTTTGTCATCTTTACATCTTTTCTACTAAAATCTCTGTTCAGATATTTTTTCTAATTTGAATTGAATGGTTCATTTTCTTATTTTTGAATTTTGAGTGTTTTTTATACATCTGGTGGCTCCTTCTGAATTGTAATTACAACAGGCAATGAAATCTCCATCCAAGATCTTATCAAGAAACTCTTCCACATAGTTTAGGTGACTTGCTCAGAATTTTGTAGTAATCTGTCATAGCAGTAAATCAAATCTGTGTTTTATCCAATCATACTTTTATTCTACCTCTACTTCTTTGATGAGAATGTAAATCGGTGTACCTTTTTGGAATTTTATCAATGTCTACCACAACTTGAAAATGTACAAACCCTTTGACCTAGTAATGCAATTTTTCAAATAATTAATCAGTTACTGAATGTATCAAAAGTGAACTTTTTGACTTAGGATAATGTTACTAATTGGTGTTCTGAAACTGTTATTGGATAATAAATTTTAGCAAAATTATATGCATAGTTTGATCCATTTTTAAATAAAAATTATATGCAAATCTACTCAGTCAGTAAATATTCACTAAATGTCTTCTGTTGGTCAGAACTAACTGTGCTGTATACAAGGAATACAGAAATAAGCAATCATGCTCTCAGAAGAAAAAAAAAAAAACACATAAAAATGCATTAGACCTTACTATAGAAAATAAAGTGACAGTTTGGGGGACAGAAAAAAGAAAAGCATGATCATGTGAAATATATGTTTGAAATATCCCAAATAAATCAGTTTGCATTATTCCTCACGGGCATCTGATAGCAAGATAAACAATGAACAAACTATACTATAGAGACTAATGTGTGTGTGGAGGCAGAAGCAGCTGGTTCTAGAAGACAAAAGTTCAAAACTTAGTTATGTCAGTTTCTACCTGTTTTAGACCTCATCTATGAAATGTGGATTCTATAATTATCGTGTGAATGAGTGAAATATTCCAAGGCAGCATAATGGCTGCCACAGAGTAAGCACAAAATAAATGTCAGCTGCCATTATTATTACTGTAACTGAGCAGGACCCTATTGGGACCTTTCATGAAAGACCCCACCCCATGTTTGCTGCCTGCCTCTTGATTGTAGAAAAAACTGTAGTCTCCCAGGTCTGACCTGAGTCTCACAAACTGGCTCAAGAATTAATAACAGAAGAAATGTGAAATTTAGTAACAAAAAATATCAGTTAGGCCAAGAGAACTGGTAACAATTTAAAAAATAGAAGAGCCATATAGCAAAGTCATAGAATCTTTAGTTTCTTTCTATAGGACATAGATTACAGTGTCTGATGCCCATTCCTGAGTTGTTTTGCAAATACTGAAAATCCCACCGAATGGTAGAAATAAACTGCAAGACAACTGTGAACACACAGCCCCCAGACTGTCTGGAGCCTGACAATTGATGTTAATTAACCCTTGTGACAACACCTTTTTACCTCACCATCCACCAACCAGAGCATTGTGCACCAGCTGATCACACACCGTGTGACTCTCTCTTTGACCTTGCCTTTAAGAACCCTTCTCTGAAATTTACCAGGGTGTTTGGGTCTTTCAAGAATGAGCCACCCATAAGTCTTGCTTGGCCCTTGCAATAAACCTTTTTCTGCTCCATACCCCAACATTTTTTTGGCCTCACTATACACTGGGCACATGAATTTGAGTTCAACAACATAACTGCTATCTGAATGGAGAAAAAAATGGTAATTTTCAGGCAGGCATATCAATGATTTTTTCTGTATCTAAAGCAGACTTTGATTTCTAGGCATTTAATTTTAAAAATGTATATTTCTTTACATTATTTATTATTAATTAAAAATGAATATTTTGTGAGGATCATGAGAGTGGGGAGATCATTTGAGATATTCCTCATTAATATTATCTTCTTTATAAGTAGAAGGATACAAAATTTACCTATTAAAGAAATATGCTTGAACACTGAAACAGTAATATTGGTATCCCCGAAATAAAAGGCTTGGTTTGCAAATAATAGGAAGGTTGCAAAGGGCTTTGAAATTTCATGGCATCTAATAGCTATAATTAAGGGATCAGTAATGACCACAATTGCATAAGGATCATATAAGGAAATGAGTCACTCATCCTAAGCCTTAATGATATTGGAAAGGAAAGGTTACATACTTGCAAATTTGTTAACATTTTCCTCACATTTCAAATCTGTTCCTGAAAGATAAGTGCAGCTGCTGCAGAGAGAATTAAAAGATAAAAGCAGTCTTGGGTTCTATAAAACTTAAAGATAAAGATGTTATCCCTGAGGTCTCCCTCAATGCCTATGCATGATGCTTCTGCAATTAGCATTGGCAGTTGATGTTATAGAAATGAACTGCTGAAAGGGCATGCTGTTGAGTAAGGAAATCCTCTAAACAGAATGAGACAGAAGTCTTTTTTTTTTTTTTTTTTTTGCATAAAGCAAGGGGGAATGATAATAGGAATTTATACAGTGTGCTTTGATTGCAAACTGGTCACCAAAGAGTGTTTTTGAACTGCTCGTTATGTTGTCATGTTGCTAAACTCTCTTGACTTGGAAAAGATAAATATCCACAAGACAAAGAAATTCTTCAAATATCTTCCTGAAATTATTGAATTACGTGATAGAGAGTGACTATAAATCTGTTTTTATTATTTTCCCCTTTTCTACTGCTTTAGCTTTATTTTCACTTCAGAAGGAAACGGAAAGTGGTTGTTAACGTGACATTAGATACACAGTTTCAAAGACGTGTCCCCTGTGGTCTTCCAATCCCACTTGCTGTCTCTATAATTCAGGAAGAAACAAGACTACCTGTTTCATTCCAGCAACTTGACAGCTCTCCTAGTTGAGCTAATAGATTGTAAAATCCCTCTTAAGTACTTTGGACAAAGGATGCGGTTGTATTCTTGCTTCTGAGATTCTTAATAATTAAACTTGAATGTGTGCTGTCACAAAAGGCTTTTCTCCTTTTAAATCTCTTTGAGTTTATTTTCTACAAAAGCAGTTAAATTTTCAAGAATGTTTATACCCTTAATTGCAAACTCCTTAAAGACAGGGACTGTTTACTCTTTATATCCTCTGCACCTAATACAGTGCCACCCACAATTGTCAGTGCTTGACAAATATGTAAGGAAACGAAAGAGAAGAGAAAGGGAAAGGAACAGGGAAATTTCCTACAGTGAAATAATAACCAGACAACATAATTCCTGAACTTTACCCTTGTTCTGCTCAAGAAATTTTAAATATTAAATTGAACTTCTCATTTAGCCATAAATGTGAATTTATTTAAAATTATTTAAAACTTATCTTACCTGAGCCAATACGTAGCTTCAGAGAATATTTAGTATTATGCTGTAATCTCTCTTATGACATTGTTCCTAAAAATATCATTTGTTGAAATCACCATCCCTCATTTTTTTTTAAAGAAATAGAATGTTTGGGGCTTCCCTTGTGGTCTAGTGGTTAAGAATCAGCCTGCCAATGCAGGGGGACATAGGTTCCATCCATGATCTGAAAAGATTCCATATGCCACGGGGCAACTAAGCTCATGTACCAGCAACTACTGAAGCCCACACACCCTAGAGACTATGCTCTGCAACAGCAGAAGCCACGCAATGAGCAGCCCCATGCACTGCAACTGGAGAAGAGCCCCTTTTCACGGCAACCAGAGAAAGCCCATACACAGCAAGGCAGACCCGGTACAGCCAAAAATACATATTACATAATTTTTTTTTAAGTTTAGACTGTTTTTTTAAATATAAAAATTATACATGCTAAACCCAGTCTTTTCATCTTTGTATCCCTAGCACCAGATACGTACATAGTCAGGGTTTGGTAAATGTTGAACTGAATCAAGTAATTTTTAACCCAGATTAAATGCACACATCTCCTGAAAACCCCTAAGGGTACTGGGGACAAACTTTCCTGGAGATGAACAAGTTGAACACCTTGAGGAAACCAGAGCCACTTGGGGAATAAAATCAAGCATTCTGAGCTTTTCTTTGCAATCCTGCTTCTGAGTCTGATTTTGCCTCCTGAGGCCAAGGAGGCCCTGCTCTCAGGGCACCACAGACAGTCTTACTGACTCCCACCACCCAATGCCAGAACCCTGGGCATTGCAGTTGGAATACTTCCCCTGATGAAGAGGAGAGGGAAAGTGTCTTCTCGGAAATACTCTTTCCAAAGTTAGTGTACTCCCATTATCCAAGAGGGCATAAAGAATTTGTCCAAATGATTACATGCCCCTTACAATGGGCAATTTGATGCATTTCTCTTTAATAAATGAACTAGCTGAAAAAAAATTGTGCTTAGCTTAGCACTTGGAAAATGTGTTTTTAAAAACAAAAAAAAACCTATTTTAAATACATATTTTTTTAAAGTATAAAAAAGCATAGGGCTTCCCAGGTGGCTCTATTGGTAAAGAATCCGTCTGCAATGCAGGAGACACAAAAGATGTGGGTTCGATCCCTGGGTGGGGAAGATCTCCTGGAGTAAGAAATAGCAGCCCACTCTAGTATTCTTGCCTGGAGAAACCCACGGACAGAGGAGCCTGGTGGGCTACAGTTCACAGGGGTCACAAAGAGTCGGACACACTTTAGCAACTGAGCACACAGCACCTAGAAAAGTATAAGCTTACCCATGCAGGTTGAGCAGAATTCACCACCCTCACAATATACCTTTTTGGCATAAGGAATATACTTAGCTGGTTATTTTTAAGAAACAGTAGACAGAGAAGCTCTGAAAATGTAATAGGGATTACCCTTTTACAAGAGAAATTTACACTTATAAAGGAAATTGCCATTTGTAACTGTATCTCCCTCTCTGTACCAGGAGAAGGAGAATGAATAATCTCTAGAAACTCTTATCAATGGAGAAGGCACATAAATCTGCATAATAATACCATTTATCATTTTTGCTTTTCCTAGTAATTTTCCATAACCAGTCTCTCCCTGCCCAAACATCTTCATTTTACTTTTGCCTGAAAACGGTGTTTAAGGTGGTAACTTGGGCCACTTTGGGGAGCTGCCCAGTCTTCCCGGGAGGTCTGCGTGTGTGCGATCAGTGGCTGTCCTGCTCAACTCTTGGGATCCCATGGACTGCAGTCCACAGGCTCTTCTGTCCATGGAATTTTCTAGGCAAAAATACTGGAGCAGGTTGCCATTTCCTACTCCAGAGCATCTTCCTGACCCAGGGATCGAGCCAGCATCTACTGCATTGGCAGGCAGATTCTTCACTGAATCACTTGTGAAGCCCATACAGGAGGTATAAATGTTATTAAGCTTCTGTTTGTTTTTCTCATGTTAATCTGTCATTTAATGACAGGGACTCTCAGCCAAAACCATAGGATAGAAGGAAAATTATTGTTCCTCATCTACACCCTGTAAACAAAAGAAAGTTGCCCACCATTTGGTTCCACAAAGATCAAGGCATTAGCCACAGCAATCACTGCACAAGTGCACCCTGAAAGGAGTGCAGGATAAAGCAGGATATATCTGCTTTGTATATACGACCCCTACATAGAATGCATATCTAAGGAAGAATTTCATTGGGCCCAGATTCTTGCATCTTCCATACATTGATAAGCATTAAAAATATTAATTGAGATACATGATTCTTGTGACTAGCAATAACTTTTTACCAAGATGGGTGTTTGATTCTCAGGCCAAAAAAAGGAAGAAAAAAAAAATCATATATATACTGACTCCTCCCCTGGGCAGGAGTTCCTCAGAAGCTATCTGAGAAGCTGTCTCCTATCCCCAGTAAGCCCGCAAATAAAACTGAAATTCACAGCTCTCACATTCTGAGTTTTTTTTTTTTTTTCCCCACTCAATAACCCATTCCCCACTTCCCCAAAACAATCACTATTTATATTTTGACATACCTCCTTCTGGAAAATTTTTAATTTTCCTATTGTTTTAATAACAGACTTTGTATATCATTTTACATCTTGACTTTTTGCATGGTACTATAACTAATTATCTATGACTCTCTGTAAAATATGGTAGCAATTTACATTCCCACCAGAAGTAAATGAAAGAAACCTTATCACATACTGAAATTTTAAAATATACATTTTGTAAATTTCTATTTTTTCATTTTTTCGAAAATTCTTATCATTCTACTTTAGCTTCAAAAGACTTAGTGGTTTTCTAAACCACTCTCTAAAGGCAAAACAACTCTCAAAAAGATTCAAACATTTAAAAAAAATTCAGTCATCATGTTTCATTCCTTTCCAGCAGAAAGAAGATTGCTTGATTATTGATCCTGCAATACAGTAGAAACTGGAGTGGAAACAATTCTGAGTCAAATTGCTAATGATCCATATGTATAGTATTTCCATTATCCCATCTCTTAGAAAAAGTTTCGGAACATTTTAGCTAAATAGGTAGGGTTACTTCTTATAGATACAGGCCTCCATACCAACTGGAATTGATTAAAAAGATGACCATAAAGAACTCAGAATTAAGACAGGAGTGGGGCCACTTCCAAAAAATGGTATGAACCTTCCTTTTGACTGTATGCTGAACAAGTCAACGGTTTTTCATACCAAGAACAGTTACTTAACTTGGACAAGTTTATTTACAGGATCTGGTAGTATCTCATGTCATCTTGGGAATTTTGAGAGTTGTCTTAGAGGCCAATGATTAAATTAAAGGAAAGAAATCTACTACTTTAATTCAAAATTTCTTTCTTCTAGTTCCCAATCACATGTTTAAAAAAAAAAAGTATATAAATTTTGCTGTTTGGTAAGAGGGATAGATTCATCAAAACTGAAAAGTACTGATTTTGTATTTCTCATAAGATCTAAGCAACAGCAAAAGAGAAGGCACAAAACAGCATGAAAGACTCACTTGGAAATTTCTATTCAGCAAGATGAATAGGTTGAGTCACATGAACTGCTACAATTCAGCTATTTTTAACCTATAGAAATGACAATTTCATATTATTCAACATAATATGCTAGTAAATGTTACTTTTAAAGAGAGAATTCTTGATTGCTGATACCAACTAAAGGGGCAGAAAACCATTCATTATATAATAGCAAGAGTATATGTTGCATCATTGTGATTAGCAATTATTAATTACTGTAATTAAGAACTTAAAACCCTGTTCTCAGCCCACACACCCTACTTATGCTCCGACAGGTGCTATAATTTCTTCTGTATATGACTATTAATTGCACTTATCACATTGCTTCACAAATGCACATATAACTGTAAGCTCTCTGAGGGCAAGTCCCAGGTTGTCATGTCTAGCACTTTGTCAAGCAGAAAGAGGCACTCAATTATATTTTGAGGATTGATAAACTAACAGAAACTGGAAAAATAATTCTGCTGTCCTAGATTATTTTTATTATTATGGAGAGAATTCATTCAGCTCAGGATAATACAGATTTAAGTTGAGAGAATGCAACCTAGGTTTCAGCTAACACCATTAAACTGTAATGTGCATCATTGCAGCATCTTAGATTCAATGAAATATGGTAAATTAAAGGGAAAAATCTTTAGTATGGTAAAATGAAACTCCCCACATCTTCCATTGTCATGGAGTCATAAACTCGGTTGATGTCATTTTGGAACATTTCTTACCTCTCTGTGAGCAATGACTCAGGCTCTGGCATAGCTCATGAGCTAAAGGGATGATGCTTTAGTCCCGCCAGGTTGTGGAGAACTCACATATTACAAAGAATAAAGCCAATTATTTTTTTACTGTCTGGTTTCTATGGAATATTCTTGCATTGTCAGGTCATAACACCAGCATTGTCATGTCTATTAAATATGTTAAACCATCTGGTAATAAAAGTGAGCAAAAGAACTTCAAACAGTAATTTCCTTCAAGATTGCTAACGCCAAGGAATTATGTGCCTTCCAGTTTACACAAATGGTCTGGATTACTTTTCCTTTACTTAAGAGTTTGACAGAATGCTGTCTTTCTCCATAATATAAAAAGGACTATTTAAATGAAAAATCCAAAAGAGCAAACTATTTCCTCCAAAAATACCATTACTGTAATATCATTTTTAGTTTTTACTGGGTCCATGAAGAGCTCTGCTGTGTTTTGTTCAGAGAGCCATCAATTCAGTGTTGTCCTCAGTAGAACGAGGATACTGGATCATATATTCTTGAAATTGTTAGTTCAAAATTTTCTTGATTCTGAGTTTTTACATCTACCATGTGGTGAATATTACAGAGATAAAAATGTCTGAATTCTTAACTGAACGTTTTCATTTTTGAATGTTTGCTACCATGCAATTAGCTCAAATATATGATACAATAAAAATACCATGAAAGCTGGAGTCAGCAGCCTTTGAATAGATAAGATGAGGTCATTTCTTAGGACAACTAACCTTTAACTAAAGGGAAAGTGCCATCATTTCAGATTCAACAGTCCTAGATGAACAGTCCCAGCTCTCATACTCATTAGCTGTATAAACTCAAAACAAGTGAGAATGATTACTAAAGCCTGTTTTACAGTTGAAAAAACTGACTCACTGAGATTAAGAACTTAATCACTTTCTTAATGCACAAATTAAAACAATTGTTACCTATAATTAGTTGTCAGTAATATAAATATTATTTTTATTCTTGTTAGTTACATTGTAAATGTAAATAATATTGTTACCTGCAAATGTTAGTCTAAATCTAAAGTATTATCATTATTTAGTCATTGTCTCTGCTAGGCTAAGATCAGAGCAAGTGATCTTTGATTGCAGAATCAAATATAAGCAATATTCTTAGCTTTGACTTTTAATAAATATTTTTATCATTATTACATTATTGGAACTGTGTGCCCATATGTGGTGATGCACCCAAGACAACACGCAAGGCACCAGGAGATGGTACTGAGAAGATCCTCAAGCTCATCATATCAAATAAGAATCATAAAACAATTAAAATCCAGTTCAGTTCATTTCACTCAGTCATGTCTGACTCTTTGCAACCCCACGGACTACAGCACGCTGGGCCCCCATGTCCATCACCAACTCCAGAGCTTACACAAACTCATGTCCATCGAGTCAGCGATGCAATTCAACCATCTCATTCTCTGTCTTCTCCTTCTCCTTGTGCCTTCAATCTTTTCCAGAGTCAGGGTCTTTTCAGATGAGTCAGTTCTTCATATCAGGTAGCCAAAGTATTCGAGTTTCAGCTTCAGCATCAGTCCCTCCAATTAATATTCAGGACTGATTTCCTTTAGGATGGACTGGTTGGATCTCCTTGCTGTCCTAGGGACTCTCAAAAGTCTTCTCCAACACCACAGTTCAAAAGCATCAATTCTTTGGCGCTCAGCTTTCTTTATAGTCCAACTCTCACATCTACACATGACTACTGGAAAAACCATAGCTTTGACTAGATGAACCTTTGTTGGCAAAGTAATGTCTCTGCTTTTTAATATCCTGTCTGGGTTGGTCATAACTTTTCTTCCAAGGAGCAAGTGTCTTTTAATTTCATGGCTGTAGTCACCATCATCTGCAATGATTTTGGAGCCCAAAAGAATAGAGTCTGTCGATGTTTCCACAGTTTTCCCATGTATTTGCAATGAAGTGATAGGACCAGATGCCATCATCTTAGTTTTCTGAATGTTGAGTTTTAAAACTTTTTCACTCTCCTCTTTCACTTGCAACAAGAGGCTCTTTGGTTCTTCTTCACTTTCTGCCATAAGGGTGGTGTCATCTGCATATCTGAGGTTATTGATATTTCTCCTAGCAATCTTGATTTCAGCTTGTGCTTTATCCAGCCCAGCATTTCTCATGATGTACTTTGCATATAAGTTAAATAAGCAGGGTGACAATATACAGCCTTGACGTACTCCTTTTCCAATTTGGAATCAGTCTGTTGTTCTATGTTCAGTTCTAACTGTTGCTTCCTGACCTGCATACAGGTTTCTCAAGAGGCAGGTCAGGTTTTCTGGTATTCCCATCTCTTGAAGCATTTCCCACCATTTGCTGTGATCCACAAAATCAAAGGCTTTGGCATAGTCAATAAAGCAAAAATAGATGTTTTTCTGGAACTCAGATGTTGGCAGTTTCATCTCTGGTTCCTCTGTGTTTTCTAAATCCAGCTTGAACATCTCGAAGTTCCCGGTTCATGTACTGTTGAAGCCTGGCTTGGAGAATTTTGAGCATTACTTTGCCAGCGTGTGAGATGAGTGCAATTGTGTAGTAGTTTGAGAATTCGTTGGCATTGCCTTTCTTTGGGATTGGAATGAAAACTGACCTTTTCCAGTCCTGTGGCCACTGCTGAGTTTTCCAAATTTGCTGGCATATTGAGTGCAGCACTTTCACAGCATCATCTTTTAGGCTTTGAAATAGCTCGACTGGAATTCCATCACCTCCACTAGCTTTGCTCCTAGTGGTGCTTCCTAAGGCCCACTTGACTTCACATTCCAGGATGTCTGGATATAGATGAGGGATCACCCCATCATGATTGTCTGGGTCATGAAGATCTTTTTTGTATAGTTCTGTGTGTTCTTGCCACCTCTTCTTAATATATTCTGCTTCTGTTCAGTCCATACCTTTTCTGTCCTTTATTGTGCCCATCTTTCCATGAAACATTCCCTTGGTATCTCTAATTTTTTTTAAGAGAACTCTAGTCTTTCCCATTCTATTATTTTCTATTATTCTATTATTTCCCATTCTATTATTCCCATTCTATTCCCATTCTATTATTTCCTCTATTTTTTTGCATTGATCTTTGCATTGAGGAAGGCTTTCTTATCTGTCCTTGCTATTCTCTGGAACACTGCGTTCAAATGGGAATATATTTCGTTTTGTCCTTTGCCTTTTGATTCTCTTCTTTTCACAGCTATTTGTAAGGCCTCCTCAGACAACTGTTTTGCCATTTTGCATTTCTTTTTCTTGGGAATGGTCTTGATCCCTGCCTTGTGTACAATGTCACGAACCTCTGTCCATAGTTCTTCAGGTACTCTGAAGATATAATCCCTTGAATATATTTCTCACTTCTACTGTACAATCATAAGGGATTTGATTTAGGTCATATGTGAATGGTCTAGTGTTTTTCCCTACTTTCTTCAATTTAAGTCTGAATTTGGCTATAAGGAGTTCATGATCTTAGCCATAGTCAGCTCCTGGTCTTGTTTTTGCTGACTCTACAGAGCTTCTCCATCTTTGGCCGAAAAGATTTCGGTATTTCAGATTTCGGTATTGACCAACTGGGGATGTCCATGTGTAGTCTTCTCTTCTGTTGTTGGAAAAGGGTGTTTGCTATGACCAGTGCATTCTCTTGGCAAAACTCTATTAGTCTTTGCCCTGCTTCATTTTGTACTCCAAGGCCAAATTTGCCTGTTACTCCAGGTATTTCTTGACTTCCTACTTTTGCATTCCAGTCCCCTATAATGAAAAGGACGTCTTTTTTGTATGCTAGTTCTAGAAGTCTTGTAGAACTTCATAGAACCGTTCAGCTTCAGCTTCTTCAGCATTACTGGTTGGGACATAGACTTGGATTCCTGTGATACTGAGTAGTTTGCCTTGGAAACAAACTGAGACCATTCTATCGTTTTTGAGATTGCATTCAAGTACTGCATTTTGGAGTCAAAACTGACTCTTAATAAATGCTCTGTGTGTACTAGAAAACTATTCCTATTCCAGTGAGTTTTGAGAAAAATGTCTCAATAAAGTAACATTACATCAAAATATCTCAATAAAATTCACTAAGATGTGAAGACAATATTTCACTAGAAATAACTTTTAAAAATATTCTTTAGACACAAATATTTTCTTCTCCCTAGATTCCTGCACCTTTCTATATTTCCTAGTATATGAGCTACCCATAAACCATCTCAGGAAAATCTAGTTTAAAAGTTTCACTTCCTAGAAATAAAAAGAAGAAATAAGCAGTTGTTCAACTCTCTGAAGTTAATTTCCAAAAACTCTTCTTTGGTATGACACTTAAGTTTTATTATGATATTCCCTCTAACATTTCATTTCCTGCAGTGAATAATATACATGGGAAATTCTGAGAAAGGAGAAATGAAAAATATCTTTTTGAGATGGAAGATGTATGTTTTGGTAGTAGCATCACATAGGATTCCTCCTCAGCAATGAACATCTGCTTCCTTTCATTATGATTGCTGTTACAATTTCCCACGGCCATATGACAGCATTGCCATATACTGGAAATGCAAATGTTCAAGAAATATTCTCAAATGCTCCCTATGAAAGTATAATCAAGAAATAATTTTTAATGATATATGAAAAGCAGAGAATAAACAAACTTAAGGAATCAAGATTTAAATGTATATTTTGTGTGGTGCTTAGTCACTCTGTCTGACTCTGTGACCCCATGGACTGTAGCCTACCAGCTTCCTCTTCTAGCCTAGAATTTTCAGGCTAGATTGCCATTTCCCACTCCAGGAGGTCTTCCTGACTGAGGAACCAAACCATGACTCTTGTCTCTTGCACCTCCTGCATTGGCAGGCAGATTCTTTACGATGTATTCTAAATACAAGAGGTCTTATAACCAAATTTATTGCCCAGTATTTTGATGGTCTAATAAGCAAGCAAAGAAGTAGTAAGATAATTTTACCTTTAAGAGGATGTAAAAATATCTATGCTCATCCCATTCACAAAAGGTAAAACTAACACAAAAGAGAATTTTAGAATGTATTTGCTAAAAGGATCATCAAAGTTATGTCTTCTACTTCAGAAGCAAATTTGGGTTCAACTTAAGGTGCTTACCTGATAACTCTGCCTTTTAAAAACTCGAACAATGTACCTAAATCTGCTGTATAATTTTTGCTGTCAACTTGAGGAGATTTGTTTAAATACTTTATTGTAGAGCATTTTGACAATCATATAGATTAGATGATATAAATTACTCTTTCTTCTCCAATTCTAACAGAGCATGTTAAATCCCAATCTTCCCATATCCTCCCCATCTGTATCTCACAGTATAGTCCATCCAAAGGAGTTACCAATCCCTTAACACCTGCCATATGTTCCCATCTCTGGGCCTTTTTCATGTGAGTTCTCTCTGGCTGGACTGCCCCTTAACCATTTCTCACTATTCCACCCTCCAGTGGCATCTGAAGAATTCCTTTGACATTCATTCTTCCTACATTTCTTCTCCTATTTGTATGTAACCTGATGTAAGTACTGTCTTCCTGAAACTCTCACATCACTTTGCACCTTTCTAAGGTACTTCCTAAAGGAGATCAGTCCTGGGTGTTCTTTGGAAGGATTGATGCTGAAGATGAAACTCCAGTACTTTGGCCACCTCATGCGAAGAGCTGACTCATTGGAAAAGACCCTGATGCTGGGAGGGATTGGGGGCAGGAGGAGAAGGGGATGACAGAGGATGAGATGGTTGGATGGCATCACCGACTCAATGGACATGAGTTTGGGTAAATTCCAGGAGTTGGTGATGGACAGGGAGGCCTGGCATGCTGCAATTCAGGGGGTCGCAAAGAATCGGACACGACTGAGCGACTGAACTGAACTGAACTGAAGGTACTTATATTCTCATGCTTCTATTATCTTATGATTAATTCTGCATTTTTCTTAGGTCCACTTCCCATTACATTCATTACAAATTCACTCATATTCAACATGTACATCAAATGAGTATTCTCTGTGTACAGACTATATACCATGATCTGACTCAATAAAGATGAATATGATATTACCCCGGCCTCATGAAATTTAGTTTGAAAGCATGACCCACTCATTTTTTCTACCATTCATGCTTTGAATGGTATTGTGCAAATTTTAGTCATAAAACAGGTATTTGTATAATTTAAGTCATTACAACTTGTGTTGATAATAAACAAAAAATAAGACAGGTAGCTGACAGTTTTGTATGTTATGTAAAAACCATTAATACCTGATGTGAAATCAATGCTCCTCTCTAAAACTGACACAGTAAAAGTAATGACTAACCTTAACTTTGGGGATCCTATGTATTATGGAGAAAATTAGCCTGCAATGTTACACAAACTAATTTTTTCTTAAGTTTTTTTACAAGATTGTTCTATCCTACAGGCAAGATTAAATTTAATTAACATCATTAACGACTTCTTAAACACATTATGTTTTATAAAGCACCCTCTGGGTCACATTATATGTTGTATAAAACCAAAGGGGGATAAGTTCGATTCAAGTCTAATCATAGAAACCCTAGCAATTAAAACTGTTTTCAAATAATTTCACAGACACATATATTTTGTAAAGTTATTTTTCCCAAACATAAGCACTCAGCATTGAAGTGGAAATAAAGACAAAATATCTGGAAATTTAAGTTAGGGGATAATCTCCATTGTTCATGAGTATTTCCTCCCTCCACAACTTGCATGTGAGTAAGTGAAAGTCACGCAGTCGTTTCTGACTCTCTGTGACACCATGGACTATACAGTCCATGAATCTCCAGGCCAGAATACAGGAGTGGGTAGCCGTTCCCTTTCCCTTCTCCAGGGGATCTTCCCAACGCAGGGGCCGAACCCAGGTCTCCTGAATTGCAGGCAAAGTCTTTTCCAGCTGAGCCACAAGAGAAGCCCAAGGTTATTGGAGTGGGTAGCCTATCCCTTCTCCAGCATGTCTTCCTGACACAGGAATCGAACCAGGGTCTCCTGCATTGTAGGCAGATTCTTTACCACCTGAACTATCAGGGAAGTCCAAGGAAACTTGCATATGATCATACACAAAAGCCCCCTAAAAATCACTTTTACTTAATTTTGGATTATCTAGCTTGGGCAGGCCTAAGAAATTATGAATACCAATAGGTGCTTCCAAAAAATTATTTCACAAGTATGATAAGAGATAATTTTGCATTTTACATGCATATAAGATCATAATTCCCAGACTAAACAGAAAGAAAAAAATAGTATAAAATCACTTACCTTTTGAGAAAGTATCTTTCACTTCATTAATCAAAATAAATAGGCAATGTGTCAAAAATTACACTCATATGCACACATAATCCCATGATCAAACTATTGAGAAATTTTAAAACAAATTTCTTTACATGCTCTGAACAGGGATAGAGTGACCTTTCCACCGTATAATTTGAATGTACTCCCAGTCAAATCTTGGGATCTTTTGCACAAACTGCCATCTTTACATCAAATCATAAGAAGAATCCACTTTCTCAGCAGGAATAAAGTATTTTCCTAAGCACTGATACCACTGTGTGCCTAAGAAGTGAAGCCAGAAGCAGTTGTAAACTAACATACCCAAACTAACACACAAATGCAAGACTCTGAACTTATTGAAAGTTCATTTTTTCTGGCAGAGTAATGATTTCTTTCTAAAATTTAAGTGAAAACTGGAAGAGTATTTTTCAAGCAAAATAAATTTTGTTAAATACTACCCCTTAAACAGAAGCAAGGAATTGTTAAGAAGAGCTCTATTTTCCTTATTTTCTGTGATAATGATTGTGCCAAAAAAAAAAAAAATTATCCAGGAGTTTCTGGTCAATATCAGAGAAAGAGAAATGGGGGTGTGTGTACATTCACACCAGAGCTATGGCAGATGGTGACTTAAAGACCTTTTCTTGTTACTGAATATTTCCCTTGTTGCGTGATTGTGCCCTAAAATAGTTCTGATAGTGTCATGGATCTTGGTGTTAATTTTTGAGTTAGGACTATCATACATTTTCTGTAAAGACACAGACAGTAAGCATTTTAGGATTGGAGGGCTACTTAGGTCTGTCATATTTTATTCTTTGTTTTCTTAAAAACCCTTTAAAGAAGTGAAAACCATTCTTAGCTTTCTGGCTATTCGGTAACAGGTTAAGGCTGAATTTGGGCCTTGGGGCCTAGTTTGCTGACCCTCCTTTGAATTATCATTAGATGGCAGAGCGTGTTGCAAGTTATGTAAGTTGTGTAGCAGTAAATATTAACCAAATGCAAAACCTGTTCTGATAATTTTTTAAATGGAATAAAATCAACAGACCTGGTGTTGCCTTAGGAGAAGCTTCTGAATTCAGCGTCTTCTAGGAGGTGCCGTTGAGACAGTGACTCCATGGGGCTCCGCAGTCAGGAAGTTTAAACAGTGAAGATTTCCAAAGCTCACTAGCTAAACTATGTTTATTTTCCCTCTTCTTTCTGTTTCTTTCTCTCTCTCTCTCTCCTTCCCTCTCTCTGTTATACATGCACTCACTCACTCACACGCCCTCATCTCTGCATTTAAGTAGATGCAGAGCAGCTGTGTGCAATTGTCTTCTGGACCTGAGCAAAAGAGCCTTCTCAATTCAGCAGTAATTTTAAGTTGCATCTTTCTAAATATATGCTGCTGCTGCTAAATTGCTTCAGTTGTGTCCAACTCTGTGCAACCCCATAGACGGCAGCCCACCAGGCTCCCCTGTCCCTGGAATTCTCCAGGCAAGAATACTGGAGTGGGTTGCCATTTCCTTCTTCATCTAAATATATCACTTTAACCTTAAGACAATCCATCCCATTTGCTTTTTTCTGTTCAGAATTTTTGGGTACATAGGGGTTTTTCTATTTCACTGAACAAATCTTTATCAAATGCCCACTATGGTCACACCAAGATTCCCAATTTTAATGTGGATATGAATCCCCTGGGATGTTGTTTAAAGGCAGGTTCTGATTTAGTAGGTCTGAGGTGGTGCCCACGATTCTGCATTTCTAAGGAGTTCTCAGGCAGAGCTGATGCTGAGCATTCCCAAGCCATAATTTGAGCAGCACTAACATGAGGAGCACAGGTGTGTACACAGGCGATTACAACACCACAGGGGTGAGTGCTACTTGAAGAAAATATGCTAGGGAAGCATACGAACTTGAACAGAACACACATTTCAAAATTCAGAAAAAAACTTGGAGTGTGTAAGAACAAAACTGATTTTAGGAAGAGTAGGGCTGATATAAGTGAAAGAGGAGAGTGAAAAAGTTGCCTTAAAGCTTAACATTCAGAAAACTAAGATCATGGCATCTGGTCCCATCACCTCATGGGAAATAGATGGGGAGACAGTAGAAACAGTGTCAGACTTTATTTTTGGGGGCTCCAAAATCACTGCAGATGGTGACTGCAGCCATGAAATTAAAAGACGCTTACTCCTTGGAAGGAAAGTTATGACCAACCTAGACAGCATAGTAAAAAGCAGAGACATTACTTTGCCAACAAAGATCCGTCTGGTCAAGGCTATGGTTTTTCCAGTGGTCATGTATGGATATGAGAGTTGGACTGTGAAGAAAGCTGAGCACCGAAGAATTGATGCTTTTGAACTGCGGTGTTGGAGAAGACTCTTGAGAGTCCCTTGGACAGCAAGCAGATCCAACCAGTCCGTCCTAAAGGAGATCAGTCCTGGGTGTTCTTTGGAAGGACTGATGCTGAAGATGAAACTCCAATACTTTGGCCACCTCATGCGAAGAGTTGACTCATTGGAAAAGACCCTGATGCTGGGGAAGATTGAAGGCAGGAGGAGAAGGGGACGACAGAGGATGAGATGGCTGGATGGCATTGCCAACTCGATCAGCATGAGTTTGAGTAAACTCTGGGAGTTGGTGATGGACAGGGAGGCCTGGCATGCTGTGATTCATGGGGTCACAAAGAGTCGGACATGAATGAGCAACTGAACTGAACTGAACTGAACTGAGGGGTGATGTGGATAAAGCAAGAGTACAAGTAAGAAGGTAGGGAAAGAGGTGGGGTTGAAATTCCTGGTAGAAGAAGCAGAAGACCATGCAAAGCAGATGTATAGTGGCTATCAGAAAAATCTGAAAAAAAAAAAAGCAGTGGGTAACCTAGAAGATAAAGCAAGGAGTATTTAAAGGAGAGAGAGGGAGTGACAGTGGTTCAGTTTAGGAAAAGTTGACAAATATCTACTAGAGTTAACAATGATATATTTGGTGACCTTGGTGAAAATAATTTCAGTAACTGAGTGGACAGAGAAGCCAGATTACAGCAAGTTACAGAATACTGAGGGGGTAAAGAAAGCAGATGTTTTGTGTTTGTTTTGTGATGGAAGAGACTTGAGTTTTCAGTTCTTCTGGGAAGAAGAAAGTAGGGAGAAATTGAAGACCCAGGAAAGAGGAAATAATCAGTACATTAAGATCCCTGAGGAAGGAGGAAATGAGCTCAAAAGCAAAACTGGGAAGAATATTAGGAGATTCCTAGGTATACTTAACTGTGACAGAAAGAAAGACATTTTTAAAAATGAGCATAGACTGAGCCAAATCTGTGTTTGTTGGTAGAAAGTTGAAGGAGATGCCCTCAGTAACTTTTATGATCATTAAAAATTAGGAATTATATTTTTATTCTGAGGGGAAAGGCAATACGAGCAGGAGTTTGAAAAGCATGGAAAAGAAATTTATGGGAAATGGAAAAGATATTTAGTTAACAAAAGGCTAAAAAATGTCCACATGTATTTGATCTCCCAACTGTTTTGTGTTTTTACGCTGGAAGACACAATGGATGTGACAGTGGCCTGAGTCTGGCCCACTTCCACGCTAGCAGGAATCCTGTTTTCCTTTTGTCAAGGTGGAGCTGCACCAGGTCCTGGTATTCTGGCTGGATTTTCCTCTGCCTTCCCTGTTCTGAACACAGGTCCCTTCATTCACATCCTGTTCTTTGGGCCTGGACTCCCAGGTTACTAGCACAGACCTCAAGTTACTCAGAGTTTATTATACTACATGGAACTTGCTTCTCAAGTCATCTCATTTCATGCTCACTCAATTGTATATCCCTATGCATATGTGTGTACACACGTGCACACACACACACACACACACACACACACACACACTTGTGTTTCCTCAAAACTCTCCACTTAGATCTTCTAGATGTCTACCACTATTCCAGACCTCCTGGAATGTGAAGTCAAGTGGGCCTTAGGAAGCATCACTATGAACAAAGCTAGTGGAGATGATGGAATTAAGGTTGAGCTATTTCAAATCTTAAAAGATGATACTGTGAAAGTGATGCAGTCAATATGCCAGCAAATTTGGAAAACTCAGCAGTGGCCACAGGACTGGAAAAGGTCAGTTTTCATTCCAGTCCCAAAGAAAGGAAATGCCAAAGAATGTTCAAACTACCACATAATTGCACTCATCTCACATGCTAGTAAAGTAATGCTCAAAAATTCTCCAAGCCAGGCTTCAACAGAACATGAACCATGAACTTCCAGATGTTCAAGCTGGATTTAGAAAAGGCAAAGGAACCAGAGATCAAATTGTCAACATCCATTGGATCATAGAAAAAGCAAGAGAGTTCCAGAAAAACATCTATTTTTGCTTTATTGACTATACCAAAGTGTTTGACTGTGTGGATCACAACAAACTGTGGAAAATACTTAAAGAGATGGGAATACCAGAAAACCTGACCTGACTCTTGAGAAATCTGTATGCAGGTGAGAAAGCAACAGTTAGAACTGGACATGGAACAACAGACTGGTTCCAAATCGGGAAAGAGTATGTCAAGGCTTTATATTGTCACCATGCTTATTTAATTTATATGCAGATTACATCATAAGAAAAGCTGGTATGGATGAAACATAAGCTGGAATAAAGATTGCTAGGAGAAATATGAATAACCTCAGATATGCAGATGACACCAACCTTAGGGCAGAAAGTGAAGAAGACTAAAGAGCCTCTTGTTGAAAGTAAAAGAAGAGAGTGAAAAAGTTGGCTTAAAACTCAACATTCAGAAAACTAAGATCATGGCATCTGGTCCCATTACTTCATGGCAAATAGACGGGGAAGCAATGGAAACAGTGACAGACTATTTTGGGGGGCTTCAAAATCACTGCAGATGGTGACTGCAGCCATGAAATTAAAAAATGCTTGCTCCTTGGAAGAAAAGTTATGGCCAACCTAGACAGCATATTAAAAAGCAGACACATTACTTTGCCAACAAAGGTCCATCTAGTCAAGGCTGTGGTTTTTCTAGGAGTCATGTATGGATGTGAGAGTTGGACTATCAAGAAAGCTGAGCACCGAAGAATTGATGCTTTTGAACTGTGGTGTTAGAGAAGACTCTTGAGAGTCCCTTGGACAGCAAGGAGATCCAACCAGTCCATCCTAAAGGAGATCAGTCCTGGGTGTTCATTGGAAGGACTGATGCTGAAGATGAAACTCCAATACTTTGACCACCTGATGCGAAGAACTGACTCATTTGAAAAGACCCTGATGCTGGGGAAGATTGAAGGCAGGAGGAGAAGGGGACGACAGAGGATGAGATGGCTGGATGGCATTGCCAACTCGATCAGCATGAGTTTGAGTAAACTCTGGGAGTCGGTGATGGACAGGGAGGCCAGGCGTGCTGCAGCCATGGGGTCACAGTGTCAGACACGACTGAGCCACTGAACTGAACTATCCTTATGTGTAAAATCCACGTAGCTCCTTTTCTTATCGGTGATTGACCAGTGCAATCTCTAACCACCCAATCTAACTCTGGAGAATTGCAGACTATTGCCTTTTCTCTATAATGCCTGCTTTTGATTCAAGACCACATCTGACAAGGATCTAATAAAATCAGTGTAAGATGTATGAGTCACTTTTCCTTCTGAGAGTAAAAATCTGAAGCTTGATTCCTGTTCACAAGTGCTGCTACAAGGCTTTACAGAGGATGGAAAAATTTCTAGTCCAGAGTTATCTGAAAGAAATTAATCTATGAACTCATCAGATTTTCTCTACCTGACTTAGTAGGAAGAAAAGTATGGTGGGGCAAAGGGAGAAGTTGATGCAGTTTAATATCCAAGCTGTTTTAGGAAAGCAATCAGGCATATTGATTATGAGTGTAATCGTCACACACCACCTGTGACTGATTCTACTATTTAGGAAAATTAATGTCTTAAATGAACTGACATTTAGAATTGTCTAAGTGTTTTATGATAATAAACAAGAGACTTTCACCTAATTTGATAATTGTTTTTAAAACTCTACAGACAAGGCATGTCCCTGGTTCTTTGCCCCCTAGAGCAGACCACATCCACAGCCTGTGTTCAGAGGCCTTTGTCTACAAGAGCAATTGTTACTAATTTTGTTTAATGACCTCCTTTCCCTTACCCCACTAAAGGTTAAATTTACCAGAACCACTAACTAGATACAATGGTTGCTGCTACTAATGAAATGAGTATCAAGTCCTAAAGTTATACCACAGAAGAATTAAAAGAATAATATTAATGATGTCACATTTTAGAATATAAATTTCTGAAAAATAACTGTAATTTACACTGTTAATTTGCTTTAGTCAACATTGAGTTAACTTCAGCCAGAAAAATATGCAACCTTGAAATAGAATTGAGTGTGTTTATATCGTCAGTTACAAATACTGTCTAGCTCCTTGAAGATTCCAGCTAACATATTGATACAGATCAAGTTTAAGGTTATCTGGAGACAGAAAGCCCCTCATATTTTACAAATGTTCTGCAAAATCCTGGACATCTCTTTCATCTCCAGATATATTGATATTTTGCATCCAGGCATTTCCCAAGTTCTAGGGCACACAGATGTTCAAAGCAAACAGGTATCTGAAGCAAACAGTTGAACCCATGCATAAATTTCCCACTTCTACTCTTTCAACAAAGAAAATTGGAGCAACCCCTTCTTACTGAAATTGTCACTCAAGATCTGTGGGTCCTAAACCTTGCTCCCCCTAGGCGGGCCTCTGCTTTCAGGAAAACAAGCGTAACCAAAACCTCCTGGCAGGGAAACCCATCAGTCTCTCTCTCCCCTCCTCCCCCTCTCGGCCTCTTGCTGGCCTCCTGTTTCCTCTCTTCTGCCTCTTTACCTCTCACCTCACTCACACACGGGCACACGGATAGAGACATTGTTTGTGGATGCAGTTTTCTTTCCTTCTGCTAAAAATGAATTTTTTTTTTAGCAAGCACTCAAGTTTAACACCTAACTCACGAGAATGTTCCTCTGAAGAAACGTAGATAGTTATACTTTGCTTTTCATTTTTTTAACATGTGTTTTCCTGACATAGCTATTGTTTTAGAAGTCTATAATTAGTAAAGCACACAGCCACTATTTTTATTTTCCATCTGCCAGATGCTAAGTTGTCTCTGGAGTCTCCCAAAGAACAGAAGCCAACATGGCTCTTTTCATGGGCATTCTTGTTTACCAGAGTGTGTGTGTCGATGACAGCTGAAATGAATAGCCACAGCTTAGGGAAATGGTTATGTTTCTTAATTGCTACTGGGCTGTGAACAGGAAAAGCCCAGGGATAAACATAAAACAGTTTTAAAAAATGGTGGCTCGCTGTTCATTTAATTTTTTTCAGAATCTACCATGGTGAATTGTGTTACACACTGTTAACAGAATTATCTTCAGTTACTGAAGCAACTTCACCTGAACCTAAGCTAGTCTCAGGCTACAAATATGATGACTAAAGTTAAATGCATCCTTTCAATAATTAGCATTCTCTTCAGTAAAAGCATATATTTGAAATCATAACTTTAAAAAAAAAAGTATTCCTTGTAAGTGTTACTGATGGGATGGGAGTAATTTAGAGGAATCCACCTGCCAATGCAGGAGACTCAAGAGACATGGGTTCAATCCCTGGGTCAGGAGGAAGATCCCCTGGAGGAGGAAATGGCAAACTACTCCAGTATTCTTGCTTGGAAAATTCCATTGGCAGAGGAGCCTGGTGGGCTACAGTCCATGGGGTCACAGGGTTGGACACAACAGAGCATACACACAATACTATAGAATTGTGTTTATTTAATTTATCCACCTTTCTCACCATTCTATAACATTCTTACATTTATCACCTAGGACAAAAATATTGTGAAGTAAAGAAAACTATTTAAAAAGGTATTTTCCATCAGTTAAACATTGTAATAATAGAATCTTAATCCAATATCCTCTGTGCTTAGCTTCACCATCTAAGTACCTAATCCCTTCAGGTGAGGTGCTGGGTAGCAGCAAGGAATAAGAAAAACAGTCAAGACAGGTCAAAATAACAATCATTCACAAAAGCCACTACCTTCCAGCCTTGCTTCCTCAGTGAAGCTTCCAGATATGCATGACCCCCCAAATTCATGAATTTATAATCCAATACAATCTCTTATAAGACAGTCTTTTTTATGTATACACCTTTTTTTTTTTTTCATTTAAAGTCCTTGGGACCTCTTTGTCCACAATAAAAGATCCTCCCAAACTTCCTGCTTTAACCCTCCTCTAGTGTACAAGCCTGCTGGAACACTTGTTACTCCACTCCTAATTAAGATTTACATTATTTGCCTGTAACATGGTTCATTGTAACATCATTAGTGCAATAAGGAAAGCCCATAACTTGGACGAATAGCATAGTGCTTCCCCACATCAACCTCAGGTGAATTATCTCCTTCATTTGGTTGTATTCCTGCAACTCTTCACTCTTACAGTGGCAGAATATAAACACTATATATTCTATTCATGCACAAATATTTATTGAGTATTTACTATGCCTGGTAGGCTATAGTCCATGGGGTTGCAAAGAGGCAGACACAACTTAGTGACTAAACAACAACAATTATGTGTCAGGCACTGTTTTATTTATCTTTCTCTCATTATCACTGATATCAAGAGAGTGAAAAATATACCATCCCTTGAGAAGTTTGCATTCTTCAGCTGTGGCGGGGAGAAATAAATACCAAAAATAATAAATGAGAAAATTAGAATAGAATAGAAGTAATAAGTGGAAGAGAAAAAAAGCAGAGATGATTAGGGGGAGAAGGAATAGCCAGAATGGGGTTGAGAGCATTTGCTACTTCACCTGTGGTGGTCAGATTAAACTTCACTGAGAACATGACTGACACTGGCATAAAAAACATCTCTTGTGTTTACCCTTAATCTCCACTGATATAATATTACACCCCCATTCACCATGTATATTCTCTATTAATAAAATGACTAAGTTTCCCCCTTCAATATACAAGATTTGACTCTAATCTACCCTTCCACAAAAGCAGACTCTCTTAGCACTTAAGGTCTAAGCAGGAATTAATTAGATACAGCATTATCTATCAAACTGATCTTGGAAATATACATTTCATTAGCATGTCATGTGTGAAATGGAATGATAGCACCTTCTTCCAGGCTCCTAGCAATAAATGAGCTGCAAGGGCATTAAGAAAGACCTGTGTTCTACACCAGTGCTTCTCTTTAGCCTACATCATAATCATTCAGAAGACTTATTAAAATACAGATAGCTGGGCATCTACCCCAGGGCTTCTGATTGAGTAGGTCTGGGATGAAGTCTGAGAATTTGCATTTCTAACAATTTCTCAAATGATGCTGATCAGGACATTGAGAAACACTGCTTTGCACCAATCTTAGTAAAGGTACAATGATTTCCCAATTCAATTGTTGAATGCCAAATGAAGTTCACATTCTCAATTCTAATTCCATATAATTAAAGGAAAGACTATTATTTTAAAGTATTTAAAATTATTTATTTTTATCTTAATCTTTTCTTTATGCAAGGCAAGGGAAAGGAGAAGAAACTATATTTTCTCCAACTCTACTCTCTGTCAGATATATAATACCATCTACCAAATCAAATGAAACAAATCCCCTCTTTCTAGAACCCAAACAATACTCTATTCCCCCAAAGATTACATCACATTCTTAAACTGACAGTGTGTATTTCTAAGATGCTCCTAGTCACTCAAGCAGGTTAGCTCTAAGCTCTGCAAAAATTCACACTCCTCTTCACTTTTCTCATCAACTGTGGAAAATCCATTCTTTGTATATAAGAAACTAAAACACTGTAAATGAATACAAATTAAGAGTTTATGGGTAGGAAAAGCACAAAGAACTCCTTCCCAAGCACCAAAGACCTGGATTTCAAATACTTCTATCTTGGTTCCTAAGCAATCTGATCTCCATCAAAAAAAAAGAAAAAAATGGTATCCCAAACTGATGGATGAATTGAAGAGATAACTCAGTGCAACAATGGTTCAGGACTGCTTTCAGAAACCCAGTGAAATGAAGCAAGGCTAGCGAGCTACGTTCTGCAAGCTATAAGATTGTCTCAGTTCATTTTTGTGGAACTGAATGAAGCCTTGTCTATAAAGGTTTTTTAGGCAGGAGGGGAATACTACTCCTATCACTACAAAAATAAGCTTTATGTGCTGTACTTGTCAAGGTCTGCTGAATGTGTCAGGAAGAAGCAAAAATAACAGAGGAAAAAGTTTTGCCTCCTTATAAATGAACACTGGCAGTAGTTGACCATCTAAAGGTTCCTTTCCCTTGATCAAGCGAGCCTGCATACTTTATAAAGTCATATTCTCCAAATAAATAATGAGATGTTTATTAAAATGTGTTAATTAATTTTCCTCTTTAAATCACACAAAGAAAAGATACCGAAGACCAAAGGACATGGGTTAAAAGATAAAGTAGATCTACTTGCTTGTTAAATACAATTGCTAAGAGAGCTATTCTCCACACTCTAATACTGTGTAACCTGAGTCACCTAAGCCACACTTGGGTGTTCATTAATAAAAGGGTATCATATTAAGAGTCATGATTGAATTTTGTTAGTTTTGCTACTGAATTTTCACCCCAATAAGATCTCCAGTTTTGTGTAAAATATCATGAACTCTTTTTGGAGATATTGAGAGTGGTCTCACCTGTATTCCTGAACTGGTCCTACCTGTTACCACTTGATTCTGCCATTTCCTCCTCTTCTACATGTCCACTTCAATGACAGCTCACTTCCAGGCACTTCTGCCAAGGCCCCTGTTGCTGATTAAGCTTCATGAAGTCACTTTACTTCTGTCTGTACTGTCTATATCAGTAAAGTTCAGGCTTAAATTGAATCCCATGCTATATGTAAAATACTTTTCTAAGTTTAAAGTTTATGCATAGCTGACACCAAAAATGATGGCTTGTCTGATGCATTGTACTATCTCATTTAAAAGGCATTAAATGAAATTTATTATATGCTGGGAAGCAAGAAAGAGGAGCTAAATAGATTTCACTGTGACAAGGATTATGGGAAGTTATTGAGCTATCTATAAGTCTTTGTTCTCTTCCTCTTTCATTGGAAGCTAATTGCCAATTAATTTTCCTTAGTTTTGTGTTTTGCAGCGATTAGATTTAACAGGCAGAGAGACTAGAAAGTATGACTAAGGATTCAGGCTTTAGGCTCTCCTGAGAGAGAAAATAGAGAGAGAGAGAGAGAGAGAAAGAGAAGCCCTTAACCAACTCTTTTCTGCATTGTTCTTGACAACAGTCTGAGGACCAAATATACAGGCTCTCAGGGAAAATGTCAAAGCTCTGCACTAATGGAGAAAGCTTGGCTGGGGAAACTTATCCCTGAAAAGATGGACTGGTTCTTTCTTATACTTCCTACTTCAAAGTTTAGAAGAACTCTAGACTTTGCAGCTAAGGAGAACTGGAAACTCAGTGGTTTTAAAGGAGCCTGACAACCTGCCATCTCTCACCTTTATTCTCCAAAGAGGCAAAGACTATACCACCCCAAAATCAAATATTCAGCCAAGACATCATTCACATAGGAAAGGGAATCAAAGATATTTGCCCATTGGCAAAATTCCTCAACAAAATATTAATAAACTGAGTCCAAAAATGTATAAAAAGAACTATGCACCATGACCAAAAAAGGATTTATTACAGGTATGCAAGGCTTGTTCAACATTTGAAAATGACCTAATGTAATCTATCACATTAACAGGCTGAAAAAGAAAAAGCATTTGATAAAATCCAATACCCATTCATGATAAAAATTCTCAGCAATTAGGAATAGAGGGGATCTTCCTCAACTTAAGAACATTCACAAAAATCTACAGCCAACATTGTTCTTAACGGAGAGAAACTGAATGCTTTCCCCTAAAATAGGAAACAAGAGACGTTAACTGAAAGTCTTACCTAGTATAATAAGAAAGGATATACAGATTGAAAAGGAAGAAAAAAAATGGTTTTAGCTCACAGATGATATGAGTGTCTATACCAAATCCCAAATAACAGACCAAGAAACTCCTGAAACACATAAGTGACAATATCAAGGTTTCAGGATACAAAGTTTAAAAGAGAAGTTAGTTGATTCCTATATAACAGCAATAAACAATTGAATTTTTCAGTTAAAAATATAATGCCATTTACAGGAAAATCATGCAAAAATCTAACAAAACATTTTAAGCTCTACATGAGAAAAACTACAAAACTCCGATAAAAGAAATCAAAGAAGATCTAAATAAATGAAAAGATACTTGATATTCATGTATAGGAAGACAACATTGCTCAGATGTAATTTATTCCCAACTTTATCTATAGATTCAACACAGTCTTCTCCCAAAATTGTAACAAGTTATCTTGTAAAATCTAATTTTAAGGGTTTTACATGGAAACATGAAGTAGTCAGGACAATACTAAAGAAGAACAAAACTGGAAGATATATACTGTTAAAGCTAACTTCAAGACTCAATATAACAAGACAGTGTGGTGTTGGTAAAAGAAAACAAATAGTTCAGTGGAACAAAATAGAAAGCCAGAAATAGACCCATGCAAATAAAGGCAACTAATCTTTAACAAAGGACCAAAGGCAATACAATGTAGAAAGGATGGACTTCTCAGTAAATGGTGCTGGAACAATTGGATGCCCATATACAATAAATGTATAAACCCCTTCATATACCTCATACCTTTCACAAAAATTACCTTCAAATGAGGCATAGATTTAATATAAAATTCAATGCTACAAAACATCTAGAAGGAAACAGAAAAATAATCTAGAAAAGCTTGAGTTTAGTGATAAGATTATAGATACAACTTCAAAAGCATCATCCATGAATTTTAAAGAAAATTTGTGTTAGACTCTATTAAAATTAGAAAACTCTGCTCTCCAAAACACATTGTTAAAAGTACAGTAAGTCCCCTACATATGAATGAGTTCCATTTCAAGAACCCATTTGTAAGTCCAATTGATTCATAAGTCCAGCCAAGTTAGCCTAGGTACCCAACTAATACCATCAGATACATAGTACTGTACTGTAATAGATTTATACTTTTCACACAAATAATACATAAAAATAAGTAAACAAAAAAAACAAAACATGTTTAATCTTACAGTATAGGACCTTGAAAAGTGCAGTACGGCATTACAGCGGCTGGCATAAAAGGGGCTGCCATCGAGAGAACAGGCAAGAAGAGTTATTGACTGGAGGAAGCAGACGGGGTAGGGGATGGAAGAGCTGAAGGGTCTTCAGCCACAGGAGAAAGAGAGCAGGCTGCAATTTCACTCACGCCTGACACTGATGGCACAGGTTCCGGTTCCTTGCTGGATTCGATTCGGTCTACCCTCTTGAAAAAATAATCCAGTGATATCTGGGTAGTAACTCTTTTCTCCTGCTCATGGCCACACTGGATTGCATTCTGAATGGCTGCTGCAACCTTTGTGTACCATTCTACATTTGGGTCCTGGGCCTCAAAAATTAACAGAGCCTCCTCAAATCAAGAAAATCCCCTCTCCATTTTCTGTGTTGAGAGTCTCTTTGGTTCTTTTTTCTTCCTCTTGTCTCTCTTCGCCCTTGCTCTGGGCCTCCAGTTCTATCAGGTCTTCGTTAGTAAGCACCTCATGTTGCACAACAGTGCAACAGTAAAGTGCAGAAAATCACAACTTCTTGGAGAGGAGGCACACATGTGACAATGTACGCCAGACACATAAACTGACTTACAAGATTGGACATGGGAACGTATTTCGCCTCTTTGAAAGTTCTCAACCTGAAAGTTTGTAGGTAGGGGGCTTATTGTATCAAAATATAAGTGATAAACTTAGGGAAAATGTTTTCAAAATACTTACCTGATAGAGCACTGGTATCCAAAATATTCAAAAAGCACTTAAAACTCAAGCATAAAAATAAAAACAATCCAATTTTTTTAAAGGAGCAAAAGAATCTGAATAGATATCTCATGAAAGAAGATATACAGAAGAAAAATAAAGACAGGAAAAGATGTTATCATCATTGATCATCTTTTAACTGCAAATTAAAACAATGATATACCTACAGTACCACTACACAACCACACCTATGAGACAAATCCATGCTACTTGTCCCAGGGTAAAAGATTGTAAAGACAAACAGGTTAAACTGAGTTACCCAAGGGGCATCTTGGGTACAGACATCTCCTCTGATAGCAGTAGCAAGCCTTCTGACTAAGTCGTAATGGCCAAGGATACAGAAGATGCAGGAGCCATGCCACACACCAGTGGCGTCCCAGAAAATGTAAATACCTGTGAGTGAATGACTAACCATGATAAACATTATTAAAATTTGAACTTCTAGTTTCTCCTTATTGGGAAGGAAGTCTTTTGAGCCCAGTGGAAAAAAAGAGGATGGCATGGGATGAGAGAACAGATGGTAACAGGCAGGGCTCTTCTCCAAGTGCCCAATGTACTGGTGAATTCGGATATCCTAGGGATGTCACTCATAGGCCAGATCCCGATACTTCAATTGCAGTCACTGAGACAGCTGACCACTTTTCATTTAAAACTCATTATTTGCAGAATGCCACATGATGGTCTGAGGGACAACAGTGCTGAAACAAAAACTAGGCTCCCTCTGAGACTGCTGTCATTAGCATCTGCAGAAGAATATTTGAGGTTTCGATTGTTTGTTTGCATGATGAAGTGGCAATGTTGGCATTATTGAAAAAACCTGGCTAGTATTGGAGGCAATACATATTACCCAATTTAACATAATGAGCTCTATGCTGACCAATAATGCTGGGCCAGGAATTCCTCTCCCATTCTCAACCTGGAAGTTTGCTGGAATTTGACATATGTACTACCATCAGGGAGATCTCTTTAAGAACATAAATATAAAAAGGAATATCACCACTGTGACTATAGTCTCTTGAAACAACACACCGTGTTCACATGATTGTAAGAGAACTTAGGTGTCAGGGAAGAAGTTCTTACAATGTTTTTGTCTAGTAGACAACCAGACATATGCAGCTATCATTTCTACTATAATATACTTGATCCTAAATTTGATTCATTTGTAATAGAATCATTATAAAAGACTGTCATGCCAAAACAAGAAATTTGGGGACACGGGTAACACATGAAAAACCAGCGACAACCCACAGGCCTATACTGTTTGCCAATTTGCCAGTCTCTTCAAGACAAAATTCTAGAGGGCTGTTTGATCTGGTTGTCTTTGATAATTTATTATTAGTACACTACTGTGTTTTTCTCAGCCTTGACTAAGCTACTGCTGCTGCTGCTGCTAAGTCACTTCAGTCATGTCCAACTCTGTACGACCCCATAGACGGCAGCCCACCAGGCTCCCCTGTCCCTGGGATTCTCCAGGCAAGAACACTGGAGTGGGCTGCCATTTCCTTCTCCAATGCATGAAAGTGAAAAGTGAAAGTGAAGTCACTCATTTGTGTCCAAATCTTAGCAACCCCATGGACTGAAGCCTGCCAGGCTCCTCCATCCATGGGATTTTCCAGGCAAAAGAGTACTGGAGTGGGGTGGCATTGCCTTCTCCGACTAAGCTCCTAGGCATCTGTAAATCAATGAAGTAAAACATGAAAAACTCAGAAGACACGAATTTGAAGTTAGTAACAATATTCTCTTGTTTGCCAGTTTTCATTTGACTCTGGGAGATAGATAAATAGGTTAAACTGATTAGATCAAGGACACCTAGATAGACACAAACTTGGATGCTGACTTACCTCAGAGGGTTCTATAGTCTACCCTTCTATCTCCAGAGGTCACTATGATAACTAAACAGCAATCCCTGTCTCCTTCCTGAAAAATGAGAAACAGTCTGGTTCATTCCCAAGGGGAAATGGCAGACCTTGGGTGGTTGTGTAGGAACCCACCCAAGCTCATAAACTGTGTTGATGGTTGAGGATGATTTCATAACTCTCTTTCTCCTACTATATCTCAAATATAGACAAACCACTCTAGCCTTTCTTAGACTCTCTCAAGCAGAGGCTTGAAGTACAATTTATTTTCATGTTAGATTTCTCATTCATAACCCCTCCCAGATTTTCCACAATAATCTCACCACTCCGCCAAAAGAAAAATGCAAATTTTATTGCTGTTGTTGACTTGTTCACATCCTTGGATTGTTAACCCCATCCAAACTTTATATTAATTTTTATCTGCATATAGTTGCTTACACACTGTGTTAGTTTCTGCTACATAGCAAAATGAATCAGTTATATGTGTATCTCTTCTTTTTTAGATTTACTTCCCATTTAGGTCTGAGTAGAGTTCTCTGTGCTATCCAGTAGATTCTCATCAGTTCCCTATTTTATGCATGGAATGAGAAAAAGAAATACCGTATATTAACACTTACATGTGGAATCTAGAGAAATGGTACAGATCAACTTATTTGAAATAGAGACACAGATGTAGAGAACAAATTTTCGGATACCAAGGAGGGCGGGGAGGTAATGGGATGAAATGGGAGATTGGGATTGACATATATCTACTGTACATTAATGGTTTTCAATCTTTTAAAAAGATATTCACGTCTGTTTTTGGAAATGCTTTCACTGCACTAAGTAGTATTTAGATAAGGAAAATGGCCCTGTTGGCACAAATTCTGGCACTGCATGACAAGTTTTAGGCAATGATTTTGAGAAGTACTTTAGAACAGCATAGCTCCCCGTATTAGAGACATGGTTCTCCCCAATTTAAATTTAAAATATTAAATATACTAGCACTGGTACAAATAGTTTTATTCATTCATTTCCATTTATTCAATAAGTATTTGTTTAGCAGAGCTTCCCTGGCGGTTCAGACAGTAAAAAAAAAAAAAAAAAAAAGAATCTGCCTGCAGTACAGGAAACCCAGGTTCAAGCCCTGGGTCAGGAAGATCCCCTGGAGAATGGAATGGCTACTCACTGCAATATTCTTGTCTGGAGAATCCCATGAACAGAGGAGTCTGATGGGCTATAGTCCATGGGGTCAAAGAATTGGACACAACTGAGGGACTAAGCACATACATACATTAGTTTAGAGTCCACTACATGCCAGTGCTCTTGGTATTATACCAAGAACAGTTAACTAGGCTGAAAGTCACAAGCTAGAGTCAAGACTGCCAGAAGAAATACCAACACCTCAGATATGCAGATGATACCGCCCTAATGTCAGAAAGTAAAGAGGAATAAAAAAGCCTTTTGGTAACTATGAAAGAGGAGAGTGAAAAAGCTGGCTTAAGACTAAACATCCAAAAAACTAAGATCATGACATTTGGTCCCATGACTTCATGGCAAGTAAAGGGGAAAAAACAGAAATAGTGACAGATTTTTACCTTCTTGGGCATCACTGTGGATGGTGACTGTAGCCATGAAATTAAAAGACATTTGCTCCTTGTAAGAAAAGCTATAATAAACTTAGTGTATTAAAAAGCAAAGACATCATGTTGCTAACAAAGGTCCGTATAGTCAAAGCTACGGTTTTTTCAGTGGTCATGTGTGGATGTGAGAGTTGGACCATAACGAAGGCTGTGATGGTGGCTGGTTTAGTCGCTAAGTCGTGTCCTATTGTAACCCCATGGACTGTAGGATTTTCCTGGTAAGGATACTGGAGTCAGTTGCCATTTCCTTCTCCAGGGGATCTTCCTGACCCAAGGATTGAACCCGGGTCTCCTGCACTGCAGGCAGATTCTTTATCGACTGAGCTAAAGAAGGCTGAGTGCCTAAAAATTGGTGCTTTCGAATTGTGGTGCTGGAGAATACTCTTGAGAGTCCCCTTGACAGCCAGGAGATCAAACCAGTCAATCCTAAAGGAAATCAACCCTGAATATTCACTGGAAGGACTGATGCTGAATCTGAAGCTCCAATACCTTGGCCATCTCATGCAAAGAGCCTACTCATTGGAAAAGACCCTGATGCTGGGAACGGTTGAGGACAGGAGAAGAGGACACAGAGGATGAGATGGTGAGATGGCATCACTGACTCAATGGACATGAGTTTGAGCAAACTTAGGAGATAGTGAAGGACAGGGAAGCCTGATGTGCTGCCATCCATAGGGTTGAAAAGAGATGGATACAACTTAGTGACTGAACAAAAAATGCCAATGTTCTTTTTTTTTTTTCCACTTCTTACTGTATGTTTTATTTATTTTTTTCCCAATTATTTTTATTAGTTGGAGGCTAATTACTTTACAATATTGTAGTGGTTTTTGCCATACATTGACATGAATCAGCCATGGATTTACATGTGTTCCCCATCCTGAACCCCCCTCCCACCTCCCTCCCCACCCCTTCCCTCGTATACCAAGAACTGTAATCCAAACAAAGTTCCCATTTTCATGGGGCTTATCACAAATGAAAAGAGAAAGGCAATAAACAAATTAATATATAATACATTGGGTAGTGATGAGTGATATTAACAAAGTCAAAGTAAAGAAGAATAGAAGTTACTACGACAGATGTGAGGAGAGGTGAAAAGAACTGGATTATTTTAGAGAAAGTAGTCAGGAAAGACCCCAATGATTAGATGGCATGTGAGCAGAAAGCTGAAGGAAATGATGAACCACGCAATGTGGATAGAGAAAGAAACAGCAGCAACAATGTCAGAGAGGTTGCTAGCATGAGACAAGATCTATAGGGGTGTATAGTCAAGAGTAAGAACACTAAATTTTATTTTAAGAAAATAGAAAAGTCATTGGAAATGTTGAGCAGCCCACACGTGACTGGACTTACATTTTCCGAGAATCCCCATGGATGTGGGAAGAGCCTTTTCTGTAGAGGGGTCAAGATGGAAATGAAGAAGCCAGTTAGGAAATCCTAGAAACAAAAGTCATTCTAATGGAATATAGCTAGTATTTATGAGGCAATCCACTAGAAAGTAGTAATGTACGAATTTTGCTGTACATAAGTATTCTGTACAGTGTTAGTGATTCATAGGAAAAGAAAGGCCATGTAACTGGACTGATCTAAATTGAAAGGAGAAGAAATTATTTCCAATATTTCTTACAATGCAATAATATTAAAAGGGCAGGCAAGTAAAAAAAAAAAAAAGCTCACAAATCAAATAATTCTTAGGACGGTCATACAGTTACTTGCCCTCTCATCTCACAACGCATGGAGGTCAACTCCAGTAGAATTACCTCCCTATCATTTTCCAGACCTTAAAAAGAAAGTAATCCCCATGGCTGTTGCTTGATTTACATTATTTCCTCTTTCTGGAATGTCTTTCTAACTTTGTTTCTCTAATTAAAACACACAAATCCCTCCATAAGACTCATATTCATCAGCACATTTTCTGTGATTAGTGTCACCACATGCTGAGCATACCCCCTACATTGCAAGCAAAAGTTCTACGAACAATACAACTTGTGCAACTTTATACACTAGGTGAGTGACAACAGAGTCCGTGGAATCAAATGCAGGCACAATCAGAAATCAGAATCTTAATCTACCTCAATCGTGATCCACGGCAAGATTCTCTAACCCCTCTAGCTTCACTTTCCTTGTTTATACAATGGGAATAATAATGTCTATTCCCTGTATTTATTGTGAAATCAATCAGATGATAATAATCACCATCATGTATTAGGCACTTAGAATCTGGCTCCAGAGGCCACACTCTGAATCATTACCCTATATTGCCTCTGTGATAACATCTATTAAAACAATGTCTGATACGTAGTAAGCCTTAACACAAATAACAGTTGTCTTTTCATTTTTGCTTATCTTCCCTGATTGTTGCACTATTTATCATTTCCTTCCAAATAAACAGATAATTTATGGCAGGCAGGAACTGCAACTTTTCTAGGCTTCCCTGCTGGGACAGATCAAGTACTGTACATAGCGTAGGCAGTGGATAAGTGCCTACAGGACAATAAATAAAAGAAAAACATGTTTTTAATCAACTAATTAGAGATATATTTAGTAAACTGACAAGGTTTGCCACAAAGTAAACACTGACAGTAACAATGCTACAAAATATTCAACTTTGTTTCTGAAAACTTTGGTTAGGTGCCAACACCTCCTTAAACTCTCATTCCAAAATTGATCAGCTGACATTCACAATCAAAACTACCTGCTGAAGAAATACTCAAAAGAATTCATCACACGCATGCCTCTAACCTCAACTAGTAAGTCAGTGAGTCCCAGAAAATGTCTCATTTCCTTTTCCTTATTCCTCTTAGGATTTCCAATATTTTTTCCAAACTTTCACCAGCCATGACTTCTCCTTTTATTTTTAGCAGGACACAATGTTTCCACCTGACAAGGAACTTCAAGTGGTTCAAGTAATAACACTTCAATCCCTGTCCCCTTTATGAATAACCCTCCACTCATTGGAAAAGGAATCGCTCCCTCCCGGTCCCATGAAGGATAACATCCCTTCCTCTGCTCCATCATCCCAGCTCTCATGGCCACTTAAGGACATTGCCTCATCTGTCACTTCCTTTCTTACTGGGGTCCCAACTCTTCCTTCTGGTTTGCTTCCTCTGCCTAGCCTGGAAACATTTTAGTTGCTGCTCTCATAGCAAAATCAAAAACAAAATCTTTACCTTGACACTCTCCCTTTTTCTTTTTCTCTCTATGCCAAATTCCCAGAAACAGAGTCTACATGTCCTGTTCCCATTTAAAAATTATTGAAACTGCTCCTGCCAAGGGCACTGAGTGTTCTCATTGCAAACTGCTTTTGTCCTTCTACCTCCTTGACATTTATGCAGCATTTGACATTAACCTGTCCTTCCTTCTTTAACTTTATCTGGCTTCTATTTCCTCTCTCTGTTTTCTCTGTATTCATCTTCTTTGCACTCTCTCTTCTCCAAATTCCTCCATTTACGTCCTAGACCATTTTCTCATACTCTCTTCCTGTGACTTCATTTCTTCCTTGCATTAACTTCCATCTATGCTAAAGACCAGTAAATCCATCTCACTGACTTTGATCTCTGCCAAGCTCCAAACCACAAGTCTGCCAGAGGGTGTAACAGATAACTGGGCACCTCCATCTCAGTGTATACAAAAGTGACCTCATTTTTGTCCAGTTCCAAGTCTGTTTCTACTTCTACAACCAGTCTTAATAATTTTGCCATATTCCTCCCATCATCCATACCAGAAACCTACAAGTCACCTATAACTCCCCTCATCACAATCCTAAGGTTCAGAGGAAGCATAAGGATTTCAGATAGTCTCTGCCTTAACAAGAGAACTGGCAACAGATGCCTGAAGCAGTCGTGAGCTAGTCAAAACAGGAGGAACTCAGCAGGAAACTCACTGAACTCCCTTCAGAGAGAAAACTCTCTCCTTACGAATCATCTTCTGTTCGCCTCATCCTCTCTTCAAATCCCACACCCTTGAGAATGATTGTGTGTACTTCTCATTTGTAGCATTTCCTCCATAGCACTTGTCACAATTGTAATTATTGCTGCAATGATTTATTTAATACCCATCTCCTCTATTTCACTGAAGGTCTTTACAGGTAATAGATCTGACTGTTTTACACTTTGTAAATTCTCGGTGACTATTTTAAAAATGAATCTATAATCCTCTATCAATTATCTATGCTTAATTAAGTATTGAGTTCATCCAGTGAGTTTTTATAATTTCAATTATTGTGTCATTCAGTTCTATAATTTCCATTTTATTCTCTTTTATAAGTTTACATCTTGGCTGAGATTTTCTAATTTTTCATTTGTCTCAAGAGAATTTTTAATTATCAAAGCATTTTCTTAATAACTGCTTTAAAATCATTGTCAGATAATTCTGATAACTGGTTCATCTTGGTGTTGACATTAGTGGATTGACTGTCTTTTCTCATTCGAGTTATGATTTGATACTTAACTTGGACATATTCTCTGCTTTGTTAGGAGACTCTGAGTCCTATTTAAATCTTTTATTTAACAAGCCTGTGGGTCTTGGCTTATATCCATGGGCTGTGCTTCCAATGGCAGTCTAACTTTTGGAGGTTTTGACTGTTACTTTTGTTAATTTGGTCTATCTAGTACCCCTAGGGCTTCCACTGGTCCCAGCAGGTGCTACCTGAGGAAACTGAGTGAGATTCTTCAGGAAGCCCACGGGTGTCTCTCAGTGGGAGAAGACTGTGGTAGGATCCCCGTATCAGTGGCTCCTGGTTGTCCTGAGTCTTTGAGTGGGGAAGAAGAGTCTCCCTGGGAGACAAAGGGTCTGTCCTGAGCAGGCTGCCTGCCATAGCTCAATTCCCCTGCCTAGTCTCCCTGCCCCTCTCAGTAACTCTCTGCAAAAAGAAGAGTCTCGGGGCCACAGGAAGAAACATCTCCCCTGGATGCTTGTTTCTAGTGAGGCTCATGGTTGATCATCTTGTGGGTGGTGTCCTGCTCCCCTGATGCTGGCAAAGCTACTCCCATTCCACCAGGGGTTGGAGGAGCAGCATACCTGGGCTGCCTTCTGTTGCCATTTCCATCTGAAAATGCTGGAGCTGCATGGCATTCCCTGTTGGGCAGAGGGGCTCAAGACACCCTGCTGCTGTGCTGTGCCTCACATCCTGGTGGCATAAACCAGCTCAACTCTTCTTAACACATTTCAGAGTTATCCTTGCACTGTCTCTTGAACCATTTCCAGGTTTATAGATATGCTTACAGGGCAGAGCAGGGGAAAATGAATCTATGCCATCTTGTCTGTTGGAAGTCACACCATTGCTTTAGTCAACTGTTTACTACTTCAAGTGTGTGTGTCTGTGTTAGCCGCCCAGTCACATCCAACTCTTTGTGATCCCATGGGCTGCAGCCCACCAGGCTCCTCTGTCCATGGAAATCTCCAGACAAGAATACTGGAGTAGGCTGCCATTTCCTTCTCCAATCTTACTTCGAGACTAGATATCAAATATCATTGATCATTCTGACCCTTTCAACTACATAAGGTTAAAGTCTATTCAGTGGCCATGGTACCTGTTTCTCTAGTGCCCTTTACTGACCATGTATGTCCATTATGCTCTCCATGATATAGTCTAAAAGTCAGTTTGGTGAGAAATTCAAGTTCTAGATCAATCAGAGGCACTTATTATTGACACTGGAGCAGATTTTGCATCAACATTATCTGAGCTATACAAACTTAATGGTTAGGTTCTAGTCTTCCAGCCTGAATGAGATTTCATATATATATATGAAGGCAATGGCAACCCACTCCAGTACTCTTGCCTGAAAAATTCCATGGATAGAGGAGCCTGCTAGGCTACAGTCCATGGGGTGGCAAAGAGTCGGACACAACTGAGCGACTTAACTTTCTTTCTTTCTATAGTTTCCTTTGGAGAAGAAAACAGCAACCCACCCGTGTTCTTGCCTGGAGAATCCAATGGACAGAGGGGCCTGGTGGGCTACAGTCTATGGGGTTGCAAAGAGTCAGGCTAAGCAAAAACACGGCTAAGCAACTAACACACACACATACATATATATATATCTGTTATATAATTACTGAGTGCCAAGTACACCATTATAGCAGAAAGTGAAGAGGAATTAAAGAGCCTCTTGATGAAAGTGAAAGAGGAGAGTGAAAAAGCTGGTTTAAAATTCAACATTCAGAAAACTAAGATCATGGCATCTGGTCCCATCACTTCATGGCAAATAGATGGGGAAACAGTGGAAACAGTGACAGACTTTACTTTTGGGGGCTCCAAAATCACTGCAGATGGTGATTGCAGCCATGAAATTAAAAGACGTTGGCTCCTTGGAAGAAAAGCTATGACAAACCTAGACAGCATATTAAAAAGCACTTTACTTTGACGACAAACATCCATCTGGTCAAAGCTATGGTTTTTCCATTAATCATGTATGGATGTGAGAGTTGGACTATAAAGAAAGCTGAATGCTGAAAAATTGATGCTTTTGAACTGTGGTGTTGGAGAAGACTCTTGAGAGTCCCTTGGACTGCAAGAAGATCAAACCAGTCAATCCTAAAGGAAATCAGTCCTGAATATTCATTGGAAGGACTGATGCTGAACCTGAAACTCCAATACTGTGGCCACTTGATGGAAGAACTGACTCATTTGAAAAGACCCTGATGCTGGGAAAGATTGAAGGTGAGAGGAGAAGGGGACGACAGAGGATGAGATGGTTGGATGGCATCACCGACTATATGGACATGAGCTTGAGCAAACTCTGTAAGTTGGTGATAGACAAGGAAGCCTGGCATGCTGCAGTCCGTGGGGTTGCAAAGAGTCGGACATGACCGAGCAACTGAACTGAACTGAAGTATTTTCCTCAATAATGGTGATAAAGCAGTAAACAAAACAAAGACCCATCTTCCACAAGACTTACATTCTAGTAAGAGGGAGATGACCAATAAATGTATAAATATGAAATGTCTGTTATTGAAACTGACAAGTAAAAAAGCGGAGACGGAGTATGATGGAAAAGATGTTAATTTCATGTTTCACCTGTTCAGGAAATGCTTTTTTGAGAATACATCTGTGTGTGTCAAGCTTTTTGTGGAAGAGAAGATAATTCCAGAGGAAGTGAATTCATAGTCACAAAAGGAAAAGATGCAGAGGTCAGTGTGGCTGGAACAGAGAACTTTAGGAAGAGATTGGTAGGAAGTAAGGTTGGAGATTAAGGCACACCTAATTAGAAAAGAATTTATAGACTTCTTTCTAATAAAAGAACCTCTGTTTCTAGACACGTGACGTTTGGTGTTTTCAGTGACACTCAAACTATTCTGTTGATCATGTAATGCCCTGTAGATTCTGATTCAGTAGGTTTAAGGTGGAGTCCAGCAATCTGTATTTTTTACCTAATTCACAGCTGATTTGAACTTATAGCTCAAATCAAACTATCAAGTATAGTTTGATAATCATTATTCTAGACCTGAACTGGTGAATGCAGTAACAACTCACCAAATGCAGCTAGTGCTGCTGAAGAATTGAATTTTAAATTTTATTTAATTTTACCTAATTTAAATGTTTAAAACGAATACTCAGAGTTCAGTTATTGGAAAACTTTCAAGTGCATTTGGAATAATTTTGGATATGCAAATATACTTGATCAACTGTAAATTCCATGAAATTGAAATGCAGATAAGTGTTTCTATGAAAATTCAGCATCCAAATTGAGATGTAAGTATAGAATACATACATTTCAAAAATATAGCGTTAAAAAGAAGGAAAAAAACCCAAATAATTTTATATTGGTTATGCTAAAATTATACTTTTGATATATGGGATTAAATAAAATATATTATTTTAATCATATACTAAATATACATATAAATACTATATTAAAATTAATTTTACCTATTTCTCTTTATCTTTATACCCTACACCCCAGAGCCCACAGAAATTAATCCAACTAGCAAATCCTAAACTTTTTTTAACCTGCCTCTCCCATTCCTTCTCTAGAAAATCACAATAATGGTTCTGGCCCACATTTCCCCCTCAACCCCCTCTGCTTCCAGATCAACTCTAGTGCTTCCCAATGGGACCCCAAGTGAGGTGGTATACCCCCTCCTCTTGCGAACTGCAACAAACTATCCTTTCAATTGCAGTCATCTCCTGATCTGCTAACTTCACCATAGATGAATAATAATAAAACCTACATTTTAAAACATATCCCCATGTCAAAATTCTGTTGTAAGTAGAAACTCTTCCTGGTTGTGACAGTGTGGATAGAAAACAAGGTGTAGTCTTGATTTTGTTAGTTACCCATGCCAGAAGGTACAATGCTTAGGTGTGGTTGGCCTTATAAACTTAATTTTCATTCTAGATGGTGAGGTTTGGAAAATTTCAGCCATCTTTTACATGTCTCCATAGACCCCCAAGTCCTCAGTATAAAAAGTACCCTGCTTACTACAGGTTCAAATATATAAGGTTAATTATAAGCTCATTAGCCAAACAAATTATACAGCTACCAATTTCTTTGACATGCTTAAATTTCCTTTCATCTGGCTCCCTTATTCACTGAAATAAAAATAGGTAAATAAATAAATCACAAATTAAACTCAAGATTAGACTGTAGGCAATTATTCAAATTAACCTCGACCTGAACAACAAAGGGCTTCCCTGCTGGCTCAGCTGGTAAAAAATTCATCTGCAATTTGAGAGACCTGGGTTTGATCCCTGAGTTGGGAAGATACCCTGGAGAAGGGAACAGCTACCCACTCCAGTATTCTGGCCTGGAGAAGTCCATGGGCTATATAGTCCATGGGGTCGCAAAGAGTCAGACACAACTGAGCAACTTTCACTTTCACTTTGAACAACAAAACAGTTGCTATGATTAAGTTATTCTTCTACATCTTAAACTTTAAAAAAAAAAAAAACAAGTAATAGACTAGCCTGTTTCAATTTCTCAATTCGTGCAACACAATAAAAATTGAATTGTGCTCTGACAGGTCAAACCATATATGAAAACATAATACCATGTTATTGAATATCCTAAAATCCTTGGATTCCCAATTTAAACACACTCTATTTAATAATGTTTTCTGATATATAATTAATATGTCTCATAACTATGATTCTTAACCATTTTAAGTGTCACAGAGCCTTTGGAGACTGGGATTTTAAATGACAGAATTTTCGCAATAGGGGAAAATGCATGAATGCACATAAACATAGTGTTAGGATTATATAATTTTGGTGGACTCATGCACATTGTGAAGCCCATTCGTGCACTCCTAGGAGTTAATTCTCCCAGGTTAAAAACCTTTGTTTCAAAGGTAAGGCAAGTTATCTATATGTCCAATAATTATTGTGAGAAACAGCATTTTCTGTTTATAACTTAGTTTGTAAGGTAATGGACTGAACCCCTATTAAAGCATCTAAAAACAATAAACCTCTGAATTTTTGTTCTGCCATGTTTTCCTGTGTAAAGAGGTGAGATAGACCCATCTCCTTACATAAGAATTGTATATTATATATTCCAGCTCTAAGATAATAGCTATAAAAGTTTTTAAAATACACAAAAATATGGTGTTTCCATAGTAGACAAAGGCACACATACATCTATTTTCATAATAGAATTAGGTGCACTCATACACACACAGATACCTTGATCCACAACCACATATATTTTTCAATGGAATCTTCTACCATTGGTAGCCTTCAAAAAGTTTTAAATCACAAACAAATAAAATGATGAAGTGGAAATAAAAGAATTTTTAGCATGAGTTATTTCCAACATATCAAATATTTTTGGTCAAAAAACTAGAGCTATAGTCCCAAAGTGGAACTTAATATAAATCATATCACTTATTTCAAATACAATTCCTTAATTCAGACTTAGAAAGCTTAAATCTGAACTGAGAGAGAAGCTAATGAAACAGATATCTAAGAGGAGCTAATGAAACAAATTTTAAGCTCAAAGAAAGTAAAGTATATACAATATATGCTATATAATATACATTTATATACACTTTCTTTGTCATGTATGTCATATTTAACATACACACTCACATATACACATGCACAGATAATATATACACAAGGAACTGCAGGCTTCAAATTCACGAACACAACTAGATTATCAGATTCTATGACCCTACAGATTTGAGACAAAATATCAGTATACAATAGACCAGACTGGTCCTATGAAAGAGTGGTATCTTCACTTGGCAATGTATGTGGCAAGCTCTTTGAGATATGGTTGCTAAGGAAAGAATGAAAGATGTAAATAATAGATAGTTAAACAGAGGCCTTCATTAAAGTATTATATATACTATTGAAATTTGGGGAAGAGTCTAAATGTCCACTAACAGGATGTAGTAAATTATGACATCTCCATAGAATAATACTAATCAATTAAAATACAAATATAGAAGAATATTACCATAGGAAAACATACTATTCATATAATAATTTAAGAATCCAGTGCATAAAATGTTATTCAACATAGTACCATTTTTGTAAGAAACACAATATATTAAAAACATTTCAATTGTTATTATGTTTCAGATTTCTTTTTAAATTTGGTTTACTGTGTTCCTGCATCAAACTTAGGTTTTCATATTAATGGAAACTCCCTGATATATATATTTTAAATGCAATTGCATACTAAGAAATCATTTTTTCTAATGAGAATAAGGCACATTTCTTAAATAAGTTTGTTTCTTAAATGGCATCAAAATATCTAAAATATAACTATATAACTATTGTTAAGGTAACCTATGATACAATAACATTCAGTTTGTCTGGAAAATGTTTTCATGATAGAAATATGGTAGTTTGTGCAAAGCTGGAGAGCCAGAGATGACCATTTTATGAGTGATTCTCCAGAGCTGTGAAAAAGACAGACAGTCTAAGAGGTCTGTGTGATTCAGGCAATAGGAAAGTGCACAGTGCTGGAGGAAGGTCATCAGCCTCTACATCAGCCCATCCAGATTAAACATCCTGCAAAATGACACCAGTCTCTTTGCTCACCACGCACACTTCCGATTCATCATTTGATTACCTTAGTATCTTGATGAAAGAGAGCATGGGCCCAGCAGATAAGAGGTTATGATGGTTCCTGGGATAGCACTGCCCTCCCATAGCACCTCTATGCACCCCACTTATAAATTAAAAGGTGGCCTGTGTTTATAAATCATTTTCTTGTAATTTTTTTTATTTTGGTTTTGCTACTATATAACCATTCTATGCATTCTGTGTACTCTGATTTTCCCTAAGTGAACAGAAAAAAAAAAAAAAAAGAGTTTCTAAACACAAAAATTAACCACCTGGGTTTTCATTACCAAGCTGTTACATATGCCACTAATTTTAACCTGGAAAGCTAGCCTCCTGGCCTCTTTACCAATACCCCTAAACATGTCAACTGAAACAAAGGAGGCAGCTCAATTTATAAATCCCTAATGTCTTAGCATTTTTTCCAAAGCCTAAATTATCCTGCTGCCTCTTGGTTTGACTGTTGCAAGGACTGTAAATATAAATATTATGTAAGTCCAGCTAAAACAAAATTTTATAAATTTGTGGTTAGATAAAAGTATAGAGAGGATATTTCTTATGGCTTCATGAGTGTCTCTTGCGGGTGATGTTGTGTGGGAGAGCAGGTGTCAACCTGTGACAGACGACTTTCCCTGTGACGTGTCCTTATGGACTTTATCCTTGTTGAAGAGACAACCAAGGCTGTATTAATACTTCAGTTGAGATAGCTTCCCTGGTAGCTCAGGGGCTTCTGTGGTGACTCAGACAGTAAAGAATCTGCCTGCAATGTGTGAGACCAGGGTTTAGTCCCTAGATTGGGAAGATCCTCTGGAGAAGGGAACAGTTACCCCCTCCAGTATTATTGCCTGAGAAATCCCATGGACAGAGGAGCCTGGTGGGCTACAGTCCATGGGGTCACAAAGAATAGGACATGACTGAGCAACTCAGCATAGCATAAATGAAATTTGTTTTATATTTTTTGGCTTCCCTGGTGGCTCAGCTGACAAAGAATCTACCTGCAATGCAGGAGATCTGGGTTCAATCCCTGGGCTGGGAAGATCCCCTGGAGAAGGGAATGGCAACCCTCTTCAGTATTCTTGCCTTGAAGAATCCCTGGGAGTGTATAAACCATGGCATCACAGAGTCGGACACGACTGAGCGACTTTCACTCACTCACTCACTGAGATAGTATGTATGTTGTGGCTTAAATTTATAATAGATTAATATATAGATATATATAGGATATATCTCCAGGATATAATAGATATCCTGGAGAACTGTTTTGAATTCCAGGATTGCCACATCTCTTGATAATTAAGAAGCTTCACTCCCACCCACACTTTCAAAGTTGGAGAAGGAAAGCTCTTAGGAAGCTAGCCTTGCTCTGATGGACAGCACCTGAAGGGAGGGAGTGGTTGGTACTTTATTAAATGCTGTTATGCAGCTAAGAGTAAGGTTTTTAAAAATTCCATCTTGACTGATGATACTCTTACTCAGATTTATATCTACTCACTAAAACCAAATCAAACCATTCAACTGAAAATCAGCACAACCTGAACAATTGCACTGACCCTTTACTGATGTTCTGCTTCTGTGCTTCTGTTCCTCCAGCCTACCATCCACACTGCCAACAGCATCTTTTCTGTCATGCACATGAAACATGTCCCTACACTTAGAATTTTTAATGGTTTTCCCATTGACTATGGAATACAAACTAAATTCCTTGCCATGGTTTATAAAAGTTGCCATAATCTGGCCCCTGCTATACACACACACAATCCTCCTAATCACATGGTATGTGTGTCTCTAGCTTATAGACCAACATCTCCATAGTTCGCAGAACCACAGTCTTTTTCCCTGTTTCCACATCATCTCCAACTGTTTCCTCTCCATCTCATCCCATGTATTTGCCTAGCACACTCATTCTTCAACTCAAACTCTCTCTCCATTCATTCCTCTAACTTTGGGAGGATTTCAATGCAATTTTCCTTATTCATCCCTTAACTTGATACCCAATCAATGAAATTAGCTTCTATAGTATCTTACAGTTGTTTTCATGTCTTTTAACCTGCTAAATCCTTCTCTAAGTGTGGTTCTGGGACCAGCAGTATCAGCATCACCTAGAAACTTGTTAGAAATGCAAACTTTCAGGATCCACCTCCCAATCCACGAATCACAGGTCTGAGAATAGGTGCAGCAATCTGTTTCAATAAGACCTCCAGTAGTCACTAAAGTTGGAAAAGCTCTGCTTTTGGCAGTACATTAGGAAGTGAAGTTAAGAAATACATAGTAGAAATTCAACTAATAATGGCTTAACCCAGTGGGGATTTATTTTTGTCACAAAAGATCAAGTATGGAGACAGGCAGTCAGAGGTAGCTCAAGGAAATTATTAAGAACCTAAGTTCTATATAGCTTCCAAATTCTTAACATGGAGTATTCATCTTCAGACTTACAAAATGACTACTTGCCAAGTGAGTCTTCCTTTTATCAATGAAACTATAATTTTTCCAAGAAGCCAACTTATTAGGTTCCACACACATCACAAAAAGTGAAAGTGAAAAGTGAAGTCGCTCAGTCGTGTCCAACTCTTTGCGACCCCGTGGACTGTAGCCTTCCAGGCTCCTCCATCCATGGGATTTTTCAGGCAAGAGTACTGGAGTGGGTTGCCATTTCAAAGCTATAATCAACTGTAAAGATGCTTGGAAAACCACATTTTCCTGAGGTTTTTCCTAAGCTGGACCCTTTGTCAACTTTTGCAAAAATGGTTTTAATAGTAAGAAAGTTCAGGTCGGCAACTAACATGTTTTTCTCAATCTGGAATAAATTCTTTCTATAATATGACAACAAGAAAATAAAGAGACAGCATGTTTAAGAATATGCTCCTAAATTTTGCTATCCTTCAGTTCAATTCATTTCAGTTGCTCAGTCGTATCCAACTCTTTGTGACCCCATGGACTGCAGCACACCAGGCTTCCCTGTTCATCAACAACTCCCAGAGCTTGCTTAAACTCATGTCCATCGAGTTGGTGATGCCATCCAACCATCTCATCCTCTGTCATCCCCTTTTCCTCCTGCCTTCAGTCTTTCCTAGCATCAGGGTCTTTTCCAATGAGTTTGTTCTTCGCATCAGGTGGCCAAAGTATTGGAGTTTCAGCATCAGTCCTTCCAAGGAGTATTCAGGACTGATTTGCTTTAGGATTGACTGGTTTGATCTCCTTGCAGTCCAAGGGACTCTCAAGAGTCTTCTCCAACACCACAGTTCAAAAGTATTAATTTTTCATCTTTCCTTAGGAGAACTTTAATCACTGTTCTTTTGAACTTTTTAATTTACAAAAATGACCATTTTTATAAGGTTCTGCTAAAAATAAACACTTCGATTTAGAGATGTAATTTTTTTATTAGAGTATTTATACACTACAAAAGTCAAAGACATTTTTAAATTGTTTAATCAAGGGAGAGAAAATGAATGCTCAACTACACATAAAAGGTCTATGATTTGAATTCTGTGGGCAATAAGAATGACAGTGTGAAATGACATGTTATATCCTTCTAAGGAAATAGGCTAGAAAAGGTGACGAATCTATGCAAACTCTACTGCCCAGATGACAACTCAATGTGCATGCTGACTTGTGGTCAGTCAGGAGTACATTTATCTTGAAGCACAAAACTTTATTCTTAACAGTTGGAGCACAAAAATGTGGCTGTACCCATCAGCATAATTTTGAAGAAATATATTTCTTGAAGTGTTCTTTGTTGTCATCAGAGTGCCATGTAGAATGGCCATTCCTATCTGTTTGAAAGTTACACAGGAGTGATTCATGGAACTATTCTGGCACCAGATCTGTATGTGCAGCCTGTTTTACAAAGTAACACCTTGTCAGCAAAGTCAGGTTTTCGCTATGCATTATGCAGTGAAAATTGATAGTTAATTGTTATCTCTTCTTTATCCCTGATTCTATATGTGGTCTTTAGTATTCATTATTTGTAAAATGTATTCCTTTATAGCTCCCCACAAAGAGATGGAGGAAGTAACACTTTTAAAGAAGCACTGATTGAGGGTTTTTTTTTTTTTTTAATGAGGAGAAAATAATCACACATCTAAGTGAAATGATTACTAACATTTATTTTAAGAACTGTTACTTTCCTGTACATCTGTGCCCAACATTTGGAGTAAGAGTACTTACAGGGTTAGAATTTGGATCAACTCAGGAAATCAATTAGTTGAGTAAATGGGCCACTGTAATGAAATCACTTGGAAAATGCCTTAGATTTCAGGAATCTCTGAGTAACTTTTAGAAGATTTTCTCAGTAGTGGATCATTGTGGTCTCTGAATTTAAGAAATGTAACTTTGAAAAGGAGGATGCTAAAATAAATTCTAAATGGATCAAACATAAAAATAAAAATATAAAAAAACTCAAGAAAATGTGGGTGAACATTTATCTCAAGGTGAGTGATGACTTTCTAAATATGAAAGAGTCCACTGTGTGAGTTAAATAATGGAATTAATTAATACGAAATGCAACTCCTCCCCGGCTGTTAGCCACAGGCCTCCCTCAGCTTCCTGTCACCATGGCATGCACGCAACTTCCCCAGAGTGAGAAAGCAAGAAGAATGAGCAAGATAGTCTTTGCAATATCTAAGTCACAGTCCTCTGTATTCTAATTTCAGAAATGGCATCCCATCATTTTTTATGGATTCTATTGATTAGAAGTAAGTCAGTAGGTCCAGAATATTCAAAGAAAGACTATTTCACAAGAACCTGACTCCCAAACAGTAGGTATCATTGGGGGCCATCTTGGAAACTTCCTACCCCAGGCCCCAAATTGGTATCTGTTTATTAATACTTAAAATCATTCCTTTAATGATCTGCTCAAAAAACTCACTCGTAAACTCAATATTCTTCCCCACTATAAAAAATCATAACTGTAATTGTCCATCTCCAACCATTAATCTAATGAACAATCCCAGCTGCAAAATATTCTATTGAATGGGGATCATTAAAAATTCATGTCATATTAACTTTCAATTTTGCAACGTATTATGTTAAATTGCATTCATCATATTTAACATGATATTTAGCTTATTTGCATTTTCCAGTCCCCAAATTCCATAAAATATTTGAATATATTCTCTTACAACTTCTGCTATAGGGTCTTGTTTTCTTTCTTTCATCCTGTGATCATATAACTAAATGATTCAGTATTTGGTCAAACTTTCCACATACTGTGAAGCTTTTCTGAATATGTATTTTAAAATGTAGGTTATGTTACATGAGTTTCAGAATGGCTTCCAGGTAAGCATTTAAAAGTCAGCCATTGAGTGCTTCAGGCTAAATTTTAACAGTTCACCTCCTTGACCTTCAAAAGGCAGCTCCCCTATCTTTCAGCCTCAGCTTTCCTAATATCCACTCCCCAATCACTTCCAAAAGTCCTATAATCCATAACCTCAAACCAGAATATATAAAGTGGTTTCTATTTTCTTAACTGAACTCTCACTGAAGCAACATGTGCTATACCTCTCTCTGCAATCCCAGAGAACTGACTGGAAGCAAACTGTAGCATAACACCTTAATCAATGCATTAAATCTTTTCTTTGCCCCAAAAGTTTTCTGCCCCTGATATAATCAAAATAACAATGCTCTTTCAGTATGTATGCTTTGGAATTTTAAATTTCTATCCTATTTGATCCCCTGTGAATTATCATTTCCATTGTACAAATAGAATTGAGGCCCCAAGAGATTACATGAATGATCAAAATTTCATCATTAACAGGTAAAAGGATAAGAATTTGAACTCATGCTAAATCCAGGATTCTTCCTTCTGTACCATAGCAAATACTATAGAGACATACATATAGAAGGTATGCTCAAAAAGGCTTTCAAGTGATGATAATTATGGGCCCATACATAAAGAATAAAGAACAAATTCCTTACCATGGACATACAAATCCTCTCCAAAATTTGGCTCCTCCCTATATCTCCAGCCTTTTACCATTCTCACCTCCCACCCCATCTTCTTAAATTCCAACCTCACAGAACTGCTCTTAATTCACACCTCCATGGTTTTGCTTCCTCTCCTATCTCTGCCTCTAATCCCTTACCCCTTACTTCCTACCTCTACCCTCCCACCATCATCATCCCCTCAAGAACATCTACTCATTGTTTACAACTCAGGTTACTATCACCACGGAGACCTTTTGTCTTCCTCTTTCCCACCTCTACTCCCTTTGTATTCATATAATATCATATTTATAGCATCTACAATGTTTAAATTGCATTTAACTGATGACTTTGACTGTTTATTTACTATAATTTACAATTAAGAGAACATTTTCAGATGTTATTACAATTAATTTTCAATGGATGCTGACACCACCTTTATAAGCAAAGACTGGGTTAAAGTTAATCTTTCTACTCTCAGTTTCCAGTATTAAGACTGGAATAAAGTGCATTTTTAATGAATATTTGTTGACTGAGTAAGAGATAAAGCTTAGGTAGATATAAAACCAGCTACCTGGTTCATTTGGGGAACAAAAAAATATCATGTAAAAAGCAACATAATCATCACCATTAACAACCTGGAAACTTTACTCACCATGCTGAGTAAAGCAACTGCTCCACTTCCTTCACCTGCAAAGTACCTCAGATGTCTAAAAGGGAAGAAATAAATAGATTCAGATATAAGGAGTACGGGCTATTTAATTAAGAGAATGATGTTAAAACAAGTCTAATTTTTCTGTCAGAATTGACAACTTTGGCTATTTACGAGCACTGTTTTATAATATAAAGCACATTAAACCTTGAGCCTTGATTTCTCCCTGCTTTGCCACTACTAATTAACTGAGTGAAATTGAAGAACTCACTTAACCCCTCTGGCTTCAATTTTCTCTCATACAAAATGAATAGGTAAGACCAGATTATTTCTAAAATTATTTGCAGTGCTCAAAGACCTCATACATTTTTATATCTTCATCTTTTGATTAACATGATTATGTAAAATCACTTTTGCCTACCACTTAATGAAAATCATCAGCAAGGCACAGAATCTATAGTGGTCCTAGGGCCGAGTAGCTTATAGAATCTTATTTTTCTATTCAACTTTCCAGGAACAAGTCACATTTGAATATAAATCTATTGTGTGTAATTTAAAGCTATTCCCTTAGCTTTGGTTCTCAAAAAATAATCTGGAAAAAATGCAGTTGGTAAGAGTGGCATCTACTTTTTATCCTTTGCATTTTATTTTATAAGAAACTTTCTCAGGGGAACACAGTCACACACTGTCATGGTGACTTTACAAGTATCATAAAGTTGCTGAGTGCCTAGGATGTATAAAATGCTAATTCTGGGACTTTCAAGGAATCAAAGGAGTACAGCAATTTCTGCTCTCACAGAACATGTCATCTCTTTTACTGTACCTTTTAATTACGATTTGCACATTAAAATTAGCCATTCTGTAATCCATGTAAATTGTTAAGAAAATTGAAATGATTGGGGTTTGTAATATCTTGACAGTAACACACATATGCATGTAACTACCATCTGGTACTATAACTGCCCGATTTGTGTTTTGTGTTGTATCTCTCACTCAATAGAATGTATTCTACAGACGGTAAACAGATGGAATTTGAAGCCACAGGAAGAGCTACGAATATCTAGGAGTGTGTGTGCATGTATGTAGAGAAGAGAGAATAAACAAGAAGGAATAAGAGAAGCCATTCTGGAATCCTGAGCTTCAGGAAGTAACCTCCATTAGAGAAACCTGTGAAGGTCTTTGAAAAGGAATAGTCAAAGAGGAAGAAAGAACATAGAAAGAAAGATTGGTAGCATGGAAGCCATGGGAGAAACAATTTTAATGATGGCGGCTGGTTATTGTTATAGAAAGGAAAGGAATGAAAATACTTCAAATGGACTATCTGATTAAGACATCGCCAGTGCCGCTGAGAATCATCTGCCTTACAAATGAAGCAGAATCAAACCTCAAACTACCTTTTAAATTAATGACTAGGAAATGAAACCAAAAATTTTGAATATGTTGACTAAAAAATTACTCACAACCTGCAAGCAGAGAGTTCTCCTATTTGGTGGAAATGTTTAGAACTCTGAGCCCAGGAGACAGATTCCCAGTAGCTCTAAAAAAACTGTGCCAAGAAGGCAGGAGGGAAAGTCAGGCTATATACAAGTTTGCAACAAAGGGAGCAGTCAGTCTGACTGTCAAAGATCAGCTATCAAGTTAAGGAATTTAGCATTCCAAGTATGGGAAGATGCAAGCCTCTGGGCTTACTGAAATCATTCCTTTCATATGCACCTCAGCTATCTGAGGCCAATACTATTTTCTTGGATCCTCTGAATCACAGTTTTAGGAGCCCTCATTCACATTTGGAGGCCAGAAATTGCTGATGGTTGTGACATTTCTTGTTTATTGACATGGCAGGAGATATTTTCATTTCATAGATAGTTGATCAAGAAGTTTAATGATAAAGGTAAAGAGAGATGAGCTTCAGGTTGGATGAAAGTATTTCAGGGGAAGTTAAAATTAACATTTTCGGAGGGAGAAACTTTAGCTTTATTTTCAAAATGAGGTAAAGAAACTAATGAAAAGAGAAAAACTACATCTATAAGAAAGAGGAACTATTTATTGGACTAAATCTTGGAAAAGAGGAAGGCCTCCCCTCTAGGAGTGATGTCTGAATCTATAAGTGTATTTAAGAGATGGAGAAAGGCAAGATGGAGGGCTCATAACTGCTGATTGCTCAGCTGAGAAAGGTGGCTATTGCTGAGAATAAGGAACCCAGTACTGAAGAGGAAATTTAAAAAGTGATAAAGGTTTAGAGCAACTTCCAAGGGGAATGGAAAAGAAATAAAGATGAAAAATGGAGCAATATAGCACCATTATGAATGGATAACACACATTATGTTTTAAAACACATTGTAAATTCAAAAGTATGCGTACAGTTTTGAAAAATACTTAAAAGTAGATTCCAATAAGTAACCAAGTGAGAACTGCGTGTCACTTGAAAAAGATGCAATAGCTTAGGGAAAGTTACACAACACAACGCAGACAATAAGTTGTGGCATTCTTAGAAGTTCTTAGTTCCCAGTGAGAGCAACCAGTCTAGAGACAGATGAGAGCCTTGCCCTCTGTGCTACCCCAAGGAGAAGAGCAGGGACGGAGAAAGAAAAGAGCACTGGCTGAGATTAAGGGTTTTGACATTTAGGAAGGCACGCTTCAAGTTTTCTTCAGATATTGAAAGCACCAGAGACAAGAGAGTCCAAGGGGGACACGAAAAAATACCCCTTAAAACTGATTTCTTCAGCAAGAAATTCTATAACATTCTCCAGGTGATTAGCTTTAGAAGGTCATTTTAGTAGGCACAACAATTGTAAACAAATTTTTTGGAGTGATGCTTTTGTTATAGTCAAACGCTCCCGGAAGCAAACTCACTCAGAAGGACAGTGTGGATAGTGGAGTGCAGTTTATTACACCGGCAGGTCCGAAACAGAGTTTCCTCTTTAGCCAGGGACCCCGACCGACTTTTGTGAAAATCTTATATACCTTAAGTGTATGTGCTCAAACCCACATCCCCAAATTCCTTAAGCCTAGCCTGGAAAATGTTAAAGAGAGATACAATCATGTTACAGTCATGATTCATAATTTAAAAGGTCAGCTGGTTACACATTGTAGTTTACATCAACAGGTGCCATAGAGATTACAAAAGTGACTGACTACACAGTGGGTCATTACATTCTTTCTAGCGACGGCTAATCTAGGTATGGAATTTGGTGTTTATCAGTTCAGGAGGCCTGTTCGGCCGTAGGTATGTTGTCTCCTTGGCTACTAGGCATATAGTCCAAAGTTTACCGAGACTGCAAGAAAGAGTTTCCTTCTCAAGATGGAGTCAATTTAGCCTGTTCCTTTCCTCCTTCACTTTAAATGATGTTTCGGCAAAAACTTGCTTTTTAGATCTACAGTATTTAATTTTTAGGAGAACATTTTGCTCCAGGATGATGCAATAAATGCCACTATTGGTTTTGCTGCTTGAAACGCAAGCAGGGCTGGTGAAAAAGAATCTGCTTGCCAATGCAGGAGACACAAGAGACATGGTTTTGACCACTGGGTCAGGAAGGTTCTTTAGAGAAGGGAGCCTTTAGAAGATCCTTTAGCTAAAGGGATCCTTTAACTACCAATTCCAGTATTCTTGCCTGGAGAATCCCATGGACAGGGGAGCCTGGCAGGATGTGGTCCATGGGGGGTCACAAAGAGTTGGATACAACTGAGCACACACACAAAAAGACTGTGTCTGAATTATTCAATTGATTGTTAGAAGGTACATTTAACGTCAGTTCAGTCGCTCAGTTGTACTGATCGTACATTAAATATATAACATATAACATGAGATTTAGTGTATATTAGTACATTAACTATATAACATATAATGATATATTACATTTAATGTTCAGTTCAGTTCAGTTGCTCAGTCATGTCCGACTCTTTGCGACCCCGTGAATCGCAGCCCGCCAGGCCTCCCTGTCCATCACCAACTCCCAGAGCTTACTCAAACTCATGCCCATTGAGTCGGTGATGCCATCCAGCCATCTCATCCTCTGTCGTCCCCTTCTCCTCCTGCCCTCAATCTTTCCCAGCATCAGGCTTTTTTCCAATGAGTCAACTCTTCACATGAGGTGGCCAAACTACTGGCGTTTCAGCTTCAGCGTCAGTCCTTCCAATGAACACCCAGGACTGATCTCCTTTAGGATGGACTGGTTGGATCTCCTTGTAGTCCAAGGGCCTCTCAAGAGTCTTCTCCAACACCACAGTTCAAAAGCATCAATTTTACAAAATTGAGTAGCTCCCTTTGTAGCCTAGGACATGGCATCCAATGCTGTGTGAAAGGCATCCGTTACTACAGTACAAGCCTCAGCTGCCATAGTAAAAGCTCATGTGGAAATAGGCTCAGTCTTCCAGTATCAGGGTTTGTCATGAAGAGCTACAGTCCAAGGATCCCAGCACTGCTCAGGAGGAAAGCAAATAATCGGCATCTCTGAGCCTCAGACTCCCAGGATCATCACTCTCTCTTCCTGCTGGCTGCACAGACATCAATCAGGAGAGAGAAATGTGTGGGTGTTTTTTAAAAGAAAAATAAAGATCGTCCAAAAATGTGAAAAAGTTCAGCCTAGCTAGGCATAATGGAAAATCTATTTACAAAAATGCAGTAGTATGTTTTGCCTATAAGAATATCACAGATTCAAAAATAGGAATAAAACCAATATTGATGAGTGTCCAGTCTCTTTGAAAGTTGGTGGGAGTGTAAATTAATACTTACATTGCGAAAAAAAAAAAAAAAAGGATCTATCAAGAACCTGAAATAACTGCAAATATTAACTCATGAATTTCACTTTTAGAATTTATAAGAAGAGAAAGATAATAGATGTGCACAAGAATGTGTCAAGAAGACAGTTCATCATAGAGCTGTTTGTAATAGAAAAAAATAAATGAAAAACCTGAATATTCAACAACAGTGGCATTTTCTACAAATTTGGCATGTCTACATAGTGAAAGTCACTCAGTCGTGTCTGACTCTTTTCGACCCCATGGACTAGCCCGTCAGGCTCCTCTGGCCGTGGAATTCTCCAGGCAAGAATACTGGAATAGGTAGCCATGCCCTCCTCCAGGGGATCTTCCCAACCCAGAGATTGAACCCAGGTCTCCCGCATTGCAGGTAGATTGTTTACTCTCTGAGCTACCAGGGAAACCAACTCGCATATTATGTAACTATTTAACATTATTATTCTTTTTTCCCCAAAATATCAAATATCCTAAAAATTTTCTGAGTTAGAAGTTTCCAACAACTAGGAAGAAAATCCTACAAAATGTCTGCAGGGAGGCTTGAGGGGAGAGGGGGTTTGGTGGGGAAGGGTGGGCAGTGTATGAGAAAACTGAGAACTAAGCAAAAAGAAGCTTTTGATTGTGCTCAGCCCCATGGTGATGTAAGGTCTGAGAGGAAAAGGAAAATCTGCCTAACTTTTAAAAGAACTCAGGCCTTCATGCTTTACTTTGTTGAATTTGTCCTAGTTTCTTTTCTCAAAAGATTAGAAATCAGATTGTGTTGGCATGCTATAAATAGAGGCATCTTTCATAAGCAGAAACGTACATGAGCTAAACTCTTAAGACTATGATATAAATCCAAATTCAAATGTATTAATTCATAAGAAGAAATAAATGTCACAGAAACCAAAATACTTGTAAGCCACTGTGACAGGGCATATCTACATGAGAAGCTGCATGATAGGTGGAAGGTTGCTGGGTGAGACTGGAATCTGAAGGAGGAGTCTGATGAGTGAAATGTTTAATGGTATTAAGGGAAAACAGCCTGTTGCAAGACTATATCAAAAGGATGATCTTTCTAACAGGACCAGAATATTCAACTACAGCTCCCTTCCCTGATCTCCAAGCCAAAATCAGCCTTGCTGTGTCATGGGGTCACTGAAAGGGGAAGCTAGAGGGGATTCATGTCCCCTAGGTGAGGGGGTCTTCACATGGGGATGGGATTAAACAACATGGATGAAACAAAGAGTGCTTTCATGCAGTCTCTCAAGACCCAGTAGGAAAGAAAAGGATGCCTAGCTGAAGAGGAGAGATAAGGGTTACAGCTTGTCATCACTACAGAAAGGGTCTGGGACACATAGACAGCTGAGCCTAAGGGGTGGATTTATACCCATGGTCCACCAATCCTCGAGGAAGCAGAGTTTCGTGTCTGGCAAGAGCAGTAGCAGCACTTGCATTATTCATTCTCAGCCCGCCGCCAAGAGGGCTCGAGGCAGGATGTGTTCAATTGTTGCCTTCAGCCGTCCTGAAGAGACAGACTCCATGCTTGGCCGGCTGGCTGTGGTCCTCTCTGACTGTGAGGCCAGCCAAGCAGAGGCAGGCAGCTGAATCACAGTGAGCACAACCAGGTACTTATGTGTGGCGGCCCAGGCTTTCAACTAAATCACAGTCTGCTGCCAATACTGGACTCTTGTGACCTACAAAAATGGCATTGCCATATGGTTGAATTTATATATCCAAGTTGGCCATAAAATCAAAGACTCCGTGTGTGTGTGCCAATCAGTCATGTCTGACTCTTTGCAACCCCATGGTCTATAACCCGCTAGACTCCTTTGTCCATGGAATTCTCCAGGCACGAATACTAGAGGGTGTTGCCATTCCCTTCTTCAGGAGATCTTCCTGACCCAGGGATTGAACCCAGGTCTCCTGTATTACAGGCAGATTCTTTACCATGCAAGATACCAGGGAAGCCCAAGTGTACTAGAATGGGTAGTCTATCCCTTTTCCAGGGGATCTTCCTGACCCAGGAATTGAACTGGGGTCTCCTGCACTGCAGGTGGATGCTTTAACAGCTGAGCTACCTGGGAAGCTCTCAAAGACTCTGTACTCCCCACCAAATCATAAGACAGCAATTCCTTTAGAGAATAACTTAGTCCAACTCAAATCCAATTTAGATTTTAAGCCTAGCTGCTGCTGCTGCTGCTGCTAAGTCGCTTCACTCGTGTCCAACTCTGTGCGACCCCATAGACGGCAGCCCACCAGGCTCCCCCGTCCCTGGGATTCTCCAGGCAAGAACACTGGAGTGGGTTGCCATTTCCTTCTCCAATGCATGAAAGCGAAAAGTGAAAGTGAAGTCGCTCAGTCATGTCCTACTCTTCATGACCCCATGGACTGTAGCCTACCAGGCTCCTCTGTACATGGAATTTTCCAGGCAAGAGTACTGGAGTGGGTTGCCATTGCCTTCTCCGTTTAAGCCTAGCAAAGAAAACTAAATGCCATCTGCTATGAGGAAGTTAATCAGCCAAGGCCCCACTATAAGTTGGGCTACTTTAGAGTACTATCTTGCAACCAACAAAAAAAGAAAGAAAGGGAAAAAAAAGGATTTTTCTCTTTAGGTGTAAACTCCAAAGGACTTGTTTCAGGAATCCCTAACAAATCAGAGGGGAACAGTGGACAGAGGTATCAGATTGAGACTCCTTTCCTCCTGGGAGCATTTGCTAGTAATAGCTTATGGTGAACAATATCGGATCCATGATCTCCAAAGATTTAGCTTCAGGACCAGGGACCAGGCTTCAGACACTCAAAACTTTGTGTGGCAGAAGTTTTATTAAAGTATAAAAAGGGACAGAGAAAGCTTCTGACATAGACATCAGAAGGGGGATGGAGAGTGTTCCCCTCCTAGTCCTATCAAGATAAGACTTACATACTTTTACCAGACCCACTCCCACAACATATATATTAAATTAACAAGATTAGAACTAACAATAGAAAGGTCTTACCAGACCCACTCCCACAACATAAATTTAAAGATAACAAGATTAATCAGAAGATTCTTCTTAAGAAGGAGAAACATATCTTAGAGCAAGATACATAGTTTCTATATAATCATTAGTACAGAACTTAAGGAAAAACATACCCTTGAGCAAGACGAGTTTGTTTTGTTGTGTAATTATTAGCTCTGGGTTTAAAGCCCAGATTACAGCCTGGGATTATAGCCTAGGATTACAGGCAAAGAGGAGAGAGAATTTTGAAAAGCTCTGTTCAGTAAAATAGGAAAAAAGAAAGTCTGAATGGCTGTTAGCATAACTGAGATAAGGAAGCAGACCTAGGTACATTCATCTGCCAATAAATTAAGGTAATAGTTGAATTCAGTGGGCTGAATTTCACCACAAAGATTAAAATGCGCATGAACTTTCCAGGTTACAAGTCAGGTAACTGAGCCCTCTCACCCATATTATTATTGTTAGAAAATCTTCATGCGAATGAAATAAACAGTAGTCAGGGATACGACTACATGAGCTTTAGCCACTTCATCCTTCAGAAAATGTTTGGAAAGAAGTTTGGAAGTAGTTAAGAGACAGAGAGGTAGTACATAATTTAATGAGCCAATATGGAGGGAATTCTCAAATGATGCAGATTCAAACCTGTTCTTTCACTCACTGACTTACCAGTTAAAATAAATAAGCTAAATGTATTAATGGTCAGGACCACATAGTTGAAAATCCTGAGACTGATAAGTCTTATTCTCCTATTCTGTGACTTTGGTTACTGGCTTAAAAAATTTGAAGGAAACTGGAACAGCCTGATGCCTTGATCCTCTCTCGGAATGCTATCATCAAGAAAAGCACACCTAGCCAAAAGGTTTACAAGTGAGAAGGAAATGGCAACCCACTCCAGTACTCTTGCCTGGAAATCCCATGGATGGAGGAGCCTGGTAGGTTACAGTCCATGGGGTCACAAAGGGTTGGACACGGCTGAGCAACTTAACTTTCACTTTGGCAATCAATAACCTGTTGCCCAAATCAGGCCTGCCCCCTTGTTTCTATAAATAACATTTTATTGGAAACAGGTACTCCATTTGTTTACATGTTATCTATGCAGTTTTCACAAGGGCAGAATTAAGTAGTTGAGATAGAAAAAGAGTGTAGTATGGCCCATAAAGCTAAAAATATGTACTACCTGGCCTTTTATATAAAAGGCTTTCTCACCTCCTGGAGAGAAAGAGGACAGGGGATTTATTATGAAGTGCTTATTAAAAAATCCTTTTGTCACATACAATGTTTGGCAATGTTTGTTTGTTTGTTCCAACGTTTGAGTTACTTTTTGGTAATATGATAGATAGTTTAAGAGATGCTCTTTATTTTTCAGGACTCTAGAGCCAGGTACCATCCCTTTCCAAATATGGAATATGGTATGCTAATGATCTGAGTCACTCTACCTAAAAATCATTAGAGAAAATCTAACTCATCTCAGAATAAAGTTCCATAAAGTATGGTGATTACTCTGTTTAGTATTCTATCAAACTGTTGAATTTTATAGGACTCTCATAAAACTTTAATGTTCTTCCAGTGCTGTAATCAAATGAACAAAGCCATATATTAACATAAAACACTTCTGATTATATGACATATTAAGATTTTAAAAACATATGTTCAATCTACAATCTGAAAGCAACAGGATGGTATATAGTTGATGACGGTAGTTAAATCTGTCATAAACTACATTATTCTTTTTAAATCTGAATAAAATTTCACTGACAAAAATGGTTTATGCTCATCCATTAATGTGAATAGGCAAGATGAATCAACTATAATGTATTAAACAAGTCACATTTGTGAGCTGTTTATTAAGTAATTTATTTCATGCCTTGTTTATCTCAGTTAGTCATCAAAATATTTTTGCCCCATGAAATGGTATTTCATTTTCCTTTATTTGAATGAAAATATAGACAGATTTACAGTTTCATAAATTTTCTATGAGAGAAAGACTTTTGCCTAAATTGTTCAATGTAAATAAAATATTTAGAAATGTGAAAAGATTTGCATTTTTTACAATAAGGAAAGTGTCACTTTAAATAGATTATTCAAAGAACAATGAAGAAGCAAAGAGATTACTTTCCCTCGTTTAAACATCCTAGTGTATTCAACTGAATGACAAGAATAGGACCTTGTCTGTACACACCATGCAGCACAGTCAGGATTTTGTATAAAATCGTTTATTAAAGCAACATTCTGAAAGAGAGGGGTCTCACGGACTTTTAGTTTTCTTTAGCTCACCAGATTCAACTTAAAGAGATGAGAAGAATGCATTCAATATCTATTTTTAACAAAACCTGGAGGGGTTCTTTAGTTGACAAGGCTATAAGAATTATAAAGGAGTCACTGACAATGGCTGAACACTCTGGAGTGAGAACATAAACATTTTTCTCTAAAGCTAATAAGCACAAATTTTTGAAATATAACACAGTGGGAGGAGAGAAGGATTTAACATAAACTGATGAAAATACTTCACCCACTATGACTGAAAGAATAGTCTTGACTCTGGTTGCGTCCAGATTCTGTGGTCTTCTCATACTTCCTTTTCTACTTATCCTTTATAGGTTTCCTATATCTCTATTTCTACAGAAAGTTTTTGGCCTCACTTACCCAAGGCCCAGGTTGTTCAGCACCACAGTCTTATCCTCTGTTCTGACTGGCTCTTTTGATTCTGTGCATGTTTTCTGTCACTATCAGGAAAAAATATCATCTTAATTGGCATCTTGCACTTCCTTGAGTTCTTCTATTAGAGAGTTATGTTGAATACAGTACAGTTCAATCACACATTTCAAGCCCCTAGATCATACAGTGGGGAGTGTATACTGTTTATTCATCTTAGACTTAGGAAAGTGAGGCCTATATATGAACCCCAACAGTTCATATATGTTAGATGGAAGAACCTATACCAGTTTTGAGGGGGTTTATTATTATTACTATTATTATTAAACTCTCTCTAGTAGGAAGATTGACTTCAAATAAATCAAATAATCTTATTTTTCTAAAATAGATTTTCCAAAGACAACTAGAAATATGTTATCTTAAAGGTATGCTAAAGAAAACTGTTCCTTTAAGACAGTAGATATACAGTTTGGCTAGTTCTTTATAAACAATGTATTTCTAGCTTTTATTGTAGCATTAGTCTTGCCATGCCACTATGCTGTTTTGAATATCTTCTTTCTTTGCATATCTTATTTTCATCTTCCAATTTAAAAAAAAAATTTTTTTGATATATTAAAACCATTACGTCCATTAGTCAGGGGCCCAGCAGGCTTAGGGCTTCCCTGGTGGCTCAGTGGTAAAGAACCTGCCTGCCAATGCAGGAAACATGAGTTTGAGACCTGGGTTGGACAGATCCCCTGAAGAAAGAAATGGCAACCCACTCCCATATCCTTGCCCAGAAAATCCCAGGGATAGAGGAGTCTGGTAGGCTACAGTCCATGGGATCGCAGAGAGTCAAACATGACTTAATGGCTGAGCACACATGCACACAATAGGCTTTAGTGAGGAGAGTTTAATGAAGAGACCATACTGGGTTGAATAGTGAGCCCCCAAAACATTTCTACCTGGAACCTTGGAGTGTGATATTATTTGGAATAAGGGGCATTGCTGATGAAATTAAGGTGAAAATCTCAAGGTGAGCTCATCCTAGGTCACAGCTGGTTCTAAATTGGATGATAGATGTTCTGTAAGACACAGAAGAAGAAAAGATACTGAGAGACATGGAGAAGGCCATATGGAGATCAAGACAGAGGTTGGAGTGATGCAATCACAAGAAAGGAATACCAAGGATTTCTGACAGCCACCAGAAGCTGAGAGAGGGGTATAGGACAGATTCTGCCTGCTCTCCTCCAGAGGAAAAGGATGCTGCTGACTCACTTCAGACCCTTGGCCTTCTTAAGTACCAAGTTTGTATTAATTTGTTATGGCAGCCCTAGGAAATTAGTACATAGACTATTGACAAAGATTTCTCAAGAGTTAAGACAAACTATCAAAACAGGAAGACGTGCCTTGTTTAGTGAAAGAGGAATAGGAGACCATTGCCACCCCTAGGTTTTAAAAGTCAAAAGAAAGACAATCCAGAGAGAAGCAGCCTCTAAAAATTGATGACTCTGATAAGAGAAGGGAAAAAGTAAGCCTGCCTTCAATCTCTTCCACCCTCTGATACCTGCCAATACCTCCTATTGGTCAAATCAAGGAAAGCAAGATGAGAAGTTCACACAGCAGGATAGGGAAGAGAGAAGAGCAGGTTTGGAGGAGCAAATGAAGAAGATCTAACACTGTAACGTGAATAATACCATAGAATTATCTTCACAACAAATATTCCCGTCTCATTTTTCTCTGAGCATGGGTAGGAATTAAAGATATATAATAGCTTTTTAAGTTGTCAAATGTCAAAATTAATGAGAAATAAATTGCCTCTCTACATTTCTGTCAAGGCCTATAGACTGATAAAGAATATTTAACTATGAATTTAAGGGTTTTGGGTTATAAATCAAAAAACTGTTTCCTCTACAAACACTAAAAAATATATTTTTTAACAGAGCACTGACTTTTATAGAGCAAATATAAAACTAACATTATATGCAAATAATACAAAGAAATTGACTTTTACTTAAGTACTTACTGTGTTGGAAAAGCATTTAGCATTGCCTAGAAGTTTGTACAGATACACATGTTCAAATTATTTTGACATCTTGATCTTTTTCGCTATAGGGAAAATCTTATTTACAGACAATTTAATCTGTGAAAGTGGTGAATGATATGTTCTCCTTTATAATCAAGCTATGTTCATCAACTCATAACCCCCCTGTTTAACTGATACGTTGTTTATAATCATTAAAGTACCCCAGCAGAATAATGATATTCGCTGTTTCATTAAGCCAATCCAAATTCACAATGTAGTTTGTTGTCAACTCGAAATCAGGAGTGTAGTCAAACTTTAAAACATGTTTACCAGAATGACATTAATTACTTTATTTTGAAACTTCATTTCAGCAGTCAGCAATGGGTGCTTCTACAATCAGCTGATGTGATGACTTGAAACAATAAAAAGTATGGGCAAGGCAACACGTCATACCAGTTTTGTTCCCGATGCTTCTCGTTTCTAAGTTTAAAATCTCCCCCATGTGCTCGCTTGGGCAGCACATGTACTAAAATCTCCCCCAGCAGCACGGAGAAGTTAGAGTCAAACAAATAATGTGAGCTGTGAATAAACGGAGGAGAACTACAAAGGTATTTTCCAGAGATAGCCTCTCAGCTGCAGATCTCTGATGATGCAGAGCTCAGGTAGAGAAAAGGAATATTTTATATCGGGAGCTTTGTCAGCCACAATCAGGAATTATGGTCCCTAGACCAATATCAAGAAGGAAGAACTGAAAAGAGAAAAGAATGAAGATCAATGCTTCCAGCAGAGAAAACATTGCAAAGACTGACTTCCTGCCAGACTAGCTCTTGAACAGTCTATTCCAAAAAGAAAGAAAGAGCTTTCATCAAGCCAGCAAGACGAGAAGGCATATCAGTGAGTGTCATTCTTTTGGCTTATTTATCTTAGCTGAAAGATGTTTCAAGTAAGAAAGGAAAATCTATTTGAAGGTCTTAAAGTAAAAAAAAAAAAAAAAAGGAACTTAACTTTGGAAACAAGCAATTAAACGATATAAAAACTGAGCTTTCCTAAAACTTAGCAAGGAATAAATATCCAGTAATACATTGCTGACAGTGAAGCAAAATGAATCATAGTGAAAGCAAAGAGGAGAACTGGACTCATGATCATAGCTTTTCCAGCTGAATACGCCTCCAGGGGCTCCAAGAATCAGGGACTTGTTACCTCTTTTGCCCCATGACCTATGTTCAATGGTCATAAGCAATAAGACACCTCAAGCCAAGAACCATGGACATAAATAATTATTTTCTCAATTTCAACTCAAAATAGACATCGAACAGCAGGAGGACTCTCAGTAAGAAAATATGTCATAGTCTTTATTTTCTGGCCTTCAGAGGAAAACTGGCAATGCACCAGGAACCTATGAGTCAATACTGTGTGCAATAAGGCAAAATGTAGAGAAAAGGGTATCAGGAAAAAGTAACCCAGAAGACCACACTGATGACAAAGGGTTTAGGACTCAACAGGAGCACCCTTAATGGACACTTAATGGCAGAACCAGTCATCTTTAAATATGCTGCATTTCCAAATCAGTGTCCTCAGGCAGAAAGACAGTCATAAGTCTGAAGGCTCAGGAAGAGAGCCAAGAGCTATTCGGGTCTGCAGGATGAGGAAACAGGCTTAATGCACTATTCCATGTCTAGGGAACTCACATGTCCATTTTCTACTTTCCTCAATTCTAAGAAGCATCCGAAATCACCTCCAATTTGTTAAATACCAAATAGTCTCTCTGACTCATTTTATTCCATTTATTGAAACCATTTTTTGTTTCAGTATAATTTGAGTCCAAATACTCAAAATTTAACTAATACATAAATCATAAATTAATTTTAAAAGAATATGTAAGATACAGTTTAAACTTGGATTTATAAGATTTGGAGATACTCCTATAAAGTCAATAGCTAATGATTACATCAAACTTTAAAACCAAATGTATATGAAAATATCAGTATTTCATATCAGTACTGATATGAAAATATCAGTACACACATGTATGTGTATATATATACATATATACCAGTGTTATATTATATAATGGTTCTGTTCCAGAAATTCTGTTCAACTTGGTTCTGTATAATTAAAAAAATCACACATATTAGCCAAGGTCTTCAAATAAGCATGAATTTTCTGAATGCCAAACAAGTGATTATTCCAACTTTCAGTGTCCAACTATATTAACTTCAAGAAAGAGTATAAACCTATCTTGTTTTTATAACATCATTATTTTTCCTTTTTAAAATATTATTTCAAAAAATCAAGTTTCATTTAACATTAAGTATACCTTGTGCTATTTTATAATTCCAATATTTTTCACATTTCAGGATTTAATTTTGCATTTTCATGTCAGAAAAGGGGACTCAAAATCACTTTTTTACAATATAAAAGTTTGCATGAGATTGAAATCTATTGTAAAAACCACAATTAATCATAAACTTTGATTAGAATTACTATATTTTTTCACTACAGCATCAAATAAAGGCTCTTGTTTTTCTTGAGTTAGCATTAGACCGGACATCTTAAAGTCATGTATTTAATCTTACATTCACATTGTGAGAAAACAGCATGAAATCAGCAGATTATGTTGTTATGTATGTGTAATGTAATACCTAAAGTGAACACTGAAAGACCTAAACAAAAAGATACAGTAAAATATATATATAGATAGATAGATAAATCAAAATAGAATTTTTTTTAAAAAATGGTTAACCTATAGGGAGATAGGAAAAAAGATAACAGAGAACCAAAACAAAGGGGACAAATAGAAAATAAATAAATAAATAAAATGGCAAACTTAAGCCCTAACATATCAGTAATTAGATAAAAACTTTGTAAATATACCACTTAAAAGACAGAGGTTGATAGAGCAGACTTTTTAGAAAACCCAATGATGTCTTGACTATAAGAAATTCATTTCAAAGAATATTATAAAAAGTGGAAAAACTATACCAATAAAAAAAATTATGAAAAATTTTAAACTAGGGATCTATTCTTGGGTGATAAATTCAGGGATCTATCCTTGGGTGATAAATTCAGGAGTTATTATTTTAAATGTCAATATACTGGTCAACTGCATTATGAAGGAAGCAGCTAAGACTGAGATGTGACCGATGGTGGCAAAGGGGAATTCCTGGGTGGTGGTTCTATTCCTTTCTTCTGCTAAAGTTTTGTTTATTCCCTTAGATGATGGTTGTAAGGGTGTCTAGTTTATAATCATTTATTTAGCTTTTTGTTTGTTGTGGCTTTCTGTATCTGTGTTTTATTTTAAAAAGAAAGATCAATTTTTAAAAAAATAATGAATTTGGAATAGGGGAAAAACTGCTAACATAATCAGAAGAAAATTCAAAAGATCAGGTTTCAAACAGTATAAGAACCATAGCAATGCTCGGAATCATGGTAGAAAAAGTAATGAGACTTTCTTCACCATGCACCCCATGATTAATAATGCAACTATTTTCCGTCACAAGGCCTTATGACTCAAGATTCAAATTCTGGAAGAGAGATTCTGATTGGTTCATTAGGTAGAATGACCATTCTTTTACCAAGAGAATAGAGGACACTTTGACAATTTCACTAAGATTGCACAAAGTGAGGAATGGGTAAGTCCTTATAGAAAACAAGGTGCTCTTGCCAGAATAAGAGAAAATAAAAGTTGAAATCCAAAGAATCTTATAGAGTAAATTGCAGAAGTGAAATACAAGTAAAAACATATTACCAATCCTACAGGCATTTGTAAGCTAGGATTTAAAAATCTGCTGATATAAAAATTCCATGTGCCATATTAATAATACTGAGGGCTATTAGAAATTGCAAGAAAACTTTTACCCTTATCTTCTAACCTCCTGCATTTTAACCCGAGAAACAGCTAATCCTCAAACTACTGTAGTCTATTTAGGGAAAAATGCAGTAGATAAATATGCTTCAAGTAGAACTTGAACATTTGCAGGCAGAAGTTGGTTTATTTTCTTAATTTTTGTATTCTTAGATTTTTTAATGCACACACAGGCAAAATCAAACTTCCTCTATCAACCAATTTAATTTGTATTCATAAAATGCTTATATAAAAGGGTGGGGAAAAGAAAATATACATTAAAAGTCAAAGTGAACAGAGTGAAGTTGAACACATGATGTTCCTATCACTGCCTCTAACAGCTATTAATAATCTTCCAAGGAAAAAAGCTAGGCTGAAAATGGTTTTGATATTTTATCTTATTATAAAACTAATATGTATTTATTATTAAAAATAAGATGATTCAGAAAGTTTGAAAAGGAAAAAATGAAAAGCATCTAAAATTTCATTACACAGAATGCATAGCCCAAATTCTCCCAGCTACAAGTTAACTGTCTTATGAGTTAGAAAAAATTTTATCAGAAAATTTGAAATATTAGTTCTAGATCACCTGGAAACAAATTTCTCCTCTTGACTTTAAAATATCTTAAAGCATGAGTGCATATATAATTCTCTGTCACCAGGAGAATGAAAATATAACTGGGATTCATTTAGAAATTTATTTCATTTTCAGTCTTATGAAATTGGGAGGGTAAGGAGAAGAGAAAAATATTTGAAAAAAAAATATCAAAATCTACACATTAACGTAATTCCTCAAGTAAAATGTTCAACAAAATTATAACTCTCCTGGAAGAAAACCACTAGCTCTAATACTTCTATAGAACCATTAACACAAAAATGTCTTCTAAACTAATCAGTATACTTACTCAACTCTTGCTTATTTTTAAATAAGAAGGGAAATGAATCCATATCTCAGGAATTTTATTACAAAAATGTATTCACTATAAAACTAACTCATTGACAAAAATTAACCAAAATTTTCTTTCAAAAACCATTTATCAAATAAAACTCTTATCTGCTCTCTCAAAAAGCAGACTACATTTCTGTTCTCCTCTGCCCTTTGAAAATAGGTAATTGAATGAGAGATTCATAATGGGATTCCTTTGCAGAGTGTCTACATGTTTGGCATCAGGCCAAAATGGAGCAGTTTTAGGGCCTTAGAAACTGAAAAATTAAACAAGTTGAAAATAGATGACTTTTGAAATATTAAGCACCTCAAGTAACCTTTTTCAAAGTTACTTGAGGTGCTTAATATTATTCTATTCTCAAAATAAGTCACCTTTCCAAATATTAAAGAAACTTTAGTATTGTAGAATAGCCCTGAATTCATGCCTCAAGAAGAGAAAAAGAGCAAGCTATGGTTTCCATGGTTAAACCTCCCGACATGTCAGGACATCAAAGACTCCATTTAAAACCTTATGGGAAAAGTGCTTAAGAAGAAGAAAAGACAAGACAACCTGAAGAAAGAGAGACTATAACTTGCCAGTCACTCAACAGAAACCAGCAAAAACAGAATCAGACTCAGAAAACATGATCTTATTAGCTTGACTGTGTGAAGAGGTGATGAAGCACATAGAAGAATAAAAATTTACTGAATTTAATTGGGATTAAAACTTGTTGGCCAGTGTTCTAAAGAGTATTGGCATAGTCATAGTTCATTGACTAGTCGACAATTATAATATAAATTATAAGACTGCATGTTTCATCTGTGGATGAAATGAGTTCTAAATGACAGCAATGGAAATATCTGTACAGTTTTCAAGTCATGTTTGAAAGTGAAAGTGAAGTCACTCAATCATGTCCGACTCTTTGCCACCCCATGGACTGTAGCCTACCAGGCTACTCCGTCCATGGGATTTTCCAGGCAAGAATACTGGAGTGAGTTGCCATTTCCTTCTCCAGGAGATCTTCCTGACCCAGGGATTGAACCAGGCCTCCCGCATTGTAGGCAGCCACTTTACTGGCTGAGCCACCAGGGAAGTCCATGTTTGGATACAAGGAAAAGAAATCTCAAACTTACTCCAAAAATGAATTTGTAAAGAGATACAATTCTATCAGAATACTAGAAAAATCTGAACAATCTAGGCATCTGATTGGCACAACTTGTCCTATGGATTGATTTCTTTAGGTATCCACCCATAGTCCAATCAGCTGCAGTCCCTGATAGGGAGGGTTACGAGGTATCAATAGGAGTATAAAGACAGGAATAAAACTGAGTTGGAAGTGAATAGTGAATTAATTAGAAAGGAAATGAAAAAGAAAACTATGATCTGCTTAAACCCCCATGATTGACTTTCAAACATAGCCTCTTCCAAATTTTCCATTATTCCCTCCCCTAAAGGGTCTAATGACTACATTCATAAAGTCATCTGTAACGACATTCTTCTTTTTTTTTAGAAAAGAATGAAAAGTATCAGTGACTAGAATATTGTAATGGTTGGTATTGTTTATTGTTTATGCCCCCCACACATGTGTATATGCCCCCCACACATGTGTATGCACCAAAGTATGATGTAAAGTATATTTCTTAAACATCAATTTCTGCAATTTCTTTTCAGCAGTCCCAGTGTACCAACTGCAGACGGAAATAAATTCCTGCAACATGGTTACATAATGCTTTTCTTTTGTTTCCTGAGCCAGATATTTTGGAAACTGTGCTTCTCCTCTTCATGCTATAAATTATCCAACGCTCCAAAAATGACCATTCAACTTCACCACTATTGCATTTTCCATCCCTTTAAATTATTTTATGATAGCAAATTCCCAAGCACCAAAAATAAACCATAGGCAACACAAAAATTGTTAGCTTCCCATTTTCAAATATGAAGGGATGTTTCTGTACCCTGTATTCTAATGCAATTCAATAACAAATCTAAATATTTCCTATTCTCTTTGCCCACTTACTCCCCAGGATCATTCTCTACATTAGTATCTGCTCAAGTAAAGACACAAATTTCTCACTAGTTTAGAGCAAACAAGAACCACCAACCCTCAGTAAGGATAGGGTTTGAAAGGCTATGGAGAAAGAGAATCAGGATTTTGGTTTTGGTTTTTTTTTTCCCCTCTTAAAACACAGATTTGATATTTAATACACAGTATTTTAAAAATTCTGAATTTTGCATAGTAGTAAGAAAAGAGAAATCTCTGATATTAGTATTAGCTGCACTTCAGTGCTAAATAAGGTTAGGCATGAAGATCATAAAATGCAAAGTCAAAGTCAGTGAAGTTTTCCCTCAGGAAATCCTAACCACAAATTTCACCCATGTCTTAGCAAGCAGGGACTAAAAGATATTTTCTAAAATACCAAGGATGTAGGATGTGTAGTCTATTGCATGTCATTATCACAGCACTTAACTATTTATAAATTCTCTGTACACAACTTAGTAACATTCATTATATTATCAGCTCATTGGGCAAAGATTCATAATTCAGCTTTGCCTAACATGACACTAATCACAGAGTAAGTGCTCTGTACCATTATATATTCCATATGCTGTGCAGTGTACTCACTCATAGGTAATCTATTTCTTATGTCTTTGAATTAAAAAGTTCTTTCTGATATCATTATAACTACATGCTTAAACCATATTGACTGCAACTGTTAACTGAGTTAAGATTCTGGTACTCCTAAAAGACAAGAACCCTCTGTAGAATGTCCTATGTCCTATGGAGGACTCCTGATACCCATCATAGTAACTTAAACACACAACTTAATAGCACAACTAATTATGCTTTATATTGCAATGTACATTAGTCTGTGATGTCCAAAGGAGTATATTACAGGTGATAACAGGTAAAAAAAAAAGCTAGATTCAGGCTCCAATTTCATTACATGTCAGCTCTATTTCAGACAAATAACAAACTGTTCTTGTTTCAGGTTTCTTGTTTATAAAATCATGGTTAATTAATGTTTATCTCATGTAACACAATAAAACAGTGTTTTTAATCATATAGCACATTATCTGACAGTGAGCAGTTGATAACTATATGTTTAATTATAATGATAATTATTATCATTATTACTATTAGAAAAGAAAGGAAGAGGAGGAAGAGGAGGAAAAAATGCCCATGTTATATTTTGAAGTAGGACAAACAGTTCCTTTAAAGAATAGACTATGTCTAAAAACTTTGTCGACAAAGGTCCGTATAGTCAAAGCTATGATTTTTCCAGTAGTCAGGTAAAAATATGAGAGTTAGACCATAAAGAAGGCTGAGCACCAAAGAATTGTTGCTTTCTAGCTGTGGTTCTGAAGAAGACTCTTGAGAGTCCCCTGAACTGCAAGGAGATCGAACCAGTAAATCCTAAAGGATATCAACCCTGAATATACATTGAAAGGACTGATGCTGAAGCTGAAGTTCTAGTACTTTGGCCACCTGATGTGAAGAGCCAACTCAATGCAAAAGACCCTGATGCTGGGAAAGACTGAGGGCAGGAGGAGAAGGGGGCAATAGAGGATAAGATGGTTGGATGGCATGACCGAGTCAATGAACATGAATTTGAGCAAACTCCAGGAGATGGTGAAGGACAGGGAAGTCTGGCGTGCTACAGTCCATGGGGTTGCAAAGAGCCGGAAATGACTGAGCAACTGAACAGCAACAATGAATGTCCAAAACCTACAGAAGCCTTCTGTTGGCCTTCCATTAGGAAAATTTGTAGGTATCAATATACATTGATGAGAAAAATTCTTCGTACAAGAAAACAGCAGTACAGGTACTTCTTTTTTAGATTCAACAGTAGCTCATTTACTGATTACAGTGTTGTTGGGCTTTTTTAGGAGCACATAATTATATATTTTCTAATTAAGATAAGCCTTTTTAGAAGTTTAAAAATATGTTTCCAAAAGGGAAGTTATGGGATATTTGTATCAAAATAATCACTGCAGTCAAAGACACAGTCCCAAAATTCTGGCAACCATACATGGGAATTGCAGCCTCACCAAAAGACCACAAAAATCATACCTCCACAGATGATTCTTCTCTCTATCCATAAACCTGAAACTAACAAGCTTAAATTTTTTTAAATTCATAGATAAAATAAACCTATTTCAAGTCAGGCAATAAAATGGGGACTAAAATGGTTCTAGAAAAATTAAAGACGGGCAATGATTTAAACAGATACTTCACAAAAGATATGCAAATGGACAATGATTACATGGAAATATGGTCAACATCTTAATAATTAGGATAACTGCAAATTCAACTACAATAAAATATCACCATACACACACCAGAATGGCTAAAAAAAAAAAGACTGACAACACCAAACATTGGTGAGGATGTAAAGTAACCAGAATTTTCATACATTGTTGGTAGGGATATAAAATGATTCAAAAACTTTGGAAAAAAGCTCTTACAACTTCTTACAAAAGTAAACAGACATCAACTACATGAGCCAACAATTTCATTCCCAGGTATTTGCTCAATAAAAAATTCTTTTTAAAAAACATACTTACAAAAGAAAACTTATACCAAAAAATGCTTATAATGAGAACCCAAATAAAATGAGAAATGAAAAAGGAGATATTACAACTGATAACACAGAAAAGAATGCAAAAAACCATAAGAGAATATTATGAATAATTATATGCCAACAAATTGGACAATCTCTTGGTTGGACAAGTTTCTAGAAGCCAATAGCACACCAAAACTGAATCAAAAAGAAATAACAGTCAATGTAAAGAGACAGATCACAAGAAGTGAAACAGAATCTATAAAAAAAAAAAAAAGAAAGAAATGTCCTGAAAACCAAAGTCCAGGACCAGATGGCTTCACTAGGGAATTCTACAAAACATACAAAAAAGAACTTATATTATTCCATCTCAAACTCTTCCAAAAGATTGAAGAGTATGGAACACTCCCAGCATCATCCTTTGATGCTACCATCACCCTGCTACCAAAACAAAGACACTACCAAAAAAGAAAATTATATGCCAATATATTTGATGAATATAAATGCAAAAACTCTAAACAAAAGATAAGCAAACTGAATCCAACAACATATATTGATTAAAAAAAATCACACATCACAAAAAAATTGGATTCATCCCAGGGTTATAAGGATGATTCATCATATGCAAGTCAATCAGTGTGATATACCACATCAACAAAAGAAAGAAGAAAGAAAAAAAAACATGATTATCTCAACAGATGCAGAAAAAGCATCTGATAAAATTCAACACCCATTCATAATAAAAACTCTTACCAAAGTGGGTATAGGAGAAACATCTCAACATAATAAAAGCTATTTATAACAAACTTACAGCCAAGGTAACACTCAAAAGTGAAAAGCTGAAAGTCATCCCTCTAAATCTGGAACAAGACAAGGATGCCTGCTCTCACACTTGTATTTAACATAGTACTGAAAGTTCTAGCCACAGTAATCAGACAAGAAAAGGAAATAAAAGGCATCTAAATTGGAAGGGAAAAGGTAACTGTCATTATATGCATATGACATGATACTCTATACAAAAAACCCTGAAGACTCCATACAAAAGCTACTAGACCTATCACCAAGGTAGCAGGATAAAAAATTAACATACAGAAATCTGTTGCATTTCTTTACAGTAACAGTGAAATACCAGAAAAGTTTAAAAAAATCATTTTAAAAACACATAAAAGAATAAAATACTTAGGAATAAACCAGGCTGAGGAAGTGAGAGACTCATGTGCTAGAAAATATTGATAAAGGGACTAGAAAACATTGATAAAAGAATCCAAAGATGATATAAAGAAATGGAAAGATATCTCATGCTCCTGGGTTAAAATAATTGATATTGCTAAAATGGCCATACTTCCAAAAGCAATCTACAAATTTATGTGATCCTTATCAAATTACTCATGACATTTTTCACAGAACTAGAATATATAATTCTAAAATTTATATGAAACCATCGAAGACCCAGAATTGCAAAAGCAATCCTGAAGGAGAAAAAAAGCTGGAAACATAACCCTCCCAGAATTTCAATAATACTACAAAGCTATAGTGATGAAAATAGCATGGCACTGGCACATAAAGACACATATATGGATCAACACAACAGAATAGAGAGCCAAGAAATAAACCCACATAGCTTCAAGAAGAAAGGCGGAAAGAATCTGGGTATCTATGAAGATCCTGGAACCAATACTGAGGGATGAATGTAAATTTTTAAGTGACCAGGAAAAATACTAATATCACAATAGGTGCCATAAAGTGAATTACCATATGAGTGTAAGGGACTTGGAAGCCATCTTAGATGCGCTATTTAGGAATGACATCTCTAAAAAGAGAGGCGAGAAAAGGTTTGACACCAAAGCTGAGACCTATATAACCAGAGGCAAACAAAAGGAGTACATTCTAGAATGAGGCAACAGGTAATTACAAAGTCCTAGAGTAGGAATTACTGATAGATGAGTATGCTTGAGTGACAGGAAGAAGCTACTGCATCTATAGCATATCGGATGAGGAGAAAGAGGTAGGAGTTAGATTAAAGGGGAAGTAAGAGCCAGATATTGTGGGGCTATTTAGGACAGAGTAGAGTTAACTTTGTTAAAACATAATAAGAAACTGCTGGAAGATTTTAAGCTACGAGTGACCTTGGTTTACTTGCTATTGCCGTGGAAATACATGAGATCACCTGGGGGACAGGAGTGTAGATGACAAGGGAGAATTGAGCCCTGCAGCACCACAAGTATCCATAGTTAATCATGAGGCAACAGAGAAGGAAAGGGCCAAGAAAGACGCTGAAAAGGAGCTGGTGATGAGGCAATGAAAAAGTGATATTAATCTGGTCACAGTCTTACATTCCCAAATATGAAAGAACAACCAAAAATAACAAATTAATACAAGAAAAGCAGATGGAAATGAACAATGAGAACAACTGACTTTAGAGGAAACAGATAATTCAGGGAATTGGAGGAAAACTGAAAAACAGATAGAAGAGACCTCTAATCAGTGGAATTTTGATTATATCCATTATGTCCAGGAAACAAAAATAATCTGCAATGATAAACTGTAGTCAGAAAATAACAAAGTGTTCATAGTTAAATGAAATGACTAGCGAAATAATGTTTTCTTTTCAAAAAGCTAATAAAAATCTAAAATAAATATACAAGGAAGTATCCCAGAAAATGGAGCAAATTCACCTTATAAACAAGGCATGGATTACTTAATGATAATTACAAAATAAAACAAAATACTGCAAACTAAGGGCCACACACAAACTCTGATGCTTACAGGGACATAAGGGTGAAGTAAATGCATCAAAGCACCTGGGAAGAAATGAGCACAAGCTTCATCAAAAGGAGACAGTTACTGTGCTCCAATCAATTACAACCATGCAGAAATATGGTTTCAATAGTACCAGCTTTTCTTCCATTTTTCTAGAGAAGAAAAACAAAGAATTTATATGAAATCTCTGTAGTTTCACTTATTAACTATTAAATAAACTCCCTTTAAAAATAGTCATCTTGTGAGCCAAACATAATACTTCTGAACACCTGTATCTGGCCCTCCCACTATCAGTTTTTAACTTCTATACTTTAAATATTGATTACAGATAAGTAGGGGCTTCCCCGGTGGCTCAGTGGGAAAGAATCCATCTAAAGACACAGGTTCAATCCCTGGGTCAGGAAGATCCCCTGGAGGATAAAATGGCAATCCACTTCAGTATTCTTGCTGAAAAATCCCATGGACAGAGGAGCCTGGTGGGCTACAGTCCAAAGGGTCAAAAAGAGTTGAATACAACTGAGCAATTAAACACACAGATAAGTAGCATAGAGCTGGAAAAACTGGGAAAAGAGAAGGAAGGAACTATAAGAACACTGAACACTTTTTGTTCTGGAGGAGTCAAGAGATACTGTTTCAAGTGGATGAATCAGAAAAATACAAATTTTAATTTTCTGAATAAAGAACTAAAACATAACAATATTGAAAGTTTGCTGCTGTAAGCTGTGTGTTATGCAGGGATTTACGCCGGAAATCGTGACCTCCACAGGAGAGGATTTTGATCCAGGATCAGAGATGAGGCTTGACTATTTGGAGCTTTTTGTGTAGCAAAGTTTATATTAAAGTATAATAGAAACAGGGAAAGCTTCTGACACGGACATCAGAAGGGGACAGAAAGAGCGCTCCTTTGCTAGTCTATAGCAAGGTGTTTTAAGTCTGTTAGAAAACTATTAATCAGATAAAAGAGACAACCGCAGGGTTGAAGGCGTTTCACCAAGACCCCTCTCCCACAATATGCACTTTTGAGATAGGATGGCACAAGGCATGTCATCCCCCAGCCATAAAGCAACTGACAGGAATACTGGTTTGTTGAGCTATTATCAGCCCAAGGTTTGAGAAAAGAAAAAAGTTAGTCTGAGGCGGAACCATTTTGAAGAAAGGCAAATTCCAAAGCAAATACAGTTTCATTAACATAAGAAAACCTCATTGATTAGCTCAAGGCAGAATCAGGTGTTGTCAACTCAGAATTAAAAGAGGCTTTGTATAGAGAAAGGAAAAAAACAGAAAAACATTTGCCACTTGAAGTTTATTTCCTCCTGCTGCTTGGGGACCTCTGGCCTTCCTGCCTGTTACCCTCTCAATATGACTAATAAAAATGGGAGAAAGAGTGAGGAGAAAATATTGGCAGAGTAACTGAGTTCCATTCTTCATCAATAGTAGAAAGTATCAATACTGCATAATTTGATAATCAAGAAATAAAGTGTGAGTATGTCATCTACTAGACCATCTGACCTGCCTCTTGAGAAACCTGTATGCAGGTCAGGAAGCAACAGTTAAGGGGGGATCGGGATGGGGAATAAGTGTAAATCTATGGCTGATTCATATCAATGTATGACAAAACCCACTGAAATGTTGCGAAGTAATTAGCCTCCAACTAATAAAAAAATTAAAAAAAAAAAAAAAAAACTGGACATGGAACAACAGATTGGTTCCAAATCAGGAAAGGAGTATGTCAAGGCTGTATATTGTCACCCTGCTTATTTAACTTATATGCAGAGTACATCATGAGAAACACTGGGCTGGATGAAGCACAAGCTGGAATCAAGATTGCTGGGAGAAATATCAATAACCTCAGATATGCACATGACACCTCCCTTATGGCAGAAAGCGAAGAAGAGCTAAAGAGTCTCTTGATGAAAGTCAAAGAGGAGAGTGAAAAAGCTGGTTTAAAACTCAACATTCAGAAAACTAAGATCATGGCATCTGGTCCCATCACTTTATGGCAAATAGATGGGGAAACAGTGGAAACAGTGACAGACTTTATTTTTGGGGGACTGCAAACTCACTGCAGATGGTGACTGCAGCCATGAAATTAAGATACTTGCTCCTTAGAAGAAAGCTTGACCAACCTAGACAGCATAGTAAAAAGCAGAGATATTACTTTGCCAACAAAGGTCCGTCTAGTCAAAGCTATGGTTTTTCCAGTAGTCATGTATGGATGTGAGAGTTGGGCTATAAAGAAAGCTGAGTGCTGAAGAATTGATACTTTTGAGCTATGGTGTTGGAGAAGACTCTTGAGAGTCCCTTAGACTGCAAGGAGATCCAACCAGTCATCCTAAAGAAAATCAGTCCTGAATATTCATTGGAAGGACTAATGCTGAAGCTGAAACTCCAATACTTTGGTCACCTGATGTGAAGAACTGACTCATTTGAAAAGACCCTGATGCTGGAAAAAGATTGAGGGTAGGAGGAAAAGGGGATGACAGAGGATGAGATGGTTGGATGGCATCACCGACTGAAGGGACATGAGTTTGAGTAAACCCTGGGAGTTGGTGATGGACAGCGAGGCCTGGCGTCTGCATTCCATGGGGTCGCAGAGTCGGACATAACTGAGCGACCAAACTGAACTGAACTGATGGCATTTACAGTTAGACTACCAGAGCGAGAACTTGAAAGAGAATGCCAAAAACTGGTACTTCTGAGGTAGGAAAAGGAAGTGAGAGAAAGTAAAGATACTAAAGATACTTTAACTTCTAAAGTTATGCCATTTTGGAAAGTTTAGAATTTTACTTCCATACTCATGTATGACTTTTCAAAATTAACCAGCTAAAGAAAACATTAATTGGAGGCATAGGATTTTATGATTATATTTAAACAGAATGAGTGTATTTGTTTTAAATGAATCAATAATACTGTTCTGAACTTCATACAGTGTCTCATATAAGTTATCAAACTGCAACTTGAGTTTAGGCCCAATTAAAAAGAAATCCTAATATCTAAATGCTTTCTCTATTCAGAAATTAAAATTCTGTACACCCATGAGTTTTTCCTCTTTGCCTTGGCTACTTGGAAACATAGAGCCAAGATCAGTGCCCCAATTTTAACAACCATCTCCTCTTGGGTGTCTGTTCACCTCATTCCCTCTGCTATAGTTAGATGATATCTTTTCATTCTATCCCTAATTGCCTTCTTTTGCATTATGCCTAATCTCATAAGCCACATCAAATCTGTTCAGAAATAGGCAGGATATAAACTCTAAGCAAAGGTAAAACAAAAAGTTATAAAACTTGAGAAACTTTTAAGAATTCCTCTGCTGACCTAAATGTAGCTTTTCTAGTTAAATTTTTGTAAAATAAAGAAATTTTACATAAAAACCACAAAATATAAAACTGTTCTAAAAAATAAAGCCTATTAAAAGAACTCACAAAATGAAGAATGGTAATAGCACTCACATATAATCATAAACTCATTAATAGAAGATTATAACTAAATAAAAAGCAATATGAGTGAGTGAGTGAGAGAGTGAAGTCACTCAGTCGTGTCCGACTCTTTGCGACCCCATGGACTGTAGCCTACCAGGCTCCTCCTTCCATGGGATTCTCCAGGCAAGAATACTGGAGTGGGTTGCCATTTCCTTCTCCAGGGGATCTTCCTGACTCAGGGATCAAACCCAGGTCTCCTGCATTGCAGGCAGACGCTTTAACCTCTGAGCCACCAGGGAAGCCCTAAAAAGCAATATATTGCTTTCAAATACTTTTTCAGTGTCATAGAAGTCTACATATAGACTCTTAAAATATAATTATGTTAAGATTTATTCATTGTACTATTATATATAATATACATTATATATACATAATGTATATGGGTATCCTCATCTTCAAGGACAATGTTTTTATAATCAAGTTAAATAAACTTTGGGTTTATTTCTTTGGCATGCACACTTTTAATAGCCTCAAAACCTAAGTAAGTTATTTTATTATTTTTCCTTAAGATCAGAAATATGCTGTAATTATTTTGTGAATCATTTTGTCTTTAATTACTTTGTGCTGTTTCATATATAAAAATTAGAGTAAGGAGTAGGCTGGATTTGGGTTTCTGTCTTTAGGTTTTGAAACCAGGGCTTTTAACTCACAATTTTCTAATTAATTAACTGAAATATTAGCTAATGATCCACATGATTGGGAGGAAAAGTTCCATCTAAATGCAACTGCTACTCTATAAATGTATATATTACTACTGCCATTTTTCAGAAGACAAGATTTGATTCTCATTCATGACTGAAGAGACTTAGCAGCAGCAGCAGCAGCCAGCACTATGTTATGCCTAAAAATAGATTAGCTGAGCTTAAGAAAAATGCATCATTATTCAATACTTCTTTTTGGCCAGAACAATTCTAGCAAACTCAGAAAGCATTTCCTCTGTAGAAATTCAAAACTTTGACTTGGGTTTAAACTCAAAAACTAAACTGCCCTATATTTCTTCTGATTAGTCTCACAAAAGTTGTATAAAAATCAACCAGACCATGCACTGATATGATTTCATCACTTATCAAAATAATAAAATCATCAGAACTAAATCAACAAAACCTAAGTTCTTTCTTTTTTTTTTTTTTCTGATAATGCAGGTTGGTACTGTTCTAAGCAATAGTTGTAGAGAATAATGTAATCAAGGACATTCACAAATGTACATTATTCACATTATCTTCAAATGTAAAACTTAGTTCTTAGAAAATTCAGAAAAGAAGGTATAAATAAATAAAGTATACTTTTACATCCTATTGTTTAACCTATCAAAATTATATACACCATCTAGAAAAACATCCTATGAATAACTATATTTTACTTAACAAAATGACTGATAATGTCTTTGAGTCTTTCTCTGACCTTTAATGGGCTTCCCTGGTGGCTCAGTTGTAAAGAATCCTCCTGCAATGAAGAAGAACCAGGTTCAATCCCTAGGTCAGGAAGATCCCTCGAAGAAAGAAATGGCAACCCACTCGAGTGTTCTTGCTTGGAGAATCCCACAGACAGCAAGCCTGGCAGGCTATAGTCCACAGGGTCGCAAAGAGTAGGACACGACTGAAGTGACTTAGCACACAGCGCACATAAGCACTGACCTTGAACAAATCAGTCATCAATTGCTATAAAAGTCTCGAGGTAGAAAACTCAGTATTTCAAATGTCAATTTCTCTCTGGCATTCTCTCTAGCCCCTCCTCCTAGCCAGGGCAAGCCCCCACTTTCTGTCTTTTCTATCTTGACCCCAATCCTATATCTTGAACCAATTCTGTTTGTAAGCAGAATAAATTCTATCCTAACATTCTAAATTTTAGTAAAAGAGTATTTGGATTATTAGTCTCTCAACTCAGAATTTTTAGGCTTTCCTTCATATTCTTGTATTTTAGTCCTTATTGTCCTGCAAAATTTCCTGTGTTTCTACCCATTTGTTCCTTTATTTTGACTAGGATGCTATAGGTTTGATTTGGATTCCAGACGTAGATACTGATTCTCCACCACACATCTAGTCTAGTCTCCTGTGCCCAGCTTCCCCAAAGATGGAAAGATTAGACAGTAAGTGAAACAGACCAATTACAGATTTTGGTCCATTCTTGACTGACTCCCAAAGATATTCATTCCAATCTTCTTGTACTGGGAAGGATTGGATAATTGAAGATGGCTAATCGGGAATTTCAGACCATTCTTGTTAGACTTCCCAAAATTTATGCTCTTGAATGTTAGCAAGTCACATGGGCTGGTAAGTGAAGTTCAAGCACATTTCAACATATTTCTATTATTCTTTCCCTGTCATCACATGCAAAGCTTGTCTGATTAGGTGCCATAGTTCTTGTGGCAGATCATATTTCTTATGATGGTTACAACAATAGCTCCCATTTTACTTGCATTTGTGAAATATGACTTTAGTACACACCCATTATGATGTGGAATCTATTTCTCCACCTCCTTGAATCTGATCAGGCCCTAAACTATTTTAACCACTAGAATACAGTGGAAGTGATAAGATGTTAGTGCTAGCATAGCCTTTAATTGGCCTAGAAGAACCCACTTTGTGCACCTTGGAAGTCATGCCCCACATTAGAAATTTGATCACCTTGCACCATTAAGCAACAAGTCCACGCCATGTGGAGAGGCTGAAAGATGAGACAGGGTGGAAAGCGAGTGCTGGGGAGCTCAAATGCACTAGATATGTGCAAGAACAAAGCCATCAATCCAGTGAAACTTTCAGATAACTTGGGTCCCAGCTGCTAGCTGAATGCAACCCCAGTCAACCACAGAATCATGGGAAATAGTTAAAAAAAAAATTAAGTCACTATTTGGGTGGGTTGGCGATGGGGAGTGTGTGTCGGGGAGGGTAGGGGAGGTGATTGTTACATAGATAACTAGAACTGTGGTATTCATGAATTCAAGATTTTATTGGGTTGGCCAAAAAATTCGTTAGGGTTTTTCCTTAACATATTATGGAAAAACCCAAACTAACTCTTTGGCCAAAACAATACAAAGTCTTCTTCATTGCCAGCATCTAAATGGCTCCATGATATACATACAATTTAAAAGATTTAAAATATCAACTTCCTAAGCAATGCTCTAAATATAATGCCACTAAGCAATATGTAAATGAATAGTCATCAAAAGACTATTTAGGAAAATAACAGAACAATACATCTCAGTAGCTTTCAACCTTTCTCAGCTAAAACACACCTGAAGGCTACAAGACACCACCAACAACAGCATTTGATTCACTACTGTAATAAGGTCTACATGTGAGGGAAAAAGCATATGAAAGGACATGAGGAAACGGCAAAAAGACTTTTAGCTGAAAAGACCTCCAGACCATTTGATACCAACTCCACCCATCAGTTAATCATCATTGAAATATTTAATAAAAACTAAAGCATATTCTAAAAACTAAGGGCTTCCCTTGTGGCTCAGATGATAAAGAATCTGCCTGCAATGCAGGAGACCTGGGTTCAATCCCTGGGTTGGGAAGATCCCCTGGAGAAGGGAAAGGTTACCCACTCCAGTATTCTGGCCTGGAGAATTCCATGGACTCTACAGTCCATGGGGTAGCAAAGAGTCAGACCCTACTAAGCAAATTTCACTTTCACTTTCAAAGCCTAGTCACATGTTTCCTTACCCAAGGTGAATGATATTTAGAATATTTATTAAGTTTGATAAAGAACTTATCAGTGATATGTATTTATATAATGTCTTAATAAGATGGCAGTCATTTTTAAAGCAAACTATTTTGAGACTTTTTCTAGCTCCACATATCATTACATGTAACTTATGAAATTGTGATGTTAATAATCCCAGTTCTGCTATTTGCCAGCTGTATCATCTTGGATAAGTTATTTAATCTCTATGTGCTTCAGTTCTCTCATCTGAAAAAAATGGTGATAACAATGGTATTCACCTCTTAAAGTGGCAAAGAAGACTGAGTGAGGAAAACACTATCACCATTGCTGGAAGTAATGGACACCATACAGGTATTAGCAATGTTGTAGCATTATTATTTTTCAACTCATTCATTGTATTAGGAGTTCCTGATTGATTACAGAACAGCTATAAAAAATCCTGCTATCAAATGGATTTCACCAGACAAATAACCCAAATTCTCCTTAGAGATTAGATAAATGAGAAGTATTTGTTAAATAGGATTCTAACTAGTGATCATTCTTATCACTACTTTAATCACTTTTATCAAAGGCAAGCAGGACTGTTTAATTAAAACTCATTGTGTAACTTTTAAGGGTGGTACCTAACCCAGAAATGTCAGATGGAGCTAACCAAATGAAGGAGCACACTGCCTCATCCAAAATGAATGCCATGATCCCAACTCAGTTGACAGGAGTTTCAGCTAGACTTTTCAGTTTCTTTTAAAAAGGAGTAAAGCTGTCCACTGAAATGCACTTTGCCTGGTCAAACATTTGATGCAGTAAAAATCAGTCATAAAATCTAAAGGCAATTAAGACTCAGATCCCATGCCTGCCATTCTAAAAAGCAAGCACCAAAGACAGTTGTGCTAGAATTCGGCCATTTGTTTTTAGGAGAACATGATAGGAATGCTGTGTATGTAGTTTATGCTTCCTGATCCAGGGCTTCTTGCTGCTAGCTACTGAAGCTGAGAAGCTCAATATTTACCAAAAGAAAACACTGCTATTAAGAACAGATTTCCTAGTTCTTTACCCAAAATCTATTCTGCCCTCCTGTCAAATTAACTGAATCCCAGTTTTAAAAACTCCAAATATATATTATAAACATTTTAATTTAAAATGTGTAAGGGTAGTCTTAATTTCCTGTCTTTTGATGTGATGCCGAAATACTTTCTTTGAAAGACTCCAATGATTGCAATCTTTTTTCTTGCATAAATCACGTTCATAATTTAACTTCTAAAATTTCCAGTTTCAGCTTTTTTAAAGAATTAAAAAGGGACGTTTAGGAAGCAATGAATGTACATCTTCAAGCAGTTTGGTGATATTTTTAATGTCTTTACAATTGTTTCCCTTCATCTAATTTGACAATATTTTTTTTAATAAAATTTGCATCCATGGTATATTTCCAAGGACTGAACTTGTTTTCATAGAAACAACAACTTTGCTTTTTCCCCACCAGGCTCTTCTGTCCATGGCATTTCGCAGGCAAGAATACTGGAGTGGGTTGCCATTTCCTATTCCAGGGGATCTTCTCAACCCAAGGATCAAACCTGTATCTCTTATGTCTCCTGCATTAGCAGGCAGATTCTTTACCACTGTGCCACCTAGGAAGTCCTAGCAATGATTAAGTGGAGGTTGAATATGAGAGATTTTACTATAGAAGATATCCTATAGAGGGCATTACTTGTCTTGAAATGGGCTTCCAAGGTGGCTCAGTGGGTTAAGAATCCACCTCCAAAGCAGGAGATGCAGGAGATTTGGGTCTGATCCCTGGATCAGGAAGATACCCTGGAGTAGAAGAAATGGCAACCCACTCTAGTATTCCTGCCTGGAGAATCCCATGGACAGAGAAGCCTGGTAGGCTACAGTCTGTAGGGTTGCAAAGAGTCAGACATGACTGAAAAAAACTGAGCACACATGCATGCATGTTCTTAAAGAAACGAGGCTGACTTTTAGTGATCCCAGGTAAGTAATGTAACACATCATCATTTCTTAAGAAACTGACTTCCATATTTAGCTAAAATCATATCAGAATTCATTATATGGCTTTCTCTTCATAAATCTAAATGAGTTGCAAAAGTTAACAGACTTAATACAGTCACAATAAAATTAAATCCTAGTTCATTTTAAAAAGTCAACCTGAAACTGCCTAAAGCATAAATGAAGAATTTTTTCAATGAAAACTATGTTTCTAGCTTATAGTACTGCAGTTGTTTCAATCAAGTAAAAAGAAGCTACCAAACCTCCTGAAAAGCTGATTTATCTTAGAATTGAATTAATGACTTAGAACTTTGGTGCTGCCTCCCCAATAGAAACCAGCACACTTTATCCTGAGCTTGCTTCTAACCCTTCATTCACACTTTCATCTTAGATTGTCCCTCAGCTCCTGGGATTTTGTTTAAAGATCTCCTGCCCCTTGACAGGAAAAGCACACTCTATCACTCTTTATTTCTTTCCTTCTTTTCTCTATAACACTGATCACTTAGCATTACTTTTTATATGTATGCTGTCTCTTTTGATAAAATATAAAGCACACAAGAAACTTCTCTCTTGTTTTCACAGCTATATGCCCGAGGTTAATAAAGTGCATGGCCCATTGCAAGTTCTCAACAAATATTTGTTGAGAATGATGGATGAAAAATGCATAGACATTACAGTGATATTGCTATGCAAATACTCCACAATCAATGTACTACCAGAAGAAGGTGGGAAACAGGATATAATAAAAAACACCAGTCAAAAATGAAATAAAACTCTTCAAAACATGTTACAAAATTATTTAAATGTAAAATTGAGTTAAAATTACTCTAATGTTTTAGATACATACTCCTTAAGGAATATAATCAGTAAGTATAAAATGATATAAACTACAGCAATGCTAAATGTCACATAAATTGCTTGCAAAATACAGTCAAAAGTCACTATGTATGTAATTAATCTGTTTACAATTTGTTATGTAAATCCTTCTTTAATTCAAACAATAGCATAAGACTTGATTTGGAAAGAAACTCAGTCTCTGCCCCTGACTGGCTCTATCTGCCCTTTGACCTCTAATCTCCCATCTTCAACACATTGGAATTCACTCCCATACATATACCTTTATTACCCATGATATGAATCATTATCTTTTATACTCATAAAAAGAAAAAAGTTATTTAAATGAGTGGTTATTTAAATAAGTACTTAGTTTCAGTTTAATTTTAGGTTGCTACTTTTTTTTTTCTTGGTTTATATTATTAGCATTGTGCTCAGTAGTATTTATTAGAAATACACACTACATTTCAACAGTAGATGCTTAATGACAACCACTCTCCTACTGACTGCCTGAAAGTTCCAAGATTCATTTAAATGAGAAAAATATGTGATACTATTAATATTAAAGACTGCACAAAACTGTTCAAAAATAAATAGACTCTCCTCAATGAACTGTGGGAGAACACATCCTTCATTAAAGCCAACCAATCAACTGGCTGCAATGAGATTGAAATCTATCACTACCCACCTCTCTGTCTATCTTGACTTGGGACTTTATCATACTAAGCAAAGTTAGCCATTCAAAGACAAATATCATATGATATTGCTTATTTGTGGAATCTATAACAAAAATGATATGAATGAGCTTATATGCAAAACATAAATAGGCCCCAGACATATAAAACAAACATATAGTTACCAAAGGGAAAAGGGGGGCAGGGATAAATCAGGAGGTTGGGATGAATAGATACACACTACTATGTATAAATAGACAACCAACAAGGACCTACGGTACAGCATAGGGAAAAACGCATCCAGTGTTTTCTAATAACCTATAAGGAGAAAGAATCTGAAAAGGAAAATATACATATATTCATGAATGAATCACTTGACACCTGAAACTTATACAATATTGCAAATCAACTATAACTCAATAAAAAATAAATTTAAAAAAATTTTTTAAATATATTGGCTGATCTAGTTGTTCATGGATCCCACTTCAAAAGACACTGTGATAGAATAATACTGAATAGTGATTAACTGCATTAGAACTAGAGAATATCAAAGGCTATGAATATTAAAAATGCCTCACCCACAGATTCCTTTATAAACCAGGTCATAACTCTTTAAAACACGGTAAGGAATGAAGCTCACATTTTCTATGCTGCAATAAGGAGTAAAATGTGGGAGAGTTTATAGCTATTTATTTCCTTCTGAGCATCATCATGATTGATGTTAGTATATTAACCCAGGTAAGCAAGTTTTAAGGTAAGAAAAAAAATAATGGTTTTGCTATTGGCTATTGTATTCAACCACAGCAGAAAAGAGAAGGAAAAATTATTAGTATTGAAGAGTGCTGAGGAGAAAACATATTTACCCATCTATAAAGCCTGTTGCAAGTTCTTATTTTAAAAAAAGCACTATTGATCAGACTGTGCTAACTTCGCCTTTTAGCAACTTATTTAAAGGAAAACATTTCAGTTATTATGATCTAAAGTAATGTTTACCACTGTAGTTTATATTTAACATACTGCAGTTAATTCAAAAGTTATTCTATTTTGTCATGTTGAGATATTATTTCTTTTTTTCTTTTCATTTTGAACTGGTCAGTTCTAAAAGTTGCTCATTTAAGCTTTCCAGAACAGACCATTATTTTTTGAGAGCCTATTAAATAAATAAGCAGAATAAAATAATAAGCTCAAATGGAGATGAGGGAATAAACACTACATGAGGCTAGACTGATACCACTCATGAAATAAAACTAAATTTCAATTTCTCAGCCCACTAAAAAAATTGATATGATGCCTATTGTACTAGTCTATAAGATTCTAAAATACTCTAGAGGAAATCAAATCCAGATGTTACTGCAAAAGTAAAAAAAGCAAAGCAAAAAGCATTAATATTGATAAAAGAATTGTCAAGGATAATAGCACAATCTCTTGTTTCCATTCATGGAAAGAGGAAAGGTTTATGATTCATTTTAATTTTACTTTGTTTGAGATCAGTATTATCTTATTTGTTTGGAAATTATTTGGATTCTATGGATGGGTTTTCTATCAAGATTTTCCTTGATAGAAAGTGATGTCATCATTTTAGAAAGCTCCCCATGAGGAAATCACAACTAGCTCTTTGCTTTCAGATAGCGTCAATTTTTTAAATTTCTTTAAAATGCTGTCTCAAAAGTTTCCAGATATAGACATTTCATCTTAGCAACAAACTCCCTCACAATCAGTACTACTACAAAGGAGAAGAAGGCAGACTTTATAATCAGAGATTTGAGTGACAGGAAGAAAAAAATACTCAAAGAGGAGAGAAAAGTTAAAGGTCATAGGTAGTAAGGATGTAAAGTGAAGAAGTGGAAGAAAAGAATGAGAAGGGGCACATGGAAGACATGTATTGTTACAAAAGCTAATAGAAGTTAATTTTAATATTTATTTTATATCTGTTTCCTGAAAGTTTTAATAGGATAGTGATATTTGTATTATCAAATGCTTAATTTTTCAAGGAAAAATAAACTATTGAAATCATTACTGACATTTCAAACAAGATTAGACTTTTATTTTATCCATATCTAAAAAATTTTTTCCAAAATCATTGTTAAGGTGCACCTTTATAAAATACTTACATTGTTTTGAAACCCAACTGCACATAGTAAAGAGCAGCTTACCATGTGATGTTCTTACAGAAGGGAAAGTCAAACCTTTATGCCTTATTAAAGTGACTTTCTTAGCGAGGTTAATTGCTACAGGTAACTTTTTATTCTCACACATTAAACATTATTCACAAATCCAAGAATATAGGAATCATACAGAAAATTTTTACTATATTCTGAAAATAATCTCCTATAGAACTATGACAGGGAAACTGAATTCTACCAGGATGACTAATTCTACAGCATATTTTACCCACACTGGGTAAATTTTCACTTTTCCAGTAGAAAGAGAATGAAAGATCATTTTGCTTAAAATATCACCTGTAGTCATTCAACTTTGCAAAACCCTTCCCTGGGTGAGATGTGTTTATTCAGCTTTTCAGTGTAGTACATTGAGTTAGGATTAGGAGTTCTACACAAACTTCAATGATACTAAAAAGTATGTTTCCTTATCCTTGTAGTAAATAATCAGGCCATGACATATAGTGGTGTTGTTTGTATGACCTGGAATCTAATTTCTAAAATTGATGAAGCACTCATTTTATATCCAGTGTGCTTCCTGCATAATAACAGCTGTCCCCGCCCTTCAGTAAGTCTGATCCCATTCATTTGAGTTGCACATGTCTGCCCTCAGGGCTCAGAAAAGGCAGACATGACACAGATTGTGTGTGTAAGAGCAGGCATGTGCACAAAGGTCATCTATCATGCAATACATGGCTTCATAAAAAGATGACCGGAAACCAAGTAGAAAATCCTTTTCCCATGTTTCCTGTAGACACAGTAGGGCCACAGACACTGCACACAAACCCTGCTGCCGTTCATTCTGTTGCAGTGAATCAAACAAATCTGAGCAGCTCACAAGTGCTTTCAGTGCCAATCAACAACGGAGAAAGGAGCGTTGCTATTGAAGCTTCAAGGTCCTGAGTTACAGAAGCTGTCCTTTAAAGGGTTCCAGCTGTCATATTCCTCACATCAATGAAGCATATTACTCTATTCCATATTGTTTGACAAAGCTGTGGGTAATTACCTTCTCATCCTCACAATGTTTTCACAAGAATCATTTATGAAGTGGCAATGTTTAGTGGGAAATGATAGCTAAACTTTCTAACTATGAGGAAAAAAAGAGTATATCTGGTACATAATTTCTGATTTCCAGAATTTGGATAATCACCAAAAATATAATTCACACATAATTTTACTGCCTTATGCAATAAATAACCTGAGTGAGCTACTATACTGGCCAACCCCAGAGATACACTTAGGTCATTATTATTATTATTATTATTATTATTATTATGTAACAATAGGAGGCACTTTTAAACATCTATTATCACAGTATCATAAAGGAAACAACGTATGACCATCTCAAAATAGGAAGTACACAATCTCAGAACTTAACACAGACTGTTAAATGAAATAACTTTAGCTTCATGAAAAGCTCTCTGCATTATCCTCACATCACATACTCCTTATATCACAGGCTAAGTAAAGAAAATGAATATCCTCTTCCAAGTTTGAAAAAGAATGCTTTAAGGGTTACATTAGAAAAGCAAAAGGTCCTCTAACATTTAGTGGAAACTAATGTTTATAATTTCTGTAGCATGCAGTTATGTCCCTGAAAGAGTGACTTACCTGCCACTGCCAAAATCAGTGACAGATCTTGACACAAGCTGTGAAAGAGGCATTTGCGTGACTAACGGCCTGGCACATACATTCACTCTGTGGCTGAATGCCAATATTTTATCTGGGTGGTTAGCTTCAGACTGAGATGTTTCTATCAAACAATTGCTGAATGGAACTCTGAAAGCAACATAACTCCTATGGATTTTATCTTAACATCTCTAGACACCATCTTCTCCTCACCTACCCCATTGCCAAATACTTTCAATTCTCCAGAAGGTCTCTCTCCTCATGAAGAACCAGAAGAAACAAAAAGTGGGTCATCAGAAGCAGAAGGTCTGAGTGCCAGACAGACGGTGACACATCAGTGAGATATAATATGACCTGGATTTCTGTGAAGTGTTACCTATGCATGAATATACCTGTAGACCAATGTGTTGCTCTCTACAAGTGGATTCCTCTTCTACATCCGGGAACTACTGACTTCCATACTCCACCAATCAGTTCTTTGAAGATCCCTTGCCCTTTCCCATCGTAAAAAGAATGAAGAGTAAATTCCATATCATCAATAGGTTGAAGCCAGACATGAAATTAGGTCTCAGAATATATGTTTGGAATTTCCTGTATGCTTTCCAGAAGAGTCACAACCTTAGCTTTATATTTGATAACAACTCAAGAGGTAGAATCACCATCAGTGTGTGTGTTTATATAAGTGCTGGTGATTCAGAGTTTAAGAGCCTATACACAAACAAGCTGTGAAGGAAAAAACATCTGTGGGCTGATACTGACATGACAGAGAATTTTCCTGTGGACCCTCATGAAGAGAAAGCTAATTGTGTAAGGAAGGGAAGAATTATTAACATGGCCTCACAGTAAAACCATGGGTTTCAAAGGTCTGTCCCTTCTGTCTTCATTCAGTTTAAGTTTATGGCAATATGCCACTCTGCAATTTAGTAAAAGCCTTCCCATGAGGGCCAGAATAGTTTTCCAGAATTTATGCTTGTCTGGCTTAGATGGGGTAGATTTAAGAGTAGCTGAGTGAATGGACAGACTGCATGTCCTTCAGACAATCTTTTAAATATACTGTTTCTCCCAGCTGAGCTTCTGATAAGTGCTGAATGGCAGTGACTTGAAGATTATATTCCCTGACAAGTACCTGGAGTGCAGCTATTCTGTTTTTCCGGTTAAGTGCAAAGCCATATGTTTTAACAGCCCCTCAATGCAGAGGCTGGATTGACATTTTCTTATGAAAGTTGACGAGTCTGACAAGAACAAATGCTTGAAGAGAAAGCCACTCCATCTGCACATGGAGACAAACAAGGGGATACCTATTGGGTAGGGCCAAGAGTTTTTTTGAAGAGTAATTACTTTTCTGCTCAGAAATAAAAGGATGATCAAAGTACCAAAGATAAGTAGCACCTGATAAGAGCATAACAATTTTAGGCTATCTTCATTTTAAAATTTTACTAATATATCATGTGCACTGTTGGAACCAAATTTTGTTCCACTCTGCTTCCACTACCTGACTCTAAGGCTATTTCATTTCAATCTATTCCAAAGGAAATAGAGGACTACTCAAAGCCAAGAATATTTTTTGTCCATTCTGCTAATGGATGGAGTATTCACTCGGATAAGGAAATTAAAGACCAGAAAAGTGGCAGACTATTTTTCTTATCCATTCTTGCTTGTAATAGACTGAAAAATAGAAATAAGTTTGGAAGTTATCCTTCTGGGAGAAATTCCAGTCATTCTCCTCTCCTTTCCTCCCTTGTAACTTTCTCCCACATACGTGAGGTAAGATACTCTGAAAGTGCTGGCCAGAACGCTGCCTCCATAAAAATCCTGGGTAGGCAGGTTACACTGTCTCTTCTCTCTTTTAAAAGAGACAGTATCTTGCTGTCCCTATTGTCAATAAAATGGGCAGAAGGAGCTATCTGTTTGCCCAAGCCTAAGTCAAAGTTCTGTCTAGGAATTTGGCACAAAAGCTTTGCTGTATTCTGGCCTTTTACATCCAGAAACCTGAGCAATGAAGAATTAATGCTTTTGAACTGCGGTGTTGGTGAAGACTCTTGAGAGTCCCTTGGACAGCAAGGAGATCCAATCAGTCCATCCTGAAGGAGATCAGTCCTGAATATTCATTGGGAGGACTAATGCTGAACTCCAGTGGCCACCTGATGCAAACAGCTGACTCATTAGAAAAGACCCTGATGCTGGAAAAGATTGAAGGCAGGAGGAGAAGGGGACAACAGAGGATGAGTTGGTTGGATGGCATCACCGACTGAATGGACATGAGTTTGAGTAAACTCCAGGAGTTGGTGATGGACAGGGAAGTCTGGCATGCTGCAGTCCATGGGGCCTCGAAGAGTCGGACGCAACTGAGCGACTGAACTGAAATGAACTGCTGCTACTGCTGCGTCACTTCAGTCATGTCTGACTCTGTGCGACCCCATAGACGGCAGCCCACCAGGCTCCCCCGTCCCTGGGATTCTCCAGGCAAGAACACTGGAGTGGGTTGCCATTTCCTTCTCCAATATAAATTACAACCAGAGGCCTTGAGGAGACACTTATAAATTATATATATATATATATATATATATATATATATGTGTGTGTGTGTGTTGTGTGTGTGTATATACACACACACACACACATATATCTCAAAATATAATCACAATATTGTATGACAATGGTCTATAGAGGAATAATGGTGTTTTGGACTTGTTACTTGGAAAAATGAAGCTTGAAACTAATGAATCAAGAAATGAGGCAGCAACATTTTCAATAGGGTCATCTAAGAAATAAAATAATCACCTTTAATTTGGGGGAGTAGAATTGTCCTTTATAAAAATAGAGTTTGGACAAGAAACTAAATCCCATCAATTGGGATTTGCTCAGAGATGATAGTTACTCTAATTGATAAAACAATCAGAGTCAGCTTGGGCAGATAAATCTAAACACTACTGAGGCTATAGGAGCATGATTTTTAAATTACTTATACAGTATGTTGTCATTGTTGTTCAGTTACACAGTTGTATACAACTCTGTGACTCCATGAACTGCAACATGCCACGCTTTCCTATCCTTCACCATCTCCTGGACCTTGCTCAAACTCATAGCCATTGAGTCAGTGATGCCATCCAACCATCTCATCCTCTGTCATCCCCTCCTCCTCCTGCCTTCAATCTTTCCCAGCATCAGGGTCTTTTCTAATGAGTCAGCTCTTTGCATCAGGTGGCCAAAGTATTGGAGTTTCAGTTTTAGCAGCAGTCCTTCCAGTGAATATCCAGGACTGATTTCCTTTAGGATTGACTGGTTTGATCTCCTTGCTGTCCAGGGACTCTCAAGTCTTCTCCAACACAACAGCTCAAAAGCCTCAATTCTTTGGCATGCAACCTTCTTTATGGTTCAACTCTCATATCCATACATGACTACTGGAAAAACCATAGCTTTGACTAGATGGACTTTTGTCAACAAAGTAATGTCTCTGCTTTTTCATATGTTGTTTAGGTTTGTCAGAGCTTTTCTTCCAAGGAGAAAGCATCTTAATTTCATGGCTGCAGTCACTATCTGCAGTGATTTTGGAACCCAAGAAAATAAAGTCTGTCACTGTTTCCATTGCTTCCCCATCTATTTGCCATGAAGTGTGGGACCAGATGCCATGATCTTCATTTTTTGAAAGTTGAGTTTTAAACCAGCTTTTTTACTCTCCTCTTTCATTTTCATCAAGAGGCTCTTTAGTTCCTCTTTGCTTTCTGCCATAAGGGCGGTGTCATCTGCATATCTGAGGTTATTGATATGTCTCCCGGCAATCTTGATTCCAGCTTGCGTTTCATCCAGTCCAGCATTTTGCATGATATACTCTGAATATAAGTTAAATAGCAGGGTGACAATATTCAGCCTTGACATACTCCTTTCACAATTAGGAACCAGTCCGTTTTTCCATGGACTAACTGTTGCTGCTTGACCTGCATACATGTTTCCCAGGAGGCAGGTGAGGTGTCCTGGTATTCCCATCTCTTGAAGAATTTTCTACAGTTTATTGTGATCCACACAGTCAAAGGTTTTAGCATAGTCATGAAGCAGAAGTAGATTTTTTCTGGTATTCTTTTGCTTTTTCTATGATCCAAAGGACGTTGGCAATTTGATCTCTGGTTTCTCTGCCTTTTCTAAATTCAGCTTGTACATCTGGAAGTTCTCAGTCCATGAACTGTTGAAGCCTGGCAAGGAGAATTTTGAGCATTACTTTGTTAGCATGTGAAATGAGAGCACTTGTGCAATTTTATACATTCTCTGACATTGCCCATCTATTGGGACTGGAATGAAAACTGATCTTTTCTGGTCCTGTGGCCACTGCCGAGTTTTTCAAATTTACTGGTATATTGAATGCAGCACTTTAACAGCATCATCTTTTAGGATTTGAAATAGCTCAGCTGGAATTACATCACTCCCATTAGCTTTGTTCACAGTGATGCTTCCTAAGGCCCACTTGACTTCACACTCCAAGATGCATTGCTCTAGATGACTGATCACACCATCATGGATATCTGAGTCATAAATATCTTTGTTGTATAGTTCTATGTATTCTTGCCACCTCTTTTTAATATCTTCTACTTCTGTCAGGTCCATACCATTTTTATCCTGTATTGTGCCCATCTTTGCATGAAATGTTCCCTTGATTTTCTTGATGAGGTCTCTAGTCTTTCCCATTCTATTGATTTCCTCTATTTCTGTGCCTTGTTCACTTAGGAAGGCCTTCTTATCTCACCATTCTTTGGAACTCTGCATTCAGAAGGGTATGTCTTTCCTTTGCTCCCTTGCCTTTTACTTCTCTTTCCTCAGCTATTTGTATAAATATGGAGATGTAGTAATAGTTTTTTAGGTTTTTTTCTTGTTATTGTTGTTTTTATTATTATCTATTTTAAATTAAAGAATAATTGCTTTACAGTATTGTGTTGTTTTCTACCAAACATTAACATGAATCAGCCAAAGGTTACCCAAGTCACCTCCCGCTTAAACATCCCTCCCACCTCCCTCCCTCCTCATGCCACCCTTCTAGGTTGTTACCAAGCCCTGTTTGACATCCATGAGTCATATAGCAAAATCCCATTGGCTATCTATTTTACATATGGTAATGCATGTTTCCATGTTACTCTTTCCATACATACTACTCTCTCCTTCCTCCCCTCCCCAACCCCATGTCCATAAATCTGTTCTCAATGTCTGTGTCTCCACTGCTGCTCTGCAAATAGGTTCATCAGTACCATCCTTCTAGATTTCATGTATATGCTTTCAGTTCAGTTCACTTCAGTCTCTCAGTCATGTCCAACTCTTTGCGACCCCATGAACTACAGCATGCCAGGCCTCCCTGTCCATCACCAACTCCTGAAGCCTACCCAAACTCATGTCCATTGAGTCGGTGATGCCATCCAACCATCTCATCCTCTGCCATTCCCCTCTCCTCCTGCCTTCAATCTTTCCTAGCATCAGGGTCTTTTCAAATGAGTCAGCTCTTCACATCAGGTGGCCAAAGTATTGGAGTTTCAGCTTCAGCATCAGTCCTTCCAGTGAACACCCAGGACTGATCTCCTTTAGGATGGACTGATTGGATCTCCTTGCAGTCCAAGGGACTCTCAAGAGTCTTCTCCAACACTGCAGTTCAAAAGCATCAATTCTTCAGCACTCAGCTTTGTTTATAGTCCAACTCTCACATCCATACATGACTACTGGAAAAACCATAGCCTTCACTAGATGGGCCTTTGTTGGCAAAGTAATGTCTCTGCTTTTTAATATGCTGTCTAGGTTGGTCATAACTTTCCTTCCAAACTTTTCCTTCCAAAAGATGCTTCCAAGTATCTTTCAATTTCATGGCTGCAATCACCATCTGCAGTGATTTTGGAGCCCAAGAAAATGAAGTCTGTCACTGTTTCCATTGCTTCCCCATCTATCTGCCAAGAAGTGATGGGCCCAGATGCCATGCTCTTCATTTTTTGAATGTTGCGTTTTAAGCCAGTTTTTTCACTCTTGTCTTTCATGTTCATGAAGAGGCTCTTTAGTTCCTCTTGCTTTCTGCCATAAGGGTGGTGTCATCTGCATACCTGAGGTTATTGATATTTCTCCCTGCAATCTTGATTCCAGCTTGTGCTTCATCCAGCCTGGCATTTCGTATACTCTTACACTGCCATTTTGATCTCCTCCCCTAAATGCTTTTAATAAGCATTCTGGGAGAGAAAAGTTGTCCACGTTAAAAAGAACTTTGAAACCTGGAGACTTATCTAACCAAACTGATATTCAGAAACTGGTTCCTCATTTCCCAGCATGGCCCACCAGTCATGATGTCCTAGGGGTATATTCCTTTATATTCATCAATGCTGAAGAGACACATAAACTGTAAGTAAGTGTGAAATAAATAGTAAAACATGGTCCAGATGGCTGTAGAGTTATTACTCATTAGAGATAATGAAGAATGAGGTTCAAAAAAAAAACAAAAACCAAAAACCCTTTGGATTAGGAGAGATGTTAAAATGAGACACAATTAAGAAACTTGGAGTTGAAAATGAAGGAAGCTGAACATCTGTCTTGTCCAAAGAGGTTATTTAAGAAAAGTGACCATAATTAAATGTCTGTCTTTCATATCCTATTTATCTATTTGGACGAATGTATAGTGGTGTTACACTTTGTGTTGAACTTTGATGCAATATCAAAACTTAATTCTAATAAAGAATTCAGCCTGATTTTTCCATTCTGGGCTTTCCACCTGAGGAATATGTTCATACTTTTAATCTCTTTCTTTCTTTTCTGTGGCTCTGATGGTAAAGAATCTGCCTGAAATGCGGGAGGCTCAGGTTCAAATCTGGATCGGAAGGATCCCCTAGGGAAGGGAATGGCTACCCACTCCAGTATTCTTGCTGGGAGAATTCCATGGACAGAGGAGCCTGGTGCGTTATAGTCCATGGGGTCACAAAGAGTTGGGCATGAGTAAACGACTAAGCAAACATACACAAGGGTGACTTTACAGGGATAGCATTACATCTGCTAATTTGGAGACTTATCAAAAGTAGACAAAATATGTTGCACATATATATGTATATTATTTATTTACTGTATATATACATGTAGATATAATATACACATGTATATGGACTTCCCTGGTGGCTCAGTGGTAAAGAATCTGCCTACAGTGCAGGAGACGTAGGTTTGATCCCAGGGTTGGGAAGATCCCCAGGAGAAGGAAATCACAACCCACTGCAGAATTTTTGCCTGGGAAATCCCATGGACAGAAGGAACCTGGTGGGCCACAGTCCACAGGGTCACAAAAAAGTTGGACACGACTTAGCAACTAAACAACAAAACATGTATATATAGATGTGCATATATACACATTTATTTAGTTAGTTATATAAATTGGGAGGCAGTTCTTAGAATATAGAAGACTTGCATACAATAATGCTTTGTGTGTGAATTCACTTTGTGAAAAATCTTCAGCTGTGATAATGTAACTTATGTGTGAGTCCCTTCCTTTTTCTGTCCCAAGATTATGCTTTCAGAAGCCTTTCTAATTGGGAGCTGATCTTACTGTTACTCACCCCAGCCCATGATCTGCAGCGTTACCTCACCGTGGGCAGAGCTTTTTCCTACATGTTCTAACTAGCATATTCCACCAAACTGAATGTACTCCACGGTTATTGACTATGCCAAAGCCTTTGACTATGTGGATCACAATAAACTGTGGAAAATTCTGAAAGAGATGGGAATACCAGACCACCTGACCTGCCTCTTGAGAAACCTGTATGCAGGTTAGGAAGCAAGAGTTAGAACTGGACATGGAACAACAGACTGGTTCCAAATCGGGAAAGGAGTTACATCAAGGCTGTATACTGTCACCCTGCTTATTTAACTTACATCAGGAGAAATGCTGAGCTGGATGAAGCACAAGCTGGAATCAAGATTGCCGGGAGAAATATCAATAACCTCAGATATGCAGATGACACCACCCTCATGGCAAAAAGTGAAGAAGAACTAAAGAGCCTCTTGATGAAAATGAAAGAGGAGAGTGAAGAAGTTGGCTTAAAGCTTAGCATACAGAAAACTAAGATCATGGCATCCAGTCCCATCACTTCATGGCAAATAGATGGGGAAGCAATGGAAACAGTGACAGACTTTCTTTTCTTGGGCTCCAAAATCACTGCAGATGGTGACTGCAGTCATGAAATTAAAAGATGTTTGCTCCTTGGAAGAAAAGCTATGACCAACCTAGACAGCATATTAAAAAGCAGAGACATTACTTTCCTGACAAAGTGTCACAGAGTCAAAGGTATGGTTTTTCCAGTAGTCATGTGGGGATGTGAGAGTTGAACCATAAAGAAGGCTGAGTGCTGGAGAATTGATACTTTTGAACTGTGGTGTTGGAGAAGACTCTCCAGAGTCCCTTGGACAGCAAGGAGATCAAACCAGTCAATCCTAAAGGAAATCAGTCCTGAATATTCATTGGAAGGACTGGTGCTGATGCTGAAACTCCAATACGTTAGCCACCTGATACAAAGAATTGACTCATTGGAAAAGACCCTCTCTGTGACCACATGGACTGCAGAATGCCAGGCTTCCCTGTCCTTCACCATCTCCCAGAGCTTGCTCAAAGTCATGTCCATCGAGTCAGTGATACCATCCAACCATCTCATCCTCTGTCATCTCTTTCTCCTCCTGCCTTCAATCTTTCCCAGCATTAGGGACTTTTCCAATGAGTAGGCTCTTTGCATCAGGTGGCCAAAGTATTGGAGCTTCCACCTCAGCATCAGTTCCTCCAATGAATATTCAGGAGTGATTTGCTTTAGGACTGACTGGTTTGATCTCCTTGCAGTCCAAGGAACTCTCAAGAGTCTTCTCCTACACCACACTTCAAAAGCATCAATTCTCTGGTACTCAGCCTTCTTTATGGTCCAACTCTTACATCCATATATGACTACTGGAAAAACCATAGCTTTGACTACATGGACATTTGTCAGGAAAGTAATGTCTCTGCTTTTTAATATGCTGTCTAGGTGTAGTATGGCCATTTTTTCAATTAATTCTTTTGGTTCAATAGCGTGAATATATTTCCATTTCTTTGTATCATCTTCAGTTTCCTTTATCAATGCTTTATAGTTTTCAGAGTATAGGTTTTTCACCTTGTTGGTAAAGTTAATCCCCAGGTATTTTATTCTTTTTGGTATGATTTTAAGTGGCATTTTTTTTCACTTTATCTTTCTGATATTTAATTCTTAGTACCAGACCACATGACCTACTCTTGAGAAACCTGTATGCAGGTCAGGAAGGAACAGTTAGAACCGGACATGGAACAACAGACTGGTTCCAAATAGGAAAAGGAGTACGTCAAGGCTGTATATTGTCACCCTGCTTATTTAACTTATATGCAGAGTACATCATGAGAAATGCTGGGCTGGATTAAGCACAAGCTGGAATCAAGATTGCTAGGAGAAATATCAATAATGGATGATATCACCCTTATGGCAGAGGGTGAAGAAGAACTAAAGAGCCTCTTGATGAAAGTGAAAGACGAGAGTGAAAAAGTTGGCTTAAAGCTTAGCATACAGAAAACTAAGATCATGGCATCTGGTCCCATTACTTCATGGCAAATAGGTGGGGAAACCGTGGGGCTCCAAAATCACTGCAGATGGTGATTGTAGCCATGAAATTAAAAGATGTTTGCTACTTGGAAGGAAAGTTATGACATACCTAGACAGATATTGAAAAGCAGAGACATTACTTTGTCAACAAAGGTCCATCTAGTCAAGGCTATGGTTTTTCCAGTAGTCATGTATGGATGTGAGAGTTGGGCCATAAAGAAAGCTGAGTGCCAAAGAATTGATGTTTTTGTACTGTGGTGTTGGAGAAGACTCTTGAGAATCCCTTGGACTGCAAGGAGATCCAATCAGTCCATCCTAAAGGAGATCAGTCTTGGTTATTCATTGGAGGGACTGATGTTGAAGCTGAAACTCCAATATTTTGGCCCCCTGATGCGAAGAGCTGACTCGTTTGAAAAGACACTGATGCTGGGAAAGATTGAGGGCAGGAGGAGAAGGGGACGACAGAGAATGAGATCATTGGATGGCATCACCGACTCAATGGACATGGGTTTGGATAGACTCTGGCAATTGGTGATGGACAGGGAGGCCTGGCGTGCTGTAGTTTATGGGGCTGCAGAGAGTTGGACACGACTGGGCAACTGAACTGATATAGAGAAAAAAACAGATTTCTATGTATTAATCTTATATCCTGCAACTTTGCTGAATTCATTTATTAGTTACAATAGTTTTTTGGTGGAAACTTAAAGGTTTTATACATTGAGTGTCTACAAGTAGTGATAATTTTACCACTTGCTTTTCAATTTGAATGAATTTTATTTCTCTTTCTTCTTTGATTTTTGTGGCTAGGACTTCCGATATTATCTTAAATGGAAGTGGCAAGAGTGTGCATTCTTGTCTAATTCCTGAACTTAGAGGAAAGGCTTTCAGTTTTTCACTGGTGAGTATAAAGTTGACTGTGGATTCTACCTAAATGGCTTTTATTATCTTGATATATGTTCTCTGTCTACCTAACTTATGAGAGTTCTTATCATGATTGAGTGTTGAATTTTGTCAAACGTTTTTACTGTCTATTAAGATCAACATGTAATTTTTATCCTTCCTTTTGTTAAAGTGCTATTATATTTTGTTATATTTATTTATTCATTTGTCTGTGCCAGACCTTAGTTGTGGCTTGCAGCCTGTGGGTTCTTTTTAGTTGCAGCATGCAGGATCTTTAGTTAGCATGCAGGATATATAGTTGTAACCTGCGAACTCTTAAGTGCAGCATCTGAACTCTTAGTTGTGGAATGTGGGACCTAGTTCCCTGACCAGGGATCGAACCCAGGCTTCCTGCTTCAGGAGCATGGAGTCTTAGCCACTGGATTACCAGGAAAATCCCTACATTGTTTAATTTCAAATGCTGAATCGTCCTTTTGACCCTGGAATAAATCCAATTTGATCATGGTGTGTGAACTTTTTTATATGTTGTTGGATTTGATTTTGCTAATATTTTTGAGGAATTTTGCATCTATATTCACCACAGATATTGTCTTGTAATTTTTTTTGGTTGTTGCGTCCTTTGGTTTTGGTATCAGGATAGTGATGGTCTCAAATTAATTTCCCTCCTTGAATTTTTAGAATGCTTTGTGAAGGATAGGTATAAGCTTTTCTTTATGTTTGGTATAACTCCCCAGTAAAGCAAACCAGTCCTGGACTTGTGTTTTCTGGAAGGTTTTTAACTTACAAATTCAATTCCACTACTAGAGATTGGTCTGTTCAAATTGTCTGTTTCTTCCTGATTTAGTCATGGCAGCTGGACAAGCCACCTATAACTTAATAAAGTTAGAACACTCCCCCACACTACACACAAAAATAAACTCAAAATGGTTTAGGGACTTAAATATAAAACTTGACACCATAAAACTTCTAGGAGAGAACATAGGCAAAACATTCTCTGACATAAATCAGAGCAATGTTTTCTTAGCTCAGTCTCCCAAGGCAAAAGAAATAAAAGTAAAAAAATAAACAAATGAGACCTAATCAAACTTATAAGGCTTTACACAGCAAAGGAAACCACAAACAACTTATGGACTGGGAAAAATATTTGCAAATGATGTGACCTATAAGGGCAGAATATCCAAAATATACAAAGAGCTCATACAGTTCAATGTCAAAAGACCCCAAACAACTCAATCAAAAAATGAGCAGAAAACCTATAGAGACATTTCTCCAGAGAATACAAACAGATGGCCAACAGGCACATGAAAAGATTCTCAACATCACTAATTATTAGAGAAATGCAAATAAAACCAGAATGAGATTCACCTACATTGTTAAGAATGGCCATCATCAAAAAGTCTACAAATAATAAATGCTGGAGAGGATGTGGAGAAAAGGGAAGACTCTCATTTTGTTGGTGAGAATGTAAATTGGCGTGGTCACTATGGTAAACAGTATCAGTACAGTTTAGTCGCTCAGTCGTGTCAGACTCTTTGTGACCCCATGGACCACAGCATGCCAGGCCTCCCAGTCCATCACCAACTCCAAGAGTTTACTCAAACTCATGTCCATTGAGACAGTGATGTCATCCAGCCATCTCATCCTCTGTTGTCTCCTTCTCCTCCTGCCCTCAATCTTTCCCAGCATCAGGGTCTTTTCCAATGAGTCAGCTCTTCACATCAGGTGGCCAAAGTATTGGAATTTCAGCTCCAGCATCAGTCCTTCCAGTGAATATTCAGGACTGATTTCCTGTAGGATGGACTAGTTGGATCTCTTTGCCATCCAAGGGACTCTCAAGAGTCTTCTCCAACACCACAGTTCAAAAGCATCATTCTTCAGCACTCAGCTTTCTTTATAGTCCAACTCTCACATCCATACATGACTACTGGAAAAGCCATAGCTTTGACTAGATGGACCTTTGTTGACAAAGTAATGTCTCTGCTTTTTAATATGCTGTCTGAGTGAGTGAAGTTGCTCAGTTGTGTCCAACTCTTTGCAATCCCATGGACTATAGCCTACCAATCTCCTTCATCCATGGGATTTTCCAGACAAGAGTACTGGAGTGGGTTGCCATTTCCTTTAGGTTGGTCATCACTTTTCTTCCAAGGATCAAGCATCTTTTAATTTCATGGCTGCAGTCACCATCTGCAGTGATTCTGGAGCCCAAAAAAATAAAGTGTGTCACTGTTTTCACTGTCTCCCCACCTATTTGCCATGAACTGATGGGACGAGATATCATGATCTTAGTTTTCTGAATGTTGAGTTTTAAGCCAACTTTTTCACTCTCCTCTTTCACTTTCATCAAGAGGTTCTTTAGTTCTTCATTGTCTGCCATAACTGTGGTATCATCCGCCTATCTGAGGTAATTGGTATTTCTCCAGGCAATCTTGATTCCAGCTTGTGCTTCATCCAGCCCAGTGTTTCTCATGATGCACTTTGCATATAAGTTAAATAAGCCTTGACATACTCCTTTTCTTATTTGGAACCAGTCTGTTGTTCCATGGCCACTTCTAACTGCTGCTTCCTGCTCTGCATACAGATAATGCCATAGAATGCCAAAGGAAAACAGTATGGTGGTTCCTTAAAAATCTAAAAACACAGTTATCATATGATCTAGCAATCCCACTCTTGGACATATATTCATAAAAGACAAAAACTCTAATTCAAAAAGATATATGCACCCCATGTTCACTGCAGCACTATTTATAATAATGAAGACATGGAAGCAAACTAAGGGTTCATCAAGAGATGAACGGATAAAGAAATGGTAAAAGGTGAAAGTGAAAGTGAAGTCTCTCAGTTGCATCCAACTATTTGCAACTCCACGGACTGTAGCCCGCCAGGCTTCTCTGTCCATGGGATTTTCCAGGCAAGAGTACTGGAGTGGGTCGCCATTTTCTTCTCCAGGGGACCTTCCCAACCCAGGGATCAAACCCCGGTCTCCCACATTGCAGGCAGATGCTTCACCCTCTGAGCCACCAGGGAAGCCCCAAAGAAATGGTACATAGACATATACACACTTGATTACTCAGCCATTAAAACGAATGAAATACTGCCATTTGCAGCAACATGGATGATTGACATACTAAATGACAGAGAAAGACAAATATTCTATTATATCACTCATATGTGTAATCTAAAACAAATTGTACAAATGAACTTATTTACAAAACAGAAATAGACCCATAAACATCCATAGACAGAAACTTATGGTTTACCAAAGAGGGAAGGAAGGGATAAGCTAGAAGTTTGGGATTAACAGATACACAGTACCATATATAAAATAGATAAGACAACAAGGACTATAGCAAAGGGAACTATAATAATAACCTATCATAATAAAGTTATAATAATCTATTATGGAAATGAATCTGAATATATATATGTGTGTGTGTGTGTAACTGAGTCACTTTGCATATACCTGCAACTGACACAATATTGTAAATCAACTATACTTCAACTAAAGAAAAGATACAGCATGTTTGTATGGATGGTATACACTCTTTAAAAATATGCATGACTATGTTGTACACCTTAAACAAATAACATATTGCAAGTCAACTACGCTTCAATTAAAATATATATGTATATCTAAAGGTTGGCATTTGGCTGCAACTGCAATTTGAAATTTGGCAGCTTAAAATTTTTCTCTTCCTAGAGGTTGTACATATACATAGGAACCTTCTTTCTCAAAATATTTCAGTGAAATTGAATAGACATTAAATTTCAAATACAATAGCATGGATCTCTACTTTTATATTGACAGCTTTCTAACAAATATCAGATTTCACAGTGGAAAAATGAAACTGTTTTTCCAGCCTATTACAAACAAAACCATCAATGTCAGTTATGGTCCAGAAAATCCAATTTAGGATTTGTCTGAGAAGAACGTACTTCCTCCTCCTCCTCAGAAAAGGGTGGACCCCATGGTGCAATCCATGATGCATGACAATGTCTGAAGCAGGAATACATATGAACAATGCATGCATATGCATACAGCCATGCATTTCAAGAAAATCTCAATAGAAAGGGACCGAAAGGTTATCTAGAGACTGTTAGGCAGATCTATTGTTAGCCAAGCAACTGTTTATCTGCCCACTCCAGGAAATTACAGCCTTGATGTTAATTATAGCTATGGAAGTGTTACCTGAAAAATTAATTTTTATGCTGTGCAAATAGTTAGGTAGATACACCAGGGAGAAATTGCCACTGATACAGAAAGTAGTTCCTCCAGAGTCCAATGAGACCATCTGTGCTTTTTCCTGAGATTTTTCCTTTGGTTACATTTGAGATGCAACAGCCACTAGTGGCAAATGTTCTTATTTCTAAAAAGAACACCAGGGGAGAACAAAATGAAGTATTTTTTCCTTGTGACTGTCCTTATTAGTATGTATGCTCAAATGCATCAAACTAATGAGGCTGCGTCATACATGGAACAGCTGTATTGAGTATTCTGGAAGTTTCAGTACATTGGAAGGATAAAACAAAAAAAGCTATTAGTTAAACACAAGTAGTCATAAAGTAATAATGAAGACAGTCAAGCAATATGTTGACTTCACTAATAACTACTACATGTGGTGTAAAGAGTGGAATTTTAACATATTCATTTGTTTCCCCAAGCATAAATTACTAAAAGCTACATTTGAAACACAGGGCATGCTGTAAAAACTTTTTCCATTACAAAATGTGATCCCATGCATGAGACAAGTGCTTGGGCCTGGTGCACTGGGAAGACCCAGAGGAATCGGGTGGAGAGGGAGGTGGGAGGGGGGATCGGGATTGGGAATACATGTAAATCCATGGCTGATTCATATCAATGTATGACAAAACCCACTGGAAAAAAAAAAAAAAAACTAATTACAAAAATAAATAAATAAATAAATGTGATCCCAGTACATTTAAATTCTCCTTTTTTATTTAGAAACAGGACAAAAGCACATTAACTTCTAATACCATCAATATGATGCTCAATTCATTTGCTTACTCTTAAGGTTAAAATAGATTATATCACTATTTTGCACATTTAAGTGAAAAACCCAATGAAAAATAATAAAATTTGGAGAAAATACTAAGTCCTTAATCTCTATCCTCAGTATACGATCGTGAAATTGAACTCAGAATTAAATCATGCCATGAGCATTCCAAAATTAAACAGAAATGACAATTATATAATTACAAATGGGAAACAAGAAATATTTAATCCTTTTGGCATTGTTGCTTAGTATATTTCATTATTAGCTGAATTTTTTCAATCACAATAATCCTACAATCCCTTCTGGTTCCTGTAAACACAGCCTATTCAGTATAATATTAGATACAGTTCGATACAACCCTACACTAAAACTCTCCAAACCTACCAGAAAGAAAATAAGAAAGACTTCTTTTCATTCCATGTATCAGAAAATTTATAGAATTTTACCTGCAATCAAAGAGCACACTGGAAGCCTCTTTCAATTAACCTTTACCTGATATTAACAGAGTAAATCAAGCGATATTTCTCCAGAAACTATATCTATAGCTACTGCATGAATATTTAAGAAATGAAATAGCCCATTTTTTCTCTCTGCAACAGAAAGCACTGTTTCAGATCTTCTGAACAATATGCTAATCTTCAGCTTTATCATGATGTCTCCATTTTTTCCTAACAGTTAAGTATGGATAGGTCTAGACGAAACTGTGAATCAGTGCCTTCTCCCAGATTCCTCAATGCCTCACTTTCTCCTTCCACTAATACCCCAACCTCCTCCTGGGCTCTCATATTCTTTCCTGAATGTAAAAGTCTCCTCCTCCCAGCTCTATATACTAGTTTGTTAATTCATTCTATATTTACTGAATATTGACTATGTGCCAGGCATTAGACACTGGAGTAAGTATGCTTTTCTTTCATGCGTGAAAACAGCCATCTGTTCTGTGTTCTGTTCTCTCAGGGTCCTGTTCCTGTTATTTTAATAAAGTTATTCAAGCTATGATATTGATGGGTGAAAACTGTATAATCCGCTACCTTTCAAATGACGTACAGCACTTCATACTTATGTGCTGAATTTTAGGCAGCCAAGCAAATTAAGTTGAAATCTTCTTTTCTAGAATTTTTGGGGCCACGGGATGTTTCTTATGATAAAGGTGAGTACAGAAGACTTAATTGTAGCAGAACAGGTCAATGTCAGAGACACTAGGACTGGAAATTAGGCTGGCCTCCAGAAGTAAGCACAATATTCTGAGGACTGACAGCTTCAGGGAAAAATAGAAGGGAGAAAGGTCATTCCAGAAGGTGTCAGGGAAGTAAAATAACCTGCAACTGTCATTTCTCACTTGCGTTTCTGCACATAGCCTCCTTATTGGAGTGACTGCTTCCAGTCTTGCATCTCTTTAAGCTGTCCTTGATGTCACCTGGAGTGACTTTTTAAAATATTATATTTGTTAGTGACTCTACAATCAAGTGATTTAAATTTTATTATCTCCTAGTTTTGTAGATTATGAATCTGGGCATGGTTTAGCTAGGTCTCCTCACTCAGAATCTTATACAAGGCAATAATCAAGGTGTCAGCTGAAGCTGCAGAGAACTGAAGCCTCAACTGAAGGAGGACCCATTCACATGTTCATTCACAGGTCGTTGACAGGACTCAGTGCCTCTTAGGCTATTCCACTAAGGGCCTCAGCTTGGCCTGGTTCCTTCCTACAGCCATGTTGAGCTAATTGTAGCCACTCAGTTCTCCCAATTCACCATGATTTCTCTCTGATCCAGACCTTGGCACATTCTATTTTCATTCTCTGGAATTCCGCTTGTAGTAAAGTGTCTGCATAAATGTCATACTTAAAAGTTTTGGGTCTAGAAGAGATTCTCAAGAGAATAAGTATAAAAAGTTCTCCATTATTTTTATGTTGACTCTGTCACCAGAGTCATCAGCTACCTGTCATCAGCTACCATCCCATTGTTTTACATCCCATTGCAGCAGCAAAACTCTTCAAAAAATTATCTGTACTCTTTTTTGTAAAGCAGAGACATTACTTTGCTGACAAAGGTCCATATAGTCAAAGCTATGGTTTTTCCAGTGGTCATGTATGGGTGTGAGAGTTGGACGATAAAGAAGGCTGAGTGCCAAAGAATTGATGCTTTTGAACTGTGGTGTTGGAGAAGACTCTTGAGAGTCCCTTGGACTGCAAGGAGAATCCAACCAGTCCGTCCTAAAGCAAATCAGTCCTGAATATTCATTGGATTGACTGATGCTGAAGCTGAAGCTCCAAAACTTTGGCCACCTGATGTGAAGAGCCGACTCATCAGAAAAGACCCTGATACTGGGAAAGATTGAAGGCAGAAGGAGAAGGGGGTGACAGAGGACAAGATGGTTGGATGTCATCATTGACTCGATGGACATGAGTTTGAGCAAGCTCTGGGAGTTGGTGACGGACAGGGAAGCCTGGCGTGCTGCAGTCCATGTGAGGTCACAAAGAGTTGGACACGACCGAGTGACTGAACAACAGCAGCAACTCTTTTGTGTTCAACCCCCACCACCTATTCTCTCTTGAAACTACTTCAGTTGGGTGTTTATCTCTCTCATGTTTTTCAATCCAATGGCCAGTTCTCTGTCCTGATAATTCTTCAGTTCAGTTTAGTTGCTCAGTTATGTCCAACTCTTTGTGATTCCATAGACTGCAGCATGCCAGGCCTCCCTGTCCAACACCAACTCCCAGAGTTTACTCAAACTCATGTCCATTGAGTTGGTGATGCCATCCAACCATCTCATCCTCTCTCATCCCTTCTCTTCCTGCCTTCAATCTGCCCCAGCATCAGGGTCTTTTTCAATGAGTCAGTTCTTTACATCAGGTGACCAAATTTTGGAGTTAATACTTGGCTATTAGCATTAGATACAGCTGATCACACCCTCCCTCTTTCCTGTGCTCTCTTCATTTGGCTATGATACCACACTCGATAGTTTTCCTTTAACCTCAGTGGTTACTTCCTCTTGGATTCCTTTACAGGTTCTTATTTCCTTCCAGAATAAATCCAGTACTTGATCTTTTTCTATTCTCTATCTACATTTATCCTCTTAATAGTCTCTTTCAGATTCATGACTTTAAATACCATTTATATGCTAGTAACTCCCAACTTATACCTTTAAGCCAGACCTTCTTCTGAACTCCAGACCTGTATAATCAACCTCTTACTCTTCAACACAACTTGGATATTATATCATACAGGGTCCAAATAAGAAACAGAAACAGGCACACTAAAATTAGAAATTTGAGGAGGCTTATTGACAAGATAACCATTCACAAAGGTGTGAGCATAGCATAGGGGCCTCATGGTACATACTGCAGTGACTCTGGGTCATTAGCAGCAGAGTTATTAAGACCCATAAGGATGAAGTGATGAGGGAAAGGGGTTGTTACTAGAAACTGGAAGATGAGAACTGTGTAGATGAGACCACCAGGAAACTAGAACTATTAATAACATTGGGGAACACAGAGACCTTGAGTAAAAAACCTCACTGTGAGGAAGCCAATAAAATAGATCCAGTCTATAGATCAGACTCCTTCCTCTCTAGTCTCTGTGCTCCTCATAAGATAAACATAACCAGAGGCTGAAGAGCAAAGGGATCCCACTGATGAAATGAGCATACATCAGTTTCCTGGGGCAGGGAGCAAAGTAAAGAAGACTAGAGAAAGGATCTCAGGGAACAGAAGGAAAATATTCTACATTCACATGTAACAGACACCTCAAGATTAACATTTCTAAAGCTCAATATTGTCCCCAAAAACCTGCTCCACCTTTAGCCTTCCCTGTCACAGGATGGTGACGTCATCCTTCCAGTTGCTTAGACCAAATCTCTTGGGGTCATTCTTGCCATTCTTGACTCCTCTATTTCTCTCAAAACTACAGCGAATCTGTCAGGAAACTCTGTGGTCTCTATGTTTGAAATACATTCAGCCTCCCTATCCACAGGTTCTGCATCCTCAACCATATAATGAAAAGGAAAAATACAGAAAGCTCCAAAAAGCAAAATTTGAATTTGCCTCTCACCAGCATCTATTTTATAGCATTTATATCACATGGCTCAGATGGTAAAGAATCCAGTCCCTGGGTTAGGAAGATCCCCTGGAGGAGGGCATGGCAACCCACTCCAGTACTCTTGCCTGGAGATTCCCCATATACAGAGGAGCCTGTGACCCCAGTCCATGGGGTCACAAAAAGTTGGATACAACTGAGCAACAAACTACAGCATGTATGTGTATTTGTGAGTATTTACATTTATTTATATTGTATTAGGCATGTTAAGTAGTCTAGAGATTATTTATTTTAGTAAATGGGAGGATGTGTCTAGGTTATATGCAATACTAGTTCATTTCATATAAAGAACTTGAGAATCCATACATTTTGGCATCCATGGGGATCCTGGAATCAATCACCTGAAGATACTGCAGGACAGCTGTATATCCAGAGGCCTAACACTTCCCAGCATCTTTGTAAAACCATTACCTCTTGACTGAACTTCCACAACAACAACAGGCAGTATTGTTAAAACATCTTTGTGGTCAACTTTCATGAAACACCTGTGTATACAGATGAATGTGGTCCCTAGTTTTGATACTTACAGTAAAAATGACATATAATTCAGCTTTTTGAATGATATCCCTGTTCCTACACATTACCTATCTTTTTTAAAAAATAAATAGAGTTAATACAGTTGAGAGATTGGGAACTGCCTTCAATTATATACTTACAGTTTCACACAAAAATCTGAAAAGCTCCAGGAAAATTATATGTCTTCCCCAGCAAGTCTGTAATGGCAAATGAGGAATTGGAGGCATATTACTAAAATAAATTTAAATCTCTTTTCTAAAACATGCTAAGCTTTGCCTGTCTAAGTCAGTTTTGGCAAAGAAACTCTGACTGTAACAGTAAAAATATGTGGATATATCTTGGAACTGTCCCAGGTCCAGAAAATGCCAAGATAATTAGCAAGTTTACAAACTGGACTGTGATACCTTTTCTAAAGCAATACCTCAAACTTAACCAAAGTCTTTCCCACCTTAATGATTACCTGTTTTGGAAAACAGGTTGCTCTAGCTCTTTCAAACAGAAATTAAAGTGAAAAAATCAGCTTTTTTAACTTATAGAAAGTTATCACTCCAATGGCACATTAAATTGTAAGTATGCAAAATAAAAGCAAAATTAGTATTAATTAGAAAAGTGATATAAGATTGCCAGGAGAGATATCAATAACCTCAGATATGAAGATGACACCACCCTTATGGCAGAAAGTGAAGAAGAACTAAAGAGCCTCTTGATGAAAGTCAAAGAGGAGAGTGAAAAAGTTGGCTTAAAGCTCAACATTCAGATAACTAAGATCATGGCATCTGGTCCCATCACCTTATGGGAAATAGATGGGGAAACAGTGGAAACAGTGTCAGACTTTATTTTGGGGGGCTCCAAAATCACTGCAGATGGTGACTGCAGCCATGAAATTAAAAGGTGCTTACTCTTTGGAAGGAAAGTTATGACCAACCTAGACAGCATATTAAAAAGCAGAGACATTACTTTGCCAACAAAGGCCCGTCTGGTCAAGGCTATGGTTTTTCCAGTAGTCATGTATGGATGTGAGAATTGGACTGTGAAGAAAGCTGAGTGCCGAAAAATTGATGCTTTTGAACTGTGGTGTTGGAGAAGACTCTTGAGAGTCCCTTGGACTGCAAGGAGATCCAACCAGTCCATCCTAAAGGAGATCAGTCCTGGGTGTCCATTGAAGGACTGATGCTGAAGCTGAAACTCCAATACTTTGGCCACCTCATGCGAAGAGTTGACTCATTGGAAAAGACCCTGATGCTGGGAGGGATTGGGGGCAGGAGGAAAAGGGGACGACAGAGGATGAGATGGCTGGATGGCGTCACCAACTTAATGGGCATGAGTTTGAGTAATCTCCGGGAGTTTGTGATGGACAGGGAGGCCTGGCGTGCTGTGATTCATGGGGTCGCAAAGAGTTGGACATGACTGAGCGACTGAACTGACTGACTGACTGAGAAAAGGGATCAACAGCCTAGATATATTTGGTGTGTCTCATTAAACATACACTAGTTCTTTTAGGTTTTAAAACAGAAAATAAAAATACTACATCTTAGAATGTACAGGACTGTGTCATCTTACATTTTCAACCATGATACATGAAGCTATTTTATATTCATACCTTTATTAATAATGATCTGATAGCTTCTTTATTCTAGTCAATTATCTGTTTTCTATTCACAATGTATCCAACTTAATTTATTAAAATAAATGTATAAAATATAATAAAATGCAAGTTAAACTGAATTTTTATGACTATAACCTTTGAACTGAATTATAATAAGATCATTGCTCCCTCCCTAGGCTGTCTAGAAACTTAGTCAAATAATCAACAATTTATGTGATTTATGTTGTATATGTACTTAGTATTATAAAAATAGTAGTAGCTAAATTTTGACTGATTATTATCTTTCAACCATAGTACAAACCAATTAAATCACATTAACTTATTAATAGTCATAACAACCCAGTAGGGTAGCTATTCATAAGTTATCCTGAAAAGGCTTTAAATTAGGGTTATCTACCAATAGGCAACTTGAGGAAATTGTGTGTGTGTGGCATGATGGTTTATTAACTCTGAGGGTTTCTAGTACACTTCCTTCTACAGAGACACCACTTGTCCAAGGGGCAGACACTATATCTCAATGAGTGACAGAAGGGTGAAATGTCCACCTTTTAACAAGTGAGCTATTACTGACAGATGCTCTGAAAGAGAACAAGTTCAGAGGAGTGTGGTGTGCTCAGACTCCTCAGGGAGTGACGCTTCCACTTGGAATTCTAATTTCAGTGTCTGTTACTAAGGAAGAGGAGCAGAACCTGACAGTACAGGCCACTGAAGAAAAAGAAGGAGAAACAGGGCTGTGAATTCCTAATTAACAGGATGTTCACGGACACCCGTGCAAGCTTTATACCACTGCTGTGGAAGGCTGCGTTTAGAATAGATTCAGAAACCACTCACTGCTATCACTAACTTCAGGAGGTAAAAAGGCAGTTTCCAAAGTTCTAGTCAGTGGTGAGAAGGGAAATTATTTCCTCTGGAAACCCTGAATCTATCTCTCTGAAAGCATTTTCATACTGTTAAATGACTTGGTTAATGGTTAGGCTCAGAGGTTCCAAAGTTCAGTTTCTGAAATAAATCAAAATGTGCACTCAAGAAATGAAAGAAATAAGCAGAAATACTAAAGACCCACTGATTTCAACTATGCTAAATTCCCAGGGGAACCCTAACCCTAAGTCCCCTCTAATTATTTGGGGAAAGGTGAAAGTAACATAGATTCACCTTTTCTGTAAGAAAAATTAATGAATTTAAGTTTTTAGTGGAAATATTCATTAAATTATGCATCTGGGGGTATACACTGAAACTTTACATAGTGCTAGGCACTGCATTAGGCACAAGAGCTACCAAGAAGAAAAGCTTTCCCTGAAGTGAAAGAAACCATAGTCTGTCTGGAATGAATACAGAAATCCCTCTGATAGGCCACAGATACCAGCAAGCTTTCAAATAGTGACTTAAGGAGGTAACCAGCACTTTCAGTTAACACTGTTATGACTCACTCAAGATGTACACAAGCTGGAATAAGCATAAAATATAAACATTTACTAGAACAGATAGTAAAACTGAATGGTTAAAAATATATACCAGGCTGTATTTCCACAAATAATACTATTTATAGATGCATAAATATTATTTGAGACATGTTTATAATCACAGTTGTCCTCGAAGTTTTGATGACCTGTCCGTTGTTAGAGGGATTAGCCTTGGTCAGTTTAGCTCTTGGAGAAGGAAATGGCAACCCACTCCAGTGTTCTTGCCTGAAGAATCCCAGGGACAGGGGAGCCTGGTGGGCTGCCGTCTACGGGGTCGCACAGAGTCGGACACGAGTGAAGCGACTTAGCAGCAGCAGCAGCAGCAGTATAGCTCTAGTATATTAACATTCAGTAGGCATCTATATCCAATTGGAATCATGCTGGGGGCTAAAGAAACAAAAGAAAAGACACATCTCTGGCCCCCAAGAACTCAGAGTCTGATGGGAGAGAGAGGCAAGTAAACCATCCATTAGAGTACATCATATTGCTATTGCCAGCATACATATTCAGACAAACTGCCCCAGGAGCCAAAGGAAGTGACTGCTCCACCACAAGGATGAATAACTGAATTCTCGTACTTTTCCTGTGATCCAGCAGATGTTGGCAATTTGATCTCTGGTTTCTCTGCCTTTTCTAAATGCAGCTTGTACTTCTGAAAGTTCTCGGTTCACGTACTGTGGTAGCCTAGCTTGGAGAACTTTGAGCATTACCTTGATAGAATGTGAATTCCCAAAACATCTGCTTCATCATCTATGCTAAAGTCTTCGACTGTGTGAATCACAATAAACTGGAAAATTCTTAAGAGATGAGAATACCAGACCACTTTACCTGCCTCCTGAAAAACTTGCATGCACATCAAGAAGCAACAGTTAGAACTGGACATGGTACTGACTGGTTCCAAATTGGGAAAGGAGTACATCAAGGCTGTATTTTGTCACCCTGCCTATTTAACTTATATGCAGGTTAGCTCATCATGTGAAAATCCTGGCTGGTTAAATCATAAGCTGCAATCAAGATTGCCAGAAGAAATATCAACAACTCAGATATGCAGATGATACCACCCTAATGGCAGAAAGCAAAGAGGAACTAAAGAGCCTTTTGATGAAGATTAAAGAGGAAAATGAAAAGGTTGGCTTAAAACTCAATATTCAAAAGATGAAGATCATGCCATCTGGTTCATCACTTCATGGTAAATAGATGCGGGGAAAGTGGAAGCAGTGGCAGATTTTATTTTCTTGGGCTCCAAAATCACTATGGATAGCAACTGTAGCCATGAAATTAAAAGACACTTGCTCCTTGGAAGAAAAGTTATGACAAACCTAGACAGTATATTAGAAAGCAGAGACATTACTTTGCCAACAAAGGTCCATCTAGTCAAGGCTATGGTTTTTCCAGTAGTCATGTATGGATGCGAGAGTTGAACTATAAAGAAAGTTGAGCACTGAAGAATTGATGCTTTTGAACTGTGTTGTTGGAGAAGACTCTTGAGTCTCTTGGACTGCAAGGAGATCCAACTATCCATCCTAAAGGAGATCAGTCCTGAGTGTTCATTGGAAGGATTGATGTTGAAGATGAAACTCCAATACTTTGGCCACCTGATGTGAAGAACCAACTCATTTGAAAAGATCCTGATGCTGGAAAAGATTGAAGGCAGGAGGAAAAGGGGACAAGAGGATGAGATGGTTGGATGGCATCACCGACTCAATGCACATGGGTTTGGGTAGACTCTGGCAGTTGGTGATGGACAGGGAGGCCTGGCATCTACAGTCCATGGGGTTGCAAAGAGTCGGACACGACTGAGCAACTGAACTGAATGGAACTCAACCGCGGCTCTACTCTTCCTCTTCAGTATGACAATTTTGACTCTTATGACTCAGGTAGGAAAATAAACAAGATAAGTGTATTGTTAACTACTTCTCATTATAGGAATTAAGGCAGAGAAAATGGGAGACAGGGACCAGCAATTATTACCCCACGAATTCCAAGCCAGTGCAAGTCCAGGCATGGACAGACTTGAAGAAAGAATAAAAAGTACTCATAGTAGATCCATTTTGTTGCTACAAATTTAAGAGACTGAGCAAAAGAACTATAACCCAAGAGAGACTGATACGAAACAATAACTAAACATATAAATTATGCGGACATTTTCTGATGTGGAGAAATGGCAAGGGAGACAGAGCAAAGACTACCACATGCGAAGAATTACCGCCTTTTCAAAACTATAGACAATGTTGCTTAGCAGTTTATTTTGCCTGCACTATTATCAGGACCTACTCAGACATTGAAACACTGATGTTATTTCATTCTTCCATTATCCATCCATCTTTCTTCCTAAACTTTATAACAGTAAAAATTCACATCACTAAATTATAAGAATTTTGAGTAAATATCTATGTTTTTGTCCTTTTTTATCTCCCCAAACTCCAAGAATAGTATTTTGACAGTAAAATACATTTAATAAATGCATTTTGAAATTAAATCTATTAAAATTTAGATATCTTTCATGGGGGAAAATATTTTCCTGAAAAGATTCTGGAAAGAATTAAAGAGGAAATGGAAAAGTTTATTTAATCAAACTCATCAAAATGGCATACAGTGATGAAGTGAAAAATATTAATTTATCTGAAAAGAGCAAGGTGAAGAAAACATTTTACTACTTAGGCAAATGTCACTGTGAAATAGAAAATGAATCAGAGAATGCAAAATTCAATTCAAATAGATACAAAAGAAATGGAGCTTTAAAAATGCAAAGTCACAGTGGAAACCAGATGACTTTTTGTAAAACTTTAAAGCTCTAACCCTTGGCATAAACTCAAAGAGGAGCCTGACTTTTGAGAGAGGATTTCTCTTGACATCTATGCCATTTTATTTTCACATCCTTTAGAGCCACCTGTTGGATGAGGTACCTGCCTGCTCTAAGGTGATTTACTACAATCAAGAGTTTGCATGTGTTTTCTAGCTGCCTAACTTGAGCATCCTCTTTTCAAAATGGTTTTGCAAAGCAAGAGTGAGAGAGAAGGCTCCTGGATAAAAGTGTACTGCTTTAGTCCCCCCATGACTGTTATTAAAGTTAAGATGAAAGTTTGGTTTTTCTGCACCCAAGTCCTCAACAATGATTGCTTTCCCACTTTCTTTTTTTTTTTAAACAAGGTTTAAGATCAGAATTCTTTTTTGGAAGATGACATAAACACTGAAAATTACACTTGTTGAAGTACTTTTGCTTAAATTTTCAAACACTCATTATCTTCAAAATATTTTCCAAATAGATTTTGGATAAAAGATTTTTGAAGTTAATAGATGTGAAAATATAACCAAGAAATAAGAAAAACTTATATTACTTCTCCATAAATTTATCAAATTACTTTCTTTTCAAAATTCACATTATATTTCTAAAACATTACTTCCATTTGCATGAGTCATTAGCTTTCTTTTTTTTTTTTTTTCATTTTTTTATTAGTTGGAGGCTAATTACTTCACAACATTTCAGTGGGTTTTGTCATACATTGATATGAATCAGCCATAGATTTACACGTATTCCCCATCCCGATCCCCCCTCCCACCTCCCTCTCCACCCGATTCCTCTGGGTCTTCCCAGTGTACCAGGCCCGAGCACTTGTCTCATGCATCCCACCTGGGATGGTGATCTGTTTCACCATAGATAGTATACATGCTGTTCTTTTGAAACATCCCACCCTCACCTTCTCCCACAGAGTTCAAAAGTCTGTTCTGTATTTCTGTGTCTCTTTTTCTGTTTTGCATATAGGGTTATCATTACCATCTTTCTAAATTCCATATATATGTGTTAGTATGCTGTAATGTTCTTTATCTTTCTGGCTTACTTCACTCTGTATAAGGGGCTCCAGTTTCATCCATCTCATTAGGACTGGTTCAAATGAATTCTTTTTGACGGCTGAGTAATATTCCATGGTGTATATGTACCACAGCTTCCTTATCCATTCGTCTGCTGATGGGCATCTAGGTTGCTTCCATGTCCTGGCTATTATAAACAGTGCTGCGATGAACATTGGGGTGCACGTGTCTCTTTCAGATCTGGTTTCCTCAGTGTGTATGCCCAGAAGTGGGATTGCTGGGTCATATGGCAGTTCTATTTCCAGTTTTTAAAGAAATCTCCACACTCTTCTCCATAGCGGCTGTACTAGTTTGCATTCCCACCAACAGTATAAGAGGGTTCCCTTTTCTCCACACCCTCTCCAGCATTTATTGCTTGTAGACTTCTGGATAGCAGCCATCCTGACTGGTGTGTAATGGTACCTCATTGTGGTTTTGATTTGCATTTCTCTAATAATGAGTGATGTTGAGCATCTTTTCATGTGTTTGTTAGCCATCTGTATGTCTTCTTTGGAGAAATGTCTGTTTAGTTCTTTGGCCCATTTTTTGATTGGGTCATTTATTTTTCTGGAATTGAGCTGCAAGAGTTGCTTGTATATTTTTGAGATTAATCCTTTGTCTGTTTCTTCATTTGCTATTATTTTCTCCCAATCTGACGGCTGTCTTTTCACCTTACTTATAGTTTCCTTTGTAGTGCAAAAGCTTTTAAGTTTCATTAGATCCCATTTGTTTAGTTTTGCTTTTATTTCCAATATTCTGGGAGGTGGGTCATAGAGGATCTTGCTGTGATTTATGTCGGAGAGTGTTTTGCCTATGTTCTCCTCTAGGAGTTTTATAGTTTCTGGTCTTACATTTAGATCTTTAATCCATTTTGAGTTTATTTTTGTGTATGGTGTTAGAAAGTGTTCTAGTTTCATTCTTTTACAAGTGGTTGACCAGTTTTCCCAGCACCACTTGTTAAAGAGGTTGTCTTTTTTCCATTGTATATCCTTGCCTCTTTTGTCAAAGATAAGGTGTCCATAGGTTCGTGGATTTATCTCTGGGCTTTCTATTCTGTTCCATTGATCTATATTTCTGTCTTTGTGCCAGTACCACACTGTCTTGATGACTGTGGCTTTGTAGTAGAGTCTGAAGTCAGGCAGGTTGATTCCTCCAGGTCCATTCTTCTTTCTCAAGATTACTTTGGCTATTCGAGGTTTTTTGTATTTCCATACAAATTGTGAAATTCTTTGGTCTAGTTCTGTGAAAAATACCGTTGGTAGCTTGATAGGGATTGCATTGAATCTATAGATTGCTTTGGGTAGAATAGCCATTTTGACAATATTGATTCTTCCAATCCATGAACACGGTATGTTTCTCCATCTGTTTGTGTCCTCTTTGATTTCTTTCATCAGTGTTTTATAGTTTTCTATGTATAGGTCTTTTGTTTCTTTAGGTAGATATACTCCTAAGTATTTTATTCTTTTTGTTGCAATGGTGAATGGTATTGTTTCCTTAATTTCTCTTTCTGTTTTTTCATTGTTAGTATATAGGAATGCAAGGGATTTCTGTGTGTTAATTTTATATCCTGCAACTTTACTATATTCATTGATTAGTTCTAGTAATTTTCTGGTAGAGTCTTTAGGGTTTTCTATGTAGAGGATCATGTCATCTGCAAACAGTGAGAGTTTCACTTCTTCTTTTCCTATCTGGATTCCTTTTACTTCTTTTTCTGCTCTGATTGCTGTGGCCAAAACTTCCAACACTATGTTGAATAGTAGTGGTGAGAGTGGGCATCCTTGTCTTGTTCCTGATTTCAGGGGAAATGCTTTCAATTTTTCACCATTGAGGGTGATACTTGCTGTGGGTTTGTCATATATAGCTTTTATTATGTTGAGGTATGTTCCTTCTATTCCTGCTTTTTGGAGAGTTTTAATCATAAATGAGTGTTGAATTTTGTCAAAGGCTTTCTCTGCATCTATTGAGATAATCATATGGTTTTTATTTTTCAATTTGTTAATGTGGTGTATTACATTGATTGATTTGCGGATATTAAAGAATCCTTGCATTCCTGGGATAAAGCCCACTTGGTCGTGGTGTATGATTTTTTTAATATGTTGTTGGATTCTGTTTGCTAGAATTTTGTTAAGGATTTTTGCATCTATGTTCATCAGTGATATTGGCCTGTAGTTTTCTTTTTTTGTGGCATCTTTGTCTGGTTTTGGAATTAGGGTGATGGTGGCCTCATAGAATGAGTTTGGAAGTTTACCTTCTTCTGCAATTTTCTGGAAGAGTTTGAGTAAGGTAGGTGTTAGCTCTTCTCTAAATTTTTGGTAGAATTCAGCTGTGAAGCCATCTGGTCCTGGGCTTTTGTTTGCTGGAAGATTTTTGATTACAGTTTCGATTTCCTTGCTTGTGATGGGTCTGTTAAGATCTTCTATTTCTTCCTGGTTCAGTTTTGGAAAGTTATACTTTTCTAAGAATTTGTCCATTTCATCCAAGTTGTCCATTTTATTGGCATAGAGCTGCTGGTAGTAGTCTCTTATGATCCTTTGTATTTCACTGTTGTCTGTTGTGATCTCTCCATTTTCATTTCTAATTTTGTTAATTTGGTTCTTCTCTCTTTGTTTCTTAATGAGTCTTGCTAATGGTTTGTCAATTTTGTTTATTTTTTCAAAAAACCAGCTTTTAGCTTTGTTGATTTTTGCTATGGTCTCTTTAGTTTCTATTGCATTTATTTCTGCCTTAATTTTTAAGATTTCTTTCCTTCTGCTAACCCTGGGGTTCTTCATTTCTTCCTTCTCTAATTGCTTTAGGTATAGAGTTAGGTTATTTATTTGGCTTTTTTCTTGTTTCTTGATGTAAGCCTGTAATGCTATGAACCTTCCCCTTAGCACTGCTTTTACAGTGTCCCATAGGTTTTGGGTTCTTGTGTTTTCATTTTCATTCATTTCTATACATATTTTGATTTCTTTTTTGATTTCTTCTATGATTTGTTGGTTATTCAGAAGCGTGTTATTTAGCCTCCAGGTGTTTGAATTTTTAACAATTTTTTTCCTGTAACTGAGATCTAATCTTACTGCACTGTGGTCAGAAAAGATGACTGGAATGATTTCAATTTTTTTGAATTTTCCAAGACTAGATTTATGGACCAGGATGTGATCTATTCTGGAGAAGGTTCCGTGTGCACTTGAGAAAAAGGTGAAGTTGATTGTTTTGGGGTGAAATGTCCTATAGATATCAATTAGGTCTAGCTGGTCCATTGTGTCATTTAAAGTTTGTGTTTCCTTGTTAATTTTCTGTTTAGTTGATCTATCCATAGTTGTGAGTGGGGTATTAAAGTCTCCCACTATTATTGTGTTACTATTAATTTCCTCTTTCATACTCGTTAGTGTTTGCCGTACATATTGTGGTGCTCCTATGGTGGGTGCATATATATTTATAATTGTTATATCTTCTTCTTGGATTGATCCTTTGATCATTATGTAGTGTCCTTCTTTGTCTCTTTTCACAGCTTTTATTTGAAAGTCTATTTTATCTGATATGAGTATTGCAACTCCTGCTTTCTTTTGGTCTCCATTTGCGTGAAATATTTTTTTCCAGCCCTTCACTTTTAGTCTGTATGTGTCTCTTGTTTTGAGGTGGGTCTCTTGTAGACAGCATATATGGGGGTCTTGTTTTTGTATCCATTCAGCCAATCTTTGTCTTTTGGTTGGGGCATTCAACCCATTTACATTTAAGGTAATTATTGATAGGTGTGGTCCCGTTGCCATTTACTTTGTTGTTTTGGGTTCACGTTTATACAACCTTTCTGCATTTCCTGTCTAGAGAAGATCCTTCAGCATTTGTTGAAGAGCTGGTTTGGTGGTGCTGAATTCTCTCAGCTTTTGCTTATCTGTAAAGCTTTTGAGTTCTCCTTCATATCTGAATGAGATCCTTGCTGGATACAGTAATCTAGGTTGTAGGTTATTCTCTTTCATTACTTTCAGGACGTCCTGCCATTCCCTTCTGGCCTGGAGGGTTTCTATTGATAGATCAGCTGTTATCCTTATGGGAATCCCTTTGTGTGTTATTTGTTGTTTCTCCCTTGCTGCTTTTAATATTTGTTCTTTGTGTTTGATCTTTGTTAGTTTGATTAATATGTGTCTTGGGGTGTTTCGCCTTGGGTTTATCCTGTTTGGGACTCTCTGGGTTTCTTGGACTTGGGTGGCTATTTCCTTCCCCATTTTAGGGAAGTTTTCAGCTATTATCTCCTCGAGTATTTTCTCATGGCCTTTCTTTTTGTCTTCTTCTTCTGGGACTCCTATGATTCAAATGTTGGGGCGTTTCACATTGTCCCAGAGGTCCCTGAGGTTGTCCTCATTTCTTTTGATCCTTTTTTCTTTTTTCCTCTCTGCTTCATTTATTTCCACCATTTTATCTTCTACCTCACTTATCCTATCTTCTGCCTCCGTTATTCTACTCTTGGTTCCCTCCAAAGTGTTTTTGATCTCATTCATTGCATTGTTCATTTTTAATTGACTCTTTTTTATTTCTTCTAGGTCTTTATTAAACAATTCTTGTATCTTTTCAATCTTTGTCTCCAGGCTATTTATCTGTAACTCCATTTTGTTTTCAAGATTTTGGATCATTTTTATTATCATTATTCTAAATTCTTTTTCAGGTAGATTCCCTATCTCCTCCTCTTTTGTTTGACTTGGTGGGCATTTTTCATGTTCCTTTACCTGTTGGGTATTTCTTTGCCTTTTCATCTTGTTTAGATTGCTGTGTCTGGAGTGGACTTTCTGTATTCTGGAGGTCTGTGGTTCCTTTTTATTGTGGAGGATTTACCCAGTGGGTGGGGTTAGACGATTGGCTTGTCAAGGTTTCCCGGTTAGGGAAGCTTGCGTCAGTGTACTGGTGCGTGGAACTTGATTTCTTCTCTTTGGAGAGCAATGGAGTGCCCAGTAATGAGTTTTGAGATGGGTCTATGTGTTAGGTGTGACCTGGGCAGCCTGTATGTTGACATTCGGGGCTATGTTCCTGTGTTGCTGGAGAATTTGCGTGGTATGTCTTGCTCTAAAACTTATTGGCTCTTGGGTGGTGGTTGGTTTCAGTGTAGGTATGGAGGCTTTTGGACGGTCACTTATTACTTAAAGTTCCATGTAGTCAGGAGTTTTCTGGTGTTCTCACGTTTTGGGCTTAAGTTTCCTGCCTCTGGATTTCAGTTTTATTCTTCCTGTAGTCTCAGGACTTCTCCAACTATACAGCACTGATAATAAAACTTCTAGGTTAATGGCGAAAAGATTCTCCCCCGTTAGGGACACCCAGAGAGGTTCACAGAGTTACATGAACAGGAGAAAAGGGAGGAGGGAGATAGAGATGAGCAGGAGGAGAAAAAGGGGGACTCAAGAGGAGAGAGACAGATCTACGCAGCTGTCTGTTCCCAGAGTGTTCTCCGTATCTCAGACACCTACAAGGATTCACAGAATTGGATTGGGAAGAGAAGGGGAAAGGAGGAAATAGAGGTGTTCTGAGGTAGAAAACAGAGAGTCAAGATTGGGAGAGAATAATCTTCGGTTTAAAGATAGGGCTTCTCGGAGAGGGGTGGCGGAGCCGGGACCTCGCGTGATTCTCGGAACCCGACGAGAAGCGGCGTCTGTGGCTATGGCTGTAACTCTCGACAAAGACGCTTATTATCGACGAGTGAAGAGACTGTACAGCAATTGGAGGAAAGGAGAAGATGAGTATGCCAATGTTGATGCCATTGTTGTATCAGTGGGTGTTGATGAAGAAATTGTTTATGCCAAATCAACTGCCTTACAGACATGGCTCTTTGGTTATGAACTAACTGATACTATCATGGTATTCTGTGATGACAAAATCATCTTTATGGCCAGCAAGAAAAAAGTGGAGTTCTTGAAACAGATTGCCAACACTAAGGGCAATGAGAATGCTAAAGGAGCCCCTGCCATCACACTACTCGTACGAGAAAAGAATGAAAGTAACAAGGGCAGCTTTGACAAAATGATTGAAGCCATTAAAGAAAGCAAGAATGGCAAGAAGATCGGAGTGTTCAGCAAAGACAAATTTCCAGGAGAGTTCATGAAGAGCTGGAATGACTGCCTCAACAAAGAGGGCTTTGACAAAATAGACATCAGTGCAGTTGTGGCCTATACCATTGCTGTAAAGGAGGATGGAGAGCTCAATCTAATGAAAAAAGCAGCTAGCATCACCTCTGAGGTCTTCAACAAATTCTTCAAGGAAAGAGTCATGGAAATAGTTGATGCAGATGAGAAAGTTCGACACAGCAAACTGGCTGAGTCTGTGGAAAAGGCCATAGAAGAGAAAAAATACCTAGCTGGGGCAGACCCTTCTACTGTGGAAATGTGTTACCCTCCTATCATTCAGAGTGGTGGCAACTATAACCTCAAGTTCAGTGTAGTGAGTGACAAGAATCATATGCATTTTGGGGCCATTACCTGTGCCATGGGTATTCGCTTCAAATCTTACTGCTCAAACCTTGTTTGCACTTTGATGGTTGATCCTTCGCAGGAGGTTCAAGAAAATTACAACTTTTTGCTTCAGCTGCAAGAGGAGCTGCTAAAGGAACTAAGACATGGTGTGAAGATATGTGATGTATATAATGCTGTCATGGATGTGGTTAAAAAGCAGAAGCCAGAGCTGCTGAACAAAATTACCAAAAACCTAGGGTTTGGAATGGGCATTGAATTCCGTGAAGGTTCTTTAGTAATTAATAGTAAAAATCAGTACAAACTAAAGAAAGGGATGGTTTTCAGCATCAATTTGGGATTCTCAGATTTGACTAACAAGGAAGGGAAGAAACCAGAAGAGAAAACCTATGCCCTGTTCATTGGAGACACAGTGCTTGTGGATGAGGATGGCCCAGCTACCGTTCTCACTTCTGTGAAGAAGAAAGTGAAGAACGTAGGGATTTTTCTAAAGAATGAGGATGAGGAAGAAGAGGAAGAGGAGAAAGATGAAGCTGAGGACCTGTTGGGAAGAGGTTCCAGAGCAGCTTTACTTACGGAAAGAACACGAAATGAGATGACTGCAGAAGAGAAGCGAAGAGCCCATCAAAAAGAACTGGCAGCTCAACTCAATGAGGAAGCAAAGAGGCGATTAACTGAACAAAAAGGGGAACAGCAGATTCAGAAAGCTCGTAAATCTAATGTGTCCTATAAAAACCCATCTTTGATGCCTAAGGAACCACACATTCGGGAAATGAAGATCTATATTGATAAAAAAATACGAGACTGTAATAATGCCTGTGTTTGGCATTGCGACACCTTTTCACATTGCCACAATCAAGAATATAAGTATGTCTGTGGAAGGAGATTATACTTACTTGCAAATCAACTTCTATTGCCCAGGCAGTGCTCTGGGCAGGAATGAGGGCAACATCTTTCCCAACCCAGAAGCCACTTTTGTCAAGGAAATTACATACCGAGCTTCAAATATGAAGGCACCTGGAGAACAGACAGTTCCAGCCTTGAACCTTCAGAATGCTTTCCGAATTATAAAAGAAGTGCAGAAGCGTTATAAGACTCGAGAAGCTGAAGAGAAAGAGAAGGAGGGCATTGTGAAACAAGATTCACTGGTGATCAATCTAAACCGGAGTAATCCCAAACTGAAAGATCTGTACATTCACCCAAACATTGCCCAAAAGAGGATGCAAGGCTCACTGGAGGCCCATGTCAATGGTTTTCGCTTCACGTCTGTCCGAGGAGACAAAGTGGATATTTTGTACAATAACATTAAGCATGCTTTGTTCCAGCCATGTGATGGGGAAATGATTATTGTCTTGCACTTTCACCTCAAGAATACCATCATGTTTGGGAAGAAGCGGCACACAGATGTGCAGTTCTACACAGAAGTCGGGGAGATCACCACAGACTTGGGGAAACATCAGCATATGCATGACCGAGATGACCTCTATGCTGAGCAGATGGAAAGAGAAATGAGGCACAAACTGAAAACAGCCTTTAAAAATTTCATTGAAAAAGTAGAGGCTCTAACAAAGGAGGAACTGGAATTTGAAGTGCCTTTTAGGGACTTGGGATTTAATGGTGCTCCCTATAGGAGTACCTGCCTCCTTCAGCCTACTAGTAGTGCGCTGGTAAATGCTACAGAATGGCCACCTTTTGTGGTGACGTTGGATGAAGTGGAGCTGATTCACTTTGAGTGAGTCCAGTTTCACCTGAAGAACTTTGACATGGTGATCGTCTACAAGGACTACAGCAAGAAAGTGACAATGATCAATGCGATTCCTGTTGCCTCTCTTGACCCCATCAAGGAATGGTTAAATTCCTGTGACCTAAAATACACAGAAGGAGTACAGTCCCTCAACTGGACTAAAATTATGAAGACCATTGTTGATGACCCTGAGGGCTTCTTTGAACAAGGTGGCTGGTCTTTCCTGGAACCTGAGGGTGAGGGGAGTGATGCTGAGGAAGGGGATTCCGAGTCTGAAATCGAAGATGAGACTTTTAATCCTTCAGAGGAAGACTATGAAGAAGAGGAGGAGGACAGTGATGAAGATTATTCATCAGAAGCTGAAGAATCAGATTATTCCAAGGAATCATTGGGCAGTGAAGAAGAGAGTGGAAAGGATTGGGACGAACTGGAGGAAGAAGCCCGAAAAGCCGACCGTGAAAGCCGCTATGAGGAAGAAGAAGAACAGAGTCGAAGTATGAGCCGGAAGAGGAAGGCATCTGTGCACAGTTCAGGCCGAGGCTCTAACCGAGGTTCCAGACACAGCTCTGCGCCTCCCAAGAAAAAGAGGAAGTAATTTCAGAACTTTGGCCCTCAGCTCCATTCTTCCTACAGCCAATCCCTGAAAATTTTACATGACATAGAAACTGTATTTTTCCTTTTTTTTTTTTTCTTTTGAAGTTTTGCCATTTGTGTATGGGTTTAGGGGGCCATTTGTGTGGACCAAGCTACTCGGGGAATTCCAGGCCCACCAGGACACGTGCCAATGGCCCCATCCAGATGGCAAGGGAGGAGGTGTTCTTGAAGATGGGCAGAGGCTTCCGCTGTTAATAAATACCGTTTCATTCCTCTCTCTTCCTGTCACCTTCTGCCAGGACATTGTTGGCTTCTGACATCTTATTCTTTGATGTCTCAAAGCTGTATTTCCAAGACATTGGTACACAGTGATCTTTGCCTGCCTGTACCATGGCTCTTGACCAGCAGATTCAGTCCTCCATCCTACCCTCCTGCCATGACCTTCCTCACATCTCTTTAAGATACATCTTTGCAGTACTCAAGAAAAGGTTCTTGGAATTTGCTAATGGTGTAAGTGATACAACGTGAGATAGGCTGATCGGGCTGGTATCTCCGTCTGAGTTTTCCTGCTTTCTTGCCTCGGGTAGATTCTGAGGTATTTCTGCTGCCTTGGAAGACATAAGAAGCAGTGATACTCCCTGGCTCGGTGTCATCTTCCTTACAAATTCACACATGGTACAATGGTGGAAGCAAAATTACCATTGTTTCTTTTCTGATGTATGAGGAAAGAATGGCTGTGCCTCATGTACTGCTTCTAGTGAAATCTAGAAGGAGGCTCAAAGGAGTCAACATTTAGATCTGGAAGGGGCAAGTCATGCCTTGGGCCTAGAATACCCTGATGAGAAAAGAGAAGAGGAAGGGAGGCCACATCTACAACACAGCCTCTCGTCACTGCTGCTCCTTGTTTTTACTTGTCTTGCATTGTCCTGTATTTATCACAGTTTCTGTTGAACAGCTTTTTAAGTATTGGGGGAGTTTATCTTGCCATCCTCTCCCTCCTGGTTCTCTGCACCCACCTGTCCCACTGCAGTTCCTTCTGTGTTCTGTGACTTTAAGAGAAGAGGGGGGAGGGGTCTCGGATTTTGTTCATTTGTTTGTTTATTTTCTCCTTAGCAGTAGGACTTGATATTTTCAATTTTGGAAAAACTAAAAGATAAGTAAACTGTGGTTTTTTGTTGTTGTTGTTGTTTAAAAAAAAAAAAAAAAAAGATAGGGCTTCTCTTTTTTTTTTTTTGTAAGGTTATAGTGTAGTGAAAATGAAAATGAAGAGTAGTAGAGGAGTACTAGAGGACTTTAAAAGAAATAAGAGAAAAAGAAAAATAGAAAATAAAAGAGAAAACGGAAAGGAAAAAAAAGAAGAAAAAAGAAAAAAAAAGAAAAAGAAAAAAAAACAAATAAAAAGAAAGAAAGAAAAAAAAAATTTTTTTTTCCCCTAATTAAAAAAATCGTAAAAATCTATGAAAATGAAAGTTAAGGAGTAATGGGGGAGTAATAGGGAATTTTAAAGGAAAATAAAAGAGAAAAAATAAAAAAGAAAAAATATAAAAAGAAAAAAAATTTTTTTTTTTTTCCTTACTTAGAAAAAAAAAAGTAAAAATATATCTAGGAGTTTCTCTGGAGCTGTTGCGGTCAGTGTGGGTTCGGCTCAGTTTCAGATAGCTCCTCATTCCAGCTTTCACTTCTCGATATCTACAGGGCCCTTCTGGTGAAGTCCGTGTTTTCTACAGGGATTTTAATCTGTTGCACCAGTCCCTTCTGAAGCAGTTCCCTTTGTTTATTTGGCTTCTGTTTGCCGGTCTCTTCAGAGCCTCATTTCCGCCCTGACACAGGCGGGCGGAGGTGGACTCATTCAGGTAGCTAGTTCCGTTGCGCTGCTGGGAGGGGCTGACGCTGCGGGGAGGGGCTGACGCTGCGGGGCGGGGCTGACGCTGCGGGGAGGGGCGGGGCTGACGCTGCGGGGAGGGGCTGGCCCTGCGGGGGCGGGCTGGCGCTGCCGGGAGGGGCTGACGCTGCTTTCTCCGTCTGCGCTGCTCAGGCTCCCGGCTGTTCTATATGGAGCGCGCCCCGCGCTGCGCTAGGTTCCAGCCCTCGGGTGTTCCACAAAAGCGCGGAAGGAAAAGCTGCGCCTGCTCTCTGTGCCTTCCCCGTCAGAACGGTCCAGGCAGCGAGGGGCTTGATGGGCGCGCTATCCCCAGGTGTGGCGCACTCACTCCCTTCCGCGGACCCAGTCTCAGTTTCCGCTGGCGCCAGTCGGGTGCGCGCGCCTTCCGCCCTCTGCGTCCCCAGCCCCAGTCCCCGCCCGCGCCGGTCGGGTGCCTGCGCCCTGTGTCTCGCCGCGACCTTCCCCTCCCCCCTGCCTCCGGCGGGGCTGGGCCGGTCCGCAGCCTGCGAGCTCTTCTCGGGACTTTCTCCGTCCCTTTGTTCTGCGAACGGCCAGCAGTGTGTTCCGGCCGGTTAATTTTCTCTCTCTCTCTTTTGGTCTCCCACAGTTCAAGTTGGCACCTCACAGAAGCTCCCTCCGATTGTCCTCAGGGCACTCAGGCCCGGACCCTAGCCCAAGCAAGGCCGCCTAAGACTCCCTTCCCCGGACGGCTCTCCGTCCTTAGCTCTTTTGTCTCACTTTTTATCTTTTATATTTTGTCCTACCTCCTTTCGAAGACAATGGTCTGCTTTTCTGGGCGCCTGATGACCTCAGCTAGCGATCAGAAGTTGTTTTGTGAAGTTTGCTCTGCATTCAGTTATTCTTTTGATGAATTTGTAGGAGAGAAAGTGGTCTCCCCGTCCTACTCCTCCGCCATCTTGGCTCCTCCCCCCTCCCACTTTCATCTTACAAGTTCAAAGGTAGCTTGTACAGCTAGCATCATAGAGTGTTAGAACGGTCGAGATGAAGCAGGCCAACAAGCAACCCGTGGGGGCATCAGAGTTCCAAAATGTGGGTTTTGTTGATTTAGAGAAGGGATTGGCAATCTTTTTCTGTAAAGGGCTAGATAGTAGGTATTTTAGACTTAGTGGGCCACACGATCTCTGTTGCAACTCCTCAACTCCGCCACTGTAGGATCAAAGCAGGATCAAAGTAGCCACAGATAATACATAAACAGAAGAGAGCACTTGTGTTCCAGTAAAGCTTTATTCTCAAAAGTAGATGGCAGGACCCATGTGGCTTATGGATCCTAGTTTGCCAACCTCTGGTCTAGAGACAGAAAGACATTTGACAGAAATTGGACATTGGTGTCACTTTATTTAGCAAGAGTGAGAATGATCCTTGGCCCAGGTGAAAATAACAAAGGGCGAAAAGTGGCACATAGAGTGGTTGAGCTGCAACTAATATCTAAGTGTCAGCCTTGGCATATTCCTTAGATTTTAGTCAGTATTATCCATCTAAGCAACAACTAAATGATTTATTTAAGATCAAAGTAAGTTTTTTTTATGAAGAACCATCACCACAACAAATAGTCCATGGCTGGGTATTTGTAAATAATGTCATCAACCTTAAAATTTGGATAGGGAGGGGAAATCTAGGAGGAAACTAACAACTGCATTAGTTAATAATTCTGAGAAGAATTTAATTTTCAGTTATAAGAAGATAGCCAATATTTTAGCATGAACTATTCAGTATAGTCTCACTAGGCTAACATTAAACACACACACACACACCTCTTTTTTACACAATCCTCGTTATGATAATGCTGCTGCTGATAATAATGATGATGACAGTGATGCTAGTTATCAGTCACACTACTGGACTACTGTATGCTGGGAATTATGATAGATTGTTATACAAAATTGTTTCTAATCCTCAATGACCCTATAAAATGGGTATTATTACCCCATCTTCCACAGATGAGAAAAAGTATATACTTATTAAGTGGCCACAGCCGAGATTATTCTGCCACCCGAATATAAAATCTTTCCACACATGACAGAGCAAAATTTTCTAACTCTCCAACTTAGACAATAAAAGTTAATTCAGTTATATAATGTTAGATTTACATTTCCAGATTTTTGACCTAATTTATCTGCTTGAGGGACAGCCCAGAGGACCAACATGTGATGTGCACTCACTCTTCAAGACCAAAGCTCTATAGCAGAACATCAATTTGGGGCAGGATGGGGAGTGAGTCATGTAATAATAACCAGCCAACATTCTTCACCTACTGACTGAGGCAAAGGAGGAAGGCAACTGACCCTCTAGCTAAGCCTGAGAAAGGAATATCAGGTTACTGAAAATTCCTAATGAGACTTGCAAGCAGGATGGCAGAATTGGAAACCACCACTCCCATTCATATCTGCCCTCAGCAACGACAATTTAGCAGCCACTCACAATCAAGAGTACCTTTGTGGGATTTGTAAGATCCGGGTAGAAAACTGTAAAACCCTGGTGGAACTAAAGGAACTGAGGGAGGCCACTTTGAGAAGGCAAGTCAGTACCCAGGTAACAGACTCACTGACCATGATGCACGCTGCAGACTCACAAAGAGCCTCAAACCCAACCTGTCGACTCAGCTACAGCCCTATTTGGTCTTGGTTCTGCCACCAACACCATCTGCCAAGAAATATAAAGAGTCACACCTAGAAAAGAAAAAAAAAAAAGAGTCACACCTGCCTACATTCCAAGTAGAAAGCTCACCTCAGCCCCAATTACGAACTCAGAGGCAGCCTATGACCTGACTCTAGCCCCTCTCAGCTGCTGGTCCTGCCTGGCCAGGACAGACTGAGATACACACATGTCCATACCCCGGAGGCAGGTCCACCAACGTTGGTCCAACTTCAGGTCTTATGTAAGCCCCATAACCTGGCTCCAGCCCCTTGAATCTGCATCAGAAAGCAGTTCTGCCCATCCAGGGACCTAGACGTAGACGCATCTATCTATCTGTGCATGTATCTGTGCCCTGCTGACCTCTGTGTGACAACAGATCCTAACGCAACCCTGTGATTCAGCTCGAGCTCTGTAGATCCATAGTGCACAAGCAGTCCTGCCTATGCAGGGACTCGTGGGATAAACGGTCCTCTGTACCCCCAAAGGGAGACCCACTGACTTTAAACCAACTGCAGATCCTGAGGGAGCCCTGTGGCCAGGATCCAGACCCACTCAGTCATGAGCAGCCAGGAACAGTCCTGTTTATCCACAAATTTGACAAGAGGCACACCTGTCTGTGCCCCTGAGCACAGGCCTGTAGATCTGTTCTAGCCATGGACCCTGGAGCAGTCCCTGACTCAGTTCTAAGCCCCCTCGACTGCAGTTGGGTCCAACCATGCTGACCCGGGCGGCACCCGGGGTCATCTCAGGAGCCTTCCCAGGGACCCAGCGGGAGCCATACCCACATACACACCTGGTAACAGGCCCGCCATCTGCAGATCCCAAAGTAGACATTTAAGCCTTCTTGAGCCCCACAGACCAAGGTTCTGGAGGCAGTCACATCTACCCATAGATCAGATAGAAACCACATTCACCTGAGCCCCTAGTACCAGAACTACCAACTGAAGACCTCACTGTAGACCAAGCAGCAGACATCGGACCTGGCTCCAGGCTCACTCAACTGCAGCCATGAAGGTAATGCCATCAGTCTGAGATACAAGACAGGTCTTTACATACCAAAAGCAGCCTGTAAAGACTGAAAGAGGTGTTTGATCCTTCAGATGCAGGGGCAGAATTGCACGACTGTGCAGATCATGAAGAATCAGCAAACATGACATCATCAAAGGAACCTAATGAAGATTCAATAGCCAATGCTGAAGAAATAAAGTCCTGTGAACAGCCCAGAAAAGAATTCAAGTGAGCATCTTAAATAAGCTCAGTGAGGTGAAAGAGAAGGCATATAAACAGCTAAACAATACTAAGGAAAAATGGATGAACAAAATGAGAAGTTTAATAAAGAAAGAGAAAACATTAAAAAGAGGCAAACAAATTCTGGAACTGAAGAATACAAATTCTGGAGCTGAAGAATACAATAACAGTAATAAAAAAATTCAGTAGAAATCTTCAACAACAGACTCGATCATGCAGAAGAAAGAATAAGCAAACTCAGAGGCAGGTCATTTGAAATTAGCCAGGTAGGGGAATGAAAAGAGAAAAGTACCAAGAGTACACAATGGGGAAGGATAATCTCTTCAATAAACTGAATATGCAAGTACAAAAGAATGAAATTGTATCCCTATCTTATATCATATTTAAATTCACTTGAAATGGATTAAAGATGTAAACAAAAGACCTGAAACGATTATAAAGAGGAGACATTAAAACAGATACTACAATAATACAAAGGATCATAGCAGACTACTATCAAAATTATACCAACAAATTGGATAACCTAGAAAAAATGAATAAACCTAGAAACATAGAGCTAACCAAGGCCTGATCATGAAGAAATAGGAAGTCTGAATAGGCCAATTAAGAGTAAGGAGATGGAAGCAGAAATCAAAATTCTCCCAACAAAGAAAATCCAGGACCAGATGACCTCATGAATGAATTTTACCAAATATTTAAAGAATTAAAATTGATCCTTCTCAAATTACTTCAAAAAATTAAAATGAGGGAACTTTCCCAAATTCATTTTATGAGACCAGCTTTGCCCTTGCACTGAAGCCAGAGGAGGACACCACAAGAAAAGAAAATCACAGGCCTGATGAACATAAAATCCTGGTGAACATAAATGCAAATTTCCTCAACAAAATACAGTAAACCAAATTCGACAGCACATTAAAAGGCTCAAACACTATGATCAAGCAATATTTACTCCTGGGATGCAAGGATGCCTCAATATATGCAAATCAATAAAACTCTTAGAAGGAAACATAGAGAAAAGCTCCTTGATGTGGGTTTTGGTAGTAATTTTTTTGGATACTACATCAAAAGCACAGGGAACAAAAGTAAAAATTAACAAGTGAGACTATATCAAACTAAAAATGTCTGTACAGCAAAGGAAACTATCAACCAAATGAAAAGACAACCTATGGAATCAGAGAAAATATTTGTAAATGTTTTCCAATAAGTGGTTATATATATTCTTATATATTATTATATATATCTTATATATATATCTTGTATATATTCTTATATATATATATAAGAAACTCATACTAGATGGAACTGAAATTCTGATATATTGCTAATTAGAATATAAAATGGTACAACCACTTAGGAAAACATTTAAACAGTTTCTTATAAAATTATTTAGGAATTTATAATATTATAGGAATTTCTCTTGTTACTAAATATACCCAACCTCAGAAATATTATGGCCCTCTCATTTAGTATTACATAAAGCTGCCTCAATACTCATCCTCAATTCTTCTGTGCTACTTTCAGTTGTCAGCAAGTATCATGATTATATTTCATACTTATTTGAAGAAACTAAACTGTAACACATATGGAAGTAATTGGTATAACTCACCTTAAAAAGAATATTAAAAATCTGATGTACATCCACCCCATCACACACCCCTGAGCTCTCTACTATAGGAATCCCGAACTCATAAAAAATCCATAAAGACAATGTAATGTATAAAGATACCCAGTATTAGACATCAGGGTATGACTGGGAATCGTCACAGAAATTTGTCAAACAATTTAAAAATTGTTAATATTATACTATCTAAAATAATCAAGTATTGGTATTTTCCAAATACCAATAAGAAGTTTAACATATAAACTTCATTTTAAAACCTGATTTTCAGATGCTTAGTTCACAGAAAATATACCTAAAATAATTTTTTAAATTCCCTTTAGGTTTCATTAAATTATGAATTTATAACTTATTAATGAAGCCCTCACAGAAAAATTTGAAGATTTAATGAAGATGGTAGGAGAAGGAAATTAAGCAAGGTGACACTGGGGGGGAAAAGCTTGAGTCCACCTAAATTTGAGGTCTTCATTAAGGTAAACTGAAGAATAGAAGTGAATCAAAATGTAAAAGCAAAATTTTTGAAAGGGACATTTCTATCTTGATTTTGAACTTGGTCTAAATGATTTGGAATGCCCATCTCTCCTATCTCATGGCTCTCTTATTTCATTTTAGGGAGTGTCCATCGAAAAAAAATAGTAAGTCATCTTTCCAAGTATACCATGAGCTTGAACTTCAATTTCCCACTAATCTCTTTCCTGCTGATGATAATGGTCACATCACAAAATCCTGTTTCATCCACAATAGGAGGGCTTAAGTGGCATCATGTTGTCTTCAGAAACTGCAGTGCATTTGTGAGATTAACTAACAAAAAAAAATCAAGTTAAAAACCAAGGTTATGTAAAGAACAGGTAGGCACTCTGGAAGAAAAAAACTAATTCATTAATAACTGAGAACAAAATACTGCAGGTAAAACAGAAATCGCTGTTAAGCACCTCAGGTTAAATAACAAAAAAGCCACATTTGTGTCTGCCTCTAAGTGATCCGCTTTTGTATTTAAATCTTACTTATTTTACACTATGGATATTTTAGGAACACAATTACAGAGCCATTTGGTAAACACATAGACTATAGACATCGTACAGAAACGATGTCAAACTGTGGCTTCTGTGGCTCAGTAGCTTCTGCCACTGAGAAACTAGAAATAACCACAGGCAGCTCTGCTTAGCTGCAGCAACGATTCTAAGCTCTGACATCCCAGAAATGACTTGGGAGAACTGAAATCAGTCTTTCCAATTTACAAGATGCAGGAGCTACCAGGAAATCTTGTTACATTTTAGGCTGGAGACTAGGGAAGCACAGAGCCCATAGGAATTAGAGAATAAATTGAGGTGCCTTATCAGATCCTACCACAGAAATATTAGTGGGACCCGAGGATGAAAGCCAAATCCTGCTAAGACCAAAAGAAGCACTGAATTTTGAGTAAGGTTTCAGACACTCATTTGTACAATCTATGCTGCTGGCACTTTTGCAGAATGAACCAGAAGATGAGAGTCCAGTTAAGGGAGGGAGGAAGACAGGATGGGAGTGTGTAAGAAGAAATACAGGGACAGACTCCAGGTCAGAATAAGGGCTGTGGATTGAAAGTTTATAACTGTGCTTGTTGAGCATCTATTATCTCATTCAATCTTCATAATAAATGTTATGGGGAAAACCCATTATTTATTATTCCTGTTATCAAGAAACCAAGCTCCCATCATGCTTGGATCTGGAAGCCCTGGTTGTTGTTTTTGTTTGTTCAAAGGCTGGCAGGGAAACCTGGGCTAGAATCTATCCTACTTACACAGAGAAACAAAGCTGGTGAGTTCTTTTACAACATAAATGAAGAAATTTCATTTTCTACACCAAATCTACTACATACATTAAATAAAAATATTATGTTTCCAGGTGCTTACCCCAGAGTAAAATGTAGCTTCTTTTCTCATTACCCAAGGCTGAATCAAGGTTTCTGTTTCTTAAGTTCTGTTTCCTCACCACTTTACATATAAGAAGATTATAGCTAAGAGAGGGTACATCGACACAAATTCACATAAATCTAAATTGCCAGGTCAGAACTTGAAGCAAGGTCTATCTGATTCCCAGCCCCCTGCTCTGACCTTCCATATTATTCTGTATCTTAGCAAGTAGAATAGCTAAGGCAATGGGAAGTTCAATGTAAACAAGAAATGCCAAGGGGCCAGCAGTCTGTATATATTTATACATGGGAGCTGACTTTCTGGATTCAAGGCTTTGTGTGATTGCCAGTATGGATGGGGGGTGGGGCATGGTTGGATTGGGAGTTTGGGACTAGAAGATGCAGATTATTATATATAGAATAGGTAAACGACAGGGCCCTACTATAGAGCATAGGGAACTATAGTCAATAGCCTGTAATAAATTATAATGGAAAAGAACAGGAAAAAGATAGATACATAAAACTGAATCACTTTGCTATACATCTGAAATTAATACAACATTGTAAACCAACTATGCTTCAATTAAAAAAGAAAAAATGCTGCACTAAACAAAGGAGGTTAAACAGGATCTGTTTCTGACCTTATTTTTGTACCCAAAATGTGCCTTATATATTTAAGCAACTGTGCAAAAACACCAAAGACATTGTCCCTATGTTCAATCTGAAAGAGCCAATTCCTTAACAAAATGGCCAGGGCACACCAAGCACCAAGTTATCAGAAATGAACCAAGGATGACTCTATTGGTGCCCACTAGAGGTAGCACTGTGTGATGGTTGTGAAGACAAGTTTCAAACTACCTGAAGGAGAATTCCTGATCCTCTTTATACTTGTGTGTCATTGACCAAATTGCCTAAGTTCTTCACCCTGTTTCCTCATTTATAAGTACAGTATCTATTTCACAGTTTTATGGTGAGGATAAAGTAAGTTCATATATATAAAGTTCATATATATACAATATAAAATTATATAAAGTATTATGTTCACAACTTAGCAAACACAGTTCAGTTAAGTTCAGTCGCTCACTCATGTCCAACTCTTTGTGACCCCATAGACTGCAGCACACCAGGCCTCCCTGTCCAACACCAACTCTTGGAGTTTACTCAAACTCATGTCCATCGAGTGGGTGATGCCATCCAACCATCTCATCCTCTGTCGTCCCTTTCACCTCCAGCCTTCAATCTTTCCCGGCATGAGGGTCTTTTCAAATTAGTCAGTTCTTCATATCAGGTGGCCAAAGTATCGGAGTTTCAGCTTCAGCACCAGTCCTTCCAACGAATATTCATGACTGATTTCCTTTAGGTTGGACTGGTTGGATCTCCTTGTAGTCCGAGGGACTCTCAAGAGTCTTCTCCAACACCACAGTTTAAAAGCATCAATTCTTCAGTGCTCAGCTTTCTTTATAGACCAACTCTCATATCCATACATGACTACTGGAAAAACCATACCTTTTTGGTCCAACCATAGATGGACCATGTTTGGTAAAGTAATGTCTCTGCTTTTTAATATGCTAAGTTGGTTATAGCTTTTCTTCCAAGGAGCCAGCGTCTTTTAATTTCATGGCTGCAGTCACCATCTGCAGTGATCTTGGAGCCCCAAAAAATAAAGTCTGTGACTGTTTACACTGTTTCCCCATCTATTTGCCAGGAAGTGATGGGACTAGATGCCATGATCTTAGTTTTCTGAATGTTGAGTTTTAATCCAACTTTTCACTCTCCTCTTTCACTTTCATCAAGAGGCTCTTTAGTTCTTCTTTGCTTTCTGCTTACCTGAGGTTATTGATATTTCTCCTAGCAATCTTGATTCCAGCTTGTGTTTCATCCAGTCCAACATTTCTCATGATGAAACACTCAGTAAGGAACTTTATCTTCAGTGGGTAAAATGGAGATGAGAAGCAAAAGGCATTCTCCCTCCACCATCTGCTTTTATCATCTGAGAAAGACTAAATCTGCTGCTTGAAAACATCATTTCTATAACAGGCAAAAACTGAAATAGTCAAATCTGACAGATTCATAGCAAGCTTAATGGCTCTGTTCACTGTCTTTGATTGGCTTTGTGTATCCTTACTCATGTTCTTGATTAGCCTACATCTGATTTTGGCAGTGTCTTTTTTTTCCCAAATATTCCAAAATAATCTTTCCAACAGAAGGAATAAAAGATCTTTAGTTTTACACATGTGGATGCCAAATATCCATTTACTCTTAAGTATGTCTATAAGGCTCACAGGTCAAAACTGTTGTTTTATAACAAGTCTTAGGCAAAAAGAAAACCAAAAAACCCCTAAGTATCTAATCTGGAATACTAATCAGATTGAAAAATAAACACAACAATTTTATGGCCAAGAATTAAATAATGAAAGATCTTTCCGACTTTTCTTTAGGCTCCACTATATTTTGATAAACAAACAAATGTGGGGATCTAGTTTTAGGTATGCCACTTAGGCCAACCTGTCAAAGGTATTCTGCAACGCAGATTGCAGCAGTCTGAATACAATGAGGTTGTAGAAACCACACAGAAGGTTTAAAGGGGGGAGATGAACATAAAGAAGCATTAAATATGATAAAAGAGTAACCATGAGGTACAAGGAAAATGTTCTATGGCACCCTAGGGCAGAGGGAGAGCACCAAGGAAGCCCAAACTTGGAAGGCATTCAGACTTGGAGAAGGTGTGGTTTGGCCACTGGATAATAAAGAATTTTACTGGTTCCATCAGGCCTGGGCTGGTCTGGAGTTGCTGGGTAAGAAACAGGCAACTTCCATAATACAGGTGGGGGAGTGTGTGAATAGCAACCAGTGACATGAGTCTGGGTTGCTGGAGGGAGGAAGAGGCCTTCAGAGAACACAGGCACATAGTAGCTCTGGCCTCCATGGCCAGATGACTATGGGAAGCTGGTGGCCAGGCCAAGGCTATAAGAACCATGTTTTGGGCCTATGGCTGGGTCAATAGGCACCCAGTGTTCTGATACCCATACCACCAAGCCCCACTGCCACACAAGAAACTGCAAGATAGCTTCTTCCTCCTGCAATGTCTGTCCAGTGTTCTTTCCTGGGTGGGAGCTTAACATTATACTCACTTTAAAGGAGATATAGGGAAGGAATTTCCTTATCACAAAGAATATACTGAAAGGTGCATGAAGAGCTAAGAGGCAATAAATTAATAACTGATAGTCAAAAGCTAAGTCACCCCTTCTCTATCCTGTGAATCCTTCTTTTTCTATTTTTCTTGCCCTCTTCATTTTTTACATTCTTTCAAAAAGCAATATTTATTGAGTATCTACTATTAATTAAGAAAAGATGAAAAAATACAATCTGTATCCTCAAGGGACAATAGAGGATGCAAAACAAGGAAACAAATATTTGAAATGTAATGTGATGAGATTGTAACAGAGGTCTGTTCACCAAATTAAGCTCAGCCCAAGGATCTCAAGGAAGACCTCTAGCAGGCAGATTAACTGTACTATGCTGTAGCATAGCAGTATTTTGAGGCTTATAGCAAGTAACTTATTGCTAAGAATGATCAAAGTATTAAGTTTGGAATGATTTGGATTTTTTTTAATTTCAGTGCAGTGATGTTCCCTATAATAACGTCACTTTCATTTTCTTGAACACCGATAGGCTTTCTCAAGAAGATGAAAACTTCAGAAACTATACATAACTCAAGTCTATGTGATTTATGCTGCTGTGCACAATCTTGATGTATCCATAGGAATATGTTATACTCACAAGACCATTTCCCTGACAGGCTACAGTCCATGGGGTCACAAAGAGTCAGACATGACTGAGCATCTAACACATATAACACATAAATAGTATATGAAGCCTTCAGTTGACCTCAGACTTCTATGATCCTAAAATTTATAATTCACTGCAATTAAAAAATATCAAAATATAATCTCTCCCAGTGAAAAGAGGTAGTCCTAAATTTAACAAAATCTAAAAAAGTAGTCAGTTGCCCTTCTCAGTCTGGAATTTAGACAAGAGATATGAGTGGGAGAATATTAGTTTGAAAGGGAGTATATTGTCTTTTGTTGAAGTCACGGGATTGCTTAGAGAGGAGCTCTATGGAGAGACTAAAATGACTGTCTCAGGTTGGGTTTCCTAGGAATAGTCCAAGATAGGAATTCTTGTTCGAAGTATATACTGAAGAGTATTCTCAGGAAAAGGGGAGTAGAAGAAGCAGCCTGTGCAGGGGGGAAGAGCTAAGGAGGATATAATCTCAGATGGAGCCAAGCTTCATCTTAATCCCATAGTAAAATCTGAACCACCAAAGTATCACAGAGTTGGCCCCATTTTAAGGCAAGAGTCAGTTTTTTAGAGTCCTTCTCCCATCAGAGTTGTTAGGTACAGGCTACTCTGGGAAGGGAGCAAATCGTGACTTCCAGGACAGGCAGCTCTATGCAGACAAGTCTTCAGAGAAGAGGGTCAACTGTGAGCCATTAGTAGCCAACACAAACAACCGCTGAGAAACTGGGAGACATGCTGGGTGATCCCGTTAAAAGGGATCTGAATAGAGCAGCAACTGTGTCCAACATAAAGATCAAGAAATGAACCCTAAGAAATCAAAATAGAGAAAGAAGCCCTTGAGGGAAACCAAGGAGAATTCTAAGATGAAAATAATCAAAAGAGAATGGTTATATGAACAACAAGGTCCTACTGTATAGCACAGGGAACTATATTCAATATCCTGGGTGAGGGGTGGGGAGGGAGGAAACAGAATGGCGACAGTAGCAGCCACAGTAGAGGTTTGAACATTACCACAGAAACTGCAAGACTGAAAACACAGCAGAGAGGAGCAGTTGAAAACAGTTCTCCATAGTCAGCTCATTGTCAGATCCTCAGATCTGTACTCTAAATAGAACACCTTTTTAAGATTACACATATTTTGTGTTGCTTTCATTCATTTTTCTAGTGCTTTGTATAAAATAAAGCAAAGTCTACACCAGGAACAAGTACAACCACTACCATCTTGTTGCAAGATGCCAGTCTCAGAGAGTATGACTCAATAATTAAGCAATTCAACTGGAATGCAACACATCACATGGGGAAGATCTTGGCAGTGACTTGGCTTCAGGGTCTACTGGCTTTCCCACTTGCTGTCACTGAAAGGTTTTGGGGATTAATTTTTTTAAAAAAAGTCTTCTTACAATTAAAAATGATATGCTAACTTACACTATAATAAAATAAAATGGAACCTTGATAATACAAAATTAAGTAAGAAAGTACTAGATTTATGATTATTCCATCTTGAAAAAATGTATACCATAGATAGTTTTGTTTAGATTATGTTGCTTTGTTATATGAAGTCAATTAAAATTTGTACCAGTTAAACATTTAAAATTTGTACCAGTTGAACATTTAAAATTTTTGATTTCTAATTGTGTTAAACATTGCTTCCTTAAAACAGCTGAAGCAGTAATAATTAACTCCTGATTAACTAAGCAAGTCTTAGGAGTTATGCACATGATTTTTCACCAAGTAAGACCAAAGGGATTTAATCGGTATACAATGTCATGCTTCTGCCTCCCACCACCCTTTACTGTATTCATCAGGCTACTGTATTCTCTGCCCTTGGCTGAAAACAGCCAACTCAATGATTTCCCTGGCACTTGTTGACTGCAGGGTCCTGAACTGGCTTCATCCTCTCTTGATACAACAAATGTTTACATCTGACTTTCTCTAATGGAGCCAATTTGTGGATTCTTCGGAAACGTCCAGCATTACAGTAGACACTTAGAGGTGGTTTCTAGTTCCAGGTGAATCTAATCTCTTCCAGGGTTTCTACCCTTCTCAGCCTCTACTAACTTAGCAGTCACTTCTAACTTCTCTTGATTGCCCTCTGGGCTGCCCTAGAGGTAGTACTAGGAACACCCCATTCTAGCTCCCTTTAGCTTGTGGCCCACTCCAGTCCAGGAAAACATTGCCTCAGCCTTTACATCCACAACCTCTGAACCTAACAAACCTAGTGAACCTAATGTCCTCTTTGTTTCATTTGCTGACAGATACCCAATCAAGCTTTCCTGATAATCTCCTTGAATCCCTACTCTCATAAAATAAAATAAAGAGGGGCATGCCCCACGGAAAGAGAAACATTCTGAAGGTTTGTAAACTTCATTTTAAACTTCCTACAGTGTCCTCTGTTTCATGACTTACTTGGATATCTTGCAGATATATCTATGTCGCCATTAAAACCTCCAATTCAAAAGTCAGTGGGAAATAAGCCCTATGTCTTATGTAAAAGCTTCAGGTACCTGCAGTAGTGAGAACACCTCAATTCTAGTCAACAAAGCAGGGAAGAAAATGGGCAAAGTTCAGGCATAAACCCTGGCTCCTGGCAACAGTCCCATAATGGTTTTCAGGAGATCCCTGAAGTCCTGGCAGCCCCATCCATGCAGGAGAACTTATGCCACATGAAAGAAATCTGCTTCAGAGGCTCGTGTGGGAAATTAGGGCCATAAGTAGCTGGTCTTCTAACTAGAATGTTACCTTTTCTCTAATTCTTTGTCTAGTATTCCCTGTTAAAGGCCTCACTTCTTTTTCAAAAATTGTTTGTACTGAATACTGACTTTGGTTGACCATGGAGGGCTGGTGAGGAAAGAGTGGCTCAGCAGTCAGTTAAAAAACTTTTTAGCCTCATTAAACTGAGTATTTAAGGAGAATCACTTTTTCAGTTGAAGTATTCAGGTAATTATTTTAATTCTCTGTTTCCCTCTACCAGTATGGAACTATCCCAAGCCAACTACCAAGAAAGAAATCTGTGATAGAAATACATCCAATCTTAATAAGATGTGGATAATTAGCTTACAGGATGGAGCCAACATGCTTCCCAAATTAACTAATTTTTGCATTCAGCCACAACTCATAAAGCTTCTTTATAATTAGCATTTTCTTGTTTTTAAAACACTAACAATATACTCAAAGCTGTACAGTTTATAAACCAAGAGGCTGAGCTAATGTTTTATGTTCTTTCTTTGGTAGAAAAGACTACCTTGGGGACCCACAAGGATATGAAATCTTTCTTCCAAAGTAATAAGCTTATAATGTTACACGAGACAGGTAAAATACCACAACCATACATATCACATTTCACCAAAGTCCACGTATGCTTGAAAAGGCCTTCACTTTCATCTACTATAGTTATGAAAACCAATAGAATCACTTTGCATAAATATTCAGTCCTCAATACTTTTTCTTTAGCTAATTATCATTTTAAAAGAATTAGAGGAAAATCTAATCCTTCAGTCTAGTGTAAGAGAAGATTATAGGGCTTATCAAAAATGACCCTTTAATTTATTAGCAAACTGGTGGAGAAATTGGTTGGCCATGCCTTCATCACATGGCCAGACCCTGCACTTTGAAAATGTGATTAATCTCAGCCACTGTAAAGGTTTAGATGAAAAAACAATCTAGCTTCAGGCAGATTTAAACATTCCCTTTCCTCAAAAAGAAATAATTAATGTTCTGTTATATTCAGAATTCAATAAGCAATCAAACTGCTTGGAAATCACCTTTGAAGCATTTACAGAAGGATAATTTCATTGAGGTAGCAGTAACCAATTCTAGTTTTCGAGAATACTGTCAAAAGTAGAATAAATGTGTAAAACTTTTATAAAAGATTTTTTCCCAAATAACCTTTTGCATAATCACAAAAGTAATGAAAGTAGAGCTCAAGTTTCAGGGAGAAAAATTTTGAAGGGAAAGAGGCAGAGCTTTGAAAGACATGCATGATAGGGGAAAAAAAAGACAGGAAAAAAATTATTAAATTTGTATTAACATTCTCATGAATGCTGTCACTGAAAGAAGCTAAGCATTCAGCATTGTCATGATTTTTTTTTCACAGCAGTAAGGAGAATGTAGAAAACAGTAACACATTCACCTTAACCTGTCGTTTGCCTTCTGAAAGCAGTCCTCAGAATACCATCCAGCTTCATTTTTCTTGCTTCAACATCTACATCGGTATTCCAAAAAGGATGTATACCTAAAATCAGAAAAATGTATTACTTTTAAGCCTGTATTTCTTTACAGTAATGTATCTCAAGTATTAAAGTATATAAAACTCATCATGTAAACTTTTTAAAAATTATAGGATCTAGCACATAGATCATCACCACAAACATTACCAAAGATTCTTAATCAATAGGTCTACATTTTAAGAAATATGTAATTTTTTCAAAGTTGGAAAAACACTGATCAAATAATTTGAGGTTCTCACTCACATTCTATAAGGAAAGCTGAGTGCTGAAGAATTGATGCTTTTGAACTGTGGTGTTGGAGAAGACTCTTGAGAGTCCCTTGGACAGCAAGGAGATCAAACCAGTCCATCCTAAAGGAAATCAGTCCTGAATATTCATTGAAAGGACTGATGCTGAAGCTGAAACTCCAATACTTTGGCCACCTGATGCAAAGAACTGACTCATTGTAAAAGACCCTGATGTTGGGAATGACTGAAGGCAGGAGGAGGAGAGGATGACAGAGGATGAGATGGTTGGATGGCATCACTGACTCTATGGACATGAGTTTGAGTAAACTCTGGGAGTGGGTGATGGACAGGGAGGCCTGGCATGCTGCAGTCCAGGGGGTCACAAAGAGACACGACTGAGTGACTAAACTGAACTGAACTGAACTGAACTCACATTCTCAAGAAGAAGCTATTGTTATGAAGAATATAATCAACTTTAACTGTGACATCTTGAAGGAATTGATATAAGAATCAAACATATAGGGAGAAGGAAATGGCAAACCACTCCAGTATTCTTGCCTGGAGAATTCCATGAACAGAGGGACCTGGCAGGCTACAGTCCATGGGGTCACAAAGAGTGAGACACAACTGAGCAAATTTCACTTTCACTTTCAAACACATAGAGTTGAAGAACAAGAAGGAGAAAGATAGATAAATACACAGACAGACAGGAATCCAATGGGAAGAAATGCAAAGGCAGATGGGAAGTGAGAAAGGAGACTGAAAAGAAGAGAAAATGGAAAAATTTTAATACGCAGAAGTCAGACATGACTGAGCGACTGAACTGAAAGTTAAGTCTAAAAAATGGAAAACAATAATTTTCACATGAAATTGATTGTTTAGTAACATATAGACACTGCCTTTGGTTACTATACAACAATACATAGTCCTTTACGATCTATTTTTTTATTCTCTCTCTCTCTCTCTCCCATAATCAGTTCACCTGTCTTTCCTCAGCTTTCTTTTCCTTTTGGGATTTTATTCACTCTTTTCAGTCATTTTCTCCTGGTCACGTTATAAATTTCCTATTTTATTATATCTTGCTCCTGTGTCTACCGTAAGTACAGGTAGTCATTTTATAGTGTGATTAAAAGGACTTTGGTCCATATTGGCTTCCCTTCCTCTAGCAGAAATTTTAGAGCTTCTTTCTTTTAGGTTAAGTACTGCCTTATCCCCATCAAGTTCTCTTTTAAAAATCTATATGCTTCTAGAAGGGATATATACTACCAGATGATCAAGTCCACTATTAGCTAGAAAGCCTTTTTCCCTGACAGTCAGGAACTAGCAAGCTTGAAAGAATTTGAGCTTCCAACAGACATAAAGGGAAGACATTGTGGCCTAATTTAAAATTTGGAGATGTGTCACACTAGGTACAAAATACATACCGAGTAATAGATTTTCCATGTTCCATCAATTGTTTTGGACATACTTTTGATTGGTTGGAACAACAGACTTTAGCATGACATTTTCCCAGATTTTTTTCCCTAGATTCGTGGGCTCAGAAAAGCTGAAGAAAGAAATTGAGGAGAACGACAATCTACGAATTAATGGAATTAAAAAATGAACTGAAAAATCTCTTAGAAAATAGTTTAAACACACACACACTAAGGCTAAGGGCCCTCAGAATTATATACCACTATCTCCCTTCTTTATCACTTAAAGAATGTTTCAAAACCTATCTTAATAAAAGCCCAATGCAGGGTTGTATTAGGTGATAATCATTGTTGGGAAATCTTTCCAAGTGTCAACTAAAAATTCCTCATGTTATGGCTTAATTGCTTTTCTGTTCATTTTCTGCATAGTGAAAATGAAGAGCTAATCATGATCCATCATTTAACATTTTTCCTTAGTCTGTACTTAGGTACAGAGTCTATCCTTGTGTTTGTTTCCTATTGAAAGATTGTTGCTGAACTATTAAAGATGCCAGGATTATTGGCCACCAGAGGAGAATTCAATCCAGGGCCAGAGACAAGGTTTGATCGCTCAGAGCTTTTGTGTAAATAAAGTTTTATTAAAGTATAAAAGTGAAAGCTTCTGACATAGACATCAGAAGGGGGCAAAAAGAATACCCCCTTGCTAGTGTTAGCATTGGAGTTATATACCTTTTAATTAGTTATTATAATGAATCAAAAGAATGTCTCAAGTTTATGAAAATTTTACCAGACCCACTCCCACAATTTACATTTTAGGATAACAAGATTAGAATTTAACAATAGAAAGATCCTATCAGACCTACTCTCATATTATACATTCTAAGATATCAGGATTAGTCAGAAGGTTTTCAGGAAGGAGAAACTGTCCTCAAGCAGGATACATTGTTGTTATATAATCCCTAGTACAGAGTTTAAACTGAGTTGGGTAATTGACTAAGACTGAGATCAGTCCTGGATGTTCATTGGAAGGACTGATGCTGAAGCTGAAACTCCAATACTTTGGCCACCTCATGCGAAGAGTGAGTCATTTGAAAAGACCCTGATTCTGGGAGGGATTGAGGGCAGGAGAAGGGGACAACAGAGGATGAGATGGTGGGATGGCATCACCAACTCGATGGACATGAGTTTGAGTAAACTCTGGGAGTTGGTGATGGACAGGGAGGCCTGGCATGCTGCAATTCATGGGGTCGCAAAGAGTTGGACACGACTGAGCGAGTGAAATGAACTGAACTGAAGAAATATAGACAATAAAAGTTTGTCCTTTCCTCCTCCTTGAGAATTCCAGACCCCTATCTCCACTTTGAGAGTCCCAGACCCCTTTCTCCTCCTTGGGGACCCTGGACTTCTTTTCAATCTGCCTAGGAATTGACTCTCTCACTATTTGATGATTTATTCAATGATTCAGCAAAAGTCCTCCTAAGAATTTTTATTACTTCTCCTACCTTACAACCATTCACAAAGAATCATTATTAAAGCTCATATTCATATACTGCTCATATTTTCAGGGAAACTTCTTCAGCATTTAGAAAATATTTTTAATACTTGGCACTTAAGAAATAGCATTTTTCAACATAACTATAGAAACAGAAAATGATTAAAGTTTAAATTCATTAGGCATTCAATAAATGCTTATTGAATTTAGCTGAAATACCATGAATTTTTCTATTTTTAATCTTCACTATGATTTATTTTCTATTTTCACTTATTATGAGAAACCATTTCCATATTCTGATAGTTAGATGTAATTTTTTCCTCCCTTGGATAATTCTTTATTCCCTGTTATTATGTGTAATATTTTAAACTAAAGTGTTCTTATTGCAAGTCTCTTGTCTCCGTGTATCTTTTTTCTCGCAATGAATAAACATCAAATTTCTTCTCCTAATAGAAACTCTTACCACCTAAGTGACTTACAGGAGCATTGTGAAGATTGATAAGGCCATGAATAAAACACTTGAATTTCCTTGCTTTTAGTTTTAAAAAATGACTGCATAATGAAAGATAGTAGTGTTGCATTTGTTTTTGTCTTTTTCTAAACATCTTACAATAATCCCTTGAAGAATTATTTTCTCTCTTTTGTCCTTGTAATAAAATTAGGAGTAAGCATGAGCTTGATAGAACACAGATGCCTTTTAATAAGAGTCCATTCATTTCTATTCAGTCAGAAGATAGGTTCACCATTGTCCATTCAGATAACAACTAAATGGGGCATGACCAGACCAACTGATTTCAAATTCAGATAGAGCAGTTTAATGGTATATCTCAGCAGCTGGCTTTTTCATAACTAGCCCATCAAGCAATGGAACAGAGTAAATGCTCTCTCTTTAAAATCAGAATTGTAAAACTCTCTTGCTAGGAAATCAGAGATTTTCAGTTAAGTTGTTGTATTCTTCTCTATGTTGCCTCTCCACTTACACAATTTCCAATGGGTATTTCTCTGTCATTTGCATGTGTGATATAACAAGACTAAACTTGACAACAGTAACCTGGGTCCAAATCCTTCCACACCACTTACCAACTGAGTAATCTTGAGCAAGTATTCCTAAATCTAAATTCCCTTGTATGAAGTAGAATAGGTTTTTGAGAGAACGGAATTAGAAAATGTATGTAAAGACACTGTATACATTTTAAATTGCTTTATATGTTTAAGATATTGTCATACTAGCCTATCTAGCTTTATTGACATGTTACAATTTTATTTTTCAGTTACCTCATAATTCTCATATAACAAACAAGTGCAGGAAGAAAGTCATTGTCAAACTGAATATTTTGTTTGGCAAATATTCCCATTTACCTAGTCTTGATCTACAAGTAGATCTAAAGACACTGTGATTTTACAATGGGTTTAAAATACCTCTTAATATCTCACATATTCCTTCCGATGCATTAACCAACTGCCCTGTGTGTGTTGATCCCTCCACTGGCCACTCCTGGTCCTTTCACCTAGAGTGCCTTTCCAGGACTACTGAAATCCTACTAATTCTTCAAAGACAAGAATAAAAGTCACCTCTTCCATTAAATGATCCTCAGTTCCTCAAATTAAATTTTTCAAATTTCTTTTTGTTCTTGTAGCAACCTCTCTTTGTATTATATGTACTCCAGTCTCCTCTTAAAAGACTGTGACCAAAGTGAATTGAAGAAAGGAATTATCTTATATTCATTGCTGTATCTTAGTGCCAAATAGAAGAACTTGAATGTGAAATTTACTGAACAACTCTCTGTTACTCTTATCATCTGTGTCACACAAATTAGTCTTTAATTTGTTTTCACCGCAGCTGCTACACAAAAACATGTAAGCATATAATTTTCCACTGCCTGTAAATCCAATTTAAATGCTTCAGTCTTTTACTCAAGACTTTGCATTATTAGCCATTGCTCCCTCCCATCCTGATCTGTAATTTATCCCAGTGTTCCTCTTTCTTGACATCCCAGAGTTTTTAAATTCCAGTCCTTACTTTATCATATCTTGCATCCCATGAAATATCCTTCTTTACCAATGGTCTCAGGATCTAATGTAAGAGTTTCCTCTTCCAGGAAGTGTGGAGAAAAAGGGAACCCTCCTACACTGTTGGTGGGAATGTAAGCTGGTGCAGCTACTAGGGAGAACAGTACGGAGTTTTCTTCAGAACTAAAAACAGAGTTACCATATGATCCAGCAACACCACTCCTGGGTGTATATCCCAAGAAAACTCTAATTTGAAAAGATACATGCACCCTGAAGTTCACTGCAGTACTATTTACAATAGCCAAGGCATGGAAGCAACCTAAATGTCCATCGACAGAAGAATGGATGAAGAACATGTGGTACAGATATACGGTGGAATAATACTCGGCCTTTGAAAGAATGAAATAAATGTCACTGGCAGCAACATGGATGGACCTAGAGATTATTATACTATGTGAAGCAGTTTTAGGGAAAGCAAATATCATATGATATCACTTATATGTGGTATCTAAAAATAATGAAATAATAAACTTATTTACAAAACAGAAACAGATTTACAGACAGAAAGCAAACATGACAACCAAAGGGGAAAGGGAAGATGGAGGGATAAATTAGGAATTTGGGATTAGCAGATATAAACTATATATAGAACTGATTAAAAAAAATAAGGTTTTACTGTATAGCATAAGGAACTATATTTAATATCCTGTAATAAACTATAAAGGAAAAGAATCTGAACCACTTTGCTGTATACCAGAAACTAATATAGTAAATCAACTATACGTCAATTAAAAAAAAAAAGTTTGCTCCTCCAAGAAGCCTTATCTGATTAATCTTTCCATGTAGTTCCAAGCTCTCAGACACTAGGGCAGTATCCTCATGAAGTGAAGGAGAATGTATGACTCCACTCTAGAAATGAATTAGGATATACTGCCTAAAAGAAAAACTGCCTTAAGGCAATTTATCAGTACCTTTCAGGGTTTGTTTCTAAAGCATAAAACTAACAACTGCAGAGAGTTATTTTTTTAACAGTATATATACACAAACATTTTTCATCCTTACATTTTTCTGTGTGTGAATAGTATATCTTAAGAGCAGACGGTTTTGCGTGATGCCAAGGGTTACACCATGAAGACAAAATGTACAAGCAAGTCCTGTTTATTAATCATAATGTCTTCCTGGAAATCATTTTGTAAGCTAGATTGCCATAATGTGAATCAGAATTGTTCACTGAATGTCTATCACATCAGTAATGAACCTCGACAAAGAACTCCAAATCAAGAAAGTCATAGACATGACTAATGGTACTTTAAAGATGTATTAAGAAATATAAAGTTCTTGGGAATTTCCTGGCAGTCCAGTGTTTAGGACTCAGCACTTTCACTGCTACGGCCCTTGGTTCAATTCCTGGTGAAGGAACTAAGATCCTGCAAGCTGTGCAGCCAAAAAAATTATTTTAATGAACAAAATTGTAGATTAAAAAAAGAAATATGAAGTACTTTAATAATTCAAAAACTTTACATTTTTTAATTTTAACAATAAAGCATAATTCATATTCTATAAAATTATTTAAAAGATCTAGATCATATATTAATAATCAAGGATTCTGAATGTACCTGGAAAATATATTTGAAAATTGAATCAGAAAATCGAATCTACCATGTTGGTTATAATATACAATCACTTGCCCAGAAATTTGTGAGGCAACCCCCCACCCCATCCTAAGCTAGAGGCTACCCTTGGGTCTGGCAATACCTTTCCCTCCTGAGAGCGGCCAAACCCCTCGATCTGCGCTCTGATCTGAGACCTACAGTTTGTAGATGCTGAAACTGAAAAGCAAAGCCAAATCCTGCTGGTGAAGAGGAAAGAACATAGGCTTTGGAATAGGTCCACAGGGGCGAATGTTCTACTTTGTAGCGGTGAGAATGTAGATAAGCTGTTTAAAATTTAAACTTCAGTTTCTATAGCTGTAAATTAAGGACAATTATACTTAATATTGGGCTTCCCAGGTGGTGCTAGTGGTAAAGAACCTGCCTGCCAATGCAGGAGACATGAGACACAGGTTCGATCCCTGGGTTGGGAAGATCCCGTGGAGAAGGAAATAGAAACCAACTCCAGTATTCTCGCCTGGAGAATCCCATGGACAGAGAATCCTGGCGGGCTACAGTCCATGGGGTCACAAAGAGCTGGACACGACTGAGCAACTAGCAGGCTTATGCTGCTGTGCAGTGGTTAGTGCCTCAGCCGTGCCTGACCAGGGAAGCCCAAGAGTACTGGAGTGGGTAGCCCTTCTCCAAGGGAACTTCCTAACCCAGGAATCGAGTCAGGGTTGCCTGCATTGCAGGTGGATTCTTCACCAACTGATCTACCTGGGAAGCCAACACACTTATATTAAATATCAACTATATAGTTGCTGAAGATCAAATGAAATAATGTATATGATGTACTTAGCAGATTTCAAGTATATAGTAATATAGTAAATACCAATAAACGGTCACCACTATTATATCCCTTTCATTGTCATTGTATGAGAGTATACACACCACTTACATGTGGTATAATAATCCAACAGATGCTGTCTATCCATATAGAACTCCTAAAAGAATAATTAAGTGCTCTCCTCAGTGCTAGGGATATGATATATAGACCCAGGCAGGCCTCAGCAGTTGAAGGGCCTTGTGAGCTGACTAATAGCAGAAAGAATTTTCATTATTTGTATTATTTTACTCTTTGTGTGTGCTCAGTTATGTCCACTTTCTGCAGCCCCATGGACTGCAGCCCAACAGCATCCTCTGTCCATGGAATTGTCCAGACAAGTATATACTAGAGTGGATGGCCATTTCCTACTTCAGGGGATCTTCCCAACCCAGGGATCGAACCCATGTCTTTTGTTTCTCCTGCTTGGCAGGCAGGTTCTCTACCACTAGCACCACCTGGGAAGCTGGCTATCATAATTTTGACAGATATCTGTCATATGAATTGATATAAGCTCCCTTACTTACTGAAGAGTAACTTAATCTGTGTTGTCACTGACCAGCTACTCTATTTAAAGTTGGATATCCTAGTGAAATTTATTTACAGCCTTAATAAGCAATTAATTATTCCCACACAGGAAAATGACCAACAAAAATAGTCTCACAGATCCTCTAAGAATTGAATTTGAAGTCCTTGTTCTTTCATTTGTTCAAGTGTTGGAGCCGAGGCAAGACTGAGTCCAGTTTTAAACACTTTTGACTGTGCCTTTGGCTAGGCCTATGGAGTAGTTATCTAATACAGTGTTTTAGTTAAACTTCTTAATTTTAATAAAATTATGAGAAATCTATCCTCCATTTAGCAGATATTTAAGAGTAGGAATCTTTCTTCCATCACTATAGAATGGCTCCACTCAAGGATTTTTGCCAGAAGTTATCAACTCCATGTCTGCCACAGATGCCCTTGTCGAGCATGGCCTAAAGAAGGTGCAATTCTATTTGGCTCCTGTGTGTGTCATCCAAGAAACAGTCCAGGCTACACTCTCTGGGCCTTCCATATAATCCTTTTTATCAAATTATGCTTTAGTTTGATGGTTGATCCTACATTGAAAAATGCTAGCAAGAAATCCTGTAAGAAAATCTTATTATCCACTATTTCACTCTATAGCTCTATTATAACAGGTTTGGAATAAATTTTCTCTAGACTTCAAGGCCAGGGTCTCCCCTCAAGCAGTTATGTCTTATCATCTGAATATGATTCACCCAATTTGTCCTAATTCCAGCTTTGTTTTGACTATTAGGAAACTTAGAATTGATTTGTTGTCCTACCTTGACACACAATGAGAAAGTTACAGCATATGTAGGAATCCATTTACTTTTTCTGTAATCCCATTTTATTTTTCTTCCTTATTTCCTTTTACTTTGTCTTTTATGTGTGTGTATACAGTAAAGAATTTGCCTGCAATTCAGGAGACCCATGTTCAATCCCTGGGTCGGGAAGGTCCCCTGGAAAAGGGTATTGCAACCCTCTCCAGTATTCCTGCCTGGAGAATTCCATGAACAGAGGAGCCTGATGCTCTGCAGTCCATGGGGTCACAAAGGAGTCAGACATGACTGAGGTGACTCAGCACATGTGTGCATGCACACTCACACATACTTACATATGTATATGTATTTTATTCATCATAGTGCATTATAATTTGTCTCCTTAGAGCTTAGAAGTATTGGAGGAAATGCCATAATTTTTTTAAAGCTATGTTATTAATTTATTGGTGGCAAGAAAAAGATTCTGTCATCATGTAATTCATTTGTGTTTCCCAGATTCTCACATATATCTGCCAACAAGCCTTTTCTGGCAGTCCAAATCACCAATCATGACTTCTAAATAATCTGTAGTAAGATAAATATATCAATATCTATCTAGAATTAGATCGAGGTGAGTCCTGGGTTACTTATAGTTATTTATAGTACTTACAGTCTCTAAACTCTTTTTTTTACCACCATAATCACATCAAATTCTTGTTGTTTTTGTCAGAATTCAACTGGTATTCTATCTTGAATGGACAGATCACCTACATCAGCAATGTCTTCATCAATCTGATTTCAAGTATTATTACTCCCAGGACATTTTATGTTGCTAGGCCAGGCTCAGCCTGATACCAATCAGTTATCACGATGGTATTTTGGATGGTCCAATCTACACCTGGTCGTGCCTCACGTTATGCACTGTGTATTTGACCAACCTACTGCTTTATGAGAAATAGCTTGTAGAGGCTGATTAATTTCCTCAGCACTTACCTTACCTGGTTCATGCTCTATCCTTCCACACTAGAATGAAATTCTTAAATGTCTGGCACCAATTACCACTGCTACCACCCAAATTCAAAAATGTGATATTTACCACCATAAGAGCTCTATTGAGAGGTGATAATTGATATTAAGAAATAAGCCTTAATTCCCCTGCAGCCTACTTCAGCACTAAATAGAGACTGGATTCCTGATCTTGATAAAAAGATGCACCTTTATTAGTAAACTGAAAATAAAAGGTGAAAAGTGACTAAGCAGAAAGGGATTACTTCAGTGCATATGTAACTATGAAATATATACATATATACATAATGGTATTAATACATCCAGTTATAGTTTTAAAAGCACATCATAACATCAACAGTAAGGGGAAAGAATAGTAAATTCATGATATTTCACTTAATGTGTTTCCCAAGTTAACATTTGGGTAAGCTATAATGTCACGATTTTGGCCAGGACTGTCTACTATATATAAAACTTTAAAGATTTCACAAAAAAAGAGCAAGGTTCAGCCAACATATTTGTGTAATTAAAATGTCTAATAAAAGTAGAAGTTCTTCTAAAAGCCCTTAGATTACTAACATAACTATGAAAATTACCCATTTCACTTTTAGTCATAAAACAAATTTATACAATGTTAACTGTAGAATTTAATTCATCAGGTCCCCATTTTTTTATAGCAGGACATACCAGAAAGGACCAGAATCTAAAATTAGCTCCATTCCCTAGTGTAGTTCTTAAGTGTGACCCACAGACCATGTGCTTCAGAGTTATCTGTGAAGTCTGTTTAAAGCACGGGTTTATGGCAAACATTCAGACTTCTTGAATTAGAATTTCTGGGGTTGGGATCCTGGAATCTAATTTCTTTCAAAGATCTCTTGATTCTAAGTACACTAAAGTTTGAGAATCACAGCACCAGGAGAATAAAGATGAAAAGCAGACAGTCTAAGCTACAAGTGGGGAGATTCTTCATAACGGGCAACAGACAATATCCAAGGAAGCAGGCAGTGAACAAGATATGGTGGGGTATCTTCCATGAGTGCATCAATGCAATTGGGTTTGAAGTTTTACTATGTGCTAGGTATGACAATTGTAAAGTTTAAAAAATCTATAGAACCCTCATACACTGTTGGTAGAATAAATTGGTACAGTCACTATAGAGAAAACTAAACAGATTCCTTTAAAAACTGAAAATAGGGACTTTCTTGGTGGTCCAGTGAGTAAGACTGCCTTCCAATGCAAGGGGTGTAGCTTTGACCCTGGTTGGGCAGGTAGGATCCCACAATTCTCATGACCAAAAAACCAAAACATAAAGAAGCAGTCTTGTAACAAATTCAATAAAGACTTTAAGAAAAATTATCTTTAAAAAAACTAAAAATAGAATTACAACATGATCTATCAATCCCACTCCTGGGTATATAGCTGGAAAAAACCATAATTTGAAAGAATACATGCACCTCAATGTTCATTGGAGCACTATCTACAATAGCCAGGACATGGAAGAAATCTAAATATCTATCAACAGAGGAACGGGTAAGGAAAATGTGGCACATACAATGGTATATTACTTAGCCATAAAAAGAATAAAATAATGCCACTAGCAGAAACATAGACGGACCTAGAGATTGTCATACTGAGTGAAGTAAGTCAGGCACAAAAAAGCAGTATCATTTACCATTTATATGTGGAATCTAAAGAAATGGTACCATTGAACCTATTTACCAAACAGAAGCTGAGGTACAGATGTAGAAAAGAAACTTGTTAGAGGGGAAAGGGGAAGAATAAATTAGGAGATTAGAATTGACATATACATACTATTCTATAGAGGATAAATATTAATAACGAATAAGAACCTACTGAATAGCCATAGGGAACTCTATTCAGTACTCTGTAATGACCTATATGGGAATAGAATCTAAAAAGTGAATATATGTGTATGTATAACTGCCTCCCTTTGCTGTACTTTGGAGAAACTAACATACTTTGTAAATCAAATATATTCCAATGAAAAATAATTTTAAAAAATTAAAAAATAAAATCTATGGCTCAGTTTCCACATTCATAAAATAAGGGTGACAGTCTCTAATTCATAGAGTAATGTTGGGGATTAAACAATTTAAAACCTGTAAAGCAGTGAGAGCAATGTCCAACACTCAATATATGTTAAGTCTTATTGGTCACAAATAGTCTCCTGAGAGGATAAAATCATTGATTCAACTTTGAAAATGCTTATTATCCAATTCTGTGAAACTTGAATATCAAGTCATTGTTGTTGTTGTTCAGTCGCTAAGTTGTGTCTGAATCTTTGCGACTTCAGGAAGGGCAGCACGCCAAGCTTCCCTGACCTTCACTATCTCCCAGAGTTTGCTCAAACTCATTTCCTTTGAGTCAGTGATGCGATCCAACCATCTCATCCTCCATCACCCCCTTGTCCTCCTATCCTCAATCTTTCTCAGCATCAGGGTCTTTTCCAGCGAGTCAGCTCTTCACATCATGTGGCCAAAATATTGGAGCGTCAACTTCAACATCAGTCCTTCCAATGAATATTTACTGTTAATTTCCTTAGGGTTGACTGATTTGATCTCCTAGGTATCCAAGGTACTCTCAAGAGTCTTCTCCAACACCACAGTTCAAAAGCACCAATTCTTCAGTGCTCAGCCTTTTTTATGGTCCAGCTTTATATCCATACATGACTACTGGAAAAAAAATAGCTTTGACTAGACAAACCTTTGTTGGCAAAGAGATGTCTATACTTTTTAATATGTTGTCTACGTTTGCCATAGCTTTTCTTCCAAGGGACAACCGTCTTTTAATTTCCTGGCTACAGTCACTGTCTATATTAATTTTGGAGCCCAAGAAAATAAAATCTGTCACTGTTTCCATTGTTTCCCCATCTATTTGCCACGAAGTGATTGGACCAGATGCCATGATCTTCATTTTTTGAATGTTGAGTTTTAAGCCAGTTTTTTCACTCTCTCATCAAGAGGCTCTTCAGTTTTTTTACCCTCATCAAGAGGCTCTTTAGTTACTCTTCACTTTCTGCCATTAGAGTGGTATCATCTTCATATCTGAGGTTGTTGATATTCCTCCTAGCAATCTTGATTCCAGCTTGTGAGTCATCCAGCCTGGCATTTTGCATGATGTACTTTACATATTAGTTAAATAAACAGGGTGACAATATACAGCCTTGACATACTCCTTTCATTAAAATACAGTAATTTACACAGAAAAAAAAAGTCATGAGTATTTTATACAACTTATTTCTGATGATTCCTTGATTAAAAGCAATTCATATACTTTTCTCCTAAAAAGTAAAAATTACTAATTCCCCAGGTTTGGCTTGGTTGCAAACTCCCTCCAAAAAACCCCCAAATCCATGAAATAGAATTTTCATGGGAAAATTCTAGCACCAAGTAATAGGAACTTCATCAGGCTCTGTATTAAGTAGATAGACCTTTCTGAAGTCAAACCTTTTCCCCAATTCTTCATCACAGTTGCAGCTTAGGATCTTTTCTTATAAAAATTGATCATCTCAAAATCAGAGGGCTTCTGAATAAGATGTTGTCACAGGAATTTCAGTACTTTCTATCACTTATTTCTTCTAAAGAAAAAATTGATTGGCCCTGGGATAAGATTGTATTGATGAGTCATTCTAAAAGTTCTGAGACCTTATCCATGAATATTATACTGCCATCATTAGCCATATCCTGGGTTGTTTCTAAGCAAACTTGAGATATGAGGTTCATTCTTGACATCATCTTCTCCCTATTTGAGATCTTTCTCTCTTGGATCTCTTTCATTTCTTGTTCCTTCTCCATTTGCCTTTCCTTTCCTAACCAGATACTATGGTGTTCTCATCTTCCCACAGCTTGCTGTTACATTTTTACCCCACTGAATATTATATGTTCTATACTACATCATCCCGTGACCCAGTATTTCCAATCACAGATCTAAAATGATGTGCTACCACATTAGAGGGAACGTTGCCAGCATATCTGAGATTTGGTGGACTAATCCTTGTCCCTATAGTTTTCTAATTTACTATAAAGACTATTAGTAAAAAAGACTAGAGAAGGGTGAAAAAAAATATTTAAGAGTAGGCAAATTGCTTAGCAATCATTCATGGTTCAATGTTCTATACCTGCAAAACAAAACTTTGGAAAAAGCAATACACCAGAACCAAAGCTACTTTAACATTAATTTTACCGTGTAGATTTTACCTTTCATTAGTTCCCATTCCCATTCATTTCAGGGACTAGTCATAATTTTGCCATTCCTCTTGAATTCCACACCTTCACTCTGAGTACATGATATTGAAAATCAAGTAAGATATCTATTGCCTTCCTACTTTCCAACCTTAAAAGGCACCTGTGCTGCTCCTAGCTATTTCTCCTTTCCTGAGCATGAGGGTAGAACACGTTCTTCTTCCTGTTGAAGGCTGATATCTCCACTTGGACTCCAAGTTCTTTGTACAGTTTTACTCTCTCTTTTCATTGTTTTCAAATGGCTTCTTCTCCTTATGCTCACTCTTAAAAATTTCTCCCTTAATCCTGTATTCATCCTTACCTCCTTTCCCATACCTTTCTTTATTTTCTATCCAATTATCTAATTCCCAGCATTGTCATGCAGTTTGTTTCCATCCTCCCATCTTGAAAGTTAAACTTTCTTAGCAATAGCCACATTGCCAATCCAATGGCAGTTTCAAAATTTCAAAAATGAAATTTCTATCATTTGACATTGTTGATTAGGCTTTCCTTCTGAAAACAATGCCCTTCCTTTGCTGCCATAAATAACACCATCCTAAATAAAAGAGATTTATTTTCAGTCTCTTTTAATGGATCCTTTCACTCTGCTCATGCCTAAAATTCTCTACACCTGGCCCACTTGGGTTTTCATCTACATTTCTTCCTTTGTTGTTCAGTCTAATCCCACAAGTTTACAAGTATAAATTTGAGCTCCAAATCAGAACCTCTAGCCTCAGATACTTCTGAACTCCACAATCAAATATCTGATAATCTTTCATTATGTCTACCTTCATATCTTTTTCCCCAATAGTCATGTTTTGATATAAGAAACTGCTATCTTTGCTGTCAACCATACCAGAAATCTGGGAATCATTTTTGAACCCTCATATGTGGTCATTTCCCATATCTTCAGAGTACTAAGTCTTGTCAGTATACATCCCAAAGTCATCTATAATTTATCAACTTCCCTCCAACCCTATGTGCTAGCACTGCCTTTGTACAGATTACATCATCTCATCCCTTAGGACAGATTTGTTAAAGAACAAAATTTAAAGATTAAAATGATGAATTTTATAAAAATATAGAATAATATTTATCAAGGATTTTATTTAATTAACTAATTAATGAGGCAACTGATAAGATGCTGGAATGGGTTCAAAGGAGAATTCAAAGAACCACACTTATATAGGCTAATCAGGAATGCTGAACTAAATTTATAAATAGTTGCAAAACTTGCTTTTTCGACAGCAGGGAGGGAAATTGATTTTCCTTTTTCCTTCCACCAGACAGAATTCATTTGCACATCTATGGATAAGAGTCATTTTCATTGCCGTGATCTACAATTTACAGTTTTAAATAGCTCAGACAATGAAAGATGCAAATTCTATAAAATCAAAATAACCCAGAAGAGTGTGCTCTAGACAGCACATACATTTTGATTGAAGACACCTAGTAATGTGTTTGGTTTACTTCAAAGTCTTTCATAATTTTTTTCTGACAGACTTTAGCATCTTACTAAAACTAAAGTGTAATAATATTTCTCCCCTGTTCAAACTTTCTTGTGGCTTCCTATCAACCACAAAATAAAATCCAGTCCCACCTCAACTGGGTAGGATGGCCACCATCATCTCCCGATCTCTACTCACCCCACCCTTACATCCACAGGTACTTCACGCCAGTGGAAGCGGTACCAAAATGATTAAGCTTTCCCAAATACACCTAGCTGTTTTATACTCTTCACCTTGCACAGTCCATAACCTCTTCCCAGAATGTGCTTTTAAAGGGTTATTAATTTCAAATCCAAGTTCAGAGGCCTTATTTCCCAAGAATGTTCTTGCCTCTCCAAATAAAATTAATCATTTCCTCTCTATCAGTGCAAGTTGTTTTCATGTATGATTTCCCTAGTAGACCAAGAACTGCCTTGGGGACAAATATTGAAAATATTTATTGTGTTGCTATTAACAATAGAGACTTTAAGGTCAGATCTGAGTTCATGTTCTGAATTCATCACCTACTAGCTGAATGACATGGGCAAGTAAGTTAACCTCTCTCTTCCTTAGTTTCTTCACCTGTAAATGGAAGCATTGTAGCTTTGAGTGCTGGCTTTAAATTAGATGGGGTCCCTTGTGGCTCAGCTAGTAAAGAATCTGCCAGCAATTCAGGAGACCTGGGTTTGATCCCTAGGTTGGGAAGATCCCCTGGAGAAGGAAAAGACTACCCACTCCAGTATTCTGGCCTAGAGAATTCCATGGAATGTATAGTCCATGGGGTTCCAAAGAGTTGGACATGACTTTCACTCCACTTTGAATTAGATTAGCTATTTGAATACTTGTTCTATAACTTACTAATTATGTTATCCAAGGCAAACCCCTTTTCCTTTTCCCTCAATTCTTCATCTGTAAAATAGCATTGGTAATAATACCTCGTAAGGTTGTTAAGAGATGTAAAGATACACAAAGTGTGTAATGATTAAGTTTTTGTGTTAACTTAACTAGGCCACAGTACCTAGTCAAATATCAAATATCAAATACCTAGTCAAATATCAGTTTAGATATCACTCAGAAGGTTATTTTTTAGATGAGATTAACATTTAAATCAGTAGACTTTAAGTAAAGCAGACTACTCTTCATAATATGGGTAGGCCTCATCCAATCTGTTGAAAGCATTAGGAGAAAAAGATTCATGTACCCAAAGGGAGATTTCTGTTTCAATACTGCCTTTGGACTTGAGCTGCAACATCAGCTCTTCCCTGAGTCTCCAGCCTGTCAAACTGTCCTGCAGTTTTCAGATTTGCCAGCCAGTTCCTTAGTGTAATTATTTTTGTTTCCAGAGCTCTGGTTTTTTTGTTTGTTTGTTTTCATGTTATTATCTTGTTACATGAATTACTATATGCAAGACATTTAGCACAACATCTGGCACATAACAAGTAGTCAATATATTTTGTATAGTATCGTTAATCATTTCCATATTTCCAGGGTCAAACATAGTACCTGGCCAAATAAATATTTGTTAGTTATCTGAATGGGTGGATGAATGGACGAAAAAAAGGTAAAATATAGTATCAGGTAAAATGGGGCTAGTGGTGAAGAATCTGCCTGCCAGTGCAGGAGATGTAAGAGATACAAGTTCGATCCCTGGGTAGGGAAGATCCCTTGGAGGAGGTTATGGCAACCCACTCCAGTATTCTTTCCTGTAGAATCCCATGGACAGAGGAGCCTGGCAGACTACAGTCCATAGGGTCACAAAGAGTCAGACACAACTGAAGTGACCTAGTATACACACATGCACACATCATGTAAAATATAGCAGTCACACTAACCTCACATATATTATATATTTTGATGTTAGCGATATGATTTTAACATTAAATGTGTTATTCTGAATACACTTCTTGTAGAGTACAAGAAACTCAGAGAAAGGGAAAGTACTTGAGGAAAGACTAACAAGTCTATTGTGTTGGAAATCTCTTTTGCCATATCACTCAATGAACCTACTTTCACTAAAGTTTCATATAGTAAAGCTAATACCAATATAACTTAATTTTTATTTTCCTCATTCTGTCTGTTGTTATTGATTGATATCTCTTTGAGGTGTTCTCCTCCTCTCAGATGTCTTTACAACATGCTTGCCATCTTTTCAGATATTTCTTGCAGCAACTGGAAGTCTTTCTCTGTTGATTTGCTTTTTAACTTGTTGCACAGGTTACTTCGTTCACTTCCTTTTTTCTTCTGTTTATACTGCAACATTCTGTTATAAAAATCACTTTCGCCATCCCAAAGCAAATACCATAACTTCTCAGAAAAAAAAAAAAAAGTATTTCTTGTTCACCAGACACAGGAAAACCCCAACTGAGTATTAAATGAGCTGCAAATTTGTGAAGCACAAACAGCTGTTCTGTGTGTCCTGTGTCACTATAAAATTTGCAATTCTTCATCAAAATCGAAAGTAACACAACAGAAAAACTGCCCTTTTAACAAAATCTACCACTACTACAGCAGTTTAATTCTGTCAGCACAATCACCATGTCTGTTACACTGCTCCTCCGCTCCCTGGATGATATCATCTAGTTCTCAGCTCCATTTGAATATCACACGTGCTGCTAAGTTGCTTCAGTCGTGTCCAATCCTGTGTGAACCAATGGACTGTAGCCCGCCTGGCTCCTCTGTCCATGGGATTCTCCAGGGAAGCATACTGGAGTGGATTGCCATGTCGTCCTCCAGCAGATCTTCTCAACCTTGGGATCACATTTAAAACTCAACATCCCCCCAATTCAGTGTATCTTCTTACCCCAAACATGTCTCACTATGATGTCCCATCTTATAAACGACGCCTCCATCTATACAGTATTTGCAAACCCCTCTTTTTTCCCCTATCCAATCTATCAACAAGTTTTGTCTATCCTCTCTCCTTAATAGCTGGTCAGTCTTTCACATCTTCTCTACTCCTGCTGTCAATGCTTTACTTCCATCCTCATCGCTCATCTGAATTATTTCTGTAACTATCCAACAAATTTCTCTATGTTACACATCCTCTGACTGAAATACAATCTTTATGCTTCTATCAGAGAAATTCTTTCTAAGCTGCATGTCTAATGATTGTTAGCTTCCTGATTCAAATCCTTCAACAGACATCCTCTAACTTCATGATAAAAATTCAAATTCATTGTGATGACAAATAAGCTCTTTCAGAATCTTCTGCCTGCTTCTTTAGTAGCAATCTCTCTCACCACTCTTATCCTCAAAATATATGCCCTGAACAAACAACTATCTGAAGCTGAAAGAATGTAGTGTGCTTTCTGTCAACTGCTAGCTTTCCTCTCATATTGTTTCCTTCTGGTTTCAAAGCCACCTGCCCATCATCACTACCACCTCATTCCCAGGAAACCTCTCTCCCTCGCATATCCCTTTGTTTCAGATATCTCCTCATTAAATCCTCCCCTATGCCGTCCCCAAATTGACATGGTAATCTTTCCTCTCTGAGCTCATGGTGACCTGCACTAACCTCTTTCAGTTCCCCATCATATTGTATAGTAATAGTGCATTTATTCATTTTTTCCCCCACTTCAGTAAGAACTCTGAAAGTAGGGACTAATCCCTTACATTTTTATCCCCAGTCCATGGAAACTGAACTCATGTAGTCAAATCTAGGTTTCTATAAGGTGTAATTTTAGAGCTATGGAATCATATTATATAATATATATAAACATTTAGCCAAAAGCATGATGAAGCTGGGTTACATGACAACAGAGAAATTGTAATATGTCTTAGTATGAGCCCCTACCCAGAAACTTAGGGAAGCATAACCTGTTAGACAGCCTAGCATTTGTAGCATTCAAACATACAATTTAGTGTTATAAGTCTAAAAGAAAGGGAGAGAAGTCCTAAAAACTATATGGCCTGCAATAGGGCATATCATGTTATGCAAAGTTTCTACATCACCTTACAGTCCCTGGAAGTTCAGTGATGTCTGTGATTTCTCAGTGTCTCATACAAACAATTTTCTCAAGATCTCCAGTCAACCATGGGCCTAGAAGGCTGAAGCTCCTGGTCTATGCTCCATACACAGGTAAGAAATAGGAACACTATTGATGATACTATGTGGATCTGCCAATTTCCTCTTCTAGATGACGTCCCTCTGTTGCATAGGAAGTATATAGCTCTTTTTGGATACCCTCCATCTCAACAGAGGTGATCCCCATGTTCTAGCCCTCCTAATTTTAATATCAATTATTCTCATGCCTGTACTGACTACCTTCTAGCTTAAGATCTTCACTAGTTGTGTATACTTGCTCCCTAAAATGAATTCTCAGGTTTTGTGATTCATTAAGACAGTGGTTCTGAAAAATGCATACACATGAGAATAACCTGCTATCACTTATTAAACAAAAGATTTGCTGAGTCCCATCTCTGGTGATTCTGTATTTTTAATAAATGCCCAATATAATTCAAGTAGATCGGATCCCAGAACCAGAATTTTAAAGCCACTGCTAAGGAATACTTTCAACCCTGACTACTTCTTCATTTTATCACTGACATTGCTGGTTACAAATCTCTTTCTTTCTGTATATCTTCCTTACCGGTGAGAGACAAATAGACCTCAGGAGAATTTTGTGATTTGGGATACAAAACACAAGTTATCTGGTAACGACAATGGATATCTCTTCAGGAGGCCAAACGTATTTTTCTCTGAAATGTCCTATGTCAAAACAACCACAGGACACTGAACTAGGCCTCAAAGACAACCAGCTAAAAGTCTGAATGACAATTTTTTACTGTTCTTTCTTGTTGACTAGATATATTTGAAAACATTCTGGAAAATGCAAAGAACTATACAACACAAGGTATGATTATTAGCACCTTCATATTAATGCCTAATGTATTCCTTTTGCCTGTGGCAGGGTTCAGTGAGCCCTGTTTATCTGAGAAAATTATTTCTTAAAAAGGCTATGATAAATGGCGCTCACAGAATTAGACATTTCAAAGAAGCTCAGTTCGCTTTCCACCAAGAAGGTTTCCAACTCTATTGTTTATGATCTAAAATATTTGGGGACTACTGTATTATGATTTAGTTTTTACAGCTTAACCTAGAGGGATTATTTGCCCATTAATAAACCTCTTTAATGCATGTCTTAAAACTATTCAAGTCACTCAATAGCTACTAGGACTGATAAGCCATAATTTTAATAATTTTAACTATAAAACTACACAAGGAGAAAATAATCATAGTTTATGTGGAGAATAGAAGATGAAGACAATGCTCTTGTAAAATGAAATTCATTTTGGTCTAACAAGTAATATGCAAATTTTATCACTGTTTAAAGAGTACAACCAAGAGCTTTTTATAAAGTCACAAATGATTCTCCAAGTTCTAGTAGTTTTTATATTTAGAAGAAATGTTCTGAAATACTGATATAACCTAGAATAATCTTACTGATGTTATTGTGCTCAAGTGTCAGTAGAAGTACAAAAAAATATATTCTTGGCAATTAAGAAGTAAGACAGTGCTCTTTTGGAAAAAAGGGACCATCATGACCCTATTTTCTTTTCAAATTCAGATGGTAAAGTAGTCTGTCAATAACAAGAAAATCATGAACCATTGGCTGAAACAATTTTTTTGGTTTGCCATATGGACTTTAATTTTAGACACAAAAACATGTTTCTCAATTTATCATGACAGGCTACCAGAAATATTTCCAAGCATTTTCTGAGTCTCCACAGCTCACTAGAAATATTTCCAAAGGCTATTTATGTCTTCTAAGCCAACTCCAGGGTCTTATGAATACTATCTTCCATGACATCATACAGCTTTGGAATAATGGGAAATCACAGGGCCTAAAGAGTTAGGTTTGACTCCTGGCTTATTAAGTACTGGCTGTGTGATTTGGATCAGGTTACTCATAGTAATTTAGAATTTTAAATTAAATTAATTGTTTTTATTTGAAAGTTAAATTTTTTAGTTGAATAATGGAGGGGATTGGAGAAATATTGGTCTTAGAAAATGGAAAACTTCAGGTTAGTAAGTCATATGTTGCATAATAACAAACAAATCCTGCTACTATTTAAACTGGAGGACTTTAAACTTGTTTAAATTTTTAAAAATTATAATAATAATAACACAACATGTAAGTTCAAATCTGATTCAATTGTTTATAAGCTAATGTAAGGATTTTAGAAAAGAATGTGTGTAAAAACATCTGAAGCACAGTGAATCCTCAGTAATTTACACACATATATGTTAAACTCAGCCTATATAAGTAGGTTTCCATTGCTCAACTATGTGTAGCAAAAAATTTGGCTTTGACCGAAAACAGATCTGAAGTTTGCATTCAACTTTTGGGACACAATCTATGACATACCTGATAGGGGTATCTTTGTTTAGGGAAGGGGCTGGCCACCCCTAACAGTTGGGCTGGCTATGCTAGAAAGACCAACCATGTTTTAGGGTGTGATAGTTGGGTCATATGGCATCTGCAACCTAGCATCTGCAATCAAACATATGGGCAATCAATCAATCAGTTAATTCTGGGGATATAATGGAGCCCCAGATGAAACCCTAAACACTGAAACTTGGATGAGATTCCTTGGTTGGCAATACTATGTGCTTATTGTCACATATCAATGCAAGGAGGGAAACATATCCAGAGAACAAAAGAGGCTTTCCATTTGTATCCTACCCAGACTCTGCCTTATGGGTCTCCACCCTTGACTAGATTCTTTACCTCTCGTAAGCCATAATTGTGACTATAATAATTTTCAGTGAGTTGTGTGGAACTTTCAGGTGAATTATCAAAACTGAGGATGTCTTAGAAAGTCTCTTCAAATTTGCAATTGGTCTCAGATGTAAGAGCAGTATTCAGTTCAGTTCAGTTGCTCAGTCATGTCTGACTCTTTGCGACCCCATGAATCTCAGCACACCAGGCCTCCCTGTCCATCACCAACTCCCGGAGTTTACTCAAACTCATGTCCATTGAGTTGGTGATGCCATCCAGCCATCTCATCCTCTGTCGTCCCCTTAGGAACCCTCAAACCTCATAATTTGCTAACACTGAGTAAAAATGATCTCTATCATTTAAGTTCATGTAAATGACAATCCTTAACTAAGAATTTATCCTTTGTGGTAAAATCTCCAAAAAAACAAGAAAGAAAAGATAAGATAAGCAAATTACTGAATCTTTCTTAAATACTACTATTCTATCAATCATACATTTTATTACAATTGGGAGTTACCTAATTTTAAAAAAATACCTCCAAGTACAATACTTACTGCTTTTTCTGATTGAAAATACTTGTATCTGTGAAGACAGATGTAAAGGCCATGCCCATATCAGCTATCCAAATATTCAAGGTTTTTGCAAATTAGAGGTGTTACCCTATTATCAAGGTTTTGTCTTTTTAGAAAATCATGATAAATTGGTCTAAATCGCAATGTCCAGGCCAGAGTCCTATGATACCTAACCTACAGATATCTTAAATTCAAGAAACAATATCCTACCTTTTCTGTATTTGGAAGCATATGTATCCCACCAATAACAAGCTTGAGAGTATATACCATATCCTGGAACATCTGGAGAGGCCACAGTCATAAAAGACCAGGTCATTACAGGAGCCCTTTTTATTGATACTATAAAGCCTTTCAAAGTTTGATTAAATTACAATCAGTGCTCTAACCTTTCTCTAGATCAATGGTATTAACTGAGTGTGATTGTATCCCCGGGGATATGGCCATGTGTAGAGATAAATACTTTTTAGTTGTGCTAAGTGTGAGGCGATAATATTGGCATCTTGTGGGTAGAAGCCAGAGATGCTGATAAACATTCTACGAGGCAAAGGGAAGCTTTCCACAGCAAAGAATCATCCACCCTCAAATGTCAATAATTCTGAGGTTGAGAAATCCTGCTCTAGAGATATCACAGTCTCAATCAAACTGAATTTCTATCAATGACATCAGTTCAAGAGGATTTCGTCTTGGTTCTTTCTGAAGATATCACTGTTCTTCCTATATTTAATGGGGCCACCATTCCTACAGGCCTAAATCAAATGTTCTTCCTTATCTGAAGACTGGCTACACTCAACAGTCCTTTTAGGAAACTGAAAATATATATTTTGCAAGCTCCTTTTTCAGCGATTCTTATTCAATATGTATGGGCTAGGACTTAAGAATTTTTATGTGTGATCACTCTCGAGATGATGCTAATTAGAAGCCACCACTGGGAACTGCTAATCTGGAGAGTCATCTTCAGTACTTGTTGAAAATACAGATTATCACGCCTGCCCTAGTAGAGACACTGAATCAGAATTTCCAGAGGTGAGATCTAAGAAGCTGTATTTTTAATATGTCTTCAGATGACTCATCATAGACAGGTTTGGGAAACATTGGTTGAGAGAATGCCAAAAAATCAGGATCTGTGATCAAAGCTTACAGAAAGGGCAGCATCCTTTCATAGGATGACACAACTAAAAGAAAAACACGTTAAAAGCTAAGCTCAGCCCATCACATCCCAGAGCAGCAGCAATCATTGATTTTTGGTTACAAACTAGTCGAAGTCTAATAGGACTTCATGGGAGATAGTACTTGACCTCTCCTCTGTGAAGATACTAGCCTTAGAAATGTTGGAAATGGACTTTGTAGAGAGAAGTGTCATCAGTAAATTTCCCTTTCTGTGGATATTAGAGACTATTCTCAGTCACTGCTTTGTATTCTATATCCAGATTTGTACATGTTAACATAATGGTAAAAGCAAAGGCAGACCAGGGTAGAAATGAATCACTGGCTTGATGCTTTAACTCCTTGCTCCCCAACATCTATACTTATTCCTTATTTATTCATGTCTTAGAGGAAGAAGCCCTCTAAGAGATTTATTTACATTAATCAGGTGCTCTGAATATCATTCCCTCAACTATCCTTTCCATTATGCCCTCTGACACAGTTTTTCCATTATGTTCTCTCTTATTACACCCTCTATATAGCTTCAACATATTCCTATCTACCAGCATTTTCATCTTACCATATAAGTATATCCATTCTCTCCCATATTGAAACTATTCCTCAATACATTTTTTATCTCTGAGATACCTAATAGTCCCTTTTTCTTTACTACAACTAAAATTCTCGACACTTACTTAGAACTAAATGTGGCTGTTCGGAGAAGGCAATGGCACCCCACTCCGGTACTCTTGCCTGGGAAATCCCATGGACGGAGGAGCCTGGTAAGCTACAGTCCACGGGGTCGCTAAGGGTCGGACACGACTGAGCGACTTCACTTTCACTCTTCACTTTCATGCACTGGAGGAAATGGCAACCCACTCCAGTATTCTTGCCTGGAGAATCCCAGGGACAGGAGCCTGGTAGGCTGCCGTCTATGGGGTCACACAGAGTCGGACACGACTGACGTGACTTAGCAGTAGCAGCAAATGTGGCTGTTACTCATCAAATGGGTATTTGGGTGCTTCCTGAGCTATAGAAGACATTTTTCATTGCCAAATAAATAACTCCATCTGTGTGTCAGATAGGTGCCTAAAGTTCAGAATGTTCTAATCTGAAATTGTCACCCCTAACTCCTCTTCCCCGACATGTGTTTCTGTGTCTGTATCTGTTTTAATGAATCGAATATACATGTAGCTAGATTTCCAAATTAGAAATCATGTGAAATTCCTCTTTCTTCCTGTAGTTCAAATGGTAAAGAATCTGCCTGCAATGCAGGAGACCAGGGTTCAATCCCTGGGTCAGGAAGATCCTCTGGAGAAGGGAATGGCAATCCACTCCAGTAATCTTGCCTGGAGAATCCCATGGACAGAGAAGCCTGGCAGGCTACAGTTCTTGGGATTGCAAAGAGTCAGACACGACTGAGCAACTAACACACACGTTTGTCTTCATGATAAATCTCAAACCCATTTCCCTTTCACTCCCCATAAACGATGCATCAATTCAAGACTTTGTCATTTAAGCTCAATAATGCAACATCTCAATCAAGTCATATCCAGCCCAGAGTTCTCCATATTTTCCAGTCATCAAAAGAAATCTCATCAAATCTTGGTGAAAGGATACAAGTCTAACACATTTCCTCATCTGCTAGTTCAAAAACCTCAAAAGTAAAGGAAATGAGCCAGCAATATGGTAATATAATTTATGTGATATTATTTGGATACTACACATTTTATTGTTTTTCTTTTTTGCTTTTGTTTTGGTGGGTTTTGGAGGTTTTGCTTTTTGTGTCTATGCCAGTTCAAACCCATAGTCACAGGGTTTGCCATAGAGCTTTCTGATTCTCAATTTCTATAACATTTTAAAGCAAGCTTTAGGGGAAAACTATCAAGATTTGTTTAAAACTCCAAATACATTATGGTTTTCTCAGGGTATATGCCAAGTAGTGGGATTGCTGGTTATATGGTGGTTGGTTTTTTTTTTTTTTTTTTTAGTTTTTTAAGGAAGCTCCAAAGAAGCATGTAATCCCAATAATCACTGCAGCACTATTTAAAATAGCCAGGACATGAAAGCTACCTAAATGTCCATAGACAGATGAATGGATAAAGAAGATGTGGTACATGTACACAATGGAACATTACTCAGCCATAAAAAGAAATAAAATTGGGTCATTTGTAGTGATGTAGATAGACCTAGAGTCTGTCATAAGAGTGAAGCAAGTCAGGAAGAGAAAAACAAATATCGTATATTAACATATATGTGCAGAATCTAGAAAGATGGTGCCGATGAGCCTGTTTGCAGGGCAGGAATAGAGACACAGACATAGTGAATGGACATGCGGACACAGAGGAGGAAGGAGAAGGTGGGACAGATTGGGAGAGTAGCACTGACATTTATACACGACCGTGTGTACAATGGATAGACGGCGAGAAGCAGCTGTATAGCACAGGGAGAGCAGTTCAGAGTTCTGGGATGACCTAGAGGGGTGGGATTGAGGGGCGGAAGAGAGGTTCAGAGAGAGGGGGTGTGTGCGTGCGTGCGTGCGTGTGTGTGTGTGTGTGTGTGTGTGTATTCATATATATATATGACTTACTTCACTGTACAGCAGGAACAAACACAACATTGTAAAGCAATTATGCCTGCATGCTAAGTCACTTCAGTTGAGTCCGAATCTGCTACCCCATGAACTATATAGCCCACCAGGCTCCTCTGTCCATGGGATTCTCTAGGCAGGAATACTGGAGTGGGTTGCCATGCTCTCCTCCAGGAGATCTTCCCAACCCAGGGATCAAAACTGCATCTCTCTCTTCCCATGCACTGGCAGGCGGGTTCTTTACCAGTAGCCCACCTGGGAAGCCCAAAGCAATTATACTCCGATAAAAATTTTTTAAAAACTTCAAATACATATTTTGGGCTATTCCAACAAGCAAAAATCTCTCTAGGAGAGTCAAAAATTATAATTTCTTATTGTATAAATCATGTCCCTTTATTGTTGGAATTTAATTTTCAGAATTTCTTAGCAGTTTCTAAGTGGTTGGAGAGCTATCAAACAAAGTTTATGCTCTTTCACTGAGGACAATGTGCTTAATAGCAAAGTAAAAAGTAAAAATGATACCCATAATCCTGCACTCAAAGTTAACAAATATATCAGTCAGAGTTCTCCAGAGAAACAGAATCAATAGGATAGATGCAAATATAGACATATAGATAGATAGATAGATAGATGATAGATAGATAGATGTAGATACGGTATCTTTTATCATAACTGCATGTCTATGTATAAAGAGAATTATTTTAAGGAATTGGCTCCCAGGACTGTGGGGCGGGCAAGCTTCAAATCGCAGAGTAGGCCAGCAGGCATTCATGTGTCAGTCTTGAGCCCAAAATTTGTAGGAAAGTCTGGGAGACTGAAAACCCAGACAGGCACTAATGCTTCAGCCTTGAGGCAAAATTTCCTTACCATGAAATTTCTATTTTTGCTCTTAAGCCCCTTCAAGAGATCAGAAAAGACTCACTCACATTATCAAGGGTAGTCTCCTTTACTTAAAGACAATTTATTATAGCTATTTATCACAAGTTCAAAATACCATCACAACACCACTTGGATAAGTATTTGATTAAATAACGGGTACTATAGCCTAGCTAAATCAACAATAATATTAGCCATTCAACCATAAAACACTTCCTTCAATCTTTTTCTAGGCATAAATGGGGTTACACATACAAATCCTATGATAGAAAGTAACAAATAAAAGCATTTCAAAAGAGGTTTCTTGTGTCAAATTAAACTGCCATTCTAATAACCAAGAGTTTATTATTAATTTTAAAATGTTTACTTACATGCTATTATAAAAGGAGACTACAACATCTACACATTCACAGAGATATGTTTAGTTTTGCCAGTTCAGTTATGTGTAGTTGACTTCACAAAGAAATCTTGGGATCTGCTCTGAGGGGCTAGGTCAAGATAGCAGAATAGGAGGATATGAAGCTCACCTCCTGCCATAAATACATCAAAAATACATCTACATGTGGAATGCTTCTCACAGAATACCTGCTGAACACTGGTAGATGATAGTATAAAACTCAAATTGCAATAAAGATCACCATATACCCAGCTAGGATAAAAGACAAAGAAAAAAGGAATTGGAATGGGACCTTGTATGCTGGGAAAGAGCTGTGAGAGAGGAGAGGTTCCCTCGCCCTGGGAAGCCCCTTCACTGGCGGGGGTGTGAGCTGGAACAGAAAGGGAGTTTCAGAGGCTCGGAGGAGAGGGCGGCAGCCCTCTTGCAGCAAGCAGAACAGAGAGAGACCAGAACAAAGGGACCAGGCCACCTTCCTGCACTCCCCAGCCTGAGACAAGTCTGTTAGTGTGTGCAGAGGCTGGGTGCTGAAATTTAGGCTTCAGAGGACACACACGGAGAGATAACTGGGGTTGGCTGAAACCTGAAGAGGGCAGAGTATGGCCCAAGCTACATACAACTGAGAGTGTGTGCAGAAAGGAGCTGAGGTTGATCGTTGAAGCCTCATTATTAATGCAAGCACTCAAAGGGAGGGGGGCAAGGCATGCCATGGCAGCCGCGTTTTTAATCCCAGTGAGCATGGCTCTGCCTCTGCAAGTCCTCAGAGCATGGAGGTGCTTGCCCACACGTGGGGGCAGGGCTGAAATTTGAACTCCCTTCCTGCATGGTTGTACAATATACAGATTTTTGCCACCACCACCAGGGCCAGTTTAAACTCAGCACCTGTGGGACATCTGAACAGAATACTCGTGCTCCTGTGGCTAAGGCTGGTCCAGTATTAGCACCTGTGGGCCGGTCACAGTCTGGGCTGCTTCTGTAGCTCCCAAGGTGGGTCCAGGTGCGTACCTACTGTGATCCTGGCACCTGACTCAGTGGATCTGGGCAGGTGGTTTTGTGACTACACCAGGGCCTACTGCCTACCTTTCCATGACTGAGGAGAAGTTGAGGGCTGTGTCAACAGTGTACTTTGTCAGTCCATACAACAGGTGGCAGGCAACACCAGAGCGCACACTTCCCAGTGGAAATCTCCCGCAGAAGAATGCTCAGTGGCTCCTCTCCCGGCAGGAGTGCTCCAGTCCCGCCTACCTCACAGTCCAGCTCAGAAGGGAATCTGGGGCCTTGTACACCAACAATTGGGGAGTCGAACCTGCCTCTGCTAGGACTGTGAAAATCACAGAGCAAAGAGGAAGTCTCTCTCGATATCCAGAGCAGGCTATAGTCGCCACACCAGTCATACCCTCTATCAAAGGGAAAACAACCAGCATACACTGAGGAAAAATGCAGCAGATATCCTTACTAAAAACAGCTCTTGCACCAAAAATACTAGACACACACAGGCTACTTGGGGATGCAACCCTCCATGACCACAGTAGGTAACTGTTTCCCCTAAACTCATAGAGACAGAAGAAAATAAGTAAAATGAAGAAACAGAGGAACCACTCCCAACTAAAAGATTAAGAGAATTCCCTTGAAAGAACAAATGATGAAACAGTCCTCTTCACTCTAATAGACACTGGTTCAAAAGGAGGTAATACAAAATAATGAAGGAATTAAGAAAGGCTATTGATATAAATGCAGATTACTGTAAAAAGGAACTAGAAACTATAAAAAGGAACCAAGTAAATTAGAAAACTCATTTGCTGAGACAAAAACTGAGCTAAAGCCTAGGCATAGCAAACTGAATAATGTAGAAGAACAAATAAGTGATCTGGAAGATAGAATAATGAAAATTATCCAATTAGAACAGAAGACAGAAAGACAAATGAAAAAAATGAAAGCAACATATGAGACCAATGCAATAATAAAAAGCATGACAATCATTCATATTTGGGATCCCAAAAGGGGAAGAAAGAGAAAAGGGGATCAAAAATACATTTGAAAAAATTATGCCTGAAAACTCCCAAACTTGAAGAAGGAAACAGATATCCAGGAGCAGGAAGCACAGAGAGAACCAAACAAGATAAAGTCAAACAAGACCTACAATAAGACACACTATAGTTAAAATGGCAAAAGTTAGAGAGACAATTCTAAATGAAGCAAGAGAGGGGACTTGCCTGGTGGTCCAGTGGCTAAGACTCTGTGCTCCCAATGTAGGGGGCCCAGGTTCAATCCCTGGGCAAGGAACTAGATCCCACATGCCACAATCAAGACCGAAAATTCCACGTGCCATAGCTAAGGCCTGGCACAGCCAAATAAATAAAAACAAATAAATAAAAAAAGTTTTAAAAATAAATGCAGCAAGAGAAAAAGAATTAGCTAAAAGGGATATCAGCTGATTTCTTTACAGAAAAGTTGCAGGCCAGAAGAGGTGGCAAGATATATTCAAAATCCTAAAAGGGAAAAACATGCAACTTAGGATACTCTACCCAGCAAGATTATCATTTAGAATAGAAGGATAGATAAAGAATTTCTCAGACAAGCAAATAGCTGATGGGTCACTGCTCTATAGCAGGGAAATCTCAACTTGGCACTCTGTGATGACCTAGAGGGTCAGCTCAAAAGGGAGGGGATATGTGTGTTCTTATAGCTGATTTACATTGTTGCACAGCAGAAACCAACACGGCACTGTAAACAATTATGCTCCAATTAAAAATAAATTTTAAGAAAAAACAAAAGAATATAACAATGCTAAACCTGGCCTAAAAGTAATACTGAAAGGTCTTCTCTAAATAGAAAATAAGCAAGAATCTATAGGAAAGAGAAAATTACAATTAGAAAATAAATCACTTAAATAGCCACTACACAGATTAAAAAATAAAAAATGTTTATGAAAGTGAAGATAACTATAGTGAATAGCAAAAGAATAAAAATGAGTATATAAAAGAGTACATCAAAATCATAAAATTTTGGAGAGTAAGAAAATGTAGATTTTTTTCGAGAATGTGTTTAAGCCTATATGATTACCAGTCTAAAGCAAGTAGATATAATAATGGATTAACATAATTGAAAAACAGGATAACCACAAACCAAAAACATACAGTAGATTAACAAAAACCAAAAAAAAAAAAAAAAAGAGAGAGAGAGAACACAAGCATAAAACAGAAGAACATCATCAAACCACCAAATGAGGGTTTCCTAGGGAGAGAGGGCGACAGTTGTGGCTTATTGTGGGAACAAGAACACTGGTGTCAAGACGTACTGTGCTTAGCTGATCAGTCATGTCTGACTCTTTGCAACCCCATGGACTGTAGCCTGCCAGACTCCTTTGTTATGGGATTCTCCTGGCAAGAATACTGGAGTGGGTAGCCATTCCCTTCTCCAAGGAATCCTCCTGACCCAGGAATAGAACCCAGGTATCCTGCATTGCAGGCAGATTCTTTATCATCTGAGCCACCAGGAAAGCAAAGTCAGACATACTGGGCTGGGGAGTACTATTTGGCATGATCTCTCCTGGGGCTTCCCTTGTGGTTCAGCTGGTAAAGAGTCGCAGAGTCATGACTTTTTTTTCCTCAAAGTGAAAGTGAGCAACTTTCACTTCTCCTGGAAACTACCATTTTGACACCAAGACCTGGTCCCACACAACATACTACAGGCTCCATTGTTGGGATGCCTCAGGCCAAACAACCAAAGGAGCAGGAACACAGCCCCACCCATCAGCAGACAGGCAGCCTAAAGTCTTCTAGACCTGCAGCCACCTGGTCAATGGATAAAGAAGATATGGTACATATATACGATAGGATATTACTCAGTTGTATAAATGAATGAAATAATGTCATGTGCAACAACATGGATGGACTAGAGATTATCATACTAAGTGAAGTAAGTTAGAGAAAAACAAAGATCATATCGTTTATATGTGGAATCTTAATTAAAAAAGATACAAATGAACTTACAAAGCAGAAAGAGACTCACAGACTTGGAAAAAAAACATGGTTAACAAAGGGGAAATTGGGAGGGATAAATTAGGAGGTAGAGATTAACATAAACACACTCTCATATATAAAATAGATAATCAACAAATACCTACTGTATAGCACAGGGGACTCTACTCAATACTCTGTAATAATGGATATGGGAAAGAATCTGAAAAAGAAAAGGTATATGTATATGCATAACTGAATCTCTTTGCTGTATCCCCTTACTAACACAACACTGTAAGTCAACTCTAGTCAATATGAAATATTTTTAAAAATTAAGGAAAAAAATAGTATATTTAGAGAAGATTATAACAAATTCTGTCTTCATGTTCTCAAATTATAAGTACAGAGACTGAAAATGCAAGAGACCACCTTGCTGGTAAACATTTCATGGATTCAGCAAGTATGCCAGATTTCATGCTGGAAACTGAAAGTACATTTAGTTAAAAAGACTAAAGCAATTTCTAATATACTGGCAGTGACTAAGGAAAATTTGCATCTCAGTCAAGATACTCAAAAACTGGAAACAGTGGCATATTTTTTTTCCCTTGGGCTCCAAAATTACTGTGAACAGTGACTGCAGCCATGAAATTAGAAGACACTTATTCCTTGGAAGGAAAGCTATGACAAACAGCATATTAGAAAGTAGAGATATCACTTTGCTGACAAAGGTCCATATTGTCAAAGCTATGGCTTTTCCAGTAGTCATGTACAGATGTGAGAGTTGGACCATAAAGAAGGCTGAGTGCCAAAGAATTGATGCTTTCAAACTGTGGTTCTGGAGAAGACTTGAGAGTCCCTTGGACAGCAAGGAGATCAAACCAGTCAATCTTAAAGGAAATCAACCCTGTATGTTCACTGGAAGGACTGATGCTGAAGCTGAAGCTCCAATACTTTGGCAACCTGATGAGAAAAGCCGATTCATTGGAAAAGACCCTGATGCTGGGAAAGGTTGAAGGCAAAAGGAGAAGAGGGTGACAGGATGAGATGGTTGGATAGCATCACTGACTCAATGCATATGAGTTTGAGCAAACTCTGGGAGAGAATGATGGACAGGGAAGCCCGGCATGCTGCGGTCCATGGTGTTGCAAAGAGCCAAACACAACGACGGAACAACAATAACAACAATTCTGTTCAGAGTCCATTTTGGATATGAATTCTTAGATTTGTGTACTGTAATTAAACAAATTTTCCCCCTTATGCTTTGTGCTTTTGAAATTCAAAAAGTCCTCTCTTATCATGAAAAATTTCTAACATATCTTACAAATATTTTTATAGTATTACCTCTAACATTTAATATTTAATTCTTTTGGAATCATCTGGGGGGGTGCCATGCCAGCTATGGGATTTTAGTTCCCCAACCAGGGATTGAATCCAGGCCCTCAGAGCAGAAGCACCTAGTCCTAACCACTGGACTCCCAGGGAATTCTTTGGGATTATCTTTTAAATGTGCTGATAGGTAATGATCCAATCTTGTTTTTATTCATATAATGAAGTAGATTATTTAATACTGTATACTGAAGTAATATATATTTTATTTTTTAAAAAAGAAACCATTTTGTCAATTAAATTAGCTAAAAATACTGTCTCTCAATAGTAATTTATATTTCTTTGATTGCTAAAGTTGCACATACTTCCATATATTTGTTGCTCAGTCACTCTTCTTCCATTATGAAACACTCTTCCTTGTCTTTTGCTCATTTTCTTCTATTTATTTATTTATGTCTTCTTGATTTGTGAGTATTCTCTATTTAAAATTAAAATATTAAACTTATTTTTACATAAAAAGTAACAAAGTTATGACGCAATCCCTATCAAAATACCAAGTGTATTTTTCACCAAACTAGAACAAATAATTCTAAAATTTGTATGGTTACACAAAAGACTTCAAATAGCTAAAATAATACTCAAAAAGAGAACACAGCTGAAGAAAACACGCTCCTAGATATCAGGCTAAAGCTATACTCATCCAAACAGAGGCACAAAAAGAGATACATAGATCAATGAAACAGGATAGAGAACCCAGAAAGAAAAACAAAAAAACTTATGATCAATTAATCTACAAGAAAGGAGGCAAGAATATACAATGGAGAAAAGACAGGCTCTTCAATAAGTGGTTCTGAGAAAACTGAACAGATGCATGTCATAGAATGAAATTAGAACGTTATCACCATACACAATAATAAACTCAAAATGGATTAAAGACCTAAGTATAAGACTGGAAACCATAAAACTCCTAGAAGAAAACATAAGCAGAACATTCTTTGACATAAGTTACAGCAAGATATTTTTTGGATCTGCCTCCTAAAGCAAAGGAAGTAAAAGCAAAAATAAATAAATGGGAACTAATTAATCTTGAAAATATTTGTGAAGCAAAGAAAACCATTGATGAAGTGAAAAGACAACTTACTGATTGGGAGAAAATATTTTCAAGTGATATGACCAATAAAGTGTTAATATCCAACATATGTAAACAGTTCATACAACTCAAAAAATTTAAAAAAAAACAAGCAATCCAATTTAAAAATGGGCAGATGAATTGAATAGACTTAAAAAAAATTGTAGATGGACAACAGGTACATGAAAAGATATTCAACATTGCTAACCATCAGGGGAATTCAAATCAAAACCACAATGAGATATCACCTCACACCTGTCAGAATGGTTATTACCAAAAATAACACAAACAACAAATGTTGGCAAGGATGTATAGAAAAGGAAACCATCATACACTGTTGGTAGGAATGTAAATTGGTGCAACCGCTATGGAAAATATCATGAAGGTTTCTCAAAAACTACAAATATAACTACCATATGACTTAGCCATTCCACTACTGGGTATATATCTGAAAAAAACAAACTTACTAATTCAAAAAGATACATAGTAGCAGTATTTATAAATGCCAAAATATGGAAACAACCTCAATGTCCATTACAGATGAATGGATAAACATGTGGTGTGTGTGTATATATATATATATATACACACACACACACACATACATACATACATACATACACAATGGAATACTACTCAGTCATAAAAAGGGACTAAATTTTGCCATAACATGGATGCACTTGCAATAACATGAATGGACTTGGAAGGTATTATGCTAAGTGAAATAAGTCAAAGAGAGAAAGGCAAAACTGTATGATCATTTATATGTGGAATCTAAAATATAAGACTAGTAAATACAACAACAAAAAAAGAAGACTCACAAATATTGAGAAAACACTATTGGTCATCAGGGAGGAGAAGGAAGTACAGAGGGACAAGATAAGTGTGGGGGGTTAAGACAAACTTCTATGGATAAAATAAGCCACAGATATAGACAATATTTTATAAAAACTATATTCCCAATGTAGTGAATATAGCCAAGATTTTATAGCAACTATAAATCGACTATAACCTTTAAAAATTGTGAATCACTGTATTATACATCTGAAACTTATGTAATATTTTGCACTGGCTATATCTCAATTAAAAACAAAAGAACTTTTTTAAAAAATGAACAAATATAACAAAACAGAAACAGAGTCATAGATACGGAAAACAAACAGGTAGCTGCCAGAGGGCAGGGTATTGAGGCGATGAGAGAAATAGATGAGGGAGATTAACAGGTACAAACTTCTAGCTGCAAAATAAATGAATCACAGCTATGAAATGCATAGTGTGGCATGTATAGTCAATAATTATGTTATATCTTTGTATGGTGATAGATGGTAACTAGACTTACTGTGATGATCATTTTGCAATGTATAGAAATATTGGGTCACTATGTTGTATACCAACAACAAATATAGTTTTGCAGGTAAATTATAACTTGAAGCCACCCAACCAAACACACACACAAACTGATTGATAGAAGCAGAGATCAGGTTTCTGGTTATAAGATGTGGAATGTGGGGGAAGGGAGAATTAGATAAAGGTGGTCAAAAGATGCGAAAGATACAAACTAGGGATATAAAGTACATGATATAATTAACACTGTAGCATATTATTTATGAAAGAGTAAATCCTAAAAGTTCTCATCACAGGAAATTTTTTTCATTTTTTTAAATTTTATATCTATATGAGGTGATTGATGTTCACTAAACTTATTGCAGTAATCATTTCATTATGTATCTAAGTCACATCACCGTGCTGTATACTTTAAACTTACATTAATGCTATATGTCAATTAAATCTCAATAAAATTGGAACATAAAAAACTAAATAGGAATATGCCCTCAAGGCTATCTCAGCATATTTTTCTTCATGATTATACACTTTTTAAAATACTTCTATGTCAAAGCCTTTGACTGTGTGGATCACAATAAACTGTGGAAAATTCTGAAAGAGATGGGAATACCAGACCATCTGACCTGTCTCTTGAGAAACCTGTATGCAGGTCAGGAAGCAACAGTTAGAACTGGACATGGAACAACAGACTGGTTCCAAATAGGAAAAGGAGTATGTCAAGGCTATATATTGTCATCCTGCTTATTTAACTAATATGCAGAGTACATCATGAGAAACGCTGGGCTGGAGGAAGCACAAGCTGGAATCAAGATTGCCAGGAGAAATATCAATAACCTCAGATATGCAGATGACACCACCCTTCTGGCAGAAAGTGAAGAGGAACTAAAAAGCCTCTTGATGAAAGTGAAAGAGGAGACTGAAAAAGTTGGCTTAAAGCTCAACATTCAGAAAACTAAGATCATGGCATCTGGTCCCATCACTTCATGGGAAATAGATGGGGAAACAGTGTCAGACTTTATTTTTGGGGGCTCCAAAGTCATTGCAGATGGTGATTGCAGCTATGAAATTAAAAGATGCTTACTCCTTGGAAGGAAAGTTATGACCAACCTGAACAGCATATTAAAAAGCAGAGACATTACTTTGCCAACAAAGGTCCATCTAGTCAAGGCTATGGTTTTTCCAGTAGTCATGTATGGATGTGAGAGTTGGACGGTGAAGAAACCTGAGTGCTGAAGAATTGATGCTTTTGAACTGTGGTGTTGGAGAAGACTGTTGAGAGTCCCTTGGACAGCAAGGAGATCCAACCAGTCCATCCTGAAGGAGATCAGTCCTGGGTGTTCATTGAAAGGACTGATGTTGAAGCTGAAACTCCAATACTTTGGCCACTTCATACAAAGAGTTGACCCTTTGGAAAAGACCCTGATGCTGGGAAGAATTGGGGACAGGAGGAGAAAGGGACAACAGAGGATGAGATGGCTGGATGGCATCACCGACTTGATGGACATGGGTTTGGGTAGACTCCTGGAGTTGGTGATGGACAGGGAGGCCTGGCGTGCTGCGATTCATGGGGTCGCAAAGACTCGGACATGACTGAGCAACTGAACTGAACTGAAAATACTTCATCCACTGTTAGCTTCATTGAAGTGAATATTTTTATAAAAGAAGTGTAACCCATCCAGACGGCAAAATGTTCAAGACAGGAACGAAAACAAAAAAGAAATAAAGTCTCAGAAGGAATCAAATGGAAAGAGAATAATAGATATGATGAATTTTAAGGAGAAAGAAAACACTCCATAACTTTAGATGTGTGACCAAAACTCAAGGAACTTAAAGTAGATGAGAGAACTGCAGAAAAGAAAATGCCTTTTCCACTACAAGCTACAGGTGGAGAAAGAAAAAAATGACTGTAGAGAATATTTTACCCTTGTCAACAGAATTTAGTGTCAAGAGGATATTTTAATTCTTTCAGTTATAAAATTACTTAATTTCAAAATAGATATTTTTATTACACTTTAGATTTGAATAAAAATAGTAGAGTAATTTAAAATCACTCGTTTTTATTGCTCATTTTCCAAACTACACTCCATGTCTTAGGATTTCCATTCACTTCCTGCTTCACAAAGCTCTCTCCAAATACCTTCAAATATACCTACCATTTTCTAACGTACGTACTTCCCAGAACCTCCTGGTTTCTGATTGTTAGCTTAGTTAAGATCTGACCACAGCTGAGGAGGAGGCCCTTATTCCAGTTCTATGTGGATGACACCCTGTATTTCAAAAGAAACTGCTTCATTCTTGGTATCAGATGAATCTTTAGGAACAGTATCCCGTTCTAAAGGCTCTTCAGATTTTGGCTTATCTTCCAAATTCCCTGATTCTAATTTTGCCACCAGGACGTCTGCTTCATTTGGGGCCTGATCTACTGGAGACACGTTCTCTACCAGAGCCTCATCTGCAGGGGTCTGCACAGATGGTGGAAGCAGAACTTCAGCAGAGGTTTCTTCTAAAGAGATTGGTGTAATAAAGGGCTCTTCAGTGAATGAAGGCTGTTTCTCAACAGAGACCATTTCTGAAGTAGTTTCTTCAGTTGATGGAGACTGAAGTTCAGCAGGGGTCTCTTCTGCAGGAGCCTCCTCAGTGGGTGGAGGTTGAACTTCTGGGGGCTCTTCTGCAGGGGCCTCCTCAGCTGGTAGAGACTGAATTTCTGGGGCTGCTTCTTCAGGGGCCTCTTCAACTGGTGGAGATTGAACTTCTGGGGCCTCTTCTTCAGGGGCCTCCTCAGCTGGTAGGGACTGAAGTCCTTGGCCCTCTTCTTCAGGGCCCTTGTCAACTGGTGGAGACTGAACTTCTGGGGCCTCTTCTTCAGGGGCCTTGTCAGCTGGTGGAGACTGAAATCCTAGGCCCTCTTCTGCAGGGGCCTGCCCAGCTGATACAGACTGAACTTCTGGGGCCTCTTTTTCAAGGGCCTCCTCAGCTGGTAGAGACTGAACTTCCAGGGGCTCTTCTGCAGGGGCCTCTTCAGCTGGTGGAGGCTCAGCTTCAGCTGGGGCCTCTTCTGCAAGGGTCTGCTCAGCTGGTGGAGACTGAACCTCTGGGGCCTCTTCTGCAGGGGCCTCTTCAGCTGGTGGAGGCTCAGCTTCAGCTGGGGCCTCTTCTGCAGGGGCCTCCTCAGCTGGTGGAGACTGAACCTCTGGGGCCTCTTCTGCAGGGGCCTTGTCAGCTGGTGGAGACTGAAATCCTAGGCCCTCTTCTGCAGGGGCCTGCCCAGCTGATACAGACTGAACTTCTGGGGCCTCTTTTTCAAGGGCCTCCTCAGCTGGTAGAGACTGAACTTCCAGGGGCTCTTCTGCAGGGGCCTCTTCAGCTGGTGGAGGCTCAGCTTCAGCTGGGGCCTCTTCTGCAAGGGTCTGCTCAGCTGGTGGAGACTGAACCTCTGGGGCCTCTTCTGCAGGGGCCTCTTCAGCTGGTGGAGGCTCAGCTTCAGCTGGGGCCTCTTCTGCAGGGGCCTCCTCAGCTGGTGGAGACTGAACCTCTGGGGCCTCTTCTGCAGGGGCCTCTTCAGCTGGTGGAGGCTCAGCTTCAGCTGGGGCCTCTTCTGCAGGGGCCTCTTCAGCTGGTGGAGGCTCAACTTCAGCTGGGGCCTCTTCTGCAGGGGCCTCTGTAGCTGGTGGAGGCTCAACTTCTGGGGCCTCTTCTGCAGGGGTCTGCTCAGCTGGTGGAGACTGAACCTCTAGGGGCTCTTCTGCAGGGGACTCCTCAGCTGGTGGAGGCTCAGCTTCAGCTGGGGCCTCTTCTGCAGGGGACTCCACAGCTGGTGAAAGTTGAAGTTCTGGGGCCTCTTGTGTAGAAGCCTCTTCAGCTTCAGGAGGCTGAACTTCAGTAAGAGGCTCTTTTAAAAGAGTCTCTTCGGATGAGGTGGCCTCTACTTTAGCAGGGGCCTCGTATCCAGCAGCCTCTTCCACTGGGGAAGGCTGTATTTCAACAGGAGCCTCTTCAGCAGGAGGCTCTTCTGAAAGAGCCTCTTCGGCTGGCATAGGCTCTACTTTAGCAGGGGCCTCATCTCCAGGAGCCTCTTCAGCTGGGGAAGGCTGTACTTCAAGAGGAGCCTCTTCACTTGGTGGAGGCTGAACTTCCACAGGAACTGCTTCTGCAGTAGTCTCATATAGTGGAAGTTGTTCTTCAGCAGAGATCTCTTCTGCAGCAGGAGGTTGTACTTCAACTGGAACATCTTTCTCATCTTCTAAAGGTACAGGAGAATCTTTTTTGGTTGGTGGAATAGATAATGTTCTGCTAATACTTTGCCGCCTAGTTTCTTCATTGCTACTTGTTGTGGGTTGGAATTCAGGATGTTCACTAACAAAAATACTCCCTGAAGATTTGCGCTTCTGTGCACCTTCCTTTGACTTTGAAAAAGAATTAGTCGACCATCCAATAGCCACTATTTCTGATTCACTAAAGTATGTCTGCTGTTCCTTGTCTAGTTTATCTTTTTGAGGAAAGTTCATCATTGTCCAGTCTCCAGTACAACTAGTCTGCTGAGATCTGTCTGTTTTGACTTGAGCAGAGTATCTGCTTGGTGGAACTTCTACTTCCTGAACACTCTCTGGAAATTCAGGACCTACTTCAACAGCAGCTGGCTTTTCCTCAGGTACCACTGCTTCACAAACTAACTTGATTTCTTCTTTTTTCTCTTCTGCAATAGTTTCTGTCTGCAGAGACTTATCAGCCATATCCTGTACACGCTTTCTCTTTATCCAAGTTTGCTGAAGTTGAGAAGATACTCTATGACATTCATAGTTTAATTTGCTTCCAGGAATATTACCAATACTAAGGGCAACTTTGGGGCCAGATGATTGTGGTATAGACAATTGTTTCTTTTTCTCTGTTACTTCAGTCTGCTGGGATTTATCTACCATGGGCTGGCTGGGTCGTCTTCTCTTTCGAATTTCTTGCCTCCCTGCCGAGATAGACTGTTCAGATTCATCCTTTTCTTCCATTTCTAAAACTGGTAGATTTCAAACTTATTAACCTTCAAGTAAATTAACCATAAGGAATGACAAATGTACCAGATACTTAAGCCTTTGCCTTCCTCATTAAGTGTTCTTCTGCTGAACTACCTCAGGAAAAAGTTAGTTCATAAATTATTACATTCTGTACTACACTCATGTTGGATCCCACCTCATTTAGTAAGCATCTTTCCTGTTTAATCTCTGGTATGACTAAATATAACTTCTAGAAGTTTAACTAAGAGTCTGTGACATCACAGCCAATTGTCACTACAAGGTTCCATCAATGATATATCCAGAACTTTTTAACCTGGTAAACAACTCACGGATGCTGGCCACAAGTGAGAAATCTACTGCTTGAAACATCAAGTTGAAAACAAGCTTTTGTCTAGCAGAGGAATATGAAGTAAATTCTGGTAATGCTGCTTTCTTTTAGTTGGAGTTGATGCTTTTGAACTTTTAATACTGTTTGCTTCATCCTGCTGTTAAGGACAGCTGTGATGCAGAATTCAGAATTCCGCAATGTACTTTCAGTTGTTGGAGAAAACAACTGGTAACACATGTGCGGCAATGTTCTATCAGTATATATTTATATCATTTGAGGGAAAGTTAATATTGTTTGAAAAACTTGAGTTCTGAGGTCCATACCCATGAAAGTTCATTATCTCCTTAGTATTCAGTAGCCACAGGAGCCTACTATCAAAGTTTGTATACATGCATGGCATGTTTGCCTTCTCAAATAACTTGAGATAGTCTAATTTTCAATTATCTCAGAAAATAGTTCTACCCAAAGTTTGACAAATAAAATAATGTTGAGTCTAAATATATGTCAAGTGAAAAAAAATGCATTTTTTTTTATGCAACCACTATATATTCTGCTGAATAACTGCATGGGAATGAATTCCCATTGAAGATGAAATCATTTAATTGAAGCTTTGAAAAAGAGAAATCCCAGTTAAGCATACTGTAAATGGAATTATAATAGATTTAAAAGATAAATAAACTTTAACATATATCACACAGAAATTTTACAACAAAGAAGAACTCATCAAAAGATGTGCAAAATCCTATTCCTTTAAGAAACGGTAATGAAGAGCAAATAGATTTTTAAAAATGTAGTCACAAGAGACAATACCTAAACAATTATTATTACTTCATTAGCCTAAGAATATGTTTAAATTCCTAATATTTTAAAATTTTAGTCATAACCAGAGATTAAACAGGAAAGATGTTTACTAAATGAGGTGGGATCCAACAGGAATGTAGTACAGAATGTAATAATTTATGAACTAATTTTTTCTGAGGTAGCTCAATACTTAATGAGGAAAGCAAAGGCTTAAGTATCTGGTACATTTGTCATTCCTGATGATTAGTTACTTCAAGGTTAATAAGTTCTTAATCCTAGCCAAATAGATAAGCACTTTCCACACTCTTTGATCCAGCCCCTAAAGCATCCTCTATCTCTAAACAAGGATCAGTGAATAGTTGTTGGGTGTAATTGGGAGGAATGCAATTAGAAACCATGCTGCCTGTCCTACATCTCAACTTGCTTTGCTTTCATTTTTGTCTGTTTTGTTCCACTACATTTTATCTTTCTAATATTTTACAAAATGAAGTAAAACCAGAGTCACTTTACAGAAGTATTGATGTAGGTTTTAATTTGACCTGCTGAAAACTAGATTGTTAATCAGCTTCTTTGTGGTCTGGTTTTCTGCTCAATTGCATCTGTCAAACACTGAATGTGTATTTTGCAATCAAGTTTCTGACATTTTATGTGGTATCTTCAAAGTCAATTCTGGGCCAACTCATAACAAGAAATAAATGTCAAAACCAATAATGCCTTAATTGGGTTAATATAACATTACAAGTACTGGATTAATTTTGCTGCTTCAGCTTAAATATTTTGCCAAGATTTCCATAGATGTAAACTCAACTTCTAATTATTTGATTAATAGTTTTCCCCTCTAAGTAATAATGAAGAACTTGATCTTTCTTAATTGCACACCAAACTATCATAGTAAACAGCCTGTTGCTACTAGTTTATTCATAGAAGCAAATTAGCATTCCTAGTCAACCAATCTACTTGCTATTCCAAATAGAATTATGAGTGATTTCATAAAACAATTTCTCATCATATTTTTTAAGATCCACAAATGATCCTTTTGTCCTACTAATCTAACCAACAATTATATTATTGAATGTCTGGTTAATTTTAGGTTTGGTGTTCTAACTTTTGTTTAGGAAATCTCACATGATTTAGTTCTCTCTCCTTGACTTGGTTCACATTGGTTGCAGGTTCAATTACATATCCCGCAAAAGATAAGTTGAAGTCCCAACCTATAGTACCTCCAAATGTGACATTATTTGAAAATAAGGTATTTGCAAATGTAATCAGGGTAAGATGGAATCCTAAAAAGAAGAAAATTTGGACAAAAAAAAAAAAAAAAAACAGAGAAAATGGCCATATGAGATGGAAGCAAAAATTAGAGTTATATTGCTACAAGGCAAGGAACACCTAGGACTACCAGAAGTTGGAAGAGGCAATGAAGGATCTTCCTTTTGAGGCTTCAGAGGGAGCATAATCCTACCAACACCTTGACTTAGGGGCTTTAAGCCTCTAAAACTAGAATACATTCCTGTTGTTTTTGATACTCTCTTACGGCAGTCCTAGGAAAACAATAGAACATTTCATAACCCCATGTTTCTGACTCCCACTTGACATGATGCACTTCTGACTCTCTCAATCTCTAATACTAGTTTCCTTATTTCTGACTCAGGCTTGGCATTTAGTTTCATACAATATTTGACCAATTTCTGCAATTATAAAACCAGAGGGATTTGCTGAAAGACCTCTACCTGATGACTTGTATTTCATTTTACCAAAAATAAATTTGTTGAGTAGCAAGTAATTTCAAATTATGATGACTTTGAAAGCTATGATTTAGAGATAGCAGAGATATTTCAAATCAATATAGACCAAATATCTAAACTGTGGCCTACATTGCTTTGTTCTAAACACTGAACAGATAAAATAAGATGAAGTCTGAAAAATGTCCATTGGATATGGTAACTATAAGGAAATTGGTAATTTGAGTAAGAGCAATTTCAGTGGAAGGGTGGGAAACAAGTGATAAAACAGTAGAACTTCTGTGAATTTTTTTTAATTAAATTGCAGTTAAAAAATAAGTGTAAACTACCACATAGACAAACAGCTATACTTAAAACACTAAAAAGTTTTAGAAAATCAATATACAAATAATACAATAGAAAAAAATTTAAAGAACATAAATAGAAGATGTATAGAGGAAAAATAACGGCCAATAAGCATATAAAAGAGGTCAACTTCACTTCTAAAATTAAGATTAAAATAATATCAATGTAAAACTAGCAAAAATTATTTTAAAAATAATCTACCCTCCCCTCAAAAATGAAAATATTATTAAATGGATGGTCTCCTACATTACTGACAGGAGTTTAAATTGATACAATCCTTATTCTAGACAATTTGAAAGTAAGTATGAAAAATTTCTAAAACATGCATACCATTTGCCAATAATTCTGTTTTCAAGAAACTTGATTTTTAGAAATAATTATTTCCTCAAGAAATATTTACTGAATACCTATTTATTCCAGGGACAATTTCTACCTGTTGGGGAAACAACAGAATACAAAAAGACATTGTTTCCTGTCCTTGTGAATCTCACAGTCTAGCGGAAGAAACTAAATAGTTTAAAAAAAAAAAGGGGTGAAAATAGTGTTAATTAGTGAACAGAGAATATACTTTACCTAGAGTAATAGAACCAGAATGGGTTTATAGTAGAGAGCATCAAATTGAGAAAGAATCCAAAAGAGAAACAGTAAGAAGAAAATGACACGTTCTAGGAATTATGAGAAATCTGCTGTGACAAGAGGAAAAGCAAAGCAAAAAAGGAAAGCATTTATTAGATGTGCTTGAAGAAGTAGATAGCAGCCTGATGGTATACTGATTTAAGACTCTCTAAGGTATTGTTATTTTGGATATAACTATTGCAAATATTTAGGCACCCAATATCACAGCACCTAAACTTAAAAAGCAAATATTAAGAGACCTGAAGGGATGAGTAGACAACAATGCAATAATTATAGGAGACTTGATTACATCACTTTTGTTAAAGAGTAGATAATTCAGATAGAAAATGAGTAAGAAAGCACTAAACTTGAATTACACTTTAGATGAGATAGATCTAATAGACATGTATAAACATCCCTTCCCATAACAGCAAAATAAACATTCTCTTCAAGCATACTTTGAACATTCTCCAAGACAGATTATGTTATCTAACAAAACAAGTCTTTAAAAATTTATGAAAACTGAAATGATTTCAAGCATCTTTTCTAACCACAATAGTATTAAATTAGAAATCAAGTACAAGAAGATAACAGCAAAATTCATAAATATATGGAAGTTAAATATCTTACTATTGAAACAAAACTATGGGTCAAAGAGGAAATCAAAAGGGAACTAAAGAATATCTTGAGACAAATAAAAATATAAATACAACATACCAAAATAATGGGATGCAACCAAAGCAGTTCCAAAAGGGAAATTTATACCAATAAACACAGCAAAAAAGGAAGATCTCAATCAACCTAGCTTTATACCCCAATAACTAATAAAATAATAATAAAAGAAAAGATAGCAGAAGAAAGAAAATAACAAAGAGCAGAGCAGAAATAAATGAAATAGACTAGAAAGACAATAAAAAATAAAACTCAGATGATTTTTTTAAAAAAAAAAGTGATAAGCTTCTAGCTAGACTGAGAGAAGATTCAAATGAAATCTGAAATGAAAGAGACATTACAGCTGATATATAGAAATACTAAGGATCATAAGAGAGAACTATAATTGTGTGTGTGTGTTAGTCACTCATTCAGGTCTGTCTCTTTGCAACCGCATGGACTGTAGCACACCAGGTTTCTCCATCCATGGAATTTTCCATCCAGCAAGAACACTGGAGTGGGTTGCCATTTCCTTCTCCAGGGGATCTTCCTGACTCGGGGATCAAACCTGGGCCTCCCGCATTGCAGTCAGACTCTTTACTGTCTAAGCCACTGGGAAGCCCTCAAGGACTATAATTATACACCAATAAATTGGATAACTGAGAAGAAATTAATAGATTCTCAGAAAAATAGAACCTATCAAAACTGAATCATGAAGAAATAGAAAATCTGAACAGATCAATGACAAGTAAGGAGATTTAATAGTTATTAAAAACCTCCCAACAGAGAAAAGCCCAGAACCAGATGCCTTCGCTAGTGAATTCTATCAAACATTTAAAGGGAATTAATAACAATTCTCTCAAAGTCTTCCAAAAAACTTAAGACAGGAGAAAAATTACAAATTTCTTTTTATGAGGCCAGCATCATCCTAACACCAAAGCTTGTGAAAGGAAGCTATAGGAAATGAAAATTACTGATCAACATCCCTGATGAACATAACAGAAAAAATCCTTAACAAAATATTGGCAAACTGAATTCAACATGTGAAAAGGATAATACATTATGATCAAACGGCATTTATCTCTGGAATGCAAGGATGCCTCAACATATGCACATCAAGAAATGTGACTCATCACACTAACAAAATGAAGGATACATCATATGATTGTATCCACAGATGCAGAAAAGCATTTAAAAACAATAACAAAAAATTAACAAAACATATTTCCATAATGAAAATACTCAACATTATAAAGGCCATATCTACTCTACCAAGTCGCTTTAGTCATGTACGACTCTGTGAAACTCCATAGACAACAGCCCACCAGGCTCCTCTGCCCCTGGGATTCTCCAGGCAAGAACTCTGGAGTGGGTTGCCATTTCCTTCTCACATAAAGGCCATATAGGAAGCTAGTAATATACTCAACAGTGAAAAGGTAAAGTTTTTGTTCTGGCAACAGGAAAAAACAAGGATTATTACTCTCACAACTTCTATTCAATATAGTATTAGAAGTGCTAATCAAAGCAATTAAGCAAGAAAAAGAAATAAACAGCACTCAAATTGGAAAAGAGGAAATAGAACAGTCTCTGCAAACAACATATTTAATATATAAAAACCCTAAAAATGCAACCTAAAAACCTGTTAAAACCAATTTTAAAATTCAGTAAAGTCACGGAATTTAAAAATAAATCAACATACAAAATCAATTACATTCTTATACACTAACTATGAAGAAAAAGAAATTAAGAAGATAATCCCTTTTATCATGCCATCAAAAATAATATACTTTGGAATAAATTTAAACAAAGAAATTAAAGATTTGTCCACTGAAAACTATAAGGCATTGATGAAAGAAACTTAAAAAGGCATAAATAAGTGGAAAGACACTCCATGTTCACAGACTAGAAGAATCAATACTGTTAAAATGTCTATACTACCCAAAGCCATCTCTAGCTTCAAGTAGCTTCCCTGGTGGCTCAGATGGTAAAGAATGTGCTTGTACCATAGTAGACCCAAGTTTGATCCCTGGGTTGGGAAAATCCCTTGAAGGAGGAATTGGCAACCCACTCCAGTATTCTTGACTGGAGAATTCCATGGACAGAGGAGCCTGGTGGGCCACAGTCCACAGGGTCACAGAGACTCAGACACAACTGAGTGACTAACACACACACAATCTTTATAAAAATTTCAATAGCATTTTTCACAGATATATAAAAAACAATCCTAAAATTCATTTGGAACCATGAAAGACTGTAAGTTGCCAACGCAACCTCAAGAAAAACAAAGGTGAAGGCATCACACTTCCTGATTTCAAACTATATTACAAAGCTAGAGTAATCAAACACTGAGGTACTGACAGAAAGAAAATTAATAGATCAATGGAGAACCCAGAAATAAGCCAAAACATATATGATTAGTTAATTTTTGAGTTGGCACCAAGAATACAATGGGAGAAAGAGTCACTTTAATAAATGGTGTTGGAAAAACTAAGTATTCACGTGCAAAAAAAAAGGAAATTGAGCTCCTATCTTATAAAATTACACTCACAAAAATTAATTCAAAATGGATTAAAGATGAATATAATACCGGAAACTATTAAACTCCTAGAAGAAAACATGGAGAACAAAATCCTCGACATTGGTTTGGCAATGATTTGGGGGGATTTGACACCAAAAGCAAAACAAATGCAAAACTAAGCAGATGGAACAAAATCAGATTAAAAAGCTTACACACAACAAAAGAAACCATCAATAAAATGAAAAAGTGACTTATTGAATGGGAGAAAGTGTATGACAAATCATTTACTCAATCAGGGATTAATATTAATATTATTGTTGTTGTTCAGTTGCTAACTCTTTGTGACCCTATGGACTGCAGCATGCCACTCTTCCCTGTCCTTTGCTATTTCCCAGAGTTTGTTCAAATTCATGTCTATTGAGTCAAAGATGCCTTCCAACCATTTCATTCTCTGTCACCCCCTTCTCCTCCTGCCCTCAGTCTTTCCCAGTATCAAGGTTTTTCCAATGAGTCGGCTCTTCATATCAAATGGCCAAAGTATTTGAGCTTCAGTTTCAGCTTCAGCATCAGCACTTCTAATGAATATTCATGATTGATTTCTTTAGGATTGACTGGTTTCATCTTCTTGAAGTCCAAGGGACTCTCAGGAGTCTTCTCCAACACTATAGTTCAAAAGCATCAGTTCTTCAATGTTCAGCTTTCTTTATGGTCCAACTCTTACATTCATACATGACTACTGGAAAAACCATGGCTTTGACTAGATGGACTTTTGTTGGCAAAGCAATGTCTCTGCTTTTTAATATGCTGTCTAGGTTGGTCATAGCTTTTCTCCAAGGAGCAAGCATCTTTTAATTTATGACTGCAGTCATCATCCGCAGTGATTCTGGAGCCCAAAAAATAAAGTCTGTAGCTGTTTCCATTGTTTCCTCATCTATTTGCCATGAAGTGATGGGATCAAATGCAATGATCTTAGCTTTTTGAATGTTTCATTTTAAGCCAGCTTTTTCACTGTCCTTTTTCGCTTTCATCAAGGAGCTCTTTATTTCCTCTTCACTTTCTGTCATAAGGGTAGTGTTATCTGAATATCTGAGGTTATTAATAATTCTCCCAGAAATCTTGATTCCAGCCTGTGCTTCATCTAGCCCAGCATTTTGCATGATGTACTCTGCATATTAAGTTAAATAAGCAGGGTGACAATATACAGCCTTGATGTACTACTTTCTCAATTTTGAACCAGTCCATTATTCCATGACAAGTTCTATTTAATATTTATATTAAAATTATGTAAAGAACTCATACAACTTGGTTGCAAAAAAAAAAAAAAAACAACAGAAATTCACCAATTGAAAAGGAGCAAATGATCTGAATAACATTTTTCCAAAGAAGACATACAAATGGTCAACAGGTAAGCAATATCTTTTAGATCCATCTCTAGATTAATGAAAATAAAAAGGAAAATAAACAAATGGGACTTAATCAAACTTAATAGTTTTTGCACAGCAAAGGAAATCATAAACAAAATGAAAAGACAGCTTACGAATTGGGAGAAAATATCAAATGATATGTAAATACTTGCAAATGATAAGACTGATAAGGGATTAATCTCCAAAATATACAAACAGCTCATGCAGCTCAATACAGAAGAAAACAAACAACCCAATCAAAAAATGGGCAGAAGTCCAAACAGACATTTCCCCAACAAACACATGAAATGGCCAACAAACACATGAAAAGATGCTACATGTCACTAACTACAGAAAAATGCAAATCAAAATTAAAATGAAGTATCACATCACAGCAGTCAGAATGGCCATCATCAAAAAGTATAAATAATAAGTGCTGGAAAGGGTAAGGAGAAAAAGGAACCCTCCTACACTGTTGGTGGGAATGTAAATTGGTACAACCATTATGGAGAACAGTACAGAAGTTCCTTAAAAACTAAAAATAGAGTTAACATATGACCCTGCAATCCCACACATGGGAATGGTAGTGCTTAGTGGCTCAGTCGTATCCCACTCTTTGCAACACATGGATTATAGCCTGGCAGGCTCCTCTGTCCTAGGGATTCTCCAAGCAAGAATACTGGAATGGTGGCCACTCCCTTCTCTAGGGGATCTTCCTGTCCCAGGGATTGAACTTGGGTTTTCTGTGTTGAAGGCAGACTTTTTACCATCTGAGCTACCATGAGAGCCCACACATGGGCATATATCCAGAGAAAACCATAATTCAAAAGACATGTGCACCCCACTGTTGACAATAGCCAAAATATGGAAGCAAACTATATGTCCATTGATAGATGAATGGATAAAGGTGTGATACACACACATACACACACACACACACAATGAAATATAGAAGGGCTTTTTGGGTTGTGGTTTTTTTTTTTTTTTTTTTTGCTTATTTGCTTAGTCACTAAGAAATGTCTGACTCTTTTGCAACCCATGGGCTATAGCCTACCAGGCTCCTATGTCCATGGGATTTTGCAGGCAAAAATATTGGACTGCACTACCATTTCCTTCTCCAGGGGATCTTCCTGATGCAGGGGTCAAACCCACATCTGCTGCATTGCAGGCAGATAATTTACCACTAGGTACTGGGGACTATTACTCATCTGATTGGAAAATTCAGACTTAAATTGAAGAAATTAGGGAAAATCACTAGATCATTCAGGTATGACCTAAATCAAATCCCTTGCAATTACACAGTAGAAGTGACAAATAGATGCAAGGGATTAGATCTGATAGACAGAGAGCCTGAAGAACTATGGACGGAGGTTCGTGACATTGTACAGGAGGCAGAGATCAAGACCATCTCCCAAAAAAGATAAATGAAAAATGAAAAAAGGCAAAATAGTTGCCTGAGGAGGCCTTACAAAGAGCTGAGAAAAGGAGAGAAGCAAAAGGAAAAGGAGAAAAGGAAAGATGTACCCATTTGAAAGCAGAGTTCCAAAGAATCACAAGGAAAGAAAAGAAAGCCTTCCTCAGTGTTCAACACAAAGGAATAGAGGAAAACAATGGAATGGGAAAACGAGAGATCTCTTCAAGAAAATTCAAGATACCAAGAGAACATTTCATGCAAAGATGGGCTCAATAAAGGACAGAAATGACATGGACCTAACAGAAGCAGAAGATATTAAGGAGAAGTGGCAAGAATACACAGAAGAACTGTACTAAAAAGAGCTTCATGACCCAGACAACCACGATGGTGTGATCATTCACCCAGAGCCAGACACCTTGGAATGCAAAGTCAAGCGGGCCTTAGGAAGCATCACTAAAAACAAAGCTAGTGGAGGTGATGGAATTACAGTTGAGTTATTTCAATCCTAAAAGATGATGCTGTGAAAGTCCTGCACTCAATATGTCACCAAATTTGGAAAACTCAGCAGTGGCAACGGGACTGGAAAACATCAGTTTTCATTCCAATGCCAAAGAATGTTGAAACTACCACACAATTGGACTCATCTCAGTTGAGTTCAGTCACTCAGTTGTGTCCAGCTCTTTGTGATCCCAGGGACTGCATCACACCAGGCCTCCCTGTACATCACCAACTCACAGAGCCTATTCAGACTCATGTCGATCACATCGGTAATACCATCCAACCATCTCATCCTCTGTTGTCTCATTCTCCTCCCACCTTCAATCTTTCCCAGCATCAGGGTCTTCTCCAATGGTTCTTCACATCAGGTCGCCAAAGTATTGGAGTGTCAGCTTCAGCAGCAGTCCTTCCAATAAATATTCAGGACTGATTTCCTTTAGGATGACTGGTTGGATCTCCCTCCAATCCAAGGGACTCTCGAGAGTTTTCTCCAAGACTATAGTTCAAAAGCATCAATTCTTTGGCACTCAACTTTCTTTATAGTCCAACTCTCACATCCATACATGACTAGTGGAAAAGCCATACTTTTGACCAGAGAGAATTTTGTCGGCAAAGTAATGTCTCTGCTTTTTAATGTGCTGTCTAGATTGGTCATAGCTTTTCTTCCAAGGAGCAAGCATCTTTTAGTTTCATGACTGCAGTCACCATCTGCAGTAATTTTGGAACCCCCCCCAAAAAAGTCTCTCACTGTTTCCATTGTTTAACCATCTATTTACCATAAAGTGATAGGACTGGATGCCATGATTTTAGTTTTTTGAATGTTGAGCTTTAAGCCAACTTTTCACTCCACTTTCACTTTGATCAAGAGGCTCTTTAGTTCTTCTTCACTTTCTGCCATAAGGGTGGTGTCATCTGTATATCTAAGGTGATTGATAATTCTCCTGGCAATCTTGACTCCAGCTTGTGCTTCATGCAGCCCAGCATTTCACATGATGTACCCTGCATAGAAGTTAAATAAGCAGGATGACAATATACAGCCTCGATGGACTCCGTTCCCGATTTGGAAACAGTCTATTGTTCTATGTCCAGTTCTGTTGCTTCTTGATCTGCATACCAATTTCTCAGGAGGCAGGTCAGGTGGTCTGGTATTCCCATCTCCTGAAGAATTTTTCACAATTTGTTGTGATCCACACAGTCAAAGGTTTTGGCATAGTCAATAAAGCAGAAGTAGATGTTTTTCTGGAACTTTCTGGCTTTTTCAATGATCCAACAGATGTTGGCCATTTGATCTCTCGTTCCTCTGCCTTTTCTAAAACCAGCTTGAATATCTGGGAGTTCACAGTTCACATACTGTTGAAGTCTGACTTGGGGGATTTGAGCATTGATTTCCTAGTGTGTGAGATGAGTGTAACTGTGCAGTAGTTTGACCATTGTTTGGCATTGCCTTTCTTTGGGATTGGAATGAAAACTGACCTTTTCCAGTCCTGTGGCCACTGCTGAGTTTTCCAGATTTGCTGGTATATTGGGTGCAGCACTTTCACAGCATCATCTTTTAGGATTTGAAATAGCTCAGCTGGAATTCCATCACCTCCACTAGCTTTGTTTTTAGTGATGCTTCCTAAGGCCCACTTGACTTCACTTTTCAGAATGTCTGGCTCTAGGTGAGTGAAAACACCATCGTGGTTATCTGGGTCATGAAGATCTTTTTAGTATAGTTCTTCTGTGTATTCTTGCCACTTCTTAATATCTTCTGCTTCTGTTAGGTCCATAGCATTTCTGTCCTTTCTTGAGCCCATCTTTAATGTTCCCTTGGTATCTCTACTTTTCTTGAAGAGGCCTCTAGTTTTTCCCATTCTATTGGTTTCTTCTATTTCTTTGCATTTATCTCTGAGGAAGGTTTTCTTATCTCTCCTTGCTATTCTTTGGAACTCTGCATTCAAATGGTATATCTTTCCTCTTCTCCTTTGCCTTTAGCTTCTCTTCTTTTCTCAGCTATTTGTAAGGCCTTGTCAGACAACCTTTTTGCATTTCTTTTTCTTGGGGATGGTCTTGATCACTGCCTCCTGTACAACGTCATGAACCTCTTTCCATAGTTCTTCAGGCACTCTATCAGATCTAATCCTTTGAGTCTATTTGTCACTTCCACTGTATAATTTAAGGTATATGACTTAGGTTATATCTGTTCACGCATTAGTAAAGTAATGCTCAAAATTCTCCAAGCCAGGCTTCAACAATATGTAAACCATGAGCTTACAGAAGTTCAAGCTTTTTTTTTTAAAAAGGCAGAGGAACAAGAGATCAAACTGACAACATCCTTTGGATTATCAAAAACGCAAGAGAGTTCCAGAAAAACATCTACTTCTACTTTATTGATTATGCCAAACACTCTGGACTGTGTGGATCACAAGAAACTGTGGAAAATTCTTCAAGAGATGGGAATACCAGACCACCTGACCTGCCTCCAGAGAAATCTGTATGTAGGTCAAGAAGCAACAGTTAGAACCAAACATGGAAGAACAGACTGGCTCCAAATTGGGAACGGAGTCCATCGAGGCTGTATATTGTCACCCTGCTTATTTAACTTATATGCAGAGTACATCATGTGAAATGCCAGGCTGAATGAAGCAAAAGTTGGAATCAAGACTGTTGGGAGAAATATCAATAACCCCAGGCACACAGATGACACCACCCTTAAGGCAGAAAGTGAAGAAATAGAGAGCCTCGTGATGAAAGTGAGAGTGAAAAAGCTGGCTTAAAACTCAACATTCAAAAAATGAAGATCATGGCGTCCAGTCCATAACTTCATGGCAAATAGATAGGGAAACAATGGAAACAGTGAGAGACTTTATTTTTTTGGGCTCCCAAATCACTGCAGATGGTGACTGCAGCCACATAATTAAAAGACGCTTACTCCTTGGAAGGAAAGTTATGACCAACCTAGACAGCATATTAAAAAGCAGAGACATTACTTTGCCAACAAAGGTCCATCTAGTCAAGGCTATGGTTTTTCTAGTAGTCATGTATGGATGTGAGAGTTGGACTGTAAAGAAATTGAGCACTGAAGAATGGGTTTTTTGAATTGTGGTGTTGGAGTAGACTCTTGAGATTCCCTTGGACTGCAAGGAGATCCAACCAGTCAATCCTAAAGGAAATCAGTCCTGAATATTCACTGGAAGGACTGATGCTGAAGTTGAAGCTCCAATACTTTAACTACCTGATACAAAGAACTAACTCATTTGCAAAGACCCTGATGCTGGGAAAGATTGAAGGCGGGAGGAGAATGGGACAACAGAGGATGAGATGGTTGGATGGCATCACCAACTCGATGGACATGTGTTTGAGCAAGCTCCAGGAGCTGGTGATGGATAGGGAAGCCTGGCGTGATGCAGTCCATGGGTTCACAAAGAATAGGACATGACTGAGTGACTGAACTAAACTGAACTGATAGAAATTAAATAATGCCATTTGCAGCAGCATGGATGGACTAGAGATTGTTATAGTAAATAGAGTAAGTCTGTATAGTCAAAGCTATGGTTTTTCTAGCAGTCATGTAGGGATGTGAGAGTTGGACAAGAAAGAAGGCTGAATGTTGAAGAATTGATGCTTTTGAACTGTGGCATTAGAGAAGACTCTTGAGAGCCCCTTTGACAACAAGGTGATCAAACCAGTCAATCCTAATTGAAATCCATCCTGAATATTCATTAGAAGGACCGATGCTGAAAATGAAGCTCCAATACTTTGGCCACCTGATCCGAAGAGCTGACTCATTAGGAAAGACACTGATGCCCAGAAAGAGTGAGGGCAGGAGGAAAAGGGGACAACAGAGGACCAGATGGTTGAATGGCATCACTGACTCAATGGACATGAGTTTGTGCAAGCTCCAGGAGATGGTGAAGGATAGGGAAGCCTGGTGTTCTGCAGTCCCTGGGGTTGCAAAGAGTCAGACACAACTGAGCAACTAAACAACTACAACAAAAGTAAGTCAGGCAGAGAAAGACAAAGTATGATATCACTTATATATGGAACTTAAAAAGAATGATAAAATGAACTTAATTATAAAACATAAATAGACCCATAGACATAGAAAATAAACCTATGGATACCAAAGGAGAAAGGGGAAGGAATAAACTAGGTCTTTAGGATTAACATATACACATTACTATATATAAAACAGATAACCAACAAGACCTACTGTATAGCACATGGCACTATGCTCAGTGTTTAGTAATAACACATTAGGGAAAGAAATCTGAAAAAGAATATGTATATTCTTTATATATGAACATGTATAACTGAATCACTTTGCTATACACCTGAAACTAATACAACATTAATAAATCTACACTTCAAATTAAAAAAAACACACTTATCAACAAAATGTAAATAATAAAACACAGTGAAACATTACATTATATTTACTAGGATGCTATTCTCAAAAAGATAAGAACTAGCAAACACAAGAGAGGATATGGAGAAAGGGGACACTTGTACACTGCTGTGGGATTGTAAACTGGTACAGTCATTACAAAAATAATATTGCAGTTTCTCAAGAAATTAGAAGTAGAATTACCAAATAATCCAGTAATCTCACTTCTGGATATATCCAAAGGAAATGAAATCACTACCTTAAAGAGATATCTACATTCCCATGTTCATTTCACCATTATTCACAATGGCCAAGATATGCTTTTTTTTTTTTTATAACTGTGTTCAGCAAACCTATACACAAATTCATAGAAGAGTAAGACTTTGATTGATACAAGTTTTAGGGGTTTATTAGGTTAGTGGAGCAATAGACTGAAAAGGAACAATGAACAAAGGAGTTAACTACAACCTAAAGTCAGATATGATAGGAAGTGAAGACAGGTATAAAGGAGGCTCAGACAGTAATGAATCTGCCTGCAATGCAGGAGACCCAGGTTCAATCCCTGAGTCAGGAAGGTCCTCTGGAAAAGGGAATGGCTACACACTCCAGTATTCTTGACTGGAAAATGCCATGTGCAGATAAGCCTGGCAGGCACAGTCCACTGGATCTCGAAGAGTCGGACACGACACTTTCACTTTTTCAATAAAAAAATAAAAGGGAACGGGGACTGAAGCCCAATGAAAAAGCATAGTGGGAGCAAATGAGTGAGAAAATGGAAAAGATAGGAACAGATGGTGAGAAGGTAATAAGCTATAATTTAAGATTTTTTTTAAAAGGCAAAGTAGTGTTGGCTTACAATAAAGCCAAGGATATGATGGGTTCTAAGTCTCTAAACTTGAGGACTTCAGGGAACTTAGAAGTAAGACCTTGGAATCTGACATTGAGTGAACCAAGTCATTCCAAGTCTGAAGCCAGTGATTTCAGTGAATTTGAAGAAGTACTGAGGAAGTTGATTAAGCATAGGGATAAGAAACAATAGATAGCCACACTGTATCAGTAAGATCTTCAATAAGTAAATATATTTTCTATAACAGATAAGGGAAGGACTGAAGCACTCATGGACTCCTCCTCCCCATCTAAAAGGGCTTGTAGTTTGAGGAAATAAGAAAGTTGCGAGGAAAAGTTATACCATCAGTTAAAGCAAAATGATGGATGTAGCAGGCTACCAATATATTGACAATGTATGGGAACTTTTGTAGGGGGTGGAGAAATGCACAAAGTACATGCTTGAACTGGATGGAATCAATGGAAGATTAAAATAGGAGACAAGTAAGAAGTGTATGACCAAGATGGCCTTACCATGTCCCTCAGCTTGACTAAACTTTAGACAGGCTTCCTCCTCAGTCTGTCTCTGATCTCCATTTTCTTAGAGCAGTTTCTTTAGGAAACTTTGAAAATTGCCCCCTACCCCTTAGAAATGTAAATCTTTTTAAAGCCTCTCGCCAGTTTTACAACTCAGGGCTCTCTTTCTCAATGACCTGGGAGCTGTCCATTTTTAACATCTCCCTCATAGAAGACAGCATCCCTATCTTTCAGTTTCTGTGGGAGGGTAGTGGCCTATCTTTGGTGAGCAGTGGGTACCTTGCTCCAAGTTGTAAAACTACCTGCTGTCATGAAGATTTAAGAATCATAACACAGGGAAATTGCTTAGTATTCTATAAAAACCTAATTGGGAAAAGAATTTGAAAAAGAATAGATGCACATGTGTATGTGTAATTGAATCACTTTGTTGTACACCTGAAACTAATACATTGCTAATACTCCAACATAAAATAAAAAGTTTAAAAAAACACAGATGGCCTAAAATTCACCCAATCAATCTCTTAAAAAGTATCCAGCCCTTTGTTTCAGTGGGGTTGAGTTCAGACAGCATCTTTTGGTCTCTCACCTCTATTCCAATGGCCTTAAGTCTTCCTCACCTGTTTAACTTTGTTTAGTACATTTTGCCTTGATGGAGTAAAAGAATAGATTATACGGGGAAAGTTCAGTATGGCTTGTGTCAAAATACATCAAGGATGTGAAGCACTGAGATATTTTGACCACAATGTTCTCAAAATATAACAGATTAAAAAATATTTCATTGTAGGTACAGATTGCAATGCCTTATTCTAGTAACCTTGTTTAATCAGAGACTATTGAACTATTTTTGTTTCCCTCATCCTTCTATTAAGTGTTTATAGTAGAAAGACATACTGTCTATATGACAGGATTTGATCTTTTAAGATATTATTTTTGTCATTATTATTTTACTAGAGGAAATAGCTAGCAACTGTAAATGTAAAGAACTAGTGATTGGGGGAGAAGGATAGTGGTCTTCTCTGTGGATGTTTTTGCAATCCTTTACTTTTATAACAAGATGCCAACCAAATATATATATGTCTTTTGTTTGTCATTCTAGATCTTCTTTTCACTCTTTTACACCACATTGTACCCCAGAAGCCTGGCCCAAATGAACTGCAACAATGGGTAACCTTGCTTTTTTGCACTCAGCAAATGGAGTACACTTGTGAGGAGATCTGAAGGAGACAGAAGAGTGAGGTTCCTCCAGCTCCTTCACTGATGAGTTGCTTGGAGCTGACTGAATCTCTCTGCCAAAGGTCACAGCTCCTGTAAGGTCCTTTGCAGATAGCTCTTTTCATACAATTCTCTCACACTCTGTCTTTCTCTCTCTGCCTCTCCCCCTCTCTCCCTCCTCTCTTTCTCATTGTCTCTCTCTCACCACTAAACTTTTCCCCTGCCCCTTTCATCTTTGGGATAGTAATGTTACTGGTTCAGGGTACTGTACTAGTCATTATTTTCTTTATATTCTGTCTAGACTTTTATAATTAGTGCCCTTATTAAACTCTCCTGAAATTACCTACATTTTATATTTTCCTGTGAAGAATAATACATATATAAATTTAGGAATCTGAGGATGTTATTATATCATAAACTTAGAAATTATTTTGTGATATATAGTTTAAATTTTAAATCCTGAGTAATAAGAACATTTAGTTAGCAAAACACCCCTTTCTCTAAATATTTCTGATCAATGGTAATTTGTTTTAGACCATACCCAAGTTTAGCTAGAGAAATAAAGGAGTTGTGAAAGCAGCATATATCAATTCCTTTTAGTCCACTCACCCAGGAAAATCAAGTTGAGTACTGATTATATTAACAATCAAGCAAGCTCTTAATAAATAGGCTACATTACGCAGGTCAGAAGGTGGGGGGGGGGGGGGGGGGTTTAGTGACAAGAATCATCTCTTTTACTCCCTCTCTAGTCCTTCTAAAGCGATCCAGGAATTCGCCTTTGAGATAGATACAAATTAGGACAGTAGGAATTCCTTTGAGGCCATGATATAATTGCTAGCGGGCCCCAGGTTAGTTTCTTTTACAAAAGATCTCAGTCGTGTGGAAAATGTAGAAGGCACATCCAGGAGTCTCATCCTTGACCAAGCAGTGCTCAACGTGTTACACAGTAATTTCTTCACCAGAAGTAGGTTCTGCTCCTTGGTTTAACCCCAAAGTTACTACATCAGAAAAAGAATTTAATAGGAATTAAATTACTTGTTTTATTAAAAAATTAAAGTACTTTTTTCTTGTGTAGTGGAAAATATTTTTCTATCACAAAAGAATAGAACATTCTTGTAGGCAACAATCACTGGTCTTAGTATTCCTTGGAATGCAAGGAGATCCAACCAGTCCTGAGTGTTCACTGGAAAGACTGATGGTGAAGCTGAAACTCCAATACTTTGGCCACCTGATGTGAAGAACTGACTCACTGGAAAAGACCCTGATGCTGGGAAAGATTGAAGGCAGGAGAAGAAGGGGACGACAGAAGATGAGATGGTTGGATGGCATCACCAACTCAATGGACATGAGTTTGGGTAAACTCCAGGAGTTGGTGATGAACAGGGAGGCCTGGCATGCTCCATTCCATGGAGTTACAAAGAGTTGGACATGACTGAGTGACTGAACTGAACTGAAATGATTCCTATTTTTAATCTAAAAATTTATAATTCTTATCCAGACTTAACATTTACCCTCTTTCACTCTTCTTCTAAGACAATTAACTACAAAGAAAACTGAAGAGAATTAAACCCAATATATAAAATACATGACAAAATGATATATGAGTCTGTTTAAATAATTGTTCCATATACAGCAAGTTGAATAAAAAATTTCTATTTAGTCTATCACTAGTTTTAAAACTTTTAACAGTATATAGTTAAAATGGAGCATCATTTTCACAGAAATATGAAAAAAGTGCACGTAAGTTCTACTTTGAAATATTCTAATTATACAGAGGCAGAAATGTTCAAGCAGAAACTATTAAAAATGCAAATTCAGCAATTTGAGAGGCTATTAAAAATTCTTTATTAGTAAAAGAAGACCAGAGTTTTTAAACATGCCAAGAAAAAAAAAATTGCTTAGAAATATCCTCCAGGGACAAATTATGAACTTGCTGAGAAAGAACTTTAAAAGGATGTAAGTATCCCTTCCATCCATTCTGACTTTAGATCACGGATGACTGAAGATCATTTCCATAAATTTACTCACCAGAAGTTTCTATTAAAAGAGTATGAACTAAATTCTAATTGTGAAATATCTGCTGCCCTGTCCAGAATAAACTCATCTGCTTGTCTCTGTGCCCTACAAAAGCCTTCAATTGAAGAGAAGGTGAAAGAGGCTCAGCAAGACTATAGTTTTTGCAAAAAGGTAGTAAGATCTGAGGTGTGGCTGTCTTTTCCCCAACTTGTATCTGAACCTCGGAACTCAAGTGCTTCTTGACTATTTCACCCATAGGAAAAACATCTCCCAACTACCTTCCAGAACTTCTTGCTTCAAACAGCCCAAAGGTGTGCGATTTAACCAGCTAAGCCATGGCGCCAAAGACCCCAAAGGTGTCAAGCAGATATAAAAAAAATCCTCACAGCAGCTGTTCCTGAAAGTATTACTATATGACCTAATAAACACATAACAAAAACAGCATTAGAGCAGCTGAGAAAAAAATATATCCTGATGAAATGAAGAGATTTTAAATAATCCTTTGTTTAAAGGGTTGGATTTATAAAGTACTAAAGTTCTATCTCAGCTGAACAACCGTAACCCCTTGTATTGGACATGCTCAGCTCTTGCTGAAAGGTCAAAGCTCTCTGTGGACAACACAGGCTACTGTGCACACAAATGGAGCATAGCCCATGACTCTGGAGATTCATTCTGAAAGTATGACTTGTCAGCTCTCGCGTTACAAGGCATTAAAAGCCACGCACTGTTCTCTGATGATAACATTGTTTCTAACTACTTGGCACCTGGAGTCACACTGGAAACCACTGACTGCAATAAAAGGCAGGCTGAGGATATGGGATCCCCCCTCCCTTGGATTTCAACATGACATTATGCTATAGCACGTTCCGTGCATGGCTAGATCACTTCAACTATGCATGAAGCCCACAGAGCTCAAGAGAAAAATTTGATGATGCCTGACAGAAACTGGAAAGCATCCTCATCTCAACTCTAAATAATAAACAAAAGTTTTCTGCTTCAATCATGCAAACAAGCAGCTACACCACCACCTTTGTTTCATGTTCTATTGTTTTAAAAGAGCTATGTAAAACAGGTCTCTCCAAAGGCAGCTTTACAGTGACTGCCAAGTCAATGAAGAGATATCAAACTCACACAGGTTCAACCAGTAGCAGAGATTTCAAGTAGGCATTAACTGAAATCAAGTATACTGATACCAACTGAACACTGATGGTGCACCAAAGATAAAATAGAAATTTCTGCATTTCTAAAAGAGGGATTGGATTCAGGTTAAGTCAGAAAATGCACACATAGCTGCATGGTAGTTTAATTCTGCACATATATCCATATACTTATAAACACAAATGCCCTTCCCTAACTCTGCAGCTGAAAGTTTTATTAAAAATAGGCAAAGCCATTTCATAATAAGGAATGCAATGTAACATACAAATATCCTTCAGAGAGGAAAAAGATTGATTTAATTTTGCAATCAATACATAAATGAGACTTTTGGTGTTTTGGTTGGTTTTTGTTTGTTTGTTTGTTTGTTTTCAGAACAGATCTTGGTAGTAGAAAGAGAAAAGAAACCATGTAGGTACTAAATATCTTTAAAAAGGGGGAAATAGGTGACACAGGTAAAAGGGGATGGATGATACTGAAAATAGATTACCTATTTCATAATTTCATCAAGGTTTAATCTCATCATAAAAAATTACCCAAAAATATACTAACACATTTAAACCTCTAATAATCTGTGTTTTTATGTATCATTAAAAATATTGGAACAAAACTTAAGTTTCTAATATATAACAGTAAAAATAAAATATAGATACTAGGGAAAATGTATTGCTAGACCAATGACTTTTTTTCAGAGAGCAATTTCTCAGTTTAAGCAAATAATCTCAACAATATTAAGTTGCAAGATTAATAATACTGCCAGTTTTTCTGTGTGGTCATGAAATAAAAGTTATTAATTATCTTTTACATTCAATAAGACATATAGTAGTGACATCAGAATACCTGGTAGAACTTTAAAGTATACCAATACAAATTATGATTAACAACAACAACAAAAAGAAATTCAAAGATATGGGGCTCTCTCATGTGAAATAATTTTCATAAAGCTTGGAGAGGGAGAGAGGACAAGATGGACCACAGTGAACAGCAGTAGGTGACTAATACTTTCCTCCTCTAACAGAGAATGTGTATATCTATATACTATTTGCTTATAATTCCTCAGATTGCTTGTATATGTGTGTGTGTGTATGTGTGTGTGTGTGTGTGTGCATATGTATCTAATCTAAAGAAGTATTTGAAGAACTTTGATGGTACTGAAAAATGGTATCTCTATTAATGATGTACCATTACCCTAGATGAAAGAGGAGAGTGAGAAAGTTGGCTTAAAACTCAACATTAGCCTCCAACTAATATAAATAAATGAAGAAAAAAGAAAAAATAAACACAGAAACTCAACATTCAGAAAACTAAGATCATGGCATCCAGTCCCATCACTTCATGGCAAGTAGATGGAGAAACAGTGGAAACAGTGAGAGACTTTATTTTTGGGGGCTCCAAAATCACTGCAGATGGTGACTGCAGCCATGAAATTAAAAGACACTTGTGCTCCTTGGAAGAAAAGCCATGACAAACCTAGACAGCATATTAAAAAGCAGAGACATTAAATTGCCGACAAAGGTCCATCTAGTCAAAGCTATGGTTTTTCTAGTAGTCATGTATGGATGTGAGAGTTGGATTATAAAGAAAGCTGAATGCCGAACAGTTGATGCTTTTGAATGTTGGAGAGGACTCTTGAGAGTCCCTTGGACTGCAAGGAGATCCAACCAGTCCATCCTAAAGGAGATCAGTCCTGGGTGTTCATTGGAAGGACTGATGCTGAAGCTGAAACTCCAATACTTTGGCCACCTAATGTGAAGAGCCAACTCACTGGAAAAGACCCTGATGCTTGGGAAGATTGAAGGCAGGAGGAGAAGGGGACAACAGAGGATGAGATGATTAGATGGCGTCACCGGCTTGATGGACATGCGTCTGAGCAAGCTCCAGGAGTTGGTGATGGATAGGGAAGCCTGGCATGCTGCAAAGAATCAGACATGACTCAGCTACTGAACTGAACTGAACTGATATGCCAGGCTCCATGCTAAGTACTTCATAGGCATTATTTAATAATATTCATTGAGTGCAATAAGCAGAATAATGGCCTCCCAATGATGTTCATATCTTAATATCCAGAACCTATGAATATATTAGCTTACCCAACAAAAGAAAATTAAGGTGGCAGATGGAGTTAAGGTTTTTAATCAGCTGACCTTGAGATGGGAAGATTATCCCAGATTATTCAGATGCGCCAAATGTAATAACAAGGGTTCTTTTAAAGTGAAAAAGAGGGGCAGAAAAGTAAGAGATTTAAACATGCTATACTGCTCATGTGTAAAATGATTAACGGGAAGCTGCTATATAACACAGGAAGCTTAACTCAGTGTTCTGTGATGACCAAGAGAGGTGGTGTGGGGGAGGAGGGGTGAGAAGGAGGCTCAAGAGGAAGATACACGTATACATATAGCTCATTCACTTTGTTGTATAGCATAAAATAATAAAATTAAAGCAATTATACTCTGATAAAAAAAAAAAAAGATGCTACACTGCTGACTTTCAAAGTGGAAGAAGGAGCTATCAGCCAAGGAACGTAGGTGGTCTCTAGAAACTAGAAAATGGAGGAAATGGATTCCCCCCTAGAGTCTCCAGAAATAACAATGCTCTGCTGACACTTTAATTTTTCCCTAGAAATATCCATTTCAGACCTCTGACCTCCTGGACTGTAAGAGAATAAAGTTGTATTGCATAAGCCACTAAGTTTGTGGTAATTTGTTAGAGTATCAAAATAAGAAATAAATATATGGAATTTTCCATTATTTCATTTAACACAAAATTCTATAAGTTGATTCTTATTGTTGCTATTTTAATGATGGAGAAACTTGAGTGTTGGTTTAGGTAACTTGCCCAAGGTTATATAGCTATTGGGTACCTGAACAAGATTCAAAACTATTCTGATTCCAAAGACCACTCATCAATTACTATACCATAATTCTTTTCTTATGGGTTGATATTACCATAAACTCAACATTCCAACTCCTCACCATATATTTATTTCAAAAGAAAATGCCATCACTAGAGTCTTAACATGTATCAAGACATGAAGCAGCTGGTTCAGACTGCTGCCCTAATGAAGAAGATGGTATAAAACAGGACAGTGACTAAAAGCAGGAGCAAGACCAGGAGTTTTGCACGTGTAGTTGTGAGCAATGAAGCAGGGAGGCATTCTGACAGCTGCCGATGACAAGCAGCTGGGCCATGACAGCGCATCAGGCTCCGTGAGTGACACACAGCTTTCAATAATGGTTCCTCCCGGCACAGCCCACTGACACCACTCTTCAGTGCTAACATACCCAAACATTCTCATTTCCGGTGACTCACTGGGCAGAGACAGAACATTTGGACTGATCCGAGAGATCTCTCTACTAAAGAACACTGCAGTGTACTGTATTTTCACTATTGATTATCTAAAGCATGATATTTTTCTTCCTGATTTTTATTAGTTTTCATGGAAATCTCCATTGACTAATAATACTTCATATTCAATGTAAATCCACTCAGATGTCCTCACTCTAAGCTTTCAGGTTTTACTCCTTCACAATCAATTCCTTTTCATGTAAGGACTTGGCAGTAATGCAATTATGTTGTATTTCTGCAATTGGCACAATTAAATTTTATGTCTGATTTTCAGTAAGCTATGAGAAATAAAAGATTCTCTCAAAAAGACCTCTGGTTCTTAGATAATGACTTTGGTTGAGAGTTTAAAGATCTGAATTTGAATTTCTTCTGGGAGTATTCCTATACATTCAAAGGAAGCCATCACTTACCACAATGCTAATAGTCATCACTACATACTGGTTAGGAGCTACTAATGCACTTGACTATTAGGCATTCAACACTATCAACAGCAGAAGCAATTTTAATTAATCCTGACACCACCACATACCATGGACCGTGGATTATTAACATCCCATTACACATTTGCACAGAACACAGCACTGCACTTAGGTTTCAAATCTCATCTTTGAGGTTCTATTTCCTGAGCCTACTCCTATTACCAATTTTGTATTGGTCAGGAAAATCAGAAGGCAGAAACCATACTAGTTATTGGAATGCTGCTGCTGCTGCTGCTAAGTCACTTCAGTCGTGTCTGACTCTGTGCAGCCCCATAGACGGCAGCCCACCAGGCTCCCCCGTCCCTGGGATTCTCCAGCCAAGAACTGGGGTGGGCTGCCATTTCCTTCTCCAACGCATGCATGCATGCTAAGTTGCTTCAGTCGTGTCCAAGTCTGTGCGACCCCATGGACAGCAGCCCACCCTCTGTCCACGGGATTCTCCAAGCAAGAGTACTGGTCTGGGTTGCCATTTCCTTCTCCAAGCTATTGGAATAGAGATAATCTAATCTAAAATGTATTAACCATGTATTAGAAAATTAAGAAGGCAAAAAGAGAATACCAAGACATCATGGAAACAGCACAAGGACCATTCTTAACAGTTAGGGGGACAAAGAGAAGAGGTTATAATGACCAAAATTTGGATGTTGGGAGGAGGGGCCCACGGACCTGAAACTCAGACCTGTGAGGAGAGATCACTGCTCACCGGCTGGGAATCTCTGAGTGGTCATGAATGGGGTTGGTTCTGCAAGCATTAGAAAAAATGTGATCTGGTATCAACTGCAGCTACAGGAAGAAGCTGCTACTGTTGACATGAAGAAGCTTTGCAGGGGAGATACTGATAGAAGGCAACAGACAGGGAGGACTCAGTCTCCCCACTTTCTCTTCAGTCTTGCAAACTCCCTCGAGTGCTCCCTACTGGCAGATTCTAACATAGAAGCATGGGTTCATTGAAATCATTTCTTTGATTTGCACCTCAACTTTCTAGGGCCTGTAGCCTGTTTTTCTCCATTCTGAACCCCCTCAAGGTATACAGTTGGGAGTGGCTGCAGTGGCAGATTCTTTGATGGCCACAACATCCTTTGTTTACTGATGTGACAGGTGCCATTCTTCTAAAATTTGGCCATCTGCACACCTGTCAATGTGCTGCAGCCACAGGTGACTCGGGCCAAAAAGCCCTGTCCACTGCCTTCCTGTCATAACTTTAAGAAACTTCTGGGCAATTCTAACAGGTGCTTCATATACATCGCTTGGGATGTATCCTGAAGATAGCTTTCTAGAATAACAATCAGAATCCATTTCCTAGAGGGACACAGGATGTTAAAGAACTCCCAATCAGTCTCTGACTTTACAGATTTGAAATATGAAGTCCAATGAAGTAAAGTGACTTGCTCAAGGGCACAGAGATTCATAATTAGTGGCAGAGGCAGGGCTGAATTCCGGTTTCCTAAATACTGATCCAACATTCTCTTTCAGCTCTATCTGTTACCCTCTCCTAGGATTACTGGGAGAATTACACAAGCAAAGGCAAATATTGATAATTGGAAATCAAAACCGACATAGAAAAAGAAATAGTGGTGGGGAAGACATCTTTTCCAGGAGGCTTGTGACTAAGCTAATAAAAGGACAAAAGTGACTCCTTAGTATGTTTAACTATTGTGTAAAATGTGCATATATTATGCATATTTCTCAAGTGACATGGCTTAAAAGTATCTTATTTCCACAGCTTCTTATCAAACCTATAGTCTCTGCACTCAAACTGATTTGAAAATACCTTGAAGACAGAGACTCCATCTTCCAAGTCTTTATATTCCCTTGACCCAGCACAAAGCTTGGGTACACAGAGTTATTCAATTACTGCTTCCTATGTAGCTGATTGCAATGTCAAAATATTCACCCCTTGACTATGCCAATTATTTAAACATTTTTTCATATTTTAGTGAAGTAACATTTAGAGCTTTTCTAAAGCAGACTACCGTTGTCTTGATTTTCCCACTCGATTTCAACTCTAAAGTGTGAGTGCTATTCTATTTAGAAAACATTTCTGTTTTATTCAGTCATTTTTTTCAGCAAAATTCACAAGTCAAAATTATGATTTTGATTAATATAAAGTAGCACAGTTGAAGCTTTGTTTCATGAAAGACTTAAGCACACAAAGGTCATTCTACATAAAATGCCACATAAAGCAATTTAGCTGACTTGAAAAGCAAGAAAGGGGAGGGACTATATGGAAAGAATTATGTACAAATGGAGCACTTCTGGTTTCTATGGTAACCAACATAAATGAATACCTTTATGGAAAATGGACCAGCAAATTCAGGGAGATGTAAATGTATAAGCACAAAAGCCAAAAAACCACTCCAATCGTATGGTATGTAAATAAGTCCGAAGCTTTCCCGTAAATAGAATTGCAAATTAGAAAAAATACTTTTAAGCCCTATTACTAACAGCATGTTTAGAGGCTTTTGCTCAATTTTTTGTTTCGCTATTTAAATACTTGTCTACTACTCAAACATTTATCAATAATTAGAAATGATTTTTTACTTTTAATGTTCACTGGATCAATTATTGTAATTACAAAAATACAGAAAATTTTCTTGACTTACATGACCATCTAATATTTTGGTGTTTCAGAGATGACATACTTGCTTTGTTGTATTATGAAAGAGTACAGATGTTTCCAGCAATCACTAGATGCCATAATCCCATTGAGCAGTTATGAAGTCCACCTACAATAAGTCCTTTCCTCTCTGTAGAACACTGACTCCCAGACTAAAATGACTAGCTCCATCTCTCCAATATACTTTCCAGGTACCTAACAGACTCAAGGGCTTCTCTGGAGGCTCATTGGTAAAGAATTCACCTGCAATGCAGGAGACGTGAGCTCAATCCCTAGGTCGCGAAGATCCCCTGGCGGAGTGCATGGCAACCCACTCCAGTATTCTCACTGGGACACTCTCATGAACAGAGGTTCCCGGCAAACTACAGCCCATGGGGTCACAAAGAGTCAGACATGACTGAATCAACCTAGCACACACGGCACACAGAATAGAATCAAATTGTCTCCTAGTCACTTATAGTAAAACACATTGCCTAAAGCTGAGTATCATGAAATGTTTAAAGTGATTGTACAATATGCATTAAGCAACATGTTCAATGTATGCAAACAGTAGATTTTGTTGTTTTCCTCTTAAACATGTAGAACACAGGGCTGAAAAGTAAAGAATATCTCAAAGTTGTGAGCTTTCTCAAGTCAAAGACTTCACGAGATTTTTTGGTTTGTTTTTTTTTTTTTTTTCTTTTTTTTTTAACATTTTATTGAGAGATAAAGTAACCAAGCAGGACCCTACGGTGACTTCTGGGACAGACACCCCTATGTCCTCTGCCTGCTCTTGCTGGCAGAAAAGTTTTAGTCTCCCAGGCCTCCCTTGAGTCACAAAAGCCTGGTTCAAGAATTAATGATTGAAAGAATGTGAATATATACTAACAACAATAAAATAGCAATTGAGTCAGGAGAACTGGTAGCAATTTAAACAGTAAACCAGACATATGGCAGTCAGAGAATCTTTAGTTCCTCCCTGAAGGACATAGATAAGTGTCTGTTGCACATTCCTCAGTTATTTTGCAGATACTAAAACCCCCACCAGATGGAAGAAGTTAAATGCATGATGGTCATGAGCACTTGCCCCCAGAGCAGCTCGAGTCTGAAAATTGATGATGTCAACCTGACCCTGTTACCTCATCATCAACCAATGAGAGGAATGTGAACAAGCTGATTAGGCACCCTGAGACTCTCTCCCTCACCTTGCCTTTAAAACCCTCTCCCTGAAACACACTGGGAAGTTCTAGTCTTTTGAGCATTAGCCTCTCAAACTCCCTTCTTGGCTTCTGCAATAAACATTACACTTTCCTTCACTACAACCTGGGGTCAGTAGACTGGCTTTACTGCACACAAGTGGATTTGGTAACAAAAATTGACACATAGCACTGTGTATGTTTGGGGGAAAGCATTAACTATTTGACTTATATACATCATGAAATAATAACCACAATAAGTTTAGTAAACATCTATCATTTCACATAGATACAAAATAAAAGAAAAAAATGTGTTCCTTGTGATGAGAACTCCCAGGATCCACTCTCTTAAGAACCTTTGAGTAAACACATAGTATCAATTATATCTATCACATTTTACATTACATCCCTAGTACTAATTTATCTTATAACTGGAAGTTTGTATGTTTTGATTACCTTTGTCCAATCCTCCATCAAGATTTCAATACGTTTGCTCTTGTCTTTCCAGATAAGCATGATTGGTATTAAAAGACTTTGTAGACATTGTTTGATTTGGAAATCATGGCCACTTGGTCACTATACAATCTGTCAGTTTCCCCAAAGGGTGTGTTAACAGTTTTTTCCTTCTTTTGTTCATTAGTGATTGCAGCCATGAAATTAAAAGATGCTTTCTCCTTGGAAGGAAAGTTATGACCAATCTAGACAGCATATTGAAAAGCAGAGACATTTCTTTGTCAACAAAGGTCCATCTAGTCAAGGCTATGGTTTTTCCAGTAGTCTTGTGTGGATGTGAGAGTTGGACTATAAAGAAAGCTGAGTGCCAAAGAATTGATGCTTTTGAACTGTGGTGTTGGAGACGACTCTTCAGAGTTCCTTGGACTGCAAGAAGGTCCAACCAGTCCATCCTAAAGGAAATCAATCCTGAATATTCATTGGAAGTACTGATGCTGAAGCTGAAACTCCAATATTCTGGTCACCTGATGCCAAGAGATGACTCATTTGAAAAGACCCTGATACTGGGAAAGATTGAGGGCAGGAGGAGAAGGGGACGGCAGAGGATGAGATGGTTGGATGGCATCACCGACTCCATGGACATGGGTTTGGGTAAACTCCGAGAGTTGGTGATGGACAGGGAGGCCTGGCATGCTGCAGTTCATGGGGTCACAAACAGTCGGACACAACTGAGCGACTGAACTGGATATCACTGTGCACTGGATTCAAGTGGAGACATTGGAGATGACTTCCAATTCAGCTATACTTACCCACAGATTTATAATTTCTGGCACTCTTCTGACGATATCATCATCCTACCTGAAGGACTTTCTTTAAAATTTATTGTAATGCTTGTGTGTTCATAATGAATTCTTTCAGCCTTTGCTGCAATCTAGAAACCTCTCAAGAAAGTATCCACAGGCAACTGCAGAGTTAACCCTATTTCCCTCTCAGGAATCACTGTCCAGTGCTGCAAAATTATTCAATGTCTGAAAATGCTTGTGTTTTTGTTTTTTTTTTATTTATTTATTTACATTATTTTTGGCTGGGCTGGGTCTTCATTGCTGCATGGGCTTTTTTCCATTGGCAGTGAGCAGGGGCTACTCTTTGTTGTGATGCATGGGCCTCTCACTGCAGTAGCTTCTCTCATTGTGGAGCTTCTCCGTACACAGGCTTCATTAGTTGCAGCATGGGCTCAGTAGTTGTGGCACACAAGCTTAGTTGCTCTGCAACATGTGGGATCCTCATGGACCAGGGATAGAACCTGTGTCCCTTCCACTGTCAGGCAGATCCTCAACCACGGACTACAAGGGAAGTCCCAAAAATGCTTGCTTTATGTATTTCTTTTTCTGTTGTTGTTTACATTGGGAGGTCAAATCTGGTCCTCATTACTCTGTCATGGCAGAAGTCTTACTCTTTTGTAGATGAAAAACTTAAATTTCATTGAAACCTATGTCATGGAATATGTTCTTTTCATCTTCGCATTTAGTGGTTTCTATGCTTTATCAAAGATGCTATTGATGAAATAAAATGCATAATTTATGGCAAGAAGAGAAAAATTTAAACAAAATTTTTCTTTGCCTGTTTGGGCCTCCTTCTTCCACTTTAGCGTGTATTGTTCACCTGCAATAAGCAGACCTCCTTAGGAAATAATATTCCTTTTTTAATCTCATCAAGGGTCACAACTTCTTAGGAGATAATTTTCCTTCTTAATCTTGTAAGGGGCTGTGATGATCCATGACCCACCATTTGTTTTGTATGCTTAGATCTGGATTGTATAAACTGTCAATAATATGTCATTTAATGTACAGTCCTTTATCTCAAAAACTTATATAACTGTGCTTTGACCTCTAACAAGCAGAACAGTTCTCAGAGCTTTCTGAGAAGCTGTACCCAGTGTTTAATCCTCCAATTTAGCTCAAAAATTTTTTCCACTTTTTCTTGGATCAACCAATTAATACTTTCATTGACATTATGAAAATAAGTACAGCTGTATGTTAAAAAAGAAATTTTTGTTGTGTCAATGAGAGACAATAGCTAATACATCCAAAGGAAATGAAAGGACATACACAAGACTTTAAAAAATTCACAGCCCTCAAGCCTCTCACTCATAATTGAAGGTATAAAAGGATTTGGAGCTAAAGAAGAGGGAGGAAAGTATTTCTTTAAAGAGACCTGAAGCTGTGTTGCAGATTTCATTCTCTGCAAGGAAGAAATGAACTTTCATCTCAGGGAAAAATATTTTAATGAGATAGAGGATTTAATTTGTGTCCCCTGCAATTGGAGTGCCTAGTGGTCTAGTGGTTTGTCTGCTCACATCTGTGCAATCTAGTGTGATGTCCTCTGACTAGCTGTCCCAGAGTCAGAGCAAGAATATAAATCTTGAGTGGCATATGATTTACACTCCAGAGAATGGATAATTGTTTCCCTTCAAGAACAAGGAGAAGAACCAGCTTCACTCTTGGTTCAGAGGGTAAAGAATCTGTCTGCAATGCAAAAGACCTGGGTTTGATCCCTGGGTGGGGAAAATCCTCTGGAGAAGGGAATGGCTAGCCACTCTAGTATTCTTGCCTGGAGAATTCCATGGACAGAGAGACTGGTCCATGATATCACAGAATCAGAGACCACTGAGTGATTAACACTTTAACTTTTCCAATTATTTTAGGCCTCATCCAAAAAACCCAAATCCAAAACCCAAAACCCAAATCCAAAACCTAGAGGATAAAATAGATCTCTCTCTCTCTCTCTCTCTCACATACACACACACACACACAAAACTAAAAGTATTTGGTCTGAAAGAGAAATAAATGATCAGGTGGCAATTATATGCATTGTCCTTTCTAAGGAAATTTGTCTTTGAAGAGATATCCCTAGCACCTACAAGAAATAAACTCATTTTCAAACATCTGTTGAGCCCAAAAAAGAACCAGATCAGACTGACAGTACCAGTCAAAAGAGAATCCACCTACTTCTACCCACCCTGGAGGACTAGAAACAGCATTTGTTAAATGAGGATGAAGTAGAAATGCTAATTAGGAGAAGCCTCAACTTTAAAGCAAGACTGAATATTTGACTACTATGGAGAACAGAAATTTTTGGTTGCTAAATTATGACACTTAGTGACTGGTAAACCTTATATGTTAATATTATCTAAGAGACCAGAGAAGTATTTTAGTGTGCCCAAGTTTTCACCAGAAGCAGGGGAAGAATGACTCCACAGTTAGATTTAAAGGGCAATCTAGACAAGAGGAGTCTAAATTAAGGTGGAATGACAATTCCATCCCACAGATTGTTCATGTTCAACACAAAGATTATACCAGAACCTATGAAAAATAAACAAAACCACAAGTGAAAATGTGCACATTAGATATATGAAGTTAAATCATAATTCTGCTGTGTAGAAACATCCCAAAATGATTAAGGAAAGAATGGTGTTTATTTATAAGTTTATACAAACATGTAGAACAACTACAGTTTTACCCAAGAGGATAGTTAAAATAAAAATAGAAGGTTAAAAAAAGCCCATTATGAGGCTTTTTTAAAGCTCTTCATTGAGTCCTTTCAAGATGTTTCTCAATTTTACCACCTCTTTTCCTTTCAGTGTAAACATTTTGATTTCAACAATATTTCATAATCTATTCAATGTATAAAATTACAATGCAATGCCTGATTAATCTGATTTTCAGAAATTTTTGTGTTCATTATAGACAAGAAAATGTACTGCAAGGAGATCAGGAATTATCACATTATGTATTACAGCCATTTATTTGTGGAAATGGAGCATGAAATAAACTATTTAGTTCATTAGCTCAAGTAGGAGAGTATTGTCCAAGTATGTTGTCCATTAATCACAGATAACCAGTGTTTAGTGTGAAGACATGCACAACCACAAGCATGGCTGAATAATGTCAAATTCTCTTCATAAAAATCATGGCATATGCAACTTTTATGTGTGATTTACCACAGTGCCCTTGGCAGAGCTCATGGGGAAATCTTGGAATGGAGATCAATTAAATAGTACACATTTAAATGTTTCTAGAAAACAAATTTTGAATATTCAAATATCCTACTCTCAATCCCCCTTTTTTATGTTATCTCAAATGAAATTTGCCAAAACAGCTCTGTAACCAGATAAATCTGTGATTCCCTTCATACACCAATGTCTACTCCCTGTTCTTGATGATCTTTATTGTTTGGTCACTAAGTCATGTCTAACTCTTTGTGACCCTGTGGACTATAGCCTGCCAGGCTCCTCTGTCCATGGGATTTCCAGGCAATAATACTGGAGTGGGTTGCCATTTCCTCCTCCAGGGGATCTTTCTAACCCAGAAATTGAACCCACATCTCCTGCATTGGCGAGCAGATTCTTTACCACTGAGCCATCAGGGAAGCTTGTTCTTGGTAACAGCTTATAACAGACTGTTGATTTCCTGTCAAGAAATATCTCCTGATAAGCACTGCTAAATACCCTCAGTAATAGTAAATGGGAGGAAATCCAAAGGAAATTTTATATAGGGTGTATTCAAATTATCACTTTCTTCAGTATTGAAACATTAAAGGTAGGCTGATTGTAGTTTAAAGGTGGAGCAGTGGGTGAAGGAGGTTTGGAGACAAAATGGCAAAGTAGAAGGACTTGAGCTCCCCTTCTCTCAGGAAAACACCGAAATTACAACTAATGGCTGAATAACCACAGACAAAAAGAACTGGAACCTACCTAAAAAAGATATTCTACATCCAAAGACAAAGAAGCCACAATGAGAAGGTAGGACAGGTGCATTCAGAATATAATTAAATCCCTTACCCACCAAGTGGGTAATCCATATATTGGAAAATAATTTTATATCAGAGGTTCTCCCACAGAAAGGAGAGTTCTGAGCCCCACTTCAGGCTCCACAGCCTGAGAGCCCGGCACCAAAAGGAGGAGCCCCAGAGTATCTGGCTTTAAAGACCAGTAGGGGTTGATCACAGGTACTACACAAGACTAGGGGAAAGAGAAACTCTACACCTGAAGGGCACATACAAGGTCTTATGTGCACTGGAACCCAGGGAAAAACAGTGACTTCACTGGATCCTGGGCCAGACCTACCTGCTGGTCTTGGAAGATCTCCTAGGGAAACAGGAAGTGGCTGTGGCTCGCCGTGGGGACAAGGACACTGGTGGAGAGGTACTGGGGAGGTACTGCGGAGCTCCCTGACATGAGCTCTCCTGGAGGCCGCCATTGTGACACCAAGACCTGGCCCCACCCAACAGCCTATAAGCTCCAGTTCTGGGACACCTCAGGTCAAACAGCCAAGAGGGTGAGAACACAAACCCATCCACCAACAGACAGGATGCCTAAACCCTTCCTGAGCTCCCCGCCACCTCTGAACAAACCTTTTGACACGACTTGGCCCACCAGAGGGACAAGATCCATTTCCACTCACTAGTGGGCAGGCACCAGTCCCTCCTACCGGGAGGGGGCCTGCAGAAGCATCTTAGAGCAGCCTTACTCACCAGGTGGCACTCAAAGCAAAAGGAACTACAATCCTGTGGCCTGTGCAACAGAGTCCACAAACACAAAGTTAGACAAAAGGAGAGGACAGAGGAATATATTCCAGACAGAGAAACAAGATAAAACTACAGAAGAACAACTAAATGAGTCAGGCAATATACTGGAAAAATAACTGAGTAATGATGGAAAAGACAATCCAAGATTTCAGAAAAAGAATGGAGGCACAGACTGGGAAGATACAAGGACTATTTAACTAAGAGCTAGAAGATATAAAAAAACAAACAACATTGAACAATACAATAGCTGAAATAAAGAATATATTAGAAGGAATCAACAGCAGAATAAATGAGGCAGAAGACTAGATAAGTGAGCTGGAAGACTGAACAGTGGAAATCACTGCCACCAAGTAGAATAAATAAAAAATAAATAAAGGTGGAGCAGTAAATAAGGTTTTGTTTCCTGAGGTCCAATAAGACAACCTATAATAGCATCTCTGTCATTTTCCAAATATGCTTACCAACTTCAATAGCAAAATCTCTAAATCTATTTTTTTAAAAAGTTAGCAGCATTATTCAAAATATAGATAATACGGTAATGCCAGATGTATCTATGACACCAGAATGAATCAAATAATATTATCACACAAAGAAGTAGGTAGAGCAATGAAAATAAACACTTCTACTTTCAACAATATAGATTAATCTCACAAACATATTAAGCAAAAGAAGTACACCCAAAAGAATACTTACTATATAGATAGATATATAAAGTACAAAAACACAGCAAAGCTAAAATATGCTGTCAGAGGTCAACATGTGATTAACTTTGGTATAGGCGATGGTGATGGGGGATTAACATGAGAGAGGTTTCTGAGGCACTGGTAATAGTCTGTTTCTTGAACTGGGTGCTGGCTGAGTGGACATGTAGAACTTGTGAAAATTCAGTGACCTATGTACTAATGTCTTCTATATGTTTATGTATATACTTCAATAAAATGTCAAAAATAATCCTCCTAGGAAACAGAATATAATATATAAGTGCCTTCCTATTAATAGCCAGTGAATCTAAGTGAAGATGGACTAGGACACAGGTGCCTCACAGCACAGGGCAACAATGAATACAGAAAGTGGACACACCAACTGAGTACAATAGCAACAGGCAGACATGTGCTAGATGAAGGCAGCACTCAAAAGCAGAAATAGGTAAGAGAATATGAAAACAGCTATAAAGGGAAGGAAATAGTTATTACTAAAGAAATGAGGCAATGCTCTCCACTTATTATTAAAATTTACTTCCTGATGGTTAAAGAATGCTTGCCACTGAGGAATACTGGCATATCTGGAAGGCATACTTCCCAGATTTCCTATAATAAGAGCCAGAGCCATGAGGAATATGATATCAAAACAAGGTAAATCAGAGAGTAATGCCATCAAAATGGCAAAATAGGAGTTTTCTAGCTTGTTTTACCACAAAAAATACTGATTTTGACGATTACTCATGGATGAGAGAGCCTCTGAGGAGGTCTAATAGTCGAGTGGAGAAACACCAGCACACCATTTAGAGCAAAAACAGTCTGAGATTGGACACATTGGAGAAGTCAGTGAACACTGGAGCAGGAGACTCCTTCTTCAAGTACAAAGACAGCAATACAAGATTTCAAGGAGCATAAAAAGTCAGAGAAACATGACGCCATCAAAGGAACATCATAATTTTCTAGGAACCAACCCCAAATAAATGGAGACCTATGATTTGCCAGATTAAGAATTCAAAATAATCATTTTAAGGAAGCTCAGTGAGCTACAAGAAAATACAGAAAACAATTTAACTAAATCAGGAAACCAATACATGAACAAAATAAGAAATTTAAAAGAGATTAAAAATCATTTTAAAAAGAAGCAAACTGAAATACTAGAGCTGAATAATAGTGAAATTTAAAATACAATAGAGAGTAACAACAGAAGATTTTATCTAAGCAGAAAAAAGAGTCTGTGAAGTAGAAGACAGATCATCTGAAATGATCTGATCAGGTGAGAATAAATTTAAAAGAATTTTTAAAAATAGGTAGAAAAGCTATGTGAACCATAGGATATCATTAATAGAAACAATATATGAATTATTGAAGTCCCAGAGGAAAAAGAACAAAAATCTTATTTTAAAAAAATAATAGCTGAGAACTTCCCAAATCCAGAGAGCAATTTAGACATTCAAGTTCATGAAGATCATAAGCCAACAAACAAACTCAATGTAGAGAACCTCTCCAAGACACATTATAATAAAATTGTCTAAAATCAAAGACAAGAAAAATTTAAAAGCAATAAGATAAAAAAAATCCTCACATACACAGGACCTCCCAAAAAGCTATAAGCAGATGTCTCAGCAGAAACCTTGAAGGTCAAGAGAGCGTGACAAGATATATTGATGGTCCTGAAAGGAGAAACAAACAAACAAAACCTTCCAACTAAGAAAAACTTACCCAGCAAAGCTGTCCTTCAGTAATGAAGGAGAGACAAAGACTCTCGCAGACAAATTTTTTAAAAAGTTAAGGGGGTTAATCACCACTAGATCTGCCTGACAAATGCTGAAAAGAGTTCTTCAAGCTGAAATCAAAAGATGCTAATTAGTAACATGAAAACAGGAAAATATGAAGCACAGTGGTAAAGTAAATTCATGGGCAAATTCACAATACCCAAATAGTATAAAATGGTTATGTATTAACCTCTTATCACCAGTATAAGACTAAAGGACAAAAGTATTAAAAGTTACTATAATTAAAATAATTGTTAATAATATAACAATTAAAAAGTTATAAATTGTGACATTAAAGTAAAAAAGTTGGGGGGTGAATTTTTGTATGCAATCTAGGTTAAGTTGTTATCAGCTTAAAATAGACTACTATACATATGTTTTATGTAAGTCTAATGGTAACTCCAACCAGTTCATCCTAAAGGAGATCAGTCCTGGGTGTTCACTGGAAGGACTGATGCTGAAGCTGAAACTCCAATACTTTGGCCACCTCATGTGAAGAGTTGACTCACTGGAAAAGACCCTGATGCTGGGAGGGATTGGGGGCAGGAAGAGAAGGGGACGACAGAGGATGAGATGGCTGGATGGCATCACTGACTCGATGGACATAAGTTTGAGTAAACTCCGAGAGTTGATGATGGACAGGGAGGCCTGGCATGCTGCAATTCATAGGGTCACAAAGAGTCGGACACGACTGAGTGACTGAACTGAACTGAACTGAATGGTAACTCCAAAGCAAAAACATATAGGATGTATACTAAAGATAAATAAAAGAGATTTAAAGCATACCACTTTGAGAAAATCATCAATTCACAGAGGAAGACAGAGAGGATAATAACAAAGGAACTACAAAAAAGTGAGAAAATAATAAGATAGCAATATTATTTTCTTGTGAAAGAGAGTGTTAGTTGCTCAGTCATGTCTGACTCTCTGCAAACCCATGGACTGTAGCCTGCCAGGCTCCTCTGTCCATGGAATTCTCCAAGCAAGAATACTGGAGTGGGTAGTCATCCCCTTCTCTAGGGGATCTTCCTGATCCAGGGGATCAAACCCAGGTCTCCTGCATTGCACACAGATCCTTTACCATCTGAGCCACCTTATCTATCAATAATTACTTTAAATGTAAATAGATTAAATTCACAAATCAAAAGGCACAGAGTGGCTATTGAATGGATTAAAAAATACATGAGCCAACTCTATGGCACATACAAGAGACTCATTTAGCTGGATGAACACTTATTATCCCAAAGTGAAGGATGAAAAAGATATTACAACAATGAAAGCAAAAGAAAGTGAGGGTAGCTACACTTATGTCAAACAAAGATTTTAAGTCAAAAAATATAGCAAAAAAAGTCATTATATAATGATAAAGGGGTCCATTCATCAAGAGGTTATAACTATTATAAACTATATAACAATTATAAATATAAACTTTATAATTTCATTATAAATAAACTCAGCATCAGAGCACCTACATATATATATTCAGCAAAAACTAACAAATCTGAAGAGAGAAATGGAAACAACACAATAATACTAGGGGACTTTAATGAGACCCCACTTTCAAAAAACAGTGGACCTGAACTAACTTGAGACCAGATGAACCTAATTGACATATATATATATATATATATTCCTGGAGGAGGGCATGGCAACCAACTACAGTGTTCTTGCCTGCAGAATCCCCATGGACAGAGGAGCCTAGTGGGCTACAGCCCATGGGGTCGCAAAGAGTTAGACATGACTGAGTGACTGAACACACCATGCACATATATAAATTAAATAACCTAAATATTAGAAACAAATTCCTAGAAACATATAACCTGCCAAGACTTAATCATAAAGAAATATAAAATCTGAACAACCCTAAAACAAATAAGAATATTGCAAAGGAGTCAGAAACCACTGAACAAAAAAATTCCAGGACCAGAAAATTTCACTGATTAATTCTATTAAACATTTAAAGAATTATTATCAGTCCTTCTCAACCTCTTTCAAAAAATGAAGAGGAGGCAACATACCCTAACTCATTTGACAAGGTCAGCATTACCCTGATACCAAAGCTAGAGAAGGGTATTACAGAAAAACCACAGGTAAATAAACCTGATGAATATAGATGCAAAATTTCTCAAAAAAATATTACTAGCAAACTGAATTTAACAATACATTAAAAAGATAATACACCATGGTGAACGGGGGTTTACCCCTGTGTTTCGAGGATGATTCAACATAGAAAATGACTAGATGTAGTACACCACATTAATTGAATGAAAGATTAAAATAATATAATCACCACAATAGATAAAGGAAAAATTGACAGAATTGAACATGCTTCCATAATAAAAGCTCTGAAAAATTTTGGTATAGAAAGAATATGTTGTTGTTGTTCAGTCCCTAAGTCATGTCTGACTCTGTGACCCCATGGATGGCAGCACACCAGGCATCCTGGTCTTCATTATCTCCCAGAGTTTGCTTAAACTCTTGTCCATTGAGTCAGTGATGCCATCCAACCATCTTACCCTCTGTTGCCCCTTTCTCCTCCTGCCCTTAATCTTTCCCAGCATCAGGGTCTTTTCCAATAAGTTGGCTCGTAACATCAGGTGGCCAAAGTATTGGAACTTCAGCTTCAGCATCAGTTCTTTCAATGATTATTCAGGGTTGATTTCCTTTAGGATTGACTGGTTTGATCTCTTTGCAGTCCAAGGGACTCTCAGGAGTCTTCACCATCACCAAAATGTGAAAGCATCAATTCTTTGGTGCTCAGCCTCCTTGATTGTCCAACTCTCACATCCATACATGACAACTGGAAAAACCATAGCCTTGACTAGATGAAACTTTGTCCGCAAAGTGACGTCTCTGCTTTTTAATATGCTGCCTAGGTTTGTCATAGCTTTTCTTCAGGGTAGCAAGTGTCTTTTAATTTCAGGGCTGCAGTCACCATCTGCAGTGACTTTGGAGCCTGAGAAAATAAAATCTGTCACTGCTTCCCCATTTTCCCCTTCTATTTGCCATGAAGTGACGGGATCACATGCCATGACCTTAGTTTTTTGAACGCTGAGTTTTAAGCCAGTTTTTTCACTCTCCTCTTTCACCTTCATCAAGAGGCTCTTTAGTACCTTTTAGCTTTCTGCCATTAGAGTGGTGTCATCTGCATATCTGATCCTATTGATATTTCTTCCAGCAAGCTTGATTCCAACTCTTGATTCACCCAGCCTGGCATTTTGCATAATGTACTCTGCATAGAAGTTAAATAAGCAGGGCGACAATATAAAGCCTTGACATACTCCTTTCCCGATTTGGAACCAGTCTGTTGTTTCATGTTCGGTTCTCGTTGTTGCTTCTTGACCTGCACACAGGTTTCACAGGAGGCAGGTAAGTGGTCTGGTATTCCCATCTCTTGAAGAATTTTCCACAGTTGGTTGTGATCCACACAGTCAAAGGCTTTAGTGTAGCCAATGAAGCAGAAGTAGATATTTTTCTGGCATTCTCTTGCTTTTTCTATGACCCAACAGATGTTGGCAACTTGATATCTGGTTCCTCTGCCTCTTCTAAATCCAGCTTGCGCATCTGGAAGTTCTTGGTTCATGTACTGCTGAAGCCTAGCTTAAAGGATGTTTAGCATTACCTTGCTAGCATGTGAAATGAGCACAATTGCGTGATAGTTTGAACATTCTTTGCCATTGCCTTTCTTTAGGACTGGAATGAAAACTGACCTTTTCCAGTCCTGTGGCCACTGCTGAGTTTTCCAAATTTACTGGCATTTTGAGTGCGGCACTTTAACAGCATAGTTCAACATAATAAAAATCATATTTGTTGAGTTTACCACTAACTTTATACTCAACTTGAACAGTTTGAAAGATTTTTCTTTACAATCAAGCACAAGACATAGGTGTTCACTCTTCCCACTTATTTTCAATATAGTACTAGAAGTTTTAGCCAGAATCATAAAAATAGAAAAAGAAATAAAAAGCACTTAAATTAAAAAGGAAGTAAAATTGTCTCTGTTTGCAGATATGATATTATATATAGAAAAACCTTAAAACTCTACCAAAACCTTCTTAGGACTAGTAAACAAATTCAATAAAATTGTGGGACCAAAAAAAAAATTGACATATAAAAATTAGTTGCATTTCTATACACTAACAATTAACTATCAGAAAGACAAATTAAGAAAACAATCTCTTTTGCAGTAGCATCAGAAACAATAATATAATTAGGAATAAATTTAACTGAAAACCATTGTATATTGATGAAAGAAATTAAACAAGACACAAATAAATGGAAAGATATTCTGTGTTCATGGATCGGTAGAATTAATACTGTTAAAATGTCCATACTATCCAAATCCATCTACAGATTCAAAGCAATCTCTATCAAAATTTCAATGACATTTTTCATAGAAATAGAAGGAAACATAAAGATTCATGTGAAGACACAAAAGATCCTATATTGATAAAAAAAAATACTGATTGAAAAAGAACTAAGAGGTCATATCACAATTCCTGATTTTAACAACATTGCAAAGCTATCATAATTAAAATAGTTTGGTACAGGAATGAAAACAGACACATAGACCGATGGAACAGAATTGATATTTCAGAAACAAAACCATGCTCCCTTGGCTACTAATATTTGATTAGGGAATCAAAACACTCAACAGGAAAGCTTAGACCTTCAATAAATGGCATTGTAAAAACTGGGTATTCACATGCAAAAGAATAAAATTGGATCCTTATACCACTCACAAAAATTATCTTGAAATGAATTAAAGACTTAAATGTAAGATCTATATAAAACTACTAGAAGTGATCATAAGGGAAAATTTCTTAACATTGGACTTCACAACAATTTTTTGGATATGGCACCAAAGCCAAGCAACAGAACCAAAAATAAGCAGGTGGGATACATCAAATTAAAAAGCTTCTGCACAGAAAAAAGAAAAATACAATGAAAAAAATTAAATGGCAAGCTACAGAAAATATTAGAATAAAATATTCAACCATATGCCAGATAAGAGACTAGAATCCAAGATATGTAAAGAATTCATAACACTTAATAACAAAAAAAAAAAATCTGATTTTAAAAAGGTAATCCATCATACCCTTTGGCTTTCAGCACCCCAGATCCAGTTTCTATTTTCAGCTCCCAGGAAATTGAGCTGTACCCGTCCTTTAATATGCTATTTAAATAGATCTAGCCTACACTGCATTTATTCTATCTGAATGTGTTAAAAACATATTCCAGGCTCTGCTGGCTGTGGAATTTAGACATTTATCTAAATTTTCCATCATATTTTTTCTGGTCTGGTGGTCCTCTAACCCCAGTTCAATCCCATATTCAGTTACTATTATTTCACCTCAGTTTCATCTTACAAATGTGACAGGTTTAGATGTGTTTCTGGGTTGATACCAGCATTCTCTTTCAAGGCTTGGTATTCTCCCTCAGCAGATGAGGGTCTAGCTCACAACTCAGTTTTCAAATATAGCTCCCAAACCAGGTGGTCAAAGCTCCTGCCTTCAACAACACGATAGCATCAGGGGAGCCAGAGTAGAAAAAAAGCCTTAAAGCATATATTTATCCTAGTAAATTCATAAGGACACCTGAATGGCATTTGCTGTGGATTTTGATATGAAAAAGTTCTCCAATTTATATACATTCTGGAAATGGCAGGGAGATATAATCATTGTTAATTTTAATAATAAAGTTAGTTGCCATTTAATCAATCAGCCTTTACTGGGTACTAGGGACTGATTTAATGCAGTGACAATGTTATTTAATTCAAGCCTCACAAATGACAAAGTTTCCCTACTTGACTGAGTTTTGTCAGGCTTCTCTGAGCCTTCTTTTCAACTCTGCCTTGACATTGGCTCCTTCCTTGTCATAAAGAATCCTACCAAATCAATTTAGTAAGAATCCCCCCTACCTGGATATCTGACCAAGTATTTCATCCCTCACTTCTGATGTTTAAGTCCTTAGCTTGCCTTTAGCTAGAATTCTGTAAGACCAGTTTAGCAAGAATCCTTCTTCCCCTGATGTCTCCTGTTAGTAATTCTCCATCTACTGACCTCCTCACTATGTTTTTGGCTACAAAATCCCCAGCTGCCTTTGCTGTATTTAGGCCTGAATCCAATCTTTCTCTCCTATTATGACAGGCATGATCATGTTACAGTAATCTTGAATAAAATATTCCTCAGCATTTTAACAAGTGTCAGAATAATTTTTCTTTAATAAAACTAGGCAGTGTGGATGTTTGTATCCCCATTTTACTGAGAGAAATCTGAGACTCAGAGAATTCAAATAAAAAGTTCAAGTACAAACAGTAAGTGCCAGGATTTGAAGAAAGGTATTAGAACTTCAGAGGCTGAGTTCAGCCACTGTCCTTTACAGGAAAACTCTGTTCAGCTTCAAATTATGCTTCAACCACAGAAAGAGTTTAACTGGGGTGATGTTAGACTAGGCTTTTACAGCTTATAAAGGTGTAGGTTAGCAACAGAGAAACAGACTAAGTTAATCTTTCTCAGAAAACATCTTTTAAAGGGAATGATGCTACACAAACTTCAATGGAAATAGAATTTAGGGTCATGAAAACTTAGCAAGTGAGAATAAAGTGAAAGAAATGTTTTAACAAAACCCTGAGATATTAAAACCTTCAAGTTCACTGGATTTTTGTTGACAAAAGGTAGCTCTACTGCTGAGAATTTTAACGAAGGAAAATTTATTCACTTTTACACAGAGGTCAGTGAGACCTACATTAGGGACCACTTTTGTTACATATCATAAATCCTTTTATTAGATGTAATATAGTTCGTTACCTCTCTGTGCTAGGCAACCTGGCAGGTTAAAACAATTTCATGTTTTTGAAGGTCATACTTCAGGTTGGAGCAATAGATTTAAGAGTTCAGCTACCCACAAGAAGAACAAGAAAAATTTTATCCCTACTCAAGTGGCCAACCACTATCAAAACTGGAAGCAGCATCAGTAGGCTAAGAACCCAACTGCTGAAGGATCAGCTGTGAAGAAGGGCCACCTGATGGGGAAGTCTGATGTAGAGAGAAGAAAAGGAGGAGGGTAGCAGAGGAAACAAAGAAAACTAATGCTTTGAGCCACTACTACCGTGGCACAACAAGCTAAATTTAAGGTTCTGAGGACTCCTCAAGATCTTGGCTGAGCTCCGAATTTTTCTCAAGTCCTGGGAGTACTGTTCTGAACCTGCAGAGTAGCCTGCCTCCACATCCCAGACCACCAGAGGGCATCTGAAAGCCCATATGCAGGCAGGGTTGGAGGAAGACCGCTATTTCTCCCCTTCCTCCTTTTGGCAATAGAGTCCCCACCTTTCAGCTGGGAACATGATCTGTCATGTAAAAAATACATTTCCCGGTATCCCTGGCAGATAGTTGTGTTACAAATTTCTTGCCAGTGAATATGAACAGAAGGGACATGTGCAACCTCCAGGACCTGTTCTTAAGTGACGTGGGAGTGTTCTGCTTCTTATCTTTTCTTCTTTGCCTCTTCTCCCAGGGTTGGAATATTGGCATGGTGCAGGCAAGCCATTTTCAACCACATGGGCAGGAACCACATTTTAGAACAGTGGCTCTCAAAGTATGGTTCCAAGGCTGGGAGCATCAGCATGTGTGTGTGTGTGCTAAGTCACTTCTGTAGGGTCCAACTCTTTGCAACCTTATGGTCTATAGCCCACCAGGCTCCTCTGTCCATGGGATTCCCCAGGCAAGAATACTGGAGTGGGTTGCCATGTCCTCCTCTAGAGGTTCTTCCTGACCCAGGGATCGAACCCAAGTCTCTTAAAAGTCTCCTGCATTGGCAGGCAGGTTCTTTACCACTAGCGCCATCTGGGAAGCCTGAGCATCTTCAGGGAAATTGTTGGACAGGCAAATTTTCTGATACCCCAAACCTAAATCAGAAACTAGCGATGCAGCCCAGCATATCCTGCACACAATTCTGACGTACAAACAAAATGTGTATAGACAACCTCTGATATAAGGAATAAAAGCAATGAGAAAAAAGAATTAGGGCTGTCAATGACTTCGGAAACAGAGTCCATACCTACCCTGGACTGGCCACATATTTCTGGACTGTTACATTAGAGGCCATATTTTCAGGTCTCTCTCCTCCAGCAATGTACTCTATATGCTAATTAATACAGAGCCTATTTCAGGGTTTTTGGCCCAACTCCAGCCAACAAATCAAAGAGACTCTGGGAGTTTTGGCAATTCAGCTTCTATCTAGTCCCAGGAAAGACCACTTGTCCATTCTAATTATTACCCCGACCTCCCAAGGTGGATGTGGGGAAATCTTCACCATCTTAATAATCCTGGGCATTGTTTCCAACACGAGCTCAGATTTACTGCTTCTTATTTCCAAAATCAGTAAGATTGGAACACTGGCACCTTTGATAATCAGTTTTAGGACAGTCTCAGCCGTCATGACCAGGATAAATTTTCTCAGACAGAGAGGGTCAAAACATTTCTTGACTGCTCTCTTAATGCCTACAGATCCCTAGATGTAAAATTTTTGGCCTCTACCAGGATAGGTGCAGCCTCAGTCAACTTATATCACCCATTCCTCAGACGGCAAAGACCCTCACTCATCTTTCTTTGATGCAGCAGTGATGGTTTAGTTCCAAATTTCTCAAGTAAATTGAACACAACCTGAAGAGCAATCTCTGTCCCACCTGTCAACAATATGGACAGTACACTTGGATCTGTGCTATCTTTACTCCACCATTCAACAAAGATATCTAGATATCTACTATAAAACAAGTACTATGCTAAGTATAGGAAACTGAAGAATAATATGTCATCCTTCTCTCAAAAAGCTCACAACATGCTGAGGAAGATATCAAATAAAGTATCAGACAAGTGAAAAACAGAAAACATTTTTGATTATAATATAATGAAATAATGGCTGGTGTATTTGTCTGTAAGGGTGCTTTGGGAATAAAACATAAGGGCAAAAAGTCAAACCAGAAGATTAAGGCAGGTTTCCCAGAGATGATGACACCTGGGTTGAGTCTACAAAAAAAAAGATCAGGAGTGAAGCAAGGAGATAAAGTCATTTCAGGGACAAAGAAAACTTGTATAAAAGTCACAAAATAGAACAAGTTCAGGAGAGTACAAGTGATTGGAATGGCTGACAAACCATTCATGTGTGAATAAGAAAGGACTTAGGACAGGACAGGTAAGTAGGGGAAGATATTAAAGGTTATTTTAGACCATGTCATAACAGATTAACCTTCAACTGAATATCATGGAGAACATTGAGGATTTTAGGGAGAAGGCTGACATCATCATGCTTGAAGTAGAAATTAAAACAGAACGGCAACAACAGGATTCAGTATGGAGGCTACTATGTTAATGCAGACAAGAAACAAGGCAGGCCTGAAGTAAACAGGGCAATGGAAATGGGGACGAGGGCCAGATTTAAGAGACAGTCTAAGGAGAGGGTGAGAAGAATGGAGAGAGTAGCATGGAGCATATATACACTACCATATATAAAATAGATAGCCAATGGAAATTTGCTGTATTACTCAGGGAACTCAAACCAGGGCTCTGTAACAACCTAGAGGGGTGGGAAAGGGTGGGAGGTGAAAGGGAGGTTTAAGGGGAAAGGAACATATGTATACCTATGGCTGATTCATGTGATGTATGGCAGAAACCAAACCAATATTGCAAAGCAATTATCCTTCAATTAAAAATAAATAATTTTTTTTTTTAAAAATAGTATCAAGGTGGATTCCTTAAGATTTAGTGAATACAGCTTAAGAGATAACTGACAGCAGAGATGTCCAGGCAGATGTAGCAGGCTAGATGGTGGTCCCTTCTGTGAGACAGAGACCACAGGAAGCCAGCAGATTTAGGGAACTGAGCAGAAATCTCAGTTAGTTACCACATTATGGCTGATACACCTGACAAAGTGATTGCGCCTCATCTTTTTCTTCTTTGCAACAAGTAACGGTACCCTCAAAATGCAGAGAGAGGACCTGATGCACCCCTCCCACAGGTCAGAGGACCACAGGCTTAAAAACACAGGGCTGTGCATTTCTGGCAGGGACAGAGACGACAGGCATGAGGTCAACGGTGCGGTCACTCTCCTAACATGAGACTCTACTTCTGCATTTGAAAACATCACCCCACGTAAGGGCCCCCAATCCAGGGTGGCGAAATGAATAGAACCCGAGAGGGGTACACAGACAAGGCATACGACAGAATTCTGACACAAAGGAGAAGCATGAAAATTTCACGCCACGGACTCTCCAACAAGGAAAGAGCAGGGGAAGTTGAGGGCCAGCAAGTGAGATGAGAAAACAGCCACTTAGTATTTTCTTCCACTTGCCGTCAAATAGAATGCTCACCTCCAGACAGTTTACTGTGGCCATAAACTTCAGTACTTTCCTTGATTTCTACAAAGATTCTGTTTCAAATGTAATCACTGCCATCTGGATTTAAAATAAGGCCACACCCCTAGTAGGAATCATCTGTGAGTGATGGTCACAGCATGGAGATGGAACAGCTTGAGTGCACTGCACGGCCGGGCCTATCAGGCCAGTGTCTGATCCATAATGCCCACAGCCCAGCAGGGGATTTTTTTAAATCTGTTTGGAGGTACACTTGGGAGTAGAAAACACGCTTTCTGTGTGTGAAGGAGACATCAGCAAAAGATGCTAGGTGGGGTACAGCACTTGACAAGATGGACATCCAGTGAAAAGCTGCTGACCCAACAGAACAGAAGCACAGTGCCCAGCTTGGTGGGTACAGGTAATCTGCACCAAGTTGCCCCTACACATGCCCCCCTAAAGTGTCTGGGTTCATTAGAACCCGAAAATTATCCCACAAGAAGCAGTTCAGTTCAGTCGCTCAGTCATGTCCGACTCTTTGTGACCCCATGGACTGCAGCACACCAGGCATCCCTGTCCATCACCAACTGCCGAAGTTGGTGGACATCATCACCATGTCCACTGAGTCGGTGATGTCATCCAACATCTCATCCTCTGTTGTCCCCTTCTCCTCCTGCCCTCAATCTTTCCCAGCATCAGGGTCTTTTCAAATGAGTCAGCTCTTTGCATCAGGTGGCCAAAGTATTGGAATTTCAACTTCAACATCAGTCCTTCCAATGAACACCCAGGACTGATCTCCTTTAGGATGGACTGGTTGGATCTCCTTGCAGTCCAAGGGACTCTCAAGAGTCTTCTCCAACACCACAGTTCAAAAGCATCAATTCTTCAGCACTCAGCTTTCTTTATAGTCCAACTCTCACATCCGTACATGACTACTGGAAAAAAGTATGTTAATTAATAGTACCAACTCTGGAGTCACATGGCCTGGGATTCTCCAGGCCAGCATACTGGAGTGTTTAGCCTTCCCCCTCTCCAGGGGATCTTCCCAACCCAGGGATCGAAGCCACGTCTCCAGCATTGCAGGTGGATTCTTTTACCAGCTGAGCCACAAGAGAAGCCCTAGAAAGCCTAGAAAGGCAGCAACCCTGCCACCTAGAGTCCATTCTGTAGGCTTGCCATTGTCAACAGACATTAGCAAGGTCCAGCAGCAGCAACGCCGCTCTCCTCAGATGGAGAGCTCAGCATTCCCGTACATCATAGTTTCCCCACAAAAAAAAAAAGTTAGTTGGGAAGGCCATATATACATTGGTATATTTAAATGGATAACCAACAAAAACCTGTTGTTTAGCACATGGAGCTCCGCTCAATATTATGCGGCCGCCTGGATGGGAGGGATTCTGGGGGGAGAATGGATACATGTATATGTATGGCTGAGTCCCTTCACGGTTCATCTGAAACTATCACAACGTTGTTAATTGGCTATACCCCAATACAAAACATTTTTGGTGCTAAAAAAATCAAAACTAAATTTTAAAAAAAAGTTCTCCATATTCCAGCCAAAAACAATCACTCCTATAACTTCCATGCTTGACAGGAGCCTGCATCCTCTTTTGGCCTACTTAAAATCTTTAACTCTAAAACCTAAAATTTTTAGTTATCCCAGGTCTTAAAGGACATAAAGCATCCCATCAAAAGTGTGGGGTATGGGAACACCCAAAACTCAGATATGGAACCATAAAGGGCTTCTCTACTGCCTGCTGAATTTGAAGCCATTACAGGCCTCGGTCATAATAAATGGTACCCAGGACTTCCCTGCCATTCAGGGAAGAAATTCCACCTCCATGGTCACTGACATACTCAAAAACCGTTCATATCTTGGACCTCTCTGGTAACTGCTTCTGTCTGTATGTGTGCACTCCGAGTTTGCTGCCTCTGCCAGCTCCATTCCCAGGTGACTATGGCATGGACTCGTTTGTTTTCTACTTTAAAAAGTTTTGCTTTTTTTCTACCGGTAAAAGTAGATCCTTCCTAATGTCAAATACATCCCTCACATTATGGAACACTACCCATGGTCCTGTGTCACAAACTCCTCCTCACTAAGTTTACCATGTTTGATTTGAGACACCTTCTTCCAGCCAAACTAAGGTTTCCAATCAAGGTGCTCTGAAGTTCTCGTCTCTCTCACCTCCCTCAGCAACACTAGTCTAAGGAACTTTAAGAAGCATATCTTCAGTAGGACAAAGGATGACAAAGTAAATGCAAAACCAAGGGTCACTGAGGAATTCTCAAAACAAGAAGAAATATGGTTATTGAACAAATGTCTCCACTCCATTCAATCCACCAAAAGAACAATTAATTCCTAGGCCCCAATACAAAAAGTCTATAAAATCTAGATACCTATAAAAAGCAAACTCTTCCACACACCACTTTGTTCCATTGATTTTTTTCCTACAAACCTGACTAGACACACTATAACGTGCCCATCTTCCTGACTAATAAATGGCACAGAGCATGTGCAAATCACACTGTTTCACATGCCCTGCATCACTAGAGATGACTCCAGTATGAAAGAAATCAAGTCCAAACTCCAGGCCTTCAAGTTAGTGAGGGCATTCCATCAAACCCAGGCTGGTGCCACACACCCAGGGTAACCCGGGCCAAGAAATGTGGAAACATGTCAGAGCTCCCAGACAAGCACATATCAAGAAAGTTGAAATAGCTGCTCTTCATTCTTGCTATACCTTCACTACCGGATAAGTTGTCCCCACTTGCAATACTCTTGCCATAATAATTCTCTTCATTACCACCTCCGGGCTCTTTTTTTTCCTCAGTTCATTCACTTTAATCTCTTGTGTTAACATAAATAACCTGTTCTTCATTTTTTAAGGAAGTCAGAATGAATAACTAATTCAGGAAATGTTCCAGGAACACAGCTATTGTAAAATGCAAGAATTATCTTCGAAATTCTCCTCCTAGAATAGTAGTAGCTTCATAGAGAGGTAGTGTCAAGATATAAGATTATAGACTGTAGAGTTGCACTCATGGATTCAAACTCCAGCTCTGGCACTCTCTATGTGATCTTGGGAAAATTACTTAAATTCCCTGCAGCTATTTCTTCATCTGTCACATGCATATATTAATAGGACTTGCATCATAGAATTGTTAAAAGGATTGTGGGTCTTAGTATATCTGAAGGCCTTAGAACTACACCTGACATATAGTGAGTATGATATAAGCATGTACCTTTACTGTTCTTACTGGAAACCACCATGTAATGCTGTCTCCTAAGGTAGACAGGAAGGGCTCTGGAAACGAACAAACCAGGGCTTGAGCCCTGACTTTGCAGCCCTGGACACATTACATAATGATAGTGATAATAACACGTACCTCATAAAGATAAATGAAACAAAGACCACAAATGTACACTCCTCAAAAATTCCTATTATTAGTATTAGGAGCTTTCCCAAGGAAAAGGAGAACTAAAAGAAAACAAATACATAAAAGTAAGACTGATGGATTTCATACAGTTCTAGGTTTGCCATTGCTTTAACGAGGAAGTTAACACCATAAAAGAAAGCTAGGCATGGGGGGAGAATAGGCCACATAGAAGCTAATAAAGTGCAATGCCATAGTTTCCAAAATCTCATGCTTTTTCTCCTACTTCTAAGTAATTCCAAGCACTTCTCCTATTCCAAAATTACCAAAACTAAAACCAACGGTGGATCCCAAATGACAATTTTAATGCAAAAGGTACTCTTAGAGATTATCATACTAAGTGAAGAAAAACATACAATATTGCTTATATGTGGAATCTTAAAGAAAAAGATACAAATGAACTTATTTACAAAACATAAAAAGATTCGCAGACATAGAAAACAAACTTGTTTATCAAAGGGGAAAATTGGTGAGGGATAAATTAGAAGTGTGTGATTAACATATACACACTACAATACAGAAAATAGATAACCAACAAGAACTTACTGTAGAGCACAGGGAACTATATTCAGCTATATTTCCTAACCTATAAAGGAAAATAATCTGAAAAAGAATATATATATATATATACACACACACACATATATATATAATATATATACATGAATCACTTTGTTGTATACTTGAAACTAATACAACTTTGTAAATCAACTATACTTCCTTTAAAAATGAGCTCAAAAACAAATGAAAAAAAGTCCTGACTTTTTAAATTATGCAGTCATTTTAAAAAATTTTATTTGAATACCATAATATAAAATGAAGATGGGTTATGTGAATCTCCTCTAATTTTATAGATAATGTTATTGAGAACAGGAGAAGGTGAATAATTTACCCAAGGTACACATGGCTCCTAAATAGCAGAACTAAAGCTAAATTAACCCAGACTTCTGATTTTAATTCACAGGTCTTTCAACCAAACATGTTGTTTGCTTTTCCTCTCTCTTGTCTCTATTTTAATGTTGTACCAGAAAAAATGCTTCTCCTCTTAGTTGATTCATTTCTTTGAAATGTATGTGTCTCTTTATCCCTAGGAAGGTGAAATTAGCACATACAGAAAGTGGAATTAAATGCAGAAACACAGAAAGTGGCCATGCTTCATTAAGAGCAAATGGAGTAAACCTACGTGTAGCAGAGCAATGATTTCGCCATAGCTATCTGATTTTCCATCTTACAGATTCCTAGTGTTCCTTTCTTGTGTCTCATTAAAAAGTTGCTGTTGGTTCACTGGGGTAATTTTAAAAGTTTGAAAGACATAGGCTAAAGTTATTGCCCTACACATGAGAACTTAATTGCACTTGAGGTTCGTTGACCTATTTACTTTCTTCAGTACATTTTGTGCCTATGGTAATGAGAACTTCAAATAGACCCTAGTCAGTAGGAAAGACAGCATCATCTGCTTTTCAATTAAACTATCCAGCTCAACAATTTCTTATTTACACCAATGCCACTACCAGATGGAAAGGAGGACCTATCATATCTAGAGTAGACACTTTATTTTCTTTCCCAAATTCTAAGCCCTTACTGATTTTCTTCATTCAGATTTTCTGGGGGAAAATGTTAATTTTCTTATTCAAGAAATAATTTCTGCCCAGTAGGGGTAAAATTAAAAACCTTACTGAGGCAGACTTTTTCTAAAATTTGTTCTTGAAACAAACAACCCTAAACATTTCATTATGACTGCTTTTCAGAATAATCAAGATGCCTAATATATAAATTGCATCTTATCCACGCTACCAGTAAGGAAAGAAAACTGTAAATGCAATGTTTTCTTTTCAAAATACATTTTAGAATCATGCAATATTTATTCTGCATTATTGACTATGCCAAAGCCTTTGACTGTGTAGATCACAACAAACCGTGGAAAACTCTTAAAGAGATGGGAATACCAGACCACCTGACCTGCCTCCTGAGAAATCTGTAGGCAGGTCAAGAAGCAACAGTTAAAACTGGACATGGAACAACAGACTGGTTCCAAATCAGGAAAAGAGCACATAAAGGCTTTGTATTGTCACCCTGTGTATTTAACTTATATGTAGAGCACATCATGAGAAATGCCAGGCTGGATGAAGCACAAACTGGAATCAAGATTGCTGGGAGAAATATCAATAATCTCAGGTATGTAGATGACACCACCCTTATGGCAGAAAGTGAAGAAGAGCTAAAGAGCCTCTTGATGAAAGCAAAAGAGGAGAGTGAAAAAGTTGGCTTAAAATCAATATTCAGAAAACTAAGATCATGGCATCCAGTCCCATCACTTCATGACAAATAGATGGGGAAACAATGGAAACAGTGAGAGACTTTATTTTGGGGGGCTTCAAAATCACTGCAGATGGTGACTGCAGCCATGAAATTAAAAGACGTTTGCTCCTTGGAAGAAAAACTATGACAAACCTAGACAGAATATGAAAAAGCAGAGACATTACTTTGCCAACAAAGGTCCATGTAGTCAAAGCTATGGTTTTTCCAGTAGTCATGTATGGATGTGAGAGTTGAACTATAAAGAAAACTGAGAGCTGAAGAAATGATGCTTTTGAACTGTGGTGTTGGGGAAGACTCTTGAGAGTCTCTTGGACTGCAAGGAGATCAAATCAGCCATTCTAAAGGAAATCATTCCTGAATATTCATTGAAAGGACTGATGCTGAAGCTGAAACTCCAATACTTTGGCCACCTGATGCGAAGAGCTGACTCATTTGAAAAGACCCTGATGCTGGGAAAGATTGAAAGCGGGAGGAGAAGGGGAAGACAGAGGATGAGAGGGTTGGATGGCATCACCCACTTGATGGACATGAGTTTGAGTAAGCTCCAGGAGTTGGTGATGGACAGGGATGCCTGGCGTGCTGCAGTCCATGGGGTCGCAAAGAGTCGGACACCATGGAGCAACTGAACGAACTGAATATTTATTCCTAGCAGCAATAATACATTTTCTAATTGTGGACAAAAGTGAGAACTGAATTCTCACAAGTAGTCCTATCTTTACAAAGTTAATATTGTGATACTTGCTAACCACCAGTTTTGGCTGTCATAGCACCATCTTGATCATTTTAGGGAGTCCTTAGATGACTTTCATATTGTGACTCAAAGGTGAAAGTAAATAGTAATCAAACAACTCTGAATTTCAAGACAGAATCCATACCTTATTTCCTAGAATTGAAGAAAAAGGAAACTGAGAAATGGGAAGAATATGAAGCAAGAAGGCTTAGAAAAATATCTTTGATGAGATTCACTTGAGAAGGCTCAAACTAGTCTTAGGTAATATATGGTATTTATATCTGGACCCCTCACAGGACTCCAAGAGATTCCATAAGATCTCAGATAGTATGATTTAAAAATAGAAGACAAACTCCAAGAGACTGTCCTCCCCATCCTCACTGGAATGCTTAGGCCCATCCAAGCAACCATAAGAATAAAGAGGCAGAACAACATAAAACTACCAGGATAACTGACAAAAATAAATTTGTAAGGGATCACACATTATCCTATAAACAGTCTGACAAATATCTCACACACACACATTTTCCAATACCTAATGTAAGGACTGTGTATGTGTGTGTGTGAGTATGTGAAATACAAACTTTTTCTTGGAGTCTAGTTGCTTTACAGTGTTTTGCTATTTTCTGCTATGCAGCAAAGTGAATCAGTCATACTTATACATATCCACCCCCCTTTTTGGATTCCCTTCCCATTTAGGTCACCACAGAGGATTGAGTAGAGCTCCCTATGCGGTACACTGGGTTCTCGTTAGTTATCTATTTTGTACATAGTAATGTATATACGTCAGTCTCCATCTCTCAATTCCTTTCACCACCCCCCCTTTCCAGAAACAGAGACACAGATATAGAGAAGAAATGTAAAAAGTGAAAGTGAAAGTCACTCAGTCGTATCCGACTCTTTGTGACTCCTACAGTCCATGGAATTCTCCAGGCTAGAATACTGGAGTGGGTCGCCTTTGCCTTCGTCAGGGGATCTTCCCAACCCAGGAATCAAACCCAGATCTCCCACATTGCAGGCAGATGTTTTACCAGCTGAGCCACAAGGGAAGACTGAGAAAAAATGTAAGGACTCTGTTTAAATCAAGTTATAAATACATCCCAGTCAGTAAGGCCTCCTAATGGGTCTGAAGGGTCTTTAGATTTCTCAGGCCAATTCCAAGACAAGATAACCTGCTAAAAACACTCCAAATAATGTGTGCCTCCAATTTATGACAAGCTGCCCGAAATTAGCAATAAGTGATATAACATCCATAACTCTGAAATACAAAGATGACCTACTATTTCATTATGGACTATTTTTTGAGCCCAAGACTGTTTCACTCATCAGAGGTATTCAAATTAATACGTTTAGTTAAAAGGAACCAGTTAGGCACGAGCAAACTTAAATTCCACAAAACCACCATCTGATCAAAAGATACCTTTTCACAATGATCCCTCAATAGCCCAGTCAGTAGCAATCACCTAGGAGACATACTCTTTTTTAGCCTCCATAATGATAAGTTTTCAGGGCATCAAGAAAAATTGCCTCCTAGTCTTCATTAGTGTCAAAATATTTATTATCTTCCAATTCCTTCATCTCTCCCACTCAGAGATCAGCCATATATACATACATATATGTGTACGTAGTGAATGTAAACTTTGATACTGAAAAGAACAATATTGCACAGGAACATGAAATATTACGTCCATGAATGAAGGTAAACTGGAAGTGGTCAAACAGGAGATGGCAAGAGTAAACATTGACATTTTAGGAATCAGTGAACTAAAATGGATGGGAAGGGAAAATTTGATTCAGATAAACATTATATCTACTACTATGGGCAAGAATCCCTTAGAAGAAATGGAGTAGCCCTTATAGTCAACAAAAGAGTCCAAAATATAGTACTTGAGTGCAGTCTCAAAAACGACAGAGTAATCTAGGTTAATTTCCAAAGCAAACTGTTCAGTATCACGTAATCCAAAACCAGGCCCCAAACACTAAAGCCAAAGAAGCTGAAGTTGGATGGCTCTATGAAGACTTATAAGACCTTCGAGATCTAACACCAAAAAAGATGTCCTTTTCATCACAGGGGACTGGAATGCAAAAGTAAGAAGTGAAGAGACACCTGAAGTAACAGGCAAGTTTGGTCTTGGCAAAAGCCAACTGTTTTGCCAAGAGAACACACTGGTCAGAGCAAACACCCTCTTCCAACAACACAAGAGACAATTCTACACATGGAGATCACCAGATGGTCAATACCAAAATCAGATTGATTATATTCTTTAGCCAAAGATGGAGAAGCTCTATTCAGTCAGCAAAAACAAGACCAGGAGCTGACTGGGGCTCAGATCATGAAGACCTTATTGCAAAATTCAGACTTAAATTGAAGAAAATAGGAGAAACCATTAGACCATTCAGGTATGACCTAAATCAAATCCCTTATGATTATTATACAGTAGAAGTAACAAACAGACTCAAAGGATTAGATGTGACAGACAGAGTGCCTGAAGAACAATGGATAGAGGTTTGTAACACTGTACAGGAGGCAGTGACCAAAACCATCCTCAAGACAAAGAAATGCAACAAGGCAAAAAGGTTGTCCTAGGAGGCTATACAAGTAACTGAGAAAAGGAGAGAAGGGAAAAGCAAAGGAGAAAAGGAAAGATATACCCATTTGAATGCAGAGTTCCAAGGAATAGCAAGGAGAGATAAAACAGCCTTCTTAAGTGAACAATGCAAAGAAATGGAGGAAAACAATAGAATGGGAAAGACTAGAGATCTCTTCAAGAAAATTAGAGATACCAAAGGAATGTTTCAGGCAAAGATGGGCACAATAAAGGACAGAAACAGTATGGACCCAACATAAGCAGAAGAGTTTAAGAAGAGGTGGCAAGAATGCACAGAAGAACTGTACCAAAAGGTCTTAATGACCTGGATAACCACGATGGTATGGTCATTCACCTAGAGCCAGACATCTTGGAGTGTGAAGTATAGTGGGCCTTACAAAGCATTACTACAAACAATGCTAGTGGAGGTGGTGGAATTCCAGCTGAGCTATCTCAAATCCTAAAACATGATGCTGTTAAAGTGCTGCACTCAATATGCCAGCAAATTTGGAAAACTCAACAGTGGCCACAGGACTGGAAAAGGTCAGTTTTCATTCCAATCCCAAAGAAGGGCAATGTCAAAGAATATTCAAAGTACCACACGATTGCACTCATTTCACATCCTACCAATGTAATGCTCAAAATCCTTCAAGTTAGGCTTCAACAATATGTGAATCAAGAACTTCCAGATGTACAGGTTGGATTAAGAAAAGGCAGAGGAACCAGAGATCAAATTGCCAACATCTGTTGTATCATAGAAAAAGCAAGGGAATTACAGAAAAACATCTATTTCTGCTTCATTGACTATGCTAAAGCCTTTGAATGTATGAATCACAATAAACTCTGGAAAATTTTGAAAGAGATGGAAATACCAGACCACCTGACCTGCCTCCTAAGAAACCTGTCTGTAAGAAAAGAAACAACAGTTAGAACCGAACATAGAACAATGAACTGGTTCAAAATTGGGAAAGGAGTATGTCAAGGCTGTATATTTTCACCCTGATTAAATTTATATGCAGAGTACATCATGCAAAATGCTGGGCTGGATGAATCACAAGCTGGAATCAAGACTGTCAGGAGAAATATCAATAACCTAAGATTATGATAACACCACCCTTATGGCAGAAATCAAAGAGGAACTAAAGAGCCTCTTGATGAAAGTGAAAGAGGAGAGTAAAAAAGCTGGCTTAAAACTCAACATTCAAAAAACTAAGATCATTGTATCCAGTCCCATCACTTCATGGCAAATAGAAGGAAAAAAATGGAAACAGACAGACTTTATTTTCTTGGGCTCCAAAATCACTGCAGATGGTGACTGCAGCCATGAAATTAAAAGACACTTGCTATTTTAAAGAAAAGTTATGACAAACCTAGACAGCATATTAAAAAGCAGAGACATCACTTTGCCAACAAAGGTCTGTATAGTCAAAGCTATAGTTTTTCAAGTAGTCATGTACAGATGTGAGAGAACACAAAGAAGGCTGGGCGCTGAAGAATTGATGCTTTCCAACTGTGGTGCTGGAGAAGACTGTTGAGTCCCTTGGACTGCAAGGAGATCAAATCAGTCAATCCTAAAGGAAATCAACCCTGAATATTCATTGGAAGGGCTGATGCTGACATTGAAGCTCCAGCACTTTTGGCCACCTGATACAGAGTCATTGGTAAAAACCTTGATGCTGGGAATTGAGGGCAGGAGGAGAAGGGGTTGAAAGAGGATGAGATGGTTGGATGGCATCACTGACTCTATGGACATGAATTTGACCAAACTCCGGGATATAGTGAAGGACATAGAAGCCTAGCATGCTGCAGTCCATAGGGTCACAAAGAGTTGGACATGACTGAGGGAATGAACAATGTTATGACTTCTATATGTAAAATATTTTGTAGTTGTATTAGATATTTATCATTTTTCTCTGTCCACAACAAATGTGTATTTACATAATAGCACTTTGGATATCTTGCTTCTGCCCATTATCAGACATATAGAGCAGGGCTTGGCTCTTACCCTGGCTCTGGACTTGCAGGTGCCTCAGGTCTTCCCCATCAAAGCATCACACCTGTCGAACAGAGTGATTTAATTTAGGGAATCCAAGCTAATCGATCAAGGCCAAAGGAACTCAGTCCCAAGTGTATTTTATTATTATTTTAGGAAACAGAAATGTTTGCCCTGAAAGGGGGGAGAAAGGTAGAGAGAGTGAAGTTAGTTGGCCTGCCTGAAATGAAGCTAATGCAAAAATAAGGAGGAAAAACAGCTAAGAGTTAATGAGTGACTAAGTCTTGAGGATCTTGTTTTAGCTCAGATAAGTTTTGCCTGAAGCCTGACCTATGCTTGGAATTTGCAGTTATCAGAGTCCATAAACTGCTTCTTCCCTTTAAGCCAGGTTATATTACGTGCAATGAAGAGTCCTCACTATATAATTTTATTAAACTTTCGCTAGCTTCATTCAAGTCATACTTTTCAGACAAATCATAATGCAGACTTTTCAAAGAAAGCTAATTTTACTGAGTTTCCTATAAATGGGTACACTGGATAGATATCATCACAAGTGGATATAATTTTTCCTTCTGAGGGAAACCTGGAGTAACAATATGAGTCATTTAGAGAATTTGATCTTTCCAAATCTTAAATTCAACCAAAAAGGTTGCTTCGATACACATCTGATTTTTCAAAACAGCATTAAAATTTTTTAGTTATCAAGCCAAAGAATATCTTTTTGATAATAAGGAGGCCAGTCTGAATTTCTATTTAAAACAAAAAATCAGAAGACTATACATTAGATATCACAGCTTTATTCAAAATATGTTAAACCTTCTCAATTGCTGTTTTACTTTACAATATGACAAGTCCTCCCTTGTTTGCATTCTGAAGGGAACGGGGGTATGGAGAAATGCTATCCTCTCTATTCTAAAAAGGAAAATATTTGCATCTACTCTCATAATTTTCTGTCAAGCTAAGAAAAAGGATCATTCTCATTCTTCATGTTCCCTCCAAAGCTGGCACAGAATGTGTGGCAAACTGAAAAGAAATAAAATAAAAGTGTTTAGAAGAGCTCGTTTTCATGCACTACAGAGTCTAACCTTGTCTCTAAGAGCCAAGGTTGATGTGTCCCATGCCAAATTAAATCTAAGATGTATGCAGGAATGAAAAGGGTAGCATTCCATGAAAAATTCCACTTTTCAGTTAAAGTAGCTAAGGTTTATTAAATATGCAAAAATTACAATGTCAATGTAACTTTGCAAATTAGGGTTTTCTTTCTAAATGTTTAAGCACTGTACTGTAAAGAATGAAACAGCTGAAGACTTTCACAGCTTGTTACCTATATATTTTCTCAAAGAACCTGCACTAATAAATAAGCCATACATTTCCCAAAGATAAGGGATTTTTGTTCATATTCCAGTGAGCAGTTTACTGAATCTATTTGAACAAATTGTCTTTGTTCAGTGACCCTGACTAATTCTCCTGCTAGTCGGATCACTGTTACAAACGCTGGTGCCCTATGATTCACAAGCATCATATTTTTGAGCTGCTGTACCCTCTCCATGCCGCTGAACACTGAGCACAGAGATGTTTTCAACTGGAATAAGATGCATCACATATTTTAAAATGGAGATTTGCAAAGGCTTAAGGATGTAAAAGGCAATAATATAAAAGGTCTGAAGTAAGCATGCATTGATATTTGAGTACAGCGCCAATAATCGATTTTTCTTTTTAAGCGACTTTTAGTTTTTTTGATGATAATGGTTTCATTGGAAAACTACAGAAAATATACAAAAAGTATAAAAAATAGAAATCACCTATAATCCTACAGCCAAAAATAGTAAAATTCTAATAACCAACAATTCTTCCCCAAATGTTAAATTCTAAGGTGAGCCAGGGGGATTTCTTCCAGACTTTTTAATAGGCAAACAAATGGGTAACTTTATTTTCCACACTAAGATCTTATGCTAAATGCCATTTTTTATTCTTTGTTTTTATGAGCAGAATTATAAACATTTCCTTACATCATTAATTATAAAATATAATCATTGACAGCTGTATAATATTTTACAAACCCTTTCATTTTAAAAAACTTTATTGATGACCTAATGCCAGCCATGCACTATGCTAAATTCTTAGTACACATTTCTGAATGGATCCTGATGGAAAAACAGACCCTAAAGTGTTAATTACAAACCTGAATACTTCAATAGCTATTTTTTAAGACACTTAAGGTCCTATGAGAGGAAATAATACAGGAGCTCAGACTAATCTGGAAAATCAGGAAAGGGTTTCCTGGGAAGTACAATTTAAAATGGGACCTAATGGATGAGTATTAGTCAGCCTAGTAAAGAGAAGACAGGAAAGTAAGCAAACAAAACAAGATGTGTGAAATACTTAAATTGAGAAAGGACTCCAGAGTGTTTGAGGAACAACAGAAAGATGAGAGTGATGGGACAGCAGGAAGCTGGCAGGGACTGGGGGATTTCAGCAAGAGATCAGGCTGCTGGGGTAGTCAGGGTCAAAGCTCCCAAGGTCTGTTAGGGCACATTAAGAATTGTGGGTTTTATCCTAACTGTAATGCAAAACTAAATAAATGGATTTACACTAAAGTGATATGATCAGATTTGCATTTTAAAAAGACTTCTGTGACTGCTGGGCGGAAAATAAATTATAGGAGAGAAAAGTAGAAGCTGAGAGACAATAAGAGAATTACAATAATTCAGTTAGAGCTATTGGTTAGGAGTAAGACAGAGAAATGGAAAAAGAGAGAAACAGACATTTCAAAATATCTCTGGTGGCTCAGTCAGTAAAGAATCTGCCTGCAATGTAAGAGACCGTCTGCAATGCCAGAGACCTGGGTTCAATCCCTGGATTGGGAAGATCCCCTGGAGAAGGAAATGGCAACCCACTCCAGTATTCTTGTCTGGGAAATCCCATGGAGAGAAGAGCCTGATGGGCTACAGTCCATGGGGTTGCAAAAGTGGGACATGACCTAGCAACTAAACAACAGAGCTGTTGGTTAGGATCAAGACAGAGAAATGGAAAAAGATAGAAACAGGCATTTCAAAATATATATTGGAAGTAGAATCAACAGGACTTGGTGATGAACTCATTCTGGGAGATAAGTAAAAGGCTGATGCATAGGGTAACTCACAGCAGGAGAAACTAAACAATTAAGGCCTCATTTGCTAAACTGGGATAGACTGGTTGAGAAGTGAATGTGAAGGGGACAATCAAGAGTTCAGTTAGGAAGACAACAAATTTGGACTACCCATGAGATACCAAAGTGAAGATGTAAAGCTGACAGTTGGATGAACAGAGAAGTTTGGCCCTTAGGAAAGGATGTGTGTAGATTAGATTTTCAAGTCATTAAGAAGCAGATAATATCTCATGTCCTCAGAATCAATGAAATATTTTAGCAAGAGTATGTAAAGTCAGCAAAGACATACAGTAGGAACTCAGATGTCAAAAAGAGACAAAGTTTTAGACAAAAATATTTTTTATCAGGGATGGCCAAAAAGGTAAGAGCAAAATCAGGGTAGTGTAGTATCAAGGAAACCAAGGAAAGAGACTATTCCAAAGACAGGAGATTATGCAACATGTTAACAAGAGATTAAGTATTTTGATGACTGAAAATAATCAACTGAGTTTAACAACATAGAATCTGTAATGATCTCAGTGAGAGGCAGTTAGGTAAGAGTTCGCAGAAGTCTAATAAGAGGAAAGAAAGGATGAGATAGGGAAGTCAGCATATGTAGACGGCTTTTCTAAGAATCTTGGTTACAAAGAGCATTACAGAAAGAGAGGTGAGTTCAAGGAAAAGCATGATTGATTGCTTTTATTTTCCTCTTATGTTAGTCGCTCAGTTTTGTCCAACTCTCTGTGATCCCATAGACTGCAGCCTACCAGTTTCCTCCTCTGTCCACAGGATTTTCTAGGCAAGAATACCTAGGAGCGAGTTGCCATTTCTTTCTCCAGGAGATCTTCCTCACCCAGGGATTGAACCCAGGTCCCCTGCATTGCAGATAGATTCTTTACCATCTAAGCTACAGGGGAAGCCCTTTTCTCTTAAAGGATGACTCAAAAAGCATGTATGAATGCTGAAAATGATAGCAAAGGTTAAAGGGAGGAGAAACAAAATAATCATTTGAACAAGGTCCTAAAGAAGATAAGAAAGAATGGAATCCAGAACCACATAGAGAACTTCATCTTTCAGTGAGGATGGGATCTTTCATACTATCTCAGAAAGAAAAAAGAGGGGTGGCCAGTGCAAATAGATTTGTGGCTACCGTGCAACACCTACTTTTTCTATACAGTACACAGAGTGAAAAATAAAGAGAATAGAATTCCCTGACTATCCAGTGGTTAGGACTCTGTACTCTCACTGCTGAGGAACTAAAATTCCACAGGCTGCAGGGCACAGCCAAAAAAAAAAGAAAAAATATCCATGTAAAAGGTAGAGTATAGAGATTTGAAATGATCAGAGAAGGCAAACAGGAAATAATCTTTCCTGAGCACAAGAAAATGGCATTGACAGTTTCAAAGGCCCAGATTAAATGAAAGATAGCTTAGAAGATGGGTGGTTTTCTCCAATAATTCTTAGTTGCAACAATATGGGCATGGAGAAATCTGGCAGTTGAGTTTTTCCATGGTTGGAATTTTGCCAGGGAGTAGAGCCAAAAAAAAAGAAGCAAAGCTAATGAAGAGTTTCCTAGACAGTGATTATAATGAAGACTTTAAGCTGGAAACAATAACAGGAAGAGAAAGCACAGTCAATATGATTTAATAAACCTATGTTTGAAAATGTGTTACTTAAAATTTTTAATTATTACATAAGGTTATGAACATCTTTGCAAAAAAATCATTATCAAAAATTTTGATCATTTCACATAGATTCCTAAATGAAGTCCCTGGATCAAAATTAATAAACACTTTACACACTGAGGAAACCAGATCTGAAAGAGACACGTGCACCCCAATGTTCATCGCAGCACTGTTTATAATAGCCAGGACATGGAAGCAACCTAGATGCCCATCAGCAGATGAATGGATAAGGAAGTTGTGGTACATATACACCATGGAATTTTACTCAGCCGTCAAAAGGAATTCATTTGAACCAGTCCTAATGAGATGGATGAAACTGGAGCCCATTATACAGAGTGAAGTAAGCCAGAAAGATAAAGAACATTACAGCATACTAACACATATATATGGAATTTAGAAAGATGGTAACGACAACCCTATATGCAAAACAGAAAAAGAGACACAGAAGTACAGAACAGACTTTTGGATTCTGTGGGAGAAGGTGAGGGTGGGATGTTTTGAAAGACTAGCATGTATATTATCTATGGTGAAACAGATCACCAGCCCAGGTGGGATGCATGAGACAAGTGCTCGGGCCTGGTGCACTGGGAAGACCCAGAGGAATCGGGTGGAGAGGGAGGTGGGAGGGGGGATCGGGATGGGGAATACGTGTAAATCTATGGCTGATTCATATCAATGTATGACAAAACCCACTGAAAAATAAATAAATAAATAAAGGGGAAAAAAAAACAAAATTAATAAACACTTTAGAAGTCAGTACATACAACCAAATTAGTATCTTTGAAGAGTATATATAGCCAAAAAAAATATGAGATTTCCCACTACATTCACTGGCATTAAATACCATCACTTTTATTTGTTGCCTATCTGATAGTAAAAATGGAAAAATTCTTAGAAAAGAAACATTAAGATGTAAAATCAAAAACATTTATCAGAGAGCAATTTATCTACAATCTTTCCTCTTTCTCAGCTGAAATGAAAAAATGTGTCTTATTATCAGTATTTTTGAATTCACATAAGTAATTGTTCAGTTCAGTCGCTTAGTCATGTCCAACTCTTTGTGACCCCATGGACTGCAGCACACCAGCCTTCCCTTCCATCACCAACTCCCAGAGCTTACTCAAACCCATGTCCATTGAGTCGGTGATGCCATCCATCCAACCCATCCTATGTCATCCCCTTCTCCTCCTGCCTTCAATCTTTCCCAGCATCAGGGTCTTTTCCAATGAGTCAGTTCTTTGCATCAGGTGGCCAAAGTATTGGAGTTTCAGCTTCAGTATCAGTCTTTCTGATGAATATTCAGAACTGATTTCCTTTAGGATTGAATGGTTTGATCTCCTTACAGTCCAAGGGACTTTCAAGAGTCTCCTCCAACACCACTGTTCAAAAGCATCAATTCTTCAGTGCTCAGCTTTCTTTATGGTCCAACTCTCACATCCATACATGACTACTGGAAAAACCATAGCTTTGACTAGATGGACATAAGAATACTCTATTCTATTACTTATTATATGTAAGTAATAGAGCATAATATTAAAATGTATCAGCATTTCTAAATTGTATTCTATCTTCCATTAAGCCCTCCAAAACCATCTCCATTTTTACATGTTTTTAAGTTTTTTCATTTTTTAAATGTGAGTAATAATGAAGAATTGGTGAACCACGTCTGTCAGGCTCACACATTTCATGGGGAAATTGTTGCACTGATTATATTGATTTCTACTGTACCAAGATTCCACAAGAAGTTAAGGAAGTATAACTCAAAGAGAAGAGGAAAAAATCTAGTTGGAAGGACAATAAAATTAACAAAAATTTCTTAAGAGCAACTGACAAACCAACACCTATAGATTATTAAAGTTCAGCCAGAATGATCCCCAAATAAATATGAAGGAAAATAAGAAAAAGTGGGCAGGTCACCTAACAGAGTCATCTTGTTCAAAACTGAATTCCTCTTTTCCTAATCCCAAACCTCGCCTGTGCTATGTACCCTGTTTCTAATTTATCCACCAAGTTACATAAACCAGAAACCTGAATTGTCTCTCTCAGACACCCACATTCAACTATCCACCAAGTTCTATCCATTCCAGTGGTAAAATCTCTTGTGTCCATAGCTCGCTGTCTACCTCCACTGCCATAATCTTAATTTGGGCACACAGAATTTCATGCCTAGAGGACTGCATTGCCATTCTTGCCAGTACTCTTCTCCTAATACAACCATAACTATGGAAGAATTGTGAATTGAGTGGAATTTTATTTTGTTAGACAATATCAAATAGGAAAAGTGCATGAATTTCAATCAATCAGGCATCATCCATATATAATACCAACTTTTCAGAAGGATACTCATATGTTACTATCAAAGCATCTAAAACAATTGGAAGTTTTATGTAGTTATGTGATAGATGTAGTTCTAGCACTCATTTTCCTCTAATTACTGAACAAATATTTTTGACTATCATTGAGTATATAGTATTTTTTGTTTAAGCATCATTGCTTTGATATAGAGTCATACAGGTCAATATTACCATGAATTCCTCTAAAAGTAATTCTGAGTTTGTTAAAAGAAAAATAAATCAGTTACTGTTTTCGAAAGATCACTTGATTTCAAAGTTCTTGGTATATCCTGACTTTTTAACCATAAACCCTCTTCCATTTTACATAGATAGCAAAATGCAGTGAAATTTTTTTTTTTGAAAATTTTTTTTTAAATAGAAAAGGTTAAGCAATATATTTAGGTTTTCCACTCAATACAAAGCTTTCATCTTGCCCTTTTCATCTTCCCAATAAATTATACACAAATCATTCTCTATTCCACCTAAGTGGAAAAAGAATATGAATAAATATAAATTTATTGATTAAATTTAAATTATGCCACATGTTTATATTTTGATATAAAACATGGCCCCCCAAATCATATTTTTTAATTATCTAGGATCTTTATTTACTCATACCTAATCTGTATTTCACAATTAATTGAAACCAAAACACTTAGTATTTGGCACTGAAGTATGCAAACATTGGTAACAATCAGGTCTGGAACCTTCTGTTAATAAGAGGCACCAGTATCCTTGCCTGGAAAATCTCATGGACAGAGGAGCCTGGTGGGCTGCAGTCCATGGGGTCGCAAAGAGTCAGGCATGACTGAGCAACTAACACCTACTTATTCTAAACCACACCATGCTTAACTTTGCAGTGAGATAATCTCAATAGGCTCCTTATTCCATTTGAAAAGAACAGGACAAAAATTCACTTTCGGACAGTTCTTTGCTTCTTTTGGTATAAGAAAATGGTCTGCTAAAAGCCTTCCAGAAGGGAGGAAAAGATTTAGATAAAGAAAAGCCATTATGTTTTCACCAGAAGGGCAAAATCCAGAATATCCTAACCTAAATTCTCTCTCCTTCCTCAGATAGTATATCCACATGCTTGCATTAGTATTCAACATGTAATCTGATTAAATACTGTATTTACATGCCTAATGGTGCCATAATGATTATTCCCCTTTTGTAGAATGAGAATATCTTTTTAAATTCCTTCCATAGAGTCTGGGAAATGCTTTATTAAAATTTATCATTAACTTGCTAATTACTGAAATAAAAAGAAAATTCTAAGAGAGGAAACAAATCAGAATATTAAGAAAGGAAGATAGGAAGAAGAAACAGATAAGAAACGAATGAAAGAAATAATGCGGCTGTTAGATATCTTGACATGCTCCAGTATCTTCTCACATAGAAACTATGAAGCCTGACCATCAGCTGGAATACATAAGCCATTTTTGGCTCTATTTCTTAGGCAGTTGCTTACTTCATTGCTCACCTGAAGCCATGGCTAAGTGGCTGTCATTGTCAGCTGAGTACACTTGGTCCAGGTATTGTTCCCGAACAATGCCTGGGGAGATTCTCCGATTACCTATTTGTTTGCTTGCCTTGGGACTTCTAATGGTCTACAAACTGTTAGTTTGGGAAAACTAAAGGAATGTAATGGAAAGAACTGCCTTTGGTTAAGTAGCAAGTAGTTTATATAAATACACACCAAATTACAAATGGTATAATGGTACGGTCCTGGTTGTGGTTTATTTAACAAACATCCATTCAATAGTTAACAAACACCCACTCTGCATCAGGTACAGAAAGGTTACTATTCTCAACTTAATGCTGATTCACCTCTCTTTTTTTAGAGACTCTTCTTGTCTCTAAGCCATGGTGTTTGCTCCCGAACTGCACACCAGGAGTGCTCTAATATACTGACTGCAGAGAAATCCCTAAAATTTCTCTCCTTGAAATAGAGAGGTACCATCACATACTGGAAAGAACATGGATTTTAGACAATATAGTTCAGTTCAGTCACTCAGTTGTGTCCAACTCTTTGCAACCCCATGGACTGCAGCACACCAGCCTTCCTGTCCATCACCAAACACTCAGAGCTTGCTCAAACTCATGTCCATCGAGTTGGTGATGCCATCCAAACATCTCATCCTCTGGCATCCCCTTCTCCTCCTGCCTTCAATCTTTCCCAGCATCAGGGTCTGTTCCAACGAGTCAGTTCTTCGCATCAGGTGGCCAAAGTATTGGAGTTTCAGCTTTCAATATCAGGAAATATTCAGGACTGACTTCCTTTAGGATTAACTGGTTTGATCTCCTTGCAGTCCAAGGGACTCTCAAGAGTCTTCTCCAACACAACAATTTAAAAGCATCAATTCTTCGGTGCTCAGCTTTCTTTATAGTCCAACTCTCACACTCATATATGACTACTGGAAAAACCATAGCTTTGACTAGACGGACCTTTGTTGGCAAAGTAATGTCTCTGCTTTTTAATACACTGTCTAGGTTGGTCATAGCTCTTCTTCCAAGGAGCAAGCGTCTTTTAATTTCATGGCTGCAGTCACCATCTGCAGTGATTTTGGAGCCCAAAAAAATACAGACAGATTTTAAATCCTGGATTTGACTCTACTCATGATACATCTTCAACTTTCAGCTATATCTTTTGAGCTATATCAACTTATAGCTATATATATATATATATATATATATATATATATCAGCTATAAAATGAGAATAAGAATTATACTGTCCTCAGAATCTGTATGAGGATTAATGTGAGAATCCATGTAAAATGCATAAAACATAGAAGGTATTCAATCAGTAAATGAAAGTTATTTTTGAAATACAAACGTTCTCTCTCTCTCAGTCTTAGGATTTTATTTCTAGTTCTGGTCAAACAGTCATTGTTCAAGCCCACGTCCCGTGGGTACTGTAGGACTGCGCCTATTCTATGCAGTTTCCTTCATGTGTCAATCAGTGGCTTTAAGTAGGGAAGGGGGGACTGATGTTTTTCAAGCCTAGTTCTTGCTCTTTCCCAGTACCCCAACACCACAGTATCAACTTCCTATCTTTCACCACTGTATCAACTTCCTATCTTTCACCTAAGTGTTTTTATTTTCCTTCCCCTTTCCCCATTAAATTCACCAAATTAAAAAAAACTTTCCCCAAAGAAGAAAAACAAACTACCTGAATCTAGAACTGTGTTTAGATTCACCCATTCAGCTCACCTGCAAGTTAAGTGTTTTATGTCCACCACATGAAGGACATACAATAAGCAAAACCATAAGATTTCTTACAGAGATATACCCTTAAGAGCTACCACTCAGTGTTTGCCATTTTCCACACTCCTGTTCCCAGACATTTCCCTGCTCTCATGAAAAAAGTCTATCAAAAGTTCAGATGTTCTGCAAAGAAACACATCCCTAGCCATATGCGCATAGCAACATTATTTTGAGAGAAAATGCAAAAATTGGAAAAAGTTACATAGCTTTTTATATGTAATACTTATGTAAATTTTAAAAATATATATAACACAATGAATCATATTTTGTAATGGTGCATAAATATTCAAGGGCATACAAAAAGCACATTAGAATGAGTGCCTACAGGGAAGAAAGGATTGAACATATGAATCAGAAATGAAAAGAAAACGAATAAAACTAAATAGTGGAATTGCACAGATGAATTATGTTAAATGTCATTAAGTAAAGCTATTTCAACCACTGGTATTTAAAAAAGCTAATTCAAGCCAATGTATTATATTCATCATGTTAGGCAAAGCTGTGCTGCAGTAACAAGAAAAGTCTGAAGATGAAAACGTTACCCTTACTGTTACTACAAAGCTGACATCGTAGATTATGACTTAAATCCAAAAGCTTTAGGGCTCCTTAAGACTAACCATATAAGTAGTCTTAGTTATTCATAGCACTCAGTTTCATCAGACCCTCTGACATGGGTAGTCACCAAGGACTAGACTAGAATGTGTGCCTACCTTCTGGGGTCAGTTGGCTTCCCAAAAGAAGGGAGAGAAAAGGGGGTTTCATCTTGGGATGTACAGTTTGCCCTTCCAAATTCAGCAATAAGATTAAGTCACTCCCCTACCTTTATGGAACAGCAGGAAGGGAAAGCCAAGAGGTCAGGAGTGCTAACCTAGTGGGAACTTCCTCCACGTGAAAAGAAGCATCAAAAGTAGAAAAGTCTTCCCACCTTGGGCTCCACACTCACTTAACCACAATGAAAGTTTGAGTCGTCTTTTGCAACATCCTGTGAACTTAAAAGCTTATACCACCAGGACTTCCCTGGTGGCACAGGGGATAAGAAGTCACCTGCCAATGCAGGAGACATGGGTTCAAACCTTCATCTGAGAAGATTCCACGTCACGGAGCAACTAGGAGCCTGAGCCACAACAACTAAAGCCAGCGCGCCGAGAACCCACGCTCTAGAAGCCCATGATTCTAGAGAGGCCACAGCAGTGAGAAGCCTGTGAACTGAAACGAAGAGCAGCCCCTGCTCACCACAACTATAGAGAAAGCCTGAGTGCAGCAACGAAGACCCAGCGCAGACAAAAATAAAATAAATATATTTTTCTTAAATTGTACCACCAATTCTCAGTTATGACCCTTAGAACAGCTAGCTTTATTTGACTAAACTTAAAATTTTCTTCTTATTCTATTAAAAGAAATTATCTTTACTAAACTTTAAAGACCATATCAGGGTACTGTTACTAGTTCTCTAATAGTTTGTCACTTAATTCAGCCCCATAAAAAGAGATGAAAAATAATTTAGGCTATTATCAGATCTGGTCACTTCTAATGCTATTTTAGGTGACATCAGATATAGTACATTCCACAGAAAATGTTATAGCATTCTAAATTCATATATACTTTTAAAACCATCTTGATTTCTATTCAGTTATATTTTCAAATAGGAAATAGAATCTGATAAGGCAGACTATATAAAGGAAGAACTAAAAGGAATATTTTCTTTAGATGTTTTTTGCACCAGGAACATAAGGTTAGAATTGAAATAACATACTTCAGATAGTATACGTGGTATACTTTCCCACTACTATTTTGCTTACATTCCTTAAATTTACAAACATCTTTTTTTAAATCCGCACATATTCCATTATATATCTCAAAACATTTCTTATCATTAGTTCTTGCTCTCTTTAAGAAGAAACCGTGGTAATTTGACATTATTGTCAGGTATTTCTGATGCTGAAGAAGCCAGTGAATCTAGTGCATATTTGATGTGTTATGAATGCACAATTTATATTTAAAAGAGAAAATTCTGTTCCTTTACATTATTTAGTGGCTATCACCATGGTAACTGAACACTTTCACAAAACCTAATTTATGACACAAAAGTACAAACAAGAAAAAGAGCTTATACTTTCCATGTTTTGCAGACTGACAGAAAAACTTTGGGGTTGACACATATTTGGGAAAGAAAAAAAGATATGGGAAGCAATATGGACAAAAACAATCTTTTCCTATCTGTAAAGATTTGGAACTCTCAAATCTACACTATAAGAAAATCTACCTCAGGGAAAAGCCCTCTTACAAAGAATAATTTAATCTCACAACAGAAAAGTATGGGAAGAAGAGTGAGGCAATTTTATACCTATAACAACCTTGGCTAGTGAGTTGAGGCTGACTTGAATGCCTTCAGGGTCAAGACAGTGTTACTGATCACTTCAGTGAAAGTCAAGGACAAATTTTGTACCACCTTTTCTAATTGCATAAAATATTTGAAGTTCTCTTAGACCACCCCTAAGGTATAGGTCACTGTATTTTTGGCAGGAAATCAAACTAATGCCTGGCTTCCCCATTAATGCACAGTCCTGACCACAGTTGGTACCCCTGAAAAGAAAACGCTGTTCAAAATCCTGGGAATCCCTAAGAGGCACCTATGTCAATCAGAAGGCAGAGATTGAAAATAATTTCAATATGGTCTCCTGGCTAGGTGGTTAATCTTAAGGTCCCTGGTTATTAGAATAACTCAGTTCAGTTTTTGCTTTTGGAATGACCAAAAGTCCAACCTGTGTCGTTTGTCCACACTATCGAGAACAACTGAGTGACACTGTGAGACTAGGGGTGGAAAACACATCTGAAAGTGTTTTCAGATATTTTGCATGGAAGGTGCAGGGTTGGGGTCATGTTTTGATAGACTTCTCAGTAAGGTTAAGGAGAATGGTGATTAAATTGTGAACAACCATCTGGTAAAGGATGAAAAACCCATCAGTTAAATTTAAGACTATTGTTAAGAGTTTGGGAAAGATGGCCCAGGCAATTTTCCTTTGCAAAGAAGTTTCCTATAATAATTCTGAAAATCAGAGATCATTAATGTGTCCTCCTTCCTACTTCTTGATGCTTGAGATGTTCCCTGCCCAGGAGCAGGACCTGTTGTTCTCCTTCCACTGACACAAAATTAGCAGGTACCATTCTCATAGCTATAACTTCCCCTTTTCTCTAATCATCCACTACTCACACTCAGATCTTCTGTAAAGAAGAACTGATGCAAAAGAGATAAGGACATTTTGATAAAACTTACAGAGACCCTTTATGTCCCCTACTTTAATCTATATGGACCACAGTAGGTGAACTTCACCATAGCATATTTAACACACTGTTCATCATCCTTATGATCTCGGACCATGTTGATCAAAAAAGAGAATCCAAGGGGCTGAATCAGAATTTGGTTTGAATCCCCTTGTTCCCCTTTGCCTAGGCTGCCTCCTGGAAGATGTATCCAAAAGGCTGATCTGGTGTTGCTATTTGGAGACAGAAAAGAGCATCATATACAGGAATAGTCTAGGGAATCCTGGATTTTAATAATAGATCTATAAAACCCCTCATTACCTTTCATTCTGATCATTATCCAGAAAGCAACTGAGAGGAAACAATACATTTCTGGATACAGACATATTCAGTAACCAGACTGCCCTCCTAAAGTGTATGGGCCAGAACGGGATAAGAGAGTAGAGTTCAAAATCTTTTTAAACCAGTTTCTGAAGAGACTATCCCAATGCCAATTATAACCTTGACTATCAGGCCCCTATTGATCAGTTTTTGAGATAAAGGAACATCACTATCAGAATACAGGTGGTCTAGAATGCCACGTATATAACATAAATTACTTTCAAGGGTCTGGCAAAGGCATGGCACCCCACTCTAGTACTCTTGCCTGGGAAATCTCATGGACGGAGGAGCCTAGTGGGCTGCAATCCATGGAGTTGCAAGCAGTTGGACACGACTGAGCGACTTCAGTTTCACTTTTCACTTTCATGCACTGGAGAAGGCAATGGCAACCCACTCCAGTGTTCTTGCCTGGAGAATCCCAGGGACGGCGGAGCCTGGTGGGCTGCTGTCTATGGCATTGCACAGAGTCAGACACAACTAAAGCGACTTAGAAGCAGCAGCAGCACTTTCAAGAGTCACAATAATCTGACTGAACTCAGGTAATTACACAGTATCTGCAATTTCATAACCAAAAATAGGGTCAACAGTAAGGAGGCAACACAAATTCCTCCAAGATATAGTCAACCTGCCAGAAGTGAGTGAGGGCCCCAACCCCATGTCATGTGACTCCCTTATGGAAGGACAGATGGGTTTACTTTTGCCAAGAGCCAAAAGTCTTCTATGCAGGAGTAGCCTCTGCATCAAATATATATATACCGAATCTATAATGGTGGATATGTTGTCTGTCCAGGACAATGATGGATACACAAAGCAATGATAACAATCTGGGCAGAGCATCCATAGTTAGTTCTAACTGTTCTCATCATAGGATGAGCCCTTATCATGGGTACTACGTGAGTGATCAAGAAACAGTTCAATCAACAGTTTTATCAATCTGTTTCCACAGTTTCACAGGCCCAGAGAGGCATGTCTTTTATTCATCACTTATAATTTTCTATGTGACAGACTACCAGCTAGGACATTCATTACATCCTACAATTGGTAAGGATATAACAAAGTTGGGAGTCTTGGCCAGAGGCATGAGAATGGCCTTGATTTCTGACCACTGTGCAGGGTAAACATGTCCATTTTTAGTTCTATACAACTGGTCTTTAGGCTGAACAGTTATTGCAGCTCATTTTTTTATTTCAGCCTAGACGAACCATCAGTGAACTAAGCCTAGACAAACAGAAAAACCTCTGTGAACTGAGAGTCCCATTCCCCGGAGGGATAGCTATCACCTTTTCATATAAAGCCAAAATACTGCACAGACCACATTAGCTGGATGCTCAGTCGTTAACTCATATCCAATTCTTTGCAATCCCATAGACTGTAGCCTGCCAGGCTCCTCTGTCCACAGGATTTTCCAGGCAAGAATTCTGGAGCGGGTTGTCATTGCCTCCTTCCAGGGATCTTCCTGACCCAGGGATGATTGAACCCTTGTATTCTGCATATCCTGCATTGGCAGGCAGATTCTTCACTACTGTGCCACCTGGGAAGCCCAATGTTAGCTGCAGTCTTGAATATTTGACAAGTGAAACTCTTAGAATCCTTCTCTTGTTGTTGTTCAGTCACTTGTCATGTCTGAGTCTTTGTGACCCCATGAACTGCAGCACGCCAGGCTTCCCTGTCTTTTACTATCTCCCAGAGCTTGCTCAAACTCATGTCCATTGAGTCAGTGACGCCATCCAACTATCTCATCCTCTGTAATCCCCTTCACCTCCTGCCTTCAATCTTTCCCAGCATCGGGGTCTTTTCCAATGAGTCAGGTCTTTTCCAGTGAGTCAGCTCTTTGAATCAGGTGGCCAAATATTGGAACTTCAGCTTCAGCATCAGTCCTTTCCGTGAATATTCAGTGTTGATTTCCTTTAGGATGGACTGATTTGATCTCCCTCCAGTCAAAGAGACTCTCAAGAGTCTTCTCCAGCACCACAATTTGAAAGCATCAATTCTTCAGCATTCAGCCTTCATGTTTCAACTCTCACATCCATACATCACTACTGGAAAAACTGTAACTTTGACTATGACTATGACTTATTAGTTGTTAAATCTGAGTTGACCCACCCTAAATTGGGACTCTCAGGATAGAGAGTCAAAAGGCCTCTATCAGTTAGACATTCAATTTTGACTAGAGAAAGCTATTAGGTGTTCTTCTAAAGGAATGTTCCTGGTATCAATGTAAAGGAAGTGATGCAACTAAAACCCGAAGGGGTAGGCCTGATGCTGGCCACCAAATTGACACAAAAGTCTTCCACCCAGAGGACAAGGGCACAATTCATACAGCTACCTTTCAATTTATTCCCTAGTATTCAACCCACAACAACCTCTCAAAATCCCTCCTCATTAGCTAGTGGTAAAGTGGATGATCATTTGTTGCCCAGGTGATCATATAGTTTGTTCCATATTTATCAGTTCCTTATGGAATTCCCTGAAATCCCATTTATCAGTGGTGAGGCCCTCATTTTTCCTCTTCCAGAAAGCAATGTCTCTTTCAGTATCCTATCCTTATTGTCAAAGCTGTCAAGAACTTGATAAAGGATCTGGCATTTTACTATACCTGAAAGTTAGACAGCCATAGTTTACAAAAGCTGGCAAAAGACATGAGACTCCTATGTCAGAGACAAAGGTCAATTTATTACTCACAGCAATACAGTAGCTAGAATATCAGGATTTGTACCATGTCCCAGACCTCAGTCCCTAAGTGTAGTATCAAGAAGGTATGTGCCATGGGTCATATTACAGAAAGAAGCACCAAGCAAAGGGAATCCAGATCTTTTATAATGTGCAGTAAGCATGACTGCCCTTTGCCCCAGAGGGACACATTATCTTTTTTCATATTAGACAGTAAACAAACCTGCGCTTTGCTTTAGAGGGAGACACTTTTACCTTCCAAGACTGTTTACTATACAAACATCACTGAAAAGATAGTCTGGAACAAAAGTAGCCAGGGTCCCTGCTCATAAGACATGCAGAAATGCAGGAAGACCCATGGGTTGTCTTCCAATCCTGTAATTAGTGGAATTATTTTAAAAGTTAAATCTCTGTATGAGCTTATTATAGTTGTTCCAATATACCCATATTGTGTATTGACACACAATATATACAATACACTCACTCATATTTTTAAACAATTGGATTTAACTGACATACAAAAAAAACTATAAATATTTAAAGTGTAAATTTTACTACGTTTTGATGTATGCATTTACCCATGAAACCACAAGCATGATCAAGTTACTAAACATACCCATAACCCTCAAAAGTTTCCTAGTGTCCCTTTTACTTTTAATTCCTTTCCAAATTAAATATCAGATGATTTTTACTAAAATCAAATGAAATTAGTTGAATTACCAGTTTCTCTTTTGAGGTAGAAATTATTTTGAGGTAGAAATTGGGGCTTCCCTGGTACTCAGTCGATCCCAGGGTTGGGAAGATCTTCTAGAGAAGGAAATGGCAACCCACTCCGGTATTCTTGCCTAGAGAATTCCAGGGACAGAGAGCCTGGCAGGCTACAGTTTACAGGGTCACAAAGAGTCAGACATGACTGATCAACTAACACTTTCACATTTTTTTCCCACCAGACAAAGCATGATAAGTGATTCTTGGTAGGTATAAGTATATGTTTTAGAGTGTGGTCTGAGCTAAATGGTTGAACTAAAAGAAACTAAGAAAGTTTTCCATCATTATTCTCAGTGTCATGTGGATAAGACATTTGAAATAGTTACTGTTTCACTTTAGGCAACTGAGATTTTCGTTTTTATATTTTAGCCACCAAATACCATCCCCTTGCAAAATTTCAGTAATCACTGAAATACAAAGCCTTGATTTTCTTTCAAGAAATTTCCTGCCTGCTTTTTTCTTTAGAGTTAATCCCTTAAAAAAAAAAAAAGTGATTGCATTATATTCTTCTGGTGAAAGAGGATAATTTAAATATTCTTTTCATCTTTTAAAGAAATATATCTTTTCTGTTTTTGAGATTCCAAAGAAAATATTTTATTTTCATAGTCTTTGGAATATTGAAGTAAAGTATATGGAACATTATAGGTGCATGGCACATTAACACATTATGAAGCCATAGCTAAATGAAATAAAATTATTATTTATGTGGTTCATCATTATAAATCAAGTATCACTTTACTTAAGTCGTAAAGAACTAGTAGACCATACCTTGCAACATTCAATGTTAACTATAGCAGACCTTAAAAAAATGAATGCCTAAAAATTATTTGAAGTAGAATTTTATTTCTAATGGCCCTTGGAATAAAGTCTTACTCAGGAAAAAAAAACTTCAATTGTAATATACAAACATCTTCAATTAAATGACTCAATAGAAATCAGTAGAATTATAATGAGTAAGAGCACATAATTAATATTATAATGTCTCATGTCTGCCTTTAAGATGTAAACTATACAGCAAAAAAAAAAGCTATTTTTATGTTCATATTTATCATAGAATTAATATTTTGTTGGTATTAATGGACTTCTAAAACCAGGTAATTTTTGAAACATTATATCATCTTTTTTTTTTTTTTTTTCAGTATACCCTAAAATCTAGAGATATATTCTAGGAACTCAGACCTCACTGCAACTTGAAGTGTACCACAAAATGCATTATAAAAGAAATATTAATACATTTTCACAGAGTGGTCTGAGAGATGTTTAGAAATGAATGAAATAAATGATAAATGTTCATTGTTTTGCTATGTTAAACAATGACAGTTTCATAGGAAAAACACAGATTTTCTGAAATTAAAATTATTTTTCAATATGTTAAATAAATATCACTGTCAAGAAAGTGTTTGAGCAGGCATAAAAATACTGTATTGGTCATAGAAAATTTAATGAAATTTCCATGTTTGAAAACTAACATGTAAGCAAGTAGGCATTGACTGGGACATTAGTGGACAACTAAAATGTACCCACAATACTCTGGGGCTTTGAGTTCCCTCTTTGTCACATTTTTCTCTTTACCTTTCTTCCTTTGGCATATCTTATTCAGTTAAGAGCAGTTGGTGTTAATTAAACACTATGTAAAACATTTTAACTTCTTGGTGCAAAATGTGCCATGGCTTACTGGGCACCTATCAATGAATTTCCTGAGTCTGCTCAGATTATAATCAGTCTTCTACTTATGAATGAGTTACTCTCAGCAAAGACTATTATAATCATAAAACTTTATTTTACCCACTCAATCTAAGTCCCCCAGTTTGATTCTTAATCTAGGACTCAACACAAAACACTAAACCAGAAAAATCTTTCTTTAAAGAAATGTATCTATACAGATATATTTCCTTTCCTGTGTCATGAGTATGAATTCTCAAAGCAGAGAGAAAAAAAGAGGTATTGTGGAAGGAGCATTGAATTTGTGGTTGTCAGAAGTTTATTCAAATACTTGACTCCTTCATTTTTAAATTTATATGGCAAATTATCTAACTTCTTTGGGCATAATATTTCTCAACTGTAAAATGGAGATAATAACTTTACCCCACACGGTTGTTCTGAGAATTAAATTAGGATAAACAACAAGGTCCCACTGTATAATATAGGGAGTTATAGTCAATATCCTGTGAGAAACCATAATAAAAAAGAATGTACATACATATAAACAGATGGACTTTTCAGATGGCTCAATGGATGAAGAATCTGCCTGCAATGTAGGAGACACAGGAGCCGTGGGTTTGATCCCTGGGTCAGGAAGATCCCCAGAGGAGGGCATGGCAACCAACTCCAGTATTTTTGCCTGGAGAACCCCATGGACAGAGGAACCTGACAGGTTACAGTCACTGAGTCGCAAAGAGTTGGACATGACTGAAGCACATACATGCACATATGTATAACTGAATCATTTTTCTGCACAGCAGAAATTAAAACTATAATATAATAAATTTTAAATAATATCTAATTCTACATTCTGAAAAAAAATACAAGTAATTATCTTTATTCAGAGTAAATTTCAGATAAATATTATTGACCAAAAGTTCAATAAATTTAATTGACCATTGAATACTATGTTTGATGTGTTTAGGATTTTATATGTTTGTTTGTTTGTTTGTTTTAATCTCCTTAATCTGAGGTCAATTTTTCTCTGGCATGCAAATTTTATACAATTGCAAAGATGATCTTCCTAAAGCACAAATCTCTACCACATTCAAAATCCTTTAGCTGCTTTCCATCTCCACCTGGTTTCTTCTTTCTAATCTCATTTCACAGCTCTGATTCCATGCACATACTGGGCACCCCCCAAGCTAGATGGTAAGCAATTTCCTGAGAAAGCCTCTCTCTTTCTCTCCTCCACACTCTGACACAGTATCACCCCTTCCCAGACTGCCTCTCTGCCCTCTCTTTTTACTTGAACAACTCTTACCCACCCCTCAAAACTCTGCTCAATGACCCTACCTTACAAAGCCTTCCAGGTTGTTGTTTAGACACTAAGTCCTGTCTGACTCTTGGTAGCCCCACGGACTGCAGTGTGCCAGGCTTTCCTGTCCTTCACTATCTCCCAGAGTTTGCTTTCCAAGACCTCTCCAGATATCAGTGTTCCCATGGTACTTTATTCACACCACCATTACCGAATCTGTCTAACTGCTTAATTCCTTCATGTCTCTTCCCACACTTGGTTATGATCGTCTGATTGGCAAAAACTATTGATTTGTTATATTTCTACTGAACACATATTTGGCATTCAATAAAAGAAGAATGAGTGGATAGAAGGATTGGATTCTATCAGTATCAGAAAAAAATAAATAAATTGATATGTCATGACCATATCCACACACAGAATTTGATGACACCCAGATATTTGACTTTTGCACTGACGATGCGTAAGTCATGGTCTTTGAGAAAACTTGGAAGGCAAATGCATTATATTAGAGGGAAAATACATTAGTCCACTATTATATTTACTAGACTTGTTTAAAGCGAAGTTGCTCAGTCGTGTCCAACTCTTTGCGATCCTGTGGACTGTAGGCTACCATGCTCCTCTGCCCATGGGATTTTCCAGGCAAGAGTACTGGAGTGGGTTGCCATTTCCTTCTCCAGAGGATCTTCCCAACCCACGGATTGAACCTGGGTATCCCAGATTGTAGGTAGACGCTTTACCATCCAAGCCACCAGGGAAGATTTGTTTAACCAACCAGCAAATATTTAGAACAAGGTTCTGAGGTTTCGGAAAAAGATCTTTTTAGAGGACAGATGTTGCCACAGGAAGAACCCAAAGTATTCACTGCTGCTGAGGGAGAGAAATAATTTATGTGGACCATAACAGTGGATGTTCTAGATAGGTGATAACTGATTCACTGCAAAGGAGAGATAGCAAGAGGGGAAACTGAGGAAAAACTGTATTTGCTATGAACCACACTTGCACCTCCTCTAAGAAGACAAACTAATTTTAACACTACTGCCATGAAGTTTTGTAAAGAAAGTAAATGTACCAAAAATAAAAATCTTTTGAAAGTTATAAATTATGTGTACTACATAGGGGAAGCATGCTATTGCTTCTTCTATGTAGTATAAATAGCTCAGAACCAGTACAGAAACCTATCTCATATCACATGAAAAACTAAATAACTCACCAAGTCCTGAAAGAAACACAGCTAAATAGTAACCTGTCAGCTCCTCTTTCACTGTCCTTACCCAGAATGCATATTTAAGGGGACAAGGGTTGGGGGCGGGGGGGCTGTTAACCATTTGTAAAAAGAAATCCCTTAAAGAAAGAAAATACTGCATGACAAATAGACCAGCCTGGAGAATCCCAGGGATGGGGGAACCTGATGGGCTGCTGTCTATGGGGTCACACAGAGTCAGACACGACTGAAGTGACTTAGCAGCAGCAGCAGTGTCATTTATCCTCTTTGCTCATGGTAAGAGCTGAGTCAGGACAAAAGGACAGAGACCAACAAGACCCAGTGGCCTCACTGGCAGAGAGGTACTGGCCCGTCTGCCCCGAAGTCGGCAGGGAGGGGACCTGAGAGGTTAACTCTGACACCAGGGCAAGAGGGGAGTCATTGAGAGAGGCAGACCTGACAAGCAGGAAGGAAGTATAGCGTTTGTGTACTTGTTCCCATACTTGAGGGAAACTGCTTTACAGTAAGTACAAATATATTTCTCAGAGTATGAGTTTCTTGGCCACCACTGTTTTGATATCACTTTCTGTGAGTAAAATGTCTGACTCTCAGCTTTAAAATGCTTTAAAATATTCCTCCCAAGAATGTTTTTGAAAAATGTAACAGCTTTTATGCTGTAGTAGATTGTGTAACTATTCACAGAAATGTACTGCCTTTCCTCTAGCGGGAATTAAACATCCTCACGGTGTTGAAGTCAGGAGTAGCATATGACTTGCTTCAGCCAATTCAGTGTGGGCAGGGACATGGATCACTTCAAGCAGAGGCTTTCAGGGTAAAGCATGCTTTGCCATCCTATCATTTCCTGCTTCCACAACAATTGGCAATTTTCAAGTGAAAAGCTGCTCTATTAGCCTGGCTCCTGGAGTGAAGATGGCATGGAAAAGAGCTGTAGCCAATCCACAACAGACAGGCAGCAGGGGAAAAAATGGCAAACTTTCCTTTTCTTTTTCTTTAAGATGCTGAAATTTGGAGGATTGCATGTTACTCCCAAATAGCCTAGCTCATTGCACCATACAGTTAAGAGTAATAAAGGAGAAATGTATAAAAAAATCCTAACATGATATAATGACAATGAAACAGTGATATCACATTAAAGATAAAATCTTAGAAATACTTTAAGAATAAGTTCTTGTTCAAAAAACTAAATAAATCTTCAAAGATTTAATTCCAAGTGCTAAGGTTAATTTGCAGATTTTTACATTGTCTTTTATATCAATTGTTTCAGGTTTTGACAAACCTAATTGTCTGGGAAGTACTTGCTAACACCCTTCACAACATTCCTTCAGTCAAAAAGTATTACCAACTGTGGTAGGTAATATATAATCTCTGCATTTAGGAAAGTACAATATAATATAAGGAGACAGATATATAATTAATATCTAATTAATATCTAAAATGCCCCACAAATATAAACAAGAGCTTGAATATCACACTGACAAATACACAAATCTTGCTAGTTCCAAATTCTATTTGTTCACACAGAAAATCTAGTCCCTTGAGAATCCTTTCCTTTATCCTTATCAGCAACAAAATTTGTCTTTGAAACCCATGTGTTTGATTCATGCATAGAATATGTAGGAGTTCTTCCTGCCACGGGACCCTGCTGCCCTTCCTTAGCCTTTCCACTTGGACTGGATTTAAATGCTATGTCCTTTGCTTCTGCTTCCTCCAGCCTCATTCTTCTGCATTTCACCCACTGCCCCATGTTTAATCAGAGTTCTCACTCCTCGCAGACCTCAGCCTTCAATATACCAAAGATCCATTTCATTCACTCTAGTCCCCACAGTATCCTAACTAACATCTTGATGATCTCCTGTGATGTGAGAGGGAAAATACTTGTGTTACTCTGTGTTATTCTTAATAAAAGATTCCACTGCCAAGGCTCTCTAGCCCAAAGAGTCACAGACTTCTTCTCAGAGACTTGTTCTGTCATCTGTCTCTGCCACCTCAGCCCACCCTCTGGACTTCCACCCATCCCTTCTTTACTGGCCCTTCCCATTTGTAAATAAGTAGGATAAAGTACATCAGTGTCCCCACCACTTGACTCTCCAGAGAGGAAGCATAGTCTCTATTTCTTGAAAAAAGGTATCTACATTCTCTATGTTTGAATCCCTCATTTTACCTTCAATACCTTACCATTTTATTCTGGTTTTTGGATCCACTATTTCATGAAACTACTCAGCTTAAGATCATCAATAGTCTTCTACTTAAATCTAACAAAAATTGACTCCTCTTTGTCAAGTAGTTCTGCATCCAGTGTTTCCTAACCTCCCCCACCCGACTTTTGTCCCACATCAGCTTTCCAATGACCTATTGTGATACAAAAATATTTCATACATCCTGGAAAGCTGTGAGGGGCTCGATTAGGTCCTGGCTACAAGGCTGAAATTTTGTTTTCTCCTTAAATCCCTTGCTTCAAGCAGTTGTGGCCATTTGGGTTTTTTCAGCCACTTTCTATGTGCAGAATGCTCTACTGTAGTCTCTGGTTTTAAGCTATGGTTCTTAATTTAATCTTCCTTCTCACATAAAAACATACAAGATCATATTCTCCACAGAAGCCAAGTCCCTACTGCCACTGCCCTCTTTCTGAAGCTAGAGCCCAGCACCTCTATTGCATTAGTACCATACTATGTTTCTGTTCAGTAAAAATATCCACTTCTTTTTTGCCCTGAGCCTTGTCCTTTTGGTATTGTTCATGTATAGCTCACTTAGTATTACCATATAATTTTATCATAGACTGTGTCAGAGCATGATGTCTTCTTATCTTCTACCAGTTTTTCCCCAGCTTTATTGAGGTATGTATTTAAAGTATGCAACATGATGTTTTGATATACATATACACTGTGAAATGATCACCACAATCAAGTTAATTAAAACATCCATCACTTCACAGTTACCATTTTTGTTGTTCTGAGAATGCCTTAGATATACTCTGTTTCTAGTATACAGTATTACTATACTGTATTCTAATACAGTATTACTAACTATAGTCACCATATTGTGTTGGATCCCAAGAAATTATTCACCTTATAACTGAAAGTGTGTACCATTTGACCAATATCACCCCATTTTCCCCACCCTCCAGTCCATATCAGCCATCATTCCACCTCTGTTTCTGTGAATTTGATTTTTTTTAATTTTCACACTTAAGTGAGATTATGCAGTATTTTTGCCTGACTTCTTTCACTTAGCATAATGTCCTCAAGATTCATCTATGTTCTTCTATGTTTTCTATTTTATGGCTGAATAATACTCTTATTGTATACATATACATAATAATTAGATATTATATGTATATATATATCACATTTTTCTCTATTCATTCATCTATAGACAGACTTTTAGGTTGTTTCCATATCTTCACTACAGTGAATAATATTGTAATGAACATGGGAGTGTAAAAATCTCTTCAACATACTGATTTCGTTTGCTTCAGAAATGCACCTAAGAGTGGGATTGCTGGCCACAGCTGGCCATGTACCCTGAGAAGACCATAATTCAAAAATACAATGTACCCCAGTGTTAACTGCAGCGCTGTTTACAATAGCTAGGACATGGAAACAACTTAAATGCCCATCAACAGAAGAACAGATCAAGAATATGAGGCACATATATATAATGGAATATGACTCAGCCATGAAAATGAATGAAATTGGGTCATTTATAGAGATGCAAGTGGATCTAGAGTCTGTCATACACAGTGAAGTAAGTCAGAAAGAGAAAAACAACTGTTGTATATTAATACATGTGTGCGGAATCTAGAAAAATGGTACAGATGTATCTAGTTCCAAGGCAGGAATAGAGACACAGATGTAGAGAAAGGATGTGTGGACAGGATGGGCAGGATGGTGGGCTGAATTGGGAGATTAGGTCTGACATAAATACACCACCATTTGTAAAATAGCTAGTGGGAAGCTGCTTTATGGCACAGGAAGCTTAGCTTAGTGCTCTATATTGACCTATATGGTTGGAATGGAGCAGGAGAGTGAGAGGGAAGTCCAAGAGGGCGGGCATATATGTCATCTGAAAATAAAGTTTTCCTTCTTCCTTTTCAATTTGGATACCTTTTATTTCTAAAACAACTTCAATCATATAAAAAAATCCACTTTTTACTTCCCCCAACATATTTTATTTTTTGGTATCATGATTTTCATTTTTTATGTTGCCTATTCATCAAAAAAATCAAGAGAGCAATAGTTATTTTTAATTCTCTTCTCTTTAAACCTTTATTTTAGAGTTAAGTGATTTATAGAGATTAGTGTATTCCGATTATAGAGTATTAGTGTATTAGGGCTTCTGATTATAGAGTATTCATGTATTAGGGCTTCCCTTGTAGCTCAGACAGCAAAGAATCTGCCTGCAATGTAGGAGACCTGGGTTCTATCCCTGGGTCGGGAAGATCCCCTGGAGAAGGGAATGGCAACCCACTCCAATATTCTTGCCTAGAGAATTCCATAGACAGACCATGGGGTCACAAAGAGTCGTATACAACTGAGCAAATAACACACACACAGTGTATTCTGAATTTGACCATATACTTATCTTACCAGTGAGATTTGTGCTTTCATGTTTTCATGTTACTAATTAATATCCTTTCATTTCAGCTTGAATTTCTTTTAGCCTTTCTTGTAAATTATGTCACGTGGCAGTGGTAATGAAGTCTGAAAGCTTTTTTGGACTCAGAAAGCCTGTATCTCTTTCATTTTGAAGGACAGCTTTGCAGGGTAAAGTATTCTTTGTTGGTAGCTTTTTTTATTTCAGTACTTTGAACATATCATCACACTCTTTGCCAGTCTGCAAGATTTCTGCTGTGAAACCCTCTGATACGTTATTGGGATTCTTTAACATGTGACAAGCTTTTTTTTCTCTTGCAGGTTTCAAAATTCTCTCTTTCCCCCATGGAAACGTTGGGACAAGGGAATCTCCTGGCACTGAGCTGTGCCACTTTGGGTAAGAAGCAACATGGTAAAATAAGTCTGTTCTTCCTACCATCTTCAATGCAACCGTTCTTAAATTTTTTGTTCCAAAAGTTATGCTGGTGTCACTGTTTACAGATTACATGATACTATGAGTAGAAAATCCTAAAGATGCCAAAAGGAGACTCCTAGAGCTAAACAATGAATTTTGGAAAGCTACAGGATACAAAATTAATACACAGAAATCTCTTGTATTCCTATATATGAACAGAGAAAAATCAGAAAGAGAAATTAAGGAAACAATTCCATTTATCATTGCAACAAAAAGAATAAAATACTTAGGAATAAATCTACCTAAGGAGGCAGAGACCTGTACTCAGAAAACCATAAAATACAGATGAAAGAAATCAAAGACAACACAAGTAGAGGGAGAGATATACCATAGTCTTGCATTGAAAGAATCAATATTGTGAAAATGACTCTATTACCCAAAGCAATCTACAGATTCAATGCAATCCCTATCAAATTACCAATGATATTTTTCGCAGAATTAGAACTACAAAATTTACAATTTGTATGGAAACACAAAAGACCCTGAATAGCCAAAACAATCTTAAGAAAGAAAAATGGAGCTGGAGGAATTATACTACAGACTGTAAAACTTCAGATTATACTACAAAACTACAGTAATGAAGACATTATGGTATTTGCACAAAAGCAGAAATATAGATCAATGGAACAAGATAGAAAGCCCAGAGATAAATCCACACATCTATGTTCACCTAATCTATGACAAAAGAGGTAAGAATATACAATGGAGAAAAGATTATGCTTTCAAAAAGTGGTGCTAGGAAAACTAGGCAGCTGCATGTAAAAGAAAAATGAAATTAGAACACTCCCTAACACCATACTCGAAAATAAGCTCAAAATTAATTAAAGACCTAAATGTAAAGCTGGATGCTTTAAAACTCTTATAGGAAGACAGGGAAAACACTCTTTGACATAAGATGCAGCAAGATCTTTTTGACTCACCTCCTAGAGTAATGAAAATAAAAACAAAAATAAACAGGACCTAATTAAATTTAAAAGTTTTTGCTTAGCAAAGGAGACCACAGACAAGATGAAAAGGCAGCCTCAGAATGGGAGAAGATATTTGCGAACAAAGCAACTGTCAAGGGATTAATGTACAAAATACATAAACAGCTCATGCAACTCAATACCAAACAATCAAACAACCCAATCAAAAAATGGGCAGAAGACCTTAATAGGCATCTCTCCAAAGAAGATATACAGATACTCAGCAAACACAGGAAAAGATGCTTGACATCATTACTTATTACAGAACTACAAATCAAAACTATAATGTATCACCTCATACTGGTCAGAATGGCTATCATCAAGAAATCTACAAACAGTAAATGCTGGAGAGGATGTGGAGAAAAGGGAACCCTCCTACACTGTTAGTGCAGATGTAAATTGTAGCCACTAAGAAGAAAAGTATGGAGGTTCCTTAAAACAAAAACTAAAAACAGAGTTAACATATGTCCCAGCAATCCCACCCTTGGGCATGTATTTGGAAAAAACCATAATTCAAAAGGATGCATGCATCCTGATATTCACTGCAGCACCATCTACAATAGCCAGGACTCAGAAGCAACCTAAATGTCCATCAACAGATGAATGGATAAAGAAGATGTGGTACATATCTACAATGTAATATTACTCACGTCATAAAAAGGAACAAAGTAATGTCACTTTACAGAGACATGGATGGACCTAGAGACTGTCGTACAGAATGAGGTCAGTCAGAAAGAAAAAGACATAATAATGCTTGTATGTGAAATCCAGAAAAATGGTACAGATGAACTTATTTGCAAAGCAGAAAAAGAGTCACGGATATAGAAAACAAATTTATGGTTAACAAGAGGGGAAGGGAGGGTTGGGATGAATTAGAAGATTGGGATTGACATTTACACTCTACTATATATAAAATAAATAACTAATGAGAACCTATTATACAGCACAAAGAACCCTACTCAATGCTCTATGGTGACTTAAATGGGAAGGAAATTTTAAAATGAGGGAATATAAGTATACACATGGCTGATTCACTTCACTGCAGAGCACACGCTAACATAACATTGTGAAGCATCTGTACTCCAACAAAAATTAATAATTAAAGAAAAGTTGTGCTGAAACTCCCAGACTCCCATTTGGGTATTCTCCTCTGTGGTGACTGTCAAAATCAATACTCTGTGGAGGGATGAAGGCAAAAAAAAAAAAAAATTCTTAACAATACAGTATTGGTATGAAGATAAAACTCTGTAAAGAAAGTAAAAATTCTTTGTAAACAGTAGAGGCCACACAGATGTTTTATCAGTAGTAATAGGTATAAATCTCAAGGAAATAGTAAGATAGAGGGATAAAACACTTTGGAGTGTTCTCCCCTTTCACCTAGATCTGAGACACAAGGGTGGGATCACACAGGGCAAGGCTGCCAGACTGTAAGGCAGTCTAAGGGAGACAACGCACAGACAACAGTTGTCAGAGGTAACCTGATGCCAGGTATTTTCAAAGCTCTTAGCAAGTAATAGCATTGAATCCATTATTATTCTTCCAGTTTTACAGATGTGAAAATGAGGCACAGAGTGGCAAAATAACCTGCTCAAGATGACTCAATTAGTAAGAACCAGGCTGCCAGAATTTTGAACTCCTAACCCTTGGACCAGGCTGTTTCCACCATAGGCAGATATAGACCTCAAGTGAGCATGGAGGGAAGAAGGACCAAACACTGTACTTTCTTTTCAAAGAACCCTTCAACTGACCCTTTTTCTTAAATATCCTCGAATGCTTGGTGGGTGAACATACTCTATTTCCTCGGCAATCTTTTCTCTCAGAAGAAAATGTAGGCTTGATGATAACCCTATAGTAACTGGGATCAAAAGAGTTTCCTTTGTTTTTGATAATCTGCTAATTTCCTCCAGTATAGATAATTGAGTCAACCATTCCCATTTTCCTGAACTTCTTTAAAAACATTCTATGGGCTGTTTTCAGACAGAAAAGACAATTCAATATTAAAAAATAAACTGTTCCTTCTCCTAGTTAAAGAGCAAAAGCCTGGAGTATAGCTAGGGGAAATGAAAACTGTGGAATCATGCTTACTGTTTGAACAGCCATTCCAATTAAAAAGCACCCTGGGATTGGTGTATGTCTGGCCATCGCACACCACAGACATAAAGAGCTCTGTTGGAAATGCCCGTAGACTCATTTTGGCAAGATCCCTCTCCTGGAGCCAACTGATCAATAGGTATCCCTCACCTGTTTCAAAATACAGCAGGAATTGAAGAAAACAGCAAAGCCTCCTCATTCAGACACATTAACCCAAACCATAGTGGTGCCAGCGCCAGCTCCCAGGAAGGCAACCCTCCTGGGGATACATCGGCTATGGGCAGTGCAGTGGGGAGGTTTTGAATTGCTTCAGTCACAATGTAGGGGAACACTTCAGGAGATGCCAGCACAATTATTTTCTCTACTTTTCAGAGATCCTTTACATGGTGGCTCAGTAGATCATCAAGTACATTTCATGCCCAGGTATAAACAAAAGGAGCTTATGTATGAGGGAAGGACAGACTTCACAAAGAGAACAGCTTTACATCAAAACTGGGTCTTTGGGTAAAGGCTAAATCAAAAGCTTTCAAGTAAACCTAGTATGTGAAACCTTGATTTAATAGAAACTCAAAATTAGAGGAAAAAACTGGAAAATCTCAAAGGTTAAATACAGAGAGTAAAGATCAGAAATAGTAAGAGGCTATAAGTCCACTCACAATAAGTAGCTGTAAATATAGACAGGACTCGGTAGCTCCCTCACATTGAGAGATTAAACTTTGCATTGTCCTTAAGTGTGGAAGGAATGGCATTCCTCCACCTCCATTCTCTGTCCTATTCCTTTCCCCTCTTCAGTGCACATATTATTTGAAAACTAGAAGACCCATAAATTGCAATCTGCAATGTGTCCTGGCTCCATAGCTTGTAGAAGGCAGTACCTTCTGCATTCACTTACTAAATGCTGGAAGTATCACCGATACCACCCAACTTGAAAAATACTAAAACTGTATAAGGTCATGGTGGGAAGAAAGGGAAATTTATGTTTCCAGTAGTTCTTGGACAGATGGGCTAAATAAACGTTTGCCAAATTTCCTACAACTAGTCTGTGCATCTCATGTACATACCTCATACCCCTGTTTGGTTAGAAGAATATTTTTAAATACTTATCTGTAATTACTCTTTTCTCCCTGAAATCTTCCCTTTTTCCTTCCTTTAATTCAAGTAAGCAAGTAGACTGTGCTCTTTGCTCAAGATAAATACAGAAAAAAGGAGAAAAGCAGCCTACAATTTTCCTATTTTCTTCCAGAGCCTAAACTTTGGAGCACCATAGACAAGATTTTAAAAATGGGAACCCTCAACAGCGACAAGCTATTAGCCAGAAAGAAGAAAGGAAAGAGATTTCCCCTGGGTGGTGGGGGGGTGGGGGGGCAGAGGGGAAAGGACTCCTTTTTCGAAAGGTGAGAGAGAGAGCACTCCAGAGAGCAAGAAACAGAGTCAGAGAGAGAAAGAGAGAAAGAGACAGGGCTCTGCGGGTCTGCAGAGCACGAAGAGCTCTCCTCTGCTCTCCCGCAGGACCACCGGGGGGAGCAGCAAAGGCCCTGAGAGAAAACAGCTGTCTGCAGTAGAGAGGCAGACAGGACCACAGGCAACCCTGCAGAAGATTCCTGGAGGCCCAAGTGAACTTCTGGACTGGTAAGTCCTAAGATAAAGATATTAAGATCTTTGGAAAAGGCTAAGGATGGTGCCAGAGGCTCACCCCTCCCCATTCTCTGTGACCTGGCTGGCACAATGGCAGACACGAAGGAGAGCTCCACTCTCCTCCCTCCTGGATGAGACACTATGTCTGCACCCACAAATCCTCTCCCAACTCTGGGGTTGAGTCTTGAGGAGATAAAAGCCAGGAAGGGCAATGTTTGACATCCAACACTCTCCTGGTTGGCCTGCTACATCCTTCCCTTGAGACAATAAGCCCAAGAGGGCACATTATCAATTTGACTCCCTAGAAGGAGATATGGACAATAGAGGAAGAATAAAAAATACATATCTCAGAATACTATCTTAATCATGATCTTTCCTTAATAAATAAATATAAATAAAGATAAATAAATAAATAAAAATTTATATCATAAATTCCTTATGAATAAGATGTTCTTTTCATAAATGTGATTCCTGCCAACTCCAGTACTTCTAGTCTCCAATTTCCAACATCCTCAGAGGTTGAGATAGATATTTGCCTCAAGCCTCCTAAGGGTTGAGTATAGAGTCTAACATGGCAACTTTCTCTCCATTGCAGTGTGTGTATGTGTGTGTGTGTGTTGGAGATGGAGGGAGACCATGTCACAACCTTCTTTTGGAGTTTCTTTTCCCCACCAGCACTGATTCCATACAACAGAGAACTCAGCCACAGAAAGGAAGCCTTGCCCCTGACTACATACTCTTCTCATGGATCTAGAGAAATATGACTGCTGAGCAGCTGTCTTCAGCAAAAACCCTCATCATTTTGATCAAGAAATGTAGGATCCAACTCAAGTATCTTCTCAGAGTCATCATCTTCCCCTAGCTTCACTTTAGTGTCTGTGATGAGGTAGAATGTCAACAAATGAATGAAGAAAGTCCTTCTCTACCTTTTTACTACCTTACTCTGGGAGCCAGAAGTCCTTCTAGAAAGTAACCCCCGTGGGTTCTTTTGGCATCTTACTGGGTGGCAGGGGAACAAATTCCTGATTAACTAGGGCTCCTCTATTATATTTCATTCTTTCATTGTTCAAAATATGCCCATCTCCTCACAGTTTTGCAACAATCACTATAAATTTCAGAAATAAAAATGTCTTCATAAAAAAAATTACTCATCTTCTCTTAGGTCTCTTATAACAAATCCAATGTAATTAACTGCATGGTTAACCATAAATTAATCTACTATTAAATTTAAAAGAACTAGACATCAGAAATTAAATGTGCTAGCTCAGATGTTTTGTTGTTATTAATTTTATGATTACTAAAGAAAAGTATTTTAAGTGATAGAAACTCAGATTTCCAGATAATTTCAAACAAATACCTTAAAGTCAGGAAAAAATAGGATTTGAGGTTAAAAATTAAAGGGGAAAAAAGAATATGGAATATCTTCCTTACACATTCCCCAACCTCCTCACCCCAAGCTTCTACTTTAATTGCACACACTGCTGTGAGAACTATCAATTGCAGGCTTTCTTTATCAACCAAACACACTTTTAAGCCAAAGCAAAGTTAACTCAAGAGGGGAGAGAAAGGTTAAAAACATTTCCTGTAATATTAAGAGTCATGTTGAGGACATACTTTCAAAAGCAACTCCTACTGTAAACTCACTTAAATCAACCAATGGGAAAAATGTTTTCGCTTTGAAGTGCTACAGGCAAAATGCTTCCTCTCATGTATTTTTGTATGTTCTTATGCAAGAATATCCTGCCTTACACCAGCAAGGTTGTGAAATACTTAGCAAAATTTCACGCAGTAACACAAAATATAATAAAGCCAAATTTTAAAATAAGAATGAATTAGAGGGGAAAAAGAAGTATGCGATCAAGAAACATAAAATGAACCCATGTGTGAGAATAGGAAGGAAGGAAGGAAGAGGGGATGGCAGGAAGAAAAATTAATCCAGGCAAGCATGGCTAAAGGCTATTCATTTGCCCGAGGAGAGCCAAAAATTAGAAATTATGTCAATCATACCAGGAAGGAAACCATGAACAAGTCCATGCTTCTCGTTGTCTGTAAGATAAAACCCACCCATCCCTGAGAAGAGGAGCAGCTCACTGATACAAAGAACAAAGAGGTGTTTTTCACATGGATCTGAGAGGTGGTAAACTGTGTGAGAGAGTAAACTTCACCCTCCATAACATTCTTACCGTGAATGTGAGTGTGTCTCACAGGACTATTTCTTTTAACACCTTCAAAGTAGTCAAGTGATGTAATGTCAAAGTGCAAGTGAGCAAAATCAATTCTACATAGGAGACCAGAGATGGAGTGAGGTTCCACTTGTCTGCTTACCCGGCATGACCCAGCAATCAAATTTTGAAATGAACTGCAAATCCTTTGAGAAAACCTGCATATATACTCTTTCTTCCAACTGAGCTTTTAGTAAGTATTGAGTGAGGGTGAGCCCCAGATAATGTCTCTTGCAAGTACCTAGATTGTTATTATTCTAGGTTGCAAGCTAAATGCAGCTCCCTATGCTTTTACAGCCAGCCAAGCCAGAGGTAAGTTGTCATCTTCTTATGAAATCGAGGTCCCCAAAGACGACTCAAAGGCAAAGCCACTTCCACACAGATGTGACCAAAGGAGTACCTAAGTGCCCTCCCTCAAGCAGTACTTCCTAAAACTACCTTTATTTCAACGAGCAGCATCAGAGTCTCTGACAGCATCATGACCAACTCATCGTGCAACAAAATTAAACTGCCAGGATCATTTGTGAACTGGGAGATAACAAAATCCTCTTAGAAGTATAGGTGTGTGTGTGCGCGCGCTCAGTCGTGTCCAACTCTCTGTGACCCCATGGACTGTAGCCTGCCAGGCTTCTCTGTCCATGGGATTTTCCAGGCAAGAAAACTGGAGTGGGTTGCCATTTCCTACCCCAGAGGATCTTCCCAACCCAGGGATTGAACCCACGTCTCCTGTGTCTCCTGCATTGGCAGGTGGGTTCTTTACCACTGCATCACCTGGGAAGCCTTCAGAACACTGCTGCCTGGCTATAAAAAGTAAGAAATTGACACAGTTCACACAAAAATTCCTAGTGAACATCAGGATTACAATATTCATGACTCAACTACAGTGAATTTGCCAGAGATCCTAATTAAATTGCGCATCATCATAGGCATTAGGAAGCCTGCTCTGAATCCGAAAGACAGGGATGTGATTTATGAGTTCAGACAGCACCTGTACTTACTCCACAGCAGCAGTTATTGCCCTGCACTTTAACTGCCTGCTCACTCCTTGTACTGCATTCTACTTCAAGTAACCGGGAATCAGACTAATAGTGATTCAAACAATGGGAGTTTATTTTCTCATGTAACAGTAAGTCTAGACATAAGAGATTGTTGGCATTGGGTCCGTTCAATGGTGTCTCTAGATTCCCTTGGGCCTTTCCCTCATAGGCACCGGATGTCTGCCAATGCTTCATGTCCACATTTAAGACAGGAAGAAGGGAGGTAAAGAGAGCAGAGAAGGGGCGGAGCCATCAGTGTGGTTTCATTTACCAAGACAGTGTGAGTGTTTCCTGGTAAGAAACCTACCCAGAAACTTTATTTCCTCTTATGCATTATTAACCAGAATTGGTCAGTTCTGTCAGATGACCGACCAGGGCAGGCTGGGAAAGTAGGGGATGGCATGACCATAAAGACAAAGGCCTCGATGCTAAGTCGAGACCTGAGGCTGACCATGGTACACCATCTGGGACTGGGCATGCTACCGGGCAAGGAATATAGGCAAAATCGATACTGTGTATGGAACTAAAAGACATTTCATGTTTATCTATTTCCTGAATTTGATGTAAGCTTCTTAAGGATAGAAATTATATCTGTTTCATTGCTTTATTCCCCCAAAGCCTGGCACAGTCCCTGGCTCATAGCAAATGCTCAGTGAGTACTTGTTGAGAGAAGGAAGAATGAATGAAGAAAGAAATGAATGAGAAAAATTTATAAAATATTAACTTTCCAGCTGTCCATCACCATGGTTCACACCAGGATACAAGATAAATACATGGTATACATACTTTGAACACACTTGGGTTCTGAGAGAGAAAATATTCCAGCCATTCTATTTCCACTTTTGTTGCTATTGTTGTTAATTTCTCAGTCATGTCTGACTCTGGCTCCTCTGTCCATGGGATTTTCCAGTCAAAAATACTGGAGTCAGTTGCCGTTTCTTTCTCCAAGGGATCTTCCTGACCCAGTAATCAAACCCATGTCTCCTGAGTCTCCTGTATTAGCAGGCAGATTCTTTACCACTGAGACACCAGGGAAGCCCACTTTTAGGCACTCAGTAAATGCTGCCTCTCCTACCCCTGCTGATGGTCAAAGTCACTACAAGACACTTCTTTATGGAAAATGACAGTGCTGATACCAAAATAGAGTAAATGTGTTAAAAGGAGGTAGGTTCTTTCATTGCCCCCATCAAGACACAAAGGCTTGACACTTAAGGAAACGTGTCCCTCTGAACCCAAAGAGGTGTATGATTAGTAAGGTTCATATAACCAGTCCTTGCAAACTTAATACTCTTAAATAAATTGCTTGGGGAAAACTTGAAGCAAAAGAATTATCATTTGTCTCTGAAAAGAGGGAAAAAAGTGTGACTGTGAAACCCATAATTTGTGGAAGCAATCAATGAAATGCAAGCTTTATATTGGATTTGAACAAGAGCTTGCATGGAAGTTAAAGGAGCATTCTTTATGGATTTAATTAAAATGCTGCATATGAGACCTTCCTAATCTTACTGTGCTACAATTGTATTAAGACACTCACATCAAAATATTTACATTTAAATATTTTATAATGCCACACTTTAAAATATTAATGATGCCACAAGTAATCCATGACATTTCTACAGCCTTTTCTATAGTAAGTTTGTAAGAAAACAGCAGAGTCTAACCATGTTATCCCTAGTCAGCTATTTGAAATTTAGCTTAGCAAACATACCAGCTTACCCACTTCTGCAATTCTAATGAAAACTCCTATAAGAACTCAACTTCTTGCTATCATAATTTGTTCTTATTCTGTTCTAGATAGCGGCACTAGTGGAAAGAAAAAGAACTGTTCTTGTGTCATTACGTGCCACTGCTGAGTTTAGACACATTCCTTTTCAGAGAGATAGATTTATTGAAAGGTTTCATTTAAAACCTGAGAAAGGCAACTTTAAAACACAAGTGAACAAGTCAGTTATTTCACATGTTCTATAATGAAGAGATCTTTACAGAGATGTAAGTGTTCTTTGGAAACAGATAATGTTGCAAACTGTTGCATTTGTACATAGCATAGCCTTTGTGATTACAAGATTCACCTCTTAATAATGTTTCCTTGAAAGCACCAGAGAATCTCATCACAGTCATGGTTATATTCTTTTTCATCTTGCTGTCTTTCTTTCTTTCCACTGGCCAAAAAAGTTAACTGAGGAAGACATGATTCAAATTCTCATCTCCATAAACAAGCCAAGCTCAAGTTTGTTGTGATAATGAATAACGTGCAAACAATAAATGTTGGCAGCATCACCTTGGACTATGAAAGGTGATTATTTCATTCTTTGTTCCTTAGAGAAAGCTAATTATTGGGGCTAATCATGAAGGACATTAATGATTAGAGAATGGCAGCCAAGTGACAGGGACTCTATGAAACCTGCCGAATTCAGCATAAATTTGCTAAGGGATTGCAGATGCATCTGGATAACAATTTTCTCTGCTGGAAAAAGAGACCGTGGAGTCATTTGCACAATCTTTTGAGAAGCTTATAGCACATTTTTTTTTTGTCCTCATGTGTTGTTGGTTACAGAGGGTTAAAGTAGTGGTAGTCCTGGAATCAAGGTTGAGATAGGAAACAGCTATGGGAAGATATAAATTCCTTTTGGCAAGGGATTTTCTGACTTGCAAATAAAGACCATATAAAATAATGATGACTTACTCCAAGGTATAAAATATAACTGAAATCTCTTCTGGACAATTCATACCAGTGATGGAGTAGACATCATTATTATCATTCTTATTTTTCTGAATCTATCTCAAATGCTGTTTGTAATTACCAACTGAAGTGATTTCTTAGCGCTCTTCTGATGCTTCTGTCTGTAGACTATAGGTTTTCTTTCTTTCTTCTTAAAGCATACAAGTTTCTTAAAGATAAGTTTTCTTTCCCCTCTTGAAATTCAGAATATTTATCGTACAGCTAACCACCCTGATGATAGCAGCATTTGGCAAGGACATATTCTTTCCTGTAGAAGGAAATGTCTATAGCATTGTTGTAAAATACATTTCATCCATCTTTATCAGTAGTAGGGTTTCAAATTTCTTCTTAAACATTTACAGCATTCAAAAAATTGGAAAGATAGGCTTGACTTTGTAATCATATAACCTAAAACTGTAAGATAAAAGTTAGATACATCAATATCATAAAACTCAAAAACACATTATTTTACCCTATTCCAGCTTTATTTATTGAGCCTTGACAACAAAAGTCTTTCCATAGAACATGTATGACTTTCTTCTCTAAATTTGCATTTTAAAGCCCAATGTCCCACAGCAATCACTATCCAAGCACAAAAGCAGATTGCCTGAAATAACTGGACAAGTTAGCTGAACCAGTCTGAATGCTTCAAGACAGCTGAATGACATTTCACTTAGCTTTAGATCTGAGGACTCAAATTTAATGAATAAAACGCATTCAAGATGACTGACACATTTCATTCTTCTTCCTCTAGCACAAAGCAACTTAATTCAAGAAGTATTTACCAAGAATGCATCATTATAAATGCTGTGGAGAACTTTAACGAAGTAGAGGAAAGCTTCCTATCTTCAGGCAGCTTACAATTGAGTTGTTAGAAGAAAATATACCTATTCATGAAATTGCTAAATGAAAATAATGTAAATATAATAGGCAGAATTGTAAGATGGCTCCCATGATGTTCAGCTCCTCTTGTTATACCTGTGATTATGTTATACTGCATGGCAAAAGGGATTTTGCTGATGGAACTAAGGTTGCTCATCAGTTGACCTTAATATCTTAGGAGATTATCCATGTGAACCTAATGTAATCAAACAAGTCCTTTAAAAGCAGAAATGTGTTTTCTCTGGCTAGTCCCAGAAGAGGAGGTCAGAAAGATTCAAAGAAAATAAAGGGTTTGACATGCTGGAATAGAGATGGAGAAAGCCATGTACCAAAGAATGCAAGCAGCCTCTGGAACCTGAGAGGCCTCCAGCTGACAGCCAACAGGGAAACAGAAACCGCAGTCCTAAAACCTCAAGAAACCAAACTCTACCAACAATCTGCTCTACCTGGAATGAGCTTAGAAGCAGATTCTTCATTATAGTCTCCAGTAAGAGGTTGACACCTTATTTTTAGCCTAGGGAAACCCAGTTGAGCCCATCTGTACATCAGACCCAGATAACTGTTAAATAATAAATGGATATTGCTTTAAGCTGCTAAGTTTAAGGTAATTTATTATATAGCTATAGAAAGCTAATATAAATATATAATTAGTGTCAAATGAATAACAGAGATGAGGAAATATATGAAAACTTAAAGGAAGGAAAGATTAATGTGGCGGAAATGGACAGTCCCCTCCTTGCTTGCTGCAAATATCATGCTTGTTCCTACCCCCAGGACCTTTACACACACTATCCGTCTTGCCTATACTGGTGTTTACTTTCTCTATTAACCGTTTATGAACACAAGATCCACCTCCTCACTGAAGCCTTCTTCAACATCTCTAGTCTAGTCTAGAATGCTGTCTCATCAATGAACTACTTTTGAACTCAGTTATTTCTGAAAAATATCCCACTGACTTTAATGTTTCACGTTTTCTCCCCTCTCAATCCTCAGACTTGCTAGTTCAATTCTCTTTTTGTATCCCTAAATAATCAAATAAATTATTATTAAGTAATTGATTAATTAAAAATATACCTTGGCTACTTTGTATAGAAGGTCTTGAATTAAATTCATGAATTTTTTATTCATCTTACTTAAAACCAAATTAAGGCAATTTCTTTTTCCTATCACACTAACTTCTAAACACGTAAGATTACCTCCTTCTGAATCACAGTTTTAAAATAACTCTGCACAAGTGGCTTTATGTGTTCAGTGTTGACCATGTATTCAGTTTCACTGAGGAACAGGATGGTAAAATGCCCTGAGTAAAAATCTGCACATTCAGTTGATTCATATCGAGTTGAACTATACCAGGCTGCTATTTTTAGCATTGATACAATTACTTTTTGAAAAATTATTTCAGTGCTCTCATCTACTTCTCAGAATATAACAGCTTTAATGTAGAAATATTATTTTTATATTCTGTGATATGCTTCTACTATTGGTTGGGGGACAATTAGTTTGTTGATGATCATCTAAAACCACTGTCTGAAGCTGGAAAAGATTTTTCTTCCCTTTTGGTTGCAGCTCTGTCCCCAATAATTGAGTATTTTCTTTTCCCCTTTTAGTTCTCCACAAGATAAATATCTGAAGAAAAACAATTGTCTTCAAAAAATGGCTGTTGCTAAAATGCTGAGAATATTTAGAAAGCAATAATTAATATTCTTCCAAAAACCTTCAGAAATTTAGATTTATATAACTCCAACACAGACCCTCTTGAAAATCTGTCTGTGGCTGAAAAACTTCTATTCATTTCCAAAAAGCCTTTTTAAAGCACTTTTCCCTTTTTCTCCTCATCCTCCACAATCCCTTCCAGGAAGTTAATGTTACCCTAAAAAAAGTTTGCAGTAGTTGCCATGTTCATAAAGATAAATCATTAAGAACAATAAAAAAATAGGTGACTTCAATGTCATTTTTACAGAGGGAAGCCATAGGTCACAATCAGAAGGTTTAGATTTCAGTTCAATTCTTCCAGTTACAGAGTGTCACCTTTTCTCCTTCTTGATCCCCAAAGACCAATTCAACAAAATGGAGGGAAACATACCTACCCTGAGGGCTTCCCTAGTGGCTCAGCCTGCAAAGCAGGAGACTCAGGTCAGATCCATGGGTAGGGAAGATCACCTGGAGGAGCGCACGGCAACCTACTCCAGTATTCTTGACTGGAGAATCCCATGGACAGGGGAGCCTGGCGGGCGACCGTCCACAGGGTCACAAAGAGTAGGATATGACTAAAGTGACTGAGCACACATAAATACCTACACAAGAGACCAGAAAAAGACAGAGTCAAATTATGCCAAATGATTTACTTTAAAAGCAGCAAAGTATAATTTCACAATTTGTATGGAAATACAAAAAACCTCGAATAGCCAAAGCAATCTTGAGAAAGAAGAATGGAACTGGAGGAATCAACCTGCCTGACTTCAGGCTCTACTACAAAGCCACAGTCATCAAGACAGTATGGTACTGGCACAAAGACAGAAATATAGATCAATGGAACAGAATAGAAAGCCCAGAGATAAATCCACGTACCTACAGACACCTTATCTTCGACAAAGGAGGCAAGAATATACAATGGAAAAAAGACAACCTCTTTACAACTGGTGCTGGGAAAACTGGTCAACCACTTGTAAAAGAATGAAACTAGAACACCTTCTAACACCATACACAAAAATAAACTCAAAATGGATTAAAGATCTAAATGTAAGAGCAGAAACTATAAAACTCCTAGAGGAGAACATAGGCAAAACACTCTCCAACATAAATCACAGCAAGATCCTCTATGACCCACCTCCCAGAATATTGGAAATAAAAGCAAAAATAAACAAATGGGACCTAATGAAACTTAAAAGCTTTTGCACAACAAAGGAAACTATAAGCAAGGTGAAAAGACAGCCTTCAGAATGGGAGAAAATAATAGCAAATGAAGCAACAGACAAAGGATTAATCTCAAAAATATACAAGCAACTCCTGAAGCTCAATTCCAGAAAAATAAATAACCCAATCAAAAAACGGGCCAAAGATCTAAACAGACATTTCTCCAAAGAAGACATACAGATGGCTAACAAACACATGAAAAGATGCTCAACATCACTCATTATCAGAGAAATACAAATCAAAACCTCAATGAGGTACCATTACACGCCAGTCAGAATGGCTGCTATACAAAAGTCTACAAGCAATAAATTCTGGAGAGGGTATGGAGAAAAGGGAACCCTCTTACACTGTTGGTGGGAATGCAAACTAGTACAGCCACTATGGGTAACAGTGTGGAGATTTCTTAAAAAACTGGAAATAGAACTGGCATATGACCCAGCAATCTCACTCCTGAGCATACACACCGAGGAAACCAGATCTGAAAGAGACACGTGCACCCCAATATTCATCGCAGCACTGTTTATAATAGCCAGGACATGGAAGCAACCTAGATGCCCATCAGCAGATGAATGGATAAGGAAGCTGTGGTACATATACACCATGGAATATTACTCAGCCATTAAAAAGAATACATTTGAATCAATTCTAATGAGATGGATGAAACTGGAGCCCATTATGCAGAGTAAAGTAAGCCAGAAAGATAAACACCAATACAGTATACTAACGCATATATATGTAATTTAGAAAGATGGTAACGATAACCCTATATGCAAGACAGAAAAAGAGACACAGATGTATAGAACAGACTTTTGGACTCTATGGGAGAAGGCGAGGGTGGGATGATCGGAGAGAACAGCATCGAAACATGTATACTGTCAAGTGGGAAACAGATCGCCAGTCCAGGTTGGATGCATGAGACAAGTGCTGGGGGCTGGTGCACTGGGATGACCCAGAGATATGAGATGGGGAGGGAGGTGGGAACGGGGTTCAGGATGGGGAACACATGTAAATCCATGGCTGATTCATGTCAATGTATGGCAAAAACCACTACAATATTGTAAAGTAATTAGCCTCCAACTAATAAAAATAAATGAAATAAATAAATAAATGGAAAAAAAAATCAAGAGCTGGAAAAAAAAGCAACAAAGTGCTTTATATTAACCAATTAAATATACCTAATTATTAAATATATAATTATTGATAAATTGAAATTTTAAATTATATATCATACACATAAATAACAAGGTCTTAGAATCTCATATTTTCTCAAAGTCCAGCTAAAACTGATTTAAATTCAATAAATATTTATTGCCTAAGTGTAAAATTATAAAAATCTACTTCTTGATATTAAACCTGTTATCATTTATATACTATTATATATGCTAATTACCTTTCAGCCACTAGGATAAGTGCTTCACATTCATTATGTTATTTAATCCTCACAATAACCATAATTTTGGGTGACAGAAATCATTATCCTCATTCTACAGGTGAGGCATTCAAGATTCAAAGGATAGGTTCAGAGAATGCCAGAGACGAGGTCATAGTAGAGGGACTGGAATTCACATATAGGTATGTGGTCTCCAAAGTCTACAGTTTATGGCATCACCTACATGAAATTTCAATAAAGAATAGTATATGACAAAATCAAATGATGCAGTACCTTTTATAAGTACAATGGATCAGAGAAGGAATCTGAACCAAGAAGGGATGGCTTTGAGGAAGCAATGATGTTAAGGTGGACTATAAGATGTAACTTTTGTATTGGAGACTATTCTGGGCAACACTGAGTATAGACTATGCACAGGAAGGATAATTAACCAACACTCACTGAACAGATAAAACAAAAGGTTTCTCTAGGCCCAAAACAAAGCATTTAATTTTAGGAATCTACTTTCTAAGTTCATTGTTTCTATCTTTTCCTTGATTGATGAACTTTCTTCTTCCCTAATTTACCTGCCCTGCTTAACATTTAGTTTATATCATCTACACTGCATAAAGCCAGAAGCTCTAAGTTCTGTTGATGTGACTACCGTTATTCTGAGCCATGTTCATATTGAGAAATCCATTTGAAAAGCAGTCATGTAAAAGCTCTCTAAAGATTTAGTTCCTGGTTCCTGAAAGACTCAGAATATGCAAAAGCATTTACGCTAAAGGAATATTTTCAAAACAAGACTTTTTAAATAATAAAGGGAAATTTCCACCTGGGTGAATGACAAATAATTAGCCTTTTAATGATGACTATTATGCTCTTCCATCTGGCAAGCTATTCGTTTTGCCTTTTAAATTGAACTAAAAGACCACTGGGCAAGATTTTATTTTTCAGTTTTATATTTCTAGGTTTCATTCAGTGTACTGTTGAGGGTATCATGCAAAATGACAGTTTTGCATTTTAATATTTGCTAAATATTGAATTTGGACAATCAAAATTGTTAAGGCCATTTATTTCTCCAATCATCACAAAACTATCATTCTGTATCGACCTAGACTTCTCATTTTGCAAATAATGGAAAAACCCAATTCAGACTGGCTTAAACAATCAAGAGGATTTATTGACTTGTGTAACTGGAAGGTTCAGAGAAATGGAAGTTTCAGTGTTGTTTTGATTCAGCAGCTCAAAACTGCTATCAAGGACCTCTGCTTTTCTTTTGATCAACATCATCCAGTGTCTTTCTTCTCTGCTGTAGCCAAAAAAATTCTATTTGGGGGCTTCCCTAGTGGCTCAGAGAGTAAAGAATCTGCCTGCAATGCAGAAGACCCCAGTTCGATCCCTGGGTCAGGAAGATCCAGGGGCAAAGAGGATATGATTATCCTGTTAGCATTAAAGGAATTAGGACCCACTGCAAGAATTATGGGTATAGACATTCTCTCCCATCTCATCCTACCCCTAAGTACACAGCTACTACAAAATGGGAGAGAAAGATAGAATAGTGAGGACACAACCACAATAACCACTACACAATCCTAACTATCTTATCAGACACATTTTATCATATTTTTGTAAGTTTATTTCACTCAGTCCACAAGATGTTCCAGGACTTTCTTTCTAGCAACCACTCCCGCAGATTTCTCTCTCATATTCCATGGAGCAAACAGTCTAGGAACAAACAGTCTAGCAAACAGCCTGCAAACTGTGAACTAAAGTTAAAGAAAGAGAAGGCACCACCAATTTCAGCTAAGTATTTAATATACTGGTTTATTCAAACACAGGCTCCTGAGCCCATCCACTGGCATGCTATAGTGTAGGTGTTTTAAAAGGCGTACCCAGGTCCAGAGAGAAGTTAAACAAGGGGTTCCACATGTATGAGCACAGAGGCTGTTTAAGACCCTGGGAGCACATTTCCCTCAGTGCCAGGTACCTGGGTACCAGGGTAGAAATGCAACTTCTCCATAAACTGGTAGTAACATCAGCCATGTGGTGCTGACTTGCCCAGAAATGTGCTTGGTGGAGGACCGTGACTCTAATGATTTTATCATTAATTAGTATAGCTAGATTAGATACTTTGCCTAAATCTCTCAAGGGGATTTTTTTCTCTATATAGAGGACAAATTCATTGTACTATGTAATATCTAAAATGTAGTTTGCCACCTTAAAAAAAAAAAAATGCATAAAAACCCTACACTAAAAACTATAGACCTCTAAAGGAAGATTACAGAGTAAATGTCTATGTAAGAGCAGACCATGGTTTAGTTTGAGCATTCTGGAAAGAGAAAGTCATCAGAATAAGCAGTCATCCGCACACAAACCATAACAGACATTCAGCTAAATTTCCTTTTATCTTTGTTTATGTGACAACTCTTATTATCACTCTGAAATGGACTTCTGTATTCTGAACTCTGAATTTGGAATGATACATGTAGCAAAGTTTCAAAAGTTCATCAGTCAGAAAAGGAAAGCTTTTAAATTCTCATTTAAACATGGTTTGTTTATCTAGAAAACAAAATACATTATCTAATTTAAACTCAAAGAAAACTTAATTAATTTAAATGCCACCTTGATTACCTCTACTATTGATCCAGTGAAAGAATTTACCCACAGACTCTCTTTGCTTTTTCCTCATTTAGTACACAATAGAAATCACAGGATAATGTAAGAATCCTGATTCTATGTTCCAAATTGCAAAATCCCTCACATAGCCATTACCACTGGGTAGAAATATGGAGCCTTGGCCACTTTCATCTACATTTTTACTAATAAAAATGTGTATGCTTTCTTTTAAGAGAAAAGTATTTTTACTCTCAAGGTGTTTTTTCCTCTGTCTTCCCTGATACAGGACAAAGAAACATGTTAGAGAAAGGGCACAACTTGAAAATTTTAGTATATTCTCTCCATAGGTAAACCTCTTTCTTCCCTTTTCTTACAAAAGAGCCTATCCACCAAGCAGGAAAATGCTTTCCAAGTATGAGTTTTGCTGAATCGTGCAAAGAAACATCATAGACACGGTAAATTTGCCTTCTAGTTGTGATAGGTGACTGACAGCACAGGGCATTGGGATGATCACAGGCTCTCCTATTACAATTTCTATTACTATTTGCACTTTGGTAAATGTCCTTGAATGAATAAAGAAATGAAATCTTTCATTTGAGAAATAAAGACTATTTTTTCAATTGCCATAAAAATGGCTATTTCAGCTAACCTGGTTGCTGATCTGAACTAGAGTATGGTGGTCTGGGTCAGTCTCAGAGTGAAGTATACTGGCCAGAGGACCAGAGTGTAGACCCAAGGTTTACCAAGAGACCATGTCCAGGCAGCTAGTTTAAGCATCAGAGCACAAGGACCAGGCACAGAGGTAAGAAATCATGTGAAAGCTGGGAATGTTAGACCAGAACAGAAAGTGTGGATGGAGAGAGGACTCAGCATAAGTTTGGAATGGAACAGTCCCCTAAGCCTCTCTGCCTACCTGGATGCCCTTTTAATAGCGCCTGTGGCTTCCAGCACTGGGTAGGGAGGACCTGGGAAAGCTGCCAAGCAGGACACACTCACAGAAGTCTATGCTCAGATCAATTTGAGAAATTTTATAAAAATCTCCTGCATCCATGCCTGAGGCAACTGTGTTATCACAGAAATAACTGAACATTCTTGTCAAAATGATCAATAATTTTCTCTAAAAAGAAAGTCTGATTGTCAAACATATGATAATAATTTTTCGAAAATCCAGTGGGGGAAAAAATGAATTTCCTCAAAGGCATCCTATGAGAACATGAAAAGCACCTTCCTCTCCCAGGGAACACAGCCACAAATCCAAGTTGTTGCTGTTGTTGTTGTTGTTGTTTTTCTGTCAGACATACACTGGAACTATTTCTGAACTCAAATGCAGGTAGGAATTGGAGTTTCATTAACTGCTTCTAGCCCTCTTTTTCAATTTTCTTCTCTGTCCTAAGGTTTATGGAGTCAGAACAGCCATCACACAGGCCACGTGAACATATGTTCCCATCACCTCATTGGTTCTAAGAACTGGCCAGTGAAAGAGGAGCTTGTGGGCCTATAAAGTAGGAGTTGGGCTTCCCTTGTGGCTCAGCTGGTAAAGAATCCGCCTGCAGGGCGGGAGACCCCAGTTCGATTTCTGGGTTGGGAAGATCCCCTGGAGAAGGGAAAGGCTACCCACTCTAGTATTCTGGCCTAGAGAATTCCATGGACTGTACAGACCATGGGGTCACAAAGAGTCAGACACGACTGAGCGACTTTCACTTTCACTTTCAAAGTAGGAGTTTGAAAAGCTCTTGTGTGGGAGACAAGGGACTAGACCAAAAATCTCCATGCTAAGCCTTACTCCTTTTCTGAATTTCCCAAGCCAAAGGTTAAAACTGACTTGTTACTCAGCCACAAACCCTAACTACTTAGAGGTAAATAACAAAACAATATTCCCTAACCAAGAGGCAAACCCTACTGTCAGAGTTCAAGAATCCTCTAAGGATTAGACTAAGCAAATTTTCATAATGAATCCCACACAGACATCTATAGTTTCATAGTTTTCCCACAGATTCAGGTGAAAATGACCATCTGCCTTTTTAGATGGACCTAATCCCTTTCCTGGTGACTCAGACGGTAAAGAATCCACCTGCAATGCAGAAGACCTGGGTTCAATCCCTGGGTCAGGAAGATTCCCCTGAAGAAGGAACTGGCAACCCACTCCAGTATTCTTGCCCAGAGAATTTCACGGACAGAGGAACCCGGCAGGCTACAGTACATGGGGTCGCAAAGTGTCAGACACAATTAAGCGACTAATAATTTCACTTTCACACCTTCCCTATAGGCCTAAGTAGGTAAGTAACAAAACAATTAGTTGATCACCATTTCTTTAAACAAAAGCAAAGATAACACAGTATTTATCAAATCAAATATCTTTTCTTCAAGTTTGAAACACCTAAAAAAATAAATAACATGGTTAGTCTGACTACATTCTCTTTGAAATATGAACCAGCTTTTGAAATGCAACAAAAATCTGAAGATATATATTTCATCAGAAAGAAATTTTCATTAAAAGAACAGATGGACTACATCTTACAGAACATGTGCATTTCTGGGAAAATTTCTAGGAAATAAAGACATCTAAAAGTCCATCTAGTCAAGGCTATGGTTTTTCCAGTAATCATGTATGGATGTGAGAGTTGGACTGTAAAGAAAGCTGAGTGCCAAAAAATTGATGCTTTTGAACTGTGGTGTTGGAGAAGACTCTTGAGAGTCCCTTGAACTGCAAAGAGATCCAACCAGTCCATCCTAAAGGAGAGCAGTCCTGGGTGTTCATTGGAAGTACTGATGTTGAAGCTGAAACTCCAATACTTCGGCCACCTGATGCGAAGAACTGACTCATTTGAAAAGACCCTGACACTGGGAAAGATTGAGGGCAGGCAGAGAAGGGGACGACAGAGGATGAGATGGTTGGATGGCATCACCAACTCAATGGATATGAGTTTGGGTAAACTCCGGGAGTTGGTGATGGACAGGGAGGCCTGGAGTGCTGCACTCCATGGGGTCGCAAAGAGGCAGACACGACTAAGCAACTGAACTGAACTGAATACGTTTACTGACTTTATTCAGAAAATTCAAAGCCATGGGACACTGAAGCTAAAAGGGAATAAATTTATGTTTATGCAATCTCCTTCCCTCCTCAAATAAGATATTATCCTACAATATCTTATTTTAGAGATGGGCAATGGAGGACTAAAGAAATTAAGTGAGTCACACAAGGCCACAGAGTTAAGTGGAGGACCTAATAGTAGAGCCCAGGTTAGATGCCTCCCAATGAAGTGTTTCTTCAAAAAAAATGTCCTAGTAATTTATTGTAGCCAAATAAAAATAAAATCTTATGGCAATCACAAATATTTTAAATATCTTACCTTAGAGAATTATATTTTCCTAAGTAAGTAGTATGTATTATATTCTGAAAAAAATTGTAAGATTAAAAGTGATTAGCATAATTAAAGAATAACTAAATAGTCTAAGAAGTCATTCTGCTTATATTATATCCCCCTTCTACCACTCCCCAGCAGGATAGAATACACGTCAGTGGACAGAGAGTAAGACCAAAATGAGCTAAATCCTGAAGTTTAAGTGAAAAGTAACAAAGATTAAAAAAAAAAAAAATTAGAAAGTAAAAGCAACATAAGAAATGGGCACCTGAATGATGTTAGAGAGTGAGAAATAGCAGTATTGTTTTTACTGTCAATATACATACATATACATACATAAGTACATATGTATGTATTTCCCTTGGAGTAAAGTGAAATTGAAAGTCGATCAGTCGTGTCCGACTCTTTGCGACCCCATAGACTATATAGTCCATGGAATTCTCCAGGCCAGAATACTGGAGTGGGGCCTTTCCCTTCCCAGCTCAGGGACTGAATCCGGGTCTCCCCCATTACAGGCAGATTCTTTACCAGCTGAGCCACAAGGGGACCCCATGGATTGTAGCCTACCAGAATTCTCCATCCATGGGATTTTCCAGGCAAGAGTACTGGAGTGGGTTGCCATTTCCTTCTCCAGGGGATCTTCCCGACCCAGGGATTGAACCCGGGTCTCTTGCATTGTAGGCAGACACTTTTACCATCTGAGCCACCAGGGAAGATCTTGGAGTAAAGATGTGTCACAAGATAACCTGGAAAGCTAGGTACTATTGGTATCCTAATATGTGCAGGTATATGCATTCCAAGTGCCAAACAACTAACATAAAACTGCACTCTATGAATGCAGACTTTCAGAAGTTGGTGATTTTCTATACCTTACATCTGTATTTGAATTCCATTCCGAAAAGTACGTAGTGTAGTTAATTCTTAAGTATCTAAAATCCTCAGAAAAGTAGTCATTCTAAAGAGTGAAATGTATAGTTTTAAAAAGCAAATTATTTTTATTTTTATCATTTGGAATAGAAATCTTTCTTGAGCTATTCCTTGTCTTTTTAGCCTCAGTAAGATACAAAATAATTTTATCTTTCACTGACCTAAAATTTTTTTGTGAAGAACACGTCCTCTGGGCCCACTGAGCTCTACCTGAATATTTGCCTCTATTCTAAATGGCCCCAGAATACCATCCTTTACTAGTAATTAGACTTGTTTTATGCATTTTTCCCTCACTATCAGATATTATACAGAGGATTTGTGGTAAGGGAAAGGAGTTGGTCTCTAAGAATAGTCTCTAAGGCCCATTCTAAATCCATAATTCTCTTCTTTCTGCTATCATTTACCTTCCTAAATCAGCAAGGATGCTTTCAGCAGCAAGTAACAAGACCCAACTATAGGTGACTTAAACAATAAGGACATATTATCTCACCAGTGGAGAAAGCTTGAGGTAATCTCAAAGGCTGGAAAATTCACTGATTCAGCATCAGAGCTCCAGGTTGGTTTCTCTGCAATTCTCTTGGCTTTGCAAACCTTACAATTCCAAGGGATTCTTATCTGATACCTTACCACATTCAGACAACAGCTAACAGAGGTATAATTTGCCATTGCCCCATCTTGAATCCCATGTTAAAAGCCAGAAAATTTCCCTAAAAGCCCTTCATAATAAGTTATCTTATGTCATGGTCCAGAATTACAATTCCTGCCTAGGACTAAATAGTCCAGGGAAGCCAATCTTGACCAGACTAGGACAATCAAGATTTATCTACCTAAATCTGGAAAGATTTAGCAAAATAAGGGTGAATTGTCTATTGCTGTGGTTATTATTCAGTTGCTAAGTCATGTCCAACTCTGCAACCTCATGAACTGCAGCATGCCAGGCTTACATATCCACTATTTCCCAGAGCTGGCTCAAATCCATGTCCATTGAGTCAGTGATGCTGTCCAACCATCTCATTCTCTGTCACCCCCTTCTCATCCTGCCTTCAATCTTTCCCAGCATCAGGTCTTTTCCACTGAGTCAGCTCTTCGTATCAAGTGGCCAAAGTATTGTTGTCGCTGTTGCTCAGTCACTAGCTGTGTCCAACTCTTCCATTCCATGGACTGCAGCACACCAGGCTTCCCTGTCCTTCACCATCTCCCAGAGCTTGCTCAAACTCATGTCCATTGAGTCGGTGATGCCATCCAAACATCTCATCCTCTGTCATCCCCTTCTCCTTCTGCCTTCAATCTTTCCCAGCATCAGGGTCTTTTCTAATGAGTCAGCTCTTTGCATCAGGTCACCAGAGTATTAGAGCTTCAGCTTCAGCATCAATCCTTCCAATGACTATTCAGAATTTATTTCCTTTAGGACTGACTGGTTGGATCTCCTTGCTGTCCAAGGTACTCTTGAGTCTTCTCCAACACCACAGTTCAAAAGCATCTATTCTTTGGCGCTCAGCCTTCTTTATGGTCCAACTCTCACATCCATACCTGACTACTGGAAAAACAATAGCTTTGACTAGATAGAACTTTGTTGGCAAAGTTGTGCCTTTGCTTTTTAATACAGTGTCTAGGTTGGTCATAGCTTTTCTTCCAAGAGCAAGCATCTTCTAAATTCATGAGTGCAGTTACCGTCCACAGTAATTTTGGACTCCAAGAATATAAAATCTGCCACTGTTTCCACATTTTCCCCTTCTACTTGCCATGAAGTGATGGGAACAGATGCCATGATCTTAGTCTTTTTCATGTTGAGTTTTAAGCCAACTTTTTCACTCTCCTCTTCCACTCTCATCAAGAGGATATTTAGTTCCTCTTCACTTTCTGCCATAAGGATGGTATCATCTGCATATCTGAGGTTATTGATATTTCTCCCGGAAACCTTGATTCAAGCTTGAACTTCAGCCAGCCCAGCTTGTCTCATGATGTGCTCTGCATAGAAGTTAAATAAGCAGGGTGACAATATACAACCTTGACTCCTCCTTTCTCAGTCTTAAACCAGTCCATTGCCCTATGCCCAGTTCTAATTGTTGCTTCTTGACCTTCATACAGGTTTCTCAGGAGGCAGGTAAGGTGGACTGGTATTCCCATCTCTTTTTCCACAGTTGGTTGTGATCCACACAGTCAAAGGCTTTAGTATAGTCAAGGAAGCAGATATTTTTCTGGAATTCTCTTGCTTTTTCTATAATCCAATGGATGTTGGCAATTTGATCTGTGGTTCCTCTGTCTTTTCTAAATTCAGCTTGTATATTTGGAAGTTTTTAGTTGGCAGACTGCTGAACCCTAGCTTAAAGGATTTGTAGCATTACCTTGCTAGCATGTGAGATGAGTGCAAAGTTTGAGCCTTTCTTTGGGATTGGAATGAAAACTGATCTTTTCCAGTCCTGTGACCACTGCTGAGTTTTCCAAATTTGCTGGCATATTGAGTACAGCACTTTCACAGCATCATATTTTAGGATTTGAAATAGCTCAGCTGGAATACCATCACCTCCACTAGCTTTGTTCATAGGGATGCTTCCTAAGGCCCATTTCACTTCGCATTTGAGGATGTCTGGCTTGAAGTGAGTGATCACACCATCATGGTGATCTGGGTCATTAAGATCTTTTTTGTATAGTTCTTCTGTGTATTCTTGCCACCTCTTCTTATCTTCTGCTTCTGTTAGGTCCATACCATTTCTGTCCTTTATTGAGCCCATCTTTGCATGAAGTGTTCCCTTGGTATCTCTAATTTTCTTTAAGAGATCTCCAGTCTTTCCCATTCTATTGCTTTCCTCTATTTCTTTGCATTGTTCAATTAGAAAGGTTTTCTTATCTCTCCTTGCTATTCTTCGGATTCTGCATTCAGATGAGTATATCTCTCCCTTTCTCCTTTGCCTTTCATGTCTCTTCTTTTCTCAGCTATTTGTAAGGCCTCCTTAGACAACCATTTTGCCTTGTTGCATTTCTTTTAAATGTAAAACACAGAAGTACAAAACTCCTAGAACGTACAACCTAGTAGAAAACCTAGATGACCTTGAGTATGTTGATGCTTTTTTAGACCTAGCACCAAAAACATGATCCACAAAAAACAATAATTAATAAGCTGGACTTCCTTAAAATTAAAAATGTCTGTTCTTCAAAAGACAATATCAAGAGAATTAGAAGACAAGCTCAACTGGGAGAAAATATCTGCAAAAATATGTCTGATAAAGGACTATTAACCAAAATATACAATGAAATTTTAAAACATAATAAGAAAACAATGCAATTTTAAAATGAGCCAAAGATCTTAACAGGCATCTCACCAAAGAAGATATACAGATGGCAAATGAGCATATGAAAACATATACCATATCATGTGTTATCAGAGAAATCCAAAAAGCAAAGATACCTCTGCATGCCTATTAGAATGCCCAAAATCTGGAACACTGACAATGCCAAGTGCTAGTGAGAATATGGAGCAACAGGAACTCTCATTGCTGGTGGGGATGCAAACTGGTATACAACTTTGTTAGTTTTTGCTTTAAATATTCAGGTTTATTTATGCCATGTTGGGCACAAATAGTTATAATTACTGTATCCTCTTGATGGAGTAACCCCCTTGTCATTATATAATGACCTCCTTTGCTTCATTTTACTATTCTTAGTGTAAAATCTATTTTGTCAGATATAAGTACAGCTACCCCCCCCCACCCTTTTTTTGGCTATAATTTACTTGAAATGTCTTTTTCCATCCTTTCACTCTCAGTTTATGTGTGTCTTTAAGACTACAACAAATCCTCTATAGACATACTCACTTTGGAAGACATTTTGGTGGTTTCTTACAAAACTAATCATACTCTTACAATACAATCCAGCAACTGTGCACCTTAGTATCTACTCAAAGAAGTTGAAAATTTTTGCTGACACAAAACCTTCACAAGGATGTTAATAGCAGCTTTATTAATAATCACCAAAACTTGGAAGCAACCAAGATGTCCTTCAGTAGGCAAATAAATAAATAAACTGTGATACATGCAGACAATGGAATATTATTCAGCACCAAAAAGAAATAAGCTATCAAGCTATGAAAAGACATGGAGGAACATTAAACACTAAGGTTAAATACTAACTTAAATACCAACCTTAAATACTAATATTCATATTACTAAGTGAAAGAAGCCTATCTGAAAAGGCTGTATATTCTATGATCCCAACTATATGATATTCTGAAAGAGAAAAACTATGGAGACAATAAAAATATCAGTAGTTTCCAGAGGCAAGTACAGAGGAGAAGAGAGATAAATAGGCAGAGCACAGAGAATTTTAGGGCAATGAAAAATGATATGTATGATATAATGATGGGTATATAATGGATACATTTGTTGAAACCTATAGAACATAAAATATTAATAACAAACCCTAAACTGTGAACTGTGAACTGTGAAACTGTAAACTGTGAACTTTTGGTAACTCTGATGTATCAATGTAGGTTTATCCCTGGGGAAAAAATATTCAGATGAGTGATGTTGATAATGGGGGAGGTCCCTGGTAGCTCAGACGGTAAAGCATCTGCCTACAATGCAGGAGACCCTGGTCTGATCCCTAGGTCAGGAAGATTCCCCTGGAGAAGGAAATAGCAACCCACTCCAGTATTCATGCCTGGAAAATCCCATGGACCGAGGAGCCTGGAGGCTACAGTCCATGGGGTCACACAGAGTTGGACATGCTTGAGTGACTACACTTTCACTATGCATGAATTGGGTTAGGGAAACCTCTGAACCTTCCTCTCAATTTTGTTGTAAACCTAAAACTATTATTTTTAAAAAATCTTTAAAAAGAAAGGAATTATAAACATATTCAGAAGATAATATGGAGGTCAACTCAGGAAGAGAAAAATTTATATAGAAAAAGATAGGAGATACCCACTTTTGCCAGCACTGTAGGCTAGCTATTTCAAATGGTCCTTCAACCACAAAACAGCTATGTAATTTTTACTGTATTTAATATTATATTTTAAAATGCATTTAATACTATTTAATGCATTTCTAGGTTCACAGAAAGTAAGAGAAAACATTATGGCCGGACTTTTTTCCCTCTCACCCACACATATACAAACACACCCATCATATCATGTACACATATACACAGTTTGGAGCTTAGAACAATGGTCTTTAAGAAGAATGGAAAGTCAAAGTTTTCTGGAAGGCAATAACTGACAATACTTCAGCAAATAGGAGAATAATTCTTTGAGAAAATGAACCTGAAATTTCAAGATGTAGTTCTGGGACCCTGTAAGGTTTCTAAAGCACTAATAGTTGTGTACCAACCCCCAACTCCCTGTAGAAGGAATACAAAGTGTTTTCCAGGGGAAAAGATCACCACTTCAAGCCCTCAGGATTTCCATGGATAAAATCAAATATGAACTCACAATTAAAAATGACAAAAAGAATTAAGCCATAAAGAAGAAAAGAAAAAAATGATAAACATTGGATTTGGACCCTCAAAGGAACCATGTACGGATTTTTAAATGCCAAATATAAATAATCATATGAAATGTTTGAATACATAAAAGATGAAACCATGAAAATGAGCAATCAACAAGAGATGTCAAAATGATCATGTAGACTTATAGAAAAAGTCAAATAAAAATACATTGGAAATAATAAAATATTTAGAAGCATAAAGTATAGTAGAAATTAACAACTGAATGGTTAAAGGGCAAACTAGAATCAGCAGAACAGATTAAGAAGAAAAATAATGATTATCTCAAGTAGATGCAGAAAAGACGTTTAATATAATTCAATATCCATTCATCATTTAAAAGAAAATTCTTAGAAACTTTGAAAGAGACATTCTTAACTTGATAAAAAGAAGTTACAAAACTCTGGAACATTCCCTTCAAAATCTTTTTAAAAAGAAAAAGAACACCCTTTTTACTGCTTCTTTAATGCTTAAAAGAAAATATAGAGAATATTTCAGTCACCTCAGAATAGGAAAGAATTTCTTTAAAAGAACAGAAAAGGTATTCACCATAACAGACAAATAAATATAACTGCAATATAATTTAAATTTTTATTAATCTAAAAATATTAATGAAAAAAAACTGCAAAGTATTTATAAATGACAAAGAATTAATATACAATATAAAGAACCTCTACAAACCAATAGGAAAAGAACATCCAGTAGATTAATATGCAAAAGACATGAACAAGTATTTTACAAAAGAGGAAGTACAAACATGTATAAACAAGAAAAAAGATGCTCACCTTTAATCAGAAAAAAATGTAAATTAAGATATTAACAAGGTATAATTTTAAATGCACTAATTAAATCCACTAAATAAGCAAAAATTAAGAAACCTGACAATATGAAGAGTTGAAATGGTTGGAAGTCAGCAGAAATTTTTACACATTTTAAAAGAAAAGCTGTATGAAAATTTTAACATGACTTTTTTTTTCCTAAAGAAGAGTCACTTACTTGAAGCTGACTTTTGAAGAAATTAGCAATCCAAGATCATCTTCATCCAACCCCAGAGGATGAGATAACTCAAAGCTGAGCTACAGTCTCTGTAAGGACCGAGCTATTCTCTTATACTTCCAGGGTAAAATGCTTCAAGGTCATAACTCAAATATAGAAAAATTATCAGGGCACACACTTGAATAGCTCTGAAAGTCAATTTTTGCCATCATACCAAAACTGCACATCTGGGACTTCCCTGGTGGTCCAGTGGTTAAGACTATGGGCTTCCACTCAGGGGGTGCAGGTTCAATCCCTAGTTGGGGAACTAAGATCCCACATGTCCTGCAGAGTGTCCAAAAAAAAACTACTACATCAACCTCTTCCTGATTAAGCAGAGACCCCCCTAGGGGAAATGTGGCCCAAATTCTTTCTTTGCCTCTCCAGGTTTTTATCTTCTCCCAGATCCTAGTCCCATAATTCTTCACAATTCTTATTAGCTTTGTAATGCTTTTAAATACACACACACACACACATATATATATAGCTGAGGAGTGGGGGCAGCTTCTGTAATATTCCTCAGTGGGAGGGCTGCTCCAAAGAGCTAGGTCCATCATTACTGGAAGTAGAAGTCAAAAGAAAAACTTAAAATTCCATTTTGAGCCTTTGTTCTCTCCTTCCTATAAAAGGCAATTGTCCCCAAAGTCTCTTTCCCATCCATCCTGTCAACTACACAGCAAAACATTTCCAAATTCCTCTAGACAGGCTAATTTTCCCTCCTTTCATGTCTCGTCTTTTTCCCTACCAGCAGCTCCCTACTTTCTCGAATGAGTCAGTCTATTTCCTTCAGTTCTCCTGCTCAACCACTCCTTTGATCTTCATAAAATTAAGGACTGGAAACAAATTCTCTGCCTGATGGGGATTATGGGTAGTTTTTATTTCTTTACTTGCATCTGTATTTTCTAAAGTATCTACAAGAAACACGATTTTGTTAAAGTTATTGTGTTCAACGTTGCAATATTTCTCAGATCACAGACCATGTGCTGTTATTCGATACCTATGCATAACTTGATGTTTACCCTCACTATAATCAAATCAGCATGATCTATTTGCACAGGTGATTTCCCTGTTTTCTTAGGACTTTAAAACTCTGCAGCTGCCTTCATGTAGAAAATGAATTCCCATGCAGGTGTCCCTGCTTAAAGGACATGTTCATAATTCTGTTCCCAGGCTTCTCTTTTAGCTTTGACTTTTACTTATTTGGCACGCATAAGCAGGAAATGAAGGGTTTTTTCCTTCTTTTCTCTTTTTCAGTAAAGTAATGAGAATGCTATTTTTGAAATATTTTCTGATGCACTTTCATGTCCTGTAAATCACACTGTCCTGTGACTCAGTGCCTGAAAAAGGAGTAACATCACCTAGAACAAGAGAGTCGCTACTTAGCACTGACTGTCAAATTAGACTTTTTTTTCAAGTCTCTAACAATAGAAAGGTCTTGAAAGCTAGCCTAGGTTGAAAAAGAAGCATTTTATAAATTATTTAAGCTCCAATGAACATATCAAGAGCCAGACCTCTGTCTCTGAGCCATGAGCAGAAGTAGCTCAGTCTGTGATATCGGAATTGTCCCTCACACACAGTAAGCAGGATACCCTGCTCACTGAGGCCTGTGGACTGCAAAAAAGGAAAGGAGACAGAATTAGAGCAAAGCATCAGACACAAACATCTGGTACAAAATTCCAGGAAAGAGGTATATCGGAAGAGCTGAGGGATCTGCAGGTCAGGAAGCAACAGTTAGAAATGGATGTGGAACAACAGACTGGTTCCAAATAGAAAAAGGAGTACGTCAAGGCTGTATATTGTCACCCTGCTTATTTAACTTATATGCAGACTATATCATGAGAAACACTGGGCTGGAGGAAGCACAAGCTGGAATCAAGATTGCCAGGAGAAATATGAACAACCTCAGATATGCAGATGACACCACCCTTATGGCAGAAAGTGAAGAAGAACTAAAGAGCCTCTTGATGAAAGTGAAAGAGAGTGAAAAAGTTGGTTTAAAGCTCAACATTCAGAAAACTAAGATCATGGCATCTGGTCCCATCACTTCAGGGCAAATAGATGGGGAAACAGTGGAAGCAGTGAGAGACTTTATTTTGGGGGGCTTCAAAATCACTGCAGATGTTAACTGCAGCCATGATTAAAAGATGCTTACTCTTTGGAAGGAAAGTTATGACCAACCTAGACAGCATATTAAAAAGCAGAGACATTACTTTGTCAACAAAGGTCCATCTAGTCAAGGCTATGGTTTTTCCAGTAGTCATGTATGGATGTGAGAGTTGGACTATAAAGAAAGCTGAGCACAGAAGAATTAATGCTCTTGAACTGTTGGAGAAGACTCTGGAGAGTCCCTTGGACTGCAAGGAGATCCAACTAGTCCATCCTAAAGATCAGCCCTGAGTGTTCATTGGAAGGACTGATATTGAAGCTGAAACTCCAATACTTTGGCCACCTGATGTGAAGAGCTGACTTATTGGAAAAGACCCTGATGCTGGGAAAGATTGAAGGCAGAAGGGGATGACAGAGGATGAGATGGTTGGATGGTATCACTGACTTGATGGACATGAGTTTGGGTAAACTCCTGGAGTTGGTGATGAACAGGGAGGCCTGGCATGCTGCAGTCCATGGGGTTGCAAAGATTTGGACACGACTGAGCAACTGAACTGAACTGAACTGATGTGATACACTCCATTTGGAACTCTGGGAGAAGACAGGAACACAAGATGGTCCCATACCAATGCAAGATCCTGCATTAAAAGGGCACTGATGAAAGGCAAAGAGAAGAATGGCTTAGGCACTCCTTAGCCTCGTTTGGTGGCTAGGCAATGCAAAGGACCTCAAAGTTACCACAAGCTCAGGGGAGGAGCTGAGTTGATGGCCTTTGGTACTCTCATAGAACCACTCTGGTGAGGAGCAATAAGACCCCTGCAGAGGATGTGAACTGGGTGGCTATGTGCTTCAGGGAAGGAAGGGGAGCATAACTTGGACTGCAAGAGGACTGTAGCTCAAGGGAATGACAGTGACTCCAGTTCTGCATGGATGATCAGGCTCTGCCTGATGCCAGTCACACAGCAGCAGACTCCAGCTCTAAGTGCCAAGAACTATACCTTGATATACAGTTGACCCTTGAGCAATGTGGAGGTTAGAGGTGCTGACCCCTTGCAGTAGAAAATCTGATAACTTCTGATTCCACAAAACATAACTACTAAATAGTCCACTGTTTACTGAAAGCCTTACTAATAATTTCAGTTCAGTTCAGTTCAGTCGCTCAGTCGTGTCCAACTCTTTGTGACCCCATGAATCACAGCATGCTAGGCCTCCCTGTCCATCACAAACTCCCGGAGTTCACTCAAACTCATGCCCATCGAGTCAGTGATGCCATCCAACCATCTCATCCTCTGTTGTCCCCGTCTCCTCCTGCCCCCAATCCCTCCCAGCATCAGGGTCTTTTTCAGTGAGTCAACTCTTCGCATGAGGTGGCCAAAGTACTGGAGTTTCAGCTTCAGCATCAGTCCTTCCAATGAACTCACAGGACTGATCTCCTTTAGGATGGACTGGTTGGATCTCCTTGCAATCCAAAGGACTGTCAAGGGTCTTCTCCAACACCACAGTTCAAAAGCATCAATTTTTTGGCACTCAGCTTTCTTTATAGTCCAGCTCTCACATCCATACATGACCACTGGAAAAACCATAGTCTTGACCAGACAGACCTTTGTTGGCAAAGTAATGTCTCTGCTTTATAATATGCTATCTAGGTTGGTCATAACTTTCCTTCCAAGGAGTAAGCGTCTTTTAATTTCATGACTGCAGTCACCATCTGCAGTGATTTTGGAGCCCAAAAAAATAAAGTCTGACACTGTTTCCACTGTCTCCCCATCTATTTCCCATGAGGTGATGTGACCAGATGCCATGATCTTAGTTTTCTGAATGTTGAGCTTTAAACCAACTTTTTCACTCTCCTCTTTCACTTTCATCAAGAGGCTTTTTAGTTCCTCTTCACTTTCTGCCATAAGGGTGGTGTCATCTGCATATCTGAGGTTATTGATAACTTAATGGTTAGCATATATTTTGTATGTTATATACGTATATTTTACGCATTCATGACATACTATTGTCTTAAATTTTTTGATTTTTTAAGCTATGAGGTTCACCTGCAAGTTTTATCATATTGTCACAAATCACCAAATTTTTCCAATATATTTACTGAAAAAAAATCCATGTAAAATAGACCTGTGCAGTTTGTTGTTCAAGGGTCAAATGTCTATACTTCAGTAGGGACCAAAAAGGCACATGGCTACCAAAGGACCTTCTGGCATATAGAGAGCCTTCTTCCCCAGCACCATCAGGTCATGGTAATGCCCCCACATATCTAGGCATCATTTCAGGAAAAGCAAGAGGAATGAAGAGAAACCAGACGTTGAGTACTTACTAAAAGAGAATTAGTTTCCAAAAAGTAACTATTCAAACTGGCAGAGACTCAGATTCAATTGATTGGAAAGTTATAGCTTGTTCCTTTTTATCCCACCAGCCAGCATGGCGGAGTTTGTAAGGAAAATTACATATACCGAAGAAGATAAACATTTATTACTAAGATCAGAAGTAGACGTACTCACATATGAACTTTTGTTTTGACAAATATGGCCCTGCAGAATATCAGGGAAAGATGTTCTTTTCAATTTCTGTAGCTGGGAATAATAGATCACCATATGGGGCAAAAAGGAAATGACTCAACATTGCTCCACATCCAAATATGAATTCCAAGTGGCAAAACAAAATGTCTTCTAGAACTGTGCTGACCAATGTGATAAAGATTAGCCATAAATGGCTATTTAACACTTGGAATTTTGAAATTGAGTCCTAAGGATAGAAATGTGCTAGTTACAAAATACATACTAAATTTTGAATAGTGTTTTAAAAATGAGTTTTAAATGTAAAATATTTCACTAATGATTTTTGTATTGGTAATATTGGAATTATAATATCTGGAATACATTGCATAAAATAAAATGTATCATTAAAATTAAATTACTTGATTACTTCTATTTTTTTTCTTTCTCCATATATCATTTTTATTTATTTATTTATTTATTTTTTCAGTGGGTTTTGTCATACATTGACATGAATCAGCAATAGATTTACACATATTCCCCATCCCGATCCCCCCTCCCACCTCCCTCTCCACCCGATTCTTCTGGGTCTTCCCAGTGCACCAGGCCCGAGCACTTGTCTCATGCATCCCACCTGGGCTGGTGATCTGTTTCACCATAGATAATATACATGCTGTTCTTTCGCAACATCCCACCCTCACCTTCTCCCACAGAGTCCAAAAGTCTGTTCTGTACTTCTGTGTCTCTTTTTCTGTTTTGCATATAGGGTTATCATTACCATCTTTCTAAATTCCATGTATATGTGTTAGTATGCTGTAATGTTCTTTATCTTTCTGGCTTACTTCACTCTGTATAATGGGCTCCAGTTTCATCCATCTCATTAGAGCTGGTTCAAATGAATTCTTTTTAACAGCTGAGTAATATTCCATGGTGTATATGTACCACAGCTTCCTTATCCATTCATCTGCTGATGGGCATCTAGGTTGCTTCCATGTCCTGGCTATTATAAACAGTGCTGCGATGAACATTGGGGTGCACGTGTCTCTTTCAGATCTGGTTTTCTCAGTGTGTATGCCCAGAAGTGGGATTGCTGGGTCATATGGCAGTTCTATTTCCAGTTTTTTAAGAAATCTCCACACTGTTCTCCATAGCGGCTGTACTAGTTTGCATTCCCACCAACAGTGTAAGAGGGTTCCCTTTTCTCCACACCCTCTCCAGCATTTATTGCTTGTAGACTTTTGGATAGCAGCCATCCTGACTGGTGTGTAATGGTACCTCATTGTGGTTTTGATTTGCATTTCTCTGATAATGAGTGATGTTGAGCATCTTTTCATGTGTTTGTTAGCCATCTGTATGTCTTTGGAGAAATGTCTGTTTAGTTCTTTGGCCCATTTTTTGATTGGGTCATTTATTTTTCTGGAATTGAGCTTTAAGAGTTACTTGTATATTTTTGAGATTAATCCTTTGTCTGTTTCTTCATTTGCTATTATTTTCTCCCAATCTGAGGGCTGTCTTTTCACCTTACTTATAGTTTCCTTTGTTGTGCAAAAGCTTTTAAGTTTCATTAGGTCCCATTTGTTTATTTTTGCTTTTATTTCCAATATTCTGGGAGGTGGTCATACAGGATCTTGCTGTGGTTTATGTCAGAGAGTGTTTTGCTTATGTTCTCCTCTAGGAGTTTTATAGTTTCTGGTCTTACATTTAGGTCTTTAATCCATTTTGAGTTTATTTTTGTGTATGGTGTTAGAAAGTGTTCTACTTTCATTCTTTTACAAATGGTTGACCAGCTTTCCCAGCACCACTTGTTAAAGAGGTTGTCTTTTTTCCATTGTATATCCTTGCCTCCTTTGTCAAAGATAAGGTGTCCATAAGTTCGTGGATTTATCTCTGGGCTTTCTATTCTGTTCCATTGGTCTATATTTCTGTCTTTGTGCCAGTACCATACTGTCTTAATGACTGTGGCTTTGTAGTAGAGTCTGAAGTCAGGCAGGTTGATTCCTCCAGTTCCATTCTTCTTTCTCAAGATTACTTTGGCTGTTCGAGGTTTTTTGTATTTCCATACAAATTGTGAAATTATTTGTTCTAGTTCTGTGAAAAATACCGTTGGTAGCTTGATAGGGATTGCATTGAATCTATAGATTGCTTTGGGTAGAATAGCCATTTTGACAATATTGATTCTTCCAATCCATGAGCATGGTATGTTTCTCCATCTGTTTGTGTCCTCTTTGATTTCTTTCATCAGTGTTTTATAGTTTTCTATGTATAGGTCTTTTGTTTCTTTAGGTAGATATACTCCTAAGTATTTTATTCTTTTTGTTGCAATGGTGAATGGTATTGTTTCCTTAATTTCTCTTTCTGTTTTTTCATTGTTAGTATATAGGAATGCAAGGGATTTTTGTGTGTTAATTTTATATCCTGCAACTTTACTATATTCATTGATTAGCTCTAGTAATTTTCTGGAAGAGTCTTTAGGGTTTTCTATGTAGAGGATCATGTCATCTGCAAACAGTGAGAGTTTCACTTCTTCTTTTCCTATCTGGATTCCTTTTACTTCTTTTTCTGCTCTGATTGCTGTGGCCAAAACTTCCAACACTATGTTGAATAGTAGTGGTGAGAGTGGGCATCCTTGTCTTGTTCCTGATTTCAGGGGAAATGCTTTCAATTTTTCACCATTGAGGGTGATACTTGCTGTGGGTTTGTCATATATAGCTTTTATTATGTTGAGGTATGTTCCTTCTATTCCTGCTTTCTGGAGAGTTTTAATCATGAATGGGTGTTGAATTTTGTCAAAGGCTTTCTCTGCATCTATTGACATAATCATATGGTTTTTATCTTTCAATTTGTTAATGTGGTGTATTACATTGATTGACTTGTGGATATTAAAGAATCCTTGCATTCCTGGGATAAAGCCCACTTGGTCATGGTGTATGATTTTTTTAATATGTTGTTGGATTCTGTTTGCTAGAATTTTGTTAAGGATTTTTGCATCTATGTTCATCAGTGATATTGGCCTGTAGTTTTCTTTTTTTGTGGCATCCTTGTCTGGTTTTGGAATTAGGGTGATGGCGGCCTCATAGAATGAGTTTGGAAGTTTACCTTCCTCTGCAATTTTCTGGAAGAGTTTGAGTAAGATAGGTGTTAGCTCTTCTCTAAATTTTTGGTAGAATTCAGCTGTGAAGCCATCTGGTCCTGGGCTTTTGTTTGCTGGAAGATTTTTTATTACAGTTTCGATTTCCTTGCTTGTGATGGGTCTGTTAAGATCTCCTATTTCTTCCTGGTTCAGTTTTGGAAGGCTATACTTTTCTAAGAATTTGTCCATTTCATCCAAGTTGTCCATTTTATTGGCATAGAGCTGCTGGTAGTAGTCTCTTATGATCCTTTGTATTTCAGTGTTGCCTGTTGTGATCTCTCCATTTTCATTTCTAATTTTGTTAATTTGGTTCTTCTCTCTTTGCTTCTTAATGAGTCTTGCTAATGGTTTGTCAATTTTGTTTATTTTTTCAAAAAACCAGCTTTTAGCTTTGTTGATTTTTGCTATGGTCTCTTTAGTTTCTTTTGCATTTATTTCTGCCCTGATTTTTAAGATTTCTTTCCCTCTGCTAACCCTGGGGTTCTTCATTTCTTCCTTCTCTAATTGCTTTAGGTGTAGAGTTAGGTTACTTATTTGGCTTTTTTCTTGTTTCTTGATGTGAGCCTGTAATGCTATGAACCTTCCCCTTAGCACTGCTTTTACAGTATCCCATAGGTTTGGGGTTGTTGTGTTTTCATTTTCATTCATTTCTATACATATTTTGATTTCTTTTTTGATTTCTTCTATGATTTCTTGGTTATTCAGAAGCGTGTTATTTAGCCTCCAGGTGTTTGAATTTTTAACAATTTTTTTCCTGTAATTGAGATCTAATCTTACTGCACTGTGGTCAGAAAAGATGAATGATTTCAATTTTTTTGAATTTTCCAAGACCAGATTTATGGCCCAAGATGTGCTCTATTCTGGAGAAGGTTCCGCGTGCACTTGAGAAAAAGGTGAAGTTGATTGTTTTGGGGTGAAATGTCCTATAGATATCAATTAGGTCTAGCTGGTCCATTGTGTCATTCAAGGTTTGTGTTTCCTTGTTAATTTTCTGTTTAGTTGATCTATCCATAGTTGTGAGTGGGGTATTAAAGTCTCCCACTATTATTGTGTTACTATTAATTTCCTCTTTCATACTCGTTAGCATTTGCTGTACATATTGCGGTGCTCCTATGTTGGGTGCATATATATTTATAATTGTTATATCTTCTTCTTGCATTAATCCTTTGATCATTATGTAGTGTCCCTCTTTGTCTCTTTTCACATCCTTTATTTGAAAGTCTATTTTATCTGATATGAGTATTGCGACTCCTGCTTTCTTTTGGTCTCTGTTTGCGTGAAATATTTTTTTCCAGCCCTTCACTTTTAGTCTGTATGTGTCTCTTGCTTTGAGGTGGGTCTCTTGTAGACAGCATATATAGGGGTCTTGTTTTGTATCCATTCATATTTTTTTTTTAATGTGGGAATTTTCAAGTTATACATGTGGCTCTCATGTTTCTCTTGGACAGCTCTAGGCTTGAAGAAAATATTGGAGAATATCTTATTTCAAGTTAAAAAGATTATTTAAATTGAACATAAAAATCACTTATCATAAAGGAAAAGAATAACTGGACCACACTAAAATTAAAACTATTCATTAAAATATACCATTAAGAAAATTAAAGGTAAGCCATGGAGTGGGAGAAAATATTTTGGCAACACAAACAGCTAACAAAGGACTGGTAAACAAAATGTGGAAGACATCTACTACAAATCAATAAAAAAAGACAACCTAGATTTTTAATGGCCAATAATCATATGACAAGGTATTCAATCTCAATAAAATAGTAAAAATGGAAGTTAAAATCATAATGAGATATGACTACACATCCACTAGAAATGGCTAAAAGATTGATAATACCAAGTTTCACAAGGATATAAAATCACAGGAAATCTCCTACAGAGTTCAGTTTTGATGTAAACAATTTGAAAATCAAATTACCAGGATGACTCAGTGATAAAGAATCTACCCACCAATGCAGGAGACTCAGGTTTGATCCACGATCTGAGAAGATCCCACATGCCACAGAGCAACTAAGCCCATGTGCAAAGTAAATAAATAAATTTTAAAAAAAAAAATCAAATTACCATTATCAACCAAAGGTGAAGATACACACAAGTAGTAATTTCCCATCACACCTAGCAATTTCTCTTCCCAGGAATACACCCAATACAAATGTGTACATTTGTGTACCACTTCACTTGTACAAGAATATCTGTAGTAGAATTATTTGTAAAAGACCCAAGCTGGAACTAACTCAGATTCCCATCAATACATAAACCGTGTATATTCCCTGCAATAGCATACTCCCCTGCAATGAAAATGAGTGAGTTATGACTCAAGAAATATGGAAGGACCAAATAAACATATTAATCATAAGAAGCCATACCAAAAGACTCCCTGCTATATAATTGTATTAATATAAAATTCAAAAGCAAACAAAGCAACACTCCAGCATTTAGGGATGAAAACTAAGGACACTGTAGTCAGAAAGGCCAACGGGGTTTCTATGGTGGTGGTAACATTCTATTCTTCACCTAAATGGAGGTTTAAAAGAGTTTTATGTTTCAGTGATTCATTAATCTGAATCTATATTTTATTTATTTCTCCATATTCATGTTATGGTTTACAATTTAAAAGACTAGAAAGAACTATTATTTCCCTTACCCATGTGGATAACAGCATTATATTTGCCACACTGCTACAAGCAATTTGTTCTTAGCCTATTACATCTTTCATAGATTATTTCAGTTATGACTTCTTATCTTACTTACCCTAGTACAAGCTTTCAAGAGATACAAAAGTTTCTATTGTTACATCCATCTAAATAGTTCTCAGTATTCTAGCCCAACAGTATTGAATATTTAAATGTCTCAACATCACTACAATGTTATCAGTTCATTTTGAGTCTCTGTATATACAACCAATATTTCTTTGCATTCACATTGGGCTTTACCCCTCACTGAAGGAATAAAATTAAAATGACACATCTGGGAATGTCACAAGAAAGAAGTTAAGAAATTAACCTTCACCTGATTCTCCTTGCTCAGGTAATAGGTGTAAACCTCAGTCTCCTACCTATATCATTATTATTAATATGTAACCCTAGCAAACTGTCTTTTAAACTCTCCAAATTGCCTCATAAAAATTTTTTATATTTAGTTGATTTTTTCATTAGTAACACATATCACACAGAAGTTATTCTCAACCACAAACCTTAGTCATGCTCTCACCTATTATATTAGTTTTCTGAGGCTGCCATAAAACAGCATGGAAAACTTAGTGACCAAAAACAACATAAGTGCATTCTCTCACAGATCTGGAGACCAGATGTCCAAAAAGCAAGGTGTCAACAGAGCCATACTCCCTTCAAAAGCTCTAAAGGAAAATTATTTAGTTCTGGTGGCCATCAGCATTCCTTGGTTTCCTTGGCTTTTGACCCCCATCACTTCAATATCTGCTCCATCTTCATGTCGCCTTCTCCTTTGTATGTCTGTGTCTTGTCTTCTGTCTCTTATAAGGACATTTTTCATGGGAATCGAGGCTCACCAAGGTAATCTAGGATGACTTCATCTCAAGTTCCTTAACTACATACGCAAAGGGTCTTTTTCCGAATACAATCACATTCACTGGTTCAGAATGGAGGCCACCATTCCACAGACTATGCCTGGCACTGTTGGAGGAAGTAGTGGAGAGGACACAACTTCCAGTTAACCCAAAAGCTGGACCCAGGCAACTGGAGGCTTCTCTTCCCCCTCCCCTCATCTTTAGACTATACCTTCTTCCCACCATTACTACAGGAGGAGCTGGTTTCAAGGACACAGACTTGAGAGAGTGAGATGTTGTTGAGATCATCTGGATAATATACATGACTGAATCCCATTAGGGTGTCTATATAAACCTTTAAGATTCTGGCAGGCAGGTGCAGAAATTTACTCATCTTGCAGTCACCCAACACAAGCCTTATATGTAAGTTCCCTTGATTAGTAAACCTACCATCTACCAAACTGCAATTGTCTGCCTCTTTCTTCCATCTCTTCTTGCCTTCCATGTATGGGGCCCATTTCAGATTTTATCTGGGAAGCTCCCAAGGCTGTGAACCAAGAGTTATGCAAGGGGGAAAATTACTTAAAAATTTAAAGAATACAATAATTAAAGAAGTAACTGCACTATTTTAGATGGGCTTTCCATAGTTAAATTTCTAACAAAAGTGTATATATATATATATATATTCTCATTTTCACATCCCACACAGACTTAATTACAAACTCTTAGGAGAACAATAATTAGGTTTTATTCAACTTTGAATTCCTACACCTAACCTACTATTCTTGACATAGTAAACAGTCAGGACATAATACAAAATCAACTCACATATCCTATAAGATAATTCTACAGCAATTTAAGGACCATTTGTTGTGCTTAGACTCAGATTGGCATCAACATTAGTTTTAACAAAAAGAAACAGAATTGTCATTTTTTTCCCTATCTGAAGCCTAAAAATCAAGCATTATGTTAGTCACTGACAACAAAACAATTGATACCTGGAGACAGAAAGGAAAAAATGAAGTAGATAACAAAATAAGTATAGATACTTTTGTTACGGGAAACTTAAAAAAAAAAAACTTATGTAGAGAAACTGAGAGTTCTGACATGTGAAAACGTTCTGACATGTCCTAGGATGCTTTTACCAAAAGTCCATATGAATAGCACTAATGGCATGAATGGTGGGAAAAAAAGAATGAAAACCCTCAGGGAACTGACCACAAGAAACAAGAAAAAATTGTCCTGTAGAAGGGTAGGATTACAATGACTTATCTTGGCAAGAGTACAAAACCCAACTACACACAACTTCCCAATGGAAAAAGAAATTATAATGTCAGAAATATGAATTGACTGTCAAAAGTATGTAAAACCAACATACTTTGGTTTTACACATCTATTTCACTCTACAAGTCGTGAAATTGAAATCATATGTCTGTTCTGTGACATGATAAAAAATTACACTTCTAATAAAAATTCAAAACATGATCACTTTGTTATCACTCAAGTGCCAATCACTATTCAACTTGTATTATGCATGTTCACCTGTCCATAGAAACGTGCGTGTGTGAGCACAAGCATGCTGATGCAAGAATAAAATTACTTTTCTCTGTTTTAGTTGTTTGATATTCCGGTCAGGATCAGCAGTAGTTTCTTTCTTGGTACATGCGATTATCTGAAAATTATGTTAATACAGAACTAACTGTTTTTAGAACAATTCCTACAGGACTATCCAGTGAGTTACAAAGGATAAAATCTGCATAAAAATATTCTGTCACCATCAAAAAACTTAACCCTCTGGTAAAAATTAAGAACTAAATGTACATATCAACCTTTTAATCCCTCAAATTCCCAGTGAAATTACAGTTTAAAAAATATATAATGACAAAAAGTCCTAAGAGCACTATTCACTGAGCAGAGATCTTAGTGATTTTTCTGGAAGGTGGTAAGAGAAAGCGGCAACCAAAAAATTTTGCAATAAACTCTGCTGCTGACCAGAGCCCTAGTCTATCTAAATAAGCCCAGAAGAGACCCAAGAGCCAAGCCAGTGGGTAGAGAGGATGGCAATGGAAAGAGGAGCAGAAATCTATAAGATCTATGAAGTATGCCTATAGAATTACTCCTCTCCTCTTTTCCCTCTCTGTTCCCCAAACTCTCTGGCCCTCCACTGAGATGCTGTGCTTTCTTTCATTCACAAGCCGTGACATCTGCTCTAAAACAACTGATCTACCTCTGGACCATTAGAATAAATCCCTTATCCCTTTAGAAATGGTTCCTCAAGGTACCCTGCAGGCTACTCCTCTCAGCCTAATACAAAGGACAGGTAGTCAGCACTTCCAGACTTAACCTGCACTTTCTCCATGAATATGAATACACAATCAAGTATCAGCCTCAAACCATTATTCGAAAGAATTAAAAGAGGAACTCAGACTGGTCCCATCCCCTGAGCAGGACTGTGTCCTGTTACAATGCTCTGCATTCTGCCTCTTTCAGCCCCCCATCTCCACCCCACCAAGGCCACTGCATTCTAAGACAAGGTTTATTCCTTCTCTTTAGACCAACCTAGAGAATCATGATTAACTCAGTATTCGGTCCTGCTTAGGAAGACTGAGTTTAATAATGACAAAATTAAGATTAGGTCATGGTAACCTGTACCAAATTACTTATAATTTATTGTACAAAATAATCAGAAATATTCAGTTTCTAAATCTTAGCATTTTGAATGTGGCTCTCACATTAAAAGAAAGACAATCCCAAAAATACTCTGACACTGAGTCTCTTTTCTTTACTCTCAAAGTGACGGAAACACGACAAATTTTTTAACTCTTTTAGATGTGAGCAAAGTCAGTCTGTTCATGAAGCGGCATAGTTTGAATTTACAGATTTTGAACTTTAGTTCAAAAAATATCTCATTACTTGCTGTTTTTAAGGAACATCCAAAAATTAGGAAACATGTTTTAGCAAATAATACTTGAATATTCAAATAGTGGGTGAATCAAGAGGCTTGCTCACCTTGTTCTGCAAATTTGAATTTCTGTTTTAAAGTGTCTTATTACATACTAATTGTTTCAGATTGAATCCATCTTTTGTTTAAAAGCTCTTTATCACACATGAATTGTTAAAAGGTTTCTAAAGAGTTTCAGACTGAAACTATTGACAATTTTCTTTCTCTCCTAAAATAGAAGTAATACAATACTTTTATATTTATTATTCAGAGAAATGATGATTCTTTATAAAACCATTTGAGAAAGAACAAAGACTTTATGCCAAAAATTCTCTCTGAATTCATTCTAAATAGTTCTTAGAATGACTTCTTGGAAGAGAATATAAATTTCGATCCTCAAAAACTTCCTAGAAATTCAGAAATTAGAATATAAAGATATTTATCAGAACATTATAACATTTAGAAATATTTAGGTAATTTTATCAGTTTATATTAATGTATCATAAAACTAAATTTAAATGGACAATTGTGAGAGATCAGTTGAAGGAAACTAGAATTTTTTAAATGAAATTAACTACTATGAGACAAAATGGCATAATCTATACAAAGTTATATAGACTTAACATAAACTTTGCTTGAATTTTTGAGTGGAAATAGTGCAAAAATCAAATTTCTGTGTGATCACAGTAATTTAATCCATCTTGGCTATTCATTTAACCACCATGCTATTACAATAATATCCCTTCTAATAACCATTTATATTACATAGTTCTTTGATCAGATCACTCACTACAGCAAGAGCTGAATGTTCCTTGTCTATTTCAAAAACCAAAGGAAACCACAGTTGCCTGATAGCTCATGAAAGCTTCCATAGTATTGTTGGTAATTTTTACATCAGCTAAGAAATAGATAATGCTCCACTGATTTAATCTTACCTAATAGAATGATGTGATTTGGGGAATACGATATCATATTTCACATTCCAAACTTTAATTTATAGCTCCCAAAGCTTTTTGCTGTAGTTATAATTGGACATTGTAACAGACATTATTTGTGCCCTGCCTATATTCTTTTCTCCTTCCTATTTAAGCACAATTAACTTGATTTCCAACTGAAGACCTGACAACCTTCTCTGGATTTTGAAGTCCACTTTACCCACCCATGCAACAGGCTAGAGTATTGGGGAATTAATGATCCTAAAGCCCAAGAAACTCTCACCCAATGACTGAAGGAAACTGGTGCACCTCCTCCAGTGAGAGGATCCTGAAGCCTGTGCCTACACTGCTCCAGGGGGCTTCCCAGGTGGCGCAGTGGTAAAGAACCCACCTGCCAATGCAGGAGATGCAGAAGACACAAGTTTGATTCCTGGGTCAGGAAGATTCCCCTGGAAGAAGGTATAGTAAGCCACTCCAGTATTCTTGCCTGGAAAATTCCATAGACAGAGAGGACTGGCAGGCTACTGTCCACAAAGTTGCAAAGAGTTGGACACAACTGAGGATACACACACACACACACACACACACACACACAAACACATATTGCTCCAGAGTTTCTCCAGTGAGATTAATTCGAATTACTCACAGTGATAACTGGCTTGATTATGCACACACTGTTGTCTGCATTCCCTTTTCTGCCTCAGTTCCCCCCATCCTTTACCAGTATATCCTACATCTTCCAAATAATCACTTGCACATGAATCCTTGTTTTGCCATCTGTTTCTAATAGAATCCAACCAAGATAGAGGGTATCTATCTTGGATAGAATTGAAGTCTATCCAAGAATCTAGAATTGGATCTAGACTCTAGAATTGAATCACATACCTGCCAGAGGTAACAATAACCTCATTTTTAGGACTAAGTAGGTGGCAATTATCTTTGGCATGCTATAACATCACATTTACTAAGACTGACTGAGTGTGCATTTATACAGGTAAAAGGAAGAGCCTTGAACAAATATATAACAGGTATATAAATAGTAAAGGATAAGTAACCAAAAAAAAGTAAAGAGATACTTTTTTTTAAGTAAAGGATAAGTTACTCTATCTTGCCTTCCTATCACTAAGAAAGAGGCACAGCACTTATGTATCCCTTTGGATTTTAGAGACTTCATACCACACTTAGCAAAATTATTCTAAATCATTTATTGAGTAACAAAGGAGATTGACAGCTTTGAGTTTACCCAAAGCAACAGATGACTCTGCAGCAGATTCAAATTATTATATAAGCATCCCTCAATCTCTGAATACATGACCCAGCAAATCCAAAGGTATCAGAGGTACCCATGATCTGTCAGGAAGCCCTGTGGATTCTCGCCAGCTCCAATAGGATAAACACTGTGCAGATTCCTATGGTTCTAGAACAAGGTTATGCTATCTGAAACAGAAAACTGTACTCTATTAGAATCGCAGTTACCAACATATACTGAGTCCTAACTGACTCAATGGACATGAGTTTGGGTAGACTCCGGGAGTTGGTGATGGACAGGGAAGCCTGGCGTGCTGTAGTCCATGGGGTCACAAAGAGTCGGACACGACTGAGTGACTAAACTGAAACAGAAACTGAATGGAGACTGGGTTCCTGACTAGGGGATATCAAGACATTACGCATTGTAGATGCCAATAATGAGCTGGGTATTTTCAGCCATCAAGTGATAATAAGGTCTATATGACAGTGCAGCAACTCATCATATGATGCACAGACTACTTTCAGAGTCAGACCAGAGCAGGCCCAAAAGGAACAATTACAAACAAGTGGCTCCGACCTTCACGTTACTTGGCTCTGTTGCATTAAAAAGCAGAGCTATCACTTTGCCAACAAAGGTCCATGTAGTCAAAGCTATGGGTTTTCCAGTAGTCATGTATGGATGTCAGAGTTGTACCATCAAGAAGGTTGACTGCTAAAGAACTGATACTTTTGAACTGTGCTGCTGGAGACTCTTGAGAGTCCCTTGGATAGCAAGGAGATCACACCAGTCAATCCCAAAGGAAATCAACCCTGAATATACATTGGAAGGACTGATGCTGAAGCTGAAGCTCCAACACTCTGGCCACTTGATGTGAACCGACTCATCAGAAAAGACCCTGATACTGGGAAAAATTGAAGGCAGGAGGAGAAGGGGACAAAAGAGGATGAGACGGTTGGATGGCATGAAGGATTCAATGGACACAAGCCTGAGCAAAAACTCCAGGAGATAGTGAAGGGCAGGGAATCCTGGCATACTGCAGTCCATGGGGTCACAAGGAGTCAGACATGACAGAGACTGAACAACAAAGCTTTGTTGCAGTTATTCCAACCTCTCAACTCATTCCTGTGACTTTGTGTGGCCTTCTTACAACCAGTTCATGAAGGAGGGGGAAAACCTGAGCCTGTTTCACAAATTAATCCTACTGATTAATTAACTTTTGCTGAAAATATTGCTGCCAGTGTACAGTCCCACTCAGGAATGACTCTGAAATACACTGAAATACTCTGAAAATCCCTCCAGTAGATGGGTTTTAATGACAGTGTTGAGACAGTTTGAGTTTTGTGACAAGAAGCACCAGAAAGGCTAGATGTACTAAAAAGAAATTTTCCTTCTGACATGGACTAAATGTTTGTGTCTCCCCCAAAACACATATGTTGAAATCCTAACACCAATGTAATGGCTGGGCCTTGGGAAGTGACTAGGGATTATTTAGTTAATTTCTCATGAACGGGATTAGTGTCCTTATAAAGAGACCCCAGAGAATTCCCTCACCCCTTCCATTATGTAAGGACACAGTGAAAAGTTGATCATCTATAAACCAGGGAGTGGGCCCCCACCAGACCCTGAATCTGCTGGCACACTGATCTCAAAATTCTCAACCTCCAGAGCTGTGAGACATAAAATGTTTGTTGTTTAAGCCACCCAGTGTAGGGTGTCTTTGTTATAGCAGCCCAAATATACAAGACAATCTCTTTATCATTTTTCCTATAGCCAGGTCAAACTATCTCAGCTGAGATGCACTGTTCTAGAGATACATTAGACTAAATAGGATCTGAATACAGACATTCCTTAGGAATCACAGCAATTCATAACTCAGTCAAGAAAATATTTATTTAGGACTTACCTACGCATAGCAATGGAGAAGGGCATGGCAACCCACTACAGTACTCTTGCCTGGAGAATTCCATGGACAGAGGGGCCTGATGGGCTACAGTCCATGAGGTTGCAAAGAGTAGGACATGACTGAGAGACTAATAGAAGAAGATACATAGCAGAGTGTAAAAAACTGGGCTTTAAATCATAACTCCTGTTCATAAAGACCTCCTACATGAAAATCTTCATTATCCTGCATTATCCAGCATTGTCTATTATTCTAGGAAAACGCTATTTTTCTGGATTCTATTTTAAGGACTGGAAGTAGAAAATGTAGGTAGATGTAAGCAAATTCGCACACACATGCACACAGAGAAAATCTATTTTAACTTCTGATATCATTTCTGGATTTTTTCTAAGACTATTGGAGTATATGACATGAAACCCCTGACACTGTCATTGTTGTTACCATCACCTTTGCGCCTGACCTCTTCCTCTCTTTTCTGTCCTCTTTGCTTTTCTCTGTCACCTGTCACTTTTCCTCTAACGCTCAGGTTTCACATAGAAAAGTCTGCCTTTTTCTAACATCACTACCTTACAGATATCTTACAGATATCTTACTCTCCTCACCTTCTGTCCAGACAATGGACTAATCAGTACCGTGTCATGGTTTCGGTTGTCTGTGCTTACTGCACAAGTGGATTTGGAATATTTTTTCAAATAAAGACACTTTCACTTTTTATTTTCCTTACTTCTGGGCTCAGTGTTCCTCAGATGCCTGAGGGTACCGATAGCCAAAGTTTATTGTAAGTGAATGTAAGGCGTCTTTGTTTATCATAGTTCCAATAGTGATGAATTTGTAAGTCTATACTTTTATGAAGAGTAGACATAAGAAATGATCTCATTTCTGCAGAATCCTTTCTCTACGCACTGTTATTGTGTTGCACACTGTTATTGTGTTGCAAAATGTATTAAGACACTTTGATTTACTTATTTATTTAGTGAGCATGGTCAAATTTCTATTATCTTTGAAGCTCCTTGCTAGGCATTAGTGATATAAAGAAAAGTAAGACAGTCCCTCTTCTAGAGTCATCCAGAGTCTGTGGAGGAAACAACTGGCACAACTAATTTTTGTATGATTTTATAAATACCACAGCAGAAACAAAGGTACAGTGGACACTGAGAAAAGGGAAGATTTAACTCTGTCTGTGGAATCTGGAAAGTCCTCACATAAAGTGTGACATCTGAGCTATTTTCCAGACCAAAGACCTACAAGTTGAATGGTAATTGACCTAGCACCATGTTCTAGGTCATGGAAGTACAACCTAACAATATATCTAAGAAACCTGGTATTTATAATTAAGTGAAGGAAATAAGGCTCAGTAAGAAACACAAGAGCACAATCTAGGATCACCTAATGTTTGCTGTTGTTGCTGTTATTTAGTTGCTAAGTTGTGTCTCTTTGCAACTTCATGGACTGTAGCCCATCAGGCTCCTCTGTCCATGGGATTTCCCAGGCAAGAATACTGGGGTGGGTTGCCATTTTCTTCTCCAGAGGATCTTCACAACCCAAGGATCAAACCTAGGTCTCCTGCCTTGCAGGAGGAATCTTTACCACTGAGACACTGGAATCACCTAATATACCATGTTAAAGACTGGCCTTTAATGTGAGATGCTAAATGGAGAACCACAAAAGAATTTTACACGTGAGAGCAGCATAATCAGATATGCACTTCACAAAAATCACTCTGACCATAATAAAGGAAAAATTGGAGAAAGACAACAAACCAGGTGGCCAGCTAAGAGATATAAGAAGAGCCTAACTCTAGCAGCGGCCAGAGGGTGGAAGTAGAGCAGACAGACAAGAGAGACATTTAAGAGATAAAATGAATAGGATCAGATGATTAATTTGTATGTCGAGGAGGAAGTCCAAAGGTGGTGGCAGGGGGGGAGTAACAGAGAAGAAAGAGTCAAGCATAATACTTGGGTTTCCAGCATAGTAAATGGATGATGGCAGTGCCTTCACTGGGCTAAAAGATTAAGGAGCAGGAGAAGGTTTGGAGGTCAAGATGAAGAGTTTGTCAAATTTCAATAGCCTGTGGGATACCCTACTACAAATAAACAGGAGGTTGCTACACACAGGTTAGGATTTCAGGAAAAGGTCAGACCTCAACACAGAAAGCATATAGTTAGTAGTTTAAGTGGAACTTCCCCTAAATGACCACTGGAAATGGAAATCATACACAAAAGTATCATACATAGAAATCAGATGTGGATAGAAATTCTGCCCAAATGGAGACTAACAATAAGAACCATTTGGAGTCACTGAGACAGTAGATTCTGTCTTCTAAGATGAATCAATACAATCCTTTCTAAGTGAAACCATGTTATCTTAAATCTTGAAGTTTATCAACCCTAGATTCTCTCTCTTTTCCTAGGTTCTATTCATTTATGCATTAAACATATATTTGCTAATTAACGTAACTCAAATATCAATATAGTGTAGTCCTGATCTTACTCCTGAGATCCTGGGCAAGAGAGACCTTGCCCATATCTGGGATACTTCTTTTCACTTTAAAGTGCATTGTTCTGCTCTAGATTTTTTTTGTTTGTTTACAAAAAATAAAAAATTATAACATACATTAAAATAAATGATATTCAAATATAGTCAATCCAACTTTTAAAATAGCTTAAATAGTTCCTTCCAACCACAAATGCTGACCTTTAAAACAATCAGGACAGTGGCCTCCTGATGTGTTAATTGTCCCACTTCATAAGATACTCTCAAACATCTCATTCAAATACTGTACTTTAGAGAATGAATTTCCTTAAAAAGTAAAGACAAAAAAAGTCAGAGCTTCTTTCTCAATCTGACTTCAGTATTAGTTAGATTGTGCAAGACAATGAGGTTCTAATCACATCCTGATTGGTACAGATTTATGCAAAGAGTTTATGCAAGAATTAATGGACATTAAAAGAGTTGCTTTGTGCATACTGATATGTGATTATGCCTGAAGATATGTAAAGTCACCCACAGCTGGAAACATGCTGAAATAATAAGGCTACAGTTGGAACTGTTTTTTTAATTATGAATTTCTTTCCTATTTTTAGACAGTACTGATCTTCACTTAGTTTCAGAGATACTTTATTTTAATTTGAAGTTTCATTCTTTTAAATTCCTACATATAGAAAATTAAGAAAATACATCATCAACATATGTAAGAGTTTCTACATTCAGAAAACTCCTGAGAGGCTTATATTTTCATCTCAAAGAAAAAAAAGGAAGAGTCACAATTAAATTCACGTGCCTAATTAAATTAGATAAGTAGGGTTTAAGATATGTTACTTGATGCAAAAATTGTTATCATGAACAGAGAAGGATAAGAGACACACTTAGGGGCCACCCAAAAGAATTCCACTGTCCTACTTTTCCTCTCTTAGTTTCCAGATGACCTCTAAATTATCAAGGAAGGAAAGTAACATTTACTGAGCAGCACCTAGCTAGACAAACAACAATACACAGTTATCTAATCCTTTCAACATACTTTATTATTAGCCTCCCTTCATAAAAGAAAAAAAAAGAATCTTGCATAAAGGTCTTGAGGTGATTTCAAAATATGTTTACAAATTCTTTGCAAAAATAGAATCTTACTCTCTTCCTCATGAGTATGGGCTGGACTTCATTGACTTAGAATATGACAGAAGCAAGGCTTAGTGATTTCTGAGACTAGATGGTAAAAAACATTGAGACTTCCTCTTGGATGGTTCATTCTGGGCATGCTAACTGCCGTCGAGCAGCCTGCACTAGTCAGTTCAGGCTGCCATAACAAAACACCACAGACCAGGTGGTTTAAACAACAGAAATTTCTCTCTCACAGTTCTGGAGGATAGGAAGTACAAGATCAATGTGCCATCTGATTCAGCTCCCAGTGAGGGCTCTCTTTCTGGCTCATAGACAGCTGTCTTCACACATGTCCTCATATGAAAGGGAGATCCAACTCTGGTATCTCTTCTTCTTATAAGTTCCCAGATCTACCAAATTAGGGCCCAATCCTTATGACTTCATTTAACCTTTATCACCTCCTCAAAGGACTTTCCAGGCAGCACTAGTGGTAAAGAACCTGCCAGCCAATGCAGGTAGACATAAGAGATGCAGGTTCAATCCCTGAATTGGGAAGATGCTTTGGAGAAGGGCATGGAAACCCACTCTAATATTCATGCCTAAAGAAGCCCATTGACAGAGGACCTGGCAGGCCATGGTTCATAGGGTCACAGAGAGTCAGACACAACGAAGTGATTCAGCACTCAAACACACACACCTCCTCAAAGGCTCTGTCTCCAAGCATAGTCACATTAGTGGCTAAAGCTTCAATGTACGAATTTTGGAGAGAGATATTCAGTCCATTATACAACCCTATGGAAAAGTTTTGAAGCTTCTGCTGAAGCTGAGTCTCCAATACTTTGGCCACCTGATGAGAACAGTTGACTCATTGGAAAAGACCCTGATACTGGGAAAGAAGGGTTCCAGTCCAAAAGAAGAAGAGGGTGGCAGAGGATGAGATGGTTGGATAGCATCACCAACTCAATGAACATGAACGTGGGCAAACTCCAGGAGATACTGAGGGACAGGGAGGCCTTGTGTGCTGCAGTCCCTGGGGTCACAAAGAGTTGGACGTGATTTAGCGACTGAACAGCAACAACATGGTGAACTTCACATGTCTAGCAGTTGAAGACAGCCATGAGGATGAGCCAACTTGGAAGCAGTTCTTATAGCTACAGTCAAGCCTTCAGACAACTGCTGCCCAGGTCAATATCTTACACGGACCTCATGAGAGATCCTGAGCCACAGCCACCTAACTAAGCCTATTCTAAATGCTTTACTGTGAGAAACTGTATGAGAACATAAATATTTGTTGTTAAATCTGCTAAATTGGGGGATAACTTGTAACTTCTATAGATAACTAGTACACATAGGTCTCAGTAAATTTGGCAAAAACAAGGATTATAAACTGATTGCTGGTTGATAAGTATATGCTCTTTCTATTACTTGTACTGCCTCTCCAATCTTTATTTAAAAGCTCACTCATATGTTGTGAGATTTTACATATATTAGCTCAGCTAACCCTAATAACAACTTTGAGAGGCCAGTGTTATAATAATATACAAAAGTATATTTTTATAATTAAAAATAATTTAACCAAATAAAAGACATTTTTTTAAACTTTATATTGGAGTATAGTCAATTAACAATGTTGTAATAGTTTCAGGTGGACAACAAAGAGGCTTGGCCATCCTTATATATGTATCCATTCTCCCCCAAACTCCCCTCCCATCCAGGCTGCCACATAACACTGAGTTTCCTGTGCTATACAATAGGACCTTGTTGGTTATCCATTTTAAATACAGCAGAGTGTACATGTCGATCTCCAATTCATGTTCCCCCATTCTTTCCCCTGGATAAGTTCAATTCTCTTAAGTCTATGACTCTGTCTCTGTTTTGAGGGAGGTGGGAGGGGGGATCGGGATTGGGAATACATGTAAATCCATGGCTGATTCATATCAATGTATGACAAAACCCACTGGAAAAAAAAAAATTAAAAAAAAATAAATAAATAAAAAATAAAAAGCTAAAAAAAAAAAAAACAAGTCCATTTAAAAGATATGATTTTGATATTATAAAGTTCTGCCTCTAAAAAACACTCCAATCTGCCTACTTCTCTCCATCTCATTATGTCTACCCTAATCTTTGCCACCATTATCTCTGGCCTGGACAACTTCAATGGCCTAACTGGTCCCTTGCTTCCTTGGGGTTTTATTGCCAAATCTGTGATTCATGTAGTGGGAAGAATGAACTTTTAAAATGTGAATCAAACCATGGTACTCTCCTACTTAAAAATCCCTCCTTAACTTTGTGTAATTTCTCTTACTGGTTACATTTAATATATCTAAAGCAGAGTGAATGGCACTAATCATATAGTCAATCAGTTGGTGGCATCACATTGCAACTATAATATACACACCACATGATCACCTTCACTTCTTTTCACTTTCCCACACTGGTCTTTTTCTATCAATCTGGTCTCGGGGTTGTTGCAATTTACAAGCCAAGGAAGAATATGATCTCAAGGGAATAAAAGATAAACTCATAGGTTAAAAATGTTATGGAGTAGCTGAATAATATAAGCACTAAGAAATTAAAATGGGACACTGAAGATTTTAGATTATAGGTAAAAATAAAATTAAAGCTTATCAAACAACTCTAATAAAACATCCACACTATATCTGTAAACAATATAAGCAAGTCTTGACTTTACTTATACCCCTAGTTTCTCTAACCAGATTATGTTAACCACAGATATCTAGGCAAATTCATCTCTCTGATCTGTCTTTATTCTCTGTCATACAATGTCTCAAATCATCTCTCCTACTGAATTGGTAATGACTTTTGATAGCTGTGCATTAAAAGGGACCACACACACCCACTGCACCATGCTCAGCACTCAGACACTGCAGTTGTATTAACCGTGATTCTGCCTCTGCTGGCAACTACCTCTTATCATGCTTGCTAAGACTCAGTGCACTCCTTTGTCTCTTCCTTTTTCTGCTCCTCTCTGCTTCTCTTGAAGTTTCTTTCTCAATCCTATGTATTAAGTAGGAGACATATATACATCAACACTGTATATTGTCATCCTGCTTATTTAACTTATACACAGAGCACATCATGAGAAACTCTGGGCTGGATGAAGCACAAGCTGGAATCAAGATTACCAGGAGAAATATCAACAACCTCGGATGTGCAGATGACACCACCCTTATGGCAGAAAGTGAAGAACTAAAGAACCTTTTGATGAAAGTGAAACAGGAGGGTCAAAAAGTTGGCTTAAAGCTCAACATTCAGAAAACTAAGATCATGACATCTGGTCCCATCACTTCAGGGCAAATAGATGGGGAAACAGTGGAAACAGTGACAGACTTTATTTTGGGGGGCTCCAAAATCACTGCAGATGGTGACTGCAGCCATGAAATTAAGACACTTACTCCTTGGAAGGAAAGTTATGATCAACCTAGACAGCATATTAAAAAGCAGAGACATTACTTTGCCAACAAAGGTCCATCTAGTCAAGTCTATGGTTTTTCCAGTAGTCACATATGAATATGAGAGTTGGACTATAAAGAAAGCTGAGTGCCAAAAGATTGATGCTTTTGAACTGTGGTGTTGGAGAAGACTCTTAAGAGTCCCTTGGACTGCAAGGAGATCCAACCAGTCCATCCTAAAGGAGATAGGTCCTGAGTGTTCACTGGAAGGACTGATGTTGAAGCTGAAACTCCAATACTTTGGCAAGCTGATGTGAAGAGCTGACTCATTGGAAAATACCCTGATACTGGGAAAGATTGAAGGTAGGAGAAGAAGGGGATGACAGAGGATGAGATGATGGGATGGCCTCACCGACTCAATGGACATGAGTTTGGGTAAACTCTGGGAGTTGGTGATGGACAGGGAGGCCTGGCATGCTGCAGTCCATGGGGTCACAAAGAGTCGGACACGACTGAATGACTAAACTGAACTGAATACCACATTTGACCCTGGTTCTCTCTATTCTCTGCACAATTTCTTCTTTTGTTCAACGTGGAAAAACAATTTATTTCTCTCAGAAATCCTATGTTTTCCTGATAATGGCACCAGAAAGATAATTACCCCAAGAAATCCTATGAATATAGGATTCTTGAGACTAGTCATTATGAATTGTCTTCATTCTTTAGTGTCCTCAGCTATAGCTATGTAGTGGAAGGGAAAATAAATTGTAAACTTGCCTCCTCCTACTTAGATTTTATATTTTCATACCTCATAGGCCAAGGAGACAAAATTACCCTTCAAAGTCTCTTAGGAGCCCCCCATCGAAAATTAGTATTACATCTTACAATAAATCAATCATAGCTTTTCTTTCAGGGTTGGACTCCATTACTCTCTTTGGCTTAACACCTGATGAAAGACTTAGCTTGTGTTTGGAGTCTAAATTGTATTAATAAATAATTATCCTTAAACATTAGAATCACAATCTCTCTGTAAGATCTTGTGCTATTAGAGGCATGAAAGAACTGAGAACACCCAGGAAGAACAGCAGCTTAACACCTCCCATTACACTCTGGATTATAGACACCCTGAGTAGAAGGGTGAAATTGCCCCTATAATTTAAATTTCACTCTTTACTTCCTCTCTCTCCTGCTTCCTCTTACTAAATTTGCCTTAAATCCACAAGTGATGTGACCATAGAACATATATGTAAGGCCATTATCTGTCCCACCAAATGACAACTGCCTTGAAATAGAAGCAAACACCCTTCCTTGCTTTTAGCTATAATGAGACCCTACATGTAACTTACTTGAGGATATAAGGAGTGAGTACCAAGTGGGAAACACAAATACAGAATGAATATCGGTATCATATCACAGGGCACATTAAAACATCACCTGTGCTTTCAAATACTATGGTCATCCTATACACAAATAGCTTGAATAATTAGAGTCTCTACTCTTTGGGAGTTCATGAGCTACAATAAATTAACAACTGCAGATAAAAGCATTAATGTGGTAAGACAGTGTAACCAAAATAATATGTCAAGCACATAACGAAAATTTTAAAGTTAAGAGGTATGGATCCAGTTTCCCTCTGGGTGGTAAGAAAGGAGACATTCACATGGCATAGCATTTTGCTTAGTTTCTATCCTTACTTACAAGAGTAACTGCATAATTACTCTTGCTCAGCCACTCAAGAAAAGTGAAATATATACTTACACCCTTTATACATTACTTAGTAGATTTTTAGGCACAAACTTTTTATTTTTCACAACTCCAAACCTATGTATAAAAATAAAAGTTAGATAAGCTTCCTACCTGGTAGTTTTAGCAACCTTCACCTTCTCCTTGGAAGGAAAGCAATTAGGTGTTAATTGGATGGTTAGAAGGAAAACCTGCTGATTTCAAGGCAAACTGGATATGTCGGGTTAGAAAAAGAATGATTGTTCTCATTGATTTAGCTTGGACACCTGGTAAGTTCTTTAGATGACCCCTTACCAGTCTCAGAAAAGCACAATATGGACTCAAATGACCAACCAGATATACAGAATTATGATCATTTCATTTTCTGCCAATAGTTTTGTAAAAACTACAGGCATAGAAAATTAAAGGTTTTATTGCTGACAGATGGGCATGCATGCTGGGAAGGCATATAGCTGGCCGACTCAAAGCGGATGAACAATCCCTGATTTTCATAACACTGCACTTGAAGACACAGCATATTTCATGCCTGAGCAATAAGGACAAGGAAATTGGAAAGACTCCTTTCTAAAATTTTTCCAGATAGTTAAATGTGAAGTGTCTAGAGAATTTCCACTTAGAGTTAGCTTGACTGTGCTTGGCATGCCTCCTACTAAGATTCATTATCCTACTCAGTTTCAGGTGCCTCAGGGAGGTGGTGAGAAAGGCTATATCTACATGGTCTTGATCTCTGCTATCTGTTAATCCAGTCTAACGATGGCAACAGCTGAGTTACATTCTTTCTCCTCTAGGGTTATTTATATTTAACACAAGGCGCAAGCGATGGTTCCCAAACCCTGGTCTAGGAAACATTCAAACACAGTTTCTTTCCAACACACTGCAGTTATGATTCAGCATGTTGGGTGGATGGGGTAGAGGGCCTGCCTGAAAACTGTATTTTAAGTGGTATTCCCAGTAAAAACACTCCCATTTATGAATCAGTACTTAGGAAATCAAAAAGCAACAGAATCCAAAGTATATAAATCTCTAATAGTGCATTTAACACATGGCAATGAAAACAAAAATTTTGGAGGAACAATCACACATTGGCAGCTATCTTCCCTTGCATGAAACCTAACCAGGTTGAGCTATTTTAAATTTTCATCTAGCCAATATCTGAATGTAAAAAATTTGGACTAAATGACTTTTCCATCCCTGCTTCAAGGATTATATGCAGTGATGAGCTGGTAAATGTTTAATAACTGTATCTCTGGGAAAAGATGCAGTGTGTGGATCTATACATGCTCATTCTAAATTTTGCTCGTTAAGAGATAGGTAACACAATTTTGGGCTTCTCTGGTGGTTCAGTGGTAAAGAATCCACCTGCCAATGCAGGAGATGCAAGTTTGAACCCTAGGTCAGGAAGATCGCCTGGAGAAGGAAACAGCAACTCATTCCAGTATTCTTGCCTGGAAAACTGCATGGACAGAGGAGCTTGGTAGGCTACAGTCCATGGGTTTATAAAAGAGCCAGACACAACTTAGCGACCAAATAACAATCATAACGTACAAGTTACAAATAAAAACAAAATATATAATATTCTTTATCGTAAATTCCACATACCCAAAACTTCAGTGTGATGTCACTTTTTGAATATCTACTACCAGTTTTTACAATTCTATTGCCAGCCAAACTGTCACAATGAGACTATGAATATATGCTTGATTATTATCCAATTCAGCCAAGAATTTCCTTATATCACCAACAAATGAGTGTAGTTGTAGCACAAAAGTTGATTTATAACTTTGTTTACATGAAGTTGATTTATGATTTTCTTTACATTATGGGTGTTCCTGGTGGCTCAGCTGGTAAAGAATCCACCTGCAGTGCGGGAGACCCAGGTTCAATCCCTGGGTTGGGAATATCCCCTGAAGAAGGGAAAGGCTACCCACTCCAGTACTCTGGCCTGGAGAATTCCATGGACTGTACAGTCGATGGGGTCGCAAAGAGTTGGACACAACTGAGCAACTTTCACTTTCACTTTACATTAAGGAATAAGATTAAAGTGAAATAAGAAAGGCCAATGTAGGAACTTCACTCATTGATGTTGAGAGTAGCTTCTTGACTAAACTGGAAATCGTTTGTGAATACTAGGAGAAAATTTCCTCATTTTTTTAATGCTGTTCACAATTTAATAACTACAGGCATGAAACATTTTATTTAATCAGCATTAACATTTTCTCCATAAGTTTTAAAACTGAAACAGTGAATAAGACTAAATCAAGTCCTAATCTGCATTATTTGCTGATTTCTGTGGCCTAAAGACTCCCACTTGATCAGTTTCCAGCTACCAACATGACATCACTGAGGGCCGAGTTTTGAAGAGATGTACGGTAGTCTCTTCCACCAGACAGATGATACATATAACCTCAAAAACAGAGTTAATGATTAAAGGTAATAAAAGGATTAGATATTAATGAGTTTTGAGTATTGAATATGTTTTAATATGAATTGTTTATATAATGTATGTGACAATATATGTTTCTATAATTTAATTTTTTATAATGACTGTGTTTAACAACTGGTTAAAAAAATTCCTGAAAACTTAACAATTGACTATCACAAACCAGTTAGAATCACTGTTATATGTGTGCTTACAATACACAGGTGAGAAGAGGAAAGGCAAAATAGGTTAGTCAACCCTTGGGGAAGGGAAGGCAACCCTTGACAAACAAAAGATAGAGGAGAGAGACAATGTAGAGAAAAATGGAGGAAAACTTCCTTATCTCTGTGCAACCTACACTCTCAAATATCCCTATTTCTTAATTACGTTGGCAGCAAACCACCAGCAGAACAAGAAGAAGTAAACTAATTAATGGTAGGCCGTGGTCATTGGCCATAGCACCTTCTCTAAAAGCTATGGGCCAATGATTTGCAACTGTGTTGCCTATGAAACTCAGTTGTGATTCTGTATGTGTGTGTGTGCATATCAAGACCACTCAAACCAGAATTTTCTAAGGTGACTGTACATTTCAAATTACTCTGAAATTTTAATCTGGAAAATTCAGCATTTAGTTGTGTCTATGATTCACATTGGAGAGTCTGTTTCTGAAATCTCATCTTGAAATTAGGTAACTACCACATCGATTTCATTAAATAAATGAAATAATCTATTTCTGTGTTTAAATAGGGAACTAACTATATTGCAGCAAATTCTTTTTAGAGTCAGCATTAATGAAAAGGAACAGCTCATTTAAAAAATTCCTTGAAATTGTTTTCTGATATTTAGTCAAAAATTCCTCACAAGTGAAAAGTGTATAGTCACAATAGTCTGTTGTTTTTCTATATTTTCAAAATTGAAAGATGAAGAATAAAGACTTTGATCTGACTGACAAGATGATGACAGGGACAGAAAGAGTGTTTTTTAGGACATATTTTCAAAACTGTGCACATAGAATGATACTTCCAACTTAGAAAATCCCATTATTTTAAATGGCATTTACAAGATCACATTTTGAATGCCTTTGAAATTTTAACCTAGAATATTCAAATTTGATGGTGTCTATTTGACTTAAGCTCACATTGGATAACTTACTTTTTTTTACAAGTCACTATTTCAACACACAAGTGCTTTGAAGTTAAGAAATAACCATCTAACATTTTTAAGCTTTTAATCAATTTTAACATTACTATCAAATTAAGTAAAAATTAGTTTACAGCAAAAACCAAAACTATTTCTGAAAAACTTTATGTAATTAAAACAGTATAAAAAAGAGATTAAAAAGGATTACAATCTGAACTTGGAGATATTAGTAATCATATGATGTTTTCATGCTTTGCATTGTAATAAAAACATCACATCAGAACATTTATATTCACGATTCAAGTTGCTAACCTAGAAAGTTTTTACATTTTAACCATTTTTCGAGCTGGTAGTCTCTCATTAGGAGGTCAGTAATCTTCTGATAATTTATTAGCGGTTTTGCTGGAGCTGCTCCCTAGGTTTCCATTTTCTACATTTACATATGGCTTTTCCTACCACCCCCACATCTAACAGTGATGGTGTCAGTACCGGTGACACTGTCTCCAAGAGCATGAATCATTTGGGATGATAATCACTTAAAGTCAGCAGCACAACTACAAGGCAATCTGACGGCCAGTTTAGGGTTCAGTTATTCATTTGCCCCTGAATTCAGTTCAGGAGCTCAGTCATGTCCAACTCTGCGACCCCATGAACTACAGCACACCAGGCATCCCTGTCCATCACCAACTCCCGGAGTTTACTCAAACTCATGTCCATCAGGTCGGTGATGCCATCCAACTATCTCATCCTCTGTCGTTCCCTTCTCCTCCTGCCTTCAATCTTTCCTGATTGAAATTAACACCCAGTTTTTCAGACGCAATGATTAATTAAACCACCAGGGCATATGCAGAAAATTGTGGACACAAATCATAAAATGTCACTATCTATCCACAGTTACAAACTTACCGATTATCATTTCATTTTTGTTCATTTATTTCCATCTGTTTATTGCTTACAAACCCCTCTAGTCAGATACCACCTAACCTTTATCCCCTGGAGAAGGGAAAGGCTACCCACTCCAGTACTCTGGCCTAGAGAATTGCATGGACTGTATAGCCCATGGGGTTGCAAGGAGTCAAACACAACTGAGCGACTTTCACTTTCACTTTCTTTCACTTTGGTACTTACTGCCGTTCCCATTAAACTAAAATTCTAAAGTAGCATTTCAAATGTTGAGTTTTTATCTTTACCAATGTAAAACTGTAAAACCTTCCTTATCCATTCATTACATCAAAATCTTGATTTCTCTAGATACTAAATCATTAATCTTATTTGAATATATTGATATTTCAAGATCAAAGCTTCCATTTTAGCAAATTTACATGGCAATCAACAACAAATCCTAAGACACCCACCTTTTTGAATCATGATCTGACTAAATCTTTTGTCTGAAGCTGATGCTACAATACTTCTATATTTGGAAACAAAGAACATATTTAGGGGATTATATTTAGATAAGGACAGTAAAAAAATCTTCCTTTTACATAATTTTCCTTTTTCTGAGCACATGCAGTATATTTATAGCTCTGCAGGTTAACAGAAAACATGGATGTTATTATACATGCTGCTTTGCTCCTGACTTTCTTCAAAACATCTAAGACAAGAGCCTCTCAGAATTTTCTGTAACAGAACTTTGCTGCCACCAACTGAACACATTCACCCAATGCAAGGGGATGTTTTTTACAAAGCAGTGCTGGAAAGGAAGATGACAGGAAGCTCACACATTCTCTTGGCCCAGATCCCAGACACTAACCAGAACTCCATTGCTAATCCATTTCTAATTAGGAATGCCATCAGAACAATGGCAGCCCTCCCCTCACAGTACTAAACCAATTTATATTAATATAAAACTCCTCCTTAATTTGTAATCAAAGGGCACTTGATTTAGTCATACAAACAAGCATAAATCAAAGGCTTGTGCCAGGAATGTCATGTCATGAAACAGTCATGCTGAACTGACCAATGAACTAGACTAAGGTGGTTACCAGGTCAGAAAGGCAAACCCTTCTCATCTCATTGTCACTAACAAATTCTTTTTTTTTTTTTTTTAATTATTTTTTTTTTTATTAGTTGGAGGCTAATTACTTCACAACATTTCAGTGGGTTTTGTCATACATTGATATGAATCAGCCATAGATTTACACGTATTCCCCATCCCGATCCCCCCTCCCACCTCCCTCTCCACCCGATTCCTCTGGGTCTTCCCAGTGCACCAGGCCCGAGCACTTGTCTCATGCATCCCACCTGGGCTGGTGATCTGTTTCACCAACAAATTCTTATTAAAAAGGCGGCAAAGTCTCCCTTGCACTGTGCCGTGCAGTCACTTCAGTCGTATCCGACTCTTTGAGACCCTATGAACCATAGCCCACCAGGCTCCTCTGTCCATGGGATTTTCCAGGCATGAATACTAGAGTGGGTTGCTATGCCCTCCTCCAATGGATCCTCCCTACCCAGGGATCTAACCAACATCTCTTAGATGTCCTGCATAGGCAGGTGGGTTCTTTACCACTAGCGCCAAAGTGTCCACAGATGACTCCAATTTCTTCTCTCTGGGCCAAATCCATATGTCTTAGGGATAAGATATCAGTCAGTTGGGGCTTCCCTAGTAATTCAGACAGTAAAGAATTCACCTGCAATGCAGGAGACCTGGGTTTAATCCCTGGGTTGGGAAGATCTGCTGAAGAAGGGCACAGCAACCCACTCCAGTGTTCTTGCCTGGAAAATCCAATGGACAGAGGAGCCTGGCAGGCTACAGTCCATAGAGTTGAACAAAGTTGGGCACAACTGAACCAGCTTAGCATACACACACATATCAGTTACTTGAGTGGCCCTAGACCTTAGTAACACTTCAGAAGCACCTGGTAAGATACAAACTGCAACACCCCCAGAACTACCAATCAGAACCTCCTAAAAGAGTCTTTGGGCACAGAAGATCCTAGTTCACACCCAAAGTTGAGGATCACCAGCTGAGTATTAATCCTGTTTTCTCTTTTTTTTTTTTTTTTTTGGAAGAGGGAACAGGCTCAAAACAGTAAAAGTAATGCACCAAATTCTGTGCCCAGGCCCTCAAAGAAAACCCTGAGAAGACCTGGAGTGCTGGGTTTAGACAGTGTGGTACCAGCTCCTCTGTGTGGAAACACCTCTAGCATGTTGACCTTTGCCATACTGCTTTGTCCTCTTGAACAATTCAGCACCAGCAAGATGAAAACGCTGTGAGGGTCAAAAAAACAGTCCTTTGAAGGTAGATAATATGGAAAATAACTCCAGTTTATTTTATTTCATACCTGCCCCGTTTAGCCTGAAATTTTTTGCCTTAAACCATATAAGAACTGAAAATATCTTTCCTGTGTGTCGAATACAACCTATTTTGCTGATTCCCATGACACCAATATTTTTCTCTGAATAGATAGTCATATATGTGCTTTAAATAAATGTTTCACATCAAGTATTTCAAGTAAAGTTAATATATATTTGAAGATTTTCATGTGTTTGGCTTAGTATTTATAGTATAAAAAGGAAACAATTTAAAACGCAATACAATGATATTTGCTCCTACAGTTTTGTAATTTTTTTTTAACGTCCCTCTTGGGAAGCTTTATTTTAGGCTTCGTTTAGTGTCTGTAAAAAGATTCATCTGCCACCATAATGAAAGGGAATTTGTATTTTATTTCTCCTACTTCTTAGATGCCCCCTCCACTCTACCAGCCCTGTTGCCATCCATCCCTAGCCCTACCTCAATAACTGTGCTTCAAGTCTAACCCTGGTTCACCTATTCTCCTGCCTAGAGATGATTTTAACCTACTCTCCTAGCAAGCACCCAAGAATCCTTGAAATTAAATGGACACTATTGCTCCCACCTGATTGAGACAGCTCTATTGTCCTTTTAAAATTAACTTTCACTGGAGTACAGCTGCTTTACAATGTACAATGTTGCGTTGGCTTCTACTGCACAGCAAAATGAACCAGCCATATGTATACATATATCCCCTCCCTCTTAGTGACCTGAATGAGATGGCTCTATCTGTGATAATAAGATGGCTCTGTTCCTTGCAATAAGAAGAAAAACGTGGTTCTTCCTACTAGGACCTTCAAGCTGACACTGCAAGGATTAGAATTGCATTCTACAAAAAAAAAAAAAAAAAAACAAAAAAAAAGGCACAGAGAAATAAACATTTAGTTGTACTCATCTAGACAACAGAGATTTCTATTTTTGGAAATACAACCACTAATTTCTGGAGGCAGGAGGAGGTGAGAGAGAAGCAAATAAAAGGAGGTTGGTGGTAGAAGTGACTTGACTCCATTATGAGTGGGAGCTATAAGTCTATACAAGGCAGACTCCTCATCAAAAATCTGATAGGAGGAAGGGATGAGGCACCTCCTGGGGATAACTAACCCTAAGGAATGAAGTGGCCAGGCAGACAAATTGCTTTCAGTTAACAAAGCTTCAGTTGTTGAAAGGGAATAGGGATACAAGCAACCCTGCTTTGGCACACACATGGAAAAGAAAAAAACTAAAAGCAAAAACATATTGTATTTCTGTATCTTAACAGAATACAGAATGGCTTCTGGAATTGGGAGGACACTTGAGAACACAATGTGATTTTGGCCCCTAAAGGACTTCAAAATATCAGTGGAAGGCAGAGAAACCCAAAAGATGTGGTTTAACCGAATGCCATAGGACAGATCAAAAGAAAGGTCAAACCAAAAACCGAAAGAAAAGAAAGGGTATTACAGTCATTGGAAGGACTAACTCCTTCAGGAATATACACAAAATATTTCTAGAAGATTCCCATTAGTAAGTTAGAAGTCATTTTACAGGGGAATGAAGGTGCTGAAAAAAAATAGATAAATTGGATTTCAGGCACAGAAATAGAAATGAGTGGGCTCCACCCACAAGAGGTTTCACTTCACTTCCAACCTGGGAACATATTGTATCTTCTGGAAATACAACAATATGCATTCTCCTCGGTCCTGATATGTCCTTATTATCACAAGCTAAAAGTTCCCATAAGAAATGTTTAATCGGGAGGCAGGAAGGCGATATCTTGGCTAATTATTGCCATAAAGAATAAATAACTGTGAACCTAATCTACTGTACGGGTTTCCCTTGTAGCTCAGAAGAGATCCAAAATCACTGCAGATGGTGACTGCAGCCATGAAATTAAAAGACACTTGCTGCTTGGAAGAAAAGCTGTGACCAACAGCATATTAGAAAGTAGAAACATTACTCTGCCAACAAAGGTCTGTCTAGTCAAAGCTATGGATTTTCCAGTAGTCATGTATGAATGTGAGAGTTAGACTATAAAGAAAGCTGAGCACCAAGGAATTGATGCTTTTGAACTGTGGTGTTGGAGAAAATGCTTGAGGTTCCCTTGGACAGCAAGGAGATCAAACCAGTCAATCCTAAAGGAAACCAACCCTGAATATTCATTGGAAGGACTGACACTGAAGCAAAAACTCCAATACTCTGGCCACCTGATGCGAAGAACTGACTTGTTGGAAAAGACCCTGATGCTGGGAAAGATTGAAGGCAGGAGGAGAAGGGGATGGCAGAGGATGAGATGGTTGGATGGCATCACCAACTCAATGGACATGAATTTGAGCAAGCTCCAGGAGTTGGTGATGGACAGGGAAGCCTGGCATGCTACAGTCCATGGAGTCGCAAAGAATCAGACACGACTGAGTGACTGAACTGAAACTGAATCTACTGTATATGTCACAAACTGAACTCCAACTAATTAAACACCACCAAAATAGTCTCATCTAATAAGCCCACTCTTACAAGAGTATTTTTGCAGCTAACTTATTCTAGTAGAGCCAATAATATAGATTTTTATAAAAATTCAGTCTTCTTCAAAGATCAAACTAAAGTTCTCTTATATCAAGGTAATACTTGACCTTGAATATTTCCAGGCTGAAGTAATAGCTTTGATGCTTTAAGGTATAAAAATTCAGAGTCCACAACCAAAAACTTGTCTAAGTTCTTAAAGTTGTAAAACTCCTCCATCTTACATATACATAAAAAAAAAAAAAATGTGGTTCTTCCCACTAGGGCTTTTGAGCTCACACTGCAAGGATTAGAATCACATCCTTCCGAAAGAAAAGAAAAGCACAGAGAAACAAATATTTAGTTGTGCTCATCTAGACAGTAAATGACTGTATGTAACATCTGCCATGACTCCACAGGGTCCCTCGAGTCCCATAGCAGTATACTTGGCCAATAGCAGTCTGCTTCAAGTGGTTTTTGACGGGTCTGTGGGGCCCACCACTGCTAGCTCTCCTAGGCAGCTGCTATTCCGTATTGTGTGGAAAGGTCTATCCGCTACAAATTGCTGTATCATTGTACCAGGGCACTTTGTTACTAGAAAAATTCTCACACATATTTGCTCTGGAGAGATAGTTTAATAAAAGTGCATCTTCCAAACTTCCAATAATGCTGTCCCTATGACCAACTCATATGGTCGCTATGACCCAACCTTAAGGTAAAGTGGGAAAGCCTACAGAAGAAGAAAAATATAAGCACCAAATTTTTTAAAATAATATGTTAGCTTTGTTAACTAAAATGTTTTAATTAGCCAATTAATTATCAAATTTTCAAGAATTTTGTGGAAACTTCTAACAGGATTTCACTAGAATCTAAAACTAACTCATAGAACTGGTGGCATAGGAATACTACAGAAATAAAGGCTATGAGACCCAAAGTCAAGGCATCCCCACTCCAGTGATTATCAATAATTCACTGTAACATCAAGTCTACATTAAGTTACATGGAACACACACCAAGTACTTAAGAAACATGGCTGCAGAAGAGGGGGTGGCCCTGCCATACATTCATTGATGCATTCCTATTATTGTAAGGTATCAACAACCCCATTCCCAGAGATGTACTCCAGGCCAGAATACTGGAGTGGGTTCAGTTCAGTTCAGTTCAGTCACTCAGTTGTGTCCGACTCTTTGTGATCCCATGAACCACAGCATGCCAGGCCTCCCTTTCCATCACCAACTCCCAGAGTTCACTCAAACTCATGCCCACCGAGTCAATGATGCCATCCAACCATCTCGTCCTCTGTCGTCCCCTTCTCCTCTTGCCCTCAATCTTTCCCAGCATCAAGGTCTTTTCCAATGAGTCAGATCTTGGCATCAGGTGGCCAAAGTACTGGAGCTTCAGCTTCAACATCAGTCCTTCCAATGAACATCCAGGACTGATCTCCTTTAGGATGGACTGGTTGGATCTCCTTGCAGTCCAAGGAACTCTCAAGAGTTTTCTCCAACACCACAGTTCAAAAGCATCAATTCTTCTGTGCTCAGCTTTCTTTATAGTCCAACTCTCACATCCATACATAACCACTGGAAAAACCATAGCCTTGACTAGATGGACCTTTGTTGCAAAGTAATGTCTCTGCTTTTTAATATGCTATCTAGGTTGGTCATAACTTTCCTTCCAAGGAGTAAGCGTCTTTTAATTTCATGACTGCAGTCACCATCCGCAGTGATTTTGGACCCCAGAAAAATAAAGTCAGCCACTATTTCCACTCTTTCCCCCATCTATCTGCCATGAAGTGATGAGACCGGATGCCATGATCTTAGTTTTCTGAATGTTGAGCTTTAAGCCAACTTTTTCACTCTCCTCTTTCACTTTCATCAAGAGGCTCTTTAATTCTTCTTCACTTTCTGCCATAAGGGTGGTGTCATCTGCATATCTGAGGTTATTGATATTTCTCCTGGCAGTCTTGATTCCAGCTTGTGCTTCATCCAGGCCAGCATTTCTCATGATGTACTCTGCATATAAGTTAAATAAGTAGGGTGACAATATATAGCCTTGACATACTCCTTTTCCTATTTGGAACCAGTCTGTTGTTCCATGTCCAGTTTTAACTGTTGCTTCTTGACCTACATACAGGTTTCTCAAGAGGTAGGTCAGGTGGTCTGGTACACCCATCTCTTTCAGAATTTTCCACAGTTTATTGTGATCCACACAAAGGCTTTGGCATAGTCAATAAAGCAGAAATAGATGTTTTTCTGGAACTCTCTTGCTTTTTCAATGATCCAGCAGATGTTGGCAATTTGATCTCTGGTTCCTCTGCCTTTTCTAAGACCAGCTTGAACATCTGGAAGTTCACGGTTCACGTGTTGCTGAAGCCTAGCTTGGAGAATTTTAAGCATTACTTTACTAGCGTGTGAGATGAGTGCAATTGTGTGGTAGTTTGAGCATTCTTTGGCATTGCCTTTCTTTGGGATTGGAATGAAAACTGACCTTTCCAGTCCTGTGGCCACTGCTGAGTTTTCCAAATTTGCTGGCATATTGAGTGCAGCACTTTCACAGTGTCATCTTTCAGATTTGAAATAGCTCAACTGGAATACCATCACCTCCACTAGCTTTGTTCATAGTGATGTTTCCTAAGGCCCACTTGACTTCACATTCCAGGATGTCTGGCTCTAGGTGAGTGATCACACCATCATGATTATCTGAGTCGTGAAGATCTTTTTTGTACAGTTCTTCTGTGTATTCTTGCCACCTCTTCTTACTATCTTCTGCTTCTGTTAGGTCCCTGCAATTTCTGTCCTTTATTGTGCCCATCTTTGCATGAAATGTTCCCTTGGTATCTCTAATTTTCTTGAAGAGATCTCTAGTCTTTCCCATTCTATTGTTTTCCTCTATTTCTTTGCACTGATCGCTGAGGAAGGCTTTCTTCTTATCTCTCCTTGCTATTGTTTGGAACTCTGCATTCAAATGGGTCTGTCTATCTTTCCTTTTCTCCTTTGCTTTTCACTTCAGGTCTTTTCACAGCTATTTGTAAGGCCTCCTCAGACAGCCATTTTGCTTTTTTGCATTTCTTTTTCTTGGGGATGGTCTTGATTCCTGTCTCCCGTACAATGTCACGAACCTTCATCCATAGTTCATCAGGCACTCTATCAGATCTAGCCACTTAAATCTATTTCTCACTTCCACTGTATAGTCATAAGTATAGTCATAAGATTCCTTTCTCCAGGGGATCTTTCCAACCCAGGGATTGAACCCAGGTCTCCCGCATTGCAGGTGGATTTTTTACCAGCTGAGCCACAAGGGAAACCCAGTGGTAAAGAACCCACCTGCCAATGCAGGAGACAGTAAGAGACACAGGTTCAGTCCCTGGGTTGGGAAGAGCCCCTGGAAGAGGACATGACAACCTGCTCCAGTATTCTTGCCTGGGATATCCCCTGGCCAGGGGAGTCTGACAGGCTACAGTCCATAGGGTTGCAAAGAGTTGGACATGAATGAAGCACCTTAGCACACATGCGTAAGTTTCAGAGGTAAATATTGGTCAATAGCTTCTAAATTATTTTTATTTGATTTCTAATGTAGATTAATTGGAAATCAAGAAAAAAAACAATTCTATCATATTTATCTGACTAATAATATACATACTTCCTGGTAAGTATTGACTGCATTAGTCAATAATAACAGCGAAGCTGAAATAAGGCTCCAAGTTAATATAACATACATTTGAAAGCAATGTAAAATAATGCATTGAGGAAAAGGAAGGCAAAGCAAAATACAACAGGAAAAAGAACAAATTATTCAATGAAAAATTAATCAAAGAATATTTGTTGAACACTTACTATATCCAAAAGATACATTTTTTACTTAAGTGCATTATTTTGGTTATTTCCCTATCACTGTAAGAACAGAGATGATATCAGCCCTACCCTTGAGATGAAGAAGTTGAGGCTCAGACATTTTTCCATGGCTACACATCTAGAAAGTTAGGTAGGAGGCATTCAAACTGACACTAAATCCCAAGATTGTTTTCAATATAATAACTTACTTTTAATATAACAGGTTTCTTATTCTATTGATTGTAGGAACACAGGTTGAAAAATTATGAAATAGGGTGTCCAAAGCCAAAGAAGCTAGAAAGTATTTGATGAAAATACTAAATGATTTTTCCAGCAATTTTGCTAAGTCACTTCAGTCATGTCCGACTCTTAGCGACCCCATGGACTACAGCCTACCAGGCTCCTCCATCCATGGGATTTTCCAGGCAAGAGTACTGGAGTGGGGTGCCATTGCCTTCTCCCTTCCAGCAACTTTAGAGGACATGAATAACATGGTTATTTTAGGGACAGATGAAGAAAATAAAATCGAGGTCAGTTAATACTTTCAATGAACATTTTCCATGAAGTAAGAAACGTAATCACCAAGAGCCACTAATGCCTCAAACAAATGGAAAAATAAAACAGTTTATAAATAATCAACAGGTAACACAGCTTCCCAGGTGACACAGTGGTAAATCCACCTGCCAATGCAGGAAGCACAAGAGATATGGGTTTGATCCCTGGGTGAGGACGGTCCCATGGAGTAGCAAATGGCAATCCACTACAATATTCTTGCCTGGGAAATCCTATGGACAGAGGAGCCTGGCACTCTACAGTCCATAGGATCACAAAAAGTCAGACACAACTGAGTGACTGAGTGCACACACACACTCACACACACCAGGATAAAGTACCCTTGGCAGATATAAAGAAGTATAAACATGAGAAATAGTTTTACTACAGAAGCCAATAATCCTTGTTTAAAACATTTCTCATTTTCCATGATTTCAACTATAATCTTTTCATACTTGAAAACAGCTTAAACATTGTAAGGACAACGAGGCAGCATTCAAAAGAAAGTGGAAGGCTACAGCAAAAAAAAAAAAAAAAAGAGTACTCTCCTTCTTTGTTCTAGTTTTTTACAGTGTCTTACTTTGGTACCATTCTCTTTCCATCTGACTTCAGTACATCACACTGACAAATGATTAAGTTACAAAAACAAATTTAAAATATTTTTTAAAACCCTGAGAATTTTCTATTACAAGATAAATGCTAGCAAAGTTTAAATTAATCAAAGAGAAATCGACAAATATGCTCAATTTATAAGATTGAAAAATTCTTCAAATTTTTTAATAGAAAAGTAATTATCATTTTCCTCAAAGACTAATCATGCTATGTCCACACATAGAAAATAACTGGACAAATGAGGCAAACTGAGAAAGACAAACTCAGAACAACAACACAAAAAGACCTCTCTATCTTGAACATTCAGATAATTTATACATGACGTAATTTGTAAAACCTCATATTACCTACTCAATTGTCCCTTTTCAGCATCTACACTAACTGAAATGTATAAAAAATGAAAATGATAATCAGCCCAATTGTCTACTCTGTTTTGAGAACAAAAATTAAGTACTAGGGACTTCCCTGGTGGTCCAGTGACTAAGCCTCTGTGTTCCCAATGCAGGGGGCTTGGGTTCAATCCTTGGTCAGGGAACTAGATCCCACATCCTGCAACTAAAAGGATCTCACATGCCACAACTTACAAAAAAAAAAAAAATCCCCACTAAAGAATCTCTGATGCCGAAACTAAAGACCCTGCAAACCACAATGAAAATCGAAGATCTCATGTGCCACAACTACGACCCAGTGTAGCCAAATTAATTTTTTTAAATAAAGTACGAATACAACATGGATGTTGAACTTCAAATATTTGATATAAGATTGATGAACTTCAAAAATACAGCGCTAAGGAAAGAAGCCAGAATCAAGAGACCATGTTTTAGATTATTTAATTTATATACACCAACCGGGATAAGCAAATCTATAGTGACAGGAAGTAGATTTGTGATTGCCTTGGGCTGGAGGTGGGAATACAGAGTCACTGAAAATGGACAGAAGGTTTCATTTGGGATGATGGAAATATTCTAAAATTAGATTGTGATGTTGGTTGCACAACTCTATAAATTACTAAAATTCATTGACTTGTACACTTAAAAGGAGTGAATTTTATGATATGTAAACTATACCTCAATAAAGTTATTACACAAATTGTTTTGGCTCAGACGGTAAGGAATCCGCCTGCAATGCAGGAGACCCAGATTCAATCTCTGGGTTGGGAAGATCCCCTGGAGGAGGAAATGACAACCCATTCCAGTATTCTTGCCTGGAAAATCCCATGGATGGAGGAGCCTGGCAGGCTACAGTACCCAGGGTCACAAAGAGTCGGACACAACGGAGGAAGTTCACTTTCTTTCTACCAGATACCAATTTAAATTCTGAAAGAGTTCCTTCACCCTTTGCTAATGTAAAATAAAAATAGTTCAACCAAATGAATTCTCTCCTGTCATTTCTCATGACTGTGGAGGACCCAATAGGGCAGTATTTTTCTCATTTTTCTCTGAAACTTTCCCTATTCAAATGAAGACAAAAATCTCAGCTGAAACCATGAACCTCTGAAACCATCAGCTCTTATCCTCTTCAACATCACTCATAAAAGCTTACAAAAGGGTTAAATTCAGGGATGGGTCAAATTCTGAACTAGAAGAATGCTTACTACTAAACATGTCTGAGCATACCTATAATAAATGTACTTAAACATAACTTCTCTCTCTTAACGTCCTTTATATTTTGGTATATAGATACTTCAAAAAATTAATTTTTGAGACTGTGACTCATAAACTTACTTCCTTAAGTTTTCAAAATTAGTGCTAATGCTTTCTTGAACCTGAAAGGGGCTTCTTTTGGTCTCACTTTTATCTTATCTGCCACATCAGGTTGAGTTAGTCACAATTGTTAATGAGAAATCTCGTGATTAAATGGAGCAATCACAAAACCAATTTGAACAGAAAAAAGTATGACAGTAATAGAAATGACTCTTCTTACCTTTGTGGTTTTAAAAGAGATGTGAAGACGTGACTCCTAACAGCTAAACAGACTTGGAGCCTGTCCAGGACACCTGAGAAGAAAAAGACTACCACCTCAGTTTTAGCCTTTTCCTGGGCACAGACAGGTAACTCTGAACAGCTACTTCCCCCTTTTGTGTTTTATCCATCCCTCCTAGTTCCAGTCCACCAGAAATTCAAGTCTGTAGTCCACTGGTCTCAGTCCCACTCCATTCTCATACCTATATCTCATTCTCTGCATTTACTTTTAAGTTTATCCTCTTTCTTTCTTTTTTCCTTCCTTCCTTCTTTTCTTTCTTTTTTTGAGGAAGGAAATCACACCTCAGAAAATGTTTTCAAGAGAGGATAAATTTAAGAAGTGCTTACATCAGGAATGTGGTCATTTATACTTTTGTTACTTTGCTATGTTCCAAAGATGTTACAATATATTTACTACAAGATAAAATAAAATTTAAAAGAGGACAAAGTAAGAAAATTGGGATGGGATGTGGACCGCCAGCAAGAAGATAGAAGAAAAATAGAAAAGTCAAGAGAAAGCCAGAAATCAACTTATAACACAAAATGCACTCTATAAGGTGGAACCCACAGTTAACAAAAAAAATTTTCAGTAACCAACACAAAGAAAATAAAAACTGTTACATATATCATTATTTTGACAAGACAGCAATAGGCCAGCTAAGAAAAGAAATATATATGAGATAAATTTTTATTACAAGCAATATAGTGAATATCTTCAACAATAAATATAACAACAATTTTCATAAAGAAAAGCTCAGAGGGTTAGAATAAGCATGAAAAAAAACCAGTTAACTATGTGCCTGGGAGAGTAATAAAGGTTGCCTAACGAGAAGTGAAATGCTAGCTCTAAAGAAACTCTTAATATTCTCTTCTACTTATCACTGTCTTGTGTTTTCACAATAAAGAATTCTATAATATTGAAATCTGTGTATCTTAGAAGTCTGCTAACCCTATTCTCTACTTGTTGCATATTTGAGCAAGTGATTAATCAACTTTTAACCAACATTTCTAGTATTGAGAAATGTACTATTTTCCAAGGCAATCCACTTTTTGACAATTCTGTTTATTAAACACATATCCCTTATATTGAATCAACATGTGCTCCTACTCACTGGTCCTCTGCCTGGTTTCTGGAGTTGCATAAATGAACTTCACTGCTAGCCATGTGATAGATAGTCTGCTGAATGTTTGTAGACAGCTAGCATGGTACCCTGCCTCTCTGAGCTACATATCTCAGATATCCTGTTTATAAAGAAACTAAGAAAATTCATTATGTGCAGATGCTCATCTTCTCTGAATCAGCTAATACAATGAAAGAAAATTGTGTTTAAAAGAAGAAAAGAAGATATTGGCAAATAAGAGAGAGAGCCAAGGCACATTTTATAAAATAGGCTTTAAGTATCAGATTCCTGAAAAATTATATTCTTGGGTTTTCACTTATAAGAGGATATTCTTACTAAATAAAACATAAAATGCCCAAATATCCTTATTTGTACAAGCAACAGTCAGTTTGAATAATTTTAAAAGTGAATTATTAAAGGATCTATTTTTCCTACATTTTCTGAAAAGGTTAGAAGGAGTAATTTAGTACTAAATGTTTTGAAAAGAAAAGGGCAAAGCCTCTATTTAAAGGCTTACTTAAATTAGGATCAAATTTTGAGTGGAGGAGAAATAATTAAACTAGTGTTGAGCTATATTTTTTAAGATTTATCTGTTCCTATATAGAAAGAATATTCTTTTAATCCAAAATGAATTTCTCTCATTTGAAGAGAAAACATTAATTCAACCACTCTTACATTTTACTTACCAAAAAAACCACGAGTTTAACTATATATACCACCACCACAACAAATCCAAGAATTTACATTTATTTCCACTTTTTAAATCAAATTTCTGAATAACATGTCATGTGAAAGAAAAGAAAATGAATAAAGAGAACGTATCATCAAAATATTTCAAAATGTACACAGGAACCTCATTCACCCTCCAGTCCCTCTGGCTTTCAAAGCTGCACAAAGAAGGACAGCTGGATTGTCGAATAGCTCCCAGTGTCCATCCTTCAGGCTTTGCACACACAATCTAGGGATCACTGGATAAAAAGGCATCCTTTGGTACTCACACCTCCCATCCCTTTTTCTTGTCTCTTGGTGAGTTGTTGGGGCTTATAATATTCTTATTTAGTTCACTCTGGAGTGTGAAATAAGACTGTTATAAAAGAATCCAAAAGAGAAATCAATTGAATGCTACCATGGAGAAAATTGGAAACTATTTAAAGTGCCAAGGTGCAGAACCAAATCTAAGTGTCTATGATCCCTGACATTTACAAAAGCAATCAGAGATCCATGACTCTTTTCAAATATAAAACTCTTTTCCTTAATAGTAATACTCAACTAGACAGTGATAAACAGAAGCATTAGTGAAAATAAATTAAATTATCCCATTCTTTGATAATAAATAGATAACAGTATCTGTCCAATTTGGAATCATCCAGTTTCACAGTTTCTTAAGACTAAAGATAGTGCTTGTTACTCTTGTACTTTCCACAAAAAGCATGCCTTGTTTCTTCTAATGAAGAGTTGTGAAGAGACTAAACCAGCTAAAAGCATTCATTCTAAAATGAAATGATGTATCACTAACACATTTTTGGAAAAAAGAAAAATAGAGTAAGTTATGCTTCTTACCCATTTCATTTAAGCAGTACTTTTCTTTTGACAATTCCCTGCAATACTTATCCTAACTTGTCCCGTCACTAAAGACTTAGAAGATACAAATACTTAAATTGGTCATATAATGCTCTTAAATGTCAAAAATTTTGAAGTCAGGAAAGAAGAAAGATTTCAACATATTGACTTAAGGGTACTGCCAACTTTTCTTTTCCATCTCTCTTTGTGCTCTAGCTGTTCACTCACAGTTCCCAAATCAATGAAATTATAATGGAATTGATTTCCATTTGCAATTCTATGGTTGGTTTGTAAAAAAAAAAAAATCCTATTAATAAAAAAAATTAAGTGTTCTTAAGGGTATAACTGAAGAAAACAGACTATTTCACAAACAGTCCTTATACATAAAATATTCAATAGCTCATACAGTCTGGGGAAAGAATGATTTTTAATCTCATAACATTGAACTTTTCATGGGGCCCCCATTCATCTTACTGCTTTCTTCCTTGTTTGTTTGTTTGTTTTTATCATGTACCGTCTATCCAGGGTTTTTCTGGTAGCTCACTGGTGAAGAATCTGCCTGCAACACAGGAGACCCCAGTTCTATTTCTGGGTCGGGAAGATCCCCTAGAGAAAAGATAGGCTACCCTCTCCAGTATTTTGGGGCTTCCCTGCTGGCTCAGATGGTAAAGAATCTGCCTGCAACATGGGAGACCTGGGTTCAGTCCCTGGGTTGGGAAGATGCCCTGAGGAAGGGCAGGGCAACCCACTCCAGTATTCTTGCCTGGAGAATCCCCATGGACAGAGGAGCCTGGTGGGCTACAGTCCATGGGGTCTCAAAGAATCAGACACAACTGAGCAACTAAACACAGCACACACCATCTATCTAAGTATTTAAATTCACGTTTTCTCCACAACCCTGAAGGATTGGTTATCACCCTGACCTCTTTGTTATGCCTGCTGAACATTATAGAGAAAAAGTACAGGAAAGGAGAAAATGATCTATTGGACTCTGTGAGAGAAGGCGAGGGTCAGATGATCTGAGAGAGAGAATAGCATTGAAACACAAATATTATCATAGGTGAAACAGATCGCCAGTCCAGATTCGATGCATGAGACAGGATGCTCAGGGCTGGTGCACTGGGATGACCCAGAGGGATGGGATGGGGAGGGAGGTGGGAGGGGGGTTCAGGATGGGTAATACATGTACACCCATGGCTGATTCATATCAATGCATGGCAAAAACCACTACAATTTTGTAAAGTAATTAGCCTCCAATTAAAATTAATAAATCTTTTTTAAAAAGGAGATGATGAAAAAAAATAAAATTAAAAAAAAAAGGAGAAGATGAATTTACATTATCTCATTTGATTGGAGTAAAAGAACTCTGAGGAAGGGAAGGAGAGGACAGCACTATGACCACGTCCATTTCACATGGAGAGGAGAACTTGGAGGTCCAGAGACTTGCCCTCTTGAGCTAAAAAGTTGCAGTCAGAGCCAGGGCTAGAGTCCCTATCTTCTGAGCTCTAGTTTAGCAGTCATTCCTTTACCGTGTGTCTTCTCTATACGTTTCCAAGATCCCTAATCCCCATTAAGTTTCATATCTTTCTCTTCATCACAAAGGAAAGAGAAAATCTGATTTGAATCAAAGTATGAAGAATCTGAAATATTTCATATAATTTAAGGGTACATACTTTCTTTAAGTTTCAAAAGTCAGTTATGTTAGGATGCAAGAGAAATAAATCTACTTTCACTGTTTTTACTTAAACTTTTGAAAATTATTTTTTCTTCTGTTTAGATATTATTTAAAATACTGGAGTTCCTGATATTTTAGTACATTTCTGTTCTTCACCTAAAACTGACCATTTCTAACACCTCTGAAGTACTATCTTATGATTTATCTTATGACTGTGAACACAAACCATGAACTAAACCTGAATATAAAGATGTCTTCCATGTTCCTCCTAAATGAACAACCACATTTGTAAAGCATGTTTCACCTATGCAACATCAATCAACAATATCAAAGAGAAACATGGCTCATGTGTACATACACATCTTCATTTTCGTGCGTATCAAGTGTTTGAGGTACACATGACATTTCCTGAGGCTTGTTTGTTTGTTTTCTAAACTTTTTCTTTCATATTGGGCATAGCCACTAAACAATGTTGTGATAATTTCAGGTGAACAATGAAGGGACTCAGCCATACATATATACATGTATCTATTTAAAAAATTTAAAAAAAAAACTATTAATCAACATTAGCAACCTTAAACTATAAAATGCTTGAAAGTTTTAATCTGCAGCATCCATGTGCTGCCAGGACTGGCACTACCAATAAGCAGACTCTCAAAGCCACAATATCAAATCTTTCTCCTTTTTATTGTAATTCACAGCTTGATCAACCAGAGAAATGTGGCTTTCACATTATTATTCAGCACAATCTCATCAACTTTATCCTTTAGCAATGACCTTATGATAAGAAACTAAGCCCTTTGAAATAGCATTTGTAATTAATCCATTTCCATAAGATTAACATGTCAAATATCACAAAAATACATGTAACAGCCTTCCGAAACTTCAAACCCCTTGGTCCCTTAAAGCCAGTGTGATCAGTGATTACACTGATCACAGTGTAATCAGCAGAAAATAAACTGCTAGGCAACCCCTGTGTTTTATGTTCATTCATTTATTCATTCATCAAACATTTATTAATATGTCCATGTTGCACACACCACACTGCCAGAGTCTAGAGAAATAGACAAAGAAGGCTAAGGTGTGATTCTGAAAGCATTCACAATTTAGAGAGTAATACAATCTTATTTTTAAAAGATAAGCTACTCCAATGAGCTATAAGAGATATGAATAAAATCAGAGGTCTTAGAAGCATAGATTCAGGAACATCTCTACACATATAACAGGAAATATTCCAAGCAGAAGAAATAAAGTGCTACATACAGAAGCATAACAATTATGATATCTCTGAGAATAACAAGCAATTCATGTGAAACATGACAAACCATCAACAATGTATCCCTCTTCCTTCTAAAGTATTAGCAAAGGTAAGACTACCAGCAGAGTGGCAGAGAACAAAGCTAGAAAAATAGGCCTGACACAGTTTCTGTGTGGCCTTGTACATTATGCTAAGAAGTTTGGAGAGGATTTTTTAGGCTTTATCCAGAGGCTAGGAAGCCACTTGAAGTTGCTAGCAGAAAAGCCACGTGATAAGAAACATGCTTTAGAAAAATACGTGTTGTTACTGATGTACAGAATGGATTGTATAAGAAGAAACTGGAGATATAGAGACTGAGTAGAAGACTACTGAATTAACCCCAACAAAGTTTTGAATAAAAACAGCACTATTGCTAAGGTGGTGGAGAAGGAGAGGTAATGAAAGTGAAAGTGAAAGTCGCTCACTTGTGTCTGACTCTTTGTGACCCCATGGACTATACAGTTCATGAAATTCTCCATGCCAGAATATTGGAGTGGGTAGCCTTTCCTTTCTCCAGGAGATCTTCCCAACCCAGGGATCGAACCCAGGTCTCCCACATTGTAGGCAGATTCTTTACCAGCTGAGCCACAAGGAATGTTTAATCATAGACTTCAAAGTTAACTAACAGTGAGTTAGTGAGTAACTGGGGTAGATGGTAAGGGGGAGAATAATACCAAGTTTTCTGATTTAAAAAGTTATGTGAATTAACTACCTGTGAGGTTGAAACAGGAGGGAAGGGTCCAGGACACAAAATTTGAAAGAATGATAAAAGCGACATGATATGACAAAGACTGGTTAGAACCAACTGGGTCCAAGACAGCAGCATATTTGACTTCTAGTGGACCTTGAGCCTCGTTTTACACCCATTATATTACATTAGCATATGCTAAATGACACATCACAAGCATCATGATACTTCTGAAGTCTACCACTGAAGGCCAAAAAGTGGGTAGTGGAAATCCCCACCCTTTCCCCAAAATAATTGGACTAAAACCTCACACTCATTTGCCTATGAAATTACCCAGCCCATAAACACTAACCACGCCAAATTTCAATGTTCTCTTGCCTACTGAGATGGCCCACACTCTGTCTGCAGACTGTGTTTCTCTCTAAATAAATCCACTTCATATTATCATTTCATCCCCAGATTCTTTTGTGATGAAGCAAGAGCCTGAAATTCATGAGCAACATCTTAGAAAAGCCAGCCAGGAGAACTGAGTAAGCACAGCTTCACTGCTACTGTACTTCCCACCAAGGCTCTCTGGCTCTCCTATTCTCTCCTTCTTTTTCTTATTCTGTTGCCTTTTCAAACAACCTCTCACCTCCCTTGTGCTTGAGAAGTGCTGCCTTACTCTGCTGGAAATGAGAAAAAGAAATCTGGCAGGCATTTTTCAACCTTGTCGCTAGGTTTTCTACTTTTTACTGTTACATATGCACAAGGAATGACAGGGAACTTTTCCAGCCATCCTCCCAGGCAGCTAGGGACCCAGACCATAGGATTTTTCACTCAAGGTTTCCCTTATCCACCATTTAACTAACTGTTAACAGGTCCAACTATGTAAAAACATAAAATACTGCCTTATTTAGAGTTTGTGCCATGATCACAGAGACTGCAATCCATTTGGGAGCTCCCTCACCAGCTGGAGATCTGTGCTTATGCCCTCAGGATGTAAGGGGGCTGGCGGGGGATGGTCCAGTGCCACAGGATCCAGGGTGGTGGAACCATCCTTCATTGCCCACCTCCTGGTGTTTGTCTGGCCCCATCCAGGGCCACCCTGACCCCACCCCCATCCCACCGTGTTAGGGAGGGGCAGACAATTCAAGATGGGTGTGGCACATGGCCACACCCCAGGGATACATGCCCCGGCAATGACTCACATTTGCTGTGCTTGCCTCCCCTCCAGTCCTGCAATTGGGAATGCCTTTCCAGGGTCAGAACCCACCATCCCCCTGGCTACAGTCTCAGTGCCTCTGCCTCAGTTTCCACGTCCATTCATGCACCCAGTCCCACTGCCAGCTAGTGGCTAGCCGGAGCCTGTGTGTAGGAAGGGGCGGGGGAAGGATGACACTGAGGCCCAGGGGTGCTGCCCACAACAGGGAAGGGAGAAGAGAGTTGTTGTTGTTTTTCCACAAACCATCTCTCTTAATGGCCAGCGCCTGTTTTCCAAAATTTAACCACCTTTTTAGAGAAAAAGACTGGAACTTAAACAGGTCTCAGAACCATGAGGAAGTCCATTCCAGGGGAACATTTCCCAGAACACAAGGATTAATCTATAAAATCTATAAAAAGTCTTCAGGAATGTCAATCATCCTGGGTTACCACAGATGTCAGGATAGGACATAGGCCCTAAGATGCTGGGTCCTGGCCACATGGGCAGTATCCACCCTCACTGTGGATAAAGTCAACAGGACTAGGTGGATGGGGATGCCTGGAACCAGTCCTCCTTTAGAGACTCTCCATGGGACCTCCTAACACGAGTCCTCTCTGGTATAAGAATATTCTCTCCCCAAAGGGACAATAGAAAACACTTCCTCCATCCCCAAGGACTCATCTCTCAGGTGCATTTTTAGTCACTGCTAAAAGTTTTCTCTCCAATACTTTGGCCACCTCATGCGAAGAGTTGACTCATTGGAAAAGACCCTGATGCTTGGAGGGATTGGGGGCAGGAGGAGAAGGGGACAACAGAGGATGAGATGGCTGGATGGCATCACCGACTCGATGGGCATGAGTTTGAGTAAACTCTGGGAGTTTGTGATGGACAGGGAGGCCTGGCGTGCTGCAATTCATAGGGTCGCAAAGAGTCAGACATGACTGAGCAACTGAACTGAGCTGAAAAGTTTTCTCTAGATTCTTTAAAACAAACAAAAAAAGCTCATTTTCTTTTGGAACATCCACCTATAAACTTGATAACAATGAGGCCTAACCAGAAACTGGGAGCCTCAACTATAGTACAATCCTACAGTTAGACATCTTTTGCAAAGGGTAGGGCAAATGGGCAGAAGCTCCATATGTACAGGCTTTTACAGCCCAAAGAGAAAACCCAGAGTTATGTAGGTCCTATGTTAGGGAACCTTACCAACTGGGGCCCATTCAAGCTAAACAAAAGCCCTCACTAGGGGCAGCCCTAGAAGAACAGGAGCCCCAGACAGAAGACCCAGTCCTCAACACTCTTCTACCATCTTCAACCTCTCCTCAACCCTATAAGCCTCTTTACCATTCCATGCCAGAAATGCATCCAGAGCCTCTTTTCCTCCTTCTGGAAGCAGTAGGTGGGCCTCTGGGAATTACCAGAGTCCATACCCCTTCTTCCTTGTCTGACTTTAACCAATGTCACACCTGCTTAGGCAGATTCTCGAGCAAACCTAGCTAGTTCACCAAAGAATTCCAGCCCAAAAGCTTTCCATCAGCCCCAAACTCCTCTAAGCCTTCTTATTGACACAGACTTCAGTGTTCTTAACAGTAGAGACCAGGTTGAGTAGGAAAAGAAGGAAAAGCATGACAAGGAAGGAATGATGGCAAGCCAAGCTTCTGGTAGCTGTCATAACCCACCTCCTGGTCACCCCAAATGTACTCCCAGAAGACCCCCTCCAGGGAAGGGAACCAGTTTCTGCTGTGGGAGTTTTGAACCCTGGAGCAAGAAATGCTCTGTTTCAGATCAGGCATCCTGATAGGCAGAGTCAATGCCCCTGCTCAGCCTTGAAGCAGTTACAGAAGATGGACCGTTGCCCCTCTGCTTCGGATAAGAATGTGGGAATAAAATCTCTGAGGAAGGAATAAAACAGGAGGGAAGGGGGCAAGGTACAACTTTTAAAAGAATGATGATAACCATGTCATTGTGTGTGCTCAGTCGTGTCTGACTCTTTGTGACCCTTTGGACTATATCCTTTGGACTATATCCCTTCTGTTCATGGGAATTTTCAGGCAAGGATACTGTAATGGGTTGCCATCTTCTCCTCCAGGGGATCTTCCTGATGCAGGGATCAAACCTGCATCTCCTGAGTCTCCCACATTGCAGATGGATTCTTTACCCACTAAGCCATCAGGAAAGCCCTGATAATAACCATTGGACATGACAAAGACTGGTTAGCATCAGTTGGATCCGAGATGGCAGAAGATTCAACTTCCAGGGGACCCTGAGCCTCATACATTCATTGTAATATATTAGCTAAATGACACACCCACCAGCACTATGATAGTTCTGAAGCCAATCATAAAAATGCCAAAAAGTGGGTGGTGGCCCAATTCCTGGAAATCCCTGCCCCTTCTTCAAAATAATTAGTGAATAATCCTCCCACTCATTAGCCTGAAATTGTTTAATAGCTATGTCAGACTCTTTTTCAACCCCATGGACTGTAGCCCACTAGGCTCCTCTGTCCATGGCACTTCCCAGGCAAAAATACTAGAGTGGGCTGCCATTTCCTTCTCCAACAGATCTTCCCATCCCAGGGATCGAACCTGCATCTCCTGCATTGGCAGGTGGATTCTTTACCACTGAGCCACCTGGGAAGCCCAGCCTACGAAATTACCCAGCTCATAAACACAAATCACGCCATATTTTGGGGCTTCTTGCCTTCTGAGATAGCCCACACTCTGTGAAGTGTGTTTCTCTCTAAGTAAATCCACTTCTTACTATCACTTTGTCTCCAACTTCTTTTGCAATGAAACGAAAACCTGAGATTCACCAGCAACAAGGTGAGGATGCCATAACCAAAATTAGAAAAGAAGTGCATCTTGAGTGGAGAAGGAATGCAGTCATACTAGTTGAGGAAATGAAAAAGTATTTGTGAGGGAATGAGCTCAGGAGAAAGAATGCTGGTACAGGTTAGAAGTGAAAACTGTAGAGCCCTTGGCAAATAGGTAGCACTTACAATCATATTGTTAAATGAAATTGCCTAGGAAAAGCATGTAAATATAAATAAAATATTAAATAACCTTCTTTAGTTCCTCTTAAAATACAACCTCTGCAATACAAAAGGTGCAAACCGGAAAATGTTCAATATTTAATATCCTCATCCTTCTAAGGCAATAGAAAAATTAACTAGAAATATATACAATGCTGTCAGCACTAGCCACTTTACTGTTTAATTCATTTATTGCTTCAACAGGGAGTGGGGAATAGGTGATCAAAAGAAGAAGATTTAGTAATGATCTAAATAAGTAACCAGAAGTCCCAGGATAGGGGTAAAAAAAATAGTTAATTTAGGAAAATATGGAAAGATATATTCTTAACAATTTCTTATTTTAAAAAGTTGTTTTGTTATATAATAATGATAATGGCTTACATTTGTCTAGTGTTACTAGAGTAACATTAAGCATTTTGCTAAACTCTTTATATGCTTAGTTTACTTAATCCTTATAACAAAACTGTGAGCTAGATACTATTATAATTCCCATATTATATGTGAAAACTAAGGTTTATAGAGATTAAGTATCTTACCCAAAGTTACAAAAAATATAAATGAAAAAATTGAGATTGGAAGACAAGGCTCTAACTCCAAAGTACTTCCTCTCAAACACCACCCTGTGCTTCCTGGTTCTGTCCATATTAAATACTTCCTGATTTTAGATTCAGTTTTCTTCATTGAGCAAACATCTAAGTCTATTATCACTACTTCTATTCAACTTGAACTAGAACTTCAAGTCAGGGCAATAGGTAAGTAAAAGAAAAAATGGGCATCCATTTTGGAAAGAAAGAGTAAAATTCTGTTCATTCAAAGATAACGTGATCTTGTATATAGACAAACCTAATAAACTCACTAAATAATTCAAAGACAATGTGATCTTGTATAGAGACAGCCCTAATAAACTCACTAAATAAAAAATACTGTTAGAACTAATAAATAAGTTTGGCAAGGTCACAGGATATAAAAGAAACAAACAAAAATCAATTGTATTTCTATACATTGTCAATGAATAATCTGAAAATGAAATTAAGAAAACAAGCCTATTTTAAATAGCATCAAAAAGAGCAAAATGTTTTACAGTAAATTCAACCAAGGAAGTACAAGACTTGTACACTGAAAACCACAAAATTCATTGAAAGAAAAACAGCCTATGTGCAGGGCTCAGAAGAAGCATATTGTTAAAATTGTAATACTCCCCAAATTAATCAACATAGTCAATACAACCCCTATCAAAACTCATACCAGCTTATATGCACAAATTGGCAAGCTGATCCAAAAATTTATGTGGAGATACAAGTGACCTAATTACAAGGGACCCAACCACTTCCTAATTTCAAAAGTTACTACAAAGTTAGAGTAGCCAAGAGAGTATCACTTCAGTTCAGTTCAGTCGCTCAGTAGTGTCTGATTCTTTGTGGCCCCATGGACTGCAGCATGCCAGGCTTCCCTGTCCATCACCAACTCCCAGAGCTTACTCAAACTCATGTCCGTCAAGTTGGTGATGCCATCCAACCATCTCATCCTCTGTCATCCGCTTCTCCTCCCAACTTCAATCTTTCCCAGCATCAGGGTCTTTTCCAACAAGTCAGTTCTTTGCATCAGGTGGCCAAATTATTGGCATTTCAGCTTCAGCATCAGTCCTTCTAATGAATATTCAGGGCTGATTTTCTTTAGGATGAAATGATTGGATCTCCTTGCAGTCCAAGAGACTCAAGAGTCTTCTTCAACACCACAGTTCAAAAGCATCAATTCTTCATCACTCAGCTTTCTTTATAGTCCAACTCTCACAAGAAACAGAAGTATAGGTCAATGAAGTAGAATTGTGAGTCTAGAAATACACCCATATTTTTATGGTCAATTAACTTTTAACAAAAATGCCAAGAAAATTCAATAGGAAACGGATAGTCTTTACAATATGTGGTCCTAAAACAACTGGATTAATGAACATGTGAATGAATGAATGAATGAGTAACTCAAAATGGATAGCAGACATAAATGTCAGAGCAAAAACTATAAAACCATTAGGAGAAAATATTGGAATAAAACTTTGTGACCTTGGGTTTCTTAAATATGATAAATAGCAAAAGAAAAATAGACAAATTGAACTTTCTCAAATTAAAAACTTTTTACTTCAAAAGATACCATCTGAAAAGTGAAAAAACCACCCACAGAATGGGATAAAATATTCACAAGTCATATATTTAATAAAAGTCTTATTATAGATATATGAATAATTCTTACAACTCAATTTAAAAAAGACAACCTTAAAATGGGCAATGGATTTGAATATGTTTCTCAAAAAAAAAAAAGATACACAAGTGGACAATAAACACGTGAAAGATGTCACTAGTCACTGTGGAGATGCAAATCAATTCCACTATGAGATATCATTTCACACACACTAGGATGGCCATAATCTTAACAGAGTGTATTAAGTATCAGTGAGGATGTGGAGAAACTGAAACACTCATACATTGCTGGGAGGACTGTTAAATGGTGCAGCCACTTTGAAAAACAGTGTGATGGTTCCCTGAAATATTAAATATAGAATACCTTATGACCCAACAATTCAACTCCTTGGTGTTTACCCAGAAGAGATGAAAACATATGTCCACACAAAGACTTATACACAAATGCTCACAGCAGTGTTATTCACAACAGCCAAAAAAGTGGAAACAACCCAAATAGCCAACAACTGATAAATGGGTAAACATAATGTGGTACACTCATACACTAGAATATCATTCAGTCATAAAAATGAAAGACTTGCAGCAGTTCCCTGGTGGCTTATTGGTTAGGATTCAGTACTGTCACTACCGTGGCCCAGGTTCAAACCCTGGTTGGAGAAGGCCCACAAGCTGTGTGGCGTGGCCAAGGGGAAAAAAGTACAATTCAGGAAAAATGAAAGACTGATTCACACAACAACATGAATATTAAAAGCATAATTCTCAGCAAAAGAAGCAAAATATAAAAGGCCACATATTGGATGATTCCATTTATATTAAGTGTCCAGAATAGGCCAGTTTATAGAGACAGAAAGTAGATTAGTGGTTGCCCCGGGCTGGGAAGAGAGAAGACAGCTGCTGCTGCTGCTGCTGCTGCTAAGTCGCTTCAGTCGTGTCTGACTCTGTGTGACCCCACAGACGGCAGCCCACCAGGCTCCCCCGTCCCTGGGGTTCTCCAGGCAAGAACACTAGAGTGGGTTGCCATTTCCTTCTCCAATGCATGAAAGTGAAAAGTGAAAGTGAAGTCATTCAGTCGTGTCCGACTCTTCGAGACCCCATGGACTGCAGCCTACCAGGCTCCTCCGTCCACGGGATTTTCCAGGCAAGAGTACTGGAGTGGGGTGCCATTGCCTTCTCCAAGAGAGAAGACTAGAGAGTGACTAATGATGGCTACAGACAGAGTTTTTTTTCTTTTCTTTAACTGTGTTAAAATATACATTTAAAATGTATCACCACCATATTTAAATGTAGTTTGATGGCATTAAATGCATTCATATTGCTGTGCAACTATTATCAACATCCATCCCCAGAAATCATCTTGCAAAAACTCTGTACCCATGAAATAGTAATTCACCTTTCCCCCTCCCCTCACCCCCTGACAACTACACACACCTCAAGGTTCAGCCATGTTGCAGCATGTGTCAGAATTTCTTTCCCTTTTAAAACTGAATACTGTTTCATAGTATATATGTACCACATTTTGTTTATCTATTCACCCACTGATGGACATTCCACTTGCTTCCACCTATTGCTGTTATGAACATGAATGCACAAATATTTCTTCAAGACCCTGATTTCAATTCTTTGGGGTTTACACCCATAAGTGAAATTATGGGATCATATTAGGTAGGGTTTTTTAATGATGATGACAATGTTCTTGAGTTATGGTAGTAATGGCTATACATCTCTTTAAATACATAAAAACCACTGAACTGTACATTTCCAAAAGCTGATTCATATTTATCAGAAAACAGCAAAATTCTGTAAAGCAATTATCCTTCAATAAAAAATAAATTAATTTTACAAAAAGTGATTATATTTCTCTTTTGAAAGAAAGAAATACAGATGCTTATGCATTTGCTGTTTAATGATAAGTCAAATGAGGCACTTTAGCCACTAAATTCAACAAACAAAAACTGTTGTAGTTTTATAAACAGTAGATAAAAGAAGAAATGGGGGAAGTGAAGATGGAAGAACAGAGAGAGAAAAAGACATAAAAAGATTTTAATAGACGAGAAAAAAATAAAAATGGACATACGCTCACACATAAATTTAGGTTAAAATGTAAATATCCAAATCCTTTCAATCCTGACTGATTCTCATTTTCCCACTATACCACCCCACCATAACTCCCTCAGCCCTCTTTCTGATTTTTTATTTCCCTCTCACATAAGCATGTGAATCTGAATTAAAGTGCTCATGTTATGATCTCCAACTCACTTAACTTGTAAGGATCAAAGTAAATTACCATTTATTAAGCAGAACAGTTAGCTGGAAAGAAACTTGATTTAGGAGTCAGAAAGCTTGGGTTCAATTCAATTCATCTATTTTCCAATCTCATATGCTGTCAAGCTGAAGCACTGAGAACAGTGCCTGTGGTTGAAAACTCTGAATTTCTCATCATATTAGTAGTAATTGATTAAAAGATCTAATAAAAGGCATTGAGAATTCAAAATAGCATCTATGGTTCATGTCAAGATGTGCCAACTACAAAATGCTATGAAATCAATACAACCTTAGAAGGGAAACTGCAGCTGGCTAAGAAAACTTTAAGAGATTTGCATGACAGGCGTGCATAGGTGACAAAGATGACAGAGGTCACAAAGTTAGTGACCTGTTGGGAACAAAATAAAAGATATGAGCCACTTCTTAATATACAATGACTTTTAACTTATTTCTTATGAAATATAATTGACACATCATCTGTACTGCTATTTTCATTGAACTAACATGGGACTTTTCCAGTTTCACTGTCTGCATTCTAAGCACAATTTTTTAAATTTTTATTTTGTATTGGAGTAAAACAGATTAACAAACAATGTTCTGATAGTTTCAGGTGAACAGTGAAGGGACTCAGCCCTACATATAGATGTATTCATTCTCCCCAAAACTCCCCTCTCATCCAGGCTGACACATAACATTGAGCAGAGTTCCATATGTCTAAGAATAATCTTAAAGACTTAAAGGTAATGTGAAGGAGGTGTCTACTAAAAATATTAACACTTCCTTAGATGTTCTAATAATTAAAATCTTAATCCCACTGTTATTGACTCTGTAGAACCTATGTTGTTTTTCATACACACCAAAAAAATGGGAGTGTGGAGTCAAAAAACAGAAGATGAAAATAAGTGACTGACTGGAGACTCCAGTCCTTACTTTCTCTCATAAGTTATCATTCTTATTAATCTTATCACTCACTACTCATGTTCCTCTCTATTCTATAAGAGGCTGGCTGGGCTTTAGAATTCAAACAAAAGAATTAGAACCTCTGACAACATTAGGTTCCCTCTCCAGTGTGGCAAAAATTGGCTAGAGCTGGGTTGCAGGCACCCTCTAAATGGTTCATGAGTTCTCTAGAGTGACACATTTCCATCTGACCTGTTTCTTTCGTTTATGTTCCCTACTTGATCACCACAGGGCTTCTCTATTAGATTGAGTCTTAAGAAATTCTAACATGTAATGGCCTGAAAGAAGAAGACAGATTTGCCGAGGAAGTTGAGAAGGAGTCACAGAGATAGGAGGACAACTTGGAAGTGAGGTGAAGAGAGTGTTGTCAGAAAAGGAGAGTGACCAGTGTGTTTCACATGTGGCCAAGAGAACAAATGAGACTGAGACAAGAACTGAGATATACTCACTGAATTTAGACTCTTAGAAGCTGGCAATTTTACCTTTTTTTTGTGGGGTTTTCTGTTGTGGTTTTGTATTTGGTGGTTTGTTTCATTTTGTTTTTAAGTTGGATCCTACAGCTATATAGAAGTGGGTTTAGGAGCTTCAGAAATTACTGACTTGAGTAATGCTCTCCAACCCCTACCCCTTAACTCATGTCCACCTGGAAACTGTGACTTTGGATGCAATTTTTGCAGATGCAATTGTGTTAAGATGATGTCATATTAGATTGCTTGTGCATGCTCAGTAGCTCAGTCGTGTCCAACTCTTTGCAACAACAGACTATAGCCTCCCAGGCTCCTCTCTACATGAGATTTTCTAGGCAAGAATACTGGAGTGGGTCAAATGACTCTTGTCCTTAGAGAAGAAAATTTAAGCACTGAAAGACGTCAGATAGGAGAACACCATGTGAAGGCAGAGATAGAGATTGCATCCACAGGCCAAGAAATGCCAAGGGTTTCTGGCAATACCAAGAGTGAAGAAGAGAACAAGGAAGGACTCGTCCTTGAAGACCTCAGAAGGAGCACAGCTTTGCTGACACCTTGATATTGGATACCTAGCCTCCAGAACTGTGAGAGAATAATGCCTGTTATTTTAAAATATACCAAGTTTATGGTGCATTGTTATAACAGTGCTAGGAAGCTAATGTAGGGAGTGAGAAAATTGAAACCATGAGTACAGAGATATTTGAAGAAGTTTGGGTACGTGTACAAGAAAAAGATAGGATGTTACAAAGAAAGAGAGAATCAAAAATTGATCATAGTAATTAGACATCGTACACTTTTTTTCCAAAACTTCTTGGTTGCTGCAGTGTAGATATAGAGAATTGAAGAGTAAGGTTTACTGAAGAGTAGAATTTCATTGAATAGTTATAATGGAAAGACAAAGGGATAAGAATTTATAGATTCATAGTTTTACTGAAATGAAGAACTATGGACTCCATACTGCCTAAGAAGGAAAATTAAGAAAAAAGAGGATTGATGGACTTGGAGAAAGTAAAGGGGTCAAAGAACCAGAGAATATCATTAAGTCCATGTTACGGGCTGAAAGGTATCCTCCTAAAATTCTTATGTTAGAGCTCTAACTCCCAATGTGACTGTATTTGGAAACAGGGCCTTCAAGGAGATAAGGTTAAAAGAACTCATACGGGTGGAACCCTACCTAATCCAATAAGACTAGTGTTCTTATAAAAATTACAATAGACTCCAGATTTCCTAATCCCACTTCTATTGAACTGCTGTGAAATAATTCTGATTTTTATATGTCTGCTCGATTTTTTTTTAATTTAAACTTGTTATATTATATTGGGATATAGCCAATTAACAATGTTGTGTTAGTTCCAGGTGAACAATGTAGGGACTCAATCATGCATACATATGTATCCATTCTCCCTTAAACTCTCCTCCCATCCAGGCTGCCACATGACAGGCTCAATTTTTATTTTTAATACTGTGTTAAGCTGACAAGTTATGTGTTTCAGTTTTGGCTTATAGACTATCATTTACAGTGTCTGCCTCAGAGTCTCTCCATGTCCACAACTTCAGTTGCTAATTCAATACCAGCGTTTGTCAAATTTTCTTCTCCTCCAATTTACATAGCATTAGTCGCTCAGTCATGTCCAACTCTTTTTGATCCCATGAACGGTAGCCAGTCAGGCTCCTCCATACTTGGGATTTTCCAGACAAGAATACTGGAATGGGTTGTCATTTCCTTCTTCAGGGGATCTTCCCAAACCAGGGATTGAACCCAGTCTGCATTGCTGACAGACTCTTTACTGTCTGAGCCACTAGGGAAGTCCCAAAGTACATGTTTTGGCTGAGACAAAACATTTCAGGACCTCTCAGTTCAGTTCAATTCAGTCACTCAGTTGTGTCCAACTCTGTGAGACTCTACGGACTGCAGCACATCAGGCTTCCCTGTCCAACACTAACTCCTGGAACTTGCTCAGACTCATGGCCATTGGTCAGTGATGCCATCCAACCATCTCATCCTCTGTCATCCCCTTCTCCTCCTGCCTTCAATCTTTCCCAGCATCAGGGTCTTTTCTAATGAGTCAGTTCTTCGTATAAGGTGGACAAAGTGTTGGAGCTTCAGCTTCAGCATCAGTCCCTCCAATGAATATTCACGACTGATTTCCTTTAGGATTGACTGGTTTGATCTCCTTCCCAGTCTAAGAGACTCTCAAGAGTCTTCTCCAACACCATAGTTCATCGCAGCATTGTTTATAATAGCCAGGACATGGAAGCAACCTAGATGCCCATCAGCAGATGAATGGATAAGGAAGCTGTGGTACATATACACCATGCAATATTACTCAGCGGTTAAAAAGAATTCATTTGAATCAGTTCTAATGAGATGAATGAAACTGGAGCCCATTATACAGAGTGAAGTAAGCCAGAAAGATAAAGATCATTACAGCATACTAACACATATATATGGAATTTAGAAAGATGGTCATGATAACCCTATATGCAAAACAGAAAAAGAGACACAGATGTACAGAACAGACTTTTGGACTCTGTGGGAGAAGGCGAGGGTGGGATGTTTTGAGAGAACAGCATGTATATTATCTATAATGAAACAGATCACCAGCCCAGGTTGGGTGCATGAGACAAGTGCTCGGGCCTGGTGCACTGGGAAGACCCAGAGGAATCGGGGGGAGAGGGAGGTGGGAGGGGGGATCGGGATGGGGAATACATGTAACTCCATGGCTGATTCATGTCAATGTATGACAAAACCCACTGCAATGTTGTGAAGTAATTAGCCTCCAACTAATAAAAATAAAAAAAATAAAAATTAAAAAAAAAAAAGCATCAATTCTCACATCCATACATGACTACTGGAAAAACCAGACAGCTTTGACTAGACAGACCTTTGTCGGAAAAGTAATGTCTCTGCATTTTAATATGCTGTCTAAGTTTATCACAGCTCTTCTATTAATTTCATGGCTGCAGTCACCATCCACAGTGATTTTGTAGCCCGAGAAAATAAAGTCTATCACTGTTTCCATTGTTTCCCCATCTATTTGCCATGAAGTGATGGGACCAGATGCCATGATCTTCATTTTTTGAATGTTGAGTTTTAAGCCAGCTTTTTCACTCTCTTCTTCCACCTTCATCAAAAGGTTTTTAATTCCTCTTTGCTTTCGGCCATAAGGGTGGCATCATCTGCATATTTGAGGTTATTGATATTTCTCCTGGCAATCTTGATTACAGCTTGTGCTTCATCCAGCCCGGCATTTCTCATGATGTACTCTGCACAGAAGTTAAATACGCAGGGTGAGAGCACACAGCCTGACGTACTCCTTTTCCAATTTGGAACCAGTCTGTTGTTCCATGTCCAGTTCTAACTGTTGCTTCTTGACTTGCATACAGGTTTCTCAGGAGTCAGGTAAGGTGGTCTGGTATTCCCAATTCTTTAAGAATTTTCCACAGTTTGTTGTGATCCACACAGTCAATGGTTTTAGCACAGTCAGTGAAGCAGAAGTAGCTGTTTTGCTGGAGTTCTCTTGCTTTTTCTATGATCCAATGAATGTTGGCAATTTTATCTCTGGTTCCTCTGGCTTTTCTAAATTCAGCTTGGTCATCTGGTTAGCCAATCCCCTAATCAAAATTTCTATCTGGAGACCTCAGAGCACCTCAAAATCAACACGACTATAAGTCTCATGATTTCACTCTCCAGACCTACTCCTTCCTGTTCCAGTGTTTCTAACCTTGGCAAGTAGCACACTCACTCATCTGCTTGTGAAAGCCAGAAGTCTAGAGGTCTCTCTCAACAACTCCCTGTCCCTCGGCCTTTATATCCAAGTCCCACAATCTTATCTCCTAAGCATCTTGGTCTTACCTTACTGGTTCTATCTCCTAGTGTTAGTCGATCAGTTGTGTCCAATTCTTTGTGACCCCATGGACTGTAGCCCACCAAGCTCCTCTGTCCATGGGACTTTCCAAGCAAGAACACTGGAGTGGATTGCTATTTCCTTCTTCAGGGGATCTTCCAAACCCAGGGATCAAACCCAGGTCTCCTGCATTGCAGGCAGATTCTTTACTGTCTAGCCACCAGGGAAGCCTTCTATTTCCTAAGCATCACTCAGATCTGCCCTCTCACAGCTACTAATTTATTCCCAACTTTGATCATCTCTTCACCATCACAATGCGATGGCCTATTAGCTGATCTTTCCACATTCACTCAGTTTGAATTCAATTCAATCATTTCTCAGCTGCAAACAGTGTAGTGTGATCTTTCCAAAACACAAAACTGATCATGCACCCATGCTTCCCTTCTCCCTCTAGTCCCAATAACTTTGCACATCCCCAAAATCCTTAACATTGCCTACAAGTCCCCATGTGCTCAAGCCCTACACAACTCTCCACTCACATCTCTTCACAGTTCCTCTCACTCCCGGCCCCAACCTCAGACCCCTATTCCAGTCACACTCACACTGAATTTCTCTCAACTTTTTGAATGTATCATATTAACTTCCATCATGGAATCTTTGTGCATGCTGAAAAGATCTTCCTTTCATCCACAAACCACTCTCCTTACCCTTTTCCCTAATAAAAGGATCTTCGCTCAAACACCACTTAGCCTTTAAGACCCAGTCTAAGACTTTGCTGTTGTCCTCATAAAAATGTATGTCTTCACGTAACAGCCTTATCTCAGTTTGTAATTAAATATTCTTCAGGGTGATTATGTGACTAATGTCTGTCTCCCCTACTAAGTGAAAATTCCACTTATTCATCACTACTAATTGACTAAGTATATTTTTTTGTCATCCTTGATTTCTATTACCTAACATAGTGCATGGCACATTATAGGCAGTTAACAAATATTTGCTGAAATACTAAAGGCTACATTCTTCCTAACTAAAACTGCCTTGCTCATAGTCACTGAGAAATAGGCAAGTAGTCACATTTTTTGCCATAATGCCAGCAAACTGCCTACCAGGGCTGGTTAGACCAAAAGGAATACAGTTCTTCCTCAGTATCTGTAGGGGACAAGTTCCAGGACGCCAGCAGATGCCAAAATCCAGGATGTTCAAGTCTCTTATATAAAAACAATATAGTATTGGCATGTAACCTATGTACATCCTCCCATATACTTTAAATCATCTCTGGACTACTTATAGGATACAGAATAAAATTGCAAATTCTATATAAATAGTTGTAACTACAATGTACATGCTATATAAATAGTTCTCATACATGGCAAATTCAAGTTTTCTTTTTGAAATTTCTAGAATTTTCTTCCCCAAATATTTTCTATCCATGGTTGGTTGAATCCATTGATGTGGAATCAGAAAATATAGAGGGTGAACTGTATCTCTTTATTAGTTACTTTTTACTGTTTTGACTAACCCAGATAACCATGATGATGTGATCACTCACCTAGAGCCAGACATCCTAGAATGTGAAGTCGAGGGGGACTTAAGAAGCATCACTACAAACAAAGTTAGTGGAGGTAATGGAATTCCAGCTGAGCTATTTCAAATCCTAAAAGATGATGCTGTGAAAGTGCTGTATTCAGCAAATTTGGAAAATTGAGCAGTGTCCACAGGACTACAAAAGGTCAGTTTTCATTCCAATCCCAAAGAAGGGCAATGCCAAAGAATGTTCAAACTATGGTACAATTGCACTCATTTCAAATACTAGCAAGGTAATGCTCAAAATTCATCAAGCTAGGCTTCAACAGTATGTGAACCAAGAACTTCCAAATGTACAAGCTGGATTTAGAAAAGGCAGAGAAACCAGAGATCCAACTGCCAACATCCACTGGATCATAGTTAAAAAAAGAGAGAGAGGGAATTCCAGAAAAATATCTACTTCTGTTTCACTGACTATGCTAAAGCCTTTGACTGTGTGGATCACAACAAACTGGAAAATTCTTAAAGAATTGGGAATACCAGACCACTTTACCTGCCTCCTGAGAAACCTGTATGCAGTCAAGAAGCAACAGTTAGAACTGGACATGGAGCAATGGACTGGTTCCAAACTGGGAAACGGGTACATCAAGGCTGTATATTGTCACCCTGCTTATTTAACTTCTATGTAGAGTACATCATGCAAAAGGCCGGGCTGGATGAAGCACAAGCTGGAATCAAGATTGCTGGGAGAAATATCAATAACTTCAGATAGCAGATGACACAACTTTTATGGCAGAAAGTGAAGAGGAATTAAAGAGCCTCTTGATGAAGGTGAAAGAGGAGAGTGAAAAAGCTGCCTTAAAACTCAACATTCAAAAAACAAAGTTCGTGTCATCTGGTCCCATCACTTCATGACAATGTAAACAGTGATAGACTTTATTTTCTTGGGCTCCAAAATCACTGTGCATCATGATTGCAGCTTGCTCTTTGGAAGAAAAGCTATGACAAACCTAAATAGTGTATTAAAAAGCAGAGACATCACTTTGCCAACAAAGGTCCACATAGTCAAAGCTATGGTTTTTCCAGTAGTCATGTACAGATGTGAGAGCTGGACAATAAAAAAGGATGAGTGCTGAAGAACTAATGCTTTTAAACTGTGGTGTTGGAGAAGACTCTCAAGAGTCCCTTGGACAGCAAGGAGATCAAATCAGTCAATCCTAAAGGAAATCAGTTGTACTTTGGCCACCTGATGCAAAGTGTTAACTCATTGGAAAAGATGCTAATGCTAGGAAAGACCGAAGGCAGGAGGATAAGCGGGAGACAGAGGATGAGTTGGTTGGATGGCATCACCAACTCAGTGGACTTGAGTTTGAGCAAACTCTGGGAAATAGTGAAGGACAGAGAAGACTGGCATGTTGCAGCATGCGTTCACAAAGAGTCACATACAACTGAGCAACTGAAGAACAACAACTGTATAGCAAACTATGCCAATACTTAGTAGCTTAAAGCAACAGCCATTAATTTACCTCTTGGTTAAATAGGACAGCAATTTGTCCTGGAATAGACTAGTTGATCTGGTTGATTTGGGCTAGACTTTGTTGGGCCCATTCATGAATTTTCAGTAAGCTGCCAGTGCCTGGAGGCTGGCTAGTCTAAGAGGGCTTATCTCTGTTCACTTGGTCTCTCAATTTACATCAGCCTAGCCAAGGCATGTGGCAGAGTTCCAAGAGGAATAGAGGAAGAGTTTAAGTCTTCCAAAGGACCAAATATGCAACCCCACTTCTGTTTCCTCCTACTAGCCAAAGCCAGCCTAAATTTAAGGATAGAGAAACAGACTCCATCTCTTGATGAAAGAGGCTACAAAATCACATTGCAAGTATGTTGTTACAGAAAATTGTGGCTCTTTATGCAATCTACCATACCAACTGTGGGCTAGCCGATGACTTATAGCATGGTGTAGAATACAAGGTGAGCTATGACAATAAGATCCTGACTCTCAGGAACACAAGCCTGAAACACAAGCCTGAGAAATGTACAGTGAGAGCTGAAGCTTGAAAGGAGTCTTTCAGCTGGAGATGAAACAGTGACTACAACAGGATCCATATCACCCAAAGCAACTAAAGCAGAGGAAGAGAAAAAATGGTTCAGACACCAAGAGTGACACAGTGATGCCATAGAAGGGACCCTGAGAAAGATCAGGAAGGAGCTGGAAATTAGAGCTGTTTTTGTTCCACTCAGCCTTTCACTCCCAGTTCTAATCCATACAGAGCCCTACAATAAGCTCCAGCTTTATTCAGGCTGAGTTCTTTGCAACCAAAAGTCTAACCAGATCAGCTTATGAGAAATGTATGTGCAATCTTTTTCCTTTTTCTTTCTTTCTAAATAGAATTAAGCCACCCACTCACCTATCCTTTTAAAAAATGAGAAAAAAGTGCTTTTTGGATGCATGAACAAATTTTGGACTGAGAGAAGCAAGAATTTGATAATGAAAGTTTTGAAATAGTACAGTACACAAGTGATAAAATACAGTTAATTTTTATGAATAAAAATTCTATGAATTTTCTTATATTCATATTCAACTTTCACTCTGTAATGGGTAAATGTTCATGCAGAGGTATGTAAGAGATATATCTTTATGTCCATGTTGCTCTTCTCCACTGTTTTCCACATGAGAACCACTGATACAAAGAAACATAGGCTTCATTACAAGATGTAAACATTGCAATCTACATGAAGGAAATCATATTACAAGCTAAATTTGGATTTGCAGCCAAGTTACAGTCCACTAAATCCTAAGTACTTTTTTTTTCCCAATAAAGCCGAAGAGCTATATTGCATTTCAAGTCTCTTGTTAGAAACTGATGCTAGGAATTGACAAGATAATAGGATGGAGAAAGTTTTCAGATCTCATTTACAGCAGATGGGAGAAGGGTCAGTTTCCTGGGTAATGAAGCATTGTCTGGTTGCCCCTAAAATCACTCCAAACTCTGCCTGGTCCCCAGAGGCTTAGAAAAGCATGCGCATTATCCCTATTCTTCAGAGCATTATTCTAACACCTCAAAAAAGAAAAGTTGTGATAAATGATCTGAGAATTGGGAGATACAAATGCCAAACTTCAAATTTTGGCTTAAAAAAAATAATCCATTCTCCTTTTAAGAGAGAGAGACTCACAATGCATAGAAACAGCTTTTAATTTATATCTAACACTAGATCTTTTGTCTAATTTGTTCTTACTCAAACTAATGAGTCTTGAAAGCTCCCACTGACAACTTGTTGCTAACAAAACACAGAGGAAAATTAGGGGGCACTGCTTCTGCCCTTCATTCCAATTCTATTCTCATGGCTTCATTCTTCCATCTGTAGATACTTTCCATCCACTCTTATCTTGCAAGAAACTGCCTGATCTTGTGAGTCATGTGTTTGCCTTCCCTGGGAAGGCAGGGAACACATTGTTGAGGATTAATAAAGGAAAGCATAGTCCCTAATCTTTTAATTTCAGCATCAAAGAGCTGTCTTTGGCCCCCATGCTTGGTTCAGTTCAGCCCTCATGGAGGTCCCTGCCATTTTGAAGGATAGAAGAGTTTTACAGAACTCCCAGGATTTCTGAAATGACAATTTATATACTATTATGAGTACCTAGATAAGAGACTGACTTATCAGGCTCACCAGCATCCACAGATGTAAGGAGAAACAGGATCTATCTGCAAACAGCATTGTATACCAGACAGAATGTCATACTGAAAACCATAAGACCTGGTGCAGAAATTTCTACTCATAAAAATTCATACAGGCCTAAAACCCTTTCAAGGGTTTACCCACTTCTTTCAAGCCTTTATATCTTAGAGCCGCAAATATCAGGAGTCTGAATATGAACTACTGTTGTGAGCCATATTTTACAAATTTTTAAATTTGTGATTTGCATCAGCTTGATTTATTTGAATCCTGGTCTGTGATCCTAGACTAATTTATAGTGATTAATTCATCATTCATGTCCTCACTGATTCTGAAAAGCTATCCCCACCTCCTTGATAGTTTACTCCTCTCCAACTCACATGAATTTCTCTGTTTGCACCAACATTCTTTAGGCTTCTTTACAGATTTGTGTGCATGACCAGAGGAAAGAAAAATGATTTCAAGAGATATCGAAGTAACATCTTCCCAGCAATGACTGGGTAGGGGAAAAGATTCCCATATCTGCCTGCATACATGGGAAATTTCTAATCCTAAGGTATGTGGCATATAAGAGAGATATTCACATTCTCTTTTTTAAAAGAAAGACTTTAGTGAACCTGACTCAAATTTAGCTCTTAAATTCCATTCCTAATGTAAAATATAATGGAAATTGTGGCATTACTATTAGTAGTGGAAATATTAGTATCAATATCAACAGCCTCAGATATGCAGATGACACCACCCTAATGGCAGAAAGTGAAGATGACTAAAGAGCCTCTTGATGAAAGTGAAAGTGGAGAGTGAAAACGCTGGCTTAAAACTCAACATTCAAAAAATTAAGGCCGTGGTATCTGGTCCCATCACTTCATGGCAAATAGACAGGAGGTAAAAGGGGGGAAATATATGGGGGGAAAAAAGACAGTGACAGACTTTATTTTCCTGGGGCTCCAAAATCACTGCAGACAGTGACTGCAGCCTTGACATTAAAAGACACTTGCTCCCTAGAAGAAAAGCTATGAGAAATCTAGACAGTGTATTAAAAAGCAGAGACATCACTTTGCCAACAAAGGTCCACATAGTCAAAGCTATGGTTTTTCCAGCAGTCATGTGCAGATGTGAGAGAGTGACCATAGAGAAGGCTGAGCACAAAGAAATTGATGCTTTCAAACTGGTGTCGGAGAAGACTCTTGAGAGTCCCTTGGACAGCAAAGAGATCAAACCGGTCAACCCTAAAGGAAATCAATCCTGAATATTCACTGGAAAGACTAATGCTGAAGACAAATCTCCAATACTTTGGCCAGCTGATGTGAAGAGCTGACTCATTGGAAAAGACCCTGATGCTGGGAAAGATTGAAGGCAGGAGGAGAAGGGGATGACAGAGGATGAGATTGTTGGATGGCATCACCAACTCAATGGACATGAATTTGAGCAAACTCCAGGAGATAGTGAAGGACAGAGAAGCCTGGCGTGATGCAATTCATGGGGTCACAGAGAGTTGGACATGACTGTTAGTAGTGGAACTATTACTGTTATAAACTCTGCAACATTTCCGTATTTGCTGTTTCTCATTTTTTATATCCCCTGTTTACTACCACACATTTATTAGCAGAAAATTTCTTAAAAGAAAACCTTGTTGCCTGTGTCTGGCATAGGAAGAAAGTAAGGAGTTATGGACTGAGACCTATCTCCCTAGTCCTAGGATTCAAAGTGCTGGGTTGGGTGTGATTATCTCCTAAGAAGAGAAAGATGAAAGAGGGGCTCCTGGAGCTGCCTGGGTAAGGAGGAGCCACACTGAGCCAGAGTAACAGCTCTGGGAGTAAAATAGGAAGGTCTATGTGATGTTCTTCAGCAGCTGTGTTCATTCTATATTCTCAACACTCTTTTCATAATTATCCCAGAACCAGCAGCCCTATCCAGCAGGTTCTCCTGAGAATAAAGCTATAAAGAATGTATTCTTAAGATCGAGATGAGCAGCTAGCGTGCTCTGTGCACCAGCAAGCTGAGTGTCATTGAGTTTTTTGTCTTGTTTTGTTTATATGTTTTGCTTTGGTTTTGATTGAGCATTTGGATTTGGTGTGATTTGCTTTGGGGGCCAGTGTTCATCCTGTTCTTCCACTTCTAATAATGTGCAAACCTCTCCATGGGTCTGTTCCCAACTTTCCTGCTGTCTTCTCTGCTTTCTTGTTTTCTCTTAAACACCCATCTTCTCTGACAGTTCTCAAAACTCATTTTGATTATCAATGTATATTCCACTTACATGGTATTTAGTTTTCAAAGTGCCCACACATGTCATATGCATTTAAATCTGATAATAACCTTAGGTGATGTATATTATGATCATCATTTTATAAATAAAGACAATAGTTAAAACCAAATGCTTTTCTTTCAGATCTATTAACATTTAACACTACTGAACACTTGAAACCTTCAAAAAGGGCTTGTGCTAGTCTTTGTATCTGCACTCTTAATTCTCACAGCAGTCCAGTGAGGTAGACATTATTAATTCTCCTTATGTTGCAGAAAACAAGTAACATGCCCACCTTCACATGACTAGGAATCGGCATAGTCTTGGGTTTTCCTGAGGTTACATAACCACTAAGCACCAGAGTCAGGCTAAAACCCCTGTCTTCTGATTCTGAATCAGAAATCTATTACAAATCTATTACAGTTCTTTTGTTTCCTCTTCAAGCCCTGTATCGTGGCAAAACACATTTGGTTGTTAGATTCGTTAAAATATTCGAAATAAAATGTGTTGAAAGGCATCGTAATAAAGGAAGTATTTTCTCTAGAATTTATGCTTCGCACATCAGAAGGCAGTACAGAAAGAGTTAAAAAGACCCCACTGAAGCTGACTCACCCCATAATTTATCTAGTGCTATAAAAATGAAAGACTTCTTCAGATTCCTGACCGCTTAGCCGTCTTAAAGGTGAAATGCCCTCGGGGTCTATAAATAGGTTTTGTTCTTTTGCAGTGCTCAATGTTTCAAAGTGTTTTTTATCTTTAAAATATTAAGTAAACACTGCAAAGTACTTAAATGGGCTCTGGGGGCATCTCGGGTTTGATTCTGGCCCTTCGGCAAAGCTACTGAAGTATAGATCTGGAGAACTAATCAAAAGAAAACTAAATTCACAGCTTTCTTTAAATATTTTATAGCATAATGTGTTAATGTTTCACCTGCCAGCTGCTTCAGCGGGTTTATAAGCAGCTGTCTAAGCGCATGGATTGAGCTGCCTGCATGGTCACCGCATCCACAAAAGCAAGACCCAGGAGCTGGGGAGCAGCCAAACAGAGGAAGGCCCTGGCCCCTGCCAGCTGCAGCCTCCTTTTCTTTCCCAACTTCCCCTCAGTAAGAAAGTACTTTAGGAGCTGCTTGAGATGAACAATAATTGCCAGGGTTTCGTCATCTCTCTGGCAGCAGTGTCCACAAGGAGCACTTAACATTGCACAGAGAAAATGGTTCCCAGCCATCAGCTTCCTCCCCAGAAGCGGCCAACCATTTCACAAATGGGGGCCTGGAGAGAAGCAAGGATGCCTCAGCTCAGACTCATCCCTGCTGCTGCGAAGAACAAAAATTGCGACTAAATACTTCATGTGCCAACAGTACATGTCAGTATCATCATCATCTATACACAAAGGCTTTTTAATAGCAATTCTAAATGAAACTCCAACACATTCCCCACCCATCTGAACTCTCAAAGTTTCAAGAACAAAATCATTCAAGGGATTTATTTTCAAGCTATGTCCTATACTCAGTAAAGGAAAAAGCAAATAAAACCCTTTTTCCACACACACTCACAGACACAAATACTGAGATCCTTTTCTAGATCTCAGAAATACTCACCCCCAAAAGGTTTTTGCGGTAGTTCAGAGAATCTGAACTCCATTTCTCTTTCTGCCTCTCCAAAGATCTAAGTTACTGTTACTTAGCATAGTAAGAAGGGCAAAAACACAGAAACCTCATGCTAAACAATATTTCTGCCCTTCTCCAAAACCCATATGTTGCTCTGAACAGTCCCCAGCTGTCTGGAAACACGTGAGACTTGGATCCATCTGGCATGAAGGGTTGGATCACTCACAACTTCTAGTATCCCTTTGCATTCACTGATTTACATGAGGGATGAGGAGTCTTCAAGGCAAACAACTCAAATGTGGTCCAGTCATAGATGGCATGTCTGACCAACAAAGGTGAGCAGAGGGAGAAGGCAAATTGCCTACAGAGGCCCTAGAAAAGAAATCATTCCAAGCAAAGATGGTGGTATCTGGCATGATGACTCAGCAACAGAGCCTAAAGTTTAGAGGAAAGTGTCAGTTATGGCTGCCTTGAAATAGGTATTTGAACATGCCCATATCCAGAAAAAAGTGAAATAAAAGCAGCCTGCAGTTACAGCAGAGTATACCATGGGCAACCAGGCCAGAGTGGATGGTGTGGTATCCAGTGGGGCAGCGACAGCAGTGACTGAGCACTGATCACTTGTGAAATACCCAGAGACCCACTGAGAAGACTAGAGTCTGAAGAAACTCAAGAGAATGGGGTTGTCATCCTGCCTTGAGGTCAGCATTGGGAGTTATCCAGCCAGAAAAATAGCAAGATTATATTATATATATTATTCTGGATATAGCAGGTTACTGAAGAACAATCACTCAATCATCAAATACTTATTTCTAAAAGGTTATGGCTCTCCACTATAGATGGACAACAGCTACTTGAAGTCCCAGCATGAATTCATGTGGGAACCTCCCTATGTTTTCAGCTGTTCTGAGCTCCTGTTGAATCCCCAGTCATCATTTCAGACAGGTAGTATCTGAAGTATTGATGCATCCAGAAGTATCTGAAGCCCAAGCTAATATCTGCCTAGGTATCTATTGATACAAATATCTCCATACAGACTAATGTGGGGATTTCTAAAATATAAGGTGTTTGACTCTTTTGGACCCTGTATTTGAAAATCTTGTTCTTTTATCTTCAGTGCTACCCTGAATTTTCAAAAAGCAATATAAATTATAAAGAACACATGATTTTGCTTTTAATGGAAAGTATATTTGAGCTTATTTCATTTCTTGACCAAGTCCTTTGAGATATGACATCAAAGAAATAACGTACCCTGCAGCCCAAACATTTTGTTGCTATGCCTTCTCACAGCATGATATCAAAAGTGATAGGGAAAAGTCTCAAACTTATGTGAAAAAGTAGTAATTACTCCATTTTCTGGCCCCTTTACAACAAAAACCTTTGGAAAGAATTGCCTCCACATATTTTCCTCTCATTCTTTTCTGAATTCACTCCAATCTGTTCTGTCTCACAAATTATATGTTGACAAATCCAACGTCAACTCTTAGTTGTTATTTTACTCACTCTATGAGCAGCAATTGGCACCTTTGTTCACTCTTTTTCTTGACTCCCATATTATTTCTCTGGTCTGGGTCTCTCCCCTAAAGTCCAGATTCATGTATCCAGCTGCCTATCTCACTTCTCTACTTGATAACTAAGGCATTTCAAACTGAACATTTATAAAACCAAAGTCTTCATTTCTTCTTCCTACACCCTGCTCCTCCCCTCTCAGTTTTCCCCAGTCTCAATAAGTGTCAACTCTATTCCTCTGTGGACCAGAAATCTTGAAGTCATCTTTGACTCGCCTCTTTTTCTCAGACCTCATTATTAAATCCATCATAAAATCCTACAAGACTGACCTTCAAATATATATCTAGAATCTGATCACTTCTCACCACTGTTCCACTGTCTAAGCTTCCATTATCTCTTATATGCATAATTGCAATTTTCTCCTAACTGATCTTCCTGTCTTCACTCCCTTATTCCTCAACAGTCTTTATCCACATAGAAATCACAATGCTTCTGCTAAAATACAATTAGACCATGTCACTTCTCCACTCAAAACCCTTGCACAACTTGCTGTGTATCATAAAGTCCAGAGTTCTTCTTACCACATCTCCAAGGTCTGACCTAATCTGGAGCTCACCATCTTTTTAAAGTCATCTCCCACTACTCTCTCCCTCCTTTCTTCCACTGCATCCATACTGGCCTACTTTCTGCTCCTCCAACAGCCTAGATGTTCCCATCTCAGAGTCTTTGTTCCTACTACCTGGAGTTATCTCCTATTTCATGATTCATTTTTTCCCTTCCTTCTGATCTCTTCTCAAATATCCCTGATCAGAGCTACCTTCCCTGACTCTCTGACTGCTGCTGCTGTTTAGTCACTAAGTCGTGTCTGACTCTTTGCAATCCCATGGGCTGTAGCCAACCAGGCTCTTCTGTCCATGGGATTTCCCAGACAAGAATACTGGAGTGTGTAGCCATTCCCTTCTCCAGGGGATCTTCCCAACCCAGGGATGGAACCAGCGTCTCCTGCTTGGCAGGTGGATTCTTACCACTGAGTCATATGGGAAACTGACTATCTAACTATTCTATAAGAAAAGAACACCCCCACTTCCACTCTCCTTCCCCTTGCCTCACTATGCTTCTCCTTCAGCGCTAATGATCACCTGACATAATTATTTGCTCCCCGCCCCCCACATTAGAATGTGGGCTTCCCTTGTAGTTCAGATAGTAAAGAATCTGCCTGCAATACAGGAGACCTGAGTTCAACTCCTGGTTCGGGACGATCCCCTGGAGAAGGAGATGGCAACCCACTGCAGTATTCTTGCCTGGAGAATCCCATGGACAGAGGAGCCTGGTGAGTTATAGTCCATGGGGTTGCAAAGAGTCGGACACGACTGAGCAACTGAGCACACACACACACCACATTTCATCTCCTCCAAGACTTTCATTTTTACACATTTTAGTATCTCTAAATTGGAGATGCGTCTTATAATGTGCAACTTCTTTTCTTTCTTAGTAGTCCATATAATAGTGGTCTATATTATAATTGACACCTTCAGTTCAGTTCAGTTCAGTCGCTCAGTCATATCCAACTCTTTGTGACCCCACGAATCACAGCAGGCCAGGCCTCCCTGTCCATCACCCACTCCCGGAGTTTACTCAAACTCATGTCCATCGAGTCGGTGATGCCATCCAGCCATCTCATCCTCTGTCGTCTCCTCCTCCTCCTGCCCCCAATCCCTCCCAGCATCAGGGTCTTTTCCAATGAGTCAACTCTTCACATGAGGTGGCCAAAGTATTGGAGTTTCAGCTTCAAAATCAGTCCTTCCAATGAACACCCAGGACTGATCTCCTTTAGGATGGACTCATTGGACCTCCTTGCAGTCCAAGGGACTCTCAAGAGTTTTCTCCAACACCACAGTTCAAAAGCATCAATTTTTTGGTGCTCAGCTTTCTTCACAGTCCAACTCTCACATCCATACATGACCACTGGAAAAACCATAGCCTTGACTAGATGGACCTTTGCTGGCAAAGTAATGTCTCTGCTTTTTAATATGCTATCTAGGTTGGTCATAACTTTCCTTCCAAGGAGTAAGCATCTTTTAATTTTATGGCTGCAGTCACCATCTGCAGTGATTTTGGAGCCCAAAAAAATAAAGTCCTTAGATTCAATGAAATACGGTATTTGCTTTCAAAACATATTTCAAATGAACAAATAAATTTGATTTATAATATTTTTAGAAGTGTGGGGCTCAAGCTCTTGGGCAAATGGCTACTGAATTACAGCTTAACATACAACTTAATCTACTGATTTTGAATGCTTATCTGATTTGCACTGAAATAGGGGTAGCAGGAAAAAAATAGATTAAGAGTATCAAGGAAAGGGAATTGAAATGGCCTAGAGTAAAAAGAGACAATATAGGCAAGAGAATCACCAGAACTTATTAAAAAATCTAAGGTAATTAATCAAGCAGACCTACATAACTCACTAGCCCCTGAGGGAAACACTATATTAACATATAAAACAAAAATTATTCATAATGGTAACGTGAGACCTAGTCATCTCAAAATGAATAAGATATTTAGTATGCTCAGCTCAAGAAGCAGAAAAATAGATAGCACATTTGTGTTAGGTTTCTTTCAAAAAATGGTTAAAATAAAAATAATTAATTTGGCTTTTAAAGTGATAAAATTTAATAATCTGGAACATTCATTTCAGTGGCACACTTACAGCTCTCTTAATGATATTATCATCAACAGGGTAATTCTCAGAGAACTTCTATTGGTATTCACTGTGCTTTTGAACCAAATTCATCAAGACCCAATACAATCCCATACTAGAAGAAAATCTAGGAAACTGCAGTTATGAAAGCTTTTTAACTGAATCTAATCTTACTTCTTATTCTGATAGACGCTCTGAGTTGAAATGTGTTGGAAGACTATTGATCATTTTCTTGTGCTTACATGTTACATGCTCCTGCAAATGAATAAAACTTACCTTTGGCCACTTTGTATGCTTCCTGCAAGATGATGGAGAACATTTTTTTCATAATTTTCTAATTGTAATTTTTTCTATGATATTTATACAACCTGTTAAGTTTTTTGTATCATCATAAGTTTCAAAAAAGTTTTATCTACATGAGAAAATAAAGTAAAGTCAATAGGTAAATTGTATGTAGTTGAGAGAGGAGGATGGGTTGTAGTTTGGGGCAGAGTTAAGAGTATCTTACTAATTTCAGTTCCATATAAATGCAGCCTCATGTTGTTCATATAAAGTCAGTATTATCAATAGAGCTAATTTCTCACATCTCAGTTACTAAAATATTCATTCCTTGGTATATCTGCTCTTAAAATGTGTAATAAAAGAATCCATTCATCAAAATGCTAAGCGGTTACATAGGGATTTGTTGTTCTGTAGTCTCTAAGACATGTCCAGCTCTTTTGCGACCCCACAGACTGTAGCCTGCCAGGTTCTTCTATCCATGAGATTTTCTAGGCAAGGTTACTGGAGTGGTTTGCCATTTCCTTCTCCAAGGGATCTTCCCCACCCAGGCATCAAACCTGCTTCTTCTGCATTGGCAGGCACATTCTTTACCACTGAGCCACCAGGGAAGCAATTTCTAAAAGAATCATTATGAGGAGACTAAATTATACCAGTAAAGAAATCTGAAAGATATGTGTTACATAGAAAAATTTGATCATTATTATTACTATTACTAGTTTATTGTTGCTGTTATTATTAAGAAATCAGAAAATTGGTTTAAAACATCAACCTAGGAATTAAAGGCAAAAGATTTAATAGAATCTCCCCTTAGGCTGTTTCCACAAGGACTCTGAGTATGAGCAGGGAATAAAGGCTGACCTCTCAATTAAGTAGTGGAGGGAATGAGAAAAAAGAATGTGGAGGGTTGACTGCATTAGTTATCCCCCCCCACCCATCCCTTCTTGTACACTTGTCTTTGCCCTGTAAATTTGTATGGCTCTTCCACTCTAGGCAGGATATTCTGTTTCATGTTTAGTTTCTTGGCTCAGCCAAGTGACTTACTTTAGCTTTAGGGATGTTATTAAGAAGAAGTGTGAAAAAGCACACATTTCCACTTGATTTTTATTCCTCTGCCTCTGCCACAAGAACATGCCCAAGCTAGCCTGCTAAAGGATGAGACATGGAACAGAGCCTCAGTTGTCCTAGCTAAGACTTTCCTAGATTAGATTATAAGCTGTCCAACACTAGAATAGCGAGAGATCCCAATCATGATCAGTCAATACATGAATTACCCAAGCCAAGGCCAAAAACACCATCCAGTTCACCTGAAAATGCATAAGTTAAATAAACGTACTGCTTTCGTCACTGAGTTCTGGGTGGTTGTCACACACATTATAGTGGCACCAGGGCCTCCCTTGTAGCACAGTTGGTAAAGAATCTGCCTGCGGTGCAGGATACCCAAGTTCAATCTCCGGGTTGGAAAGATCCCGTGGAGAAGGAAATGGCAACCCATTCCAGTATTCTTGCCTGGAGAATCCAATGGACAGAGGAGCGTGGCAGGCTACAGTCCATGGGGTCGCAAGAGTCAGATACTACTTAGTAACTAAACCACCACCACCATGGAACTAATACAGAATTTGATATGGTGCTGAGAGGAAACAGTGAGAAGACAGATGTTATAAGTCCTTGTTGGTGAAAAAGACTATACAAAGTGATAAAATAAATATTAAAAATAAAATATTAAAATTATCTAGGGGCTGGGTGCTCGCCTTTCAATGCATTAAGGAACAAAGGACTGTGTCCCACTACAAACTCAGTCTTGGAAAATCTAAGGAATGAATTGAACAGTGGCAACTTGAAAACAGAAGGGAAACCAGGCAGACGGCCTGGATGTGCAGCAAGTGGGAAAGGAGAATAGGGGAAATTAGCCTGGCCCTGAAAAAGTCCTTTGGGTTCAACAGAAGAAAGCTCCAAATGCTTCCCCAGTACTTATTCTAACAGATTTCCTTGGATCATTCTAATCTTTCAGTCAAGCAAATAGCATTATTTTTTAAATGCTCTTTCTCTTTTTCAAGAGTACGTGCTCAGTCGCTTCAAACACGTCCAACTCTTTGCAACCCAATGGACTGTAGCCCACCAGGCTCCTCTGTCCATGGGATTCTCCAGGCAAGAATACTTGTGGGTTGCCATGCCCTCCTCTAGAGGATTGTCCCAACCCAGGGATGGAGTCCATGTCTCCTGTATTGGCAGGTGGATTCTTTACCTCTGAGCCACCGAGGAAGATTTTATTAGTCTTTCTCTTTCTAATAGTGTCTTTCTCTCTTATTAGTCTCCTATTCATTTTCATCATCAAAAATCTTACTTCCTTTCTTCTCACCTTACTATTGAAAAATAACCATTTTTCTAGCCTAACCTAGTCCACTCTCCCATCATGAAATCTACTGTTAATACTGCTACCAGATAATTTTTAAAGCAAGTTTAATCATTTTTCTTTGCTGCCTAAAAATCTTTAGTGGCTAATTGTGTGTTAAGTTACTTATACTTGGATCACCTTTTCATTTAAGACTCTCCAAGAAATAGCTACAACCTTCCATTCCAGAATGGATGGATGGATGGATGGCTAGACAAATAGATAAGTAGACAGACAGACAGATGACAGGTAGATAGTTAGATAGAAAGAAAATAGACTCAGAACTTAAACTATTAGTCACAAGAACAAGTTGATTTTATGTTTGGGGTTACAAATGTGACTTTGTAGGGGTGGCTTTATATACATATTTCTGAGCTCCATATTTAGAGCTCTGAGGAGCATTGAGACTATAATTCAGTAATCTTAACTTCAACTTTACATTGACTGTAAAGCTTTTGAATTCTCCTTCGTATCTGAATGAGATCCTTGCTGGGTACAGTAATCTGGGTTGTAGGTTATTCTCTTTCATTACTTTAAGTATGTCTTGCCATTCCCTTCTGGCCTGAAGAGTTTCTATTGATAGATCAGCTGGGAATCCCTTTGTGGGTTATTTGTTGTTTCACCCTTGCTGCTTTTAATATTTGTTCTTTGTGTTTGATCTTTGTTAATTTGATTAATATGTGTTTCACCTTAGGTTTATCCTGTTTGGGACTCTCTGGGTTTCTTGGACTTGTGTCACTATTTCCTTCCCCACTTTGGGGAAGTTTTCAGCTATTATCTCCTCGAGTATGTTCTCATGGCCTTTCTTTTTGTCTTCTTCTTCTGGGACTCCTGTGATTCGAATGTTGGGGCATTTCACATTGTCCCAGAGGTCCCTGAGGTTGTTCTCATTTCTTTTTATTCTTTTTTCTTTTTTCCTCTCTGCTTCATTTATTTCCACCATTTTATCTTCTACCTCACTTAGCCTATCTTCTGCCTCTATTATTCTACTGTTGGTTCCCTCCAGAGTGTTTTTTGATCTCATTTATTGCATTATTCATTTTTAATTGACTCTTTTTTATTTCTTCTAGATCCTTGTTAAACATTTCTCGCATCTTCTCAATCCTTGTCTCCAGGCTATTTATCTGTAACTCCATTTTGTTTTCAGGATTTTGGATCATTTTTATTATCATTATTCTAAATTCTTTTTCAGGTAGATTCCCTATCTCCTCTTTTGTTTGACTTGGTGGGCATTTTTCATGTTCCTTTACCTGCTGGGTATTTCTCTGCCTTTTCATCTTGTTTAGATTGTTGTGTTTGGAGTGGCCTTTCTGTATTTTGGTGGTCTGTGGCTCCTTTTTATTGTGGAGGTTTCTCCCAGTGGGTGGAGTTGGATGATTGGCTTGTCAAGGTTTCCTGGTTAGGGAAGTTTGCGTTGGTGTTCTGGTGTGTGGAACTGGATTTCTTCTCTCTGGAGTGCAATGGAGTGTCCAGTAGTGAGTTTTGAGATGGGTCTATGTGTTTGGTGTGACTCTGGGCAGCCTGTATGTTGACGCTCAGGGCTATGTTACTTCATTGCTGGAGAATTTGCGTGGTATGTCTTGCTCTGGAACTTATTGGCTCTTGGGTGGTGGTTGGTTTCAGTGTAGGTATGGAGCCTTTTGGATGATCTCTTATTACTTAATGTTCCCTGTAGTCAGTTTTCTGGTGTTCTCAGGTTTGGGGCTTAAGTCTCCTGCCTCTGGATTTCAGTCTTATTCTTCCAGTAGCCTCAAGACTTCTCCAACTATACAGCACTGATAATAAAACTTCTAGGTTAATGGTGAAAAGATTCTCCACAGTGAGGGACACCCAGAGAGGTTCACAGAGTTACATGAAGAGGAGGAGAGGGAGGAAGGAGATAGAGGTGAGCAGGAGGAGAAAAAGGGGGACTCAAGAGGAGAGAGACAGATCTGCACAGTTCTCTGTTCCCTAAGTGTTCTCCGTAGCCCAGAACACCCACAGAGATTCACAGAATTGGATTGAGAAGAGAAGGAGGAGGGAGGAAATAGAGGTGATCTGGGGGAGAAAAAGGTGAGTCAAAATGGGGAGAGAGTAATCATCACACTCCTGAATAAAAATGGGTACTGAATATTGGATTCTTAAATGTCAAAAATTGATATCAAATACCAAAAAACAAAGATTAAAAATCTAGAGTAGAGGTTAGACTCTTAAAAATACAATATTAAAAACAAAAACACAAAAACTTTAAGAAATATATATGAAGTTTGCTTTAAAAATAGGGTCTTTTTTTTTTGCAAGGTTATAGTGAAATGAAAATGAAAATTAAGGAGTAATAGAGGAGTAACAGAGGTCTTTAAAAGAAAATAAAAGAGAAAAATAAAATTAAAAAAAGAGAAAAAAGAAAAAAATTTTTTTTTAATTTAAAAAAAGAGATAGAAAAATATATCTAGGAATTTCTCTGGAGCTGTTGCGGGCAGTGTGGGTTTGGTTCAGTTTCAGATAGCTCCTTGTTCCAGCTTACACTTCTCGATATCTATAGGCCCCTTCCGGTGTAGTCGGTGTTAACTACAGGGATTTTAATCTGTTGCACCGGTCACTTCTGAAGCGGTTCCCTTTGTTTATTTGGCTTCTGTTTGCAGGTCTCTTCAGTGTCTAATTTCCTCCCTGACACAGGCGGGTGGAGGTGGTCTCTTGTTTAGGTTCGCTTGTTCAGTCGTGCTGTGGGGAGCGAGGGGCGCTGCAGACAAATGTCACTGGCCTGTGTGGGGAGCACTCGCAGTGTTCCGGCCACACTGGGTTTGCCCCACTCACAGCGTGTGTGCTTCCCCGTCTACACTGCTCAGGCTCCAGGCTGCTCTATAGGGAGCGGGTCCTGAGTTGTGTGCGGTTCCAGTTTTCAGGTACTCCACAAAGACACAGACTTGGTTGTGCCTTCCCTGTCCGAGCAACTCAGGCAGCCAGGAGCTTGACGGGCACACTCTCCCTGGCACAGCTCACCTTATCCCCTCCACGGTCCCTGCCTCAGTTTCCTGCGCTGGTCTGGTGCGCCTTGTGTCTGTTCTGGGGAGCTGGTCTCTAGCCACAACCCTCCCAGCGGATGTCAACCATCCAGAATCTCAGGAAGTCTTTGGTTAGAAGCTGGGAGCCTGTTTGCAGTTTCGTAGGGAGTGCCGTCTCTGGGGCCGAGTTTGCCCCTTTCCCCTGCCCCCTGCCTCCTGCCTCTGGCAGGGGATGGGCCAGTCCTCTGCCAGCTAGCTCTTCTCTGGGATCAGTTCTTCCTTTGTTCTGCGAACCGGCCACCGGCAGTGTGTTCCTTAGCGCTTTTCACCCGTTAATTTTCTCTCTCTCTTGCTACCCCACAGTTTAAGTTGCTATCTCACGTTAACTCCCTCCAATTGCCCTCAGGGCATTCGGGCCCAGTCCTTACCCTAAGCAATGCCGCCTGCTCCTCTCCGATCCGCCCCCACTTGCTGGTGGCGGATGCGAGCGTCTGGGGTACTTTTCTGCTGGGAGTTGCTTTTAGGCATGTAATCTGTGGGTTTTATTTATTTTTCCTCCCAGTTAGGTTGCCCTCCGAGATTCAAAAAATTTCCCCAGACCCGCCCGTGAGAGGGTTTCCTGGTGTTTGGAAACTTCCTCTATTATGACTCCCTTCCCGGGACAGGTCTCCGTCCCTAGCTCTTTTGTCTCTCTTTTTATCTTTTATATTTTGTCCTACCTCCTTTCGAAGACAATGGGCTGCTTTTCTGGGTGCCTGATGTCCTCTGCTAGTGATCAGAAGTTGTTTTGTGGCATTTGCTCAGCGTTCAAATGTTCTTTCAATGAATTTGTATGGAAGAAAGTGGTCTCCCCGTCCTATTCCTCTGCCATCTTAGCTCCTCCCTCAACTTTACATTGAAATCACCTGAAGGGCTTAATAAATATTCATATTTGGATTCTGAACTGATTGTTATGGAAAATCGAGTTTGTTTTTTTTTTAAATTCCACTGCTATAACTGAACTTTGCTGGAGAATTTTTCTTTCCTTTCTAGTCTTAACGAAGGTGACTGGCCCTTGAACTTTATTGTATAATGCAATGGGAAGTATTGAATCTTTTTCTTTATATTGAAGTATAGTTGATTTGGACTTCTCAGGTAGCTCAGCTGGTAAAGAATCCACCTGCAATGCAGGAGACCCCATTTTGATTCCTGGGTTGATTCCTGGGTTTGATTCCTGGAGGAGAGCCTGGCAACCCACTCCAGTATTCGTGCCCGAAGAATCCCCATGGACAGAGGAGCCTGTTGGCCTGCAGTCCATGGGGTCCCAAAGAGTCGGACATGACTGAGTAACTAAGTACAGCACAGCATATAGATGATTTACAATGTTGTGCTAGTTTCTGGTGTAAAGCTAAGTGATCCAGTTATTTATATATTTCATATTATTTTCCATTGTAGTTTATTATAAGATATTGAATATAGTTCCCTATGCTATATAGTAGGATGTTATTGTTTATCTGTTTTATAGATAGTAGTGTGTATCTGCTAATTCAAATTCCTAATTTATCCCTCCCCCACCCCATTTCCCTTTTGGTAACTATAAATTTATTTTCTATATCTGTGAGTCTGTTTCTGTTTTGTAAACAAGTTCATTTGTGTCATATTTTAGATTCTACATAAAAGTAATATCATACGGTATTTGGTACTAAAGATTTAAGTACAAAATCTTAACTAATAAGCACATTTCAGAGTGTTGGTATCTGTAGAATAGAAATGTGGACTATGTACTCTATCTTCTTTCTACTATTTCTCTAGAATTCTTTTGTAATAATGGCAAGAGAAAGAATGAGAATTTTGCTTCCATTGAATGCAAATTGATGGGGCCCACATGATATGCAACAAGAGGAAACTTAAAAGACACTAACTGATTGGGTTGTGAGTGCCAGCCTGCCCCAGTCATGTAAAAGCAGATGACCTAGCACATACAAGGCTGTTTGCTCTGCACAGACCACGTTTTAGCTGCCCCAATTATTGCCACATATGAATATTGCAAACTTGGATATCAGCATGACATTCTAATTCCATTTGTTCATGCATCTTAAACAGGGTATCTTAGTGGTTTGAATGAGAAACTATTACTTCTGATAAGAAAAAGAGCAGTTTTCCACAGGGCAAGCTTAACAACTCTTTCTTCAGACTATGTCAGCCCCCTGAGGGACAAATTCAAGGGACTGAATGACTGTAGGGTTAGGCTGTGTGGTTCCAGTTTTTTGGTGGTGCTTTTTTTTTTTTTTTTTTTAACTCCTCCATCCATTCTTTCCCCTGGCCCCCGGCTAGAATTATCAAAACAGCACCAGTTATGGATCACACATCAGTTAAAGGCTATGGTTTTTCCAGTAGTCATGTATGGATGTGAGAGTTGGACTACAAAGAAAGCTGAGCACAGAAGAATTAATGCTTTTGAACTGTGGTGTTGGAGAAGACTCTTGAGAGTCCCTTGGGCTGCAAGGAAATCCAACCAGTCAATCCTAATAGAAATCAGTCCTGAATATTTACTGGAAGGACTGACGCTGAAGCTGAAACTCCAATACTTTGGCCACGTGATGCAAAGAACTGACTCATTTGAAAAGACCCTGATGCTGGGAGAAATCGAAGGCAACAGGAACAAGGAGCAGCAGAGGCTGAGATGGTTGGATAGTATCACCGACTCAGTGGACATGAGTTTGAGCAAGCTCCAGGAATTGCTGATGGACAGGGGAGCCTGGCGTGCTGCAGTCCATGGGGTCACAAAGAGTCAGACATGACTTAGCAACTGAACTGAACTGAATCACAATCAGCAGAAAGATGTGTGTGGCTAATTAGTTCCTTCCCTCACCCCCTTTATGTGATCCTATGAAGCTCAGGTTACTGCTGCCTTGGCCAATGCTTTTTTGAAGGCACTAATGGCACCTGCCTTGTTGGGAGTTTTCTGTACCTTCTGCCTCAAGTGAACAGCAAAAAATATGACTTTCTTAATGATCTTTGATCTACATGATTATAGCTCTTTTGGCCCTAAAATATAGTTCTACTCTTTTAAGTTTTATAAAATCCTCTGAACCAAAACTAACACCAAGTTCCCCAGGAGGCTGGGCCAACAGTAGATTCAGGTGGTGCCTCCCACTTCACAGTGACTTCTTTGTCCCCCAGGACACCCCCAATATTTAAAGCAGCCTCTTTTTTCTCCTTCATCATGAAACAGTCATAAATATAGTATCTGGGAGCCAAATTCTCAGGTCAAAGATCCCAACGGCCACCTCAAAATCACTGCATGTCCTTGCGGTGGTTTGAATCAATTATACAGGGCATTTCTCCCTGGTTTCTTTTGGCCAATCATCTTGCTTTGCCTGACTCTGAGTTTATATTTGGTTTATCTCAGGGTCCTTTCCCTGTGGGTGCACAGATTTCTTAACCAAGATGGATTCTAGCAAAGAGACCTATGGGTAGATTAACACCACTTACTATGAGGGGATCTCTTCCCTTTTGACCTCTGAGGAGCCTTTTGTGCACATCCGTACATAGTTAAGAAAGTCTCCTTGACCTCAAGACTGAGAAATATGTGGTCTCTTATCTAGACAGGGCTCAGCTCCTCTCTTGCTCCTGCTATTATCTTCATCTTGGGAGTTTCTGTCCACAGGAGACCAACTCCAGATGCTCAGCCTGAAGCCCATCTATCTCCTGCCTCAAGACAGCTGAAACACAATGACCTTGACTTTCTGGAAGCACTGTTGTTTCATTGAGAGGATCTGTGAGACACACCATTAGTCTCTTTTATTTATTTATTTATTTTTTACCATTAGTCTCTTTTAAAGGGCCCTTTATGTGACTGAATACTACCCTGTGGCATGACCTTTGGTTTTAACAGAAGTTTTGACAGTCACATCCTTTGCTTCTTCTTTAGACTGATGTTCTCCTGGCAGTGCTCTAGATTTGATCTTTGATTAAAAGTTATTTCTTAATTTTGGTACCAGTTGCCATCAAGAAAAACAGAATTTTCAAAATTATCAAGTCTTGGCTCTTTCATACTTTTTATCCCTACTTCAATTTAATTCGTTCTCCTCCTATCTTACTATAAGCAGCAAGAAAAAACCAGATAGCACCTTAAATACTTTGCTTGGAAATTTCCTAAGCTAGATCACCCAGTTCACAAAGTACATTTTCTACATTTCACATTACTACAAGAAATGAGGTTTCTAAGCTTTCTGCCACTAAATAACAAAGACTCCCCTTTTCTTCAATTTTTGCCACCATTCATCCTCAGTCTTATAAAACCTAGAAGGGTGGGATGGGGTAGGGGACAGGAGGGAGGCTCAAGAGTGAGGGGACATATGTGTACTTATGACTGGCTCACACTGTTATATGATAGAAACCAACATAACATTATAAAGCAATTATCCTCCAATTAAAAATAAATTTATAAATAAATAAACAAAAGACAAGAAGACTACTAACAGCTTCTTCAGGAACTTTAGAATTTCACTAACATTTTGCTCAAATTCCAGTTCTAAAACCACTCCTACATTGTAGGCTTTCATCATGGCAGCACTCTATTTCTAGACACCAAAATCTGTATTTATAATTGCTGCATAACAAATTACACCAAAAATTAGCAGCTTAAACCAACAAATATTTATTATTTCATTGTTTCTGGAGGTCAGTAATCAGAAGCAGTGTGGCTACATAATTTTGACTCAGTGTCTCATGTCTCACAGTCAAGCTGACAGCTAAGGCTACTACTATGTCAAGAGTCAACCATTTATCTGGGGATAAGATATCTACTTCCAAGTTCTTGTGACTATCAACAGGCTTTAGTTACTCATGGACTTTCATACTGAGGGCCTCAGTTCTTCTCCATGCCATCTGGCCCTCTCTATATGGCTGTTCAAACCAAGGCACTTTGCTTCCCCTGGCATAAGAGTTGTGAAAGAGAGAGTGTACACACCCAAGATCAAAATCACCATCTTTTTTAACCTAACCTCAAAAGTAACATCCCCCTGCTTCCACCTTTAGAAGTGGATCAATAAGTTCAGCCCACACTCAAGGAGAGAAGATTACGTAAGGGCACGAACACCAGGAGGGGGTGGTCATTACAGACCATTTTAGAAGTTGCCTTTCACACAGACCCCAAAATGAGAGATGGAGACCATGTGGCAAGACAGAAGGAAAGATCACCTGATGAATTTCCAGTCTCATGAGAGATGGCAGTTTCCAGTAGTTGCCTTCTGTTAAGATGTTTCTGAACATTTAAAATAAATGCACCTACTCTTTAGCAACCTCAATTGAATTACTGCTCTTCGTAACCAAATTATTCCTGAGACTAAATCCTATTTTCTTGCAGAATCTGTACTCCAGCTTTGAGACTGAAAGCAAATATAATACACCCCTCTACAATCTAAACAAGACTCACAGTGTCTGAACTGACCTGCAGATGCTGTAGATCAGGCATGTTCTATATTCTGCTGACCCTGTCAGCAAAAAGCTCTCTGGCAGCACATTAAGGACAGCACACTTATATTAGAAGCTGCACTTTTAATTTCTGTGACATGTAATGAGGCAGTCTCACTAGCCAGAATATCTTATTAGGTCATAACGTGTTAAATGTGGTTTAATCAAGAGCTGCCATTAGGTAGCTTCCCAGTGAACCTCGGATGTAAGAAGATCATATAACAAATCATCTGTGGAATCCCTCTGAAACTGTGCTAAGAAAGACAGGTCAGTTAGCAATGCAAGTAATAATACCCTCATAACTAGTAATAATAATGATGAAAACAGTTAGCATTTATTGAGCACACACATAAGGTTCTCTTATAACTAAAAATGGCTATACCAGAAATGCCCATCGTTTTCTACTCACACACACACACTTTTTAGAAAACTTACTAAACTAAACTAGACCAGGAAAGAGAATTTCCATGTAGTAGTTACTAAGTGCAACTACCTGAAATGGTTACACAATCTTCACACTCCTAAAATTCAGTTACCATTATATCCCCACTTCAAAGCTGTTGCTCTGAAACTTTGAACCAAAGTTTAGCAATATTGAGCAAACAGTCCAAGATCTAATAACTTGCTTCCTGATAGTCATACCCTAGGTGGTTCCCTTTCACATTGTGTCGGGGATGGTCCGTGGGTCAATCACTATAGCAAAAGTAATGATGAGGGGCTTTCCAGGTGGTGCAGTGGTAAAGAACCTGCCTGCCAATGCAGGAGATGTAAGAGATGCAAGTTTGATCCCCAGGTCAGGAAGATTCTCTGGAGGAGGGCATGGCAACCCATTCTAGTATTCTTGCCTGGAGAATCCCATGAACAGAGGAGCCTGGCAAGCTACAGTCCATAGGGTCACATAGAGTAGGACATGACTGAAGAGATTTAGCACACAATGGTGAATGACTTATGATGTTGGGTCATAAAAATAATTTCACCAACTTCCACTTTGCTCTCTTGGATCACTCTTTATCAGTCAAGCCAGATGCCATACTGTGAGAATACACAAGTCAAAAGAAGAGGGCCATGTGGCAAAGAACTGAGATCTCTTAACCACCATCAACTTGCGAGCAACGCCAGTGATCCATTTTGGAAATGAATCCTCTAGCTTCACTTGATTCATGAGGTGACAATAGCCCTAACTAGCATCTTGACTGTAACCTCATGAGACACCCTAGGCCAGAACTACCCAGGCAAACCACTCCTAAATTCCTGACCTATAGAAACTATAAGATAGTAAATGTTGTTTTCTTGTTAGACATAAATAGATAACTGACATAAGCAGTGAAACTGGGTGCTCCTATCTCAAATTCTCTTATAAATTGTAGTTGGGATGTTTGCCAAGGCTGAGGTTTCCATTTGAAGGGTTGATGGGAAAGGACCTGTTTCTAAACTCATTCTTGCAGCTGTTGGCAAGAATTTAGTTCTTTGCTGGTTATTGGACAGAGACTTCCTTCACTGTCTTATCAATGGGCCTCTCTATAAAGCAGCTTGAGACATGGCAGCTAGCTGTCCTCCCTTAGAGCAAGTAAGAGAGAATAAAAAGAGAGTACCCAAAATGAAAGCTATAGTCTTTTTGTAATGTACTCTCAGAAGGGATATCATACCCAGTCTGCTATATTCTATTTCCTAAAAGTTGGTGATCAAATACAGCTCACACTTTAGGAGAGATTACACAAAGGTGTGAATACCAGGAAGCGAGCATCATTGGGGGTCATTCCCCACACTGGGCATACCACACTGGGTTATGGCTCCAGTGGGCTGGGTTGATGCTTTTCACCATTATACTCTCTGCCTCTCTTGATCTAGTTGTGGATTCCAGTCATAGAGGTAGGTCCCAAGCATTGGGCATGCCCTATAATCAAAGCACTCCTCTCCAGGATATTCACAGAAGGGTGGATAGGCTGCAGGCTGCTCCTTAGTCACTCCCATATTACAGCTGTTTCTACTCCCCAATCATAGTTATACCTCAGGTCACTGTTTAATCAGCTGAACTCAGACTCTATCCCTTCACTCTTCAAAGTACCACCAACTCAAGACTTTATTAACAGACAGCTTTACCATGGCTCCGGGCTAACTGAAATTACGTACTGCCTCTCAGCAGATGTCTTCAAAGTTGAACATTAGCCAGTTCTGTCCTTAAAATTATTTCAGTCCCGTAAGCATTGGCAACTTCTCAGAGGTCACCTTTCATAGAGGTTCCACTTGGGACTTTGTTCCTCACTCTTTAGAGGCAGCACACAGAGCTCTACACTTCAGCTCATATTCTGCTCCACAGTCTGAGGCACATGTCTTAGAGCAGGGCCTCACCCGCCTCATGCTGCACAAAGTGCCATCTGGGCGAGTTGGCGCTCTCTGCCCTTTTACGCTGCTTTCCAGGCCACCTTCTCTGACGTCTACGCTATTCTTGGAAACTCCTCTGACAAGAAAGGAAAAAACAATGATGAAAAGCCTACTATTAATCACAATTTACAAATTCTAAGAAAAGTGAATCCTAGAAGTTAAAGAGCTTTTTTTTTTTCTGCTGAGCACATAATTTTTAATGCAATGGTCTTTCACAGACTTGATGAAAGAGTTAAGTGGAGAGTGTGAAGATGAAAAATTAGAAAAACTTGGGAAAAGCTAAATTCCTTTAAGAAAAGGGATATAAAAATATTGGTAGATATAAAAATACTGGCAACCCAATCCAGTATTCTTGCCTGGAAAAGTCTGTGAACAGAGGAGCTTGGAGGGCTACAGTCCATGGAGTCGTAAAGAGTAGGGCATAACTGAGCACAAACAAGGGCCCAACCTAAATCCAGAGTGATCTCATCTCAAAATCCACAATTGACAGGTGCAAAGATTGTTTTTCCAAATAAGGTCACCTTTGCAGACTCTGGGGGTTACAACTTGGGCATACCTTTGGGGGCCACTATTAAACCTGCTGTAATATGGTAACAAAAATAAATAAATAAAGGAGTTGGTAAGAGTCTGGAACCAGGAGTTAGAGGCTGCATGAAGACTGAGAAGAGCTACTTTGCAGATAAAAGATATATCTAATGGGCTTTTCTTTTTTTGGAATGAAATGTTGTTTGCCTGAGACTTAAAACACATTTTCATCTTCCTAAAGTTTACATTACTCACAATTTCCTAATGATATGTGTTTGCTTGGATAGGAGACAGGAATAGAAGTGACACTATAGACATGTTTGGGTTAAAAACTCTAAATTTCTTACTCTATTTCACAGAACACTTTAGTTCTCACATTTCTTCAAATTCTTGTGCATACCCCAAGGCCTATATTCCCATAGCCCCATCAAGAAGATTTGGGCTAAACCAAAGGCAATATGTCCTACTTCTCTAAGAAGAGGCTGTTGTCAGTGGCTATTTAAATAACAATTGTTCTTCTCTATCAAATAAACTTAAAACTCCCCACCAAATTACTAATGTGCATCAGGTTAAGTAACTTTGGTTATATCTCTGGAATTTTCACACATATCATATCATCAAATAACCTAAGAAAACTAGTATTATTCTCCCATTTTACAGATGAGGGAGTAACAGCTTAGGGAGGTTTAATAACTTCTAGAAGGTAATAAAGTAATAAGTAGAAAAAAACAGAAATCAGATCTCTGACACTAGAACTCCACTTTTTTCCCTTCAGCATATATTGCCACAGAAATAGTTTGGTCTCAGGTGAAGCATCAGCAAAGAGCTATCAATATAGAGTATATAGAAAATGCTTGAATTCCTCAGACCAACAAATAATGAGTTTGCTTGTGTTATGCATCCCAATTTTATTAGATTGAAAGCTTAGGGGCATATTGTCCTCAGGAAGAAGATTCACAGGCATTCAAAATGACCAAATATTTAACATATGCAAACCTGTGCCCAGGGCATGATTTGCACCAGTATGATAATTTACATGAAACAGAATTTTTTAATTTAAGAGTTTCAGCTGAGGCTCTGAGTTAGAATAGATAGTTAAATACCAAAGTGATTTTTGAGGAAAAAAAAAAAACTGCATGCATATTTTCAAGACATTATCCAAAGACCAGATCAAAGTCTGGTTTGTACCCACAGGGAGATATAAAATACTTGAAAAAGTACAGTTGGGGAGAGGACTCTGTGAGAAAGATGAGGATGCTATATTAGGAGCTCTAACCCTTCAGATCACCAAAAAGAAAGGATGAAGAGGTTTCTGCTCCTTCACCTCAAGCTTACAGCAAAGAATGCTTCCATGAGATCACCGTGAGAGATAGAGATCTGACTTCTATTAGCTTAGGACACAAAGGTTGACCTCTCCCTAGGAACACTTGGAGAGCTGCTTTGGTATCAAAGGAAAGATGGATTGTTGCTGCATATGAAAGGTATCTGCATTTGCAGTCAAATCATATGTGAGTATTGAATGTATACCAGACAGGTCTCACAGGAGTCAGCTGATAGCCTGCCTAAGGGTTGATAGCCTAGAAGGGTCACCAGGATCCAACAGAAAGAGACTATCGAGACTATCATATCTCATAAGTCATGCTTATTCATACCCCAGTTACAAATGAAACAAAGTTTGAAGAGGTCCAATCAGAGTTTTGTCTTCAAAAAAAAAAAGAAAGCTTTTCTTGGTTTAGAACACTTCAACCACAAAAATTACTTTGAAAATGATTAGACTTCATAGCTGACTTTACCTCACAAATTACCCATATGTTCCAGCTCATGTTACAATTTCTTTGGGGAGCATTAAAATGATTTTTCAATTTTCTCACTCAATTTCTTCTATCTCTGCTGAAAATAAGAGATGACATCGTATGATAAGAGCAAATCACTTTAAATTAGACCGACTTGACTTTTGTCTTGCAGTCAATCAAATGCTGATCAAACGTGTTTTTTCTCCACAGAAAAACAAACTGTAGAGAATTATAAAGAAACACTTCTTATATTTCTCAAAATATAGAAGTTTGTTTTAAAATTCCTCTATTTTAAATCTTGTCAAACTGATAAGCTGTGAATTTTAATTTGTCACTTTATCACATCATCAAAACAAGGAAAAAAAGCCAAGAAATTTATTTATTTCTGAAGAATAAACACAATAAGGTTTCTGTTGTAATACATTTCTTTAAAATGTAGAACTGTAATTATTTCAAATAGTCTGTGAAAATTAGCCCTTACTGATCAGCAGATTTTGTTTCTGTGACTTTTTGTCAGTAGAACATAATTTTATGCAGAACTTTCAAATCCATGTTCAGAACACAAAATGCTTTAAAAATATTTTGAGAGAACTAATATAAGAAATATGCTAAATTTATATTTAGCAGAAATTCCAAAAATAAAAGCACATGTTACACAGTTAAATATTAGATTTAGAGCAAACAATGAACAATATATACTATGAACTCAGAGTGTGTTAAAGAATTTGCTGTTGAAGTAAATGTTTATGAATAAATAAATGTGAACCTTACAAGATATGTCTGTCACATACTCTCTGAAATTATGCAGAGGCAGAAAGAAAACTGTAAAATTCACAAATATATGGAAATTAAAGTATATATCCCTGAACAATCCATGGGTCAAAAAATAAAAGGTATAACTTTGATATAAATGAAAATGGGAACACAACCCACCAAAACATATGCAGTGCAAAAGAAACTGTTCTAAGAGAAAAGTTTATAATAAAAAATGCCTACATTAAGAAAGAAAGATCACAAATACACAACATAACTTTACACTACAAGGAACTAAAAAAAATAATAATAATAATAGAAGAAGAAGAAAACTAAACTAAGCCCAAAGTTAGTAGAAGGAAGGAAATAACAAAGATTGGAGCAGAAACAAACAGAATTGAGACTAGAAAATCAATAGAAATGATAGATGAAACAGCTGGCGGCAGGAGAATGTCCCCACAGTGCACCCACAGGTTTCAGCAATGCAGCAGGAGAGTGCCTTGCCTGTTGTGCACACACCAGCCTCAGGAATGGGAGAACCAGGCAACCACTCACACTTGCCTGCGCCAGCCAGGGACGGGGGGAGTACTGCAGGGCAGGGGGCTAGTGCCCTGCCCGCTCAGCCCTGCCTGTCTTAGCAAGGCAGTAGAAGGGTGCCTCCTCCAAGCCCATGTACCTGCTAAGCAGGGTAGGTGGAGAGTGCAGTAAGGGCATCCACAGCACCTCCATCTCCAAGGAGACTTTCAACTGACTCTCCACAGATGATTTTAGAGTAGCAAATGAGTCCCTTTCCATAGAGGAGGCATTTTTCAGACCTCTTTCTTTGCTGGGTCTCAGAGCAAGTGCGACTGCAGGCAAGCCCTTTGGAAGAGGAGCCCTAGTTTCCCACAGTACTCTGAGTCCTTGGACATCGGCCGCATTGGTTTTCTGGCAGACGTTTTAGGGGTTCACCTCTCCAGTGCAGACCCCATCCGCGTCCCCTGATGTGGGACACCAACCCATCCGTCCTCTGGGAGAAGCACAGGACTAGTGAAATCATTCCGTATTGTGTGTTGCCATGCCAGGGGTGGAGTTTTGCTGAGACTGTGTTTCTGCCTTTCCTACTCAACCTGATGCAGTCCTTTTATCTTTTATTGTGGAGAAGCAGTTGGTCTAGTTTTCAGATCTTCTTCAGAGGGAAATGATACATATGTAGCTATAGATTTAGTGTGTCCATAGGAGGAAGTAAGTTCAGGATCTTCCTACACTGCCATCTTGGACCACCACCCCCTCCAGGTAATTCTGATATAAACTAAAATTTGAGAAGCAGTGGGTTAGCCCAAGAGAACAAAAGCATTTTTGTGCATATGCACAGTACCTCACAGCCTTATAGATCTTGGGGGAAGGGGAGGGCAGGAAGAAAGAAATGCCCCAAGATGACATGATGAGCTAAGGTATCCTATAAGAAAAAATTTAACTTAAAGAACTGAAATTTAGGACTTCCCTGGTGATCCAGTGGTTAAGAATTCACCTTGCAGTGCAGGGGACACAGGAAGATCCCACATGCTGCAGAGCAACTGAGCCCACACACCACAACTACTGAACCTGAGTGCCTAGGGCCCCTGCTCCACAACAAGGGAAGCCACTGCAATGAGAAACCTGCTTACTGCAATGAGTATCCCTCACTTCAACGAAGAGTAGTCCTGCCACAACTAGAGAAAACATGGGCATAGCCACAAAGACCCAGAGCAACCAAAAATAAATTTTAAAAAAAGAAGAGCTGAAATTTAGACAGTTGTGGGATTCCCAGGTGGTGCTACTGGTAAAGTAGCCTGTCTGTGCAGAAGACATGAGACCCAGGTTTGTTCCTTAAGTCAGGAAGATCCCTTGGAGAAGGACATGACAACCCACTCCAATATTCTAACCTGGAGAAACATGTGGACAGGGGAGCCTGGAAGGCTATGGTCCATAGGGTCACAGAGCCCAACACGACTGAAGCAACTTAGCAGAAGATAGATTTAACCCTCTAAAATTCAGAAATATATTAAAAATAATTAAGGAATGTTCAATTTATTTTATGCTCATCATATGATATTTTTAGTTATTTGTCACAGACTTCTTTTTTCATTCTTTCTCCTTTGGTTTAGGGAAGGCACCATGGTTAAGCACAGAGGTTCTGGAGCCTGATACTTCTAACTTCAAACCCCAGCTCCCTTACTATATTAGCTATGCAACTTGGACATGTAAACCTCTTTCCATTTCCTCATCTTCAAAAGTGTGTGTTTGTGTGTTCTCAGTCATGTCCAACTCTTTGTGACCCCATAGACTGTAGCCCACCCAAACTCCTCTGTCCATGGAATTTTCCAGGCAAAATACTGAAACAGGGTGCCATTTTCTACTCCAGGGAATCTTCCCAACTCAGGGATCAAACCTGCATCTCTTTCATCTCCTTGGAAGGTGGATTCTTTACCTTTCAGCCATCTGGGAAATCCTAAAAGTTCAGATGACTCATAATTTAGAATCAGTCCTCTACATAGCTCTTGATGAATCAATATTCTGTAACTACTTTCCTATTTTAGTTTTTCAATTTCCTGACATTTTAGTGTACGCATAAGTATGCACACATGCTCAGTCGCTCAATCATGTCTGACTCTTTCCAACCTTATGGACTATAGCCTGCCATAGACTAGGCTCCTCTGTCTATGGAATTTTCTAGGCAAGAATACTGCAGTGGGTTGCCATTTCCTACTCCAGGGGTATCTTCCCGACCCAGGGTTCAAACTCACGTCTCCTGTGTCTCCTGCAATCGCAGGCGGATTCTTTACCACTGCACCACCTATAACTAGAGTCTGCAAATGTAGGCATATAACAATTGAACCTCTTTCATAGAGTTGCTATAAGGGTTAAATAAATTCATACATGTAAAGCACTTGGTCCTCTATACATAGTAAGTTCTACATAAATGTAAGCTATTTAATATGCATTCACTTTTCCACTTCAATAGGATTTTAGGTTATTTACATCTTAACTCATTAAGTTTTAATAAAAGAAGAATTTTGTTTAAAATCTACATATTTAGTACCTGGGATTGATTTAGTGATTTCAGTTTAGGATTTAAAAAATGTGACAATATCTTGTTGAAGTACTGGAAAATCCTTAACAATCTTTATTTTATTTTAGTTGTTGAAATTAGTTGTGTTTGAAGGTAATTTATAGCAGGAAGTATTGGGAGGATTATATAAAGGTTTGATACTTGAAGAGTTTAAAGCTGTTATCAAAGGGAGAAACTAGCTGAATAGAAACAAGTTTAATTAGCAAAAAAAAAAGTGATGTGACTGCAGAAGTGTGTGTGTGCGTGCTAAGTTGTTTCAGTCATGTCCAACTCTTTGTGACCCCATGGACTGTAGCCTGCCAGCTCCTCTGTCCATGGGATTCTCTGGGCTAGAATATTGGAGTAGGTTGCCATGCCCTCCTCCAGGGGATCTTCCCAATCCAGAGATCGAACCTGTGACTCTTAAGTCTTCTGCATTGCAAGCAAGTTCTTTACCACTAGTGCCACCTGGGAAGCCCCACAAAAGTATGCTTTGCATCTACAAATAAGAGTCACAGCAGTCAAAGTATGAAAAAAAAAAAAGTGTTGATTGTTATGAAAGTTTCCACAGGGCATATTGAGCCTACAACATTTTTCTTTCATTTCATTTAACTTTCTTCTTGGATATTTTCCTAGGATTTCTGTTAGCACATTCATTGCACTTCAGCCAATGTGGCAACTTCTTCCAAAGCACTTTTCTCAACCAGAGAGTGCATCAGATCACCAGGGGAGCTAATTCAATATATATATCCCTGCCATAGCCCAGTCCTAAAAGTTCATCAGACTTTCTCAGAAGGGGTTCCAGGCACACGTACTTAATAGAAGAGTCTCCTCAAAAGGACTGGGATATTCTGCAATTCATCTCACATTAAGCCCTCATCTCCCACCAACCATACACACACATAACTACAAATTACTCTTCTAAATGGCAGCTGGTTCCCCAACAGAAATATTCAAACCACACAAAATAGCACAGTGTGTTCCACACAAAATAGCACAGTATGATTGTTAAAATCTGAGGCTCTGGAGCCAGGTTGGGTTTGAACTCGGGCTCCTGTATGTGTGATCTTGGCCAGTTCATCCTTTAATGCTACTGTTAATTATATCAGCTATAAGTAACATTGAGTGTTTTCTATGTTCCAGGCACTGCAATAAACACTAAACACGGATTAATTCATTTCTACAACAAATCTATGAAGTTGGTGCTATCATTATCTCAATTTTACAGATAAGGAAGTGGGGGCTTAGAGAAAAGGTAAGTAATAGTTAACTTATTTAAAATTATATACTCAAACAGTAATGGAGCTGGGATAGCACCCAGGCTATCTAACACTAGAGATCACGCACTTGGTCAATTCATTATATTGACTTTCTGGAACACAAAAGGAGTAAGAGAGAAAAATCTACTAAGAAAAACAGGAGCTCACAAATCTAAAGTGGAAATCAAAAGGCAAAATGAATTGCAGTATCCTGGCACTGTGCCAGAAAATAAAGTGATCAAAAAATGGTAATGGTGGATAATGTTCTAAGGAAAGTAATGGGGTGGTTGCCCATAAAGGCATTTTACTGATACAAAAGGGATTTCTGTACCAGCTTCTTCCCCACAACTAACCTGTTAAATGAAGAATGGCAGCAGTCATATTCACACTTAGCCTTATTAATAGACTTTTCCTGAAAGCACTTCCAGTATGACAGCTGTTCAGCAGGTCTAGAAATCATCAAGTTCAAAGGTGGGACAGGAAGATACAGGGCTCTGGGAGGGAGGTCTCCAGGGGGAAGGAAAGAAAGGGAGGCTAGAAAAAACAGGGATTATTTTGGGAAAGTTGAGGGAAAGATTGGATCAAAAAATGTAGGCTAATTTTACAAATATGCACCCAAAAATAGAACTTCTTGACTTTGTATTGAACAATATTTACCCAAGTATAATTACAAATACTATTTATGGCTCTCAACTTTTTGAATCAACCTATGGACTAGTCACAAAAGACCTAATTTGGGTTATAAAACAGATTGTAACTATTATAGTGTTATGAGTTCAGCTGTGAGAAAAACTCAAACTACTGGTGCCTTAAACATGAGAGTTTATTGTTCCTTCATATGAAAAGAGTCTATAAATAAGTGGTTTAGGGCTCTTACATTTCCATCAGAAGAGACCCAGACTTCTTCTACCAAAATGAGGCTTCCACTCAGGACCCACAATGGCTGCTCAAGCATCAGACATAATGTCCACATTCCAGATAGCAGGAAGGGACATTTTCTGGAAGCCACACTGAACACTTCTACTTGCATCCTATTGACCAGCCACATGGTCACACCTAATCACAGGGAGACTGGGAAAGGTGGTTTCTATTCTGGGCAGCCACCTGTCCAACTAAACAGAAATTCTATTACAACTGTAGAAGTGAGGAATGGATATTGGGTGACAATTACCAGCTTTACCCACAGTTATCGTCTATGGCAATGTAAAATAACAGATAATAGAAATTAGAAGATGAATGTAGGAAAGGGAGCTGAAGAAAAATGTATAAATAGTTACAAAACAAGGAGTTAAGAAATACTATTTATGTTTACAGAAAAATTTAAGTAGAAGTAAGAAATTTAAAATACTGTAGTGACATAGTCATTGGGAAGAGAAAAATAATTTGTTGTTCAGTCACTCAGTTGTGTCCGACTCTTTGAGACTCCATGGACTATATAATATGCCAGGTTTCCCTGTCCTTCACCATCTTCTGGAGTTTTCTCAAACCCATGTCCATTAACAGTCAGTGATGCCATCCAGCCACCTCATCCTCTGTCATCCCCTTCTCCTCTTGCCCTCAATCTTTCCCAGCATCAGGGTCTTTTACAATGAGTCGACTCTTCACATCAGGAGGTCAAAGAACACATATTGATAATTAGCATAACCGACCTTATGCCAAGAGCCAACTCATTGGAAAAGACTCTGATGCTGGGAAAGACTGAAGGCAAAAGAAGGGGGCAGCAGAGGATGAAATGGTGAGATGGCATCACTGACTGTGGTGATGGACATAATGGACATAAATTTGAGCAAACTCTGAGAGAGAGTGGAGGACAGAGGATGCTCGCTTACTGCAGTCCATGGGGTTGCAAAGAGAAGGATACAACTTGGTGACTGAACAACAACAATAAGAAAGTTAAATCATAAATCTCTTATGTTCTTTCTGGGAAACAGATCTAGGGAGGGAAGAGAAGGGATGGGAAAGTGGGCTGGAAGATAAAAGAGACAGTGAGAGTCAACCTATTAGGAAAAGGGAGCTCATGAATTTAATACATAACAAATTAAAAGAGAAATTCTGCTTTAAGAGAATACAGTAATTCTTAAGAGAGTATTCTCTTAAGAGTATTCTTTAAAAGAATACAGTAATACAGTAAATCTTAATCTCTAAATTAAAGACTTATGAATGTATTCCATTTATGAACTTCCTTCCCCTCACCAAAAACAATCAAAAAAATTTAATCTATTCATGGTTTATATGCACAAAAGAAGTGATAATGATGTAACTTGATTAGAAAAAAGTGAAAATTAAAATTAATTATACATAGAAAAGATACAGTGCCCTTTAGCTTCAAATTCCTTAAAAACGCCAAAAGTCTCTTTCAAAATCCCCTCAAACATTTCTGTCCACTCCATCACCTTTCATCAAGTCTGCTTTTCTAAAAGCACTGACGTTTGGAAAAAATTTTAAACCACCTTATTTTCTTTTATGCATCTCCTTCATTATTGATGCTGAAAATGTCAGAAACACATTCTCTAAATTCTTTTAACATATTCTATGTTTTAAGGATCTTATGTTTTAAGATCCTGAAAAAATGTCACACTGTTTTCATGTAGTTTATATAATATTTTTAAGTATTTCAGTTGCATCATAGGTTAAATAGGCTTGGAATATAACTATCATCTATAGTATAGCTTTTCAATAGGAAAATATGCTCTGAGTGCCAAACAACTGATCTGTAAATCACCTGGAAATGTAAACCCATCCTGGAAGGCCTACTCTGCTCAGATGCCTTAATTCATCTGACCCATGAATCTACAGTTACAACCTAAAAAGTTGATGCCATGATGATGAAGATCTGAACTGATAAATAAGACGAAAACTGACACCAGATGTGACTTTTTTATTGTATACTTCATGCTGTCTAAGAAAAATAGCACACGTTTCTGGAGCAGCGCCATGTTTGAAGTCCTACAATTTTGTGTAACTTCAGCAGAATAGAGCCTGATGTCAGCAACAGTTTTCCTGAGCTAGCCATATGTCTTGAAGGGAGGATGTCAGCTTCTCAAAGAGAATATTATATCCCAAGCAATGCGGTATAAAGTACTAAATTCTATCATTCAACTGTATGGAACAAGATTCAGTCATACACACCTACAATCATGGGAGGTAGTGATAAAAAGATGTTATCAATTTTATTGGCCATTCAATAAAAATTTTCTATTAATTATGAATGATTACCCTTCTGTGAAAGTGATTCAGTAAATAAGTTTTTGTCCATCTAACAGAACCCTAAACTTTAAGAATGAATATTAAAATATGTGAAAATGGGCAAAGACTCTGTAATGCTGTATTTCACCAAAACTTCTTAGAAGATATTTTTCTCAATTAAAATTAACCTTGTGTTGCAGATCCCTAAAACTGAGAAATTTTGAAAGGCCAGGTGTAGCAACAGAGCTTTGAGTTGACTTACTAAGGATTATACTTCTTGGTTCATGTAAAGGGTCAATCTTTTCTGCTAAGTATAGCCATTCAACTTTGTTTACTTACAAAAAATATTTTTAACAATGATACAGGACTAAAGGACAATTTTCACAAATAGCAACTCTTAGGAAGAAAACCTTTGCTAGCCTTGGTTTCTTTTCATTATACATTACGTTGTTCTGTTGTAATTGACAGAAATAAAGTTTTTTTCGGAATTGCTAAGTTCAGAATATTTCAGGCCATCCTGTGACTGTTAGAATAACATATTTAAAAAAATTAATTTCTTTCAGTAGAATTCTTTATATTTTGTTTCTTTTTGGCATATTTGTCTGCAACTTAGCTGAAATTGCTCTGAGTACAATACTTTGGCCACCTGATGCTAAGAGCCAGCTCATTGGAAAAGACTCTGATGCTGGGAAAGATTGAAGGCAGGAGGAGGAGGGGGTGACAGAGGATGAGATGGTTGAATGGCATCACCAACTCAATGGATATGTTTGAGCAAACTCAGGGAGATGGTGGAGGACAGACAGCCCTGGTGTGCTGCAGGTCATGTGGTTGCAAAGAGTCAGAAATGACTTAGCAACTGAACAACTGTTCACAGAACAAATAAGATCCTTGAAGAGACTATATATATTTATTATACCCTATTCATAACTTTTTTCTTGTGTTTTAATTCTACTTTGCAATTTATAAATTGTATGTAAGTTCTGAGTTTGCTCATCATCATGTTTGTATAGTCACTTCTGTCAGGGAAACAAGACTGTTATATTTTCTTGAAAGAACTGCATTCTTCCCTTGAAGATAATGTTTTAGATACTTGGAGTAGGGTTGATAAGTGATCTCTTTGGTTTAAATAAAGGAATCCACCTCCAAAAAGCCTCTTCCTCAACTTGTCTCTTAAATTTCAGTGTTTCTCGTATCTCCTTCCTCCATCTCCCAGATTACCTTAAGCAATCTTCTGAGTTGATCTGAAGTACATTTTCAGTGAGACCCAGAATGCAGGTGACTCCACTGTCTACACCTCCAGTCACATTTCTCCTGAGTCCTACTACCGTAAAACTATCTGCCCACCCCCCCGGAGGTCCCAAAGACTCACATCTATACCTATCTTCTTTACCTCACATTTTATAAAGCCTCCTATGAAGCTTATCTTAATAAATGACACCTCTGTTACCTGAACTGGACATGAGAATTATCCTACATTTTTCCCTTTCTCTAATTCCCCAAGCATCCAATCAACCCCAAAGATCTTATGGATCTGTTATACCAGAATGGTCCCAGCAGACCCAAGTAGAAATATGACACAAATTGCTACAGACCTCCTCAATTCTATGCCCACCTTCTCACCCCCAATTCACATGGGAATCTATTCTCTTAACCTTCAGGGGCTTGGGGAGCTGAAGAAAGAGAAAGGAGATCAGTCTGGTGAGATAGTGAAATGGTATAGAAATGAAAGCAGAACAGTATCTATTTCACCATCAGTTCAAAGGGACTATTCTGACCCTGTATAGAGAATGGGATGCATTACCAGTCACCTGGTTTTCCTGTATTTTATTACACTCCTTCAACTGACCCTCCACAGAACTACAAGGGTAGTCTTTCTAAACCATTAACTTAATGATTTCATTTTCCTGTTAATGAAATATCAAAAACTTCCCATAGCTTCAAAGTGATACAGCCACTTTGCTGCCCTATTCTCCCCATCAGTCCCATGGTCTGGCTCCATCAGACCACTAGTAGTTACCAGAATATATCCTAGTGTTTCATGTCACTGTGATTTCACATGTACTGTCCCCTCTTCTTGGGTTACCCTCCTCCTTCCTCACACAACCAATATGCTAATATTTATTTATTATTTAAAATTATTCAGATTTTGCACTCCAAAGAAAGTCTTCTTTGGCCCCTAGAATAATTTACATACCCATTGTATGTGCTCCCAAAGCATTCAACATTTGCCTCTATCACACTCACCAACTGTTATAAGGTCTTTGAGGAAGTATTAGTCATCTTTCCTTTATCCCTGTTCTGCCTGGCACATAATAAATACAGAATAAATTTTTCTGTATAACAATATAGCTATTTTCATAAATGTATATTTTCCTAGTTCCAAACAAATTGGTATACAAATATGTTTTGTGAGCTCAATCTGCTCAGAAGTTTTATAGACTCTATTCTGGGATATTGAAAGTCACCTCATATACCACACATAAATAATCAATTGTCAAACAGAATACAATAAAGCACACTAACTCCAAAACTGCATCAAATGTAAGCTGTTGTTCAGTGGCTCAGTCATGATCACCGACTCTATGCGACCCCATCAGTTCAGTTCAGTTGCTCAGTCATATCCAACTCTTTGCGACCCCACAGACTGCAGCATACCAGGGTCCCCTGTCCATCACCAACTCCTGAAGTTTACTCCAACTCATGTCCATTGAGTCGGTGATGCCATCCAACCATCTCACCCTCTGTCTTGCCCTTCTCCACCTACATTCAATCTTGCCCAACATCAGGGTCTTTTCCATTGAGTCAGCTCTTCACATCAGGTGGCCAAAGCATTGGAGTTTCAGCTTCAGAGTCGGTCCTTCCAATGAATATTCAGGACAGATTTCCTTTGGGATTGATTGGTTGGATCTCCTTGCAGTCCAAGGAACTCAAGAGTCTTCTCCAACACCACAGTTCAAAAGCATCAATCCTTCAGCACTCAGCTTTCTTTATAGTCCAACTGTCACATCCATACACAACTACTGAAAAAACCATAGCTTTGATTAGACAAAACTTTGCTGGCAGAGTAATGTCTCTGCTTTTTAACATGCTGTCTAGGTTAGTCATAGCTTTTCTTCCAAGGAGCAAGCATCCTTTAATTTCATGGCTGCAATCACCATCTGCAGTGATTTTGGAGCCCGAGAAAATAGTCTCTCACTGCTTCCCTTGTATAATGGGACCAGATGCCATGATGTTTGTTAGTTTTCTGAATGTTGAGTTTTAAGCCAACTTTTTCACTCTCCTCTTTCACTTTCTTCAAGAGACTCTTTAATTCCTCTTCACTTTCTGCCACGAGGGTGGTGTCATCTGTGTATCTGAGGTTATTGATATTTCTCCAGGCATCTTGATTCCAGCTTGTGCTTCATCCAGCCCAGCATTCCTCATGATGTACTCTGCACATAAGTTGAATAAGCAGGGTGACATTATACTGCCTTGATGTATTCCTTTCACAATTTAGAACCAGTATGTTGTTCCATGTCCAGTTCTAACTGTTGTGTCTTGACCTGCATACAGATTTCTCAAGAGGCAGGTCAGGTGGTCTGGTATTCCCCTCTCTTAAAGAATTTTCCACAGTTTGTCATGATCCACACAGTCAAAGGCTTTGGCACAGTCAATAAAGCAGAAGTAGATGTTTTTCTGGAACTCTCTTGCTTTTTTGATGATCCAATGGATGTTAGCAATTTGATCTCTGGTTCCTCTGCCTTTTCTAAATCCAGCTTGAACATCTGGATGTTCATAGTTAATATATTGCTGAAACCTGGCTTGGAGAATTTTGAGCATTACTTTGTGGCATGTGAGATAAATGCAATCATGGGGTAGTTTGAACATTCTTTGACATTGCCTTTCTTTGGGATTGGAATGAAAACTGATCTTTTCCAGTCCTGTGGCCACTGCTGAGTTCCAAATTTGCTGGCATATTGAGTGCAGCACTTTCACAGTGTCATCTTTCAGGATTTGAAATAGCTCAGCTGGAGTTCCATCACCTCCACTAGCTTTGTTCACAGTGATGCTTCCTAAGGCCCACTTGACTTCGCATTCCAGGATGTCTGGCTCTAGGTGAGTAATCACACCATCATGATTATCTGGGTCATTAAGATCTTTCTTGTATAGTTCTTCTGTGTATTCTTGCCACCTCTTAATATCTTCTGCTTCTGTTAGGTCCCTACAATTTCTGTCCTTTATTGTGCCCATCTTTGCATGAAATGTTCCCTTGGTATCTCTAACTTTCTTGAAGAGATCTCTAGTCTTTCCCATTCTATTGTTTTCCTCTATTTCTTTGCATTCATCACTGAGGGGCTTTCTTATCTCTCCGTGCTATTCTTCGGAATTCTGCATTCAAATGGAGGGCACAAACAAAACCTTGTATGCACCAGGACCCAGGAGAAAGGAGCAGTGACACCACAAGAGACTGACCCAGACTTGCCTGTGAGTGCCCAGGAGTCTCTGGTGCAGGCGTGGGTTGGCAGTGGCCTGCTACATGGTCAGGGGCACTGAGTGTGCCGGTGCATGCAGGAGACCTTTTGAAGGACACTGCCATTATCTTCATTACCTCCACCATAGTTTGGTCTCAGGTCAAACAACAGGAAGGGAACACAGCCCCGCCCATCAACAGAAAATTGGATTAAAGATTTAGTGAGCACGGCCCCACCCATCAGAACAAGACCCAGTTTCCCCCTCAGTCAGTCTCTCCCATCAGGAAGCTTCCATAAGCCTCTTATCCTTCTCCATCAGAGGGCAGACAGAATGAAAACCACAATCACAGAAAATTAATCAAACTGATCACATGGACCACAGCCTTGTCTGACTCAATGAAACTATGAGCCATGCTGTGCAGGGCCACCCAAGTTGGACAGGTCATGGTGGAGAGTTCTGACAAAACGTGGTCACTGGAGAAGGGAATGGCAAACTACTTCAGTATTCCTGCCTTGAGAACCCCATGAACAGTATGAAAAGGCAAAATAATAGGACACTGAAAGATAAACTCCCCAGGTCAGTAGGTGCCCAATGTGTTCCTAGAGAAGAGTGGAGTAATAACTCCAGAAAGAATGAAGAGACAGAGCCAAAGCAAAAAAAAAAAAAAAAAATCCCAGCTGTGGATGTGACTGGTAAAGGAAGTAAAGTCCAATTCTGTAGTGAGCAATATTATATAGAAACCTGGAATGTTTGTCCATGAATCAAGGTAAATTAGAAGTGGTCAAGCAGGAGATGGCAAGAGTGAACATTGACATTTTAAGAATCAGTGAACTAAAATGGACTGGAATGGGCAAATTTAATTCAGATGAACATTATATCTACTACTGTGGGCAAGAATTGCTTAGTAGAAATGGAGTAGCCCTCATAGTCAATAAAAGAGTCCAAAATGCAGTACTTAGGTACAATCTCAAAAATGACAGAATGATCTCTGTTCATTTCCAAAGCAAACCATTCAAGTAATCCAAGTCTATGCCCTGACCAGTAATGCTGAAGTAGCTAAAGTTGAACTGTTCTATGAAGACCTACAAGATCTTCTAGAATTAATACCCAAAAAAGCTGTCCTTTTCATCACAGGGGACTGGACTGCAAAGTAGGAAATCAAGAGATACCTGGAGTAACAGGAAAATTTGGCCTTGGAGTACAAAACGAAGCAGGGCAAAAGCTAACAAGAGTTTTGCCAAGAAAACGCACTGGTCATATCAAACACCCTCTTCCAACAACACAAGAGATGACTCTACATATGAACATCACCAGATAGGTGGTCAATACCAAAATCAGATTGATTATATTCTTTGCAGCCAAAGATGGACAGCTCTATACAGTCAGCAAAAACATGACTGGGAGCTGACTGTGGCTCAGGTCATGAACTCCTTATTGCCAGATTCAGACTTAAATTGAAGAAAGTAGGGAAAACCACTAGGCCATTCAGGTATGACCTAAGTCAAATCCTTTATGATTATACAGTGGAAGTGACAAATAGATTCAAGGGATTAGATCTGATAGACAGAGGGTCTGAAGAACTATGGACGTAGGTTCGTGACATTGTATAGGAGGTGTGATCAAGACCATCTCCAAGAAAAAGAAATGCAAAAAAGCAAAATGGTTGTCTGAGGAGGCCTTACAAATCAGCTGAGAAAAGAAAAGAAGCTAAAGGCAAAGGAGGAAACAAAAAGAAACAACAATTTGAATGTGACCCCATGGACTGCAGCAAATGTAAATTAACTTTTATTAACTCAGCACCTTTTTCATATTTTGGAATGCTTCATAGACATAATTATGAACATCAATTTCCTTTGTATTATAAATAAAAGGAGCTTACATAATGATAACAATTTTCAGCCTTAATCCTGGGATATTTAGTATATTAACATTTATTATTTTTGCCAGAATTAATTCTAAGTTGTATGGCATGCATTTTATAAGGGATGATCTTAGCAATAGTTGTTATTTTCAAACAATCCTTCCAAGAATTTTGAAATAGAAGATATGGAGAGATCCCAGACTCCAACCCAAACTCAGCTGGCATTGCAATGAAAGTCAATTTTTTTTCAAATTGTAACTTAGCTAGATACATCCAAATTCAGAGTTCATTATGCTGTAAAACACAAAAAAAACTCATAAAAAGTCTTGAAGAGCTAAACCCTCTAAAGGCACAAAACATACTCATTTGTCAAAGATTATTTGCTCAACTTGCTGGTGAGCAACTATTTAAACAAAATTAATATGCAAGTCCAAAAGACAAAAATAGTCCTTTCTCCAACTTGCTAAGTATCTTCTATTTTTAAAAATACTAGCTACATATTTTTCCAAATAAACATAAAAGTTCTCTTCCTGAACATTGTACTAGAAACACAGCATCTAACTTAAATATTATAATTTTTGAAAAACCCTTGATTTGAATAAGTCATGTATGCCCAATGAACAATTAGCAGACTCTCTGTATTATAATTTGAAATGCCTTTCACATTAAGGCATGTGTTATTATTTTAGGTATGAAAATGAAGATACTGAGTTGCCACCAGTGTGACTTGCATTTTGAGCTGTTTTTTCAAACAGGAATAATAGGTTTTCTCTTAGCCACTGCTTTTGATCAGTGGCTGGTATGTGTGAGATGGCCACCTGGAATTCTTGCATTGTCTATAACCTCATAATAGAGATTTAGGCATTTGAAAGGATAGAACTGATGACCTTGACTTCAGCCTCATGAATGGTAGAGTTCAACCAACCAATATAACTAATCTTAAAGGTACACTAACCATAACTCAATAAAGCAAATTCCACATTCAGAAATAAAATTGGATGGATGTTTCCAGAGACATTAATATCGTAAGCTCGGTTGTTCTCACTTAAAAATTAAATTTCATTAATGAATATTGCAGCTTCCCTGTGTGCTCATGCGTGCTCAGTTGCTTTGGTCATGTCTGTGACCCTGTGGGCAGTAGCCTACCAGGCTCTTCTGCCCATGGGATTCTCTAGGCAAGAACACTGGAGTGGGTGCCATGCCCTCCTCCAGGGGATCTTCCTGACCCAAGGATCAAACCTGTATCTTCTGAGTCTCCTGCACTTCAGGCAGGTTCTTTATGGCTGAACCACTGGCGAAGCCCAACAGCCTCCTAAAGAGCCAAACTAAAAATAAAAAATCCATTAAATTAGCACATACTTCAATCTGAACTCTAGTCCTTTGATACATAAAATCTTGGATGATGGTGTTTGTCACCAGCTAATGTTATATCTTCCCTTTTCAGACAGTTTTTCCCAGATGATAAGTCTCTTCTTCACACTCTGCAATTTTTTATTAGCACTTCTCCATGAAATGGACCTTTTTGTTTTTAACTTTGCCTAGATTAAATTCCCTTTGATGTATATTTGATGTATATGTCAAGCTTCACCTTTGACAAGCTCAGCATTATAGAGCTCCTCACTGCCTCCTTATTCAAATGGCAGGCACAACACTGTTCCCTTCTCTAATCACAGCAGCATCTCCTAAAAGAAGCTATTTCAAGGTTCTCGGGGGGAAAAATCATGTTTAGTCTATTAGAAGACATTTAAGATGGCAGGATTTCATTTTTCTAATATATATACATATGTCTGTGCATGTGTACGAAATCGCTTCAGTTGTGTACGACTCTGCAACCCTGCAGACTGTAGCCCACACCAGGCTCCTCTGTCCATGGGATTCTGCAGGCAAGAATACTAAAGTAAGTTGCCATGACCTCCTTCAGGGGATCTTTCCCACCCAGGGGAAGATTAAACCCACCTCTCATATCTCCTGCACTAGCAGACAGGTTCTTTATCACTAGCGCCCCCTGGGAAGATAGAAGAAACACAAGAAAGTGCTGCTTAAAGCTTTTTGCTTTGTTATGTTACAAAAGCGACATGAAGGATCAGTCCACAATTACAATTATTGTGGCTTAATTTGACTACTGTGGGACTTGGAATGTAATGTCTAAAGAACACCAACAAGATGAAGTTCAAATGAAGGGTTCAGATCTCAAAGATAAATTCAGAAGTAATAAAACAGCAAAACTGACAAGATTATTCCAGCTTTTGTTTTTCCTGTCAACAGAGGGACATTTATTCACTTTAAGTACTATTTTCAAAGAAACATGACAGAAAATTAAAGAGCTATAAACCTCTACAGAAGGGACTATCACTCAAACAAGAGGAAATAGAAGAACCTAAATCCCAAACGTTTGGAAGATCCTCTAGAGTAGGACATGGAAAACTGCTCTAGTAGTCTTGCCTGGAAAATTCCATGGACAGAGGAACCGAGCATGCTACAGTCTATGGGGTCACAAAAGAGTTTGACACACCAAAATCACTGCAGACAGCAACTGCAGCCATGAAATTAAAAGACACTTGCTCCTTGGAAGAAAAGCTATGACAAACCTAAACATCATATTAAAAAGCAGAGACATCACTTTGCCGCCAAAGTCATAGAGTCAAAGCTATGATTTTTCAAGTGGTCATGTACAGATGTAAGAGTTGGACCATAAAGAAGGTTGAGTGCCAAATAATTGAGGCGTTCGAGTTGTGGTGCTAGAGAAGACTCTTAAGAGTCCCTTGAACAGCAAAGAGATCCAACCAGTCAATCATAAAGGAAATCAACCCTGAATATTCATTGGAAGGACTGATGCTGAAGCTGAAGCTCAAGCTCCAATACTTTGGCCACCTGAGCAAAGAGCCAACTCATTGGAAAAAACACTGATGCTGGGAAAGATTCAGGGCAGAAAGAGAAGGGGGCAACAGAGGATGAGATGGTTGGATGGCACCATTGATTCAATGGACATGAGTTTCGGCAAACTCCAGGAGATAGTGAAGGACAGGGAAGCCTGGTAAGCTGCAGTCCATGGGGTCACAAACAGTCAGCTATGACTGAGTGACTGAACAACAACAAAGGACATGGAAACAACCTAGATATCCATTAACAGATGAGTGGATAAAGAAGCTGAATGAATGGAATATTACTCAGCCATAAAAAGAACACATCTGAGTCAATCCTAATGAGGTGGATGAACCTTCCCGTTATGTAGAGTGAAGTCAGAAAGAGAAAAACAAACATCATATATTAATGCATATATATGGAATCTAGAAAGATGGTACTAATGAGCCTATTTGCAGGGCAACAATGGAGTTGAAGACATAGAGGAGAGCCTGTGGACACAGTAGAGCAAGGAGAGGAATTGAGAGAGTAGCATGGAAACATATAAAAAGCCATACTTAAAATAGATAGCCAGTAGAAATTTGCTGTATGATGCAGGAAGCTCAAATCAGGTGCTCTGTGACAACCTAGAGGAGTGGAATGGGGTGGGAGGTGTAAGGGAGGTTCAGGAGGGAGAGGACATATGTATACCTGTGGCTTATTCATGTTGATATATGGCAGAAACCAACACAATATTGTAAAGCAAGTATACTCCAATTTAAAAAAAGAAATGTATTGTGCAAAGATCACCTGCTGGCATTTAAAGAATAGATGTAAAATGAGAATGAAAAGAAGCCGAGATTCTATTTAGAAGACTAAGTAGACTGGTCTAGGTGGGAGCTAATGAGGGACTGAGCTGAAGTGAGATAATGAGAATGAACGGAACAGAGGTGAGCAGCATCTCTCAAACTGCTAGTTGTGTGGATGTTGATAAGTGATGTGATGGGGGGAAAAGGTTCTTATTCACTTAATTTTGGAAATGCTAGGTTAAACTGAGGTAAACAAGCATCAGGATTTCTGAGAGCTTTTACCATCCTAATGTGGATTAAGAGTCTCCCAGAAGGAGACAAAGAAAACAGCATTGCTCAAAGTGTTTTAAACAGAGAAATTTTTTTTAAAGAAAACACTATTAAAGTAAACTTTCAGAGAAAACTAGTTGTGAAACACCAAGTCAAAGATATGATAAATGTGAAGGATTTTGTGAGTGATTGTACCAACATAGAAAAATATAAGAAAAAGAAGTCAAAATTGACTCCAGATTCACTAAGTGTAGAAAAAGTTGGTTTGTTTCAATACTTCAATTACTGACTATAAACCAGAGTAATATATCCCATCAGTAACAGTAACAATGGTGCACTTGGTGTCCAAACCAAAATCTCTTGTTATGCCATTTCAATAAGTTGAAAGGTCTCTCACAGTGATTGGGGAAACTGTTGCTTCCTAAATGGGTGAACATCTTTCAGTACCAAAAGATTTAAAATTAAGTGTAGAAGTGTTTAGGACTTCCCTGGTGTTTCGGTGGTTAAGAATCTACCTGCCAATGCAGGGGACACAGGTTCAATCCCTGGTTCAGGAAGATTCCAAATGTCCTGGAGCAATAACCTCATGCGCAACTGCTGAACCTGCAACAAGAGAAGCCGCCACAATAAGAAATTCGCACATTGAAGCTAGAGAGTAGTCCCCACTCACTGTGACTAGAGAAAGCAGAAACAAAGACCCAGTGCAGTCAAATAAATAAATAAATAGTGTAGAAGTGTTTAAAAGAGTTAAACTTTAATAATAAGATTTTTTTTTCCTTTGGCACATTGGTATTCTGCATACCTGTATCATTAAAAAACCCCTGGAGGAGGGCATGGCAACCCACTCCAGTATTCTTGCCTGGAGAGTCCCCATGTACAGAGGAGCCTGGCGGGCTACCGTCCATAAGGTCAAAAGAGTAGGACACGACTGAAGTGACAGCACACACACGTACATCATTAAAGAACATTTGGACTATTCAAGTAATATTTCAGACTTATAACTCTAATTTAAAAGGTACAATTGAGTAATTTATTTATTTTACTTTTTCATCATTATTAAGGCATGTTTTACAAGTAAAAATTGTTTATCTATAGGTTATACACTATGAATTTTTAAGTAGTACTTGAATAATTGATTTAGACTGGTGATTTTAATTGGAATCTTACTATTAAGACAAACCAAATTTTACTGTATTAACAAGTTTACTCATTTTTTTCAGATTTATAAGAATTAAGAGCCTTGAGAAGATTTTGTTTATAAAAATAGATTACAGTGTTTGTGAGATAAATCAAAGGTATTAAATTCAAAAGTAAAGGTTGAAAGGTTTAAGTGAGTCTAATTAACTATGTTTATGAATGTTCCTAAATATTAATCCAAAGCTCCTTTGGATTAAAGTGATAGCTAAAAATTGCTAAACTTATAAAAAGAATAAGATTTGTAAGGTGAACCTGAGAGCTAATGCATGAACTTTTGGGGTTTTTGGTTGTTAGCTTGATATTTTTTTTTCACTTGTAACTTCAAAAATTGAATGATAATTTTAAATATCAAAGTTATCTTTTTCTGCAAATGAAAGCCTCCACAATCTCAGAGAAGTCAGCAGTGATTGATGAGTAGATTATGGAAACCTCAGAGAGAGCCCTTTGGGTAGACTGGTAGAAGCTGAGCACAAAACTTCTGGTGGTGAAGATACAGAGGCAGAGTCATAGATTCTGGTATTACTTTCCTATTGCTGCTGTTGCAAAAAAAAAAAAAAAGAATAGTACAACTGAGTGACTGAAAAAAAACACAAATGTATTCTCTTACAGATCTGAAGGTCAGAAATATAAGATGAATCTCACTGGGCTAAAATCGAGGAGTCAGGAGAGCTGTTTTCTTCCTGGAAGCTCTGAGGAAGAATTGATTTCCTCGCCTTTCTCAGCTTTTAAAGGCATTTTGTGTTCTTAGCTTATGGCCTCTTCACACATTTTTAAAACCAGCAGTGTACCATCTCTGAAACTCTCTTATCTTATGCCTCACTTTTCCGTCTTTTAGGAATCCCTGTGATTATGTTGAGCCCATTCAGATAATCCAGGATTTCCCCATCTCAGGATCCTTAATTCAACCATACATATAAAAATACCTTTTGCCAAGTAAGGTAACATATTTACATGTTACAGGGACAAGGATCTGAACACCTTTGGGAAGCTCATTATTCTCTGACCATGATTATTATTCAAAACACTTAACAAAGAAGGAAGACAGTTTATGGCATTGATACTTTGAATGACAAAAAGTTTATTTTATTTATTTGGCTGTGGCAGGTCAGATCTTTAGGAGACCCTGGTGGCTCAGACAGTAAAGAGTCTGCCTGCACTGTGGGAGACCCAGGTTCGATCTCTGTGTCGGGAAGATCCACTGGAGAAGGAAATGGCAATGCACTCCAGTACTCTTGCCTGTAAAATTCCATAGATGGAGGAGCCTAGCAGGCTACAGTCCATAGGGTCGCAAAGAGTCGGACATGACTGAGCGACTTCACTTTCACTTTCACTTTGCCAGATCTTTAGTTATAGCATGTGAGATCAAGTTCTCGGACCAGGGATCCAACTCAGGCCCCTACATTAGGAGTGCAGAGTCCAAGCCACTGAACCACCAGGGAAGTCCCAACAAAAAATATAATGGAAGTACATTTGGTAGGCAGAGAAATAAAGTAGTTAAGAAGGAAGGAAAAACTTAAAAAATAGTGACTAAGTGGGTCCAAGAGAACCCAGATGGAGGGTCACTCATGGAAAGGAAAGATGGAGACTCCTTCTTGGGCCAGGAGCAGAGAACAAGAGGAAGAGTAAAGATGTCAATAGATTTAGATAAAAAAGAAGGAGGTTAAAGGACTTCGTCTCAATAATTTAAATTATTTCAGTGGAAATGAGCAGCCCTACAGATAAGATGAAGGAATTTAAAATTCTAGTTAATATTCCTCCTCCTGAACCCTCCCAAGCTCCTACTCACTTCCTTCAAAATCACTAAATCACCATTAACCCTACTCCATGCCATTTTCATTGGACTTTGTATATATTAATAGTTAACTAAATGTGAAGCAATATAATCTGGATTCAGACTGCCTAGATTTGCATTCTCATTTTATCACTTAATAGCATAACTTGAACTGCATTTTAAGAAAACAGAAAGATAACTTGTCTGTGCCTCAGTGTCTCATATATATAACTAAGATAGTAATAGCATATATATCATAAGATTATTATGAAGATTAAATGTTTTAGCAAATTTTAAATGCTTAGATCAGTGCCTGGCACAGTGGGGGAGGAATATAATAAATATTCAGTTCAGTTCAGTCACTCAGTCATGTCTGACTCTTTGCAACCCCATGAATCGCAGCACGCCAGGCCTCCCTGTCCATCACCAACTCCCGGAGCTTACTCAAACTCATGTCCATCGAGTCAGTGATGCCATCCAACCACATCATCCTCTGTCATCCCCTTCTCCTCCTGCCCCCAATCCCTCCTAGCATCAGGGTCTTTTCAAATGAGTCAACTCCACGTGAGGTGGCCAAAGTATTGGAATTTCAGCTTCAGCATCAGTCCTTCCAATGAACACCCAAGACTGATCTCCTTTAGGATGGACTGGTTGGATCTCCTTGCAGTCCAAGGGACTCTCAAGACTCTTCTCCAACACCACAGTTCAAAAGCATCAATTCTTTGGTGCTCAGCTTTCTTCACAGTCCAACACTCGCATCCATATATGACCACTGGAAAAACCATAGCCTTGACTAGATGGACCTTTGTTGGCAAAGTAATGTCTCTGCTTTTTAATATAATAAATATTAGCTCTTGTTATTTCCAAGAACCTTTCATGGATTTATATTGATCAATATTGATATTTACAGCTTTATTTGTGAAGCTCAAATTTGTGATGATTTACTCACATATTTATAATTTTTGAAAGTCTATATACACAACTGCAATATGGTAGACATTGATCAACACTGCACTGAAAACGTAAAATGCTGGATAAAATATTTTAAAACCTTATTCAATGGATAAGATGGCAAGGAATTAAAGAATAGGCTTCCCCAATGGCTCTGCCATAAAGAATCCCCCTGCCAATACAGGAGACATGGATTTGATCCCTGGGTCAGAAAGACCCCCTGGATGAGGGCATGGCAATCCACTTCAGTATTCTTGCCTGGAAAATCCCATGGACACAGGAGCCTAGCAGGCTACAGTCAACAGTGTTGCAATGAGTTGGACACAATTGAGCGACTGAATATGCACCCATGCAAGCAAAAAACTTAGTAAAACTGAAACCTAGAAGGGAAAATAGAACAGTGAGGTTCATTTAGGCCTTGAGTCCATTTGCCAAACCAGGTCAACCTGAGTTTTTCATTTTTTACAACCTTGAGGGCCTGAGAAGTAAGACTTAAGTTGAGGCATCTAATAAGAAACTATCAGACATAAAAACAGACTTATGGACATGGGGAGAGGGAAGGAGGGGGAAGGGGAGATGTATGGGGAGAGTAACATGGAAACCTACATTACCATATGTAAAATAGATAGCTAATGTGAATTTGTTGTGTGGCTCGGGACCTCAAACAGGGGCTCTGTGACAAGCTAGGAGGGTGGGGAGGGAGCTGGGGGGAGCTGGGAGGGAGAGGAATAGGTTTACCTATGGCTGATTCTTGTTGATGCTTGACAGAAAACAACAAAACACTGTAAAGCAATTATACTTCCATTAAAAAATAAATATTTTTTAAAAAAAGAAAAGAAACTCTATGCAAATAAATATGGGACTCTAAAGAACAACACTCCCAAACTAAGAATAAATTAGTAATGATCCCTAAACTCCACTGAGACTTGCAAAGAAAACTGCTTATCTCAGATTTATTTGTAAACACAGCTGGCCTTCATGTGGGTTTACAGCCTAAATTCATACTATCTGAATGGAGCAGAAAGCCTCATGCCTATATGCTTAAATTTTCAACAACTTTATGTACATATATGCACACTATACTTAGCAGCTGTGGGATTATGAGTAATAGGATACTTTAAGGACTTGGTTTATGAAAGTTCTGCAACTGAAGTTGACTTATCTTTTTATGGATATAAAATTACATTTTTTGGCATATCTTTTTGCTTGTTGATATCACTTTCCTAAACATAAGCACAGCCCTTTTTCCACCTATGGTCTTATTAAATCAAGTTTTCACTCATGGCAAATATCCACTATTGTCTAAGAACCATTATAGAGCCATCCACCTAGGAATCTGAATGAGATAAACATAGTTATAACTCCTCTTCTTTTTAAAATGTAAAGTATATTCCATTTCTGTTTCTCTTCCCCATATTTAGGAAAGTGTCAGAAACAATTTAAGTCACAAAATTGAGGCTACTGACACAGGCTACTTAAATTGAAAAAAGTAGGGAAAACCACTAGACCATTCACTTATGATGTAAATCAAATCCCTTATGATTATACAGTGGAAGTGAGAAATAGATTCAAGGCCTTAGATCTGATAGTCAGAGAACCTGAAGAACTATATACAAAGGTACATGACATTGCACAGGAGGCAGTGATCAAGACCATCCCCAAAAGAAAGAAATACAGAAAGGCAAAACAGTGGTCTGAGGAGGCCTTACAAATAGCTGAGAAAAGAAAAGAAGCTAAAGGCAAAGGAGAAAAGGAAAGATAGACAGACCCATTTGAATGCAGAGTTCCAAAGAATAGCAAGGAAAGATAAGAAAGCCTTCCTCAGTAATCAGTGCAAAGATACAGAGGAAAACAACAGAATGGGAAAGACTAGAGATCTCTTCCAGAAAATTAGAGATACTAAGGGAATATTTCATGCAAAGATGGGCACAATAAAGGACAGAAATGGTAGGGACCTAACAGAAGCAGAAGATATAAAGAAGAGGTGGCAAGAATACACAAAAGAACTATACAAAAAAGATCTTAATGACCCAGATAACCACAGTGGTGTGATCACTCACCTAGAATCAGACATCCTGGAATGTGAAGTCAAGTGGACCTTAGGAAGCATCACTGTGAACAAAGCTAGTGGAGGTGATGGAATTCCAGTTGAGATATTTCAAATCCTAAAAGATGATGCCGTGAAAATTCTGCACACAATATGCCAGCAAATTTGGAAAACTCAGCAGTGGCCACAGGACTGGAAAATCAGTCTTCATTCCAATCCCAAAGAAAGGCAATGCCAAAGAATGCTCAAACTACCGCACAATTGCACTCATCTCACATGCTAGCAAAATAATACTCAAAATTCTCCAAGCCAGGCTTCAACAGTACATGAACCGTGAACTTCCAGATGTTCAAGCTGTGTTTAGAAAAGGCAGAAAAACCAGAGATCAACTGCCAACATCTGTTGTGTCATCAACAAAGCAAGAGAGTTCCAGAAAAACATCTACTTCTGCTTTGTTGACTGCACCAAAGCCTTTGACTGTATGGATCACAACAAACTGGAAAATTCTTCAAGAGATGGGAATAGCAAACCACCTTACCTGCCTCCTGAGAAATATGTATGCAAAGTAATGTCTTTGCAACAAGAGATTTGTTGGCAAAGTAATGTCTCTGCTTTTTAATATGCTGTCTAGGTTGGTCATAGCTTTTCTTCCATGGAGCAAGTATCTTTTAATTTCATGGCTGCAGTCACCATCTGCAGTGATTTTGGAGCCCCCCAAAATAAAATCTCTGTTTCCACTATTTCCCCATCTATTTGCCATGAAGTGATGGGACCGGATGCCATGATCTTAGTTTTTTGAATGTTGAGTTTTAAGCCAACTTTTTTCACTCTCCTCTTTCACTTTTTTTTTTTTTTTTTACATCGTGTGCAATGCTAGGCTGGATGAAGCACAAACTGGGATCAAGATTGCTGGGAGAAATACCAATAACCTCTGATATGCAGATGACACCACCACCCTTATGGCAGAAAGTGAAGAAGAACTAAAGAGCCTCTTGATGAATGTGAAACTAAGATCATGGCGTCCAGTCCCATCACTTCATGGCAAATAGATGGAAAAACAATGGAAACAGTGAGAGACTTTATTTGGGGGGGGCTCCAAAATCACTGCACATGTTGACTGCAACCATGAAATTAAAAGATGCTTGCTCCTTGACAGAAAATCTATGAACAACCTAGACAGCATATTAAAAAGCAGAGACATTACTTTGCCAACAAAGGTCCATCTAGTCAAGGCTATGGTTTTTCCAGTAGTCACATATGGATGTGAGACTATAAAGAAAACTGAGTGCCAAAGAAATGATGCTTTTGAACTGTGGTGTTGGAGGAGACTCTTGAGAGTCCCTTGGACAGCAAGGAGATCCAACCAGTCCATCCTAAAGGAAATTAGTCCTGAATATTCATTGGAAGGACTGATGCTGAGAAACTCCAATAGTTTTACCACCTGATGCAAAAAACTGACTCATTGGAAAAGACCCTGATGCTGAGCAAGATTGAAGGCAGAAGGAGAAGGGGATGACAGAGGATGAGATTGTTGGATGGCATCACTGACTTGATGGATATGATTTTGAACAAGCTCCAGGTGTTGGTGATGGACAGGGAAGCCTGATGTGCTGCAGTCCATGGGTTTGCAAATAATCAGACACAACTGAGCAACTCAACTGGACTGACATTGGTCTCAAGGATAAGACTTCCACACGAATGATTTATCTGAAAAATTCCTCATGAAAGATTCACCTGGTCAGCTCCAGAAGCTTGAGAATCAAGACCATGGAAGTTACATTCTGGGATAATGAGCATGAGGTTGGATGCCTCACCATGCAGAAAAGAGCCTAAATTGTTTAGCATGATTTGTTCCTGCTTGACTTATTTCTTTAAGATCTAAATCCCCACTGTCATCTGCAGCCTCTATAGAAAAATATGGAGAGTTCCTCCTACGCAGAAGGTAGATTAAACGCGACAGTTGCTTTGTGAGTGGAAGTTCCCATCCAGCACTCCCTGCACTGCCACCTTTCTGCTGACTCCAGTGTCTCTACAGGACCGCATGCTAGACTGAAAGGGAGCCACTCTGGTTGGTGTGACCCCTCCCAGGGCCAGGGGGCCATGAGCCAGCATGGTGTGGGGTAACATAGGGACTCTTCATCACCGGATACACCTACTTCTACCAGCAGGATTCTGCCATTTAGGAAAAATTGCATGCAGATATTAGAAGGAAAAGTAAGCAAGTTTCAGTTTGAAGAAGCAGCTAGTAAACACAATCTGTAAATTAGATCTATTGGTACACCTTTCCAAAGTATGGGAACACCTGCCTAGTGCCAAACCACCTCCCAAGATTCTGGCCACCTGTGACGGTTAATTTTATGTGTCACCTTGACTAGGCTATGGTGCCCAGTTGTTTGGTCAAAGGTGAAGGTTCTTTTTAGATGTCATTAACATTTAAATCAGTAGACTTTGAGTAAAATAGATGACTTTTCATAATAAGTGGACCTCATCCAATTAGTTGAAGGTCTTAAGAGCAAAGACTGAGATTTCTGTCTTTGATCTTTATCCTAAAAACCTTATTCTGGATAGATTTCCTTAACAAAGCATATGTGATTTTTTTTTCTTCTTTACATAAAGCTGTAAACAATCTATATATAGAAAACATTGTCATTTTTACAGTTTTAACATTTGGAGTGAATTTTTTAAATACATGTTTTGGTGAGATTTCAAAAATTAAGATGATTTTGTCAACATTATATACAGTATTAAAAGATATGTTTATCACAATTCTGTATAAAGAGGGAAACTACTACATAAAACTTAAATAACATTTTCACCACTTTTGCTAATCTGTAAGGGGAAAAAATTAAAGACAAAAGCTTAATTTAAATTAGTCTTGGACTGTTAATACACATAGATATGCAAGCCAAAGAATTCCTAATATTCCAAGAAAAATGAGTGACTTACATTTAAATATTAGTGAACACTAAAGAAAACCAGGCACCAAACCTGAGAATTAATAGACTTTCAATTATTTCAGATATTGGAACCAACAAACAGAATATAAAATCATAACTATTAATACATTAGATTTAAAGCAAGGAACAAAATACTATAAAGAATAAGCAAGGAACTAAATACTATAAAGAATAAGCAAGCGTCTTACAGAACCAAATAAAATGTCTAGATGTGAAAACAGTAATAACTGAGATTTTAAAACTCAGAAGATAGGTTCAACAATAGATTAGACACAAGATAAAAAGATAGCTTGTGAACTTTAAAATATACCTGGAAAAAGTTACTAGATGAGAAGGTTTAACAGAAATCTTTATAAATCTGAAAGAAGAGAGAGAGAAAAAGTCTATTTTGAAGAGATAATGGAAATGATAAAAAAAAAATACATGAATCCAGAAATTCAAAAAATCCAGAGAGTCCCAACAGAACAAATAAAAGGAGATCTACACTTAAATCCACTATGGTAAAACTCCAGAACACCAAAGCATTTCCATGAGGGCAGTCTACTTTGTGCACCATTGCATCCCCTAGAATTGGGCCCTCGGTATGTACTTGATGAATGAATAATAGAAGATTATAGTCAATGTGAAGGTCATGTGTTTGAAAACATGGTTGTGGCATATTTCTGAATAATGATTAAGTCTATATACTCACTGATGTCTGAAATGGGATAGAATTTAACAGTAGAGTTGAGAAGGTAGAAACATTGTGATTATATTACTCTATATTGTTTAATACCTAGAATATTCAAACAAAACCAAAAAAATCAAATATGCTATAAAAATATTTATTCTTAAAACTAGTTATTGTACCAGGGCAGCCAAAACTATTTTGTTCTAGAATTCATTTCATGCTGGCCTGGAGAAAATATTGAGAACCTGTGGTAGTCATGGGAACTGCTCACAAATATTCTGACCTCGCATTTCAGGAACGTGCCTTTTGATTGCACTTTTCTGCCTGTGGGAAGTTAGAGGTTGCCATACGACTTGCTTTGGCCAATAAAACATGAAAAGTGACAGTGTTACTTGTATTGGGGAGTTTTAAGAGCTAGTGAATGATTTGCCATTACCTTTCTTTACCCTCTGCCATGACACTGCTCCTGATAACAGCTGCTCAACCTGGGTCCCAGACAAAGCAGGCCAAAGCCCCTAGTGCTGCTCCATGTTGGACATATACTATGAGAAACAAACCTTTGTGGTTTGAGGTCACTGAAACTATGGGTTGCTTTTGCTGAATGAGCATGAACCAGCCTTTCTTAATTAATAAAAAGTCTCTACAGAGTTTCTACACTTCTGTAGAACATTTGGCCTAACCTGCAGGGCTTAACCTCTAGTGCTTAAGGGTTTCCCAGGTAACACTAGTGTTAAAGAACCTGCCTTCCAATACAGGAGACATAAGAGATGCAGGTTTGATCCCTGGGTTGGGAACAGCCCCTGGAGGAGGGTATGGCAACCCACTCCAGTATTCTTGCCTGGAGAATCCCACAGAGCATGGTGGGCTACAGTCCATAGGGTCACAAAGAGTCAGACACAACTGAAGCGACTTAGCACACATAGTGCTTAAATTCCAAATTAGAAGATCCAGATTCCGTATTCAGAAACGTTTTCTCAGTGACACAAAATCTCAGTATGTGGTGCCAAGTAAAGCTGTAGAACTGTCTTTTCAGGCAGTGTTTGAGAAGGGAATGATGTCTAATCTGGTTTAGGTTACAAGCTGCCTAATGATAAGGCATTATATTATATAACCACTCAGATTTCCTCCAGACTTCTGGTTTTACACTCTTTAGTACAATACCATGGCTAGAAAGAAATAGGTCATAGAGAAAAGCAGTATGGTTCATATTCTAGGCTAATCAGCAAATTCTATAGAATATGTTAGTTATTTTAATATTCACAGTGATTCTTCAAAACTATTAAAATAAAACTGGTGAAGTATAACAGCCCTTCTTATAAATTAAAAATTAAGGGCCAAGCAGTAATGTGTATAGTGCCTGTAATGTGTGTAGTGTAAAACAGTCACTTTTTCTTTCTTTGAAAAACAAGTTTATCACTAATGAAGTTCCAATCACTAGGCTAGACTCCACAGATACAAAGATAAATAGGAAATGGCTTCTATTCTCCAGGGCCTTATAGAGGCCCAATAATCACCTAAAAATCTGATTACAGGACAATGTGTTAAATGCTATATATATATAATATATATATAATATATTATATTATTATAATAATATATATTATTAAAATATAACATATTATATTAATATAATATATAATATATTCACTTATAAATATATAAATATATATTTAATATATGTAAATATATTTAATATATTTGATTATATTATTATTGTATATATTACATTATTGTTTTAATTATAAAATATTTTACTACTATTAAAAATATATACATATATTTAATATATAAATATATATATTCACTTATATAAATATATTCACTTAAATACAGCTTTAAGTGATCACAGAAGGATAAAAAAATAAGGAACAAGATATGTCAAAGAAGGCTTCCAAAGAGAAAAAAATCCACATATTTAATTGGTGATGAAATGTTATGTATATATGTATACATATACAGAGTGAGAAAAAGAGATACATATATACATATTTAAATTCAGATTTTAACTTATGTAAATGCATGATGTATGCCTTTAAAATGGATATGTGAAAATGAGTTGAACATTTTGGAACAGAAACAGTAAGGCATAGCAAGTTTGGGTTTATCAATTTTCAAAAGACACCTTAAACATGATGACCTCTGTCTTTGACAATTCAAAAGAATTGCAGGATCCTAAAAGTTCTTGGGTTGTTACCTAAGGTAAGTAACCTTTAACCTCTGAACCTCAATTTCTGATCTATAAATTAGAAACAACACCTACACTGAAGGACTGTTCTGAGGATTAGGAATAACAAAGCATCTGGAATGTAGCTTGCAAATAATTTGCCTTCAGTAAATAGCAGTTACTGTTGGATGTGTTATCGTTAGAATTAGGAAGACAAACTGAAACTGCACTGACCTTGAAACATGCTGTGGAAGTCATGCTTTTGAACTAAGCCTTGTCAGGACTGTGTTACATATTATCTTTCTATTTTCATTTTTTTGTAAAAGTATGCTATAACTCACAAACACAAATTTAGCATCTGGGCTCTTTGATTATTTGAATTTAGAATCAACAGGAGTTTATAGGTCTTAAGGAAATGAAAGGAGTAGAAGCAGAAACATGATAAAGTGGAAAATGGATGAGGAAATGAAGGATTCAAAGACATCTGGCAACTTCAGTCATCGAATCAAAATATTCATGGAGCAATGGTTACTGCTGGAGGCTTCTTCCAGGCATAAAATTTCACAAGCATCTTTAACATTCCTTCTCTGCTCTACAAGTAAGGCAAACTATTCCATAGTTAATAAGTGCCTGGGGTGGTTATTATTTTACCTCTTGGTTACATAAATTACTCAAAAATAGCACCGATGTTTTCTAAATATCTGTGCAATACTTTAAACAGTAGATACAAAATAAAATAATAAGAAATGAGAGCAGATATAATCTCATCTAACAAGCTTTTTATATGCACTCCATTTTTGTAAAATAAGATGAGAACACAGTCAAGAGATTAGAATAATTTCTCTTTATCACTGCAGCTGATTAGGAAGTGAAGATTTAGTAATTAGATGGGTAATGTTATACATAAAATAACATCTGTGCTTAGAAACTCAAATCTGTATTGTTAAGATATGTTGAGAGAAAATTCTCTGTGGGTCTCTCATGTTTCTTCAAGTCTTGCAAGCAGAAGCACTGACAGGTTTTGTTCCAGACTATCTCTTCAAGGAAGTTTGTATAGCAAACAACCTTGAAAAATGGATATAGTATCTTTCTGTGAAATAGGAGGGAAGAGGGCAGGGCACAACCTTTAAAAGACTGACAGAGCCAGAGGACACAGACCTAAACTGATTAGAACCAAATAGGTCCAAGATGGGGAACAAGTCGACTTTTACTAGAACTTGAGCCTCAATACATGCTCATTGTAACACATCAACAAGCTAAATGACACACCCACAGGCACCATGACAGTTCCAAGGCTGACCACAAATGTCAAAAAGTGGGCAGTGGCCCAATTCCTGGAAATCCTCACCTCTTCCTCAAAATAGCTGACATACTCCTCCTATTCATTAGTCTATGAAATTACCCACCCTTATAAAAAAAACTCTGTGGTGTTGAAGAAGACTCTTGAGAGTCCCTTGGATTGCAAGGAGATCCAACCAGTCCATCCTAAAGGAAATTAGTCCTGAATGTTCACTGGAAGGACTGATGTTGAAGCTGAAACTCCAATACTTTGACCACCTAATTCGAAGAGCTGACTCATTTGAAAAGACCCTGATCCTGGGCAAGATTGAAGGCAGGAGGAGAAGGGGATGACAGAGGATGAGATTGTTGGATGGCATCACCAACTCAATGGACATGAGTTTGAGTAAACTCCAGGAGTTGGTGATGGACAGGGAGGCCTGGCATGCTGCAGTCCATGGAGTCGCAAAGAGTCGGACATGACTGAGCAACTGAAGCTGAACTGAACTGGTAAAAACTGACATCTACATACCCTGCTGCCACTCTCAACTTCTGAGATGGCCTATACTCTGTCTGTGGAGTGTGCTTCTCTCTAAATAAAACCACTTCTTAACTATCACTTTATCTCTCACTGAATTCTTTCTGTGATAAGACATCAAGAATCTGAACTTCATCAAGTCCTGAGATCAGGTGTCTGATCTCAGTTAAAACACCATTGGTTCAAGTCCCATTCTGAGTTGTGGCTAGGTTTGAGTCTCCACACATGACGTCAAGTTCCAATCTGAGTTGCATGTTTCACTTGGAAATAGAAGGCAGATTTATTTGCTGTACATGTAATAAAAAGAATGTCTCTCTACAAGGTAAAGACAAGGCAATTTGCTTCCCAGGTGCGTCAGTGTTTAAGAATCCACCTGCCAATGCAGAAGTGGATCAGGAAGATCTCCTGGAGGAGGAAATGGCAAGCCTTGAAGTGATGGGAGCAGATGCCATGATCTTGGTTTTCTGAATGTGGAGTTTTAAGCCAACTTTTTTACTCTCCTCTTTCACTTTCATCAAGAGGCTCCTTATTTAGTTCTTCTTCACTTTCTGCCATAAGAGTGGTATCATCTGCAAATCTAAGGTTATTGATAATTCTCCAAGCAATCTTGATTCCAGCTTGTGCTTCATCCAAACCGGCATTTTGCATGATGTACTCTGCATATAAATTAAATAAGCAGGGTAACAATATACATATTTTATGCATTCTTTTCCTGATTTGGAACCAGTCTGTTGTTCCACATACAGTTCTAACTGTTGCTTCTTGACCTACAAACAGATTTCTCAGGAGGCAGGTAAGGTAGTCTGGTATTCCTATCTCTTGAAGAATTTTCAACAGTTTGTTGTGATCCACACAGTCAAAGGCTTTGGAGTTGTCAATAAAGCAGAAGTAGATGTTTTTCTGGAATTCTCTTGCTTTTTTGATGATCCAACGGATGTTGGCAATTTGATCTCTGGTTCCTCTGCCTTTTCTAAATCCAGCTTGAACATCTGGAAGTTCATGGTTCATGTACTGTTGAAGCCTGGCTTGGAGAATTTTGAGCATTACTTTGTGGCATGTGAGATGAGTGCAATCGTTCAGTAGTTTGAGCATTCTTTGACATTGCTTTTCCTTGGGATTGGAATGAAAACTGACCTTTTCCCATCCTGTGGCCACTGCTGAGTTTTCCAAATTTGCTGGCATATTGTGTGCAGAATTTTCACAGCATCATCTTTTAGGATTTGAAATAGCTCAACTGGAATTCCATCACCTCCACTAGCTTTGTTCACAGTGATGCTTCCTTGGGCCCACTTGACTTCACATTCCAGGATGTCTGGCTGTAGGTGAGTGATCACACCATCGTGAGAATATCTGGGTCATGAAGATCTTTTTTATATAGTTCTTCTGTGTATTCTTGTCACCTCTTCTTAATATCTTCTGTTTCTGTTAGGTCCATACAATTTCTGTCCTTTATTGATCCCATCTTTGAGTGAAATATTCCCTTGATATCTAGAATTTTCTTGAAGAGATCTCTAGTCTTTCCCATTCTATTATTTTCCTCTGTGTTTGCATTGATCACTGATGAAGGCTTTCTTATCTCTCCTTGCTATTCTTTGGACCTCTGCATTCAAATGGGTATATCTTTCCTTTTCTCCTTTTCCTTTAGCTTCTCTTCCTTTCTCAACTATTTGTAAGCCCTCCTCAGACAACCATTTTGCCTTTTTGCATTTCTTTTTCTTGGGGATGGTCTTTATCTCTGCCTCCTATACAATGTCATGAACCTCCATCTATAGTTTTTCAGGCACTCTATCAGGTCTAATCCCTTGAATCTATTTCTCATTTCCACCGTATAATCATAAGGGATTTTATTTAGGTCATACCTGAATGGTCTGGTTGTTTTCTCTACTGTCTTCAATTTAAGTCTGAATTTGGCAATAAGGAGTTCATGACCTGAGCCACAGTCAGCTCCCAGGGTTGTTTCTGCTGACTTTATAGAGCTTCTCCATCTTTGGCTGAAAGAACATGATCAATCTGATTTTGGTATTGACCATCTGGTGATGTCCATGTATAGAGTGTTCTCTTCTGTTGTTGGAAGAGGGTGTCTGCTATGACCAGTGCATTGTCTAGGCAAAACTCTGTTAGCCTTTGCCCTGCTTTGTTTTGTACTCCAAGGCCAAATTTTCCTGTTACACCAGGTATCTCTTGACTTCCTACTTTGCATTCCAGTCCCCTACGATGAAAAGGACATCTTTTTTGGGTGTTAGTTCTCCACATTGTACACATGGTGTTAGGGAGCAAGAGAAAGTAACATGAAGATGAAAATTATACTACTTGTTGAATCATAAACATTAGTCCTTTTCTCTGATCCAGGAGTCTCAAGTCTTTGCTCAGTGTATGGTCAGGCCACTCAGGATGGCTGTTCTCTTGCTCTCCACACATTCTCTGCTCGACCAGTGCCTGCTTCATCTACAGCCTACTCACAAGACTGACCTTCCTACCTACTTCCCGCAGGCCCCAGCTAGTGATTGTTCTTATCAAAGGGGCAGTGAAGGGTGTGCCCTTCTGTTGGTTTCGCTGGCAACTAATGAGCCAACTTGATGTTAATGCCCCCCCATAACTGTCAATCTCCGCTTCCTCTGGGGAGCAGACTGCCACCATATCTTGCCCACCATCTGCTGCACATGGTGGGGTGTTGCTCCAGGACCTTGCTTCAGACATATAAACTCTCTCTGTCCATTAAATCATTGATTTCTCTGTCACTGACTCCAGGCTCTTTCTTCAGTATTGAAGCTAGGCAAGCAGAGGCCTTGTAGGCCTGCAGAGTATGGCCCAATGGTCAGCACCCATTAAACCGTGGCAGGCTGACTTGTGCATTTGAAATTAACATTAAGTCTCAGACCCATTACAGGTCTTGAGAAAACATAAATTAAAAGTTAAATACTTTGTCAACCACAAGCACACTTCAGAAGAACGGTGCCTTTGAACTAAATAAATATTTAATGAGAATCTAGCATGTACAAAGCACAGTGACTCAATTCTCAAGTTCCAAACTCTATTCATATTAATATGAGAGTTGACTGAGAATGCAGACATTAGCTTCTTTCAGCAGAAATCTAAGTTTTGAAGACCTCAGGAGACTTAAGAAACAACAAAGGTCCACTGAAATGTGGATACAATGCAATGGATTCAAAGTGACACAATTCTAATGTCTCTTGACAAACTTATAAGTTCCAAAATGCATATATATTCAAATGTCAAGCCTATGAATGCTTAAGTCTAAATTGACAATGATAGACTTGAAGTCTGACTTTCAAGATTGGAGGAATAAAGTGGCATAAACTACAGCTCAAATTTCTTATACCTCATCAAATATTGAACCTATTCTTATTACATCCAGTCCTTACTTTTGTTGTTCGGTGGCCAAGTTGTGTCCAATTCTTTGCAACTCCATGGACTGCAGTACCCCAATTCCTACTATGCTCATATAAAAATATGTACTTTTTGAAAAGGAGAAATGTGTTTAACTTCAAATTCACTATAGAGGGACTATATTTTATTATAGAGGGACTATAGTTTATTATTCAACCAGGGACAGTTTGGGGCAGTGAAAGGGGGCACTATTAATTATACTGAGACAAGATATTTTGACCTATTTTACCAGCAAAATGGGTTTATTTGGGAAGAACAAAGAATCGTAATTCAGGACATGCAAGCTATGGTGAACCACAGGCAAGTCTGAAGAATGAAAGAGAGGATGGTTGTTTTACAGAGGAGAAAAGGGAGTTAAGAGGGGCTATTATAAACAGAGTTCATTGGAGAAAAGTGGGAGCTTGAAGTGCAGTGGCTTTTCATTGGCTGCATTGTCGCAATGTCTCACTGGCTGAGATGCTGAGCAAGGAGAAATTCTTCCTCCTTCTGGAGGGTAAAGAACTGGCATTCCTCAGAGCTATTGTGGTTTCAGATTCAGACCACCACAAGAAAGTGAATATCACAAATAAAGCAAGTCACATGAAGTTTCTGGTATCCCAGTGTATACAAAAGTTATGTTGACACTATATTAAGTGTGCAATAGCACTATGTTTAAAAAACAGTGTAAAAAAATAAATAAATAAATAAATAAAAGAAAGAAAAAACAGTGTATACATCTCAATGTTAAAATAATGCTATTGAAAAATGGTTCCAATAGACTTGCTCAATGAAGGGTTTCCAGAAATCTTCAATCTTTTAAAAAAAGAAAGCAAACAAGCAATATCTGCAAAGTGCAACACAGCTAAGCACAATAAAATATCTGTAGTAACCTTCTTCCTGTTGGGTCTGCAATCGGTATGGAATGGTAAGGCAGGAGCACTCCCCCTTCTGACCTCCTGAGTGCTTTTTTAAATGAGGCTTCTATTTATTAATTTTCACAGACTTAAACCAAGACTGAGACAAATAACCAGGCTAAAGATTCCAACTTCTTCCCTGATAGCTCAGTTGGTAAAGAATCCGTCTGCAGTGCAGGAGACCTGGGTTTGATCCCTGGATTGGGAAGATCTCCTGGTGAAGGGAAAGGCTACCCACTCCAGACATGACTGAAGATACCAACTACATTTCAAGGAGTGCAAAGAAGCAATCCTTTAACAAAACCGTACAGAGTTGGAGGGGATGGGGGGGAATGTTTTTGTATTCAGCTCTAGTTGCTAACCTGTTCTCACTTTCAGGTTTGTTATAAACTTATAATTAGAGCAAAGCTAACCAAAATCTAACATATTAAACAAGGGAGCTTTGCAAATAATATTTTCAAGTATTTTCTGGGACTAAGCTCAGCGTACATTTATTTCTCATAGTTATTTTATTTTGAAATGACTTGCAAGATCTCATTCAGTGTCATCCCTGCAGGGGACACAAACTGAAACTAGCATCAAGAGGAATTGTAATGTTAATTCCCTAAATACCACACTGTTAATTAATCTCAGTGAATAATAGGATTTCTGATGCAAATTGTTCTCATGTCATCCATTGCCTAAAGGTGTTTCTAATGATCTATGTGAAATGTCAGAAGCTATGCTTTAGTCACCATGTGGTACAGAATTTGGGCAAACAAGCAAGGAAATCTGGTTGATCTGACGTTGGGGGTAGCTAGATCAACAGAAACCTGTTAGACAACTTGAAAGAATTTTATTTTCCCAGGAGAGTTTTCTCTTCCTCAGGAGCAACTGCAATGAAATTGGGACAGACATGAAATTTCATTAGGAAGTAACTATAATGGACAATGAGTAATGTAAAACAACTCTGGTCATTTCTCTTCAAGGCATACTTCCAGGGAGGTTTGTTTTCCTGTTTTTTAAGCAGGTAGTTGCTGAAGAATTCATCTGGGCATTGATGTTGCCATTTGAACTTTCTGAAGAAAAGGATTTACATTAGGTAGAATCAAATTTAGCAATCCAAACATTGTTATTGTTGCTTCTCATTTTTTTCCACGTTGTACATCATTGAACTATGTATGAACAAGAGATTGAGATATGCTACAGTGGATAAAATGCTTATATCCTCCTCATCTGATTGATTGCTGCCAGCAGGGAATTTCAGGGTTTTTGGCATTCTTCTTTGACTTCTTCAATTCTAAACATTGATTTACCCTAAGAAAGTACAGACTAGGCATTTATTTATCTACAGAAAACCTTTCCCTCTTCGGGGTTGCACAACTGTGATAAAGACTGTTCATTGCCTTTCACTATCCATTATCCCTTTCTTTCTTTTAGTATTAGGTGGATATTTTGTGTCCAAGGTAGAGCCTATACTTCCTAGCTCCCTTGCAGTTAAATAAGGGTTCTAAATTCCTCAGCACCCCTTTGCAGCCAATAGGATGATCTAAAGTAATGTGAAAGCCACATAAGCCACTTCTTTCTCCCTTTCTGAGCATTGGAACTCAGATGTATTGGTAGTGAACTAACTTAAAACACGCAACCAAGAGAAATGGAGCACGACCCGGCAAGTGATGGACCTCTGTGTGTCTCCCACGACTTGTTTGTAGCAAAAAAAAAAAACTTCGTTTCCTAGGCCTTCCCCAACTTTCCAAAAGCCAACTCAAATTGTTAATGATTAGAGATTTGAGAAGATGTAGAAACAAAGGAAGAGCAGTCAAGTAAGAAAAGTAATAGAAACTTGAATACTGGTTGAATGATAGATAAAACAGAGTCAGCACTCCTAATTCTTTCTCAATGGATATAGACAACAATTAGATGCACATCCTTGAGCTGTTTTACAGAAACCAGGACCCCACCAGATAGACACTGTTGATTACATGCATAGATCCCAGACTGATTGTGATCTCGGGTGGCCTTGGCTCGCAACAGCTTGGGGCAGGGCTTGGATTCCCAGACAGAGACTGGACTGAGTCAAAGAGATAAAAGCACTAGATCCTAGCCTAGACAGCGTGGTCAGTGACAAGGTCCCTGGCCCTTTGGTTTTGCAGCAAAGAATTTCCACAAAGTCAGAAAGTAGTGAAGCAAGTCAAGTATTATTAAGAGGGAAGAAAAGAGTGTGTGGCTAGACACACGGTCAGACTCAAGGAGAGAGAGAGTCACTGAGTGGCGCCCTTCTGACAGTCTGAACTACTTTTATGGGGCATTTCTTCTGAGTTTCCTTTGGCCAATCATTTTGATTTGCCTGATTCAGGGTCCATATTTGGTATACCTCAGGATCCTCTCAAGTGTGCACACACATCTCTCAGTCAAGATGGAGTTTACTTAAAAGGCATCTGGGTAGAGCATCCCTTGACATTACTCACCTCTTTGGCCTGCAAGGAGCCTTTCTGTGCATGTGTGGTCAGGGAGGTCTCCTGACTTCAAGAATGAGAGATATGTGTTCTGGGCAGGGCCCAGCCTTCTCCCTTAATTGCTCTGCTACTCATCTTGGAGTTTCAGTCAACAGAGAATGAACCTCTGATAGCTTTACCCTGGTAGGGGTGTGGGGTGCCTCTGCTTCCTGCCTCAGTTGGAGCCAGAAGATTGATGATTATGATTCCCAAAACATCACGCTGTTGTCTTATCACCAACCAATCAGAAGAACGTCCGTGAGCTGATCACATACCCTAAAACCCTTATCCCTAACTTTGCTTTAAAAAAAAAAAGTTCCTATCTTGTTTAAGCCATTTTTATTTTGATCTCTCTTAAAGTAGTCAACTAGTATTCAAGCCAAAAATTATTACAAACTATTTTAGGATTGTCCTGCTTGTTATTTATCTGAGATAACTTTAAAAGTTGACATGTGACTGATGAATATAACTATTAAAGCACAAAATCTAGTCCAGGGATTGATTAGAAAAAAATTTTCTGGAAAAAAAAATTTTTTCTGAACTCATATGCTAACTACATTTCATTGTTCATCAGCAAACCTGCTTGTATTTTCATGCATTCTGAGAAATAGCTTAGTAAATTGAAATTTTAGAGTTGAAATGTAGTTACTTAAAAATAAGATGTGACTTTTTTTCAGGAAAAAACAAATTAAAATGGGGGGTCTCCCAATTTCACTTTTATCTCTTTATATTTAATATCCACATAAGAAAAAATGAAATTCTGTTATTAACACAGTAGTATAACAAACATACAAGATATTTGTCAACCATGAACACTGGTGAAACAACAGTCTGTCTATCTGCTGAGAATTTACTTTGATAACATCAAGAATTTATGGTGTATGCCATCATTTCTTTAATCTTCATCATCCAAAGTTGTAAGATTTACTTTGCAATTATTGGCTATTTCTGTTATTTTTTTTCTCTTGTAAATTAGTTACTGGGATGAGATAAGTGAAAATTTTACAAGAAGATCTACAAAACAATTAAAAAAAAAAACTAAATTTGTTAAGTTCATTCAGCAAACCTTTGTTGAGCAATATACTAGGTCCAGGAGATTTAACAATGACTAAGACAAGCATTTCCCTCAATGATGATAACAGATTCTTGGAGATATAGATAAAGAAAATAATTACAAAAGAACAGGAAGAAAATTTCAATCACCAGAATTTATTAGTGGAAGGCATTGCGTTGTTGGAAGATTTGGCTATGCCACATTAAATGAGGGTATGACTCCCAAGTTTCATACTCCAATTTTTTTTTTAAAATATTGATTATAAAGAATAATGTGGCCTACTAACTGATTAAATCAGTAATGCAAATATGTGTATAAAACTGAAGCAGATCTGATTTCTTATGCAAAACAGAAGTACCAAGAAGGAGGTTGCTTTTGACTTATCAGATCTCCTTTAAAGGATTTCTCAATATGGTAAGAGGTCAATAGACTGGAAGGTAGAATTAAAAGACAGTTAGGGGAAGGAGTGGAAGAGATTAAGAAGTTCTAGGTAGGACCCAAATTATAGAGTCCTATAAGCAATATGTCTATGGGGTTGCAAAGAGTCGGACACGACTGAAGCAACTTAGTAGCAGCAGCAGCAGCATAAGCAATATTCAACAGTTTGCACCTTATTCTACAATGAGAGAACTGAAAGATTTTAAGAAGAAAAGTGAGAATTAGATATGCATTTATAATGATCATTCTAGCAGCAATATAATGGAGACTGTTCCATGGCCAGGTAATAAATAATATGGCTTACCCAAAGGCACTGCCTTCATGATGAGACGAAAGGATGGACTGAAAAGATATTTCTAGACCTGATCAGCTGGATGTGGGAGATAGTAAAGAATTTGGGATTTAGGATAACTCTCAGGATTCTTTCATGGAGAACTTGATGTTGAGTTGAAGTGTGTAGGATCAAAATATAGGTGTCCTGTTTACTTTTCCTTCTTTTCTAACAATTGCAGAGATCTGAACAGTATTACATAAGCTAAAAGGAAGGAGCTAGTGGAAGTAAATTATTTGAAAATAAGAAAGACAGAAGCAACATTTGTGATGCTTAGCACCTGGAACATAGTAAGGATGCAGTAAGTACTTATTATGGTGGATTTCCATGGTGGTGCAGTGATTAAGAATCTGCCTTGCAATGTAGGGTATGTGCATTTGATATCTGATCAGGGAACTAAGATCCCACAAATCACAGAGCAGCTAAGCCCAAACCACAACCACTGTGTCCGGCACTCCAGAGCCCATGCACCACAACTAGAGAGCCTGCGTGCTTCAACAAAAGAACCCACACACCACAACTACTGAGCCTGCATGCAACTAGAGAGTCCACGTGCTAAAACCAAAGATTCTGCATCCTGCAACTAAGACCCAGCATAGCCAAATAAGTACACATTTTAAAATATGTATTTGTTTGTTCTTGGAATCAAAATTACTTTCCTCTCAATGATTCACATTTCCAAATTAGTAAGGTTTTACTCTATTTTATTTTGAATATTACATTACTTTTAACAGGATAATTTTCAGTACTGTTTTGATGGCCTGATTTTGAGATGAATAGTAGTCATAATAAAAATAATAGCTACCATTTAACAAGTACTTGGTATGTGCTTTACAGAAAACCTCACCTCTTATAAAACTCCTTTAAGTCAATGTTATTTACAAATAAGAAGTCTGAGACTCATAAATATGAAAAAATTTATCTGTGTCACAGTTAGTAAGGTGTAGAGCCAGGTTTCAAGGCCAGGTCTGAGGTCTCTATAATCTAAGTTCTAAATCATTAGGGTCTATTGCCTCCTGGAAAATTTGTAAATACAGGCCTTTCCTGAAACTCTTCTATGAAAGTTTTAGAGTGAAATAATTTAAGTGTTGGTACAAAGAAAAAGATCATTCATAATTACAATTAAAATCAATTGATTTGTTTGTTCTTCAAAGTTAAGATGAGTTTCAATCTTGTCAGCCAAAGAGTATAGTTTACTTTCTCATCTAAGATAGCCATTCTCACTTGTCAGAAGTATAAAATGCAAACAGTATTGAATATATAATTGGATGGTTTATTGCTACCAATATTAATAAATTTTGTTTAAAATGCCTTCTACAGAGTATTTTTATCATAAATACAACTTAATTTTTTGCTTAAAAATATAAAAAGAACATTTTATGAGCTTTGTAAATTTTGTGTGATGTTGGAAATTATTTATGTATTACATTTGATAGGTGGCACGGATTCTGTTCAGAAGTGAGAATGCAATTGCAACTGTAAAATAAAATGGAAATTTTCAATTGATCAAAAAAAAGTTTTCAGATTAAATGTCCCTGAAATGCAAGTATGTATTTTTCTTAATTGCAGACTTTATGAATGATTTATGACAACCTTGTAAAACATAGGGGGAAATGATGGTTTTCCAAATCATCCCATTGTTATTAATAGATCCTCAATTATTATTGGGTGTCAAAATCCTGAAATTTCAACCCCAAGGAAAAAGATCATCCAGGTTGGAATTACCAGATTAGCTATATGCACATCCAACCCCTGTGAGAATAGGATACACCAGCAGCTTCCAAGGCAATTGCCCTTCATCAACAGGAGAGAAGACAAACAAAACAAAACAAACAAACAAACAAAAAACGAAAACACCCTATTCAAATCAATTAAGATCCCCTTTCCCTGGTAGCTCATCTGGTACAGAATCTGCCTGCAATGCAGGAGATCCCAGTTCCATTTCTGGGTTAGGAAGATCCCCTGGAGAAGGAATAGGCTATAAACTCCAGTATTCTTGGGCTTCCCTGGTGGCTCAGAAGGTAAAGAATCCACCTGCAATACAGCAGACATGGCTTTGATTACTGGGTTTGGAAGATTCCCTGGAGAAGGGAATGGTTACCCACTCCAGAATTCTTGCCTTGAGAATTCCATGGACAGAGGAACCTGGCAGGCTACAGTCCATGGGATTGCAAATAGTTGGACATGACTAAGCCACTTTCAGTTTCACAGGAAAAAAAAAAAAAAGCTTCATTTTGGTTTGAGAGGCCCTTGCTCCAAACTGATAATTCAAAGTCCTCTGTTCTTATTGGTTTTATTCCCCTTAATTTCTTGTTTTTGCCTTTTCCCCTGGGAAATCCCATGGACAGAGGAGTTTGATGGACTACAGGCCATGGGGGTCGCAAGAGTCAGATATGACTTAGGAACTAAATCACCACCAGCTGACTGACTCCTCTCTCTGCAGGGGCAGAGGTAGCTGTAGAAGCGCTGTTCATGATGTCCACTAATAGCCTGACATTCCAGGTACACTATGCCCCTAACTGCAGAGACCCAGAGACCAGGTCAGTCCATTTCCCTGACACTCGCCTCGTTTACAGCTGATGCACAGTAGCTTCTAGCCTATCTCCTGACAGAGGTCAACTCTAGGGAAACAGGGCAACCAAAGAAAGAAAGAAATGAAGGAAAGAAAAGGCCTTCACAGTGAGTGAGGGCTTACATTTTACTGAGTCTCTTTTTGTTTGCTAATCAGGGTGTTTTTGCCTCAAGGTGGAACGCAGAAGCTGTTGAAGCTATCAATATTCCAACTTTCTTCTCCCATTCTCCACGTCCCTTCTGGCACATATTGTCTTTGATTCTCCAAGAGCTTTATTTTACAACTGGGGCAGAGAGATGCATTTGCTCTACCAGGAGTGTTAAGTCAGGGGGGAGGTGTGGAACAAAAGGGCAGTTGGGGAAGAGGAAAGAATAAAGACCAAGAACAGGGGAAGTTTCTGGAAACAGGGGCTCACATTGGGAACTGTTCAAGAGAGAACTGCTAGCCCTGATAACAAAGTGTGACACTCAGTAGAAAAGAAATAGACTTTCCACCTCAGCAGAGAATCCAGAGATTCTCTGGCTTGCCAAGGACAGGATGCCCTTAGAGATGTCATCTTGGACATAGATGTTGGCATTCCAATAACAGGCATTGTCAACTGGGAGCCCTTCCCAAATGGCAAACTGAACTGTAGGCCTCTGAGGGTCTTATAATGGCTATTAGGAAGGCCTAATGTGGGTCAGCTCATTGGTAAGAGTTCTAACTACCATAATGTGGTATTTAAGAGTAAATATATAATCACATTTTGCGACCACAGCCTGGTAAAGTCTGAGACATCATGTTATACCTACATGTCCATTCATTTCTGATTAACCAACCAAAGCATCATTTGACATATTAATGTCATTGTGTAATATCAAAAACTATTTTTTTCTGACTTTATTCTGGGCTTCATCTTTTAAATCTTCACAATTTAATTAAAATTTCTGTTTTTGAAAATGGCTGAATTCCAGGATTTTTAAGACAAGTGATGGTGAGGCCAAAATAAAAGGCATGGTAAGGTCATTTTGTTAGGGGAAGCACACTGATTGAAACTGCCCACCCTGGCCAGGCACCATAGTAACCATTTGCATGAGTTGTTTTAGGACAGGAGGTCCTGGTAAGGAACAGGGAACTAATAAGCCTCCACCAACCAGAAGAGTTCAGGAAAGGTCAAAAGGAGACACCACCTGTCCAACCACCTCCCAGAATACTTTACATCCATCTTGGCTGAACAAGGGTGCACCACCAGGAAGAACTCAGTCAAGAATGATTGGCTAAGGACAACCCGGAAACTAATCCCATCACCATAAAACCCCGAGACTGCAAGCCATGTGACAGAGCTGGTCTCCTGGGTTCCCTGACCCTACTGCTCTCCACCCGGGTGCCCTTTCACAATAAAGTCTCTTGCTTTGTCAGCACATGTGTCTCCTCAGACAATTCATTTCCGAGTGTTAGATAAGAGCCCAGTTTCGGGCCCTGGAAGGGTCCCCCTTCCTGCAACAATTTCTGCAAAATTTTCAGCAAATATCAAACTTAATTTAGGATGCAAGGGTGGACGTGAGGAGGAAAGTCACAGTTATTGTCTGGGTATCAGACCAGAAACCTTCAGATGCCTGGTAAAGAGTAAAGAATATAATAGCCACAGGCAGTAACTGGCAGAGATGAAAGAGCAGAGGAAACAGGATTTGAGAAGACTCCGGCCAGTCCAATCTAACTCCAGTACCTTATAACCAAGATACTTGTTGAGAACACATTTGATCAAGCACCTCTTGAGGTGGCTTAAAGCCATGGCCCTTTACCTGAGACTTTGTGTCTCCTGACCCTTGTGACTGAGGGCTGTATATACCCCTGCCCCATTTAATGAGGATGTGATTTACTATAACAATATAATTTAATAAATAATTTAAATAATATAATTTAAAGGCTTGTTGAACCTGGCTCACTGACCCAAAATATCATCCTCACCAAAGAGATGTAACTAGTTAGTTATTATCAGTCAAGATGCTGGGTCCCCAAGATAAGCAGCCACTGCTACTCCCTGAGATAAAACTTAATGCTTACTGATTCTAGAGAAAAAGCCAAATCACTATCTTAGTTTTGTGGGCATTAAGCTGTGTTTCTGAAGAGCCAATAGCTTCTGATTCCACTTATTACTGGCAGATATTCTCTGGAAAAAGCACAACACTCTTTGGCTAAACCCAAATCAGTAATGAGACATACAACCAAATATCAGAAGTAAGAGGGTGGCATCAAACCAAACACAGAAAAACCAGCTGGAACAACTGGTCTTGTTGTTCTAGTTCTGAAAGGAGGACCTCCTCATCCCGACAGGAGTTTACTGTTTTTTGGTGACCAGAGAGAAACATGCTGGAAGAAGAGGAGTATGTTATACAATTATGCCTACAGTTGCCTTTGGCAGCAATTTCATATATATATATATTTGGCAGCAATTTATATATATATGTATGTATGTACATACATATGTGTGTATATGTATACATGTGTGTATATATGTATGTGTATATATATGCATGCATATATATATAGGTATATGTAGATAGATAGATAGATGGGCTTAACTCCTAAATGATATTTATTTATAGTTTTTTTAAGTAATCTAATGACAGAGTCAAAACTGAATGCACAAACTTTTCATTCTTAAAATATATCAAAACAGATTTGTAGAGGTTGCAAATAAAGTCAAAAAAAATTATCTGGGGTCTATTGTAAAAGAAGAATTGCACCAGAGCAATTAAACAGTCCAGTGCATGCTAAGTCACTTCACTCATGTTCGACTCTGTGAGACCCAATGGACTGAGTATAGCCTACCAGGCTCCTCTGTCTGCAGGACTTTCTAGGCAAGGATACTGGAGTGGGTTGCCATGCCCTCCTCCAGGGGGTCTTCCTGACCCAGGGATTGAACCTGCATCTCTTGTCTCTTCTGCATTGGCAGGCAGGTTCCTTACCACTAGCAGCACCTGGGAAGGCCAAGCAGTCAAGGAAGATTTAATTCAAGACTGTTGCAATAGGGGAGAGAATGAACACAACTCACTGAGTAAAACGTGGGAAGATTTTTAAGTGTGGCAGTGAGCTAAAGGAAAAATCCTGGAGGACTTCAGGGTAGAGATTGGTCAATGTGATTAGGCATTTGTATTTGCTAATTGATGTTTACTGAAATTAGACTTCTACCCTCTCAAAAAGAATGGGACACAGGGACTCTATTTTTCTTGTGGGTCATATTTCAAATACTGGCTCCCAAGTTGTTGAGAAAAATATTCTAGAGTAGTAGAAGATTTACATCTCAAAGGGCAAAGAAAGAATTTACAATAGCAAGTTTTCTAAAGTAAATGCTCTAAGAAAAGGGAGGTCAGGGGTCTATTCTCAAGAAGAAACTTTCCAAAGTTTAGTCTAGCTGAGACGAATGTTACGGCCAACCTGGTCACTATTTTCAGCCTTGGAAAGAACATAATGAAAACTATCTGCATCTGGTTCAATAAAGATTCCCCTTTTCTCTGGTTTAGCCCCATAATTCTATTCTGCAGGTTAATTGCTTCAGTGAATGATTATTCTTAAGGCAAACAGCAATCACACTAAAATCCTCTTTGCAAATGCTGTCTTCCATTTTCAACTTAAATCCTCCTTGGGGACTTGCTACAAACCAAAAGCACATTCCATTCGATATTTAAACTGAGAGTACTCTCCCACCTAGGTAAATCCTTCAGGAAGAGGAGATCCCAAGTTTAATTGTCCACAAAAGGCTTTGGGGAAATCTTTTCTGCAGAGTATTTATACTATATGTAGGAAGCTTTTGACTCAGCTGGCATCGCAACTTAAAACTCTTAATAAATGTTTCACTTCTTTCATGTATGTATCTGTCACCTATCATTCAATGGGACTAGAGAGCAGGAATGAAAAATTTCTGACAACTGTTCTAACAAAAACATAATGAAATTCTTCTGATGAATCCCATTTTAACAGGTCATGGCATCAGATTGACAAGTCCAGGAATTCATTTGATTACTGGAGCCTTACAGGGGAAAATGAGGTCTGAGAAAACCAGCTGATAAAAAAGCACAGCAAAGGTCGAACAAATCAGAAAAATGATCAGCCTAATGAGCCGCAAAATTATTTATTTGCTTGTAAAAAAGAAATTAGACATAGTTCATCATACATAAACCAATACCTGTCTTAGTTGATGGAACTCAGACAAAAAGAAGTAGGGTGGGGGTGTTCAGTTGTGCAGCCTTTAGAGAGGATTATTAGATTTTTAACAATTTGAAAACACTTGAGACATACTCTGAGGCAAAATAATTAGGAAACCACTGTTGATTGAATACAATATCTTGTCTGACAGTGGTTCCAGTTTGTTAAGGTGGTTACTATACAAACAGGAAAGGTAAGCATTGAATCTTAGTTCATTTTGTTATTTGACTTCTATTTGTTCATGCCTATCAGAATGTGCCAAAGCTCACCTTGCTACTTCACCCTTCTCCATCAAAATAATCCACTTTTTCCCCCCTAAAATAAACTAATTTGACAATGGAAATTAAGGACCTGCTTGTTTCTCTGGACTAGCTTTAATTTTACAGTACTTATTGCACATTTCTTGACCCAGTTGTGGATTGGCAGTGAGGCTCTTGTTCTGTGTTTTATTCACAGACCATCAATGTTTTGCACATAGGAAGTAACATTACATGTACCATGATCCTTCCTTCAGTTCAGTTCAGTCACTCAATCATGTCTGATTCTTTGCGACCCCTTGAACCGCAGCACACCAGGCCTCCCTGTCCATCACTAGCTCCCGGAGACCACCCAAACCCATGGCCATTGTGTTGGTGATGCCATCCAACCATCTCATCCTCTGTCATCCCCTTCTCCTCCTGCCCTCAATCTTTCCCAGAATCAGGGTCTTTTCAAATGAGTCAGCTCTTCACATCAGGTGGCCAAAGTATTGGAGTTTCAGCTTCAACATCAGTCCTTCCAACGAACACATGGGCCTGATCTCCTTTAGGATGGACTGGTTGGATCTCCTTGCTGTCCAAGGGACTCTCAAGAGTCTTCTCCAACACCACAGTTCAAAAGCATCAATTCTTTGGCACTCTGTTTTCTTTATAGTTCAACTCTCACATCCATACATGACTACTGGTAAAACCATAGCCTTGATTAGATGGACCTTTGTTGGCAAAGTAATGTCTCTGCTTTTTAATATGTTATCTAGGTTGATCATAACTTTCCTTTCAAGGAGTAAGCGTCTTTTAATTTCATGGCTGCAATCACCATCTGCAGTGATTTTGGAGCCCAAAAAATAAAGTCAGCCACTGTTTCCACTGTTTCCCCATCTATTTGCCATGAAGTGATGGGACCAGATGCCATGATCTTAGTTTTCTGAATGTTGAGCTTTAAGCCAACTTTTTCACTCTCCTCTTTAACTTTCATCAAGAGGCTCTTTAGTTCTTCTTCACTTCCTTCCTTAGAACAAAAGAATACATGTACCTACTCTTTTGTCCACTAATCAAATATAGTACAGATGCAAGATCCAGTTTTATATTAGAGCACGAAGTGAAGAGAGTTGCTTCAGTGTGATAATTAGCCTGTATTTCAGTTTAACACCCTTTTTACATCTCTATCTGGCACTGGAAGCCATTGTCTTTTTCTCATATAATTACCGAATGTAATCCTCCAAAATAGTACAAGATGCATTATAAATGACCAGCACAGTAAGTATTTATACTTTAGAGGCAAGAAGACCTTTGATGTTCATCATTAAAACAAAAACAGACTGGTTTTGAAGGGTTTTTTTTCTAACTAATCATAAGCTCTCAGGAAGGTGTAAAATGAGTACATAGAGTCATTTGTACCCTTAGCTTAGTTTCCCCCAACAGTGACATCTTATACAACGGTAGTATAGTATCAAAACCAGGAAACTGACGTTCGTAAAATATGTTCACTAGACTACTGACTATAGACTACAGAATTTATTCCATTTTTATAATATTTTACATTCACGTGTTTATATGTATGTATATGTTTTGTAGTTCTATGAAATTTTATCCCAAACATATAGATTTATAAAACCACCACCACAATCAAGATACAAATCTGCTCTCTGATCGTGTGGCAAGCCTTCAAGATGGCACCAAAGAAAGACAAGAAGCCTAAGAAGTCAACCTGGAAGTTTAATTTGAATCTTACTCATCCAGTAGAAGATGGAATTTTTGATTCTGGAAATTTTGAACAGTTTCTGCAGGAGAAGGTTAAAGTGAATGGAAGGACTGGAAATTTGGGAGTGTCATTCACATTGAATGCGTCAAGACTAAAATCATAGTCATTTCTGAGAAACAGTTCTCCAAAAGGTATTTGAAGTACCTTACCAAGAAATACCTTGAAAAGAACAATCTTCATGATTGGCTTCCTGTGGTTGCATCTGACAAGGAGACATATGAGCTTCGTTACTTCCAGATTAGTCAAGATGAAGATGAATCTGACTCTGAGGACTAGATGACGCCATCCTTTATAGGGCTTTGCTTGCTAATAAAACAAATTAAGCATACAAAAGACAGAAACATCTTGAAATGGACCTTTAGCTTATCAGTGAATAAGAAACATTACTCTGTATGTTAAACATTCATCGCTTTTATTTAAGTGTATGTTGTTTATATGGTGCTGGCTTTCCTTTAAAACATTTTTATATTTTTATTGGAGTATAGTTGATTTACAGTGTTGTGTTAGTTTCAGATGTACAGCAAAGTGAATGAGTTATACATATATCCCCTTGTTCTTTAGTCATATAGACCATTACAGAGTACTGAAAAGACCCTGATGCTGGGAAAGATTGAGGACAGGAGGAGAAGGGGACGACAGAGGATGAGATGGTTGGATGGCATCACCGACACAGTGGACATGGGTTTAGGTGGACTCCGGGAGTTGGTGATGGACAGGGAGGCCTGGCATGCTGCAGTTCATGGGGTCGCAAAGAGTCGGACATGACTGAGCAACTGAACTGAACTGAACTGAGCAGAGTTCCCTGTGCTATACAGCAGTTTTTTAGTTTATGTATTATGTATGCTAAGTCGCTTCAGTCGTGTCCAACTCTTTGCAAACCCATGGATTGTAGCCCGCCAGGATCCTCTGCCCATGGGATTCTCCAGGCAAGAATACTGGACCAGGTTGCCATTTCCTCTTCCATCTGTTTTATGTATAGTAGTGTGTATATCCCAGTGTCATCCATGTACCCCTCTCCCCTGTATCCCCTGGTAATCATAAGTTTTCTACATCCAACTTCTGTTTTGTAAATAAGTGTTTGTCCCCCTCCCCTTTAAATACTTTGTATAAGCAATATTTAAATAGCTTGTAGCTAGTGGAATTACTTTCAGGATTTCTGTAATGTACTGATTTTACAGATGTCCTCAAGTTAAAAGAATAAAACGAAAAAAGCACAATTTTAGGTATAACTATATAATAAAATATTTAGATTCAAAAAAAAAAAAGATACAAATCTGTTCTACCACTGCCAAAGAACTCCTTCATGCTACCCGTTTATGTTCACACCATACATGTACCCCATCCCTACCATGTCCCTGTCCCCTGCCAACCACTAGGTCTGTTTTATTGTTTAACAAAGGTTATACAAGTACAATCATACAGTATATAACCTTTTAAGATCTTTTTCATTAAAAATAATACTGATGAGATCTACCCAGGTTGTTGCAAGTATCAATAGTTGGTTCCTTCTGCTGCTGAGTAGCATACCATTGTATCCGATGTTCCACCGTTTGTTCTATTCAAGCACTGACGGACAATTAGGTGGTTTCTAGTTTTTGCTGTTACAAAGAAAACTGCTGTGAACACTCATCCATATGTTTTTGTGTGAACATAGTTTTTCATTTCCTTGGGCAAAATAACCTAAAGAGCATTTTCTGGATCATACAATAAATGCACACTTACTTTACAAGAAAATCGTCATATTGTTTTCCAGAGTGGGTGCACCATTTTACATTTCCAATAGCAATATATGAGAGATCCAGTTTCTCCATGTTATTAGTAGCATTTGGTACCAATGCTATTTTTTGTTTAGCTATTATAATGGTATATAAGGATATCTCATTGTGGTCAGATTAGATTTCTGTACATTATGCCCCCATTAATAAATTATAGCCTTCTACATATTTCCCAGCATTCACCAGTACAGATGCACTTCATATCCATAAGGCTTTAGTTTTCTCTCTCCTACCCAATGTTTTCTCCCTTACAGACACATAATTTTACCCAAACATTATCTATAAAACTGCTTTTAATTTTGTCCTTATCTTTAATCACATGTCCAAAATACTGTAAGACTAGTCTGAAGAGCAGATTTGGTTTGCATTTAGGAATGAGGAAGCAAAGTTAAGTACTTTAAGGCTCCATAAAGCATTCATGATATGGGTCTGATTCTGTAAATGAAGTATTTACAGGCTTGAAGAGCATGCTTGTAGGGGCAGTTTCCTTCAGTCAGGACAGTAGCTATGGATTCTACAGCCTATCAAAAACATGAGGGTCATCATGTTTTGGGAGACAGTTTGGGACTGGGGAATGGAACTGATTTATTTGTCGGGATAAAGGATTAATGAGGATGTAAGATCTAGCTGTGGTAAAATCAAAGCAGAGACAAAGATTTGATTCTCATGGCTCCTGAGTAGCCCAGGAAATCAATCACCTGCTGTGATATCAGAGGGGACGTTTTATTACAGCAGCTCCGCAGTGGTCACTTGAGCTCAAACCATATGTCTTAAATGAAAAGGCTTCAGTACAACCTACCCATTTGTTTATACTGTCTTCATAATGTATCACCATGAATCAATAAGGCTACAGAACAAGTTCTAATGGCAAAAATAACTTAAAATACAGAAGTGTTGACATCTATTTGCATATCATATGTGAAATAATATAATATAAACTGCTGCTTTATTTAAAAAAAAAAAAAAAAAAAACCTGCTTTGCTGCTCAAAACTCCAGACAAATCCATGCGGTAAAAATATTCTTTATAAATCTGTGCTGGATTTCCTCAAAGTTTGATTGTTCAGAAAAGTGGAATAGGGAATGTGAGTTCATCAACAGTTTTAAATCAGAGAAATAATTAATATTATGGTGAAATCCACCACGTGCGTGCTAAGTTGCTTCAGTCATGTCCTACTCTGTGCAACCCTGTGGACTGTAGCCCACCAGGTTCTTCTGTCCATGGGATTCTCTAGGCGAGAATACCACAGTGGGTTGCCATGCCCTCCTGCAGGGGATCTTTCCAACCCAGGGATCAAACCCACATCCCTTACGTTTCCTTCATTGGCAGGCAGGTATATAACTACCACTTGTGTGTTAGTTGCTCAGTCATGTCCAACTCTCTGAAACTGCATGGATTGTAACCTGCCAGGCTCCTCTGTCCATGGGATTCTCCGGGTAAGAACACTGGAGTGGATTGCCATTCCCTTCTCCAGAGGATCTTCCTGACCCAGGGATCAAACCCTGGTCTCCTGCATTGCAGGCAGATTCTTTACCCTTTGTGCTACAGGGAAGTCCTTTACCACCTGGAAATCCACCACAGCAGAATAAAAACAATAAAAAGACTCATGTCATGGAAATAATGTAATAATGGTATATACCATTTCAAATTGGAAACAACTAAAAAGATTTATAGATTAAAAAATATTAATCATCAAGTGTCTACCCAGAAGAAAAATCTTCAGTTGATGAGCTAATATCAGCTTTTCTAAGAATGGGGCTTAAAATTTGGCAATATGGATTCTAATATACAGTTTGCTATATAACACACAACATCTCATTTGAAACTTGATACTCAAAATCAGTTCAAACAGAATTGAAACAATTTTCATATTTTTAAAGTTATGTGTATGTATGTGCATATGTGTGTATATAGTCATTACTGATCGTATAACCAATCTTAAGTCTCAGTTGACACATCACATCTGGCAACTAGGAATTTGATGAAGTTGTATCACCCTGTATCATCACATCACAAGCAAGCAAGGGAAATTTCAGAAGAACTTTAGGAACATAAGTTAGAGAAAGAGAGATGTGGGGCAGGGAGGGTGGGTGGGAGATAGTTTCAAAGAAGAAGCAAGGGAAAATGTGTCTTCAAGGAAGATACATTCTTTCCTCCAAAATTATAAAATATACCCATCCTAAGATGATAGACTCCAAAAGTGTCATATATGATGCCATCAAAACAGCAACCAATGTCAGTCACCTAGCTGTTGTTAGAATATACCAGACCCATGCATATAGTAGTCTTAAAGAGGTAGAGTTAAAAATTAAAGTTCAGTCTGCCTAATTTACATTTTAATACAAATTCTAAATAGGCACTTTTGGTACATATTCTAAGACATTTGGTTTTAATTACAAAAGGTGACTTGAGAACTAATATTTTTCCCTAAAAGAAAAACTAACGTACAAGTTTTCATTCTGGATTTTGTAGCTAAAAGAAAATTTTCTTCGATGGCTTGGTTGAATTCTACTTAATGTGTCTATGGCAGCATAACACCATTTTCATCATTTTTCTTCAAGTAGCTGAGTTGACTAGAAGTTTGAGGATAAGGAGGAGATCTGTACAGACATTCAAGACTCAGATGTTTCACACTGCCCACTGACAGTGAATTTGAGAGATATACAATATCACTAGGAACCTGCCTTATGTACATTGAATCATATTTCCTGACAACTCTGAGAACAGTGTACTCAGGATATCTATTTAAGTTTGTCTGAGGTTTTCGTGGAGTGTGCAGAGGGATTCAATGTGATCATGTGCTCAGACATATTCTAGTGAGAATTTATGCTTCTTGCTTCTGTGTTTTTTGCTAATCTGAAGTGATGAGTTTCTATACTGACTTAAAAGTTTTTTCACATAATTATCCTAAACCATAAGTGACACTTTAACCTTTAAAATCAAAATGTTGATAGATAGATATTGAAAACTTGTATTTAAAGATGGTGACCGAGCTTCTCTGGTGGCTCAGCAGTAAAGAATCTGCCTGCCAAGGCAGGAGACACAGGTTCTATCTCTGATTCAGGAGGATCCCATATGCCACGAAGCAATTAAGCCCATGTTCCACAACTATTGACCCTGCGCTCTAGAGCCCAGGAAACACAACTACTGATCCCACATGCAGCAGCTACAGAGCCTGAGTGCCCTAGAACCTGCACTCCACAACAGGAGAAGCCACCACCACAATGAGAAGCCCGCTCACCACAACTAAAGACTAGCCCCACACTCCGTAGCTAAGACCCAGCAACAAAGACCCAGCACAGCCAGATATACAAACACAATTATAAAGATAATGGACATGGTAACATAAAACAGTCTACAATTAATGTAATTTTTCACTCCACTCAGGTAAGATGTTAAAAGAACCATAAAACTTTTACGATGATGACTTCACTGGAAAAGAAAAATGGCATTATGGTGATATTTAAAGCATTATCATAGAAGACTACTTTATTAAGATATATATACCCCTTTAGACATTGTTCTTTCAGCTGTCCTAGGCTGTTTCTCAGTCAAACTAATAAGTCTGAACTGTTTTCTAATTCCTGTGTAAAGATGAAGGTATTGGAAACTTATCATGAATACTAAAGAAGAAACATGCACCAGGGAAAACGCACCTGTGCATTGCTATTCTCTGTCTGACTCTCTAACTGCCACCATTAATATTTTTTGTGTTTCTCACAGCTGTCAGAACGTGCGGGCTTCTGCTTTATTCTCAGAGCCTAAACACATCTTTTCAAGCTACATGGCTTGCATGCTAATATTCGACCAAGGCATATTATTCCCTCTAATTTTTATATTATCAAAGATAGGACAAGGATCTTAAATGCTATGACCATTCATACTAATTAGAGGAACTATTTAACAGCCAGCCTTAGCTTTCTCAAAGACTAAGTCATAAATAAGAAATAGACCTCACAATTAAAAAATGGTAGTAATAGCATAGAAAATTTTTAGATGTTCACATTTATTAATTTTGTGTTTTAAATCAATTGGGTACTATTTTCAAATAATCAGAAATTTGAGGATACACCATTTAGACAAGGTATGATATAGGGGTTTCAAGCCAGTGTTACCTTTAGATCATTTAGCACAACTCCCTAATTTCATGAACGAGGAAGCTTAGAAAAGTAAACATCTACCCAAAGTCATACTGTGAGTTAATGGCAGAATTAGGACTTAAAACCATGCTCTTCTGTCTCCCGGCCACACAATATAAGCTAAAATCAAGCAGAAGAAAAATGTAAGCCACTTTAAAGATTAAAGCATTTAAAAGATATTTTTTAATTGACTAATTCTATATAGAATCTCTATGCAAGTCACAATGTTTGAATTTTCTTCCTTACAAGCTTTTTTATCAGAAGTGATCACATCACCTTGGCCAGATCATATAGTGAGAATTTTAACACACCCCATCAATCAATGTGCTACTCTCAAATATCATGCTATCCGGGTGTGGCCTTTTGCCACTTAATTTAGAATACTGATAATCTCAACACTTATAGAGGAATGGCCTTCTACACTTTACCCACTCAAACAAATATGCAGAATGTTAATTAGCTCATGCCTGCATGCTTAGTTGCTCAGTCGTGTCTGACGCTTTGTGACTGTTTGGACTGTAGCCCGCCAGCCTCCTCTCTCCATGGAATTTTTCAGCAAGAATACTAGAGCAGGTTACCATTTCCTCCTCCAGGGCATCTTCCAGATCCAGGGATCGAACCCACATCTCCTGTGTCTCCTGCACTGCAGGCATATTGTTTCCCCACTGAGCCATCAGGGAAGCCTATTAATTAGCTTCAGTTCAGTTCAGTCGCTCAGTCACGTCCGACTCTTTGAGACCCCATGAACCGCAGCACGCCAGGCCTCCCTGTCCATCACCAACTCCCGGAGACCACCCAAACCCATGGCCATTGTGTCGGTGATGCCATCCAACCATCTCATCCTGTCATCCCCTTCTCCTCCTGCCCTCAATCTTTCCCAGAATCAGGGTCTTTTCAAATGAGTCAGCTCTTCACATCAGGTGGCCAAAGTATTGGAGTTTCAGCTTCAACATCAGTCCTTCCAACGAACACCCAGGACTGATCTCCTTTAGGATGGACTGGTTGGATCTCCTTGCTGTCCAAGGGACTCTCAAGAGTCTTCTCCAACACCACAGTTCAAAAGCATCAATTCTTTGGCACTCAGCTTTCTTTATAGTTCAACTCTCACATCCATACATGACTACTGGTAAAACCATAGCCTTCATTAGATGGACCTTTGTTGGCAAAGTAATGTCTCTGCTTTTTAATATGTTATCTAGGTTGATCATAACTTTCCTTCCAAGGAGTAAGCGTCTTTTAATTTCATGGCTGCAATCACTATCTGCAGTGATTTTGGAGCCCAAAAAAATAAAGTCAGTCACTGTTTCCCCATCTATTTGCCATGAAGTAATGGGACCAGATGTCATGATCTTAGTTTTCTGAATGTTGAGTTTTAAGCCAACTTTTTCACTCTCCTCTTTCACTTTCATCAAGAGACTCTTTAGTTCTTCTTCACTTTCACTTTTCTGCTTACCATTACTTAAATTATTTGGCCCACTAGGAGGCTTACTTAAGCAAAAACATCACTTTGCAACCAAAGGTCAATACAGTCAAAGCTATGGTTCTTCCAGTAGTCATGTACCAACGTGAGAGTTGGACCATAGAGAAGACGGAGCACTGAAGAAATTTATGCTTTCAAACTGTGGTGCTGAAGACTCCTGAGAGTCCCTTGGACAGAAAAAAGATCAAACCGGTCAACCCTAAAGGAGATTAAACCTAAATATTCACTAGAAGGACTGATGCTGAAGTTCCAATACTTTGGCCACCTGATGCAAAGAGCCGACTCATTGGAAAAGACTCTGATGCTGGAAAAGATTGAGGGCAGGAGGGAAGAGGGTGACAGAGGATGAGATAGTTGGATGGTATCATCGATTCAATGGACATGAGTTTGACCAAACTCCAGGAGATAGTGAAGGACAGGAAAGCCTGGTGTGCTGCTGTCCATGGGGTTGCAAAGAGTCAGACATGACTGAGCGACTGAACAACAGGAGGCTTACAATCTGCCCATAAGACATCTAGGTAAAGTACACAATTGGATCTTCAAACACATAGACCTCTGCAATCTTGAAACACAAATTAGACAAGGGTTGGAACTTCCCTGGTGGTCCTTTGGCTAAGACTCTGCCCTCCCAATTCAGGTGGCCTAGGTTCCATCCCTGGTCAAGAAACTAGATCCCACATGCCACAACTAAAACCCTGCATGCCACATCAAAGATTGAAGAAGACTGAAAAAGATTGAAGATCCAATGTGTCACAACTAAGACCAGGCACTGCCAAATAAATAAATTAGTTAATAAAAAACATTAGATAAGGATCAAACCTGAAAGACACGCTGAGCTTTCTTGCTACTTTAATTGTGTAGAAGGGTCTACATGTAAAAGAGAAAGGAACACGAGATAAAGGAGTCCTAAAGAATGTTCAAATTAGTGATTTTATAAGGAGAACATGTTAAATCAACTGTTTATTAAGATAGACTGATAAGAGTTTGTGAATTTTCTGCAAGATATGAGAAAAAATGTATATATTAACTGGAAATTTTTTGTAGCTATGAAGACAAATAGGGTAAGCCTTTTGAATTCAAGAGGTTATTAATTTCTCAAATCTGTGTTAACTGGAAATTCAGAAGGGCCAGTAGAACATTGCTAGACTGGTAGAAGTGAAAAAAGGATTCCCACCATTAGTTAATCAGCAAATAACACCCTGATAACTCAAGTTGGTAAAGAATCCACCTGCAATGCAGGAGACTCCCGTTCAATTCCTGGGTTGGGAAGATCTGCTGGAGAAGGGATAGGCTATCTACTATAGTATTCTTGGGCTTCCCTTGTAGCTCAGCTGGTAAAGAGTCCGACTGCAATGTGGGAGACCTAGGTTTGATCCCTGGGTTGGGAAGATCCCCTGAAGAGGGGAAAGGCTACCCACTCCATTATTCTGGCCTGGAGAATTCCATGGACTATATAGTCCATGGGGTTGCAAAGAGTTGGACACAACTGAGTGACTTTCACTTCACTTCACAACACAATTCCTAAGGATATGTCATTAATTCATTAGATTGAACTACTTAGAGTTACATACAAAATATACAATGTAGTAGGGAAAAAGAAAACTTGAGAATAAAGGAAGGACCTCAAGAAGTAAAATACACACAGGGCCAAGATACACTGAAAAGATGTGAGAATCAATAAATTTTCTGTTTGCATTTTGGTCTGGTCCCAGTGGGGCATGAAAGGAAGTAAAATTTTTCACTTCAGATTTAAAGGAAATGGGGCAACAGAAGTATAATTTTCCTGTTCTAAGGCTAAACTATATCCTCAGATATCAAGTTTCTGAAAACCAGAATAAAGACATCTATTAAGCTTTTATATTAGACATTCACTCATATTATCACTGTTTTTTTTATAGTCAATACACAAGGAAAATCAAGTCTCCTCTCTGTTTCGACCAGGGAAAGAGGGCAATGAGTAGATATCTTCAATTGGAAGAGAAACATGGTCCCTAATTTCAAGGTGCTCTTGTACATTCATCTCTCCATTCTTAATCTTCAAACTAATCTTTTATGTCAAATGACTTAATCACTATATTATGTAAGCGTCAAGGATTATACCATGAACACAAAGACAGATAGTAAAATGCTTCTAGCCCTAGTCCCATCATATGCTTGGGGAACAGTCATAAGGTATATATAAGCCTGTTTGCAAGATAGAGCAACAAAGAATAACACACTCTTTGAATGAAATAGTCATTTAAGTATACGGCATTTCCTCCAAGTGATATAGAAATCAATTATTTTTGTTTCAAATTTATCGTATTAACCACTAAAATGAGGACAAAAGACAATGAAAATTAGTTGGAGAAACTTTAGATTATGTAAGTGAAGTTTGACAAAAACATTTTTTCCCCACATAATGGAGACAGTTTGTTGTATTATGCAGTGCTATTCAAGCATTCCCAGGCACATACCAGTGGTTCTGCTCTATAGCACCCACATCATCATGACAAGCAATGAAGTGTGTTTCTGTTATGACTGTCACCATTGTTTTGACTGTCTTTAACCTACTTGGCAATTTGTGAATCCTTTTGTCAGAATCTGCACCCATAAAGTGGTCACAGCATGGCCTTTGTTGATAAACTGTTCTCACTTCACTGACGGATCTATTCTGATGTCTCAAATATAGTGACAGTGATCCCACAGTGACAGCTAAGACTGGAAAAATTCAACAACCCAATTTTAACTACAAGATACAGAAGAAGACCCAGAAGACCCTGGTGAATTGAATTCATAGGTCTCAAGGTACAAATGCAAACTTCTTCCAGCAATGTTTGAGAATACCTAGTTAAATACATTCTTCCCAATATTAGGTATTATGCTATTTTAAAATCTTTGTCAAATGGATTAATTAAAATAATATCTTGCTGTAATTTATCTTTTTTCTTATTTAATATTTTCATATCTTAATCTGTCATTTCTGTTTTTCACTTGTTTATTCTCTTTGCCTGATTTTCTATTGAGAACATTGTCTTTCATTTCTTGAATTGTATGTACAGAATACCAATTCTAAACTTGGGAATTTATTAAGGGATAAGTAACCAATATCTCTTTGGTCTAAAATACCTGCAACAGGATGAAGAAAACATTATTAATTAAAATTCCAGAGGAGCTGGTAGGGGAGAAATGTATTTCTCCCGAGTCTGTACTTGAAGAAAGGGTTGCTTTGGAACTTGAATTTTTGGAAGTTTGAGGTATAGGATAGGCATGAGAAAAACAGTGGGATGTTGTGGGTATGTGATGTGATTGGAAGCAATCTAAATGTCCAGGAATATAAGATTGGTTAAGTAATAGTATGGTAGGCAGCTTCTAAAGCAGCCCCCAGTGATACCCAGTCCATTGTATCCTCCTCACCCTTTTATGCTGGCTGGACCTAGTGACTTGCTTCTAACTAACAGAATATGGCAAAAGTGACGGGATGTTACCTCTGAGACTGAGGTATAAAAAGATTCTAGCTTCTGTCTTGGTCATCCCTCTTGTTCTCTCACTATCTCTGATAGAGGCCAGCTGCTATGAGCTGCTCTGTGGAGAAGCCCATATGGCAAGGAACTAAGGGTGGCCTCAAGCCAACAAGTGAGGAACTGAGATCTCAGACCAATGGCCTACCAGGAACACAATCCCACCAACAAACATCAGTATAAAGTTTGTAAATTCTGCCCCATTTGAGGCTTATGATTTCTGTGATTCATTTAAAGCAGATGTTTGTTGCTTTAAACCAACTTTTGGGGTAACTGGATAATGCAGCAGACATTAAAAATTATAATGTGGATGGATGTGTGGCATTGGGAGGGTGATGTGGATATGGGTGTATGTACATGTAGTCTCTCCTGATGCAACACATGCAAGCCAAGACCCTAAAGACCTCATAAAAGCTCACACCTTCTCTATCCCTTCTAGCACTTTTCACTTTCCATCTCTTCTGAATTACCAATTTTCATACGTTGTGCAACCCTCTGAACCTTGGCAAGTTTCACTGAGTATACACTAATTTGATGCAGCTGCTGTTTTGACTCTGCCCTCACATATCCTTTCCCCTTATGTTTGACTCTTGCAATTCTCTTTACTTTCTCACTCTGCCTTTTCCTTAGGTCAGTCTTAAAAGAGTTTTGTTTGTTGTTTAGTCGCTGAGTTGTGTCTGACTCTTTTGCAACCCCATGGACTGTAGCCTGCCAGGCTCCTCTGTCCATGGGATTTCCCAGGCAAGAATACTGAAGTGGGTTGCCCTTTCCTCCTCCAGGGGGGTCTTCCTGACCCAGGGATCAAACCTGCATCTCCTGCATTGGCAGGCGGATTCTTTATCACTGAGCCACCCAGGAAGCCCTCATTAGAGTTAAGGGGCACTAGAAACACTAAGACTCTATCCATCAGCCCCTTAACACACCTATAGCACAATTACTGACATCCTTAAAGGAAGCTTTTAAGTCTTCCCATAAGCTAATGCTGGAGAAGGAAATGGCAACCCACTCCAGTACTCTTGCCTTGGAAATCCCAGGGACGGAGGAGCCTGGTAGGCTGCAGTCCATGGGATCGCTAAGAGTCGGACACAACTGAGCGACTTCACTTTCACTTTTCACTTCCATGCACTGGAGAAGGAAATGGCAACCCACTCCAGTGTTCTTGCCTGGAGAATCCCAGGGACGGGGGAGCCTGGTGGGCTGCCATCTATGGGGTCGCACAGTCGGACACAACTGACGCGACTTAGCAGCAGCAGCAGCATAAGCTAATGCCTTCTAAATAATTTGTGTCCCTTCCCAAAGTCAACTATGATAACATGATTTTAATGTTAATATTATTTCATTCTTGTCTTTAAACAATTAATAAAAATGGCATAAGTGATAACTCTCAGTTCAGTTCGGTTCAGTCACTCAGTCGTGTCCAATTCTTTGCGACCCCATACACTGCAGCACGCCAGGCTTCCCTGTCCACCACCAACTCCCAGAGTTTACTCAAACTCACGCCCATTGAGTCAGTGATGCCATCCAACCATCTCATCCTCTGTCATTCCCTTCTCCTCCTGCCTTCAATCTTTTCCAGCATCAGGGTTTTCCAATGAGTCAGTTCTGGTGAGTCGTATCCAATGAGTCATATCTGGTGGCCAAAATATTGGAGCTTCATTCAGCTTCAGCATCAGTCCTTCACATGAATATTCAGGACTGATTTCCTTTAGGATGGACTGGTTGGATCTCCTTGCAGTTCAAGGGACTCTCAAGAGTCTTCTCCAACACCACAGTTTAAAAGCATCAATCCTTCAGCACTCAGCTTTCTTTATGGTCCAACTCTCACATCCATACATGACTACTGAAAAAAGCATAGCTTTGACTATATGGACCTTTGTTGGCAAAGTAAAGTCTCTGCTTTTTAATATGCTATCTAGGTTTGTCATAACTTTTCTTACAAGGAGGAAGCATCTTTTAACTTCATGGCTGCAGTCACCATCTCAATGGACATAAGTCTGAGCAGACTCTGGAAGTTGGTGAAGGACAGGGAAGCCTGGCATGGTGCTTCATTCGATGGGGTTGTAAAGAATCAGACACAACTGAGTGACTGAACAGCAACAGTAATCATATAAGGAAGTTATCATTATCCTCACCTTACATATGAAGAAATTGAAGCTAAAGAAATTTGATAACAGACCTGGGATCAGAAGGCCTAGATTAGATGTTGACTTTTCACCATCTCCTAGTGACCTTAAACAAATCAATTAACCTCTCTCAGTATGAACTGATGTTCTAAATGAAGACAATAAATTTTCCTCTCTGGTCTTTTATTAACTGTTATCTATGTGGGAATGACTACAGAATCTGTCTCTCTTAAATTTTACCTCTAGATTCGTGTTTCCAAATGCCTACTAGATAGATGTTCTTGAAAATAAATGTCCCAAACTGAATTCATTATCTTAATTTAAAATATCTCTCTGCTTCCTAAATTCTTGACTTCATTAAGTGACAGCTATATCATCTTTCAAGCTAGAAACACAGAGTTACACTCAACTCCAGGGATTCAGGACTCCCACAGCCAAATACACACTCTTCCATAAGCAGATACCTAATCCAAAAAGAAACATTTCCCAGAGCAATCTTCTTGAGTATGTCTTCATGGTCACTCTGTTCATGCTCTCATGTCCCCTAGGCTGCAGATGAATGACTCTCACCAATAATCACTATCTGCCCCAGTCTGTCCTCTTAATAGTCATAACTGCCATATATATATTACAAACTGAGTCTGATCATGTCACTGTACTGCTTAAAAACTCTGTTAACTCTCACTCCTACCAGTGCAATCCAAAGTTCTTAGCTAGGCATTCTAGACCCTTCTCAGTCAGCCTCAACTTCTTGCCAAGTGCCACCTCTAATTGCCCCTCCCCACTGAGCATCAGTTAGGAAACTCTCCCTCTGCATCATCTGTTCCCTCTCTGAAATTCCATCCTCTAATTTTGCCCCTGGTCAAATGCCTTCAAGATCCAAGCCAAATGTTATATTTTTCCCTGACTTCCTCTGGCATCATCTCCTCATCCTCCTGACATCCAAGGTACTTTTGTCCATGTCTCTAACATAGTCCCTAATTGCAAAGGAATTTAATGTCCCATTTATCTCTTTCATCAAAAGAGAAGCTTCCTAAATGTAAAGACCATGTGTGAGTCACACTATATCTCCTGAGTCTTACGTTATCATAACACCTGCAATACATTTCTTAAGCCACAAAATTAGAGAAAATAAGGTAACTCTTTGTCCATCATTTAAAATCAAGAAAAACAAAGACAACTAAAATTCAATATGCAATGATAATTCAAACTCAGCAAGGTTCCCGTTCATTTAAAAGTAAGGAAAAATAAGATCCAAAAAACTAGTCCCCTAGGATTAAAACACATTATTGTATAATTATAGACTACATTTTAAAAATTGAAGTGTGTTGCTTCTTTAGGGACTTGATTTCTTTCATTCCATTTACTATTTTTATAGCACGTATGATAAGCCTCCTAAAGTCATTTCCTAAGTAACTACTAGAATAAAAGAAATTCAAATTAAATCAAGTTTTTCCTAGGAATATTAAATCACCATTGCCTATGATTACCCAATGTATATTTTGGGTCACTATGATTCTTAGTTAAAAAATTAAATTCTATGATAAAAAAACATTAAAAATTCCTCTGCAATAAAGTAATCCTAAATCAATTAATAGCAATGTACAGATATATAAGCTCATTATTTGCAATATTCTTCATTGTTTTAGCTATCAGAGATGAGTTACAAATATTATAAACAGTTTAAAATATATAATTGCTTTATTATTCTTATAAAATATTAAATTTTAATTATTAAACAATGCACTTTAAATTGTAACATAATCTAAATACTTATTATACAATCTGTCACTAAATTCTGTGATCTTAATGATCCATGTTGACCCATCCAGAGTTATTATGAACTGTAATTTGAACCTCTGCTGATACTCAAAACTTTTTCTGAGCAATGTCTTTCAACAGACAGAACAATGTAGAGTTAAATCCATTATTCTTCTGAAGAATTTAACAAATCTTTTTATCTCTAAATTACATTTATCATCTACACTATATTGTAAAGAGCATTTCAAATTCTAAGTAGTTGCATAGCAGTCTTATTTGCCCCACAGCATGTGGGATATTAGTTCCCTGACCAGGGTTTGAACCCACATTCCCTACATTGCAAGGCAGATTCTTAACCACTGGGCCACCAGGGAAGTCCTACAAATAGACATTTTATCTACCTTTCAGGTATATTTTACTTTGTCAGAGACTGCTGGTTATCTACTCAATGTGCATTCTCCCCCTCTTTGCCATTAATGGGATTCCAATTCTGTTGGCAGCATCCATGTTCAAAAAAAGAAAAGAAAAAACAGCACCTATATTTCCTACCTCCCTTGAAGATTGGGATGGTCTTGAGACATAGAACAGGCCAATGCCATGGAAATGGAATTTGTTGTTGTCTTCTGGAGAAGCTCCAAAATAGGAAATTTAACTCAGTTGACACAGTCATTTTTGAACTTTGCTCTTGTCCCTTCTTCCTTCTTTAGGTCTTGAAAAAAGGGCCCGAAGAATTGCAGACATTTTAGCCCTGACACCTGCAGCCACCAAGGCAACACCAGCAACCAGACTTCTCATTACGTAAGAAAAAAAGAACAAGCCTCTATCTTATTTATGCCACTGTTATTTGAGTTTTCTGTTTCATGCAGCTGAACCAAATCCCGGGGAAATTTGTACTAATACAATAGTGCCAGTTACTAGAATCACACTGCGTACCTATCTGCACAAAAGAATGGCACCGCTTTCACCCATAGGTTTTATTAAATTTTAAATTTCATCACTTTAATAAAAGTCATTAGACAGATCCAATTTTGTCTATAAATGAAAAGTTTTTGAGAGAGTAGGTCCCAAAAAAAGAGTAGAGTATACAGTAAAGAAGCAGGACAATGAAAGAAAGGAAGGTCAGCAGCCTCAGAGATAGATTCCTCCACAATAGAGCACTGGAAAAGGATTAGGCAGAGTCCAACAGAACTGTTTCAGAAAATAATGACTATGTTTAAAAAAAAAAGAAAAGGAAGGAAAAGACTATGAGCCTTTGAAATGTGTAGAGTGTTACAAAAATAATTATTTGGTCTGTTTTTCTGTTCTTTACATTGTGGCTTCATTATTTTGTTTGAAATTCTCAGAACATCAGACATATTCATAGACACCAAGTCATATATAAAAGATTTTGAATTCATTGTATCTTTCACTGAATATTTTCAATGACTACTCTATGCCAGACACTAACTATTCTAGGTCCTGAAGACAGGGCTGAAAAGGAGACAAAGTTTTTGTTACTAAGGAGGTCATAGTCTGAAGCAGAGGAGGGGAGACAGATGTACACAAGTTAGACAGTGGTAAGTGCTAAAGAGGAAAAAAAAAAGGAAGAGCTGAGAGATGTCAGGACTAGGTATGATTTGCTATGAGACAGTGAGGAAACCTCCCTGAGATGATTTTAAGTAAGTAAATGTTAATCACTCAGTTGTGTCCAACTCTTTGTGACCCCATGGACTATAGCCCACCAGGCTCCTCTCTCATGGAATTTTCAGGCAAGAATACTGGACTGGGTAGCCATTCCCTTCTCCAGGAGATCTTCCCGACCCAGGGATCGAACCCAGGTCTCCTGCACTGCAGGTAGATTCTTTATGGTTGGAGCCACCAGGGAAGCCCAGATGACTTTAATAAAGATCTAAAAGGAGTAAGCAAACAGCTTATGTCAATATCTAGGGAAAGAACATTCCAGGTCAGTGGGGGAGGGGAAATGAGCAGAAGTTGGGAAGTTGGAGTGCTTACTTCACATGCAGCTCAGAGTATAGTTGGAGGCCAGCAGGCTAGAGGGGAATAAAGCACTAATCTGAGAACAATGTGATTGTGTCACATCTCAGACAGCACATCTATTTGTCAACACTCATCCATAACATAAAAAGCCTACGTTAGAGCATCACAGTTTGCAGTGATATTGGAGGAGGGATGGTTCTTAAAAAGGAATGTTTTTTAAAACAATAACAACAATAGAATTCTTGATATATCATAAGAAAATTTGCTTTTAAATAACTGGTCTCAAAAAAACAATATTTTCATATTGTCATCAATTTTTAAAAGGGAGTAGACTCAAATATTTCTTGCACTTTTTAAATCTCAGGGTTTCAAAACTGTATTGGACATATTAAGTACTAGTTTCAACCTTTAGATGATTTTTATCCTGTAATACAAGTAATTTTCTGAGAGAGTATTGCTTGTGTGAAGAAAATTAAGCTCCTGTCTCGATTTAGGAGTATGTCTGAAAGAGTATCCCTTAGAAGGGTTATATTCTTAGGGGTCAGAAATAGTAGATTGAGGTTTGTAATGTATATCAAAATGGAAATTTTATTTTGATAGATTTTATATCATTCCAATTGCCCCACTGAAATGTAGATATAAGAATACTAAAATCTGCTACATTAAGATTTTCAGCTCGTTGCTCTAAAATGAATGTATCTTGACTGCCTATGTGCTTGGGGTGAGTCATTTATCCTCTTATTCTCCCACAGAGAATTTGATTGCATTCAAACTATCCAGCTGGAGAACTCAGCTACCTTTGGAAAAGTTGATATCAAATAAGGATCTGTGAAGAGCTCTCCTACCCTGCTCAGGAGTTTGAATGTGGCCTGAGATGGCCATCATCACCTCTTCACAGCTAAGGGAGCCAGAACAGGCATCCTGCCATTTCCTTCAGTTACTTCTTGTGTTTGTGAATTCACCACTCTAGAAGATGAGAGAATAGATTTTAGCATGCTTGTGTTTATTTTCAAAAGTTTATATGTTACTTTGACTCATCTTTTCCCTCAATATTCATATCAATTAACACTATTCAATTAGATTTTAGAACTTTAATTAGTATTAAAACCATTTAAACAATCTAATTTATAGGTCCGCTAGTTTGTAGATTTCTAAATAAATCAATGATGACAATCATCTTTTTCATCTTTGTCTTTAATAACAATCATGGTATAATCTTGTATAGTACTTGTAATAGCAGAGACTATTTCAAATGCTCTAAAACCATTAATTCTTTGATCTTTTAACCTACTCTAAGTAAGCACCATTATCACCTAACAGACAAGGAAACTAAGCAACTTGGAGCTAAGTATCTTGTCTCACATCACACAACTGGTAAGTAACAGAAACAGGATTGAGACCTGGCATTGTGAGCTCCAGACCCTGGGCTTTAACCATGATGTCATGCTGTTTAACCTATGCTCTTGGTGCTATATTTTCTTCAAGTGAATTACATCTACACAATGTGAATCTGTTATTCTGCAGATACATAATTGTGCATAAAGTAAGGCACTACCAGATGAGAGGTAGCCAAGATAGTGACCCAAAGATAAGAAACGTAAGCATACATCCATGGAAACATACCTAGTGCTACCAACTTATAAACTATAAACAATAGTTAACTAAGCTGAGTGTGTAAAAGGAAATTCCGTCTGAGTTTAGGAGAAAAACTCCTAAATCAAAGTTATTAGCAAATGGTCAAAATGAGACCAGGTATCATTGAAAAAAGAGGAATAGGATTTAGGAAAGAGAAGGCATAGAAGGGAAGGTCAGCTTTAGTCAAGAACATGAAGAAGGAAAACAAAGGATTGTTAACAGAACAAATACACCAACTATAGGAGAAGTAGATTCACCAACACCAATATATGATTCAAGGATTTATTCATTTACATATATCATGCTCTTTTAATATCTTGGGGCTGGGTATTTAAATAAATCCTATTGCTATTACTTTTGCTTATGGATTTTTTTCACCCAATTCTAATTTTCAAACATCAGAGAAACTGCTAGCCCTCCTACAAACTTGGAGCCCTTGGCTTTCAGATCATTCAGTTACAGAATCAGAAAATCAGAATCAGCTCTGTAATCTAATCCAGCCTTAAAACTTACTTGCTCTGGGGAGTCACTTGAATTCTCTAAATCCCCATTTCCTTCTCTGTACTATTGGAAAACAGTACCTCTCTCATGTGGTACACTGGGAGAATTAAAATGAGCTCATGTCCAGAATTCACTGAATATCAGTACTATGTTTTGGCCACCCACTCCTGTGTTCCCCTTCCCAGGGCTTCCCTGGTGGCTCGTGGATAAAGAATATACCTGCAATTCAGAAGACATGGGTTTGATCCAAAGGTCAGGAACATTCCCTGGAGAAGGCAAAGGCAACCAATCCAGTATTATTGCCTGGAAAATCTCACAGACAGAAGAGCATGGCAGGTTATAGTCTATGGAGTTGCAGAGTCAGACACAACTTAGCAACTAAACAACAACAACCCATTCCCTTGTTCCCCTTCCCTACACACACACATACACACACACACTAGAATTTAAGGTGAGTCTTAAGATCACCTAGTACACCTTTCTTGATTCAGAAAGGAAAAACACAAAGGCTAGTAACGTGAAAATGTTTATCAGTTCAGTTCAGTAGCTCAGTCATGTCCGACTATTTGCAACCCCATGGACTGCAGTACGCCAGGCTTCCCTGTGCATCACCAACTCTCGGAGCTTGCTCAAACTTAGGTCCATCAAGTTGGTGATGCCATCCAGCCATCTCATCCTCTGTCATCCCCTTCTTCTCCCACCTTCAATCTTGCCCAGCATCAGGGTCTTTTCAAATGAGTCAGTTCTTCACATCAGGTGGTTTGTCAAAGTATTGGAGTTTCAGCTTCAGCATCAGTCCTTCCAATGAATATTTAGAACGGATTTCCTTTAGGATGAACTGGTTTTATATCTTGCAGTCCAAGGGACTCTCAAGAGTCTTCTCCAACACCACAGTTCAAAAGCAGCATTTCTTCAGCACTCAGCTTTCTTAATAGTCCAACTCTCACATCCATTCATGACTACTTGAAAAACCAGAGCTTTGACTCAACAGAACTTTGTTGGCAAGCTAATGTCTCTGTTTTTTAATATGCCATCTAGGTTAGCCAAAACTTTTCTTCCCAAGAGCAAGCACCTTTTAACTTCATGGCTGCAGTCACCATCTGCAGTGATTTTGGAGCCCAAAAAAATAAAGTCTCTCACTGTTTCCATTGTTTCCCCATCTATTTGCCATGAAGTAATGGGACTGGATGCCATGATCTTTGTTTTTTGAATGTTGAGTTTTATGCCAGCTTTTTCACTCTCCTCTTTCACTTTCATCAAGAAGTCTTTAGTTCCTCTTCACTTTCTGCCATAAGGGTGGTGTCATCTGAGTATCTGAGGTTATTGATATTTCTCCCGGCAATCTTGATTCCAGCTTGTGCTTCATCCAGCCCAGCATTTCACATGATGTACTCTGCATGTAAGTTAAATAAGCAGGGTGACAATATACAGCCTTGACATACTCCTTTCCTGATATGGAACCACTCTGTTGTTCCATGTCCAGTTCTAACTGTTATGTCTTGACCTGCATACAGATTTCTCAGGAAATCTGGTATTCTGCACTCTTGAAGAATTTTTACAGTTTGTTGTGACCCACACTGTCAAAGGCTTTGGCATAGTCAATAAAGCAGAAGTAGATGCTTTTCCAGATCTCTCTTGCTTTTTCAGTGATCCAATGGATGTTGGCAATTTGATCTCTGGTTCCTCTGCCTTTTCTAAATCCAGCTTGAACATCTGGAAGTTCACGGTTCATATACTGTTGAAGTCTGACTTCAAGAATTTTGAGAACACTTTGCTAGTGTGTGAGATAACTGCAATTGTGAGGTAGTTTGAGCATTCTTTGGCATTGCCTTTCTTTGGGATTGGAATGAAAACTGACCTTTTCCAGTCCTGTGGCAACTGCTGAGTTTTCCAAATTTGCTGGCATATTGAGTGCAGCACTTTAACAACATCATCTTTTAGGATTTGAAATAGCTCGGCTGGATTTCCATCACCTCCACTAGCTTTGTTCATCGTGATGCTTCCTAAGGCCCACTTGACTTTGCATTCCAGGATGTCTGGCTCTAAGTGAGTGATCACACCACTGTGGTTATCTGGGTCATGAAGATCTTTTTTGTACAGTTCTTCTGTGTATTCTTGCCACCTCTTCTCACAAAACCATACAAATATAGGAAACATTCTGTTTGTTTGATTTTAACTTTTAACTTGCTGAGGGGAGTAGATTTTCATTGTCTTTCCATTGACTAAAACCACCATCTAGAGAAGGTATCACTGCCTGAGGTTGAGCTCACTGACAAGCACTCTGCCTGCTTCATCTTACCTGGAGCTGACCACTCATTTCCCAAGGCCCTAGGCCTCAATTTATTTCAGGCCTTTCTTCCCTCTGGAACTTTCACAATCATAGTCACCCCCTGAAGATCCCAGTTCTACTCCTGCCAAACCTCTAACATGGCATGCATTTGCTTTAGGGCATTCTTTAAATTGAATCTACAAAGGAATAATGAAATAGAGAGGAAGTGAAAGTCAGTCAGTCATATCTGACTCTGCAACCCCATGGACCTTAGCCTACCAGGCTCCTCCATCCATGGGATTTTCCGGGCAAGAGTACTAGAGTGGGTTGCCATTTCCTTCTCCAGAGGATCTTTCCCACCCAGGGATTGATCCCAGGTCTCCCGCATTATAGGCAGAAGCTTTACCATCTGAGCCACCAGGGAAATCTTTAAATAGAGAACATAAGCAATATTTTAGGTAATATTGGCCAGAAACCTTTCCACATATAAAATGTACTGAATGGTAGCTCAGCTACTTATCTCACTCAGCCAATGTGGACATAATGTTATAGCTTCATGAAACCTTCAAAATGTGTATACATATAAGTAGCCCTAGAAGAAAACATTCCTTCTGCACCACTCTTCCTATTTCTTAATTTTCAGATGCCAAATGGTCTTTCACTCTCTGTGATGAATATCCATACTTTAAAAATGCTCTATTAGTCATTTTTACCTTAATATGAAATTAAACACATAAGTTACCTCAAGTTACCACTCCTGGGAGTATTTGCATTTGAGGTGTAACTACTAGTTGTACAAAGAAAATATTTGTCATATGTTAGGAGGACTTCCAGCATCATCACTTAGATGAAAGAGAGATAAGAAAATAACTGGCTAGTCCCCTAAAACCACAGAGCTTACCTATTTACATTGCTCTTCAAAAGATCAGCTTTAGGGAAGGAAAATTATAAAATGACTTAAAAGTTACATCCTTAACATATATTTTCATACATACAATTCAAGTTTTTTTCTTGCTTATCCCTTAATTCCTAGTCTTTTCCCTTACCCACACCTTACCAAGCCCTTCTCCTCCATGCTCATTCTCTGTTCTGTGCCCCAGCATGAATTTGCTTTTTACCCATCTAACTAAGTATTGGTTCTTTCTTGGCTCATCTGGTCACTGGGATAACAAATTCTATCTACCCAGTGTGTTAGTCACTCAGTCATATCAAAATCTTTGTGACCCCATAGACTGTAGCCCACCAGGCTCTTCTGTCCATGGGATTCTCCAGGCAAGAATACTGGAGTGGGTTGCCATTTTCTTCTCCAGGGCATCTTCCCCACCCAGGGATCAAACCCAGGTCTCCTGAATTGCAAGCAGATTCTTTACCATCTGAGCCACCAGGGAAGCCCTAGATTGGGTGCAGTTACTGTCATATCAGCATGCAGTGTGATTAACCCTCTGTCTCTCAAGCTACCGTGCTCCCCTAGTTAAATCATTCTGTTCCCTAGTCTACTTCCTTGAGGACAAGTGAATCTTTCTTTAAGGTTCTTCATCCCCATTAATAACAAGATTGGAGGGGGGATGGGGAGTTAGTGTTTAGTCAGGACAGCTTCCATTTAGGAAGGTAAAACATTTGGGAGATGGATGATGATAAACAGTTGCAGAACAATGTGAATGCACTTAGTGCCACTGAACTATAAAGTTAAATATGGTTAAAATAGTATGTTTTATATCATATGACTTTTACCACAAAAAAAAATTTTAGAAAAAGAGAAAAAAAAAATTTTAGAAAACACTATTAGCAATTTTTTTTTAAATGGCTAGCTAGCATTTATGGAGCCTGTTCTCTGTAGCATTTCACTGTTGTTGCTGCTGCTGTTGTTTAGTCGCTAAGTCATTTCCGACTCTTTGCCACCCTGTGGGCTGCAGCACGCCAGGCTCCTCTGTCCTGCATTATCTCCTGAAGGTTGCTCAAATGTATGGCCATTGAGCATTTCATCAAGTTTTTTCATTAAGTTTTTTATATACACCACTGCATTAAAAACCCTACTAAGCCAACTAATAAAAAAAATTTTTTTAATTTAAAAAAAAACCCTACTAAGCCCACTTTACAGGTTAGGAAATTGACAAATAAGACAGATAATGTCTGATCTCACAGCAAAGTGGTAGAGCCAGGATTAGCTGACATTCAAATTCTCTGTGTCCACTTCTGCCTGTCCCTAATTAAAATTGCCTAGGTGGGCACAGACAAAAGTGACTCAAAGCACATGCTGGAGGAACCAAGTGCCTCAAAAGTATTTTCTCCACACTTGCATTTTCTACAAATTGGGTCCTATAGACCTTAACATTCTTATTCTTGTTAACTCCCGGCATTTCTCAAAGCTTCCTCTTCAGTTTACAGCCCATCAAATTCTCAGCTCACACATCAGGAGTCTATGTGCCTGGCACATGCCGATCTATCAGATAGTATTCTCACTCAGCATGGATAAATCTTACATCTGCACTTAATAATGACTCCCATTTCCTGTTCAGGGGTTGTAATATCTATACACAGATGGATAGATGAGAAGGTGGAATTTGCCACCAAGTGTCACAAGATTGCCAGTCTGAAGCATTTGCATGCAGGACTTGTTCATTGGCAAAATCTTGGCAATCTAAGTTCTTTTAGTTTTGTTAGTTGTCCCTTTAAATTAAAAAGTTAGGGATAATTTCATTTTTATAATCCCTTAACTACTTCTGACAGACTAAGCCTAGTACACATCTGAAAATGACACTGTATTATAACTGCTTGTAAGACAAAACTGGAGATTAAAACTATAAGCTCACATTTTAATGTTCAAATACATAAAAGGAAACAAAATAATAATGCAGATACCCTTTGTTACACAGAAATCACTCCTGTAGAATTTTGGAGATTACAGAATTAAAACCTAAGGAAAGGCCTCAATGCCCAGAGTCAAATGAAAGTAAAATAGATTTGAATTTTGCTCTGTTTTGCTCAGTACTCATCCATAAGGAAAATATGCTAGTCTTCACTAGGTTATAAGCCTTTTAAAAATGAGATTGTTTAGAAAATGAAATTTAACACTTGGCTACCAGGGTAAACTTGATACAAGTGAATAAGTATGTCAACCATCATGTTTTAAGTTCCAACTATGTGAAAAAATGTTCTAATAAAAAGAATGGTTCTTTTCTTGCTATCCAAGTAGGTGTCGTGTCTCTTTGTCAATAGGAAATTGGCTTCAGTCATACACCCAATAACAATAGCACCGACTCACACCCTCTTTGGAACATTGGTATGTCGGTGTCATCAAACGTCACAATGAGAGATGAGTCTATAACTATGAGGAAAAAGTCCCATGGTACAAAGTTGACCTGATCAAACAATGACTTTGTCACTGTCCTTTTATGACCAACTAAGCCTGCAGAGTTAAGCTAAAGACAGTAAAATAGCTCTCTGTATTCACTCATTTTTACTCTGGCACAATACTATGCAAGATACCTGATCAAAGATTCCTAAAGTATCTTAAAACCTTCCAATTTTGCTTTTGCACACAAAAAACCCAAACCTCCTCTTTCCCGTTGTCTCATTCTGTCTCCTAACTTCCCCTTCAACATCTTCCACGTCAGACAAGGGTACCCAAACTCCTGATCCATGTAGCTCACATCTCTGGCCCAACCCAGACAGAGCTTTGAAGACCCACTCATCCTCATTCCTTCCAAAGCCAACCAGAAGATCTCTTTTTATCATCAACACAGCTCTTTAGAATCTACCATTCTACTTACTACTAAATTTTGAAAGTGAATGGCATGTGTATATCTTCTCCTAAATCATGATCACACTAAAATAATAGGAATTAAAAAAAAAAAAAGATACAACAAACGCAAAGACAATGAGAGGTGGGAGTGAGGCAGAAGGTTGAAAACAGGGAAAGTGATTGAAATTCTGTATACAGAGAAATTTGATTTTCCTCAGGCACACTCCCTTCCCGCAAACCGCCGTGTCTCTCACCCCACTCACCCATCTCTCACACATACCCCACTCACCCACCTCTCACACATACCCCACTCACCCACCTCTCACACATACCCCACTCACCCACCTCTCACACATACCCCACTCACCCATCTCTCACACATACCCCACTCACCCATCTCTCACACATACCCCACTCACCCATCTCTCACACATACCCCACTCGCAGGTGGAGACCAAGAGTAAATTCTCTGTAGAATGAACCTGAGAGGGCTCAGATTCTGGGATACCAGAGGCAGAGCAGGGAAGTGAGACAAAGTGCTAGCATCAAAAATTTGCATCCTGAAAGCTAGGACCACCTAATCTTTTGCATCATGCTGTTCCCAGAATACTGGCAGCCAGGCTTATGGCCACTGATTAGAAACTGAATCTTTCTCTAATAAAAACTGACCACTCGAGAAAAAGGACTTAGAGATGCTGACATCTAAGAGCTAACCTCATCCCCAATCCCAGCTAAAACTCTGGCTTTCTTCCTAATTGCCCTAAAATGATACCCACTAGTAAGTAAGCCCTGGCTTGACATACAGAAAGCTTCCAGCCAGGCTTTCAATTCCCTGCTATAAATAAAAACAGACATGTGCAGATCTCCAGAAAGTTGAATCTCTAACATGAGAGGCATAGAAGAGAACAAACAGGTAGAAAATAGTAGCCTGGAAGAAACATACAATGACAAGTATAAAACAAATAAAACTCTGTAAGTAATATCTTAAAAGAGATAAGAAGAGATAGCATTTTTTTAATAATAAATGCTGGGGAGGGTGTAGAGAAAAAGGAAACTTCCTCCACTGTTGGTGGGAATATAAATTGGTATAGCCACTGTGGAGGACAGTATGTATGGAGATTCCTTAAAAAACTAAAACTAGAGCTACCATACGATCCCAGCAATCCCACTCCTGAGCCTATATCCAAAGAAAACTATAATTTGAAAAGATACACGCACCCCAATGTTTATTGCAGCACTATTTACAATAGTCAAAACATAGAAGCAACCTAAATTCCACTGACATACAAATGGATAAAGATGAGATACATATATACAATGGAATATTACTCTATCATAAAAAGTAATGAATAATGTCATATGCAGCAACATGGATGGACCTAGAGATTATTGTACTAGATGAAGTCAGACAGAGAAAGACAAATATGAAATATCACCTATTTCTTGTTTTCCCTCTTCAACCTTTATTTATTTATTTATTTTTAATTGGAGGATAATTGCTTTACAATATTGTGTTGGTTTCTGCAATACATCAGCATGAATCAGCCATATCACTTATGTGTAGACTCTTTAAAAACGATACAAATGAATTTGTTTATAAAACAGAAACAGATTCACAGACACAGGAAATAAACTTATGGTAAATGAAGGGTAAATGGTGAGGGAGGAATAAGTTAGGAGTTTGGGATTAACCTACACACACTACTTCATATAAAATAGATAACCAATGAGGGCCTACTGTATAGCACAGGGAACTATACTCAATATTTTATAATGACCTATAAAGGAAAATAACTTGAAAAAGAATATATATATATAAACACATATACATCTATATGCATGTGGATATGTGTGTGTGTATAACAGAATCATTTTACTGTATATTTGAACTGACATGACATTATAAATCAACTCTACTTCAATAAAAACTTGTTTAATAAAATAAAAAAGAAAATAGAGCACTTTTAAGAGCAAAAATTAATATGGCAATTTTTTTACAAAAGGTAAAACTAGAGAAAAGAAAGAGCCTTTAGAAATGAAAAAATGACAGTAGAAATTGGAAGTTTTTTAATGATTTAAAATATAAAGCTGAAGAACTCTCCTAGAAAGCTGAATAAAAAGATAAAGAGTTGGTCCTTGGCTAAGAGGAGACTCTGCCTTGGGCCCGCCGGTGTAATAAACTGCACTCCACTATCTGCATTGTCCTTTTGAGTGAGTCTGTTTCCCGGAAAGCGTGGCTGTAACATTTGGTGCATTGGCCGGGAAACTCCTCACTTTGAGGAGACAGGTCTCATTTGAGGCCACCCCGAGGCTTTGTAGCTTGAATCTCCTAGAGGGGGGAAGGCGCCTCGCCCCTCTGGAAGGATTCTGCTTCTCAGCGCCCAGACCTTTCACGTCAGCAGGTAGTGGACGGCAGCAGGGGAACTGAGCGCTCAGTTAAAGTTGCAGGTATTGTCCCTTGATCCATCACACCAGAGCAAAGAAGGCATACCACGCTGACCCGGAGGACACCGAGTGGACCACCCAGAAGGACCCCACCGACCCATGGGAAACCAAGATCATTCTGAGGAGGAAGAAGAAAACTAGGTCCCAGACGAGCCCCCTACAGGATGGAGCTGGGTAAACGACTCCTGCTGCTCGGCCTCACCAATGCAATTCTGAACTTGGGTATGTGGGGCTATGCCCCTGTCAGTAATAGACAGACTCCCCTGGTGGGTATCGTCACTCCGTTATGGGGACTTTAACAACAGAAAGGAACTTTCCTCTCTCTCACCAACCATAACCTTTCTTTGCCCTCTGGTGTTAGAAGAAGCCATCAATGGGCCAGGGACATAGGTTACATTTAACATGAACACCAGCCTTACGGAGATAACAAAGGCTTATACCTCATATATGAGAATTAAAGAGGAAAAGGGCTCCCTTACAAAAGGGGGACAGGCCTCCCGGTGCCTTGAGCAATACTACCAGGTCTGGGATGAATATTTCTGGATGACTCCTGAGAAAGGACAGTTGATACTGTTTGCTGGGAACAAAAAGAACAGAAAGTTGGATTTGGAGACCATCCCCTAAACCCAAAAGAATTGTTATTTGTCCCCTGAACAAAGTAAACAAATCTTGGAAGTTACCTATCACCCCAATCAGTCTGCTCAGTGGCCCGGTTCCGACTAGAATTATAATCCTGGAATCCGCTGGGTAGCCCCCAATGGGACCCAGTGGCTCTGTGGGCTTAACTTATGGCCATGGTTACCAGTTGGCTGGGTGAGGCATTGCACATTAGGATTTGCTTTCGCCCATGGCAGAATTAAGCCTAGCCTACACCAGCCTCCAGTAAACCTGCCTTATCTGCATGCAAGATGGATACGATCTGTGTTCCAATGGTATGACTATCTTGCTGCCTTGTTTATACCCTCTGTAGGGACAATGGATATCATGGTTAAGGTAGAGGCCTTAACTAATTTCATTAAACAGGCCCTCTTAGACAGTACTAAAGCCATTCAAGCTTTGAACGAAGAACAGATTCAGATGAGGAAGGCAGTAATTCAAAATAGGATGGCATTAGACATACTCACAGCAGCCCAAGGAGGGACTTTGGCGAATGGTGTGTACATCCCTGACTTGTCTGAAGATGTATCTGCTGCCTTGGAGGATATGCAAAATCAAGTGAAAGCCATGTCTAATGAACTGTTGTTATAGTAATCTTGATCATACTGCTTTGTGGGCCCTGCTTCCTACAATGCCTTGTGAATTTTGTAACCCAGAGGTTGATAGCATTCTCTCATGTGGGTGGCAGGAGGGCTAAGGTACAATATATCTCAATAAATGATGCTCGTTATGGAAACTAAGAGCATCAAGAGGGGGGAATGAAGAAGGAATTCATAGGGCCTGGACTCCATCTCAGGCCTGTCTGTGCTGAACGTGCGCGGCCACCTCTCCAGTGGACTCTGAACTCTGTGCTTAGCGCCTGTGGGAATGACAATGGAAGGATAAGACCCCTCTCTGGGCAGGGGAATCTTGAAGAAGAGAAAACAGACACTAATCACCCCTGCCTCCAGACACTATCTATCAGAATGTAAGCACAGGCTTATCAGTTATTAACTATTTGGAATGTAACTGTGGGCTTATTGATTATTGACTGTTTGAACACATAACACATGAATGATGGGGTTATTGTAGCTGTATTTACCCTTCCTTTGTTTATGTAAGTCTCAAGGGAATTGGGGTAGTGGGTTTGGACACATGGGGTATAAAAGATTTTCACAAATGCTGGTCGGGGTCCTTGGCTAAGAGGAGACTCTGCCTTGGGCCCGCCGGTGTAATAAACTGCACTCCACTAAAAAAAAAAAAAAAAGATAAAGAGTTGACAAAAAAGAAAAAAAGATAAAAGACTTAAAGGATTCTTTCAAGATATTCATTATCTGACTGATAATAGCTCCAGAAAGAAAGAGAGAACAGAAGAAAGGAACTAGTAAAATAAATAACTCAAGAAAATTCCCCAAACTGAAGGATATATTCCAGATTTTAAAAGGTGAACTAAGTACCCAATGTCATGAACAACACACATGCACTCTCTCTCTCTCTAAGACTGATAGTTGTGAAATTTGGAATACTGACGAGAAAGATCATTTTTAAAATGGTGCACTGGGAAGACCCAGAGGGATGAGATGGAGAGGGAGGCGGGAGGGGGTATCGGGAAGGGGAACACATGTAAATCCATGGCTGATTCATGTCAATGTATGGCAGAAACCACTACAATACTGTAATTAGCCCCCAACTAATAAAAATAAATGGGTAAAAAAAAATAAATGAATGAAAAAAAAATAAAATAAAAATGGTACAAATGAACTTATTTACAAAACAAAATTAGAGTCACAGATGTAGAAAACAAATTTATGGTTACCGGGGGGAAGGATAGAAGGAATAAATTGGGAGATTGGGATTGACAAATATACACTTCTATGTATAAAATAGATAATTAATAAGGACCTACTGTATAGAATAGAAAACTCTATTCAATACTCTGTAATGACCTAAATAGAAAAAGAATCTATAAAACAGTGGATATATGTATAGCTGATTCACTTTGCTGTATAGTGGTAACTAACACAACACTGTAAATCAACTATACTCCAATAAATAATGTTTAAAAGTATAAAAAAATTGGTATAAAAAGGTTAAAAAAAAAGAATCCAGAGTGAAATATATATTGAAAATAATAATAACAGATATCAATATAAAACAAGGCATAAGAAATAGAACGGCAAGACTCAAGAGCAATGCTGAAATGTAGACTATAAGAAAACAATGTCTTCAATATTCTGAGGGAAATACAATTTTAATCCACAATACTACAAATAAAACTTAAACATAGGAAGATGAGATAAAGATATTTTCATACATGCAAAAGAGCATAAAAATTTATTTCTCAAACATCCTTTCTCAAGCAGCTATTGAAGAACTTCTTTATATAAAACAGAAATGGGGATTCCCTTGGTGGTCCAGTGGCTAAGAGTTCATTCTCCCAATGCAGGGGGCCTGGGTTAAATCCCTGGTCAGGGAACTAGATCCCACATGCCACAACTAAGACCTGGTGCAGCCAAATAAAATACATTTTAAATTTTAAAACACAGAAATTAAAAAAAAAAAAAAAAAGGAAGAGATGGGATCCTAAAACATAGTCCATCATCAGGATGGCAGCAAAAGAAAGTAATTTCTAATCCACAATTCAGAAATTCTAATTTGAAAAGAGAAAAATATAAAGCATAAAATGACTCATTTCAAAAAAATTAAAAGTAGGGTTTTGACGTGCCGGGGAAATGAAATCAATTTACCTGCTTCTAACATTAAATGTCCTCCACTAAAATCACCTATTTCTTGTTTCAACTCTTCAACCTTTCTTTATTACTTATTTTTAATTAGAGGATAATTGTTTCACAATATTGTGTTTGTTTCTGCATCAACATGAATCAGCCATAAGCATACATAGGTGTACATATGTCCCCTCCTTCTTGAAACTCTCTCCCACTTCCCACCCCATCCCACCCCTCTAGGTTGTCAAAGAGCACTGTCCCTTTCTTGAAAGCAACACTACAGTGAATTATAAAATATGCAAAATGTCTCTTCAAATATGAAAAAAACCTTGGTATTTCTGAATCAGGAAATATTGAAAGCTTATTGTTTTTACAAATTATTTGAACTTTTAAAATGTATCTTCCATATATCTTTCTGGTCTCCAAAACTGGTATGTGAAACCAGGGATTAAAGTTCATCTTTTATTGTAATGCCAAAAGTTGCCAACATAAGATAAGTATTCAGTGAACAACTATGTAATCTATGAGATACTGAGTTTATAGTAATTAAAGCATAATTAATTCATGTGAATTGCTACTTGAGCTGTTAAAACTCTTAATGGTGTTACAGAAGAAGCTATCAAAGACCCAACAGGAGTAAGCAAGTGGGGCTCCAGTATTTTGCACAACATATTAGAAGAAATCAGCCCTTCCCTGAATATCAAGAGACAGAGGCTCATTACCTGTACTATACTTTGAGCAAATACTAAGCAAAGTTTAGGAAATTTCTGTGGTTCTAGTTAGGGTTCTAAAAAAAGAAGCTGACAGTCCAGGACAGATGGCATGGGAAATGTAGGATAATATCCCTGGGGAGAAAGAGAGAAGGAAAAAAGGTAAGAAAGAATGGAGGAAGAGAGGATATTTGGGAAAGAGAAAAGGAAGGAGAATTGAAGAGAGAAAAGAAGGATAGGAAAGAAAAGGGAAGGGAAATCTGAAAGGAACAGAATATTCAGAACTATTCTCTTAGTGGCACTAAGTAAATGTTCTTATTAGTATCCTCACAGAAATTATTGTCAGAATCCACTATTTCTAATGGTACTGATGAACCTGTTTGCAACGCAGGAATACAGACATAGAGAACGAACTGGTGGACCCAATGGGGGAGGGGGAGGGTGGGATGACTTGAGAGTAGCACTAAAACACACACATTACCATACGTAAAACAAATAGCTAAGGGGAAGTTGCTATATAACATGGGGAGCTCAACCCAGTACTCTCTGACAACCTAGAGGGGCGGGGTGGGGTGGGAGGTGGTGGGCGGAGATTCAGGAGGGTGAGGACATACGTATACTTATGGCTGATTCACACTGTCGTATGGCAGAAACCATGCGCGATCACCATGCTTTACAAAATATTGTAAAGCAATTATCCTTCAATTAAAAAAAAGTTTTTTAAAGAATTCACTATTTCTTTCCTTTATTTAACAAACACACGTTGTGACTCTGGCCTCAGGCACTGTGCTAGGAATTAAAGATTCAACAATGAACCCTATACCATGATAACTCTCCTTGTGAAGCTTAAGGTTTGTGTATAGATGTGTGTATACCTCATAAAAACATGTATCTTCCTCCTGTTATTGTTTTTATAATTCTTAACATATCCTTTTGTGTTTTCATCAAAATCTGGAATAAAGAAACCATTCCAGACCCTAAATGGGTTGGTCTTACTGACCATACTCAGACTTTGGGGGAAAGAAGATGCCAAGGGTATAAAGCCAACTAAGCACCACTCCACAGAATCATGCTTTACTGAGTTTTTTATTTTCTTGTGTACACTGCTTATTACAGCTACTGGTTTGTTTTTATTGCTGCTGTTGATGCTAAAAGGGACATCTGGAAACCAGGGATTAAAAGTTTTCAGCTCCATATGAGCTCAGGGTTATAGCCCTAGACCTTAGGCAAGTCACTCTAATCAATTTTGCCAAGGTTCTCACCAATAGAATCTGTAAGATCAAGACTGGTGTGTCAAGGGTCTCTTGTACTAAGAAATATTTTAAAAGCTGCAGTCTTTTGGAATTCTGCTTTCCTCTGTAGCCCACTAAGCCTCGGGGATATACTGAAGCAGGACTTCAATAAAGACTAAGCTTACATTTTACGTGTAGAATTGGAACCAGCGGAGAAGACCTGAGATGCAGTCATAGACAAGTGTTCAGGCAAGTTATTTTATGCATCTCTCCTACACACAGACTAGAAACTACAGCTCCAAAATTGATCCCACTGGGACCTGAGGCAAAACATTTTCCAGGATGAATATGCTGCGCTAATTGCTCTCCTCTATCTATTTGTTCCCCATCCTTTCCTAGTTTCCCGCTTTTCTCTTTACCTTTGCCCCATGGTGATGTCTCATGGGAGTAAATCTGTTTCCTTTTTTCCATTACAGAGTCGAAAGAAATACTCATGAGAGAGGGGTTGTCTGAAATAAGAACGAAGAGGACAAAGACACATTCAAGAAAAGAGTCCCTTAAAAATTACACATCTGGATATGTTTTATGCACCAACTTATGCAATTGAATCCTTAGGAGACCAGGAAAAGAAAACACCCTAATTCTTTTACAGAAGACCAATAAGGTCATTCATTCCTTTGCCTCTTCCTCTCCATTGCTTAAGCCACTCTAATAATGAAATGAATTCCCTTCTCTTCTTTTTATTTTCATTGTGTGTGACAGAGCCTTGGATGGACATTTTGTTATTCTGCAGTCCTTGTGGACAAAGATATCTGAGATGTGAGGGGCATGTTAAGAAACCATTTATAGCTTATACAACAGAGCTTTAAAAAGCCCAGGGTCAGCACAGCAGTGTCTATTTCACCTAAAGCAAAAATTTTAAGGCAAAGGAAAAAGAGAAATGGTGCTTTGAGTTTTATTTACCACTACTGATAATTCAAAGAAAAACAAAAAGAGCAGAGACTAAATGCACTATAAGTAACCTAGACTCAGAAGAAGGGATTTTTGAATGTGCAAAATAAAAAAGTTTAAAAATTACAATGCTTCAAAATTGTTATTTGACAATGTTTCTGTATCCTGGCTTCAATTTAGAAAAATCTCTGGAGCCAGAATTCCACTATTCTAAAACAGTATAAACATCTTTATCCTGAAAAACTTGGTTTCTAAACATCTTAAATATGATGATTACAGAATTTATTCTCAAAGCCTTTTTTTGTTACCAAAAGACATCATAATGAGAAAATAAATTTGGTTGCCAATGATTTGAATTCTAATAGTGTAATTTGCCTACACAAGTTTGCTATTCACAGCTTTTAAGAGACTTGAAACAGCAGTTTAAGGGCTCATAGACATTCTCTTACTTTCCATTAATCTTTACCTCAAAAGACTCTAGTTACTAGCTACATTTGGGCAAACTACCAACCCAAGAGGTATACAACTGTGAAAGTTTCCACAAAGTCTCTCAGAGTCACATTCAGAAATAGGTGGCCAAATAAGGAATGTGCAGTGTATGAGATTTGGGTTAGAAATAATGCCTAATGGGTTAACCTCTCTGAAGAGAGAATCAAAGCTGCATTTACAAGTGATAGAGCTGGTTCTGTCAGTCAGTCATCTCCTACCAATCTATCTAACCCACTCTGATCTTTCCTCTTTTCCTGCTAACCAATCACCTCTCCTCCCCTGCTCAGAATCTTTCTTCTTCCATCTGCTGACTTCTCTTCAAAGGTCAGGACACGGTAGAATACATACTACATATTAAAGATTACCACCTCTTAAATTGACTTCTTTAACTTCTCCCCTCCCTTATTTTAAAGGAAATTCCCACTTGATGCTCCCCAAGAGCAATATAGTAATTTTGTTGAATTAACACAAAAAGAACTTCTTGGGAGGGCTTGTGATCACAGTGGGCATTAAGCTTGGTGATGCAATCGCCCTGTGTTGCGACCCTTGGTCAAGTCTAGTGAGCGCTATGACTCCAGGCTCCGCCCCTCGAACCAAGGGATCCAACAATCGTCACTAGCACTCGGGAGGATGACCTGCAGGAGGATGACAGGATGACCTGCAGACTCAAGTCAGCCTGCTGGGCTTGTACCCCAGCTCTAGACATGAGCAGGTACCCATCTTGAAAATGGGATTGCTAATGATAATTACAGTACCGATACAGTTGTTATGATGTTTAAGTAAATAAAAACTAACAAGGTGCCAAAGTGCTTCAATATAGTATCTGGAAAAAAAAAAAGAATATAGTACCTGGATCTTAGGCTACATTAAATAGCTTGTCAAAATAAATTTTAGGCTTGTTAAAATTAACGAATTTTAAAACGTAGACTGTTATCTATGTACCAATCTCATTTGTGATTAAAATATAATGTCACCTTTGTTAGCTTAGGACTTCCCTGGTGGCTCGGACGGCAAAGCGTCTGCCTACAATGAGGGAGACCCAGGTTCGATCCCTGGGTCAGGAAGATCCTCTGGAGAAGGAAATGGCACCCCACTCCAGTACTCTTGCCTGGAAAATCCCATGGACGGAGGAGTGTGGTAGGGTACAGTCCATGGGGTTGCAAAGAGTCGGACACGACTGAGCAACTGAACTGAACTGAACTGAACTGAACTGAACTGAAACACTATAGTACCTGGCAAAAGAGCTTAAACTTGAGTGGATTATTGCAAAAATCGACTCTTTCTTAATAACATACTCTCTCATTCTAAATGACATAGGAAAACCTATATAGTCTAAGTTACTTCCCTATGGTTTTTTCATTTGCAGGCTGTGCTTTCAAGCATGAACACAGCTAAGTAGAAAAAAAGAAAAAAAAAAAATGGCTTCAGTTACTAAACCCTATAAGCCAGTACAAAAAGATGCAGCTAAAGGTGCTCTTTTCCATCAAATTGCTATCTTAAATGCATTTCATTGTGGTACTTCCAAGTTTGGATGGTATTTTAATGGAAGTAAATGGAAGCTAAAGCCAGTTTGAGCAGTACTGTATTACAGGCTGCAGCCATGACTCAGAGTAATTTGATCTAACCAGATTCAATGCATTACATCATGAACTTCAGATTTTTCTCTGCAGTAAAACCATTTGGAATCCTGATTTCCAGCCAACATTTATTTCGCCTGTTATAATTCCTAAATTAGAGTAGTATGGACCAAAACATGCCAACGTCCAAAATCTCATACATATTCAGAAAAAAGTTGGTCAGGTGACCTTGCTCAGTAAGGAGGCAAAGATTAAGAACTCAAGGAGAAAAAATGTATGATATATCTAGAGATATATAAATATATAGAGAGAGAGGTTCCTGAAAACAAGGGACTTAATGTTTTCAATTCAATATGCACTTAGAGTCAGTGTTCCAAATCTCAGGATCGTTAACTAATCAATTTAACCACAATTTTCACCAATTTTCTCAACCTTTGTAAGGTTGAGACCAGAAGGTTAAGGCATGCCACAACAGAATTACCATCTAGCAAGTCATGGTTCTGTCTCCACTGCTCAGACTCAAGCTGTAATTCATGAAGGGTGTCCATCTAAAGAGCTGACATTTGGTATGAATTAAATTTGGTATGGATAAAATTCAGTGTGATAAAGACACATATAATTCCAATTTAAAAGAATAATTTGATGGTAAAAAGCCTTCATTTTAAAAACTTGAAAGATATTTTAAAAACAAATGACTATGTTTGTGAAGAAATTGCTAAGTAAAATCCCCAGAAGAAAATCTGACACCATGTTGGAATTGTTTAATTGAGCATTCACTGTCTAGTTAGAATTACATGATTTCAATAATGTTCAACATTCATAAAATAAACCAGAATCCTTGTACTGTGCAACCTCACATTAAAAAAAAAAAAAAAAAAACAAATCCAAAAGATCAATAAAGATGGTAAAGAAGCAGAATTAAAAGCAGTAACATATTCTAGAATATGCCATACACCACTTTGTGTTCATATTAACAAGAAAACAGACTAAATAGGAACTAAATGGGACAAATTATTTTCAGCCACAAAGGACAGTGCCTATTTGCATGTTAAACTACACAAAGCTTCATGGCCCTTTTTAGAAATACTAAATTGGAACTTTTCCAAGAAACACTTAATCAAAACCTCAAGTGATAATCTTCAAGTTGCATAAGACAGTACCGAAGATTTTTCTTTAATCATCTGACCCTTCCTTGGGACATAGATAAAACTGAGTAACCCTTTTGAGCTATCTCATGCTTCTTGCCGACACACATACCATGAATTATTAACAACACTGAACATATTAGAAAACATATGGCAATAATCATCTTTTCTAAATAACAAACCTAAGTTTGAACACAGCTTTTTTAATTGTGTGAAGTTTTTAAAAATATAAATAGCTTGTGGGACTTTTCTTTTAATTCATAAGTAACACACTGTACTTACATGTAATTTTAAAAGGAAAAATAAAACAAAGAAAACAAAAGTCACCCATTATCTTATCACCTAAAAAAGTAACCACTAACATTTTGGTGTACACTTCAATCTTCTTTCCAAGTCTGTATATACAAAATGTTTTTGCATGCATGCTTTTAGTCTCTCAGTCACATTCAAATCACATAGACTGTAACCTGCCAGGCTCCTCTAACCATGTAATTTCCCAGGTAAGAAAACAAGAATACTGGAGTGGGTTGCCATTTCCTTCTCCAAGGGATCTTACCACCTTAGGAATTGAACCCATGTCTCCTGTACCATAGGTGGATTCTTCACCATCTGAGCCACCAGGGAAGCCCCTTATATAATGTTTTTAGTTTGTATAAAATTGGGATTCTCCTAGAATATAGTTTCACAAACTTAATAATACACTACAAACATTTTTTTCACATCATGAAATATTCTTCTACTAATTATTTTAGTGAAAATGGTATTTAACCAAACTCTATCCAAGATTACAAATTGTTTAATTCATTATTGCTATAAATAATGCTTTGATAAATATTCTAGTAGATTAATCAAAAACTGTTCTCTTGGGAAACATTCCTAGAAAGGAAATGTTATGTTAAATTATACATATGTTTTAATGTTTTGGAATATATTGCCCAATATCTAAAAAGCTCTTTTTTCAAGTGCTCCATGTTTTACTTAGTCGACTGTGCTCCTAGCTAGATTAGTAAAAATGATAGTCACCTAGAATCCTTCCATGATTCATTCAAAAGGCTTTCACAGTGCTGGCCTCCAGTATTTCAAATAGGTATCAATTAGAGTTCATATGGTAGCTCAGTGGTAAAGAATCCAGCTGCCAATGCAGGAGACCCAGGTTCGATCCCTGAGTCGGAAAGATCCCCTGGAGAAGGAAATGGCAACCCACTCCAGTATTCTTGCCTGGAGAATCCCACGGACAGAAGTGCCTGGTAGACTACAGTCCATGGGGTCACAAAGAAACAGACATGATGGAAGCAAATTAGCACTAGAGTTTGTATGTCATTGCTCCCGCATCAATGCCTACAGTCCAGAGACAACACCAAGAACAAACATCAAGTTACACTTACCTCAAGGGATCATTTAATAAACATTATCCCTTTGCAACTGGGTGAGTATTCTAAAAATATTCAGAAATGAGGCTTTCTTATTCCAGGTGATTCTATGCTATTCTATACTATAAGACACAATTCAGGGGATTGTTTTCTATAAGTCATAATTTATACTTACAGTAACTTTTAAATGAGTTTCTTTCAAAATAACTATTTTGCATGTTGTTTTCAACAAAGATTTTCCCTGATCATGATTAGTTTAAATGTGAGTCCACATGGTTTGTGGCTACGCAAGTGACGCAGTGGTAAAGAATCCACCAGCCAATGCAAGAGATGCACGAGTTGCAGGTTTGATCCTTGGGTCGGGAAGATTCCCTGGAGTAGGAAACGGCAACCTACTTCAGTATTTTCACATGGAAAATTCCATGGACAGATGAAGCTGGCAGGCTACAGCACACGGGGTCAGAGAGTCGGACTCGACTGAGCAACTGAGCACACACAAATAACACACGGTTTAGTAGTTAAGGGGAAAGTTAAGTTCAGCGGTTGGTCACCCTGTGTTTGAATTCTTTCCAAGCTACTTGCTGGTTCTTGTGGCACTGAGCAAATTAACCACTTTATGCCTCGATTTCTTCACATGTGAAATTTGAGTACAACAAGAGTGAAATTTCTCCTGAAGTTGTTATATTAAGAGCATTAAATAAGAGAATCTCTGTAAGATGCTTAACAGTATGCTTAGCACATAATAAACATTCAATATCTGTTGGTAGTTGTTATAATTAAGCAAAAATTGCCTCTGGCACTTTGAAATTTGTTGCCCTTCATCTACCTAGTAAAGTATATTCTGTGCAGCTTGTGCAGATATAAGGTCTTTTTCGTATCTGTGATACTAAACGAACCTTGGTGACCCTCAGAAGCCAGCAAAGGTGCAGAGTTTTGATTAAGCGGTTAGATAAAATCCTCTCTGGCACCTCTGGCAATACAGCCAATGCTTAAACTGAAACAACACTGACATCTAGTGGTACTAGAGGTGAATTACATGTATTAAGCAAACTGGCAAATTTAAAAACCCAAATTTTCCTACAATTTCAGGGGAAATACGTTACATAAATCCTTACATAGATTTGTGCCTATGCTCTTTGGTTATATCTCATCCTTTGGTTACATAAAAAGTGTTCTGAATAACTGAAGTCCACATTATCTATCATATCAATTTTTACTCATTTTAATCAATATATTTATCTTAAAATTCCAAAAAAGAGATATATTTAGAGAAATATTAATATATGTTCACTTTACACTCAAAGCATGTATAAAAGCCTAACAAAGTAGTACAAATTAATCCAACATAATACAACAGGCATAAAATACATTAATAGGCCTTGAATATTATATATTAATTTATGAATCCATTTTATACAATTTTATAATGGACATTAAAGAATTGAAATCATTGTGTTAAATAAAATATAGCCAATCAAGAGTTTTTTTTTCCCATTACATTTTTCTATAACAATAAGGAGTTGGAAAATTAGTGTTTCAGGAAAAGGTTTACATATCAATCATGAAGCAAGCTTTAAGAGAATTTCTTACAAGTTAGAAGATTAGTCACAGGAAATCCATCACTATAGGACTGAAGCTGTGCTGGAACTATTTTGCCATGTGTTTTAGTCTCTTGGTTACTTTCCTGAAAGGAAGCCTTACGGGATGGGGAATAAGTGTAAATCTATGGCTGATTCATATCAATGTATGACAAAACCCACTGAAATGTTGTGAAGAAATTAGCCTCCAACTAATAAAAAAAATTAAAAAAAAAAAAAAAATTATTCAGCAGCAAGACCCCAGCAATGCTAATTAGAAATGCTAATAGGAAGGACTAATGCTTGAAACTCCAATACTTTGGCCACCTGATGCGAAGAACTGACTCACTGGTAAAGACTCTGATGCTGAGAAAGACTGAGGGCAGGAAGAGAAGAGGGCAACAGAGGGTGAGATGGTTGGATGGCATCATTAACACAATGGACACGAGTTTGAGCAAACTCCAGGAGAAAATGAGGGACAAGGAAGCCTGGCATGCTGCAGTCCATGGGGGTCGCAAAGAGTCAGACACAATTTAGTGACTAAACAACAACAAATAGGTGCAACTAGATCATGAGAACAAAACTAAGAATGATCCCCTGAGTTAGCTGAACTCACCATCACTGTTAACAGCATCTACTGCTTATAGAGCATTTACTACATCTCATACTCTGATAGACTCTTCTATTTCATAGCTGCTCATTTATTCAACAAATAGACCACCTATATAGTGCTGCCAGACCATGTAATGACAATGGTGGATCACAACAGATATAATCCCTATCCTAACTGAGCTTATAAATCACTGGAGAGGATAACAATAACCACCAATCTGAAACAAACTTATAACTGTATTATGATCCAAAATTGCACCCCCTAAAATTCATATGTTGAAGCCCCACCCCCAGTACCTCATCATGTGACTATATTTGTAGACAGGGCCTTTGATGAGGTAATTAAGTTAAAATGAGGCTTTTAGGATGGGCCCTGATCCAATCCGACTGGTGTTCCTACAGGAAGAGAAAATGTGGAACAGAGACACAGGGGTGCACACACACACACACACACACGCACACAGAGAAAAGATCATGTGATAATTCAGTGAGAAAGCAGCCATCTGCAAGTCAAGGAGAGAGGCTTCAGCAGAAACCAAACTGCTGACACCTTGATCTTGAACTTCTGGTCTCCAGAATTGGGAGAAATAAGTTTCTGCTTTTAAGCCCACCAGTCTGTGTTATTTTGTTACGGCAGCCTTAGCAAACTAACACGCTGTGAACAAAACGCCGTTTGAGAAAGGTTCACAGAACTATGAGCACATACAATGGAGCATTCGGTTTAGTCAGAGTCAGAGAAAAATGAACTCTAAAGAATGAATGGGGGTTAATAAGTCTGAAAGGGAGAGGCAGTATGCTCCACACTGAAGGGAGAGTTTGCACAGGACCCTGGGGTGAGAAGACGCAGGGCATATTTCTGGAACTAACGGGAAATCGACATGGCCAGAATCCAGACAGTGAAGGGACGCATGCTATGAAGTGAAGCTGGAGAGGGAAGCAGAAACCAGATTATGCAGATACTTGCAAGCCAACAGTTAAAGATGTTGGTCTTTATCCTGTGAAAATTGAAAATCATTAATGTGCTTTAAGCAGAGAATAACATAATTTTGAATTTTAAGATCACTCCAGCTGGAGAAGGGAGAAGAGATTTGAGGACAGCAAGAAAGGAATGAAGAGACCAATTAGGTAGTTATTTCAGTGTCTAGCATAGAGAAGCAATAAACTGAAGGAGGGTGGTAGCAGTGAGCATGGAAACATATACACAGACTCAAGAGATATTTAAGAGGTACTGCCACAGAGACATGGCAAAAATTTAAGTTTTAGAGGGTGATGGAGAAAGGTCCTGACAGATTTCTGGCTTGTAAAATGGATAAATGAAAAGGGTACCATCCAATAAGAAAAGGGCTTCCCTGGTGGCTCAGTCGGTAAAGAATCCGCCTGCAATTCAGGAGACCGGGGTTCAAACCCTGGGTCGGAAAGATCCCCTGGAGGATGAAATGGCAACCCACTCCAGTGTTCTTGCCCGGAGAATTCCATGGACAGAGGATCCTAGCAGGCTACAGTCCATGGGGTCACAAAAGTCGGACACAACTTAGCAACTAAACCACAACCACCACCTTCCTTTAAGAAAAGGAGATGGATGAGAGCAAGATTTGGAAAGAAAAAGATTTAACTCTATTTTTAGCTCTGCTTAGTTGAGTCTGAGGTTGAGTCTGAATCCCTCTACTTTGACACATTCACATAGAAATGTCAAGAAGCTGGCTTCGTCAAGTTTGGAGTTCAGAGAAGAGATCTGGGTTACAGATATGAATTTGGGAGTCATCCACCTGTAAGTAGTAAAGAAAGCCACTGGTGTAAGTAGGAATACCTAGGAAAACAGTATAAAGAAAAAAGAGAGGAATCTAGGACTGAGTTTGAGGAACTCCAAAGACAAATGAGTGAACAGACATGTAGGAAGAAACCTAGGGAAGTGCAATGTCATGTACTCTAAGAAGGAAATGATCACCAGTGCAGGATGCTACTGAGATGTTAGGATTGATTTAGGAATATGTGAGAGTTGATCTGGGGCTTAGCTGAGGGGTGAAGGCAAGATGAAATGTGGAAGCAGTGAAAATGTAGAAGCATTTTGAGACATATTCCTTATAAAGGAAGGAAATAGCTGTGAGTCTGACAAAAATGTTTGGGGTATAGTTTCTTGGGTTTTATTAATATGAGTATTATGGACTGAATGTGTCCCCTCAAAATTCGCAGATTGAGACTCTAATCTCCAGGGTGTTGGTATTATGAGACGGGGTCCTTGAAACGTGGTATAGACTGAAAGTTTGTCTCCCCAAAATCAACCATTGAGATCCTAATCTCCAGTGTGGTATTAGGAGATGGGGCCTTTAAGAGGTGATTGGGTCATAAAGGCAAAGCCCTCGTGAATGGGATCAGGGCTCATAAAAAGGACCAAGAGCTCCCCTGCGCTTCTACCAGGTGAGGACACAGAGAGCAGTCAGCAGTCTGCAACCCAGAAGAGGGCCTTACCAGAACTCGACCATGCTGGCACCCCAGTTTCAGACTTCTAACCTCTAGAACTGTGAGAAATAAAGTTCTGTGGTTTATAAGCCACCCAGTCTATGGTACTTTGTTATGGTGGTGGAACTGACTGAGATAGGAGCTAATTAGGTATAGAAGAGGTCATGACGGTGGGTCCTGTGTGGTAGGATTAACACCCTTACACAAGGAGAAGGCAGCCATGTGCAAGTCAGGAAGAGCCAAATCTGCCTGCACTTTGATCTTGGACTTTCCAGCTTCCAGAACTGTGAGAAAGAAATGTCTGTTGTTGAAACTACCCAGTCTATGGTATTTTATTATACCATCCCAGGACTAGAACGGTGGGGGTTCTGGGAGTAGGGAGGGAGTATTTTGTTTGAATTGGCTAAGATTAAAGGGAGGTAACAGGAATATGCTTTAAAATTGATGAGAATCACAGAATGTCTGTATCCTTTTTTTTTTTTTTTTTTTTAATTTTTTGGGCATGCTATGAGGCATGTGGGATCTCAGTTCCTGGACCAGGGATCGAACCCACACGCTCTGCATTAGAAGCACAGAGTCTTAACCACTGGACTACCAGGGAAATCCTGAATCATAGCATATCTGAAAGGAAGACATTTTGGTTCACATACTATAGATCAGGAACCCAAGGATCATAAAGAGTAAGTACTTAGTCTTAAGTAATACAAATAAGAAGTGACTGAACCAGGTCCTAAAACCAGGACTATCTGACTCCACTTTGACATACTGCCTCCCCACAAATATTAATATCTATTGTGCACCAACTACATGCAAGGCCAGATAACATAATTCAAATCTAATTAGGATTGGGGACACATTCAGTACACAACCTGATGATGACACTCCAAACAAACAGAATCTGATCTCAAGTTCAGTTCGTACCAGAAAGATCCTCTCTTGCCCTTGGCACTGCCAACTCTGTATAGCGGCAACATGAAAATTTAGAGCTGCCAAGAAATTCTGAGCTGCCTCAAGGAACCAGGAATTGGAGGAAGGTTCAAGAAATGGCAGGTTAGGAGTAGGAAAGAAGGGAAAAGGCATTCTCAGATATCCATAGAAAAAAAATGGAATCACTAATTTATGTAATATCCTTAATACTGCTATAGTTCTAACGGTATCACCTCATCTTACTTCTTATACACATGTTCCTCCTTTATGAAGATTTTTAATAAGCATGGACAAAAGATATTTTCAATGGAAGATACCATCTTTGTAGAGGTTGTAATCCCTAACTACTGCTTGAATTCTAGTCAAAAAGAGCACTCAAGAATTCCAAGCACAGACCTTCCTTAAGACTTAACACCATTGGATATTTTCTCTGTGTTTTTGTACTTCTTCAAGGAGTATTTTGAAAAAGAAAAGAATTTAAAGGTTCTATTTCAGTGAGTTTCAACCTTGCCTACACACTGGAATCATCTAAAAAACTTTAAAATTACTACTTTTAAAAACACTGATGCCTGGGATCCTAACCCCAGAGAATCTGATTCAATGGGTCTCAGGTATGGCCTGTCTATTGAAATTTAAAATTTTCACCTCATTATTTAAATGTATAGCCACAGGCCCGTGAAAACCATACAATGAAAGGTATCAATGAATGATCGGGGTAAGATCGTTCTTGTAACAGTCAGTAATCACTCCGAGGTAGATATGGTGCTGGGAGCTGGGACACAGATAATAAGACAAGATCATTACCCTCAAAGAGCTTACTTACATCCTCATGGAAGAGTCAGACATAAAGCATACACTCATGGTATCTTTACTAAGTCTTGTGGTAGAGATATAACCCAGGTGCCCACTACACCACCACTCCTTTCAGTTTAAAGGATGCCGTTAGTTAATGGTCGTGGTATTCGAAATAGTTTATCCTATTTTCTCCACAGTGGGGCTTCCCCGATAGCTCAGTTGGTAAAGAATCTGCCTGCAGTGCACGAGACCCTGGTTCAATTCCTGGGTCTGGAAGATCCACTGGAGAAGGGATAGGCTACCCACTCCTGTATCCTTGGGCTTCCCTTGTGGGTCAGCTGGTAAAGAATCCGCCCGCAATGCGGGAGACCTGGGTTTGATCCGTGAGTCGGGAAGATCCCCTGGAGAAGGGAAAGGCTAACCATTCCAGTATTCTTGCCTGGAGAATACTTCCGTGGACTGTATAGTCCATGGGGTCGCAAAGAGTTGGACACGACTGAGCAACTTTCACTTCACCTCATTTCTCCACAGCGGGTGAATTCTTCTCCAGGAGCTCAGAATTGTGGTTTCATAGATTCTGCTGCCACTAAGAGCCAAGAGGGTCTCTCCATCACAGTCCACTCTGTCAGTAGAAGTTCTCTTCTTTCTTGAGATCCAGGAGGGAGTGAGAAACAGCAAAACATCCTCTGGTAGACACTGTTCTTTGGCTACTACAGATATCTTCCTCACTCACCGCTACCATTTCTTCCGTCTATGTAACTCGAACATCAATTTTGTATTTAGGTAAATAACAGAAAAGTCAGGCTTTCCTCTGCAGGCCCAGGAGCTGAATCATGATCAATATGAAGCAGCCATGGTAATGTCTCTCCTTGCCAGATAAGGTCTTTTCCAGCCACCTTTGTCACTAGAGGTAACCATGTGACACAGTTCTGGCCAATAAGATAGAAGGGGAAGTCTGAGAGTGGACGTCTAGAAAGATATCTCCATGATAGGAGAAAGCTTTTGATCTCTTCCTCCTTTTTCCTGTCTTAAAAGCAAATGTAATGTCTGGAGCTAAGGCAGACATCTTGAGACCTTGAGGCAACAAGCCCAGACACAAAAACAACATGCTGAGAACTGTAGGCAGGAAGAGTGAAACCACCTGAGTCCTGAAATCTTACTGAGCCTCTGCTCCAGCCCTGGACAAACGTCATCCAGATCACTTCCCCTATGCAAAAAAATAAAACCCTGTTTGTTTAAGCTACTCTTCATTGGGTTTTCTGCAACTATCAAAATCAGGATTAACTAATACACAGTCCTTCTTTCCTTGTCACTTTTGGCCTCCAGAAGACTAACATATTAGAGAGAAATGTGATTATAAATGTCTTTACTGAAGGGACATTTTGAAGAGAAATATCATGTGGGATGGACAAAATTAACCTGCTAGTTAATCTGTACTTTCACATGTACCACATAAGTGAAGCATCTCAAGATGCTGGCCTTCATCCCTCACAAGGAAGGTGACCACCTGATAGTTCCCTGTGCTTCTGATCAGGCCCACCGCCCTCATGTTCACAGACCTGCTGAGGGAGGGGATTGCAGCCGTTCAACTAAGGAACCACGCTTCCCAGATCCCCTCCCCTGTATGGTTCTGAGGCAGGTTGCACAAAAGAAGAACTTGCAGGAGATTTGAAAGCAAGGAGTAAAGCAGCAACCACTACTCTCTGAAGGTATTCTTGATAGCCACAGAAATGGACAGATGCAGGAGGAACCAGCTTGTCTCTATCTGTGCCCAAATCTTTTCCCCCAATGCTGACTTCGGGAAGGGACTAGCACCTAGCCCCCGTCAGAGGCAATAGCCACAAAGAGGCAAGAGCCCGCCATAGATCTGCCTTTTCACAGTCTCACTCTGCTTGCTAGACACATTTAGCTTCTCAGATGGACCACTGAATCATTTCGTTTCTGATCCAGAAACTCCCCTTCCAGATCTTCACTCACCCAGCTCCTCAACTCTACAGATCTTATTCCTATAATAATTCCCTTATCCCGTACCCTCTGCTCCCCTGACTGGTATGCCTGCCCACCCACTCCCTACTTCACATATTAAAAAAAACTCTGTTCTCAGTTTCTTCCTCACATCAGGTGGTGATATTACCCCCATTCTATTTCAGTTCTTTAACAAAAGTGAACATGTGTCCCCCAGTTCTAGTTCCAGTTTTCCTCCTGCGATAGTGACAAACCTGCTGATTCTCTTACTAGGGGACCAATTAAGTAAGCACTTTTCTCAGTGACAAACATTAGCTTTCCCTGGAGACAAATAAGTCTCCATGTAGAAAAAAGATCATTTCTCCAGTAGTAGGGATCTGGTTTGCCGTGAAGAAACAACAGGCAGTCCATTTTCACTCAGATTGCTGGGGTTCTGTTCAGCTGGTCTGAGACCAGGCAGAGAATCACACAGATATATCCTGTCGCCCAGGTAATGGACCCAGCTCATTGTATCCTTTTGAGCTAGTGTCTCTCTCTGATGAAAAGGTTGGGGTGGGGGTTACTTGGCAATCTTTCCACCATAAAGTGGGAAGCCAGAACTGACAAAATTCCAAAGATAGAGTAATAAATGTAGCTGGAGAGATCTGGAAAAGGTTTCACATATATGGAAGGTTGCACTTTAGCTGGGGCCTAAGGCAAGGAGAACTTTTTTCCAAGTAGAGTATCCCTCACTATCTGATTCTAACTGATCCTGAGTCCACATAATAAGTAAGAGTGAAAAATAAGGGGATATAGCATTATCTGAGCCTACTCCAAATTCTGTTTCAAACTAAAATGACTTTGCATCTCCTTGCAAGGAAAGAAGAAGGGAGAAAGTTTTCACAGCAGTGCAGTAAAATATCAACTTTGTTTTCTTACATAAAATTTTTAGGCACAGACTTTTAAATACTAGAATCCAGTTACTCACAACCCACAATAATTTTGTAAAATAATGTTAGCACGGAAACCTCTTCACAACCATTTTTCAGAGAGGGAGACAAGAACTGTCATTTAGACCTTTCTTTCTCAAATTTCAAAGTTGCCCCAAAATGGGTATACCTTGACCTCAAGAATGGAAAAAGTAACATCAAAAGCCAACTATTTCTCCATCATCTTTTCAAAGAAAACAGTAATTGTTTAAAAATTAAGACTCAAATTTAGGTTTCCTTAAAGACACGTAGCACTTTAACATGTAAAACAGATCATCAAGTCCCACCATAAAATTAAGTTTTACCCCAGTGAACTTTTCTTAAGCAACTGAAATAGTGCCATAAAAGGTCAAATCCTCCATAAACTCTGGAGAGCAAGATTGTTCAAATAATGTTAAGATTGAAATCAGCAAATAATGTGCTTTCCATTTGAGTAGGATTAGACTGGAGCAGACAGAAGGGAATAAAATGCAGCTGGGAAAGTCATTTAAATATAGTCAATATGGATCTCAGTCAACAGACTCACATGTAAAAGAAAAATCACCTCCACTTACTATCGGTCAATATTATTACTGGCCAGCAGAAAACTCAAGGCAGTCTCACACACACACTCCCAGGGCTGAGCCAATGCACCATGCTCTTACCTAACACCAAAGTAGAAGGAAGGGCACTCTGCCCATTGGGCATCTGCCCAAACAAGTCATGCTTGTGAGCTAACCTTCATGGTTTCCTTCAAGTCCAACAGACCTCTCCAGCTTTATTGCTACAAATGATACATGAGAGTCTACTAAGGCAGAAAACCCAGCACTTGATGCTACCTTCTGTTCATACTCTCTGGTCTGGCTACCTTTTGAAACAGAGCCAAGAGTGGTACACCCTACAGATTATATCCCACAGATCTCTTTCTCCCTTCAGTCTCAGATGGTGCCTCCATGCTCCATCCAACCTGCCTCTTCCCTCAAACCCTATCATCCCTCCTCAAAAAAAACACTACAGTGGCTGCTATAGTCTGTATCTCCCCACCTCCTCTTCTCCCCACCTCCTACCCTCCCAAAACTCATATGTTGAAACTTAATACCCTGTGTGATGATATTAGGAAGTGGGGGCCTTTGAGATATGATAAAGTTGTGAGAGTGGAGCCCTCATGAATGGAATTGAGCTCTTAAGAAAGAATATCTACAGGGCTCCCTGGCCACTTCTACTGTGTGGCATACAGCAAAAAGACAGCCATCTAGGAAGCAGTCTCTTACCAGACAACAAATCTGTCAGTGCAATGACCTTGAACTCCCCAGCCTCCAAAACCTTGAAAAATAATGTTTATTGTCTATAAACCACCCAGTTTATGGTATTTGTGTTACAGCAGCCTGACAGACTAAGACAGTGATTGATTAAACCCAAAGCTTAGTTCAGTTCAGTTCAGTTGCTCAGTCATGTCCAACTCTTTGCGACCCCATGGACTGCAGCAGGCCAGGCCACCCTGTCCACCATGGACTGCAGCAGGCCAGGCCTCCCTGTCCATCACCAACTCCCAGAGTTTACTCAAACTCATGTCCATCGAGTCAGTGATGCCATTCAACCATCTCATCCTCTGTCATCCCCTTCTCCTCCCACATTCAATCTTTCCCAGCATCAGGATCTTTTCAAATGAGTCAGTTCTTCACATCAGGTGACCAAAGTTTCAGCTTCAGCATCAGTCCTTCCAATGAATATTCAGAACTGATTTCCTTTAGGATGGACTGCTTGGATCTCCTTGCTGTCCAAGGGACTCTGAAAAATCTTCTCCAACAAAACAGTTCAAAAGCATCAATTCTTCAGTGCTCAGCTTTCTTCACAGTCCAACTCTCACATCCATACATGACTACATGAGAAACCATAGCTTTGACTAGATGGATCTTTGTTGGCAAATTAATGTCTCTGCTTTTTAATAAGCTGTCTAGGTTGGTCATAACTTTTCTACCAAGGAGCAAGTGTCTTTTAATTTCATGGCTGCAATCACCATCTGCAGTGATTTTGGAGCCCCCAAAAATAAAGTCTGACACTGTTTCCTCTGTTTCCCCATCTATTCACCATGAAGTGATGGAATCAGATGCCATGATCTTAGTTTTCTGAATGTTGAGTTTTAAGCCAATTTTTCACTCTCCTCTTTCACTTTCATCAAGAGGCTCTTTAGCTCTTCTGCACTTTCTGCCGTAAGGGTGGTGTCATCTGCATTTCTGAGGTTATTAATATTTCTCCTGGCAATCTTGATCCACCTTGTGCTTCATCCAGCCCAGCGTTTCTCATGATGTACTCTGCATGTAAGTTAAATAAGTAGGGTGACAATATACAGCCTTGACGTACTCCTTTCCCTATTTGGAACCAGTCTGTTGTTCCATGTAAAGTTCTAACTGTTGTTTCTTGACCTGCATACGGATTTCACAGGAGGCAGGTAAGGCGGTCTGGTATTCCCCTCTCTTGAAGAATTTTCCATAGTTTGTTGTGATCCACACAGTCAAAGGCTTTGGCATAGTCAATAAAGCAGAAGTAGATGTTTTGCTGGAACTCTCTCGCTTTTTCAATGATCCAATGGATGTTGACAATTTGATCACTGGTTCCTCTGCCTTTTCTAAATCCAGCTTGAACATCTGGAAGTTCATGCTTCATGTACTGTTGAAGCCTGGCTTGGACAATTTTGAGCATACTTTGCTAGTGTGTGAGATGAGTGCAAATGTGTGATAGTTTGAACATTCTTTCTTTGGGATTGGAATGAAAACTGACCTTTTCCAGTCCTGTGGCCACTGCTGAGTTTTCCAAACTTACTGGCATATTGAGTGTAGCACTTTAACAGCATCATCTATCAGGATTTGAAATAGCTCAACTGGAATTCCATCACCTCCACTAGATTTGTTCATAGTGATGCTTCCTAAGGTCCACTTGAGTTTGCATTCCAAGATGACTGGCTCTAGGTGAGGGATCACACCGTCATGATTATCTGGGTCATGAAGATCTTTTTTGTATAGTTCTTCTGTGTATTCTTGCCACCCCTTCTTAATACCTTCTGCTTCTGCTAGCTTCATACCATTCTGTCCTTTATTGTGCTCATCTTTGCATGAAAAGTTCCCTTGGTATCTCTAATTTTCTTGAAGAGATCTCTAGTCTTTCCCATTCTATTGTTTTCCTCCGTTTCTTTGCAATGACCACTGAGGAAGGCTTTCTTATCTCTCCTTGCTATTCTTTGGAGCTGTGCATTCAAATAAGTATCTTTCCTTTTCTCCTTTGCCTTTCACTTCTCTTCTTTTCATAGCTGTTTGTAAGGCCTCCTCAGGCAACCATTTTGCCTTTTGGCATTTCTTTTTCTTGGGGATGGTCTTGATCACTGTCTCCTGTGCAATGTCACAAACCTCCGTCCATAGTTCTTCAGGCCCTCTGTCTATCAGATCTAACCCTTGAATCTATTTGTCACTTTCACTGTATAGTCATAGGGATTTGATTTAGGTCATACCTGAATGGTCTAGTGGTTTTCCCTACTTTCTTCAATGTAAGTCTGAATGTGGCAATAAGGAGTTCATGATCTGAGCCACAGTCAGTTCCTGGGCTTGTTTTTGCTGACTGTATAGAGCCTCTCCATCTTTGGCTACAAAGAATGTAATCAATCTGCTTTCGGTGTTGACCATCTGGTGATGTCCATTTGTAGAGTCTTCTTTTGTGTTGTTGGAAGAGTGTGTTTGCTATGACCAGTGTGTTCTCTTGGCAAAACTCTGTTAGCCTTTGCCCTCCTTCATTCTGTACTCCAAGGCCAAATTTGCCTGTTACTGCAGGTATTTCTTGACTTCCTACTTTTGCATTCCAGTCCCCTACAATGAAAAGGACATCTTTTTTGGGTGTTAGTTCTAGAAGTTCTTGTAGGTCTTCATAGAACTGTTCAACTTCAGCTTCTTCAGTGTTACTGGACAGGGCATAGGCTTGGATTACTGTTATATTGAAAGGTTTGCCTTGGAAACAGAGATCATTCTTTCACTTTTGAGATTGCATCCAAGTGCTGCATTTCTTTGTTGACTATGATGGCTACTCCATTTCTTCTAAGGGATTCTTGCCCACAATAGTATATATAATCATCATCTGAGTTAAATTCACCCTTTCCAGTCCATCTTAGTTCGCTGATTCCTAAAATGTTGATGTTCACTCTTGCCATCTCCTGTTTGACCATTTTCAATTCACCTTGATTCATGGACCTAACATTCCAGGTTACTATGCAATATTGCTCTTTACTTCCATCACCAGTCACATCCACAACTGGGTATTATTGTTTTTGCTTTAGCTCCGTCTCTTCATTCTTTCTGGAGTTATTTCTCCACTGATCTCCAGTAGCATATTGGGCAACTACTGACCTGGAGAGTTCATCTTTCAGTGTCCTATCTTTTTGCCTTTTCATATTGTTCATGGGGTTCTAAGGCAAGAATACTGAAGTGGTTTGCCATTCTGTTCTCCAGTGGACCACATTTTGTCAGAACTCTCCACCATGACCTGTCTGTCTTGGGTGGCCCTACATGGCATGGCACATAGCTTCATTGAGTTAGACAAGGCTGTGGTCCATGTAATCAGATTGGTTAGTTTTCTATGATTGTGGTTTTCAGTCTGTCTGCCCTCAGAGAAGGATAAGAGGTTTATGGAAGCTTCCTGATGGGGGAGACTGACTGAGGGGGAAACTGGGTCTTGTTCCGATGGGCAGTAAATCTCATGCTCAGTAAATCTTTAACCCACTTTTCTGTTGAAGGGCAGGGCTGTGTTCCCTCTCTGTTATATGACCTGAGGCCAAACTATGGTGGAGGTAATGAAGATAATGACAACCTCCTTCAAAAGGTCCCATGCAGGCACTGCTACGCTCAGAGCCCCCAACCTGCAGCAGGCCACCACCAATTCATGCCTCTGCCAGAGGCTCCTGGACACTCACGGGCAAGTCTGGGTCAGTCTCTTGTGGGGTTCACTGCTCCTTTCTCCTGGGTCCTGGTGTGCACAAGGTTCTGTTTGTGCCCTCCCGGAGTCTGTTTCCCCAGTCCTGTGTAAGTTCTGGCAGCTCTATGGTGGGTTAATGGCGACCTACTCCAAGAGGGCTTATGCCATACCCAGGTCTACCACACCCAGAGCCCTAAGACTGAACAGACTAAGACAGTGGCTGATTAAACCTAAAGCCTAAATCATAACTAAAATCATCTCCTCCCCAAAAGAACCCCAAGCCCTCAATTCTCACTCCTTTACTTGCACTGTTTTCTACATAGCACTTTTTAAAAAATCAGATATTTATATTTCTAATTGTATAGCTCTTCCTATACAATTTCTTCCTATAGATTTTTTATTTGTATACATAAAGTGTAAATTAGCATCTAGAATAATGCCTGATCTGTAATAGACACTTGATAAATAGCCATTGAATAGGTGTTGAACACACAATTTAGCTACCAAACAGCTAGCTGTCTTCATGAGCAGGGAGGGTTTAATCTCCAAACCCTCCCCAGAAGCAAGGGAAAATATTTGTTTCACATCCACCTAGCACACTGAGTTGAAAAGGGGGGAAAAAATTACATTTCCATGTTTAAAATAGTCTGAAAATTCTTACCTTGTTTTTTTATTTTCTTACCTTGTTTTCAAGTTAAATGATTATTATGCAGTCTCAGGTCTCCAGGAAGCTCCCACATTATCCTGAAGCTAATTTGTTCTAGGCCTGAGGATCTAGTTTTGTCCCCACACAGTGCAGTTGGAGAAACATGTGAAAACTGGGAAGAAGGGAAAAGGAAGACAGCAGAGGTGACTCCTGATCTTGCTGTCTGTGTTCTACTTGTGTTATATTTCAATCATTAAAATATATCATGAGGTTCTGAGAAATTACATGAAAACCTTTTTCTCCAGTTAAAGCTAATCAATTAAAGGAATAAAATGCACAGAAATTAAATAGAAAATTATAATTGGCAGATGAGAAAGAAATCATTGAGAGGAAAATATCTGTTAAAAAATATATTCTTGTTAGTTGACTTTTATCTGGTCTATAGAAAAGTAGGACTCTATTTCACAAAAAAGTCAGATGTCATGTCTCTTTATCACTGTGTGACTGCACTTATAATGCATTCATCAGGCTTGTTGACTCAAGTTATTACATTCTAATATAGATTAGCTAAATTGTTGGAACACAGATGCGCACTCTAAGAGAGCATGAATTTTAAAATCCAGTTTTATATTACATTTCTTGAGAAGTTTTTACTGTGATTTGAAACCCACCCTGGAAGAGCATCATAGAATATTCTGCCCATTTGTATTTTATGTGACAAAACCAACAGGTTCACCATTTATTCCTAACTAAAATTGAATTGTCTGAAAATTGCAATAACTGTCAGCCTCTAAAGAGCTTATCTCATGTCTCACAGTTTGATTGGATTGTTTTCTGAAACAGTCTTTCCTTTTCAATTTCATAAAGACCATAAATGCTTATATTATTGTTCTTTTGTTCTCTTTCCCAGAACTTTGTTCATTTTAATTTTTAGTCATAAAGGCCTAAAATGACCCTGCTTTTCCTTCTAATCCACAATTCAAGTAAAGTGCAATTGTGGGGCATTTGACATCTCTCCATCTATGACTGCATGGAAAAGATAAGGACCTTAATAAGGAAAGTAATTAGTGAATCAAGTGATCAGAATCATAAAGTATCAAAGCAAATTTCATTCTATAAATAAATGATTATTAAGCTACAAACCTGAAGCTGAACCAGTTATCAAAAAATCAAAGCACAGAATGACAGAAGGCATTAAGTCATGCCAGACTCCCAACTGTAAGTGCTCTGACCTGGGATAGCCCTGCGGTAGCAAACAAGTTACTCAACAAAGTTTACTGTAAAGCAAGTTTGTATAGTGATGAATATACTTCTTGAGCATTAAAAGCCAAACTAAAATTACACTGGAAAAAAAGTCATCCATAAACACATCATAATTTATTGAAGCCCTAATCATGCTAGCATGATTAATATTAGGCATTATAGTAAAAAAATGGAGGAGGAAATGGCAACCCATTCCAGTATTCTTGCCTGGAGAATCCCATGGACAGAGGAACCTAGCAGGCTACAGTGACTAGGGTCACAAAGAATCAGACACAGCCCAAAGCTTTTGGCATACATGCATGCATGGTAAAAAATAATAATAATAATAAAAAATAAGCTTGGTTATATTTACAGCACAAATGTTAAAAAAAAAATCAAAAAGAAAAATGTTTCAAATATTTTTTAAAATATTTACTTCCTTTTGACTGTGTGGGGTCTTAATTGCAGCAGACAGGCTCCTCTAGTGCAGGGCATGGGCTCAATTGCCCCCACAGCATGTGGGATCTTAGTTCCCCAACCAGGGATTGAACCTGAGTCCCCTGCATTGGAAGGCAGATTCTTAACCACTGGACTACCGGGGAAGTCCCTTAAATATTCTTTAACTATCAAAAAGTATGTCATAATGAGGGGAATCTAAGCAGCATATCTAGATACACATACAGCTACAAATATGATTTCAATTATACATATAGACACACAGATATTAATTAACAACAAGCACCTCAGAGTAGTTGAATGCATGATTTTTATTTTATTCTTTTACCTTTTACAGATTCACAAAATTCCTAAAATAACTACGTGTTACCGTGGCAATCACATACACAAAAGCATATTTAAGTCATCTGACTCTCTAAATGATATCTACCTCATCTAACATTTTTTAACCTCGACTATCAAAAAAAATGCTTCATATACTCTATATTAAATAAATACTAAGTCTAGAGTATTAGGAATGTAACATTATCACAGTCCCTTCCCTATTTATTATTTTCATGAGAACCTGAAGCTCCCCATCCCTCCCCCACCAACAGACAGACTAGAAAGCAGGCAAACAAGTTCTCCACTTCTTTACACTTGGAAGACAAAATCTAAATTGGAAAATCTTCATGTTAGATTTTTTTTGGTAAGATACCCTTGAGATACCTCCAAATTTCACATAGAGGACTACCATCTGCCAATCAAGGGTCACGTTAGGCTCTTCAGAGACCTAAATAAACATTGAAGAGATTAGATACTTCACATGTAATTTTTCAAAGTGATACAAAAATCACATACACACTAAAATTAAAATTGCCTCTGTTTAAATGTTCCACTTACAAAGTTTAGAATTCTCTTTTCAATAGTGAAGGCAGATGATTCTTTTGCTGCTGCCCTAAACAAGCCTATTCTCTATCCTTTGCCTAACCTATCCATATACCTAAACAGTGATCAGCTCTTCTGCCCTACTCAATTATGCAGTAAAAGACGGCAGATTAGGGAACTGAATTACCAGCACATTCTCTCTTTGTATAAATATCCCACCTCAAATGTCAAGGTTTTCAGATTAACAATAAAAACATGGTTTGTAAATTCTTTTTCTTCCCGTTTGAACCATGCAAAGCCCTTTCTACAAGGTCAGATCCAAAATCATATACCGCTCCTCTTGTTTCTTACGGAAGCATTCATTTATTCATAAACTAAATGTAGGACTGAACTGAATAGGACAATTTGGAATAATTTATCCCAATCTGGCTATAGAAACACAAAAGCCATGATAATTAAAATATGTGAGTATGTATGTTGGTTTTTATACATTTTAGACATTTTAAGACTTGACTTTGAATTCAGAAAGATGCTACAAAGAGCTCATGTGTTTCAGGAAGCAGAGCCTTCAGAATGAAAACCAAGTACTGAATCCAGTTGTCTGAAACAATCAATCGTCAGCAGCTTGAAACAGGTTTGTGTTGTGCTCTGTGTTTAAGTGTTAGCAATTATAAATTTGGAAGTGTAGCTAACACCTAAAGAGAAGGAGAGAGCTTTCAATGCTACTTACTGTTCAAACTTACTTGACAATAAAGAAAAAGGGAAATTCAGTTTTATTTGTAATCTGAGAGAGCACACACACAAAAGAGAATATGTTTCTACCATTATGCCCTCATAGCAGCAGCAACTAAAGAATTCAGAAACAGAGGGTTCAGGAATTCAAGAGTTCACTAGACAGAGGGAAGTGTTGGATCCACGGACACTGGCCTCCCTTTCGTCTGAGTCGGGTGTTTGTTCTGTGCCCTGTTTAATATGGAATGAAGAAGACATTCTGCGGGCCCCAGGTCATCTAAAGAGAGTCTGCAGCTGTCACCTTCATTGCCACATTAGCTATGAGGCAGAACTTCCAGACAATTTCTTCTGTATGGCTCTAAGATATCTTCAAGTCACACCTTCAAAAGAAAGTGACAGGTAATTGCCTCTAACACAATTCTCTTTCATCACCAAATGTATTTTGAAATATAATTCAGGTTTTTCATTTTAAATCCAATAAAACTTCTTTTAGAAATGCATTAGCACATATAAATGCTGTTTTATTAATATATACTTATACTAGTTCAGCCTTCTTGTATGTGTTTGTATTGTTATTATCAGACTGAGTCTGTGAAGAGAACTGACTTTTGTTTAGGTAAAATCCAAGACTGCCACCTGATATAATGTGAGGTGTATGCTAAATGGTTGAATTTTTCAAAATTATTCCTCTTGCCATGAAGCCTGGAAAAGTTCCACCATTTAAAATTTGCTGAATTCAGGAGCCTCCTTAGACTACCCTTGGACTACACCCTTGGAGACAATTATAATTCCCAAGAATTAGTCATTAAATAATATAAAGCCAGATATTTATGAAAATAATTTTCATGTACCAAAAAAGTATCTAAAATTTTCTACTTGATTAGATAACAATATCATAACAGACTTCATTAGGTTACCTTTTCAATGAACAGTTTAAAAAGCAAAAAATTAACCAATCATCTATATTAAAGTATCAGCATCAGAACTGCCAAATTCAATGGGCTTTTCTCTCAGTTCAGTTCAGTTCAGTCACTCAGTCATGTCCGACTCTTTATGACCCCATGGACTGTGTAGCACACCAGGCTTCCCTGTCCATCACCAACTCCCAAAGCTTGCTCAAACTCATGTCCATTGAGTCAGTGAGGCCATCCAACCATCTCATCCTCTATCATCCCCTTCTCCTCCTGCCTTTAATCTTTCCTAGCATCAGGTCTTTTCCAATGAGTCAGTTCTTCACATCACGTGGCCAAAGTACTGGAGTTTCAGCTTAAGCATCAGTCCTTCCAATGAATATTCAGGACTGATCTCCTTTAGGATGGACTGGTTGGATCTCCTTGCAGTCCAAGGGACTCTCAAGAGTCTTCTCCAACATCACAGCTTTTCTCTGCTCTTATCTTATTCTACCTTCCAGTACTATTTGCCAACATCAATTCCTCTCTTCTCCTTGTTTCCATGACTCCAATCCTTCCAGGTTTTCTCACTGGTCATTTCTCCTCCAGCTACTTCCTGGCTTTTCCTCTAAATTTTGAAGTTGCTGTTCAGTTGCTAAGTCGTGTCCAACTCTTTGCAACCCCATGGATTGCTATACACCAGACTCCTCTGTCCTTCACTTCTCCCAGAGTTTGCTCAGATTCGTGTCCATTGAATCAGTTAATGCCATCTAACCATCTCATTCTCCATTGCCTTCTCCTTTTGCCTTCAATCTTTCCCATATCAGGGTCTTTTCAGACGAGATCGGGCGCGTTCAGGGTGGTATGGTCATAGACCATCAGGGTCTTTTCAAATGAGTCAACTCTTCACATCAGGTGGCCACAGTATTGGAGCTTCAGGTCCAGCACCAGTCCTTCCAAGAATATTCAGCATTCATTTCCTTTAGGATTAGCTGATCTAATCTCCTCACTGTCCAAGGGACTCTCAAGTCTTCTCCAGCACAATTCAAAAACATCAATTCTTCAGCAATCAGCCTTCTTTATGGTCCAACTCTTACATTTGTACATGACTACTAGAAAAGCCATAACTTTGACTATACTGACCTTTATTGGCGATGTGATGTCCCTACTGTTTAATATGGTGTCTAGGTTTGTCACCACTTTCCTTCCAAGGAGCAAGCATCTTTTAATTTCATGACTCCAGTCACCATTCACAGTGATTTTGGAGCCCAAGAAAACAAAATCTGTCACTGCTTCCACTTTTTCCCCTTCTATTTTCCATGAAGTGATGGGACTGGACACCATGATCTTAGTTTTTTAATGTTGAGCTTCAAGCCAGCTTTGTCACCCCTCTCTATTACCCTCATCAAGAGGTTCTTTAGTCCCAAGAGTTATTCCTGGGCGCCCTTCTCTGTCTGCATTCTCTAAGTGACCTCATCAATTTTCATAGATTCATAGACTATCTGTGTGTTTGTGACTCTCAAATTTACATCTTTAGCTCAAATCTTTTTCTCCATAGACTCAGACAAAAGCAGGCTATTTGAAACCTTTACCTGAAGGTCTTACAGACATTTCAAACTCAACATATTCAATATGGGAGTTTTCACCATCTTAACTATTAGTTGAGCAAGATGGTACCAGCATCCCATCCAGTTACTAAAGCCAGAAACCAAAGAGTCATCCTTGAATTCCACAGTTTCTCTCATGCCTTTCAACCAAAAATATATCTTGACTCTCTCCACACATCTTTTGTTCCTCTGTGCCAGTAGCATACTAGGTAACCATTATCTCTTAGCTAGATTACTGCAAATTGCCTCCTCCTTACTCTCCCTTCTACCATTCCCCCACTTCAATCCATGAGACACACAGAAGCAAAACCAATCCTAGCATATATTTTGAAGCAGCCATTTCCTTTCTTAATCCCCTTCCATGGTTTTTTGTTTCACATGGAATAAACCTTCCCACAATGTCTTCTAAACTCCAATCCCACCTATGTCTTCATTACTCTCCACCTTTCTCTGAGACCTTCAGCTACTCCCACTGTATTTCATCAAACACTTCTCCACCTCAGGATGTCTGTATATACTAGAAGTGTGAATAGATTCCAGATATATTTTTGGAGATGAGTTTAAGGACATGAGAAAAGGGGGAGGTTCAAGGATAACCCTTTATTGGCCCTCCCTAAACTCTTCCTATGACTCTCCATGTGGCTAACTCCTTTTCATCCTTTGTATCTCAGCTAGCCCTGAACACCATTGAGCTCAATCCTATAGTCACTCTGAATATCTCCCATCACTCTATATCCCTTCCATCAGGATTGGTAGAACTTCCAGCATAGAAGCAAATACAGACTGAGGAAAGGCTCTGCCAAGTGATGTAGGACAGTGAACCTCAGGTCACTGTTGTATCAGGTATGAAGGGAAGAGACAAAAACAAGACAGTAACTCCCAAAGTGAGACTATACTTATTACACAACTGCATGCAGTTGTTTTGGTTCTGAATTCCCAATCTGCCCAAAATAGATCATTTAATCTATTTTGTTTTGATAAACACAGTCAAACATAAGAATATTTTAAAATCACTTTTACTTTAAAACTTGGTTCTCCTCTTTCAATAAAATTCAAGTACTACCTCAGTATTTGAAGATCATGGCATCCGGTCCCATCACTTCATGACTAATGGAGGGGAAAATAATGGAAACAGTGAGAAACTTTATTCTGGGGGGCTCCAAAAATCACTGCAGATGGTGACTGCAGTCATGAAATTAAAAGACACTTGCTCCTTGAAAGAAAAGCTATGACCAACCTAGAGGGCATATTGAAAGCAGAGACACTGCTTTGCCGACAAAGGTCCAGATAATCAAAGCTATGGTTTTTCCAGTGGTCATGCAGGGATGTGAGAGTTGGACCATAAAGAAAGCTGAGCACTGAAGAATTGATGCTTTTGAACTGTGGTGTTGGAGAAGACTCTTGAGAGTCCCTTGGACTTCGAGGAGATCCAACCAGTCAATCCTAAAGGAAATCAGTCCTGACTATTCATTGGAAGGACTGATGCTGAAGTTGAAGCTCCAATACTTTGGCCAACTGATGCGAGGAGCTGACTCATTTGAAAAGACCCTGATGCTGGGCAAGATTGAAGGCGGGAGGAGAAGAGGATAACAGAGGATGAGATGGTTGGATGGCATCACTGACTTGATGGACGTGAGTTTGAGTAAGTTCTGGGAGTTGGTGATGGACAGGGAAGCCTGGTGTGCTGCAGTCCATGGGGTCGTCAGACATGACTGAGCAATTGAACTGAACTGAACTGAACTGAACTGAACTACCTCAGTCACTATTCACAGCTCAAAGGTTTTTCTCTTTGAGCTTTCTTCCCCCACTAAACTCCCAGATGAACCAGCCCATGATGCATCCTGGTAGCAAGTCAGTAAAGACAGACAGAAAGCCTGCGTATAAAAGACAGGTTGTGCGGCTGGTTCACATTCCCGTCCAGGCTGCTGGCATCACCACTGACCTGGCTTCTGGTGCTAGTGGTGTCCAGTTTCTGGTTTTATTTTTCAACAGGTTTAAAGGTTGCTAAGCATCTCACTGGGCAGTCTATCCACTACCTCTTACTGTCAGGAGAAAGGTTGTAGACTGCCACCTCAGGTCCCAGGTAGTTGTCCACACAGCCACTATATTGGGTCTCTTCATCCTGTTGTAAAGCCTTGGAGGTAGCAAGCCAGTCTAGAGCCTCAGGTATTTTCTTTAGCCTGCTCTGGGCCTCAGGAAAACCTATCAGTATCAACTCTGACAAGCTCAGCTCTTCAGGAATCTAAGAGCTATCTTTGTCTCCTCTCATAGACTACATCCTGCCCATTTTCTGCTCTTCTTTTCCCAGTTCCAGGGGTGGGTTATACCTGTAGGTTTTGCCTCTGACAGAGCTCTAGACAAGAAGCTAATACCAGGGTCTATATTAAATACTTTGAATTCCAAAAGAGAATTTGGGGAGACCCTAACTTTAGAATGGGATGGGACAGGTAGAACATTCTCCTCTCCCTGTATGAGGCAGTGAAGTGAAGTCACTCAGTCGTGTCCGACTCTTTGCGACCCATGGACTGTAGCCCACCAGGCTCCTCCATCCATGGAGTTTTCTAGGCAAGAGTACTGCAGTGGGTTGCCATTTCCTTCTCCAAGTGAAAGTGAAGTCGCTCAGTCGTGTCTGACTCTTTGTGACTGTAGCCTACCAGGCCCCTCCATCCATGGGATTCTCCAGGCAAGAATACTGGAGTAGACTGTCATTTCCTTCTCCAGGAGATCTTCCCAACCCAGGGATCGAACCCGGGTCTCCCACATTGCAGGCAGACACTTTACCATCTGAGCCACTAGGAGGCAGTAGGAAGGTATAAAACATCTAACGTTAATGTTTCTTAAACTCTCCCTGACCACAGAAATCTCCATAGTCCATCCACTTGGCATAGATCCTCTTTTGAAGTGATCAATCATATTTCTCATATCTGGTGGGATCAACATCCTGTCTAGATTGCCTTTGTCCTCAGAGATCCTGAGTGGAAAATGAAAAAAATAAGCTCTGTATGAAGTTATTGTAATGAGTAAATACTTCATATCAGTTTAATTCAGTTCAGTTACTCAGTCATGTCCAACTCTTGTGACCCCATGGACAGCAGCACACCAGACTTCCCTGTCCATCACCAACTCCCAGAACTTACTCAAACTCACGTCCATCAAGTCAGTGATGCCATCCAACCATCTCATCCTCCGTCGTCCCCTTCTCCTCCCACCTTCAATCTTGCCCAGCATCAGGGTCTTTTCAAATGAGTTAGCTCCTCGCATCAGTTGGCCAAAGTATTGGAGCTTCAGCTTCAGCATCAGTCCTTCCAATGAATAGTCAGGACTGATTTCCTTTAGGATTGACTGGTTGGATCTCCTCGAAGTCCAAGGGACTCTCAAGAGTCTTCTCCAACACCACAGTTCAAAAGCATCAATTCTTCAGTGCTCAGCTTTCCTTATGGTCCAACTCTCACATCCCTGCATGACTACTGGAAAAAACCATAGCTTTGACTATCTGGACCTTTGTTGGCAAAGCAGTGTCTCTGCTTTCAATATGCCCTCTAGGTTGGTCATAGCTTTTCTTTCAAGGAGCAAGTGTCTTTTAATTTCATGACTGCAGTCACCATCTGCAGTGATTTTGGAGCCCCCCAAAACAAAGTCTGACACTATTTCCATTATTTCCCCATATTTGCCATGAAGTGATGGCACTGGATGCCATGATCTTAGTTTTCAAATGTTGAGTTTTAAGCCAATTTTTCACTCTCCTCTTTCACTTTCATCAAGAGGCTCTTTAGTTCTTCTTCACTTTCTGCCATAAGGGTGGTGTGATATGCATATCTGAGGTTATTTATATTTCTCCCGGCAATCTTGATTCCAGCTTGTGCTTCATCCAACCTGGCATTTCACATGATGTACTCTGCATATAAGTTAAATAAGCAGGGAGACAATATACAGCCTTGACATACTCCTTTCCCTATTTGGAACCAGTCTGTTGTTCCATGTAAAGTTGTAATTGTTGCTTCTTGACCTGCATACAGATTTCTCAGGAGGCAGGTAAGGTGGTCTGCTATTCCCCTCTCTTGAAGAATTTTCCACAGTTTGTTGTGGTCCACACAGTCAAAGGCTTTGGCATAGTCAATAAAGCAGAAGTAGATGCTTTCCAGGAACTCTCTTGCTTTTTTGATGACCCAACGGATGTTAGCAATTTGATCAATGGTTCCTCTGCCTTTTCTAAATCCAGCTTGAGTATCTGGAAGTTCACGGTTCACATATTGTTGAAGCCTGGCTTGGAGAACTTTGAGCATTACTTTGCTAGTGTGTGAGATGAGTGCAATTGTGTGGTAGTTTGAACATTCTTTGGCATTGCCTTTCTTTGGGATTGGAATGAGAACTGAACTTTTCTGGTCCTGTAGCCACTGTTGAGTTTTCCAAATTTGCTGGCATATTGAGTGCAGCACTTTCACAGCATCATCTTTTAGGATTTGAAACAGCTCAACTGGAATTCCATCACCTTCACTAGCTTTGTTCGTAGTGATACTTCCTAAGGCCCACTTGACTTCACATTCCAGGATGTCTGGCTCTAGGTGAGTGATCACACCATCATGATTATCTGGGTCATGAAGATCTCTTTGTATAGTTCTTCTGTGTATTCTTGCCACCTCTTCTTAATATCTTCTGCTTCTGTTAGGTCCATACCATTTCTGTCCTTAATTGTGCCCATCTTTGCATGAAATATTCCCTTGGTATCTTTAATTTTCTTGAAGAGATCTCTAGTCTTTACCATTCTATTGTTTTCCTCTATTTCTTTGCATTGATCACTGAGGAAGGCTTTCTCATCTATCCTTGCTATTCTTTGAAATTCTGCATTCCGATACCCCTGTCCAAGGGCAAAATAAAAGATACCCCTCATACTAGGGCAAAGGGAAGCCCCAGCAAGACGGTAGAAGGGGCAAAATCACGTTTAGAATCATCCCCATACCCACCAGAGATACTCGGAGGACTCAAACAAACCTTGTGCACACCAGGACCCAGAGACCACCCCCCCAGAGACAGCCAGAACTGTGTTTGAGTGTCTCCTGCAGAGGTATGGGTCAGCAATGGCCTGTTTCAGGGGCAGGGGCTCTGGGTGTGGTAGACCTGGGTAAGGCATAAGCTCTCTTGGAGGAGGTCACCATTAACTCCACCATAGAGCTGCCAGAACTTACACAGGACTGGGGAAACAGACTCTTGGAGGGCACAAACAAAACCTTTTGCACACCAGGACCCAGGAGAAAGGAGCAGCAACCCCAAAAGAGACTAACCCAGACTTGCCTCTGAGCGTCCAGGAGTCTCCTGCAGAGGCGTGGATTGGCGGTGGCCCGCTGCAGGGTTGGGGGCACTCAGTGCAACAGTGCAGGCATGGGACCTTTCAAAGGAGGTCACCATTATCTTCATTACCTCCACCATAGTTTGACCTCAAGTCAAGCAACAGAGAGGGAACACAGCCCCGCCCATCAACAGAAAATGGGATTAAAGATTTACTGACCATGGCCCTGCCCATTAGAACAAGACCCAGTTTCCCCCTCAGTCAGTCTCTCCCATCAGCAAGTTTCCATAAGCTTCTTATCCTTATCCATCAGAGGGCCAACAGAATGAAATACTTCATATACAACTTCCCTAATCTATCATTTTTCTCTGACCCTAAGAGCAGTGCGCCCCCTGGTGGCTCAGATGGTAAAGACTCTCCTCACAATGCGGAAGGAGATGATTGATTCCTGGAGATGGGAATAACTACCACTCCAGCATTCTTTCCTTGGACAGAGGAACCTGGTGGGCTACAGTCCATGGGGTTGCAAAGAGTCGGGCATAACAGCAGCTAATACTATGAGCAGTATTTGTTTCAGGTCCTTTGTCAAAGATTGAAACCACTATTTAAAATCTGAAACCAACAGAGCAATGATCAATGTGATGCTTATTTAAAAAGTCAAGGAGAGCAAACTTCTGATCATGTAGAACACTTGTGAAAAATCTTTAATGATTACAGAAGTAAGAATAAGTTGAAAACCTTAGAAGCATGTTTTGTGTTGATTACAGAGGAAGGAATTGTATGTCAGTCTTAGACGTATGTTCATTATTACCCATTAGCAATCACTGTCACTAATCAATCAGACAGACTTAAAAGTACTTTTAACCCTAACTTTAACCTTGGCGATAGAACTATCAGTCTTTTTCTAGGAGTGAGGAGACTTTTTTTTACTCTCAATCCCTTTTTGATCCTCTCTCAGACAAAGCTGCAGGAAAGATCATCAAGATTGTCCAAATCTTTTTCATTGTTCTTGATTCCCTTGCAAGTTGATGTTTAATTTGAGAAGGCCTGATTTTCAGTTTGAGTGTTTCTCAGCATGATTTTACCTCTAGTTCGCTTTTTATCATCTGTTAGGAGATTGATACATGGAAGAATGCAAGACTCTGGATAATAAACATGATATAACTGTGGAAAAAACCAAGAATAAAGTACTATAAGAAGGTATCTACAACCATGGCCTAAGATTTCCCAGATTGTCCCAAGAAAACAAGTCTCAACAGCTCCTTAAAATCTACCTTAGATGATCAGGTTGCTTTATTCTTGTTTTATTTGACTGCATTGGGTCTTAGTTGCAGTATGTCGGATCTTTGTTATGACACGCAAGATCTTTCATTGTGGCACGTGGGCTTCTCTCTAGTTGCAGACGAGGGCTTAGCTGCCTACAACACGTGGGTTCTTAGTTTCCCAACCAGGGATCAAACCCATGTGCTTTGGAAGATGAATTCTTAACCACTAGACCACCAGGGAAGTCCCCCCTCAGGTTGCTTTGAAGTTTTGCTTAGATACTGATAGTTTCACCACTCCCATGCCTGATTAATCTATGTAAAAAGTAAAGTGTTAGTAATTCCCCACTAACAAACAAACAAACAGGCAAGGTTATTATTTCATCTGTAATAATTTTGGCTAAGCAACTTAAGTGTTTATTCTGCAGTATTATTTACAAGATTGGGGACAAATTTTCAGACTATTTAGATTATTCAACTCCTATGAATGGAATTGTTATCCCCCAAAAGATTCTTTGGCGAGTTATTATCCCTAATAAAAGTTTTCTCTCTCTAGACATTTCTAAGAAGATATAGTCCATTGAAGCATAGAAGAGTCATTCAGTAGGAATGATCTAATTACTCTGTAGAACAATTAGCCAAGTACTCAATCAATTTTAAAAAGCCTGATTTCCACACAGGTAAAAAAATCCAATAGCTGATATGAGATGCATGCAACTTTATTATAATTGAAGGCTTAATGCCATTGAGTTTATCATTACAGTTACTTTTATATATCCCAAGGATATCTGCAGCCTCCTTTTCCAGTACAAGGACAGTTTCCTTTATTTATACATTGTCTAAAAAGGATGATCATCATGGATAGGGAAAATGTAACACATACTTATACTATTCTTTAAATTGACTGTAGTAGCAATAGCTTGGGAGGGTTGAACTGTAGAGTTACAGTAATAACCATCCCTAGACTCATGTATGTCACTACTGTAGTGAGAGAAGTATGATAAACTACGTCATAAATGTATAACCTTAAACTAGTAAAGAAGAAAAATACGACATAATTTGTTATTAGAGGAATATAGCAATAGAGATACAAATGTTCCAGTGTACCAGCCCCAACCTCTGGCGGTCTGGGCCACACCCAGTAAGGAAGGGGTAACAATTTGGAATGTTAAAGTTGATGAGTCCCCAAGGGTAAGGCAGTATGACTGACGTCCTGAGACTAGTCCCCCCCACCCTGAGCTGTATTCTCAGGAGCCTTGAAGTGAATAACCCCAAAATGGTCACTCTTGTCTCAGAGGTAAGTGGGGAAAAGCACACTGAAAATATTCAGCCTTGTTGGTTGAGAGGCTACAGCTTTCTTCAAAGATATTTTGGTTTGGCTCCAGAAATAGCAAAAATTATCATTAATGAATGGAATGGGCCAGTAAATACTTCAAATACTTCCTAAAGAATGGATCATGAAGGCATTTGGTCCTGCCTCAGAAACATCACTCATTTATACACTCATATGCATGATTCCTGCCCCACCCCTACTCTTTTCTACCCATGACAATATTTAACGAGGAGTTTAAAAAAACCTCTGCCATTATGCTTTCAAACCTTTTCTCCTAAAGCCATGAACTTTTTTAGCCTAGAAGTAGAGTGCTTACAGCCTGTGTTTCCAGGTGACCCATGTCTATCTGAATGCACCAGAGGGGAAAGATCTTTAGGCTATAAGGGAGAGAATTTGATAAGATGACACCCAGGTGCTACTTTCCTATCACTTACAAGTTGTCATTAAGAATGAAGTCAGCAGCTTCACTTTCTATTTCCTGATACCATACTCAATGACCTCTGTTTTAGGGAAAGTGACAAAGGGCCAGAAGAGTGCAGTCTCATCCATGCAGCTTATGTGACAGCTACTGGGATCAAGACCAGGTGAAGTCGCTCAGTCATGTCCGACTCTTTGCGACCCCATGGACTGTAGCCTACCACACTCCTCCGTCCATGGGATGTTCCAGGCAAGAGTACTGGAGTGGGTTGCCATTTCCTTCTCCAGGGGATCTTCCCGACCCCAGGGATTGAACCCGGGTCTCCCACATTGTAGGCAGACGCTTTACCGTCTGAGCCACAAGGGAACCACCCACCCACCCACACACCCACCCGCACACACACGGCCCACACAACACCCACCCATACAGCACCCACACACACCACAGACACTCCACACACGTTGCCCACACCCCACCCACACACATACCACCCACACCACACACAACCACACCCACACCACATTGGGATAATGCAACATAAATGCGAGGACAAAATGGCCCTTAGGAGAAGGACCTGGCTCCACAGATGAGAGCTTGAGTCTTGCCACAGGGTTAGAGAAAATGGTGAGGTTACTTGAATGAGGACCTGACATTTGGAGATTCATCAGTTGGAATCCCTTTTTCATTTCCCAAAGCACAACCAAAGACGTGGGCAGGGTTAATCGGGTTGATGTTTTCCAATACTCTTCGAACCTTTGTGAAACTTATGCAGAGGGCTCTGTTCTGTAAGACTGAGTTCTTAGCTTCCTTAGCAAAGGATACTGAAACTAGGCTGAAGCAAGGTAACAAAGCAGAAACACAACTACAACTTCCCAGGCCTGATCAGGGTTCTAAAGCTCTCCACAATACCCAAAATGATACTAGCCAGTCAAACTCTTAAGAACAGTTGAAATAAACACACAGTCACATGAAGGGACAAAAAAAAAGAAAGAAAGATCTTAAAAGAACAAGAGACCCTTTGAAATGGGAGACCATGCCAATGAGGCAATTCCCAATCTTTATATGTGAAGAGCTAGTGGGTACCCTCTAGCAGACGTTAATCCAATATAGCAGCAGCATTTGAACATTGGACCAGGTAAGAGTCCAGGGCAAAGCTAGATCACTGAGCCTGAAATGGCACTGCCCAGAATGAGGACTACCTTTAAAAAATGGGGAAAAGGAGGATTTCCTTGGCAGTCCAGTGGTTAAGACATTGTTTCCACTGCACAGGACATGGGTTCAATCTCTGGTCAGGGAACTAAGATCCTGCAAGATGCATGATGCAGTCAAAAAAACAGGGGGGAATTAAAAAAAAATTGCTAAAGGATCCAGGAGGAGACCTTTCTGCCAGATTTCAGGGTTGGCCCCAGATGCTTGAAAAAGTTGCATTAAATAGAGAAGTTACACAGCTACACAATACCCTCTGCCACACTCTGACCTGTGTATGATGTGTAATATATTGCTTTAGCCTGCACCGCAGGGCTTCACGTGTGACATCAGACATGTATGACCAGCTAACAGCAAATCTGCCTTTTGCACAGCACACCACTCCTCCCTTCCTTGACATAGCGGTGGTGCACGGCCTTTACAGACAAGAAGCTAATACCCACAGCAAACAAAAGCAAGGGCACATTTTTACCCCTTACGTAGACTTGAGTCTTAAGAAGGCTTCTTTCTTCTTGGGCACACTATAGGACATATATTTTTTCATTCCATAAACAATAACTAAAGAGAAATAAGGCAAGCAGTCAGTTACTTTGCTTATAGAACTCAATTATTTTCTATGAAAGCAAACAGTGAGCACCTATTTTTTGCCAAGCATTTTAGGAAGCCTTCTTTTCAACAGTATCAGTCTGAAAATCAGATGGTACTTCCAACTAAAATCCCTCAGGATTTTGTTGTTTTAGAACTGAAAGTACTAGAGGATGTTTAGAACAGATGGTCTCAAAAGGATATCTGAATTGGGTGCTCCCAAGAAGGAGAATGTGATTGCTCTTATTGCTGCTTGCCTAAAACATCACAGTAAATTCCTAATTGGTGTCCTACCTTCTATCCACTGTCTCCTCTCAGATCCATTTTTCCCAAGCTGTCAGAGCCATCTTACTAAAAAATCAATCTTGGCATTTCATTTTCTCCTTTTTTCTTCCCTCAATAATCTTCCATTAAGTCCAAACTTGTTATCATGAATCTCACAAGCCTTTTATCACCTAGTTCTGACATCTTTTTCCAATCTCATCCCCTCTCCTGCAAAGGCTAGGATATCTTCCTAACCTACAAACGAGAAGAGGTTTAAAAAATGTCATTAATCTTTTTATAATTTCACATTTTCTGTGGCACTGGGACAATAATATAGTAGCTCTTTCCCAGAAACAGTCTTATAAAAACCCCAAAGGAACCAATGGTTAGACTCTGATTCAAAGTACAACTGTTAACAGAATTGCTGTGAGCTGTGGGATTTTTTTTTAAGCAAAGCTACATAGAATATTATTTGTGCCACAGTGAAGCAGATTCAGGCCAGAATTTTAAAGAGCATCATAAAATCTACTGAGAATAAGTAGTGACCACAAACTTAACCCAATACCCCTTTGGGCTGTGATAATATAATGGTTCAAAAATGGACCCTGGGGTCTTATGCTGCCATTATTCTCTCTGAATAGTCCCTTTATTTGCTGGAATAGCCGTGAACAGATTTTCAAAGTAAAAATCAAATCTGGCTTGGGCTTAGAGAAAGGAGATGAGAGCATGCTACTGTCCTTTCTGGCATGCCCTCCACCTGGACTGGACCCTCTTGCTGCTCAGCGCCAGACCTGCTACTATGTGCACCATGTATGTTCACCTTGTCTCGCTGCCTCCTTCTGCCCCTAACCAATGTGACTCACATTCTCTCAGTACCTACTTCCAACTAAAGGCTGATTGAATTATTGGTCCCAAGTTTCCCCTGTTGTAGGATTAAACATCCGTACCACGTGACATGTCACTTCGTATGACCTCCCACTGTCGGTAAAATATACTTTCCTGCCCCTTTGATACTGGCTTTGCTCTGGTCACTGAATGTTAGTGGACATGACATGAGCAGAGACCTTAATTGTACTTGCATAGTTTGGCTGGTACTTCCGTGCTCCATGAGGAAAATAACATCCCCAGGTAGCAGCTGGTCCAAGGAGAATGAGACAACTGGGGTGTATGTAAATGCAACTGATCCCAGCCAAATCCAGCAAAGCCACAGGCAACCCACAGCCCCATGAGCAAAAATATATAAATGTCTGTCTTTGTAAAACCCTGAGTTTTTGAGATGGTTGTTACTCAGAACTATTGTGATAAGAACTGAGTAATACCCTATCTAATAAATCCAATATTACCTTGTATAGTCAGACTTTTATCTGTGAAATGGAAATAAGAAAAAGAACCTAACTCAAATGGTTATAGCAAGAAATAAATGAGATAAAAATTGTGAAACCCCTAGGTAGCGGCTGGCCCACAGAAAAATACATTATAGTAATTTTGAGGTTATTTGATCAAGTATTACTTTTGCAAGTGTATCTGCATTTTCAAACATTTTCCCCAAACAGAACGATCGCATTTATAAGTTCAGCTAGGTACTCTGCCCACTAAAAAGCCATAGTGCCTGTTTGGGAAGGTCCAAAGTGGAAAAATTCAGGAAGAGCTGAGAGAGGAGACAAAAAACACATAAGCATTTACTTGGAATATTAGGGAGGCAGAACACACTTTGGAGGACACTCAGGCCAGTCTCCAATGAGATAAGTAGCTTGACCAAAATCCTAGAACTTAGGCTCCTTTTAGTCCTCTCCTGACTAACACAACCAAGACAAGCCTTAATAAGCTCTTCTTAGTACTAAGCATTTGCCTCCAACAAAGCTTCTAATCTGACTCACGATTCTTCAAAGTTCACCTTTGAGGGAAACATTACTGTATCCTAGGGAAACAGAGGGCTTCCCAGCTGGCTCAGCAGTAAAGAACCCACCTGCAATGCAGGAGATACGGGTTCTATCCCTGGGTGAGGAAGATCCCCTGAAGAAGGAAATGGCAACCCACTCCAGTATTCTTGCCTGGAGAATTTTATGGACAGAGGAGTCTGGTGGGCTGCAGTCCACGGGGTTGCGAGAGTCCTACATGACTGAGTGACAACAACCACCACAGGAACATAGAGGGACTTGGTTAGAATTAACACTGATTCCTCCAGCTCCCTTTCTAAAGAAATCTATTTCTTTCACTAAGTTCTGAGTAAATATGACTATCAAAGCCAAATGCTTCCCATAAAAACGTCATCCTTTTCTCTAAGTACTTTAAGCAATTTGAACAAAACCACTTTAAGCTCAGTTACACAATAGTTTTACCTACAGCATTTTAAAATAGGACAGCAATTTAACCCAGAGAAATGGATATCTGATGGCGAACTTGGAAGCATGGCAGCAAGTGAATAGTGGAGAGAGATTTGAGAGGGAGAGGAAGATTTATAAGGCCCTGAAAATCATAGCAAATATTCATTTATTTGTTTAATCTAGTGACCAAGCCAATCATGGTGGCTGAATCAGGACAAATGTATGGAAGGATTTCAAGAACCTGAAACATATGCTGTGCTTCTTTCTCTTATAAAACGTAATAGGTCAAATGTGAGTAGTTCCAGTCACCCCATGGGCATCAAGATCCTGAGTCATGCTAACATGTATGTCTATTCTGAAGGAAGCTAATGTTTTTTTTTTTTCTATAAGAAAACAGAAGGACGTGTATTGGCACCTCCTATGTACTCTTCTAGGAGTCTTACAATGTTACAAAGCAGGTAAAGCGCCAGCTTCATGGGCATATGACAAGTGTGATCAGATAGAGCCTTTCTCTTAATAGCTCTGTTGTTTCCATGTTGAAATTCTTAATGATTTTAATTTTGAGCATGTGTTTTGTAAGTGGGACAACAGGGGATGCACATGAGCAGAACAAATACATGCATGTGTCAACTATAACTTGCCACTCCAGTCACATAGCCTTCATGGCTTCCATAACATGCTTATTTCCCTTCGAGTCTCACTAAAACTCAATGAACAGTGGGTCCACCAGAATTCTGTGCTCATGTTCCATACGACACATCTATGTCATATGTGTCAGTAGGGTCACTGATACATCGGAGTCCATGCCCTACCCTTTTAAATGAGGCCTTGCTTGGAGCACAAGTGGAAGACAATGGTGTTCTAAGAAACATGGACAACCAAGGGACCCAATCATATACTTTTTTAATCATGTTATTTCCCAGTAGCACTAACGCTAAATATCATGACATAGTAAAAAAGGGAAAGGTAAGGCAACCCACAGGTGAGTTCATTTCAGACCTTTCCTCCTCATCACTAAGTTAGACCTAAAGTGTATTGGTATAATATGCACATATAAAGAACTGAAATTAAATGTTAGCTTTGTGCAGCTTTTTTCCCCACTCTTCTGATAAGAATGAACTATATATGCATGTACACGCTATGAAATACTAATGATTCCACATACAAATTAAGTGCCTTTATATTTATACTTATGGGCTTCTCAGGTGGTTCTGATGCTAAAGAACCTGCCTGCCAATGTAGGAGACATAAGAGACGCGGGTTTGATTCCTGGGTCAGGAAGATCCCCTGGCAGAGGGCATGGCAACTCACTCCTGTATTCTTGCCTGGAGAATTCCATGGACAGAGGATCCTAATGGGCTACAGTCCACAGGGTCGCAAAGAGCTGGACCTGACTGAAGCAACTTAACATGCACACAGACATACTTGCGTTTACAACTATATGTTGCAAATATGTATTGGCATTATACAGAATAAAGATGAATGGTCAGATCCAAGTTAATCATTTAAAATATCTTTATGAACTTACAATGATTACACCATTATGTTTTATAAGTTATAAAATTTTATAAAGGAAAAAACACTTTATATATCAGTACTTTAATAGCACTTTTTTTCCTGCTTTTTTAACAAGTAGCCCGGCATTTTCCTTTTGCTATAGCTGGCCCTGAGTTGGTACCATTATCCCTCATATATATAAGAAAACTGAGACTCGGTGAGATTAAGTAGCTTTCTCAAGATCACAGAACTAGCAACTGGCAGACACCAAGACTCAAACATAAGCCTGACTCCAAAGATATTGCTCCTCTACCAGTTCGTACTGCATCCAAACAGCAGCTGGGATGAGAGCCAAGAGAAACTACAGATTCAGGCTTGGGGCTGACTGTTGCTTTAACTCCTGTCCAGATAAACTTGTTTGGAGCAAAGATTTTGGTTAAGAGCCCCCTTGTGGTTCAGACGGCAAAGAGTCCGCCTGCAATGCAGGAGACCCAGGTTCAATCCCTGGGTTGGGAAGATCCCCTGGAGAAGGAAATGGCAACCTACTCCAGTAATTTTGCCTAGAAAATCCCATGGATGGAGCATCCTGGCAGGTACAGTCCATGGGGTCGCCAAGAGTCAGACACGACTGAACAACTTCACTTTCTTTCACTTTACCTCACATACTACAAAGTAGCTGTAAAGTTAAGAAGGCTGTTTTAAGAAACTTCTAGCAGTCTTTTCATTAATCTGTGATCTTGTTTCTCAACTACAGGCTTGAGGTCATCAATTCAAATGGAAGTTTATCAAGCTCAGTTGTCAAATAAGAACCTTCAGTTATCTTTGAAACTCTTTTTCTCAATCTCACATATTTCTAAATTTCATATACTAAGTCACATGAAAATACTTTAACATTTTTTTTTACTTTAACATTTTTATACTGTCATAATTACTAATTGAACAGTCCAAGGAATCATGTTAGTGTGACTGCAATACAAATTTTTCTAATGACTTTTGCCCACTCAATATTTGCCTGATATTTCATAAGCATCCTGTTGTCCACAAGATCTTAGACCACTAACAATTTACCTTCTGACTTGAGCAGGCATTTTCTTAGATTGACAGCAACAGTTAGTAAGGCCCCTCTCTCAACTTTCCCCTTAGCACTTACAAAGTCAGAGTCAGCAAGCATATATACTAACAATAGTTAAGGGATCATAATTTTTCACAAACTATAAATGGTCAGTGAGAGAGTTATCTTTCTACCACACGTGAAGGGGGAAATGTGTTTCTAAAGCTAAAAAATACAGATATTTCCTTTTATCTACTTTAAATAGAAGTCACCATGGTGCTTGAAGGTGACACACATATATGCATATATATACACATATATATGTGTGTAAATATACACACACGTTCACTTTTTACCTCTATATCGTGAAGTTGCTGTCATAGCTAGAAATGTGAAATACTTATGTCAAAAACTTTATCACAGCAACTCTTCCTTTGAGACTTTCAGAGAACTGAGTATAATTTATAGATATTTCTAGACATAGAACACAAATACTGCTGTCAAAAAAATTTCCTCTAAGAATGATGCAGCAAAGATGTTACTGTCAGAAAAACAATGAATTCTTCAATGATAATTTCTATAATACATTCCTTAAAGTATAGGAATAACACTACATAAATATTCTTATTTGAACTTGAGAAGACATGCATAAACATAAACTGTATTTATAGGTTTAAAAATTGCACTACATGAAGTCCTGAAAAATATTCCTTTTGATTTTTTAAATCCATGGAGTCCCACTGCTAGCTGAAGAATAAAATAAAAAGTGGAGGATGCAAAGACACACAACCAGGGACTTTTCAAAACAAAACTAAATGTAGTCTACCATCAAAAAATGACTTTCAATAAGAGAGAAATTATAATTTTCCTCATGCCAAAAACTGCTCATCTGGTCCCCACAGCTCAAGAGCCAGAAAAAATTCCAAGGGGGAGAAAAATAGTGAGTCTACTATATAAGAAGAAACTAAAAGCAAATGATATTCTTATTTAGAAAATAGAGCCTGAGAAAATATGATTCTAATTTAAAGATGCATACACTATATAAATATAGTGATGAGTCCCTAGGTTCATGCCCACTAGATTCAAACACATATCAGAGTTATTCCTAACCCAAAATATTAATTTAATAATTTATAATGAGAAGTGAACCAGACATTGCTGAGAATGTTAGGTACATTCAAGAGGACAGATTAAAGTCTGATGGTTGTTTATGAGGCTAGATTTAGAAAAAGGATTGGTGCTTGCTTACAGAATAGGTCCAAAGCTCTGGGATCTGAATTTTAAAATCCTTTCTCCTTTCCAGAATATTTCTTTCAAAAGAACCTGTCACTAGAAAAGGAGTACCCTGCAAAACATGATAGGTTCCAGGGATCTTTAGAGTAATCAATAATAGAACTATAAGAACTATTTAAGGAACTCTTAAAAACACTAGAGTAAATCCCTAAGTTTTCAGGGAGAATACTTATAGTCTCCCATAAAACATCTCCTCATTTTACTATAGAAACACCCTGCTGATTGGCTCCAGCCACACCACAATGCTTCTGGGCTGAAGGTACTTCTGGAGTCCATCTTCAAAGCCTCCAAGAGTCCCATCTATCTGAATGTTTCTCCCCTCTTCAAAAGTAAAACCTGACTCAGGTAGACCCAACTAGGAAAGTTTCTTTGTCATTGCTTTTCATTTATTTCCTTCTCCCCCTTCCTCAATCAAATTCTTATCTCAGCTCCTTTTTCCTCCAGAAAGGTAAATCATTTAATGTCTGATAGTGTGTTTAATACATTATTCTTCCCAATGGGTTTGCATTTTTACCAAGTAAAATGCCTGTGTAGACATATTTCAGGCTTCAGGGCCTCTGATAAGGTCATGATTTTTTAAACTTCAAGTATCTATAAGAATCATTAAGAACTTATTTAAAATGCCAGTCTCAACTCCTACAGATTTTTTAATTTAAGGTAGGATCCAGAAACCTGAACTTGTAACAAATAACCTGCCCCCACGCTCTGTGATGCTTAGGTGAGCAATCTGAAGGACCACTCTTTGAGGAAGTGTTGCAAAACGAGGTATTTTTTGATTAAGGAAGTCTAGATTATCAGAAATCATTGACAAGTATAGCTCCCTCCCTCTCTCTTCAACCAGTATCAGCACCTCCTTATAATTATAGCTATTTATTTCCTAACCAGTTATAATTATTCTACTGCTCACCCTGCAAGTCCAGGCCTATAAGTGTCTACTCTGTATGCCAACAGGCATACAAATTGCACCTTGATTCAGATGGACTTCATGTTCAAGTCAGGCTCTTGTTCTCAAGTTCTGAGATTTGTTCTAGTGACACAGTTGATCTAAATGCCATGATTCCTGGCTTGAGGTTCTTTCCTACTATGTCCTCTCAGCATTTGCCTGCCCTCCGGGCTTTCCAAGCTCCACAACCTGTCAGTCTCTGATGACCACAGACTGCACTTTGCTGATCAAGAACTTTGCTGATCCTCCTAAGCCCCTGTTTTTCCAGGGTTGGTCAATGGACCACTCACATCTTTTAAAATCTGGGTACCTAGGGGTGGAATCCAGAAACACATGTTAAATAAGTTCCTCAGGTGTACTCAATGTAAATATCATTGGTATTAAGCAATTTCTCAAAATTGCCTAAGGATAAAAAACATCAGGACGCTGAAAAATAGTTTGCTAGACCTCACCATCTGGTGATGCTGAAGGGGGAGGGGGTATGCTTTATTCTTAACAAGTGTTCCAGGCTAATTCTAATAACAGCATTTGAGAAACCCTGACCTAAAGTAACAATGTAAGATTTTAACATCAGGATATCTTTACAAGTTCAGATATATTATTCTGAATATTAAAACTAGGAGCAGGAAGGTGGCTGGTATTAGAAAGGTAATCAGAAGATAACAAGTAGCTTAACAGGAAGGCTTGCACTTAAATTTCATCTCTCACATGCAAATATGTTAAGTGGTAATGAACAGATTTTTAAGTAATACTTGAATACTTAAAAACTCATGTTGCAAGAGTGAGATTTTTCGGTTCCCTTTTAAAAGATGAATTACTTTGGAAGAGTTTTCCCCATGAACACATCAAAAAGACCTCTACATGTGGAGCAATTCTCACTAATAACAGAATGGAGACTCACACAAAAACTCATATAACCAAGGCTGTAAGAAAAATTCACACGGAGTCAGATAGGTCGGGAAGAAAAGTGGTAAGTTTGGGACCTGGGCCCCTGGCAGGGAACAGAGAAGAGGAGGGGGGTTACACAGTCTTAGAGATCTTCCCTGGGGAGTGAGTGGTATGAACCACATATTTGTGCAGCCCACCCCTGGGGTCCAACACTAGTAGGCCAAATGCCCTTAGTTGGTTTGAAAACCAGTGAGACTGATAGCTGTAAGAAACCTCGTCTCCACTCGTGAAAAGCATTCACACACTAGATTACTCCCAAAACAAGGCAGAAGAAGCAGACTGAAACTGCCCAGGACTCCGTCTCAGTTTCCTGTGACCATCAGAGCCCATGCCCCAGACTGAGCCGAGCACACGCTGTGGCCCGTCTTGCTCCGTGACACAGCTCCACACCAGGGCAAAGGCTGCTGTAGCCAAGGAAAGTGTGCAGTTTTGAGGGGTAGAGCTGGCTCCCACCTGGAATGGCATCTGAGCAGTATGAGGTTAGCTATTATTAACATTTGCAGAGACAGTAAATCAGGAGTGGTCCAGAATGGTGACTGGTGCCAGAAGCACCCCAGCACATACCCCAGTCCACACCAAGCACCTACTCCAAAACTTCTTGCTCAGTACTGCTCTCCTCTGGGCTGAAGGTGCCAATGCTAGGAAAGCAGAGAAGAGAACCAGCTCAGACCCAAACCTCAGGGCTTCTGCTCCAGCAGTTGGGGACCCAACCCTGCCCCTGCCTGAGTGATGCTGGCCACCAAGCAGAGAGGAAGCCCCGGATCTAACCCCTCCACCTCTGGTGCCACCTCCTACTAAGGAGACAGGTGCAAGCACACACTGTAGGAAGATGCAGCTTATGCTTAGTTGAGATCCGGCTCTCCCACCAAAGTCACTGGGCACATGCAGACTGCAAGGGAATGCTGCTATAATGCAAAAGAATGCTCCTTAAAGACCAAGACAGGTAACAGTTTCACATAAATTCACAGAAACAGAGAAAGTTAAGCAAAAGGGAAGGCATAAATTTGTTTCAAATGAAAAAACAAGAAAAAAAAACTGAAAACCAATAAGACAGAGACAATTTACTAGGTAAAGAATACAAAGCATTAGTAATAAGAAAGCTCACCAGCCCAGGTGGGATGCATGAGACAAGTGCTCGGGCCTGGTGCACTGGGAAGACCCAGAGGGATCAGGTGGAGAGGGAGGTGGGAGGGGGGATCGGGATGGGGAACACATGTAAACCCATGGCTGATTCATGTCAATGGATGGCAAAAAAACACTACAATATTGTAAAGTAATTAGCCTCCAACTAATAAAAATAAATGGAAAAAAATTTTTTTAAAAAGAAAGCTAACTGATCTTGGGAAAAGAATAGATGAGCACAAGAAGGATTTTAACAAGGAACTGGAAAATTTAAAAAAGAACCAGACAGAACTGAAGAATACACCAAATAAACTGAAGAACACACTAGGAGGAATTAACCTCAGACCAGGTGATACTGAAGAAAGGATAAGTGATCTGAAAGGTAGAATAATGAAATCATCAATCAGAACAGCAAAAAGAAAAACAAATTTAAAAAATAATGTCAGTTTAATGGGCCTCTGGGACAACATCAAGGATATCAACATTTATATCATAGGGGTCCCAAGAGGAGAAAACAAAGGGAAAGGAGTTGAAAATGTATTCAATGAAATTATGACTAAAACATCCTGAAACAGAAGAAGGAAACATTTATTCAAGTACAGGAAACACAGACAGTTCCAAACAAGATGAACCCAAACAGACCCACATCAGGACATATCAAGCAAAGGAAATAAACGCAAAAAAGGTGGGGGGCGGGGGGGAACCTGACTAAATTTAAAAGCTTTTGCATAGCAAAAGAAACCATCAACAAAATGAAAAGGCAACATACTGAAAGTAAAAAAATATTTGCACATGGTATGACTAATAGGGGATTATATTTAAAAACATAAAACAGTTCATAAAACTCAACATCCAAAAAAAAAAAAAAACAATTTTAAGATGGGCAGAGGACCTAAATAGACATTTTTTCCAAAGAGGACATTCAGATGGCCAACAAGCACATGAGAAAAATGCTCAACATTGTTAACCATCAGAGAAATTAGAAATACAATGAGATTTCCCTTCACACCTGTCAGAATGGCTATCATCAAAAAGAACACAAATAGCAAATGTTGGCAAGGATGTAGAGAAAAGGGAACCACTGTACACCACTGGTGGGAATGTTAATTGGTACAGTCACTGAAAAACAGTATGGAGGTTTCTCAAAAAACTTAAAGTAGAAATACCATACAACCCAGTAATTCCACTGCTGGGTATATATCCAAAGAAAATGAAAACACTAATCAAAAAGATACACACACTCCCACTCTTCATAGCAGTATTATACATTTGCCAATATATGGAAGCAACCCAAGTGTCCATCAACAGACAAATGGATAAAGAAAATGTGATATATATAGATATATATCTCCACACATGCATACGGTAGACTATTAGCCATAAAAAAGTAAAATTTGGCCATTTGCGACAACATAGACAGACCTGGAAAGCATTATGCTTAAAGTCAAAGACAAATGCTATATGATATCATTTATATGTGGAATCTAAAAAGTAAAACAAATGAGTATAACAAAACAGAAACAGACTCACAGGTGTAAAAGACAAACTAAATGGCTACCAGCAGTAACAGGGAAGAAGGAAGAGGCAAGATAGAGGTAGGGGATTAAGAGGTTACAAACTGCTATGTATAAAACAAATAAGATAAAAGGATATATTGCATGGTACAAAGAATATAGTCAACATTTCATAATAACTATAAATGGGGTATAATCTATTAAAATACTGAATCAGAGAAATTATACACCTGAAACAAAAATAATATTGCAAACTATACTTCAATAAAATAATATTTAAAAATAATATTTTTAAATTTAAAATATTCTTAAATCACTTCAATTCTTTAAATCATATTCTGAATTTAGCTTGTAAATAAAGTAATTCAATGGGTAAAATCTTTGGCAATTATAATATATATAATATATGCAATATTTATATCTATATAAATAATATTTTGTTATGTTTACATATTTTACTATTTAAATATTATATGATTATTTAAACTATCTTTGGAACACTACTCTAGATACAAAACTACTACTGGAGCTTATTTTTAAATATTCTGAGTTAAATATTGGAGACCCATATCTTCCAATACATCTCTCCTAAATTTCAGAATATCTTTGGAACTGTTTAAAATAATAAAAATACAAAAAGTTCTAATTTCAGGACTTCCCTGGTGATGCAGTGCCTAAGACTCCAAACTCCCAATGCAGGGGCCCAGGTTCGATACCTGGTCAGGGAACTAGACCCCACAAGCTGCAACTGAAGATCCCACCTGCCACAGTGGAGATCAAAGATCCTGAGTGCAGCAGCTAAAGCCTGGCTCAGCCATATAAATAATTTTTTTTGCAGCATACAAATAACTAATTTTTTTTAAAGTTCTAATTTCATAGATTAGAATCATTCTATCACAAGAGGTCTAAAATATTAGAAATACATAGCTAGAAGTTGGAGGCAGAAAATGCTATGAATTCTGTATAGCTATTTGCACAAAGTGGAGAACTGTTAATTAACACTGTTAATCAACTATACTACAATAGAAAATAAAACATTTTAAATCAATTAATATATAAAATGATAAAGTGAAAGAAAAATAACACTAATTTAAAAAGATACATGTACCTCGATGTTCATAGCAGCATTACTTACAATTATCAAGATATGGAAGCAATCTAAGTGTCTATCAACAGATAAATGGAGATTTTTTATATATATATATATGTTATATTATATAGTACATATAAAATATGTATGTGCTTATACATACATATTATATACAGTACATATAATATAACATATATATGTATATATAGGGGCTTCCCCGGTAGCTCAGCTGGTAAAGAATCCACCTGCACAGGAGACCCCAGTTCGATCCCTGGGTTGGGAAGATCCCCTGGAGAAGGGCATGGCAACCCACCCCAGTATTCTTGCCTGGAGAATCCCCATGAACAGAGGAGCCTGGTGGGCTACAGTCCAAGGGGTCGCAAAGAGTCAGACATGACTGAGCACAGCACAGCACAAATGTATATATACAATAGAATACTATTCAGCCATAAAAAAGAACGAAATTTGCCATTTGCAACAACATGGATGGATTTCGAGGGTATTAAGTGAAATAAGTCAGACAGAGAAAGACAAATATTCTATGACATCACTTACAAGTAGAATCTAAAAAATACAACAAACTAGTGAATGTAGCAAAAAAGAAACAGACTCACAGATAGAGAGAACAGTATAGTGATTACTGAAGTGGGAGGGGCAATATGGGGTAGGGAATTAAGAGGTACAAACTATTATGTATAAAATAACCTATAAGAGTATATTGTAAAACACAAAGACTATAGCCAATTATTATATTTTATAATATATTAGTGTAATATATATTATAATAATATTATATTTTATAATAACTATAAATGGAGTATAAATTTTTTTTAATTTATACTTTAAAAATTATGAATTACTATACTGTATACCTGTAACATATAATGTTGTATATCAACTATACTTCCACTTACAAATTTTTTAAAAGATTGAAACAACCAAAAATAAATAAATAAATTTCTTTTAAAACAAGAGTTAGCACATTCCCTATGTGGAAGACAATGTGGAGGTCTCCTTCCCACAATATTACAGGCACCCAATCAAGAGCTGCCCCTGCCTCCTCTCCTGGATGCCATTTGATAAACAGATTTAAATCCTAGTGTAACCCAACTGTGGGAAATGCTAGGCTTGGTAAGAAAGTAGACAGATTATATATACCCTGAAGGAGCTGCAATAATTGGCTAACATGACCAGGAAGAATTAAGAGTATCAATGGAATTGCATATGGAGAGTGCCTGATCAAGGGTTTCAGAACTTATGACTGAGTATGCAAGAGTTCATTGACTTGGGGCATGCTCTAGATACACAGGATTTAACACTCTGGCAAGGACTCCAGTGACAGGGCAAATTTTTTGCTAGAGTGGCTCTTAGAAGACTCAGGAAACCAATGCATGCTAAAGAAAGCTGAAATGCCTGAGTTGCTATGTCTGACAGCCATTTTCTAAATGACTAAGAAAAGTGGTCATGCTTAGAAGGATATTTTATGTAAAGACACAACACCCAACAGAGAGCATCTAGTGTCCACATCAATCAACAAGGCCAGGAATATGTTGGTAAGAGAGGTATCAGAATCACTAAGGAATTTAAGAGTGGTTCTCCTCTGGAAGTCAAGGTTGATAGCAGGAGATGTGCTCACATAACATGACGTGCTAATTGCAATGGAGATGATGGGGAACTGAAACAACAGCAGCCAAAGAGGCTTGACTTCTCAGAGATCTGTGGAGCTATTTAACAGAACACAGCATTTCCATCCAGATGAACAGCCAATTCAGGTGCTAATATATCCATTTAAAAGAAGGATAGATTTCTGTGCATCAAAGGACACAAAGTGAAAAGGCAACCCATGGAATGGGAGAAAACATTTACAAATCATAACAAGAGATTAATACTCAGAATATATAAAAAAAATTCCTACAACAATGACAAAAAACAAATAGATGAAAAAACGGGCAAAGCACTTAGACATTTCCCCCCCTCAAAAAAATATACAAATAACCAATAAGCACAAGAAAAGATATTCAACAGCACTAACTATTAGGGAAATGCAAATCAAAAACACAATGAAATATTACCTAATACTCAAAGATGACTATTATTAAAAAAAAATAGAAAGTAACAAATATTGGTGACGATGTAGAAAAATTGGAGACCCTGTGCAATGTTAATGAATGTAAAATGATGCACCTGCTATGGAGTACAACATGGTGGTTATTCAAAAATTTTAAATAGAACTACTATATGATCCAGGCTTCCCAGGTAGCTCAAATGGTAAAGAATCTGCCTGCAATGCAGGAGAACTGGGTTCAACCCCTGGGTTGGGAAGGTCCCCTGGAGAAGGACATGGCAACCCACTCAGTATTCTTGCCTGGAGAATTCCATGGACAGAGGAGCCTGGTGGGCTACAGTCCATGGGGTCACAAAGAATCAGACATGACTGAGCGAGTAACACATACGATCCAGCAACTACACTTTGGGTGCTATGCTTAGTCACTCAGTCATGTCTGAGCAGTTCTTGACCCCATGAGCTCAGTTTGCGACGCTATGGACTGTAGCCCACCAGGCTTCTCTGTCCATGGGGATTCTCTTTTTTTTTTTTTTTTTTTTGTCCATGGGGATTCTTTAGGCAAGAATACTGGAGTGGGTTGTCATGCCCTCCTCCAGGGGATCTTCCTGATCCAGGGATTGAACCCAGGTCTCTCACATTGCAGGCGGATTCTTTACCATCTGAGTCACCAGGGAAGACATATACCCAAAATAAGTGAAAGCAGAAACTCAAAAAGATTGCTGTATATCCATGTTGATAGCAGCATTATTTACAACAGCCAAAAGGTTTAATCCAAGTGTCAATCAACACATGAAATGAAAGAGAAAGTGCTGCAGAGAGGAAAAGCTGCCAAGTGAGCCAGCAATTCCTCCTCATAGAGAGGGAAAGCTGTCTGTCTGTCTGCTAATAATGAAGGATTTGAACTAAGAATACAAATTCCCACTTCTCATCCACCTCAAAGCCAGGATAATGCACTTCCAAAGAGGCAGTCTAGTGTTACAGGTCCAGGCTGAAGTCATGGAGAGAAGCATAGTTAACTGGCTATGGGAATCAACTTCATCAACAGAGACAAAAGGCCACAGGTACATGTCAAGAGGTTTCAATGGCAGGGTAAAGGAAATGGGTGCCAAATTGACTAGCATCTTCTTGAACATGCTTCCATAATAAAATTTCACATAATGGCAAAACATTGGAAAGTCCAAGGTAAGTAATAATCTGTTCTGTGAAATAACTATAAATACTACTGATGGATTGTGAATATTTAGACTTGTGATGGTAATTTTAAGTGATTTGCAGCACTGAATTCCTATACTCAGTATCTTAATAATGTGTCAATCCATGACAAAGAATTCTTAATATTCTAGGCCACCTTTATTGTTATTATCATTAAAATGCCAAGTTTAATGGATACTAAGACTATCTTGTGTGGCATCCTAAAACTTGATCAAGCACCTTTGCAGCTACCTTGGTGTTTTACAATTTTCATCTTGATACTAGATATAATTAGTGATCAGATATTTCAAGATTGGGTGAAAAGGGGAACAATGAAAGGAGAAGCAGCTATCGTTTGCAAATGCGGGTCATCATTCTGGAAGCAGGAACACGAGTTGTGTTGTCTAGTGGAAAAATCTGAGCGTCTTTAATGGTACTGTACTGCCATCTAGAGGCGCAGCAACATGACTGTGACAAGCAGCGTGGTTAAAATTGTTAACACTGAAAATCTAAAATGAATGCAAGTACATTAAGGTATAAGAGAAAATATGTCAAATTCTAGAGTAGTCATCTTTTCAAAGAACTCCTGCCTCAACAGGAAATAGGCTTCGGAATCAAAAATAAAAGTAAGGGTGTTTCAAGTAAAAGATATGCCTTTTCCCAGAAATTTGAAATGTAAATATAAGTAAATTAACTATGGAACTTTCAGCAGTGCAAAGATAAAGATATAAATGGGTAAAAATAAATTAGGGGGAGGGTACAATAAGAAGAAAAGTTTTCTGGGAAGGCAAGTTCTATGAATGATGTGAATAACAAAAGATGGTCCAGAATTTTCCACAGGCCATTAAGGTTGCTGTTTTAATAACAAGTAGCTAGCTTAGTAAAATTATGAATCATTTTCATCTTAAAACACTATTTGTAAATGTTCAACAGAATTTCATTTAACATAAAACAATATTATAAAGTATAACCAGGACTCCTGATCAACCCAAAATAAAAATCAGTATTTAAATACTGATATTTCTTATATTTAAATACTGATATTTTCACTGGAAAAGACCCTGATGCTGGGAACTGAAGGCAGGAGAAGGGGACAACAGAGGATGAGATGGTTGGATGGCATCACCGACTCAATGGACATGAGTTTGAGCAAGCTCCAAGAGATGGTGAAGGACAGGGAGACCTGGAGTGCTGCAGTCCATGGGGCTGCAAAGAGTTGGACATGACTGAACAACAATTTCTTGCCCAAAGTTGCAAGACCCTGATCCTCCTTCTGATCAGAGTTCTGATCTTGGGTTCCACTCAGCTGCAATATCTCCTGTATCAGAAATAGGAATTTAGGAACACAGAAGGTAAGCGTCACCTGGATGTCATTTGAGGTCTCTCCGATCTCTGAAATGTATGAGAACTGTTTCACACTCCTAATCCAGGTCTAAAGGGAATGTTACTGCCTCTTCAGGATTTCTGAGAATTCCTGGGGGCTCATAATCTCAGGTGGTACAGTGGTAAAGAATCTGCCTGTCAATACAGGAGACTCAAGAGATGAGGGTTCAATCCCTGGGTCAGAAAGATCCCCTGGAGTAGGAAATGGCAACCCACTCCAGTATTCTTGCCTGGAAAAATCCATGGACAGTGGAGCCTGGTGGGTTGCAGTCCATGGGGCCACAAAGAGTTGGGTACGATCAAGTGACTGATCATGCACACACATATAATCTCAAATTGCCTTGCACTCAGTTTTCCTTTTGAATTCTCTAACTCATTCAAACCTCACCTCCTTAGTCGTTCCCTGATTTGGAATAAGCTCTTTCCTTAATTTCATCAAATCTCTACTGTCACTAGGAGAAGTCATACTTAATCAAATGTTTGGAGGACGAGGCCACAAAGCTAATAAACTAATTGACAAATGACAGTTATGTTCTTTAAAAGTCTAATATGGGGAAATTTTATCACACGCCCTTAAGGCCAAAGCAGGTGCCATCAGTTAGTTATAGTTACAAATAACTTTTTTCTTCTGATTAGTAAGAGTCAATTATAAAGTGCTTACAGTGCAGGTTAAAAAAAAAAAAAGAGTCAACTCCTTTCATGGCTCAAGAGTCTATTAGCAACCATCTTCTCCGATGTCTTCCAATGTCTTCATGTAGTACTTTGAAGAAAATAGTTGTTGAATTATGGAGTTAACTTTTTCTAGACATTTTATACCTTCATACACTCGACTCAGCCTTGATGCCGCTGTCTTTCTGAGCACAAGAAATTATTTTTTAAATTCCACCATACAGAGGTATTAAGCATAAATTACTGACTCTAAGATTGAGAGAGTAAAAGTTGATTCTTTTAATGTTACTGATGTATTACTGAATTTTTAAAACCTGTAAGTCCCTTAAGATATTACATACAAGTTCACATTTTCCATTCAGGGCCTGGGACAAACCCCAAGCATACAGAGGTTTTATATATATATATAAATTTTTATATTTTTATAATAAAAAATAGAATTTTTATAATAAAAATAAAAATATTTATATATATATAATTTAAAATATTTATTTAATTATTTTTGGCTGTACTGGGTAATAGTTGCTGCACAGGCTTTTTCTCTAGCTGCAATGAGCTGGGGGCTACTCTCTAGTTTGGGTACATGGGCTTCTCACTACCATGGCTTCTCTTGTTGTGGAACATGGGCTCTAGAAACTACATGATTTCAGTAGTTACAACTCCCAGACTCTAGAGCACAGGCTCAGTAGTTGTGGTACACGTAGCAACAGATTTAGTTGCTATGTGGCATGTGGGATCTTCCCAGACCAGGGATTGAACTCATGTCTCCTGCACTGGAAGTTGGATTCTTTACCACTGAGCCACCAGGGAAGCTCCCAGAGTTTGTTTTGTGAGCTGGAAGTGGGTGGGGAGGTTAGCAGAATTCTACTGTTTCTTATACTTCAACTTCAAAATGAGTCATTCTTCTCTTGTTCTTCCTCCTTCTTCCTCCTCCTTTGGGTCGAGAGTGGCGGGGGGGGAGGGGGGTGGGTAATGACAACTTATCTAGCATGTATTACCTAGTTTTAGTTTCGGAGAAGGAAATGGCAACCCACTCCAGTATTCTTGCCTAGAGAATCCTGTGGACAGCAGAGCCTGGTGGGCTGCCTTCTATGGGGTCACACAGAGTCGGACATGACTGAAGAGACCTAGCATGCATGCATGCATTGGAAAAGGAAATGGCAACCCACTCCAGTATTCTTGCCTGGAGAATCCCAGGGACAGAGGAGCCTGGTGGACTGCCATCTATGGGGTCACATAGAGTCGAACACGACTGAAGTGACTTAGCAGCAGCAGCAGCAGATTTAGTTTAAGGTATAATAAATGGACTATGTTTTGTCCTCCAAAATTCATGTGTTGAAGCCCTAACACCCAATGTGATAGCATTAGGAGGTGGTGCATTTAGGGTGATTAGGTTACAAGAATGGAGGCCTCATGAAAAGGATTAGTGCCCTTATAAAAGAGATCCCAGAAAACTCTCTCCTCTTTCCTACGTGAGGGCACAGAAAAAACACAACTATCTACGAGCCAGGAAGGGGGTCCTCACGAGAACTCAACCACACTGACACCCTGACTTGCAGCCTCTTGAATGGTTAGAAATAAACTACTGTTGTTAATAAGCCACCCAGTCTATCGTACGTTGTTATAGCAGCCTGAACTCACAAAGACAGATTTTATTTCATGATGTCTGTTCTTACCAAATAAAAATAATCTTTAGATGGGAGGCAGGACAAGGTGCAAACAAGTTAGCATTTACCTTTAGATCACCAGACAAAGAATGACTCCAGACATATTCATTTGACACACCAAAAAAATGGTAACTATATGAGGTAATAAATACATTAATTATCTTGATAATGATCATCATTTCACAATGTATCATATATCAAAATATCATGTTGTATGCCTTGAATATATACAATTTTTGTCAATCATTACTCAATAAAACTAGGGAAAAAATATCATCTGTGAAGTGAGATCAACACCCATCCCCTGGCAAAAATCAAATCGGCCTTCAAAATTTTTCTGGTCATTTTACCAGAAACTATAAAACTCCTAGAGGAGAACATAGGCAAAACACTCTCCGACAGAAATTACAGCAAGATCCTCTATGACCCACCTCCCAGAATATTGGAAATAAAAGCAAAACTAAACAAATGGGACCTAATGAAACTTAAAAGCTTTTGCACTACAAAGGAAACTATAAGTAAGGTGAAAAGACAGCCCTCAGATTGGGAGAAAATAATAGCAAATGAAGAAACAGACAAAGGATTAATCTCAAAAATATACAAGCAACTCCTGAAGCTCAATTCCAGAAAAATAAATGACCCAATCAAAAAATGGGCCAAAGAACTAAACAGACATTTCTCCAAAGAAGACATACAGATGGCTAACAAACACATGAAAAGATGCTCAACATCACTCATTATCAGAGAAATGCAAATCAAAACCACAATGAGGTACCATTACACGCCAGTCAGGATGGCTGCTATCCAAAAGTCTACAAGCAATAAATGCTGGAGAGGGTGTGGAGAAAAGGGAACCCTCTTACACTGTTGGTGGGAATGCAAACTAGTACAGCCGCTATGGAAAACAGTGTGGAGATTTCTTAGAAAACTGGAAATAGAACTGCCATATGACCCAGCAATCCCACTTCTGGGCATACACACTGAGGAAACCAGATCTGAAAGAGACACGTGCACCCCAATGTTCATCACAGCACTGTTTATAATAGCCAGGTCATGAAGCAACCTAGATGCCCATCAGCAGATGAATGGATAAGGAAGCTGTGGTACATATACACCATGGAATATTACTCAGCTGTTAAAAAGAATTCATTTGAATCAGTCCTAATGAGATGGATGAAGCTGGAGCCCATTATACAGAGTGAAGTAAGCCAGAAAGATAAAGAACATTACAGCATACTAACATATATATATGGAATTTAGAAAGATGGTAACGATAACCCTATATGCAAAACAGAAAAAGAGACACAGAAATACAGAACAGACTTTTGAACTCTGTGGGAGAATGTGAGGGTGGGATATTTCAAAAGAACAGCATGTATACTATCTATGGTGAAACAGATCACCAGCCCAGGTGGGATGCATGAGACAAGTGCTCCGGCCTGGTGCACTGGGAAGACCCAGAGGAATCGGGTGGAGAGGGAGGTGGGAGGGGGGATCGGGATGGGGAATACATGTAAATCCATGGCTGATTCATATCAATGTATGACAAAACCCACTGAAATGTTGTGAAGTGATTGGCCTCCAACTAATAAAAAAAAATAAATTTAAAAAAAAAAAAATTTTCTGGTCATTTTAAATACTAACAGTCTTCCCCTAGAGCAGATGTTCTTCAAAGCCTGAGTCACTTCCTGCCTTCCCACCATGTTGGGCTCTCAGACTAGAGATCTTTGGTTCTTAGGAGGTTTGGTTTCTACCAGAGAGCATGGCAAGGACTGCACTGAACTTTAAACTCCAATTAACAACATGATCTCTTTGGAATTGTGAGTGGCCCAGCAGACAATGGAAGAAATCACTACACTCCAGGGGCCATGGAGTTTGATTACCATGAGGACCAGGACTGCAGGTGCAGTATGGCTGTATGGAGAGACACACCGGTACCTGGGATACCCCATTGCATCTTCTGGCGCTCTCATATCCAGTGATAACAGCAAACAGGAAACGCAGGAACCAATACCTGATGAGAGCAAGACAACCAAAGACTCAGACCCCCTCAGAGACACAATCTGTGTGAATTACCCTACCAAGTAAGCACGTGACACCCACCAAAGTGGGTAGTAGAAGAGAAGAAAAAATATCAGTTATGGCTTTTTGACCCACTGCCACAGCAGAGACAAAAGCTTATTCTTCTAAACCTATGACTGATTCATGTTGATGTTTGGTAGAAACCCACACAGTACTGTAAAGTAATTATCCTTTGATTAAAAATAAATAATTTTTTTAAAAAGTTTATTCTCTAGCCCACTATATTATTATAGATAATATGACAAGAGATATGGAAAATATGACATAGCTATGGAGATCAGCCATCTCCTTGAAGACTGAGTGAAATGGTGGACTTCCCATGGGATACATGTGAATACAGCTGCGTGAGGGCACAGCCCTATGTGGACAACAGTAAATGCCTCCAGGGTCCACATCTCATCCTCAAGGCCCACCTCTGATTTCAATTGTAACAGTGATAGGCAGCTCCTTGTGACCTCAGACTCAACTTCAGCCCCACTGCTTGTCATTTCAAGCAAACACCACACCTCTTTCTCCTGCTTCCAAGAATCACCTACCCAAATCACCTGCACCCAAGTCTATCCTCTGACTCTGCCTCCTGGAGAAAGCTGACTGGAGCAAGCATTTCTCTTCCACCTCCACACTTCCTGGGCACCATTATTGCTGCTGCTGCTGCAGCTTTCACTGCCCCCATCCTGATCCTGCTGCCAAGAGTGCCCTCCACCACTGCTTCCACTTCCTACCTTCCCTTCTCCAAAAGCAAGCCACAGAAGACCAGCAGTTCTACTGTCCCTGAAAGGCTTGTGCTCAGGCTACCAGACCGCCACAAATTAATCACTTGTTAGAGGTTTTTTTTTTAATTGAGATTTTATAGAAAGGATCTCTAATCTGCCTATATTTCCAAGTAGAGAACATTTAACACAGTGACATAATGACCGGAGAAGGCAATGGCACCCCACTCCAGTACTCTTGCCTGGAAAATCCCATGAACGGAAGAGCCTGGTAGGCTGCAGTCCATGGGGTCACTAAGAGTCGGACACGACTGAGCGACTTCACTTTCACTTTTCACTTTCATGCATTGGAGAAGGAAATGGCAACCCACTCCAGTGTTCTTACCTGGAGAATCCCAGGGACAGGGGAGCCTGGTAAGCTGCGGTCTATGGGGTCACACAGAGTCGGAAACGACTAAAGCGACTTAGCAGCAGCAGCAGCAACACAGTAACTGTCAGAATCTCAAAAACTGTTAGTTCTTTTTTCCATCAATCCCAAAGGATTCGTTAACCAAGGACTAATCAGGAATGTTACAATCAAAATTAGCCTCCAGGTTGCATGTTCTCCTATCATCAGTGAATAGGTAAGGAGGTTTAAAGCCCCAGCATTTCCCTCATTCTTATTTCATTACCCTCTCCTTCCCAGGTGATTCTTTCTATTCCTAGGGTAAAGATGCAGAAAGGTAGGGAAAATAAAACTGTATAGTCTGGACAAGGCATATCAAGAAAAAGAGGAGCTTATGGTGCTTTCTTAGTTATCCAACCCACCCTAAATAGAATTTTTAATCTTAAATAAACTCCAAGTACTATGGAATTGGAACTTCCTTGGTGGTCCATTGGTTAAGAATCTGCCTGTCAATGAAGGGGACGAAGTTCCATCCCTGGTCCAGGAACTAGGATCCCACATGCCGCAATTAAGACCTGGTGGGCCTATGAGCCACAGCTATTGAAACCCACATGCTCTAGAGCCTGTGCACCACAACTACTGGAGCGCCCAAGGCCTGGAGCCTGTGCTCCACAGGAGAAGCCACCACAATGAGAAGCCGCAGCTAGAGAGCAGCCCCTGCTCGCCGCAACTACAGACAGTCCTCGCACAGCAAAGAGGAGCCTGTGTGCTGCAACAAAGACCCAGTAAAGCCATAAATAATGTGTTTGTTTTTAAAATCTGGAATTAAGCTTAGAACCTTAGGAAATGTGGCTTAGAAAAACTAACAAAATTTATAACCAATTATTGCTGGACTTGGAAAACAATTGATGTACAAGAACACTGTGCTATTTTTGCAACTTTTCTGGAAGTCTGAAATTATTTTGAAATAAAAGATTTTAGGGGAAAAAAAAACTCATAGTGCTGAAGTTGCCAAAACATTTTTTAAGAAAGGAGAGTATCTAGTGTTTGATTAGAATTTTTACATTGCTAACATATAAGCTCTTCCTCACTCTTCCCAAGTCTTGAGTGAAGTCAACTGCGTAGAAAAATGCCTTTGGGCATGCAGGGTTGAGTCAAATTTGGGTCAAGGCTGGAGCAAGAACACACACATGAGCTAGCTAGATAATCCATAAACTGAACTAGCAAAAAGTTTTGAGGAATATCACAAACAAGAATTTGTATACGCATGGGAGAGCTTTGGGCTTCCACTGGACATATAATAGAGATATAAGATAATATTATCTAGATATCCAAGAATCAAGACTATCACCCCAGTTAGCATTTGGATCACATATTAGAAGCTCTTAGTGTAGTGTGATACATATTAACTGTTGGCTATTAACATTATAGTTCAAAATTGGAGCACAAGCAGGAAGGAACATTTGCAGCAACATGAGGAGAAAGAGCCAAGATCTAGTGAGTGATCTGTCTGGTAGGTTCTGGAGGGAATAACCAGGCTAAATGCAAAAATTTTGTAAAATTCAAGAGATTATTCAAGGCACATGGGAAACTCAGGCATAATTCTAGACTCAGTTATTACCAAAATGAGCTTGAGTTGAGACTGCAGGATCTCAAAAATAGACAAAATTCAGCAACTTAAAATTCATGCTTGAAAGTTCAGATAAGGAGTAAGTCAGTAGTCTGTCTCCAGGATACTTGTCCTAGTTTTTCAAAGGCCTGGGTTGGGGGAAGTGGGAGGTGTGAGGTTGCCATCCTATTTCAAAGGGATTCGGTCATGCCTGAATCCTACCACTCACCTCTCTGCCATTTACTTTTCTCAACTGAGGAACCAGTACACATAGGACGCACAGCCAAATGAGATATAACATACCAAATTACTGGACTTCTCTGGTGGTGCAGTGGATAAGAAGCCAACGCAGGGGACACAGGTTTTATCCCTGCTCCAGGAAGATTCTACATGCTGTGGAGCTACTAAGCCGGTGAGCCATAACTACTGAGCCTCTGTGCCGCAACTACTGGGCCTGCACACCCGAGAGCCTGCATGCCACCATTACCAAGCTGGTGTGCTGCAACTATTGAAACCCATGTGCCTAGAGCCTGTGCTCCACAACAAGAGAAGTCACTGCAATGAGAAGCCCACACACCACAACAAAGAGTAGCCCCTGCTTGCCACAACTAGACAAAGGCCTCACAAAGCAATGAAGACTCAGTGCAGCCAAAAAATTTAAAATTACCAAGTTATTAATGGATGGGCAAGAAAAGGATACTTCTCTCTTCAGTAAATGCATGCATGCATGCAAGCTAAATCTCTTCAGTTGTGTCCGACTCTGAAACCCCATCGACTGTAGCGCCCCAGGCTCCTCTGTCCATGGGATTTTCCAGGCAAGAATACTGGAGTGGGTTGCCATGCCCTCCTCCCCTTCAGTAAATGGCATTGAGACAAATAGATACAAGCACACTCAAAAAAATGAAGTTGGACCCCTACCTTACACCATATGTAAAAATTAACTCAAGTGGATCAAAGACCTAAATGTTAAAGCTAAAAAGTAACAAAGTTTGACTTCCTTTTTGATGTTTCACTGTTGACAGCTTTTAAGCCTCTCCTTTCTCTCTCTTCCCTTGTGTCCCACATCTGAGCAAGCTGATGAGAACATCCATGTGCTCCTCTTTGGTGCCAGCAGGAGATTCAAACATAAGTCCCTGCTTAAATGCAGGAAGTCTGACCCCATCTCCTGACCTCAATAAAAATCACTAACAAGTCTCTTTTCCTTGTTCTCCCAACACATTTTCAAATAAGCTTCAGAAGCCTGTGTTGTTCTTAGAGAAAAAGAAAAATTCTTTATGTATTAACAAGTAACAATACTGTTGTTTTCCTACTCTGTTGGTGTGTGTGTGGCATCATGTCTTGAAACCCAAATCAGATTTTGAGTGGACATCCAGCTCTATATGTGGAATGGTCACAAAAACTGGCAGTGTGATCAGGATGACTGAGGCATTCACCAGCGCCACTGGAGTCTATCTTCTCTCACTCTGGGCCTATTAACTAGGTATGAACAACTGCACTGAGTGTGCAAAATGTCTTCACTGCTTGCTGGCAAGTTTACACTTTGAATTATTCTTCATTGTGCTACATGAGTAAAGTCTTACCAAGTCTCTGTTATAGATTTAGCCTATCTAAGTCAGAAGTTTGGATATTTGGCATTTAGGGAAAGGAGTACAGCCCTGGGGCCCTCCATAAAGTGGCCCAGGTTCAGCTGTCTCAGTCCAGATTTATCTGTGTGTCTTAGAATGAAGTTGTGACTTGTCCTAAGCTCTGGGGAAAGACTCTCACCCTGTTACCAATTGGTGGTGTCTCAACCAATTTAAAAAGTGCTCAGGGGATACAGTGCTCCATGCAAGATACAGTGGTCACATAGGAAAGGACAGTCATTACACAGTCAGATAGGGAGGAAAGCCGAGTGGGAAGGAGGGAAAGAGAAAGAGAGAACGGAGAAAATACAGTCACTATGTGATATGCTGAGTGAGATCCTCACTCCTGAGAGCAAATTGCTCACCAGGACCTTTAAATACTGCTGTTGCTGTGCAACATGTGCCTGTGTCATAAATAACATGCTGATACTCAGGGCTACATGAAAAAAAAATTTCCAGGGTATGCTTGAGGTACAGTCAAGGTAACAGTCAAGGTACAGTCAAACCTGACTTAAGACTGGAGTCCTTAAACCCTATAAATACAACCATTGCCACAGGGGAAGCCCCTAACTTTGGTGATACTGATTTGAGGCTCTCTGGAGAAATTCATAAGTATGAGCAGGTTAGAGAACTCTCCCCGCCCTTGAAGAATACACAGACACGCAACCCGATATAAATAAATTAAAAAGAAAGAAGCCTAGATACAGGGGAGGGAAACCAAGATCTACAATTTGACCAAAATGAAAATCCAAAATTTACAACAAAAGATAAAAGGACACTGATTGGCTTTTGTGCTTATATAACATAGGTTCTGAATTAACTCAGTACCTGATAAAGTACAATAATTGCAAACTTTCATAGACTTGATTATCACTAGGGATTCCACTGCATTTTTAACAAAGTACCCCCTATACTTCTAGGGGAGTTACCAAGTATAATAAGCAGACAAATAAGTATGCCTCACTTCAATCATTGGAACCATTGTCTTGCCTAAATCCCCCATAGCCTTAGCATTGCCATAAAATATAACATAATGGGCATGAATGCTCTGACTCAATGAGTAATTTGTCAAATTAACTTGTTGGCACTTGAAAAAATAGGATGCCATGGATCTTCTCCTCTGTTAAAATATTAAACAGAGTTTATTTGCTATTATTTTCTCCCAATCTGAGGGCTGTCTTTTCACCTTGCTTATAGTTTCCTTTGTTGTGCAAAAGCTTTTAAGTTTAATTACGTCCCATTTGTTTATTTTTGCTTTTATTTCCAATATTCTGGGAGGTGGGTCATAGAGGATCCTGCTGTGATTTATGTCAGAGAGTGTTTTGCCTATGTTCTCCTCTAGGAGTTTTATAGTTTCTGGTCTGACATTTAGATCTTTAATCCATTTTGAGTTTATTTTTGTGTATGGTGTTAGAAAGTGTTCTAGTTTCATTCTTTTACAAGTGGTTGACCAGTTTTCCCAGCACCACTTGTTAAAGAGGTTGTCTTTTTTCCATTGTATATCCTTGCCTCCTTTGTCTAAGATAAGGTGTCCATAGGTTCGTGGATTTATCTCTGGGCTTTCTATTCTGTTCCATTGATCTATATTTCTGTCTTTGTGCCAGTACCATACTGTCTTGATGACTGTGGCTTTGTAGTAGAGTCTGAAGTCAGGCAGGTTGATTCCTCCAGTTCCATTCTTCTTTCTCAAGATTACTTTGGCTATTCGAGGTTTTTTGTATTTCCATACAAATAATAGCAAATGAAGCAACAGACAAAGGATTAATCTCAAAAATATACAAGCAACTCCTGAAGCTCAATTCCAGAAAAATAAATGACCCAATCAAAAAATGGGCCAAAGAACTAAACAGACATTTCTCCAAAGAAGACATACAGATGGCTAACAAACACATGAAAAGATGCTCAACATCACTCATTATCAGAGAAATGCAAATCAAAACCACAATGAGGTACCATTACACGCCAGTTAGGATGGCTGCTATCCAAAAGTCTACAAGCAATAAATGCTGGAGAGGGTGTGGAGAAAAGGGAACCCTCTTACACTGTTGGTGGGAATGCAAACTAGTACAGCCGCTATGGAGAAGAGTGTGGAGATTTCTTAAAAAACTGGAAATAGAACTGCCATATGACCCAGCAATCCCACTTCTGGGCATACACACTGAGGAAACCAGATCTGAAAGAGACACGTGCACCCCAATGTTCATCACAGCACTGTTTATAGTAGCTAGGACATGGAAGCAACCTAGATGCCCATCAGCAGACAAATGGATAAGGAAGCTGTGGTACATATACACCATGGAATATTACTCAGCTGTTAAAAAGAATTCATTTGAATCAGTTCTAATGAGATAGATGAAACTGGAGCCCATTATACAGAGTGAAGTAAGCCAGAAAGATAAAGAACATTACAGCATACTAACACATATATATGGAATTTAGAAAGATGGTAATGATAACCCTATATGCAAAACAGAAAAAGAGACACAGATGTACAGAACAGACTTTTGGACTCTGTGGGAGAAGGCGAGGGTGGGATGTTTCGAGAGAACAGCATCGAAACATGTATACTATCTATGGTGAAACAGATCACCAGCCCAGGTGGGATGCATGAGACAAGTGCTCCGGCCTGGTGCACTGGGAAGACCCAGAGGAATCGGGTGGAGAGGGAGGTGGGAGGGGGGATTGGGATGGGGAATACATGTAACTCTATGGCTGATTCATGTCAATGTACGACAAAACCCACTGCAATGTTGTGAAGTAATTAGCCTCCAACTAATAAAAATAAACGAAAAAAAAATATTAAAGAGTTTAAAATAAAAAAATATTAAACTGTTCAAATACAGTAAGCCAGTTAAGATGGCCTACTGTAAATTAAAATATTCAATGACCAAAATCCATTATACAAGACCTATTTAGAAAAGTAGGTGATTATCCTTACTGCTTCTCCATTTAACAGCCCAATTTTGCCTCTATTTGAACTTTGAAAGAATGAACAGTGCCTCGTGGTGAATTAGCACAACCATAAATGCTATGGTCCTACTCATCAGGCTCCTTTACACAATATTAGGGAAGTTACTGGCTCTATCCAATTAACAGCTGGTGAATACTTTACTATTACAAATGTAGGTAATATGTTCTGTTCGGTGTCTATTTCAACAGCCTCAGATGCTTCAACTCCAAAAGGAAACAATATGCCTTTACCCAGCTGCTCACGGGACACCTCAACAACCTTGATATTACACACCATCTTTGCAGGCAAGATCTTAACTGCATCCAGTTTTCTCCAGGATCACAGGTATGACATTACATTGATGACATCGTACTCCAAGGAGATTCTTTGGAAGCACTCATTTACAATACGCAAATACTCACAAAGGGGCTCAGAAATAGGGATGAGTCATTATCCCACACATCATGTAAAGCCCCTCTGCTTCAGTCAAATTCCTGAAAAGTATTTGATAAATCAAGGGCCATTATCATCCCTGACTTTGCCAAGAAACAACTATTGACCATCTCAGTATCCACAGTAATTTTTAGATCTTTTTGGGTTCTGGAATCAACATATTCCTCGTTTACAAATGTTAATTAAGCCAATTTAAGATCCCCTGGAGAAGGAAATGGCAACCACTCCAGTATTTTTGCCTGAAAAATCCCATGGTCTAAGGAGCCCGGTGGGCTGCAGTCCAGTAGGTCGCAAAGAGTTGGACCCGATTAAGCAACTAAGCACACATACTATTACTTGAAAATCAGCCTACCTTCAACGGTCACCATCCAACAAAAGACTCTAGAATCTATCCAAATGCTCATCAGTGTCCCAGATAATTCTTCATAACAGAAATTTTAGCAACCTCCTCTCAAGTCTCCAGGAGTCTCTGGATCCACCTACCATGGTCATAAGTTGTCCATCAACTTCTTATGCAAGTAACCGCTCTTCTCAGCCCTGTGCTATCCACCGTTAGAGTAACCATTTCTGTCCACATACTGACTCTCTTAGAAACATAAAGCTCTCACAGGTCCTGAGTCCATATCCAGCTGTCCGTTATGCATGCCTTGGGTCATGAAAGCAGCACCCGCACAGGTTCAGGAGAGCTACAGAGACCACCTTTCTATAGAATGAAACCACACCTGGACCCGCTGGCATATTCTGCCTTCAGGAGGAAGTGGGTAGCCTCTCTGACCTCAGTTGTTTGCCAGATTCTATGATGCTAGAGGATGTCAAACCTCTCCCAGATAACTTGGCTACCTGAAGAACCCTTTGGAATAAACGGAGTGAATATGAGAAAGTGTGGTCTCAAATGAAAGGACAGATTTTGAAGGAATAAAAAGTAATGAGCATGGTAAATATGTGGGTGAATTTAAATGAATATTTAATCAATAATAATAATTTATATGGGTTTCAAAAATATATAGAATTAAAATAGCAATAAAAATAGCATATACATCAAGGGGGAGTTAAAGTGTGAGGTTCTAACAACATTTAGGAGAAAAGTAAAAGTATAAATTATCATTAGACCTTGATGGGTCAAAAATGCATGTTGTAATTTCTAGGGTAATTGCTAAAGGAACAGTAAAAGAATATTTACCTTTCAAACAGGAAAAACTAGAATGTTGCTCCTTCAGCAAAACCAAACTTAAATTAACACCACCTCAATCATCAGGTATCTCATTACTCATCTTCAGCAAATCAGTAAAACACACATGAATATCAATGCCACCCACCAACTCTTAAAATTTAGAACCAAATGTGAAAACCGCCTCAGTGGCATTTCCCAGGCAAAGCAAATTTCCTACATTGCTGTCACCTTCCACAAACCACAGCAAAAATTTGGTGTTATTTGAGAAAAGCAGGATAGAGAGAAGCAGCAAGAGAAAACACAGACAATCCTCCATGGTTTCTGTCTCGACAGGATGCTGGTCAGTCCATGCGAAACATTTGGAGACCACAGCTTATAATTTTAAATGCAAGTGAATTCAATTAAATACAGGCTTACAGAAACTTAAGGCGTTGGTCATCTGTAAGGTAGCTGTTGTCTTCTTTTGTTATTAGGAGTCCAAGGAAAAGCAACAATCTCTGCCAAGTGCTCCTCTGCAAAGCTGGTTTTCCTCAGTTTTTCAATCTCCAAGTCTTAGGTTAATCTTCACTACTCCAAAGGCAGCATCAAAAAAAAAAAAAAAAATTAAAATCCAAATAAAGAATAATCCCTTGCTACCATATCATCTCTTTTGAATCTAATCTTCCCTAGAGAACAAAACTCGCCCTTGCTGAAAAACCGGAGGCACAAGTTACGGAAGAGAGAGGGCTGGTGCCACTTAATTGCAAAATACTTTCTTAAAAAGCCTAAGTACCAAAGCTCTGCCATTTTAAAATTAGGTTTCTCTGGGCCCAGCAAGAGTTTGCTCTTTCTGTATGTGCTCTGCTCATACATCTGAAACCATCTCTGCAAATTAACAAGCACCTAAAGAGTTTCTCCTCATCCCAACCAAATACTTGTCTCCCTGGGAAAGCCTAGATCCCTGCTGGCTCAGGCTTTGGTCTCAGTCAAACCTATCCTGACTCTAAAACGAATACTTTTTCTTGCCAAACCCAACCACAGTTCCATGCCAGCAATACCATCTGCTACAGCTGGGCAGCCACAATGTAAACCAGCTGCCACCACACCACACACAAGACCAAGCCTTCTCACACAGCACTTTGACTCTAAATTCCAGACTGTTTTTTCTCACTCAGCTCCACAGTGAATAGCAATATTTAGAAATTCAAGTTGAAGTTTAGATGACATTAGACTGGTATTAAGTTCAGATCCTAACTTAGCACTCACCTCTTCTGCTCCTTGGAAGAAAAGCTATGACCAACCTAGACAGCATATTAAAAAGCAGAAGACCTTTGCATTACCAGCAAAGGTCCGGCTAGTCAAAGCTATGCTTTTTTCCAGTAGTCATGTATGGATGTGAGAGCTGGACTACAAAGAAAGCTGAGTGCCAAAGAATTGAGGCTTCTGAACTGTTGTGTTGGAGAAGACTCTTGAGAGTCCCTTGGACTGCAAGGAGATCCAACCAGTCAATCCTAAAGGAAATCAGTCCTGAATATTCATTGGAAGGACTGATGCTAAAGCTGAAACTCCAGTACTTTGGCCACCTGATGTGAAAAACCAACTCATTGGAAAAGACCCTGATGCTGGGAAAGATTGAAGGTGGGAGGAGAAGGGGATGACAGAGGATGAGATGGTTGGATGGCATGACCGATGTGATGGACATGAGTTTGAGTAGGCTCCGGGAGTTGGTGATAGACAGGGAAGCCTGGCGTGCTGCAGTTCATGGGGTCACAAAGTCAGACATGACTGAGTGACTAAATTGAACTGAACTTCTGCCTATACATTTTCCAGCCAAGAAAGCTACAGTTAAGGAACAGTAACCAGATGGTGATTGCAGCAATGAAATTAAAAGATGCTTACTCCTTGGAAGGAAATTTATGACCAACCTAGACAGCATATTAAGAAGCAGAGACATTACTTTGGCAACAAAGGTCCATCTAGTCAAGGTTATGGTTTTTCCAGTGGTCATATATGGATGTGAGAGTTGGACTGTGAAAAAAGCTGAGCGTCGAAGAATTGATGCTTTTGAACTGTGGTGTTGGAGAAGACTCTTGAGAGTCCCTTGGACTGCAAGGAGATCCAACCAGTCCATCCTAAAGGAAATCAGTCCTGGGTGTTCATTGAAAGGACTGATGTTGAAGCTGAAACTCCAATTCTTTGGCCACCTGATGCGAAGAGCTGACTCATCTGAAAAGACCCTGATGCTGGGAAAGATTGCGGGCAGGAGGAAAAGGGGATGACAGAGGATGAGATGGTTGGATGGCATCACTGACTCGATGGACATGGGTTTGGGTGGACTCTGGGAGTTGGTGATGGACAGGGAGGCCTGGAGTGCTGTGGTTCATGGGGTCCCAAAGAGTCGGACACGACTGAGCGACTGAACTGAACTGAATTGAACCAGTGAGGAAAATCATCACTTTAATAACAGTTAAGCCAGCACTTGATAAGTCCTAATGCTAAGGTCTGACAGAAGCTAGACTGAAGAATGTGACTTAGTGACTTCTGACAGCTTTGGCCACCTGATGCAAAGAGCTGACTCATTTGAAAAGACCCTGATGCTGGGCAACATTGAAGGCAGGAGGAGAAGGGGACGACAGAGGATGAGATGGTTGGATGGCATCACCAACTCAATGGACATGGGTTTGGATGGACTCCGGGAGTTGGTGATGGACAGGGAGGCCTGGCGTGCTGCGGTTCATGGGGTCACAAAGAGTCGGACATGAATGAATGACTGAACTGAACTGAACTGACAGCCTAAACGAGATTCCCATCTTCTCCACCCTATTTAAAATGGCAAGGTCTGAAGAGAAAACAGACTCTACCATTATGCAACCACCCAGTAGCAGACTTGGAAGTGGGGAAAAAGAGAGAGAGTCTTGTCTGGACAGCTCAACACAATTCAAGATGCAAAAGAAGAATGTACCAGTTTCAAAACGACAGCCACCATGGAAAACAGTATGGTGGTTTCTCAAAAAATAAAAATAGCACTACATTGTGATTCCACAATTCCACTCCTGGTTATATATCTGGAAAAAAATAAAAACACTACTTTGAAAAGATACATGTACCACCAAGTTCATAGCAGCACTATTTACAATAGCAACATAAAGAAACAATCCAAGTGTCTATCAACACACAAATGGATAAAAACAAAGATGTGGTAAATTTATACAATGAAATATTACCCAGCCATAGAAAAGAATGAAATTCTGACATTTGCAGCAACATGAATGGACCTACAGAGTATTATGCTTAGTGAAAAGTCAGAGAAAGACAAATAGTGTTTGATATCACTTATACATGTAATCTAAAAATAAAGCAAAGAATGAATATAGCAAATCAGAAATAGACTCACAGATACAGAAAACAAACTAGGAAGGGGGGATGCAAGATAGGGGTATGGGATTGGGAGATGCAAATTACTATGTATAAAATATATAAGCAACAAGGATACATTGTACAGCACAGGGAATTATTTTGTTTTGTAATAATTTTTAATGCAGTATAATCTATAAAAATACAAAATCAGTTTTTAAAAAAAAGGAAAGAAAGAAAAAGAAAGTCCCTGTGATAAATCACCACCCGAAGTCTTACAGTGTATTCAGATAGTGGGGACTCAGTAGAGGATATTTGTGTTTTTAATCACCCCAACATACTTTCTTCCACTGAAAAACTTTACCTGCTTCCTATGTTATTCTGATGAAACTAGTCATTACAGGACACTGTCTGATCCCCAGCTTATCACATGAATATCCTCCTTTTCACCATGACTGGTCAAAGTTACATGAGCCAAGCAGGGCCAGAGTGGACCATGCAATTCTATGTAAGGATAATGGGAGAGGGAAAGTGTCTTCCTTTTGAGTCATGAACAATAAAATGAAAGCTTACAGCTGTCAGAAGTCACCTTTCCAATCACACAAAAGGGCCTGTTGGTAAGAAAGAAGAAAGGAAAGAGAAATCAAATGATATCATTTGGGCCCCTGTAGAGGGCTTCCCTGGTTGCTCAGTGGTAAAGAATCCATCTGCCAATGCAGGAGACGTGGGTTCAATCCCTGGGTCAGGAAGGTCCCCTAGAGATGGAAAAGGCTACCCACTGCAGTGTTCTTGCCTAGAAACTCCCATGGACGAAGGATCCTGGTGAGTTATAGTCCATGGAGTCACAAGAGCCAGACACAACTTAGCAACTAGACCACCACCACTGGACAGTCTTGGAGCACCCCTGCCAGCTCCACCCTGAAATTTCCAGTACAACAGCCAAAGAATCCCACTTTGCTCAAGCTTTTTTGGGTTTCTAACATTTGCTTATAACCAAAGAGTCATTACAAATACAGTCTTGCTTCAAGCTAACTCTTCTTACTAATTAATATGTATACTCCAACTCTGTGTAGTTCTCAAACCAAGAAATAAAGCTATTTCATAAAATTTTTCTTTTTAAATTCAGATTTCCAAGATCCAACCAAAAGCACTATTTCAGCATCTATAGGGGTGGAATCCTCACATCTGTATTTTTCTTAATTCCACAAATAATCATGAACCCTAACCAGTATGGATAGCCACTAATCTATTCTATTACAAAAAAGAAACTCCAAATTCTAAATTGGCTGATCACATGAGCTATTTTAATTGCAGTCTAGAATCCTACAAAGAAAACAGGTAGGTTTCCCTACACCACCCACAAATAAACTCTGTTTCTCTAATAGAAAAATCAATAAAGTATATTTTAAACAGTTTTATAGCATTTAGTGACTTTTCTTAAGTCTAGTGATAGAAATTTTACTGATAGATAGACAGAAAGTTTACTGATAGAAATTTTACAGTACTATAATCACAAATACATGTTTAAAGCTCCCCCAGTTCTTTATTATGAAACTAGCATAAGAACCAGAGTGTGATGACAAAAACCACTACAATATTGTAAAGTAATTAGCCTCCAACTAATAAAAATAAATGAAAAAAAAAAAAGAACCAGAGTGTGTAGTAATGGACATCTAAGGCAAATTTCTGTGTTAAATGGCACACAAAACCAAGTCATATTTCTGCATCTCTTTACATCTCTATCCTTTTACATGTGTACTTGTACAAGTTGATAAACTAATCTATTTTAGCAAGTACAAAGTAAAAGTATCTTTTTTTTAAGATTTTTTTTATGTGGATCATTTTTAAAGTCTTTATTGAATTTGATCCAATACTGTTTGTTTTATTTTTGGCTTTTTGGCCTCAAGGCATGTGGGATCTTAGCTCCCCCACCAGGGACCAAACCCACAACCGATACATTGGCAGGCCAAGTCTTAACCAGGGAAGTCCCAACATCTTTTTAAAATCCTGACATCAAAGCCTCAGTTGCAAGGTGGTGATATAGGAAACCTCTGGTCAGAAGACCTTGGACAATCCTCTGAGGCAATGTGGTGGAACAGTCAAGGCACTTTTCAACCATTTGCAATGTCGTAATGATTCTTTGAGGACTTGGTGCAGTGGTAAAGAACTCGCCTGCCAAGCAGGAAATGTAGCCTTGATCCCTGGATTGGGAAGATCCCTTGGAGAAGGCAATGGGAACTCATACCAGTATTCTTGCCTGGAAAATCCCATGGACAGAGGAGCCTGGCAGGCTACAGTCCATGGGGTTACAAAAGAGTCAGACATGACTGAGCAACTAAACACACACACACACACAATGATTCTTTTACATCTGAATATACTCCTTTGAAACTTGCACTATGACAGCATGGTACAACAAAGTTTAGGCCAATCATTTCCACAGGATAATTTATATGTCATGTCAAGGGAGAGTTGTTATACAGTCTTTAGATCCTGAACAGTTGTGGGAATTTTTGCTGTTTCATATTATCATCTCCTAAAAGAAGACCCCTCTAAGGATTTCAAATTTTAAAAAAACTAGTGATCATATATCATCACTGGGATCACCTTGGATATAAAATCAGGAGACAGATCACCACAGAGGCACCCAGCAGTAATCAGGTAATTTCTAGAGCTTGACTACAATCATACTCTCAGGCCACATCTTCTAGGATTAAAGACTGATGAGGAAGTATTTTCAGTTCTGCTTCCACTCTTGAAATATTAAGGAAAGGGGAATAAAATCTGTAACTATATATAGTGATGGATTGTAACTAGACTATTGTGGTGATCATTTTGCAATATATATAAATACCAAATCATTATGTTGTATGTGTGTGTGTGCATGCTAAATTGCTTCAGTCATGTCCAACTCTTTGCACATCTATGGACTGTAGCCCACCAGATTCCTCTGTCCATGGGGATTCTCCAGGCAAGAATACTGGAGTGGGTTGCCCTGCCCTCCTACTGGGGATCTTCCCAACCTAGGGATCAAACCCAGGTCTCCTTCATTGCAGGCAGATTCTTTATCATTGAGCCACTAGGGAAAGCCCATTATGTTATATATTTTAAAATAATATAACATTTTATGTCAATTGTGTGTATGTGTGTATGCTTAGTCGTTAAGTTGTACCTGACTCTTTTTGACACCATGGACTATAGTCCTCCAGGTTCCTCTGTCCATGGGATTTCCCAGGCAAGAATACAGGAGTGGGTTGCCATTTCCTTCTCCAGGGGATCTTCCTGGCCCAAGGATTTGAACCCATGCCTCCTGCATTGGCAGGTAGATTCTTTACCACTAAGCCACCTAGGAAGCCCTTTATGTCAATTATATGTCGATAAAAAAAAATTAAGTAGAGGGATCTCATCAGCAGAGTAAGGAGGAAGGTATAAGAAATCAATGGATATAATGTCTGACTATTAATGCTATCTTTTTTCCAGCTTTACTAGGTATAATCGACAAAGTTGCTGGAAGTTGTGAGACAAAATACCAGAAAGAGAAAAGAGCTGCCCAGAGAGAAAGATCTAGACATCTGCCAAGTATTAATATTAAGGTGTATGCATGCGCACACACACAGCTTCACAAAGAACTACTGTTAGAAAAAGGAAAACAACTAGGCCGCTGAACTGAACTACTACTAGTATTCACCCAAGTCCGTTTGAATTCTGATCTCCAGAGTGGAGAGACCTTACTAAAACTCCTGAAGCATTCAGTAGAGACCTCATAAAAATACTGGAGTAGGGCTGTATTAGGAGTAGAACTAATCTTGTCCTAAAAGATAATCTTATACCACCTTGAAAATACTTTTTAAAAATGTAAAAATAATTTAAAAACAAGCTTCATACTAACCATAAACATGTAGAAACTGAAATTTTAATTATTACCATTTACAATTGCTTCAAAGGAAACCAGTTACTTAAGTATAAATCTAACAAAATGTATATGAATCAGTATCTTGAAAATTACAAAATGCTGATAAAAGAAATTAAAGAAGACCTAAATAAATAGGAGCCATACTATGTTCATGGACTGTAAGATTAAATGTAGTAAAGATGTCAATTCTTTCCAAATTGATCAATAGATTTAATTAAATTTCTATCAAAATGCATTTAGTTTTTTAGTAGACACAGACAAGCATATTCTAAAATTTGTGCAGAAAGGCACAGGACCTAAAATAGCCTTAAAATTTTTTTTTGGAAAAGAATAAAGGGGGAGGAAGCAGCCTATCCAGTGTTAAGGTTTACTGTGTTGAGTCCCCAAGACCACCTCCAGGTTCAATGATTTACCAGGAGGACTCACAGGATTCAGCATAATCATACCAATGGTAATGACTTCTTTTGGCATAAAGATATTAAGCAAAATTAGCAAAGGAAAATGATGTATGGGGCAAAGTTTGGAGGAAATCAGAACAAGTTTCCAAGAGACCTCCCCCATTAGAGTCAAAGGACTTGCTTAATTTTTCTGCTAACAAGTTATGGTAACACATGTGAAATGTTATCTACCAAAGAATCTCAGTAGAGACTCAGTGCCAAAGGTTTTTATTGGGAACTAGTCACATAGCACACTCTGCCTAGCACAATCCAAAATTCCAGATTCCCAGAAGGAAAGCAAGTGTTCAGCATTAACCATCATTGTTTACACAGTTTAGGCACAGTGAGCCACTCTTATCAGTTAGGGTGGTCCTTATGAGTTAGGGAAGACCTCCTGAAATCTTAATTTCCAGATGCTAGCCAAAGGCCAACCTGGATAGCAGATCTTTCTAAGGATAGCAGTGATAGGTAAGGAGCAAGAATTTTAGCAAATTAGATAGAATCTACATTGTCTTTTATGACCTAGACCCAGAATTCACAAAGCATTAATTCTGCCCTATCCTATCAGTTGAAGCAATCACAAGCTCATGCATTTTAATGAGAAAGAACATAGACCTCTAGATGGGAGGAATGCCAAAGAATTTGTGGAAACAATTTTAAATTGCCACTGTCTACTCTTTGGCCAAAAATAATTTATATTCTTCCCTCCTGAAATATGTATTCACCTCTTCAAGATTCTCCAAAAGCCTCACCCCTATGACATCAAGCTAGGTTCAAAGTCTAGGCTCTGATCCCTAATCAAGCCCAAGCATGGATGAGGCTCCATGCTGTTTCCTGTGTTCAGATCTTGATCTGAAAACCTGCAAAGTAAAGAGACAAGTTATCTGCCCTACATATATCCAAAATACAGTGGTGGGGATAGCACCAAAATCACAACTAGCTGTTGAACAACCATCGAACAGGAGGATGCTGGAACCTACCATCAAGACATAACTCCATGTCCAAAGACAAAGAAGCCAAAGCAAGACTACAGTGGGCAATCACACATTGGAGGGGCACAATCATGATAAAATTAAATCCCATACCCACTGGGTAAGTGACCTACAAACTGGAGAACAATAATACCAAAGAAGTTCCTCCACTGTTGTGAAGATTCTGAACCTCCATGTCAGGCTTCCCAGCCTGGGGATCTGACAAAAGGATTGGGGATCCCCAGGGAATCTGACCTTGAAGGCCAGGGTGATTTAATTGCAGGACTTCCATAAGACTGGGGGAAACAGAGACTCCAGTCTCAGGGGGCACAAACAAAATCTCACCTGTGTCAGGACCAAGAAGAGGGGAACAGTGACTCCACAGGAGACTGAACCAAAACTACCTGCTAGTGTTGGAGGGTCTCCTATGGAGGTTTGGGTCAGCAGGAGCTCACCACAGGGATGGAGGTACAGGTAGCAGCAGTCCTGGAAGGTCCCCTTTGGCATAAGCCCTCTTGGATATTGCCATTAACAATCTATGGAAATTGCCATAGAGCCCAGAGAGGCTGGGCCAAACAACTATTAGGGAGGGAGTGCAACCCCACCCATCAGCAGATAATTGGATTAAAGTTTTACTGAGTAAGGCTCTGCCCACCAGAGCAAACCCAGTTTTTCCCAGTCCCTCCCAATAGGAAGATTACACAAGTCTCTTAGCCTCCTCATCACAAGGCAGACAAGCAAGACAGTCCCACAGCAGCTAGAACAAAAACCATGTTTCGGAAAGATAATCAGGATGAAAAAGCAGAAAGTTATGTCCCAGATGAAGGGACAAGAAAAAACACAGAAAAATAACTAAATGAAATGAAGATAGCAACCTTCCAGAAAAATAATTCAGAATAATGATAATGAAGATGATCCAGGATTTCGGGAAAACAATGGAGAAGATGCAAGAAAAATTTACCAAAGATCTAGAAGAACTAAAGAACAAACAGAGATGAATAATAAACTAGAAGAAATTAATAGCAGAATAACTGAGGCAGAAGAACAGATAAATGATCTGGAGGATGGAATGGTGGAATTCACTGCCACAGAACAGAACATAGAGAAAAGAATGAAAAAAAATGAAGACAGCCTAAGACCTCTGGGGCTTTAAACACACCAACATTTGCATTAGAGGGGTCCCAGAAGGAGAAGAGAGAAAGGACCTGAGACAATATTTAGAGAGTTAATAGCTGAGAACTTCCCTAGTATGGGAAAGGGAAATAGTCAACCAAGTCCAGGAAGCACAGAGAATCCCAGGCAGGATAAACCCAAGGAGGAAAACATTGAGACACATAGTAATCAAACTGACCAAGATTAAAAACAAGATAAAATGTTAAAAATAATAAGGGAAAAATGACAGATAACATACAAGGGAACTCCCATCAGGTTATCAGCTGATTTCTCAATAGAAACGCTACAAGCCAGAAGGAAATGGCACAATATATTTAAAGTGATGAAAGGGAAGAACCTACAACCAAGAATACTCTACCCAGAAAGACTGTCCTTCAGATTTGATGGAGAAATTAAAAGCTTTCTAGACAAGCAAAAGTTAAGAGAATTCAGCACCACCAAACCATTCACTACCACACAATGAATGCTAAAGGAACTTCTCTAGGCAGGAAACACAAGAGAAGGAAAAGACCTATAGAAAATAAATCCAAAACAATTAAGAAAATGGCAACAGGATCATACATATTGATAATTACATTAAATGCAATTGGTGTATTAAAAGACATTGGTGGCTCAGACGTAAAGCGTCTGCCTACAATGCAGGAGACCTGGGTTCAATCCCTGGGATGGGAAGACCCCTCTGGAGAAGGAAATGGCAACCCACTCCAGCATTCTTGCCTTGAAAATCCCGAGGACGGAGGAGCCTAGTAGGCTACAGTCCATGGGGTCGCAAAGAGTCGGACACAACTGAGCGACTTCACTCCACTTCAAAAGACATAGGCTGGCTGGGCAGATGAAAACATGTGCATGTATGCATTTCCACTTACTACTTCACTCTGCTTCATCCCCCAAATTGTGTATAATTATTTTATATTGTTAGGTTAATCATGTTCCCATTATGACTTGCAATCGTAATTATCTTTTTTTGTCTGGCTATTATTGATTGTGAAACTGATTAATTCCTTTTACTATTGTGATTATGTAACTATTACTCATTTAATACAATTGTATCAGGATCGGTCAACAAAAATAACAGAATTGTATATCACCAAAGCTACCATTTAATAGAAAATCCTGTAATCACTTTTTAAAATCCAGATGCATATCAGAATTATCTTGGAATTTTTTGAAAAATACAAATGCCCAGTTATTGCTCTTTTTTCACCAAAGCTTTAAATATATTTCTAACGAGCAGCCATGCTTAAAAACAACTGGACTATACAATAATCTTTTACTTTTATCTAGTTTCATTTTTTCTATTTCATATTCAGGGGTCCTATTTCATCTAGTTTTTTCCAATTTCTCTGTCTCCTCTTTTTTTTTTTTTTAATTATCTTTCCCAGACCTTTATCAACCATAGTAGGAAAGCTTTTGCATACACATATATAAATAACATGTATAATATATATATTTTAGAAAGCTTATGAAGTTTTTCCTAACTAAAAAATTTATGATATTTTGATTCTACTTGTTTGAAACTTAGGATGAACAGAATGCTAGATTTCTAATTTTAAAAAATACATATGCAACAAGCAACAAAGGTTTACTGGATAGCACAGGAAACTATAGTCAATATCTTGTAATAACTTATAATGGGGAATAACTTCAAAAATAATATATGTGTATATGTATACCTGAATCACCTTGCTGTGCACTGGAAACATTGTAAGTCAACTATACTTCAATAAAATGCATATATTAAGAAAAAAAATACAGTGGTGCAATAGGCATAGGATAATTATAATAAACATCCATTTAAGCCACCAATCCATTGGAAGTCACTCAATCCATTGAAATTCTAAAATCCAGTTGGCTATGTGTTACCAGTTCGTGACCAGGGCCCAGTCCTGCTCTTTGGAAATGGCTTTCCATGATTTTTAGCTCTTCCTTCTGAGTTCTTGGTTTTGCCCTCTAAGTCATTCTTCCTTCTCTGTAGAGCTATCCCATTTTTGCAGCTTAGCAGCCTATTCAACCTGCTTCCCATCCACAGAAGTTTGAGGATCCAAAATATACTTTTCATTTTGTACAGTCTATTTTTTTTTTCAGAGTAATAATTACTATGAAAACTTTGTGGGTTTTGTTGTGTGTCAATTTGTAATTTATACCATTAGATAAAGACACAAACACCTTGAAGATAAGTTCTTTTCTACCTGGGGCTCCCTGTGAGGCTACTGTGGGACAAGGTCCTTAATAGTCTTAGGGGTCCTGTTGTTTAAGATTCTTGTTGTGGTGTTAAACAATTGTTTACTGTTTATAATTGCTTAAGAACTTTTCAAGACCTTTTATCTGTTTCTAAACTCTTAAAAGATTTAACAATCACATCCTCAGCTTCTTCCCTATCTTGAGTTCATGCTTTTCTAACAGGCCTTGGACTTGATCTTACTGGAGAAGCTAAGGATAAGAAATCATTTAATTTTCAGATCTTGCTCTACACTATTCCTCTAAATTCTATTTGAAAATTGAATAACTCCTTCTTTAGTACAGTTTTGTCTACTCATAGCTTATGATACATAGTATAAATGTATATAAACAAAAAACAGTTGACATCTTCAACATTCTGCATGGAAATCTCCTAAGCCAGATCCATTGGTTCATTAAATATATTTTCTAATTCTCCACAATATCACATTTGCTAAACCATCTGCCATGACACAGCAAGAGCCTCCTTTCCTCAAGCTTCCAACAACATTTTTCTTTCTTTCTTTTCAGCCCTTATTGACACCACCTCTGATGCCTATTAGGATTCTGCCAAGAGTCTTCTTGCAGCCCTTTCAATGTCTGCCTGACACACTCTCCTAAAGTCAATGTCACATGCTTTAGATTTTTTTATAACAGCATCCCAAATTTTGTTCCACTTATCTAATGCTGTATAACTACTTCAAAAATACCGGGGAAAAGCAATAATTTTATTGTATCTCACAATTAAGAAAGTCAAGAATTGGGGTAGGTTTTAGCTAGGTACTCATTCTATTCTGTGTGACATCAAAGTGTTATCAAATGCAAGTCTGTGTGCCTGACACACAGTGAGGCCAAACAATATCAAAACATCAGAGTTCAGAACAGAGAAAGGTTTACTGCAGGACCGTGCAAGGTGGCTCATGCCTTAAAAAGCCTAAATTCCCAGAAAGCTTTCAGCAAAGCCCTTTTATAGGATAGGGGTGGGGGGGGGGGGGCGGAACATGGTTAGTTGTTGCAAACTTCTTGACCTTTATTCTTGAGGTCAGGTCATGGTCAGGTAATGATGTTCCTATAAACCTCTCAAAAACATTATTCTCTGTTTTAACAAGAAAGGGTAAGGTCCCAAGGCTCAACTTGAGCCCTCAAAGGTCCAGGTCCTGGCTCAGAGAAGGGGGTCCCTGTGTGGGCTGGTGACCCTTCCCCGGGAGCGTTCATCCAGCACCCTGTCTGGATTCTCCCACCATTGCCCAGGCCTGGCTGAAGAGGCAGATCTCTGCTGGTGGCACCCTCTGGGCCAGGACCTCGGACCCTACCCAGCCATCATTACTGAGGGAACAAAGTGCCCATGACCCAGCCCGCCCTCAGGCTTTTTATTTAAACTGGAACACATCATTTGTATAGGATCCGTCGGAATACATGTTGTACCAAAAACCAATCAGGTTAATTTCCAGCTCAAAGCTGCCCCTCTTTGAGTCCACAGAGGTGGACTCAAAATATGACTTGCAACATCCTTGTACCTTAACCCTGACCTCTGGCCCCCCCTTAGGGGTGACAACTGATCAAAGCTTGACCAATTTTTGAAACTTGCATGGAGAGAGGTAAGTTAGTTGAAGTTCTTACCTTAAAGGCAGTGCCCATACCCTCCAGTTGCTGAGGCGTCTGTGGACTGTGACCCAATGAGACTGTTGCCACCATTATGTCACGGAGGTGGGCACAGGAGAGAGGTTCGCTGCTGCTTCGAGGTCTGGGCCCCGCCAGTGGGCAGCTGTGGAAGGACCCCGGCGCTCTGCCTGACACGGCTTTCAGCCTGTCCCGGGCGGCACCCCAGATCACCTGCTATCACCAAAGTCAACGGACCTGAACGGCCCCAGGGAGACGGCTGCGATCCGCCTGTCTGCTGGAAGGACCACTGAAAGCTGGCTGGTGACAGAGCGGGACCTCTGACCGCGTGGCTGAGTCTCCTGCTAACAGTCCAGTGTTAACTGCAGAGTTCTAACGGTCAACCGCTAACCCTGGAGCGCTAACCGTCGGGCGCTAACGGTCGAGCGCTAACTAACCCTGAGCGCTAACTCGGAGCACTAACGGTCAGTCGCCAACGGTCAATCGCTAACAGCTGTGCACGGCCCCTCCTCGCCCCGCCCCTCCTCGCCCCGCCCCTACTGCAGAAGGAAGTTACTCAGTGGTATTCACCAGGCAAATGGGAGCCTTGGAGGGGTCAAGACAGCTTTACTCACATACCTGGCACCATGGCAGGAATAACTAGACTTCCAGGCTTAGCTGGCTCTGTTAACCAAAACGTGGTCTCTCCAGTACGGTGGGCTTTTCATATGGTGGCTCAACTCTCTGAGTAAGTATCTAAAGTAGTAAGACAGCAACCTCATGGCCTTTTATGACCTAACCTCTGATGTCAAGAGTTTCATTTCTGCTGTACTGTGTAGATCAAAGATATCACTAGTCAACTCAGATTTGAGAGGAGGGGACAGTGGAAAAACGTCCAAGAATGTGCAGCCAGTTTTGAAAACCAATATAACAAATCTATACTATGGAAAACATTAAAGGAAGCTCTTCAGGCTGAAGTGAAATGATACCAGATGAAATTTAGATCTACACAAAAGAATGAAGGGTGCCAGAAATGGTAGACATGTAGGTAAACTAAAACATTTTTTTTTTAATTCGTTTGCATGCAGCCACATATAACAACCACAACACAAAAGACAGGAGTGAGTGAAAATAGATCTGACCTTACCTGATTGCAAACAGAAGCACTCTTTCTCTTTTTGGCTATACTGGATCTTCATTGTACACAGGCTTTCTCTAGTTGTGGCGAATGGGGGCTACTCTCTAGTTGCAGCGAGTAGGGGCTACTCTAGTTGCAGTGCATGGACTTCTCATTGTGGTGGTTTCTCTTGTGGAGCTCGGGCTCTAGGGCACGCAGGCTTCAGTAGTTGTGGCTCATGGGTTTAGTTGCTCTTCACCTTCTGGGATCTTTTAGAACCAGGGATCGAACCTGTGTCCCCTGCATTGGCAGGCAGATTCTTAACCATTGGAGCACCAGGGAAGTCCCGAATCACTGACTTTATTAATCAGAATTGTCAATACTGTCAACCAGTGAAGCAAGGGGGATAGAAAAGGAGCTACTTTCAGATAGTACAATAGTAGCGTATTGACCACTTGTCACAATATCAGAGGGTGGAGGAGTAGGATATCAGGGTATTGATTCCCTCAGGTCTCTTCTTAAAGAGTCACCATGGGCTGGCTCTTCAAACAGGCTCTCTGCCTTCAATTTCAGATATCAATATTCTCCTCATGCCTTTTCAGCACTCTTAATATCCCAGGGTACTCACTTCGTTAACTCTTGTGATAGACTCTGAACCTCTTTTAACATCTACTAACCAACTTAACAGATCAAAGCAAAAATTCAATTTTTAGAAATGTGATATTCAAAATAGTTTACTACTACTAATTTGAATCATAAAGAATATTTATTAAAACTAATCAACAACTGTGTATTTTCAGTGAAAAACATTACTATTAAGTAGATTACTTAGTATGAAAACTATGAATGGATTGTAAACCTGTTCTCATTATTATAAGGAATTTCAACCTTCTCAACGAAAGAGTATTAGGTTTAGAGTACAATTTTAAAAAATCAAATTATCTACATTCTGATTAATGACAATAAAATATGTTCTGTCAATTGAAGCAAAAGCAATGCATTTTCTTCTGGCATTTGCCATCATCTGCTTAGGTGTACAAATACTGGACTAGATTTCTGAGGTTAGGCCATAAAAGGCCATGCAGGGTCTGCCTTGTTCACTGACACACTTGCTCTTTTTTTTCTTTTTTGACACACTTGCTTTTTAGAGCACTGAGTCACCACAGAAGAAGATACCATGCTGGAGAAGCCACATTTGGTCAACAGAGCCAGCTCAGCTCAGTGTTCTTCCATAAATGGTAACGATCAAGAATCTAAGGAGATGATTATTAATAAATAATAATAATATTATTATTATTATATAATATAGCCCTCAAAACAGGACTATATTTTTGTATAGCCATTTCAAGCATAAAACCTAGTATAAAGAAATCATGTTCATGAGTACTCACTTCAGGTGGCAGAATATGAAAAATTGTTCAGTTCAGTCACTCAGTCATGTCTAACTCTTTGTGACCCCATGGACTGCAGCACGCCAGGCTTCCCTGTCCATCACCAACTCCCCGAGCTTACTCAAATTCATGTCTGGTGAGTTGGTGATGCCAGCCAAGCATCTCATCCTCTGTCATCCCCTTCTCCTCCTGCCTTCAATCTTTCCCAGTATCAGGGTCTTTTCAAATGAGTCAGTTCTTCGCATCAGGTGGCCAAAGTATTGGAGTTTCAGCTTCAGCATCAGTCCTTCCAATGAATATCCAGGACTGATCTCCTTTAGGATGAACTGGTTTGATCTCCTTGCAGTCCAAGGGACTCTCAAGAGTCTTTTCCAACACCACAATTCAAAAGTATCAATTTTTTGGTGCTCAGCTTTCTTTATAGTCCAACTCTCACATCCACACATAACTACTGGAAAAACCATACTTTGACTAGATGGACCTTTGTCAGCAAAGTAATGTCTCTGCTTTTTAATATGCTGTCTAGGTTGGTCATAACTTTTCTTCCAAGGAGCAAGGGTCTTTTAATTTCATGGCTACATTCACCATCTGCAGTCATTTTGGAGCCCAAAGTCTCTCACTGTTTCCATTGTTTTCCCATCTATTTGCCATGAGGTGATGGGCCTGGATGCCATGATCTTAGTTTCTGAATGTTAAAAATTCAGAAAATTGGGAAAATTGTTAGTTCAACTAAAGTAGAACATACACATATCCTAAATCCAGTAATCCACCACTGTATATATATTCTCAACAGAAATACATGCATATTATGTATATATTATCTACCTAAGTAACAAAAGACCTGTACTAGACTTTCAAAACAGAACTTATCATATTAGTCAAAAACTAAAAACTACCCAAATGCCTATCAACAATAAATTGGAAAAAAAATAAATTATGTGCTACTTACAAAATAGAATACTTAACAGTAATAAGAAAAATCTACATGGGAAAAAAAACATGAATGAACCTCACGATATTGAAAGAAAAAGGCTAAACATAAAAAAGTATGTATTGTATTATTCCATTTACACAATGTACAAAAACAGGCAACAACCAATGCAGGCTCTTAAGAATCAAAATAGTGGTTACCCTTGGGGCAGCAGGAAATGACAGGAACGCTAGTTTGGGTCACTAGTAATGTTCTATTTCTTAATCAGGGAGCTGGTTAGATGCTTATGGTGGTTTAAAAACATCTCCACAGATCCTTTTACACACCTGCCATCAGAAAATGAAGACCAGTCCCCTCTCCTTGAATATGCCTGGTCTTAGAGACTCACCTGTAGCAAAGTATGCTCTAGAACTAACACTGTATGACTTTCAAGGTTAGGTTAGAAAAAGCACTACAGCTTCTAATGGACTCTCTTTCTTAGAACATTCACCCTTGGTATCCAGTCACCATGCTTTGTGAAAGTCAGGGAGTCACATGCAAAGGCCATGGGGAGGTATTCTAATCACAGACATAGCTATAGCTAAGGTTCCAGTCAATAGGTAGCACCATCAGTGAAACATGTAAATGAAGGAGACTTCAGATGATTTCAGCCCCCAGCAGAAAAGTTATCCCAGCTAAGCCCTGCCCAAATTGCAAATTCATAAGCAAAATAAATGTTATTTTGCATGCTCAGTCACTAACTCACTTACAACTCTTTGCAACCGCATGGACTGTAGCCAGCCAGGCTCCTCTGCCCATGGGATTCTCCAGGCAAGAATACTGGAGTGGGCTGCCATTTCCTCCTCCAGGGGATTGTCCCAACCCAGAGATCAAACCTACATCTCCTGCATTGGCAGGTGGATTCTTTACTACTGAGCCACCTTGGAAGCCTATTAAATTTGTGGATGATTTGTTTTGTAAGTATATGTAACTAGAACATGCAGCCGGTGTGCTTGTTTTGTGAAAATTCTTAAGTAACAAAATTATGATATATAGTTGGATTCCACATTTGTAAATTCAACCAATCATAGATGAAAAATATTTTTTAAGTTCCAGAAAGTTTCAAGAAGCAAAATATGAATTTGCTGCACATTGGCAACTATTTACAGTGCATTTACATTGTATTAGGTATTATAAGTAATCTAAATATGATTTAAAGTATGTAGGAGGATGTGCATATGTTATATGAAAAACTACACCATTTTATTTAAGGAACTTGATTATGCAAGGCATGATTTGGCATTCCCAGGGGTGGAAGAGGGGCCTGGAACCAATCCCTTATGGATACCAACAGACAATTGTATACACCTTTCCACATGTATATTATACTTAGGTTTAGAATAAAAATCATATCATGCAAACAAGCTCAAATTTCTCATCAAATTTTTATATTTTATTGAGGTGTTTTTATAGACTCAATATTTCATATCTCCCTAATAGTGTGCCTTTTTCTTATAATTACATAGTATTAAAGAAAAAGTAATGGATTTTTTCACTACATCCCGTATAGACAAGTCCTAATCACCATCAGTTTGCCCTTGCACACTGCCTAATTCTGATCATTTATCATGTGTGGATATAAAAAAAAAGTTAAGAAGCACTGCTATAGGAGATATCTGTCCAGCACCATTCTCTCTTCTTCTACAATGTAGAGTATCATTTTCCTTTGAAGAACTATCTCCCTTGGGTGAATCAAGATTGCTGAGACCTGATTATTGCCCAGCTTTTAAAAAATTCTATTACACCTCACATTCTTCTAGAAATTTTCTTATTTTATTTAAGTTGGCAATATTTAGTCTCTATTCTTCACAAAGAATACCTACTGATATATAACTACAATGCTAGCACATTGGGACATATATATAGCTGATGATGAACAAATATAAAATGTTTATAAAATTATATTGGACAACTGATTTTTGTCAAAAGCACAAAAACAACACAGTGGAAAAAGAATAGCCTTTTTAACAAAATGCCTCAAAACATAAATAAAAGTTAACTCAAAATACATCATAGACCTAAACATACAGCCTAAACTGTAAAACTTCTAGAAGAAAACATTGGATATAGTCTTATTGAGTTTAGGGTAGGCAAAGATGTCTTTAAAATGAAACTAAAAGCACCATTCATAAAAGAATAAATTGGACTTTACTAAAATTCAAAACTTCTGTTCTTAAAAATACACTGCTAATAAAAAAAAATACACTCTTAAGAGAATGAAAAGAAAAGCCACATACTGGGAGAATATCTTTGTGAAGCATATATCTGACAAAGAACTTGTATCCAGAATATATAGAGAACTCTCAAAATTCAGGAAAACAAGCCAATTTTTAAAAAATGTAACAAAGATCTGAGTAGACACTTCACCAAAAAAGATATGCAGATGGCAAATAAGCACATAAAAAAGATGCTCAACATCATTAGTCATTAGGAAAATATAAATTAAAACCACAGCAAGATATCACTATACACCTATTAGAATGGCTAAAACTAAAAACGACTGACCACTGCAAGTATTCTTGAGGATGTGAAGGAAATGAAACTCAAACTCACTCCTGATGGGAATGTAAAATGATTCAACCACTCTGCAAAATAACAGCAGTTCCTTAAAAAGTTAAACATACATCTGCCTATGATCCAACCATTCCACTTCTAGATTTTTATCCAACAATAAAAGGAAATATATATATCCATACAAAGGCTTGTACACAAATGTTCATAGCAACTTTATTGGTAATAGCCCCAAACTAGACACAACTCAAATGTCCAGCAACAGATGATAAACTGCAGCACATCCATATAATGGAATACACTTGTCAATACAAAAGAATGAACTACTGTACATGGATGAATATCAAGATAATGACACTGAGGAAATGAAACCAGGACCTCCCCCCAAAATGTTATGCATACATACTTCTACATATGCATTTATGTAAAAGTTTAGAAAAGGCAAATGAATCTATAATGACAGTAAAGCAGTGGTTGCTTAGGTGTGGTAGGCAGGGAGGAATAAGAGAATCACAAAGGGGTGTGAGGAAACTGGAGGATGATGGATTTATTCACTTGATTACAGTGATTTTAAGGGGGTATACATATATTAAAAATTTACCAATTTATACTCTCTAAATATGTTCCATATATTACATGTCAATTATATCTCAATGAAGCTGTCTAAAAAGACTACAGCTCAGCTGTCCGATTTTGAAAGGAACGGAAAGGAAATCTTGGATAAAGGATTCAGTGAGGTTTGTAAATTATCCAAGTATGCCAGGAATCCATACTTCCTCTGTCTAGCCAAGCTTCAGCAGAGTTTAATGAGCCATCTCCCAGCTATTCTCCAGAAATGGTAACAACTGCACTATTGGATCTGTTTTTGGTAAGAGAATGACCCAATCAGTATAAAATGAATGCTATGTCTTGTGAGAGATTGTCAATTAAACACATAATCCACACTTATAAACATTTTTAAAGGGCTTTCTTCTTGCAAGATAGCTTTAATATTGAGAGTGAACATTTTGTATGTGAATTCCAATACAGACACACTTGCTACTTCATGCATCAGCACCTCAGTCTCTTTACCTGTAAATTGTCACAGGAATATTAAAACCAGGTGACTAAAAAGAACAGGTTTTTTCAGAATTATTAATTCTTTCTTTTTGGGCAGAACCTCTTTCTTCCCCTGTGCTCTGAGAGATATCTATTTCTTCCCAACTCTACCAGCAGTAATTAATTATCTTGAGTGAGTCAAGCTTCTCTCCCAGAAGTTTCATCCTACCATTACTAGACTCCTTGAGAGAGGTCCAAAAGGAAGTTCTCTGCCATAATCAAGCTGATCATTAAATCAGTTAAGAAGGTGTCCAAGTCTCTGCCAGACGCAGCTCTCACTGGGTACCACACTGATGTGCTGGGTGGCTTTGAGCTCTGTGCATTGTGTATTCTGGAGGTTGAGCTTCACTTTGCAAACAATCAGTTTTGGTTGCACAGCAGGATGGGGAGTATCTCAACAGCATCCCCATTTCTAATTGCAGGTGGAGGTAGTTTTCCAGGATGGCCTGTGTTCTCTGGAAGCAGAGTCACGTGGACTTTGACTCTTTACTAGAGGATACAAGAACTAGGACCTTCAGAACATGAATAGTGGTTGTGTCCACAGACTCTAGTATTAAGAGGCTCTAGCTTCAATTTCCAGCTGTCAAAATGTGTTTGGCTTTTTTGTGTCCAAAACTCAATTGTTTCATCTCTATAACGGGGCCAAAGCTATCTAATTTTTTTGTTTTTAAGTACATCTTTATTGAAATGAAACATATATAAAAAGTGAAAAAGTTGTAAGTAGTTTAATCAAACCTTTACAAAATAAAGAGAGCTATAATCAGAACAGCTATAACTAGCAACCAGATCAAAAAACAGAATATTATCGACCCTCCAGAAGACCACTCTCTTGCCTCATTACAGGCATACTCTCCAAAGGTCAACTACCCTGACTGCAAACAGCACCAATTAATTTTGCCTGCTTTTAAACTTTCTATAACGGGATTCATACAGCATGTGTTCTTTTGTGTATGACTTCATTCTGATTGTGAAGTTTATTCCTGCACTTGAATATAGCAGTATCTTTTTGTTTTAGTGAAGTACTCCATTTGGGGGTAATATATGTCATTAATAAATATTTCATATATCAATATTCATATCTGTATCTATAGTCAAATTAGTTCATTATGCTGTTCCTGATAATTTGTTTAGTGGTTCTGTAACTGAAAAGGTGAAAGTGTTAGTCCCTCAGTCCTGCAGCCACCCCATGGACTGTAGCCCTCTAGGCTCCTCTATCCAAGGAATTTCCCAAGCAAGAATAGTGGTATGGGTTGCCATTTCCTTTTCCAGGGGATCTTCCCAACCCAGGAACTGAACCTAGGTCTCCTGCATTGCAGGCAGATTCTTTACCGGGTGGGCCACCAGGGAAGACCACTGAAAAAGCTGTGATAAAGTCTCAGTTACAGTCTCTATTAGAGTCTACTATGATTATAGTTCAAGTATTTCTCCCTTAGGTCTATCTATTTTTGCTTTATATATGAATGTCCACGTTTGCGTCCGTGCTGAGCCGTGTCCGACTCTGTGACCCCATAGACTATAGCCCACCAGGCTCCTCTCTCTGTCCATGGAATTTTCCAGATAAGAATACAGGAGTGGGTTGCCATTTCTTTCTCCAGGGGATTTTCCCGACCCAGGGATTGAACCCTCATCTCTTGATGTCTCCTGCATTTGCAGGCGGATTCTTTACCACGCTACCTGGGAAGCCCTAATTTCTTTAAATATTATTAACGTCCATTGTAAATTACAGCAGATTGGCCAATTAATACCCTGAACACTAAAAATAGTATTTAACACACGAACTCAATTTTCCTTAAATATATACTTAAATCAAAAGTTTGAATAACTGTAGTTTATAAAGAAAACAAAGCTTGCATTTCTTGACTTAAGAACTTGAAAAGCCCAGAAGCAGAAGCAAACCAAAATCAAATAAAGTCCTAAAATCGTACAAACCCCTAAAAGCCAAGCAGGTTTGCCGACAAAGCTCCGCCTCCGTGCAAACCCTGCCCACTTCCGGCTGCCCCACCCACTTTCTAATACTGGAACACCGCCCCTTTCGGCGAGGTCCCGCCCCCTGCACCTGATCCTGGTTCCCATTGGGTGAATCCAGCTGCTGTATACACACCCTACACACGCACGTTTGGCAGGGTCCTCTTCGCGCCTGCGCAGCAGCGTTGTCAGGCAGCTGGAGACTAGGTCCAGGGGTTGGGGGGAGGGGGGAGGAGGTCAGGCCGAATCTTCCTCCGTAATAAGAAGCTACGCGTCCCGCGGTCCTGGCTCCGTGGGTCCGGTCGGATCGGGCCTGGGCGCTGGAGCTGCTGTGGCTCCCACCGCGACGGGTGCGATGGAGGCCGTCCCGGAGCCCAGCGCTCACGCCGGGGGAGGCCGAAACAGCCGGCGGTGTTAGTAAATGAGGCGGCGGCGGCGGCGGCGGCAAGGGCTCTCCATGAGCAAGCGGCGGCGGCGACGGGTGCGGCGGCACCGGCGGTTTTCGGTCCCCGGGGAGGTACGAAGAGTGGGCTTCCTGGTGGACTGAGACTGGCCGGACGCCTTCCGCGGCCCGGCCCTCTCGTCCATTACCCGCAGTCCCAGGCGTTCAGCGGGGCCACTGCTCGAATGCGGGCAGGGGATGCCCAGCCCCTTCCCCGGGTCCGGGTTCGGGGATCCACCCGCAGTCCAGGGCCAGCCTTCAGGGCCGGGCCTTCCCGGGAGCTGCGGGCCGGGGGCGGGGTGGGCGGAGCGGAGGTGGGAGCCCACCGCACACCTAGCCCCGCGCTGCTGCGAGCCGGACCGCGGGCCACTTTCTCGACTGTTTGGGGGCGCTGACTCGGGAGGGGACCTGCAGGACCCCCACACTCTTAGGGTATCTGACATTCAGTGCTTTGGGTAAATGGTATGATCCTCACGACCAGCGTGGAGTCAAGATTGTCACCCTTGGAAACGACCGCAAAAGGTGTCGTTTTTTGCCAAGGAAATAGAAGTCTAGGGAGTTTTCCTGATTTGTCCAAACTAGGGGGCCTATTGAGGCAGGAAAATAAAGCCAGTCATTCTCCAGGACTTACAAATCATTGTCTAACGAAATGATGTTTTTGACAGTGTGGCGAAAACTTAAAAGACAATTTTAAGTAAAGTTCTTTGCACATTTTCTGGTCTTTTTTAGTCGCTTTTATTGTAATTTACTTTAGAACAAATCACCACGGTACAGCAGAAGCTAGACTAAGTGTCCTTTAGTTCTTTCAATGCTCTTTTATCTCCTTTTGTTTTCCCCAGAAAAAGGCTAGAGAAATCATTTTATGTGTGTGTGTATATATTTTTAAATATATATATGTAGTTATAAAATATATGTTTAATTCTCTTAGAGTGCAACTTGCTTTACAGAGCAGTACTCATTTAGTCATGTCTAAAAGATAATTTAGCAAAAAATGCTACAGAAATTTACAGTTCCTTTCTAATGCAATATTTAAGAATCTGAACTCAGGCTCTTAATCATATGAACTTGCTACAAAGTTCTTTAAAATGCCACGGAAATCAGTCAAACCATGAGGAAATGTTATTTTCATGTTTTAAATATTTAAATACCTTGTGATTTTTTAAAAGAATATGCTCTGAAACATTTCTTCTTCATTAAGCAGAAACTGAGTTTGTGTTTCCTTGGCTCTGAATTTGCCACTCCCTCTTATTCCTAAGTGGTTGACTGGAACCAGCATGCTAGCAACTATATATAAACATCTACACTTCAGACTAAATATAGTGTTGAATATTTTAGAGTCCACAGTATCTTGCCTATGTCAGAAATACTGTGTGTGTGTGGTAAAACTGAATTTTTAGTTTGCTGGTGTTAGAAAATAGGTTTGAAGTTAATTTTCCATACAAAACACATAGGTCTGCAGCATTGAGTATTGGGTTTATATTGTACTTGGGAGGATGTGGCACTTGAAACTATGATCAAAATAAGACACTGACCTCAGTCACTAATTTCTGTCTTCCTCCTCCTCAGATGCTTCCCATTTTCATGAAAATGCAAAACATGAAACATATTGGAAAACCCTGTGATGTTTTTAGTTTAGACATTTGTTTGTTCCAAATAAAGCAAAGTAATTTTTTTCAATTCAGTTTTATTAGGACCTCATTCTTTAATTTTTTTTCAATTTTGCTTTATATACATACAATATGACACCAACATGTTTATTAGAATACTGTCAATGACTTTAAAAACAAGCTGTTACTTATCCTCAAAGTTGGGGGGAAGATAGGTGCCCATTTAAATAAGGAGGACACCTCAGTTCATTCCCAAAACATGCAGAGAGAGGAATCAGGGTAGTGAACCAAGTTCTGAACCAGATTGTCCCAGCATGGCCTCTGTAATTAAAATTATAGGATATCTGGCATGATCCTTCTCAGGTGGCGCTAGTGATAAAGAACCTGCCTGCCAACGCAGGAGATGTAAGAGACCCAGATTCGATCCCTGGGTTGGGAAGATCCCCTGGAGAAGGGCATCGCAAACCACTCCAGTATTCTTGCCTGGAGAATCCCATGAACCGAGGAGCCTGGCCGACTACAGTCCATAGGGTCGCACAGAGTTGGACACGGCTGAAGCAACTTAGCATGCAGCATGGTCCTAAATTGCAAGTGAAAATTCTCAAGTGCATAGAAATGATTTTTGTATTAGCTGTGCAAATACAATTAAGTTCTCACGATTACAGTACTCTTCATATGTTGTCTTTCAGAGCCAGTTGGCCTTTCTCTATACCCCAACTAAGTGGAACCATACATATTAACAGGAAAATGAAATACAGCTCATATTTTGGAGGAAGCGGTTTACATTAGGAATGTACTCAACCAAATTTAGACTATATCTTCTAAATAGTTTTGTTTTTATTTAGGATTTTTTCATTACAAGGTTTTCCTCTGTCAGTGATAAAACCTGCAATATAACCAATAATAATTGGTTGGATGGCATCACCGACTAGATGGACATGAGTTTGAGCGAGCTCCGGGAGTTGGTGATGGACAGGGAAGCCCGGCATGCTGCAGTCCATGGGGTCGCAAAGAGTCGGACACAACTGAGCGACTGAACTGATAATTAATAAAAAGGTCCATCAAATGACCATTCTGTATTTCATAAAAAGGTTACACCTTCTTAAATGGTCTTTCCAGAGACCATGCATATTGCTGAAAAAATGGCTCATGGCTTGAATTGTTTTAAAATCTTTTTGTTCCTTTAGGAGTCTTATCTAAGCAAACTTAATTTAATCTTTAGATAGCTTTATTTTCATTTAAACATATACCATGCATTTAAAAGATAAAGTCACAAATTTACAAGTACTATCTTAAACTTTTAAAATGCAGGATGAAGACACTGTTTGAAGAGATCAAAGCATCAATTAAAAATAACTATAACCAAGATCGCTCATTTTGGAGGCCTGTTCTTCCTTGGGGAGGTGTTTTTACTATCAAAGCTGGCCGCAAAGCAGTCTCCTGTACACCACTCTATGTTGAAATAAGACTGAAAAATACCTGCACCATAGATGGATTCTTGATGTTACTCTATGTCATTCTCAATGAAAATGAAAATTTCCCCCGGGAACTCTCTCTTCATTTAGGTAGAGAGTTTGTAGACTGTTTTCTTTATTTAATGGACACCTACAGTTTTACAACCGTGAAGCTACTTTGGATTTGGGACAAAATGGAAAAACAGCAATACAAGTCTGAAGTTCATAAAGCTTCATTAATAATTGATTTGTTTGGGAATGAACATGATAATTTTACAAAAAATCTTGAAAATCTCATGTCAACCATACAAGAGAGTTACTGTTCCAACTGGCGATGCCCCACTCGAGTGCAGGAAGATCAGCAACGCACAATTAATATAAAGTAAGTTGCTCTAAAGTCTGTTTTGTCACTTTTAGCAAAAAGTAGTATGCTTATAATGCATGATATAGATAGATAGGAAAATAGGTAGATAGATAGATATAATCAAAGTACTTCTTAATGTATAGACCCTGTGTGCAACAACTTATATATAAAGCAACCAGGCAAATGCAAAACTCTTCAGTGGGTTCCTTGATAAAAAAAAATATTACTCTTCTATTATATCTAAACATCTCAGGATTTACAAAACCAATTGATAACTATTTCACTTGCTAAATAATGACCTACTCAGTATGCACAATGTTTTCCTCTCACTCAGAATTTACTAATATGGCTAGGAAGATAATTCCTTGTGTCACAGATTTAACCTCTCCAACGACACTTAATACTATATTGAAATGTTTCCCTCTCTGAATAGATCCCTGTCAGGTAGGCTAGTTCTGCTTGAACAGGAAGATTGAAAGTACTCCATGTCATGGCGAGGGCAAAATTAGAGACAGAAATCCCAAAGTTGGGAGTATTAATACCTGAAAAGGATATAGATGTAAGGAAATTTTTTATTGGCTAGAAAGGTACTGATAGCTTGCTGAGGGGAGAAAAGGAAGGTCTTCAAGCTGATAAAATGACAGGGAGGAAGGCCAAACTGGCAAGCCCTAGTGGAGTGTTGGGAAACATTAAAGCCCCAAGGGCACATGAGCTGGAAAAGGGATAATTGCCAGTGTGGACATTAGGGTGCGGGGGGTAGGGGGAGGGAACAGGACAGAAAAACAGATCCAAACACATTTTTGTCAGCATACTTGGCCCTGAGGTCCAGGAAAAAAACTGCCTAACAGATTGTTCCCTTGTGGGATTGTATGTCACATACCCAAACTTATTATATTCACCTTTTCTGTATAGCATATTTAGTTTAAGATTATAATATTATATTTAGGATAATGGGAAAGCAGAAGATGTTATTATTTTTAGAGACTACCAATCAGTGTTTCTCTTGTTCTGAAATACACTTTGGCCATTTTGCTGTATTGCTGATAGGATGATGTTGATTTTGAAACTTCCATCAGGGAAAAAGTTGTTACTGTTAAATAATTATGGACTTAAAAAAAGTGCTTCAGACATTTGTCTTGTTTTTTTAAAAAAACTGGTATCTTTTAACTTACATATGTTTTGAAACTATAATGAAGTATTTATAGCCCTATATTAATACTAGCATTTTGTGCCTCTCTTAATAAATATTTTTCATTATACTCTATATAACTTTTTAGTATTTTCCAATCCTGTATTTAAAACAACCTCCGAAGTATGTAGGAAAAGTTGTTTTTTTAACAAATCAGGAAACTGAGGCCAACAGGGGCTCTCATTAATATTGAGTCAGGTAACTAATCAGCTGCTCTCCTAATTCTGGATCCTGCACCAGGATCCATTCTATTTAATCCTTTCAGAAATTTTTAAAGTAACAACTGTGTGTTTCAGGATCAGTTTACATACATATTTAATGTTTCTTAGAAAGTTTCATGCATTAATGTTTATTAAGTTCAACTGGTTTCTGTACTGTCTGGAAGAAATACAAAGATGAATAACAAAGGTTATACTTTTATACGTGCTTTACTAATAATGAATGGCTTGTAAAATTTGTTATCCACATAATATATTTGGGCTTTCCTGGTAGCTCAGCGGTAAAAAAACTCACCCACTAAGCAGAAGACATGGGTTCAATCCCTGGGACAGGAAGATCCCCTGGAGAAGAAATATCTACCCACTCCAGTATTCTAGCCTGGAAAACCCCATGGACAGAGCAGCCTGGAAGGCTGCAGCCCATGGGGTTACAGAGTCGGACACGACTTAGCAACTGAGCTAAGCAAACAACTTACTATATTTACATGTAGAATGCCGAAGCATTTCTTACATGCGTTTTGCAATTGTTATAGTCCTCCCCAAGAAATTCCACATGGAAACTTGATACGACTGGCTGTGGATGAGTTATTCTGTTCCAGGATTGAACTGTGTGAAGAGCATGGGTGAGTATATGATAGACATTTAAGATGAAAGTATTTCTGTGTTTCTTATAAAGAAACCTGGACTGGTATGCTTATTATAAAACAGCAACTCATAAATGTTTAGGAAGCCTAGTATTTTTGGAATCTTAACACCTTCTAGTTTACTATGCCATTTTATGCTGTGCTGCAGTTGCTTCATGAATACAAAGCAAATGCCTTTTTTTTCCCCCCACTCCTGAGTAGGTACAATAAAACCTTGCTTAACCAGAACCCAGCTAATCTGGACCCTCAGTTAACTGGATTTTTTCCTGTACTCCTCACTTATGTTCAGTTCAGTCGCTCAGTCGTGTCCGACTCTTTGCAACCCCATGGACTGCAGCACGCCAGGCCTCCCTTTCCATCACCAACTCCTGGAGTTTACTCAAACTCATGTCCATTGAGTCAGTGAGAAAGCAGTAAATGACAACCAAAAAGTTCAACCTAGTTAAAAAAAGAAAAGAAAAAGGAAATCCAAAGGGGCAGAACATATTCACCCCAGCCACTTAATTTTTGTATCTACAGTATTGTACAAGGAGAATTAATATTTAGAAGGATGATCTTACACCTAATTAATCACAAAAGAAGGAAAGAATAAAATACCTTCAGTTAATTGTACTTAAGTGCAGAAACTGAACTAGGTGTATTTTTGCAACAAATACTGAAACAAAATGGTTTTCAGATAACTTAGTTTAGTCGGTGTTTTTCAACCAAAATACTGTCCCTTGAACCTTCCGGTTAATTGAGATTTTACTGTTTAATTCTATTTGTTTTATTTTAATTCATATGCTTAATACCTGGTGCTACTAGGAAAATAGAATCTGCTGCATTGTAATGGCAAAAGGAACCAATCAGGGAATTTTATCCATTCTAAAGAAGACTGTAAGAATCATCTTATTGCCTCTCTGCCATTATTCTCATTTGAAACCAGCCTAGAGAAAGAAAACCTTTTTTCTGAATAAAAACTTTTCTATCAGTTCAAAAGACTACATGCTTTTATAAGCTGAGATAAACATAGTTAGCTTTTCTTGGAGTTTTAAAAAATGTCATTTTCTTATATATAGACTCTCTCAGCTTATAAACTCTGAGACTTAGGCATATAAGGTATTAATGCAGCCATACAATTTTCCCATACCTAAAATAGATAATATGCTTATTATGAAGTTAAATGATAAAGACAACTCAGAGTGATAAAAGGCAGCTTTGTCTCAAGTATAATAAAGTTCATGCCTATTTTCAATTTTAGGTGTGGTGGCTTAAGAGAATTTTCCCAAAGAGTGTTCTGCCACGGGGCACCCCCTTTTGTTGTCTTAAATATGCAGCATTGGAAATCTGAAGATCTGGCATATGTCCCCTATTATTTGGATTTATCTGATCACAAGTAGGTGCTTTTTGTTTGTTTTACGAGACTAATAAGAGAATTTTATTTATATTTTTCTACTATTCTATCATGATTTTGACTAGCCCTTAAGGAAATACATATTGTTTAAAAAAAAAAAAAGCTATCTAAATTTATGTATCCTGAATAAGATCAGAATACACTACAGGGAGTCAGTTGCTGGCAGTGTACATAGCGGTTAGGTACTTAGACTCTAGAAGAGACTGAACTGGGTTCAAATCCCAGCCCTACCTTTCAAGCGATGTGACGTTGATCCAGTAGCAACCAGTTTACACATCAGTTTTCTTATCTATAAAACAGAGATGATAGTGTCTAAAGTGTTTAGGAGAGTACCTAAGACTTAGGAAATAGTAAATACTGGCTGGCCATTACTTGTATTTCAGGCCAAAGTCGTGTATAGTATGAGGTCATTTAAACATAAAATATTACTGTCATCATTAGATTAAGATCCAAATTAGGATATAAGGGGTTCTTTTAATTTTTTGCCTTTAAACATTTTCTTGTGTTTTCTCTTATATAATAGAACCATGCAGTTCATGAGTTAATCTATTAAAATAATGCCCTTAAAAATGTATCATTTTTTAAAATTCTTAAACGTCTTACTCCAAATTATCAATTATAGTACATGATTTTTACAGATGAATGTCTTTTTTCAGATAACAGAATGCAAATAATCTTATGCCTTAGTTAAGAATGTAAGGAATGTTTTTGTAAGAACAAAGTACTGTGATTTTCTGCCACACTTTGTCATTTAATTTGCAGGTATTTGTTGGAAGGTGCCACATTGTTTAACAAAGAGGAACATCATTATTCTGCAGCCTTTCAAATTGATGGACATTGGATGCACTATGATGGCCTCAGAAATGTGAATTTAATTTTGTTAAATAAACCCCCAGAGTTTCTCCTCTTGTCATCATTGGTTTATATTCGAGCAACAGAGAAATAAATATAGACTGATGCTAAATTATATTGTTTTCCCTCCTGCCCATGCTCCCCTAGATGAAGGGCTTTTGTTTTGTATATACTTGGTATCCAAGGAAATAGTTCAACTATATTAGTTTCAGAGGTGTATTTTCTAGTATTTAGCCCCAGGTAAAAGTTTTATATAGAGAATCTATGCAAAAATGTTTGTATTTCTTTTTTCTTAATCCCAGGTTATTTTTATACAAGCATATTTTATGTTGAAATAAAATATATCTTGTAATATTTGTATTTTTTATTTATATGTACCACAAAGGTTTTTTACAATTCTGTCTTTGAATCTGAGAAAATAATTCATCATTTGAATTCTCAATTTTTCCTTTTGGATAGCCAAATAAAACCTGGGTACAAATCAGTTTTCAGTTTATGTAAACTTAACAGTTCAAAATACCTGACTGTATTTATTTGCCCTACCTCATCATAATCCAAAGTGCACTATTGGATCTAGTGTGGATTTGAATGTACAACTTAGAGATGGTTTAGTCTATTTTACCTGACTTGCCTAATGTCCCTGCAGCAATTTTTTTAAAATACTTTGGTAAGAATGTTTCTCTGGACTTAAATTATTTCTTTATAATGGCAAATAACTTCACTTGCTAAAGTATTAAAAACCTAGCAGTGGACTTTAAGTGTTAACTAAGCTCCAAGCTTAATTAAGCTTATTTTTACTCAAATTATATAACTAATGTTTAAATGTAATAGAAGTTCTCTAATAAAAATGTATTTTGCAGATAAGACAGCTATAAAAAGTGTTAGGCAAACTGTGTGTTTACTAATGTTGAATGAACAATGGAAATGTACTTTAAACATGTACTTAAGAGAAAATGGGTGCCTGAGAATACAGTTGACTCTTGAACAACTTGGGGGCTCGGGCCCTGATCCCCCAAACAGTCAAAATTCCCCCATGTAACTTTACAGTTTTCCCTCAAAACTTGTAGTTCCACATCCTTGGATTCAGACAACTTCAGATCATGTAGTACTACTGTACATGTGTACTGAAAAAAATACCTGTATAAGTGGACCCACACAGTTCAAACCCATGTTGTTCAAAGGTCAGTTGTCTTTCTCTTCCTAGTAAGTCACATTGGCACAGAGGAAAAAATACTTACATTTTGGGGGTAACATCTGTGTGCTGCCTTAATAATAGTAAATTGATACCATGAGACTTTCTTTGATTTGAAGTATAAATCCCCGGAAGTGCGTAGTTATCAGAATGTTATGTTTCTTTTCAAAGACCTAGGATCTCTCTTCCTTTTGCAATATAAAGGAAAAGTAATAAGTAATGTTCTCAAGGGAAAATGCTTTTTGAAATCTATCATCATTTATTTTAGTGTTTTCAGTGTGGTTGACCCTAGGTTTGGGGTTGAGATTGAGTGCAATATATTTGGAGATTTGTACACAGCATCACAATTCACTGCCATTTACCAAATTGCTAAGGTTTAATTCAATAAATTAAGTCTTACATTGCATTGGTGCCATGTTAAGATAACTTACTGAAGAATGGATAAATATAAGTGCAACATTGATGAGTATGCCTTTTTATCATATGTAAAAAAGGAATATTCATTGTGTATGCTCAAAGTAGTGATCTATTTTGTTTTTTTAAAAATTCACACCAAAGTTTATTTAAATAGTTTCTGCACGTATTTAAATAGGGTTTGATTTATAGTCTACTTTTCTGGGAACACCTTACTGCATGAATCAAAGTATTCAGAAACACAATATTAGCATATACATAAATGATATCATTAACAAAATTATTCCTGATGCAGATTTATTTTTTTGAATTGCACTTTATTTGGAATAATTCTAGCTTATCACAAAACAGTGACATACCTACCTCACAGGGTTGTTGTGAGGATTTAAATGTTTGTTAACATCTTGACTACCTTGAACATGCTAATAAAAAAAAAACATTTTTTTCTACCTCTTTCATGTACAGGCAAGTTTCCTAGATTCTCTGTTACTAATGAACTTTTCAGATCTTTTTAAAATTATTTGAGCAGTAGTTCATATCGGTAATGGACTTAATGTGTAGTGAAATTTAAGTATGCCTTCTGGACCCCAGATGATTAGGATTTAAGGGTAATAGATATTTTATTGTTATGGTGGTAATTGAAGACATTATTCCCTCCAAATAGTGACTAGGAAAGGGGTGAAAAAGTATGAAGTAAACAAGATTATCAAAAAATGTGAAGGTGAGAGTATGGAAAAAATTTTATAGCCTTAAACACTATTAGAGAAATTGGAATGCTGAGGGGGACAAAAGGTATGAGGGAATAATCAAAATATGTTTTTAATCCTAATGTCACAAACCACAACTACACCTAGGGTAGAGCAGAAATTATTTTAAAGCCCTACCTCCATCAAAGGGGGATAAAGAACAAAGCAAATTTAAGGGGAAATCTCCAACATATGGGCTTCCTTGGTGGCTCAGATGGTAAAGAGTCTACCTGCAACACAGGAGACCCGGGTGTGATCCCTGGGTTGGGAGGATTCCCTGGAGAATTCCATGGACAGAGGAGCCTGGTGGGGAGTCCATGGGGTCACATAGAGTTGGACACAACTGAGTGACTTTGGCTTTCACTTTCTCCAACATATAAGTAGAAATCTCCAACTTTTCTTCAAAGAAACTTTACCCTCCACCCAAAACTTAACAAATGACCTTAGATTTATCCTTCAAAGTAGGTTTTCATTACTATTTATTAGGGTTGATTTAACCTAGATTGTCACTGGATCCGATCCCATCAAAGAGGAGGAGAAAGATCATCACCACAAGCATGAATCCTAGGTTCTATTTTATTCCTAGAGTATGAAGAAACAGCTAAGCTATATAAGCAGATGACTACTGTGACACATAAAATGCCATATTTGTTGAGCACATCAACAATTTAATGATTAAACAATTTAATAATAGTTATTTGACAATAATTGTAATGCCCTATAAGTAAGCAGGAAAGGTAAACAGTTCAATGTAAAAACGACAGCAATTACTGAACAACAGCCTAAGCAAACATCTATAACTTACCATCTTCCTTTATTAAAATCAAAAGTTAAAATCACATAGGTTTTGAAATTCACCTTGACAACTTGATGCCTTACTAATAGTTCCTACCCACCCAACTGGCCCAGGGTTCACCAGCTGCTCAACTGGGCAGCTTTTAACTTCAAATTTAATTCAACCTGAGGGAAAGCAGCCTTTTACTTTATCTCTGGGAAGTTGAGAAAGTTGGTGGGGAGCTAGGTGATTTCTTCATATGCTGATATCTACCTGAGGATATATCTTAGATTATTTACCCTCAAAGAGTCATCAGTTCCATAGTCCACCCATTGTTTTCACAGTGAGGTATAATATAAGGTATCAAAAGGAGGACCACTGAAAATGAAAAAGTGAGCTGCTCTGGTAAGGCCCTCAATAACGTTTGGAAAACCAACAGCATGGTAAAATTAGAAACCTGCTGTATATATCCTTAGCTATATTTTTATTACTTGGCTGTTTTCCTTTTGAATTTTCTAAAGTCTGATTTTCAAGATGATTATAAAAATAATACATAGATAAGTAAGAAATCAGTAACCCCCAAAAAAGGCTAAAGAAGAAAATGATCATCCATGATATCTCCACCCAATGGTTTACACCAGTAAAGATGTTTTGAAAACTCCAGCTCCATAGTACTGAAGAGAACCAAGGAGTTCAGGCTTTGAAGAAAGAAATGTATATTCCTGGGAGCCAGCATGAGGGTGATAGAAATAATTGGCACAACAAAAAGTCTAGAAGAAAATGAGTCTCTGAAGAAAACTGCAGCCGCCACCTATTCAGATATCTCTTTCTACCTGAAAACTTGCCTTCAGATGCTTTTTTCTCAAATCTTCAAGAACTTATTATTCTATTTTAAGAAGGATATCATTCCTTTACATTCCTCTATCAATATCTCAAGACTAGTATCCAGGTTCCAGAGTTGGAAAGCAACACTCTGATGATAGAAACTGTTGCCAGATACAGCCCAAAAGATTTTCTATGTATCCCTGTTAAACTAACAGGAGTGTAACAACTTCTGTGAGGTCTTTGAAACAGTCCTTTCCCAGTTTCTCCCTAGCATCCCTGGAGGAGGTTTGGAGGAAAGAGACTCCAGGCTGGCCAACTTGTGATTTCAAAGGCAGTTGTAAGGTCCTTTTGAAACCACACAACTGGGACTTGAACCCACTGCCTTTTAATTGAGATCATACATCTGATCTCAGGACCTAATGAGGCTCAAGTTCTTTATGCATCGTCAGAGAAAGAATTCAGCGAGACAAAAAGTGTTAGGTAAGAAGTGGATTTATTTAGAGAGATATACATGCCATAGAATGTCATCCATCTCAAAGATGAGAACAGCCTTGGGAGAAACACATCCCACAGACAGAGTGTGGGCTAGAGGCCCTGAAACATGAGGGAGGTAGTTTTTATGGGCTGGGTAATTTCATAGACTGGGCTTCCCCACTGGTTCAGCAGTAAAGTATCCTGCTGCAATGCGGGAGGTGAGGGTTCAATCCCTAGGTAGGGAAGCTCCCTGAAGAAGGAAATGCCAACCCACTGCAGTGGTCTTGCCTGAGAAATCCCATGGACAGCGGAGCCTGGTATGCTACGACCCATAGGGTCACAAAGAGTTGGACACAACTGAGCAACAGAACACTAACACAGTTTCATATACTAATGAACAGGAGGGTTATTCCGACTATTTTGAAGAAGCGGCGGAGATTTCCAGGAATTGGGCCATTACCAACTTTTTAATTTCCTATGGTCAGCCTCAGAACTGTCATGGCATCTATAGGTGTGTAATTTAGCATGCTGATACATTACAGTGAGCATGTAATAAGGCTCAAGGTATGAAGCTGAATCTTCTGCCATCTTGGACCTAGTTGGTTTTAATCAGTTTTGATGTGTCCTCAAAGGCTATGTCATTCTTTTAAAGGAATGCCCTGTCCCCTTCCTTTCTGTTTCATTATCACCTTTACATCTAACTTCAAAGCCTAACCATTTTTAATTTCTAATCAGTGCAGTTCAGTTCAGTCGCTCAGTCGTGTCCGAGTCTTTGCGACCCCGTGAATTGCAGCACACCAGGCCTCCCTGTCCATCACCGACTCCCGGAGTTTACTCAAACTCATGTCCATCGAGTTAGTGATGCCATCCAGCCATCTCATCCTCTGTCGTCCCCTTCTCCTCTTGCCCCCAATTCCTCCCAGCATCAGGGTCTTTTCCAGTGAGTCGACTCTTCACATGAGGTGGCCAAAGTATTGGAGTTTCAGCTTCAGCATCAGTCCTTCCAATGAACACCCAGGACTGATCTCCTTTAGGATGGACTGGTTGGATCTCCTTGCAGTCCAAGGGACTCTCAACAGTCTTCTCCAACACCACAGTTCAAAAGCATCAATTCTTCAGTGCTCAGCTTTCTTCACAGTCCAACTCTCACATCCATATATGACCACTGGAAAAACCATAGCCTTGACTAGACAGACCTTTGTTGGCAAAGTAATGTCTCTGCTTTTTAATATGCTATCCAGGTTGGTCATAAATTTCCTTCCAAGGAGTAAGCGTCTTTTAACTCCATGGCTGCAGTCACCATCCGCAGTGATTTTGGAGCCCAAAAAAATAAAGTCTGACACTGCTTCCACTGTTTCCCCATCTATTTCCCATGAAGTGATGGGACCAGATGCCATGATCTTAGTTTTCTGAATGTTGAGCTTTAAGCCAATTTTTTCACTCTCCTCTTTCACTTTCATCAACAGGCTTTTTAGTTCCTCTTCACTTTCTGCCTTCAGGGTGGTGTCATCTGCATATCTGAGGTTATTGATATTTCTCCCGGCAATCTTGATTCCAGCTTGTGCTTCTTCCAGCCCAGCGTTTCTCATGATGTACTCTGCATGTAAGTTAAATAAGCAGGGTGACAATATACAGCCTTGATGTACTCCTTTTCCTATTTGGAACCACTCTGTTGTTCCATGTCCAGTTCTAACTGTTGCTTCCTGACCTGCATATAGGTTTCTCAAGAGGTGGGTCAGGTGGTCTGGTATTCTCATCTCCTGAAGAATTTTCCACAGTTTATTTGGATCCACACAGTCAAAGGCTTTGGCATAGTCAATAAAGCAGAAATCGATGTTTTTCTGGAACTCTCTTGCTTTTTCGATGATCCAGCAGATGTTGGCAAATTGAAACTATAAATCCTAAAATTAAAGATAAATGTCAGACAGCATCAAATTTTAAAAGGAATTTGTTGTAGCTTAAGTTATCCACACCATGATGATGTGATCACTCACCTAGACCCAGACATCCTGGAATGTGAAGTCAGGTGGGCCTTAGAAAGCATCACTATGAACAAAGCTAGTGGAGGTGATGGAGTTCCAGGTGAGCTATTTCAAATCCTGAAAGATGATGCTGTGAAAGTGCTGCACTCAATATGCCAGCAAATTTGGAAAACTCAGCAGTGGCCACAGGACTGGAAAAGTCAGTTTTCATTCCAATCCCAAAGAAAGGCAATCCCAAAGAATGCTCAAACTACCGCACAATTGCACTCATCTCACATGCTAGTAAAGTAATGCTCAAAATTCTCCAAGCCAGGCTTTAGCAATACGTGAACCGAGAACTTCCAGATATTCAAGCTGGTTTTAGAAAAGGCAGAGGAACCAGAAATCAAATTGCCAACATTCGCTGGATCATCGAAAAAGCAAGAGAGTTCCAGAAAAACATCGATTTCTGCTTTATTGACTATGCCAAAGCCTTTGACTGTGTGGATCCAAATAAACTGTGGAAAATTCTTCAAGAGATGAGAATACCAGACCACCTGACCCACCTCTTGAGAAACCTATATGCAGGTCAGGAAGCAACAGTTAGAACTGGACATGGAACAACAGAGTGGTTCCAAATAGGAAAAGGAGTACATCAAGGCTGTATATTGTCACCCTGCTTATTTAACTTACATGCAGAGTACATCATGAGAAACGCTGGGCTGGAAGAAGCACAAGCTGGAATCAAGATTGCCGGGAGAAATATCAATAACCTCAGATATGCAGATGACACCACCCTGAAGGCAGAAAGTGAAGAGGAACTAAAAAGCCTGTTGATGAAAGTGAAAGAGGAGAGTGAAAAAATTGGCTTAAAGCTCAACATTCAGAAAACTAAGATCATGGCATCTGGTCCCATCACTTCATGGGAAATAGATGGGGAAACAGTGGAAGCAGTGTCAGACTTTATTTTTTTGGGCTCCAAAATCACTGCAGATGGTGACTGCAGCCATGGAGTTAAAAGACGCTTACTCCTTGGAAGGAAATTTATGACCAACCTAGATAGCATATTAAAAAGCAGAGACATTACTTTGCCAACAAAGGTCTGTCTAGTCAAGGCTATGGTTTTTCCAGTGGTCATATATGGATGTGAGAGTTGGACTGTGAAGAAAGCTGAGCACTGAAGAATTGATGCTTTTGAACTGTGGTGTTGGAGAAGACTGTTGAGAGTCCCTTGGACTGCAAGGAGATCCAACCAGTCCATCCTAAAGGAGATCAGTCCTGGGTGTTCATTGGAAGGACTGATGCTGAAGCTGAAACTCCAATACTTTGGCCACCTCATGTGAAGAGTCGACTCACTGGAAAAGACCCTGATGCTGGGAGGGATTGGGGGCAAGAGGAGAAGGGGACGACAGAGGATGAGATGGCTGGATGGCATCACTAACTCGATGGACATGAGCTTGAGTAAACTCCGGGAGTCGGTGATGGACAGGGAGGCCTGGTGTGCTGCAATTCACAGGGTCGCAAAGACTCGGACACGACTGAGCGACTGAACTGAACTGAACTGAAGTTATCCACAAGAATTAGCAATATGAAATATTTTCTAATTCTCATCGGAGGGAAGATAACTTGAGAAAAAAGTGAGATGGCCATAGCTACCTGTTCTAACTTTTCTGGACTTGTGGATGGACAGGATTGGTGGTTCCAAACTCTTGCCATTTTCTTCACGAACTCTAGGTGGCAGAAGCTCCTCCATACAGAGTGTAAAGGACCAAGACAGACTCATGCCTGAATTGCTGACCTTTATCATTTGGGGGAGATAAGTCCGATGTTCCTTCAGTACTGTGACACTATACGCAGTCATAGCTTGGGGGTAATAGAGTGGTGACGTCTTTGATGAAGTTAGCTGTGTTCTCTGCCAACAACAACCAGTTCAAATTATACCTGTAAATTGACTCCTGAGGTTTCTTCACTTCCACTGCCGTCATGTTTTCAGGCCCCCTCTCTGCTTTCTATAGTTCTTCTTTGAAAAGTACTAGGAATTCCTGTCCTTAGAGATTTTTTGAAAATCCCGGAAGACCTGATACAGGATTGATATTTCTCACCCAGGAAAAAAATAATAATAATAAAATTTCAGACTTTTTAGGTGAGTTGTGTTATGTGATCACATTACCGTTGGATTCTCTTTATCATCAGTTCTTAGCTACTGATTTTCTTGTCAATCAGAGGCAAGAGTATGGCGGTTAAAATGACTACATTCTGAAACCAGATTGCCTGGGTCCAGATTTGGACTCTGGTTATGTCACTTTGGTCCTATTACTTTAATTCTTCAATTCCCAGTTTCCTAACTATAAAATGGAGATAATAATAGAATATATTTTGTAAGATTGTGGTGAAGATTTAATGGTGCTTACACAGTAAGCACCATGAAAGTGTTCTCTACAGTTATTGTTGATTCCACTTTCAATATTCTATTAAGAAATTAAATTTGTAGGTAAGTAGTGCTGCTGCAGAAGATGAACTAAATTCTGTGTGAATATTTCAAGTTTGTTGACTGAAAACCATTGCTGGTATTTCCTTGGCCAATAAGCTCAAAGAACAAACTATAATATCAAACTAGTGGGGGAAAAAAGTTAAATTTATGAATTAGTTTGAAATGCAAAAACAAAGCAAAAGTTAAAATGTTGGAGGAAAATGAAAAGCTTAAATTTTCCTAGACACTAAATAATAATGAAATATCACATCTTGTTTCTGCTCAAAATAGTTTATCCACAGATACTGTCCAAAATAATTTATCTGCCATCTGACTATAAAACTTTTGAGACACAGTTCTCTATTTATTGGCGAACACCTACTCTATTAAAATTGTGTGCGTCTTCAGGGCACACACAAGAATATCCTTTCCAATACTTCCTCATTAGGACAAGTGATTGGCACATCCTTATTTCAGTCTTGCCTTACTCAATAAGGGATTTAAGGTGTTTTTCATGTGCATTAAAAATAAGTTTTCATGTCTTATAGTGTTAGACATAATTTGAGTCAAAAGAAACCTGAGGCCATGTTACCTTTTAATAAGACCCTAAGCAGATGAACTAATAAAAACAGCCTGTAAGATACTCTTGTCTGTTACTGATGGGAATGCAAAGTGGTACAACCCCTTAGGAGAATTGGGCAATGTTATGAACTGAAAGTTTGTGTCTCTTCAACATTTAAATCCTGAAACCCTACCCACCCCCGTACTGGTATTAGGTGAGGCCTTTGGGAGGTGATCATGGCTAGATCAGATCATGAAGATGGAGCCCTCATGAATGGGATTAGTGTCCTTATAAAAGTCATGAGGGAGCTTACTACCCATCTCTGCTCTCTTTCATGCGAGGATATGAGAAGTTGGCAGGCGGCAACACTGAAGAGGTTCTCACCAGAACCCAACCATGCTCACACCCTGGTTTTGGACTTCCATCCTCTAGAACTTTGAGAAACAAATTTCTGTTCAGTCCATGGCATTTTATCTATGAAAGCCTAAACTGAAACAGGCAAGAGCTAGCAAAATTTCACATCATCTACACCTTAGTCCAGTAATTCCACATGTGAAAATCTGTGTTCAAAATACAAAATGACAAATGCACAAAGCTATTCAATGTGGCATTATTTGTAAAAGTCCAAAAATAACCCAAATGCCCATCAGCATGAGGCTAGTTAAAATTCTTAAAAACAGTAAGGTGCTATGCAATTGTGAAAAAGATTAGGAATCATCTTCATATATTGATATGAACTAATCTCCAGAATATTTTAAGTTGAAAAATGGTGTTTTTACAGTATGCTTTTTTTGCTAAGGAAATGGGGAAGGATTTTCTCAAAATGAAATAAAGGAACCAGCACCTGATAAAAGTGATTACCTATGAACAGAGTGAGGGACTTCTCTTGTGGTCCAGTGCTTAAGACTCCAAGCTTCCACTGCAGGGGTCACAAGTTTGATCCCTGGTCAGGGAACTAAGTGGAGAAGGCAATGGCACCCCACTCCAGTACTTTTGCCTGGAAAATCCCATGGACAGAGGAGCCTGGTAGTCTGCAGTCCATGGGGTAGCTAAGAGTCGGACACAACTGAGCGACTTCACTTTCACCTTTCACTTTCATGCATTGGAGGAGGAAATAGCAATCCACTCCAGTGTTCTTGCCTGGAGAATCCCAGGGGCGGGGGAGCCTGGTGGGCTGCTGTCTATGGGGTCGCAGAAAGTCAGACATGACTGAAGCCACTTAGCAGCAGCAGCAAGGAACTAAGATCCCACATGCCTCTTGGCACGGCCAAAAAATAAAATAAAAATGAACAGAGTGAAAGAAAAGGAAATACACACAAAACTTATGTGAATGTATCTTTTCATTTTTACTTGACCTTGCAGTCAAGTAAATATTCCATATAATTTAAAAATGAAATTTAAAAGTATATTCCTAAAAATTAAATCTTCCATTAAAATAACCTCACTGAACATCAATGATGTTTTAACCGAATATTTCTTCATTTCACTCTAAAACCAGTATTTTTATTGTTGATACTTGTGAAATACATTCTAAGGACAAAAAAAAATCACAAAGGACTCAACGGTACTTATTGGTTTTTTTGTTTATATCAGTATTGTTATTTTGAAACCACTGTAAGTATGTTGTAAAATAAAATAATTAAATTATGTTAATGTTGATAGAAACCAAGATTTTCAGGCTAAGAAAAAGTCATTAAAATCCAAAAATTTAAGTAAAATAAAATTTTAAAGGAGGCATTTCCTGATTCTGCTTATTGAATAACCTACAAGCAATGACAACTCAGTGACAGAAATTACCACTAGCAAAACATTGGGATCTCTACATACCATTTCCCAGCAAAAGGTGACAGGGTCCCTTTGAGGAAAGGCTGATTCTAGATCTGAGGATGAAAATGTAAATGAAAAGCCAAAACACAATTTTAACACCTGAACTATAGTTACATAAGAGAATGAGTAGCCTTATTCTTGGGATATATGTGTTTAAGTATTAAGGTATAAAAAGATATACTGTATGCAACATTACAAATGGCTTGAAAAAAATGAAAGGACAATAAAACAAGTGGCAAAATGCCAAAAACCGGTGTATCTTGAAAAAGTTATATAGTAATTTCTGTATTGTCCTTACAACTTCTTTGTAATTATTCTAAATTATGTGAAAATAATTTTTTAAAAGCAAGCAGGCATTCAATGGAACTTCATGGAGGTATTCACAGGCTTAATATGCGTTGATTGAAACACAAACATATAAAAATATATCATGAGTTTTATACTTGATCACCTTTGGAGCTTTGTAGAGCACCAATTCATTATTTTAAATATTGAGAAAGGAATGAATCACATATTTTCCCCAGCTTTTCCTGTACAGACCTTATCTCAAGGTACTCAACTAAATGATGAGGAAGAGCCTTCTTTTATAGAATTCCAGCTAATAAATGCAAAAGGAATGGCAGAGACAGAAAATAACCATTTTACCACCCAATATGATGATGGATCCAGTAGTACTAACAGCTGCTAAAACCATCAACTGAGAGTTTGATGGGGAACTTGATAATGAAGGCCAACAGGTTGACAACTGAACCCAAACTGTGATCAATGTTAGCATCTCTTAAAGTGCTGTGACCAAACATAACATGCCTCAGATACAATAGGAAGTACATGCAGCATCGACTATGCTTGCCAAAAAAAAAAAAAATCTAAATCTAGAGTCCATAGCCATTAGTTAATATATAGAACATTCGCAGAATAGGACATGTTAATCAAAACACACAAAAAGCAATCAGTCAAATCTAGAACATGGGACAATCTACCAGGCGAACAATCTCATTTATTAACAAGTAAATGACATGAAAAGGGGGAGGAGGGCAGTGACTGGTAGGCACAGATTAAAAATAACTTAGGGGTGTTAACTGTCAAACGCAATGTATAAACCTTATTTAGATCCTGACTCAACCAAGTAACAGCAAAAAAAATTCTGAGACAGTAAGGTAAATTTTAATACAGACCATACTAAATATTGGGCTTTCCAGGTGGCTTAGTGAATCTGCCTGCTATTGGAGAGAAGCAGATTCAGTCCCTGGGTCTGGAAGATCTCCTGGAGAAGGAAATGGCAACCCACTCCAGTATTTTTGCCTGGGAAATCTCACGGACAGAGAAGCCTGGTGAGTTACAGTCCATGAGGTCACAAAAACAGTCAGACATGACTTAGCAACTAAACAACAAATACTAAATATTATAAAAATATTAAATGTTTAAAGTGTGATTATATCAGTGGAGTTCATAGAATGAAATTTTTAAGTGTGTTTATCACTTTGAGATGCAGCCTCAATTATTTACCAGTTATATAATATTGCTTGTTTGGGATTCTCTTTAAAGTATTTCAGCAAAAAAAAAAAAAAAAAGTAGGGTGAAAAAATGAGGAAAAGTAGGATTAACAAAATGTGCTTAATTGTTGAAGCTGGGTGATGGTAGAGGAAGATTCCATTTCTATTAAAAAGAGGGGGGAAGAAGACATACCAAAACCATCTGAACTGTTTAAGCCTATCTTAACACAGAACTCAATTTTACTCCTGGCCTTAATAGTTTGGACTCTTGAAACAGTTTTTTGTATCCCATGATGAGTCTACTGCTGACTCCTACAATCCACTCATCCAAACTGAGTTGAAACTTTCACTCCCATTACCGCACTGGCCCCAAACAAGAGAAGCATCTAGTAATTTTAGAAAGAACATAAGCGGCACCGCTAGGGCTCTGCCAGAATGGCATTCTATTCTCCCTTCCTGAAACAACAAAAACCAAAAAAACCAATGAGATGTCTTTTTCATTCCTTAAGCAGATTGCAGGATATGGCTTATTACCCCTTTACACCTTCCATTATGTCTTAACATACTAAGCTCTAATAACTGCTGACAGATTTTCTGGGTAACATTAAAGCTATTTGTGAATGTCTTAGAATTTTGGGCTTCCCTGGTGGCTCAGACGGTAAAAGCACCTGCCTACAATGCAGGAGACCGGGGTTCAATCCCTCGGTCAAGAAGATTCCCTGGAGAAGGACATGGCAACCCACTTCAGTACTCTTGCCTGGAAAATTCCATGGATGGAGGAGCCTGGTGGGCTACAGTCCTTTCAGTTTCACTAGAATTAAAAAGCAGAATTTCAAAACCATCCCGTCTAGAAATCTTAAATCCAGTATTTTAATGTCTTCCCAAAATGAGTATTTACATGTATCATCTATAATACTTTAAATACTTCAGTATGTATCTGTTTCTACTTCAACTCTAGGAGTTGCCCTCATTAAGAATGCAGTTGAGGGATGGTTAGCTGGCCTTCTAACCAGGAAACCCATGCTCAAGGCAGATACAAATATACCTCTTACCCATAATTTGATCTGTATCCAATGTTTTGCTAATTAGTATATTAAATGTCAGGGATATTTACTGGGGAAATTAAAGTTTTAAGATATGTGGAATGTCTAAAGATATTTCCAGACCTTGTATGCAAAGGTTATTAGAATTCATTTGTTAATCCTGCTTTGTTAATCTAAAGAGTCTAAATATGCAGTAGAATTTAGTTTAAGACACGTTTTCATTATAACCTGCTAAGAAGGATGTACAGGAGTAGCTATCCCACATTCAACTCCAATTTTTGTGGCCACTATCTACTGAAAAGAACCTAAGAGTTGAGCATGACAAAGTTAGCTTGGGTTAATTCACAACAATGGACACACACACACAGTCTTGTTTTTCATATTTATTTTAAATATTTCACATTAAATGAAATTTAACCATAGTCAATACAGAGCATAACCACAATAGTACACACAAAGAACTTTAAAAATAAAAGACAAAAGAATACAACCTTCAACAAGTTAAATGCCACTTTACTATGTAAACAAAAATAAAATAAAACCCTGATGCTAAAAAGATACATATTCAGAGGTAAAATACATATACAAAAACATTTAAACACTAACATAATCCACAACTAGATCACATTCTTTGCAAGAGAGTACAAATATTAGTACTCTACATCTACAAAATTTCATAATCCTGTTAAAATCGAAACCATCTCTGGTTTATGATACAGCACAATTCATAAGGCAAAAATATAGGCATTATCATCCAGTTCTTTAATTTCACTTGTTTTTAAGGCAAACTTGGAACTTTTTGCTTAGTATTTTAAAATAAACGGGACTTACACATGATAATTTGACAAAATTAACAATAAATTATCTCTAGTTAAATATGTATACGATAAAAAGACATATGGATAACAATTTTTCTCTCTGCAGAGATGTAAACTGGATTTTTGACTCCATATTCACACCAGTAAGAAAACTTGTAAACCTACAGTATTCAAAACTTTCTGTATTCCTCACTCTTTTCAAATGTATATCAACACTGAATCAACATACTGTAAGTGAAATCTAATATATATGCAGTCACAAAATAACTATCTAATTAAATGTCTAACTAAAGTGCTGTTTTACAAAGGAAAAAAAGGTTAAGAAGTAGAACTGGATGTTAACTTGACATGTGACATCTTTGTAAGTTCTTAACTTTCAAACTACAGAGGTTATAGAGGTTATCACAAGTTTATTGAACTTGAAGCAGTATATTTATTGTAGAATCTGATTTTCCTGAAAATGAGCACTTAGGTGACAATACCAGAAATCCAACACCAAAACTGAAAACAAACAGCATTATATTTACATATTTTTTCCTTCAAAGTCAGCCAGAGCCTTGAAAGCATAATAAATATTTTTAAAATTTTCTATAATTCTGTATTTCCACTAGAAAATATATTATCCAATTTTAGGAAAGCTGGAGTTATATAAATATTAGTTTTTTAAATAATTCTATTTTATGTCATGTCAATAAAACCTAATTGGACACTAGAAGAAACACATGTTTATACATAAATTGGATCTCTGATCACTTCTCATGATGTTGGAAATAAGGAATTAGATTCACACTACCGTAACAGTTATTTGGGTATAAGTCTCCCTCACTATATTTTACTCTTTGAATGAAGACTATATTTGCTTTATATTCCTAGCTCTCACAGCATCTAGTACAGTATCTTGTATGTATAGTAAACCCTCCATATTCGTCAAGTTACCAAAATAATTTTTCAAAACCTAATGCCATTCTCTTGATAGTACATCCTATAATGTAATATTCATTCATGTTTAAAACAGTATTAGCAATAACATGTGGAAACTGTGTAACTAAACTATCCTTTGGACTACATTAATCACTTGAGTTCTACTACTATAGTCAACAAATATTAAACGGCTAAAAAATTCCTAACAGATTAAGTCTTATCATAATTACAGAGGGCAACTGTCTTCTAGCTGATTAGATTAATTTCTATTTCCCACTGTACTTTTTTCCAAAATAGTTTAGGCAGTCTTAAATAGCCTTTTCCTTTCCTTGAGTGTACAAAATTATTTCTAAAATCTTCAGTCCTGGGAATTTATATTAAAACATTTTGATCCTTTTTAACATAAGAAATGTGGCTTTAAATTCACAATTTGTCAGTAAAGTATTCATGATGAAACTTCTCACAAATGCAAACAAGAAGGCTCTATTATAAGGTTATCAGTTATCAGATTATGATACCTCTGGTTGTTACGCTCAGTAAAGTTGGTTTACCAAGCCTAACATAAATATTTCTAAATTTGAGGGTTTTTTCTCTTCCTTTTCCAGGTTTTCACAATTGGTTCTCTAGGATATGGCTCGTACTATTGCCCAAGATGTTTCACATTTAGTCTTCACTGAGATGAAATTTAGATTGTTCCAAAACAATGATCAATTTATGCCTTGGTCTAATTTACCAAATGATTATATATTTTATACTAACATGACAGTGGGAATGATATGTGCGGAAAATATTGTGAAAATAAGATGTATAGTATAGATCTGTTTACAATTAAAATAAATTTCTAGTCTTTCAAATTCCCTTATCTTCTGGGGAGAGGGAATTAAAAACATGCAATAAGATGTATTTAACAACTGATTAACATTTTTAGTATTATCAAGAAAAAATTCTTTTGACAGATATAAACAGAAAGAAAACTGAGTTGGGGATTTAAAATTACGTATGTGATGGAATCTATTTTAAATTGCTTTAAACTGCTTCCTTTAAATAAAATCTAGGCCAGTCACAATAGTGCACCTTGTTTCAACAGATTTATTCAAATCAATTAAAAAGTTATTGCTATATATCATTAAGTTATTCAAACAAGCAACATAGAAAATACTCAGCCTGTCAATTTTATTAGTAGCTCTTGTTGAGTTCTTAATTAGAAAGAGACTAAAATTCACTTGCAAGGTTTTATAATCTGTGCAAATATTTATAAAGCATGAAGCTACCTATATGATTAAAGATGAGTTCACATAATTTCGTAGTATATATTTAAATCTACAACTGGCAGTTTATGGAAGAGCAAGGAAAACGGAAAACTGCCTGGCTATAAGTAGTTTTCAAGAAATAACACATATGCTAAAAATGAACCTATGTTTTATAATTATAAATGGCTTCTTAACAATAGTTCAGAACAATATGGCACTTAAGAATATAGTATGAATTTTTTTTTGAGACAAATATATATTAGTTTATAGAGATTATGAGACAGACAGTGGGCAGTCTCAAAAAAGAAAAAGAAAAAAGAAAGAAAAAAATTAGGAAAGGAAAACAAAATTACTACAGTACCAAAAATACAAGTACCGACCCTCGAATGCAAAGTAACGTATTCAAGATTAACAGACATTTACCAAAACATGCAAAACAAAATGAGTTAGCCAGTTCTTTTAAATAAGCTTTCACTTAGTTTATAGCAAACAATTTTACTTTAAAAGATCATTTCTTTAGTCAAAGGAGAACTGAATTAGAACCATTACTCAAGTAAACATCGAGTTCCAGTTTTCCTCAATAACTTTAAATTATTCAGTTACCTAAGAAATGTACAAGGTAATGCTTAACGGCCTAGTGCTTTATATTTAATGCATATATTTCTGTTTTTAAGAAGGGCATATAACATCCAGCACAACAAAAAAAGACAAAGTATATCTTTCTTTAAATCACTGCTCAGGAACCATGAAAAGCATAACACAGGCTGCGTGATTAATTTTTGGATGTAAATATTAGTATAATCACCAACATTTTTAACAAGCACAGATGAACCAAGCTAGTAAAAATGAAAAATACTATAAAAACATGTCATGCATATTTCATATTTAACATCCAAAAGAACATTGTCACAGCCTTGTAATAGATCCTACAGTTAGCACCATTTTTATATCTGAACACTTTGAGAAAGCAAATAAAAGTCTTAAAAAACTAAAATTATTGTAAGGTTACATGAAAAAACTCAATGTGCACTACGGGTGGCAACATTTGTCAAATATTTACATCAACACCGGGGAGCCTGCCGTACTGCTATAAAAAAAATTGAAACTGATATGTTTAACTCTTTCTATCCATGCTTAGCATAGCATAGATGGGTAACTAAATTCATCCAGCATTAACCTGCCCATATAAAAAAGACATACACAGTAAATATCTGATTGCTTAAAACAGGACTCCAAATCATGATAGTAAATGCATTTATCTTGCAAACTTATTATATCCCCAGCCCTAAAGCCATTTAGCAGGAAGAAAATCCAGGTGATTCACTACGGTATGTAACTTACAACCCTTCAAAGTACCTGGAGGCGTGGGGGTGGTGGGGTGGGAAGGGACGGGGGAAGCAGCCCTTTGTTTAAAATGTGAAGCATCTGAATTTATATCCAACAGACAGTATCAGCACTGTCTAGTCACTCAGTATACTCTAGCATCTAAGCATCTCTCATCATGGTGCACAACAAGGAGAAGGAAGAAAGCTAAAATTTTTTAAAAAGCAGCAAGGTTTTTTCCACATGTACACTTAATGAACATAAAACTATTCTATCCCAATATTAGGGGAAAGAAAAAGTGCACAATCCAGTTGGCAAGATCTTTGTTTTTTTGTGGGTTTTTTTTTTTGGATTACTGATTCACTATGTAATCAAGAGCAATCAAAGCTACTTGTCAGTTCAAAGTACCCAACGAAACTCTGAGTCTTCATGCCATTTTAAGTTAAAAAGAAAGCAGTGTAGCTTTGGGGCTTCAGAACATTGGGCATCCTCTCATGCAGCACAAGGTTCAATTCATCACTACACCATTTCCACAAGTCCACACTAGTTAAAGTGCAGTGAGTCCAAAATTGCAGCGACAGTATATCATGCCAGCTGAATCCAGCCACGTATCTGAGATAGGGTCATACTTCTGCACGGTGTTCAGATAGGAAGACCCTGAGTGACCACCAACTACATAAAGGTAGTTATCAACTACTGCAGCACCAACTCCTAGGAAAGACAGGTAAAAAAAAAAACAGGAGGAAAAATACGTTAACCACGAAGCCGACTTCACACTGCAAGTAAATTTGTATTTAAATGTTTTCTTAAAATACATTCCAACAACCTATTATTCATTTTACAAGCAACAGAGCAATATGTGCTTACAGGAAAAAAAATCCCTTGGTGTATAACACAGCTCAAGTATTCCTTCATCTCTCCTCCCCTATCCTACTCTCCCTCTCCACCATAGTTAAATATTAAGAAGGTAGTATGTATCTTTCCACATGCTTTCTTCCCAATTTAAATTTGTATTTTTAAAAAATCATTGTTTTCAAATATATTGACATTTCAAACATATATTAAACTATATAATTTATGCTTTATAAATTCTACTTTATATACAGTTCTAAAACAACAAGGCTACTCAATTATTTTATATTTTCATTGTTTTTGGGCTTTCTCACTCAATGGTATCACAGAAACTAATTACAGTAGATGACTAGAACAGTGCATCCCATTTTCTCTTTTCATTTCCTTTGTATGTTTATTTTTCAGGAGTTTTTTTAATCATAAATGCAAGGGATACTCTTAAAGCATTTCCACCAGTAAAATATTCCTCTTAAAATCATGTGATTTGAGTTTGGGTTCAAGGATAATTTCTTCTTTTCCTCAAAGAAGTTATTTGTTTATCTTTATGAAACCTGAAGTCCAATCCTTTCCAGAGCAACTGTATCTCTTGAGGAAGACAGAACATTTGAAAGTGAACAGGCAGATCACTGATGTACAGTGTAAAAAAAAAAAAACAAAACAGAACAATCCAAAGATTGTGTGTGTGTGTGTGTGTGTGTGTGTGTGTGTAACACATAAAACAATGACATTTGCTACATGGACAAAAAGAGCTTCTATAAGATACTTTCTGTTATCAGTATTTCTCAAAATGTATTCTACAAGTTTAAAAAAATAACAATATGTGCATTGGCATATTAAAATCACAGTAAAGAAATCTATATAATTTTGTCTAATCAAGTTGTCTGTCAAGTTTATCATAAAAGGTTTTTTCTGGACAAGTCATTTACTGTTATATCCCAAGAAACTACTATTTTAAGAATATCAGTATAAAAACATATTGTCCTATATACTTAGATATTAGGACATTATTATTACCTGTTCTGGGTTCTTTCATTGGTCTGCACACAGTCCACTGATTTTGATGAGGATCGTATCTTTCAATGCTTGACAAATGCGAAACACCATTATGTCCACCCACCACGAAAATAAAGCCTAGCATGACACCCACACCAAAGTGAATCCTTTTATCTGCCATAGATGCAACCATCTCCCAGGAGTCTTTACTTGGATCATAGCGCTCCACACTGCAAACATTCACAAAAGAAAGAATTAATTCACATATTCTTTGTGTCACTCTTCCTCCTAAAGCAACTGAAACCCACCAGAGTTTTAAAAGTGCAAATGGACATACATAAAACAAGAGCAGTTTGTTCCAAATATTTATATTTTGCTGATTAAATCGCAGGATTAAGGCTTACCTTGTAGACTGGTGCAATAATAACCATATCCTACTCCATTATACTGTATGAAGAGTAAGGTGTATGAAGGGCATATAGAGCATTTGAAGTCAGAAAATTTGGATTCAAGTACTAATAATGCATACCCAGAGCTGAATAATCCCTAGCCCTACTACTTTGGATTTGTGTAATCTTAGAGAAGTCATTTCCTCTCATCTGCAAACATGGGGATAATACAACATCAAGGATTCATGTAAGAATAAAGTCCAACGAGTATGCACGTGAAACGACTTTGAAAATCACATACTGAACACAGATGTTTCCTAAAGATACTAAGGATCTTCCACACAACTAAGGAGAAGGAAAGATGGTGAGGAGGAAAGAGGATTTTTTCTTATAGATGAATTCATGGTGACTTACTGCAGACTAAACACTACAGATTTCCAAACACAAACTGGCTAATCATAATAATCTGAGTCATTCAGGAGAATTCATGCAGGATTCAGATCAAGTCATTCAGGATTGAGATCAAGTGTGTATTCCACAGAATTCTTGGCATTTCCAAACTGGATTAGGAAATTCAAATCAAATCAGAATTTCCAAAGAAGTTTCCCTGGAAAATCCCAGAAGGCCTCCAAGCCTATGCTCTGCCCTGAAGGGGTACAAAGGCAAGTGGACTGAGCCTGTTCTGGTTCTAGCCTAACTTCTCAAGAAAGCCTGAAGCATTTGAGAGTCAGTCTGGAGTTCAGAATAGGCACTAGACTGTAGGCTAGACTAAAAGACTACACTATAACTATTTCTGAAAGTACACCAGGATAAAAAGAGTAAGAGCAAAATCACCAAACAAGAAGTCTAGTGATAAACTTGTAACAAGAACTTAAACTTTTCAACAGCATTATCTCAAAATTAAAGTACTTAATCTTTTATCTTACAAATTTCTGCTAGCAGCTTTTCAAAGAACACAAATGCATGTCTGGGCTCCAAATACTTTTCCTTCAACTAAAGAAGCAACAAAAAAGGAGGAAAAATTTAGTCTGCACAGAAATAAAAATTTATAGATGAAATACTACTGTGTAACTGCTTTCTCAGTCTGTTAACAAACCACCATACACTCTTTCATTAAAATGCTTACAGTAAGTAAAATATGTACCACTATTACAGATAAACACTATTAGATTCCTGGTGAATTTTTAAGCAGAATTAAAAATTTTGTGGGAAAAAAAAATACTATTAGAGATGGTATTTTTAGAACTTCAACTTTCAACAAAGATTCAGAATTATGATTAATTTTCCATATAAACAGTCACTTTATACTTTTTTTCTCATATCTATTTCTCCTTTATTAAAAGAATACTACAAAACACAGAAATTTCACATTTAAACTCTAGCACAGCTCAGATACATAATGATACACGTATGATTATAGAATAAGAATCCAGAAAGGCATATTTAAATAAGGTTTAAAGTTTATGATGCAAAAAATAAAGTTTATGATGCATTATAATACCTTAAAAGTGTATAGAAATGACATTTTTCACTTTTTTATTCTATTAAGCAGTGCAGTAACATATAATTCACACACACACATATACTTATACATACACACACTGTCCCCAAATCTAAAGTGATCTAACTTCACCATATTTTCAGACTCATGAATTTTAAAATCCAGTCCATTTATACTGAATGAATGAATGTAAAATTTAATAAGTGGGAATTGATTTTTAGGTGTGTATTAAATCTCCATGTAGATCAATTACAGACATACCCGTACGTGGAGCAGACTAAGTTTCCCAATTATCTATTAACATTATTTTAAAATTAGAGTTCATTTATATGCACAAATCATTTTAAAATCCAGAAATCACTGTCAATGATACTTTCAAAAATCCGCAAGCATGTGCAACTTGATTAAGTTAAATACCTGTTCATGTGGGCGGGACCATACCCTCCAATGGCATATATCATTCCATCCAACACCGCTGCGGCAAAACAACTTCTTGTCGTAGTCATGGGTGCCACCGGTTGCCACTTTCTTACTTTGGGAATATACTTCTCTACAGACTGCAGGTAAGACTGTCCATCATAACCACCTAAAGCATACAGTTCTCCTGCAAGTACCACTACTCCAAGGGTACTTCGACTCTCACTCATTCTCTCCAGAGAAGTCCAGGTATTTGTATCAGGATTCCAGCATTCTACTGAATTTTCATGTTTTCTGATAGTGATGCCAGGACGCACGTTAGTTTCAATACCACCTATAACATACACTTTTTGGTCTAAAACGCATATTCCAAATTCATAGCGAGGAATGTTTAGGGGTGCCAAACCAATCCAAGAGTCATTCTGAGGAAAGTACATCTCCACACTAAAGAACAAGCAGACAAACATTAAAATTTAAAACATCAAAATGGCCCATAAACAATATCTGGCAAAACAGAAGATACACATATGCTCTGATACAGCTATTGCATTCTTGTGTATCTATTCTACGGAATGCCTAGACAGACAGTTTTGCAAAAGGACACAAATAGAGAAATGTTTATAGCAGCACAACACAATCATCTATCAAAAGGAGAATGAGTAAATGTGATGTGTCCATCCTATGACTAAGCAATTTCATTCCTAGATACGCATGCAAGAGAAATGCACACATATATATATGTACAATGATGTTCACAGTAGTATTATTTTTAATAGTCAAAAGCAGAAATAATCCAAATTTTTCATCAGTTATAAAATGGATAAGTAAACTGTGCATATCTTATAAGAAAATAGTACATAGCAATGAAAACGAACGAACTACAACTACATGCAACAGCAAAGAATCTCACACATATAATGTTCAGGGAAACAAGCCAAATTGATTCTGTAATACAGTTTCATTTCCATCAAATTCTATCCTCTAGATTAGAAATGAGGATAGCAGTTACCTTGAGAAAGGACAGGGAGGGACCTTAAGGGTGGCTTCTGAGTGTTGTTTATATTCTTTTCTTGAAATGGTTTGTAATGTTTACTTGGTGATAACTCACTGAGCTGTATGCTTGGGATTTGTGAACTTTTCTATATATGTGGAACATTTCAACTAATTTTTATAGCTATCATATTTATTGTAGAAAGAAAATGTTATATTATGTCCATCTACTATAATATCATATACCAATGAAACTAAATGAACTACTTCATCATGCAATCTCAATTTTATAAACTTTCTGTTCAATGGGAAAACACATCCTTGAAGAATATACATGGCATTATTGCATTTATATATAAAAATATACAAAACCCAACTATATATTGGGGCACATATGTGGCAAAATTACAACAAAATGCAAAGGAATAATCCATTAAAAATTCAGAATAGTGGTTACTTCTGGGGGAGAGAAGGAGATGGTACCAAGGAGGGGCACAAAGGAACTTTAAAGGTATTGTTAGCCCAACCTCAACAATACCAGTTTTAAACCACAATTAAAATGTAAACTGAGGCTTTTTAAAAGATGAAGGACCCACCAATTGACTTTGATTAAAAAGACAACAGTCTCCTCTTATTGGAGGAAACCCATTCTACTAAATGTCTGGAAATACTTTAGAATATTAAATATTAAAGAAATATATTACACATAAACGTTTTCATAAAGCAATCTCAGTTAAGAGAAAAGCAAAGGTAACATCCAGCTATATTTTCAATGTACAAAAATTATCTGTATAACACTGTTAATCAACTATATCTAATATAAAATAAAAAACAGACTAAAGTTACCAGTGGAAAGCTCTAAATCGTGATTACTATGGGTCTAATTCAACCTACCAGCTACTTTTGTAAATATAGTTTTATTGGAACCCAGCCATTTCATTTGTTTATGTATTGTCTATGGCCACTCTTGCACTACAATGACAGACTTAGGCAGTTACAACAGACCATATGGCCACAAAGTTTGAAATATTTACTATTTGGTTGGCTCTTCACAGAAAAAGTCTGACAACTCCTATTTAAGTTATTAGAAAAGAAAGCACCTTTTTACTACTGTTAAAAAATATTTACATGAAGAAAATAAACTGCATGGAAATTCCAAGACTTGTATTAGCATCCTATTTTTTATTTCCTTAGTGGTGATTCTGATTAATTGTACTCATTCAGACACACTCTTGTCCCAGTCTGCCCTCATCACAGATTCTCAGCTCTCTTCTTTAGGATCGTCTGATATAGTTAGCAATAATGAATCCCCTCTGACCTAGTTTGACTTAAAGATGTAAATGACTTCACAAAGGAAAAAAAGGGCATAAAATGGTAGAAAAGTTCACGAGTAAGTAGGATGGATAAAATTTGGGCGCTGGGAGGGAGGAGGGGTTAATTGAGAGTGTTATAGAGAATGGACAACAATCTGATTAAAACAAACAGGTAAGTGCTTTAAGAAGAAGAGAAGAAATCAAAAAGAAGCAAAGAAAATAAACAGGAAAATCAAACTATTTGAGAGTTAATTGAGAGTGTTATAGAGAATGGACAACAATCTGATTAAAACAAACGGGTAAGTGCTTTAAGAAGGAGAGAAGAAATCAAAAAGAAGCAAAGAAAATAAACAGGAAAATCAAAGTATTTAAAAAATATAAAAAACCCAGCAAATTTTAAGATTATAAAATCTATTAGTGTGTGTTGTGCTAAGTCGCTTCAGTCGTGTCCGACTATTTGCGATGCTATGGACCATAGCCCACCAGGCTCCTCTGTCCATGTGATTTTCTAGGCAAGAATACTGGAGTGGGTTGCCATTTCCTTCTCCAGGGGAACTTCCCGACCCAGGGATCAAACCCACGTCACATCCATCCTTTAAAAGCCTTCTATTTACCTATCCAAACAGGCAAACAGTCCAGATTTTCCTCCTACTGCACAAAGTACTTTGGGAGCACAGCGAGGTCGTGTCATCAAGACTGTCTGATGAGACAGTCTGTGCTCGGGCATAAAGTGGTACTTCAGAGCTTCATTCAAAAGATGTTTACAAGTGCGATCGTCACGGATAAGATGATTTGCTTCATATAATCTAGTGAGAAACTTAACACTGAGCAATGGTAATCGCACACTGTTAAGTAGCTGAGCTAAGTACTTCTGGCGTTCTTGGACATCATACTTGATCCAAGACTCAAGTGCATAAAAAACAGTCTCTTCGGTAGCTACATTCAAACAGTCATTGGAAACGATTTCATCCAAATCAGCATGAGTGAGCTCAAAAAACTCTTCAGTCTGGCAAACAGCCTCAAAATTCTGGCATATGTATTTAGTGGCTGCCAAATAAAGGTCATGGCAACCATACGTTTCTGCAAAACGAGAAATTCCAATACAATTACCAGGATCAAGCTGGCTTTCAAGAAATGCGCAACATTCTTTCAGGACAAGTTTTATCTGCAGTAGGTTTGCTGCTGGAAGGAGAGATTCAACTGTGTCTTGCGAAATAAAAACAGTCCCTGTATAGGCATATTCCACAATGGCCTGGAGAGCAGTCTCATCAATGCACTGAAACTCAACTTCACTGTTCTCTTTTTCAGAGAGGTTTCCAGTGAACATAGCTTTGAAATATGGGCTGATGCTGGCAAGTACCACTTTGTGAGCATGAATTTTAACATCACCTACTCGAAGAATGATGTCACAGAGTTCGTGATGTTGACGAAGAAGATTCAAGCCTTGTAGAAGTTGTTCAGAATGTAAGTGGGTTAAGTTAGCAAGCATGTAGGTCGGGGATGTGTGGTCCATCTACAGAAAAACAAAAGGCACAAACAGCTATTTCAAACTAACCTTACAAATGATTCCTTTTTCAAGTAGCACAAAATAAATGAGATTTGTTGTTTATTTGCATGTTTGTTGGTTTTTAAATACCTTATACTACATACTAGACAGAGGTTTTTAGAGTTATTAATAGAAAGGATGTTAACAATCATTCAACTCCTTTATCATACATATTAGGAAACAGAGGCTCCAAAATCATAAAAGTCTCTTGACATGGACTTTTGAATCAGAACTCTGCCAACTCTTTTGTTTCCCTTCATTAGATTCAAGTCTGAGCTATCCCTGAAACAAAACACAATTGTGAAGTAAAAAAAAAACTTCTTAAAGGAAAATTAATTTTCAAACAATGCTTGTAGTTATTTGGCTATTTTTCTCAATAATGATATCAATGTCTGCCAATATAATCAACAGATACTTTAACTGAAATGCAATTTCATGTTAACTCACATACTTTACCCAAAGATTCAATAATTATTTTGAAAAAGCATGCTGAATTTAACAAAGATACCACTACCGTCAACTGATTCGATGACAACAAAAAATTAATATGAACACAGTCTGGTATTCTATAAGGGCAATAAGGCTCACTTACTGATCTAGACCATACCTACTCAACTCCTGATAAGTCCGGATCATACCCACTCCATCTACCTGAGACCCTGTGCTTCTGGAAGATGAAAAAGAATAAAAATAAAGAGAAAAGAAAAGATGAGACAGGAAAGATGAAGAAAAAGTGAGAGACAATAAGAACCGGGGTATGCTGTTCTGGGGTATGCTCTGGCAAAAGACATCCCAACCTAATCCCTGGAAGCTTTGAATGGTACCTTACATGGCAAAAAAAAAAAAAAAGGCTGTGTAGACATGATTGAGGATTTTGAGGATTTTGAGAGGGTGACATTATCCTGGATTATCCACGTACAGTCACATGTACTTTATAAGAAGGCTAAAGGAGATCTGACACAGACAGAAGAAAAGAAGGTAATCTGATCACAGAGGCAGAGATTGGAGAGATGCAGTCACAAACCAATTAACACTGGCAGCCACCAGAGGCTGGAAGAGGTGAGGCACGCATTCTCCCCTGGAACCTCCAGAGGGCGCGCAGCCCTGCCAACACCTTATTTCAGGCCAGCGTTACTAATTTCAGACTTTTGGCCTCTGCGACTGTAAGAGAATCAAGTTCTGTTATTTTAAGCAACTGAGTTTGTGGTAATTTGTTATAGCAGCCATAAGAAATTAAGACACCAATACTTCAGAATGGCTCATAGCAGCCGCTTAGAATAGATGAAAGGAACATAAGGCATCTACACAATAAGAACCGTTTCTTTCCTATCTCATTCACTCTTCATACACAAGTTTCAGGGATAATAATATTTTTTTAAAAAGCAGAAGATCAGTTCCTATTTTAAAAGTGTTATCAAATAAATTACAAAATTCTGAACATTAGTAAATAATATGAATGTTGGTAGGCAGGGGAGAATCTAACACTTCATTCCTAGGGCATTTTAAAGTGAAAATATTCAAATATTGAAACTTTGATCTTCACTAAGAATGTCATCATTTCACATTTGTTTCATCTGAATTTTACATATGCTAAAAATTTTTGTTAACATGACACTATAACTGATATCACCAACCTCCACTTCTGACCTCTCCAAATAATCCTATATACATCTAAGAGAATAATTCTCAATCAGGGTACAGTGTTTTCCAGTAGGTACTTTATTCCAGAAAAGAATATTTTAAGAAAACAGCAACCAGAAGGCATATATTTAGATCTGGATCTGTTCTTTTTACTTACTATAGTACTGACCTCTTAAACTTATTTAACTTCTTTTTTAAGCCTTCATTTAATAGAAAAAAAACTAGTTAATTATCTAGACTAAAAAGAAAAAAATGAACAATAGGAAAGGTGAGTAGACATAGAAAATAAGCAATAGGATTAAGAAAGTGGTCCTGGCTACTTCACATCATCAACTTTACCTTACCTTCAATTCCCTTATCAAAGTGACATCATAATATTAATAATGCATGAACGTGTGCTAAAGCCACTTCAATCGTGTCCGACTCTTTGAGACCCTATGGACTGTAGCCCACCAGGCTCCTCTGTCCATAGGATTCTCAAGAATACTGAGTGGGTTGCCATGCTCTTCTCCAGGAGGTCTTCCTGACCCAGAGATTGAACCCACATCTCATAAGTCTCCTGGCAAAGGCATGCAGGTTTCTTTACCACTAGCACAACCTGGGAAGCCCAATGTTAATAATACCTGAACTATATGTACCTCACAAGGTTTTTGAGGATCAAATTAGATAATGCACATGAAGACACAACAGACTGTAAGAATGAGGAGTACAGGACACTCTGCTGAGGCAACAGAAACGTAACAGTATCCGTGAAGAACTGGGCCCTTGGAAATACAAGATAATGAGTTTTAGTCCCAACTGGGTCATATACTATTATATGGAATTGGTACATTTCTTAACCCAAGTATTAATTCTTTCATCCATAAAACAAGAATACACCCATATTTCTCAGAAGGTTACATGAAAATGGTTTTATAAAGTTTAAAGTTCCACAAAACCTGAAGTGCTATGAATACAGCACTTGTCTCATTCTCTTCTCATGATCCTTACTTTCACTAGTTCCATTCTTTCCATAATGACCTTTCACTCCAATAAAGCTCATATAATTACAACAGCTCTATATAAATATTTTCTTACCATTTGCCAGATTTTGTAACTATAAACTTTCTCCTCTCCCATCTTCTATCCAATTCAAATTTTCAAAAGGCTAAGTCAAAATTAATTTCATCTGAAAGTCTATAAACATTTAGGTACTCAATTCCTTTACATGCAATTAATTAAAAATGGTGTTTTGTGAAACATATCCCTTTCTACTCTCATTTGTCTGATTTAACAAGGAGATGTTATTCAGAATGAAAAGTGAGCAACAAACAGGAAACTGAATGATACAGAAAATAAGAGAAGGGTATGAAAAAGGACACCTGGTTAATACAATGAGACAAGAAAGGGAAATAAAAGGCATATTGATTGGAAAGAAAGAAACAAAACTGTCTTTGTTGACAGATGACATGATTGTCTATGCAGAAAATCCAAAACAAAACGAAACAGAAAACCCTCAAACACTGGAAATAGTAAGCAAGTATAGCAAGTTTGCAAGATATAAGGTTAATATACAAAAGTCACTTACTTTTCTACAAAGCAGCAATGAACAAGCAAAATTTGAAATTTAAAACATATTATCAGGGGAGGAGCCAAGATGGCGGAGGAGTAGGACCGGGAGACCACTTTCTCTCCTACAAATTCATCAAAAGAATAACCGAATGCAGAGCAAACTTCACAAAACAACTTCTGATCGCTAGCTGAGGTCATCAGGCGCCCAGAAAAGCAGACCATTGTCTTCGAAAGGAGGTAGGACAAAATATAAAAGATAAAAAGTGAGACAAAAGAGCTAAGGACGGAGACCCGTCCCGGGAAGGGAGTCTTAGGCGGCCTTGCTTGGGCTAGGGTCCGGGCCTGAGTGCCCTGAGGACAATCGGGGGGAGCTTCTGTGAGGTGCCAACTTGAACTGTGGGAGACCAAAGGAGAGAGAGAAAATTGACCGGCCGGAACACACTGCCGGCCGTTCGCAGAACAAAGGGACGGGGAAAGTCCCGAGAAGAGCTCGCAGGCTGCGGACCGGCCCAGCCCCGCCGGAGGCAGGAGGCAGGGGGGAGGGGAAGGTCGCGGCGAGACACAGGGCGCAGGCACCCGACTGGCGCGGGTGGGGACTGGGGCTGGGGACGCAGAGGGCGGAAGGCGCGCGCACCCGACTGGCGCCAGCGGAAACTGAGACTGGGTCCGCGGAAGGGAGTGGGTGCGCCACACCTGGGGATAGCGCGCCCACCAAGCCCCTGGCTGCCTGGACCGCTCTGACGGGGAAGGCACAGAGAGCAGGCGCAGCTTTTCCTTCCGCGCTTTTGTGTAACACCCGAGGGCTGGAACCTCGCGCAGCGCGGGCGCGCTCCATATAGAACAGCCGGGAGCCTGAGCAGCGCAGACGGAGAAAGCAGCGTCAGCCCCTTCCGGCAGCGCCAGCCCGCCCCCGCAGGGCCAGCCCCTCCCCGCAGCGTCAGCCCCGCCCCCGCAGGGCCAGCCCCTCCCCGCAGCGTCAGCCCCGCCCCGCAGCGCCAGCCCCGCCCCGCAGCGTCAGCCCCTCCCAGCAGCGCAACGGAACTAGCTACCTGAATAAGAGTCCGCCTCCGGCCGCCTGTGTCAGGGCGGAAATGAGCCTCTGAAGAGACCGGCAAACAGAAGCCAAATAAACAAAGGGAACCGCTTCAGAAGGGACTGGTGCAACAGATTAAAATCCCTGAAGAAAACACCGACTTCACCGGAAGGGCCCTGTAGATATCGAGAAGTGCAAGCTGGAACGAGGAGCTATCTGAAACTGAGCCGAACCCACACTGACCGCAACAGCTCCAGAGAAATTCCTAGACATATTTTTACTTTTTTTTTTATTTTTCTGTTTTTTCTAAGTAAGGAAAAAAAAAAAAATTTTTTTTTTCTTTTTATATTTTTCTTTTTTATTTTTTCTCTTTTATTTTCCTTTAAAATTCCCTATTACTCCCCCATTACTCCTTAACTTTCATTTTCATAGATTTTTACGATTTTTTTAATTAGGGGAAAAAAAAATTTTTTTTTTCTTTCTTTTTTTTTTTTTTCTTTTTCTTTTTTTTTCTTCTCCTTTTTCTTCTTTTTTTTTTTCTTTCTTTCCTTTTTCTCTTCTATTTTCTATTTTTCTTTTTCTCTTATTTCTTTTAAAGTCCTCTAGTACTCCTCTACTACTCTTCATTTTCATCTTCACTACACTATAACCTTACAAAAAAAAAAAAAAAGAGAAGCCCTATCTTAAAACCGAAGATTATTCCCTCCCAATCTTGACTCTCTGTTTTCTACCTCAGAACACCTCTATTTCCTCTTTTCCCCTTCTCTTCCCCATCCAATTCTGTGAATCCTTGTAGGTGTCTGAGATACGAGAACACTCTGGGAACAGACAGCTGCGTAGATCTGTCTCTCTCCTCTTGAGTCCCCCTTTTTCTCCTCCTACTCATCTCTATCTCCCTCCTCCCTTTTCTCCTGTTCATGTAACTCTGTGAACCTCTCTGGGTGTCCCTAACGGGGGAGAATCTTTTCGCCATTAACCTAGAAGTTTAATTATCAGAGCTGTATAGTTGGAGAAGTCCTGAGACTACAGGAAGAATAAAACTGAAATCCAGAGGCAGGAAACTTAAGCCCAAAACCTGAGAACACCAGAAAACTCCTGACTACATGGAACTTTAAGTGATAAATGACCGTCCAAAAGCCTCCATACCTACACTGAAACCAACCACCACCCAAGAGCCAATAAGTTTTAGAGCAAGACATACCACGCAAATTATCCAGCAACACAGGAACATAGCCCTGAATGTCAACATACAGGCTACCCAAGGTCACACCTAACACATAGACCCAACTCAAAACTCATTACTGGGCACTCCATTGCTCTCCAAAGAGAAGAAATCAAGTTCCACGCACCAGTACACTGACGCAAGCTTCCCTAACCAGGAAACCTTGACAAGCCAAACGTCCAACCCCACCCACTGGGTAAATCCTCCACAATAAAAAGGAACCACAGACCTCCAGAATACAGAAAGTCCACTCCAGACACAGCAATCTAAACAAGATGAAAAGGCAAAGAAATACCCAACAGGTAAAGGAACAAGAAAAATGCCCACCAAGTCAAACAAAAGAGGAGGAGATAGGGAATCTACCTGAAAAAGAATTTAGAATAATGATAATAAAAATGATCCAAAATCTTGAAAACAAAATGGAGTTACAGATAAATAGCTTGGAAACAAAGATTGAAAAGATACAAGAATTGTTTAATAAAGACCTAGAAGAAATAAAAAAGAGTCAATTAAAAATGAATAATGCAATGAATGAGATCAAAAACACTTTGGAGGGAACCAAGAGTAGAATAACGGAGGCAGAAGATAGGATAAGTGAGGTAGAAGATAAAATGGTGGAAATAAATGAAGCAGAGAGGAAAAAAGAAAAAAGGATCAAAAGAAATGAGGACAACCTCAGGGACCTCTGGGACAATGTGAAACGCCCCAACATTCGAATCATAGGAGTTCCAGAAGAAGAAGACAAAAAGAAAGGCCATGAGAAAATACTCGAGGAGATAATAGCTGAAAACTTCCCTAAAATGGGGAAGGAAATAGCCACCCAAGTCCAAGAAACCCAGAGAGTTCCAAACAGGATAAACCCAAGGCGAAACACCCCAAGACACATATTAATCAAACTAACAAAGATCAAACACAAAGAACAAATATTAAAAGCAGCAAGGGAAAAACAACAAATAACACACAAAGGGATTCCCATAAGGATAACAGCTGATCTATCAATAGAAACCCTCCAGGCCAGAAGGGAATGGCAGGACGTCCTGAAAGTAATGAAAGAGAATAACCTACAACCTAGATTACTGTATCCAGCAAGGATCTCATTCAGATATGAAGGAGAACTCAAAAGCTTTACAGATAAGCAAAAGCTGAGAGAATTCAGCACTACCAAACCAGCTCTTCAACAAATGCTAAAGGATCTTCTCTAGACAGGAAATGCAGAAAGGTTGTATAAACGTGAACCCAAAACAACAAAGTAAATGGCAACGGGACCACACCTATCAATAATTACCTTAAATGTAAATGGGTTGAATGCCCCAACCAAAAGACAAAGATTGGCTGAATGGATACAAAAACAAGACCCCTATATATGCTGTCTACAAGAGACCCACCTCAAAACAAGAGACACATACAGACTGAAAGTGAAGGGCTGGAAAAAAATATTTCATGCAAACGGAGACCAAAAGAAAGCAGGAGTCGCAATACTCATATCAGATAAAATAGACTTTCAAATAAAAGCTGTGAAAAGAGACAAAGAAGGACACTACATAATGATCAAAGGATCAATCCAAGAAGAAGATATAACAATTATAAATATATATGCACCCAACATAGGAGCACCGCAATATGTATGGCAAACACTAACGAGTATGAAAGAGGAAATTAATAGTAACACAATAATAGTGGGAGACTTTAATACCCCACTCACAACTATGGATAGATCAACTACACAGAAAATTAACAAGGAAACACAAACTTTAAATGACACAATGGACCAGCTAGACCTAATTGATATCTATAGGACATTTCACCCCAAAACAATCAACTTCACCTTTTTCTCAAGTGCACACGGAACCTTCTCCAGAATAGATCACATCCTGGGCCATAAATCTGGTCTTGGAAAATTCAAAAAAATTGAAATCATTCCAGTCATCTTTTCTGACCACAGTGCAGTAAGATTAGATCTCAATTACAGGAAAAAAATTGTTAAAAATTCAAACACATGGAGGCTAAATAACACACTTCTGAATAACCAACAAATCATAGAAGAAATCAAAAAAGAAATCAAAATATGTATAGAAATGAATGAAAATGAAAACACAACAACCCAAAACCTATGGGACACTGTAAAAGCAGTGCTAAGGGGAAAGTTCATAGCATTACAGGCTTACATCAAGAAACAAGAAAAAAGCCAAATAAATAACCTAACTCTACACCTAAAGCAATTAGAGAAGGAAGAAATGAAGAACCCCAGGGTTAGCAGAAGGAAAGAAATCTTAAAAATCAGGGCAGAAATAAATGCAAAAGAAACTAAAGAGACCATAGCAAAAATCAACAAAGCTAAAAGCTGGTTTTTTGAAAAAATAAACAAAATTGACAAACCATTAGCAAGACTCATTAAGAAGCAAAGAGAGAAGAACCAAATTAACAAAATTAGAAATGAAAATGGAGAGATCACAACAGACAACACTGAAATACAAAGGATCATAAGAGACTACTACCAGCAGCTCTATGCCAATAAAATGGACAACTTGGATGAAATGGACAAATTCTTAGAAAAGTATAACTTTCCAAAACTGAACCAGGAAGAAATAGAAGATCTTAACAGACCCATCACAGGCAAGGAAATCGAAAGTGTAATCAAAAATCTTCCAGCAAACAAAAGCCCAGGACCAGATGGCTTCACAGCTGAATTCTACCAAAAATTTAGAGAAGAGCTAACACCTACCTTACTCAAACTCTTCCAGAAAATTGCAGAAGAAGGTAAACCTCCAAACTCATTCTATGAGGCCACCATCACCCTAATTCCAAAACCAGACAAAGATGCCACAAAAAAAGAAAACTACAGGCCAATATCACTGATGAACATAGATGCAAAAATCCTTAACAAAATTCTAGCAAACAGAATCCAACAACATATTAAAAAAATCATACACCACGACCAAGTGGGCTTTATCCCAGGAATGCAAGGATTCTTCAATATCCGCAAATCAATCAACGTAATACACCACATTAACAAATTGAAAGATAAAAACCATATGATTATCTCAATAGATGCAGAGAAAGCCTTTGACAAAATTCAACACTCATTTATGATTAAAACTCTCCAAAAAGCAGGAATAGAAGGAACATACCTCAACATTATAAAAGCCATATATGACAAACCCACAGCAAGCATCACCCTCAATGGTGAAAAATTGAAAGCATTCCCCCTGAAATCAGGAACAAGACAAGGGTGCCCACTGTCACCACTACTGTTCAACATAGTGTTGGAAGTTTTGGCCACAGCAATCAGAGCAGAAAAAGAAGTAAAAGGAATCCAGATAGGAAAAGAAGAAGTGAAACTCTCACTGTTTGCAGATGACATGATCCTCTACATAGAAAACCCTAAAGACTCTACCAGAAAATTACTAGAACTAATCAATGAATATAGTAAAGTTGCAGGATATAAAATTAACACACAGAAATCCCTTGCATTCCTATATACTAACAATGAAAAAACAGAAAGAGAAATTAAGGAAACAATACCATTCACCATTGCAACAAAAAGAATAAAATACTTAGGAGTATATCTACCTAAAGAAACAAAAGACCTATACATAGAAAACTATAAAACACTGATGAAAGAGATCAAAGAGGACACAAACAGATGGAGAAACATACCGTGTTCATGGATTGGAAGAATCAATATTGTCAAAATGGCTATTCTACCCAAAGCAATCTATAGATTCAATGCAATCCCTATCAAGCTACCAACGGTATTTTTCACAGAACTAGACCAAAGAATTTCACAATTTGTATGGAAATACAAAAAACCTCGAATAGCCAAAGTAATCTTGAGAAAGAAGAATGGAACTGGAGGAATCAACCTCCCTGACTTCAGACTCTACTACAAAGCCACAGTCATCAAGACAGTATGGTACTGGCACAAAGACAGAAATATAGATCAATGGAACAGAATAGAAAGCCCAGAGATAAATCCACGAACCTATGGACACCTTATCTTTGACAAAGGAGGCAAGGATATACAATGGAAAAAAGACAACCTCTTTAACAAGTGGTGCTGGGAAAACTGGTCAACCACTTGTAAAAGAATGAAACTAGAACACTTTCTAACACCATACACAAAAATAAACTCAAAATGGATTAAAGATCTAAATGTAAGACCAGAAACTATAAAACTCCTAGAGGAGAACATAGGCAAAACACTCTCTGACATAAATCACAGCAAGATCCTCTATGACCCACCTCCCAGAATATTGGAAATAAAAGCAAAACTAAACAAATGGGATCTAATGAAACTTAAAAGCTTTTGCACTACAAAGGAAACTATAAGTAAGGTGAAAAGACAGCCGTCAGATTGGGAGAAAATAATAGCAAATGAAGAAACAGACAAAGGATTAATCTCAAAAATATACAAGCAACTCCTGAAGCTCAATTCCAGAAAAATAAATGACCCAATCAAAAAATGGGCCAAAGAACTAAACAGACATTTCTCCAAAGAAGACATACAGATGGCTAACAAACACATGAAAAGGTGCTCAACATCACTCATTATTAGAGAAATGCAAATCAAAACCACAATGAGGTACCATTACACGCCAGTCAGGATGGCTGCTATCCAAAAGACTACAAGCAATAAATGCTGGAGAGGGTGTGGAGAAAAGGGAACCCTCTTACACTGTTGGTGGGAATGCAAACTAGTACAGCCACTATGGAAAACAGTGTGGAGATTCCTTAAAAAACTGGAAATAGAACTGCCATATGACCCAGCAATCCCACTTTTGGGCATACACACTGAGGAAACCAGATCTGAAAGAGACACGTGCACCCCAATGTTCATTGCAGCACTGTTTATAATAGCCAGGACATGGAAGCAACCTAGATGCCCATCAGCAGACAAATGGATAAGGAAGCTGTGGTACATATACACCATGGAATATTACTCAGCTGTCAAAAAGAATTCATTTGAATCAGTCCTAATGAGATGGATGAAACTGGAGCCCATTATACAGAGTGAAGTAAGCCAGAAAGATAAAGAACATTACAGCATACTAACACATATATATGGAATTTAGAAAGATGGTAATGATAACCCTATATGCAAAACAGAAAAAGAGACACAGAAATACAGAACAGACTTTTGAACTCTGTGGGAGAATGTGAGGGTGGGATGTTTCAAAAGAACAGCATGTATACTATCTACGGTGAAACAGATCACCAGCCCAGGTGGGATGCATGAGACAAGTGCTCGGGCCTGGTGCACTGGGAAGACCCAGAGGAGTCGGGTGAAGAGGGAGGTGGGAGGGGGGATCGGGATGGGGAATAAGTGTAAATCTATGGCTGATTCATATCAATGTATGACAAAACCCACTGAAATGTTGTGAAGTAATTAGCCTCCAACTAATAAAAAAATTAAAAAAAAAACAAAAAAAAATAAAAAATAAAAAAATAAAACATATTATCATTTATATTAACACCTAAAATTTGAAATACTTATATATAAATCTAACAAAATATGTAGAAGATCTATATGAGAAAAAGTATAAAATTCTAATAAAAGAAATCAAAGAACTAAATAAATGGAGAGATAGTTCTTGTTCATGGATAAGACTCTCAACATGATCAAATGTCAATTCTTCCTGACTTGCACTACAGATTCAATGTAATCCCAATCAAAATTCCAGCAAGTTACTTTGTGGATGTTGCAAACTGATTCTGAGGTTTTCACAGAGAGACAAAATACCCAGAATAGACACCTCAATATTGAAAAAGAAGAATAAAGTCGAATGACTGATACTACCCAATTTCAAGCACTATTATAAAGCTATAGTAATCAAGACAGCATGGCACCGGTGAAAGTGCAGACAGACCAATGGAACAGAACAGAGAGTCTAGAAATAGACCCACATAAATACAGTTGACTGATCTTTAACAAAGCAGGAAAGGCAATACAATGGAGATCTTTTCAACAAAGGGTGGTGGAATGGTTATCCACAAATTAAAAAAATGAAATTACACATAGACCTTACTTACATCCTTCAGAAAAATTAACTCAAAATGGATCACAGACCTAAATGTAAAATGCAAAACTATAAAACACTTAGAAGATAACACAAGAGTAAATTCTAGATGACCTTGGGTATGGCTATGATTATTTTTAGATATGACACCAAGGTACAATCCATACAAGAAAGAATGGTAAGATGAACATCCCTATTAAAAACAAAACAAACACACATACATTCACTTACACACAAAAAAACCACAAAAACTTCTACTTTGGGAAAATTACTGTCAAGAGCATAAGAAGTCAAGCCACACACTCGGAGAAAATATCTGTAGAGAAAAAACACAACTGATAAAGAACTATTATTCAATTAAACAAAGAACTTTTAAAATTAAACACTAAGAAAATTAACAACCTGATTAAGAAATGGATTAAAGACCTTAACAGACACCTCACCAGAAAAGATACAGACAGTTAAGTAAGCAGATGAAAAGATGTCATGGGTCATCAGGAAATTGCATATTAAGACAACAGTGAAATACTACCACACACCTATTCAGTTCAGTTCAGTCGCTCAGTCGTGTCCGACTCTTTGCAACCCCATGAATAGCAGCACGCCACGCCTCCCTGTCCATCACTAACTCCTGGAGTCCACCCAAACTCATGTCCATCGAGTCGGTGATGCCATCCAGCCATCTCATCCTCTGTCGTCCCCTTCTCCTCCTGCCCCCAATCTCTCCCAGCATCAGGGTCTTTTCCAATGAGTCAACTCTTCGCATGAGGCTAGAATGGTTAAAATCCAGAACACTGAGAACACCAAATGTGAGGAACAATATGGGGCAAAAGGAACTTTCATTCACGGATAGGGGGAATCCAAAATTGTACAGCAACCCAGGAAGACACTTTGATAGCTTCTTATAAAACTAAACATACTCTTACCATACAATCCTGCATTCGCCTTCCTTGGTATTTACCCAAATGAACTGAAAATTTATGTCCACACAAAAACCTGCACATGGATGTTTATAGCAACTTTATTTTGAAGTGCCAATACTTGGAAGCAACCAAGGTGTCCTTCAGTAGGTGAATGGATAACTATTAAACTATGCTATACCAAGACGGTGGAATATTATTTATTCAGTGCTAAAAGAAATGGGCTGTCGAGCTCCAAAAAGACATAGAGAAAATGTCTTCTCAAGTAAAACAAGCCAACCTGACAATGCTATATACTGCAAGATTCCAATTATATGATATTCTGGAAAAGGTAAAACTATAAAGACAGTAAAAATATCAATGGTTGCTAGGGGTTTTGGGGAGGGACAGTGAATAGGCAAAGCACTCAGGACCTTTAGGGCAGTGAAATTACTCTATGTAACACTATAATGGTAGATATGTATCATTATACACCTGTCCCAATCCATAGACTATACAACACTGAGAGTGAACCCTAAGTGAACTTTGGGGGATAATGTGTTAATATAAGTTCATCTATTGAAACAAATGCACTACTAAAGTGGGGGACGTGGATAATGGGGGAAGGTATGCACGTGCTAGTGAAGGGTATAAATGGGAAACCCTCTGTATGTTCCTTAATTTTGCTCTGAACCAAAACTATTCTAAAAAATAAAATCATTTAAAAAGTAAATTAAGCAGGAAAAAAAGGAGATCTAGCTACTTTATAAGATCATATCTCTCCCAGACCAAACAATTATGTCCTATGATATTTAAAAGAACCTCTGAATGAGACCCCTGAATCACTGCCAGTGCCACAGGACTAAAGACTATTTAAAAAAATAAGACAGTAATTTCTACTAATATCCTGGAAAGGATAATGTTAATTTTAGGTAACACTATAAAACAAATTATTAAAGATTTGATTTGTGAATACTGAGAAGATGTAGGGATCTCTAAGACTAGGATGGATGAGCTAACAAGAAGATACGTCACAGATGAATCTTGGGTTTTTTTTTTTTTAATGTATTTAGAAGACTTGCAGATCAGAAAAATACATGACCTTTAACTACATGTTTGTAATGAATTTTATAATGCTTTCACAATTTTGAGAACAAACCAGAAGTATAATAAGCTAGTTCAGTTGGCTAAATTAGCATGTGGTTGCATAACCACACTACAGTATACTACTTAATGGAATGAGCTCTACCTCGAGGGAGGTTTCTGCTGGTATGGTGTAAGGCCAAGATGAAGATCCTGGGGGCAAGCCCTTCAGCTTTGCAGATGATACAAAGCTGCAGAGGACAACAAATCCATCAGCCAGTAAAACATGGATCCAAAAAGACCTGACATCTAACAAGAAGAAATTTAAGAGGGATAAATTTTAAGATTCTATAGTGGATTCCAGAACAACTTTATAAGTATAGAATAAGAGAGAAAAGACTCACCTGTTGGATGTGCTTAAAAGGTTTAGGGAATTTTAATTTTAGCACATTTTAGCACACTAATCTTATGGAGGTTTAATGTGCATTGATAGAACTATAATACATAGAACTAGAGAGGAGACGTTCCACTTGGCTCTGCAAATGTCAGACCATCTCTCTAATACAGATTTGGAGTACCATCCTTTAAAAGAGATCTAAGCAAAGTAAAACATCTGATGAAGAGAACTTCAAGACATGTATTACGGGTATGGAGTCCTCTAAAAAAAAAAAAAAAGGAAATCTGAGAGCTGTGTGAAAAATTAACAGTTGAAAGTTACTCAATAACAATAATATAGAATTGTTCTGAGGATTAAATGTGTTTATACATATGAAGGGCTTAGAATAGTGTCTATCATTTAGTAAGCTTGTGATAAATATTATCTTATTTCTTATTAAGCTATTACTAGTGATTTTTTTTTTTTTACATTGTCTGCTTAAGAGTTACTCTGCTTTTTACATTCTACCATCTCTTACTATTGGGTAAGAAATCTACTTTATACCACTGACATCTTGGACTACATGAAGTGTTAAAGAATTGTTGATTCTCACAAAACCACAATGAGGTACCATTACACGCCAGTCAGGATGGCTGCTATCCAAAAGTCTACAAGCAATAAATGCTGGAGAGGGTGTGGAGAAGAGGGAACCCTCTTACACTGTTGGTGGGAATGCAAACTAGTACAGCCGCTATGGAGAAGTGTGGAGATTTCTTAAAAAACTGGAAATAGAACTGCCATATGACCCAGCAATACCACTTCTGGGCATACACACTGAGGAAACCAGATCTGAAAGAGACACGTGCACCCCAATGTTCATCGCAGCACTGTTTATAATAGCCAGGACATGAAAGCAACCTAGATGCCCATCAGCAGACGAATGGATAAGGAAGCTGTGGTACATATACACCATGGAATATTACTCAGCTGTTAAAAAGAATTCATTTGAATCAGTTCTAATGAGATGGATGAAACTGGAGCCCATTATACAGAGTGAAGTAAGCCAGAAAGATAAAGAACATTACAGCATACTAACATATATATATGGAATTTAGAAAGATGGTAATGATAACCCTATATGCAAAACAGAAAAAGAGACACAGATGTACAGAACAGACTTTTGGACTCTGTGGGAGAAGGCGAGGGTGGGATGTTTCGAGAGAACAGCATCGAAACATGTATATTATCTATAGTGAAACAGATCACCAGCCCAGGTGGGATGCATGAGACAAGTGCTCGGGCCTGGTGCACTGGGAAGACCCAGAGGAATCAGGTGGAGAGGGAGGTGGGAGGGGGGATCGGGATGGGGAATACATGTAAATCCATGGCTGATTCATGTCAATGTATGACAAGACCCACTGCGGTATTGTAAAGTGATTAGCCTCCAACTAATAAAAATAAATGAAAAAAAAAAAAAGAATTGTTGATTCTCAAAATAAGTTGATGAGTTATTGGTTAGATCCATTTTTAATGTAAGAAGAAATCATACAGTAATAATCAAAAATTAAACTAATTTTTGTGTACCCAATTGAAGACTGGCAAATTACCATTAACATGATATGAAAGTATAACATAATACTGGTTTGTAAATAAACACATATATGTACACATGCAAAACACAAAAACATACACATTTGTGTAAATATGACACATATACAGATATGCAGGACGGTATGATTTTAAGAAACTGGGCTCTGGAAATCAGGCTCCTAGGGTTACAATACTGTCTGTGCTATTTCACAGCGATGTGACCTTAGGAAAGTGATCTTAAAGTCCCAGTTTCCTCACCTATAAAGCACACACAAAATGGTAGCCATTAAGTACCCAACGCAGAGAAGGCAACGGCACCCCACTCCAGTGCTCTTGCCTAGAAAATCCCATGGATGGAGGAGCCTGGTGGGCTGTGGTCCATGGGGTCGCTAAGAGTTGGACACAACTGAGCGACTTCACTTTCACTTTTCACTTTCATGCATTGGAGAAGGAAATGGCAACCCACTCCAGTGTCCTTGCCTGGAGAATCCCAGGGACGGGGGAGCCTGGTGGGCTGCCATCTATGGGGTCGCACAGAGTCGGACATGACTGAAGCGACTTAGCAGCAGCAGCAGCAAGTACCCGATGACTGTTACATACGACTTATTATTATCTTCCTTAGGAATATTCAGTTTTTGCCAGCTAAACCCATGTGACTCCCTTCCATGCTCACCAAAAAACGAAGCTGACTTACTGTCAAATGAACAAATACAAACAGGTCAAGGCCAAAGTCTGACTGATCTGACCAGAAAATATACAGTAAGCCATTTTTATATTTAGACAGTTTATTACTCACAGACAGTAAAAGACTAAGCTCCCTGGATTCCTGCCCCACACATCAAAAAGAAAAATGCATACAAAGGGGGCTGGGCAGATGCAGCAGTTTTGCATCCCACAGCTCTACTTTGTGAAAGGGGACACGAAAATCCCACACCTCATTACACTTGTGTGTGTTATAGTTGCTTAGTTGTGTCTGACTCTGCAGCCCCACGGACTGTAGCCCGCCAGGCTTCTCTGTCCATGGAATTCTCCAGGCAAGAACACTGGAGTGGGTTGCCATTTCCTTCTCCAGAGGGTCTTCCCAACCCAGGAGTTGAACCCAGGTCTCCTGCATTGCAGGAAGATTCTTTACTGTCTGAGCCACCAGTGAAATCCCATCACTCTAGGAAGGTAAAGAGAAACAGCTTCATGGCAGACTTCCAGGGGAGAGAGAGAGGCAGGTGGCAGGTGGGAGATGGCCTTGTAGCAGTTCCTTAACGCCTTACTCTTGTGTTCCAAGAGGATCATAAAAGTGTTCCAAGACTCACAAGCTTCAGTCCCACAGTCCAAGCTTTTGCCCATGTGGATATATCCAAGGTCACCAGAATACCATGTTGAAGCAGTTCCCCTATACTTATACCCTTTATAGTATTTCTCCTTTTTTTCTCTCCAAAAAAAAAAAAAAAAAATCAAAGTTTTAAAAACCACTCAAAGGAAGGATACTGGTAAAGGTGACTTTGTAAAAGAACACCCATACACATTTCTATCATTGGACTGGATACAAATGACATGATGTCCACTCCCTTGAAGAACTACTGAGAATAAAGTTTAAGAGATTATACTCTTAGAACCATAATGATTTGAACTATGAACTTTAAAAGAACAAATAAATATAGGGAACTTAAAGTGAATTACATTGAAGATTTGTCATAACACATAATTTTTAACACTTTAGACTTGACGTCTGTCGCTCAAGAAATTTGACTTTAGAGAAGTTCAGAGAACTTTAAAAAGAGGAAGCTTTAAAACAATGGTTCCCAAAATATGATCCTTGCACCAGTAGCATCAGTATCACCTAGGATCTGCTAAAATGCAAATTCTTGAGTCCAAGCACACACCTAACCTCAGGATTCAGAAACTACAGAGAGGAAGGAGCAGCAATTTGTGTTTTAAGAATGTGTTAGCATTCTTATGCACATTAATGTTTTAAAATCAGTTAAAATATTTCCAACACAAGTGTAACTACTTAAAAATTATTGCAAATTATAACTGTACCTCCTTCAAAACTATGTATTACAACTGTGACTATACTTGGTTCTTATTTACCCATAAATGGCTAAAAATAGCTCACAGAAGCAAGAATTCTTAAACTTCAAAACCTGACCTTTGCCAGCTTTAACACAGTTTCATTTATCTTATCAACAACCTTGTGCATAATGAAAGGTAAGTACCACGGAAAACAGAAAAGAACAGTGAGTCAAAGTGTGAATTTCAGGGCCAGAGAGGTGAGTGGGTTCAAGTCAACATTTGACTACTTAGTAGCTGTAGACTTCAGGCAAATTACTTACTCTAAACTTGAACATTCTCATTTGTGAAATCTGTTGTGGATTAAATAGAATGCTTGGTTTGGAGAAAGAAATCAGTGGAGAAGAAAAGAAAATACAGAAATGGATAATTCAACATAGGAAAATTTAGCTTATGATAAAGCCAGCATTTCAAAATCAGTGAGGAAAAGTGTGACTTTTAAATAAACATGTTGAGATAACAGAATAACCTCAAGAAAAAAAGATAAAATTAGATCCCTTCCACATATCTATGCCAAGATAAATTCCTAATGGATCAGAGGTATAAATGGAAAAAATGAAAACATACATGTATTTGAATAAAATGGAGCAAATTTCTCTATAACTTGAGATTGAAGAACAGTTTCCTAACTATGGTACAAGTGAAAAGACAGGTCAGATTAATTACATTAAAAAACTTTGGATAGTTAAAAAGCCCATAAGCAAAGAAAAAAATGTGGATAAGAGTGAGAAAAATCTTTGTAATATATATATAAAGATGCAACATCAATAAACAAAACATTCCTAAAATACTCTAGCACTATAGAAAAAATAGTCTAAAGAAATGAACAGAAGGTTAAAAAATATATGGTTCTTAAGTATATGAAAAACTGTTCAACTTCATTTGTAGTCAAATGAATTAAAACTATATGGAGGCCTCTTTTTCTGCCCAGCACAGCCACGGCTAGAGGTCCCAAGAAGCACCTGGAGCCCGTAGCAGCTCCAAAGCACTGGATGCTGGATAAACTGACTGGTGTGTTTGCCCCTCATCCATCTACTGGTCCCCACAAGCTGAGGGAACGCCTCCCCCTAATAATTTCCCTAAGGAACAGACTTAAGTATGCCCTAACCAGAGATGAAGTAAAGAAGATTTGCAGCAGCGTTTCATTTAGATCGATGGCAAAGTTGCACCAATATAAACTACCCTGCTGATTTTATGGATGTCATCAGCATTATTAGACTGGAGAGAATTTTTGTTTGATCTATCATATGAAGGGTCATTTTGCTCTTCATCATATTATACCTGAGGAGGCCAAGCGTAAGCTGTGCAAAGTGAAAAAGATCTTTGTGGGAACAAAAGGAATCCTTCATCTGGTGACCCATGATGCCCCCACCATCCTTTACCCTGATCCCCTCATCGAAGTGAAGGACAGTATTCAAATTGCCTTGGAGATGGACAAGATTACTGGTTTCATCAAATTTGACACTGGTAACCTGTGCATGGTGACTGGAGGTGCTAACCTGAAAAGAACAGGGGTGATTACCAACCGGAAGAGACATTCAGGTTCTTTAGATGTAGTTCATGTGAAAGATGCCAACGGCAACAACTTTGCCACTTGGCTCTCAAACATTTTCATTATTGGCAAAGGCAACAAACCATGGATCTCTCTTCCCCATGGAAAGGGTATTTGCTTTACCATTGCTGAGGAGAGAGACAAAAGACTGACAGCCAAACAGAGCATGGATAAAACGATCTCCATGTGACGTGATTGGAAAAGCCTTTGTACTTAATTAAAGAAAATACCACACACACACACACAAAAACTATATGGAGTTATTAAAAACAATGCTTTCCTGACAATATACTTTTGGTGAGGCTATGAGAAACAGGCACATTCATCCATCCCTTGGGGATGCTGAATGATAGAGGCCTCTGGAAATAGACCTGGAAAAGTTAGCAAAATTACATTTGCATTTACTCATTAATCCAACAATTCTACTTCTAAGAAATTATCAAAAAATACACTGGTAAAAAATATAAAAAGACAAATGCATAAGGTTAATAATTACAGGTCTATTTGTAAAAGCAAAAGAATAATACCTTATGCTTTTTACTTTTGTATTTGAGAGACTAAGAGGCAACAAACCAAGAATTTTAAGCTCTAATGCCCACCAACAAAAGGGTGGTTGAAAGAAACCTATGGCACATCCACACAATGGAATACTACGCAGCTGTGAATGGGAAGGAGGAAACTGTGTATACTACTCTGCAGGGTCTTCCTGATCCAAGCATGAAAGAGAAATATGTGTACAGTATGACACTATTTATTTAAGAAAGGGGGGGGGTTTACAAATATATTTACCCACCTATTTTTTTTTTTTTTAAGGAAATATAACATGGTATATTTTTTAAAAGGTTACCTAACAGAAGAGGGAGAGAACAGAGTGGAGGGGATAGGGATAGAGATAAAGCTACACATCTTTGAACATATCCCATTTTTATAGATGTGACTGTGGAATTAAGGTGGTATTTTACATAACTATAAAGCAAAATTAAACCTTAAAAACAAAAATTTGAAAATAAAAGGAAACAAAGGAACCCAACGTTCAGTTAGCAGCCTAACCATACCATACCAAATAACTTTAAAACAGTAATTTGATGGGCTACCCCTAGAGAGGTATGCCTTAAAAAATCTTATCCTACTTCACATAGTTGGTGAAGATGTTATCTGTATTCTGAAATGGTTACTGTGCACTGCCATGGTGCATTATCTGACATTTCTAACTCTATCATCCCTGGTCATCATTTGTGATCTGGGATTTTTAGTAAAGGAGAAAAGAGAGAAAGACGTAAGGCTGAGATGTTAAACATAAACCCTGCAGTCTGATTTTTTTAAAATATTTCATTTATTTGGCTGCTCTGAGTCTTAGTTATGGCATACTGGATCTTTATTGCATCATGTGGGATCTAGTTCCCTTACCAGGGATTGAACCCAAGCTGCCTGCATTGGGAGCATGAAGTCTTAGCCACTGGACCACCAGGGAAGTCCCTGTAGTCTGATTTTGAAGTAAAAATAACAGAATAAATATATATATATATATATAAACAATATTATACATACTAACTATATAAATTATGCATATAATATAAAATATATATGATACAAATGTATAAAATGTATAATTAAGGGGAAAAAATCATATTTTTGAGCTCTGTCAACTGAAAAGGGCTAGAAATTATGACCAACCCAGTAGCAAAGAGCACTCCTAGCACCAGATGCGGTCCCTAAATATCATTTCCCTCTAAGGAAATAGAATTCCTTGGACAAACAGCTGATTCTAGACCTAGGACAGAAAACGTCAAGATAAATTTGGAATCATTACATACTAGATAGTAATAAAGCTATCAATGATGACTAAGGTCATAAAAAACTTTGGAGCCAAACTGAACAGGCTGACCATCCACTGTAGTAACTGCAATTGATTAAAACATAGCAGACAAGCTTAAAGTCATGAGTTCATAATGATAATATAATTATGATAATTTAAAAAATTTGATCACCACTAGAAGATGTTAATGAATCAACTCATTATTTGAAACCAAGCAAATAAAGGGAAAGAATCAAGCATTTATGATACCTTTCCTACATCTCAAATCCTAAAAGATGATGCTGTGAAGGTGCTGCACTCAACATGCCAGCAAATTTGGAAAACTCAACAGTGGCCACAGGACTGGAAAATGTCAGTTTTCATTCCAATCCCAAAGAAAGGCAATGTCAAAGAATGTTCAAACTACCGCACAATTGCACTCACCTCATATGCTAGCAAAGTAATGCTCAAAATTCTCCAAGCTAGGCTTCAACAGTACATGAACTGAGAACTTCCAGATAGATGCTCAAGCTGGATTTAGAAAAGGCAGAAGAACCAGAGATCAAATTGCCAACATCTGGTGGATGATAGAAAAAGCAAGGGAATTCCAAAAGAACACCTACCTCTGCTTCATTGACTATGCTAAAGCCTTTGACTGTGTGGATCACAACAAACTGGAAAATTCTTAAAGAGATGGGAATACCAGACCACCTTACCTGCCTCCTGAGAAATCTGTATGCAGGTCAAGAAGCAACAGTTAGAACTGGACACGGAACAATGGACTGGTTCCAAAGTGGGAAAGGATTATGTCAAGGCTGTAGACTGTCACCCTGCTTATTTAACTTATATACAGCGTTCATTATGTGAAATGCCAGGGTGGATTAAGCACAAGTTGCAATCAAGATTGCCGGGAGAAATATTAATAACCTCAGATATGCAGATGACACCACCCTTATGGCAGAAAGCAAAGAGGAACTGAAGAGCCTCTTGATGAAAGTGAAAGACAGTGAAAAAGCTGGCTTAAAACTCAACATTCAAAAAACAAGATCATGGTATCCAGTCCCAGAACTTCATGGCAAATAGAAGGGGACACAACGGAAACAGTGAGAGACTTTACATTTTTGGGCTCCAAAGTCATTGCAGATGGTGACTGCAGCCATGAAATTAAAAGATGCTTGCTCCTTGGAAGAAAAGCATGACCAACCTAGACAGCATATTAAAAAGCAGAGGCATTACTTTGCTAACAAAGGTCCATATAGTCAAAGCTATGGTTTTTCCAGTAGTCAAGTATAGATGAGAGAATTGGACCATAAAGAAAGATGAGTGCTGAAGAATTGATGCTTTGGAACTATGGTGTTGGAGAAGACTCCTGAGAGTCCCTTGGACTGCAAGGAGATCCTACCAGTCCATCCTAAAGGAAATCAATCCTGAATATTCATTGGAAGGACTGATGCTGAAGCTGAAACTCCAATACTCTGGCCACCTGATGCAAGGAACTGACTCATTTGAAAAGACCCTGATGCTGGGAAAGACTGAAGGCAGGAGAAGGGGACAGAGGATGAGATGGTTGGATGGCATCACTGACTTGATGCACATGAGTTTGAGCAAGCTCCAGGAGTTTGTGATGGACAGGGAAGCCTGGCATGCTACAGTCCAGGGGGCTGCTAAGAGTCGGACATGACTGAACAACTGAACTTCCTATATTAACTGTACAAGTGGGTTACCAAACAGATGAGGGTAAGTTTTTCTTTATAAAAAGTACCCCAGTTTTTAGAGAAGGAATGACAGAATATCACCATTTCTCAATCTTAACGAAGTAACAGAGGCAGGCATTGGTTATGAAGGGCTGCTAACATCCCAAAAACAGAGACCACCAGACAACAGGGCCTTCTGATAGAAGATCATAATACCACCCATAACCCACCACACACACGCCAAAATCAGACCAAATCAGTAGACTTGATCCAAGTATTAATTTATAAGAAATAAAGAGAAAAGAAAAGCATTTTAAACCATAACAGAAAGATGCAATCAGCAAATGTTAGATAAAATTAGATTCAAACTTTCCATAGTCTACAGCAACTTCACAATTTTATATTCTGAAACCAAGCTAATAAAGGTCAAGTTGTAAGTTATTATACTTAATTGACACCTAAGCTACAAAACAGTGGGGCTGAAATCAGTTGGGAGGCAATTATCTGCTACAATAAGAGCAAATAAATGGTGAGGAGAAACAAGAATTGTTTAAATTTCTTTTCCACATTTCCATTCTCACAGAATTCAACTAATTATGGCATATAACTTTTAAAATTTATTTATTTTTTAATTGAAGGATAATTGCTTCCCAGAATTTTGTTGTTTTCTGTCAAACCTCAAGAGGCATATAATTTTAACAATGAACCTATGGAACAAGGTGGCATATTTTCCTTTTATCCGAGACTGACTTTCATTATATCTGGAGAAACAAAAGTAAAATTAGAAGCCTGTTATGCAAATCACTGGACACAGATTCCAAAATAATACAGAAGAAAGCAAGTCTCCAAAGCCATTACCACATCCAGTAAAAGCTCGAATTAACCCATCTACTGAAAAACTGGTTAGAAAAAATGTTAAATTCTGTTAATTTATAAAGATTAGTGCTTAAAAAATGCAACTGTTTTTTTTTTTCATTTGTTTTTATTAGTTGGAGGCTAATTACTTTACAATATTGTAGTGGTTTTTGCCATACATTGACATGAATCAGCCATGGATTTACATGTGTTCCCCATCCCGATCCGCACCCTCCCCCCGCCGCTTCATCGCATCCCTCTGGGTCTTCCCAGTGCACCAGCCCTGAGCACTTGTCTCATGCACCCAGCCTGGGCTGGTGATCTGTTTCACCCTTGATAGTTTTTATTGTTTAAAAGTACAGTTTTTGACTTGAACAATGGATGTGGGACATAAATCTAAGTAAATGAAATATAACACTGATACCACAGTAAGAAAATCTGTCTAATTCTATATGGATAAAAATAAGCTCATAATTTCTTAACCTTATTAAAGTTTTGACTCAAGCAAGAAACCAAAAAGGCTCAGAACAGAAACTCAAAGAGGAAAATTAAAATACATACAATCAAATAATACACAGTAACAGATATGAATGATTAATGATGGAAAAACCTAATTTTATCCTAGTTTCAACATCCTCCTCCCTCAAAACTTTTCCAAAGCTCTAAGCAAATAGCTAAAATGACTAATTTCAGTAATTACTTTCCAATGGAAACACCCACTAAATGTGCCATAGTACAAATGTAGATGATGTAACCTCAGAAAACTGTTGTGAGGATTAAATGAGCTAATATTCATTAAGTACTCAGCAGAGTGTATGGCACATAGCAAACACTCAATAGATAACAGTATAATTATAATTACTTGTTAATGTTAAGAGCACCTTTTATTTGCATAGCATTTTTTCACAATAACTTCTTTAACTATACAAAATTCTCAACAGTTTACAGAATGCACTTATTTCCAGTATCCCTCGATGTCTGTAAATTTGAGTAAGAACAAGGAAAAAACTATAGTGGCTAATTCAACCAATTAATATTTTATTCTGACTGTGGAAATAAGGGATGTTTTTAGGGCAACTGTGTTTATCTTAACTTCAGTTCAAAAAATTAAGGTCTGTATCACACATTCTTATAACCCATTAATTTAACTAAACTTTCTTGAAATTATTATCTTAATTTTTAAAAAACCTGAATTTGCTATTTGCAATGTATTATTAATTACTCCCTTTCAACTTTCAGATGTGTACTATTAATACACCCAATAGTGTATTCCACTATTCTGAAATTTAAGAAAGCTTTATCTCTATATACAGATAAATACAAAACACAAGTCAATACACAATGTCTAGAATTCCCTTGATCCCTAGAATTAAAGAATAAGATTTTTTTAAAAATTTGTTTCATGACAGAAATAAACAGAATACACATTAAATGGATGAGGTTTATTTTCCACAAAATAACCCTCAAAGATGAGCTTCCCTGGTGCCTCAGGGGGTAAAGAATCCACTTGCAATTCAGAAGACCTGGGATGGATACTTGGGTAGGCAATATCCTCTGGAGAAAGGAAAGTCTACCCACTCCAGTATTCTGGCCTGGAGAATTCCATGGACTGTATAGTCAGTGTATGGGGTCTCAAAGAGCCTGACCCAACCCAGGGACTTTCACTTTCAACCCTAAAAGATAATTAGTAAGATATGGGATGCTGGTAAGGTCCCGTTTCCTAAAAATCCGTCATAGAGAATAATGCATCTTCCAAGTCTTCATCAAGGAAGTTAAAGGTAATAGATATAAAACAGATTGCAATCTATAACATAGTGATCTACAGGGCCCTAAGAAACAGGGGTTAAAATGAAAACTCATCTTGCTTTGTTTCAAGGAAAAGGATATAAGTAGTTGATTTAAGCATTCAAATCCCTTGAAAAGTATTCTTTATAGAGAGAACAGGTAATTCTTAAACTTCTACCATAATTTTAATGATGCTAAATAATTCAGGACTTTCCAAGTTCATTTTTTGTTCCATGATTACCACACAACTTCCCAAGTTCTTGGATACAGGAAAGAATGCACTGGATTTTCAACCTGAAAATTCTGATCACTGGAAAGGGTTATCTTCTATTCCAACATAAACTGGCATTCTAATGTTACATTCTGTTGTGTATTATCATTCTTTTACTTTAGTCTGAATTGAGTTCCTGAAGTCTTAACATATGAGTAAAAGTATGAATTTGAACTTCTTTCACTGGAAATGAGAAACTGACATTCTTTCTCATTGACAACTGTCAAAATCATGTCTTGGTTTTCACTCTTCTGCCGTTATCCTACCCACAAAATTAAAAAAAAAAAAAAAAAGTTTTGGTCTACTGAAATCTAGTCAAACCAAATTAAGGGAGATTCATTAAACACTAAAATAATTAACTAAAATCAAGTAACATCCTAGAATTTAAACCAAAGCAGAAGGAGGATGCATGTTTACACAGGCTTCGTTTACATTTATTCTACTTCCAAAAGAAAAGGAAAAAAGAAACCTATAATAATCAAATTGTGCTTTAAGACACCATCCAGAAATGATTTTTCAACTTGCCTTACTTATCCAGCAAATTTTTTTATAAAATTGGTTTGGCATACTAAGAGTTACAGAACTGGGTAGGAACACTTGCATTTTAAGTGCATAAACTGAAGACTTCAAATGATAACAATTTTCTCACTGGGTCATTCAAAAACAAGTGTATTATTCCTTCCCCAAAATATTCTCTTCCACACTTGAAAGAACTCTGCCTCACACTAGGCACTCAAGCTTTTCAATTGTTTCCGCCTACATTTAATTACAAAGAAGAAAGACTGCTTACCAAATTCACAATTCGCCTAAAACAAAGAAATGTCTATCATCGGCTCTAAATCTATAGGGCGGAATTCTCTCAGGACGGTGAGGCAAAGAACTTCAACCGCAACTGAAATTGTCTTTGCAATCTCGGTTTCCAGGAGACTGAAAGGCTTCAGAGCTGCGAGAAGATCCTGCAGGGAGGTTGGGGTGGCAGAGGGAGCTAGCGGGGGAAAGGGGTGAGTCCCACAGAGGAGCTGCATTAGACTTTGAGAACCTAAAAGGGACAGAAGTTTAGCTACAAGGAAAAATAGATTTATCTGCAGATCAAGTACGTTTTCAAAGAGAACTTAAAAGTGATGAGGATAAGGGAAAACGACAGAAAACCATCAACCTTTCACAACCCGAGGGTAAGAGAAGTAGGAAAGGGGGACGGGGGCGGGGGAGGGGGGAGGTAGGAGAGGAGAGTAAGGTCCCCAAACACCGGGATTTGAAAAAAAGTACGCGAGCTCTGAGCTTGGCCTTAGTCCGCATCTCTCGTACCGGTATGCGGACGGCAGGAAGAAAGGATCGCCCTTACTCAGGGCTGTAGACCACAACGCGTTTACTGCGATAACGAGCCCTGCACAAGAAGATGTCGCCTCTGTCCCTGCTTGCTCCCGTTCATTTCTTTACATCTTACTCTAACACCAGCAGCACTCCAGCAGAACTCTGTCAAAGCCTGCGCCGCAGAAGGACAGCAAAGGAAAATACCTGAGTCCCAGGAATCACGCCCGCAGCGACAGGAGGAGGAGGAGCGGTGGACAACTCGAGACCGGGCAAGATCCTTACTTGTCTCTAGTCAAACCCTAATTCTTACGGGTGGGGCGGGGAACTTCCGCCCTGAGCGAGGAGAGCGTCACTTCCGCTTAATGCTTTATCTGTTCCTCGCCTTCTCCATTCCAGATACGTTCCTTACGTTCGCAGTGTTCTCACTTCCTTTTCCAGAGCCCTTCCGCCTAGCCCGAATTTCTGACGTGGACTACATGACCCTGCATGCATCACGGCAGGTTGATTTCCGGGTCAAGAGGTCCGCGCTGGGTACATCACCATGGAAGCGCTAGGTTTGGTCACGTGGTGCCCCTGGTTACGCCCGGTGGCAGCTGTGGGGTCTGGGGCTCAGGCGGGGGCCATTTTGCCGAAGGCAGCCTCCGGGAGTCAGGGGCTCAAGTTGTTCATTTTCCTCCTCTGCAGGTTGAGGCTTGGAGAGGAACAAGAAGGCTGGGCTCCATCGAGCCCTTTGGAGACGATGGTTTGCTCTAGTCTCCGCCACTTGACGACCCTCCATGGCGGCTGCGCCCTCAGCCCTGCTCCCGCTGCCGCCTCTTCCATCCTTCTGTGCCTATCGCCTCCAGAGTCGCAGTCGTCCTTCCGCCCCAGAGACTGATGATAGTCGAGGTGGGGGCGCCATGAGAGGCGAGAAAAACTATTGCTGCCGTGGAGCTGCCGGAGACCACGGTTCCTGCCCCCCGACACCCTCGCCTCTGGCCTCGACCCTCTTGATGCCCGCGGAGGCAATCTCAAGTAGTTGGTCTGGGCCTGGAGGTGGTTTGTCGGGGGGAGATGAAGAGGAGACTCGGCTCCTTCAACAACTGCGGACCGCGCCCGATCCTTCGGAGGCCTTCCAGGCTTTACAGGCTGCTTTGCCGCGGCGGGGCGGTCGACTTGGCTTCCCCCGACGAAAGGAAGCGCTGTATCGGGCCCTGGGCCGAGTGCTTGTGGAAGGAGGTAGTGATGAGAAACGACTCTGCTTGCAGTTCCTCTCGGACGTTCTCCGGGGTCAGGGGGAGTTAGGCCAGCTGGAAGAGGCCTTTAGCTTAGCTCTTCTGCCTCAGCTTGTCGTCTCACTACGAGAAGAGAATCCAGCCCTGCGAAAGGATGCCTTGCAGATCCTACACATCTGTTTGAAGCGTAGTTCTGGACAGGTGCTGAGGACGCTTATACAACAAGGACTGGAAAGTACCGACGCCCGGCTTAGAGCCTCCACAGCACTACTGTTCCCTATATTGCTTACTCCTGAGGATTTGTTGCTCGACCTAGATCTTACCGAAGTGATAATATCCTTAGCCCGAAAGCTTGGCGGTCAGGAGATAGAAGAAGAATCTGAGACAGCTTTCTCTGCACTTCAACAAATAGGGGAGCGTCTTGGCCAAGAGAGATTTCAATCCTATATCTCTCGCCTGCCTTCTGCCCTGAGGAGACACTACAATCGCCGCCTGGAGTCGCAGTTTGGAAGTCAGGTTCCTTATTATTTGGAACTTGAAACATCTGGGTTTCCTGAAGATCCCCTTCCCTGTGCAGTGAGTCTTTCCAACAGCAATCTTAAATTTGGGATTATTCCTCAGGAGCTGCATTCAAGGTTGTTAGATCAGGAAGACTATAAGAACCGGACTCAGGCTGTTGAGGAACTAAAACAGGTGATGGGACGCTTTAACCCAAGTTCCACCTCTCATCCTAGCCTTGTGAGTTTCATTAGTTTGCTGTATAATTTATTAGACGATTCTAACTTCAAAGTGGTCCACGGCACACTTCAAGTCCTGCATTTACTGGTTATTCGCCTTGGAGAGCAGGTACAACAGTTCTTGGGACCTGTTATAGCAGCTTCTGTCAAAGTGCTGGCAGACAACAAGTTGGTGATCAAACAAGAGTACATGAAAATCTTCCTCAAGCTCATGAAGGAAGTAGGTCCTCAACAGGTGCTTTGCTTGCTCCTGGAACATCTCAAACACAAGCATTCCAGAGTGAGAGAGGAGGTGGTGAACATTTGCATCTGCTCCCTCCTGACTTATCCCAGTGAGGATTTTGACTTATCCAAACTGTCTTTTGATCTTGCCCCAGCTCTTGTAGATAGCAAACGCAGGGTACGCCAGGCAGCTCTTGAAGCTTTTGCTGTGTTGGCATCGTCAATGGGCTCAGGTAAAACCAGCACCCTTTTCAAAGCTGTGGATACTGTGGAGCTGCAGGATAATGGAGATGGAGTGATGAATGCTGTGCAGGCCAGGTTGGCTAGGAAAACCCTCCCAAAGTTAACAGAACAGGGATTTGTGGAATATGCGGTACTCGTGCCATCATCTGCCCAGGGTAGATCGAGCCATTTGGCACATGGAGCAGATGCAGACTGGCTTTTGGCCGGAAACAGGACTCAGAGTGCACACTGTCACTGCGGTGACCACGCAAGGGATAGCATGCAAATGTATGGACCTTATAGTCCGACTATCTGTACTCGAAGGGTACTGAGTGCAGGAAAAGGAAAAAATAAATTACCGTGGGAAAATGAGCAGCCTGGAGTCACAGGAGAAAACCAGACTTCCAGTTCCAAGGATATAGAACAGGTATGCATCTTCTCTAATTTCCTTGAGTTGAAACTATGAAAGAATTTAAAATAGAAATATGCCTGTAATGACTGAGGGGTGATGCTCCTTGAGGGTTGTCATGCTTTGTTTTTAAATCAGTTTGCTGATGTATCAATTATAATGGGACAGAACACACAGGAACCTTCAGTAGGCTTCCTGCTTGATGGATTTGATTAAATTTGAGGCACAATTTGGTATAGACAATACCTGGATTTCAGTTTTGATCTGTCATTCTGGCATATCTGTTATCTCATTCATGGAACAAACACTGAATACCTAGTAGGTACCAGAAAAAGAACCACGTTCTAGGAATGAAGATCAAACGGGTTTTGCAGAGTTTAGTTAAGGGGAGGGACTTGTAAATGGGCAGCTACAAATTGGTTAAGTGCTAAAATAGAAATTTCGAGTCCTATGGAAATGCTGAAAGTAGAAAAAATAATTACATTGGCGGGAGAAAAACCTTCCAAGAAGATCAGACATCTGAACTAAGGGTTCCCCCCACCAAAGTCTTTATTTTGAAAATTCGAAGTCTATAGTTTACTTAAAAGAATAGTACAGTGAATATTGGGGCTTCCCAGGTGGCTCAGTGGTAAAGAATCTGCCTGCCACTGCAGGAGACGTGGGTTCTATCCCTGGGTCGGGAAGATACCCTGGAGGAGGAAATGGTAACCCACTCCAGTGTTCTTGCATGGAAAATCCATGGACAGAGGAGCCTAAGGGTCTCCATGGGGTTGCAATGAATTGGAGACGACTGAGCGCGCATGCGCGCGCACATGCACACACAGTGAATATTCATATACTTCATCTGTATTTACCAGTTGTCATGTTGCCATATGTTCTTCGTATTTGCTGAACCATTTGAAAATAAGTGCAGGTATCTTGACATTTCATCCTAAATGTTTCCGTATATAACTCGTAAGAATGACATTCTCATTTATAACCATCATACCAGTATCACACCCCGGAATACCAGTAGTAATAGCCTCTATTAAATAATTTCTCCAATTGTCCCCAAAATGTGTTTTATACTATTTTGTCTTCCAGGATCCAGTCAATCAAGATTCACATGGTTAATATGTATTTTACATAGAAGTACATGCCCATCTGTGTGTTTTTTCATGACATTGACTTATTTTTGAAGAATCTTAATCTGTCGTAATGTTTCTTTATGTTACATTCAAGATAAACAGTTTTAGCAAAAATACAATCTTGTGAACTTCACATTGCCTCAGTTGGTTAAGGTGTAATAACCATACCACTCCATTGCAGAGGTTTATTTTCCTCTTTATAATTAGCATATGATCTGTAAGATACTTCTGTGACACTAGGAATACCTCAACAACCTTCCACCCCTGTTCGTAACATCCACTAATGACCCTTACCTGTATCATTTATTACATTGGGAACTACAAAAATGGGTAACCTTTTTGAAAATTCTAACATTCCTTCTGTATTTGTTACCTGGCATTCTTTTTTATTCTATGTGTAATAATTAAATGCATGAGTATTCCTTTTGATGCTAAAATTGTCTCAAATTTGATTTGACAGGTGACTGGCTCCTGTGTCCTGTAACATGACTCTTAAGTCTTTGAACACTTCCTTAACTTAAACATAGTATGATGCCCAGGGTTACTTTGCACTTTTCTTGCTCCAGACCTGGAGCCAATGTTTTTTCCAAGAGCCCAAGAAATGCTTTTTGAATTAGAAAGTGGAATTTTAAAACCAAAGTCAGGGTATAGATGTGCTCAGTGGTATTGTTTATTGTTGTGGATTGACTCTTTCAGTGGATAGAACCTAGGAATATCTTTATTTTTTTTTTAACAAATTCATATTGATACCTCCAATGCAAATCCAGCACTACAGGATTCTTTCTCATATTCCTTTAGTCCATGTTTGTATCTCCCTTCTCTCACAATTTAACCCTGGTCCCTAATTTCAGTTCAGTTCAGTTCAGTCGCTCAGTCGTGTCCCATTCTTTGGGACCCCATGCACTGCAGCATGCCAGGCCTCCCTGTCCATCACCAACTCCCGGAGTTTATTCAAACTCATGTCCATTGAGTCGGTGATGCCACCCAACCATTTCATCTCTGTCGTCCCCTTCTCCTTCCGCCTTCAGTCTTTCCCAGCATCAAGGTCTTTTCCAATGAATCAGTTCTTCTCATCAGGTGGCCAAAGTATTGGAGTTGCAGCTTCTGGTCTCTTAATATCAGTTACATTTATTTGTATTCATACACAAAACATAATTACTACACCAGTAACACAACAGCTGACTACCTACTAAAGCTCAGTATTTCTTTGCACTTGTTTGTTTCTATGCTTAGAATTATCCTACACTCATATGGTCAGACTTTTCTTAATTTGTTTGTAGGTGATTTAAATGACATGATAAAAGATGAATAGTAATTTGCTAAATGTGGATGTGTCCTGAGAATTTCAGACTGAAGAAAATGTTCAGAGATACTAAATTATAAAAGGATTTACCAAATTAGTAAGAAATGGTGTATTTCTGCATAGCTGAACCTGTTTGGTGGAAAGTAGCAGAAGATGAAACTAGAAATGTAGGCAAGAGCCAAGTATGGAGATCATTTGTGTAAATGAGTTCGTGCCTTTTGCAGTATGGATGGAGGTGAACAGTGTTCCCGCTCATTCTTTTTAATTCTAAAGTTATTTTTAAAGTAATTTTCCTATTTACATAATTTAGTGGTATGGTTTTTCTCGTGTATTTTAAACCATCTGGGAATGAATGATTTTCTGTAAGCATTGATTTTAACACTGCTTGTTATTTGTCAAATCTAAAATGTTAATATAGGAAGTTCTGTGGCAGTCCAGTGGTTAGAACTCGGCACTTCCACTGCCCTGGCTCAGGTTCAATCCCTGGTCAAGGAACTGAGATCCCACAAGCCGTGCAGCACAACCTAAAAAAAGAGAAATGCTAGTGTATTACGATTCTGGTGCTGGCCAAAGTGCCAAGAATCTGAAAATAGTACATTTCTGAAATTCTAGTGTAGACATATATTGCTTTTGTAAGAAGTTTGTCCCTCAGTATCTTAGGGAGATTGGTGTCTGGGCCCTGGAGCATACCAAAATCTGTAGATGTTACAGTCCCTTATATAAAATGGCATGTTTATAGATGCCTATAACCTCCTCCTGTATACCTTAAGTCATTTCAAGATTTCTTATAATATTTCATACAATGTAAATGCTATGTAAATAGCTACATAAATACAGTGTAAATGCTGTGTATTACCAAAGAATGGAAAATTGAAGTTTTGCATTTGGGAACTTTCTAGAATTTTTTTTTATTTTAATATTTTCAATCCACGGTTGAATCTGTGGGTGCAGAACCCATCGATTTGGAGGATTGACTGTAGTTTCTTGCTCAGAAATGGTCTGTGGAAGAATTATTGATACATTGGAAATTATCATAATGGATGACAGGGATTAAATACTTAAATATTTTTATGTATGAAGTTTTTAAAAGTACATGTATATTTTTTAAAAAATAGGGCAATACTATATTTTAGCAGGTTTAGGTTCACAACAAGATTGAAAGTACAGAGGGTTTCCTTAAAGCCCCTTTCTACACCCACCCATGTAACTTCCTTCACTAACACCATCTCTCCCCAAGTGGTGCATTTGTTAACAAATGATGAACCTCCATTGACATTAGTGTTTATTTTTGGTATTTGTACATTCTGTGGGTTCGGACAAATATATCCATGACCCATATCCATCATTGTAGTATCACACAAAATAATTTCACTGTCCTAAAAGTTCTCTGTGCTCCTTCTATTCATCCCTCCCTCCCTAACTCCTCGCAAACACTGGTCTTTTACTGTCTGCATAGTTTTGCTTTTTCCAGAATGGCGTGACCCCTGTTCTAATTTGTCCTGACTCGCCCAGGCTCAATTGTAACATTTGCAGTCTATTGTTAAAATGTTATTTCTGTCTTGTCCACATAGAGCAAGTTAGTGACATAAGATGCTTCTATAAAAACTCATGAATGTTTCAGTTCCATACTCCTACAGCTCATTTTGAAGATAAATAGATTAGTTTGCTTAGAGGGATTATTTTGTATTACAGTGGTAAGAAAAAGGAAAGGTTAAAGAGGAAGGCCCTTTCTAGGCTGGAGACCCTTGAATGCTAGATTAAAGAGTTTAGTCTATTATTTTGACAGTGATTTGAGACTACAGGGGTTGTTTGGTTTTGGTTTTTTTCCTTCTCTTCTTTTTTTAAAGCAGTATTTTAGGAAAGCTAATCACAACAGCAGCAATGTCTAAGTTGTGTGGGTTTTTCTTTCTTTCTTTTTTGAGAAGGTGGAGACTGGAGACTTGGAAGATCAGTTAGTACATTTATTGGACTACTTTACGTGTGCATTGTTGAGTTTCATTAGAATTAGCAGGATGTCAGGTAAGAGGTATTTCAAAGGATTTAGTGGCCAAAGTGTTGGAGGAAAGGAAGATAAAGAGAAAGAGGGATAACTCAGATTTGAATGAAGTGACAGTCTACCGCCATACCACCCTGAACGTGCCGATCTCGTCTGAATGAAGTGACAAAAATGCATAATAAATCCACAAATAAGAAAGACCCAACAAGGGAAGTTAATTTGGGGGGAAAATGAGTTTTAGATAGTGGAAGAACACTTAGTTGAATTTGTTGAAGACCACTATTCAAGAGACAAAGAAAGAACTAGGATGTAGAACTTGGAAGTCACATACTGAGAAGTAGTTTGTTGAAACTGTGAGATTTGACGAGTTCTCAGAACAAGAGCATAGTGCTTAAGACTCAGTCTCTGCATACAGCCCCATTTAGGGAAAAGCAGTAGGAGACAGAACCAAACAAGGTAAAGAGAAAGAGTGCCTAAGAGTTGGAAGAGAATCAAGGAAGAACAGAGGTTTTAGAAGTGAAGTAAAAAGAGAGTTTCAGGAAGCACATCATTGCTGTTAAAGGCAGGAGAGATTTTTGAGGAGAATGAAATCTGAAAAGGCATGATTTATTCTTATATATCAGCTTGCTACTTGTAAAATAATTTTAGAAGATACTTTTCTCATAATTTTATCTTTCTTACTTTCCTCCTTATAATTCATCTGATTATTAAAAGTTGTATGTGCTTGTTATAGAAAATTTGGAAAATATAGAAAGGCAGAAAGACGAAACTTAGGATTTTCAGCAGTCTCACTACTGAGAAAAGCATTCAGTGAACATTTTGTTGCCTCGTCTTCAAGTGTCATTTCAATTTGTATACACTAATATACAGATTCTTGTGGTATTCTAGCTTTGAATCTCTTTCTGTCCTTTTAGGACTATTTTAATGGGTTAGTGGGGTCCAATAATCAGCCATCACTACCTGGCCACCATGTTAGCTTTATTTTTCTTAACAGATTTCTCTACAATGAGTTAAGAGTCATGGTTACCTAGACTGAAAAGTAAGGAGCATACTTGCTTCACTTGTATGTAGTTATTAGGTTCTATAGCTTTTTAAAGGTAGAAAACATGGTTACTGAAAAGTCAGTGAGACATGGAAAAAAGTGGTTTTAGAGACTAAATTTATAAGTTTAAGAGATGAACTGATAAGAAAATACTTATTAATACAAGCAGTAAACATTTATTAAGCATCTTTTTGGCCATCCACTAAGTGTGAAGCCAAGTTCAAGCTTATAGATTACTCTTAAAAGCACTGCCTAGCATTTTTTTCTTCTTTTGGTATTTAGCCCATGTGAACCATGTCTTCTTTCTCTTAAGTGATGGTAAGCACTGTGTTGATAATGACAGTTGTTGTTTGTTTATATAACAGTACTAACAGTGCTGCGTCTACAATCAGTATCCACAAATATCTAAGTGAGAAAATAGGATCTCAGGGTTTGAGGGTAAAAGACAAGACCAAGCAAGATGTAGTAGGATGTAGCAGGATGAGTTATCACTATGTTTTATTTTTAAATAGGAACCACGTCATTTAAAAGTAGCAAAGAGCCACTGGTGACTTCACCATGCCTACTCTGTACTGTGGTAGATCTTAGATTTCCAAGGAATATATGATTTGATCTCTCTAATCATAGTTGAGAATCAAATTGAGAGGGAAAGGCAAGGAATTAATGTCATTATATACTGAATGAATCAGGAACATGGTTATAAAAAAAAAAAGAACATGGTTATATAGAGAGGTTAGCTTTGGAACAGAGGCAGAAGTCTTTTTTCTTCTGGAACTGCAGGAAAAAATAAAAGGAAGATAACTTAGGATTCAGAAAAACTTTGAGTCAGCAGGTTTTTTTTTAACCAAAAGAATGGAGCTCTGGACATTGAAGACAATGAGCTCTGGAATAGTGCTTATCAAATTTTAACATCAATAAATATTCCCTTAGGATCTGGTTAAAGTACAGATTCTGGTTCAGTCTGTCTGGAGAGGGATTCTGAGACTACACGTCTGCTAAGCTTCTAGTTGTTGCTCATGCTGCTGATTGGTGAGTCACATTTTAAGGGCAAGGCTCAAATATTAGGCTTCCATAATCTTGTAAATGAAGAGCCAAGCTGAGAATGGAAAATAGAGAATCAGACATTTGAAGAATGTGGGAAAGATTTAGAATACTTAATGTGACAAATTTAAAGGTAATAGAAAATCCCAAATCAGCAAGTTGCAGTAATGTGTTTGGTGTGAACTTAATCCTAAAAATTGAAATTTCCTTGGATAGTACATTGTTTCCAGCAAGTAGTTTGTTTTTGTTTGTTTTTTATTGATTTTTTTAATTGAAGGAAAATGGCTTTACAGAAGTTTGTTGTTTTCTGTCAAACCTCAGCATGAATCAGACATAGGTACATATATATTCCCTCCCTCTTGAACCTCCCTAATCTAATGTCAGTGCAGATGTTAGATTGTTTCCAATAAGTAATCATTATTTTTCTTCTTAAAATTTTATCAAGATGTCTGAAGTATTTGAAAAAGTTTTTCTGTTTATTTATTTATGTTGTTGTTATTGATTGCACCACACGGCTTGCAAGATCTTAGTTCCCTGACCAGGGATTGAACCTTGGGCCAGGGCAGTGAAAGCACTGAGTCCCAACCACTGGGCTACCAGGGAATTCCTGAAAAGCTTATTTTAGTACTTGTCAAAATTAAGAGCAATCCAAAAGCATATCTATTCTCAGGTCTATTTAAAAATTTAAAAATAATTTTAAAATAAGTTTTGAAAACTAAACCTTAAAAAGAATATTAAATAAGATAACATATACATTATATTGATTTTATGATCTAAAAAAACCATAGCAATTATCATAATAAATGGAGAAAACATACGCATTTCCTTGGGTACCTCCTTTTATTTCCCTGTAACTTTTTAACGTAAGGCAGTGTCAGTTATATATATTAAATATAACCTCACCCAAAGATACCAACTTTTGTTTCCTCACAGACAAAAAATCAAAATTCATATAACCAAGAGCTGTCTTTTCATTCTTTTCGTGACTATATATGTCCTTTTTATAATGGTTTAAGTGACAGAAAAAAACATCTATTTGTCATCATCCAGAGGCTTTTGTATATCCTTTAACCTGTTTGTTGATGGTTATCCTACAATGTATAACAGACAAGGGTAAATTAAAAGCATATTTAACACAGAGAACTATATTTAATATCCTGTGATAAACCATAATGGAAAAGAATATGAAAAAGAATACATACATATAACCAAGTCACTTTGCCGTACAGCAGAAATTAACACAATATTGTAAATCAACCATCAGTTCAGTTCAGTTGCTCAGTTGTGTCTGACTCTTTGCGACCCCCTGGACTGCAGCACGCCAGGCGTCCCCAACTCCTGGAGCTTGTTCAGACTCATGTCCATCGAGTCAGTGATGCCATCCAACCATCTCATTCTCTGTCATCCCCTTCTTCTCCTGCCTTCCGTCTTTCCCAGCAGCAGGGTCTTTTCCAATGAGTCAGTTCTTCACATCAGGTAACCAGAGTATTGGAGTTTCAGCTTCAGTATCAGTCCTTCCAATGAATATTCAGGACTGATTCCCTTTAGGATTGACTGGGTTGATCTCCTTGCAGTCCAAGGGACTCTCAAGAGTCTTCTCCAACACCACAGTTCAAAAGCATCAATTCTTCGGCACTCAGATTCCTTTATGGTCCAACTCTCACATCCATACATGACCACTGGAAAAACCATTTTGACTATACGAACCTATCAACTATATTTGATAGTTTAATTTTTTCATTCAATTTTATATTAGTCTAAAATCTTAAGAGTCTGGAAATTATAAATAATATATTAAGCATTATAAGATTTATGGCATTATAAAGTTGATCCCTGTTAATAAAGATATTATCTATTATGAACTTTAATTGAACATGTGATTTCTCAATTTTATATTTTGAAAAGGAGTAATGTTAAGGTATCCAACCAGTGAAACCAATAGAGGAAATTTAAGTTAATTAGGTGTTTCCTGAGACGATAAGTTCAACTTTACACAAATAATTATACTATTATTTTTACATGGTGATAAAATATGGGCAAAAAAAATAGCTGCCTTCTAATGAGTCTGATTTGTCCAAAGAACCATCTTAAGTAGAATTTTTCTGTACAAGTACATGCCATATATTAAAAACTTTTAAGTTTATGAACATTTTTTTCCTTGTTCTTTAACCTAGTAACCAAGGTCATTAATTAAACGTACAGTCTGTGTTTTCCCTTGAATGTGCAAAAGTAGGAGATAAAACTTGTTATATATGGTATCACAACTGTGCTTTCTTAAAGTTTACATAGAAAATGATTTGAAAAAGCATACAAATATGTTTCAGAAGGTGATTTTGGAGGTGATTGGAAGGTAATTGGAATAAACTTTTTTTAATGGCTATCATTAAGAGGCAAGGTTGAAGTCCAGGTAAAACCAGAAAGAACCAGTAGAAAATGAAGGTCCAAAAACTGGAGGCTGGAGATTAAGATAAATTTAGTATGAGCTCAATAAAGGGAGGAGTGTAGGTGATTTCTGAGAGAGTTAGCTATTAAAAGGTGTTATCCTAATAATTTGCTACTATCTATACCAAGGTAGAATTGAAACTATTTTTGTGATGTCCTTAACACTCCTTGCCAAAAGCTGAACTAAGATGTGTTAGGTCAAAGAAATAGTTTTATGAAAAATATATTAGGAGTCAAGTCCAAGGGTTAAGAGTTACTAAATAGCGAGATTAAAATAGTAGATTAGACTATGTGAATTTCAAATCATTGTTAATATTAAATGTGAAACTCGCCTTTTATAACACTTTCATTTCCTACAAGGAATTAAATGAATTATATTTTAAGACATTAACTTCAAACACTGAAAACTCAGTTCTGTCCTTCTAAGCGTCATAAGATCCCTTAAACAGACGGCTTCATATTTTGTAAATTTAGCTCAGAACTTTTGCAAACTCTGTGTACTTTTCCCATTTATGCTAACTCATTCCTTTTCCCTTGTTTATTGTTTAGTCCCATCAAAGCTTATCCTGATGAAAATAATTTACCTACTTTTGAGAAAGAGCATAAAGGACCTCTCATGTTAATAATAATACAGTCTGCTTTCAAATATTTGCAGATTTTTCTACAGCAGAGTGTAATTCCTGACTGACTTCTCCAAAACTCTGGAAAATGCCACACTAGCAGATATATTCTTCACTGCTACCGCTACCCACTTTATGTCCACACTCATTACCACTATCACTAGTTGTTGTGTTCACTGTCATACATTCTAATGTTCTGTTCTCTAAGTAGAAATTAATTACCGGATGGGAGGGGAGTTAAGCGGAGAATGGATATATTATTTGTATGGCTGCATCCCTTTACTGTCTATCTGAAACTATCATAACCTTGTTAATTGACTATACTCCAATATAAAAAAGTTTTTTAAAAAGAGATTAATTACAGAGTAAATCTAATATAAATGCATTCTGTACTGGAGAATTATTTCTGTATTATTCATGATATTAACTGGGTTAGTATATTTTCTCTTAATGTATCTAATCAAAAGTTGACTGTAATTGGTT